>NC_142655.1:17500-10017500 GCF_055504915.1 Nelumbo nucifera | reverse complement strand
TGGGTCTATTCGGGCCAGTCGGGTGGACCTGAACCGTTGACAGCCCCTTCAAGAACATGAACGATGAGAGCGATTGTGTTGCAGCAAGGTTGGTATCCCTTTTCTTCTCCCTTCGGACCTGTACTTCGAGGTATGGACCTTTCAAAACCATACTCGATGTTCGTACCTTTGTTATTGAAGCATAAGATTTTGTCCTGCGAAGTTGATTTTGGTCTCGCACGAATTAAAAAAATCTGCTAATGCATTTTCTGCCTTGTCGTTGCAGGAACACACTAAGGGGTTCGCATTGTCAACTGCCATATCAGAATGACTGCGATAGTGTAAGCCCACATTGCTTATATCTGTTGAAACTTTTTATATGGGCTTCTCTTGCTTTAATGCCGTTTTCGTGGCTGTAACTTCTTTTAATATTTCAATACTCCTCTTGGCTTCTACAGGCATTGCCACTTCCATGAGATTGCGTCATTGGAGCTGATTCAAGCGTTCGAATTGGAGCAGTATTCCGCCTTGGCCTTGCATTCGCTGGAGTCCAGAATAAGCCACTCTAACCCATTTCTTCTATATTCACTTCTAACCTATTTCTCGTCCACCAGTTTCTAATTAGATATTCTTGACAGGTGAAGGGTGTGAGCGCAAAGGAGACTTAGAAGCTATACAGATGCGGAAACTGCACAGGTATGCGTTTTTTGAACAATGTCTGCATACCTAAATTATATCATTTTTGGAGGACAAGGTTTGTCGGTCGTGGCAGTGGCTATAATATCCTTGGGTCTTATGGGTGCAGGCACGAAGAATGCTCGAGTTGCGGCCAAGGTACACAACCTCTCGCGGAAAAAATGAAAGGAAGCCGATCAACTCTTCGGTGTAAGCTTCTTAATTCTCAGGTTCATTTGGTGTTCTCGTTTGGATGCATGGGTTACTAAATTGCTTTGGTTATATGCGTAGTTTATGATTTCTCGAGGCGTTGCTACTTTTGGCGATCGGCTTACTGACTCCTGTGCCTTACCATTGTTCCCGGTTTTCGATACCAATGTAAGTATAGGAAACATCCCGGGCTTAATTCAGTTCCCTTTTCTTTTAATTCCGTTGGATAACTGAATGGATGTTTCTTGTAGGTGTGTGGGTTATTAATTACTCTATTGCCATTGTTCTGCTTGTAATTTTCTGAATTTATTAATAATCCTCATCTCCGACACCTTCATGCTTTGCCACTTTCAGGAGATTGCATCCGCGGAGCCGATTCAAGCGTTCGAATTGTAGCAGTGAACAGCCATGGCCTCGCATACGCTGGAGTCCAGAATGAGCCACTCTAACCCACTTCTTCTGTATACACTCTTAAACTTTTTCTTCTCCACCTATTTCTAATTAGATATTCTTGGCAGGTGAATGGCGTGGGCGTGGAAAGAAGGCTCGGAAGTCATACGGATTCGGAAGCGGCACGGGTATGTGTTTGTTGTAGAATGTCTACATCCCTTAATTTTAGCATTTTTGGAATATGTGGTTTGCCAGTTGTGGAGGTGACCATAATATCCTTGGTTCTTATGGGTGCAGGCACGAAGAATGCTCGATTTGCGGGCAAGATGCGCAACCTCTCGCGGCAATACTATAAGGAAGCCGATCAACTCTTTGGTGTAAGCTTCTCAGTTCTCAACTTCATTCGGTGTTCTCGTCTGGGCGTATGGGTTACTATTTTTCTTTGGTTATATGCATAGATTTAGATTTTCCGAGGCTTTTCTAGTTTTGGCGATCGCCTTTACGGCTCCTGCGCATTACCAAAGTTCCCGGTTTTCGATATCAATGAAAGTATAGGAAGCATCCCGTGCTTAATTCAGTTCCGTTTTATTTTAATTCCGTAGGTTAAATTATTTCATGTTGTTGTTGGTGTGTGGATTGCTAATTGCTCAATTGTCGTAGTTGTGCTTTTAACTTCTCTTCATTTGTTAACAATCCTCATGGCTGAAACCTTCACGCATTTCCACTTTCAGGAGATTTCATCCGCGGAGCTGATTCAAGCGTTCGAATTGTAGCAGTGATCAGCCAAAGCCTCGCATACGCTGGAGTCCAGAATGAGCCACTTTAACCCATTTCTTTTTTATTCTCTCTTAGACTTTTTTCTTCTCCACCTGTTTCTGAATAGAAATTCTCGACAGGTGAATGATGTGGGCGCAGAAAGGAGACTCGGAACTGATACGGATTCGGAAGCGGCACGGGTATGTGTTTGTTGTAGAATGTCTGCATTCCTAGATTTTACCACTTTTGGGATATAAGTTTTCCGGTTGTGGAGGTGGTCATAATATCCTTGGTTCCTATGGGCAGGCAAGAGGAATGCTCGATTTGCAAGCAAGCTGTGCCCGCTCTCACGGCTTTACTATAAGGAAGCTGGTCCAATCTTCGGTGTAAGTTTCTCAACTCTCCACTTCATTCTGTGTCCTCTTTTGGGATTATGCTTACTAATTTGGTCTGGTTATATGTGTAGTTTTGGATTTCTCGAGGCGTTGCTACTTTTGCGGAGGGCATTCCGACTCTTGCGCCATACTATTGTTTCCGGTTTCGATTAATAATGTAAGTATATAGGACACATCCCTTGCTTAAAGTACTTCCATTTTCTTTTATTCTCATTGGATAAGTGACTGACTATTTCTCATCAAGCCTTGAGTGGTGGCTCGAGCGGAAATTGGCCGCCATTCAAGATAGGGCTGTCAACGGGTGGGATCCGAGTCCGGTCTAGGTAGAAGCACTCCCGAACAGATCATTAATAGGGACAAAATCTTAGACCCAAAACCGATCATTTTAACATAAAATTTAGGTTGAAACAACGACATAGGTTTAAAACCGAACCACTTAAGCTAAAAAAAAACACTTTTCTTATTAAAAACGCAAACTATAATTTAAACTTTAGTTATATATCGTTAATAAAATTGATAGAAAAATACTAAGTTACTTATATGTTAAAACGTTAAACACCTTTATTTATCTATCTATCAGATTCGACACTTTAAACCTATGATAAGAGAAAACTATAAGAAAACGAAGGAAATAATATATATGGCTAACAAAATAATCGGTTTTGGGCATGAATCGATTCGGGAGGGGCGAGAACCGGAACCGACCCAATTATTTATTTCAACATAATCATGGAGCCGCATCCTTTATAAATGGTTGGGTCTATTCGGGCCAGTCGGGTGGACCTGAACCGTTGACAGCCCCTTCAAGAACATGAACGATGAGAGCGATTGTGTTGCAGCAAGGTTGGTATCCCTTTTCTTCTCCCTTCGGACCTGTACTTCGAGGTATGGACCTTTCAAAACCATACTCGATGTTCGTACCTTTGTTATTGAAGCATAAGATTTTGTCCTGCGAAGTTGATTTTGGTCTCGCACGAATTAAAAAAATCTGCTAATGCATTTTCTGCCTTGTCGTTGCAGGAACACACTAAGGGGTTCGCATTGTCAACTGCCATATCAGAATGACTGCGATAGTGTAAGCCCACATTGCTTATATCTGTTGAAACTTTTTATATGGGCTTCTCTTGCTTTAATGCCGTTTTCGTGGCTGTAACTTCTTTTAATATTTCAATACTCCTCTTGGCTTCTACAGGCATTGCCACTTCCATGAGATTGCGTCATTGGAGCTGATTCAAGCGTTCGAATTGGAGCAGTATTCCGCCTTGGCCTTGCATTCGCTGGAGTCCAGAATAAGCCACTCTAACCCATTTCTTCTATATTCACTTCTAACCTATTTCTCGTCCACCAGTTTCTAATTAGATATTCTTGACAGGTGAAGGGTGTGAGCGCAAAGGAGACTTAGAAGCTATACAGATGCGGAAACTGCACAGGTATGCGTTTTTTGAACAATGTCTGCATACCTAAATTATATCATTTTTGGAGGACAAGGTTTGTCGGTCGTGGCAGTGGCTATAATATCCTTGGGTCTTATGGGTGCAGGCACGAAGAATGCTCGAGTTGCGGCCAAGGTACACAACCTCTCGCGGAAAAAATGTAAGGAAGCCGATCAACTCTTCGGTGTAAGCTTCTTAATTCTCAGGTTCATTTGGTGTTCTCGTTTGGATGCATGGGTTACTAAATTGCTTTGGTTATATGCGTAGTTTATGATTTCTCGAGGCGTTGCTACTTTTGGCGATCGGCTTACTGACTCCTGTGCCTTACCATTGTTCCCGGTTTTCGATACCAATGTAAGTATAGGAAACATCCCGGGCTTAATTCAGTTCCCTTTTCTTTTAATTCCGTTGGATAACTGAATGGATGTTTCTTGTAGGTGTGTGGGTTATTAATTACTCTATTGCCATTGTTCTGCTTGTAATTTTCTGAATTTATTAATAATCCTCATCTCCGACACCTTCATGCTTTGCCACTTTCAGGAGATTGCATCCGCGGAGCCGATTCAAGCGTTCGAATTGTAGCAGTGAACAGCCATGGCCTCGCATACGCTGGAGTCCAGAATGAGCCACTCTAACCCACTTCTTCTGTATACACTCTTAAACTTTTTCTTCTCCACCTATTTCTAATTAGATATTCTTGGCAGGTGAATGGCGTGGGCGTGGAAAGAAGGCTCGGAAGTCATACGGATTCGGAAGCGGCACGGGTATGTGTTTGTTGTAGAATGTCTACATCCCTGAATTTTAGCATTTTTGGAATATGTGGTTTGCCAGTTGTGGAGGTGACCATAATATCCTTGGTTCTTATGGGTGCAGGCACGAAGAATGCTCGATTTGCGGGCAAGATGCGCAACCTCTCGCGGCAATACTATAAGGAAGCCGATCAACTCTTTGGTGTAAGCTTCTCAGTTCTCAACTTCATTCGGTGTTCTCGTCTGGGCGTATGGGTTACTATTTTTCTTTGGTTATATGCATAGATTTAGATTTTCCGAGGCTTTTCTAGTTTTGGCGATCGCCTTTACGGCTCCTGCGCATTACCAAAGTTCCCGGTTTTCGATATCAATGAAAGTATAGGAAGCATCCCGTGCTTAATTCAGTTCCGTTTTATTTTAATTCCGTAGGTTAAATTATTTCATGTTGTTGTTGGTGTGTGGATTGCTAATTGCTCAATTGTCGTAGTTGTGCTTTTAACTTCTCTTCATTTGTTAACAATCCTCATGGCTGAAACCTTCACGCATTTCCACTTTCAGGAGATTTCATCCGCGGAGCTGATTCAAGCGTTCGAATTGTAGCAGTGATCAGCCAAAGCCTCGCATACGCTGGAGTCCAGAATGAGCCACTTTAACCCATTTCTTTTTTATTCTCTCTTAGACTTTTTTCTTCTCCACCTGTTTCTGAATAGAAATTCTCGACAGGTGAATGATGTGGGCGCAGAAAGGAGACTCGGAACTGATACGGATTCGGAAGCGGCACGGGTATGTGTTTGTTGTAGAATGTCTGCATTCCTAGATTTTACCACTTTTGGGATATAAGTTTTCCGGTTGTGGAGGTGGTCATAATATCCTTGGTTCCTATGGGCAGGCAAGAGGAATGCTCGATTTGCAAGCAAGCTGTGCCCGCTCTCACGGCTTTACTATAAGGAAGCTGGTCCAATCTTCGGTGTAAGTTTCTCAACTCTCCACTTCATTCTGTGTCCTCTTTTGGGATTATGCTTACTAATTTGGTCTGGTTATATGTGTAGTTTTGGATTTCTCGAGGCGTTGCTACTTTTGCGGAGGGCATTCCGACTCTTGCGCCATACTATTGTTTCCGGTTTCGATTAATAATGTAAGTATATAGGACACATCCCTTGCTTAAAGTACTTCCATTTTCTTTTATTCTCATTGGATAAGTGACTGACTATTTCTCATCAAGCCTTGAGTGGTGGCTCGAGCGGAAATTGGCCGCCATTCAAGATAGGGCTGTCAACGGGTGGGATCCGAGTCCGGTCTAGGTAGAAGCACTCCCGAACAGATCATTAATAGGGACAAAATCTTAGACCCAAAACCGATCATTTTAACATAAAATTTAGGTTGAAACAACGACATAGGTTTAAAACCGAACCACTTAAGCTAAAAAAAAACACTTTTCTTATTAAAAACGCAAACTATAATTTAAACTTTAGTTATATATCGTTAATAAAATTGATAGAAAAATACTAAGTTACTTATATGTTAAAACGTTAAACACCTTTATTTATCTATCTATCAGATTCGACACTTTAAACCTATGATAAGAGAAAACTATAAGAAAACGAAGGAAATAATATATATGGCTAACAAAATAATCGGTTTTGGGCATGAATCGATTCGGGAGGGGCGAGAACCGGAACCGACCCAATTATTTATTTCAACATAATCATGGAGCCGCATCCTTTATAAATGGTTGGGTCTATTCGGGCCAGTCGGGTGGACCTGAACCGTTGACAGCCCCTTCAAGAACATGAACGATGAGAGCGATTGTGTTGCAGCAAGGTTGGTATCCCTTTTCTTCTCCCTTCGGACCTGTACTTCGAGGTATGGACCTTTCAAAACCATACTCGATGTTCGTACCTTTGTTATTGAAGCATAAGATTTTGTCCTGCGAAGTTGATTTTGGTCTCGCACGAATTAAAAAAATCTGCTAATGCATTTTCTGCCTTGTCGTTGCAGGAACACACTAAGGGGTTCGCATTGTCAACTGCCATATCAGAATGACTGCGATAGTGTAAGCCCACATTGCTTATATCTGTTGAAACTTTTTATATGGGCTTCTCTTGCTTTAATGCCGTTTTCGTGGCTGTAACTTCTTTTAATATTTCAATACTCCTCTTGGCTTCTACAGGCATTGCCACTTCCATGAGATTGCGTCATTGGAGCTGATTCAAGCGTTCGAATTGGAGCAGTATTCCGCCTTGGCCTTGCATTCGCTGGAGTCCAGAATAAGCCACTCTAACCCATTTCTTCTATATTCACTTCTAACCTATTTCTCGTCCACCAGTTTCTAATTAGATATTCTTGACAGGTGAAGGGTGTGAGCGCAAAGGAGACTTAGAAGCTATACAGATGCGGAAACTGCACAGGTATGCGTTTTTTGAACAATGTCTGCATACCTAAATTATATCATTTTTGGAGGACAAGGTTTGTCGGTCGTGGCAGTGGCTATAATATCCTTGGGTCTTATGGGTGCAGGCACGAAGAATGCTCGAGTTGCGGCCAAGGTACACAACCTCTCGCGGAAAAAATGAAAGGAAGCCGATCAACTCTTCGGTGTAAGCTTCTTAATTCTCAGGTTCATTTGGTGTTCTCGTTTGGATGCATGGGTTACTAAATTGCTTTGGTTATATGCGTAGTTTATGATTTCTCGAGGCGTTGCTACTTTTGGCGATCGGCTTACTGACTCCTGTGCCTTACCATTGTTCCCGGTTTTCGATACCAATGTAAGTATAGGAAACATCCCGGGCTTAATTCAGTTCCCTTTTCTTTTAATTCCGTTGGATAACTGAATGGATGTTTCTTGTAGGTGTGTGGGTTATTAATTACTCTATTGCCATTGTTCTGCTTGTAATTTTCTGAATTTATTAATAATCCTCATCTCCGACACCTTCATGCTTTGCCACTTTCAGGAGATTGCATCCGCGGAGCCGATTCAAGCGTTCGAATTGTAGCAGTGAACAGCCATGGCCTCGCATACGCTGGAGTCCAGAATGAGCCACTCTAACCCACTTCTTCTGTATACACTCTTAAACTTTTTCTTCTCCACCTATTTCTAATTAGATATTCTTGGCAGGTGAATGGCGTGGGCGTGGAAAGAAGGCTCGGAAGTCATACGGATTCGGAAGCGGCACGGGTATGTGTTTGTTGTAGAATGTCTACATCCCTTAATTTTAGCATTTTTGGAATATGTGGTTTGCCAGTTGTGGAGGTGACCATAATATCCTTGGTTCTTATGGGTGCAGGCACGAAGAATGCTCGATTTGCGGGCAAGATGCGCAACCTCTCGCGGCAATACTATAAGGAAGCCGATCAACTCTTTGGTGTAAGCTTCTCAGTTCTCAACTTCATTCGGTGTTCTCGTCTGGGCGTATGGGTTACTATTTTTCTTTGGTTATATGCATAGATTTAGATTTTCCGAGGCTTTTCTAGTTTTGGCGATCGCCTTTACGGCTCCTGCGCATTACCAAAGTTCCCGGTTTTCGATATCAATGAAAGTATAGGAAGCATCCCGTGCTTAATTCAGTTCCGTTTTATTTTAATTCCGTAGGTTAAATTATTTCATGTTGTTGTTGGTGTGTGGATTGCTAATTGCTCAATTGTCGTAGTTGTGCTTTTAACTTCTCTTCATTTGTTAACAATCCTCATGGCTGAAACCTTCACGCATTTCCACTTTCAGGAGATTTCATCCGCGGAGCTGATTCAAGCGTTCGAATTGTAGCAGTGATCAGCCAAAGCCTCGCATACGCTGGAGTCCAGAATGAGCCACTTTAACCCATTTCTTTTTTATTCTCTCTTAGACTTTTTTCTTCTCCACCTGTTTCTGAATAGAAATTCTCGACAGGTGAATGATGTGGGCGCAGAAAGGAGACTCGGAACTGATACGGATTCGGAAGCGGCACGGGTATGTGTTTGTTGTAGAATGTCTGCATTCCTAGATTTTACCACTTTTGGGATATAAGTTTTCCGGTTGTGGAGGTGGTCATAATATCCTTGGTTCCTATGGGCAGGCAAGAGGAATGCTCGATTTGCAAGCAAGCTGTGCCCGCTCTCACGGCTTTACTATAAGGAAGCTGGTCCAATCTTCGGTGTAAGTTTCTCAACTCTCCACTTCATTCTGTGTCCTCTTTTGGGATTATGCTTACTAATTTGGTCTGGTTATATGTGTAGTTTTGGATTTCTCGAGGCGTTGCTACTTTTGCGGAGGGCATTCCGACTCTTGCGCCATACTATTGTTTCCGGTTTCGATTAATAATGTAAGTATATAGGACACATCCCTTGCTTAAAGTACTTCCATTTTCTTTTATTCTCATTGGATAAGTGACTGACTATTTCTCATCAAGCCTTGAGTGGTGGCTCGAGCGGAAATTGGCCGCCATTCAAGATAGGGCTGTCAACGGGTGGGATCCGAGTCCGGTCTAGGTAGAAGCACTCCCGAACAGATCATTAATAGGGACAAAATCTTAGACCCAAAACCGATCATTTTAACATAAAATTTAGGTTGAAACAACGACATAGGTTTAAAACCGAACCACTTAAGCTAAAAAAAAACACTTTTCTTATTAAAAACGCAAACTATAATTTAAACTTTAGTTATATATCGTTAATAAAATTGATAGAAAAATACTAAGTTACTTATATGTTAAAACGTTAAACACCTTTATTTATCTATCTATCAGATTCGACACTTTAAACCTATGATAAGAGAAAACTATAAGAAAACGAAGGAAATAATATATATGGCTAACAAAATAATCGGTTTTGGGCATGAATCGATTCGGGAGGGGCGAGAACCGGAACCGACCCAATTATTTATTTCAACATAATCATGGAGCCGCATCCTTTATAAATGGTTGGGTCTATTCGGGCCAGTCGGGTGGACCTGAACCGTTGACAGCCCCTTCAAGAACATGAACGATGAGAGCGATTGTGTTGCAGCAAGGTTGGTATCCCTTTTCTTCTCCCTTCGGACCTGTACTTCGAGGTATGGACCTTTCAAAACCATACTCGATGTTCGTACCTTTGTTATTGAAGCATAAGATTTTGTCCTGCGAAGTTGATTTTGGTCTCGCACGAATTAAAAAAATCTGCTAATGCATTTTCTGCCTTGTCGTTGCAGGAACACACTAAGGGGTTCGCATTGTCAACTGCCATATCAGAATGACTGCGATAGTGTAAGCCCACATTGCTTATATCTGTTGAAACTTTTTATATGGGCTTCTCTTGCTTTAATGCCGTTTTCGTGGCTGTAACTTCTTTTAATATTTCAATACTCCTCTTGGCTTCTACAGGCATTGCCACTTCCATGAGATTGCGTCATTGGAGCTGATTCAAGCGTTCGAATTGGAGCAGTATTCCGCCTTGGCCTTGCATTCGCTGGAGTCCAGAATAAGCCACTCTAACCCATTTCTTCTATATTCACTTCTAACCTATTTCTCGTCCACCAGTTTCTAATTAGATATTCTTGACAGGTGAAGGGTGTGAGCGCAAAGGAGACTTAGAAGCTATACAGATGCGGAAACTGCACAGGTATGCGTTTTTTGAACAATGTCTGCATACCTAAATTATATCATTTTTGGAGGACAAGGTTTGTCGGTCGTGGCAGTGGCTATAATATCCTTGGGTCTTATGGGTGCAGGCACGAAGAATGCTCGAGTTGCGGCCAAGGTACACAACCTCTCGCGGAAAAAATGTAAGGAAGCCGATCAACTCTTCGGTGTAAGCTTCTTAATTCTCAGGTTCATTTGGTGTTCTCGTTTGGATGCATGGGTTACTAAATTGCTTTGGTTATATGCGTAGTTTATGATTTCTCGAGGCGTTGCTACTTTTGGCGATCGGCTTACTGACTCCTGTGCCTTACCATTGTTCCCGGTTTTCGATACCAATGTAAGTATAGGAAACATCCCGGGCTTAATTCAGTTCCCTTTTCTTTTAATTCCGTTGGATAACTGAATGGATGTTTCTTGTAGGTGTGTGGGTTATTAATTACTCTATTGCCATTGTTCTGCTTGTAATTTTCTGAATTTATTAATAATCCTCATCTCCGACACCTTCATGCTTTGCCACTTTCAGGAGATTGCATCCGCGGAGCCGATTCAAGCGTTCGAATTGTAGCAGTGAACAGCCATGGCCTCGCATACGCTGGAGTCCAGAATGAGCCACTCTAACCCACTTCTTCTGTATACACTCTTAAACTTTTTCTTCTCCACCTATTTCTAATTAGATATTCTTGGCAGGTGAATGGCGTGGGCGTGGAAAGAAGGCTCGGAAGTCATACGGATTCGGAAGCGGCACGGGTATGTGTTTGTTGTAGAATGTCTACATCCCTTAATTTTAGCATTTTTGGAATATGTGGTTTGCCAGTTGTGGAGGTGACCATAATATCCTTGGTTCTTATGGGTGCAGGCACGAAGAATGCTCGATTTGCGGGCAAGATGCGCAACCTCTCGCGGCAATACTATAAGGAAGCCGATCAACTCTTTGGTGTAAGCTTCTCAGTTCTCAACTTCATTCGGTGTTCTCGTCTGGGCGTATGGGTTACTATTTTTCTTTGGTTATATGCATAGATTTAGATTTTCCGAGGCTTTTCTAGTTTTGGCGATCGCCTTTACGGCTCCTGCGCATTACCAAAGTTCCCGGTTTTCGATATCAATGAAAGTATAGGAAGCATCCCGTGCTTAATTCAGTTCCGTTTTATTTTAATTCCGTAGGTTAAATTATTTCATGTTGTTGTTGGTGTGTGGATTGCTAATTGCTCAATTGTCGTAGTTGTGCTTTTAACTTCTCTTCATTTGTTAACAATCCTCATGGCTGAAACCTTCACGCATTTCCACTTTCAGGAGATTTCATCCGCGGAGCTGATTCAAGCGTTCGAATTGTAGCAGTGATCAGCCAAAGCCTCGCATACGCTGGAGTCCAGAATGAGCCACTTTAACCCATTTCTTTTTTATTCTCTCTTAGACTTTTTTCTTCTCCACCTGTTTCTGAATAGAAATTCTCGACAGGTGAATGATGTGGGCGCAGAAAGGAGACTCGGAACTGATACGGATTCGGAAGCGGCACGGGTATGTGTTTGTTGTAGAATGTCTGCATTCCTAGATTTTACCACTTTTGGGATATAAGTTTTCCGGTTGTGGAGGTGGTCATAATATCCTTGGTTCCTATGGGCAGGCAAGAGGAATGCTCGATTTGCAAGCAAGCTGTGCCCGCTCTCACGGCTTTACTATAAGGAAGCTGGTCCAATCTTCGGTGTAAGTTTCTCAACTCTCCACTTCATTCTGTGTCCTCTTTTGGGATTATGCTTACTAATTTGGTCTGGTTATATGTGTAGTTTTGGATTTCTCGAGGCGTTGCTACTTTTGCGGAGGGCATTCCGACTCTTGCGCCATACTATTGTTTCCGGTTTCGATTAATAATGTAAGTATATAGGACACATCCCTTGCTTAAAGTACTTCCATTTTCTTTTATTCTCATTGGATAAGTGACTGACTATTTCTCATCAAGCCTTGAGTGGTGGCTCGAGCGGAAATTGGCCGCCATTCAAGATAGGGCTGTCAACGGGTGGGATCCGAGTCCGGTCTAGGTAGAAGCACTCCCGAACAGATCATTAATAGGGACAAAATCTTAGACCCAAAACCGATCATTTTAACATAAAATTTAGGTTGAAACAACGACATAGGTTTAAAACCGAACCACTTAAGCTAAAAAAAAACACTTTTCTTATTAAAAACGCAAACTATAATTTAAACTTTAGTTATATATCGTTAATAAAATTGATAGAAAAATACTAAGTTACTTATATGTTAAAACGTTAAACACCTTTATTTATCTATCTATCAGATTCGACACTTTAAACCTATGATAAGAGAAAACTATAAGAAAACGAAGGAAATAATATATATGGCTAACAAAATAATCGGTTTTGGGCATGAATCGATTCGGGAGGGGCGAGAACCGGAACCGACCCAATTATTTATTTCAACATAATCATGGAGCCGCATCCTTTATAAATGGTTGGGTCTATTCGGGCCAGTCGGGTGGACCTGAACCGTTGACAGCCCCTTCAAGAACATGAACGATGAGAGCGATTGTGTTGCAGCAAGGTTGGTATCCCTTTTCTTCTCCCTTCGGACCTGTACTTCGAGGTATGGACCTTTCAAAACCATACTCGATGTTCGTACCTTTGTTATTGAAGCATAAGATTTTGTCCTGCGAAGTTGATTTTGGTCTCGCACGAATTAAAAAAATCTGCTAATGCATTTTCTGCCTTGTCGTTGCAGGAACACACTAAGGGGTTCGCATTGTCAACTGCCATATCAGAATGACTGCGATAGTGTAAGCCCACATTGCTTATATCTGTTGAAACTTTTTATATGGGCTTCTCTTGCTTTAATGCCGTTTTCGTGGCTGTAACTTCTTTTAATATTTCAATACTCCTCTTGGCTTCTACAGGCATTGCCACTTCCATGAGATTGCGTCATTGGAGCTGATTCAAGCGTTCGAATTGGAGCAGTATTCCGCCTTGGCCTTGCATTCGCTGGAGTCCAGAATAAGCCACTCTAACCCATTTCTTCTATATTCACTTCTAACCTATTTCTCGTCCACCAGTTTCTAATTAGATATTCTTGACAGGTGAAGGGTGTGAGCGCAAAGGAGACTTAGAAGCTATACAGATGCGGAAACTGCACAGGTATGCGTTTTTTGAACAATGTCTGCATACCTAAATTATATCATTTTTGGAGGACAAGGTTTGTCGGTCGTGGCAGTGGCTATAATATCCTTGGGTCTTATGGGTGCAGGCACGAAGAATGCTCGAGTTGCGGCCAAGGTACACAACCTCTCGCGGAAAAAATGTAAGGAAGCCGATCAACTCTTCGGTGTAAGCTTCTTAATTCTCAGGTTCATTTGGTGTTCTCGTTTGGATGCATGGGTTACTAAATTGCTTTGGTTATATGCGTAGTTTATGATTTCTCGAGGCGTTGCTACTTTTGGCGATCGGCTTACTGACTCCTGTGCCTTACCATTGTTCCCGGTTTTCGATACCAATGTAAGTATAGGAAACATCCCGGGCTTAATTCAGTTCCCTTTTCTTTTAATTCCGTTGGATAACTGAATGGATGTTTCTTGTAGGTGTGTGGGTTATTAATTACTCTATTGCCATTGTTCTGCTTGTAATTTTCTGAATTTATTAATAATCCTCATCTCCGACACCTTCATGCTTTGCCACTTTCAGGAGATTGCATCCGCGGAGCCGATTCAAGCGTTCGAATTGTAGCAGTGAACAGCCATGGCCTCGCATACGCTGGAGTCCAGAATGAGCCACTCTAACCCACTTCTTCTGTATACACTCTTAAACTTTTTCTTCTCCACCTATTTCTAATTAGATATTCTTGGCAGGTGAATGGCGTGGGCGTGGAAAGAAGGCTCGGAAGTCATACGGATTCGGAAGCGGCACGGGTATGTGTTTGTTGTAGAATGTCTACATCCCTGAATTTTAGCATTTTTGGAATATGTGGTTTGCCAGTTGTGGAGGTGACCATAATATCCTTGGTTCTTATGGGTGCAGGCACGAAGAATGCTCGATTTGCGGGCAAGATGGGCAACCTCTCGCGGCAATACTATAAGGAAGCCGATCAACTCTTTGGTGTAAGCTTCTCAGTTCTCAACTTCATTCGGTGTTCTCGTCTGGGCGTATGGGTTACTATTTTTCTTTGGTTATATGCATAGATTTAGATTTTCCGAGGCTTTTCTAGTTTTGGCGATCGCCTTTACGGCTCCTGCGCATTACCAAAGTTCCCGGTTTTCGATATCATCGAAAGTATAGGAAGCATCCCGTGCTTAATTCAGTTCCGTTTTATTTTAATTCCGTAGGTTAAATTATTTCATGTTGTTGTTGGTGTGTGGATTGCTAATTGCTCAATTGTCGTAGTTGTGCTTTTAACTTCTCTTCATTTGTTAACAATCCTCATGGCTGAAACCTTCACGCATTTCCACTTTCAGGAGATTTCATCCGCGGAGCTGATTCAAGCGTTCGAATTGTAGCAGTGATCAGCCAAAGCCTCGCATACGCTGGAGTCCAGAATGAGCCACTTTAACCCATTTCTTTTTTATTCTCTCTTAGACTTTTTTCTTCTCCACCTGTTTCTGAATAGAAATTCTCGACAGGTGAATGATGTGGGCGCAGAAAGGAGACTCGGAACTGATACGGATTCGGAAGCGGCACGGGTATGTGTTTGTTGTAGAATGTCTGCATTCCTAGATTTTACCACTTTTGGGATATAAGTTTTCCGGTTGTGGAGGTGGTCATAATATCCTTGGTTCCTATGGGCAGGCAAGAGGAATGCTCGATTTGCAAGCAAGCTGTGCCCGCTCTCACGGCTTTACTATAAGGAAGCTGGTCCAATCTTCGGTGTAAGTTTCTCAACTCTCCACTTCATTCTGTGTCCTCTTTTGGGATTATGCTTACTAATTTGGTCTGGTTATATGTGTAGTTTTGGATTTCTCGAGGCGTTGCTACTTTTGCGGAGGGCATTCCGACTCTTGCGCCATACTATTGTTTCCGGTTTCGATTAATAATGTAAGTATATAGGACACATCCCTTGCTTAAAGTACTTCCATTTTCTTTTATTCTCATTGGATAAGTGACTGACTATTTCTCATCAAGCCTTGAGTGGTGGCTCGAGCGGAAATTGGCCGCCATTCAAGATAGGGCTGTCAACGGGTGGGATCCGAGTCCGGTCTAGGTAGAAGCACTCCCGAACAGATCATTAATAGGGACAAAATCTTAGACCCAAAACCGATCATTTTAACATAAAATTTAGGTTGAAACAACGACATAGGTTTAAAACCGAACCACTTAAGCTAAAAAAAAACACTTTTCTTATTAAAAACGCAAACTATAATTTAAACTTTAGTTATATATCGTTAATAAAATTGATAGAAAAATACTAAGTTACTTATATGTTAAAACGTTAAACACCTTTATTTATCTATCTATCAGATTCGACACTTTAAACCTATGATAAGAGAAAACTATAAGAAAACGAAGGAAATAATATATATGGCTAACAAAATAATCGGTTTTGGGCATGAATCGATTCGGGAGGGGCGAGAACCGGAACCGACCCAATTATTTATTTCAACATAATCATGGAGCCGCATCCTTTATAAATGGTTGGGTCTATTCGGGCCAGTCGGGTGGACCTGAACCGTTGACAGCCCCTTCAAGAACATGAACGATGAGAGCGATTGTGTTGCAGCAAGGTTGGTATCCCTTTTCTTCTCCCTTCGGACCTGTACTTCGAGGTATGGACCTTTCAAAACCATACTCGATGTTCGTACCTTTGTTATTGAAGCATAAGATTTTGTCCTGCGAAGTTGATTTTGGTCTCGCACGAATTAAAAAAATCTGCTAATGCATTTTCTGCCTTGTCGTTGCAGGAACACACTAAGGGGTTCGCATTGTCAACTGCCATATCAGAATGACTGCGATAGTGTAAGCCCACATTGCTTATATCTGTTGAAACTTTTTATATGGGCTTCTCTTGCTTTAATGCCGTTTTCGTGGCTGTAACTTCTTTTAATATTTCAATACTCCTCTTGGCTTCTACAGGCATTGCCACTTCCATGAGATTGCGTCATTGGAGCTGATTCAAGCGTTCGAATTGGAGCAGTATTCCGCCTTGGCCTTGCATTCGCTGGAGTCCAGAATAAGCCACTCTAACCCATTTCTTCTATATTCACTTCTAACCTATTTCTCGTCCACCAGTTTCTAATTAGATATTCTTGACAGGTGAAGGGTGTGAGCGCAAAGGAGACTTAGAAGCTATACAGATGCGGAAACTGCACAGGTATGCGTTTTTTGAACAATGTCTGCATACCTAAATTATATCATTTTTGGAGGACAAGGTTTGTCGGTCGTGGCAGTGGCTATAATATCCTTGGGTCTTATGGGTGCAGGCACGAAGAATGCTCGAGTTGCGGCCAAGGTACACAACCTCTCGCGGAAAAAATGTAAGGAAGCCGATCAACTCTTCGGTGTAAGCTTCTTAATTCTCAGGTTCATTTGGTGTTCTCGTTTGGATGCATGGGTTACTAAATTGCTTTGGTTATATGCGTAGTTTATGATTTCTCGAGGCGTTGCTACTTTTGGCGATCGGCTTACTGACTCCTGTGCCTTACCATTGTTCCCGGTTTTCGATACCAATGTAAGTATAGGAAACATCCCGGGCTTAATTCAGTTCCCTTTTCTTTTAATTCCGTTGGATAACTGAATGGATGTTTCTTGTAGGTGTGTGGGTTATTAATTACTCTATTGCCATTGTTCTGCTTGTAATTTTCTGAATTTATTAATAATCCTCATCTCCGACACCTTCATGCTTTGCCACTTTCAGGAGATTGCATCCGCGGAGCCGATTCAAGCGTTCGAATTGTAGCAGTGAACAGCCATGGCCTCGCATACGCTGGAGTCCAGAATGAGCCACTCTAACCCACTTCTTCTGTATACACTCTTAAACTTTTTCTTCTCCACCTATTTCTAATTAGATATTCTTGGCAGGTGAATGGCGTGGGCGTGGAAAGAAGGCTCGGAAGTCATACGGATTCGGAAGCGGCACGGGTATGTGTTTGTTGTAGAATGTCTACATCCCTGAATTTTAGCATTTTTGGAATATGTGGTTTGCCAGTTGTGGAGGTGACCATAATATCCTTGGTTCTTATGGGTGCAGGCACGAAGAATGCTCGATTTGCGGGCAAGATGGGCAACCTCTCGCGGCAATACTATAAGGAAGCCGATCAACTCTTTGGTGTAAGCTTCTCAGTTCTCAACTTCATTCGGTGTTCTCGTCTGGGCGTATGGGTTACTATTTTTCTTTGGTTATATGCATAGATTTAGATTTTCCGAGGCTTTTCTAGTTTTGGCGATCGCCTTTACGGCTCCTGCGCATTACCAAAGTTCCCGGTTTTCGATATCATCGAAAGTATAGGAAGCATCCCGTGCTTAATTCAGTTCCGTTTTATTTTAATTCCGTAGGTTAAATTATTTCATGTTGTTGTTGGTGTGTGGATTGCTAATTGCTCAATTGTCGTAGTTGTGCTTTTAACTTCTCTTCATTTGTTAACAATCCTCATGGCTGAAACCTTCACGCATTTCCACTTTCAGGAGATTTCATCCGCGGAGCTGATTCAAGCGTTCGAATTGTAGCAGTGATCAGCCAAAGCCTCGCATACGCTGGAGTCCAGAATGAGCCACTTTAACCCATTTCTTTTTTATTCTCTCTTAGACTTTTTTCTTCTCCACCTGTTTCTGAATAGAAATTCTCGACAGGTGAATGATGTGGGCGCAGAAAGGAGACTCGGAACTGATACGGATTCGGAAGCGGCACGGGTATGTGTTTGTTGTAGAATGTCTGCATTCCTAGATTTTACCACTTTTGGGATATAAGTTTTCCGGTTGTGGAGGTGGTCATAATATCCTTGGTTCCTATGGGCAGGCAAGAGGAATGCTCGATTTGCAAGCAAGCTGTGCCCGCTCTCACGGCTTTACTATAAGGAAGCTGGTCCAATCTTCGGTGTAAGTTTCTCAACTCTCCACTTCATTCTGTGTCCTCTTTTGGGATTATGCTTACTAATTTGGTCTGGTTATATGTGTAGTTTTGGATTTCTCGAGGCGTTGCTACTTTTGCGGAGGGCATTCCGACTCTTGCGCCATACTATTGTTTCCGGTTTCGATTAATAATGTAAGTATATAGGACACATCCCTTGCTTAAAGTACTTCCATTTTCTTTTATTCTCATTGGATAAGTGACTGACTATTTCTCATCAAGCCTTGAGTGGTGGCTCGAGCGGAAATTGGCCGCCATTCAAGATAGGGCTGTCAACGGGTGGGATCCGAGTCCGGTCTAGGTAGAAGCACTCCCGAACAGATCATTAATAGGGACAAAATCTTAGACCCAAAACCGATCATTTTAACATAAAATTTAGGTTGAAACAACGACATAGGTTTAAAACCGAACCACTTAAGCTAAAAAAAAACACTTTTCTTATTAAAAACGCAAACTATAATTTAAACTTTAGTTATATATCGTTAATAAAATTGATAGAAAAATACTAAGTTACTTATATGTTAAAACGTTAAACACCTTTATTTATCTATCTATCAGATTCGACACTTTAAACCTATGATAAGAGAAAACTATAAGAAAACGAAGGAAATAATATATATGGCTAACAAAATAATCGGTTTTGGGCATGAATCGATTCGGGAGGGGCGAGAACCGGAACCGACCCAATTATTTATTTCAACATAATCATGGAGCCGCATCCTTTATAAATGGTTGGGTCTATTCGGGCCAGTCGGGTGGACCTGAACCGTTGACAGCCCCTTCAAGAACATGAACGATGAGAGCGATTGTGTTGCAGCAAGGTTGGTATCCCTTTTCTTCTCCCTTCGGACCTGTACTTCGAGGTATGGACCTTTCAAAACCATACTCGATGTTCGTACCTTTGTTATTGAAGCATAAGATTTTGTCCTGCGAAGTTGATTTTGGTCTCGCACGAATTAAAAAAATCTGCTAATGCATTTTCTGCCTTGTCGTTGCAGGAACACACTAAGGGGTTCGCATTGTCAACTGCCATATCAGAATGACTGCGATAGTGTAAGCCCACATTGCTTATATCTGTTGAAACTTTTTATATGGGCTTCTCTTGCTTTAATGCCGTTTTCGTGGCTGTAACTTCTTTTAATATTTCAATACTCCTCTTGGCTTCTACAGGCATTGCCACTTCCATGAGATTGCGTCATTGGAGCTGATTCAAGCGTTCGAATTGGAGCAGTATTCCGCCTTGGCCTTGCATTCGCTGGAGTCCAGAATAAGCCACTCTAACCCATTTCTTCTATATTCACTTCTAACCTATTTCTCGTCCACCAGTTTCTAATTAGATATTCTTGACAGGTGAAGGGTGTGAGCGCAAAGGAGACTTAGAAGCTATACAGATGCGGAAACTGCACAGGTATGCGTTTTTTGAACAATGTCTGCATACCTAAATTATATCATTTTTGGAGGACAAGGTTTGTCGGTCGTGGCAGTGGCTATAATATCCTTGGGTCTTATGGGTGCAGGCACGAAGAATGCTCGAGTTGCGGCCAAGGTACACAACCTCTCGCGGAAAAAATGAAAGGAAGCCGATCAACTCTTCGGTGTAAGCTTCTTAATTCTCAGGTTCATTTGGTGTTCTCGTTTGGATGCATGGGTTACTAAATTGCTTTGGTTATATGCGTAGTTTATGATTTCTCGAGGCGTTGCTACTTTTGGCGATCGGCTTACTGACTCCTGTGCCTTACCATTGTTCCCGGTTTTCGATACCAATGTAAGTATAGGAAACATCCCGGGCTTAATTCAGTTCCCTTTTCTTTTAATTCCGTTGGATAACTGAATGGATGTTTCTTGTAGGTGTGTGGGTTATTAATTACTCTATTGCCATTGTTCTGCTTGTAATTTTCTGAATTTATTAATAATCCTCATCTCCGACACCTTCATGCTTTGCCACTTTCAGGAGATTGCATCCGCGGAGCCGATTCAAGCGTTCGAATTGTAGCAGTGAACAGCCATGGCCTCGCATACGCTGGAGTCCAGAATGAGCCACTCTAACCCACTTCTTCTGTATACACTCTTAAACTTTTTCTTCTCCACCTATTTCTAATTAGATATTCTTGGCAGGTGAATGGCGTGGGCGTGGAAAGAAGGCTCGGAAGTCATACGGATTCGGAAGCGGCACGGGTATGTGTTTGTTGTAGAATGTCTACATCCCTGAATTTTAGCATTTTTGGAATATGTGGTTTGCCAGTTGTGGAGGTGACCATAATATCCTTGGTTCTTATGGGTGCAGGCACGAAGAATGCTCGATTTGCGGGCAAGATGCGCAACCTCTCGCGGCAATACTATAAGGAAGCCGATCAACTCTTTGGTGTAAGCTTCTCAGTTCTCAACTTCATTCGGTGTTCTCGTCTGGGCGTATGGGTTACTATTTTTCTTTGGTTATATGCATAGATTTAGATTTTCCGAGGCTTTTCTAGTTTTGGCGATCGCCTTTACGGCTCCTGCGCATTACCAAAGTTCCCGGTTTTCGATATCATCGAAAGTATAGGAAGCATCCCGTGCTTAATTCAGTTCCGTTTTATTTTAATTCCGTAGGTTAAATTATTTCATGTTGTTGTTGGTGTGTGGATTGCTAATTGCTCAATTGTCGTAGTTGTGCTTTTAACTTCTCTTCATTTGTTAACAATCCTCATGGCTGAAACCTTCACGCATTTCCACTTTCAGGAGATTTCATCCGCGGAGCTGATTCAAGCGTTCGAATTGTAGCAGTGATCAGCCAAAGCCTCGCATACGCTGGAGTCCAGAATGAGCCACTTTAACCCATTTCTTTTTTATTCTCTCTTAGACTTTTTTCTTCTCCACCTGTTTCTGAATAGAAATTCTCGACAGGTGAATGATGTGGGCGCAGAAAGGAGACTCGGAACTGATACGGATTCGGAAGCGGCACGGGTATGTGTTTGTTGTAGAATGTCTGCATTCCTAGATTTTACCACTTTTGGGATATAAGTTTTCCGGTTGTGGAGGTGGTCATAATATCCTTGGTTCCTATGGGCAGGCAAGAGGAATGCTCGATTTGCAAGCAAGCTGTGCCCGCTCTCACGGCTTTACTATAAGGAAGCTGGTCCAATCTTCGGTGTAAGTTTCTCAACTCTCCACTTCATTCTGTGTCCTCTTTTGGGATTATGCTTACTAATTTGGTCTGGTTATATGTGTAGTTTTGGATTTCTCGAGGCGTTGCTACTTTTGCGGAGGGCATTCCGACTCTTGCGCCATACTATTGTTTCCGGTTTCGATTAATAATGTAAGTATATAGGACACATCCCTTGCTTAAAGTACTTCCATTTTCTTTTATTCTCATTGGATAAGTGACTGACTATTTCTCATCAAGCCTTGAGTGGTGGCTCGAGCGGAAATTGGCCGCCATTCAAGATAGGGCTGTCAACGGGTGGGATCCGAGTCCGGTCTAGGTAGAAGCACTCCCGAACAGATCATTAATAGGGACAAAATCTTAGACCCAAAACCGATCATTTTAACATAAAATTTAGGTTGAAACAACGACATAGGTTTAAAACCGAACCACTTAAGCTAAAAAAAAACACTTTTCTTATTAAAAACGCAAACTATAATTTAAACTTTAGTTATATATCGTTAATAAAATTGATAGAAAAATACTAAGTTACTTATATGTTAAAACGTTAAACACCTTTATTTATCTATCTATCAGATTCGACACTTTAAACCTATGATAAGAGAAAACTATAAGAAAACGAAGGAAATAATATATATGGCTAACAAAATAATCGGTTTTGGGCATGAATCGATTCGGGAGGGGCGAGAACCGGAACCGACCCAATTATTTATTTCAACATAATCATGGAGCCGCATCCTTTATAAATGGTTGGGTCTATTCGGGCCAGTCGGGTGGACCTGAACCGTTGACAGCCCCTTCAAGAACATGAACGATGAGAGCGATTGTGTTGCAGCAAGGTTGGTATCCCTTTTCTTCTCCCTTCGGACCTGTACTTCGAGGTATGGACCTTTCAAAACCATACTCGATGTTCGTACCTTTGTTATTGAAGCATAAGATTTTGTCCTGCGAAGTTGATTATGGTCTCGCACGAATTAAAAAAATCTGCTAATGCATTTTCTGCCTTGTCGTTGCAGGAACACACTAAGGGGTTCGCATTGTCAACTGCCATATCAGAATGACTGCGATAGTGTAAGCCCACATTGCTTATATCTGTTGAAACTTTTTATATGGGCTTCTCTTGCTTTAATGCCGTTTTCGTGGCTGTAACTTCTTTTAATATTTCAATACTCCTCTTGGCTTCTACAGGCATTGCCACTTCCATGAGATTGCGTCATTGGAGCTGATTCAAGCGTTCGAATTGGAGCAGTATTCCGCCTTGGCCTTGCATTCGCTGGAGTCCAGAATAAGCCACTCTAACCCATTTCTTCTATATTCACTTCTAACCTATTTCTCGTCCACCAGTTTCTAATTAGATATTCTTGACAGGTGAAGGGTGTGAGCGCAAAGGAGACTTAGAAGCTATACAGATGCGGAAACTGCACAGGTATGCGTTTTTTGAACAATGTCTGCATACCTAAATTATATCATTTTTGGAGGACAAGGTTTGTCGGTCGTGGCAGTGGCTATAATATCCTTGGGTCTTATGGGTGCAGGCACGAAGAATGCTCGAGTTGCGGCCAAGGTACACAACCTCTCGCGGAAAAAATGTAAGGAAGCCGATCAACTCTTCGGTGTAAGCTTCTTAATTCTCAGGTTCATTTGGTGTTCTCGTTTGGATGCATGGGTTACTAAATTGCTTTGGTTATATGCGTAGTTTATGATTTCTCGAGGCGTTGCTACTTTTGGCGATCGGCTTACTGACTCCTGTGCCTTACCATTGTTCCCGGTTTTCGATACCAATGTAAGTATAGGAAACATCCCGGGCTTAATTCAGTTCCCTTTTCTTTTAATTCCGTTGGATAACTGAATGGATGTTTCTTGTAGGTGTGTGGGTTATTAATTACTCTATTGCCATTGTTCTGCTTGTAATTTTCTGAATTTATTAATAATCCTCATCTCCGACACCTTCATGCTTTGCCACTTTCAGGAGATTGCATCCGCGGAGCCGATTCAAGCGTTCGAATTGTAGCAGTGAACAGCCATGGCCTCGCATACGCTGGAGTCCAGAATGAGCCACTCTAACCCACTTCTTCTGTATACACTCTTAAACTTTTTCTTCTCCACCTATTTCTAATTAGATATTCTTGGCAGGTGAATGGCGTGGGCGTGGAAAGAAGGCTCGGAAGTCATACGGATTCGGAAGCGGCACGGGTATGTGTTTGTTGTAGAATGTCTACATCCCTTAATTTTAGCATTTTTGGAATATGTGGTTTGCCAGTTGTGGAGGTGACCATAATATCCTTGGTTCTTATGGGTGCAGGCACGAAGAATGCTCGATTTGCGGGCAAGATGCGCAACCTCTCGCGGCAATACTATAAGGAAGCCGATCAACTCTTTGGTGTAAGCTTCTCAGTTCTCAACTTCATTCGGTGTTCTCGTCTAGGCGTATGGGTTACTATTTTTCTTTGGTTATATGCATAGATTTAGATTTTCCGAGGCTTTTCTAGTTTTGGCGATCGCCTTTACGGCTCCTGCGCATTACCATAGTTCCCGGTTTTCGATATCAATGAAAGTATAGGAAGCATCCCGTGCTTAATTCAGTTCCGTTTTATTTTAATTCCGTAGGTTAAATGATTTCATGTTGTTGTTGGTGTGTGGATTGCTAATTGCTCAATTGTCGTAGTTGTGCTTTTAACTTCTCTTCATTTGTTAACAATCCTCATGGCTGAAACCTTCACGCATTTCCACTTTCAGGAGATTTCATCCGCGGAGCTGATTCAAGCGTTCGAATTGTAGCAGTGATCAGCCAAAGCCTCGCATACGCTGGAGTCCAGAATGAGCCACTTTAACCCATTTCTTTTTTATTCTCTCTTAGACTTTTTTCTTCTCCACCTGTTTCTGAATAGAAATTCTCGACAGGTGAATGATGTGGGCGCAGAAAGGAGACTCGGAACTGATACGGATTCGGAAGCGGCACGGGTATGTGTTTGTTGTAGAATGTCTGCATTCCTAGATTTTACCACTTTTGGGATATAAGTTTTCCGGTTGTGGAGGTGGTCATAATATCCTTGGTTCCTATGGGCAGGCAAGAGGAATGCTCGATTTGCAAGCAAGCTGTGCCCGCTCTCACGGCTTTACTATAAGGAAGCTGGTCCAATCTTCGGTGTAAGTTTCTCAACTCTCCACTTCATTCTGTGTCCTCTTTTGGGATTATGCTTACTAATTTGGTCTGGTTATATGTGTAGTTTTGGATTTCTCGAGGCGTTGCTACTTTTGCGGAGGGCATTCCGACTCTTGCGCCATACTATTGTTTCCGGTTTCGATTAATAATGTAAGTATATAGGACACATCCCTTGCTTAAAGTACTTCCATTTTCTTTTATTCTCATTGGATAAGTGACTGACTATTTCTCATCAAGCCTTGAGTGGTGGCTCGAGCGGAAATTGGCCGCCATTCAAGATAGGGCTGTCAACGGGTGGGATCCGAGTCCGGTCTAGGTAGAAGCACTCCCGAACAGATCATTAATAGGGACAAAATCTTAGACCCAAAACCGATCATTTTAACATAAAATTTAGGTTGAAACAACGACATAGGTTTAAAACCGAACCACTTAAGCTAAAAAAAAACACTTTTCTTATTAAAAACGCAAACTATAATTTAAACTTTAGTTATATATCGTTAATAAAATTGATAGAAAAATACTAAGTTACTTATATGTTAAAACGTTAAACACCTTTATTTATCTATCTATCAGATTCGACACTTTAAACCTATGATAAGAGAAAACTATAAGAAAACGAAGGAAATAATATATATGGCTAACAAAATAATCGGTTTTGGGCATGAATCGATTCGGGAGGGGCGAGAACCGGAACCGACCCAATTATTTATTTCAACATAATCATGGAGCCGCATCCTTTATAAATGGTTGGGTCTATTCGGGCCAGTCGGGTGGACCTGAACCGTTGACAGCCCCTTCAAGAACATGAACGATGAGAGCGATTGTGTTGCAGCAAGGTTGGTATCCCTTTTCTTCTCCCTTCGGACCTGTACTTCGAGGTATGGACCTTTCAAAACCATACTCGATGTTCGTACCTTTGTTATTGAAGCATAAGATTTTGTCCTGCGAAGTTGATTATGGTCTCGCACGAATTAAAAAAATCTGCTAATGCATTTTCTGCCTTGTCGTTGCAGGAACACACTAAGGGGTTCGCATTGTCAACTGCCATATCAGAATGACTGCGATAGTGTAAGCCCACATTGCTTATATCTGTTGAAACTTTTTATATGGGCTTCTCTTGCTTTAATGCCGTTTTCGTGGCTGTAACTTCTTTTAATATTTCAATACTCCTCTTGGCTTCTACAGGCATTGCCACTTCCATGAGATTGCGTCATTGGAGCTGATTCAAGCGTTCGAATTGGAGCAGTATTCCGCCTTGGCCTTGCATTCGCTGGAGTCCAGAATAAGCCACTCTAACCCATTTCTTCTATATTCACTTCTAACCTATTTCTCGTCCACCAGTTTCTAATTAGATATTCTTGACAGGTGAAGGGTGTGAGCGCAAAGGAGACTTAGAAGCTATACAGATGCGGAAACTGCACAGGTATGCGTTTTTTGAACAATGTCTGCATACCTAAATTATATCATTTTTGGAGGACAAGGTTTGTCGGTCGTGGCAGTGGCTATAATATCCTTGGGTCTTATGGGTGCAGGCACGAAGAATGCTCGAGTTGCGGCCAAGGTACACAACCTCTCGCGGAAAAAATGTAAGGAAGCCGATCAACTCTTCGGTGTAAGCTTCTTAATTCTCAGGTTCATTTGGTGTTCTCGTTTGGATGCATGGGTTACTAAATTGCTTTGGTTATATGCGTAGTTTATGATTTCTCGAGGCGTTGCTACTTTTGGCGATCGGCTTACTGACTCCTGTGCCTTACCATTGTTCCCGGTTTTCGATACCAATGTAAGTATAGGAAACATCCCGGGCTTAATTCAGTTCCCTTTTCTTTTAATTCCGTTGGATAACTGAATGGATGTTTCTTGTAGGTGTGTGGGTTATTAATTACTCTATTGCCATTGTTCTGCTTGTAATTTTCTGAATTTATTAATAATCCTCATCTCCGACACCTTCATGCTTTGCCACTTTCAGGAGATTGCATCCGCGGAGCCGATTCAAGCGTTCGAATTGTAGCAGTGAACAGCCATGGCCTCGCATACGCTGGAGTCCAGAATGAGCCACTCTAACCCACTTCTTCTGTATACACTCTTAAACTTTTTCTTCTCCACCTATTTCTAATTAGATATTCTTGGCAGGTGAATGGCGTGGGCGTGGAAAGAAGGCTCGGAAGTCATACGGATTCGGAAGCGGCACGGGTATGTGTTTGTTGTAGAATGTCTACATCCCTTAATTTTAGCATTTTTGGAATATGTGGTTTGCCAGTTGTGGAGGTGACCATAATATCCTTGGTTCTTATGGGTGCAGGCACGAAGAATGCTCGATTTGCGGGCAAGATGCGCAACCTCTCGCGGCAATACTATAAGGAAGCCGATCAACTCTTTGGTGTAAGCTTCTCAGTTCTCAACTTCATTCGGTGTTCTCGTCTAGGCGTATGGGTTACTATTTTTCTTTGGTTATATGCATAGATTTAGATTTTCCGAGGCTTTTCTAGTTTTGGCGATCGCCTTTACGGCTCCTGCGCATTACCATAGTTCCCGGTTTTCGATATCAATGAAAGTATAGGAAGCATCCCGTGCTTAATTCAGTTCCGTTTTATTTTAATTCCGTAGGTTAAATGATTTCATGTTGTTGTTGGTGTGTGGATTGCTAATTGCTCAATTGTCGTAGTTGTGCTTTTAACTTCTCTTCATTTGTTAACAATCCTCATGGCTGAAACCTTCACGCATTTCCACTTTCAGGAGATTTCAGCCATAAGAATGAGCCAGAATGAGCCACTTTAACCCATTTCTTTATTATTCTCTCTTAGACTTTTTTCTTCTCCACCTGTTTCTGAATAGAAATTCTCGACAGGTGAATGATGTGGGCGCAGAAAGGAGACTCGGAACTGATACGGATTCGGAAGCGGCACGGGTATGTGTTTGTTGTAGAATGTCTGCATTCCTAGATTTTACCACTTTTGGGATATAAGTTTTCCGGTTGTGGAGGTGGTCATAATATCCTTGGTTCCTATGGGCAGGCAAGAGGAATGCTCGATTTGCAAGCAAGCTGTGCCCGCTCTCACGGCTTTACTATAAGGAAGCTGGTCCAATCTTCGGTGTAAGTTTCTCAACTCTCCACTTCATTCTGTGTCCTCTTTTGGGATTATGCTTACTAATTTGGTCTGGTTATATGTGTAGTTTTGGATTTCTCGAGGCGTTGCTACTTTTGCGGAGGGCATTCCGACTCTTGCGCCATACTATTGTTTCCGGTTTCGATTAATAATGTAAGTATATAGGACACATCCCTTGCTTAAAGTACTTCCATTTTCTTTTATTCTCATTGGATAAGTGACTGACTATTTCTCATCAAGCCTTGAGTGGTGGCTCGAGCGGAAATTGGCCGCCATTCAAGATAGGGCTGTCAACGGGTGGGATCCGAGTCCGGTCTAGGTAGAAGCACTCCCGAACAGATCATTAATAGGGACAAAATCTTAGACCCAAAACCGATCATTTTAACATAAAATTTAGGTTGAAACAACGACATAGGTTTAAAACCGAACCATTTAAGCTAAAAAAAAACACTTTTCTTATTTAAAACGCAAACTATAATTTAAACTTTAGTTATATATCGTTAATAAAATTGATAGAAAAATACTAAGTTACTTATATGTTAAAACGTTAAACACCTTTATTTATCTATCTATCAGATTCGACACTTTAAACCTATGATAAGAGAAAACTATAAGAAAACGAAGGAAATAATATATATGGCTAACAAAATAATCGGTTTTGGGCATGAATCGATTCGGGAGGGGCGAGAACCGGAACCGACCCAATTATTTATTTCAACATAATCATGGAGCCGCATCCTTTATAAATGGTTGGGTCTATTCGGGCCAGTCGGGTGGACCTGAACCGTTGACAGCCCCTTCAAGAACATGAACGATGAGAGCGATTGTGTTGCAGCAAGGTTGGTATCCCTTTTCTTCTCCCTTCGGACCTGTACTTCGAGGTATGGACCTTTCAAAACCATACTCGATGTTCGTACCTTTGTTATTGAAGCATAAGATTTTGTCCTGCGAAGTTGATTTTGGTCTCGCACGAATTAAAAAAATCTGCTAATGCATTTTCTGCCTTGTCGTTGCAGGAACACACTAAGGGGTTCGCATTGTCAACTGCCATATCAGAATGACTGCGATAGTGTAAGCCCACATTGCTTATATCTGTTGAAACTTTTTATATGGGCTTCTCTTGCTTTAATGCCGTTTTCGTGGCTGTAACTTCTTTTAATATTTCAATACTCCTCTTGGCTTCTACAGGCATTGCCACTTCCATGAGATTGCGTCATTGGAGCTGATTCAAGCGTTCGAATTGGAGCAGTATTCCGCCTTGGCCTTGCATTCGCTGGAGTCCAGAATAAGCCACTCTAACCCATTTCTTCTATATTCACTTCTAACCTATTTCTCGTCCACCAGTTTCTAATTAGATATTCTTGACAGGTGAAGGGTGTGAGCGCAAAGGAGACTTAGAAGCTATACAGATGCGGAAACTGCACAGGTATGCGTTTTTTGAACAATGTCTGCATACCTAAATTATATCATTTTTGGAGGACAAGGTTTGTCGGTCGTGGCAGTGGCTATAATATCCTTGGGTCTTATGGGTGCAGGCACGAAGAATGCTCGAGTTGCGGCCAAGGTACACAACCTCTCGCGGAAAAAATGTAAGGAAGCCGATCAACTCTTCGGTGTAAGCTTCTTAATTCTCAGGTTCATTTGGTGTTCTCGTTTGGATGCATGGGTTACTAAATTGCTTTGGTTATATGCGTAGTTTATGATTTCTCGAGGCGTTGCTACTTTTGGCGATCGGCTTACTGACTCCTGTGCCTTACCATTGTTCCCGGTTTTCGATACCAATGTAAGTATAGGAAACATCCCGGGCTTAATTCAGTTCCCTTTTCTTTTAATTCCGTTGGATAACTGAATGGATGTTTCTTGTAGGTGTGTGGGTTATTAATTACTCTATTGCCATTGTTCTGCTTGTAATTTTCTGAATTTATTAATAATCCTCATCTCCGACACCTTCATGCTTTGCCACTTTCAGGAGATTGCATCCGCGGAGCCGATTCAAGCGTTCGAATTGTAGCAGTGAACAGCCATGGCCTCGCATACGCTGGAGTCCAGAATGAGCCACTCTAACCCACTTCTTCTGTATACACTCTTAAACTTTTTCTTCTCCACCTATTTCTAATTAGATATTCTTGGCAGGTGAATGGCGTGGGCGTGGAAAGAAGGCTCGGAAGTCATACGGATTCGGAAGCGGCACGGGTATGTGTTTGTTGTAGAATGTCTACATCCCTTAATTTTAGCATTTTTGGAATATGTGGTTTGCCAGTTGTGGAGGTGACCATAATATCCTTGGTTCTTATGGGTGCAGGCACGAAGAATGCTCGATTTGCGGGCAAGATGCGCAACCTCTCGCGGCAATACTATAAGGAAGCCGATCAACTCTTTGGTGTAAGCTTCTCAGTTCTCAACTTCATTCGGTGTTCTCGTCTAGGCGTATGGGTTACTATTTTTCTTTGGTTATATGCATAGATTTAGATTTTCCGAGGCTTTTCTAGTTTTGGCGATCGCCTTTACGGCTCCTGCGCATTACCATAGTTCCCGGTTTTCGATATCAATGAAAGTATAGGAAGCATCCCGTGCTTAATTCAGTTCCGTTTTATTTTAATTCCGTAGGTTAAATGATTTCATGTTGTTGTTGGTGTGTGGATTGCTAATTGCTCAATTGTCGTAGTTGTGCTTTTAACTTCTCTTCATTTGTTAACAATCCTCATGGCTGAAACCTTCACGCATTTCCACTTTCAGGAGATTTCAGCCGCGGAGCTGATTCAAGCGTTCGAATTGTAGCAGTGATCAGCCAAAGCCTCGCATACGCTGGAGTCCAGAATGAGCCACTTTAACCCATTTCTTTTTTATTCTCTCTTAGACTTTTTTCTTCTCCACCTGTTTCTGAATAGAAATTCTCGACAGGTGAATGATGTGGGCGCAGAAAGGAGACTCGGAACTGATACGGATTCGGAAGCGGCACGGGTATGTGTTTGTTGTAGAATGTCTGCATTCCTAGATTTTACCACTTTTGGGATATAAGTTTTCCGGTTGTGGAGGTGGTCATAATATCCTTGGTTCCTATGGGCAGGCAAGAGGAATGCTCGATTTGCAAGCAAGCTGTGCCCGCTCTCACGGCTTTACTATAAGGAAGCTGGTCCAATCTTCGGTGTAAGTTTCTCAACTCTCCACTTCATTCTGTGTCCTCTTTTGGGATTATGCTTACTAATTTGGTCTGGTTATATGTGTAGTTTTGGATTTCTCGAGGCGTTGCTACTTTTGCGGAGGGCATTCCGACTATTGCGCCATACTATTGTTTCCGGTTTCGATTAATAATGTAAGTATATAGGACACATCCCTTGCTTAAAGTACTTCCATTTTCTTTTATTCTCATTGGATAAGTGACTGACTATTTCTCATCAAGCCTTGAGTGGTGGCTCGAGCGGAAATTGGCCGCCATTCAAGATAGGGCTGTCAACGGGTGGGATCCGAGTCCGGTCTAGGTAGAAGCACTCCCGAACAGATCATTAATAGGGACAAAATCTTAGACCCAAAACCGATCATTTTAACATAAAATTTAGGTTGAAACAACGACATAGGTTTAAAACCGAACCATTTAAGCTAAAAAAAAACACTTTTCTTATTTAAAACGCAAACTATAATTTAAACTTTAGTTATATATCGTTAATAAAATTGATAGAAAAATACTAAGTTACTTATATGTTAAAACGTTAAACACCTTTATTTATCTATCTATCAGATTCGACACTTTAAACCTATGATAAGAGAAAACTATAAGAAAACGAAGGAAATAATATATATGGCTAACAAAATAATCGGTTTTGGGCATGAATCGATTCGGGAGGGGCGAGAACCGGAACCGACCCAATTATTTATTTCAACATAATCATGGAGCCGCATCCTTTATAAATGGTTGGGTCTATTCGGGCCAGTCGGGTGGACCTGAACCGTTGACAGCCCCTTCAAGAACATGAACGATGAGAGCGATTGTGTTGCAGCAAGGTTGGTATCCCTTTTCTTCTCCCTTCGGACCTGTACTTCGAGGTATGGACCTTTCAAAACCATACTCGATGTTCGTACCTTTGTTATTGAAGCATAAGATTTTGTCCTGCGAAGTTGATTTTGGTCTCGCACGAATTAAAAAAATCTGCTAATGCATTTTCTGCCTTGTCGTTGCAGGAACACACTAAGGGGTTCGCATTGTCAACTGCCATATCAGAATGACTGCGATAGTGTAAGCCCACATTGCTTATATCTGTTGAAACTTTTTATATGGGCTTCTCTTGCTTTAATGCCGTTTTCGTGGCTGTAACTTCTTTTAATATTTCAATACTCCTCTTGGCTTCTACAGGCATTGCCACTTCCATGAGATTGCGTCATTGGAGCTGATTCAAGCGTTCGAATTGGAGCAGTATTCCGCCTTGGCCTTGCATTCGCTGGAGTCCAGAATAAGCCACTCTAACCCATTTCTTCTATATTCACTTCTAACCTATTTCTCGTCCACCAGTTTCTAATTAGATATTCTTGACAGGTGAAGGGTGTGAGCGCAAAGGAGACTTAGAAGCTATACAGATGCGGAAACTGCACAGGTATGCGTTTTTTGAACAATGTCTGCATACCTAAATTATATCATTTTTGGAGGACAAGGTTTGTCGGTCGTGGCAGTGGCTATAATATCCTTGGGTCTTATGGGTGCAGGCACGAAGAATGCTCGAGTTGCGGCCAAGGTACACAACCTCTCGCGGAAAAAATGTAAGGAAGCCGATCAACTCTTCGGTGTAAGCTTCTTAATTCTCAGGTTCATTTGGTGTTCTCGTTTGGATGCATGGGTTACTAAATTGCTTTGGTTATATGCGTAGTTTATGATTTCTCGAGGCGTTGCTACTTTTGGCGATCGGCTTACTGACTCCTGTGCCTTACCATTGTTCCCGGTTTTCGATACCAATGTAAGTATAGGAAACATCCCGGGCTTAATTCAGTTCCCTTTTCTTTTAATTCCGTTGGATAACTGAATGGATGTTTCTTGTAGGTGTGTGGGTTATTAATTACTCTATTGCCATTGTTCTGCTTGTAATTTTCTGAATTTATTAATAATCCTCATCTCCGACACCTTCATGCTTTGCCACTTTCAGGAGATTGCATCCGCGGAGCCGATTCAAGCGTTCGAATTGTAGCAGTGAACAGCCATGGCCTCGCATACGCTGGAGTCCAGAATGAGCCACTCTAACCCACTTCTTCTGTATACACTCTTAAACTTTTTCTTCTCCACCTATTTCTAATTAGATATTCTTGGCAGGTGAATGGCGTGGGCGTGGAAAGAAGGCTCGGAAGTCATACGGATTCGGAAGCGGCACGGGTATGTGTTTGTTGTAGAATGTCTACATCCCTTAATTTTAGCATTTTTGGAATATGTGGTTTGCCAGTTGTGGAGGTGACCATAATATCCTTGGTTCTTATGGGTGCAGGCACGAAGAATGCTCGATTTGCGGGCAAGATGCGCAACCTCTCGCGGCAATACTATAAGGAAGCCGATCAACTCTTTGGTGTAAGCTTCTCAGTTCTCAACTTCATTCGGTGTTCTCGTCTAGGCGTATGGGTTACTATTTTTCTTTGGTTATATGCATAGATTTAGATTTTCCGAGGCTTTTCTAGTTTTGGCGATCGCCTTTACGGCTCCTGCGCATTACCATAGTTCCCGGTTTTCGATATCAATGAAAGTATAGGAAGCATCCCGTGCTTAATTCAGTTCCGTTTTATTTTAATTCCGTAGGTTAAATGATTTCATGTTGTTGTTGGTGTGTGGATTGCTAATTGCTCAATTGTCGTAGTTGTGCTTTTAACTTCTCTTCATTTGTTAACAATCCTCATGGCTGAAACCTTCACGCATTTCCACTTTCAGGAGATTTCAGCCGCGGAGCTGATTCAAGCGTTCGAATTGTAGCAGTGATCAGCCAAAGCCTCGCATACGCTGGAGTCCAGAATGAGCCACTTTAACCCATTTCTTTTTTATTCTCTCTTAGACTTTTTTCTTCTCCACCTGTTTCTGAATAGAAATTCTCGACAGGTGAATGATGTGGGCGCAGAAAGGAGACTCGGAACTGATACGGATTCGGAAGCGGCACGGGTATGTGTTTGTTGTAGAATGTCTGCATTCCTAGATTTTACCACTTTTGGGATATAAGTTTTCCGGTTGTGGAGGTGGTCATAATATCCTTGGTTCCTATGGGCAGGCAAGAGGAATGCTCGATTTGCAAGCAAGCTGTGCCCGCTCTCACGGCTTTACTATAAGGAAGCTGGTCCAATCTTCGGTGTAAGTTTCTCAACTCTCCACTTCATTCTGTGTCCTCTTTTGGGATTATGCTTACTAATTTGGTCTGGTTATATGTGTAGTTTTGGATTTCTCGAGGCGTTGCTACTTTTGCGGAGGGCATTCCGACTATTGCGCCATACTATTGTTTCCGGTTTCGATTAATAATGTAAGTATATAGGACACATCCCTTGCTTAAAGTACTTCCATTTTCTTTTATTCTCATTGGATAAGTGACTGACTATTTCTCATCAAGCCTTGAGTGGTGGCTCGAGCGGAAATTGGCCGCCATTCAAGATAGGGCTGTCAACGGGTGGGATCCGAGTCCGGTCTAGGTAGAAGCACTCCCGAACAGATCATTAATAGGGACAAAATCTTAGACCCAAAACCGATCATTTTAACATAAAATTTAGGTTGAAACAACGACATAGGTTTAAAACCGAACCATTTAAGCTAAAAAAAAACACTTTTCTTATTTAAAACGCAAACTATAATTTAAACTTTAGTTATATATCGTTAATAAAATTGATAGAAAAATACTAAGTTACTTATATGTTAAAACGTTAAACACCTTTATTTATCTATCTATCAGATTCGACACTTTAAACCTATGATAAGAGAAAACTATAAGAAAACGAAGGAAATAATATATATGGCTAACAAAATAATCGGTTTTGGGCATGAATCGATTCGGGAGGGGCGAGAACCGGAACCGACCCAATTATTTATTTCAACATAATCATGGAGCCGCATCCTTTATAAATGGTTGGGTCTATTCGGGCCAGTCGGGTGGACCTGAACCGTTGACAGCCCCTTCAAGAACATGAACGATGAGAGCGATTGTGTTGCAGCAAGGTTGGTATCCCTTTTCTTCTCCCTTCGGACCTGTACTTCGAGGTATGGACCTTTCAAAACCATACTCGATGTTCGTACCTTTGTTATTGAAGCATAAGATTTTGTCCTGCGAAGTTGATTTTGGTCTCGCACGAATTAAAAAAATCTGCTAATGCATTTTCTGCCTTGTCGTTGCAGGACCACACTAAGGGGTTCGCATTGTCAACTGCCGTATCAGAATGACTGCGACAGTGTAAGCCCACATTGCTTATATCTGTTGAAACTTTTTATATGGGCTTCTCTTGCTTTAATGCCGTTTTCGTGGCTGTAACTTCTTTTAATATTTCAATACTCCTCTTGGCTTCTACAGGCATTGCCACTTCCATGAGATTGCGTCATTGGAGCTGATTCAAGCGTTCGAATTGGAGCAGTATTCCGCCTTGGCCTTGCATTCGCTGGAGTCCAGAATAAGCCACTCTAACCCATTTCTTCTATATTCACTTCTAACCTATTTCTCGTCCACCAGTTTCTAATTAGATATTCTTGACAGGTGAAGGGTGTGAGCGCAAAGGAGACTTAGAAGCTATACAGATGCGGAAACTGCACAGGTATGCGTTTTTTGAACAATGTCTGCATACCTAAATTATATCATTTTTGGAGGACAAGGTTTGTCGGTCGTGGCAGTGGCTATAATATCCTTGGGTCTTATGGGTGCAGGCACGAAGAATGCTCGAGTTGCGGCCAAGGTACACAACCTCTCGCGGAAAAAATGTAAGGAAGCCGATCAACTCTTCGGTGTAAGCTTCTTAATTCTCAGGTTCATTTGGTGTTCTCGTTTGGATGCATGGGTTACTAAATTGCTTTGGTTATATGCGTAGTTTATGATTTCTCGAGGCGTTGCTACTTTTGGCGATCGGCTTACTGACTCCTGTGCCTTACCATTGTTCCCGGTTTTCGATACCAATGTAAGTATAGGAAACATCCCGTGCTTAATTCAGTTCCCTTTTCTTTTAATTCCGTAGGATAACTGAATGGATGTTTCTTGTAGGTGTGTGGATTTTTAATTACTCTATTGCCATTGTTCTGCTTGTAATTTTCTGAATTTATTAATAATCCTCATCTCCGACACCTTCATGCTTTGCCACTTTCAGGAGATTGCATCCGCGGAGCCGATTCAAGCGTTCGAATTGTAGCAGTGAACAGCCATGGCCTCGCATACGCTGGAGTCCAGAATGAGCCACTCTAACCCACTTCTTCTGTATACACTCTTAAACTTTTTCTTCTCCACCTATTTCTAATTAGATATTCTTGGCAGGTGAATGGCGTGGGCGTGGAAAGAAGGCTCGGAAGTCATACGGATTCGGAAGCGGCACGGGTATGTGTTTGTTGTAGAATGTCTACATCCCTGAATTTTAGCATTTTTGGAATATGTGGTTTGCCAGTTGTGGAGGGGACCATAATATCCTTGGTTCTTATGGGTGCAGGCACGAAGAATGCTCGATTTGCGGGCAAGATGCGCAACCTCTCGCGGCAATACTATAAGGAAGCCGATCAACTCTTTGGTGTAAGCTTCTCAGTTCTCAACTTCATTCGGTGTTCTCGTCTAGGCATATGGGTTACTATTTTTCTTTGGTTATATGCATAGATTTAGATTTTCCGAGGCTTTTCTAGTTTTGGCGATCGCCTTTACGGCTCCTGCGCATTACCATAGTTCCCGGTTTTCGATATCAATGAAAGTATAGGAAGCATCCCGTGCTTAATTCAGTTCCGTTTTATTTTAATTCCGTAGGTTAAATGATTTCATGTTGTTGGTGGTGTGTGGATTGCTAATTGCTCAATTGTCGTAGTTGTGCTTTTAATTTCTCTTCATTTGTTAACAATCCTCATGGCTGAAACCTTCACGCATTTCCACTTTCAGGAGATTTCATCCGCGGGGCTGATTCAAGCGTTCGAATTGTAGCAGTTATCAACCAAAGCCTCGCATACGCTGGAGTCCAGAATGAGCCACTTTAACCCATTTCTTTTTTATTCTCTCTTAGACTTTTTTCTTCTCCACCTGTTTCTGAATAGAAATTCTCGACAGGTGAATGACGTGGGCGCAGAAAGGAGACTCGGAACTGATACGGATTCGGAAGCGGCACGGGTATGTGTTTGTTGTAGAATGTCTGCATTCCTAGATTTTACCACTTTTGGGATATAAGTTTGCCGGTTGTGGAGGTGGTCATAATATCCTTGGTTCCTATGGGCAGGCACGAGGAATGCTCGATTTGCAAGCAAGCTGTGCACGCTCTCACGGCTTTACTATAAGGAAGCTGGTCCAATCTTCGGTGTAATTTTCTCAACTCTCCACTTCATTCTGTGTCCTCTTTTGGGTTTATGCTTACTAATTTTGTCTGGTTATATGTGTAGGTTTGGATTTCTCGAGGCGTTGCTACTTTTGCGGAGGGCATTCCGAGTATTGCGCCATACTATTGTTCCGGTTTCGATTAATAATGTGAGTATATAGGACACATCCCATGCTTAAAGTACTTCCATTTTCTATTATTCTCATTGGATAAGTGACTGACTATTTCTCATCAAGCTTTGAGTGGTGGCTCGACCGGAAATTGGCCGCCATTCAAGATAGGGCTGTCAACGGGTGGGATCCGAGTCCGGTCTAGGTAGAAGCACTCCCGAAGAGATCATTAATAGGGACAAAATCTTAGACCCAAAACCGTCCATTTTAACATAAAATTTAGGTTGAAACAACGACATAGGTTTAAAACCGAACCATTTAAGCTAAAAAAAAAACACTTTTCTTATTTAAAACGCAAACTAAAATTTAAACTTTAGTTATATATCGTTAATAAAATTGATAGAAAAATACTAAGTTACTTATATGTTAAAACGTTAAACACCTTTATTTATCTATCTATCAGATTCGACACTTTAAACCTATGATAGGAGAAAACTATAAGAAAACGAAGGAAATAATATATATGGCTAACAAAATAATCGGTTTTGGGCATGAATCGATTCGGGAGGGGCGAGAACCGGAACCGACCCAATTATTTATCTCAACTTAATCATGGAGCCGGATCCTTTATAAATGGTTGGGTCTATTCGGGCCAGTCGGGTGGACCTGAACCGTTGACAGCCCCTTCAAGAACATGAACGATGAGAGCGATTGTGTTGCAGCAAGGTTGGTATCCCTTTTTCTTCTCCCTTCGGACCTGTACTTCGAGGTAAGGACCTTTCAAAACCATACTCGATGTTCGTACCTTTGTTATTGAAGCATAAGATTTTGTCCTGCGAAGTTGATTTTGGTCTCGCACGAATTAAAAAAATCTGCTAATGCATTTTCTGCCTTGTCATTGCAGGAACACACTAAGGGGTTCGCATTGTCAACTGCCGTAAAAGAATGACTGCGATAGTGTAAGCCCACATTGCTTATATCTGTTGAAACTTTTTATATTCGCTTCTCTTGCTTTAATGCCGTTTTTGTGGCTGTAACTTCTTCTAATTTTCCAATACTCCTCTTGGCTTCTACAGGCATTGCCACTTCCATGAGATTGCGTCATTGGAGCTGATTCAAGCGTTCCAATTGGAGCAGTATTCCGCCGTGGCCTTGCATTCGCTGGAGTCCAGAATAAGCCACTCTAACCCATTTCTTCTATATTCACTTCTAAGATATTTCTCGTCCACCAGTTTCTAATTAGATATTCTTTACAGGTGAAGGGCGTGAGCGCAAAGGAGACTTAGAAGCTATACAGATGCGGAAACTGCACAGGTATGCGTTTTTTGTACAATGTCTGCATACCTAAATTATATCATTTTTGGAGGACAAGGTTTGTCGGTCGTGGCAGTGGCTATAATATCCTTGGGTCTTATGGGTGCAGGCACGAAGAATGCTCGAGTTGCGGCCAAGGTACACAACCTCTCGCGGAAGAAATGTAAGGAAGCCGATCAAATCTTCGGTGTAAGCTTCTTAATTCTAAGGTTCATTTGGTGTTCTCGTTTGGATGCAAGGGTTACTAAATTGCTTTGGTTATATGCGTAGTTTATGATTTCTCGAGGCGTTGCTACTTTTGGCGATCGGCTTACTGACTCCTGTGCCTTACCATTGTTCTCGGTTTTCGATACCAATATAAGTATAGGAAACATCCCGTGCTTAATTCAGTTCCCTTTTCCTTTAATTCCGTAGGATAACTGAATGGATGTTTCTTGTAGGTGTGTGGGTTATTAATTACTCTATTGCCATTGTTCTGCTTGTAATTTTCTGAATTTATTAATAATCCTCATCACCGACACCTTCATGCTTTGCCACTTTCAGGAGATTGCATCCGCGGAGCCGATTCAAGCGTTCGAATTGTAGCAGTGAACAGCCATGGCCTCGCATACGCTGGAGTCCAGAATGAGCCACTCTAACCCACTTCTTCTGTATACACTCTTAAACTTTTTCTTCTCCACCTATTTCTAATTAGATATTCTTGGCAGGTGAATGGCGTGGGCGTGGAAAGAAGGCTCGGAAGTCATACGGATTCGGAAGCGGCACGGGTATGTGTTTGTTGTAGAATGTCTACATCCCTGAATTTTAGCATTTTTGGAATATGTGGTTTGCCAGTTGTGGAGGTGACCATAATATCCTTGGTTCTTATGGGTGCAGGCACGAAGAATGCTCGATTTGCGGGCAAGATGCGCAACCTCTCGCGGCAATACTATAAGGAAGCCGATCAACTCTTTGGTGTAAGCTTCTCAGCTCTCAACTTCATTCGGTGTTCTCGTCTGGGCGTATGGGTTACTATTTTTCTTTGGTTATATGCATAGATTTAGATTTTCCGAGGCTTTTCTAGTTTTGGCGATCGCCTTTACGGCTCCTGCGCATTACCATAGTTCCCGGTTTTCGATATCAATGAAAGTATTGGAAGCATCCCGTGCTTAATTCAGTTCCGTTTTATTTTAAGTCCGTAGCTTAAATGATTTCATGTTGTTGTTGGTGTGTGGATTGCTAATTGCTCAATTGTCGTAGTTGTGCTTTTAACTTCTCTTCATTTGTTAACAATGCTCATGGCTGACACCTTCATGCATTGCCACTTTCAGGAGATTTCATCCGCGGGGCTGATTCAAGCGTTCGAATTGTAGCAGATATCAGCCAAAGCCTCGCATACGCTGGAGTCCAGAATGAGCCACTTTAACCCATTTCTTTTTTATTCTCTCTTAGACTTTTTTCTTCTCCACCTGTTTCTGATTAGAAATTCTCGACAGGTGAATGACGTGGGCGCAGAAAGGAGACTCGGAACTGATACGGATTCGGAAGCGGCACGGGTATGTGTTTGTTGTAGAATGTCTGCATTCCTAGATTTTACCACTTTTGGGATATAAGTTTGCCGGTTGTGGAGGTGGTCATAATATCCTTGGTTCCTATGGGCAGGCACGAGGAATGCTCGATTTGCAAGCAAGCTGTGCACGCTCTCACGGCTTTACTATAAGGAAGCTGGTCCAATCATCGGTGTAAGTTTCTCAACTCTCCACTTCATTCTGTGTCCTCTTTTGGGTTTATGCTTACTAATTTGGTCTGGTTATATGTGTAGTTTTGGATTTCTCGAGGCGTTGCTACTTTTGCGGAGGGCATTCCGAGTATTGCGCCATACTATTGTTCCGGTTTCGATTAATAATGTAAGTATATACGACACATCCCTTGCTTAAAGTACTTCCATTTTCTTTTATTCTCATTGGATAAGTGACTGACTATTTCTCATCAAGCTTTGAGTGGTGGCTCGACCGGAAATTGGCCGCCATTCAAGATAGGGCTGTCAACGGGTGGGATCCGAGTCCGGTCTAGGTAGAAGCACTCCCGAACAGATCATTAATAGGGACAAAATCTTAGACCCAAAACCGTCCATTTTAACATAAAATTTAGGTTGAAACAACGACATAGGTTTAAAACCGAACCATTTAAGCTATAAAAAAAACACTTTTCTTATTTAAAACGCAAACTAAAATTTAAACTTTAGTTATATATCGTTAATAAAATTGATAGAAAAATACTAAGTTACTTATATGTTAAAACGTTAAACACCTTTATTTATCTATCTATCAGATTCGACACTTTAAACCTATGATAAGAGAAAACTATAAGAAAACGAAGGAAATAATATATATGGCTAACAAAATAATCGGTTTTGGGCATGAATCGATTCGGGAGGGGCGAGAACCGGAACCGACCCAATTATTTATCTCAACTTAATCATGGAGCCGGATCCTTTATAAATGGTTGGGTCTATTCGGGCCAGTCGGGTGGACCTGAACCGTTGACAGCCCCTTCAAGAACATGAACGATGAGAGCGATTGTGTTGCAGCAAGGTTGGTATCCCTTTTTCTTCTCCCTTCGGACCTGTACTTCGAGGTAAGGACCTTTCAAAACCATACTCGATGTTCGTACCTTTGTTATTGAAGCATAAGATTTTGTCCTGCGAAGTTGATTTTGGTCTCGCACGAATTAAAAAAATCTGCTAATGCATTTTCTGCCTTGTCATTGCAGGAACACACTAACGGGTTCGCATTGTCAACTGCCGTAACAGAATGACTGCGATAGTGTAAGCCCACATTGCTTATATCTGTTGAAACTTTTTATATGCGCTTCTCTTGCTTTAATGCCGTTTTTGTGGCTGTAACTTCTTTTAATTTTCCAATACTCCTCTTGGCTTCTACAGGCATTGCCACTTCCATGAGATTGCGTCATTGGAGCTGATTCAACCGTTCGAATTGGAGCAGTATTCCGCCGTGGCCTTGCATTCGCTGGAGTCCAGAATAAGCCACTCTAACCCATTTCTTCTATATTCACTTCCAAGCTATTTCTCGTCCACCAGTTTCTAATTAGATATTCTTTACAGGTGAAGGGCGTGAGCGCAAAGGAGACTTAGAAGCTATACAGATGCGGAAACTGCCCAGGTATGCGTTTTTTGTACAATGTCTGCATACCTAAATTATATCATTTTTGGAGGACAAGGTTTGTCGGTCGTGGCAGTGGCTATAATATCCTTGGGTCTTATGGGTGCAGGCACGAAGAATGCTCGAGATGCGGCCAAGGTACACAACCTCTCGCGGAAAAAATGTAAGGAAGCCGATCAACTCTTCGGTGTAAGTGTCTTAATTCTCAGGTTCATTTGGTGTTCTTGTTTGGATGCATGGGTTACTAAATTGCTTTGGTTATATGCGTAGTTTATGATTTCTCGAGGCGTTGCTACTTTTGGCGATCGGCTTACAGACTCCTGTGCCTTACCATTGTTCTCGGTTTTCGATACCAATGTAAGTATAGGAAACATCCCGTGCTTAATTCAGTTCCCTTTTCTTTTAATTCCGTAGGATAACTGAATGGATGTTTCTTGTAGGTGTGTGGGTTATTAATTACTCTATTGCCATTGTTCTGCTTGTAATTTTCTGAATTTATTAATAATCCTCATCTCCGACACCTTCATGCTTTGCCACTTTCAGGAGATTGCATCCGCGGAGCCGATTCAAGCGTTCGTATTGTAGCAGTGAACAGCAATGGCCTCGCATACGCTGGAGTCCAGAATGAGCCACTCTAACCCACTTCTTCTGTATACACTCTTAAACTTTTTCTTCTCCACCTATTTCTAATTAGATATTCTTGGTAGGTGAATGGCGTCGGCGTGGAAAGAAGGCTCGGAAGTCATACGGATTCGGAAGCGTTACGGGTATGTGTTTGTTGTAGAATGTCTACATCCCTGAATTTTAGCATTTTTGGAATATGTGGTTTGCCTGTGGTGGAGGTGACCATAATATCCTTGGTTCTTAAGGGTGCAGGCACGAAGAATGATCGATTTGCGGGCAAGATGCGCAACCTCTCGCGGCAATACTATAAGGAAGTCGATCAACTCTTCGGTGTAAGCTTCTCAGTTCACAACTTCATTCGGTGTTCTCGTCTGGGCGTATGGGTTACTATTTTGCTTTGGTTATATGCATAGATTTAGATTTTCCGAGGCTTTTCTAGTTTTTGCGATCGCCTTTACGGCTCCTGCGCATTACCATTGTTCCCGGTTTTTGATATCAATGAAAGTATAGGAAGCATCCCGTGGTTAATTCAGTTCCGTTTCATTTTAATTCCGTAGGTTAAATGATTTCTTGTTGTTGTTGGTGTGTGGATTGCTATTTGCTCAATTGTCGTAGTTGTGCTTTTAACTTCTTTTAATTTGTTAACAATCCTCATGGCTGACACCTTCATGCATTGCCACTTTCAGGAGATTGCATCCGCGTGGCTGATTCAAGCGTTCGAATTGTAGCAGTGATCAGCCAAAGCCTCGCATACGCTGGAGTCCAGAATGAGCCACTTTAACCCATTTCTTTTTTATTCTCTCTTAGACTTTTTTCTTCTCCACCTGTTTCTGATTAGATATTCTCGACAGGTGAATGACGTGGGCGCAGAAAGGAGACTCGGAACTGATACGGATTCGGAAGCGGCACGGGTATGTGTTTGTTGTAGAATGTCTGTATTCCTAGATTTTACCACTTTTGGGATATAAGTTTTCCGGTTGTGGAGGTGGTCATAATATCCTTGGTTCCTATGGGCAGGCACGAGGAATGCTCGATTTGCAAGCAAGCTGTGCACGCTCTCACGGCTTTACTATAAGGAAGCTGGTCCAATCTTCGGTGTAAGTTTCTCAACTCTCCACTTCATTCTGTGTCCTCTTTTGGGTTTATGCTTACTAATTTGGTCTGGTTATATGTGTAGTTTTGGATTTCTCGAGGCGTTGCTACTTTTGCGGAGGGCATTCCGACTATTGCGCCATACTATTGTTTCCGGTTTCGATTAATAATGTAAGTATATAGGACACATCCCTTGCTTAAAGTACTTCCATTTTCTTTTATTCTCATTGGATAAGTGACTGACTATTTCTCATCAAGCTTTGAGTGGTGGCTCGACCGGAAATTGGCCGCCATTCAAGATAGGGCTGTCAATGGGTGGGATCCGAGTCCGGTCTAGGAAGAAGCACTCCCGAACAGATCATTAATTGGGACAAAATCTTAGACCCAAAACCGTCCATTTTAACATAAAATTTAGGTTGAAACAACGACATAGGTTTAAAACCGAACCATTTAAGCTAAAAAAAAACACTTTTTTTATTTAAAACGCAAACTAAAATTTAAACATTAGTTATATATCGTTAATAAAATTGATAAAAAATACTAAGTTACGTATATGTTAAAACGTTAAACACCTTTATTTATCTATCTATCAGCTTCGACACTTTAAACCTATGATAAGAGAAAGCTATAAGAAAACGAAGGAAAATATATATATGGCTAACAAATTAATCGGTTTTGGGCATGAATCGATTCGGGAGGGGCGAGAACCGGAACCGACCCAGTTATTTATTTCAACATAATCATGGAGCCGGATCCTTTATAAATGGTTGGGTCTATTCGGGCCAGTCGGGTGGACCTGAACCGTTGACAGCCCCTTCAAGAACATGAACGATGAGAGCGATTGTGTTGCAACAAGGTTGGTATCCCTTTTCTTCTCCCTTCGGACCTGTACTTCGAGGTATGGACCTTTCAAAACCATACTCGATGTTCGTACCTTTGTTATTGAAGCATAAGATTTTGTCCTGCGAAGTTGATTTTGGTCTCGCACGAATTAAAAAAATCTGCTAATGCATTTTCTGCCTTGTCGTTGCAGGAACACACTAAGGGGTTCGCATTGTCAACTGCCGTATCAGAATGACTGCGATAGTGTAAGCCCACATTGCTTATATCTGTTGAAACTTTTTATATGCGCTTCTCTTGCTTTAATGCCGTTTTTGTGGCTGTAACTTCTTTTAATTTTCCAATACTCCTCTTGGCTTCTACAGGCATTGCCACTTCCATGAGATTGCGTCATTGGAGCTGATTCAACCGTTCGAATTGGAGCAGTATTCCGCCGTGGCCTTGCATTCGCTGGAGTCCAGAATAAGCCACTCTAACCCATTTCTTCTATATTCACTTCCAAGCTATTTCTCGTCCACCAGTTTCTAATTAGATATTCTTTACAGGTGAAGGGCGTGAGCGCAAAGGAGACTTAGAAGCTATACAGATGCGGAAACTGCACAGGTATGCGTTTTTTGTACAATGTCTGCATACCTAAATTATATCATTTTTGGAGGACAAGGTTTGTCGGTCGTGGCAGTGGCTATAATATCCTTGGGTCTTATGGGTGCAGGCACGAAGAATGCTCGAGTTGCGGCCAAGGTACACAACCTCTCGCGGAAAAAATGTAAGGAAGCCGATCAACTCTTCGGTGTAAGTGTCTTAATTCTCAGGTTCATTTGGTGTTCTTGTTTGGATGCATGGGTTACTAAATTGCTTTGGTTATATGCGTAGTTTATGATTTCTCGAGGCGTTGCTACTTTTGGCGATCGGCTTACTGACTCCTGTGCCTTACCATTGTTCCCGGTTTTCGATACCAATGTAAGTATAGGAAACATCCCGTGCTTAATTCAGTTCCCTTTTCTTTTAATTCCGTAGGATAACTGAATGGATGTTTCTTGTAGGTGTGTGGGTTATTAATTACTCTATTGCCATTGTTCTGCTTGTAATTTTCTGAATTTATTAATAATCCTCATCTCCGACACCTTCATGCTTTGCCACTTTCAGGAGATTGCATCCGCGGAGCCGATTCAAGCGTTCGAATTGTAGCAGTGAACAGCCATGGCCTCGCATACGCTGGAGTCCAGAATGAGCCACTCTAACCCACTTCTTCTGTATACACTCTTAAACTTTTTCTTCTCCACCTATTTCTAATTAGATATTCTTGGCAGGTGAATGGCGTGGGCGTGGAAAGAAGGCTCGGAAGTCATACGGATTCGGAAGCAGCACGGGTATGTGTTTGTTGTAGAATGTCTACATCCCTGAATTTTAGCATTTTTGGAATATGTGGTTTGCCATTTGTGGAGGTGACCATAATATCCTTGGTTCTTATGGGTGCAGGCACGAAGAATGCTCGATTTGCGGGCAAGATGCGCAACCTCTCGCGGCAATACTATAAGGAAGCCGATCAACTCTTTGGTGTAAGCTTCTCAGTTCTCAACTTCATTCGGTGTTCTCGTCTGGGCGTATGGGTTACTATTTTTCTTTGGTTATATGCATAGATTTAGATTTTCCGAGGCTTTTCTAGTTTTGGCGATCGCCTTTACGGCTCCTGCGCATTACCAAAGTTCCCGGTTTTCGATATCAATGAAAGTATAGGAAGCATCCCGTGCTTAATTCAGTTCCGTTTTATTTTAATTCCGTAGGTTAAATGATTTCATGTTGTTGTTGGTGTGTGGATTGCTAATTGCTCAATTGTCGTAGTTGTGCTTTTAACTTCTCTTCATTTGTTAACAATCCTCATGGCTGAAACCTTCACGCATTTCCACTTTCAGGAGATTTCATCCGCGGAGCTGATTCAAGCGTTCGAATTGTAGCAGTGATCAGCCAAAGCCTCGCATACGCTGGAGTCCAGAATGAGCCACTTTAACCCATTTCTTTTTTATTCTCTCTTAGACTTTTTTCTTCTCCACCTGTTTCTGAATAGAAATTCTCGACAGGTGAATGATGTGGGCGCAGAAAGGAGACTCGGAACTGATACGGATTCGGAAGCGGCACGGGTATGTGTTTGTTGTAGAATGTCTGCATTCCTAGATTTTACCACTTTTGGGATATAAGTTTGCCGGTTGTGGAGGTGGTCATAATATCCTTGGTTCCTATGGGCAGGCACGAGGAATGCTCGATTTGCAAGCAAGCTGTGCACGCTCTCACGGCTTTACTATAAGGAAGCTGGTCCAATCATCGGTGTAAGTTTCTCAACTCTCCACTTCATTCTGTGTCCTCTTTTGGGTTTATGCTTACTAATTTGGTCTGGTTATATGTGTAGTTTTGGATTTCTCGAGGCGTTGCTACTTTTGCGGAGGGCATTCCGAGTATTGCGCCATACTATTGTTCCGGTTTCGATTAATAATGTAAGTATATACGACACATCCCTTGCTTAAAGTACTTCCATTTTCTTTTATTCTCATTGGATAAGTGACTGACTATTTCTCATCAAGCTTTGAGTAGTGGCTCGACCGGAAATTGGCCGCCATTCAAGATAGGGCTGTCAACGGGTGGGATCCGAGTCCGGTCTAGGTAGAAGCACTCCCGAACAGATCATTAATAGGGACAAAATCTTAGACCCAAAACCGTCCATTTTAACATAAAATTTAGGTTGAAACAACGACATAGGTTTAAAACCGAACCATTTAAGCTAAAAAAAAAACACTTTTCTTATTTAAAACGCAAACTAAAATTTAAACTTTAGTTATATATCGTTAATAAAATTGATAGAAAAATACTAAGTTACTTATATGTTAAAACGTTAAACACCTTTATTTATCTATCTATCAGATTCGACACTTTAAACCTATGATAAGAGAAAACTATAAGAAAACGAAGGAAATAATATATATGGCTAACAAAATAATCGGTTTTGGGCATGAATCGATTCGGGAGGGGCGAGAACCGGAACCGACCCAATTATTTATCTCAACTTAATCATGGAGCCGGATCCTTTATAAATGGTTGGGTCTATTCGGGCCAGTCGGGTGGACCTGAACCGTTGACAGCCCCTTCAAGAACATGAACGATGAGAGCGATTGTGTTGCAGCAAGTTTGGTATCCCTTTTTCTTCTCCCTTCAGACCTGTACTTCGAGGTAAGGACCTTTCAAAACCATACTCGATATTCGTACCTTTGTTATTGAAGCATAAGATTTTGTCCTGCGAAGTTGATTTTGGTCTCGCACGAATTAAAAAAATCTGCTAATGCATTTTCTGCCTTGTCATTGCAGGAACACACTAACGGGTTCGCATTGTCAACTGCCGTAACAGAATGACTGCGATAGTGTAAGCCCACATTGCTTATATCTGTTGAAACTTTTTATATGCGCTTCTCTTGCTTTAATGCCGTTTTTGTGGCTGTAACTTCTTTTAATTTTCCAATACTCCTCTTGGCTTCTACAGGCATTGCCACTTCCATGAGATTGCGTCATTGGAGCTGATTCAACCGTTCGAATTGGAGCAGTATTCCGCCGTGGCCTTGCATTCGCTGGAGTCCAGAATAAGCCACTCTAACCCATTTCTTCTATATTCACTTCCAAGCTATTTCTCGTCCACCAGTTTCTAATTAGATATTCTTTACAGGTGAAGGGCGTGAGCGCAAAGGAGACTTAGAAGCTATACAGATGCGGAAACTGCACAGGTATGCGTTTTTTGTACAATGTCTGCATACCTAAATTATATCATTTTTGGAGGACAAGGTTTGTCGGTCGTGGCAGTGGCTATAATATCCTTGGGTCTTATGGGTGCAGGCACGAAGAATGCTCGAGTTGCGGCCAAGGTACACAACCTCTCGCGGAAAAAATGTAAGGAAGCCGATCAACTCTTCGGTGTAAGTGTCTTAATTCTCAGGTTCATTTGGTGTTCTTGTTTGGATGCATGGGTTACTAAATTGCTTTGGTTATATGCGTAGTTTATGATTTCTCGAGGCGTTGCTACTTTTGGCGATCGGCTTACAGACTCCTGTGCCTTACCATTGTTCTCGGTTTTCGATACCAATGTAAGTATAGGAAACATCCCGTGCTTAATTCAGTTCCCTTTTCTTTTAATTCCGTAGGATAACTGAATGGATGTTTCTTGTAGGTGTGTGGGTTATTAATTACTCTATTGCCATTGTTCTGCTTGTAATTTTCTGAATTTATTAATAATCCTCATCTCCGACACCTTCATGCTTTGCCACTTTCAGGAGATTGCATCCGCGGAGCCGATTCAAGCGTTCGTATTGTAGCAGTGAACAGCAATGGCCTCGCATACGCTGGAGTCCAGAATGAGCCACTCTAACCCACTTCTTCTGTATACACTCTTAAACTTTTTCTTCTCCACCTATTTCTAATTAGATATTCTTGGCAGGTGAATGGCGTGGGCGTGGAAAGAAGGCTCGGAAGTCATACGGATTCGGAAGCGTTACGGGTATGTGTTTGTTGTAGAATGTCTACATCCCTGAATTTTAGCATTTTTGGAATATGTGGTTTGCCTGTTGTGGAGGTGACCATAATTTCCTTGGTTCTTAAGGGTGCAGGCACGAAGAATGATTGATTTGCGGGCAAGATGCGCAACCTCTCGCGGCAATACTATAAGGAAGTCGATCAACTCTTCGGTGTAAGCTTCTCAGTTCACAACTTCATTCGGTGTTCTCGTCTGGGCGTATGGGTTACTATTTTGCTTTGGTTATAGGCATAGATTTAGATTTTCCGAGGCTTTTCTAGTTTTGGCGATCGCCTTTACGGCTCCTGCGCATTACCATTGTTCCCGGTTTTTGATATCAATGAAAGTATAGGAAGCATCCCGTGGTTAATTCAGTTCCGTTTCATTTTAATTCCGTAGGTTAAATGATTTCTTGTTGTTGTTGGTGTGTGGATTGCTATTTGCTCAATTGTCGTAGTTGTGCTTTTAACTTCTTTTCATTTGTTAACAATCCTCATGGCTGACACCTTCATGCATTGCCACTTTCAGGAGATTGCATCCGCGTGGCTGATTCAAGCGTTCGAATTGTAGCAGTGATCAGCCAAAGCCTCGCATACGCTGGAGTCCAGAATGAGCCACTTTAACCCATTTCTTTTTTATTCTCTCTTAGACTTTTTTCTTCTCCACCTGTTTCTGATTAGATATTCTCGACAGGTGAATGACGTGGGCGCAGAAAGGAGACTCGGAACTGATACGGATTCGGAAGCGGCACGGGTATGTGTTTGTTGTAGAATGTCTGCATTCCTAGATTTTACCACTTTTGGGATATAAGTTTTCCGGTTGTGGAGGTAGTCATAATATCCTTGGTTCCTATGGGCAGGCACGAGGAATGCTCGATTTGCAAGCAAGCTGTGCACGCTCTCACGGCTTTACTATAAGGAAGCTGGTCCAATCTTCGGTGTAAGTTTCTCAACTCTCCACTTCATTCTGTGTCCTCTTTTGGGTTTATGCTTACTAATTTGGTCTGGTTATATGTGTAGTTTTGGATTTCTCGAGGCGTTGCTACTTTTGCGGAGGGCATTCCGACTATTGCGCCATACTATTGTTTCCGGTTTCGATTAATAATGTAAGTATATAGGACACATCCCTTGCTTAAAGTACTTCCATTTTCTTTTATTCTCATTGGATAAGTGACTGACTATTTCTCATCAAGCTTTGAGTGGTGGCTCGACCGGAAATTGGCCACCATTCAAGATAGGGCTGTCAATGGGTGGGATCCGAGTCCGGTCTAGGAAGAAGCACTCCCGAACTGATCATTAATTGGGACAAAATCTTAGTCCCAAAACCGTCCATTTTAACATAAAATTTAGGTTGAAACAACGACATAGGTTTAAAACCGAACCATTTAAGCTAAAAAAAAACACTTTTTTTATTTAAAACGCAAACTAAAATTTAAACTTTAGTTATATATCGTTAATAAAATTGATAAAAAATACTAAGTTACGTATATGTTAAAACGTTAAACACCTTTATTTATCTATCTATCAGCTTCGACACTTTAAACCTATGATAAGAGAAAGCTATAAGAAAACGAAGGAAAAAATATATATGGCTAACAAATTAATCGGTTTTGGGCATGAATCGATTCGGGAGGGGCGAGAACCGGAACCGACCCAGTTATTTATTTCAACATAATCATGGAGCCGGATCCTTTATAAACGGTTGGGTCTATTCGGGCCAGTCGGGTGGACCTGAACCGTTGACAGCCCCTTCAAGAACATGAACGATGAGAGCGATTGTGTTGCAACAAGGTTGGTATCCCTTTTCTTCTCCCTTCGGACCTGTACTTCGAGGTATGGACCTTTCAAAACCATACTCGATGTTCGTACCTTTGTTATTGAAGCATAAGATTTTGTCCTGCGAAGTTGATTTTGGTCTCGCACGAATTAAAAAAATCTGCTAATGCATTTTCTGCCTTGTCGTTGCAGGAACACACTAAGGGGTTCGCATTGTCAACTGCCGTATCAGAATGACTGCGATAGTGTAAGCCCACATTGCTTATATCTGTTGAAACTTTTTATATGGGCTTCTCTTGCTTTAATGCCGTTTTCGTGGCTGTAACTTCTTTTAATATATCAATACTCCTCTTGGCTTCTACAGGCATTGCCACTTCCATGAGATTGCGTCATTGGAGCTGATTCAAGCGTTCGAATTGGAGCAGTATTCCGCCTTGGCCTTGCATTCGCTGGAGCCCAGAATAAGCCACTCTACCCCATTTCTTCTATATTCACTTCTAAGCTATTTCTCGTCCACCAGTTTCTAATTAGATATTCTTGACAGGTGAAGGGTGTGAGCGCAAAGGAGACTTAGAAGCTATACAGATGCGGAAACTGCACAGGTATGCGTTTTTTGTACAATGTCTGCATACCTAAATTATATCATTTTTGGAGGACAAGGTTTGTCGGTCGTGGCAGTGGCTTTAATATCCTTGGGTCTTATGGGTGCAGGCACGAAGAATGCTCGAGTTGCGGCCAAGGTACACAACCTCTCGCGGAAAAAATGTAAGGAAGCCGATCAACTCTTCGGTGTAAGCTTCTTAATTCTCAGGTTCATTTGGTGTTCTCGTTTGGATGCATGGGTTACTGAATTGCTTTGGTTATATGCGTAGTTTATGATTTCTCGAGGCGTTGCTACTTTTGGCGATCGGCTTACTGACTCCTGTGCCTTACCGTTGTTCCCGGTTTTCGATACCAATGTAAGTATAGGAAACATCCCGTGCTTAATTCAGTTCCCTTTTCTTTTAATTCCGTAGGATAACTGAATGGATGTTTCTTGTAGGTGTGTGGGTTATTAATTACTCTATTGCCATTGTTCTGCTTGTAATTTTCTGAATTTATTAATAATCCTCATCACCGACACCTTCATTCTTTGCCACTTTCAGGAGATTGCATCCGCGGAGCCGATTCAAGCGTTCGAATTGTAGCAGTGAACAGCCATGGCCTCGCATACGCTGGAGTCCAGAATGATCCACTCTAACCCATTTCTTCTGTATACACTCTTAAACTTTTTCTTCTCCACCTATTTCTAATTAGATATTCTTGGCAGGTGAATGGCGTGGGCGTGGAAAGAAGGCTCGAAATTCAGACGGATTCGGAAGCGGCACGGGTATGTGTTTGTTGTAGAATGTCTACATCCCTGAATTTTAGCATTTTTGGAATATGTTGTTTGCCAGTTGTGGAGTTGACCATAATATCCTTGGTTCGTATGGGTGCAGGCACGAAGAATGATCGATTTGCGGGCAAGATGCGCAACCTCTCGCGGCAATACTATAAGGAAGCCGATCAACTCTTTGGTGTAAGCTTCTCAGTTCTCAACTTCATTCGGTGTTCTCGTCTGGGCGTATAAGTTACTATTTTGCTTTTTTTATATGCATAGATTTAGATTTTCCGAGGCTTTTCTAGTTTTGGCGATCGACTTTATGGCTCCTGCGCATTACCATTGTTCCCGGTTTTCGATATCAATGAAAGTATAGGAAGCATCCCGTGCTTAATTCAGTTCCGTTTTATTTTAATTCCGTAGGTTAAATGATTTCATGTTGTTGTTGGTGTGTGGATTGCTAATTGCTCATTTGTCGTAGTTGTGCTTTTAACTTCTCTTCATTTGTTAACAATCCTCATGGCTGACACCTTCATGCATTGCCACTTTCAGGAGATTTCTTCCGCGGAGCTGATTCAAGCGTTCGAATTGTAGCAGTGATCAGCCAAAGCCTCGCATACGCTGGAGTCCAGAATGAGCCACTTTAACCCATTTCTTTTTTATTCTCTCTTAGACTTTTTTCTTCTCCACCTGTTTCTGAATAGAAATTCTCGACAGGTGAATGATGTGGGCGCAGAAAGGAGACTCGGAACTGATACGGATTCGGAAGCGGCACGGGTATGTGTTTGTTGTAGAATGTCTGCATTCCTAGATTTTACCACTTTTGGGATATAAGTTTGCCGGTTGTGCAGGTGGTCATAATATCCTTGGTTCCTATGGGCAGGCAAGAGGAATGCTCGATTTGCAAGCAAGCTGTGGACGCTCTCACGGCTTTACTATAAGGAAGCTGGTCCAATCTTCGGTGTAAGTTTCTCAACTCTCCACTTCATTCTGTGTCCTCTTTTGGGTTTATGCTTACTAATTTGGTCTGGTTATATGTGTAGTTTTGGATTTCTCGAGGCGTTGCTACTTTTGCGGAGGGCATTCCGACTATTGCGCCATACTATTGTTTCCGGTTTCGATTAATAATGTAAGTATATAGGACACATCCCTTGCTTAAAGTACTTCCATTTTCTTTTATTCTCATTGGATAAGTGACTGACTATTTCTCATCAAGCCTTGAGTGGTGGCTCGAGCGGAAATTGGCCGCCATTCAAGATAGGGCTGTCAACGGGTGGGATCCGAGTCCGGTCTAGGTAGAAGCACTCCCGAACAGATCATTAATAGGGACAAAATCTTAGACCCAAAACCGATCATTTTAACATAAAATTTAGGTTGAAACAACGACATAGGTTTAAAACCGAACCATTTAAGCTAAAAAAAAACACTTTTCTTATTTAAAACGCAAACTAAAATTTAAACTTTAGTTATATATCGTTAATAAAATTGATAGAAAAATACTAAGTTACGTATATGTTAAAACGTTAAACACCTTTCTTTATCTATCTATCAGATTCGACACTTTAAACCTATGATAAGAGAAAACTATAAGAAAACGAAGGAAATAATATATACGGCTAACAAAATAATCGGTTTTGGGCATGAATCGATTCGGGAGGGGCGAGAACCGGAACCGACCCAATTATTTATTTCAACATAATCATGGAGCCGGATCCTTTATAAATGGTTGGGTCTATTCGGGCCAGTCGGGTGGACCTGAACCGTTGACAGCCCCTTCAAGAACATGAACGATGAGTGCGATTGTGTTGCAGCAAGGTTGATATCCCTTTTCTTCTCCCTTCGGACCTGTACTTCGAGGTATGGACCTTTCAAAACCATACTCGATGTTCGTACCTTTGTAATTGAAGCATAAGATTTTGTCCTGCGAAGTTGATTTTGGTCTCGCACGAACTAAAAAAATCTGCTAATGCATTTTCTGCCTTGTCGTTGCAGGAACACACTAAGGGGTTCGCATTGTCAACTGCCGTATCAGAATGACTGCGATAGTGTAAGCCCACATTGCTTATATCTGTTGAAACTTTTTATATGGGCTTCTCTTGCTTTAATGCCGTTTTCGTGGCTGTAACTTCTTTTAATATATCAATACTCCTCTTGGCTTCTACAGGCATTGCCACTTCCATGAGATTGCGTCATTGGAGCTGATTCAAGCGTTCGAATTGGAGCAGTATTCCGCCTTGGCCTTGCATTCGCTGGAGTCCAGAATAAGCCACTCTAACCCATTTCTTCTATATTCACTTCTAAGCTATTTCTCGTCCACCAGTTTCTAATTAGATATTCTTGACAGGTGAAGGGTGTGAGCGCAAAGGAGACTTAGAAGCTATACAGATGCGGAAACTGCACAGGTATGCGTTTTTTGTACAATGTCTGCATACCTAAATTATATCATTTTTGGAGGACAAGGTTTGTCGGTCGTGGCAGTGGCTATAATATCCTTGGGTCTTATGGGTGCAGGCACGAAGAATGCTCGAGTTGCGGCCAAGGTACACAACCTCTCGCGGAAAAAATGTAAGGAAGCCGATCAACTCTTCGGTGTAAGCTTCTTAATTCTCAGGTTCATTTGGTGTTCTCGTTTGGATGCATGGGTTACTAAATTGCTTTGGTTATATGCGTAGTTTATGATTTCTCGAGGCGTTGCTACTTTTGGCGATCGGCTTACGGACTCCTGTGCCTTACCATTGTTCCCGGTTTTCGATACCAATGTAAGTATAGGAAACATCCCGTGCTTAATTCAGTTCCCTTTTCTTTTAATTCCGTAGGATAACTGAATGGATGTTTCTTGTAGGTGTGTGGGTTATTAATTACTCTATTGCCATTGTTCTGCTTGTAATTTTCTGAATTTATTAATAATCCTCATCTCTGACACCTTCATGCTTTGCCACTTTCAGGAGATTGCATCCGCGCAGCCGATTCAAGCGTTCGAATTGTAGCAGTGAACAGCCATGGCCTCGCATACGCTGGAGTCCAGAATGAGCCACTCTAACCCACTTCTTCTGTATACACTCTTAAACTTTTTCTTCTCCACCTATTTCTAATTAGATATTCTTGGCAGGTGAATGGCGTGGGCGTGGAAAGAAGGCTCGGAAGTCATACGGATTCGGAAGCGGCACGGGTATGTGTTTGTTGTAGAATGTCTACATCCCTGAATTTTAGCATTTTTGGAATATGTGGTTTGCCATTTGTGGAGGTGACCATAATATCCTTGGTTCTTATGGGTGCAGGCACGAAGAATGCTCGATTTGCGGGCAAGATGCGCAACCTCTCGCGGCAATACAATAAGGAAGCCGATCAACTCTTTGGTGTAAGCTTCTCAGTTCTCAACTTCATTCGGTGTTCGCGTCTAGGCGTATGGGTTACTATTTTTCTTTGGTTATATGCATAGATTTAGATTTTCCGAGGCTTTTCTAGTTTTGACGATCGCCTTTACGGCTCCTGCGCATTACCATAGTTCCCGGTTTTCGATATCAATGAAAGTATAGGAAGCATCCCGTGCTTAATTCAGTTCCGTTTTATTTTAAGTCCGTAGGTTAAATGATTTCATGTTGTTGTTGGTGTGTGGATTGGTAATTGCTCAATTGTCGTAGTTGTGCTTTTAACTTCTCTTCATTTGTTAACAATCCTCATGGCTGACACCTTCATGCATTGCCACTTTCAGGAGATTTCATCCGCGGGGCTGATTCAAGGGTTCGAATTGTAGCAGTCATCAGCCAAAGCCTCGCATACGCTGGAGTCCAGAATGAGCCACTTTAACCCATTTCTTTTTTATTCTCTCTTAGACTTTTTTCTTCTCCACCTGTTTCTGAATAGAAATTCTCGACAGGTGAATGACGTGGGCGCAGAAAGGAGACTCGGAACTGATACGGATTCGGAAGCGGCACGGGTATGTGTTTGTTGTAGAATGTCTGCATTCCTAGATTTTACCACTTTTGGGATATAAGTTTTCCGGTTGTGGAGGTGGTCATAATATCCTTGGTTCCTATGGGCAGGCACGAGGAATGCTCGATTTGCAAGCAAGCTGTGCACGCTCTCACGGCTTTACTATAAGGAAGCTGGTCCAATCTTCGGTGTAAGTTTCTCAACTCTCCACTTCATTCAGTGTCCTCTTTTGGGTTTATGCTTACTAATTTGGTCTGGTTATATGTGTAGTTTTGGATTTCTCGAGGCGTTGCTACTTTTGCGGAGGGCATTCCGACTATTGCGCCATACTATTGTTTCCGGTTTCGATTAATAATGTAAGTATATAGGACACATCCCTTGCTTAAAGTACTTCCATTTTCTTTTATTCTCATTGGATAAGTGACTGACTATTTCTAAACAAGCTTTGAGTGGTGGCTCGACCGGAAATTGGCCGCCATTCAAGATAGGGCTGTCAATGGGTGGGATCCGAGTCCGGTCTAGGTAGAAGCACTCCCGAACAGATCATTAATTGGGACAAAATCTTAGACCCAAAACCGTCCATTTTAACATAAAATTTAGGTTGAAACAACGACATAGGTTTAAAACCGAACCATTTAAGCTAAAAAAAAACACTTTTTTTATTTAAAACGCAAACTAAAATTTAAACTTTATTTATATATCGTTAATAAAATTGATAAAAAATACTAAGTTACGTATATGTTAAAACGTTAAACACCTTTATTTATCTATCTATCAGCTTCGACACTTTAAACCTATGATAAGAGAAAGCTATAAGAAAACGAAGGAAAATATATATATGGCTAACAAATTAATCGGTTTTGGGCATGAATCGATTCGGGAGGGGCGAGAACCGGAACCGACCCAGTTATTTATTTCAACATAATCATGGAGCCGGATCCTTTATAAATGGTTGGGTCTATTCGGGCCAGTCGGGTGGACCTGAACCGTTGACAGCCCCTTCAAGAACATGAACGATGAGAGCGATTGTGTTGCAGCAAGGTTGGTATCCCTTTTCTTCTCCCTTCGGACCTGTACTTCGAGGTATGGACCTTTCAAAACCATACTCGATGTTCGTACCTTTGTTATTGAAGCATAAGATTTTGTCCTGCGAAGTTGATTTTGGTCTCGCACGAATTAAAAAAATCTGCTAATGCATTTTCTGCCTTGTCGTTGCAGGAACACACTAAGGGGTTCGCATTGTCAACTGCCGTATCAGAATGACTGCGATAGTGTAAGCCCACATTGCTTATATCTGTTGAAACTTTTTATATGGGCTTCTCTTGCTTTAATGCCGTTTTCGTGGCTGTAACTTCTTTTAATATATCAATACTCCTCTTGGCTTCTACAGGCATTGCCACTTCCATGAGATTGCGTCATTGGAGCTGATTCAAGCGTTCGAATTGGAGCAGTATTCCGCCTTGGCCTTGCATTCGCTGGAGTCCAGAATAAGCCACTCTAACCCATTTCTTCTATATTCACTTCTAAGCTATTTCTCGTCCACCAGTTTCTAATTAGATATTCTTGACAGGTGAAGGGTGTGAGCGCAAAGGAGACTTAGAAGCTATACAGATGCGGAAACTGCACAGGTATGCGTTTTTTGTACAATGTCTGCATACCTAAATTATATCATTTTTGGAGGACAAGGTTTGTCGGTCGTGGCAGTGGCTATAATATCCTTGGGTCTTATGGGTGCAGGCACGAAGAATGCTCGAGTTGCGGCCAAGGTACACAACCTCTCGCGGAAAAAATGTAAGGAAGCCGATCAACTCTTCGGTGTAAGCTTCTTAATTCTCAGGTTCATTTGGTGTTCTCGTTTGGATGCATGGGTTACTAAATTGCTTTGGTTATATGCGTAGTTTATGATTTCTCGAGGCGTTGCTACTTTTGGCGATCGGCTTACTGACTCCTGTGCCTTACCATTGTTCCCGGTTTTCGATACCAATGTACGTATAGGAAACATCCTGTGCTTAATTCAGTTCCCTTTTCTTTTAATTCCGTAGGATAACTGAATGGATGTTTCTTGTAGGTGTGTGGGTTATTAATTACTCTATTGCCATTGTTCTGCTTGTAATTTTCTGAATTTATTAATAATCCTCATCTCCGACACCTTCATGCTTTGCCACTTTCAGGAGATTGCATCCGCGGAGCCGATTCAAGCGTTCGAATTGTAGCAGTGAACAGCCATGGCCTCGCATACGCTGGAGTCCAGAATGAGCCACTCTAACCCACTTCTTCTGTATACACTCTAAAACTTTTTCTTCTCCACCTATTTCTAATTAGATATTCTTGGCAGGTGAATGGCGTGGGCGTGGAAAGAAGGCTCGGAAGTCATACGGATTCGGAAGCGGCACGGGTATGTGTTTGTTGTAGAATGTCTACATCCCTGAATTTTAGCATTTTTGGAATATGTGGTTTGCCATTTGTGGAGGTGACCATACTATCCTTGGTTCTTATGGGTGCAGGCACGAAGAATGCTCGATTTGCGGGCAAGATGCGCAACCTCTCGCGGCAATACTATAAGGAAGCCGATCAACTATTTGGTGTAAGCTTCTCAGTTCTCAACTTCATTCGGTGTTCTCGTCTAGGCGTATGGGTTACTATTTTTCTTTGGTTATATGCATAGATTTAGATTTTCCGAGGCTTTTCTAGTTTTGGCGATCGCCTTTACGGCTCCTGCGCATTACCAAAGTTCCCGGTTTTCGATATCAATGAAAGTATAGGAAGCATCCCGTGCTTAATTCAGTTCCGTTTTATTTTAATTCCGTAGGTTAAATTATTTCATGTTGTTGTTGGTGTGTGGATTGCTAATTGCTCAATTGTCGTAGTTGTGCTTTTAACTTCTCTTCATTTGTTAACAATCCTCATGGCTGAAACCTTCACGCATTTCCACTTTCAGGAGATTTCAGCCGCGGAGCTGATTCAAGCGTTCGAATTGTAGCAGTGATCAGCCAAAGCCTCGCATACGCTGGAGTCCAGAATGAGCCACTTTAACCCATTTCTTTTTTATTCTCTCTTAGACTTTTTTCTTCTCCACCTGTTTCTGAATAGAAATTCTCGACAGGTGAATGATGTGGGCGCAGAAAGGAGACTCGGAACTGATGCGGATTCGGAAGCGGCACGGGTATGTGTTTGTTGTAGAATGTCTGCATTCCTAGATTTTACCACTTTTGGGATATAAGTTTTCCGGTTGTGGAGGTGGTCATAATATCCTTGGTTCCTATGGGCAGGCAAGAGGAATGCTCGATTTGCAAGCAAGCTGTGCCCGCTCTCACGGCTTTACTATAAGGAAGCTGGTCCAATCTTCGGTGTAAGTTTCTCAACTCTCAACTTCATTCTGTGTCCTCTTTTGGGATTATGCTTACTAATTTGGTCTGGTTATATGTGTAGTTTTGGATTTCTCGAGGCGTTGCTACTTTTGCGGAGGGCATTCCGACTCTTGCGCCATACTATTGTTTCCGGTTTCGATTAATAATGTAAGTATATAGGACACATCCCTTGCTTAAAGTACTTCCATTTTCTTTTATTCTCATTGGATAAGTGACTGACTATTTCTCATCAAGCCTTGAGTGGTGGCTCGAGCGGAAATTGGCCGCCATTCAAGATAGGGCTGTCAACGGGTGGGATCCGAGTCCGGTCTAGGTAGAAGCACTCCCGAACAGATCATTAATAGGGACAAAATCTTAGACCCAAAACCGATCATTTTAACATAAAATTTAGGTTGAAACAACGACATAGGTTTAAAACCGAACCATTTAAGCTAAAAAAAAACACTTTTCTTATTTAAAACGCAAACTATAATTTAAACTTTAGTTATATATCGTTAATAAAATTGATAGAAAAATACTAAGTTACTTATATGTTAAAACGTTAAACACCTTTATTTATCTATCTATCAGATTCGACACTTTAAACCTATGATAAGAGAAAACTATAAGAAAACGAAGGAAATAATATATATGGCTAACAAAATAATCGGTTTTGGGCATGAATCGATTCGGGAGGGGCGAGAACCGGAACCGACCCAATTATTTATTTCAACATAATCATGGAGCCGCATCCTTTATAAATGGTTGGGTCTATTCGGGCCAGTCGGGTGGACCTGAACCGTTGACAGCCCCTTCAAGAACATGAACGATGAGAGCGATTGTGTTGCAGCAAGGTTGGTATCCCTTTTCTTCTCCCTTCGGACCTGTACTTCGAGGTATGGACCTTTCAAAACCATACTCGATGTTCGTACCTTTGTTATTGAAGCAAAAGATTTTGTCCTGCGAAGTTGATTTTGGTCTCGCACGAATTAAAAAAATCTGCTAATGCATTTTCTGCCTTGTCGTTGCAGGAACACACTAAGGGGTTCGCATTGTCAACTGCCGTATCAGAATGACTGCGATAGTGTAAGCCCACATTGCTTATATCTGTTGAAACTTTTTATATGGGCTTCTCTTGCTTTAATGCCGTTTTCGTGGCTGTAACTTCTTTTAATATTTCAATACTCCTCTTGGCTTCTACAGGCATTGCCACTTCCATGAGATTGCGTCATTGGAGCTGATTCAAGCGTTCGAATTGGAGCAGTATTCCTCCTTGGCCTTGCATTCGCTGGAGTCCAGAATAAGCCACTCTAACCCATTTCTTCTATATTCACTACTAAGCTATTTCTCGTCCACTAGTTTCTAATTAGATATTCTTGACAGGTGAAGGGTGTGAGCGCAAAGGAGACTTAGAAGCTATACAGATGCGGAAACTGCACAGGTATGCGTTTTTTGAACAATGTCTGCATACCTAAATTATATCATTTTTGGAGGACAAGGTTTGTCGGTCGTGGCAGTGGCTATAATATCCTTGGGTCTTATGGGTGCAGGCACGAAGAATGCTCGAGTTGCGGCCAAGGTACACAACCTCTCGCGGAAAAAATGTTAGGAAGCCGATCAACTCTTCGGTGTAAGCTTCTTAATTCTCAGGTTCATTTGGTGTTCTCGTTTGGATGCATGGGTTACTAAATTGCTTTGGTTATATGCGTAGTTTATGATTTCTCGAGGCGTTGCTACTTTTGGCGATCGGCTTACTGACTCCTGTGCCTTACCATTGTTCCCGGTTTTCGATACGAATGTAAGTATAGGAAACATCCCGGGCTTAATTCAGTTCCCTTTTCTTTTAATTCCGTAGGATAACTGAATGGATGTTTCTTGTAGGTGTGTGGGTTATTAATTACTCTATTGCCATTGTTCTGCTTGTAATTTTCTGAATTTATTAATAATCCTCATCTCCGACACCTTCATGCTTTGCCACTTTCAGGAGATTGCATCCGCGGAGCCGATTCAAGCGTTCGAATTGTAGCAGTGAACAGCCATGGCCTCGCATACGCTGGAGTCCAGAATGAGCCACTCTAACCCACTTCTTCTGTATACACTCTTAAACTTTTTCTTCTCCACCTATTTCTAATTAGATATTCTTGGCAGGTGAATGGCGTGGGCGTGGAAAGAAGGCTCGGAAGTCATACGGATTCGGAAGCGGCACGGGTATGTGTTTGTTGTAGAATGTCTACATCCCTGAATTTTAGCATTTTTGGAATATGTGGTTTGCCAGTTGTGGAGGTGACCATAATATCCTTGGTTCTTATGGGTGCAGGCACGAAGAATGCTCGATTTGCGGGCAAGATGCGCAACCTCTCGCGGCAATACTATAAGGAAGCCGATCAACTCTTTGGTGTAAGCTTCTCAGTTCTCAACTTCATTCGGTGTTCTCGTCTAGGCGTATGGGTTACTATTTTTCTTTGGTTATATGCATAGATTTAGATTTTCCGAGGCTTTTCTAGTTTTGGCGATCGCCCTTACGGCTCCTGCGCATTACCATAGTTCCCGGTTTTCGATATCAATGAAAGTATAGGAAGCATCCCGTGCTTAATTCAGTTCCGTTTTATTTTAATTCCGTAGGTTAAATGATTTCATGTTGTTGTTGGTGTGTGGATTGCTAATTGCTCAATTGTCGTAGTTGTGCTTTTAACTTCTCTTCATTTGTTAACAATCCTCATGGCTGAAACCTTCACGCATTTCCACTTTCAGGAGATTTCATCCGCGGAGCTGATTCAAGCGTTCGAATTGTAGCAGTGATCAGCCAAAGCCTCGCATACGCTGGAGTCCAGAATGAGCCACTTTAACCCATTTCTTTTTTATTCTCTCTTAGACTTTTTTCTTCTCCACCTGTTTCTGAATAGAAATTCTCGACAGGTGAATGATGTGGGCGCAGAAAGGAGACTCGGAACTGATACGGATTCGGAAGCGGCACGGGTATGTGTTTGTTGTAGAATGTCTGCATTCCTAGATTTTACCACTTTTGGGATATAAGTTTTCCGGTTGTGGAGGTGGTCATAATATCCTTGGTTCCTATGGGCAGGCAAGAGGAATGCTCGATTTGCAAGCAAGCTGTGCCCGCTCTCACGGCTTTACTATAAGGAAGCTGGTCCAATCTTCGGTGTAAGTTTCTCAACTCTCCACTTCATTCTGTGTCCTCTTTTGGGATTATGCTTACTAATTTGGTCTGGTTATATGTGTAGTTTTGGATTTCTCGAGGCGTTGCTACTTTTGCGGAGGGCATTCCGACTCTTGCGCCATACTATTGTTTCCGGTTTCGATTAATAATGTAAGTATATAGGACACATCCCTTGCTTAAAGTACTTCCATTTTCTTTTATTCTCATTGGATAAGTGACTGACTATTTCTCATCAAGCCTTGAGTGGTGGCTCGAGCGGAAATTGGCCGCCATTCAAGATAGGGCTGTCAACGGGTGGGATCCGAGTCCGGTCTAGGTAGAAGCACTCCCGAACAGATCATTAATAGGGACAAAATCTTAGACCCAAAACCGATCATTTTAACATAAAATTTAGGTTGAAACAACGACATAGGTTTAAAACCGAACCATTTAAGCTAAAAAAAAACACTTTTCTTATTAAAAACGCAAACTATAATTTAAACTTTAGTTATATATCGTTAATAAAATTGATAGAAAAATACTAAGTTACTTATATGTTAAAACGTTAAACACCTTTATTTATCTATCTATCAGATTCGACACTTTAAACCTATGATAAGAGAAAACTATAAGAAAACGAAGGAAATAATATATATGGCTAACAAAATAATCGGTTTTGGGCATGAATCGATTCGGGAGGGGCGAGAACCGGAACCGACCCAATTATTTATTTCAACATAATCATGGAGCCGCATCCTTTATAAATGGTTGGGTCTATTCGGGCCAGTCGGGTGAACCTGAACCGTTGACAGCCCCTTCAAGAACATGAACGATGAGAGCGATTGTGTTGCAGCAAGGTTAGTATCCCTTTTCTTCTCCCTTCGGACCTGTACTTCGAGGTATGGACCTTTCAAAACCATACTCGATGTTCGTACCTTTGTTATTGAAGCATAAGATTTTGTCCTGCGAAGTTGATTTTGGTGTCGCACGAATTAAAAAAATCTGCTAATGCATTTTCTGCCTTGTCGTTGCAGGAACACACTAAGGGGTTCGCATTGTCAACTGCCGTATCAGAATGACTGCGACAGTGTAAGCCCACATTGCTTATATCTGTTGAAACTTTTTATATGGGCTTCTCTTGCTTTAATGCCGTTTTCGTGGCTGTAACTTCTTTTAATATTTCAATACTCCTCTTGGCTTCTACAGGCATTGCCACTTCCATGAGATTGCGTCATTGGAGCTGATTCAAGCGTTCGAATTGGAGCAGTATTCCGCCTTGGCCTTGCATTCGCTGGAGTCCAGAATAAGCCACTCTAACCCATTTCTTCTATATTCACTTCTAACCTATTTCTCGTCCACCAGTTTCTAATTAGATATTCTTGACAGGTGAAGGGTGTGAGCGCAAAGGAGACTTAGAAGCTATACAGATGCGGAAACTGCACAGGTATGCGTTTTTTGAACAATGTCTGCATACCTAAATTATATCATTTTTGGAGGACAAGGTTTGTCGGTCGTGGCAGTGGCTATAATATCCTTGGGTCTTATGGGTGCAGGCACGAAGAATGCTCGAGTTGCGGCCAAGGTACACAACCTCTCGCGGAAAAAATGTAAGGAAGCCGATCAACTCTTCGGTGTAAGCTTCTTAATTCTCAGGTTCATTTGGTGTTCTCGTTTGGATGCATGGGTTACTAAATTGCTTTGGTTATATGCGTAGTTTATGATTTCTCGAGGCGTTGCTACTTTTGGCGATCGGCTTACTGACTCCTGTGCCTTACCATTGTTCCCGGTTTTCGATACCAATGTAAGTATAGGAAACATCCCGTGCTTAATTCAGTTCCCTTTTCTTTTAATTCCGTAGGATAACTGAATGGATGTTTCTTGTAGGTGTGTGGATTATTAATTACTCTATTGCCATTGTTCTGCTTGTAATTTTCTGAATTTATTAATAATCCTCATCTCCGACACCTTCATGCTTTGCCACTTTCAGGAGATTGCATCCGCGGAGCCGATTCAAGCGTTCGAATTGTAGCAGTGAACAGCCATGGCCTCGCATACGCTGGAGTCCAGAATGAGCCACTCTAACCCACTTCTTCTGTATACACTCTTAAACTTTTTCTTCTCCACCTATTTCTAATTAGATATTCTTGGCAGGTGAATGGCGTGGGCGTGGAAAGAAGGCTCGGAAGTCATACGGATTCGGAAGCGGCACGGGTATGTGTTTGTTGTAGAATGTCTACATCCCTGAATTTTAGCATTTTTGGAATATGTGGTTTGCCAGTTGTGGAGGGGACCATAATATCCTTGGTTCTTATGGGTGCAGGCACGAAGAATGCTCGATTTGCGGGCAAGATGCGCAACCTCTCGCGGCAATACTATAAGGAAGCCGATCAACTCTTTGGTGTAAGCTTCTCAGTTCTCAACTTCATTCGGTGTTCTCGTCTAGGCGTATGGGTTACTATTTTTCTTTGGTTATATGCATAGATTTAGATTTTCCGAGGCTTTTCTAGTTTTGGCGATCGCCGTTACGGCTCCTGCGCATTACCATAGTTCCCGGTTTTCGATATCAATGAAAGTATAGGAAGCATCCCGTGCTTAATTCAGTTCCGTTTTATTTTAATTCCGTAGGTTAAATGATTTCATGTTGTTGTTGGTGTGTGGATTGCTAATTGCTCAATTGTCGTAGTTGTGCTTTTAACTTCTCTTCATTTGTTAACAATCCTCATGGCTGAAACCTTCACGCATTTCCACTTTCAGGAGATTTCATCCGCGGAGCTGATTCAAGCGTTCGAATTGTAGCAGTGATCAGCCAAAGCCTCGCATACGCTGGAGTCCAGAATGAGCCACTTTAACCCATTTCTTTTTTATTCTCTCTTAGACTTTTTTCTTCTCCACCTGTTTCTGAATAGAAATTCTCGACAGGTGAATGATGTGGGCGCAGAAAGGAGACTCGGAACTGATACGGATTCGGAAGCGGCACGGGTATGTGTTTGTTGTAGAATGTCTGCATTCCTAGATTTTACCACTTTTGGGATATAAGTTTTCCGGTTGTGGAGGTGGTCATAATATCCTTGGTTCCTATGGGCAGGCAAGAGGAATGCTCGATTTGCAAGCAAGCTGTGCCCGCTCTCACGGCTTTACTATAAGGAAGCTGGTCCAATCTTCGGTGTAAGTTTCTCAACTCTCCACTTCATTCTGTGTCCTCTTTTGGGATTATGCTTACTAATTTGGTCTGGTTATATGTGTAGTTTTGGATTTCTCGAGGCGTTGCTACTTTTGCGGAGGGCATTCCGACTATTGCGCCATACTATTGTTTCCGGTTTCGATTAATAATGTAAGTATATAGGACACATCCCTGGCTTAAAGTACTTCCATTTTCTTTTATTCTCATTGGATAAGTGACTGACTATTTCTCATCAAGCCTTGAGTGGTGGCTCGAGCGGAAATTGGCCGCCATTCAAGATAGGGCTGTCAACGGGTGGGATCCGAGTCCGGTCTAGGTAGAAGCACTCCCGAACAGATCATTAATAGGGACAAAATCTTAGACCCAAAACCGATCATTTTAACATAAAATTTAGGTTGAAACAACGACATAGGTTTAAAACCGAACCATTTAAGCTAAAAAAAAACACTTTTCTTATTTAAAACGCAAACTATAATTTAAACTTTAGTTATATATCGTTAATAAAATTGATAGAAAAATACTAAGTTACTTATATGTTAAAACGTTAAACACCTTTATTTATCTATCTATCAGATTCGACACTTTAAACCTATGATAAGAGAAAACTATAAGAAAACGAAGGAAATAATATATATGGCTAACAAAATAATCGGTTTTGGGCATGAATCGATTCGGGAGGGGCGAGAACCGGAACCGACCCAATTATTTATTTCAACATAATCATGGAGCCGCATCCTTTATAAATGGTTGGGTCTATTCGGGCCAGTCGGGTGGACCTGAACCGTTGACAGCCCCTTCAAGAACATGAACGATGAGAGCGATTGTGTTGCAGCAAGGTTGGTATCCCTTTTCTTCTCCCTTCGGACCTGTACTTCGAGGTATGGACCTTTCAAAACCATACTCGATGTGCGTACCTTTCTTATTGAAGCATAAGATTTTGTCCTGCGAAGTTGATTTTGGTCTCGCACGAATTAAAAAAATCTGCTAATGCATTTTCTGCCTTGTCGTTGCAGGAACACACTAAGGGGTTCGCATTGTCAACTGCCGTATCAGAATGACTGCGACAGTGTAAGCCCACATTGCTTATATCTGTTGAAACTTTTTATATGGGCTTCCCTTGCTTTAATGCCGTTTTCGTGGCTGTAACTTCTTTTAATATTTCAATACTCCTCTTGGCTTCTACAGGCATTGCCACTTCCATGAGATTGCGTCATTGGAGCTGATTCAAGCGTTCGAATTGGAGCAGTATTCCGCCTTGGCCTTGCATTCGCTGGAGTCCAGAATAAGCCACTCTAACCCATTTCTTCTATATTCACTTCTAACCTATTTCTCGTCCACCAGTTTCTAATTAGATATTCTTGACAGGTGAAGGGTGTGAGCGCAAAGGAGACTTAGAAGCTATACAGATGCGGAAACTGCACAGGTATGCGTTTTTTGAACAATGTCTGCATACCTAAATTATATCATTTTTGGAGGACAAGGTTTGTCGGTCGTGGCAGTGGCTATAATATCCTTGGGTCTTATGGGTGCAGGCACGAAGAATGCTCGAGTTGCGGCCAAGGTACACAACCTCTCGCGGAAAAAATGTAAGGAAGCCGATCAACTCTTCGGTGTAAGCTTCTTAATTCTCAGGTTCATTTGGTGTTCTCGTTTGGATGCATGGGTTACTAAATTGCTTTGGTTATATGCGTAGTTTATGATTTCTCGAGGCGTTGCTACTTTTGGCGATCGGCTTACTGACTCCTGTGCCTTACCATTGTTCCCGGTTTTCGATACCAATGTAAGTATAGGAAACATCCCGTGCTTAATTCAGTTCCCTTTTCTTTTAATTCCGTAGGATAACTGAATGGATGTTTCTTGTAGGTGTGTGGATTATTAATTACTCTATTGCCATTGTTCTGCTTGTAATTTTCTGAATTTATTAATAATCCTCATCTCCGACACCTTCATGCTTTGCCACTTTCAGGAGATTGCATCCGCGGAGCCGATTCAAGCGTTCGAATTGTAGCAGTGAACAGCCATGGCCTCGCATACGCTGGAGTCCAGAATGAGCCACTCTAACCCACTTCTTCTGTATACACTCTTAAACTTTTTCTTCTCCACCTATTTCTAATTAGATATTCTTGGCAGGTGAATGGCGTGGGCGTGGAAAGAAGGCTCGGAAGTCATACGGATTCGGAAGCGGCACGGGTATGTGTTTGTTGTAGAATGTCTACATCCCTGAATTTTAGCATTTTTGGAATATGTGGTTTGCCAGTTGTGGAGGGGACCATAATATCCTTGGTTCTTATGGGTGCAGGCACGAAGAATGCTCGATTTGCGGGCAAGATGCGCAACCTCTCGCGGCAATACTATAAGGAAGCCGATCAACTCTTTGGTGTAAGCTTCTCAGTTCTCAACTTCATTCGGTGTTCTCGTCTAGGCGTATGGGTTACTATTTTTCTTTGGTTATATGCATAGATTTAGATTTTCCGAGGCTTTTCTAGTTTTGGCGATCGCCTTTACGGCTCCTGCGCATTACCATAGTTCCCGGTTTTCGATATCAATGAAAGTATAGGAAGCATCCCGTGCTTAATTCAGTTCCGTTTTATTTTAATTCCGTAGGTTAAATGATTTCATGTTGTTGTTGGTGTGTGGATTGCTAATTGCTCAATTGTCGTAGTTGTGCTTTTAACTTCTCTTCATTTGTTAACAATCCTCATGGCTGAAACCTTCACGCATTTCCACTTTCAGGAGATTTCATCCGCGGAGCTGATTCAAGCGTTCGAATTGTAGCAGTGATCAGCCAAAGCCTCGCATACGCTGGAGTCCAGAATGAGCCACTTTAACCCATTTCTTTTTTATTCTCTCTTAGACTTTTTTCTTCTCCACCTGTTTCTGAATAGAAATTCTCGACAGGTGAATGATGTGGGCGCAGAAAGGAGACTCGGAACTGATACGGATTCGGAAGCGGCACGGGTATGTGTTTGTTGTAGAATGTCTGCATTCCTAGATTTTACCACTTTTGGGATATAAGTTTTCCGGTTGTGGAGGTGGTCATAATATCCTTGGTTCCTATGGGCAGGCAAGAGGAATGCTCGATTTGCAAGCAAGCTGTGCACGCTCTCACGGCTTTACTATAAGGAAGCTGGTCCAATCTTCGGTGTAAGTTTCTCAACTCTCCACTTCATTCTGTGTCCTCTTTTGGGATTATGCTTACTAATTTGGTCTGGTTATATGTGTAGTTTTGGATTTCTCGAGGCGTTGCTACTTTTGCGGAGGGCATTCCGACTATTGCGCCATACTATTGTTTCCGGTTTCGATTAATAATGTAAGTATATAGGACACATCCCTTGCTTAAAGTACTTCCATTTTCTTTTATTCTCATTGGATATGTGACTGACTATTTCTCATCAAGCCTTGAGTGGTGGCTCGAGCGGAAATTGGCCGCCATTCAAGATAGGGCTGTCAACGGGTGGGATCCGAGTCCGGTCTAGGTAGAAGCACTCCCGAACAGATCATTAATAGGGACAAAATCTTAGACCCAAAACCGATCATTTTAACATAAAATTTAGGTTGAAACAATGACATAGGTTTAAAACCGAACCATTTAAGCTAAAAAAAAACACTTTTCTTATTTAAAACGCAAACTAAAATTTAAACTTTAGTTATATATCGTTAATAAAATTGATAGATAAATACTAAGTTACTTATATGTTAAAACGTTAAACACCTTTATTTATCTATCTATCAGATTCGACACTTTAAACCTATGATAAGAGAAAACTATAAGAAAACGAAGGAAATAATATATATGGCTAACAAAATAATCGGTTTTGGGCATGAATCGATTCGGGAGGGGCGAGAACCGGAACCGACCCAATTATTTATTTCAACATAATCATGGAGCCGCATCCTTTATAAATGGTTGGGTCTATTCGGGCCAGTCGGGTGGACCTGAACCGTTGACAGCCCCTTCAAGAACATGAACGATGAGAGCGATTGTGTTGCAGCAAGGTTGGTATCCCTTTTCTTCTCCCTTCGGACCTGTACTTCGAGGTATGGACCTTTCAAAACCATACTCGATGTTCGTACCTTTGTTATTGAAGCATAAGATTTTGTCCTGCGAAGTTGATTTTGGTCTCGCACGAATTAAAAAAATCTGCTAATGCATTTTCTGCCTTGTCGTTGCAGGAACACACTAAGGGGTTCGCATTGTCAACTGCCGTATCAGAATGACTGCGATAGTGTAAGCCCACATTGCTTATATCTGTTGAAACTTTTTATATGGGCTTCTCTTGCTTTAATGCCGTTTTCGTGGCTGTAACTTCTTTTAATATTTCAATACTCCTCTTGGCTTCTACAGGCATTGCCACTTCCATGAGATTGCGTCATTGGAGCTGATTCAAGCGATCGAATTGGAGCAGTATTCCGCCTTGGCCTTGCATTCGCTGGAGTCCAGAATAAGCCACTCTAACCCATTTCTTCTATATTCACTTCTAAGCTATTTCTCGTCCACCAGTTTCTAATTAGATATTCTTGACAGGTGAAGGGTGTGAGCGCAAAGGAGACTTAGAAGCTATACAGATGCGGAAACTGCACAGGTATGCGTTTTTTGAACAATGTCTGCATACCTAAATTATATCATTTTTGGAGGACAAGGTTTGTCGGTCGTGGCAGTGGCTATAATATCCTTGGGTCTTATGGGTGCAGGCACGAAGAATGCTCGAGTTGCGGCCAAGGTACACAACCTCTCGCGGAAAAAATGTAAGGAAGCCGATCAACTCTTCGGTGTAAGCTTCTTAATTCTCAGGTTCATTTGGTGTTCTCGTTTGGATGCATGGGTTACTAAATTGCTTTGGTTATATGCGTAGTTTATGATTTCTCGAGGCGTTGCTACTTTTGGCGATCGGCTTACTGACTCCTGTGCCTTACCATTGTTCCCGGTTTTCGATACCAATGTAAGTATAGGAAACATCCCGTGCTTAATTCAGTTCCCTTTTCTTTTAATTCCGTAGGATAACTGAATGGATGTTTCTTGTAGGTGTGTGGATTATTAATTACTCTATTGCCATTGTTCTGCTTGTAATTTTCTGAATTTATTAATAATCCTCATCTCCGACACCTTCATGCTTTGCCACTTTCAGGAGATTGCATCCGCGGAGCCGATTCAAGCGTTCGAATTGTAGCAGTGAACAGCCATGGCCTCGCATACGCTGGAGTCCAGAATGAGCCACTCTAACCCACTTCTTCTGTATACACTCTTAAACTTTTTCTTCTCCACCTATTTCTAATTAGATATTCTTGGCAGGTGAATGGCGTGGGCGTGGAAAGAAGGCTCGGAAGTCATACGGATTCGGAAGCGGCACGGGTATGTGTTTGTTGTAGAATGTCTACATCCCTGAATTTTAGCATTTTTGGAATATGTGGTTTGCCAGTTGTGGAGGGGACCATAATATCCTTGGTTCTTATGGGTGCAGGCACGAAGAATGCTCGATTTGCGGGCAAGATGCGCAACCTCTCGCGGCAATACTATAAGGAAGCCGATCAACTCTTTGGTGTAAGCTTCTCAGTTCTCAACTTCATTCGGTGTTCTCGTCTAGGCGTATGGGTTACTATTTTTCTTTGGTTATATGCATAGATTTAGATTTTCCGAGGCTTTTCTAGTTTTGGCGATCGCCTTTACGGCTCCTGCGCATTACCATAGTTCCCGGTTTTCGATATCAATGAAAGTATAGGAAGCATCCCGTGCTTAATTCAGTTCCGTTTTATTTTAATTCCGTAGGTTAAATGATTTCATGTTGTTGTTGGTGTGTGGATTGCTAATTGCTCAATTGTCGTAGTTGTGCTTTTAACTTCTCTTCATTTGTTAACAATCCTCATGGCTGAAACCTTCACGCATTTCCACTTTCAGGAGATTTCATCCGCGGAGCTGATTCAAGCGTTCGAATTGTAGCAGTGATCAGCCAAAGCCTCGCATACGCTGGAGTCCAGAATGAGCCACTTTAACCCATTTCTTTTTTATTCTCTCTTAGACTTTTTTCTTCTCCACCTGTTTCTGAATAGAAATTCTCGACAGGTGAATGATGTGGGCGCAGAAAGGAGACTCGGAACTGATACGGATTCGGAAGCGGCACGGGTATGTGTTTGTTGTAGAATGTCTGCATTCCTAGATTTTACCACTTTTGGGATATAAGTTTTCCGGTTGTGGAGGTGGTCATAATATCCTTGGTTCCTATGGGCAGGCAAGAGGAATGCTCGATTTGCAAGCAAGCTGTGCACGCTCTCACGGCTTTACTATAAGGAAGCTGGTCCAATCTTCGGTGTAAGTTTCTCAACTCTCCACTTCATTCTGTGTCCTCTTTTGGGATTATGCTTACTAATTTGGTCTGGTTATATGTGTAGTTTTGGATTTCTCGAGGCGTTGCTACTTTTGCGGAGGGCATTCCGACTATTGCGCCATACTATTGTTTCCGGTTTCGATTAATAATGTAAGTATATAGGACACATCCCTTGCTTAAAGTACTTCCATTTTCTTTTATTCTCATTGGATATGTGACTGACTATTTCTCATCAAGCCTTGAGTGGTGGCTCGAGCGGAAATTGGCCGCCATTCAAGATAGGGCTGTCAACGGGTGGGATCCGAGTCCGGTCTAGGTAGAAGCACTCCCGAACAGATCATTAATAGGGACAAAATCTTAGACCCAAAACCGATCATTTTAACATAAAATTTAGGTTGAAACAATGACATAGGTTTAAAACCGAACCATTTAAGCTAAAAAAAAACACTTTTCTTATTTAAAACGCAAACTAAAATTTAAACTTTAGTTATATATCGTTAATAAAATTGATAGATAAATACTAAGTTACTTATATGTTAAAACGTTAAACACCTTTATTTATCTATCTATCAGATTCGACACTTTAAACCTATGATAAGAGAAAACTATAAGAAAACGAAGGAAATAATATATATGGCTAACAAAATAATCGGTTTTGGGCATGAATCGATTCGGGAGGGGCGAGAACCGGAACCGACCCAATTATTTATTTCAACATAATCATGGAGCCGCATCCTTTATAAATGGTTGGGTCTATTCGGGCCAGTCGGGTGGACCTGAACCGTTGACAGCCCCTTCAAGAACATGAACGATGAGAGCGATTGTGTTGCAGCAAGGTTGGTATCCCTTTTCTTCTCCCTTCGGACCTGTACTTCGAGGTATGGACCTTTCAAAACCATACTCGATGTTCGTACCTTTGTTATTGAAGCATAAGATTTTGTCCTGCGAAGTTGATTTTGGTCTCGCACGAATTAAAAAAATCTGCTAATGCATTTTCTGCCTTGTCGTTGCAGGAACACACTAAGGGGTTCGCATTGTCAACTGCCGTATCAGAATGACTGCGATAGTGTAAGCCCACATTGCTTATATCTGTTGAAACTTTTTATATGGGCTTCTCTTGCTTTAATGCCGTTTTCGTGGCTGTAACTTCTTTTAATATTTCAATACTCCTCTTGGCTTCTACAGGCATTGCCACTTCCATGAGATTGCGTCATTGGAGCTGATTCAAGCGATCGAATTGGAGCAGTATTCCGCCTTGGCCTTGCATTCGCTGGAGTCCAGAATAAGCCACTCTAACCCATTTCTTCTATATTCACTTCTAAGATATTTCTCGTCCACCAGTTTCTAATTAGATATTCTTTACAGGTGAAGGGCGTGAGCGCAAAGGAGACTTAGAAGCTATACAGATGCGGAAACTGCACAGGTATGCGTTTTTTGTACAATGTCTGCATACCTAAATTATATCATTTTTGGAGGACAAGGTTTGTCGGTCGTGGCAGTGGCTATAATATCCTTGGGTCTTATGGGTGCAGGCACGAAGAATGCTCGAGTTGCGGCCAAGGTACACAACCTCTCGCGGAAGAAATGTAAGGAAGCCGATCAACTCTTCGGTGTAAGCTTCTTAATTCTAAGGTTCATTTGGTGTTCTCGTTTGGATGCAAGGGTTACTAAATTGCTTTGGTTATATGCGTAGTTTATGATTTCTCGAGGCGTTGCTACTTTTGGCGATCGGCTTACTGACTCCTGTGCCTTACCATTGTTCCCGGTTTTCGATACCAATGTAAGTATAGGAAACATCCCGTGCTTAATTCAGTTCCCTTTTCTTTTAATTCCGTAGGATAACTGAATGGATGTTTCTTGTAGGTGTGTGGATTATTAATTACTCTATTGCCATTGTTCTGCTTGTAATTTTCTGAATTTATTAATAATCCTCATCTCCGACACCTTCATGCTTTGCCACTTTCAGGAGATTGCATCCGCGGAGCCGATTCAAGCGTTCGAATTGTAGCAGTGAACAGCCATGGCCTCGCATACGCTGGAGTCCAGAATGAGCCACTCTAACCCACTTCTTCTGTATACACTCTTAAACTTTTTCTTCTCCACCTATTTCTAATTAGATATTCTTGGCAGGTGAATGGCGTGGGCGTGGAAAGAAGGCTCGGAAGTCATACGGATTCGGAAGCGGCACGGGTATGTGTTTGTTGTAGAATGTCTACATCCCTGAATTTTAGCATTTTTGGAATATGTGGTTTGCCAGTTGTGGAGGGGACCATAATATCCTTGGTTCTTATGGGTGCAGGCACGAAGAATGCTCGATTTGCGGGCAAGATGCGCAACCTCTCGCGGCAATACTATAAGGAAGCCGATCAACTCTTTGGTGTAAGCTTCTCAGTTCTCAACTTCATTCGGTGTTCTCGTCTAGGCGTATGGGTTACTATTTTTCTTTGGTTATATGCATAGATTTAGATTTTCCGAGGCTTTTCTAGTTTTGGCGATCGCCTTTACGGCTCCTGCGCATTACCATAGTTCCCGGTTTTCGATATCAATGAAAGTATAGGAAGCATCCCGTGCTTAATTCAGTTCCGTTTTATTTTAATTCCGTAGGTTAAATGATTTCATGTTGTTGTTGGTGTGTGGATTGCTAATTGCTCAATTGTCGTAGTTGTGCTTTTAACTTCTCTTCATTTGTTAACAATCCTCATGGCTGAAACCTTCACGCATTTCCACTTTCAGGAGATTTCATCCGCGGAGCTGATTCAAGCGTTCGAATTGTAGCAGTGATCAGCCAAAGCCTCGCATACGCTGGAGTCCAGAATGAGCCACTTTAACCCATTTCTTTTTTATTCTCTCTTAGACTTTTTTCTTCTCCACCTGTTTCTGAATAGAAATTCTCGACAGGTGAATGATGTGGGCGCAGAAAGGAGACTCGGAACTGATACGGATTCGGAAGCGGCACGGGTATGTGTTTGTTGTAGAATGTCTGCATTCCTAGATTTTACCACTTTTGGGATATAAGTTTTCCGGTTGTGGAGGTGGTCATAATATCCTTGGTTCCTATGGGCAGGCAAGAGGAATGCTCGATTTGCAAGCAAGCTGTGCACGCTCTCACGGCTTTACTATAAGGAAGCTGGTCCAATCTTCGGTGTAAGTTTCTCAACTCTCCACTTCATTCTGTGTCCTCTTTTGGGATTATGCTTACTAATTTGGTCTGGTTATATGTGTAGTTTTGGATTTCTCGAGGCGTTGCTACTTTTGCGGAGGGCATTCCGACTATTGCGCCATACTATTGTTTCCGGTTTCGATTAATAATGTAAGTATATAGGACACATCCCTTGCTTAAAGTACTTCCATTTTCTTTTATTCTCATTGGATATGTGACTGACTATTTCTCATCAAGCCTTGAGTGGTGGCTCGAGCGGAAATTGGCCGCCATTCAAGATAGGGCTGTCAACGGGTGGGATCCGAGTCCGGTCTAGGTAGAAGCACTCCCGAACAGATCATTAATAGGGACAAAATCTTAGACCCAAAACCGATCATTTTAACATAAAATTTAGGTTGAAACAATGACATAGGTTTAAAACCGAACCATTTAAGCTAAAAAAAAACACTTTTCTTATTTAAAACGCAAACTAAAATTTAAACTTTAGTTATATATCGTTAATAAAATTGATAGATAAATACTAAGTTACTTATATGTTAAAACGTTAAACACCTTTATTTATCTATCTATCAGATTCGACACTTTAAACCTATGATAAGAGAAAACTATAAGAAAACGAAGGAAATAATATATATGGCTAACAAAATAATCGGTTTTGGGCATGAATCGATTCGGGAGGGGCGAGAACCGGAACCGACCCAATTATTTATTTCAACATAATCATGGAGCCGCATCCTTTATAAATGGTTGGGTCTATTCGGGCCAGTCGGGTGGACCTGAACCGTTGACAGCCCCTTCAAGAACATGAACGATGAGAGCGATTGTGTTGCAGCAAGGTTGGTATCCCTTTTCTTCTCCCTTCGGACCTGTACTTCGAGGTATGGACCTTTCAAAACCATACTCGATGTTCGTACCTTTGTTATTGAAGCATAAGATTTTGTCCTGCGAAGTTGATTTTGGTCTCGCACGAATTAAAAAAATCTGCTAATGCATTTTCTGCCTTGTCGTTGCAGGAACACACTAAGGGGTTCGCATTGTCAACTGCCGTATCAGAATGACTGCGATAGTGTAAGCCCACATTGCTTATATCTGTTGAAACTTTTTATATGGGCTTCTCTTGCTTTAATGCCGTTTTCGTGGCTGTAACTTCTTTTAATATTTCAATACTCCTCTTGGCTTCTACAGGCATTGCCACTTCCATGAGATTGCGTCATTGGAGCTGATTCAAGCGATCGAATTGGAGCAGTATTCCGCCTTGGCCTTGCATTCGCTGGAGTCCAGAATAAGCCACTCTAACCCATTTCTTCTATATTCACTTCTAAGATATTTCTCGTCCACCAGTTTCTAATTAGATATTCTTTACAGGTGAAGGGCGTGAGCGCAAAGGAGACTTAGAAGCTATACAGATGCGGAAACTGCACAGGTATGCGTTTTTTGTACAATGTCTGCATACCTAAATTATATCATTTTTGGAGGACAAGGTTTGTCGGTCGTGGCAGTGGCTATAATATCCTTGGGTCTTATGGGTGCAGGCACGAAGAATGCTCGAGTTGCGGCCAAGGTACACAACCTCTCGCGGAAGAAATGTAAGGAAGCCGATCAACTCTTCGGTGTAAGCTTCTTAATTCTAAGGTTCATTTGGTGTTCTCGTTTGGATGCAAGGGTTACTAAATTGCTTTGGTTATATGCGTAGTTTATGATTTCTCGAGGCGTTGCTACTTTTGGCGATCGGCTTACTGACTCCTGTGCCTTACCATTGTTCCCGGTTTTCGATACCAATGTAAGTATAGGAAACATCCCGTGCTTAATTCAGTTCCCTTTTCTTTTAATTCCGTAGGATAACTGAATGGATGTTTCTTGTAGGTGTGTGGATTATTAATTACTCTATTGCCATTGTTCTGCTTGTAATTTTCTGAATTTATTAATAATCCTCATCTCCGACACCTTCATGCTTTGCCACTTTCAGGAGATTGCATCCGCGGAGCCGATTCAAGCGTTCGAATTGTAGCAGTGAACAGCCATGGCCTCGCATACGCTGGAGTCCAGAATGAGCCACTCTAACCCACTTCTTCTGTATACACTCTTAAACTTTTTCTTCTCCACCTATTTCTAATTAGATATTCTTGGCAGGTGAATGGCGTGGGCGTGGAAAGAAGGCTCGGAAGTCATACGGATTCGGAAGCGGCACGGGTATGTGTTTGTTGTAGAATGTCTACATCCCTGAATTTTAGCATTTTTGGAATATGTGGTTTGCCAGTTGTGGAGGGGACCATAATATCCTTGGTTCTTATGGGTGCAGGCACGAAGAATGCTCGATTTGCGGGCAAGATGCGCAACCTCTCGCGGCAATACTATAAGGAAGCCGATCAACTCTTTGGTGTAAGCTTCTCAGTTCTCAACTTCATTCGGTGTTCTCGTCTAGGCGTATGGGTTACTATTTTTCTTTGGTTATATGCATAGATTTAGATTTTCCGAGGCTTTTCTAGTTTTGGCGATCGCCTTTACGGCTCCTGCGCATTACCATAGTTCCCGGTTTTCGATATCAATGAAAGTATAGGAAGCATCCCGTGCTTAATTCAGTTCCGTTTTATTTTAATTCCGTAGGTTAAATGATTTCATGTTGTTGTTGGTGTGTGGATTGCTAATTGCTCAATTGTCGTAGTTGTGCTTTTAACTTCTCTTCATTTGTTAACAATCCTCATGGCTGAAACCTTCACGCATTTCCACTTTCAGGAGATTTCATCCGCGGAGCTGATTCAAGCGTTCGAATTGTAGCAGTGATCAGCCAAAGCCTCGCATACGCTGGAGTCCAGAATGAGCCACTTTAACCCATTTCTTTTTTATTCTCTCTTAGACTTTTTTCTTCTCCACCTGTTTCTGAATAGAAATTCTCGACAGGTGAATGATGTGGGCGCAGAAAGGAGACTCGGAACTGATACGGATTCGGAAGCGGCACGGGTATGTGTTTGTTGTAGAATGTCTGCATTCCTAGATTTTACCACTTTTGGGATATAAGTTTTCCGGTTGTGGAGGTGGTCATAATATCCTTGGTTCCTATGGGCAGGCAAGAGGAATGCTCGATTTGCAAGCAAGCTGTGCACGCTCTCACGGCTTTACTATAAGGAAGCTGGTCCAATCTTCGGTGTAAGTTTCTCAACTCTCCACTTCATTCTGTGTCCTCTTTTGGGATTATGCTTACTAATTTGGTCTGGTTATATGTGTAGTTTTGGATTTCTCGAGGCGTTGCTACTTTTGCGGAGGGCATTCCGACTATTGCGCCATACTATTGTTTCCGGTTTCGATTAATAATGTAAGTATATAGGACACATCCCTTGCTTAAAGTACTTCCATTTTCTTTTATTCTCATTGGATATGTGACTGACTATTTCTCATCAAGCCTTGAGTGGTGGCTCGAGCGGAAATTGGCCGCCATTCAAGATAGGGCTGTCAACGGGTGGGATCCGAGTCCGGTCTAGGTAGAAGCACTCCCGAACAGATCATTAATAGGGACAAAATCTTAGACCCAAAACCGATCATTTTAACATAAAATTTAGGTTGAAACAATGACATAGGTTTAAAACCGAACCATTTAAGCTAAAAAAAAACACTTTTCTTATTTAAAACGCAAACTAAAATTTAAACTTTAGTTATATATCGTTAATAAAATTGATAGATAAATACTAAGTTACTTATATGTTAAAACGTTAAACACCTTTATTTATCTATCTATCAGATTCGACACTTTAAACCTATGATAAGAGAAAACTATAAGAAAACGAAGGAAATAATATATATGGCTAACAAAATAATCGGTTTTGGGCATGAATCGATTCGGGAGGGGCGAGAACCGGAACCGACCCAATTATTTATTTCAACATAATCATGGAGCCGCATCCTTTATAAATGGTTGGGTCTATTCGGGCCAGTCGGGTGGACCTGAACCGTTGACAGCCCCTTCAAGAACATGAACGATGAGAGCGATTGTGTTGCAGCAAGGTTGGTATCCCTTTTCTTCTCCCTTCGGACCTGTACTTCGAGGTATGGACCTTTCAAAACCATACTCGATGTTCGTACCTTTGTTATTGAAGCATAAGATTTTGTCCTGCGAAGTTGATTTTGGTCTCGCACGAATTAAAAAAATCTGCTAATGCATTTTCTGCCTTGTCGTTGCAGGAACACACTAAGGGGTTCGCATTGTCAACTGCCGTATCAGAATGACTGCGATAGTGTAAGCCCACATTGCTTATATCTGTTGAAACTTTTTATATGGGCTTCTCTTGCTTTAATGCCGTTTTCGTGGCTGTAACTTCTTTTAATATTTCAATACTCCTCTTGGCTTCTACAGGCATTGCCACTTCCATGAGATTGCGTCATTGGAGCTGATTCAAGCGATCGAATTGGAGCAGTATTCCGCCTTGGCCTTGCATTCGCTGGAGTCCAGAATAAGCCACTCTAACCCATTTCTTCTATATTCACTTCTAAGATATTTCTCGTCCACCAGTTTCTAATTAGATATTCTTTACAGGTGAAGGGCGTGAGCGCAAAGGAGACTTAGAAGCTATACAGATGCGGAAACTGCACAGGTATGCGTTTTTTGTACAATGTCTGCATACCTAAATTATATCATTTTTGGAGGACAAGGTTTGTCGGTCGTGGCAGTGGCTATAATATCCTTGGGTCTTATGGGTGCAGGCACGAAGAATGCTCGAGTTGCGGCCAAGGTACACAACCTCTCGCGGAAGAAATGTAAGGAAGCCGATCAACTCTTCGGTGTAAGCTTCTTAATTCTAAGGTTCATTTGGTGTTCTCGTTTGGATGCAAGGGTTACTAAATTGCTTTGGTTATATGCGTAGTTTATGATTTCTCGAGGCGTTGCTACTTTTGGCGATCGGCTTACTGACTCCTGTGCCTTACCATTGTTCCCGGTTTTCGATACCAATGTAAGTATAGGAAACATCCCGTGCTTAATTCAGTTCCCTTTTCTTTTAATTCCGTAGGATAACTGAATGGATGTTTCTTGTAGGTGTGTGGATTATTAATTACTCTATTGCCATTGTTCTGCTTGTAATTTTCTGAATTTATTAATAATCCTCATCTCCGACACCTTCATGCTTTGCCACTTTCAGGAGATTGCATCCGCGGAGCCGATTCAAGCGTTCGAATTGTAGCAGTGAACAGCCATGGCCTCGCATACGCTGGAGTCCAGAATGAGCCACTCTAACCCACTTCTTCTGTATACACTCTTAAACTTTTTCTTCTCCACCTATTTCTAATTAGATATTCTTGGCAGGTGAATGGCGTGGGCGTGGAAAGAAGGCTCGGAAGTCATACGGATTCGGAAGCGGCACGGGTATGTGTTTGTTGTAGAATGTCTACATCCCTGAATTTTAGCATTTTTGGAATATGTGGTTTGCCAGTTGTGGAGGGGACCATAATATCCTTGGTTCTTATGGGTGCAGGCACGAAGAATGCTCGATTTGCGGGCAAGATGCGCAACCTCTCGCGGCAATACTATAAGGAAGCCGATCAACTCTTTGGTGTAAGCTTCTCAGTTCTCAACTTCATTCGGTGTTCTCGTCTAGGCGTATGGGTTACTATTTTTCTTTGGTTATATGCATAGATTTAGATTTTCCGAGGCTTTTCTAGTTTTGGCGATCGCCTTTACGGCTCCTGCGCATTACCATAGTTCCCGGTTTTCGATATCAATGAAAGTATAGGAAGCATCCCGTGCTTAATTCAGTTCCGTTTTATTTTAATTCCGTAGGTTAAATGATTTCATGTTGTTGTTGGTGTGTGGATTGCTAATTGCTCAATTGTCGTAGTTGTGCTTTTAACTTCTCTTCATTTGTTAACAATCCTCATGGCTGAAACCTTCACGCATTTCCACTTTCAGGAGATTTCATCCGCGGAGCTGATTCAAGCGTTCGAATTGTAGCAGTGATCAGCCAAAGCCTCGCATACGCTGGAGTCCAGAATGAGCCACTTTAACCCATTTCTTTTTTATTCTCTCTTAGACTTTTTTCTTCTCCACCTGTTTCTGAATAGAAATTCTCGACAGGTGAATGATGTGGGCGCAGAAAGGAGACTCGGAACTGATACGGATTCGGAAGCGGCACGGGTATGTGTTTGTTGTAGAATGTCTGCATTCCTAGATTTTACCACTTTTGGGATATAAGTTTTCCGGTTGTGGAGGTGGTCATAATATCCTTGGTTCCTATGGGCAGGCACGAGGAATGCTCGATTTGCAAGCAAGCTGTGCACGCTCTCACGGCTTTACTATAAGGAAGCTGGTCCAATCTTCGGTGTAAGTTTCTCAACTCTCCACTTCATTCTGTGTCCTCTTTTGGGTTTATGCTTACTAATTTGGTCTGGTATATGTGTAGTTTTGGATTTCTCGAGGCGTTGCTACTTTTTCGGAGGGCATTCCGACTATTGCGCCATACTATTGTTTCCGGTTTCGATTAATAATGTAAGTATATAGGACACATCCCTTGCTTAAAGTACTTCCATTTTCTTTTATTCTCATTAGATAAGTGACTGACTATTTCTCATCAAGCTTTGAGTGGTGGCTCGACCGGAAATTGGCCGCCATTCAAGATAGGGCTGTCAACGGGTGGGATCCGAGTCCGGTCTAGGTAGAAGCACTCCCGAACAGATCATTAATAGGGACAAACTCTTAGACCCAAAACCGTTCATTTTAACATAAAATTTAGGTTGAAACAACGTCATAGGTTTAAAACCGAACCATTTAAGCTAAAAAAAAACACTTTTCTTATTTAAAACGCAAACTAAAATTTAAACTTTAGTTATATATCGTTAATAAAATTGATAGAAAAATACTAAGTTACTTATATGTTAAAACGTTAAACACCTTTATTTATCTATCTATCAGATTCGACACTTTAAACCTATGATAAGAGAAAACTATAAGAAAACGAAGGAAATAATATATATGGCTAACAAAATAATCGGTTTTGCGCATGAATCGATTCGGGAGGGGCGAGAACCGGAACCGACCCAATTATTTATTTCAACATAATAATGGAGCCGGATCCTTTATAAATGGTTGGGTCTATTCGGACCAGTCGGGTGGACCTGAACCGTTGACTGCCCCTTCAAGAACATGAACGATGAGAGCGATTGTGTTGCAGCAAGGTTGGTATCCCTTCGGACCTGTACTTCGAGGTAAGGACCTTTCAAAACCATACTTGATGTTCGTACCTTTGTTATTGAAGCATAAGATTTTGTCCTGCGAAGTTGATTTTGGTCTCGCACGAATTAAAAAAATCTGCTAATGCATATTCTGCCTTGTCATTGCAGGAACACACTAAGGGGTTCGCATTGTCAACTGCCGTAACAGAATGACTGCGATAGTGTAAGCCCACATTGCTTATATCTGTTGAAACTTTTTATATGCGCTTCTCTTGCTTTAATGCCGTTTTTGTGGCTGTAACTTCTTTTAATTTTCCAATACTCCTCTTGGCTTCTACAGGCATTGCCACTTCCATGAGATTGCGTCATTGGAGCTGATTCAAGCGTCCGAATTGGAGCAGTATTCCGCCGTGGCCTTGCATTCGCTGGAGTCCAGAATAAGCCACTCTAACCCATTTCTTCTATATTCACTTCTAAGCTATTTCTCGTCCACCAGTTTCTAATTAGATATTCTTGACAGGTGAAGGGCGTGAGCGCAAAGGAGACTTAGAAGCTATACAGATGCCGAAACTGCACAGGTTTGCGTTTTTTGTACAATGTCTGCATACCAAAATTATATCATTTTTGGAGGACAAGGTTTGTCGGGCGTGGCAGTGGCTATAATATCCTTGGGTCTTATGGGTGCAGGCACGAAGAATGCTCGAGTTGCGGACAAGGTACACAACCTCTCGCGGAAAAAATGTAAGGAAGCCGATCAACTCTTCGGTGTAAGTGTCTTAATTCTCAGGTTCATTTGGTGTTCTCGTTTGGATGCATGGGTTACTAAATTGCTTTGGTTATATGCGTAGTTTATGATTTCTCGAGGCGTTGCTACTTTTGGCGATCGGCTTACTGACTCCTGTGCCTTACCATTGTTCTCGGTTTTCGATACCAATGTAAGTATAGGAAACATCCCGTGCTTAATTCAGTTCCCTTTTCTTTTAATTCCGTAGGATAACTGAATGGATGTTTCTTGTAGGTGTGTGGGTTATTAATTACTCTATTGCCATTGTTCTGCTTGTAATTTTTTGAATTTATTAATAATCCTCATCACCGACACCTTCATGCTTTGCCACTTTCAGGAGATTGCATCCGCGGAGCCGATTCAAGCGTTCGAATTGTAGCAGTGAACTGAATATGGGTTTCTAGGGAACTGAATATGGCTGATTCGTTAGAAAATCAGGTGTAGTAGGGCTTCATTGTATAGTGGTAACACATTTCCATTGTAATTTTTTGGCTTTTTTGGGCTCTCTGTTTTTGTACATTCTCTCATGCACATCCCCTCCTTTTGGTTCTCAATGACAGTTACCTCTTGTCAAAAAAAAAAAAAAAAATACATATTAAGTAATTTAATATAGCAGCTCAATAAACGATCCTTGTCCCCAGATATACATTCTATACATGGTTGATTAGTATACACCGTGAAAGTCATATGCAATTATATAATAAGTATTCATGCTTGTCGTAAGATGCAAAAATATTTTTCCATCCTATTGATCTCTAAAGTTTTGTAATTCTGGCCTTCAAAGTGTTTTAATATAGAGGTCCTGTCCATTAGGGTTCTTTCAATGCAACCAATGGGGGCTTCCATGGCTGAGCTTTTGTTTATTGGATATATGTCTATTTCAGTCTTTCCACATGAAACCATGAGCAAGCTTAGAAGAAAAGGGTCTTCCATGGGTGAGCTTTTGTTTATTGTCATGTCAGGAAGGGGTTTCTGACTCTTGTGCCTTACCATTCTGATTGGTTTTTTTGCTGACACTGTAAGTATAGGACAAACCATATACCATTCTTTTGCCATCTTGGTACTACTGAATCTTCTATGAAACTTGGAAATGAAAGGAGGATGGGGAATAAAAGAGGTGGCCAATGATCCAGTTTGCTATTTCTTAAATGTTATGGTAGTACAGCACATACTCTTTCTCTCTCTCTCTCTCTCAGACACACACACACATACACACTAGAACACATGCACACAGATACCTCTGAATAATGAAATATCTAACCATTCAAATTAGGCCACCATGCTGGTTGGTTGTTAGAATTTATGAACCATTGGGACAGCAAAATAGAATGCAATATTAACTGGGCCTGAATTCTTAATTCCATCTTGCACAACAAGTATGTTGGACCCAAAAATATTTAATATACATCGACCTTGTTATCTACATTTTGTTGTTGTTGGGATTCTTCTTGACCTTTCTTTTACTTGTAGAGAGAAGGAAGTAGATGAATGGAATGTTAAGAATGATTTAATTGGGCCTTTCTCCATTAGATTCCAGCAACTAACATGTTTGTGTGCATAGTTATGTATTGCAACTCTTTGATGTTATTAATTTGTTTACAGAATCCATTTATCAAAAAAAAAAATTGCTTACTGAATCTAATTACCTAACAAAATTTTGCTTATTAGGGTAGAAGATGGGAACTTTGTTAAGTATTTGGTATTTTTTGAAGGCTGTCTTGCCTGAGTCAGCTTAATAATATATAGGGCTAGGTTGGTCCCAACTTCCAAGTTAGATAGGAAGATGAAAGCTGCATTGGTTAGTGGATAAGTATTATTTACTTTCTCAATCTGTTATGTGGATATTTAATTGCTTTGGAAAAGGAAACCCTTTACATATTGTGCTCATTTTATTCAACAATCAAGAATACTATGCTGACCCCCAACCCCAAGCAGTAAAGAAATGTTGGACTGACATGGGAGTTTTAGCAAAAAAAATGCTCTATACCAAATTGATCTTAGTAAAGTATACCTGGTTTAGGGTCAAAGGTGAAGAAGGCAAAAGTTCAGAAAGTTTGGAAAAACTAAGGCTGTGTTTGGTTTGAAGGAAAAGGTAGGGAGAGGAAAGGAAAGGTAGGAAACCTGTAGGACCTTTACAAACCAAACCTGTACAATTAGGGAATTGATTTTATTATTTTCTGATCTACATTATGGATTCAATATTTAACAAATGGTGATCTGCAATTGTTATGTACAGAGAGAGAGAGAGAGAGAGAGAGAGAGGTTGGAATTTATCTTATGTCTCTCTCTCTGATGAGTAACTTTTGTGCTTTATGAGTGATGTTTCTTTTAAGATTTTTAAGGGAGAGGTTGGAATTTTCTTTTAAGCAATTATTATGCATCTTCAATTTTATTATTATCATCTCGAGTCGATATTATCCTTGTATTGGTTTCAAATTTCTCATGAAGTAGATAGAAGTTACTGAATTGAATTTGTTCTCCTCATGTGCTTAGTGATTTGCTAGTCAAATTGCACAATACCATGCATGTTTTTGTGTCTACATATATTGGTTTCATCTTACTATATGGTTGTTATGCCATTGATGTGTAATATAGCCTTATCTATGGTGTTTTCGTTTCTACATATATTAGTCTCATCTTACTATATGGTTGTTATGCCATTGATATGTAATATAGCCTTATCTATGGTGTTCTTTCCACCAACAAAATATCACATGCATTTAAAAATTGAGTTCTGGTTATATTTCAGCAGTTAAGAAATACACCTACGAAATTTACCTACAAATCTAGTGCCTCTGAAATTTAGTAGTTGTACAGAGAATGGAAAAAATGGATTATGGTCACACATATTCTCTTGTTCAAACAAACTTCATGAAGTGCACAACAGCCTAAGTTGAAGCAAACTACATATCAACTTTCTGTTTCTCTCTTATTTTTCATCAAACCAAATAAAACTTAAATCATTTGTTATTACTTCCACCCAATATATCCTGTTTTTCCATTTCATTCATACCACATTTGTGTATTTTTCGAATTTTTAATTGGAATGAACATTCCTGTTGATGGTACTGACTAGTGCGTCTGAAACTCTCCCTGTAAAGCTTTGCTATCTTCAAGGGTAAGAAATCCATCCTGGTTTAACCCATGCAAGTACTAATGTATTCTTACCAAATGAACCTTTTCAAAAGGTTTTCATGCATGGGTGTATCTGTCTTTTTAGTTTCTTGGGTGGGATTTAATTTGTTTTGGTGTCCAACATTTGTCATTCAGAGATCCGATAACAGATCTAATAACAGTTTTGGGTGGGATTTAATTTGTTTTGTTGTCCAAGTTTTGTCATACAGAGATCTGATAACAGATCTGATTTCAAACTGCTTTCATTAGATGCCAAACAAATTGGTCTTCCAACAGTTTCAGATTTACTCAATCTTTCTAGGTCCATTACCATGTCGAAAGGATTGATTTCCAATCACCCAAACACAACTCAAACTAGGCTCATTACCATGTCAAATCTGAGAACAAACAGAAGTCTAAAAGCTGAATTGTGTGTGCACTTGAATGTCTTTAGTCCTGTGATGTTTAAAAATGGAGGTGGTAGATTTTGCTGCGACCTCTGAGTCTATGGACACTCTTTCATCTCTTCTTCTTGTGGGAAATTCCCAAAGAGGACCCTTCAACTGAGTCAATAATTAATATGTACAGGAGCTCCGCCTTTTGACTGTGGATTTGATATTTAGGAAGGGTGGCGTACCTTGGTTTACAACTAAATCTTGCCAGAAAGATGAACCCCTACAACTGTTGTCACACTGATAATTTAAATATGATTTGTTCTTGGAACTTGTATCTTACACACTTTTCCTCATACCCAGTTACCTCTTTAATGTCCAATTAAATTTTTTGTATAGGTAAATGTGTGAGTAGGGCCCATTTTAATATTTTGCATAGGTAAATGCGTAAGTGGGACCCACAAATAATATTTTCATGTTTGAATGTGCTATTGGGTCCCGAACATGACATTTAATACGTATGTAAGAGGGATTGACAAGTATGCTTGCCAAATAGTCTTTTGGTCTTTCTAGCTTTTGAAAAGATCTTTAAAATTTTGCAACCAAACAGTCTCTTTGGTCTTTGAGGATCTACCTGTGAAAGCTCACCAGTCTGTTGAGATATTGAGCTTTTGGAAAATCTTCCTAAAATGACTCGCCAAACACCTCTTAGGTTAGTGGCATCTGTGGGTTTTTCTGCTGCTGGCTGGATTATGGTAATGTCTGAATTGATCAAGTCAAGAAAAGGTAGATAAATAGAGAAGTTAAAAAAGGCTCCATGTTGGACCCAAAAATATTTAATATATATCAACCTTGTTATCTACATTTTTTTGTCGTTGGGATTCTTCTTGACCTTTATTTTACTTGTAGAGAGCAGGAGTAGATGAACGGAATGTTAAGAATTATTTAATTGGGCCTTTCTCCATTAGATTCCAACAACTAACTGGTTGATGTGCATAGTTATGTATTGCAACTCTTTGATGTTATTAATTTGTTTACTGAATCTAATTACCCAACAAAACTTTGCTTATTAAGATAGAAGATGGGAACTTTGTTAAGTATTTGGTATTTGGTGAAAGCTGTCTTGCCTGGGTCAGCTTAATAATATGGGTAGCTAGGTTGGTTCCAACTTCCAAGTTAGATAGGAAGATGAAGGCTGCATTGGTTAGGGGATAAGTGCTATTTACTTTCTCAATCTGTTATGTGGGTATTTTATTGCTTTGACAAAGGAAACCCTTTACATATTATGCTCATTTTATTCAACAATCAAGAATACTATACTGACCCCCAACCCCAAGCAGTAAAGAAATGTTGGACTGACATGGGAGTTTCAGCAAAAAAAATGCTCTATACCAAATTGATGTAGGATCACTGGGTAATCTTAGTGAAGTATACCTGATTTAGGGTCATAGGTGAAGAAGGCAAAAGTTTAGAAAGTTTGGAAAAACTAAGGCTGTGTTTGATTTGAAGGAAAAGGTAGGAAACCTGTAGGTCCTGTACAAACCAAACCTGTACAATTAGGGAATTGTTTTTATTATTTTCTGATCTACATTATGAATTCAATATTTAAAAACTGATGGTCTACAATTGTTATGCAGAGAGAGAGAGAGAGGTTGAAATTTATCTTATGTCTCTCTCTCTGATGAGTAACTTTTGTGCTTCATGAATGATCTTTCTTTTAAGCTTTATAAGGGAGAGGTTGGAATTTTCTTTTAAGCAATTGTTATGCATCTCCAATTTTATTATTATCATCTCGAATTGATATTATCCTTGTATTGGTTTCAAATTTCTCATGAAGTAGATAGTAAGGTACTGAATTGAATTTGTTCTCCTCATGTGCTTAGTGATTTGCTAGTCAAATTGCACAATAGCATGCATGTTTTTGTTTCTACATTTATTGGTCTCATCTTACTATATGGTTGTTATGCCATTGATATGTAATATAGCCTTATCTATGGTCTTTCCATCAACAAAATATCATATGCACTTAAAAATTGAGTTCTGGTTATATTTCAGCAGTTAAGAAATGCACCTACGAAATTTATCTACAAATCTAGTTCCTCTGAAATTTAGTGGTTGTACAGAGAATGGAAAAAATGGATCATGGTCACACATATTCTCTTGTTCAAACAAACTTCATTAAGTGCACAACAGCCAAAGTTGAAACAAACTACATATCAACCTTCTGTTTCTCTCTTATTTTTTATCAAACCAAATACAACTTAAATCATTTGTTATTACTTCCACCCAATATATCCTGATTTTCCATTTCATTCAAACCAAAAGGATTGATTTCTAATCACCCAAACAAAACTCAAACTAGGTCCATTACCATGTCAAAGCTAAGATCAAACAAAAGTCTAAAAGCTGAATTGTGTGTGTGCACCTGAATGTCTTTAGTCCTGTGATGTTTAAAAATGGTGGTGGTAGATTTTTCTGCGACTTCTGAGTCTATGGACACTCTTTCATCTCTTCCTCTTGTGGGAATTTCCCAAAGAGGACCCTTAAACTGAGTCGATAATTAATATGTACAGGAGCTCTGCATTTTGGTGTGTGACCTTTTTTTATGGGCAGATGCAATTTTTTTTGTCTACTACCACATCTTACCATTACTACCTAAGGCTTATGGATTAGACGTTATTGCAGGCATCAACAATCATGTAACACCGGGATTTGGTAGTTTAGCAGCTGGAGCAAGTAAAATGGGGTTTGTGTCATCTCTAGATGATCGAACCCATGATTGCCAAAGACAAGTTATAACATTTGGCATGAGTCCTAGCCCTTCTGATGCACTTAGTGAGAGGCCTAACTCCTTAGAAATTCTGAGGGCCTACCATCGAAAGAATCAAAGATTTTATTTGTTGTTCGCCTTCAAAATGATTGTACTAGAAGACAAGTAGTTCCTCTAGATGATCCAACCCTGATTGCCAAAGACAGGATATAACACTTGGCATCAGTTCTGGATCTCCTGATGCACTTAGTGAAAGGCCTAACCCCGTAGAAAGTCTGAGGGCATACCAACAAAGGAATCTAATATTCTATCAGCCCTAACCCTCATTCAATGGGCCCTAACATGTAAGTACTTTAATAGGAATCTAAGCTGTATCCTCCTCTCTTCTAGGTTAGTTCCTTTGTTCCCACCCAAGTTATCTCTAAGGACAAGTTGAAAGTTCCTGCTAAACTTTAATGGAAGTTGCAGAATAATTTCAGATGGTAGGGGTTGGCAGGGATTGATGTTCTCATAATCAACTCTGCTGGAACAGTATTGTGGACTTATAGTGGACCTATTGGCATTACAGACGTGGTTGAAGCGAAAGTCAGAGCTCTTTTTATGGGTTTAACTGCTCATGGATGGCTAGAACTATTCACTCTGCCCTCTTTGTGGTGGAGGGTGATTGAAGATATGCCATATGATGGGCTGCTAACCAAGAAGAGGTTCCTTGGATTTTGGGCCACTTGCTCAACGAAACTCAAGAGCTTTTTCTTCTTTTAGATGGGTTCTAGGGAACTGAATATGACTGATTCTTTAGGAAAATCAGGGGTGGATAGGGCTTCACTGTATAGTGCTAACACATTTCCATTGTAATTTTTTTGCTTTTTTGGGCTCTCAGTTTTTTGTACATACTCTCATGCACACCGTCTCCTTTTGGTTCTTAATGAAAGTTACCTATTGTCAAAAATAAAAAAGAAATACATATTAAGTAATTAAAATAGCAGCTCAAGAATATTCCATGTCCCCAGATATACATTCTATGCATTCGGTGTATTCTTTGGTGTAAGCTTCTCAATTCTCGGTGTCATTTGGTGTTCTCTTGTGGGTGTATGGGTTACTAATTTTCTTGGGCTATATGTGTAGTTTTGGATTGCTCGAGGAGCTGCTACTTTTGGGGATGGACTTGCCGACTCCTGTGCCTTACCATTGTTCTCGATTTACAATATCAAGGTAAGTATAAGAGACACCCCGTGCTTAATTGACTTCCGTTTTATTTTAATTCCGTAGGATAAGTGGCTGGTTGTTTCTTCTGGGTGTGTGGGTTACTAATTGCTCTATTGCCGTTGTTGAGCTTGTAATTTTTCTTAATTTTTTTTAATACTCCTCTTGACAGACATCTTCAGGCATTGCCACTTTTAGGAGATTTAGTTGGCAGAGCTGATTCAAGCGTTCGAATTGTAGCAGAAATCAGCCATATCCTAACATACGCTGGAGTCCAGAATGAGCCACTCTAAACCATTTCTTCTATATTTACTTTTAAACTATTTCTTCTCCACCTATTTCTCTTGTGGGTGTATGGGTTACTAATTTGCTTGGGTTATATGTGTAGTTTTGGATTTCACGAGGCATTGCTACTTTTGGAGAAGGGCTTTCCGACTTCTGTGCCTTACCATTATTTCCTGTTTTTGGTAACAATGTAAGTATAGACACATCCCATGCTTAATTGACTTTCATTTTCTTTTAATTTCTTGGAATAAGTGGCTCACTGTTTCTCATCAAGCATTGAGTGTTGGATGGACCGGAAATTGGCCGCCATTCAAGATAGGGTTGTCAACGGGTGGGATCCGGGTTTGGTCTAGGTAGAAGCACTCCCGAACCAATCATTAATCAAGACAAAATCGTAGACCCAAAACCATCCATTTTGACTTAAAATTTAGGTAGAAACAATAACAAAGGTTAAAAACCAAACCATATAAACATTAAAAAAAACCACTTTTCTTATTTAAATCGCAACCTAAAATTGAATCTTTAATAATATATCATTAATAAAATTGATAGAAAAATCCAAAATTATTTATATGTTAAAACGTTAAACACCTTTCTGCATCTATCTATCAAATTTTACACTTTAAACCTATGATAAGAGAAAAACTATAAGAAAACAAAGGAAATATTATATATGGCAAACAAAATAATAGGTTTTGGGCTTGAATCAATTCGAAGGGGTGAGAATCGGAAAGGACACTTGAAAGTGATACGGATTCGAAAGCAGCACAGGTATGTGATTGTTGTCGACTGTGTGCATCCCTAAATTTTAAAATTTTTAGAAGAAAATGTTTGTTGGTTGTAGAGGTGACAATAATATCCTTGGTTCTTATGGGTGCAGGCACAAAAAATGCTCGACTTGCAGGCAAAATGCGCAACCTCTTGTGGCAATACTATAAGGAAGCTGATCAACTCTTCGATGTAAATTTCTCGAATCTCAGGATCATTCGGTGTTCTCTTGCGGTTGTATTGGTTTCTAATTTGCTTGGGTTATATTTGCAATTTTAGATTGCTCGAGGCATTGCAAATTTTGGGGATGGGTTTTCCAACTCATGTGCCTTACCATTGATTTCGGTTTTCGATATCAATGTAAATATACGACACATCCCTAGCTTAATTGTCTTAATTTATCTTTTAAATCCGTAAGATAAGTGACTAGATGTTTCTTGTGGGTGTGTGGGTTACTAATTGCTTTATTCCTGTCATTGTGCATGTAACTTTTCTTAATTTTTTAATACTCCTCTTGACTGGCATATTCCGGCATTGCCGCTTTCAAAAAATTGCGTCTGCGGAGTTGATTCAACTGTTCGAATTGTTGCAGTAGCCAACCATGGCGTCGCATACGCTGGAGTCCAGAATGAGCCACTCCAACCCATTTCTTCTATATACACTCTTAAACCTTTTCTTCTCCATCGATTACTGGTTTGATATTCTTGATAGGTGAATGGCGGGGGTGCGGAAAGGAGACTCGGAACTGATACGGATTCGTAAGCGGCACAAGTATGTGTTTGTTGTAGAATGTTTGCATTCCTAGATTTTAACACTTTTGGAATATAAGTTTGCTAGTTGTGGAGGGGGCCATAATATCCTTGGTTACTATGGGCAAGCACGAGGAATGCTCGATTTGCAGGCAAGCTGTGCAAGCTCTCACGGCTTTACTATAAGGAAGCTGGTCAATCTTCGATGTAAGCTTCTCAACTCTCCACTTCATTCTGTGTCCTCTTTTGGGTGTATGGCTTACTAATTTGCTCTGCTTAAATGTGTAGTTTTGGATTGCTCGAGGCATTGCTACATTTGGGGAGGGCATTCCGACTATTGCGCCATACTATTGCTTCCGGTTTCCGTTAGTAATGTAAGTATATAGGAAACATCCCTTGCTTAAAGGACTTCCATTTTCTTTTAATTCATTCGGATAAGTGACTAACTATTTGTCATCAAGCTTTGAGTGGTGGCTCGACCAGAAACTGGCCGCCATTCAAGATAGGGCTGTCAACGGGTGGGATCCGGGTCCAGTTTAGGTAGAAGCACTCCCGAACAAATCATTAATTGGGACAAAATCTTAGACCCAAAACCGTCCATTTTAACTTAAAATTTAGGTTGAAACCAAAACATAGGTTTAATACCGAACCATTTAAGCTAAAAAACACCACTTTTCTTATTTAAACCGCAAACTAAAATTTAAACTTTAGTCATATATCGTTAATTAAATTGATAGAAAAATACTAAGTTACTTATATGTTAAAACGTTAAACACCTTTATTTATCTATCTATCAGATTCGACACTTTAAACCTATGAGAAGAGAAAAACTTTAAGAAAACGAAGGAAATAATATAAATGGCTAACAAAATAATCGGTTTTGGGTCTGAATCGATTCGGGAGGGGCGAGAACCGGAACCAACCTAATTATTTATTTCGACATAATCATGGAGCCGGATCCTTTATAAATGGTTGGGTTTATTCGGGCCAGTTGGGTTGACCTGAACCGTTGACAGCCCCTTCAAGAACATGAACGATGAGAGGGATTGTGCTGCAGCAAGGTTGGTATCCCTTTTTCTTCTCGCTTTGGACCTGTACTTCGAGGTAAGGACCATTCAAAACCGCACTCGATGTTCGTACCTTTGTTATTGAAGCATAAGATTTTGCCCTGGGAAGTTGAATTTGGATTCACACGAATTAATAAATTGTGCTAATGCAATTTCTGCCTCATCATTCTAGGAACATTCTAATGGGTTCGCATTGTCAACTGCCGTATCAGAATGACTGCGATAGTGTAAGCCAACATCAGTTATATCTGTTGAAACTTTTTATATGGGCTTCTTTTGCTTTATTGACGTTGTTGTGCTTGTAACCTCTTTTAATTTTCTAATACTCCCCTTGGCTTCTACAGGCATTGCCACTTCCATGAGATTGCGTCATTGGAGCTGATTCAAGCATTCGAATTGGAGCAGTAGTCCGCCGAGGCCTTGCATACGCTGGAGTTCAGAATAAGCCACTCTAGCCCATTTCTTCTATATTTACTTCTAAACTATTTCTTGTCCACCTGTTTCTAATTACATATTCTTGACAGGTGAACGGCGTGAGCGCATAGGAGACTCGGAAGCGATACGGATGCAGAAGCTGCACAGGTATGTGTTCTTTGTACAATGTCTGCATAGCTAAATTATATCATTTTTGGAAGACAAGGTTTGTCGGTCGAGGCAGTGGCTATAATATCCTCGGGTTTTATGGGTGCAGGCACGAAGAATGCTCGACTTGCGGGCAAGATAAACAACCTCTCGCGGAAAAACTATAAGGAAGCTGATCAACTCTTAGGTGTAAGCTTCTCAATTCTCATATTCATTTGGTGTTCTCGTTTGGATGTATGAGTTACTAAATTGCTTTGGTTATATGCGTAGTTTTTTATTTTCTCGAGGCGTTTCTACTTTTGGTGATCGACTTACCGAATCCTGTGCCTTACCATTGTTCCCTGTTTAAGATATCAATGTAAGTATAAGAAACATCCCGGTTGTGGAGGTGACCATAATATCGTTGGTTCTTATGGGTGCAGGTACGAAGAATGCTTGACTTGCGGGCAAGATGCGCAACCTCTCGCGGCAATACTATAAGGAAGTCGATCTACTCTTCGGTGTAAGCTTCTCAATTCTCAACTTCATTCGGTGTTCTCGTTTGGGTGTATGGGTTACTATTTTGATTTGGCTATATGCGTAGATTTAGATTGTTCGAGCCTTTGCTACTTTTGGCGATCGGCTTGCCGGATCATGCGCCTTACCATTGTTCCCTATTTTCGATACCAATGAAAGTATAGGAAACATCCCGTGCTTAATTCAGTTCCGTTTTATTTTAATTCCGTAGGATAAATGACTGGATGTTGTTATGGGTGTGTGGGTTACTAATTGCTCAATTGCCGTTGTTGTGCTTGAAACTTCTCTTAATTTGTTAGTAATCCTCATGATTAACACCTTCTTGCATTGCCACTTTCAGGAGATTGCATCCGCGGAGCTGATTCAAGCGTTCGAATTGTAGTAGTGATCAGAAATTCTTGACTGGTGAATGGCGTGGGTGCATCCTCATGATTAACCCATTTCTTCTTTATTCTCTCTTAGACATTTTGTTTTCCACTTGTTTCTGATTAGAAATTCTTGACAGGTGAATGGCGTGGGTGCGGAAAGGAGACTCGAAAGTGATACGGATTCGGAAGTGGCACAAGTATGCAATTGTTGTCGAATGTGTGCATCCCTAAATTTTAAAATTTTTGAAGAAAAGGTTTGCCGGTTGTCAAGGTGACAATAATATCCTTGGTTCTTATGGGTGCAGGCACGAAGAATGCTCGCCTTGCGAGCAACATGCACAACCTCTCGCGTCAATTCTATAAGGAAGCTGATCAACTCTTCAATGTAAATTTCCCAAACATCCGGCTCATTCGATGTTCTCTTGTGGTTGTATTGGTTCCTAGATTGCTTGGGTTATATATGCAGTTTTAGATTGCTTGAGGCGTTGCAAATTTTGGGGATGGGCTTACCAACTCCTGCACCTTACCATTGATTCCGGTTTTCGGTATCAATGTAAATATTTGACACATCCCTAGCTTAGTTGACTTCTTTTATGTTTTAAATCCGTAAGATAAGTGACTAGATGTTTCTTGTGGGTGTGTGGGTTACTAATTGCTCTATTCCTGTCATTGTGCATGTAACTTTTCTTAATTTTTTAATAGTCCTGTTGACTGGCATATTTCGGCATTGCCGCTTTCAGGAAATTGCATCCGTGGAGTTGATTCAATCGTTTAGATTGTTGCGGCAACCAGCCATGGCCTCGCATACGCCGGAGTCCAGAATGAGCCACTCCAACCCGTTTCTTCTATATACACTCTTAAACCATTTCTTCCCCACCTATTTCTGATTAGATATGCTTGACAGGTGAATGGCGTGGGTGCGGAAAGGAGACTCGGAAGCGGCACAATTATGTGTTTGTTGTAGAATGTCTACATTCCTAGATTTTAACACTTTTGGAATATAAGTTTGCCGGTTGTGGAGGTGACCATAATATCGTAGGTTCCTATGGGTAGGCACGAACAATGCTCGATTTGCATGCAAGCTGTGCAAGTTCTCACGGCTTTACTATAAGGAAGCTGGTCCAATCTTCGGTGTGAGCTTCTTAACTCTCTACTTCATTCTGTGTCCTCTTTTTTGTGTATGGCTTACTAATTTTCTCTGGTTATATGTGTAGTTTTGGATTGCTCGAGGCGTTGCAACTTTTGGGGTGGGCATTCTGACTATTGCGCCATACTATTGTTTCCGGTTTCTGTTAATAATGTAAGTATATAGTACACATCTCTTGCTTAAAGGACTTCAAGTTTCTTTTAATTCCTTCGGATAAGTGACTGACTATTTCTCATCAAGCTTTGAGTGGTGGCTCGACCGAAAATTGGCCGCCATTCAATATAGGGCTGTCAACGGGTGGGATCCGGGTCCGGTCTAGGTAGAAGCACTCCCGAATAGATGATTAATTGGGACAAAATCTTGGACCCAAAACCGTCCATTTTAACTTAAAATTTAGGTTGAAACAAAAACATAGGTTTAATACCGAACCATTTAAGCTAAAAAAAAACCACTTTTCTTATTTAAACTGCAAACTAAAATTTAAACTTTAGTCATATATCGTTAATTAAATTGATAGAAAAATACTAAGTTACTTATATGTTAAAACGTTAAACACCTTTATTTATCTATCTATCAGATTTGACACTTTAAACCTATGATAAGAGAAAAACTATAAGAAAACGAAGGAAATAATATATATGGCTAACAAAATAATCGGTTTTGGGCATGAATCAATTCGGGAGGGGCGAGAACCGGAACCTACCCAATTATATATTTCAACATAACCATGGAGCCGGATCCTTTATAAATGGTTGGGTTTATTCGGGCCAGTCGGGTAGACCTGAACCGTTGACAGCCCCTTCAAGAACATGAACGATGAGAGTGATTATGCTACAGCAAGGTTGGTATCCCTTTTTCTTCTCCCTTCGGACCTGTATTTCGAGGTAAGGACCTTTCAAAACTGCACTCGATGTTCGTACCTTTGTTATTGAAGCATAAGATTTTGTCCTGCGAAGTTGATTTTGGATTCACACGAATTAATAAATTCTGCTAATGCAATTTCTGCCTTGTCATTGCATGAACATTCTAATGGGTTCGCATTGTCAACTGCCGTATCAGAATGACTACGATAGTGTAACCCAACATTGGTTATATCTATTGAAACTTTTTATAAGGTCTTCTCTTGCTTCATTGTCGTTTTTGTGCTTGTATCTTGTTTTTAATTTTCTAATACTCCCCTTGGCTTCTACAGGCATTGCCACTTCCATGAGATTGCGTCATTGGAGCTGATTCAAGCGTTCGAATTGGGGCAGTAGTCCGCCGAGGCCTTGCATACGCTGGAATCGAGAAGAAGCCACTCTAACCCATTTCTTCTATATTTACTTCTAAACTATTTCTTGTCCACCTGTTTATGATTACATATTCTTGACAGGTGAAGGGCGTGAGCGCATAGGAGACTCGGAAGCGATACGGATGCAGAAGCTGCACAGGTATGTGTTTTTTGTTCAATGTCTGCATACCTAAATTATATCAGTTTTGGAAGACAAGGTTTGTCGGTCATGGCAGTGGCTATAATATCCTCGGGTTTTATGGGTGCAGGCATGAAGAATGCTCGACTTGCGGGCAAGATACACAACCTATCGCGGAAAAACTATAAGGAAACCGATCAACTCTTCGGTGTAAGCTTCTTAATTCTCTTATTCATTTGGTGTTTTCGTTTGGATTTATGGGTTACTAAATTGCGATATCAATGTAAGTATAGGAAACATCCGTGCTTAATTCAGTTCCATTTTCTTTTAATTCTATAGGATAACTGAATGGATGTTTCTTGTGGGTGTGTGGGTTACTAATTGCTATATTGCCATTGTTCTGCTTGTAATTTTTCTGAATTTATTAATAATCCTCAGCACCGACACCTTCATGCATTGCCACTTTTAGGAGATTGGATCCACGGAGCCGATTCAAGCGTTCGAATTGTAGCAGTGAACAGCCATGGCCTCGCATACGCTGGAGTCCAGAATGAGCCACTCTAACCCATTTCTTCTGTATACACTCTTAAACTTTTTCTTCTCCACCTATTTCTAATTAGATATTCTTGGCAGGTGAATGGCGTGGGCGTGGAAAAAAGGCTCGGAAGTCATACGGATTCGGAAGCGGCACGGGTATGTGTTTGTTGTAGAATGTGTACTTCCCTAAATTTTAAAATTTTTTGAAGAAAAGGTTTATCGGTTGTGGAGGTGACAATAATATCCTTGGTTCTTCTGGGTGCAGGCACGAAGAATGCTCAACTTGCCGGCAAGATGCACAACCTCTCGCGGCAATACTATAAGGAAGCCGATCAACTCTTTGATGTAAATTTCTCAAACATCCGGTTCATTTGGTGTTTTCTTGTGGTTGTATTGGTTCCTCTTCCTTTTGTTTTTACTCTCAGCAAGGAGAGCTTGCAATCAGGTTTTATATTCTACGTTTCTACTCTCGAACTTACGGTATTTATTGCTCAAAATTAAACCAAACTATTGGTTCCCTTCAATGTATTTATTCATTTCTTACTTTATCAGCTGATATGTTATAAGGCTTGTAGATGGTTTGGGACCCTGATACACCATGCGTCCCATAGGTTTCATTGGAGACTGCATATATTATAATCAACCTATGCATTTCCTGGTTTCCTTTAAGTTGCAGTAGAGCTCTTTCCCACCAGACAAATGAACCCAATAATATGTATATAGTTACATATTCTGTTTCAAAAATAATATGTATATAATTACAGGTTGGCAATCATTGGTTTGGCTTATTATTAGCCCATCCAATCTCTGAAGTTGGTCCCATTCAATATGTGTGCACATCTGCTAGACTGCTACAAACATCTCAAATTGTTGAACTGCCTAGGTTGTATTATGGATCATTTAACAACCCCCACCCAAATCTGAAATATTGCTTATTAATTCTGTTCTGGTATCTTGCTCTGTAGTAGGTGATTTTTTTTTTAAGTAAAAATTGTCCTTGGATATCTCACTAGGTTCCATGGCAACTAGCAACTGTATTTCCGTGATAATTGTCCATGATTTTCATAAGTGTAAACTTAATCTTAAAGTATAGAAACTCAGCAACGAAGAATAATTTTATTACATTGAGTAGAGATAAAGTAAACAAAGATTGAAAGGATGGTCAGCCTCAACTAACCTTCAAATTCAGGTTCATTGTTAAGTACAAATCCCCCTTGTTGCATTCCCCTAAACATAGAACTCGTCACCCCCTGTTTTGCCAGCAATTCAACTAAACCATGGCCTCAGAATGATTTGTTTATATGCTTAGCAAATATATTCATGGCCAGATTGAGCAATCTCTAGTCTGTGGGCAAAAATTACTGTCTATTCTTTCACATAAATATGTAGGCAGTCTGAATGTCTGACCATTCAATATCCATTCTAATTCTTAAGACATCCTATACAAAATTAGCAGTTGGATATGTTAATGACGGTGATTTGATGGTTATTTTATTTTTCTTGCATTAAAATATAGAATGGAATCTGTGATTCCTAATCTGTGGTCAAGGATATGTTAATGATATCTAACCTTCCTTCTGTTTGAACTCAACCTGACAGGATTGATGAGAACATGGACGACACACTGGCAAATGAGAACTCAACCTCAACATTATCTCATCCAACCGGTGGCTGATGATTAAGATAATCTTTGTATTGATTGTATTCCTCATGATTTTCCTATTTTTTTGGGGCATAACATTATATCAAGAATAACTGAAAAGAAGAAATAGAAAGAAAGTGCCTTTTCAAAGGCCACGGGCCTTACACCGTCAAGTGATCAAGTCTCATCCAACATTTCAAAAATTATATTTGCAGTTTTGCACTGCCTTGTACATAACATCATAAGCTTTTTGTGTGTATATACAATTAGAAGTCTACCATTATTCTTCCCTTGTATCTTCTCGGGTAAGTTGCTGCTAGGATGACATGTCTTCATAGCTTCTTCTTCAGTTCTTTCCCATTTGCATTTCATCTGTGTGTTTGAAAGTTGAAACAGAGAGCAGAATTAGTATAAATTCATTGAGTGGTCGTGCTTATTCTCAGTTGATGTCTGTGAATGAACAAAAGTACACCTACTAACTATAAAGATTATGCATTTGGTTTGACGAGTTAAAGACGTATCAATTATCGATTTGAGTGAGACTGATGAACTCCAGCAAATTGTTAAAATATTGGTGGACGCTGGTATTGCATTTCTTGGCACTCCATTTGTTCTCATTGTAGTTTCATTTGAGTGCAATCTGGTCTACTTCTGTTTTTCTTTACTTTGCTTCATATTTTATTTTCCTTGATCCATACTGAAACAAACTAACCCATGCTGAAACTCAAAACTAAAATAAACCAGAATTTGCACTCAATAGTCAATTTGTTTACAAACATGGAAATGGGATCGCACAACAAACTAACAAGTAACAAGAGGGGACTGGGGATTCTCTTAAGAAGTAAGAGTTAAGAGGAAACAAACAGGCCCACACTTTAGCCTAGATCAACTCCTAGGCAGAAGTCACATATCCTGGATTCGCCCTTGACACATGAATATAATTCTCAAAAGATTTGACCCATGACCCGACAAGGATTTTGGTTTTGTATCAGGTTCGTCTGAAAAGAACTGATCCAAACATTACCAACTAAGATATTTACCACTGTTAATTACTCAATTTTCATGTTTAAAAGAACTGATATTTAGCCATCATCGTGTCTAGAGAACACAGGCTTCGGTTCCACCAAATGGGCTTAAGTTATAACTAAGTTTTAGGAAATGGACTTATATGTTATACACCCGATTGTTTGCCAAATCCTTTAAAATGCCTTCTACATTCTAACAATTGACTAATTGTACCAATACTGTCACATTCCATTGGCACGTGATTGTTGTAACTTTTTAAAACCCAATTTTCTCCTTAAAACCATTCATATTCCATTGTTGTTAGATTTGACAAGGGTCACCAATTTTCAAGAACCTACACCCAGCTATTTGTTATAACTTCATGTGGACCAAACTAGATTAGATTTTAAACTGCATGGTGCAGTAGCATAACTAGGGGTGCAAATGGATTGGATCATGATCCGATTCGGTCCTATTTGATTGAATTTGGTTCACCTCTGTTCAGATCTTCACATCGGATAATATGATCCGACCAGAAAGTGGATCAGATTAGGATCAACCCAATTACAAAGGGTTAGCAAAGGGAGAAGATATGGGAAGATGATGAGGATGAAAACAGACCTTTGTAGAAGATGAGGATGAGAACTCCAATTTCCAGAGACGAACCTATGCTCCTTGTCTGCTAAGCACCTAAAACACATGGAAGGAAAAACGTTCTTGATAAAAAAAATGCAAAAATAAAACATGGATGATGTGCGAAACGGAATCCTGTCTCCTTGCCATCTGAGAAGACGAAGACAAGGCTACCTTCGCTAGAGAAGACAAAGACAATATCCTATCTCCTTGTCGTCTGAGATCTAAGATCAAAGTTGATGGAGGAAGATAAGGGTATTTTCTGTAGAACAAAACACCAAATAGCATGAAAGCCTGAAAGGGGATGTGAGTATTTACCGAAGGCCGTAAACCTTGCTGGAGATGAAAGATAAAGTGGTTGGAGTTTGGACCGTTGCAGAGGTGGGAGATGAGAACAGTCCACCCTCAACAAAATTTTCTCACTCGTCATGCAACTTTTGTGTCTCACTGGGGTCGCACCTATTTGGTGAAACCCCACGTCCCTTATTTTGAGAATACTAATCCCATCTCATCGCATCATATCTCTCAAAACGAACATGAGAAAATAGAAATATTCGGCAAATATTCCTATTTTCTCATCCATGTTGCGCGAGCCAAATGGGTTGCAAGGGAAATGCTCTATATTTTTCCTTTTATATGTTCTAACCTCACTTCTAATCTTGCCTCCTTCACCCTCGCTTCCCCCCTCCTTCAATCCCTAATTTTTTCTCCCCTCCATTCTCCTCTACTGAACCTCTATCCCCTTTTTTCTCCTATGCTCCTCAACAGCTCTTCCACATCCCTCGTTTCCTTTGCCCCTTCAACCCCGTCCACCTCATCTTTCTTCAAGTTCCACTTCTGCGTATGCAGATGTTTCTAATGGTTCCTCGTTTTTCTGGATTCGTCGGTCCACATCATTGAACAGCTGAAGCTGGATTTGGAAAAATATCAGGTACCCGTATCTTGGACACATAAGGACCTGAGTAAGACTATGAAGAATATCCTAAACCTGCAAGAGTGTTGCAATAAACAGCCATTTCTACTCAAAAGGAACTTATCTTTTCTCTCTCTCCCATTAACTCTTTTAATAATCTCTGTTCATTAATTATCTCCTTCAATAACTCATGCCGCTACTTCTCTCTCATCTCAGTTACTCTATTAAATTGCATAAAATACATTAACTTTATTTATATATCCATTTCAATTTAACTATAATTTTATATATATTAGATATATTCGCATGGAACTATAATTATTGTTAAAGATTAATTATATTGAAATTGGGATATTCCATGATATATAATTGCACTAAATTATTTACTTCCATTTGAAATTATAATCCATTTATATTCCATTTGAAAAAAAATAAAAATTAATTAACCATAATAAAAATATTACAGTAAGTTACTTAAATAAAACAAAAATAATTAATAATTATTTTTATTGATAAAAATATTTTTATTAATATAATAAAAAGAATTTAATTAATAAAAGGAATAAGATAAATTAAAAACTAAGATGGAATTGTCAAAAAATTATTACTTTTATAATTAAATTCAATTTAGAACCAACTTAAGTGCTACTGAAATCAATTATCAAACAATTATTAATTTTAATATAGTTTGGTTATTTTCAAATCAATTTAAATTCAATTAAAAATAAGGAAAATTATAAAAAAAAAACTCATTGGGTTTTCTAAAAAATTTATGAAACTCCCCACTTTTTTGACCTCAACAAAAACCTTCACTATTGTTTTGAAGAAAAGGTGCAAATACCTTCCTTTTGTCAGCATTCCAAATAAAAAAAAATTGATGTAATGCATGAATTTTACTTCACATCAGCCTTTTTACCTTTGTCCAAGAAGAGCAAGGAGAATTATTCTTTGAAAGTTGTCTAGTAAAATAAACTAGTGGAGGGTAAAGTTAAAACTGTAGTTATGTATGATAATGCACTAACAAGGATAATAGTATTTTGATAACTTCAATGCCTTTGTTGCCAAAAAGCCAAGGGAAATGAGGTATTTGCACTTTTTTCTCAAAACTATAGGGGAGGCTTTTGTTAGGGTCAAAACACAAAGGTGGTTTATAAAATTATTATAAGAAGATATTTTTTTTATAATTTTACCTAATAATAGTATAAAAATAATAACAAACCAATAAAATTAGCATTAAGATATAAAAAAATACAAAATTATCTAGAGAATAGGAAATTGTCACTCTCATTAAAGCGGAACTTATATTGTGATTGGACAAAACCAAACATAACCCCCAAAAATAATACTTTAATTGAATTTAGATGGATACTATTTAATTGAAAATGTCGTAGAGCTTCATCTTCAACTTTGCTTATAAATAAAGTCCAAGCGTCTATGAGTCCTAACTAGTCTTTCACTTTATTTTCTGTAGCTGTAACTGCAATTTTCTCTCCCAAAGAAAGAGGGGAAATGAAAAAAGTGAGGAGAGGGGGAGGAGAGAAGGAAAAATATTTCTAATAAACAGTAAAGTTTTTGGAGGAGATTTTCGGTACACGTGTTCCATAGTAGTAAAATAATGGGACAACCATCGGTCCGTCCGTTATCTGACCCCTTGGCGCTCCTATTTCATGCCAATTGCCAAGTTCGCTGCATTGGATGTAACCCACTGGGCTCTTATTTCATGCCAGCTGCCAAGTTCGTTTTATTGGATGTCGAATGATCCTAATAGTAGCTAAAAGTTTTATGTTAAATTCTGCACAATACATCCGAACCGTGTATTAGGAACATCTACCAGTGACAAGTACGGGAGATGTTCCTATAGATGTGCATGTAGGACTGATGTGATCTCCCAAGTTTGCCATAAATCGTTGTTAGAACTTAGAACTGTCAATTGCCTCTAATGCTGCCGTTGGACTGCTAAAGTTGATGTCACCACTTCACCAACTACACCAACACCATCCACCGATGTAGGCAACTAAATCAGCACTGATCTCTTGACGATTAACTCATGAATCATGTCCTAAAGCCCTATGCGTGCCTCACTTTTAGAATCCATATTTACCCACATTACCTGCACCTAAATTTCTATGATCCACTCAATCAGTTCTTGTTGTTTACCAACCGCAAGGAGAGAGCAAAAAGAGGGAAGTTGCTGGAGAAAAAAAATGTCAGCGAAGATACTCTAAGCAAGGTTTAAGACATGATTCAAGCCATGAAAATAGGGAATCAGCAAAATCAACAGTGAAAAAAATCAAATACAGGAGCATAGACCCAAGCCTTAGATGACTTTACCAAACCTGTCATGACTTTGACCAACCCCATGGGTACCCTTGACCCAACCCACCCTCTTGACCCAAATGGGTTGCTTGACCCATATTGGCCCACATGATAGATGGGTGGGTTGGAGTCAAAAGTGTCAATCCTTAATTCTTCATGACTTTTTCACATTTCTCTTAAACTCACCATTTTCAAAATCTCTAGGGAGCCGCTCGTGAGTGAGTTTTATTGTCTATGACTCACCTTATGTTATATTTCCTTTAGGCCACATTGGTGAGCATAGACCCATTCACGGGCCGGGCTTTGCCTCTACATTAGCAGAATATGCTCAGGCCCAAGCCTGAGCCTGGCCAAAATTTGGAAAAAAAGATTTTTTTTCCTTTCTAATTCAATTAAAAACTATTTTATTTATATTAAAAGACCTCAAAACCTTAAAAAATTAATGAAAGATCTCATTATAACTTGAAAAAAAGAGAAGAAAAATAAAGAAAAACTATATTATATATATGCTTTTTTATTATATAAAATATATTTTTATTATATAATATATTATTAAGTCGGGCTTGGGCTCAGGCTAAGCTTTTTTGAGAAAGCCCGAGCCCAAGTCGAAAAAGGTCAGGCCCAATATTCTAGGCTCGAGCCCAAACCCACGGGCCTGAAATCCTATCCAAGCCTGACTTAAATTGAACTAGGTCGGGCTGGCCCATTGGGCTAATCGGCCCACGAACAGATCTAAGCACTAAAAGAAATTGTCCATATAGCATTTAAGCATTTTAAATGACCAAAACTACCCCTAAAATTCTCAATCAATCTTATTAAATATTTTTTTGTAACAAATTCTATTAATATATATTAAAACATTGATGACCACATAAGATGACCTCTCTTTGCTCCCTTACCCCAACCCTACATTCTAGAGGATCTACATTATTCACTCTCAGAGCCTAAGGAGTTGGCACCTAGCATGGCAATATTTTTCTTTTATGCCCCAAAAATTTAGAAACAAAATCTTTCAGGATTGTAAATCATGATCCAATAGGAAACTAACGACAATCACGCCTCTCTATATCCAAATTTATCTCCATCCTTGTACATTGAAATTATTGCCTTGTTTTTTTCCCATTGTCCCTTATTGTTTTGGACTAATTAAGCAACATTTATTCTTCATATCCCTCTTCCCTCATCGTTTTTTTTCTTCCCAACTTCCCTCACCGTTTTGAATGAAAAAAATAGGGTGGAGCTGGTTCACTCATGTTGATACAAATACAAACTTTGGTACAAATACAAACTTTAATTATTAAGAAAATACAAACTTTGAGGTAATTCTTTGCACCAATTTAAAATGTTTTGATACAAATAATGGGCGAACCATTATTTGGGCAATATATCGGGCGAACCATTATTTGGGCAATATTTGGCAGCCAAGTTACTATGAAAAATGATGGAGGGTGATTTGACCCGACCTCCTAAGAATGCGACACGTGGATGTGACTCAACATAAGCAACAACTCAGCATGACAGCCTGGCTACAACTGAGTAACGAGCTCGTTAAAGTCCTCGCAGGTCAGCTCGCCTCGGAACGAGCTCGCTACAATGCGAGTTCAAGGACCCCAGTATGCTGAAAGGGAGTACCCCAAGCCAATTCTATCCCAGCTCGCAAGTAGGGAGAATCAGCTCGCTCCAATACTTAGGTAAGAAGATTGCCCCAAAGGCAATCTACGGTGGAATCACCTCGGGATACCTTCAGGATCTTGCTACAAGGCAGTTCGCTATTGAGCGACGCGGCATTTTCAGGAAGCTTCTTATCTGATGAGACCGTACCCGTCAGACTGCCCCACGTCTCCTGACTGACGGCGTAGTCCCTGCCAGCCCAGCAGACTGCACCCACGTCTCTCGACAGGTGGTGTCGTGTCTCTCATCTGATTGGCCAGTACTCTGCAACGGTTACCTGCGCAGCCCTGACAAATAACGGTTGCGACAGAGGGCCAGTGGCGGTTATGCCCGATTTGACAAGAACATCTGTATTTAAAGGCCCCAGTTTCGAAGGGGCAAGGGTAACTGAACTTGAACTGATCTAGCGCTATCCGCACTTTTAGCTCTCTTTGCATCCTTTACAACTCTCCCAAGTATTCTAACTTAAGCATCGGAGTATTCCCACCGGGCAAGTCCCCCGGGAATCCTTCACCTTCCTCTTCTCAGGTACCGTCCATCGCCAGCTAGGAGCCAAACGTCCGCCAGCTAGGAGTGCCCGGATCGCACTGCATCAAAAAACAATCACTATAGCTGAACAAAACAACTTGATATTTTGGGATTTTTTTCATGAAAATATTGGCCAACATAACCTTTGGGTATCTTCAGGAGCTAAAACATTGTAAAAAAATGTGCTTTTTTGTTTAAAATACCAGTTTGTTTTGTTATTGTGATCGCGAATGACCACTGTAACTAAAAAATGAGTAAGGAAGGAGATATTGCGTTGGGTTTGGACAATTCAAACCGGATCCCAATCCATATCCATGTTTACATTAGTGATATTCAGTCTAGCCAATCAGTCTATGCCGTTTTCTAAGTCCAAACAACTCAGGCCCGACCAACTTGTCATTCATTCTATCAACTCAGGCCCAATTAACAATGGTTTGACCACACTTGTCAACTTAGGCCTAGTTAATAGTGGTCCGACCAACCCAAATTATGGGTGTTCACGGATCGAGTTGGATCGATTTGAGTGATTTTCTTAAATCGACTCGACTTTGTCGGTTTACTTATTGATTAAACCGAAATTGACTGGCCCTAAAGTTAAACTGACACAAACATGAAGGGTCGGTTTATCGATTTAGTCGATTTTTAAATATATTTTAAACTGAAATATTTATATCAAAATATCTATTTATATTTAAGTATTTTTTTAGTTTTTATGCAAAATCAAAATATATATTTAATTTGATTAGTTATCTTGTACAAAACTGATTTTTTTTGTCAATATATATTTAAATTTATACAAAACTGAACTAAATATTGTACCGTTATATTATATTTGTATTAGTTTTGCGTTTTTTTTTTTATCATAAGTAACCATAATAAAATATATCAACCTTTAACATATAAGGTAGGGACTAATTAGTGATTACATAAACAAAGTATCGGTTTGACTTTCATACATGAAAGTCAAAAACGAACCGAGTTGTCGGTTTATTTTCTCACACAAACTGAAACTGACCGGTGGTTTTGAAAAACTGACCAACTCGGGTTGGGTTGGGCCAATTTGGTCGGTTTGACATTTAATGTGAACACCCCTAACCCAAATTATTGTTAATAATTAATAAGTCTAGAAATACTATTAATAATTATAAAAAAATTATTAACATGAACAAATTACCATAATTTTTAGGAAAATTTTATTAACAAAACCATCATTATATTACTTCCTTTAAATTATGGAAAATTACCTATAGTAATTATTTAACTAATCAATCAATATTAAAATTATCAAAATGGTTATTAAAATTAATCATCTATGGTAATTAATATTATTCAAAAACCAACAATTGAATCAAGATAATTAGTTAATGATAATTAATATTACATTAATACATCTGATAATTTTTGATAATGATAATTCATATTAAAATTAATATTTCAGATAATTAATAGAAAATGAAAATTGATTTATGACAATTTTTATATCCACTCAAAATTATTTACTACAATATTTTATATTTTCTATAATAATTATTTGAAATAGTAATTAATAATTATCAATTAACAACAATTATTAACAATTAATAGAAATTATAAAAAATATTCATGATAATAACTTTTAATAATAATATTGATAATGATATTAATATTCCTTTGATAATATCTGATATTATTTAAATTTTTATAATAGTTGATATTAATAGTAATTATTTATCTTTGAAAATATTAATAGCAATTAGTACTTATTAAATATTTATGAAAATTCTACAATTTCTAAAAATATTATCAATTTAATAATATATGAAATTATTAATAATTTATTGTAATTATTGTTAATAATAATTAATTAGTATCATCCTGATAATATTTGATATTTCTTAATATTAATAAATAATGATAATAAATTAGTTGAAAATAAATTACTAGAACTTACCAAAATAACCAGTAATTTATGACAATGAATAAATAATTATCAAAAAATATTAATAATTATTATTAATAATATTTTCTATTAACCATAAATTAGTAGAAACTAAATTTCTATAAATTACCAATAATTATCATAAATTCGTAGGAACTGAATTACTAGAAATTACACGAAATCTTCAAATAAAATAACCAAAATAAATTACCAATGATTGTCAAAAATTATCATAAAATAGTAGAATTTTCTAGGAACTAGTAGAAATTATCATAGAATAGTAAGAATGTCCAAAAATATCAAGGTTTTTAAAACTGGACCAAACAAGAACCATTTTGGGGACCGGTTCCCTGGTCGAATGGTCCGACTGTTTGGCCTAAATGGACGACCATTCTGACACAAAAAAAAACAAAAAACAGCAAAAAACCACTATTCAGGCTGACGATTCAATGGTTTGACCGCTCAAGTCAGCGTTTTGTTGGCCAAATCAATGTTTTTTGGCCAAAAACCGGTTTTGGGGTGAAACAGAACCTATCATGTAATAATTTCCTAGTTTTGGGTCCGACTGTTTGGTTTGGTCTGGTTTTGAAAACACTAAAAAATATAACTATACAATAGAAAATACTAGAAATTAGGAGAACTTTGTCAAAAATAACCTGTTATTTCCAGAAAATACAATAAATTACCAATAAGTTATCTTATAATTAGTATAAAAATCTAGTAGAATTTGACCACAAATTATCAGAAAATAGTAGAAATGTCCTGAAATTATTAATAAATTACCAAGAATTAGCACAAAATTACAGATAACTACTATTGATAAATCAGTAATATAGATCATAAAATTAGTATTGATTTACCAAAAATTATCATAAAATTAGTAAAACTATATTAACTTTCAATATACATCATCTTATATTTTTGTCAACTAATTGGATTTATTTCATTTGCCTATAATTTCTATTATTTCATTTTTGTTTAATACAATGTAGGTTTTGCACTCCACATCTTTGTACTTGGTGATGGCATATGATATTAACGTCATTTTTTAGTTTATTAACGTCTACAGGATCCGATTTGAGATCGACGAGTATCCAATTTAACCGTTAAGAGGATCCAATTCGATACGATCTTGATTTCCTTTACCGAAGGCTTTGGCCGGGAGTGAAGGGTCCGAGAACCCATTCTGATAGCAAGCGTAGAAATAGGGGGCTTTGGCCTGGAGTGAAGGGTCCAAGAACCCATTCTGATAACAAGAGTTGAAGTAGGGGGACTGCGATGAATAGCCAAAAGATGCAGGTGAGTTGAGTCGCAGAAGGCAGGGGATTCAGAGGCGACAATGCATCTAACGCCACAAGAATAAAGCAAAGGATCGGAGCCAAAGTTCATCTTAGCAGAGAGGTTCGCCGGCTGGTCATCGCCTGTCTGAATAACTTGGTAAGTTCTGGTCCTTCTCCCAATATTTCCCCTTTGACGAGGGTGGGAACTCTTTATAAGGAGGTAAGTTCTGGTCCTCCTCTCTTGTAGGTTTGTTCCTTTGTTCCCTCCTAAGTTATCTCCAAGGCCAAGTTGTGACTTCCTGCTAAACTTTGTTGGAAGTTGCAGAATAATTTCAGATGGTAGGGGGTGGCAGGGATTGGTTTTCTCATAACCAACTCTGCTGGGACAGTATTGTGGGCTTATAGTGAACCTATTGGCATTACAGACGTGGTTGAAGCTGAAGTCAGAGAACTTTTTATGGGCTTAATCGCTTAAGGATGGCTAGAACTATTCACTCTGCCCCCTTTGTGGTGGAGGGTGATTTGAAGAAATGCCATAGGATGGGGTGCTAATCAAGAAGGGGGGTCCTGGGATTTTGGCCCACCTGCTCAACGACACTCAAGAGCTTTTTGTTCTTTTAGATGGGTTTCTAGGGAACTGAATATGGCTGATTCGTTAGAAAATCAGGGGTAGATAGATAGGGCTTCTTTGTATAGTGGTAACACATTTCCATTGTAATTTTTTGGCTTTTTTGGGCTCTCTATTTTTGTACATTCTCTCATGCACACCCACTCCTTTTGGTTCTCAATGAAAGTTACCTCTTGTCAAAAAAAAAAAAAAACATATTAAGTAATTTAATATAGCAGCTCAATAAACGATCCTTGTCCCCAGACATACATTCTATACATGGTTGATTAGTATATACCATGAAAGTCATTTGCAATTATATAATAAGTATTCGTGCTTATTGTCAGCAAGATATGATTTGTGGCAAATTAAGAAAGATATGATTTGTTGCAAATTTAGAAAGATTTGATTTGATTGATTACAGATTTGAATAAATTTAGGAAAGATTAGATTTGAATAAAATTAGGAAAGTCATATCCTAGGATTAAGGGAAAGATTTAATCAATCCCTAATTGAGAGAGATTCTAGGAGTAATTGAGAGAGATCCTAGGAGTTTGTCTCTCCTATCTTTTCTTATTTAAGTTGTGTGCTCAACATGTTTTATCAACACATTATCACTATAGAAGTATTTCTTCTTCTCTCCCTCTTCATTTCTTCTTTTCTTCCTCTTTATTTTTCCACATGGTATCAGAGCTTTAGGGTCCGATCATGAACTTTAAGGCCACCATGGTTGGCTCTGGTTCATCCTCTTCAGATGCTACCAGTAGTGTGACATCTTTGGAGGGAGGTATTCAGTTAGCGACCATCTCTCTTTCTGAGAATTCTCTTCAAATTACCATTCACAAATTGAATGGAAAGAATTATCTTGAATGGTCTCAGTCCGTGCGGTTGGTGATCAACGGCAAAGGGAAACTCGACTATTTGAATGGCAAAGTAAAACCGCCAGCCACTGATGATCCAAAGTACAGGCAGTGGCGTTCTGAAAATTCTATGGTTACCGCCTGGATGATCAACTCTATGGATCCTGTGGTTGGAAAACCATTCATGTTCCTGTCGACTGCTCGTGATGTATGGGAAGCTGTTAGGGAAACCTATTCAGATCTGGACAATCATTCACAACTGTTCGAACTGAATACCCGAATGTGGAAGATGCAGCAAGGTAAGCGTGAAGTAACTGCTTATTATAATGAGATGATGGCTGTTTGGCAGGAACTGGATTTATTTGAAGAAGAAGAATGGGAAAGTCTGAGTGATAGTGCTCGGTGAAAAAAGAAGATAGAAAGAGGCTGGGTCTTTGTCTTCTTGGCTAGTTTGAATAAAGAACTCGATGAGGTCCGAGGACGTATCTTAGGGCGAAAGCCCTTGCCTACCATAAGAGAAGTTTTTTCAGAAGTGCGTAAAGAAGAAGCATAGCGGCAAGTGATGTTGAAGAATGTTAATGAAACAAAAACTGAGAATGAAGGGTCCGCTCTTGTGGCCCGAGGTGTAGATGTAGATGGAGATAAACGAGGAGGAAAGCAAAGGCGTTGGTGTGATCATTGTAAAAAGCCATGGCATACTTGGGAAACCTGTTGGAAGCTGCATGGGAAACCAACAGGTTGGAAGAAAAATCAGACAGTGACAACAAGTCAGGGGGAGATGTCCACCTTCAAGTAAGCAATTCGGATCTAGGGCAGCAATCATCCTCAGAGTCTCTTCCTTTCACAAAGGAACAAATAGAGCACTTATATAAAATGTTTCAATCTCAATCGTTAAGAAACTCTAACCCATCCTGCTCTCTAGCCCAGTTAGGTAATTTTTTCACTGCAGCCATTGCTTGTACCAAATCTAATGGCTCCTGGATATTAGATTCAGGTGCCACTGATCATATGACCGACACTTCACAATTCTTCTCTTCATATACACCCTGTGCAGGGAATCAAAAGGTTAAAATTGCATATGATTCCCTTGCTACTGTTGCTGGGAAAGGAACTGTGTCTATTTCTCCTTCTCTAAACCTTAAAGATGTCCTACATGTTCCTAACCTATTACAATCTCTTATCTGTCAGCAAACTAACCATTGATCATAATTGTCGGATTAATTTTTGGTATTCTTGTTGTGAATTTCAGGATTTAACCTCGAGGAAGATGATTGGGGGTGCTAAACTGGATGGTGGCCTCTACCTCTTTAATAAAGGATCAACCTTTGGAAGGCAAGACCGACAGACTTGTTTCAGCTCTATCTCTGTTTTTAGTGACAGTGAAGTTTTGTTATGGCATTATCGGTTAGGACATCCTAGCTTTCAATATTTAAAGCATCTAATTCCCAAGTTATTCATGAATAAAAATCATTTGTGTTTTAAGTGTGAATCTTGTGAATTAGCAAAACATCATCGTGCTGTTTTTCCTTCCCAACCATATAAAAAATCAAAACCACTTACCATGATTCACAGTGATGTTTGGGGTCCTTCTAGAGTAACAACTCTTTCTGGAAAGTGTTGGTTCATTACTTTTATTGATGATCATACTAGGGTCACTTGGGTTTTCCTTTTAAAAGAGAAATCAGATGCTGAAACTGTGTTTAAAACTTTCTATAACATGGTTCAAACACAATTTCAGACTCAGATTAAAATTTTTCGAAGTGATAATGGAAAGGAATTTTTTAACAATGTGTTAGGGAATTTTTTTGCTAAGAAATGAATTGTACACCAAAGTTCATGTAATAATACACCTCAATAAAATGGGGTGGCTGAAAGGAAAAACAAACATCTCCTTGAAGTTGCTAGAGCCCTAAGTTTTCAAACTAAGGTTCTTAAGTATCTTTGGGGAGAATTCGTTTTAACAGCCACTTATTTGATTAACAGACTGCCTGCACGAATTTTGGATTTTAAAACACCCATACAGGTTTTCATTGACTATTTTCCAAACTCTCGGCTAGTGACAAGCATTCCCTTAAAATTTTTTGAAAGTGTGACCATTGTTCATAACCATGATCCTAAATGTTCAAAACTTGATCCAAAAGCACATAAATGTATTTTGTAGACTATCCCACTAATCAGAGAGGTTACAAATGCTTTGATCCAATTTTGAAAATGATGTTTGTGACTATGGATGCCACATTCTTTGAAGGAACCTCATACTACAGACACTCCCATCTTCAGGGGGAGAGCAACACTAGTGAAGATGGTCTTTTAGATGGTTCTGATTTAATGTTTGAATTTGTCCATAATGATGTTCCTCACAACCAGTCATCGAAAGAAAGTGAGGCAAAAAATACAAAATCAGTGGAAACAAATGAATTAAATATTGAAAATGAACAACCTCCGGTGATGCCATCTCAAAATAAAAAAGCTGAAACAACAGAGACGTATGTGAAACAGTATAAAGGCCTTGTATATTCAAGGGAACATCTAGCATTGAAAAGGAGAGGCACTATTCCGCAGCATCAACAAGAATCTGATCTGAGGGTGGATCATGAAATTCATGATAATTCTCCAAAAGTACCTGAAAATATTCCTCCAGGTAATTCTAATTCTTCCAATCAGCTTGATCTTCCCATTGCTCTTAGGAAAGGTGTTAGATCTTGTACAAAACATCCTCTATCAAATTTTGTATCTTACAAAAATATTTCACCTTCATATTGTGCCTTTATTTCACAAGTGTCTAGTGTATCCATTCCTAATAGTATCCAGGAGGCTCTAAATGTTCTTGAGTGGAAAGAAACTGTTTTTGAGGAGATGAGAGCTTTGGAAAAGAATGCTACTTGGGAGAAAGTGGATTTGCCGGATGGAAAGACAGTTGTTGGTTGTAAATGGGTGTTCACTCAGAAGTACAATTCAGATGGATCCTTGGAGAGATATAAGGCTCGCCTAGTAGCTAAAGGCTTTACTCAGACGTATGGAGTGGATTACTCTGAGACTTTTTCTCCAATGGCAAAACTAAATACAGTTCGAGTACTCTTATCTATTGCAACTAACCTTGACTGGCCATTGAATCAACTAGATGTGAAGAATGCCTTTTTGAATGGAGACTTGGAAGAAGAAGTATATATGGAGCCTCCAACTGGTTTCACTGAGAAGTTTGGAACTAAGGTATGCAAGCTAAAAAAGTCTCTATATGGACTTAAACAGTCTCCCAGAGCCTGGTTTGAAAGATTCACAAGGTTCGTTAAAAGTCAAGGATATAGTCAAGGACAATCTGATCATACTCTTTTCACAAAAAGATCCACCAAAGACAAGGTATCGGTTCTGATTGTCTATGTTGATGACATAATCTTGACTGGAGATGATATTGAAAAGATGAGCAGACTAAAGCAGAGCTTAGCCAAGGAAATCAAGATTAAAGACTTAGGCCAGCTAAGGTACTTTCTTGGAATGGAAGTGGCTAGATCAAAGAAGGGCATTGTGGTTTCGCAACGAAAATATATTCTAGACCTCTTGAAAGAAACTGGAATGAGTGGATGCAAACCTTCAGACACTCCGATAGAAGTTAAGGCTAAACTCGGAGAAGTTAAAGATGGGGTCCCAGTAGATGCAGGTAGATACCAAAGGCTGGTAGGAAGATTGATTTACTTGTCACATACACGTCCTGACATTGCCTTCGCTATGAGCATGGTGAGTCAATTTATGCACTCCCCGTACGAAGAACATCTTGAAGCTGTGTATCGAATTCTTAAGTATCTAAAAGGCACACCAGGAAAATGAATCTTCTTCAAGAAAAATGAGAAGAGAGGGGTTGAAGTGTATACAGATGCGGATTGGGCAGGCTCAACCACTGATAGAAGGTCAACTTCGGGGTATTGCACATTTCTTTGGGGCAATTTAGTTACTTGGAGAAGCAAGAAGCAAAGTGTAGTTGCTAAAAGTAGTGCTGAGGTTGAATTCAGATCAATTGCTCAAGGAGTGTGTGAGGTTCTTTGGCTAAAGAGGGTGCTAGCAGATCTTAAGAGACCAGTGAGTTTTCCTATGAAACTGTATTGTGATAACAAGGTAGGTATCAGCATTGCTCATAATCATGTTCTACATGACAGGACTAAACATGTTGAGATTGACAAACACTTTATAAAGGAGAAACTTGAAAAAGGAATAATTTGCACTCCGTTTGTACCAACCACGCAGCAAGTTGCAGATGTTTTGACTAAGGGCTGGTTGAGACAGCCATTTGAACTTCAAGTTAGCAAGTTGGGCATGATAGATATCTTTGCACCAACTTGAGGGGGAGTGTCAGCAAGATATGATTTGCGGCAAATTAAGAAAGATATGATTTGCTGCAAATTTAGAAAGATTTGATTTGATTGATTACAGATTTGATTTGATTAAATTTAGGAAAGATGAGATTTGAATAAAATTAGGAAAGTCATATCCTAGGATTAAGGGAAAGATTTAATCAATCCCTAATTGAGAGAGATTCTAGGAGTAATTGAGAGAGATCCTAGGAGTTTGTCTCTCCTATCTTTTCTTATTTAAGTCGTATGCTCAATATGTTTTATCAACACATTATCAATACAGAAGTATTTCTTCTTCTCTCCCTCTTCATTTCTTCTTCTCTTCCTCTTTATTTTTCCACACTTATCGAAAGATGCAAAAATATTTTTCCATCCTATTGATGTCTAAAGTTTTGTACTTCTGGCCTTCAAAGTACTTTAATATAGAGGTCCAGTCCATTAGGGTTCTTTCAATGCAACCAATGGGGGCTTCCACGGCTGAGCTTTTGTTTATTGGATATATGTCTATTTCAGTCTTTCCACATGAAACCATGAGAAAGCTTAGAAGAAAAGGGGCTTCCATGGGTGAGCTTTTGTTTATTGTCATGTTAGGAAGGGGTTTTTGACTCTTGTGCCTTACCATTCTGATTGGTTTTTTTGCTGACACTGTAAGTATAGGACAAACCATATACCATTCTTTTGCCATCTTGGTACTACTGGATCTTCTATGAAACTTGGAAATGAAAGGAGGATGGGGAATAAAAGAGGTGGCCAATGATCCGGTTTGCTATTTCTTAAATGTTATGGTAATACAGCACATACTCTCTCTCTCTCAGACACACACACATACACACTAGAACACATGCACACAGATACCTCTGAATAATGAAATATCTAATCATTCAAATTAGTGTTTTGTGATAAATGAAATACCTAACCATTCAAATTAGTGTTTTGTGACAAATGGGAGACTTTGATAACAATCTCTAAGTAGGTATCATACCATTCCAGCATCATAGATTTACACCAAACAAGGGTTGACTTTGATAACAAATGGGAGACTTTGCTGTTATTTGTTTCTTTTTGCCTCTTTTTTTTTTTGTAAAGTTCCAAATATTGGGGAGACATAGTCATCCTAGTACATCACTTATATTTATATCTAATGAAATTATTGTTATTGATTAAGAAAAGAATTTTTTATTTAAAAAAGGAAGAAACTTGTTTATGGAATAAGCATACCTGTACAAGTTTGTGCAGTCTTTGGCATATTGGGGTGTTTTCAGAACCTAGAACTTCGTACTTGTGCTATTTTCTAGAGAACCAAGTGCTGCTAAAATTTTTTATCATTCCAGATTTTTTTCTTCTTGATGCAGGTTGTTTGTTAAAGGAAAATATTATTTTCTTTAACTGAATAATGCAATTAAACTGTTGATGAGACTGCCCTTTCTGAGAAGCCAAATGTTACAAAACTTAAAACCCAACCAACTATTAGGCCACCATGCTGGTTGGTTGTTAGAATTTATGAACCATTGGGACATCAAAATAGAATGGAATATTAACTGGGCCTGAATTCTTAATTCCATCTTGCACAACAAGTATGTTGGACCCAAAACTATTTAATATACATCGACCTTGTTATCTACATTTTGTTGTTGTTGGGATTCTTCTTGACCTTTCTTTTACTTGTAGAGAGAAAGAAGTAGATGAATGGAATGTTAAGAATGATTTAATTGGGCCTTTCTCCATTAGATTCCAGCAACTAACATGCTTGTGTGCATAGTTATGTATTGCAACTCTTTGATGTTATTAATTTGCTTACTGAATCCATTTATCGAAAAAAAAAATGCTTACTGAATCTAATTACCTAACAAAATTTTACTTATTAGGGTAGAAGATGGGAACTTTGTTAAGTACTTGGTATTTGATGAAGGTTGTCTTGCCTGAGTCAGCTTAATAATATATAGGTTTAGGTTGGTCCCAACTTCCAAGTTAGATAGGAAGATGAAAGCTTTATTGGTTAGGGGATAAGTATTATTTACTTTCTAAATCTGTTATGTGGATATTTTATTGCTTTGGCAAAGGAAACCCTTTACATATTGTGCTCATTTTATTCAACAATCAAGAATACTATGCTGACCCCCAACCCCAAACAGTAAAAAAATGTTGGACTGACATGGGAGTTTTAGCAAAAAAAATGCTCTATACCAAATTGATGTAGGATCACTGGGTAATCTTAGTAAAGTGTACCTGGTTTAGGGTCAAAGGTGAAGAAGGCAAAAGTTTAGAAAGTTTGGAAAAACTAAGACTGTGTTTGGTTTGAAGGAAACCAAACCTGTACAATTAGGGAATTGATTTTATTATTTTCTGATCTACATTATGGATTCAATATTTAACAAATGGTGATCTGCAATTGTTATGTGCAGAGAGAGAGAGAGGTTGGAATTTATCTTATGTCTCTCTCTCTCTCTGATGAGTAACTTTTGTGCTTTATGAGTGATGTTTCTTTTAAGCTTTATAAGGGAGAGGTTGGAATTTTCTTTTAAGCAATTGTTATGCATCTTCAATTTTATTATTATCATCTCGAATCGATATTATCCTTGTATTGGTTTCAAATTTCTCATGAAATAGATAGAAGTTACTGAATTGAATGTGTTCTCCTCATGTGCTTAGTGATTTGCTAGTCAAATTGCACAATACCATGCATGTTTTTGTGTCTACATATATTGGTTTCATCTTACTATATGGTTGTTATGCCATTGATGTGTAATATTAGCCTTATCTATGGTGTTTTTGTTTTTACATATATTGGTCTCATCTTACTATATGGTGGTTATGCCATTGATATGTAATATAGCCTTATCTATGGTGTTCTTTCCACCAACAAAATATCATATGCATTTAAAAATTGAGTTCTGGTTATATTTCAGCAGTTAAGAAATACACCTACGAAATTTACTTACAAATCTAGTGCCTCTGAAATTTAGTAGTTGTACAGAGAATGGAAAAAATGGATTATGGTCACACATATTCTCTTGAAGCAAACTACATATCAACTTTCTGTTTCTCTCTTATTTTTCATCAAACCAAATAAAACTTAAATCATTTGTTATTACCTCCACCCAATATATCCTGTTTTTCCATTTCATTCATACCGCGTTTGTGTATTTTTTGAAATTTTAATTGGAATGAACATTCCTGTTGATGGTACTGACTAGTGCGTCTGAAACTCTCCCTGTAAAGCTTTGCTATCTTCAAGGGTAAGAAATCCATCCTGGTTTAACCCATGCAAGTACTAATGTATTCTTACCAGATGAACCTTTTAAAAGATTTTCATGCAAATACTAATGTTATTAACATGAACAGTTAACCATAATTTTTGAATAATTTTTAGGAAAATATTATTAACAAAACCATCATTATATTACTTTCTTTAAATAATGGAAAATTACCTATACAAATTATTTAATTAGTCAATCAATATAAAAATTATTAAAATGGTTATTAAAATTAATCATTTCTGATAATTAATATTATTCAAAGATCAACAATTGAATCAAGATAATTAGTTAATGATAATTAATATTAAATTAATATATCTGATAATTTTCGATAATGATAATTCATATTAAAATTAATATTTCAGATAATTAATAGAAAATGAAAACTGATTTATGAATTTTTTTGTATCCACTCAAAATAATTTACTACAATATATATTTTTTTATTTTCTATAATAATTATTGAAATAGTAATTAATAATTATTAATTAACAACAATTATTAACAATTAGTAAAAATTAAAAAAAATACTCATGATAATAATTTTTAATAATAATATTGATAATGATGTTAATAATCCTTTGATAATATCTGATATTATTTAATTTTTTATAACAGTATTGATATTAATAGTAATTATTTATTTTTGAAAATGTTAATAGCAATTAGTAGTTGTTAATTATTTATGAAAATTCTACAATTTCTAAAAATATTATCGATTTAATAATATCTGAAAATATTAATAATTTACTGTAATTATTGTTAATAATAATTAATTAGTATCATCCTAATAATATTTGATATTTATTAATATTAATAAATAATTATCATAAATTTTTTGAAAATAAATTACTAGAAATTGCCAAAATAACCAGTAATTTATGACAATGAATAAATAATTATAAAAAATTTATTAATAATTATCATTAATAATATTTTCTATTAACCATAACTTAGTAGAAACTAAATTTCCATAAATTACCAATAATTATCATAAATTAGTAGAAAATGAATTACTAGAAATTACATGAAATCTTCAAATAATATAACCAAAATAAATTACCAATGATTGTCAAAAATTATCATAAAATAACAGAGATTTCTGGAACTAGCACAAATTATCATAAAATAGTAGGAATGTCCAAAAATATCAAGGTTTTTAAAACTGGACCAGACAAGAACCATTATGGGGACCGGTTCCCTAGTCGAATGGTCAGGCCGTTCGGTCCGAACAAACAACCCATTATGACAAAAGAAAAACAGCAAAATCAATGTTTTTTTGCCAAAAACTAGTTTTGCGGTGAAGCAAAACTGGTCAGGTGATAGTTTCCTGGTTTTCTAGTCCGACCATTTGGTTTGGGCCGGTTTTGAAAACATTGAAAAATATAATTATACAATAGAAGGCATTGCTACTGGTCAGGTGTAGTTTTGGATTTCTCGAGGCATTGCTACTTTTGGAGAAGGGCTTTCCGACTCCTATGCCTTACCATTATTTCCTGTTTTTGGTAACAATGTAAGTATAGACACATCCCATGCTTAATTGACTTCCATTTTCTTTTAATTTTTTGGAATAAGTGGCTCACTGTTTCTCATCAAGCATTGAGTGGTGGATGGACCGGAAATTGACCACCATTCAAGATAGGGTTGTCAACGGGTGGGATCCGGGTTTGGTTTAGGTAGAAGCACTCCCGAATCAATCATTAATCGAGACAAAATCATAGACCCAAAACCATCCATTTTGACTTAAAATTTAGGTAGAAACAATAGCATAGGTTAAAAACCAAACCATATAAACATTAAAAAAAACCACTTTTCTTATTTAAATCGCAACCTAAAATTTAATCTTTAATAATATATCATTAATAAAATTGATAGAAAAATCCAAAATTATTTATATGTTAAAACGTTAAACACCTTTATGCATCTATCTATCAAATTTTACACTTTAAACCTATGATAAGAGAAAAACTATAAGAAAACAAAGGAAATATTATATATGGCTAACAAAATAATAGGTTTTGGGCTTGAATCAATTCGAAGGGGTGAGAACCGTAAAGGACACTTGAAAGTGATACGGATTCGGAAGCAACACAAGTATGTGATTGTTGTTGAATGTGTGCACCCCTAAATTTTAAAATTTTTAGAAGAAAATGTTTGTTGGTTGTGGAGGTGACAATAATATCCTTGGTTCTTATGGGTGCAGGCACGAAGAATGCTCGACTTGCGGGCAAGATGCGCAACCTCTCGCGGCAATACTATAAGGAAGCCGATCAACTCTTTGATGTAAATTTCTCGAATCTTAGGCTCATTTGGTGTTCTCTTGTGGTTGTATTGGTTTCTAAATTGCTTGGGTTATATGTGCAGTTTTAGATTGCTCGAGGCATTGCAAATTTTGGGGATGGGCTTGCCGACTCCTGCGCCTTACAATTGATTTTGGTTTTCAATTTCATTGTTAGTATATGAAACATCCCTACCTTAATTGACTTCTTTTATCTATTAATACCATAGGATAAGTGACTGGATGTTTCTTGAGGTGTGAGGGTTACTAATTGCTCTATTCCGGTAGTTGTGCATGTAACATTTCTTAATTCTCAAATACTCCTCTTGACTGGCATATTCAAGCATTGCTGCTTTCAAGAATTTTGCATCCGCGGAGTTGATTCAAGCATTCGAATTGTTGTAGCAACCAGCCATGGCCTCGCATACGCTGGAGTCCAAAATGAGCCCCTCCAACCCATTTCTTCTATATACACTCTTAAACCTTTTCTTCTTCACCTATTTCTGATTAGATATTCTTGACAGGTGAATGGCGTAGGCGCGAAAAGGAGATTCGGAATTGATACGGATTCGGAAGCGGCTGGGTATGTGTTTGTTGTAGAATGTCCACGTTCCTAGATTTTAACACTTTTGGAATATAAGTTTGCCGGTTGTGGAGGTGGCCATAATATCCTTGGTTCCTATGGGAAGGTACGAAGAATGCTCGATTTGCAGGCAAACTGTGTAAGCTCTCACGACTTTACTATAATGAAGCTGGTTCAATCTTCGGTGTAAACCTCTCAACTCTCCACTTCATTCTGTGTCCTGTTTTGAGTTTATGGCTTACTAATTTTCTCTGGTTATATGTGTAGTTTTGCATTGCTTGAGGCGTTGCTAATTTTGGGGAGGGCATTCCGACTATTGCGGCATACTATTGTTTCTGGTTTCCGTTAATAATGTAAGTATATAGGACACATCCCTTGCTTAAAGGACTTCCATTTTCTTTTAATTCCTTCGGATAAGTGACCAACTATTTCTCATCAAGCTTTGAGTGGTGGCTCAATCGGAAATTGTCCGCCTTTCAAGATAGGGTTGTCAACGGGTGGGATCCGGGTCCGGTTTAGGTAGAAGCACTCCCGAATAGATCATTAATTGGGACAAAATCTTAGACCCAAAACCGTCCATTTTAACTTAAAATTTAGGTTGAAACAATAACATAGGTTTAAAACCGAACCATTTAAGCTAAAAAAACCACTTTTCTTATTTAAATCACAAACTAAAATTTAAACTTTAATCATATATCGCTAATAAAATTGATAGAGAAATACTAAGTTACTTATATGTTAAAACGTTAAACACCTATATTTATCTGTCTATCAGATTCGACACTTTAAACCTATGATAAGAGAAAAACTATAAGAAAACGAAGGAAATAATATATATGGCTAACAAAATAATCAGTTTTGGGCATGAATCGATTCAGGAGGGGCAAGAACCGGAACCGACCCAATTATTTATTTCAACATAATCATGGAGTCGGATCCTTTATAAATGGTTGGGTCTATTCGGGCCAGTCGGGTAGACCTGAACCGTTGACAGCCCCTTCAAGAACATGAACGATGAGAGCGATTGTGTTGCAGCAAGGTTGGTATCCCTTTTTCTTCTCCCTTCGGACCTGTACTGACCTTTCAAAACCATACTCGAAGCTTGTACCTTTGTTATTGAAGCATAAGATTTTGTCCTGCGAAGTTGATTTTGGATTCGCACGAAGTAATAAGTTCTCCTAATGCAGTTTTTGCCTTGTCATTGCAGGAACATTCTAATGGGTTCGCATTGTCCACCCAACCAAACAGTTGGAATTGGAATGACCCATCAATATTCTAATTCCAATTCCAAGTATCTATTCCTACAGACCAAACAGGCCTTGATTCTCACCACTCTTTCATTCTAACAATGCCCACCCTCAAATACTAGCCTTGTTAGTCACACACAATGAATTAGACCAGACTCGTAACGTGATCTACCATTTCATTATGGGGATTAAATATAACGTATATTATATATGATTACAAGTTTCAATAAGGTGGAGCCAGTTTCATGGTAAGATAACAACGTGGCAGTGAATTTGGCCCACGTCCTCTTTCCTAGCTCTATATATGGCGGCCATGAGAGAAGCCCAACGATTGCACCAAAAACCAAACTTAGAGAGACAGAGTGAGTGAGAGATTGAGGAAAGGAAAGAAGAGAGAAAGAGATAATGGCTGGTTCTAAGTATGGTTGCTTGGCCTTGGCAGTGTCGTTGGTTGCCGGAATTCTAATTTCCGGCCATCAGGTATCTGCATAGGGTTGGGCCACAGGTTCCACCATCGCAAGCTTGTTGTGATGTTGTGAAGAAGGCTAATATTCCATGTTTATGTCAACACATCACCAAGGAGGTGGAGCAGATGATAAGCATAGATAAGGTCTTCTACGTCGCCAAATACTGTGGCAATCCGATTCCCCAAGGAACCCCATGCGGAAGAAGTAAGCAAGACTCAATCTCTTTAACCAATCCATCATCAGTTATCTCATTTAATTTGTCATTCTCTTCCTTTCTCCTAAGTAAAAATTGCTTTGATTCATTAAATACTGTTTGTTCTTTTGCTTTCAGGTTAATTGCACAGTCCCAAAGGAATGGAGTTAGATGAGAGAAGTAGAAGGAATAAAGGAAAATATTAATTTGTATTCTTAATAAATGAAGTGGGCAAGATTTTGTACGAGAAACAACCATTTTCATTTGTTCTATGTACCCACACTTACTAATATATAGTTCTCATATTTTATTTTCATCCAAGTATTTTGTGTTTGGGAAAATGCTATGTAGAGGGTCGGATATCAAAGTGGGCCATATGAATAATCCATCGGTGGGATGTGAGTCCAACATGCTCCATCTTACTCCTCAATGAGACTCGTTCGAACCCTTAATTAATTAAAGCGAATAATTAATTAATGACTTGGACTGTTAAACGAGGGAGTTCTCCAATTATTGGATAAATAAAATTTGAATTCGAATTCGATTAAATATTTGAATATTTGATTCGAATTGAATATTTGAATATTCAATTCGTTAAGACTCCTAGTTCTCATAATACCTTTCATTCTAACTTTTTATCTTTATAGTTATATACTAAACAAACTAGCAAGCCATAGCCCAAAAAACTATGACACTTCATCTGCATGCGCAACAGATGACTTGCTTGGATTTTCAAAAGCCCACTTTAATATCCCTTCCAAAAGATGGTTCAATTAAATTGTCTACCGCAGCTTAAGAGATAAGCTCTAATTGGGTACATACTGGTATATATGGACCTCCCTGTACCTTCTGGCAGATGTAGTTTAGCTGATAAAGTAGCAAAATTATCCAAATACCCAACTTTGACTATTTGGGAGGGCTGAAGTGCATCGGCTTTTGGCTTTCTGAGGTAGGATCCACATGGACAACTAATAGGCTGTATTTGGCAAAAAAACTGGAGAGCCCAAATCAATTGTCTATGTCATTTGAAGGGATTGTCTGCTTCAATCTCTTTGAATAGCTTATTGGAGTGCAATTACACACTTAATGCTTCGGTTGAATTGGACAAATGGACAATATCAACCAATAGTGAGCCACGGTGTTATGGGGCTAGTCAACGAGGCCCTGTGTGGCGTTCAATTGTGTCAAGAAAACCTACAAAATAAAGCAACAAGCAACTAAAGCAACAATGCTGGCACACATTACTCAAAAGGTTCTTTGTATTGCATAAAATAGTGACAAACACATGCATACAGTTTATTGTCGAGGGTATCTCGTGCTTAACCTTTACACATTCTTGATTCACTTGACTACCTATTTCCCCTCAAAGAGTAAGAGCTTGTTCGTTTCCTCTTAACTCTTATTTCTTAAGATGAACCTTTTAACTTTAAGAGAAAAATGGTTGTTTATTTCCTCTTATCTCTTATCTCTTAAAGTGCAATCATACAACTTTTTTGTTTTTTCAATGATACCCCCAAAAAAACAAACAAAAACTCTCATATATGAGGTTAAAATGGACATTTGATAATTTTCAGAATTTAGAATTCAGAATTTAGAACAACATTCTTTTCATTTAGAGTTCAGAGGAAAGAAAAGTTCAACAATACCAATATACCTCTTAAGGTAATTATTGTACTTTCAGATATCAGACTTCAAACCAAACGAATAGGCCCTAAGTTAAGCTTTTGAGGGAGTGACAGAAGAAAACATCAAAATGGTGAAAAATCATATTATATAATTATAAAAATGCCATGGACATTTCTCCCATACAAAATACATGTATTGCCCCACCCAAGACACACTTGATGGTGGCATGATGGCACGTCCCTGACACTTGATGGCATGGCGAAGAGTTCCCTTGCGACAGCCTCCCCCACTCAATTTAGTCTTTGTCCTTGAAAATTAGCTTTTACTTGCTGCTTAGATCTATTGTTGGTGAAGAAGGATTCTTTGGCTATTCTGCGAACATTATTTCTTCCAATGCCTTGGTACAAGGTTGGGTGGAAGGCTTGAAGGTGTTCTTGATGGTGGGAGAACCTATGGCTAATTCCTAAGTTAAGTCCCTTCCTAGCTGCTTCAAGGTAGGATTTTGGGTGTTCTGCTTTGGTGATTGGAGAAGTTAAGACCAGTGTCGGGTCAAAAAGATGGTTTGGATCCTTAAGGAAATGGTGTCCATGAATGTTTTCCCAAAGGGGTGTCTTCACAGGGCTACTAAATGTGTTGGGTTGAGGCCAAGTTGTGTTATGGTCCCTATTTCGGGTGGTTGGCACTCTCTCTCCCATGTTGGTTTGGCTGTAGATGGGTTTGTTGTCAAAGATGGCCTTGGTGTCTTCTTGATGTCTTCATCACCGTGTAGTTACTACATTGATGATGGCATTAGAACGGCTTTGGTGGAGACTGCTTCTTGATGATGACTTCCCAGTCCGTCCTTGTGCAAGTGTGAGATGCTGGAGTGGGGGTCTTCTCTGCTGCTGGTATGGCATTGGCATTGACGGTGTCTTCTTCCTAGTACAACTGTAATGCTAAAACTTGCTTCCCAAGTACCTTTACTATACAGTTGTCACCGGGATCATGCAAGGTGAGCTCCCGTTTAGGATAAAGAGGTTGTTAATGTGTGGCATCAAGTCTACTTCCACTTGTGTCAGGAACTCCATCCTAAGGACAACTTGAAAATCATCCAAGGATATCACAGATAAGTTGATGCTTCCCTTCCGGGGTCCTACTTGGAGCTCTACACCATGAGCTACGCCTTCCACTTCTTTGGCGTTGGAGTTGACCGCTTTGATCCACCCTGCTTGTTTGGATGTAGCCAAGTTAAGTCGCTTGGCACCGGAGTAGGCTTATTCTCATCGCTTTGTTCATCATCACTGAGCTTGGTGAAGAGAGCATTAAGTTTCTTCCTTGTAGGGTAGTCGCTTGTCCAATGCATCTTATTGCAAATGAAGCATGGTTGTGATGGGGTGGCTAGCCACTTGTACTTGTAAGTGTTGTGGTCTCCTTGTGACTTCGTCCCATTACGATACTCGGCTAGAATGTTGTAGTGGGGTTGCTTCTCTCGTGAGGGATTTGATTGTCATCCTCCCCCACTTAAGCACGGGGCACACGAGCTTGGAGGATTTTCGTCATATGATATTCTCATGTTAATGAGTTGTTTGGCTATGACCATTGTTGATGCAAGATCTTGAGCATTTCGACATTGAAGCTCTACTTCCGCCCATGGTTGTAAACCGTCCATGAAGTTAAAGAGTAAGTCATTCTCTGACATGTCACTGATCTCGAGCATGAGAGCTGAAAACTCTTTGACGTACTCATGGGGTGAGTTCTTGTGTCGGAGTCCTTTCAGCTTTCTGAGGGCCAGGTATTCTACATTCTTTGGGTAGAATTGTTTCTTTAGCTCTCTTTTGAACTCGGCCCAAGTGTCAATGGTGCATGTGCTACGTGTGCTTGAATAAGGAGTTCTATGTTCATGCGCATCACGTGTGCTTGAATAAGGAGTTTGCTCCCGAATTTTGATGTGGTCAAGAGTGAATGTCATTGCAGGGACTGCCGATCGAATTGGCGATTCCTCTCCTTAAGATGTTACACTCCTCCCTAATCTCATCTAGTTGGGCCTGCATGTTGGTTGAGGTGCACATGGCCGACTTCATGGCTGCCCATTTTTCCTTCATTACCTCAAATTGGGCCTGAACAGCCAAGGATGTTGACATGGTTATCTTCCACCTTGCCCATTCATCTTTCATTTCCTTGAGCCGTGCATGAAATTTGTCAAGCATGTCTTGAATGTGCAATTAGGATGAGCTTGCTTCTTGCCAACGCGAGGTGCTCAAGACCTCCTTAAGGGTTCCATTCATCACATTGCACACTTCCACCATCGACTCGACCGTCTCCATGGTGAGGTGAAGCTCCTATACTTGATCACGTGTCTCACCCACTGTTACTTCATAGCGTAGCATGCGGGTGTCAATGTTGGCGAGCCTATCCGTAGATTTCTCGTGCTTGTTGGATTTCGATGTCCGGCCCTTTGGGGCCTTGTCCTTGCCAGGGTCATCTTTAGGTACATCATTGGCCTCGTGGGTGGGGAAGAGTTCTTGTCGTATCTCTTCCTCAAAGTCCTGAGTATTCTTCATGTTGTCGCTACTATTAAGGGTCATGTGCTTGGTTCGCAGTGTGAAGTGAGCTCTAGTTTTGTTACCAATTGTCACGAGGCTAGTTGACGAGGCTTCATGTGATACTTGATTGTATCGAGAAAGCCTACGAAACAAAACAACAAGCAACAGAGACAACAACGATGGCACACAAATTAGTCAAAAGGTTCTTTGTATTGCATAAAATGGTGGCAAGCACAAACACACAGTTAATTTAGTGTCTAGGGGATCTCATGCTTAACCTTTCTTGATTCACTCAACTATCTACCTCCCCTCAAAGAGTAAGTTAAGCTTTTGGGGGAGTGACAGAAAAAATACCAATATGGTAAAAAACCATACTGCGTAATTATAATAATGCCATAGGCATTGCCCCATACAAAATACATGTATTACCCCACCCAAAACACACTTGATGGCAGTTTGATGACACATAACGGGCACAATGATGGCATTTGATGGTGTGGTGAAGAGTTCCCTTGTTACAACTCAGGCAAAGTGTTAAAATGTAGAAGTTGGTAGTATCTTTATCATAAATGTATAAATAAATTGAGGGGGAAGTGTTACCACCCCTAAGTATAGAGTGGATGTCTATAATTTATCTTTTTTCTTTTTTCACAATTTTAATTCCTCATATTCTATTTGATAGTTTGTTAGTTGTGCATAGGATGTCAAGCTATTCCTTGTTGGTAAAACCTTATAATATGAAGTACATGTAAGCTTAGAATTAAGGTAAGTGATCTAACCTTCTTCCAACATGGGGTCTCATCCCACATTAGGCCTCTAATTATAACACCATTTAGGCCCCCAAAATAAACAAAGGCAAATTTGTCAAAGTACTCCAAAGTTTTAGGAAATTGACTTACTCTTACTATTTAGAAATTGACTTAAAATACCCTTAAGTTATCTGACAATTGACAATAATTTGTTACCATTAATGAAAAGATTGAAAAGATTATTTTAACCTTCAATCAATTTTCAAATAAAAACAACTACTGCTCTATTTCTACTTTTTCGGTGTCTGCTTTGGCTTCCCCTGCGTCCTCTTCACATTGTTCATCAATCATCATCTTCTTGTCAATGGCGGCGGTGGAAACAATGTGTTTGAAGAGGAACAGGATCTGCTCCTCACACATGGGTGCCTCTCAGGCACATCCACCGTGCATTGGAAACATCTCCCATGAATAATAACTTATAAGTACGGGAGGTGTTCCCAATGCATGGTAGGATGTGCGTGTAAAGTTTATTTGAGACGCCCTGTGTGAGGATATCCGGTCTCGTTTGAAGACTACTTATGACAGTGGGGTTTCTTCCCGAGTGTTTGGAAAGGCAGCACTAATACTGTTTACTATGTGCAAGACTAATGTATCCAGCTTCCGGCACAAAAGATTCAAAATAACTTCAACATTAAGAAAATTAACTGAAATATTGTAACTATTTTTGACAAAATGGAAAGTTTAAATCCAGTGATATTGCCTTTGGTTGATGGCTGTAAGAGTGACTGACAACTTGATTTGAAGGCCTCAAGGGTTCCAAGCCTAATATTGGTTGAGGAATTTACACTGCCTTGGGCCAGGCCCTTGGGTTAAAAATCCTCTCAAGCAAGATTTTAAAAATTGACCCAGAATTAGAATCATTCTTCTCACCCGTTTCTGAGTTGACGGTTCAAACAGACAGCTCGTTCTAACTTAAAAAATAAAAAATTGAAAAAAAATTAAAATAAAAATGGCCAAAATTGTTGAATGGGTCAACAGTTTAATCATCTAAGTTGACAAATCATTGACTAAATCAACAGTTTTTTGCCAAAGACTGGGTTAAGAGTGAAATGGAACCGGTTGCCTTGACAAATCTTGGACCAAACGGTCCAACCATCTGGGTCAATAGCCGTTGAAAAACACTGCTCTCAAGTTTTAACAAATTCTCAATCCGAACCTTGCAAAATTAATTGCACCCATGTTTAGGAAGAAAAACTGACAAAACAATTCTGTTGAAGCAGTTCAACTATTAGCAAATGGTCTCAAAAAGTGGTTTCACACAAGGTTTTTAAAATTGAATTGGACAACAAATCAGTTAGGGTCCGGTTCCCAGGTCAAACAGTCTGACTATTCGAATTGAACAGACCATCCATTCTGACAAAAAAATAAAAACCACCAAAATCATTGGATAGTTCGAATGGTTCGAACACCCAAGTCAACAATTTGCTGACCAAATCAATAGTTTTTGGCAAAACAACAGTTCTAGAATAAAACGGAACCGATCAATTCTGAATTTTTCCAGTCCGACCCGATTCGGTTTTGAAAATCATGGTTTCACATGAAGAAAAGCTCAAGGACACATGCAAGCAAGTCTGGTCTGCTTGCCAATAGAGGCTATTGACATTTAATTTGGTCCTTTAATGAATTGAATGACAAATCAAGAAGAAGATACCGTCAGATAACAATTAATTAATTGTTTGAAACTGAAATTGCAATTCTTAATTAACAAACGGGACTTTACACCAATTTGGTTTATAATAATAAAAATAAAAATAATAATAATAATAATAATATTAATAATTAATAATAATAATAATAATATTAATAATTAATAATAATAATTAATAAAGGACAAAGCAATACTTGATTCAGTTAAATCTCTTTAGGCTTCATTTAAAGCGGCCCCTTACATGCATATGCTTGGTCCTTCCCTTCACACAATTCTATATATACCCGCCCTGCATTTAACTTGCTGCAAAGCAAGAAGGGAAGAGTGTGAGAGGAGAGAAAGGTAATTAAGAAAAACGAGAGAAGGAAGGACTAAGGAGATGGCAGCTTCTTCTACTATTCGGTTGTTTTTGGTGTTGGCAGCTTTGTTACTGGTTGCTGTGCACCAGGTCTGTGCACAGGATTGCCAAGAAGATATTAAAGGTTTAATAAAGGAATGCACGATATATGTTATGAAGATTGGACCAAAAATTCCGCCATCTAAAGGATGCTGTGACGTTGTGAAGAATGCCAACTTAGAATGTGTGTGCCAGCACGTGACTCGCAAGGTGGAGCAGTTGATTAGCATTGACAAGGCCGTCTATGTTGCTGATTCCTGTGGCAGACCTCTTCCCCATGGCCAGAAATGTGGAGGTGATTAATTACCATTTCATTCATTCAATCCTTCTTAATATCACTCACTTCTTTTTTTTCTTTAGAAATTGTTTAAAATTTATCACGAGTTTTCAGCATTTTTCTTAAATTTATCATAACTTTTTAAAATGTCTAAAACTCATCATGTCAATAAATTTTTATTTTTCAAAAATGCACTGTTAATGCCTCTTAATAAAGGTGTCCCCGTCAGCATAAATAACAATTTTAATGACCAAATTACCCTTGAATGATGTATTAGAGGAAAATGGTCATTTTCAGTTTTCAATTTCTTTTTTTTTCATTTTCTATTTTCTACAATCTATAAATTTTTCTGTATTTTTTTATTTATTTGCAATTTCTGTGTTTTTCTATAATTTTTTGTGTTTTTTCTACAATTTTTATTTTCTGATTTTGTTTTTCAATTTCTATAGTTTCTATAATTTAAAAATATATTTTTTTATTTTGTTTTCAATTTCTATAATTTTTTTATATTTTTTGTAGTTTCTTTGTTTTTATGTATTTTATATTTGAAAATATTTTATGAATTTTTTCCTTTTTTCATGTCTAAATATTAATATATATAATATTTTTCTATAAAGTCTAAAATGATAATATATTAATACCATTAGTCTGTTTAATGTCAAGTTATTGACATTGAATTTTAGACAATTTCCCTTTTTGTTCTTTTGTTCATTTTTTATCTACACAATCTCACATGAGTCTTGATTCATTGTTTTATGTTTTGTTTCAGACATCACTATTCCATAGGCATGAAGTTGACGAAAAGGTGGAGGAATAGAGGGAATAATTAATATTGTCTATTGAGTGAATTCCTTAAATGTAATTTCTTATCAGTTTCGTGGAATAATATATATATCTAACAATTACCTTATTGTAAGCAGATTCAGAGTTTTAATTCTAGCAGAAAAAAAAAAACAAAAAAACATAAAAAAGATGCATTAATTGCCAAAGAAATTAAACATAAGAAAATCTTGTTTAACGATTTTTAAATATGTCAAGGGATTAACATTTGCCAAATCTCACTTTTCTCAATGCAACAATGCAATCTAAGCACAAAAAGTCAGTTGGTTTATCAACAAATTAGGTATCTCTTCCACATTCCTAATCCTAAACAGATTATATATGTATGGCCAAATTTCACATATATACTCTGAATGATTGAAATTTGAATGGAGTTATGACCAACCCTGGATGAGAAGTTTTTCATGCCAAATCATAAGATACAAGTCTACGAAGTTGAATAGAAATGCATGGACGAGAAGTTGTTATTACCAAACTATAGAATCAGACAATCAGTGGATCGAACTGCCGTCCGGTAGTCTTACCTTGCCCTCGGCAGTGGGTAGATTTTTTATCATCTCTTGGGTCCTCTGGCTGGGCTTGGCCCCAAAACCCCGACTTTTTTATTTATTGGGCTGGGCTTGATACATATGTTGACACACGTATGCATGTATATACATACACATGCAAACATTCTTATATATATAATATAAAAAAATTTAAATTATTAATAATAAATAGGTTCACTCAACTTTTTCATACAGGCTCACTTAAATCCAATTAACCCGAACCTAACCCGTGCCTATTTCCCATCTGAATATGTCGAATTTCAGTTCGAGCTGGGTCTGGGTTGGGAAGTTTGGACTTGACCCCAAGCTCTGTACAGGTTCAACCTTGAACCCAATAGTTAGAGTTGTGCCTGAGTTGACTTTAAATTTCACTCAACCTGTTCGACTTACACCCCATATCTCAGAAAGAGATTCCATAATAAATCCACCTGCACAGCAGGTGAAACCAACATAGGGTTAAATATTATTAGAGGTGTCAATTGGACTGGATTTGATCGAATCCGATTCAGTTCAATGTGAATCCATCATAAATGGATCAGGTCTAATCCAATCCAATGAATATTTGGATCATTGTGGACCGGTTCAATTCAATTTCTAGATCATTCAATCTGTTCAAATTTGTTTTGATTTAGATTGGTTTCAACACAAACTCAATCCATTGACACCTATATTCTTATCTTATATCAATGAACCAGATATTAATTTAATCCAACCTAATTCAATATAAATTTATTATGGACTGATCAGGTCCAATCCAATCTAATAAATATTTTAGACCAAATTGATCCAATCCAATATGTCTCATTGGTCCGTCCAATCTGTCCAAATTGATTTTGGACTGGATGAATCCAATCCAAAACCGGTCCATTGATACCCTTAAATACTAACTTAAGAGCTTATTTAATATTATCATCGAAGAATTTACCGACCTGCACATTGGACTAATATGCATAGGATTAATATATGTAGTGAATCTTGCATAGTTGCAACCATATCCAAAAAAAATAAAACTGACAGCAATTCAGTTTGGGGTGATGATATTTGTTTGAGCACCTAACGAATTCGCCTTATGAGGCTTAAAAAAAATTCGGTTTGAGGCAGTTTGTATTGCCGATAATATTTCTTTGAGCACTTAATGAATTCGCCTTATCAGGCTTGAAAAAAAAAAAATCAGTTTGAGGCAGTTTGTATTGCCGATATTTCTTTGAGCACTTAATGAATTTGCCTTATCAGTCTTAAAAAAAAAAAAAATCAATTTGTATTGCCGATAATATTTCTTGGAAGTTGGAGCACCTAATTAATCCGAGCTTCAAAAAACTTCAGTTTGAAGCAATTTGTATTGTCAATAATATTTCTTTGAACACTTAATGAACTCGCTCGCCTTATCAGACTTCAAAAAAATCAGTTTGAGGCAGTTTGCATTGCCAATAATATTTCTTTGAGCACGTAATGAATTTGTCTTATCGGACTTAAAAAAATTCTGTATGGGGCAATTTGTATTGCCAATGATATTTTTTTGAGCACTGAATTCACCTTATCAGGCTTCAAAAAGAAATCAGTTTGGAACAATTCAACTATTAGCAAACGGCCTCCAAGAGTGGTTTCGATCACATGAAGCAGAGCTCATGGACATATGTATAATTCTTCCTCCCGGTCCCCACATCTAACACCAAAGTTGGATCGTCCCAACCATCCAAAAGATCGTAAAAACACAAGCAGGCGTCTTTCAAAAAGATTTACAACACATGATCATGATCTCTTGATTATAGAGTGTGTTGGCCCGAACCCAATCCAAAGTTGGGTTCTGATTGATGTTCGGGTTAGGATTAGGGTTGAAATTCATAAACCCGACTTTACTTTAGGTTGGGTTAGGATTGATCCCTTAGCCAATCCGAAACCGACTCTATAGTAATATATCATATATAAATATATAACATATATTGATTTGTTTAGATGCATGATATTTGTATAGCCCCCATCATATAGTATCATGTATTTCTTATAAGATAATCACTTCATTTAATCCTAATCAGAAAGACTAAAACCTTAATAACATTATTTTATATTTTTAAAAAGAATTTATTTTATGTTTTATCGTAAGTCATAACTCATAATAAACTATAGTCATTTCTAACACTTGTTTTTCTGAATTGTACCAAAAAATTAGAAAAAAAAAACGTCAACAAACAAATACTAATGAAACATAGGATTAATATATGCAATGAAAATTGAGTTAAGATCTAAATCAAGAAATTATATAAGGTTTTAAGGGATGGGAAGAAGGTTGGGTTGGGCCCATCCCAAGTCTTAGGGTTGAAGGAATTTAGTTAGGATTAGGGTTAGGATTGGGTTAATTGGTTGGGTAGGATTACAGTTGGGGTTTAGAACTTAGGGTTGGACTAGGATTGGCCTCAACCTGACCTAACCCAGCCCGACTTCCCCAATCCACTTCCTGAAACCGTTTCACTTGTAGAGTCCAATCTGCAATATCTTTTAATTGGGTCATGGCTAATAGGCGACTGAACTTTTGATTAAAGCCCTTAAGGCCTCAAGAGAGCTCAACTTTTCTGGATTGAACTATATATATCTACAATGGACATCATTCCAAAATGTCATTGCTCTTACAAAAATAAGATAACTAGTTCGTGAGTTCAGAGTTCGACTTCAGTCAGGGCAAAGCCCATTCTAACAATCTTTACTGCCTTGCACTGAGAATATCTCCATACTAGTATGCTTTATTTCATGGGGAGATATTCCCAATGCAAAGCTGTAAAATACTGTTAGAACAATGTGGACACAGATTTGCCCTGACAGAAGCTGATCTCATGAATTCAAAGCCTAACCCACAATACAGGATGGTTCAGTTAATAACATGGTCTCCAAAACATCGTTGATCTGGACGGTTAGACCATTCGGCCCAGAATCGTTAATCAAATAGTTTCGTTTTACAATTGAATTGTTTCTTTTCCGAAAAACTGTTGACTTGTTAACAACACACAGACCATCCATTCAGACTGGATGGTCAAACCTCTGATGGTTCTGTTTTGGCCATCCGTTCAAACCTCTGACGGTTAGACCATTCATTCAATGTTCTCATCATCCATACATAACGAATTGGTATGGTATATTCATACCATAACATATGAACAGTAAGAACTAGAATTCTTATCGATACTGGAACTCATAGGGAAGAAAATAGATTTATGGATGGAATCAAATATGCAGTATTTACGGACAAAAGTATTTAAAAAATAATATAGAATCGGAATTGTTTTGGGGTTTTGGATTGGCGGTTTAATCATCTAGTTCGAATGAATAGTCTGTTCTAACAAAAAAAGTTAAAATACAAGTCAGCCAAAAATTATTGAACAAATCGACAATTTGACCGCCTGGATTAATAGGTTATTGATAAATTTAATGATTTTAGAAATCAAGTTTGGAATAAAACAAAACCGATTGTCTAATGGTTCCCTTAACAATGCCGGCCACAATGTTCATGTTTTGACATCTGACATCAACCGACACTACAAGAAAAATGGAAGAGGCCGGCGGTTTTCTGTCGGTAGCCTTATGTAAATGTCAGCAATGATCGGCAAATCAAAAAAATGTTACCCGTTCAAGAGCCGGTGGTCAAGTTTTAAGTAAAATAGGTCACGTACCGCACCATGCGTCCAATGGTTGTTATTTGCAAATAAAATAAAAAAATAAATAGATGATAAAATTTTAGGGGTCCCACCAAAATGGTTTAGTTGCACAAGAGAGGGAGTCGTTATCGTTAATACCGAATGACGAATCCCTCGCTAGAATATCTTGGTTTCCATGAACCTCGATGGTATATCTTCTTCCTTCTTTGAGTATATACATCTTTTTTCCTCCACCGATTCAGAGAACTGAATCCTTAAATCTCCATTATCTTCTTCGAGCCTATTCTTCTTTCTTCACCGATTCAGAGAACTACTGTATCTCCTTCATTCGGAATACTCTCCACCGAGCTTACTATTTCTCTTCCTCCACCGATTCAAAGAACTATGAAGCCACGAACAGGGAGGTCGATTTGAATACTCAACCGTTTCAGAGAGGTCGATTTGATGAAAGGCATGAATAGAGAGGTCAATTTTGATAGAGATGGGAATGGTTAGCGGCTCGAACAACTTTTGTCTGTAGAAGCCAACAAAAAGAAACTGAACTTTATATTTGATGATTTAGCTGAGGTTTCTTTTCTTAATTCCGAAGAGAATTTAGAGGGGTGACAACATCAAGATCCGAGTAGGGACGATGAAGATGCCACAGTGGAAGGGAACTCTACAATTTCTCTTGAACCAATCACGAACCAAAAGGAAAGTAGGGAACTCTACAATTCTTTTATCCCCTGAAAACTGGTGAAGTTTCAGATATTCATCGAACCCTTGAAAAGAGTGCATCAAATTACCCTGCTTTTGATAGTAACGATGCTCTTTCGGCTGTTAACTCACCAACTATCCAAGGTATTGAAGTCAAAGAATCTCTTTCCTCGAGGTATGTAATACGTTTGTTTGACTAATAGTATATTTTTTTTGCGCTGAACTCAAATCACACTTAATTGTATTTGAACTTGGACTGTTAGATTTTTTTAAAGTTTATTTAAAGCTTTATGAAGATAAGTTTATTTAAAGTTGAGGTTGCTTATTGTTGTTGTCATAGAAAATTGTGTCTAAGTTTCAGCAATGGGATCACTTCAATTACTGCAATAGGTTGAAGGAGAGGATCATATCTGTAAGTTGTATTATGTTTATAAGAATAAGTTTTTAGGTCATAGCTATTGATCAAAATTGAGAATAAGGTTAAAATATCTTAATTTTTTTTTTCTACTGATCAGTATTTGTTCATGTGTACTCTTATAGAAGATCTTCGGGACCATCATTGGGCAATGAATTTTTCTTTCAGAGAAGCCTATGACATCAGAGGCATGTGCCCCATTGATTGCTACACTTCCTTTGGAGGTACTTTCAATCATGTTGTTTTCATTGTTTTCAAATGATACATCATCCTATGCATATGTGGCCTGCTTGTATGCCATTGTTCAACCAGAGGGTCAGTGATGCCTGCAGTACATGATGAATAATCATTGTCAGTTTAGTGCACCAATATTTTAGGATCTAGAAAGAAATAAAAGGAAATATCTATCTAAAGATTTTAAATATTAATTTAAATTTGCTGGAGTTTGTGATTTTTGGTGTCCCTCCAATTCAAACCATGCAATGGATGGTGAAAGATTTTGGGATAGATAATGGGTGGTCCAAGTTTACTGCATAGTGTGAGACAGTTTTTATGTACAATGTATTCTGCCCTTGATCAATGAAGAAGTTATTTCTCTATTTGAGTCTTCAACAGTTTTCATGTACAATGTATTCTAGTTGGCTTTGTTTTTGAGCATATTACTGTCTTCCACACTTAAGGTATACTTATATATTTTACTTGGCTCAGGTTCAAGACAAAATTGGAGAGTTCATAAAAGGTGTGTTGGTCTTATAAAGTTGTGCTATACTTTGCAGGTGGGGCAACATTGAGTTCCCACTGCCTTTTGGCAAAGTCCTGAGCCCTACAAAAAGCTTTGTTAATTCTCCCATGTTTTTGTTTTTTTTTTTTAATTCTTGATTATTATTCTTCCATGAACTTTAACATTCTATTAGTTCTTAGGGGGTGTATTTTAGAGTACAGAATCTGTCTCAAAAGTTACAAGAGGCAGATTGGTGAACTGATGCATGGGTTACATTGCGGACAAGCGCGTCCTTGAAGTTCAATGCTTTGAACCCTAAAGGACGAATCTGGACAATAGTAGCAGGTGGTGGTGCAAGTGTTATATATGCTGATATTGTAAGTTTTCTCATTTCTTGTCCTTCTAATGCTACTTCATTTTCTTTGATTGCCTAAGGTATATCTCTGCTAATGCCTGGTTGAAAAGTGCATGGTGAGCAGTGGTCCTTATACCATTTCCCACTTTTCAATTGCTGGAATGTTTCATATTTCATGTGGCTGAAATTCCACAATTTCACTTTTTCTCCCACCCGCATGCTAAAATTCTTCAATATTTTCTGTCCAATTAGGTTGGAGATTTAGGTTATGCTTCGGAGCTTGAAAACTATGCAGAATACAGTGGAGCTCCAAATGAGGAGGAGCTGTTGCAGTATGCCAGAGTTGTTATTGATGTAAGAACTCTCTAAACTTGGGTATAGGATGGAGCTATAACTTCTTCTTATGTCCATTTAACAAATAACATCTTGCATTTGCAGTATAATGACAACATCCTTTCACGTGTACTCTTTCAAAATATCAGTATTTTTATGAAAGTTTTGTTTACTAGTCTAGTCAGAAAAATAATGGAATCTGAAAAAAAGCTGACAGATTTTCAGATTTTTTAATGGTGCATAATCAGGAGAATTCCATATTCTTGGTAAAACAGAACACATGTAAAAGGTAGTGATGCCAAATCATAATATCTACACAATTGTCCTAACCTTTATTATTTTTTGTTTTCATTTAGGTACGATAGAGAAGAAGGTAATACAATATTTGATGATGATGGTTCCTCATTTTTCTTTTGGGATGAGTCTTCATTCCAAAAGAAAGAATCAGAATTGGCCAAGAAACTGGTTTGTTTGAATATAAAATAGGTAGTCTTTCCAACCTAAAACAATATTTCTATTCATACTAGTATGTTATTGCAGACACAAAACCTCCATTCTTGGATGGGCGGGTTGTTTTCACAAATCAACATAAATTCAAATCGACACACTTCATTTGGGTCTAAAGTTGGTTTTGTCTTGAATCAACACACTTCACCCAAATCGACATAAATTCAAATCAAGTTGGTCTAAATATGAACAGACCTGATCACCTCGGTTTGGTTCATTTGGGTCGATTGGCCCATCCTGAAATCGACCTGACCCAGGACATGCCAATCCGGGTTGACCCAAATCCGAAACGGTCCAGACATCTGCCCTACTTGCCATGCCTGGTTTGGATTGTCTGGTCCGGCCCGTATCCACACAACCCAACCCGAATTCAGACTGGCCTGATTTACTTCTCTTGACCCACTTTGGGCCAATTGGTTTGGTTCCAAAACTAGTGCATGAACCTGACATGGGTCGGGCAAAGTCAATCCACCATTGACTAAACCAGTCTAGTCTAGTCCAATAGGACTGATCCAGATCTAAACAGTTCAACCACCCTTGGTGTGATTAGCTCAAAAACAATCCAATTAGATAGTTCAAGTTGCTCTAACCAATTTGAACCTAAGTGGTTCAGTTAAACTTGAAACCTAAACATAGTCAAATGGCTTCGCCGCTTGTGTAAAACTAACATGCATGTAATGTGATTTGAACCTTCACCACTTGTGTAAATAACAACTACTATTACCATTAAACTATGACCAACTTATTTGTCAAGAGAGAGTTAGTTTTTTATTTTTTTTTTAAGTACATAAACATAAGGTTAATGGGTTTGGGCGGGTCGGATTGGGTTGAACCCAACCCATTTAATTTTATATAATTGGGTCATTAATGAGTTGGCAGGTTAGATGGGTTGGGTTGAAGCTCAACCCAAACCAAACCAAACCCAACCCAACTCACCCAATTGCCACCGCTAGTCACGAGGAATCTAAATGTAGTCTTACCTTGACTAGGGAACATGAGAACAAAGTTTGTTATGTCATTTGTTGGAGAGATCTGCTTGACGCATAAAATGGAGAAGATGAACCCTCTTTGACAAGCCCCAATAAACCTTCCCTCATTTTTCCTTTCCCACCGGGGTCGCATTGTTTTGGTGTGACCCCGCATTCCACTTTCTGAGAAATTATGTCCTACAATTTTCCTGTCCCATCCCACAAATAAAACTTGAGAAAATAGAATATTTAAAGAATATTCCTACTTTTTCATCCCTTTCTCGCAAACCAAATGCAACCTAAGGGTCAATATAGATGGATCAAGTGGGTCAATATGGGTGGGTCAGGATATATTAGGGTTAGGGTCAGTTATGACCCTTTAACAAAGATTGATAATGAATCGTGATGAATTGATATTCAACCCTTACCCAACTCAACCCAACCCAATCCACCCGTTTGCCACCGTAGCCCCCAACAGCCAAAGTTATCCCCAATCAAAATCCGTAATCCAGTTCTATATATACTTGAGCTCAATCTACTGAAGCCTGGAAATTTTCAATTCAATCTTACCACCTTAGAAAACTAATGATAAAAATTTAAATTTTCAAGAAATCTAGTCCGTTTTTCAAACTTACTTTCTTTATAACATTTGTTGATCCGGGTAGCGTAAAGAGATCAACTACAAATTAAGTTTCATCTGTTAAAACACCACCCGTGCAACAGGCCAACAGCTAGTCAATAACCATTACCTAAATTTTGTCAGATGGGATCGATGTGGATAATTCCTTTGGTCTTCCTAACGAATTTCGAGCCACCGTGCTTTTATTAATAAGTGATTCAGTTCAATCACTTTAGCCTTTTGGAAAATGCCAATTCAATTGAATGCCCTCTTTAATTAATTAATTTATTTATTAAAGCTACGTCGACATTTCAATCTCCATTCAATCTCAAAACTCAAAAGGGCGTTGAGGAAAACAGATTTCTCGTGACTCTCAGAGATGAAAAAGATGCATGAGCGATTTGGAGCTCGAAAAGAAAAAGGCCTTCACACGGCTCTATATAAACCCGCCTTTGCCAGCATCTGACTTGCAGCAAGCAAAGCAAGAGAAGGTAGAAGAGAGCGAGGAGAAGAAGTAGAAGAAAAGAAAAACGAGAGAGGACCGAAGGAGATGGCAGGTTGTAGCATTCGGATATTGATAATGGCAGCTCTATTGATGGCTGCCGTGCACCTGCAGGTGTCAGCACAAGAATGCCAAAGTGATATTGAAGGTTTGATCAGGGAATGCACGAAATACGTGACCAAGATTGGGCCAAAAATTCCGCCATCTCAAGCATGCTGTGACGTTGTGAAGAATGCCAACTTTCAATGTGTGTGTCAGCACGTCACTCAGCAGGTGGAACAGATTATTAGCATTGACAAGGTGGTCTACGTTGCTGACACCTGTGGCAAACCTCTTCCCCATGGCCAGAAGTGTGGAGGTACCTAGTTACCTACCTACCTATTTTTATTAATTAATTACCATTATTCCATTTCATCCATCCTGTTTCTGTTGATCTACTACACAATCAGCTGACATAAATTTTGGTTCATTGTTTTATGTTTTGTTTCAGACATCACCATCCCATAGGCATGAAGTGGATAGAAAGGTGGAGGAATAGATCTAGAGAATAATATTATTGTCTATCACTCTATTTGAGTGATGAATTCCTTCAATATCGTATTTTCTTTTCTGTTTCATGAATAAATGTTAGAATTTTGGAATAACATATCTAGAAGTTAATTTGTTAATTAACAGAAATTATATTAAAACAAAAGAAAAAAAAAACATAAAAATGCATTGCCAAAGAACATACATGAGGTAATGCATGTGGATTAATGATTTGTGCCGCCCATGTCCAGGAGTTAAACGACTCTGCCAAATCTCACTTTTCTCAATAATGCAACAATTAATATATACAATTTAAGCATAAAAGTCAGTTGTTATCAACAATAGTATATAAATTAGGTTTCTTTTCTACATTCTTAATTTGATTTCAAATCATAAGGATATATACCCTTATTCAGATTATATATGCATGGCCAAATTTCACATATATGGTCTGAATGATTGAAATTTAAAGAATGATGATATATAGATGTAACCCAATAACAGGATGAGAAGTTGTTTATGCCAAATCGATCATTTTTTTTTTTGAAATCGCTCATAAGCATCATATTTGATTCAATCAAGAAATTGATAGAAAAAAGGGCCGATGAGGCCAATCAGAAAACCTAGGAACAATTTCTCAAGAAAACGAAACAAGACAATGGATGAAGGAGGATCAAAAGATCTTTTGCAAACGAAAAAACGGTGAGATCAAATCACCAATAGAAGAAAACAAATACATCTCCAATCCATCAATCCGCCACAGACTACGAACGAAGCTGACAGAGGAGGAATCCAAAAGACTGCCATCACCGGAAACTCACTATGTGCAGCATCAACTGAAAAACCACGAACAGGACTCACAATGAACAGCAACTGCTAGAGAAATGCAAACTGACAGAGGAGGAAACCAAAAGACTGATTCGCTTACGAAGAATGAGTTTAAGTGAAAACCTCGAACAGAATCAAACCACGAATAGAGAAAACAAAACATTGAGAAAACTCAAAAGAAAAACCTTAAGAAAACTTGAGAGGGAGGCTCTCTCAAGAGAGAGAGAGAGAGAGAGAGAGAGAGAGGGAGGAGGGAGAGAAACCAGAAGGAAGAAGGTGAAGGAGAGCCCAGATGAGAGGCTCCCTTCAGGGGTGCCAAATTGATCATAGAAGTCTATAAGGTTGAATGGGTATGCATGGATGAGATGTTTCTCTAATACCAATTAAAATATAGACTTTCATATATACTAAGTGCATGCTAAGTGTGTTCAGAGCTGTCAATGGTATTAAAAAATTCAAATTCAAATTCGACATCTGATGTAATCGATTTGAATTTGAATAATTCAAATGATGCAAACAGTCAAATTCGAATATATGTCGACTCGATTCGATAATCATCCAAATTCAATTACTATGATAATATAATATAAAAGAAAGATACGTGTCTTAAAAGTTGGAACCTTGGTCAAGTGTCTTTAACTTTTTATTATATACTTTTATTTTAATATGAAAAAAATAAAAAAAAAGAACTAATTGCTTCTACCATGATAAGACCACTTGGTTCAAACTTATATTTTCATTAGTTGATAGGTGATAAAAGTGCATTAATTGCTTCAACCTGTTCTGTCTCATCTCCCCCCACCCCCCTTTCCCTCCCTTGTATATCTCATTTTTTTTTCATTCCCCTGCATTGACTTCCTTCCCGACATCGGGTTTTGCTGATTTTCATAGAAGAGATTTCAAAGAAATGAATAGCACATATTGAAAGCAAAGATCATGTATCAATGAAACAAAAGAGAGTTTCAAAGTAAATGAATAACACAGTTGCAGTTATCATCCATTTGTTTTATGGTAAATGAAAAAAAAAATGTTGCAATCTCTCCCTCTTCTCCTCTTTCTCTCCCTCTCTCCCTCCCTCCCTCTCTTGCTTTCTCCTTGTTCTTTGTCCATCTTCTCCGTCATTTGTTCTAGATTTTATTAGGTTTTTTGATTTTTGCTTTTTATTTTTTCGCTTGTTTGTTCGTCTTCTTCATTTATAGAAATAGTGTGTATCCTTTGTTCATTCAAAGCAAACAAGCTAAGACTTTCTCCAATAATTCATTCAAATGGAACAAGAAGGCTCATTCTTGGATTTCAAGAATTAGGATGTAATCCATCGATTTAGAATTAATCGAATATTCAATTATTCAATTATCTAGTCAACTTCGAATTCAGGTTTTAATTTTTAATATCCGTTTGAATTAGAATTCAAATTCGAATAATCAATTTAATATTTTTCTATTAAATTGAGTATCAGTACATATTGATATGATCAATGTTTAATATTTTTTCTATTATTTTTTCATAAAAATTATAGAGATGAGATGATTCATTTTAAAAAATTAAACCTTTTAAAATATGCATGTTTTAGTGTATCTCTATCACAAGGGCGCAACATGCACAGGCCACGCGCCAGGGTTGCATTCTGAACCAGTGCCTTAAAACCCTACCTAGGCCTGGGCAGTCCATGGAATTGCCATGCCATATGTAGTCCTAGGCAGATTTTACATACCCTTAACCTTGTTACCCGCTCTCTTCTCATTGGTCATGGCTTTTAGTCCAGAAACCTTTTGCCTTGTCAATGGTCATCAAGGTCAAGACATACCTAGTGAGGCCCTTCTGTACTAAATTTGAGCCTTTAATCTATCTTAGCACCTTTAGGCCCAACTTAGGGTTGACAATGGGTGGGTCCAACCCAATGGACCCAAACTGATTGGGTCGGTTCCAATTATAGGATCTAGTGCTGGTGGGTCGGTTCTGGATCCAATTGACCCAAATCAATTGGGTCGGTTTTCGGTTCAGGATCTGTCAATCTGGTACCAATGGGTCGTTCTGGTTTTTGATATATTGTTCGAATTGTTATTGGTTTGGAAATGGTTCTATTCAGTCTCGAACTGTTGATCCGTTCAACTCAGTTTTGCAACGAACTGTTACCAGTGGTTAAAATGGTTTCAATTCCGAGTCAGTTTTTAAAACATTTATTATTATGCATAAATAAGTTAAAAATAATTCATATTTAAAAAAATTAATTTTTTTTATTCATTTAAAACACAACAAAATGTTTATGGTTTAAATCCAAATTTGCGGATGCAGAGGTATAGATAAATTTGAATCCCATCCAATTACAGCCCTACACTTGATTGAATTCTAGTAACGTGTTCAGGTAACTAAACAAATTTCTCATGAGCCGTGAGAGGAGCAGATTCCAGGGATGATCAAAAGAGTGGCAATTTGGAGTTCCGAGTTCATATGGTTAATGTCATTCAGAACATGCCCTCAGTCCTTACCTTCAAATAGCTCTATATATACTTTCCTTTCATGCAACTTACACCATACAAAGGAATGAGAGTAAAGAGAGAAAGATAAAGGAAAAGAAAAAGGAGAGAGAGAGAGAGAGAGAAGGAGATGGAGGCTTATTATAAGGTTGGGAGTTTGGTGTTGGCAGCTGCTTTGTTGGTTGCCGTACACCAGGTGTGGGCACAGGATTGCAAAGCTGATATCGATGGTTTAATGAAGGAATGCTTGCAGTACATTAAGAAGTCTGGGCCACAAGTTCCACCATCTCAAGGGTGTTGTGACGTTGTGAAGAAAGCCAACATAACATGTGTGTGCCAGAACATCACCAAAGAGATGGAGCAGACAATTAGCATGGCCAAGGTGGTCTATGTTGCTAAATACTGCGGCAGAGATCTTCCCCATGGATTGAAGTGTGGAGGTAAGATCTCATTTCATCTTTAATTTTTTCTTCTTTTCTTTTTTATTCTGATTTATGATCTTAATAAATGGTTTCAAATTTTAATATGTATTCAGCTTTTTCAATATGTACACAATCTAACATGAGTTCTGATTCATTGCTTTTTTCATTTGTTTTGTTTCAGACACTACCATCCCAAAGAAATGAAGTGGATTAAGGTGGAGAAGAATAAATGGATTAATATTGTCCATTCAGTGAATGTCTTGAACGCTTAAATGCGTTTTTTTTTTTTTTTTATCAATTTCATGAATAAATGTTGAAAATCTTAAAATAATAAGAATAATGTGGCATACTATCTATTAACCACTTGATCAAGTATCTTGTTGTGATGATGTTGGGAACATGAAAATCCCTTCACATGTAAAAGGAAATAAAAGATGTACCACTCTTGTATACAAATCTTCTTTTGCACCTCTCATTCTTTTTCACTATGAGACTTTTCATACAGTATTCACATTCACACAATCAGTGTTTTCAACCCCTTTTTGACCCAGCCAGTCCGACCGGTGATTTGTTCACAATTCCGATTCAGGTCAACCTCTAACTCTCTATATCACTAATTAAAAACCATTAAAAGATATATTAGTGACAATTGACCCGTTGACCTGGAGGAAAGTATGGGGGTTCTAAACACTGTATTGATTGAAATTCATGAAAATTAATGAAGTTCCAGGCTAAGCACACTATGCATGGGGCATCTAAGGGACCTTAAAGTTTTCAATTTTGATTCTTTACAATTTTAACCCTTTTACAATGAAAACTTTGTTTTCTCTGCCCATTTTACTAGAACAAAGTTACAAAAACTTCAGTGCCCATTGTAGGATCCTTCCACTGATTTAAAACTACAACTAAGTACTTTGAAGTACTTAGACAGTTCTATAGAAAGTATAAAGCAGTTTGGTTTAGTAATAAAAGTTAGTTTATCAAAACCAAGTAACTGAATCCCTAATTAAGAGGTAGCTGTTGAGGTTGAACAGCCTTTGCAATTTTTTTAATCTAAAAAAGAAGCATTAAATAATTTAAATATGGTAGGTAGACCACAGTGTTCAGTAAAGGCAGATGTTAGACAATGAATGTGCATGTTATATTTAATAATTAATTATACGTTTAAAAGTAGTCTTAGGATCATTAAAGATAAAGGCAAGTGAAGTTAATAATAAAGTCATCCCCTAACTTTTATTTTATTCAATTTCTTTTTTTATGAAAATGGGAATTGTTTATAGAGCTCATAATCTGTTGAGATTTTGATAGGCACAAGTAGTGGCAAAAAAAATACTTGAAAAGATAGTTTGGTCATGCACATGCTCCCCCCTATTGATTTGGGTAAACCCCTCAATTTGTGATTAAAATGGTGTTCTGAAAAGACAAAACTACCCTTGTATAGTTATAATGTATAAGGGTATTTTTGTATTTTCACTAGGGATGTGCCGCATTGATGATTTATTAACTTGTATTATTAGATTTTCTTGAATAAGTCTCATCAGCATCTTAATTCATAGTTGGAAGCTTGACAGCTTTTCTGCAGACATGGCACCTGCCAAACAGTGAAATCATTTTCCTGGTTTCATTCTTCGAAAAAGAAGAAAATAATTTCGATCAATGCTGATATTTTGTGGCTTTTTTTTTTTTCTTGTGGTAGTGTGAAAGGACTGATGGATGTGTCCATGTAAAGCACAAAAAGAAAAAATGATGAATATGCTTTAACCTGTTATATTGTATTGATTATTGACATGTTCAACTTGTTGTCTTTCTGTGTGTGTATTATTTTTTATTTTTATTTTTTTTTTCTGGTGAGACAGCACCTGTTTTTGCTTGCTTCGCTAGCGTTACTTTTGCTTTTCTTCGATTAATTATATCAAATCTATTTGGCGATGAGCAGCACATCAACATGCTTTGTCAATTCAATCACGAGGTAAGGAAAAAAATCCAAAATTAAGGCAGACTAAGGCCACGTTTGGTTGGACAGAAAATTAGAGAGAAACAATAATTAAGTTGAGGGAAACTTCTTGACAAATTGAATTCTGTAAAATTCTTTAAGAGCTTTCCCTCAATTTGAATGGACTTGGGTTAAGCATTTGTCAAAATTTGAAGAGTCCAGGCCAATGCAATGTAAATTCTTCAAATAGGATACCCAATTTGCACTCCTAAAAAGTGAAAGGTATCCTTTCTTTGGTTATTACTTTTGTTTCTTCAATTGTGCTGTTGTTTCATTTTAACTCTAAGAAAGCTAAAAAAAGGTGCAATACATACAAAAGCTTGGAAGTTAAAGAAGCTCAAAAGAACAAACCAAACATAGCTTATGATATTGATGACCACCTTTGTAAGCCAGACAATTTGGCCATGCTCCAGTTTTTTTTTTTTTTTTTTGCCACCTCAGCTTGAAAACAAAAACTTCCTTTTTCTCTCCTGGAGGAGTTCTCTCAAGTTTCCTAACCAGTCAAATTGCTAAATTGAAGAAAACAAGTGTGGTGAAGAAGGAATTCTCTAAGCAGTTTCCCTACCTTTCTGATATAATCTTTCAGTTGTTAGGTCGCCCGTCTCATTTCCCAACCTCCACGTTGTTTCCCCAAGTTCTCAAGTCATATCTTTTAACTATTCAATCACTAAAATCAAGTAAACAAGGTCCAACTCTATGAAAGGCTTCTCATATTTTTCTTCATCTTCTAACTCATTTCCAAACTACCAGACTCTCACCCCATTTCTCCCCTGAATGAACCTGGGAAGCACATTTTCAGCCAGCAGAAAGCCTTGTATCTCATAAATTCCAAACTATCTTGACCTACCAAATACCAAGAAAGACCGACCATGCCATAAACAAACAGCCCGGCCCCGACAAGACAGAAATCCCAGAAATTCTTTACCATAAAACTAATGACTACTAGCTATCTAGGAAGAATGGGGATGATAGCTGCTAGTACTTTTTGCTAAACTTAGAGGTTTGATGGATGGGTTTGGTTTGTTAGCTGACAAAAGCCATACACCCATTAAAAGGTTGAGCTGGACCAAGCTTGCCCACTTTTATCTTGGCCTTTTAATAGAATGATTAGTCTATTAGGACTTAGGACCAGCTATCAAATATCAATTCTATTAGGCTGCATTTTGACTCCAGGAGTGGTATGTATTTGAATTTAAATTGTATTTTGATTCCGTGAATTTGAAATGATTAATTTTCTACTGAGAAGAATTTGAATTCTATGAGAGCATAAGATACTTAAACGGCAGTAAAATGTCCAGAGTCGTTATTGGGCTGTGTTGAATGAGCCATTTCTGAAAAATTACCTACAATGGCTTCACCCAAAGCCGTTTTTGGGCTGATTAAAGTTTTCTTCAATTTTCCGAATTTTCATGAAACAAGTTTTATTTTTTGGATAAAACACATACTAATCTTGTCCAAGTACACTTGACTTACTTCGGAATTGTGATGAGATGGCTTGATGAGTTTTAAGATTTATTGACTCTTGCAACTTCAGAAACCGCTGGGTAAAAACCATCTCAAAGATGCATTTAGCCAGTCATTAGAAGAGCTGTCTACTTAGCTCAGTCATCCCAAAGAAGACTAAACACACTTTTGGCTGTAATCTATTTGATCATTAGGCAAACCTAATTCAACCCCAATTCTCAATCCACTCAAATCCAAACGCAATTAGAGAAGCTCCTGTGCCTCTATACCGTTGAACCGATCCACTTTTATGATCCAAGTCATCCGACAGGAAAAAGATAATAGAGATTTGGTTATCTTTTGTCCCCTTGTAACAAGGTTGATCCATTACCAAAGCGATGAGGTTTATTGCTTAATGGGTCCCACACTTTATCATGATATAACACCAACAAGATTATTTTAACTTTTTATCACCATTAATATGCAAAAGAAATAATGGGCCCCAATCTATGAAATATGCAGCACATGATAAGGTATCGCACCAGTGACCGGACCCACCCGTGGGCCCGGATCCGACATTCTTGTGTGAGTTCAAATCTGCGCCCCACCCGCTCTCGCCCCACAAATGCCCCACACGCCCGTAGTGTGCCATCTGTCCCTTCACACGGCTTCCGCTTGTAGCGCGTGCAGGGCTAACGGGATGTCCGTTAGCCCCTCTCGTTACCCCCAAAACTCTATCATTCGAAATCTCAAAATCCTATCTCGAGTTAGAGTTCTCTTCTCCTTCTCCTTCTCCTTCTCCGGCACCGGCAGGTACCTCTTTGGTATAGGAGCAAATGCCCACCCGCTCTCTGATTTGGATTGCTTTTTCGGTCCTAGTCGAGGTAGCTTAGGAAGCTGGGAGATGGTGAGCTTTTTAGCAGGTCCATTCATCTTAAAGCTCCATCCCAACACGTAATGGGAAGTAGAGAAGGAGACCGTCGATGATGAGAAGCCAACGTACATGGAATCCTCCATGAACGGAGAAAGATTGCGAGAATAAGAAAGAAGGGGGATATGGGGTTTAGAAACATCAATTGGAGTCAACGTTACATTCATCTGTCCTTCTACGCCATTGTATTCTATCCATACTTGAATTGGTTTCCCAGTTACGAGGCTTAGATTCTTACGGTTATCACTTTGATCGATAGCATACGATACTTGGGCAAAAGAAACAGACGTCAAGCCGTTAATATCGATACCGACATGGTTGTAATTGATACCTGAGAACTCACTGTTCTTGATGGTGTCGAGCTCTACTGCAACAACATGATTGGACAGATTACCGTTGTTGGATTCATTGAACATGCCTAGATACTGGGTCGGTCGAGCTCCGGGAAGCGCTCTTGAAGGTGTGATCACGAAAGCAATTCCATGACCATAAAAATTTTGGAACTTGGGGAGGATCCCAAATACAAAAGTGGTAGAGAATGTGAAAACATTGCCGTCTGGTAGATTCTTGAAGTGGAGAGGATAGGGATAGAAGGCATGGCCCAACTGTCGTTTATATTGATACGTTAGCATCAAGAGCCCGTTGGGTATGATCTGTGCTTCGCCATCCAGGCTAACTTTGTCACCTCGAAATCCATTATAGATAAAGCCAGTATCTTCCAAGGCCACCGAGGACATGAGTAGAAAAACAAACAGGCACAGTAGCAGTGGTAACACGACCTTCAGAAACATTGTCCAGAGATCTTGTCTGAGAACGTTTTCTCGTATTATTTCCTATCCAAAATCTTGTTTACTTTCTTCTATGGTAGAGATTCAACGGATTCCTCAGGAGCGTAAGAACCAGCTTTTCACTTCTTCGATCGGAATCCACTCAGGCAGCGTTCAACGATGCAGTAGCACCTGCTCGTAAAACCCAACTATGCTGGAAAAACTTACAACCAATCAATCGGTATCATCTCTTTCCGGCATCATAGATTTTTTCATCAAATCTACTTTCTTCTCCGTGATCAATATTACAGGCCGGGAGTCCCTAGTTGATGCATCCATTTCCACCTACCACGTTAAATTATTCAACTATATCGATCTTATCATTAACCACCTTTTTCTGCTTCACCGTTTGATCTTATCATTAACCACCCCAGTTGATGCCCACCCGCTCTTTGATTTCTGGAAAACGAAAATATCAGAAAAAAGAGAAAAATGAAGAAATGTGTGAAAAAAGGTGAGTTGTAGAGTTCCTGCCGGTGCTGGAGAAGGAGAAGAGAACTCTGCCGTCGGTTTCTCTGATTTCTGGAGAGAACTCTGGCGAATTGGAGAAGAGAACTCGGGGTCAAGGGACCAGCTGCACGAACTCGAGAGGGAGGAGGTGGGAATAGGGTTTTGAGATTTCGAATGATATGTTTTGAGAGTTTTCGGGGGTAACGGGAGGGGCTAACGGAAGTCCCGCTAGCCCCGCATGCGCTACAAGCGGAAGCCGTGTGAAGGGACAGATGGCACATTAGGGCATGTGGGGCATTTGTGGGGCGAGAGCGGGTGGGGCGCAGATTTGAACTCTTCATGTGTAAAAGCAAAAGTGAAAAGTGAATTTGTTGGGTTTGGGGCCGTCAAACCTGCTTATGATGCCCGAGGCCACTGTAAGTATGTAACTTAAGGCAGTGTTTGGTATTAGTGCTGTTTTCTAAGAAAACAGAGCCATATAGGCACCACATCAGAAAAAACAATGTTAGAAGCAACAATCTCTTGTTTGGTATTATTTTTTCAAAAAAAAATGTTACTCCAGATTATACCTTAGAAATTGGAAAAGTGTAGTTTGGAGCAACGCCAACTTTGATGTTTTTTAGAAAAACAGAGCATTGGTGCCAATGACGTGGCATCATATTGAACGTTGGATAATAAATTCAATATTGAAAATATTACTGTCAATACTGATACCAAATAAAAATACTGCTATTTTTTTTCAAAAAAATGTTTATATAATAGCACCGATTTTAAACAAAAAAGAAACACTGGTTCTAACTCCACATGCCTACCACCGATGCCAAACACCTATTAAACCACTCGTTGCGTATTAAGATTTTTTAAAAGGCTTGCTTATTAAGATTCAAGAATCATTAAAGGATAGATGAATATTCAACCATCCGTTTTATTTTTTCCAATGTGACTATACAATGGGTAGTCCATTCCCATAATTGTAAATCGGACTGTCACTCGTGGCCCGATAAGGCCCAGCACGATTTTAGTTTGGCCTGGCATGACAGGACACATCACACAGGTACGATGGGATGCGTTGTGTCGGGTTTGGGTTTCCAGGCCCATAGCCAGCATAGCACGGCATGACCGAGTGGACTATGCCGCCCATGGCCCACATACCGGTATGGCTCAGCACAATCCATATATATATAATATATAAATATATAAATATATATAATTTTATTTTTTATTTTTATCTATTTTGTTAATATATTTTAAAATTTTCATTATTTTTCTATTTTTTAAAAATATATCTTTTATGACTTGGCCCAATCTGTGGCTCATCCTAGCCCAAGGCTCGGCATAAGGACCAGCCCAACTTATGGTACGACTCAGGCCAGCTTGAGCCCATGCCGAACTAAATCTTTGAAGTATCTTAGAAGTAGCAAGTACAACCCAATTTATACCTCTACCATTCCCCTAACCCAAATCCCCAAATCTGGTGCAGCAGGATTCAATGTCAAGTCCATGCGACAACTAATAAGAGACCTTATTAATTAGTCGGTTTATAGTAGTTTAAGAGTATACAGTTAATGTATACTTGGTGGGCTACGCTAAGTGGTATTATCATGAATTTTACAATACAATTTTATGGCATTTTCATGTTATCTCCCAGCAGAGTCTAAAAACTTAACGTCCTCTTTAAATAGGGGTGATCAACTTTATCAAGTGCCTACCTTGGCACTCCAAAAAACACACATCCCTTGGGGGATAGTCGAGGTTAATGGTTATCAGCATGAACTGGCACTGCGCCTCGTGCATGAGAGGGAGGATTTGCATATGGGTTCGCCATAACCCTACCTTATCACTACCAACCCTGTGTTAAGTTGATTGAATTATCCCGCCATAACGTTAAGGTTTGTTCAACGCCCAATGGTTACTTAGCACAGTCATCATCGGCATAATCCCCCTCCGACATGTAAATGATGCTCCATGGATTGGCATGAGTCAGACAAGAGCTTTGACAATATAGAATGAGATCATGATCCAGTTCCACCAACCTCGGTGGAGCCCTTCACGGGCTATGGCAACCTCATATATAACAATAAAAATGACTCCTCGTATACTATAGAACTACTAGATCTACCACCACTCACTACCCAAGACCTTCCCTCCTTTCTCCTCCCTTCCAATACCTATTCTTCTCTTTTCCTCGTGGTCTAAATTTTAAATTTTCATAATAAGATAACGAATATGCATTTTCAAAACGTGGTATTTATGTCATTTTCACAAAGGGCATTGTAAAGAAAATTAGATGATGTCCAAAGGGCATTTGTGATATTTCACATGTCACTTAACATCTATTAACGGTTTTAGACTAAATTGATAGTTTTCAAAAATTTACACTTTTAATTAACTTGACACTATCAGGGTACTAAACTAAATATTTTCCTTTTAAAATTAGGACAAATTTCTTATACTAATCCTAACGTTTAAGAAATTGATTAACTATATGTTTACTGTTTTAACATTATCTTAAAGTACTCCTATTGTTTTTGACAATTGATTAGTGTTATCATCCATTAATATTCCATCAAATTTCGTACACTCACGACACCATGTCGCCTATAATTTTTTAAAACCCAATGTTACCCTTCACTCTTTCTCTCTCTCCTTCTTCCCCTTTGTTCTCTCTCCCACATTTCATCATCTCCACCTCCGGGCCCCTATCTCACTCATTCAGAAAAAAGTGCCCAAGTGCCCAAGTCTACCTCTCTCACTCCTTCTTCCCCTTTGTTCTCTCTCTCTCCTTCTTCCCCTTTGTATCTCACTCCTTCTTCCCCTTTGTTCTCTCTCTCTCTCCTTCTTCCCCTTTGTTCTCTCTCCCACATTTCATCATCTCCACCTCCGGGCCCCTCTCTCACTCACTCACTCACTCAGAAAAAGGTGCCCAAGTGCCCAAGTCTACCGGAGATTGAAGCACTTGCCAAGATCAATGGAAGGTTGGGTGCCTAGATCTGCTAAGTATCTCTTAGATCTGCAAGAAACCCAGATCTGAAATCTAAGAGATACTTAAATGATCAGATCCATTGTCGTTGGTCAGAGCAAGGGTTTGTAAACCCCTATACTCCAACAGTGTCATTTCCTATTCATTTCTCTTCCAAAAACCAAAGCTTCAAACACGAGCTCCCTCAGAAAGTTCAACCTTTTCGATGCCAAGGGCAATGGAGGCAGCGGATTGCCGATCATTTCATACCTATTTTTATGCCTTTTCAGAACGGGGTTCTGCTTTCTGGTGTGATGGAAGAGAAGAATAAGAAAGCGAGAATGAAAGGGATGCTTGATTTTTACGTTTAATGTGCGTGTAGGTTAGGGATGAAACATGATGAGGAGCTTGTCATCGTCATCAAGGTTGCGGCTTCGTCACCAAGACCGAGGCTTATCACCTCCTTTACCTCTGCCGCTTCAAAGAGGTTGACGACATGCTCCTACTTGGAATCGCCCCTCTCCTCCGATAATTCTTCCCAACAGCTTTCAATGTAGGAGATAAAACTGGAATAAATAAGAAAAAAGCAAAGGAAGAAATAGATCCCTCCTTTACCACTATCGCTTCAAGGAGGTCGGCGACATGCTCTTAATTGGAATCGTCCCTCTCCTTCCAATAACTCTTCCCAACAACTTTTAATGTAGGAGACAAAGCCTGGAATAAAGAAAAAAAAATAAAGGAAGAAAAGACAAAACCCCTGCAAAAAGAATGATATGCTAGAAATCGCAAGAGTTGACGACATTTTTACCATCTTGAGAGATTGAGAAAGAATCGGAGAGGAGGACTACCTTGTCTAGGAAGATTTAGATTCAGCAAACAGTATCTCTCCCTTTCTTTCTCTCTCTTCCTCTCCTTTCTTTTTTACTTCTGTCAATCCGACAAGCTTTTCTCTACCATTTTCAGGGGAAAACAAGGCCTAGAAACTAGCCATTTTAATTGGAGTTGGCCTCGATTCCTCCTTTCTTGTTCTGGTAGTCGCCCTCTTCATTGGGTGGCGGAAAGAACCAAAAGACCCAAACAATATTGAACATAAACGGTTAACAAACGAAAAAACTCATTAACAATCTCTCTTCAAAAACCAGAAACCCACCAAAAATTTTCATTAATAACCAATTTTTGAGCTCATTTGGTTTTCTGGCACAAACAAACAAGAGGCTGGTTCGATAAGCCTCGACAAGCTGAGACAATTCACGCTCCCTGTTAAACATTGATAATGTTTGTCGAATTTGTTACTTCTGGGTCGACCAAGTTTAATGTTTGATCCTGCTTGGTCTCATCTATAAATCATGATTATTCTCATCTACAAATTAAATCATGGTTCTAGGTCCGCCTCTTCGTACAAGTTTTGTTTGAAGTTTTCATTTTAAATAAGGATTTTGAAAATTAAAAAAAATGATAAATAAAATTATCTTTTTAATCCTTTCGTTAACAAACATTAACTATGGAAGATTTTAGTTAATTGTCAAAAATATTAAGATACTTTAAAACAATAAAGATATAATTAATCAATTTTCTAAACCTTAAAAATAGTTTAAACAATTTGCCTTTAAAATTATGGATTCGAATATTCGATCGATTCAGTTAAATGCAATTTTTTATTCAATTTTTCCATTCGATTCGGTTTTTCGTTTTTTATGAATACCCCTCTTGAACCAAGAATGGAGGCATGTTAAAGTCGGTACAACCGACCCAACCAAACCGCCAGATTTCCACCATAAACCATAATCAGCAATAAACCGAGTGCCGCCGAACCATATACGGTTCATACTCGTAAATAGCACCATGGCGCCAGCACTATCGTTTTCTACAAGGAGTCCTTTTTCAACTTTCATCTATTGTACGTTTTTCGATTCCCCACGCCCGTTTCCTTCGGCATCTCCACCCAATTCCTTCAGTTGACCGCTAAGTGACTCGTTCGACCGATTCTGACCGTTGATCAAACATAACATCTTTTCCGAGTCAATGATCAATTGTTCTTGAACGAAACATCATAAGAAGATTCAATCACAAACTGGACCCCAGCCTTTTGATTAGAATCTAATGACATTTCAGCTTGATCTTTTATCAGGAAGGTTCTTTCTTAATCATTTTCCAGGTATATAACCTGTATGGGAGCAGGGAGCTTTCCGTAGTCATCAGCTGGCCCCACGCGTTTTAAACACCTACAGGCTACAGCCCAGCCCAATTATGCCGAAGGTGACCAGCTTCTCACCGATTTCGACAGGCTGTAGGCTGTAAAACCAACTCCCTCTAATTGAAAATTCCGTCCCTTTCGAACCTCAGGTTCGGATTGCCGAAGCAATCAGGTTCGTAACATCCCCTCCCTCGGTCTATATATAGGACTTTCGAAGCATCAGACATAAACCGTAGAACAGTTCTGGTCTTATCATTCGTCCGGGCGAGATATTTTCCTCTCTGTGTCCTAAAGGTAAATCCTAATCGCTTTAGGGGAATACGTAGATCTTCTTCAGGAGTGTCTCCGATTTGGTTTTATTTCGCTATCTTTTTATTTTTTGTGAAGTGTTAAGTTTTTCATGAGATCTGATGGTGAGATTTTCAATTCTGGGTGGGGTAATGCAGTCTTGACTCTCTTGACTCTGAAATTTGGGTTTTATGGTTTAGATGAATTGGAGGTTTGTTTTTGTCATGAGGTCTGCTTGCGATGATGTTTGATTCTGGAGTAGGAGTTGTGCTTCCGGTTGAAGTTCATGGTGGATCTGGTCCATTAGGCCTATGATCTTGAAGATCGGCTAGGAACTTCAAAATTTTGTGAGGACTGCGGCCGATCTTTAAGGAACTTCGTCATTTGCAGGGCCTAGGTGTCTGATTTTTTGATTTCGAAATGTTTTTAGTTTTTGCAAAGCGGCTTTCGTTCTGTAGTTGAGTTTCTTTTTTTTTTTTAATTCTAATTTGCATTACCAGTGAGATCTAAGTTCTTCGATGTTTGATTGTTGGGTAAAAGGCGCGGAATTTATTATCGAAAGTGAAACCTTCAGCTTTGGAGGTCTTAATAGCTATGACCAGTGTTGATCGGGGATAACAAGAAAAGATTTGACGCTTTAGACAAAATAACTTGGCTAGATCTAAAACAATTTGGTTATTTTTGGAATTCCAGAATTTTCCACGTTATCGTCCTTCCTTTTTCTCCAGATTTCCTATGTCATGGTTGTGATCTATTCTAATGCTTCTATCCAGGCAAGTTTGAACGTGACTGGTACGAGAACAGGGGAAGTTAAGGTTATATAGAAGTAGTGATGGGACTAGTATCTGGAGGAAGATCTACACTTAATCCGAACGCCCCTCTCTTCATCCCAGCAGCTTACAGGCAAGTGGAGGATTTCTCTCCTGAATGGTGGGAGCTGGTGAAGACATCAACTTGGTTCCGGGACTACTGGCTCGCCCAGCATCAGGAAGAAGAAACCTTTATCAGCACTCCTAATGACGACGATGATGGCGTTGACATTGCCGATCTGCTCCCAGAGTCGTTTGATTTCGATGTCGATGAAGAATTGTACAACGTGGATGCCCAATTCGAGGAGTTTGTTCAATCTTATCCTCAACAAAATGGGTCAGCACTGTTTGCTTCCAAGCCGGTAAATGGTATGCATTTATGTTCTCCATCGATGACGATATTTTCGTTCTAAAGTGAAATTTCAATTTTTCATTCTATTAATGTTGTAATTGTTTTGGAAAAGCAGGCATGGAGATGAATACTGAAGCGCTGATGAAGAGCCTGATGACGACCTCCATGAAATCTCCAAAAGTCCCCAAGTCTCAGATGGAACCTGCGAAGTATCGAGAGAAGGCCCCACAGTCCATTAGCCCCAAATGTAGCCCTCGCCGCATCCATCAGCCCCGTTGAAAGAAATCAAAGAATAACTTGTAGAAGCTCTGGGATCGTCGTAGCTCTCTTTAACATTACTGGCAAAGTAAATAGTTTGTTTTTTTCTGTCCATCTCGTGTATAGAACAAGGTGACAACTCCCTGCTAGGGTGTAGCAATGTAGCAATTCCTCCTGTCTTGTTTCTTGTTTGTGTCCCATATTGAACAATCCATCCGAAGAACAAAATGTATAAAAAAGTAAAAGAGAATGTAAATTAACAAAAAAATGCGTTGTTAATTGTTAGTTTATTTTGTGCCGGGAGCTATTTGTCCATAAATTTGATTATTTGATCCTAAAACAAGTGAGGAGGAATCTACGAAGGACAAATCAATCCATTGGCTTTGGCCCCAGAAACAGAACTTAAAATCCTGCCGACATCGGCTCAAAGTAGTAAACAGATAAGAACTTCAATATGATCAAATAAACCATACTGGGATGATGTTGAGGGAGCTATCGGAACTGATGACTTACAGTTCGTTTGGTTCACAGTTGGAACAGGAATAGTCTATTCCCAGTGTTTGGTTCAAATTGGAATTTAAATCAACGGATTCTCAATCCAATAGGGGAGGGGAGGGAATAACCATCACCCTCGTATGGGGAATGCCATTTTACTAATAATGGGAAACTGATGTCCATTCAATTTCGATTTTAGGTCTGTTCCCGCGAACCAAACGAATCCTATTTTTTTTTATAAGAATGCATTTTGTAGGAAATAGGAATAATGCTGCTGCGTCAATCTCTAAAGAGAGAAGATGTAGTTTCACTTTCACCACATTATTAGTTTTTACATTATTGGCATGAACATGCTCTACGGGTATGGCGGATTGATAGAGAAGGGAGAGAGATGTCTTAATAAACTCATGCAATCATCCATTAGATTATGAATATAGCAGGGAAGATGCACAGGATCAAATTCAAATCAGGATAAATCTGAATCCAATCCAATACTATAAATCGTAGATCTGATTATTCGAGTCAGAATCCGATAAGGATGCAAGATATCCAAATATGATTTGATCCAATTTAGCTTAAAAAATAAATTATTAAAAGGAAAAATATAACAGTTTAAATAAAAAAAAATAAAAAATACAAATATTTTTTCAACTATTTTCATCATATACATATATATATAATTTTTACAAAAATGCATTATAAAAAACAATTCAAGTTTTAATCAGATCCTATTATCTCCAATCTGATAAAAAAACCTGAAATGGGGATATTGGAACCTAGCAAAATAGGATTAGAATTTGGATCGAATCCGATCCATTTGCACCCTTACCCTAATAAATGACTTACCAAGATACAAATCAGAGATCTTCATGTAACATTTTATTTTAATCCTAATTATGCCTTATATTATATCTTGGGCTTTTCTAATTCCCATTCTCCATTGTGTTTGGTTTGAAAGAAAATGTAGGGAAAGGGAGGTAAACTTATACAAGGTTTTTTAAGGTTTCCCTGCATTTTCTCTACCTTCTATTTCAAAGCACTAGCTTGGGTAGAAAAATTTGGGTGATTGTTCATTAATTTGATTACTTTAAAAGAAGTTGAATTGCTTAATCGACAGAAATCACTGAACACATGTAAGGGGCATTTATTTCTGTTTTTAGAAAGAATGGTCGGTTGAATCGTTTAGGCCAGCAACCGATGGCGAAGTTGGTAATTGGCCAAAACGAGAATTTGAATTTGATTTTAAATGCAAAACGCAGAGGACAGAGCTCAAAATGCAGAAGCTCAACCGTTGAGGCCTAGAAGCCTAGTGGTAGAATTAGGGTTGTGCTTTATAATTAATCAGGTGGTAGAAGTAGGGTTTTGTTGTTTTTTTTATCAGGTGTTGGAACTTTGAACTAGTTACTTACTGTGTAATCAGGCTGTATTCCATGAGTTCGCGTTCTGTGCACCCATTGGTGCATTGGACGCGTGAACCCACCAAACACGTTCGACCATGTCGATTGAGCGTGGGATGGGTAACTTTAACATGGGTCTGGCCATCAATCAATGGAGGCCGGTTCAATTGGACACAAAAAAGACAAAACATCCATTTTTATTTCACAACTCCCCCTCCCTATCCTCATTTCGAACCCCAGCACAACAACAGCTCACTGGTGCCTTCACTTCACACCGGCGCCCCCGTGAACGATGAAGCCACCGGTGGCCCTGTCCATGGTTCTTTTAATTTCTTACTGAACCTCTTCGTTTTGCAGAGAACATAGTACATGCAAATGAAGTCTCTTTGTATGGGATGGAAGGAACAGGTGAAAAAGTGACTGCAAATGATGCCGTGGAAGGTATACACCTCAAAAGGAAAGAAAACGATCATGCCCTGAAACCAAGCAACCACAATGTGTTGGATCCATCTGCCATGTTTTTATCTCTGGGAAGTGGTTGGGCCAAGAGCTCGCCCCAAGGATTTACAGATGCTTTACAGAGTTGGAGCTTAAATAGATCTGTAACCTCTTTAGCTGGATCAGAACCTATATGTGCTAGCCCTCATTCTATTAATGACATTGGAGTAATGGTTGAAGAATTAACATTGAATAATTACAAAAACCTAAATTTATCTGTACATGATAGCTCAAACAATGGTTAGGCAGGGCAAGTGGCAGATCCTTTATCAGCTATCAAGTGGATTGGGAAGTGAGAGTTCACATGGACATATGGTGCATGTATTCATAACTGAAATGTGTGTATTCATAGCTGTACTCAGAACCATGTTTTAAAAGATGTGCCTAGGCTCATAGGCAGGATATGAACCAAGTGGGTGGTTTTTGTTCATATGAACCAGGTGAGTATGAAATGAAAATGGATGTTTTGTGTTTTTGCATCCGGTTGAACCGAATTCCATCGATTGACCACCAAACCCATGTTAACATTACCCATCCTGCGCTCAATCAATGTGGTCAAACGTGATTGGAGGGTTCACGCGTCCGGTGCACCCATGGGTGCATAGAACACGGACTCATATTCCACATAGGTCTAAAGTTGTGTGAGTCCTAAATCGCAGTAAAACGGAGAAATAATCAATCAACTCAAACGAGTTTTTGTTCTTTTTTTTTTCTTCTTCTTCTTTTCTAACTCGAGTATACTATGGTCCAATATTAATTTTCTTTTCCATGTTTTTTTCTTAATATTTGGCTTTCACTGTTCATCTGGGTTGCTATTTTTCGATATACACAACGTGGTCTTGTATGTTTCTTAAGGTTTACTAAATGGTTCATGAAGAAGTCTGGATTATAGTACTCTTCTTAGGCTCTGTTTTGTTGGGGACTTGGTAGGATTTCAAGATGGGTTTTCTAGATAAAAACTGAAATGGGGATGGCACTGAGAATCAAGGGGGTAGAAATTTAAAACAGAAAGTTTACAAGTAGAATTTTGATGGAATAAGAGAAAAAAAAAACTATGAAAAGGTGCAGAATATAAGACATAAGGTAGAGAAGATGGACAATGAAACAGAGAATAATACGAAGAAAAAACAAGATAGTTTTGTTCCAAATTTCTTATTGTTTTGATTATTGCAGTAATCTTCAAGCAATGCCTTACAACCTAGAGTTTTCCTGTTTTACAAATGGAAATGCCTTACAGTCTTTAAGAATGACCTTGTAATCTAATATTTATAGATTTCACCCTAGCCACCTAGCTTACGGAAATTATAGAAAAACAAAATGTAAGGTACCTTTGTTGTCCTTGTACTAAGAACTGTCATGGTCTAATGGTCCATGGCTCCATGCTGAACTGATTCTCCATGTTGTAACCTGTAACTATTAGGTTTCTAATCTATTTAGGATACGTGACCTTCATCCAGTCCTTCACTCCTTCAGGCTGATAATTGCTTGTTTTGCAGCTTATTTTCTTGATTTAAATCTAGTTGAGCTTCTTCTGAGGCAGTGGTTTAAAAGTAAATATTCAACCATAATGAATCGTTCAAAATCAGAGCTAGGTGATGTCCATGCAGTGAAAGACTAAAAAGGGGGGATTAGAAAACCAACTTCGAGATGAAGGCCCGTGCCAGATTCTCCCTCTCAAGCCCAGAGTTCAAGTTTGAAAGGAACATAAAAAACAACTGAAGATCACCTTACTGGTTGTGAGAATGAGAGATTGCAATTGGAGTTTGAGTTGAAGACTACAAAGGACAAGGTCAAGGACCTTGAAGATGAACTGGCAAAGAAGGCATGCAGTGAGGAAGAATTAAAGAGGAAATTGATGTTGCAGAAGAAAAGATTATAGCAAAAGAAAAGTTGTTAGAGGATGCCAAAGCTCAAATTCATCAACATGAAAAATTGATAGTGGAACTTGAGTTGAATTCTGTTAAGGAAAAAATCAAGTCCATTTGAAGATGAATTGCAAAAAAAGTTGCATAATGAAGAGGAAGTGAAGAGGAAATTGGATATTGCAGAAGAAAAGATCACAACAAAAGAAGAAGCATTAGGAGATTCTGAAGATCTAATCTGCCAGCACAAAAAGTTGATTGATTATGGGTACAAACTGTTGATTTATATCAAGCAGGAAAAATTGGAAATAGAACTCAAATTGAAGACTACAGAGGAAAAACTCAAGGATCTCGATGATAAATTGAAAAAGAAATTGTGCACTGAGGACGAATTGAAGAGAAAGTTGGAAGTTGCAGAAAAAAACATTCTAGCAAAAGAAAAGGCACCTAAGGATGCTGAAGTTGCACTCCGCCAGCTCAAGAGGTTGTTTGAATCTGAGTAAATTAAATAAAATGATTGATTGTAAAAATGAGAAATTGAAACTGGAAATTGAATTGAAGACTATAAAGGAAACTGTCAAAAACATAGTAGGTGATCTGGAGAGATAAATTGTGGAGGACACTCTTTACAAAGGTCAACCAGTTGAAGCCTGATACCAGTGGCCATACCCTAACAGTGAAGGTCATAAGTTTAAAGATGGTGTCTCATCAATTTAACCGCACCTGTGTTGCTGAATGTCTCCACTACTCGCAATGACCAAGATAATTGACTTTGATGAAGTCAGGCACCACAGTTAATCTATGTAATGGAAGAATGGTAGGATCCATCGTATGGACGCCAAAAAGGTTGCGGAATGGGTGGGAGAATTTCAAAAATTTCCTACATTTCTTCCAACTGGGAATCGCATTCCCTTATTTTAAAATCAAATATTCAAGGATCTACTCGAACCAAACCAGACTAGATCTGAACTAAAGATCAGGGGAAGGGTTATACCTGATACTGAGAATCAAAATCTCCCAACATCGGCGTTCACGCCCAAAGAAAGATCCAATATCTGTTCCCGCGGAAGATGACACAGCGATGGTGGGGCAGAACCAACAGTGTATGTCTCACGTACTGAAATCTTCACAAGAACTCATTGGAGGCTTAGAGCACCGAACCAAATCAGCCTTTCAGCAAAGATTGATATCAAGAACAGATTTCTTGATTCTCCCTTCAATGGAGTTCGAACTATGCAGCAAGGTGGCGGCGGCTGGAGGAGATCCCTAAGCTGAAAGTGGCGTGAATGCAGTTTTCAGCTTAAGGAGGATGAGATCCTATCTCAAATTGCAGAGAGTGTTAACTACAAAAACCCTAGGTCGAATTCTTACAATTCTTTTTTTTTAGGGTTTTCTCCTTTCTTAGTGATTAAGAAACCTCCTAATCCAATTAGGAGTTATCCCAATCCAAATATGAATTTGGATAGGGGATAATCTTAATCCTATCTACAGATTCGCCCCTGTAAGTGGGTGATCAGATCAGCCCAGTTCGAAATGGGCTTTTAGGCCCAATAAGTAATTAGTGCTCAATAAAATTCCAAATTGCTGCTCAGTTGGGCTTTTTTGTATGGCGTGGGACCCAAGCATTGATCTCCACATCAGTCACATGGGTTCGGCCCACCCTTTGTTACAAGGCTTATCCGAATTCACTGGAAAGCCCAGTGAACCCCTTGAGCCCATCACATGGACCCTATGGGCCCAACACTTACACTAAGTGATCCCTGGACCAAGCCATCTTATAATAACCCAGGGACTGTGGGCAGATGCAAGATTAGCCCATCAGGTATTATCTTAAATGGCCTTACACTTAACCTCTCAGCCCATAATGATCAATCACTGCCCGACAAGAGAGAACCTCTCCCTCGGCTATTAGGAACAGTGTTGCACTCTCTACTCACATGGATCTTGGGAATTAAAACCATTTGCAAGCAATTTAAAACCATATATAAGTATATATCATATATATAAAAATTTTGCAAAACAAAATTCCAACGATTGAAATCAACTGCCGACAGTTTGGTTTCCATCAGAGAGAGTGCATCCCCGATCATTACCTTTGTCCGACAAAGGGGTTGATCCCGTCACTATGATCACCCACTCAGATGAATTCTCAGATTGTCCCAACATACCCAGGTTTTGAACCCCGCTAAGGATCTCACTAATTGGCATATCAAAGATAGCTCAATCCGACACCTAGTGCAATACCATAATCGGGTCTAGGGGTCATGTGTAACTTTTCAATTTTGCCCATCAATCTCCAAGGTCTAAAGCAATACTGGAAATATGGTCTGATTCAAGGGTTCAAGTAATCCTACACTGCGTGTGCTTTGGGTCTCACCCTAGTGGCTGAGACAAGCCACCCCAACAGTTGGCAACACACCAGTGTTAGCCTTGACAGGATAAATCTCCCCAGACTTATCCAACGACTGTGAACATTTAAAACTAACACAAGTCTCATTAAGTGTCTAGTTTTAGTGTGTCACACAACATGAATCAAACATGTACTTTATTTATTTACATTAAATATTAAAAGTACATCAAAACTGATTGGAACTAAGGGCATACAAAACTGTCTAATATGTAACGCTAAAATTAACATGTTTAGGGGGTCTATGAGGTTGATAGTTGACAAATGGGGCCGCCTTTGAGATTGCTCAGACAGCTAAAATTACAGTTAAAAGAGGATAATAATTTGTCTCTAGTTTTGTATGATCTCTGTGAATGTGAATACCCATGGGAGTAAGGCTTAGTTCAGAGTATGGTAAGACATTGAATCATATGGAAGAGTGACTTGGATCACTGTGATTAATGTTTTATGACCCGAAGGAGCCTTTGACAAGTTTCAATTCCCTATGATTTGTCTCTATTTTGTTCTTTGGTATACAGATCTTACTGAAACAATGTTTTTTCCTTGATATTAATATGGTAAAAAAAATGCTATTGGATATCTGGATCTGATTGATTGTAAAAAAGACGTCGCTTGTCACTTCCCCATTTGTGCATACAGGACCCATTTTATGTGAACAATCAACATCTATCTTTGATAATGAATATCTTATAACAAGACAATTATATTTATCAATATATAAACTAAAAGGGAACAAGTGTAATTGTGGAAGAATTAACTATAAATTAATTAGATGTTGTGGAACAGACGACCATGAAAATGAAAATTATTATAGGGTGTTGAAACTCTATTTGAGCAATGAAATCACTATTGCTGTATTAAATAAAATTGAAGGCATTAAATTACCAAAAATACCCTACTGAACTTCTTCCATTTTCTTTTTCTTGCCATTTATTTCTTAATTCCTAACCAACCCAAAAATAGCTCCAAATCAAAACCAAGCTAAATTCAATTGGAAAGAGCTAGATTTGTGTTGCAATAACCTCGTAGCAGAAACACATACCTCAATCTATTTCCTTCTTTCTTCAGGCGTCTTAGTGGTCTTCTTGGTCTCATTGGGCCGCCTAGTCTGAACCAGCCTGACCTCCATTTCACACATTCTATCCATCGAGTCGCAACCAAAACTGATCAATGACAAATTCATTTGAAAACAAAAACAATTCACGAGTTTACACAGTTAAGTCAGCATACTGAAGAAAAATTACGCAGATTCCATATCACCAAAGCCTCTCAGAATGGTTAACATCTTTACAACAGCAACAAATACAACAAATAGGATTTTACCCAACACCTCTCTTTTTACTGAATACAACAAATTTTCGAACGAGAGATTGGAAACTCTGTGATTCTTCCATCTTCTAAAATGAATCTTCTTTCTAAATCATTGCAGCATCGAATTCGCTGGACCGTTCTCAGAGCATCTTCATGTTTCACTCAAACATCTCAATTACTACATTTCTCCAAGAAAGTGGAATCAGACTTCGAGAAACTAATGGAGGGCCTCGTTCGATGCTCAACACGTGTTTATGGAGAGAGAACATCTGTAGTTTATGGTAGCGTCCGGTATACATGGAGATGAATGCTAGAACGATGTGTCAGGCTTTCTTCTGCTCTGACCCAGAACGGGATTTCCCCAGGGGGCATCCAAAGTTGAAGCTTTTGTTCATTTCTTGTAGCACTTTCACACCTTGGGCCTGGTATCAGTTTCGTCTCCAAACTTGTCAATTCATTACTTAAATTTTTAAAATGTATAAATTTAATACAAAACCGTTAACCACCACTATAATGCACTTCGACCGTCATCTAATTTTCTTTATCAATCATCAAATTAATTTTCTTCCTTTCTAACCACTCCAATAACTACCGATAAATCTTAATCATATCTTTGTCCCCACACCCTCGAAAAACGCACCTAACGTTTTCCCATCACCATTACAGCAACTCAATTCCGGCCCTCTCGCCTATAAAATTTGAATACAGACTTATTTAGTTTGATTTTATCTGCAGCCCTAAGTGGCAAGATATCATGCATGTTCTCCTGTTTCTACGCACCTTATGCCGATTTTCTTCGTTCTCATGTTGCTTGTAAATAAAGTTTGGACCTGTTGTCATGTTTTCCTGCTTTCATTTCTTCCAATGTGAAAAATCGAAATTTGAGTTTCCTGCGCTAAAACCACACTGATCAGCAAACCTCAGCTCCTCTCTTGTGTACGTATCTAGAATGATAACAAAAGGTTAAAAAAAGGAAAAAACAACCACACCCAATTACAGACGCAAATACAAGCTCTCTGTCTTTCTCTCTTTTTCTTCTTTACTTTTTCTTTTCTTTTCTTTTGTTTTTCATGAAAGAAATTATGGATTTCTTTAAGAAATGCCAATAGTCTTGCTAAGCAACAGAGCACAAGAGACAACTCGATTCCGAAATGGGAGATAACAGAATTGTAGAAGGGGAGTAGCGTGTCAGCGGTGGTTCCTGATAATGGGACGCCATAGCCCATGCCCATCTTGGTATTGTAGATATTCCTGTTGTTCCTAATGGCATTCATGATTTCTTTGAAAATTCAATTCCGAATCAAAAGAAACGTTTGACCACCATGTCTTGGTCCTTCCCCATGAAGATATCAAAGACCACATTCTGGGTTTGTGAACCGAACTCAACCCCTTGAGTGTGTAGGAAGATGTCACTGAACTTCTTGGCTAAGTCAGTCAGATTACGGTGGTTCAGGTCATCCCCGACTTAGAGCCAATTGCCGAAGATTGGGATGAGCAGGGGACCTGGAGGGAGGTTAAAGCGCTTCCCGCGTAGTTTAGAGATGGTGATAGCTAGGACGATGGTGAAGAAGAGCGCTGTGAGCTTTTTTTTTCAAGAGGAGATTCATCGTTGCAGAGGTGTCTGGTGTTTAGGAAGAAGTGGGAGGATGAAGCCACTCGGGTGGTAGAGGATGTGAAGAACAACCCTGAAGCTGCAACTAACGGGATTGTCTTGAGGAAGCAGTTGCAGCTAGGACACGACACACATGAACAGTGTCTTATTCTGTGGAAGAAGATGATGAACAGTGATTTTATAGGGTAATTTTGTCATTTTCAAAATTTAATTCGCACGGGCCATCACGGATTAATACATTTTGAAAGTTCGGACATTGGATTGGCTTGTTTTAAAGTGACACTAGGCCCAATTTATAGGATACTGTTTTGAAAATTTCCCTTTTTTTACATCTTTTGGTTCCGTGATGAATTACTCGATTTTTCCCTGATTTTATTTACTGGGTTGTTGTATAATTTAGTTTTCCGTTCTTGGATTTCAATTTAATTATGTGTCTGACTCCTTAGTTCTTGTTTAAGCGGGATACTTGCATATTTGTTAGTGGTTTGTTTTACATGCAGTGTTTTGTTAACTAGGATTCGACGACTGATACCGGGAAAAAAAACTAGTGTTCGACTATGAACTCATGCTTCTGGAGGGATCATGGAAAGGGGGACAACGACCACTAGTGAGATGACTAGTGGAGGATCCATTGGAAGTGGAGAAAACAAAGCCCGCTGAGGAGGGAATGCTTGCTCAATCTGTTTTGTTCAAAGAGGAGACAAACGTGGTTGCTGATCTTCCTGAGAATGAAAAGAAGGGCTCTTCGGGAATTCAAGCAACTCATCCAGCAAACCTTTCGGAAGCATGAGTTCACTTTGCCGCCACCGACGCCTGTGAAGTCTACTTGTCCGCCGGATTCTCTTGCTCCTTAACTTCTTCCTTTTCCTCCTTCTTCCCCGGCGCCACATCCTCAGCACAAGTAGTCTTCTCCTTCGTCGGTTTCTCCAAGTCTCTGTTTTTCTCAAGACAATAGTGGTAATCCAAAGAAAAGGGTAGTTTGCGCATTTAGAAAAGTTTAAACAGTCAGACGATAATCTTTTTTGAAGCTAACTAATGGACTAACGGAGGGGTCTTCGTCGCAAAAACAAATATAGGGGGTCTTTGTCATCGATGCCATAGTAAGGGGGTCTTTATAATTTACCCTTTTTCTTTCAGTCCAATTTGTTTGAATTGGATTTCATATTGGACCCAGATTGTAATGACTTATGTACTATGAATAATGCCTCAATCTTAGCCCAACCCAAAGTTAAAAAGAGTTTATATTGTTTAACCTTAACTTAAGATAAACTTTGATATGGACAATATTTCTTATAGGTGCATTATAAAAAAATTTGACCTAGTCTTCAATCTCCATTCTCTTCATCTTCCCCCAATCCCCCCTCTCAAAGTAAATCACAAAGAATGATCATGGCTAGACTTGTTTATGGCCAGGATTTGGCTTGGCTTTTGCCGAATGGGTCCACCATTAAAGCCCAAGCCAAACATAGTGCAAAGTGAGGCCTGTAGCTTGGCTCATGAGTAGGGCCAATTACAGCCGTGCAATTAATGTAGAAAATGTTTTTTTTCTTACTAAAAAGGAATTTCATTCGGCAGAAAAGCTAAGGGTCTATTTGGTTCGAAGGAATAGGAGTCTGGAATCGGAATCGGAACGGTCCATTCCCATGTGTTTAGTTGATCGGAATGAGAGTCTCATTCCCATTCCCATTCCAGGTGGAATGGAAATCCCCCATATGGGGGAATGGCCATTCCCGACCCCTCCCTAGGGAATGCATTTCCCATTTCGGACTATGAATATATTTTTTATTTTTTCTAACAAGATTACCCTCCTCATTTTCAATCCAGTCGAAGAGATTGGGAGAACCAAACAGATTGGGAGAACTCCATCGCCGAATAGAGAGCCAACCAAACCAACCTCCGGGGAGGTAAGACCACTGATGAACCATTATCCTCCTCATTTTCAATCCAGTCGAAGAGATTGGGAGAACTCCATCGCCGAACAAAGAGCCAGCCAAACCAACCTCCGGCGAGGTAAGACCACTGCTGAACCATTATCCTCCTCCTCCTCTTCCTCCTCCTTCTTCTTCAAAATCGCCCACTGATTGAATCTTCTTCTTCCTCTCCTCCTCCTCCTCATTCTTCCTTCTTTTTTTTTTTTTTTTTTACTAACCGGCTGGTTTTATCTTTTGCAAATCTGCTCCTACTCTGTTTGGGGTCGATCTACTTCTTCACTGCTACCATTGATGGTTTTTCACACCAGATCAAGGCAATCGGTGAGTATAGTTCATGTCTGCAAAATATTCATACATCGATGGATCTGCTCCTATTTTTTTTTCTACAATTCATAGGTGTCCCCATTTTTGTAGCTAACCTTGCGATTCACAGGGTTGGCTGCATAAATCCTGCTTTTCCATTCAATTTTGTTTAGTTTCATATCCATTATAATGAGAAGCTTGATTTTGTTGATTGTCATTACAAACTAGTTGCTTGTGTGAAATTATTTCATTCTCTACTATGTAGAGATAGCTGATAAGCTGTTAGTGTTTGTGGGATTCCAACCCCACATTTTATACCTGCTATTTATTTTATTTTTTATTTAGAATAATTGGGCCGACTAGGCCTTGTTTGTCTTTCTTTTATTTGTTTTAAGCAAGGGTATTATGGTAATTAGTCATTGTAATGGATTACAATATAAATACATCTTAATGGGAGGATAGAAACAATAATTCTTCCGAACCCTTTCTTTCCCACTCCTTCTCTTCCTCTCTCCCTTTCCTCTTCTATTGACCCTTCTTTCTCTTTTTCTTTCTACCTTTTTAAATCAAAAAACAACTATTTGTTGATTTAATTTATTCAAGTTGGTATCAGAGCCAAAACTAGAGTAATTTAGGGCTCTCATGTGAGCCTAGCCCAGTCGACAACATGAGAAGCTATTGAATCTGAAGTATTGCATCTTCACCTGATTCTTGGAGGATCACTAGAGATTCGAATTGTGCCCAAGGGGTTACATGACCTTTGGAGAGTGCTCGGTGACCAGGAAGAGTCAGAGAAGTCAGGTAAGTCAAAGATTAGGACTTAATCTAAAGGTTAAAGGTGGCGATCAAATTCTTTCTGAGAAAGAACTCATCTTTATTGAGATCAACCTTAAAGGGAACAATTTTTAACCTTCTGGAAGCAATGGTTAATAGAATTCTGTCTCATTTTCCATTTCTTTAGGGTTTCTTGACAGAGATCGACCTTAAAAGGAGTAGTTTTGACAGTTTTTGACAATTCCGGTTTAAGTCAATTATTGCTGTTAGTTTTCTGATAGAGATCACCTTAATTCAGAAGTTTTTTTATATATCTGCTAGTTTCTCTGAGTTTTCCGTGAAATCCCACAGTCAACTATTGCTCCCACTTTTTCTGTGACTGTGACTGGTTCTTGAGCAGCTACAATAATCTGATTTTTTGATTTCTAGGTGTTCTTGTCGACTGAGGAGTGTTTCTTGGGAGTTACCAACAATCTAAAATTGATTTCTGGGTAATTCTTCTTGACTGTGAAGATTCCCCACTGTGTTTTCTAATTCAGCAAAGACTTTTTTATAAAAGAGTTTTTTTTTATCAAAGTAGTGACTGTTAACATCCTCTTTAAAATGGAGAAAGTTGGAAGTGAATTCAAGACTCCAGGGGAAGGTTTTTTAGGGGTTGGAAGCATGACTGAAAGTTCTTTTCAAATTAGAACTGTCAGGTTCGATGGAACAAATTACTTGGAGTGGGCACAATCAGCCATGATGGCTATTGGGGGTAAAGGTAAATTAGGCTATGTAACGGGAGATATAAAGAACCAACAAACGAAGACACATCACTTGCCAAATGGGTTCAAGAGAACTATTTGGTGATGACATGGCTGTGGAATTCAATGCAGCCCTACATTAGCCAAAATTCTTTATGGGCCAAAACGGCTAAGAAAATATGGGATAATATGAAAGAGACCTACTAACAACCTCTTAATATTGCTAGGGCTTATAAACTGAACTGTGAAGTGAATAACTCAAGCAGGGGGAGAAGCCAGCCTCCGTTTACTTTGCTACTTTGAAATCTGTGGCATGAAATTGACCATTTGGAAACCATTGAATGGGAAAGTCAGAGAGATGCAACTACCTATAGCAAGTTTGTTGAAACAAACAGAATTTTTGAATTCCTAGCAAGTCTAAATTCAGAATTTAACATAGTAAGACAACAACTTCTTACCAGGGATAGTGTGACCTTGTCTCAGGCTTATTCACTAGTGCATAGTAGAAGAAAAGTGATGTTACAAGTTCAACCCATGGAATCAGCCCTAGTAGCAATAAAATAGAAATTTGGGAAAGATCAGGAAAAGGAAATAAAGAAGGAAGATAAAAGGGAGATGTTTTGTGATCATTGTAAGAAGCCCAATCATACTAGGGATACTTGTTGGAAGTTGCATCCCCATCTTGTTCCAGCTAGATTCAAAAATAAGAAAGGAAGTGCTAATATGGCAGTCAACACCAACAATGCATCATCTTCCAATACAAGAACCACATCTCTACATGCCTTAGCTGCTGACCGGGCTGCCTTGACACAATTAGAGAATGAAGCTGATATTTTCGGGTGATCATCTCAGTCTTCAACTGTTACTCCTGCCATTCCTACTTCAGCTTTTGCTTCCTCAGGTACAAGAGCTACAACATATCACACTTCAGCCCCAGGTAACACTAGACCCTTTTGGGTAGTAGATTCATGTGCTTCTGACCATATGACTAGTTTATCCACCTTGTTTACCACCTACTGTTTATTTTCAGGCAAAGACAAAGTGTCTATTGCCGATGGCTCTCTTGTTCCTATTTCTAGCAAGGGAGACATCAGACTGTTGGATGCAATCTCCTTGTCCTCAATTTTGCATGTCTCTAAGCTTAGTGCTAACTTGCTTTCAGTTAGTAGTATTATTAAGAATCAAAATTGTTCAGTGACTTTTTTTCCCGATCATTGTGTTTTTCAGGATCTAGAAATGAGGAAGGTGATCAGAATTGGCCATGAGACGAATGGAGTCTACCTACTTGAGCATCCACGGGGGAAGGAAAATAAAGTTGGGAGATTGTTTGTTTCTCAGTCTTTGGGTCAGATTATGCTTTGGCATAAAAGATTAGGTCATTTGTCTTTTGGCTTTGAAGAGTCTATTTTCAAGTTTGTTTAAGTCAGTCCAAGTGTCTAGTTTGAGGTGTGAAAACTGCAAAATTGCAAAACATTGTAGGTCAACTTATTCTTTGAGCAATAAAAGAAGCAATATTCCCTTTGAAATTGCATATACTGATGTTTGGGGGCCATATCATACTCCTGCCATGGGGGGGGGGTACAAATACTTCTTGTTATTTGTTGATGATTATACTCGTTTCTCGTGGATTTACCTTATGCACTCTCGAGATGAAGTTCCTTCACTGACCCAAGCTTTCCATCAGATGGTATTGACCCAATCTGAAATCAAGATCAAAATTCTCAGATCTGATAATGCCAATGAGTATTTTGCAAAACCCCTAGCATCATATCTTCTAGACCGTGGAGTTATTCATCACAGCACTTGTCCCCGTACACCTTAGCAGAATGGGGTTGCTGAGAGAAAAAACAGACATATTTTGGAAGTAGCCAGAAGCATTATGCTCAACTCAAATGTTCCTATACGCTTCTGAGGGGATGCAATCCGTACTGTTGTTTACCTTATTAACCGAATTCCCTCATAGGTTTTGGTCATGAAAACACCATTCAACCTTCTATATCCAAACAAGGACTTATTCACTATTCCCCTAAAACCTTTGGGTGTATTTGCTTTGTTCAAATCTTGGGACCTCATCGCTCCAAATTTGATTCCAAAGCTGCTAAATGTATTTTCCTTGGGTATGCACAAAATCAAAAAGGGTATTGCTGTTATGATCCTGTTTCGGGAAGGCGTTAAGTGTCCAAGGATGTCACCTTTCTTGAGGATATGCCCTACTTGAAGGGATGGGATATCCATCGGATGGACGCCCAAGTCTGGCGGAATGGACTGGGCGAATTTCAAAAAAATTTCTCCCATCTTTGTAGGGAATCGAATTCCCTATTTTAGAAAACATATTTTCAATAATCAATCTTGAACCATGAACCAAATCAGATCTGAACCAAAAGGAATAGGAGGGAGGATGTACCTGATACGGAGAAACAGTATCTCCCAATGTAGGTGTTCACGCCCAAGGAAGGATCCAAAATCTGCTCCCACTGAAAATGGTGCAGTGCAGGATGGAGCAAAATCAGCAATGTTCTTCCAAAAGAACTTGACCCTTCGCAAGAATCAACTGGATGGCTGGTGAGTACAGCTCCAACCAATCTTTTCCCAAAAGATTGGAATCAAGATCATATCTTGATTTCTCCCAAGAACTGGAGATCGAATTGAAGGTGATGGCGGCGGCAGGAAGGAGGCGGCAAGAGAGAATTCGCAGGGTGCAGAAATCTCTCTTCTTGTGATTTTCAGCTCTAAAGAGAATTGAACATCAATCACTAACTGTTCCCGCCCCTTTTTTCTTTCATAATCTTAAAGGGAGCAGCTCCTAATCCCATTAGGAGTTGCTAATCCAAATCATATTTGGATTAGAAGTCCCTTTAAGTGATAAGGGATAACCCTTATCTTATCTGCAGATCAGATCAGCCATCTCCTAATCTAATTAGGAGGCTTCCAGATCTAAATCTCATTTAGATGTTGGACTCTCTAAGTGGATAGGGTCTAGGCCCAATCCTATCAGCTGATCCATCTCAGAATTCGCCCCTTTTAATTGACTGATCAAATCAGCCCAGTTCGAAATGGGCTTAAGGCCCATTTAAGGTTATGTACTCACTTAGCCTTCCAAACTGCTACCCAGTTGGGCTTCCTTGTATGGCGTGGGACCCAAACATTGATCTACACATCAGCCACATGGGTTCAGCCCAGCCTTTGTTACAAGGCCTGGCCGAATACACTGTTATGGACAGTGCACCCCCTGAAACCCATCTTATGGGCTCTATGGACTCAACACTTACCCTAAGTGGTCCTTGGGCCAAGCCACCTTGTAACACCCAGGGACTTGTGGGCAGATGCAAGATTAGCCCATCAGGTATTATCCTCAATGATCTTACACTTAACCTCTCAGCCCATAATGATCAAACACAGCCCGACAAGGGAGGACCTTTCCCTCGACTGCAAGGAACAATGTTGCACTCTCCGCTTACATGGATCCTGGGAATTAAAACCTTTTGAAAATCATTTCGAAACCATAACATATATATATATATATATATATATATATATATATATATATATATAAATATATTTTGCAAAACAAAATCTCAACAATTGAAATCGGCTGCCGGCAATCTTGGTTTCCATCAGAGAGAGTGCATCCCTGATCATTACCCTTGTCCGACAAAGGGGTTGATCCTATCACTATGATCACCCACTCAGATGAATTCTCGGACTGTCCCAACATACCTAGGTTTTGACCCCCACTAAGGATCTCACTGATTGGTATATCAAAGGCAGCCCAATCCAACATCTAGTGTAGTATCATAATCGAGTCTAGGGGTTAGGTGTAACTTTCCAGTTTTGCCCATCTATCTCCAAGGTCCAGGGCAATACTGGAAATCTAGTCTGGTTCAAAGGTTCTATTAATCCTACACTGCATGTGCTTTGGGTCTCACCCTGGTAGTTGAGACAAGCCACCCCAATAGTTGGCCGCACACTAGTGTCAGCCTTGGCAGTATAAATCTCCCCAGACTTACCCAATGGTTGTGAACATTCTAAACTAACACAAGTCTTATCAAGTGTCCAATTTAAGGGTATTACACAGAAACACACCACAGGAACATGAATCAAATGTGTACTTTATTCATTTACAATAAATTCATAATGTACATAATTCTGATTGAAGCTAAGGGCATACAATTTTCTAACAGCTCCCACTTGCACTTAGGTCCAATCTGGTATAAGCCGGAGTCCCATACTTTCCACGTGTTTCTCAAACACTTTCTGTGTTAGTGGCTTAGTCAATGGGTCTGCTACATTCTCTGCTGATGCCTTCTGAATCAAGATATCCCCTCTACCAACAATCTCCCGGAGTATGTGGTACTTCCTCTCGATGTGCTTCGACTTCGAGTGGGCTCGTGGCTCCTTAGCCTGAGCAATCGCTCCATTGTTGTCACACAACAATGGGATGGGTGATGTACTGGACGGAACTACTCCCAATTCGTGAATGAACTTCTTCATCCACACGGCTTCCTTGGCAGCTTCACTTGCAGCAATGTATTCGGCCTCGGTTGTGGAGTCTGCTGTGGACCCCTGTTTGCTGCTTTTCCAGCAAACAACACACGATCCTATCGTGAAAACATATCCAGATGTAGACTTTCTATCATCCGGATTCGACTGGAAATCCGCATCTATATACCCTTGGATCTGTAGTGAACTACCATCGAATACCAGACAAAACTCTTTTGTCCTTCAAAGGTACTTAAGTATGCATTTCACAGCAATCCAATGCTCCTACCCTAGGTTGGCCTGGAATCTGCTTACTACACTCACTGCCTGGGCAATGTCAGGACGAGTGCACAGCATGGCATACATGATGCTCCCTACGGCTGAGGCATAGGGAACGTCTTTCATGCTCTCGATCTCCTCAGAGGTCTTTGGAGACATCTTCTTGGAGAGATTGACTCTATGCCTGAAAGGAACATTTACTTTCTTGGAGTTTTCCATGCTATATCTCTTGACTATTTTGTCAATATAATCAGATTGAGATAATCTTATTATCCGCTTCGATCTATCTCTATAGAGTCGAAGACCCAGTATATAGGAGGCTTCTCCAAGGTCTTTCATGGAGAATTGTTGTGATAGCCATACTTTTATCGTAGTTAACATTCCTACATCATTCCCAATGAACAGAATGTCATCTACATACAGAACCAGAAATGTAACCTTGTCACCACCGGTCTTCCTGTAAACATAGGGTTCATCCGGATTTTGCTCAAAATCAAACTTTTTGATCATAGAGTCAAATCAGATGTTCCAACTTCTAGAATCTTGCTTGAGTCCATATATGGATCTATTCAACTTACAGACCATGTGTTCCTGACCCGTAGCTACAAAACCTTGCGGTTGCTGCATATAGATATCTTCAGTAAGATCTCCATTCAGGAACGCAGTTTTGACATCCATCTTTTAAATCTCATAGTCATAGTAAGCTGCTATAGCTAGCAGGATCCTAATGGATTTAAGCATGGCCACGGGCGAAAAGGTTTCCTCATAATCGATGCCTTCTTTCTGAGTGTATCCTTTCGCCACCATACGAGCTTTGTAGGTCTCAACCCTGCCATCGGGGCCCTTCTTCCTCTTGTAGATCCATTTGCAACCAATTGCTTTTACCCCGGAGGGCGGATGCGCTAGAGTCCAGACTCCATTGGTCTCCATTGAATCCATCTCAACTCTCATGGCATCTATCCATTTAAGGGAGTCTATGTCCAACATAGCTTTCGTATAAGTTACAAGATCCTCTTCACTAGTCAAGGTTTCGACCAGGTAACTATCCTGATCGTAACCAAAACGGACCGGTGGCCTGGACACCCGGGTAGATCTTCTAGGTTGGTCATTACCTGGAACTTGTGGGACACCTCCCACTGCAACTGAGCTCTCCTCATCAAGAACAATTTCCTGACGAAGATTGTCCAAGATGTAGTCAGTTTCCAAGAATTGTGCATTCCGACTGCAGAACACCTTCTGCTCACTTGGATCATAGAATAGGTAGCCCACCGAGCCCTTTGGGTAGCCTACGAATAGGCAACAACTAGTCTTGGATTCCAATTTGTCCGGATTCGTTCTTTTAACGTGATCCGGACAACCCCAAATCTTCAAGTGTCGTACACTTGGTTTCTTTCCAGTCCAAAGCTCATAAGGAGTCTTAGGAACCGATTTGGTTGGAACCCGGTTCAGCACGTATATCGCAGCCTCTAATGCGTATCCCCAAAAGGATGTGGGTAACTCTGAATGGATGAGGAGTGACCAGACCATATCTAATAGGGTCCTATTCCTCCTCTCTGAAACACCGTTAAGTTGTGGTGTAGCAGGAGAAGCTAACTGTGATACTATCCCGTTTACCTTTAAGTAGTCCCTGAATTCATCAGAGAGATATTCGCCGCCTCGATCTGATCGAAGAGACTTAATTTCTCTCCCTAACTGTTTCTCGACCTCTTGTCTGAACTCTCTGAACTTTTCAAAGGATTCAGACTTATGTCTCATTAGGTACACGTAACCATACCGAGAATAGTCATCGGTGAATGTAATGAAATACACGTGTTGGTTACGGGTTCAGCCCAGCCTTTGATCTACATATCAGCCACATGGGTTCAGCCCAGCCTTTGTTACAAGGCCTGACCGAATACACTGTTATGGACAGTGCACCCCCTGAAACCCATCTTATGGGCTCTATGGGCCCAACACTTACCCTAAGTGGTCCCTGGGCCAAGCCACCTTGTAACACCCAGGGACTTGTGGGCAAATGCAAGATTAGCCCATCAGGTATTATCCTCAATGGTCTTACACTTAACCTCTTAGCCCATAATGATCAAACATTGCCCGACAAGGGAGGACCTCTCCCTCGACTGCAAGGAACAGTGTTGCACTCTCCGCTTACATGGATCCTGGGAATTAAAACCTTTTGCAAATCATTTCGAATATATATATATATATATATATATATATATATATATATCTTTATGTAAATATATTTTGCAAAACAAAATCTCAACAATTGAAATCGGCTGCCGACAGTCTTGGTTTCCATCAGAGAGAGTGCATCCCCGATCATTACCTTTGTCCGACAAAGGGGATGATCCTGTCACTATGATCACCCACTCAGATGAATTCTCGGACTGTCCCAACATACCCAGGTTTTGACCCCCACTAAGGATCTCACTGATTGGTACATCAAAGGCAGCCTAATCCGACATTTAGTGTAGTATCATAATCGAGTGTAGGGGTTAGGTGTAACTTTCCAGTTTTGCCCATCTATCTCCAAGGTCCAAGGCAATACTAGAAATCTAGTCCGGTTCAAAGGTTCTATTAATCCTACACTGCATGTGCTTCGGGTCTCACCCAATGGTTGTGAACATTTTAAACTAACACAAGTCTCATTAAGTGTCCAATTTAAGGGTATTACACAGAAACACACCATAGGAACATGAATCAAATGTGTACTTTATTCATTTACAATAAATTCATAATGTACATAATTCTGATTGAAGCTAAGGGCATACAACTGTCTAACACTACTATCATAGGGCCTCTCCTCAGGAGGAGAGTCGTGAGGAAGGGATTTCAGCCCAAGAAGTTCCATTACCTATCCCATTTATTGAGGGGGAGTGCCGTGAAGAGGGTTGTCAAAAGTGCAGGGAGTTAAGAGTGTATTACAAATAGTGGTGGAGGCAGGTTGATTCTCGTTCACAGCAGTCTAGGCTGATTCCAACACCTCCTACAGTTTCAGATCCAAGCATTACACCCACTGTTGTAGATACTTCACCTAACACTGTTGAGCATCAGTCCCTTCCTTCAGATGATCTTGATCTCCCAATTGCAATTCGTAAAGGAAAGCGTCGTTGTACTTCATCCACTGCTCATTATATCTCCCAGTTTCTCTCTTATGGTCATCTCTCAGAATCCTATAGATCATTTCTGGCATCTATTGCTACCATTCCTATACCCAGAATAGTGCAAGAGGCTCTTCTGATACTTGAATGGAAGGAAGCATTGCAAATAGAGATGGATGCACTTATTAAGAACAACACTTGAGAACTAGTTGACTAGTTTGAGAGGAAGAAACTTGTTGGATGCAGATGGGTGTTTATAGTGAAATATAATGTTGATGGCTCTGTAGAGAGATACAAAGGCCAGATTGGTTGCAAAGGGCTTCACACAAACTTATGGCATAGACTATATGAAGACCTTTGCACCAATTGCAAAGATGAACAAAATTAGAGTCCTACTATCTATGGCTGCAAATTTCTTTTGACCACTTTTTCAAATGGACATCAAGAATGCTTTTCTAAACGGAGATTTGTAGGAGGAGGTGTACATGGAGTTACCTCCCGGTTTTTACAGTACAGAAGCAGGAAAGAAAGTTTGTCGACTAAATAAGGCTTTGTATAGGCTGAAATCGTCTTCGAGAGCTTGGTTTGACAGGTTTAGATTGGCATTAGAAAAGTTCAACTACATGCAGGTTCAATCAAATTACACTCTCTTCTTTAAGAAGACAGACTTCTCTTTGACCATACTTGCTGTCTATGCGGATGATATTGTGGTGACTGGAAGTGATATTAATGAGATAAATGCTCTTAAGTAGAATCTTCACAAAGAATTTGAAGTAAAGGACGTGGGAGAACTACGTTATTTCCTGGGAATTGAGGTGGCTCGATCTAAGCATGGCATCTTCATCTCTCAAAGAAAGTATGTCCTTAACTTATTGGAAGAAGCTGGAAAGTTAGAAGTAAAGCCTGGTGACACACCCATTGAGTTGAACCATAAAATAAGTGCAGAAGGTGGAGAACCTCTTGATGACAAGGCTATGTGTCAAAGGTTGGTTGGGAAACTTCTTTATCTCTGCCTAACACGACCAGACATTTCATATGCTGTCAATGTTGGTAGTCAGTACATGCATTCTCCTAGTACCACTCACCTTCTTGCGGTGGAAAGGATACTTGCTTATTTGAAGAGATGCTCAGGGAGAAGCATACTTTTCAAGAACAGTGGACACAATGAAGATAGAGGTATATACAGGTGTTGATTGGGTTGGATCTATTGATGATAGAAGATCTACCTCGGGGTATTGTGCATTTGTGGGGGGGAACCTTGTTTCTTGGAGAATCAAGAAACAAAATGTTGTTGCTCGCTCCAGTGTTGAAGTTGAATACAGGTCCATGGCCAATGGTATTGCAGAAGTGTTATGACTGAAATCTTTGTTGGATGAACTTGGAATTGACTATGAGAAACCTTTGATGTTGTATTGTGATAATCAATCAACAATTAACATTGCCCTTAACCCAATACAGCATGACAGGACTAAACATACCGAGGTGGACAAACATTTTATCCGAGAGTGTGTTGCATCTCAAGAAGTGTGTCTTCCTTATGTTACCTCTGACATGCAGTTAGTTGATCTCTTTACTAAAGCCGTCACAAAATTCAGGTTGGAGATAAATTTACGCAAATTGGGTATGACAAATATCTACTCCCAACTTGAAGGGGAGTGTAGAGATAGTTGATAAGCTGTTAGTGTTTGTGGGGTTCCAATCCCACATTTTATACTTGCTATTTATTTTATTTTTTATTTAGAATAATTGGGCCAGCTGGGCATTATTTGTCTTTCTTTTATTTTTTTTTAAGTAAGGGTATTATGGTAATTAGTCATTGTAATAGATTACAATATAAATACATTTTAGTGGGCAGCTAGAAACAATAATTCTGCCGAACCCTTTCCTACTCCTTGTCTTCCTCTCTCCCTTTCCTCTTCTATTCGTGACCCTTCTTTCTCTTTTTCTTTTCAACCTTTTTAAATCAGAAATCTGGTTTAATTTATTTAAGTAGAAACTTGATTTTGTTGATTGTCATTACAAACTAGCTGCTTGTGTGAAATTATTTCATTCTCTATTATGTTTGTATGATTTATTCTCTTTTGGTGATCATATATATTGTATTACGCTCTTTTTTTGTAGTATGTGCATTTACAATTTCAAATGATTTAATCTTCTCCAAGTACATCTCCTGGTATTCAATGATCTAGGTGTGCACTTTAGAAGAATGTGGGGGATAAGGAATTGTGAGTATGCTTGTTTGGATGAAGCTAGAATGTTAAGGGTTAAAAAAATCCCTATATTGTGGAAATTTATGGGCATCAAATCTCTTCAAAGTGGGTTTCTCCATAAAATGGTGATAAAGAGCATTGGATGCTGCTGCAGTCTAACATTGTGATGGAGTATGTAACAGATTGTACCTTAAAGGTAATTTTGTTTTTAAGTTTTATATTATTGTTTTTATTTCTTGTTTCTCTTATCATCCGGTCTGTAACTCTCTTTGTGAAACAGAGGCTGCGTTTGGCAAGTCTTTTTGCGTGGGCTTCGGGCTGTTTAGAAGTTTGGAAGCCTGAATTATGGGATTTTCCCATTTGTCAATAGAAAGATCTATTTGGGAAAAGCTCCAGCCCATAAAAGATGCCATAAGCCTGAATTTGAGCTTTTTTAGGAAGCTTCAAATGAAGCTTTTACAGTCTTTTAGCGCCCTATCTTCTTCGAATGTGTGGTATGATGTACACGCTTGAGAGAAAATGGGTTCTCTTTCCACAAACACTATTTGAATGTGTAAGTGGAACCTACCAATGGTATGTGGGGTCTGCCTTGGAAATTGTATGTAGGGCTCACATTAGGTATTATGTGGGACCCACCTTGTAAAATGTATATAGGCCCCACATACATGTTTACACACGGACCCACATGCATATCCACCAATGGCATGTAGGGCCCACCTTGTAAAATGTATATGGGCCCCACATACATGTCCACACATGGAACCTTCATACATGTCCACACATGGAACCTACATACATGTCCACACATGGAACCTACATGCATGTCCACCAATGGTATGTGGGGCCCACCTTGCAAAATGTACGTAGGCCCCACATACATGTCCACACATGGAACCTACATACATGTCCACACATGGAACCTACATGCATGTCCACCAATGGTATGTGGGGCCCACCTTGCAAAATGTACGTAGGCCCCACATACATGTCCACACATGGACCCTACATACATATCCACCAATGGTATGTGGGGCCCACCTTGAAAAATGTATGTGGGCCCCACATGCATGCCCACACATGGACCCACATGCTTGTCCACTAATGGCATGTAGGGTCCACCTTATAAAATGTATGTGGGCCCCACATACATGTCCACACATGGACCCCACATACATGTCTACCAATTGTATGTAGGGCCCACCTTGAAAAATGTATGTGGGCCCCACATACATGTCCACACATGGACCCACATGCATGTCCACCAATGGCATGTGGGGTCCACCTTATAAAATGTATGTGGGCCCCACATACATGTCCACACATGGACCCTACATGCATGTCCACCAATGGTATGTGGGGCCCACCTTGCAAAATGTACGTGGGTCCCACATACATGTCCACACATGGACTCCACATGCATGTCCATCAATAGTATGTCAGGCCCACCTTGTAAAATGTACATGGGCCCCACATACATGTCCATGGTATGTGGGTCCCATGTGTTAAATGAAAGGTTTGTTGGCCCACACACAAGACATTCACATTTTATGATCTTTTGTAAGATCTATGTAAAATATTTCAACCAAGCAGTCTTTGGTCTTCCAAGATCTATTTACAAAATCTCACCCTGTCTTGTAACCATTAGATCTTGTAACAGATCTTCTAGAAAAGAGTTGCCAAACAGGCACAGAGTTATTTAGAAGCTATCAAAAATTGGTTCAAAACATGCTCTTGTGGAGTTAGCATTATTTATTGTTAGGGATATTGCATCTGCCTCGTCAGAACTGCATTCTAAGCACATTATTCATGAAGGTGAAAACATCTTGATTAATTTGGATGGTAAGAGATTTGATGACACTCCAATTGTCAAGCTATGTAGTTTTGACAGAGCAGTTCCACTTAGGTCGTCCTTACATACATGCTGTATTGCTCATGTTGGAAAACCTCCCCTTGATGTTTGTGTTGGAACTTCTCACTGGATGGCACCAAAGCCCAAAGGTCCCGCAGGCAATAATGCATATATGGGCTGATAAGTTTACTCTTACGTGGGTTATTATTGCTCAGATTTGTCAATACTTGAAACTTTGTGTGTTCTCTATGTGTAGATGTAGTTGTTTTCAAAATTGAAGGCATGAATTCTTTTCTCTTTTATTTGGGTAATCGAAGACATGAATTCCATGCCATGACATCTTCTTATTCAATAGTTTGGCAACATTTCTCTTCAATGGTTTTAATGTAACAGAGAATGCGTTAGTTGTCAACTATAAGTTGTTGTGTACTTGTTCTTACTATTTCAATTTTTGGATAGCAAGTTTTAAAAAGTCTAATACAGATTACTCCTGTTGACTATCTAAAAGAAAATCTCTTCGGTACTTGTTCTTATTTGGGGTATCATTTGGTAAATGGGGCAGCCAGAAAAAAAAACAATGGACAAATGCACTTGACCTCTAAATTAGTATTCTAGTTAGAAGACTAATTAAAAGGGCTGACAGACCTTTTTCTGTCTGAGATCTCCTGAGTGATTATCACTTCTGCTGTACTGTAATCAGCAAAATGCTGTTTTACTTTATCGCTTTTGGCTACCCTAATTTGGATAGTTTATTGCATTTTATTTTGCTAAAAAATTTCTTGATGTTGCTTTAGAGAGAGAAAGAGAGAGATGTATATGTATCATTAATCAGACTTATCTGGTACCTGGTACCACAGAGGTACCACAGAAGTAAGAAAGATGGTTAAAAATATATTTTCCTTACATCAGATTTCACTAATCAAATTCATTCCAAGAATAGGAAAACAGTTTCATCAAAGCACGTGATTTATTATTATTTAGAAGCAAAAAACAATTATAATAAATTTTTTTGAGAAGCCTTCTTTGGGCTTCTCATTGTATTCTGCAATTCCACATTGCCCAAGGACCTTCTTTGGGCTTACAGTGGTCCTACTTCAGTTTCAAATGCTGCTGGAGATGAGATGCGTGCCCTCCTAGAGGGGCTTAGGATTGCTAAACTTCAATTTAGATCTCTAGTAGTGGCAGGAGATTCAGGATTGCTATAAGTTGGGTCAAGAATCTGGGTATAGGCCCTTGGAATCTCTCTCACATTCTCCTAGAGATCTCATCTCTTATTAACTGTGGTTTCAGATGGATTCCAAGGGAGCTAAATCAGGTTTCTGATGGCTTAGCTAAATCTGGGTTGGGGAGGGACTCTCTGTATAGTGCAAATACAATGTCCATCTTTTAGTTTGGGCTTGTGTGCGTTTCCATGGCCATTTTTTGTACATCCTTCCCCCTGTTTTTGATTATTGAATACAACTTAACTTATTTAAAAAAGTTGTATAGTGCAACTACAATCCTAGCCTGGAGTAGGTTGTACTGAGGAAATCAGACATGGAGGCACCTACAACCTATGACAGCTGTTCAAGTATGGAATCAAGTCCCAGCTTCAGTTAGAACTTACAGACATTAACTTACAGACTGGGCCAACTCTTTAGCTTTTTCATTATCAAAACCAAGAGCAGCTAATATCTTGTGGCCTGTTGATTCTTCCTCGGTCCAAAAGTTCAGCCTTCAGTGAATTAATTCCCCATGCCAATCGGTCCTGAGAATGTAGCTAGCATTTGCATTCATTACACTTGGGTGTAATTCCCCATGCCAATAGACATGGGTGCACCCATTACACTTGCATTCAGAAAGGGAGGTTGCACTGGCAAAGGAATAGAGAAATCTTCATTAGTTAGCATTTGAACAACATCAGACATGGATGGCCTTAAGGAAACTGAAGTCTGTATGCATAGAATCCCAATTTGGAGGGCATTTGGATGCTTCTTTCACTGAAAATTCATCATTCAGGCATTTGTCTACAGATTCTGGCAGTGTATTTGACTTAAAATTATTCCAAACCTGTGGACAAAATGAATGCCGTTATCAAATGGAATGAATGCTTTACACATCTATGCTTAACAGTTGAAATCAAACACATCAACCACTGCTTAATATGTAGCACAACAGGGCAAAGAATCTTACTATTTGTAGAACAGAACCAGTATCTTGTGTGAAGATACTGTTCTTTCTACCACATGCAATCTCAAGAACCAGCACACCAAAGCTATAAACATGTGCTTTTTCGGTTAGTTGCCCTCGAACCAGATAGTCACTAGGCACTGTCACCAAACTTTGTTCTATGGCTCACTTGGCACCTGTTTTGGCACATTTTGCACGTTCAGGAGATGGTGGGTCTGATGAATCATCCGGCACTGATAAACCTAATTCCAGCAACAAGGGTGATTTAGCTACTGGAGAGAGGTTCAAATGCACTCAAAAAGCACAGTAGCTATTTAGTTAGAGTGTTAAATAGATAAATTAAAAATTCTTATTATATGGAAGTCTTGTGTGCAATGAAAAAAGTCTCAGAATCTTGAGTTCTTTATGTCATAGTTTTGCATTAAAATTAACTTATGTTTCTTATTGTGTTCAGTGGTGAGAGCAAGGTTGATCTTGATAATAATGCTGGAGCTGCAGTAAATGTGAGTATAGATCATGAATTATACTATTGCTGAATATTGGTTACAGATTGGAGCTATCATGTACGTAATGAGAGAAATAATGAAATCATCTTTTATTATTAAACAACACATTGTTATTGTTGCTGCAATATTTTGCTATATATTGTGCACATTTATGGATATAGACAGATATCCTATTTTTTATTTAATGTAGAAATGGGGTTATTTATCTCCTTCCCCTACTGGTTTGTTCAATGAAGCTCACAGAGGAGCAGTTGGCGTCTTTCTCAAAACAATTGAAGTATATGGAACAAGGAACTTGTTTATGCAACGAAGAAGAGAAGATTCTGATGATGTGAACCATCTGGAACACAGATGAAACCATAGCAGAGTCTGTTCTACAAATAGTGAGTCCATGAGTCCCACGAATCCCGTGGATCAGATAGAGTTGGGGATGGTAACTTTGTCTGAAACTGAATCCAGGAAACCCAGTAGTGTCGACCTTGTGTCTACAGTCGGATCAATCTTGAGTACTAATGAAGAAGATTTGAGATATAAATCAATAAGATATCTGGTTTTTGTAATTCTGGGTTATCTTCTAGTGGTTCATATAGGGGGATCTGCATTGGTTGCACTATATGTGAGCCTTGTTACAAGTGCAAGAGATGTACTCAGGAACAAGGGCCTTCAGATCCCCACATTCTCTGTCTTCACTACTGTCTCTACGTTTGCAAGTTGTAGTTTCGTTCCTACAAATGAGAACATGATTGTCTTCAGCAAGAACTCTGGACTCCTCCTACTTCTTATCCCTCAGGTTCTTCTTGGGAACAAATTATACCCGTCTTGCTTGAGATTTCTGATATGGGTTTTGGGGTGGTTTACTAAGAAGCCCGAGTTCAAGTACATGCTGATGAATACAAGAGAGATGAAATACTTTCACTTGCTTCCTAGTTTGCATTCTTGTCTTTTGGTTGTTACTGTTTTCGAGTTCATACTGGTTCAGTTTACACTCTTTTGCTCTCTGAAATGGAATTCACAAGGCTTGGATGGGATGAATCCTTTTCAGAAACTAGTGGCTGCCCTGTTTCAGACTGTGAACTTGAGGCACACTGGCGAATCAGTCATCGATCTCTCAATCCTCTCGCCCGCCAAACTGGTTGCACTGAACTTTCCCATGTAGAGATCACAATTGTTTTTGACAAGGGGCTTCTTCTGCGAATCTATGTTTCTCAGTTAACACAACCTCATTTGTTGATGTTGTTTTGGGGTTTATGATTAATTTCAATACATGCAAGGTGCATCTGGACATGGGAGTAGTTACAACTTATCTGATGCAAGGGAAAACACCTTTTTTCTTTTCCTTTGAGGGAGGGGTTGATGAGTGGAATGGGTTGGAGGAGGAAAAGGAAAATATACACATGTTTTTATGTTTTCAAATGATAATAGTACAATCTCAAACCCTGCAAGGCTGCAACCAAAAATGGATTACCCAGGTAGAGCTAGCCTTGCAATCTGATGCCCCCTGTATTTTCTTTTATTTTTTTCTGTCATGACCCCAATAATTGCTTGCTAGATTGCAGTCCTTGATTTATTATAGCTGCATTTTAAAATAACTTTCCCTTCCTTTCAATGAACATTGGTGTGACAATGCTTGTAAGTCCATTTTAAGGAATCACCTGATCTCCTGGAAATAGGAAAAAGGTGGTCATCTATAATGGGGTTAGTGGAATCAATAGGAACTAAAACATCAGAGGAAGCAAGAGGCATACCTAGGTCAGTGTCAACCGAATTTGGAGTCTCCGAAAGTGATGTGGGTTTTCCTGCTATGGAATCAACCTCCTTGTGAAGTCAAAGGCATTGTCGTGAAAAGCACTGAGAAACATGACACAAGGGAGGTGGTAAAGTAGGTGACATAGGAGGGTTGAACGCAGGAGTGGACACAGGCGGGTCAGACACAAGAGTAGACAACAGGGATTGGAACTGGAAGAAGAATAGATTGCTCACTTCCTTCCCCAAAACACTCCCCCTAAGAAGAACCCCTCTGGAAGAAAGGTGTTGACTAAAAAAGGTGACATCCATAATATATACCAACTTCTAGAGACTGGGTCATAGCAACAATATCCCTTCTGGTTTTCTGCATACCCAAGAAATGCACGCTTCATTGCCTTGGATCAAGCTTTGAGCGGTGAGGACCAAGAACATGGAAAAAGCAAACACAACCTAAAACCTTGAGAGGAATATGGAACACCTCCCCCTCAGGAAAAAGAAGGCTAAACAGGGTGCTATATATCTAAGAACACGAGAAGGCACCCGATTTAAAGCCATCATCGATACAGGTGATGAAAAACTGAGTTTCAATACAGTCCAAGTATATGGAGGACTGATACAAATATAAAAATGGGTTTCGTTATTTAACAAAGTTGTGCTAAAGGACTGCAACTTCTAGATCAAACTCTTAGGACTCCCTTTCAATCTCTGGAATGAATAGACCTTAGGAAGAATCGTTAGAGCCCTAGGGGGTGTTCTTCTGGAGTTGAACTTGAGAAGCTTGCATGCTGTGAAGATCAGAGTTGCAGGGCTGAAGTCGGAGAGCTTGCCTCGTGCTCTCGAAATTCTTTCAGATGGAGCCTGGTATAAGGTTTGGCTGGCGACAGAACATGGCCAGAAGTGATCAGTGATCAAATGGAGCCTGGTATAAGTGATCAGTCAAGCCTGGTATAAGTGATCAATCATAGGGTTTTTCCACCTCTCAAAGCCTTCCTTTAAAAGCAATTAATTCAAATTTTTTTGAATTAAATTCAAGAGTTTTGGTGGCCCTTCCTATGCTGATGTGGCCAAAAGAGATTGTAACTCGACACGTCTTAACAGAGCCACCACTTCTAAACTGGGTGTAAGATTGGTCGAGCCATCTTTTGGTCCACTCACCACTTATAGCGAGCCATCATCACGTGGAGCGGGACAAGCTCTATTCGACTGTAGATGGAAACGTCTGTTTATCTTCTTCCAGAAAAGAGGAGCCCGATCTGTTTGCTTCTCAAGGTTATCAGAAATCGCAAACAGGCGGAGGAAGGCGCCCCTAAGCTAGAATCTTTGTTCGAACTATGGCGAGCAGGCTTCCAGTGTAGAAGATCGCCCATACCCACACTATAGTAGGGGTATAATAGAAGAGAGAGAGGAGGAAGATAGAGGTTGGATAAGTTGCAGCACGGAGAGTGGTGAAGAGGGGATTTCAGATGACTGTGCAAGTTTGGATGGCTCAACACAGGAAGATTCCCACGCAGGACAGATCATAGATGAGTTAAACTTAGAGCAACTCTTTCTTGAAAATCCGATGGGTGTACAGAAGACAGATTTGGAGACTCCAATAAATTTGAACAGGGTAGACCAAAGCTCAATTTTGGACAAGCCTCTACCAAGGTTCGGCCCCTTGCAAGTAGCCGTTAAGGTGGTAGGTCATGCTTACCCAGATCTGAACAAGAGTACATCACAGAGAGGTGGACAACCGGGTAGAGAAAAAGGTATTTGTGTAAACTAGTTGACGGGGAATAGTTCCCTCCAACTCGAGGAGACAGGAAGCTTCAATTGTTCTTTACAGGGTTTGAAAACCAACCACCCTCATCTGCCCCTTTCCTACAACCCTCGGTTGGAACCAGGTAACTCTGACAACTCTTTCAATTCAGTTTGTGCTACTAATGAGTGTTCTGTGTCCATTGTTCCATATTCCTTTTCCAACCAAGAGTTAAAGGCCCATGGATAGGAAACCACAATGAGATTACAAGGGGAGGAGGGGGAGACAATAGTAGGATTACAGGGCAGGGATAAAAGGATATGGGGTATCATTGAGAGGATAATGGGTGAAGTGGAAAGGAATGATTTGCAAAGGGAGGGTACAAATGGGACAAAAAGAGTGCCTAGTGGAGAGAAAGAGAAAAGGAATGAGGAGAGGGGTAGACGTGGAGAGCTTGGAAAGCTAGATAAAAAGGAGAATCGTAGGGAAGATTTAGTGGTAGAATTTGTGGGAAAGTTGGGGATGTAAACTGAAGAACCCAAATGATTTAAAAGCATTTCTACAAAAAAAGGAGGATAGAAAGTTCAAGAAAAGAAAATTGAGTGAGGTTAAGAGATTAAAAAGAGATATTGAGGGGGATAAGAAGTTTGGGGCCAGATGGGGCAAAAGGAAAGAGCCCAAGTAGATTTTGGTGGTGATAGGGTAGATTCTTACAAAATTGTGATGAGAATCATAAGTTGGAATGCGAGGGGGCTAGGTAGTGCTAGAAAGAGAGCAACAATCAAAGAGGTGTTTAAGAAGTTCAATCCAGATGTGGTATTACTTCAGGAATCCAAAAGAATGGATTTTGATTGTAGGTGGGCAAGAAGTGTCTAGAGAGATAAGGGGATTAAGTGGGCGGTTGCTCTGTCGTGGGGGTCCTTAGGTGGTATTGTGGCTGTGAAAAGAATGTGTGCTTATAGGACTAGAGGAGTTGATAGGGGATCATTCTGTTTCATTGAAATTTAGGCAGGTGGAAAATGGTTTCAAATGGGTTATAACAAATGTTTATGGGCCCAATGACTATAGGCAAAGAAAGAAACTGTGGGAAGAGTTGAGTGATAGAGAGTCATAGAGGAAACCAACAACCCTAGATAGAGAGTCACAACAAGTATGAGGAGCTTCAATCAGTTTGTGGATTCATTTGAGCTTAAAGAACTCCCAATGCTTAACAATACCTTCACCTAGTCCAACCTCCAATCAAGCCCAATTTGCTCTAAGTTGGACAGGTTTCTCTTTTCTATAGATTGGGAGGCACATTGGAGTAACTTAATATCTAGGGTGCTCCCAAGGCTTACCTCAGACCATTGGCCTATAGTAATGTGTAAGGAGGATTTGAGAGGTGATGGTCCTGCACTGTTTAGATTTGAAAACATGTGGTTGACCCACCTGGGCTTCATTGAGAAAATCAAGGAATGGTGGCAACATTATAATCTGCCAGTACAATGGGAAGGAATGAGGTTCCATAAAAAGCTTCAGTTCTTAAAATCCCAAATAAAGGAGTGGAACAGTTGGAGTTTGGGAGAATTGAGGAAAGGAAACAGGTGTTGATAGAGCAGATAGAAGAGCTGGATATGAAGCAATGAAGGAATCTTTTTGGTGAAGAAGACAGAGAAAGGAGATGGAGTGTAAGGAAGCAATTAGAGGATCTTTTGATTAATGAGGAAATAAGCTGAAGGCAGAAATCTAGGTGCAAGTGGTTGAAGGAGGAGGATAGAAACACCGGATTCTTTCACTTAGTGGCAAACAATAGAAGAAGGAAGAATTTCATTTCAAAATTGGAAGTCGAAGGAACAATTATTTCCCACCCGGTAGAAATAGCAGAAACCTTTGTTGGCCATTTCAAATCTATTTTCAAAAGACCTTTAAATGAAAGGATCTAGTTGGAGGGTTTAGATTGGCTGACTCTAAGTCTAGAAAATAAAGAGTGGTTAGAAAGGAGATTTGATTTGGAGGAGATAAAGGAAGCAATCTTTTCAATGGATAGAACAAAAGCTCCAGGTCCGTACGGATTCACAATGGCTTTTTATCAAGATTGTTGGGGTATTGTGGAGGAAGATATTGGGTCAGTGTTTGAAGAGTTCCACAGAAGGGGAATAATCAACTCGAGCTTGAACTCCACTTCCAATGCTCTAGTTCCTAAGAAGAAAGAGGCTTCACAACCAAGGGACTTCAAACCTATTAGTTTGGTGAATAGTTTGTACAAAATAATCGCAAAAGTGTTGTCTCTAAGGTTAAATAAGGTTCTTCCTTCTATAATTGCACCTAACCAATGTGTTTTTGTGATGGGAAGACAAATTACTGATCAAATCTTGATTGCAAATGAGAGTCTGGAGAGTTTTAAGAAATCCAAGAAGAAAGGAGTGGTGTGTAAACTAGACTTGGAGAATGCTTATGACTTGGTTGATTGGTCCTTCTTGTTGAAGGTATTGAAAAGTTTTGGCTTTGGAGACAGTTGGTGTAATTGGATTTGGGGTTGTATTAGAAGTTGCCACTACTTAATCTTGGTGAATGGAATGGTGGTGGATTTCTTCCCTGCCTCGAGAGGAATAAGACAAGGTGATCCACTATCCCCTTTCCTATTCACTCTAATTGCTGATGTACTTAGGAGACTGATTCAGAGAGCAGATTCAAGGAATTTAATAAAAGGATGGAGAGTAGGGATGAGATACCTCTTACTCATCTAATGGACCAATTCCCCTCTTTGTATGGTCTTTCTAATTTAAAAAATGAACCCATTTCTTCCTTCTTAACCCCCTTAGACTCTCCTTTAGGGTTTGGGTGGAACCTAGGGCTGAGAAGGGCAATTAGGGACACAGACTTGGACCACATTTTGTCTTTGTTAACCATTCTTGAAAATGTCTTCTTGGATCCCATTAAGGAGGACACCAGATTTTGGGTTCCCTCCTCTTTAGGTGTTTTCTCTTGTGCTTCATTTTTCGAGACTTTAACTCTGCCTTCTGATCCCATTGGATTGTCTTTCCCGGTTAAAGAAATTTGGAGTAGGCCCATTCCTCCTCGGGTTGATAGTTTTTGTTGGGGAACTTTCTTGGAAAGAATTAACACAAATGACCTACTTCAAAAGAAGAGACCCAACTATTGTTTACTTCCTAATAGATGTACTATCTGTAAAGCTGATGGGGAAACTAGTTACCACCTTATGGTCACTTGTTCGATTGCTAAATCAGTTTGAGAGTGGGTCTTTTCCCTTTTTAGGTGTGTTTGGATTCCCCCTTGGAGTGTCCAAAGCTTGTTCTTTCCATCTTTTTTCAGATGGCCAAAGAAGAGAGGGAAGACTATGTGGAGAAACATTAGGGCAGCAGTGTGTTGGGTCTCTATGGGAAGAAAGAAACTCACGAATATTTTCAGATAAGGAAAGAACCATTGGAAACTTATTAGATATAATCCTGTTAAGGGTTGCATATTGGTTGAAAACTGTGGAATTGTTCTCAGATTATTCTGTGGCTGATGTGGTGAGAAAGTGGAAGGAGATAGCCTCCTCTGCCCTTTGTAAGAGGACCTATAGTCCTTCGTGGTCCCCTCCTCCTTCTGGGTTCATAAAATTGAATTTTGATGGTAGTTGTATAAGGAACCTAGGGCCTTTTAGGATTGGGGGAGTATTTAGGAGTGAAGCAGGGGCTATTATTGCTATGTTCTCAGGCCCAATTGGGGAAGGAGACTCTCTTAGGGTTGAGATCTTCACAGCCCTAGAAGGTATCCAAAGAGTAAGGGAGTTGAGCATCAGATGTTTGGTTCTTGAAGGTGACTCGGAGGTGGTGATTAGGTGGCTAAAGGGGGGAGGCAGTGGATTATGAAGTTATAACAATGACAAGAATAAATTTAATTGGCTGAGTAGGGATATTGTGGTTCATTACAACTTGGTGAAAAAGACTACTAATTCTTTTGCTGATGGGTTAACAAAGCAAGGGGTGGATAAGGTTTCGACTTTTTGGGCTAATTTTTTAATTTTCCTTATATTCTTTGGTGGGGAGTTAAGTCTTTTTACCTCCCCTTTGTACCTAAGCTTCACATAGTTTCATATCTTTAATAAGGTTTCTTGTTATTGATTAAAAAAAACTACATCACCCCAAAATTGAACTGGAACAATAGATGTTATCATCATGTTCCTTGCAATCTCTACAATATGTCTGTTCTTTCTTTCTACTATACCATTTTGCTATGGAGTGTAAGAACAACTGCTCAAATGAATTACTCCATACTCTGATAGGTATGAAGCAAAGTTCTTTTTAAAATATTCATTGGCATTGTCTGAACTAAACACTTCCAATTGTACCCCAAATTGTGTTAGCACCATTTGATGAAATTGTCGAACCAAGGATGTCACCTCATTACGGGATCTCATCAAGTATATTCAAGAATACTAAGAAAAATCATCATCAAATAAAAGAAAGTATTGATAACCACCCATAGAAGGAACATGGTATGGTCCCCACACATCAATATGAATAACATTAAAGGCAGATGAACATCTTTTATTACTATATTTAAAGGAATGTCTACAATGTTTTCTAAGTTGACAACATTCACACTCTAAACTAGGCAAATTAAAAGACTTAAATAACTTTGGAAATAAGAAACACAAAGAAAGAAAAGAAAAATGATCCAACCGATTATGCCAAAGCATAATTTGACCCACAGACCCTGACTCAAAATTCCTACTGACAAGATGCCTCTAATGGCTACAAAGCACATCCAAAAGGTAGATTCCATTCACCTCACGACTACTCCCATTCGTCCTCTTTTTGAAACCAAATCCTACAAAACACAATGGCCAGGAGAGAAAATCACTAAGCAATTCAAATTCTTTGTCAAACTACTAACGGATAACATATCAGTACATAGTTTGGGAACATGGAGGACAGTGTGTAGGGAAATGGAATCAGTTATCTTGACAGACCTCTTCCTAGTAATGGGAACATGAGATCCATCAACTGTTGAAACTCTATCTCTACCAAAGTAGAGTTGGTAAGAGGAGAAAATGGTAGAAATATTGGTTATATGCTCTAAGGCTCCAAAACATATAATCTAAAGAGGTCCCTCCTTACCTATAGTAGAAACATAGTTTGTAGTGGCATGTGAAGTACATGTATGAGCAAAAGAAGTAGAATGTTCACCTCCTGATCCACCTGTACCTATCTGTCTACCTGATAATGGATTAGGTCTGATTGTATCTTGCTGATTAAGTAACTTCCCATACCTCTCTAGTTCGGCCCTCATTGCAACAGTTGTAACCGATTCCAAAGTAATTGTAGTAGGAGGTCCAGACAAGTCACTCGTTACTGCCATGTTTACATTTTCCTTCTTGTTTCTAAGTCTATTCGGCACAAGGTGAGGGTGAAGGTTCCAACAGATATCTCTCACGTGTTTAGGCTTCTTACAATAGTTACAGATCAGATCCTTCTTACCTTCCTTCCTGATTTCATTTCCACCCCTATCCCCGCTCTACTTAGGTTTCATTGTGCTAACCATAGTAGACTGCTCAAGACTTGGATTCCTCATCATCACATTCCTCCTACTCTCCTCTCCTGATACAAAGGCATATGCCTGAGAGAGAGTAACACTATCTCTAGAAAGGATATGCTGTCGTGCAATGCCATACTTGAGGTTAAGTCCAACAAGAAATTCAAAATCCCTATTCTTCTCTAAAAGCTTCTGATAGGTTGTTGCATCCTTGCTACTTTCCCAATTCACAGTCTCTAAATGGTCAAGCTCCTGCCACAAGGTTTTGAGGGTCAAAAAATAAACAACAATAGGTTTATCTCCTTGTCTGATAGCAATTACTTGGTTTCTCAACTAGTAGGCTCTAGCAATATTCTCACTCTATGAATAGGTTTCTACAACCACATCCCAAATCTCCTTATCTGTGTTAGCCCACAAAAAGTTTTTACTTATATGAGGTACCATAGAATTGCACAACCAAGTCATTACCATATAGTTCTCTTGTACCCATAAGGAATAGTTAGTCTCGGGTTTCACTTCCTCACTAGTAATATACCCCAACTTCCTACGAGCACCAATAGCCATCTTTGCAGATTGTGACCATTCTAAATAGTTTGTACCATCTAACTTAACTATAGTGGTGGTCCCAGCCCCGAAAAGGTCTCCAACACCTCCTCCCCCTTGTCCCATCTCACTCCTAGGTTTGTTTTTAACTCCGTAACCCTCCATTATTCCCAAAAAAAGGGTTAGAAAATCACTTTAAGATGAAAAAATAGGTATTTATCTCCTTTAGGCACCACAAACACCCTTCTGGTACCTTAGAAGCTCCTCCCTCCAAACATTCTTTTTTTGTGGGAGTAGGAGAATAGAGAGAAGAAGCAACTGCTCCCTCTAGAGGCCTCCAAAATAGGTGGGACTTGAACCGCCCCCTTTAGAAAACTTCAAGGAACCAAAAAAAAAAAAAAACTAGGGTGCCACTTCCTAGGTAAAAAATTAAGAGCCCTACAAAAACAAGACTCTCTCCCTTTCTCCAGTTCTTCCTGAATTTGGTGAAAAACCCTAGACCAGTTACAAGACAATGCAGATCCACAAAAAAAATCCAAAAACTAGGCTTACCTGAGGTCTTCGATTAGCCTCTCACCTCACCATGTAGTCAGTCGATCTAGGGCGACATGGTGGAGCAGCTCAAGTAACCTTATGATTGTTCTGATACCAAGTAGAAGTTGTGGATAATTGATTTTGATATAATATTTGTGAAGAAAAGAAGCAAAAGCTGAAAGGTTTCAACAAGAGAGAAAGAAAGAGAAGAGGAAGTAGAAGATAATGGGTGGTAACCAAAAAGAAATTAGTTCTGGCTGCCCCCTTCCTTTGATTTATATACTTTATAAAAGAATGAACAAGTACAGTAATACCCTTAGTAAGTCGGCTACTAGTAAATAGTTGAAAAGACATAACTTAAACTAACATAAGCTGATGGGCTTAAGGCCCAATAACTTCCTAACTAAATAACGTAAATAAAAATAAACAAAGTTGGGCCTAATAACTTAACATCGACCCAAACTCAACAAGAATTTTTTCCTCTTAACCATTTAGCTTTTATTGTTTGAACCCACGCATGTTTAGCAAGCAAGGCTAGGTTGAAATGGTGAGGGTCCCTAAACCCCATACCCCCATTTAGTTTGTTTCTACTTGAATTAGCCTAACTTACCCCATGGATTTTTCTTTTTATCCCCTTTACACCATAAAAAAAAACTCCTTTGGATTTTTTTGGAGTGTATCACACACTCCTTTTGGAAGCAAAAAGCATGACATGGTGTAAGATGGTATTGCAGCAATTACAACCTTTAATAGCACTTCCTTTCCTACCTGGGATAGGAATTTCTCCTGCCAACTAGTTGTTTTTGTCACTGCTCTTTCAATTAGATGGCTAAAAAGAGCCTTCTTAGTTTTGCCTGTTTTAGTTGGTAACCCCAGGTATATTGAAGGATGTTCCACCTAGACCTGTTCATGGGTTAGGTCAGGTTGGGCTTTGTATATGTATCAACAGAATACACTTACGCTCGAGCCCAAGCCCGGCCCGACCATCGGGCCTAAGTCTTGAGCCCGAGCTCAAGCCCGACCAGAAATTTGAAAACAAATTTTTTTCTTTTTTTATTCAATAAAAAAAGTGTTTTATTTATATTAAAAACCTTCAAAACTCAAAAATAATAAACATCTCACTATTACTTGGAAGAAAAGAGAAGAAGAGCAAAGAAAAAATATTGTATATATATTTTTTATTAAATAAAATATATTTTTATTATTTAATATATTGTATCAAGTTGGTCTTGGGCTCGGGCCGGGCTTTTTTTAGAAAGCCCGAGCTTGGCCCAAAAAAACGTTAGGCCCCATGCTTTAGGCTTGAGCTTGAGCCCGCGGGCCTAAAATTATGACCAAACCTGACTGGCTACCCTGCCCATGAACAGGTCTAGTTCCACCCTCTTCATTCCCATGGTCGAAGCAATCATTTTTCTGGAGTCTATGATGCAAGTTTTTACTAAAAAAAATATTTTAGACTTTTTTAGATTTACCTTTTGACTTGAAGCTTTTTCATAACATGTGATAGACTCTAGAAAGAATTGTCCCTCCCTTGGATTCGCCCTTGTGAACATATAATTGTCATTTGCAAAAAAACAAGTGAGGACACAAATCCAACATTTTCATCATGCTATACTTGGCCAAAAATCAATTTAGGGCCTATTTGGTTTGCAGGAATAGAGACCTGGAATTGGAATCAGAATGACCCATTCCCATTCCAATGGTTTGATTGGGCAAAATTAGTATCTCATTCTCATTCTTAGTGGATTCCCTGAGGGAATGGTCATTCTCTCCCCATCCTTTGGGAATGAAATCCCATTCCATGTTTATTTCCACAAATATAGTACGAGAATAGACCATTCTTATTCTGATTGTGATCCAAACGGACACTTGGTAATTTCATAATAACCGTCCAATTGGTAGATTGTTATTGTTATGAGTTGACCCATGTCATAATGATCCGCAAGAGTAACATGACTCAACAACTCATCACGCATATGTGAATTCATTCATTCAAGTGAGAGAGAGAGAGAGAGACGTGATTTGCTGGCACTGGATGAAAACTTTCTATTTTAAAAGGTTAACTAGCCGTTGTAACGAAGCCAACAACACCTTTAACGTTCAAAAATTTCGAAATCTGTCGCTTTGCGTTTGGTTGATGGAGAGAGCGTTTTAAATTAATTCCGACGCCTTTCATTCCCATCTCTTGCGCTCTTGTTCCTCTCGCGCTGTATTAGCTCCCTTGATCTTCTCCGAGGAAGAAGAAGACCCAGACTATCGTCGTCTTCTTCTTCTCCTATTGATTGCCGACTCTTTGATTTCTCAATCTCAATTTCTCTGTAAAGATGACAACCGAAACTCAGGGCTACAACAATGCCCCTGCTATCTCTACCGCGATCACGACCTCGAAGCAGTCTGTCCCTGTGGCCAAGAGCGTCGATACCCAGTCTGTTTTGAAGAGGTACATTAAATTCTCTAGATCCGTAATAAAGATGAACCACTTTATTCTCTTTATCGGGCTGTTTCTCATGTTATTTTTTGATCTTTATGGTCTCTTTAATTCTTTTTCCTGGATTGCTTTTATTTATTTCTCCGTTGGATTCGTGTTGAGATTAGGGCTTGTTCATATTGCGTTTCCTTGCTGATTGGATTTGAATTTCAGTCATGATTTTCTTCAACAACTTTTCTGATGTTGGTTTCTTCTGTTTCTGCTATTGCTTCATGGAAACAGGTTGCAGTCCGAACTGATGGCACTTATGGTAAGAACTAAGAGTCATGCTTTTTAGAGTTTCAAAACCCCGAAATCGTTTTTTCCCTGTAGACTTCAGAAATTTCAAGTAGTTCAATTTCCTCTTATGTTGGCTTTGACAATCTTGGTTCGTTCTTCTGTTCTCAGATGAGTGGAGATCCCGGTATATCTGCTTTTCCGGAGGAAGACAACATATTCTGTTGGAAGGGGACCATCTGTGGAAGCAAAGGTACAGTGTTCGAAGGAACAGAGTACAAGCTCTCCCTTTCCTTTCCGGCTGATTATCCATTCAAGCCTCCGAAGGTGAAATTCGATACCAGTTGCTTCCATCCCAATGTGGATGTCTATGGCAACATTTGCTTAGACATCCTTCAGGTACATATATTAGTTGCTTTTCCGCCTATTTTAAGGAACTGAATTGTTAAATTAGTTTCTTATTTTTAATCTAATCGTATCTAAGAGTCAACTTTCTTTTCCTGGAATTACAGGACAAATGGTCATCTGCATATGATGTGAGAACGATACTGCTATCAATCCAAAGTCTGCTTGGAGGTAATTTGTCCCATTTAGCTTGGATTTTAAGTTCTTAAAAGAATTAAAACTGGCCCATTTGAGTAAATCTTTATTTACTGATTTTTAAATTGCTCTGCTTTGTGGATTCAGAACCAAACACAAGCTCACCTCTGAATACCCAGGCAGCTGCGCTTTGGATCAATCAAGAAGGTTAGTGACTGTTATTAAGTTCAACATAAAGACATCAATTCATAAGTACAAATTATGGGCTTCCATTCCTTCTATATGGAAGAGTTCTAATAATATCTTTCTGATTTTGTCGTTGGTTGGTTTTACAGAATACAGAAAGATGGTGGAGAAACTATACAAACCTGCTGCTTAAAGAGTTCTGAGTTTTCAGTGATTTTTCTCAGTTGAGTGTACAAATATATTCTTTCTCTTCTCATTAGAGATTGTTTTTGTCATCACTCATCATTTATAAGGGGAAGTGACATTTACTTACTTGCTCCTGTGTTAGAGAGAGAGATTTGTATTCCATAAAGACCAATTGAAGCTGTGTAAGGAATTTATTCTCAGGCTGATTCTATTGCATCTCAATTTGTCTACAAACTTGGTAATTGTTTACTACCCGGTTGTGGTTGTGAAATAAAGATAACAGTAACGATAACACTAGAAAATAAAAAGGGGGTACATAGAAAGAGAAAGCCATGGACCCTTAAATAACGGATTAATGAACTACAAATACATTGTATTCAACAACTGCATCACCAGTTTTCAGTGATTTTTCTCAGTTGAGTGTACAAATATATTCTTTCTCTTCTCATTAGAGATTGTTTTTGTCATCACTCATCATTTATAAGGGGAAGTGACATTTACTTACTTGCTCCTGTGTTAGAGAGAGAGATTTGTATTCCATAAAGACCAATTGAAGCTGTGTAAGGAATTTATTCTCAGGCTGATTCTATTGCATCTCAATTTGTCTACAAACTTGGTAATTGTTTACTACCCGGTTGTGGTTGTGAAATAAAGATAACAGTAACGATAACACTAGAAAATAAAAAGGGGGTACATAGAAAGAGAAAGCCATGGACCCTTAAATAACGGATTAATGAACTACAAATACATTGTATTCAACAACTGCATCACCAGTTTTCAGTGATTTTTCTCAGTTGAGTGTACAAATATATTCTTTCTCTTCTCATTAGAGATTGTTTTTGTCATCACTCATCATTTATAAGGGGAAGTGACATTTACTTACTTGCTCCTGTGTTAGAGAGAGAGATTTGTATTCCATAAAGACCAATTGAAGCTGTGTAAGGAATTTATTCTCAGGCTGATTCTATTGCATCTCAATTTGTCTACAAACTTGGTAATTGTTTACTACCCGGTTGTGGTTGTGAAATAAAGATAACAGTAACGATAACACTAGAAAATAAAAAGGGGGTACATAGAAAGAGAAAGCCATGGACCCTTAAATAACGGATTAATGAACTACAAATACATTGTATTCAACAACTGCATCACCAGTTTTAAGGTCGAAAGTGCGAGTCTCGGCCTGAGCATAGCCTCGAGCGAACCGGAAAAGCCCAGTTCCTCCCACCACCGGCATCTCCCTCACCGTCGACTGAACAGGGTTTCTCCCTAACACACTAAGCGTGCTGCCATTGTACTCCCCTTCTGTGAAGGCAAAGTTCATGACCATTAAGAAGCTAAACTCACTTTGTGATGCATAGGCATAGAATCCTTGACATCTCCCTACAAGCTTCGAAGTAGCCTCCAGAGTTTCAGTTAATGGGTCATCCATCATTATGACCCGGCCAAACGCTGTGGCAGATGTCTTCGTTGCTGCTGCTTCCACAATGGGGACGGCAGTTGGGTTGGTGCCACCAAGAATGTCATGGAAGTAGAAGTGAAGGTGGGTTGCAGTCTCCTCCTGCTTTAGCCCCACGGACTCCGGTAATAGAGTCCGGGAGAAGCGATGTGGCTTTCCAGCACCACTAGTGGCAACACTAGAGGAGAAGAAGCATGTTAAGACAATGAGCAATGAAGAAGTTGGTTTCAGGAGAATTCCGGCCATTATTAGAACAAAAGGTGATGATGTTGATTCGCCTAGACGAATTGGGATGAACCCTATATATAGAATTGAAATTTGACGTAGTTTATTAGATTGTAATTTTATAAGCTAAGGCTGCGTTTGGTTGCAATGTAAATCTATTTGCACTGATGCAAAACTAAAACTATAATAATACAAATGATATGAGTGTAAATTCTGATTTATTTTTTATTCGAATTTTAGCTTATTTTGTTTGATTGCCAAATGAACGGTTAAGTCTTTTTGTTTGGTGAACGGATTCAACTTTATAAGCCGGCCAACAACAATAATGATATCAATCTATATTGGTCTTCGGAGTGGGTTACAGGAAAAATGGAGATGGGACATGGATGGTGATTGGTGGGACGGCCCTACCAGTTGGGTGTGTTTGGTAAAGATTCTTCAACGTGGCCATGTGGTTAGGTAAGAGCATCCAGGTCAAGCCTAACCTGACACAGGCCCGAAAGCGGTGGGATTAGGCTGGGAATGGCCCAGGTCTTCAAATTCGGGCTTGGGCCTTCGGTTTCACATCTGCTGGTGTTGGGTCTAGGTTCACAGCCCAATCCAGACCGGTTCACTCAAGTTGTAGCCTTTTGTCAATCCTATTTACGGACCTAAGTTAACTTTTATGGAGGTTATGATCAAAAGTTGCTTCATCTACTTGTATGGAGGTTTCAGATGAAACCCTATGGGCTTGTTTGGCTTTCCAGGTTTTTCGTCAATTACGGCTGCACAGCTTTCCATGTGGGGAATACCTTGCAATGGCACAATGCTGTGCTGTGTAAAATCCCTCACAAAGGGCATTTCCCAAGGATATATATTTGAAAAAACTAAATGTACATTTTCATTGGTTGATACTTTCTAGTGGTTGCCCGAGGTTGTCTGGACTGGGGTTTCTTCACTTTCTTGTACTTCCCAATTAACGAGTTTGTTGGACTAGGACCCATGAGTAGAGTCCTGCTTTGGGGTGCACCTTGGGACTTGGGAGGGCCCAATCCGAGCCCAGACTTATTCAACAAAGGATTTTATACGGGCTGAACTTAGATGTTTTGTTCATGGGTTGGGCCTAGCTCCAAAATCTCAGGTCTTCCTATTATTTTTTTAGGTTAGCCCGGGCTTTATCTTTAGGTGGCCCAAGCCCAAGTTGAAGCCTGATCTTAGCCAAATCCAAGCTGGGCCGATTACTAAAACTTATCTATAGCCATACGTAAATACATATGCATACATACTTTTATACATACTAATATGCATGGATAAAAGCAAAATATATAAAGGTTTATATAATGATAACTGGTGTAAGGACATGTACGTGTCTAAAGAAAAAGCTAAAATATAAGTTAATATTATATAGTCAAATTTAACTTTTATGACATGCATAAAACCCATAGTTTTATTAAACTTTTTATTACATTGAAGCTAATAGGTCGTCCAAGTCCAACTCAGGCATAGACCCAATCCAATTACGTCAAATTTCCATTCGGCCTGGGCATAGGTTGGACAGATCTTGACCTCAGGCTCAGTCTGGGCTTGGGCCTTAAGACCAGGGTTGGGCTTGCGTTGCTCTTGACCCGACTCAACCCGCCCGACAAACCCCATGTTACTGTAAAATTCCCTCTACGGCCCTACATATTAACAAATTTACGGTTGTGCCGATTCGCGCCCATTTATAAAGGCTCAAACTTCATTTTTTTTTTCTAGTTGAACCGTAATTTGTGAACAGTCATGGCGGGAAGAAGGCGCTGCAGAAGAAAGAGCTCTTCGTCTTCCTCACCCATTCCGATCGGTAACCGGAAAACAAACCCTAGAACTTACGAGAGAAGGGAGCCCTAGTCCTCCCAAAACTTAAAATGAACAGGGAGGAAACTCCCATGTTCTTCTCATTGGTACTTTTTGCAAGGCTTATTGTTATTATTATTATTAATTTTTTCCAGGGAACTGCAACGTCGAGATTGAAGGAAGCGACTTCGTCTGCAAATCGAGCAGAAACAATCTCCATATCTCAGTTTCAGATACCGTAAAAATCAAAATTTCAGGTGATAATTCCGCCAATTTTTTTTAGGATAACAACACACTTTGTCGTTTAACTCCAATAGCCAGATTATTATTCTGTACGACTCTTTTTTTTCCTGAATCAGTGGACAATTCAAGAAAATGCATGGCAAAGAAGCACTGTAATGAGCTTCAGCACCAGGATTCTGAAGAAAGAGGTAAAAGATTATGTTTATTCATTTGATTCATATAGCTTTTGGATTTTTAGATGGCCTTTGATATCTATATGCAATTGGGTATTTTTTATGATGTTTTCGAATTCTTCAGTGGAAAGAGAGGGAGGTTTCTCTATGGGGAATTACTTATTCCTGCTCATTAATCCCAAAGATATTGATAGTCGTAGCAAATGCCTGCTGCAGGTACCTTCTCTTTCACTATATGAGTAAATGTGAGTAGTGTTTTTGTTTTTAATGGAAGTAAAATTGGCCCCTACAAGGAAGCTGAAGTATGATTTTATTACTGTCCTCTTGAGTCACAATGCAAGCATTTGATCCTTGATTCTTGGTCACAGAATAGCTCATTTGTTGTGTATTCTAACACACAAATACATCTACCAGGAAGTTATGCAAGTGGTCATGTTGGGAATTCTAACCACTCTTTTTAAAGTTGTTTGTTGATGGAATTCCAGGAAGTGCTAGGGATTTACACGAAAGAACTACCGTCAATGAATTATGCTGCAAATACTGGAAAGGAATCACTGTTCCTTGAAAAATGTGTACTGAATGGGTAAGAAATATCTTCCCATATCTGCTTTTCTCCATGCTTTTGATATGCCTGTAGAAACCTATAAAGGAAGATTATATCTGTGAATTGTGCTGCTACTGGATGTAAATGTAATTGTATTGGCATTTGTTTAAATACATCTAAACTAGTTCACCGCTTGTGTCATTAATAAGGTAGAATTTTAGAATTGGTTGTGGTTCATCCTGCAGTTTATGTGTATTCCAAGTTTTTAATCTGTTGAAATTTGCTGTGCTTCATCCTGCAGAAAATACTGTACCTTGTTGTTGAAATCAAATTCTAGCGAAAGATCTACTGAGGTAAGTAATGTCTCTTTATTTCCATTGGTGTAATTACATTTAAGCCATGGTTTATCAAATTGTGGAGTGCTTGGTGCTGTTATATAGCTATTACAATTGGATCATTTGTGTTCTTTCTATCCACAAACAGCACTCTCCTGCTCCATTCTGGGCAAAGTTCTTTATAATCATGCTTCACCTGAGTCTCATTTTTCCATGCACCCAATTACCATCACGTCTAGAAGTGTTCTTGGTGGTAAACTGGCAATGGTGTTATATGATACAGATACTTGGATTTTCAATAAACAATTTGTATGCTTGTTCAATAATGTAAGAACTGCTAGGTTGTGGTTATCTCAGTTTTGCTTAACATGGACACAAAAATCTATGCATGGGAAATCTATTTAATATTTATTTTTATTTTTCTATTATTTCCATCTTTATGAAATTAGCACAAATACATCTATTATTTTTTATGGACATGTTTCTCTGTTACTTTATTTATATGACCTAGTCTTGGTTAATGTAAGCGGGTTTTCTAGGAGTCCATCTTTCTGCCAATCTCAAGACATCCCAAAAAGCTCCTTTTCCTATTTAGTCCCTTGTTCTCTGTTTCCTCTGCAAGACAAACTTTTTCTAGGAGTCCATCTTGCTGTTTGGGTCTGGTTGATTGTCAGGATTTTGCTTCATCCTTTTTTGCTTTTTCTTCTTTTTCAATAAACTTTTACTTTCAAAAAAAGGAAATAGACAAACAGAGGACATAATGCTTATTGTCTTTTCCTGATTAACAAAAACAACTTCTCTAGTAGACTGTATTTCCTAAATGATATGGGATATGAGCATACTTTTGCTTGCTCTTAGTGATGTATCTAAATTGAACAGAATAGCTCTCTGACTTTTAATATTGATGTATTATTCTTGGTCATTTTATTTATACAGGTGGTAGGTGCAATAACTTATCAAATAATTCCTGTTGACACACAGTATGCTGAGATCCCCGTTGCTGCCATAAGTTCAAACTACCAACACAAGGTTTAGTTGTTTCCGGTTTCTGTTTCATCTACATGCTGTCTTCATGCAAAGTTTTGTCAGTTTCTATTTAAATTGCAGAGGCCAGAGAGCACTCTGTATTTTTTTCTAATGCACAAAGATTTCATGTTGAGTGCTATATTTGAACTCCATTGTTGTATTTTTGTTTTTAAAATTGGTGCATTGGTTGAAATGCTGTTAATTCTCAATGTGGCAAGAAGGGATTGACAGATAAACATAATTGAACCATAAGTTCCAATTCTTATATTTTCTGTTCTTCAAAATATTGGAGTCTATATATCTAGGGAGATCTTCTCTTGACTTTCATGTTAGATTTACAATGTTCCAACAGAAGACAACGGTGTTCTTTGTTTAAATGTGTCCAATTGAATATTTTATTAGTGATTTAGTGCTGATAAAATTGAATATTTTATTAGCTGTAATTTTCCATAATCTTGGATTGTAGAATGCATTTTTTTTGTTCTCAGTCATAATCAGATTCTTAATTTAATGTATTGAACAAATCTGGCACATCTGACACTTTCTTTACATTTGACGGATCTGGGCAATTTTCAGGGGATTGGCCGCCTTCTCTACACAGAGCTGAAAAGGAGACTTCAGAGTGTTGGTGTACGTACAATATTTTGTTGGGCAGACAAAGAATCTGAAGGCTTTTGGTTTAAACAGGTATCTTGACTGGACTTGAACTGAAATGGGTATAAATATATTTAGGATCATGTCATATTTCTTGGTTGATATGCTCAATTCTGATGGTCTTCTAATGATGTCATCATCATCATCATCTAAGCCTTGTCCTCACCATATGGGATCACCTACATTAACCCTGTTTCTCCATTCCATTCTGTTCAGTGCCGTATACATTGCTAAATTATGGATGTATGTCCTTTTTGGCTGGATTTCCAATGATGTCCTATTTATAATTGTTTATAAGCATCTTGAGTGCCAATTTCTGAAAATGGTCACTTTCTTGTTCAGTGAGTGAAACACAACTCCCTTGGTACCATCCAAATCTTTAATCCAATATAGTTTCCATAAGAAGAATATGGAACTGAAGTAATAATTAGATTTTGAGTGAAGCCTGAATTTTACAAGTCTCCATTTTTTAGATCAGATTGCAAATTTGCAATTGGATCGCCTTCACTTCTATTTACCTGTCAATTTTGGTGACAGCATTCTTTATGTGAAAGTCTTGTTGATGAAGACAACCAGTCAAAATATTGTAAACTTCACCATTTGTCATTTTTATGATTGATGCTTCACCATCTGTCATTTTCAGAAAGAGAAGAATGCTGGAACCAATTTTTACAGAGAAACTGTTTTCATAATATCTGATGATTAATTATCCCTAAAATGGATTGCAATGCAGAGTTTTGTATCAGTAGCAGAAGTGGATACCAAGGGTAAAGTTCGCAAGGTTCCAATTAGAGCTGATATTCGGAGAGCATTATGCTTTCCTGGTGGCTCCATCCTTATGGTTTCTCATATTAATAAGGATATCAATCTTCCTGCTAATCATTCAAAACAGTTTGAATTGGGCTTTCCATTAAAGCCTCATGCTCCATCAACATCATCTTTTCCTGTTGAAATGCAAGAACCGGTGGGTATAGGGGAATTGTCTAATCCTATGACAAATAATTGTTTGGAGGAAGCAGCAGCACTAAATCAAATTGGTCCCCAAACCAAAAGTCAGTGTCAGGTCTTGGGGAATGGTGGATGTTTAGTGGATGGTAGGTAAAATATTCTTTTTGGTTTCTTTCATTTCTTTCTATATTCTCTATGTATTTGGCAGGACATTTAGAATTAAGTAATTCATTTCTACAATCAAATGTTCTTCAATTACTAATATGTAGTATTACAACCCTCCCTACACTGCAGGTTCTTCTTCTAGTGATTTTGTAAAGAATTGCATGGATGTGGTTCTGTGGGATGATTGCAAGAACACCACCATTGCTCCAGAAGCAGCTGAAACTGGAGATGGTACTGATGTAAAGTATTGTTCTTGTTCTAGACAAGGTGCAAAGAAACGGGTGTGGGAAGCATCCTTGTCCTCTTTGAAATCAAAAAAAGTAAAGGGTGGTCATCATATTGGCTGTCATTTGGATTCTAATTGGGAACTTGTTTCTGAAAATGGACGAGGAAATGATTCTTCTGTTGGTGGTTACTCCTTGGGTACTTCTGTAGATAAAACTCTTGTGGAAGTTAATCACAAAGATGCTCTGAATTGTAGTTCTTTGGCATCCCATGTTGAAGAAAGTCCACTTCATATCATGCCAAATGAATATAATACAAGTGAGAAACATCAGTCAAAAGGGGAATGCCATAGAATTATGCTAATGAATATAGCAGATGAGGTTAAGAAAATGCATCTTACAAAGGTAGGTTCTGTTATCATCGGTGCACACAAAGAATAATTTGATTTGGAATTTGTGGATTTGTAATTTCAATTGCTGTAAATGAAAACTCAGTTGTGTATATAAGGAAGTTCTGAAATAATCAGAGATTGAACTTTGACATTTTTATGTATCAATATAATGCAGTGCTTGTAAGACTTTGCAGAGTGTCAATGTGTCTAAACTTATCATTTTATGAAAGCTTTAGTGGTCCACTCCTTGTATGTACATGGTCCTTAAACCAAGACTTTCACTACTACATATTTCTTCAGGCTGGTGAGACCCAATCTACTTCAACCTTTTAATAAAATAGGAGTTAAATCCCTTTGCAGATCAGGAAAAAAGTGCAAGAATTGGTCAAAGTTGTGGATGTCAAGCAGTTGCACAATTGCCATTAAAGTTTTTTCTTTGCTTTTCTTTTTTAATTAACTACCTATAACTTTTGACATTCCTTTAGACAACTTATAACTGGTCTTTTCCAGTTAGCAGTTACCAAAACATTGATAAATATATCTTGTAGTTTTTTTTTTCAATGTAATGGCATGATGACTTGAGTTTTTGGCAGTTCCTTCTCCAGGATTGTGTGTGTTTTCTCCTAAATCTCTTTAATTATTGTTCTCTAATATAAAATCTTTATCATGAACCTGATCTTAACCCTAGAGTCCATTTCTTCTCCTAGTTGACAGCTGCTATCTCACTCTCTCCCTACTTATCCACTTTGTATTTTTTCCTCACTCAATTTCTATGGCTTTTGGACAAAGAAGATGAAATCTAGTAAAGCATAGTTTTGTTTAGGCATTGTTATAATTTCTAACTCCTGCTGGAAAGTTATTAATTCATTTTCATTTTTCTCCTTGGTCACACTAGACACATTCACTAGGCTCATGTCTTAAATCATAGATTTTCTTTATGAGAATGGACAAAATAGAACATGTAACATTATTTAGAACCCCTGCGATTTCTTCTGTGTATTTAAACAGTTAATGGTAGTTTAGATATCACAATGGTTTTGTTGCATTCTTAGTCTTTTATATTTACCAAGTGTATTAATCTCTTTGTTTTGTACACTTGGTAATGGCATCAGAAAAAGAGATGATATGTGTTGAAAACTTGAGTCAGCATCCATTTGCCATTGGAGTTTACTTGTAAGAACTCACTCAGAAAATGCATGACAAGTTCTAATTTCTCTAGTTGCGCTGGGATTAGTTATTGTTCTTCTTACATAGTTACCTGAACATTTTATTCATGTTTGCTTCGATAGACCAAGTATCATGTAATAAAGCATCAATCTTGGATGTCTGCTTTAGTGGGTATTTCATTTACAGTTGAATTTTTGTTATCTTCTTTTACTTGGTGCTGTTTATGGCTTATAATTCTTGGGCATGGATGTGGATATCATAGATTATTGAAGGCCTTGGTGGTGTTGTTACATCTGATGGGAGAGTGAGCACTCATGTTGTCACAGGAAAAGCAAGAAGGACTCTGAATTTTTGCACTGCCTTGTGTTCAGGGTTAGTATTCTATGTACTGCATAGGTCATGACAAAGAAGTTATGTTTGATTTCTACTAAAAGTTTATTACACTTTCCTCTATTCTCTCCTAAAGAAAAAGTTAATCACATCAAGCTTTCTATTTGTAGCTTATTTAAAAGTTTAGATCATGTTTTGATTTACAATGGGGTTTTCAAGTGTATATATATATTTTTTGATCGATATTCGATAGGGTTCTCAAGTGTATATTAGTAAGTCTATTTCCTTCGCTTTTCATCTTAACCATCATATAGTGCCACTAATCTATTGTCTGTTCTACTGCTTCCTGTTTTGTAGAAGCACTGACATATTTTCTTTTTACCATTTTCTAGATATAGAATGTGGTTTCTAACATGTAGAATGTTTTCCTAGGGATGATCATGGGCCAGGACTAGGCCAGGTTTTAATATAGTAGTAACAACATCTGGGGCTGCTTGGGTCTGGCCTGGCCCACACCCCAGGCCTGATAATATATGTCCAGGCTTGGACTTGGGCTGGGCCAGGCTGGGCATCCGGTCCTCCCTGTATAAACTAATAAAATTATATTTTAAAAATTAAAATTTCAATTCAAGTTTATAATTAAAATTACAGAAAATATATATAAAAATTTATTATACATACGTATGTACACACACTATAAAATTTTCTTTATATACACAAATACGTATATACAAATTATAAATACATGTATTATTTAATGGTAAAACCTCAAGCTCGCAAATGTGAGAATGCGGGTTCAAGTTTGAGAGTGGCCATTGTATGCAAAAAATGCCAAAGATTGGGACTGAGTCCAGTCTACCCCTCCCAACCAAGACTACAAATAGTTGGGACCAACATGGAGTAATGGCCTTATATACATATTTTATTTAACAACACACAACAAAACTTCTGGGGTGGGCTAGGATTGGAAGAAAAACTGCTGCCTGGGCACAGAAGTTCTTGAGACGGGCCAGTCTGGGCATTGTGGGCCCTGGGAGAAATAACCAACCCTAATGTTTCCTAAAAACAACTGTTACTTTTTCTTCTCCCAAAAAGACACCAAAAACAATTCCAAAAGTAGCTTTAAGTTGATGTAATGGTAAAATCTTGGATTTACAAGCATGAGAACATGGGTTTGAAGTCCAAGATAGGGGTGATAATTTTCCACCCAGGCCATTAACTCTGGGCCTGGGCCCAATACTTTAGGCCTGGCCCAGCCTACACACACACACACTTATATACATACTATATTTTATTTTGTACATGAATATTATAATATGGCACCTATAATTCATATTAAATATTATATATTTAATAGTTTATAAATTAAAGTCATAGGCCCAGAATCCAGCCCAACCTAGGACTAGGCTTACATTTTAGGTCCAGAACCCAGTCCTGGCAGCGCCCAGACCTGGGCTATAGTCCTTATTAAGGTGCTAAGCTTTCCTGGCCCAGTCCATGATCACCTCTAGTCTGAGTCTCCTAGAGTAATCACTTTGTGCTTAAATAAGTAAATAAATAAAGGTTAGGTTCATATTCAGTCCACCCATCCCAAGGCCACAGATAGATGGGACCAAAATTGGGTGATAGCCTAGTACAAAATTGGTTCAAGATGCATGATTATGGATGGGGACCATTGTTTAGTGCAATGGTAAAATCTTGGTCTAACAACCGAATACAAGTACAAGTTTGAGAGCAGTCACTTTGTGCAAAAAATGCCGTGAAGAATAAAATTGCTATGGAGGCAGACTTTCTAGTCAAATTTACCAAGGAAGTCCTTGCATACACATTTAAAACTGATAAGGCAGGCCTTCAGAACTGTGAGTTCCGTGTTAAGTGTCCAATGTATGAAGCAAAAATAAGGTTTAAGAAGATCCAATCTTAACTGTGTGTTATGGGGGGATTCCAAGGGGGATTTTAGTTTCCAAACCATTGTATCATATGCAGTGAGATGGGGAAGTGCCAACCATGTGTTTTTTACTGCCTTGTGGGCAAGTCCTTGCATACACATTTAAAACTGATAAGGCAGGCCTTCAGAACTGCGAGTTCCTCGTTAAGTGTCCAATGTATGAAGCAAAAATAAGGTTTAAGAAGCTCCAATCTTAACTGTGTTATGGGGGGATTCCAAGGGGGATTTTAGTTTCCAAATCATTGTATCATATGCAGTGAGATGGGGAAGTGCCAACCATGTGTTTTTTACTGCCTTGTGGGCAAGACCACTCTAGGTTTTTTCATTGTGTAGGGTTGAGCTAATTACTTGAATTCTTGTACGTATATGGTAAGCTTCGTTGTCTTACTATTAGCATTTTTTATTAGCACGTACAACCCAACTTTACCAATATTTAAATACTTGATCTTGAATATTTGTCATCATTATACATGCATTGGTGCCATTAATATAGCTTTCCATTACCTTTTTTCCAAAGTCGAGGCAAACAACATTCAGTGCTAACCATCTAGGTGTGCTCAGCTCAATCTAAAATATCTTCAAAAAAAGGTTTGAACAAAGTCCATACTCCATAGTGCTTTGCCAATGCAAGGTGCAGAGTTTCCATCTGTACTGAGAAGAATTAGTTGTAAATGGTTACCAAAGATGCAGAGCAAGTTAACCCTCTTTTAGTGCTGTTAGTTATACATGCCCCCTCTCTGTGGTACATGAAAATATCTTTATGGCCGTGTAAAACCAAAAGGAAAAAAAAAAAAACCACGAAAGAAAAATAAACAAAGACGGATCTTAAGAAATTCTACTATCTTCTCAAGAAGTGTAGAACCCTAGTTCTCTCCTGTTAGTTCCTGAAGAATAGAGTTTCTCATCTCATTGCTTTCAGTATACCCCACCTTGTCTCTCTCAGTGTGTAAATAAACCCATAGAATACAAGACATCTATTCAGCATATTGTGTCTACAATGTAATTCAGAATTTTTTGGGGCCACTGGTGTTTAGTAAACTTACTCTATTTCATTTCTAGTTTTATTATTTCATTGTGCTATCATCTATCTGTAGATTTTTGCTAAAACTTGACTGTTGCACTAATTAAAAAATCTTTAACCATCTTTTGTCTAAATTGCAGTTATATGTAAAGCATTGTTTGTTATTCAGCATGTGTAATGTGAACTGTTCCATGTACACAAAAGAACATGCACAGTATTCCACAAAAAACAAAGAATAAATGTTGCCCTGGAAGATCCATACCCGAATAATTCACTCCTAGCCTCTCTCCTGGCAAGACTGTTCAATCAAGTTAACCAACCTTACTGTACAGTCATTCTAGAACCATAACACATATATACAATGACAGTCTATTGATCACCCTCTACATTATCAAAATCCGAGGAGAGTGTGTCAGCTTAAGAATCTAAAGCATAAGCAAAAACTCAGCTCTCAGAGCCCGTTGAGCAAATCAGACCATGGAAAATATAAATATTTTCGATCTTTACTTGTCTTCACACCTTTATGTATTGGTGCTTATGAATTATTATCAACCATGCAGAGCTTGGATAGTCTCATCAAGTTGGTTAAAAGCAAGCTTCAAGGAAGGCAGATTTGTGGGTGTGTCAAATCACCTGTACATCTTAGTATTTAATACTTGGTAAAGCACTCTAATGATCCTTCATTAACCACTCTTCTCATTTTACAGATGAATTACCATTCATTCTAAAAGATGAAGAATATGAATTGAGATACAGAATGGAATTGAAGGATGCTGTTCATAAGGGAAAAACAAGTCGCCAATCTTTGCTTAAAGGATACGACATCTATCTTGCTAAACATGTTCAGCCTCCTGTTGATGTCCTTTCAATCATTATTGAGACTGCTGGTGGAAATGTAAGTTTATAATGTTGCACTAAACTATGAATGTTTGGATCCACTGGTTTTTAAGAGTGCCTATTCTCAATTGGTGATGCATATTTGTTCAATCTGAATAAAATTCACATGAGCAAAATGATTAACATATCATACATGTTATCACATAGAATGTTTATATTTTACTTGATGCATCTTTACAAACTTGCATATATCTATTCTTTAAATTTTGAACAAAATTAAAAAAAAGGTGGAACAATCATCAAATGCAAAGAATGTAGTGAGAATTACTTATGGCTAAAAGATATATTTTATCTGAAGGTTCTGAAAGGAAACCAGAACAGCAGGTAGACAAATTATTTCAGATGGTAATAGAAAATTGCCTCAGATCTTTCTTTCCAGGCATTTGACATGGAGGTGGTGGCTTTATGATATGCAGCTTTACCTTCTACAGCTTGCATATTGACTGATTTTTGGATATAATCCTCTCCCTTGACATGTGAACCTTAGCCAACAATATAAGAAATTGGCATTTCTGCAAGATGGAGTTGTAATTGTTCATGTAGGTTAGAGTGCTAAATTGTCGACTTTGAAGTTTTTGAGAAAACTAATGTTGGTTAGCCCTGTTGAAAGCATTTCAGATATTTCAATTAATGATAGCAATTTGAAACATTATCATTTCATTTAGATTTTTTGGGTAAAGTTATTTCATTTTGATTTCAAACAGGAATAATTTCACAATTTAAAACCTTGTTTTTTCATCAATCTTCCATTATTGACAACTTTATCCTTTGAATATGTGAATGTGTGTTTGTGTTGTTTAACATTGCTCACACCTTAAAAGACCTACACTCTGGTGTTTTTAGCATGAAGTGGCTTCTTGCAGAATTGAGTCTGCATTTTCATGTTTGCCAGCCTAAGATTTTATCATGTCAAGCAATGACACCTTTATGCTAAGAATGTCAATATTTGGGTTCATATCTGGTCCACCCCTCCCAAGACCCTATAGCTGTGACCAACATTGGGTAATATCCCATTTACCAAATAATGGCTCCTTGTTAGTTAAAAGATCCATTTTTTTAAATGTTTGAATTTGTTTAATTTAGGATTCAATCTCTCGTATTTAATATAGTTAGGACCATTGATGGAATTTATGACTAAGGTTGAGCATTCGTTTTATTTGGTTTTCCCAATTACAAGTTAGGCTTCCAAAATTCAAAAACTGAAATAACTGAACTGAAACCAAAATTTTTGGTTTTAACCAAATAATCCTCACCCCTATTTGTGACTTCAATTACCTTGTATGAATTGATGAGAATTCATTGTTTGTGCTTCCACATAAGAAAGACGAGAGCAAACATGGTTGCGCAGTGTTGCAAATATTGATTTTCATTTAAGTTTGCATTGACAGTGGCTTTAGGTTAATTGTATACACGGTAGCACTATAGCATTGTTTGGTGTTATTACTTTGAATTTTACAGGTTCTTTGTGGATTGGATAAAGTTAACGAGCCATCAAGAACAATCTTTGTTGCAAGTGAAGAAGACATGGATGAGGTACTTTTGGCTTCAAAGAGAGGGATATGGATTTTCAATAGCGACTGGTTTATGAATTGTGTCATGACACAGGAGCTTGATTTGGAGGCAGCTCAGTTTGCAGAACCTCTCTAGTGCACTCCAAGCTTCTCAAACATGTAGATATGTCTATTCATGATTCTTGTGAATGGGAGCAAAGTTTCTATATATGCTATATATTTTAATGCCGCATTTTGGTCCAAAATTGTCAAACAAGGGTATCTGGTTTGTTACCATATTTACAGCATAGAGGAAGTCGGCAAATGTTGATTTTGCTATTGGCTGATTGTCCAACATGATTGCTTGACTAAGAACCCGAACGAGGTGGTATCAATATCTTATGCAAAGTCCTCCCCAACCCTACCCTCCCTTTTTTTTTTGGTAATATACCCTCCCCTTATTTGAGGGTGGGGTGGGTTGGATTCAAAGCCTACATATTCACATCAAATTCTAAAAAAAACACATAGGAAACATCTCTCAATGAATGACGGGCAGATGTTTCCAATGTACGGCTGCAGTGGCTATTGGGACTGGCGAGAGTGTTTTGTTGATTCGAGTGCAGCTGCTGGTTGGATAAATTTGCTTACTTTCAGTAGTTGATTCGAGTATTCGACTATTTGAGCAAAAATATAGAGAATAGACTGGGACCACTATACCAATATTAATTAATGGGGTGGGGGGATCAAGATTAGGCTGCTTTATCATTTCTTCATGCGGAAATTACGGTACAGCAAAGAAACAAAGGGATGTTATACCAATATTAATTAATGGGGTGGGGGGATCAAGATTAGGCTGCTTTATCATTTCTTCATGCGGAAATTACGGTACAGCAAAGAAACAAAGGGATGTTATTGGGGGCTTTTTTTTTTTTTTTAATATCGTGCTGCAAGAAATTTAGAGTAAACGGTATAAACAGAAGGAATATACAAGGTTTAAGCCTTATAACATGGTTCAGTGTTTTGTGCGTACGGCCATGGCAAACTCCTATGAAATTCACTATTCTCAATCCAATGAATGCATCCATAGCAAATGGCGTTGTTCAAAGGTTTCCTGATTTGGAGCCCCTTTTCCACCCTGAACACTGACAGCTTTTAGCTCTTTTTGTTTGTAACTTGTCCCTTCTCTTCTAATACAAGATACTTGTTCTATCATTCAATCTATAAAAGGAGGGGCATGTTGGTCTCATGATTTTCGTTATATAAATACTAGAGAGAGAGATTTCTTAATAAGTTAATATCAAGTGAAGGTTAGAGCTTGCTTTTCTTTTTCAATGTCAAAATGGAAGCCCACCTGACAAATATACCTGTCTCGTTTTGCCATTTATACCTTCTTAACATAGATCCCTTGATTAAGGTGATGTCTGGCACTGATGTCGATTTTTGAGAAAAAAGTGCCACATAGGTGTTGCATCAGAGAAAGTGGTGTTTCAAACAGCGCTCTCTTGTTTGGTACTGTATTTTCAGAAAAAAATATTGCTCCAAACCGTCTTAGAAATTGGGAAAGTGTAGTCTGGAGCAACGTCAAATTCAATGTTTTATGAGTAAACGACATGTTATCAGCAGTGCAATGATGTGACTTCAATGTAGCATCATCTTAGACATTGGATAATATAGATTAATGTTGAAAATATTGCTACCAGCACTAGTACTAAATAAAACCAATATTGTTTTCTCAGAAAACGCCTATATAGCAGCACACTTCCAAATAAAAAATCTTTCAACCTCATGCCCAGTATTGTTTTTATCAGAAAATGATGCGATATTCCCAGCACCAATGCCAAACACCTACTAAATCAAAACACATTGAGATTAGTATAAAAAATACCCAGAATTTAGGCAAACAATCTGAAATTAGAACATATTCCCATCCCCAAGATCCCAACAACATAACTAATACTCTTTTAGTTCTTCATGTGAATGTTCTAATTGTTTATAAAACCTAAGACTGGACATGGCATAAAGCCATAAACCTGTCAATTCGTTCTTCTTGTTTGTCATATTTGTTATATTTATCACATACCCATAATTTGACCTAGTATGGCTGCTTCTTCTAAATTCTTCTTTGCCCACTTGAAATATAACCAAAGTCTAGCATTATTTAGATTCCATATAATTGAGTTCTGTTCCCAGTTAATTAAGCAATGAACCATGTTCTAGTTTTTGTAGCTTTCTTCCTATACCAAACAACCTCGCCTAACCCACCAACAAAACAATGGAACAAACAAAAATAATGAATTTTCTGTCAGCTTTTCCTTGTAATATTCTAAAAGTGCTCACCACTAATTAAATGTCTCAATTGAATGATGATGTCTTTCCCTTTTGTTTGTATATGGTAGTTTATATAGCCTCTCTACCAAAATTTTATTCAGTTATTACTATACTGATGTTTAGTTCCATTTGAAACCCCTACCTTTGACTATACTCTCTGGTTGCTTTTTCTTCTCACCCATTTCTTTGGAAAGTTGTCCTTCTACAGAGGGCATGTCCAAGTACTAATCAGAGATGGGTTAGCCAAGTATACCAATGGGTCCAACCATATGATCCAATGATCAGCTCTTCTCTACCTGGATCTCGGGTTTGATAGTTTGTCCTGGACCAGCTTGTTTAATGGTTCAAATGGACAAATTGATCCAGGTTTGTAGCAATAGATAAAAGAAAGAAGCTTCTACTACTCTCTACCTTATATTACATGTGTTACTATTACCGTATGTACAAGTATGACTGCCAGTGACCGACACCTTCTACGTAAAACTTAGAAAAGCATATTCAAATAATCAAATATTAAAATATAGTTGAGCTAATTGATTCAATAATTAGGGCTGGTGGTCTTACAGACCAAACTTCAAACATAACCTAAAAGCTTTAGAAGTAAAATTACTGAAACACCCATCATGTCGAAAGATATCTTGCTTGACCAAAAAATAAAAAGAAGTAAATATGGTGATTCTAAGGTGTGTCAGCGATATAACGGGTCCCCCAATCCATTGTTTTAGATTCTAAGTCAAGAGCTAAATTAACATTCGAAAAGGGTTTTTCATTTACGAATTGGGCCCTACAGATGGGACCCATATTTAATGAATCAAAACTATGATATCTCAGCTCAACTCTGGCAACAATATTTGTTGGATCGGGTACATGAACCCTGCTCTGCTATTCCAGCCTATCATGGGCCGTATTCATTGAATAAGAACTATGAGATGAGATGTGCTGCAATAAAAGGTCTGAATCTATTCCTCTATCAAAATCAAATGGCTCTTCCATTCCTTTCTCACCGTACCCTTTTTAATCCCTGAGAAACGTCTATCCACAATTATTTTTTCAAATTGGTGAAATCCGACTGGGTCCAAGTTTCAGTCTGAACTTAGTTACCAAAAAAAAATGTTTCAATCTGAACTCTGAACGGTCGGACAACTTGCCCCAACCTGGCAGACAAATGGGTAGATGTCCAGGCAAAACAGTGACAGATATTCCATTTTAATGTTCATTGATCATGTTGATCCTTGCACTTAGAGTGGATTATATGTGGGATCCACTAAATTGTTTGTCCCATGCAGTCCCCAAAGATCCTGAGGGCTATTTGGTCAAACAACAACAAAGAAAAATGTGTATACTATACCCAGTTACCCACAGATGCTGACAGACTTCTCTTTAACAGCCCCTAAAGTATGTGGTCCTTTAAATGACTTTGGAACTTAGTTTTATTCAAAGTAGCCGTTGCACCTCCCCCCTATTAAAATATATACAAAACCATCTCCACAAGCATTCTGTGTTAGGAGGCTCCCCCTTTTTATTTATATTCCCCACCAACGGCTTTCCCTCTCTCTCTCTCTCTCTCTCTCTCTCTCTCTCTCTCTCTCTCTGTTCCTGTACTCTTGGTCCTAAGCTCTCTATAAACCCACTACAGATTGAGTGATTTATTACACTATCATCTCATATTCTCTCAATCCATAAACCAGGAGATGGTCTCTTCAACAGATTCTCCTGTTTCAGAAGCAACACTTTCTACCCCATTACTCTCAGCAACCGCAAGCAGCAGTAGCAGCAGTGATTCCGATGATAGTCCCCACACTTCATATAGATTCGCGTCAGAAGATCTTAAATTTCGATTTCGAGGCATACCCATCTGCGGGTCTTATCGATCCTTGGCCGTCTTATCCGGGCACATAGGATCAGTCTCTTGCTTGGCGATCTGTGGTGAGTTCATCCTAAGTGCCTCACAAGGTAAGGACATAATAGTGTGGCAACAGCCCGACCTCAGGCAGTTCGCTAAGTTCGGGCAGGGTGATGGCTCTGTCAAGGCCCTTGTGACTGTAGGCAACAAAGTATTCACAGCGCACCAAGATAGCAGGATTAGAGTTTGGAAGGTGTCGAGGAGCTCGGAGAACATTTTCAGGCTTGTTGCTACATTGCCCACGACCAAGGACTACTTGGGCAAATTCATGAAGCAGAGCAATTATGTCCAAACACGGCGGAACCACCGGCGTCTATGGATTGAGCATGCTGATAGCATTTCTTGTCTGGCAATCTACAATGGCATCATCTATTCAGGATCCTGGGACAAGACGTTGAAGGTTTGGAGGGTCTCCGACCTCAAGTGCTTGGAGTCCATTAAAGCCCACGACGATGCGATTAATGGGTTGGTTGCGCACAGGGGACTGGTGTACTCGGCATCTGCGGATGGAAAGATTAAGGTTTGGTGCAAAGGTACACAGAACTCACATTGTCTGAAGGGAGTGTTGGAAGGTCACAGGGATGTGTCATTGAATTCAGTGGTGGTTTGTGAGGATGGGAGGATGGTATATGGAGGTGGATCAGATGGGTGTGTGATGGGGTGGGAGGGAGACGAGGATGTTAGCAGTTGGGAATTGGTTTGTGAATTAAAAGCACATAAAATGGCTGTGTTGTGTATGTGCTCCATGGGGGAGTTTTTGTGCACTGGCTCAGCTGATAAGAGCATAGGTATATGGAAGAGAGAGGCTGGTGGTGGGCTTACTAGTGTTGGAGTCCTAAGGGGCCATGAAGGACCAGTGAAGTGCCTACAGGCCTCACCTAATAGTATTGGTGGTGGGTTCTTGCTGTACAGTGGGGGACTTGATAAGAATTTGAGGGTTTGGTGGGTTCCCAAAGAGAAATGGGAAAAGAAAGGGGATTGTTCTCCTATACAAGTACAAATACAAAATACATCTTGAGTAGTTGAGTTGAGTTGTTTTGTTTATTTTTTCCTTTTCTATTTCTTTTTGGTTTTCTTGCAGCTTTCTTTGAAGCTAGGAAGGATGGGGGGCATTGTTCTTTTTTTGTGTTTGCAGTGCTTCCCAGAATGATCTTGCAGTTGGATTTTCTTTCTTTACAAAGGAGTTTGTGAGGTACTGAGGTTACAAGGGTTTGGGTGTAAATGAATAAGAAAGTATACAAGCCTTAGAGGTACTTCAATTGGTTTTTGGGATTTGGTGTTTTTTTTTTTTTGGATAGTCCCTAGTCCTTGGGCTGATGGGCTTTGGCTATAAGAATTGGGAAAAAGAGATGGCAGGGCTTTGGCTATAAGAATTGGGAAAAAGAGATGGCAGAAGATATGCCAGTAACAACACAATGGTTAGGGTGGGTGGGGGTTGGGGTTTGGGGGGTATTTGTGAATTGTGATTAATATGTATTCCATTTTTATTTGTTGAAAAAATGTATTAGAGTTTGAAGGATTTCATTCAACGGAAAAATAATAAGAAATTTTCTAGTCATTTTTCACAAATATGTTGTTCTCCCAGGAAACAATATGCTTTTGCTCAAAGTTTTTGAATGAAGATTCCAAAATATACCTTGCCTCCTAAGCAAATCTTCTAACTACTTGGGTGAAGAATTATTCTAGGCCAACATTTTGGGTGTTGGACAATTCAGGTTAATAGGCCAAGAAGCTTGTAATAATGATTTAAATGGATCTTTTTACTGCCAATAAAGCATACATAAAAGTAGTTTTAAATAATAGCGGCAACCTTAGTCCCTGTAAATCAGTCTGATTATCGCTTGAAAATCAAACCATATAGGATACTAAAGATGGTTTGAGATACAGAAACGGTTAAATATCAGATGGTTAAACTCATTCATTGCTCAAATCTCGGGCAGAGTACAAAGCATTTAACGTGAAGTCAGGAGGGTTAGACAATGTAGTTAAACGAGGGAGTGTGAAATGCAATAACGTGTGCAACCCATTGCATGATCTAATAACATACAAAAATGAGCAATGGAGGATGTTATGAAATAAGACTTTGAAATCAGCAATAACGTTAAAGATACGCCACGGAGGACATGATGAAGATTTAGGGAGCTAATCAATTTGAGGGCCTCCAGTAGAGCCAAAACTTCAATTTTACAATAAGAGCACTGCAAGGTGGGTGGGAGGAGGATTCTGGGAAGAAGATTTACGAACTCCTAAATATGGAAATTGTAGTTTAAAGGAGAGGACTAAATTCTCACTACAGGCGTAAGAATTAAGACAATGTAAACGGAAAACCATTTGTTTATATATGACTGGCACTGGCAGTAATTCTCTTGCACTCTAAAGAACGACAAGGAAAAGTGGAGACCAAACACCTCTTGGACTGGACCACCGACCACCCAAAGGGCTTCAGCAGGAAAAAGAAGATAGGTTTATCCCACATCCACATGAAAGCAAGTGGCCGTGCCGGGAACAGACGCAAGAGATGTTATCAATCGACCCACAACCCAATTCAGAAATCGTTTGCTGAGATTTCACAAAGGACCACTTAAAAAAGTGCAAGAACCATCCATTTTGAGACCTTCAGGAAAGAGAGATTTTTAAGTCTTTTTTATATCAAAAAAAGAGCTTACTCTTACAATAAATGCATTTCCAAAGAAAAAGGGATTGAAGCGTGGTGCTGTCAATTCGCCATATCTTTGTTGCCAGCGCCTTGACTAGATTAAAGGACGGGCTTTGAGCCCATGTGGAAGACAGGTATGGTAGAGGATGCTTCAATAAAAAGTAATAAATAATAATAATAAACCATACTCACGCCACCCTGGAAAAAAAGAGCAAAGGAAAGAAAACTCTGGGTCCAAATTTTGATCTATCCAGCATGCTCATCCGTATCATATTCACATCACAGAGTCGAATAAGGAAATTGGGGTTGAATCCAGAAACATGTTAATGGCGACTAAAACTTTCCCTAAATATCATCATAAATGATAACATTGCAATAGTTTCTCAAAGGATAAGATCAAAAGACAACTCTAATTTTCAATAAGTGGAGAGTTCTAGCATGCCAATTACAGGGCTACAAATCAAAATTCAGATAAAACGTTTGGCTTGCATGTCTATTTATAAAATTTAGATGTATTTGTAATTTTTTTTGCTCCCCAAGTCCTATACCTTCTTTAACTCTTACATGCACACAGACTGCAATCATAAGTTATCACTCGTAAAATTAACCGGGGAAAGGGTTTCCTACAGTTTATTCAAACTTGAAGAAACCAACTAATTTCAAATTTGAAATGTCATAAAGCTACGGCTTTGGGGATGTGAGCTGCCTCAGATTGTATTTAGATAACTCCTTGTACTTTTCAACGACCCCAATCAAACACATTGTCTGAAAAATATGAAACAGAATATGGCAGTCAGAATTCTCAAGGACATTAGTTAAATGATCTATCAAAAAAAGGGCATTAATTAAATGGAGTTCAGCAAAAAGAAATAATAATGAAAGAAAGCAATCAGCAAATGCACTAATGTCAGAATTAGACAAAGCATTCTCTATTTCTTTTTCTAGGTACAAATGACTAAGACCACTTTTAACAAGGCAAAGCATATTGATCAAATGCTATATAGACTCCCATCCCAAGTGCTATAGTGATTATTATCCATAAGCAATAGAAATGAAGCACACAGGAAATGGGTATATAGCCATTTGGATGAATGTAACAAAAAGTAGGGGTGCAACCGTGCAAGTTGGGGAGACTTTTAAGAATTTAAATTGCATCTGGCCTGGGGCCTGGGGCCTGGGCCCATTCAAATTTCAGCAAATGGTCTCTTAAGATTTTTTTTTTTTTTTATTTCTGGTTGCTTTGTTTTGTCTAAGAATTAGTTTACCAAGGCAACCACAAGCATTCGGCCCTATAAATTCCTTCCTCAACCAGAAAAGCTAAAAATCCGTACATCAAATATAAGTATAAATTTGGGCTAGGAACAACCCAGTTGTCAAACAAGCATATCAACTTTAATGCATGCACCAAAATCCAACGAAATCCCAAAGGATCAAGCCAGGATGTCCTATAGACAGCAACATCACCCATGTTTATAAATATCAGCCCGAGGGGTAACCACCACTGTTTGGGTTGCACCCAAGATTATGGATCATCATGTCACATTAATGCATATTTTCTTTGTCCCATTAAGCAATCATGTCAAAAACGCTAAAAGCTAATTTTTATACCTAGTTTAGGTGGTCCTGTAAATAGATTAAAACAGGCAATGTTATTACATACCTCATCCAGATCTCAAACTCTATTGAGCTGAGGGTATCTGAAATTAGGATTCCCAGGCTAATTTATTTAGATGAATAACTTGGATCTCAAAATTAAAGGGCATGTAGTATCTAGGCTTTTGATAAACAGGACCAGCATATAGGATTGCATCACATACCACAGGTCCTAATGGCCAGCCAAGAGCAACATCTGGATGGGTTTCACATGAGAACTTTCTTGCACCAAAGGATCATCCTTGATGAATAATCCTTAACCTTTGATCTATGCATTATTTCAGGAGGTCTTTACCTTCTCTCATTCTCTGAACCCTCCCTCAGGCATGTAGTATCTAGGCTTTTGATAAACAGGACCAGCATATAGGATTGCATCACATACCACAGGTCCTAATGGCCAGCCAAGAGCAACATCTGGATGGGTTTCCCATGAGAACTTTCTTGCACCAAAGGATCATCCTTGATGAATAATCCTTAACCTTTGATCTATGCATTATTTCAGGAGGTATTTACCTTCTCTCATTCTCTGAACCCTCCCCCCCCCCCTTCCATAATTTAATTATGCAGTTAAAAGACATAGCAGCAATCATATCTCAAGCTGATTTTTGGTCCATTTGGTACCTTAGAAGATACCCATTCAAAGTAGAATTCTCTTAAAAATTAACACAGTTACAAGGGCCTCGGGCAGTTCTACAGATCCCATAACCACAGACAGATTATTTCCAAGACTAATGCTCAATTCAAGATGATATATTACAGGTAAAGATTTCCAACATTCTATAATGCATAACATTTCACCACATTGTTGTCTGAAAGATACAATTTCAGCATTGCATCCAAAAAATCCAGAGGCCAAAATGTAATGCAAAAACAGCAGGAAGCAGGAGAGGTTAACCAGCAGGGAAACAGTACAAAATTAGCTAAAATCCAAGCTCAATGAAATGAAAAACTAAAGGGACTCACTTTTTCCCCTAGAACCAGACAGGGGAAGCTCCCTACTTGATGATTTGAACCCCTCAAGTACCAGAGATTGAAAAGTAATCAAAGGATAACCACCATAATCTATGTATTAGAGCTATATTGAGTCCCTAGATTATAGAGGTCTAGATATGGTATGCACAATTCTCCCATAATAACAAGATAACTTATTATTCTCATATCATCCCAGTAGAAAGGTCCACCCATCTGGCATTATGATCAAAATTATAATAAGCATTAAAGAAGGCATCAAATAACTGGAAGGTGTATCTTCCATACCTTAACTAAAGTTGCCACTGATGGATAAGGCCAAACATAACTAAAGTAATAAAACTAGATTGATGGAACTAATTCAACACTTTAACCACAATATTCTATTCAAATGCCAGCACAAAATTTCTATAAAGGAACAGTTGTATAATGGAGAAGATGAATTTGTAAATATCCAAGGCCAAACACACCATAAGAAGTTTAGTTACCTTCACTATTTGAATTATAATGGTCTTATCTGGGTTACTAAGATCCACTTTGTGGGGTCCAGGAACAGATTTTGCAACTGAATTTATAATTGCCATCCTTTCAATGCCACTATTTGCACGTGCTTCATATAATACTGAAAACTGACAATAAAGGTAAAATAGTTAAAATAAAATAAAATAAAGATCATTATGTTAGAGGAAGGCCTAAAGCTACCAGTCATGCATTAACAACAACAGAAAATTAGTGTTTTAACTATACTTTCTGTGGCATCTGAGCATCTGCTGGGAAGTATCGGGAAATAAGAGGTTTGATTGCTTTTGAGATTTCCTCTTCTGAAGCATAGCATGTAACTTCAACTGGCAATACTCGCAAGATGAACCTGCATATGTTACAAGATATATTTTCAGTTCAGCAAATAGGCACCAAAATACAAATATTTTGTGCAATGCAGACAAAATAAAGAATGTATCTTTGATCCTTCAGATAAATTTAACTTGAAAGAGATGAAACATAGGATATACCTACCTTGAAACATGTTTCCTAGTGGAAGCAGTTGATGTCATCATGTGCTGAACAATCTCTTTGGGGCTAGGGTCCCCATCTCTCTTATGCATTTGGACAAAGACAACTCCATTACAACCTGAATCAAGACTGACAAAACGCCTCTGTTTCACAGATAAGTCAGTCTCAGCACAAGAGTAAACCACTCCTTGTGTATGCACTAGAGTCTAGAAGGGAAAAAACAGTCCAAGGCCCACAATAGAAAAGAGGGCTAAAAATTAAAATACATAGAAAAGTCTCCATAAAAAGAAGCTGAATAATACTTGCAAATAAAAAAGGAAAGGTAATCCAATTCATCACAATATTTTAATCATTAACAGGGACATCTTTATTAACATAAATAAGGAACAAGAACAGTTGGTAAAAGGAGCAGGCAATGCAGCACTGGGGAAAAAGGAAAACAACCCACATTTGCTACGACAGTGTCGTAGCCCTGCACTGAAACAAGTAAATCAAAGCCTTTGATTTGCTGTCATGGCCCGACCTTGAATTAGATGAAGTGATTGGTGGGGCCACTGCAGTAGATCCAAGGCCATGATTTTCTGTGTTAGCCCTGCGCTACGACAGTGTCGTAGCAGAAGTGAACTCAAAGGAAAATACATGGATGAAGAAAATTATAAGGGAAGTCCTCAAAAGGGATTAATCTCCCTCTTTATTCTATGAATTGTTTTTTTTTTTTTTGATCAGTTAAAATGTTGTTAACAAGATTTTATTCTATGAATTGTTAGTCAATGTAAATGTAGATGACATGCTTCATAATTTTTTCATATGATGACAAAGCCCATGACTCTCTCTTCTTGCCTGGTTGCCCCTGGTTCAAAAGGATTAATCTCCCTCTTTATTCTATGAATTGTTAGCCAATGTAAATGTGGATGACATGCTTCATACTTTTTTCAGGAGATGACAGAGCCTACACGACTCTTTCTCCTTGCCTGGTTGTCCCTGGTTCAATGTTAGTAGCCTTTTGTAGAGGAGATGGGCCGAATGGCCCATAGACTGTCATTTCATGTTATGTTATGTTTCTCTTTGTTATGGGCCTTATTCTGGGCCCATACTCTGTAATGTTCTGTTTTTTGTATTTTTTCTGCCCACTCAAGGGCCTCTCTGTAATTTATCAAAGATTAACACCTTAATAAAATGTTTAGAGTGTTAGAGTGAGGTTAAGTTCGAAACTCTCACTCTCTAACACTCATTGCCGCCAGCTCTCTCTCTTCCCTTCCTCTCTTGTTTGTTTAGTTTCTGTTTTGCATCTAATCTCAAACAGTTCCATGCATCAAGTGAACTGTTTTCAACTTGGTATCAGAGCGGGTCATTGCTTGGCGTGTCCCTCATGTGGTTCTAGTTCAGCCAACTGCATGAGGAGGTTCTAGGGCTGAATGTTTACAATCATTCGCCTGGTTCTTGGAGGTCATTGGAGTGTGCCCAAGTTTCTATACACTTGGAGAAGGGTTCGGTGACCAGGAAGAATCAGAGAGCAAGTTTTCCAGCCTGATTTGAAATCAGAAAAAGGGGATTTCGAAACTAGCTCAGAGAGCAAAGTGTTCGGCCTGGTTTGAAGTTCAAACCAGAGATACTGTAAGTTGTTTTCTCAGTTCTTTGCTGAGTTATTTTGTTATTTGGGAGGACTGTTAAAGCATTCAAAGCACACCTCCATTCGGCCCACCGTTGCTGGACTGATTCTACTCAGAAATTTCTGGGTTATTCTGGAAGTGTAGTTCGGCTGTTATTGGACTTCCAAAACTGCTGAAAACTGATCTAAACTAAGTGGTACAAGCCTCTACTTTAGTTCAGCTACTTCTTGGACCTAGATGGAGTGTTCTTGAAGTGATTTCTGCTGGGTTAACAGTGAAGTGTTGACTGTTGCATACATAGTGTTTGTAAAAAGTCCTCTTAGGTACTGTGGACTGTATTTGTTGTTCTCCTTGGGAAATTATTGTTGGGAACCAAGGATACATATTGTTTGGAGGCCTACTGGTTGTTCCTTGAAGGCTGAATCAGGGTTTCCTCTCCTTGAAAGTGCTGCCACTAAACTTGGTTCTCCCGGCTGTCAGATCTTAACTGAGTTTGTGTGTTACTGTGTTTGCTATTGTTTCAACCCAATCTGAGTTCTTTGAAATCAGGTCACTTTTGGAAGGCTTGCCGAAACCCTAATTGAAGCTGTTACATAATGGACTTCTCAGAAATTGAGAACAAGAGCACTGCTGAATATGGACATAATTTGGGAACTACAACTAATTCCTTGTTGGTTGTAACTACAGTTAAATTGGATGGAACCAATTATTTGGCCTGGTCGCAATCCGTAAAAATTCATATTTGCAGTAGAGGAAAGTGGGGGTTTATCTCTGGGAGCAAGAAAGCTCCCCCAGAGGAGGATCCCTCTTATGAGAAATGGGTGCAGGAGAATTACACAGTGATTGGGTGGCTTGTGAACTCAATGCAACCACAAATTAGCCAACATTATCTGTGGATGAACTCGGCTAAAGAAATCTGGGATAGTGTTGCAGAAACTTACTCCCAAAAGTTGAATGTTGCTAGAGCCTACAAACTGAGAAGTGATGTGAAGAATCTAAGGCAGGGGGAGAAGTCACTTGCAACATACTTCTCAACCCTGAAATCTCTATGGCAAGAGATTGATTTGATAGAGGCTGTGACATGGGATACCCTCAAGGATGCTGAAACATATAGGAAATTGGTTGAAAGGAATAGGGTCTTTGAGTTCTTGACAGGGCTGAACTCTGAATATGACATTACAAAGCAAAACATCTTGTCCAAGGAAGATGTTTCATTGTCACAAGCATATGCTTTGGTCAGCAGTGAAGAAAGTAGGAGGCAAGTGCAGGTTCAAGGAGTCAGTATCAATGATCATTTTGCAAATATGGGAATTAAACCAAAGGGGTTACAGGAGCTCACAGTGGCACAGGAAAGAAGGAGGTGGTGTGTGAATATTGTAAGAAGCCAAAACACACAAAGGACAAGTGCTGGAAATTGCATCCCAATCTTGTTCCTATCAGATTCCAGAAGAAGAATGATAGTAGAAAGACAGGAAGTGCACATGCAGCCACAAGCACAGATACAGAGGTTGAGTCTACCAGTGCACAGTTGGCAGCCATGAAAGCTGAATATGAGAAGTTTGGAAAGATGATCAGCCAGCTTGAAGGTGTAACTTCATCATCCAACCCTTTTGGAAGTCCAGCCACCACCGCATTTGCTCACTCAGGTATAAGGGTTTCTGCTAACCATGCATCCACCTCAGGTAATCTCAAAACCCCATGGATCATAGACTCAGGTGCTTCTGATCACATGACCAACCTTTCCACTTTGTTTGTTTCATATGATTTACTTCCTGGTCGTGACAAAATCACCTTAGCTGATGGTTCTCTTGCCCCTATTTCTGGCAAGGGAACTGTCAAGGCTACAGACTCCTTACTCTTATCTTCCACTCTTCATGTACCTAAATTAAATACCAACTTATTATCTGTAAGTAACTTGACCAAGTCATTGAATTGTTGTGTAACCTTTTTCCCTTCTCATTGTGTGTTTCAGGACCTGAAGTCTCAGAAGGTGATTGGGAGTGGCCATGAAGCGAATGGAATATACTTGCTCGACACCCCTGGCCAATGCTTTGATCATCCCAAGAATGTTGCTTTTGGTTCTACTGTTCCAGAGTCTGTCAGTCAAATTATGTTGAGTCATTGTCGGTTGGGTCATTTACCTTTTTCTGCTTTAAGTCATTTGTTTCCCAAACTGTTTAAGGGAGTCAGTGTGTCCAGTCTCAATTGTGAGTCCTATCAGTTGTCAAAGCATTGTAGAAAAAATTATCCTGTGAGCAATAAAAGATCCTCTTTTCCTTTTCATATTGTGCATTCTGATGTGTGGGGGCCTTACCACTTATCCTCTATGGGGGGTTACAGATATTTTGTCCTGTTTATTGATGACTTTTCTAGATTCACTTGGATATATTTAATGAAATCCCGGGATGAAGTCCCAAGACTTGTGAGGCAGTTTCATGAGCTTGTTTTAACTCAATTTGATACCAGAATTAAGGTTTTCAGATCTGACAATGCAAAAGAGTATTTTGAGAAGAGTTTATCCTTGTATCTCTCTGACATAGGGGTTATTCATCAAAGCTCCTGTGTTAGAACCCCTGAACAAAATGGAGATGCTGAGAGGAAAAATAGACATATTGTTGAAGTTGCAAGGAGCCTTTTGTTTGCCTCACATGTTCCCACAAGATTTTGGGGTGATGTTGTACTTACTGCTACCTATCTCATAAACCGTATGCCATCCAGGGTTTTAGGGTTTAAATCCCCCTTCTGTCTTCTTCATCCAGACAAGGATCTCTTCCCAATTCCTCTTCGTGTGTTTGGCTGTACCTGCTATGTTCACATTCCAAGTGTGCAGAGACATAAGTTTGAACCGAAAGCCCACAAATGTATCTTCCATGGTTACTCCCCCACACAAAAGGGTTATTGTTGTTTTGATCCAAAGACTGGCACCCGACATGTTTCTATGGATGTTACCTTTGATGAACTTTCTCTTTTTTATGGTTCCTCTCAGGAAGGACATTGTCCACAGGGGGAGAGTCTGTCACAAGTTTTTGCTCTTCCTCTTCCTGTCCCAGTTGACCCTCTTGACAAACCTGTATCCTCACCAAATGAATCAAAGGATGATCAATCACTTCATACCTCTTGTCCTAGTGCCCCTATTTCTTTACCTCCTCGTCCTACCCATAATCCCAAAGTGTATCAAAGGTAGAGAGATCCAGGAATGAACAAGTAGTTTCCCTTACAACAGATGAGGCTCATACATTCCCAATCACAGATGAGATAACAGGTACTGCTTCAGCTCCTTTGGAATCATCCTTCCTAGACCTTGATGTCCCCATTGCTGTTAGGAAAGGGAAGCGGAAGTGTACTGCACACTACATTTCCAAACACCTTTCTTATGACCTGCTTTCTCCTTCATACTTTGCCTACCTCTTTTCTGTTGCTTCTAACCCCATTCCTAGGTCTGTCTCAGAAGCTCTTGGGATTCCAGAATGGAGAGATGCCATGAAGACTGAAATGGATGCTCTACATGCAAATGGGTCTTGGGAGGTGGTGGATTTGCCTGAAGGGGAGGATCTAGTTGGGTGCAAATGGATCTTTACCATTAAATACAGGGCTGATGGAACTATTGAGAGGTACAAGGCCAGACTTGTTGCAAAAGGCTACATACATGGATATGGGATTGACTACCTGGAGACTTTTGCCCCTGTTGCCAAGATGACATCTGTGAGGGTTCTTTTATCTCTGGCAGTTCACTTTGATTGGCCTCTCTATCAGTTAGATGTAAAGAATGCATTTCTGAATGGTGACTTACATGAGGAGGTCTACATGTGTCTTCCTCCAGGAATGTATGGGAAAGATATGCAAGGAAAAGTATGTAAATTGAAGAAATCACTTTATGGTCTCAAACAAACTCCTAGAGCCTGGTTTGAGAGATTTAGAGCTGCACTTGTTAAATTCGGCTATGTTCAGACACAATCAGATCATACTCTGTTTGTAAAGAAAAGTGGATTTCTAGCAGTGTATCTCATTGTGTATGTTGATGACATTATAGTAACTGGTGATGATGCCTCAGGCATTCTGGCTCTTAAGTCTTTCCTCCGTACAGAATTTGAGATTAAGGATCTGGGGGAGTTGAGATACTTCCTTGGCATAGAAGTTGTCAGATCCAAGGATGGGATTCTTATTTCCCAAAGGAAATATGTCCTTGATTTGTTGTCTGAAACTGGAAAACTGGGTGCAAGACCAGCTGCAACTCCCATTGATGAGTTACAAACTTTCAGCTTCGGATGGAACTTTGTTGGAAGACAAAGGGGTCTTTCAGAGACTTCTTGGGAAGCTTCTGTATCTGTGCATGACTAGGCCAGATATTGCGTATGCTGCCAGTTGCATTAACCAGTTCATGCATGCTCCTAGAGATACTCATATGGCAGCCGCAGAATGGATTTTGTGCTATCTGAAAGGCTCTCCAGGAAAAGGAATTCTATTTACCAAGCATGGTCATCTGAAACTTGAAGCCTATACTGATGCTGATTGGGCTGGAAATATTGATGATAGAAGACCTACTTCAAGGTATTGCAGTCTGGTGGCTGGTAATGTTGTCTCTTGGAGGAGTAAGAAACAATCTGTTGTGGCCCGATCCTCCGCAGAAGCAGAGTATAGAGCCATGGCACATGGAGTCTCGGAATTGTTGTGGCTAAGGTCCTTAATGGAAGAAATTGATCATGACAAACCCATGATGTTGTACTGTGATAATCAGGCTGCATTGCTCACAACCCGGTACAACATGATCGAACCAAACATATTGAGGTTGATCGACACTTTATTCGAGAAAGAGTCTCCTCCGGTGAAGTGTGTCTTCCATTCATTACTTCTGAAGGACAATTGGCAGATTTTCTCACCAAGGGCATTTCCAAGGCAAGGCTTCAACATGATACTAGCAAGCTGGGCATGATTAACATCTATGCTCAGCTTGAGGGGGAGTGTAGAGGAGATGGGCCGAATGGCCCATAGACTGTCATTTCATGTTATGTTATGTTTCTCTTTGTTATGGGCCTTATTCTGGGCCCATACTCTGTAATGTTCTGTTTTTTGTATTTTTTCTACCCACTCAAGGGCCTCTCTGTAATTTATCAAAGATTAACACCTTAATAAAATGTTTAGAGTGTTAGAGTGAGGTTAAGTTCGAAACTCTCACTCTCTAACACTCATTGCCGCCAGCTCTCTCTCTTCCCTTCCTCTCTTGTTTGTTTAGTTTCTGTTTTGCATCTAATCTCAAACAGTTCCATACATCAAGTGAACTGTTTTCGACTTCTTTCAACCACAAAACCTAGCCAGGTTAAATTTTTAACAGAAGCTGAGAACATTAAGAATAAAATAAGACTCAGGTGCTTGACTTTATCCAGTTTAACTTCAGCAAGTTTTTATATTTTTACTAGAACACGTTTACAGTATATAAGAAGTATAGTCATTTGAAGGGTTTCCACATATTGAAGAAAGGATAAGGGATAGTTCTAGGGGTGAACAAGATCTCTCCTGATTGGCAACCATGCTCAAGCTCGGATTTGCAGTGTGGCTCAGGTGATGGCCAAACAGCTGGCTCTGTTGGGGAACACCATGTGTGTCTTTGGAGCCTCTGATGTTTTCATCTCCCACCTCCATTAGTTCTCTTCTGTTGCCAGCTCAACAACAGCTCCACCAATGTGGGAAACTTGATAAGACTTTGGGAAACATAGCTGTATCCCAAATACTCACAAAACATTTACCCATAAACTTCTTGCAAAGCTGCATTTTGTATGAATAAATTGTCTGCCTCTTCTGTTGCCTCACCACACATTATGCATTGTTACTTACCACCATTCCCCTCCTAGTCAGATTATCAACTGTGAGGCATTTCACCAGTGTAGCTTTCCACACCATGAAAACTACTTTCACAGGGGCTGCTGATTTCCACACTCCAACCTCCGGGAATATTTCTGTCTCAGCACCAATCTGCTTATAATAGAATGGGTTTGACTGTAAATCTTCCTTAAGTCTCTCACATCCATATTCTTCTATCTTGTCTTGAACTATCAAGTCTTATCAAGTTTAGCCTTTGCTGCAACTCCATCCAAGGTTCCACCCCCCCAGTCATTTAAATTCCTTCTAAAAATGGGGCACCAATCACCCGTCTCACTGCCAACAGAGAAAGCATCTGCTGCCAAACACTCTTTGTTCTAGGCAATCTCAAACAGTTGGGAATGCTTCTGTCAGAGGTTGATCTCCACACTAAACAGTTTTAGTTGGGTTTGCTTGTAGTTGTACTCTTTAAAATTTTCCAGTCTTAGGTTTAGAAATTGATTTGTTGGCACCAATTGAGTTGGCTCTGTAAGTTATGGGGGTTGTATGTATGTCACTTTGTAGATATTGTAATGTGTTATGTGGCTTTATTTTAGCTTTTCTGTATATAAATTTTACTTTACTATAAAGAGGAGTTTTAGTCTTGCTGATATCCTATCAGTTGGCATCCCTAGCAAAGGGGTTTGAGAGAAAGGTCCTATGTTGAACAACATGAAAATACATCTGACTCTTTTTAATCAAGGTTTTTAAAACCAGACCGGACAGGGAAGCGTTCTGGGTCTGGTTCCCAGGTCGAACAGTCCGAACGGACGGCCTGCTTTGACAAAAAAAATAAAAAATAAAATAAAAATTTAAAGAACCCAAAAAATGGCCAAAAACCACTCCCAGTTTGATGGTTTGATGGTTCGACCACCTGGGTCAGTGGTTCGCTAAACAAATCAATGGTTTTTGGCCAAATAACGGTTTTGGGGTAAATCGGAACCAGTCAGGTGACTGGTTACCATTTTCCGGTTCGACCGTCCGGTCCGGTCCGGTTTTGAAAACATTGTTTTTAATCATGTATTGGGATGACAATCTAGGGATTAATAACATATATCGATTATTAGGAAATTACATGTAATGTAAAATGTAAATTTCTCTTGATAGAGCATATTGGCAGGACAGGATTTAAAGAGCTGACCCCAAAAGTTGGTATGTAGGTCAATTGAGTTCAGTACATGTATTGAAGATTACTAAGAGATTAGGGACAATGACCAGCTCACAAGCTAGCATTAATATATTGATAAAAAAATACTACACATTGATAAAGGAGGTAGAAGAATCAAGCAAGAAAAAAAGCAGAGGAAATATCAAAAGAAAGTTAACACCCATAGGTTAATTAAAAAATAACAACTTAAAGACTAATCAATCTATAATTGGCATCATCTACTTCCTTTGCAGCACAGAATAAATCTAAGAAGATCAGGACATTATAAATGAGAAAAATCTCAGCATATTAAACAGAACAAAGGAAAAAATCTGTTAAAGGGAAGACATATTGACACCATTATTTTTTTCAAGAAACAAACATGAGGAAAAAAGAAAAGAAGTAATGAAGAGCCAAATAAAAATCCCACATACCTCTTTTGCATATCCTTTCTAAAAATAATATAAACCAAAATTGTATAGAAAAATTCAGTTTATTTTATAAGCTCACCTTGTTCCTATCACCCAGCTCTTTGAGTTCAGCTTCAATTAGCTTATCAATGGATTTTTCTTCCTTTTTGTAACAGACTGCATTTTCACATTTTGATGTCTCAGTATCTAGGCGTTGTTTTTTTGCCGGTGCCTCAACTATTTCATTTGACTGATTTTCATCATTACCAGTTTCCTCCCTATGAGGATCAGAATTTCCTTTTTCATGACTTGCATGGTCCTCTATTTGAGGATCTGATTTTTCATTTGCTTGACTTGCAGAACCTGACTCTTCATTTGCTTCATTTTCATGATTTGCAGCATCTTCTTTCTGAGCATCAGATTTTTTTATTTCTGGATTTTCACAATTTGTGTCATCCTCTTTATGAGGATCTGACTCATTATCCTCATCACTGTCATCACCATCCTCTGCACTTGAAGAATCAGAATCTGAAAATTTAGTTATTTTATTCATGGGCTTATTTGGAAGCACTGCACGCTGCACACACATGCTTTCTCCATGGACTAGCTCCTCATAGAACTGCAAAATAAAAAGAAATGCTAACTGCGGGAGTACAAAATCTATTCAAATCTCAAAGTGAGGGGAAAACAATTTATTTAGTGGTTGAACCCACGGGCATAAATATTGTAAGCATATTTCAGGGTCATGCAAGGGGAAAAGTTAAATTCAAAACCAATGACTTCCATCAAAATGTCACATAATCTTTTCATAACATGAACATAACAAGAGGTCAAAACTTTTAGCACCATATTCTTTGTGAATTGTAACAAAGAAACTCTCTCATGCTCAGACCATGAATTCATGAGCTGAGAGAAAATTCTTCTCAAACGCAAGATAGTCTCCACATTTACTGCTTTAAGCAATCAATTACAACTGCTACTATCTGTTGTGCATACCCTTTGCACAACAGATAGTCTCCAACCCTGTGATTGACAAGGAATGGGATTTTTTATGCTATAGTAGCTATACAAATAATTAAAAAGGCCTACGCTAGATCAAGGTCAAATTCACTTAATGGAGTCCATAAAAATGGAGGATGGTCATCATCATCATCCATGCTTATCCCAACCATATGGGGTCAACCTGTTTCACCAATCCATTCTATTTAAAGCCATATCCACTGTTAAATTATTAGTGCTTAAATCATTTCTTACTACTTCTACCCATGTCCTTTTTGGTTACCCTGAGATCTTCTAGCCCCTTCAATGTGCAACAATTCACTTCTTCTAACTGGCGCAGTTAGTGATCTTCTATGCACGTGCCCAAACTATCTACTCTCTCTCATTTTATCACCTATTGGAACTACTCCTAGGTTCCAATGGATAACTTTATTCCTAATCCTATCCTTTCTAGTTTTTCTACTTATTCATCTTAGCATTTGCATTTCTGCCACATTCATTTTCTAGACATGTTTAGAAAATGGAGGATGGTACGAATAAAAAAAAATAAGATTTTGTTTTAGAGGAAGCATTGAGATAATGACTATTCAGCACAATATCACAGACAAGTAGGTTAAGATCCGATACTTAATGCAACTAATCTAGAGATTCCAAAGGTAAAATAAGCATGATCCAGTTCTTTCTCTTTCACTTGGAAGTGTACATGGTGTGTGAATGATTCTGAGATGATGCAACACATGGAAAACCTAGGAGAGTTCACTAACTTAAAAGACAGACTACTTAAATCACAATATGAAGCTGATAGATGTAAGATGTTATAAAGCAAGAACAAACAGGAATTTTAATCTAACAGCAAGCTTTCTGCCAAGTTTAGACTGCTAATAAAAGAATATTCCAAACTATGAAAAAAAAAACACATCAAATTCATTTTGCATATTAATGAGTGTTCAAGTCTTTCTATTCTTAGTTTTTATGCATTACAAGCATAGGGCATGTATTAATATACAAGAATACCTAAATAAAGAAAAAATCACTGACAATGTCTTGCAAATATGCTAATACCCCAATGACTGAAGTAACAAAAGCTTGGGTGCTGGGATCTCCTTCAATCCACTATTCACTATCCACTATCCACTAATATTGGCTCCCGAATTCCTTTTTTTATTGTAAGAGTAGAAGTATTGAATTAATAAGAGAAATTAGTGAGCATAAGCAAGTATGAAGTCACAAGACTTGACACAAAAAAGAACACTTGATTCCAAGTTTTAGATTATTGCTACTAGAAGCCTTTTTCATGTAAACATTTGAACATCAATCCTAGCAATGCAGTTCACTAGATGCATAGTTGTGACCAGTGGATTTCTATTTTGTTGTTTGTGTTGCATAGGAGAGGGTTCAATTTATCATCCTTGTATGTTCTACTTTTCCACAAGTAGTGGTATTTTGATGCTCCCCCATGGATGTAGGCTACCAAGAAAACTACATTAAATCTGTCACTTCATTTAACTTTTCTGGTTATTTTATATTGCTATCTTCTCTGCACATTGAAAGCAATGAGTTGTTCCCTGCATACAAGAATAACCAAGAGGTCTTAAAACAAATTAAGAGTGACCTAATTGGCATTTCCATGAATGTAAAGGTGCAAAATATCAGCTAACTTATCAGTGTCCTAACCTTCATAGTCATGGAAATTGGTATTTCCATGAGTGTGAAAGTGCAAAATATCAGCTAACTTATCAGTGTCCTAAATACAGCTAACTTTCATCAAAGAAGATGATGAAAGTTTTCAAACCCAGAAAGATCAAAACCCCTAACTTTTCTAGAAAGTTCTTTAATCTAAGGAGATAAAGCAAGCTTCAAACCCCACCTTTATCTTTCTGAATTCTAAATATTTCATGAAATAGCAACTAGGTTGCAATTCGTGGACAGATCACCAATTGAAGTGTGATGTTAGTGTGCCTTCTGGCTTTTTCTACATGTTATTGCATCCGTCTATTCACTTCTTGCATTGAGTAACTAATTTTCCAATACAAAAAGCAACCAAATAAGTAATTTCATCTTGCCTCCATAAAGAATAGTGTTTAAAGTCCTTATCTTGATCTGGATGGTCCTATGTCTCAATTTTGAAGTTCTGTAACTGAATGTTGAAAGGAGGCCATGAATGCAGTGTTTTAATTTTAATACCAGCTCAAATGTAGCAGCAAGCATTAGTAAAGGACGCAAACAGAAGAGGGGCTCAAACATTCTAGAAAATATCAAAAGGAACAGTACTGAATAAAAGGCAGGATACAACATGAATCTCAATATCCTCTCCAGTCAATAAGCCATATAAGAGTTTGAAATAGAATCAGGAGCAGGTAAATTGTACTAGACTGCCACACTATCTCAAGATACCCCACTGGAAAATAAAGAAGCTCCACTTCTACCTCAGGAAGAAGCAATGGTCTCACCAACCAAAAAATAAATGTGGTTCTTAAGAATCATAACTGTAAACCGCAGCAGTTAACAGTTGGAGGGGGCACCAAAATTCAGGCACCACTAAGAAGAGTAAAACACGGAAAAATAAAAGACTAATACTAGGCATAAGAAAAAATCAACAGAAAGTGTCACTTAATTAGCATTTAAAATCATCTAGCAGAGAACATTGGTACCAATTTTAATACTAATTGGAGGAGATTTTTCCTTTTTTTTTTCCTGGGAAGCAAGCTTCCACCTTTCCATCTGAATCAGATTCCAATAGAAAGATTAGATTTTATTAAGAGTTAACTGAGGAAAGTTAACAAAGTACAAGGCCTTAGGAGGCAGAAACAGAGTTACACGGGCAGAGAAACATCAGAAAACATATTGTCTCTATGGCTGGATATACTCAAAGCAAAATAACTTCCTCAACCTACTCCGTTTCTTGATGATTTCCACTACATTAAATCCTTTTGCATGATTATAGAGATCGTCCCAAAAGGCTCTCGTATTCAAATGAATCCCACTGTGAAATGAAGATAGACAATAAATGATTCCATATTCTGGAAGCAAAAACATATAATCAGCCATCGAGTAGAAAGTTATTCACGACTTCAACTACCTCCTGCCACCAGGATTTCAGCTGCACGAAGAGAAACTGGTTGTTTCATAAATTAACATATATCTCAACCAATTATTTGCAAACACTAGAACTATAATCAGTTACAAATGGTAAGTTGAATTTACTACAACACCAAAATGGCAATCTAGAAAGACCACATACACTACTAACTGAAGATTGAAGGTGAACCCATTTAAAACAACAGAAGAATTCAAAGTTACAAGGAAAAAACAACTTCTTAGCTTCTGTACAAAATCAAAATTCAACCCTCAAAAACAAAACAAAATTGATAACTTATCTATGAAAAACTGGAACTTTTGAAGCCATAGTATACCCATTTTGGAGAGCTAAAAGATTAAGGAAAATACTAAGACAACTCACACACGCACAAACAGAGAAGGAAAGAAGCATACGCTATCAATGACATTAATGGCCTCGTTAGTGGCTTGGCGTTCTCTACCGCCATCACAGGTGAGGAAGAAACCCTGAACTCCAGGTCGTAATGGGTAGGAACCCTTCTTTACGGGTTTCTGAAAGACAAAAGACAAGAAGAGGAAAAACAAATGAGTAAGAGAAGTTTCATTGAGATCACATATCAAACAGTTCTCAGGGTTCTTCTGGGATCAATAGATAGATAGAGAGAGAGAGAGAGAGAGGACTCACATTATGGGGAAGATAACGCTGCCTCCTCTTCTTGCTCTTGACGTTGGGTTTGCTTTCACCGGCCATAGGAGTTGATTCAGAGACTGCGCAGCTTACGGTTCACAGTCACGGAAGAACAACACTAGCGAGCGAGAGACAATCGTGTTCTGTATCTTTCTCTATACTCCATAGACATGGGGTAGCAAGAGTCCAAACTCACAAGGGAACGTCTTGGGCCTAAGGCTACGGTATACGGAAATATAACCATCAATGAGTGAAATTTGAAGAAGCCCAAACCAAGCCCAGGTTGGATACGATGGAAAGTCTTTTACAATTTACCCAATTTCCAATGAGTGACATATGGCATTTTCTGATAAGTTACTGTTAAAGTCCACTACCATCTTTCAAACAAATGGCCATCTCATTTTTTTAGAAAGTTAGACACCTGGCGATTTCTGAGAAATTCCTGCTAAAGCCCACAATCCATTATCAGGCTACAACTCCCCACTATTCAAACACATGGCCTTCTCATTTATCTGAAAAGGTAGACACATGGCATTTTCTAAAAAATTACTGTTAAAGCCCACAACCCACTACCACCATTTTCAATCCATTTCTACAAAATATAGAAAATATAAAAGTGGTTATCCACAATCAATTTCAATCCATATTCTAATAAATATTGAAAAACTATTTTTTAAAATAAATATTTCTTAAAATTTTAATAATTATTTAAAATATTAATAAATATAAATTTAATAATACGGATTCCCCGTACTTAATACGGGGTCATTCACTAGTTGGAATTAATGACAAGGAGAAACCAGAAGAAGGGAAATTACACCTTAGACAAACGAGAAGAAAAACCACAAGCATCTAAGTAAACAGATAAAAGCCAAATCCGAGTCACTAGAGGAGGGGCTCGAAATTCTCTTAGGTGTCCCAAGTTTGCCAATCTGTCACCTGCGCTATTTGCTTCTCTGAGAACATGTCTATATCTTATTCTAAGATTATTGAGGTCTTGCAAGTCGTGGCATCCATCGATGAAATTACTGATGTTCCATGGAGGCTCTGTCTTCTTGTTGAGGTAGTTGATGACAAGTCTCGAATCATCATAGTTAACGCATGCAATTTGGTGGGCTTCAAAAGCGGCTCATCCTTCAACTTCATTTATCGAACAATCACCTATATCTCTACAACTGGTCCAAATAAATGGACTGACCTAATTCATCCCTCATAATTGCTCCTATGACACATTTGCCACTCATCCTGTGGGAGGGAGGCATCGAAGTTTATTTTGATCTCTCCAGTCTCCACTCCTGGTTTGGCCCATCCAATATTTAATTTCACCTTCCTTGCTATCTCTTTACCAAGATTGAAAATCTTAAGATATTTATCAAATTCCGATCTGATCTTTGCACTAATTATACTTATACTGGGGGAACATACTTATTGTTAAATATCTTCTCATTTCTTTTTTCCCATATATTCCATAGAATAAACCAAACTTTTTCTAAACCATATTTATGCTTATTTTCTGTTGTGTTACGTCGGATCCTATCCCACCACTCCATCATCGACTAATTAGAGATTGGGGTAAGTCTAATTTCCCCTGTAATCTCCCATACTTGTTTTGAGTCTTGGCAGTACATAAACAAATGCTCATTATCCTCCTCCTGCCCACATAAGGGACAATCAGCATCACCTCTTAAGGCCCGGCTTTTCAACCTTGAGTTTGCTAAAATCTTCTTTTTTAAACAGAGGTAGAGGAAGAATATGATCCTTTGCGGACATATTAATTTCCATAGTTTACTCTGTCTATTTTCCATTGCATCATGGTCATAACCTTCCCCCATCAGTCGATAGACCGTCTTTATTGAAAATTTTCCTTTAGGATCAAGTTTCTAAATCATGGAATCTTGTTGCTCCCTCATCCGGATGGGATGGCTCTGATTTTTTCCCATAGGTTCTGAGGGAGTAGGCCCAATATTTTGTCATTATTATAATTTTTTGTGTCATTTATGACATCACTTACCAATAGGTTATAGTTATGCTCTCCCTAGGTCCTAAGACTTTCCTACCCAAATATCTTTCCACAAATTAATAGATTGATCATTTCATATATTCCAACCAATTCCTTTTTTTAGAATTTCTCTGTGGGATAGCAGATAAGCAACTTTTGGGCCCTAATATCAATAAAAGTAATATTTAAAAAAAATTCAAAAATAGGTTAACTTTTTAAAAATAATATCAATTTATGGCAAAAACACTATTCATCTTCTTCCTCTTTCAATCCATTCATCAGCACCATCGCCCACCACAGCCTTCGACAATGTTGCCGGAGGTGAGCGGAGGCAGAGGCAGCGGTGGCGGCGTTGGTGGTCATTCATCCACCCAACGCCGCCACCTCCGCCTCCAGCAACATTGCCGGAGGTGGGTAGAGGCAAATGTGGCGGCAATGTTGGTGGTCATTCCTCTACCCAACATTGTCACCTCCACCTTCGCCTCCGGCAACGTTGCTAGAGGTGGGCAAAAGCAAAGGCGGCGGCACTGGTGGGCGGAGGTGGCGGCGTTGGGTAGAGAAATGACCACCAGCGCCGCTGCCTCTGCCCACCTACAGCAACGTTGCCAGAGGCGGAGGCGGAGGTGAGCGGAGATAGGCAGAAGTGTTGCCGGAGGCGGCGGCGGACGATGACTCTGATGAATGGATTGCAAGAGAAAGAAAATGAATAGTGCTTTATATCAATGGACCAAATATTGTCTTAATCCAATCTAATATAAATTTATTACAAATAGACCAGGTCCAATCCAATCTAATAAATATTATGGACCGGATTGGTCCAATCCAATATGTTTTATTGGTCCATCCAATCCGTCCAAATTGATTTTAGACTGGACAGGGTCCAATCCAAAACCAGTCCATTGACAATCTTACTTGGGCTTACAAATTGTGTCCCATTTTACCAAATTTATGCTCTTTTTTTCCTTACCTCCCTAGAGGAAGTTTCTCTGTTTCTTTTCTAGGGTTTCTACCAACTCTTTAGGAAACTTGAAGGACCTTATTAGGAACTGTGGCATCATTGCGATAGAAGCCTTTAGGAGGGTGACCCTTTTTCGTAGAGAAAGAGAGTTTCTCTTCCATCCTGCAAGCTTTTTGTTTACATTATCCTCTACTTTTTTGAAAGTCTCTTTTGATTACTCTTCCCTCAATAATTAGGGTCCCTAGGTAATTTTCTTTTTTCTTTTCAATTGGAATTCTTAGGATCAAGTATATGAAAAACTTGTTCTGTTTGGCATCCTGCATATTAGGTTGCCACTTGCATAGACCAAGTATATGATAAAATTCATTTTCCAGTATTTAATTGGGGAAAAAATTAAACAGGATGCATGACTTGATCCCATTTTGATAAAATCATATATTATCAGTATCTAGACCACAGTATTGACGTTTCACCAGCTGACATGGCATATTTGACGACTAATGTGGTAATTTAAATGATGTGTGCCATAAATTTAGCCACGTGTAAACTCTAATTGACACATATTCCATACTTTTTCCTCACCTGGATAATACTAACTCTTCTTTGTGTGATGACATGGCATGATTCAATCCAGCCTAGTTAAAATTCAGCTCCAAAGAATCACTATTTGATGAACGAGTTTCGAACTAAAAATGATTATTTTTTCAAGCTAAATTTCTCAGTTTCAAGAATCAATTTTTAAAATGAGTTTTGAACACAAGCAAGACTTGATTTGAAGATTTCTTATGCATCCAAACTTAAAAATTAATTCTTGGAATCGCAAAATTTGTGTGAGCATGTTCCACTCCCCGTATGACACAAATCATCTTCAACTGTAAAAGACATCCTTACTGGCCCACAACTATATTGGGGTTCAACTTGTGCTCAGAGTCAGCAGTATATGGTGCTAACGTTGGGGTGAATATAAGCTTGTTTAGGTATATGGGCTCAATAAAAAACGGGTAGAGAATAGAATTTATGATTTTCAGTCGTGGAATTTGAATTTAGATCCCACTTGTTGCCAGGATAGCGAACAATCAACAATGGGCAATGGATTGGTGATTTTTGTAACAAAAATGAAAAGAAGAAAAAAGTAGATATTCACATGCAATATCTATAAAGGCATTGCACAACATGGAAGCTTCTATATATATATATATATATATATATATATATATATATATATATATATATTTTAAATATGAAAAATGAATTCTTCTTTTTACAAGAGACTATATACTTTTTATCATTTTATGGCAACGTTTACAGGACCAATACTGGGATAAGAATGAGAAGCAGCAAGCAGAGCAGCTCCGATTCCTGAGCCATCTTCTGAAACCTTGAGGACAACATACGGAGCCATTTCTTCCCCCAAAATCTCAGCCACAGCTTCATTCAAGTACTCCCTGAATAGGGAATAACTAGTGTACAAACCACCCTCTATCGCCACGACTGTTCTTCTCTTTCTGCTTGATGTTTCACCACTCTTGGTTCTTCCACTCATAATGCCACCACTCCCATCCCTTCCAATTTTCTTCAAGATCCCTACGATACCTGCAGCAGCCAATCGGGCAGCCCTCCGGGTCACCACATCACATATTCTCACGATCAGCTTCCTCACCTTCAGTGGGACATCAGATATCTAAAAAAGGCATATCATTATCATTCAAAGAGAAAGAATCAGACTACAAAATTCATCCAAAAAAACAGAACCAGACAAAAAGGTAAGTTGTAACAGAAATTTTTTATACAAGGTATAAGGAAAAATAAACACATCTGAACAAAGTAGACAACTATTGTACCTCAAGAGTTTCTTTCAAGATTCTTGATACATCCTTCAAGTCAGGAGAATCATCTTCATGCATGGCAGCCATCAGAGGCGTCCTATACATACATTTAGAACTCGAGTAAAAATTTGTTGCATATTTGTCTACGAGATTCAGATAAAGTAAATTTAATGAACGGAAAGGCCTTTCCAAGTGTATAAAATCCAATGGCGATATGTAAATCCAATAAATATAACACATTGGTGTGCAACTGTCAATAGATGCTACTTTAAGTCGTTAAAGATGGTATCAACTCCGTAACACAAGATTTCTAAGAAGATTAAATAGACATCCATAGACTCCTGATTAATGCCTTTAACGTATAATCCCGGACAAATCTAATGTTTCCAAGTTAAAAAGAATTCCATTGGCTACACTGTCAGGAGTACAACAAAAGCTGTGCAAAAGCCATAGAGTTTAACAACAATAGAAATACTATTCGCATGATGTTGAGAACAATGCAGAACTCAAAGCAGATACAGAAGGATTCTAAAAGAAGTCGCACAAGGAAAGATGCAGAGTTAAAAAAAAATTACTATCTATGCAGAGTTAAAAAAATTACTATCATATCTGCAACCCATACATCTTTCCCTACACTTGCAGTTGAGTCTCAATTACATTTATGGACAACTCAAAACAACCACTAAAGGCAGGCCTACCCTGTTTGAATTAGATCAAATGAGAAAGAGATTCAGATGAATAGCCTGATAGTTGATCTCTATCTGATTCCACTAAATCATATATGGAGTCCATCCAGAATACTCCAATTCTTAGCTATTGGACCAATGATTTTACCACTTGAATGGTAATTGGAAGGTTAACATAGTCCAGAATGAGTTTCATCCATTTACAATCCGTATAGTACATTGCAGAATTTCTTCATAACTATTGACATATCAGACCACTTGAATGCTAGATATCCAGGTCAATGCAGCAGCTTGGGGGCAACAATGCGTGACGCCCAGGCAGGCGTGCCCTTGGCCCTCAACTTTCAAATATTTCATCTTCTGAAGTTTCTAAATACTATCAAACATGGCGTATACTTCTGCAATTGTAGATCTTAGTAGACATAAAGCTGTATGGGCTTCACTTTCTCAAACTACCAACAGAAATAAAATTACAAAAGAATTCTGACCCGAAGTGATCAATAAGGGAGTCAATGCCAAAATGTCATGACAGAGAATAATGTGGACGGTGGGTATAACTAAGCATGAACAGTAAATTATTATGTAGAGAGAAGAAAAAGGAAAAGACTAATTGCCATCGCTTAAAGAAAAGCTGATAATTAGCATGGTTATGCATGCCACCCACCACAAGGGACTTTCTTGTACATTATTATTATCTCTTCTCCCTGCCCAAGTTTCATGTCCCTATCTCTTCTCCCTCTTAGCTAGGACATTTTCCCTTTCCACAGGAAATCTAAGGCTGTTATGCTAGAGTGGTAAAAGCAAAAACGAAAAAACAAACCCAACAACAGGGTATGTAATAGTAAACCAACAAAAAGGTAAACTTTACACTATGCTTTTTATCAACAAATGCCCTCCTTCACAGACCCAGAGAGATAATAATATAATAGTGTGATGAGCAGACAAAATGGGCTTCATTTCAGTTCCATTTTAGTGTTCTTGTGATTGGGCTGGATATGGGTTTTATATCTTTCTAAGAATAAATTTTTGGGTCCATGTCGAGTCTTTAGGCCAAAACTTCTCCAACATAAAGCAAACAGATCAAAGTTGATTAATCATCATGCAACGGTCATTTAATCGTTTTTAAGAAAGAAATATTAAAAGAAAATCAGTCAGAATTTGGAATTTTGATGGCTATTCTATTTGATCTTCCCTTTTGGTTGTCATGAGTTGAAAATCCTTGTTTTTTTCTCAAGAACCTAAGGCCTAGTTTGTTTTCAGTGCAATTTCATCTGATGCAAAAATATGGGAATACAAATGATCTGAGTGCAAACTCTGGTTCATTTCTGTTTCAGCTCTTGCCTCATCTTATTTGTTTGCATTACCAATGAAGTACAAAAAAAAATGAAACAAAAAATAGATAAAACCCAAAGTAAAAAGTAAATCAGAAATTGCATTCTTCACTACAAACAAATGAAACCTAAGAAATTAAATGCACAGGATGCACGCAAAGAAATATCACTGAAAAGGTCTGTTTCATCATTTCAATCACAAAGATGAATGAGAGCTCAGCCACTTTGATAGTTGAAATTATTTGCAATGCACGCAAAGAAATATTCATGCACTTTTACACAGGGTCCGTTTGGTTCGCAGTCAGAATCAGAATTGGAATTGGAATCGAAATCCTCCAGAATCGGAATTGGAATGGGCCATTCCCATAGTCTGTTTGGTTCAGACATGAATGGGAATGGGAATTGAAATCAGCAGGAATGGGATTTCATTCCTAAGGGAGGGGCAGAGAATGGCCATTCCAGCAGGAATGGGAATGGGATTCCAATTCCATCCAACCAAACAGTTGGAATCAGAATAGCCCATTCCAGACCCCTATTCCCATGAACCAAACAGGCATCTGAGATGTCTTTGTGTGATAAAACTCCCAGTTTGCATTCTGTATATAAAACCATGTGGATACTTATAAGCATATCATAGTGTATAATAGTGTATAATCACATGCATGGATGGTGGATAGACAGAAATACAGATGCCACTAGATGATTGAAATGATTATCCTATTCCAAGAATAATGATGATGATATAAAAATGATATGCAATGAAAGGTTCTAGTATTACATTACATTACATGCATGATGCTCCCCAACTTGTCTAGATTTATCATATACAAAATTCTGATGTCCTATTTCTACTACTTAATGTCACGATAAACTTCATTCATGCATTTTTTTTTTGGATAGTCAATAGTAAATTTGACTTTTATTGCATACTTAGAAATCACTTTACCATCCAAAGGGGAAAATAGCAAGGTACAAGTACAAAACAGCCCAGGCTCAGCAAACCATCTTTTATCAGAATAAATTCTTTAGAACTCAATCCCTGGCCCTGGTGCTCCAACACAAGATTCTCTCATGTGATGATAAACTTCATTCATGTGGCATATAAAGAACGCACAAAATTCTCATGTAAGTTATCCAAAGACTTTGCAACTGATGTTACAGCTAAGCAGATAGGTTGGATCACTTAGTTATTCCTTCTGGCTGATTTGCATCAGCATGGTACAGAGGTGAAAAGCAGCAGCTCTCTATATTAATCCATGTAACCACAGGTTAACTGACAGCAAATGGTCATGTACTGTGAATGAGCAACATAGAAGAAAAACTGTGCCTATCATGAAATAGAGAGTAAAGTTCAGGATACCTAAGGTGTCAATAACTGCTGCTTAGACCGCGTCATTGCACCTTACGAACAACTTTGAGACCTAGGTTTTAGAACTTCAGAAAAGAAAAGGAAGGACAAAGGATCTTAAACAGATAGCTGCAGCCACAGCACCAAGACACAAATCAAGTGAGGGGCAAGATATAGGGTGACAATGGGGGAAAAGAATGTTCATGTCATAGGAAGAACTATCAAAAGCAATAAATACAATTAAAGATCAGGTTATTTAGAATCCTATAGAAATGAAGCAATGTTGAAATCAGAATATTAAAAACAAGAAAACAACATCAATATAAATTGCAGATACTTATAGGAATATAAAGAGAAAGAGGATTTCCATATAATGACCGATGTTTCACTCACCCATTTATAGGCTTATCATTGATGAGATTCTCTAGATGTTGAGCAGGGGTATATACCAGATGTTTATATTAAGAAAGAAAAATCTATTAATGAAACTTACTTCAAGATAAATGGCACTGATAGCCTAGATGTAGCATCCCCAAAAATATCTGATTCCTTTGACATCCTAAGCATTACCCTCCTTACAATATCACCCAGATACATTCCTGATATCATCTTCTCAAACCCCTGAAGCCAAAATTACAAGGCCATGTCATACACTAAATCCATGAGGAAGGCAAGTTTGAGAAAAAAAAATGTTTTTCAATAGTAGCTGGCTCTTGCCTGATCATTTGGGTTAGGACTATCACTATCTAGATCAATATCGTACGAAGTTCTTGGCAGATGGGTTGACCAGAAGTTTCCCCATTCCATGTTCACAACCTGATTAACAGCAGATGGCTTAGAATGAGACATAAACAGTACAACTGCACATGAATTCAGTTATTAAATCATTATGAATTAGAGCTACGAAGAAAAGATACCATGCCTCCAGATTTTGTCAGAAGGCCTTGACACTTGATAATTGAATCTGTCCGCTCCACATAGCAAGCATTTGTGCCTGTTCCAATAATCACTGCAGCAACAGTGTCCGCATCATGATAATGTCCAAGAGCTAATGTTCCCACAGTATCATTCACCTGCTTACATAGACCAGAGAATTATGCTCATATGGCCTAGCTACGTTACTAGCATCTGTAAATACAATAATATATAATATATAAACAAAGATTTATAGTATATATAGCATGCATAACTACAAATGTATGGGCATAAATAGAAACAATATTTTGGGCATATAGTTTTGAAATTATGTGTCAAAATGGTGTCCTAATTTGTTTGCTTTTTGTGTTTGCTCTTTGTGCCACCACAAACCCTTCACACCTTTTTGTAACCATAGTTTTGGCCTTTAAAAAGAAAGGGGAGAGGGATCAAAAAAAAAATCAACTACCATCAGTTGGAAATATTTGGGTTTGCCTTGGATTTTGAGAAATGAGAAACCGTATCCCTGTTTACTGTAGTAGCATTTGTGTCCATCTACAGATCTTACGTTAAATAAATAAAGAAATGTAAAAATAACTCAATAGGAGAGAGGAATCAGACTTAAGTATTGGGGTTCACACCTGAAAATATATTGGGCATGCATCCATGCCTACACATTAGATGAGTTATGACAAGAAGTGCTTCATACATTAAATGGACAATTCTGGCCACAATACCGAGTTAACGACAAATTTGAGCTTTCTATGTATCTTTGCACTCTTTCAGAAGGAATTTTCAGGATTGGGAAATTCCTGTCCTGGCTGACCTACTCGATCTGCTCTCCCTTCAACCCCTAAATCTGCTCAAAGAAGACAACTGGTCCTGGACTTGGAGTACAGATGGCCTCTTCTCAGTCAAGCCATTTGCCACTCACATGACAATGAGTACTTCAGAAGAAATGCCTGCCTCCAGAATCTGGAATCCAACCTCTCCCTCAAAAATCAATGCTCTAGTGTGGGCGGCAGTTCTAGACAGGTGTTTAACTAAAGCCCACCTATGTAAGAGAGGGGTTCATATTCAGGATCAGAGGTGTGTGTTATGTGGTCAAGGAGTGGAAGATAGCAGTCATCTGTTTCTGCACTGCTCAATTTCTGCTAGTATTTGGAATCACTTTCTTGGTTCGGTGGGTCTTGCCTGGTCAATGCCAGCTTCGGTGAAGGAGATGATGTGGAGCTGGGGATTACAGGGATTGTCAAAGCTTGCTTCAGTAGTGTGGATGTCCATTCCGGCAGCAGTTATCAGTACCATTTGGGCAGAAAGGAACAATAGATTATTTCAGAATATCTATAAGGATCCGAAAGACCTGATAGCTATTTCTTTTGGAAAGCTGATTTCTTGGGTCTCGGCTTCGAAGGGAATCATAGTTGTCAAGGTGTCGCCTAGGCGACTAGGCGCCCTTGGCTGGGCGCCTCGCCCAAACGCCTTGACTTTTAGCAACTAGGCACCCACCTAGGCGACAAAAATGACAAGGTGGGCGCCTTTTATAATATCATTTATATTGCTGTATCTTATTAATGTATGTGTTAATACATTTTATTATATGCTATATATATATATCAATTATACTTTGTTTTAATGTTTTACTATTGAAATTTAAAAGATCGAAAGGTTTTGAGAAGAGAAAAAGAAAGAAAGAAAAGAAAGAGGAAAGAAAGAATATAATAATAAAGTTATTTTTTCTATCCTCTTTCTCTCTAATTAAATAAAACATAAACTCCATCCTTGTTTTTGTTTTCTATTTTACTTTCCATCTTGAATATTTATCATATAAAGTTGATAACCGTCTTTAGCTGCTAATTAATATGAATTTTCTCTATTAAATACTTATTATAGTAGTATTATTTTTGAAAATAATGAAATTAATATATGTAAAAGATTTTTATCTTTTAGATGTGATGATTTACCACATTTTTAGAGGAAATTTAATGTTCTTAATAAAGAGAATTGCTACTTTTTCAATTAGCATACATGCTGAATGGTATATAAAAATAGGAAACTAGCCAAAAGTCAGATTTTTATATTATAAAATTTTTATCGCCTAGGCGACTAGGCGCCCCAGTGTCGCCCAGAATCGCCTAGATGCCTTGAAAACTATGAAGGGAATTCAGGCTACTCAGTTGGGGACTGGGCTGAATTCTAGGAGCCTTTGGCATCTGTAATTTTGCTATGTTTGGGCTGTTTCCCCTTCTAAGGTGTTAGTTGTGGGGCCTTTGTACTAGTATTTTCTATCAATAAAATTACATTACCTTTTCTAAAAAAAAAATGTATCTTTGCACTCTAATTACTCTGTAATTTAACCAATGTTTTCAGCCCATCATTGACCAAGATGATCAAAGCATTTGACAACCAAGAGGCCAAGACCGTTTGATCCAACTTAACCCATCAATACACAAAAAACAGTTGACTTCGTCAAAAAGCCATTCAACCAGATAGCTAAACCACTGCACCAGTCAACCTAATTTACATTTTTTTGGAAAAGGTAAAGTAATATTTATTAAGATAAGAAATACACAATGGAGGCTGAGATCGGTCCCAGAAAAGGCCAACTGATCAAATCAGCAATTACACATTCCACCAGGAACTAGAAAGAAAAATAGCTGACACATTACAATTTCTGAAATCCTCAGACACAGACACCCAAGACATCAGTTTGCCCACTGTTTTCTGAATTAGCTCTTCCGGACTTAAAGCCTTGTTACAGAATATCCTTCTATTCCTCTCAGACCAGATGGGCCAAAACACAGCAATTGGAATCGTCTTCCAAACAGCCTTCTTTTTCTTGCTCAAACCCATGAGCTTCCAGCAACACAACAGCTCCTTAACCGACCTCGGCATAACCCAACTTAAGTTCATGGAGCTGAGGAAATGACTCCACGGCTGAGCAGAAAACGGGCAGTTGATGCACAAATGGTCAGTGGATTCAGCACTACTCCCACATAGACTGCACGACAGGTCCAAAATCTGAATGCCCCTTCTCACAAGGTTAGCTCTAGTAAGACTTTTATTAAGAGCCATAGTCCAAACTAGGAAGTTAGATTTAGTTGGGCTGGTGGGATTCCACACTTGACAGCCAAGGAAATCAGGAACACCACTACTACAGAGGTTAGAAGCCAGAGACTTGACAGAGAACACACCATCTGAGTTCCACTTCCACTGCCACTTATCCTCTGAACTGTACTCCAGCTCATGATTCTGAAGACAGGTCAACAGATTCAAAACCCCAGCCACCTCCCAATCAAAAAGGTTCCTTCTAAATGAAGGAGACCAATGAACTGAACCACCAGATACACTATAGCACTCTGCAACTGAAGCCTCTTGATTCGAAGCACACTGGAAGAGGAGAGGAAAGGAATCAGCAAGGGGTTCATATGAGCACCAAGAGTCCTTCCAGAATTTGGTCCTAATACCATTGCAAACTTTAATTGAGACCCCAGCAGCCGGAGCTGAAAATTTCTTCATTATCCCTCTCCACAAAGAGTTACCCCAATTGGGAGGAGGGTCCCTCGTTCTCCAATTACCCCATTCCACACCATATTTGCTAGCAATGGGAGATCTCCACCAGGCATCATTTTCTGCTACAAATCTCCAAACCCACTTGCAGAGGAGAGCAGAATTAAAAGATTTCAACTTCCTTATGCCTAACCCCCCTTCATCTTTGGGGAGGCAGACTTGCTCCCAACTCACCAAATGCACTTTTTTCTCCTCCTCCCAACCTCTCCAAAGAAAACTCCTTTGAAGCTTTTCAAGCTGATTTGCAACATTGTTTGGAATAGAAAAAAGAGACAGGAAATAGGTGGGTAAATTGGAGAGAGTACTCTTAATCAGAGTCACCCTACCCCCAAAAGAAAGGTATTTTAACTTCCAAGAGGCATCATTTTCTGCTACAAATCTCCAAATCCACTTGTAGAGGAGAGCAGAATTAAAACATTTCAACTTCCTTATGCCTAACCCATGGTTGTCAAGGCGTCGCCTAGGCGGGCCTAGGTGCCCTTGGCTGGGCGCCTCGCCCAAACGCCTTTAGCAACTAGGTGCCCTTCTAGGCGACAAAAATGACAAGGCAGGCACCTTTTATAATATCAGTTATATTGTTGTATCTTATTAATGTATGCGTTAGTACATTTGATTATATGCTATATATATATATATATATCAATTATATTTTGTTTTATTGTTTTACTATTGAAATTTAAAAGATCAAAGGGTTTTAAGAAGAGAAAAAGAAAGAAAGAAAGAAAAGAAAAGAAAGGGGAAAGTAACAATAGAATAATAAAGTTCTTTTTTCTATTCTCTCTCTAATTAAATAAAACAGAAACTCAATCCTTGTTTTTTTTTCTATTTTACTTTCCATCTTGAATATTTATCATATAAAGTTAATAATCTTCTTTAGCTGCTAATTAATATGAATTTGCTTTATTAAATACTTATTATAGTAGTATTATTTTTGAAAATAATGAAATTAATATATGTAAAAGATTTTTATCTTTTAGATGTGATGATTTGCCACATTTTTAGAGGAAATTTAATTTTCTTAATAAAGAGAATTGTTATTTTTCAAGTAACATACATGTTGAATGGTATATAAAACTAGGAAACTAGCCAAAAGTTAGTTTTTCATATTATACAATTTTTATCGCCTAGGCGACTAGGCGCCCCAGTGTCGCCCAGAATCGCCTAGACGCTTTGAAAACTATGGCCTAACCCCCCTTCATCTTTGGGGAGGCAGACTTGCTCCCAACTCACCAAATGCACTTTTTTCTCCTCCTCCCAACCTCTCCAAAGAAAACTCCTTTGAAGCTTTTCAAGCTGATTTGCAACATTGTTTGGAATAGAGAAAAGAGACAGGAAATAGATGGGTAAATTGGAGAGAGTACTCTTAATCAGAGTCACCCTACCCCCAAAAGAAAGGTATTTTGCCTTCCAAGAGGCCAGCTTTCTTTCCATTCTCTCAATTACCAGGTCCCAAATTGTAGAAGAACCACCACTCACCCCCAGAGGGAGCCCCAAATATTTGATGGAAGGGACTCTATCTAACAAGCCAAGATTCCAGCACAATCTACTAAATTGGAAACCTGACCCACTGGGATAATTTGACTCTTGTTCCAATTGACTTTTAGACCAGAAACCACTTCAAACCAAGATAAGATCCCAAGGTTTAACTCTACTTGTGAGGGGGAGGCATCCACAAAGCATAACGTAACATCTGCAAAATGGAGAATATTCACCTTCTCTCCCCTCGGAGCAATTGCAAAACCTCCCCACTCACCGGAAACAGCAGCCTTTGTATAGAATAAAGTGAGGATCTCCATTACACATATAAAGAGTAGAGGAGACAGAGGATCACCCTGTCTAAGACCCCTGGAACTATCAAAGAAGCCTGCGGACTGTCCATTAACCAAAATTGAGAACTTTGGAGAGGTGATACAAACTTTTACCCAGTTCCTCCATTTCTGCCCAAAATTCATCTGCTGTAAAATGTTTTTTGCATTTTCTGCCTTGCTTCAAAAAGGTGTGTGCCTCACCTTGTACCTTGGGTGCAAAATGTCTCTTACGCTTTTTTGCACCTTGTACTTTTAAAATACTGAGTAGAATCTGACCTAATATTCCAATCTAATGGCTTGGATCTATTATTTTGATCAAATGGTTTTGATCCATTCAACCCAAACGGTCAAATTATGAACCGTCACATAGAAAGGAGAATAAGCAATCACCATTGATTTGAACATCCACTTAAAAATTTCTGTTTTATGTTAAGAACTTTCTAGTAGCAATGGATTTGGGTAAATGCAAATAATTCTTCTAAATTCTCAAAACTTTAGTCATCCAAACATTCCTATATATAATTATAGTCCCTTCATACATATTATTATCCTTATATTCCAATCTAATGGCTTAGATCTATTATTTTGATCAAATGGTTTTGATCCATTCAACCCAGACGGTCAAATTATGAACCGTCACATAGAAAGGAGAATAAGCAATCATCATTGATTTGAACATCCACTTAAAAATTTCTGTTTTATGTTAAGAACTTTCTAGTAGCAATGGATTTGGGTAAATGCAATTAATTCTTCTAAATTCTCAAAACTTTAGTCATCCAAACATTCCTATATATAATTATAGTCCCTTCATACATATTATTATCCTTATACTTATTTTAGTCCATTTTCCTTATAAAAATGACATCTCAAAGCTTATGCTTTTATTGATTGGAAGATCCTTGCACGATGTCTCATACCTCTACCTTCGAAAACATTGGTCATTGTCAAAATCTTATGATTCATGATACGATTCATGATTTGAATCATGAAGCCAAAAGGGTTTTGATTTGAATCTTATGTCTAAATCCTTTTCTGCAAAAACCTTACAATTTTTGTATGAATCCTACAATTTGATGCACAAATCTTATGATTTATATGATTCCTATGATACACTACGATTCAAATAAATTCAATTAAGAATTAGTTCTCTACTTTCGTCATTTTTTTGGTTTATAATTAGTTTTGTAAGGGAGGGTTGTTTTAAAGCTCTTACAAGAAATGAAGAAAATGATTTATTTGTGTTATTTAAGACCAAGCAGTTAGTTCATTTTCTGTCATATGTAGGTTAAAGAGCCGTTTGTGGATTATTTGACTTTCAAGTTAAACTTGATTATATCATCTTAGGCTTCTATTGCACAAGGGATAAATTCTACTGTTTTAGGTACATATATGGTAGATACAGATTAAAAATAGGGTAAAACCACTTTCCTGCATATATTTGTCATTTTAGCCTATCTATATTTAATTTTTTGACAAGTTACTGTTACAGAAAATTTTGAATAAAAAGTTAGTTACCTATCCACCAAAAAAATCATTTGCACTGTGAAAAGTGTACAATTTTTTCCTTATTTTCAGTGTCGGCCTTTTGGGGGAGTTCTGAAATTTAATCAGATCCAATTTGGAAATTCAATTTTTTTAATCAGATTACAAATTGAATTCAAAGTTTCAAACATGACATTCTAATAACCAAATTGATCTCCAGTGTACCCCAATTCAATCCAAATCCTATCTGTTCACAGACCCAAGAATGAGCAATTCATATATCTGAAGAGTAGGAACAATGATTTCACTGACCCCTAATCTAGTAATCTAGCCATCTGAACTACTGAAGAAAGCAACATACCAAATTAAATTATGTGGCCCCAACACAACTAAAAAGCATGCATTTTGCTCATGTATGCTGCCACCCAAAATCCAGAAAATCATGATGATCAATAAGACGGTGCCTTACCAATGCTGCTACCCGCATATCAAGTCCTCTCTTTCTTATTGCTTGCTGCAAACATTCAGAAACATCTTTTCCAATCTGACAGGCAAACATAACACATCAGGAAAGAGGTTGCAGAATACATATGCAGTATAATGCGTGCATGAACTTTATATGCATTGCATACGTGTATAATTTGTGTCATACATATATGTTCATTCCAAAATGGTTCCAATAACCCTAGATCAAATCAATAATTATTGCAATTCCTGTATGATAAAATTATTTAATCTAAATGGAAATAAAAATTTATTCAATTAAAAATGGTAAGTTGGATAGGAAAACAAGTCCAAACAAGTCAAGCATTTTCCGCAGATAATTAAAGAGGGTAAACCAATTATACTTCCCCTGGGGTTTTGGTCAAATACTATGACCTCCCCTCAGGTTTAACTATTAACTTGCTTACACCTTGCTTTGGGCTAAGTTACCTATTCCACCCCTCCAATGATCACATTGAATGGAATTTCACAGAGAAATTGGACATTGAGGCCCATTGCAGATCCTTGGTGTACCAATGTATTTCTCCAACTGCATTCACAATTTCATTCAATGGTGTTCAAAAATGTAGGATTTGTCCCTCGAGCAGATCCAGCAAGGGTATTCCTTTTCCCTCTACCTATTCATCCTCACGGCCCAAGTCCTACCCTTATGATTAGCTCTGCAATCAACAATGGTGAATTGAAAGGGCTTAGGTTACAGAGGAACAGCACGATCCTCTCAAACATATTTTTTGCAACAATTGTGTGCTACTCTGAAAGCCAACATTCTAATTGCCATAAAATTTATGCAACTTATTAGGACTACTTGAGGGCATCAAGCTAGCTAATTAATTTCCAGAAGTCAGAGGTCTCCTCCAGTGCTAACACCCTAGAAAAGCTTCCAAAGGCGTGCTTATCAATTCTGTATTGGCCACTTTCCCTGCTTTTGCTGTGAATCATTTTAAAATTCCTCAATAGATCAATAACACCATTACACTAGAAATATACATCTTTTTTCTGGGGACAGGAGAACAAGATGAAGCATAGTTGGGACAATTGGATTCACATGGAGGAGGGAGGCCCATGGAGACTGGCACACTACCTGACTGAAGTCAGAGATATTTTGGACACCTTGGCTGTAAATCTAACCTGGATTCCCAGGGAGCTAAATTCTACAGTTGACAGTTTGGCTAGATCGGGCATCTTTAGAGAAAACTTGTATAGTAAAAGAATTCTGCCTTTGTAATTTCTATTGCTGGTTCTTCCTGTACACTGTACACAACCTCATGTACTTTCTCTTTTTTTTTAATACAATCAGTTATTTTTTCTCAAAATAAAAAAAACAATTGGATTAAATCTTGCAGAGTTAAAGCTAGCAGTGCCATGGGATTTTGTAATATGGTTGCACTCAAAACGGCATTATTGGATCACCATTTTTTGTGAAAAGTTCATTTTACAAACCGGTGCTTCTTTGATTAAGAAATAATTTCTAAGTAGTTATTCATTCTTGGTTTACTAATTTGAGCTTCTTTTCCTAGGGCAAGAGAAATCAAAGGATGAATAGGTAAGAAGGAATAACCATCAAGGTCATACATTGGCTGAAAATTTTGAATCTTTTCAAGGCCTTTTCGGTAGATGACTTGCTTAGAGGCTGGAGTGCAGTAGCAGGCTCATCTTCCTCATTTACTACTATTCTTGAAAGTTGGTTCTCTTCTTTACAGCACAGGGTAAAATTGAATTTTGATAGCAGTTCTGTAGGTAACCCTGGCCCCTCTGGAGTTGGGGGTGTTTTTAGAGATGTGGAAGGAAAAAACCTGGCTCTTTTCTCTGGACCAGTTGGGCTGCGTAACTCACTTAGGGTGGAGGTAATGGCACTACTGCAAGGGCTCAGATTGGCAAAACAATTGGGCTTTCAGCAGCTGGAAGTGGAGGGAGATTCAAAGTTGGTAATATGCTGGATGCAAACAAATAGCTAGGCACTTGGACCCTTAGACAAACTGTAAGGGAAATTTTGAATCTAACAAGGGAGCTTAGGGTACAGTTCAAATGGGCTAGAAGATCAGCAAATCCCTTGGCCAATGCTCTAGCAAAGCAAGGGGTTAATAGGGAAATTTTATTTTGGGCATGTTTGTAAGACTGTTTGTGATTTGGGGATCACCTTTTTGAAGGTGATAGTCGTTCTATTTTCTTTGAAGTTAATGAAAGTTACCATTTCCGATCAAAAAAATCAAAATAACTTATTTTATTAGCCAGAGTTAAATTCACCATCATGCTCGGTTTCTAGCTTACCAAAAGACAGCTGAAGCAGCTGAACTGAAAGGCTTACTGTTTTGTGATTTAGTAAACAAGTTATTAAGTAGGGTTTTGACCTCCTTTAATGGTTTGAGATGAAATTGGGTTGATTGCTATACCCTCAAATATTTTATCATTTAACTATTTTATTTATCAACTGAAAGACAAAGGACCTAAGAATCAGTTGAGCCACTCCATCTGTTATCAAACAGCCCCTAGATAAGGATACATAGAAAGGCCAATAGACCATTACCCAATGTTAATCCCAGCTATCTAAGGTCTTGGGAGGGGTAGCTTGGATACAATCCCAACTATTGGCATTTTTTTTTTTTTTGCACAAAGTAATTACTCTCAGACTGGACCCTGCGTTCTCATGCTTGCAAACCCAAGATTTTACCATTAAACCAAGCAATGGCCCAATGGCCCCTAAGTAAGAATCTATCCTGAACCAGAATAATATAAGAAAAGGGCAAAGAGCAACAGAAAATTTTCCCTACCACAAAAGGCAAATTCCAAGGAAGATGGATGGCAACAAAAACTATGTTTCCCAACTAGGAAAAGCATTCATCTATTTTCAAAACTTCAAACTATTCCATGGACTTTTCATGATAGAAGTGTATAATAACCTTTCATTCAGCCAAGGAGCAAATTAGCAAAGCTATGTTTCCCCTCCTTCAATAGGCAAAAGCACATGACAAAAGGAGCCAACTTCCAAAAATATGTTTATCAATTCTAATAGTGTGATAAGCCTACAAAAGATTGTCAAGTAAATCTCCCGAATCCACTGAATCTATTTAACTTCAAAAAGGTAGAAATAAAACAAAAGCTGATATATGGATTTTCAACAACAGAAGAGAAAATTAGCATTCTCTCCATCTGCAATAGCAAAGGGTTATAGGGACATTCAAACTCACCTAAGAGTATCTTAATTGCCATGCTATCAAAGATCCACCATAAGAACTTAGTGATCCAATCTAGCAGGAGGAAGGACCACCACAGAATATCAATCTAGATCATATTTTTTAACCAAAAAAACAATGTAAAGAAAAGAATATACATGTAGAAGTTTCAGGCTTCAAGGATGTCACAAATCATCCTCATTAACAGTGCAAAGCTTCTGACTCTCTGGAATGAGAATAAAGGATGCAAGTTACTTATAGGTCTAAACTCTAAACAATTTGAATTGTTATTTTTCTTTCGGCTCCATGCATTATCCAAATTAACTGAGGATTGGAGAAAAATCTTTAGAATATAAAACTAGTTAAATGCCATGGATTGAACCACCAAAACTGCCATGACCAAAAAATACTAAATAGAAAAGTTAGAAAAAACACTAAAAATTTATTCAAATTATTTGCTCCTCTCTTTAGCCATCAGTCCATCATACCTAAGCACAAGTAGTGATTTTTTTCCTATGCCATGAACAATTTGAACCTTGGGACCTGGCTGTTTTGCACTCTGATGTTTCTTAACTACGGGTTCTCTATTAATTTTCTTGAACTTCATGTTTAAAGTCAATTGATCCAAACATCCTTGAGTTACATCAGCAGAAACCTATAAGTTAGGATATCCGCTTTAAGCTGCTATCAACATTCAAGTATTAGACAGATTCAGATGCTATTAGTAATCATAAATCCATACTCTTTTTTAACCCAAAATTTTACTCCCGGTGGAGGGGCAGCCACCTATTTTGCAAATATAACAAGAAATGATTTCTAATTGCAGATAATACTTTGTGGTTAAATTTATTAAAAAAAGGTTTACCATAATTCTACCAATCACAAGTAGATTAAATAATATAGAACTAAATTTCAACTGGGGAGGTAAGAGATGCTTTCAATGAATTCTGTTATGAAGAATATAAATCAAAGAAATGTTTAGCAAAGAAAAGGTTTATGTACCATGTATTTTTTCTATATTTGGAATAATATCCAACTTACCATGTCTTCAATGGAAAATCCTTTTGTCCACTTGATGAGAATGCCTGATGAAACAGATGTTTGTTTAACAGGAAAAGAAAACGTAAAGCCAAGCTCCCTCCTTTTGTCCAGCATAGACATAGAGCCGTTGCCCTCTCTCTCAACAAACTGTTCTAATTTTGAGACAATAAAATCAAAAAGACCCTGCATTCATGAGGAGTATGTAAATTTGGTAAGACTGTAAGATTTTAGAGCTATCCAAACAAGTTTTTCTTTTCTTTTTCCTTTTTTAGGGGGGTGGGGTACCTCACTTGTACTAGTCATTAAATGTTGGGGAATAGGTTGTCGATCCACCTCATGTCCCAAGATCAATGAATTTTCCCCCCCTAGCTGAACCCGCAATACTCTAAAATTGGTTCCGCCAAGATGGAGTGCATAGTAAGTTCCTTTTTCATTCCTGGAGGAAAGATCACAACAATAAATTGACTCCCTCCCTCTCAATCAATATAAAAGTGGAAATGCAACGATCAGAAGTCCTGAATAGTTGCTGGATCAAACAATCAGCGGTGCACGTCACTGAAATAGTTCAGTAATGAAGCCAAGAAATCAATAAAAAATAAGGATTCCATGTCCCTCCCTCCTTTCACATTGACAACAATTTAAACAAATATATGCAATAACAAATGAGAGAAAACTGCAGATAGATCCATTTGATTAATTTACAGTGTAGTATACAGTAAGTTCCGTACAAACAAACAAAACCGCCACCATAACTAGGAAAAGAAGATTATATTCTTCTCTTCACTTGAAGGAAAAAGTATGAATAATAAAAGACAGTTTTCCATAATAAAATGCACAATAAAGAAATGAAACAGTGGAACCAAAAAGGAAAAGAATGAAAAAACAAACTTCTATCAAATTCAAAATTAACAACTCAAGGCAATACCAGTGACAATTTTTAAAAGAGTTCAATTTGCACAACAACAATAAGGAAACAGAAAAAGAACAAGTTACCCTTCAATAACTATTAATCAGGAGAAAAAAATTGCAAAGACATTGGTGAAAAGAATAAAACAACACAACAAATCTATTCTAATGTCAAAGACATGACAACCAAGGCAAAATAGAATAAAATAAATTTAAAAAATGAAACTCTACAAAGCACAGAAAGTGGACATCAATAGATAGAACCAAAAGATTGAAGGATTAAAACCTCAATAAAAATAATAACAAAACAGACAAAACCACTTCCAATCAACAAAAGAACACAAAAGAATAACAAAAAAACCTAGAAGTGCTAAAACCTGAGAAACTAATGAACAAGCGGAGACGCATGGACCATCCAATTAATCGTCCCAGTGACAAGAGTAAAACCCATAAATCCTCAACAAAAAATAAAAGAGAGAAAGGACGAGAGAGAGAGAGAGAGAGAGACTCATTACCCGTCGGGGAGATTGTCAACGAAGGTGAGAAGCATCTTGAGTTTGCTCCCGCCTTCAGATGCCAACCCTGCGTGCATCTCAACGGCCATTGCATCAACAACCTGCTTCAATCTTCCTATCGACGTGGAACATCCCTCTTCTAATTCCTTCAAGACACCCACCACCCTGCTCCACTTCCGCCGGCTCTTTACTCTTCGACTCACCAATATAGCTGCGATCGTACACGACGCCACTGCACAACTCAAAGCCAAACCGAAGCCCACCTTCCCCATCGCTACCTTTCACCCCCCACCACTCAAGTCATGGAAACGACATAGCTTAAAAAATAAAAAATAAAAATAAAAACTTTCATCACTCCATTCTCCGTCTTATGTCTTCTTTCACTTCAACTCGCGTCGACCGGATTGCTTTTCCCGGCAGGAAATCAGAAAGAAGTCAGTGAAGAGGAACTGTTCGACTAAATGCCCAAGAGAATTGATGTTGCAGTGATAAACAGACAGGCCAAGGGGAGAGACAGAGAGAAAGACAGGGAGAGAGGAGAAGGAGAAGCTCTTTGTTTGCTTTTTAAGTAGTGTTGGAAAGCGAAATGATGTTTGCCAATTTTGAAACGGAATGACTGATTTGCCCTTAATCTAATTCGGCAAATACAGATTTGTTGCCAATTCCCTGTGTCATTTTCTGTCGTTAAAGAATTCCACGCCATTGGAAATTGACTCGAGTCAATGGAGGGGCTTTCATTACCTATTTGGCATTTCCTTTACTGGATATTACGATTTTGCCATTAATTTCAGAGGAAACCAACTAAACAAATATATTGATGATCTGTTGACAAATGGACATGACCTACTCTCCAATAGGGAGATAACACATGCAAACAGGAAATGATTGGACTTTACTTTTGTAAAAGTGCTTTTTGAAAAATCTGTTTCAAAAAGTCAGGGACATAAATAAGATTCACTTCCTACACCACATATGCCTGATTTTATGTGAAAAAAAAAAATGGATTGTATGTGACATCCCACATTAGAAGACCATGCTCCCACGCCACAAAACAACCCATATCATATCAAATCAAGTCCTACACAACCTACAACAGTCCAAATTAGGTGAGATCTGTTATCCTTCAAATGTTTAGGCTGCGTTTTGGTAAGGGTGCAAATGCAGAACTAGGATAAATTTTGTACTGATGTGGTTTTTCAACCATTTTTGCATTTAAAATGAAAGCAAAATTCGCTTCCACCACTCAATTGGTAAATGCAATATAAAAATTCATTCATGCAAAATTTGAGTTTGCATCCTTCCATTTAAAAAAAAAAAAAAAAAATTGCATTCACTTTTTGCACTCTTACTAGACACATAACAAAACTAGAAGAATATAAATGGGAAATTATATAATAATTAGTTATAAGCTAATAAAAATGAGGCAAAATATATGGTGCATCAAATGTACCCAGCAGCAAAAGACATGAACCAATAATAAAATGACACATCATATATAATATCTTTAATGTTGTTAATGTCCTGATAACAAATACACCTTATGTAAACATGGAGATGCATTAGTTGGATTCTAATTAAAATGAAGAGACAATGAGAAATAAATTATAATAAGGACAATGAGAGATAAGGTTAATTTATCAAACAAAATTCAATCAAGTAATTGTGGACTAGAATGCCTTGTATTTTCTAGTTCTACACATTTCATGTAGAGGATCTTCATGATGTTAGATGTCCCATAAAACCATAATAATTGTTGAGCCCACATGGTGTCTATTATATGCAAAGTAATAAAGGCGTGGCACGTGAAATAGTTATTGGTATAATTAGCTAATTGAAACAAAAAAAGAAAAAAAATCAAATTGATTTCATAATAGCATTGAAATACAAAAAAAAAAAGATTAAAATTGTATGAGGAAATATAAAAATAGAGTATCCCAATTGCTATTGCCACTTTAATCATCAATATGGTGATCAAAACCCAAAAAAAAAGTTAAAACAACAACAAACAAAGATGATAAATACCAATGAAAAAACAATGCATGACATCTGCTCAAAAGCCAAAACTATCTCCATTAAGACAAGAAATTACAATTCATATGGGGAAAGATGAATGGTAATGGGAGCAATATAACAAGGTTGCAATAAGCGGCTGCTCGAATGGTGCAAGTACCAATTTGCCCTGAAACAATGATAGGGAGAATTCTTCTATTTGGAGGTGTCATTTACCTTTTACTACAATAGAAGGAAGGGTCAAAACTAAAGAGAAGGAGAGATAGATATGTTAGTTAAAGCAATCAAAAGAACAATAAGAATGGGAAACAAATATGTATTTCATTAGAAACATTTATTTGAAAACCTAAAAAAATAAAAAAGAAAAAGAAGAAAATCTAATTCTTGGAAAAACTTTTGCAACTTGGGAGAGAAGTGAATGTCACATGAGTTATGAATGGTTCTCTAGGCTCTTTAAGACTCATCAATAGCTTTGAAAAAATAGACATAAGTATTGGCTACCATTTCAACAACAACAACAAGATTGAAACATACAATAAAAATCATGAAATAACGCTTTAGAGAAGATTTTAAATAAAAGTAAAGAACTAGATGTTGAATTTTAATCTAATAAGAGATTAAATTCAATGGGTTTGATTGGTCAATTACATGAGAAATTGCACCTGCACATTTGATTGAAAATTAGCTTTTTTCTTATAAAACCCAGTTTTGAGCTTGTCCCACATTGGAAAATTATAAGCTTTGTTTTCAGTATTTTAATAGAAGTTGATTTACACTCCTTAGAAATAGTAGAGGAGAGTATGGGGGTTTGATACTACGCAACACACACACATGCGTGTGGGGCGCAATAAGGCGCTTTAGAGGTGCACTTTGCTCACACCCGCGTGGCTCGCGAAATGTGGCTTTGGTTTTGGCGCGATGCTAACCGTTGATCACCGTTGGTGAGATCAACGAGTACGATTCGATCGGGTGTGATCAAGAGACAATTCAAAGTTAACAGTCATTAACTGTTAATTACTTTTTAAACAGCACCTACCTTTTCTTCATACCTCTTCATAAACTATTTAAGGAGCATGAATCAGACTTCAAAAACACACATTTTCGAAATCTACTTTATCTTTCTCTCTCTCTCTCAGTCCGGTCTGCTATAGTCTCACAGAACGTTTCTTCGGAGATTCTTCAACTTTGCTAGTTGTAGATTCTCGCCCAAGGCTCTGTTGCATCATATGAACGAATTTGCATGTAACTCAACAGCAAACTTAGTAAAACTAAGTGGGGGCAAATAACGTTTTAAAGACAATACCTTCAGACGTGCTTCAGAGCTTCTCCTCCAAAATTACAGTGACCCCATTTTCCAACACTAGAAACAACAATTAAAGGATTGATTGATTTTTTTTCCTTCTTTTTGATTTCTCTCTCTCTTTTGGACAAAAGAAAAGTAATTCATTCATTCATATCAGAATTACAAGATTCTCGAGAATTGGAAGAATGGATAAAAAATCCAATCCAGAGGCAAATCAATTTATTCTAAATTTGACTTGGCTAATCTAACTAGCTCTATTAGTTTGTTCATGTGCTACTAGGTTGTTGTTTACAAAACATACAATTTTACATTTTGCTAAAAACTTCATAAAATAACCAACTTCTTCAAATAGACTGCTCATCCCATTTTACAATTTTCCAAGAATACACACTACAATATGTCGATCCAACTAGGCCAAATCCAAGAATAACAAAGCTAGGAGCAACATCGTTACTATTAACAAAGGAATCATCAATATAATTAATTAACGTTGAGCACAAATCATCTTCCAATACATTGCCTTCCAAATGATTTACTATGACTTTAATTTGTCAGATATTGTTGTTTCTTTGCTACCTTTGAGTCGATTCGAAGGCTCCACAGATGCACTCAAACCAGGTCAGCTTTGGCACCTTTGAAGAAGTTATTGTTACACTACTTCCCACATAAATTTGGTAAACATCATCCATCTTTTCAGCCTTTCTAGCTCTCATGCTTTGTCCACATCCAAATTCTCGAGCCATATCACAAAGTTCAAAGTTCTATTGACTGATCTCTCTCTCTCTCTCTAAAATAGCTACCGATGATGTTATTGTACCAATACTTTGAATCTTATTATTTGGTTATGATTTCTTCAATTTATTCCATTAATTGAATAGATTTGAATATTAAAGCCTATGTGTATGCAAACTACATGTGCAAAATCAAGTCACTAGTAAGGATTAAAATATTGATGTACATTGATACACATGGATTAAAATATCGATATGATTGATATACAAACATGGGTATTATGTTTGTCCTTTTTACTTTTTTATTTATTTTATTTATAAGATCAAGGGGTTGGAAAGACAATTGCCAGCTTTTAAATGTTTCAAAAAAAAAAAAGCTATGTATTAATGCATTCAAGTGTATTTAGGTACACCATTGGAATATATTATATCAATATTTTAATACTTGGCCAGTAATATATGATAAAGAATCCCATCTTTTGCTTTGTACAAGCCACATTGTTTCTCTCTTGTGATTCCTTTGAAGGGTTGATTGATTGGAGCATAAATGTTTATCAGGAAAAAAAATGATCTTTTAATCAATCAAAACGTGCTAAATGTGTCTAAATAAGCTTATAAGACTCAACATTTGAGAACTTGAGTTTAAACTGTGTTTGGCAAGAGTGTAAAGGCAAATACAAATATTGTTGGGTTCATGAAAATGCAAACTTCATTTGTTTTTTTGATAAATTTTACATTCTTATTAAACTTGTTTGGTTGTGATGACTATAAACACAAATTTCGAAATTATTAAAATCTACCTTTTTTTTTTACATTGACCAATTTTACTCATATTTTAAATGCAAAAAGTAAAAAAAAAACATTTGCTTTAATTTTCAGTGATAAGACTGCAAGACACATCCTTATCCAACACTTTTTTAAACCAAACTGAGTATAAATTCACTTTGATGAGTTGCACACTCTCCACAAATGCAAAGGAAACTTTGGCTTGAAGGAAATAAATTCCTGGCAACCACGACATCTTATAAGTCCACATCCTTTGTAAATAAATAATCTATTGACCAGTACAACCTATAAGTATAGGCTATATAGCCGGCCTCTATGTCGTTACTTCGTCTTAATTCAAACTGAAGCAGACCATACACTGTGCCCAATTTTGTATTTCTCTACATACCCTTTGTTCAAGTTCCATAGATGTTGACTAAATCCAATAAGTCGTTTATTCAACTATTCAGCTTGTGAACTCATATTCCCTTTTTGATTATTCATGCACCTGATCTCAGTCTCGAGGGTGGTAAAATACATATTTGTGAATTTCAAAGGGTATTTTAGTAATTTAACTTGCCACGTGTCAACATTTAAGAGTAATTAGTACCACTTTGGAATTAAGTTGAAATATAAGGGCATAGCACGACAAAAATTAGGAGTAGGGGTAGCCTAAAAGGTTTCCCATCCGGCTTATGGAGTTTTGGTTTGATTATTTTTAAATTTTTTTCCTATATTATAGCTTTCGGAGATCCACTTCAGTCGGTGCAAGCGTCGTTCGAACAGTTCTACAGCCTTGCATCTTTACTGCTTCTGTGCTTTATTTTATGGGGAGATATTCCCAATACAAAGTTATAATGGCTATTTAAACGGGCTCTACACTGACTGAATCCAGTTTTCTTTTAGAGGAGATCAGAGCAGAGCGGAGCGCACAAAATCTCGATCTGTTCTTGACAGAGTGCTTCTCACATTGACATCACAGCATATTTCAGTTGAGACCAGATCTATTCCTCACAAATGATGCCTCACATCGACCTCATAGGCATATATTGGAGTTGTTCCCAATGCACAGTGGGATGTTCCTGTGAGGTCGTTGTGAGGCACCCTGTGTGAGAAGCAGATCTCACTTCATTTCAATTATGTATACCGAGAACATTTTCCATTCTTATTTGTTATTTTTCATGAGATACTTTCAATATGAGTTTGAATCTTCTCCTTATAGAACCCACCTCACACCGACCTCATAGCATGTTTCGATTGCATAGTCTGCATCTAAAACACCTCCTTTACTTGTATTTAATGTTTATGGGAAATGAAATGGCAAGTGGCAACGGCGATGGTAGCTACGAGGATGTTTGGAGTCGTGGCCGTTTTTCAAAAAAACAGTGCCATGTCGGATCCACACAGGCATTTCAACAAACGCCCATGTATCTCATTATTTGGTTCAGCCGATTATTAAAAAATCGAAACCCCACCGATGCATGAAACGCCGTTACATTGGTGAATCGTTTCCCCCAATGGTTGACTGATATATATCCTATGTAATGCTTACCTGTCAGTACATACATAAAAAACGGTGATGAAAATCACCTTACCAAACAGGATGACAGAAACATTTTTTTGTGAAAAACAGATCTTGAAAGTATTAACGTATTAATGTTTTTTCTTGGAAATCGATCCCTTATCTCAAAGCTGAAAGCTTCATCTTACGATCTACTTTTTTCTCCCGGGGGAAGATTTCGTAATTAATTCAATTTTTGATAATTAAAACTAAAAATAGTGGGGGGCATTTATTTTGTATCGTAAATGCCCTTGTGAACGGAAACAACGAAACACAACCCGGAGAAATTTAATATATCAGTCGTTAACATCTCGAGAAATTGACGATTACAGATCTTCAACCATAGTGAGGGGGGGGGGGGCTAGTTGTGTAGACTTCGTTGGTTTGGTGGGTATTGATTGGTTAATGCTATATCATTATGGTAGAAATCAATTTACATCATGCCACATTTCACAAATGTTCTAAATTGTGGATAAGTTGTGTGAATTTACCATTTGCATCCATACCACATTTTTTTATTCTATATATCTCATATACAATTTGTAAAATAGTTACGCAATCGATTATAAATAAGTAATAATATTCAATAACCCAAATTCATTTGTAAATATCATGAATAAATTCATATTAACCATTAAAATTTGTTTTAATAAAAAAATAAGTGAGAAAATAATTAAAAAATATGTTTATTAATAAAATTTAAATAATTCAAAACCTCAATAAAAATAGTAGAACTTATGCTGAAAAAATAAAACGTATATCATCAAATTATAGATTTGGGTGTAATGGTAAAAAACAACAAAATACTAAAGCATTTGATGGTACGTGCCCCTTTTTCTCCACCGGTGGATTCACAAAAAAAAATATAGAAAACAAAAACAAAATCCTTGTTTATGAATTATTAAGGGACAGGGACTATCATCAATGAATTGAACACCAATTATTATCATGAAGGGGACCAAAATAGTCTCATCCACAATACAGTATTGAACACTTCATAAATTAGACAGACCAGCCAAAATGATGGATTAAACAGCTTGGGTCACTTGAATGGATCTTTGTAATTTGAAAATAAATTGACCCGAATCACTATTTTAGTTAAACCAGATTAACTAACCCACCATAATTATTAATTGATATCCGATAACATTGGTGCCATTTAGCAAGTCTTATTTTAGAAAGATATTCATGATTCATATGGTCAAAATAAATGTTTATTTTTTGGGGCTAAAACCGTTTGGAGTTGTGCTGTTCTACTTCTATTGGTGATTTTTTCACTTTTGTTGGATTGTAAAAATTCATTTATATATTTTGTTCTTTCTTGAGAAATTGTATTTAAATTCTGATTGACCTTATTGACAATTGTATGTAATTATATCAATTTCTTGAATGAAAGAAATATGATTTTAACCTTAAAAAAAATTATGCTGGCCTATTATAATTTACCGGGTTTTGGTCAGTTTAAACCGTTTGATAAAAATGAAAAGCTTTATTTGAAGCTTCGTATTTTTGGCCATTTTAAAATTTAGTGAACTTTCTGGAGTGCGGATTTTTCAACTTCATGCCTTTCATTGCCAAATAAAGGAAAAATACACAGTTTTTGGTTTTCTGAGTTAAAAAAAACCTGAAAAAGCACACCAATAAACATATCAAACATTATTTAGCTCCTCATCTCATCTCATGTCTTCTCTTCTCTTCTTTCTTAATTAATTAATTAATTAATTAATAACAATTGGTCCATTTGGCCATCAAGTTGATGGATGGACCATAGACGGGACCCTTATTCAGTGTGTGGTTGGCACGACCGCATGCCACGTGGTAGATATCTGTTAAGTTATTGACGGTTAGGTGCTCGTTAAGCTTCAGCCTTCAAGTGAATCAGCAAACACGTGTCGAATTTTCAGCCAGAGCCCAGCCCAGGCCTGCCCCAGAAATCCTTGCCTCGAGATTTAGGTGCCTTCTCGAGAGTCCCAATACCCACCGTTAAAAGAGGGCCCACAAGGCCCATAACACAAACAACTTAAAACCAACTATTAATCATGATCAAACATCATACAATTATTGACCAGCCACGTGCTGTCAGGCTCAGTGTTGGTTGACCATTCAAAAGCACAAATAAGGCACTGTGGCCCAGTAATAAAGGGCCTAGATTGGTTGAGATATGATCCAACCAGGATGGGCTAACTGCTGTTGATTTTTGTGACAACTAATCGTGGCCCCCCAGGCCCAACCGCCACAAGAAACTAATCAAGTACGATAGAACAAATTAGGTCAACATCGATACTGCTCTCTGTATCATGTTGGCAATATATAATTGCATGTTGGCACATATGGATAGTTTTTAAATATAAAATATTGACAAAAATACAGCTTTTATTATTTTAATTGAACCAAACTATTAATTGGGTTTGTGAGTCTGTTGCTGACGTGGCTATCATCAAAGACCAGTTAAACCTGAGGAATATTCTCTATATGTAATCGGTTTGGACACCTTAAATCAGAGGTATCTCTGTCACATCTTATATGTTGGCTCATAATGGGCCCCCATTTAAAATTTTAATTTGACCAAGAAACTTCACATGGGAACAAAAATTTGAAACTTTGAATAATCTTATTCAGTCATTCAAATGTAGTAATCTGTCGCCCTAATAAGATTATTTTAGAAGATTTTCTTCTTTTTTTTAAATGGCTGGTGGCATGCATCTTTTGAGGGCAACGCTTTTTTTTTTTGAATATTCCTCTTTTTTTTATCTATGTCGAAAAGAGTAATATGCCTGGATCCATGAAAATGGGTCAGAGGTTCTATGTGTAAATTGCCATAACTGTCAAATAAATTATGCAATGCATGAGAGTGAGGAAAAGAGAAAATAAATAAATAATAATAGTTTATAAAGTGAATAAAAAGACGATTTATAGGCAATAAATAATTAAGGATGTCAGTGTGTTGGGTGAAGCAGTAAATCCACAGACCCAATCTTATCGGGTTAGGGTTGGGCCTATCATACTCGGGTTTTGGGTCAGGTTTGGGTTAAGGAAAACCTGTGTTGAACACTTGAACCCATTCTGTTATATATTTAGCATTGAATATTATATATGAGATAGGGTGGGGAAGGTTGGCTATCCCATCTTTATCTAGTCATGTCAGGTTCAGGTAGGAGTTCTTCAGGTCAGATTTGGGTTGAGAATGTCAAACCCGACCCATTGACATCAATGCACAATGCAGAAAAAGACGATTGCATAAAATGAAGATAAAAACAAAATAAACTATCATTCTTATTTTTTTTTTGTTTTTTAGAGAAAAATCATTTTTTTTCACTTATCATGCCAACACTATGTTATATACCATGTTAGGTAATTACAGTTTTTTTTTTTTACTTATAAATATATATGCTGGAAAGGGTGTAAATATAAATATGTATGATGCAAATACAAGGTTTATAAATACCTTATACAAATATATATATATATATATATATATATATATATATATATATATATATATATGAATCTTTATTGGCCAATTGGATTGGATTGAAAAATCCAACCTCAGTGAGAAATATAGATAGGTTCTAATTTTAAAGAATTATTTTGTTTAATTAAAATATTCTTATCAAAAGAAAAATCTATGATACCAAAAATGTATGATACCTGAAAGACTTTGACCAATCAAAACCCCTTTAATTTTGATGAAAAACCACCTGATTGGATATAAGTTTTTCCGGAATCATGTTTTTCCAGCATCATAATATGAAATTAGGTTTCTAGTCTGTTATAGTCTTGGTTTCTCCTCTTGTGATTTCTCCAACTATGTATTAAATTTCAAATTAGAAATAGTAATGACCAAATGGTAAGTTTGTTTTGATTTTTAAAAACAAAACCATATTACCCTTGCGTTATATATTACCCTTCATAAAATTTGAAGATGTAAAGCCACCAAGTAGATTGGTTTGTCATTTGAACATATTATTTTATGGGGGTTGATTAATCATAAAAATCAAATCCATGATGCTAAGTGGCAACTTGCAGCCGTTAGCATTCTAAAAACCAGTGGATGAGGCCTGACTCGGATTTCATTTTAAAGTTATATTTTTATTATAGTAAATTATTAATTAAGTAAAGTCAAAAGTAAGGAAGAGGAATAAAATATAAAAAGGGACAAGCTCGGAAATAAATTAACCACTCCATCACAAATGGGCTTTGCACGTCTGTTAGCATGGAATATATAAATGTTATTCTGTGATGATAATGGTGGGAGACAAAAAAAAAAAAATTCAACTCAATAAAGCCTTATCCATTCTATTTATTGTCATGTCTAATGTTAAATTATGGACTCTTAGAGTTTCTAATTAACACTAATAGATTGAAATATTTATAGTTATATTAGCTAGTGGAACACTAAATAATAAATAATAATGACTATTTGTTTAGCATTTAAAAGAGGTCAAGTATTAATAACTGGATATTTTGGTTTTTCATAGCATATCACTAAGGCCTGGTTTGTTTGTGGTGCAATTTCATTTGCAATAGTGCAAAGCATGGAAATACAAATGATTTGATTGCAAATTCTGATTTATTTTTGTTCCAACATTTATCTTGTTTGTTTGTGAAGCATAACCCAAAGCAAAATAGAGACGGACTAGAATTTGCATTCTTCTCTTTTGCATTATCATGAATTTATATTTGTGCAAATGAAATTGTACTACAAATAGATAGAGCCTAAGCAAAAATAATACATGTAGTAACATTGTTTCTATATGGACTCCTTTGATCAGGCTTGTTCAATGCCTCGTTCTGCTATGAAACTAGGGTTTTGGCCATCATGAACATACTTCTGATTTCTTTTCATTTGTTTTTTTCTGTTCGGCTTAGCATGAATAAATAGGATTCATAAATGGGTTGATCAATCAATCTCTCTTACATGGACACAAGTAATAATTGAAGGAGTTTTTTACTGTTTAATATCTTAGTTTTACTGTATAGTAGGTACCAACTTGAAATTAATGCCAATACACAGAGTATTAGTGCTTACCTAAAACAATCCCAAGGGGCTGGCTTGTTTGAACAGACTACCATACCTGACTGGCTGACTCAGACCCATTAGTGCCAAACCGCCTAGCATATATCACGAGCAATTATGCCCTTCAGAAATTACCGAAAACAATGTATGACAGTGGTAAAGAATTGGTGTCATTCTATCAAGAGATTTGCAGTGTAAAGCTGCATGTCCGTTTGCCACCCAGCCAACCCATTTCCTAGAATCAAAAGTTGTATTATATACCATTCCTTATAAAATGGTACAGTCGTTCAGTGGTAGGCACATGTGGGAACCTTAAGCTTGGTCCTGGTAGCCCAGTAACATGGGTTGTCGTGGGCGTGAGAATAAAAGAAAAAGAGTAAATACAGTCCTAGCTAGCTAATTCCAGTGGTTTCACTGATCAGATTGGCCTGTTCATGGCACCTTAAATATTCCCTTTAGGCTCAGTTTTAATTTGGAAGGAGTATGTACAGTATAAATACATAAAAATGTAAGATTTTGTACTCTACATATTTGTATTTATACTCCATCCAAACCGAGTCTTATAATATTGGTATTTCTCTGAAACAATGGTAGGGATGCTTTGTAATGAACCATATTTGAATTGGCATTAAAGAAAATTAGGGCTTAACACAAGAAGTTAATTGGAACATGGGAATAAGGGTTGAAGGAAGAAACTCTCTCCTTTTGACTTTGTTGCATTGTGATTTATGAGAACAGTCATAAGTTAGTTGCAGAATAAATTAAGGGAAATTGATCAATGGAATCCGAATTAGCATTCTACTTTATAAACAACCACTTGGTTACCAGCTGTGAACTGAGACAAGTCAGACTTCTATGTAAGTTGGACATGAAATTTTGCCCCTAGCCAACTCCACCATTTTCTTGGTGGTTGGTTACCTACGTCTGGAACTGGGTTTTGACATGACAAGGGTGAAGGGTCCCCCTGGCCCCTACATGAAAGGGTGCTTACATCAAATTTACTTAATACTTGTAGCTAAAAAAATGAAAAGGAAATGCATTCTCCATTTGTAATGTAATTTTGTATTGGTTAAGCCCCATATTAAATCATTCAAATAGCAGCTGCCCATGTGATGTACTTGTTATTAATCACAACACATACGTAGTTGGGCTTTAATTAATTTGTATGACCTTTACATGAGGTGTGGGGTCTACCTCTCTCTCACCCTTTTTCTATGTAGCAAGTTTCAACCCAAACACTCTTTCACATGATTCACCCACATATTGTCTGGGGAACTAATTCAACAAAATTTAATGATCATTATTCTTGGTGGAAAAATGTGATAAATATGGGTCCCATATCAAATGGATTGTCTAAATTAAATCTACCAAAGAAAAATTTTGTGCCACGACCCACGACAGCATATGTAATGGGATGCTTTTCTTTTTAGTTATTTAATAGTCCATAGCTTTTGATGAAATTCGAGTGCGGTTTTTCCATCATTTGGACTTTGGAGAATGCCCGATAAAAGTGACCAACTAGGGTTGATCACATACACTTATCACCATCAAATTATACTTGCCTTTGTCTTTTGATGATGGCAAATGGGTGCTCTCCAAAATCCATCGAAGTAATATATACTTAGGCTCAGTTTGGAAGGAGTACAAATACAAATTTGTAGAGTACAAAACCTTGTATTTTGTATGCATTTGTACTGTACATATTTGTATTTGTACTCCTTCCAAACTTAGCATTAATTTCAAATTTATCCGTGGTTTGATTTGCTTTCCTGAAGAAATGCAAGTACTTGATTTCCAATCCCGCTTCCCTAGCGATTTCAAGACAATTAGGCTTGCAATTTCTCTACACAGCGGATGAGTGTTTCTCTTGAGAGTTGAGACTGTCAATGGCAAGCTTTGAATCTCACTGGATCCATATACTTGAGACTCTACTTGCTTTAGCCATCAATGGGCCTCTCTTGCGGCCCAGGTCTTGGCCACGTTAATTGTGGTTGGGCCAAGAGGCCCAGGACTTTCTCCCAATTTCATCCTGACTCCTGATGTTTTTCTTTCCTGGTTCCTGCAGATACAGCCAACTGAAGCTCTACCATTCTCCTTCCTCAAATTTTACATTCAGAGATTGACTAGAAGGAGGGATCCATTTATTAATAAGGGGCCACTCACTCATCATGGATTTGGTCTGAGTTGCTTCACAGTTTATAACTAATATAAAATCTAGTAGTACATTTAAACAAGGAGTTTTATTAAAATATACAACCAAATGCATTCAACTCGGCGTATTTGAGGTCGATAACATGCCACCATTATGCTCTATCAAAGCCATATTTTTACATACAAAGTACTAGGGTGGATAATGTACCTATTAGTAACCAAGAACATCTTAAATTAATCTTTAATCTTTACAAATTGGTTGCTATTAGATTGTATCAAGGTCTTAAAACTGTCGTTGACCTGAATGGTTGAACCATGCATTTGGCCCAAACAACCAGAAAGGCGCTATCATTGACCCCCTGATTTTCTCAATATTCCAGTCTTGTATTCTGATGTAAGTGAGATTTTGAGTTGAATGGATTTGTCTTTGGGCTTTCAAAAAAGCAGTTGAAAAATTAAAGGGTGCAGAGAAATTACTTGCAAAATCTTACATGTCATTGTGATAATAGAAATTAAAATGAATAACATTTTGAAGAGTGAAGGCTCATTAAACAACAAAAGATGTTTATTCGTGTCAATGGCAGGTTCAAAGCGATCTGCCTATGCATTTTTCATGTTGTTCTGTAGAAACCTTGATCTAGTAGTTGATCAATTATCTGTACCATTTATACAAGTGAGATGGTAACAACTTTTAGTCAAAAAGCCTGATTTTAGTTTCCTTTTTTACCCTCTATAATTTTTGTTTTTCCAGTATTAACCATTTATAAAAATGAGATGGTAACAACCTTTAGTCAAAAAGCCTGATTTTAGTTTCCCTTTTTACCCTCTATAATTTTTGTTTTTCCAGTATTTAATTTAACTATCATGATTCATGCGGCTGTCCATCAAACTTTTTCCAATGATAAAAAATGAGAATGCAATCTGTTAAGATGGTTGTACCTTGATTTTACTTTCCGTCTTTATCCTCAATAATTTTTGTTTTCCAATATTCTATTTTGATTGCTCAAGTATTTGATCTTATCATAAATGGCCACATACACTTTCCGGTGGTGACCTTGTTACAATTGGTTCGGTCAAAACACCCTGATTTATTTTTCAACTTTACCCTCAACTTTCTATTTTTTCTCATTGTATATATTGTCATTGCAAAATAATTATGAAAAACATAAAATGGAAAAAATAATATAAATTGCAAAAGAATAAAGACATACATAGAAAATTTACAAAAAAAAATATAAAAATTCATAGAAATTTCTATATACCATACTAAAAACTAAGAATGTTGCAATTGGTTTGCTCAAAACATGCTTATATTACTTTCTAACTTTACCCTAAACTTTCTATTTTTTTTTTTCTGATTGTATATATTGTCATTGCAAAATAATTGTGAAAAAACACAAAAAATGAAGAAAATAATATAAATTACAAAAAAAAAACAAAGAAACATATAGAAAGTTTACAAAAAAATATAGAAAATCCTAAAAATTGAAGAAAAAACCATAAATTACAAAAAAGTAAAAAAAATCATAAAATAAAATAAGAATTTATATATCTATTACCATATATAAAAATGAGAATGATTCAATTAGTGTGGTCAAAAGACCTTGATTTTTCATACCAATTCTACCCCTTAGTTTTTTTGGTTTTTCCAACATATCCCAATTCTATATGAGGGTGCATGATAGTTGTTGGCAAAAAAAAAAAAAAACATTGTCTTTTCTAAAAGGCCATTGGGGGGCACTTGACCCATCAACCTGTTAATGACCCATTCCGGGTTCAACCCAAACCCACCATAACCTAACCCATTAATTTTTCACATAATACATAAATTTTCAAAAAATATAACTATAAAAAATACATAATATACAAATAAAGATAGAAAGTGTAGAAAATAACATAAATTAAATAAAAAATAAAAATTGCAAAATAATTTTGAAAAATATAGAAAATGAAGAAAATAATATAAATTACAAAAAACAAAGAAATACATAAAAAAATTACAAAAATGTAGAAAACCATAAAAATTGATGAAAAATAACAAAAATTACAACAAATGAAAAACCATAAATTACAGAAAAATGAATAGAAATTGCAGAATAAAACAAGAATTTATAGAAAAATATAAAAAAATGAAAAAATATAACAAAAGTTACACAAAAAACAGAAATTTCATTCCATGTCCTCAGTTATAAGGGCATTTGGCCACTGGGACTATATGTTATCATGTGGCCAGTTGTTAAGTAGGGCCCGCAACTCATGTCCTCAGTTATATGCAACATTGTGACACATTATGAATTGTTCGATTGTTTTATTCTTGTACAAATGTGCGAAGGTGCTCAATGTGCCTAGAAAGTGTTTGCATACATGTTACTCTAGTGGTTGGTTGATAAATTTTGCTTCAAACTAATTTCTTTATCTCCTCTTGGTTAAAAAGTATGAAAAAAATGTTTTAAGGCTTAAATGTAAGTTTTTAATAGTCATCTTAGATAACAACTTCCGCTATTTAGTAGTTAATTGAGTAAATTAACATAATAGCTTAGTTTACTTCTAACCATTAATAGTAATTATTTTCATAAGTTTTAGGTTATCACAAAACAAGAAATCGGTTAAGAGTAGCATCTCCAGTTCTCCATAAATTTTGTGTTTCATTAGGATGAACTGTATTTGTATATAATGTCATTGAATGTAATTTTATCATTGATTTGGTGCATTAATGTTTCAATCTAATGCATTAGCAACCAACATTTTATAATTGTAAAACTTAGATCTTGGCATTTTGTGAGGATAGTCTTTTTTATGTATTATATAATTGTCTTAGGACTTAAGCGATATATGAACTTTCATCTATGCCCGAGATGTAAAAGCATAGTCATACATCACCATCAATATCAAATACCCCGTGCATCCGACGTGCCATTCCACTAGTACTAAGAAAATACAAGAATTAATTAAGAAAATGTAAGAAGATGAAAGTTCTTTTCCCCTAAAACGGTCATGGTCTATGAGGTGATCATTCAAAACCTTGGTAAATTTACACATCTTATGAATGCCAATTGCCAGAACTCTTTCCTGACTTCCCCGGATCTGGGGACACAAGATGTATATGTGGGTCTTGGTCCTCTTGGACTATAAATCCTAACTTGCCACCTGTAACATGTTAGCAGCCCACTGCTGTTACTGCTTTCAAAAAATGGAGATAAGTTTGTCTAAGAGTCACGTAGTTCTATGTAGAATGTCCAAATAAGATGGTTGAAACATAGTCTCATTAAACTGATCTTTTATACATCCATGGTCTTAGTTGGAACCCACTCATTGGTTGGCTCTGATTTTTGAAACATTCAACATTTACAGTTTCTGTGAGTACTAGCTTGCTGCATGCCTTACGAGGCATACCAACGAATGATTCATCGCTTAAGATTGTTCAGTCGTAGGTGCTCTAGATTAATGTATATATAGCTCCAAAGCTTAGACTGACTACACACTACACACTTCTGTGTTGTAGAACTATTTCTTATATATGGCTATCAGCTCCAAAATTCTAAATTAATGCAATGTCTGAGACCCTTTAGTCAGTCTGCTTGTTTGAGCTATATGTCCAACCCAAGAGGTTGACTTGCCACACTGATGTTCCATAGGTATTCCTGTGCACTTGCCAGGAATGGAGGATTTATGTACATTAACAAATGCTTATTTCTTAAAGGTTTCATTATATATCTGTTCCTTTTCTCCTTTCATTTATTCCACTGTTGTAAGAGTTCTCATCAAGTCATCCTAGGTATGAGCACATTGTGTTGTTTCTTTTTCTCATGCAGAGGAAATTAAGCATGCAAATTAACCCATAAGAGAACAATCCAGTGAGTCAACTGGTTAAACTTATTCTGATCGTAGCAATTAAGCTTATACTGTCTCAATAATCTCTGTATCAAGCCGGGTATACCGGAGAAATCTTCCTTTCTCAGCAGTTGGCGAAGAAGCAGACCTAGTAGTTCTTGTGTACTCTTGAGAGATTAAATCCCAATATCCCATATCGAGGATAATGGTGACATGTCACCAGTAGTTACCACATCATTAGATAGATATCAAGACTCCACTCAAACTGGTTAATCTCAGTTATAGTTTATCTAGGAATTTTCTCTTCTTTAGACAAATTAGTTAGATAATCATTATCCTAAGATAATCCATACTAGTTAGTGTTGTACTTGGAGTCTTTCGGCTCAACTATAAATATTGATCATAGTTTTGGTAAAGTCACTGTTCGAACCATTCTCAAAATCCTATTCTGTTTACTGTTCTTATTATTTCTAACTTGGTACCAAAGCATCTTCATCATGCCGTCAATCAATAGCTCAGCTGAAGGAGCTATCAACAGTCGGATTGTTGACTTCAGTTATAACTCCAAGAGCATCAACATCGATGCCAAACATCACACATTATTTGTCCATCAAATTAAACAGCGACAACTATCTTCTATGGCTTCTATCTCAGCCAGCGCAGGTATATTATTGATCTTCTTCACCGTGCTGGTCTTGATGGTGTTAAGCCACTTTCAACTCCGATGGCAGCCTCTACTAAGCTTTTGAAGCTCCATGGCTCACCACTCTCTGACCCTTCTCAGTATTGGAGTGTTGTTGGGGACTTGCAGTATCTCACTCTCACTTGGCTTGATATTAGTTTTTCAGTTAACAAGGCTTGCTAGTTTTTACATAATCCCATTGATGAACACTGGACGACAGTTAAACGCATTCTTCGGTATCTAAAACATACACTGGACCATGCGTTATTTTACTACTCAAAGTCATTTGTCCACCTTACTGCATTCTCTGTTGTTGATTGGGCCGATTGTCCAAATGATCGAAGATCCACTAGTGGTTATTGTATCTTTCTTGGCTCTCATCTTGTTAGCTGAAGTGCTAAGAAACAGTAGAAAATCACACACTCTAGTACGGAGGCTGAATTCTGTTCTCTTGCCAATACCACCACCGAACTACTTTGGTTACAGTCTCTCTTAATAGATCTTGGAGTTCAATTGCTTTCAACTCCAACTCTTCATTGTGACAATGTGGGTGCTTGCTATCTTGTTGTTCATCCAATTTTTCATGCTCGCACTCGCCATATTGAAGTTGACTTCCACTTTCTTTGAGATCTTTTTAAGCGTTCACTTCAGATACAATGTATTCCTTTTCTTGATCAGTTCACTGACATTTTCACCAAGCCTCTATTGTCCCCACGGTTCACATTGAAAGTTGACAAGCTGCATGTGTTTCCTATGCTCATTAGCTTAAGGGGGCATATTGAGGATAATGGTGACATATCACCAGTAGTTACCACATCATCAGATAGATATCAAGACTCCACTCAAATGGGTTAATCTCAGTTATAATTTATCTAGAATTTTTCTCTTCTCTAGATAAACTAGCTAGATAATCATTATCTCCCATCTCTCTTGTTGTAATCTATACTAATTTGTGCTGTACTTGGAATCTTCTGACTCAACATTATAAATATTGATCATGGTTCTGGTAAAATCATCATTCGAACCATTCTCAAAATCCTGTTCTGTTTACTGTTATTATTATTTCAAATTTCCCATGTCTTGAGATGGTGGAACTTGTGGCCCAGACTTTGAAATTACTACAAGCATTCCTTCGTTAAATCATCTCGGAACTTCAACTTGCCACTCTTTTCATCCCTGATCCTCTCACGGCTCACGAAAATTTTGTTTAATTACCTGAACACGTTACTTTTTTTTTGGTAAAACATTTAGTCATTTCATTAATTCAGAGCCAGAAATATACTTCATACAAGATTCACCAGAGGATAAAAGCTCTCTAAGGCAAGCCAAACGAGAAAACCAGGCTGGGGGATTCTGAAACCAAAGACCCTATTGGACTAAGCCAATAAATGAACACCACTATTATATAATCGATTAACATAGTGATGGAGGCCCATCTCATCCCTAGGGGCGGCAGCTCCTAGGATAAGGATAAGTTAACTAAGATCCAAGAATTCAAGATAAGCAAGGGATCCAAGAATCCAAGATTAGCAAGACTCTTCCAAGATTATCAAGAAAGACTCCAAGAAGCATCAAGATTAGTCCAAGATCCATGCACCTAGGGAGATCGGACGGAGGAGATCAAACCAAGGAGAGTTCGATCCTATCAAATTAGATGTTTAGATCTATCCTAGTTATTATTTCCTAGTTCTTTTACAATTTTCAAGTGTATTATAAATACTGCTATTTTCCCAAAGTTATTCATCAATTCATACTTCAGATTTTCAGATTTTCTTGAGTTCTCTTCTTTGGGTTTTCGCCACCTTTTCTCTCTCCTAGAGAAATCAGTGTTATTCGCTAGGGCTAGCGAACGCCCGGTGCTTGCATAGCCAGCTCCGGTTCTCATTGCTTCCACGCTACGTCAGGTGGTATCAGAGCAGGGAGTTCACCCAGTCAGATGGCCAACCAAAATGGTAGCAGTCGCAGCCCACCCCGTGACGGAGATCAGGGGTTCCCAGCTATTTGGAGAGCAATCGAAGAGCAGCGTACAGCCACATGTAACATCGAACGGCAGTTGGCAGAGGTGACTGAACAACTGCAAACCTTGTTACGGGAGGTTGTCCCACGGAACCGGGAAAATCCACAGCAGATCGAAGGAGACGACCACGACAGACCACCCGTCGCTACTGCGTCTCGACGACCAATTCTTGACAATGACAGTGATGACGATTTCGAATTTGGTGGTGCTCCAATTCTTCCCAGCAACGACAGAAATGGTAGAAATTGGCACACTCAAGGTAATTTCAATCCTCGTAGGAATAATGATGAATTTAAACTCAAGGTAGATATTCCTACTTTTAGTGGAGATCTTGGTATAGAGGGACTTTTGGATTGGATCACAGAAGTCAATAGGTTTGGTGGGAACGGATGAATTTAAATTAGTAGTTTTCCGATTAAAGGGAGGCACATCTGTTTGGTGGGAACGGATGAGAGAAGGAAGGGGTCCTGTTCGAACTTGGAGGCGCCTGAAACAATTAATCAGAGGTAGATTTTTACCTCATGACTATGAACAATATATGTTTGAATCTTATCAGAGGTGTGCGCAGGGTTCTCGTAGTGTTAACGAATATACATCTGAATTTTTGAGATTAGCTGAAAGAAACCAATTATCTAAAAGTGATAACCAGCAAGCAGCCCGTTATCTGAGCGGTTTGAGACCGTCCATCAGAGACAAAATTGGTGTACAAATGGTTCTTAGTGTGCAAGAAGCAAGAAACCTAGCATTGAAAGCAGAATTAATGTTCCAAGACAAGGCGCACAGTGATAATTACCGCCGGAACAAATCAGTCCCGGCAGTACAACCTTCTCACCCGGCCAGCACCAGTAACGCTGGTAAGGCTACTACAGGAGGACATACTCGAGGTAATCCTTCCAATCCTCCTAAACCCAGTAACCCTTATGCAAGGCCTGCTCCTATTAAATGTTTTAAATGTAATGAGGTTGGACATAGATCCAGTGACTGTCCCAGGAGGAAGGCAGTTAATATGGTAGAAAGGGAGGAGGAAGAAGATATTGAGGAAGAAGTATATTGTGGACCTGATGGGGAGGATGAAGAGGGTCCATATGAACATGAGGAGTATACTTGTGTGGTAAGAAAATTAATATTGTCCCAGAAAAATAAGGATATTTCTCATAGGCACAGATTATTTCGTACCAGATGTACTGTCAAGGGAAAATTATTTAATTTAATTATTGATAGTGGTAGTCAGGAAAATATTATTTGCAGGGATATCATCCAACAATTATAGCTGATTCTTGAAAAACATCCCAACCCATACACAATTGGGTGGATCAAGGAAGGAGGCGACATACAAGTGGAAGAACGCTGCAAGGTACCTTTTCCAATTGGTAAGTACCATGATGAAGCATATTGTGATATTGTAGATATGGATGCTTGCCATATTTTGTTAGGGAGGCCTTGGCAATTTGATACAGATGCAAGGCACATGGATAGGAAGAATACCTACCAACTTGAAAAAGAAGGTACACGTTATACTTTGTTACCCATAGTAGAAAAAAGTATTACAAATACTCCAAAGGCACATGAAAAGAATCTCCTTACCATCACCCATCATTATGCTGAATTTGTTAAAGAATGTAAGGATACTCATGAGATACATTTGTTAGTAGTAAAAGGAGAAGATGTTAATGATGAAAATACAATTCCAGTTGAAATACAGGGACTACTGGATGAATTTAATGATGTAGTTCTAGAGGAGTTACCAAATGAACTCCCTCCCATGAGAGATATACAACACCATATTGATTTTGTTCCAGGTGCTAGTCTACCTAACCTCCCACATTACATGATGAGTCCTAAGGAGAATGAAATCTTACGGGAAAAGGTAGAAGAATTATTGAAAAAGGGACACATTCAAATCAACATGAGTCCTTGTGCAGTACCTGCCTTATTAACACCTAAGAATGATGGTAGTTGGAGAATGTGTGACGACAACAGGGTCATTAACAAGATCACCATTGGGTACAAATTTCCCATTTCTAGGCTGGATGACATGTTGGACCAACTAAGCGGAGCTGTAGTTTTCTCAAAAATAGATCTCAGGAGTGGATATCATCAAATCAGGATCCGTCCCGGAGATGAATGGAAGATAGCCTTCAAGACTAGAGATGGCTTGTTCGAGTGGTTAGTCATACCCTTTGGACTAACCAACGCACCCAACACTTTCATGAGGCTGATGAACCAGGTATTGTGCCCCTTCATTGGTAAATTTGTGGTAGTCTATTTTGATGATATTTTGATATACAACAAATCTATCACTGAGCATGTGGGCATATTAGGGAGGTCCTGAAAACATTGAGGGAAAATAAATTATATGCTAATTTGAAGAAATGCATCTTTATGAATGATAATTTATTATTCCTGGGATTTATTATAAGCAAGGATGGTGTGAAAGTAAATGAGGAAAAGGTGAAAGCCATTAGGGAGTGGCCGACCCCATCCATTGTCACAGATGTCAGGCGATTTCATGGGTTGGCAACCTTCTATAGGCGTTTCTATTAAGAATTTTAGTAGTATCATGGCTCCCATTACTGAATGCTTGAAAAAGGGGAAATTTCAATGGGGAGAAGAACAAGAGCAAAGTTTTGCTCTCATAAAAGAAAAGTTATGTACTGCTCCTGTTCTTGCCTTGCCAGATTTTAATAAGTTATTTGAAGTTGAATGTGATGCCAGTGGAGTTGGCATAGGGGCTGTATTGTCCCAAGAGAAAAGACCCATTGCTTTCTTTAGTGAAAAATTATGTGAAACCAGGAGAAAGTGGTCTACTTACGACAAGGAGTTTTATGCTATGGTTAGAGCCCTGAAAACATGGGAACACTATTTGATTGGAAAAGAATTTGTTCTCTACACTGACCATCAAGCCCTAAAATATCTTAGTGGGCAAAAGCAATTAAGAAGTGATTTACATGCTAGATGGTCTGCTTTCCTAGACAAGTTCCCATATAAAATTGTGTATAAGACAGGACAACAAAATAAAGTGGCTGATGCACTTAGCAGGCGTGTAGCTTTCATCAAGACCCTCAGCGTTGAGATTGTGGGTTTTGAGTGCCTAAAGGACTTATATGCCTAGGATGGAGACTTCCAACAGGTATGGGAGAAATGTGTGACTAACCAGCCAGCTGAGGACTTCTTTATTTATGATGGGTTCCTTATGAAAGGGGAACAATTGTGTATCCCTTGCACCTCTCTCCACGAAAAGATCATCAGGGATTTGCATGGGGGTGGATTAGCAAGACACTTGGGAAGGGACAAAACAATAGAAGCCGTTAAGGGGCGATATTACTGGCTGAAATTAAGAAGGGACGTGTCTACCATCGTAAGCAGGTGCTATGTTTGTCAGACAACTAAGGGACAAACCCATAACACAGGTCTCTACATGCCCCTACCCGTTCCTACTGCTATATGGAACGACTTATCCATGGATTTTGTGCTAGGCTTGCCAAAGACCTAGAGGAACATGGACTCCGTCTTCGTGGTGGTTGATAGGTTCTCAAAAATGGCTCACTTCCTCCCATGCAAGAAAACAACAGATGCATCCGCAACAGCCAAATTATTTTTCAGGGAGATTGTTCGCTTACATGGGGTACCCAAGACCATCACTTTAGATCACGATACACGGTTCCTCAGTCACTTTTGGATGACCCTGTGGAAGATGTTTGATTCATCACTTAATTTCAGCAGTACAGCCCATCCGCAGACAGATGGACAAACAGAAGTGGTAAACCGGACCTTAGGGAATTTAATCCGCAGCATATGCCGGGAAAGGCCAAAGCAGTGGGACTTCGCCATTGCTCAGGCTAAGTTCGCCTATAACAATGCAGTGCACAGTTCTACAGGCAGATCCCCTTTCTCCATCGTATACATGAAGGTCCCTAACCATGCACTAGACTTAGTGAAGCTACCTAGAGTATCCAGCGCAAATATCTCAGCAGAACAGATGGCAGAACAAATCCAGTCCGTCCAAGAAGCCGTGAAGCCAGAAGCTAGAGCAATCCAACGCCAAGTACAAGATGGCCACAGACAAGCACTGCCGACCTCAAGTGTTTGATGTAGGTGATGAGGTTATGGTCTTCTTAAGGAAGGAAAGGATTCCCGTAGGTACTTACAACAAGTTGAAGCCTCGGAAGTATGGTCCATATAAGATCGTGAAGAAGATCAATGACAATGTGTATGTAGTAGATTTACCAGATCATATGGGTATGTCTAGGACCTTCAACATTGCTGACCTTCATCGGTACCTGCCGGAAATAACACTCGCCTACCCTAGTCATGACTCGGGGTCGAGTTCTCTCCAAGTGGGGGAGAATGATGGAGGTCCATCACAAGGCCCATCTCAACCCTAGGGGCGACAGCTCCTAGGATAAGGATAAGTTAACTAAGATCCAAGAATTCAAGATAAGCAAGGGATCCAAGAATCCAGGATTAGCAAGACTCTTCCAAGATTATCAAGAAAGACTCCAAGAAGCATCAAGATTAGCAAGATAATCCAAGATCCATGCACCTAGGGAGATCGGACGGAGGAGATCAAACCAAGGAGAGTTCGATCCTATCAAATTAGATGTTTAGATCTATCCTAGTTATTATTTCCTAGTTCTTTTACAATTTCCAAGTGTATTATAAATACTGCTATTTTCCCAAAATTATTCATCAATTCATACTTCAGATTTTCAGATTTTCTTGAATTCTCTTCTTTGGATTTTCGCCACATTTTCTCTCTCCTAGAGAAATCGGTGTTATTCGCTAGGTGCTAGCGAACGCCCGGTGCTTGCATAGTCAGCTCCGGTTCTCATTGCTTCCACGCTGCATCACATAGACCTAACTGACACCGTCAAACTCAGCAGTTTCATGCAAAACGTTTTCATACAGAAACCCAAAAAAGTCTGAGTGTTTTTCTGATTTCTTCGATTGGAAATAGGAGATGAGAGTGATATTGTCGCACTTAATAGTAACAGATCTCACTCCAACCCTTTTTGTTAACTGGGTTCCCAATAAGATAGCATAAGCTTCCGAAAAGATTATTGATCTTGAAATATTAGGTTCTACTTGAGCTGTAATAAAGGATCCATTCGAATCTGTGATTAAAATTCAAACAAATTACCATCCATCCATCCAAACAAATTAAGGCAAAACGATCGTGGGGGTACCGCTACGGATGCAGTACATACTCTTGATTAATTTATCTCACATTGGGAGCTCACCAGCCTCAATTCTTGTTGGATCCTGATGAAGGGAAATTTGGCCCGACCTCGCGATTGCCCGACACGTGGCAAAGGCAAGCAGCTCGGGACAGTGGAGCACCCAAAGCGAACATCGGAAGCAAGTCCAAACTCACTACCGAGCCCGAACTCCAGACCGCTGTACTTAGTCCGAGCTCCTTGTTAAGAGCGAGCTCCCTGTCAAAGGTCTGAGCTCCCTAAAACACGAGCTCCCTAAGTCCGAGCTCGGTACTAGGAGCCCGAGCTCCCTAAGAACCCGAGCTCCCTAAATCCGAGCTCCCTGCTAGGAGCCCGAGCTCCCTGTCAAAGGTCCGAGCTCCCTAAAACCCGAGCTCCCTAAATCCGAGCTCCCTATTAGGAGCCCGAGCTCCCTGATTAAGAGCGAGCTCCCTGTCAAAGGTCCGAGCTCCCTAAAACCTGAGCTCCCCAAGTTCGAGCTCGGTACTAGGAGCCCGAGCTCCCTAAGAACCCGAGCTCCCTAAATCCGAGCTCCCTGTTAAGGGTCCGAGCTCCCCAAGTAAGAACCCGAGCTCCCTAAAAACCGAGCTCCCTATTAAGAACAAACTCCCTACTGGGAGTCCGAGCTCCCTACTGAGAACCCGAGCTCCCTACAAGGAGCACGAACTATACTGGGCCCCAAGCCTCACAAAGCTGACCCGAGCTGACCCGTGGCAGCTCGGAACACTCCAAACCGAACTCAAGGCACCTCGCTTGCCACTCCAACACTTCACTTCCAAAGTACCAGGCCAGCCAAACGTACCCGACAACAAGGACGTCTTTATCCAAGGGCGACGTACCTGACTGATTTGGGATCTGACGCCTGACAGCCGCATTTCAAACGGCTTCCTGCCACCGCCACCTGCAACCGTCGTCACTAGCCGCAGAGACGGCTCCGACAAAAGGAACAGTGGTGGTTCTGTCCGACCAGAGGAAATGACACCCGAACTGGCAGGAGTTCAGAAGTAATCATGCCCGACCTGACGGAGGCCTGGAAGTGAGTGCGCGAGGTGGTTATAAAAGGCTTCTACCCCCTAGGGACGAGGTATGCTAACTTTCGCGCTATCTAGTCATTCTTGCCTTTGAAGGATTCTAACTTGAGCTTCGAAGCCCTTACGCCGGGTTCTCCCCGGAGCTTCTCTTCTCCTTCCGTTTCAGGTCCCCGTTGCTCAGTTCAGAGGCAAGATCATCGACAGCTAAGACCGGCCAGATTGTGCATCATCAATTGGCGCCGTCTGTGGGAAACGCTTCAAAAAGCCTCCCTCCAAAACTTTCATACCCTTTCCTTCTTCTCTGAAAAACTCATTACTCATGGCCTCATCCAGCAACGCCTGACGCGGCACAGAGACAAACACCACCGGGGAACAGCTCCAAGTTCCCGTGGTGTGTGTTCGGCAGTTCACCATCCCCCTCACGGTGGATGGAATCCCCAATCTGACTACGCCACAAGCAGTGGCACCTGTAAGCCTACCTTCCGCAAACATCCCCTTCTCTCTTCCCATCGAGACTACCTTCACTGAACCAACCTCCATCCCCCTGGCGGCTAGCCAAAATCGGTTGGACGACTTAATGCAATGCATGCGGGCAATGCAAGCCCAGATGCAGCAGTTCCAGCAACACCAGCTTCACCAGCACCAAGTGTTGCACAACCTCTCCCAATACCACTATCAGCAGTAGTTCCCCCAACTGACACCGAACCAACCACTACTTCCACCTCGCCACCCTGCCCCGAAGCTAGTAAAGGCCTCTCTGCAGGATGGGCGCCTCCACCAAGGAAAGGCCTCCAGGCCTCAGAACCCTCCAAACAGCCAGGCCTCGTCCCCAGGCCGGAGAGAAAGAAAAGTCATCCCCGCCTCGCGGCTCGCAGGCGGATCAGGAACCTCGCCCGCGAGGTCAGCACCTCGGGTCTCCAAACCGGAGTCCCCACTGGTGGGAAACCGATTTGGCGCACTGGCAGCAGTGGACTACCAGCACTCCGAGCCCATCGAGCTCGGCAACACGGAGGCTAGCAGTGCCAGTACAAGGCCCACTCAGCAGCGAAGGCGCCGTCGAAGTCGACGAACTGCCACCCGCGTCCTATCCGAGCTCAGAGGCAAAGGCGAGACAAGCTCGGACGAGGTAGGAGTCGCCCCAATTCTCTCAGTTCCTTCCCCCCTCACCTCAGAACTCTTGGCAGTCCCCTTGCCTAGAGATTTCAAGCTCCCGCCCCTGGACAAGTATGACGGCTCCTTCGACCCCAATGACCACGTGGACGCTTTCCAGTCCCAAATGCACCTCGCCAGAGCCAGCGAATCATGCATGTGCGTGGCCTTCACCACCACCCTCAAGGGGGTAGCCCGCACTTGGTACAGGAACCTGGCCCCCGGATCGATAAAGTGTTGGGCTCAGTTCGTGCAGGTCTTCACTGCACACTTTGTCACCAGCAAACGGTGCCCCAGAGCAGAGGAAAGCATCTTCGGAGTAGTCCAAAGGGAAGGAGAACCCATACGGGGCTACATCAAACGATTCAACGAGGCATGCTTACAGATACCTCGGTTAGACCCCGCGGTGCGGCTCGCCGTAGCAAAAAGAGGGGTCACGCACAAGGAGTTCAAGTGGCACATGGTAGCTAACCAGCCCGCGACCGTGGCCGAGTTCCTCAAGCTCGCGGACAAGTTCATGAGGACGGAGGAGGAAATCAACCAAAGAACCGAGGGCGGAAACGAGAAAAGAAAGAGGGACGGCGAGCCCTCTAGCTCGGCCGACCGAAAAAACCCAGCCCGGGACCCAAAACCGAACCAGTCATTCCGATCTCCCCTGCCAGCTCAGACGGATTACACGCCTCTGAACACGAGGCGGACCGAGATCCTAATGACGATCAAGGACGCCCCCTTCGTGAAATGGCCACCTCGCCTAAAGGGAAATCCGAAAGAAAGAAACAAGAATTTGTATTGTAGTTTCCATAGGGACCACGGTCACAGTACCGAGCAATGTAATAACCTCCGAGATGAGATAGAGGGGCTCATCCGTCGCGGATACTTAAGAAACTTTGTACAGCACAACAATAATAGCAATAAAGCGGATCAGCCGGGCGAACACTTAAAAGACGCCCCGGAGACTCAGCAGGCCTGCCGAACCGATGCAGTGATAGCCTCCGGCAGAAAGGCCAGTTCGGGGAACCATCCATGTAATTGTGGGAGGTTCAATGGTGGCGGGGTGCACATCAGCGGCAACTCGGACCTCAGTTCGCGAAGCGGTCCTCGAGGAGCGGAACCCCACGAAGAGGCCGAAGACCGAGGAGCCGATCCTCTTCACAGAAGACGACGCGCGGGGAGTTCGCTACCCTCACGACGACGCACTTGTCATTAAATTCAGGATCAGCGACTTCGAAGTTAGGCGCGTGCTCGTAGATTCAGGCAGCTCGGCGGACATCCTATTCAAGTCGGCATTTGATCGGCTACAGCTGCCAAGGAGCGAACTAAAACCTGCAAGCACTCCCCTGGTGGGCTTCAGTGGGGAGGAAGTCAGACCCCTTGGAAAGATAACGGTGCCCGTGGAAGTCGGCACGTGGCCTTGTGCGGTCAGACTCAACCACGATTTTCTGGTGGTCGCGACCCCCTCCCCATACAACGCCATAATAGGACGGCCAATCACGCATATCCTGCGGGCGGTGGTCTCTACCTACTATTTGGCAATGAAGTTCCCTACGGACTTCGGTGTGGGGGTAGTGCGGGGTGACCAGCTCGAGTCCCGCAAATGCTACGTCGCCGCCCTAAAGGGCAAGTCCAAGCCGGCCGGCGACCTCGATCTGGAGCGGCCTACGGAGCAAGGCGAAGAACGAGCCTCGCCGACAGAAGAAACAGTCGCGATCCCGACCTCACCTACGGACCCAGCTCGCGCACTCCAGATTGGTGCTTCTGTCAAGGAACCCCTACGGACCGAACTGGTAAGTTTTTTACTCCAAAATTTTGATATTTTTGCATGGTCCGCGGCCGATATGCCCGGTATTGACCCTAGTCTTATAACTCACAAACTTAACACTGACCCTTTAGTCAGACCCGTTAGACAGAAGAAACGGAACTTAGCCCCGGAGCGCTGGAAAGCGGTCGACGAGGAAGTCGAAAAGCTCCTCGTGGCAGACTTTGTAAGGGAAGTCCATTACCCGAGCTGGGTGGCCAACCCTGTGCTGGTGAAAAAGGCGAACGGCAAGTGGCGCATGTGCGTCGACTACACCGACCTGAACCGAGCTTGCCCGAAAGACTGCTTCCCCCTTCCTAGGATCGACCGCATAGTGGACGCGACCTCGGGACATGAATTGCTAAGCTTCCTGGATGCCTACTCAGGCTACAACCAAATCCGGATGGACCAGTCCGACGAGGAAAAAACCAGCTTCATAACCGAGTTTGGTCTATACTGTTACAAGGTCATGCCCTTCGGGTTAAAAAACGCCGGGGCGACCTTCCAAAGACTTGTAAATAGGCTGTTTCGGCCCCTGATCGGCACAAAGATAGAGTGCTATGTAGACGACATGGTCGTCAAAACACAGTTTTCGCAAGAATTAATACAAGACTTAGATTCTGTCTTCCAAATCCTGCGTCAGTATAACATGAAATTAAACCCCAACAAATGTGTCTTTGGCGTCACCTCGGGCAAGTTCCTGGGCTACGTTGTCAATCGACGTGGCATCGAGGCCAACCCAGACAAAATACAAGCCATCCTAGATATGAGACCACCTCGGAAAATAAAAGAAGTCCAAAGGCTAAACGGCCACATAGCCGCCCTAAGCCGCTTCATGTCCAAGTCGGCAGATCGCTGCCTACCCTTCTTCAAAGCAATCAAAGGCAAAGGGTTTGAATGGACCCAAGACTGTTAGCTCGCGTTTGACGAGCTAAAAGGCTACCTCGCCAATGTGCCAACCTTAGCTCGGCCCGAGGAAGGCGAAGTCTTAGAGCTGTACCTCTCGGCTAGCGACGAGGTGGTCAGTTCGGTACTAGTAAAGGAGGCAGACCGGGTCCAACGACCCATATATTATGTTAGTAAAATCTTGCTGGGTGCAGAGACAAGGTACCCGCAGATAGAAAAGCTAGCGTATGCCCTGGTGGTAGCAGCACGGAAACTCCGCCCGTACTTCCAGACCCACACCGTCATCGTCCTGACCGACAAACCTCTGAGATAAGTTTTACTCAAACCCGAGGTTTCCGGCCGACTGACGAAGTGGTCCATCGAACTTAGCGAGTACGATCTCTAGTACATGCCAAGAACTGCCATCAAGGCCCAAGCCTTGGCAGATTTTTTCGCAGAGTGCACGTTCAACCCCGAAGCCCCTGAGCTGGTCGAGCCCGAGGTCCCCAGTTCGGGCGAACTCGGAGCTCCCAAGCCAAATGAGTCTGAACCCCGTGAAGTAGTAGCCAGCGTGGCTTCCCTCCTGGTTAGACCAAGTGCGAACTGGGATGAGGAGCCCTGGATCCTTCACGTAGATGGCTCCTCGAACCAACAAGGCAGCGGGGCTAGAATAGTGCTACGCGGCCCGGGCGGAACAAAACTGGAATACGCACTACGCTTTGAGTTCGCGGCATCCAACAACGAGGCGGAGTACGAGGCACTGATAGCCGGGCTAAACCTAGCGCACAAGGTCGGAGCAAAGCACATGGTTATCTGTAGTGATTCCCAGCTCGTGGTCAACCAAGTTACAGGCGAGTACGAAGCACGCGAACTCACTATGATTGCGTACTTAGCAAAAGTAAAAGAAGCTCTGCTCAACTTCCAATCACACTTCATCAAGCAAATCCCGAGGTCAGAGAACGCTGAGGCCGATGCCCTGTCCCGACTGGCTAGCACGAGCCACAACGCCAGGAGAACCGTGTACGTAGAGGACTTGCCTCGGCCCAGCATTCTCGGTGGGGCAGAAGAGGTCGCTCCCGTCACCGAAGCAGAGCCGAGCTGGATCGACCCACTCGCGAGCTTCCTGTTAGATGGAACCCTCCCCGCGGACCGCAACACAGCCAAGAGGGTGCAGCGCCAGGCAGCCAAATACGTCATGATAGACGAACGGTTGTACCGACGATCCTACACGCTCCCCTATCTGCGATGCTTGCGCCCAGCCGAAGCCGAGCTGGTACTCCGCGACATCCATGAAGGCTTGTGTGGCGGACACCTGGGGGGCAGAGCCCTCGCCCAAAAGGCACTTCGACAAGGATACTACTGGCCAACGATGAAGACAGTGGCAATCGAGCTCGTCAGAAAATGCGGCAAGTGTCAGAAACATGCCAGCATCCACCATCAGCCCGCTGCCGACCTCAAATACCTCACCAGTCCATGGCCCTTCGCCCAATGGGGCATCGACCTCCTGCGGCCATTCCCACCAGCGACAGGCGGGAGAAAATTCCTAGTGGTGGCAATAGATTATTTCACAAAGTGGATAGAAGCCGAACCCCTGGCAATAGTTACAGCCCGAAACATACAAAACTTCTTTTGGAAGAACATCGTATGTCGCTTCGGGCTACCTCGGGTACTGATCTCCGACAACGGCAAACAGTTCGAAGATATCAAGTTCCAAGAATGGTGCCGAAGTATGGGAATTAGTCAGAACTTCACATCGGTCGCACACCCGCAGGCAAATGGCCAAACAGAAGTAATGAACAGAGCCATCCTCCGCGGACTGAAAGCGCGTTTGGACCGAGCCAAAGGTTTGTGGGCAGACGAACTACCAAGTGTTTTATGGGCACACCGAACCACGGAAAAGACCGCCACAGGTGAGACCCCCTTTAACCTCACCTACGACACCGAAGCAGTGATCCCGGCGGAAATCGAAGTGCCTACGTTGCGACTAGAAGCGTATGACGAACAGACAAACGAGGACGAGTTACGCACCAATCTCGACCTACTGGACGAAGTGAGAGACCTCGCGCACATCTGAACTGCGGCTTACCAACAAAAGGTAGCTCGGTACTACAATGCGCGAGTAAAGAAGAGGAACTTCCGCATCGGCGACCTGGTTCTCCGTAAGATCATGGTGCCCGAACCCGGCGTAGGGAAACTTGGACCAAACTGGGAAGGACCCTACAGAGTAATGAAAACACTCGGTGGGGGAGCGTACGAGCTCGGAACCCTAGAAGGGGAACAAGTACCCCGAGCATGGAACGTTGTCAACTTGAGAAGGTACTATCTATAGGCCACCAAAGCAAGTACGCCGAAGTCATTTCATAAAACGAACTGAAGGACCGAAATGGTCAATTCGGCAAAAAATATAGCTCGAAGACACCAGTACATGAACAAAAAGACATTTCATTTCATTTCAAAACAGATGTGTACATAAAAAAAAGGGGGACATTTCAGTTCATTTCGTTTCACAAGCCCGGGGCTACTTCATCGTTATCAGAAGCCTCTCCGACAACGCCCGAAGGACCTGCCTCCCCCTCGGAGTCTGGTTCGGCATCCGCAGCATTAGCCATCTCCAGAGTGATGCGCGAAGTGGATATGGCGCTGGTATCGAGGTCGGGGTACGTATTCCGGATCATCCACCGACTTAGCTTGAAACCCCTCCTGTAGGAGTCTACCATCAGGTCATCGAAATCCGGCGAAGCAATGTAATCGCTGACAGCCTTCTTCTTCGCGTCTTCGATGCCTTGAGAGAAGATCTGAGTCCTCTCCCTGATATCCTCCTGAAGATACTCGACCTGGTGCTCCAGGTCCAGCTTCATTTCCGCCATGCGCTACACCACCACTCCCATGGCCTCGGCATCCCTCTGAGACCTCGCCTGCCTAGACCGCGCACGGCGAGCAGCAGCATCAGCAGCACGAGCATTCTCCTCGGCAGCTCGCGCCTGCCTCGAGCATTTCTCCACCTGGTTCGCCAAGGCGTGAATGGAGGAGTTCACCTATCAAAGGAAAACGAGATCAGAGAAACGAATAAAAGAATAAAAGCCGAGCTCTAAAGAAAGGATCACTTACCACCATGGCATGAGTAACGGCACGGCAAGCCACTTGGTGCAGGGGGAGCTCGGTCCACGCCGCAACTTCCTCGGGAAACATCGCCTCCTTGCTCCGTTGAAGAGCATGAACAGGCGACAGCACGCTCCTGAAGTCCCCCGGGGCCTCCGAGCCCGACGGCCCAGCTCGCATATGAGCGGACTCGGAATAGGCGGGAGCCCCCGTGTGTGTGGTTTCGGCATAAGGAGCCCCCGCCGGCCCCTACATAGGAGGAACCATCTCGGGCTCCTCTGCCGGATAATCCGGCACCTCGGGCTCCGCAGCTCGGGATGGCTCGGCTCGAGCTCGCTTGGCCACCCGCTTTCTCCTCTTCATCCCCTCGAACAAGTGCGCACCTCGGGACCCTCGAGAATCCATTGTACCTGCGAAAAAGAGTTCGGCATCAGTAAGACACGTAAAAGAAGAGCAAGACAGGGTCACTAGGGAAAGAACCTACCCGAACTCAGGCCCGCAGCAATAAGCTTGGCCTTCGTCAGATACCATTGGCAATCCAGCCCAAGCCGCGCCCATTGCCGGAGGCCCTTCGCCATCTCCTCATCAAGTGTGATGCTGGAATCAGGAGCGGCCACCCCCCAGCCGGTCTGAAACGGCCACCTCATCGCACTTCGCACCCCGAAATAGTCTCGCTTCCACGCCGGGACCTTATTGGGGAGTCCGTGTAAGAGCTTGAAGCCCGGGCGAGGGGACAGGTAGTATGCCCGCCTACGCCCAGGAAGGGGACCCACTTGCTTTTTCAGCATTAAGATAGAAGAAAAAATCTCCAGATCCAGAGGGAAGTTCTCGTCGCAAAATAAAGAGATCGTTCCCACTAAGTTCCTAATAGAGTTCGGGTGAAGCTGGCCAACCGTTACACCGAAGTGGTTTAGGACCTCGACAAGAAGAGGGTGGAAGGGCAGTCGCAGCCCCGCGGCGAGCTGTTCCCGGAAAATCACCATCTCATCCGGACCGTGTTCCCAAGGAAAGCTGCCCGTAGGGATAAAGTAACCATACTCACTGGGCAAATTGTAGTAGTCTACGAGGGTTTGAAGTTCCTCAAGCGTCATAGTCGAAGGGCCGAACTGATCTACAACCCGGCCATGACGGGAGGTGGATGCCGACCTACCCGAAGCACCTCGGGTGGTAGGCCCGACCCCTTCCTCAAGACCTACATCAGGCTCACTTGAACTGCCGTGGGACGCAAACTGGTTCGTAGAACCCACATCAGACCCGCTTGAATAGTCTGAACCCTCCAAACCAGACATCATGAAACAAAACGGGATTCCAAAAACATTCACCCGGGAAGAAGACTGAAGCAGACCGCGAGAACTCGAACAAGCAAGAAAACCTGGGACGCGAGCTGAAACTTAAGGCGCGAGCTCAAGATGTACAACAGTAGCAAGGACGCCCCCCCCGCCCGCCCCCCCCGCGCACTATTTATATCCACAGCGTACGGAAAGCGACGGCCCAGATCGAAGCCAATCCAACGGCCCACAGCCGCGCTAAGCCGCACGTCTTCCAAGACCAATCAGCACACGTCTTTCCGAAACTGATGGAACGTCGCGCACGTCTTGTCAGAGGACAGGTGTCGGCACACGTCTTCTCGAAACTGACGGGGTAACGACGCACGTCTCCTCGCAATAAAAGCGTCTGCAGCGCAACTCCCGAACAACTGCCGTCACGACTCCCAAACGCGCACCCTTTTTTGAAAATCAAATTAGAGCAAGCGCGCTTAGCACGGACCAAAACCCTCCTGCTACCTTGCAAACTCCCTGCGCCAAGACGGAACCGTTGTCGCAGGGAGTGGGGGGCAATTGATGTAGGGAAATTTGGCCCGACCTCGCGATCGCCCGACACGTGGCAAAGGCAAGCAGCTCGGGACAGTGGAGCACCCAAAGCGAACATCGGAAGCAAGTCCAAACTCACTACCGAGCCCGAACTCCAGACCGCTGTACTTAGTCCGAGCTCCTTGTTAAGAGCGAGCTCCCTGTCAAAGGTCCGAGTTCCCTAAAACCCGAGCTCCCTAAGTCCGAGCTCGGTAGTAGGAGCCCGAGCTCCCTAAGAACCCGAGCTCCCTAAATCCGAGCTCCCTGCTAGGAGCCCGAGCTCCCTGATTAAGAGCAAGCTCCCTGTCAAAGGTCCGAGCTCCCTAAAACCCGAGCTCCCTAAATCCGAGCTCCCTACTAGGAGCCCGAGCTCCCTGATTAAGAGCGAGCTCCCTGTCAAAGGTCCGAGCTCCCTAAAACCTGAGCTCCCCAAGTCCGAGCTCGGTACTAGGAGCCCGAGCTCCCTAAGAACCCGAGCTCCCTAAATCCGAGCTCCCTACTAGGAGCCCGAGCTCCCTGTTAAGAACGAGCTCCCTGTTAAGGGTCCGAGCTCCCCAAGTAAGAACCCGAGCTCCCTAAAAACCGAGCTCCCTATTAAGAACAAACTCCCTACTGGGAGTCCGAGCTCGCTATTAAGAGCGAGCTCCCTACTGAGAACCCGAGCTCCCTGCAAGGAGCACGAACTATACTGGGCCCCAAGCCTCACAAAGCTGACCCGAGCTGACCTGTGGCAGCTTGGAACACTCCAAACCGAACTCAAGGCACCTCGCTCGCCACTCCAACACTTCACTTCCAAAGTACCAGGCCAGCCAAACGTACCCGACACCAAGGACGTCTTTATCCAAGGGCGACGTACCTGACTGATTTGGGATCTGACGCCTGACAGCCGCATTTCAAACGGCTTCCTGCCACCGCCACCTGCAATCGTCGTCACTAGCCGCAGAGACGGCTCCGACAAAAGGAACAGTGGCGGTTCTGTCCGACCAGAGGAAATGGCACCCGAACTGGCAGGAGTTCAGAAGTAATCATGCCCGACCTGACGGAGGCCTGGAAGTGAGTGCGCGAGGTAGTTATAAAAGGCTTCTACCCCCCTAGGGACGAGGTATGCTAACTTTCGCGCTATCTGGTCATTCTTGCCTTTGAAGGATTCTAACTTGAGCTTCGGAGCCCTTACGCCGAGTTCTCCCCGGAGCTTCTCTTCTCCTTCCGTTTCAGGTCCCCGTTGCTTAGTTCAAAGGCAAGATCATCGATAGCTAAGACCGGCCAGATTGTGCATCATCAGATCCTATGAGCATGAGTAAGCACCGAGGATGGTTCAGCATGTAAATTATCAAAAATAACAACATTTCTTCCTGTCCAATACCGAAAGTAATCCTATCTATATCTGCATTGGCATATGATTATCATGTTGAACTTTTTATCAAGTTTGGGTTTAAATTGCAAATATCTTATTATGTTTAAAATGAATAAAAAAATTTAGAAGTTTTTAAGATCTTTTTATTTATTTTTGTATATATTGTTTAATTTATGTTAAAATTTTCATTATTTTTCAAAAATTTTAAAAAACATGACTTGGCTTGGCCCAAGGCTCGGCCTACGAACCAGCCCGGCCTGCGGCATGGCACGAACTCATGTGGGCTCTGGCCGTGGGCCGTGTCAGGCCAACCCCCAAAATATCCTAGGGAGGAAAGCATGACCTGACTCGGCCCATGGGCTGGCACAGCACGACCCGCACTTTGCATGGGTCGTGATGTGCTGACCCAGCACGACCTGATTTACACCTCTATGTTTATAAAATCTGCCTAGGACTACCTCTCGCACAATAGTTCAATCAACTGTCCGGGCCTAGGTAGTGTTCTAAGGCACTATTTCGGATTGCAACCTTGGCATGATCATGTTGAGTCTGAATTTCCTACCATCAATGATGGCTCTACCCACATTTACCCACATGAGATCAAAGCCACACATGGAGAACATCTCATGTTCTTACATGTTATTATGCATGGGGAGATGTTCCCCATGCACTTGGTCAGCCTCCCGTATGTGTTCAAAATTCCCATAAAATCCATTTAAATTCCACTTATATTTTGACCCCCTTACCTATATTTCCTATCTTTTGCCCCCATCCATGTTTTCTAGATTTTTGGCCCCCTCAAGAAAAAATTCTAGCTCCACCCCTACTTGTTATGGGTAGGAAATCCCGAATCAGTCATACTGCCCGTGGTGAAGTTATATACATAAATACACCAATACATGCATATTTTAAAAGGTTTAAAATTTTAGAATGATTGATCGATCACATTCTTATGATTGTTATTAAATAATAAAAAGATATGAAATACTTATCATTGGCCGTATCTATATTTTGATCCCTCTGTGAGGACAGTTGTGCGCACAGTCAATATGTTTTTTGCTTGCGAGCTTAGCATGCACGAAGTATATGAAAAATCCACGGACAAGAAGATTTCTAAAGTTTAATTGGTATAAGAAAAACATCTCATCATTGGGTCAATTCTATATATCATAATTCATCAAATTTCAATCATTCAGACCATATATGTAAAATTTGGCCATGCATATATAGTCTGAATAAGGGTACGTATCCTTATGATTTGAAATCAAATTAGGACTATAGAAAAGAAACCAAATTTATATATTATTGTTGATAACAACTGACTTTTATGCTTAAATTGTATATATATTAATTGTTGCATTATTGAGAAAAGTGAGATTTGGCAGAGTCGTTTAACTCCTGGACATGGGCGGCACAAATCATTAATCCACATGCATTACCTCATGTATGTTCTTTGGCAATGCATTTTTATGTTTTTTTTTTCTTTTGCTTTAATATAATTTCTGTTAATTAACAAATTAACTTCTAGATATATTATTCCAAAATTCCAACATTTATTCATGAAACAGAAAAGAAAATACAATATTGAAGGAATTCATCACTCAAATAGATGTGCATGACCTAACTAATTGAGGGTAGTTTTGTCTTTTCAGAACACCATTTTAATCACAAATTGAGGGGTTTACCCAAATCAATAGGGGGGAGCATGTGCATGACCAAACTATCTTTTCAAGTATTTTTTTTGCCACTACTTGTGCCTATCAAAATCTCAACAGATTATGAGCTCTATAAACAATTCCCATTTTCATAAAAAAAGAAATTGAATAAAATAAAAGTTAGGGGATGACTTTATTATTAACTTCACTTGCCTTTATCTTTAATGATCCTAAGACTACTTTTAAACGTATAATTAATTATTAAATATAACATGCACATTCATTGTCTAACATCTGCCTTTACTGAACACTGTGGTCTACCTACCATATTTAAATTATTTAATGCTTCTTTTTTAGATTAAAAAAATTGCAAAGGCTGTTCAACCTCAACAGCTACCTCTTAATTAGGGATTCAGTTACTTGGTTTTGATAAACTAACTTTTATTACTAAACCAAACTGCTTTATACTTTCTATAGAACTGTCTAAGTACTTCAAAGTACTTAGTTGTAGTTTTAAATCAGTGGAAGGATCCTACAATGGGCACTGAAGTTTTTGTAACTTTGTTCTAGTAAAATGGGCAGAGAAAACAAAGTTTTCATTGTAAAAGGGTTAAAATTGTAAAGAATCAAAATTGAAAACTTTAAGGTCCCTTAGATGCCCCATGCATAGTGTGCTTAGCCTGGAACTTCATTAATTTTCATGAATTTCAATCAATACAGTGTTTAGAACCCCCATACTTTCCTCCAGGTCAACGGGTCAATTGTCACTAATATATCTTTTAATGGTTTTTAATTAGTGATATAGAGAGTTAGAGGTTGACCTGAATCGGAATTGTGAACAAATCACCGGTCGGACTGGCTGGGTCAAAAAGGGGTTGAAAACACTGATTGTGTGAATGTGAATACTGTATGAAAAGTCTCATAGTGAAAAAGAATGAGAGGTGCAAAAGAAGATTTGTATACAAGAGTGGTACATCTTTTATTTCCTTTTACATGTGAAGGGATTTTCATGTTCCCAACATCATCACAACAAGATACTTGATCAAGTGGTTAATAGATAGTATGCCACATTATTCTTATTATTTTAAGATTTTCAACATTTATTCATGAAATTGATAAAAAAAAAAAAAAAACGCATTTAAGCGTTCAAGACATTCACTGAATGGACAATATTAATCCATTTATTCTTCTCCACCTTAATCCACTTCATTTCTTTGGGATGGTAGTGTCTGAAACAAAACAAATGAAAAAAGCAATGAATCAGAACTCATGTTAGATTGTGTACATATTGAAAAAGCTGAATACATATTAAAATTTGAAACCATTTATTAAGATCATAAATCAGAATAAAAAAGAAAAGAAGAAAAAATTAAAGATGAAATGAGATCTTACCTCCACACTTCAATCCATGGGGAAGATCTCTGCCGCAGTATTTAGCAACATAGACCACCTTGGCCATGCTAATTGTCTGCTCCATCTCTTTGGTGATGTTCTGGCACACACATGTTATGTTGGCTTTCTTCACAACGTCACAACACCCTTGAGATGGTGGAACTTGTGGCCCAGACTTCTTAATGTACTGCAAGCATTCCTTCATTAAACCATCGATATCAGCTTTGCAATCCTGTGCCCACACCTGGTGTACGGCAACCAACAAAGCAGCTGCCAACACCAAACTCCCAACCTTATAATAAGCCTCCATCTCCTTCTCTCTCTCTCTCTCTCTCCTTTTTCTTTTCCTTTATCTTTCTCTCTTTACTCTCATTCCTTTGTATGGTGTAAGTTGCATGAAAGGAAAGTATATATAGAGCTATTTGAAGGTAAGGACTGAGGGCATGTTCTGAATGACATTAACCATATGAACTCGGAACTCCAAATTGCCACTCTTTTGATCATCCCTGGAATCTGCTCCTCTCACGGCTCATGAGAAATTTGTTTAGTTACCTGAACACGTTACTAGAATTCAATCAAGTGTAGGGCTGTAATTGGATGGGATTCAAATTTATCTATACCTCTGCATCCGCAAATTTGGATTTAAACCATAAACATTTTGTTGTGTTTTAAATGAATAAAAAAAATTAATTTTTTTAAATATGAATTATTTTTAACTTATTTATGCATAATAATAAATGTTTTAAAAACTGACTCGGAATTGAAACCATTTTAACCACTGGTAACAGTTCGTTGCAAAACTGAGTTGAACGGATCAACAGTTCGAGACTGAATAGAACCATTTCCAAACCAATAACAATTCGAACAATATATCAAAAACCAGAACGACCCATTGGTACCAGATTGACAGATCCTGAACCGAAAACCGACCCAATTGATTTGGGTCAATTGGATCCAGAACCGACCCACCAGCACTAGATCCTATAATTGGAACCGACCCAATCAGTTTGGGTCCATTGGGTTGGACCCACCCATTGTCAACCCTAAGTTGGGCCTAAAGGTGCTAAGATAGATTAAAGGCTCAAATTTAGTACAGAAGGGCCTCACTAGGTATGTCTTGACCTTGATGACCATTGACAAGGCAAAAGGTTTCTGGACTAAAAGCCATGACCAATGAGAAGAGAGCGGGTAACAAGGTTAAGGGTATGTAAAATCTGCCTAGGACTACATATGGCATGGCAATTCCATGGACTGCCCAGGCCTAGGTAGGGTTTTAAGGCACTGGTTCAGAATGCAACCCTGGCGCGTGGCCTGTGCATGTTGCGCCCTTGTGATAGAGATACACTAAAACATGCATATTTTAAAAGGTTTAATTTTTTAAAATGAATCATCTCATCTCTATAATTTTTATGAAAAAATAATAGAAAAAATATTAAACATTGATCATATCAATATGTACTGATACTCAATTTAATAGAAAAATATTAAATTGATTATTCGAATTTGAATTCTAATTCAAACGGATATTAAAAATTAAAACCTGAATTCGAAGTTGACTAGATAATTGAATAGTTGAATATTCGATTAATTCTAAATCGATGGATTACATCCTAATTCTTGAAATCCAAGAATGAGCCTTCTTGTTCCATTTGAATGAATTATTGGAGAAAGTCTTAGCTTGTTTGCTTTGAATGAACAAAGGATACACACTATTTCTATAAATGAAGAAGACGAACAAACAAGCGAAAAAATAAAAAGCAAAAATCAAAAAACCTAATAAAATCTAGAACAAATGACGGAGAAGATGGACAAAGAACAAGGAGAAAGCAAGAGAGGGAGGGAGGGAGAGAGGGAGAGAAAGAGGAGAAGAGGGAGAGATTGCAACATTTTTTTTTTCATTTACCATAAAACAAATGGATGATAACTGCAACTGTGTTATTCATTTACTTTGAAACTCTCTTTTGTTTCATTGATACATGATCTTTGCTTTCAATATGTGCTATTCATTTCTTTGAAATCTCTTCTATGAAAATCAGCAAAACCCGATGTCGGGAAGGAAGTCAATGCAGGGGAATGAAAAAAAAAATGAGATATACAAGGGAGGGAAAGGGGGGTGGGGGGAGATGAGACAGAACAGGTTGAAGCAATTAATGCACTTTTATCACCTATCAACTAATGAAAATATAAGTTTGAACCAAGTGGTCTTATCATGGTAGAAGCAATTAGTTCTTTTTTTTTATTTTTTTCATATTAAAATAAAAGTATATAATAAAAAGTTAAAGACACTTGACCAAGGTTCCAACTTTTAAGACACGTATCTTTCTTTTATATTATATTATCATAGTAATTGAATTTGGATGATTATCGAATCGAGTCGACATATATTCGAATTTGACTGTTTGCATCATTTGAATTATTCAAATTCAAATCGATTACATCAGATGTCGAATTTGAATTTGAATTTTTGAATACCATTGACAGCTCTGAACACACTTAGCATGCACTTAGTATATATGAAAGTCTATATTTTAATTGGTATTAGAGAAACATCTCATCCATGCATACCCATTCAACCTTATAGACTTCTATGATCAATTTGGCACCCCTGAAGGGAGCCTCTCATCTGGGCTCTCCTTCACCTTCTTCCTTCTGGTTTCTCTCCCTCCTCCCTCTCTCTCTCTCTCTCTCTCTCTCTCTCTTGAGAGAGCCTCCCTCTCAAGTTTTCTTAAGGTTTTTCTTTTGAGTTTTCTCAATGTTTTGTTTTCTCTATTCGTGGTTTGATTCTGTTCGAGGTTTTCACTTAAACTCATTCTTCGTAAGCGAATCAGTCTTTTGGTTTCCTCCTCTGTCAGTTTGCATTTCTCTAGCAGTTGCTGTTCATTGTGAGTCCTGTTCGTGGTTTTTCAGTTGATGCTGCACATAGTGAGTTTCCGGTGATGGCAGTCTTTTGGATTCCTCCTCTGTCAGCTTCGTTCGTAGTCTGTGGCGGATTGATGGATTGGAGATGTATTTGTTTTCTTCTATTGGTGATTTGATCTCACCGTTTTTTCGTTTGCAAAAGATCTTTTGATCCTCCTTCATCCATTGTCTTGTTTCGTTTTCTTGAGAAATTGTTCCTAGGTTTTCTGATTGGCCTCATCGGCCCTTTTTTCTATCAATTTCTTGATTGAATCAAATATGATGCTTATGAGCGATTTCAAAAAAAAAAATGATCGATTTGGCATAAACAACTTCTCATCCTGTTATTGGGTTACATCTATATATCATCATTCTTTAAATTTCAATCATTCAGACCATATATGTGAAATTTGGCCATGCATATATAATCTGAATAAGGGTATATATCCTTATGATTTGAAATCAAATTAAGAATGTAGAAAAGAAACCTAATTTATATACTATTGTTGATAACAACTGACTTTTATGCTTAAATTGTATATATTAATTGTTGCATTATTGAGAAAAGTGAGATTTGGCAGAGTCGTTTAACTCCTGGACATGGGCGGCACAAATCATTAATCCACATGCATTACCTCATGTATGTTCTTTGGCAATGCATTTTTATGTTTTTTTTTTCTTTTGTTTTAATATAATTTCTGTTAATTAACAAATTAACTTCTAGATATGTTATTCCAAAATTCTAACATTTATTCATGAAACAGAAAAGAAAATACGATATTGAAGGAATTCATCACTCAAATAGAGTGATAGACAATAATATTATTCTCTAGATCTATTCCTCCACCTTTCTATCCACTTCATGCCTATGGGATGGTGATGTCTGAAACAAAACATAAAACAATGAACCAAAATTTATGTCAGCTGATTGTGTAGTAGATCAACAGAAACAGGATGGATGAAATGGAATAATGGTAATTAATTAATAAAAATAGGTAGGTAGGTAACTAGGTACCTCCACACTTCTGGCCATGGGGAAGAGGTTTGCCACAGGTGTCAGCAACGTAGACCACCTTGTCAATGCTAATAATCTGTTCCACCTGCTGAGTGACGTGCTGACACACACATTGAAAGTTGGCATTCTTCACAACGTCACAGCATGCTTGAGATGGCGGAATTTTTGGCCCAATCTTGGTCACGTATTTCGTGCATTCCCTGATCAAACCTTCAATATCACTTTGGCATTCTTGTGCTGACACCTGCAGGTGCACGGCAGCCATCAATAGAGCTGCCATTATCAATATCCGAATGCTACAACCTGCCATCTCCTTCGGTCCTCTCTCGTTTTTCTTTTCTTCTACTTCTTCTCCTCGCTCTCTTCTACCTTCTCTTGCTTTGCTTGCTGCAAGTCAGATGCTGGCAAAGGCGGGTTTATATAGAGCCGTGTGAAGGCCTTTTTCTTTTCGAGCTCCAAATCGCTCATGCATCTTTTTCATCTCTGAGAGTCACGAGAAATCTGTTTTCCTCAACGCCCTTTTGAGTTTTGAGATTGAATGGAGATTGAAATGTCGACGTAGCTTTAATAAATAAATTAATTAATTAAAGAGGGCATTCAATTGAATTGGCATTTTCCAAAAGGCTAAAGTGATTGAACTGAATCACTTATTAATAAAAGCACGGTGGCTCGAAATTCGTTAGGAAGACCAAAGGAATTATCCACATCGATCCCATCTGACAAAATTTAGGTAATGGTTATTGACTAGCTGTTGGCCTGTTGCACGGGTGGTGTTTTAACAGATGAAACTTAATTTGTAGTTGATCTCTTTACGCTACCCGGATCAACAAATGTTATAAAGAAAGTAAGTTTGAAAAACGGACTAGATTTCTTGAAAATTTAAATTTTTATCATTAGTTTTCTAAGGTGGTAAGATTGAATTGAAAATTTCCAGGCTTCAGTAGATTGAGCTCAAGTATATATAGAACTGGATTACGGATTTTGATTGGGGATAACTTTGGCTGTTGGGGGCTACGGTGGCAAACGGGTGGATTGGGTTGGGTTGAGTTGGGTAAGGGTTGAATATCAATTCATCACGATTCATTATCAATCTTTGTTAAAGGGTCATAACTGACCCTAACCCTAATATATCCTGACCCACCCATATTGACCCACTTGATCCATCTATATTGACCCTTAGGTTGCATTTGGTTTGCGAGAAAGGGATGAAAAAGTAGGAATATTCTTTAAATATTCTATTTTCTCAAGTTTTATTTGTGGGATGGGACAGGAAAATTGTAGGACATAATTTCTCAGAAAGTGGAATGCGGGGTCACACCAAAACAATGCGACCCCGGTGGGAAAGGAAAAATGAGGGAAGGTTTATTGGGGCTTGTCAAAGAGGGTTCATCTTCTCCATTTTATGCGTCAAGCAGATCTCTCCAACAAATGACATAACAAACTTTGTTCTCATGTTCCCTAGTCAAGGTAAGACTACATTTAGATTCCTCGTGACTAGTGGTGGCAATTGGGTGAGTTGGGTTCATCTAACCTGCCAATCCATTAATGACCCAATTATATAAAATTAAATGGGTTGGATTCAACTCAAACCTGTATTAATCCAATCTGACCCGCCCAAACCCATTAACCTTATATTTATGTACTTAAAAAAAAATTAACTCTCTCTTAACAAATAAGTTAGTCATAGTTTAATGGTAATAGTAGTTGTTATTTACCCAAGTGGTGAATGTTCAAATCACATTGCATGCATGTTATTTTTACAAAAGCGGTTAGACCAACTTGAACTATCTAATTGGATTTTTTTTGAGCTAATCACACCAAGGGTGGTTGAACTGTTTAGATCTGGATCAGTCCTATCGGACCAGACTAGACTGATTTAGTCAATGGTGGATTGACTTTGCCTGACCCATGTCAGGTTCATGCACTAGTTTTGGAACCAAACCAATTGGCCCAAAGTGGGTCAAGAGAAGTAAATCAGGCCAGTCTGAATTCGGGTTGGGTTGTGCAGATACGGGCTGGACCAGACGATCCAAACCAGGCATGGCAAGTGGGGCAGATGTCTGAACCCGTTTTGGATTTGGGTCAACCCAGATCGACATGTCTTTGGTCGGGTCGATTTCAGGCTGGGTTGACCGACCCAAATGAACCAAACCGAGGTGATCAAGTCTGTTCATATTTAGACCAACTTGATTTGAATAGATGTCGATTTGGGTGAAGTGTGTTGATTTAAGACAAAACTAACTTTAGTCAATAATTAATAGAAAATCAATGCATTAATTATATTATTTCATTCAAATGAAGAAAATTAAAAAAATGGCCAAGGAATTAATACTTATTTATGTAGTGGTTAACCCAATAGTTATCCACAACCCAACCCATTTAAATTGACCCAATGGGTGATCAACTCATTTCCAATCCACCAAGTAAATGGACAGATTACATGGGTTCAACGGATTGGGTGAAAAATTGCCACCCCTACTCGTGACTTACTCACTACTTGGTATTACCACTGTGGCTGCCTTTGGTCTACAACACCACCGCGGCTACCTTGTAGGCCTATGTCAATCATTTCCATGCATCAATACCTTTCTGAGCTCTTTTTACTAAATACAAAGAAAAGCCAGGTCTGAGTTTTTGTCATCGACATGAGTTCAATATCTCGGGTTTCAGTTTTTCTAGGTCTGAACTTTTCACCCACTTGTATGAAAGGGCTTTGTCTAATTTCTATTTTTTACAACGTCTCAAAACAATTCCAACTCCTCCATTGATGCATAGGCTGATTTTGTACAAGATTCCTTAAGTTGGTGGGTCTGTATTGTACATGATTCTTCTGCATTTTTTTTGCCCTGTTTCATTTCTAGTGTTTTGCCTTGTTTCAATTTAATTAGTCAAGTTTATCACCTTCCACCAAACCTCCATTCCTAGTTTCAAAACTAGGCTTAGAATTCTTAGTTGCTCATTGATTCGTAACTAATTATGCACACTGATTAAATATCTAATTAATGTGGTCTTTTGTTTGTTTTTCTTTGTGGTCATAGTTATTTTGAGGCCTTGTTCACTTTTTGGTAAATTACTTACCCGGGTAAATGCTGTTACCTGGGTACCCATGTTCTTTTATTTCTCGTATAAATAAGGCAATGACCATTTTATCCATAAAAATCCATTATTAAAAGGGGCATTTTTGTCTCATTCAAGTGTTGGCAACTTTCTCCCTAGGTGAGAAAGTTATTTACCCACCTAGGAGATGGGATACCCAGGAAAATAAACTTTCCCTGTTCCCCACAGAAATCTGAAAAAAAAAAACATGAGATTCTTTGTCAGTGGGAACCAAAATCCCATTGACCAACTTCCCCCCTCTCAAAATCCAAAAAAAAAACGCTCCCTGAGTATTAAACAAGAAGTTTTTTTTTTTTTCCGTTTTCTTTTAAGCCAAGAAGATGTTTTGAATTTTCATCCCCACCAAATGGTCAATGGGATTTGCAAACCCTTGTTTAAATTTTCCCTCAAGGTAGTATAGAGGAAATAATAACCATTCCTTCTAGTCACTTGCACCATGATCAATTGCTATGAAAACATTCAAATTCTTACATTTACACAGTAAAATCTGCATACAAGTTCTTTATACAGTCCTGTCCCAGCCATTTTCATCAAGTGGTACAATGGAAATATATATGGTAGCTAAAATTTCATTTAGATTCCATGTTTTCCTATGAAGAGTTTACTAGGATGCAATTCCCATTATGGACAAGCTTTTTTTCTTACATGGAAGATAAAGAATGTCTTATCTGTGCTGTACATCAGGAAACAATGCATCATTTATTTTTCTTCTGCCATTTTGCAAGAGAAGTTTGGTTGGCTCTCCATTTGAACATCTTTTAGCAAGCACTAAGATGTTCCATGGAATCATCACAGAATGGAAACAGATTAAAACTCATTAAAAACATTGCCCAAATCTGAATAGAGACAAGCATTGGAGAAGGTTGCTATTGTATTCTAGTTTATACAAGAAAGATGCTATAAACAAAAGATTGCATGGAAACATAAATCTTGATCCCATGGCTATAGCTATGGTTGTAAGAAACTTCACTCTTTCTAGTTTCTACTACTACTAGGATACAACAATATAGAGTTCTTTTATTAAACTCTGTAGTTATGGAGAATGTACATATGGTTCTTGTATATCTTATCTTAATAGGGCTGCTATAGTTTGTGTGCTAATCAAGCAAAATTGCAGGGTGATTGCAGTGGTAGGTTGCACACCTCAAGATCTGAATCCTTTGGAATCTAAATGACATGCAAATATTTTTTCTAATGTTTTAAAGGCAAAATCTAGCAAATAAATATTTTTTCTAATGCAATGTATATAGTTATGTGTTTAAACATCCTAAATTAGATTGTAACTAGTGTGCTAAAATATATAGGAATGAAGTAATAAAGCTATTTGCAGAAAAATGAGATAGCTCATAAAATAGCATAAACTATTTGTAAGAAGGGAATCGATTTGTGGTATTCCCTTCATTAGGCATTGATGGACAAATCTTTTTGAATATAATATAATATTTTATTGGGTTTGGTTGACAAAAAAAAGGAATTTTCCCATTATTTTCCCATGTATAACCAAATGATGGAAAGTGAAATTTTCACATTTTCTCATCTCATCCTCTCCCATCCCACCCAAATGGAGTCTTAACCACCCTCACCCATAACCCACCTACCATCACATATAAATACAAAAATGGGTCAGGATGGCCCATATACCTAAAATAATAAATTTTGAGAGAATAATCTCTCTCAAGACTACCACGTGACAAAAACGAGTCAGGTCAACCCGTACACCAAAAAATGCAAAAAATGTAGATAAATATAGAAAATTTGCAAAAAAATTGCAGAAAAATACAAAAATACCAGAAATTTACAAAAATGCAAAAAAACTAAAAAATTACAGAAAATTCAGAACTTTTGCAAAAAAAAATATGAAAATATGCAAAAAATACCAGAAATTTGTAGAAAATGCATGAAAAACACCCAAAAATGCAAAAATTATGCGGAAAAGCACAAAAAATTGTAAAAAATGCAAAAAAAAACTAAAAAGTTTTAGAAAATGTGGAAAATACCAAAATTGAAGAAAAATACCAAAAAATTATAGAAAATGCGGAAAATAACAGAAAAATTGTAGAAAATCAAAAAATGCATAACTTTTATAAAAGTGCTTTCATAAAAACACTTTTAGAAAAGTGCTTTCATAAAAACACTTTTAGAAAAGTGCTTTTATGCTTTCATAAAAGTACTTTTATAAAAGTGCTTTTATGCTTTCATAAAAGTGTTTTCATAAAAGTACTTTAATAAAAGTGCTTTCATGTAAAAGTACTTTTGTAAAAGTGCTTTCACAAAAGTGCTTTCGTGTAAAAGCACTTCTGTAAAAGCCCTTTTCATAAAATTACTTTATAAAAATTGCTTTTGTATAAAATTGCATGTGAACATGAAATTTAATATAATCTATTATATTTCACTTTTAATCCCAAAATGAAATGTGGCATGGTGGTTTGGAAGTATAATGAGATGTAGGCAAATTAGTAGGCCTGAGTTCTAGTCATTTTAATTGTTTTTTTTTTGAGATTTGGCGAGTATAGATAGAGTTGTATTTGACCCAACCCATCTTGACCCACGCGAACCAACCCATCCTGACCCTAATGGGTACACTCAACCCAATCCACCCCTGACCCTTTTCCACTGACCCTAATGGGTTACTCGACCCATATTGACCCACCAATAGATTGGGTGGGTCCCAAGGTGGGTGGGTCAAATGGGTTGGGGTCAAGATTGCCAACCCTATTGGGGGCCAACAACCTATGCTGTTGAGATAGTTTTTCCTAACCATCTTGTAAAGCTCTTTTGTGGGTTAGGCTTTGAACTCAGGAATAATGTGTTATTTTTGTAAAAGCAATGACATTTGGGAATGGTGTCATATGTTGGTCTTGGTATATCTGTTGTAGTTATATATAGTTCAATCCAGAAAATTGAGCTCTGTTGTCCAACTTGAAGCCTTGAAAGGCTTTCAAAAGTTCAGTCACCCATGACTCAAAGTACTTGTAGATTGGACTCTACAAGTGCAACGGTTTTTAGAAGTGGATTGGGGTTGAAATTCGCATTGAGCATTTCTTAAATTTTAAATGGATTTGGCCCTAGGGCTTATCCCAATGCAATGTAAATTCTTCAATGAATATTAAATTAAATAGGCCCTTAGGCTAGTAACCCCTTGTTTCTTTCACCTGGTGTGTAGGTGTTTTATTATGGGAGTCCCTTGCTGAGATTATGGGTGAAAGTCGAGCAGGTGGGGTTGAGTTAAGGTCAACCCGAGCCCAAATGAAGTTGGAGATGCCTTTATGGAAATGAAACCACTATGGCATTTGGCAGTAGAAATGAAGTAAGCTTTTGTTATAGGATTTGGTTGGGAGTTGTTAGAAAGAAAGACAATGAACTCTTAGAAACACTAACAAGTTACCTGTTAATCTCAATTTTTTTTTGGTTGGATTGTTAATCTCAAGTCAGGATTAGTTGAATTTAACAGTATATAGCATTTTGTAGAACCAATGATAATGCCCCACATTAGTCATAAATGCTAAATGAAAGATTGATCAGTGGTTGTACACCCCATTGTAATGGCGCTGCAATTCAAAAGTTCTATCTCAGTTTTGGTGAATGGTTCTCACATTTGTACACGGATTGATGTTGCAGCATGATTAATCTAGGGTTTCAGTTGAGAAATTTTAGTTGAAGAAGATCAATGTTTTGAACATAAAGGGGTAATATTGGCTTAAACATGAGTTTTTATAAATTGACTTAAACATACACTTTTTTAATAAAACAAACGTTACTTATTGTTTCATGCACCAATTTTATTATTTTAAAATCCTATTTTATTATTTTCTACCAAGGTAACCAACCTAAAATCAGAACTGTTTTGGCCATTGGTTTTCAAGTCGACGGTTCAGCCATCTGTTCCAAGTGAACGATCCATTCCAATTAATAAATAAAAAATTAAGAATAATTAAAATAAAAAATGACCAAAAACCATTGAATGGGTTGACGGTTTGATTGCCCGAGTCAATAGGTCACTGACCAATTCAACGATTTTTGGCCAAGAAGTGGGTTTAGGGTAAAAATGAAACTGGTTGCCTGAACGGTTACCAAGCTAAACGGTCCAACTATACGGATCAACGAAGGTTCAAAAACACTGGTTTCTACAACCATAAGGTCTACAACAAAACTTGATAACCTCTTTTTAGTTGCATTGAATCCTATGATATGGGATAGTTGAGATGTGTAAGATGTTGGTTTCCATTTGCTGTGATTTTGAGGATTTGGTCCATAGATTAGATCTTTTTAGGGACGTTGTGATATGGGTTTGCATTTATTGTGGTAAGCCCTTCTCAGTTGCATTGATTCATGTGATATAGTTGTTCTAGTCATAAATGTATTTGTATATCTCCCAAAAACAATAAACTACCACAATATTCTAATACTCATAAAAGGAGTCTAAGTGTGTGTTTTGTTCCGTGGACATTTTATGATAGGCGTTTATCAAAACACAATGTCATCAACAAATCAACATTTTTCTCATAATGTTCATCCGTATGCATTGATATTCACAAAAGTGTGTTTTGATTTATGTGTGTACCAACCGTTGGAGGAAGCTTCATTTTAACGCTTCCCCCAACGGTTGAGTGTTTATTCACTGCTCTGCTAATGTGTCGCCTAGTGGCGTCTAGTTGTTAATAAACGGTTTATCAAGTACTTTTCTCGATTTTGAAGACAAATCAAGTATAAATGTTTATTTAATAAACGGAAGCTATACCAAACACATATTGAATCTCATTGTTGCATCCCAGGAACAACTCAACGTAAAATCTTTCTAATTTCATCTTCTCTTTGGTTATAATTGTAAATTTGAAGAATAATTAAGGTTTAAAAAGTCTTTCAATTCATTCTATCAAATCTAATGGTCACAAGGTATATTTACATCTTTTTGAAAGCATAGGGTATATTTAAATCAATTTATAAAAACTAAAGGTATGTTTAAGTCTTTTACTCAAAAAATAATGTGCATGTGATGTTAATATAAATGGCACTAAACATTTCATTAGCAGGTGGGCTCTTTATGTTATGTGGGGCTAGTTATATTAGATTGCATATCTATTAGTATATATTAAAACAAAGATGACCACATCAAATGACCTCTCCTTTCTCTCTTAGCCCAATTGATAGCATTCATAGCCCCTCTTCCTTATACCATTCTTTGCTATCTCAAGAAACTACTTCAGCAAGGCTCTCCCTTCCCGAAACCCCTCCTTGTCCCTTCCCAATGAGAGAAAATCATGGACTGTTTATTTAAAGATGTATTGAAAACAAATGCTCAGAAAATACAATCAAAGCTACATCCTTGGGACAAAATGACATGTGATAGTTATAAAGAAAGAGGGACAAGGATAGGACCAAGTGTTATGGAGATAATTTTTCCATTTTCTTCTTCTTCTCTCCCCTCCTTTTAATTTTTGCTTCCTCGCTTTCCTTTCTGAATTTGTTTTAGATTTTTGATATCTTTTCATGAATGCCTTCTATTTGAGGATGTTAACTCCCCTGTTCTACTGTGTTTGTTTTCCAAAAGAACAAAAGCATAAAAAACTAACGATTTGTACATCTTTCATTCTCCATCAACAAACTCTTTTTGTGGGATTCCTCTCATACAACACTTTGCCCTTTTTTGTCTTATGTTTTAATAACACTTAATTATTTTCTCTTTCACTATTTATTTTCGTCCAAGTTCATTTTTGCTAATATTGTTTTATATTTTCAAACTTTTTGTTTCACACACAAAGCTCACATTGATCTCATATGTTTTTTTTTTTCTTTCAAATTTGATTGTCCCATCAAACAACTTAGAAAGGTGTGCAGGGAAGAAAAAAAGCATCTCTCCAAGGTACACCTGATCATTCTTAGTTTAAGTTCTAAAACAAAGAGAGGTTGGCAATACTTGGGCTGATTTTTTGTTGTTTTGTGGCATTTAATTGGTTTTCTATCAAAAATTGAATTATGGGGACTGAACAATGTATCTATCAAGTTTTGGATAGCAAATGAGGTTGTATTTATGACTCCTACATGTTACTGCGTTTGGTTGTTTGATGAAATGAGTGAACACTCTTATCACAAAATTAGGTCAAGAAGATAAGTTGTGTGGGTTGGGTTTGAACTAAATTCAAATGCTAGTTACAATGACTTAGAGCATTGGTTTGATTCGGTCTAGATTGATTCAATTTGATTGAACTAGTTGGCTTTGGTGTTGTGATTATAATCAAACTATTAAATAAATAATCAATTAATTAATAGTAAACCAGCCCATAATTAAAAGTCTATGGTCCTTTTTTTGTTTGCCTTTTGAACCATTGTGTTGTGTTGAAATAGCAATGTACATAAGAAAGGTCGAAGCAATCTTTTCTTTTAAGATAAAATAACTATATTAGCTAGGAGAAACATTAATAAAGTTCAGAACATCAGGTATCCCCCTCAGGATAAGTTTCAAAAGAAAAGAAATGGAGAGAAGATTAATTCTACACAGACTTTATAACTTGTTGGGAATCCAAACAAATTAAAAGGTTTTCCTTGAACATATGAGAAGCTTGTTCGATTCCCTACAAGATGGCAAATAATTCCGCTTCCACAATAGATTTGAGGTTAGTTTTGCGTTCAATAATATGTAAGCAAGATAAATTAGGAGATAGGTAGATTTCCACATAAGAAAATGATGAGTGAGAAACAGATCCTACATAGCTGCATCTACAAAAATAATGCAGTTAATAGAAGGATGCACTTTTAAGAGAAATGTAGCATTTTTAGCAGTTAATGAGCTTGTTGGGGTTTGTTGAAAAGCTATTTGAGCAAACATGGAATTGATATGAGAGACTAGTCATTGGACAGAGATTTGCCTATCTTTAAAACATTTTTCATTTTGAGAAAACCAAATATAGTACAGAGCAATAGCATACCAACTCAAAATCTGGGAAATCAGACCTTTGTCAAGCAGAGATCTAATTAAATCATGAATGCAATTCAGCTGCATCTACAAAAATAATGCAGTTAATAGAAGGATGCACTTTTAAGAGAAATTTAGCATTTTTAGCCGTTAATGAGCTTGTTGGGGCTTGTTGAAAAGATATTTGAGCAAACATGGAATTGATATAAGAGACTAGCCATTGGACAGAGATTTGCCTATCTTTAAAACATTTTTCATTTCGAGAAAACCAAATATAGTACAGAGCGATAGTATACCAACTCAAAATCTAGGAAATCAGACCTTTGTCAAGTAGAGATCTAATTAAATCATGAATGCAATTCAGCCAAGAAGATTGAAAATGACACTTAGATTTATATTTCAAGGGTCAATAAATAAAATAGCTTGAGTTTGTGGGCATTCAAAGAATAAATGATTAATTGTTTCCAAGTTATAATTACAAGAGTCACAATTCTGATATTGAGAAGAGTCTAGTATGTGTTCCCTTACAAGAATATAATAGTTATCCACCCTCCATAAGAACAACTAGAACTGAGGAGGAATTGGAAGTTTCCCTATCCATTTTAAACAAATTTTGAGATTATCATTTTGCATAGAGAGGTTCGGTTGCTAGAGTTGAATATAGGCATGCTTTGTAGAAAATCTTCCTAAGGCATGGGGTGTCCAAATCCATGGCACAGGTTGCTTTTCTGTGATGGAGGTATTCAGGATATCATTAATCTAAATAGGGTCCATGTGTTGATCAAGAAAGTTCCTATTCCAAGAATCATTTGTGATTAAAGTTGGAAAAGAACGGTTACGAAGATTTGGAGAGATAGGCTGCACTAGCATCTAAAAACCATTGGTAGATTATATCTAGGGAACCTGGTCAATCTGTTGATCAGAGTTTGTAGAAACCAAGAAACCTACTTCTGGTAGCAGATTGCAAATTTTGGGAGATGCATATTCTAGAAAAAAGATCTTGACAATGATGTCGAGTAAGGAAACAAGTTGTTTATTTTTAAGGTACTTGGATTTCCATACCTGAGCCCAAAGCTTATGTTGTTCATTTAGATATCTCTAGACTATTTTTTTAAGAGGGTCAAATTAACAAGTTTTATTTTCCTATACCCTAGCACACCATCGAAAAGGGTGAGGGTTTGATTTGGTTTTTGCCCACCAAAAGTTTTTGAATTTCATTGATTGTTTTTTGGTTAAACTAAACAACACTTGTAGTATGATTAGGGATTGCTTGGAGCACTGATTGGATAAGGATATATTTTCTTGCTCGACTCAAAGATGAAGCTTTTCATGTATTTAGTTTTGTTTTAATGTTGTTTAGTACATAGGAAAGCTGTGAGTTTTTGTTTCTTTACCAAAGAAGAGAAATCCCTAAATATTTGGAATGGGGGTGGAGAAGTTTGATATGAAGTTGCCTTCGGATCATTATTTGGTGCCTGGGATGAATGCTTTTGCTAAAATAAATTTCAGACTTATCAAAATTTATTAATTGACCCTGAGGTAGATTGGAATTGCTGCAAGATATCCAGATCTTCATGATGAGCTCTTAGAAAGAGAAGAATAGCATCCGCAAAAGAGAGATAGGAAATAAAGGGAGCTCTTGGTGCAACTTGGATTCCTTTTATACCCCCATTCTTCTTTAAACTAATAAAGCATTCTTGAGAGCCTTTTCATGGCTAGGATAAAGAGATAGGGGGACAGGGGGTCTCCTTGTCTGAGGATAGAGAACAAAAGAGATAGACAAAATACACTTTTTGATAAGTTGACATAGAACTTAAGAAAACCTAAGACTTGCAAGACTTAAAAGGTCATTCAAGTCTATCATAAGATTTAGACATGTCAAGTTTAATAGCCACATGGCCTGTCCCTCTATGCTGATGTTTAAGGAAATGAAACATCTCATAAGCAATGATAGTATTGTCAAGCATCTGGCAGCCAATGATAGACTTTAACAAGAAAGGTTGAAGCAATTGGTTCCAATGGTAGAGTTGTCGATGTGGCTAGTGAACCTTATAAAAGTAAACCAAATTAAATCAACTATGAGGACTGAGTAAGATGCACTAATTGTAACCAGTCACTATTTTGATATGTCTCCCAAACATAATTGGGGCCAATTTTAGTTGCTTCTAACTACTTAAGGCCTAGACCAACCTCATACTATAGAGATACCTTGAGGTAGGGAAAAAAATAAAATTAGCAATAAAAGTAATGCTAATTAACTACTGTAATTAATTAAAAGTAAATAAATTTAAATTTAGCTATTGATCCGATCTAAGCCAGTCTAGTTTGTTTGGCTGATTTTCTTTGTTCTTTCATTATAAAATTAGCTCTAATTAAATGAATTATTAGTAAAATAAATAAATAAATGTAAAGGAAAAAATTAATTGAAAACATAATAGTACATTTAAATAAATTAACATAAAATTGAAAGCTTAACATTAAATTGAATTAATCTACAATAACTATTTTACAATATTCTTTATTAATTAACAGAAATATTTTACATTACATCTTTTGTTAATTTTCTTGTTCAACATTTTTTCTTATTTTGGTTAATTAACTTAACTATACTATTATTTTACAATAATTTGTTTATAAATTAACACAGTTATTTTATAATACATTTTCTATTTGGGTTGTAAGGATTTGACCCAATCCGAGTTTTTTGCACATGTTATCCCTAAGGCTGTGTTTGGAAACCATGAAATGGAGTGTAAATCGCAGTTTAGGATAAATTTGCACTCTGGTTCACTTTTGCTTGTGTTTGACAACATTACATTTATGCATTGACAAATGACAAAAACACATTTTCCAATGCATATTTACATTGACCATAAGATGTAAAAGTACACTAATAAAAAAGAAGTAAATTTGCATTCAAGTAGACTTTTGATAAAAAGGCATATGCTTTATTAGAATTTGTGTTTGCATCCATTACAACTAAAAGTCTATTTGGTAAGAAGGTAAAATTGTCAGTGCAAAACTAACCCAACTTTGCAATTTATATGGACCGTTTTACACTATACATATTTGCATTGTTTCCAAACAAAGCCTAAGTTTCAGCTTGTGGTCTAGGCTTTGGCCAAAATACTTGTGCTTGATGTAAACTTTGGTTGTGCTTAAGTTGAGGCCTTGGTTAGTTAGCCAAAGCCTGACCCAATTGAACTTGGGCTCAACCCAATTCAAGTCTACCCCAACAAATGCATATTTACCTGCATTATATTTATATAAGAATATATTTTTTCAAATTATATAAACATGTATATAGGGGTGATCATTTTCAGCCTGGCCCTACCCCGCCCAAGATTTATGGGACCGTGTAGGCCTGGGCCAAGTCTTATGTTTTAGGCCCAAAACTTGAATCAGGCCCAAGCCTAACCTTATTACAAATGCAAAGCCTAGCCCATGATCATCCCTACATGTATATATATATAAAAGATGCATATTACATTTGTTAATAAAATTTGTGCATAATTTGAATCGATTGCACACTTAAATTGGACCCATGAAGTCCAATAAAAAATACTATATAAAATTATGAATTCTTTTAAACCTAATCAATCTTACTAATCTAGGGGTGATTATAGACCAAGTCAGGCTTTGCACTTATAATAAGAGCTATAGCCTAGGCCCAACCTAGGGTTCTAGGCTTGAAACATAAGCTCGATCCCAAGTCTACTTGGCCCTGGGCTGGGCTGGGGCTGTCTTTCATATATAAAATATTATATAAACTAATTTTATATATGTTTACCAAAAACACTTATTTTATATATTATATATAATATAAATTGTACGTGTCATATTATAATATTCATATATAAAATATATTATATAATATAAAATTATATATATATACACATATGCATATACATGTTTATATGTTTTAAATATTTGTAGGCCTAATGCACGGGCGAGTTCACATCTCTGCCCCACATAGAGCCGCCCCACACCACATCTTCACCGTGTATTGGAAACATCTCCCAATGATAGTACTAGAACCGATGATGTCATCATCGGGAGTTGTTACCAATACACGGTGGCGATGTGAGGTGGGGCGTTGTGGAGCAGAGATGTGAACTCAACACGGGCCGGGCAAGAACACAAAACCCAGCTCAAGCCTAGAATATCTGGGCCGGGCTGAAATGATCACCCCTAGACTAGACTAACGTTGGGCTTGGGTACTCGGATTTGACCTCAGGTTTGGCTAGTCTTGATGGGTTCGCATCTGCCCCCCCCCCCACCCACCCTCTTGCCTCCCAAAAACGTCCCACGAAACCTAGGTGCGACACGTGTCATGACACACGTGCACTAGGATGACTCGTGCGGTCTCTATTTCACGCCGTTTGTATCACGTCCGTTAATTCCTTCTCGCCCAAAAGGGTTTATTCTCTCATTCTAGGTATTCCTTCTCCTATTCTACTCCTATTCTACTGTGAACTGAAACCCTTGGTGCCCCCTTTCGTAACCCACCCACCGAAGATAAACTCTTTCGAGTTCCGCCGGCCATATAAACGGCGAGAAGGTAAGTATTCTATAATGGAGGGAAGTAAGCGTCGCTAGTTTTCTCGGCGAAATGCTTAGCACCGGATTTTCTGTCGTTGGGTTCAATTGGATGTCGTCGCCGGCGGCCACAGAGCTGGAGTGCATAGTCATGGATTGGCTTGGCAAGATGCTTAAGCTCCCCAAGTCTTTCCTCTTCTCTGGAAACGGTGGTGGTGTGCTACAAGGGACTACCTATGAAGCCATCTTGTGCACTTTCACAGCAGCCAGAGATCGGACGTCGAATAGAATTGGTAGGGAGAACATAGGGAAGTTGGTGGTTTATGGATTAGACCAAACCCACTTCCGTGCCGTTGCAATGAGTAAGGCCACCTCATTCGGGCTGGCCCCCAAGTCTCTTTAGTCTACAATCCAAGCAGATATACAAGTTGGGCTCATCCCATTATTCCTCTGTGCTACTGTCGGTACTACATCGTCGATAGCCGTTGACCCAATTGCTCCTCTATGCGCAGTGGCCAAAGAGTATGGAGTTTGGGTTCACATCGACGCAGTATACGTCGGAAGTGCATGCATATGTCCTGAGTTCAAACACTTCATCGATGGGGTAGAGGATGTAGACTCGTTCAGTTTCAATGCACATAAGTGGTTCTTCACCACTCTCTATTGCTGCTGCCTTTGGGTCAAGTACCCTAGCACTCTTGTTAAGGCCCTGTCAACCAGTCTTGAGTATTTGAGGAACAAAGCTACTGAATCAAAGCAAGTGATAGACTACAAAGACTGGCAAAATAGCCCTCAGTCGTCGATTCCGAGCCATGAAGCTCTGGATGGTGCTTTGGAGCTATGGTGTGGCCAACCTAAGAAATTTCCTTTGGACCCACGTGAAAATGGCTAAGCACTTCGAAGAGAAGGTAACCATGGACAAGAGGTTTGAGATTGTGGTGCTGAGGAATTTCGCGATGGTATGCTTTTGGCTGCTACCGCCGCCGGTGAAGGATCATGAGGATGAGACGCTCCGGCAATCGTTACTGTAAGTTGCTGGAGTTGATCAACTCAGGTGGGTGCATATACATGACACATGCGGTGGTTGGGGGTGTTTACATGATCAGGTTCGTTGTTGGTGCAAGCCTTACGGAGGACCGCCATGTGAACTTGACATGGAAGGTAGTGCAGGAACATGCATAGACCATTCTCAAAGCGTGCTGATTAAGGTGGCGACCTGCGACCACCACTTTGTATTCATGGAGTTGAGGGTTTAATAATTCAAACTTATGAAAATAAAGAGTAAGACCCAGGAAAAAAATAAAAGAAATTAATTACTTGGGTTCATTAATTTTGTTCATATTCATCATCTGCATTTTTTTTTTTTAATTTCTTTTGTATCTATTAAATAATCTACATTGAATTGTTTCTACTATAAAATTATCAAATTATTATTGATTTTACAACAACGATTCTTAATACTCTCTCTTTCTCTCGCCATTTGTATAACCGTTGGCGTCTGCCGGCGGAACTCGAAAGAGTTTATCTCCGGTGGGTGGGTTGCGAAAGAGGGCGCTAAGGGTTTTAATTCAGTAGAATAGGAGAAAGAATACTCAGAATGAGAGAATAAACCCTTTAAGGCGAGAAAAAATTAACAGACGTGATACAAACAAGGTGAAATAGAGACCGCACGAGTCATCTTAGTGCGCGTGTATCATGACACGCGTCGCGCCTAGGTTTCGTGGGACGTTTTTGGGGGGCAAGTCTGTGGGGGGCAGATGCGAACCCAGTCTTGATGTTCGGAGTCCGGAGTCCCATTTTTGGCGGTTCGCTTGACAATGCCGTTAGCCTGCGCCTCCTTCTGCTTAACGTACGCAATCACCTTCCAATTCCCCATTTCGCCTTTTTTTTTTCTTTATTTTATTGTATTTTACATCGAATTGTTTAGTTGTTTTATTGTTGTTTGCCGCTACTCTAAAGTCCAGCTTAACAGACTCCTGTAATTCGGTTTCCTTGTTTCTGTGACTGAAATCAGCGAGAATTAGTATTTTAAATCTTGCATACCAAATCAATAAGCTGTACCAGATAATTAGGGTTTCAGAGTTGTTAGAAACACGAATGAAGAGGTTTTGCTTCTCTGACTCGATCAGCAACTTGGAATTTCAATAAGAAAAACGATTGCTTTATCTTCTTGGTGGTGGTGGTGGTGAGGGGGGGGGGGGGGGGGGGGGGGGGATTTGTTGGTTCTAAAGCCATTACTTGTCTGAGCTTCACCAATTTTTAGGGTTTCATGAGAACCGATATGAATACTTGGATGGTCTGGGGGCTTGCTCTTTTGTAAACAAATTACTATAGATAGTGGAATGTAAGTTTGGTTGAAATCAATTGCTCGAAAGTTTTCCTTTTTATAGACTCATTACTCAAATTAGCTGACTTATTCTCTGATATGTGGGGAGCTTCAATTTGGTATTCATGCGTATATACTATATAGGAAATCGTGTTTTAAGTTTAGTATCTTCTAGTTTTGCAGTATCTCCCAGGAATGTAAGGCCTGGAGCATTGGTTTGTTTGAAAGCAACAGCAGTGGAGTCTCAACGTTTCCTATTGAATTTGTCAGCATCTTTTTCATCCACCATTAACAACAAGAAAGATATCAAGAAGAGGGGATCGATGGGTATCTCTTCCAATACTGAAAAAAGTGCTGTCAAGGTTATTGAATAGTTATCTTCATTGTCATTAAAATAGTATGATTTTGTTTTTTGGTTTTTTCAAGTGGAGATGGTTTCTCTGACACTAACTGGTTGACATGTAGGAGAACACAGCGAGAAATCAAGTAGTTGAAATTCAGACTATTAGGGATGACCCAGCCAGACTTAAAGCAATGACAGTACGAGAACTCAGAACAGTTATGAGGTAAAATAATAGTGTGTGGAGATGGATGTTCATGTCTGCCCTGGTATTCCATTAATCAAGGTTAAACAAACAGGTATTGAAATCAGAATGAAGCTGGAACTCCAGAATATTATGAAGAACATTGCATATATAAAAATAAATGGATATGAGTGTCTTAACTATAGAAAATATAACAAACCTTTTTGCAGCATAACTGATACATCCAGTACATGGATCCTATGACACATGAAGGAAATCATTTTTGCTTTTGTCAGACCAAGCTTTGCATATGGTGGATACATCGTTATACTTCCTTTTGGATATTTATGTTTCTTTTTTTCCCTGACAACTCCAATTAACTGTAAAATCAGTTGAAGATTTGGTATTTCATTTTTTTGCTGAACACCCACTAAACGGTTCCTGATACCTGTCGTGTATTATTTTTGATAAAGATGAAAAAAAACTCCTATTATGTTGTATTAAATTTTCAGGAGTGCTGGAATCCCTGCTAAAGGTTGCAAAAATGATCTTGTGTCAACCTTGAAGAATTTCCTGACCAATGAAAATGATGGTATCTTATCATCTCTTTCAAAATAAGTTTGGGTTCTCTCTGTAATATTTATAGGGTAGATGGGTCATTTTTATGGTCTTAAGTTTCTAGGGTGTGCAGGTCAAAGTTCAGTTGTAAGAGAAGAACATGGGACCTCAATGATCAAATCAGTTTGTTCCGAAACTGTTTCATCTAAACAGAAGCGTAATAATTCATATGATGAAGATCAAAAGCAAAATGTGAACGCTGTTTCAGAGATTTCTGGAATTAAGAGAAGGGGAAAAGCACCTTCAGTTGGTACTGGTGTTGAAGTTAAAAAGAAAAGGGTAATGACAAAACAAAAGTTATCAGTCAAAGTTGATGCTGTTGCCGGTATATTCTTTCTTCCTTGCATTAGTTATTGCTTCTTTATCCTTTATTTCACCACTAGTTGGAAATATACATTTTTTTATCATTAACACAATTCATTAATTATTACAATAAATTACAGAGAGGAAGACAAACTTTCTTATCTTCCAACTACATCATGAGCCTCAAGAGAGGAAACAAGAGAGAAAGAGAAAACAGAAAAAGAAGAAAATTAAATTACATCTGTGCCCAGAACATGACATCCTTGTCCACCCTTTGTTTAGCTAACCCGTCAGCAAAAGAATTAGCTGATCTTTTTACCCAACTGATTTTAACTTCCATTTCTCGAACCAGCCATCTGAATTTCCTCTTCAAAATACTATAACTCCATAAACCACTATCTTCTTTGTTCAGCCACCCAACTACCACCTCCGAGTCCCCTTCAATTATGAGTTTTCTGATATTCATCTCCCTAGCTTTCTGGACACCTTCCATAACTGTGTGGATCTCAGCTCTGAGAGCGTCACCCACTCCAATTGGGTATGAGAACATGGCAGAAACAACTCCATTCTCATCCTTGAAGACACCCCTAATCCTTGATTGTCCGGGGTTCCCTTTGCTACTTCAATCAAAGTTTAGTTTTATGAAACCTGCAGGTGGGGGAGTCCAAGACACACTCATCCCTACTTTAGTGTAGGTACAGCTAGCAATCTCACCCCACTTCCTCAGCATGTCATCCATTGTATATTTTGTGAGTATCTCTAGGGACTTCATCCACTAAATAACTCTTATGTGGATCAGGGCCCTCAGCTCTTCATCCCCTCTCTCTACATCAAAGAAGATTCTGGAGTTTCTTTCTTCCCATAAAGACCAGCATACTGCTGCCCTCAGTCCTCTCCCCATAGTCCTTCATCTTTTCATACACCACCTGAAAAAAGGAGCAAAAAGGCCTTGTAAATTTGATGGAGGAATCCAAGTACACCCAAAAAGAGAGAAAGCCCACTCCCAAATAGACTTTGCAAATTGGCAAGACACTAGAAGATGAAAACCGGTCTCTCCATCAGCTTTACAAAGAACACACCAATGAGGGGACAAACAAGTATTGGGTCTCTTCTTTTGGAGAAAATCACCAGTGTTGATTCTTTCTAGAAAGGCTTCCCAACAAAAACTACCAACCTTAGGAGGAATTGACCTGCACCAAGCCTCATTAACAGGGAAAGGGGGGGTTACAGGATCGGTGGGCTGGCTTAGCACTTTAAAGGAGGCACAGGAGAAAGAACCAATAGGGGTGGGGATCCGGATTCTAGAGTCATCCTTAGTAGGGTTCAAGAGTTGGAAATACACATTTTACTATAGTTGTATATGATTTGCTTAATTATTTATTTCATATTAATGACTTTAAATTCATTTAACATGGTTGATGGGATTTTTCTGTGGTTAATGATGCTAGGTAAGAAGCCTTCCCGAGCGAGCAGACAATCTCTGCAGATTTGTAATGAAGATGATGGAACTATTGATAAAGTTGATGTTTCCATTAATTCTAGTGAACCATGGACTGTGCTTACACACAAGAAGCCACAACAAGGGTGGATTCCATATAATCCAAGAACCATGAGGCCTCCTCCTCTTACTGATGATACAGAATTTGTGAAGATATTATCTTGGAATGTTAATGGCTTAAGAGCTTTACTCAAATTGGAGGCCTTCTCTGCACTACAACTTGCACAGAAGGAGAACTTTGATGTGTTATGCTTACAAGAGACCAAACTTCAGGCAAGTATTGTAACTATATTAATCAACTCCTGTGGCTTTTTTTAGCTCTCTGGATACCTGGTCTCTAACTGGGTTGCTGCAAGATTAAAAATGATATTGGCTCAAGAGTGATGTTTAACAGAAGGAAAAAGTTTGTGTAGATACTGGAATATTGTTTGAAGTTGTTCTGAGTGATGAAACAAATTACAAGAGCAAACCATCTGAATAGGCCTTATGAAATATTGTCCTCTAGGGATGTTAATGAACCCCAAAAGTCTGAATTATGATCTGACATATGATCCGATTAAATGTTATAACTTGCATCTGATTAACAATCAGATCAGATGCGGATTTAAACCCATGCGATTGGATTAAAAGCCACCTCTGATTGTATATATATTATTTGTAAGTTAAAAAGTAATTAGTTTTTTAAAACTTTATAATTTTTATATTCATTTTAAGAACAATCATTTGAACTTGGTTAAATACAAATCTGACATGTGTCCGATAAATCGGATTTTGGATCAGATTCAGATCTAACAGTTTGGTAATCGTATTGGATTTGGATATATCTATATCCAATCTGATTCCTACCCGATCACAGCCTTATTGTCCTCCCACCTGCTTAAGTTAGTATTTGATTTGCATCACGTCATGTGTTAGAGATTTAGTCAATTAAATGCAAAATTTAATGGTTACATGCTAATTGAAATTAAGCTGATGGGCAGGATTAATTAGTGCTTCTTGAAAGTTTATTTCCTTTTATTTTAAGATGAATTACTAACCCTGCTCTAGGGTGGTTCGTTTAACCATGAATTGATTAATTGGAATCAATATTCTTTGTTGAAGAAAATGAAATGAAAGAGAACAAGGTTTAGACTGTTTTTAGTTCTATTAGAAGTAAAATGAAAACAAGGGCAGACAGTTGAACAATGTTAATTATGTCAGAGAGGGGCTGTGGAAAGAAAAGTCCCTGCATGCCTTTAGGATCAAAACATATTTCCCATGTGATGTGAACTCAAGATGAACCCTTGTGGTCACTCTTCCTTAAGACCTTTCTATTAACTCTTCCTGTCATGCTATCCCACATTCTAAAGAGAGCACAAGTTGTAAATTTTACCTTTTGTATTGCCAAGTTGCTTTTGAGCAGTGTTTTAAAAGGTGTGGGAGGCGTACGCCTGGAGGCACGCCTCCAGGCGAGGCGCTCCCAAAACGCCCTGAGGCGTATGCCAGAGGCGCTGACTTTTCTCATGAGTGTGCTAGAGGCGTATGCCTCTTGCGCCTCATGCACATCTGATATGAAAATACAGAAAAAAAAAAGAAAAAAGAAAAAAAGGAAAGGAAAGGAAAGGAAAAGAAAAGAAAGGGAAAGAAAAGGAAAGGAAAGAGAAGAAAAAAAGAGAAAAGGAAAGAAAAGAAAATGAAAGGGAAGGGAGGAAAAGATAAGGGGAAAGAAAATGGTTTGCCCCCTGCCCCCTTTTCAATGCAGCCCAATTTGTTTTTTTTTTTGAGTTAGGGGGGGGGGGGTCTTGTATAAAAGATTTTTATTAAAAATAAAGAAAAAATGAGATCCCCCTTCCTCCTCATCCTCCTCGTAACCCCCCCCCCCTCCTCTTAAGGAGGCTTATGCCTCTTGCGTTCTAAATTACGCCTCACTCCTCTAGGTAGTGGAACGCCTCGCGTCACACCTCCGCGTTTTAAAACACTGCTTTTGAGATCATATTACTAAGAGAAATATGATTTATATCCTTTTTTTATTGGAAACAATAACTTTCATTGGACATTAATAAAGATTATTACAAGATATGAGCACCACAGATTGTGCTGGCCCCATAGGGAATACAAAGGTTAAAAAGCAGCCCAACATAGTTCCCCTCTAGTTGAGCACTGTTTGGCTAAGCTGTCAGCCAAACCATTGGCTGATCTTCTAACCCATCTAGAAGTTACTCCAATCGTCCTTGCTAACCTCCAAAATTCTCTCATGTCTTGTTGATGGCTCCAAATTCCAAGATTCTTTCTGTATCCAACCTGCTACCAACCTTGAATCTCCCTCTATCTCAATCTGATGGAGGCACAGTTTAGTTAATTTCAGACCTTGAAGGAGGGTCAACACCTCAGCTTGCAGTAGTCTCCAACCCCTATTGGCCCCAAGTAAAAAGGCCAAAATTCTGCCTCCTCCATCCCTTAGAGCTCCGCCTATACCCGAGGATCCTGGATTGCCTAGTGAACTCCCATCAAAATTCAGCTTGATTCTTTGCTCAATTCTCTTCTTTTTATGTGTAGAACTGATTGTTGAGGAGAAGTCATTAGCTTCTAGTGTCTTCCAAAAAGAAGATTGCAATATATGTATTTTAAAGGCAAAATAATAGTGTTAAATCCTTCAAGTTAGTCAAAACAAGCAAAAGATTATGTCTGCAAAAATTATAATTTAATTTTGAGATACACATTTAAAATACAGCATTCTCAATCTATGCGAATTAAGCACTTATGTGTTTACTAAGCAGTGAGATTTGTATTTCCTTCATTACTTGAAAGGTCTTCAAATTTTTGCTATTGACCAACTAATTGAAGGACCTTTTGAAAATAGGAGAAGGATGTGGAGAAAGTCAGGCAATGTCTCCTAGATGGATATGAGAATAGCTTCTGGACGTGCAGTGTCTCCAAGCTTGGGTACTCTGGTACTGCAATTATTTCTCGGGTATATTGCTTCTTTGATTGTAGTACCCATTTGTGAAGTGTTTAGAAACCAAGCTTTGGTACTTCGATTCTGAAATTGTTTCTTTGTTTAATTATGTAATAGTGTTTGAATGTTGATCTGGTCATAAATGCACATTGAAATCTAGACTGTCTTGAGCTAGTCATGGTTGTTTTCAAAATGTATTTGACTCATTTTACCATATGAACTTCATCAGTTTGCAACTTTTGGCAATATTACTTGTAAATGTACCAAAATCCTATTACTAGTAAATAACTGTACAGACATGGAAGCTCATTGATATACTCTATCAAAAGAAAGCTGATGGGAGTACCGGAGTGTATACACCCCAGTATACAATTTCTTGTTTATCAGAGTCTCTATGTTTAATCCAACATGTAATGTATGATTGTTTAAATTGGATGCTTGTATATTTCCTTTGTAGTTTTTTGGTCGTCTATGTTGTAGTTTCTTTTACCCTAATAGATCTCCAATTTGTACATGTTTTTGAATAAGACAGGATTGTTCTGGCTCTTCAGGTATCCGTTGTTCTGACACTGAAATTCTATGTTTTCATTTAATCATCATGAGTTGATGATATACTATGTGATTGTTTCTTCTCTTCTAACCTTGTTACATTGTGCAGCATGATATATAGGTAAAATTTATTTCATATGGTTAATAGCTTTGCGACCTTTCTATTTAATTGGTGCTAAATACCAATTATATCTCTGACAGATAAAGCCACTTTCAGTGAGATATGGGCTAGGCATCTCAGATCATGATAGCGAAGGACGGCTTGTGACAGTGGAGTTTGATAAATTTTATCTGATAAGTGGATATGTTCCTAATTCTGGGGAAGGTTTGAGAAGGCTGGTATTGAAATTTCTGCTTATTGACTACATCTGTTCTCGTGAAGTTGTCTGTATTTACTGTATAATAGGAAAGTTTCTTGGACTAATGGATTTTATTGGATTCTAGACTTACAGGGTTACGCAGTGGGATCCCTCTCTTAGCAATTACATGAAAGTGAGTGAACCCTTCCTATATTTCGTTTTATATAGGTTAAAATAGGTTAATCTCAATGAGTTCTATATCTTGGATTTCATGGTATGGTGTCAGTTCAAGGAAGCCTAACTGTATGTTCACAATTATGTTTCCTATCTTCTATAATGTTTCAGACAATTTCTATTGTTCATCACTCTGTTTTGAATTGCTTTGCACATCCATGCTAAATATTGATCCTTATTTTTCAGTGTGCTATTTTTTTTTTTATTTTGAATTAGTCTTTTAAATAGTTATTTGAGCAATTATACTGTAAATGTCTATTGTTCTTTTGTTTGTACAAAAATGTTTCAAGAAGTTATACTGTTTTTTTGAAGTGATTGGATTTAAAAGAGCTAGGGGCAGACAAAAAGAGTATGGAGTATGGGTTGAGGTACTTAAAAATGATTTGAGGTTTTAGAGCTTGACCATGGATGTGGCCCTAGATAGAGTGGAATGGCAAAATAGAACTCATGCAGCAAATAATGTAGTCAGGATTTTGAATAAGGCTTTGTTGAGTTAAATTAAATTCTGGTAAGTGAAACCATTGGTATTCCACTGTGCTAAATATTCTAAGAATTTCATATCATTCTTTTTTCTGGTCACAACTTTTCAAGGATTCTTAGAAGATCTCAAAGCATTGTGCCATTATTACTTGATATTTTTATTTGAACTAGTATTTTGCAAAAATAATATACCATTCTCATTTGTCCTAACTCCCTAGCAAAAGTTTTCTATATTATGATACCAGCCTTGAGGCATGTGAAACATGTGTTAAGGATCTAGGATGGGCATGTAGAAGTGTGAAACTATCAGGGAGGTATGGTGGAAAACATTGCCACAAATAAGTATAGAATTGCCTGTTGTAACACAAAGACACACAGTGAGAGGTGGTAGAACTATCAACACAAGGAGTTAATCGGTGGAACACTAAATGTTTGCCTAGGGAAAGAGAACTGAAGATTATGGAGAGAGGGACAGAAAAGAAAATGAAAAAAAGTAAAAGGGTAATCAAGGGAATGAAAGAGTGGGACTCCACAGATTGGAGCCATTGAATTCCCTCTTTTCAATAAGGTAATAGAATTCATATGGTAGTGGGTAGCTTTGGTTTTTTATTCTTTTACCCTTTTTTCTCATTCCTCTCAAATAAAGTATGCATCACCACGTACATAAATCTGGTTACTGTTAAGAACCATCTATACTTATGGATCTTTGCCTTGTTGCCTTGTACCTATAGTTATGTTTAAGTGCATAAGTTGACAATGAAATTGTTGGTAAACCATTATCTCTAGTTTGTAATGAATAGTGCTAATGGCTTCGTGCACATGATACAGGAGCTAGAAAAGTCAAAGCCTGTCATTTTGACCGGTGATCTCAACTGTGCTCATCAAGAGATAGACATTTTTAACCCAGCTGTAAGTGATCCACAATATTCTATAGTTAACATTCTAGTTAAGAGAAAAAAAGGTTTACATTCCTCTAATTTCTCTTCTTCTTGTTTTTGAGTTATGTTTTAAGCTCAACTAGCAATTTAGTGTTATGCAGCAAGAGTTTTTGGAGTTTCACTCTTCAAGGAATTACAGAGGCCCAAAACATAAGTTATGAAGATGAACTCAACAATATAGCACCCAATTAACTTTCAGATGGCAGTAAGAAGTGGATTTAAAGAAGATGGTTGGGCAGCTTACTCTAAGGAGATACATAAGTTTTTTTTTTGATACAAAGGTGATAAATAAGTGAAACCCATCAAAAAGAGATATATTAAATTAAAATTCAATATGTTTGCATGATACTTACCTGATATGATACCAGATATTGCATGGATGCTTCTAGAGTTATTAGTAGCCATTTCTTGGTGTAATGTTAAAAGTCTAGGGTGACAAGCTTGAGAATGTGGTTTTGAATCTGACAACAGCCACTTTGTGCCCAAAGAAAAATAAAGCCAATGGTTAGGTCATATCCAGTCTGCCCCTCCAAAGACTCCATATAACTGGGACAAATATTGGATACTTCCTGAGTATTCTTTATAGCATGAACACTTACAAAGTTTGTGAATGGGACATCTTAGTGGATAATATGATTGACATGTCAAATTCAGAAGTATACATGGATTTGTCCACTATGCTAAATCAGGCAAAGGTGGCTATCTTGTTATGTAAGGCCAGCTTACTGAATTTCATATTTAAGAAATAATAAGTGTTCTTTGTGACACAGTCCTGAGACCATCTTTTTTTTTTGTATGGTTTCTTTTTAGTAAATGATGATCTCGTTATTTTTTTTATTAGGAGGTAAGGCTTCAACATCCCTTCTCATAGGTTTCCAATTTTCGCATTAGTAAAATAAGAGGTGGTGACCTCCCCGTTAGAAGTAAATTTTGGTGGTCAAAAAATAGAATATTTACCTGAACAATTTATAGATGCTAGAAGTTATACTCAATTTAGCAAGATGGAAGTATTAAAAAGTGATATTTAGCTTAAAAACTAAATATAGAAGTGTGTTATAACCATATTAATAAGTCGATCATAGTAGGAGATTCTGAAGTCGTGGTGAACTGGCTAAAAGAGGATAACTCTGGGCTCTGGAATTACAGCAATGAAAAGAGGAAATTTAAGTGGCTGACTAAAGACATTGAAATTCAATGCACATGGGTAAAGAGAAGTGCAAGCTCATTGGCAGATGGCCTAGCTAGGCAAGGGGTGAACAGAAACTCTATTTTTTGGGCTGTGTTGTAATTGCTTTACTTTTGGTGTTCACTGGTTGTATTTGGGAGTTAAGATTATTTAGCTCCCTTTGTAATTTTCATAATCTTAATACAATTCACTGTTATTGATCAAATAAATAAATAAATAAATACAGAGTTGTATTCTTGTTTCTTGTATCTATGTCTTGGCCTTTTAGATCAAATGATGGTAACTATGGTGCTTTTGCTTGATTTTTCTAGATATTATTCCTAAATATTAACCGCTCTTAACATTCCGATGCTTCGCAATTATATTATCATTTCACAGGGAAATAGACGAAGTGCTGGATTTACAGATGAAGAAAGGGAGTCGTTTGAAAGAAATTTCTTATCTGAGGGTTTTGTGGATACCTTCAGAAGGCAGCATCCTGGTGTTGTTGGCTATACTTACTGGGGTTATAGGCATGGTGGGCGTCTGAAGAATATAGGTATCTCACGTTCTACATTTACTGATATACTTTTTGGGTGTTTGTTAATTTTATTGCACGAAATTAGGATTAATAAAACCAGCACCACGCAAGGATCTTTGAAATAATGCATATTATGCTTACATCAAATACATAATTTTGCAGCTACACTTAATTATTTCCTACTTGTTACACTGATTGTTGAACCCAAAAACTTAGCTCTTGTTTTTTTTGAAAGAAGGTAAAGTATGATTGTATTAATAACTGGTCTTGTGTACAACAAGTAACTGTACAAAAAAGGACCTCAAAAAAAGTCCACTCTCAAAAAAGTATGATCAGAAGTAACATCTCTGAATTCAATATGTATTGACAACCAGCTCCTAATGGAATCTATGGCTGAATTGATGACCTCCGCTTCAGAAGTGGATTTCTGATAAAACAACCTTCTGTTTCTTTCTGGCCACACAGCCCAGAGCACTGCTGGAGGAACAGAAGCCCAGCAAAACTTAGCTCTTGTTTCATTTCAAAAGGAAATAATATTTCTAAACAATAGATTCCATCCATACCTTTTTGGCTAGAATTGGTGAAATGTATATGAGGTTGAGATTTCTGAAGTGTAACCATGAAATTTAGTGCTACAAATATCCAAGTTACAAGCTTTTGGTCACTTCTGTATTGCCCACATGCACGATACATGGCCTGTTTTGCACTTCCTGAATGTAGTGCGAATTCTTCACTATTTTCTCTTCCATCTGGTTTATTCTTGATTTTGCAGAATTAAAAGCAGTTAGCAGAATGGTATCATAACATAGGTGAGAATAATCACAATCCTTATCACACAGAGAGTTAATAAAAAATGATTACTTGTGAAGCAATTCAGGATAATTTGAATTAATTTATTGCTGATTCTTCAGAGTTGATGGTTTGATGAAAGGAAAAAACATATTGTTTTTCCATGAATAAAGTATGTTATGCCATCAGTAATGTAAGGATGAGGGCAACATTAATGCACAATAGTTATTTTCTGGTTGAGAAAAAAGAAAAAACTTACAGATTGAGGAAAAGATTGGTTTTGGGAATCCTTGGGAGGTAACCACAGAATTTATATTCTAAATAAAACGGGTAAAGTACTTAATGAATTTTTCTTTCACTGATAAAAAATAAATAATAATTATAAAAAGGGTAAAGTACTGATTAACAAACTTGTCTTTGTGTGTGTGTGTGTGGGGGGGGGGGGGGGGGGGGGGGTTGGTTACTGATTGACAGTTTGATGCAGTTCTAGCTGATTTTTTTTGGTATTTCAACAAAAGAATATTATGAAGAGCTTTAATACAGTTATATGCTTCGCCTTTTGAGTTTTAGGAAAAAACTGATGTGGTTTCACATATATCTATCTCTCTATCTATCTATATATAGATCCCTTGTTGCATGGATGGATAGGAAGATGTGGTTCCATGTGCCTGAGTACTAACTACCAATTATGTTGACAGTTACTGTCTACAAGCAGGGAAATGAATAGGCTGTTTTGTTGAGGAATATTTATTGTTGGGTTTAAATAAGAGAACATTGGATAAATACAGGTACTATGTAATCTGAACGAAAATGAGTGAAGCATTTAAAGTAAGTCTAGCAATCTATGATACCAAATACCTATAATGGGTCTCATGTTGGATATTTTCAATTTTTAGTGTGAATTCCATGTCCAAAAATCTCTCAAGCAATGAGCTGATAATAGCTACCAAATTTGTGTCCTTTTTCTCGTATATCCACCCTACATTTGGGCTTTTTTTGGGAAAAAGGAGGAAGTAGCTTCTATTATTATATATAGAACTGGGTAAGAGTTACAGCATTGTAACTGACTGCTATTGGATTTTTACATTGTTGGTGAGCTTTTTCATCTGGCTCCAATGAAGTTGCTTGACCCTCTTTCATTTAGTTTTCTTGCTTTTCTTTATGAACAATCTCTCTCTCGCTCTCTCTCTTATATGGTCTCTCTAGCTAGTTGGGTGTTCTTTCAAAGCTAGTGTGGTTCATGCCAATGTCCTCCGGTATTGGTTAACAAGGATCTCCTTGAAAACATTCTAGGAATTAATTTTCCAATATGGACTTCCATTAACTTACTATGTAAAATATTATTTAATGATTTGTGCTCCTTATTAATTCCATTTTCTTGCATTCTTCCATTATTAATGTGGAACAGGGTGGAGGCTTGACTACTTTCTTGTCTCAGAATCTATAGCTGACAAGGTTCATGATTCATACATTCTCCCGGATGTTGCTGGCAGTGACCATTGTCCCATTGGTCTCATTCTTAAGCTCTAGGCTGGTAGTGCTAGCGTTTTTTCTCTTTGGAGAACCGTGATAGAGGAATTAGGTATATATGGCTGAACATGGAAATTAAGATAATGGGAAGTTGAATGTCAAACAGACAAAGACCATGCCAGAATCTGGTCTGTGGACACAAGAAGAAGAAGAAAAGGTGCCAACGCACTTTAAAATATACTTTTGCTGTTTTGCTGGTTGGAGAAAGGGCTAGGGCTCAATATGGTGCTTCCAAGTTCCAATCTCATCAAATCAGATATCTCAGAAGGCACATTTAAGCAATAGCTTTTGTAGGCGTAGGGTTCCAAATTCCATTACTTAACAAGGTTTTTGAAGGGCATTTCCATGTATGTAACATTTTCATTTTGTCGCCTAGCTTTTTTGACATGAATGAACAGTTAATGTACAAGATACTGTTATTTTATGCACTGAATGCTATTTGACAACAAAGACTACAATGTTAAGAGTTATTTTTAGGTATACAATTTAGAATTAAAAAAGAATTATTGTACTAATACTATAAACTCTTGGACATTTATCAGATTCCTACTTATATGTCCGCATTCATGCAACTAGGACGAGCAATTGGGTTATTTAGTTAAAAACACAAATTGAAGAAAAACCGCAAGGCCTTTATATATAATTGTTTTTGCTCAATTTGGGAAGTGTTCATATACAAATATGTATAATGCAAATATAAGGTTATTATATACACGGTTTCGTATCAAATATATTTGTATTTATACTCTTCCCAAACTCTAAATGGATTCGAAACAGAAAGAACCAGTCCAAATTCAACTATTAATCCGGACAAAACCACATAATCAGAATGAACATAATCAGTTTGGTTGGATTGGTACTATAAGATAGACCCGACCCATTGACATAATCGGTTAAGGGAGGGAGATGGGTTACCCTGTTGTGTCCCAAGGTTTGAAAAACAAACCTGGATACCAAACCATTTTGACCACTGGTTTTCAGGTCAGCAGTTCGACCATTCGGGTCAAATAGTTTGAAAAATTGAACCCTTAAAAAAACAAGGAAGAAAGGAAAGAAAGAAAAGAAAAGAAAGAAAAAGAAGAAGAAGAAGAAGATGGAGGAAGAGGTAATATTCACCAGCAACGACAACGGCGGTAGGGACTACGACAGATTTGAGATTTCTCTCTCTTTGATCTCAGATCTGATCTCTCTCTTTCTCTCTCACCCACTCACTTATAGTTACTTTAGATCTGAGATCCCATTTTCAAAACAATGGTGTGAGCACTTAATCTGCCCTCGTTTTAAATCATGTCATTATGTATATTGTGATTTCATTGTAGTGACACGCTAGCACATAAATAGTGATTATTATCGAATTTTATTTAGTAGGCTGATCAAGTTTTGTCTTATATCCACCGTCCAAAAGGTTGACATTGGATCTTCGGTCTTCACATATATTGGATCTCTTGTGGGACCATTGAAGCGTACTGTTTCTCAGTATGCCCCGCCACGTGTTTACATCTAAATAAGGTTTTGTTATCTACATAAATGCTTGCATGATAATATCCACCCGACTTACCACCAAAAAGAAGGATGGCCAGTCTCACTCTCCCCACTTCTAACTCCGTCTTCACTTCTCTCCGTCTGAACAAACCAACGCAGGCATCCTTCCGGACGTTAGACGTCTTCCCTTGTCGGGAAGTTCGTTTCTCCGGCTACTTGGGCCGTCGCCAGAATGCTAGAAGGTTAGAGGTGGTGACACGGGCGGGGCCAAGCACGAGCAGTCTCATCTTCGCGTTCGTGTTTCCACTCTCTCTTGTTGCCTTCACTGTCTTCACCTCCATACGAATTGCTGATAAGCTGGACAGGGATTTCCTTGAGGAGGTAATTAACTCATGATTAGCTTTGTACCAAATCAATTTATGTCTATTGATGTGGAGAGTTGTTAACCCGTATTGTTCCTGCATTTGATAATTGGGTGGAGGATTTTGCACCGTGTCCTAGTGGTGTCCGGTTAAAGTTATTTCAAACCTAAATCCAACCTGCCAGTTGTTCGGAGAAATTCCCTAATGTTCTCTGGTGATTACTCATGTTAAACTGAGAATTTTGGGTCATCGCTAGCAATTGACTGTTGAAGACCGGATAAGCCTGATTAACAATGTAGTTTACAGGGGACTATTATTCCAGTTCGGCGCTTTTTGTTGTTCATGTCAAATTTAGCTCTGCTGTGTGGTAATTTTTGATGGTGAATATGTGTGAAATTGTTTTTTTTTTTTTTTTTTTTTTTAGATTTCTGGGTTTGATTACACGTTAATCTTTGATTGATACCGTTTATGAATAGTGGTTGTTTCTATGCTTTTATCAGCAATCACGAACAATAAGAATATAGTAGTCGATATTTTCTCTGGTTCATCAAGATTAGCAGTTAGCAGTTTAGCACATGTTTTCTTAGTGTATTTCGCTTTTCATTTTTTGGATATTGAAAAGAAACCCTCTCCGCATATTGGGTCCATTTTATTTGGATGCCAATAGACTCTTAAGAATTGATATATTGTTGTTTGAATGAAATCAAATGCTATCTGTGGTTTTGTACACTAGAGGTGTTTTAGTTGGTCATGTCAAATTTATCCCTGATTTGTGGTAGCCATTGCATCTTTGATGGCGGATAAGTGTATAATGGAGTTATCTTTTGTTGTTTTAGAATTTAGATTTCTGGGTACGAGTAAACATCTGTCTTTGACTGATATCGTTGGTTGGTAGATGGCTTGATTAATGATTTTATCATGAATCACCAGCAACGATAGCATGGTAACCGACTTTCTATCCGGTTCAACAGGCTTATCACATGTTTTCTTTAGTTTATTTTGCTTGGCATATTGGTCCATTTGGTTGGGATGCCAACAAACTTTAAGATTTGATATACTTGTTTGAATTCAGAACATTCAAGTAGAGGAATGAAGTTTTATAGTAGATAAGGTTCACAATGGATACTTTCATCTTTCTTCTCATGGTCATGACATTGGATAAGGGAAGGTTAATAATCAGGGTATGTGAATGTGGTATCAAAAGGTGTAAGTCAATGTCCAAACTCCAAACTGGACTGAACCAAATTAGATGGTTATGTTGTTCCGGAGCAAGAACTGGACATTAATTCAGATAACGTTGTTATCTGACAAGACAAAGTAAAGCCATAGCTAACCCTTTGACCCAAGTGATTTTAATCTAACCATTTTGACAGGGACTGCTACAAACTATCTAGGTCACTGTGAGACCAATTTGAACAAAAATAAAAATAAAGGACAGATGATTTATTATGCAATATAACTTTGCACTCTTTTCAGTGTCAGCCTTCTTATTTAATGGGAAAAGATCCGCAGAATTATATTTTCTTTATAATTCTGTTTCTCTAAAGCATGCTATTTTAATGAGAGAATACCACCTTTAGATTTGCAAATACAATAAATTTTTTCCATTAAAAAGGAGTCTCAATAGAAATGTGAAGTTATATTTTCTTTATAATTCTGTTTCTCTAAAGCATGTTATTTTAATGAGAGAATACCGCCTTTATATTTGCAAATATAATAAAAATTTTCCATTAAAAAGGAGCCTCAATAGAAATGTGAAGTTAATGTGATTGCTTTTCATGATTTAAATTTTAGAGTGTGATCTTTTGCATGTTATACATGATGACCCTGTTATCTCAAACTGGCCAATCTGTTGTTTAAACCATATTAACCTGGGAGTTCTTTTCCAGTTAAATACTCCAGTTGATTTTTGATATATTTATTTAAGCATAACATTGAAGTAGCAAATTATTTTGAGATCCTTTATGATGGATGTAATGTAATTATGTAGTTGTGCTTGTTACTAAAGGCTAAAGCAGCAGAGCACACTCGTAGGCTTAACCGCTTGCAAGAAATATTAGAACGGGAGAAACTAGCATAATCATCATTTTGAGATGGTCTTTTTCTTTCATTGTCTTTTCAATTTTCTGCTTTATTTCTTTTCGTCCTTTGGGAATTAGTAGGAACCAATTTACTGGTTCAAGGCTGAGTTTGTAGTTATGAATGATAAAAACTGTCAGAGGATGTCTTCTCTATGAATGATAAAAATTGTTGCTGACCTGAACTATTGTTTAAATCAGCTCGCTCTTAATCAAGCAATGAAGGATGTAGAAGACAACGATGAAGCTCTCCCTGCTTCTGTAGAGGAGGAACCTGCACTTCCACGCACTCGAAACCGTCCAAAGCGAGGAGCTTAGACATGAGCTGTGTTTGGTCTTTTATACGATTTTTAATATGATCATCAGATTCCCTGGTGTCGATGAGACAGGGTAGAAGATTTCGGCAACTCACTTGGTTTCTGTTTCTTAATTTAATGCTGGTTTTGTATTGATAATAATCTGATCCGGAATGTAGATCTATCCACACTCCAGAGTTTGTATGGTATAAGATAGTTGTAGAATAACTGAATTTCTGTATTTAGTAATGATATAAACTTGTAATTTATATGAGCTCATACAGTTCCATTCGAAACTTAGAGATGGAAAGAGAGATGATCAGAGCTCAATTTGATTTTTCTAGGGGATAAAATTGACATTACCTCTGACAGATCGATTTTCTTTAAAAGCTCTTTTTGATTATATGTACAGAAAGTTGGCAATTGTTTACAGAACAGTTGACGACTTGAAGTTGCAGGGGTAAAGCAAAAAAGAAGTTGCAGGGGTTTTGCTTAGGAGGTAAGGGTCAACAAAACATATGAAATTTTGAAAAAGGAAAACCTGCTAAAATCAATTGCAACTAGCATATAATTGCGTATTGGATCCGATGACACCCGAATTCTGTTCAAGTTGAAAACCTCCTACTGAATTTGATTGCATTTTGAACCGGATTCGGGTGGTAGATTTCCAACGGATTTGCAGATTTTTCATTCTTCAATTCTGGTGCGATCGAACACCCCTCCTCATTCGGGTGATAAGCCTGAATAATTGTGACCTTGTTAGGTTTGGGTAGGGGTGCGTGCAATCAAATTGAGCTTTAACTGAACAGTTCAGCCTTGAATTCCAATTCAAGTTTGATACTAATCGAGTTCAAATCTCAGGATATGTTTTGATTAGTTTTTCGAATCTAATATAAAATATAATATATTATATAGGGTAAAATACAAAAACCTCCTCTGAAGTTTCTGACAATTATAAAAACCTCCCTTATAGTTTTATTTTAATAAATACCTCCCCTGAACTTTTGAGAAACTCAACAAAAACTTTCCTTCTGTCACCTTCTCAGATGGAAAACATTAGATTGATGCACCGTTTTTTCCAAATACCCATTCTACCCTTTTATAAATTATTTTACATGCAAAATTATTAAAATAACCATGTTTTAACTCGACAAAAAATGTTAAAAGATGATCATTAAAGGAGGTTTTTGTCAAATTAAAATAGGGTTATTTCAATAATTTTGCATGTAAAATAATTTATAAAAGGGTAAAATGGGTATTTGGAAAAAACTGGTGCATCAATCTAACATTTTCTGTCTGAAAAGGTGACGGAAGGGAGGTTTTTGTTGAGTTTCTCAAAAGTTCAGGGGAGGTATTTGTTAAAATAAAACTATAGGGAAAGTTTTTATGATTGTTAGAAACTTTAGGGGAGGTTTTTGTATTTTACCCTATTATATATCATAAAAATATTATATATATAAAATGCAAAAATATATTAGTTTTTTTTTTAATTTTCAATCTCAATTCAAAATTGTTGAATTGAACTCGAATTCAAATTTAAAAGTACAGCTGAACTGAGGTAAGATATGCTGAAGTTCGATTCATCTTGGCGCACCCCAGGTTAGTATTTTTTGCAATTCTCTCAATAGCTTAAGGCTACATATTTTTTTTTTCATGTAAGTTTTTCTGATTTAATAAACACATCAACATTATATTTGCTTTTACTTATATGGCAGCTGTTTTTGTTTCCAAAAACAAAACCATGCACATTATTGACAAATATACCCCTCAAAAGGGCATCCGCATTCCCTTAAAACCAATCAACTTTCCCATTTTCTTATTGAGCTTTGAAATATATCCTTTTCCAATCTCGTACCCAAGTCCCTAAGCATTGAATAACAATAGAACACAAATGCCAATGATGTGGAGACAAGAAATACTGTTAGGGTCGGGGTTTGTTTGGTTCGCTGGAATAGGGGTTTGGAATCGGAATTGGAATGGTCTGTTCCAATTCCAACTGTTTTAGTTTGGTGGAATCGGATTTCTATTCCTATTCTTGGTGGAATGGCCATTCCCTTCCCCTCTTGGGAATAAAATTCAATTCCAGTCAATTTTAATTCCCATTCTGATTCATGGAAATAGACTATTCCGATTTCAATTTCAATTCTGACTGTAAACCAAAACTGAGAATCTTCTTGTTGTGAGATGGTGGATAAGGCTATTCTGATTGACCCCCAAAGGCTAGAAGAAGATGGTGATTATTGGAGAGAGAGAGAGAACCTTTTTGGGTGAATGATTCATCTAGAATCTTCTTGACATTACAGTTAAGCATTGGAAATATCTTCCTTTTATCTATGAATAGGAAATTAGGGATGTGAGAATAGTTTGTGGATAGCAGATCTATATTTTTTTCTTCAACAAGGTTATTTTGTTCATCTTGCACTGCCTTGTCTAATCATAATTCGAATGTTTTTAAATTTTCAAACCAAGGCTCAAAATATCGATACATCCGATATGTCAATAAGGGCAAATCGATACTTTTTTTTACTTTTATTTTTATTTTTCTCAAAACCGATTCAGGAAGATCAGTTTAGGGCTCATTCATCCTGTAAATCAGTCGGACCCCCGATACACCCACTATAAGAGCATATCGGAGGAATGCCTAAACGATACGTATCAACCGATACAGACCAATACGTGCCAATACTTTAAACCTTGTTTCAAACTTACATTACTTAAGAGCTGTTTGACAGTAGTTGAAGTGGCTGCACTCAAAAAAAAAAAAAAAAAAAAAAGTGGCTGAAAGCCTATTGCTTTTTCTTTTAGCACTTTATTACCAACAAAAGCTTAATGCTTTTTCTTTTGCATTGGTTTGTTTCTAAGTATGATTTGCAATCTTATCTAATAAAAAACCTGTACATTGTCTCATTTTTGCAGTCATTGACGATGCAAATTGGAGATCACATCAGTGGGGCAACTCTGCATGCACATCTTAGAATTTGGGTGAGATGTTCCCAATACACGGTTGAGATGCATCAGTGGGGCGCCCCTACATGCATTTTACTTCTTAATTCTCTCTCGTATAAAACAGAGACCACATCACAAGGAGATACATCATTTTACTTCTTAATTTGCACAAACAAATAATAAAAGTCAAATATGAAACAAAAAAAAAATCAGAATTTACACTCGACCTACTTGATTACTTCTTGCCTCTCAAGTAAATAATCCTCAAGGCGATACATCATTTTACTTCTTAATTTGAAGTCACAAACAAATAACACAAAGTCAAATATGAAGTAACAGTGAATCAGAATTTATACTCAATCTATCTGAACTACAACCATTTACACCAGTGCAAATAAAATTTACATTGCAAACAGACCTCAATGAATTTTAATGAAGTTGCCTGCTCCTTCATTGCTGAAGCTGAAGTTGTAGGTAGAGTGCCATACTCTTGAATGCTTTATCATTTAATCAGTTTACCCATACCCGTGATTGTCATCTGATTCACTCATTGTGAGTATTGCTTAAGAGAAAAGGCAAAGCAGTTGAGTCCTGGAGTCAGATCATAATCATCTCATCTCATGACAAAGTACAATTGTTCAATGACAATTAAGTACTCTACATTCATTTTAATTTGGTTCCATTTTCGTGGTCCTTGTGGATCAGTACAGGTAGTTTTGGACTATCGAGTCCAAAACTCAACAACAAAAACGGGCTTTACAGAGTCCGGTTTTTACAAATGTTATTTGGTGCTATAAACTCTGATAATTTTCCCCGTTTTAGAACTCTCTGGGTTGGGCTTGAGTTGGTGAGTCACCCAAGCATGTGGACTAAGATTCTTGTCAATTTATAAAAGTGGGCCCAGCCAACTACGGCCAATGGGGCCCCAATGCAAGCAAAGCCGTAAGCAAGTTGTAAAGATTGGATAAATCCAGGCCCAACCGACAGCCACCCTCAACACCCAACAGCCTCCTAGTACATGAACTGCGTGTAATTCACTTTCCAGCAAGTACGATGCCCATTTAATAAAACACAATTTCACATGAAACTGAAATAACACCAAAAGGAAATGGATGGATTCGGCACCATGTTCATGTTTCTTCCCTTTTTCTTTCTTGTGGATATGGATAAGATACTGTTCTCATTGTCTGTCAACTCTCAGTCCACAAATTCAGTCTGGAAAGGAAATATCTCAGTAAATATCACTTGAGGGAATCTTCCCCACAGGTTGAAACTCCCACATAAACCATAAAACAAGCAAACATGCATGCAAATCAACAAAGATACCTGGCGGTCAGGATTCTGATTTCTGAAGAAGCTCTTTTAGAGCTGATTGATTGATTTTTCCCTTGCATAATTGCAAGTTTCAGGGAGAAAAGGTCAGAAAGCAATTTACAAGACAGACTACAGATTTGTTGTCTGTGACAACCAAGCATTTCACTATCAAAATCACAACATGGAACAATATATACCTGCTACATACACTTGAAAAGAACTCCCGCAGTTGAAAATCTCAGACGAGGCAACTATTCAGAAGCAAAGGACAAAAAACAACATCACAGATTCTATAGGACTCTGCCCGGCTGGTACCAAGTCTTCCAACTATTATGGAGCTTGAGAGAGAGAGACAGAGAGTCTCTTTAAAACTAGCTTTAATGCTTAAGAAACTGGGGGCTTTTCCCAGCCCCAATTATTGCCTGCATCACCAGATCCATGATGACTAAATGGTCCACAATAATGGACTGAATTCCACCGACTTGGAACCAAAGGCTTCTTATCAATCAGAGGGCGATCATAAACAGAATTCATCCTCCTCCTTCCTCTGCTGCCATTCTTCCACCATCGATCTGTTTGGTAGTCATTTCTATGGAATCTTGAGGTCTTGTACCTTGACATGTACTGAGCAGCACTTTCTCTCTTCCTGCAATTCCTGTTCCATACCCCCCAACCTCCATTTATTTGTCTAGTTTCGCAGTTCTCTAACTCATTAGCATTGTTGTCCCACGGGTCCAAACTCCATGAATTACCTCCATGGTTTTCCCATGTTTTATCCTGACTACCCTCATTTGCCTGAAGATTGTTACCAGATTCCCAAGGATTATGATCAAAGCTAGCATTTTGACCGCGAGGATTGTGGCCAGATTCCCCAGGATTGTGATCAATATTAGCCTCCTGATCACAATCTCCCAAAACTGGATCAGATGACAAATTTTTGGCCATTCTCACAGGATCCTCCTCTAAATCATCCCACCCAGTGCATGGGACTGGCCGATTCAACCATAATAGAGAATCACCAAGACTACCAGCTTTCCCATTCTTTTCCCCCTCATCAGTAGCAACGGGTTCTCGATCAAGGTCCAGTATCAGCTCAGGATCAATGTCAGAATTCCAATCAATTTCGTCAATGTAGATATCTGGGTCAGGCAGAGAAATGTCACAGGGGAGTCCATTGATCTTTGCCCAAAAACGGTTTTTTGCATTGTTGAATGCCTCTTCGCCAGCCGAGTCATTCCACTGAACCACATTCTCATAGAAGGACATTACCTTCTTTGCCTCCAAAAGCCTTCTCCATGGAACTGCACCCACAGAACTGCAAAACTTCTTCTCCCATGAAGGCACAGTGGGCTGCCAAAACCCTGATTTCATGACACCAGAAACAATAACATGACTAAACAGTCATCATTACGGAAAACAAGTAATTTAAGAGAACCTTACAACTCAAATTTTGAATACAATCATAAAACGAAGTTTTCTTTAAACAAGAGGAACCATCTCTGCAATTCAGAAATTTAGAAGATAAACTAAACACCCAAAATATGCCAAACTAAAAATATTTCTCAGCCCATAAAAAGCATTACAATTCAAAAAGAAGCAAGAAAATAAGTAAGACCACTTAACAGAGGCCATGCAAATTATGTCCTTAGTCCCTAAAGCTCACCTCCATGTAAGAAACAGCAAATGGAGGCAGATCTTCTTTTCTTCATTTTGTACATAATTAAGAAATTTCAAAAAAACTTATTTGCTTATACAAACCGCACCCCACCTCGATCAAAAATAAACAAAAACAAAGATTCCTTAAACAGAAAGGAACCCAACGAAGATGGAAGGAGAAAAAAAGAATGAAAGCACCATAAGCAGAAGCCCAAAGGAAAAACAAATAAATCCATTCTTTCTTTCGGAAAAACCAAAAGAACATTCAAAACCCTAGCAATATAAATCATAAGACCTCTGTTTCTCAAATTCTTGAACAAAAATTCAAATTTTCAAACAGAAAACTCCTTCAGATAACATCTTCGAACTATCAAATCTGTTACTAGGATCAAGATAGAGTTCTAAAACAATAACTTCACTCAACAAAAAAAAATGTTGAAGGAAGCTAATCCATTACAAACAAAGAAACAAAAAGAAAATTAACAACCCATCTCTCAACACTAAAGGCTTAGCACTCTCAATCAAAAACCCATCAATAGGAACACATCTATCAACAATTTTAGCCGACCGTTAAACGGCATAACAGGCTAATAAAGCACACCTGGCAGGAAACAGAACGTACCAGATGGTGGTTTTCTGTTCTGTGATTTTGGGGGTGTCCTCGGAACCTCGTGATGATGATAATCAGCTTGGCGCCTTTTCCAATCGTCCATTTTTCACAATCAAAATCCCAAAAAGCAAGAACAATAAAGTTTTATTTAAAGCAACAAACCTCTCTACTCATAAATCAAAACAAACACCCAGAAAACACAAGTCTCCTCTTCTTACGCAAAAACTAGAGATGGGTTTCGAAGTTTCTTCTCAAAAGGATGATCAAAGCCCAGTTTCGATCGATCGGATAGACATAACAGTAAGAAAATTTGAGGTAGACATCGAGACGAATGGACGCGAAGTGGCGGTTTTCAAACGAACGTTTCGACTGTTTATATATTGTAAATTGTAATCCAATCTGAAAATCTCCGGTTTCCGCAAGTAAAATATTTTTGTAGCCCCTCGGTTTTGATTTTAATTACGTTCTTGCCATGATGAAAGTCATGAAGGTAGCCAGGTAGGAATTCTCCCTTGGCCCTTTCCGAATTGGGGAGCATATTTTATTATTTTTATTTGGTAAATTGCTGAAACCTTTCGCGAAGTTTCTGTTTGTTGCTGAACCTCCCCGCTTAATAGTTGTAATACTAATCCTATTTTCTGATATAATGGTGAGTATACCACGATGGAATTCTTCTGAAAAGAGTGAAAAATGTTACTTTTGATAAAATTATCTATATTGTTACTTTTGTTAAAAATATTTTATTTTTCAAATATTTATTTTCTAATATTATTTTTTTTCAAATTTATCCTTCATATGCCAAAACGACATAATGTCTGAAAATTTTATGACTAATTAACTAATATCATAAATTTGATAACCAATCAGATTTTATTTATCAAAATTCATGAGTGGGTTTTGATTGGCAAAACCTCTTTTGATATCATATCCTTTTGACATCAATGATTTTTTTATAAAATTTGTTTTATTTTTTGTTTTACGTAAAAATCAGCCTCCATAGTAATTGTTTAGATATCTTAGACATTTTAATGATTTTTAGAAGATTACACTAGAAAGTTTAGGAAGATAATTGCAATGATTAAATAGAGGTTTCAGCAACAATAAAATATTTTAGGGAGGTTTAAGCAATTTATAACTTTTTAGTTTAATTATTTATTCAAAAAATAACGCGCTTGTTACATTCCTTTTCGGCAAGGTTCAAAGTATCGACATGTATTGGTCGATACGTATCATTCTGAAATCCCTTTGATACGCTCCTACAGTGGGTGTATTGGGGGTCTGACCGGTTTAGGGAGTAGAGGAAACCTAGATCGACTCCCCTGAACCGATTGCAAAAAAAATAAAAAAAAAAGCAACAAAAAACAGTATCGATTCGCCCAATACGTCCCTACCGATGTATTGATATTTTGAACCTTGCTTTTCGGTGGCTGAAAGAAAATCTATTCATTCCTTATATATTGACCGAAATACCCTCCAAATTTAGTATTATTATGATAAAATGGATGGTTTGCAAAATATCCGATTTTGTGTTGGTTTTAAGGCTTTCAAGGTCATCATGTGGGTAAGTATTAAGGAAACGGAAGATAGAGTATGAGGGTGTTTGGTTCTATGGGCACTTATTCAATAAAAGCTACCACATAGGTGCCACTTCAATAGTTTTTCTCTCATGTTCATTTCTACGTATCAAAAATAGCAAAAGGTGATTTTGGTTTCTATGCACACCTACCGTTTAGAGAAGTTATTTTTTAAAGGTTCCTCAAATGGTTAGGCGTTTTTTTCACTGTTATGTTGATGTGATGCGTAATTGTTATAAACGATTGTAGTTATTACCTTTCTCAGTTTTACAAGCAAATAAAGTACAATTGTTGAATGAAAAAAACGCAAACGGAACCAAATGCATACTATATGTTTAGCATCGATGCTGTAGTATGTATGGGTTGGAAGCACCATTTTTTAAGAAAATGGTGTTTTTTTTTGTTTGGAAATGTTGCTGCCAGATATAACGTTTCCTAGAGCATCAGTAACACCTTCTGTTTGGTACTAGTGCTCCATATCTGTTTTCAACATAAGTCCACGTCACTGCCACATCATGTCCTCATTGACAACAACGAGCTCTAATATAAGAAAATATCGAATTCAGCATTGCTCCAAACCACACCTTCTCGATTTTTAAGACATGACTTAGAGCATCATTGTTTTATGGAAAAACAATTCCAAATATATTGACATTTTCTGAAGCATCGATTTTTCTAATATGATACTAATGTGTCACCGTTTTTTGGAACAACAGCATTGATGCCAAACAAACGCAGAAAGAGCGCCTATAACTTGACCGGGGAAGGTGTTGTTAGACTTTTCATGCTTTTTCAAACGTATAAAAAGCAAGATTTGCAGTTGTTTTGCTTGTTTTACATTTTTATTTTTTTATGTGGAAAAGTATAAATAACATAAAAAAAGTGAAGCTTGTTGTTGATAATTGATGTTATTGAGGATTAAAAATACTTTATATTTTTTAAAAGAATTTTTGGATTTTGACCATCACTGAATTTTGCACAAAAAAAAAAAACATTTTAGACTTAAAAAATTAAAAGATTCATTTTCGCCTTCGAATTATGATGGAAAGGTCACTTAGGTAAAAGCAAATGCCATTAGCAGACCGGTTAGACAAATGAATAAAATAATAAAAATATTCTTATGTGACACTATTCAAATTTGAAAAAGCCAATTTTGACTCTGAACTTTGAAAAAGACCATATTAATAATGTTAATTAAGTAAATTACTTCAAGATCTATGATGGTATGAATTTAATTAAGTAAATTAAATAAATTACACTAATTAAAGTAATTAAATAAATTAACCAACTATATAAATTAAGCTATTGAATAAGTAAATTAAATTAGTTAAAGAAACTAAGTTAATTAAGTACAATCTCAATAAGCCAATTAAGCAAAATTTTGAAAATCAGCTCAAAAGGCGAAATTACTTTGGCCATTAGTTTTTGGGTCAACGATTTTGATGTTGCTCGATCCTAGGTGGTGCAAGAACCAAGGTCGCAATCAGATAATCTTTGCCAGTTGGATGGAGTCGAGGTGGAAGGATGGAGCCGTGCAATGAGATATGGAATCAAGAAAGAAGTTAGAGGCCCGAGAAATTATCCTCGGTTAGACACTCCGACACTTAAGTTAATAAGTTAGTAGAAAGCAGGTAGGTGATCAGGTCAAGCAATTAGAGCAGTGCTAGTCTAAGCAGAGTAACGGTATAGGAGTTAAGAGTTGGATCCTTTATTTTAAGCGGGAGATACATTTTATAGCTGAAGATCCATGCCTTGGTCACATAAGGCTTCTAGGGTTGTTGGGATGAGGTTAATCGTCGAGGTCTTCGAAATAAGACCTAATCCCTAGTGGAATTGTCCCCATTCACTCTCCTGTCTTGGTTGTATTTATCCTCATAACGTGGTGCCATCGTGGATGAAAGGATAAGGTGAGGCCATGGAGGTGATGTAGTGCTGATGTGGCCGAGAAAATAGAGAGATTACGTGGCATCCGGAACCAGTTCAACCATAACCCGAACAGATTTGATCAATCTTCCTATTTGAACAAATTGGCCCATAACAATTTAAAAAATAATTAAAATAAAAAAATACCCAAAAATCGTTGTTTGGATTAAATCGTTGACGATTCAACCACCTGAATCACAACAGGTTACTAATCAATTAAACGGTTTTTTTTGCAAAAGAACAGTTTCGGGTAGAAATAGAACTGATCTCCTAATCGATTTTTGAGATGGATAGTCTGACTGTTCGAGTCAATGACTTTGAAAATCAAAAGCGATTTGACTAATCGAATCAATGATCTGGTGATCAAGTCAAGATTTTGTTTTGGAAAGTTCTAGACCAAGTATAAAATAGACCTGTATAGTTGTCTAGTTTTTAGGTTAAATAGTTCAACCGCCTGGATCAATGATGATTTCTATGCAATTAAATCTATCCGTTATCATTTGGCCCAGAACTTTTACGTTAATATACTTTGGGAAAAGACAATATATTAGAACAGTTTGGTTATTAAAAATTTTTATCACATGGGCCTTCTCCCACAGCACATGTATTAACTAAAATAGTCCTTAGTTAGGATTCGTCGGCCATCACTTATAATTTGCCTCAAGAGGATAATGTATATACCATTGGATGGGTGAAGGGTGAAGGGTCCAAATCCAAAATCCAAATGAGGAGATTGTCCATACAAAGAGCAATGCTAGGTATACAGATTTGAGTTTTTGAATGCCTTTGCAAATGTACCAGTCCATGAATATCACTGTTTTTAAAATCGGATAGGATTGGACGGTTGGACCGGAAAAATCGAGAATTGGTCATCCGATAGGTTTCATTTCTCTCTCAAACCATTTTTTCTTTAAAATCGTTGATTTTGGTCAGTAAATCACTGAACTGGCTGATTAATCGTACGAACCATTCAAACTGTTTGAACGATTTTGATCGTTTTTAAAATTTTAAAATTGTTTTATTTTTTTGTCAAAACTAACTAGCCGTTCGGATCAAATAGTCAGACCGTTAGAACCGCTAACCGGACCCCTGACGGGTTCGTTTTTAAAAACCATGATGTATACTACCCAATTCCTACCCATCTAGAACATTGTGTCATTTTGAAGTGGGCCCTCCAACTGTCAATAAAAATATAAGTGGATCCCACTTTACAAAGATCATTTTAAACTAATATAATAATTCATCAAAATGTGAGTACTGAGTAGCACTGATCATGATGAGACAGACTGCCAGGTGGCCTCTGAAGTGTGAAACAAGTGGAACACATTTGGATTGAGTTCACAACATGTGTATCACCCAATACAGCAAATGTGGTAAGCTGTCGGCAAAGTTTCCAGACTTGACTCTTTGAGCCTCCAAATGAAGAAAACCAAGGAAAGGGGTTTTCCACCAAATGGCCATAGCTCATGGGACACTAGAGAGGCGGCTTAGACTCCTACCACACGCCATCGCCATGTATTGCTGCTTTTTCAACCTTGGCAGCTTTACAACACTTGTAGCAAATAATACTGCTTTTCTAATCAAAAGCTACTTGTTTGGCCAATCAGTGATGGGCCCAGAGTTGCTTTGGGGGGGCTATTCTGTTGCCTTAGCAAGCCTAAGCTTTTCCTTTGGATTTATATGAGTGTGCACCAGCACCACATTAATTTATTACACAACTACCCTCTCTTGAATGTGATATTTATTAGAGTTTTTGTCTTGGAATCGACTCTGCATTTCCTCCTTGCATTCAGTGCCTTATTAAGAGAATTATATGGAAGTTTAAACCAAGACAAAGATAAATAGATAATACTTTTGCTCTTTCCATATTTTTCGTTCATGCTTTATTTTGTTCTAACTTCTAAGAGAGTGCAAAATCCTTGGGTATTTCATATTTGTATTTCAAGTAGGGTTGCAAACTGATAGAATCAAATCAGATGAGATTTCTTATAAGTATTTGGACGTGAATATTCAAATCTTATCCAATGGAATTATGTTGGATTTGGATTGAAATTACATATTGAAACAATTTTTTTTTTAATTTAAATAAAATGAATTAAAATAACTCGAATTTTATATATCATTAACAAAATGAATCAAAAGTAACTTACTATAAAACATTTTTATAAAATTTGATTCCTTAATATAAAAGTTAAGGATATACAAACATATATATTTGAATGAAATTGAATAGCAGTGAATCCATATTCAATCTGATCATAATATTGAATTTGGTCATCTTTAACCCGAATTCTGACCATTTACATCCCTATTTTTAATCATATAAAACACTCCTGTCATTTCACATGGGTCATATATAATATATTTTTTTTTGTATTTTATTACCAGAGATTTTGATGACAAGGATTAAAAACCTGTTGATATTTGAAAAACCGTATCAGATCATCATCATCATCATTATCATCGAATTTCGAATGAAAGACCTTTTAGAGTTTGGACAAGTGAATTGATAATGCAATTTGTCCATATCAGGCTCGACCTCAAATCACCATGCAGTATATATTCATGCATTGCTTCCTTTGAAAAATCTTTTGACAATTGTTAAAAGTGGATATTAATTCTTTTTAAGAATAGGCTGTGGTGTTTTAAGGGATAGGTGTCAAAAAAATTTCTAAGTACTCATTTATCTTGCTTACAACGATGTACTTACCTAATCCGAACTGTAATAATAGATCCTGAATCATTTTTAAAAAAAAAATTATTGAAATATTCTTTAATTATTTTCATTTTAAAGATGTGAAAATTGTGCATATAAAAATTTGCAAGAAGGATAGAATTGACAATTTTCTGATCTCGGCTGAGAGGGTGTCACTTCAACTTGGTATTTCAGTTGCTACAGAACACCTATGACTAGAAGAGAACATAAGAGACCTCAGGGATTTCGGAGGTGTGGATTTTGAGGTCAAGTAAACAATGCTAAAAGTAAATAAGATGAGCTGAATAGCTTGATGAGATATATGATATGAGGTGAGGAGAGACAAAGTGAGCATTAAAGGTGTACAGTATGTTGAGGTATCGGATGTATGCCTTGTGTATAGTATTTGACGCAATGTCTTTAAACAAATGAAAAACTGTCTTATTTATAGGAGAGGAGTTTCATCTAAGAATGGGCACATCATTCAAATATGGTTGGATAGGAATGGCAATGGGCCGGAGATTATATTCCCTATCCCTAACCCCGACCCCCAAATCACCCCTCATCCCCGTCCCTAATCTCCGACGGGAAAAGAATTTCTCTTCCATCCCCGACCTCGATGGGGATGAGTTCCCCGTTAGAGACCCAAATCCCTAATTGTGATTTGTGAGTTTTACAGGAACTTGCGAAGTTGCTCTTTGGAAGTATTGAAGTAGACTTAGATCTCTTTGAGAGAGAAACTTCAAATTTGCGACTTGTGAGTAGATACAAATGTGTAACATCTTACATCTGTAATCTATTTGATATTTCAAAAATCAGAAATCGAAAGCACTGAGTTGAGAGAGAGAGAGAGAGTACCGACAAGGTGATGATAGACGAAAAAGGAAGAATATAAGAAGAAGAGTAGGGTACTAGGGTTTTGAGTTTTAGCCGCCACCTCTGTTCTTTCTTTTGTCTGTCGAGTGGTAGTAGAAGAGACTAGAGAGTCAAGAGACTCTCGAGAGTTTTTTGTGTAATGTTTAATTAATTGTTAATTGAAATTGTTATTTGTTAACCAAATAATATATAATACAATAATATTATAATATAAATATCCGGGCTAGGGCGGGGCAGGGAATGCATTCCCCATCCCCATCCCTAAACCCGATCAGGGATTCAGTGTTAGCTCCATCCTTGACCCCAACCCCGCCAAAGCAATCCCCATACCTGACCCCACTGGGTCGGGGAGCCCAGATACTCGTCAGGGATGGGGAAAGTTGCCATCCCTATGGTTGGAGCTTGGGCCACTTGTCAGGCTTTTAATTGAGACATTGTGTGCACATATTAGGCAATGGACCTGCATTGAATGTATTGGCATTAATGTTTTCATAAGCTTGGCCATGTGTAGCATCTATATGGATGTAAGGATGTCCACATTTTGCTTATTCGGTTGACTAGATGTACTACATATTTTGAATTGGTATCAGGTTGGCCTAATACAGATAGTCTTCTGAGGTGAATTCGATCAAGTTGGTTTGGACAAGTTAGATAGTTTGATCAACTTAGTTGCTCTTAGGTTGGCTTAGCGTTAGGTGATGTGAGGTCAATTAACGACTTCTAAGGTGAATAAACACTTCTTAGGTTAGTTTGGAATAAACACTTATTTAAGAAACTTAAATTTTGGGTTTATTTTTAAATACTTATTTTTTAAAGCTTATACCTAAGATTGTTTATTTATTTTCAAAGATTTGTTATAATTACAATGGGGAGTGATATGTAAGTATTCTGCATGGTTTTAAAAAATGATCTGGAAATGGAATCGTTCTGGCCACCGGTTCGACCGTCCAATTTGAATGGGCGGCCCATTCTAACAACAAAAATTAAAAAATAAAAAATAATTAAAAATAAAAAATGACCAAAAACGATTGAATAGGTCAATGAGTCATTAACCAATTCAATAATTTTTTACTAAGAATCGGGTTTGAGGTAAAACAGAATCAATTACTTGAACGATTCGCAGGCCGAACGATCCAACCATACAGGTCAACGGTGATTCGAAAACCATGCTGTTTTGAGTTGAATGGATAAACGTAAGGCTGAAAAAATTATAATTACAATGGGCCGGGACCGGCCATCGTTTGTTGGAGCTGCAAGTGATAAGTACATGAGTACATCATCTTCATTTTTTGCGCTAAAACTATTTTTATATGTTATCTTTTAATCATGGACCACCCATAAGGTCAGAACCATCTTCTGAAAAATGAACCTTCACAGTAATTGTGAAGCTGAGTAATCCGGATGAGGGGTATGGATCAAACAAAAAACAATGTGACCTAAACCTGGATAAGAGCATTTATTAGTTCAGAGAGAGAAAGAATGTGAGCTAAGAACATGAAAATAAGAATCAACCCTACCTAATTCAAGTGGTGTACAATGATATCCTTCCTGGGCACTAAATGCATGGTATCACACACAAAGATGAAAAGTAGTAGAGAGAAGGATATGTTTGGTTCCAATGACCCAGCAAGATGCTTGTTAAAATGCCCAAAACGCCAAATTTTTTGTGTTAGTCAAAATGTATGTTCCAAGTAGACACAAGTTTGGATTGTCCAATTCGAAGAATTTCAATTAGATTGGGATTAGAATTTGGCCCAATTGAAAATTTAACAAAGTCTCAACCCAACCCAACTCTTGCAACCTTAATGACATGACATGGGCTATAGATACACGAGAGGCTGGGTTGAAAATCGTGAAGAAAGGCAGGCCTCCACCGTTTGTGCAATGTGCTATGCCCATTCGTTGTAAGAAATTAAAGACCCTTTGCCAGTGTCAGTAGCACTGATTTAGCTAACTCTTTCAGTTTCAGGCCAAAGTGGAGTGGATTCCCCACAAGCCCATTGTACAGTGTACAGCCTTGCAGCACTAGAAGACGAAGAAAAAGCTCAATTTAGCTAGTGTCCTTTCCTCTTCAAGCTTCACCTTTTCTGCACTGTTCACTGTGAGTGGGCTTGATTCCGGTGTGTGATCATGCCTTTAGGTCAAAATATTGGATAAATAAGATACCATGTGAGCTTGGTAGTGACACAGACCATGCGATGAACATGCACAAGAAAGCAATAACTTAGATCTTTAGGAAATAAAATATTTTTCATGATCAATTAGTTATATTTAAGCGGTGTTTGGGAGTATTTATTTGAAAAATAAGTGTTTATTCTAATTAAGCGCTCATGAGTGTTCTGTCCCACGTATCTCTAGTCGGATGCCTTTCTGTCTCACGACTCCCAAGCAGAGATTTTGTTTGGCTGTATCAAGTATCAACACTACATTGGTGTTGGTTTTCATGAGAACACTGATCATGGGCCGGCTGGGCCAAGCTTAGTACCTATCATAAGAGCTATAGCCCAACTCTGGGTCCAGCCTGGCCTAGACCTAAAATATATAAAAACCCATTTGGGCCTAAGTCATTAAATACATTAGATTTACTATATATAATATTTGATATTACATAACATATAACATATGTAATAGTTTATACAAATACAATATATATTATGTGCTATTTTATAGATAAGAATTGGCAAAAGTTCTAGTTTCAGCTGCCATCTCGAGACAACTCTCCTCTTTTATTTGTGCTCAGGACTGGTGGTGTAAGACCATCAGTAGCACGCATAAAAGGAAGTGATTTGTTACAACTTGGAGGGGCTAGAAGGGTTAGGGGTAGATCAAATGGAATGAAGAAACAAGACTCATGTAGCCAATCCTATATATTTGGGTCCCTTGAAGAGATTCCCTTTTTCTTTTAAATGATCATTTTGAAATGGATATCTTTGATTATTGTGAATTTCTTATTTTTATCATTAAGATTTTGGTTGTTGTGACAGCATGCAAGAATTACAGGTGAAATCTACAAAGAGAAACGTTTTTTTTTTCTCTTCTTTTATTTTCATCAAAATTTGTAAGTGTCTCAACCCATGCAAATACCCTTTGGCTTGTTTGGTTCACAGGAACAAGGGTCTGGAATTAGAATGACCTATTTGGTGTGCGGGAATAGTTTGGAATCAGAATGGGCTAAACTGTTTGGTTGGATGGAATCAGAATTGAAAATCCTATTCCCATTCCTGTTGGAATAGCATTCCCCCATTTGAGGGAATGCTCATTCCCTCATCTCCCATGGGAATGAAATCCCTATTCCAGTTTATTCCAATTATTATCTGAACCAAACGGACTATGGGAATAAACTATTCATGTTTCTGATTCTGAGTGCAAACCAAATGGATCCTTATTTTCTTTTTGTGAATACCAGTAGGGAACCCATGCGATGCACGGGAAAACCCAATGTCTAATTTGCTGGTGAAAATAATCAAAATGATATATTGAATGTCAGCTCCTGGTAAATTTCTAAAAGTATATATACTAAATTATTGATTTTTTAAATATATTAAATAATTTATTTTCTTTTTTAAATATATTATTTACAAAATTACATTAATTTATCTTTTATTTTTCAATATAAGTTAATTAATAATTTCCTTTTCTAAAATTTTCCGATATTATACTAATTTATGTTAATAACAGAAATAATTTGTGTAATTATTGGTTCAAATTAATGTTTTCCTTTACCAATACTAATTTATCTTTAATAATTTAAAATGAAAACCACACAATTTTTAAATGATTTTCCAAAATCTATCAAATGTAATAAAAATTCCCAAATTCCCAAAATATTCCAATAACTTTCAATAATTATTCACTACATTTTAAAGAAAATTTCCAAAATTACATTAATATATATTTTTATTTTCTTCTCCAAAATTATGATATTTTGTTTGCCAATTTGCAAACTCCACCAACTCTTTCCTGGAGATATAATTGTTGAATTTATTTTTCAATTTTATAATTTTTAATTAAATTTAAAGGACATTTATAAAGAAATTATTGATTGAAAATTTTATATATTCATTGATTTTTAATAATTTTTCTAAAAAATAACACAATTTAATTGTTAGTGTAATAAAATTAATTTTAATAAATTGTAACTATAGTAAAAAATAACACAGCCGCCATCAATTGCAGTTTATCTAGACCGTCTTTGGCCTTATTACTGATTAAACAGCCCTTAACACAGCCATATCAATTGCAGCTAATCTAGACTCGCTTGTAAGAGTCACAACTCACAACAAATTATGCTCCTGGAGATGAAACAGAAGAAAGAAATCCGCACCAGATTTTATTCGCATGGAATATGCCTTGGTTTTCTTGTTTGGTGCTTCTTACGATGACTCGATTACCCTCTTCCTCTAACCATCGCTTGTTATATTGTGTGCACGTCCATGCTTTGGATGCTATTGTCATTATGTCTAGTGACGAGGTCATTTTGGTCATACAATTCTAAACATATTCCGGTGATGCCGGTGACAAACTGTACGATGGGAAGCTCTTCGTGCTGTTTTGCCGTCTGCGCCTTCATATGCGTGTCTCTCCTCGTCGCCGGAGTCGATGGCCGTGGGCTGAACCACGGTGAAGGCCAAGAAACCTTCCTTCTCCGAACGAGACCCCAGAAATCACTCCAATTTTCGTCATGTTCTTCGTTCAAGATCGCGTTGTTCGCAGATTTGCACTACGGAGAGAATGCTTGGACCGATTGGGGACCTCTGCAGGATGTCAAGTCCAATAAGGTTATGTCGACCATTCTTGACGAGGAGACTCCAGGTGCAGTTCTTCTCAATTACGAAACTACATAGAATGAGTTCGTTTCGTTTCTGGATTTGGAGCAAAACGAACTCATTCATCTCCATTTCTTTATCGACGGATTAATGCTCAGAAGCATATGAAATGGGGTTTCTGATCTGCTGATTAGTTTTAATTGTAGGATGAAATTGTTTTGCAGACTTCGTGATTTATCTAGGGGATGTCATTACAGCGAACAATCTACCAATTGCGAATGCAAGCCTGTACTGGGACCAGGCAATCTCTCCAACAAGAGCTAGAGGTGTACCATGGGCGACTGTATTTGGGAACCATGACGACGCAGCATTTGTGTGGCCAATTGATTGGTTTTCAGCCAGTGGAATTCCTCAAGTTCACTGCTCACCGGAGAATTCTCCATTTCCAGGTGAGAAGTTGGGAATTTACCTGTTTGACTTGTTAAATATCCACATCCAACCCAGTTCTTAAGCAAGAAAACTCGATCAAGAGAAAATCGTCAATAGGTAATTTGGGAGTCGTCTCCATGATCGTTCTGGTACTCTGAATTAACCTGAATACCGATTATGGTTCTTGAGAGGGTGTAGCGATTAGCCTCTTGCGGGGAAAAAAGTTGGCTGTCTTAAATTCGACAGCCTTGGCTGTCAAAGGTGCTCACCTCGGGCGATATGCTAGTTCACAGCTATCAGTCTTGGTGGATACATGATACATCGCAGGGTAAACTAACGTGTCACGCAGGGGATGCCATTTTGACAGTCCAGGCTGACGAGCGTGGACACCCAATGTTTAGCCTCCATCTTGTAATCGAGAAGACATTTTTCAACCCAGCCCGGAGATGGACCTCCATGGGCCTTTTTCTAATTCACAGTCAAGTTTCCTATTCAATTCACGAATTTAGAATGGGTTCTAGCCCATAAGATTTTTGTACATCTTTGACGATGATCTTGTTGACTGTTGTATACTGTGTTTGGGTTTGAAGTAAACGGGATGAAAAAAGAAAAGAAAATAATTTCTTCAAGAAAATGAGCTTCCCTTTTTTGCCGTCTCTCACTCTTTGCTATCTTCCTCTGCTTTCTCTACCTTTTTAGGAGATAAAAGGCAACAAAAATCAAAGAAAAAAATTTATTTTCCGTCCTCATCATAACTTTTTCTCCTGATTTTGATATTTTGAATTTACTTCAGTAAAATTAAGGTGGTGTTTGGTATGGCTTGCGTTTATTTGATAAACGGTGTCATGTTATCGCCAAATTAGCATTTATCCCATCATGCCAATTTGTACGCATAGGTATTGATAAAAGTTGGTCTTGATTTATGTCTGTTAAGTGTTTATTTACTCTTCTGCTGATGTGAAGCCTAATGACACCTAGTGGTGTCTAGTTGTCAACAAATCCCGAAAAAACGTTTACCAATCACTTTTTTTTTTATTTCGGTTTTGAAGACAGATCAACTACAAACGTTTATTTAACTAACAGAACCCATGTCAAACATATACTAAGTCATTGCCTTTTGATAACTTCTTCCTTTTCCATTTTCTTTGCGAGCAAGTTCAATTTGATTGGAATGTTTAGTAGGTACAACAGAGTCCCCATGAGAACTCCAAGGGGAATAGGGGAATTGATCCTAGTTAAAGTTGTTAACCATCTAAAAAACACTAATTGATTGGAAGGATTGGATCATCAACTTACCATCCTATTAATTACCTTAATTTTGGTTCACCTCCAACTACTTAATTTGATCAACGGGTTCTAATCTGATCAATATGATTTTGAATTTTTCCACACTAGTGACCAAGTATGTCATTGTGACCCTGTGTGCCTGTCAGATCTTGGCAGCAAGTTGGGTGAAACACCTGCTATATGCAAAAGGAGTTTTTAACATGGGCTTGTGTCTAACGTTTCACAGAAACAGAAGAGTGCAGCTTCAAAGGGACACAACGTTTGGAATTGATGAGGAATGAGATAGAATGCAATATGTTGTCTTATTCTAGTGATGGACCGAAAGAACTTTGGCCCAGTGTTTCCAATTATGTACTCAAAGTCTCTTCATCAGGTGATCAGGAATTACCAGTTGCATTTCTATACTTTCTAGATTCTGGTGGTGGGTCCTATCCAGAAGTGATATCAAGCGCCCAAGCAAGATGGTTTCAGCAAAAATCACAGGAGATCAACCCTGACCTGAGGTAAAATAAAATGGAAAAATAATTCCTTCTCTCTTTTAGATTTCAATGCAATAAACTGTTAGAAGCTAGGGAAGTCTGATACTTACTTATATTTTAGGGTTCCTGAGATGGTTTTTTGGCATATACCAAGTAAAGCTTACAAGAAAGTTGCTCCAAAGTTTCTAATACACAAGCCCTGTGTTGGTTCAATTAACAAGGAGAGAGTTGCTGCTCAAGAAGTTGAAATGGGGGTGATGGAATCCCTTGTAAATAGGTCATCAGTCAAGGTAACGAGATAGGTGCTGTCTAAGCCATAAGTCGAATTGATTTTACAAAACAGATATTTGTTACTAAGGTAGAAAGAGTTTGGTTGAAGTGGGTTTTGAAGAATTATAATCCTATTTTTTTTGGCGTTCAATTGGGCTAATAATGAATTGAACCTAGCAAAAAGAGTTCTGGGCTGATGAAACTTGATGAGCCCAAATGAATGCCCAGGAGACCAAGCTGATCTATAGTCATAAAGATGCAAACTGAGTTAATTGTCTTGCATGCATAGAGCAAAATATTTATCATGCTTCCCTCATGCATTCAGTGGTTCATGCATAAACTGATTATAGATACAACTGTAGAAAAAAGACGCAGATTATTTGCTTAAAGTTTACTGTATATGTCATGTTTTTGCATCCGTGTAGGCAGTCTTTGTTGGTCATAATCATGGATTGGATTGGTGCTGCCCCTATGAGAAGCTTTGGTTGTGCTTTGCTCGACACACTGGTTATGGTGGTTATGGAAACTGGCCAAGGGGAGCAAGAATTATAGAGCTAACTCAAAAGCCCTTCTCAATCAAGTCATGGATAAGGATGGAGGATGGTACCAAGCACAGTGAAGTGATCCTGAGTTCTTGATCTGTTTTGTCCTTGTCCCGTATATCCAAGAAAGAAAACAATTTCTTATTGTTCAAATCTGCATACAATCTGTAATTAACATAAGCTGAAGGGTGCAGCTGTCTATATGTAAATATGTTAGTCATCTATGGACGTTTTTTAAGGATCAACGGGCTTCTGTTTAGGAAATCCTACCTTTGCCATCCTTGGGCTGGGTCAAATGGGTTGCTTATTGCCCCTCGTATATTTTTAACACGTAGGAATACTTGGTGAAAGCTCCTGGCTGTTTACACATAGAGTGTAAGAAAATAAGAAAAATAACTACAAGTAAATGACCAAGCATGTAACTAATTCATCAGAACCTATAGAACTTGATTATTAAGGCTCTGTTTGGGAAGAATGCAAGTACAAATGCTGTCATCTTGGCTTGCATATTTGTATGTAGACTAAGAGATCAGGAGGCAACAATATAGTCCATAAGCTCAGCTTCTCTCAGGCTTGGATTGAGGCCATTGCAAGAAAAAAACTCAAATTGATCCGAATAGCTTGGGATTGTTTCTCGTCTTCACATGGGTTAGGGGTTTGGGAGAAGGCTACTTCTTATAGTCTCATTCTGTAGCCCATTTGCCTATGAAGTATAAACAAACAAATAAATAAACAGATATATTTATAGGTGAAGACCTGGCTCAAACACATATACCGGCAAAGTAGTAGTAAGATTGCTTTTCTCAGTGGTTACTCAAGTCGAGTATTTTATTGAAGGTCTAGTAGTTGAGAACTTGAGATTGTCCTTTGGCATCCTTCTAAGTGTTGAGGTGCGGGATCAAAGTCACGTGACTGCAGGTTCTCTATGAGAAGGTCAACGGACCTTCTGTGCATCCTTCTCTATCCCCACCCCTTAATCCCCTGTCAGAAGCATTGAACACTCAAGAGAATTTTATTGCTAGATGTGTAATCAAGGCGAACGCCAGCTGCCTGAAAAAAGTAAGCACTACTCAGGCCTAGAACATTCAGGGGCGGAGCCAGAGGGGACCGGGGGAGCCTTGGTCCCCCATATGACGTAGAAACCCCACTTATATTATGGATGGTTGGCCCCATCCATGTTTGTTCCCCCACCCCCAGAATATAAATAAAATTTGGGCTTTTTGGTTAGCTCCACCTTGATCATGGTTTTTAATATCGGACTGGGTCGGATGATTGGACTAGAAAAATCGGATATTTGCAAAAAATGTTGATTTGATCAATAAACCACTGACTCAGGTGGTTGATCCATTTTTATTTTTTAATTTTTATTTGATTTTTTTTTATTTTTTTGCCAGAACAGATTGACCATTCAACCCGAGAACCAGATTCCTGACGGATTTGGTCTCTGAGTTGGTTTTAAAAACCTTGATACTGATTATACATCCATCGTTGTGGTATTCAGAAGAACTCGTGTTCATGCAACTCTCATTTAAGGAGCCGACTGACTTGCACTTGGGTTAATGAATTAGTAACTGAAACGTAATATGATGATCGATTAAGAGGAAGTATGCTTTCCTGTCTTCATGGAGTTGTGAAGGCTTTCTCCAGCTGAATAATTGCTTCTTGGCCACCAACTCTCTATTTTTAACATGGAATATGCATGTATAGACGACCAACTTTTAGTATTTCTAAGTGAAGTTATCATGGTTTATAATTAGTTCCTTGAAGCGGTAGCCTTTATTGTCATGGCATTTTGCCAATGAAGAACAATGACAAGGATATGTTTCCTTTCCCAGAACCATAAACCGGCCAATGGATTACTGGATACTGCTCAAACTTAGTTAGAACTTACCCATGTTTTTTTCTTTCACACTAAGACTACACCTTTACAAGGATAAAGAGCCTGAAAAGTTCTTAACAGTATTATTTCAACTTGACAACACAACATTTGAGAAGTGCTACTCTTCAAAAATCATGTCTATTAGAGTAATATTTCTAAGATCCCCCAACTACAAAAAGAAAGGGGTAAAAAAAAAGAAAAAAAGCTGTAACACAAGTGTTGAAAAATTTCAGGCATCTGATTTAACTCTATCGGTAAAGAGGGATGTATTGATTGGAAAATATCGATTAAATTTTATATAGCTTGCAAAAGATATTGATGGTAGCATTAATATGGGTTTCTGAAGAGAGAGAGAGAGAGAGAGCTTTGTTTTTTAACCTTTTATGTTGTTCTACTGTTTTCTAACAGAAGCTGAGTACTATTGTAACTGATGGGTTTTAATATGTTAAGGCTTCTTTTATTCGTGGTTAAATATTACATGTGAAAGATGAAATGAGTATTGAATTGGTAATACAACAATTTGAATGAGGAGATTGAAAATAGTCCAAATTAGAGGAGTTGTGAATGTTAGAAATAGATTTTGGTAATGGGCATGAAAACATATTAAATGATATCGAAAGGGTATAGGGTTAGGCAGGCTGCAGACATGCGGTGGGAACATGTTGTCGTTGTTACAGAGAGTATTTGACGTGGGGAAGAGGTCTCAGAGATTTTTGCAGAAAAGCAGAAGAGAATAATGCGTGTGTATGAGTTGTTAGCAAGGGAATGACAGCTGTTGAAAGGGCCCAAGCCCAGACTTGTCATGACAAGCCCCTCATGTCTCATGTCTCATGTCTCACACAATCACCAAAACCTCTCTCTCCTTCTTTACAGTAAGATGAGATACTGTTCAAGGTAAAAGAGGGGTTTGGGTTTGTTCTTGGAAATTTGTGCAGATAAGATGCAGGTCCTACAAGCTTCTCCACATCACTTTCCTTCAGTGTTGTAAGATCAAATCCAGCATCAATTGGCCATGTGAGAAGAGATAAGTCATTCATTTTGTCTGTCTTTTTTTATTTTTTCCTTCCTTCTTTTCTTTCTTTAATAAAAAGAAAATTAAAGAGATGTGTTTCATCTTATTGTATGCTCTGGATTGTCATGTCTGTCCACAAATCATAGATAACCTAATAATTGCAGCTTTCACAGCCCAACTATGCATCATGGTTCATTTACTTGTTGAAAAACAGATGCATGATGAGAGATTTCTTTTGGCCTTCTTCTTCTGCGCCCTCAAACCCATCCATCTCCCCTTCAACAGTTCAACCCCACCCCATCAAATAAATAAATAAATAAAGCAAAAAAGAAAAAAAAGAACATCCTGTGGAGAAAAAGAAGAATGTTTTGATGCTTGATACAGAATATATGTAACCGCGTGGTTGAAGCATGAGAAATGAATTAATACAAAAAATGTCTAAAGAAAAGACCCAGAAACCAAGAGGAGGGTCACTTGGCATCATTTCCATGGCAGAGACGTGGGATCAAACCTTGGGAATTGCAGGCACTCCATGAGGGGACCTCACGTGCACCTTGCTTTGTCCCCATTCCATACTACTGTTCAGGTACCAAGATCCAAACAATACATAGCCATGATCGTGGGGAGTTAACGTAAAAGATAATAATTTCAAGACTGCTCACCTCACTAAACAATAACCTTTTGGATTAATCATCTATATCAACTCTATACCTTATTATGTCCTAATTCAATTCTTGAAACTTAAAAAAATTGTTAAGCTAAGTGCATTATCCCTTCCCTAAAAATTGTAGGATCAAGGATCAAGCAGTAGGTTACCTAGTAGCTATCTGGTAGACTATACATATTTTTTATTTTCGTGGGGATACAACATTGGGCAGTCCATCCCCAAAATCCATAACCCCTCAATCTCTGCATGTTGTAGAAATAAGTTAGTTGGTATAAGGAAGTTAATCACCTCCTTGATCTGACTAGTAAATGATTATAACAAGGCAATTGTTGGCGTTTGGCATAGGGAAATTCTCACAAGAGAATTCATTCTTAATTTGGTGGTTTAGATGGATTCAACAAGAGAAATGTGAAGGGTTATGGGGGACATGCTCAGTTGTTTGAATCCTCTACACTTTTGTATTCTTCATATTGGGCCAGAATTCTCTAGTTCCCCCTCCCCAGGAAAATCCATTCTCAAACTTGCCCTTCTCATTTAATATCAAGTATTTATCCTTTTCCTCTCCTTGTGCCTCCATTTTCTCACCTCTCCCCCTATTAAGAGTTCCATCTCTGTTCTCACATTGCACGTGTTAAGCATGTATTATGTGTAGTATTACTAAAGGAGCCCAGATCTTCTGTTAAACAAAATCTTTACACACACGGCAATGCCAGCTTCACGTAGGAAATATCTCCCGTACATATACGATAAATTCATAATGAGAAGTTCTAATGTATTATTCAAGGTTCAAAGTATTGACACGTATCATTCCAAGACCTCCTCCCCAATCTGCCCCTATAATGGATGTATCGGGGTTCTGACTGGTTCAGGGGGTGGAGGAGCCTTAAACAGGCCCTCCTGAACCTGTTTCAAAAAAAAAAAAAAGTATAAAAAACAGTATCAATATTATTCCGGGACCCCTTGCTTTCAGAGTTTTTGCTTGCAAGCCTTTTTACTGTAAAAAAAGCACAATATAAATGGTGAAATTACCTAATGTCACTCCAAAATCATTGTACAGGAAAATTTGCACAAATACATCCCCAAAACAAATAACAACCAAAACAAGTTCTTTAAGTTGAAGAACAAAAAAAGTAGATGGACCATTGAAAAGAAAGTGAAAGAAAAGAATCCCAACTCATACAACATAAATCTATTGGGAAAAAATAGGACCTAATGCTGAAACCTTTCTTACTGGGTTATTGTACATCTAATACTCTCCTTAACTTTTCCTCATTTCTTTTAAATTCTCTTAAATTTATCCTGACTTTTCAAATTAAACTCTCTAGAAACCCCACTGTCAGACAATTTTTGTTATCAGAAACTTACCTTCCATTAGGTCACCATAAGTGATCATTAACAAAACTATCCGGCTAGTCTATTAATTATTTTTGAATGACCAAACTAACTCTGATTCTCTCTTAAATAATTGTTTAAAAAAGAAAGCAGGTAAAAAAAAATAAAACATATCTCTTCTTTTATCCTCCTCCAACCCAAAGGTACAGCATGAACAGATGAACCACCAAATCTCAAATAGAGGGGCAATATAATAAATTTCATCATTGCATAATTCAACTTTCATTTATAGAAAATTCAATGGAGGGGTGGTATAATAAATTTATAAAAGACCATTCCTCCTAACAGTAGATCTCTGACGAGGAGGGATCTTTGGAGATTTTGAATAGTCAGGATAAGTTAAACAGAAGTGGGCTAATTTATTTGAAAATCATATAAAAATGTGTGCAAGCTGAATAAACCTATTGTCAAGTTTTTCAAGGTGAATTATTTTTTCCCTTATGAATTCCAAAAACAAATTGGTTCCTATAACAAAAAATACAAAACATGTTCTTGGTTGCATATGTGGTTTTTATTTTCAAAATTGACCCAAAACTGTGTTCTTGAATTTCTGATTTAAAGAAAATGTTTTTATCAGGTGATTGATGTCTTATATCACAGACCATGTAATCTCTCTACTCCAAAATTTTGTTTTTGTTTTAGAAACTATTATTTTGGTGCATGGATAATTTCAAAAATATTGATTGATTTTTTCTGGAAACAAAATGGTTGAAGAATCTGTTTTAATTTTTCTGCTGATGTAATGGATTTTAACACAAGTAAAAAAAAAAAACAAAAACATTCCTGTTGTAAAATGGACATCAAAATAGTGATATTGGTCCTGGGTAAGGAATCAATGAAAAATGACTTGACCAGGAATCAAGTGATTGTCACTGGACTAGGAGTCAAAGAAGTAATTAGAGTTTTACAAAGGCAGAGTCAGGATTAGGGAAGGGGGCACTCCATTTGCATGGGTCCACCTTCCGCCAGCTCCCAATGTATATAAAGGGTGTTTTCAAAACTTTGTGGGGGACCATGTCCTCTTAGCTCCTTGGCCCTGCCCCAAGGAATCTATCACTTCACTCAGAGGTCATATGCAGTTGGAGACATTACTATGACTCAGTTCCCTATGCTTGGATGGAGCCAATATAAGGGATTCATAGAGTCAGCTAGGGAGTTGGGAAATTATAGTATAAACCATGGATATATACTTCACTATAGTATATGAAAGCTCTAGTTCATTTAATTTTTGAGATAAGAATCAACTTTTCAGTCCATTTCCTTTAATTACTAGTTTACTACCCATTTGATTAAGAAGAGGTTATTTACCAATTAACTATAAATAAAACACATACACAAAGAGGAAGAGAATGAATTCAAAGTCTTTGATGGGGGGGGGGGGGGGGCATGAATTAAGAGGTCTCCCAATCCACAGACAAGAAGGAAATAGGGTATTTCTCTTTTCTGAAATTTCAGTTGCTTCAGCACCAAGGTCTAGGCGATTGAGCTTGTTTATGCCGGTGAATAAAGAGTTAGATGATTCAAGCTGGAGCTTTCTTCATAGATCCTTTAAGGCTGTGTTTTCATCATAGATCCTTTCCCTAGCTTCTCTTTCAAACCAAACATACATGCTAATTGTCAACTAAACACATTGAATGTATAGGTTTTCCTACCTTTTCCTATCTTTTCTTTCAAACCAAACGTACACATAGTATAATTGTCAATTATACATTGAAATAGTTGATTTTTTGTCTTTTTCTTTTTATTTTTAAAAGTATGCACCATGAAGAACCTTGAGTGAAGAAAACAATATAGCCACTACATTTAATTCCAAAAGAATACTGTGATTTTGTTTTCTTATACTGGTTTTATGAATTAAATTTGCACCAACGTCATTTTTTTCTATACAGTATTTTCTGCCCCACTATCTTTTGGTTATAGTAGTGTTCACATGTCATGCACATTAAGAGACTTCAGACAAACTCATTAAGGTCCCATCTGTGAATATCATACCAAACCATTTAGGGTATTATAAGAAAACTTGTTTCAAACCGTTTTAAGACCTTCAACTTTCTGTTTTTCTTCTATTTTCTATTGAATCAAATGCGACCTTAAGTTGTATTCACTCGGTATGTTCCTAAATCCTAACTGGGTTAATTTTAGATTCGGGTTTAGCAAAATTCAACTCATCAAATTACTTTTAAGAATTACTTCATATAAGGCATTTCTTTCTTTCCTCATTGATCACTTAATTTGTTTTGTGTTGCTTTTATTGTCAATTTCTCTTTGCCTTTGGAAGCAACCTCTCTGTCTGTAGAGGGGCAAGGCTTCATACATCTGTCCCTCCCCAGACCCCTTATTGACAGGAATTTGTAGCATTGGACTGCACTCTCTGCCTTAACTTCATACAGCATTTTACTTCCAACGTTGTTCTATTGGCAGTTCCATACCCTATCTTCAAAGGGAAGAAGACATAAAAGGAAAGTAGCCAAAAAAAAAAAAAAGTAGGCTACCCAAGAGAGCCAAACCAAACCAAACCAACCCTAATAGGATCTGGCTCTGAATCACCCGTCCCAATTATAATGAGTTTGGAACCAGTAAAGCCCCGAGCCAATTATATACAGGTTAAAAGTAGAGTTATCAAATATAGTTGAGTCCTAATGCCTTATTTATTTGAGTAAAAAGGATGCTTTAGTTGGTTCTGAGCCTATTAATATGATTTGAGACTGGTTATGCATATGTATTTATCAGTTCAGGATTGGATCTGCCCAAACCCAACCCGTCCAATTGACAGCAAATCTTAGAAGGATTAAATATGTGTAGCCACCAGCAAAATGATCGTTGCTAACTACTTAACTGTCATATTGAACAATTATTAATTTCTTCAATTTGGTATTTTTTTATGTTAAACATGGTTAATTTAATAAATGTGCTGAATTAAGTGATGATAAAGCAGGGAAATCTATATTTTGTCCTCATGTGGGTTGTGATTCAAATTAAGGCAGCTACATAGTGATCATAGAGAGAATTATTCTTTCGCCTTTTACTAAAAAAAATGTAATGGATCAATTTCTTCTGGTATAAAGATGGAATTTGGTGATTCTTACTTCATTGTGATAAAATGGCTACAGTTAGATTATGATGAACCTCTGTTAGCATAATTTTTCGATTTGATTTAATTTTTAAGATCCCAATAGTATTGTTCTTGAATTTGCATCTCATAAACAAAGATTGAGCATTGACTGAAGCTGGTTTAGTTAACCGAGCCTAAGCTATATCTGAAACTGGGGTTCCTTTCTCATTCTGTCCGAGATAAAGGGGATAAGACTTACCTAGAGAGCAAAGCCAAAAGAGAGTTCGCTGATTGTTGTCACAAGGAGACTCTCCAATAGTAGTGGGTCCTGTTCTGCAGATGTACTTTCCCTTGCTAAAGTTCCACATACAAGCACATCTGCCATTGCAGCAGTCCATGTGGAGTTTTAAAGTTTATTCCTTATCAGCCAATGAGGGTGCCCAATGTGGTAGCCAGAAGGGCTACTGCTCGTCGTGGCCTGATAGCTGAGCCCTAATCCATCCGTAGCTCCCTCCTTTCTAGACAAGAAAAATGTCAACTACTGTATAGTAAAAAGAGCAACAAAGGGAAAATGTACAGAGTCTGGACCTAGAAGAGGCTCACGTAGCTTGAAAAATTGACAGCTCTTGACTTGATGGAAGCTTTCATCTTCACCTTGTTCTACATTTTTAGTACTCTTCGGTGTTCAAATGAAAATAAATTAAATACCTATGAGGATATATGATTCCAATCTCTTGGCTTGTGTGATTTGATAATCTCCTTCCTGGACCCACTTAAATGATACATGATTCAAGAACACCCTCCTCTTTAAAAAGACAGTCTCAGTCTGCTTCATGTGATAATTAAAGGGTCCATGCTTCCATCTGATTAATCAAGGCAGGAAAGAAGGGAAAAATAAAGGAATGTTTGATACTTTGGTTTGTGATGCGTAAAATATTACAGGGCTCAGGGCTCTGGGCATCAGGACCACCACTGGAGGCCCAGCAAAGAGAATGTCCACACCAAAAATCTGAATGATCTGATTGACTTCTAATTTATTAATTAAATTGTGCTATTTCCTAAGCTTTCCAGGAGCTTTAAAAGTGGAAAACAGAGTGATGCAACTCCGTTTACAGTTGAATTTTGGCAATGTAATTGCTGGTGGGTCATGAATAAAATGAACCAAAAACAACTATGAGATTTGAATCGGATAGAAGTGAATCCATATTAGACCCAGTTATAAAGCTAATGAATTCAGATCGCCCTTAACGTAATGGAACTCTTACTTGAATTTGAACAAACAAAATACCACTTACAGCCCTACCTATAAATATACTAAAAAAGACCCTAATTAGGCGAGCCTCTGGACGATGAACGGTCCACTTTATACAGATCTTCAGTCCAAATCAGCCTGTAGCTCCACTTTAATTGATGTCTTCCACAAACAAATTCACTACTGAAAATCTGTTCTGACCTCTGAGGCTCTACCATGTGGCAAAGGTGTCGGGCTACCCGATTACCCGCCTATCCAACATACCTTCTACATTCTACAAATCTTGGATTGGTTTTGACAAGCGGATCCATCTTGGCTCCATACGTTTGAGGCGTAATAGCAAATGGGTCCACCGCCGGACCTGGTTACCAATGAATATTCAAGTATATATATGAGTCTTGAAATTTATAGGAGGTAAAAATGCATATATATATATATATATCTTATTTTGCTATTTATTTCTAACCCAATACATATTCAATAAAATTTATATTTTAGAATTATTGTTTTAGAATAGTGGATACCCGGGTACAGCCGGTAAAACCAGCACCCAACCCGTTTTGAATCAAACCAATTTGCCACGTGGAAACCTCTTTCAGTTTTCTTTATCAAAAGGAGACCCACCAATTGACCTGACTCCTAAAATAATTTCATACATAATATTTAACTATTGAATAATTCTTTTTCTCTTGTTCTGCTTTCGGGACTCCAGGATGCTTTGTTCCTACGGCTGCTGGATTTCTCGAAGACATTAGGTGCTGTTTCTGAACTCTAAAACCAGGTAGGATAAAAATTTCATACCCCGTTTGGTTTGGTAGAGAGAGAGAGATCTAAATGCAAAAAGCTATTGATGACAGTGATCTAAAATTCTGAATAGATGGGGCCTGTGGCTGTAGGCATGAGATTGCGTTGATGTGGCTGAATCAAGCTCCAACGTCAACAAAAAATTGACATGTAACATGGAGAGGCACCATTTTCCACGATGGGTCACTTTCACATGCAAGATTTCCTCAGAGGTGAAGGGGGCATTACAGTCATTTTGGTGTCAGAATTCAGACTTTCAGAGACACTTGAACATGTCAGTTACAGTTAGGACTTAAAGAGAAGGGAAAGCGAGAGTTGGGGTATAGTAAGAGAGAAAGAGAGCCAGCAAGTTAAAAGGACCCTGTAACAGAGCCATGAGATGAGAAAGTAGCTGCACCACTCCCTCCATCATTGAAGAGAAATGGGTCTGGCTTTTTCTTGACAGTTCTTGCCTGCAGGCCCACGTTTTAGGTAGCTCAGTTCATCCTGAAAAAGAAGATGAAAAAACTAAATAAATTCAACAAAAGAATAGGAAACCCACTTTGATTATTATCCACTGATGATTGCTTCAACAGGTACCGGGTGTTTTTCCAGATCAGAAAGAGAAGAATTCTGAATTGAAAATTAGAGTTTTCCGGAAAGTTGGTTCTGTTAACCCATTTCTGCGCAGTTTTTTCCAGGTACACCTATTGGATTCCTATGAATTCGGGATTTTTGTTACTGGTATTTATGTTTCAATATCTGTGAATTCTAGGAACCAAGCTGCTTGATGTTGTGATTCTGGATTAATTTATCGAATTTCAATGCTTATTCGAAATGGGTAAGAGAGCTCCTCAGGTTTTATTCACAGACAACGGCTACAGAGTTTAAGATTTTAGAAGTTCTTCGTAATCCTCACAGGATTTCTCTGCTTTAGCAAATGGGTTTGAGAGATTATGAGGAGAAAGAAAGGAACTGTGGATTTTAGAAGATGATGTTATAGTCTTAGCATAAACAAAGCTGAGTTCTTTATGCAAATCATCAAATGGATTTTTCTTTCTTTTTACCTTTTTATATTTATTTTTTTTTTCTGGATCTGATTCTCTCCTTTTGGTAGAAATTAGATTTTCTGTTGACTTGAATGAGACTGTAAATTTGGGTATGGTTTAATTTATGTGAATGAATCGTTTGGTTCTGAATTCTTTTGTATAAAACTGAGGTCTGCTTGATAATTGCAGACAAATTTGGTAGACACCATTACAATATACTCCTTTTGTTTGAATTGGTCAGATCAGTGATGTCTGTTCATCCTTCATATTCTCCTTGCCTCGTATGATGTGATGTGATGGTTCTCCAATGGCAAAGAAGAAGAGCTGGTTTAATCTGGTGAGAAGGCTTTTTATTTCAGAGGCAAAGGAAAAACTAGATAAGGTACATATGTGGTGAATTTCATTGATTGTGCTGCTGTGCTCTTTTGAGCATCTCTATATGTTAATATTTATAACCATCTGCAGAAGGAGAAGAGGTGGAGATGGATGTTTGGACGGTTCAAGGTCAAGCGCCTTCATGTACTTGCAGCTGCATCTCCAACAAAGGAGAGGACACTGAGCGAGGTAGAAGATGAGCAGAACAAACATGCTATGACTGTTGCAATTGCAACAGCGGTTGCTGCTGAGGCTGCCGTAGCTGCGGCTCAGGCTGCTGCTGAGGTTGTCCGTCTCAGGGGGACATCTAAATCATATGCTCTATGCGAAGGGAGAAGCCGAGAATGGGCTGCCATTAAAATTCAAACTGCTTTCCGTGGTTATCTTGTAAGCTTCTTGGGACTCTAGACCAGAGTTAAAGCATCCTCTTTGTCTTGTTTATGGTTTTGTCCCTATGAATTGTCAGTCTCTATCCTACTAATTGCCATTAACTGATAAGATTTCTGTACTATTTATGCATCTGTACATTTTGGAACTACAAAGACAAAAGTAATATCTAAGTTAATTTGGTTTTTCCATCTCCACCTATTACGTTCTGTCTATGAATTCATATCCACAAGTATTACAGGCAAGGAAAGCACTGAGGGCGCTCAAGGCACTTGTGAAGCTTCAGGCTATTGTTCGAGGTCGAGCTGTGAGACGCCAAGCTATGACTACACTGAAGAGTTTGCAGTCCCTTGTAAAGATCCAATCTCAGGTCCGTGCAAAGAGACTTGGAATAGTGGAGGATAATTGGACGGGTGAAGAGCAAAAAGAGTTGATAGATCCAAACAAGGAATTGGAAGACATGGGAACAAGGGTAAGTGAAGTATTAATCTGTATGCAATTCAAAGAGATGACAATGAACGTTGTTTTGCCTCATTCATTGGGGCATTAAAAGATGCAATGTCAAAGTTATGTTACAAGTTAGACCATCCATGTCTTCTTTATTTTATTTTATTTTTTGTTGCTCAATTTGTAGTTGGGGAAACTCAGATTGGAAAGTCAGAGAAGGTGGGATGACAGTTTGCTCACAAAGGAAGAAACAAATTCCATGTTCCTAACCAAGCAAGACGCCATGATCAAGAGAGAACGCATAAAAAGATACTCATACAGCCATCAGGTAAGCCTGCTTCATTTGAATTCCTTTAAATTATTTAGTCCTATGTTGATGTTTTGAGATTGAATTAATATTATTCAGGAGAGGAGGCGAAGAGAATCTGAACCAAATAATGTAGATGGGATGCTCAGCAACTGGTTAGATCATTGGGTGGATACCCAAGCATGGAAGCAGGAACAACTAGAGAATTTTGACCGAATTGCCTATTTAAATGCCATAGACAGAGATGTAGGAGTGGCACATCTTAGACCAAGAGAAATTCAAAAACATGAAGACTTGCTAGGAATGAATTCCCCATTGTCGCTTCCAAGAAGATCATTTCATCAATCAAATCGGAGCTACAACATGGACAATGATCTTTTCTCTGGTTTTTCTGCTCTTCCAAGTTACATGGCTGCAACCGAATCTGCAAAAGCAAAGGTGCGATCGATTAGCACACCAAGGCAGAGGCTGGGAGCTGCTGATGCTTATTCTGATCATGGTTCTCCATCTAAGAGTAGGCATTCCTTTTGTTCTACAAACGGTAGTGATGCAACTTTCATCAATAGAATTTGCAAGCCGAGTGGTTGTCAACAGAGATCCCCACGAATTAGAGGCATTTCAGCTCCAATAAAATCATACCAGACATCTAAAGATCTCAGCCTTGATTCCATATTTTCATTGCAAAACTGGGACCAACACAAAGCTTTTGGCTGACTTCCAACAACCACGTCTGCCAGTTGATTGCTGGGTTGTTTACTAAACCTAACAGTGCAATCCAAAAGCTCCAAGCTGAAGATACTATGTTTTCTTAAAAAATGGATCTTATAGATATCCTAAAGACTTGAGTGAACAGAATCTGTCACCAGTTCAATGGAGATGGAGTTGTGAATATCTTAATATCTGGTGTTCCTAGATGAACATTTGAAGAGTAAATTTAATTTTTGACAGTCTTTCTGTTTGCTTTTCTTTTTCCCTTCTTTTAGGAGGTTGCTTGTGTTCATTTGTTAGTGTAAATTGCAGATTGATGATATTCTTTGCAGAAACTTTGGAGGATGTATCCCTTTTGTGTGCAGGAGGTACGGTTGGTTTTGAATGAAATATCATACCAGTATTCTTAATCCAATAAGTGCTATATTGTTTCTTTTTTTTTTTTTTGAATTTTTTTGGGTGAACATCCAATAAGAGAATTCGTAAGAACATTGTGGCACAAGCAAATGTTATCTCAATGTTCTGCACAAGTGTAAATGCATGGGATTGCAAATGGTGCAAGTTGTGGTTTAGTTTTGTTTCAGGTTTGACTTTATTTTATTTGTTTGTGAGAAGTAAAATGATGTGGTCCCTACTTCATTTAAAAGAGAATAAAGGCAGGAGGAAGGTTATTTATTTAGGCTCTGTTTGGGAAGAGTGCAAATGCCGGTTCAGTGCATATATGCACTCTGGTTCAGTTTTTCTAGTGTTTGGCAAGAATACATTTGTGCATTTACAATAACAGAAAACACAGTTTTCGAGGCATATTTGCACCCAAAATAAGAGGGAATTTTATATAAAAAAAAATCAATGTACATTTGCACTCAAAATTGATCAAATGTTAAAAATTTTATATCAAAATCGATGTACATTTACCATGTTAAAAAGGCATATTTATGCCTTGGGATTTGTATTTGCATCCATTTCTATTAAAACTCGTTTGGCAAGAAAGTAAATTTATCACTGTAAAACTAAACTAACTTTTCATTTTTATGGATATTTGCCCCCACTTTTTAGGCTAAAAGTTTGCATTGCCACCAAGTGCAAATGAGATAAAAAATGCAAACTTCCAGCAGGTATAAGTGTAAAACATAGTAAAAAACAAATGGATGCAAAGCTAAACCAGGTGCAGATTTTGTATAGATTTCATAATTGCACTATTCAATCCAAACGGCACCATACAGATATACTTTTGATTCCAATGCTCATGATTTAAGCTACAAACACCTCTGTTTGTTATAGAAATCAAGATAAAATAAAACAAGAATGCAACAATAGAGAAGAAAATAGAGGATTTAAATGACATGTTGTGCCTATGTCTACAGATGAAACTTTGAAAAATGTCACTTTTCTCAATTAAAGATTGCAGCATTGCAGAGAAAAAAAAGATTGCAGCACTAGTAGAAGAGCTAATTCTCTGATAAGTGAATGAGGTTTCCCTATACTTCCCTAATTCAAAAAACAATCAAGAGATAAAATACCGTTATTACCCATTTATGGAGGATATATGGTCAAATTTCACATACATTTTTGTTTTTTTTTTTTTCAGTCCAATCAAATACTTGTTTTAGAACCTTCTCAAAAGCTCCATAACAACTTTTTTTTTTTTTTTGTGAGCATAGCATTACCAATAGGATTTGTACCTTGTAACCCAAAAATTTCTTTTTGTCACATACAGATTATCAAATTCTGCTCAATCAGACAAGTGGTGACAAGGCATTTTTTCCCCCAAGCAATTAAAACCAAATTAAGAGGCTAGGGTATTATTGGAACAATAATCACTCATTAACATAACCATTCTACTATGGACACTTTTCTAGTAAACAGAGACAAAAAGATGGAGATGTAATATGATGCTAGAGGTTTTGCAGTTCATTTGGTAGCTTTCTAAGATTGAGTCTTCATTTTCATTATTTTGTCATATAGTTAATACAATCTTCAGAGTTCAGACTAATGGAACAATAGTTTATGAATTGATATCAGGCTTAGGTAATTGAGAAATAGTAGGAATATTTCTTTTCCCAACCCAACAAACAAATAGGTCAGTTGTTATGTCGGCAAAGTTTTGGGCATGAAAATTTCAAAGGAAGCGGGTTTAGAATCAGCATTTGGAGGATGAAATATTTCTGCTTAGATTGTCAGAGTCGTGGACTCCACCTCAAGGCCGTGGATTCCTTTGTTAGGACAGCATATCAAGTTATCAACTCGTCAAGCTTGCCTGCCGATTCCACCACAGTGACCTGACGCATGCTGATGGACTCTACCCTCTAAAACCTGCTCCAAATTCCAATGCTTTTAGAACACAGACTCTGACTCCTAGCAGCGGTACCAAGTTTGGTGATTGGTACTAGTTTCAGAGACATTTCTGAAATATCACTCAAACTTAGCCCAAATAACCGTGTAATTCTGTCGATCTCTGTAACTAGGGCCAAACCAAGTTCAGCTTTAGGTTGGATTTTGCTGGCTTCTTATTGAGGGTGCATCTTGGGTTGGGCCAACCTGAAACTGTTTTCAACTCAAGTTTTAGACAACGTTTCTGTTGTCTAAAAAGTTCTAATGCCGTTTAATACTACCATTAATTCTGATTTTTGGAAAGAAGTCCAAACATGGCCGAAATTGGTTGAGAAGAGGAACTGAAAGACCATACAGTAAACCCATCCCAACACGGCCACATTCACTTGGTATTCTCAATTTACTTTAGAATTTAGATTTTAGACAAAGGACTTCAACATGGGCCAGGCTAGACCGGCCAAAGTGGTGCTGAACCAGTCCATTGGAGACACAAAAAATACCTTCATCTTCTTGGAATATTGCATAGGTTAAGCCCTGACATTGGACCTGCCTCCCAGCCCTGCGAGAGGTCTCAATTATTTGAAGTTTAAACATTATGTGAACAGAAAACCAGATCACCTTGCTATGTTGAATCTGAATCAAAGGAGAGATCTGTCCACGCTTTTATCAGATTCTTAGGAACGGTAGTCACAGTTGATGCAAGCTCGTTTAAACTTTAGAGCCTAAACTCATAATTCATCCTCTGTTTAGGAGTTCATTTTTGCTCCTAGAAAGAAGGGAATCCTCCTTTATCATGAAAAGTTGATTATCTCAAGCATACAGCAACATGGTTCTTTCATCCACCGTGGAAAGGAGCAATTCCAAATACTGTGCTGCTCTTTTCATATTTAAAGGTGTTGCTGCCAAGGATGGGCCGAGGGCAATAAGATAATTTTACTTTGTCCAAGGGTTTCAATATCCAACATAAGGATTAAAGAGCAACTTAGAAAAGCTCTTGGTATTATCACAAGAGCGAAGACTCCAACAGTCAAATTAGTCAAGTGCATATCAAGGGGTTAGACGATACCTGAGGGGAGGATCTTAGATTAGGTCACTCAAATGCTAAAGAACTTGAGAGTAGAAAAAGCCAAAATAACTTACATAGGGAGTGACACATCTATTTGAGCTCGCCTGGGCGTTGGTTGAGGTTGTTAGCAGTGAACAGCCAGGATTTATTTCAGTCGATGCCACATGGCACCATCCTGGTCCTGCCACATGCACCTACATCAAAAGGATTTTGCAAACTTTGATTTCAAATTTCGAAGACAGTTTGGTGGGTTCAAGGTCAAGGGATGCTATAACTTAGATCAGTATTACCGATTCTTTGACCCAGAAATCTGAAGAGAGCTGTGCAAACAGGGAGAAGAGATATGGAGAGGATGAGGAAGAGAACGAAGCAATAGGGAAGGAATCAGATAGGTGACTTGAGGAACTAGGCTGCCATCATCGTTGCAGTATGGACTCTAGTGTGGAGAGGAGATTAGGAGAGGTGAAGCAGAGATCAGGAGCTAGAGACGTGAAAGGGGAGACCATGGGCTTCAGCGGGCCGGTCTGGGCTTAGCATCTATAATAAAGGGACATAGCCTGGGGCTGGTCTAAAAGTGATCACCCCCGTAATGCAATGAAATTGAGTGGATTGAACCTAGATAAAACTCTGCATAATTTCTAGTTTTCGATTTGGGGTAACTACAAAGTCTGACCCGGGCTGAATTGACATTCTCCATTTGGGTTTTACTAAAATAATCAAAAAAAGAAAAAAGGCCTGAGTAGACTGGATAGTTACTTTCATGGATCTTGTATAGATTTGGATCAGATATGGATTGGGTGTGAGAGTGAAACCCATTTGGAAATTATCTTCCCTATGATTTTAAACATAAAAAACAAAAAAAAAAAAAAGAGTTTAATGGAGGGTGTTGATAACTTTCTGTTTGACATATCACTCCAATTATATCTGATTGCATAAACAGCAAGCTACGTGGAGCAGTTCTGGAGATAAGGCCTTCTATATTATGCTTTATATTAAGCATCAACATACATAGAAATAGCGAAGCAGGACCTACCATTAAATTACCATCACATTCATCTAGTGAGGGGATAAACTATGAGGGGCCCTCCTACTGCCCTTAATTTAAGTGTACCCTACCCTTTCTTTAACATGAACATACATCAAAGCTTCAAGCAGGAGTGCAGGACCTTCTTAATCAATACCACAATATTCACATCTCACTCTTATATTAAGTGAAACTTATTTGGTACTTGGGCTGTTTATTTGGAAAGAACAGCCCAAAATGTTTCTCCCTAGCATGTCCACCCTTCTTGTTCTCATCGAACATTGCAAATAGGTATGTTTCTATGGGCTTTCGAGGCTTTCTTGGAGTGCCTCTTCCAGACTTCACATGTCCGATGAGGTTTTTTGTAGTATTTTCTTGCATTTTCTGAAGTGGAAATAGAGTCACCAGAATTTGGCCAACCAGTTTCTGATACAACCACATCCAACGAGCGCCCACCCACCTTCTCAAGAGCATAATAGAAAGAATCGACCATGGCGTCGAATAGATTCTGGTAATCAACTTGATTCACTGATTGGCAAGTAAAGGCATATTCAGGCTTGATGTCTCTTTGATTATGCAAATATGCGAAGAAGGGGTAGACATTAGCAAGTAAAGGTGCCCGCGTTTGGACCAAGAAGAAGATGATTTCACGCATGCCTGCTGAGAGCACCTGAGGTTTGAAGATAGAGCTAGAAGGAGGGTAGGTATCAGTGAGGTCTCCTGAGTAAACTGCAGTCGATACCTTGATTTGGTCATGGAACCCAGCTGTTTGAACTGCAATGTACATGTTTCTCATGGCAGGGAGGATATATTTGAAATCATTTGGATGGGTGCGACTGACTTGATTGCCGACAACAACAAACTTGAATTTGATAGAATCTTTGTATCTTACTATGTATCGTTTGACCCATTTGGATGCATTGTTTTGATCTTTTGCTACAACTTGAAGTTCATGGTTTGGGACGCCTAGCATGAGCTCAATGCTAGAATCTTTCAGAGCTTCAAGAACAGATTCATTTGGAGCATAAAGCCTCATCTTCTGAATGTTGTTTCTTTTATAGAGATCAATGACTTCATCTGGGTGTGGCAAGTTATTGCCACTCATTCCATAGCAAACGCCAATTGCTTGTGTGCCTGCACCCATATATCCATGGTTGGAACTCCGTTAGTTTATTCATCCAAATTTGAATCAAAGATATTACTCATAAAGACAGAATCAGATTATCGCATGATATTTCCTATTACAAGTTATGGGTTGTGCAGCAAATGTTAAAATTTCTCAAAAAAAAAATTGTGGACTTGAATTTCAATCCAAATACAATAAGGTTTTGAGCCTTGGAAGCTGGCCGTCTGATAAGTGATTACAACCAAATGACTTAATGGCTCACAACTTATTCAAGTATGTTGATGACATAAATATAAAGGGACAAACAGCTGTTACACACCAAGATTCTCGCACCTATAAAGTGAAAACTAGAAACATACACAGAAAAAGAGAGAGAAAGAGAGAGACCTGATGTAGCCATTAGCAGAAGCAGTCCAAGATGTAGTAGAAGAAGGGGGTTGATTGTGGCTCTGGGTCAAAGAAGGATGCCAAGATCTGTATCTCTTGTAGCTCATCACCATTTGAGCCCGTTTTATAGGTGCCAAAATTGAAAACTTAAGAGCTAATAACTTCATCCTTTTGGATTACTTTACTGCCTTATCCTTTCAACAAAGGGACTAATCAATTGCAACCTTTTAGCATTCCCAATGACAACATAAATGCAAGACTTAAAAACCCACTTAAATTTGATGCACCACTCGGCGTGCAAATCTTTCTTTTCTTCAACTGAAATTCGTGTACAAACCCTTTGAGTGGACTGAACTAACCCATCAAGGAGATCTGCAGTGACAGAGTACATGATCAAATGGATCGTCGTCTTTGTTCGCTTCAGAACAAAACAATAAATGCTCACCAGTTTTACAATTTCAATGGCTAGGATTGAAGTTATTTTTTGTTAAGAGAGAGAGACCTGATGTAAGCACGTAGCCATTCATCAGCGTGCAAGTCTTCTGGACTCCACAAACTGTGATGACGGTGTCGAGATATTCGATATACTCCAATTTAAGGCAAACGATTCATATATTTCTTTTATGCGTAAGGATTGACGAGGATGGAAATGAAGGGTCCAGTACGCAAAATTTTGGGAGAATGACAAATTAGCCCAGATTACAAGTCTCATAGTACAGGGGAATCCATCCTGACCATGAATTGATATCAAATTCAAGGGCAAGATGTGGTTTATAGGGGGAGTGGGCTAACAGTAAGCGGGGGACTGGAATTCAGAATTCTGTAACGGATGTATTCGTACTTCACAAATTTTTCTTAGACTTGGGATGAGTTGATCATATCATGCATCAGCTCTAACAAATTCCAATGGTTTGATGTGGATATACGTGGCAATTGGCAATTGGGTTGGGTGGGTCGGATTTGGATTGGATCAACATCCTACGAGTTGATTTCGAGTTTAGTTGTCAAATGCTAAAACCTAATCGTAAATGTCTAGGTCAGGATTGACCCATGGGTCAATTTAGGTCATTCTAAAAAATAATCGAAATTTAAAAAAATAAAGAAAAACTATATATAAAATGCCAAAATTAAAAAAATTAATCTTAAAATTCCAAATATAAAATACAAAAAATTGAACATTTAACAATTTAAAAAGTAAAGACTAAATAGAAAAATTAAAGAGTGGAAACTTTTAATAATGCATAAATAGTCTTAATTAGACTTGACAATCAAATCAGCAGGTTGATTCATGACCCAACCCAGTTTTTTTCGGATTAAATCGAGTCGGGTCATTCTCATATTTAAGTAGCTAAATATGAGACCCTAACCCTGTTTTTTTGGATTGGATTGGTTCAGATTTGTACGTTGGGTCAATTTTTTGCCAGGTCTAAATGTGGAGGAAGAGCTTGCTTGTCGCATTGGTGAATGAGTTCATGCTGCATTATCCAACTAAAGAGCTCAAAGCATCACTCTGACCTTGCCATATTTTGTTTTATTTCTTGTCATTAATCATGGACAGAACTTTATATATACGCAATGGGAGAGCAATATCTGCCCGATCTCTCCAATTGAACTTCTTGAGAAGAGAGGAAAATGCTTGTTTTACATGGAACCACTGTCACCTATTTTGTCTAAGCTATGCACTATGTCCACGCATTTTAGATGGTGTTTGGAACGGTGAGATTTTGTTGGGACTGATTTTTAAGAAAAAATGTCCATGTTTTTAAGACCTATTTTTCATAAAAAAATGTTTTAATTTTATTTTGGAGTATTTCTGCCATATAGACGGTGAACAACACTATGTTGTTTGATAAGGTGATTTTCATCACCGTTTTTCATATATGCGCTAACAGGTAAGCACCACATAAGATACACGTAATCGTCAATCAATCAACCGTTGGGGGCAACAGTTCACTGATGCATGAAACGCCAAATTTAACATTTCATACATAGGTGGGGTCCCAATTTACAAGGAATGCCCACAGTTCAAGCATTTTTTCAAAAAACGGGTGAACCAAACAATCAAATATATTGATATTTGTTGAAACACCTATGTAGATCCAACATGGTACTGTTTTTCAGAAAAACGACCACAGTTCCAAACATCTCCTTAGTTAAATAGGGTGGTTCACACAATGGGTCAACTAATAGATATATTGCTTTTTCATTTCCTTTTTTAACGAATAATTATATTAAGCACTTACAAAGTCAGATCTGACTGAATGCAATTCTTCGTAAACATGACAACTAAAGATTAATTAGGATTTCATTATTATGATGGCATGTCTTCTATTCATGTGTGATCATTTCTAGTTTCTAAATTGGCATATAAGCCGTGTCTCAAAATATTATATGATACATTATAAATGACAAATATAATAGATAATATAATATTTTATTTTAAAATATATTTAAGTGTGGAAATAAATTGAGCTTTTTATGAGCCATTCGAGTTCGGATTGTAAAGCTCGCGTGCCTAATTGAAACTAATTGGGCCAGCAGTATGAACCGAAATTGGACTTACATTTCAGGCCTGAAGTTCAAGCTATATATAACCATTTTCATAGTAGATAACCCTGGCCCAGCCCAACCCAATCTATGACCAGGGAGTATGCCTACCCCGTGAAATATGCCCAAATTCCCAAAACCCTTTATTCCCTTTATCAGTACCCCACTGATACAATATGATATGCCTGTTGCCCGATATGGGCATATAGTATCAAAAGTTTAAACTTGGATTTTAAGTTGTTGAGTTGGAAAAAATAAGTAAGAAATTAAAGATCATATTGGGATAAGTTTCATGATTTGTGCATTTAAAACTCAACATCATGAAACCCTAATTTTGGACTCTATGCTTTCGGGCTTAAAAATGTTTTCTCTTTAGATTGTTATGTTTTTAAAAGTAATTCATAACAAACGCTTAAAATACTTACAAATTTTTGTTTTTCCCAGTCCAAAGCTCAAAAGCAAAATTTTAACCAAACAGTAATGCTCAGATTGGAAGGAGTATAAATGTAAATATGTACAGTGCAAATACATATAAAATACAAGGTCTTGCATTCTACATATTTGTACTTGTACTCCTTTCAAACTGTGCCTAAGGAAACATGCAAAGGGTAGGGATCGATATAGTTGATACGATTCCTAGAAAACTGTTAGAATAAAAATAATCCCCATTAGCAGTCGGATCTTTACTCTTCTGTCTTTATCACTTTACTAGCGGGGACCTGGGCGATGCAAAGTTATTGTTAATATCTAAAATTTTAATAATTCTATTTTTCATTTAATGTTGATTCATAGAAAATAATTGTTGTTAATTTAATATGAATAATTTTTTTTTAATAAATTTAGTTTTATTAATAATTTGTAGTGATTTTAATAATTGTTATTATTTTTAAATAAAATTTTGATTAACTTTAAATAAATAAAAATAATTACAAAAGGTAACATTTTTATTAATTTCACTAATAATTAGCAATTATATAGAAATGACAATGAGGTGGGTTCATGGTGAGGCACCCCATCCCTGTCCCTACACCATAGTCAAGACACTCTACCCCATCCTCACCTCGTCCCCAGTGCCAGGTAGGTCCAGGGCTAGGCAACCATTCCTCAATATCGGTTATCAAGCGAGTTCAGGGGCAAGGCACCCCACTCCTCATCAAGGATGGGGAATCCTCAAATTCCCTGCCCCGTCCCTAGTATTGGGTGGGTAAGGTAGATGTGTAAATCGGGTTGTGTTGTGCCAATACGACACCCGCATGCAGCCCGCACTGTGCTGTGTTGGCCCATGGGGCATCTCGGGCCGTGCCTCCCTCACCTATAATAATTTGGGGGGGGTCGGTTGGGCACAACCCACGACCCAAGCCTGCATGGGCCCATGTCGGGCTGGTCCATGGCCTTGGGTTAGGCCAAGGGGCCAAGCTATGAAATGTCCATTTTTAAAAAAAGTTGAGAAAGATGTTTAAATTTGTATTTTATATGATTTTTTATATATACAATTGTTTATATATACAAATTAGACCTATTCATGGGTCAAGTAGCCCTGATGGCCCAACCTAGCCTGACTTGTTATTTTTCAAGCTTTGACAAAATTTTAGGCCCATGGGCTTGAGCCCAGGCTTTCTCAAATAAACCTAGCCCGACACTATTATATATATAAAAAAGTACTTATGTTATAATATATATATATATATATATATATATATATATATATATATATATGCTTCTTAAATTATTAATAAATATCAATTCACTATCAGGAAATATAAATTAGTTTATTAATTTATTACTAAATTAATATAATATTAGTTTATAAAGATATATTTAAATTAAGACAATTTGTGTACAAATCGGGCTCCGGCCTTAGGCTTGAGATTCGGACTTTATATAAGGGTTGGCTCAAGCTCAAGATCTAGGCTCGATGGTTAGGCCGGGCTCAAGCTCGGGCTTGCACATTTTCTATTGATAAAGAGACTTGTGTTAATTATAAAACTATGATTTTTTAAAAAATAAAATTTTTATTTAATTTTAGTCTATTATAAAAAATATATAACATTTATATATATATTAATATAAATTTTTTATTTAAATATTATATAATACTATTTACCATATATACATATAACTTCCAAGTTGAGCTTATTAGGGGTTGTTTAGCTTGGGCCTTATCCGCTAAAGCCATCATTGGACTCCAAAAGTTTGATACCCAATTAAACTTGGAATCTAATTATCCCTTATAATGTGTGGGTATGGTGCATATCTCAGTTAGACCTAACTCAAAAGAAAATAGTTGCTTGAGCGTGCAAATTTATTGATCTAATCGGGTTAGGTTAAGTTATAAATGATTTGTTACTCTTTATTATTAATTATTATAATAATATAATTATTAAATTATTGAATTTTTTAAATTATAGTAATTTCTGGAAATTTTCATATTTTCAAAAGTATTGCTAATTTCTTGGTTAAAACTAATTAAATATAATTTTTTGGTAATTAAATATAACTTTTTTGTAATTAAATGTATTTTTCTACTATTTGTAGCTTAAATTACAATTACTGTTAATTATAATTTAAAAATAATTATTGTTAATTATTTTTAGATCTAATTAGGTTATGTTAAGTTATTGTTAGACCTAACTCAAAAGAAAATAGTTGCTTGAGCCTTCAAAATTATAGATCTAATCGGGTTAAGTTAAGTTATAAATGATTTGTTACTTTTTATTATTAATTATTAAAATATTGTAATTATTAAATTACTATATTTATTCAAAATACAGTAATTTTTGGAAATTATCATATTTTCAGAAATATTGCTAATTTCTTGGTTAAAACTAATTAAATGTAATTTTCTAGTAACTAAATATAACTCTTTGGTAATTAAATGTAATTTTCTACTATTTATAGCTTAAATTATAATTACTGTTAATTACAATTTAAAAATAACTATTATTAATTATTTTTACATCTAATTGGGTTAGGTGTAACTCAAAAGAAAATAGTTGCTTGAGCCTTCAAATTTATAGATCTAATCAGGTTTATTTAATTGTTGTACTTATATAAAATACAATAATTTCTGGAAATTAGCATTTTTTCAAAAATATTGATAATTTCTTAGCTAAAACTAATTAAATGTAATTTTCTGGTAATTAAATGTAATTTTATACTATTTATAGCTTAAATTATAATTATTGTTAATTACAGTTTAAAAATAATTATTGTTAAATATATTACAATTAATAATTAAAATACATATTTTTTTTCATTTTTATTTTGTATTTTTGCAATAAAATACAATTATTTTAATTTATATATTTTTGGTATTTTAATTAAGCTTTAGTTTTTTTATAATTTTTGGATTTTTAATTAATTTTTGGTGTTTTTTCATTATTATTCAATAATTTTTTTGCATATGAGTATTTTCAATAATTTTCACTATTTTCAGCATTTACTTTTTTATATTAGTCACTACAAAATTAATTTGCAATTGCTTTCAATAAAAATAAATTAAATAACTAAATAAATACCATAGTTAATAAAAGAATACATCTAATTTTCAATATTTTTCAATAATTCTGGCTTGGGTACTTTTAATAATTTTTGGTAATTTTTAATAATAAAGTACTATTATTTGTACTTTAATTATTTTGCGCAAATACTCTTATTAATATAAAATATTGTTAGTTTTGAATATTTTTTAATTATTTTTAGTATTTTAATTATGTTTATGTTTTTCAGATTTTTTGGATTTTTACTTAATTATTGGTATTTTTTCATTATTATTTAGTAATTTTTGCATATGAGTACTTTTTGCAATAAAAATACTATTAATAAAACAGCTTTTGAATTTTAAATTTTCTTTAATTTTTATCATTTTAATGAGTTAACTATGCACAAAAATGGTTTCAACTCATAAGTTATGTAATAATATTATTAAAACTATCAATTAATATTTAAATTTCTTATTTTTATTAGCATTTATTAAGTTTGATTTTTAAGTGGAATTGAAACACATTTTTAATATTTACTAAGTTTTGTTAATATTTATTTTTATTGAAAGTTTAGTGGATTTTTAAATTAATATATTTTTGATTGTTTATCCCAAGGTTTTTAAAACTGAACCGTACAATGAATCGATTAGGGGTCCAGTTCCCGTGCATCTCATGGGTCTGACCGTTCAAACCGAATGGACGGTCTGTTCTGACAAAAAATAAAATATTTTAAAAAATAAAAACCGGTCAAACTATTAAACGGTTCGACCGCTTGGGTCGATGGTTTGGTGACCAAATCAACAGTTTTGGGAGAAATAACAATTATGGGGTAAAACGGAACTGATCACATAACTGGTTCCTGTTTTTTCTGGTCCGACCATCCAATCCGGTCCAATTTTGGAAACCATGGTTTAACCTCAACATATTTATATTATTACTATTCTCTCTCTCTCTCTCTCTTTTAAATGTAATAATAAACATGCATTAAAATAAAAGGCTTTGAAAAACCCAAAGGTCTCTTTCTTAAATGTCTTTTTTAAATGTAATAATAACATGCATTAAAATAAGAGTCATTGGAAACCGAAAGGTCTTTCTAAGAGTGTGCAACTTTATTAATTTAATCAAGACAAGCAATGATTATTGTTTTATATATTTAAAACAAAAGAAAATAAGAAAAAACGCAAAAAATGAAGAAAATAGAGATTACAAGCAGTTTAAAAAAAAAAAAGTTGTTGTTGAATTTAAAGAACCTCATTTTTGTTTTTTTATTCAAAAACTCGCAAAACTTTAAGGGGTTGAAAAGTAATGTGATGTAAGGCGACGTGGATAACATAATTATAAGTATATAGATTTTCTTTTCTTGTTTTCAACTCTCTCTTGAAGGAGATGATGAGAATTGAGGAGCAAATTATCAAACTGATCAGCCGATAAAGACTTTATTCTTTTCTGTTCAAACTTTAAAATTGAACTATAATATATTATTATGATAGTAAAACTAAAAAACTTTCATGCATTATTGTAAACTTCACATACAAAGAAGCCACTGGTTAGAGTAATTTTTCCTTATTCGACTCGTGATTCATAGGTTTCTAACCTTTATTTAATATGAAAATACATTAAAATAGATACTTGGGTTGTTTATTTGGGAAGAACAGCCCAAAGTGTCTCTCTGTCTCTGGAAGAGGCTTTTTATTCTCATCGAACATGGCAAATATGTAAGCCTCAATAGGACCATTTGGCCTTCTGGGCGTACCTCCTTTCACATGCCGGATCAGGCCGTTCAAATAAGTCTGTGCATTGGCCGTGGTTGCTGCAGATTCACCAGCATTTGGCCAACCACTTTCAGATACGACAATCTTCACAGAGGGTCCGCCTGCCTTCTCAACAGCAGCATAGAAAGAATCCAACATGGCATCAAAAAGGTTCTGGTATCTGAACCGGCCATCAGTTACCACAGTCCCTGGTGCAGTAAACAAGGCATAATCAAGCCTAATAGAGCTGGGGTTTCCGATATAAGCGAAATAAGGATAGATATTAGCGCAGAGTGGTGACCCTTTTTCTGCTAAGAAGCCGATGATAGGCCACATGTATTGCAGATACTCAGCTCTGAAGACGGAATTGGAAGGAGGATAGGTTTTATCCAGGACTGCAGAGTAAGTAGCAGTTGTCACCTTCACTTGGTTTTGCAACCCAGCTGCTTCAACTGCCCTCTGAATGTTTCTCATGGCAGGGAGGACATATTGGAAATATTGGAGGTCGACTTCATTACCAACAGCAATATACTTGAAGTTGATAGTAGCTCTGTTGTCGACTATATTGCCATAGACGAAGTCATATGCCGGGGTTAAGTCGTTGCCTGCTATGCGTTGAAGGTCTTCGTTTGGGACGCCAAGCATTACTTCAATATTGGAGCCTTTGAGAGCCTGAAAAGTGGGTTGATGAGGCGCATAAAGTCTCATCTTGTTTATATCATTGGCTTTATACAGGGCCACAACTTCCTGTGGTGATGGTAAAGGGTCACCTAACAAACCGTTGCACACACCTATAGAATATGCACCTGCAAAAGATGATCGAGAACAATAAAATCTTAGTTTAGTTGTATGTAGTTTCAACACTAATTCTGGAGGTCTCAATAGAAACTTGAACACGAATCCTAACTCCCCCCCCCCCCCCCCCCCACTTAGAGTCCCAAGCGCTTGGGAGAAGCTTGTTGGAATTGAAGTCTTGGGTCGTGCAGATATTCTTGTTGTTGTGTTCAAGTTCTAACATAATAGGCCTTCATTACAACAATTAATAATTCTAGGTTATATGGGCTCATTGGAGTCATATATGCCCAGATCAAATCAGCCCCCCACAAGATTGCCCCTCACGGCATCCCACAGCACATCCTCATCATGTATTGGGAATATCTCCCGATGATGATATCATCTTTCTGATATTATCATTAGGAGATGTTCCCAATACATGGAAGAAATATGCTGTTGGGGGCTGATTTAAGCTCATATGTACCAGCTAGAGCTAGGCATGACTCCGCCTTATTCCCCACTTTTCTTCCAAGGGTGCAAGTCAGGTTGTGTTGGATTGGATTGGATTAGACTAAGGTAAGCCCCTGCCCCAATTCGATTTGTTAAACCCTAAAGTCACTTGGCCATTATTGAGTTTCTACGTACTTGGGTCGGCCTACATTCCTCACTTCTTTCTGCTCTAAATGAATTTTCTCACTCTCGGAATTAGATCTAGTTGGTTTGGAATTTAATTCGGAGTCCAATCCCCTAATCCCCACCTCATACAAAAACAAAAATACAAAAAATATCTGATAACTTTCATATATCAAATAAGAACTTAAGCTATGTTGGATTTATCAAAAATAAGAGAGAGACGGAGCGGAAGTTCTTAAGGCTCAGTTTGGAAGGGGTACAAATAAATGCATATAAAATAATTCAAAATATAAGGTTTTGCACTCTACATATTTATATTTGTACTCCTTCCAAACTGATCCTAAAGGAAACTTAGGATTCTACTTTTCTGGTTTGCAACCAAACATAGACTTAGGGTCCACAAGTTACAAGCACTTCTTTGATAATATTGATTAGACTAATCCATAATATAGAAGTCTAGAGGCATGGAGAGAGAGAGAGAAACCTGTAGCCATTAAATTTCAGTCGGAGATGTATTTATTGATTCCTGCTATACACCCAAGAAGAGCAAAAGCCTGGATGTATCTCGTTATGTAGCTTGCCACCATTTGGGCCCCTTTTATAGGGGAAGATGGGGTTTAAATTTAAGAGCATAAACAATTCGGATAACTGCTATTGTCTAATAATGAAAGACTAAAAAAAAAAAAACTCAAAAAACTTCACCTACTGTGTCCATTGACATGCATAGAATAAAACTATAAATGCAAGACTTCACATCTTCATCATCTTTCTTCAAACACAAAACGTTGCTGGTGGGTTGGTAGTTTGAGTTCGATACGCTGGGAATATGCTTATTGGATTGCTAAGCCCAAGCCCAACTACTAGATTGACCTTTTCTTTTCCTCCTTTTAATAAAGAGTAGGAAAATCTATGATGTGGAAAAAATCTTTCGCTTTATCAGAAAGAATTATATAATTCAGTAATGTAATATCAATTACATTGATTAGCTATTTATTAGCAATTAATGCATTCGCCCTTCGATTCTTCAAATATGGTGGGATCCATAAGATACGGTTCCAATTGTCTTCAACGTATCTTCGGGAAGCCAACGGATGATGATGATGATCCCATCTCATCAGTCCAAATCCCAATTGAAATCAACAGAGACCCGGCTCGACCGGTATGAGTGAGTCATGAGATAGTTGGACTTGTTGAACAATGGGCCTCCCCTTTGCTCGGTCCATCTTCGGGGTTAGAGATAGAGACAGCAATTAGTTTCATATTTTCGCATATGCGAAATACGTACCCAGCCCGTCGTAGCCTGTTGACCCATTCAATCGAAGCATTGATTAATTCATTAATACGTTTTCATCCAACCAAACAGGTCCATGTCCCACAATGTAACCCAAAATAATCATAGACAAAAGGAGTAACCCCAATACAACGTCTAGCCCATGGGAAATCTTCATCTGATCCCATTTGTTGTTTCTTCCCTACTTGATAATCCAAAGACTTTTAACCAGTGTGGAGGCAAACTAGCCATCCGATCGTTGACCACTTAAATACATGACTCCAAGGTTAATTAATAAAATGATCCTATCGATTCACTCCGTCCTCCACATGCGTAATAAAAACCTATTCAGATATCTCATCTAACAACAGCTTGAGGTTGAATGGTTTTTTAAGATGGTATAGGCTTGTATTTGTCCACATTTATTAAAGTCCATTGGGTTTTCGAATGAATGGGCATGTTATAAAATAAAAACCTAGTAAGAGCTAAACCTTTGAAATTGAACAATTCCTTAGGTTCAGTTTGGAAAGAGTATGAATACAAATTTATAGAGTGCAAAAACGTATTTGTATTCTTTGTATATGTTTGGCATCAATATTGTAGTTGTAGTACTGTTTTCTCTGCTGATGTGTGATTTGGAGCACCGTTTTCTCAGAAAATGGTGCATTTTTTTTGGTTTGGAATTGTTGCTGCAAGGTAGGACGTTTCCTGGAGCAACAACAACCTTTTCTTTTTGGTACCAATGCTCTAGGAAATGTTTTCTACACTTCTACCCATCATCCACTGCCACATCACTACCCTGTTGGCAGCAACGAGTTGCAGCTCTAGGAAACGCCAAATTTAGTGTTGCTTCAAGCCATGCCTCCCCGATTTTCAAGACATAGCTTAGAGCACCGTTTTCTATGGAAAAACAGTTCCAAACAAGAGGCTGTTTCCTGGAACACCGTTTTTTCTTACATAACGTTGCTGTAACACTATTTTCTAGAGCAACAATAACGGTTACAAAGAGACGTTTTACAAAGTATTCCTCCCTGTTTTGTTGAAGAAGTTTGAATATCGATGAAGTGACTTTGACAATTAACATCACCATGAAGATGCAGCATAATTCCAGGAAGAGAAATAAAGTTCCCTATCGATGATCACTTATCTACATGATATACATCCGCTAAAAATGAATGATTAACTCTGGATTATTTTGTGATCACTTATATAATCAGATTTTACTTCTTGTTTTTGATTATGAACTCATGAACTTTGACATATTTACAATGAGCACGGCCAACACTAAAGCTGTCTTGCCTACCCAACAATTGAATAATTTTGATCACCAAAAGAAATAATCCCAATTCTACGTTCTGCCCACGGGATATCTTCATTTTATCCACTTGCTTCTTCCCCGCTTCATAAGCCAAAAGACTTTTAAGCAGTGTAGAGGCATATACTTGTTAAATGAATTTGAGGCAGATGAAGTATTATGATATTATGTTTTTATTAACTTTAATAATTTTTATTAATTATAGCTATTTGATTTCAAATTCTATTATTATTATTATTATTATTGTTGTTGTTGTTGTTGTTGCATGTTGTGTATGACACGTTATGGGTTAATAAAAGTAGCAGAACCATTTTTGAAAATGGGTCAATACATACCTGTTTAACTTGTCTTCATTGTCTGAGTGATAAAACGGGTTTTACATTTTGGGCACTATGCACAATAAAGGTTTGAGCTCACAAAAACTATTAATTTTAATAATATTATTAATTAATTAAAAATGCATTAATATAGAGTTATCTAATAAAATAAAAAGAATAAACAAAACAAAATACAACATTGGAACATGGATTCTATTTGCAATATATCAAACTCATATTTAAATCATAACATTATTAAAACTATTAATTAATATTTTTTATATTTAAATTTCTTCTTTTTATTAGTGTTTATTTAGTTTGATTTTTAAGTGGAATTGAAATGCTTTTAATTTTTACTATGTTTTGCTAATATTTATTAGTTTTAAGTGGAAATTTAGTGGCTTTTTAAATTAATAATTTTAAAATAATATTTTTATTTTTGGTGTTTTATGTTTGATTGTTTAACCTCAACCTATAATATTATACTTTATTATGTTGACTTATTATTTTTGGTGCATGTTTCATTATTTGACTTATTAATATTTTATTTTATCATGTTGTATTACTATGCCCTCTCTCTCTCTTTTAAATGTAATAATAACATTTAAAATGTCTATCTTATTTTAAAAATAACATGCATTAAAATAGAGGCCTTGAAAAACCCAAAGTTCTCTCTCTCTTAATTGTCTCTTTTAAATGTAACAATAACATTTAAAAAGTCTTTTTTAAGAGGCATTGGAAAACCCCTTCTAATAGTTTGCAACTTTAGTAGAAATTTATGTGAGTGCCTACCATATGCAGACATTGCAAAAGCAAACACGGTCGCATTGATTTATGTGCATGCCTACCGTTAGGGGAAGCTTCATTTTAGCAATTCTTCAAATGGGTAGACATTTATTCACTGATTTACTAATGTGGTGCCTAGTGACGCTTAGTGGTGCCTATGTGTTTATTAACATTTAGTGAATAAATGCTCATGGTTCCAAACGCATAAAAAATGGTTTTGATCATTACCAATTTTTATTAGATATTATTAGAGAGTGTCTATTAAAAATTAGTCTTTTTAGATAGAGGCCTTGGCAAATGTGGGTAAAATATGAATTTCATCTTTCATCACAAAAATTAACAACAGTTTATTTCATAATTGTAGACAAACAACCTAACCTATTATCTTGATTCTTAAAACAACTAAATGGGTGTGAGTTTCTACAAAAAAAAAGAAAAAAAAAGAATGGGTTGTATGAGTATATAAAAATTAGAAAGAGAAAATTGATTTTTTTGAGAGAATTGTTCAAGTAGTATAATTCATTCATCCGAAAGAGAGAGATTTTAGAGTAATGCTAAGTGCATCGCTTTCAAGAATGAAAGGCGTCGGCGATGCACTTAGCATCTGCAGCATACCGTAATTATATTCATAGAAACATGCCCAAGCTTCAGCTTCTAAAAGCAAACACTGCTGGCACAGTGGCACTCATATTTTGATCCCAAATCATTAGATTCACTCCTGACTTCAGCTATTACTAACACTAACATCAAAATTTGTCCTGATGATATTGTGGACAGGTTTAGTGCAGCCTAATTCAGATGTAATTCCTCTGTTTCCATGAGTCAGGAATGGCCGCTCGATCAATCTTCAGATGGAATATGGAATCCATATGGAACGAGTAATTGTTGTAATTGGGTCGAAACACAACTGCTTAAAGATCAATTTGTTGCAAGTCCACCAATCTACGGCCTAGGCAAAAAGATGACCCGAAGCATTGAAGCATTCGCAGCCACCAATGTGCTAGCAACTCGCCAAAGCTTCTTTGGAGCATGAGGATCATAAAGCAGATTGAGGACCCAACCAACGAATTTCAGTTATACATCGGAAACATTTCCTGAATTTTATATTATTCTTTATAGGGAGATGTTGTTAATACATGGTGGGATGATTTTTTTTAAGAGATCAACAATTTCATCTGTACGTATAAAGCAAGTTATTGTCACCCAATCCATCTTATAATTGTTTGTGTAGCTGCATCATATAACAATCTAACTTCAATTAATCAAACCAACAAAAAAAAATCAAAGGACTCAGTTATTAAGGTAGAATTAGTGTATAATATTTCCCATTACTAGTTATGGGTTTCATGTACAATAATAGGGCTATCAATAGGCCAGATATTGGTCCAACCTGAGCCAGTGCTATGAGTCCATTTCGATTAGACGATGTTCAATTTAATCTGACGAATACTTTGAATAATTCTGGATTGGTACCATGGTTTTTAAAATCGATCCGGAGATTGAATCGGTCAAAGGTCTGGTTACAGGGTTGAATGATCCGATTGTTTGAACCGAATTTTCAGTTCATTTTGACAAAAAAATAAAAAACAGTCAAAACCGTTCGAATAATTAACCGTCCGGTTCAGCGGTTCGTTGACCAAAAGCAACGATTTTGGGGAAAAATCCGGTTTTTGGGAAAAACGGAACCGGTCACCGGTTCTCAGTTTTTCCAGTCTGGTCTAGTTTTGAAAACCATGACTGGTACAATTCAATGTCTAGACTTCCAATCTAATCAATTTGGTTTTAATTTGGATTGAGTCCAAGGCAAACCTGACTGTACTCTTTATCTTATGTCAATGGACTGGTTATTGATTTAAGGGAGAATGACTATTCAACCCACCTCAAAATTCTATGGTGGGATGAATCCTGACAGTGGACGATGCCAAATCCACGGGCAGGATGCAGTTTATAGAGGCTACTAATAGACTATGGGGGGCTGTAATTTCAGAATTCTGCAGTGGGCGTTTTCCATTGATTTAATCCCACCCAATTCAATAAATACTTTGGACAATTAAGACCGGACTGGTCCAATTCAATACCGTCTTAGTCTGTCCAACCTGTTGACATTGATTTTGATTTGGAGGGGTCCAACCCAAATCCAATCTGTTGACACTCCTAATGTGCAGAAAATGTTGCTCTTTCTCCATATCTCAATCAATGGCAAATAAAACTTTAAGTGCATGAATGCATGTTAAAAAATCCTTCAAAAGCATTCAACATAAACTAATCTAAAGAAATTTTACATATTAAGCTTGTGAATTTGAATTTCAATCCAAATACAATGTGCGAAACAAGTATTTGAGCCATATTAGAAGCTAGCTGTTTGACAGCAAATGAATGAGTTAGGCCCCATTTTGGTCTTTTCCTATTTGGTTGGAAAAAGATCTAGCCTCCAAAAGATGCCTCCCCAAAAAGACGAGTAAAACCCATTTTAAGCTATTTTCGGAAAGCTCCAAACAGAGTTTTTCGAATTTTTTCATCATTTCTTCACGCAGAAAGACGCGCCTTAATCAAATTGACTCAGTTGGTAAGGTCTCTAGCTGGCTGTAGAAGAGATTTAGATCAATTACTGCCTCCACTTAGGGTTGGAGGGTTATGGATATGGGGATGAACTCCCAAGAAAAAAAATTGAATGACTTATTTCCATTCAGCTATCCTATAACCCATCACAACTTCGAGTCCTAATCAACTGCCAACAAAATACATTCCAACAGCCTACCAACATCATCTAACATCGCACATCCCATACATGGCGGATCCCACTTTTATACTGGGTCCCCAGTTTCAGTGAGATATGCGTGGTAGATCAAATTGGTAGGTGGTTGGAACATGTTTTCTTGGCAGGAGATACCAACTCTATTAATTTTTGGATTTCCTACCCACAGAACACTGCACTAAAAAAAGTGTTGACTTTGGTAGGAAGAAATCAATTCCAGAAACTGGACTGTTATCAGTAGGGGTGCAACCTTGGGCCAACCTGACATTGACCCCACCCATGAATTGGCATCAAATCTGAGCTGGCACCCACCCTAACTGTACATTGAGCCTAAAAATTCTGACCTTGGGCTGAACCATTATTCTCCAAAAAAAACCCATAATTGTATATAGGCTGAGTTGGGCGTTTGGTTTTCCGGCTGGGTCTGGGACCAAAAATTTTGTTGGTTTTAATTTTCATGTTGGGCTTGGACCTCACCGTTAAATAGCTTGACCCAATTCAACTATGTACATATAAGGGTGTGAATGGACCGGTTTTGGATTGGACCCCGTCTAGTCCAAAATCAATTTGGATGGATTGGATGGACCAACAAGACATTGGATTGGACCAATCCGGTTCAAAATATTTATTAGATTGGATTGGAATTGGTTCGTCCGTAACAAATTTATGTTGGATTAAGCCAATATCTGGTCTATTGATATAAGATAAGAATATATGTCAATGGACCGGGTTCGGGTTGAAACCAATCTAAATCAAAATGAATTTGAACAGATTGGATGGTCTAGACATTGAATTGGAGGTCCAAATTGGTCCAAAACATTAATCGGATTGGACTGGACCTGGTCCATTTATAATCGACTCACATTGGACTGGATCAGGTTGGACCAAATCTAGTCCAATTGACACCCCTATGAACATACACGTATGTATATATAGAAATATATTTACATTCATATATGCATATATGTATTTTTTTTTGATTAATCATATATAAATACATAAACGTATATAAAGATACATTTATATCAAATTTTAGTGCATACTCATTAAATAAGTTGGACCAACACAGGGCCGAGCTCAACCTGAGTATATCAAATTTCAGTACAGGCTAAGATAAAACAAGGTTGGATACAGTTTGGGCTTGGGCCAGGCTCTGGCATTAGGTCAGGTTTTAAGGATTGGGCCTCGGTTGAACTTAAACCTGGCCCAGCCCAAGGTTCAAAATATTGATAGGTATTGGCCCGTATTGTTCGATACATATCATGCTAGTGGCTTTCTGATACGCCCCTACAAAGATTGTATCGGGTCAGCCACTGATTCAGAGAATAGCCAAAAACCGATTTGAAAAAAAAAATAAGTAAAACATAAAGTATCGATATTTAGAACCTTGCCCAGACTACCCGACTTGCAGCCCTAGTGATCAGGTACGTGGAGGGAAGATCAGCCCTAGGCATCTCCATGAGTTTTGGACACATTAATTATTTGAAACCATTAATTGTGTGGAGGGGTCACTCACTAGTTTTTAGTATAGATTTTTCTTGTTCTTCGACTCTTATTTTAAAGATGAGGAGCAAATTATCGAACTGATTTGCAAATAAAAATCATAATCTATCATTGCAGTAGGGATAGAAAATCAACAATTAGAAACCTCTTTTATTCAAACTTTACAATTGAATTACAATTTATTGCTTGTAATAGTAAAAACTTTGATTATGACATATCTTATACAGAACACAAAGGTAAAAGTAAAACAGCTACTGGCTAGAGTCATTAATTTTTCCATATTCCATGCACTCGTGATTCCTATGTGTCTAACCTTTATTTAATATGAAAATACATTAGAACAGAAACTACTCTTTGTCACGTTCAAGGTTGAACCATCGTTGTTAACTGAAACTAATTTGGTACTTGGGATTTTGATTTGGGTTGAAAAGCCCATAGTGTCTTTCTGTTGTCATTGCCTCTGTCTCTGTCTTTAGAGGAGGCTTTTCATTCTCATCGAACATGGCAAATATGTAGGCCTCAATAGGACCATTTGGCCTTCTGGGAGTACCCCCCTTCACATGTTGGATCAATCCGTTCAAATAAGTCTGTGCATTGGCCGTGGTTGCTGCAGATTCACCAGCATTTGGCCAACCAGTTTCAGATACGACAATCTTCACAGATCCCCCGCCTTCCTTCTCAACGGCAGCATAGAAAGAATCCAACAAAGCATCAAAAAGGTTGTGGTAGTTCAACTGGTCATCAGATACCACAGCTTCTGGAGCAGTAAACAAGGCATAATCAAGCCTAATAGAGCTGGGGTTTCCGATATAAGCGAAATAAGGATAGATATTAGCGCAGAGTGGTGACCCTTTTTCTGCTAAGAAGCCAATGATGGGTCGCATGAATTGCAGATACTCGGATCGGAAGACGGAATTGGAAGGAGGATAAGTTTTATCCAGGACTCCAGAGTGAGTGGCTGTTGTCACCTTCACTCGGTCTTGTAACCCAGCTGTTTCAACTGCGCTCTGGATGTTTTTCATGGCAGGGAGGACATATTGGAAATATTTGAGGTCGACTTCATTACCAACTAGAATATAGTTGAAATTGATAGTATCTTTATTGGCTACCACATTGCCATATACAAAGTCATAGGCCGGGGTTAGGTCGCTGCCTGCGATACGTTGAAGGTCTTGGTTTGGGACGCCCAGCATTACTTCAATGTTGGAGCCTTTCAGGGCCTGAAAAGCCTCTTGATTTGGAGCATAAACTCTCATCCTCTGTATATTATTGGCTTCATAGAGAGCCACAACTTCACTTTTCGATGGCAAATTATTACCCAACATTCCGTAGCACACACCTATCCTTTGCGCACCTGCTGCAGAAGATAGAGAAAAACCGAGTCTTAACTGTAGTTTCAACACTACCTTAATTTGGAGGTCCTAATAGAAACTTTAACAAGAAACCTAGCTCCCCTCTTAGAGACCGTTTGGGTGGGCTTCAGCATTGATTTAGCTGCAATAACTGAGCCACTTTTGAGAAGCTAGATTCAGCGCAGAGCCAATTTCTTGGCTCTTGTTAATGTACTTTTAGCTTCATAGCTAGTGTTTTTTTTCAAACACGACTTCAATTCATGGCTTCATTTGAGGTCTACCTTACAACATGAGAAATTTATGCCACCCAAACGGGCTTATGGCGGATGTAAAGTTTCAGGTTGAAATTAATGTTTTGGATCTTCTAGATATCCTTGTGTTAAAGTTTTCACATAATAGGGCCTTCATTACACTAATTGTTCCTTGAGGAACAATTTTATATGGTATATGGGCCCATTGCACTTATATATGGCTTAGCTAACATAATCAAATCATTGAAATGATTCAATGGTCAACCGAGACCGTGGTCCTTGTAACCAACCCTAAGTTGTTGGGCTTAAATTTTCACATCTTCAAAGTATTTTAAGATTTTTCCCAAGACAAAATTGGTTATAAGGTTGGTTTTTTGAATTGGTCAGGGAAACATAAACCAGCCTGAGTAGGGGTTATATGACCACCCTTTAATTCAATGGGTTATATGGCCAACTGCAAACAGCCTTGGTTTAATTCGCAGCAGGTCTGTGGTAGCCTTTGGTCAGAATATTGAATGATCTGCTTTTTTGGTTGGATAACTTTACACAATGGTGAGGCCAAATGTGTAACCATAAGTCCACAGTTCGCATTCCTTATCTTAAGGATTTGTTGTTTCCTTTTTAATTGCGAAAAAGGAATTAAATCCTTACAATAAGGAATGCCAAATGCAGTCTTAGAACACATAGTTGATTCTATTCTATACCTTAGAGATGCTTGAAAAAAAAAAAGAAAACTAATATAAAGCTTTTAGATTATCAATTAGCTAGAAGAAAAGGAGAATAATTGAAGGTGGCTACACGAGTTTATAGAATGGGAAAGAGGCCCACAGTGGAGGCCATTACTAAACAGAATAAAGAGGGTTATGAATTAATAGAGAGAGAGATACCTGTGATGTTTGAGATAGCCATTAGAAGCACAAAAAAGAGCATTGTAGCTGTAGCCACAGAAGGGCCATTGCTTCTTTCTGCATAGAACTTATCCATGATGAATAACAAGTAGAAAAGGAGATTAAGAACTTAGAGCTGAAATTTTGATATGCTATCAATCCATCTGGTGTATGTCCATTTTATAGGAATCGATGGAGCTGAAATCCTTTTAGGTGGTTAGACGTGGAACTTGGGAGAACCATAACACCACCTAATTAATATATATATATATATTTTTTTATAAGCTTTAGTTAATTAATGATTTCGTAAGTAAGCAGCCACCTTCTTCGGCAACCGCATGGAAACTCACATATAAATACATTCTCTCTCTTTCTCTCTGGGACGGGAAATTGGTCAACGTCACCATGAGTTAAAATCAAAGTCAAGAGAGACCCAGCTTGCCCGAGTGAATCATGAGATAGTTAGACTTCTATAACAATGAGTCAATGACCTTCCCCTTTAATCATATATTGTCCCATCTTTGGGGTTAGAGATTGACCCAATCAATAGAAGCGTTGATTAATTTATTAATACGTTTTCATCAAACCAAACGGTCCATTGTCCCATAATGTAATTCTATAATTGTAGACCAAAGCTATGACATATATAGCGGGTACAAATTGGCAAATTGTAATTAACGATTTAACCTAAAATATTAAGCTAGGAGGATGGAATATTAAACCTGAACCATTCAACTTAAAAGTTTAAGCTATCAAGTAAGATCCTTAAATGGATTTTTATTCTCTAACAAATACCCGTAAAGCAAATGCTGCACTTGACCCCATAACAAATGCTTACATGGGTAACTGATATTCAATTTCACTTCTACGTATTGACAGTATACTGCGCATGGCCAACACTAAACCAGTCTGCCCTTCAATTTCCAATAATTAAAAGAAATAATCCCTATACACCCATCTTGCTTTGGCCCATACGAAATCTTTCATTTTCTTGCCCGCTTGATAATCCAAAGACTTAATCAGTGTGGATGGCTGGGTGCAATTAAATATTCGATCGTTGACCATTTAGCTGCATTATATTTATATCTTGGTTGACTGTGGGTATTTTGTAATCATATATGATCAAATTTCAACTTCTCATTCTATTACAAACTTCTGAACTTCAAGTATTGACAATGGGCATGGCCAAATAAGGGGTGTCAATTGGTCCAATCAGATCCAGTCCAATGTGAATCCATTACAATGGATCAGGTCCAATTCAATCTAACGAATATTTTAAACTAGTTAAATTTAATGTCTGGACCATCTAATCTGTTCAAATTGTTTCAATTTAGATAGATTCTAACACAAATCAAGTCCATTGACACCTATATTCTTATTTTCTATCAATGAATCAGATATTGACTAATCCAATACAAATTCATTACAGATAGATGGAGTTCAATCCAATCAAGAAATACTTTGGATCGTTAAATTTGAACTGGTCCAATTAAATAGTTTTTATTGGTCCATTCAATCCGTCCAAATTACCAATCCATTGAAACCCCTAGCCAATACTAAAGTAGTCTGGCCTTCCCAACCACTGAATAATTTTCACCAAAAGATATAATCCCAATGCAACGTTCAGTGCACAAGAAGTGATTCCACTTGTTTCTTCCCCTTTCATAAGCCAAAGACTTTTAAGCAGTGTGGAGGCAATTAATGGCTCAATTTCGTACCAAACTATATATCTTACTTGCTAGTTGGGACGAAGTTGAGGCAGAGGGAGCATTATTATATTATCAATTGGGCAAAGCCGGATCTGACCGTAACATTAATTTTGGGTTTTGTATTATTAAATTAAATTTTATTAATATATTTTAATATATATATATATATATATTATTAATATTGTGATTTCTTTAAAATTTTAATTAATAATAAATATTTATAACAATATTGATTCATTATTATTAAATAAATCATCATCATCATTATTATTATTATTATTATTAAATCGATAATAATAATAATAAGAGTAATAATATTATTTCATCACATTTGAAATGCGTATGCTTTTGGTAAAATATGAGACTGGGTCTTAGCATTTTAAATGTCTTTTCTCTTTTTAGATGTTAGAAATAGATGTAATCTCAAACATCCCTTGCCTCTGAAAAGCAAAATTTTCAAACTTTAAATGTCCACAAAGTATTACCGAATGCCACCTAATAAATTATTCATGACTACAGATGACAAAATATCACACGAAGTACAAGATCGACTTGGATAATAAACATGCATGCTTAGCAATATTGAGCTCGGGGTGCTTACAGTTCAGTTAGCTTAACCATGTTTTGAACCGAAACCAAACAGAATCACTTTGTTAACGAGTGGTCAATTCAGTTTTTGTCCAGTTCAATTCCTTGGATTTTCAATTTTTTTAAATCTCTCTCTCTCTATATATATATATACACCAATCAATTTGATGAACCACATTTTTTGGTTTCACTCTCTTTCTCGATTTCTTATGAGCACCCCTAACCAATTTTTTTATATCTTAGATAAATTTGTATCAAATTTTTTATTATTTCTAAATGAATTTTAGTGTTGTTTCATTTTTACAAATATTGTTAGATAACTTGGTTTTGAGCATTGCCAATTTTTATTAGGTATTATTAGAGAGTGGCTATCAAAAATACACCGATTTTTGGTAGAGACCTTAGCAAATTAATATGGGTTAATTAATTCATAATTGTAGGCAAACAACCTATTTATCTTGATTCTTAAAACAAAATGTTTAAATCAGGCATATATAATGATTCCACAATTGGACAAGTCCAGGTCCCCATCGGCATGTAAGATCTTTAACCTAGAAATAGTGGTATATGGAGGCTATAGTTGTCTTTTTCTTTTTTTCCTAATCTTTTTGTCTTCGTTTTTTTCAGTGATAGGTTAGGTTGGGTTAGTGAGGGTTATGTTGGAGTTCAATAATTTAGGTTGGGCAATTGAGTTAAGTTGGTCTCAATGTCGTCTGAGTTCAAGGGTGTAAAATCCGTTTGAATGGCTTGAAGTTGGATGGTCCAGTAAAATATATTGAATTAGACCAGTCCAGACTTAAAGGTCCAAAGTATTTATTAGATTTGATTAGACTTAGTTTTGGATTGGATTGGACCTGGTGCATATGTTATGGATTTATATTGGATTGGGTCAGGCTGAACCAATATCTGATAGATTAGGGGTGCCAATGGACCAGGTTTGTGTTGGATCTGAATTAAAACCAATTTCAACAGGTTGGATGGTCCAATAAGACATTGAAGGGACCAGTCTAGTCCAAAATATTTATCAAATTGATTGGGCCTGGTCCCATCTGTTATGGACTCATATTGGACCAGATTGGGTTCAATCAATATTTGGTCCATTGACAGCACTATCAAGGTTGCACCCTGTTTAATTATTAACTAGCGGAGGATCCCTACATTGTAGGGGTAGGATTGGAATTTCAACATTGCTATTTGCTACATCAAAAAAGATAATGATATCTTAATAAGAAACTTGAAATTATAAGTACTCAAGTCTTAAAACTCATATAAAGACTTAAAATAGATTATTATGTGCTTGTTTTTTAAGTATTGTTTTAACAAAGTATCTCATATAAAAGAGTGCAATCATACGGTGATAGTTTTGATTTCTACTTCATAGTTGTCCTTTGTTTCATATCGGGAACTCCTACTTGACCCGGATAGTAGGACTGCTCGGCTTGGGAACCATCCAGGCAACTAGTTCCATTTTACCCCAAACTCAATCCTTGGCCAAAAATCGTTGAATCAGTCAACAACCCATTGACCCGGACGATTGACCTATTGACCCGTTCAACGGTTTTTGCCCATTTTTTATTTTTTAATTTTAGTTGTTAGAATGGGCCATTCGTTTGAACTAGATGGTTGAACCATCAACCTAGAAACCGGTGGCCAAACAGTTCTGTTTCCAAGTCATTTTTTCTAGATGTCAATAATTAGACAAAATAACTTTGTAGTCGTAGTCATGGGAAATGTGAACATTGCAAGGGATTCCAAAACCTTGAAAGATAAATCCAAAGTGAGTTTAAACATGGAAAAAAATTGGCGGTGAATCCACTAAATTGGAAAACCAAGGAAAAAATCAGAAAATTGATTCCAAAGTTCCACTTTGAGACTGAGTTAAACATACATGCAATCAAAGAAAGGGACAAAGTAGATCGTGTTTTAAGAAAAATAAAATAAAAAATAAAGCATTGCACAAGAAAACCTAAAGAAAAAATAAAAGGGAAGAAATAAAATGGAACATACCACACACGCTCGAATAAAACCCACAGTAGAAGAAACCTTTGAATAGTGAAAATCCAAAAGCATAAAAAACCATGGTTACTGAACCGCCATTGACCCGGACGGATAGATATTTCAGCCTGGGAACCATCCAAGCAATCAGTTTCATTTTACTCCAATCCCAGTCCCTAGCCAAAAACCATTGAATCGGTCAACGACCCATTGACTCGGGTGGTCGAACCGTCAACCCGTTGACCTGTTCAATGGTTTTTTGCCATTTTTTATTTTTAATTGGGAATTGTCCAGGTAGCTGGTTTTGTTTTATTCCAATACTGGTCCCTGGCCAAAAACCATTGAATCGGTCAATGGCCCATTGACCCGGGTGGTCAAACCATTGACCCTTGACCCGCTCAATGGTTTTTGGCCTTTTTTTAGTTTTTAATTTTTTGTTGTCAAAATAGGCCGTCCATTTGAATTGGATGTTCGAACCATCATCCCAAAAACTGGTGGCCAAAATGGTTTCATTTTCGGGTCATATGAGTCAAATGCTTGAATGACATAACACGTATGATATTGCTTAATAGACCTCATACACTCAACTTTTTGCTTATAACTTTTGTTGCCAAAATGGGTCGTCTGTTAGAACTAGATGGTCGAATCATCGTTTTCTTTTTATTTATTTTTTAATTGGGAATTGTCTAGGCAACCGGTTCTGTTTTACCCTAATCCTAGCCCCTAACAAAAAAAAATGTTGAATTAGTCGATGACCAATTGCTCAAATGACATAACACGTATGATACTGCTTAATAGACCTCACACATGCAATTTTTTGTCAATAATTTTTGTTGTCAGAATGGGCAGCTCGTTTGAACTGGATAGTCGAACCATCGATCCAAAAACCAGTGACAAGAACGGTTCCATAATTTTTTACCTGTAATTTTTGTTGTCAGAACGGGCTGTCCATTTGAAATAGACAGTCGAACCGTCGACCGAAAAACCAATGGCAGCTAAGATATATAAAATTTCTTATGTTTGTTTCTTGTAATTTGAGAATTTTGAAGAATCTTTAGTAATTATAATGGATTTAAATTACTGCCATTATAATTGTTAGTAATTTTGCCTGTAAATATTGTTGTTAGAATGGATCGTCCATTTGAATCGGATGGTCGAACCGTTGATCGGAAAACCAATGACTAGAATAGTTTCATAATTTTTTGTCTATAATTTTTGCTGTCAAAACGGGCCATTTGTTTGAAGCAGACAATCAAATCATCAACCCAAAAGCCATTGACCAGAACGGTTTCATAGTTTTTTGCCTATAATTTTTGTTGTCAAAACGGGCCATCTGTTCGAAGTAGACGGTCGAACCGTTGACCCAAAAACTAGTGGCAGATAAAATATATAAAATTTCTTATGTTTGTTTCTTGTTATTTAAGAATTTTGAAGAACCTTTAGTAATTATAATGGATTTTAATTACTGCCATTATAATCGTCAGTAATTATAATGGTTAGTAATTATAATCAATAAATTTAATTAGTAATTAAATTAATGCCATATAATCGTTAGTAATTATAATGATTAATAATTATAATTATAAATTTAATGAATAATTAAATTAATGTCGTGTGGCGAAAAGGGAGAAAACCCCTTTCATATTAATAAATATACCAGCGGAGGGGCCCACTTCGTAGGGGCTGGAATGGAACTGTAGACCAGTTGACCTAGTCCCTGGCCAAAATTCGTTGAATCAATCAACGACCCATTGACCCGAGCGGTCAAACCATCAACTAGTTGACCCATTCAATGGTTTTTGGTCGTTTTTATTTATTTTTTAATTGGGAACCATCCAGGCAACCGGTTCTGTTTTATCCTAATCTCGGTCCCTAGCCAAAAATTGTTAATTCGGTCAATGACCCATTGACCTAGGTGGCCAAACCATTGACATGTTCAATGGTTTTTGGTTGTTTTCTTTTTTTTTTAATTTTTATTGTCAAAACGGGCCATCCATTTGCACCAAACAATTAAACCGTTGACCCAAAAACAGGTGGCTAGAACGGTTCCGTTTTCAGGACATATGAGTCACACGCTCGAATGACATAACACATATGATATTGCTTAATGGACCTCACACACTCAATTTTTTTGCCTATAATTTTTATTGTCAGAACGAGTCGTCCATTTTTTTATTTTTTTAATTGGGAACCGTCCATTTTTGGGTCGTATGAGTCACACGCTCGAATGACATAACATGTATGACAGTACTCTATAGGGGTGGATTCGAGCCGAGCCAAGCCGAATAGTACCAGGCTCGAGCTCGACTCGGCTTGTTTTATAATTTATAAAAATATTTTGTCGCATATTTTATTATAAAAATATTTAGAAAAAAATATTTTATAAAAATAAAAATTATATATAATTTTTTATTTTATATTTAAAAAATTAAGAATTATAATAATTAATAATTATAATATTTTTATTATATATATATATATATTCGAGTCGGCTTGCGAGCCTCATGACGCAAGCTCTAGTAGGCTCGAGCTCGGCTCGTTTAATAATCGAGCCACTGAATTGGGCTTGAGCTCGGCTGAAACTGAGCCGAGCCATGCTTTTTACTTGTCGAGCTCGAGCAGCTCATGACAAGCTCGGCTCGTTGCCACCCTATTGACCCAAAAACTAGTGGTCAGAACAGTTTTGTAATTTTTTGCTTATAATTTTTTGTTGTCAGAACGGGCCATCTATTCGAACTGAATGGTTGAACCATCGACCCAAAAACCAGTGGCTAGATTGGTTCCATTTTTGGGTCGTATGAGTTACACGCTCGAATGGCATAACACATATGATACTACTAAATAGACCTCACAAACTCGATTTTTTGCCTATATTTTTTGCTGTCAAAACGGGCCATCTATTCGATTCAGACAGTCAAACTATTGGTTGTTAGAACATTGTTAACAACATTTATCAATAATAGTAAATAATTATACTATTTAATTAAATAATCAATAATGATTGTTTTAATAATATTATTTAGTTATTTTTAATATAACAGTAATTATTAAATTTATGAATAGGATTTATTAAAATTATTCATTAAATCAATAAATACCAAAATTAAATTAAATTAACAATTTATCAATAATAGTCAATTATTATAATATTTTATTAAATAATCAATAACATTACTTTTGATAACATTTTTAATTTTTTTCATATAATAGTAATTACTAAATTTATTAACAATATTTATTAATAACAGTATTTATAATTTTAATTTAAAGTAAAATTAAAGTAAACATCTATTTATTTACAATATTTATAATAACAATAATTATTAATTATAATTACTAATTATATATTTTTTAAATTACTGTAATAATCAGAAATTATTAAAATGGGGTTACTAAATTTATTAACGGTACTTTTTAGTAACAATATTTATAATTTTAATTTAAAGTAAAATTACAATAAATATGTAGTTATTAACAATATTTATAATAACAGTAATTATTAATTATAATCAGTAAATATATATTTGTTAAATTACTATAATAATTAAATTATTAATTATTGTAATAGTTAAATTATTAAATTAGGAAATTGGATTATGATTAAGACATTAATTCATTTTTTTCTTTGTATTTTAGCCATTTCTATCTTTACTAATAATAATTCTTATTTTTCTAACATATTTTTGTTTAATATGAAGAATATATAATATTAATGCATGTACAAATTTTTTTTATAAAATTCTATATTTTTATTTTTTATTATTTAATTTATGAGATAATAAAAATTACTTATTTACCAAGAGGAAATGAAATTCCAATATATTGTTTGAATTTTGGTTTTTAATATTGTGGTCAAATCAATTGTTTATGTATATATATTATTTATTTATATATATATGTATATATATATATGTATATATATACATATATATATTTGTGTATATATATTATTTATGTGTGTGTATATATATATATATATATATATATATATATATATATTTGTTTGCATTTTTTAAACTTCTTATATGATGAAAATAGTTGAAAAAATACTTATATTTTTTGTTTTTCTTTATTTCAACTATTATATTTTCTTTTCCTTTTAATAATTTATGATTTTTTTAATTAAATCAGATCATATCAGATTTGGATATCCATCTTCTTGATTAGATTGAGGTCTAAATCAATATTTATGAGATCCGATAAGATATTCAAATCGAATCAAATTTAATCCTTACTAAACTACTTGCCTACATTGACCTAGTTAATTAAGTCATTAAACCATTTGAAATGATTAGTGGGGTCATGTGTTAGACATTAATGCTCTTTATTTTTTATTCTAATTTTTATCCCATTTCTATCATTAATGAAAATAATTCTCATTAATCACACTTTTTTTATATGATGAATATATAATATTATAAAATGTACCCAAAATTATCTACAAGTTACTACATTTTCTAGAATTTTATGTATTTTATTATTTAATAATAACTTCATGTGTTGATCCATTTGACATGGATAGTTGAACCACTAACCCACCACTTGGATGGAAAAACAATTTTTTTTCTTTTTTGGTTGATTTAAATCATGTATTACATTTTCATCATCAATAAAAGTAATTCTTATTTTCGCATTTATTTTTGTACGTGGTAGTATCAAATGATGATGATGATGATAATTAATCAGAAACCAAATGCCCTTATTGGTTGAATCGTTAACCTATTTAACAAAGAAAATGGATTATGATTAAGACATTAATTCATTTTTTTCTTTGTATTTTAACCATTTCTATATTTACTAACAATAATTCTTATTTTTTCAAACATAATTTTATTTAATATAAATAATATATAATATTAATGTATGTTCAATTTTTTTATAAAATTTATAAAAAAATTCTATATTTTTATTTTTTATTATTTAATTTATGAGATAATAAAAATTACTTATTTACCAAGAGTAAATGCAACTCCAATAACCCAACACTTGGATGGAAAAACTATTTTGTTTTTTTAATTAATTTTAAATCATGTATTCCATTTTCATCATCAAGAAAAGTAATTCTTATTTTCAATTTTAATTTGTTTAATATAGTGAATATATAGCAATAGAACTACATCAAAATATGGTAAATACATACATACATGCATACCCTAACAATTAAGCATTACTACTTTGGAGAACTTGATAACAAATCTATGTAATAGGTCGACGAGAACACTTTGTAGGTCATCACCTATACCCTACTTAGCTTGACCGATCTCCAAAGGAGGTTGCTCCTTAAGCGGAATTCCTTTAGGTCCAGCAAGCCAAAGTACTTTAGGTCGGCCATAGGTGAGGTGCTACTAGCTGACCTGTTGTGGTGATCTACTTACTCAATGTCAAAGTGTCACTTGAATGCCATGTGTTGTGATGTCACTAGAGTGCCAAATCTGCTCCTCATCAATTGCCCCTCACTCCCGAGCTGAGATAAGTTCGTCAAAGGGAGTAGCTTGTTTCTTTGGTCTGGAATGACAAATTTGATGAGCTCATAGTTGTAGGCATCGGTCTAGTTTGCTCCCCAAGTTGGAAGATCCTAAGTGATGAATGCAACCTTACCCAAGACTTCACTGTCTTGATTATTGGGGAGCAAGTGCGAGTTAATCTGCTCGAGGAGAGGCAAAGCAAGCACTCCGAAGACATCTACCTTACTAGGGATGCAACCACCAAGGAGTTTTATAATTTAGTCCAATACCTCAAGAGTGAAGTTCATCATGCCGTCCTCAAGAGGGGCTTTTAACTACGTGACTACCTTGTCAGGTTGCCCCACTTAGGTAGACTTCAATGCAATGTCCCTCGAGCCGGTTCTCGAAAGAGTAGCCGACGAGGTCGATGTAGAGCGAAACCAAGGTAGAGGTCGGCTATAAAGAGATCGGCCAAGTTTGCATGTCTACCTCAGTGTTAAAAGAAAACTAGTATTCTTCTTCTTCTTCTTCTTCTCTCTCTCTCTCTGTTTTAGGTTCGGCAGTGATGTGCCAACGTCCTTTGAGATTGATCTACGCGTGTTGCCGAGCTAGATAAACAGGGGGCCAACTTGCTTAGACCGGTCTACCTGTTGCCATTGTGCTTTGAGGTCAGCTTGAAGGGGCCTTAGCTAAAAAGTGGTATGGCCTTCCCTTAGAACTCAATTTGATCAGGTTGCCAAAGTAAAAGGCCATTCCATAATAGCTTTAAATGTGGTTGCTTCTATGCCATCGTGTGGGATTGGCTTCCTTGGGTAGGTGCTTGCGAGACCATGGCGTACAAGTATTGCACCTGCTCCTAGGATTGTTGGCTGCCTTGAGGGGGTAGCTTTACAGTTTGTAGGTCGCCTATTCTCATGGGAACCATGAAAGGCTCGACCTATGAGGCCGATTCCACATTTAGTTCACTTCCAACTCTTAGGGGAGCCATACAGAGTTCAATCAGTAGTGGGGCTTTGCAGTTTGGGCTGGGAGACAATCTGGGCCAGATTCCTAAAGCTCGCCCCGGCTAGTCGTTCATATTCTATCCCCCTTGTGAAGGCTTTGTCGATACGTATCTTGCTATCAGCGTTGGGCAGTAGGTCAGTGCTATGGCAACACTGCATCAACCCCTTGGTGATGTTGGTTGTCTACTCCTATGAGAAGCCACAAGGAGCTCGACCTGCGGGGGCAGCTCTACAAATCATAAGTCGTTAGACTCACACGGGAGCCTTAGAGGGCTTGATCTGCAAGGGTGACCACACAGATCGTTGGCTATTGGCTCCCACGGGAGCCACGAAGGGCTTCACTCGATCTGTAGGGGTGGCCATACTCTGAGGTGCCTATCGTCGAACTGATGGTCGTTGAAGTCGTTCTGTTGTTGATTATTCTGCGGCAAAATGAATGAACCAAACTTCTCCTCCCATGCCTACATTTGGAGATTCATGCTTTGACTCATAAAACCATCGTGCTTCAATACCGACGGGAACCGCTAATCGCTCTACCGCGGGGAGAGGGGCGTTCACATGAGGTAGCAGTGTGTTTGTCTAAGGTAATAGGAGTGCTAGGTTCGGCAGGTTGCTACTCCAGGAAGTGTTAGGGGCACTGAAATTACTTGATTGTCATAGAGGGGTTGTCAAAGTTCATCATGGACGCTCTTGCCTCCCAGTAACTGATACTTTGTTCTTGATGTTGGTGCTGCTCAAATGGTTATTGAGTTGATAAAGGTGAAAACTAGAAGGTGAGAACTTATCTTTTTGTTGTGTCTCCCATAGACAACACCAATTGATGGTGCACGATTTGGTTGCTCCTACCTGGATGGTAGTTTCGGTTGCTTAGTTGGTCGGTTGAACTGCAAAGAAGGGATGCCTAGAGAACTCAGGGTGGCTAACCCGACATGGTCACTTTGATGCTTAAATTAGTATTTAATGAGTGTGAGTTAAAAGTTTGAGAGTGAGTTAGAATGCAATAATCACACTTACCTTCTCTGAGGAAAATGGTGCCTTTATATAGGTGTGAGGGATTAGAGACCTCTTGTAATAAGTCCCATCTTCTTGCGAAGCCATTTCCACATAGTTAGTTGAGTTATTATGTCGGTTACGTGATATACACGAGTGTTATGGCTCGCCCGAATAACTCTGGCACAGGTAGGTTGGCCTAATGGTCAAGTGTTATTACTCTAGAGAACTTGACAATAGGTCTATGTAATAGGTTGGCGAGCACACCTTATAGGTCGTCACTTATACCCTACTTAGCATGGCTGATCTCCGAAGGATGTCTCTCCTTAAGCGGAGTTCCTTTAGGTCGGCCAGGCTGAGGTACTTTAGGTCGGCCATAGGGAAGGTGCTACCAGGCACCCTGTTGGGGTGATCTACTTACTCAATATCGAGGAATCACTTGGATGCCATGTGTCGTGATGTCATTGGAGGGCCAAATCCGCCTTCATCAGAAAACAAGAAGAGATAGTCCGATGTTTTAAGAATTTATTGTGTTGGAATGGATAGTGATGGGCCGCGAAGGTCGAAGAGGGTACCCACGCATAACCAAAGTACGTGGACTGAAATTGGTCCATGCATACCCAGCCCATCACGTATGGCCCATGCAAGCCCATGTAGCGGCCCAGCAGAGCAGGATTCGACCAACCACAAGAAGCGGTCAAGCAGTTAGTTGTTGAGGGTAGCTAGTCTCAAGCATGTTGTTAGTAGTTAGCTGGTCTTAAGCATAAGTTTGAGTCAAATAAGTTATTTATTATTTCTGTTAAGTTGTTGTTATTTCTATTAAGTTGTTAGTATGAGAAGGCCTTGGGATCGGCTAGGTAATTAGAGAGCTAATCCCTTACTTTGAGGCTATCTCAGTGGTAGGAAGTTAGGAAGTTTCTGTATTTAAAGACCACCTCACCACATGGTGAAGAAAGTCGAAAATCAATAAACTTTTGTGGTCTTATTCTCACCTTAAGAAGAATACCCTTTTTATCCCTCTAGCTTTGACTGGGACCTATCATTGGTATCAGAGCTAGGCTCCATGGCAACCAACAAGGAACGAATTGAGAGTTTGGAAGTTGGGCTTGGAGGACTCCAAGCAAGTTTGAGTAGGCTCGAGTTAGGTGTTAATGACAAGTTACACCAGCTTGAGGCTGCTATTAGTAAGATGTCTGAAGTCTTGTAGGCACGGCAGGAACCATCTACGAGCCACGCTAATGAACGCAGTGGACAGTCCTCCTACGGACAGTCCCGTGACAATACAGAAGGAGGTCGACCCACGTTTTCCTCAAAGTTAGCCAAGCTCGAGTTTCCCAAGTATACAGGTGATGACCCAACCGAATGGTTCGCCCGTGTTGATCAGTTCTTCGAATACCAACACACCGAGGATCCACAGAAAGTGTCACTAGCTTCCTTCCATTTGGAAGGAGAAGCAAACCAATGGTGGCAATGGCTTCGCCGGACCTATATTGAAGACGAAAAGGAGGTAACGTGGAAGATTTTTGTAGAAGAACTCTGGGCCCGTTTCGGCCCAACCGACTGTGAAGACTTCGATGAGTTGTTATCCAAAATACGACAAATGGGGTCTCTACGTGACTATCAAAAGGAGTTCAAACGACTGGGCAATAGGGTGCACGGATGGACCCAGAAGGCGCTAGTCGGTACGTTCATGGGAGGGCTCAAAACCGACATAGTTGACGGGATTCGGATGTTCAAACCGAAATCCTTGAAGGAGGCTATCAGCTTGGCCAGAATGAAGGATGAGCAGCTGCGTCATCAGGAGAGGACTCTGCGTGTAGCTACTAGGACCGCCGGCGACTCTCTCCCGACAAAGACGAGGACCACCCCATCATTGAAACGTCTTTCTTGGACAGAGATGCAGCGGAGGCGTGCTCGAGGTTTGTGTTTTAACTGCGATGAGAGGTTTGGGCCCGGGCATAAATGCAAGGGACCGCAACTGTTACTGCTCGACGGGAACTGCAGCGACGACGAACCAGAAGATGCCGAACAAAGCTTCACCGAATTGCACAAGGAGCCGGAAATATCTCTACATGCTCTCACGGGTTGGTCGGCAGCTAGAACCATGCGCGTCACGGCCAAGGTAGGATCACACGAACTGATTGTTCTCATTGACAGTGGATCCACCCATAACTTCATCAACAATAAGATAGCCGAACTGCTGCACCTACCAGTAATACCTACCGAGCCGTTCAACGTCAAGGTAGCCAATGGCAAACCCCTTAAGTGCCGAGGAAGATTTGAGAACGTTCATGTCCTTCTACAAGGTATTCCATTCACCTTGACACTTTATTCTTTACCACTAATTGGGTTGGATATGGTACTAGGAATCCATTGGCTAGAGCAATTGGGAACTGTGGCATGTGATTGGAAGCGTATGACGGTGGAGTTTTCTTGGGCCAACCAACACCAGATGTTGAAGGGGATCGACCACCAAACAATTCACCCTGCCTCCTTCAGACAGATTACGAAGGGGATCAAACAGGAACACTCGTTATTTTCCGTCTATCTCCAAGCAATCACAGAAGAAGTGTCTCCACATAAATTGCCTCCTTAGGTTTTGGCAAACATAAATTGCATCTTTTGGTGGCGGTTGTCTAAACCACTGGCTTAGTTCTCATATGACCACCACCATAGGTTTTGTCAAATGCCACTTAGGTTTTTAAGTGGCGGTCTAAACCGCCAGCTTAGATCTCATATGACTGCCACCTTAGGTTTTGTTTATGGCTAAACAGCCATAAACCAATGGTAGGATGACCACCGGCTTTGATTTTACTTTTTTTTATTATTTTTATACTAGATTAATTTCATCATTTTTTGTACTTACACTTTTATTCCAACATTCATCACTTTAATACATGTTTAATACAAACCTCATGACAATTGATATATTATAAACAACTTAAATAAAAAATGCAATTTAAAGCAAAATCTAGTAGTTTACAAAATTAATTACTATAATATCCAGAACAAATTCTTCAAATACAATATCCAATTGACATATAAAAAATTGCAAGGATTTCAGAAACATTCAATTTGTCAAATAATGTAGCACATCTTCCAATGCAAATCCACTTAACATAATGTTAAACCTACAAATCATAACATATAAATTGTTAGAAAATGTAAAGTAAATGAGATATTGATAAAAATATGTATAAAAATAAATATTTACCTATGCAAAATATAATGCAATCATTGATGGCCTCTTGGATTAAAAGAACCACTACAATATTAACATGCCAAAACGCCCCATGCAATCCTACTGAATTTAGTGATGGCAATGCAAGCATTGAATATGGCAAGAAAAAACAACAAGAATGTTGTCCAGATGTAGACCCTGCCTAGGGAAATTATCTTAGTAAGATCAATATGTTATATAAAATTCTATGAACTCAAGTATTGAATTATGAAGAAGTTGCTTCCTATTACCATCCAGTCTTAGCTAAGTATAAGTCATTTTCCAAATCAACCCTTTCAGTCTGTTAGAATTTAGAGAATAAACATGGAATGCTAGTCCCTCTGCTCAAAAGAAGGGATTAGTGGCACATTATGGGGCTCAAACCCCCATAATGGAATGTTGGCCCCTCTGTCAAACAGTTACTGTCACTAGACTATTCACCCATGGGAGTCAGATTCTAGAGGCCAGCCCGAGGGTGTGAGCTGTGCTTGGCATGCCACGGTACTGTGTTGTGCCAGGCCATGCCAGCCCGTGTGCAACCAAGCCTATTTAATATCTCTAGTCCTAAGAAGAAAATAACCACCATCTACTTCACGGAAGATGATACGCATAGGATCCAATATCCTCATGATGACACTTTGGTGATAAAGCTGAGGATAAATGATTTCGAAGTCAAGCGCATCCTGGTAGATTCGGGCAGCTCGGCCGACATTCTGTTCAAAGATGCCTTCGACAAGCTGTAACTCCAGACAAGCGATCTAAAGCCGATGGATACCCCACTGGTAGGCTTTAGCGGCGAGGAGGTCAGACCCCTAGGGCGAGTCTCAGTACCCGTAGAGGTTGGTACGTGGCCCAACATTGTAAGGTTTGAGCATACATTTTTAGTGGTTGCAACTCCCTCCCCGTAAAATGCCATAGTAGGTCAGCCCATTATGCACACTCTACGTGCGGTAGTATCAACCTACTACTTGGCAATGAAATTCCCTACAGACTACGGAGTAGGGGTGGTGCGAGGCGACCAACTTAAATCTCGCAAGTGCTACGTTGTCGCCCTCAAGGGGAAAGCCAAGCTAGCGGTTGACGTCGAGCTCGAGCGACCTACGGAGTATGCCAAGGAGCGAGCTACACTGATAGAAGAGACAGTCCACATCCCAGTCTCGACAAATGACCCAGCTAAGACCCTCCAGATCGGCGCTTCGATCGAGGAACCGCTCCGTTCTCAGCTAGTAAGTTTTTTATTTAAAAACTTAGATGTATGTTGAGAACAAAAAGAACCCTATTTTTATCCCCTAATATTCACTCTTCTACATTTATTTAGCACTTAAATAGATTCATTACTCTTGTATTTCGATTCATGGCAATAAAAAAGGCATGTGGAAGAAAACTGGGCAAATCGGGTGATTTTGCACAGTTTCGACGATAGTCAGTAATCTGGGAATAACTCCCAATTCCGAACTCTGAATTGGACAATTCAAGAAGTATTAGAAAGATGAAAGGAAGGCCCACAACCTTTATGTTTTGGGTATTTTCAGATTCGGTCCCCATCGAGTTCGAAATGGGGTCCGAAGTCGGAGCAAGTTCACAGCTAGGCTCATTTCACAGCTAAAGCCCAACTCGCAGAAGAACATGGAAGCAGCCCAAGTTGTCAGAGAAGCCCAACTCGAATGCGAGAGCCTAGAGTCCTAATTTGAATGTAACCTCCAAGGAGGGAGAGAGTCTTATTATATCTAAATTCTGAATGTAATCCTATAAAGATAAGAAGGATGAGGATTAGATAAGAGATAGGATAGGATTAGTTCAAAGAAGATCAGGACTCCCTTAAGATAAGATGATCTCCTAGAAGGAGTTGGAAAACAACCCTCTCCTTTGGCTATATAAAGAGGGGGGCAGACCAGCTCTAGCATCACTCACTCCAAGATCCAAGAGATCACCAAGCAACTCAAGAAACTCAAGAGAGCAGTTCGGCCATGGAGAAGCAGAGCATGGAGGTTTCGCAGATCATGAGCAGCTAAGCTTCTTTTTCTGGTTCAAGGGGGGAGGTTCGATTGTGCCATTGTGAGGTTCTGTAGTTAATTTATTTTCTTGCTTTTTAATTCAAATATTCATTGGTTCTTGTGCACATTTTTATTGGATGTTAATGTTAATTAGTTTGACAAACTGAATTAATGTTGATTTTCCTACTGCTATCCATGATTTCGGTGATCCGTAATTGTCACGAATAGTGGTACAAGTAGCAATTAGGTTAATATCTTTCTGGGTCAATTGTTCGTGACAGCCTTTGACCAATGTATTGACATGTTTTAACCTAAAGGGAATTGATGGAACAAGATTCAATAATTGCAGCTATCTCATATATTGTTATTTTGGTTTAACTGTTTTCACAAAGCTTAATGCTATCAGTAATTAATATGGAGCGCTATCGTACCCAGTTGATTAAAGATAAGTGTTGATCGAATGCTGGGTTTGGTCAACTGATTTAGGAAAACACAAGGTTTATTATGGCTATCCTAATAAATCTAAGGTTAAATGCTTGAATTGCAAGACTGCTGAATTTTACCTAGGATCGATGGCCAATTGATTCAACCCGAACCCCTGAACCAGAATTCGGTAAGACTGATTTTCTCTTGTTTGTTTAGTTTGCTACCTGCTTTCTTATTCTTTTAATTTTAGTTATTAAATTTTCCTACTCAATTACTTTATCCATTCGGCTAAGAGATTACTAAATTGCTCCTTGTAGGATTCGACTTAGTACCACTTTTTACTGCAATTATTTGATTGTGGGACTAGTAATAATTTTGAGAGCTTCGACAACCCATCAATGTATTTGCATGGTCCGCGGCAGAAATGCCCAGCATTGGTTCTAAAGTCTTAACTCATAAACTGAATATTGATCCCTTAGCCAGGCTCGTTAGATAGAAAAAAATGCAACCTCGCCCCGGAGCGCTGGAGGATAGTCAACGAGGAGGTCGGGAAACTCTTGGTGGCAGACTTCATCAGGGAGGTCCATTACCCGAGCTGGGTAGCCAATCCAGTTCTGGTAAAAAAGTCCAATGGTAATTGGCACATGTGCGTCGATTATACCGATCTGAACAGAGCCTGCCCAAAGGACTGCTCCCCGCTGCCCAAGATCGACCGCCTAGTGGATGCGACCTCAGGGCATGAGTTACTAAGCTTTCTGGATGCTTACTCGGGTTACAACCAGATCAGAATGAACCCTAGCGATGAGGAAAAAATGACCTTCATAACCGAGCTTGGACTGTACTATTATAAGGTTATGCCCTTCGAACTAAAAAATGTCGGGGAAACCTTTCAATGAATTGTAAATAGAATTTTTGAGCCATTAATCGGCAATAAAGTTGAATGCTATGTAGATGATACGGTCGTTAAGACCCAATTTTCAAAATTTTTATTGGATGATTTGCAAAATGTTTTTAAAATTTTATGAAAATACAACATGAGGTTAAACCCCAACAAATGTGTCTTCGGCGTCACCTCGGGCAAATTCTTGGGCTACATAGTCAATCGATGTGGCATCGAAGCCAACCTAGAAAAGATTAAATCCATCTTAGATATGAGACCACCTCGCAAACTAAAGGAGGTTCAGAGACTGAACGACAAGATAGCCGCTTTGAGCCGCTTCATGTCTAAGTCGGCAGATCGTTGCCTGCCTTTCTTTAAAGCCATAAAGAAAAGCAAGGACTTCGAATGGACCACGAAGTGTCAGCTCGCCTTCGACGAGCTGAAAAGTACCTAGCTAGTATCCCGGTTCTGACCTGACCCGAGGAGGGAGATATTTTAAAGTTGTACCTCTCCGCGAGTGACGAGGTAGTCAGCTCGGTACTAATAAAAGAGGTACATCGGTTCCAACGACCCATCTACTATGTTAGCAAGTTTTTGTAGGATGCTGAAACAAGGTATCCGAAGATCGAGAAGTTGGCATACGTGCTAGTCACAGCAGCTCGGAAGCTTCTTCCCTACTTCCAAGCCCACACCGTCGTCATCCTCACCAACAAGCCTTTGAGGTAGATCCTACTCAAGCCAGAGGTGTCTGGCAGACTGACAAAATGAGCCATTGAACTCAGTGAGTACGACATCCGGTATGACCCTCGGACGGCGATTAAGGCCCAAGCCTTAGCCAATTTCGTGGCAGAATGCACGTTCAGCACCGCGACCCTCGAGTTGGCCGAGCTCGAGCACACGGAGGAAGCATCAACCAGCGCGACACCAATCCCAGTTAGAGCAGGTCCAACTTGGGACGAGGAGCCCTGGATCCTCCACGTCGATGGCTCGTCCAATCAGCAAGGAAGCAGAGCGGGCATATTTATGTACGGTCCAAGCGGGGTGAAACTGGAATACGTGCTCAGATTCGGTTTCGTAGCATCCAACAACGAAGCAGAGTACGAGGCATTAGTATCCGAGCATAATTCTATACGGTCCACTCGCGAGCTATCTGCATCCCGGGGCCCTCCTTGCAGATCGCAATACGACTTAAAGGGTAGAGCGCCAGTCAGCTAAGTACGTCATTCTAGATGGATAGTTGTACCGGAGATCTTTTACGCTCCCCTACTTGCGCTGCTTGCGACCCTCAGAGGCCGAGCTCGTTCTCCGCAACACCCATGAGGGCTTGTGTGGTGGACACTTGGGGGTAGGGCTTTCGCCCAGAAAGCGATGTGACAAGGGTATTACTGGCCCACAATGAAGGCAGACGCATTCGAGCTCGTCAAGAAGTGCGATGAGTGTCAGAGGCATGCCAACATCCACCACCGGCCTACTGCCGACCTCAAATACCTCACCAGCCCGTGGCCCTTCGCATAGTGGTGAATCGACATTCTTGGCCCATTCCCGACAACGACAGGACAAAGGAGATTCTTGGTGGTGGCAGTGGATTATTTCACAAAGTGAGTGGAAGTGGAACCCCTATTCGTCTCAGCACTCTTTGCCCTTGTCTGAAGCCTCAACAGGAGGGTCCATACTCTCGTCAGCATCGGTCTCTTCAATGACACCGAGCAGCTCGCTGTCACTTTCTACCTCAGAGCCCGGATCTTCGGCAACTTCGGCAGTCATTTAATCTCTAATCCTCAAAGTAGTAATGGCACTCAGGTCGAGCTGAGGGAATTCATGTTGGGTCAGCCACTTATTGAGGTTGAAGCCCTTACGATAGCCTTTCGTCCCCGCCTCGACCAGTTCTCCATGGAACTCCTCCGAGGTCATGTATTCCTCAATAGCCTTGGTCTTAGCCTCCTCCACTACCTGAAGGAGTATCTTAGTTTGCTCCTTTACAAGGGCCTCAAGGTTCTCTACCTCTCTCTTCAATGCCGCATTTTGCCCCACGAGCTCCTCCTTCTCGGACATCAGCAATGTTATCAGCTCATTTTGAGCCCGCGCATCTTTCTTCAACTGGTTAATTTCGTTGCGGGCCAGATTTAGCTCGGCGTGAGTCTCACGAGATGAAGACTCAACTGCAAGACCTCACTTCAGGTGCACTTCGGATTGGTACGTCAGAGCATGTACAGCGGAGTTCACCTTCCAAGAGAAGAACAACAGTTAGTACAAGAAAAGTTTTAAGTGCAAAATTGAAGAAGTCAAGACAGAACTTACCACCATACAATGGGTAGCTGCTCAAGCTCCGAGCTGAGTGATCGACAGCTCGGCCCAATTAGCAACCTTCTCGGCGTATACTGCGCTCTTGCTCTTGAGAAGGCTGTACTTTGGAGTCAGGATGCTCCAAACTGCCTCATCGCTGCCCGAAGAAGCGACAACCACAGGGGCGGGCTCCAAAGATGTTGCACGACGGAGGGCTGCTCGGGCTCAAGGACGGTAGCCTGTGGAGACTCGATACGAGCTCTGTTGGAAGCTTGCTTCTTCTTCCCCTTCATTCTACCAAGGAGTTCATTCACAAGGATTTTCATGGTTGCTATAACAAAAGCAAATCGTCATAAGCAACATCGAAATAAAACAAAGGCAACACAATAACTGGCGACCTACCAGGACTTAGATCGGCCTGGACGAGCTTGTCTTCGGTCACGTAGTCCGCGAACTTGAGACCAAGCTCCACCCGAGATCGGAGCGCTTCCCTTGTCTTTAGGTCCAGTCTGACACCGGGATCCTGAATGGCCGCCCTCCAGTGGGTCGGGAAGGGCCATCCCTCAGTGTTACGGACCACGAAGTAGCCCCTTTTCTAGGCCGGGACCTTGTTTGGGAGCTCGTGTAAAAGCTTATAATCCGGACGAGGAGATTGTTAATAAGTCCGCCTGTGCTTGGGTAGGACACAGGAGGCATTCTTCTTTATTGAAAGGATGGAAGAGAAAATGTCAAGGTCAAGGGGCAAGTTATAGTCATGGAAGAGAGAGATGGTCATTACTACGTTGTGGATGGAGTTAGGATGCAACTGATCTATAGTGATGTTAAAAAGTTTTATAACTTCTACGATCAGGGGATGAAGTGGAAGATGAAGGCCAGCTGTGAGCTGCTCCTCGAAGATCATGATCTCGTCGAGACCGTGCTCTCAGGGAAAGTTACCTAGGGGAAGACTATAGACAAGGTTGTTCGGAAGCCTATACCGAGCTACTAAGGACTGGAGCCTATCCGCTGTCATCGTCGACAGGCCAAAGTTATTTGGCTGCTGACCTCGGTGCGAGGTGGATGCCAGACCACCTTAGGCTCTCGCACCTCCCAGGGTGATTCCACCTCAGGAGGACTGCGGACCGCTTCTTGACCTAAGGTAACTTCTTCGGTGTGGCGATCTACGACCTGAGCCGAGGTACCCACCTCGACCCCAGCAGAATCACCGCTCTCATTTAAGAGACTATCAAAGCTAAAACTAGACATGGAAATGACAACTGAATCAAAAAGGAGAGCTAGGGAAGAGTCACCAAGGAGAGACCAAACAGAAAGAAGACACCAAACTGGAGAAACTGAGCTTAGGAACTTGAACGCGACTCAGATCGAAAGCTAAAGAATTTGTGGCGAAGCAAATGAGTCTCGGACCCCCTATTTATAGCCGTTGTGTCTGAGAATCAATGGCCAAGATCGAAGCAATCCAACGACTCCTAGGAAAACCAGTTGCACGACCCCCGAGGTTGAAATCGGTTTAGCGCATTTTTTTACGTCCGCGGAGTTTATAGATCACGTGACATCCGCGCATAGACCAGACGCGACCTGGGTTATTCCTGGTTGAGCCGGGTAGTCGAACAGGTCCGACTAGAGATTCGCTCGACAAGCCGCCTGGACCTCGGGCCAAATCCACTTGGACTCGTCATGAACTCCCCGCACCAGATCAAGACCCTTGGCTCGGGGAGTGGGGGGCAATTGATGAAGGGTGATTTGGCCCGACCTAGTAAAAAGGGACACGTGGACACAACCTGACCAAGAGATGACAACTCAGCCTGACATGACCAGTCTGCAATGGATTGAGCTCGGATATTCACCCACTTCGGGATAAGGTGACCTCGGGACAAGGTCACCTTGGGACGAGATCACCTCGGTACCAGATCGCAACAGGATCACTTCGATCCCAAGGCACTTCAGCATTGAACTCAGTTCAGAACTTAAAAGCATCAACTCGGGGATACCAACTTTAGATCACTACGTGATGATCCCAGAAATCCCTCCAATGGATTCCAAACCTCACAGGATCACGCTGTGTAACAGCTAGCATTATATCCTCCTCGCCTGATTCGGGCGGAATTGATAAGCCTTATCCGTTGGCAATGTTATCCTTCAATTAACGTGGAAACGGATCTCATCGTGACGAAGATCCAAGAACCAATCCGGGAAACCCGCGAGGACTCAACTATATAAAGGCTCCATCCCCAATGACTCAAGGTACGCGTGATTTTTCTGCTCTCTAGCTCTGTATATTTTCAGCAGTTTTCAGCTCGCAACAAGTTTGCTAATTTAAGCATCGGAGCGACCTCACCGGATTAGCCACCCTGGATTCTCTAATCCTCCTCTTGTAGATGAACCTAGTCCGCTGTCCGAAAATATACTGCGCATGGTCAACACTATTACAGTCTGGCATTTTCCAACCATTAAATAATTTTCAGCAAAAGAAATAATCCCAATACAGCCATCTGGCTTGGCCCATAGGAAATCTTTCATTTGATCCCAATTGTTGTTTCTTGCCCGCTTGGTAATCCAATGACTTTTAATCAGTGTGTGGATTTAATTAAGCATTCGACCGTTGCCCATTTAGCTACATGACTCAATATGGGAAGGTTAGTTAAGCAATCCCATCCATGAGTTAGCTGCATTATATTTATATCTTGGTTGACTGTGGGTATTTTGTAATCATATATGATCAAATTTCAACTTCTCATTCTATTACGAACTTCCAAACTTGAAGTATTGACAATGGGCAGGGCCAAATAAGGGGTGTCAATTGGTCCAGTCTGATCCAGTTAAATGTCAGTCCATTATAAATGGATCAGGTCCAATCCAATCCAATAAATATTTTCGATCAGTTAAATTTAATGTCTGGACTCTGGACCATCCAATCTTTAACATTTGTTTCAATTTAGGTTGATTCTAACCTAAACCAAGTTTTAACACCTATATTCTTAGTTTCTATTAATGAATTAGATATTAACTAATCCAATATAAATTCATGGATCGGGTCTAATTCGATCCAATAAATACTTTGGATCATTAAGTTTGGTTTGGTCCAATAAAATATATTTTATTGATCCATTCAACCCGTTCAAATTGATTTTATTCTATTAACACCCCTAGCCAATACTAAAGTAGTCTGGCCTTCCCAACCACTGAATAATTTTCACCAAAAGATATAATCCCAATGCAACGTTCAGTGCACAAGAAGTGATTCCACTTGTTTCTTCCCCTTTCATAAGCCAAAGACTTTTAAGCATTGTGGAGGCAATTAATGGCTCAATTTCGTACCAAACTATATATCTTACTTGCTAGTTGGGACGAAGTTGAGGAAGAGGGAGCATTATGATATTATCAATTGGATTAATTTTTTATTAATATATTTTTATATTATATATATATATATATTAACAATAAGGGGGAGTTTGATAGATCTGAAGTTGATGTTGGAAAGTCATACACACAATATTACTAATATTGTGATTTCTTTAAATAAAGAAATAATAATATTTTTAATTAATTATAAATATTTATAACAATATTGATTTATTATTTTAAATAAATTATCATCATCATTATTATTATTATTATTATTATTATTATTATTATTATTATTATTATTATTATTATCATTATCATTATTATTATTATTAAATAGATGACAATAATGAGAGCATTAATATTATTTCATCACGTTCAAAATGTGGTAAAATATGAGACCGGGTCTTAGCATTTTAAATGTCTTTTCTCTTTTCAGAAGTTGGAAATTAATAGATATAATCTCAAACGTTACTTGCCTCTGAAAAGCAAACTTTTCGAACGTTAGATGTCTGAAAAGTATTATTGAATGCCATCTAATTAATCATTTTATCAAATCATTCATGACTATAGATCACAAAATATCACACCACACGAAGTACAAGGATTGGATAATAAACATGCATGCTTAGCAATAGTATGAGCTAGGGGTGCTTACAGTTCAGTTAGCTTAGCCATGTTTTGAACCTAAAGCAAACAGAATCAATTTGTTAACCGGTTGATCAATTCAGTTTTTGGCCAGTTCAATTCTTTGGATTTTCAACTTCTTTTAAATAAATAAGTATATATCTATATCTATCTATCTATCTATCTATATAGATATATATATACCAATCAGTTTGACGAACCACATTTTTTGGTTTCACTCTGTTTCTCGGTTTCTTATGAGCACCCCAAGCCAGGTAGTTATGAATGAAGGAGATCACAACCTAATCTAGATAAATTTATATCAACTTTTTTATTATTTGTAAATATCAATTTCATGGATTTTAGTGTTGTTTCATTTTTATTAACCAGTAGTTAAGCACATGCGTTACATATGAGAAATTTTTCTTCATATTAATTACTTGAATTTTAGATATATCATAGTTAAGATAGAAATTGAAAATTAACAAAAGTAACAATATTAATAAAAATAAATTTAAATATTTATTATTCAATTATGACATTATGGGTTTCTTTGAAAAGTTGGATCATGGACTTACCATCTAGATAAGAAAATAGCATTACTTTTGGATTAGTTTTAAATTAAGTAAAATTATAGTTGGAGCCGGCTGTACATTTAAAATTAGACTACAAGTTGGTCCATAATCCAACAAAACTCTAACAACTGGCTCTACATTCCAAATTATAAAACCCCTGAATGTCATCAGAGGGTTATGTGGTTGTTGCCAACATGGGATTCTTAATCCATATTGGACAGAACAAAAGGCTTATATTGAAATCGCCCTTTAATGATGGGATATTGGAAAATAAAAAAAAAAAGGTTTTTAGTCTCTCTCTCTCTCCCCCCTCACACTCTCTCACTCATAGTCATCTTTATCTTCTCAACGACTATGTGATTTGAAAATAAATAAAAAAAGGTTTTTGTTTTATGTATTTACATTCTCCATATCAATTTCTCTCATTCTCTCTCTCTACCTATCGTTCTCCCTCAATCTTTCTCATTCACTTTCTCAGTCGATCTCTCATTCTCCCTTAATTTCTATCGTTCTCCCTTGGTAAAATTAAATTTTTAGGTTGAAATTAAATTTTGTATTAAATTTCCGTCATTGATAAAATTATTATATATATATATATTGTTCAATATAATAAATGTACAATATTAGAGATGTACCCAATATTTAATTTTTTATAAATACATAACATTAGATATGTGCGCAAAATTTTCTCTTTATTTTTAATTTTTGTGATTCTTTGTATTTTCTATTATTAAAAATTTTATTATTTGACTGTGACATCATTTAATTTCTAGGTAGATTTTGAATTTGACAATCCATTATTATAATTAATAAAAATGCTTCTTACATTTCATAAGATTTGATGAGAGTCTTGCGCTTCTAATTTTCTCATCGAGCATCACAAACAGGTAGGAAAATGGTATTGAACCATTTTTTGGAGTACCTTTGCTCAAGTAATTAATTGAATCAATTTTGAGTAGTGAGTCTTGTGCTTCTAAAATCAACAATAATTTTCTCGTCTTCGAATTTTCTTTACTGCTTTCCCATGTGGGATAAGCCAGGCTTGAAGTGGCCATCTTTTGGATTGTCTTTGTGTGGGTATGCTGACATAGATGAAACGGGTGGCCAGAGAGGCAGAGGTAGGATAGAGTTAGCTACCAGCATCTCTATCTCTCAGTAAATAAAATTATAAAAAATAAAACTAAAATTTAATCTCTTTGGTCAAGGCGGACCTATATAGCTTATTCATTTATTGGGCCTTATCTGTATCATGTCGTGCGTAGCATGCATATACAGAAGATTATGGGGATATTATCTTTTACCTAATAATGACCTTCACCTTTCTAATTTATGCATTTAACTGAGTGAGTTAAAACTTGAAATGAAATCTTTTCTATCTTTTAAAAGATGTAATAATTTTTTGAGTTCATTTTAGACCGAAAAATTTAGAGCAATTTTCTTGTCCAACATTTCTTATTGTTTTTATTATCAAACAATATTTTTGTATGGTAGGTTATGTCTTCCAGTTCCTTACTATGCTCAATTTAAAATTAATTGTTAAAATTTGCTACATGTATAAAATGTGGTGAAAATTTAAAGAAAAAAGAAAACATGCATAGAATGTGGTGATAAATTCTATTTGGAGGGTATTAAATTCATATTTGTGCCCTCAATTTGGTTAACCTTTTGGTGGGGTTTGATTTAATATAATAGCTAGATATCTCTTGGTTGTTGCATTGCAAGAAAGCTTCAAGTTGGTGCATGAAGAACTTGAATGCTCAACTTTGGCACTAGATGATGGAACTTGTTGGATCCAAGAGCCTTAGTAAAGAGGTTAGCTGGTTGAGAGAAGCTAGGTAGATCGAAGGTTTTTATTTCACCACTTTGGACATGTTCGGGTACAAAATGGCAATCGATGTCAATGTATTTAGTACGCTAGTAGAACACGGTATTAGCAGATTTGTGAAGTGTCGCCTTGTTGTCACAATGTAATTGCATAAAAGGGATGTTGATGGTTAAGTCATGAAGAACTCTTTTCAGCCATAAGAGTTCAGCAATGGTGTGGCCATGGCACGATATTCAGCTTCAGTAGAGGACCGAGAAACAATAGTCTTTATTTTAATCTTCCATGAGAGTGGTGGAGTGCCTAAAAATGTAAGATAGCCGGTAGTATATCTCCAAGTTAATTGGCAACTATCCCAATCAGAATCACAATATCCACATAGTATGGGTTCACTTGTAGCATTGAAGAAAAAGCCATTCATGAAAGTACCCTTCAAATATCGAACAACACAAAGGGTGGCATCAAGGTGCTCTTGTCTTGGCGTTTGCATGTGCTAACTAAGGCAGTTAACAGCAAAACTAATATCAAGACTTGTGACAATTAGATAAACTAAGCGGCCCACAAGGCGACGGTAACGGGTTGAATCTTCAAGAAGATGACTAGTGGAATCAACAAAGTGATGTTGCTACTCCGTGGGTACGGGAGAGGGTTTGCAATCTGTCAGCCCACATTCTTTAATAATATCTTTGAGATACTTGTGCTGAGTGAGAGAGAGAAACCTGAAGAGGAGCGAGTAACTTCCACCCCTGAGAAGTATTGAAGTAAACCAAGATCCTTATGCAAAACTAATCATCTAGATATTGCTTAATGAAGGGTATGTGAGAAGGATCATTGCCCGCAATGATAATATCATCAACATAAAACAAAATCGCGGTATAGGAATCACCTTGGCTTTGTGTGAAAAGAGAACAGTATGCATTGGACTGTTTAAAGCCAAGAGAGAGGATGGCTTGAGTGAATTTGGCAAACCACATTCTTGAAGCCTGTTTGAGCCCATAGAGAGATTTTTGTAATTTACAGACCTTATGAGTTCCTTCTTTGACAAACCCTTGAGGGATGGTCATGTAAACTTCTTCATGGAGGTCACCATGTAAAAGGGCATTGTTGAAATCAAGCTGGTGTAATTCCCATTGTGTGATGGCAGCAATGGCCAAGGGGCATCGTATAGTCACTAATTTTGCTACTGGAGCAAATGTATCATGATAGTTAAGACCTTTATCTTGTGTGTAGCCTTTGCTGACAAGGCAGGATTTACATCGTTCAATGCTACTATCAACTTTGTACATAATTTTATAGATCCATTTTGATCCAATAGCATGCTTTTGAGGTGATAGGTCAACAATGGTCCAAGTGTTGTTCTTTTCAAGGGCCTCAATTTCATTGGTCATGGCTTCTCTCCATTTTGGGTTAGAAAAAGCTTGAGCAAAGGCTATGGGTTCATGGGCATTAGTACTAATTACAGTGTTGAGCACGACATTGGTGTTCGCATCTGAAATGGAAGGTGGGGGTTGTAAACCATAATCATGGAGATGTGAAGGTAATCGAAGTGTTCTTTGAGGCATAGTGACTTACTCATGAATAGGGTCAGGATTGTTTGTGTTGAAATTGTGATCAGAAACCGGTTCAATAGTAGACTCGGCTACGAGCATGATGGTGGTGGTAATGGTGGATTCATTAATTGGTATATTAGTGGGTTATTGGGATGGCACTAGTATAGATGGATAGGTGTTAGTTAATGAATCTGAGGGTTGTGGTAAATGTATGACAAATGTGGATGGGGTTAGGGGAACATTAATGTCAATGTTATGAAAAGGGAATGTGGATTCATAAAAAACCATATCTTTAGAGGTAAAAATGTGATGAGAAGTAAGGTTAAAAATTCTATAGCCTTTTTGTCCATGAGGATAACCCACAAAAATTCCTTTGGTGGATCAACTAGAAAACTTGTCCATGATGAACTTGGGCATAGCATAAGCACCCAAAGGTACGAAAATGCCCGTAGTCAGGAGGTTTGTGATAGAGGACCTCAAACGGTGATTTGCCTAATAATCACAGTATTGGGAGTAAATTTATGAGATAATTTGTTGTAAGAATACATTCCCCCCAAATCACTGTTGATCCACTCCTGACTTCAGCTATCACTAACGCTAACATCAAATTTTATCTTGATGATATTGTGGATAGGTTTAGTGCAGTCTAATTCAGATTTTAAGGATTGGGCCCCGGTTGAACTTAAACCTGTCCCACCCTTAGGTTCAAAATATTGATACGTATTGGACCGTATTGTTCGATACATATCGTGCTGGTGGATTCCTGATATGCCACTACAAAGGTTGTATCGGGTCTGCCACTGGTTCAGAAGATAGCCGAAAACCGATTTTGAAACAAAAAAAATTAAGTAAAACATTAAAAAACCACTGATACAGGCCAATATGCCATACTGGAGTCTTGACCCGTGTCGATACTTAGAACCTTGGCGCAGCCTACCCGACTTGCAGCCCTAGTGATCAGGTACGTGGAGGGAAGATCAGCCCTAGGCATCTCCATGAGTTTTGGACACATTAATTATTTGAAACCATTAATTGTGTGGAGGGGTCACTCACTAGTTTTTAGTATAGATTTTTCTTGTTCTTCGACTCTTATTTTAAAGATGAGGAGCAAATTATCGAACTGATTTGCAAATAAAAATCATAATCTATCATTGCAGTAGGGATAGAAAATCAACAATTAGAAACCTCTTTTATTCAAACTTTACAATTGAATTACAATTTATTGCTTGTAATAGTAAAAACTTTGATTATGACATATCTTATACAGAACACAAAGGTAAAAGTAAAACAGCTACTGGCTAGAGTCATTAATTTTTCCATATTCCTTGCACTCGTGATTCCTATGTGTCTAACCTTTATTTAATATGAAAATACATTAGAACAGAAACTACTCTTTGTCACGTTCAAGGTTGAACCATCGTTGTTAACTGAAACTAATTTGGTACTTGGGATTTTGATTTGGGTTGAAAAGCCCATAGTGTCTTTCTGTTGTCATTGCCTCTGTCTCTGTCTTTAGAGGAGGCTTTTCATTCTCATCGAACATGGCAAATATGTAGGCCTCAATAGGACCATTTGGCCTTCTGGGAGTACCCCCCTTCACATGTTGGATCAATCCGTTCAAATAAGTCTGTGCATTGGCCGTGGTTGCTGCAGATTCACCAGCATTTGGCCAACCAGTTTCAGATACGACAATCTTCACAGATCCCCCGCCTTCCTTCTCAACGGCAGCATAGAAAGAATCCAACAAAGCATCAAAAAGGTTGTGGTAGTTCAACTGGTCATCAGATACCACAGCTTCTGGAGCAGTAAACAAGGCATAATCAAGCCTAATAGAGCTGGGGTTTCCGATATAAGCGAAATAAGGATAGATATTAGCGCAGAGTGGTGACCCTTTTTCTGCTAAGAAGCCAATGATGGGTCGCATGAATTGCAGATACTCGGATCGGAAGACGGAATTGGAAGGAGGATAAGTTTTATCCAGGACTCCAGAGTGAGTGGCTGTTGTCACCTTCACTCGGTCTTGTAACCCAGCTGTTTCAACTGCGCTCTGGATGTTTTTCATGGCAGGGAGGACATATTGGAAATATTTGAGGTCGACTTCATTACCAACTAGAATATAGTTGAAATTGATAGTATCTTTATTGGCTACCACATTGCCATATACAAAGTCATAGGCCGGGGTTAGGTCGCTGCCTGCGATACGTTGAAGGTCTTGGTTTGGGACGCCCAGCATTACTTCAATGTTGGAGCCTTTCAGGGCCTGAAAAGCCTCTTGATTTGGAGCATAAACTCTCATCCTCTGTATATTATTGGCTTCATAGAGAGCCACAACTTCACTTTTCGATGGCAAATTATTACCCAACATTCCGTAGCACACACCTATCCTTTGCGCACCTGCTGCAGAAGATAGAGAAAAACCGAGTCTTAACTGTAGTTTCAACACTACCTTAATTTGGAGGTCCTAATAGAAACTTTAACAAGAAACCTAGCTCCCCTCTTAGAGACCGTTTGGGTGGGCTTCAGCATTGATTTAGCTGCAATAACTGAGCCACTTTTGAGAAGCTAGATTCAGCGCAGAGCCAATTTCTTGGCTCTTGTTAATGTACTTTTAGCTTCATAGCTAGTGTTTTTTTTCAAACACGACTTCAATTCATGGCTTCATTTGAGGTCTACCTTACAACATGAGAAATTTATGCCACCCAAACGGGCTTATGGCGGATGTAAAGTTTCAGGTTGAAATTAATGTTTTGGATCTTCTAGATATCCTTGTGTTAAAGTTTTCACATAATAGGGCCTTCATTACACTAATTGTTCCTTGAGGAACAATTTTATATGGTATATGGGCCCATTGCACTTATATATGGCTTAGCTAACATAATCAAATCATTGAAATGATTCAATGGTCAACCGAGACCGTGGTCCTTGTAACCAACCCTAAGTTGTTGGGCTTAAATTTTCACATCTTCAAAGTATTTTAAGATTTTTCCCAAGACAAAATTGGTTATAAGGTTGGTTTTTTGAATTGGTCAGGGAAACATAAACCAGCCTGAGTAGGGGTTATATGACCACCCTTTAATTCAATGGGTTATATGGCCAACTGCAAACAGCCTTGGTTTAATTCGCAGCAGGTCTGTGGTAGCCTTTGGTCAGAATATTGAATGATCTGCTTTTTTGGTTGGATAACTTTACACAATGGTGAGGCCAAATGTGTAACCATAAGTCCACAGTTCGCATTCCTTATCTTAAGGATTTGTTGTTTCCTTTTTAATTGCGAAAAAGGAATTAAATCCTTACAATAAGGAATGCCAAATGCAGTCTTAGAACACATAGTTGATTCTATTCTATACCTTAGAGATGCTTGAAAAAAAAAAAGAAAACTAATATAAAGCTTTTAGATTATCAATTAGCTAGAAGAAAAGGAGAATAATTGAAGGTGGCTACACGAGTTTATAGAATGGGAAAGAGGCCCACAGTGGAGGCCATTACTAAACAGAATAAAGAGGGTTATGAATTAATAGAGAGAGAGATACCTGTGATGTTTGAGATAGCCATTAGAAGCACAAAAAAGAGCATTGTAGCTGTAGCCACAGAAGGGCCATTGCTTCTTTCTGCATAGAACTTATCCATGATGAATAACAAGTAGAAAAGGAGATTAAGAACTTAGAGCTGAAATTTTGATATGCTATCAATCCATCTGGTGTATGTCCATTTTATAGGAATCGATGGAGCTGAAATCCTTTTAGGTGGTTAGACGTGGAACTTGGGAGAACCATAACACCACCTAATTAATATATATATATATATTTTTTTATAAGCTTTAGTTAATTAATGATTTCGTAAGTAAGCAGCCACCTTCTTCGGCAACCGCATGGAAACTCACATATAAATACATTCTCTCTCTTTCTCTCTGGGACGGGAAATTGGTCAACGTCACCATGAGTTAAAATCAAAGTCAAGAGAGACCCAGCTTGCCCGAGTGAATCATGAGATAGTTAGACTTCTATAACAATGAGTCAATGACCTTCCCCTTTAATCATATATTGTCCCATCTTTGGGGTTAGAGATTGACCCAATCAATAGAAGCGTTGATTAATTTATTAATACGTTTTCATCAAACCAAACGGTCCATTGTCCCATAATGTAATTCTATAATTGTAGACCAAAGCTATGACATATATAGCGGGTACAAATTGGCAAATTGTAATTAACGATTTAACCTAAAATATTAAGCTAGGAGGATGGAATATTAAACCTGAACCATTCAACTTAAAAGTTTAAGCTATCAAGTAAGATCCTTAAATGGATTTTTATTCTCTAACAAATACCCGTAAAGCAAATGCTGCACTTGACCCCATAACAAATGCTTACATGGGTAACTGATATTCAATTTCACTTCTACGTATTGACAGTATACTGCGCATGGCCAACACTAAACCAGTCTGCCCTTCAATTTCCAATAATTAAAAGAAATAATCCCTATACACCCATCTTGCTTTGGCCCATACGAAATCTTTCATTTTCTTGCCCGCTTGATAATCCAAAGACTTAATCAGTGTGGATGGCTGGGTGCAATTAAATATTCGATCGTTGACCATTTAGCTGCATTATATTTATATCTTGGTTGACTGTGGGTATTTTGTAATCATATATGATCAAATTTCAACTTCTCATTCTATTACAAACTTCTGAACTTCAAGTATTGACAATGGGCATGGCCAAATAAGGGGTGTCAATTGGTCCAATCAGATCCAGTCCAATGTGAATCCATTACAATGGATCAGGTCCAATTCAATCTAACGAATATTTTAAACTAGTTAAATTTAATGTCTGGACCATCTAATCTGTTCAAATTGTTTCAATTTAGATAGATTCTAACACAAATCAAGTCCATTGACACCTATATTCTTATTTTCTATCAATGAATCAGATATTGACTAATCCAATACAAATTCATTACAGATAGATGGAGTTCAATCCAATCAAGAAATACTTTGGATCGTTAAATTTGAACTGGTCCAATTAAATAGTTTTTATTGGTCCATTCAATCCGTCCAAATTACCAATCCATTGAAACCCCTAGCCAATACTAAAGTAGTCTGGCCTTCCCAACCACTGAATAATTTTCACCAAAAGATATAATTCTAATGCAACGTTCAGTCCACAGGAAATGATTCCACTTGTTTCTTCCCCGTTTCATAAGCCAAAGACTTTTAAGCAGTGTGGAGGCAATTAATGGCTCAATTTCGTACCAAACTATATATCTTACTTGCTAGTTGGGACGAAGTTGAGGCAGAGGGAGCATTATTATATTATCAATTGGGCAAAGCCGGATCTGACCGTAACATTAATTTTGGGTTTTGTATTATTAAATTAAATTTTATTAATATATTTTAATATATATATATATATATTATTAATATTGTGATTTCTTTAAAATTTTAATTAATAATAAATATTTATAACAATATTGATTCATTATTATTAAATAAATCATCATCATCATTATTATTATTATTATTATTATTAAATCGATAATAATAATAATAAGAGTATTAATATTATTTCATCACATTTGAAATGCGTATGCTTTTGGTAAAATATGAGACTGGGTCTTAACATTTTAAATATCTTTTCTCTTTTTAGATGTTAGAAATAGATGTAATCTCAAACATCCCTTGCCTCTGAAAAGCAAAATTTTCAAACTTTAAATGTCCACAAAGTATTACCGAATGCCACCTAATAAATTATTCATGACTACAGATGACAAAATATCACACGAAGTACAAGATCGACTTGGATAATAAACATGCATGCTTAGCAATATTGAGCTCGGGGTGCTTACAGTTCAGTTAGCTTAACCATGTAAGATCTTTAACCTAGAAATAGTGGTATATGGAGGTTATAGTTGTCTTTTTCTTTTTTTTTCCTAGTCTTTTTGTCTTCGTTTTTTTCCAGTGATAGGTTAGGTTGGGTTAGTGAGGGTTATGTTGGAGTTCAATAGTTTAGGTTGGGAATATGGATTCATAAAAAACCAGATCTTTAGAGGTGAAAATGTGATGGGAAGTAAGGTTAAAAATTCTATAGCCTTTTTGCCCATGAGGATAACCCACAAAAATTCCTCTAGTGGGTCAACTACCAAACTTGTCCCTTAGACATGGACGAATTTGGGCATAGCATAAGCACCCAAAGGTACGAAGATGCCCGTAGTCAGGAGGTTTATGATAGATGACCTCAAACGGTGATTTTCCTGATAAACACAGTATTGGGAGCAAGTTTATGAGATAATTTGTTGTAAGAAGACATTCCCCCCCAGAATGTTGTAGGAATGAAAGATTCAAACTTAAGAAATCGAGCAACTTCAAGTAGATGGCGATTTTTGCGTTCAACAACGCCATTCTGCTGGGGTGCATTTGTGCAAGATCTCTAATGAATGATACCTTTAGTAGTAAAATATTGTTGCATAGGCTTTGAAATTAATTTAGAACCACTATTTGAACGTTTGCATTGTACACCACAGTTAAATTGTCACTTTACCATAGCACAAAAGGTAATGAGAAAAAACACAACCTCTGATTTATTTCTTAAGAGATAGACCCAAGTGCATTTACTAAAATCATCAACAATAGTAAGAAAAAATTATCTCCATAGTGAGATGCAATTCGATAACCTTCCTATAGATAGCAATGCACAAGTTGGAAAGGAGCAGTGGTGCGGGATACACGAATTGGAAATGGAATTTGTGTTTGTTTAGCATGATGGCAAGAATCACAACAAAAATCTTTCGGTGTGATAGGTATGCCGCTGATGAGTGGCCAAGACATTTATGCCATGTTATGTTATCTACAGTGGAAGAAGCAGTTACATGTGTAGGGGTTGCATTTAAACTATAGGAGATACATAACATTATGTATAGTATGGGAACCAAGATTCACAGACCCCTTATGAGTTGTCGAAATAGAAGTTCCATTTGGTAAGCTAACAAGCCTCTTATGACTCAAACACTGAGATGTTGTAAACATAGAATCAAATGTAAGCATGTGGTCAGAAGCACCATTGTCAAGAATCCAATTGAGAAGAGATAGAACCTTACCAGAGGCATTGGTCGAAGCAAATTCAGACTTATCGTTATTAAGAAGAGAAAGAAGTTGATTGTATTGATTCATCATGAGCTCCAGGATGGGAGAGTCAACAGTAGTCTCTGAGAATTCAGTAGCTGCGCATGATGTAGATCGAGGTTGATGTGGTGGACCCTTAAAATAAAACCGTCGGCTTGATCGATTCTTTTCCCAACTCTCTGGATATCCAATTAGCTCATAACAGAGGTCTTTGGTGTGACCATTCCATTTACAATGATCACAGGTCTAGTAGATGCATTTAGTGCTGCTGCTTCTAGCTGAATAGGAGAGTTACTTATAGATATGTTGAATAGATGCTTTTCTTCTTGAGTGATAAGAGCATATGCATGACTCATATTAGGTAGTGGATCAGATCCAAGAATCGAAAATCTAATTGGATCCAAGAATCGCAAATCTAATTGGCAGCAGTAAGAATCTTTGCTGCTCCACACGAGCATTCAGGTATGGGTACGAGTGTTACTAATTCATCCCTGAGTGTCTTGAGTCTGGTGAAATAACCGGTGACTGTGAGATCTCCTTGCTAGAGAAGAGCTAGGTCCCGTTTTAGTTGATGTATACAGGGAGTGTTACTTTGCGAGAACCATTTTTCGAGCTCCTTCCAGATTTCAGCTACGCATTCTATGAATGTTACGTTGTTGCATATGTCATGAGACAATGAATTGAAGATCCACGAGACAACCATCGCATTGCATTTTGTTCAGGCTGATTCTTCCGGTGGTTTAGCATCAGGGCATGGCAAAGACCCATCAACAAAACAGAATTTGTTCTTTGCCATGTCGAAAAATTTTCTTCGACGAGTGAAGACGAAACCAACACAGCTCCTGAATTATCCGATGGGTGCAAGAAATATAATGAGCTTCCATCAATCTCGAACGCCATTACCAATCTTGATGAACTGCAAGCCTGAGGATTTGTGCTGCTTTGATACCATGAAAAAATGCCATCAGACTCGAGAAAACAAAGGAAGAATACTCTAACTCGTATTAAGATAATTGGCATATATATAAATACAAAATAACCGACTTAGACAAATGGGCCAAATTGACCAGTTGTCAAGTGAGTAAGGTCCAACTGTCGGGTGGTTATTACATTGCAAGAAGCTTTCTGTTACGACATGCTAACAAAGTACGTTGATGGCTGAGATCAATGATTAGTTCTTGAATGAATATGCCATTGTACAATCAACAATTACATCTATTGGACAAGCAAGGAAATGCATATACTTTTATAATACTAGTGCCCTGTTTCATGTCTTTCCTGTATGGCTGTATCATAATTGGATCATTAACATATTAGTTAACATTACTTTATTACATACATTTTAATTGAAATTAGCTAAATAGAACTGCATAGTTGTGATTTGGATCAAGATGCAGAGGATGGTATATAGTTTCTGTAGGATTTGTATCAATCACAATATCGTCGCCTGGCGTCTCTTGTGGTTCAAATCAAGTTTTGAGCCCAACTCAAATAGTTCAAATCAAGTTTTGAACTTTATGCTTTTCTTTCTCCACTGAACTGAACTTGAATAATCTAATATTCCGCTCGGTTTGGCATATATATTCAACCCCGATTGACATCCCTATGACCCTATCCCAAGTATACTTATTCATGGGCTGGATTGAGGTTCAAATTTTGTGAAAATTTGAATGGGCCTAGCTCTAAGCCCAAATCTAAAACATTGCAAAATGTTTATGGGCTGAAATTGAAGCCCGACCCATGAACAAGCCTAATCCCAGGAAGTAAGGGACTTGTGGCTATCAAAAAGAGAATATTATATATAAAAATTTAAAAACGAGTTAGGTGTACACTAAAATACAATCAAGGATAGACACGTCATGAATCCGTACGTTTAATATCTGTACAGATCATAGACAAATTCACGCGTGATTGAATAAGTAATTTATCAAAATTATTGTAGATTGTTTGGGAGAAAGTCTATTCTCAACTCTTCACCTACTGCCTAATTTATTTTTCTTAAACTAGTACTGCTAGTTTGCTCTAAATATGTAGGGTTTTGGATGTGATATTTTATATTGTAGACAAGTCTTTCTGATCATTTAGAGAAGGCGAAAGATCCCAGGGTTAGGATTAAAAGGACTTCCATTTCTCTCTTAAAACTAATTATAATTATCAGACGTATTTCAGTCCAAATCAAACCTTGCAACCTTTCCAGAACTAATCATATTTCAGTATTAATAACTTTGTTGTGGTAAAATCCAAGACCAGTAAACGATTTGGGAAAATAGATAAAAGAAGAAAATGTAAAATCAGAAGACTTCAAGAAAATACACAAGATATATGTGGTTTGGTTTGCCTTATAGTCTGCATCCATTTATGAAAGAAGAGCTGTGAAATCCACTATAGAAAACAGTAATAAAGATTATAAACATATACAAAACCTTGTTCACAGAAACCCTAAATCTCAATACACCCAATCTGTCAAACTCGATTTCTTTTCAAAAACAAAGATACATAAAGTAGAAAATCCCAAACAACATAATATAATGCATTCATACTCTCAAACTGAAAATGGATTGGATCTACTTTACGCTTTCATCATTATGAAATTTTGCCTTTTAAATTTTGAGTGGGCCATGAAGTAGGTTGTATAAGGAATTCAAACACAACACAATGAGGGTGTTTGGTTTTGTTTACGTTTATTGAGTAAACGTTTTGTATTTGTGTGACTGCAAAACCGAGATAAGTAATTAATGATGATGTTTATGATAAATAAGCGCCATTAGGCACCACATCAGCTAAGTGCCAATAAATGTCTTCCTGTTTCAAGAAGCTCCAAAATGAAGCTTCCTGAAATGGTGAGGCACACAAAAATTGATGTTTTGATACGTATGGATACAATTAATGAGGCCTTTACTGATGAGACACCTATATAACAGCATTTATTTATAAACGTAAATGGAATCAAACACATGCAACAAAGTTAGAAGTAGTAGATTTTGATGGCTAAAGTTACTCAAGAACAAGAAAACACCCATAGGGCTGACATGGAATTACTAATCCTGTTGTGTAAACACTGTTAGGTAGGTGTGGGTTCTCATAATCAATAGGTCAAGACATGGTATATTATAATAGGCCCAGTATCATCCAGAAACTTAGATGATTTGGAGTCTCCTTACATGAGGGATCTCTGGAACCCAGAACCAAAATCCTTCAATTCATCCAACTTTCCTTTCCAATTCATCCAAACACAACAAGCACTGCTGACTGATGAGAAGTGTTTCAAACTGGACAAGATGAATAACCGAAAATCCCACTGAATCACAGTTGACTAATAGATTGAAAAGGGTCCAGGCTTATGTTTCAACTTTCAAGTCTGAAAAGGGTGGGTGCTTATGTTTCAGGACGGATGTCCCGTGTGTGGATCAGGCCCGGTCAAAGACAAGGCTATATAGCTTTTTTTTTTTTTTTTATCTTTTTCATTTTCGCTTCACGGGATAGCCTATAACCTCCCTTAACCCCCAACCTTAGTGGCAGTAGGATTTGATCTCACGTCTCTATTTTGATAATTGAGAGATCCTAACAATTGAGCCACCATCAGTTTGGCCCAATTTAACAGTTTATATTGTTTTGGGCTTGAGCACTGGGATGGGCCCATTGAAAATTTGACAAAATCCTAACCCTAACACGCGAAAGTTGGACCCCTAATTATATTGCTTTTTATCATACGTGCTAAGCCCATGATCACTCCTATCTAAAAGACATCCGTTTTTTCCTTTAACTTGAAAAAGCAAATCCTAAGGCTATCTTTGGTTTAAAGGAAAAGGTAGGGAAAGATATACAAAGTTTGTAACAGTTTTCTTGCCTTTCCTTTCCTTTCCCTACTTTTTCCTTCAAACAAAACATAACCTAAAAGTAAAAAATAAGTTATAAAGGACATTTTATTTCATTTGATTTAGAGTCAAGTTAAATAGGGGCATAATTGACTTCATACCATATAGTTGCTTACAGTAGGATTACGAACAATGAAAATTTATATTTATTGCCCTAGTGAGGGGATACACTCATGAGATAGCATTTACATAACATGAAAATATATAAAAGATGAACCTTCTTATTACATTCATCCATCAGTACTAATCTTAAAAAAGAAAAAAAAAAAAGAAAAAAAGATGAACCTTGAGGTTCTCATTGAACATGGCAAACAAGTAAGTTTCAATAGGCTTTCCTGGCCTTTTAAGGGTACCTCTTCCTGAATTCACATGTTGAATGAGGTTTGAGTAGTATGCTTGAGCATTTTCTGTAGTTGAAAAGGAATCACCTGCGTTTGGCCAACCACTTTCCGAAACAACACCCAAAGAGCTCCCACCCTCCTTTTCAAGAGCATAGTAGCATCAAAACCCACTTCATTAGTCGAGGAGATAAACAGGGCATATTCAAGCAAGGCAGATTCAGATTTAGGATCATTCCAATTGTTCAGAGAAGACGAATAAGCAAAGATGGGGTATACATTAGCAAGCAGCGGTGACTGATTTTGTACTAGGAAGTTTACTATTTGCCGCATGAATGGCTGCACGGTAGAATTGAAAACATAACGGGAAGGAGGGTAGGTGTCGGCGAGATCCGCCATGTAAAGCGCGGTCGACACCTTGATTTGGTCTTGTAAATTAGCTCTTTCAACTGCCATGTAAATGTTTTGCGTTGCACCAAATATGTGAGGACAATAGTCCAATGTATCATCAATGGTGGGACATGCTTCATTTCCAATTGCAATAGAGATCAAATCAGTCCCCCACAAGATTGCCCCCCCTAATTTCCTATAGCACATCCCTATCTTGTATTGGAAACATTTTCCGATGATGACAACATCAGTTTTGATATTGTCATCAGGAGATATTCCCAATATATAACGGGGATGTGCTGTGGAATGTTTTTGGGGGCAATCTTGTGAGAGGCTGATTTGAACTCACTGCAATATACTTCAACTTCACATCAGTGCTGTAGTATTGTAATACGTTTTGTTGGACCCAATTAGATGAGTAGCCAGAATCCTGTGCTAGACGTTCAAGTTCTGAGTTTGGGACGCCTAATATGACTTCAATGTCTGGGCCTCTAAGAGCCTCCAGTGCTCATTGTAAGTCCCATCTGAGACTCAGATGGGACTTACAATGAGCACTAGTGTGTTCAACCGTGATAGGTAATTCAGTTAGGTGTGTATAATTTTGTCTCCGGTTCCTCCAGACTGATCAAAAAACCGCTCAACTTAAAAGCCCTCTCACACAAAAATCTTCTGGGCTTGAAACATGGACAAATACAGGCCCATTCATATATTGTACTGAAATTTAATTATTATAGATAATGGGATTAACAAAAATCAAAAGCTAGACCACATGGTCAAATAGATTCTAATGCCATCTCAAACCTAAAAGCTTAAGCTGTTTAGAGAAGATTTACGGGAGCAATTTGGGTGAACTTGGGTTGGGGTTTTGTCAAAATATGAATGGGCCCAGACCAAAATTGGGTGAACTTGGGTTGGGGTTTTGTCAAAATATGAATGGGCCCAGACCAAAAATTTGGATTCGTAGTATAAAATCTTAAAATCAGATACCTGATTTCTACCCCTAAGGGAGGTTAATAGTTTTTTATTCTCTAACAATGCGAGCTCCTCTCACCATCTCTGCTTTTATATTGGCACTAGCTAGTAAAAGCAATTGTGAAACAATATAGTTAACCAGAATAAAAGGGAGTATGGATTAATGGAGAGAGAGAGAGACCTGAGGTAGCCATTAAAAGCACCAAAAATAGCATTGTAGCTGTAGCTACAGAAGGGCCATTGCTTCTTTCTGCATAGAACTTATCCATTTTATAGGAACCGATGGAGTTGAGATCCTTTTAGGTGGTTAGACTTGGCCCTTGGGAGAACCACAGCACCATCTAATTAATACTTTTGAAAGTAAACAGCCACCTTCCACAGCAACCGCATGGAACCTCTCTCTCTCAAAATGGTCGAGCAATAGGTCAACGTTTCCATGAGTTAAAAACAAAGTCAAGAGAGATCCATCTGCCCCGGCATGAGTGAGTCGTGAGATAGATGGACTCGTTGATGAAGAATGACCCTCCTCTTTATTCATTGCCCCATCTTTGGGGTTAGAGTAAAAAAAAAAAAATCTTTAGGGTTAGAGCTGGAGACAACTAGTTTCATATTTTTCACAATTGTAAAATACCCAGACTGTTGTAGCCTATTTGACCCATTCAATCGAATCATTGATTAATTCATTAATACGTTTTCATCAACCCAAACATGTCCATATCCCACAATGTAACTGAAAATAGTTTTAGAACAAAGCTGTGACATGTATAGCAACACAATTTGGCAAAATGCAATTAATATTTTAGGTGAGGTTCTAGTATAGGTTTTATTCTCTACAAATCCCCCTCATTTAAAAGCTAATTGGACTTGAAACATATGGACAAGAAGAAGCCCATTCATACCTTATACCGAAATTTAATTAATTATAACAACATTATACCATTTGATTAAATAGGCTTAGTCCCTGTTTGATTTTACTTGTAATAAGTACATTTTTATAAGTACTTAATAAAAGTGTTGAGACCACACATTAAGTTGAAAATAAGCATTTATGGGTGTTTGGTAAAAAAGTACTAAAGAAGTACTTATTAATAAAGTCGCTTTAGAATTGCTTTTTTAAGTACTTGTTAATAAGTGGACTTACAAAAATTTTGGAACTAAAAAGTCTGTTTATTTTTTTTTAATTACCAGAGATACCCATGTATCTCCTTAAACTCCCTTCTTCCTCACTTGAACAGGGTCAAGTATACCAGTGATAAAGCCTGGTTTGGGAGCGATCCGACAACCATCAAACGAGCTACAAACTCACCAATGACCAAGTCGGTTTAACATTTGGACTAGTTTTCTATATGTATTCTTGAATATTTTGGGATTTTTATACTATTATTATTAATTGGTTACACATGGTGCTTCACATGTGGGTCCATGTGAGCTCTCAGTTGTCATGATGTGGCGTTTTTTCATCGAAATATATAATATAACAAGTGAAAAGCATTTTATATATGTATGAGTGGAATGAGGATTAAAATTGTCATTTGTGTCAATATAAACACTTATAGAGAAAGTAGCTTACTAAATATCCCCACCCCGATAAGTGCTTAAAAACATAGTAATTGATTTGACAAATAAATCAGCAAACAGCCTTAAGTGGTTATTAAAAGAAGTACTTCTAAACAGTACAATATAAATACTTCTTTTCACAACTTAATCATCAAACAGCATCTTAAATAAACCATTCAACCTAAAAGCTTAAACTAGTGTATTACATGAGATGCATGAATAGATTTTTATCTCTGATATATACCTGATTAAAAAAAAAAACTTTATCTGATGGACCAGAAATCTTACAATGCTGCACTTGACCATAAATCAATATTGACCACATGGCCAACGCTAAGGCAGACTACTTCCCTACAATTTCCAATCATTGAATTATTTTCACTAAAATAAATATCCCATGACGTCTGGGGCAGAGAAATCTTCATTTAATTTGGTCCCACTTTTTGTTTCTTTCTCTCTTAATAATCCAAGACATTTAACCGGTGTGGAGGCAACTAGAAATTCTGACTCAATACGTGATGGTTACTTAGACTTAAGCCCTCCCCTCGATCGATGACTACTTAGTTGGCTACTTTACATCTGCTAAAAAGGCATGCTTGACTGTAATCAAATTTCACTTCTCATTCTATTATCAACTTCTCAACTTGACCTATTGGCAATGAGCAGTACGGCCATCCACCGACTAATTTTCACCAAATGAAATAATCACAATATGCAAGGTTCTTCCCACGGGATATTTTCATTTGATCCCACTAAGCAATGTGGAGGCAATTAGTAATTCAATTTCTTATATACTTATTAGTTGGGACGATGCAAAGACTTTGGTATCATTTGGCAAAGACGATGCAAGTTTTTTCTATCTGATAGACAAAAGAGGTAGTGGGTTTTTACATAAAGATATAGTGGCCTTTTTGAAATAAGTTTGAATCAAGTTTTTCATGTGTTTTAAGGACAATTTTTCTTCTCCCAACACCAAATGGAAAAAAAGAAAACATGAATTGCCAAATTCTAAACAGCAAACAACCCATGCAGAAATATGCGCCAAACGGAAAACTTATTTAGTGAATTCGACGTAGACGAGCACATTATGATATTATCAATTGGGCCAATCTACACTGGAGCTGACCCAAACACTCCAAACATTAAATACATTCTATTGAAACTTTGAAAGAGGAACTTATGTATTGGATAAAGATAAAATCTGAAGTATCCTTTCTAGGAGAGTTATTTTCTCTCATTAGCTTTTGGAACATTTTCTCCTCAGGCTCAGTTTGGAAGGAGTTTAAATACATACAAAATAATACAAAGTATATAGTTTTGTACTCTACATATTTATACTTGTATTCCTTCCAAACTGAGCCTCAAGGACGTATTGCTTAATTTGAGGAGGTTAAAGGCAGATGATTCCTCAATTCATGGAGGGGAGCCCTTAGCCCTTGCCCCTTGGGGTGGGGATGCTGGTCTGGGTGGCATATTTCGTAAGGATGGTGAGGTTGGCACAGATGGAGATATTGACCCAAAATATATATAAAGGGGTTGCTGCCATATGATACAAGTGATAAGCCCAGATAGAACTTAAACCGGCTCAGCTTAGTAGCAGCCCCAAATGCCAATGAAATTAATTGGAACAGAAGTGGTTGAGAGGACTTGATGTTGTGAGCGTGATCCTATTGTTCTCTGTGTGGAGGCTCAGATAAGAATGTGGAAGTTTCTTGGCCTATCGTTCCTGGATGGTGAAGACACCTTGAGAGGTTAGTTGATATTTAATTGGCATTTTGATCCATTTGATGTTAGAGTCAATTTATACAGGGACACTACTGACTTCATTCTTTATAAAAACTAGACAATTAGTTACACTGTAGGATAACCAACAATGAAAATATATATTTGTTGCCCTAGTGAGGAGATTGGAGATACACTCATAACTTTTACTTAACATGAAAATATATAAAAGCTATACCTTCTTAATTATTACACTCATCCATCACTAATCTTAAATAAAACATATAGAAAAACTACAATTTATTATTACCACAATATTTGTTTGTTGCTTTAAGAAAAATTGGTCTGATACTTTGGCTGTTTATTTGGAAAGAACAACCCAAAATGTTTCTCCCTTGGATCTCCACCCTTGAGATTCTCATCGAACATGGCAAACAAGTAAGTTTCAATAGGCTTTCCTGGTTTTTTGGGAGTTCCACTTCCCGAGTTCACATGCTGAATGAGGTTTGAGTAGTATGTTTGCGCATTTTCTGTAGTTGCAATGGAGTCAGGTGCATCTGGCCAACCACTTTCTGAAACAACAACGTCCAAAGAGCTCGCATCCACCTTCTCAAGAGCATAGTAGAAACCGTCTACCATGGCATCAAAAAGATTCTGGTAACCGTATTGATCCGCAGAAGGGGAAGTAAACAAGGCAAATTCAGGTGTGATGTTTTGATCATACAATTTAGCGAAGAAGGGGTAGACATTAGCAAGCAGTGGAGCCCTTTTCTGGACTAGAAATCCAACTATTTGCTGCATGAATGACAGCACAGAGGGATTGAAAACAGAATTGGATGGAGGATAGGTATCACTGAGAACAGCTGAATAAACTGCAGTTGACACCTTGATTTGGTCCTGTAAACCAGCTCTTTCAACTTCCATGTAAATGTTCTGCATGGCACCGAGGATGTGAGGACAAAAGTCTAATTTCAGATCATTGGTGGTGGGACAAGCTTCATTACCAACTGCGATATACTTGAATTTTACATCAGCGCTGTATTGTAATACGTTCTGTTGGACCCAATTGGATGCGTAGGCAGAATCCTGCTCCGCTAGGTGTTCAAGTTCTTCGTTTGGGATGCCTAACATGACTTCAATGCCGGAGCCTCTAAGAGCCTCGAGTGCTTGCTTATCTGGATCATAAAGTCTCATTCTCTGAAGGTTATTTGTTCTAAACAGGTCCACAACTTCAGCTCTGGGTGGCAGATTGTCGCCTTTCATTCCGTAGCAAACGCCAATGGCTTGTGCAACTGCAAACCATAAGAATAAGAATAACAAGAAGAAGGAAGAACCATTGAAAGGCTCTTCTGGGGAAAGACGAATAGAAAAATCAACCCCTATAGGTTGTTGTCATCTCTAGGTTTGTTCATGCAAAGTTCTCAAATAAGCCCGAAACACCCAAGGAATCTATTAGGAACAAGACATGTATAATAGGCTATGTTACATTAACTATCCCTACAACACTGATAATTAGGCTTGCAACATGAATCTCGGATTGGATTGAGATTTTGTCAATTTGAATGGGCCTTGGTGTAGGAAACGGTTTTCTGTACCTTAGAGATGCTTTTTGCTACCTGTCCTATACTTTCATACTTTCGGGCGGGGGGAAGTGATACTTTTTGAGTCCCAAAACTTTCATTTGCAACAAAGAGACTTTCATAGTTGAGACGTTTATTAATGAAGAGAGTATGAACTAATTATCGATAAAAGAGAGTATGAATTAATGAAGAGAGGATACCTGCCATGTTTGAGATAGCCATTAAAAGCACAAAAAACAGCATTGCAGCTGTAGCCGCACAAGGGCCAATGCTTGTTTTTGCATAGCAACTATCCATGAAAAGTAATTAAGCAGTAATCAAACAAGGAAATAAAAATTCAAAGCTCAAGATTTGTTATCCTGAAGATTGCCCATTTTATAGGAATCAATGGAGATGAGGTGAGAACTTTTAATTTTGGATGGTTGGTTGGACTTGTGGGAACCATAAGGTCACCTATATATTTCCACAGCAACCTGGAACCTCTCTCTCTCTCTCAACCTGTGCGACGGGCAAGGGGTCAAGTCAATGACGGGTTGTCCATGAGTAAAATCAAGATTCAAAATGTCGTTTCCGTTTTATAAAAAGAAAATCAAAAGGGAAAATTTACACCCTATGAACTTGCTAAGCAAAGATCTAACTATTGTTTCATTCCCCACTTCACAAGCCAAAGTCTTCATAATGAGTGACCCGCAACTACTGGCTCAAGTTCGTGCCAGATTTATGTCACGACGTCAAAGGGGATAAGAGACTACGAGTCCAGTACGTCCAACGCGTGTCCTGGTTGCCCGCCTCTCAAGTTCTAGTTGATTATAGTAATTAATCTGGTCTTTCTTCTCAGTTGTAGGGATGAAAACATTTTCTAGCAAAATAATAAATATATTTTTATTTTTCCTAACGGAAAAAAATGAAAATAACGATTGATTGCAAGCACTCAATAAAAGAAGATGATGAAAACAAACCTAGCTATTTCCCTACTTCTCTCACACGTGGAATATATATATATATATATCCAGTGTATCTTCCGTTTTCCATCAATAAATTAATAATGTAAAAATCACACCTCTCTACTAACCATTAACATACCACCTTCGGTGTTAATAAAATTTTCTTAATCTTCCTTCTGTTTAAGAAACAGATACACCACCTCCAGAGATAGATCCCATCTCTATGCCCAATGCACTAAGATAGAAACAAATAAAGTAGAAATAAAAGAATATCTCAACTCTCTTCTTTTATTTAATTTCCATATGGTTATCTACTGTATATGAAACAACCATTCCAATAGAATTCAAGAAAGAGTAGAAGGGGGAAATGGTTGATTCTTAAGTTCTTATAACGTAACCAAGTTATGTTTGCAAAAGTATATTTGAAGAGTCCGGAATCAGTGGATTCTTAGGTTCATGGGGCGCATGAACCCTCCACTATGAGGCATGCATGTCGATTCCTTTGAACCAACCTTAACATAACAGGCGCTTAACGTTAACTTCTATCCGTCTGGTTGAACTGGATGCTAAAAGACAAAATGGAAAACTTTGTTTTGAACAATTTGAACTCTCCCTCTCATTCTCCCATATTCGAGCTTAACCTTGGCCAGTGAGAAGACCACCGGCGATTTTCCTATGCAAACGACATCAGATGGCGAGGAATCAATAAATAGCTAGCAAAAAAAAAAAAATCGACTGGCGGTAACCTCCTCCTCCTCCTCCTCCTCCTCCTTCTTCTTCTTCTTCTTCTTCTTCTTCTTCTTCTTCTCTGTACAATCGCTTATTATTACTAACTTTTCTTTTTCTTTTTTTTTTTTGATTTTGTATGCTTCTGAAGCCAGCTTACTAGCGATACCCTAATCGAACTCAAGAAGTTCCAAAAATAGAACAGGAATAATACAAATTGTTGGGGCATTACAGCAATCACCCACAGTATAAAATAACAAGGTATTTGAATTAGCAAGTATGAAAAATATAATGGAAGCAAAATGATAAAATCCAAGCAAAGACAAATAAAAACAAGCGCCACAAAGGCACGAAGATTTACATGCTTCGGCCTTATCGCCTACGTCCAGGGGGAGAGACAAAATTTGTTATTCACTATGAAAGAAAACTAAGAACAATACAAGCACCTTGTGGCTTGCAGCCCAAACCAACCCTTACCCTTAAACACCTGTTCTTCCTTTCCTCTCAATCCAAAGAACAAAAACAAGAGAAAAAACTCACTCTCACACTAAGAGCACCTTAAATTTTCTCTGATATATTTCTCCCCCAAACCTTAACTCTACATACAAAAGAAAAAGTTTTTATATGTAAAACCTCTTTAACCTAAAGAGGGACCACACCAATCGTTAGATTAAAATTAATCCAGCGGTTGTAAAATAAGACACAATCCCAACAATCTCCACCTTAGCTTATTTTTCAACCACCTTAGAGATATATTGTTTGTGCCCTCCACCTATTTGCAAATACCACAAACCTCCATTGGCCTTAAAACATCACCAACTACACATAACCTAAATCATTTGGTCTTAATTCCACCTGATTCAAACAAAATGGCCAATTTACCTATGTAATTGTACCCAAGCTAACAACTCTAATTAACTTCAGAGAGGGATCACGGTCCTTCCTCTCTTCCAACAGGAATCTTCCTCTCACTATCATCCATACCTTGGAAACTTGTAGCACTTGTCTCTACTTTATCCGTAAAAGAGACTCTCCGTATGGCCACACTACCTTGCGCATTCCATTTCCAACATTCCATCGAGGTCTTGAAAACCACTGTACTCCCAACCAAATGATACAAACCCTTACATTTTTCTCCCTTCATCAGTACCACACCGCCACGTGTGATTTCATGGTTCCACCAACAGTAAAATCCTTGCAACCCTTGGATTCTAATCGGCTAAGTGATATTAGATTGCTATGCATTTTTGGGATATACGCCACACCACCCCAAGTGCGAATTACTCCACCAAACATTTTGATTTTCATTGTCCCAACACCCATGATGTTACATGTAGATCTATCACCCAATGAGACAACACCTGTCTTCTTCTCTTGGAACGTGTCAAAATATTCCTTCCTGGAGCAAATATGCATAGAACATCCAAAATCTAAAATCCACTCATTTGGAGAAAGATTACACATACCTTCGGATACTAGGAGAACGTCTCAATCATCATCAGATGCAATGTTCATGCTTCCAGATTCATCCCCACTCCTTTTCCGTGTAGGACAATCTCTTTTCATGTGATAAAATTCGTTGCATCTGTAACACTGTATCTTGCCCTTTTCCCTGGCCTTGGATCTAGACCTGCTACTCTCAGATCCCCTATCAAACGACATTCCTTTCCGATTTGTTCCCATTGTGACCAATGCAGAGTCTTGTCCGTTTTCATACTTGGGCTTTCTCCTAACCTCATTGGATAGAAGAGATGCATTAACTTCTTCCAACTTCACTGTATTTTTCCCATACAGCAATGTTGTCACCAAGTTTCCATACGAATCAAGAAGTGAGGTAAGAAGCAAAAGGGGCTTGTTTTCTTCATCTACCTTGACATCAATTTTTCCTACTTTATTCAAGATACTGTTGAACACATATAGGTGTTTCAAGGGATTCCCACCTTCCATCTTTAGCCCATACAACTGTCGCTTCAAATATAGATTTGCCGTTAAACTTTTCCCAAATAAAGGTTCTCCAACTTATCCCACAATTCCAATGTAGAATCTTCCTTTAAAATGTTAAACATGACGCTACCAGCCAGGAGCAATTGAATCATACTAACACACCTTGACTAGATGTCCTCCCAATCAACATCCTTCATGTCTTCTGGCTTCCCATCCATTCCTTTCAACGCTCTAGCCAAGCCTTGTTGAACCAGGATGTCTTTTAACTTTCTTTGCCATAGGGTAAAACTGCCTTTGCCATCAAACCTGTCAATCTGGAACTGAGAACATGTGCCTTTTATTATCATTATCTCTCAAGCAATTTTATAAACACCTTATAAATGCTAACCTGGGAGCTCTAATACCACTTTGTTGGGGGCTCACAACAACCACCCATAATATAAAATATCAAGGTATTTGAAATAAAAGTATGAGAAATATAACGGAAGCATAAATGATAAAATCCAAGCAAAGACAAATAAAAATAAGTACCACAAAGACACAAAGATTTACGTGCTTTGGCCTTAATGCTTATGTCCATGGGAGAGATGAAATATGTTCTTCACCATGAAAAAAAACTTAAAACAATACAAGTACCTTGTGGCTTGCAGCCCAAATCAACCCTTACTCTTGTACACCCATTCTCACTTTCCTCTCAATCTGAAGAACAAAAACAAGAGAAAAAACACTCTCACACCAAGAACACTCTATATTTTCTTTCATTCCTTTCTCCCAAAAACCTTAACCCTACATACTAAAGAAAGCTTTTATACGTAAAACATCTTTAATCTAAAGAGAAACCACACCAACTATTAAATTAAAATTAATCTAGTGGTTGTAAAATAAGACACAATCCCAACACAAATGCCATGAATAATACACTCCTAATCGGTCCTCTCTCCATGGTTTGGAAATTATCCTTCACTAGTGCTTAATTTAACAACATTAAGTAACAAATGCCATGAGCAATAATGAAATGACTATTTTCTAGTTGGTAAGTAACAAATGAAACTGAATTTGTTTTCCAAAATCCTGAAATTAATACATTCATTCCCTTGCATCCATTGAAAAGCCAAAAGCTCTGTACTTGCAACAAACTCGTTCGCCTTCCCCTCAAGGTACGGCCAACTTCAAAAGCATTGAAAAGCAAAAGAAAATTACTAATAAGTGATATGTTGCAAAGAAAGGAGCTTACTGCCTGTTTATTGTTTCCATCGATTATCAACTGCACATGAAAATCATCGGTGGCCTGCTCACTGGTTAGAGCTGGGGCTCGAATGAGAGGTTGTTTTTTTCAAAGAAAAAAAAATGGGAGGGAAGTTCGAATAAAATTCTAAATTTTAAAACGAAATTTTTCATTTTTTGTCTTTTAGTGTCTGACTCAATCAGATGGATAGAAGTTAATGGCAAACGCCCGTTATGTTGAGGGTTAGTTCAAGAATCAACGTGCACACCTTCTATTGGAGGGTTCACAGGAGTCCACTGAAAAGGAATTGACGTACACGCCTCCTACTGGAAGGTTCATACGCCTATGAATCAAAGGGTCCACTGAATCCGGACTCATATCTGAGTCATTGATGAGAGAGTATTATAGAGACTGTTACAACAACATCCACGTGTACAATTCTGTTGTAATTCACAGTCTAGAGTCTTCTATAACCCATCAAAAGTATCTAATCGTTACATGATTTGAGTGCGCTTCCATTAATTTTACATAGTATCAAAGCTCCTCACGCTCTCGATCCGTTTTTTCTGTATCCACAAGTCGCCCGAATCAATGGCTACCACAGCTGCAACTGATAGCTCGGATGTTGTTGTAACAGACTCTATAATAAAGAGAGAGCTAGAGAGATGTCATGATAGCCATGAATAGCTCAAAAGGTATAATTGATCATACAAGCCGTGAAAAGATATTGTCTAAAAGATAATTGAAATTATAAAGCCCTTTTTGTTAACTTAGACATCAAGAGTTTAAGACCTTAATATAGATCTGTTGGGGCCGGCTCCCAGGTGCTTGGACACAAAAGTGACTTATAGAATTGGATTGAAATATGTCTAACATCATATTATCTAATTGAAATAACACAATTAAGATAAAAATTTAAAGTTTGATATAATTGACTTGAGAAACATTAAAGTATGTGATTTTTTATGTATATTTAATGTTATTGATTTAATTTTATGATTTATTGAAATATTTATATTTATATATAACTTATGTTTTTGTCTGCATCTTTGCATATCCAAACTATATCTTGATATGTCTATTAAATTTTCTTTTTTAATACATTTTGTATTCCCATACTCTTAGAATTTTGGGTCCCTCTTTTGTAAGGATAAATAAAGGTAAGAGTGGCCCGTATCAATTTAGGAATTTTGCAACCACCCATGAAAAGAATGATGAGGTCACTTAATGACCTCAGCTCCCATGAGGTGAGATGCTGCGGTTTTAACACATTAATAGGACCCATTTCGATGACTGTTCAGCCCATTTCACAACTTTTAGCCTCATCTTCACATGGGATGTATCCGAACCGTAGATTGATGTGGGATGAATCCGAACCGTAGATTGATACCAAATCTATGGGCAGGATGTAGTTTATAGGGGTGGCCTAGTAATAGACCATGAAAGGCTATAATTTATATAGTTGGGAAGGTGAAAGAACCAATCACAGGGTACTATAACATAGCTAAACTGTAATCAAAATTTATGAGAGGTGAGGGGATCCACAAATTTCCCTTTGGTTTTTAACTTCAGCTTTACATGACAAATACCTCCATCTCAAAGCTGAGGCAGAACTTTCTCCTCCCATTCAAAATAATGAATCACACTCTGACCACGATTAGAGGACTCCCTTGTCAGACCCTAAGGCTCAATTTTAAAAGAGTATAAATACAAATATATAAAAAATAATACAAAATATAAGATTTTACATTCTACATTTTTGCATTTGTATTCCTTCCAAACTAAGTCTAATGGAACACGAAGATGTAGAGAATGAATCTGGTCCCAGCAAAGGTTATGAAGAGATAAAAACAAAATTACCAAAATACCCTTATTTTCCTGTTTAGTCAAGTACACTTTTTCATGTGTTTCGATTTTGTTCTCTATTATCCAATTGGCCAGGGTAATGCAAAACCCTTCTTTTGATCTTCATTTCATTTCAGTCAGCGGTCAGCCAACTAAAAATTTAGTTCTCACCTTATATACAATAATTTTTGGAGTGAAGGTGTATTTCTTTTGGTAAGAGGTGGGGTGTATTTCAATCGATAGATATTAAAGTCATCTCCACCCTTAGGTTGTGTTTGGTTTGAAGGAAAAGGTAGGGAAAGGAAAATAAAGGTAGAGAAACCTTTATAAACATTGCATAGGTTTTCTTATATTTTCCTTCCTTTCTATACCTTTTCCTTCAAACATAACCTAGTCAAATGGGAATTTTATATATTTAAAACCATTGTCATCCAAGTCTTATATATCTTAATCAATTCTGCTTAATGTGATATCCATTATTAAATTATTGACTCTTAAATCGTTTCTTACTACTTTTATCCAGATACTTGAAGATTTATCATTTCTGTTTTTAATTTTAGTCCCTTCAACTTGCAATAAAACAAATCTTTTATGATAGATGATATTGATATGCATATTTAAAATCATGACATCATCTTTTTTTTTTCCATTAAAAGGATGTCTTGGGGGGATATTTTTGGGTCATAAATCTAATGCACATTCTCTAACGGGTCAAGAAATTAGAGAGCGGGTAAGCCGGCATCCTAATTAATACTTCCTGTCGCTCTTTGGAAAGGTCACGATCCACCAGACCAACAAGATATGGGATAGAAAGTATTTTCTTTTCTCTTGACATTATTTTGTAAATGTGATTTTCTCGTGAGATCCTCACTCTCTCCCTGACTTCAAAAAAGCAATAATCCTCTACATGATTCAACTTTCTCTTTATTATTAATTTTTCCTAATGCAGTAGAATTAATTCAACTTACACCTTAATTAGATGCCATATGTCCTGAAACAGGAAAGAAAGACCATTGGCACATGCCCAAACAGTTTACTTTCTCAAGATACTGGCTTGCCGGCGTCACCTTAGATGCTAACTAGACGCTGTCACCATTCAAGGTAGCTGGACTTGAATGGTGACAGCCGGCCGGCCGGCGTCTAATCACCACCGCATATGAATATCCAACCAGAAATTGTCGCCACTTATTTTGGAAAGAGAACAAATATACATTTGTATAGTATAAATACATACAAAATATAATACAGAGTAAAAGGTTTTGCATTCTACATATTTATATTTATACTCCCACATTGAATATAATTATGTAGAGTGTAAAACAGTTCATATATATAAATTGTAAAATTGGGTTAGTTTTGCTTTGACAAATTTATCTTCTTACCAAACAGAGTTTTAACTGTAATGGATGCAAAAATGAATTTTAATAAAACATATGCTTTTTATCTATCAAAAGCCCACTTTAATGCAAATTCACTTTTTTTTTATTGATGTACTTTTACATCTTATTATCCATGTAAATATGCATTGGTCTGTCATTTGTCAATGCATAAATGTAATGTTGTCAAACACAAACAAAAATGAACCAGAGTGCAAATTTACCCTGAACCAGGATTTACATTGTTTCCAAATGCAACCTAAGGGAAATTCGTTAAGACTCAATTTGAAAAATGTGTAAATATAAATATATACAATACAATATAAGTTTTAGAAATACTGTATATAAATTTTTATATTGTACATATTTGTGTTTGTAGTATTCCCAAACTAGAAATAGTATAAATAGAAATATGTAGAATGTAAAAGCTTATATTGTGTATTATTTTATATTTATGTGTACTGTATGAGTATAAATATATTTATACTCCTTCCAAACTGAAATTAAAGATCAAAACAAAAGAAAATATAAACAAAATACAACAGCTACCATTTATCAATACATAAGGCATGTATGATAGTTGGTAGCTCAAAACTCAAAAGTGCTCATATAAATAAAGATTTTTGGTGCCTTACGTTTGGGTTGAGTTTTGTCAAAATTTTAATAGGCCCAGCTCAAAACAAAATCCATAACTGTTTAAAATGTTCATGGACCAAGCGGGAAGACCAAACACGTAACTTAAACCTACTCTCATCTCATGTCTGAACAACAAACCATGACTTTTACCGCTAACACAAGTTAAGTAGAGATGGCAACAGGTCAGGTTTTAGTAAATTCTAAACCTTATTCATCTCTCTAAACTAGCTCCTAAATCATAATCACCTTAAAACCCATAGCAGGTTGGATTTTGAAAAACCAAAACCCTCTTGACATATGAAAATGAAAAACCCTCCCTAGCCTTACCTTCCCTACATTCAAGGGAAGGGGCAGGTTGGACTTAGAACCTACATCTAATTTCCTATTATTTCTTGTTATATATAAGCAATACATAAGTAAAATAATACAAACAAACAACAAAATTTACAATTATTTGATTAAGACAAGTAGAAAATACATAGGTTATCAATTATAATGCTAAGCATTTTGTTTTTATTTTTTATTTTATTTTAAAAAATAAAAATAAAACAATTAACATTTACAATCGTGTTAGAAAATATTCAAACATATTCAACCATATTTTTAAAAATATTAATATATAAATGTCTGTTTACATATTTACATATATAACGTATGCATATACATATGCATATACATCATCGAAAAAGATGGGGAAAATTACCATCCCTATCCTTACCAACTACATCCGTACCACCTTAATAACTTTACAACCAAATGATTCTCTTTGGCCGCACTTAAGGGTGTCAATTTTACCCACATAATCGGGTCCCTGATCCGCGGATTTCCCCGGTCACATGTATACGGGTCGGGTTTAGGATTTATCTTTTGCTCCGGGCTGGGACGGGGCGGGGATGGGTCTGCCTATAAATCCCCAAACCCGACCTGACCCCGGTTTCTATTTACCAATGTACCCTTATATATGTGTGTTAAAACGTATTAGCCCTAAACCTGATAGGAGTCGACTGTCGAGTTATTTTGTTCCGTGTTTAGTGTTTACTGTGTTTCGTCTTCCCAACTGTTAAACAGATCACCATTCGCAGAATCGCTAGCTACAGTCCTAGAGATTGAGTCCTTCAAGACTTCAACCTTCGCACAACCGTTGACCGTCCGGCGCCGCCGCCACCGTAGCACCGAGGAAGCGCCGACCGTCGGCCGCCAACCGCCGTAGCACACTGCACAGAGGTGCGGCTCAGTCTGCACTCTGCAATCCTTCAGTTCAGTCTTCGTCTTCAAGACTTCTTACCTTCTCTCAGTCTGCATCTGCAATCTTCATTCGATCTTTCTTGCACTCCGTTCGTCCGCCGACAGCCGGGCGCCGCCGCCGCCGTAGCAGCAGACTTCCCAGACTCCTAGTCTTCATTCTTCTGTGTTTTTTCAAATTGGTACTCATTGCAGTTTTACAGATTTACGGTTTGTTTTTTTCTTATCACACATTTAGTAGCTCAAGGAAAAAATCACACGTTTCCCTTTCTCTCACTAACTCACTCACTCATTCCCCTTCAACTTTTCACATCCCTGAAGCATGTAAACTGTGTAATAAGATACAGTAAAACTAAAACAATGCATGCAAAGCTTCTTCTACAAGAACTAAACTTCAACTATTCAGGCAGTAACCATGGGAAATAGTCGTTCCCTTGTCTCCTCTATGGGCTGCAGAGTGCGGAGTGCCCCTGCTAAAATGACAGCATGTGCTTGATCTACTATCTGTAGAATTTCCATAGATAAAATTGGGTTAAGAAAGGAAATATTTTACAGCAATAAGCATGTGCTAAATGCAGCAATCTGCAAACAGAACCTCAGAGGAAATCTTCTCTCCAGCAAGCATAACATATTTCAAATATCCTTCTTGTTGTCCAGGGTAAGTGGATTTTTTCCTTGATCCGTCTGCTCATCGTAGTCTGCATTGCGAACATAGGATATGTTCTCAATGCACACCTGTGATGCGCTATGAGGTTAGTGTGAAGCGCGTCGAGAAGTAAATCGGATCTCACCGATGGTATGGTGCGCTATTCTTTCTGTACCTTCCCATCATCCCATGGCAGTTTTATCCCTAACACCCTTCTTGCCGTATGGCATGAGTGTCAGTCAAGATATTCGCAACTCTTAATTATTGAATGAAATGCTTTTTTAATTCAACATAAAATGTTAAAAGGTATTTTTAACCAGCAGAAGTATTTTTTAAATTATTGAAAATAGTGAAATTTTTAATTAATTTTTAGAGTAAAATTAATGGACTCTATTTTTTTTCACTACTTTTAAACATGAAAATTAAGAAATATGTTTGAGCACCAAACAAATTAATTTATATTCTGATCAATCTAGCTAATTTGCAGCAAGCATAGAAGATCACCAATGAAAAAGCTCTCTTGTTCAAACATTACAGTAGAACTATATATGAGATACTATAAAATTATATCACTGCAGAGACTAGCTAGACTTCACATTATAACACTAGACTCGTTGTTCCTCTAGTGGTACATATGCATGTCCAACCTTTATTTCAAGTAGTAATACACTAGACCAAAAACTCTTTCCATTTAGTTGCGCGCCGCTCTTAACTGAAATTGATTTGGTACTTGGGTTGTTTCTGGGGGGAGAATAGCCCAAAATGTTTCTCTGTCTCTGCTCCAGGCTTGGTATTCTCATCGAACATGGCAAATATGTAAGTCTCAATAGGACCATTTGGCCTTCTGGGAGTACCTCCTTTCACATGTCGGATCAGCCCGTTCAAATAAGTCTGTGCATTCGGCGTTGTTGCTGCAGATTCACCAGCATTTGGCCAACCACTCTCCGATACAACAATCTTCACAGAGCCCCCGCCTGCCTTCTCAACAGCAGCATACATAGAATCCAAGAGGGCATCAAAAAGGTTCCGGTATCTAAGCTGACCATCATGTACCACATCCGATGGGGCAGTAAACAAGGCATAATCAAGCCTAATAGAAGCTGGGTTCCCGATGTAACTGAAGTAAGGATAGATATTAGCACATAGTGGTGACCCTTTTTCAGCTAGGAAGCCAACGATAGGCCGCATGTATTGCAGATATTGAGCTTTGAAGACGGAATTGGATGGAGGGAAGGTATTATCCAGGACTCCAGAGTAAGTTGCAGTTGTCACCTTGACTTGGTTTTGTAACCCAGCTGCTTCAACTGCTCTCTGAATGTTTCTCATGGCTGGGAGGACATATTTGAAATCTTGGGGAGGGACTTCATTACCGACAACTATATACTTGAATTTGATAGCGTCTCTGTTGTCTACCACATTTCCATAGACAAAATCAAACGCCGGAGTGGGGTTGTCGCCGGCCACACGCTGAAGTTCACTGTTAGGGACGTCAAGCATTACTTCAATGTTGGAGCCTTTGAGAGCCTGAAGAGCATCTCGATTTGGACTGTAAAGCCTCATCCTCTGTATATTATTGGCTTTATAGAGAGCCACAACCTCATTGGGTGGTGGTAAGTTGTTACCTAGCATTCCATAGCACACACCAATCGATTGTGCACCTGTAAATGGAAGACAGTGAGGACTTTTTGTTAAAAAAAAAAGGTATATATGGTGGTAATTATTAATTTATTCAAAGAAAAAAACACGAGTATGCTAATGACAGAAGGTATAGACAGAAAAGGATCGGGCCCAGGCCCAAATCATGCATCTCAAGCCCAGGAACTCGCCTGATCACTTCAACAACCCCGCCCCACCACCCAGTCCCAGCCAACTCACCCAAGACCCAGACACAGCTCCCCCATTAAAACAAATCAAACAAGGTCCCAGAACACACACCCAAACATTAGCTTAAACTGAGACTACTTTCAGACTGCCTACGAAACCCCTCAGCTACTACTCACACATCCCTATAAAAATCTGGAAGCTTCTTTGACGACACTGTGGTTTGGGAGGTAGTGCCAAAAAGAAACCATTGATTCCTGCTCCTTCGTCAGTTCAATCCAGTAAAAGGAAGCCAAGAAGAGCTCAGCTTTATGGTATCTCAGGACTTAGCCCCTTCCTTGTATTGGTAGAATAGAAGGGTGGCCAAGCTTCCAAGTCGGGAATGGAATGGAATGGAATTAATTTGACCTTGAAACCTCATCCCGATTCCATGTTATCTGATGAAATTGAAGCCTTCCAGTCTAGAAATTAATTCTACTTGTGTTCCATACACCAATTCATGCATATGAGTGAATCTAAAATTTGTATCCGGTAGATTTAATGTGCACTACAACCAAAAGCAATCTAAGTTTAGGAATCCCACCCCACATTTTGGATTAGGTTATTAAGAATAAACCTACTAAACTACTAAACGGGTAGATGCATATCCATGCGAACATATGCACACAAGAGAGAGAGAGAGAGAGAGACCTGCCAAGGATGCAGAAAACATTAACAGGCACAGGCCAATAACAAGCACTGAAGCAGCAGCCATAGAATGGCTGTTTCTTCTTGCAAAGCAGCACATAGTCATAAAGAGTGAGTAGTAGAGACTAAAGAGGAAGAAAAAGCTCAAGATTTGTTATGTTTCCAATGCAATTGATGCCCCTTTTATAAGGTTGATGGACGAGGCTAAGATATTTTTTTAATCTCATTTCGTTTTGTAGGGTTTAGAAGTCCGAACCTTCCCACACAATAATCACTAGAGAGATTAGCAGCCAGAGTTGAATATTCCACAGCCTTAATTCATAGATATGCCTGCCAAGACGATGCATATATTCCCTAGTTCTTAGTCTATTAAACCACTGTTGAGCTAGTATATTGACAAGTACTGCTTGTCTGCTTCTTCTGTTTCATTTTATTGAATTTCTCATAAAACCATGTGCCTTTTAAGCACATAATGACAATTTAAAAATCTTTCAACCGTGCTCTCTAGCATTAGAATTAATGTGGCTGCTGAGTTTATTACTGGGTTAGAATTTTGTCGAGTTATTGATTGTTCACAATGAATAAATTGCATGCGTTCACGGGATACTGTATATAAGTTAATCAACCTTTCAATCACAATGTGTCTGACGTAGGTATAGGTGAGATCACATCAGGGCTCCACAGGTATCCCATATAAATATATATATGAGAAACTCTAATAGTAGCTTAATGATCACTGTATAAAGGTCTAACATTATTAGAAAACATGTTTAATTGGATTCATTTGATTGTGTGTTCTTTCTTTTCGCATTGCAATTTTGTTTAACACCCTACTAGTAGCCCAGCCCATCGGTGGAGAGGAAAGGGGGCTTCTGATACAACCACAAATGGTGGGATCCACTGTCAATAAAGAACAAACTAATCCCTATTTTTTTCTCACAAAATGGTCAATGCACAGCTGCAAGTGGAGGGCGGATTCAGTCCGGAGAAAATGGTCCTCATTACCGTTTTTATGGCCCTTTTCAGCCATGCATTAGGAATATTTTCTCGAAAGCATAAAAATGCTCTCGATACATTTTTGTAAGGGCTAAATCTGATTTTTTGCAAGTCTTATGAGGTGGGTGTGAAGAGGATTCTAGGAACAAAAATCGGAGCTAATGTAAAATAGATTACATAACCAATCAAAAGTGAGCATGCCAGAATAATCAATTGATCCCACATTTTGTTTCATCCTGCCTAACAAGCCAAAGACTTTTAAACAATAATGACTATATGTATATAAACGAAAAATCTATGATGCAGAAAAGATATGGTATGGGAAGAGTTTTGATCAATCAAAATTTATTATAAATAACACCTATTGGCTATCACGTTTATGATTCTAAATGACTGGCTGGAAGTTTTTCAGATATCATATCTTTTTCATATCATAGTCAAACCCATAAATAAAACTTTTTATGGAAGTTTTTGTGAGACGAGCTAGACGGGGCCCAGGCCTAGGTTAAACCCCTTTTAGTAGATATCCACTCTAGTCTCGAGGCAACTACTAGTGGGCCCAGGCCTAAGTTAAATCCCTTCTAGTAGATATCCACTCTAGTCCGAGGCAACTACAAGTGGGCCCAGTCATGGTAGTCAAGGTCGTGGCAGAATATTATTGATCAAGAGATGACGACCCTCATATACTCAAGTTAGGGGTGCAAAATGGGCCGTTTCATGATCGGATTCTATCCAAATTCAATCCTATCATCAGATTCCAATAACTCTTCGTTGGATTTTTGGATTGGATGGGGATAAATCCAACTGAAAAATGGGATTGGTCAATTTTGAAAAGAGTATAAATATAAGGTTTTGTATTCTATATATTTGTATTTGTATTCCTTCCAAACTGAGCTGATTGAATTTAGACCACCCCCTATTCAATTTAAAAGAATTCAGTTGAATAAATTTTCTTTAATAATTTATTAGAATTTTGAACTATGGATTGGAAGATCCATTCCTAGAACCGTTTGCATCCCTAACTCGAATACACAAGTCCTTGTCTAAGAGGGGGCGTCTTGGTTCTCTGCGTTTAATTTCCTGGCTGTATTCAAAATGAAGAGAATTACGTTACGTGATGGGAGTCTAAACAACTTGAGTTGGGGTCCCTCTTCCTCTTGTCTCAACTGTTTCGTTAGAGTTATAATTTGATCTTTCTCTTGACCGGTAGAGATTGAATATTTTCTAATAAAATTTTATTTTATATGCACAAACAACAAAATCCATCTCTCTCTCCATTAACACACCAGTGCAAAATCTAGAAGAAATTCCATTGAATATCCATCTGGTTAATTTGTTCCGGTCAGAGATGAAATGAAGTAGGGACTTCGTTTCCACAATGGAGAAGAAACCCATAGGATGAGAAGGTTGATAAGTTTGCAATAATTGAGAGTGGCCCTACTAGCACTCTCATCCATCCATTCAACCTTCGTTACGCACGACAATCCATGACTTTTACTGCTAACGCAATTAGCGGATTGACTCACGCAAGTCAATCAATATGCAGAAATTCGGTACGATTGCAAAAGTATTGACTCAAGAGGGTCCTTATCGATCAAAATACAACTGAGAATTACAGAGTTTATTGTGCGATTCCATCTCAACTATTGAAGTTAGTGTTCGACTGTGACATGGAAAAGGTATGATATCCGAAAAACAACTGACGAATAAACCAGAATCATATACGTTTTGTACTGTTTTATATTTTTTCTTCTTTTGATTATGTAAAATTCATTTTTAGAGTAAGCATCAAAAACAACATTTTGATATATCATATCTTTTGGCCACCATTTTAAGATTCCAGTTGACTGATTAGAAGTTTTTCATATATCACATCTGTTTTATATTATAATCGAACCCCATAATAAATTGTACATCCCATTTTAGAGAGGTGAATAGGGTTGATAATATCCTCCTTTTTATCAATATTGTAAGATTTAGATCTTTCTAAATCATCAAGGACCCATTTCTCTTCTTTGAATAGAAGATATAGCATCTTTGGATTTATTAGTTTAAGCAGGAGATATTATAATTTGATATTATCGATCTTTTTTTATTCAAAGGATCACCCCATCTTAATTGAAAAAGCAAATGCCATTTCAGGAAGAAATCTAGTTCCATTTCTATGTTGTTCTTGAATTTCTTTTTCTTTCTATGGTATTTAATATATAATTCTGTGCATCTAATCCAAGATCCCCTTTGCCTGATGACCTTTTTCTTCTTGATTTTAATTTTCTAATTCAAGAAATTTTTTCATAAGATGATATTCGTGATATACGAAAGTCTTTTTTTTTTGTTTTCCATTGATGTTTTTATTTTCACTAACGTTTTCATTTCCTTCACTTCTTCCCACTTCTCAATCTTACCCTTACTTTTCAAATCTTCCAAGTAAACACCCTGGCATGTCATGCATGGACAAGGGGAGAGAGAGCCGCCATTGCAACTTGCAGTAGCGGTGGCAGGAATACAGGGTGAAGAGAGTGAGAGTGAGAGTGAGAGAGAGAGAGAGAGAGAGAGAGAGAGAGAGAGAGAGAGAGAGAGAGAGAGAGAGCAAAAGCGAGAATGAGAGAAGACAGGGGGGAGAGAGAGAGTCGTCACTGTAAGTTGCAGCAGCGGTGGCAGGAAGACAAGGCGAAGAGAGAGAGAGAGAGAGCAAAAGCGAGAGTGAGAGAAGATAGGGGGAGAGAGAGAGCCGTCACTGCAAGTTGCAGCAGCACTGGCAGGAAGACAAGGCGAAGAGAGAAAGAGAGAGAGAGAGGTCAAATGTTTAGGCTTTCTGGGTTTGAGGGTATCAGGGGTAACTCGGGTCATTTACAAAAAATTGTAAAGATATTTTGGACATTGGGCCGGCTCTGAAACACATCTTAGTGCGTTAGGAGCTAGTCCAAGGTCTATGATTTTCAGATCTGAAAATCAGTTTCAAACCCAATTTAAGAGGTACAATCAGACAAGGGGTGAGGTCTGAAAAGTAGCATTTTCAATTCAGACCTCTAAAAAGTGCAATCAAATGGCACGCAAGTTTAGTTATGATAGTGTTGTAAGATGTATATGTTGGAGATTATAGAAAAGGGCTTTAGTTTCAACGTTGTTTCCATTATCATTCTCTTTTTATTCAATTCTTCTTTTAAATTACATAATTATTAGAAGCAACCGAATCATGTAAGTAGTCAAGAAAATGTAAGCAACCTTTATTTCTTATCGAATGGGCTTTGCCCTGACTGAAGCCGAACTCAGTATTTCAAGAGGTCTGCTTCTATCGGGGCAAAACCCATTCGATCAGTTTTTATTACTTTGCAATGAGAATATCTCCATACTTGTATTCTTTATTTAATGGGGAGATATTCCCAATGTAAGGTTGGGAAAGATTGTTAGAACCAACGTTTTAAAAAATAACTCGGAATTGGAACTGTTTTGGGCACTGGTTTTTGGGTCAACAATCCAACATCTGGTTCGAATGGATAACCTGTTCTGACAAAAAAATAAAAATAAAAATAAAAAGAACTATTAAAAACCATTGAACGAATCGATGGTTCGACCATCCAAATTATTGATTTATTGACTTTTTCAATAATTTTTGACTAATTCTGAATTTTGAGTAAAACAGAACTGGCTACTTAAACAATTACTAAGTCGAACAGTTCGACCGTCCAAGTCAACAACATTTGAAAACGTTGGTTAGAACGGTGTGACTGTGAGAACATTTTGTGAGGTAGCAGATCCGGCGGAGTACGGGCAAGGAATCTACCACTTCCAAGTCAAGAGTCTATTTATCGTTAACTTTCTACTCTCCCGCTGCCGACAAGCCTTGGCTTTACTTGAGTTGTGACCACTGACTTGACGTTGACTGGTAGGAATCGAGCCCCTGACTCTTCAACAATTAAGTTCTATGAAACGTAGCTCTCTGTTATCCACATATTTTCAATTAAAATAACTGTTATTTCTATAAGATCGAGGGAACGGGATCTGCTCCTCTCACATGTGCCCCTCGCAGGTACATCCAACATCACACACGTGAATAATAACTTGTAAGTATGTGTAAAGAACATATACGGTCATTTTTTTCGTCTGTCATCGTCATTTTTTTCATCCCCGTTTCCATAGAATCCCCACTGATCATTTTTTATGATTATTAAATTCATTCTATTTTTTATTTTTATTCAATTCCAATTTCTTAAAATAAATATAATGTACAATCCTATAAAAAAAAAAATTGAATATATTTAAACATATTCAAATGCATTCAAATATTCAATTATATTCTTCAAATATTATCATAAACTTAAAAATATTAAAATAAATATATATTACTAAGCGGGGATCAGGGACTCGATGGGTCCCTGCTCCATTCAAAGGAAAAATCATCCTCATGCCAACTTGGCCCAGTCTTCACACGAATCAGTGAAAAGAGAAAAATTGCCATCACTAAATATGAATTCTATAATTTTTCAAGGGTTAGAGGTCCATGAATCCGCCCTAGTCAATCACAATTGGAACTGAGCAGCCAGACTTGAATGTTGCACAGCCTCTGTTACCAACAAGTGCATGAATCCATCCTAGCCAGTCTTCCGGCCGGCTGCCATCTTTTTCTTGTCTGCATTTGAAAAGCATTCGCTCTGGATCAACTCGATCGACTTCAGACCCCATGGAAAGAGATTTCTGTTTTTCGAGATCATCATCATTTAATAAGAAAGAACATTTATTCGAACATTACATACAATTGAACTATAAGATTAGAAATTAAAACATCAACTCTCATGACACAATATTAACCTATTACTTAGGTTGTTTATCTGGATGGAATAGCCCCCCAATGTCTCTTGTTTTCTATTTCCATCCAACATTGCAAATATGTAATTCTCATTGGGCTAACTGGGTTTTCTCAGAGTTCGATCCCGATCCTTTCACATGTTGGATCAACCCATTCAAATAATCCAGTGCATTTTGCGTGGTCGATGCAAAATCACCCAACATTTCAGACACAACAATCCGCACAGAGGACCCGTCAATCCTCTCAAAGAATTCACCAAGGAACCAAAAAGGTTCTTGTATCTGAGATCACCATCTTGAGACGAAGAAGATAATTGATTTCTGTATTCGATGCATAGGTATTTAAATACAAGCTAGTGGAGTTCAAATAAACTCTAATAAATAATAAAGCTAATTACGATTTGGAAACTGAGAGCCCAACTAAGATCTGAGATCAGAGGCGTGTTCTATTATCCCCCCTCAAGTTGTATGTGGGCATGTCACGTGTAACTTGGAATGAAGACATACAAATTTGTTGAAGGGGAGCCCTTTAGTGAAACCATCGGCCAACTGGTATGTAGATTTGACATGCTGAACAATGGGTCATAGGTTATACATTTAGACATTTAAAAATAATGTTTTAGTAAAATTCCCTTTAAATCTTAATTGGGGATGATCCTAGGTTAAGTTTTGGACCATTAATATAGTGGACAATTTTCATGTTCCATTGTTTGTTTGCAAAGAAAATAGTGGGTAAATAAGCCCAATAACAATTATTGATTAAATAAAATATTATTAATTAAATATTGTATAATTAATAATTCATAATATTTAATTAATAAATATTGTTTTCTATTGGTTTATATTTTATATTTTATTATTAATTATCAACTAATTAATAAGATGGTTAATTATTAATTAATATTTTGATTGTTATTAGTTAATATATTATTTATAAATTGTTATTATTAATTAATTAAGGCCTTTTAATACAACCAAGCTTGAATATCCATTTCATTAAGTCTCATATTTTAAGGGCAGAAATGTAATTTGAAAAACCGCTTTTCTTCTCATTTAAATCCCTTTCATTAAGGGGGTGTTCTTTTTTTGGATTTTGAGAGGGGGGAAAGTTGGTCAATGGGATTTTGATTCCCATTGACCAAGAATCCCATATTCATTTTTCAGATTTATGTGGGGACCCTGAAAGTTGCTAACAGGTAAGTGATACCCATCTCCTACGTGGGTAAATAACTTTTCCACGTAGGGGGAAATTGCTAATACTTGAATGGGACAAAAATGCCCCTTTTAATAATACATTTTAAGGCTAAAATGGTCATTACCTCATTTACCTAGGAAAAAAAAGAATATGGGTAAATGCACTTACCCAGGTAAGTGCTTCCTAGAAAAACTTACCCAGGTGATTGCATTTACCCGATTAAGTCACTTACCAAAAAGCGAATGGGGCCTAGATCTCATATTTAAATTATTAACTCCCATTAACATTCATTGAATCTTTTTCTTAACTATAATACCTCTATTTTGAATTTGGTCCTTGTGAGAGCACAAAATGTAATTTTAACTACTACATTACTCTTTATTTAATTCCTTCTCATTAAGTCTTATCTTGGGGTATTAACTCCCATTATTTTATTGAATCCTATATTTTAAGATAATATTTTCATAAAATAAAAATAAATAAATTCTATCAATTAGATCTACATCCAATACTTTTACTTATATACATGTTTTTAAAATTTACCCGAAACTAAACTGTTTTTCTATCATGGTGGGGTCAGTAAGCAATTCAACCATATAGGCCAAGTGGTCCATGATAACATAATTAAATAAGAAACTTTTAAAATATAAATAAATAACAAATAATAGTTATATTCTTATTGATGTTGTAATGAAATATAAATTCAAAACCAACCCAAAATTAAAAATTATTTTTGTGATGGTGGGTAAGGAATTCAACCTTTCGAGTCAAATGTGTCAACCCTTGAAATCATAATTAAATAAAAAATGAGAAAAATATAAAAAACACAAAAACATTATCTAATAATACAAAATTTTGTAAATAAAATTTTGGCACTATTTAATATTTTATATTAATCATATTAATGAAAAATAAGTGTGATAAATAATAATTTCTTTACTGATGTTGAAATAACCCAAAAATGAAATTTTTTTCCTAGTGGTAGGTAATAGTTCAATCTTTTGGGTCATATTTGTCAAATATTGATTTCATAATTAAATAATAAAAATCAAACATAGAAAACATTTAGGTATATCTCTATATGAATGAACCATAATAAGTGTAACAAATAAGAATAATTTTTATAGACAGAGAAATATTAAAAAAAAAAAAGTTGTAGGAGATTTTTGAAACATATTATATACAAAATGGTCAATTGGACCAAAAACCACAAATTGGTCTACTTGTCAATTTGGTTACTACCTAAAATCCAAAGAAGATAAAAAATTGGCAGATTGACCAATCCAATAGAAAAATCACTCGATTGGCCCCAACTTCATAAACTAGCCAAGTATCATTGTTGATACCTTGTCAGAACTTGGTTTGGGATATTCAACCAATTATTTTGGCTTTTTATTACTTTGGTTTCAATTCAGCTTCTCCTTTTAGAAATTTGATTGATTCAATTCAATTTTTAACCAAATAAACCCAATCATAGCTTTTAGGTATTCCAACTAAAGAATCACTAAACCAGTGTCATTTTCATTCTTTCCTCTTAGAATTTTGATTAATTTGGTTCAATTTTTAACCAAATAAACCCAAATGCATATAATTTGGGTCAATCATCCGCAAGTTTTCATATACATGTAATTTGTAAACCAAGTCCTAATGACTGGAGAGCAATGCTGGTCTGGAGTAACAGTAGAAGTCGAAAGTTGGAAATTGGATCCCTTACCTTGAGTCGGAGTTACCTTTCTATAGACAAGGAGTCGTATCCTGGTCGAATAAGGCTTTTGGGGTTATAGGGATGAGGAGGTCCACTGAGGTCTTTGGGATAAGACCTAATCCCCAGCGGAATTATCCCCATCCGCTCTCCTATCTTGGTTGAGTTTATCCATGTAACGTGGAGTCATCATGGCTAAAGAGGTTGAGTGGGGCCATGGAGGTGATGTGGTGCTGAGGTGGTTGAGGTGATAAGGCAGGTCACGGACATGACATGGCACCGACGTGGCCAAGGAGATAAAGCAGCCACATAGGTGCCGCATGGCCTCATGGCCTCTAGAGCCAGCTCAGCCATAACCCGAACAACACTCCCCTAGTTCCGAAGTCGAGGAGTTAAGTGCTCGGCCGAAGTATTGCGTGGAAGATTGCTTTAGTCCTCGGGTAATGAACTCAGAGTAGAAGTCTAGTTGAGCTTGTAACCCGGTTTGCGTGGCTAGGGTTGAAGGACTCAGGTTGGATTGGTTTTTCTGGGTTCAACCAGTCCGGTTGGCCAGGGGCCATCTCCAACATGGGCTGTCAGAGGTCCTTCACGTGCGGAGGATGACAGTGTTGTTTTGTCTTCTCGAGGTGTCAAAAGGCAATGCTTGATTTGAGCCGTCGATTTATCCCGATTTGGTTCCTTGGGAGCACTAGAAAAATGGATGAAGGGAATTTCCCCTTTGTCATTTGCGAAGGGAGTGCTTTCAAAGCTTAGCAAGTGTAGTCTTTGGTTGCTTGGTGATTACTTCAGCTCCGCGGTCTTAGTATTCGGTGTTCAGTAAGATGTCCTCTTCATCTGTTGTTTCCACTTCTTCCTCTTCATCTTTTCCTTCCACTTCTAGTTCTGAATCCAAGCCGGGGTCTTTCACCGAGGCTGCCCGCTCGATGTTCCCGAGGCTGGGGACATTGGAGGGTCAAATTTTGGGCGTTTTGTCGAAGCCGAGGAGGCAGAGGTGGGGCCATCGACTAAGGTGGTCGAGCTTCCTGTACGTGTGAGTCGTTGGTTTGGTACCACGGTATGCTCTCTAATGCCCTAGGATGTAGCCCGGATCCGAGGTTTGTACTGTATTCCCCCAGAGTTTGTAACTAGATGTCTATGGCCCATAAATGCTCTACTGAGTGAGCTCTGTGAGTACGAGCACAGCTTGATGGTTGGGCTGAGGTTCTCACTGCACGAGGGGCTTGTCGAAGTGTTCAGGTGGTACCGGGTGCTGCCTGTGTAACTAATGCCAAACTCCTTTAGGTTTCTGATTAGCCTTATGTCCTACTGCTTCATCCACGGTATCGAGCTCACCCAGCGGATGATTAGTTACTTTCTTTAGTTAAAGCATCACCGACAGAGGTACTACTTCGTGCGCTGGTCGGGACCCCATCCTCAATAAAGCACTGGAAGGAGAAGTTGTTCTTTGTGCGCTATCCTAAGGGCTCACCTATCCTCAATAAGGTGAAGTAGCCCGATCTGGGCTTGCTCACCAAGGAGGAGAGAGTCTCGATAAGGATGGTTGAGGAGGTCGATGTGATGAGTTACACGTCCTTCTTGAAATTGATCAACGTTGGGCTGATGAGTGGGGAGGTCGATCTGTTTGTCAAGCTAATTTTCTATTTTCTTCTCCGAGTTGTAGAACTTGTACTGATCTTTACTTGGTTTTTGCAGGTGTCAAGATGGCGAGTCGCTAGGAGATGAATCGTCGATTAAGGGCCGCAGCTGACAGTATGGTCTCGAAGTACCCAAGGGACCAAGCCCCGTCCTGCGGGGGAGCGCTCGGTGTCCGCAGAGTGTACCCCTTGTCTGCGAAAGAGCACGATATCTCTAATTGAGGACATAGTGGTGCACGACCCAAAGGAGGGCACGACTGCTACTCATTCTTCCCCTTCGCTGAGCAGGGTACCCAAGGGTGATCGATCAGATGTCTACATGCCAAGGTGGAATGCCCATCCTAACGATGGGCTAGTAATGGAGGGCATTCCTGAGGTGCTCTTGCGGGGCTTGTTGATGTTAGCCATGCGGCGTGAGCTGATGGAGGCGACGAGCGGTGCTCTAGAGAGCACACTCATGTGGCGGGTGGCCACGGTGAGTTTCCTTACTTGCTTTGGTTATTTGTCCTTGTCGATCACTTTTACTGACTTTGTTTTCTTTTTTTCCTATAGAATGTCTGCTCTATAATCACCGTAGTTGATCGGCTCTGGTCCTAAGGTGCCTCTACGAGGACAAGCACAAAGAGGCGGAGTTGTCAAGGGCTCGGGCGATCGAGATTGAGGCCCTAAAGGCCCAACTGGTCGAGACTGGAGCCAAGAAGACCGGACTGGCTGAGCTGGTGTTAGACAGTGTATGCCCTTAGCTCCAATCAGAATGATGTACATTATGACATTTAATGTAAATGAATAAAGTCATATTTGATTCATGTTATTATGGTGTGTTTCTGTGTAATACCCTTAAACTGGACACTTATGAGACTCGTGTTAGTTTAGAATCTTCACAGACGTTGGATATATCTGGGGAGATTTATCCTGCCAAGGCTAACATTGATGTGCCACCAAGTTGGTTGGGGTGGCTTGTCTCAACTGCCAGGGTGAAACCTGAGGTACATGCAGTATGTGTTTTCTTGAAACCCTGAATTGGACCAAAATTCCAGTATTGCTTTGGACCTTGGAGATAAATGGGCAAAACTGGGATGTTACACCTGATCCCTAGACTCGATTATGATATTGCACTAGGTGTTGGATTGGGCTGTCTTTGATATGCCAATCAGTGAGATCCTTAGAGGGGGTCAAAACCTAGGTATGTTGGGACAGTCCGAGAATTCATCTGAGTGGGTGATCATAGAGACAGGATCAACACCTTTGTCGGACAAAGTGAATGATCAGGGATGCACTCTCTCTGATAGAAACCAAAACTTCCAGAAGTTGATTTCAACCATTGAAATTTGTTTTGCAAAATATATTTATATAGAGATATACATATACATATATATATATATATATATATTAAGGTTTCAAAATGTTTGCAAAAGGTTTTAATTCCCAAGATCCATGTGAGTAGAGAGTGCAGCACTGTACCTTGCAGTCAAGGGAGAGGTCCTCTCTTGTCAAGTAATGTTTGATCATTATGGGCTGAGAGGTTAAGTGTAAAACCATTGAGGGTAATACCTGATGGGCTAATCTTGCATCTGCCCACAGTCCTTGGGTTTTTATAAGGTGGCTTGACCCAGGGACCATTTAGTGTAAATGTTGGACCCATTAAGAGCCCATGGTGATGGACTCAGGGGTTCACTGTCTCCTACAGTGAATTCGGCTAGGCCTTGTAACAGAGGTTGGGCTGAACTCAGGTGGCTGATGTGTAGATCAATGTTTGGGTCCCACGCAATACAAGGATATCCAACTGAGCAACATTTTGGAGGATAAGTGAGCACAAAGACTTAATGGGCCTAAAGCCCAATTCGAACTGGCTTAATAAGATTAATTAAAGAGGGGTGGTCCTGGGATTTAGATCAGCTGATAGGATAAGGGATTATCCCTATCCACTCAGATAGTCCAGATCCAAATAGAGATTTGGATAAGGAAACTCCTAATTAGATTAGGAGGGCTGATCTTTATCTACAGATAAGATAAGGGATTATCCTTATCTCTTAAAGAGAGTCCAGATCCAAATACAAGATTTGGATTAGGAAACTCGTAATGGGATTAAGAGATGCTCTCTTTAAGGCTATAAATAGAGGAGCAGGGCGAACCTCAAGTTCATCCTTCAGTCTACTGAATCAAGAGAGAAGATAGCATACAATTGGACTGCCTCTATCATCTGCTCTTGCTCTCTCCTGCTATTGTCGCCATAACCAGTTTGGTCTCCACTCTAAGAGTGATCAAGAAAGGGTTCTTGATATTATCTTTTGGTAGAAAAGGTGATCTGAAGTCGTGCTCACTCGCCCTCCATTAGATTCTTGCTAAAGAATCAATTTCTTGCTGAAGAGCCATCCTGTTGATTCTGCTTCATCCTACACTATGTCATCTTCGGTGGAAGTAGCCTTTGGATTTATCCTTGGGCGTGAACACCTTCATTGGAGATTACTATTACTTCGTATCAGCTATAACCTACCACTCCCTTTTGTTTACAGATTTGGTCTGGTTTGGGCTCAAGATTGATCCTTGAAAATGCAGTTTTCTAAAATAGGGAATACGATTCCCACATGGGAGAGAGAGAAATTTTTGAAATTTCGCCCAACCTTCCTGTAGGGTTTGGCCATCCATATGATGGATCTCTCATCCCTTCAGCTGGAGGGCAAGGTGGCTGAACACAAGCGTGGTATCAATGAGTGGGAAGCATCAAAGAAGGAGGCCAACAAGCGCGTATCCCGGGCTGAGGAGTAGGCGATTGCTCGGTTCAAGGCCTCCCAAGAGTATCAGGATGAAGTAGACAATTTTGCTTCACCTTCATGGGAGCTCGGGATTTATCTTTCCTGGGATAGAGTCTTATGTCGGCTTCCTGACGCAATTGAGGTCATATAGGGTCATAGTCCTCACGACCCAAAAACACCCATTGAGGGCATCGTTGAGAACATGGAAGTGCTCGAAGAGGTAGGGAGCGCCGAGGAGAACCTTATCGAAGGCTAATCTGCTCTCATTGTTCATATTCTGCCCTGTTTTTGTCATGGAACTACTTCTTTTTCTCTCTTTTTTTGTAAGCGGCTCGGTATGAGCTTGAACTGATGTAAATATTTATGCTAATGGAATGTTGCTTTTTGGCTCCGAACTTGTGTGTTGTTCTTTCTCTTTATGCTAAGTCACGAGCTTGGAACCATGTTAATATTTATTCTAAGTCAGGGGCCTCGGTCTTACCACGGCCAAGGTCAAGAGTGGCCGAGGTCTCTACCTTCGCGGTCGCGATGTTTAGTAGTCGAGGTCTCTGCCTTGGTGGCCGAGGTCTTTAGTAGTCGAGCTCTCTACCTTGGTGGTCGCGATCTTTAGTAGTCGAGGCCTTTGCCTTGGAGGTCGATGTCTTTAGTTGCCAAGGTCTTTAGTAGTCGAGGTCTCTACCTTGGTGGTCGATGTTTTTAGTAGCTGAGATCTTGGGTCTTCGATTTTTGGCCAAAGTGTTGTGCAAGCTCTCATCTTTTGGGGATGCTAAGTTTCCAGTCTCGGGAGCTTTTGGCTCTTCGTAGGCAAGTCGTTCCTCAGCTAGCTCTAACCCGACGCACTATCAACGGGTGTGCGGAGTTTAATGACCACCCTCTAGCCTTCGTGGGTGGGAGTGTTCTTCTCCATTTTAGACTCAAGTCGTCAATCAACCGAGTCAACCGGGGTGGTCGGCAATGAACTACCTGGCTAGCCAGTGGCTATGCGTTTTGGGCTCGGGCCATTATATATCAGCCGAGTCGGTGTGTGGGAGTCTCAACCGTTAAGAATTCAGTTGGAAGTCGTATGTTGCGCGATATGGTGTGCGGTGTGTGTCGTGCTTTTGGATCCACTTTGCAGGGTAAATAAATTATTTTATTAATGTAGAAATACTAATAATACATTTGGAGATTCACGGTGTTCCAGGTCCTCTATATAGGTCTGCCATTGTGGTCTTCCAATCTATAGGTACCAGGTCCGATCACTCTAGTGACTCTATAGGGTCCTCATAGTTAGGTCCAAGCTTCCCTTCTCCTTGCGCAGGTACTATGACCTTTCGAAGAACAAGGCCACCGGTCTTGAACTCTCTTCTTCGGACTTTGGAATCGTAGTACTTTACCATTCTTTGTTGCTATGTGGCCATTCTGAGATGTGCTAGGTCGCGTGCTTCTTCCACCAAGTCAAGCTCTGCGTGGAAGTCTTGATTGTTTTGTTCTTCATCGTACAACTCAGCTTGGAGAGTTGGTGAGTCAATTTCCACAGGGATCATGGCTTCGGCCCCGTAAGTTAGGCTGAAGGGCGTCTCTTCGGTGGTTGTCCACGGCGTGGTTCTGTATGCCCAAAGAATGTTCGACAATGCTTCAACCCACTTTCCCTTGGCCTGATCAAGTCTACTTTTTAGGCCATGCAGTAAGGTTCGGTTGGTCACTTCAGTTAACCCATTGCTCTGAGGTCGAGGTACGGATGTAGTTCGGTGCTCGATCTTCCGGTCGGTGCAGAGTGCTCTGAACTTTTGATCAGTGATCTATATACCATTGTCGATGATGAGAACTCGTGGAATGACAAAGTGGCAGACAACACTTTACCAGAAGAAGTTCTGAGCATTCTGTGCGGTGATGCGTGCTAAAGCCACGACTTTCAACCACTTGGTGAAGTAGTCTACAACAACTAGTAGGAACCTCTTTTGCCTGATAGCAATGGGGAAAGGTCCGAGGATATCCATTCCCCACTATGTGAAGGGCCACGGGCTGGTGATCGGCATTAGGGGAACCACTAGCTGGTGATGAAGGTTAGAGTGCCTTTGACATCGGACACATCTTCTAACGAGCTGGGCTGCATCTTGCTTCATAGTCGGCCTAGTAGTAACATTGTCAAAGCGCCTTGTAACACAGGGTTCAGGCGCTGGGGTGGTCTCTGCAAATTTCTTCGTGTATTTCCCTGATGACGTAGTCGGCCTCAGCAAGGGTGAAACACTTCAGGTAGGAAATAGTGTGAGACCGATGATAAAGTTTTCCCTAGATAAGGCAGTATTGTGCCACCCTGTATGCGAGCTTTTTTGCCTTTGTCCGATCTTCAGAAATGTGTCGTTCTATCGGTACTGTGCTATAGGGTCCATCCAGGATGGACCTTGCTGGACTGGAAGGACGATAAGTGCCATAGGAGCAATGCTGGGTTGAGCCAAGATGTCGATCCGAACTGTTGTGTTGAGGTTGGAACGTGGCAAACTAGCTAGTTTTGAGAGTGCGTTAGCTCGTACATTCTCAGCTTGAGGGATCTATTGAATAACGAAGTGATCGAACTGTTGAGTGAGCTCCTGCACTTTTTGAAGGTAGCTTTCCATCGTTGGGGTTCGCGTCTCAGACTGGCCATGGAACTGGTTGACCACCAACTGTGAGTCGCTGAAGGATTCGACGTGCCGAGCACCAAGGTCTAGGTAAAGTCGGAGCCTTGAAATGAAAACTTAGGGCATTCTCGAGCATCGTACCTTCCAGTCCAAAGAGGATAAGACCGGCCCCACTGCCCTACTTGTTGAATGAATCGTCCACATGGAGAGTCCATATCTGTTGTGCTGGGGCTGGGTCTTGGATTGTAAATGTGCACTCTAATAGAAAGTCAGCTAAGGCTTGGGCCTTGATGGCGGACCGGGGAGCGTATTCGATGTCGAACTCACTCAGTTCCACACTTCACTTGATTAGGTGGCCAGATGCTTCCGGCCTCTGCAACACCTGCTTGAAAGGTAGGCTGGTGAGCACACGGACGTTGTGGGCTTGGAAGTTTGCTGAGTTTCCTTGCCATGGTGATCAAGGCTAAAGCAACTTTCTCTAGGTTCATGTAGTGAGTTTCTACACCGTTGAGGGCTTTGCTGGTATAATAGATCGGCCTTTGCATTTGGTCATTTTCTTTGACTAGCACCGAGCTGACCACCTCATCCCGGTCGAGAGGTAGTGCACTAGCTCGTCCCCAGGGCTCGGTTTAGTGAGGAGATGTGGCGAGGTTAGGTACCTCTTCAGCTCCTGAAAGAATTATTTGCATTCTTTGATTCACTGGAAGTCCTTGACTTTTTTCAGAGCCTTAAAGAAGGGCAGGCACCGGCCTGCAAATTTAGACATAAATCTACAGAGGGCGGCTATTCGTTCGGTGAGGCACTGCACTTCTTTATAGGTCCGGGGTGACTGCATGTCGAGGACTGCCTGGATCTTTTATGGGTTAGCTTCAATTCCCCGTTGAATGAGCATGAACCCTAAAAATTTGCCGGAAATGACCGCAAAAGCACACGTAGTCAGATTCAGTTTCCTGAGGGTGCTGAAGACTTCCTAGAGATCAGCTAGGTGGTGCTCAGCCTTTTTGCTATTCACGAGCATGTCATCGATGTAAGCTTCAACGTTGCAACCGAGCTGGTCTTTGAACACCACGTTCACCAGTCGTTGATAAGGAGCGTTGGCATTCTTGAGGCCAAATGGCATAGCTGTGTAGTAGTAAAGTCCATAGTCTGTGATGAAGGCGGTCTTCTCCTAATTGTCGGAATGCACCTAGATCTGATTGTACCCCGTGAATGCATCCATGAAACTTAGGAGTTCGTGCCCTATTATTGCAACGACGAGCTGGTCGATCCTTGGCAGGGGGAAGCTGTCTTTGGGACAGAGCTTGTTTAGGTCAGTGAAGACAATGCAAATTCTCCACTTTCCATTCACCATCACCACGTTGGCCAGCCAGCCCAGGTACTTTACTTCCCGAATAAATCTGGCATCGAGCAACTTCTGGACCTCCTGGTTGATAATTTTCCACCATTTTGTGGCAAAGACGTTGTCAGCATTAAGGTGGTGGGTGATGACCTCGGAATCAATCCCCGAAGTATCTGCCGCCGACCATGCAAAGACGTCGACATGGTCTCTTAGTAGCTGCACAAGTTCCCCGTGCAAACAATTGTCCAAGAGAGATCCGACCTGGACCATCTTCTCGAGGTCTTCCTTGGAGAGTGGCACCTAGATGAGGTCTTCGATAGGTTGGCCACATTGTGTTCTCAATTCGTCACGCAGATCTATACTCTCGGTTGTGAGCATCTCCACGGCTTGTTGCTTCCCTCGACAGGATGTCAAGTAGCATTGTCGTTCCTCCCTCTGGTCTCCATGGGCCACTCTTACCCCATAGGGGGTTGGGAACTTCATGGACAACCCCCTTGAGTTTGTCTTCGATGAATGTGATATGACCCTCTTGCCTTTTCTTCTGTTCCCAATCGTCGATCTCCAGCAAGCGTGTGTACCTCTTTTATCCCGAACTTCTTTCCCCTCTGAAGGCCATTCCTCTTGAGATAACGGCCATGACTCCGGCTGGGGGAGCACGGCCTGGGGGCCAAGGGCGTGGCTCCACCTTCGGGGTTGTCCTCTTTGATGTCGATGAAGCCTGCCAGGTAGCTGCACCTGATTAGGTCCTCAAGATGGTGCTTAAGGTCGAGATATTAGTCGCTCTCATGGTCGTGGTCCCAATGAAAGTCATAGTACTTGTCTTGGTTTCTTTTGTTGCCCTAGGTTTTCATCTTTTCGGGCCATCGGACATATTTGTTGTCTCGGATAAGCAACAGGATCTCAGACCACGGTGCAATCAGAGGCATGAAATTCCATAAGGTCGGAGGTGGTGTGCGCTGCCTCCATTCTAGTTGGCGATCCTGATGTTTTCTTTCTCAGTTCGCCCTCTTTGCCTTCTGCTCCTCAGTATCTCTTCTCTTTTTTTTTTGGGTTGTTCCTCCTCATCTATTTGTGCCTGGTCTTCCTTCGTATTGATGTACTTTTGTGCGTGGCTCATCAGCGCGGCTATAGTTTGAGGAGGGTTCTTAGATATCGAGAAGTTGAAAGGCGAAGGGTGGAGTCCGTGATGTATGGTTCTAACGGCCACCGGTGGGTTCAAGTGTCGAACTTGCAATGCTTCAGTTTTGAACCTCGCTAGATACTTTGAGAGACTCTCCCTTCCGTTTCCGCACCTGTATGAGGCTAGCCGAAGTTTTTCACTGCTTTTGTCTTGACGTGAATTGCGCCAAAAACTAGTTCTCCAACTATTTCTAAGAGGAGATGGAGCGCGGGGGGAAAGAAGAGTACCATGTTAGGGCTAATCCTTTTAGGGTCTCCACGAAAGCCTTGAACATTAGGCATTTAGATGAGCCATGCAACACCATTTGGGCTTTGAAGTCTGCTACATGGTCACCAGGACCTATGCTTCCGTCATACCTCTCGAATGATGGTGCCTGCCACACAACTGGGGGGGGTGTTCGTCTATTATTTCTTGTATGAAGGGCGGCTCAGTGGCGGGCTAAGTGGTTGGTGTTACAAGCTGCACCGTAGGAGGGGTCGTGCTTCTCTAGGCATGGTTGTTCTCCAACTTGGTCAGTTGGTGCCGAAGTTAACTTCAAATCTTGGCGTCTTTGTTGTCTAAAGTTGCGGCGTGTATGGGCCTCTCCTTCTTGGGTGGTATTGAACAGTCCTTCATTGAACTAGACTCGGCAATGGAGACCGATTAATGTGGTATTCTCTTGCCAAGCCTTTCCTTGGTTGGGATTCGAGCAGTTTTGTGAGTTATGCTCTGGTTGTCGCTCTCGAGATCGAGAAGATGAGCTTGATCTTTTCAAAATGTCTTGTTTGTCTTGGTCGGACCGTGCCCTGTCTCTACTTGATCGATGTGTTTTGGGGTCCTCAAGCGGATCAACCTTCGTACTCGTTAAGGCAAGAGGGGAGGCGGTATGAGTGGGCGGTGCCATGGATCCCAGTGATTGCATCATCGCCAATATTTGGTTGACCTTTTCTTGCATTGCCTGAAGTTGTGCAGGGTCGACCACTACTGGCTGCGGGGGTGTTTGGGTTTCACGGCGCAGTGGGCTGTGATGAGAACGAGATTCTTGAGATGGGGATTGGGCTATCCATTTTTTAGAGTTGTTTCTCGGCATCATGGTTGATTCTTGATGGCACGGTAAGAGAAATTTAGGGAAGGTTTTTTGTGCATTTCCCACAGACGGTGCCAATCTGATGCTGCTTGATCCTAGGTAGTGCAAGAACCGACGTCACAGTCAAATAGTCCTGCCAACTGAGCAGAGATGAGGTGGAAGGATGAAGCTGCACACCAAGATTTGGGAGCAAGAAACAAGTCAGAGGCTTGAGGAGTTATCCCTAAGTAGAAACTTTGATGCTCAAGTCAGTTGAAGAAGGTGGGTGATCGGGCCAAGCAGTTGGAGTGCAGTGCTGGTCTGAGCAGAGTAAAAGTATAAATCAAGAGTTGGAAATTGGATCCCTTACTATGAGCCAAAGTTACCTTTTTATAGCCAAGGAGTCATGTCCTGTTCGAATAAGGCTTCCAGAGTTGTAGGGATAAGGATGTCCACCGAGGTCTTTTGGATAAGACCTAATCCCCAACGGAATTGTCCCCATTTGGTTATGGTAAATTGTTGCCTTCCCTTCCACTACACACACCTATTTCTTGTATGCCTACAAAATAACAAAGATATAGGCAATTCTTAATTAATTTTTTATAGAGAAAAGGGGGTCATGAAATTTGAACTTGAACGTAAAATTCTATGTTGAGATTGAAGTATTTGGGTCTAGAAATTGTTATGGTGTGTTCAAGTAGCCATCACATGCATGGTATATGAAATGAAATTTTGAGGAGCCACTCTTAGTGATACTGGCTAATGGTCTAGGTACCCACAAGTTGTTTTCACATTCTTACAAGATATAACAGTTGTGCATTAGGAATATTTCCATGAATTGTTCCCAATAAGAGGGATAACATTTAAGAGATATGCTTCCGTCAAGACAAGCCCGTTCCCACACCATTCCAATTGCCTTTGGCAATCTTATATTGGGAATATTAAACACTACAAGAAAAATGGGCGCGGTATGGACCCGAACCATATTCATCCTATAGGTCCGAACGGAATACAAAGAATCAAGTGTTTCGGGGGGTTTCTCTCTTGTATACACAAGTATGAGTCTTGTGAGAAATGTGTGAGACATTGGGTGTATTTGGGGCTTAGGTTTCTGTGAGAGCACAACTCTGTATTTCTTCTCCATTACCTAGTACATAGTGGATTCTTGTTCCTCCTTCGCCCATGGATGTAGGCTATAAGGCGAACCATGTAAATCTGTGTGTTCTCTGTACTTCTTCTCTTTATCTTTGTTTTATTTTTCATTTGAGTGCCATTTCAAATCTGTTTTCTTGGGTTTCTTTGTAGCTAATTGGTATTGGAGCCATATTTTTCATTTGGCACTTATAATGTCATCAATGAAGTTTGATATTGAGAAGTTCGATGGTAGCATCAGTTTTAGCATTTGGCAAGTCAAGATGCATGCCATTTTGGGACAAGATGGACTATAAAACTCTATACGGGAAGGAGAAGAAACCTGCAACCGTGAGTGATGAAGAATGGGAGGAGTTAGATTTTAATGCCCTAATCACTATTCAATTGCTGCTATCAAATGAAGTTTTATAGGAAGTCGTTAATGAGAGGACCGTTGTGGGTTTGTGGCAATAGTTGGAGTCTCTATACTTGTCAAAATCTCTTGCTAGTAAACTCTACTTGAAGTTACGACTGTTCCTGTTTTGGATGGCTAAAGGTACACCTATAAAATCTCCTATTGATGAATTTAACTCTATTATCATAGACTAGAAAAATATTGATGTTAAGGTTGAAGATGAAGATAAAGCCCTTTTGTTACTCTATTCCTTACCGCCCTCATATAAGTCTTTTAGAGAGTTTCTCATCTATGGAAGAGACACCATTAGTACAGAGGATGTTAAAAAGGCATTACTCTCCAAAGAGATGATTGATAAAGACTTGACTATGAATAGGGGTGATAGTCAAGACTCTGGATAGTTTGCAAGAGGGAGGTCTAGGGATAAGGGCTCAAATAGTAAACTGAAGTCTGGATCAAGATCTAGACATAAGAACTTGACCTGTAACTATTGTCACAAGAAAGGGCATATTAAGTCAGAAACTTATAAGTTGAAAAATAAAAACTAGAATGAAGAAAAGAAAAAGAATAACTCTACAGAGGATAGTGTGGCTAAGGATGAGAATGTGGATGTCCTTTTAGTGATAGATGACAAAATCAGATCCAAGGATGAATGGATTCTGGATTCGGGTTATTCCTGGCATATGTGTCCCAACAGGGACTGGTTCTCCACCTACGAATCTATTAATGATGGAGTTGTATTAATGGATAATAATGCCTCATGTAAAACTGTGGGAAAAAGAACAATTCGAATCTGAATGCATGATGGTGTTATGAAAATATTAACAGATGTACATGTACTGGACTTAAAGAAAAATCTCATCTCTTGGCACTCTAGATGTTAAAGGATGTAAATATTTAGCTGAAAGTGGAGCTCTGAAAATCATTAAGGGTGCTCTTGTTGTGATGAAAGGCATGAGGATCAGAAGTTTGTATGTGCTACAGGGTACCACTATCACAAGTTCAGATGCAATTTCTACTCATCTCTATATGAGTCTAACACCACCAAGTTATGGCATATGAGGCTAGGACATATGAATGAAAGGGGACTTACTATGTTAAATAGGAGATGTCTTCTTTCTGGCCAAAGTATAGAAAATCTTGACTTCTGTGAACATTGTGTTTTCGGGAAATAGAAAAGAACCAGTTTTAGTATAGCCATTCATAGGACAAAGGGCACTTTGGATTATGTTCACTCAGATCAATGGGGACCTTCACAAGTTCCATCAAAAGGTGGTGCTCGATATCTTCTTACAATCATCGATGACTATCCCAATAAGGTATGACTTTATTTTCTAAAGCATAAGAATGATGTATTTGTGACTTTTAAATAGTGGAAATGTTTGCTTGAAAAGCAAACAGGAAAACAAGTCAAGCAATTGAGAACAGATAATGATTTAGAGTTTTATGAAAATGAATTTAATTAGTTTTGCAAAAATGAAGGCATTGTAAGGCATTGTACTGTTTTCAAAACACTACAGCAGAATGGAGTTGCAAAACATATGAACAGAACTCTACTAGAGAGAGCAAGGTGCATGTTGTCAAATGTTGGTCTCTCAAAGGACTTTTTGGGCAGAAGTAGTTAATATGGCTTGTCACCTAGCAAATCGATCTCCATTTATAGCCATTGAATGTAAGATTCCAGAAGAGGTATGGTCTGGTAACCCTCCTAATTATTCAAATTTGAAAATATTTGGTTGTCTAGCATATGCATGTGTTAACGAAGGCAAGCTTGAGCCTAGGGCCAAGAAGTGTATATTTCTTGGTTATGCGTTAGGTGTGAAGGGATACAGATTGTGGTGTCCTGATCATAAATCACCAAAATTTATAGTTAGTGGAGATGTTACTTTTGATGAGTCTACTATGCTTCACCCAAGAAAGGAGTCTTCAAATTCTTGTGATGCAAATTAAACACAAGGTTCAGGAAAGAAGGTGGAGATAGAAGTTAAAAGTGCTTCCTCATCTCAGTTTACATCAGTCTAGGTGCCCATTTCTACTAAGATAGAAGAACATGTACAAGAGGAAGAAGAGAAGGAGCAGTATTCTATTGCTAGAGGCTGAACAAGGAGAGAGACCAGACCACCCCAGAGATGTGGCTATGCTGATTTGGTTGCCTATGCATTGTTAGTTGCAGAGAATGTTGATGTTACAAAACCCCAATACTTGTGCAGAAGCTATCTCATCTGTAAATTCTGTTAAGTGATTGACAGCTATGCATGAAGAGATTGAAACCTTGCATAAAAACCAGACTTGGGAGTTGGTAAGATCACCTAAAGGAAAAAAGATTGTTAGATGCAAATGGGTTTTCAAAAGAAAAGAATGTACTCCAGGTGTAGAGGATGCTAGATATAAGGCACGATTAGTTGCAAAAGGCTACAGTCAGGTACAAGGTGTTGGTTTTAATGATGTTTTCTCACCAATTGTTAGACATAACTCCATTCGTGTTTTTATTGCTTTAGTTGCCATGCATAATTTGGAATTAGAACAGTTAGATGTTAAAACTGCTTTCTTACATGGAGAACTTCATGAACAAATTTATATGCATCAACCCGAGGATTTTGTTGTTGAAGGGATGGAAAACCATGTTTGCTTGTTAAAGAAATCTTTATATGGCTTAAAACAGTCTCTTAGACAATGGTATAGAAGATTTTACTCTTTTATGGTGGCTCTTGGGTATTATAAATGCAAATATGATATTTGTGTTTATTTTAGGAAACTTGTAGATGATTCTTTTGTTTACTTGCTACTTTATGTTGATGATATGCTTATTGCAGCAAGAGAAATATCTGAAATCAACAGATTAAAAACACAGTTGAGTGGTGAGTTTGAAATGAAAGATTTGGGTGCAACAAAGAAAATTCTAGGCATAGAGATTCAGAGGGACCGAAAAGTAGGGAAGTTGTATTTGACACAACAGAAGTATGTTGAAAAGGTCTTAGAGTGCTTTGGCATGAAAAATGCTAAACCAATAAGTACTCCTATTGCAGCCCACTTCAGACTTTCAGCAAATTTGTCACCACAAATAGATGAAGAGGAAAAATATATGTCACATGTCCCCTACTCTAGTGTAGTTGGGAGTATTATGTATGCCATGGTTTGCACACGACCTGACATTTCACATGCAGTTAGTATGGTGAGCAGATATATATCATGTCCTAACAAGACACATTGTCAGGCAGTGAAGTGGATTCTCAGATACTTGAAAGGTACATCAGATACTTGTTTGGAGTTTGGGAGGAGTAGTGACAGTTTGATGGGTTATGTTGATTTAGATTATGCAGGTGATCTTGACATAAGAAAATCACTCACAGGTTATGTATTTTCTATTGGTGGTTGTACTGTTAGTTGGAAAGCTACTTTACAGTCTACAGTTGCTTTATCTACTACTGAAGTTGAGTATATGACAGTGACTGAGGCAGTTATAGAAGTTATTTGGTTGAGAGGGTTGTTTGGTGAACTCAATTTGGGTCCAAAGGTGACTGTTGTTTACTGTGATAGTCAGAGTGCTATTCATCTGACTAAGGATCAAATGTACTATGAGAGGACGAAACACATTGATGTGAGGTACCATTTTGTTCGTGATGTTGTAGAATAAGGAGATATCATTGTGAAGAAGATTGGTACTGCAAATAACCCAATTGATATGTTAACAAAGCCTTTTCCTGTGGCTAACTTCAAGCATTGCTTGGACTTGATTGGTGTTTGCAGCATTTGAGTTTGCCCATAGGGGCTTTTATTGGAGAAGGTGGAGGGAAATTACTATTTTGTGATGCTTGAGAGAATTCAAGCCAATGTGGAGATTTATTATGTTTGTGCCTTGAATTCTTTGTAGCGACCCGCTTCGTGAATCTGCTCTGAATTAATTTGAGAAAAACCCGAAGGCAAAATTTCATAGTATTTTGCACACGACCCAACCTATATTCATCCAATAGGTCCAAACTGAATACGAAGAGTCATGTATTTCGGGGGGGGGGTTTCTCTCTTGTATACAAAAGTCTGAGTCTTGTGAGAAATGTGTGAGACATTAGGTGTATTTGGGGCTTAGGGTTTCTGTGAGAGCACAACTCTGCATTTCTTCTCCAGTACCTACTACATAGTAGATTTCTATTCCTCTTTTGCCTATGGGCGAAGGCTATAAGCCAAACCACATAAATCTGTGTATTCTTTGTGCTTCTTCTCTTTATCTCTGTTTTATTTTTCATTAGAGTGCCATTTTGAATCTATTTTCTTGAGTTTTTCTGCAACAAAAATGAATAGAATGTAATCTTTTGGGTTGAATATATAGGGGTTGATTCGTACTTGGTACCATAATAAAGGGATCAAATTCAGATCACCTTTGATGAGATCAAATTCAAATTTCTACAAATAGATTCCATTTGTATCCCTAGTTGTCATTCTCTTTTTATTAAATTTTCAAGTAGTCAACAAATTTAATCTGATCTAGCTTTGTAGCGACGATAAGCAATCATCATCAATTAGAAAGCTCCTTTGTTCAAACATTACAGTTTTATTGCAGTAGTAAATACTTGGTTACAATGACAATAGCTTTAATGTGCGCTTCACAGAGAGAGAATCCACTGGTTACATATCACGTTATATCACTGGTCATTGTTCCTTTATTGATATATAACTACCTTTGCAACCTTTATTTGTATATATATATATATATATATATATATATATATGAGAACCGCTCTCAAGTGAAAATGATTTGGTGCTTGGGTTGTTTTTGTGGTGAGAATAGCCCAAAATGTCTCTCGGTCTCTGCTCCAGGCTTGGTATTCTCATCGAACATTGCAAATATGTAGGTCTCAATGGGACCACTGGGCCTTCTGGGAGTACCCCCTTTCACATGTTGGATCAACCTGCTCAAATAAGTCCTTGCATTTGCAGTGGTTGCTATAGGGTCACCAGCACTTGGCCAGCCACTTTCTGATACAACAATCCTGACAGAAGAACCACCCACCTTCTCAACAGCAGCATAGACAGAATCCAACAGGGCATCAAAAAGGTTCTGGTATCTGAGCTGGCCATCAGTTACCACAGTTCCTGGTGCAGTGAACAAGGCATAATCAAGCCTGATAACGTTTTGGTTGTCATGATAACTGAAGTAAGGATAAATATTAGCGCAGAGTGGTGACCCTTTTTCTGCTAAGAAGCCAATGATAGGCCTCATATATTGCAGAAACTCAGCTCTGAAGACAGAATTGGAAGGAGGATAGGTATTCCCCAGGACTCCCGAGTAAGTTGCAGTTGTCACCTTCACTTGGTTTTGTAACCCAGCTGCTTCAACTGCCCTCTGGATGTTTCTCATGGCAGGGAGGACATACTGGAAATCTTGGAGGCTGACTTCATTACCAACGACAATATACTTGAAGTTGATAGTAGCTCTGTTGTCTACCACATTGCCATAGACAAAGTCATACGCCGGAGTGAGGTCATTGCCGGCAATGCGTTGAAGGTCTCTGTTTGGGACGCCAAGCATTACTTCAATGTTGGAGCCTTTAAGAGCCTGAAGAGTGGTTCGATCAGGTTCATAAAGCCTCATCTTGTTAATATTATTGGCCTTAAAGAGGGCCACAACTTCATTTGGTGGTGGTAAATTGTTGCCTTCCCTTCCGTTGCACACACCTATCGCTTGTACGCCTGTAGAAGATAGAGAGCATGGTTAATTAATTAGTTGATTTTACGTAATTTCATATGCTTGAGTTGGATTCAATTTGGTTCCACCCAATTAGCAGGGATGATCATGGAGTAAGGGTGTCAATGGATCGGTTTTGGACGGATTGAACAGACCAAAAAGACACTGGATTGGACAAATTCAGTCCAAAATATTTATTAGACCTGGTCCATCTGTAATAAATTTATTTTGGATTTGGTTGGATTAAGCCAATATCGGGTCTATTGATATAAGATAAGAATATAGGTGTCAATGGACTGGATTTGTGTTGAAACCAATCTAAATTAAAATGAATTTAAACAAATTGGATGGTTCAAACATTGAATTGGAACAGTCTAAAATGGTCCAAATTATTCATTAGATTGGATTAGACCTGATTCATTTGTAATTGACTCACATTGGACTTGGACTGGATTAGACCAAATCCAGTCCAATCAACACCCCTACATGGATCGGGTTGGATCTTTGCTAGAAATTTTCTTTTTATTTATCTATTTATTATTATTATTATTATTATTATTTACTTGTAATAGTACACAATGGAGAGTAGCCCATCCCCCAACCCAAATGCAAATGGGATTCGACCCCAAATTTCCGCTACAACCCGCAAGAGACGTTACTAACCAGCCAGTTGGAACCTTGCAGTCCTGAGCTAGACTTCGTACCTGTGATAAGGATATAGTTTTTGTCCTGCCCAACCTTTTTCCCAGTCCAAGCCAGGGCCTGTATCATTTCTGTTTACAATATTAAATATATAATTGATACTATTTGTCATATAATATGCATACAAAATTTATTGTATTTTATATAATATAAAAATTATATAAAATATGAATTATACATGTCCTATTATAATTATAATAGCATACATATATATATATATATATATATATATATATATATAAAATAAGCTATGCAGGTTGGGACGAGCGTAAAGCAGTGAGCCCATGCCTGACCCAAAAATTTGCTGGCCTGTGTTGGGCTCGAACACAACACAACCTAAGCTCAAGCCCAGATTTCCCGTCCAGTCCAATTCAGGCTGAAAATATCACCCCTACCAATCGGAAATGTTTTCTTTTGATTTTAATTTCTTTTAACAAAAGCCGTATTGATTAAGGCCGCATGACGTACGCAGAAAAGGAGGCTATGAGCTCATCAAATCTGTAGAAAGTCTCCACAGTTAGGCAACTCTTAATTAAACCTGGGCGCATCCCCTTTTCAATGTAAAATTCTATGTTGAGATTGGAGTGTTTTGGGTCCAGAAGTTTTGTGTTCAAGCTCACAATCATAACATAAGCAGTCCGAAAGTCAAGAGTAAATGGGTTTTGTTTTTTTCTTTTTTGGTAATTAGTAAATGGGTTTGGTCTTCCCCATTTATTGTTTACTCTCTACTCTCTACTGTCACGGCTTTGCTTGTGACCTTGTAGGAATCAAGCCCTTGACTTGTGAGTAAACGTAGCTCTTTGATGTTAATTTATTTTCAGTAAAATCAGGGTTATGCTCATTAGAGAATGATAACCCATAACCTACATACAATCTCAGTTTACAGTAGTAAGTGATTTAATTAGTGTTGAATCCTCGTTATAATAAATTAAATTTTAAAACAAGATATAAATAGACGTGTTGTTGTCCATATTACAAGTTACATAAGCAGTTTAAACTAGTAATTCATCATATCGTCTCTCCCGGGATATACTACAAAATATTATCATTGCATAGAACGATGCCAAATGTGACGTGTGAAATATGAAATGATTATGATTACGGAACGAAAGAAATGCGAAAATCACATTTGAAAATATACAAAAGAACTCCGCACAAAATTAAATGAAATATGAGAAACTGAAAAGAATAAGAGACGTAGTCCATGGATTTAAGAATTAATCAGGTAAAAACACAGACACTGCGTGTAGAGAGAGATAGAGAAAGACCTGTGTAGGTTGCAATACCCAATAGGAGCCCAAGAAGTAGCATTGCAGTAGCCCCAGTAGGACTGTTTCTACATGCCAAGTAGCAAATAGCCATGAAAAGCAGGAGAGAAAGCAAGCAAATAAAAACACCAAAATTGGTTAATTGGTTATCTTTGCAGTGCAATCGATACCCCTTTTATAGAGGCACAGCAAAATAAGATTTCCGTTTTCTTATCAATTTTTTCAGGGTTAGAGGTCCACACGCGAACCCACCTAGCCAATAATAATTACAGTCTGAAATGCTCGCTCTGTTGGATGAAGTTCAATGCTGTGTCAACAGGAATCTTAATTATATTGAGGCTGAATGTGACAATCTCCTAATTAACAAATTAATGATCTCCTTCTTGGCCTGTTTAATTACTACACTGATTACAAGAATTAATGTTAGTTTTCTATCCTGCTTAAAGGGAAGCTAATGTTAGTTTTCTATCCTTCTTGGCCTGTTTAATTACTACACTGATTACAAGAATTAATGTTAGTTTTCTATCCTGCTTAATGTTAGTTATCTTGATGCTTTCAATTTGTCAATGGTGGCCTCTCCATTTATCATGGTTTCACTGTTTTTAGTCATGTCAATCCACTAAAGCTTTACTTTTAAAGGATGTTTGAGGTCTTCCCACTCCCGGGATTAGATATTTCTTGATGTTTCTTTACATATATATATATATATTTTGTTGGGGGGCGTTGGAAAGGGCAGATCGAGTGGTTTAACTGAATCTTTGGGTTTGGGGCAAGGCAGGCCAACTCCTTCATGTATTCATTTACTTAATTACCTTTTGATAATGGTTAATAAAATTCTAGATTGTGTTTGGATTGAAGGAAAAGATATAAAGGAAGGAAAAGGTAAAGAAACTTGTACAAATCTTATATGGGTTTTCCTTCTTTTTCCTTCAAACCGAACACACCCTTAAGGTGACCACCAGCCTTTCACCTACTGTTAATAAGAAAGAAAAGAAAAATATGAAGACTTAAGTATTACATGTACAGCCTCCATGTCCCAACATGCATCCATCCCCGGCCATCACAGCAGGCACCCCTTCAAGGGTTCCATATTGATTTCTTTTTAATATATTTTTTTTTCTTTTTAAATCATGGTCCTTTTAGCACATATTACTGACAAAATGTAATACAATGAGTAGGGGTGCCCATGAAAAACTGAAAAACTGAAAAATCGAACCGAAGCATGTGCTAAATGCAGCAATCTGCATTAAATGCAGATATTCTACTATCTGTAGAATTTCCATAGATAAAATTGGGTTAAGAAAGGAAATATTTTACAGCAATAAGCATGTGCTAAATGCAGCAATCTGCAAACAGAACCTCAGAGGAAATCTTCTCTCCAGCAAGCATAACATATTTCAAATATCCTTCTTGTTGTCCAGGGTAAGTGGATTTTTTCCTTGATCCGTCTGCTCATCGTAGTCTGCATTGCGAACATAGGATATGTTCTCAATGCACACCTGTGATGCGCTATGAGGTTAGTGTGAAGCGCGTCGAGAAGTAAATCGGATCTCACCGATGGTATGGTGCGCTATTCTTTCTGTACCTTCCCATCATCCCATGGCAGTTTTATCCCTAACACCCTTCTTGCCGTATGGCATGAGTGTCAGTCAAGATATTCGCAACTCTTAATTATTGAATGAAATGCTTTTTTAATTCAACATAAAATGTTAAAAGGTATTTTTAACCAGCAGAAGTATTTTTTAAATTATTGAAAATAGTGAAATTTTTAATTAATTTTTAGAGTAAAATTAATGGACTCTATTTTTTTTCACTACTTTTAAACATGAAAATTAAGAAATATGTTTGAGCACCAAACAAATTAATTTATATTCTGATCAATCTAGCTAATTTGCAGCAAGCATAGAAGATCACCAATGAAAAAGCTCTCTTGTTCAAACATTACAGTAGAACTATATATGAGATACTATAAAATTATATCACTGCAGAGACTAGCTAGACTTCACATTATAACACTAGACTCGTTGTTCCTCTAGTGGTACATATGCATGTCCAACCTTTATTTCAAGTAGTAATACACTAGACCAAAAACTCTTTCCATTTAGTTGCGCGCCGCTCTTAACTGAAATTGATTTGGTACTTGGGTTGTTTCTGGGGGGAGAATAGCCCAAAATGTTTCTCTGTCTCTGCTCCAGGCTTGGTATTCTCATCGAACATGGCAAATATGTAAGTCTCAATAGGACCATTTGGCCTTCTGGGAGTACCTCCTTTCACATGTCGGATCAGCCCGTTCAAATAAGTCTGTGCATTCGGCGTTGTTGCTGCAGATTCACCAGCATTTGGCCAACCACTCTCCGATACAACAATCTTCACAGAGCCCCCGCCTGCCTTCTCAACAGCAGCATACATAGAATCCAAGAGGGCATCAAAAAGGTTCCGGTATCTAAGCTGACCATCATGTACCACATCCGATGGGGCAGTAAACAAGGCATAATCAAGCCTAATAGAAGCTGGGTTCCCGATGTAACTGAAGTAAGGATAGATATTAGCACATAGTGGTGACCCTTTTTCAGCTAGGAAGCCAACGATAGGCCGCATGTATTGCAGATATTGAGCTTTGAAGACGGAATTGGATGGAGGGAAGGTATTATCCAGGACTCCAGAGTAAGTTGCAGTTGTCACCTTGACTTGGTTTTGTAACCCAGCTGCTTCAACTGCTCTCTGAATGTTTCTCATGGCTGGGAGGACATATTTGAAATCTTGGGGAGGGACTTCATTACCGACAACTATATACTTGAATTTGATAGCGTCTCTGTTGTCTACCACATTTCCATAGACAAAATCAAACGCCGGAGTGGGGTTGTCGCCGGCCACACGCTGAAGTTCACTGTTAGGGACGTCAAGCATTACTTCAATGTTGGAGCCTTTGAGAGCCTGAAGAGCATCTCGATTTGGACTGTAAAGCCTCATCCTCTGTATATTATTGGCTTTATAGAGAGCCACAACCTCATTGGGTGGTGGTAAGTTGTTACCTAGCATTCCATAGCACACACCAATCGATTGTGCACCTGTAAATGGAAGACAGTGAGGACTTTTTGTTAAAAAAAAAAGGTATATATGGTGGTAATTATTAATTTATTCAAAGAAAAAAACACGAGTATGCTAATGACAGAAGGTATAGACAGAAAAGGATCGGGCCCAGGCCCAAATCATGCATCTCAAGCCCAGGAACTCGCCTGATCACTTCAACAACCCCGCCCCACCACCCAGTCCCAGCCAACTCACCCAAGACCCAGACACAGCTCCCCCATTAAAACAAATCAAACAAGGTCCCAGAACACACACCCAAACATTAGCTTAAACTGAGACTACTTTCAGACTGCCTACGAAACCCCTCAGCTACTACTCACACATCCCTATAAAAATCTGGAAGCTTCTTTGACGACACTGTGGTTTGGGAGGTAGTGCCAAAAAGAAACCATTGATTCCTGCTCCTTCGTCAGTTCAATCCAGTAAAAGGAAGCCAAGAAGAGCTCAGCTTTATGGTATCTCAGGACTTAGCCCCTTCCTTGTATTGGTAGAATAGAAGGGTGGCCAAGCTTCCAAGTCGGGAATGGAATGGAATGGAATTAATTTGACCTTGAAACCTCATCCCGATTCCATGTTATCTGATGAAATTGAAGCCTTCCAGTCTAGAAATTAATTCTACTTGTGTTCCATACACCAATTCATGCATATGAGTGAATCTAAAATTTGTATCCGGTAGATTTAATGTGCACTACAACCAAAAGCAATCTAAGTTTAGGAATCCCACCCCACATTTTGGATTAGGTTATTAAGAATAAACCTACTAAACTACTAAACGGGTAGATGCATATCCATGCGAACATATGCACACAAGAGAGAGAGAGAGAGAGAGACCTGCCAAGGATGCAGAAAACATTAACAGGCACAGGCCAATAACAAGCACTGAAGCAGCAGCCATAGAATGGCTGTTTCTTCTTGCAAAGCAGCACATAGTCATAAAGAGTGAGTAGTAGAGACTAAAGAGGAAGAAAAAGCTCAAGATTTGTTATGTTTCCAATGCAATTGATGCCCCTTTTATAAGGTTGATGGACGAGGCTAAGATATTTTTTTAATCTCATTTCGTTTTGTAGGGTTTAGAAGTCCGAACCTTCCCACACAATAATCACTAGAGAGATTAGCAGCCAGAGTTGAATATTCCACAGCCTTAATTCATAGATATGCCTGCCAAGACGATGCATATATTCCCTAGTTCTTAGTCTATTAAACCACTGTTGAGCTAGTATATTGACAAGTACTGCTTGTCTGCTTCTTCTGTTTCATTTTATTGAATTTCTCATAAAACCATGTGCCTTTTAAGCACATAATGACAATTTAAAAATCTTTCAACCGTGCTCTCTAGCATTAGAATTAATGTGGCTGCTGAGTTTATTACTGGGTTAGAATTTTGTCGAGTTATTGATTGTTCACAATGAATAAATTGCATGCGTTCACGGGATACTGTATATAAGTTAATCAACCTTTCAATCACAATGTGTCTGACGTAGGTATAGGTGAGATCACATCAGGGCTCCACAGGTATCCCATATAAATATATATATGAGAAACTCTAATAGTAGCTTAATGATCACTGTATAAAGGTCTAACATTATTAGAAAACATGTTTAATTGGATTCATTTGATTGTGTGTTCTTTCTTTTCGCATTGCAATTTTGTTTAACACCCTACTAGTAGCCCAGCCCATCGGTGGAGAGGAAAGGGGGCTTCTGATACAACCACAAATGGTGGGATCCACTGTCAATAAAGAACAAACTAATCCCTATTTTTTTCTCACAAAATGGTCAATGCACAGCTGCAAGTGGAGGGCGGATTCAGTCCGGAGAAAATGGTCCTCATTACCGTTTTTATGGCCCTTTTCAGCCATGCATTAGGAATATTTTCTCGAAAGCATAAAAATGCTCTCGATACATTTTTGTAAGGGCTAAATCTGATTTTTTGCAAGTCTTATGAGGTGGGTGTGAAGAGGATTCTAGGAACAAAAATCGGAGCTAATGTAAAATAGATTACATAACCAATCAAAAGTGAGCATGCCAGAATAATCAATTGATCCCACATTTTGTTTCATCCTGCCTAACAAGCCAAAGACTTTTAAACAATAATGACTATATGTATATAAACGAAAAATCTATGATGCAGAAAAGATATGGTATGGGAAGAGTTTTGATCAATCAAAATTTATTATAAATAACACCTATTGGCTATCACGTTTATGATTCTAAATGACTGGCTGGAAGTTTTTCAGATATCATATCTTTTTCATATCATAGTCAAACCCATAAATAAAACTTTTTATGGAAGTTTTTGTGAGACGAGCTAGACGGGGCCCAGGCCTAGGTTAAACCCCTTTTAGTAGATATCCACTCTAGTCTCGAGGCAACTACTAGTGGGCCCAGGCCTAAGTTAAATCCCTTCTAGTAGATATCCACTCTAGTCCGAGGCAACTACAAGTGGGCCCAGTCATGGTAGTCAAGGTCGTGGCAGAATATTATTGATCAAGAGATGACGACCCTCATATACTCAAGTTAGGGGTGCAAAATGGGCCGTTTCATGATCGGATTCTATCCAAATTCAATCCTATCATCAGATTCCAATAACTCTTCGTTGGATTTTTGGATTGGATGGGGATAAATCCAACTGAAAAATGGGATTGGTCAATTTTGAAAAGAGTATAAATATAAGGTTTTGTATTCTATATATTTGTATTTGTATTCCTTCCAAACTGAGCTGATTGAATTTAGACCACCCCCTATTCAATTTAAAAGAATTCAGTTGAATAAATTTTCTTTAATAATTTATTAGAATTTTGAACTATGGATTGGAAGATCCATTCCTAGAACCGTTTGCATCCCTAACTCGAATACACAAGTCCTTGTCTAAGAGGGGGCGTCTTGGTTCTCTGCGTTTAATTTCCTGGCTGTATTCAAAATGAAGAGAATTACGTTACGTGATGGGAGTCTAAACAACTTGAGTTGGGGTCCCTCTTCCTCTTGTCTCAACTGTTTCGTTAGAGTTATAATTTGATCTTTCTCTTGACCGGTAGAGATTGAATATTTTCTAATAAAATTTTATTTTATATGCACAAACAACAAAATCCATCTCTCTCTCCATTAACACACCAGTGCAAAATCTAGAAGAAATTCCATTGAATATCCATCTGGTTAATTTGTTCCGGTCAGAGATGAAATGAAGTAGGGACTTCGTTTCCACAATGGAGAAGAAACCCATAGGATGAGAAGGTTGATAAGTTTGCAATAATTGAGAGTGGCCCTACTAGCACTCTCATCCATCCATTCAACCTTCGTTACGCACGACAATCCATGACTTTTACTGCTAACGCAATTAGCGGATTGACTCACGCAAGTCAATCAATATGCAGAAATTCGGTACGATTGCAAAAGTATTGACTCAAGAGGGTCCTTATCGATCAAAATACAACTGAGAATTACAGAGTTTATTGTGCGATTCCATCTCAACTATTGAAGTTAGTGTTCGACTGTGACATGGAAAAGGTATGATATCCGAAAAACAACTGACGAATAAACCAGAATCATATACGTTTTGTACTGTTTTATATTTTTTCTTCTTTTGATTATGTAAAATTCATTTTTAGAGTAAGCATCAAAAACAACATTTTGATATATCATATCTTTTGGCCACCATTTTAAGATTCCAGTTGACTGATTAGAAGTTTTTCATATATCACATCTGTTTTATATTATAATCGAACCCCATAATAAATTGTACATCCCATTTTAGAGAGGTGAATAGGGTTGATAATATCCTCCTTTTTATCAATATTGTAAGATTTAGATCTTTCTAAATCATCAAGGACCCATTTCTCTTCTTTGAATAGAAGATATAGCATCTTTGGATTTATTAGTTTAAGCAGGAGATATTATAATTTGATATTATCGATCTTTTTTTATTCAAAGGATCACCCCATCTTAATTGAAAAAGCAAATGCCATTTCAGGAAGAAATCTAGTTCCATTTCTATGTTGTTCTTGAATTTCTTTTTCTTTCTATGGTATTTAATATATAATTCTGTGCATCTAATCCAAGATCCCCTTTGCCTGATGACCTTTTTCTTCTTGATTTTAATTTTCTAATTCAAGAAATTTTTTCATAAGATGATATTCGTGATATACGAAAGTCTTTTTTTTTTGTTTTCCATTGATGTTTTTATTTTCACTAACGTTTTCATTTCCTTCACTTCTTCCCACTTCTCAATCTTACCCTTACTTTTCAAATCTTCCAAGTAAACACCCTGGCATGTCATGCATGGACAAGGGGAGAGAGAGCCGCCATTGCAACTTGCTGTAGCGGTGGCAGGAATACAGGGTGAAGAGAGTGAGAGTGAGAGTGAGAGAGAGAGAGAGAGAGAGAGAGAGAGAGAGAGAGAGAGAGAGAGAAAGAGAGCAAAAGCGAGAATGAGAGAAGACAGGGGGGAGAGAGAGAGTCGTCACTGTAAGTTGCAGCAGCGGTGGCAGGAAGACAAGGCGAAGAGAGAGAGAGAGAGAGCAAAAGCGAGAGTGAGAGAAGATAGGGGGAGAGAGAGAGCCGTCACTGCAAGTTGCAGCAGCACTGGCAGGAAGACAAGGCGAAGAGAGAAAGAGAGAGAGAGAGGTCAAATGTTTAGGCTTTCTGGGTTTGAGGGTATCAGGGGTAACTCGGGTCATTTACAAAAAATTGTAAAGATATTTTGGACATTGGGCCGGCTCTGAAACACATCTTAGTGCGTTAGGAGCTAGTCCAAGGTCTATGATTTTCAGATCTGAAAATCAGTTTCAAACCCAATTTAAGAGGTACAATCAGACAAGGGGTGAGGTCTGAAAAGTAGCATTTTCAATTCAGACCTCTAAAAAGTGCAATCAAATGGCACGCAAGTTTAGTTATGATAGTGTTGTAAGATGTATATGTTGGAGATTATAGAAAAGGGCTTTAGTTTCAACGTTGTTTCCATTATCATTCTCTTTTTATTCAATTCTTCTTTTAAATTACATAATTATTAGAAGCAACCGAATCATGTAAGTAGTCAAGAAAATGTAAGCAACCTTTATTTCTTATCGAATGGGCTTTGCCCTGACTGAAGCCGAACTCAGTATTTCAAGAGGTCTGCTTCTATCGGGGCAAAACCCATTCGATCAGTTTTTATTACTTTGCAATGAGAATATCTCCATACTTGTATTCTTTATTTAATGGGGAGATATTCCCAATGTAAGGTTGGGAAAGATTGTTAGAACCAACGTTTTAAAAAATAACTCGGAATTGGAACTGTTTTGGGCACTGGTTTTTGGGTCAACAATCCAACATCTGGTTCGAATGGATAACCTGTTCTGACAAAAAAATAAAAATAAAAAAAAAAAGAACTATTAAAAACCATTGAACGAATCGATGGTTCGACCATCCAAATTATTGATTTATTGACTTTTTCAATAATTTTTGACTAATTCTGAATTTTGAGTAAAACAGAACTGGCTACTTAAACAATTACTAAGTCGAACAGTTCGACCGTCCAAGTCAACAACATTTGAAAACGTTGGTTAGAACGGTGTGACTGTGAGAACATTTTGTGAGGTAGCAGATCCGGCGGAGTACGGGCAAGGAATCTACCACTTCCAAGTCAAGAGTCTATTTATCGTTAACTTTCTACTCTCCCGCTGCCGACAAGCCTTGGCTTTACTTGAGTTGTGACCACTGACTTGACGTTGACTGGTAGGAATCGAGCCCCTGACTCTTCAACAATTAAGTTCTATGAAACGTAGCTCTCTGTTATCCACATATTTTCAATTAAAATAACTGTTATTTCTATAAGATCGAGGGAACGGGATCTGCTCCTCTCACATGTGCCCCTCGCAGGTACATCCAACATCACACACGTGAATAATAACTTGTAAGTATGTGTAAAGAACATATACGGTCATTTTTTTCGTCTGTCATCGTCATTTTTTTCATCCCCGTTTCCATAGAATCCCCACTGATCATTTTTTATGATTATTAAATTCATTCTATTTTTTATTTTTATTCAATTCCAATTTCTTAAAATAAATATAATGTACAATCCTATAAAAAAAAAAATTGAATATATTTAAACATATTCAAATGCATTCAAATATTCAATTATATTCTTCAAATATTATCATAAACTTAAAAATATTAAAATAAATATATATTACTAAGCGGGGATCAGGGACTCGATGGGTCCCTGCTCCATTCAAAGGAAAAATCATCCTCATGCCAACTTGGCCCAGTCTTCACACGAATCAGTGAAAAGAGAAAAATTGCCATCACTAAATATGAATTCTATAATTTTTCAAGGGTTAGAGGTCCATGAATCCGCCCTAGTCAATCACAATTGGAACTGAGCAGCCAGACTTGAATGTTGCACAGCCTCTGTTACCAACAAGTGCATGAATCCATCCTAGCCAGTCTTCCGGCCGGCTGCCATCTTTTTCTTGTCTGCATTTGAAAAGCATTCGCTCTGGATCAACTCGATCGACTTCAGACCCCATGGAAAGAGATTTCTGTTTTTCGAGATCATCATCATTTAATAAGAAAGAACATTTATTCGAACATTACATACAATTGAACTATAAGATTAGAAATTAAAACATCAACTCTCATGACACAATATTAACCTATTACTTAGGTTGTTTATCTGGATGGAATAGCCCCCCAATGTCTCTTGTTTTCTATTTCCATCCAACATTGCAAATATGTAATTCTCATTGGGCTAACTGGGTTTTCTCAGAGTTCGATCCCGATCCTTTCACATGTTGGATCAACCCATTCAAATAATCCAGTGCATTTTGCGTGGTCGATGCAAAATCACCCAACATTTCAGACACAACAATCCGCACAGAGGACCCGTCAATCCTCTCAAAGAATTCACCAAGGAACCAAAAAGGTTCTTGTATCTGAGATCACCATCTTGAGACGAAGAAGATAATTGATTTCTGTATTCGATGCATAGGTATTTAAATACAAGCTAGTGGAGTTCAAATAAACTCTAATAAATAATAAAGCTAATTACGATTTGGAAACTGAGAGCCCAACTAAGATCTGAGATCAGAGGCGTGTTCTATTATCCCCCCTCAAGTTGTATGTGGGCATGTCACGTGTAACTTGGAATGAAGACATACAAATTTGTTGAAGGGGAGCCCTTTAGTGAAACCATCGGCCAACTGGTATGTAGATTTGACATGCTGAACAATGGGTCATAGGTTATACATTTAGACATTTAAAAATAATGTTTTAGTAAAATTCCCTTTAAATCTTAATTGGGGATGATCCTAGGTTAAGTTTTGGACCATTAATATAGTGGACAATTTTCATGTTCCATTGTTTGTTTGCAAAGAAAATAGTGGGTAAATAAGCCCAATAACAATTATTGATTAAATAAAATATTATTAATTAAATATTGTATAATTAATAATTCATAATATTTAATTAATAAATATTGTTTTCTATTGGTTTATATTTTATATTTTATTATTAATTATCAACTAATTAATAAGATGGTTAATTATTAATTAATATTTTGATTGTTATTAGTTAATATATTATTTATAAATTGTTATTATTAATTAATTAAGGCCTTTTAATACAACCAAGCTTGAATATCCATTTCATTAAGTCTCATATTTTAAGGGCAGAAATGTAATTTGAAAAACCGCTTTTCTTCTCATTTAAATCCCTTTCATTAAGGGGGTGTTCTTTTTTTGGATTTTGAGAGGGGGGAAAGTTGGTCAATGGGATTTTGATTCCCATTGACCAAGAATCCCATATTCATTTTTCAGATTTATGTGGGGACCCTGAAAGTTGCTAACAGGTAAGTGATACCCATCTCCTACGTGGGTAAATAACTTTTCCACGTAGGGGGAAATTGCTAATACTTGAATGGGACAAAAATGCCCCTTTTAATAATACATTTTAAGGCTAAAATGGTCATTACCTCATTTACCTAGGAAAAAAAAGAATATGGGTAAATGCACTTACCCAGGTAAGTGCTTCCTAGAAAAACTTACCCAGGTGATTGCATTTACCCGATTAAGTCACTTACCAAAAAGCGAATGGGGCCTAGATCTCATATTTAAATTATTAACTCCCATTAACATTCATTGAATCTTTTTCTTAACTATAATACCTCTATTTTGAATTTGGTCCTTGTGAGAGCACAAAATGTAATTTTAACTACTACATTACTCTTTATTTAATTCCTTCTCATTAAGTCTTATCTTGGGGTATTAACTCCCATTATTTTATTGAATCCTATATTTTAAGATAATATTTTCATAAAATAAAAATAAATAAATTCTATCAATTAGATCTACATCCAATACTTTTACTTATATACATGTTTTTAAAATTTACCCGAAACTAAACTGTTTTTCTATCATGGTGGGGTCAGTAAGCAATTCAACCATATAGGCCAAGTGGTCCATGATAACATAATTAAATAAGAAACTTTTAAAATATAAATAAATAACAAATAATAGTTATATTCTTATTGATGTTGTAATGAAATATAAATTCAAAACCAACCCAAAATTAAAAATTATTTTTGTGATGGTGGGTAAGGAATTCAACCTTTCGAGTCAAATGTGTCAACCCTTGAAATCATAATTAAATAAAAAATGAGAAAAATATAAAAAACACAAAAACATTATCTAATAATACAAAATTTTGTAAATAAAATTTTGGCACTATTTAATATTTTATATTAATCATATTAATGAAAAATAAGTGTGATAAATAATAATTTCTTTACTGATGTTGAAATAACCCAAAAATGAAATTTTTTTCCTAGTGGTAGGTAATAGTTCAATCTTTTGGGTCATATTTGTCAAATATTGATTTCATAATTAAATAATAAAAATCAAACATAGAAAACATTTAGGTATATCTCTATATGAATGAACCATAATAAGTGTAACAAATAAGAATAATTTTTATAGACAGAGAAATATTAAAAAAAAAAAAGTTGTAGGAGATTTTTGAAACATATTATATACAAAATGGTCAATTGGACCAAAAACCACAAATTGGTCTACTTGTCAATTTGGTTACTACCTAAAATCCAAAGAAGATAAAAAATTGGCAGATTGACCAATCCAATAGAAAAATCACTCGATTGGCCCCAACTTCATAAACTAGCCAAGTATCATTGTTGATACCTTGTCAGAACTTGGTTTGGGATATTCAACCAATTATTTTGGCTTTTTATTACTTTGGTTTCAATTCAGCTTCTCCTTTTAGAAATTTGATTGATTCAATTCAATTTTTAACCAAATAAACCCAATCATAGCTTTTAGGTATTCCAACTAAAGAATCACTAAACCAGTGTCATTTTCATTCTTTCCTCTTAGAATTTTGATTAATTTGGTTCAATTTTTAACCAAATAAACCCAAATGCATATAATTTGGGTCAATCATCCGCAAGTTTTCATATACATGTAATTTGTAAACCAAGTCCTAATGACTGGAGAGCAATGCTGGTCTGGAGTAACAGTAGAAGTCGAAAGTTGGAAATTGGATCCCTTACCTTGAGTCGGAGTTACCTTTCTATAGACAAGGAGTCGTATCCTGGTCGAATAAGGCTTTTGGGGTTATAGGGATGAGGAGGTCCACTGAGGTCTTTGGGATAAGACCTAATCCCCAGCGGAATTATCCCCATCCGCTCTCCTATCTTGGTTGAGTTTATCCATGTAACGTGGAGTCATCATGGCTAAAGAGGTTGAGTGGGGCCATGGAGGTGATGTGGTGCTGAGGTGGTTGAGGTGATAAGGCAGGTCACGGACATGACATGGCACCGACGTGGCCAAGGAGATAAAGCAGCCACATAGGTGCCGCATGGCCTCATGGCCTCTAGAGCCAGCTCAGCCATAACCCGAACAACACTCCCCTAGTTCCGAAGTCGAGGAGTTAAGTGCTCGGCCGAAGTATTGCGTGGAAGATTGCTTTAGTCCTCGGGTAATGAACTCAGAGTAGAAGTCTAGTTGAGCTTGTAACCCGGTTTGCGTGGCTAGGGTTGAAGGACTCAGGTTGGATTGGTTTTTCTGGGTTCAACCAGTCCGGTTGGCCAGGGGCCATCTCCAACATGGGCTGTCAGAGGTCCTTCACGTGCGGAGGATGACAGTGTTGTTTTGTCTTCTCGAGGTGTCAAAAGGCAATGCTTGATTTGAGCCGTCGATTTATCCCGATTTGGTTCCTTGGGAGCACTAGAAAAATGGATGAAGGGAATTTCCCCTTTGTCATTTGCGAAGGGAGTGCTTTCAAAGCTTAGCAAGTGTAGTCTTTGGTTGCTTGGTGATTACTTCAGCTCCGCGGTCTTAGTATTCGGTGTTCAGTAAGATGTCCTCTTCATCTGTTGTTTCCACTTCTTCCTCTTCATCTTTTCCTTCCACTTCTAGTTCTGAATCCAAGCCGGGGTCTTTCACCGAGGCTGCCCGCTCGATGTTCCCGAGGCTGGGGACATTGGAGGGTCAAATTTTGGGCGTTTTGTCGAAGCCGAGGAGGCAGAGGTGGGGCCATCGACTAAGGTGGTCGAGCTTCCTGTACGTGTGAGTCGTTGGTTTGGTACCACGGTATGCTCTCTAATGCCCTAGGATGTAGCCCGGATCCGAGGTTTGTACTGTATTCCCCCAGAGTTTGTAACTAGATGTCTATGGCCCATAAATGCTCTACTGAGTGAGCTCTGTGAGTACGAGCACAGCTTGATGGTTGGGCTGAGGTTCTCACTGCACGAGGGGCTTGTCGAAGTGTTCAGGTGGTACCGGGTGCTGCCTGTGTAACTAATGCCAAACTCCTTTAGGTTTCTGATTAGCCTTATGTCCTACTGCTTCATCCACGGTATCGAGCTCACCCAGCGGATGATTAGTTACTTTCTTTAGTTAAAGCATCACCGACAGAGGTACTACTTCGTGCGCTGGTCGGGACCCCATCCTCAATAAAGCACTGGAAGGAGAAGTTGTTCTTTGTGCGCTATCCTAAGGGCTCACCTATCCTCAATAAGGTGAAGTAGCCCGATCTGGGCTTGCTCACCAAGGAGGAGAGAGTCTCGATAAGGATGGTTGAGGAGGTCGATGTGATGAGTTACACGTCCTTCTTGAAATTGATCAACGTTGGGCTGATGAGTGGGGAGGTCGATCTGTTTGTCAAGCTAATTTTCTATTTTCTTCTCCGAGTTGTAGAACTTGTACTGATCTTTACTTGGTTTTTGCAGGTGTCAAGATGGCGAGTCGCTAGGAGATGAATCGTCGATTAAGGGCCGCAGCTGACAGTATGGTCTCGAAGTACCCAAGGGACCAAGCCCCGTCCTGCGGGGGAGCGCTCGGTGTCCGCAGAGTGTACCCCTTGTCTGCGAAAGAGCACGATATCTCTAATTGAGGACATAGTGGTGCACGACCCAAAGGAGGGCACGACTGCTACTCATTCTTCCCCTTCGCTGAGCAGGGTACCCAAGGGTGATCGATCAGATGTCTACATGCCAAGGTGGAATGCCCATCCTAACGATGGGCTAGTAATGGAGGGCATTCCTGAGGTGCTCTTGCGGGGCTTGTTGATGTTAGCCATGCGGCGTGAGCTGATGGAGGCGACGAGCGGTGCTCTATAGAGCACACTCATGTGGCGGGTGGCCACGGTGAGTTTCCTTACTTGCTTTGGTTATTTGTCCTTGTCGATCACTTTTACTGACTTTGTTTTCTTTTTTTCCTATAGAATGTCTGCTCTATAATCACCGTAGTTGATCGGCTCTGGTCCTAAGGTGCCTCTACGAGGACAAGCACAAAGAGGCGGAGTTGTCAAGGGCTCGGGCGATCGAGATTGAGGCCCTAAAGGCCCAACTGGTCGAGACTGGAGCCAAGAAGACCGGACTGGCTGAGCTGGTGTTAGACAGTGTATGCCCTTAGCTCCAATCAGAATGATGTACATTATGACATTTAATGTAAATGAATAAAGTCATATTTGATTCATGTTATTATGGTGTGTTTCTGTGTAATACCCTTAAACTGGACACTTATGAGACTCGTGTTAGTTTAGAATCTTCACAGACGTTGGATATATCTGGGGAGATTTATCCTGCCAAGGCTAACATTGATGTGCCACCAAGTTGGTTGGGGTGGCTTGTCTCAACTGCCAGGGTGAAACCTGAGGTACATGCAGTATGTGTTTTCTTGAAACCCTGAATTGGACCAAAATTCCAGTATTGCTTTGGACCTTGGAGATAAATGGGCAAAACTGGGATGTTACACCTGATCCCTAGACTCGATTATGATATTGCACTAGGTGTTGGATTGGGCTGTCTTTGATATGCCAATCAGTGAGATCCTTAGAGGGGGTCAAAACCTAGGTATGTTGGGACAGTCCGAGAATTCATCTGAGTGGGTGATCATAGAGACAGGATCAACACCTTTGTCGGACAAAGTGAATGATCAGGGATGCACTCTCTCTGATAGAAACCAAAACTTCCAGAAGTTGATTTCAACCATTGAAATTTGTTTTGCAAAATATATTTATATAGAGATATACATATACATATATATATATATATATATATATATATATATTAAGGTTTCAAAATGTTTGCAAAAGGTTTTAATTCCCAAGATCCATGTGAGTAGAGAGTGCAGCACTGTACCTTGCAGTCAAGGGAGAGGTCCTCTCTTGTCAAGTAATGTTTGATCATTATGGGCTGAGAGGTTAAGTGTAAAACCATTGAGGGTAATACCTGATGGGCTAATCTTGCATCTGCCCACAGTCCTTGGGTTTTTATAAGGTGGCTTGACCCAGGGACCATTTAGTGTAAATGTTGGACCCATTAAGAGCCCATGGTGATGGACTCAGGGGTTCACTGTCTCCTACAGTGAATTCGGCTAGGCCTTGTAACAGAGGTTGGGCTGAACTCAGGTGGCTGATGTGTAGATCAATGTTTGGGTCCCACGCAATACAAGGATATCCAACTGAGCAACATTTTGGAGGATAAGTGAGCACAAAGACTTAATGGGCCTAAAGCCCAATTCGAACTGGCTTAATAAGATTAATTAAAGAGGGGTGGTCCTGGGATTTAGATCAGCTGATAGGATAAGGGATTATCCCTATCCACTCAGATAGTCCAGATCCAAATAGAGATTTGGATAAGGAAACTCCTAATTAGATTAGGAGGGCTGATCTTTATCTACAGATAAGATAAGGGATTATCCTTATCTCTTAAAGAGAGTCCAGATCCAAATACAAGATTTGGATTAGGAAACTCGTAATGGGATTAAGAGATGCTCTCTTTAAGGCTATAAATAGAGGAGCAGGGCGAACCTCCAGTTCATCCTTCAGTCTACTGAATCAAGAGAGAAGATAGCATACAATTGGACTGCCTCTATCATCTGCTCTTGCTCTCTCCTGCTATTGTCGCCATAACCAGTTTGGTCTCCACTCTAAGAGTGATCAAGAAAGGGTTCTTGATATTATCTTTTGGTAGAAAAGGTGATCTGAAGTCGTGCTCACTCGCCCTCCATTAGATTCTTGCTAAAGAATCAATTTCTTGCTGAAGAGCCATCCTGTTGATTCTGCTTCATCCTACACTATGTCATCTTCGGTGGAAGTAGCCTTTGGATTTATCCTTGGGCGTGAACACCTTCATTGGAGATTACTATTACTTCGTATCAGCTATAACCTACCACTCCCTTTTGTTTACAGATTTGGTCTGGTTTGGGCTCAAGATTGATCCTTGAAAATGCAGTTTTCTAAAATAGGGAATACGATTCCCACATGGGAGAGAGAGAAATTTTTGAAATTTCGCCCAACCTTCCTGTAGGGTTTGGCCATCCATATGATGGATCTCTCATCCCTTCAGCTGGAGGGCAAGGTGGCTGAACACAAGCGTGGTATCAATGAGTGGGAAGCATCAAAGAAGGAGGCCAACAAGCGCGTATCCCGGGCTGAGGAGTAGGCGATTGCTCGGTTCAAGGCCTCCCAAGAGTATCAGGATGAAGTAGACAATTTTGCTTCACCTTCATGGGAGCTCGGGATTTATCTTTCCTGGGATAGAGTCTTATGTCGGCTTCCTGACGCAATTGAGGTCATATAGGGTCATAGTCCTCACGACCCAAAAACACCCATTGAGGGCATCGTTGAGAACATGGAAGTGCTCGAAGAGGTAGGGAGCGCCGAGGAGAACCTTATCGAAGGCTAATCTGCTCTCATTGTTCATATTCTGCCCTGTTTTTGTCATGGAACTACTTCTTTTTCTCTCTTTTTTTGTAAGCGGCTCGGTATGAGCTTGAACTGATGTAAATATTTATGCTAATGGAATGTTGCTTTTTGGCTCCGAACTTGCGTGTTGTTCTTTCTCTTTATGCTAAGTCACGAGCTTGGAACCATGTTAATATTTATTCTAAGTCAGGGGCCTCGGTCTTACCACGGCCAAGGTCAAGAGTGGCCGAGGTCTCTACCTTCGCGGTCGCGATGTTTAGTAGTCGAGGTCTCTGCCTTGGTGGCCGAGGTCTTTAGTAGTCGAGCTCTCTACCTTGGTGGTCGCGATCTTTAGTAGTCGAGGCCTTTGCCTTGGAGGTCGATGTCTTTAGTTGCCAAGGTCTTTAGTAGTCGAGGTCTCTACCTTGGTGGTCGATGTTTTTAGTAGCTGAGATCTTGGGTCTTCGATTTTTGGCCAAAGTGTTGTGCAAGCTCTCATCTTTTGGGGATGCTAAGTTTCCAGTCTCGGGAGCTTTTGGCTCTTCGTAGGCAAGTCGTTCCTCAGCTAGCTCTAACCCGACGCACTATCAACGGGTGTGCGGAGTTTAATGACCACCCTCTAGCCTTCGTGGGTGGGAGTGTTCTTCTCCATTTTAGACTCAAGTCGTCAATCAACCGAGTCAACCGGGGTGGTCGGCAATGAACTACCTGGCTAGCCAGTGGCTATGCGTTTTGGGCTCGGGCCATTATATATCAGCCGAGTCGGTGTGTGGGAGTCTCAACCGTTAAGAATTCAGTTGGAAGTCGTATGTTGCGCGATATGGTGTGCGGTGTGTGTCGTGCTTTTGGATCCACTTTGCAGGGTAAATAAATTATTTTATTAATGTAGAAATACTAATAATACATTTGGAGATTCACGGTGTTCCAGGTCCTCTATATAGGTCTGCCATTGTGGTCTTCCAATCTATAGGTACCAGGTCCGATCACTCTAGTGACTCTATAGGGTCCTCATAGTTAGGTCCAAGCTTCCCTTCTCCTTGCGCAGGTACTATGACCTTTCGAAGAACAAGGCCACCGGTCTTGAACTCTCTTCTTCGGACTTTGGAATCGTAGTACTTTACCATTCTTTGTTGCTATGTGGCCATTCTGAGATGTGCTAGGTCGCGTGCTTCTTCCACCAAGTCAAGCTCTGCGTGGAAGTCTTGATTGTTTTGTTCTTCATCGTACAACTCAGCTTGGAGAGTTGGTGAGTCAATTTCCACAGGGATCATGGCTTCGGCCCCGTAAGTTAGGCTGAAGGGCGTCTCTTCGGTGGTTGTCCACGGCGTGGTTCTGTATGCCCAAAGAATGTTCGACAATGCTTCAACCCACTTTCCCTTGGCCTGATCAAGTCTACTTTTTAGGCCATGCAGTAAGGTTCGGTTGGTCACTTCAGTTAACCCATTGCTCTGAGGTCGAGGTACGGATGTAGTTCGGTGCTCGATCTTCCGGTCGGTGCAGAGTGCTCTGAACTTTTGATCAGTGATCTATATACCATTGTCGATGATGAGAACTCGTGGAATGACAAAGTGGCAGACAACACTTTACCAGAAGAAGTTCTGAGCATTCTGTGCGGTGATGCGTGCTAAAGCCACGACTTTCAACCACTTGGTGAAGTAGTCTACAACAACTAGTAGGAACCTCTTTTGCCTGATAGCAATGGGGAAAGGTCCGAGGATATCCATTCCCCACTATGTGAAGGGCCACGGGCTGGTGATCGGCATTAGGGGAACCACTAGCTGGTGATGAAGGTTAGAGTGCCTTTGACATCGGACACATCTTCTAACGAGCTGGGCTGCATCTTGCTTCATAGTCGGCCTAGTAGTAACATTGTCAAAGCGCCTTGTAACACAGGGTTCAGGCGCTGGGGTGGTCTCTGCAAATTTCTTCGTGTATTTCCCTGATGACGTAGTCGGCCTCAGCAAGGGTGAAACACTTCAGGTAGGAAATAGTGTGAGACCGATGATAAAGTTTTCCCTAGATAAGGCAGTATTGTGCCACCCTGTATGCGAGCTTTTTTGCCTTTGTCCGATCTTCAGAAATGTGTCGTTCTATCGGTACTGTGCTATAGGGTCCATCCAGGATGGACCTTGCTGGACTGGAAGGACGATAAGTGCCATAGGAGCAATGCTGGGTTGAGCCAAGATGTCGATCCGAACTGTTGTGTTGAGGTTGGAACGTGGCAAACTAGCTAGTTTTGAGAGTGCGTTAGCTCGTACATTCTCAGCTTGAGGGATCTATTGAATAACGAAGTGATCGAACTGTTGAGTGAGCTCCTGCACTTTTTGAAGGTAGCTTTCCATCGTTGGGGTTCGCGTCTCAGACTGGCCATGGAACTGGTTGACCACCAACTGTGAGTCGCTGAAGGATTCGACGTGCCGAGCACCAAGGTCTAGGTAAAGTCGGAGCCTTGAAATGAAAACTTAGGGCATTCTCGAGCATCGTACCTTCCAGTCCAAAGAGGATAAGACCGGCCCCACTGCCCTACTTGTTGAATGAATCGTCCACATGGAGAGTCCATATCTGTTGTGCTGGGGCTGGGTCTTGGATTGTAAATGTGCACTCTAATAGAAAGTCAGCTAAGGCTTGGGCCTTGATGGCGGACCGGGGAGCGTATTCGATGTCGAACTCACTCAGTTCCACACTTCACTTGATTAGGTGGCCAGATGCTTCCGGCCTCTGCAACACCTGCTTGAAAGGTAGGCTGGTGAGCACACGGACGTTGTGGGCTTGGAAGTTTGCTGAGTTTCCTTGCCATGGTGATCAAGGCTAAAGCAACTTTCTCTAGGTTCATGTAGTGAGTTTCTACACCGTTGAGGGCTTTGCTGGTATAATAGATCGGCCTTTGCATTTGGTCATTTTCTTTGACTAGCACCGAGCTGACCACCTCATCCCGGTCGAGAGGTAGTGCACTAGCTCGTCCCCAGGGCTCGGTTTAGTGAGGAGATGTGGCGAGGTTAGGTACCTCTTCAGCTCCTGAAAGAATTATTTGCATTCTTTGATTCACTGGAAGTCCTTGACTTTTTTCAGAGCCTTAAAGAAGGGCAGGCACCGGCCTGCAAATTTAGACATAAATCTACAGAGGGCGGCTATTCGTTCGGTGAGGCACTGCACTTCTTTATAGGTCCGGGGTGACTGCATGTCGAGGACTGCCTGGATCTTTTATGGGTTAGCTTCAATTCCCCGTTGAATGAGCATGAACCCTAAAAATTTGCCGGAAATGACCGCAAAAGCACACGTAGTCAGATTCAGTTTCCTGAGGGTGCTGAAGACTTCCTAGAGATCAGCTAGGTGGTGCTCAGCCTTTTTGCTATTCACGAGCATGTCATCGATGTAAGCTTCAACGTTGCAACCGAGCTGGTCTTTGAACACCACGTTCACCAGTCGTTGATAAGGAGCGTTGGCATTCTTGAGGCCAAATGGCATAGCTGTGTAGTAGTAAAGTCCATAGTCTGTGATGAAGGCGGTCTTCTCCTAATTGTCGGAATGCACCTAGATCTGATTGTACCCCGTGAATGCATCCATGAAACTTAGGAGTTCGTGCCCTATTATTGCAACGACGAGCTGGTCGATCCTTGGCAGGGGGAAGCTGTCTTTGGGACAGAGCTTGTTTAGGTCAGTGAAGACAATGCAAATTCTCCACTTTCCATTCACCATCACCACGTTGGCCAGCCAGCCCAGGTACTTTACTTCCCGAATAAATCTGGCATCGAGCAACTTCTGGACCTCCTGGTTGATAATTTTCCACCATTTTGTGGCAAAGACGTTGTCAGCATTAAGGTGGTGGGTGATGACCTCGGAATCAATCCCCGAAGTATCTGCCGCCGACCATGCAAAGACGTCGACATGGTCTCTTAGTAGCTGCACAAGTTCCCCGTGCAAACAATTGTCCAAGAGAGATCCGACCTGGACCATCTTCTCGAGGTCTTCCTTGGAGAGTGGCACCTAGATGAGGTCTTCGATAGGTTGGCCACATTGTGTTCTCAATTCGTCACGCAGATCTATACTCTCGGTTGTGAGCATCTCCACGGCTTGTTGCTTCCCTCGACAGGATGTCAAGTAGCATTGTCGTTCCTCCCTCTGGTCTCCATGGGCCACTCTTACCCCATAGGGGGTTGGGAACTTCATGGACAACCCCCTTGAGTTTGTCTTCGATGAATGTGATATGACCCTCTTGCCTTTTCTTCTGTTCCCAATCGTCGATCTCCAGCAAGCGTGTGTACCTCTTTTATCCCGAACTTCTTTCCCCTCTGAAGGCCATTCCTCTTGAGATAACGGCCATGACTCCGGCTGGGGGAGCACGGCCTGGGGGCCAAGGGCGTGGCTCCACCTTCGGGGTTGTCCTCTTTGATGTCGATGAAGCCTGCCAGGTAGCTGCACCTGATTAGGTCCTCAAGATGGTGCTTAAGGTCGAGATATTAGTCGCTCTCATGGTCGTGGTCCCAATGAAAGTCATAGTACTTGTCTTGGTTTCTTTTGTTGCCCTAGGTTTTCATCTTTTCGGGCCATCGGACATATTTGTTGTCTCGGATAAGCAACAGGATCTCAGACCACGGTGCAATCAGAGGCATGAAATTCCATAAGGTCGGAGGTGGTGTGCGCTGCCTCCATTCTAGTTGGCGATCCTGATGTTTTCTTTCTCAGTTCGCCCTCTTTGCCTTCTGCTCCTCAGTATCTCTTCTCTTTTTTTTTTGGGTTGTTCCTCCTCATCTATTTGTGCCTGGTCTTCCTTCGTATTGATGTACTTTTGTGCGTGGCTCATCAGCGCGGCTATAGTTTGAGGAGGGTTCTTAGATATCGAGAAGTTGAAAGGCGAAGGGTGGAGTCCGTGATGTATGGTTCTAACGGCCACCGGTGGGTTCAAGTGTCGAACTTGCAATGCTTCAGTTTTGAACCTCGCTAGATACTTTGAGAGACTCTCCCTTCCGTTTCCGCACCTGTATGAGGCTAGCCGAAGTTTTTCACTGCTTTTGTCTTGACGTGAATTGCGCCAAAAACTAGTTCTCCAACTATTTCTAAGAGGAGATGGAGCGCGGGGGGAAAGAAGAGTACCATGTTAGGGCTAATCCTTTTAGGGTCTCCACGAAAGCCTTGAACATTAGGCATTTAGATGAGCCATGCAACACCATTTGGGCTTTGAAGTCTGCTACATGGTCACCAGGACCTATGCTTCCGTCATACCTCTCGAATGATGGTGCCTGCCACACAACTGGGGGGGGTGTTCGTCTATTATTTCTTGTATGAAGGGCGGCTCAGTGGCGGGCTAAGTGGTTGGTGTTACAAGCTGCACCGTAGGAGGGGTCGTGCTTCTCTAGGCATGGTTGTTCTCCAACTTGGTCAGTTGGTGCCGAAGTTAACTTCAAATCTTGGCGTCTTTGTTGTCTAAAGTTGCGGCGTGTATGGGCCTCTCCTTCTTGGGTGGTATTGAACAGTCCTTCATTGAACTAGACTCGGCAATGGAGACCGATTAATGTGGTATTCTCTTGCCAAGCCTTTCCTTGGTTGGGATTCGAGCAGTTTTGTGAGTTATGCTCTGGTTGTCGCTCTCGAGATCGAGAAGATGAGCTTGATCTTTTCAAAATGTCTTGTTTGTCTTGGTCGGACCGTGCCCTGTCTCTACTTGATCGATGTGTTTTGGGGTCCTCAAGCGGATCAACCTTCGTACTCGTTAAGGCAAGAGGGGAGGCGGTATGAGTGGGCGGTGCCATGGATCCCAGTGATTGCATCATCGCCAATATTTGGTTGACCTTTTCTTGCATTGCCTGAAGTTGTGCAGGGTCGACCACTACTGGCTGCGGGGGTGTTTGGGTTTCACGGCGCAGTGGGCTGTGATGAGAACGAGATTCTTGAGATGGGGATTGGGCTATCCATTTTTTAGAGTTGTTTCTCGGCATCATGGTTGATTCTTGATGGCACGGTAAGAGAAATTTAGGGAAGGTTTTTTGTGCATTTCCCACAGACGGTGCCAATCTGATGCTGCTTGATCCTAGGTAGTGCAAGAACCGACGTCACAGTCAAATAGTCCTGCCAACTGAGCAGAGATGAGGTGGAAGGATGAAGCTGCACACCAAGATTTGGGAGCAAGAAACAAGTCAGAGGCTTGAGGAGTTATCCCTAAGTAGAAACTTTGATGCTCAAGTCAGTTGAAGAAGGTGGGTGATCGGGCCAAGCAGTTGGAGTGCAGTGCTGGTCTGAGCAGAGTAAAAGTATAAATCAAGAGTTGGAAATTGGATCCCTTACTATGAGCCAAAGTTACCTTTTTATAGCCAAGGAGTCATGTCCTGTTCGAATAAGGCTTCCAGAGTTGTAGGGATAAGGATGTCCACCGAGGTCTTTTGGATAAGACCTAATCCCCAACGGAATTGTCCCCATTTGGTTATGGTAAATTGTTGCCTTCCCTTCCACTACACACACCTATTTCTTGTATGCCTACAAAATAACAAAGATATAGGCAATTCTTAATTAATTTTTTATAGAGAAAAGGGGGTCATGAAATTTGAACTTGAACGTAAAATTCTATGTTGAGATTGAAGTATTTGGGTCTAGAAATTGTTATGGTGTGTTCAAGTAGCCATCACATGCATGGTATATGAAATGAAATTTTGAGGAGCCACTCTTAGTGATACTGGCTAATGGTCTAGGTACCCACAAGTTGTTTTCACATTCTTACAAGATATAACAGTTGTGCATTAGGAATATTTCCATGAATTGTTCCCAATAAGAGGGATAACATTTAAGAGATATGCTTCCGTCAAGACAAGCCCGTTCCCACACCATTCCAATTGCCTTTGGCAATCTTATATTGGGAATATTAAACACTACAAGAAAAATGGGCGCGGTATGGACCCGAACCATATTCATCCTATAGGTCCGAACGGAATACAAAGAATCAAGTGTTTCGGGGGGTTTCTCTCTTGTATACACAAGTATGAGTCTTGTGAGAAATGTGTGAGACATTGGGTGTATTTGGGGCTTAGGTTTCTGTGAGAGCACAACTCTGTATTTCTTCTCCATTACCTAGTACATAGTGGATTCTTGTTCCTCCTTCGCCCATGGATGTAGGCTATAAGGCGAACCATGTAAATCTGTGTGTTCTCTGTACTTCTTCTCTTTATCTTTGTTTTATTTTTCATTTGAGTGCCATTTCAAATCTGTTTTCTTGGGTTTCTTTGTAGCTAATTGGTATTGGAGCCATATTTTTCATTTGGCACTTATAATGTCATCAATGAAGTTTGATATTGAGAAGTTCGATGGTAGCATCAGTTTTAGCATTTGGCAAGTCAAGATGCATGCCATTTTGGGACAAGATGGACTATAAAACTCTATACGGGAAGGAGAAGAAACCTGCAACCGTGAGTGATGAAGAATGGGAGGAGTTAGATTTTAATGCCCTAATCACTATTCAATTGCTGCTATCAAATGAAGTTTTATAGGAAGTCGTTAATGAGAGGACCGTTGTGGGTTTGTGGCAATAGTTGGAGTCTCTATACTTGTCAAAATCTCTTGCTAGTAAACTCTACTTGAAGTTACGACTGTTCCTGTTTTGGATGGCTAAAGGTACACCTATAAAATCTCCTATTGATGAATTTAACTCTATTATCATAGACTAGAAAAATATTGATGTTAAGGTTGAAGATGAAGATAAAGCCCTTTTGTTACTCTATTCCTTACCGCCCTCATATAAGTCTTTTAGAGAGTTTCTCATCTATGGAAGAGACACCATTAGTACAGAGGATGTTAAAAAGGCATTACTCTCCAAAGAGATGATTGATAAAGACTTGACTATGAATAGGGGTGATAGTCAAGACTCTGGATAGTTTGCAAGAGGGAGGTCTAGGGATAAGGGCTCAAATAGTAAACTGAAGTCTGGATCAAGATCTAGACATAAGAACTTGACCTGTAACTATTGTCACAAGAAAGGGCATATTAAGTCAGAAACTTATAAGTTGAAAAATAAAAACTAGAATGAAGAAAAGAAAAAGAATAACTCTACAGAGGATAGTGTGGCTAAGGATGAGAATGTGGATGTCCTTTTAGTGATAGATGACAAAATCAGATCCAAGGATGAATGGATTCTGGATTCGGGTTATTCCTGGCATATGTGTCCCAACAGGGACTGGTTCTCCACCTACGAATCTATTAATGATGGAGTTGTATTAATGGATAATAATGCCTCATGTAAAACTGTGGGAAAAAGAACAATTCGAATCTGAATGCATGATGGTGTTATGAAAATATTAACAGATGTACATGTACTGGACTTAAAGAAAAATCTCATCTCTTGGCACTCTAGATGTTAAAGGATGTAAATATTTAGCTGAAAGTGGAGCTCTGAAAATCATTAAGGGTGCTCTTGTTGTGATGAAAGGCATGAGGATCAGAAGTTTGTATGTGCTACAGGGTACCACTATCACAAGTTCAGATGCAATTTCTACTCATCTCTATATGAGTCTAACACCACCAAGTTATGGCATATGAGGCTAGGACATATGAATGAAAGGGGACTTACTATGTTAAATAGGAGATGTCTTCTTTCTGGCCAAAGTATAGAAAATCTTGACTTCTGTGAACATTGTGTTTTCGGGAAATAGAAAAGAACCAGTTTTAGTATAGCCATTCATAGGACAAAGGGCACTTTGGATTATGTTCACTCAGATCAATGGGGACCTTCACAAGTTCCATCAAAAGGTGGTGCTCGATATCTTCTTACAATCATCGATGACTATCCCAATAAGGTATGACTTTATTTTCTAAAGCATAAGAATGATGTATTTGTGACTTTTAAATAGTGGAAATGTTTGCTTGAAAAGCAAACAGGAAAACAAGTCAAGCAATTGAGAACAGATAATGATTTAGAGTTTTATGAAAATGAATTTAATTAGTTTTGCAAAAATGAAGGCATTGTAAGGCATTGTACTGTTTTCAAAACACTACAGCAGAATGGAGTTGCAAAACATATGAACAGAACTCTACTAGAGAGAGCAAGGTGCATGTTGTCAAATGTTGGTCTCTCAAAGGACTTTTTGGGCAGAAGTAGTTAATATGGCTTGTCACCTAGCAAATCGATCTCCATTTATAGCCATTGAATGTAAGATTCCAGAAGAGGTATGGTCTGGTAACCCTCCTAATTATTCAAATTTGAAAATATTTGGTTGTCTAGCATATGCATGTGTTAACGAAGGCAAGCTTGAGCCTAGGGCCAAGAAGTGTATATTTCTTGGTTATGCGTTAGGTGTGAAGGGATACAGATTGTGGTGTCCTGATCATAAATCACCAAAATTTATAGTTAGTGGAGATGTTACTTTTGATGAGTCTACTATGCTTCACCCAAGAAAGGAGTCTTCAAATTCTTGTGATGCAAATTAAACACAAGGTTCAGGAAAGAAGGTGGAGATAGAAGTTAAAAGTGCTTCCTCATCTCAGTTTACATCAGTCTAGGTGCCCATTTCTACTAAGATAGAAGAACATGTACAAGAGGAAGAAGAGAAGGAGCAGTATTCTATTGCTAGAGGCTGAACAAGGAGAGAGACCAGACCACCCCAGAGATGTGGCTATGCTGATTTGGTTGCCTATGCATTGTTAGTTGCAGAGAATGTTGATGTTACAAAACCCCAATACTTGTGCAGAAGCTATCTCATCTGTAAATTCTGTTAAGTGATTGACAGCTATGCATGAAGAGATTGAAACCTTGCATAAAAACCAGACTTGGGAGTTGGTAAGATCACCTAAAGGAAAAAAGATTGTTAGATGCAAATGGGTTTTCAAAAGAAAAGAATGTACTCCAGGTGTAGAGGATGCTAGATATAAGGCACGATTAGTTGCAAAAGGCTACAGTCAGGTACAAGGTGTTGGTTTTAATGATGTTTTCTCACCAATTGTTAGACATAACTCCATTCGTGTTTTTATTGCTTTAGTTGCCATGCATAATTTGGAATTAGAACAGTTAGATGTTAAAACTGCTTTCTTACATGGAGAACTTCATGAACAAATTTATATGCATCAACCCGAGGATTTTGTTGTTGAAGGGATGGAAAACCATGTTTGCTTGTTAAAGAAATCTTTATATGGCTTAAAACAGTCTCTTAGACAATGGTATAGAAGATTTTACTCTTTTATGGTGGCTCTTGGGTATTATAAATGCAAATATGATATTTGTGTTTATTTTAGGAAACTTGTAGATGATTCTTTTGTTTACTTGCTACTTTATGTTGATGATATGCTTATTGCAGCAAGAGAAATATCTGAAATCAACAGATTAAAAACACAGTTGAGTGGTGAGTTTGAAATGAAAGATTTGGGTGCAACAAAGAAAATTCTAGGCATAGAGATTCAGAGGGACCGAAAAGTAGGGAAGTTGTATTTGACACAACAGAAGTATGTTGAAAAGGTCTTAGAGTGCTTTGGCATGAAAAATGCTAAACCAATAAGTACTCCTATTGCAGCCCACTTCAGACTTTCAGCAAATTTGTCACCACAAATAGATGAAGAGGAAAAATATATGTCACATGTCCCCTACTCTAGTGTAGTTGGGAGTATTATGTATGCCATGGTTTGCACACGACCTGACATTTCACATGCAGTTAGTATGGTGAGCAGATATATATCATGTCCTAACAAGACACATTGTCAGGCAGTGAAGTGGATTCTCAGATACTTGAAAGGTACATCAGATACTTGTTTGGAGTTTGGGAGGAGTAGTGACAGTTTGATGGGTTATGTTGATTTAGATTATGCAGGTGATCTTGACATAAGAAAATCACTCACAGGTTATGTATTTTCTATTGGTGGTTGTACTGTTAGTTGGAAAGCTACTTTACAGTCTACAGTTGCTTTATCTACTACTGAAGTTGAGTATATGACAGTGACTGAGGCAGTTATAGAAGTTATTTGGTTGAGAGGGTTGTTTGGTGAACTCAATTTGGGTCCAAAGGTGACTGTTGTTTACTGTGATAGTCAGAGTGCTATTCATCTGACTAAGGATCAAATGTACTATGAGAGGACGAAACACATTGATGTGAGGTACCATTTTGTTCGTGATGTTGTAGAATAAGGAGATATCATTGTGAAGAAGATTGGTACTGCAAATAACCCAATTGATATGTTAACAAAGCCTTTTCCTGTGGCTAACTTCAAGCATTGCTTGGACTTGATTGGTGTTTGCAGCATTTGAGTTTGCCCATAGGGGCTTTTATTGGAGAAGGTGGAGGGAAATTACTATTTTGTGATGCTTGAGAGAATTCAAGCCAATGTGGAGATTTATTATGTTTGTGCCTTGAATTCTTTGTAGCGACCCGCTTCGTGAATCTGCTCTGAATTAATTTGAGAAAAACCCGAAGGCAAAATTTCATAGTATTTTGCACACGACCCAACCTATATTCATCCAATAGGTCCAAACTGAATACGAAGAGTCATGTATTTCGGGGGGGGGGTTTCTCTCTTGTATACAAAAGTCTGAGTCTTGTGAGAAATGTGTGAGACATTAGGTGTATTTGGGGCTTAGGGTTTCTGTGAGAGCACAACTCTGCATTTCTTCTCCAGTACCTACTACATAGTAGATTTCTATTCCTCTTTTGCCTATGGGCGAAGGCTATAAGCCAAACCACATAAATCTGTGTATTCTTTGTGCTTCTTCTCTTTATCTCTGTTTTATTTTTCATTAGAGTGCCATTTTGAATCTATTTTCTTGAGTTTTTCTGCAACAAAAATGAATAGAATGTAATCTTTTGGGTTGAATATATAGGGGTTGATTCGTACTTGGTACCATAATAAAGGGATCAAATTCAGATCACCTTTGATGAGATCAAATTCAAATTTCTACAAATAGATTCCATTTGTATCCCTAGTTGTCATTCTCTTTTTATTAAATTTTCAAGTAGTCAACAAATTTAATCTGATCTAGCTTTGTAGCGACGATAAGCAATCATCATCAATTAGAAAGCTCCTTTGTTCAAACATTACAGTTTTATTGCAGTAGTAAATACTTGGTTACAATGACAATAGCTTTAATGTGCGCTTCACAGAGAGAGAATCCACTGGTTACATATCACGTTATATCACTGGTCATTGTTCCTTTATTGATATATAACTACCTTTGCAACCTTTATTTGTATATATATATATATATATATATATATATATATGAGAACCGCTCTCAAGTGAAAATGATTTGGTGCTTGGGTTGTTTTTGTGGTGAGAATAGCCCAAAATGTCTCTCGGTCTCTGCTCCAGGCTTGGTATTCTCATCGAACATTGCAAATATGTAGGTCTCAATGGGACCACTGGGCCTTCTGGGAGTACCCCCTTTCACATGTTGGATCAACCTGCTCAAATAAGTCCTTGCATTTGCAGTGGTTGCTATAGGGTCACCAGCACTTGGCCAGCCACTTTCTGATACAACAATCCTGACAGAAGAACCACCCACCTTCTCAACAGCAGCATAGACAGAATCCAACAGGGCATCAAAAAGGTTCTGGTATCTGAGCTGGCCATCAGTTACCACAGTTCCTGGTGCAGTGAACAAGGCATAATCAAGCCTGATAACGTTTTGGTTGTCATGATAACTGAAGTAAGGATAAATATTAGCGCAGAGTGGTGACCCTTTTTCTGCTAAGAAGCCAATGATAGGCCTCATATATTGCAGAAACTCAGCTCTGAAGACAGAATTGGAAGGAGGATAGGTATTCCCCAGGACTCCCGAGTAAGTTGCAGTTGTCACCTTCACTTGGTTTTGTAACCCAGCTGCTTCAACTGCCCTCTGGATGTTTCTCATGGCAGGGAGGACATACTGGAAATCTTGGAGGCTGACTTCATTACCAACGACAATATACTTGAAGTTGATAGTAGCTCTGTTGTCTACCACATTGCCATAGACAAAGTCATACGCCGGAGTGAGGTCATTGCCGGCAATGCGTTGAAGGTCTCTGTTTGGGACGCCAAGCATTACTTCAATGTTGGAGCCTTTAAGAGCCTGAAGAGTGGTTCGATCAGGTTCATAAAGCCTCATCTTGTTAATATTATTGGCCTTAAAGAGGGCCACAACTTCATTTGGTGGTGGTAAATTGTTGCCTTCCCTTCCGTTGCACACACCTATCGCTTGTACGCCTGTAGAAGATAGAGAGCATGGTTAATTAATTAGTTGATTTTACGTAATTTCATATGCTTGAGTTGGATTCAATTTGGTTCCACCCAATTAGCAGGGATGATCATGGAGTAAGGGTGTCAATGGATCGGTTTTGGACGGATTGAACAGACCAAAAAGACACTGGATTGGACAAATTCAGTCCAAAATATTTATTAGACCTGGTCCATCTGTAATAAATTTATTTTGGATTTGGTTGGATTAAGCCAATATCGGGTCTATTGATATAAGATAAGAATATAGGTGTCAATGGACTGGATTTGTGTTGAAACCAATCTAAATTAAAATGAATTTAAACAAATTGGATGGTTCAAACATTGAATTGGAACAGTCTAAAATGGTCCAAATTATTCATTAGATTGGATTAGACCTGATTCATTTGTAATTGACTCACATTGGACTTGGACTGGATTAGACCAAATCCAGTCCAATCAACACCCCTACATGGATCGGGTTGGATCTTTGCTAGAAATTTTCTTTTTATTTATCTATTTATTATTATTATTATTATTATTATTTACTTGTAATAGTACACAATGGAGAGTAGCCCATCCCCCAACCCAAATGCAAATGGGATTCGACCCCAAATTTCCGCTACAACCCGCAAGAGACGTTACTAACCAGCCAGTTGGAACCTTGCAGTCCTGAGCTAGACTTCGTACCTGTGATAAGGATATAGTTTTTGTCCTGCCCAACCTTTTTCCCAGTCCAAGCCAGGGCCTGTATCATTTCTGTTTACAATATTAAATATATAATTGATACTATTTGTCATATAATATGCATACAAAATTTATTGTATTTTATATAATATAAAAATTATATAAAATATGAATTATACATGTCCTATTATAATTATAATAGCATACATATATATATATATATATATATATATATATATATATAAAATAAGCTATGCAGGTTGGGACGAGCGTAAAGCAGTGAGCCCATGCCTGACCCAAAAATTTGCTGGCCTGTGTTGGGCTCGAACACAACACAACCTAAGCTCAAGCCCAGATTTCCCGTCCAGTCCAATTCAGGCTGAAAATATCACCCCTACCAATCGGAAATGTTTTCTTTTGATTTTAATTTCTTTTAACAAAAGCCGTATTGATTAAGGCCGCATGACGTACGCAGAAAAGGAGGCTATGAGCTCATCAAATCTGTAGAAAGTCTCCACAGTTAGGCAACTCTTAATTAAACCTGGGCGCATCCCCTTTTCAATGTAAAATTCTATGTTGAGATTGGAGTGTTTTGGGTCCAGAAGTTTTGTGTTCAAGCTCACAATCATAACATAAGCAGTCCGAAAGTCAAGAGTAAATGGGTTTTGTTTTTTTCTTTTTTGGTAATTAGTAAATGGGTTTGGTCTTCCCCATTTATTGTTTACTCTCTACTCTCTACTGTCACGGCTTTGCTTGTGACCTTGTAGGAATCAAGCCCTTGACTTGTGAGTAAACGTAGCTCTTTGATGTTAATTTATTTTCAGTAAAATCAGGGTTATGCTCATTAGAGAATGATAACCCATAACCTACATACAATCTCAGTTTACAGTAGTAAGTGATTTAATTAGTGTTGAATCCTCGTTATAATAAATTAAATTTTAAAACAAGATATAAATAGACGTGTTGTTGTCCATATTACAAGTTACATAAGCAGTTTAAACTAGTAATTCATCATATCGTCTCTCCCGGGATATACTACAAAATATTATCATTGCATAGAACGATGCCAAATGTGACGTGTGAAATATGAAATGATTATGATTACGGAACGAAAGAAATGCGAAAATCACATTTGAAAATATACAAAAGAACTCCGCACAAAATTAAATGAAATATGAGAAACTGAAAAGAATAAGAGACGTAGTCCATGGATTTAAGAATTAATCAGGTAAAAACACAGACACTGCGTGTAGAGAGAGATAGAGAAAGACCTGTGTAGGTTGCAATACCCAATAGGAGCCCAAGAAGTAGCATTGCAGTAGCCCCAGTAGGACTGTTTCTACATGCCAAGTAGCAAATAGCCATGAAAAGCAGGAGAGAAAGCAAGCAAATAAAAACACCAAAATTGGTTAATTGGTTATCTTTGCAGTGCAATCGATACCCCTTTTATAGAGGCACAGCAAAATAAGATTTCCGTTTTCTTATCAATTTTTTCAGGGTTAGAGGTCCACACGCGAACCCACCTAGCCAATAATAATTACAGTCTGAAATGCTCGCTCTGTTGGATGAAGTTCAATGCTGTGTCAACAGGAATCTTAATTATATTGAGGCTGAATGTGACAATCTCCTAATTAACAAATTAATGATCTCCTTCTTGGCCTGTTTAATTACTACACTGATTACAAGAATTAATGTTAGTTTTCTATCCTGCTTAAAGGGAAGCTAATGTTAGTTTTCTATCCTTCTTGGCCTGTTTAATTACTACACTGATTACAAGAATTAATGTTAGTTTTCTATCCTGCTTAATGTTAGTTATCTTGATGCTTTCAATTTGTCAATGGTGGCCTCTCCATTTATCATGGTTTCACTGTTTTTAGTCATGTCAATCCACTAAAGCTTTACTTTTAAAGGATGTTTGAGGTCTTCCCACTCCCGGGATTAGATATTTCTTGATGTTTCTTTACATATATATATATATATTTTGTTGGGGGGCGTTGGAAAGGGCAGATCGAGTGGTTTAACTGAATCTTTGGGTTTGGGGCAAGGCAGGCCAACTCCTTCATGTATTCATTTACTTAATTACCTTTTGATAATGGTTAATAAAATTCTAGATTGTGTTTGGATTGAAGGAAAAGATATAAAGGAAGGAAAAGGTAAAGAAACTTGTACAAATCTTATATGGGTTTTCCTTCTTTTTCCTTCAAACCGAACACACCCTTAAGGTGACCACCAGCCTTTCACCTACTGTTAATAAGAAAGAAAAGAAAAATATGAAGACTTAAGTATTACATGTACAGCCTCCATGTCCCAACATGCATCCATCCCCGGCCATCACAGCAGGCACCCCTTCAAGGGTTCCATATTGATTTCTTTTTAATATATTTTTTTTTCTTTTTAAATCATGGTCCTTTTAGCACATATTACTGACAAAATGTAATACAATGAGTAGGGGTGCCCATGAAAAACTGAAAAACTGAAAAATCGAACCGAAGCATGTGCTAAATGCAGCAATCTGCATTAAATGCAGATATTCTACTATCTGTAGAATTTCCATAGATAAAATTGGGTTAAGAAAGGAAATATTTTACAGCAATAAGCATGTGCTAAATGCAGCAATCTGCAAACAGAACCTCAGAGGAAATCTTCTCTCCAGCAAGCATAACATATTTCAAATATCCTTCTTGTTGTCCAGGGTAAGTGGATTTTTTCCTTGATCCGTCTGCTCATCGTAGTCTGCATTGCGAACATAGGATATGTTCTCAATGCACACCTGTGATGCGCTATGAGGTTAGTGTGAAGCGCGTCGAGAAGTAAATCGGATCTCACCGATGGTATGGTGCGCTATTCTTTCTGTACCTTCCCATCATCCCATGGCAGTTTTATCCCTAACACCCTTCTTGCCGTATGGCATGAGTGTCAGTCAAGATATTCGCAACTCTTAATTATTGAATGAAATGCTTTTTTAATTCAACATAAAATGTTAAAAGGTATTTTTAACCAGCAGAAGTATTTTTTAAATTATTGAAAATAGTGAAATTTTTAATTAATTTTTAGAGTAAAATTAATGGACTCTATTTTTTTTCACTACTTTTAAACATGAAAATTAAGAAATATGTTTGAGCACCAAACAAATTAATTTATATTCTGATCAATCTAGCTAATTTGCAGCAAGCATAGAAGATCACCAATGAAAAAGCTCTCTTGTTCAAACATTACAGTAGAACTATATATGAGATACTATAAAATTATATCACTGCAGAGACTAGCTAGACTTCACATTATAACACTAGACTCGTTGTTCCTCTAGTGGTACATATGCATGTCCAACCTTTATTTCAAGTAGTAATACACTAGACCAAAAACTCTTTCCATTTAGTTGCGCGCCGCTCTTAACTGAAATTGATTTGGTACTTGGGTTGTTTCTGGGGGGAGAATAGCCCAAAATGTTTCTCTGTCTCTGCTCCAGGCTTGGTATTCTCATCGAACATGGCAAATATGTAAGTCTCAATAGGACCATTTGGCCTTCTGGGAGTACCTCCTTTCACATGTCGGATCAGCCCGTTCAAATAAGTCTGTGCATTCGGCGTTGTTGCTGCAGATTCACCAGCATTTGGCCAACCACTCTCCGATACAACAATCTTCACAGAGCCCCCGCCTGCCTTCTCAACAGCAGCATACATAGAATCCAAGAGGGCATCAAAAAGGTTCCGGTATCTAAGCTGACCATCATGTACCACATCCGATGGGGCAGTAAACAAGGCATAATCAAGCCTAATAGAAGCTGGGTTCCCGATGTAACTGAAGTAAGGATAGATATTAGCACATAGTGGTGACCCTTTTTCAGCTAGGAAGCCAACGATAGGCCGCATGTATTGCAGATATTGAGCTTTGAAGACGGAATTGGATGGAGGGAAGGTATTATCCAGGACTCCAGAGTAAGTTGCAGTTGTCACCTTGACTTGGTTTTGTAACCCAGCTGCTTCAACTGCTCTCTGAATGTTTCTCATGGCTGGGAGGACATATTTGAAATCTTGGGGAGGGACTTCATTACCGACAACTATATACTTGAATTTGATAGCGTCTCTGTTGTCTACCACATTTCCATAGACAAAATCAAACGCCGGAGTGGGGTTGTCGCCGGCCACACGCTGAAGTTCACTGTTAGGGACGTCAAGCATTACTTCAATGTTGGAGCCTTTGAGAGCCTGAAGAGCATCTCGATTTGGACTGTAAAGCCTCATCCTCTGTATATTATTGGCTTTATAGAGAGCCACAACCTCATTGGGTGGTGGTAAGTTGTTACCTAGCATTCCATAGCACACACCAATCGATTGTGCACCTGTAAATGGAAGACAGTGAGGACTTTTTGTTAAAAAAAAAAGGTATATATGGTGGTAATTATTAATTTATTCAAAGAAAAAAACACGAGTATGCTAATGACAGAAGGTATAGACAGAAAAGGATCGGGCCCAGGCCCAAATCATGCATCTCAAGCCCAGGAACTCGCCTGATCACTTCAACAACCCCGCCCCACCACCCAGTCCCAGCCAACTCACCCAAGACCCAGACACAGCTCCCCCATTAAAACAAATCAAACAAGGTCCCAGAACACACACCCAAACATTAGCTTAAACTGAGACTACTTTCAGACTGCCTACGAAACCCCTCAGCTACTACTCACACATCCCTATAAAAATCTGGAAGCTTCTTTGACGACACTGTGGTTTGGGAGGTAGTGCCAAAAAGAAACCATTGATTCCTGCTCCTTCGTCAGTTCAATCCAGTAAAAGGAAGCCAAGAAGAGCTCAGCTTTATGGTATCTCAGGACTTAGCCCCTTCCTTGTATTGGTAGAATAGAAGGGTGGCCAAGCTTCCAAGTCGGGAATGGAATGGAATGGAATTAATTTGACCTTGAAACCTCATCCCGATTCCATGTTATCTGATGAAATTGAAGCCTTCCAGTCTAGAAATTAATTCTACTTGTGTTCCATACACCAATTCATGCATATGAGTGAATCTAAAATTTGTATCCGGTAGATTTAATGTGCACTACAACCAAAAGCAATCTAAGTTTAGGAATCCCACCCCACATTTTGGATTAGGTTATTAAGAATAAACCTACTAAACTACTAAACGGGTAGATGCATATCCATGCGAACATATGCACACAAGAGAGAGAGAGAGAGAGAGACCTGCCAAGGATGCAGAAAACATTAACAGGCACAGGCCAATAACAAGCACTGAAGCAGCAGCCATAGAATGGCTGTTTCTTCTTGCAAAGCAGCACATAGTCATAAAGAGTGAGTAGTAGAGACTAAAGAGGAAGAAAAAGCTCAAGATTTGTTATGTTTCCAATGCAATTGATGCCCCTTTTATAAGGTTGATGGACGAGGCTAAGATATTTTTTTAATCTCATTTCGTTTTGTAGGGTTTAGAAGTCCGAACCTTCCCACACAATAATCACTAGAGAGATTAGCAGCCAGAGTTGAATATTCCACAGCCTTAATTCATAGATATGCCTGCCAAGACGATGCATATATTCCCTAGTTCTTAGTCTATTAAACCACTGTTGAGCTAGTATATTGACAAGTACTGCTTGTCTGCTTCTTCTGTTTCATTTTATTGAATTTCTCATAAAACCATGTGCCTTTTAAGCACATAATGACAATTTAAAAATCTTTCAACCGTGCTCTCTAGCATTAGAATTAATGTGGCTGCTGAGTTTATTACTGGGTTAGAATTTTGTCGAGTTATTGATTGTTCACAATGAATAAATTGCATGCGTTCACGGGATACTGTATATAAGTTAATCAACCTTTCAATCACAATGTGTCTGACGTAGGTATAGGTGAGATCACATCAGGGCTCCACAGGTATCCCATATAAATATATATATGAGAAACTCTAATAGTAGCTTAATGATCACTGTATAAAGGTCTAACATTATTAGAAAACATGTTTAATTGGATTCATTTGATTGTGTGTTCTTTCTTTTCGCATTGCAATTTTGTTTAACACCCTACTAGTAGCCCAGCCCATCGGTGGAGAGGAAAGGGGGCTTCTGATACAACCACAAATGGTGGGATCCACTGTCAATAAAGAACAAACTAATCCCTATTTTTTTCTCACAAAATGGTCAATGCACAGCTGCAAGTGGAGGGCGGATTCAGTCCGGAGAAAATGGTCCTCATTACCGTTTTTATGGCCCTTTTCAGCCATGCATTAGGAATATTTTCTCGAAAGCATAAAAATGCTCTCGATACATTTTTGTAAGGGCTAAATCTGATTTTTTGCAAGTCTTATGAGGTGGGTGTGAAGAGGATTCTAGGAACAAAAATCGGAGCTAATGTAAAATAGATTACATAACCAATCAAAAGTGAGCATGCCAGAATAATCAATTGATCCCACATTTTGTTTCATCCTGCCTAACAAGCCAAAGACTTTTAAACAATAATGACTATATGTATATAAACGAAAAATCTATGATGCAGAAAAGATATGGTATGGGAAGAGTTTTGATCAATCAAAATTTATTATAAATAACACCTATTGGCTATCACGTTTATGATTCTAAATGACTGGCTGGAAGTTTTTCAGATATCATATCTTTTTCATATCATAGTCAAACCCATAAATAAAACTTTTTATGGAAGTTTTTGTGAGACGAGCTAGACGGGGCCCAGGCCTAGGTTAAACCCCTTTTAGTAGATATCCACTCTAGTCTCGAGGCAACTACTAGTGGGCCCAGGCCTAAGTTAAATCCCTTCTAGTAGATATCCACTCTAGTCCGAGGCAACTACAAGTGGGCCCAGTCATGGTAGTCAAGGTCGTGGCAGAATATTATTGATCAAGAGATGACGACCCTCATATACTCAAGTTAGGGGTGCAAAATGGGCCGTTTCATGATCGGATTCTATCCAAATTCAATCCTATCATCAGATTCCAATAACTCTTCGTTGGATTTTTGGATTGGATGGGGATAAATCCAACTGAAAAATGGGATTGGTCAATTTTGAAAAGAGTATAAATATAAGGTTTTGTATTCTATATATTTGTATTTGTATTCCTTCCAAACTGAGCTGATTGAATTTAGACCACCCCCTATTCAATTTAAAAGAATTCAGTTGAATAAATTTTCTTTAATAATTTATTAGAATTTTGAACTATGGATTGGAAGATCCATTCCTAGAACCGTTTGCATCCCTAACTCGAATACACAAGTCCTTGTCTAAGAGGGGGCGTCTTGGTTCTCTGCGTTTAATTTCCTGGCTGTATTCAAAATGAAGAGAATTACGTTACGTGATGGGAGTCTAAACAACTTGAGTTGGGGTCCCTCTTCCTCTTGTCTCAACTGTTTCGTTAGAGTTATAATTTGATCTTTCTCTTGACCGGTAGAGATTGAATATTTTCTAATAAAATTTTATTTTATATGCACAAACAACAAAATCCATCTCTCTCTCCATTAACACACCAGTGCAAAATCTAGAAGAAATTCCATTGAATATCCATCTGGTTAATTTGTTCCGGTCAGAGATGAAATGAAGTAGGGACTTCGTTTCCACAATGGAGAAGAAACCCATAGGATGAGAAGGTTGATAAGTTTGCAATAATTGAGAGTGGCCCTACTAGCACTCTCATCCATCCATTCAACCTTCGTTACGCACGACAATCCATGACTTTTACTGCTAACGCAATTAGCGGATTGACTCACGCAAGTCAATCAATATGCAGAAATTCGGTACGATTGCAAAAGTATTGACTCAAGAGGGTCCTTATCGATCAAAATACAACTGAGAATTACAGAGTTTATTGTGCGATTCCATCTCAACTATTGAAGTTAGTGTTCGACTGTGACATGGAAAAGGTATGATATCCGAAAAACAACTGACGAATAAACCAGAATCATATACGTTTTGTACTGTTTTATATTTTTTCTTCTTTTGATTATGTAAAATTCATTTTTAGAGTAAGCATCAAAAACAACATTTTGATATATCATATCTTTTGGCCACCATTTTAAGATTCCAGTTGACTGATTAGAAGTTTTTCATATATCACATCTGTTTTATATTATAATCGAACCCCATAATAAATTGTACATCCCATTTTAGAGAGGTGAATAGGGTTGATAATATCCTCCTTTTTATCAATATTGTAAGATTTAGATCTTTCTAAATCATCAAGGACCCATTTCTCTTCTTTGAATAGAAGATATAGCATCTTTGGATTTATTAGTTTAAGCAGGAGATATTATAATTTGATATTATCGATCTTTTTTTATTCAAAGGATCACCCCATCTTAATTGAAAAAGCAAATGCCATTTCAGGAAGAAATCTAGTTCCATTTCTATGTTGTTCTTGAATTTCTTTTTCTTTCTATGGTATTTAATATATAATTCTGTGCATCTAATCCAAGATCCCCTTTGCCTGATGACCTTTTTCTTCTTGATTTTAATTTTCTAATTCAAGAAATTTTTTCATAAGATGATATTCGTGATATACGAAAGTCTTTTTTTTTTGTTTTCCATTGATGTTTTTATTTTCACTAACGTTTTCATTTCCTTCACTTCTTCCCACTTCTCAATCTTACCCTTACTTTTCAAATCTTCCAAGTAAACACCCTGGCATGTCATGCATGGACAAGGGGAGAGAGAGCCGCCATTGCAACTTGCAGTAGCGGTGGCAGGAATACAGGGTGAAGAGAGTGAGAGTGAGAGTGAGAGAGAGAGAGAGAGAGAGAGAGAGAGAGAGAGAGAGAGAGAGAGAGAGAAAGAGAGCAAAAGCGAGAATGAGAGAAGACAGGGGGGAGAGAGAGAGTCGTCACTGTAAGTTGCAGCAGCGGTGGCAGGAAGACAAGGCGAAGAGAGAGAGAGAGAGAGCAAAAGCGAGAGTGAGAGAAGATAGGGGGAGAGAGAGAGCCGTCACTGCAAGTTGCAGCAGCACTGGCAGGAAGACAAGGCGAAGAGAGAAAGAGAGAGAGAGAGGTCAAATGTTTAGGCTTTCTGGGTTTGAGGGTATCAGGGGTAACTCGGGTCATTTACAAAAAATTGTAAAGATATTTTGGACATTGGGCCGGCTCTGAAACACATCTTAGTGCGTTAGGAGCTAGTCCAAGGTCTATGATTTTCAGATCTGAAAATCAGTTTCAAACCCAATTTAAGAGGTACAATCAGACAAGGGGTGAGGTCTGAAAAGTAGCATTTTCAATTCAGACCTCTAAAAAGTGCAATCAAATGGCACGCAAGTTTAGTTATGATAGTGTTGTAAGATGTATATGTTGGAGATTATAGAAAAGGGCTTTAGTTTCAACGTTGTTTCCATTATCATTCTCTTTTTATTCAATTCTTCTTTTAAATTACATAATTATTAGAAGCAACCGAATCATGTAAGTAGTCAAGAAAATGTAAGCAACCTTTATTTCTTATCGAATGGGCTTTGCCCTGACTGAAGCCGAACTCAGTATTTCAAGAGGTCTGCTTCTATCGGGGCAAAACCCATTCGATCAGTTTTTATTACTTTGCAATGAGAATATCTCCATACTTGTATTCTTTATTTAATGGGGAGATATTCCCAATGTAAGGTTGGGAAAGATTGTTAGAACCAACGTTTTAAAAAATAACTCGGAATTGGAACTGTTTTGGGCACTGGTTTTTGGGTCAACAATCCAACATCTGGTTCGAATGGATAACCTGTTCTGACAAAAAAATAAAAATAAAAAAAAAAAGAACTATTAAAAACCATTGAACGAATCGATGGTTCGACCATCCAAATTATTGATTTATTGACTTTTTCAATAATTTTTGACTAATTCTGAATTTTGAGTAAAACAGAACTGGCTACTTAAACAATTACTAAGTCGAACAGTTCGACCGTCCAAGTCAACAACATTTGAAAACGTTGGTTAGAACGGTGTGACTGTGAGAACATTTTGTGAGGTAGCAGATCCGGCGGAGTACGGGCAAGGAATCTACCACTTCCAAGTCAAGAGTCTATTTATCGTTAACTTTCTACTCTCCCGCTGCCGACAAGCCTTGGCTTTACTTGAGTTGTGACCACTGACTTGACGTTGACTGGTAGGAATCGAGCCCCTGACTCTTCAACAATTAAGTTCTATGAAACGTAGCTCTCTGTTATCCACATATTTTCAATTAAAATAACTGTTATTTCTATAAGATCGAGGGAACGGGATCTGCTCCTCTCACATGTGCCCCTCGCAGGTACATCCAACATCACACACGTGAATAATAACTTGTAAGTATGTGTAAAGAACATATACGGTCATTTTTTTCGTCTGTCATCGTCATTTTTTTCATCCCCGTTTCCATAGAATCCCCACTGATCATTTTTTATGATTATTAAATTCATTCTATTTTTTATTTTTATTCAATTCCAATTTCTTAAAATAAATATAATGTACAATCCTATAAAAAAAAAAATTGAATATATTTAAACATATTCAAATGCATTCAAATATTCAATTATATTCTTCAAATATTATCATAAACTTAAAAATATTAAAATAAATATATATTACTAAGCGGGGATCAGGGACTCGATGGGTCCCTGCTCCATTCAAAGGAAAAATCATCCTCATGCCAACTTGGCCCAGTCTTCACACGAATCAGTGAAAAGAGAAAAATTGCCATCACTAAATATGAATTCTATAATTTTTCAAGGGTTAGAGGTCCATGAATCCGCCCTAGTCAATCACAATTGGAACTGAGCAGCCAGACTTGAATGTTGCACAGCCTCTGTTACCAACAAGTGCATGAATCCATCCTAGCCAGTCTTCCGGCCGGCTGCCATCTTTTTCTTGTCTGCATTTGAAAAGCATTCGCTCTGGATCAACTCGATCGACTTCAGACCCCATGGAAAGAGATTTCTGTTTTTCGAGATCATCATCATTTAATAAGAAAGAACATTTATTCGAACATTACATACAATTGAACTATAAGATTAGAAATTAAAACATCAACTCTCATGACACAATATTAACCTATTACTTAGGTTGTTTATCTGGATGGAATAGCCCCCCAATGTCTCTTGTTTTCTATTTCCATCCAACATTGCAAATATGTAATTCTCATTGGGCTAACTGGGTTTTCTCAGAGTTCGATCCCGATCCTTTCACATGTTGGATCAACCCATTCAAATAATCCAGTGCATTTTGCGTGGTCGATGCAAAATCACCCAACATTTCAGACACAACAATCCGCACAGAGGACCCGTCAATCCTCTCAAAGAATTCACCAAGGAACCAAAAAGGTTCTTGTATCTGAGATCACCATCTTGAGACGAAGAAGATAATTGATTTCTGTATTCGATGCATAGGTATTTAAATACAAGCTAGTGGAGTTCAAATAAACTCTAATAAATAATAAAGCTAATTACGATTTGGAAACTGAGAGCCCAACTAAGATCTGAGATCAGAGGCGTGTTCTATTATCCCCCCTCAAGTTGTATGTGGGCATGTCACGTGTAACTTGGAATGAAGACATACAAATTTGTTGAAGGGGAGCCCTTTAGTGAAACCATCGGCCAACTGGTATGTAGATTTGACATGCTGAACAATGGGTCATAGGTTATACATTTAGACATTTAAAAATAATGTTTTAGTAAAATTCCCTTTAAATCTTAATTGGGGATGATCCTAGGTTAAGTTTTGGACCATTAATATAGTGGACAATTTTCATGTTCCATTGTTTGTTTGCAAAGAAAATAGTGGGTAAATAAGCCCAATAACAATTATTGATTAAATAAAATATTATTAATTAAATATTGTATAATTAATAATTCATAATATTTAATTAATAAATATTGTTTTCTATTGGTTTATATTTTATATTTTATTATTAATTATCAACTAATTAATAAGATGGTTAATTATTAATTAATATTTTGATTGTTATTAGTTAATATATTATTTATAAATTGTTATTATTAATTAATTAAGGCCTTTTAATACAACCAAGCTTGAATATCCATTTCATTAAGTCTCATATTTTAAGGGCAGAAATGTAATTTGAAAAACCGCTTTTCTTCTCATTTAAATCCCTTTCATTAAGGGGGTGTTCTTTTTTTGGATTTTGAGAGGGGGGAAAGTTGGTCAATGGGATTTTGATTCCCATTGACCAAGAATCCCATATTCATTTTTCAGATTTATGTGGGGACCCTGAAAGTTGCTAACAGGTAAGTGATACCCATCTCCTACGTGGGTAAATAACTTTTCCACGTAGGGGGAAATTGCTAATACTTGAATGGGACAAAAATGCCCCTTTTAATAATACATTTTAAGGCTAAAATGGTCATTACCTCATTTACCTAGGAAAAAAAAGAATATGGGTAAATGCACTTACCCAGGTAAGTGCTTCCTAGAAAAACTTACCCAGGTGATTGCATTTACCCGATTAAGTCACTTACCAAAAAGCGAATGGGGCCTAGATCTCATATTTAAATTATTAACTCCCATTAACATTCATTGAATCTTTTTCTTAACTATAATACCTCTATTTTGAATTTGGTCCTTGTGAGAGCACAAAATGTAATTTTAACTACTACATTACTCTTTATTTAATTCCTTCTCATTAAGTCTTATCTTGGGGTATTAACTCCCATTATTTTATTGAATCCTATATTTTAAGATAATATTTTCATAAAATAAAAATAAATAAATTCTATCAATTAGATCTACATCCAATACTTTTACTTATATACATGTTTTTAAAATTTACCCGAAACTAAACTGTTTTTCTATCATGGTGGGGTCAGTAAGCAATTCAACCATATAGGCCAAGTGGTCCATGATAACATAATTAAATAAGAAACTTTTAAAATATAAATAAATAACAAATAATAGTTATATTCTTATTGATGTTGTAATGAAATATAAATTCAAAACCAACCCAAAATTAAAAATTATTTTTGTGATGGTGGGTAAGGAATTCAACCTTTCGAGTCAAATGTGTCAACCCTTGAAATCATAATTAAATAAAAAATGAGAAAAATATAAAAAACACAAAAACATTATCTAATAATACAAAATTTTGTAAATAAAATTTTGGCACTATTTAATATTTTATATTAATCATATTAATGAAAAATAAGTGTGATAAATAATAATTTCTTTACTGATGTTGAAATAACCCAAAAATGAAATTTTTTTCCTAGTGGTAGGTAATAGTTCAATCTTTTGGGTCATATTTGTCAAATATTGATTTCATAATTAAATAATAAAAATCAAACATAGAAAACATTTAGGTATATCTCTATATGAATGAACCATAATAAGTGTAACAAATAAGAATAATTTTTATAGACAGAGAAATATTAAAAAAAAAAAAGTTGTAGGAGATTTTTGAAACATATTATATACAAAATGGTCAATTGGACCAAAAACCACAAATTGGTCTACTTGTCAATTTGGTTACTACCTAAAATCCAAAGAAGATAAAAAATTGGCAGATTGACCAATCCAATAGAAAAATCACTCGATTGGCCCCAACTTCATAAACTAGCCAAGTATCATTGTTGATACCTTGTCAGAACTTGGTTTGGGATATTCAACCAATTATTTTGGCTTTTTATTACTTTGGTTTCAATTCAGCTTCTCCTTTTAGAAATTTGATTGATTCAATTCAATTTTTAACCAAATAAACCCAATCATAGCTTTTAGGTATTCCAACTAAAGAATCACTAAACCAGTGTCATTTTCATTCTTTCCTCTTAGAATTTTGATTAATTTGGTTCAATTTTTAACCAAATAAACCCAAATGCATATAATTTGGGTCAATCATCCGCAAGTTTTCATATACATGTAATTTGTAAACCAAGTCCTAATGACTGGAGAGCAATGCTGGTCTGGAGTAACAGTAGAAGTCGAAAGTTGGAAATTGGATCCCTTACCTTGAGTCGGAGTTACCTTTCTATAGACAAGGAGTCGTATCCTGGTCGAATAAGGCTTTTGGGGTTATAGGGATGAGGAGGTCCACTGAGGTCTTTGGGATAAGACCTAATCCCCAGCGGAATTATCCCCATCCGCTCTCCTATCTTGGTTGAGTTTATCCATGTAACGTGGAGTCATCATGGCTAAAGAGGTTGAGTGGGGCCATGGAGGTGATGTGGTGCTGAGGTGGTTGAGGTGATAAGGCAGGTCACGGACATGACATGGCACCGACGTGGCCAAGGAGATAAAGCAGCCACATAGGTGCCGCATGGCCTCATGGCCTCTAGAGCCAGCTCAGCCATAACCCGAACAACACTCCCCTAGTTCCGAAGTCGAGGAGTTAAGTGCTCGGCCGAAGTATTGCGTGGAAGATTGCTTTAGTCCTCGGGTAATGAACTCAGAGTAGAAGTCTAGTTGAGCTTGTAACCCGGTTTGCGTGGCTAGGGTTGAAGGACTCAGGTTGGATTGGTTTTTCTGGGTTCAACCAGTCCGGTTGGCCAGGGGCCATCTCCAACATGGGCTGTCAGAGGTCCTTCACGTGCGGAGGATGACAGTGTTGTTTTGTCTTCTCGAGGTGTCAAAAGGCAATGCTTGATTTGAGCCGTCGATTTATCCCGATTTGGTTCCTTGGGAGCACTAGAAAAATGGATGAAGGGAATTTCCCCTTTGTCATTTGCGAAGGGAGTGCTTTCAAAGCTTAGCAAGTGTAGTCTTTGGTTGCTTGGTGATTACTTCAGCTCCGCGGTCTTAGTATTCGGTGTTCAGTAAGATGTCCTCTTCATCTGTTGTTTCCACTTCTTCCTCTTCATCTTTTCCTTCCACTTCTAGTTCTGAATCCAAGCCGGGGTCTTTCACCGAGGCTGCCCGCTCGATGTTCCCGAGGCTGGGGACATTGGAGGGTCAAATTTTGGGCGTTTTGTCGAAGCCGAGGAGGCAGAGGTGGGGCCATCGACTAAGGTGGTCGAGCTTCCTGTACGTGTGAGTCGTTGGTTTGGTACCACGGTATGCTCTCTAATGCCCTAGGATGTAGCCCGGATCCGAGGTTTGTACTGTATTCCCCCAGAGTTTGTAACTAGATGTCTATGGCCCATAAATGCTCTACTGAGTGAGCTCTGTGAGTACGAGCACAGCTTGATGGTTGGGCTGAGGTTCTCACTGCACGAGGGGCTTGTCGAAGTGTTCAGGTGGTACCGGGTGCTGCCTGTGTAACTAATGCCAAACTCCTTTAGGTTTCTGATTAGCCTTATGTCCTACTGCTTCATCCACGGTATCGAGCTCACCCAGCGGATGATTAGTTACTTTCTTTAGTTAAAGCATCACCGACAGAGGTACTACTTCGTGCGCTGGTCGGGACCCCATCCTCAATAAAGCACTGGAAGGAGAAGTTGTTCTTTGTGCGCTATCCTAAGGGCTCACCTATCCTCAATAAGGTGAAGTAGCCCGATCTGGGCTTGCTCACCAAGGAGGAGAGAGTCTCGATAAGGATGGTTGAGGAGGTCGATGTGATGAGTTACACGTCCTTCTTGAAATTGATCAACGTTGGGCTGATGAGTGGGGAGGTCGATCTGTTTGTCAAGCTAATTTTCTATTTTCTTCTCCGAGTTGTAGAACTTGTACTGATCTTTACTTGGTTTTTGCAGGTGTCAAGATGGCGAGTCGCTAGGAGATGAATCGTCGATTAAGGGCCGCAGCTGACAGTATGGTCTCGAAGTACCCAAGGGACCAAGCCCCGTCCTGCGGGGGAGCGCTCGGTGTCCGCAGAGTGTACCCCTTGTCTGCGAAAGAGCACGATATCTCTAATTGAGGACATAGTGGTGCACGACCCAAAGGAGGGCACGACTGCTACTCATTCTTCCCCTTCGCTGAGCAGGGTACCCAAGGGTGATCGATCAGATGTCTACATGCCAAGGTGGAATGCCCATCCTAACGATGGGCTAGTAATGGAGGGCATTCCTGAGGTGCTCTTGCGGGGCTTGTTGATGTTAGCCATGCGGCGTGAGCTGATGGAGGCGACGAGCGGTGCTCTATAGAGCACACTCATGTGGCGGGTGGCCACGGTGAGTTTCCTTACTTGCTTTGGTTATTTGTCCTTGTCGATCACTTTTACTGACTTTGTTTTCTTTTTTTCCTATAGAATGTCTGCTCTATAATCACCGTAGTTGATCGGCTCTGGTCCTAAGGTGCCTCTACGAGGACAAGCACAAAGAGGCGGAGTTGTCAAGGGCTCGGGCGATCGAGATTGAGGCCCTAAAGGCCCAACTGGTCGAGACTGGAGCCAAGAAGACCGGACTGGCTGAGCTGGTGTTAGACAGTGTATGCCCTTAGCTCCAATCAGAATGATGTACATTATGACATTTAATGTAAATGAATAAAGTCATATTTGATTCATGTTATTATGGTGTGTTTCTGTGTAATACCCTTAAACTGGACACTTATGAGACTCGTGTTAGTTTAGAATCTTCACAGACGTTGGATATATCTGGGGAGATTTATCCTGCCAAGGCTAACATTGATGTGCCACCAAGTTGGTTGGGGTGGCTTGTCTCAACTGCCAGGGTGAAACCTGAGGTACATGCAGTATGTGTTTTCTTGAAACCCTGAATTGGACCAAAATTCCAGTATTGCTTTGGACCTTGGAGATAAATGGGCAAAACTGGGATGTTACACCTGATCCCTAGACTCGATTATGATATTGCACTAGGTGTTGGATTGGGCTGTCTTTGATATGCCAATCAGTGAGATCCTTAGAGGGGGTCAAAACCTAGGTATGTTGGGACAGTCCGAGAATTCATCTGAGTGGGTGATCATAGAGACAGGATCAACACCTTTGTCGGACAAAGTGAATGATCAGGGATGCACTCTCTCTGATAGAAACCAAAACTTCCAGAAGTTGATTTCAACCATTGAAATTTGTTTTGCAAAATATATTTATATAGAGATATACATATACATATATATATATATATATATATATATATTAAGGTTTCAAAATGTTTGCAAAAGGTTTTAATTCCCAAGATCCATGTGAGTAGAGAGTGCAGCACTGTACCTTGCAGTCAAGGGAGAGGTCCTCTCTTGTCAAGTAATGTTTGATCATTATGGGCTGAGAGGTTAAGTGTAAAACCATTGAGGGTAATACCTGATGGGCTAATCTTGCATCTGCCCACAGTCCTTGGGTTTTTATAAGGTGGCTTGACCCAGGGACCATTTAGTGTAAATGTTGGACCCATTAAGAGCCCATGGTGATGGACTCAGGGGTTCACTGTCTCCTACAGTGAATTCGGCTAGGCCTTGTAACAGAGGTTGGGCTGAACTCAGGTGGCTGATGTGTAGATCAATGTTTGGGTCCCACGCAATACAAGGATATCCAACTGAGCAACATTTTGGAGGATAAGTGAGCACAAAGACTTAATGGGCCTAAAGCCCAATTCGAACTGGCTTAATAAGATTAATTAAAGAGGGGTGGTCCTGGGATTTAGATCAGCTGATAGGATAAGGGATTATCCCTATCCACTCAGATAGTCCAGATCCAAATAGAGATTTGGATAAGGAAACTCCTAATTAGATTAGGAGGGCTGATCTTTATCTACAGATAAGATAAGGGATTATCCTTATCTCTTAAAGAGAGTCCAGATCCAAATACAAGATTTGGATTAGGAAACTCGTAATGGGATTAAGAGATGCTCTCTTTAAGGCTATAAATAGAGGAGCAGGGCGAACCTCCAGTTCATCCTTCAGTCTACTGAATCAAGAGAGAAGATAGCATACAATTGGACTGCCTCTATCATCTGCTCTTGCTCTCTCCTGCTATTGTCGCCATAACCAGTTTGGTCTCCACTCTAAGAGTGATCAAGAAAGGGTTCTTGATATTATCTTTTGGTAGAAAAGGTGATCTGAAGTCGTGCTCACTCGCCCTCCATTAGATTCTTGCTAAAGAATCAATTTCTTGCTGAAGAGCCATCCTGTTGATTCTGCTTCATCCTACACTATGTCATCTTCGGTGGAAGTAGCCTTTGGATTTATCCTTGGGCGTGAACACCTTCATTGGAGATTACTATTACTTCGTATCAGCTATAACCTACCACTCCCTTTTGTTTACAGATTTGGTCTGGTTTGGGCTCAAGATTGATCCTTGAAAATGCAGTTTTCTAAAATAGGGAATACGATTCCCACATGGGAGAGAGAGAAATTTTTGAAATTTCGCCCAACCTTCCTGTAGGGTTTGGCCATCCATATGATGGATCTCTCATCCCTTCAGCTGGAGGGCAAGGTGGCTGAACACAAGCGTGGTATCAATGAGTGGGAAGCATCAAAGAAGGAGGCCAACAAGCGCGTATCCCGGGCTGAGGAGTAGGCGATTGCTCGGTTCAAGGCCTCCCAAGAGTATCAGGATGAAGTAGACAATTTTGCTTCACCTTCATGGGAGCTCGGGATTTATCTTTCCTGGGATAGAGTCTTATGTCGGCTTCCTGACGCAATTGAGGTCATATAGGGTCATAGTCCTCACGACCCAAAAACACCCATTGAGGGCATCGTTGAGAACATGGAAGTGCTCGAAGAGGTAGGGAGCGCCGAGGAGAACCTTATCGAAGGCTAATCTGCTCTCATTGTTCATATTCTGCCCTGTTTTTGTCATGGAACTACTTCTTTTTCTCTCTTTTTTTGTAAGCGGCTCGGTATGAGCTTGAACTGATGTAAATATTTATGCTAATGGAATGTTGCTTTTTGGCTCCGAACTTGCGTGTTGTTCTTTCTCTTTATGCTAAGTCACGAGCTTGGAACCATGTTAATATTTATTCTAAGTCAGGGGCCTCGGTCTTACCACGGCCAAGGTCAAGAGTGGCCGAGGTCTCTACCTTCGCGGTCGCGATGTTTAGTAGTCGAGGTCTCTGCCTTGGTGGCCGAGGTCTTTAGTAGTCGAGCTCTCTACCTTGGTGGTCGCGATCTTTAGTAGTCGAGGCCTTTGCCTTGGAGGTCGATGTCTTTAGTTGCCAAGGTCTTTAGTAGTCGAGGTCTCTACCTTGGTGGTCGATGTTTTTAGTAGCTGAGATCTTGGGTCTTCGATTTTTGGCCAAAGTGTTGTGCAAGCTCTCATCTTTTGGGGATGCTAAGTTTCCAGTCTCGGGAGCTTTTGGCTCTTCGTAGGCAAGTCGTTCCTCAGCTAGCTCTAACCCGACGCACTATCAACGGGTGTGCGGAGTTTAATGACCACCCTCTAGCCTTCGTGGGTGGGAGTGTTCTTCTCCATTTTAGACTCAAGTCGTCAATCAACCGAGTCAACCGGGGTGGTCGGCAATGAACTACCTGGCTAGCCAGTGGCTATGCGTTTTGGGCTCGGGCCATTATATATCAGCCGAGTCGGTGTGTGGGAGTCTCAACCGTTAAGAATTCAGTTGGAAGTCGTATGTTGCGCGATATGGTGTGCGGTGTGTGTCGTGCTTTTGGATCCACTTTGCAGGGTAAATAAATTATTTTATTAATGTAGAAATACTAATAATACATTTGGAGATTCACGGTGTTCCAGGTCCTCTATATAGGTCTGCCATTGTGGTCTTCCAATCTATAGGTACCAGGTCCGATCACTCTAGTGACTCTATAGGGTCCTCATAGTTAGGTCCAAGCTTCCCTTCTCCTTGCGCAGGTACTATGACCTTTCGAAGAACAAGGCCACCGGTCTTGAACTCTCTTCTTCGGACTTTGGAATCGTAGTACTTTACCATTCTTTGTTGCTATGTGGCCATTCTGAGATGTGCTAGGTCGCGTGCTTCTTCCACCAAGTCAAGCTCTGCGTGGAAGTCTTGATTGTTTTGTTCTTCATCGTACAACTCAGCTTGGAGAGTTGGTGAGTCAATTTCCACAGGGATCATGGCTTCGGCCCCGTAAGTTAGGCTGAAGGGCGTCTCTTCGGTGGTTGTCCACGGCGTGGTTCTGTATGCCCAAAGAATGTTCGACAATGCTTCAACCCACTTTCCCTTGGCCTGATCAAGTCTACTTTTTAGGCCATGCAGTAAGGTTCGGTTGGTCACTTCAGTTAACCCATTGCTCTGAGGTCGAGGTACGGATGTAGTTCGGTGCTCGATCTTCCGGTCGGTGCAGAGTGCTCTGAACTTTTGATCAGTGATCTATATACCATTGTCGATGATGAGAACTCGTGGAATGACAAAGTGGCAGACAACACTTTACCAGAAGAAGTTCTGAGCATTCTGTGCGGTGATGCGTGCTAAAGCCACGACTTTCAACCACTTGGTGAAGTAGTCTACAACAACTAGTAGGAACCTCTTTTGCCTGATAGCAATGGGGAAAGGTCCGAGGATATCCATTCCCCACTATGTGAAGGGCCACGGGCTGGTGATCGGCATTAGGGGAACCACTAGCTGGTGATGAAGGTTAGAGTGCCTTTGACATCGGACACATCTTCTAACGAGCTGGGCTGCATCTTGCTTCATAGTCGGCCTAGTAGTAACATTGTCAAAGCGCCTTGTAACACAGGGTTCAGGCGCTGGGGTGGTCTCTGCAAATTTCTTCGTGTATTTCCCTGATGACGTAGTCGGCCTCAGCAAGGGTGAAACACTTCAGGTAGGAAATAGTGTGAGACCGATGATAAAGTTTTCCCTAGATAAGGCAGTATTGTGCCACCCTGTATGCGAGCTTTTTTGCCTTTGTCCGATCTTCAGAAATGTGTCGTTCTATCGGTACTGTGCTATAGGGTCCATCCAGGATGGACCTTGCTGGACTGGAAGGACGATAAGTGCCATAGGAGCAATGCTGGGTTGAGCCAAGATGTCGATCCGAACTGTTGTGTTGAGGTTGGAACGTGGCAAACTAGCTAGTTTTGAGAGTGCGTTAGCTCGTACATTCTCAGCTTGAGGGATCTATTGAATAACGAAGTGATCGAACTGTTGAGTGAGCTCCTGCACTTTTTGAAGGTAGCTTTCCATCGTTGGGGTTCGCGTCTCAGACTGGCCATGGAACTGGTTGACCACCAACTGTGAGTCGCTGAAGGATTCGACGTGCCGAGCACCAAGGTCTAGGTAAAGTCGGAGCCTTGAAATGAAAACTTAGGGCATTCTCGAGCATCGTACCTTCCAGTCCAAAGAGGATAAGACCGGCCCCACTGCCCTACTTGTTGAATGAATCGTCCACATGGAGAGTCCATATCTGTTGTGCTGGGGCTGGGTCTTGGATTGTAAATGTGCACTCTAATAGAAAGTCAGCTAAGGCTTGGGCCTTGATGGCGGACCGGGGAGCGTATTCGATGTCGAACTCACTCAGTTCCACACTTCACTTGATTAGGTGGCCAGATGCTTCCGGCCTCTGCAACACCTGCTTGAAAGGTAGGCTGGTGAGCACACGGACGTTGTGGGCTTGGAAGTTTGCTGAGTTTCCTTGCCATGGTGATCAAGGCTAAAGCAACTTTCTCTAGGTTCATGTAGTGAGTTTCTACACCGTTGAGGGCTTTGCTGGTATAATAGATCGGCCTTTGCATTTGGTCATTTTCTTTGACTAGCACCGAGCTGACCACCTCATCCCGGTCGAGAGGTAGTGCACTAGCTCGTCCCCAGGGCTCGGTTTAGTGAGGAGATGTGGCGAGGTTAGGTACCTCTTCAGCTCCTGAAAGAATTATTTGCATTCTTTGATTCACTGGAAGTCCTTGACTTTTTTCAGAGCCTTAAAGAAGGGCAGGCACCGGCCTGCAAATTTAGACATAAATCTACAGAGGGCGGCTATTCGTTCGGTGAGGCACTGCACTTCTTTATAGGTCCGGGGTGACTGCATGTCGAGGACTGCCTGGATCTTTTATGGGTTAGCTTCAATTCCCCGTTGAATGAGCATGAACCCTAAAAATTTGCCGGAAATGACCGCAAAAGCACACGTAGTCAGATTCAGTTTCCTGAGGGTGCTGAAGACTTCCTAGAGATCAGCTAGGTGGTGCTCAGCCTTTTTGCTATTCACGAGCATGTCATCGATGTAAGCTTCAACGTTGCAACCGAGCTGGTCTTTGAACACCACGTTCACCAGTCGTTGATAAGGAGCGTTGGCATTCTTGAGGCCAAATGGCATAGCTGTGTAGTAGTAAAGTCCATAGTCTGTGATGAAGGCGGTCTTCTCCTAATTGTCGGAATGCACCTAGATCTGATTGTACCCCGTGAATGCATCCATGAAACTTAGGAGTTCGTGCCCTATTATTGCAACGACGAGCTGGTCGATCCTTGGCAGGGGGAAGCTGTCTTTGGGACAGAGCTTGTTTAGGTCAGTGAAGACAATGCAAATTCTCCACTTTCCATTCACCATCACCACGTTGGCCAGCCAGCCCAGGTACTTTACTTCCCGAATAAATCTGGCATCGAGCAACTTCTGGACCTCCTGGTTGATAATTTTCCACCATTTTGTGGCAAAGACGTTGTCAGCATTAAGGTGGTGGGTGATGACCTCGGAATCAATCCCCGAAGTATCTGCCGCCGACCATGCAAAGACGTCGACATGGTCTCTTAGTAGCTGCACAAGTTCCCCGTGCAAACAATTGTCCAAGAGAGATCCGACCTGGACCATCTTCTCGAGGTCTTCCTTGGAGAGTGGCACCTAGATGAGGTCTTCGATAGGTTGGCCACATTGTGTTCTCAATTCGTCACGCAGATCTATACTCTCGGTTGTGAGCATCTCCACGGCTTGTTGCTTCCCTCGACAGGATGTCAAGTAGCATTGTCGTTCCTCCCTCTGGTCTCCATGGGCCACTCTTACCCCATAGGGGGTTGGGAACTTCATGGACAACCCCCTTGAGTTTGTCTTCGATGAATGTGATATGACCCTCTTGCCTTTTCTTCTGTTCCCAATCGTCGATCTCCAGCAAGCGTGTGTACCTCTTTTATCCCGAACTTCTTTCCCCTCTGAAGGCCATTCCTCTTGAGATAACGGCCATGACTCCGGCTGGGGGAGCACGGCCTGGGGGCCAAGGGCGTGGCTCCACCTTCGGGGTTGTCCTCTTTGATGTCGATGAAGCCTGCCAGGTAGCTGCACCTGATTAGGTCCTCAAGATGGTGCTTAAGGTCGAGATATTAGTCGCTCTCATGGTCGTGGTCCCAATGAAAGTCATAGTACTTGTCTTGGTTTCTTTTGTTGCCCTAGGTTTTCATCTTTTCGGGCCATCGGACATATTTGTTGTCTCGGATAAGCAACAGGATCTCAGACCACGGTGCAATCAGAGGCATGAAATTCCATAAGGTCGGAGGTGGTGTGCGCTGCCTCCATTCTAGTTGGCGATCCTGATGTTTTCTTTCTCAGTTCGCCCTCTTTGCCTTCTGCTCCTCAGTATCTCTTCTCTTTTTTTTTTGGGTTGTTCCTCCTCATCTATTTGTGCCTGGTCTTCCTTCGTATTGATGTACTTTTGTGCGTGGCTCATCAGCGCGGCTATAGTTTGAGGAGGGTTCTTAGATATCGAGAAGTTGAAAGGCGAAGGGTGGAGTCCGTGATGTATGGTTCTAACGGCCACCGGTGGGTTCAAGTGTCGAACTTGCAATGCTTCAGTTTTGAACCTCGCTAGATACTTTGAGAGACTCTCCCTTCCGTTTCCGCACCTGTATGAGGCTAGCCGAAGTTTTTCACTGCTTTTGTCTTGACGTGAATTGCGCCAAAAACTAGTTCTCCAACTATTTCTAAGAGGAGATGGAGCGCGGGGGGAAAGAAGAGTACCATGTTAGGGCTAATCCTTTTAGGGTCTCCACGAAAGCCTTGAACATTAGGCATTTAGATGAGCCATGCAACACCATTTGGGCTTTGAAGTCTGCTACATGGTCACCAGGACCTATGCTTCCGTCATACCTCTCGAATGATGGTGCCTGCCACACAACTGGGGGGGTGTTCGTCTATTATTTCTTGTATGAAGGGCGGCTCAGTGGCGGGCTAAGTGGTTGGTGTTACAAGCTGCACCGTAGGAGGGGTCGTGCTTCTCTAGGCATGGTTGTTCTCCAACTTGGTCAGTTGGTGCCGAAGTTAACTTCAAATCTTGGCGTCTTTGTTGTCTAAAGTTGCGGCGTGTATGGGCCTCTCCTTCTTGGGTGGTATTGAACAGTCCTTCATTGAACTAGACTCGGCAATGGAGACCGATTAATGTGGTATTCTCTTGCCAAGCCTTTCCTTGGTTGGGATTCGAGCAGTTTTGTGAGTTATGCTCTGGTTGTCGCTCTCGAGATCGAGAAGATGAGCTTGATCTTTTCAAAATGTCTTGTTTGTCTTGGTCGGACCGTGCCCTGTCTCTACTTGATCGATGTGTTTTGGGGTCCTCAAGCGGATCAACCTTCGTACTCGTTAAGGCAAGAGGGGAGGCGGTATGAGTGGGCGGTGCCATGGATCCCAGTGATTGCATCATCGCCAATATTTGGTTGACCTTTTCTTGCATTGCCTGAAGTTGTGCAGGGTCGACCACTACTGGCTGCGGGGGTGTTTGGGTTTCACGGCGCAGTGGGCTGTGATGAGAACGAGATTCTTGAGATGGGGATTGGGCTATCCATTTTTTAGAGTTGTTTCTCGGCATCATGGTTGATTCTTGATGGCACGGTAAGAGAAATTTAGGGAAGGTTTTTTGTGCATTTCCCACAGACGGTGCCAATCTGATGCTGCTTGATCCTAGGTAGTGCAAGAACCGACGTCACAGTCAAATAGTCCTGCCAACTGAGCAGAGATGAGGTGGAAGGATGAAGCTGCACACCAAGATTTGGGAGCAAGAAACAAGTCAGAGGCTTGAGGAGTTATCCCTAAGTAGAAACTTTGATGCTCAAGTCAGTTGAAGAAGGTGGGTGATCGGGCCAAGCAGTTGGAGTGCAGTGCTGGTCTGAGCAGAGTAAAAGTATAAATCAAGAGTTGGAAATTAGATCCCTTACTATGAGCCAAAGTTACCTTTTTATAGCCAAGGAGTCATGTCCTGTTCGAATAAGGCTTCCAGAGTTGTAGGGATAAGGATGTCCACCGAGGTCTTTTGGATAAGACCTAATCCCCAACGGAATTGTCCCCATTTGGTTATGGTAAATTGTTGCCTTCCCTTCCACTACACACACCTATTTCTTGTATGCCTACAAAATAACAAAGATATAGGCAATTCTTAATTAATTTTTTATAGAGAAAAGGGGGTCATGAAATTTGAACTTGAACGTAAAATTCTATGTTGAGATTGAAGTATTTGGGTCTAGAAATTGTTATGGTGTGTTCAAGTAGCCATCACATGCATGGTATATGAAATGAAATTTTGAGGAGCCACTCTTAGTGATACTGGCTAATGGTCTAGGTACCCACAAGTTGTTTTCACATTCTTACAAGATATAACAGTTGTGCATTAGGAATATTTCCATGAATTGTTCCCAATAAGAGGGATAACATTTAAGAGATATGCTTCCGTCAAGACAAGCCCGTTCCCACACCATTCCAATTGCCTTTGGCAATCTTATATTGGGAATATTAAACACTACAAGAAAAATGGGCGCGGTATGGACCCGAACCATATTCATCCTATAGGTCCGAACGGAATACAAAGAATCAAGTGTTTCGGGGGGTTTCTCTCTTGTATACACAAGTATGAGTCTTGTGAGAAATGTGTGAGACATTGGGTGTATTTGGGGCTTAGGTTTCTGTGAGAGCACAACTCTGTATTTCTTCTCCATTACCTAGTACATAGTGGATTCTTGTTCCTCCTTCGCCCATGGATGTAGGCTATAAGGCGAACCATGTAAATCTGTGTGTTCTCTGTACTTCTTCTCTTTATCTTTGTTTTATTTTTCATTTGAGTGCCATTTCAAATCTGTTTTCTTGGGTTTCTTTGTAGCTAATTGGTATTGGAGCCATATTTTTCATTTGGCACTTATAATGTCATCAATGAAGTTTGATATTGAGAAGTTCGATGGTAGCATCAGTTTTAGCATTTGGCAAGTCAAGATGCATGCCATTTTGGGACAAGATGGACTATAAAACTCTATACGGGAAGGAGAAGAAACCTGCAACCGTGAGTGATGAAGAATGGGAGGAGTTAGATTTTAATGCCCTAATCACTATTCAATTGCTGCTATCAAATGAAGTTTTATAGGAAGTCGTTAATGAGAGGACCGTTGTGGGTTTGTGGCAATAGTTGGAGTCTCTATACTTGTCAAAATCTCTTGCTAGTAAACTCTACTTGAAGTTACGACTGTTCCTGTTTTGGATGGCTAAAGGTACACCTATAAAATCTCCTATTGATGAATTTAACTCTATTATCATAGACTAGAAAAATATTGATGTTAAGGTTGAAGATGAAGATAAAGCCCTTTTGTTACTCTATTCCTTACCGCCCTCATATAAGTCTTTTAGAGAGTTTCTCATCTATGGAAGAGACACCATTAGTACAGAGGATGTTAAAAAGGCATTACTCTCCAAAGAGATGATTGATAAAGACTTGACTATGAATAGGGGTGATAGTCAAGACTCTGGATAGTTTGCAAGAGGGAGGTCTAGGGATAAGGGCTCAAATAGTAAACTGAAGTCTGGATCAAGATCTAGACATAAGAACTTGACCTGTAACTATTGTCACAAGAAAGGGCATATTAAGTCAGAAACTTATAAGTTGAAAAATAAAAACTAGAATGAAGAAAAGAAAAAGAATAACTCTACAGAGGATAGTGTGGCTAAGGATGAGAATGTGGATGTCCTTTTAGTGATAGATGACAAAATCAGATCCAAGGATGAATGGATTCTGGATTCGGGTTATTCCTGGCATATGTGTCCCAACAGGGACTGGTTCTCCACCTACGAATCTATTAATGATGGAGTTGTATTAATGGATAATAATGCCTCATGTAAAACTGTGGGAAAAAGAACAATTCGAATCTGAATGCATGATGGTGTTATGAAAATATTAACAGATGTACATGTACTGGACTTAAAGAAAAATCTCATCTCTTGGCACTCTAGATGTTAAAGGATGTAAATATTTAGCTGAAAGTGGAGCTCTGAAAATCATTAAGGGTGCTCTTGTTGTGATGAAAGGCATGAGGATCAGAAGTTTGTATGTGCTACAGGGTACCACTATCACAAGTTCAGATGCAATTTCTACTCATCTCTATATGAGTCTAACACCACCAAGTTATGGCATATGAGGCTAGGACATATGAATGAAAGGGGACTTACTATGTTAAATAGGAGATGTCTTCTTTCTGGCCAAAGTATAGAAAATCTTGACTTCTGTGAACATTGTGTTTTCGGGAAATAGAAAAGAACCAGTTTTAGTATAGCCATTCATAGGACAAAGGGCACTTTGGATTATGTTCACTCAGATCAATGGGGACCTTCACAAGTTCCATCAAAAGGTGGTGCTCGATATCTTCTTACAATCATCGATGACTATCCCAATAAGGTATGACTTTATTTTCTAAAGCATAAGAATGATGTATTTGTGACTTTTAAATAGTGGAAATGTTTGCTTGAAAAGCAAACAGGAAAACAAGTCAAGCAATTGAGAACAGATAATGATTTAGAGTTTTATGAAAATGAATTTAATTAGTTTTGCAAAAATGAAGGCATTGTAAGGCATTGTACTGTTTTCAAAACACTACAGCAGAATGGAGTTGCAAAACATATGAACAGAACTCTACTAGAGAGAGCAAGGTGCATGTTGTCAAATGTTGGTCTCTCAAAGGACTTTTTGGGCAGAAGTAGTTAATATGGCTTGTCACCTAGCAAATCGATCTCCATTTATAGCCATTGAATGTAAGATTCCAGAAGAGGTATGGTCTGGTAACCCTCCTAATTATTCAAATTTGAAAATATTTGGTTGTCTAGCATATGCATGTGTTAACGAAGGCAAGCTTGAGCCTAGGGCCAAGAAGTGTATATTTCTTGGTTATGCGTTAGGTGTGAAGGGATACAGATTGTGGTGTCCTGATCATAAATCACCAAAATTTATAGTTAGTGGAGATGTTACTTTTGATGAGTCTACTATGCTTCACCCAAGAAAGGAGTCTTCAAATTCTTGTGATGCAAATTAAACACAAGGTTCAGGAAAGAAGGTGGAGATAGAAGTTAAAAGTGCTTCCTCATCTCAGTTTACATCAGTCTAGGTGCCCATTTCTACTAAGATAGAAGAACATGTACAAGAGGAAGAAGAGAAGGAGCAGTATTCTATTGCTAGAGGCTGAACAAGGAGAGAGACCAGACCACCCCAGAGATGTGGCTATGCTGATTTGGTTGCCTATGCATTGTTAGTTGCAGAGAATGTTGATGTTACAAAACCCCAATACTTGTGCAGAAGCTATCTCATCTGTAAATTCTGTTAAGTGATTGACAGCTATGCATGAAGAGATTGAAACCTTGCATAAAAACCAGACTTGGGAGTTGGTAAGATCACCTAAAGGAAAAAAGATTGTTAGATGCAAATGGGTTTTCAAAAGAAAAGAATGTACTCCAGGTGTAGAGGATGCTAGATATAAGGCACGATTAGTTGCAAAAGGCTACAGTCAGGTACAAGGTGTTGGTTTTAATGATGTTTTCTCACCAATTGTTAGACATAACTCCATTCGTGTTTTTATTGCTTTAGTTGCCATGCATAATTTGGAATTAGAACAGTTAGATGTTAAAACTGCTTTCTTACATGGAGAACTTCATGAACAAATTTATATGCATCAACCCGAGGATTTTGTTGTTGAAGGGATGGAAAACCATGTTTGCTTGTTAAAGAAATCTTTATATGGCTTAAAACAGTCTCTTAGACAATGGTATAGAAGATTTTACTCTTTTATGGTGGCTCTTGGGTATTATAAATGCAAATATGATATTTGTGTTTATTTTAGGAAACTTGTAGATGATTCTTTTGTTTACTTGCTACTTTATGTTGATGATATGCTTATTGCAGCAAGAGAAATATCTGAAATCAACAGATTAAAAACACAGTTGAGTGGTGAGTTTGAAATGAAAGATTTGGGTGCAACAAAGAAAATTCTAGGCATAGAGATTCAGAGGGACCGAAAAGTAGGGAAGTTGTATTTGACACAACAGAAGTATGTTGAAAAGGTCTTAGAGTGCTTTGGCATGAAAAATGCTAAACCAATAAGTACTCCTATTGCAGCCCACTTCAGACTTTCAGCAAATTTGTCACCACAAATAGATGAAGAGGAAAAATATATGTCACATGTCCCCTACTCTAGTGTAGTTGGGAGTATTATGTATGCCATGGTTTGCACACGACCTGACATTTCACATGCAGTTAGTATGGTGAGCAGATATATATCATGTCCTAACAAGACACATTGTCAGGCAGTGAAGTGGATTCTCAGATACTTGAAAGGTACATCAGATACTTGTTTGGAGTTTGGGAGGAGTAGTGACAGTTTGATGGGTTATGTTGATTTAGATTATGCAGGTGATCTTGACATAAGAAAATCACTCACAGGTTATGTATTTTCTATTGGTGGTTGTACTGTTAGTTGGAAAGCTACTTTACAGTCTACAGTTGCTTTATCTACTACTGAAGTTGAGTATATGACAGTGACTGAGGCAGTTATAGAAGTTATTTGGTTGAGAGGGTTGTTTGGTGAACTCAATTTGGGTCCAAAGGTGACTGTTGTTTACTGTGATAGTCAGAGTGCTATTCATCTGACTAAGGATCAAATGTACTATGAGAGGACGAAACACATTGATGTGAGGTACCATTTTGTTCGTGATGTTGTAGAATAAGGAGATATCATTGTGAAGAAGATTGGTACTGCAAATAACCCAATTGATATGTTAACAAAGCCTTTTCCTGTGGCTAACTTCAAGCATTGCTTGGACTTGATTGGTGTTTGCAGCATTTGAGTTTGCCCATAGGGGCTTTTATTGGAGAAGGTGGAGGGAAATTACTATTTTGTGATGCTTGAGAGAATTCAAGCCAATGTGGAGATTTATTATGTTTGTGCCTTGAATTCTTTGTAGCGACCCGCTTCGTGAATCTGCTCTGAATTAATTTGAGAAAAACCCGAAGGCAAAATTTCATAGTATTTTGCACACGACCCAACCTATATTCATCCAATAGGTCCAAACTGAATACGAAGAGTCATGTATTTCGGGGGGGGGGTTTCTCTCTTGTATACAAAAGTCTGAGTCTTGTGAGAAATGTGTGAGACATTAGGTGTATTTGGGGCTTAGGGTTTCTGTGAGAGCACAACTCTGCATTTCTTCTCCAGTACCTACTACATAGTAGATTTCTATTCCTCTTTTGCCTATGGGCGAAGGCTATAAGCCAAACCACATAAATCTGTGTATTCTTTGTGCTTCTTCTCTTTATCTCTGTTTTATTTTTCATTAGAGTGCCATTTTGAATCTATTTTCTTGAGTTTTTCTGCAACAAAAATGAATAGAATGTAATCTTTTGGGTTGAATATATAGGGGTTGATTCGTACTTGGTACCATAATAAAGGGATCAAATTCAGATCACCTTTGATGAGATCAAATTCAAATTTCTACAAATAGATTCCATTTGTATCCCTAGTTGTCATTCTCTTTTTATTAAATTTTCAAGTAGTCAACAAATTTAATCTGATCTAGCTTTGTAGCGACGATAAGCAATCATCATCAATTAGAAAGCTCCTTTGTTCAAACATTACAGTTTTATTGCAGTAGTAAATACTTGGTTACAATGACAATAGCTTTAATGTGCGCTTCACAGAGAGAGAATCCACTGGTTACATATCACGTTATATCACTGGTCATTGTTCCTTTATTGATATATAACTACCTTTGCAACCTTTATTTGTATATATATATATATATATATATATATATATATGAGAACCGCTCTCAAGTGAAAATGATTTGGTGCTTGGGTTGTTTTTGTGGTGAGAATAGCCCAAAATGTCTCTCGGTCTCTGCTCCAGGCTTGGTATTCTCATCGAACATTGCAAATATGTAGGTCTCAATGGGACCACTGGGCCTTCTGGGAGTACCCCCTTTCACATGTTGGATCAACCTGCTCAAATAAGTCCTTGCATTTGCAGTGGTTGCTATAGGGTCACCAGCACTTGGCCAGCCACTTTCTGATACAACAATCCTGACAGAAGAACCACCCACCTTCTCAACAGCAGCATAGACAGAATCCAACAGGGCATCAAAAAGGTTCTGGTATCTGAGCTGGCCATCAGTTACCACAGTTCCTGGTGCAGTGAACAAGGCATAATCAAGCCTGATAACGTTTTGGTTGTCATGATAACTGAAGTAAGGATAAATATTAGCGCAGAGTGGTGACCCTTTTTCTGCTAAGAAGCCAATGATAGGCCTCATATATTGCAGAAACTCAGCTCTGAAGACAGAATTGGAAGGAGGATAGGTATTCCCCAGGACTCCCGAGTAAGTTGCAGTTGTCACCTTCACTTGGTTTTGTAACCCAGCTGCTTCAACTGCCCTCTGGATGTTTCTCATGGCAGGGAGGACATACTGGAAATCTTGGAGGCTGACTTCATTACCAACGACAATATACTTGAAGTTGATAGTAGCTCTGTTGTCTACCACATTGCCATAGACAAAGTCATACGCCGGAGTGAGGTCATTGCCGGCAATGCGTTGAAGGTCTCTGTTTGGGACGCCAAGCATTACTTCAATGTTGGAGCCTTTAAGAGCCTGAAGAGTGGTTCGATCAGGTTCATAAAGCCTCATCTTGTTAATATTATTGGCCTTAAAGAGGGCCACAACTTCATTTGGTGGTGGTAAATTGTTGCCTTCCCTTCCGTTGCACACACCTATCGCTTGTACGCCTGTAGAAGATAGAGAGCATGGTTAATTAATTAGTTGATTTTACGTAATTTCATATGCTTGAGTTGGATTCAATTTGGTTCCACCCAATTAGCAGGGATGATCATGGAGTAAGGGTGTCAATGGATCGGTTTTGGACGGATTGAACAGACCAAAAAGACACTGGATTGGACAAATTCAGTCCAAAATATTTATTAGACCTGGTCCATCTGTAATAAATTTATTTTGGATTTGGTTGGATTAAGCCAATATCGGGTCTATTGATATAAGATAAGAATATAGGTGTCAATGGACTGGATTTGTGTTGAAACCAATCTAAATTAAAATGAATTTAAACAAATTGGATGGTTCAAACATTGAATTGGAACAGTCTAAAATGGTCCAAATTATTCATTAGATTGGATTAGACCTGATTCATTTGTAATTGACTCACATTGGACTTGGACTGGATTAGACCAAATCCAGTCCAATCAACACCCCTACATGGATCGGGTTGGATCTTTGCTAGAAATTTTCTTTTTATTTATCTATTTATTATTATTATTATTATTATTATTTACTTGTAATAGTACACAATGGAGAGTAGCCCATCCCCCAACCCAAATGCAAATGGGATTCGACCCCAAATTTCCGCTACAACCCGCAAGAGACGTTACTAACCAGCCAGTTGGAACCTTGCAGTCCTGAGCTAGACTTCGTACCTGTGATAAGGATATAGTTTTTGTCCTGCCCAACCTTTTTCCCAGTCCAAGCCAGGGCCTGTATCATTTCTGTTTACAATATTAAATATATAATTGATACTATTTGTCATATAATATGCATACAAAATTTATTGTATTTTATATAATATAAAAATTATATAAAATATGAATTATACATGTCCTATTATAATTATAATAGCATACATATATATATATATATATATATATATATATATATAAAATAAGCTATGCAGGTTGGGACGAGCGTAAAGCAGTGAGCCCATGCCTGACCCAAAAATTTGCTGGCCTGTGTTGGGCTCGAACACAACACAACCTAAGCTCAAGCCCAGATTTCCCGTCCAGTCCAATTCAGGCTGAAAATATCACCCCTACCAATCGGAAATGTTTTCTTTTGATTTTAATTTCTTTTAACAAAAGCCGTATTGATTAAGGCCGCATGACGTACGCAGAAAAGGAGGCTATGAGCTCATCAAATCTGTAGAAAGTCTCCACAGTTAGGCAACTCTTAATTAAACCTGGGCGCATCCCCTTTTCAATGTAAAATTCTATGTTGAGATTGGAGTGTTTTGGGTCCAGAAGTTTTGTGTTCAAGCTCACAATCATAACATAAGCAGTCCGAAAGTCAAGAGTAAATGGGTTTTGTTTTTTTCTTTTTTGGTAATTAGTAAATGGGTTTGGTCTTCCCCATTTATTGTTTACTCTCTACTCTCTACTGTCACGGCTTTGCTTGTGACCTTGTAGGAATCAAGCCCTTGACTTGTGAGTAAACGTAGCTCTTTGATGTTAATTTATTTTCAGTAAAATCAGGGTTATGCTCATTAGAGAATGATAACCCATAACCTACATACAATCTCAGTTTACAGTAGTAAGTGATTTAATTAGTGTTGAATCCTCGTTATAATAAATTAAATTTTAAAACAAGATATAAATAGACGTGTTGTTGTCCATATTACAAGTTACATAAGCAGTTTAAACTAGTAATTCATCATATCGTCTCTCCCGGGATATACTACAAAATATTATCATTGCATAGAACGATGCCAAATGTGACGTGTGAAATATGAAATGATTATGATTACGGAACGAAAGAAATGCGAAAATCACATTTGAAAATATACAAAAGAACTCCGCACAAAATTAAATGAAATATGAGAAACTGAAAAGAATAAGAGACGTAGTCCATGGATTTAAGAATTAATCAGGTAAAAACACAGACACTGCGTGTAGAGAGAGATAGAGAAAGACCTGTGTAGGTTGCAATACCCAATAGGAGCCCAAGAAGTAGCATTGCAGTAGCCCCAGTAGGACTGTTTCTACATGCCAAGTAGCAAATAGCCATGAAAAGCAGGAGAGAAAGCAAGCAAATAAAAACACCAAAATTGGTTAATTGGTTATCTTTGCAGTGCAATCGATACCCCTTTTATAGAGGCACAGCAAAATAAGATTTCCGTTTTCTTATCAATTTTTTCAGGGTTAGAGGTCCACACGCGAACCCACCTAGCCAATAATAATTACAGTCTGAAATGCTCGCTCTGTTGGATGAAGTTCAATGCTGTGTCAACAGGAATCTTAATTATATTGAGGCTGAATGTGACAATCTCCTAATTAACAAATTAATGATCTCCTTCTTGGCCTGTTTAATTACTACACTGATTACAAGAATTAATGTTAGTTTTCTATCCTGCTTAAAGGGAAGCTAATGTTAGTTTTCTATCCTTCTTGGCCTGTTTAATTACTACACTGATTACAAGAATTAATGTTAGTTTTCTATCCTGCTTAATGTTAGTTATCTTGATGCTTTCAATTTGTCAATGGTGGCCTCTCCATTTATCATGGTTTCACTGTTTTTAGTCATGTCAATCCACTAAAGCTTTACTTTTAAAGGATGTTTGAGGTCTTCCCACTCCCGGGATTAGATATTTCTTGATGTTTCTTTACATATATATATATATATTTTGTTGGGGGGCGTTGGAAAGGGCAGATCGAGTGGTTTAACTGAATCTTTGGGTTTGGGGCAAGGCAGGCCAACTCCTTCATGTATTCATTTACTTAATTACCTTTTGATAATGGTTAATAAAATTCTAGATTGTGTTTGGATTGAAGGAAAAGATATAAAGGAAGGAAAAGGTAAAGAAACTTGTACAAATCTTATATGGGTTTTCCTTCTTTTTCCTTCAAACCGAACACACCCTTAAGGTGACCACCAGCCTTTCACCTACTGTTAATAAGAAAGAAAAGAAAAATATGAAGACTTAAGTATTACATGTACAGCCTCCATGTCCCAACATGCATCCATCCCCGGCCATCACAGCAGGCACCCCTTCAAGGGTTCCATATTGATTTCTTTTTAATATATTTTTTTTTCTTTTTAAATCATGGTCCTTTTAGCACATATTACTGACAAAATGTAATACAATGAGTAGGGGTGCCCATGAAAAACTGAAAAACTGAAAAATCGAACCGAAGCATGTGCTAAATGCAGCAATCTGCATTAAATGCAGATATTCTACTATCTGTAGAATTTCCATAGATAAAATTGGGTTAAGAAAGGAAATATTTTACAGCAATAAGCATGTGCTAAATGCAGCAATCTGCAAACAGAACCTCAGAGGAAATCTTCTCTCCAGCAAGCATAACATATTTCAAATATCCTTCTTGTTGTCCAGGGTAAGTGGATTTTTTCCTTGATCCGTCTGCTCATCGTAGTCTGCATTGCGAACATAGGATATGTTCTCAATGCACACCTGTGATGCGCTATGAGGTTAGTGTGAAGCGCGTCGAGAAGTAAATCGGATCTCACCGATGGTATGGTGCGCTATTCTTTCTGTACCTTCCCATCATCCCATGGCAGTTTTATCCCTAACACCCTTCTTGCCGTATGGCATGAGTGTCAGTCAAGATATTCGCAACTCTTAATTATTGAATGAAATGCTTTTTTAATTCAACATAAAATGTTAAAAGGTATTTTTAACCAGCAGAAGTATTTTTTAAATTATTGAAAATAGTGAAATTTTTAATTAATTTTTAGAGTAAAATTAATGGACTCTATTTTTTTTCACTACTTTTAAACATGAAAATTAAGAAATATGTTTGAGCACCAAACAAATTAATTTATATTCTGATCAATCTAGCTAATTTGCAGCAAGCATAGAAGATCACCAATGAAAAAGCTCTCTTGTTCAAACATTACAGTAGAACTATATATGAGATACTATAAAATTATATCACTGCAGAGACTAGCTAGACTTCACATTATAACACTAGACTCGTTGTTCCTCTAGTGGTACATATGCATGTCCAACCTTTATTTCAAGTAGTAATACACTAGACCAAAAACTCTTTCCATTTAGTTGCGCGCCGCTCTTAACTGAAATTGATTTGGTACTTGGGTTGTTTCTGGGGGGAGAATAGCCCAAAATGTTTCTCTGTCTCTGCTCCAGGCTTGGTATTCTCATCGAACATGGCAAATATGTAAGTCTCAATAGGACCATTTGGCCTTCTGGGAGTACCTCCTTTCACATGTCGGATCAGCCCGTTCAAATAAGTCTGTGCATTCGGCGTTGTTGCTGCAGATTCACCAGCATTTGGCCAACCACTCTCCGATACAACAATCTTCACAGAGCCCCCGCCTGCCTTCTCAACAGCAGCATACATAGAATCCAAGAGGGCATCAAAAAGGTTCCGGTATCTAAGCTGACCATCATGTACCACATCCGATGGGGCAGTAAACAAGGCATAATCAAGCCTAATAGAAGCTGGGTTCCCGATGTAACTGAAGTAAGGATAGATATTAGCACATAGTGGTGACCCTTTTTCAGCTAGGAAGCCAACGATAGGCCGCATGTATTGCAGATATTGAGCTTTGAAGACGGAATTGGATGGAGGGAAGGTATTATCCAGGACTCCAGAGTAAGTTGCAGTTGTCACCTTGACTTGGTTTTGTAACCCAGCTGCTTCAACTGCTCTCTGAATGTTTCTCATGGCTGGGAGGACATATTTGAAATCTTGGGGAGGGACTTCATTACCGACAACTATATACTTGAATTTGATAGCGTCTCTGTTGTCTACCACATTTCCATAGACAAAATCAAACGCCGGAGTGGGGTTGTCGCCGGCCACACGCTGAAGTTCACTGTTAGGGACGTCAAGCATTACTTCAATGTTGGAGCCTTTGAGAGCCTGAAGAGCATCTCGATTTGGACTGTAAAGCCTCATCCTCTGTATATTATTGGCTTTATAGAGAGCCACAACCTCATTGGGTGGTGGTAAGTTGTTACCTAGCATTCCATAGCACACACCAATCGATTGTGCACCTGTAAATGGAAGACAGTGAGGACTTTTTGTTAAAAAAAAAAGGTATATATGGTGGTAATTATTAATTTATTCAAAGAAAAAAACACGAGTATGCTAATGACAGAAGGTATAGACAGAAAAGGATCGGGCCCAGGCCCAAATCATGCATCTCAAGCCCAGGAACTCGCCTGATCACTTCAACAACCCCGCCCCACCACCCAGTCCCAGCCAACTCACCCAAGACCCAGACACAGCTCCCCCATTAAAACAAATCAAACAAGGTCCCAGAACACACACCCAAACATTAGCTTAAACTGAGACTACTTTCAGACTGCCTACGAAACCCCTCAGCTACTACTCACACATCCCTATAAAAATCTGGAAGCTTCTTTGACGACACTGTGGTTTGGGAGGTAGTGCCAAAAAGAAACCATTGATTCCTGCTCCTTCGTCAGTTCAATCCAGTAAAAGGAAGCCAAGAAGAGCTCAGCTTTATGGTATCTCAGGACTTAGCCCCTTCCTTGTATTGGTAGAATAGAAGGGTGGCCAAGCTTCCAAGTCGGGAATGGAATGGAATGGAATTAATTTGACCTTGAAACCTCATCCCGATTCCATGTTATCTGATGAAATTGAAGCCTTCCAGTCTAGAAATTAATTCTACTTGTGTTCCATACACCAATTCATGCATATGAGTGAATCTAAAATTTGTATCCGGTAGATTTAATGTGCACTACAACCAAAAGCAATCTAAGTTTAGGAATCCCACCCCACATTTTGGATTAGGTTATTAAGAATAAACCTACTAAACTACTAAACGGGTAGATGCATATCCATGCGAACATATGCACACAAGAGAGAGAGAGAGAGAGAGACCTGCCAAGGATGCAGAAAACATTAACAGGCACAGGCCAATAACAAGCACTGAAGCAGCAGCCATAGAATGGCTGTTTCTTCTTGCAAAGCAGCACATAGTCATAAAGAGTGAGTAGTAGAGACTAAAGAGGAAGAAAAAGCTCAAGATTTGTTATGTTTCCAATGCAATTGATGCCCCTTTTATAAGGTTGATGGACGAGGCTAAGATATTTTTTTAATCTCATTTCGTTTTGTAGGGTTTAGAAGTCCGAACCTTCCCACACAATAATCACTAGAGAGATTAGCAGCCAGAGTTGAATATTCCACAGCCTTAATTCATAGATATGCCTGCCAAGACGATGCATATATTCCCTAGTTCTTAGTCTATTAAACCACTGTTGAGCTAGTATATTGACAAGTACTGCTTGTCTGCTTCTTCTGTTTCATTTTATTGAATTTCTCATAAAACCATGTGCCTTTTAAGCACATAATGACAATTTAAAAATCTTTCAACCGTGCTCTCTAGCATTAGAATTAATGTGGCTGCTGAGTTTATTACTGGGTTAGAATTTTGTCGAGTTATTGATTGTTCACAATGAATAAATTGCATGCGTTCACGGGATACTGTATATAAGTTAATCAACCTTTCAATCACAATGTGTCTGACGTAGGTATAGGTGAGATCACATCAGGGCTCCACAGGTATCCCATATAAATATATATATGAGAAACTCTAATAGTAGCTTAATGATCACTGTATAAAGGTCTAACATTATTAGAAAACATGTTTAATTGGATTCATTTGATTGTGTGTTCTTTCTTTTCGCATTGCAATTTTGTTTAACACCCTACTAGTAGCCCAGCCCATCGGTGGAGAGGAAAGGGGGCTTCTGATACAACCACAAATGGTGGGATCCACTGTCAATAAAGAACAAACTAATCCCTATTTTTTTCTCACAAAATGGTCAATGCACAGCTGCAAGTGGAGGGCGGATTCAGTCCGGAGAAAATGGTCCTCATTACCGTTTTTATGGCCCTTTTCAGCCATGCATTAGGAATATTTTCTCGAAAGCATAAAAATGCTCTCGATACATTTTTGTAAGGGCTAAATCTGATTTTTTGCAAGTCTTATGAGGTGGGTGTGAAGAGGATTCTAGGAACAAAAATCGGAGCTAATGTAAAATAGATTACATAACCAATCAAAAGTGAGCATGCCAGAATAATCAATTGATCCCACATTTTGTTTCATCCTGCCTAACAAGCCAAAGACTTTTAAACAATAATGACTATATGTATATAAACGAAAAATCTATGATGCAGAAAAGATATGGTATGGGAAGAGTTTTGATCAATCAAAATTTATTATAAATAACACCTATTGGCTATCACGTTTATGATTCTAAATGACTGGCTGGAAGTTTTTCAGATATCATATCTTTTTCATATCATAGTCAAACCCATAAATAAAACTTTTTATGGAAGTTTTTGTGAGACGAGCTAGACGGGGCCCAGGCCTAGGTTAAACCCCTTTTAGTAGATATCCACTCTAGTCTCGAGGCAACTACTAGTGGGCCCAGGCCTAAGTTAAATCCCTTCTAGTAGATATCCACTCTAGTCCGAGGCAACTACAAGTGGGCCCAGTCATGGTAGTCAAGGTCGTGGCAGAATATTATTGATCAAGAGATGACGACCCTCATATACTCAAGTTAGGGGTGCAAAATGGGCCGTTTCATGATCGGATTCTATCCAAATTCAATCCTATCATCAGATTCCAATAACTCTTCGTTGGATTTTTGGATTGGATGGGGATAAATCCAACTGAAAAATGGGATTGGTCAATTTTGAAAAGAGTATAAATATAAGGTTTTGTATTCTATATATTTGTATTTGTATTCCTTCCAAACTGAGCTGATTGAATTTAGACCACCCCCTATTCAATTTAAAAGAATTCAGTTGAATAAATTTTCTTTAATAATTTATTAGAATTTTGAACTATGGATTGGAAGATCCATTCCTAGAACCGTTTGCATCCCTAACTCGAATACACAAGTCCTTGTCTAAGAGGGGGCGTCTTGGTTCTCTGCGTTTAATTTCCTGGCTGTATTCAAAATGAAGAGAATTACGTTACGTGATGGGAGTCTAAACAACTTGAGTTGGGGTCCCTCTTCCTCTTGTCTCAACTGTTTCGTTAGAGTTATAATTTGATCTTTCTCTTGACCGGTAGAGATTGAATATTTTCTAATAAAATTTTATTTTATATGCACAAACAACAAAATCCATCTCTCTCTCCATTAACACACCAGTGCAAAATCTAGAAGAAATTCCATTGAATATCCATCTGGTTAATTTGTTCCGGTCAGAGATGAAATGAAGTAGGGACTTCGTTTCCACAATGGAGAAGAAACCCATAGGATGAGAAGGTTGATAAGTTTGCAATAATTGAGAGTGGCCCTACTAGCACTCTCATCCATCCATTCAACCTTCGTTACGCACGACAATCCATGACTTTTACTGCTAACGCAATTAGCGGATTGACTCACGCAAGTCAATCAATATGCAGAAATTCGGTACGATTGCAAAAGTATTGACTCAAGAGGGTCCTTATCGATCAAAATACAACTGAGAATTACAGAGTTTATTGTGCGATTCCATCTCAACTATTGAAGTTAGTGTTCGACTGTGACATGGAAAAGGTATGATATCCGAAAAACAACTGACGAATAAACCAGAATCATATACGTTTTGTACTGTTTTATATTTTTTCTTCTTTTGATTATGTAAAATTCATTTTTAGAGTAAGCATCAAAAACAACATTTTGATATATCATATCTTTTGGCCACCATTTTAAGATTCCAGTTGACTGATTAGAAGTTTTTCATATATCACATCTGTTTTATATTATAATCGAACCCCATAATAAATTGTACATCCCATTTTAGAGAGGTGAATAGGGTTGATAATATCCTCCTTTTTATCAATATTGTAAGATTTAGATCTTTCTAAATCATCAAGGACCCATTTCTCTTCTTTGAATAGAAGATATAGCATCTTTGGATTTATTAGTTTAAGCAGGAGATATTATAATTTGATATTATCGATCTTTTTTTATTCAAAGGATCACCCCATCTTAATTGAAAAAGCAAATGCCATTTCAGGAAGAAATCTAGTTCCATTTCTATGTTGTTCTTGAATTTCTTTTTCTTTCTATGGTATTTAATATATAATTCTGTGCATCTAATCCAAGATCCCCTTTGCCTGATGACCTTTTTCTTCTTGATTTTAATTTTCTAATTCAAGAAATTTTTTCATAAGATGATATTCGTGATATACGAAAGTCTTTTTTTTTTGTTTTCCATTGATGTTTTTATTTTCACTAACGTTTTCATTTCCTTCACTTCTTCCCACTTCTCAATCTTACCCTTACTTTTCAAATCTTCCAAGTAAACACCCTGGCATGTCATGCATGGACAAGGGGAGAGAGAGCCGCCATTGCAACTTGCAGTAGCGGTGGCAGGAATACAGGGTGAAGAGAGTGAGAGTGAGAGTGAGAGAGAGAGAGAGAGAGAGAGAGAGAGAGAGAGAGAGAGAGAGAGAGAGAGAGAAAGAGAGCAAAAGCGAGAATGAGAGAAGACAGGGGGGAGAGAGAGAGTCGTCACTGTAAGTTGCAGCAGCGGTGGCAGGAAGACAAGGCGAAGAGAGAGAGAGAGAGAGCAAAAGCGAGAGTGAGAGAAGATAGGGGGAGAGAGAGAGCCGTCACTGCAAGTTGCAGCTCTGAAACACAAGGCGAAGAGAGAAAGAGAGAGAGAGAGGTCAAATGTTTAGGCTTTCTGGGTTTGAGGGTATCAGGGGTAACTCGGGTCATTTACAAAAAATTGTAAAGATATTTTGGACATTGGGCCGGCTCTGAAACACATCTTAGTGCGTTAGGAGCTAGTCCAAGGTCTATGATTTTCAGATCTGAAAATCAGTTTCAAACCCAATTTAAGAGGTACAATCAGACAAGGGGTGAGGTCTGAAAAGTAGCATTTTCAATTCAGACCTCTAAAAAGTGCAATCAAATGGCACGCAAGTTTAGTTATGATAGTGTTGTAAGATGTATATGTTGGAGATTATAGAAAAGGGCTTTAGTTTCAACGTTGTTTCCATTATCATTCTCTTTTTATTCAATTCTTCTTTTAAATTACATAATTATTAGAAGCAACCGAATCATGTAAGTAGTCAAGAAAATGTAAGCAACCTTTATTTCTTATCGAATGGGCTTTGCCCTGACTGAAGCCGAACTCAGTATTTCAAGAGGTCTGCTTCTATCGGGGCAAAACCCATTCGATCAGTTTTTATTACTTTGCAATGAGAATATCTCCATACTTGTATTCTTTATTTAATGGGGAGATATTCCCAATGTAAGGTTGGGAAAGATTGTTAGAACCAACGTTTTAAAAAATAACTCGGAATTGGAACTGTTTTGGGCACTGGTTTTTGGGTCAACAATCCAACATCTGGTTCGAATGGATAACCTGTTCTGACAAAAAAATAAAAATAAAAATAAAAAGAACTATTAAAAACCATTGAACGAATCGATGGTTCGACCATCCAAATTATTGATTTATTGACTTTTTCAATAATTTTTGACTAATTCTGAATTTTGAGTAAAACAGAACTGGCTACTTAAACAATTACTAAGTCGAACAGTTCGACCGTCCAAGTCAACAACATTTGAAAACGTTGGTTAGAACGGTGTGACTGTGAGAACATTTTGTGAGGTAGCAGATCCGGCGGAGTACGGGCAAGGAATCTACCACTTCCAAGTCAAGAGTCTATTTATCGTTAACTTTCTACTCTCCCGCTGCCGACAAGCCTTGGCTTTACTTGAGTTGTGACCACTGACTTGACGTTGACTGGTAGGAATCGAGCCCCTGACTCTTCAACAATTAAGTTCTATGAAACGTAGCTCTCTGTTATCCACATATTTTCAATTAAAATAACTGTTATTTCTATAAGATCGAGGGAACGGGATCTGCTCCTCTCACATGTGCCCCTCGCAGGTACATCCAACATCACACACGTGAATAATAACTTGTAAGTATGTGTAAAGAACATATACGGTCATTTTTTTCGTCTGTCATCGTCATTTTTTTCATCCCCGTTTCCATAGAATCCCCACTGATCATTTTTTATGATTATTAAATTCATTCTATTTTTTATTTTTATTCAATTCCAATTTCTTAAAATAAATATAATGTACAATCCTATAAAAAAAAAAATTGAATATATTTAAACATATTCAAATGCATTCAAATATTCAATTATATTCTTCAAATATTATCATAAACTTAAAAATATTAAAATAAATATATATTACTAAGCGGGGATCAGGGACTCGATGGGTCCCTGCTCCATTCAAAGGAAAAATCATCCTCATGCCAACTTGGCCCAGTCTTCACACGAATCAGTGAAAAGAGAAAAATTGCCATCACTAAATATGAATTCTATAATTTTTCAAGGGTTAGAGGTCCATGAATCCGCCCTAGTCAATCACAATTGGAACTGAGCAGCCAGACTTGAATGTTGCACAGCCTCTGTTACCAACAAGTGCATGAATCCATCCTAGCCAGTCTTCCGGCCGGCTGCCATCTTTTTCTTGTCTGCATTTGAAAAGCATTCGCTCTGGATCAACTCGATCGACTTCAGACCCCATGGAAAGAGATTTCTGTTTTTCGAGATCATCATCATTTAATAAGAAAGAACATTTATTCGAACATTACATACAATTGAACTATAAGATTAGAAATTAAAACATCAACTCTCATGACACAATATTAACCTATTACTTAGGTTGTTTATCTGGATGGAATAGCCCCCCAATGTCTCTTGTTTTCTATTTCCATCCAACATTGCAAATATGTAATTCTCATTGGGCTAACTGGGTTTTCTCAGAGTTCGATCCCGATCCTTTCACATGTTGGATCAACCCATTCAAATAATCCAGTGCATTTTGCGTGGTCGATGCAAAATCACCCAACATTTCAGACACAACAATCCGCACAGAGGACCCGTCAATCCTCTCAAAGAATTCACCAAGGAACCAAAAAGGTTCTTGTATCTGAGATCACCATCTTGAGACGAAGAAGATAATTGATTTCTGTATTCGATGCATAGGTATTTAAATACAAGCTAGTGGAGTTCAAATAAACTCTAATAAATAATAAAGCTAATTACGATTTGGAAACTGAGAGCCCAACTAAGATCTGAGATCAGAGGCGTGTTCTATTATCCCCCCTCAAGTTGTATGTGGGCATGTCACGTGTAACTTGGAATGAAGACATACAAATTTGTTGAAGGGGAGCCCTTTAGTGAAACCATCGGCCAACTGGTATGTAGATTTGACATGCTGAACAATGGGTCATAGGTTATACATTTAGACATTTAAAAATAATGTTTTAGTAAAATTCCCTTTAAATCTTAATTGGGGATGATCCTAGGTTAAGTTTTGGACCATTAATATAGTGGACAATTTTCATGTTCCATTGTTTGTTTGCAAAGAAAATAGTGGGTAAATAAGCCCAATAACAATTATTGATTAAATAAAATATTATTAATTAAATATTGTATAATTAATAATTCATAATATTTAATTAATAAATATTGTTTTCTATTGGTTTATATTTTATATTTTATTATTAATTATCAACTAATTAATAAGATGGTTAATTATTAATTAATATTTTGATTGTTATTAGTTAATATATTATTTATAAATTGTTATTATTAATTAATTAAGGCCTTTTAATACAACCAAGCTTGAATATCCATTTCATTAAGTCTCATATTTTAAGGGCAGAAATGTAATTTGAAAAACCGCTTTTCTTCTCATTTAAATCCCTTTCATTAAGGGGGTGTTCTTTTTTTGGATTTTGAGAGGGGGGAAAGTTGGTCAATGGGATTTTGATTCCCATTGACCAAGAATCCCATATTCATTTTTCAGATTTATGTGGGGACCCTGAAAGTTGCTAACAGGTAAGTGATACCCATCTCCTACGTGGGTAAATAACTTTTCCACGTAGGGGGAAATTGCTAATACTTGAATGGGACAAAAATGCCCCTTTTAATAATACATTTTAAGGCTAAAATGGTCATTACCTCATTTACCTAGGAAAAAAAAGAATATGGGTAAATGCACTTACCCAGGTAAGTGCTTCCTAGAAAAACTTACCCAGGTGATTGCATTTACCCGATTAAGTCACTTACCAAAAAGCGAATGGGGCCTAGATCTCATATTTAAATTATTAACTCCCATTAACATTCATTGAATCTTTTTCTTAACTATAATACCTCTATTTTGAATTTGGTCCTTGTGAGAGCACAAAATGTAATTTTAACTACTACATTACTCTTTATTTAATTCCTTCTCATTAAGTCTTATCTTGGGGTATTAACTCCCATTATTTTATTGAATCCTATATTTTAAGAAAATATTTTCATAAAATAAAAATAAATAAATTCTATCAATTAGATCTACATCCAATACTTTTACTTATATACATGTTTTTAAAATTTACCCGAAACTAAACTGTTTTTCTATCATGGTGGGGTCAGTAAGCAATTCAACCATATAGGCCAAGTGGTCCATGATAACATAATTAAATAAGAAACTTTTAAAATATAAATAAATAACAAATAATAGTTATATTCTTATTGATGTTGTATTGAAATATAAATTCAAAACCAACCCAAAATTAAAAATTATTTTTGTGATGGTGGGTAAGGAATTCAACCTTTCGAGTCAAATGTGTCAACCCTTGAAATCATAATTAAATAAAAAATGAGAAAAATATAAAAAACACAAAAACATTATCTAATAATACAAAATTTTGTAAATAAAATTTTGGCACTATTTAATATTTTATATTAATCATATTAATGAAAAATAAGTGTGATAAATAATAATTTCTTTACTGATGTTGAAATAACCCAAAAATGAAATTTTTTTCCTAGTGGTAGGTAATAGTTCAATCTTTTGGGTCATATTTGTCAAATATTGATTTCATAATTAAATAATAAAAATCAAACATAGAAAACATTTAGGTATATCTCTATATGAATGAACCATAATAAGTGTAACAAATAAGAATAATTTTTATAGACAGAGAAATATTAAAAAAAAAAAAGTTGTAGGAGATTTTTGAAACATATTATATACAAAATGGTCAATTGGACCAAAAACCACAAATTGGTCTACTTGTCAATTTGGTTACTACCTAAAATCCAAAGAAGATAAAAAATTGGCAGATTGACCAATCCAATAGAAAAATCACTCGATTGGCCCCAACTTCATAAACTAGCCAAGTATCATTGTTGATACCTTGTCAGAACTTGGTTTGGGATATTCAACCAATTATTTTGGCTTTTTATTACTTTGGTTTCAATTCAGCTTCTCCTTTTAGAAATTTGATTGATTCAATTCAATTTTTAACCAAATAAACCCAATCATAGCTTTTAGGTATTCCAACTAAAGAATCACTAAACCAGTGTCATTTTCATTCTTTCCTCTTAGAATTTTGATTAATTTGGTTCAATTTTTAACCAAATAAACCCAAATGCATATAATTTGGGTCAATCATCCGCAAGTTTTCATATACATGTAATTTGTAAACCAAGTCCTAATGACTGGAGAGCAATGCTGGTCTGGAGTAACAGTAGAAGTCGAAAGTTGGAAATTGGATCCCTTACCTTGAGTCGGAGTTACCTTTCTATAGACAAGGAGTCGTATCCTGGTCGAATAAGGCTTTTGGGGTTATAGGGATGAGGAGGTCCACTGAGGTCTTTGGGATAAGACCTAATCCCCAGCGGAATTATCCCCATCCGCTCTCCTATCTTGGTTGAGTTTATCCATGTAACGTGGAGTCATCATGGCTAAAGAGGTTGAGTGGGGCCATGGAGGTGATGTGGTGCTGAGGTGGTTGAGGTGATAAGGCAGGTCACGGACATGACATGGCACCGACGTGGCCAAGGAGATAAAGCAGCCACATAGGTGCCGCATGGCCTCATGGCCTCTAGAGCCAGCTCAGCCATAACCCGAACAACACTCCCCTAGTTCCGAAGTCGAGGAGTTAAGTGCTCGGCCGAAGTATTGCGTGGAAGATTGCTTTAGTCCTCGGGTAATGAACTCAGAGTAGAAGTCTAGTTGAGCTTGTAACCCGGTTTGCGTGGCTAGGGTTGAAGGACTCAGGTTGGATTGGTTTTTCTGGGTTCAACCAGTCCGGTTGGCCAGGGGCCATCTCCAACATGGGCTGTCAGAGGTCCTTCACGTGCGGAGGATGACAGTGTTGTTTTGTCTTCTCGAGGTGTCAAAAGGCAATGCTTGATTTGAGCCGTCGATTTATCCCGATTTGGTTCCTTGGGAGCACTAGAAAAATGGATGAAGGGAATTTCCCCTTTGTCATTTGCGAAGGGAGTGCTTTCAAAGCTTAGCAAGTGTAGTCTTTGGTTGCTTGGTGATTACTTCAGCTCCGCGGTCTTAGTATTCGGTGTTCAGTAAGATGTCCTCTTCATCTGTTGTTTCCACTTCTTCCTCTTCATCTTTTCCTTCCACTTCTAGTTCTGAATCCAAGCCGGGGTCTTTCACCGAGGCTGCCCGCTCGATGTTCCCGAGGCTGGGGACATTGGAGGGTCAAATTTTGGGCGTTTTGTCGAAGCCGAGGAGGCAGAGGTGGGGCCATCGACTAAGGTGGTCGAGCTTCCTGTACGTGTGAGTCGTTGGTTTGGTACCACGGTATGCTCTCTAATGCCCTAGGATGTAGCCCGGATCCGAGGTTTGTACTGTATTCCCCCAGAGTTTGTAACTAGATGTCTATGGCCCATAAATGCTCTACTGAGTGAGCTCTGTGAGTACGAGCACAGCTTGATGGTTGGGCTGAGGTTCTCACTGCACGAGGGGCTTGTCGAAGTGTTCAGGTGGTACCGGGTGCTGCCTGTGTAACTAATGCCAAACTCCTTTAGGTTTCTGATTAGCCTTATGTCCTACTGCTTCATCCACGGTATCGAGCTCACCCAGCGGATGATTAGTTACTTTCTTTAGTTAAAGCATCACCGACAGAGGTACTACTTCGTGCGCTGGTCGGGACCCCATCCTCAATAAAGCACTGGAAGGAGAAGTTGTTCTTTGTGCGCTATCCTAAGGGCTCACCTATCCTCAATAAGGTGAAGTAGCCCGATCTGGGCTTGCTCACCAAGGAGGAGAGAGTCTCGATAAGGATGGTTGAGGAGGTCGATGTGATGAGTTACACGTCCTTCTTGAAATTGATCAACGTTGGGCTGATGAGTGGGGAGGTCGATCTGTTTGTCAAGCTAATTTTCTATTTTCTTCTCCGAGTTGTAGAACTTGTACTGATCTTTACTTGGTTTTTGCAGGTGTCAAGATGGCGAGTCGCTAGGAGATGAATCGTCGATTAAGGGCCGCAGCTGACAGTATGGTCTCGAAGTACCCAAGGGACCAAGCCCCGTCCTGCGGGGGAGCGCTCGGTGTCCGCAGAGGGTACCCCTTGTCTGCGAAAGAGCACGATATCTCTAATTGAGGACATAGTGGTGCACGACCCAAAGGAGGGCACGACTGCTACTCATTCTTCCCCTTCGCTGAGCAGGGTACCCAAGGGTGATCGATCAGATGTCTACATGCCAAGGTGGAATGCCCATCCTAACGATGGGCTAGTAATGGAGGGCATTCCTGAGGTGCTCTTGCGGGGCTTGTTGATGTTAGCCATGCGGCGTGAGCTGATGGAGGCGACGAGCGGTGCTCTAGAGAGCACACTCATGTGGCGGGTGGCCACGGTGAGTTTCCTTACTTGCTTTGGTTATTTGTCCTTGTCGATCACTTTTACTGACTTTGTTTTCTTTTTTTCCTATAGAATGTCTGCTCTATAATCACCGTAGTTGATCGGCTCTGGTCCTAAGGTGCCTCTACGAGGACAAGCACAAAGAGGCGGAGTTGTCAAGGGCTCGGGCGATCGAGATTGAGGCCCTAAAGGCCCAACTGGTCGAGACTGGAGCCAAGAAGACCGGACTGGCTGAGCTGGTGTTAGACAGTGTATGCCCTTAGCTCCAATCAGAATGATGTACATTATGACATTTAATGTAAATGAATAAAGTCATATTTGATTCATGTTATTATGGTGTGTTTCTGTGTAATACCCTTAAACTGGACACTTATGAGACTCGTGTTAGTTTAGAATCTTCACAGACGTTGGATATATCTGGGGAGATTTATCCTGCCAAGGCTAACATTGATGTGCCACCAAGTTGGTTGGGGTGGCTTGTCTCAACTGCCAGGGTGAAACCTGAGGTACATGCAGTATGTGTTTTCTTGAAACCCTGAATTGGACCAAAATTCCAGTATTGCTTTGGACCTTGGAGATAAATGGGCAAAACTGGGATGTTACACCTGATCCCTAGACTCGATTATGATATTGCACTAGGTGTTGGATTGGGCTGTCTTTGATATGCCAATCAGTGAGATCCTTAGAGGGGGTCAAAACCTAGGTATGTTGGGACAGTCCGAGAATTCATCTGAGTGGGTGATCATAGAGACAGGATCAACACCTTTGTCGGACAAAGTGAATGATCAGGGATGCACTCTCTCTGATAGAAACCAAAACTTCCAGAAGTTGATTTCAACCATTGAAATTTGTTTTGCAAAATATATTTATATAGAGATATACATATACATATATATATATATATATATATTAAGGTTTCAAAATGTTTGCAAAAGGTTTTAATTCCCAAGATCCATGTGAGTAGAGAGTGCAGCACTGTACCTTGCAGTCAAGGGAGAGGTCCTCTCTTGTCAAGTAATGTTTGATCATTATGGGCTGAGAGGTTAAGTGTAAAACCATTGAGGGTAATACCTGATGGGCTAATCTTGCATCTGCCCACAGTCCTTGGGTTTTTATAAGGTGGCTTGACCCAGGGACCATTTAGTGTAAATGTTGGACCCATTAAGAGCCCATGGTGATGGACTCAGGGGTTCACTGTCTCCTACAGTGAATTCGGCTAGGCCTTGTAACAGAGGTTGGGCTGAACTCAGGTGGCTGATGTGTAGATCAATGTTTGGGTCCCACGCAATACAAGGATATCCAACTGAGCAACATTTTGGAGGATAAGTGAGCACAAAGACTTAATGGGCCTAAAGCCCAATTCGAACTGGCTTAATAAGATTAATTAAAGAGGGGTGGTCCTGGGATTTAGATCAGCTGATAGGATAAGGGATTATCCCTATCCACTCAGATAGTCCAGATCCAAATAGAGATTTGGATAAGGAAACTCCTAATTAGATTAGGAGGGCTGATCTTTATCTACAGATAAGATAAGGGATTATCCTTATCTCTTAAAGAGAGTCCAGATCCAAATACAAGATTTGGATTAGGAAACTCGTAATGGGATTAAGAGATGCTCTCTTTAAGGCTATAAATAGAGGAGCAGGGCGAACCTCCAGTTCATCCTTCAGTCTACTGAATCAAGAGAGAAGATAGCATACAATTGGACTGCCTCTATCATCTGCTCTTGCTCTCTCCTGCTATTGTCGCCATAACCAGTTTGGTCTCCACTCTAAGAGTGATCAAGAAAGGGTTCTTGATATTATCTTTTGGTAGAAAAGGTGATCTGAAGTCGTGCTCACTCGCCCTCCATTAGATTCTTGCTAAAGAATCAATTTCTTGCTGAAGAGCCATCCTGTTGATTCTGCTTCATCCTACACTATGTCATCTTCGGTGGAAGTAGCCTTTGGATTTATCCTTGGGCGTGAACACCTTCATTGGAGATTACTATTACTTCGTATCAGCTATAACCTACCACTCCCTTTTGTTTACAGATTTGGTCTGGTTTGGGCTCAAGATTGATCCTTGAAAATGCAGTTTTCTAAAATAGGGAATACGATTCCCACATGGGAGAGAGAGAAATTTTTGAAATTTCGCCCAACCTTCCTGTAGGGTTTGGCCATCCATATGATGGATCTCTCATCCCTTCAGCTGGAGGGCAAGGTGGCTGAACACAAGCGTGGTATCAATGAGTGGGAAGCATCAAAGAAGGAGGCCAACAAGCGCGTATCCCGGGCTGAGGAGTAGGCGATTGCTCGGTTCAAGGCCTCCCAAGAGTATCAGGATGAAGTAGACAATTTTGCTTCACCTTCATGGGAGCTCGGGATTTATCTTTCCTGGGATAGAGTCTTATGTCGGCTTCCTGACGCAATTGAGGTCATATAGGGTCATAGTCCTCACGACCCAAAAACACCCATTGAGGGCATCGTTGAGAACATGGAAGTGCTCGAAGAGGTAGGGAGCGCCGAGGAGAACCTTATCGAAGGCTAATCTGCTCTCATTGTTCATATTCTGCCCTGTTTTTGTCATGGAACTACTTCTTTTTCTCTCTTTTTTTGTAAGCGGCTCGGTATGAGCTTGAACTGATGTAAATATTTATGCTAATGGAATGTTGCTTTTTGGCTCCGAACTTGCGTGTTGTTCTTTCTCTTTATGCTAAGTCACGAGCTTGGAACCATGTTAATATTTATTCTAAGTCAGGGGCCTCGGTCTTACCACGGCCAAGGTCAAGAGTGGCCGAGGTCTCTACCTTCGCGGTCGCGATGTTTAGTAGTCGAGGTCTCTGCCTTGGTGGCCGAGGTCTTTAGTAGTCGAGCTCTCTACCTTGGTGGTCGCGATCTTTAGTAGTCGAGGCCTTTGCCTTGGAGGTCGATGTCTTTAGTTGCCAAGGTCTTTAGTAGTCGAGGTCTCTACCTTGGTGGTCGATGTTTTTAGTAGCTGAGATCTTGGGTCTTCGATTTTTGGCCAAAGTGTTGTGCAAGCTCTCATCTTTTGGGGATGCTAAGTTTCCAGTCTCGGGAGCTTTTGGCTCTTCGTAGGCAAGTCGTTCCTCAGCTAGCTCTAACCCGACGCACTATCAACGGGTGTGCGGAGTTTAATGACCACCCTCTAGCCTTCGTGGGTGGGAGTGTTCTTCTCCATTTTAGACTCTAGTCGTCAATCAACCGAGTCAACCGGGGTGGTCGGCAATGAACTACCTGGCTAGCCAGTGGCTATGCGTTTTGGGCTCGGGCCATTATATATCAGCCGAGTCGGTGTGTGGGAGTCTCAACCGTTAAGAATTCAGTTGGAAGTCGTATGTTGCGCGATATGGTGTGCGTTTTGGATCCACTTTGCAGGGTAAATAAATTATTTTATTAATGTAGAAATACTAATAATACATTTGGAGATTCACGGTGTTCCAGGTCCTCTATATAGGTCTGCCATTGTGGTCTTCCAATCTATAGGTACCAGGTCCGATCACTCTAGTGACTCTATAGGGTCCTCATAGTTAGGTCCAAGCTTCCCTTCTCCTTGCGCAGGTACTATGACCTTTCGAAGAACAAGGCCACCGGTCTTGAACTCTCTTCTTCGGACTTTGGAATCGTAGTACTTTACCATTCTTTGTTGCTATGTGGCCATTCTGAGATGTGCTAGGTCGCGTGCTTCTTCCACCAAGTCAAGCTCTGCGTGGAAGTCTTGATTGTTTTGTTCTTCATCGTACAACTCAGCTTGGAGAGTTGGTGAGTCAATTTCCACAGGGATCATGGCTTCGGCCCCGTAAGTTAGGCTGAAGGGCGTCTCTTCGGTGGTTGTCCACGGCGTGGTTCTGTATGCCCAAAGAATGTTCGACAATGCTTCAACCCACTTTCCCTTGGCCTGATCAAGTCTACTTTTTAGGCCATGCAGTAAGGTTCGGTTGGTCACTTCAGTTAACCCATTGCTCTGAGGTCGAGGTACGGATGTAGTTCGGTGCTCGATCTTCCGGTCGGTGCAGAGTGCTCTGAACTTTTGATCAGTGATCTATATACCATTGTCGATGATGAGAACTCGTGGAATGACAAAGTGGCAGACAACACTTTACCAGAAGAAGTTCTGAGCATTCTGTGCGGTGATGCGTGCTAAAGCCACGACTTTCAACCACTTGGTGAAGTAGTCTACAACAACTAGTAGGAACCTCTTTTGCCTGATAGCAATGGGGAAAGGTCCGAGGATATCCATTCCCCACTATGTGAAGGGCCACGGGCTGGTGATCGGCATTAGGGGAACCACTAGCTGGTGATGAAGGTTAGAGTGCCTTTGACATCGGACACATCTTCTAACGAGCTGGGCTGCATCTTGCTTCATAGTCGGCCTAGTAGTAACATTGTCAAAGCGCCTTGTAACACAGGGTTCAGGCGCTGGGGTGGTCTCTGCAAATTTCTTCGTGTATTTCCCTGATGACGTAGTCGGCCTCAGCAAGGGTGAAACACTTCAGGTAGGAAATAGTGTGAGACCGATGATAAAGTTTTCCCTAGATAAGGCAGTACTGTGCCACCCTGTATGCGAGCTTTTTTGCCTTTGTCCGATCTTCAGAAATGTGTCGTTCTATCGGTACTGTGCTATAGGGTCCATCCAGGATGGACCTTGCTGGACTGGAAGGACGATAAGTGCCATAGGAGCAATGCTGGGTTGAGCCAAGATGTCGATCCGAACTGTTGTGTTGAGGTTGGAACGTGGCAAACTAGCTAGTTTTGAGAGTGCGTTAGCTCGTACATTCTCAGCTTGAGGGATCTATTGAATAACGAAGTGATCGAACTGTTGAGTGAGCTCCTGCACTTTTTGAAGGTAGCTTTCCATCGTTGGGGTTCGCGTCTCAGACTGGCCATGGAACTGGTTGACCACCAACTGTGAGTCGCTGAAGGATTCGACGTGCCGAGCACCAAGGTCTAGGTAAAGTCGGAGCCTTGAAATGAAAACTTAGGGCATTCTCGAGCATCGTACCTTCCAGTCCAAAGAGGATAAGACCGGCCCCACTGCCCTACTTGTTGAATGAATCGTCCACATGGAGAGTCCATATCTGTTGTGCTGGGGCTGGGTCTTGGATTGTAAATGTGCACTCTAATAGAAAGTCAGCTAAGGCTTGGGCCTTGATGGCGGACCGGGGAGCGTATTCGATGTCGAACTCACTCAGTTCCACACTTCACTTGATTAGGTGGCCAGATGCTTCCGGCCTCTGCAACACCTGCTTGAAAGGTAGGCTGGTGAGCACACGGACGTTGTGGGCTTGGAAGTTTGCTGAGTTTCCTTGCCATGGTGATCAAGGCTAAAGCAACTTTCTCTAGGTTCATGTAGTGAGTTTCTACACCGTTGAGGGCTTTGCTGGTATAATAGATCGGCCTTTGCATTTGGTCATTTTCTTTGACTAGCACCGAGCTGACCACCTCATCCCGGTCGAGAGGTAGTGCACTAGCTCGTCCCCAGGGCTCGGTTTAGTGAGGAGATGTGGCGAGGTTAGGTACCTCTTCAGCTCCTGAAAGAATTATTTGCATTCTTTGATTCACTGGAAGTCCTTGACTTTTTTCAGAGCCTTAAAGAAGGGCAGGCACCGGCCTGCAAATTTAGACATAAATCTACAGAGGGCGGCTATTCGTTCGGTGAGGCACTGCACTTCTTTATAGGTCCGGGGTGACTGCATGTCGAGGACTGCCTGGATCTTTTATGGGTTAGCTTCAATTCCCCGTTGAATGAGCATGAACCCTAAAAATTTGCCGGAAATGACCGCAAAAGCACACGTAGTCAGATTCAGTTTCCTGAGGGTGCTGAAGACTTCCTAGAGATCAGCTAGGTGGTGCTCAGCCTTTTTGCTATTCACGAGCATGTCATCGATGTAAGCTTCAACGTTGCAACCGAGCTGGTCTTTGAACACCACGTTCACCAGTCGTTGATAAGGAGCGTTGGCATTCTTGAGGCCAAATGGCATAGCTGTGTAGTAGTAAAGTCCATAGTCTGTGATGAAGGCGGTCTTCTCCTAATTGTCGGAATGCACCTAGATCTGATTGTACCCCGTGAATGCATCCATGAAACTTAGGAGTTCGTGCCCTATTATTGCAACGACGAGCTGGTCGATCCTTGGCAGGGGGAAGCTGTCTTTGGGACAGAGCTTGTTTAGGTCAGTGAAGACAATGCAAATTCTCCACTTTCCATTCACCATCACCACGTTGGCCAGCCAGCCCAGGTACTTTACTTCCCGAATAAATCTGGCATCGAGCAACTTCTGGACCTCCTGGTTGATAATTTTCCACCATTTTGTGGCAAAGACGTTGTCAGCATTAAGGTGGTGGGTGATGACCTCGGAATCAATCCCCGAAGTATCTGCCGCCGACCATGCAAAGACGTCGACATGGTCTCTTAGTAGCTGCACAAGTTCCCCGTGCAAACAATTGTCCAAGAGAGATCCGACCTGGACCATCTTCTCGAGGTCTTCCTTGGAGAGTGGCACCTAGATGAGGTCTTCGATAGGTTGGCCACATTGTGTTCTCAATTCGTCACGCAGATCTATACTCTCGGTTGTGAGCATCTCCACGGCTTGTTGCTTCCCTCGACAGGATGTCAAGTAGCATTGTCGTTCCTCCCTCTGGTCTCCATGGGCCACTCTTACCCCATAGGGGGTTGGGAACTTCATGGACAACCCCCTTGAGTTTGTCTTCGATGAATGTGATATGACCCTCTTGCCTTTTCTTCTGTTCCCAATCGTCGATCTCCAGCAAGCGTGTGTACCTCTTTTATCCCGAACTTCTTTCCCCTCTGAAGGCCATTCCTCTTGAGATAACGGCCATGACTCCGGCTGGGGGAGCACGGCCTGGGGGCCAAGGGCGTGGCTCCACCTTCGGGGTTGTCCTCTTTGATGTCGATGAAGCCTGCCAGGTAGCTGCACCTGATTAGGTCCTCAAGATGGTGCTTAAGGTCGAGATATTAGTCGCTCTCATGGTCGTGGTCCCAATGAAAGTCATAGTACTTGTCTTGGTTTCTTTTGTTGCCCTAGGTTTTCATCTTTTCGGGCCATCGGACATATTTGTTGTCTCGGATAAGCAACAGGATCTCAGACCACGGTGCAATCAGAGGCATGAAATTCCATAAGGTCGGAGGTGGTGTGCGCTGCCTCCATTCTAGTTGGCGATCCTGATGTTTTCTTTCTCAGTTCGCCCTCTTTGCCTTCTGCTCCTCAGTATCTCTTCTCTTTTTTTTTTGGGTTGTTCCTCCTCATCTATTTGTGCCTGGTCTTCCTTCGTATTGATGTACTTTTGTGCGTGGCTCATCAGCGCGGCTATAGTTTGAGGAGGGTTCTTAGATATCGAGAAGTTGAAAGGCGAAGGGTGGAGTCCGTGATGTATGGTTCTAACGGCCACCGGTGGGTTCAAGTGTCGAACTTGCAATGCTTCAGTTTTGAACCTCGCTAGATACTTTGAGAGACTCTCCCTTCCGTTTCCGCACCTGTATGAGGCTAGCCGAAGTTTTTCACTGCTTTTGTCTTGACGTGAATTGCGCCAAAAACTAGTTCTCCAACTATTTCTAAGAGGAGATGGAGCGCGGGGGGAAAGAAGAGTACCATGTTAGGGCTAATCCTTTTAGGGTCTCCACGAAAGCCTTGAACATTAGGCATTTAGATGAGCCATGCAACACCATTTGGGCTTTGAAGTCTGCTACATGGTCACCAGGACCTATGCTTCCGTCATACCTCTCGAATGATGGTGCCTGCCACACAACTGGGGGGGTGTTCGTCTATTATTTCTTGTATGAAGGGCGGCTCAGTGGCGGGCTAAGTGGTTGGTGTTACAAGCTGCACCGTAGGAGGGGTCGTGCTTCTCTAGGCATGGTTGTTCTCCAACTTGGTCAGTTGGTGCCGAAGTTAACTTCAAATCTTGGCGTCTTTGTTGTCTAAAGTTGCGGCGTGTATGGGCCTCTCCTTCTTGGGTGGTATTGAACAGTCCTTCATTGAACTAGACTCGGCAATGGAGACCGATTAATGTGGTATTCTCTTGCCAAGCCTTTCCTTGGTTGGGATTCGAGCAGTTTTGTGAGTTATGCTCTGGTTGTCGCTCTCGAGATCGAGAAGATGAGCTTGATCTTTTCAAAATGTCTTGTTTGTCTTGGTCGGACCGTGCCCTGTCTCTACTTGATCGATGTGTTTTGGGGTCCTCAAGCGGATCAACCTTCGTACTCGTTAAGGCAAGAGGGGAGGCGGTATGAGTGGGCGGTGCCATGGATCCCAGTGATTGCATCATCGCCAATATTTGGTTGACCTTTTCTTGCATTGCCTGAAGTTGTGCAGGGTCGACCACTACTGGCTGCGGGGGTGTTTGGGTTTCACGGCGCAGTGGGCTGTGATGAGAACGAGATTCTTGAGATGGGGATTGGGCTATCCATTTTTTAGAGTTGTTTCTCGGCATCATGGTTGATTCTTGATGGCACGGTAAGAGAAATTTAGGGAAGGTTTTTTGTGCATTTCCCACAGACGGTGCCAATCTGATGCTGCTTGATCCTAGGTAGTGCAAGAACCGACGTCACAGTCAAATAGTCCTGCCAACTGAGCAGAGATGAGGTGGAAGGATGAAGCTGCACACCAAGATTTGGGAGCAAGAAACAAGTCAGAGGCTTGAGGAGTTATCCCTAAGTAGAAACTTTGATGCTCAAGTCAGTTGAAGAAGGTGGGTGATCGGGCCAAGCAGTTGGAGTGCAGTGCTGGTCTGAGCAGAGTAAAAGTATAAATCAAGAGTTGGAAATTGGATCCCTTACTATGAGCCAAAGTTACCTTTTTATAGCCAAGGAGTCATGTCCTGTTCGAATAAGGCTTCCAGAGTTGTAGGGATAAGGATGTCCACCGAGGTCTTTTGGATAAGACCTAATCCCCAACGGAATTGTCCCCATTTGGTTATGGTAAATTGTTGCCTTCCCTTCCACTACACACACCTATTTCTTGTATGCCTACAAAATAACAAAGATATAGGCAATTCTTAATTAATTTTTTATAGAGAAAAGGGGGTCATGAAATTTGAACTTGAACGTAAAATTCTATGTTGAGATTGAAGTATTTGGGTCTAGAAATTGTTATGGTGTGTTCAAGTAGCCATCACATGCATGGTATATGAAATGAAATTTTGAGGAGCCACTCTTAGTGATACTGGCTAATGGTCTAGGTACCCACAAGTTGTTTTCACATTCTTACAAGATATAACAGTTGTGCATTAGGAATATTTCCATGAATTGTTCCCAATAAGAGGGATAACATTTAAGAGATATGCTTCCGTCAAGACAAGCCCGTTCCCACACCATTCCAATTGCCTTTGGCAATCTTATATTGGGAATATTAAACACTACAAGAAAAATGGGCGCGGTATGGACCCGAACCATATTCATCCTATAGGTCCGAACGGAATACAAAGAATCAAGTGTTTCGGGGGGTTTCTCTCTTGTATACACAAGTATGAGTCTTGTGAGAAATGTGTGAGACATTGGGTGTATTTGGGGCTTAGGTTTCTGTGAGAGCACAACTCTGTATTTCTTCTCCATTACCTAGTACATAGTGGATTCTTGTTCCTCCTTCGCCCATGGATGTAGGCTATAAGGCGAACCATGTAAATCTGTGTGTTCTCTGTACTTCTTCTCTTTATCTTTGTTTTATTTTTCATTTGAGTGCCATTTCAAATCTGTTTTCTTGGGTTTCTTTGTAGCTAATTGGTATTGGAGCCATATTTTTCATTTGGCACTTATAATGTCATCAATGAAGTTTGATATTGAGAAGTTCGATGGTAGCATCAGTTTTAGCATTTGGCAAGTCAAGATGCATGCCATTTTGGGACAAGATGGACTATAAAACTCTATACGGGAAGGAGAAGAAACCTGCAACCGTGAGTGATGAAGAATGGGAGGAGTTAGATTTTAATGCCCTAATCACTATTCAATTGCTGCTATCAAATGAAGTTTTATAGGAAGTCGTTAATGAGAGGACCGTTGTGGGTTTGTGGCAATAGTTGGAGTCTCTATACTTGTCAAAATCTCTTGCTAGTAAACTCTACTTGAAGTTACGACTGTTCCTGTTTTGGATGGCTAAAGGTACACCTATAAAATCTCCTATTGATGAATTTAACTCTATTATCATAGACTAGAAAAATATTGATGTTAAGGTTGAAGATGAAGATAAAGCCCTTTTGTTACTCTATTCCTTACCGCCCTCATATAAGTCTTTTAGAGAGTTTCTCATCTATGGAAGAGACACCATTAGTACAGAGGATGTTAAAAAGGCATTACTCTCCAAAGAGATGATTGATAAAGACTTGACTATGAATAGGGGTGATAGTCAAGACTCTGGATAGTTTGCAAGAGGGAGGTCTAGGGATAAGGGCTCAAATAGTAAACTGAAGTCTGGATCAAGATCTAGACATAAGAACTTGACCTGTAACTATTGTCACAAGAAAGGGCATATTAAGTCAGAAACTTATAAGTTGAAAAATAAAAACTAGAATGAAGAAAAGAAAAAGAATAACTCTACAGAGGATAGTGTGGCTAAGGATGAGAATGTGGATGTCCTTTTAGTGATAGATGACAAAATCAGATCCAAGGATGAATGGATTCTGGATTCGGGTTATTCCTGGCATATGTGTCCCAACAGGGACTGGTTCTCCACCTACGAATCTATTAATGATGGAGTTGTATTAATGGATAATAATGCCTCATGTAAAACTGTGGGAAAAAGAACAATTCGAATCTGAATGCATGATGGTGTTATGAAAATATTAACAGATGTACATGTACTGGACTTAAAGAAAAATCTCATCTCTTGGCACTCTAGATGTTAAAGGATGTAAATATTTAGCTGAAAGTGGAGCTCTGAAAATCATTAAGGGTGCTCTTGTTGTGATGAAAGGCATGAGGATCAGAAGTTTGTATGTGCTACAGGGTACCACTATCACAAGTTCAGATGCAATTTCTACTCATCTCTATATGAGTCTAACACCACCAAGTTATGGCATATGAGGCTAGGACATATGAATGAAAGGGGACTTACTATGTTAAATAGGAGATGTCTTCTTTCTGGCCAAAGTATAGAAAATCTTGACTTCTGTGAACATTGTGTTTTCGGGAAATAGAAAAGAACCAGTTTTAGTATAGCCATTCATAGGACAAAGGGCACTTTGGATTATGTTCACTCAGATCAATGGGGACCTTCACAAGTTCCATCAAAAGGTGGTGCTCGATATCTTCTTACAATCATCGATGACTATCCCAATAAGGTATGACTTTATTTTCTAAAGCATAAGAATGATGTATTTGTGACTTTTAAATAGTGGAAATGTTTGCTTGAAAAGCAAACAGGAAAACAAGTCAAGCAATTGAGAACAGATAATGATTTAGAGTTTTATGAAAATGAATTTAATTAGTTTTGCAAAAATGAAGGCATTGTAAGGCATTGTACTGTTTTCAAAACACTACAGCAGAATGGAGTTGCAAAACATATGAACAGAACTCTACTAGAGAGAGCAAGGTGCATGTTGTCAAATGTTGGTCTCTCAAAGGACTTTTTGGGCAGAAGTAGTTAATATGGCTTGTCACCTAGCAAATCGATCTCCATTTATAGCCATTGAATGTAAGATTCCAGAAGAGGTATGGTCTGGTAACCCTCCTAATTATTCAAATTTGAAAATATTTGGTTGTCTAGCATATGCATGTGTTAACGAAGGCAAGCTTGAGCCTAGGGCCAAGAAGTGTATATTTCTTGGTTATGCGTTAGGTGTGAAGGGATACAGATTGTGGTGTCCTGATCATAAATCACCAAAATTTATAGTTAGTGGAGATGTTACTTTTGATGAGTCTACTATGCTTCACCCAAGAAAGGAGTCTTCAAATTCTTGTGATGCAAATTAAACACAAGGTTCAGGAAAGAAGGTGGAGATAGAAGTTAAAAGTGCTTCCTCATCTCAGTTTACATCAGTCTAGGTGCCCATTTCTACTAAGATAGAAGAACATGTACAAGAGGAAGAAGAGAAGGAGCAGTATTCTATTGCTAGAGGCTGAACAAGGAGAGAGACCAGACCACCCCAGAGATGTGGCTATGCTGATTTGGTTGCCTATGCATTGTTAGTTGCAGAGAATGTTGATGTTACAAAACCCCAATACTTGTGCAGAAGCTATCTCATCTGTAAATTCTGTTAAGTGATTGACAGCTATGCATGAAGAGATTGAAACCTTGCATAAAAACCAGACTTGGGAGTTGGTAAGATCACCTAAAGGAAAAAAGATTGTTAGATGCAAATGGGTTTTCAAAAGAAAAGAATGTACTCCAGGTGTAGAGGATGCTAGATATAAGGCACGATTAGTTGCAAAAGGCTACAGTCAGGTACAAGGTGTTGGTTTTAATGATGTTTTCTCACCAATTGTTAGACATAACTCCATTCGTGTTTTTATTGCTTTAGTTGCCATGCATAATTTGGAATTAGAACAGTTAGATGTTAAAACTGCTTTCTTACATGGAGAACTTCATGAACAAATTTATATGCATCAACCCGAGGATTTTGTTGTTGAAGGGATGGAAAACCATGTTTGCTTGTTAAAGAAATCTTTATATGGCTTAAAACAGTCTCTTAGACAATGGTATAGAAGATTTTACTCTTTTATGGTGGCTCTTGGGTATTATAAATGCAAATATGATATTTGTGTTTATTTTAGGAAACTTGTAGATGATTCTTTTGTTTACTTGCTACTTTATGTTGATGATATGCTTATTGCAGCAAGAGAAATATCTGAAATCAACAGATTAAAAACACAGTTGAGTGGTGAGTTTGAAATGAAAGATTTGGGTGCAACAAAGAAAATTCTAGGCATAGAGATTCAGAGGGACCGAAAAGTAGGGAAGTTGTATTTGACACAACAGAAGTATGTTGAAAAGGTCTTAGAGTGCTTTGGCATGAAAAATGCTAAACCAATAAGTACTCCTATTGCAGCCCACTTCAGACTTTCAGCAAATTTGTCACCACAAATAGATGAAGAGGAAAAATATATGTCACATGTCCCCTACTCTAGTGTAGTTGGGAGTATTATGTATGCCATGGTTTGCACACGACCTGACATTTCACATGCAGTTAGTATGGTGAGCAGATATATATCATGTCCTAACAAGACACATTGTCAGGCAGTGAAGTGGATTCTCAGATACTTGAAAGGTACATCAGATACTTGTTTGGAGTTTGGGAGGAGTAGTGACAGTTTGATGGGTTATGTTGATTTAGATTATGCAGGTGATCTTGACATAAGAAAATCACTCACAGGTTATGTATTTTCTATTGGTGGTTGTACTGTTAGTTGGAAAGCTACTTTACAGTCTACAGTTGCTTTATCTACTACTGAAGTTGAGTATATGACAGTGACTGAGGCAGTTATAGAAGTTATTTGGTTGAGAGGGTTGTTTGGTGAACTCAATTTGGGTCCAAAGGTGACTGTTGTTTACTGTGATAGTCAGAGTGCTATTCATCTGACTAAGGATCAAATGTACTATGAGAGGACGAAACACATTGATGTGAGGTACCATTTTGTTCGTGATGTTGTAGAATAAGGAGATATCATTGTGAAGAAGATTGGTACTGCAAATAACCCAATTGATATGTTAACAAAGCCTTTTCCTGTGGCTAACTTCAAGCATTGCTTGGACTTGATTGGTGTTTGCAGCATTTGAGTTTGCCCATAGGGGCTTTTATTGGAGAAGGTGGAGGGAAATTACTATTTTGTGATGCTTGAGAGAATTCAAGCCAATGTGGAGATTTATTATGTTTGTGCCTTGAATTCTTTGTAGCGACCCGCTTCGTGAATCTGCTCTGAATTAATTTGAGAAAAACCCGAAGGCAAAATTTCATAGTATTTTGCACACGACCCAACCTATATTCATCCAATAGGTCCAAACTGAATACGAAGAGTCATGTATTTCGGGGGGGGGGTTTCTCTCTTGTATACAAAAGTCTGAGTCTTGTGAGAAATGTGTGAGACATTAGGTGTATTTGGGGCTTAGGGTTTCTGTGAGAGCACAACTCTGCATTTCTTCTCCAGTACCTACTACATAGTAGATTTCTATTCCTCTTTTGCCTATGGGCGAAGGCTATAAGCCAAACCACATAAATCTGTGTATTCTTTGTGCTTCTTCTCTTTATCTCTGTTTTATTTTTCATTAGAGTGCCATTTTGAATCTATTTTCTTGAGTTTTTCTGCAACAAAAATGAATAGAATGTAATCTTTTGGGTTGAATATATAGGGGTTGATTCGTACTTGGTACCATAATAAAGGGATCAAATTCAGATCACCTTTGATGAGATCAAATTCAAATTTCTACAAATAGATTCCATTTGTATCCCTAGTTGTCATTCTCTTTTTATTAAATTTTCAAGTAGTCAACAAATTTAATCTGATCTAGCTTTGTAGCGACGATAAGCAATCATCATCAATTAGAAAGCTCCTTTGTTCAAACATTACAGTTTTATTGCAGTAGTAAATACTTGGTTACAATGACAATAGCTTTAATGTGCGCTTCACAGAGAGAGAATCCACTGGTTACATATCACGTTATATCACTGGTCATTGTTCCTTTATTGATATATAACTACCTTTGCAACCTTTATTTGTATATATATATATATATATATATATATATATATGAGAACCGCTCTCAAGTGAAAATGATTTGGTGCTTGGGTTGTTTTTGTGGTGAGAATAGCCCAAAATGTCTCTCGGTCTCTGCTCCAGGCTTGGTATTCTCATCGAACATTGCAAATATGTAGGTCTCAATGGGACCACTGGGCCTTCTGGGAGTACCCCCTTTCACATGTTGGATCAACCTGCTCAAATAAGTCCTTGCATTTGCAGTGGTTGCTATAGGGTCACCAGCACTTGGCCAGCCACTTTCTGATACAACAATCCTGACAGAAGAACCACCCACCTTCTCAACAGCAGCATAGACAGAATCCAACAGGGCATCAAAAAGGTTCTGGTATCTGAGCTGGCCATCAGTTACCACAGTTCCTGGTGCAGTGAACAAGGCATAATCAAGCCTGATAACGTTTTGGTTGTCATGATAACTGAAGTAAGGATAAATATTAGCGCAGAGTGGTGACCCTTTTTCTGCTAAGAAGCCAATGATAGGCCTCATATATTGCAGAAACTCAGCTCTGAAGACAGAATTGGAAGGAGGATAGGTATTCCCCAGGACTCCCGAGTAAGTTGCAGTTGTCACCTTCACTTGGTTTTGTAACCCAGCTGCTTCAACTGCCCTCTGGATGTTTCTCATGGCAGGGAGGACATACTGGAAATCTTGGAGGCTGACTTCATTACCAACGACAATATACTTGAAGTTGATAGTAGCTCTGTTGTCTACCACATTGCCATAGACAAAGTCATACGCCGGAGTGAGGTCATTGCCGGCAATGCGTTGAAGGTCTCTGTTTGGGACGCCAAGCATTACTTCAATGTTGGAGCCTTTAAGAGCCTGAAGAGTGGTTCGATCAGGTTCATAAAGCCTCATCTTGTTAATATTATTGGCCTTAAAGAGGGCCACAACTTCATTTGGTGGTGGTAAATTGTTGCCTTCCCTTCCGTTGCACACACCTATCGCTTGTACGCCTGTAGAAGATAGAGAGCATGGTTAATTAATTAGTTGATTTTACGTAATTTCATATGCTTGAGTTGGATTCAATTTGGTTCCACCCAATTAGCAGGGATGATCATGGAGTAAGGGTGTCAATGGATCGGTTTTGGACGGATTGAACAGACCAAAAAGACACTGGATTGGACAAATTCAGTCCAAAATATTTATTAGACCTGGTCCATCTGTAATAAATTTATTTTGGATTTGGTTGGATTAAGCCAATATCGGGTCTATTGATATAAGATAAGAATATAGGTGTCAATGGACTGGATTTGTGTTGAAACCAATCTAAATTAAAATGAATTTAAACAAATTGGATGGTTCAAACATTGAATTGGAACAGTCTAAAATGGTCCAAATTATTCATTAGATTGGATTAGACCTGATTCATTTGTAATTGACTCACATTGGACTTGGACTGGATTAGACCAAATCCAGTCCAATCAACACCCCTACATGGATCGGGTTGGATCTTTGCTAGAAATTTTCTTTTTATTTATCTATTTATTATTATTATTATTATTATTATTTACTTGTAATAGTACACAATGGAGAGTAGCCCATCCCCCAACCCAAATGCAAATGGGATTCGACCCCAAATTTCCGCTACAACCCGCAAGAGACGTTACTAACCAGCCAGTTGGAACCTTGCAGTCCTGAGCTAGACTTCGTACCTGTGATAAGGATATAGTTTTTGTCCTGCCCAACCTTTTTCCCAGTCCAAGCCAGGGCCTGTATCATTTCTGTTTACAATATTAAATATATAATTGATACTATTTGTCATATAATATGCATACAAAATTTATTGTATTTTATATAATATAAAAATTATATAAAATATGAATTATACATGTCCTATTATAATTATAATAGCATACATATATATATATATATATATATATATATATATATAAAATAAGCTATGCAGGTTGGGACGAGCGTAAAGCAGTGAGCCCATGCCTGACCCAAAAATTTGCTGGCCTGTGTTGGGCTCGAACACAACACAACCTAAGCTCAAGCCCAGATTTCCCGTCCAGTCCAATTCAGGCTGAAAATATCACCCCTACCAATCGGAAATGTTTTCTTTTGATTTTAATTTCTTTTAACAAAAGCCGTATTGATTAAGGCCGCATGACGTACGCAGAAAAGGAGGCTATGAGCTCATCAAATCTGTAGAAAGTCTCCACAGTTAGGCAACTCTTAATTAAACCTGGGCGCATCCCCTTTTCAATGTAAAATTCTATGTTGAGATTGGAGTGTTTTGGGTCCAGAAGTTTTGTGTTCAAGCTCACAATCATAACATAAGCAGTCCGAAAGTCAAGAGTAAATGGGTTTTGTTTTTTTCTTTTTTGGTAATTAGTAAATGGGTTTGGTCTTCCCCATTTATTGTTTACTCTCTACTCTCTACTGTCACGGCTTTGCTTGTGACCTTGTAGGAATCAAGCCCTTGACTTGTGAGTAAACGTAGCTCTTTGATGTTAATTTATTTTCAGTAAAATCAGGGTTATGCTCATTAGAGAATGATAACCCATAACCTACATACAATCTCAGTTTACAGTAGTAAGTGATTTAATTAGTGTTGAATCCTCGTTATAATAAATTAAATTTTAAAACAAGATATAAATAGACGTGTTGTTGTCCATATTACAAGTTACATAAGCAGTTTAAACTAGTAATTCATCATATCGTCTCTCCCGGGATATACTACAAAATATTATCATTGCATAGAACGATGCCAAATGTGACGTGTGAAATATGAAATGATTATGATTACGGAACGAAAGAAATGCGAAAATCACATTTGAAAATATACAAAAGAACTCCGCACAAAATTAAATGAAATATGAGAAACTGAAAAGAATAAGAGACGTAGTCCATGGATTTAAGAATTAATCAGGTAAAAACACAGACACTGCGTGTAGAGAGAGATAGAGAAAGACCTGTGTAGGTTGCAATACCCAATAGGAGCCCAAGAAGTAGCATTGCAGTAGCCCCAGTAGGACTGTTTCTACATGCCAAGTAGCAAATAGCCATGAAAAGCAGGAGAGAAAGCAAGCAAATAAAAACACCAAAATTGGTTAATTGGTTATCTTTGCAGTGCAATCGATACCCCTTTTATAGAGGCACAGCAAAATAAGATTTCCGTTTTCTTATCAATTTTTTCAGGGTTAGAGGTCCACACGCGAACCCACCTAGCCAATAATAATTACAGTCTGAAATGCTCGCTCTGTTGGATGAAGTTCAATGCTGTGTCAACAGGAATCTTAATTATATTGAGGCTGAATGTGACAATCTCCTAATTAACAAATTAATGATCTCCTTCTTGGCCTGTTTAATTACTACACTGATTACAAGAATTAATGTTAGTTTTCTATCCTGCTTAAAGGGAAGCTAATGTTAGTTTTCTATCCTTCTTGGCCTGTTTAATTACTACACTGATTACAAGAATTAATGTTAGTTTTCTATCCTGCTTAATGTTAGTTATCTTGATGCTTTCAATTTGTCAATGGTGGCCTCTCCATTTATCATGGTTTCACTGTTTTTAGTCATGTCAATCCACTAAAGCTTTACTTTTAAAGGATGTTTGAGGTCTTCCCACTCCCGGGATTAGATATTTCTTGATGTTTCTTTACATATATATATATATATTTTGTTGGGGGGCGTTGGAAAGGGCAGATCGAGTGGTTTAACTGAATCTTTGGGTTTGGGGCAAGGCAGGCCAACTCCTTCATGTATTCATTTACTTAATTACCTTTTGATAATGGTTAATAAAATTCTAGATTGTGTTTGGATTGAAGGAAAAGATATAAAGGAAGGAAAAGGTAAAGAAACTTGTACAAATCTTATATGGGTTTTCCTTCTTTTTCCTTCAAACCGAACACACCCTTAAGGTGACCACCAGCCTTTCACCTACTGTTAATAAGAAAGAAAAGAAAAATATGAAGACTTAAGTATTACATGTACAGCCTCCATGTCCCAACATGCATCCATCCCCGGCCATCACAGCAGGCACCCCTTCAAGGGTTCCATATTGATTTCTTTTTAATATATTTTTTTTTCTTTTTAAATCATGGTCCTTTTAGCACATATTACTGACAAAATGTAATACAATGAGTAGGGGTGCCCATGAAAAACTGAAAAACTGAAAAATCGAACCGAAGCATGTGCTAAATGCAGCAATCTGCATTAAATGCAGATATTCTACTATCTGTAGAATTTCCATAGATAAAATTGGGTTAAGAAAGGAAATATTTTACAGCAATAAGCATGTGCTAAATGCAGCAATCTGCAAACAGAACCTCAGAGGAAATCTTCTCTCCAGCAAGCATAACATATTTCAAATATCCTTCTTGTTGTCCAGGGTAAGTGGATTTTTTCCTTGATCCGTCTGCTCATCGTAGTCTGCATTGCGAACATAGGATATGTTCTCAATGCACACCTGTGATGCGCTATGAGGTTAGTGTGAAGCGCGTCGAGAAGTAAATCGGATCTCACCGATGGTATGGTGCGCTATTCTTTCTGTACCTTCCCATCATCCCATGGCAGTTTTATCCCTAACACCCTTCTTGCCGTATGGCATGAGTGTCAGTCAAGATATTCGCAACTCTTAATTATTGAATGAAATGCTTTTTTAATTCAACATAAAATGTTAAAAGGTATTTTTAACCAGCAGAAGTATTTTTTAAATTATTGAAAATAGTGAAATTTTTAATTAATTTTTAGAGTAAAATTAATGGACTCTATTTTTTTTCACTACTTTTAAACATGAAAATTAAGAAATATGTTTGAGCACCAAACAAATTAATTTATATTCTGATCAATCTAGCTAATTTGCAGCAAGCATAGAAGATCACCAATGAAAAAGCTCTCTTGTTCAAACATTACAGTAGAACTATATATGAGATACTATAAAATTATATCACTGCAGAGACTAGCTAGACTTCACATTATAACACTAGACTCGTTGTTCCTCTAGTGGTACATATGCATGTCCAACCTTTATTTCAAGTAGTAATACACTAGACCAAAAACTCTTTCCATTTAGTTGCGCGCCGCTCTTAACTGAAATTGATTTGGTACTTGGGTTGTTTCTGGGGGGAGAATAGCCCAAAATGTTTCTCTGTCTCTGCTCCAGGCTTGGTATTCTCATCGAACATGGCAAATATGTAAGTCTCAATAGGACCATTTGGCCTTCTGGGAGTACCTCCTTTCACATGTCGGATCAGCCCGTTCAAATAAGTCTGTGCATTCGGCGTTGTTGCTGCAGATTCACCAGCATTTGGCCAACCACTCTCCGATACAACAATCTTCACAGAGCCCCCGCCTGCCTTCTCAACAGCAGCATACATAGAATCCAAGAGGGCATCAAAAAGGTTCCGGTATCTAAGCTGACCATCATGTACCACATCCGATGGGGCAGTAAACAAGGCATAATCAAGCCTAATAGAAGCTGGGTTCCCGATGTAACTGAAGTAAGGATAGATATTAGCACATAGTGGTGACCCTTTTTCAGCTAGGAAGCCAACGATAGGCCGCATGTATTGCAGATATTGAGCTTTGAAGACGGAATTGGATGGAGGGAAGGTATTATCCAGGACTCCAGAGTAAGTTGCAGTTGTCACCTTGACTTGGTTTTGTAACCCAGCTGCTTCAACTGCTCTCTGAATGTTTCTCATGGCTGGGAGGACATATTTGAAATCTTGGGGAGGGACTTCATTACCGACAACTATATACTTGAATTTGATAGCGTCTCTGTTGTCTACCACATTTCCATAGACAAAATCAAACGCCGGAGTGGGGTTGTCGCCGGCCACACGCTGAAGTTCACTGTTAGGGACGTCAAGCATTACTTCAATGTTGGAGCCTTTGAGAGCCTGAAGAGCATCTCGATTTGGACTGTAAAGCCTCATCCTCTGTATATTATTGGCTTTATAGAGAGCCACAACCTCATTGGGTGGTGGTAAGTTGTTACCTAGCATTCCATAGCACACACCAATCGATTGTGCACCTGTAAATGGAAGACAGTGAGGACTTTTTGTTAAAAAAAAAAGGTATATATGGTGGTAATTATTAATTTATTCAAAGAAAAAAACACGAGTATGCTAATGACAGAAGGTATAGACAGAAAAGGATCGGGCCCAGGCCCAAATCATGCATCTCAAGCCCAGGAACTCGCCTGATCACTTCAACAACCCCGCCCCACCACCCAGTCCCAGCCAACTCACCCAAGACCCAGACACAGCTCCCCCATTAAAACAAATCAAACAAGGTCCCAGAACACACACCCAAACATTAGCTTAAACTGAGACTACTTTCAGACTGCCTACGAAACCCCTCAGCTACTACTCACACATCCCTATAAAAATCTGGAAGCTTCTTTGACGACACTGTGGTTTGGGAGGTAGTGCCAAAAAGAAACCATTGATTCCTGCTCCTTCGTCAGTTCAATCCAGTAAAAGGAAGCCAAGAAGAGCTCAGCTTTATGGTATCTCAGGACTTAGCCCCTTCCTTGTATTGGTAGAATAGAAGGGTGGCCAAGCTTCCAAGTCGGGAATGGAATGGAATGGAATTAATTTGACCTTGAAACCTCATCCCGATTCCATGTTATCTGATGAAATTGAAGCCTTCCAGTCTAGAAATTAATTCTACTTGTGTTCCATACACCAATTCATGCATATGAGTGAATCTAAAATTTGTATCCGGTAGATTTAATGTGCACTACAACCAAAAGCAATCTAAGTTTAGGAATCCCACCCCACATTTTGGATTAGGTTATTAAGAATAAACCTACTAAACTACTAAACGGGTAGATGCATATCCATGCGAACATATGCACACAAGAGAGAGAGAGAGAGAGAGACCTGCCAAGGATGCAGAAAACATTAACAGGCACAGGCCAATAACAAGCACTGAAGCAGCAGCCATAGAATGGCTGTTTCTTCTTGCAAAGCAGCACATAGTCATAAAGAGTGAGTAGTAGAGACTAAAGAGGAAGAAAAAGCTCAAGATTTGTTATGTTTCCAATGCAATTGATGCCCCTTTTATAAGGTTGATGGACGAGGCTAAGATATTTTTTTAATCTCATTTCGTTTTGTAGGGTTTAGAAGTCCGAACCTTCCCACACAATAATCACTAGAGAGATTAGCAGCCAGAGTTGAATATTCCACAGCCTTAATTCATAGATATGCCTGCCAAGACGATGCATATATTCCCTAGTTCTTAGTCTATTAAACCACTGTTGAGCTAGTATATTGACAAGTACTGCTTGTCTGCTTCTTCTGTTTCATTTTATTGAATTTCTCATAAAACCATGTGCCTTTTAAGCACATAATGACAATTTAAAAATCTTTCAACCGTGCTCTCTAGCATTAGAATTAATGTGGCTGCTGAGTTTATTACTGGGTTAGAATTTTGTCGAGTTATTGATTGTTCACAATGAATAAATTGCATGCGTTCACGGGATACTGTATATAAGTTAATCAACCTTTCAATCACAATGTGTCTGACGTAGGTATAGGTGAGATCACATCAGGGCTCCACAGGTATCCCATATAAATATATATATGAGAAACTCTAATAGTAGCTTAATGATCACTGTATAAAGGTCTAACATTATTAGAAAACATGTTTAATTGGATTCATTTGATTGTGTGTTCTTTCTTTTCGCATTGCAATTTTGTTTAACACCCTACTAGTAGCCCAGCCCATCGGTGGAGAGGAAAGGGGGCTTCTGATACAACCACAAATGGTGGGATCCACTGTCAATAAAGAACAAACTAATCCCTATTTTTTTCTCACAAAATGGTCAATGCACAGCTGCAAGTGGAGGGCGGATTCAGTCCGGAGAAAATGGTCCTCATTACCGTTTTTATGGCCCTTTTCAGCCATGCATTAGGAATATTTTCTCGAAAGCATAAAAATGCTCTCGATACATTTTTGTAAGGGCTAAATCTGATTTTTTGCAAGTCTTATGAGGTGGGTGTGAAGAGGATTCTAGGAACAAAAATCGGAGCTAATGTAAAATAGATTACATAACCAATCAAAAGTGAGCATGCCAGAATAATCAATTGATCCCACATTTTGTTTCATCCTGCCTAACAAGCCAAAGACTTTTAAACAATAATGACTATATGTATATAAACGAAAAATCTATGATGCAGAAAAGATATGGTATGGGAAGAGTTTTGATCAATCAAAATTTATTATAAATAACACCTATTGGCTATCACGTTTATGATTCTAAATGACTGGCTGGAAGTTTTTCAGATATCATATCTTTTTCATATCATAGTCAAACCCATAAATAAAACTTTTTATGGAAGTTTTTGTGAGACGAGCTAGACGGGGCCCAGGCCTAGGTTAAACCCCTTTTAGTAGATATCCACTCTAGTCTCGAGGCAACTACTAGTGGGCCCAGGCCTAAGTTAAATCCCTTCTAGTAGATATCCACTCTAGTCCGAGGCAACTACAAGTGGGCCCAGTCATGGTAGTCAAGGTCGTGGCAGAATATTATTGATCAAGAGATGACGACCCTCATATACTCAAGTTAGGGGTGCAAAATGGGCCGTTTCATGATCGGATTCTATCCAAATTCAATCCTATCATCAGATTCCAATAACTCTTCGTTGGATTTTTGGATTGGATGGGGATAAATCCAACTGAAAAATGGGATTGGTCAATTTTGAAAAGAGTATAAATATAAGGTTTTGTATTCTATATATTTGTATTTGTATTCCTTCCAAACTGAGCTGATTGAATTTAGACCACCCCCTATTCAATTTAAAAGAATTCAGTTGAATAAATTTTCTTTAATAATTTATTAGAATTTTGAACTATGGATTGGAAGATCCATTCCTAGAACCGTTTGCATCCCTAACTCGAATACACAAGTCCTTGTCTAAGAGGGGGCGTCTTGGTTCTCTGCGTTTAATTTCCTGGCTGTATTCAAAATGAAGAGAATTACGTTACGTGATGGGAGTCTAAACAACTTGAGTTGGGGTCCCTCTTCCTCTTGTCTCAACTGTTTCGTTAGAGTTATAATTTGATCTTTCTCTTGACCGGTAGAGATTGAATATTTTCTAATAAAATTTTATTTTATATGCACAAACAACAAAATCCATCTCTCTCTCCATTAACACACCAGTGCAAAATCTAGAAGAAATTCCATTGAATATCCATCTGGTTAATTTGTTCCGGTCAGAGATGAAATGAAGTAGGGACTTCGTTTCCACAATGGAGAAGAAACCCATAGGATGAGAAGGTTGATAAGTTTGCAATAATTGAGAGTGGCCCTACTAGCACTCTCATCCATCCATTCAACCTTCGTTACGCACGACAATCCATGACTTTTACTGCTAACGCAATTAGCGGATTGACTCACGCAAGTCAATCAATATGCAGAAATTCGGTACGATTGCAAAAGTATTGACTCAAGAGGGTCCTTATCGATCAAAATACAACTGAGAATTACAGAGTTTATTGTGCGATTCCATCTCAACTATTGAAGTTAGTGTTCGACTGTGACATGGAAAAGGTATGATATCCGAAAAACAACTGACGAATAAACCAGAATCATATACGTTTTGTACTGTTTTATATTTTTTCTTCTTTTGATTATGTAAAATTCATTTTTAGAGTAAGCATCAAAAACAACATTTTGATATATCATATCTTTTGGCCACCATTTTAAGATTCCAGTTGACTGATTAGAAGTTTTTCATATATCACATCTGTTTTATATTATAATCGAACCCCATAATAAATTGTACATCCCATTTTAGAGAGGTGAATAGGGTTGATAATATCCTCCTTTTTATCAATATTGTAAGATTTAGATCTTTCTAAATCATCAAGGACCCATTTCTCTTCTTTGAATAGAAGATATAGCATCTTTGGATTTATTAGTTTAAGCAGGAGATATTATAATTTGATATTATCGATCTTTTTTTATTCAAAGGATCACCCCATCTTAATTGAAAAAGCAAATGCCATTTCAGGAAGAAATCTAGTTCCATTTCTATGTTGTTCTTGAATTTCTTTTTCTTTCTATGGTATTTAATATATAATTCTGTGCATCTAATCCAAGATCCCCTTTGCCTGATGACCTTTTTCTTCTTGATTTTAATTTTCTAATTCAAGAAATTTTTTCATAAGATGATATTCGTGATATACGAAAGTCTTTTTTTTTTGTTTTCCATTGATGTTTTTATTTTCACTAACGTTTTCATTTCCTTCACTTCTTCCCACTTCTCAATCTTACCCTTACTTTTCAAATCTTCCAAGTAAACACCCTGGCATGTCATGCATGGACAAGGGGAGAGAGAGCCGCCATTGCAACTTGCAGTAGCGGTGGCAGGAATACAGGGTGAAGAGAGTGAGAGTGAGAGTGAGAGAGAGAGAGAGAGAGAGAGAGAGAGAGAGAGAGAGAGAGAGAGAGAAAGAGAGCAAAAGCGAGAATGAGAGAAGACAGGGGGGAGAGAGAGAGTCGTCACTGTAAGTTGCAGCAGCGGTGGCAGGAAGACAAGGCGAAGAGAGAGAGAGAGAGAGCAAAAGCGAGAGTGAGAGAAGATAGGGGGAGAGAGAGAGCCGTCACTGCAAGTTGCAGCAGCACTGGCAGGAAGACAAGGCGAAGAGAGAAAGAGAGAGAGAGAGGTCAAATGTTTAGGCTTTCTGGGTTTGAGGGTATCAGGGGTAACTCGGGTCATTTACAAAAAATTGTAAAGATATTTTGGACATTGGGCCGGCTCTGAAACACATCTTAGTGCGTTAGGAGCTAGTCCAAGGTCTATGATTTTCAGATCTGAAAATCAGTTTCAAACCCAATTTAAGAGGTACAATCAGACAAGGGGTGAGGTCTGAAAAGTAGCATTTTCAATTCAGACCTCTAAAAAGTGCAATCAAATGGCACGCAAGTTTAGTTATGATAGTGTTGTAAGATGTATATGTTGGAGATTATAGAAAAGGGCTTTAGTTTCAACGTTGTTTCCATTATCATTCTCTTTTTATTCAATTCTTCTTTTAAATTACATAATTATTAGAAGCAACCGAATCATGTAAGTAGTCAAGAAAATGTAAGCAACCTTTATTTCTTATCGAATGGGCTTTGCCCTGACTGAAGCCGAACTCAGTATTTCAAGAGGTCTGCTTCTATCGGGGCAAAACCCATTCGATCAGTTTTTATTACTTTGCAATGAGAATATCTCCATACTTGTATTCTTTATTTAATGGGGAGATATTCCCAATGTAAGGTTGGGAAAGATTGTTAGAACCAACGTTTTAAAAAATAACTCGGAATTGGAACTGTTTTGGGCACTGGTTTTTGGGTCAACAATCCAACATCTGGTTCGAATGGATAACCTGTTCTGACAAAAAAATAAAAATAAAAAAAAAAAGAACTATTAAAAACCATTGAACGAATCGATGGTTCGACCATCCAAATTATTGATTTATTGACTTTTTCAATAATTTTTGACTAATTCTGAATTTTGAGTAAAACAGAACTGGCTACTTAAACAATTACTAAGTCGAACAGTTCGACCGTCCAAGTCAACAACATTTGAAAACGTTGGTTAGAACGGTGTGACTGTGAGAACATTTTGTGAGGTAGCAGATCCGGCGGAGTACGGGCAAGGAATCTACCACTTCCAAGTCAAGAGTCTATTTATCGTTAACTTTCTACTCTCCCGCTGCCGACAAGCCTTGGCTTTACTTGAGTTGTGACCACTGACTTGACGTTGACTGGTAGGAATCGAGCCCCTGACTCTTCAACAATTAAGTTCTATGAAACGTAGCTCTCTGTTATCCACATATTTTCAATTAAAATAACTGTTATTTCTATAAGATCGAGGGAACGGGATCTGCTCCTCTCACATGTGCCCCTCGCAGGTACATCCAACATCACACACGTGAATAATAACTTGTAAGTATGTGTAAAGAACATATACGGTCATTTTTTTCGTCTGTCATCGTCATTTTTTTCATCCCCGTTTCCATAGAATCCCCACTGATCATTTTTTATGATTATTAAATTCATTCTATTTTTTATTTTTATTCAATTCCAATTTCTTAAAATAAATATAATGTACAATCCTATAAAAAAAAAAATTGAATATATTTAAACATATTCAAATGCATTCAAATATTCAATTATATTCTTCAAATATTATCATAAACTTAAAAATATTAAAATAAATATATATTACTAAGCGGGGATCAGGGACTCGATGGGTCCCTGCTCCATTCAAAGGAAAAATCATCCTCATGCCAACTTGGCCCAGTCTTCACACGAATCAGTGAAAAGAGAAAAATTGCCATCACTAAATATGAATTCTATAATTTTTCAAGGGTTAGAGGTCCATGAATCCGCCCTAGTCAATCACAATTGGAACTGAGCAGCCAGACTTGAATGTTGCACAGCCTCTGTTACCAACAAGTGCATGAATCCATCCTAGCCAGTCTTCCGGCCGGCTGCCATCTTTTTCTTGTCTGCATTTGAAAAGCATTCGCTCTGGATCAACTCGATCGACTTCAGACCCCATGGAAAGAGATTTCTGTTTTTCGAGATCATCATCATTTAATAAGAAAGAACATTTATTCGAACATTACATACAATTGAACTATAAGATTAGAAATTAAAACATCAACTCTCATGACACAATATTAACCTATTACTTAGGTTGTTTATCTGGATGGAATAGCCCCCCAATGTCTCTTGTTTTCTATTTCCATCCAACATTGCAAATATGTAATTCTCATTGGGCTAACTGGGTTTTCTCAGAGTTCGATCCCGATCCTTTCACATGTTGGATCAACCCATTCAAATAATCCAGTGCATTTTGCGTGGTCGATGCAAAATCACCCAACATTTCAGACACAACAATCCGCACAGAGGACCCGTCAATCCTCTCAAAGAATTCACCAAGGAACCAAAAAGGTTCTTGTATCTGAGATCACCATCTTGAGACGAAGAAGATAATTGATTTCTGTATTCGATGCATAGGTATTTAAATACAAGCTAGTGGAGTTCAAATAAACTCTAATAAATAATAAAGCTAATTACGATTTGGAAACTGAGAGCCCAACTAAGATCTGAGATCAGAGGCGTGTTCTATTATCCCCCCTCAAGTTGTATGTGGGCATGTCACGTGTAACTTGGAATGAAGACATACAAATTTGTTGAAGGGGAGCCCTTTAGTGAAACCATCGGCCAACTGGTATGTAGATTTGACATGCTGAACAATGGGTCATAGGTTATACATTTAGACATTTAAAAATAATGTTTTAGTAAAATTCCCTTTAAATCTTAATTGGGGATGATCCTAGGTTAAGTTTTGGACCATTAATATAGTGGACAATTTTCATGTTCCATTGTTTGTTTGCAAAGAAAATAGTGGGTAAATAAGCCCAATAACAATTATTGATTAAATAAAATATTATTAATTAAATATTGTATAATTAATAATTCATAATATTTAATTAATAAATATTGTTTTCTATTGGTTTATATTTTATATTTTATTATTAATTATCAACTAATTAATAAGATGGTTAATTATTAATTAATATTTTGATTGTTATTAGTTAATATATTATTTATAAATTGTTATTATTAATTAATTAAGGCCTTTTAATACAACCAAGCTTGAATATCCATTTCATTAAGTCTCATATTTTAAGGGCAGAAATGTAATTTGAAAAACCGCTTTTCTTCTCATTTAAATCCCTTTCATTAAGGGGGTGTTCTTTTTTTGGATTTTGAGAGGGGGGAAAGTTGGTCAATGGGATTTTGATTCCCATTGACCAAGAATCCCATATTCATTTTTCAGATTTATGTGGGGACCCTGAAAGTTGCTAACAGGTAAGTGATACCCATCTCCTACGTGGGTAAATAACTTTTCCACGTAGGGGGAAATTGCTAATACTTGAATGGGACAAAAATGCCCCTTTTAATAATACATTTTAAGGCTAAAATGGTCATTACCTCATTTACCTAGGAAAAAAAAGAATATGGGTAAATGCACTTACCCAGGTAAGTGCTTCCTAGAAAAACTTACCCAGGTGATTGCATTTACCCGATTAAGTCACTTACCAAAAAGCGAATGGGGCCTAGATCTCATATTTAAATTATTAACTCCCATTAACATTCATTGAATCTTTTTCTTAACTATAATACCTCTATTTTGAATTTGGTCCTTGTGAGAGCACAAAATGTAATTTTAACTACTACATTACTCTTTATTTAATTCCTTCTCATTAAGTCTTATCTTGGGGTATTAACTCCCATTATTTTATTGAATCCTATATTTTAAGATAATATTTTCATAAAATAAAAATAAATGAATTCTATCAATTAGATCTACATCCAATACTTTTACTTATATACATGTTTTTAAAATTTACCCGAAACTAAACTGTTTTTCTATCATGGTGGGGTCAGTAAGCAATTCAACCATATAGGCCAAGTGGTCCATGATAACATAATTAAATAAGAAACTTTTAAAATATAAATAAATAACAAATAATAGTTATATTCTTATTGATGTTGTATTGAAATATAAATTCAAAACCAACCCAAAATTAAAAATTATTTTTGTGATGGTGGGTAAGGAATTCAACCTTTCGAGTCAAATGTGTCAACCCTTGAAATCATAATTAAATAAAAAATGAGAAAAATATAAAAAACACAAAAACATTATCTAATAATACAAAATTTTGTAAATAAAATTTTGGCACTATTTAATATTTTATATTAATCATATTAATGAAAAATAAGTGTGATAAATAATAATTTCTTTACTGATGTTGAAATAACCCAAAAATGAAATTTTTTTCCTAGTGGTAGGTAATAGTTCAATCTTTTGGGTCATATTTGTCAAATATTGATTTCATAATTAAATAATAAAAATCAAACATAGAAAACATTTAGGTATATCTCTATATGAATGAACCATAATAAGTGTAACAAATAAGAATAATTTTTATAGACAGAGAAATATTAAAAAAAAAAAAGTTGTAGGAGATTTTTGAAACATATTATATACAAAATGGTCAATTGGACCAAAAACCACAAATTGGTCTACTTGTCAATTTGGTTACTACCTAAAATCCAAAGAAGATAAAAAATTGGCAGATTGACCAATCCAATAGAAAAATCACTCGATTGGCCCCAACTTCATAAACTAGCCAAGTATCATTGTTGATACCTTGTCAGAACTTGGTTTGGGATATTCAACCAATTATTTTGGCTTTTTATTACTTTGGTTTCAATTCAGCTTCTCCTTTTAGAAATTTGATTGATTCAATTCAATTTTTAACCAAATAAACCCAATCATAGCTTTTAGGTATTCCAACTAAAGAATCACTAAACCAGTGTCATTTTCATTCTTTCCTCTTAGAATTTTGATTAATTTGGTTCAATTTTTAACCAAATAAACCCAAATGCATATAATTTGGGTCAATCATCCGCAAGTTTTCATATACATGTAATTTGTAAACCAAGTCCTAATGACTGGAGAGCAATGCTGGTCTGGAGTAACAGTAGAAGTCGAAAGTTGGAAATTGGATCCCTTACCTTGAGTCGGAGTTACCTTTCTATAGACAAGGAGTCGTATCCTGGTCGAATAAGGCTTTTGGGGTTATAGGGATGAGGAGGTCCACTGAGGTCTTTGGGATAAGACCTAATCCCCAGCGGAATTATCCCCATCCGCTCTCCTATCTTGGTTGAGTTTATCCATGTAACGTGGAGTCATCATGGCTAAAGAGGTTGAGTGGGGCCATGGAGGTGATGTGGTGCTGAGGTGGTTGAGGTGATAAGGCAGGTCACGGACATGACATGGCACCGACGTGGCCAAGGAGATAAAGCAGCCACATAGGTGCCGCATGGCCTCATGGCCTCTAGAGCCAGCTCAGCCATAACCCGAACAACACTCCCCTAGTTCCGAAGTCGAGGAGTTAAGTGCTCGGCCGAAGTATTGCGTGGAAGATTGCTTTAGTCCTCGGGTAATGAACTCAGAGTAGAAGTCTAGTTGAGCTTGTAACCCGGTTTGCGTGGCTAGGGTTGAAGGACTCAGGTTGGATTGGTTTTTCTGGGTTCAACCAGTCCGGTTGGCCAGGGGCCATCTCCAACATGGGCTGTCAGAGGTCCTTCACGTGCGGAGGATGACAGTGTTGTTTTGTCTTCTCGAGGTGTCAAAAGGCAATGCTTGATTTGAGCCGTCGATTTATCCCGATTTGGTTCCTTGGGAGCACTAGAAAAATGGATGAAGGGAATTTCCCCTTTGTCATTTGCGAAGGGAGTGCTTTCAAAGCTTAGCAAGTGTAGTCTTTGGTTGCTTGGTGATTACTTCAGCTCCGCGGTCTTAGTATTCGGTGTTCAGTAAGATGTCCTCTTCATCTGTTGTTTCCACTTCTTCCTCTTCATCTTTTCCTTCCACTTCTAGTTCTGAATCCAAGCCGGGGTCTTTCACCGAGGCTGCCCGCTCGATGTTCCCGAGGCTGGGGACATTGGAGGGTCAAATTTTGGGCGTTTTGTCGAAGCCGAGGAGGCAGAGGTGGGGCCATCGACTAAGGTGGTCGAGCTTCCTGTACGTGTGAGTCGTTGGTTTGGTACCACGGTATGCTCTCTAATGCCCTAGGATGTAGCCCGGATCCGAGGTTTGTACTGTATTCCCCCAGAGTTTGTAACTAGATGTCTATGGCCCATAAATGCTCTACTGAGTGAGCTCTGTGAGTACGAGCACAGCTTGATGGTTGGGCTGAGGTTCTCACTGCACGAGGGGCTTGTCGAAGTGTTCAGGTGGTACCGGGTGCTGCCTGTGTAACTAATGCCAAACTCCTTTAGGTTTCTGATTAGCCTTATGTCCTACTGCTTCATCCACGGTATCGAGCTCACCCAGCGGATGATTAGTTACTTTCTTTAGTTAAAGCATCACCGACAGAGGTACTACTTCGTGCGCTGGTCGGGACCCCATCCTCAATAAAGCACTGGAAGGAGAAGTTGTTCTTTGTGCGCTATCCTAAGGGCTCACCTATCCTCAATAAGGTGAAGTAGCCCGATCTGGGCTTGCTCACCAAGGAGGAGAGAGTCTCGATAAGGATGGTTGAGGAGGTCGATGTGATGAGTTACACGTCCTTCTTGAAATTGATCAACGTTGGGCTGATGAGTGGGGAGGTCGATCTGTTTGTCAAGCTAATTTTCTATTTTCTTCTCCGAGTTGTAGAACTTGTACTGATCTTTACTTGGTTTTTGCAGGTGTCAAGATGGCGAGTCGCTAGGAGATGAATCGTCGATTAAGGGCCGCAGCTGACAGTATGGTCTCGAAGTACCCAAGGGACCTAGCCCCGTCTTGCGGGGGAGCGCTCGGTGTCCGCAGAGCGTACCCCTTGTCTGCAAAAGAGCACGATATCTCTAATTGAGGACATAGTGGTGCTCGACCCAAAGGAGGGCACGACTGCTACTCATTCTTCCCCTTCGCTGAGCAGGGTACCCAAGGGTGATCGATCAGATGTCTACATGCCAAGGTGGAATGCCCATCCTAACGATGGGCTAGTAATGGAGGGCATTCCCGAGGTGCTCTTGCGGGGCTTGTTGATGTTAGCCATGCGGCGTGAGCTGATGGAGGCGACGAGCGGTGCTCTAGAGAGCACACTCATGTGGCGGGTGGCCACGGTGAGTTTCCTTACTTGCTTTGGTTATTTGTCCTTGTCGATCACTTTTACTGACTTTGTTTTCTTTTTTTCCTATAGAATGTCTGCTCTATAATCACCGTAGTTGATCGGCTCTGGTCCTAAGGTGCCTCTACGAGGACAAGCACAAAGAGGCGGAGTTGTCAAGGGCTCGGGCGATCGAGATCGAGGCCCTAAAGGCCCAACTGGTCGAGACTGGAGCCAAGAAGACCGGACTGGCTGAGCTGGTGTTAGACAGTGTATGCCCTTAGCTCCAATCAGAATGATGTACATTATGACATTTAATGTAAATGAATAAAGTCATATTTGATTCATGTTATTATGGTGTGTTTCTGTGTAATACCCTTAAACTGGACACTTATGAGACTCGTGTTAGTTTAGAATCTTCACAGACGTTGGATATATCTGGGGAGATTTATCCTGCCAAGGCTAACATTGATGTGCCACCAAGTTGGCTGGGGTGGCTTGTCTCAACTGCCAGGGTGAAACCTGAGGTACATGCAGTATGTGTTTTCTTGAAACCCTGAATTGGACCAAAATTCCAGTATTGCTTTGGACCTTGGAGATAAATGGGCAAAACTGGGATGTTACACCTGATCCCTAGACTCGATTATGATATTGCACTAGGTGTTGGATTGGGCTGTCTTTGATATGCCAATCAGTGAGATCCTTAGAGGGGGTCAAAACCTAGGTATGTTGGGACAGTCCGAGAATTCATCTGAGTGGGTGATCATAGAGACAGGATCAACACCTTTGTCGGACAAAGTGAATGATCAGGGATGCACTCTCTCTGATAGAAACCAAAACTTCCAGAAGTTGATTTCAACCATTGAAATTTGTTTTGCAAAATATATTTATATAGAGATATACATATACATATATATATATATATATATATATATTAAGGTTTCAAAATGTTTGCAAAAGGTTTTAATTCCCAAGATCCATGTGAGTAGAGAGTGCAGCACTGTACCTTGCAGTCAAGGGAGAGGTCCTCTCTTGTCAAGTAATGTTTGATCATTATGGGCTGAGAGGTTAAGTGTAAAACCATTGAGGGTAATACCTGATGGGCTAATCTTGCATCTGCCCACAGTCCTTGGGTTTTTATAAGGTGGCTTGACCCAGGGACCATTTAGTGTAAATGTTGGACCCATTAAGAGCCCATGGTGATGGACTCAGGGGTTCACTGTCTCCTACAGTGAATTCGGCTAGGCCTTGTAACAGAGGTTGGGCTGAACTCAGGTGGCTGATGTGTAGATCAATGTTTGGGTCCCACGCAATACAAGGATATCCAACTGAGCAACATTTTGGAGGATAAGTGAGCACAAAGACTTAATGGGCCTAAAGCCCAATTCGAACTGGCTTAATAAGATTAATTAAAGAGGGGTGGTCCTGGGATTTAGATCAGCTGATAGGATAAGGGATTATCCCTATCCACTCAGATAGTCCAGATCCAAATAGAGATTTGGATAAGGAAACTCCTAATTAGATTAGGAGGGCTGATCTTTATCTACAGATAAGATAAGGGATTATCCTTATCTCTTAAAGAGAGTCCAGATCCAAATACAAGATTTGGATTAGGAAACTCGTAATGGGATTAAGAGATGCTCTCTTTAAGGCTATAAATAGAGGAGCAGGGCGAACCTCCAGTTCATCCTTCAGTCTACTGAATCAAGAGAGAAGATAGCATACAATTGGACTGCCTCTATCATCTGCTCTTGCTCTCTCCTGCTATTGTCGCCATAACCAGTTTGGTCTCCACTCTAAGAGTGATCAAGAAAGGGTTCTTGATATTATCTTTTGGTAGAAAAGGTGATCTGAAGTCGTGCTCACTCGCCCTCCATTAGATTCTTGCTAAAGAATCAATTTCTTGCTGAAGAGCCATCCTGTTGATTCTGCTTCATCCTACACTATGTCATCTTCGGTGGAAGTAGCCTTTGGATTTATCCTTGGGCGTGAACACCTTCATTGGAGATTACTATTACTTCGTATCAGCTATAACCTACCACTCCCTTTTGTTTACAGATTTGGTCTGGTTTTGGCTCAAGATTGATCCTTGAAAATGCAGTTTTCTAAAATAGGGAATACGATTCCCACATGGGAGAGAGAGAAATTTTTGAAATTTCGCCCAACCTTCCTGTAGGGTTCGGCCATCCATATGATGGATCTCTCATCCCTTCAGCTGGAGGGCAAGGTGGCTGAACACAAGCGTGGTATCAATGAGTGGGAAGCATCAAAGAAGGAGGCCAACAAGCGCGTATCCCGGGCTGAGGAGTAGGCGATTGCTCGGTTCAAGGCCTCCCAAGAGTATCAGGATGAAGTAGACAATTTTGCTTCACCTTCATGGGAGCTCGGGATTTATCTTTCCTGGGATAGAGTCTTATGTCGGCTTCCTGACGCAATTGAGGTCATATAGGGTCATAGTCCTCACGACCCAAAAACACCCATTGAGGGCATCGTCGAGAACATGGAAGTGCCCGAAGAGGTAGGGAGCGCCGAGGAGAACCTTATCGAAGGCTAAGCTGCTCTCATTGTTCATATTCTGCCCTGTTTTTGTCATGGAACTACTTCTTTTTCTCTCTTTTTTTGTAAGCGGCTCGGTATGAGCTTGAACTGATGTAAATATTTATGCTAATGGAATGTTGCTTTTTGGCTCCGAACTTGCGTGTTGTTCTTTCTCTTTATGCTAAGTCACGAGCTTGGAACCATGTTAATATTTATTCTAAGTCAGGGGCCTCGGTCTTACCACGGCCAAGGTCAAGAGTGGCCGAGGTCTCTACCTTCGCGGTCGCGATGTTTAGTAGTCGAGGTCTCTGCCTTGGTGGCCGAGGTCTTTAGTAGTCGAGCTCTCTACCTTGGTGGTCGCGATCTTTAGTAGTCGAGGCCTTTGCCTTGGAGGTCGATGTCTTTAGTTGCCAAGGTCTTTAGTAGTCGAGGTCTCTACCTTGGTGGTCGATGTTTTTAGTAGCTGAGATCTTGGGTCTTCGATTTTTGGCCAAAGTGTTGTGCAAGCTCTCATCTTTTGGGGATGCTAAGTTTCCAGTCTCGGGAGCTTTTGGCTCTTCGTAGGCAAGTCGTTCCTCAGCTAGCTCTAACCCGACGCACTATCAACGGGTGTGCGGAGTTTAATGACCACCCTCTAGCCTTCGTGGGTGGGAGTGTTCTTCTCCATTTTAGACTCTAGTCGTCAATCAACCGAGTCAACCGGGGTGGTCGGCAATGAACTACCTGGCTAGCCAGTGGCTATGCGTTTTGGGCTCGGGCCATTATATATCAGCCGAGTCGGTGTGTGGGAGTCTCAACCGTTAAGAATTCAGTTGGAAGTCGTATGTTGCGCGATATGGTGTGCGGTGTGTGTCGTGCTTTTGGATCCACTTTGCAGGGTAAATAAATTATTTTATTAATGTAGAAATACTAATAATACATTTGGAGATTCACGGTGTTCCAGGTCCTCTATATAGGTCTGCCATTGTGGTCTTCCAATCTATAGGTACCAGGTCCGATCACTCTAGTGACTCTATAGGGTCCTCATAGTTAGGTCCAAGCTTCCCTTCTCCTTGCGCAGGTACTATGACCTTTCGAAGAACAAGGCCACCGGTCTTGAACTCTCTTCTTCGGACTTTGGAATCGTAGTACTTTACCATTCTTTGTTGCTATGTGGCCATTCTGAGATGTGCTAGGTCGCGTGCTTCTTCCACCAAGTCAAGCTCTGCGTGGAAGTCTTGATTGTTTTGTTCTTCATCGTACAACTCAGCTTGGAGAGTTGGTGAGTCAATTTCCACAGGGATCATGGCTTCGGCCCCGTAAGTTAGGCTGAAGGGCGTCTCTTCGGTGGTTGTCCACGGCGTGGTTCTGTATGCCCAAAGAATGTTCGACAATGCTTCAACCCACTTTCCCTTGGCCTGATCAAGTCTACTTTTTAGGCCATGCAGTAAGGTTCGGTTGGTCACTTCAGTTAACCCATTGCTCTGAGGTCGAGGTACGGATGTAGTTCGGTGCTCGATCTTCCGGTCGGTGCAGAGTGCTCTGAACTTTTGATCAGTGATCTATATACCATTGTCAATGATGAGAACTCGTGGAATGACAAAGTGGCAGACAACACTTTACCAGAAGAAGTTCTGAGCATTCTGTGCGGTGATGCGTGCTAAAGCCACGACTTTCAACCACTTGGTGAAGTAGTCTACAACAACTAGTAGGAACCTCTTTTGCCTGATAGCAATGGGGAAAGGTCCGAGGATATCCATTCCCCACTATGTGAAGGGCCACGGGCTGGTGATCGGCATTAGGGGAACCACTAGCTGGTGATGAAGGTTAGAGTGCCTTTGACATCGGACACATCTTCTAACGAGCTGGGCTGCATCTTGCTTCATAGTCGGCCTAGTAGTAACATTGTCAAAGCGCCTTGTAACACAGGGTTCAGGCGCTGGGGTGGTCTCTGCAAATTTCTTCGTGTATTTCCCTGATGACGTAGTCGGCCTCAGCAAGGGTGAAACACTTCAGGTAGGAAATAGTGTGAGACCGATGATAAAGTTTTCCCTAGATAAGGCAGTACTGTGCCACCCTGTATGCGAGCTTTTTTGCCTTTGTCCGATCTTCAGAAATGTGTCGTTCTATCGGTACTGTGCTATAGGGTCCATCCAGGATGGACCTTGCTGGACTGGAAGGACGATAAGTGCCATAGGAGCAATGCTGGGTTGAGCCAAGATGTCGATCCGAACTGTTGTGTTGAGGTTGGAACGTGGCAAACTAGCTAGTTTTGAGAGTGCGTTAGCTCGTACATTCTCAGCTTGAGGGATCTATTGAATAACGAAGTGATCGAACTGTTGAGTGAGCTCCTGCACATTTTGAAGGTAGCTTTCCACCGTTGGGGTTCGCGTCTCAGACTGGCCATGGAACTGGTTGACCACCAACTGTGAGTCACTGAAGGATTCGACGTGCCGAGCACCAAGGTCTAGGTAAAGTCGGAGCCTTGAAATGAAACCTTAGGGCATTCTCGAGCATCGTACCTTCTAGTCCAAAGAGGATAAGACCGGCCCCACTGCCCTACTTGTTGAATGAATCGTCCACATGGAGAGTCCATATCTGTTGTGCTGGGGCTGGGTCTTGGATTGTAAATGTGCACTCTAATAGAAAGTCAGCTAAGGCTTGGGCCTTGATGGCGGACCGGGGAGCGTATTCGATGTCGAACTCACTCAGTTCCACACTTCACTTGATTAGGTGGCCAGATGCTTCCAGCCTCTGCAACACCTGCTTGAAAGGTAGGCTGGTGAGCACACGGACGTTGTGGGCTTGGAAGTTTGCTGAGTTTCCTTGCCATGGTGATCAAGGCTAAAGCAACTTTCTCTAGGTTCATGTAGTGAGTTTCTACACCGTTGAGGGCTTTGCTGGTATAATAGATCGGCCTTTGCATTTGGTCATTTTCTTTGACTAGCACCGAGCTAACCACCTCATCCCGGTCGAGAGGTAGTGCAATAGCTCATCCCCAGGGCTCGGTTTAGTGAGGAGATGTGGCGAGCTTAGGTACCTCTTCAGCTCCTGAAAGAATTATTTGCATTCTTTGATTCACTGGAAGTCCTTGACTTTTTTCAGAGCCTTAAAGAAGGGCAGGCACCGGCCTGCAAATTTAGACATAAATCTACAGAGGGCGGCTATTCGTTCGGTGAGGCACTGCACTTCTTTATAGGTCCGGGGTGACTGCATGTCGAGGACTGCCTGGATCTTTTATGGGTTAGCTTCAATTCCTCGTTGAATGAGCATGAACCCTAAAAATTTGCCGGAAATGACCGCAAAAGCACACGTAGTCAGATTCAGTTTCCTGAGGGTGCTGAAGACTTCCTAGAGATCAGCTAGGTGGTGCTCAGCCTTTTTGCTATTCACGAGCATGTCATCGATGTAAGCTTCAACGTTGCAACCGAGCTGGTCTTTGAACACCACGTTCACCAGTCGTTGATAAGGAGCGTTGGCGTTCTTGAGGCCAAATGGCATAGCTGTGTAGTAGTAAAGTCCATAGTCTGTGATGAAGGCGGTCTTCTCCTAATTGTCGGAATGCATCTAGATCTGATTGTACCCCGTGAATGCATCCATGAAACTTAGGAGTTCGTGCCCTATTATTGCAACGACGAGCTGGTCGATCCTTGGCAGGGGGAAGCTGTCTTTGGGACAGAGCTTGTTTAGGTCAGTGAAGACAATGCAAATTCTCCACTTTCCATTCACCTTCTTCACCATCACCACGTTGGCCAGCCAGCCCAGGTACTTTACTTCCCGAATAAATCTGGCATCGAGCAACTTCTGGACCTCCTGGTTGATAATTTTCCACCATTTTGTGGCAAAGACGTTGTCAGCATTAAGGTGGTGGGTGATGACCTCGGAATCAATCCCCGAAGTATCTGCCGCCGACCATGCAAAGACGTGCGCTGACACCCATCCTCTGACAGGACGTGCGTGACGCCTCGTCAGTTTCAGAAAGACGTGCGCTGATTGGCCTTGGAAGATGTGCGGTTTTAGCGCGGCTGTGGGCCGTCGGATTGGCTTCGATCTGGGCCGTCGCTTTCCGGCCGCTGTGGATATAAATAGCGCGCGGGGGGGGGGGGGCATCCTTGCCACTGTTGTACCTCTTGAGCTCGCGCTTAAGTTTCAGTTCGCGTCCAGGCTCTTTAGCTCGCGTCCCAGGTTCTTTGCTTGTTCGAGCTTTCATGGTCTACTTCAGTCTTCTTCCCGGGTGACTGCTTTTTGGAATCCCGTTCCATTTTCTGATGTCTAGTTTGGAGGGTTCAGACTGTTCAAGTGGGTCTGATGTAGGTTCTACGAACCGATTTGCGTCCCCCGGTAGTTCAAGTGAGCTCGATGTAGGTCCTGAGGAAGGGGTTGAGCCTACAGCCCGAGGTGCTTCGGGTAGGTCGGCGTCCACCTCCCGTCGTGGCTGGGTTGTAGATCAGTTTGGCCCTTCGACTATGACCCCTGAGGGACTTCAACCCCTCATAGACTACTACGACTTGCCCGGGGAGCGCGCGTACTTCATCCCTACGGGTAGCTTCCCTTGGGAACATGGTCCTGATGAGATCGTGATTTTCCGGGAACAGCTTCCTGCAGGGCTGCGACTGCCTTTTCATCCTCTTCTCGTCGAGGTTCTAAACCACTTCAGTGTGACGGTCGGCCAGCTTCACCCGAACTCCATTAGGAATTTAGTGGGGACGATCTCCTTATTTTGTGACGAGAACTTTCCTTTGGATTTGGAGATCTTCTCCTCTATTTTAATGCTAAAAAAGCAAGCGGGTCCCCTTCCTGGGCGTAGGTGGGCATACTACCTATCTCCTCGCCCTGGCTTCAAGCTCTTACACGAACTTCCTAATAAGGTCCCGGCGTGGAAGCGGGACTATTTCGGGGTGCAAAGTGCGCTGGGGTGGCCGTTTCAGACCGGCTGGGGGATGGCCGCTCCCGACTCCGGCGTCAGACTCAATAAGGAGACGGCGAAGGGCCTCCAGCAGTGGGCGCGGCTTGGGCTGGAGTGTCAATGGTATCTGACGGAGGCCAAGCTTATTGCTGCGGGCCTGAGTTCGGGTAGGTTCTTTCCCTAGCGACCCTGTCTTGCTCTTCTTTTACGTGTCTTACTGATGCCGAACTCCTTTTCGCAGATACGATGGACTCTCGAGGGACCCGAGGTGGGCACTTGTTCCAGGGCATGAAGAGGAGAAAACGGGTGGCTAAGCGAGCTCGCGCTGAACCGCCCCAGGGTGCGGAGCCCGAGGTGTCGGACTATCCGGCGGAGGAGCCCGAGATGGTTCCTCCTATGCAGGAGCCGGCGGGGGCTCCTTATGCTAAAACCACACACACAGGGGCTCCCGCTTACTCCGAGTCTGCCCATACGCGAGCTGGGCCGTCGGGCTCGGAGGCCCCGGGGGGCTTCAGGAGCGTGTTGTCGCCTGTTCATGCTCTTCAACGGAGTAAGGAGGCGATGTTTCCCGAGGAAGTTGCGGCGTGGACCGATCTCCCTCTGCACCAAGTGGCCTGCCGTGTCGTTACTCATGCTATGGTGGTAAGTGCTCCCTTCTTTAGAGTTCTTCGGCTTTTATTCTTCTATTCGTTCCTTTAATCCCATTTTCCTTTGATAGGTGAACTCTTCTATTCACGCCTTAGCGAACCAGGTGGAGAGATGCTCGAGGCAGGCGCGAGCTGCCGAGGAGGCTGCTCGAACTGCCGAGGAGGCTGCTCGTGCTGCCGAGGCTGCTGCTCACCTCGCGCGGTCTAGGCAGGCGAGGTCTCAGAGAGATGCCGAGGCCATGGGAGTGGTGGTGAAGCATATGGCGGAATTGAAGCTGGACCTGCAGCACCAGGCCGAGTATCTTCAGGAGGATATCAGGGAGAGGACTCAGATCTTCTCTCAAGGCATCGAAGACGCGAAGAAGAAAGCTGTCAGTGATTATATTGCTTTGCCGGATTTCGATGATCTGATGGTGGACTCCTACAGGAGGGGTTTCAAGCTAAGCCGGTGGATGATCCGGAATACATACCCCGAGCTCGATACTAGCGCCATATCCACTTCGCGCATTACTCAAGAGATGGCTAATGCTGCAGATGCCGAACCGGACTCCGAGGGGGAGGCAGGTCCTTTGGGTGTTGTCGAAGTGGCTTCTGATAATGATGAAATAGATCTTCTTTTTTTTTTTTTTGAATGTACATATATATCTTAAATGAAATGGCTTTTTGTTCAAGTGCTGGTTGTCCTGTCTTCGAGCTGTGTTTTTTGCCGAACTGACCATGTCGGTCCTTCAGTTCGTTTTGTACCTAGGCTTCGGGGTACTTGCCTTGGTGGTCTATAAGTAGTATCTTCTTAAGTTGACGACGTTCCATGCTCGGGGTACTTGTTTCCCTTCTAGGGTTCCGAGCTCGTATTCTCCCCCACCGAGTGCTTTCTTTACTCTGTAGGGTCCTTCCCAGTTTGGTCCAAGTTTCCCTACGCGGGGTTCAGGCACCATGACCTTACGGAGAACCAGGTCGCCGACGCGGAAGTTCCTCTTCTTTACTCGCGCGTTATAATATCGAGCTACCTTTTGTTGGTAGGCCGCAATTCGGATGTGCGCGAGGTCTCTCACTTCGTCCTGTAGGTCGAGGTTGGTGCGTAACTCGCCCTCGTTTGTCTGTTCGTCGTACGCTTCTAGTCGCAACGTAGGCACTTCGATTTCCGTCGGGATCACTGCCTCGGTGCCGTAGGTGAGGTTAAAGGGGGTCTCTCCTGTGGCGGTTTTCTCTGTGGTTCGGTGAGCCCATAGAACACTTGGTAGTTCGTCTGCCCACAAACCTTTGGCTCGGTCCAATCGTGCTTTCAGTCCGCGAAGGATGGCTCTGTTTATTACTTCTGTTTGGCCATTTGCCTGTGGGTGTGCGACCGACATGAAGTTTTGACTAATTCCCATACTTTGGCACCATTCTTGGAACTTGATTTCTTCGAACTGTTTGCCGTTGTCGGAGATCAGCACCCGAGGCAGCCCGAAGCGACATACAATGTTCTTCCAAAAGAAGTTCTGTATGTTTCGGGCTGTAACTATTGCCAGGGGTTCAGCTTCTATCCACTTTGTGAAGTAATCTACTGCCACCACTAGGAATTTCTCCCGCCTGTCGCTGGTGGGAATGGCCCCAGGAGGTCGATGCCCCATTGGGCGAAGGGCCATGGGCTGGTGAGGTATTTGAGGTCGGTAGCGGGCTGATGGTGGATGCTGGCATGCTTTTGACACTTGTCGCATTTTCTGACGAGCTCGATTGCCTCTGTCTTCATCGTTGGCCAGTAGTATCCTTGTCGAAGTGCTTTTTGGGCGAGGGCTCTGCCCCCCAGGTGTCCGCCGCACAAGCCTTCATGGGTGTCGCGGAGTACCAACTCGGCTTCGGCTGGGCGCAAGCATCGCAGGTAGGGGAGCGTGTAGGATCGTCGGTACAACCGTTCGTCTATCATGACGTATTTGGCTGCCTGCCGCTGCACCCTCTTGGCTGCGTTGCGGTCCGTGGGGAGGGTTCCGTCTAGCAGGAAGCTTGCGAGTGGGTCAATCCAGCTCGGCTCTGCTTCAGTGATGGGAGCGACCTCTTCTGCCCCACTGAGAATGCTGGGCCGAGGTAAGTCCTCTACATACACGGTTCTCCTAGCATTGTGGCTCGTGCTAGCTAGTCGGGACAGGGCGTCGGCCTCAGCATTCTCTAACCTCGGGATTTGCTTGATGAAGTGTAACTGGAAGTTGAGCAGAGCCTCCTTTACTTTTTCCAAATATGCAATCATTGTGATCTCGCGCGCTTCGTATTCGCCTGTAACTTGGTTGACTACGAGCTGGGAATCACTGCAGATAACCATGTGCTTTACTCCAACCTTGTGTGCCAGGATTAGCCCGGCTATCAGCGCCTCGTACTCCGCCTCGTTGTTGGACGCCGCAAACTCGAAGCGTAGTGCATATTCCAGTTTTGTTCCGCTCGGGCCGCGTAGCACTATTCCAGCCCCGCTGCCTTGTTGGTTCGAGGAGCCATCTACGTGAAGGATCCAAGGCTCCTCCTCCCAGTTCGCGCTTGGTCTAACCAGGAGGGATGCCACACTGGCTACTACTTCACGGGCTTCGGACTCGTTTGGTTTGGGAGCTCCGAGTTCGCCCGAACTGGGGATCTCGGGCTCGACCGGCTCGCGGGCTTCGGGGCTAAACATGCATTCTGCGATAAAATCTGCCAAGGCTTGGGCCTTAATGGCAGTTCTTGGCTTGTACTGGAGATCGTACTCGCTGAGTTCGATGGCCCACTTCGTCAGTCGGCCGGAAACCTCGGGTTTGAGTAAAACTTGTCTCAGAGGTTTGTCGGTCAGGACGATGACGGTGTGAGCCTGGAAGTACGGGCGGAGTTTCCGTGCTGCTATCACCAGTGCATACGCTAGCTTTTCTATCTGCGGGTACCTTGTCTCTGCTCCCTGCAAGATTTTACTAACATAATATATAGGTCATTGGACCTGGTCTGCCTCCTTTACTAGTACCGAACTGACCACCTCATCGCTGGCCGAGAGGTACAGTTCTAAGACTTTGCCTTCCTCGGGCCAAGCTAAGGTTGGCACACTGGCGAGGTAACCTTTTAGCTCGTCAAACGCGAGCTGACAGTCTTGGGTCCATTCGAACCCTTTGCCTTTGATTGCTTTGAAGAAGGATAGGCAGCGATCTGCCGACTTGGACATGAAGTGGCTTAGAGCGGCTATGCGGCCGTTTAGCCTCTGAACTTCTTTTACTTTCCGAGGCAGTCTCATATCTACGATGGCTTTTATCTTGTCCAGGTTGGCCTCGATACCGCGCCGATTGACAACGTAGCCTAGGAATTTGCCCGAGGTGACACCAAAGACACACTTGTTGGGGTTCAACTTCATGCTAAACTGACGCAGGATTTGGAAGACAAAGTCCAAGTCTTTTATTATTTCTCGTGAAAACCGTGTCTTGACGACCATGTCGTCTACATAGCACTCTTTGTGCCGATCAGGGGCCAAAAACAGCCTATTTACAAGTCTTTGGAAGGTCGCCCCGGCATTTTTTAACCCGAAGGGCATGACCTTGTAACAGTATAGACCGAACTCGGTTATGAAGCTGGTTTTTTCCTCGTCGGACTTGTCCATCCGGATTTGGTTGTAGCCTGAGTAGGCATCTAGGAAGCTTAGCAATTCATGTCCCGAGGTCGCATCCACTAGGCGGTCGATCCTAGGAAGGGGGAAGCAGTCTTTCGGGCAAGCTCGGTTCAGGTCGGTGTAGTCGGCGCACATGCGCCACTTGCCGTTCGCCTTTATCACCAGCACAGGGTTGGCCACCCAGCTCGGGTAATGGACTTCCCTTATGAAGTCTGCCGCGAGGAGCTTCTCGACTTCCTCGTCGACCGCCTTCCAGCGCTCTGGGGCTAAGTTCCGTTTCTTCTGTCTAACGGGTCTGACTAAAGGGTCAGTGTTAAGTTTGTGAGTTATAAGACAAGGGTCAATACCGGGCATATCAGCCGCGAACCATGCAAAAATATTTAAATTTTGGAGTAAAAAACTTACCAGTTCGGTCCATAGGGGTTCTTTGACGGAAGCACTGATCTGGAGTGCGTGAGCTGGGTCCATAGGCGAGGTTGGGATCGCGACTGTCCCTTCTGTGGGCGAGGCTCGTTCTTCGCCTTGTTCCGTGGGCCGCTCCAGATCGAGGTCGCCGGCCGCCTTGGTCTTTCCCTTTAGGGCGGCAACCTAGCACTTGCGGAACTCGAGCTGGTCGCCCCGCGCTACCCCCACACCGAAGTCTGTAGGGAACTTCATGGCCAAATGGTAGGTGGAGACCACCGCCCGCAGGATATGCGTGATTGGCCCGCCCTATTATGGCATTGTATGGGAAGGGGGTCGTGACCACCAGGAAGTCGTGGTTGAGTCTGACCGCACAAGGCCACGTGCCGACTTCCACAGGCACCATTATTTCTCCAAGGGGCCTGACTTCCTCTCCGCTGAAGCCCACCAGGGGAGTGCTCGCGGGCCTTAGTTCGCTCCTTGGCAGCTATAGCCGATCAAACGCCGATTTGAAGAGGATGTCCGCCGAGCTGCCTGAATCTACAAGTACGCGCCTAACCTCGAAGTCGCTGATCCTTAGTTTAATGACAAGCGCGTCATCATGAGGGTAGCGAACTCCTCGCGCGTCGTCTTCTGTGAAGAGGATTGGCTCCTCGGTCTTTGGCCTTTTCAGAGGGTTCCGCTCCTCGAGGTCTGCTTCGCGAACTGAAGTCCGGGCTGCCGCCGATGTACACCCCGCTACCACCGAACCTCCCACAATTACATGGATGGTTCCCCAAATTGGCCTTTCTGCCGGAGGCTGTCGCTGCATCGGTTCGGCAGGCCTACTGCTAGTTTCGGGGGCGTCCTTTTCGTGCTCGCCTGGCCGATCCGCTTTATTGCTATTATTGTTGTGCTGTACAAAGTTTCTTAAGTATCCGCGACGGATGAGCCCCTCTATTTCGTCTCGGAGGTTATTGCACTGCTCGGTACTGTGATCATGGTCCCTATGGAAACTACAATACAAATTCTTGTTTCTTTCGTTCGGATTTCCCTTTAGGCGAGGTGGCCATTTCACGTACGGGGCATGCTTAATCGTCATTAGGATCTCGGTCCGCCTCGTGTTCAGTGGCGTGTAGTCCGTCCGAACTGGCGGGGGAGCTCGGAACGACTAGTTCAGTTTTGGGTCCCGGGCCAGGTTTTTTCGGTCGGCTGAGTTAGAGGGCTCGCCATCCCTCTTTCTTTTCTCGTTTCCGCCCTCGGTTCATTGGTTGATTTCCTCCTCAGTCCTCATGAACTTGTCCGCGAGCTTGAGGAACTCGGCCACGGTCGCGGGCTGGTTAGCTACCATGTGCCATTTGAACTCCTTGTGCGTCACCCCTCTTTTCGCTGCGGCGAGCTGCACCGCGGGGTCTAACCGCGGTATCTGTAAGCATGCTTCATTGAATCGTTTGATGTAGCCCCGTATGGGTTCTCCTTCCCTTTGGACTATCCCGAAGATGCTTTCCTCTGCTCTGGGGCACCGTTTGCTGGTGACAAAGTGTGCAGTGAAGACCTGCACGAACTGGGCCCAACACTTTATCGACACGGGGGCCAGGTTCCTGTACCAAGTGCGGGCTACGCCCTTAAGGGTGGTGGTGAAAGCCATGCACATGCATGATTCGCTGGCTCTGGCGAGGTGCATTTGGGACTGGAAAGCGTCCACGTGGTAGTTGGGGTCGAAGGACCCGTCATACTTGTCTAGAGGCGGGAGCTTGAAATCTCTGGGCAAGGGGACTGCCAGGAGTTCTGACACGAAGGGGAAAGGAACTGAGAGAATCGAGGCAACTCCTACCTCATCCGAGCTCGTCTCGCCTTTGCCTCTGAGCTCTGACAGGACATGGGTGGCGGTTCGTCGACCTCGACGGCGCCTTCGCTGTTGAGTGGGCCTTGTACTGGCGCTGCTGGCCTCCGTGTTGCCAAGCTCGATGGGCCCGGAGTGCTGGTAGTCCACTGCTGCCAGTGCGCCGAATCGGTTTTCCACCAATGGGGACTCCGGTTTGGAGCCCCGAGGTGCCGATCTCGCGGGCGAGGTTCCCGATCCGCCTGCGAGCTGCGAGCTGCGAGGCGGGGATGACTTTGCTTTCTCTCCGTTCTGGGGACGAGGCCTGGCTGTTTGGGGGATTCTGGGGCCTAGAGGCCTTTCCTTGGTGGAGGCGCCCATCTTGCGGAGAGGCCTTGACCGGCTTCAGAGCAGGGTAGCGAGGTGGAAGTAGTGGTTGGTTCGGTGTCAGTTGGGGGAACTGCTGTTGATAGTGGTACTGGGAGAGGTTGTGCAATACTTGGTGCTGGTGAAGCTGGTGTTGCTGGAATTGTTGCATCTGGGCTTGCATTGCCCGCATGCACTGCATTAGGTCGTCCAACCGATTTTGGATAGCTACCAGGGGGACGGCGGTTGGTTCAGTGAAGGTAGTCTCGATGGGGAGAGGAAAGGGGGTGTTTACGGCAGGTAAGTTTACAGGCGCCACTGCTTGTGGCGTATTCAGATTGGGAATTCCGTCCACCGAGAGGGGGATGGTGAACTGCCCAACACACACCACGGGAACTTGAGGCTGTTCCCCGGTGGTGTTTGTCTCTGTGCCACGCCCAGCGTTGCTGGAAGAGGCCATGAGTATTGAGTTTTTCAGAGAAGAAAGGGGTATGAGAGTTTTGGAGGGAGGCCTTTTGAAGCGATCCCACAGACGGCGCCAATTGATGATGCACAATCCGGCCGATCTTAGCTGTCAACGATCTTGCCTCTGAACCGGGTGGCAGGGACCTGAAACGGAGGGAGAAGAGAAGCTCCGGGGAGAACCCGGCGTAAGGGCTCCGAAGCTCAAGTTAGAGTTTTTCAAAGGCAAGATAGACCAGATAGCGCAAAAGTTAGCATACCTCGTTTCTGGGGGGTAGGAGCCTTTTATAACCACCTCGCACACTCACTTCCAGGCTTTCGTCAGATCGGGCATTATTACTTCTGAACTCCTGCCAGTTCGGATGTCATTTCCTCTGGCCGGACAGAACCGCCACTGCTCCTTTTGTCGGAGCCGTCTCTGCGGCTAGTAACGACGGTAGCAGGTAGCGGTAGCAGGAGGCCGTTTGAAGTGTGGCTGTCAAGCGTCAGATCCAAAATCAGTCAGGTGCGTCACCCTTGGATACGGACGTCCTTGGCGTCAGGTACGTTCGGTCAGCCTGTCGTTTCGGAAGCGAAGTGTTGGAGTGGGCGAGGTGTCTTGAGTTCGGTTTGGGGAGTGTTCCGAGCTGCCATGGGCCAGCTCGGGTCACAGCTTTGCGAGGCTTGGGGCCCAATATAGTTTGTGCTCCTTGCAGGGAGCTCGGGTTCTCAGTAGGGAGCTCAAGCTCTTAATAGGGGGCTCGGACTCTTAATAGGGAGCTCGGACCCCTAGTAGGGAGCTCGGGCTCTTGGTAGGGAGCTCGGGCTCTTGGTAGGGAGCTCGAGCTCTTGGTTGGGAGCTCGGGCTCCTAGTAGGGCGGTCTGGAGTTCGGGCTCAGTAGCGAGCTTGAACTTGCTTTCGGTGTTTGCTTCGGGCGCTCTACTGCCCCGAATTGCTTATTGAATGGGTCAATAAGACCACCTGGGTCAGTGGGTTACTGACCAAATCAGCAGTTTTTTGACAAGAACCAGGTTAAGGGTAAAATGAACCGGTTGACTGAATGGTTCCTGGGCCAAACGGCTCGACCCTTCGGGTCAACGACGGTGAACACACTGGTCTAACTTTGCAGTAAAGGATTTGGATCGAAGATCGTAAGTTAATAAAAAAAGAGTACTAGCACTTATTTTCACATCACGATCCAAATTAAAACATCATGTCATGACACAATAATTAAAAACTAAGTTGGTACTTGGGTTGTTTATTTGGATAGAATAGCCCCCAGTGTCTCTCGGGTTCTGCTCCAGGCTTGGTATTCTCATCGAACATTGCAAATATGTAAGTCTCAATAGGCCAATTGGGTCTTCTGGGAGTTCCTGATCCTTTCACATGTTTGATCAACCCGTTCAAATAATCCTGTGCATTTTCCGTGGTTGATGCAAAATCACCCACATTCGGCCAACCAGTTTCAGACACAACAATCCTCACAGAGGACCCGCCGATCTTCTCAATAGCAGCATACACAGAATCCAACATGGCATCGAAAAGGTTCTGGTATTTGAGATTTCCATCTTCTTCAACAAAAGATGGTGCAGTGAACACAGCATAATCACGCCTAATATTTTGTGAGTAGAGCATATAACTGAAGTAAGGGTGAATGTTAGCACAGAAAGGTGACCCAGTCTGTGCTAAGAAGGCAATAATGGGCTGCATGTATGGCCTGATTTCATCACTGAAGACAGAGGCCGAAGGAGGGTAGGTATTAACAAGGGCTCCTGTGTAAGTGGCTGTTGTCACCTTCACTCTGTCTTGTAAACCGGCTTTCTCTACTGCTCCCTGGATGTTTTTCATGGCGGGGAGGACATATGGGAAATCTTGGACGCTAACTTCATTACCAACCACAATATATTTGATGTTGATGGTGTCTTTGTTGTCTACCACATTGCCATAGACGAAATCATAGGCCGGGGTGAGGTCTTGGCCGGCCATGCGTTGAAGATCACTGTTTGGAACGCCGAGCATTACTTCAATGTTGGAGCCTTTCAGAGCCTGAAGACCGTCTCGATTCTTATCATATGCATCGTAGAGTCTCATCATCTGGATGTTGTTGGCTTTGTAGAGAGCCACAACTTGTTCGGGCGGTGGCAAATTGTTGCCCAGCATTCCATAGCATACACCTATCGATTCTGCACCTGTAAAACATAGAGAGAGAAAGGTTTAATTATCAACATGCATGATTATTTGTATCTTCAAGATAATAAGTATTAGATATAAGCCATGGCAAGGTCGATGATCTCTTCTCCTAATTTTGCTAGCTGCTCCTTCTAATTCAATCATAGATCTCAGTTCTTTTTAATTATTATTATTTTTCTAGTTAATAATAATTAAGATGAATTAAATTATTACCTAATAATTAATTTTTGAATTGCCAATAGTACTAATGATCGAGATGTCCAATTTGTTGTGGCTGAACTGAATGACTTGTTGCTTTGTTTTAGTAAATCAAATTGAAAAGCATAATATGTTGGAGAAAATAAAATTATAATCAGGCCCAATTTTAAAAAATGAATGAAACAAAACACTCAAGAAATTAAATCAATAACATAGGTTTTAACTACTAAGGAATGATCATATGTGGAGAAATAGAAATTGAAACTGCACTGGTTATGAATTAATGGGAGTACATAAAGTATTGCAGTAGCACACACAAACACAGACCTCTCAGTGATCCAATAACCATTATCAGCTCAAGGAAAAGTATTGCAGTAGCAGCCATAGACGGGCTGTTTTTTCTTGCTAAGTAGCACATACTATATAGGCCATGGAGAAAGCGAAAGGTTGAGATTCGTAAACTCTTCAGTGCAATCGATGCTCCTTTTATAAATAAAGATTGAGGAGGCTAACTTAATGCCAGTTTTATAACAGGGAGTTATGACTCAAGTGAATGGTTTATTGCTTTGTGTATAATGAATAAGTTATTTAAGCAGTGAGAAACTCCTTTATGTGGCTGAAACAAACACGCAATGCAATTCAGCCAGCATTAAGGATTTTACCTCCTGTAATGTAATATTTACTAAGATTTTAAATTAATCAGATAAGATTTTAAATTTTTAAAATCTATCTCGCCACTGATGAAAAGTATTGGTTATTCATTTCTCTGTTTCTTCTTATTAAGGGTAAATTGACACCCTGCACATAGGGGCCAGGTAGTAACACTTTGCCCTCTAACTTTGTTTTGCAACAAAGGCCTCCATGAATATCTAGATATTCCAACAATTTACCCCCTGATGTGCCAACGGGGTTCACTGTGAAAATAAACTTACTAAATTGCTCATTTGAGATGCTATGGGATTATAACATCAAATATCAAAATGATGAAAAAATAATCATTCTAAAGCACAAATTGTTTTCTAGGAGTTCAAGATGAAGTTTGTTGAAAGAAAGTTGAAAGAAACATGAAAAAATAAACTAAGTTAAAAGAGAAAAATGGTCTCATAAGATGACATAAGGGTAGTTTGGTGTTTTAAAAATATTTAAAAGAAAAATGGTCTCATAAGATGACATAAGGGTAGTTGGTTTTAAAGAAAATAAACAAGGTGGCTGCCTGTAATTCACCCTTTCACTAATCTTTACTAATAAATATTATATTAATGCTAAAGCTCGGCAAGGTGCTTCGGTCAGTGTAAACTAACTAGATTCTATTCTAGATTACTATAAAACCGTAAAAGTTATGTCAAACTTCTCTCTCAACACCCTACATTAAATACCCCCCCCCTCCCCCCACACCAACACTTCATAAAAATGCATTAAACCCTCTTTCTCTCTCCGTAAGCTATAATGGACCCAGTCATAATTTAACCGCTTATAATCCATCCATTTATAGTTAACAGGTTAGAAGTGGGTTGAATAACCAATGGAAAAGATTTAAGTGGATTGAATTAGATTGAGGTGGATACTGCCCATTTAATTAATTAAAGAAAAACATGAAAAGCAATAGGGAGCATCCAGAGTCTTATGTGATAGGCGAATATCACTTTTGTCAAATGAAAAGTAGAAGGAACATTCAACAATATTGTTAAATGTTGGGCAGTTAAGAAATAACATGTCCAAAAAAGTAAAGCTGTTGAAATGCAAATAATTAGATGGATGATTGATAAATGTAGAAAGGACAAAGTTAAACATTAAATCATACCAGAAGACCATCTACAACACCTATTGAAAAAAGTGATCTGTTACAAGTTGAATGAGCTAGAAGAAATAGAACAAACCACAAAGGACTTGGATGGAAGCAAAAAAAAATAATTTAAGCACTCTCTTCTCCTATCGAAGAAACGAGTCAGAATTTTCTAAACCAAGATTTCAACCATCGGTTCACTAATTATTTCCGGTTTCACTTGCCTTCACCACACCCTCTAATCTCAGCCATCAAAACAGACTACCAAAAGTTCAATTAATCTAATCTATACAATCAAATAATGTACCAAGACTTCAATTTTCAACCACCACCTGTTTCAACCTTCTCTTCACCCTGACCTTTTTCTCAAGTCTTTAGCTATTCCACAACAACCATTGATTCACTTCCATTTCTACTTAAGGCTTCACCATCGCCCCTCATCATGATCTATTTATTATCATTTGTTACTTCTTCCTATCTCATATTGATATTCGTTTTTTTTTCTTTTTTAAAGGATAAGAGGTATACAACGCAACACACCCTCTAGATCCTAGTGGAATCCACTTACAATCCCATCTACAACTACAACAACAGAGGCGTGGTCTTATCATCCCAACCTCATTAAAATACTTCTCTCTGACTCTCTCAGACCTTCTATCGAATAGCTTAAGAGTGTTATTATTTATGCGCTCTCGTTGAATGTCTATCAGATGAATCTCGATTAGTGGAGGCTAATGGTTGTAAGAAGAGGAGAAGAGGGGATTTGGTTCTTCGTCCCTCTCATTCATTTCACAAGAAACAGAGAACCGTTGCAAAAGGAAAGAACGATACATAGAAAGAAAGTTTGAACTTAGATGGATATATAATGAATATCTGGGGAAGAATAAAAAAAAATGATGAAAGTTCAAAGCATACCTATGGATGTAGGTCTTTGAATCGTTGCTTGTGCGCCCTTGGAAAGAGCAGAACATAGAAGACCTCTGAACCGTGAAAAGAGAGGATTTAGACCTTTGAATCGTTTCTTGTGCATCCTTGTAAAGGGAAAAACGAAGAACACCTCTGAACTATGAAAAGAGATTGTTTCTGAGAAAAAATGAAGAAAGAAGAACTCGGTTTACTTAAAAACTTCCTCCTGTGAAAAGAGAATGAGTAGAGAGACGTTGGGGAAGGAGAGCCGAAACGGGTAAAAGTCGGGTTGGCTCGAGTTAACAGTTTACACTATCGGGTTCGGGCTTCGGATTGAGCCCATTGAAATTTTCACAAAGTTTCAATCTTAACCCGAAAAAATGACATCTGTTCAATGAATTCAAATAAGCCCCTCACAAATCAGCCACCAACAACATCCTACGGCACATTTCCGCTGTATATTGAGAATATCTCCCGATAATATCAAAAATGATGAAACATAATTAGAAGATGTTTCGTTGTGGACTTGTGGGGGGCTGATTTCAAGTCCTGTTCGATACTTTGATCTACGATTTTTTTTCTCATCCTGTAGGTGTTTAAACTGCAAAATGATGTGAAAACCCATGTTCACACGTGGAACATGGGCACATGTGTTTGATATTTTAAGATGGGAGTCATAGGACGTAGCGAAAAGCAGAAAATGGATTTAAAGAATTACGCCATTGCATGAGAAATTCTATGCAAAAACAAAGTGATTCTCCGAAGCCGATAAACCCAAACAACATTCTATTTCGAAGAATCGTGAGAATTATCAAAATTGAATCTTTGGAGTGATGCCAAATAGAGCCTAATTGGCCGAAGTGCTTCTTCCTCTACCTCTTCTACCCCTTCCCCTAATAGTACTGCGAGCGTGAAGGAGTAACCACCGGTATGTCATAACACTCGACAGTTTAGATTTTCTATTACTGAGCAATGGCACCAGGTGTAGAGGAGACATCTGACTAGGAACTTTCTTTCTCCACCTCTGTTTTCGGTTCTGAGCACCTGTCGTTTCGAGGGATATGAACCTTCACATCACTGGCTAAAGAGAAACTAAATCAATCTCGTAACTGGGGCTCTTGCTCCACTGTGTAGGATACCCAAAGAAACTTCCCAAAGTCCATCAGTTGATCTACCTGAGCTGCAACGACCCCCTGAGCGGAGCAACCTTCTGTCTCTTGTAAGTCTAACACTATCATGTCTATCTCCAAAGGGAGACTTGGCTGCAAGTCGACACTGCTTTTAGATTTGGGTGAAGGGTCTTGGCAAGCAAAGAAATCTTTAGTGCCTCATAGAGAGACCTTAAGACTCTCTAGCCTCTAGTATACAGATTTCAGGGGGAATAAAGCTTGTGGGTGACGTTATCCGATCCAAGGTGTCTCGAACCACCTCAGCACCATGACCATCCCCTCACTCAAGGGAACCTCAGCCCAGCCATAAAGCTGTACTCATAAACACAAAGCTCACCTGACGGAGCCGAGGTGGCTCTCTCACCAACAGCTGAACATCTCAACTCATACTCTTCGAGTATACAATACAGGGCCTTGAATCCTAGGCATTTGACCCGAATCAAGGCCCTATATTGTATACCTGAAGAGTCAGGCCCCTGCCGAAATGGCTTCAACAATAAGTCTAACTAGCCCAGCCTAATGTCTTCAACGATGGGCAGTCTACCCAAAGAAATTGAGTTGACCCATAAAGGTCTACCCGAGCTCCTCATCGAAAAAAAAATAAGAAAATAGGGGACCGCCCTCATGAAAATAGCAATCGAAACTTGAAATTTGAACAACCCACCAACCAACAAGCTAAATACCATTACCCATATTAATATTCTCATTACTTTATAATTAAGGAAAATTCCACTTTAGTACCCTGAACTTTGGGGGTAGTGTCAAATAAGTATCCAAACTTACAAACGTGTCACTACAGTACCTAAACATTCAAAAAGTATCAAGTTGGTCCCTATCGTTAACCAATCGTCAATTATCTGTTGAAAATGTCAAAACTACCCTTCAAAAGAAGACACTATTCATTGCCTTCTACCTTGAGAATGAACCAGTTATTTTCAAAGAAAAAGAGATAAAAAACATAAGAAGCAAACAATGTACTTTTCGAATGAAGGTGAAGCTGACGAAGGTTGGGCTGAGACTGTGTGTAGGCTTGAAGGGGGTGAGGGAGAAGGAGGTGTTTAGTAGGAGAGGCGTAGGACGTTAAGGTGTGTGAATCAACTTTATAGAGGTGGCTAACACTTTCAAGCTGCAAACAGAGTAGGATGTCTTTTAGATTTCCTACTAAAGGCATGTTTTTTATCGATGCTAGACTCACTATTCATTGGTTAACCGGTCCACCGGTTTCAATTTTTTACCAGTTTGGTTCTTTGGTTTTTTGGTTTTTTATATTTATAATATATATTATATAAATATATGTATAATATTATATTATAAATAATAAATGATATGTAATATATTATAAATATTTTAAAAATATATAATATATATAATATCTTTATAAATAGATCATTATAAATATAATATAAGTATATATTTATATACATAATGAATATATATTTATACATAATACATAGCAAGTATGCAAAAATTCTAAACCGTCGGTTATTTTGTAGGTTTACCGAAAATCGAATTGGTCCTTCGATTTTTCAAAAATTCTGAACCAATCGGTTCGGTTAACCACATTTCGTGGTTCAGTTTTCTCAAATTTTTTATTTTTCATGGACACCCCTAGATATGCTTGGGGGGCTTCACTGATGTAGCGTAGGAAAATCTGCAATGGAAAGAAGTCAAAGCAGTGAGGACGTTGGTAGTCTAAGCCCATGCTCCTTTAAACTTGCCAAAGTCGATTTCGGTCCAAGTTCTGGGTAAGGATATGATTTTGTAGTGAGGGTACTGGTGGACGGTCCAAAAGTGATAGCAGTGGATTCTCTAAGGGGATACAAGATAGTAGCTATGGACTGATCTAAGGCTGTGGAGAATCAAAAGCCAAAGACAGTATCTCCGATAGAGGTTTCAACTTTCAAGCTCTGAGGAGGCAAGCAAGAGATCAGTTCCTGGCAAACGTCAAATGAATTTGGGTTTTCTTGCGAGTAGGGGAAGTCGGAGGAGGAGAATGTGTTTCGTGCTCGTAGAATAGAGAAGTTGGAACCTGATTTGGATTGGAGTTCAGTTTCTAGGTTAACATACTTAAAAGAGTTGGAAATAAGATCAAGGTGGCGAACATGTTGGGAGTTGGAACTTTGCTTTGTGGGCGGAGGCAACTCCAGCGGAGAGGCATTTGGGAGGTTCAAGAGGGAGAGCGAAGAGGAAAGAAGAGCTAAACAATCGAGATCAGACCCGAAGTTAGAAAAGGCTGAGAACTTATTCACTCTAGATAAAGCAGACAAAGCTTTCTAAGTTTGGGGGGTTGCAGTTGCCTCCTGGAAGCCAAACATTGAGAAGGTTATCGTGGATTTTGCAATCAATAAGGTGGATAAGGAAAGTAGAGGTAAGAAGAAGAGTTCATCCAAGGGTAGGGGCAGAAAGGGAAGAAGAGGTGGAGCAAAACCAGGCTTATGACTTTTTTCTTCATCCGTTAAAGTCTATTCTTGGGGTGACGTTGGAAGGAGCAAGCCAAGCCAGGGTGTGGCTTGGTTGGATGATGGTTCCGCTTTTTGTTTTTTGGGAGGTTCAGTCTCAAGTAGAGGTGTCAATTGGACTGGATTTGGTCCAACCTGATCCAGTGCAATGTGAGTCCACTTACAAATGGACCGGACTCAATCTAGTCCAAATCCAATACAAACCAAATCCAATTCAATCCATTAAAATGTAAATGAACTACATTGGATCAAATCCAAACCAAATGAAATATAAAAAACAAAACATATAAAAAATTATAAAAATATATTAAAAGGGAGAAAATCTAAAAATTACAAAACTATACCCATTTGGCATTGAAAAAGCACTTTTGTAAAAGTGCCTTCATATAAGTACTTTTATAAAAGTACTTCCGTAGAAGTGCTTGCTTTTATGAAAGTATTTTTGTATAAGTGCTTTTGTACTTTTATAAAAGTACTTTCGTAGAAGTGCTTTTGTAAAAGTACTTTTGTAGAAGTGCTTTTATAAAATTACTTTCATAAAAATGCTTTCATAAAAGTGATTTTATACTGTTTTTAGTTTTGATCATTTTCAAATTGGACAAGGATTTGGCCTCATGATCCGATTATTGAAAATTTGATTTAGGTCTAATTTAGACCAATAAGAATATGGACCAATTTATTTTGGATTGGCCCAATCCAATAATAATAGTGGACTGTACAAATCCAATTTGATAAGGTTTTGATCAGATTGGATCCAATCGAAACCTAGTCAATTGACACCCCTAATCTCAAGGTAGAAGATAATGAACAGTATCTTCTTTTGAAGGGTAGTTTTAACATTTTCAATAGATAATTGGCGATCGGTTAATGGTAGGGACCACTTGACACTTTTTGAAAATTTAGGTACTGAAATAACATTTAAAAATTCGGATACTAACATAACACTACCCCCAAAGTTTAGGGTACTAAAGTGAAATTTTCTACTTATAAATAATTAAAACCGTGGGAAGGTCTGAACTGGGGAAAAGGGATTTGCAGTCCCCCGCCTTACCACTCAGCCATGCCGCCAAAACGATACAAAATATATAGAAATATTTCCTTTTGGGGGGATTACTGAACCTTTTTTTTTTATTGAATCCAGTTGATTCCCTTCGATTGATTGTATTGTATAGTATCTCAAAACATACAATGCCTAAAAACCGTAACAAATACGATTGCCTCGATAAGATATTCCCTTCATTCTTCCTCTATGTTGTTTACAAAATCAGATTCTTTTGAGGTTATAGTTGATGGTCGTTTCTCAATTCTATCTCTACTGCAGAACCGGACATGAGAGTTTCTTTTCATCCAGTTCCTCGCGAATCAAACGATTAAATAATATTACAAATATGCATGTAGTTAATGAAAAATAAATGCTTTTATTATGGCTCAATTGATACGTTAGCCGGTCGGTTTGTACCTGCATAGATGTGGAGTTGTATGTTCTAAACTCCATCGACTTGTTCTAGTTTTCTATAAATGTCAAAAGGCTGTCAAATATCAATCAAAAGCAATCTCCAATTTTCTCTTCCTTTTTAATCACCATATAGAGGATAAATGTATGATGCCGGAATGACATGATCTACCACTTATGAGTTATATATAATGGGAAGCAAATTATCAAACTCAACAAAAATTAAAACTAAGATCAATCTTTGAAGAAAAGATAGAAGGTCGTCAAATTCAAACATTAAACTAAAATTATAAGATATTATCATAATAGTAAAAACTTCATTATTATGAGATATCTTCAAAAACAGAGAAGCCACAGACTAGACGTCAGATTATATCACTAGAGTCGTTTTTCCTTACTCTTGTGATTCCTACGTGTCTAACCATAACCGTTTATTTAATACGAAAAATACATTAAAACAGAAGTTTAACTCTGGCCAGTGGCCACATTCAAACTCCAACCGCTCTTAATTGAAATTGATCTGGTACTTGGGTTGTTTATTGGGGGAGAACAGCCCAAAATGTCTCTCTGTCTCTGCTCCAGGCTTGGTATTCTCATCGAACATTGCAAATATGTAAGTCTCAATAGGGCCATTGGGCCTTCTGGGAGTACCTCCTTTCACATGCTGGATCAGCCCGTTCAAATAAGTCTGTGCATTTGGTGTTGTTGCTGCAGACTCACCAGCATTTGGCCAACCACTCTCCGATACAACAATCTTCACAGAGCCCCCGCCTGCCTTCTCAACAGCAGCATACATAGAATCCAAGAGGGCATCAAAAAGGTTCCTGTATCTGAGCTGACCATCTTCTGCCACATCAGATTGAGCAGTAAACAAGGCATAATCAAGCCTAATAGAAGCTGGGTTCCCACTGTAACTGAAGTAAGGATAGATATTAGCACATAGTGGTGACCCTTTTTCAGCTAGAAAGCCAATGATGGGCTGCATGTATTGCAGATACTCAGCTCTGAAGACGGAATTGGAAGGAGGGAAGGTATTATCCAGGACTCCAGAGTAAGTTGCAGTTGTCACCTTCACTAGGTTTTGTAACCCAGCTTGTTCAACTGCTCTCTGAACGTTTCTCATTGCTGGAAGGACATATTTGAAATCTTCGAGACTAACTTCATTCCCAACCACGATATACTTGAATTTGATGGTATCTCTGTTGTCTACAACGTTGCCATAGACGAAGTTAAATGCCGGAGTGAGGTCGCCTCCGGCAAACCTCTGGAGGTCACTGTTTGGGACGCCAAGCATTACTTCAATGTTGGAGCCTTTGAGAGCCTGAAGAGCATCTCGATTTGGATCGTAAAGTCTCACCATCTGTATATTGTTGGCTTTAAAGAGATCCACAACTTCATTCGATGGTGGTAAATTGTTACCTAGCATTCCGTAGCACACACCAATCGATTGTGCACCTGCGAAAGAAACAAATTAAGCAAGGTTTACTAAGATGTTTGTAATTTCAATAGACATAATAGATAGCCATGATGTACGTATAGCACTTGTCCTCACTTGGATAACTTATACAGAGAAAAGAGATAACCAAGAGACCAAGACAACTTTTAGTTTAGATTATGTCTGAAATAGAAATTTGAACGTGAAACCTAATAGGATATTCGGATTTGGCGAACATAAATAGACAAGAGCTTTTTTCTTGGGGGGTGGGGGGGGGGTGTTGGGTTTGGCTAACCTAGGCTAAAATTGCAGCTCTACTTCTCTCTATTGTGTATTATCTTGCTTCGCGGCAAGCTTTGGCTTTTATTGCGGGCCATTGTCTCTGAATTGACAATTGGGCCCATGAGTCTTTCTTTTTGGGGTTATGTGGGTAAAGTCCTTGATCAATTTTGCAAATTCTCTCTGGCTCTGATCTATATTTTATCTTAATTATGGACAAAACAGCATTATTGAGACCCCTTCACACAATTACAAAGATGAATGGCCTCAAGAAGGCATAGCAGCCATCAAAATCAACTTCACCACAGGAAGGAAACCAGTTTGTAGGTCATCTGAAACCAGGTGATGGACTCCATGATAATTTTTAAGGCTTAGTTTGCAAAGGAGTACAGATACAAATTAATAGAGTGTAAAACCTTGTATTTTATATTTATATTTATATTTGCACTGTATATATTTATATTTGTATTTTTTTTTACAAACTGAGCCTAATGAAGGCATCAGGATGCAAATCTTACATCACCTTTCTGCCTTTATCTCTCTCATTTTAAAATAGTGACTGCACTATTCTATTTCCTGTTTTATTCCTCCAAAAAATATCCCTCCTATTTAATTTCATTTATTTTTTTCCGTAAGTTGAGACCACATCATTTTGCTCTACAATTTAATCCTAAACAAACCTGAAGGAAACGTAAACAAGTGATTGTTGGACCAATCAGATCATTGCAAGTTGAGAATTTGTCCCGATCTTTTCTCCAAAACAAAAGAAAAAAAAATAATAGTTTTCCCAAGGACACAAATAGACTGGAGAAACAAGTAATCAGCGGCTTCAATACAATGTTAATTGCATGTCAGAATTCATTTTTACTGGGCCAGTCATGATACAACATTTCAGCTGGACATGTGGGACCTATGTCTATATAGCTGATGTGGCATATCATAATATGGCTAGTATTATGAGTAACTAACTATAGGTAATCTTAAATCATTGAGATTGATGCCAAATCACCACCACATGTATGTCAGGCACTGCTACTACTATAAAGCTTTTTATTTTACTTACTTTTCTTCTTGCACTGGATACAATAATTATCTCACACCCAACGTATATGAAGACAAGTAAAGAATAAACAACAATTGCATCTCAATAACTAACGTGTATATTTATGTGTGTATAGAGAAAAGAGAGACCTCTGAAGAGTGCAGTAACCATTAGCAACCCAAGAAGTAGGGCCATAAGAGAAGCCGTGGAAAGCCTACTCTTTCTTTCTAAGTAACACATGGCCATGAAGAGAATGAAGAGAGAGAGAGAGAGAGAGAGAGAGGAGCTCAAGATTCGTTGCATCTTCCATGCATTGATGCTCCTTTTATAAGGACAGACGAGGGTTAGTTTGAGGGACTCACACATCACTGTAGCCTGTAGGAACTTAGAAGTCAAGCCCAGACCGTGGAAACTATTCCTTCAATGGGGCCCATACCAGTGAAGGTCATGGAAAAGTCATGGAATGTGTAGGGACAAATGTGTGTGAATTGAAAATTACTTATATGAAATTTGAACCAATAAAAAATTATTTTTTTAATCTTAAATATTTCTAGTGAAGGGTCAACTATCAAGGTTCAAAATTTCGATATGATACATCCCGTATTGGATATAATATATTAATATTGTATTGTATTGGATACTTTACGATATGCCTATTTACAAGGGTTTCGGGAACCATCCTCCTTTTAATAAAAAATATAGTTAAAAATATGCCCAAAAACCAAATTTTGAAAAAAAAAATCTATAAAAATATAAATACGTGTTATTTTAAGTACCATTACATAGTGGTATATCAATATTTTAAATCATGGCGGCTACCATTAAATTTTATTAATTATGGAAAAAAAACCTAGAAGGGGGGACATAAAAACCTTACCCCTCTAAAAAGCTATACAAGGTATTCAATTGGCTCATAATTATGTCCAGTGGATATAGTAAAGAATTATAAAAATTTATTTAAAATACAACATTAGACCAACTTTACTAATAAATATAATATATATATATATATATATATATATGAGCAGATATATTTAAATTAAATTGAATCAAATTATATCAAATCAAATTGGATAGGAATAGATCAATATTCAATCTAATTATAAACAGATCGAATTCAGATCAGCCTTAATGGAACCGAATTAGAATTCAGGAAATTGTATGTAAAATGTAGTAGGAATGCCCCCAAATTCAAGAAACCTCCCCAACACACCTATGCATATAACCCGGTGCAAAATGTGGTATTCCAGTTTTAACTTAAATCTGTCCAATTAAATACATTTTTTGCATGTTAAGTTCAAATAATCCATATGGCACTAACGCTCGGTTTGGAAAGAGTGCAAATGCAAATATATACAGTGTAAAACCTTATATTTTATATTTCTAAACTTATATGTATACTGTACATATTTGTATTTGTACTACTTTCAAACTGAGCCTTTAAGTACATGGAATCAAAATAGAAAAGCAATACATGGTAATTTATGATAAATGTAAGGAGTATTGAATAACAACACCACCTAAACAAAGAAATCTCAGAGCATAGGAGAGTGAACAAATTGGAGATATCTCAATTTCAATTATAATCCAATCAGGATACCAGAAAAAATAAAATTCTTAGAACATTCTCCCCAAAGTTGTAAAGGATTCGTGTAGCCTGGATATGACTTGGATAATCAACACCAATGAGTCTAGATGATTAATGAAATACAACCAAATTCAAAGTACGTAGTGAACAACAAAGTTTGTTTGATATTAAAATTTTAAAATTAATAACATATTTATTTATATTATATTTTAAAATGCAGTTGTGTATATCATATTTCTCGTGCTGATTTCTAATTCTCTTAGAATTTTGTGGTTTTTTTTGAATTTTTTAAAATATATAATTAAATTTGAAGCTATTTAAGCTCATTCACAACTAACTCAGTTAAGAAACTGAATGTGACATGGGCAAGGTTTAAAGTATCGATACTAATTAATACGTCGATAGGGCATATCGGCCAGTATCGGCCTTTTTTTAATTCTATTTACTTTTTTCGATTTTGATTCAGAGGAGCCGGTTTAAGTCTCAATTACCCTCTGAATCAGGCCCTGATCCAATACAACCCCTATAAAGACGTATCGAAAAGGGCCCGATATAATATGTATTGATTAATACGGACCAAATACATAACGATTTTTTTATCCTTGGTCTAGGGTGAACATTAGGGAGCCACTGCACTTCGGGTGTGAAACTTATTATCCCCTCGTAGAATGGAAAACCACCAATCATATCTTGGCCATATGAGTTCCATAATGGATCTTGCAAGCTGTGGGAAGGGCTACATTGACACATCTGGCCCAGTTTAGTAGACCTGGGGCCACAAATTTTGGATCCATGCATAATTGGGTTCATAGGTTCAAGACTCGTTAAGTACTCGGAGGAGAAAGGAATCCAAAGTGAAACCAACCTTGACGTCATCTGCCTTGACGTCATCAGTTATTCTCTCCTGTATTTTATATTATTTTGTATATATTTATACGGTACATATTAGAGCCTCTATATCAGAGAGAATAACTGATAAGCTGCATCATCATCCTGTACATTTACAATGGAACCGGACTCTGCCATGTGCAGTCTGTTTGCTTTGTAAGAATAGAGATCTGGAATTTGAATCAGAACAAATATGAAATTGTTTGATTGGACGGAATTGAAATACTATTTTCATTCTTAGTTGAATAATATGCCCATTCGAAGGAATGACCATTTTCATTCTCTCCCTTGGGAATGAGAATCCATCTGATTCTAATTCCAATTCTGATTTCTATATGAATTAAATAGATGAGAAGAATAAATCATTCTAATTCCAATTCTGACCATAAACCAAATGAACCCTCAATTCTACAGTTTTCTTCTTGATTGGGGCAAGTGAGAACAGAATTGCCGCCGTGAATAGCTGAGCCATTCTTGTAAGGACGTGCTTTGGTCAATACAGGCCAGCCCACAAAGGCTCAGTTCTTGGCATCCAGAACCCATTTCGCAGGGGATAGACCGAATGATAGTTCAGTCTATCTAAAGTCTCAATTCCCTTGGCAGTTGGCACCAAACCACTTCCGGGCCCAAGATAGGCCTAATTCTTCAAGCCACGCACAGACCTATCCGCATCAATAGAAAATAAGGCATAACTCTTCCGGGTCCAAGATTGCAAGAGGCTGTTCGAACGATGTGAACATGGGCTTGCACTGATTGAAGTTAAACTCGTTTCAGCTGTCGAGTATTTCTTTCACAAACTAACAACACTAATTATCCATCAAACTCAATTTGAAAAGAATACAAATACAAATATGTAGAATGCAAAATCTTACATTTTATATTATTTTGTATATATTTACACTATATACATTTTTACTCTTTCCAAACTGAGCCTCAATATCTTTATTGTCTAAAAGATCAGTCAATTATTTATGGTCTAGATTTGAATGTTTTTCCTTAAAACGTATCGAGACCCAAAACAAGCATGAGTTTGATAATCAAGCCATTTGTTAGTGGCTAGAACTAGAACTTCTGTGGAATATGCCTTTCTGATATTTTGGTTTCCCAATAATGATGATACGCTCATCTTAACGGATTTCTGTTAATTTTCACAATAATATATTATGGACTGACAATCTTCTACATGGATTGCAGTCGCTTTGGGGGCCCAGGACAACTGTTTGCCATGTAACCCAGAAGTAAAGTCACACTAGGAGTTATCGACAATGACTTGGAAAGAATTCCAGCCCATTTAAGTACCCTTGTTGCCATCTAAATCTGTGGGCTATATGGATTGAAGATTGAGACAAAGCCCATCAAATCGGGCTCTATTTATCATGGTGCGGAGGGTGAACTGAACAGGATCCATCTTGTCCACTATATTCTACATTGACTCCATTAGGGTCGACGATACCAATTTAAAGGCCAACCGTTAATGGGTTAACAACTACAACGCTTGATGACAACTGCACAACTAGCGTTCCCTCACTATTGCTAGTCAAGTTCACTCATTTTGTTAGGAAAGTTACTGCACAGAATTGAAATGATTCAGATGCTTACTATTATTGCAAGAATGTTTGGTAATAGCTTAGCTTGGTGCTCAGAAAATGAGAAAAAGAATTGAAAGAATGGTAGCTCTGACTACTCAGTCTCAGTCCTTATCGCTGCCTCAAGTAGAGCCAGATAGGGGATTCTGTTAATGGACATGATTTCTTGAGTATGTATGCTTTTAGATATTGATGGGAAGAAAGAAAACTAGCTCTACATTTAATCTTTTAACTTAGCCATAGAAGTAACATCTGAAATGCGTTGGATTCTATGGTTTGATTCGCTATTAATGGGTAGCCCTGAATTAGGCCCAAGCCCACTTCATATATAAGTTGGCCTTACTCATATATGGGTGTCAATTGGACTGGGTTTGATCCAATCCAGGTCCACAATCCAGTCCATGAATATTTTGGACCATTTTGAACCAGTCCAATTCAATGTTTGGACTGCCCAATTTGTTCAAATTAGTTTTGATTTAGATTGGTTTCAACCCAAATCCAATTCATTAACACTTATATTCTTATCTTATATCAATATAAATTTATTGTGGATGGACCGGGCCCAATCCAATCTAATAAATATTTTGGACCGGATTGGTCCAGTCCGATATGTCTTATTTATCTGTCCAATCTGTCCAAATTGATTTTGAACTGGATGGGGTCCAATCCAAAACCCTTACTCATACATTGACACCCTTATACATGGAAGAAACAAGAGATCAGTTCTGATGGCCCTCACTAGAGAGTTCCAACACCACACATCTCACACATGATAGATCGCACTTTTATAACATTTCACAATTTCATGGTGAGATGTGCAGTGTCAGATCATGTTAGTAGGGTTCCAATAGGGTATTTGAACGTATTTTATTGGCAGTAGATTCCAATTCCTCACTAAATGCCCTATGTTCAACTCTCGAGTACCAACATCTATTTTAGTGGGTTCAACACAGGAAATTAAAGAATTCTGAAAATAAACATCCGAGCTGACTATCTGATATCACAAATAATGGGAAAAATCTATGGTGCGGAAAAGATATGGTATGAAAATAATTTTAGTCGATCAAAACCCACCCATGAATTTTGATAAATAACACCTGCTTGACTACCACGTTTATGATTCTAGTTACAGTTTTGTGAAGAGACATAATGTGGGGGCCCAATTCAAATGTCACGAAGCCCAACAGAAGCTGTACACGGATTGAGTTTCCTATCTGGCCTATGCCTGGCCTAGCTAAATTTGGGTTGGGTTTTGGGTTTTGGTTTTTGGTAGATAAACTAGGCTCAGTACAAGCCTACCCTACCCTACCCAACCCAATGTGTGGGTTTCTTTCGAAACTATATGTACAAAATATACATAAATAATGATCTATCTCAAATATTATTTTACTCTTTTTCTAATCGAATTGAAAAGACCAAAGAATATATACCATGTAACATGGCACACACTTAAAAAAATAAAAATCTAAAGAAAATAAAAAAAAAAAGTAAACAAACCTTAGCCATGAAACAGACCAACATACCCAAGTTGACGCCAATATTACTAGTTTTGGTGCAGCGGAGCGATTGCTAGAAATGAAATCATTTTTTTAGGGCATGTAGCATGATTTCAGTTTTGAAGCTTTCCAAAGGCCAAAGAGCTTCTTGGTTTGGATTAATTGCAGAGACTTATCCTTCCAATATACTGATCCACAATTTCATTTAGGAATAGTAAATTGTTGATTGCAATTCTATGACAAATACCTATGGATTGCACACCTGCATTAGAACATCTGTTGAATAATCTGAACTGAACTTATTTATTTAGTGATTAGCCTTTTAGGGGATAAAATGGTTTCAATAAAATGTTTAAGGAGATTTTTTTTCTTTCTCTGGGTTCCATTGGACCAAGATTCAAAATATCGATACAATATTCCCCATATCGAACACATGTATTGTTCTGACAAATCACCGAAATGACAATTTTAAGGCTTTTAAAAAAAAAAAGTGATGTTTTAAGTGTTAAATAATAATATTATAAGCCCATTGTAAAAACACAAAACAAAAAAAAATAAAAAATAGTTTTTGACTCATCAATACTTTGAACTTTGACTGGGGCTATACAAAGGGGATATAGCCCATCCCCCAAACCCATGACTCCCCAACCCTGGTAAAGGCGGGATTACTACAACAAGATAGAGACCTTAGTACCAACTGAGCCAGTTCGCACCTTCAAGTGTTCAAGTAAATATACCCTCTTTATTTATTTATTTATTTATTTATTTATTTATTTATTTATTTATTTATCCACAAAAATACCTTTATTAATGTATCTTTTATGGTTACTATCCTTTATATATGGCATACATATACATAGTTCAAAAGAAAGGAAAATAAAGTCCATATTGGCCCATAGGCCACTAAATAATGGGATACAAGTCTATCCCTCTTATTGAAAAATATCAGAACACCACTTGGAAAAGCCATCTATGGCTCTGAATTAGTGAAACCGAGTTGGTACTTAGGCTGTTTGCTTGGATAGAAGATCCCCCAGTGTCTCTCCGATTCTGGCCCATACTTAGCATTTTCATCGAATATTGCAAATATGTAAGCCTCAATAGGCCTACCAGGCCTCCTGGGAGTCCCTCCGTTCACATGTTGAACCAGCCGATTCAAATAAGTCTGTGCATTTTCCGTGCTTGATGCAAAATCACCAGCACTCGGCCAACCAGTTTCGGTTACCACAACTTCCACAGAGGATCCACCCACCTTCTCAAGTGCCACATACACACAATCCACCAGGGCATCAAACAGGTTCTGGTATCCAAACTGACCATCCTGCACCGTAACTGATGGAGCAGTGAACAAGGCATACTCAGGCCTAATGTTTGTTGGGTCATTGATATAGCTGAAGTAAGGGTACAGATTAGCAAGCAGTGGTGCCCTCTTCTCCGCCAAGAAGCCAACTATTGGCTGCAAGAATTGCAGATATTCAGGTCTGAAAACTGATCTGGAAGGAGGGTAGGTATCTGTGAGGACTGCTGAGTAAATCGCAGTTGAAACCTTGATTTGGTTCTGTAACCCAGCTGACTCGATTACACTGTAAATGTTTCTCATGGCAGGGAGAACAAACGGCCATTCATTCATGCTTACTTCATTACCCACCACAATATACCTGAACCTCACATCCCTGTTGTTCAGCACATAGTGGTTCACCCAGTCGCGCGCAGCGCCGGGGTCCGACGCTAGGCGTTGAATTTCATTGGCACCCAGTATGAGTTCAATGTTGGAGCCTTTCAGAGCCTGGATGACAGCATCATTTGGAGCATAAAGTCTGATCCTGTGAATGTTATTTCTCTTGAGGAGATCCACAGCTTCATTTGGGGGTGGCAGATTGTTGCCTAGCATTCCATAGCAAACACCTACTGGTTGTGCACCTGCAATGCATTTAATTTACCAAGGGCAGGATGAGCTGAAACATCAATAGATTGCAGACTTGACTCTGGCATTAAAATTTATAACCACGGTGACTCTAAAAGCCATGAAAATCCAGTGGGTTCATAGTCTAAACTCTAAAGCACAGGGAAAGAGAACAAGAGCTGAAAAGTTTACCTGTCACTATTGGAGAGGTTTCAAGGAATGAATAGTCAAGTTTATTTCTCCCTCCACAAACTAACATGCCAAATTGGAAGGAGAGCCAGAGGATGAACAAGCCCTTGAATGGAGCCATCCAAGTTACAGAGTCACCCATTTTTGGATCGACTGTAATTTTCCTAACAGGACTGAACAGACATAGATCGATTGACACCTTCAAGATTTAAGTCTGTCGAACTCTGATGATCACAAGCACTTGTGCCTCATATCCAATTTATATCTCAAAGTAGTGCATCTAACTTCAGTGATAATTGTATGCTACCTGAAGGAACTTGAACACTAGCTATCAAGTCATCGGTTCACGTAACCAAGGAAGGAGGAGAAAGAAAAGAAAGATATTAATGACCATTCGGCCCATCGGGAGAAGACCATGATAGACAACTCAGACAAGGTTGGGTTGTGTTTGATGAACAATGGAGAACAAGAAGTGAAGGAAGAAACAAGCAACGCAAGATGGAAGATACGCCATGTCTGGACACTCTGAAGGTGATCAAGGGCATGACTCCTTGCTTTGCCAATCTGGCCTGAGAATCACCTCTGAACCTAGAAAGGTTCATCTAGCTTTCCCCTTACTTGCAAGTCACCATGTCCGTTGTACACAAACACAAGAGATTAAATGCTCACGTTGTATAGTAACTGCGGACTATGGTCTATGGATTTGTAAAAAACAGGAGGGGAAGGGCAGGAGTGGACATATCTTGGGTCCTATAAGATGGGTTTGGGGCCCATAACTTGCCACTTGTTCTATGCTCCATTGCTTCTTATATGACTATGAGGTCCCACCCTCAAATGGGTCCTACGACTAACTGATCACCCAGTAGAATCAGCATAGATAGATGATGATTATCATTAGTATTCGTCTTAATGCAATTAAAAAGTTGTACAAAAGACGAGGAGTAGCATTTCTTCTTAAGTAATCAGAAAATAAGGAAGAAGAGTATACACAAAAGGAATGCTACATCGACAAGGTGCAAGAACGCCATTGCCTCTAAGTCCAAAGTTGAGACAACCTAAGATGTTTCCTAGCAACTAGCAACGACATCAACGATATCTATAATCGTGAATAGAAGTGGACACAAATGAGCTTTTTACAAACTATACATTCAAATATAGCTTGATTCGATTCAGTCTAAGCTAAGCTTGAATTCAATATATAGGCTCATATGCGAATTGAACTTAAGCTTGAATCTAATGAAGCAGCCAATAGCTACTAGATCTTAATTCACAAACTGCCTCTTTGTAATCCACGTGAGAGGAAATTATCAACATTTCTTGGGGTTGCGTTAATTGAGCATGTCTTAACACAACTTTGTTGTAAGCATAGTCAGGACTCCCTTGCAACCCACTGATAACTTTGGAAGATGTTCTCAATTTATGCTGAGATGTGCATGTGGGACGTTTGTGGGGCGCAGATGTGATCTCGTTTCGTGTCTCTGTGTCACAAAGAGATGTAATTTACTGTAACCCATGAATTGAATTCAAATTGTTGCAAATTTTCAAATGGCCGATTTGCACCACTTAAGAGATATTCTCAATGCGTGGCTGGATGTGTTTTCAGAGTTTTTGTTTTCAGGAAATTCGGGTTGGGGAATTTCCAGGATTAACTTCTTTCCTTTCTTTCTTGTAATCTGAGATTTCTCTTTTCAATCGGATCTCCTACCCACACTCCACACTCTACAGACTTTCGCACATGTAGTGTGCTGTGGGTAAGGAGGGATGTGGAAAGAGTTTATGGGTAGGACATCCTAGCTCCTTTCTTTGAAGTGCGAGATCAGTGGGTTCAAATGTAATATCAAACAAGAAAGCAATGGGCTAATTTCCAATACATGGGCCCATAGCCCATAGCAACCAGATTTGTCCATTTTTTAGTGGAAAGAATATTTGTGAAGGTTTGGCAGGCTGATGGGCTCAGTAGATTTTTATTTTGGATACAAATGGGCTACATATGGGCCCAATAGATCGCTCTTCGAAGAAACTGATATAGGACAGAGGTTGTTATACTTACATGAACTGAATAGACCAAATTGCCCATCTCCCGGTCGGGTTCATTCTCATCGAACAACTCTTGATGACCTATTTGGTGAGCAAATTTATCTCTTTCTCCTACACTTTCTACACTAACCAATCACAATCAGTGTATGTGATATGTCTTCATTTATACGTGTAGTGTAAGTCTGTAAGAGATCATTCGGACAGTGGGTCTAGCAAGACCATTGACTCCATGAAGATGGGCTGTCAAACTTGACTTTTCTTATGAGAAGCCCAATTGCTATGGCTGATCAATCAAAGTAATCATTGTGGTGGAAGTGGACCTTTCTTAGTCGTCGTCACCGGTGGCTACAACAATTTTTAATTCTTTTTTAATAGCATTAATAATCTTTTTTCAATTTTGCTTTCAAGTCATCGAACAACTTGTGCTTGTTTATACTCGAAAGTGAAATATTTAACAACAATGCCATCATCGTAGGCCCAGTCCCTCAGTGGGCTTTCAAATCACAAAAAGCCTAAACACAAACGGTGTTTGGATCAGTGATGGATATTCTGGTAGTGCTAGCATTTACCATACATACAATAAGTAGATGGATTCCTCATTCTCTCTTGGGATAATTATAATTAGCCTGGTTTGGTTCATCTTATTCTTAGCTGTAACTAGAATTGAAATTAACCACTGCTCATATTTGCTCTAATAAGGAAAGAGCTCCCTTTCTCGAGATGTTTCTTGGCGACTTTACACAGTTATTGCTTATTGTAGGAATTTTTTGTAAGAATTTTATTATGTTTTAATCTCTTTTGTCTCTCGGATGGGTAATAGAGCTGCCCATGTAATTGCAAAATTTGCTTGTCATGTCTGTAAGATCACTACTTGGTCCTCACCTACTGACTTTCTTATTCCTGTACTGGAAGAAGATTTGGTGTAACAAATTTAGTCTAAGGGCTGTTTAAAAAAAATAAAAAAAAAAGAGCTCTCTCTCTCTCTCTCTCTCTCTATCCATCTATATATATATATATAAAAAAAATTAAAGAAAAAACCTTTTCATTATATAAAAAATCAAATTTAAACAACAAAAGAAAACACACCCAACTACTAACATGACCAACACCCTAAATGGGCTTCATTTCAATACATAAATTGAAAGAAACAAAGAACAAGATTGACATCAAATAACTAGAGGCCCCTTGGGACCCTCAATTTATTTATCCCTTATTCAAGACAAGAACACCTCGTAGAGTACCCATTTATCACTCTTAGTAGAAATTGATGTTGTACTTGGGTTGCTTATATGGAGTGAATAGCCCAAAGTGTTTCTCCCTCTCTGGTCCAGTCTTGGTATTCTCATCGAACATTGCAAAGATGTAAGTCTCAATGGGCCTACCAGGCCTTCTGGGAGTACCCCCTTTCACATGTTGAATCAACTTGTTCAAATAAGTCTGAGCATTTTCTGTAGTCGATGCAAAATCACCTGCATTCGGCCAACCACTCTCAGATACAACCACCTCCACAGAGGATCCACCCACCTTCTCAAGTGCAGCATAGACACAATCCAGAAGGGCATCAAAGAGGTTCTGATATCCATACTGGCCATCCCATACAAGAACCGATGGAGCAGTAAACAAGGCATAGTCAAGCCTAATATCTCTTGGGTTCTCAAGATAACTGATATAAGGGTACAAATTGCAAAACAATGGTGCCCTTTTCTCCACCAAGAAGCCAACAATTGGCTGTAGGTATTGCAGCAAATCGCCTCTGAAAACTGATCTGGAGGGAGGATAACTATCACTGAGGTTTGCTGAGTAAATCGCAGTCGAAACCTTGATCTGGTCTTGTAGGCCAGCTGATTGAACTGCACTGTAAATGTTCTTCATGGCAGGAAGGACATATCTCCAGTCATCCATGCTTACTTCATTACCCACAACAATGTATTTGAACTTCACATCAGCCCTGTTGTTCACAATATAGTAGTAGACCCAGTCATAGGCAGCAGTGAGATTGTCTGATGCTATGCGCTGAAGTTCATGGTTTGGGACATCCATCATCAATTCAATGTTGGTGCCTTTAAGCGCCTGAATGACAGCATCATTTGGAGCATAAATCCTGATCCTCCGAATGTTGTTTCTCTGAAAGAGATCCACAGCTTCATTTGGGGGTGGCAAATTGTTGCCTAACATTCCATAGCAAACACCTATAGATTGTGATTTAGCAAGGAATTAGATGAATTGTAACATCAATGGGTTAAGAAAAAGTAATCAGTTACGAATTGAAGCGGCTGAAAGGGTTAAGAGTAGACAAAAAAGAATATGGATTGAAGCGGTAAGAAATGATTTAAGTGCTCATAATTTAACAATGGATATGATATTAAACAGAATGTAATGTAATGGTGAAATAAGATTTATGTAAACTACCCTAGCTATATAATTGGGATATTTATGATGATGATGATGAAATGAATTTAAGAAATGTACCTGCCATTGCTTCAATAACTGTAACCAGGCCTGAAAGCAGTATCAGATGTTCTACCAAAAATAGAAAGCAATATCAGCTTCCTGCAAATTAATGGAGATCGATTACTTGATGGGGTGACTCTATGCAAGGTATATATGCTTTGTATATGTTTCTGAGTTAGGTTTCACTTGTAGCCCTTAACCCCTTATCTACATATAATACTAACAATGTTATATGTATGGCCCATATAGAAGAGGATAAGACCCAGATGAAGACGCAAGAAAGACTATAATTAACCATCATCAATGAAGGTTAGCTGCCAATCTTGACTTTCATCACAAACCCAATTGAGTTATGAATTAAATAGCACTGTTGGAGTCTGCGTCCAAAATGTCGGAGCAGACATAAATGTTTCATTTGTGGCTTCCATCGTCATAAGACTCAGAACCTTATTCTTCATTTTTTAATGGGAGATAAGTTAGAGAAACTGCTTTTTGAATTGATTAATTTAATGTGAAATACTTTGAGACTGGAGTTGGATCGAAAAGTTTGGTAGTATGTTTAGGCTGCGGAATTGCAATTGACCTTTCTTCAAATATTTGTTGCTGTTTTAATATTTTATCATTCTAGACAAGATAAGATACATATCCCCACACCTGTACCGTACATAGCTTGTTCTTTCAATCCTTGAGACGGTATTGAAAATTTCGTTAGGTTGGGTTTGGTTCACGTAGATGTAGTGGGGATACAAACTCTTGGAATTGGTCTAAATTCTATACCTACATATATTATTAACTATTAAGCATGCGTTTGTTCTGAAATGAGAATTAGTTTAAAAACTTTAGAAACAAGAATGATAAATTTGTGATGGGAAATCTCCCACGTCGTATTGTTTGCAAAGTCCTCTGACTTGTACCAACTATATGGAGTTGGTACATTATGACATTAAATGTTAACTTGGTTTTGTTATTTTACCTTTGAATAAGATTAAATAGAAGGGAGAAAATTTAAGTTGATTGTAATTTGTGTAAATCAATTCTTCAAAACGGGTATCAAACTTTCACCCCTTCTTAGATGATATATGGGTAAAAGAATAGAGGTGATTCTTGTGATGTTGTGCAAAAATACAAACCTGTATTAAAATTATATCTTTTCATTTTGTGCAAATACAAACCTGTATTAAAATTATATCACTTAGGCTCAGTTTGGAAGGAGTACAAATACAAATATGTACTGTACAAATATATCTAAAATAATACAAAATACAAAGTTTTGCACTCTGCATATTTGTATTTATACTCCTTCTAAACTGAGCCTTATGGAAAACATTAATAAAGGTGACCAATAGACTGGAAAGTTAAACAAATGGCTAGCTATTCAAGAGAGTTAACCAATTTGCTTTTCTTGATGTGTCCAAATTGGCCGCCCATCATGGTTTTTATCACATTAACATCTGCCGATGGAATCATTAGAGATGGTTGATAGTATAACAGTTATATGGTGTGATTTTACAGTCATATGATCCTAATGTGACAGTAATTTGATTAAGTTTAGCTTCTTTTTTTTAATCTGTATTTGAGCTTCCTTCAAAAGGAAATAAAGAGATTTTACATTATAAGACTCTTTGCATTGTTTAGGTTCTTGGAGCATTCAACCACCAAAGAGGAAACAAAAAATGGTGAACTACTTTTGCTACAAGAAGAAGAATCATTGGAAGCTCAAACATTATTTATCTCTTTCACCATGGATTCTCCACCTTCACAAAAAAACTAAAGTCTCTGTACTCAGTTTTGTTGCTGCAATCCCAATACTCAATTTTGAGTCATTGAGCCATATGAAATACAAATCTATATCTAACTTTGAGCAAGAATCTATGAAAATTGTCAAGAATAATGATTAGGGAAGAAGGTATCAGCTGATTTGCTGGTAAAGAGTCCAAATTAGCTGTATTTAATGGCTGTGCTAGGGGTTGTGTAACTAATAACGAAACCTCACATCAGTCATCAAGTACATATACCCCATAATCATAATTCAAATTAGCTGAACCTTATAGCTGTTTAGTGGAATCAATGATAACGCCTATCAAAATAAGGGATTGGGGTTTAGGGATGTATTATCCATTCTGATGTACAACAAATATCCATGGACTTAAAAATATCATCACATTCTATTTTTTTCATTATTTCATATTTTTACAAGGTGTGTTTATCATTAAAGATTTTAACAAAATTAAAGATTCAACTGTAACATTGTCAGGCTCAAGTTTTTTGCTTCACAACGTACGTAGTTGATGCACCATAGATCTGGCCTAACTTCTATCTATTTCCTTTTCAGTTTTGTAATGTTAATATTTAATAATGCTAATAACTTTTAAGATAAATTACAAATTATTATCCTGTACTTTGGGGGTAGTGACAATTACCCCCCCAAACTTTCAAATTCCAATAAAGACCTCCTCCGTTAGCATTCTATCAGTTAACTTTGAAAAATAAATTCTCATGTGACTGTTTGAACTTCTATAAATCCCCATACTATCCTTTTTCCAACTAATTTTTTAGTGTTTTTTCAATTTTCATTTGTTAATAGTTTAATTGATATTAATTGCATGTTGTATTTGTTGCAAATCTAGATTTTCATAGAAGTTTCTTTGTTTTTTTTTTTTTTTTTGTTGCAATTTCCATTTTATATACAAGTTTCTTGAGTGGTTATTTTGGTAAATTAACTTCTTCTATCACTCAACTTAATAGAGAAGAGGTCTTTGTTGGAATCTGAAAGTTCAGGAAGGTCTTGGTTGCAAATAAAAGTTCAGAGGGTAATGTCACTACTCCTAAAGTATATGGTAGTAATTTGTAATTTTTAAGCACCATATAACGAGTTGTGACAAATAAATATTACTTTATATAGAAAACATATGAAATGTATCCCAACAATAAAGCTTGGGTCATTTTGTGGCAATCATACAGACTCACCAAATGATAAATATAAGGGGCCACTCTTTTCTTTTCTTTTTTTGGATATTTAGGGGGAGGGAGGGGGGGAGTTGATCAATGAGATTTTAATTCCATTGATCAAGAAACCCATGTTCTTTTTTTTAGATTTATGTGAGGATTAGGGAAATTTTATTTTTCTAATACCCATCTCCCAGGTGGGAAATTTCCCACCTGGGGGAAAAGTTGCCAACACTTGAATGGGACAAAAATGCCTGATTTAATAATAGATTTTTATGACTAAAATGGTCATTGTCTTATTTACCTGGGAAATAAAAGAACATGGATAAAGTAAGTAACTTACCGAAAAGCGAGGGCCTAAAAGATTAAATTTTAACAATAACAAAAACAAAGACAAACCATTATAAAGATTACAAGCTTCTGAATGGGCTTTATTTCAATACATAATCTCAAAGAAATGGCAGAATTAAGATAAAACAAACAGAGGCCTCATTGGCCCCATCTATTATATTATTCAAGATCAGAACACAACACCCATTTATAGGCTCTTAGTAGAAATTGATGTTGTACTTGGGTTGCTTATATGGAGTGAATAGCCCAAAGTGTCTCTCCCTCTCTGGTCCAGTCTTGGCATTCTCATCAAACATTGCAAAGATGTAAGTCTCAATGGGCCTACCAGGCCTTCTAGGAGTACCCCCTTTCACATGTTGAATCAACTTGTTCAAATAAGTTTGAGCATTTTCTGTAGTCGATGCAAAATCACCTGCATTCGGCCAACCACTCTCAGATACAACCACCTCCACAGAGGATCCACCCACCTTCTCAAGTGCAGCATAGACACAATCCAGCAGGGCATCAAAGAGGTTCTGATATCCATACTGGCCATCCCATACAAGAACCGATGGAGCAGTAAACAAGGCATAGTCAAGCCTAATATCTCTTGGGTTCTCAAGATAACTGATATAAGGGTACAAATTGCAAAACAATGGTGCCCTTTTCTCCACCAAGAAGCCAACAATTGGCTGTAGGTATTGCAGCAAATCGCCTCTGAAAACTGATCTGGAGGGAGGATAACTATCACTGAGGTTTGCTGAGTAAATCGCAGTCGAAACCTTGATCTGGTCTTGTAGGCCAGCTGATTGAACTGCACTGTAAATGTTCTTCATGGCAGGAAGGACATATCTCCAGTCATTCATGCTTACTTCATTACCCACAACAATGTATTTGAACTTCACATCAGCCCTGTTGTTCACAATATAGTAGTAGACCCAGTCATAGGCAGCAGTGAGATTGTCTGATGCTATGCGCTGAAGTTCATTGTTTGGGACATCCAGCATCAGTTCAATGTTGGTGCCTTTAAGCGCCTGAATGACAGCATCATTTGGAGCATAAAGCCTAATCCTCCGAATGTTGTTTCTCTGAAAGAGATCCACAGCTTCATTTGGGGGTGGTAAATTGTTGCCTAGCATTCCATAGCAAACACCTATAGATTGTGATTTAGCAAGGAATTAGACGAATTTGAACACCAATAGATAGAACGGTTTGTATTACTGAGACCCACTTAACAAAACATAGAGATAAGGAATAAGCTCAAGAAGTATACCTGCCATTGTTCGGAAATATTTGTCTCGAGAATTATATTTCCACTTCAAAGCAATGTCAGCTTCCTGCAAACTGAAGCACCAAATTTGCTCTAAATCGCCCTGTGTGATGAGAATGGACATGTAGCTCTCATATATATAGAGAGAAGAGATCCCTCTATGTAGCACCAACTGACCAACATGTTGTGGTGTTGAGCATAGTAGGATTATACAAAGCACCCTCAAATACAGCTCCATAAGATCAATCCAGAGATGATGGGGCCATGTTCTACAAGATAATTGACTAGTCTACCAGATTACTAGCTTCCACGCTTGACGTCCATCACAAGTTCATTCAAGTTGTGCATTTATTAACTCGGTGGGCAGCCAAGAAGCTTCAATAATTAAAGAAAAATAATGGAAGTGATGATTGATGGTAGGGAATCTTTCTTAATCAGCCCTTCGGTGGCTACAACTATAGGAACTTGTCTTTTTTATTCTCCATTATTTCGTTCAATGTAAGACTGCGGAATTGATCTCTTATATTTTTGTCAGTGGAGGTGGTCCAAACATTTGGATGTGGAAAACTGGAAATAGAGAAGTTTATTATCCAAACATTTGAAGTAGAGTTGCAGTTATTGGAATTGGTCCAAATTCCAAGGTCAAATGTTTGAACTTCGAAGCAAAGTTTGTTCGAGAAATCTTGGAATTAAGAATGGATAATTAATTACATGATAATTTTGTAAAAGGAGATAGGTTGCCTTGTTCTGAATTCCATCCAAGTCTTCAACCCTTGACCATTTAATCCAGTACTCCAAGGGCTTTGAAGTCCACACCCCTCAAGCTGGCCATGGCCCATGAGGCTATATGCCCAACTCTGTTACGAAATAGCAACCCAAGATCTAAATCGGATTGGTAAATAGAAAGAAAATATGAAAAGAATAGAGCAACTCAACAACACAAAGAGATTTAACATGGTTCGGCCTTATATCTACACCCATGTGAGGAGTAGAAATCCATTATAATCAATAATTAATGGAACACAAGTATGAACAGAGTCTCTCAAACCCTAGCACCCTTTACGCCTAAAACCCTTTTCTCAGGATCAATTTGAAAGGAGTACAGATACAAATATATACAGTATAAATACATACAAAATAATACAAAATGTAAAGTTTTGCATTCTACACATTTGTATTTATACCCTTTAAGGCTCAGTTTGAAAGGAGCACAAAGACAAATATGAACAGTACAAATATATCCAAAATACAAGGTTTTGCACTCTACATATTTCTACTTGTACTCCTTCCAAATTAAGCCTTAAGGTATATCGGACCCTCCACATTCACAATAGATCTAATTGAATTTTTTTTCCTTAGGCTCAATTTGGAAGGAATACATATGCAAATTTGTAGAGGGTAAAACCTTGTAATTTGTATTATTTTGTATGTATTTGCACTCTACAAATTTGCATTTGTACTCCTTCCAAACTGATCCTTAATACCAAATTTGAAACGATGCAAATGGAGTGTAAGTCCCGGTTCAGGGTAAATTTGCACTCTGATTCACTTTTGTCTGTGTTTGGAAACATTACATTTATGCATTGACAAATGCCAGAAAACACATTTTCCAATACATATTTACATTAATAATAAGATGTAAAAGTACATCAATAATAAAAAAGAAGTAAATTTGCATTCAAGTGGGCTTTTAATATAAAAAAAAAAAAAAAACATATGCTTTGTTTTCGTGTTTGTATCCATTACAGCTAAAAGTTTGTTTCGTAAGAAGGTAAATTTGGCAATGCAAAACTAACCCAACTTTGCAATTTAAATGGACCGTTTTACACTCTACATATTTGCATTCACACTTATTTGCATTGTTTCCAAACACAGCCTTTGGGTTTTCCTTCACAAATAAAAGTTGTGGGTCATGGAGCACGTCACAACCATGAATTCAAGGCACAACACAGCACATCCTTTCAGGCTGACCATAATTTAGTTCTTTCTATTATTCTTAAACACACTCAAGCCCTGTTTGGTTCGCAGTTATATAGGGGTCTGGAATCGGAATTGAAATGGGCTATTCCGATTCCAACTGTTTGATTAATTAGAATTCTCATTCCTGTTAGAATGGCATTCCCCCCATTTGAGGGAATGGCCATTCCCTACCCCTCCTTTGGGAATGAAATCTCATTTCTACTGATTCCAATTTTCATTTTCATTCATGTCTGAATCAAACAAACTATAGGAATAAATCATTCCAATTCTGATTCCAAAGGATTTCAATTCCAATTGCAAACCAAACAGACCCTCAGTCTCTCATGCTTTTGCCCAAAAAAAATCTCCCATACATGCATATTTATTTGATTTTGTGGTTGGATTGCTTTAACAAGTGCATTGCTGGGCAATAGTAGCAACAATAAATACACCCTACAACCCTTTACTTTCTCTACTTTTCAAAGCATCAGAATCAGCTACAAGTTATATATATTTATTCTTAAACTTACCCTAATTTTGTAATAAATTATTCTTTTTCATGACTGGTTAACAAACAGCTTATAATACATCTTTTTGGCTGATTTTTATGCTCTTGAAAGTGGAGAAATAAATGAGTTGCAATGTATATTTAATATTATATTGCGTCTAAGTGGGTGGCTTGTATGAATTCTTTAACAAGGCTAACACTTTCCATTTGTTTCTAATTTGTAATAGTTGATTGATTTGGACACATCCTATTTTTGATAATCAAGGCACATTGGCATCAATAAAAGTTTTAGTTGAGGTTGTTTCTGCAAATTGATCAATTTGTCCAATTTCGAGTTCAAATTTTTGACTAAAGACAATTTCTAATTTAATGCATTTATGATCGGAATCATCATCCTGTCTTCTATATATTTCATACTCTTCGATCCAGCTCACGGGCTAGCTCATTTTGATAAGACAGAATCTTTGAATGATCCACTTTTTTAGAGTCATTACTCATGGATGAGATATTGAGATGCAATCTGGAATGATAAATGACTGGTTCAGCCTTTGGGATTCAAAAATAAAATATATAAAAGTCATAGGTTCAAGCCTGTAGAAGTTATCCATGGCGCCATATGAAAAGGTCTCCCTCCTAGAAGTTATTTTCAAATCATTTTATTCATGATACGCAATATCGAAGTCATTAATTTTCAGATCATTATGTTGATAATAAATGATATTTTAATCGTTTTAATTCAATTCATTAATGTTATTTATTAGCTAAGTTCCACCTGAGTACAACATGAATTTAAATATTGAAGGATCAAATTTAGATATAGGATTACCAGCCTTAACATTGTTTATCCTCTATAAACAAAGATGGAATGTGCACAAACTATGACTCAGCATTTCTTTTAAATTCATCATAAGGAATCCCTTGTCAGTGACTTTTTGTTTTTCAAAATTAACTATCTGTTAGTGTTAGTGTTAGTGTTTAAGGGTGTCAATGGACCGGTTTTGGATTGGACCCCGTCCAATCCAAAATCAATTTGGATAGATTGGATGGATCAACAAGACATATTGGATTGGACCAATCTGGTCTAAAATATTTATTAGATTGGATTGGACTTGGTCCGCCCTTAACAAATTTATGTTGGATTAAGACAATATCTGGTTTATTGATATAAGATAAGAATATATGTGCCAATGGACCAAGTTTGGGTTGAAACCAATCTAAATCAAAATGAATTTGAACAAATTGGATGGTCTAGACATTGAATTGGACCGGTCCAAATTGATCCAAAATATTCATTGGGTTGGATTGGACCTGGTCCATTTATAATGGGCTCACATTGGACTGGATCGGGTTGAACCAAATCCAGTCCAATTGACACCCCCTATTAGTGTTCATTGACATAAGTTGTGCACATCGCAATTTTTATGATCAAACTGCACCTAAATGGCATGTCAGCCTTATTAAATATATTTTTATGTCAGTCTAATTTTTATTCAATACACATTTGTTCTAACTGATATCTGATAGAAATGGATGATAGATCCTACAAAGCCATGTGTCTTCTTCTTGACCATAGATTTTTTCTTGATCTTGCTTTTTGTTGCATTTGAAATTAAAAGGTATAAAATGACAGTTGTGGTATGCAAGTAGATATGGAGCGTTATATGAGTTTGATTTGAATCAAAAGCATTCTTTTTTTTCTTTAAATTCCCTTTTTACTTAAATATGCAAAATGGGCAGAAAAATTTTTAGATGGAAATATTTAAGATATATTTTTGTTGTTTTATTATCTTTGCTTTATTTACAACAAAAACAAAGGGTAAAATAGTAGTCTACCAACATTCGTTAAATGATGAATGAAATGACAGTGGCGCACAAAGAAAAACATAGGCAAATGGAAAATGGCGAAGGCAGAGAAAGAAAATCCGTGACAAAGGGAAGAGGGTGAATCGGTGAGGAAAAGAATATTAGAGAAAGAGAGAGTACTCGTAAGAAAAGGTCTCCCCTATTCAAGTCATTTGCTTCATAGAACGAAATACAATCCGACCCCACTTTAATTTTGTAAAATACAAAAATAAAATAAAAAGTTAATATAAATATAATATACTAAATTTTTTTATAAATACATATATATTTATATAATATAATATAAGAATTTTTTTATAATTTTAATATATTTTAAAATGAATAAATATTATAATATAATATAATCAATTTCGGATTTTAATCGGATCAAATGGAGCCAAATTCAAATCCCATCCAATTATTAATCAGATGTAGATTGCAAAATCTAAGTCCAATTCAATTATGTAAACACATCTTTTGGGCCATTGACCTGATGGATTTGATTTGATTTTATGTAAACACATCTAATTTGATTATTAAGCGATCATCGTTGTCCTGGTCAGTTAAACCGTTTAAACCATCACTTAACCATGATTCAATGTTCGATTTTAGTAAAATCTACCATTTGGTCAAAACTATTTGAGGGCATGGGTCATGTGTTGCACACATGCACACTATAATATACTAGTTAGCATGCACCTATTTTGCACGTGGCAATTCTGGATATTAATTGGATGCAGATTGCAAAATCCAAATTTGATTACATAAATACTTCATCTAAATATATAATAATCGGATCAAGTTATGAAATTTCAAGTATCATTGACAAGCCTACTTGCTTGGCTAAATGGATTTTGTTCATCGTCTTCCTTCGATGGATTTTGTTTTTTTATTTTGATAGAAAAATAGGCTAAGGAGATGAAACGGAAGAGAGAGACGGATGGATCGGAGAGACAGATGAAACGGAAGCTTAAAGATGCTAAAACTAAGATCCATACCTTGATGAAGTTATTGATCTCCCCGCCCATTCTCTCTCTCTCTCTCTCTCACACACACACACACACATTCTCTCTTTGTGCTACAAGTTCTGATCTCCTCTAGGTTTTTGCCTATTACTTCATTAGTTTTCTTTTCTTTTGAGATGGAATTGATGTGAGGATGTTCAGTTTGGGGATCGGAAATTGGTTAATTACATTAATGACCGTTGGTTTTGGCATCAGAATGGTGTTCAACAGAAGCATTTGGGGGTCGGAAACCTGGTCGTCAATTGAAATGGTGGGTGAGTCACGATGGCCATTGGGAGTTTAGTCTGGTGTTGTTCAAAATGGTTAGGCAACCATTTGGTGTTTAGAGGCATGTTCTGTTTGGTGTTGTGGTGGCTGTCACAGGGTGTTGAGTCGCAAGTTTTTCTTTTCTCATCGAGGTCTCACCATTTTAGTGAGACCCCGCATCCCAGTTTTTGAAATGTGATATCCCATCGTTTCTCACACCATTCCATCAAACAAACACAGGTTTCAAAGAATCTAACCCAAATGTTCCATATTTCTCATCCGCGTCGTAGCAACCAAACAGGCTATAAGGGTTTATTTGACTTTTCCCTTGATTACTCCTCAAATTCTCTCCATTTGTACCAAATGGATGCACTTCCCTAACATCAACATCATCACTTGTTTCAGCACCATCCAAACCAAATTCAGAGCTAGAAGTCTTTTTCTTTTCAATAATTCCATTTAACAATTGCTCCATTTTAAACCTAACATCATATGGTTCTTTTTGACAAACTACAATTTCTCCTTTTCTTTGTGCAAGATGTTGTTTTATCCTATTAATGCCTCCCCCTTTAAAAGTTTTTTGATAATACATGCATGTTATTGACTTTGCTCCACTAATAGGATCTACTTTAAGGGCCCTAACATTTGAGAAGATAAACTCTGTTGTTGGTTGTAGATCAAATTGATCATTATTTGTGCTTCTTTCCATCTCTATTCAACATAAGAATCACAAACACCCATCAACCAAAAATTAAACTAAACAACCAATGAAACTAAAATATATGAATATATGATTACACAGTTCAACTAAACAACCAAAAATAAAATTGTAAAATAGCTAAACAACCAAAAATTAAACTCATAAACTAAAATATATACTATTAAACAAATCAAATGAAATCAGGCTTAAACCACTAAAGTAGTTTGTCTGCTCAAACTAAAATATATACTATTAAACAAATCAAATGAAATCAGGCTTAAACCACTAAAGTAGTTTGTCTGCTCAAACTAAAATATATACTATTAAGCAACTCAAATGAAATCAGGCATAAACCACTAAAGTAGTTTGTCTTCTTGAGCATTTAGATTTCAGAAAACTAGCTAAAGAGTCTCCTCGCATTTTTGACTGAAAAATTTTACAACCGAGAATTTTACAGAGTATACCAACTAAATGTGACAAAAAAATTTTGTTTCTCTATGTTGTTTTAGAATTATTACTACCAAGTACTAACAATGCAAGATGCATTATATAGAATATTAAATTCCAGATTTTAAGGCTTTAAGCATCAAAAGTTAAAATAAGAAAGAAATATACCAGTTTAAGCTTCAAATCAAAATTGAAAAATAGGGGATGCCTCAACCTTAAATTTTGTAGTGGCTCTCAGCTCCCATGGAGTGGTCACCAACGCAAATGGTGGTTTGGTTCCTTGAAAAATCATAGCATTGCAAAAAAAAAAAAAAAAAAAAGAGTTGATTAAAAATCATTAAAATGGCTAAATGAGAGATAAGAACTGAAATCTAAAGTTCTGAACTGAATAATGGTGGTTCTGAACCGAACAGTGGTCGTCAACTCACTTAGTTACTTAAAAAATCACAGTGGTCGCCAGTAGCCGCAACGAAGATAGTCGTCGGAGCCATTCCTTTCAAGATGCGGTTGAGAAAGAGTGAAAGACTCGAAGTTGAAGCTTTAGCCGCCATCTGCCACTACAACTTTGGTCGCCGGCGGGTGCTTGCTCGGATTTTGGGAAGGGCGATGCCAATGTATCACCGCCGTCATGTTCGACGAACGCCTAAAGGGGGCAAGGGGCTTTTGGTTTTGGGTTTGGCAAAACAAAACCCTAAGAGGCTAAGACTTTCGAAGGTAAGAAGGTTTGATGTTAGGATATATTTGTCATTTTATTTTTTGTTATTTTTATTTTAAAATAAAATAAAAAACAAAATTTATAAAATACCAAACTGCTAAGCATTGCTCGGGTCAAATGGGTTGATGGTTCAACCGGCCAGGTCGATGGTTTTTTTGACTTTTTCAAAGTTTTTTTCCTAATTGACGGTTTGAGGTAAACCCAGAACCGTTCAAGTGACCGGTTTCCGGTCCGAACGGTCCGAAAACGTTGCTTTACGCTTCGAGGTGTGAGCTAACCTAACCAGGTACGCGTTACTCGATGCGGATCGTGTGACCCCGAACCGGAACACGGAGTTGGCAACACTGTTCCCACCTTAGATTGCCTGAACCATGACACTATGTTTTGGACCATCCAATTGAAGATCTCACGGAACTTTTTACTTTTCAAGGCCTTTTGTGTGGAAGTTAAACCCCCGGTCGCAGGTACAAGTGTACCACGTGGTGTCTGAGCGCTGAATGTCAATGATATCCGAAAATCCAACGCCCGATTCAATTACCCTCGGACTCGGATGGGCTTTTTACGTTAATTGATTGAATTCGGATGGAGCAACTATAATCCGATTTACCAATCGAATCGAATTCGAATGCACCCCAATCTGATCAAAGAAAAAACGGACTCCTATTGGGTTAGTATATTTATCATTGGATTCATTACGTGTTAATCAAATAACCTTGAGGCCTTGACCATTAACGAATGTAATTTATTTAAAAGTTAAAGGGTGAATAGGTAAAAAGAAATGTCTTTTCCCATCACCCTGCGGCCTTGTATTATGTTTGTTCTTAACTTCTTATGCCTGTGTGAAAATGCAATCGAACTCGGAGTGTCGGATGAAAATCCAAAATCCGATGGAATTCGAACTCGAATCCACTTCCCATAGACCCATGCGCCATGCATCCGATCAAATTTGGGGTCGAATTCGGAGGAGACAGTTCTTAATTGGATCGAACTTGGATTTACATACATCCGATCCGATTACATGCCAACAAGCGAGCGCTTTGACTCATGAATGTGAATGAGACGTAATTTGCACGGCATGAGCTTAACCCCAGTGATTGATCAGACTCCGGAGACCAGTCGCCGCGGTGAGGTCTATTGCTCGGGGATTTCAGTTCCTAATTCGATCTGAAACGACCTTTTTTTGAGTCGCCAGGAACATCACCATCATCATGAGCTCCGCAATCTCTCAGATTTCATGCTTCTCCTCAATCAGTCGCAAACTCCAGCTGCGGAAGCTATCAATCCCACCTGTAATTCTTCGTTCCAAGGTACCTTTCTGTGCTTTCTAACCCTAATTACCTTCTTTATTTCATTTTTCTTCCAATTAATGGTCTTGAATAAAATTAAGCCTAAACAACTGATTTCTCATGGAATAATTGACGCCAGTGTGAACATCTAAAGTTGAAGAAATTTAGTCGTAATTGAACCGCAAGGAATTTGCGAACAGTCTAACTGATAAGTGTATAACTGGTTATATCTTCGTTGGAATTTTAGCGTGATTTGGTTTTGTTACCTTCACTGAACTGTTTTATAGTTCGTCATGCTTAGTTTGCTCCTTTATCAGGGATGTGAACTTAGGTGAAATTATGGCATAGCAATGAAATTGCTGCCGTCAGAGAAATTAGATAGCACTGGTTATGAGGTTTAACAGCATCACTATATTTGCAATCAGTGAGCCAATTTCCAATTAAATTAAAAAACTAAGAGGGTGGAAATTGTTTTTTTTTTTTTTATTTTGATAAATGGGGAGGAAATTGTTCAAGGCCATAGATGTATGGTTTGTGCAACATAGTGCTTTGAGGATGTAGTTAAATGTTAATAATTTCATCAGTTGTGAAAAGCATATAGACTTATACAGCCCCTGGATGCGTCTTCATCAAATTAAGCATGGATGGAATCTGAACTCCAAACAAGATGAAATGTTCAAATTGAGTAAAACTTATGCATATTAGAGAACATTTGCAGATGGATTTGATTTTGATATTTTCTGTGAAAGCTTGAATAAGCATTTAATTGGCGAATTATTACTATGATAAACTTAAATTCCATTCCATTTTACCTAACAAACATGCCCTTGGAGATGCTACCAACGAGAAGAAGGTAACCATGGAAAGTCCAAGGTTGTTGGTGTTTCCAAGGACAACAAGGAAGGGAGGGAGGGAGGGAGAGTGAGTGTTCCCTTGGGACCTTAAGAGGAGCTCTTAGCCTTGCTCCAGGGCTGCAGGGTTTGAGTCCCCTTGGGTTTGAATGGCTTGTGGTGGAGTGATTCTTAGGCTTTAATCAGGTATCTGATAAATGAGTTTAGCAGGTTTTTGAGATTCAGATACTTACAAAGAGAGCCCATATCCCTGGTTCCAATCTGAACATCTTGATCAGCTTAATTATGAAGTCTACTAATTCAATGAGTGATGGGCCCATAAAGGGATGAATTTCAAGAGTTGATTATAATGGGGTACTAAGACTAGGTATACTGGATGATCAAGAGCTAGGTATCAACTTTGATTTGGAGGAAATTGCTACTTACAATGAGTAGGATTTTTTTGACACATGTCAACCTGCAGATGGATCTATACATGTATTGACACAGTTTTAAGCATGCCATAACATATCTTGGAATGAAAGTTAGAAGCCTCCATAACATGACCAATTAAAAGAAGAGAAAAAATGTACTTTGTGGAAAAAAAAACTGTTGGGGAAAATACAGCAGCAAATGTTGTCAAATCTGGACCATTCACAAACCCATCTAGGTAATGGATAATGGATCAGTCATCAAACCATTATGCCAACCTAATTACCTATGATGTCATAATTAACTGTTTAGTTCTGCATTTAGTTTATAAAGCTCAGTATGTATATAACCCTATATAGTACATTTTATGATCTATAAGACACATATCTGTTACATGGCTTGACAGTCTTTGTCTTAATCTCTATGCCTATGAAGGTTTCAGTCTTTGCATTGCATTTTCATTTTGGTAAGCAAATAAAATACTTATGTAGACCAATGAACCAGCCGAGTTTATAACACTCTTTAATGGGTTTCTATAACTGCTGAGTCCAGTAGTGGTTTGAGTTAACTGGATTCTGAAAATCCTGTAAATCACTGAATAAATAGATAATAAAAGTGCTAATAACTGCCTGTGCAGTTATCTTAGTCTCCTAGGTGCCTGCCTTGTCACATAGGCGAGTGCTTAAAAAGTTGGGCAAGCGCCTTTTATGAAACCTACTGTGTGATCGTGACCATCTAAAACCACCCAGTCTCCTAGGTGTTTCCTTGACAACCATGTTTAGAAAGTTACTTAATAAACAAATAGATTCTTTTAGCATAGACATGCTACCTTTTTTTTTATAGGAAATGGTAACTTTCATTAAGAATAAAAAAGTAAAGCTGTCACCACCCTAAGGATGGCTAAGAAGACCAAAAGCATAAAAAGTATACAAGCAATCCCAAAATAAAGCCCCCCTATTTACTTCTTGCTTTGCTAGAACATCAGCCATTCCATTTGCTAATCTTCTTTTCCACATAAACTGAACCCTTAACTCCCTCTCTAAGTACAAAATTTCCCTTAACGGTTGTCTATAAGGCCATGCACCTAACTTCCTTGCTTGCATCCAGCCTATTACCAGTTTTGAATCACCTTCCACTTCTATCTGTTGGATACCCCACTGCTTAGCCAGTCTAAGACCTTGTAGTGAGGCCTTTATTTCTGCCCGAAGTGAGTCTCCCATCCCAATTGGACCCGAGAAGAGGGCCAACACTTTTCCTTCGTCATCTCTGAAAATTCTCCCAATGCCTAACGGACCTGGATTGCCTAGAGAACACCCACCAAAATTCAGCTTCACTCTAGCCTGTAGAGAAGGGGACCAACTCTCCTGCACTATATGAGAAGTGGAGGAGGAAGTAGCTATGGTACTATAGCCTCTAATCAAATCATGATAAGAGAAGTCCTTGAAGAGTTGCAGAATTTTCAGCCAATATAAAATTGTGATGGTGATGCCCTCAACAATTGCTTCCTTTGATTTTTCTTACCCTTGGAAGATCATGTTGTTTCTTTCTTCCCAAACCGACCAAATTACAGCTGCTCTTGTTATTCTCCACATCACCCTACCCCTTTTCTTTGGTTGAAGGAAAAAGCTAGGGTCAAAAAGGCTTAGCACACATGATGAGGGGTTCCAGCTACAACCAAAAAGAGAAGAAAAACAGTCCCAAATGTAGGTGAGTCACCACCTAAATTTTTGGGAATTTAGGAAAACCCAAGATTTTTCAAGAAAAACAATTTATGTTTTCTTAGTGACTCGTTTCCCAATGGGGATGAGATTCTTAGGGTCTGGGGACCAAGGTACGGTGTAGGAAGGTGCTTGGCACCTCACATGCGCCTGATTAAACTGGCCTCTACTTCACCAATGTTCCAAGGAAATTTTCATAATTTTGGGCTTGAAATTTAATTCACACACACTAACATGATTTAATGAGGAATTATAAAATTAAATGAGAATGAATGAAAATATAACATTATGACAAGCTAACAATTGAAATTGTAATAATTAAATAATTGTATAGCATCTAAATGTGGTGATTGAATACTTTAAACAATTGACAAACTAATGGAAGCAAACCAGAAAAACAACTAAAAAACTAGAGAAATGGTGGACAAGCTAAGTGATGGTGAGCTAAACTAGGACAAGAAGGGACAAGAATCGATCTATGCAAACTAGTGAACAAATGACAATTTTTTTAAAGAACTAGATGACTGAAACGAACCACTCTATTAATTCACCAAGGACTAAAAAAACATTAAAACAAAAACTGATGCAGCTATTTAAAAAAAAGACCAAGTTAATGGAGAATATTGGTTGAATTGATACATCTAAAATATCAAGCATGGGACTGTTAAAGGAGGATTAGAGTAGCACCCCAGTTTCTAATGCAAGGAAAATGAAGATAAAACTTTTTTATTTAAATTCCTAATGAAAACAAATGACTTGGAATAAAACTAACAAAGAGATCATAGATGAATATGGTGGGACCGATTACTAAATGGGTTGCTAATGGGGATTAAGACCAAAAAAAAAAAAAACAAACAAACAAACTAATAGCAAATTATGATAAAACTAATACCAATACAAGTATGGCATGACAGATTTAATTCTAAAGTGATGCAAATGCAAAAAAGTAGTTCATTTGTTTCTAACGTGATGCAAAATGCAAAGATTAAAAAAATAAATAAATGCAACGGGACTAAAATCTAAATGAATAGGAAAGAAAGGGAAGCATAATGGTGGTTGTTAAATTGAAGTGGGTCCTACTTGGGTGCTTAACTACATGATGAAGGATAGTTACAATTTCTTTTCTAACGATGTCAAAACTTCCCTATGGGATTAGGTAGGTGACGATGTTTCTAATTAAGGGAGAAGAAAGAAATGATGAAAGGAAAAAAAAAGAAACTTGTTTACAAAGATAAAAGGAAGAGCCACCGCAACTATTAAACTAACCGAATAATAGAAACTTCAAATACTAGTGATGCACATTCAACAAGAAACGTAGAGATCTTAACAACAAAATTCGTTGTTTAATCCTATACAACTACTTAAAAAAACAAGAAATTAAGAAAAGGAGAAAAGAACCGAATATCAAACAAGCTGCTTGGTAAGTCGTTAAGTATCATATCTTGGTTGATTTCTAATGCCTTAACTCCTTCATTGCTACATTCAACAATTTTCAAACATGCAACCAAAACCATCAACCTCATTTTGCCACACAATTGCTGCACTTCTTTGAATACCTTTTGCTCCTTGAGAACCCCCCAAGATTTAGGATGAATTTTTGTTCATTTTGGAGGGCTAATGACGTTGGTTATGTAGCCCAAGATGTGAGAAAACACTGCTGGATCGGATATCACTTTTATTGTATTGTGTTGCTTTAAGAATGCTTTCAGCTTCGTCTCTTCAATGTGTATATGACCCCAAGGGGTTTCTTGACTTCAAAATGATATAGGGAAACTCAAGGGACATTGAAGAGTGAGTGGGGGGGATTTGGGACGTGAAGAGGGGTATTCTCTAGGCTAATGGGGGTAGAATTCTCTCCCTGAGCTAGATTGTGTGTTTGTGAGTGAGGAAATGGAGTATTTATAGATTGGGGAGGATTCTAGAAGGGAATGGAGGGTTGAGATTGGTAAACTAGGGAGATCAATTATTGATAAAAAAAAGCTAGGGAGATCAATGGCTGAGGTTTAAAGAACTTTTGGAGGGAGATTGATCAAGGGAATGGGTTGTCAAGACAGCTTTTGGAGAGATCCTCTCAATCAATCAAGATAATAAGAGGAAAATTTCACCAATTTACCTAAATTGGATATTCCAAGTTTAGGTGATTGGCTTGATTGATTGAAGGCTCATTAGCTGGTTAAATTTTAAATTTTAAGATGGTTCCAGAGTCTAGGAGAAAAATCTGATCGTGGGGTAGGGGTAATCAAGGGCCGGGCCGAGCCGGGCCCGGGCCGGGCTTTGCACTTATGATAAAGGCTAAAGCTTAGGCCCGAGCCGGGGTTCTGGGCCTATAACATAAGCCTTAGCCCAGGTCTACACGAGCCTAGGCCAGGCTAGGCCTGATTTCGAGTCAATGTCTTTCATATATAAAACATTATATATCTATAATATTTTATGATAAATGACATAACATGCATATAAACTTTTATTTTATATATTATATAATATAAAATATTACATATAATATAAATTATACATGTCATGTTATAATATTTATATATAAAATATATAATATAACGTAAAATAACATGTATACATATGTATACATTATACACAAAATGTGTAAATTTAAATATATGCGGGCCAGGCCCGGCCCAGGCCGAGCTTGAAGTATTAAGCCCAAGCCTGACCCTAAAATTTGCGAACCTGATATGGGCTTGGGCTCGGGCCGATCCTAAACACAAAACCCAGGCCCAAGCCCGGAATTTCCGGGTCGGGCTGAAATGATCACCCCTATCGTGGGGTGCCCTAGGTTTGAAGTTGTATTGAAGAGGATTCCAAACGGAAGGCCTGGATCGCATCTATCTTCTAGTCTCAAGATGGAGGGGTTAATGGTGTTGGAATTGGATGATCTTAGTACCCTTGAACTCGAAATTTCAAGCTCTATCCATCTACAAGGTTGGATTTCAGATTTCACGTGCCATAGGGTTCAGGATAAAAAATGATCTTGATCGGACGATCAGAATTGGTTCTGGCTTTGAGTCTTGAGATGAAGGGGTAAATGGTGTTGGATTTAGGTGATCTTGGTGTCGTTGGATTTGGATTTTCAATCTCTACGTACCTATGGTTTGGGTTTCTGATTTGACGTGAAATGAGGTTCATGACCAAAATGACTTCAATCAGATGATCGGAGTTGGTTCCGACTTGGGGTCATAAGATGAAGGGGTAAATAGTGTCAGATGCGAGTGATCTTGGTGTCATTGGATTTCGATTTTTGGGCTCTACGTACCTATGGTTTTGGGTTTCTGATTTGATGTAAAATGAGGTTCAGGATCAAAATGACTCTGATCGGACGATTGGAATCAGTTTCGGCTTTGGATCTTAAGATGGAGTAAACGGTGTCAAATTTGAGTGATCTTGGTGACGTTGGGTTTGGATTTTTGGGCTCTACATACCTATGGTCTTGGATTTTTGATTTGATGTGAAATGAGGTTCATGATCAAAATGACTGATTAAATGATCCGAATCGGTTCTGGCTTCGAGTCCTAAGATGAAGGGATAAACGGTGTCGGATTTTGATGATCTTGGTGTTGTTGGATCTGGAATTTTGGGCTTTACGTACCTATGGCCTTGGATTCTTGAGGTTCAAACTTTTGTAAAAATCCAAGATTGCCCCCAGGTTAGCTGAAGCATGCTTGAAGCTTGAAGGGTGCAAAAATGGGGTGTCTACAACCTTCTCACCATTCCTTAGGCAAAGGCAACAGGAGTTAAGGTACAAACACCAATCTAGCTTTTTTCTTTTGAAGCACGTCCAAGGTTTCTATATTTTCGAGCACCACTTCCCAACGACAAGCCCTAACCTTTGGTGGAACTAGTGTAGACCCTGAGGGGGATTCTGACCAAATTCTACTATCCTAACAAGACTGGTCTAGGAAGACTGAAGATAACAATGAGAACATCTCGTCTGCACTACTCACTTTTGAATCTCTCAAACCCCTCCTTAGGCCCAAATTCCAGGAGCCCTCAAATGGTCAGACCCATGGAAGGAAGAGACTACCTTGAATTTATTCAAAGAAAGGGAATACAAAGAAGGGAACTTATCCTTTAGGGGAGTGTTTCCACACCAAATATCTTCCCAAAATAGAATTTTGTTTCCTGAGCACCTCATCATTTCTTTTCACCTCCTTAGAGATTACTTAATAAGAAAATAATTTCTTTTGGCTCTACAAAATAAACTAATAATAAAAAAATACTGAACCAAGTTTCAATATAAACAATACCATTTCTAGTGAGCTGCTTAAACCTTCACATCAAGAGCTTCTAACCCTCTATAGGGATTGGTCATATTTGTATTAGTTCTTTGAAGTGTTTCTTTATTTAACCTTTCAGCTCATGTTTCAGCACCTCAGTGTTCAGACTGAAATCCAAGGACAACACCCATAAAATAAAGAACTGCACTATCCTTCTACAGATGATGGTCAAGATAAGAGTAGAATATTGGAAGAAAGGTGTCTTTTGACAAGCCCAGCCATTGTAATTTGCCTGTCCAACCATATATTATGCATCTCTGGACTCTGGATTTCATGATTAATGGAGATATATTTTTGTAGTAATTCTTCCATTTTCACTCTTTCATTTTTTTTTTGTTCTGTCTTGAATAGGAAAAATAACTTGGCTTTACTTGGCTAGAATGCATGGAGGTCGCAAATAAAAGGTTACAGATTCTAGATGATTAGTGGTAAAGTGAAGGTGGATAGATTTTTTTTAAAGACTAGTGAAAAGGTTGTTCTTTATGTTATGGTTTCACCAAAGTTGGGATAATGGGCTTTTATTTCTGAATATTTATTTTGCAGCTATTTGAAGTCTTTGAAGTTCTTTATTTGTACTTGTATAGCCTTTTTTATACCTTAGTAGTACTATGGAAGTATGATCACATTCTCTTAACATGAGAATCACTGGTCGTGTTCTTTCTCTTGTTGATTATATTTTTCTCCCATCTTTCTCAGTTGATGTTTACATGACAGTTATACTCAAGTAACTTGAATTTAAATTTAGATCAGTTAACTCCATGGAAAGTTAAAAGGGAGAGATAAGAGAGCTTGTCTCTCTCTCACTTTCTCTTGTATTCTGTCTTTTAAATTCAATGAACTAATCAGTTATTCATCAAAAAAAAACTCCATGGAAATATTTATGGAAAATAACATGAAGTGGTACTAATTGCTGAAAGGAGTCTTTTTATCCAGTTGTCAGTTTCTATGCACTTGGATGGAAGTGGCACAGAACGTCAAAGTTCAGAGACCAAAACCACCTTAAGGTATACAGCTGACACATCAAGGTCACCTCTAGAGGGAACAACAAAATCATATTCCAATCCAGAAGAACAGGTTGGTGGAAACCTAGGAATGGGTGAACCATTAAATGAAACTGATGTCATCCAAAAGAAAAGGTGTGCAAAGATCCATGACTTCTGTTTTGGAATACCTTTCGGTAAGTATGCTTCTGCATCAGTGACAAGCACTGAATTTGCATTGTATGCTAATAGAATGTACTCCTTTAATCACAGGATTCGCTTCAAGGCTCACTGAGTAGTTCCTGAAGTTTGATTATTTTTCCTTTACAGAAGGAAAGGCTTAAATTTCAGCCATCCAAATATCATCCTTTGGAACTATTCTCTTGAGATATATCCTTGTTGTTGGAACCATTTAATGGGCAAAATATTGAAAGCATTTGTTGAGGTGTTTTTTTCTTTTGCATTAGCCATTTTCTCTATCTTTCTAGCCTATAACTTATACAATATGCAATTTATCCATATTTTCCATACTGTGTGCTTTGCTTTTGAATGGTGCTTTAGGTTAAAACACATCTTGAATGGTTGAATTCTTGGGTGAAATCTTCATAAAAAATAAAAAGAGAATTCTTGGTCAAATTGTGCCATGATTTATTCCTGTGTAACAAAAAAAAGCTACCATGATTATTTTTACAAAATAGATATTTGTCATTGTTTTTGTAAAATGAAGTAAATATCAAGTTTTAGCTCATTTGTTAAATTTACAGATTTGATTGTGTCACAGGTGGACTTGTTTTAAGTGGAGGGATTGTTGGTTTTCTATTCTCAAGAAATCTCACTACTCTGAGCACTGGGATTCTTTTTGGAAGTGCATTGTTGGCCTTGAGTACTTTTAGTTTAAAGGTTTGGAGGCAAGGGAAATCTAGCTTACCATTCATATTGGGACAAGCAGGTATATATTGAATTTCTGTTACTTAAAACTATGTCATAAAAGTATCGGTTAGTCAACCAAATAGCAATTCAGGGATAACATCATCACTAGCCAGTCAATCAACACTCATTATTCAGTCACCTGGACAACTAAGCAATGATTAGGTCAACTAGTCAACCAAAAGTTAGTTTAAAGCTTTATTTGTTTGTGATTTTCTCTAATTATTTAAAATATTTTTTTTTGATGAGTAATTATTTAGAATAATATAGTATATGCTTTTCCTTTGTCATATGCATTTTGTTGCTTTATGTATTTATGATGGCATATGGTTGGTTAACGATGTATCAAATAGACAATTAGAAATATGGCACAAGATAAAGAAGACAATCAAGAAGGGGTTCTTTTAAGTTTTCTTCCAAACATTGGTGTGCTTGTACAGAGTTGCCACAAGCAAGGGATACCTTAACTAGTCATGGTTACGCTCTTTCTTTGAAAAGCAAGACTTGCAACTTCCTTCCAGCCTTTCTTTCTCGTGTTTGCAAAACAGAGATCTAATCTGAATGTTCTATGTCATTCATTTATTGCATATTTATATTCTATATCATCCTATCTATGAGGTTTATTCAATATCATCACCTCAATTACATTGATAAACTGGTGTTATATGAAGCTGAATTCTAAATAAAGGAAAGGGTAAATTTATGATGCCAGAAAGGTTGATACTTTTTTATTTTTTTATTGGAAAAGGTCACTTTTATTAAACCAACAAAAAGAACATACAATGTCAACCACTCATAGCATGACGTTGACCAACACGGCCCAAAAAAAAGATTCTCCCTTTGGGTCCCCTGCTTTGCCAAAGAATCAGCCACACCATTGGCTGACCTCCTTGTCCAATTAAAGAGTACTCCAGCTTCTCTTGCTAAGCAAAAAATCTCCCTCATCTGCTGTCTAAATGTCCACACCCCCAAACTTTTTGTCTGCAGCCATCCTATTAGCAGCTTAGAGTCTCCCTCCACCTCATAGTTATGAATTCCCCATTGCTTGGCCATCTGCAACCCTTGAAGGCCATAACCTCAGATCTTAATGAATCTCCAACACCCATTGGGCCAGAGTATAGTGATATTTGTTAGAATGTTGAATGATGTCTCTTTATATGAGTGTTTGGCTGATAAGAGTTCTTATTAGCCCATACTTAAGTTCAAGTTATCCTGTAACTGGGCCTGTGTTAATGAGCCTAAGCCTGTTTAATGTTTTAAGTTACTGGGTGTCCCATCACTAATCAGGGGCATTCCAGTAATTACTTGTATCTTGTACTACATTCAAATATAAATAATAACATGGTCGACTGGCAAGGACAGTTCGACATTCCAGCATCTCTTCTTCTTCTTCTCCTTTCTGCTACTTCGGCTACAGTAGTTTAGCTTTCATGGTATCAGAGCATTAGCTTCTTCCTGGTTTCAGCCGGCGCACACTCTCTTCTCTTGCCGTCTTTTCATCTTCTCTCTTCCTTTTCTGGGTTGCTGCAGTGAAGACCTAGGGGTGCAAGAGAGTAAAGCAAGTTCGAACCTAGGGTTTCTCTTGGTTGTAAGACTCAAGGGAAGTAAGACCCAGAAGTAGATGTCCTACTAGGTTATTTCCAGCGAATAGTAGCTATTTGGCTACTAAGAGAGGTCTGTATAGGACAGACCTAGTTGAGGACTGATTTCAGCAGTCCTAGCACTAGCCGAAAGGGGGAGAGCTTCTTCTACAGTTGCAGCTTCGGTGCTCCAGCAAGACTCGCACAGACTTAGCTTCTTCTACAGTGCCACTACTGACCATCCTCTGAAAATGTCCTCAACTGAATAATCTTTGAATAATTTAGTTGATTTTAGCCAATGTACGACTTTAATAAGTATGCAGTCAATGACTTGTTCCTTGGATAATGACCAGTGTTTTAAAAGTGCAAGACACAAAAAAGGCGCAAGGGTCAATTTGTGTCTGAGGCGCAAGGCGAGGCACACTCTTTTTTAGGCAAGGCACAAAAAAAAAAAGATAAAAGATAAAAAAATGCCAAAAATTGAAAAAATTATAAAATATAAACTTAAATTTTAAAATAAATGTATTAAAAAACCTATTATCTAAAATTCAAATACATAAACATAATATGTAAAGCATATTCAAATGAGAATTTAAAAATGAAATCAAACATTTAAAACATTTTCAAGCATATAAAACCCACAATCTCTTTTTTTCTCAATTACATTACTTAAAGTAGCTAATGTGACATATTACATTCCTAATTCCATGAGCCGCCTTTGTGCCACACCCCTAGAGGCAAGCCCAAACAAGTCCATGTTGGGGTCTTAAATTCTTAGTTTTCACACAAAAAATAATGATTTTATAGCTTTAATTTCTTTTTAAGAAAATATTTTATTAGGATGAATGAATGGACAACATTACCAAATTTTCTGCCCCCGGCCCAACCGCTAGACTCAAAAAAAGGAAAAAGTGTCAGATTTTCAAAAGGTGCACGCCTAGGCTGAGGTGCAAGGCGCACCAGGTGCACGCCTAGGTGCACTAGGCGTGTGCCTTTTGAAAGGGCTTCGCCTAAGACTTGGGCGAGGCGCCTACCCTAGAATGCACCTCGCCTGTGCACCTATGCGTGCCTTTTAAATCACTGATATTGACCACAAGATAGCTGCTCTTATGGCTCTCCACATCACCCTGCCCCTTTTCGTTGGTAGTCTAAAAAAGTTTGTTTCAAAAAGGTTTGCCACATCTAAAGGAGGGGTCCACCCACAACCAAAGAGAGAAGAAAACCAATTCCAAACAAAAGAAGAAAAAGGACAAGATAATAATAGATGTGTAATTGTCTCACCACAGCCCAAACAAAAACATCAAACATTAGGGGAGAGGTAGCAATTTGGCCTTCTTTTTTGTAGCTTATCCAAGGTGTTGATTATCTAGAGCACCACCTCCCAACGAAAAGCCCTTATCTTTGGGGTACATGGTTACACCAAACTTCCTTTGTTGGAAAAGAACCTACCATGTTAGAAGAGTGAAAGAGGGCAGTGAAGAAGGAAGCACAAGTAAAATAACCAGAGGAGGACACTGACCAAATTTTGCCGTCCAAACAAGAGTGAATCAGGAACACTATACTAAGAAGGGAAACGAGTTCATTTACCAACCCGATTTCAGATTTCCTTAACCCTCTCCTTAATCCCAAGTCCCAAGAATTTTCATTACCAAAAACAGAGGATATTATTCTCCCTTTGTTTGGGGAAAGGGAATAGATGGATGGAAATCTATCTTTAAAAGAGGGATCCCCAAACCATGGTTTAAAGTATCGATACGATACGCCCCGTATCGGGCATATCGTATCGTATCTTTTGAAAAACATATGCTTCGAAATGCCTGTTTTCAGGTGTTTCGGAACCCCAACTTTTTTTAATAATAAAAAACATGTTTTTAGCTTCCCAAAAAACCAAAATTTGAAAAAAAAACTAAAAAAATAGAGTTTCGGCCGTTTCTAAGTACCGATACGATACTGCTGATATGCATATCGTATTGATACTTTGAACCTTGCCCCAAACCAAGCTTCTTCCTAGAAACACACTTTATTGCTTGCACAAGCATCATACCTGATGTATAAAGGAAAGCAATAAACCATGGATCACTTTCCAGGGAGAAGAATGAGATGCCCTAGGATCAAGACCAACATCCCACCCATTGTCTACCATTGCCTTTCCCATACCTTTCCACACTATTGGAATCCCATCAGGTCCTAACACATTCCCCTTCATCTTATTTAGTGCTTCTTTTACTTTAGTAGGTCTAACTCTATAAAAGTCCATATTATTTTTAATATTATTAGTATTGCTAGTTTCTCCTCCATTAGCACCCTCTCCTTGTTCTACATTTAATAATTTTTCCATATTTGTTTGATTTCCTCATCTTTTACCAACACTTTGATCTTCATCTTTAATGCACCTAACATGGTTTAAATAGACAAAAAGTTTCAAAATTGGTGATGGGCCTGATGGCCATTAGGTGACATTCTGGAGAAGACTCCTGGTGTGAAGGCAGACCACTGAATGAGTCTTTCCCTGCCCTGTATGAGTTGGCAATAGACAAAGAAACTTGGGTGGCAGACCACTTACAGGTGCAGAATGGGAATGTAGTCTGGACTCCTCGTTTCAGAAGAAACCTAAATGACTGGGAGGTGGAGGCAATGATGGAAATGCTTCACAAATTATAGAGCACTCGGGTGGAGATTGGGAGCATTGATAGAAGGCTGTGGAAGTGGGATAAATCTGGAAGTTATACAGTCAAATCCTTCTATAATCACGTGTCCAGATCAGAGGAACAGGCTTCCAGCAAACATCATTTGGTGCAAAAATGTGCCGTCAAAGTTAGCCTTCTTTGTGTGGACCACCTACCTCAACAGAATCCTAACCAGGGATAACTTAACTAGGAGGGCCTTGCCTTTGGAGTCCAATAATTGTGTGTTGTGCGGCGAGCACGTCGTATCAATTAACCACTTGATGTTACACTGTGACTTTGCCCACGAGATTTGTTCAAGGATTTGGAAAATGTTTGAGGTGCAAACCTGCAACCCAGAATCAGTGGTGGACTTCTTACTGAGCTGTAGTATAGCTGGTCTAACCAAAAGGGGGAAGGTAGCATGGAATATCACTCCTGCATCAGTTTTTTGGTGTGTCTGGCAAGGGAGAAACTCAAGAATGTTCAAAAACAAGAGCAGCTCGGTAGATTCAGTTTTCCAGAAAATCTTGGGGAACTTGTTTTCCTGTCTGGCTATGGACATGTAGGGAAAGAAATCTCAATTCCTTTTTTGTATATTATAATATTTTTGTAAAGCAGAGGGTGGGAGGTTTAGGGTCGTATGGGCATTGGCTGTGCATCACTGCATCCCCCCTTTTTTGTATAGCAGCTTGTTATATTGTTTTTTGTTTTCTTAATATTTTCATACCTTTCTCTCAAAAATATCTCCATTTCCTTTCTCTCAACTTTGTTAGTTTATACCTTACCTTTTTTCTCCCTCTTTAGTGCCTAATTTATGGTAAATCTCATCATATACATTTAATTTCATTCACTTTCTTTTTAACCTCCTTACTTATGGTTTTATATTTTTTTCTCAATTTTCTTTATTTCTATCTTTTTGCCATTTTTTTAACCTCCTTACTTACGGTAAATCTCATCATATACCTTTTTTCTATCTTTTTGCCAATTTTCTTTATTTCTATCATCATATACATTTAAATCTCATCATTCACATTTAATTTCATTTACTTTCTTTTTAACCTCCTTACTTTGAACCTTTTCATTCTACCACCAAGTTTCTTTTGTACTTTTCCATTTCCCTTTAAATTCTTCTAAAAACTTGTTTGCTACTATCTTTATGTTGCTTGCCATTTCAAGCCAAATATCATTAATCTTTCCATCTAAATTCCAAGCCCCTTTTATTATCAACTTTTTTTCTAAATTGAGCTAGCTTTTCTCCTTTTAAGTTTTTCCACTTAATTCTTGGACACCTATTTCTCTTCCATTTCCTAATGCACACATTGTGTTGTTAAGCTTTCTCCCAAAATAACTTTGCAATCATTACAAATCATTCTTTCTATTCTCCTAGTAAGGGAAAAATCTATTTGACTTATGTTTAATCCATTTTTAAATGTTAATAAGTTTTCATCATTTCTTGGAAAAAAGGTGTTTAGAATTGCCATATCATAAGCTACTACAAAATTTAATATTGTACCTCCTGATGGCTGATTCATTCCTCTCCCCAAATCCAAATCCTCCATGTACCATATCATATCTTAACTTCTTTTTTCTATATGCCCATTAAAGTCTCCTCCTATAAAAATCTTCTTTTCATTTGGAATTTCTTGGATTAATCCTTCTATTTTTTTTTTTAAATTGCCTTATGTTTTCTTCTAAACCCACTTGAGGTTCATAAGCACTAATTATGTTAATGATTTCCTCACCTAAACCAAGTCTAATTAAAATTATCCTATCCCCAATTTTTTAACATTTACAATTTTGTTTTTTTAAATCCTTATCTACTATTATTGCTACACAATTTTTATTATCCACCTCTTTCGTATATTATAATTTGTAGCCATCAATTTCTTAAGCTTTTTTACCCTTCCAATTTGTTTCTTGGAGGCATGCAATATTAACCCTTCTCTTCTGGTTATCACTTTTATGATACTAGTTAATTGGTATAAGTTTTTCCAATGTCATAGTCAAACCCTAACGGAAAAGATTATAAAAAAATAGTAAGAACCATCAAGTTAAATAAAGTCCTTGAACGGACCATCAATAGCCAGCTAATTGTCTAAATTATTGTTGGTCATCTTAGGGTCTGAAGAATTATCCTTTGCCTCAAGGTTGTAAAAAGTTCATAGAACAAACTGAAACTTGAACTAAATCTCTGAAGTAAACTCTTAGTAAAAATGCATACTGAAGTTAGTTTTGTGAATATTCCAGCTGACACTTGTTATACCTAAATAGCTGATAAAAAAAAAAAAAAACTGTTATACCTCAATACATGAATTGAGCTTTTTTCAACTTCTGTCTGGTCCATTCTTTTCACTGTTTATTAAACAATATCAGATCCCAATTCTAAGTACCTCTCACAATAATTATCAATTTCAAAAGTTAAACAATTGTAGTAATTCATTTCCATTCCAGACAGCATCGATGGAAAATTCTTTGAGAAGTTAACTTTTTATGGTCAATCAACACTGCTTAGAAGTTAATGGACATAGAGAGGATATAATAAAAATCTAAATTGTGCTATAGGCTCCATTTGGGAAGAGAGGAAATGCAAATATGTTCAGTGCAAATTCAAATATGTATGGTTCATGACAAACGACAATATTTGTATTTGCACTGTACATATTTGTATTTGTACTCTTCCTAAACGGAGCAATACCTACAAGTTCTTTGACAGTTAGTGAGGAAAGGGATGTAAACCCAAATCTTGACTTATCATTGTTTTATGGCTGTCAATGTAAAACCCATAAAATGGTTATTTTCATAAACGAGCCATATTCATGAATTTCATTTCTACAGAACCATCTAATAGCAGTGTTGGATTGACTTTCCCTTCCATAAGAACAGTGAGTTATATCTATACATCTGGTGAGAGACAATTTTAATCTGAAACCATAGAACATACTGAGTACTTTTATGAGCCTAAATGTTTAGTTGTAACTTGGGGCATATGATGATAGTATCATCTTGGAATGCTTAAAGTATTTGCATCAATATGTGTTTTAAGTGCCCTGTATTATCTTGATCCATCTTTTTTTTTTTAAATAAAAAATGTTCACCTTCCATCTTTCAAGTTTAACTTATTATCATTTGTAGAGTAGTACAAGTTACCTCTGCTTTCATCATCTTGCAGCACTTTCTGCAGCCCTTCTTTCAAAGCATTTCCAGACCTACTCTTTGGTAATATATCACCACATTGTTATCTTCCACCATCAGTATGTTGATTCCCTAACATTGACCATAATCTAATATTCTGAATGCAGACAAGGAAAATATTCCCTACAGGGCTTTCTGCCATTGCTAGGTACTGCCTATTCTGGTCTGTTGTTTTTGTTTGCTTATAATATTGAGCACGGAGGACTACCAAATGCAAAGCTAACTGTTTTGGGTTTTCCTCATGGTCAGTGCTGCAATGTTGTGTTTCTACTCCTATGTACTAATTTCTGGAGGAAATCCACCACCAAAAAAGAAGTTGGCTTCAAGCACCCCATCATGATATAAATCTAAACATCATACCGGATTATCGGGATTTAAGGTCTTTCTGTAATCCTATCATGTTCTATAGGCTGATTAGGGGGCATTGGTGAACTGGGACCATGTTCAACATGAAAAAAGAGGTAACATCAGTAGATGGATTTTGATTTATAAGAGAGGAAAAATGTTATTTCATTGTTCACGAGATTTTTAAATGTATTTACGATATGATAGGCGCATAGACACAGTGGTAGCGTTCTCATTTTTGTATTCTCAGTTTGGTTTTGTTTCATCAGAAAACCCAAGGGCCTGATGTTCTTTATCCTGCTCTTCAGTTGGTTTCTTCATTTCTTCACCAGAATTTATTTGTAATGTGTTGATATGACGTTGATCCACTGCTTTTCCTCTGATGTACGTTATCAACGTTGGTATATCATTTCTTCTGATATCGAGGAAATATCTATGTATAACACAAAACAGGAATACCCGAATCATCATCCCTTACTAATCAACTCACCTCCATCGGCAAATCATCACAAGAGTTGTAGATTATGTGCGATGACTACTCACAAGCCTGTTTTGAAAGCCAATCCACTACTTGGTTGGCTTCTCTAAAAATATGTACAAGAGTAATCTCCGCAAATAACAGATGATCATCAAAATTTTCCTTCCAATACCACAACTTTCAGGGGAGTTTAGATTTAGCCTGCAGTGCACAGTTTTGAACAAAACCTTTGAATCTTTCTCTACCATAATATTTGTAACGCCCATGGTCCGTGCCAATTCTAGACCATCAAGAAGAGCATTTGCCTCAGCTATAAGATTTGTATTAGAACCATATGCTTTAGGAAAAGCCAAGACATAAGTTCTTTCTTCCACCTTGTGTATAACGCCCCTGCCACCACTTGGAATAGGGTTTCCATGAGTTGAACCATCCACATTCAATTTATAGAAACTAACAGGAACTGGATTAACATGTACTATCCTCCGGCCTCAGCTTTGTATTTTTTGGGGGGAATGATCTATAAACCCATACAAAGAATAGCCTGCTATTGATTGAAGTTTGATCTTTGATCTTGAGGAAATCTTTAATAGAGGATTAATTTACTGCATCCATTTCTCTATTCTGGGGGAGGGTGGAGGTAATGTGGTGAGAAACCATCTTTGGATTTTTGCTTGGCATTTTATAATTTCTATGGCTTTGGTTCCCTCATTCTTGCTAAATTTCATACTTTTCATAATGGACTTAAAATTTGTTTTGACAATGGTATTTATGAAATCGAGATTGAGAGGTAATAACAGGTATTTGAAAGACATTATATTTGGAAGAGATGCAAGTATGCAACCCCATGGAAAGTCGAATGTGGATGGGTTTCCCTACCTTAGAAAGTTGAAAAATAGGGTTGCTTGTTTAGGTTTCTCTACGTCTACCTTCCCTACCTTTTATTTTAAACCAAACATAGCATAAGGGAAAACAGTAGAAATTTACCAATAAATCCATCTTATTTTAACTCCATAAGTTTAGTAGAAATACTGAGAATGTTAAAGATCGAAGAGTTATTAAATATAGAGGGTTTTCCATGGAGCATACTAATTCCTCTTATCCACTTACTAATTTTCCTTACGAGGGTTAAGGCCGGCACTCCCTTTCTTTCATATCTACACGGGCATCTTTCTTTCCATATCACCCAACTGAGAATAGATGGCAAAATTATATAAAAGTGATGGAGCTGAGAGTTGCTTGCAACGAGACCCTGCAACATATATATTCTATCTAATACATGTTAGGATTCAATAGTGGAGACATTAAACATATTGTTGTAGAAAGACCATAATTTCTTTGCCGTGGCACCATTAAAGGAGGTGATTTTAAAACATTCAATGATTCAGTGCAGTGATCTCCCAACAAAGGTAGATTTGCTAAAATACATTCTAAAAAACCTGACCGAACCCACCTGTGACCAACCCGGCCCATATTATATTAAGTTAAGCTGGTGTCAGACTGGGTTTGTTAAAATTGGACTTGACCTGGGGTTGAACCATCCCAAGCCCGAGGTCTGAGTCTTTAAGGTTGAGCTTCCATTGACCCTCAACCCTACCCAATCCGCCCAAGTTGTACCTTTAGTCTAGTGGCAAACCAATGAGATTTTATCTTTTCAAACCAGTAAGTGATACCCACAATAGGGCATTCACTGTATCATCACTCTTTTTCTTTTTCCTAAACCAATCTCTTTCACACAATAGGACTCTGTTTTGTACATTTTGTCTGACATTTCAACACTTGACAAATCCAGGATCATCACCCTTCCATCAGTACCAGGATTCTAGGCGGCTGTTTGGCATCGTTGCCAGAGCAACATCGCCACATCAATGCCACAGGAAAAAACGGTGTTCCAGGAAATGGGCATTTGTTTAGAATCGTTTTTTCATAAAAAATGGTGGTCCAAGTCATGTCTCGGAAATCGGGAAGGCATGGCTTAGAGCAATATCAAATTTGGCATTTCCTAGAGTTGCAGCCCGTTGCTGCCAATAGGGCAGTGATGTGGCACTGGATAATGGGTACCGGTGCTGAAAATGTTTTCTGGAGCAATGGCACCAAACAAAAAATGTTGTTGCTCCAGGAAACATCCTATCTGGCAGTAATAATATCAAATAAAAATAAAGGCACCATTTTCTCAGAAAACGGTGCTGCATCTGCAGCATCGATGCCAAACATATACTAGGTCTAAGGTTTTTGGTCTTGCAAAATTATAGGGAGACATGAAGACATGTCACATTCTTTTTAGAAAGACTTATATGCTTAAAGAGATAACATCAGTAGCCTATCAAGAAAAGGTCAGTAGATGAATATCCACCTCCTGAATCCAAGTATTGGGCAAAATGTGTTACCCCTTGAAAAGGTGAAGCAAGTTTTTCAAGACTCACTTCATAAAACCATTCACCAAAGAAAGCCAATTATTAAGCAAAACGTGTAACCCATTCACCAAGAAAGCCAACTATTGCGCTTCTTTAGTCTTTACTCGCAGACTTAGAAAAATAAGGCAACAAGGTTAAGGCTGCGCACATGTATCCTTCCTAAGACCTGCATTGGCAGGAGCCTCGTGCACTGAGCTGCTCATTAAATCCAATTCCTACAAAAAATAAATAGGAATAGAAATTCTGGTGACATATATATAGAGAGAGAGAGAATTATAAAAAATAATATATATATATATATATATAATAAAATTGTTATAATTCTTAATTTTTTAAATATCAAATAAAAATATTTTTATATATAATTTTTTATTTTTATAAAACATTTTTCTTAAATCGAGCTCGAGCTTACGAGTTTTTGACTCGAGCCGAGCTCAAGCTCAAGGTTCTAGCTCAAGCCTTATACTACCTTGGTGAGTCGAGCTCGAGCCTCATACTATTCGGCTTGGCTCGGCTCAAATCCACCCCTAGGTGCTTGGACCGGATTCAAATTGAGGTATATCCAAATCCAATCAATAATATAAATCTTATATTTGATTCAATCAGATCTTACAAAAGTTAATTTGAATCTGAATCTGTTAAGGATATTGGATATCTAAATATGATCTGATCTGATTTAATTTCTGTAAATTTAACAAATTACTAAAAGGATAAAAACAAAAAATGAAAGCCTTTTTAACTATTTTCATCATATATATGCATGGCTTTTTATAAAGGAGTAAATAATATAAAAATTTATAAAAATGTAATATAAACATATTTATAAATAAATAAATAATATACACATTGGACCGATGAGATCTGATCCAAAAATAAGGAAATGTCTGAATCTACAAAATAGAATCAGATTCAAATTTGGATCGGACCATGATCCGGTCCATTTGCACCCCTGTAGGATGCCTTTCCCCCGACTTTCTGTTTCTCGTAATTTACACTAAACCAAAAACAACCTAAATATTTAATTATGGTTGAAAGTAGACAAAACAGTTCTATTTCAATCCTCTAGGAGGCATTCCCTACTGTTTAAAGGAAATAAATAAATAAATAATTATATTAGAAACAATTCATTTTATGGTCTTCTAAATAAGGCGTTCAACATGGGTTTGTTGGCCCATGGTTCAGTAACCAAATAAGCTTATGACGAGCTATGTTGAGTTGGGCCTAATTTAGTGAGGATGAGATGGATCCAACCTTACCTAGAGCATTCAATAGTTGGGGTTATATGAAAAGCCCAAAGGTTTGCTCATTTTTTCTTCCGGCTAGAGCATTCAATAGTGGATCCTGGTTCTTTGATACATGGGACACCTGGCAAGTTATGGGCTCACCAAACCCTCTTACAGGTAGACGTGTAAAATGGGTCATGCTGGGCCGGCACGGCACGACCCACCTGTAGCCCATGCAAACGTGGGCCGTGTCGTACCGGTTCACAAGTCATCTTGGGCCATGCTACCCTCTTCAAAGATAATTTGGGAGGTCAGTCCGACATGGCTCACGGCCCAAGCCCATGGCACGGGCCTAAACCGGATGGGCTGCAAGTCGTGCCGTAGGCTATAGGCCGGGCCTTGGGCATGGGCCCAACTAGGCCAGACTGATTTTTTATGACATTTTTTATTTTTTGTTAAGTAAAACTAAAATATTTAACTTTCCTTTGAGAACTATTTGAAAAAATAGTTTGGCATAACCCGATTTTCACCTCTACCTCCAGGTTACATAGGGGGAGGGGAGGAAAATGGTTCTCATTAACCAACAATTTTTTTTTTTTTTTTTTTTTTTTTGTGGATCTTATAAGACCCACCCAAAAGTTATCTCCCAAGTAGATAAATAGCTTTCTAAAGATAAAATAGTCATAATTTTATTCACTTAAGGAATAAAAGGATACAAATAAATAAAGCTTACCTAGGTAAATAGCCAAAAAAGAAAAACGAACAGGGCCTTAATAGTTGCACTGCTTGATCTTGCACACTGTCATGGAGGCAAGGCAAGCAAATGAGACAAGTAAAGAAAAGCCTCCTTTCACCATTCACCAACAGTGATGAGAAATAAGAAATGGCCCTTTCTTTGTTGAAATGGCTTGAATATTCTCCACTTTTCTTTTGTTCTTTCTTTTGTCATTTCTATGGCCGACAGCTTCAACAATGCTTCTTTTAATTCACAGACCAAACAGAAATTAGTTAGGGCTTCTTTAGGCCAAAACAGAGAATGACTGAGAAGAATATATATAGCATTTCATATCACCTGTGACCTAGTTACTAGCTAGCTAGAGTTTAGGGCAATATTGGTTGGTCTATTAATGTTTTTCCTTGTATCTCTGATCCATTAGAAGTGGAAGTTCAAACAACACTCAAGCACAGACATCAGAAACACAAGCTTGTACCCAAATACTTGCAGCATTAATCATGGCATGGTTTACCAGAAACAATCGAGTTCATTTCATATCCCACGATCGGATGGGAGAAGTCCATAGGAGCCCCTCGTGTGTACCACTCACTGGCTACAAAATTCAGGTTAAAAGAACTGTCTTCTCTTCTAAATTTTGAGCCAATAAACGGTGAACTAAGGGCGATCACTCTGGCCTTTCCCCATGTGAGCGTGCTCTGGCCTCTGGGCATGCCTAGCATTGCCAGTGCCTAAAGGGCCATCCCTTAAAAGAACATTAATGGCACCTTAGACATGACCCCAAGTCACATTCTGTTGGGAAATCTTTACAAAGTCAGAAATCTTGTCCCGAGTTTAGTTTCCATCTTATCTTAATCTGCTGTGAACCACCATTTGATGTGGGATCATCTCATTGTTATATAGGAGGAATTGAGGAAACACATAGTACATGCGTATGAGGTGAGAGGACCCATGTAAAATAATAATACAGAAGTGGAAGAACTAAGTGGAGATGAGAATGATTAGTAGGCTTGGAAATGGCATTGTTTGTCTGTTTATTTGAATTCGAACTTTAACCCATCAAGGGTGTTTCAAATTTGATTCATTTATAATTGTATCACATATGGATTCATCCCTATATGATCTAATAAAATCTCATGATTCGATTTGGCTTAAATATATATGCTCATATATACTTAGAAATGATTTAAGCACCAATAGTTTGACGATGGATATCACATTAAACAGAATGGACTAATAAAGCTGGATTCATGTAGTTGACCCCATATAGTTTAGATAAGGCTTGGATGATGATGATGATATATACTTACAACTAATTTATACTGTATCTACTTGTAAAGTTGGTTTGGATATTGTGCTGTTACTAAATTGTCATGGCTTCAAGTTTCATACATGTTATTTTGGTTCATTTTGTTCATGACTGTAGCCGAGGGTAGCTGCAGCCATGATTCCGCCAATTGATGATGTCAAACTACAATAAACTGAGGATTGAAAATTTGAACGAAAATAATGGATAAAACAGTCTTTTTTTTCTTTCCATTAACAGACATTAATGATAAGGAGGATTTAGTCAATTATCAAAAAACTTAGGGGTACCCTAAGACAATATGTAAACAGGGTAGAATAAGTCAATTAACTAAATCATAAGGGTAGTTTAAAAAATGTGCCATATTTTGATCTATTTTAATTTTATTTATTAATACTGTTTAATATCCAATTGAAATCTAAATCTATATAATCCAAACTCAAATTTGAATATAAAAAAATCAATTTTGAATCCACCTATATCCGATTCAATTCGATTTGTTGGCCACCCTAACAAAGTTGACCTAAATTAGGCTAGCTTATGATGTAGACATGAGATACAAGCCCAATATAAACATACTTGCTTTTCAATGGGATCATACAAATGAGACCAATTGCACGGGAAAAAGAATCTCTACCTCATCATATATACAGAGGACCGGCCCAAAGTTGCTAAACAGGACAGTAGTAGTGCTAGCAATCATAGAAAAATGTCCCCCTTTAGAGAGATGCCTTTTTTATGTTCCAGTAGCTCCAAGGCTGTTTGGACTAATTCATGTATCACAAAGTACTTAATGTACCCGAAGCTTCTTTAGTGCCTTAGGTCTCACTACAGCTGAGACGATGACACTACCCAGTATTGACCATCTGTCGATGGATTCTTTTATCTATGATGATTCACTCCACTACATTAAGACATAAGGAAGCTCCAATTTATTTGTTTTAACCAATAGGCTAAGGCCCCATTTGGTTCACAGGAATAGAAATCTGGAATTGGAATCGAAATAGATTATTCCGATTCTACTGTTTGATAATTAAGTGGAATTAGAATCTCATTTTTATTTTTGTTGGAATAGCATTCACCCCATTTGAGGGAATGGCTATTCCCTGCTTCTCCCTTAAGAATGAAATCCCATTTCTATTGATTTTAATTCATATTTTTAATTCTTTCTGAACCAAACAGACTATAAAAATAGACCATTTCAATTCTAACTGCTAATCAAACGGACCCTGAATTCATATGGGGAATAGAAAGTATGTCCAACAACTTCTGAAAAACAAAATTTTCAAAATTCCACCTAAAAGGAGATGAATGAATGACGACATATTCTTTGTTGGCATGAGCAAATTAGATGTCATAGTCTTCAGCGTCCCGTCAAAGCCAACATGAAGTAATCTACATTACAATCACCCATAAGGCTAAACTCTAGCCAGTCGCTACTGAAAGTAGTGTAGTGTAACGAGACCAGACCAAGACCCACCTCACCAGTCACCAGTCACCAATGGCATGGCTAGGCGAAACGTGTACCCAGTTTCAAAAGAAATGGCTGTGCAGGTGCAGCTATCGGGCTTTCACAGTATCACCTTCCTCCAGGCACCAGCCATAGCTAGGCAGCTAGCCATCTTGCCTTTTGGAAAGTCCTTTCATGTCTTGAGCTTTCTCCAGAGTGGGGAATGGTTGTATTCATCATTTTCATTGGTTTTATTTCTTATATAGTACCCGACAAACAATGTGTGCTTGAAAGCCAGACTCTAGTTTTCATAATTAGCTAAGAAAACTGTTCATCGTCAGAAAGGCATTCCTATACTTTGATGGGTCACTGAAATTCATATTCAAAACAACAATGATTTTTCTATTGGATTTAATACGATCAGCACCATCAGTTGTTTATTCAGCATCTGCATCTCTACAAACAAATCTTTCTTCACCTAGACAGCATTTTAAGTTCGGTGCATGGACAATGGGCTGATTAAAGGTTTTATTTTTATCAGAACTGGTCGGGCTTGGGTCACTATTGGCCCAAACTGAAAGTTTGGTCTAAATTCACCACACTATCCCAGTATAGAGGCTTCCTTAGGCCAACTAAGCCCACTAAAAACTTGAGTAATTAGGTTACCTAATCTTCTTGTCTAACCCACTAAAAATTTGATAATTAGTCGCCAATGTAGAACTGTTGTAATTCAATGTCTCACACTCTATTAGAGTATATTCTCTTAGGCTGTTAAGAGAATAAAATTTCATTTAGAGAACTCACCTAACAGCCTAACCTTTTGCGTTGAATGGTTCATAAGCTGGTATCAGAGCCTCTTTGACAAAGTGATTTAGTGTTATATCCTTGTGGCCCCATTATAATTAATTAAACTAGGCATGACTCCCACGGGGCCACTAATATGAACTATTTTCAATTTTCAATTTTTTTAAATCATTTATATTAAAAACTTAGAATAGGTTTTTCATTTGTTGTTTTGATAGATTTTTGTTTGATTTAAGACATTTACCATATTTTATCTAGTATGTGACCCCGTTATGGGACGGCCACACATATGTATCATTTTGGTTTTTACTCTTTTTCTTTTATATAGTAATATTATTTTATTTGAGTTTTTTCAGAAGATTTTATTTAAGCTTCACTATTTGTCTAATAATTATATTTGTATTTGAAATTCAAATAAAACTAACTATTGAAATCGCAGACCGTAGACTGAAGTGATTGTAGGCAGAAGTAGTTGTGGATAACCACTTCTGCATTTCTTGCATTTTTTTTATGAATGAATAAGAATAAGAACTTCCCACTTCTCATGTATTTGTAAAGAACTATTATTGAATGTATGACACTTGTCATAGAGTTCAAAAATTTAAATGTGATAAAAAGCAATTTATGTAAATGAGGAATGGGTTTTATCTTTGAAAATGTAAACTATATATATATATATATATATATATATATATATATATATATATATATATATATATATATATATATATATATATATATTAGATTAGATTTCAGTACAAGGAGGTGTGGGTGGGCCTATACTTGTCCATGCTTCAAGCCCAATGGGCTTTCACGAGAAGGGTGTGTGAGGGAAAAAAAAAACTATTTAGGTACCTTAACCAAAAAGCTTAAAACAATGTAGTACTTTGTAGAACCTTGCCATTTATTTTTGCACTTCACAGTCAATTTTCTTGTAAATTCAGCTAGTTAAAGGAAAGCTTTTGGAATCAAGAAAATGCTGTTGTGGATCTCACCCACTTTTCTTAGTCCAACCATACACTTCTTTTACAGCTTTTCTGAAAATCTCTAAAATTTCCTCTAATTCTCTAACTTCCTGGACAAATAATAAACACTCAAGTGATATGAACTGTGGAGAGTAGTAAGACTACTGAAACTTGCCAATGAATATAGCTAGGGGCTGAAGAGGAAAATAGGTGGGACCCTTTTGGGTCCGAAGCCATGTGGCCACATTGAAGATTCTTGGGCCATTTACACCATTTGTCTTAAAGACCCAAATAGCAAATTGTCCCCCACCCCCCAGCACCACCACCACCACAACAACAACAAACAACACCACTCGAATGCAAACAACCCTGATCAATCCAATTAGGTTTCTTCTCTATGCGAACAAAGCTTTGAGGTTGAAATATGCCACATGAATTAGAGGGTACAGAAGAGAACACGTGGAGACCTTTTGGGCTTCCAAATTTGCCACCACATGGAAGATTCCTCTAGTCTAGTCATCCAAACAATCCATGCCACCACACCTTGTTTCTTCTATATGTGCACCCACGTATCGACCCAAAAAAGTTACTCTGGTCAATGCCCAAAAGGTCAAAAGGAACGAGATTCCTCATCTATTGATAGAGCACCCTGATCGTGTTCTATGACTCTCCATCCACAGTGGATAAGAAAGCAATAACCACTCCTGAGTTCCTGACTAGTTGCAATATTGGCAGCCATGGATTCAACTACAGCACCAGAAAACTAAGTTAAAGGACAAAAAATGGATAGGATATTCATCCATATATCCTCAGTTTATGTACTCCCAAGTTGCTAAACAGTACAAAGATCATCGACTGTATATATTTCATTGTGCGCATGCAATGCAAGTAGTTTTCCTAGTCAGTGTTAGTGATGGAAATGATAAGAGAAGATCTTCCTTTGGGTAAATGCTTTTTGATTTGTGAGATCTTGTGTTTCTCTTTTTATCTTTTCTGTATTCGACAGCTTCCACACGTTGTTGATCCGAAACCAGATTGATGCCCAGGCGTAAAAAGAGGACCTTATCATTGACCCACAAATCTGAGGCCGACTGAAAGCTTGAATTAAGAAACTTTATTGCTTCTACGTACAAATCTCACTTCTAGAATATTAGCACTTTATCTCTAAACTGCCCCCTCTAAGGCTCTAAGGTTGGTTGATCCATCGCTTTCTTTCTTTATATCTAATGGCCTCCTTTTGGTTAAACCACCTCCAAACTGAACCATTCCACATGAAAATAAAGCATCAAACCTGTATCTAAACAGAGAAAAAATTTTAAGCTGATCATGATTGACAACACCTTCCTATCCCATTAATGACTCCGTTCTTGGAAATATATGTTTTGTCGATCAGAAGTGGAATTTAGTCCCATATGTTTGTCATTCACTGGCTCAATTTTGAAAAAAAAAGTTTCATATCTCTCTCTCTCTCTCTCTCTCTACAATCAGCACTTAGCAAGGCCTAACAGCTAACTCATTCAGCCCTTGACTTTGACCAATTAATAACATGTCATAGTCTCACCTCTCTCTAATTAGTAGTGCTAAAGGAATTCTGAGTGCAGAAATGCAGGACCTTTTTGAAGCTACTTTCTGTGAGTGTAGTTGGCCAAACCATTCCCAATTTGGTCTGGATATAGAAGGGAACTTTGCTTTTTTGTTGGACTAGGCCTCAGTTCGAGACTATGAGAAGAATATGAGAAGATTTTATCAAAGATTTTGCAAGCTCGGCCATCATACTTGGTTCAAGTCGATCGCCTATATAATCTATCCAAAAGGAAGATATGTTGAGTCAAAACTAAACCAGGCCCCTTCTAGTTCATTGGACACTTTTTAGCTAAATGGGTGGGGGTCCTCATACTGAAGCTAGAAGATTCGACCATAGCTCTTTGACCCACAAAATTGGCTCAGCATCAGCTTAATATTGGGGAGAATCCTATAAGCTTTGACACATACAAGGGGCATTGGCAGGGAATAGCTGCCCATAGTATTCCAAATCCGCTGCTAGAAACTACCCATATGTGTCAACTAGCTAGAACTAGAAGGGGTATTACCTATGAATTCAACACAAACCTATATAGTAAAGCAATTATCCAACTACCCATTTTCTTAATAGTGCAACTTTACAAGCTATATTCATTCAATGCAAGTATTTTTCACCACCAAGCTTGTTACTGAGCAATTGTTAGAAGGTATCTTGCTTTAATTTGAAAAGATGCCTTCAACTTTGAAATGGTTTTGTTTGTCTGTTTCATAGACCAGAATGGAACCTTAAGGAATAAGGATGTCATATACTCAAATATTAGGATACTGCTAGTACTTGATATCAATTGATCGTCTCTTGGAATCAATTGGTCCATCTATGATTCACTACTCTGAGTTGAGTAGTATATATGGGTGATTCAGGGTGGCCACTTCACATCACATTTGTCTCCTTTCTCCTTTAATATATAGTAAAACAAAAATTCAAGGTGGCCACTCCACCTGAAGTGAAGTTTGGGACCGGACCAGGATAAAGAAAATGGAAATGGTATGATGATTAATTAGGTTAAAATTACATTAATGCTCTTCCTAATATTGTCCCCTTGTCTTTTGTAACCCATTGGCTCAAAAAGAAAAAATAAACAATAACAAATTGCAATCTAAGCTTCCCATGTAATAATTATTCCTTGTGAATGATGATCAAGATGGGTAAAAAACAGAAGGCTTTTCCCCTATAGCTCAGTTTGGACTTTGGAAGGAGTACAAGAGCAAATACATACAAAATAATAAAAAATACAAGGTTTTGCTGTTTTGTATTTATACTCCTTCCAAACTGAGCCTATGTGAGTATTCCCGTCTGAAAGGCTGTCCCTAAATGGGACATGATGCATAGCACATCTGTTGGCGTGAAATTAAAAATGTCATTCTTTTGTAACAACCTTAAGAAAATAAATAAATTGTTTATTCCATTATTTGGCTTAAGGAGGTAATATCCATGATATCATCATGATTACTACAAATGTGCAAGGTTGCGTTTGGAAAAGCTTCAGGATTTGTGCTTTTAAAGCCTAAATCACAAAGCCTCAATTTTAGGATCTGTGCCTGTTTGGGAGGGCTGAAGAGCCCAATTGGCTGTCAGTCTATCATCATTTGAAAGGCTGTCTGCTTCAGCCTCTTTCAATAGCTTATCGCACTTCGTCCAAGCAGTTGAACCAGGATAGCTAAATCTTCAGCTCAGCCTTTCTAAATGGGCCCTTTGTGCTTTGGTGCTTAAAAGTGTTTTGGCTTAAAACTGTAACGTTTTTGTGAAAAAAACTTTACAAAAAAGCTAAGCACATTTATCTCATTTGTTTCCTATATGCCAAAGCTGAAAAGCAAAAACTATCCAAATGGAGCCTATAAGTTATGAACAACTGCAAATATTTTGAGGCTGAGGTCATGTCACCCAGATCCACCTCAAGAAATCTAATGAGGGGCTGCCCGATGCATATGAGGCTTCCTACAATGCAGGGTCCGGGGTGGGACAGACATAGAAAGGTTGTTTCCAAGAGTTGAACCTCGGCCACCCAGGTTGCAATCACCGGTTGCATCAAGGCCCACCCTCTTACCTCAAGTCTTGGGGTCAAACAATCACCGGTCTGCATATATACATACCAAGGGAAATAATTTATCGTTTTCTTTTGACTGCATCCTTGCACCCAACCCTAATGTGTTGAAAAGAACCGGACTGAAAAAACTGGGAATCGGTCAGGTGATTGGTTTCATTTTTCCTCAAAATCGGAATTTTGTCAAAAAACGTTGATTTGATTAATAAACCGCTAATCCGAGTGGGTGAACTGTTTGAACCATTTAATTGTTTTGATTGTTTTTTATTTTTTTTATCAGAACGGGCCATCCATTCGGTTTGAACGGTCAGACCGTTCGACCCGGGAACCAGACCCCTGACCGGTTCAGTTTTAAAAACCTTGGCATGTCTTATATTCTCATCAAGGATGTCTGTGGTTGCCACTGCAACATAAAACAAAAGAAAATTAAATGATTAATTTTGTAGGAAAAATAATATTCAGTAGGACAATAAATCGTATTCTTAATTCTTTCTAATACTTCACTTAACTTGGAAAAACAACCTTAAAAATGACGAATATATGAATTTTTCAAGATATAATTAAATTGTTAGACGATCAACACCGCCTGCTCCAAATGTCTTGTGAAAAATTAAAAGGAATGTCAGGTTCCAAAAATTTATGTTTGTTTGTTTGTTTTTACTAAAGAATGCTGCACAAACATTATATGCAACCCAATGGAATGATTACTCCCAATTCTCTAAAGATTGTATTTGGTTTGAAGGAAAAAGTAGGGAAAGGAAGGGAAAAGTAAGAAAACCTTGTATAAATTTCTCTACCTTTTCCCTTAAATCAAACATAGCATAAATGATGGGTTCAATAATATGCCACAATAGTGGAATATGCAACAAGAAATCTAATACTTTCCAAATTATGTAAGAGTTCGTTTTATAGCCAAACAGCAAAATATACAAAGGACTGAATTCCCTTTCCTTTTCCTCCCTCTTGCATTTCCATTTACATCCAATCCAAACACAGAGTGTTTTTTTCTTTGAGAGGATAGATTTTGCTTGAACGTTTCTGGGTTTAAACAAGGCCCACCCCTAATGAAAAGACATGGAAACAATTGTTTGACAAACGTCAAAACATGGGGCAATCTTTTCAAATTTGCAACCCTCATGATTAGAGGTAATACTCCCTTTACCAAAAATTTCATGTGCCCAAATTAGTCTCCTTCTACTTTTCGTGCCCATGGAGGTATTAATAGTGTGGGGTTCGTATTCATTACAGTTTACATTGCCTTGTGGGTGAGCCAAGCTTTTAGTGGGGAATTGGGGATGGATGGCAATGTGCCATTGTTTTCCAAAAGTTGAGTTAGTGTATCCCAACCTAAGGTCATCTACTCAAAACTAAGCCAATTATGTAATATAAATTAAAGTTTAAATCATAAAAAACCGGTCCTTTGTTTATTTCAGTACCTCTGTGCAAAAGTTTTGATCTTGTATTGGGGCTTAACTTGGCCAGTTGGCCCCTGGATTAACTAACCAAGCCCTACTTTGAATGGGCTAGTTGGGGGCCTAATTTTTAATTAAAGCTGAGTTTCAATTTGGTTTGGTCTGAGCTAGGTCTAATAACACATACCCATATATACATTAATACATATATATACACACACAGGAATTTGATTGCTAGTGGAGGCATTTGTGCTGCCTTTTATTGTGAAGAAAATGAAAGAAAGGGAGAAGCAAATTAAAAAAAAAAAAAAAACTTTCCTTTATTTGGTTGACGAGGAAAGTAAGGCTTCTCTTGGACCTCTTTTAGTTTCGATCTTAAAAAGGTAGAGAATACAGAAGAAGACAGTTGAGATTAAGCAAAACCGGTCCCATTCTTTCCTTAAAGAAAACCCTTTTTATTTTCTTTTTCACTTTTTTCTATTTTTCTTATCTTTTCTTCTCTTATTTTCTTTCACATCCAATTATAGATAGGGCTATCAACGGATTGGGTCTGGGTATAGAACCGAACCAATCTGACAAAAAAAAATATTAAAGAACCAGAACCAAACCATACCATATAGAATCTATCCAAAATCAAACTGATCAGTTCCCAGCACAAACAGATCTACCCAATGGACCTAATTATAATAAACCGGATTATATATGTCGCTTGAATCAGGTCTGAATCAGTTCAGGCCAGACTAGGTAAAACTAGTTCTAAACCAATAATAATTGGGACAATAGATCCATCGATAACACGGGGTCACCCGACCCATTGACAGCTCTAATTAGAGAAGTCTAGATGACGTTAGCACCCTCACATTGCAGCATGGTTGTGGTTCAAGAGACAAGTACTCGACGTATATAAAATCTTCCATTAATGGAACACGTTTCAACCCAAAAGCCCTCGCCACTCCTACATTAAAAACACAAATTGAAGATGTTGAGAGCCAATGGTTGAAAACAGGATATATCATGGTTTTCAAAACCAGACCGGACCAGAAGGTCGGACCCCGGATCGGAAAAATCAGGAACTGGTCACTTGACCAGTTCCGTTTTTTTCCAAAATCATTGATTTTTGTTAGCAAACCGTTGAACCGATTGGTTAACTATTCGAACGGTTTCGACCGTTTTTTAAATTTTTTAATTTTTTTGTTAGGAAGGGCTGGCCGTTCAGATATAATGGTCCGACTATTCGGACCGATAACCGAACCCCTGATCGGTTCGATTTTAAAAACCATGAGATATACAATGTGATACTCGATCATACATCTGTAGGGGTGTTCCCTCATATCAACCAATGAGGCGATCCCATATCAAAGGGTGGTAATTGGTATAGGGTCGCCAGATTAATAAGAAGGAAACTCAACTGTTAACAGGAAATTAAGAGTCCCCTTCAAAGTTAGCTAGGGTCCATTAAATTAATCTGACATTGATGTCCGCCCTAACTTGACAAAAGACTGTTTTTGGTGTTGTGTTCAATTTGGCTCGATCATACATTGAGTCCAATCAAAGGTGGTCATGTCAGATTAAGAAGTAAATTGACTTAGCTTTGAGAGCATGAAATAAATCCCTTGTTTTGTCCAGTCTGACCTTCAACTCCCTCTCCTCTCCACATTTAGTGGAGGACATTAATTGTTTCCCGTTCACTGTTGATCAGACAACCCTTTGACGTGGGATCTTATCATTGGTCAGTAGCTAGCTAGGACCAAAACACTCAAACAGACATATATGAGCCAAAGTTTTCCTCGGAATCTTACCTTATACCACCCTTTAACGTGGGATCATCTCATTGGTTGGAATGAGGAAACACTCAGCTGAAGAAGAGGACCATATGCCCTCCATCAATATATGTCAATCCTAGATGCATGCCACATTTCATTGGAGCCTTCAGACTGCTTTTCTCAACTAATTTGCTATATATATATTTCAAGAAAAAGAAAACAGTAGAAAACCCACAGAAAAGGGATAAGCTGATTCAGGTTGAGTCCTAGTGGACAAATTAAAACTGCCCCATATTCCATGCATGAATAGAGAGGGTGGAGAGAGTCCTTTTGGGCCATCAAAACCATGCCATATCACCCGCACTTCAATATATATGCATGAACTAGTAAAGAGCGAGGGTCGAACCAAAGCTAGTAAGTCTGGTCAATGGTCCAAGTCTAAAGAATAGAGATTGGAGCAATCATGAGTAGACGTCCCCTTCATAGTGGGTTGAATTAATTTTGCTATCAAAGGCAATTAGGCCAAGCAAACACGACTGATCGATCAGACATAAGCAATTAACCCACAGCGCCCTGACCAGTTGGCAGTTGCACTCATCAGCTCATCGCCTCGCAGCCATGGATTAATTCGTCTACATGAGAGAACTATAGCTAAACAGTGCAACGCTCATGGGCTACAACGCATCGATCATGCAAGTAGCTTTCCCTGTCTGTGGTAGCTAGTGATCGATGGAAATGATAAGAGAAGATCTTCCTTTTTTCCTGCTTTCAGTTTCTAACTTCTTTTATTCTCTATCTTACCTTTTTCTCTGGTCGACAGCTTCCACACATTTTTTGAGTGATAAACCCAATTAATTGGCCGACTAAAGCCTCCTCGAAATTTACCCTAGTGCTTCCACATCTCTCTGAACTTATTGTTGAGGCCGGATAATACCACGCATTATCTCTATGTCCTAGGGTTAGTTGATCCATCCTTTTCTCTTCTCTCTCTCCCTCTCCCTCTCTCTGATAAGCTCCTTTTTTATCATCACACCTTCTAAACCAGACATTATGTAACAACTGAATGAGACTAAGAAGCGAATGGATCTTTAATTATATTACTTCATTGATCATGGCATGCTCTAGACCTTTCACTCATGCCATGGCATTGGCTCATCTGTTAACCCATGTCACTTGATAATAATCATCTGGGGGTTCGGTTACATTCTCCCCCTAGTATGACAGTATGACATCAATGGCATCTCACCACAATGAGGGTGGCCATGGACATTAATTAATTAACTACTCTCACCTTCTGAGAAGGAGAGACGATCACTCATTGCTTCAAAATTGAGAAGGTTTGTGGGCTTAGTATATATAGATCATTTCCTTATTACCAGTCTACCAGATAAATAAAAACAAAAAAACCGATCCTCAAGAATTGATCTTCTAAAGAGATCAAAAAAGTAACTACTAACGCATGATGAACAACAAAGGAATTTGCTTCATACTTTTATTATTTGATATTTGAAAAGCTTTTAATGTGTGGTACGTGAATTCCATGCTTATATTATGAATATATTTTACCTCCACAACCTAGGAAAAGTAATCTTTGAAAAACAAGGGGATTTAATTTAAAAAAGAATATAATTAAGGACCTTAGCATAGAAACCAGATATATCTAATGCATTATATTGGTCATGCAGGAAATATGTCGGATTTGGACCAATATATAAATACATATCCATCAATCGTTTGGTCCATTACCTATGGTCGTTGGGGCTACCATAAATTAACAAAATCAACTTTATGTGGAGCACTAAACACAATAAGCTTTGCTATAGAAAAAGCACCTAATTGGGCAATTGGCAAACAAATTGGTTTGTAGGCCCATTTGGTTAGACTCCGACAGATCAGATTTGGATATTATATACAAATATTTATATGTAAAGCAATATTTATTATGGAATCAGATCATAATGGGTTTGAATTGAATCCAATTATATAAATGGGTTAAGCATTTAAGTTTTGCAATAGACAGAACCAACCAAGTTGGATTCAGATTCAATTGAATAATATTGATCCAATCCACTGACAGCAATAGCACATAAGACCATGCTTGAGAATTATAAATAATTTGTGTGTGAACATTGTTTTCATTTTTATTATTAAGTCATACCGCATCGCCGAAGATACACTTTTGTACCACACAAAGATTTCATCTTATTTTAATAGCTTTGAAAAAAGAGGATGTAACTTGGGCTGTTGGGTCAAGTTAAGCAGTAGCCCAACTTATCTAACCTGGCTTTTAGACGGGCCTAGATGAAGTTTAATTGGGCCTAATAGAGCTTGTCCTATTTCTGGCAGACAGTTGAGTTTCAAGTGAAAAGGACTTCAAGAAACAAATAAAAAAAGGAAGAAGAGAATTAAACTAACTCATCAATGGTTTGGGCTTGGGCCTAATTTCTCTCTCTCTCATACAGAGACACATAGAGAGCAATTGGTGGAATTAGAATCACAGAGTCAGATCAAATTGGTCAGGCTGGTGGTGAGTCACAGAGTCAGATCAAGTTGGTGGAATAACCCGAATTTAAATCAAAGTAGTTCCCCAAATCCTAATCCACCGTCCATATTCCTTGGACCACTGACTTGCCTAAAAGGTAGACCCATACCCAAAAGCCACTCAACAGTGACAGTAGATACTCTGGTCAATGCCAATCCAAACACAAAATGTGGGCAGCAAACTGACCAAACCGGCTGCACCGTTACTCCAACTATTTGGGGTGGGCTCGCTTACCCAAAAGAAAGATCTGTTTGGTAAGAAGAAACCCCCATGGACCAGCCATATGCATTTGAGCAATAAATTCATTCACTTACCAAGGAGAAAGATGCCATAAACTTCCAATCTCCTTTTGTTACGTTTTACCTTTTCTGTGGCCGACAGCTTCCATTGATGATTGGATTAATTCATTAGACCAATTGATCATATGCCGAGGCAAACCAAACAGGAGGACCCAACAACCCAGTCTTCATCACCTCAATGAAGGCTTCAATCTATTGAGTGCTTTTAGGATTTGGTATTTAGTAATATAATAATACCACATTCTCAACTCAGGCTGTCCCCTAGGCTTGCTAGGGTTAGTTGGTTCACGGCTTCCTTTTTACCTTTTTTTCTTAAATTCTCCATTAAGGCACGTGCAACCAGTATGTGTGCACCCACATATGGCATTTGTACACGTGCATGCAAAACAAAAACAAAAACTTCTTTTAGTTTTTTTTTTATTATTCATATAAGCCTATTTTTTGCTTTTCAGTTTTTTACCAAACATAATTTAAGGGTTTCTTTAGGTTTTTTAGCTCAAATTAGAAGCCACTGTATAAAAAGCCCTCCCTCCTGAGTCCGGATATCCTGCACTTATTCCCCTATACATCTTCTTGTCTTACTTTTTTAAAATGCAACACGTCAGTGTCATACTGTTTAAATGGTTTATATGTGTGAATAACTTAATAGATATATAAGAGACCTCCGTCTCTTTGTCTTTGTCCTCATTTGAAACTTTGGTGGAAGAGAATTACATCTTCGAAAAGATTTTTCATCGAATTTAATTTGTTAATAAACTGAGTTACAGGGAATTGGTGAAAATTCATATATTGGATTTGAAGCAGATTTTGTATCGATGTATGTTGATTGACTGCCTCCATTATGTGTTGTTGTTAATAAATACTATTATTTTTAATTTTGCATCTTCCAAATTATTCTGGAAAGAGATCCGGACCGATTTTTTTCTAATCCTTCGATAAACGGATTCATTCTTTTCATAAAAAATAGGAGGTAGAAATAATAAAGATTTCTTTTTCGATTCATCCCTAGAGTTGAATACCTCATTCAAGAATTTTTTATCAATAACTTTAGTCAAAATTAATAGATCATTAAAACTAGATCTCTATCTATATTTTAAAATTCGTTTTGTAATTTTCTGAATCATTATAGACCCTTACTTTACGACCAAAATAGGTCGATGCTTTATTTTCCGGCCATATTTCTCCTCCCAAGATTGCAATAATTGAGTGTAAAGAAATGGAATCTCTTAAATTTCCTTTAAGTTGATAGCACATATAAGTTTTTCAACTCATGTGCAGGTCCAGACTCTTAAATGGTCTGAGGTGATTGAGCTACGCATTGATAGAGTCACTTCTACGAAGCCACTTACATAGCTTCGTAGAAAAAGTCAATTTTTAGGCTCATGTATACCTATTTTAGAGTTTCCAGTTTTTCACCAAACAAGACTTCACCACTTTCCAGATATGTTGGTTCCTACAAGTCTACAACAACAGAACCCACTGCATCAACCCTCCCCCAAACAGTCTGTCAATAACTATTGAAATTATGTGGTAGAAAGTGCTTTATGGAGAAAAGTGTTCGGTGAAATGCAATGAAAACACAAAAAAAGCAATTCACTTCACCAATCACAATTCAGACCCCTTGATGACTTCTCCTCCCACAGTTACAAGTGGCAATGACAACATAATGGACAGGTGTCAAATGCAAACTATTTGATAGAAGAGGGGGTCCTCTTCAAAGGCAATTGTCCAACACTAAGCAAAGAGAGAGGGTCACACTATTGTCGGAAAGCCAAAGAAAGGATCTCTACTTTTACTAGATTTTGATGGGCAATATCCCTAGCTAAAATCAGCACAAAATGCTGAAACCATACGTGTGTCAGGGATTGGCAAAAAGAACTAAAGGCTAGAGAAAAACTTGTATCCCTCTAGTAAGGTCTTGTCACCGCAATTATGGATAGTTGCCAGAGTCACTAACTAAATCTAAACTCTCTTTCGGTTCTTTGTCTTCTGGGGAGTGCCTTCAGGTGGATACTCGATAGAGATTGCTGCTTTATTAACAAGAGTTGTGTTTGCTTCTTCCATGTGCAACTTTGTATCTTCTTTTCTTCTTTTGGGTCTACAAGCCTAATGTGGTTGAAACTTGAAACTGATTCATATTTTCATCATAAATTGATTATCAGAAAGTTAGTTCTAGAAGAGCAGCCAGCTTATGCTTGAAGAAAATACTTTTTAAAAAGGCCATTGTGTCATTGTTAGAATACTGTCCACACTCAGCAGCAATTATTGATGATTATACAATCTCTAATCTCTTTATGCAGCAGCATGTGCTGGCATAGATTTCATGAAGCTCCATTGAGTGCCAAATGAATGTATGAGAGAGAGAAAGAGAATGAGAAAGAATTAGATATAGAATTGCATTTTTGAGGAGAGGGTGAAAAGAGAAAGGGCCTACACAATGAGGGTAGCATTATCTCCAAGAATCACAAAAACAAATATACTTTAAAGACAACGAATTTACAGCAAATTAATAAGACCAAAAAGACCCATGTTAACAAGCCAATTGGCAGCTTGGTTTGCCTTTTGCAAGTTGGGATCTGCTCTCAACAAAAATGCTTCCGAAGCATCATCTGACACCACACCACAGATCTCACCATGATATATATTTGAACCCACCATGTCTGAGATGTGTGGTGTCCAATCATGTTGGAACGTGTTGAAAGCGTTTTCTATTGGGAGCATATGCTCTTTTAAGTATATGTTTGGGATCAATGCTACCTATGCAACACCGTTTTTTTGTATATGTGTGAGTTGAAGAAAATGATGCTTTTTTTTTGTTTGGAAATGTTGTTGCCAGGTAGGACGTTTAATAGGGCAATAGAAGCACCTTCTTTTTGGTACTACTGCTTCATATTTGTTTTCAATACTGTAATTCATTATAAGAAATCCACATCATGTCCTCGTTCAGCAATGAGCTGCAAATTGAAAAAACGTCGAATTCGGCGTTTCCCCAAACCACGCCTTCTCGATTTTTAAGGCATAGTTTGAAGCACTATTTTTTTATGAAAACGATTCTAAACATGTTACCGTTTTCTAGAACACCGATTTTTCGATTGTAATACTAATATATCACCGTTTTTTCGATTGTAATACTAATATATCACCGTTTTCTGGAGCAACGACATCGATACCAAACACTGCCTAAATATGATTGTAAGATACGTCTAATCCGCTTCTTTAAACCCCTTAATACTCCATGTCAGTTATCCTCCAGCTCCAAGCAGTTGAGAACCCTTCAAGAATATGCTTGGTATCATCAGAGGTATCTAAAGGACGGTTACTTTTGTTTTCGTTTGAATTCTTCCCCACACATCTTCTGGTTCTTTAAAAAAATCTCTTTAATTTGTAATTGTACTGTACATATATCCTATACAATTATTGAAAGTACAGAAAAAATAAGAAAAGATAAAAATAAAACACATATCCATTAATTTATCACTATTGTGAGTAATATTTTATTATATAAAATCTATTCTAACCATGGAATATGGATTCGAGTTAAAATATAGTATACTATCTAATTAATTCATTATTGATGGGCCCGAGACCTATATTTTCCTGATAAATGACCATCAATTATTATTTGTCATATTAGCTATGGTCCTTGGGGGCTGCAACCTACTAGTCGGATAAACAAGAACAATTATAAATTTATAATAGCTAACTACTTATTTCATCTAAGAAAGAAAACAAAACTCTATACCAACCACTGATGCAAAATCCTGGATTTGAAGCCACCAAAGAATTGTTTAGGCCATAAATATATTAACTTTAGGGGTTTAATTGATAATGTTCAGAGGTTTATCCCAACTAATTAACAGCAGCCAAGGCCTTTATTATAAAACGATTGCAGAATGTGAATTTTATAAATGTATCATTGGGATTTATATACAAAAAATGATATACAGGTAGAGAATCAAAACTCGTCCAAAATTGTTTAACTTTGGCCAGCCGATCTCATCACTCTCAAGTTGCATTCCCATATGCATGGGAATACAAGTTGTTACTGTATGATAAGTTTTTTTAGAATGATCTTCCAGTAGCCCAAGTGGCCAAAATAGATATATTGAGCTTTTGAAGTCTAAAGACCGTTTATTAAGCGATTCACTTTTTTCGTTTGACGTGTCTTTTCGCATGAACTATTGGTTTTTTACAAGCTTGACAGCTTATGTTTTGGTCTTTTCCCGTTTGGTTGGGAAAAAATCTAATTGCCAAAAGTCATAGCCCCAAAAAGATACAGGAAGTTCATTTTGGGTTATTTTCGAGAAACTCTAAATGGAGTTTTTTGCCTTATTTTCAACTCATTTTCGTATGAAAAGATGCACAGACAGATGTGACTTAACCAAATAATCTTCAAGCTGTTAAGATCTTGACACAAAAGCTCACATCATCTTTTGACTATTAGAGCTTCTAGAAAATCTTTCAAAAAATACTTGCCAAACGGCCACTTAATTAGAGGTTATTTATCACACAAAAAGACCAGAAAGCTTTATTTAAGCTTCTTGAAATTCGGTGTTTTCGGTCTCTTCGAGTCTTTTTGCGCATATATCTTCTCATCTTTTCAACTTTTAGTTATCAAATGGAAAAAATATCAGTTTTTGGTCTTTCGAGCTTGTCGTAGCCCATTGAATTCTTAAATTGTTTGTTTATATGAAGAGAGAGAGAGAGAGATTAGCATCTTAAATAAAAGTGCAATGCATCACATAGAAGGATCCCAGCAATATATGTTCTAAGTATAAGATATGTGAGATGTCCCTATAAGAAGACAAATTAAATGTAATTTGAGTAATTACAACCCAGTTTGGATAAGCTTCTACTTCTAAGCTGACTATTGTACAATGTTTTAAAAAACGACTCAGAACTGAAACCATTTTGGCCACTAGTTTTCAAGTTGACAGTTCAACCATTCGATTCGAATGGATGATCTGTTTTGACAACAAAGATTTTTAAAATTTAAAAATAATAATAATTAATAAAAAAATGGCCAAAAACCATTGAATGGGTCAAACAGGTCGACAATTCAACCACTCAAGTCAATAAGTCATTGACAAATTCAACGATATTTTGCTAGGGACTGATTTTCTTAATAAAATTAGCCGGCCATCAGCATTACAGCATATAATCATCGGTGTTTCTATTTGGTGGGCAAAATCATCATCATTATAGTACTTTACCGACATCAACTTATTAGGCCTACAATTTGTACAGACTAATCACATAAAAAAGGTGGCAAACCATTAATACTTTAATCTCTCAAGACTTTGATTACATTACTCAGATTCCTTAATATGCACTCTTAGCACAAAAAGTAGAATAGTTAAACACAAGGTCAAGATATAATTTCAACGGGACCCCAACACCAAGTTAATACTATATACAAACATATGATGGGAACATTCAAGTAATCAACTCTCGGTATGGATGTAAACTCAGGATAAATGATGGGAACATTCAAGAGCAAGTGTTAAACTCTCAAATACGTTATATATGAATGAAACTAACTCAGGATAAATGAGTAACCCGTACCATACGTGATATATCATGGATTAGTGTTCTAATCAACTGTTTGATTAGTTCCCATATGTAGACTATTAAAGTTTAAATAACATGTTAGCTTATATAAATGTTTGGTAACTTCTGAGGCTGAGAGTCAAGGGTGCCATCTATAAAGAATGAAAAGATGTCAGAAACCCCAAAAGTATTTTCAAGGGCGAAATCTCCTAACAGTTAGGTTGATGGAAAGCCAAAGTTACAGGAAGAAAGCAGAGTGGAGAACTCAAGTGTGCGTGTGAGAGTATATCTTAGGCTTTATTGCCCTTTTATAGTTGGAGTCCGCCCGAGAGAGTAGGGACGACTGATTATAGGGACGACGGGAGTGAGTTGAGCCGAGATCGTAACGCGTGTAATAAATGCCCCACGATAATGAGTCGGGGAAGTTATGACAATACCCCTAGCCCTAGCCGATATAGGGACGACGGGAGTGAGTTGAGCCGAGATCGTAACGCGTGTAATAAATGCCCCACGATAATGAGTCGGGGAAGTTATGACAATACCCCTAGCCGAGATCGAGGTGACATGATTGCCCTTAGATAGTGTCACGTGTCGTCATGTGGTGAAACGGCTGATTATACCCATAATTAGAGCCTGAAGCACAGTGACAAGTAAGAAGCTACAGTCGAGATTAATTTACTAATCCCAACACCTCCCTCCATCCATGCATTTATTTCTCAATAAATAGTCCCTTTCTTCTACATATCATCCCACATTTCATCTTCATTGTGCTGAAATCTCAATAGAAATTTCTTTTGTGGCATGTATATATGCATGGTCTTCTCCTAGTCTCTCTAATTTGAAACTGTAGACAGGTTCCTACCAGTCTACTACTCCATGGGCTCCCAATAGCAGCAGGGACCATCATCACTGGGTACTTAGCTCTTCACTTTTATATCAGCAAGTGAACAGCAGATACGATGCTTCTCGATCCATTAGCTTTAAAATTAAAACATGCACAGGAAACCAGATTTTAAAGAAACTTGCATTAATGAAATTGGGCCAGAGATTACTTGTTTGAACCCTTTTTTCTTTCTGCAGCTGCTGGCAAAGCCTGAGGTTAGGTGGACCACACATAGCTAGCTTTCAAAGAAAAGGTATATGGTTTTGATACTTCTTCTAGCGTATCGTCCTTTGCAAATATACTTGGCATGGTTGGAAAATGAGACAAGTGTAATTTCTATGAAGGAAAGTAAAAGATTGCTTCGCTTCCCTCCAAGAATGCTTTGATCTCCCATCTTAATAACTTTTAAAAAATGGACAAGTTTGGCAAACAAGAACTTTCACTTTCAAAGATCCAAGCTGTATAAAATCAAAAGTACTTCTCTCATTAAATGCGTACTATTAGTTTGTACAACATAGAGCAAGTAACACCAAACAAGGCCCAGATCCGTTGCTGAAAAGGATCCTTCTTGTCACTTTGGCCGGGTGAACTAGCTCTAGTGAGTGCTGTCCACCCCACAATTGCCCATCACTGATTCGACGATTCCTTCTTTTGTCCATTCTTCCATGTTGAATGGTTGATTTGATATGAAAGTTAAAAACCACGGAAGCTCTTGATGTTGGAAAGTTGATGAAAATGGTCCCATGCATATATGGTTTGGGGTCACTGCTAGCTACTCTGCTACGGCGATGCATTAGCTAGCTTGGCGAGTCATTAAATGTGTCCTCATGGTATCTGTTTGCTATCAACATGCACATGCATGCATCATCTTCCAATAATTACGACAATCAAAGCTCTAGGGTCCAAATTATATCACATCATCTTAATTCTTTTCTTATTGCAAAGAGATTCATCATGGATAAGTAGTGATTTTCCTACTGATGAGGTCTTTCTCATTTTATTTAGCTACAACTATATCTATAAGCTAGAACAAGGTATGGATATTATCATGTATAATATTTTATATAAAATGGTTATGTCATGCTCCACTTAAACAAGAATATATATATATATATATATATATAACTCATGAAAATGAATTAATTGAATGCTTTGAAAAGAATTAAATTAAATGGATAACTACTTAAAACAGTTTATCATCATCTTCACTTATGTAGTAAACACATGACACCACTGTAGACATAGTGTAGTCCTGATGAGCTTCTATCCCTGTTTGTCTTGATATAAAGCAAAACCCCATGGATTAAAGAGCACAAATGACCAGAAATTGGTGCAGAATAAAATCCATCTAAGACATACTTGAAAAAAGATTTTTAATTAAGAATTAGACTTCTAATGTAGGAAAAATGTGAGCTCAATTGATTTCCAAACAAGTCTCTTGGTATAGGAGGAAAGGTTATGAAAATGTTGGCCAAAGCCACTTCAATCAAGAAAATATTAACCCTCTTGAAAGCGAAGTTATGTCAAATCAAAAGATATTGGGACCAATTGAGGATCCGATCAAAGAAACGTATAAATATCTGTCAACCCAAAAACAAAAAACTTTTGGATACATTCAATGGAATGACTTTGAAAGATCTTAATCAAACAAAGAATCCTATTAAATGAAGTATGTAAAAATATTTATGGCATTGATGGAAGGAGAAACCTTTTGGAAACTTGCAAAGGAAGAGTACTATCTTGAGTCTTCAGAGAGATTATCCTCTCTTACATGCTAACAAAAATTTTCTGCCAAAGCCCCTCTTAGAAATCTTGTGGCTCCAATTTTGTTCTCATACCATGAGAAAGGCAGATTTAAAGAGTATCTTGCACACTTTTGCCTTCGTACCATCTACGTACATATATCTACATATGTAATCTGAGTTTCATACATCCAACAATAATAATTTGGATTTAGAAAGTCAATACACACCAAACAGAATGGATTGTTTTAAGCGCTCATAATTTAACAATAAATATGGCACTAAACAGAAGGGAATGGCAAATTAAACAAGATTCATATAGCCGATCCCATATAGTTGGGACAAGGATTTGATGATGATGATGATGATGGTGGTGGTGGTGGTGGTGGTGGTGGTGATGAGAGGATCAGGTTGCATAAAGCAATATAATAACAACTCCATTTTTAAAGAAAGTTTTTAAGACCGTTTAATTTTCAATTTCTATGGACTAGATAATAGGCCAGGGTGCCGACCTACCAAGTATTATGCCTTTTCTTTATTATAAAATCATATTTCTTTTTGAATTTTTTGAGATTTTTTTCCCATATAATTTTAATGATGTGATACTGACAAGCATGATAAGAATAGTAGTCATTAACCACGAATGGCAACAATAACAACAACAACAACAATCTAATAATAATAGTCATCTAGAAACTAAGAATGGTATTTATTTTTCTATGTATTGCTTTATTAAGGTGAAAGGCACTCTATTTTTATTTTTCTTCCACAAGGTGGGGAAGACATGAAAGATCTAAACCTTACATCTGCTAAAAGAGTCCTTCGAATCAGTAACATGTTTAATTCCCTCGTCTAAATCAACCCATTCCCACATTGCGCTGCACCTTTCCTCTACCTTGACAGACCTTAGTTATCTTCAAGATTCAAAGATAACAAAGGGTCGTCAAAAAGATTATTCTTTATGTCATGTTATTCAGAGGAAGTCGGCCACACAATTCACACAAGAAATTAAAGTAATGTTCAACTTCAACCAGAACCAAAACCTATGTTGTGCAAACAGCAGACTTTGGCATCTTCTTTTTCACTAAAGAAAGAAAAAGAGGTCTAGAAAACATAACTGGAAAGAGATTAAAGCATTTCTTTCAAAGAAAGTAAGATATAGTTAGGCATATATTGGATTTCAGGACTCTAACAAAGCAGCCATTTGAAGCCTTGTGTAACCAGAGTCACAGAGTTGGTTTCTAAAAGGGTTGCAGTGGTTAATACAAATTGGTCCTCACCAAAGGACACCCAAATTCAAAACTTCTAGACTAATTTCATTCATAAAGGGTTTACCACCATATCTGTAATTTTCAAGAGTCCCTTTCATGTTCCAACAATGGTAATTGGTCATCGACCTAACCAATCTATGGGTAGCACATGGGTTCCCAAATACGCGTATGTGGCAAGAAAATGACAGAACATTCAACCCATAATAGATTATTGTTTGGATTGAGAAGGAGACGCTGGTGAGTCTAAGAAGTTAGACTACCAGAAGTCCAGAATATAGATTCAACAGTCACTAGAAGCCTTGGGAAAAGCTCTGTGATTAAATATGCTTACAAAAACTAAAGATGCTTATTAGTTTTAGCCTCTCAATTTGAGACTTGTGTGTGGGTAACCACTTGTGTATTATTCCTGTAATAATCTTCAGAAAATGACTTTAAAAAGCAAGTCATAACTTACACGTGTTGCAATTAGAAATGAAAGCTCCATAAGAACAGAAACTTCCCTTGAAACCCCATCAAAATTAAAGGGGCAAATGAGTGATCAACACAGTAGGGATCACACAATTACTCAGCACAATGGCTCTCACTGAATCATTACCTGTTTCTTTTTATTTATTTATTTATTTCTTCTCCCTTTTTGTATGTGTGTGATTTGCATGCGAAATGGGTCTATTTTATTACTCACTTCCATTGGTTTCTTTTCTTTTTTTAAAGTAGCCTATCAAATTTGTTTTTCTATATATGTCATGAATGATGAGAACAACTGAACAAGTTGGCATAAATGAAACTAAATTGTATTAAGTCTAGATCCCTTGAAGAAAGAAAATCTAGGGTGCTAATTTTTTCTAAGTAGTGTTATTGACTTTGTGGTAGGAGGAGCACAAAGGGTAGTATAAGCACATGTCATTGTTGGTAACATAATATGATTATATGAAATGGGTTGCTCTACTTTTATAAGGCCCCTTAACAAAGAAAAAGAAAATTTTAAGGGGGGGTGATAAACTTCATGATTTAGTGGTTGATGAATTTTAAGTACATACGACATGGTTTTTTTTCTTCCTTTTTCCTCAGGTATATTATGAATTGATCTAAGCTCAGCCCATGGATCAATTACTAATTGGAAGAAAGTAGTTTCTGTTGTCTAGCTCCACTGAACAAAATGGCCCTTTCATATTCTAACCAGTAAAACTATGGCATTTGTCCTCTCATTGGGCTCGTGCATTAGAGTACTAGACTCTTGCATCTGCAACACTCAAACCGTAAATTTGTCCTGTTTCCCTTGAGAGGAAGATTTAATTGACCACATGGAACAATGACATTGTGAATCATAGCCTGTCAAATGAGTGGTCCTCTAGAGTAAGGAACTTGTTTGGTAGCCAATCTACTTCAGCTTTTTCCCCTTTCTTTATTTTCCTTTTTTTTTCTTTTTTGGAGGGGTGTTGAGCTCCACTTTATAGTTTATACTCCTTAAAGCTTTGCATTTTTTTTAATCTAGGCAAAAGAGAAAGCATTCAGTAACCCTTGTATTTAGTGAAAGTTTGCTAGAGAAAAATGGTAGCAAAATCTTTCTAAACAAAATATAATATTAAAACCCATGTAGGAGATATACTAAACACACAAACTGTTTGAATAATTAGCCTCTAATAATCAAATAAGTATAGCTTGTTTTCAAGTGTTCTATAATTGCTTCTTGACCATTTTTTGTGTTAAAAATCTCCAACATGGAATGCTTCAGATTAACAAAATTATATAATTATGGATATTAGATTTCCTACAGTAGTCAAAATCTGGTAGTACAGAAGCTACACAATGCGTCCCCCCAAACCAGTCCCAACAAGAAGTCCAAAATTCCTCCTCTAACCCACTCAATGCATGCATAAGATCCGAAAAGCACATAGATAACAAAGGGTAGTAACAAGATTATACTCTTACATGATATGTTTAGAACAGTCAATTAAACGAATTGGGAACATATCTCATGAATAATAATAATAATAATATATAAATACGGGATGATACGTTCTCGATGCATAGTGGGATGTGACTGTGAGGTCGGTGTGAGGTGCGCTGTATGAAAAACAGATCCGGACTCCAATTAAACATTGAACAAATTTCTTTTCCTCCATAGATAGCAAAGCATTTTTTTTTACACTGAAATTTGCCACACAAAGGACACTATCCGATCCTTTTGTGCAGCCACTAAAATGGTTGCAAAGGAGTATAGATCCCATTACTAAGCTACAGGAATAATCTATCATACACTCCCCCTTTTAGCCAGATTATTAATTGTTTATGGTATTTTTTTCCTTTTAATCAAAAGCATGAACTCAGCTAGATAAATGCATGGGCCTCTCTGAGCCCTCAGCTCACGGACCAAAAAAACAGAGATAGTTTATGGTATCTGATTTTTTTTAGTAATAAAATATATCATATAAGGCATGCATATTTCAGTGGGTTGAGAATCGTATTTTGAGGGCCCCTACCCATAACAAGTTTGTATGTTGTCAGTTAAGCCCCAAGGCTATTCCGGTCCCCGTCAAGAGAAATGCCAACGGTCTCTCCTTTCAACGAACACTATCTTTAAAAAGCTTACAGCTCGGAAAGTTTGGTAAATTTTGACAATCAAAAGACTAGAATTGTCAACTGAACCTGGGCTGAATATAATTTTACAGCATCCCAGTCGAGCCTGAGCCTCAAATTAAGCTCATTTAGCTAAACAAGCTTAATGACAGACGGGCATTTGGCTCTCCTTAGACTCTTGATGACCTGAGCCAACTGCTAAGCCTGAGCACCCAAGCCCGACCAAGGGACGGGCCCCAACCCCAACCAAGCTACGTAAAGCTTGGCTCAGCTCCACTCATTGACAGCCTATAATCCAACAAGAATTATTTTAGAAATCATCACCCTTTTTTCCCATTTTTTTCACCATCCAAAACAAGGCCTTGAACTGGCACTTCACTGTCATCTGACATGGTATAGGAGATTTTAAAGGTGGGTCCCTTTAAGAGATGGGTCATTTACCCAAAGCTATCTACAGTAAATACTGTCTATGAGATGGGAACATAGCTTCATCTTCTAATGCAATTTGCATTGGGTCATTCTTTCTTTACTTTCCCACAGTGATTCTCTCTCCAATATTCTCATTGTTACATGATGTTTAACCCTCCTTTACAACCAGTCCAAGATTTGCCCAGTTATTCTCTCTAGTTCTTAACTTATTGCATGAGAAAATCTAATGAACTAGTATAACAGAGGAACCGTTTGCGGAAGGCTCATAGAGAGAGAGAGAAAGAGGAAAGAGAAGGTTTAATTTACAGGCACTAATTTGCTTTAAGCAACTTGATGGAAGGAATCCTTGAGGATAAAAGAAATGACCAATGAGAACAAGGTAAAAAAAGAGCAGTTTTGGGGTGTCTAGAGACAAAAGGACATGATTGGAGTGGAATGTAAGTGGGATAGGAGACATGATTATATTAATTTGATTATTTATAGTCTCATAGGTTTGAGGATGCTAGATCAATTTGTCCTACCAACCCCTCTAGACCCTTAGTCACCATGGTATGATGACGAAGGCGGTGTCAATCATGACGTGGCGATCCCACAATCAACCTAATGGCACCACACCCACTTGACAGATTTTTATTGGTTTCTCCTCAAGTACCATTGCCTATAAAATGCCAGCAGAGCTGCTGATATGGACAAGTGTTGCTTTGTTTTTGTCTGGCCTGTTTTATCTTTACCCAATTCTTTATTGATGGTCGGTTTCTTTCTAGAAGACTTTTAACCAAGATTTGGTTCTTCACCACAATGGTGGGGTGGGGGTGGGGAGGTATTTTAGTCCATAATTTGGGAGGTTAAGGCCAAATTCTGCTAACAAAAGGTATTCAAGATGATGGTTTCCCACATACAAAAGCTGCAAATTCAAACTTCCAGAGGGTGGACACCAAAACCTCAGTAAACAAATCCAAAATGAAGTAACAATTTCCACAAAGCACTTTTCATTCTAGCTAGCCTGTCTCAATGCTGGGAGCTAAGTGGCTCTATGGCCAATGTAGCATGTAGATTAGAGTAGCTAGCCTCCATTCAAAGTTCAAACTGTCATCTCTCATATCCACTTCTCTGCCTGGTTAGGCCTTCACACAGACCCAACTCATTAGGCCCCTACACACCCTCTTCTATAGGGTATGAGTAAAATATATCCTTCTTTCATTCCATTACCCCTCCACCCACCCACCCACTCACAGTTACACCCCATATGAAAGCCACGTGCCAGACTGACCCACCAGATCTGGCCCCCCTTTGCCTCGCCCATGAGTCCATGACCTCACTTAACTCTCTTCTCATGCAAACGAGAGGGGGCCGGCCCGCCGATCACTCTGCTCCGGTTGGAAAACCGATGCCTCATGTACTACTCCTGACGACATTGTTTGCACCTGATTTGAGCTCATCAAAGAAAAAGTATACGCATCTGAATCTGGTATATGGAGGACATAGCCATAAATATTGAGAAAAGGAGAGGTTCTCTAGGTAATTTTCCAGAACTTTGCCGCCAAAATATCGTCCTTTTGCTCCTTGAAATATACATCTTTTCCCAAAATGGCAAAAGTATCCTCAACCTCAAGACTTCAGAGGGTGCTTAGAAAAAATTAAAGGGCATGCTTGTCTTTGATGGAAAAGGTGAGAATTTGGGTGGGAAATGTGAAACTCTCTTTCTGGGAAACTTTTTCCTTTTCTTTTTTGAGTTTTTTTTCTTATCACTTTCATTCATTCAGCAGGTACTTGGAAATCCATGCTCAGGTACTTGGAAATCGATTAGCAGGCTACGTCCTCATGTTGTGTGCAGTTGACGCGAACCCGTGTGGCCTTGTGGCCTTGTGGCCGGCCCTGTGGCCGTGTCCTTGCAGTGGGAAATGGGAAGAAAGATTACGACCGAGTGACTGACTGACCAAAACACCAAATTCAACTAACTCTGGTATTTGGCCATTTTGCCTTTTTTCTCTCCAAAACACTTCAACTTGGCTTGTATGGTTCCATAAAACAAAAAGAACCCAAAAAGCAGAACCAAAAGGAAATTCCTGAAATTGCCCCACCCAAGTAGGCAGTCGTCATACGGAGTCTCACCAGTCACCACTGAAGATTTTTTTTTTTTCTAGTTCTTTTCTTTTTGGGTAATACTCCTCTCACCACTGAAGATGAGTTGACTAGATTTCCAAACCTCTCCCCTTTAAATTCTCTCCTCTACCTTTCGTTTCCTTGGCTCTTCTACACCTCTCCTTTTGCTTTGCTTCAGCTTCACCAATAAAAAACAGCTTTGGAGCTCTACTCTGTTGTCTCATCTATCTCCTTAGAAGAAGCATGAGTTCATCACTACTGCTACCCTTCTTCAGTTTCCTTCAACAAAACAGCATTTTATTGCTAAGATGCTTGGCAGTCTTGTTCTTGAGCTGCATCACTGCCAGAATTAATCTTTACTCCAACCTCCCTTTCACCATTCCCAGTGTCTCCGGCTCCGATTCCCCCAACATCCTCTCCTCACTGAAAACACTGACTCTTGATGGGTATTTCAGCTTCGATGAACTTCACCATGCAGCCAGGGACTTCGGCAACCGATACCAGTTCCTACCATCGGCAATTCTACGTCCAAAGTCGGTTTCAGATATTGCTACAACCATAAAGCATATCTTGCAACTGGGTCCTAGCTCAAAACTCACTATTGCAGCTAGAGGCCATGGACATTCACTCCAAGGGCAGGCTCAAGCCCACGGAGGCGTCGTTATCAATATGGAGTCGCTTCAGGAACCAAAAATGCAGGTTCACACCGGAGAGCTCCCCTACGTAGATGTTTCTGGCGGAGAACTCTGGATAAATATCCTGCATGAGAGCCTGAAATACGGGCTGGCACCAAAATCTTGGACGGATTACCTACATCTCACCGTCGGTGGCACTTTGTCCAATGCTGGAATCAGTGGACAGGCATTTCGGCATGGACCCCAAATCAGTAATGTCTACCAGCTGGAGGTTGTTACAGGTTTGTTTCATTTAACTAAGACAAATACATCTTTTAACTTGTTCTAGCAGCCAGCATCAGCATTGACACCAACCTTCTGGTTGGGCTGCAGGCAAAGGAGAAGTAGTGAGCTGTTCGGAGAAGCAAAATGCAGACTTGTTTCATGGCGTTCTTGGAGGACTCGGTCAGTTCGGGATCATCGCCCGAGCTAGAATTGCCCTTGAACCGGCACCCAAGATGGTATGAGTAGTGAATATCCTTTTCTGGCCATCTCCTGCAATGTGTTTTAAAACGTTAGTTGGAATATCCTGCGCTCCCGTTTTTGTAATACAACTGATCCATCAGTTTTTTGGCTTTTTTCAGGTGAAATGGATTAGAGTTCTGTACTCGGATTTCTCCATGTTTACTAGGGACCAAGAGTATCTAATTTCTGCTGAGAATACATTCGACTACATCGAAGGTTTCGTGATAATAAACAGAACAGGTCTCCTCAATAACTGGAGATCTTTCTTTAACCCCCAAGACCCACTTAAAGCCAGCCAATTCAAGTCGGATGGAAGAACTCTCTTCTGTCTAGAAATGACCAAAAACTTCAACCCAGATGAAACTGATGTCATGAACCAGGTGAGATACTGAAAAAGTACATCATTCTTCCAGAAGTGCATGTATAATGATTGTTTCCTCACTTATCTGATCCTCAGTTCTTCTCCCTGTCCTCTGGTTGCAGGAAGTCGAGAGTCTGTTGTCACAACTGAATTACATTCCATCCACGCTTTTCGCATCAGAAGTCTCATATGTGGAGTTCCTGGACAGAGTGCATATGTCTGAGATAAAACTACGATCGAAAGGGTTGTGGGAAGTTCCACACCCATGGCTAAATCTTCTCATTCCTAGAAGCAGAATCCATGACTTCGCTGAGGAGGTCTTTGGCAAGATTCTTACAGACACAAGCAACGGCCCCGTCCTCATCTATCCACTTCACAGATCCAAGTACCCACAACTGACTTAAAAACAAATCATTACTCCATGAAAATCCCATAAATTCCAACTTTTTAACCCACTTCTTCTTCTTCTTCCCCTTTTTGCAGGTGGGACAGTAGAACATCTACAGTCATTCCAAATGAAGATATTTTCTACCTAGTGGCATTTCTTTCTTCTGCCGTGCCTTCTTCTACAGGAACTGATGGCTTAGAGCACATTTTAACCCAGAACAAAAGAATTCTAGACTTCTGTGAAACAGCCCGTCTGGGAATTAAGCAGTATCTGCCCCATTACACCACCCAGGAAGAGTGGCGAGCCCACTTTGGCCCTCGTTGGGAAACCTTCGTACAGAGGAAATCTGCTTATGACCCTTTGGCTATCCTAGCTCCAGGCCAGAAAATATTTCGAAAGGCTATTCCCTTCTCATGACAGACCCTCTCACATTAACCAGCTATTAATTATGGAAAGGGGCCGTACAACAAATAGGCCAGAAGAACCAACTGTATATCTAATAATTAAAATTCATAGCTTGATGGGTCCCCATGACAGTTGTAACTGGTGTGCAAAACGGGAAGGCTGCAATATTGCTTCACATTTTGTTGACACGTCGGATCAAAAGGTTCCAAATATGAAATTAAAGTTGACTTCCAAAGGGGTTCAAAAAGTATCAAATTTGCAATGTGTAAATAATGTTTATCATGTTAGTTGAAAAAGCATATTGTAGAGTAAGCACCAATATGAGGATATTTACGAGGAAGTGATTAGATTTCTTGTTCCCTAATGCTTTCAAAAATGAAATGTAATACTACCTGTCGGCAAGAATTTACCAAGTATTTGTATAAGAGAGTCGAATAGCTGAATAAGAGTCAGCCCAACTTATTTATATAGAAATTCATCACAAGCATACCTGGGAATGGGAATCGGAATGGTCCATTTGGTTCACAGTTGGAATCGGAATGGACTATTCCCATAGTCTGTTTGGTTCAGACATTGAATGGGAATGGGAATTGAAATTAGCAGGAATGGGATTTCATTCCCAAGGGAGGGGTAGGGAATGGCCATTCCCTCAAATGGACAAATGCCATTCCAGCATAAATGGGAATGGGATTCCGATTCCAGACCCCTATTCCTGCGAACCAAAGGGGGCCTGAGTTTCATTTTTATGTTTAATATACAAAGATAACAACTCAGTAACTTAAGCTAAAGAAATAACAGCATCAACCCCCTGTCTCTGCAGCATCTTTCCACCTGAGACCCAAACGGCATATTTCTCCCTGCAGTGTGTCATAATCCCAGGCATCATGAAGAGAACCTTCAAAGTCAGTTGAACCAATTACAACAGGAAGGTACTAGCATCATCACTTTTTCCAAATCCACCAGTTTGTATAACACCATCAGGCATTATGTAAGGCTTCCATGTTCACTTCCCCTGCAGTATTGCTATCTCCTAATGGAGAACCTTGTTAGGACCCTCCCCACTTGGGGTATCAACCATGTTAGCTTCCAGCTTTTTCCTAGGTGTTGAGTATGTTTTTTGGGCTATCTTCCACATTCACCTCCCAAATAGCAGATTCTACCACTTCACTTCTCATGCTTTCTTTATTCTTGCAGGTGCCATCTAAGCTCAAGAATCTGAGTCAAAGTGGTAATCCCAGCATGACCATGAAGACATAAATGTAAAATGTTACTTTTGAATAGAAACACAGCTACAAATCAAATATCAAGATAAATCCAGTTCCCTGGTTATTTCCCAAGGATATGCTTCTCTAATCTACCCCCCCCCCCTCCCCCTCCCCTTTATATGGGCTTGGAACCAGCAATATAAGACAAGCTCACATTGGCCACACAATTTAAGATAGAGATTATTCTAAAGAACCTCAAAGTGAAGGAGTTGGGATATGTAAGAGCTAAATTGGTTTTCAAGGATGCCACCATGCCTGAAAATAATTAGATGTTTCAATTGATTCCTATTAAGTTTTTAATCTTCTGTGGTATATGGTGGGTTGTTATTCTTTTAAGTTTGCGTGTGGTCATAACTTTCTTAACATATCTTTAAGTTTTATGAGCACAATCTTTGTAATATTTTTAATATTTCCCAATTTCCTCAGGTCCTCCAGCATTCTACGAGAAGTCTGAAAATTCTCAAAAATTTCCCAATGAAATTACACAGAAAAATGCCTAATGAAATCAAAACTTCCAGTGATATTAAACTTCAGGCTGGAAGCTCTAAAATCCCTTGGTATGTAGTAGAGAAAGTCTATTGCTTTAAAGGGTCAATTATGTCAAGATATTAAATTGTTCTTTTAAACATATATGAAAATTGCACACACACACAGAGAAAGACTCGTGGTCTTGAGGCATGAATCCATGAACCTCAGACTCTGATGCATGTGCTCAAAGGTTAGGGCTCTAGCAATTTTCCTCAAACTTCACCTTAAGGAAAGCCCTCTTTCAAAAAGATAAGAGTAAAATCAACTTTAAAAGAAAGAAAGTAAAATCTATGGGCTCTTTCAGTACATCATACATAACATAGAATGTGTGTGTGTGTGCTAGAACTGTTAGAGATGATGATGTTGAATAGTAAAACACTGTTTTGTTTCCATGTCATTGATATTTTTTTATTAGGCATGTCATTGATATATTTTGCATCGACCAAAACCCAGATTGTACCCTTTTCACCACAGATCATCATCATATAGTTCCAAAATCCAAATTACTACACTTGCACTGATAATGTTCTGCTACGCCAATATCCATATACTTATTAACCATTGAATTACAAGGGTAAGGACCATGGAACTCAACATACTCTGGGGCTGATAGAGCCTGTTTCTTAAATATCCATAAATAAGATAAAAATGAAAGGCAAATGATTATGTGGATGAATGCATGCTGGAGAGGAGGAGAGGCAGATGGTAGTGGTACTGTTATCCACTTCACTCTAGATGTCATGCCTTCATTTAAATTTTTGCCAAAAAGCACCAAGATAAATTGAAGTATTTTGATCATTGAAATGAAACATATACATGAATAAGAAGCATTGAAAGTATATATTAATCTGCACTAGAAGTCACTTCTTTCTTTCTAAATACAAATGGCTGCCTTACTTCAGATATGCAGAAAATAGTTTGTTATGTTCTGTCTGGTTTTATCTTCTGCCAGAAGTTGGAAAGAAATGATTGGAGGGGCCATTCCCCAAAGAATAAGATGAGTCTGATTTTGCTCCTTTAAATTATCATATTATGGTAGCCTGGAAATATATTGGTTATACTCCTTTTCCCTCTTAGGTAGAGATGGAGTGTTCTTACATTTCAGCACCTCATTAGTAAATGACTTAGTCCTAGTGCTCATAAAAACGTTGCAAATAAATTAAAATATTGGACATATATGCATGTTCTTACACATGCATGCATTGCATCAAAACATATTTTAAATCCTTTAATCACTGTTATTTTAAGATACATGGTACTACAGAAATAGTCAATAATATAAAAAGGGGTAATGCAGCAAGACTTGAATAAACTCAAGCAATCCCATCTGCTGATGTGCTCAATAAAAACACACCCCCACATTGTTTAGAAGTAAGAATTTCCTATTCCTCATGAATTACAGATCACAGTCAATTTCTAGATGGATTAAGAATACCACTGTGTTGAGTAAATTCCTTCCATCGTACACCAATATGGTTTTCCATGCAAAGTGGATGTTCGATATACATATTGTTGAAGTCCAGACCATAAATCTGTTCTTTCTTTAATCAACTCTCACAGCTGCTAATTTCGTGATTATAGGAATTGGAACTTGCCAAATATCCAAATAAGACGTAACAAGACAAATTCTATGTGATTTTCGGATGCAGTAAACAGAATGGCAATTGTGGCCAGAGTGAAGAGCTTTCAAAGGAGTCCTTGCAAAAACAATATAGAAGATAGTACCATGTAAATATTCCACTAACGGTTTCATTGATGGACCACATTGAATCAACATGGAACAAAAGATTCCTTTTTGTATTTATTATTTCTTTGCTGCCAAGCACCTGCAGAAACCCTTCCAAATGAACCTAATAAAACAATAGCTGTCAAGCACAATTATCACAGTGGACTGTGAAAAAAAACCCATTAAATATACAAACAACTTCAATTGCTTTATAGTAAGAAACCATAGAACAGTATGGTACTAAAGGCTTTATGCAAAACAAAAGTCAACTAAACTCAGCCTTAAACCCAACTATTGGGGGTTGGCTACCAAATCCCATCCTGCAATTGCATTCTATCAAGAGCCGTGCTTTCTTATCAGAAGCCCCAATGAGAATGATTAGGCTAGAAAATAATTGAGACCAGCCTGACTGAAGTTCAATTTGGCCCATCCTTAAAAGCAAAATCCAAACCCAGCACACTTGTAATGAGGTGAGTTTGTGACCTAGCAGGGAAAGCTTATAAAAAGCAGGCCAAGTCAAGCAGGGGCCAAGCCCAACCAAAGGATGCAGCAACAACACAACCAATGCACCAACACTAAATCAAAAACTAGGCTACAACCATAATCAACCATGCAAACATCCTCCCCAGGGGAATGATCACAGCCTGCTATCATCTCTACCCTCTTCCCTTGGGAAGTTCAACCTCCCTTATTCAATCTTTCTCCCCCTGAAGTATCAGCCTTCTTGCATCCCCTCCCTCTCATAGTCAGACTGCACTAAAATTCAGTCAAAGCCTATCCAAATTAGGAAAATCTACATAAAATTGTTATTTAGGTACTGAACAGAATGGAATGGTAAAACAGGATTCATGTAGCCAATCCTATATAGCTGGGACAAGGCTTAGATGATGATGATTTAGGCAAGTTTTTAAGGCCTGGCAGCTGGTTGGACTTGGTGAGAAAAGCAAGACGGTTTAGTTTTTCTTACAAATGTACAATAAGTTAGAAAGTGCTATACAGCACAACTTACTCCACAAATAAAATGGGCAACTCAGACATCCAAGAACATATCTGCAAGTAACTGTCAAAACTTACTTTTCTGCACAATAAAATGGTATCAAACAGCAAATCATTACCTCCTCTCTAGTCCATAAGCTTTAAAGAAATGTTCAGGAGACACCAGGACACACACAATAAACCATAGTCATTGATGCGAAGTATACAAGAAAAGCACTCACTGAATGATTAAGAGAAAGCAGAACCAAATTTGGTAACAGGTTAGAGCAGAACCACTAAAAGAAAAGAAGATAGGTAGAGAGAACAAGAGAGCAGGCCATCTTGTTTGTAGTAGCATATTTGGACAAACTAACCAAATTTACCCAGTGGAACTGGTATATGAAAAAACATACAGCATTTTCTTTTTGATAAGTACAGCATATTTTTGAGCTAGACTGATGAAATAAGGCCTGCTAAAATATGCACAGTGATGGGTGAAGTATGAAATATCAAGAGACCAACTTTAAAGTGACAACAAGAATTTTATGCAGTTTTGAACTAAAGAGGTTAGAAAGTGAGAATGAAGATGGTTAAATATGATATACAATGTTAAGAAATAGATGTTGTTAGCAAATTATAAACTTCTTTAATCACTAATATTTTTTTTGACACAACTATTCTACTAAATACTTATTATTATGTTATAGCACTATGTTTGAAATTTGAAATTAATTGATTTAAAATGCTGCTGTCTTTTAGATACAATGATTTGCTATGTTTTGAGAGGAATATAAATATTAATAGAAAAGAGTATTGTTATTTTTTCAATTTATATGCATGCTAATCGGTATGTAATATTAGGGAATTATCCTCTAATTTAGTTTTTTCTTTGTAAAATTCTGTTGTCAAGGCATCACCAAGCACCTGCTAGGCAACTAGGTGCTCCACTGTCACCTAGAATCACCCAAATACCCTAATAACCAATACATGAAATAAAAAGAACCCTTGTGACTCATTGGTCCATAGAGATAATGCGGAAACCATGCTTAACGACTTCTCAACACAACCAAAACTCTTTATAGACTCTCTATGGCTTCTACTAAGAATAAAAACAACTTTAGGGAAAAAAACAGAAATTAAGCCAATTTAAAGGTTGGCTATACTTATGAAAATGCCAGTAGATTCTGTAGTTCGACAGAGGAGAGAAGAGAGAAAAAGAAGATTGTATTCTCAATCCTAAAACTGGCGGTGCCTAAGTTAGTATATATACTTAGGGCGACAGCTCATAAAAAATACAAGAGGAAAGGGCAGAAATGTCCCTACTAGGCCACAGGCCGCTACACATTACAACACTCCCCCTCAAGTTGGAGCATATATGTCAATCATGCCCAACTTGTCACACAGTTCATTATTCTATAGAGAGTGAAGGCCATTTGTAAGAACATAACTGATGTAGGGAGTACAGACTTCCCCCTTTTCAAGTTTCTCCCTTATGGAGTGCTTGTCAACTTCAATATGCTTGGTCCTGTCATGATGAACTGGATTGGCAACAATATTAACGGTTGCCTTGTTGTCACAGTAGAGAGACATTAGGCCATCAACAGAGATACCCAATTCTCCAATCAAATTCTTTACCCATAGTACTTTAGCAACTCCATGCACCATGGCTCTATATTCGGCTTCAGCACTAGATCTGGTCACAACACTTTGTTTTTTGCTTCTCCAAGCAACCAAGTTTCCACCAACAAAGGTACTGTATCCACTAGTTGATTTTCTGTCATCAACTGCCTCAACCCAATCTGTATCTATGTAGACTTCCACTTTCATATGATCATGTTTCTTGAAAAGCAACCCAGTTCCTAGGTACTTCTTCAGATAACTGAGAACCCTCTCAGCTGCCTCTAAATGAGAGGATGTTGGTGCATGCATAAACTGACTAAGTACACCAGCAGCATAGGCTATATCTGGCCGAATCATTGATAGGAGTTGAAAAACAGTTCACTTGATGTATGGAACTGTTTGAGATTAGATGCAAACAGAAACTAAACAAACAAGAGAGGAAGAGAAGAGAGAGAGAGCTGGCGGCAATGAGTGTTAGAGAGTGAGAGTTTCGAACTTAACCTCACTCTAACACTCTAAACATTTTATTAAAGTGTTAATCTTTGATAAATTATAGAGAGGCCCTTGAGTGGGTAGAAAAATACAAAAAACGGAACATTACAGAGTATGCCCAGCATAAGACCACAAAGAGAAACATAACATAACATGAAATGACAGTCTATGGGCCATTCGGCCCATCTCCTCTACACTCCCCCTCAAGCTGAGCATAGATGTTAATCATGCCCAGCTTGTTAGTGTCATGTTGAAGCCTTGCCTTGGAAATGCCCTTGGTGAGAAAATCTGCCAATTGTCCTTCAGAAGTAATGAATGGAAGACACTTCACCGGAGGAGACTCTTTCTCGAATAAAGTGTCGATCAACCTCAATATGTTTGGTTCGATCATGTTGTACCGGGTTGTGAGCAATGTTGATGGCAGCCTGATTATCACAGTACAACATCATGGGTTTGTCATGATCAATCCCAAGTTCCTCCATTAAGGACCTTAGCCACAACAATTCCGAGACTCCATGTGCCATGGCTCTATACTCTGCTTTTGCGGAGGATCGGGCCACAACAGATTGTTTCTTACTCCTCCAAGAGACAACATTACCAGCCACCAAACTGCAATACCCTGAAAGATCTTCTATCATCAATATTTCCAGCCCAATCAGCATCAGTATAGGCTTCAAGTTTCAGATGACCATGCTTGGTAAATAGAATTCCTTTTCCTGAATAGCCTTTCAGATAGCACAAAATCCGTTCTGCTGCTGCCATATGAATATCTCTAGGAGCATGCATGAACTGGCTAATGCAACTGACAGCATATGCAATATCTGGCCTAGTCATGCACAGATACAGAAGCTTCCCAAGAAGTCTCTAAAAGACCCCTTTGTCTTCCAACAAAGTTCCATCCGAAGCTAAAAGTTTGTGACTCATATCAATGGGAGTTGCAGCTGGTCTTGCACCCAGTTTTCCAGTTTCAGACAACAAATCAATGACATATTTCCTTTGGGAAATAAGAATCCCATCCTTAGATCTGGCAACTTCTATGCCAAGGAAGTATCTCAACTCCCCCAGATCCTTAATCTCAAATTCTGTACGGAGGAAAGACTTAAGGGCCAGAATGCCTGAGGCATCATCACCAGTCACTATAATGTCATCAACATACACAATGAGATACACTGCTAGAGATCCACTTTTCTTCACAAACAGAGTATGATCTGACTGTGTCTGAACATAGCCGAATTTAACAAGTGCAACTCTAAATCCCTCAAACCAGGCTCTAGGAGATTGTTTGAGACCATAAAGTGATTTCTTCAATTTACATACCTTTCCTTGCATATCTTTCCCATACATTCCTGGAGGAAGACACTGATAGAGAGGCCAATCAAAGTGAACTGCCAGAGATAAAAGAACCCTCACAGATGTCATCTTGGCAACAGGGGCAAAAGTCTCCAGGTAGTCAATCCCATATGTCTGTGTGTAGCCTTTTGCAACAAGTCTGGCCTTGTATTTAATGGTAAAAACCCACTTGCACCCAACTGGATCCTTCCCTTCAGGCAAATCCACCACCTCCCAAGTACCATTTGCATGTAAAGCATCCATTTCAGTCTTCATGGCATCTCTCCATTCTGGAATCCTAAGAGCTTCTGAGACAGACCTAGGAATGGGGTTAGAAGCAACAGAAGAGAGGTAGGCAAAGTATGAAGGAGAAAGCAGGTCATAAGAAAGGTGTTTGGAAATGCAGTGTGCAGTACACTTCCGCTTCCCTTTCCTAACAGCAATGGGGACATCAAGGTCTGGGAATGATGATTCCAAAGGAGCTGAAGCAGTACTTGTTATCTCATATGTGATTGGGAATGTATGAGCCTCATTTGTTGTAAGGGAAACTACTTGCTCATTCCTGGATAGACCTTTGATACGCTTTGGGATTATGGGTAGGACGAGGAGGTAAAGAAATAGGGGCACTAGAACAAGAGGTATGAAGTGATTGATCCTCCTTTGATTCATTTGGTGATGATACAAGTTTGTCAAGAGGCTCAACTGGGACAGGAAGAGGAAGAGCAAAAACTTGTAACAGACTCTCCCCCTGTGGACAATGTCCTTCCTGAGAGGAACCATAAAAAGGAGAAAGTTCATCAAAGGTAACATCTATAGAGACATGTCGGGTGCCAGTCTTTGGATCAAAACAACAATAACCCTTTTGTGTGAGGGAGTAACCAAGGAAGATGCATTTGTGGGCTTTCGGTTCAAACTTATGTCTCTGCACACTTGGAATGTGAACATAGCAGGTACAGCCAAACACACGAACAGGAATTGGGAAGAGATCCTTGTCTGGATGAAGAAGACAGAAGGAGGATTTAAACCCTAAAACCCTGGATGGCATACGGTTTATGAGATAGGTAGCAGTAAGTACAGCATCACCCCAAAATCTTGTGGGAACATGTGAGTCAAACAAAAGGCTCCTTGCAACTTCAATAATATGTCTATTTTTCCTCTCAGCAACTCCATTTTGTTCAGGGGTTTTAACACAGGAGCTTTGATGAATAACCCCCATGTCAGAGAGATACAAGGATAAACTCTTCTCAAAATACTCTTTTGCATTGTCAGATCTAAAAACCTTAATTCTAGTATCAAATTGAGTTAAAACAAGCTCATGAAATTGCCTCACAAGTCTTGGGACTTCATCCCGGGATTTCATTAAGTATATCCAAGTGAATCTAGAAAAGTCATCAATAAACAGGATAAAATATCTGTAACCCCCCATAGAAGATAAGTGGTAAGGCCCCCACATATCAGAGTGCACAATATGAAAAGGAAAAGAGGATCTTTTATTGCTCACAGGGTAATTTTTTCTACAATGCTTTGGCAACTGACAAGACTCACAATTGAGACTGGACACACTGACTCCCTTAAACAGTTTGGGAAACAAATGACTTAAAGCAGAAAAAGGTAAATGACCCAACCGACAATGACTCAACATAATTTGACTGACAGACTCTGGAAAAGTAGAACCAAAAGCAGCATTCTTGGGATGATCAAAGCATTGGCCAGGGGTGTCGAGCAAGTATATTCCATTCGCTTCATGGCCATTCCCAATCACCTTCTGAGACTTCAGGTCCTGAAACACACAGTGAGAAGGGAAAAAGGTCACACAACAATTCAATGACTTGGTCAAGCTACTTACAGATAATAAGTTGGTATTTAATTTAGGTACATGAAGAGTGGAAGATAAGAGTAAGGAGTTTGTAGCCTTGACAATTCCCTTGCCAGAAATAGGGGCAAGAGAACCATCAGCTAAGGTGATTTTGTCACGACCAGGAAGTAAATCATATGAAACAAACAAAGTGGAAAGGTTGGTCATGTGATCAGAAGCACCTGAGTCTATGATCCAAGGGGTTTTGAGATTACCTGAGGTGGATGCATGGCTGGCAGAAGCCCTTATACCTGAGTGAGCAAATGCGGTGGTGGCTGGACTTCCAGAAGGGTTGAATGATGAAGTTACACTTTCAAGCTGGCTAATCATCTTTCCAAACTTCTCATATTCAGCTTTCATGGCTGCCAACTGTGCACTGGTAGACTCAACCTCTGTATCTGTGCTTGTGGCTGCATGTGCACTTCCTGTCTTTCTACTATCATTCTTCTTCTGGAATCTGATAGGAACAAGATTGGGATGCAATTTCCAGCACTTGTCCTTTGTGTGTTTCGGCTTCTTACAATATTCACACACCACCTCCTTCTTTCCTGTGCCACTGTGAGCTCCTGTAACCCCTTTGGGTTTAATTCCCATATTTTCAAAATGATCATTGATACTGACTCCTTGAACCTGCACTTGCCTCCTACTTTCTTCACTGCTGACCAAAGCATATGCTTGTGACAATGAAACATCTTCCTTGGACAAGATGTTTTGCTTTGTAATGTCATATTCAGAGTTCAGCCATGTCAAGAACTCAAAGACCCTATTCCTTTCAACCAATTTCCTATATGTTTCAGCATCCTTGAGGGGTATCCCATGTCATAGCCTCTATCAAATCAATCTCTTGCCATAGAGATTTCAGGGTTGAGAAGTATGCTGCGAGTGACTTCTCCCCCTGCCTTAGATTATTCACATCACTTCTCAGTTTGTAGGCTCTGGCAACATTCAACTTCTGGGAGTAAGTTTCTACAACACTATCCCAGATTTCTTTAGCCGAGTTCATCCACAGATAATGTTGGTTAATCTGTAGCTGCATTGAGTTCACAAGCCACCCAATCACTGTGTAATTCTCCTGCACCCATCTCTCATAAGAGGGAACCTCCTCTGGGGGGGCTTTCTTGCTCCCAGAGATAAACCCCCACTTTCCTCTACTGCAAATATGAATTTTTACGGATTGTGACCAGGCCAAATAACTGTCTCCATCCAGTTTAACTGTAGTTACAGCCAACAAGGAATCAGTTGTAGTTCCCGAATTATGTCCATATTCAGCAGTGCTCTTGTTCTCAATTTTTGAGAAGTCCATTATGTAACAGCTTCAATTAGGGTTTCGGCAAGCCTTCCAAAAGTGACCTGATTTCAAAGAACTCAGATTGAGTTGAAACAATAGCAAACACAGCAACACACAAACTCAGTTCAGATCTGACAGCCGTGAGAACCAAGTTCAGTGGCAGCACTTTCGAGGAGAAGAAACCCTGATTCAGCCTTCAAGGAACAATCAGCAGGCCTCCAAACAATATGTATTCTTAGTTCCCAATAATAATTTCCCAAGGAGAACAAAAAGTACAATCCACAGTACCTAAGAGGACTTTTTACAAACACTATGTATGCAACAGTCAACACTTCACTGTTAACCTAGCAGAAATCACTTCAAGAACACTCCGTCTAGGTCCAAGAAGTAGCTGAACTAAAGTAGAGGCTTGTACCACTTAGTTTAGATCAGTTTTCAGCAGTTTTGGAAGTTCAATAACAGTCGAACTACACTTCCAAAATAACCCAGAAATTTCTAAGTAGAATCAGTCCAGCAACAGTGGGTCGAATGGAGGTATGCTTTGAATGCTTTAACAGTCCTCCCAAATAACAAAATAACTCAGCAAAGAACTGAGAAAACAACTTACAGTATCTCTAGTTTGAACTTCAAACCAGGCCGAACACTTTGCTCTCTGAGCTAGCTTCGAAATCCCCTTTTTTTGATTTCAAATCAGGCTGAAAAACTTGCTCTCTGATTCTTCCTGGTCACCAAACCCTTTTCCAAGTGTATAGAAACTTGGGCACCCTGCAATGACCTCCAAGAACCAGGCGAATGACTGTAAACATTCAGCCCTAGAACCTCCTCATGCAGTTGGCTGAACTAGAACCACATGAGGGACACGCCAAGCAATGACCCGCTCTGATACCAAGTTGAAAAACAGTTCACTTGATGTATGGAACTGTTTGAGATTAGATGCAAACAAAAACTAAACAAACAAGAGAGGAAGAGAAGAGAGAGAGAGCTGGCGGCAATGAGTGTTAGAGAGTGAGAGTTTCAAACTTAACCTCACTCTAACACTCTAAACATTTTATTAAGGTGTTAATCTTTGATAAATTACAGAGAGGCCCTTGACTGGGCAGAAAAATACAAAAAACAGAACATTATAGAGTATGGGCCCAGAATAAAGCCTATAACAAAGAGAAACATAACATAACATGAAATGACAGTCTATGGGCCATTCGGCCCATCTCCTCTACAATAGGTAAAGAAGCCTTCCTACTAGCCTTTGAAACTTCTTGAAATCTGTCACAAGTTCTCCAGTACAATCACCAAGCTGATGGTTTTCCTCAATAGGAAAATCTACAGGCTTTGCTCCTAACTTTCCTGTGTCCTGCAAAAGATCTAGGGCATACTTCTTTTGGGAAATGAAGATACCCTTTTGTGAGCGAGCAACCTCAATACCAAGGAAATAACGTAGTTGTCGTAGACCTTCCATCTCAAACTGCATAGCAAGGGATTCTTTTACCTTCTTAATCTCAGAGTCCCAATTCCCCGTAATCACAACCCATACACCTGAGTAATACCCTTTTGCAACTAACCTGGCTTTATACCTCTCAACTGACCCATCTGCTGTATGATTTACTGTGAATACCCACTGGCTCTTTTCCTTTAGGAAGATTCACCAACTCCCAGGTTTTGTTTTTGTGAAGAGCACTAATTTCTTCCTTCATTGCCTCTACCCATTCAGGTAAAGATAAGGCTTCTGCAACACTTTTGGGAATGGAGACACAATCAATGGCAGTAAAAAAGGCACAAAATGAGGAAGCAATGTTTTCGTAGGACAAGAATTGAGCAATAGGATGCTTAGTAGTACATGATCGAACTCCTTTTCTATGAGCAATTGGGATATCAAGATCATTAGTAGAGTCTTCAATAGCAATAGGTTCAGTAATATCAAAAGGAACAAGGGTACCTGGATTTTCCTTCAAGGAATCAAATGGTGTTGGATGTATTAGTCTCAAGTTGCTCCATAGCCTTTGAGTTCAGCTGTCCCTTACGGCACCTCAAGAAAACACGAAATGGAGAGGAGTCAGGAATAGAGGGAAAAGGAATTTGAGGAGTTGGACCTTGCCTCTCCTCCTTTACACTATTCTCTCCCTGAGGAGAGGCTTGGAAGAAGGGTTCAAATTCAAATGACACATCCATCGACACAAAGTACTTATGTATGACCGGATTAAAGCATTTGTAACCTTTATGGGAAGAGGGATAACCCAAGAAAACACATGGGACAGATTTGGGATTCAATTTACCCCGGCTGGGAGAAAGATCATGAACAAAACACTTACACCCAAACACACGTAGGGGAATGGAAAATAAAGGGGATTAAGAAAAAAGAAGTTGATGTGGGGCCTTGTACTACAGGAGGTGCGATGGCATACGATTAATAACATAAGCTGTAGCCATCATAGCATCAACCCAAAAACGTTTTGGAACATGCATGTGAAGCATCATACTGCGGGCAACTTCGAGGAGATGATGGTTCCTCCTTTCAACAACGTCGTTCTATTGTGGTGTTCTGGCACATGAGCTTCTATGAAGAGATCCATGAGAGGAAAAAAACTCGGCTAAGTCATTATGGAAATACTCCTTCGCATTATCCGATTGGAAGGTTTGGACTTCAACATGAAATTGAGTGAAAACCATGCAATGGAAAGCTTGCACAATCTTGGGAACCTCTTCTCTTGAATGCATGGGATATAGTCAAGTGTATCTTGAATAGTCATCAATAAAGTTGATAAAGTACTTGTACCCGCCCTCAGTAGGTATGTTTACAAGGCCCCAAACATCAGAAAATACAACATGGAAAGGCAAAATAAATCTTTTATTATTTGAAGAAAAAGTTGTTCTACAATGCTTGCTCAACTGACACGTTTGACAATGTAAACTAGTAATAGACATTGACTTGAACAATTCAGGAAACACAACTTTCAAAGACTCAAAGGACAAATGACCAAAGCGATTATGCCATAACCACAGTTGACTATTTTTTGACTGACTCATAAGACTCACAGAGACCGATGCCGCAGGACCAGCTTTATTCTCCAAGATGTAGAGACCATCAACCATATATACTTTACCAATCATCCTCCCCGAAGTTAAATCCTGGAAAACACAAGGATGGGGAAAAAAAGTTGCACAACAATTTAAGGACCGAGTAATACTGCTTATAGATAACAAATTAATAAGAAGCTTAGAAACATGAAGGGTATTAGATAAGACAAGGCTATCAGGAAGGGATACAGATCCCTGACCAGCAATGGTGGATAGAGACCCATCAACAAGTCTCACTTTATCCCTTCCAGAGAGAAGAGTGTAGGTCTGAAAGAGATTGGACTTACTAGTCATATGGTTTGATGCCCCTAAGTCAATGACCCAAGGTGACTCGGGAGTAGAGGTACATACATGAAATGTAAAAGCACATTTACCTGATGTAGAAGCGAATGAGGTAGAAGGAGTAGGAACCAACCTATCTATCTATCCGAGTGTCCTACCATACACCAAATGATCTCTGAAGGAGTTGATGATGTCTTTCTTGGGATCGGAACCACTGGGATGTTCTTGGGGAAAAACAATAGTCTAATTATTCTGCTGATAGTCTTGTGTGGCCAGATTTGCATAAGTAAATTTCTTCTGAGGAGGCTTCTTTGAAGTGTCTTGATTTTTGGTTGCCCACTTGGGCTTCCCCACTAACTACCAATAGGTTTCTCGAGTGTGTCTAGGCTTCTAGCAATGAATACACCACAGTTAGTCTTTATCTTCACCTTTCTTTGGTTCCCCCTTTTTCATTCATGTGTTACCCCCTCTTGTAGTTAGGGCAACAGGTTGCTCCCCTTCAGAAGCATTCATGAGATTTTTTCTGCTCTCTTCAGATTGGACGAGAGCATATACTTTCTGAAATGAAGGAAGTTCCCTGCTTCCCAAAATCTGCACCCGGAATTTTCCAATAGAATTAGTTGCTTGAATTTCCAAGCCCAGAACATGATGATAGATAGAGAAAGAAGGAAGAAGGCATATTCTTTCTCCTTTCTTTGCGATTTATGATGAAAACCCAACCCAAACATGGAAAATGAATCGAACTCATTATCCTTAGGCAATAAGAAAGGATGAAGGATCAAGAATGATTCGAATTTGACGACTAAATTTGAGGTTCTATAGAAATGAAATTAAAATGACACAACACAATTACCTGAAGCTGTTCGATCGAAAAAGGGCCGTGCTGTATCTCTTCTACTTCTTCGTGTTCTTCGGTCATCTTTTGGTGTCTCTGCTACTGTTCCATGGCCACGGGCATAAGAGACGGATCTGTCAATAACTCAATATAAAAGCAGCAGTTTACATGGATACGTAAAAGGAAATAAAAGGGATAGTTTGGCCTACCACAGTGAAGCTCCAAACAAACTTTGACCCACTTGCTTGCTTTGCAAACCTCCACACCAAGCACAGAAGGCTACTCCATTACTCTTCGCACTCCAAAACTGCTGGAGAGATCCTTTTCAACCGAAAGAGAATTTATATCATCAAGAGTCCGTTCATCTAAGGACTTATGCCATCACGGCATCAACATTTTTATCAATAACTAGCAGGGACCGTGCAATGCACGGACTTTGTTAAGGGAAGGATAAATAATAGAAATACATGTTTTATAATTTAAATTTTAAATAATTAATAATTATTTATATTTTATATATTATGTTTTAATAATTTTTTGTGATACAAAAATAATAATAATTAATTTCAGTTAAGGATGTTCATCAAATTGACTAAACTTGACCCAAGTTAGTTGTTTTCTAGTATTTCTAATCGGCTTTGATTTAACAACTTCCCAATTCAACCAAGTCAAGTTAGTTTTGGTTTTACCATTTATAAACCGACCAAAATTGAACCAACATGATCATAAATATATTAATATTTTATATTTCAAATATAATTTTTTAATACATGAAAGTGGAAAAATTCTCATATTTCTTATTGTAAAACATTTTATATTATAAACTCAAATTTTAAATTTATTCTTTTAGTAATATCATTGTATTTTGTAGATGTAACTTAATTTTTTAAGTTTAAATCTTCTGAACCAACAAACCAAATTGAAATTGGCCCAAATCGATACTAATGTTTTCAACCCACCATTAACCTGACCGGTTGAATCGTTCAAACTGTCACCCTACCTTGATTCTAGGTCTAGTTCTATTGAAACCCGCCCTTCAATCAAAAACCATTGACTTGCTAAAAAACAACCCGATTTGGAGGGTTCAACTATTGACACGTTTGACCCAATCACTAGTCACAAATTGTTGCGTACTTATTGCATGTGCAAACTTTCGAAGGCCATAACTTTGCACTCCGATGTTCGATTAAGGTGATCTTTTTTTTTTTTGGGTAACTTTCCAAGATCTATGCGTCCTAACATGTCATGGTGTTTTGCCCCACTATTTTTGCAACAAAAAAAAACTTTAAATCACAATTCTTAACATTTTTATAAACAAAAAAATTAAAAATATAAAATAATATATATATATATATATTATATGTAAAACATTTATATACTATTTATTGATAAAATATGTATCTACACACATATATACATATATGCACACACACACACATATATATAGAGTGTTGATATGGAATGATCTTACCCATTCGACCAAGATGGTTGAACCGGTGACCGTGACCCATATACAAAAGCGACTCGGTCTTCAAGTTGGTTTTGAAAACATTGACCAATACAACTTGAATTATTCAGTTTTTACTAATGATTAGTTAGTTTCGAGTAACCAACTTCTCAACGTATCATAGGTGTCCCCGTTTCTGCGATTCATAGAAATAAGATGGAAGTGTTCTACTAGTTTCATTAAATAGTAGATTTACTTGCTCCTTGCTACCGATGGAAGTCCCCATACCGATTAATTAATTTCATTAATTAATGTTTGTGTAAAGAGGGAAGAATCCCCAGTGAGAATCTCTACAAGTATGCATCATTCACACGTCAGAAGTGTTCTACTAGATTTACTTGCTACTTGCTTGCTTATACTGCAGGATATGAAATATTTTGGTTGATGTAAGTTTGGTTGGTAAACAGGAATAATGGATAGAATAAAAAAACCCTACCACCTATTGACACCATGGGATAAGGTAGCATCACTTCTCTCATCAATGGGGGCAAGATCAAAAGATCTGGAACAAGGATAAAGACAAAAACCAGAGGAAGTGGTAGACAAAATAAATTAGTATTTTATCAACTCTTCTGAAGATTTGCACATAGCACAACAGTTTTGGAACTGCATCCCTATATTACTTAGATGATGGTTATTGGGCACATTATTTAGAAGACCTTCAACCCGTGTTTCTGAATCATTTTCATGAATCCTTTTTGTTGTTCTGTTTGGAGTAGTTGGCCAAGTCAATGATGTTGGAGGCAGAGAGGCAACTTTGGTGATGGATCTAAAGGATAGCTATCAGAATGATCCAATGCTCTAATTCCCTAAATATCACTTTGAGACGTTTAGCCTCTGGGAATTATTATCTTCCCAAGTGTCCTATGCCCTAATTCTCTTAAAGGCATCAAACTGGTCTTGTGAGCATCTTTTTAAAAAGCATAAATGTTCAAACTGTTCTAAGTGCTTAGAAATGGCTACCAAGAAATGGCATAAATAGTTCAATAAGCATTGCTATGTCTTTAGCTCTGAAGCTCATGTTTAGCTGCTACACAGTTCTCCCATCCTTCTACTGCAACACCATATATTTGGCATGCTTATATCTGTAGGAAGGTTTTATCAAGTGTTGGAAGCTCAAGGATCTTAAGAAAGAAGGAAAGAATATATGAAAGATTTCATCATCTTCTGTTCTTTTGGGATCTTGTTGATGGGAAGGAATTCCAAAACTTTTGAAAACGAAGTTGAAACAGAAGATGGGTTGTTCACTTAGTCGAGGAACAGAATTACCTCTTGGACAGGAGTGAATAGGGTGTTTTATAGGATTTCCTATGATAATTTTTTTTGGTAGAATGCTTTTCCATAAATCCTGAAATATAAGGCTGTTATGGTTTTAATCTTTTTCCCCCTATTTATGTTCATTTTTATCCCTTTGTATGTTATGGGCCCGAGCGTAGGATCTCGTCACGGATTAGTCCACAGGGAGAAAGCTTTGCTTTCCCTTATGCCTTCCCTTGCGTGCAGACCCTATTGCGGAAACTGAATGGGTGATTTGTCCAAGAGACCACTCGAACTCTCCTTTTAGGTGATTTGTCTAAGAGACCACCCGAACTCTCCTCACTCTTTTCTTTACTCGAAAACTGAATGCCTTTATTTCAATTCGTGGCTCCTTAAATAGGAGATTACAGAAGGAAATTCCTAATTAAACTCAAACTCCAACTTGAACTCAAACTCCTAATTACCTACTCCTAATGTTAACACAACTCTTACTTACGATAAGATAAGATAAGGATAAGGGTAAGGGATGAGGAATGGTGTAGCTGGCGGCGAGTTGGCGGGCAGAGCTGATGTGGTAAGATAAGTGTGGACCCACCCTGATGAGCTGTCATGTGGGCCCTGCCCTACTGCTGCTGCTGTCGTGCGGTGCGTGCTACTGTCGTGCGGTGCGTGCTGCTGTCGTGCGGTGCGTGCTGCTGTCGTGAGGTGCATGCTGCTGTCGTGCGGTGCGTGTTGCTGCCTAGTGCTGCCGCTGTGCGGTGCGTGCTACGTGCTGCTAGGCGGTGCGTGTTGTGCGCTGTCAAGCGGTGCGTGCTGCTGTGCGGCACTGCCGGGCGGTGTGTGTTGCGTGCTACCAGGCGATGCGTGTTGCGCACTGCCGGGCGGTGCGTGCTGCTGTGCAGCGCTGCCGGGCAGTGCCTGTTGCTATGCGGCCTGCTGGGCGTGCTGCTTCCTATGACTACGCCGCAGTGCGCTGCCGGGCGGTGTGTCCATAACATCACACCCCTCCTGGACAACGAGCTTGTCCTCAAGCTCGAATTCCGGACGCGTGGCTTGGAACTCTGCCAATGGATCAAACAGCTGCACGCTATCTCTCAGTCCACCAATAGGGACTGTCCCGTAGCTCAGTGCATAAAGCTGGTTCAGTCCACATGGCTTAAATCTAGAAGGCATGAGTAGGATGTCCGCACCAACAGTTATCCGATGAGCCATTTTCACAGAGAAACCGACCCAACCCCTGACTTTGTCATGGTGTTAACTCTCAAAATGTCTGAGAAGTTGTTCCCCAACTCCTGGGTCATGTATGTACTTTTTTGGAAGATCCACATAACGAAAATCACTTACTGGACCACGACCCTAGTGTGCTATGTTGTGGATCACAAGAACGCACCGGGTATACTTACAGAAGAGAACCTCAAGAGCAGCCTCCATATCCTGCCCATCCACCTTATATCTCTTGTGCACTCCTGTTTCTTGGACTTCTGCATAGTTACCATACTGTGGTGCCACAACCATAACTCTATGTTCAAGCCGAGACAAGGCCTTCGGTAAAGTCCCAACAACATCGCCAAGTCCACCTGTCTTCGACCCAGGAGCACATTCTGCAGGTACCAATATGACATTGTCCCTGGCCAAAGGAGGGGACTTTACAGTTTCATCCCCCATGCGCTGATTACAAAAGAGTTGCTTGCAGCGGTACAGCCCTCCCTATGGGTCGTCGCTGCCGCTGTATGAGGGAAACTCCAAACGGCTATATTTGAGAATAACTGTGGCTGTCGGGGCAGCGATCTGCTGTTCGCTGGGTGCCTCTGCCCAGTCCGGACGACGACTGTTTGTGTTGGCGATTCCCTCAGAACTCCTTTCTTTGTTGGAGAAGAATGCCTCCAGCAGGCGTCGCAGCTCCCGGACATCTTCCTTGACTTCACGAACCTCCATGCTGATTTCTGCTAGCCTATGTTCCAGTTCGTGGACCTTGGATGATAGCTGCTCCATATCGCCCATGACGTTTGGCTCTGATACCAGAATGTTATGGGCCTGAGCGTAGGATCTCGTCACGGGTCGGTCCACGGGGAGAAAGCCCTGCTTTCCCTTGCGCCTTCCCTTGCGTGCAGACCCTATTGCGGAAACTGAATGGGTGATTTGTCCAAGAGACCACCCGAACTATCCTTTTGGGTGATTTGTCCAAGAGACCACCCGAACTCTCCTCACTCTTTTCTTGACTCAAAAACTGAATGCCTTTATTTAAATTCGTGGCTCCTTAAATAGGAGATTACAAAAGAAAATTCCTAATTAAACTCAAACTCCTAATTACCTACTCCTAATGGTAACACAACTCTTACTTACGATAAGATAAGATAAGGATAAGGATAAGGATAAGGGATGAGGAATGGTGTAGCTGGCGGCGAGTTGGCGGGCAGAGCTTATGTGGTAAGATAAGTGTGGACCCACCCTGATGAGTTGTCATGTGGGCCCCGCCCTACTGCTGCTGCTGGGCGGTGCGCGCGTCTCGCGGTGCGTGCTGTTGCCGTGTGGTGCATGCTGTTGCCTAGTGCTGCCGCCGTGCAGTGCGTGTTGCGCGCTGCTGGGCGGTGCGTGCTGCGTGCTGCCAGACGGTGCGTGTTGCGCGCTGTCGAGCCTAGAATGTTATGGGCCCGAGCGTAGGATCTCGTCATGGGTCGGTCCACGGGGAGAAAGCCCTGCTTTCCCTTGCGCCTTCCCTTGCGTGCAGACCCTATTGCGGAAACTGAATGGGTGATTTTTCCAAGAGACCACCCGAACTCTCCTTTTGGGTGATTTGTCCAAGAGACCACCCGAACTCTCCTCACTCTTTTCTTGACTCGAAAACTGAATGCCTTTATTTAAATTCGTGGCTCCTTAAATAGGAGATTACAGAAGGAAATTCCTAATTAAACTCAAACTCCTAATTACCTACTCCTAATGGTAACACAACTCTTACTTACGATAAGATAAAATAAGGATAAGGATAAGGGATGGGAATGGTGTAGCTGGCGGCGAGTTGGCGGGCAGAGCTGATGTGGTAAGATAAGTGTGGACCCACCCTGATGAGCTGTCATGTGGGCCCCGCCCTACTGTTGCTGTCGGGCGGTGCGTGCTACTGTCGTGCGGTGCGTGCTGCTGCCGCCGTGCGGTGCGTGCTGCGCGCTGTCGGGCGGTGCGTGCTGCTGCCTAGTGCTGCCGTCGTGCGGTGCGTGCTGCGCGTTGTCGGGCGGTGCGTGCTGCGTGCTGCCGGGCGGTGCGTGCTGTGCACTGTCGGGCGGTGCGTGCTGCTGCCTAGTGCTGCCGTCGTGCGGTGCGTGCTGCGCGCTGTCGGGCGGTGCGTGCTGCGCACTGCCGGGCGGTGCGTGCTGCGTGCTGCCGGGCGGTGCGTGCTGTGCGCTATCGGGCGGTGCGTGCTGCGTGCTGCCAGATGATGCGTGTTGCACGCTGCCGGGCAGTGCCTGCTGCTGTGCAGCCAGTTGGACGAGTGCGCTGCCGGGCGGTGTGTCCATAACATTGTATAGCGTTCATGTAGATTATATTCTTACACGAGTAATGATTTGGGGATTAAGGGATTAAGGATGACAAAGGATCCAACAATTTTAAAAAAGGTGTCGGAGAAATGCACATACGTGGGTCTAGAAGTGGACTAATGACTGGACCAGTTAGTTAAGGATCTTGTTGCTGTTGAGAGTCAGGCCATAACATCAGAGTTGCCAAAAGTGTCATTATCGCAGTCTCAACCCTTAGACGATTTGGCCCAAGCCCAACAGCAGTAGCACCTGCTTCATTCATCATCTTCACCTCCTTCTCAGTGGTCTGAAACATTAGAAACCCAACAAAAAATGCAAATAAATTAGTAGCTCTTTTACAAAGGTAAAACCCTTGAGAGCAATCTCATATATATTTTGATAACTATATAAAGTTTCTTGACCAATCCATGTTAAAGTAACCTGTCTAAGTTCTGAACCAATCAACCTATATGTTATAATGTTGTAAAAACTGGACTAGAATGGTTGCTTAGATCAGGTTGAACTAGGAGAGTATTCCCTGTCAGGGTACCTATTTGGTTGGCAAATTGAATTGAAATGCTGTAATAGACAGAGAAATGCCAAACCAGATTATCTGCGTGGGAAAATGTGCAAACCATCCAGTCTAATGATGATTCAATAACACATTCCTTCCTCTTTCTTTTACTTGTGAGGCCACAGCAACAGTTTAGTATGGGTTCAGACTATGGTAAGCCCAGATTGAACCAGAGCAGTCTGCTACACTAAATCAAAAGTTTCACCAAAATACACACATGCATATAAACGAGAGACAAAGAAAATTGGGGGTGGATTAAGTATAATGTGTACTAACCCCCTTCTGGTCCAATTATTATGAGCCCACTTGCTTCTAATCTTGAGCAGGTCATGGTAATAATAAGGGGAGTTGCTTCTGCCACCGCTATGAGAGACAGCTTTGACTGGGCAACCTAGAACAATAGCAACACAAATGTAACTAAGAGGAGTTGTCTTCTAATATTTTCATTCATAGACATTGAATTGATGAAAAACAGACACCTGGCATAAAAGGTAAAGCATGCCACATGAGAAAGTCTATAAAATATCCGCAGTACACAATTTAAGATATCAATTCTTAAAAATACTTCATTTCTAAGAAACCCTGCAAGGAAAACTAGGAAACAACCATAATTGGTCATTGCCTTGTTAAGTGTTTTTTCAATAAAAACTATAATCAAAATATCTTGGAAATCTATTAAATATATATACTAGGGGAAAAAAGAAAACTCACGATAGGCAAAAGGCTGCCAGTTTTGGTAGGAGGAGGATTCAGACATCTCGTGCAGCCGTTGACCTAGTAAAGAAACAATTAACAAATCTTAAGAAAATACCAAATAAGAACAGCGCAAGTAAATTTAAAATAGAGACAACATGTGAAATTATTCAAATGACATGAGTACTAAAATTATAAATGATTCAAATGTTTAACAGCAGCTAGGATGACCCGTTGCAACCTGTCTACACGATTTTCTGATATTGAAAGTGGACGTTCAGTTAGAAGAGGTGTTATGCTACTTGCTCCTAATTCCTGAATGTCTGCTAGGTAAAAACCAAGGCTTCAACAAAATAGTCTCTATATTGACATTTAGAACATACTGTGCATTTCTCAACCAGTTAAACTCCCTGAGGGATTTGTCTCCTCATCAAAGGTCTTCCTAGAATTTCACTTTGTTGCCATTGGAAAAGTTATAGTGAACATGTTGAAGGGATGAAGGATATACATCAAAGAGATGTCTTTCCAAGGAGAAGCATGGGTTGCTCTATAGGTCACTGGTTGCCTTCGCATCCCACTCACCAACAATCTGGCCATGAATAGTGCCAGTTAAAATAGACATTATTAAACTAAACTATTCAGTTATTTCAGTTATTTTACAATTGTGCTTCATTTTAGTTATTTCATCATAAAATGGTATGCCTATGAACATATTGCAATTTAGTGATGCAGTTAATTTGTTTCCTCAAATTCTGCAAACATAATTGTTGATTCTCAGCCTCTGAAGCGGAAGAGTGAAACAGAAGATTGTGAAGGCTTCCATGAGTGGACCAGTATCAGGAAAAGGGGGCAGGGTATACAACAAGTCAAAGGTTCCAAAGCATAGCAAATCAGGGCCTCAAACCCCTGTGCCAAATGCAGGTGAGAAGTGTCTCTACGATGGTTTCTTTTTTGGCATTAATTCTCCCTCTGGTTTTTCTCTTCACCCCTTGCTTCCATCTCCTCCGCCACTGACACCCAAAGGCAAAATGTTTAGCAATGATCAATAAAAAATTTAGCAAAACAAGTATTTTTTAATACATATTTTTGATGTCTAATTTGCAGGTTCACCATCTGGAAATACTCTTACTCCAGTTGGTACTTGTCGTTATGGCAGCTCTCTAGGTAAGTTAATTAGTGGTTGCCTTTTGGACGTTTTGTCCCTGCTCTACTAGTTCTTTTCATTTTTATTTTTATTTTTCTTGTTTTTTCTCTCCTTTTCTTTTGATCAATAATAAGTTTATTTACTATCAGTTGCTGGCTTTTTGCATCATTAAGTGGCTTATATAGGCTTCATACTTGAAAGGAAGGACTACATGCTAATAATGTACTTTAACTCTGTTAGGAACTGCCTAACTCAGGGACTCTTTCGAGGGAGCCTGCCTCCAGAATGAGAGAGAGAGAGATAGAAAGGAAGAGAGGTTGTATTCCCAATTCAATAATCCCATTCGATTATAGCCTGTTGTTATTTATACATTGCTGTTATACAGCTGTTACAGTTCAGTTGTACCAGCCTCTCCACTTGTCAGTTCACTTGTCTAGTTTGTTACAATCTTTGATCTAGTGGTTAGTTGTTAGTTACAATCTTTAAAGGCTGTCGTGGCCTTTTCTTGTACACTTGTATTTCTTTAGTTTGTGTCCCAACAGTCCCTCCCCCCTTAAATTCGACCTTGCCCTCAAGGTCAAGATGTGGGAATTTGTTCTGTAACTCCAAGTAAGGTTCCCAAGTTGCATCCTCAATTGGGAGGCCTGACCATACCACCATGGCTTCTGGTTCGATGTGATTCCCTTTGCGTATCCACCTGAAATCTGTTTGAACTTGGCCCTCTTCTGAGAATGATGGGAGGGTGGTTGTTGTTATTGCTCCTGTTTTTGGCCATTTCTTTAATAGGGATACATGGAATACAGGGTGTAATTTTGATGTTGCTGGAAGGTCCAGCCTGTATGCCACTGATCCGATGCGCTCCACAATCCGAAATGGGCCGAAGTACCTCGGGCTCAGTTTGTCCCACCGGTGGCCTGCTACTGAAACCTGCTTGTATGGTTGTAATTTAAGGAAGACTTGCTCCCCGACTTGGTACTGGGCAGGCCTATGTCTTTTGTTGTAGGAGTCTGCCATCCATTGTTGGGCTCGCTGGAGGTGGGATTTGAGATCTTGTAACACCCTATCTCGTTGGAGGAGTTGGTCTTCTACTGCGGCTACTGCTATAGACCCCTTCTCATAGGGAAGTAGGGGAGGTGGGTCCCAACCATATAGAGCCCGAAAGGGAGTCATTCTGGCTGCACTGTGATATGTGGTATTGTACCACCATTCTGCCCAATGAAGCCACTTGAGCCACTAGCGGGGCCTTTCCCCTACATAGCACCATAGGTAGGTTTCCAAACTCCGGTTGACCACTTCAGTCTGTCCATCTGTTTGAGGGTGGTAGCTGGTAGATTTTTAGAGTTGCACTCCTTGTAGTCGAAAAAGTTCTGCTCAGAATTGACTCATAAAGATAGGGTCGCGGTCAGAGACAATAGAGTTGGGGGTACCATGTAGTCGTGCCACCTCCTTAGTAAAAATTTCAGCAACCATGGAGGCTGTGAAGGGGTGGGGCAGAGGGAGAAAATGGCCGTATTTGGTGAACCTATCAACTGCTACGAGAATGGCGGACTTGCCATAGGAAAGGGGGAGTCCCGTTATAAAGTCCATGGATATATCTGCCCATACTTGTGTCGGGATTGGGAGTGGTTGTAGCAGTCCCGCTGGAGGCTGGGTATCCGCCTTATTTTTCTGGCAAATGACACATTCGGGTATGAATTTTTGGACTGAATTTCTCATGCCTTTCCAATGGAATTGGGTGGCTAGTCTCTTGTAAGTGCGTAGGATCCCTGAGTGCCCTCCTACTGGGGATGAGTGGAACAATTTCAGGAGCTGTTGAATATGGGCTGAATCATGTGGTATCACCCTTCGGCGTTTATTTGTTTTCCACTGTGTACCCTGGGTGGCTAGTAGGGTCTTCTTAGATCTCTGCGCGCAGCTTGCACAATTGTGGGTGCCTTTCAGCTTCCTCCCTTAGCTGTCCCATGATGGAACATGTAGGGCCCGTGAGAAGTAATGGGAACAGTTGTGGCTGGCGTGACAATGCATCTGCCACCTTGTTAGCATGCCCGACCTTGTATTTAATGACATAATTGTAGCCAAGTAATTTGGCTATCCATCGTTGTTGTTCCGGGGAGAGTACGGACTATTCCAACAGAAATTTCAGGCTCTGGTGGTCAGTTCGTATGATGAATCTCCTTCCCAGGAGGTAGGGACGCCATCTCTGAACTGCAATAACAATTGCTATCAATTCATGTTCATATACTGATTTGGCCCATTTTTGTGCGGTCATTGCCTTGCTGAAAAATGCTAATGGTCTTTCTTCTTGCATGAGGACTGCACCCACTCCTTGGCTTGATGCATCACATTCAATGATGAAGTCCTTTGAGAAGTCGGGAAGTGCGAGCGTTGGCGGGGAGGAGACAGTTGTCTTGAGTGTCTCAAAGGCCTATTGGGCCTCCTTAGTCCAACAGAACCCATCTTTCTTAAGCAAACTAGTCAAGGGGGCAGCAATCAGTCCATACCCTCTAATGAATCGCCGGTAGTATCCTGTTAATCCCAAGAAACCTCGTAACTCCTTAACATTTTGAGGTCGGGGCCAATTTGTCATGCTTGAGATCTTTTCCGGGTCTACTGCTACCCTACTGTTCTCGACCACGTGCCCCAAATAATGTACTTGTGTTTGTCCAAATGCGCACTTTGACTCCTTTGCAAGGAGCTTATGAGTCCTTAACAATTCCAAGGTGATTTGGAGATGTATTAGGTGTTCGTCCCATGTTGCGCTATATACAAGTATGTCATCAAAAAATACAAGTATAAATTTGCGCAAATGGGGTCGAAATATGTCATTCATAAGGGCCTAGAAGGTAGCTGGCGCATTGGTCAGCCCAAACGGCATAACTAGGAATTCATAATGCCCTTCGTGTGTACGAAAGGCAGTCTTGTGGATGTGTCCTTCATGGACCCGAATTTGATGATATCCCGATCTCAAGTCTAGTTTGGAGAATATGGTGACCCTGCCAAGTTCATCCAGTAGTTCATCGATTACTGGTATCGGAAACCGATCCTTCACAGTGATACTGTTCACGGCCCTATAGTCTATACAAAACCACCACGTCCCATCCTTCTTTTTCACAAGTAATACTGGCGAGGAAAATGGGCTTTGGCTGGGTTGTATGATTTTTCTATCAAGCGTCTCTTGCACTTGCCTCTCAATTTCCAGTTTCTGAAAATAGGGCTAACGATAGGCCTTACATTTGTAGGTGCAGGCCCGGGCAGCAAGGGGATGTGATGGTCATGGGCACGCTTTGGTGGTAGTTCCTTAGGTTCTTGGAAGATCACTGAGAACTTCTGAAGTAGTTGTTGTAGTTGTGTGTGGCCCTCTTCGGATCTGCTTTCTTGGGCTAGAATGGGGCCATTTGTGTGGGAGTCTATCTGCATTAAAACGATGTGGGCTGGGTCTGCTGCTTGCTTCCTTAGGGAGGCGAGGCTGATAGGTCCTGGGCCCTTAGATCGTTGCCCTTGAATATGTACTTGTGAGCTGCCCATTTGGAAATCCATGGTGAGGCGGGCCCAATCACATATCACCGGCCCTAGTTGCCTGACCAAGGTTTGGGTGATGAAATTGAGGGTGCTACCACTGTCTATCAGAACCGATACATGGCGCCCCTGTATCAGTCCGGTTACTCGCATCATTTGAGAAGAAGCAAGACCGGTCAAGGCTTGCAGGGATACTTCCGGGTATTCCTTTGTCCCTGGTACCCATTCTTGGTCATCCCTTGGCTCCTCAATGTCGGTTGATTGCTCGACATATTTAGTTTCAGGTTGCTGGAAGAAAACTTGCGAGACCTTACTGCGATGGCCCGGCCCGAACTTGTCTCCACATGCGTAGCAAAGGCCCTTTTCTCGTCGGGCTTGCATCTCAGCCCAGGTTAACCTCTTGGCTGAGCCGGGGCCTGAACCAGAGCTGGCATCCTTGCTTGTGATTCCTACTCCTGATCTGGGCTCTGGTTTACCCAAGATTCCAGGTTCTTGGTTGGTTACACCAGGTCTGATCACAGCTCCCAGGGGTCAGCTGATCCTTCTTGCCCGGTTTATTTTGTCTTCATGTAATCGAGCTATTGTTGCTGCTTCAAGAACGGTGGTGGGTTGCATGGCTTTTACCTCCAGTCGCAATTCCTCCTTAAGTCCTCCAACAAAACTGCCGACAAGCGCATTTTCTGGCCAGCCTTGCATGCGCACTGCCAATCTTTCAAGCGCCATCTGATAATCTTGGACGGAGCCGGTCTGTCGTAGCTTAGCGAGGCTTTCGTCATAATTCTCAAAGGCTGAGACCCCAAATCGCATGGCTAAGGCATCGGTGAAGTCAGCCCATATGGCTCTTGGGTGTCGTCGCCGGTACCATTGGTACCAGACGATCGCCTCTCCTTCTAGGTGTGCAAAGGCTAGTGGAACACGATCATGGCCTTGTGTGTCGTGGTAATCGAAGTATCTTTCTGTTCGCAGAAGCCAGGAAGTGGGATCTCCTCCTGTGAAGATGGGAAACTCGATTCTTGCAGTTCTTGATCCACTTTGATGACTGGTGTCACTGCGTTCTTCCTGAATTTGCGCAGGTGGTGCCTGGGCCAGTCTTTCCAGCAAGGATGCAAAGCTTTCTTTGATTTCTTTGACATCGGCTGATATTCTTTGCATTTCTCCTTCCATGTAATCGACTCTGTTCTCCATTGTTGATGATCTTATGCTTGGCATCTTGGCTCTAAATTGGCTCTGATACCAACTTGTTAGGAACTGCCTAACTCAGGGACTCTTTCGAGGGAGCCTGCCTCCAGAATGAGAGAGAGAGAGAGAGAGAGAGAGAGAGAGAGAGAGAGAGAGAGGAAGAGAGGTTGTATTACCAATTCAATAATCCCATTCGATTATAGCCTGTTGTTATTTATACACTGCTGTTATACAGCTGTTACAGTTCTGTTGTACCAGCCTCTCCACTTGTTAGTCCACTTGTCTAGTTTGTTACAATCTTTGATCTAGTGGTTGGCTGTTAGTTACAATCTTTAAAGGCTGTCGTGGCCTTTTCTTGTACACTTGTATTTCTTTAGTTTGTGTCCCAACAAACTCTCTTTTAGGTCTCTTAACAAAAAAGATCAATTTGATCAAACATGCAGATTCCTGTTGTTATAGGTAGGCGAATATATGACATAACAAATGTCCTGGAAGGAATTGGACTCATAGAGAAGAAGCTTAAGAACATAATACGTTGGAAGAATGGGGCTTGCTATTTTACATTCATTAGGACTTGGGTGTCTTTTTCTTTGCTTTACATATATTCTTCTATTTCTGTACACGAGCCATTGGGAATTCATTTGAGGATTGATTGGTTGATTAGGGGACTTGATGTCGCAAGGCCAGGAGAAGAAGATGATGATACCACAATGTTACGTGATGGGATCTGCTCCTCACAAATGGGCGCCTCACATGCACATCCACCGTGCATTGGGAACATCTCCTGTGAATAAATAACAAATAAGTACGGGAAATGTTCCCAATGTATGACAGGATGTGTGTGTGAGGAGCAGATCCGGTTTCCAATGTTACAGGTATGCACATAAGCTGATATTGTTCTATAGACATGCACACTCGGATGGCTTGTGCTACCATGCCTTCATATTTTTCTGTTTGTTGGATATATCAGTTTGCATTGGATTCAAGAAATGCTGCATTCTCCACAAATGCTACAGTAACCATGATTTGATTCTAAAAGAAATTGGTCTCTTTTTTTTCCAAGAAGAAAGAGACTTTATGTTCTGATTTTATTCTGCAGGCAGAAGTTGAAAACCTTTCCATGGAGGAGTAGAGACTAGATGATTGCATAAGGTTGTATTTTTTGTCAGTTGTTATGGTAGATCGATATCTCCCTCAGGAAAGACTGAGGGACCTAAGTGAGGATGAGAACAATCAAAAGTAGAAAATCTTTACCTCTTACCTCAACAAGATTTATTATTGACGGGAGTAAATTATTGTACTCATTGACATATATCTTCAAAATGTCTAGGTGGTTGTTTGTGACAGAAGAAGATATCAAGGGTCTACCCTGTTTTGTTTCATTGTACCCAATAATATTTCCACCATTATGAGAGATTTTTGTTTATTTATGCATTTATCTTTTCATTTTTTTTATGGAGAATGATATTTTTTTTTGTGATTTTTGTTTGTTTATGTGTTTTTCGTTTCTTTTTTCTTTTATATTTTCTTCATATATGCATTTGATAGCAAGTTACCAATGTGTGTATATATTGAAAATATATAATTAGTGGATGTTTTTGAGGTTCTTTTAACAGGAACAGAATTGGGAATTCTGGCTGATTCCGATTCCAAGTTCTAGTTGAACCAAATAGCAGGAACCGGAATTCTGACTGAACCAAACAGATGTCAGGAATAGATGATTCCGATTCCGATTCGATTCCTGGGGATTCCAATTCTGGTTCTGATTCTGGTCCTGTCCACGAACCAAACGCACCCTCAGTGCAACATGTCTTGAAACTAATGCAATAGAAATTAAGTATAAAAGAAATCATCGATCACATAAGGTCGTAGGAATGTTGCAGGTAAAGCCATTCATTAAGGTTAGCTTTAAGTTTTTGCTTAAATAAAGATTAGTTTGAAACATTTGCTCCAAGTTTTTAGCTTCCATATGTTTGTTTTATTTTTTTGGGCAGAAAAGTTGCCACTTTGGGTACAGTCCCGTAGTTTTTCTTAAAAGGAAAGTTTTTTGCATTGCAGGTATACTACTGATTTTATAGAGTTTTTCAGACTTCATAATGGTTTTTTGAGGTTTAAAAGGGTTTGTGTTTTATTTGGAAGTAGCGATTCCAAGCGGGATTGTTAAAACAATGCTATTCCTGAATTAGGGAAAGAGTTGGTCTAAAGAGGTAAACACTCAATTTTGATTTGATAAAGTGGCCAATGTTTGGTAGGAAACCACTACCGACCATTTTATGATTGATCTTGCCGGTAATACAATAACTAAACGTATTCCGGCTAACCCATATGTGATGTCCGATGAAGAAGAAAGGACATTCGGGTTTACATTGACCCACCTTCAATTGGCCATAAATTAGAGTTAATGCACAAAGACACGTTTTTGAATGAGGTAAGGCATCGAATCGAATATTTTAATGGGCACTTTAGAGCTATGAGTAAATATGTATTGGTAGATGACTATCTGTTGTACTTTTACTCTTTAATGAATTTCTATTTGCCAATAAAAGATATGTTTGTGGAACGTGGGCTCATTTGTCGGGTACCCCTAACGGATTGACCCGGCCGATCTATTTTTATTAGGTTTGGACAAAATTTTAGGCCGATATGCTCAGTTTTGGGCTTTCAGATAAGCACAGTTCAAGCCCAAACCAAGTTAAATATAATCATATATAAATTTCAATAAAATATACAGCAATTGTAGGGAAAAACAACACAAATTTTATGAACTTTATGGTCAATGTAATAGGGAATAGTAAATTTAGAAGCCAATTTTTAGATGGATGCAACAATGTCAGAAGGCTCAAGAAAGAATAGTGCTATTAGCATAAAGCAGGGTATTGAACCACAACTAATAATTAATTAATAGATAAATAATAGTTAATTTTGACAAAAAAAATCTGTAACTCATTAATCAATGGCTATTCTGGAAAAATATGGAATTTTCTATATGACCATGAAAAGTAACTTCAGATGATTATACAAATCTATTAGTTTTAAAATTTATTTTCATTAAATTAAATGTCAATTAAAGGTTGATAATGTTACCCATTAATAAAATAACTAGCAGAGAGTTGTACAGGCTTGCAAAAGCTAAATTATTGTATAGGAAAAAATGAATTTGCAAAAGGTAAATTTTTTAATTAATAGTTTTTAAGAAAAATGATTTACTTAAAATAAGTAGAAATTTATGGATAATAATATATTTAGTTTAATAAAATAAATAAATAAAATTTTCAATTTTGAAGTCAAATTAATAAAAATAAAGAATACAAATCTTTTTTCTCAATTTTGTTGTTAAATAAAGAATACAAATCTTTTTTTTTTTCTCAATTTCCTGGTTGGGCTTTGGGCTTTATATGGGGGTCGAGCTTGGGCTCAAGATCTAGGCCCGATGGTCCGGTCATGCTCAAGGCTTGGGCCTGAATATGTTCCGTTGATATAAAGGCAAAGCCTAGTGGCTTATGAATAGGTTTAATCCCAACCCTGGGGCTAAGACAGGGGGACCCCAATGAGCCATCCCCCCTATGGCCCAACAAATCCCCACTCTTCATGTATATTCCCCCCCACCCCCCAATGGTCATTCATATTTATTCCCCCTACCCCCCCCCCCCCCCCAACTCACTTAGATTTTGGCACCCCTCATAAAAAATTTCTAGCTCTGCCCCTGTCCAACATAGACCTAACCTATTGATAGCCCTAAATTATTAGGCTCGGGGAGAAAGAGAAATAATTTGTTAGTAAAATAAATTATTAACTAATTGAATAATTTAGTAAATTAAATAAATAGAAATCTATGGATAATAATTTACTCAATTTTGTAAAATAAATAAATCAATTATTTATTGTAATAAAATAAATAAGTAACTATTCATTTATTATTGGGACATAATTGGTCCAAGTTATCTTGAACTAAACCCAACCCATTGACAACCCTAAATATTAGGCACATGTTGAATTAAATAAATAAAAATTATAGATAATAATATATTTAATTTAATAAAATAAAACAATAAATAAATAATTTAAATGTTCACTTTTGAAGTTAATTTAATATAAATAAATCATTTTTATGTATTATGTATATAAGTGTATATGTATTATACCATTTTAGAAAATTTTATTGGTAGGGAAACAGTTATATCATGGTCCCTACACATAATATACTTCTTTGTAAAAGAGATTAGAGAGAGAGGGAGAAAATATCCCTCTTCGATCAAAAGTCAAAACCTAAACCCTTTCTTTTCATGTTCTTCACTTTCAGTTTCAAACTTCAATCCTAGAGTTTTGTTCTCCTTTGCTCTCACAACTCTCATCGGTTGACAGTCTCAAGCTCTCAGCTCTCACCAAGTTAGGCCAATATTGTTCGAAGGTGGGAGGAGCCTTTCGGTCTCAAGCTCTCAGCTCTCAACTCTCAAAGTTTCATTCTCCTCTACAGCCATTTCAACGCCTTCGAATCTCTCTCTGCTACAAAATCCATGAAAATCAAAACACAATCAATATCAAACAAAGTCGAACGACTGGGACTCGCAGGCTTCTTGTTTTCCTTCAAGTAGTCATCGCTCTCAATGCTTTCACAACCGACGTCCAACGGCAATGGTTTGCTCCTCCTCCTCCTCCTCCTCCTCCTTTTTCTTCTTCTGATTTGGGGTTCTTCTCTACATACTACAGTTGGGAGTTGGGACTTGGAACCCAGAACTTGGAAGGATTGATTGCATCGACAAGAACCATGTGGCATTAACCCCAATAAGGGTGACTAAACCAAAGCTTCACATTCAAACCTAGGAATTCTGTAGTCTGTAGAGAAGAACCCCAAATCGACAAAAACTCTGTGGCTCGGCTCATTATCAAGCTCGAGCTGAATTGAGCTCGAAACTATGAATTCTGTAATCGAACTGATCTCGAGCTTATATTTCCAATTTGAATCGAGCTCGAGCCTTGCATTTTCCTACCGAGCTAAGCTCGAATACTTAAATGTTCGGATCGGCTCAACTTGAATCCACCCCTAGTCACATCCTGACGTGACTTGTGAATATGTTTAATCCTAACCTAGGGGTGGAGCTAAGGGAACCCATGGAAGCCATGGCCTCCATTCCACTTACATTTTTCCCCCACCCTCCTTATAAATATTGGGTTCAAACCTACCTATTGATTACCCTAAATATAGGACTATCAACGGGGCGGGTCTGGTTGAAACTAGTTGGAACTGGAACCGACCCAACATGAAATGTTGAGGACTTGGATCTAGACCCGGACCCAATAGGATTTGTAAGTTTTGGTCCGGAGTTAAACCGATTGGTTCTCGAGACAATCGGGTTTGACCCAACAGACCCAATTATAATAAATAAAAAATAAATATTTATGTATAATATATATTAAATATATAAATATTGGACTCAAGGGGAGAGAATAATTTGATATATTAAAATCTTTCTCTCAATGTCAAATCTCCTTTTTTTACTAATTTATAAATAATTTATTTACTTTTATTAACTAAATAAATGCTTAGATAATAATAATAATAAAATAAATAAATAAATGTCTATTAAAATCTTTCTCTCAATGTAAAATATTTTTTATTTTATTGGTTTAAAATAATTTATTTAATTTTTTTAAATAAATAACTGCTTAGATAATAATGATAAAATAAATAAATGAATAATAAAGAATAGGAGGAGAGAGAGAATTAAGCGAGAGAGAAGAGAGATGACATTTTATTTTGTAGGATGGCATAATCGTAAATAATTATATATGGCATTACTATAATTTTCAAATATCATAGAGCCATTGCTGTAAGGAGCATAAATTTGTCTTATATGTGGCAATCCTATAATTTTTGAATGCCTTAGAGTCAATTAAATTGGAAGGTTTGTCATATATGTGGTAGTCTTGTAATTTTCAAATATCATAGAAGCAATTACAAGTTGGATGGCTTGTCTTATATGTGGTAGTCTTGCAATTTTCGAATAACATATGGGCAATTACAAGTCAATCACAGTAGGGGGTTTTTATTTATGTGGCATTCTTGTAATTTCTAAGGAAAAAAGGCAAAAGTTAATAGTAGATTCCATTTCTTGCATCTTCACGCTTTCCTTCGTACACATTTCAGCTTAATATATTTATATAGATATAGATATTTTGATCATCTTTACTCTAATTTATTTATACTATTTAATATCCAATTATAATTGGAATTCAAAGGAATCCGCTAGATATGATCCAATTTGAATTCAAATGTAATAAAATCAAAATCGGATATAGGCTTGATTCAGCCCATTTGCAGCCCTATCCAAAATCGGATAGAAAATATGGTGTATCCGAAATCGATTTGTTTAAAAAATCGGATATATGGTTCAAATACAATTTGATTTGATTATAAAAAAATGCCCTACCCATTAGTTAACGCTGACAATTGGAATGGTGGAATTGAAATTAAGAGATAATTAATGCCATTCCATTAACAATGGGAATGAGATTCTAACATTCTTTAACACTAAAAGAGGGACCCTTGCTTTACAGGGGCTGGAATGGAATTGTAACTAATTATAAGTACTCAAGTCTTGAAACTCATATAAAGACTTAAAAGAGATCATCGTGCGCTTGTTTTTTAAATATTGCTTCAACAAAGCATCTCATATAAAAGAACACGATCATACAGTGATACTTCCGAGTTATACTTCATACTTGTCCTTTGTTTCACATCGAGAACTCCTAGTTGACCTAGACGGTAAGACCGTTTGGCCCAGGAACCGTCCAGGCAACCGGTTCCGTTTTACCCTAAACCCGGTCCCTACCAAAAATCATTGAATCAATCAACGACCTGTTAACCTAGGCGGCCGAACTGTCGACCCATTTAACGGTTTTTGGCCATTTTTTATTTTTTAATTTTTTTTGTTAGAACGGGCCATCCGTTCGAATTGTCAGCTTGGAAACCGGTGGCCAGAACAGTTCTGTTTCTGGGTCATTTTTTCTAGATGTCAATAATTAGACGAAATAACTTTGTAGTCATAATCATGGGAAGGGTGGACATTGCAAGGGATTCCAAAACCTTGAAAGATAAATCCAAAGTGACATTAAACATAGAAAAAATTGGCCATAAATCCACCAAACTGGAAAAGCCAAGGAAAAAAAATCAGAAAATCGAGTCCAAAGTTCCATTTTGAGACGAAGCTAAACATACATGCAATCAAAGAAAGATACAAAGTAGATCGTATTGTAAGAAACTAAAAAAAGAACATTGCATAAGAAAACCCAAAGAAAAAACAAAAGGGAAGAAATAAAATAGTGGTAAACCCTAAACCGTTGGAGGATCTTGAAGAAGAAGACCAAACACATTAAAAAAAAAAAAACAAAAGTAGAAAATGATAAAAAAAGGAACATACCGCACACGCTCGAATAAATCCCACAATAGAAGAAACCTTTGAATAGTGAAAATCCAAAAGCATAAAAACCATGGTTTTCGAACCACCATTGGCCCAGATGGATGGGCATTTCATCCCGAGAACCCTCCAGGCAACTGGTTCCGTTTTATCCCAATCCCATTCCCTGGCCAAAAACTGTTGAAACAGTCAACAACCCATTGACCTGGGCGGTCGAACCGTCGACCCGTTGACCCATTAAATGGTTTTTGGCTGTTTTTTATTTTTTTTTATTGGGAACCGTCTAGGCAACCGGTTCCGTTTTTATTCCAATCCCAGTCCCTGGCCAAAAATCATTGAATCAGTCAATGACCCATTAACCCAGGCGATCAAACTATCAACCCGTTGACCCGTTCAATGGTTTTGGTTGCTTTTTATTTCTTTTAATTTTTGTTGTTAGAATGGGCCGTCTGTTCGAATCGTTGACCTGAAAACTAGTGGCCAGAACAGTTCTGTTTTTTGGCCGTATGAGTCACACGCTCGAATGACATAACACATATGATACTACTTAAGGGATCTCACACACTCAATTTTTTGCCTATAAATTTTGTTGTCAAAACGGGCCATTCGTCCGAACTAGATGGTTGAACCGCCATTTTTATTTTTTTAATTGGGAACCGTCCAAGCAACCAGTTTCATTTTACCCCAATCCCGATCCCTGGCCAAAAACCATTGAATCGATCAACAACCCATTGACTCGTTCAATAGTTTTTGGCATTTTTTAATTTTTTTGTCAAAACGGGCTATCCATTCGAACCGGACGGTCTAACCATCGACCTGAAAACTGGTGGGTAGAATGGTTTTGTTTTTGGGTCATATGAGTCACACGCTCGAATGACATAACACGTATGATATTGCTTAATGGACCTCACACACTCAATTTTTTGCCTGTAATTTTTATGGTCAGAATGGACCGTCTGTTCGAACTGGATGATCAAACTGTTGACCCGAAAACTGGTGACCATAATGGTTCTGTAATTTTTTGCTTGTAATTTTTGTTGTCAGAACGGGCCGTCCATTCGAATCGGATGGTTGAATCGTCGGCCCAAAAAACGGTGGCTAGAACGGTTCTGTTTTCGAAAGGGGAGACCACCCCTTTCCCTTTAATATATGTACTAGTGGAGGGGGCCCTATGTTGTAGGGGCTCGCTCATAAACTATCAGGCTCGAGCTCGGAAGTTCAAGCTCAACTACCTTTGATTGTAGGTCTCTGAAGCAGCTGAGGTGCCGAGCCGAGGTTCCAAGCTAAGGCCTCCCTTAGTTGACAAGGTCGAGCTGAGGTCTCCCTCAATTGTTAAGGTGCTAGGCCGAGATCTCCCTCAATGACCGAGGTGCTGAGTCGAGGTGACACCCTATGTACACACTCGATTAGGCTCTTGCAGTCGAGGTGTCGAGCCAAGGTCTTCCTCAATGGTCGAGGTCTCCCTCAGTTGATGAAGTGTCGAGTTGAGTTTCCCTAGTAGGCGAGGTGTCGAGCTGAGGTCCCCCTTAGTTGACGAGGTGCTGAACTGAGGTCTCCCTCAATTGTCAAGGTGCTGACCTGAGGTCTCCCACAGTGGTCGAGGTGTCATCTAGCTCAAGCTCGATTCGAATTAGAGACTTGAGCTGGAGCTCAGAAGTTAGAGATTGGCTCGGCTCGAGCTTGACTACCTTTGGTTGCAAGTCCCCTAGCAGCCGAGATGCCAAGTTGAGGTCTCCCTGAGTTAGAGAGAGTGGCATTCTTGTAATTTATAAGGAGAGAGAGAATGACATTCTTGTAATTTATAAGGGGAGAGAGAGTTGATAGGAGAGAGTGGCATTCTTGTAATTTGCAAGGAAAGAAAAGCAAAAGAGAGAGAGATAGTGTGGTATTCTTGTAATTTGAAAGAAAAAAAAAGCAAAAGAGAGAGAATTGGTAGAGAGTGGCATTCTTGTAATTTGAAAGGAAAAAAAAGCAAAATTTACTGTTAGATTCCATTTTTTGACTTCTCAAGCCTTCTTTATTGATATTGATATAAGATATAAGATGGTTGGGTTGGGATTTGATTTGGCTCACCCAACTCGAAAAAAAAAGTTATTTTCTTCAATTTTGCTTTGATAGGGTACATATGTATTGCATGGGTCTCATGTTTGCTGGTTGTGAATTGGATCCTAGGTCAATGGTTGAGTAATTTAATTAACAGAAGAGGGGTTAAACATAAATTTACCTTAATTTTAATTCATTGTTAATTAACAACACATTTTAGTTAACTATTGAAGTTGCTCGATCCAACATAGTTCTTGAACCGAGGTCACAGTCAGATAATCCTGTCAACTAGGTGGAGCCGAGGTGGAAGGATGAGGTCGCACTCCAAGATTTGAAACCAAGAAAAGTCAGAGGCCCGAGGAATTATCCCTAAGTAGATACTCTGACGCTCAAGTTAGTTGAGGAAAGGTGGGCAGTCAGGCCGAGCAGTTAGAGAACAGTACTGGTCTAAGCAGAGTAACAGTATGAAAATCAAGAATTGGATCCCTTACCTTGAGTGGGAGGTACCTTTTCATAGCTGAAGATCCATGTCCTGGTCAAATGAGGCTTCCAGGGTTGTCGGGATGAGGTTAACTGCTGAGGTCTTCGGGATAAGACCTAATCCCTAGTGGAGTTGTCCTCATTCGTACAATGATCTCCTGTTTTGGTCACGCTTATCCACATGATGCGGTGCTGACGTGGCCGAGGAGATAGGGTGGCTATGTAGGCAACACGTGGCGTCCGGAGCCAGCTCAACCATAACCCAAACAACTATGAATTAAAATTCTATAAATTAACTATAAATGTAATTAACAGTAAATTTCACTAAAATAACTATAATTTATGATAATTATTGATAGTTTATGAATTTGGTGAAATTTCCATTTATCTTATTGTTAGATTTGGGGGCTCTGGTAGTTCGATGCTATATATATATATAGAGAGAGAGAGAGAGAGAGAGATTCACTCTTAATCTTCACCTTTTTAACTTCTTTTTCTTTTTTTCTTCGATTCACTTGTACTCTGGATATCTCGATCCTCCATGTCTTTGAGGTCTTTGCTCTTCTTCTTGGTTGTTCCTTCCTAATTTGAGTTAAACTCATTCATAGCATCTAAACTTTCAAGAGCCTGAACATGACCCTGCTCCTCTGCCATCTTACGTTTCTCCTTATTCATTTTCTTTTCTGTTCCTACTTCCTAGTGAAGCATCTCCATTTATAATAACCACATGCATCCCTAATCCTTATCCACCACCGTAGGCTCACCATTCACAGAAACTTCATCTTTAGATTTCTTGTTCTTGCTTTTCTTGTCCTCAGACAGTTCCGATTTGTCCTCCACATAGATAGTTGCCATTGATAATCTTCACTAATTCAGGGAAAATGCCATATATGAATAGTTGAATACTCAATTCACATTGAACTTGACCTTTGCCATGTTGTAACTGTGCCCCAAACCAAGATAAGCCTTTTTCATTCTAAGTCACCAGGCTTAAGGTCCTTGATGATAAACATAAACCTGCTGTCAAAATGAAATCGAACAGTACACCACAAACACAAAGAATCTCAAGCACAAACTCGTTTCTTTGGCAAGGAATTTTAGTAACTTCTGGAAATATGTGACCCAATCTTTGGCTCAACAACTCCTAGTTTGAATAATTTGTCTTGCTTACCTTCCTTAATTTTAGGGATATTGAGTTCTAAAAAGTTCCTCAGCTCCTCGGCCATGAGTCCTTCAGAAACAACGTTGCATTGGTTTACAACGCCATTGCAGAGATCAGATAGATAAACAAGAGGCTGGGTCAAACTTTATAATTTCATTAGAATCAAAGACGTATTTGATTGTACTTAATTGTACAGAAGAGATAACAATATAGATGGTTATGGTGATTATTTTATCCATTGAGATGAGCATGTTGTATGTGTATCACTGGCGTCACCATAGCAATCAGCGATTTCATGGGTAGCCCTTCAAAAAAAGAAAAACACTACCTCCCTCTATTTTATTGGATGGAAATCATTAGTATAATGCATTAGTTGTTCAAAAATACCCATTTAACGTTTACATCTAGACTTGTTCATGACCGGATATAGCACAACGGGCCGGTCTGACCTTGCCCATTCTAAGCATCAGTTGATTAATTAATTAAAATAAAAAAGGGATTTTATCATTCATAAACATCATCATTATCATCATTCTTTGACATAGCAAATAAGCAACATTAATTAAGCAAATGTGAATATGTGACTCTCGGTAATTAATTAAGCAAAGAGTACTGGAATAGAAAATCCCCGTAAAATAGTATGGAATCCCAAAAATTTTAGATGAATGCATACGAATTCAAAAGAAAAAACATGTTGAGCTCACAGAAATATCAATAGGAATTCAAAAGGAAAAACATAAATCATAAAAAAACATAAACCAGATTCTAGAAGCAAAAACATGAAAACAATCAAATGGTATGATGAAAATGGTGTTGGGCTCACAAAAATTACTGCCGGGGGATTTTACTTTGGTCGCCGGTGATTGCCGCTGCAATGTAGAAAGCAGAAACCGCCTAGTCACCTACAGTCGTTGCAAAACCGCCATAGATGAAGCCTCACCGCTGTCATTGGTCGCCGTAGGTCGTGGCCACCGTAGGTCGTCGAGGTATGAAAATGAGTTTCATTTTAACCATAGCTCACGAATGAATTAGGACTGGAGACATGGGAGTCTTTTTTGTTGTTTTTATTATTTTTTTAATTAGCGAAATTCAAAATTATAAACCTGTGAACCATTGCTCAGGTCAAACGGTTTAGCGATTTGACCACTCGGGTCAGTAGTTCTCTGACTTTTTCAACAGGTTTTGGTGAATTAGTAGTTTATAGATAACTGGGACCGGGGGCCTGAATGGTTACGGGTTTTTCTGGTATGACCGTCAAGTTCCATCTAATTTTGAAAACCATGCAAATCTCTCTCACTCTCTCTCTCTCCAAATTCTACCTAAAAATATAGATTATTCTCTATACTTTGTGATTATTTATATTCATACTTGGATGCATATTTTAATCAAACTATGTCCTTACAATACTTGATAGATACCAAAATTGAAGTTTAGGCTTTTCTTTATAATGATTTTAACTAAAATCTAAAATAAATGTAATGTTGCCGAACACAAGGAAAAAGTTGTCCCTACTGGAGGCGGTGTGGTGGCCGGCCAGTGAGTTGCTAAGGTTGAGGTGCTCATCGGAGCTTGTTGCAATTAAAGAAAGAGCCAAGTTAAAAGAGTGGTGTTAACAGTGAAGGTAAATTTGAGTGGTCTGAAAAGGAGTTCATTTTCAGTCCAGGCACCCTTAGTCAGGGCGTCGTTGGCGCATTCGGAGGACGCACCAGGCATCTCCGAATTGTGTGAATGGCTTAAGCATGTAAGGATTCTTCAACTCCTTTATTGTGCATCGCCGTTAGTTTAAGTTAAGTAAAACACTCCTCTCCTCGCCTCTCCTGTCGCAGATGAGACATCTCTCCTCCCCCTCTCTCTCCCAATCCATTCGGCGGCGACTTCACAATTATCGCCGCCGGTGACAAACAAATCAAATTGGTTAGCTATCCAAAGATAGTTGACACAACCAAGGCAACAAGCTCATAGTTCTGTTTGAAAAATGCTTTTTTTGAACTGATTTTCAATATTCACTAAAATATTTCCATATTGTAGGACTTCATGGGTGGGTCCCATGCCAGCATGATTACTCTAGAGAACAGAGTGAGGGGTCTTGAGAGAATTACTATTTGGAGTTTGGAATAGAATTACGCAGGGAGAGAAGCGTAGAGCATGAGTCTTGAAAAGATTTATTTCTCTTTATGCTCTTCGGTTCTGCGTTTTCTATCCAACCCAACCTTATGTTGCAGAGAAAGGGGAGAGACGAAAGCCGAACAATAACGTTAGGGTTTCACTTGGTTTTCGTTTTCATTGATTTTTGAGGTCTTTTTTTTTTCCTTCTATCGTGTCCTTGAAATCTCATAGAAATTTCAAAATCATTAAAGAAGTGCGGAGCAGAGGTAGAAGAGAATAGCATAGGAGACCTTAAGGCTTTAAGTAGAGCAGAGCAATTCATTTGTGAACGAAGATTTCTTCTATGTGATGCAATTAATGAGGGATATGGGCACCTTCACAACATCAGCAATCGTTGTTCCTTTTCTGGATGAATGGCAGAGAAATTTAAGTGGCACCGCTGAACTTTCCATGTTTGTTCTACAGAATCAGTTTTTCTGTTATTTGAAGTCTTCATTGCTGAACTTCAAATAGGGAGAAAAGGACAATGAATTTTCAGACACTTCTGCTATCTATTCTACCAGTAATCAACATCTTGTTCATCTCAATTCGAATCATCTCCCATTGAAGATGACTTTTCACCACAGAAATCTACTCCTATGCTTCGTGATTTCCTTTTTCCCTCTAATTGCCTCTGAACACTTATCCCTCTGCAGCTCAACATGTGGCTTAGTCTAATGTGAAATGATCGCATAATTACTCTAGAGAACAAAGTGAGGGGTCTTGAAAGAATTGTTGAAGAAAGGTAGTACTTTTATGGTGGGTTATGAAGGATGCTAGGTTGGTTGGCAAGTATAATGGGCTCTCTAATTACTCTAGTAGCAAGTTGGGCAAGGGTGGCAATGGATGGATTCCAATTGCAGAGAGGTCCCTTTCATTTGATTATGGATGCGCTTAATGTAGGTGATATTCATTCAGCATATACTGAAGTTTTATCTACAGGGGATGATCTTTTTTGCTTGTGAAGTCGTTGTCGGGCAGATGGGGAGAGAGGGAGGAGAGATGTCTCGTCTATGACAGGAGAGGAGCAAAACACTCGTTTTGCTTAACTTCAATTAACAAAGATGCATGGCGCGTGGCGCATTCTTCGCATGCTTAACTTCAACTGTGACAAGGGATGATCTTTTGCTTGTAAGTGCATTCTTCGCATACTTGAGCCATTCACACAATTCGGAGATGCGTGTCGCGTCCTCCGAATGCGCGAATAGCGCCCTGACTAAGGGTGCCTGGACTGAAGCCAAGATCTCTGAAAAGGGCTAAAGCAGAAAAATCATTTGCATGGAGAAGCAACTGGATGCAGAAGGAGTTGGTAAGAACATGGATAGGAAACTGATGAATATTCAAAGCAAATGCCAATGAGCTTTTTATGGAAGAATACTGGTGGACAGGAAAATGAATGCGCATTAGGTGATCCAATGAGTGCGAAACTTCTGATCGGACACCAGGTATGAGTGAAATGGTTGGAAGACGAGCTTTTATGGATTGTGTTTAAGAAAGGGAAAGACCTAAAAAGATTCCTAGAACAGGAACCTTGGTTGGTGAATGGATATCCCCTTCTACTGCAAAAATGGTGACCCAATGAACCCCTTGACAATATAGTGTTTATGGAGATGTGTATCACGGTAAGGATTCTTAGGGCTTCGGTTGAAAAGAGATGTTTGGGAATGGGGTGCGAAGATGGAATCCGTACTCGGGGTTGCAATCAAAGACAATGATGATGAGGCAAATGAAGAGGAAGAATCAGAGAATGTCAAACCTATCTGGGAAAGATATTTCAAGATCCGGGTAAGAGTGGATGCAAGTAAACCGATAGTCATCGGTAACTTTGATGAAAATGAAAATGGTGAGAAGGAGTGGTACAATTTCCGATATGAAAAACTTCCAAAATTTTGCTATAGATGTGGGATCATAGGTCATGAGGAAAGACATTGTCAAAAGATCTCAAATGTTTAGGCATTGGAGGGTTTAACCAACAAGATGGCCGGTCAGAGCTTAAACCTAGAAGAAGGACGATTAAGCCATGGCCCGTCACTTAGGGTTTCACTAGAGAAGAATGATTTTAAGTTCATAAATATGTCCAGGGGAGAAGGGTTGAGGAAGTGCTAGCAACCGGAGAGAGGTAGAAAATCTAGACATACAGGGAGTACCAGCAACCGGAGAGGCTTCACCCAAGCATGTGCAAAATCGGACTGAGGTGCCTAGCATGATGGGATTATGTAGGCGGAGATTACTCCAAGAGGCTACGACTCTAAGTTTGGGGTTGCGAGGAATGCTTCCACTGGACAATACTTTTAGGGTGATCATCTTGCCGGAGAAAACTTGACGGCAATACGAGACAGGGGAAGAAGAAGGTACAGTGCGAAGATGACATATGCCATGGGGGGAGCTCGAGAATGGAGGTGATGTTGATGGGAGCACCTCACGCAGGCACGAGTGTCAACTATAACAGGTAAAGTTGGTAGGGAGTGTTGACGTGGCAGTAGGGGAGATGACAGGAGTCAAGTCGAGAACAGAAGAGTCAGATCTAAAAAATCTGATGGAAATGAGAAGAGTGAAAGGAAAAGAGGTCATGAAGGAAACTGACTCGATAGACGGAGGATATCTTTATAATTTTCAAAAGAAAAGGAAAATTGAAGGGGTGATTATTCGAGAACTGGATGGGTCGAATTCTGAGTCAGAGGGCCCGGGTGCAATGGTATCTGAAAAACTAAGGGGAGAACAGGTAGGTGACTCAACCCGATGTGGACAAACTTGGGAAGGATAGAGAGGGAAAGAAAGTTGGATGGAAGATTCAGACTGCGGCATAAACGATTTGCTGGCAGACAATCTAGATGAGCTGGTGGGTACAGGTGCAGGGGATGAAGGGGATGAATTCGTCTTGACAAAGATGGAGCTTGAGTCAGTTGCTTTTACTATGAAGAGCAACCAGATCAAACTGAGAAATGAAGAGGTATGTACGAAACCATTAAATTAAAAATTTGTGCCTATTCAACTATCTGAATACCCTTTAGTAAGCTTTCAAAGCAATATTTTAAATTATTTAAGTTCGGTTTTATTAAATTTTTCCAGATTAGTGAGGAAAAAGAAAAATCTGCTTAATTTTCTACTTAGAAAGAAAAGAGTGTGAAAAAAAATATGTTGAATGAATTTACCACAAAAGGATGTAGATTGCATCATTTAGGGGTAACAACAACAAAAAAAATTCAGGAAAAAGAGAATAAAAAAAAGAAGAAAACGAATAAGATGTGAAGGTCAAAAAAGTTTGTTTATGGTCCTAAAACAGATATCTTGGGGTTTTTTATTCACAATGATAAAAAAGATAGTATCATCAAGAAGACAAGATTGAGACAAGTCATCGACAATGTATTTGGAGATTCTATTAATAAGTGGGTTTGGGTCCTGTCCCAAAATAGGCCCATGGTAAAAAATGAGGCTTCTAAGTTGGAATTTTCAAGGATTAGGGTCGACCCTAACAATTCGAGCCCTGAGAGAGACCCAAATAAAAACAGGTGAGGAGTGTGTCTTTCTAATGGAGACAAAGAATTCACTCCTGAATTGTAAGAGAAAGTTGAATTTTCTAAAAAATTGAAATTGTTGGGGAGTAGATTCGATTGGTCTAAGTGGAGGGTTAGCCCTTTTTTGGAAGGAAGGTATTGAGGCAAAGATTAATTATGAAGACAGGAATTTGATTCATGTATGTTTTTTTTTACCAACTGAGAGAAGACTGGCATTGTTCTTTCATTTATGGAGAGCCGAAGAAATCTACTAGAAGAATCTTTCTCCAAAAGTGGAAAACTTTGGCGGATCTTATTAGGGGCCCTTGGGTTTGTTTGGGTGACCTGAATTTTATATTACATAGTTCAAAAAAGGAAGGGGGTAGAGTTCTTAGTGAAGCCTAGTTGCAGAAGTACATATTGTTCCTAGATGAGTGTGGACTGAAGGAAATCCCTAGTGAGGAACCTTTCTTCACTTGGTCAAACAAGAGGGATGAGAGCTACTTAATTAGAGCAAAATTGGATAGGGTGGTCTGCAATGAATAATGGCTATCTCTGTTTAACAATATCCAAGCTAGAGTTCTTTACTCTTTGGGGTTTGACCATTTCCTCAAGGAAATGTGGACAGATCATGAGGACAAATTTTTTTTGGAGAATTCCTGGAGGGTAGAGAGAAGGGGGTCCAATCAAATTAAACTAAGAACCAAGTGTAGGGAGTTGAAGGAAACCCTTAGAGCTTGGAACAAAAATAACTTTGGAAATGTTCAACAGAGAATCACATAATTAATGGCTCACCTAAGGAATCCAATAAGACAGGTGCTTTATACAATCAAAATAAAGTTGGAACTCTGGAAGCATAATTAGAATCTTGGATCAAAAGAGAGGAAATTATGTGGTAGAAGAAATCGAGGGTGACCTAGCTGAATTGTGGGGATAGGAACACGAAATTCTTTCATTCAATAGATAAGGGAAGGGGAAGTAAAAATAAAATTCTGCATATCAAAAAAGCCATTGGGGATTTGGTGGATTTTGAGGAGGAGGTATTACAAGAATTGGAAGATCATTTCAATAACATATTAAAAACTTCTCGTCCATTAATCCATGATGAACCGATAAACTATGTAAACACCAAATTGGATGACATGGATAGAGAGTATCACGTGAAGAGATTGGACGATAAACCAAAATGCACTCTCTCAACTTAAAAAATTTAAGGCCGCATTTGGAAATAATGCAAATGGAGTGTAAATTCTGGTTCAGGGTAAATTTATACTCTTGTTCACTTTTGCTTGTGTTTGATAACACTACATTTTTTCATTGATAAATGATAGACCAATGCATATTTACATTGATAGTAAGATGTAAAAGTGCATCAATAAAAAATAAGTAAATTTGCATTCAATTGGACTTTTGATAAAAAAAAGCATATATTTTATTGGAATTCGTGTTTACATCAATAATAAAATGTGAATGCAAAACTAACCTAACTTTATAATTTATATAAACCTTTTTACATTCTACATATTTTCTTCATTTCCAAACGCAACCTAAATGTTTTTCATTCACTATTCCTACAGAATATATGCTGCACCTCTCACAGAAACATGCAGAATGCAAGTAATTAATGAAGACAATTTTCGATTAAGGGTGCAATGTAAGAATTAATAAAGGGAAGCAAATCAATCCTTAATTTTGAAGAATCATACTAATACCATTCGATATACAATGAACAAGAAGCCATGTTGCACCCCAAAGAATATCATGCTGTAGTTATCAAGGAGGTTTAAACGTAAATACCTGTATCCATCGCAGTAGTTGAAACCCTTGCGGAATGAGTGATGAATCAATGGTAGGTCGACTGTGGTTTTCCTCAGTTAAATCTTCCTTCTTCCTAGGTTTTCTCAGCTCTTTGACTCTAATGGGGTAGAGCAAGAGGGCGGCTAGATGATTTAACATATTGGGAACCATAACATAGGAGCCTTTATATTTTGACCTAATAGGATCCCATTAAGCCTATATGGGCCAAAATGTGGTATCCACTCATTAAGCCCCATACCCTTTTATTGAAGTCTACGGGCTTTGCCTAAATGAATCACTTGATTTAGCCCACTTACAAGATAGCCCATCAATGCAATTGTTTCACTGAATATGTAACCCACTTAACAGAGATTAAAACCTAACAATCTCCTATTTGGGCTACATATGAGAACTGAAACAATTATATTGAAAGAATTCCTTATGTGTATACTTCTTGTGCTAATTTCTTTAGATTTTTCCTTAGTTTCAATCTAGTCCATCTTCTGTACTAATATGAGACCATGACGGTTTTCGCCACATATATGCGTGACTAAGCCTTTCATGCTCACCATATCAATGCATTCAATGACATAGATCAAGTATGGATGAGTGGCATGGAAATTACATGCAATGTGATCTCAAAACATGCCTATTTCCAACTGGTTCAACTTTATTCTTTGGAGAGATCAATCAAAAATCACAAACATATTGAGAGATGTAGATGATGGAAAGAGTCATAAACTTTATTATGTATAAATGTAGACATACAAACATGCCTTAATCCATAGTACATCCAAGAGCAAAAAAAAAAAAGAAAACTCCCACTAAATCAAGGTATCATAAAACATGCCTATACCCATACGAACAGTGTGCTCATGAAAATCTTAGGTGGTAATCCCTTGGTCAACGGATCCGCTATCATGGAGTTTGTCCCTATATGTTTATGCAAATCTGACCACTCTGAACTCTTTCCTTAACAGATAGAAACTTGATATCAATATGTTTCGACTTCACAGAACTTCTGTTGTTGGAATACAAAACTGCAGATTTATTGTCACACAATAACTTTAATGGCCTTTCAATGCCATTAACCACTCGCAGCCCCGTGACAGTTATGCAGCCATATCCCATGATTGGATGCCTCAAAGCAAGCTATGAACTCTGCTTCCATAGTTGAAGGGGCTATGAGTGTCTGTTTAGCACTTTTCTAAGATATAGCTCCTCCAGCTAACTTGAAAACATAGCCCGAAGTGGATCGTTTGCTGGCTTGGCATCCCACAAAATCAAAATCAGAATACCCAATGATCTCCAAACTGTCTGATTTCCTATAGATTAACATGAAGTCATTTGTTCTCTGTAAATACCGCATGACCCGTTTGGCTGTTTTCCAATGATCCAGTCCTGGGTTACTCAAATATCTGTCCAACAGTCCCACTATAAATGCTATATCGGGACGGGTACAAGCTTGAGCATACATCAGACTTCCTATAATCGAGGCATGGGGAACCTTTTGCATCTTCTTTATTTCAAGGTTTGTTTTGGGGTACTGATTGAGACTGAACTTGTCTCCTTTAGCCACAGGCGTATCACCCGACGAACAACTTTTCATACCGAATCTGCTTAGCACCTTTTCGATATAGCCCTTTTGTGACAATCCAAGAATGCCTCGAGAGCGATCTCGTAGTATTTGTATGCCTAGCATAAAAGATGCGTCCCCAAGATCTTTCATCTCAAAATTCTTAGTGAGAAATTTCTTGGTTTCGTGCAGTAAGCCTATATCGTTACTCGCCAGCAGTATGTCATCGACATATAGTACCAGGAAGATAAACCTGTTCCCACTAAACTTGTGGTATACACATTCATCAACCACATTTACCTCAAAATCATATGAGGTAATCGCTTGATGAAATTTGTAATACCATCGACGAGAAGCCTGTTTGAGACCATAGATGGATTTTTTTAATTTGCAGACCATAGACTTTGAATATTTGGATTCAAAGTTTTCTGGTTGAACCATATAAATCGTTTCATCAATGTCTCCATTGAGAAACGTTGTCTTTACATCCATGTGATGTAGCTCTAAATCAAAATGAGCTACAAGTGCCATTATTGTCCTAAAGGAGTCCTTCGAAGAAACCAGAGAAAATGTCTCTTTATAATCAATGCCTTCCCTTTGAGTGAAACATTTGGCGACTAAACGAGCCTTATATCTTTCGACATTGCCTTTTGAATCCCTTTTGGTTTTAAATATCTATTTGCAACCAATGGGTTTCGAGCCTTCAGGCAACTCGACAAGATCCCAAACGTCATTTTCTTTCATGGATTTCATCTCTTCTTGCATGGCATTGATCCAATGTTGAGAATTAGAACTTTGAAGGTTTTACGAAGGATGATTGGATCATCTTCCGCTAAGCCTACCGAATCTTCTTGTTCTAGGAGGAACACGATATAGTCATCTGGAATCGCACTTCTTCTTTGTCTGTTGGATCTCTTCAATGGCACTTCTTGAGGTTGTTGGGTTTGCTCTATGGAAAGAACTTCATTGTTGTCTTGAACCGGAATCGCTTCATGAACAGTGCTAGGAATTATTGTCTGATCACCGTCGATAATAATGTCAGAAAGAGAAATGAATTTCTCTTCTTGCAAGACAACTGTTTCATCAAAAGAGATGTTCCTTAATTCTTTCCCTCAAAACTCAACATCTTCAAGAAATCTCGCATTTCCCGTCTCAAAGAAGGAGCGGGTAGTGGGATCATAGAACTTGAACCCTCGAGAACGTTCCGTGTATCCAACAAAGTAACAGTTAACTGTCCTAGAGTTCAATTTCCTTTCGTTGGGCCTATAAGGCCTCGCTTCAGCTGGACATCTCCAAATGTGTAAGTGCTTTAGGCTGAGCTTTTTCCCAGCCCACAACTCAAATGGGGCTTTAGTTACTGCTTTGCTGGGTACTCTGTTAAGGATATACATTGCAGTTTTTAATGCTTCTCCCCAAAGTGATTCAGGTAAAGAAGAATGACTAATCATGCTCCTTACCATGTTCTTAAGTGTCTTGTTTCGTCTTTCAGTAACACCATTCATGCTGGGTGTACCCGGCATGGTGTACTATGGGACGATACCACATTCCTTTAGGAAGTTAACAAAGGGTCCTGGACGTTGCTCTCCTGATTCATCATATCTGCCATAATATTCCCCACCACGGTCAGATTTGACGGTTTTAATTTTCTTACCAAGTTAAAATTCAACTTCAGCTTTATAAGATTTGAAAACGTCCAGGAATTGAGACTTCTCACTTATTAAGTATAGGTACCCATACCGTGAATAGTCATCTATGAGCGTAATGAAGTACTGCTGGCCATTCCATGCAGGCGTAGGGAATGGCCCACAAATGTTCGTATATATCAATTCTAAGATTTCCGTACATCTATTGGCACCTAATTTCTTTGTGTTCGTCAATTTTCCCTTAATACACTTAATACAGACTTAGAAGTCCGTTAAATCAAGAGAATCAAGAATTCCATCCGACACAAACCTCTAAATTCTCTGTTTAGAGATGTGGCCCAAGCGCTTATGCCATAAGGAAGTAGAATTCTCGGTTAATTTACGCTTTACACCTTTAGTACTTGCATGTAGGATTGCATTGTGGGAAGCAATAGTTTCTAACATATAAAGACGATCAATTAAAATACCGGTACCAATAACATTTGAATTTAGAGAAATACTAACTTTATTATTTCCAAAACTACAAAAATAATCAGATTTGTCTAAATAGGAAATAGAAATTAAGTTTCGTTTAAATGACGGAGCTATAAACGTCTCAACTAAATTCAAATAACAACCGGTTTTTAAAATCAATCTAAAATGTCCTACAGCTTCCACAGGAACTTTATTGCCATCGCCTACATAGATGAATCTTTCAGCATCAGTTGGCGGTCGGCTCCAGATGCAACCCTACATAGACACACTTATGTGAGTAGTAGCGACAGAATCTATCCACCAAATGTCTATAGGTACAGAAGCTAAATTAGCCTCAGAACAAACTAAAGTGAGAGGCATACCCCTCTTTATGCGCTAGGCGGCGTATTTGGAACACTCTTTCTTCATGTGTCATCCTTTCTTGCAGAAAAAACAGGTAAATTCCTCACCTTGCTTCTTCGCCTTTTTCTGCGTGGATGTTCCTTTTGCAGTATCCTTAGTCCTTTTCTTTTTATTATTCTGAGAGGTTGATGCTAAGTGAGCACTTTCCGTCTTTTCTCTCTAGATTCTTTCTTCTTCTTGCACACATTGAGAAATGAGTTCATTAAGAGTCCATTTCTCCTTTTGAGTATTATAACTCACCTTAAATTGACTGAATTGTGCAGGAAGATAAATGAGAACTAAATGTACGAGCAAATAATCATTTATCTCTAACTTTAGTGCCTTTAGTTTACTCGCAAGATTCGACATTTCCAGTATGTACCACCTTATATTTCCTTTTCCCTTGTATCTCATAGAAATTAAAGTAGCTAAAAGGTTGTTAGTCTCTGCTTTTTCATTCTTGGCGAAATACTGTTGTATCGCCACAAGGGATTCCTTAGCATTATTGCTCTCAAAAATAGAGCCCCGAAACGCTTTCGGTATGGAACGTTTCACAATCATCAGACTCATGCGATTAGAGCGATCCCACTTCTCAACTTTGGCCTCATTGGAATTGTCCTCAGCCGGGATGGGTCGCTCCGTTCTTAATGCAAGGTCTAAATCCATGCAGCTGAGAACGATTTCTACATTCTCTTTCTAGATCTTAAATTTTGTACCATTCAACATGTGAATGGCACTGATTTGAGCAGAAACATTATTTGTAGTTGCTGAAACTGAACAGAGAACAAAAACAACATATAATCAATAATATAAATTACAAAGGCAAGATACCCAGCACAACTTGATATTTAGTGTTTGCACAGAAACATCAATTGTAAATGGTACTCTCAACGCAACAATCAAACATTGATAATAAATCCTATCAAACAATAGCCTTTCTTTGGACCGACTACTATTCACATGGATAATAGCTTTACAATATCAATATTCATCATCGCATGTGTGTTCATTGTCCGACCAAACATCAACCTTCTTTTGGGCCGACCAATGTCCGCATGGACAATGAACACACAAAATCTTTATATTTCAAATCATTGCATGTGTGTTCACTGCCCGACCAAACACCTTCCTTTGGGTCGACCAATGTCCGCAAGGACAATGAACACACAAAATCTTTATATTTCAAATCAAATTAATTTTACACTGCATAGGCTACTTTGGTAACATGCTGCTTCAATCAATTTAATTTAAAACGAAGAGAAAAGTATTCATCCAAAACTATATTCATCGCATGCATGACAAAGTCAAAAAGGTTCAAGGTTACTTCCATGCAAAAGGAGAGAAAAACGGACGCATGCAAATTGCTTACGTGCATGCAAATCACGATTCCAATTTTTTTTTTGAGTCGATTATGTAGACGCATTGAATCACTGATGCGAATTCATTCTTGGGTTCCAGAGGTGCATCGCAACACTGATGCATCATTTTTTTTTTCTTTTTTGGGTTCCAAAGACACAATACCGATTCTAGAGACGCATCACAACCAAAGACACAACACCGATGCGTCTTCTGTTTTTTTTTTTGCTTCCAGAGACGCATCGCAACAACATTGAATCATCATCACAATGCGTCTTTGTTTTTTTTTTTGTCGACTAAAACCGAAACCGCATTGAATCATCAATGCGTCTTTGTTTTTTTTATTTTTTTTAATATCATGCTGCAGTTATCAAGGAGGTTTAAACGTAAATACCTGTATCCATCGCAGTAGTTGAAACCCTTGCGGAATGAGTGATAAATCAATGGTAGGTCGACTGTGGTTTTCCTCAGTTAAATCTTCCTTCTTCCTTAGGTTTTCTCAGCTCTTTGACTCTAATGGGGTAGAGCAAGAGGGCGGCTAGATGATTTAACATATTGGGAACCATAACATAGGAGCCTTTATATTTTGACCTAATAGGATCCCATTAAGCTATGGGCCAAAATGTGGTATCCACTCGTTAAGCCCCATACCCTTTTGTTGAAGTCTACAGGCTTTGCCTAAATGAATCACTTGATTTAACCCACTTACAAGATAGCCCATCAATGCAATTGTTTCACTGAATATGTAAGTCTACTTAACAGAGATTAAAACCTAACATGCAACTTATTGGGTGTGTTGAGCTATGTTAACTTTTGAAAGGGCCCAAGCAAGATGCAATATATATATATGATTTGGTAAAAGGTGGCCGATGTGTGGAATGTAATTAGACGTGTTTTACATGGCTCATAATAACTAAACTGTCTCAACTTAAGGAGAAAAGCAAAAGAACAAATTTGCTATTTTTCATAAAAAAGAACTTTTCTCCTTTTTCATATATGTCATACGTCAAGTTTATCAAATGCCACTTAAGCTCCATGTGATTGGAAACTAGATGAATTATTCAAATGATTCGCTTTTGTCCTTATTTTTGTTCTTGTTCTTATTCATTTCATTCAACATAAACACTACTTGGTCTTGTTGGAATTATACTAGGAGTCAGGCCCGGTTTGACCACCGGTCCAGATAATTTTGAAACGATGGAGATCTCTGGCCAATAATTAAATCCCACGTAAATTCCAACAAGATCAGGGTCAATTGCTAATGGCAATGGTTCACTACGGAAAAACCTCCTTTCAAAGAAGAAGATCAAAAACTACACGAGAGAAAAAGGAGGAGAAAAAAACCTCCAACCCCTCGTGACATTTCTCCTTTTCCTTGTAAAGCAAGCGAAGGGACGAAGAGAGAACAACAACGATCCGCAGGAAATCGAACCAACCACATCTTCAATCACCGGCGCCGTTAACCATTTCGTCCTTTCGGCATCCCATCAATCGGAGAAAGTTTGCATTCCCTGCCGTCCGTTTTCATGAATCCTAGCCTGAAATGTCGCCGACGTTGGTAGATTTCAGAAATCCGGCGACCACCCCGCAAATGCAATCAAGGAGCTCGTCTCTTCAAAGCTCTAACCCCAAAGGTCAGATCTCTTCTTCTCCTTCTTCATTCGATATCGGTAGTTTTGCTTCAAAGAATCTCGCGGAGCAACGAGGGAAGTCGTGGCAGACCGATTCTGAGATGATGAATTCATCGAATCTCGGTCGTGGTGCTTCTACTTCTAGAAATGCCAATGAGGGTGGTGTTGATATCAATTTTACTTCGCCGTCTGCGTCGCGGGTTGGTTCTGAGAAGCCCTCCTTGGCACCACAGTCGGGGCTGTCGAAGCCCCGGTTAGTGAAGGTACGAAAAAACTTGAGTTCTCACCTCGGAAGGTCAACACCACTCTCGGGGACTCGAGTTGATCAGGGTTTTAATCTGTTTCGTCCAGCTTCCGAGAGTTCGGATCGCATTGACGATGATTGTAGAATGAAGGAGTTGCGTGATCAGTGGCAAAGCTGGAATCCATTCTCACCTGACTCTGCGTACAATAGTAGAGGATCAAGTACTTCAGGTGCTTCAAGTTCCACCATTAATCAGAAGTTTGGTCAGTCAGGTGAAACGACTTTTGTATTTGGAGCAAATCACAGCAATCTGGTATCGAGTTCAAATGTAGGTAACAGCGACCCTGGTGATATGGTGGGCAAATCGCTTCCAGATGACACGAGGAGGTTGGACATTGGAATCGAATCAGAGAATCGGAAGGAAAAAGATGCTCCGTTTGTTTCTGGTGCCAGTGGAAGAGAAAGTTTCAATTTGGGTAAGGATTCAAGTGGCGGTGTTTTTGTATTTGGAAGTGGCAATCAGAAAAGCTCTGATTTTGATGGAAGTGCAGCATCGAAGCTCCCAGATGAGATGAAAAAATTGAACATTGAAAACTCTGGGAGTGGTGAAGGTGTTCAGAAGGCTGAGGATGTTAATCTTAACTCCAAGGCTAATGATAGAATACCGACATTTGTCTTTGGAAGTAGTAGTAATACAACTGGTGGTTTTCAAAGAAGTGTGGAATCTAAGCTTCCAGATGAGATGAAGAAATTGAACATAGAAGATCCTGGTAATGTTGATGGTACTAATAAGTCTAATGATGCTAAATTTGACCCTAAAACCAATCATAAGAATGTTTTTGTCTTTGGAAGTAGTAAGGACAATGCCAGTTCATTTGGTAAAAATTCAGCCACTTCGCTACCTGATGAGATGAAGAAGAAGTTGAACATAGAAGGCTCTGGCATGGGTGATGGTGCTGAGAAGACTAAAGTAGATAATCTTAAACCCAATGATAAGACTCCTTTTGTCTTTGGAAGAAGTAAAAGTACTTCTGGTCCTTCTGGTCTGAGTGCTGAAAATACTCTGCCTGATGAGATGAGGAAACTGAACATTGGAAGTGGAAAAGATTATGTTGGTGGGATAGATACAGGTTCTTCTTCTTCTAGACTATTTGTTAAGGAGACAAAATCTGATCCTTCTCTTGGTAACTCTGTTCCCACACCATTCACTTTTCAGGCAGGATTACATGATCAAAATTCAGGCTTGGACCAAGTTCCTGTGGTTAAATCAAATAATGATAATGATACCAAAGTGGATGGTGGTGTTGCATCATCAGCTTCATTCTCATTTACTGCCACTGGTGTCCAATCTGTAGGAAATATTTATGAAATGCCTCCTGAAGACACAGATGGTAAGAAAGCTGGCTTTGTGTTTACAAGCACAGGGAATCGACCTGGGACACCTAATGTGGACCTCAAAACACCAAAACAGGATGCTTCTTTTTCCTCTACAGGAAGCCTATTTGCTGGGTTAAACCAAAAGTTGGAATTTAGTGCAAAGAGGGACACGGTCAAGGACACAAAGTTAAAGAAAAAGAAGGGAAAGTTGAGGCAGTCTGCCTCAGAGCACCGTTGGGCTGGGAAAGATCAGTTTTCAAGGGGAAAAAGTTCCCAAGAAAACCCAGAGTCTCCTGGAAGCTATTCACCCATGGATTTTTCTCCTTATCAGGAAACTTTAGCAGCTGATCAATGTTCCAGAGAAACTTCAGTGGCATCAGACGAATCTATCCACCTTAACCAAAAATATATGTCAACTGATACATATCCAACAGTTTCTACTGATGCAGCAGCTCAGGGTTTTGTTGCTGCAACACAACATCCAGGTATCAATAAACATGATCTAAAGTGCAGAGAACTAAATGAGGAAAAGGTCAATTGTTGTATTGAGCAAAGTGTTGGTTGTGAACATACTTCAGATGATTTTGTTTCTGCAGCTGAAAATGAGTGTTCAAAGTCTGAATCTGAGAAGGTGGATGTTAACAGTTATTGTAGTGTTTCTACTGCAGAAGCTGACCGTAGTTTTTGCTCAAACATAGAGAGGAAAGAAGGTGATGCCGGGGCACAATTTTGTTTTGTAGGCTCGGAAGATTCTGGTGAGGCTAACTTCACTTTTGCTGCATCGTCCTCTGGCCAAGGTCATGTTTCAGCAGCGAAGCGTGGTTATAGAAAGAAAAATCGAATGAAAGTTGGTCAAGATTCGTATACTTTTACCCCTACCTCAAAAGTTCAGGTTCCATCTCCTTCCGTGCAGTTTTTTCCACTTGCTGGTAGTTCTTTTCCTTCAGGCCCTGGGCAGGGTAAAAAAGAACAAATTTCTCAAAGCAAAGGGGAGCATATACCTGAAGCATATAAAGAATCAGAAGTCAAACAAGGGTCAATCTCAACAACAGCTGAAACTTCTGCAGTTCAGGAGACCTGTGAAAAGTGGCGACTCAGGTTCTTTTATATTTATACAGTGTGATCGTTTTGCTAACCATCTTTTGAATCAAATCTTATTTCTAGTTTTCTCTCTTTTAGATTTTGCCTGATTAGTTTTCAAAATAGACTTTTTGTGAGCCATAACTGACAGTGCTGTATTTAATTTTTATCAGGGGCAACCAAGCTTATGCTAATGGTTTTCTATCAAAAGCAGAGGATTATTATACACGGGGGGTGAATTGTATTTCTCCAAATGAGACATCCAGAAGCTGCCTTAAGGCTTTGGTATTGTGCTATAGCAACCGCGCAGCCACAAGGATGTCTCTTGGGAGGATGAGAGAAGCACTAGGGGATTGTATGGCAGCTGCTGCATTAGATCCCAATTTTATGAAGGTTCAAGTTAGAGCTGCAAAGTAAGAATTCCCTTTTTTGTTGCCTTTTTTATGATAAAAAGACTTTTATTAAACAAAGAAGAACATATGGGCTGGTAACAAAGGTGGCCTGTTGCTGGACAGATGTGGGGAAGCCTATAAGGACCTTGTCTTTGCATCTCTTCAATTGCTTGATTTTTTACTTAGGCTTCTGAGACAGATCCAATAGTGTGTAAAGGTATCTAAAGGAACTGTAGTATTGCACTATGAAGGATCTTACCCCTAACTTAAATGGTTAAAGGCTAAGGAACGCAAACTTCTTGTGCTAATAACTTAAAAGGACTTCATATGTGTGTGTGTGTGGATATCATTAAGCAACCTGACCAGCAGTTTAAAAGGACTTCATTTGTGTGTTGAATTATATATATTATAAAGTTTGACTAAATAAAAAGGTGTTTAAGAGATGGTTTTGTCTGGTAATCATATTGAAAGGCTTATTAGTATCTCCCACATCAAAGCTTTAACAGTGTGGATTTGTAGTACAATTAGCAGTTTAATATTAGTTTTTTTTTTTTTTCTTGTGCGTTCTTTTTAATGATTTAACACAATGTCCTTAGGCCCAACCACGTTACCTTCACCTTTTCCTCTTAGTTTTTCTTTCTTTTTTTGTTCTCTCTCTCTCTCTCTTTTTGAGTTTTCTTCATTTGTGTTGCTTGTTACATAAATCAGCTTTTCATATGGAATAGAACTTCAGTTACATCCATAGTTTTCAAGGCGCCAAGGCGAGGCTAGGCGACAGGGGGGCGCCTCGGCATTGCCTAGGCGATGGATTTTTTTAAGTAAAAATCAAATATCCTAGGGTAGTTCCCTAGGTTCCATAACCAACTTTCTTTAATAACTATGAAAATTATAAACTTCATGTTTAAGTATACAAAAACAACATATTTATAAGAAAAATAAGAAAGGAAAGAAAATTAAAAAAATATAGGGGCTGAACCTCTATTTTTGTTATAGGGAAAGAAGAAAAGAAAAGGTAGAAGAAGAAATGTGTTGATTAGGCAAAATTTTAAGTTCTTCCCTTACTGGTTCAGATTTTGAAGTCATTGAGGGTTCAATACAGCAGTTAGCAATGCTTGTGTTGATTAAACTCTAACAAATAAGAAAATAACAAAAAGAAATTAATTTATAAACACAAAAATGAATATTTTTCTTTAATAATGTCTATTTTATAATTATAATCTCAAAAAAAATAACAATATAAAAGTGTTTTATTACACAGTATGAAAAACTGCTTGGCGACTGGGCGAGGCGAGACTCCAAGGGCGCCTTGTCGCCTAGGCGTCACCTCGACAACTATGGTTACATCTAAAATAAGACGATGATTCCATTCTTGGCTTTACAACCATGTTTGGTCTTGAATTCTATTTGGTGGTAATGGAAATCCATCAGCGTCCCTTCTTTATTGTCTTGCGTTTACTTCTTTTAGGAATTGGTACTGTTATATTTGGTTGTGACGACTGACGAGCCTTCATCATCATTGTTTTTCCTCTGGATTGACAAGATGTTAATCACAAGATTATGGTTAGGAAGTAGGGTACTAACCGTACTATACACTGTTAAAGCTTCTTCAATGTTGTGAAGAATTAGTATCTCCCATCTTTTCTTGAGTTGTCCTATATAATGCTTCTATTGTAAAGTATGTTATCTGGTGCTTCTTTGGTGTGTCATAGGATGGTGCTTCATCACCTATTAGTGGAACTGTGGAAGTATTATCAGTTTACATGATTACAGAAGACCTTAGCTGACATTTCGATTTTTACTAACGAACACTTTTGATATTGTGAAAATCTCATATTCTCATGAATTCTCTTCGTGTTGGTGCATTCTTTCAAGTAAATATGATATTCCTTGAGGTACCAGGAATAAATATTAGATCTTTAACTTTTTTTTTTTGATAAATAACTGAAGTTATTTCATTAAAAAGAAACAGAGGCCAGCTACACTAGAACAAGCGGCTGGCCAAAGAACAATACAAGCTTAAGAGAAAAGCAAAAACCACTCAGAAAAAAAGAGAAAAAATCTACAGATTAAAGCCCGGTCCAGGACAACCCCAATCGAAAGAAACTTTCCCCACCCCAGCTCTTGCCAAGGAGTCTGCTACTGTGTTAGCACTTCTAGGTACCGAGTTGAACGAGGGGTTCAAAATGGAACCTAGAGAGCTGGCCAGTGTCACCAATGGTCTGAACTGCCAAGGTGAGTGAGTCAGAGAATCCAACCAGCCTACCACTGTTTGACAATTGCCTTCCACCTCCACATTCCTCCAAACTTTACATCATTATTAGTTTTAGCCTTGAATTAGAGCCAATAACTCTGCTCTTTAGGAATTTCGTTCCCCAATTGGACCTGAATAACTAAGGATGATGATGCCTTGACCGTCCCTCATCGCTCCTCCTACTCCAGACATTCCTGGATTGTCCAAGCATCCCCCATTGAATTTCAATTTAAACCTTCCTAGAACAGTGGAGATCACACCATAGACCTTTGGGGGTTACTTGTGGAAAAACCAGCTACAATATTCCAACCTCTCAATAAATCATTAAGAGGAATGCCAGAAAATTCTTTACATACGATGATTCAGTGTTTTTCTGTAATACTTCTGTGAGCAATTAGAGTATTTGATGGAAACTTTTTGGTGGTTTGAAGCAGTCTCAGGGCTGCGTCTGAATATCCTTAAAAATGAATTGGTGGCAGTGGAAGAGGTTCAGGAATTGCAAGATGGGGCAGAATGTTGGGGTTTCAAGGTGGGGAAGCTGCCAATCAAATATTTGGGAATGCCATTAGGGGCTAAATGCAATTCAAAATCTATTTAGGAACCTATCGTAGAGAGGTGGAAAAGAAATTGGCTGCGTGGAAGTCCAAATATTTATCAAAATGGGGTAAGTTCACTTTAATTAAATGTGTGCTGTCATATATCCTGGGCTATTTACTGTTCATGTGCCCAATTCCAGTGGGGATGGCAGCCCCTATTGAAAAGAGAACGAGGGAGCTCTTATGGAAAGGCTGGAAGGACGATAAGAAGATTCATCTAGTAAACTGGGGAAGGGTCTGCAAGAACAAGAAAAATGGAGGTTTGGGAATCAGAAGATTGAGAGATTTGAATATTGCCCTTCTTAGTAAATGGTTTTGGAGATTTGGAGAGCAAGAGAATAGCCTGTGGAGGACAGTAATTAAAGCAAAATATAGCCTAAGAAGCAGGGGTTGGGAGCCAGGTGAAGCAAGTCAACCATATGGTTGCTTTGTATGGAAAGGGATAGAGAAAAACCTATAGTCGTTTCCGCAAGGAAAGCATTTTTGAAGTGGGGAATGAAACCAAGATCAGGTTCTAGAAGGTTTACTGATGTGGAGGCAGTCCTTTGAAAGATGATTTCCTTGAGTTATTTGTTGTAGCAGTGGATAAGGAAGCAAGGTAGCAGCAGATTATTTGCAGTTTTCCAGGGGAAATTGCGTTTGGAATCCCCTTTTCAGAAGAGCTTTAAATGACTGTGGGATTAAACTTTCTGCTTGTTTGTTGCAAAAGCTTCATAGTACTCATATTAACCCTATCAGAGATGACAGAAGAGTGTGGCTGGGTGGGAAATAACCCAAAGCTCCGAGAACCCCCTATTTTGCTTATGTTGTTCATTCTTTCATTGCAATAAAATATCTTCTTAAAAGGCAATGAATGTTGTAAAATCATTATTTTTTATGTGAGAAATAAGAATTTCAGACCCTAACATAGACTTGTTCGGGCTTGCCTCGAGGGGTGTGGTTGGGGGTCCGGGGGCGGAGCCCCAGGCCCAGCCGTTAGACTAAAAAAAAAGCAAAAAGTGCAAAATTTTAAAAAGGCGCACGCCTGGGCTGAGGCGCAAGGCGCACCAGGCGCGCGCCGTTTGAAAGAGGTGAGCCTAGGACCTGGGCGAGGCACAGATCGCCTCGCCTGTGTGCCCAGGCACGCCTTTTAAATCACTGGCCACACCCGAGAAGCATAGGAGCAATGCAGCAACATATGATTAGTGCTTTCCCCATTCTTTAGGAAAGAACACACACATGAGGGGAAATTGACCAGTTTCTGCACTTTCTTTGGAGTAAGCAAATGGTCTTTCTAGTATTAACAAGTAGAGAGGTGGTTTACAGTTTCATTGCTTTTTCCCCTCGTTTGATTTGAAGTACATACTTTAAGGTTGAGATGGCTGTGTGTAGAAACTAATCACTATACAAATGCGCTGTTTCAGAATATTCATATGGACATGATTTGGCACATTAAGTTGAGGTCCACCAATTGGTCATAGACAATGTGTTATGTGATTTTTGCTTAAAAGAAACATAGTAAAGGTTTTGATGATGTTTTCATGGACCTCTATTCATCCAGCTATTTTGACTTTAAAATAACTCATTTGCTCCTAATTGTTCCTTATTTTGCACGGTCATGTTGTGTCAATAAGAATGTTCTATGTATTCTATTTCATCAGAGGCTACCTTAGAATTGGGCAGCTACATAAGAAATGAAAGACAATTTGATGTCCTTTAATTTCACCTTTTCTTTTTCTACTCCAGCTGTTATCTTGCATTGGGGGAAATTGAAGATGCTGTGAAATATTTCAAGAAATGCTTGCAGTCAGGAAATGAAGTATGCTTGGACCGCAAACTTGTAATAGAGGCCTCTGATGGTCTTCAAAAAGCTCTGGTACTGTACTCTTTTTATTTATTCATTTATTTATTTTTGTTATTTACCTGATTCTGAACATGCTTGCAAACCATTATCCTGTTTAGCATATCATGATGCCAAATTAGGAAAGATTTTTCTTAGCTGAGTTTTATTCAATTTAAAAAGGTGCGACATCCATGTCTGGTTTCATTTTAAGTAGATAGAGTCACTTATTTGTGATGTCCCTTATAATTTATGTATGCTGAGGTTGTAGAGAATTCTTGATCATCACTTAACAGCATTCACATGTCTATACAAATATTGAGTGAAGCATTAATATCTGGGTTCCTTATTTTCTATTTTTTCTTTAAGTGAAATGCCTGTAAATGAAAAGAAATTAGAGATGGCTTCCCTTTGGCAGGAATTGAAGTGCAATTCAATGTGATGCTCGCTTATTCACCAGAGGGGTTGGGTTCTATGATAGATTAGTGAGATTTTGGTGCTAAAGTTTGGTTCCTATAGATGCTATAAAAAATGGCTTGGATCCTATGGATATAGCTCCATTGTAGTATGTTGATGAGTATGGAAGGAAGAGACACAATTGCATTTTTGAGAGAAATACTGATTGTTTGTTAGTTTCATATGTTTTTTTGGGTTCCTGAGATTAGTTGACTACTCTTTTCCTAATTCTGGGAATTGTAAATCTATGCATCATTGATATGTCATATGTGTTAGATTTTTCACATCTGTATCACAGTTTTGATGTTTGAACATGGTACTTTCCTCTTCTGCTCAATAATAGAAAACCTTACTTTTTTAAGAAATTGAAATAAGATGGGTAAGAAAGTCAGCTAATTGTTTGGTAAATGTTTTGGCTAAGCAAGAAGTTCATAAACATCAAATGTATTGGGATTAATTGTAACAGAGTGATGGGGTGTTTGTTGCTGTTACAGGTTTCTCAGTTTTCACAACCTCTTGTTTAACCTTTTTTCTAATTCAAGTAATTGATAAAGTTTTCTGTGTTGCTGATCGAAAGATATTTCTGTCCAAAAAGAAATCTAGATCACAGAACCTACTTATCAAAGAGTATTAAAAATAGTCATCATCATCGTCTAAGCCTTGTCCCAACTTTATGGGGTCAGCTACATGAATCCTATTTTGTCATTCTGTTCTATTCAGTGCCATATCCATTGTCAAATTATGGGCACAAAAAGCATTAGAAATAGTATCATAATCAAAAAAAGTTGTGGAGACAAACATCCCTAGAAAGATGCTTGATCACCAGCCAGGATCTAAGCATACCAACTGCCTAGTTTAAGGGTCTGTTTGTTTCCTCTCAACTCTTATCTCTTAAGAGGAATCTTATAACTCTAAGAGGAAAATGAGTGTTTGTTTCTACTTATCTCTTATCTCTTAAAGTGGAATCTTACAACTTTTTGTTTTCTAATGATAATCCCAAAAGGCAAACAAAAGTTCTCATATATGGGGTTAAAATGGACACTTGACAATTTTCAGAATTCAGAACAACATTCTCTGCATTCAAAGTTCAGAGGAAAGAAAAGTTCACCAATACCAATATACCTCTTAATGTAATTATTGCACTTTCAGATGTCAGACGTCAGAGCAAACGAACAAGCCCTAAGAGATCATCTTCAAGTGTGCCTTTATTCTTGAAAATGCACAGGTTTCTTTCATTCCATAGTGTTGTAAGAGCTGAACCCTGCGTGGGCCTTATGTTTATGTTATAAGTTATTTCTGGGCCTTAAGTTATTGGGCCTGTTTTATTACTAATCAGGCGCAGAGTTGTACTTTTATCCCTTTTTGAATCTTGATATAAATTCCATTCTCTAGGGCTGGCTGAAGCTAAGCTGCTGCCCAACAACTCTTTTCTTCTTCTTCTTCTTCTTTTCCTCCCTTCTCTCCAAATCTTCTTTTCAGGTTAGCAAACATGGTATCAGAGCATTGGAGATCTTTCTTCGTTCGACCTGCTGTTTATCTTTTTTTTTTTTCCTCTCTTCACTCCTCTTTTTTCTGTTTGCTGTTTGGAGTGACCTAGGACAGGTATAACTCATTGACTTGCTCCTAGGGTTTCCCTTTGGGTGTATGGACCAAGGGGAGTTTTTCTACCTAGACATATTTCCTACTAGACACTATTTGAAGCCTGTAGCCATTCAGCTACTAAGGAGATCTGTCCAGAACAGGTCCATAAGGACTAACTAGATAGTCCTAGTTTTAACTTAACTCTAGATTTAGGGTTCAGATTTCTGTTGGCTGTTGCAGGAGTATTCCTCAAGAGCATAAGAACTCCAGGGTGTTTTGTGAGAAGTGGTTTGTAAGGTATTTGTTCTTAAAGAGATGTCTTCAGTTTCAGATACAGCAGCTGTAGAGGAAGTGTCTTCCAAGAACAATCGGTCTGTTGGGGGGTTTCTAATATTGAAGTTGCCAGCATGCAGCGATTACAGATTACTAGTGTTTTATTGGATTAATATAATTTCAGAGACTGATCTGTTTCAGCCAATTTAGTCATAACTGGAAATGGACTTTTGGGATATATTAATGAAAAAAGGAGCCTAAAGTGGATGATGATGAATACCTAGCTTGGTGTAGAGAAAATGCTATGGTTATGTCCTGGCTGCTAGCATTCATGACTCCAAGGGTGGCCAGAACTCTCCAGCACTTCTCAGCAGCCTTTAAAATCTGGGAGAAGGTCACTAAGACTTGTGGACAGCACAAAAATAATGCGAGAATATATAGACTGATTCAAGACATGCTGTTCTGTAGCAAGGAGATATGTCTGTGGCTATGTACTTTGCTACTCTAGAGGGATTATGGGAAGAACATGATCATCATTTTGTGATTTACTGCAATAGAACTAGTGATAAATAGAAGTATGACAAGCAAACAGAAGAAGGCCAAGCTTTTAAATTCTTAGCAAGGTTGGATCCAATATATGAAGGGATAAGATCACAGATTTTGGGTAGAGATGAACTCCTAGATCTCCAACATGTTTACTATCTTGTGATAAATGAAGAGATGAGAAGAAAGGAGATGTAGGTAGATAATTAGTTGCAACAGTTGGAGCATTCTGCCCTTGTATCCTCAGCTCCAAAGGGAGGGAAGGGGGCTGATAAGAAGCACCGTAAGTGTTCTAATTGCGGAGGTGAAAAATACACTAAAGAGACATGTTGGATTCTTCATCCACACCTGAAACCAGCTGAATTAAGAAAATAAAAGATGCCACAAAAAGGACGGGTGTAAGGGGAAATACGGCTATGTCTAATATTGCTGATGGCAGAAGAATTCATATATGGTTACTGCTTCCCTAACGGGTCAGACCACTAGTTCCTCTACTTTTGGAGCCCTCTTGGACCTTATGGCTGATGAGGTCGAAATTCTTAGTTGGGCTATGACTCGGTTTAGAAGCAACTCCATTCCTTTATCTTCTTTTGCTAAAGCAAGTACTGCCTTTTTCCATAGTGTTACTAGCTCCATTCAATCCCAACTATTAGATTATTGATTCGGGTACTTCTTATCATTTAATTCCTGGCCAAGATAAGGTGAGAGTAGCTGATAGTTCCTTCTCCACTATTTATGGTAAGGGGGAGGTGAACCTCAGTGATGATCTCTCTCTTAAGTCAGTTCTGCATGTTCCTAATTTTGCTTCAAACCTGTTATCTGTTTCTAAGCTTACTAATAATTTGAATTGCAGTATAACTTTTTCTCTTACTCATTGTATCTTTTAGGACAGATTGACGAAGAGAATGATTGGGAGCGGTCAGCCACAAAGCTGGAGGCCTATATTATTTCAATGAAGATATTAGTTCGACCCTGCATACATCTTCATTCAGTGGTAGCAACAATTAGGAGTCCCTTACTAGGTTGCATTTGTGGCATGCTGGGCTGGGTCATTTGTCCTTTTCTTTATTGAAAATGTTGTTTCTAGCAAGGTTTTAAAAACCGACCCTCAAATGGAACCACTGTGGCCATCGGTTTTCGGGTCAGCAGTTCAACCATCCGGGTTGAATGGTTCAAGTGGTTTTGATTAGATTGGAAAATTAGGGCAAATATATCATTACTCTTTTAGTCTTTTATGAGAAAAGAGAGACATCTGTGGTTGTTGGTTGAGAAAGAAAGAAAGGAAGAATGGAAGGAAGGAAGGAAGGAAGGAAAGGACGGAAGAATGTAGAACTACATGTTCAGTTTTAGATAATAAAATTTGTGCTCCTTTTGATTTGGTTCACTTTGACGTTTCAGGCCCTTCACCCCATGCTTCTATGGATGTCTATCGTGATTTTATTAGTTTTGTCGATCACTATTCACAATGCACTTGGATATATTTGTTGAAATGTTGTGCTAATGTACCATAGATAGACAATAATGCTTTTCTATAAGATGGTCGAGACACAGTTTAGTAAAAGAATCAACAGTTTCACTTTGACAATGCAGCTGAATATTTTAAAGGTTCCTTCAATATCTTCTTAGAAGAAGGATGTGAACTTCATCAGTCTTCATGAGTTTATACTCCCCAATAGAATGGGGTTGTTGAGAGAAAGAATAGATACCTTTTGGAAACTGCAAGGGCATTATTATTTTGGCACAAGGTACCTAAGAAGTATGTGTCTCGGGTAGTTCTTTCAACTTTATAACTGATAAATAGGATGTGCCCTCTAGGGTGTTGGATAGGGAAACTCCTTTCTCTGTTTTGTGTCCTACTCAAAATGATTTTTCTTTGCCTCTCAAAGTGTTGGGGTGGTGTGTTTGTTATGTCCATGTCAAGGATCCATCATAAACTAAATTGTATCCTAGGGCTATTTGGGGTGTCTTTCTGGGGCATTCTTCTACACAGAAGGGGTTCAAGTGTTATGATCCTGTTTTTGGCAGAAAATTTGTAACCAAGGATTTTGTCTTCCATGAATCTCAATCTTACTTTCAGTCTTCCGAAAATTCTCTTCAGGGGGAGACTAGTGGGGTGGAAGAGGATTCTTCTTCTTCTCCTTCATTCTTTGTGCCACCTCTTGTTCATCTTCTAGCCCTCCACCTTCTACTCCTGACCTTTCTAGCTCTAGTACTTGCCTAGATGAAGCTGATGGGACTACTCCTACTAATGATTCTGATGAAGGAGATGATGTTAGGAATGGTAACACTAATCTCAATCAACAGAAGGAGCTGAAAACATTCTATAGGAAGAGAAAAAGGGATCCTCTAGCTTGTGATGTCAACCGACTAGACTCCAATCAATCTGATCCTGTTGATCCAGGTAATTCTAGTGCTCGTGTTTCTTCTTTGATTTCTGATTTAGACCTTCCGATTGCACTTTGTAAACCAATTTGTTCTTGCACTACTAGACATCCTATTGCCAAATATGTTTCCTTCCAGATACTTTATAAATGATTCTAAATGGAGTGAGGCAATGAATGAAGAAATGATGGCCTTAGTGAAAGTCAAAACTTAGGAATTAGTAGATCTACCAAAAGGAAAGAGTACAGTGGGATTTAAATGGGTCTTTACTATGAAGCATTAGAGCAGATGGTATTGTGAAAAGGTGCAATGTCTGGTTGGTAGCAAAAGGGTTCACATAGAAAGAAGGAATTGACTACAAGAAGACTTTTGCCCCATTTGTAAAGCTGAACACTTTACATCCTGTTGTCCCTGGTAGCAAATTACGCTTGGGAATTACTCCAAATAGATGTAAAGAACACATTCTTAAATGGGGAATTACATGAGAAGTGTTCAGGAATCCTCATCTTAGGCATGACTTCCAAGGGAAAGTATGCAGACTAAAGAAGGCTCTATATGGGCTAAAGTAGTCTCCCCATGCTTGGTTTGAAAGGCTTTGTGGAGCCATGAAGAACATTCAGAGTGGTGCTGATCATACATTATTTATAAAGAGGCAAGGCAAAAATCTTATTGCTCTCGTAGTGTATGTGGATGACATGGTCATCATTGGGAATGATCCAGAAGAGATAACGAGACTGAAGTTCTTAGCATCATAGTTTGAAATCAAAGATTTGGGCCATCTTAGGTACTTTCTTGGAATTGAGGTTTTAAGGTCCAAAGAAGTTATATGCATATATCAATGGACAAAATCATGGTTTATAGGAAAACTATTTTATTTGTCTCTTACTAGGCCAAATATAGCTTATGATGTTCATGTGGTGAGTCAATTTATGCATGCACCCAAGGTTCCACACATAGAGGTTGTTTAGAGAATTCTTAGATACTTAAAAACTTGTCTCGGAAAGGGATTCTTGTTCAAGAAGCATAACAAACTTGAGGTTAAAGCTTTCACTAATGCTGATTGGGCAGGTTCCATGGGTGATAGAAATTCTATGTCTAGCTATTGTACCTTTGTTCGAGGAAACTTGGTTACTTGGAGGAGTAAGATGCACAATGTAGTTGCAAGATCAAGTGTTGGCTGAATATAGGGCAATGGCTCATGGTGTTGCAGGACTATTGTGGCTTTGGATTTTACTTGGTGAATTGGTAATAAGGGTTGATAGTCCTCTAAAGCTATATTGTGACAACAAGGCTGCAATTAACATTGCAATTAATCCAGTACAACTTGACAGAACCAAACACATCAAGGTTGATAGGCATTTTGTAAGGGATAGAATTGTTTTAGGTGAATTGTGTATTCCCATACCTTTCGAGATGCAACTTGCATCACTAAAGACCTGCCTTCGGTGAAATTTCATGGACTACTTGGCAAGCGGGGCATGATGGATTTCTATGCTTAGCTTGAGGGGGAGTGTTGTAAGAGCTGAACCCTTTGTAGGCCTTATGTTTATGTTATAAGTTTATTTCTGGGCCTTGAGTTATTGGGCCTTTTTTTTTGTTGCATAAGGTCATGTTACCAATCAGGGGCGAAGTTGTACTTTTATTTCTTTTTGAATCATAATATGAATTCCATTCTCTAGTTCTGGCTAAAGCTAAGCTGCTACCCAACAACTTCTTCTTCTTCCCTGGAAAGCATAAATTCACATGAAAGGCCCCTAAAAGACAGCTCCATAAAACCGTGGCTAGATTGTAGTGAAGGAACAAATGGTTTGGAGTTTCTGCCTCTCAGTTGCATAAAACACAAAAGTTAAGAGGTATCTGGAAGACCTATATCTCTCCCATTTAGGTTATCCACTGTGAAACATTTATCCAGTACAATGATCCACAACATTTAAGAAATTTGGGAGGAACATCTCTATACCAAAAGTTGGAACTTGGTGTAGGTATGGCACTGCAGAGATGGTCCAAATTCTAGAGTTAGAGTGTAGAATGCTGGGAAGAACAAGGCATTAGGGACGAGACTGGATTGGAAGATGAGAATAGAATTCTTCGGGAATAAAGGACGGAATGATGCTAGGGCTAGAATGCTCAACTACTCAGAATGATAGAACAGTTGGAGCTGAAGGAACTCTAGGGTTAGGTCACTGGTGACAATCTAACTCCAAAGGTATCAAATGACTCAAAAAAATGACCCTCTTTCATGTCATAAATCCTACTATTTATAGATGAAGTGGGGGTTCGCTTTGTGCATGGGCAGGATAAAAAATTCTAGAATATTGCTTAGGTGGTTAAGGGCTCTAGTCCCTAGGTTGCTCTGATGAGGATACGTGTCAGGCTGTGATGCATGGAGCATATTCACTCTGATTCCCATACGCATCTGTCGTGCACAACCTTTTTAGTTATTTTCTCTCTAGAACACAACATGCTTTATTTACTTTGTTTTGCATCCCACAAAGAGTATCTGTGGTTCAGGTCTGAGTGTTAAAGAGTGTCTGCGACTCTGTGGTCCTCCTTAGACAAGTGCTATTAACCAGACTACCGTTGAGCCTATAGTCCTGTTACTGTGGCTAGTCTGCGGCAATACTTTAGTATTACCTAAGTCCATACTTTGTTGTTTAGTCTCTTGAAGAAGGATTTTGAAGAAAAAAATACCATCTTCCTCCCAAAGCCAAATTCTTGTGTCCTCTTCGGCTGGGTGGTTGATGTAGGAGGGGATCCAAAGGTTGTAATTGGATAGTTAAAGGGTGAAAGATTCGTTCCTTGAATATATACCCACGGCATGGAAGGGGGAAAGATCCTTGAGATCTAGGTTGATCATCTCAATGAAATGCATCCTTGGGAGTTTTAAATTCCCCTGTTGATTTCTCTTGTAAGGGAAGCAAAGTGGCTAATGGAATTGGTCTATATTGGGGGTCTGACTTGGAGGGTAGACAATTGAAATATAAAGAATGCTGGATTCTGGTCCTTTTTATGTATTCTATGCATGCATTCTGACAATAGCTAGGCATGTTTCTTCTATGTTGTTTTTGGAAATAAAATTCTTGAACTGTTATCAACAAAAAAAGTAATGAAAAATGTTCTTTTAGTATTATTCTGGCTAGTAAGGTGTGTAGTTATAGTTATCGAAGCATGTTTTTTCTGTCTTTTTTGGCAATAAAATTCTCAAACTGTTACCAACAAAAAAGAAGGAATGGAATGTGACCTTTTTGGTATTGTTCTGTCTACTACGGAATATAGTTATAGTTAATGAAGCCTTTTATTTTGGAGCTGAGCTCTTATCCTTTTTTGTTCTAGTGATGTGGTGCTTCTTTCTGCTTTTTTTTTTTTCCTTTTCTAGTACTGTAGGCTTTGCCAATAGGTGAAATGGTGTAGTGATTGACTTTTATTTAACATTTCTGAATGGCAGAAAGTGGCTGAGCATATGGATCGTTCTACTGAACTCTTGCAAAGGAGAACATCTAGTGATGCGGAAAATGCATTGGAAATAATTTCTGAGGGTTTGTCAATGAGTCCATACTCGGAGAAATTAATGGAAATGAAGGCAGAGTCTCTCTTAAGGGTCTGTGCTGCTTTTAACTCACTACATAGAAAATTCATTACTGTAAAGCCTTTTTTTTTGGAACCGGTATGGTATAACTTATATTAACAGCAAAAAAGAAAATCCATGTACAACAGGAGACTGTACATTGGGGAATATACAAAAAGAAATATTAAACATTTAAACTCATTATACCTGATCACAAAAAATGACATCTGAGTAACTAAAAAAACTGCTAAAAGGTCTTCCTTTGAATGAAGAGTTATTGCCCAACCATGCGAGTAAAAAAACATCTGAACGTTTCTTTCCTCCCATAAACCCAATGTTATTGCCACTGGAATTATGCTCCAAACTACCCTTTTCTCTTGCTACTCTGAAGTCCTAGGCCTTCAAAAACTGCAGAACTGTTTCTGGAAAACAACCTTGAAGTCCAAAAATGCCTCACACTCTATTCCATGATTCTGCAACAAATCTGTAATGAAGAAATATATGATCTGATGTTTCAATGCAGATGTTTCAGAATCTACAGTTCAGACTATCTACTACCATTCCCTTTTTCATGAGATTCTCAGTAGTTAGGCATTTCTAAGGCTGCCACCTACATAAGAAAAGAGATTTTGGAGGGAATAGCAGTATGCCACACTTTCGTACTTGGGAATGAGCTATGACAATTAGTAAGTAAATTGTTATACATCTGACTGAGAATTTTTTATACCGTTCCCGTATCCATTCTCTCTTATCACCCTGGTTTCTTTTCAAGTCAGAAGTATACAACAGCTGCATTGGCTCCATTAGGGATTCAACTTCCCAATCATTCAAGCTTCTTCTAAACAGGGGGCACTACACAATACTGTCATTTTACTTTTGAAAGAAAGTAAAGTATGTTTGTATTAATAAACCAAACTTGTACAAATAGATGATGTACACAGGGACTACATAGATTCTGCCCTGGCAGCTCTATACCCCTCAATCCTGCTTTACAAAAAGATTTTCATGTACAAAAAAGGAATTGAAGCCTATATTTTTAAATAGCTTATGACTTCTGCACAAAGTGGAATTTTCCAATAACATTGAGGTCTTTATTTACTGCAATATCAAAAAGAGCAGGAAAAATCTCCTTCAGAGGCCTCTCTGTAGACCAGCTGTCACTCCAGAAGTTAACATATTCCATTCCTTGTCACATACATGGCACAACCATATGAAGAATTCATCATCCCCAGGTCCCAATATCTGTTCCTTGAACCATATTTTGCTTCAATTAGTCTTCTCCACAGAGCTGAGGGTTCCTTGTTTACATTTTCGTTAATCTAGCTCATTAGTTTTGGAATCTAATTATCTGTTATTCAACCACTTATTTGTTCATTGGAAAACTTGGCCCTGCCATTGATTTACTTTTGGAAATATAACAGCTTCGGAAGTATGATGAGGTGATTCAGCTGTGTGAGCAGACCCTTGATTCTGCAGAGAAGAATTCTGCCACAGAAAGTGCTGATGGCCAGCCAGAAAACATGGATGGCTCTGAAAGCACAGAGTACTCTCCTGCAAAGCTTTGGAGATGGCGCTTGATTTCCAAGTCCTACTTTTATTCCGGAAAGCTTGAAGAGGCCCTTGATTTTCTTGAGAAGCAAGAGCAAGCAGAATCTGTTACTGAAAAGTAATAAAAATTTCATATTGTTATAGTAGTATTTTCTATTGTTAAGTTGAAGCAGGATGTTCTTCATTATATGCACTTGAGGTTTCTAATTTACAAATAATTCCAGGAATGGAGGCAAGAGCCCAGACTCATTAATGTCATTGGCTATTACTGTGCGTGAACTATTACGTCATAAGGTATTGCCAGTCAATGCATAAGCATCTTTCAGTTCATTGACATTTTTATAATTGCAATGCAAACTAATATAGTTTAAGATGTTCTTAGTCTTGTTATCTTTATGTTTGACCCATATATGCCATGCTTTATTTTATTTCTATATCATGAGAATCAGTTTGAAATCTTGACATTAACTGATACACAAGTCTTCCAGTTTCATACAAGACTGTATATCTGGCTTTATTTTTCAAATATAGATAACATTTTGTTGGTAGGTGATTAGGTTCATTCTGTTTTTCTGAAATATTATAAAGGAAAGAGGCAAAATTTGTTAGCTAACCTATATTTCTGGTTATGGAACCATAAAGGAAGGTCACCTCTTAAAAAGTACTATTGTCTTTTAATACTAGAAAAAAGTAGTCTTCAGCAACATAAACCATGGTTGTTTCACAGGATGCTGTTGTGGCATCATAATTATGCTACTTTTTTTACGAGTTACCCTCCTATTAGGCCTTTTTTCTTGTCTGTTTTGATTTCATCATGTTTTAGTTGTCCAGATGGGTGTTTTAATATCATTTCTTCTATTAAATAAAATAGCTTGGGACTTGGGTCTAACATATTGGATGTGAGATGGCCTTGTGTTATTGTGTGATGCAGTGAAATATCTCTTCTTGTATACCTTTTGGTGCAGTGAGAGAACTCACTACTGTCCGATTCTACTATATATACCAGGAAAAACAATATGTCTGACTAAATGCAAGTGTGCTATAAACCAGCCGGCACTGAGGGCTATTTTTCTATTTTCCTTGTCCCTTCTTTTTAGGAGGGTGGGGCTAGGGGGTGTGGGTGTGGGGAGGGAGTTTGTACCTGCAAGGGTCTCATAGAATGACTGAAGTTCTTGAACTAAACCTAGTGATTTAAAAGGCGCGCAGGCGAGGTGCATTTTAGGGTAGGCACCTTGCCCAGTTCCTAGGTTCAAAACCTGATGCGCCTTGCGCCTTAGTCCAGGCATGCACCTTTTGAAAAATTTACGTTTTTTTTTTAACCTAGTAGCTGGGCTGGGGGCTCCACCCTTGGACCCCCAACCACACCCCTCAAGGCAAGCCCAAGAAGCATGTCTTTATTTGCTCACTTTGCTCGCTCACCAAAGCTCCGAGAACCCCCTATTTGCTAATGTTGTTCATTCATTCATCTTAATAAAATATCTTCTTAAATGGCAATTAAAATTATAAAATCATTATTTTTTGTGTGGAAATTAAGTTTGATAAATCCAAGAGGTGGAGGGTTCCAGTTGGGGTTCGAGGTCTTCTTAACTGAGGTTGAACTTGCAATTTCTTTCCATTTTCTTAACAAATCATCTGTTGAAAAATCTGTGAAGAAATCCACTGTTTTCAACCAATGTATTACCCTTATATGGATCAATTCTAGCATGGTTTCCAAACTTCTCTCCTTTTCTAAAAAAATCCATGAGTTTCTTTCTTCCCATATAGTCCAACAAACAACAACTTTAAGACATCTCCACATGATCCTTGACCTTTTTGTTGGGCAGTTGAAAGAAGATGAAGTAAACAAGCTTTGCATATTCATTAGGGAAGTCCACCTACACCCAAACAAAGAAGCAAACCATTCCCATTTTTTTTTTTTTTTGCAAAATGACAGGATATTAGTAAGTGGTGCGCAGACTCACCAACAGCTTTACAAAGAACACATCAGTGAGGAGATAAACATCTATTGGGTCTTTTTCTTTGAAGCAAATCACCTGTGTTGACTCTTTCTAGGAAAGCTTCCCAATAGAAACTCCCAACCTTTAGAGGGATAGGTTGACACCACACTTCTTTAGTAGGGAATGAAAAGCCAATAGGAACAGCCGGTTGTATTAGGGCTTTAAAGGAGGCACAAGTAAAGGAACTTGAAGGAGAAAGAGTCCAAGTCCTACTATTTGTTTTTGTAGGCTCCAAGAAAACCCCATCAAGAATGGACTATGGACATGAGAGTTAAGGTAGTATCCAATTATGTGTCCTTGAGAACTCTTCTAAAACCCAAGTTCCATCCAAACCCAGAGGTTGAGTTCGAGGGTACAAGGAAAGTGGTAAGTGGTTCATTTTTGAAGGTGGAGATAGCAAAGAGGGCTAGAAATTGGTCTTTCAAAGGAGAATCCCCAACCTAAACATGTTCCCAAAACTTAATGGGGTTACCTGAGTGCAAGTCATACTTGATCCAAGGAGAAAATAAAGGTGGAATAGCTTGGATTGCTTTCCAAGGTGATGCCCTTGTAGTTCTGGCCAAAAAATGAAGGTGGAGATAGCAAAGAGGGCTAGAAATTGGTCTTTCAAAGGAGAATCCCCAACCTAAACATGTTCCCAAAACTTAATGGGATTACCTGAGTGCAAGTCATACCTGATCCAAGGAGAAAATAAAGGTGGAATAGCTTGGATTTCTTTCCAAGGTGATGCCCTTGTAGTCCTAGCCAAAATCCCAGAGTCCCATCCATTCTCCGCAAGCCCGTGAATACTACATATTATCTTAGCCCACAGTTTTTCTTTTTTTTTTGATAATTGAAATGATTTTATAAAACAGTTTTTCTTAGCCCACAGTTTTTCCTTTTCCAATGAAAATCTCCACAGCCATTTCCCTAGTAGAGGCAAGTTTCTCTTCCTTACATTCCCAATGCCTAGACCTCCATCCTACTTACATGCTTGAAAATGTTTTATATGTTTGATTTTATTTTTAAATTTTCATTTGAATACGCTTTACATGTTATGTTTATGTATTTTAATTTTAGATAATAGGTTTTTTAAAACATTAGTTTTAAAATTTAAGTTTATATTTTTTATTAATATTATGTATAATATATTTTTTTTATTTTTAGCATTTTTTTGAATTTTCTGATTTTTTATTTTATTTTTAGCATTTTTTTGTATTTTTGCGCCTTGCTTCAAAAAGGTGCATACCTCACCTTGCACCTCGGGCACAAATTGGCCCTTGCACCTTGCGCTTTTAAAACACTGACTAAACCAAATCAGGCAGTATTATGTTCAATGTGCAGGTATATACTCCCTTGGTACTGATTCCTTTATCTCTATTTATTAAGATTACAAGGTGACCTTGTCACATATGTCCTTTTCTTCCTTTCTCTTATATTGGTTTTGTTTTTGTTCCCAGCACCATTGGCTAGTTAATACACCGTCTCTCCTCACACATTTCACAAGTCACCTAGTTACTACAAGGTCTAGGTGTGGTCTAGTTACATATGATTGCTTACATGTTTTATATGCATGATGTTCTTGCCAGAAAGTGATACTTGTTTACTGGGAATAAGTTGAATAGCGTACTTTGTTCATGCAGTTAATATTTCCTGCCCATCCATATTTGTTTATACATAAGCTCACTTTATCTATTTTATTTTTTGGTACTGCTGCTGCAAAACTGAATGGGTTTAGGATTTAAAATATTCCTCGTAATGACTTTTTTTTCTTGACTGCAGGCTGCCGGAAATGAAGCATTTCAATCAGGAAGGCATTCAGAAGCAGTTGAACATTATACTGCTGCTTTATCATGCAATGTTGAATCACGTCCTTTTGCCGCAATCTGTATTTGCAATCGAGCAGCGGCATACCAAGCTCTGGGCCAAATTACTGATGCTATTGCAGATTGCAGTGTAGCAATAGCTCTTGATGGGAATTACCCAAAGGTTAGGATAGTATATTCCATGTAGCACTTGTATGCAATGGTTCTAGAAGATCTTTGAAATGGTTTACTTATGTTCAATGTGTCAGGAAATATTTTAGCTGTATCTTTTTAAAGAAAAATAAAAAACTAGAAAAAAAGAAACATTATAATTTCACTGTCATAGAAAAAGATTAGGAATACTTACTATAGTCACTTGTGTTGGTTTGTCGAAAGGATATTGTCTAAGAAGAATCAATTGTAAGATTATCTGCCAAGCCATCTATCAAAGAAAAAGCAAAAAAAAAAAAAAAGTGCCAAGCCCAAAGCTAAGTAGACTAATCCTGAGAACTCCTTAACTGAGACAGTGATCATGGATATGTGCATCAAACTCATGTTAAAATGAAGTACAGCATCTGAATCTTGATGGTTGCAACTTGGATAAGAAAGGAATCTCTAAGGTTGGGGAGTATTCAGAAATAGTGAAGGAAATATATACTCTCCCTGTTTTCTGGTCCCATAGGGGAAGGCGATTCAACGAGAGTAGAATTGATCTGTAACTCCTTTTCATTTTAATAAAATTTCTTTTTCTTTATCCTTCAGAAAAAAAGGTAGATTTGAAAACTGTACTACAGGGGCTTGAGATGGGCAAAACACAAAATTACCGAACTGTAGGAACCTCATCATTGAAGGTGAATTCATGTGTCATTACAGCATGGCTAGAGAAAAATCAGGAGGGATCTTTGGATGTATGGACATGCTTTTTGGCAGATTCAACAACTGGTGAAGGAGATGAGAGTATGTATCAAATGGGTGTCTTGGTCTGCAAAGAATTTTGCAGATGGTCTGGCCATACAATGGGCAACAAGGAATCAGATGTTTTGGCGTCTAATACCCAAAGGAGGGAATTGTAATTGAGACTATATAGGTGATTATCCATGGCTAACCATATTAAAGGTAATGAGTATTGTACAGACGTGCAGTTTTTCACAGTTTCTCATCAGAAAGGAAATGAAGTATGCTGCCTTCTTAGCTCATACATACCCCCATGCTACAAAAATCATGTGGAAATGGAGCTAAAGCTAAACAAATATGCTCTTCCCATTTTTGAATTTGCAGATCTGCTATGGTGCATTATGCTTATTGAGGAAGGGGTATACTGCTGCACCTTGAAAAAGTTTCAGGAAGGAGAAGAAATTTAGAGAGAGAGGGAGGGAAACCAATTTCATTCAAACTTCATTCAATCACTAACTTCCAATGAAAGAGAATACAGCCATTTAAAGAAAGAGGTGTAAGTTGTAACTATTAAATATTATGAGAGAGGTCTCATCTCATGCCTCATGCTTGTACTGCTTACAAGAAATTAATAAAGTTCATTTTACTTATTAAATATCTATTTCAAGAAAGAGAAGTAACACTGATCTTACTCAATCCGTAGAACAACCCTGATCCTACTCGCCATTTAATCTACCTTCTAAAAGATAAATAAAATACAAAATATCCTGTAGCACCTTCTTTGAGCATTCTCTTTCTCTTCTTCCTCTCTGGTTCCAAGACTTGTTCAAGCATGGGGTGGGCTAAGAGGTCAGTCAACTAGCTTCAAGTGAGGGACTTGACACCAAAAGAGAAGGTCTAGGACTTATGAGATGGTTGGCTAGGCTTGGGATTCTGGGGTGGGCACACATCAAAGCCTTCTTTTTTTGTGTGGTTACCCTATATATCCTGTCTGTAATATAGAGCTACCATCCAATGTTTTCTAAATATGTATCATGGTTGAGGGTTAATCTTAGCAAAAGCAGGTGGTGTTTCTCAATTTTAAGAATGAATAGTTGGAGGGTTAAGCCAATTTCCTAGGTTCTGAAGTGGGTTACTTTTTGAAGTGTTTGCGTTTGCTGGGCTGTGTGTAGATCCCCTACTTCCATGATTTGTTTGTGGAGACAATGAAAATGATTTTACTCTTAGCAAAAGTAGAAATTTCCTTGGGAAGTAATCAAATCCACATTTCATCTTAATTATTTACGATATAATGTTGTTTAACCATTGATCCAAGTCATTAGTGTTGGAATTTTATGTCTTATGCATGCAGCCTTGCAGAATTTTTTTTAGTTAATGACATTTCTTTATTGTTCATATTATATGCTCTTTATTTGCATTACTATTTTTCTGATCAATAACCATCAGTTTTGTTAAAATTACATAACAATAAAGTGTACATATATACATCTTCCCTTTTGAGAGATAACCTATTATCTCTCCCCTTTCAATTTTTACAATTGTGCCCAAAATTTTTGTTCTCTCCCCACCCCTTGCTTTGCTAAAGTATAAGCCATGCAGTTAGCTTCCCTTTGCACCCTTTATTTTACTTCCGTATCTCTTGTAAGTCCATAGAGTTGCTTCTCTATCTTGTCTTAGCAAAGCTTTCATTACAACCATAATCTCAGCCCTTAGTGAGTTTCCTGGATTCCCCATATTTCTCTTATAAAAGTTGAGTTTCATGAATCCCTTTGCTGGTGGCATCCAACTTCTACACACTATGCTCTTTTTTGAGGATGGGCCTACAAATTCTCTCCATTTACTCAATGATCCTATTAGAGACACTTTTAATTACTGCTTCCTTATTCCTGTCCTTTTCCATGAAAATTCTTGCATTCCTTTGTACCCAAATTGTCCAAATGATAGCTGCCTTGGTGTATCTCCACATTATCCTTCCCCTTTTCTTTGGCCACATAAAAGTTGTAGGATAAAAGAGGCTTGGTGTGCTTGATGAAGGAACCTACCCACACCTAAATAAAGAGAAAAACCAATCCCAAATACAAGTAACAAATGGATAGGAGATTAATAAGTGATAGCAGGTGCCACCATTAGCTTTGCAAAGGACACACCAATGAGGAGATAAGCATTGATCAGGTCTACTATTTTGAGCAAATCGCAAGTATAAATTTTTCTCACAGAAAAACCTCTCAGATGAGAGCTCCAATTCTAGGTGGGATAGGTCTACACCAAACCTCTTTTGCAGGAAAAGTTTGTAGGGGAAGGGGAGATTGGGTTACAACCTTAAAGAAAGAATCACGAGAGAAAGAAGCCAAGGAGATGGAGTCCAAATTTGACCATTAGACTTAGAAGGGTCCAACAATACTTCATCAAGGATTTGTAGGAGGTTGAGTACACTAGGGAGTTTAGAGTCCCTAAAACCCCTTCTGAAACCCAAATCCCAATCTTGAGGAGGTAGGGAGACTAAACTTAGTCATAGTTTCCCCTTCGTAGGTAGAAATAGCAAAAAATAAATGACAATTGATCTTTTAAGGGAGATTGTTTTCTCCATACATAGAGAAGGAGAATGAAATGAATTGCTTTCCATGGAGAACCCTTTATTTATACATGTATTTGAGCAAACATCACATTCCTAATTTCTGTTGTACTTCTGCAGGCAATTTCTAGAAGAGCTACCTTACATGAGATGATAAGAGATTATGGACAAGCAGCTAGTGATCTTGAGAGACTTATATCTATTCTTGAAAAGCAACCAGATGATGGAGCCAATCAATCTGGAACTAGGTCATCTAGCAGTGTCAATGATTTAAGACAAGCTCGCCTTCGACTTTCCACAATGGAAGAAGAAGCCAAAAAAGGAATACCCTTGGATATGTATCTCATCTTGTAAGTTATTCTCGCCAAACTGCAAATTATATGATCTACAGTTAATTTTTCAACTTTGTGCCCACAAATCCCCCCGCCCTGGTGCCCCATACAAAAAAAAAAAAGAATGGAAAAGAAAAAATTGGCTTGGGGTTGTCCAAGACTCTCATATGGATCCCCCATACAAAATATAGGAAGCCATTAACTTGTTAGGAGAAAAAGAAAACCCTAAAATATAATATGCAACTCAATTCACCAATCTAGGAAACCAATGAATACTGGGTTTGCTCTTCTCTGTATGCTGTGAATCTTGCTTCTCTTATCTGGTAGCATAGTCTCCAAATATGGATGCCAATGCTAGATTCTTTTATAATGGAATCTAGTTAGGAAATGCTCCAAGGGACATTGCTTGGTATAATGGTAAAATCTTGGGCAGACATGCTTGAGTCTGAGGGCAGCCACTTTGTGCAAAAAAAATGCCAAGGGTTAGGACTGTACCCACTGCCCAGTCTACCTCTCCTAAGACCCCAGATGGCTGGGTTGGGTAATGCTCTAATCTGACCCAATTCTTTGATAAATGGTAGAGAATATTATATTTCTATATTGGAAAAGAAGGGAGAGCCCCATATTACTACACATCATCATCATCATCATCATTTAAGCCTTGTCCCAACTATATGGTATCCACTACGTGAATCCCATTCTGCCATTCTGTTCTGTTTGGTGCTATTACCCATTGTTATCATACACCAGTACATCTAGTACAGTTAATATAAAAGAGACAATATATTAGTTTGATGGTATTGGGGGAATTTTCAGAAATTAGGAAGGGAATGCCTTGGCCCTTTTCTCTGGCCCGATTGGTGAGGGTGACTCTCTTAGGGCTAAGATTTTAGCACCCTTGGAAGGGATTCAAAGGGCAAGAGAACTGAATATTAGGAGACTGATTATTGAAGGTGATTCGGAGGTAGTGGTAAATTGGTTAAAGGAAGATAAGATTGGAATGTGGAAATACAGCAATGAGAGGAAAAAGTTCAACTGGTTGGCAAGGGATGTTGAGATAAAGTACAGCTGGGTTAAAAGAACTGCAAATTCCCTCGCTGATTGGCTAGCTAAGCAAGGGGTGAATAGGGATTCTTTGTTTTGGTCTTATTTCTAACTCTGTACTTTTTCTTTTCTTTGTTTTGGGGGAGTTAAGATAGTTCACCTCCCCCTGCTTTTCTCTAACTAATTCTTAGTTGAATTCAATAAAGATTTCTGTTATATATATATATATATATATATATATATATATTAGCTTGATGGGATGCCTCTAAACATCAATGTAAGGACCTTTTATAAAGAACAGTGTTATTGTCTTTTGGGATTTTCAAAATGATTTAATCATCTAGTTCGAATTATCCAATCAGATTATTTCTTGATCTTGAAAAACTTGAAGATGAAGTGGAAACTTTGTCACGAACCATTGTGCCCTGACCCAAACTGAGGGCGCTGATGCTGATCACCAATTATTTGAGGAGGTAGTGATTGGAAAGATAGGTATGGATTTGAGCAGGAGGGGGGCTAAGAATGATTTAGATGTGGTTGAAACAGCAACTTTCAAAAAATCTCGTGGAGGTACTGGAATAAGATATTCACATACTGTTCACGTCACCAAAGTTTTTTCTAGGTTAAACTTGGGTAGGTAGGGGCTGGTCTTACAAAGAACTACAAGAGGGTGTATAAGATAAGGGGCAGTAAGACTACTATGCCGACAAGCAAAGTTGCTGATGATGAGGAGTCTTGGGTTGTATCTAACCTGGGTATTCAGCTGGAGACTCGTCAGCATGAAGAAGTAATAGATAGCGGATCTGTTTCTACTGCAAGAGATCTTGATGAGAGACTTGAAAAGGTGGAGAAATCTGGAAGTATTTCTTTTGAGAAAGCTGCTAAAAAAGATGTAGATTGGCAAAAGCCTTGTCCTGTTCTTCTGGGGCGGTGAGGAATTTACCAGGAAACCCTTTGAAGAGTTTGAGAGGAGGAAGAGGGAAGAAGGCTCGAAGAAAGATGTAATTGGAGGTGTGGGATGAAGATGATGATGGGCAGGGGGAGGTGTTTGAAGGGAAAGATTAGGGGCCCATTTCCACTAGGCTTGTTTTGCTTGCGTTGTAGGTTCTGTAAATCTGTCTGAAGATCTGGTCGTGGATGTGTTAGATTTCTATTTTGTTAGAGTTTTGTAGTTTGCTTATGTTTTGTGAAAGTTGTCTCAGTTCGTCTTTTCTTCTCTCCCGTGATATATTATCACCTTCCTGTTGTATTCTCTTTTTTATTTATAATGGAGTTGTTATTTACTTTTTTTCTTGAAGATGAAGCCTTGAAATTTAATATTATAGAATAGTAAAAGCAGGGACGTGGAAGGTATTTGATTGTTCAGGTTTAAATCCAAAGCTAATTCGATTAAGACTAATATGGATCTGAAATATCTGACATTTTATTTTTATGATAGGATCAAATCTGGATCCACCAAAATCCAAATCCCATTAAAGATACAATCTGACAACACTACTGATTACTGAATGCTTCTATAAAAGTGGTGCATATTTCTTAGCAGAGTTGGTTACTTGGTGTAATTACTTTATATTGTACTCATGGGTTGTAGTTTCAGTCTGACATCATGGATGACATTCCAGGTTTGAAGTATTATCTTATTTTATTATTTTATTTAATAGTATATCTAAGTTACAAATATAAATGTGCTTTTTTACATTGATGCTCTTTTTTTTTTTTTGTCATTAGAATATGATTGATTGGAAATGGGTGATGATTGACTGTTAATGAAAATCTAGCATAGTTTAAACTTAACAACAACAACTAATAAGTAGCTAGATAAATTGAACAAGACCCCCCCCCCCCTTTTAACTAGTGATATGCATCTTCGTTCTTCTTAATATAAAAGATTTTTATTAAAAATAAAGAAAAATGAGATCCTCCTTCATCTTCTCCCTCCTTCCTCCTCATCCCCCCCCCCCTCCTCTTAAGTAGGCTTATGCATCTTTGTGTTCAGGAGGCTTATGCCTCTTGCGTTCTGAACTATGCCTCACGCCTCTAGGTAGTGGAATGCCTTGCGTCATGCCTCCGTGTTTTAAAACATTGAGCACGACAATTTGGAATCACTTTTTGAAGGCCCTGAACCTGAGCTGGTGCATGCCCATCACAGTGAAAGCTCTGTTGGAGGAATGGAACATATCTGGGTTGACGAAGAAAGGGAAAGTGTGCTGGTCCTCCATTCTGTTGACTATTCTGTGGGCTGTTTGGAAAGAAACGAACAATAGGATTTTTTACCACAGCTTCTTCTGAAGCCAAGGTCATCAATTTGGCATTAGGGGCTATTAGAAGTTGGCAGCTTCTTGTATAGCTTCTCATTGTACAAAGGACCTTTTTTTGCTTTAATACAATTATACTTTTCTCAGAAATGGACTAAAAGTACAAAACAAGGAGAAAAGCCTACACTTGATTGTCAGGTTTCTATTATTCAATAACATCTCAATGCATGCCAAAGAATTTCAGAGAAAAACAACATGCAATGCACTGAAAGGTCAAAATCGGTTGGAAATTGTTATATTTATGTATCATGTCAATCTCCAAAAAACATTGAAAAAATCCATAGGAAATCTGTGAACTTCAAGAATTATGATTTTGATGGATTCTTTTAAATGCTTGACACTGTTGATACCATATTTTTCTTTCTGTTTCTCCATTCACTACTGTCCTCCAGGAATGGGGCTTTTTTCTTGATTCCCCCCCCCCTCTTTTTTTGCGTTTTACTGAATAAATATTATTTCAAGCTTCTAATGTAATTTTATCTTAAATCTTAATTTAGAGGGATTGAACCATCAAGCACAGCATCGGATATCAAGAAGGCCTATCGTAAAGCTGCCCTTAGGCATCATCCAGATAAGGTCTTTAGCCTCATATCTGCTATTAAAATTTCACTTTTGATTTTCAATTCTCTATGGTCTATGCTTGTTCCTAACATGTGTTTGTGGTGGAATATAGGCTGGTCAATTCTTGGTAAGAAGTGATAATGGAGATGATGGGTTGTGGAAAGAAATTTGTGCAGAGATCCACAAGGATGCTGACAGGCTCTTCAAAATGATTGGAGAAGCATATGCCATACTTTCAGACCCTGCCAAGGTTTACAAATCACATGCATCTAATTTGCATGTGGATTATGCATAATTGTGTTCCTAATCTTCGCATGGCTCTTTAAATTTCTGAAATTACTTTCATTGCCCGTCGAACCACTCATGCTGATATAGAGTAGCCATACTATTAAAATCCTTTGATCCCTTGCATCATGAAAGTAGAAATTTTGTACACGCACTCCCATAACAAGACACTGAACTTAATTTAGGCCAAGCAAGGTGCAACTTGGGTTTAGTTGAGCGTTTGTTAATTCTGAATGGGCCTAAGCCCAAAATTGAGGCTGATGTAGTTGGGATTCAACTTTGGCAACCCGACTTTGCACCCCTACCAGTCAACAACTCGATTACTTATCATTCCTTTCTATTTCGTTTCTTTCATATGGCTTGATTGGTTTTGATCTAGTAGTTTCCATTTGCAGCGCTCACGCTATGATCTTGAAGAGGACGTGAGGAATGCCCAGAAGAAAGGCAATGGAAGCAGCATCCCAAGGGCACAATCAGATGCCTTTAACTATCCATTTGACAGAAACAGCAGCAGGCGGCAATGGCGGGATGTGTGGAGGTCATCTGGGAACTCTCATACTCGTTGGTCAGAGGCATCTCGTTCAAACAGGTATTCTTGAATGGAATTGTGCGGCTTCAGGTCAGGTTATCAACATGGTCCAGGGCAATTAAGATAACCTTGTTATACAGCTCCATTATACATTGCTTTCCATTCCAAGAGTTGCAGAATATAGGCAACGTCTTGGGTCATTCCATAAAAAGAATGAAGAGCTTTGGCCCTTGGGTGGAAGTTGCAGATATTGAAGAGCTAGAGAAAGAACGAAAAAAAAAACCTCGTGGGAGGAAGAAAACAATACAGAAAAGGTTTTGACTCTGCTATCTTACATTGGCCATTTGTACAGCATACAAAGCTAAATGGCCTCAGTTGTTTCCAAGTTTTGGCTGATGCTGGTGAGGTGAAAGATGGGAGAAATGGGTTTTTGATGTACTTGGTGGGCTAAAGGGTCCACAAGTGCAGATTTTTTTTTTTTTTTTTGCCTATTGTTTGTGATGCTGTGGAAAAGTTGCGTGGGTGCGAATTGCATTTCTTGCTTATCAAGAAAGGTTCTGTCATGAAGTGTTTGGTTTGTACGTCGATTGGATGTAATTTGCTGGCACTGGAAATTGATGAAAAAGAGGAATCTAGACTAGACAACAGGCGGAATGGCAGCATCTGATTACTCTAGAGATTCTGAAAGTCAGTTTTGTTTGAATATGAAAATTAGTGATTAAATTATTTTTAATGAGTATAGCCTTTTTTGTTGGCTAATGTCTTATTGAGCAGTCACGGCCTTAACATCGGTAGCTGCCTCTCAGTCATCATTGGATTAATGTAGATTTTATCTCGTTTGATTTACTGATCTTTCCGTCTGGGATCTTTACCGATCTTTTCTTTCCTTCTTTTCATCTGGATCAATGACCATCCATATGATATTTCCGAGTTTACATTCTGTGAACCCACGGGTTCACGGGAAGCATGAACCCACCAATATGCGTTGAACACGTCACCAGTAATGGCTTAACAGGCAAGTTAACGGGAATTAACGGAGTTATCCTGTTAATATCCGTTTCATCGGTTGGGCCAGGCATTAAAAGAAAAAAAAGGAACTCACGAAAATCCTCTTAACAAGAGATCACCGATGACTGATGATTGATGAAGTTATTCCAGCAAAAGAACCAACAGGCGGCCGGCAGCAGCAACATTCACTTGGTAAATTTTCGTTTCCAGTGGCCAGCGGGAACAGAAAATCAGACACTACTGCTAGAGCTGGTTTCATTATCTACTTTTCCCAACTTGATTAGGAAACTAATGGTGCTGATTTGAAGCTTTAGGAGAGGAAGGAGGTAGAGTACCTCTGGCTCTGGAATCATTCAAAAATAAAAGAAAAAAATAATAATCATAAGAGCTCAGTTTATAGGGAAAGAAGAGGTAGGAGGAACAGTGGCCGATCTAATACGATGGTCGACGGTGGAGGGCATTACTGGGGGCAAGGGGATCTGTCGTTGAAGTTGCAACGGTGGTAACGTTGCTGGAGGAAACAGGGGATGGCAGGAAGAGAAAGAAAGAGGGAAAAATGAGGGAGAATGATTTTTCATGTAGATAACGTGTTTAATAACAAGTACGTTAGGAGCAGGATAAAGGGAAATCCGTTAGAAGCAGGATAATGAGGGAGAGAATGATTTTTCACGCAAACAGTACGTTATGCATTGCGTAGACTTGGTTTTTTGTTTTGGATAAAGGGAAATCTGGAAACGCGCATTAATAAGAGATGATTTTTCATGTAGATAATATTTTACGGCAGGTTCCAGTTTGAACTCGAGCATCTTTCATGGAGGAATTCGGAATTAGGAGCAGGATGAAATCATTTTATTTTCTCAGAAAAAAAAAATATATATCTTCCCTTTCTAATTCTACATGAGACTGGTAATTGCCATGTGATACGATGTATCACCATCCAAGTACGTCTCCATATCGGTTTGTCTCAACTTGAAAACTGGTGAATACTACATGTTTTGTTTAATAAGGTCATTGGTTGAAGAAAGGCTCTTGTATTCGGATAAAATAAAAACGAAATATGGCAATGGTAAAATGAAGATGGGAAACATTACGGGGCTCAAAGTCTCAAATATTCTGCGTATGTGTCTACAGAGCTTAATCAAATGGATGTTAACTATAAAAATTTCTTCTACCAATAAAAGGAATACATTTCGGTTGACAAAAATTTCTACTAGCACACTCAACCGACAACGGCCAAAGAAAAAATTGCCTAAAATGGAAAGGGATAACTTTCAAGCAACAGCACCACCCCGACTCCTTATCGAGCCCGAGTCTGCAGCTTCAAGAACCTGATTTGCCAATTTGTATGTACGCATCGAGAGTGACTTGGTGTTCTCTATGATTTGTTCGTACCTGAAGAGAAAACAAGATTTGTAGTAAGAGAAGTTGGTTCTGAGAGAACAATCTATAGAATGAAGCTCAGTAACATTACTTTGTTTTAAAATCATTGTTAACTTACACATTGAGATGGTTGGGTTCCATGACAACAGTCCCAGATTTGGAATCAATCTTAGCATCGAGCTTTGCATTCCGTACAAGATTCACAATCCATCTCTCAGCTTCATCATAATTCAAATTCAACTTCTCAGCAAGCATCCTAAAAAATCCAAAACAAAAGAAATTAAATCAAACTTTAATTCCAATTTCAAGCAACGAGTGGCTAAATAGTGTGAGGGAGAGAGAGAGAGAGAGAGAGAGAATAGGACACAAAACTGTTAAAGACACCATGGGAAAAAGAAACATACAACAGGGCAGCCTAATTCTAAATCCATTAATTTACAAAGCATTCAGCCAATCTTCCAGGACTGCTTTTGGATATAAACAGAAAACCATCTTAGCTAAATTGTAAACAACAAAAAGAAAAAACTCCATTGCAGTATTGCACAATAGGATACTTTTTCATGAACATCTCACAGGTAGTACATGGAAAAATTGAAGGGTAGGACGTATAACCCATAAAGATTTTCTTTTTTTTAATCTGTGGGATGTATAAACTTAAAACGTCAATTTTGAAAGGCATTTTCAAGTAATTTCAGATATAGTCAAGACAGCTGCATAATGGCTTGGGAGTTGACACACCAGTTGGTGAGTGGTTAATGTAATGCATCACATACAAATAAGGAAAAAAATGGTGTATAAACCAAGGCATTCCCTCTCTCTCTCTTCTTTTTTTTCTTTTACTTATCTAGCACAATGTTTTTGAACCATCGTTGACCCAGACGGTCAGACCGTTTAGCCTGGAACCCGTCCAAGCAACCGGTTCCATTTCACCCCTAACCCGTTCTTGGGTCAAAAACCATTGACTTTGTCAGAAAACCGCTGACCCAGATGGTCAAACCATCGACTCGTTTGACCCGGACAGCGGTTCTGACCCAGGAACTCTCTTCGTCAGAAAACATACAAACTCAGATTTGAGGAAGAAGAAGAAGAGAGAGAAGAAGAAGAAGAAGATCTGAGAACTCAGATCCGTGTATGTTGCCGCCGCCTCGCCGTTGCCATTATCGTCGCCGGTGAGCATCGAACTACCCTCCTCTTCCTTCTTCCCTCCTTCTTCCTTCCTTCCTTTCCTTTCTCTTCTTTTCTTTTTTCCTTTCTCCTTTCTTTCTTTCTTCTTTCTTTTTTTCTTTCTCAGCCGACAACATCTCCTCTCCTTTCTCAAATCTCATAACTCATATAAAATAGTTGCCCTAATATGCAAACCGTCTGAACCATTCGACCCGGACAGTCAAACCGCTGACCTGGAAACCGGTAGGTAGAACGGTTCCATTTCCGGGTCGGTTTTTAAAACCTTGATCTAGCATTAGATATAATGGCTCTGGGTTACATGCTGGACCACAAAAGCCATGCCAAAAAGCTGAGCAAGGCTGAGCAAGGAAGAATCTATCTATAGAGACAATTTGTCAATGCTAATGTGATAGCTTGGAGATTCCAAGTCAAATCAACAGTGCATGGGAGAAAATATGAAATGCTAGGACAATTAAGAGGAAATGTAGCAGTGGACTACCAGAGCAAAGTGAAGGCAAATATAATTTTTAATATATATATTCTTTAAAAAGACTCGAGATAAAGAGACAGTACGAATAAGCAGTCAATCAGGAAAAGATGAAAATATAGTACAGACCATGACTGAGGCAAATGGGTAACTTGAACTCAAGTTTAAATGTTTACCAATCAGAAAGAAAAAAGTCAACATGTTATTCATCAATACACGAATCTAGCAATATCAGCCTAGCCAAAAAAACTAGTAATGTCATATCATAACAAAAAAAAACTCTACATGTTATTGTTTATTAATTGATACACTAAACTAGTAATATTATAAGCCACATAGGTCACAATTACATCTGGAAGTTTAAATTGAATTAAGTATTTTCTGCTCCTAATTCAGAAATAAAGGAGAATAATTCAAATTGGAACATGCCCAGAAGCATTCCTAAAGTAAATGTCAAATACAGGAACTGCAGTATAATCACCACCAATATTATCAACCGGAAAAAAACAGGACAAAAAGAAAAAGCAAAAAACAAAACGAAATAAAGGGTCCACGCATACACACACACACACACACCAAAGGGCCATTACTTAGTATAATGGTAAAACCCCGGGCTAACAAGCATGAGAATGCAGGTTAGGCCTGAGAGAAACCACTTTGTACACCAAAAAAGACCCAAGGTAAGGGTAAGGTCTGTATTCAGTCCATCGGTTCCAACACCAGATAGCCAGGATACAAAGGGTTAAAATTAAAAGCAACAGCTACTCACAATAAAAGTTAAATGGAAATGGTTCAGGAGTCAAGAAGCTCATACGCACCCCATATCAATGCACTGATGTATTCTGCAATATGTCTCAAAGATAAACAAGCGTGCATTTTCAAGGAACTCATCCCTCAATGGGACTGTAGAGAAGTTTCCTTCTTCAACTCGTTTTCCGAGGAAGGGATCATTCAATATCACCTGTATAAGAGTTTTCAACTTCTTAGCTTAACATACACTTTCAGGAAGTATGCATCCGGAAATCCAATAGGCAGCAGATGAGCAGATGTTGAGAAAATGAGAAATTGACACAAACATTACAGCACTTCCCAATCTCCCCCACCCCACCTCCATCCCCCAATAAAAAGAACCCAAGTGTTGACTGCAATGGCTTCTTACAAATAACTTCTAGAAATGAGCAGTAAGTCTCCAAATTAGAAAATCAGTATAAAACCATAAAGCACTAGAAACTTTGATGCACTGTGGATCATTCTAGTTCAAGACTTCAAGTTGGAACTAGAATGTACAGATGTCCAATAAGCTAATGCATGTGGATTTTTGGCTTACAGCAGTCTTAGTTTTAGGACATTGCAAGTTCATTATTGCACTTCTCTTTTACTAATTATCTTTTTACCAGATAACAATACCAATAACAAATGCAAGTAAATTGTCATACAGCGGCCTTAGTCTTAGGATATTAACATTTTGTTTTCTAATGTATGATATGTCCATAACTCCATATACACCAATATCCATGTAGTGCAGCATATATTGACTTATAAACAAATACATAGTTTAATTTGTGTACAAGATTTGTATATGCCCAAACCCAAATCTATGTAATGCAACATATTATTGATTTACCATCAAATAGCAAAAAGCAAGACAGTTTAAGGCCAGACAACTCACATCCTCACACTCTCGTAACTTCTTTTGAGCACCATCAAAATCATAGTGCACATACAAACATTCTAAAAATTCTGTGATGGGATCTTTGTAAGAATACTGCTCTTGCTGGATGACTTTGATAAATTCTTTCAGCTGAGGTCGCCTTCTTTTGTTAACAATAAAGGCAGTGGCCAAATAACGTAAAAGATGAGGGGCATTTGTCTGAATGGCATTTATGTACCTGTAGAAAGAAACCTAACTTTAATACAATGCTGAACTTAACTAAAGTGCAACAATAACATTAACTGCATAGGATAGCATTTTTTGGTAATAAAAGAAGAAAAATTTTATTAAAATGGAAAAAGAATGTACAAACAAAGGTAACAACTAGTCACCCAAAAGAAGAAGCAATGGCCTAACTCCCAAAACCCAGACCCAAAATCTTAAAAAAAAAAGCAACCACAAACAAACACAAAAACATTCACCCCCACTTCACACACAAACAGCATTCTTCAATGACAAAAAAAAAGACTCGACTCTCCACGAACTTAAAAAGGAAACTCTTTGCTTCTGCTAACTTTCTTTGATTTCTTCACCTTAGTAGGTCCAATTCAAAACGAACCCCCTTCCAATCTTATAAACACTTTTAATTAATACTTAGATTGTTTGAGAAAACTTCTAGCTATTAAATCTTTTAGCCGCATTAGACCTCTTCTTCTAAGCTTCAAAGATCTTTGACCATCTTTCCAACTCCAACACCACATTTCTCTCAAAAAAAATTGGTCCTGCACCATTGCTGGTTTGTAACAATAGCCATTTTTATGTCCTTTCCATTTCACTTTTCATTAAATGCTTTGTCGCTTGGAACTTGCAAGAACGCCCCTTGATTCTTGAAATCATCATAATGATGATTCAAGAATCACCCCTCTTGCATGAGATCCAAGGCAACTATTGCATGCTTATTTTGAGGGAGTGTCAGAAAACACAAAATTTTGCCTATTTCCTAACACTGGTGTGGCAAATACATATAATGGAAATGTCATGAAGTCAAATATTAGAAGCCATGCCAAAAACCAGTTAAGTTCAGAATTGTAGATGATATTTTCATTGAAGTATCATAAAAGAAAGTCATGGATGATTAAGGGTGTAGAGAAAACCTTTAGGAGAAAAAAAACAAGGAACTACAATTAACCTACCAGTCCTACCCTTACCAACACAAAAGTTCCCCTCATTCATCAAAAAAAACACAAAAGTTCCCTCCCACATGCTCATACTCTGGCTTAAAAGTTTGCAGGCTTAAAGGTGTATAACACATACACTGCTTCAAGACCCCAAGCCTTCTATAGATCAATCTGCAAAAGCATTGCTTCAACAAGCTCAATTTTCGAGGAGAATAGTGTCGACAGAAGATAGCTAGCATGAACTTAATATAAACTCCTTCCTCGGAAATTCTCAATCTCTTGATGGACAATTTAGCATTTTCCATTCCTATAAATGTCTCTCTGTAGTCTGTAGTCTGTAACTCTTTTCCAATTTATGAAAATCCATTCAACTTTGCATTGCAATCTTAATTTGCTTAGAGAAAAGAAACACTTGTTCCAATTAATGAAGAAAAACACTTCTTCTATTCAGCCCCTAACACAGTTCTCTTTGCACAACTGGATCTGCTATATTATATAGTACAAAAATAATTGGTAAAACTCTAATGTCTATAAGCTCTCTGTGCACAAGTTTAGGCAACAAATGCCCTCCTCAGAACAGAATAGGTCCTAAATATGGCTGTGGGATTGCTAATTTCACTGAGCAGGGCGGCCACTTTGCAAATGGTAGCTCCTAATGATTGAATGGGTGCTGCTATTCAGATGGTAGCGACAAATGCAGCAGCACATGTAGGCTACTTTTACTAATAAAAAAGTGTGGCTTTCCTAATGATTGAATGGGTGCTGCTATTCAGATGATAGCAATAACTGCAGCACATGTAGGCTACTTTACCAATCAAAAAAATGCAGGTCTTCTAATGATTGAATGGGTGCTGCTATTCAGATGATAGCAATACCTGCAGCACATGTACGCCACTTTACTAATAAAAAAAAGGTGGGCTACTTTTACCCCAAACTTCTTGTACAAACTTTTAACTTTCGCTTTGTTTACTGATTAAAAATTTCCACTTATTATTCGCATTGATTATAAACTCCAATCATGATGTAACTTTCACCTATTCTCTATACTGATTGACAGACAAATGGACATATTCTAGAGATTTTTAGAAAATTCCAGATATACTGATTGAACTCTTTTAGGGGACCTGCATGCTTTTTTTCTCATTTTCTTTATGTATCTATTACTTTTTATGACAATGTATTCCCTTAACCAGGCAAACCTAAACCCCAGGTAAACATACATTCTTGGGGGATATTAAACATGGTGAACAATGATTTTGATTACCCATTGTTTTTAATAGTCTTGCTTACTCAATTATTATAAGCATGTAAAAAACTCAAATCTAGCATACCATACTAAAAGCTAGAAGATCCACAGAAAAGTTTACAAAAGGAAGATTATTATGTTAACATTATGTTTCTTAATCTTTTGAAGTTTGAAAAATAAAAAAAGGCTTTGCAAACTGATGGCCTTTCTTTATTTTATTTTATTTTTGGATAGGGTAAGAAAACATCTTTGAACTTGGCATATACAAGAAAAACATCATGGATATTCAGATTTGAAGAAAGCACCTTAGAAGACATAAAAACAAGAATGCAAATGAGAAAGATAGGGTAATATGGTAGACCTGTCATAGAAAAATAGATCAATGAGACCATTTTTGCCACTATCATGGTTGAAAAATATGAAAAGGCTCCAATGCATTAACCATATTCTACTTTGCAACTGATTCAATGGTGATGTAAAATTCTGCAAAAAAAATAGCCAGTAAAGACGATTAAAGAAGGCAATAGGACTGACTTAATCCACTAAAGCAGGAACCAACACTAACCTTTGAGTCAATTATTTCTCTCAATCGATTAAGCTCTTCAAGAGCAATATCCCAGTTTTGCATCAATATCTCTGCTGCTAGCTTTCCCCATAATGCACTCAAACTCCTGTCGGTGTTTGTGCACAAAGCTCGGTACTGATATAGATAGTCAGCGGCACCAGAGTAATTGCCACATTCAAACTGAAATTTGGCATATTGATATAAAGCTTCTATCTGGTCTGGACCAATCTGCTTGTAAAGTTCAGTAAGTAATTAGTAAAAAAGCTACGTGATAAACCTATAAATTATTCAAATAATGTGGTGATATGAAGATGAGAATTATGAAAACAAGTGGCTCCAATGCCAGGGTAAACATTTTTTTTGAAAGGTGCATATTAGGCACCCTGGGTGCAGAGACAAGGCATATTTGAAGACATGCACCTCGATTGAACCCTAGGTTGAAAAGCCACATGCCTGGGCTAAGGTGGAGGCTTGCAGTTACTATTTTATATACTGTTTCCATTAAGGCATATTTCCATTAAAGCCTTTATAAATTTTCCTTTGCAGTTACTATTTTATATACTGTTTTGCGTTTTAATCCTTTGTAATAGTCTATTGACTTCTAAATAACCTTTTATTGCTGTCTGTGCCCTAGTTCCGATCTATTAATTTTTAAAACAAAAATAATGACCTTGAATATCCAAAGAGTAATGCCTTGGTTGTTGCAGATAGGATTCATGCAGCAAAATTTCCACTAGAGAAACAATAAATGCAAATACCCAAAATTTGGATTTGGGGTGCCGCCACCTTTGAACCCATGCTGTTAAGGCCCCAACTTCGACCTCATTGGATTAGGAATGCAAGTGACATCTTGCATTGAAATGATGCAACTAGGAGATAAACAAACACATTTGAGTAATTCACATGGTTGAATCGTATAGTGCTTAAAGCACTTGATATGATCCATATCTGTTTCCTTTCACTTTGAATTTGAATTTTTATATGTCATGCTTATGTATTTTGGACTAAGCTAATAGCTTTTTAAAACATGTAATTTCTTTTAAAATTCCGTTTGCAGATTTTTATGTATTAATGTTATTATTTTTTTATTTTTTATAAAATCTTGTGCCTTGATTTGCCCAGGTGTGTGACTCAGCAACCTTGCGCCTTGAGCACTAGAATGCCCTTGTGCTTTTATAGTGCCTCTCACATTTAAAAAGTAGGGAGGAAAACATCTTAAAAAAGAAGACATATAAGAAGATAAGTCACCTATATAACAGATCAAAAATAACTAAAAGTGCACGTTAAGGTGCCATAAACATTACAAAGAATGGTATAGAAATTTTTCTCAACAACAATATTACTATCAAAAGAAATTGCTCAACAACTATAAATAAGCTAAGGTCGTTCCACAGTTCCACTTCATCTCTACAATGCATGTAATTCAAGGGCAATGCATTTTACTCTTCTTCCTTTTATTCAGGGGTTGTATAACTCAATTGTTGAACTTCCAAACTTAAAAGCATCAACTTGATTTCCTTATCCCACAGAAAAAATGCCCAAATTGCAAATGGTAAAGGTTTTTTTGATAGGTTGCAAATGGTAAAATTTCAAGGCCTACTGTTATTTTTTTTCCCTTCAATAGTGAACATTTGAAACTTAGCTTAAGAATGTTCAAATATTAGTTCCCTTTCCAGCTAGTGATAAAGATCAGAGTAAGACACAGGTCACAGTAGTTCTGGCAACTAAAACTATAATTTCTTTTAAAATCAATGATGCCTCAGTTTTAAAGCAGTGAACTGAAGTAAATAACAAATAAGTCAACCATTTTTTCTATAATTCCTTACATAAGCTAGAAACTTGGCAAATTTAAGCACAAAAGGGGTATGTTGCATGGACCAACAGCCAAGGTCGCAAAATATATTTTAGGCATTATTAATTAGTAATTTTACTAATTAAGACAATTCGAAGTGAGTTAAAAAAAATAAAGTGAAGATAAAAGATTAGACGAACCTGGAATCGATCATTCAGCATCTGGAGATTGTACTGTTTATCATGGCGGAGTTCCTGAACCAAGTTAGGGTTTTGCAGAAACGAAATTAGTGGTGCGGCTTCCGGAGATTTCAATCTCTCAAAAACCTCGACACGCCTATCAACCATATCTGCCAAAACAAAACCCAAATTCAAAACCTTCAAAAATCGGACAAAACAGCAAGCTCAAAGCAGCTGCAACAGCAATAACAACCATGGTAAGAACTCGGTCATGTTCATGGAGAAAACGTCGAACCTTGAGGAACCTCTTCAGTATGGTAGAGGCTCTTGTGAATGTCCATAGCGTAATCGACCATATTAGTCTTGTTAAGAAGCTCGATCTTTGCTTTCAGGATCTCGTCATCAGGGTAAAGCTGACGCTCCTGCAGAAATTCCAACAGAGGGAAGACAAGATGACGGTCGAGGTGAGGGGCGATTATTCGAGTGAGATCATAGTTCGCCATGGCTGCAGCGGCAGAAACCCTAGAGTAAACCTCTCTGTCAGAGAGAGAGAGAGAGTGGAGGAGGGGGCAGAAAAGGAGTGTATAAAACCTAGTAAGGGAAAGGATTACATATCGGATGGTAACCGGCCAACTTCCCTATCATAGTTATTGTGTTGCTCGGCCATGCGAAGGATTGACCAACATCTTTGTTTATTGGTCGTTCGATTAGTGGGACCTATCCATCAATGATCAGGAGCAGCGAATCTCTTTTTTTTTTTTACGCCTTTGAGCCAATCTCAATCTATATAGAAAGATACAATTACAATTTACAGTCAACACGGTAGATTGGTTGCACATAGACCTGTTCATGGGCCGGGCCGGCTCGGGCTCGGGCCGGGCTTTTACTTTGTATTAACAGATTTTTCTAAGGTCCGAGCTCGAGCTCGGCCCGACCATCGGGCCTACAACTTGGGCCCGAGCCCAACCTTCATAAAAAGCTCGAAGCTCGAAGCCCGAGCCTGGGCCCGAGCCCGAAATTTAGCCCATACTGTTACTATTGCTGAAGCGGTTGAATAGATAGAGAGAGAGAGAAATTATAAAGAAAAGAATAAAAAATGTATATATTAAATTATAAATATATATTTTAATAAATATTATATTATTTATATATTTTATATAATATATAAAATACATATTATATATTTTATAAAATATATAATGCTGAGTCAGGTCAGGCCGGGCCGGGTTCGGCTTTTTTTACAAAACACAGTCGGGCTTACTGTGTTAGGCCCGAGGTCAAGCCCGCGGGCCTAATTACATGACCAAGCCCGATTGAGGTGCGGGTCGGGCCATCGGGCTACCCGGCCTATGAACAGGTCTAGCTGTACATCTTTTATATATATATATATTAAAACAAGCCAATAAAGAAGTCTCTAAATTTTTTTATGTTTTTAAATTAAATAAAATTTCTCTCACACGTTTCAATAACCTAAATAATCTAATAATATTAAAATTTCTCCTAAACAACATTTCCCACTATTTTCAACTTTTTCTTAAGTTATCTCTAATTTAGTAAATAGTTTTTCTCTTAAATTATCTCTAATTCTTGTTTATCTTCTCCCCCACTTTTTATCTACATCTATTTAAAGAAAGTTTGAATTAAAAAATTCAAGAATTATTTGAATATTATAACAAAATTATATAATAACTTTAAAATATATATTGAAAAGGCAAAAAAAATATAATTGATTTAATAATATTCATATATTAATAATTATATATTTTTACAAAATTCATCATGTAATTATGTACAAACAAAATAAATTGTGATTTTCTAGATTATTCAATCTAAATGTTATTCAAATAATAAAAATCCAACACTAAAAATGAAATATTATTTAAATATTTCAATAAATAAATATATTAAATAACAAAATATTAAAATTAATATTATTAATCAATTAATAATATAATTTAAATAGTTACTGAATAAATTTGAATTATAATAAATAGATTAAGATTTTAAACATTTAGTTAAATAACTAAATATTTTAAATAACGAAATATTTTTATTTTTTTTATAAAAAACATGTATATATGATGAAAATAGTCGAAAAGATACTTGTAGTTTTTGTTTTTGTTTATTTAAATTATTATATTTTAATTTTATTTTAATAATTTATTACATTTTAAAAAATCAAATCGGATCGAATCATATTCAAAAAATCTGACTTCCACATTGGATTTGAATTTAGGCCCATGTTTTATCATATCCTATCAGATCTTCAGATTGGATTTACAATTAATAGTGTTGGATCAGATTTGGATATACTCCTTATTCAATGGATATATCCACCTGCATCCCTAGTCAATGGGTTGGGTTGAACCTGATGTGCCCAAATCGATTGGGTCAGTTTGGTTTTCAGTTCATGATATATTGTCACAATTCTTATTAGGTCGGAGCCGGTTCCACCTTGTCACGAATTAATTTGGAGTCGGGTCTAAAATTATGGACATTGAATTAGAAATTTGTAAGTCTAATGTGAGCTCAGGCTAGGCTACAGTATGGGCTAAAGCTTGGAGTAAAAATTTGTAGGGCCAGGCCCATACCAAGTGTAAAGACAAAACTTAGGACCAAGACTAGAATTTTTTATTAAGCTAGGCCTTTTCATCCACACCTCTTTAACGTCTCAATTGAAATCGATGGAACAAAAGCAAATTAACATTTTAAAACATTTCCTCTTCTCTCCAAGAATTCAACCACTTCCTCCCATCCCTGCCCCCATTTCCCCAACCTCTTTAATAGTATACACTTGTTAAAATGTCTTAGTTAAATGTATTTTTTAAGATTTTATTAATTATTTTAAAGTTATTATTTGTAATTGTAAATTTATTTATTTTAAAATGTGAGTAATTAATGTAATTTAAGTATTTAATTAAATTAATAATTAATTTATTTACCATAGTTTATTAATTAAGTTAAATTAACGAATTAAATAACACTAAACTAATTTGTTTTATTTACTCAAATAATTAACATTAAATCTGCCTATATGAATAAAATTACTAATGTATTATTGTATTCTACCCTGCACTTTGCTAGTCTATATCTATATAATAAACAGGAAAGAGGAGAGGTGAATTAGTGTATTGTTGTATTAAATCTGCCTATATGAAGGGTCTTGCTCCACAATGCTCACACGAAGGCTTCTCATCTCTTGCTTCTTACACGTGTGGATAATTTTTACTTAAAAACTAAAATATAATAATATCCTTTATTTTTTATATTAACACTTACCGTTTTTAATGTTGTTAAAAACTTAAAATTACATTTCTACCATTAGTGTTAAGTAATTCCGCATCATTAAAGATGGTTGCTTGCTACTTTTGTGATTTCTAACAAATCTTCAACTTGAAGCTCTAGGGATGTCTTTGTAGTCTAATTCCAATCTAATTCTTTGTCATCATACGCCTTGCTCTCTCCCTAAACCCCCAATATCGAGGTACGTATGTATTACATCTTTTTTACATAAAAAAAGCTCAAATGTCAATTCTAAAAACACAACAATTGATCAATCATAGATTGGATGTTATTTTCTCAATTTGTAAAGGAGACTCAAACAAGGTTTCATGTGAAGCTATTCAACCAGATTTTGCTACGGTGTGTGTTGATAGAAAGTTCAGGTTGAGGCAGAGTTACCAACCCATATGACTTCTTTGTTATGTTTTTGTTTGATACTAATGGTAAAAGGGTAAAAGCTACACCCTTCAAGCTAGGGCAAGATTAAGTTCCAGAATACCAACTGTCATTGATGGTACCAACATTATTGGTTCTCTTACTAATGAATTCAAAGAGTTACTTAACTGATATGTTTTCTCTTTCAAAATAATTTTCTTCTTTAATGAATAATGTAGATATTTTAATTTCCGTGGGAAGTTTTAGCTTGATAGGAAGTTTTCCTGAACTTTCTTTGAGTTAAATTGGAGGAAGGTGACAGCAGTGAAAATCAAATGCATAATTCACCGATCGAGCAAGTTAAATTGGAGTAACTTGGATATATAAACCTTGTGGATAAATGAAACTAACATGATTTTGTTGGATGCTTGCTTGCTTCTGCAACCTTCATGTGGTAGTTTATCTAAGTGTCAAGATTACTTATAATTTAATGGTTTTAAACTTTGTTCTTTGTCTTCCCATGGTTTGCTTCCTAAATATTAATTTCAATGGATGTTCAATTGAACTTGAACAATTTTTAATTTTCTTAATTATAAGGTTTCTCATAAATTGCTTAACTTTATTTTACCTTTTCAGTTTTACTTGTCTTGGAAAGAAAATCATCTAGGCTAAAATGGAGGTGGGGGGTTTTTGGTTTAAAGAAGTTACTTTTAGTTGGTAATGCCTAAAGCTTTGGTTTTGCTTCCTGCTTGCTCAATTTTAGGCTTTTAAGATGAACAATGTAAGCTGTTCGTGAAGAAGGTGAACATACAAATTCATGAAAAATCAAATTGAAATCCCCAACTCCAAAATCTTACATATTTCAACCTAGATATGTTAATGCATACATTAATTGAAGAATATAATCCAATCAATTTCTTGACTAATTGGCTATTGCCAACCTTCAACACATGATAGGAACTTAATGCATTGTTCTGTTTTGTACAGTTTGCACATAAATATTTCTCTCTTAATTTAGTTTCTATTGGTATCAACTCTTAATTAAGGGTGAGAGAGAATATCTCCATGTGCTACTAGGGATCGAATCCCACTAGCACAGGATTTGGGGGAGGGCTAGGGGATGGACCAAGATTCAAAGTATCGGAAATGTCAAGTGTACCAAAAATGCAATTTTAAGAGACGTATTGGGATGCACCTTGGATATGCATGTGTATCGGAGAAAAACTAAGATACACATACATACACTTGGAAATACTATAAATATTTTATTAAATCATAAAAATGCATCAATGACACTAAATACACGACCTCAATGAGGTGCATACACATTAAATTAATATATTTTAATAGTTTTATGAAGAAATATATTGTAGTTAATTATAATTTCATTATAAAACATATGCTTAACTATAATTTATAAATTATAATTCTTAAGTTTTAATGTTTTATGGAATGGGAAAACCCAACTCTCCTATCCAACCATAAAACATTCATTGGTACAACTTCTAAGTGAAAATATAATTAATAATTATTTATTATTTATTTCCAAAAATTATAAAAAATAAATAAACATTATATAATATATTCAAAAAATAGTTATTAAAGGAGAAATTTCAATTGCTTTGTGGATGGATATGATTGATGATCTATAGAATTATAATATATTCAATCATTGTGATCAAATGATAAAATATAATTAATTAATTATTTTTAATTCTAAAAATATAAAAAATAAAAAAAAAATATTAAAGAAGAAATTTCAATTGCTCTATGGATATGATAGATAAATCCATAGATCTAAAATATATTTAGTCTTTATAGGCATAGAAAAAATTACATTTTCAAAATTTTTGTTAATTTATATTTTTTCCAAATATCTTCATGAAATTTCCATAAATCTAATGATAACAGAAAAAAATTGTGATTTTGAATGTAAGAAATGTAGATCAACATAAATTTAACTATTCAAGAAAAAACGAAATCACAAGATATTATAAAAAATAAAAAAATTACCTATTTTTGCCATATTTTTTCAAAATTTAAAAAATATTCAAAAAGAAAGAAAATTAATGATTCACACTTGTTTCTTGCAAATTTTTGCAAATCTAGAGACACTAGGAATGAGGTTTGGAGTTTTAGAGTTATTTGAGGGTGAAAGAAGGCTTATTTTAGGGAAAAGAAGTTTGCTTTCCCCTTTATTTTTTTTCCAGTTTTTGGCCATATCTTTTTCGTCGATATGCTACCGATACGTCTCGATACACTTCCAATACGATCCAATACCACCCAAATACAGGTCCAATATGCATGAAAAAAAGACGAAATGCCCGATTTTTATACGTATCCCGTATATTTTTTTTAAAGATACGATATGATACGCCCCGTATCGAGTATATCGTTTTGAAATTTTAAACCTTGGGATGGACTATCACCGTTGTGTAGCCTGATGGAGGAAGTGATACTTTGAAACTCATAAATCAAATTTAACTTAAATTAATAAATTTTAGATTTTCAAATTGTGTTATATAAAAGAATAACACAATTAAAAGTTTACAAGTTGGGTCAAATACTCATATTGGCATCAGGTTGAACCCTATAGGATTGGGCTTGGATCGAGTTGGGTGGTAACACCGGAGGGTCGCATTAGGGTTGAGGCAAGCCCGTACAAGAACTGATCTAGTGACATCCCTAAGTGGCATTAAATTTAGTCCAGACTTGAGCCCCACTTTGCCATCCATTTTGAAAAATCCTATGGACACACTATGAATTTCAAGTTATAGATACAACTCCCTTCTCATTCAGATTACACTGTTCAAGAGTTTGGAAGATATCCAAAGATATCTATCTACCATGGTGAATATATTAACGTTTGATGGTGGAGTTGGGATCTTCTAACCACCAAATGCTGGTCACAAAACCCTAAAATCGTACATTGGGAACATCTCTCTTTTACTCTATGTTATAATTCATGGTGAGATATCTCTATGTTATATAACCTATTGACCTGGGCGGTCTAACAATCGATCCGTTCAACGGTTTTTGGCCATTTTTTATTTTAAAAAATTTATTTTTTTTGTCAAAACAGGCTGTCCATTCCAACCGGACAATGAAACCATTGACCAAGAAACCAGTGGTCAGAACTAGAACCGGTTCTGGTCAGGCAGTGTTTCGTGATCAGGACATTTGAATCCCTTTGATGTCTTAGCTATTTGTATCGAGTTTGGATTTACTGACCACAATACATTGTTGGCCACGTCCATCTAGCTACACATTGAGAATATTAATGACTACAACACAACTCATGTCCGGCAAATTAAACTCTGGACAAGTCTGAACCTTCCTCTGAATTGGACCAATTTCATCCATACACTCCAGCACTATACCCACCACCATCCATGTTTTGCACTTCTTTCACAAGCAGTTGAAATAACGTAGGATTGGTTCTTGCAAGGAAGAAGAAAAGAAACAATTTTGTGCAAGTTTTCTGAGTCATCTTAACTTGGTTGTATCGAGGGAAAGCATCTGTGTAGGAGACAACATCCTTTGTCCAGTTGTTTTGATGTACCCACCAGACAACATTAGTGGGGGAAGGCTTTTGGGTCTTGGCATCTTTGAACTCACAAAATCTGCTTTTAAATTAGGGTAAATTGCTGAAATCTCCTCTAGAATTTGGTAATTACAGTCATTTTCCCTGAATTTTCTGACATAATTGTGGGTAGTTGTTAGAATCCTCTACAAGAGACACGGAAATGCCCAAAATACTCATATAGTTAATTTTCACCAAAATGTTTACTTTCCAAATTTTCTCCCCATATGAATCACTGGCCCAAACCTTTTCAATCTCTTCTCTGAATTAAATTATTTTCTAAATTTTTCCTTCATATCAATCACTATTTTTGTGTTATTTATAAAATTTGTATTGTTTTTTTTTTCTGTAAAAATTAGCTTCAATAGTACTTGCATGAGTATTTTGGATATTTTCAGGCCTTTTGTTAGAGGATTCTAATAGGGGTCTACTTGCAATGTGTCATAAAATTTAGAGGTGTGATTGCACTTACCAAATTTATCAAATTCCAGTGGAGGTTTCAGTAACCATCAACAATTTTAGTGGAGGATTAAGTAATTTACCCTTTTAAATTAAAGGAAAAACCCTTATTGTTGTCTTCGGCTTTTTTCTTTTTGACGCAAAAAAGGAAGAAAAAAACATAATTATAAAGATTTGGCACCTCTCCCTAAAATAAACTATATCCACACAAGCGATTACTGATTGAAGAATGTGCATTGTTGATGGATACAATAATGGAGAAGCTTTGTTCTAAGGTTCAAGATAAGAAAAAGAAAAGTAAATCCAATAAAATGGAGAAGCTTTGTTCTAATTTATAAAGGTTTAAAATAAGAAAAATAAAAGCCAATCCAGTAAAATGGAGAAGCTTTGTTCCAACTTTGTATAGCATTTGTTTAAAACAAGGCTTCTCTCTCTATCAAATTCATGCTCATATGGGTCGCACACTACATATGCTGGGTCATGTGATGGAAGTGTATTTCGTCCAAATCCCCTATGGAATTATACCAATCTAATTGATGACTTTAGTAGCTGAGATGGTCACTTGGTCTCCCTCCAAATATGAAGGTGCAATATCAAATTCGCATATAACCGCAGCTTTCAAGTTCTCCATGATAAGGTCATTGGACCTCAAGTGCACTCTTTTTTTTTGTCCCCACCCCTTATTCCCCCTGCAATAATGTGTAATATGCACCATATAAGTCTGATATAGAGCCCCCTGCAGCGCTTTAAAACCCAACCAGTAGGCTGAACCATTTTTACCTATGGGTCATGGGTCAATGGTTCGACTGTTTGGATCGGTTTGGTCAATCGTGAGTCATCAATATACATGTATACATATATTATACATAATAAATAATGTATTCTACATGTAAGATATGCATTTTTATGTCTAACTTATATTTATATTTATACTTATAACCTTTTTATAAATAAAAAACATAAAAATGAGGATTTGAGATAAAAAATGGTGTTTTTTTTGACAAAACTAGCAGGACAAAGTGTTAAATGCATAGATCTCAAAAAGTTTAGCAAAATAATAATAAAAAAAAGATCACCTCAATCAAACAACCAAGCTCAAAGTTATGGCCTCTAGAAGTTGTTGATATAATTTGAGTTGTAACTTGTGATCCAATGATCGGGCCCAATAGATCAACAAATCAATCGCCTACGGTGAACATGTTTTGAAAAAATCAACATATTTTAGTCAATTTCTGAGTTTTAGGAAATCTGAAACTGAAAATGTGCAATTCAAATGGTTCAACCATCCAGATTAACCGCGAATTGAAAACATTGGCCCCTTGTGTTTTTAACCCATATAGTGAGTAGAATTGCTGGCAATGGTAGTGGGATTTGGGATTCAGATAACCCTAATTTTTCATCTTTAAAATAGAGTTTTTATAGTTAACTTTATTAATTTTTACTAACTTATGCAAACTTATTGACATTCATATTTGAATTAGGTATGTGAATATGTAAGTGAATTGAATTTAAATCTGTGTTTTACATATCCGTTGGTCCATTTCGGATCTCTTAAATTCTTACGAATCTCTACTTCTCATATGTTACCCACTAGACGCTACATCATATGTACAATTTGTAGTGTACAACCCATCAGTGGCACTTGATTGCAATATTTGGATATTAGGCTGTGTTTTGGTTGCAGTGCAATTTTATTTGTATTAGTATAAATGTAAACGAGTGCAAATAAAAAAAATGCAAATTTTCATTTAATTATGTTTTGTTTTACCTTATTCTGCTTTATGTCTTAATTTACTTCATTTGTATTGTAATCAAACAAAATAAACTAAAATTTAAAATAAAAATAGGTCAAAATTTACATTCAAATCATTTGCACTTCCTTGATTTTGCATCAGTGCAAATTTATTTGTATTGTAACCAAACACAACATTAAGGGTGATCATCTAAAACTGAAAAAGTAAAAAGGAGATTAATGGCAATATACAATCCAATGTAGCTTTTAATTCATGCATAAATGACCTATAGTTCCCGCAAGAAAAAGCAAAAGTTGAAAGAGTTAAAAAGGCTCACAGTAGACCAAAAAGGACAAGGTTTAAAGCAGTAAGAAATGACCTAAGCACTTGAATTTAACAATGGATGTTTCACTAAACAAAATGGAATGGCAAAACAAAATTCATAGAGGGCAAGGGTTAAAGTAGTAAGAAATGACCTAAGCACTTAAATTTAACAATGGGTGTCTCACTAAACAAAATGGATTGGCAAAACAAGATTTATGTATCCCACCCATGGTTTTCCAACTGTTATTGACTCGGATGGTCAGACCGTTTGACCCAAAAAACAGTTGAGACCGGTTCTATTTTTACCCCAAGCTGCTTTTTGCCCAAATACCGTTGACTTGATCAATAATCCACTGCGGGCGATTAAACTGTAAACCCATTCGACCTGGATAATGTTTTTTGGATGGTTTTTTATTTCAATTATCTTTTTTATTTTATAACTTTTAAATTATCACGGGCTGATCCATTCGGACTAGATGGTTGAAGTACTGACTCGAAAATCAATTGCTAAAGCTGTTCCAGTTCTAAGTCAGTCTTTAGAACATTGATCCCACCACCTCATATGATTGCTAAAAGGCTTAGATGATAATGATGAAGATTATTCAATTAAAAAGCTTGAGATTGGATGACATCAACTGAAGAAACTTTTGATGCATGCTGAGATATTGGGCTGCAGTTGATTGGGAGAGTTGTTTGATGAGTTGGCTTTAATCGGGCCTGATACTTACAACCTGAGACCAAACCCATGGACCTCAAAATAAAACAGGCTGGGCCGAGTTATCCGGCCCATGAATAAGTTTATTTGAAAGTGATTTAGAGAAATAAAAGAGAAAAAAGAGAAATAAAAGGATAGACAATAGACATGGGGACACATGACCCATAAGCCCAATAGGTAAATCGACTATGACAATCAAGGCCTTGACTGGGCATAATGTCAACTATCCAAATGCATGTATTTTTGTTGTAGGGGATCAAAAGTACTATTTATTCAAAAAAAAAAAAAATCTTTAGTCTTTAATGAATTGTTAGAGGTTATTTTTGTCAGTTTGTTTTATAATTTTGAAATTTTTATAAAACATGATTAATTTGTAGGATAAATTGCAAATTACTACCCAGTCTCACTTTAATATTTAAACTTTAAAATGTGTCATTGTAATATTTAAATACAAAAACTGCCAATTTAATACCTGCGGTTAGCGATCGATCAGTTGTTTGTATCGTGTGATGATACGTGGGACTTAGGCCCCGTTTGGTTTACCGGAATAGAGGTCTGGAACCGAATGGAATGGTTCTTTGGTATAAGGGCATAAAGTGAGTAATGGTGCCCAATTGCAGTAAAAAGAGATATAAATATAGTTTTTGGAAATTTCAAAATCATGCTTTTCTATCTAAATGATATTTGTGTCCTTTCACATATCATTCAGTTAACGATTTTGGACTAAACTGGTCATTTTTGAGAGTTCAAGTGGTGTGCGATGGTAGTTTTGAAATTCGGGTACTCAATTGAGATTAATCAAAATACAAAGTACTAATATGCAATTTACCATAAGTTTTATTAATTTTCGTAAAGAAACAGCTCAACAAAGGGAAGAAGAGATGCCGAAAGGTCTTCCAACTTCAAGGTTGCGTCCATCTGCTCCCCTTTAATCGGTACTCTTGTCGACTCTCTCACTTGCATTCTTCTTCAAGAGACTGAAAAGTGGAAACCATCAAGGCATGGCCACCCAAACCAACCTTCTCCTTGTCCTCCTTACCTCTCTCCTTCTCTCTTCCCTTCCAATCACTACCAGAGCTGCTGCATCTGAGTTGGGTAATGTCCTCTCCACAGGCATCTTCGACAGAAACTCTTTTTCTGTGCCATTTTCGGCTCATACTGTTTCTATGTTTTGTTCAAACTGGTAGCATTCAAGGGGTTGTAATCTTGTCTGCAGCTCAACCACTCCTCTTCTGCAAATTCGGTTTTCCCTTGAAAGCTACCCGTTTTTTCTACTCTTCATTCCATGTTGCTGAGATATGTTTCCTATACAGATTTCTCATTTTGTAAATTTACTCGTGATTTCATCATCCTACCCCATCCGGAAATGCAGTGGTGTCTTTTGTTTCTTGCCCAATCCGAAATGTGGTTACCTCTGAACTGGATTTCTTAATGCAAACCCTCCCAACGATCTCGGGAATCGAAACAAAACAATACCCAGATTCTTGTTTCACTTCTTTCATGCTGTTTCTATCCACCTTTCACTTATTTTCTACATCTCTTTCCTTTGGGAGAAATTTTAATGAATGACTGAAAAAATTGCAGAGGATGAACATGAGTTTACTTATGAGGAAGGGAGTGAGAAAGGACCGGAGCATTGGGGAGAGATCGACCCACATTGGAGAGTTTGTGGAAATGGAGAAATGCAATCTCCCATTGATCTTCTGGACAAGAGAGTGGAAGTAGTTTCTGGTTTAGGAAAATTGAAGAGGGATTACCGACCAGCCCCTGCTGCAGTGATGAACAGGGGTCATGACATTATGGTAAGTAAAAAGTTGAACAATTTATGCTTTTACAACTTTATTTTCTCTTTAGAATTAATGATTCTTTATATGAAACAACATTGGAAACTACTGCAATCTCTTAAATCTATCCAATGCATGTGCTCATGGATTTGGATCAGTGAGCCTAATTAGGCCCTAACAAGCTGATCGCTGTGCCCCCACCCCCACGGCCATTGGTTACTAGCCAATAAGGGGGTGTTAACGTAGATGAGAAATTGGGTGGTTTATTTTCATCCACATCACACCCTAACGACTTAGTTGTTTTTAACTGTAGACAAAGAAGTGTGGATTGAACCACACTACACCCTATAGGCATTCTACAAGGTGTGGTTCATTTCAGTCCACACCATGTGTTTTGATAACATGCATCTCACTTACAGTATGTAGGGTTGTAATCAGATTCGACTTCAATCCGATGCATCCTATCTGATTATTGAAAACCTGCATCTTAATCTGACAGGATTTAAAGGTTCATATTTGAATTCGAATCCTAACAGACTCAGATCGGATTCGGATTTAACTCGACTCTGCTTTAAATTTTTAAAATACCAGAAATTTTAAAAATTTAATTATTTTCAACTTCTATATATAATAAATTAATGTAAATATAACATACTAAATTTATTATATATAAATTCATATATAATATAATATTATAAAATATATATTTATAATTTTAAGTATAATTATATATTAAAATTAATAAATATTACAATATAATCATATATGGATGGGGTCAAATTTGAATCCGATCTGATTACATAAATACATCATCCAAATCCAAGATAATCGGATTGAATGTTGGATGGGCCTTGGATTTTTGGGTGTTAATAAGGAAAAACAATATTTTATTTTATAAAAATAAAAAAAAATATTAGGTTGCCAAGAGTACTAATTTTATATAAAAATAATAATTCATAAAATATATACATATTTAATTAAAAATTAATAACATATACACATTAAAAAATGTACATAACATTAAATATTATATAACACGAAAGAAGTAATACTTTATTTTGTAATAATATACATAATTAGGGGTGCAAATGGATCAGATCATGATCCGATCCGAGTTCCAATCCTATCTGGCTGAATTCGGATCACCCCTGTTTGGGATCTTCGGATCAGATTTGGATCACCCTCTATCTGATTCGAGAAGATTTGATCCGATCTACATTATATATTTATTTATATAAATATACATATAATGCATATATGCATGTTATTTACTTATTAATAAATATATTATTTATATTGTATTTTTGTAAATTTGTTATATTATTTATTTTTTATAAAAAACATGTATATATATGATGAAAATAATTAAAAAATACTTGTATTTTTTTGTTTTTCTTTATTTAAATTGGTATATTTTTTCTTTTTATAATTTACTAATTTTTAAAGAAAACATATCGGAATGGATCGGATCAAATTCGAAGATCCGATTTCCCAATCGGATTCGAATTCAGATCCCTACCTAGCAGATCCGGTCGGATCTTCGGATTGGATTGGATCTACCATGAACAATGTAGGATTGGATTAGAATATACCCTAATTTTAATTCGATCCGATTCGTTTGCATCCTTATACATAATAAAAAACAATGTTTTGAAAAATGACCCAGAATCAGAACCGTTCTAGCCACTGGTTCTCAAGTTAATGGTTCGACTGTTAAGTTTGAAAGAACGACCCGTTTTAACAACAAAATTAAAAAATTATAAAAAACTATTTGAAATAATAAAAATGGTCAAAAATTATTGAATGGGTTAAATGGGTCGACGGTTTGATTGCTTGGGTCAACAGGTTGTTGACCAATTCAACGGTTTTTGGGCCATTAGATTAAGCATGTTAAACCAACAGAGATGATTAACATACACAGATAAATAACCCTTTTCTTTCGTTGATGTATTATTATTTTTGGTAACTTTTCTTTGATGAATCATTCATTATTGAGGTAAATTATTATGTTCAGATTGAATGGAAAGGAGATGCAGGGAAAATCAATATAAATCGGACAGATTACTACCTGAAGCAGTGTCACTGGCATTCACCTTCTGAGCACACCTTCAATAAGTCAAGGTGGATTCCTTTCTTTTACTTTATTTTATTATCTCTGATTTTGTTTATTAATTAAAATAAGTTATATCCAAGATTCTGTTTTCCTGTTTCTTCTCTATTTTTGAGTTTTCTTTAAATGAGACATGTGCCCAAGTTGTCTCCATTGTATTTTCTCTTGCAGATACAACCTGGAGTTACACTTGGTTCATATTAATTCATCTGGGAGGATTGCTGTTATTGGAATTACTTACAAATATGGAAGACATGATCCGTTCCTTGCGAGGGTAAGTAGTGAGGTCTGAGGTGTAGCTTCTTTTAGTTTATTTGCTTCCTTGCAAACATCCACACATACTTGGGTTGGCTTCATACACTTCTACATACAAAGGCACATTAGATTCCGTGTATTTAAGTGGTGATGCAGTTGGCAAACTACTACAGTTGACTTGAATGAGACATGACATTATCAAACCTTGTTTATTTAAGATTGAAGGGAGGAATAATGAAGTCCTGTTCTAGTGGTGTCACATGGTAGATGGTACTAACTCAAGCCAGCAATACTTTTTATTATATTATTTAATAAACTCATCTAAACCTTGTCCCAACTAATGAAGTCCTGTTTGTGGGTTTTGAATGTTTCATATGTTAGAAGTCATCCTCAATGGCCTATCTTTCAATTAAACCTTGTAGGAAATGCTGTTTTTGGATAAGGGGATCTGCTATTTTGATTTTTCCCTTCACTTGAAATGTCTTTTTTTTACTCCTGCAGCTTATCCCTTACTTTGGGTCAGTTGGATCAGTAGAGAATGATGTGGGGATCATTAATCCTGGTGATATTAAATTTGGGAGCAGAAAATATTACAGATATATGGGATCACTTACTGTTCCACCATGCACAGAGGGAGTTATTTGGACTATGGTGAAGAAGGTACTGGTGTCTACAACTTTTTCTTTTCATCAAGTGTCCATCACAGGCCACTAAATACCCTTTTGATTTTGTAGGTGAGAACAGCTTCAGAGGAGCAAGTGAGGGCTATCAGGGATGCTGTTCATGATGTAAGTTTCTTAAAGCCCGATGAAAACTAACTGAAAGCCCGGTGGTCAGAATCAAATGGTGCATCATTTGGATGAGACATAGGGGTTTTGGTGGTCTCTGTGTATCAATTGTTTTCATCTCTGATTAGTCCTTTCTCCTATAAGTACTAGGCAAGGTTCAAAATTTCGTCATGGATCATTGTATCAGTATTGGGCGTATTGTATTGTTCTGGTAGCACCCCCGTACCTAAATAAACCTGATATGCAAGGTTCATGCGTATTGGTCTTCGTATTTGAAGAGTCTGGATTTGCTTCTCACAGAGCACTCTTCACACCAACCTCACAGCATTTGCAGCCGCACATCGGGTGCATCATTTGGATGAGACATGGGGGTTTTGGTGGTCTCTGCATATCAACTATTTTCATCTCTGATAAGTCCTTTCTCCTATAAGTACTAGGCAAGGTTCAAAATTTCGTCATGGATCATTGTATCAGGATGTACTGGGCGTATTGTATTGTTCTGGTAGCACCCCCATACCTAAATAAACCTGATATGCAAGGTTTATGTGTATTGGTCTTGGTATTTGAAGAGTCTGGATTTGCTTCTCACAGAGCACTCTTCACACCAACCTCGCTGCATTTGCAGCTGCACATCGGGAACATCTCCTGTACTTGTAGAATGTTATTCATGGGGAGATGTTCCCAACCTGCAGATGCAAAGTGCTGTGAGGGGCAAATCCAAATTTGTATTTAAAACCTTGGCAATAGGAGATAATAGTAATACAGATGCATTATAATTTAATACTTGATAAGAAAACCAGTAATGAAGGCAAAAATAAGAATGATAGAGATCTGATAAATGTTTCAATATTTGAATTTTGGAATTTATTAAAAAGGCCATTACCCAATGTTGGTTCTATCACTTGCCAGCCCGATTGCACCAAGTAATGGCCCATAATTTTAGAATTTTATTGTGACAAAAACATTTGTACTTACCATTAAGTGGCTTTTTAGTTTATTTTCTTATATGCTGGTTATCAACATTGGATTTTAATGCTATTAATTTCTTTGCTCAGGGTTTTGAACAAAATGCAAGGCCTACTCAACAACAAAATGGAAGAACAGTTCTCTTATATACCCCGGGCCCTTTGTGAACGGTGGAGGTTCTGCTTAGACTGAAGCCTGAAATCCTGAAGATAAAATGTTTGTTTATTATACCAGTTAAAGTAGTTCAAATCTCATCATCATTATCATGAGCTTGATCTTGATTCATGTTAATGGGCTTCATAGAATGGTGGAGATCATTTTTAAGAGTTGCATATGACCGAGCTTGGATTTATGTAATGTAGATTTATAAATTATCATGAGCTTGATCCTGAACATCAAATCACAGGATTCCATATCATGTGCAAATGTCGTACGTGCAAAGAATGTTGACGGACCTCAAACACCCTTTTGGCCCTTTTCCTATTAAACATTAAAAATTAAATGAGAAAGAAAGACAGAACAGTGTAAACAGATTTATCATTTACCCAGAAGAGACGTGAGGGTGAGGGGTTTCCATAAATCCTATCTTTTTCCCAATTCCCTCCCTGCCTCCATTGGTACCACCGTCTTCTACTCTGCCGGTACCACCAGTTTCAATAGTTATTACCTCTCCTCCACTGGGTAATGGTGCCATACGAGGAACAGTTTATCCTCCGTCCAACAGATGCTACACTGTCTTACCACCTCCCAACCCCTCCCTCCTCAGGCCTAGTCCAATTTCATCTGGTTGAAGACTTTCTTTTATTTTCTCAATTGGTCTCTCATTTGTCACCGCTCTCTCTACGGAGATAGAAGTAAAATTCATAAATAATAATTAGATTAGATTTGTAGACCTACAATTTTGCACAATGGAAAAGAACTTAGGAGTACCAATTTGTTTATGTACAAGCATTTTGATTTGATAGTGAGGTTGATATTGATTTTTTTATTCTTTCTACAAAGTTATTATATTTTCTTTTTTTATCTTTAATTTTTAAAATGCAAATTAAGATGGTTCTTTTATTTATTTTTTATTTTTTTATGTTTGGAAATATCAAAAAAGTTTATGGTGGTAGAACGGTGGTTCTAAGAAACAGAATGGAATGAGGATTTGAGAATCCTCCAATTCACCAACCATGTGTTGTGGGGTTGTGGAAATTAATACAGAAAGCCATAATACGGTGGGTGGTGGCAGTCTGGCAGAATAGAGAACACCCGCTTAATAAAACTTTTAAAAGGAATCAGCTTCATGTTTCAGTAAATTACATGGAATGGTTGAATTTGAAATTGAAATCACAATGTCTCATTGGAAAGAATTTTTATGTCACATGTCCGATAGGAAACAAAAAGGGTAGTGCTGGTGAGGAAAAAGGGTTTGCCTGTGAAAACATTAAAAAGATGACTCTTATTATCCTCCACCAAATTTGTTTCTCACGGATGGGCTAGATGGTCAAAACTTATTTTTTTTATGACTAAATTTCTAAAATAATTAAATAAATGAAACAAACATCTTGAGACATCCGTTAAATTGGTCGCACATGTGCAATACTCATAATGTGTGTTGCTAATGTGTCATGATATGTTTGATGTACAGAAAGTTGTATAGAACGGCCTGTGCAGGAGATCCAGACTCAGTTTCTCATCTCCTGTACTGTATAAGTTGAGTATTTTGGTGTTGTAAAGACCTGAAACTCATGTCTGTTTTGGCAAATATGGGTGAAGTAATTAGAGACCATTGGGTTATGAATGACCCATATGAAGCATAAAACGAGGGTCAATATGACCTGTTACTGAAACCCAAATCGCATTTGTCTAAAAGCTTTCACTCATGTGTGGGACGTATTAGTCTCTTACTAGATTGGATTGGTATCAATGACATACTCCATAAATAGAGTGTAGTACACAGATGTGCCATGTCCAATTCGAACCATTGATTAAATGGGGCTCCTGATCTCTAGAATTGTCATGTTATTGATAAGCCAATTCCGAATGTTTTTTTTTTCTTTTTTTTAACGAGTCTGATTGTTTGAGATTTATATGCCTTATGTTGTTGCTATATTTTTCTAATTTCATAAAGCACTAATTAAAGTAGAAGTTGACCTATGACATATTTCCAATTAAGTAAAACCTTGATTCCCTGAGTAAGAGCAATGAATTTACTTTGCTTTATAATGCTTTTATTAAATAATTTAAAAAATTATTAATGCTATTTATTTTTAAGTGGGTTTCATTTTTTGTTAAATATTTTATTTATATATTTTTATTAACTTAACTCAATTTTTTTAAATTTGTATTAAATTTACGAATTAACTTAAAAAATGAATCAAACACAGAGAGAACTTGGACTTCACAACTAAAATCTTTGAACCGATTACAAATAGACTTCACAGTTCACACTACTAAATATTGAATCAATCACAAACAATGTATAAAAACAAAATATGAACTCAAAATTTTTAATATTGAATCACTTGCCTGTGAAATCTGGCACACAATTTGATTTATACAAAAAATGAGTAAAAAAATTAAATCAAAGATAAAGAGAATAAAAGGCTGAATAAAAAATAGAGAACTTCAACCACTTACCTATGGCAAACGACCTGATATGCATAATGGTTTCTACACATGGAAGAATCACACCTTATATAAACAAAAAATTATTAGACATTAGAGACAGTTTCTACAACTCAAGGATCATTTGAACTCCCTCATTGCATGCTTACGATTAGGAATTCTTCCTCTCCCTCATTTTGTGTTCAGAACATGCACTACTAAGGTTGTGTTTGGAAGCGGTATAAAATCTGTTTCGATGTAATTTTATACCGTGGTCCACTTTTGTATGTGTTTAGATGGGATGCAAATAAAGATTCATTATCGATGTAAATCATCATTTAAATCTATTTTTACATCGAAAAAACCGATGTAAAAGTTGTGCAAACTCTCCATTAGTGTAAAAAAGTGAAAAGTAATAACGTTTCTTTTTCCACTTCTTCACCTCCATTGAAGAACAGGTCCCACTTCATTGCCGATGAGTTCCAATTACCATTGTGGTTACAAACACCGTATGATTCTCTCTTCTTTTCACTTACTCTCCCTCTCTTTCTCTCTCTCTCTCTCACACACACACATTGAAGAACTGCTCTAGGGCTGTTCATAAGAAGGCCCAACCCGACCAAACTGACCAACCCGGACCGATCCAATCCGAGTTGACCAGGTTTTCATCAGCACCGGTTGGTTTTGGGTTGTACAAATTCATAAACTGATGGTTCGGGTCGGTTTCAGTTTTTTTGTGTGAAAACCGAAACCGATCTGAACCGAATCGACTTAGTTCCTACTTAACTAAAAACTGAAATATCTGAAAATATATATTCCAATATCTATATCTAAAAAATATATATTATGAAATATGTCAGATATATATTTCTAGAAAATATATATTCCAATATATTTGTATGTATATTTTTGTTTATATATATATATATATATTTTTTTTTTTTAAATACATATTTCAGTTTTAAATATATTTCCAGAAAACTAGGTGGCCATGGGGGGCATAGATGAACTTAGAGCCAAAACCGACCCAAACCAACTCAAACCGATCAGGTCGATTTTGCTTAACACTGAGTCAGTTTCAATTTGCATCTCAGATAACCCGACCAGGTCGGGTTGGTTGGAAAAACCTCAGTAAACTGACCCAACTTGACCCGTAAACAGCCCTAAACTGCTCCTGCTTCATTGTGTGCAAGTTCTAGTTGCCATCGTGGTTACAAAAATCGTACGGCCCTCTCTTCTTTCCACTCCCCCATCTCTCTCTCTTACACACACACCCAAAGAAATACTTCCGCTTCATCGCCGACAAGTTCTAGTTACCATCGTGGTTACTAGATCTGAATTTATAGTCCTTTCATCGACTTCTGACTTCGGCCGATCTGTGTAAGTTTGTAATATCTGAATTTATAGTTCCTATTTTGAACTCTGCCAATCTGTATAATTTTAATATAGATTTATAGCTTTGTTCTGTACAGTTCCATTAGCTTCTACATCTGAATTTGTAGTCATTGTTCCAAACGCATATAAGAGATATATTAATGTTTTACACTCTTCTTCCAAACGCAGAAGAGTGTAAAATAGGCAATCTACTGGTTCGCCTTTTACACTAACACGTCTAACTGGATTGTTTTTACATCAATGGACTTTTACGTTTACACCGCAAACAAACATAGCTTAATGTTTAATCATCCATTTTGTTCTTTGCTCTAGATCTAGATGTGAAAATAATTAACTAAAATCACAGTTTCATTCATCATAATAATAAAAAACAAATTAGTCCAATACCATGAATAGAAATAAAAGAATGAATTGATAAGTTATTCAATAAAAGATAAATCACTAAGAAATTTATTTCAACCACTTCAAGTGTTACCAACGATGTTTCTTACGGATTTCAATAATCTATTTTCTATACGCACAACAAATTTTGTCCCGTATATGCCAAAAAACAACAAATTCTATCCAATGCAACATCGACATCGAGGCATTTCGTTCCTCCTTGCATCCCATCTTCATCCTCAACCAATCATCATGGTGTTTGAAAGCGTGTGTGTTTTTTGGGATCGATTTAAAAAAAAATGTTTATACTTCCAAGACTCATTTTTTACAAAAACAAACGTTTTTGCCACATAGACAGTGAGCAAATACTATACTGTTTGGTAAGGTGATTTTCATCACCGTTTTTCATGTATATGCTGACAGGTAAGCATCGCATAGGATACACATCAGTCAACCGTTTCATGCATTGGTGGGATTCCGATTTTCGAACCATACCCAATTTTTTAATAATCAAATGAACCAAACAATAAGATATATGGACATTTATTGAAATGGCTATATGGATCCGATGTGATACCATTTTTTTAAAAAAATGGCTACAATTCCAAACATCCCCCATATTATTGCTGTATAGAACTAAAACAAGCCCCGAGTGGTGCTACAATTCCCACTGCTTGAGTCACCGTTGCTGGTGAGGTGGTGAGAATGGTTGCCACCAGCGGAGCAAAGATGAGAGGAGAGATCCGGACGGTAGGGTTTTGGCAATGTTGAGACAGGAAATTAAAATGGGATGGACACATGAGAAGGATGAAAGCGTGTCTCAACTTGGTGCTGTTGGTACTTGGTAGGTCGTTGATAGAAAATTCGGACTCCATTAAAATAGTTGTAGTTGTTGACGTCTAGAAGATCACAATGGAGCACCTATTCATAACTGTGAGGGACGTGAGTGAAGATTTCTGCATTGTAAAGGACCAAAGAGAGTTCGGCTTTTACCAGGGCAAGTCGGTGCTTGCACCTTTCGAGCAGCCCTTACATTGGGAATATTTCCTATGAAATAAATCACATAATTATGGAGATATTCGCAATACAAGACTGTAAAGGCTGTTGAAATGGACTTTGCCCTAACTGAAGTCGGACTCGACCAAGGGAAGAGTTTCACCCTTTCTTCGTGGTGAGCTGCCCTGCCTTATGTTTTTGGTCCAAAATGTGAAGGACGAAGGGAAGACGGATAGAGAGGCATTGTGTCCAAAATAATGAGAGACGAAAGATGATATATAGAAAGGGTGATGGATGAAATAGATAAGAACGGATGGTGCTATTTTGTTTCAAAATAGTGAGAGGGAGGAAGGAGGATGGGAAGTAAAGGACGACAGGAAGAGCAGAGTGATATGGCTCTCGATGGAGAGATGCGTGCATGGCTTGGTTTGATAGATTTCCTTTCTAATTTTAATATAATACTATCAGGGACCCGTGCGATGTACGAGAAAATCTGAAAGATTTAATAATTTTATTTACTATTAATTAATATTAAATTAATAATCAAAATGTATTGTCAATTAACTAAAAGTATTCAAAGTTATTGTTAATATCTAAAATTTCAATGTATTTTCATTAATTTTAATGCTGATTTACAAAAAATATTTTTTGTTAATTTAAATAAAATTTTGATTAACTTTAAATAAATAAAAATAATTACAAAAGCTAACATTTTTATTAATTTCACTAATAATTAAGAATTATATAGGAATGACAACAGGGTGGGTTCAGGGCAGGGCACCCCATCCCTGTCCCTTCCCCTGCCCCATAGTCAAAACACTCTACCCCATCCTCGCCCCGTCCGGCCATTCCTAGTGTCAGGCGGGTTTAGGGCAAGGCAACCACTCCTCAATGTTGGGCAAGTTCAAGGGCAAGGCACCCCACTCCTCGTCAAGGATGGGGAATCCTCGAATTTCCCAGGCCCGTCCCCAGTATTGGGTTCTGCATTTTAAATTTTCATTAATTTTGTCATGTTTAATGTTCATTATGCATAGGTTTCAACTCAATATCTAATAATATTATTAAAAGTTTGATACTCAATTAGACTTCGAATATGATTATCCCTGATAATGTGTGGGCATGGTGCATATCTTAGCTATACCTAACTCAAAAGAAAATAATTTTTTAATCCTGCAAATTTATAGATCTAATAGTTGCTTATGTTATAAATGATTTGTTACTTCTTATTAATTATTAAAATATTGTTAGATATTAAAATATGTAATTATTAAATTACTATATTTATTAAAATACAGTAATTTCTAGAAATTATCATATTTTTAGAAATATTGCTAATTTCTTGGCTAAAACTAATTAAATATAATTTTCTACTATTTATAGATTAAATTATAATTACTGTTAATTATAGTTTAAAAATAATTATTGTTAATTATATTACTATTAAAAATTAAAATGCATTATTATTTTCATTACTATTTAGTATTTTTTTGCAATAAAATAAAATAAATTTATTTTTAATTATTTTTAGTATTTCTAATAAGCTTTAATTTTTCAGAATTTTCGGATTTTTAATTAATTTTTGGTGTTTTTTTCTTTATTATTCAGTAATTTTTGCATATGAGTACTTTTCAATAAGTTTTAATATTTTCAGCATTTATTTTTGCATACTAGTCACTACAAAATTAATTTGCATTTGCTTTCAGTAAAAATAAATTAAAGAACTAAATAAATACCATAGTTAATAAAAATATAACTAATTTTCAATGTTTTTTAATACTTTCTGGCTTGGGTATTTTTTTAATAATTTTTTGGTATTTTCTAATAATAAATATTATTAATTATAATTTTTAATTATTTTCAGTAAATACCCTTATTAATATAAAATATCGTTAACTTTCAAAAATTTTTAATTATTTTTAGTATTTTAATTATGTTTAGGTATTTCAAAATTTTCCAGATTTTTAATTAATTATTGGTAGTTTTTCATTATTATTCAGTAATTTTTGCATGAGTAATTTGGTAATAAAATACTGTTAATAAAACTTGTTCTACATTTTAAATTTTCATTAATTTTTATCATTTTTAATGAGTTCATTATGCAAAGTAAATGTCTCAACTCATAAAAGTTATTAATTAATTAAAAATGCATTAATTCAAACTTATCTAATAATATATTATTAAAACTATCAATTAATATTTAAATTAATATATTTAAATTTCTTATTTTTAATTAATTGTTGGTATTAATAATGGCTTTGGTTAAAAAATTTCCCAATTCGACCAAGTTGGATCAATTTTAGTTTGGCCATTTGTAAATCAACCAAAATCGAACAACCTAACCAAGGATATATATTAATATTTTATTTTTTAAATATGATTTTTAATATGAAAAAGTGAGAAACTTCTCACATTTCTTAGTCTAAATTGTTTTATTTCATAAATCTAATTTTTAAATTTATTTTTTTAATAATACACTATATTTTTTTAAAAATAAATTTAATTTTTAAGTTTAAATCTTTTGAACTGGCTGACCTTTTGTGAAAATCGACCCAAACCGATAAACTTGAGTGGGTCAGTTATCACAAAAGGTCAATTGGTTTCAACTGACCAACTCCCTAACCTAATTAGGTTAGTTGGTTTCAACTGACCAACTCCCCAACCTAACCAGGTCAATTTGGCTGGCCAAATAGCCAATGGTCAGATTGAGCCAACTCATGAACACTCATAATTTTAGCTAAATTAGTAGTCTTATCTTCAATAAATAACAATAGTTTAAAATCTAATAATTATTGAATATTTATAGCAAAAATACATAATTATTGAAAATATATTGATAATGCAAAAATACAATAATTACAAAAATACAATAAGTACTAAAAATATATTAACTTAGTCAATAAATAGTATAATCTCAAATAATAGTTTAATCTCTAATAAATATTAATTAATTAATAAGTTATAACAAAAATACAATAAATTAAATTTAAAAAATTCAATAATAGTAGTTTAATCTCCAATAGTTATTGAAAGTTTTCTCTTAAATAACAAAATAAAAAAAATCTATACACAGAACCATTGAAAATACATTTATCACAAAAAACAATAAATAATTACTAAAATACAATAAATATTAATTTTAGTATATATAATTATATAATAAATACAAATTAAGAGTTTAAAATTATTATTAACAAATCAATTTTTGGGAAAGTTATTTTCTCGAATTATTACTTGATATAAGTGAAATTAGTTATTTACAATATTGTGTAAAAATATTAAATTATTATTAATTTCAATATTATGTTATAATTATTTTTTTACTTTTTAGATTTTTTTACATTTATTACATAACTTCATTATTTTAACTATTTAGAATCTAGTTATGTTAAGTATTTTGTTATTTAAAATATTTAGTTATTTAAATACTTAAAGAGTATGTGAAATATATAAATTTTAAAATGTTAATTATTTATTGAATTTAATTATCCCTAAAATCATAATTTATATTATTATTACATAATTTTCTTTTTTAATTTTGTAATATATTAAATTATTATTAATTTCAATATTATGTTATAGTTGTTTTTCTACTTTGAAGAAATTTTTTAAATTTATTACATAATTCCATTATTTTAACTATTTAAAATCTAGTTATGATAAATATTTAAATAATCTATAAAATATTTAAACTTTTTTTGTTATTCAAATTTTATTTATTTAAAGCTATTAAATGTTATTAAATATTTGAAAACATTTAAATCGATAATCCAGAAAAACATAATTGAAATTGTGAGTACATAATTTCGTGATATATTTTGTAAAAATATAATTTTTTTTTGTGTTTTTAATAAATATTTTGAAGTTATTATATATTTTTGTTAGAATATTTAAATAATTCTTAAATCTTTTACTACAAAATTTCTTTAGATAGATATTGATAAAAAGTAGGGGAGAGGATAGATTGGAATTAGAGATAATTTAAGAGAGAAACTCTCTACTAATTTAGAGATAAATTTGGAGGTAAATAGGAATTAGAGATAATTTTAAAGAAAGTGGGGGAGAAAGTTTAGGAGAAGAGATTATTTAGGTTCTGGAAAATTGCATCTCACTCGTTGTTTAAAAAATGACATGGAATAAAAAAATAAAAAATTCAAAAAAGAAGATAATTTCTTCACTGCCTTGTCTCTCCCACTCCCTCTGTCTCTCAATCTCCCTCCCTTCTCTCACTCTCATGGTCATCTCTCAATCTCCCACTCCCACTCTCTCTGCTTCGGTTTGTAGCAAAATCAAAACCTCTCTCTATTGTTCTCCCTCAATCCTTCTCATTCTTCCCCCTCACTCTCCCTCTCGATCAAAATCTCCTTCTCCCCCAATCTCTATCGTTCTCCAATTTGTGTAAATTTTATAGCCAAGAGTTTCTTATGCATTTTATTAATTTGGTGGAATAATTTTTGAACCATGCCAAGTTGGTCTCATGTTCTTTTATACGATCTGATTAATACCATATAAGTGTGTAAGAAAATAAAGAAATGAGAGAAGGAGAGGGAGAGAAACTGGGGGAGAACAATATAAATTAAGGGAGAAGGAGAAATTAATCGAGAAAGAGAATGAGAGAGATTGAGGGAGAATGATAGGTAGAGAGAAAGAATGAGAGAAATTGATATAGAGAACATAAATACAGAAACCAAAAACCATTTTTATTTATTTTCAAATCACATAATCGTTGGGCAGATAAAGATGACTGTGAGTGAAAGAGTGTGAGGGAGACTGAGAGAGACAAAAACTAAAAACTTTTTTTTTTTTAATTTTCCAATCACCCAACATTAGAGGGCAATTTCAATATAAGTTTTTTATTGTGTCTAATATGGATTAAGAGTCCCATGTTGGCAATAAACACATAACCCTTCGATGACATAGCAAGGGCTTTTATAACTTAAAATGTAGAGCCATTTGTTAGAGTTTTGTTGGTTTATGGACCAACTTGTAACCAAATTTTAAGTGTACAACCGACTCCAATTATAATCTTCCCTAATTTAAAACTAATCTAAAAGCAATGCTATTTCTTATCTAGATAGTGGGTCAATGATCCAACTTTTCAAAAAACACATGATGTCATAATTCAATAATAAATATTTAAGTTTATTTTTAATCATATTGTTATTTTTTTTAATTTTCAATTTCTATCTTAACTATGATATATCTAAAATTCAAGTAATTAATATGAAGAAAAATTTCTCACGTGCAATGTATGTGCTTAATTACTAGAGGTAGATAGATAGAGAGTACCCGCTTTTTATATTGTATATATTTATACAATATATATTATTAATATAAAAAATCAAACTAGTCAAAAACTGAAACTGGTAGACCGGTTAATTGGTGGTACTGATTTGGAAAAATAAAAAACCGGTAGTACCGGTTTGGTTTGAAAACATTTACGATACCATGAACACCCCTACCAACATCCACCGTTTTAGGGTTTTATTAGTAGTGTGTGTCATTAAATACCACAAAAAATGGGACCACACCTTTCACAAAAGGGTTCAAAGTATCGGAAACGACAAATGTATTGGAAAGACAATTTTAAGAGACGTATCGAGATACTCGGATACACATGTGTATTGGACAAAAACTAAGATATGCATAGAAACGCTTGTAAATACTATAAATACTTTAATAAATCATACAAATACATCAATAACACTAAATGTAAGACCTCAATGAGGTGCATATACATTAAATTAATATATTTCAATGGTTTTATGAACAAATATATTATAGTTAATTATAATTTCATTAAATAACATATGCTTAACTATAATTTATAAATTATAATTCTTAAGTTTTAATGTTTTATGGAATGGGAAAAACCGAACTCTCCTATCTAACCATAAAACATGTATTGACACAACTTCAAAGTGAAAATATAATTAATAAATATTTATTATTTATTTCCAAAAATTATCAAAGATAAATATACGTTATATAAAATATTCAAAAGAAGTTATTAAAGAAGAAGCTTCAATTGCTTTGTGGATATGATAGATCATCCATAGAATTATAATATATTAAATCATTGTGATCAAATGATAAAATATAATTAATTAATTATTTATTTTTAAATCTAAAAATAAAAAAATATATATTAAAGAAGAAATTTCATTTGGTCTGTGCATATGATAGATCATCCATAGAATTATAATATATTCAATCAATGTGACCAAATGATAAAATATAATTGTTTATTATTTATTTTTTAATTCTAAAATTCTAAAAATAAAAAAAACTATATTAAAGAAGAAATTTCAATTCCTCTATATATTATAAGTTTTATAATTACAAATTAAGAAATATGCATTATATATAAATATATATTTATAATATATAATATATTATTTTTTATTTAAAATATAATATTTTTTATATATTTATAATTTATTATATATATTTATAATATATATTGTAAAAATTAAAAAACCGATGAACCAAACCGACGGTTAATCAAACTGGTCAACCGGTTAACCCACTGGCTTTGGTTCGGTTTCGGTTACCAGTTTTCCAAAAACCAATAGTACCAGTTTGGTTCAAAAGAACACCACACGGTTCGGTTAACTGAACCGTGAGCACCCCTACCTCTATGGATATGATAGGTAAATCCGTGGATCTAAAACATATTTAGTCTTTATACGCAAGGAAAAAATACATTTTCAAATTTTTTGTTAATTTATATTTTCCCCAAATATCTTCATGAAATTTCCATAAATCTACTAAAACACAAAAAAATGTGAATTTGAATGGTAGAAATGTAGATCAACATAAATTCAATCATTCAAGTAAAATAGAAATCACAAGATATTATAAAAAATTGAAAAATCTTACCTATTTTTGCCATATTTTTCAAAATTTAAAATATATTCAAAAGAATTAACGATTCACACTTTGTTTCCTGCAAATTTTTGCAAATCTAGCACTCTGTGAATGAAATTTGTTGTTTTAAAGTCATTTCGAGGGGGGGGGGTGAAAGAAGGCTTATTTTAGTGAAAAAAATATTGCTTTCCCCCTTTTTTTCTGTTTTTGGTTGTATCTTTTTCGTTGATATGCTACCGGTATGCTCCGATACACCCCTAATAAGGTCTAATATGCCTGATTTCCATGCATATCTCGTATCTATTTTTTAAAAATATAATATGATATTTTAAACCTTATTTCACAATAGGACGCATAAATTTATTATTGGCATGGAACCTCTCCACTTATCTGAAATTCCGAATTGGAGAGTGTTATATATAATTAGTTCAATAGTTTGAACAACCATTATTTCGTTCAACTAATGGTATGCCCGGATCTTTTATCAACAATATTAGATAGTGACACGTGTCTCAAAGTATGCTTTCATTCCTTCTCATATGTGAGCTAATGGAACAAACATTTAGCCCATCCCGTTAGCTCTCAAACATAATTTCTTCCATCCCATTTTAATTTCCTACCTAGACATTGTCAAAACCTTGTGGACCTCTCCTATCATCTTTGCTTTGCTGGCAACGATTATTCTCATCGGTGACGACAATGGCGATCCTTGCTACTTAACTTGTTTTATTCCTTTCATAAAGCAATCGACAACAACCATTCTAACAACCGATGGCGATCTTCTTTCATCTCTATCCAGAACAGAGAGGATTTCCAAGACCCACCACCACCTGCGCCAATCTCTTCCCATCCCTGCTTTGTTGGTAATCATTCACATCGGCGACGGTCACACTCACCATCACCAACAATCTTCTTCCATCTTTGCCTGAACCAGAGGAGGATTTCCAAGACCCATTACCTGTGCTAATCTCTTCCCATCCTTGCTTTCTTGGAAATCATTCACATAGTGAGTCTGTGACTTTACTTACTGAATCGAGATGCAATTAAGATTTCATATTTTAATTTCACAAGAGAAAGTAGGCCGGTCTACTAGGTAAGCAGAAACAAGGGAAAGATCAAGCAAAGACAGATTGTTAACTTGGATGCCAATGATAGAATCAAGAAGACCAAGGTTCTTGAACGGCTGCCAGACGGTAACCGAAGCCAAAGACTTTGTCCTTGACCATGAACTGTGATCATGTGAGTTGAATGCAGTTGAATCCTAAAGACATAATCTGCTTCGAAATCATGTCCAATGGTTGCTTGCCCAGGTTGTCGGTGAAAAATCTGGCAAGATGGAGCTGATTATGGATGGAAGGTTAGAATCGCGACACCCGTCGGTTCAGGATACAAGTTCCCCTTCTCTTCCTTCTTATTTATAGCTGCATGAGGAATTTGTACATTGGGAACTTCCTATAAAGTAGGTAACCACCTTGACTTCAAAACCTTCCACTTGTCATCACTTTTAGTTGGGCTCCAATCAGGATGAGACTGGTGTCTCATAGAGTGGACTTGAAGCCTTACTTTTCTCAACCACTCTTGCAAAGTCTTCTACTCCTAATGTTCATAAGCATTGGATTGACTTGGCCTAACAAATGTGTACATGTGAAAAAATAGTGTAAAAAAACTTGTTTACAAAAACATTTTATTTATATGAAAATAAAATACAATATAATAAAAAGAAGTGATATTGTGTGTCACATTATACACAAAGTGTAAGCGATTAGTCCATTGGTGTGTGACTATTTCCAGTGGCCACGGTTTGTTCAACACACCAAGGCTAGATCAACGAAGGCTATAGGCCACTCAGTCCAACATTTCCCACTTGGCCATAATGGCTTGAGATGAGATACTTTTACGTATTGCTTCTTAGACCCATTGACCATATGTGCCTCTTAAAATCACCAAAAATTCATGGTTTTGTCAAAGGGTCAACAATCATTTCTTTAGCAGGCACATATTCAATATGTATTTTTTTTATGATGCACATCAAAGATGTAATGGTATTGTAGTTCTATATGTTTCCCTTTGGGACCTACTTCACCATTTTTGATAGTTTGAATTGTAGCTTGGTTATCATTTTTTATGGTGATTGACTTGCTTGGCATACTTTCTAACTTTAAGTCTTCCAAGAATCTTTTTGTAGTTCTATATGTTTCCCTTAGGGACCTACTTCACCATTTTTGATAGTTTGAATTGTAGCTTGGTTATCATTTTTGATGGTGATTGACTTGCTTGGCATACTTTCTAACTTTAAGTTTTCCAAGAATCTTTTTAATCATACAACTTCAGTGGCAGCTATGCTATAAGCTATGAATTCAACTTCCATGGTGTGTCTTGCCATACACCCTTGCTTCTTACTTCCTTAAGAGACTTCTTCTCCACCAAGAAGGAAAATATAACTAGTTGTTGACTTTCTTTCATCACAGTCTCCTGCAAAATCAGCATTACAAAAGCTTACTAACTCTATTTCGTTGCTTTGATATGTCAATTTATCAAGTGACCAGATCCATTTTTTGCCAAAACTAGATTTTGGCCAAAAAACGTTGATTTGGTCAGCAAATTGTTGACCTGAGCGGTTGAATCGGTCAAACTGTTCCAACCGTTCAATAGTTTTAACCATTTTCTTTTAAATTTTTATCGTTTTGTCAGAATGGGCCGATTGTTCGACCCAGGAACCAGACCCCTGACCGGATCATTCTTCGAGTCGATTTTAAAAACCTTGCAATTTATAATGTTTTGTTCCTTGTATATATCTCAATATTCTTTTAGCTACTTTCCAATGCAACTTTCCTAGGTTGCTTTGGTACCTACTCACAAGGCTTACAACAAATACTAAGTTTGGCTTGGTATACAACATAGAATACATTATACACCCAACAACTTGTGCATATGGTTTATTTTTCATTTCCTCATACTCTTCTTGAGTAAATGGCATCATTTTTTTGGATAATTTGGTTCATTTTTCAATAGGAGTTCCTATTAGGTTACTTGAATCCATTCTAAATTTCTTTAAGACATTTTAATAATTGTTGAGATAGATATATCATTCTAGATTTTCTATCTCTTTCAATTTTAATTCCTAAGATAAAACTTGCATTACCCATGTATTTCATCTCAAAGTTAAATTTCAACCAATCCTTAGTTTTTTCTATCATTTTTAAGTCGCTCCCAACAATTAAAATATCATCAACATATAAGGATAATATTATGTAAGAACTCTCACTATTTAAAATATATATGTAATGATCAAATTAATTAGGAATAAAGCCCATTTCCAAAACAACATTATGAAAAGTAAAGTACCACATCCTAGGAGATTGCTTTAAACCATACAAATCCTTTTTAAATTTATAAACTTTGTCCTCTTTTCCTTTAATTGTATAACTTTCAGGTTGAGTCATATAGATTTTTTTTTTATTTAGTTCTTCATTTAAAAATGTAGTTTTACATCCATTTGACATATTTCTAAGTCAAAATGGGTGCTAAGGCCACTATCATCCTAAAAGATGTAAATTTTGCTATAGGAGAATATGCCTCTTTATAATCTATTTCCTCTATTTGATTGTATCCTTTTGCTACTAGTCTGACTTTATATTTCTTTATAGTGCCATCTGATTTTAATTTCTTTCTTAACACCCACTTGCACCCAATTGGTTTTTCTATTAGATGGTAAATCAACTAGCTCCCATACATTATTCTTTTTTATAAACTCTAATTCTTCATTTATTGCATTTTTCCATTTTTCACTGTCATGTGCATTCATAGCTTGTTGAAAATTTATTGGATATAGTGTTTCATACTCATTTATCAAGCTCTCATCAAAGTTTAAGAATTATAATAGTCTCTATACTTGGATGGGGAAATTCTCTATCTTTGTATTCTTGCTATTGTGCTTTCCTTTTCTTTTGGATTTTCATTTATGTTATCATTCGAATAAGTTTTATTTGTAGTTCCTTCTTCCCCATCGATATTTTCAAATAATTCCACTAATTTCTTTTTATCTAGAGTTTCAATTTAGTCTTCTAAAAATACTACATCTCTACTTTCTATAACTTCCATTCCTCCATTTGATTTATGGTTTATAAATCTATAACCTTTTGAATTTTCAGGATAACCTATAAATGTGCATCTTACATCATATGTGGAGTGCCACTCTACTAAGATGGGGCCCATCTCCTATTGATTCTGTTGTTTAGTTTACTTCTATGTTGATTTAGAATCCAAACATAGGTATTAGATCCCCAAACTCTTAGATTTGATAAATCTAGTTTTCTACCAATTCAATCTCATAGGGAACTAATTTATTAATTTTTGTAGGTAATCTATTTAATATATACATGGCTGCATTTAGAGCTTCCCCCCATAAGATATTACTTTGTAAAGAATGACTTAAAACGGATCTAGCCATATAAAGTAGAGTCCTATTTCTTCTTTTAGCTACTCCATTTTATTGGGGAGTGTACCTAATGGTGAGTTGGTGTTTTATACCATGTTTTCTACAAAATTCATCAAATAAATCAGAAATATACTCACCTCCTCTGTCACTTCTAAGTGTTTTTATTTTTCTTCCTAATTGAGTCTCTACTTCAATTCTGTATTCTTTGAATTTGTCTAACACTTCAGATTTTTGTTTTAGAAGATAGATTTGTCAAAGTCTAGAAAAATCATCTATAAATGTAACAAAAGATTCCATTTCCCTATGAGTTTTTACATTTAGGGGCCCACATACATCTGAATGCACTATGTCTAATAATTCTTCACTTTTTTTTTTGTCTTTTCTGAAAGGCAATCTTGTCATTTTTCCTTTCAAGCATGGTTCACAGTGTTTAAAGTTTATATCCATTTTTAGAAGAAGACCACTAAATGTCATTATATGCATTTTATCCCTATTTATGTGTCCTAGACGTAAATGCCATATATAAGCATTAGTATTATCACAAGCAAAGGAGTAATTAGAATAGGAAGACGTTTTATTAATAGTGAGACGGTACAATCCATTAAATTTCTCTCCCCTTACAATGATACACTCATGTTTTCCAATAGTCACTTTTCCTGACTTAAAACAAACTTCAAATCTTTTTTCATCTAGAAGAGGGACAGATAAGAGGTTTTGCCTCATTGAAGGAGTATATAGTACATCATTCAAAATAAAGTTTGTAGAGGCATCTATGGGAATTCTCAATGTCTCTATTCCTAACACATTACAATAAGTGTTATTTCCCATGAAAATTTTATGTTCTCCAATTTGCATTTCCTTGAAATTCATGAACAACTCCCTATTCTTGGAAACATGACAAATTGGGGCTGAATCTATCCACCAATCTAGATGATTTGAATAAGTCATGAGGGATTTTGAAATAACACAAATAATGTCTTAGTTCCAGAAGTTCCATAGTTCTTATTCTTTTTGTTATTATTTTGATAGTTGTTTTTGTTATGATAATTCTTATTTCCTTCTTTCTTGAGCTCCTTACAATTATGGGGCGTTCTTATTTTGGATTTTGAGAGGGGGGGAAGTTGGTCAATGGGATTTTGGTTCCCATTGACCAAGAATCCCATGTTTTTTTTTTTTTTTTTTTTTTTCAGATTAATGTGGGGACTAGGTAAAGTTTATTTTCCTGGTTATCACTTACCCATGCCCATCTCCTAGGTGGGTCAATAACTTTCTCACTTGGGGGGAAGTTTTCAACACTTGAATGGGACAAAAATGCCCCTTTTAATAATGAATTTTTATAGTAAAAATGGTCATTTCCTTTTTTAATAAGAACATGGGTAAATACACTTACATGGGTAAGTGTTTCCTAGGAAAAACTTACCCAGGTAATTGCATTTACCCGGGTAAGTAACTTACCGAAAAGCGAACGGGGCCTTAGGTTTTGTATGTCTAGCATTTCCACAATTATAACAAGTTACTTTCTTTTTCAAACTTTTCTAAAAATTAGATTTTTTATGCCACTTGTTCTTCCCTTTAAAATTTCCTTTATACTTTCATGCTCCTATTGGGTTGTTATTTGTCTTAATGGTAGTAGTATTAGTGTTAGCTATCATAGCTTGATTTGTTTTCTTTTTGTTTTTTTTTTCTTCCAGCCTCTAATGCTAATAATGTAGTGAGACTTTTTAGGTTCAAATCAGTTAAGAAAGGTTAAGGGAAATAACTACTGGTTCCCATGAATCAGGTAAGTTATGCAATAAAGTAGAGATCTGTATTTTTTCAGGAATGAGATTTCTAGATGTAGCAAGTTCCTTAGCTATCACATTCATGCTATTAATATGATCTACTACAGAATCTGTTTCTTTCATTTTACATGCATAGTATTTCTCAATCAATAATTGCACATAAGTTTCAATAAGTTTTCCATAAGTTTCAGTAATAGCATTGGACATATGTATAGCATACTTGTATTCTTCAAAATCAACTCAATATCAGGTTCCATTAATGTAAGCATATTGGATCTATCAATTTTGTTTTCTTTAAGAAATTTAGCATAATTACTATCAATAGAAACAACATCATAACTTTTAAGAATTTCAAGAACAATAGTAGTTAAAATATATTCTACTTTTTCTCTCTCAAAGATTCTAACAATCCTACATTTCCACATAAAAAAATTTGTTCCATTCAATTTTTCGGTTTGCTAAGTTCAACAGCAATAGTAGAAGAAGAACCACCCATGATTAAAAAAATTGAAGTAAAGAATTGAGGGACTTAACTCTTTGAGGATTGGGGTTCCCACTTTCCAAATGTTTCGTACTTTAATCAATGCCAAAAAATAAGTTAAGAAGAAAACAAATGATACTTTGCATTCTTTATGCCTTTTTAATTAGCAGAATAACAAATGCATAAAAAAATCAGATCCAACCAACAATTTCGGATTGAGTTAAAAAAAAGGAGATATGAGGATTAAAAAAAGCTTATAGGACCCAAAATAATATATACTAACAATGCTTAAAAGAATAGAGAAGAAAGGCTAATGAAAATCTTGAGCAAGTGGTTAGCAAAAAAAATTCTATTAATTGTGATCCAGGAAAAAACAATCTGTAATCTAACCAATAAATCGGTTGGATATCTTTTAATAGGTAGCTAACAAATGAATAAAACAAGAAAAAATATTTTTAATAGAGGATACGGTTTCCAAAAAAGTTGTAGAGAGCTAAAAGAACAAAAAAAAGAATGGAGTCTTAACTATGATTTGCAAAAAGGAATCAAAGGCGACTAGATTTATTAGACAATTTGGCCGAGTGGTGTAATGGGCTAGATTTATTAAATACAAAAGCCCTTCAAGTGCCATCAAATTTTCTTTATCAACCATCACATCAGCAACATCTTGGACGGAAGCTCTTACGTCAAGGCAGCTCAGAAGCTCTCCATACATCTCCCCAATGGTTGGGCCCCCAAATTGAAGTGATCAGATCGGCTACCAAGATGATCGAGCGGGAGATCAACTCCGTGAATGACAACCCATTGATCGATGTGTCGAGGAACAAGGCCTTCCAATCTATCAGGCAGTCGCAACCCCAGCTTAGATTATGGGTTCAAGGGTGCCGAGATCGCCATGGCTGCTTACTGTTCTTAACTCCAGTTCCTCGCCAATCCGGTCACGGACCACGTCCAGAGCGCAGAGCAACACAACTAGAACGTCAACTCCTTGGGCTTGATCTCTTCCAGAAAGACAGCTGAAGTCTTCGACATCCTGAAGCTCATGTCTGCGACATACATGGTTGCACTGTGCCAAGCAATCGATTTGAGGCACTTGGAGGAGATACTGAAATAGAAGAGTTGCAGCGGTGAAACTCCTCTGTTACTCTCTTTGCTTCCTGCAGCGGACCCTTCTCCCTAATCAGAAGAGCATCTCAGATGGGTCTATTCTCCCATACAAGTTTTCAAGATATTCAACGAGATTCGGGCCCTCCGGGTACAGCTCCCTGACGCGACTATGGTGGTGGCGATGATGGGTTGTTGCTGAAATGGAGGGCTTAGTTCGGCAGCTCGCTACAGAGCCATGTGTTACTCGGGCCCTCCGGATACAGCTCCCTGACGACTCCGGCGGCTATGGTGGTGGCAGTGACGGGTTGTTGCTGAAATGGAGGGCTTAGTTCGGCAGCTCATTACAGAGCAATGTGTTAATCGCCGTTGTCATTGGTTTACTCATCGTCTACATAATGAAACTGATTCTGCAAATGCTTCGTTACCAGTTCTGCCCGCCACCCAAATCACTACTATTCCACTGGGATTCAGATTCGGGATACGGCCAGCATCTATGGTGAGAGACTACCTGGTGACGGTGATCTGGAGCTAAATCGAAGATGACGATATGATGGTCGAACTTTGTCTCCAACTTGGTGAGGGTGATCAGACTATAAACAGAAGACGGGGTGTGGCATAGAGAAAGAAAGAGAGAACAATGAGAATGAATGAAAATGTGGGAAAAAAAGAGTGAGGTAGAAGAAACAACGGAGAAATCACCGCGGGTTCAGATCTGCCACAAGAAGTTGCAGCAGCGAATAGAAGTTGAAGAATGCAGAACGGATTCATATCTGCCGCCGCTATGCTTCTCTGTGAAGAAGATAAACATTATTTGAAAATGAGTTGATGAACAATATTCAAAGGTAATTTTGATATTTTTAAAAAGTAATATACGTCAGTAACTGACGATAAAAGACCTTATGTTCTAGCTAGAAAACAAAAAGGCACAATTCCTAAAGGAGACTGAGCCAAAAATAAACAAATAACAAAACAAGAAAGAAAACTTCAAACCTGAATTCCTATATTTGTGGAATCAAATAAAATAAATTTAACATATATCAAAGCAATCAACTTAAAGTTAGAATTCAATGACAAAGCAATCAATTCAGTTTAATTAGAATAATAGTTTTAAATAAAACAAAGTAGAATAAAGGGATTTAGGAACCACTACACCTATTCCTTCAAATCTGTAGAAAGTGCTCTTGCCCACCAGACCCAATACGGTATGAGAGGCACGCCCTTTTCACTCCTTTCCAGAAAACATGTTGATTGAAGAGAAAAGGAGGAAACTTGTTCTTATCAAGAGTACTCCACCAGGTGGTAAATTTGCTATGGTAAGATGGAGCTGATTATGGATGAAAGGCTACGATCGTTTTAAGATAAAACACCTGGACCATTCAATAGTCTCAAGGAGCATTAATATAGCGTGCTTGGAGGAGATAAATGATATATTTCATTTCCTTCTTATTTACAGTTGCATGAGAAAATGGGGCTATAGAACTTTACTATAGTAAAAAAAACAGTAGCTAAAACAGGGATATAATCACGGACAATTTGATATCCATGACAAAATGTTGAATTTTAGCTACCTACAATTTTTCCGTGGTTAAAAGTTATTTTATCCGAAGCTAAAAGATATTATGGTCATGGTTATAATGTATTCGTGGCTATAAATTATAAAAGCAAAGTTGATCTTTAGCAACAGGATAATTTGTTTCTGGTTAAAAGTTGAGTTTTAGCTATGGATAATTTGTCCGTAGTTAAAAGTTATTCTGTTCGTGGCTAAAAGATAACAAAAGCAGAAGTTGTTAAAAGTTACTGTCTGTGACTAAAAAATATTTATAGCCACAGTTATAATGCATCTGTGGCTATAAATTACAAAAGTAGAAGTTGAGCTTTAACTATGGACAATTTGTCCGTGGTTAAAAGTGATCCTATCCGTGGCTAAAGAGCTATTTATCACTATAGCCACGGATAACTAAAATTCCATGGCTATAATTACGAAGTTAATCATCTTTAGATATAATCCTTTATTTCTAACTTATAAATAATAATCATATAACATTCATTTGAAATATTTTTTATTTATTAATTACTTCTTATAGTAAATTAATGATTAAGAATTTATTAAAGTAAATCAGCTCGGGGCTAACAACCCGAACCGTCATGCAACGACTCTGGAAGTTTCTCTAGTAGACTTCGAACCTCACGGGATCATGCCGCATAACGGCAGGTCTTATCTTCTCCCTGCTCGGATCGGGCGGAAACGATAGACTTGATTGACTGATACATTACTTCCTGATTAAAGCGGAAACGAATCCCCTCAAGCCAAAGATCCCGGAACTATTCCGTGAAATCTGCAGGAGCTCAGCTATATAAGAGCAACAACCCCTCCGGGGCCCAGGTACACGCAATCGCTTTACTCTCAAGCTCTCAAGCTCTCAAATTCTCAAAGCATTCAGCTCGCACCACAGTACACTAACTTAAGCATCGGAGCGACCTCGCCGGGTTAGCCACCCCGGGTTCTCTGATCCAATATTTTGTAGATTTATCTAGCTCGCTGCTCGATTGGAAGCCAAATCACCCTCCAACTAGGAGTAGTCAGATCGCGCTCCATCAATTGGCGTTGTCTATGGGAATACGACCGAAAAGTCATCTCCTTTTTTACAGTTACCTAACTCATTTCTACGACAATGGCATCTTCCAATCATGCCGGGCAAAGCAGCAAGATGAACGTCTCCGGGGGAGATGAACGTCGAGCCAAGGGGTTGTGGGTAGAGGAACTGCCCAGCGTCCTTTGGGTCTACCAGACTACCATTAAGACCGCCACAGGTGAGACTCTTTTCAACCTCACTTACGGCACAGAAGCAGTGATCCCAGCAGAAATCGAGGTGCCCACACTATGCTCGGAGGCCTATGACGAGGAGACGAATAATGACGAGCTCCATACCAACCTGGACCTGGTAGAAGAGGTACGAGACCTGGCTTGCATCCGGATTGCAGCTTACCAACAGAGAGCAGCTCGGTACTATAACGCCCGGGTCAGAAAATGACACTTTTGCATTGGCGACCAAGTCCTTTGGAAGGTTATGGTACTTGAGCCTGGCGTTGGTAAGCTTGGAACGAATTGGGAAGGTCCGTACCGAGTAAGACAGGTGTTCGGGGAAGGCACGAATGAGCTCGAGACTTTGGAAGGGAAGCGAGTACCCCGAGAGTGGAATATCAATAACCTAAGAAGGTACTACTCGTGACCACCGAACTAGTCAAGAAGGATCACCGAACTGGAGAGAGGACTGTGAGTCACTTCCATAAGCCCAAGGGCCAAGATGCCGAGATGACATAAGACCTCGGCACTACGATAAGTCCTAGTCGCCACATCGGCAAAGGCGCATAGGCAGATAAGCACTAGTCGCCTCCTTGGCATAGGCGGATAAATCCTAGTCGCCTCTTCGGCATTGGCAGACAAGTCCTAGTCGCCTCTTCGACATAGGCAGATCGGTTCTCACGCTTGAGGCATAGACAACTCGGGTACAAACCCTACGATGTCTAGCCCACCTCGGCATAGAACAACAGGTTGATACCATTTGAAGTCAGTCCCGATGGCTTGACACTAAGGGATAACCAACACCTAAATGAGTAGCCCATGTGCAGACAGGTGGGTATATACCCTAAAGTGTCCGCCCATCTCGGCGTACAACGATGCGAAGTTATCCCTACTCAGAGTCCAGTTTGTTAGCTTGACAATTTGGGGTAACCAACACTTAGAAAAAAATCTACCCTAGTTATTCCTACTCGTAGTCCAGCGTGTTAGCTCGACAGTTTGGGATAACCAACATTTAGAAAAAAAATCTACTCCTATTTGGTTTAGTTTGCCAGTTCGGGAGTTATTTACACTTACAAAATTTTTACACAAAGATTGCCAAAATACTTGTATTTCATTAATGTGAAATTTTGAGAACAAAAAAAAAAAGGAGAAAGAAGAAACTATTACTATGAACCGATCTCAAAGGCTCGGGATGTACATCATAAGAGGTCCAAGAAAAGAGGCAAGAATTATGCATTCGAACTAGGGGGCAGGTCAGTCTCCACACGGTCCTCCTCCGCATCCTCTCGGCCTGATGAGCCCGCCTCGAGGACTTCATCGTCACTTTCCTCTTCGGAGGAGCCAGGCTCTTCGTTAGTCGCCTTCGCCATCTCGGGAGTTAGGTTAGACAAAGAAACAGTTCTGAGGTAGAACTCAGGAAACCTCTGCCGCCTCAGCCATTTGCATAGCTTGAAACCAGACCGATAAGAGCTCGATCCATACTCGACCCGGAGATTACGGAACTCCTGAGACTCTTTGAAGCCTTCGATGGCATGCTCTCTCTCCTCAGCTCGTGCCTCTTGGATGGCGGTCTCAAAGATCTCGGTGCATTCTTTGATTATCGCATCGAGGTTCTTGTTCTCGCGTTGGAGCTTCTCCTTCCTCTCCGTTAGCGCCATGATCAGCTCCTGTTGTCTCCGAGCTCCTTTCTTAGCTCGAAGAACCTCACCCTAAGCTAAGTCCATCTTGTGATAAAGTTTCCGAGCGTTCTTCTCGGCTTCCCAAGCTTGCTTCAGGCGAATCTCAGACTGGTAGACTAGCGAATGGATGGCGGAGTTCACCTAGCGGAAAGAAAATAGATGTAAGTATCTTTAACAGACGAACAAGGAAATGGAGTATAAAGGTAAAGCACTTACCACCATATAGTAACTGGCAGCCCGACCTCCGAGTTGACTTGTGGGGATGTCAGCCCACTCCGCGACTTCGGCGAGAAAAACAACGCCCTTGCTTTTGAGGAGCCCTAGCTGAGGTGTCATTATGCTCTCCTTCGAGAGCTGAGGCTCAGGCTTGGAAGCACTCTCCAGCTCACAAGGCGGAGCTGCTTCATCCTGGTCTTCGTCCAGGTCCACGATAGGAGGTTCGGGACAGACCTCCTCCTCCAAAAGCTCGGCTGAGGTCGACTCCGGCGCAGCGACCTCGGGTGGGACGGGGGCTGAAGGACCGGCCTCCCGACAGGACTTCTTCGAGGCTTTCCTCTTTTTCCCTCTCTGGAAGCTCCTCAGAAGGTTCTCTGCATCGACCTCCGACATAGCTACTGCAAGAGAAAAAGAAAGGGGTTAGTCGCAAACTGAAGTAAATTCAAAATAAAAAAGAGTAATTTAAGTGCCGAAGTGGAGGCCTACCAGGAGGGCTCAACCCAGCTCGCACAAGCTTCTCCTCAGCCAATAAATCTCTCATCTCCAAGCTGAGGTCCCTCTAGGAGTTAACAACTGCCTTGATCTCCGCATCTAGCATCACCCCGGGGTCTTTAATGGCCACCTGCCAGTGAGTCGGGAAGGGCCACCCCTAAGCGTTCTAGACAAAAATGTACCTCCTCTTCCAGGTCGGTATTTTGTTCGGGCTGCTGAATAGGATTTTGAACCCAAGGTGGGGAGAGATGTAATTACTCTGCTAGACATCCCCGCGCAAGCAAGCTGAGTTCTTTTTAATTGAATAGATCGAGCTAAAAATATCTAAGGACAGAGGTCGGTTATACTCGTGGAATAGGGAGATTGTACCTACTATAGTTCGGGTGTAATTGGTCAATGGTGATATCAAAGAACTTAATAATTTCTACAATGAATGGGTGGAGAGGGAAGCGCAGCCCAGCTATGAGCTGCTTTTCGAAAACTGCGATCTCATAGTGACCATGAACCCAAGGGTACCGACCCAAAGGAATATTGAAAACAAGGTTATCGGGAAGACGATAACGGGCTACCAAGGACAGTAACTTGTCTGAGGTCATAGTGGAAGGACCAAAGTCATATGGATCCCAACCTTATGAAGAAGACAGGACCCTCCTCTGAAGGTCGGTCCCTCCTCTCGAGCTTCAGGCTTCTCAGGTTGAGATGGCTTGACTTCAGGTAAAGAAGTTTCCCCTAAGGGGCAAGGGAAGGAACTGCCTGGCGAGGAGCTGACCTCGCCAGCGGGAGCCGGGGACTATACCTCAGCACCCTCAGGCTCACTAGAGTCACTAAGAAACCTATCTATACTAGCACTAGACATACTAGAACAGGAAAGGAGAACAAACTAACGAAGAGAAGACGAACTCACCAAAAGGATGAAAACGACCTCGGAACACAAGGGAAGAAGTAGCGAGCTGAAGGACTCTGACGCGACCTCGGGAAAGCTCAATCACAAGATTTTTGGCAAAGAAGAGGGGCCCCTTGGCCCCCTATTTATAGTTCACCACATGGAGATGAACGGTTGAGATCTGCTCGATCCAACGACTCATGAAAACCGGTTGCACGATACCCGAGGACAAAATCGGTTGAGCGCGCTCTTTGACATCCACAGAGTCTATAGACAACGTGACGTCCGTGCGTACTCGGGACACGATCTGGGTCATTTCGTGGTTGAGCCAAACGGTTGAACAGGCCCGACCAACGGTTCGCTCTTCAGACCCTGTGCCAAATCCACTTAGATCCTCCATGAACTCCGCGCACTGGGTTGGGACCCTTGGCACGAGGAGTGGGGGGCAATTGATGAAGGGTGTTTTGGCGTGACCTAGCGAGAAGGGGACACGTGGACATGCCCTAACTAAGGGATGACAACTTAGCTTGGCAAGCCTAGTTCGCAACGTTTGAGCTCAAGCGTTCGGTCACCTCGGCGTCAGGGCACCTCGGCATTCAATCTAGTTTGGAACTAAAGAACCGAAGTCTCAGCTCGAGGCTAACGGCCCGAACTGCCATGTAACGGCTCCGAAAGTTTCTCCAGTAGACTTTGAACCTCACGGGATCACGCCGCGTAACGACAAGCCTTAGCTTCTCCCCGCCCGGATCGGGCGGAAATGATTGACTTGATTGACTGATACGTTCTCCCCGATTAAAGCGGAAACGGATCCCCTCAGGCCGAAGATCCCAGAACTGTTCTGTCAAATCCATGGGAGCTCAGATATATAAGAGCAACAACCCCTCCAGGGCCCAGTTACGCATGATCACTCTACTCTCTAGCTCTTAAGCTCTCAAATTCTCAAAGCATTTAGCTCGCACTATAGTACACTAACTTAAGCATCGGAGCGACCTCGCTGGGTTTTTCACCCCGGGTTCTCTAATCCAATATTTTGCAGATTCATCTAGTTCGCTGCTCTAATCCAATAGAGTGGGACTTTAAGCCTTGCTTTTCTCAACCACTCTTGCCAAGTCTTCCACTCATGTTCATGAACATTGGATTGATTTGGCCTAATAAATGTGTACATGTGAAAAAAGCAGTGTAAAAAACTTGTTTGCAAAAACATTTTATTTATATGAATATAAAATACAATATAATAAAAATAAGTGATATTGTGTGTGACATTGTATACAAAATATAAACAATTAATCTATTGGTGTGTGGTTATATCCAGTGCCACGATTTATCCAACACACTAAAGCTCGATCAACGAGGGCCATAGGCCACTCAGTCCAACAGTTGGGCACCATGGCTTTGAGGTGTGCCCCACAATTGACGCACACCAGTTCCCCCCCGGTGCCTGTCTCTGTCCAGTGCGAATTAGTGCAAAGTGGCAGAGCCATCATATAGTGTTTCAGCAAGACATTGGGATACATGAACAGAAAAGAAAGGATGATGAAAGGCAAGAAATAAAGAAGCTTCTTCATGCTTCACAATCGACCGAGACCCTTCCTTTGATTTGTGGGCTGCTCAAAACATATCATCGAAAAGAAACTAGCATATAAAACGGATGATTTTGATTTCAACTTCACTAACATTTTACTCCGCCGGTGATCAATTTCATTAGAGGTCACTCGTAACTTTTGTGCCGATGAGATGCTTTTGATTTCCAAACTAGATAGAAAAAGAAAACAATGTTAATAAATTTTGCTTCGTTGATAATAATTTGACATAACAACATTCACATTTTCTCTTATTCTCGTCCAAGTAAAAATGGTTTTTGTTAGAGTGATTTTTTGAGTGAAATGATCTTTTTAATGATGTGAAATGGATTTTCCTCGTTGGTTTTAGAGTCTTAGTCGCAGTTCCCGTCGCCGGTGAGAATAATCGCCGCCGTTGGAACAAAGATGAGAAGAGAGGTATAGGCGGCAGGGTTTTGGCAATGTTCAAGAAAAAGATTGAAAATGAGATAGAAGAAATTATATTTGAGAGCTAACGCAATGAACTAAACGTCCGTCCCAATGAAAGCGTGTCTTTAGACAGGTGTCTCAACCTGATGGTGTTGGTAGGGAGTAGACCTGTTCATGGGCGGTTTGGGCCGGGTTTTTATTCATCATTAATGGAAATATGCTAGGCCCGAGTTCGAGCCTGAGCCGAGCCCGAAGTCCGACCTAATAAAAAAAATTACAATTTTTCCTATTCAAATTAGAATTAAAAATTCAGATGTTTTTTTTTTCTATTTAAATGAACAATGGGCCTACAAGATGGTTTTTTTTCCCTTTCTTTTACTTTTTAAAACACAGTTCTACATTCTTAAATCAAAAAAATTATTCAAATGGACATAATCACATAACCCTTTTTAAGTCTAATTTTAGGTCGGGACGGGCTGGGTTATTTTGACAAAACCCGAGCCCGGCTTGAATTTATTGCAGGCCGGACTTTTTGGCCTGAATTTAAGCCCGCGGGCCTATAAACATGTTCAAGCCCGTCCGGTGGCCGGGCCCGGCCCATGAACAGGTCTAGTAGGGAGGTGGCTACTGATAGGGGTGGCAACAAGCCGAGTTTTTCACGAGCTGCTCGAGCTTGACTCGTGAAAAGCTTGGCTCGGCTCGGTTTTAGTTGAGTTCAAGATCAATTTAGTGGCTCGATTAATAAACGAGTTGAACTCAAACCTAATAGAACTCGGTTCGAATATATAATATATATATACTAATAATAATAAAATTATAAAAAATAATATATATAATAAAAAATATTATAATTCTTAATTTTTAAATATAAAATAAAATTTTTTATATATAATTTTTATTTTTATAATAAAATATACAAAAAATATTTTTATAAAATATAAAACGAGCTGAGGTGAACCAAACTCAAAGTTATAGACTTTTGACTCGAACCAAACTCAAGTCAAGTTCAAACCTTATAAAATAATCTCGAACTGGATTCAAAGCTGGTACTATACAGTTCGACTCGGCTCGGCTCGAATCCACCCTAATGGCTGGTAATCGGTAAAGTTGAAATCAACAAGACATTAGACATTCGGAATGACATTGAAGTTGGGAACATACATTTTCTTAGCTGCCATTATCGTTTCGTGAATCGTAAGAGAGAGAAATGTGTGGCTGACTGGCTTCCCACTATTTCTGCCGAGAACGACACAGATCTGAGTTCACAAAATCACAATAACAAGGGAGTTAGGTAGTGTCTTCTAGACCAGACATGTCGAGCCCCCTAGTGGCTGGTAATCGGTACAGTTGAAATCAACAAGACATTAGACATACGGAAGGTCCATCCCATTCCGCTTTAGTACGTATCAATCGGAAAAGTATGGATTTGTCGAATGCATTACACTGCACGGTTAAAAACATTGAAATGGATCGATACCCGCACTCTATACACCCACGCCCGCCCTTAATTTGGGATCAATTTCGAGCTGGTTCCTACCTCGACCGTACATTAAATCTATAAATTCTCACTGAGGGTATCTATCGGTCATTCTCACTGGGCAATGGTTACCACGTGACATATCCTTTGTCTCGCGTGATGGGTTTAGCTGCCATTATCGTTTTGTGAATCGTGAGAGAGAGATGTGTGGCTGACTGGCTTCCCACTATCTCTGCCTACAACCTCACAAATCTGGGTTCACAGAATCACAATCACAAGGTATTTTGGTTTTGGCACCTTCTGCTTCTTTCTTTCACTCTCAGGCTCTCAGAAATGGGCGAAGGCGGCAGCAACGAAAATTCAAAGCCATCCCCCCACATCGCCGTAATGGCGTTCCCGTTCGGCACCCATGCTTCTCCTCTCCTCAACATCACGCGCAGGTTAGCGGCGGTCGCCCCTGAGGCAACGTTTTCATTCTTCAGCACGGCAGAGTCGAACCGTTCCGTCTTCCCATCCAGCGGAGATGCTCTTGCTCTACTACTACTACATAACGTGAAAGCCTATGATATCTCAGACGGAATCCCCGATGGCTACCACTTTACGGGGAGACCTCAGGAGAGTATAGAGCTGTTCCTGGAAGCAACGCCGGGAAACTTCAAGGAGGGGTTCGAAAGGGCGGTAGCGGAGACGGGGAAGAATATCACCTGCATGTTGAGCGACGCTTTCCTGTGGTTCGCGGCTGACATGGCGGACGAGCTCGGCGTCCCGTGGGTCCCGTTTTGGGCGTCTACCCTTTCCTCTCTATCCACCCATTTCTACACTGATCTCATCCGCCACAGGATTGGCGTTAGCCCTAACGGTATGTTAGAAAGCAACCTGCTGCAATTCGATGTACGGGTGGTGTGCTTGTTTATCATTTGCTCTACACCGCCGAATTGCACCAAATCAAACCGAAACTATCGGTTTGGTCTGCTCCGAGCCTCCGACCTTAAAAAACGGTTTTGGGATGTTTGGCATCCATGTCGATTTCCCAAAATTCGATGCACGTCGAATCCACATCAGCCACGGAGGAATCGGTGATTAAAACCTTGTTTGGTAGGCCGGTTTGGCTGATTTTGAGAAAATGCTATAATAGGCTCGGTTTGGAACTTGAAAGGAGTATAAATGCAAACAAAATAACAAGGTTTTGCATCTGTACTCCTTCCAAACAAAATAACACAAAACTGCACCTTTCTTTTATTTTCTGCATTCTTTTGAATTTTCCTACTATTTTATTGTTATTTTCTGCTATTTTATACAATTTATGCAAAATTCTATATTTTTCTGCAAATTTCTGTTATTTTCTGCAATTTTTGCACAATTCTGTAAATTTCTGCAATTCCTACAAGAATCTGTTATTTTTTTGCATTTTTCTGTCATTTTTGCTATGTAATGTTATTTTCTACAATTATTTTGCAATCTCCTGTTATTTTCTACAGAAACAATTCTTTTGCAATCTCCTGTTATTTTTCTACAAAAACTCTGCATTTTCTGCTATTTTTTACTAATTTATGGAACTTTCTGTTATTTTCTGCAATGTTCTACAAAATTCTGCAATTTCTGCCAAATTCTTTTTATTTTTTTGCCATTTCTACAATTTTCTGCTATTGTTTTTGCAAATTTCTGTCATTTTCTATTTACTATTATTTTCTGCAAAAAAAATCTGTAACTTTTATTTTATTTTCTGCCATTTCTACTAGTTTTCTGTAATTTTCTGTTTTTTTTTTCAAAAAAAAATCTGCTATCTTTTGTAACTTATTTTCATTTATAGTTATTTATGCTATTTTTTCTGCTATATTCTGCAAAATTCTGTGAAACTCTATAGTTTTTCTGCAAAGAAAATGCAATTTTCTATAATTTCTTGCTATTTGCCGTAATTTCCTGCTATTTGTCTGCAAATTTCTGAAAAATTCTATATTTTTCTGGAAAATATTTTATTTTCTCCAATTTTGTTTTGCAAAATTTTGCAATTTCTGCAAATTTCAGCAAACTTTTGCTTTTCTTTTTGCAAATTCCTGTAATTTTTTTTTTGTTTTTTTTTTCTACAATTTTATCCATTGTTTGCAACTATTTTTAGGAATATTTTACAATCTCTACCATTGTATGTAATTTAGACTATTTGATATGGATCTATGATTCATTGATTTGAACTGCTAGTGAAATACTTTGAATAATAATTTCAATGAAAAATAATCACCTTTGTGAATCATTACCAAACAAACTCTAAAATTCATTTCCTTACATTGGCAGAAAAATGATACCAAACAACAAAATTTGGTGATTTTTGACAAATCACTGATTTCAAAATTCAGCGAAGAATCGGCATTGATGTGAACTATATATGAAACCAATTTGTTAATAATATATTTATAAATGTATATAATATATATGACATATGCTTGAACATATGCATGTATAGGTTCATTTGACATCCTCCTTAGTCCTTACCTATTACTCTGAGACAACGTAAACCTCTGCTGTGTTCTCTTAATAAACCCAATAGGCTTTCTAATTGGTTTAATCTCAAGAAAATGGCCAAATCATATTCTTTAGGCTATATTTGGTTTGAAGGAAAATGTAGAGAAAAGAAGGAAAATGTAAAAAAATTTTTACAAATCTTGTACGTATTGGTGCAAGCACAGGCATTGCAGATCGTGAGGATGAGCTACTTGATTTTATTCCCGGGATGTCGAAGTGCCATCTCCGGGATTTGCAGGAAGGAATACTTATCGGAAACTTGGAATCACCCTTCAACCGGATGTTACATCAGATGGGTCAGATGCTTCCACGTGCCGCTGCGGTTTTCATCAACTCATTTGAAGAGATGGAGCCTGCCATCATGGCGGATGTGAAGTCAAAGTTGAAGAAGTGTCTCACCGTGGGGCCGCTAACGATCTTGGCCCCACCGCCAACCGGTCCAGACGAGACCGGCTGCCTAGCGTGGCTGGACCGCCAAAAGCCCCGCTCCGTGGTTTATGTGGGCTTTGGATCAGTGATCACACCTCGGCCTCCTGAGCTCACTGTCCTTGCAGAAGGGCTAGAGGCCAGTGGTGCACCATTTTTGTGGTCCATTAAAGACAACGTAAAGGCCCAATTGCCAATTGGGTTCGTTGAGAGAACACAGGAGAGGGGAAAGCTGGTTTCATGGACCCCACAGAGGCGTGTGCTGGACCATCCGGCGGTCGCCGTGTTTATATCACACGGTGGATGGAATTCAGTTGTGGAGAGTTTATCCAGTAGGGTGCCGCTGATCTGCCGTCCATTTTTTGGAGATCAAAGGCTGAGCGCACGATTGGTATCGGGAGAATGGGGGATTGGGGTCACAATTAGGGGTGGGGTCTTTACCAGGGAAGGACTGATGGACGCTCTGGATTTGATTTTGAAAAAGGAGGAAGGAAAGAAAATGAGGGAGAAAGGTGGGACCCTACGAGAGCTTGCAAGAAAAGCGGTTGGACCAGAAGGGAGTAGTGCGCTGTATTTCAATGATTTATTGGAGATAGTCTGCAAGACATAAACCCTCTCGCAAGCAAGGTTTTAAGAGAGGCCTAAGGCTGTGTTTGGCTTAATTTGCAGTGTTAAATGACTTTTTAGTGTATTTTGTTAGGTGTCGGTAATCAACATTGGAATTTAAAGATATTAGCTGCGCTTGCGCTTGACAGTGAGATTAGGTAATTTATTGCACCTTTTTTTTTTTAATTCTAATTTAAAAAGTTATCTTTAAAATTTCAGCTATTGGCTTTTGGTGAGCATCCTTTATCAATGCTCTTATTTATCTATATTATTTTAAAAAATATGAATAGTCTCAAGAATATTTTTGGAATTTTGTATTGATAAAATTTATTATTTTATATTTAAATTTATTAATAAAAAATGAGGATAAATAGGATAATTAGTTATTGATATTAAATAAATTGAAAAGAGTTAATTTTAAGATATTTAATGCATTCAATTATCTCTAATTATCCAACATTTTAGGTATTAATTTGCATTCACCCTCATTGAATCATATATTTAAGGTTTCTTTGTTTCTTCTCATCATTAAATTCTATAATTAAATGCATACATAAGAAATTAATAATTTTAATAATATAAAATTATATACTTTTAAAACCTATCTGAAAAAAATAGTATTTTTATTTAGGTAGTAGTAAGAAATTAAACCATTTTAGTCAAAAGGGCTAATTCATGTTACCACAATAAAATTCAAAAATATATAAAATACAAAAAATATTGTTAGTGGGGATCAAGCATTCATGGTTGAAGCAGCTTAATTAATTATTAGGAGATTACACACTAATCAATTTAATCTCTGCTGTGGCTACATTATAACTCATCAACTCAATTGCAATTTGTAAATACTACAAGATTACATAAGCAACATGGCTTAGTCTTGCTAAGCAACAGGGAAAAAAGAAGATAAAAGAGAAAGGACAAAGAAATTTAAAAAGATACATTTACTTTATTTCTAAAATAATCAATATCTAGATCACCCTTATAATCTGAATCAACCTTCACAATAGAAGAGAAGCTGCATTTTTCATTGCTTTAATTAAAATCCCCTCTTAGTCTACTTGTCAATATGAAGAACTCTCCTTAATACACCCAAGAGCAAATGATAAGCTGTTAGAAGAGGAAAATGGCCTTCTGAGTCCAAAATCTTAACATTGGTGTTACCACCAAGCATTTTCGCCATGTAAAATGCAACCCATTTTGGAGCAACAATGTCCTTCTCAGATTGGATGATGGTGCAAGGCACCCTAACTTTTCTCAGGACTTGTCTGTAGTCAATCAAGAACACAGTTTTTGCTGCGCCATTGGCAATACTAGGTTTTGATTTTTCCCGGAGTGGATTCAAACTCCTTTGTAGCAGCCTTGTCATTCACCCTAATAGCCTTCGGAGAAAAATTTGTGACCCAGTTTGAGTAATTCTGTTTTATGCTTTCTAAGGTTGCATCAATATCTGATCATCTCTCAAAGCCTCCAGTAAGATGAGTTGTTTAAAGAGGTCTGGACAACAGAAACTCTGTGAGAGAGAGAGAGATCTTGGAGAGCCACCCAATAAGATGAGTTGTTTAAAGAGGTCTGGCCTCTGTGTTGTGGCTATGCATCCTATCATGGCAGACATGGAATGACCCAAGAAGATAGACCTGGTCACGTTGAGCTCATCGAGAAGGCACCGTAGATCTTGTGGCTAGGAATAGTAAGTTGAATATCTTCTAGGACTGTAGAGACGAGGATCAACGCTCCTTGAGAAGACCAGATCAAAGACTATTACCTTAAAGTAGCATGCAAGGTGATGAAGAAAGATTTGGCCCGACCTCGCAATCACGTCACGTGGCAAAAAACAAGTAGCTCGATACTTAAAGTAACGTACCTAGGGTGCAAACACCAAAGGGAAGAAACCAGCAATCCAAACTCCCCTCAAGGAGACCGTTCTATGCTCGAACTCTTCCAAAGCTTCTACAATCTTCACCCATCCCTGTTTTCCTCTCCCCTCTAGAAAACAGACCATCTGCCGTCTTCCATTCCCAAATTTTTCATTCAACTCAATGAATAAACCTCTACTGCTATTTTTCTTCTCCACTGTGAACTTCCTCACTTCCACCATTAGTTCCCCTTTCCATCCTGGCTTGGAGATAGCAAAGATTGTTCCATCTATGAAGCCCTTAAACCAACCTAAAGCTTCTCTTCTAATTATCACTGTTGAACATTTATCTTTTTTGATTTAGATTGTAGGGCTCCCACCTATTTCTTTCAGCAAAATCTCTTTTTTCTCCAGCACAATCTCCTTCCGCTTGTTCAATGACATGAAGCACTCCATCTCTATTTCTCTTACGTCTGACTGCATATCCTGATCAGTTAATCGCTCCAAGAAACCTACAAATCTTGAATTATTTGAATGATAATTTCATTAATCAAGAAGATGCAACATTTACAAGCATCTGTAGGGGAGGTGCAAGATGCGACCACACCTTTAATAGTGATTACAGGTTTTCAAAAACTAAAATTACAAAGCAGCCCAATATTATGATTCCCGAGAAGCCCCTTGCTTAGCAAGAAAATCAGCCATTGCATTTGGCAACCTGCCCAGCCATTGGATTCTAATTGTCATGTGCTTTGTTAACCATTTCACTTTTTTGTGATGTCCCTGTAACTCCAAATGACAGAATCTGGATCCAACAGCCATCCCACAACCACCTTTAAGTCTCCCTTCAACTAGTAAATTTTCCACCCCAATTTGGTTAGAAATCTGGATAGCTTGTAATGCAACTATTAACTCAGCCTTGTAGAAAGAATCACCTATTCCCACCTGGCCTGAGAACAAGGATATGATATTGCTCTCTTCATTTCTCAGAACCCCTCCTATACTTGACAGTTCTAGATTACCCTGACCGCTCCTATTGAAGTTCAGTTTAATAAAATCTTCTGGAGGTGGTGTCCAGACTGCCTGTAATTGGGCACTGCTGAAACTTGACAATTGGCACAATGTTTCTAATAAAATCATGGTGATGTTCCAAGATTAAATCATCAAATGATTCTGGCACTTGGCCCAAGCAGGCAAGGTATCACAAGAAAGGCCACATCCAGTAAAGAAACAGTTTGATATTTCTTTATCCCCTCCCACTGTCATGACCTTTAGAGGGTGGCATGCTGAACACTCATGAAGACCTGGTTAATAGGCACCCATGCCACATACAAGGTAACACTATTGTGACTGAGATTTCCTTTGATAGTAAAATAAAATAAAATTTCATTAAATCAAAAGATAAGTACAGATACAACAGTTAACAAATTTTATTAAATCAAAAGATAAAATAAAATTTCACTCAATCAAAAGCAAAATTTCATCAAATCACCCACAAGAGTAAAAATAGGACTAAGTCAACAAGATACAACAATACAACAGGCTTTTGCATTTCACGTGACAAAACCAAAGTAGCCCATAGGGTTTCCCCAAGATCTGCTCCACTGATATCCTTGAATTCGGTAACAGACAATGACAAATCCACAATCCAGGAACATATCTCAGCTAGACCTGTTCAGAGGCTGGGCCGGGCTTTGCCTATATATTAACAGAATAGCCCACCTGGAAATTGGGTAAGAAGATTTTTTTTACGCAACAACAGAACTGATTTATTTATATTAAATAACCTCAAACCCCAAAAATGCTGAAAGATCTCACTATGGGTTGAGAAAAGAGAAGAACAAAGAAAAAATCAGGCCTAGTATTTTAGGCCTGAGCCTGAGCATGCGGGCCTAAAATCATGTCCAAGCCTGACGAAGAATGGGCCAGGTTGGGACAGCCCATTCAGCTCATGAATGGGTCAAATCTCAGCTACCACTTTCATTCTTAGCTGATACCTATCTAAAAAAAATGCAACTATTCCTAACTTTCCAGATGCCCCCAAGAAGTTGCAAATGGTATAGAACTACGAAGAAATTTCACTTTTTTCCACCTGAGATTTTAGGCCACTTGGAGAAGGTTTCTAAGAGATCATTCAGGCTTGGCTTATGGATGTTAAACAGTTTTTATTTGATAAGTGAATGAAGATATTTTATTGCCAAAGGATTAACACAATACAAGCAACCCTTGGAGAGGTGCAAGCTGTGACCTCTCCTAACCATTGTATTATCAAATTCATGTCTTTGGTAAGCCATTTAAATTTCTCCATTTCATTCCTGAAAACCCAAGTAACCAAGTCTGGATTTTACCACCATGCCACAACCAGTTGAGTCTCTTCAATGATTAGGTTCTCCAAATGTAACTGATTTGCTATCTGAATTCCTTGTAAGGCAGAAAGAAATTCGACCCTATTAGAGTCCCCTACTCCCACTCCTAAAAACAAAGCCAATATGTGTCCATCTCCATCATTGTCTGTCATTACCCCTCCTATCCCAGAGGGGCCTGGATTACCTTGACTACTTCAAAATTCAGTTTCACAAAACCTATTGGAGGAGGTCTCCATACTAAATTTACTCGATCCTTGTTAAAGGAGAATTGTCAAAAACAATCCAATGTATTACCCTGGTCATCACACATTCTTCGAGTTCTTGTAAACTCTTTTCCTTTTCTAAGAAGGTTCTTGCATTCCTCTCTTTCCAAATAGTCCATATCATTGCAGCTCTCATACATCTCCACATTACACTTCCTCTTCTTTTACGGTTTTACCCCAGGCAAAGGTAGACAGGTTAAATAACATGCATATCTCTGAAGGCACATTCCAACCATACCCAAATAAGGAGAAAAACTGACCCCATAAGTTTGCAGCCCGAGAACATAAAATAAATAAGTGATAACAATCCTCACCATTAGATTTGCATAGAATACACCAGTTCAGGGATATATAGAGGAAGGGTCTTCGCTTTGGTAAGTTGTCCAAAGTGTTTACTTTCCCATAAAACACTTCCCAGCAAAGCGCAATGATTTTGGGGGTACAATCCTACAGCAAGGAAACCTAGGGTTAGGAGACCCGAACTGGCCCGCCTCATGGTAGTTTGGGACACTCCCCTATCCGAACTCAAGACTTCGCCTCGCACACCGCTCCAACACTTCGCCTCCAGAACACCAAACTAGACAAACCACACCATATCTGACACCGAAGGAGTCCATATCCAGGGGCGGTGCACCTGACTGACTTGGGATCTGACACTTGACAGCCGCACTTCAACGGCCACCTGCCGCTGTCACCTACCACCGCCATCTCTAGTTGCAGAGATGGCTCCGACAAAAAGAGCAGTGGCGGTTCTGCCCCAGTAGAGGTGATGACACCCGAACTGGCAGAAGCACAGAAGTAATCATACCCGACCTGACAGGAGCCTAGGAGTGAGTGCGCGAGGTGGTTATAAAAGGCTCTCTACCCCCCAATGACAGGTATGCAAACTTTGTGCTATCTGGTTTTATATTGCCTTTGAAGGATTCTAACTTGAGCTTCGGAGCCTTTACACCGAGTTCCCCCCGGAGCTTCCTCATCTTCTCTGTTTCAGGTTCCCTACTGCTCAGTTCAGAGGCAAGGTCGTTGACAACTAAGACCGGCCGGATTGCGCACCATCACAAGGTAAGGGAGGATGCATGTAGTGCCATGTAGTCTGGTCTGAACCAAACGCATGAGAGAGAACCAGGGATTCTGTGACATTACCAATTTACCATACACTAGTGTTCAGAGCTTCCACAAGGCCTCCGCGTTCGCATAGTAGATCCATGTATACCCACACAGAAAAGCTTAAATGAACTTGTATACACTGTATACATATCTGTCTAGCTGCATGAAAGCCATTTATATAGCTTCTGAACAATCCAAAGTGCAGTGTGTGCACATGTGTTAATGTAATATTTGGTATTTATAACAAAATTATTGGTACTTTATTTTTGGTTATTTTCTTGGTTAATTTTTGTTCATTAAATATAATTTTCTGTTATTTAAAGCTTAAATTATATTTAAACATAATTACTTTTAATTACAGCTTAAAATTTAATTATATTACTTACAGTTTCAAATATAATTTCAATAATATTTAAAATAAAATTTAAATTATAACTTACATTAATTAACAATTTAAAAAACTGTTAATTAATGAATTAATAAAAACATATTAATATTTTTAATAAATAAAGTATTTCAATAAATATTACTAATTAATAAATACTATAATTAATAATACTACAATTATTGAAAATAATGTAAAATATGGTTAATTATTCATATAGTAATTATTAAAAACTAGCGGGGACCAATGCGATGCACGGGATTTATTAAGCAAAAGCTAAATAATAAAAAAAGTTATTTACTAAAATATCCCTTATAGTTTTATGGATTTACTAAAATTTACCCTATAGTTAGCATTTTACTAAAACACCACTTATAATTTGCAATGGATTTAATCAATCTTCCATTAGATGATAGTGGAAAATGACAGTGTTGACCCTAATGTTCATTTAAATAATTTTAATAAAAAAAAAATAAAAATAAAATACCATTTTTGCCCTTAATAAGACATAGGTAACCACTCTATTGGCTATATTTGGTTAATTTTGTTTTCTGTACAAAAAAGTATTAAGGGTATTTTTGGAATAAAAAATTATAGGCCTAATGGCAAAACAAACACATAGAGTAAATATGTAAAACTATAAGGTGTAAAATATATGGGATGTTTTAGTGAAATGAAAACTATAAGGTAGGTTTATTCATTAAACTGATGAAATCGACCAACCCAATCAACTCAACCCAAGTTGGCCAGTTCTCTAGTACTTTAGGTCGTCTTTGGTTAAAAAATTTCCCAAATCGACCAAGTTGGATCAGTTTCACTTTAGCCATTTGTAAATCGACCAAAATCGAGCGACCTAACCATGAATATTTATTAATATTTTAAAAATAATTTTTAATATGAAAAAGTGGAAAATTTTCTTTATTTCTTAGTCTAAAATGTTTTATATCATAAATCTAATTTTTAAATTTATTTTTTTAATAATTGTATTGTAATTTTTAAAATTAAATTAAATTGGCATTTTAGACAATCGGTTTCAACTAACCAACTCCCCAACCTGACTAGGTCAATTTGGTTGGCCAAATAACCTATGACCGAATCTAACTAACTCATGAACACTCATAATTTCTACTAAATTAATAGTCTCATCTCTGATAAATAACAAAAGTTTAATCTCCAATAATTATTGAAAATTTAGAGCAAAAATACACAATTATTGAAAATATATTGATAATGAAAAAACAAAATAATTACAAGAGTACAATAAGTACTAAAAATATATTAACTTAGTCAATAAATAGTATAATCTCAAATAATAGTTTAATATTTAATAAATATTAATCAATAAGTTATAACAAAAATATAATTAATATAATAAATTAAATTTAAAAATTTCAATAATAGTAGTTTAATCTCCAATAATTATTGAAAGTTTTATGTTATACATATATATATATATATGTATATATATAACTTTAACAAATTTCAATTTAATAAAATTAATGGAATTGTTTGGAATTTAATTATTAATTACTTTTTAATAATAATAATAATTTTAGTTTTATTTTTATATTAGATTTATTTTGGAATAATAATAAATTGGCATTTTATTATTTTCTATTAAATACTAATTTTGTTTAATAAATGTCATTGAACTTTATTTAATAATATTATTAATAATTTTTTTTTATTAATTATTGCTTGATTAATTTTTATTAAATGTTATTAATTTTATTAGTTCTTGTAAGTATATTAATTATGAAGTTAGATTTTTTGATGTACTAATTTTTATTAATAAACATTTTTTATTAAATAAATTGCATGGAAATTAATTTTATATGTAATAATGAATTTTAAAACCATAAATTTTTATCTAAGAACCTTAAAATTTTGTTTAATTGACTCAAACATGGAGCATGAATTTGAAAAACAGTTTGGATGGAAGTACGGACCGGTCTATCAAATAGAAAGTTATTAACCCATTTACATGGATTAACAACGGATGAACAATACATGTTTACGTTAAAAAGGACCGAAGAAATTTGAGAAGTGAGAAAAGGGACGTTAAAAAGGAAAGTAGAAACTCCTACTTTGTCTAAGCAAAAATCCTAACAGTAACAGGTGGATATCTAGAAACTCATCTCTATGGTTCCAATGGAACTACCAACACCGGCAACAATCTATTCATCTCCAATTGGGTAGGCAGTAGGCTATCCTCAAGTCCTCATTACGATCTATTCATCCATCGTGGACAGGTTGTGTCAGGTTACATTTGCAGGGAAATATTCATCTTCGTCTCTCCAACTCAGGTAAGTCGTTGTGGGGGTCTATTTATCTTCCCATGCCTTGGCTGTTCTGTCGATAGTTGTTCCGGTGACCAAAGACAAAGCTCCCATTCCTCTTAAAGGCCTTGATGGTGTTGTGCTTCTAAAATCTTCAATTGCAGCAGATATATACTGTATGTTACATTCAACTTCCACTTAGAAAAATAGAGAATAAAGATTTGAACTACTACTAACTAAAGAAAAGAGATAATGCATAGCACAAAACTGGGTCTGCCTGCAACTGAAGAGACTTGGTTTCTCAAACAAAGCAATGAACTGTTGAGATGAAGAATGCAATGCATAAAATAAAATAGAGGTAAAAAGATAAAACAGTTCACCTAAAAATAAAAATGATATTAGAAGAAATAGATGAATTGTTTGAGAAAAATGATATTTCACGGATATATAGGTAGAGGGAGAATGGGGCGGAGGGAGCCCTGTTTTGCCATCTAAAATGTGATTTTCGAACAGAGAGTTTACCTGAAATGAAGGTTTGTGTTATGGTACATGAACTGAGTTGTTACTACCACTTGAATAACCTCTTCATGTAAAACATTAAAAGATCTTCGTCATTCAAGGATAGGTTGAAAGGGACAATGGGGCGGAGCCCCTGTTTTGGTATCCAAAACAAAGACTTCAAACCTGAACGCAGTCTTTGTGTATGATGGTGTTACTCCAAGATGTGTAGTTCCTCATATACATATAACAGAGAAAAAGTTTTGTACCTTACCTGTCTTGAAGAATGACTGGAGCTTTGATAGTGAAATCAAAGCTTTGAGCTAGAGCCTCTATCTTGGAGAATGGCTAACAAAACCTAATCTATTTGCAAAACCCAAATGAAATCAGGAAATCTAAAAAAAAAAAAAAATCAAAATAAAGAATTGAAATTGGAAGAAGATTGGCACGTCCAAACATCTGGCATTCCAACTTGTTAAACGAATTAATAAGGAGGGCGGAAGACGTCTTGGAAGTTCAAATGTCTCTCGCCTTTCATCGGGTTTAATCACAATTACGTGGAATAAAAAAACAAAAGAATTCAAAAAACACAGAAAACCAGTTTTAATAAATAATGTTAATTAACTAAAATACTATAAATATTAAAAGTACTATATTAATTAAAAATATTGTTAATTAATAAACTCAGTATTTCAATAAATACTTTTAATTAATTAATAATATTACAATTATTAAAAATACTGTATTAATTAAAAGTATAATTAACACTGTTAATGAATAAAATACTATAATTATTTAATTACTGTTAATTAATAAATACTGTAATTGTTAATACTGTTTTTGAATAAATACTAATAATTATTTAAAAAATACTATAACTATTAAAATACTGTTAATTAAAAAATACGGTTACGGTTAATACAGTTAATTAACAAAAATACTCTTAATTTTTAAAAATATTGTAATTATTATTAATGCTGTAAATTTTAAAATACAGTAATTATTATTACTACTCCCTCCCTCTTTCTCTCTCTCTCTCTCTTAAATGTCTTTTTGAAGTGTATTAGTAACATGCATTAAAATAAGAGGCATTTGAAAACACAAAGGTCTCTCTCTCTCTAATTATGTGCAATTTTATTAATCTAATCAAGATAAGCAATGATTACTCTTTTTATTTTTAAAACAAAAGAAAATAAGAAAAATGAAAAAAATTTAGAAAATAGATAAATAGCTTCTCTCAAAAAGTAATTTTAATGGTTAAATAAGTGATCGGGACCCGGTGTTCATCAGTCGTTTTTGGCAAGAGTTCTTCAAATTATCAGGCACACAATTGAAGATGAGCTCCGCGTACCATCCACAAACAGATGGACAAATGGAGGTGGTCAATCGTTGTCTTGAACAATACCTCTGATGCTTTGCGTACCAATAGCCCCGTAAATGGCACTCCTTCCTCCCATGGGCTGAATTCTGGTACAATACTACCTATCACGCATCTACCAGAATGACTCCTTTCCAAGCTCTCTATGGAAGGCCTCCACTGGCAATTCCATATTACAATGAAGGTTCGTGCCCAGTAAATGAAGTTGACTGCAACTTATCATCCCGGGATGCCTTGCTACGACAGGTTAAGGAGAATTTGCATGCAGCAAACAATCGGATGAAATAAACTAGCATAATCCAAACGCAGGGACGTTGAATATCAAGTGGGAGACTTTGTGTTTCTGAAGCTCCATCCCTATCGTCAACACTCTGTGTTTAAACGAGCCTAACAAAAGCTTGCGTGTAAGTTCTATGGACCATACTAGATTGAAGAAAAACTTGGGAAGATGGCCTACAAACTCAAGCTTCCACAAGGTTCTCGCATTCACCCGGTATTCCATGTGTCCCTTCTCAAAAAAAAAAAAAATGGGGAGACACAACTGCTGCTAGTAACGAAGTACCTCCACTGATCGAAGATGGTGATTTGACTATTGAATCAGAGGAAATACTAGACACCCGTTGGATCAAAAAGGGGTCTCGAATTATCGAAGAAAGCTTGATCAAATGGAGACAACTTCCAATAGAGGATGCTACATGGGAGAACCCAAAGGAGGGGGTATTGATAAGCCACGAAGATCGTAGAGAACACCCATGAAGAACCCAAAATACATCGACTAAAGTATAATGCATGGCCAATGCAAGGTGTGATGTGGCATCAGGGGAAGCACAACAGATTTTCTCCATTTTCTGTTTTATTTTCTTGTTAGTCAGTTACTAGGAGTCGATCAATAAGGCCAAACCGTTAGCCATAGGAAGCAGTCAATTGGTTAAGTAGTTATTGCATAAGAATAGGTCAGGATGTTAGTGGTTAATTTGTTCTGTTGCTATCGGCCTGCTAGTTAAAGAAGCTAATCCCTTGATTAGTGGCTATTTTAGTGGAAATCAATTGAAGTTTCTTGTATTTAAATACCGACCAACCAGCTTGAAAGTGCAATTGAAAGTTAATAAAATCTTGTGGTTTTATTCTCACACTAAGCAAATATTCTATCAACTCTAGCTTTGACGGGACGTATCACATAATGCAAGCAAGGGGGTCAAAATTTGAAGGATTATTTAAAAAATATGTTTTTTTGAGGCTGTGCAGAATTTAAATATGTATTTGGCAAGTTTCATTACCCTCGCACGTGATTCTAACGACCACAAGGGGGGTTAACTCGTGGGTAGTCTAGGCTGCCAGTGCCAGACATGGTAGTTTACCACATCCACATGTCGACTGTCCATATATCTTCCCTTGCGTTGCATCTTGCGTGCATAACAATCCCTCCCCCCTCTTTGCCATCTCGCTCTGTAACTTTCGCACCTTTCACTCTCAGGTCTCAGCAATGGGCGAAGTCGGCCGCAACGACAATTCAAACCTTCCCCCCCACATCGCCGTAATGGCGTTCCCGTTCGGCACCCACGCGGCTCCTCTCCTCAACATCACGCGCAGGTTAGCGGCGGCCGCCCCTGAGGCAACGTTCTCATTCTTCGGCACGGCGGAGTCCAACCGTTCCGTCTTCCCATCCAGCGGAGATGCTCTACTACTACTACATAACGTAAAAGCCTATAATATCTCAGACGCAATCCCCGAAGGATACCACTTTACGGGGAGGCATCAGGAGAGTATAGAGCTGTTCCTGGAAGCAACGCCAGGAAACTTCAAGGAGGGGTTCGAAGCGGCGATTGCGGAGACGGGGAAGAAGATCACCTGCGTGTTGAGCGACGCTTTCCTGTGGTTCGCGGCTGTCATGGCGGACGAGCTCAGCGTCCCGTGGGTTCCCATTTGGTTGTCTGCACTTTGCTCTCTGTCCACCCACCTCCACACTGATCTCATCCGCCACAGGATTGGCGTTAGCCCCAACGGTATGCTAACAAAGCAACCGGCCGCATGTATGCAGCATTTCGATCAGTAATTCTCTGTGAGGAGTCCGGATCTGCTCTCACAGAGCGCGCCTCACATTGATCTCACAGCCTGTCATGGCCGCACATCGGATCCCCTATTTATTATTCATGGGATGTTTCCAATACAGGGTGGGACGTGAGACTTACACCGCAAGGAGCAGATCCCAATTCCTCTTTGAGAGATAGGGAATGAGAGGGATCCGGATTCAGTCAGGGCAAGGCGCGTTCCAACAATCTTTATAAACTTAACTAAAACACAGCTGTACGCAATGCAACGAGGTAAAGGCTGTTCGAACGGATTTTCCACTGATTGAAACCGATGTCAGTTGATTGAGTGAGTTCAAATCAGCCCCCTACTACGTCTCACAGCACATATTGTAAACATCTTCCGATCAGGACATCATTATCGAGAGATCTTTCCAATACACGGTAGGAATGTGCTGTGCGATGTTGAAGGACAATCTTGTGGAGGTTAATTTGCTCTCTGATTGAGTTAGGTGGTAAACCTAAACCTCTACTGACCCGACCATATTGGGTTAGGTTCGGACTTCCGTTTGGATTACTACGAACCCGTACTATCAACTATGTTCTAATATGAGGCCGGGCGGGTTCGATAATCGATATCCCCTGTCCATTCAATTGGGTCGGGTCGGGTCGGGTTTATTTTCATTAGAGTTAGGCAAAACACCACCAAACCCTACCCTAGTGAGAGAGCTTTAAGTTTTAACACTGGTTATGTTTTGATGTGAGCACAGGTATTGCAGACCGTGAGGACGAGCAACTTGATTTTATTCCCGGGATGTCGAAATATCGTCTCTGGGATTTGCAGGAAGGGATCCTTATCGGAAACTTGGAATCACCCTTCAACCGGATGTTACATCGAATGGGTCAGATGCTTCCACGTGCCGCGGCGGTTTTCATCAACTCTTTTGAAGAGCTGGAACCCGCCACCATGGAGGATATGAAGTCAAAGTTGAAAAAGTGTTTCACTGTGGGGCCGTTTACCATCTTGGCTCCACCTCCATCCGGTCCGGACGAGACCGGCTGCCTAGCGTGGCTGGACCGCCAAAAGCCCCGATCCGTGGTTTATTTGGGCTTTGGATCAGTGATCACACCTCGGCCTCCTGAGCTGACCGTCCTTGCAGAAGGGCTAGAGGCCAGTGGTGCACCATTTCTGTGGTCCATTGGAGACAACGTAAAGGCCCAATTGCCAGTTGGGTTTATTGAGAGAACACAAGACAGGGGAATGCTGGTTTCATGGGCCCCACAGAGGCGTGTGCTGGACCATGCGGCGGTTGCCGTATTTATATCGCATGGTGGATGGAATTCCGTTGTGGAGAGTATTTCCAGCGCGGTGCCGCTGATCTGCCGTCCATTTTTTGGAGATCAAAGGTTGAACGCACGATTGGTATCGGGAGTATGGGGAATTGGGGTAACAATTAGGGGTGGGGTGTTTACGAGGGAGGGTCTGATGGACGCTCTGGATTTGATTTTATCAAAGGACGAAGGAAAGAAAATGAGGGAGGAAGGTGGGACCCTACGAGAGCTTGCAAGAAAAGCGGTTGGACCAGAGGGGAGCAGTACGCTGTATTTCAATGCTTTATTGGAGATAGTTTGCAACACCTAATGATAAACCCTCTTCTTGCAAGCAAATGAGAGACCCTCAAGGTAGATCTAGTTTGGTTTAATTTGCAGTGTGAATTACCTACCATTAAATAATGGCTCTTTAGTGTATTTTGTTATTCTTCTTGCTCAGGCGTATGAATAAAATGCATTCAACAGTCTTAGACTGAGGCCTCAAATCCTGATGATGATTAAATGTTGAACTATCATTATCATCATGAACTTGATCTTGATTCTTCTTAACCGGGCTTATAGAGTGGTCATGATCATTTTCAGAGTTGCATATGATTCAATTTGGATTAATGTTAATTTATAACTTTAATTTAAATTTAATATTATAAGATTAATAAAATTTTCTTTCATGTATTTATACATATCTAAAATTTTAGTAAACATGTGCATGCATTTGTACGTGACAGTTTCTGAATGGTTATAAGTGAATAGCTTTTGAAGAATTATAAGTGGATAGTTTCTGAAGTAAGAGTATATGTCCTCTCTGTGCCCACTATATGCTTAGATAAGAGGAGTAGAAAATGTCCAATAAAAATTCTAAAAAAAATAAGGCATTCGCTCTTTAGATAGTATAGATATTGTTATAGAATTCATGTTCAAGCTTACCAATATCATACATTGGTAGCAGACATATTTCATATATGTCACATGAAGAGATCTGATCATCCGAAGGCCTTGCAAAAATTCCAACAATTCAATTAATGGCTGTTGTTCCATTATCAAAATCCGGAAAATGTCGTCATCACTACCTCGATTAATTTGACTCAGAAATTGGACCTTTACTCATCTATATTATTAATTGATTTGATTAGATGACTAACAGACCAAGAGAAATGTGGTTTCATGGAATTTAAGTTTGTGTGTGTTTGATTGCAGTGCAAATTTATTTGTATTAGTATAAATGCATGGGAGTGTAAATATAAAAAATATAAATTATTGTTTAATTTTATTTTATTTTGCTTCATGTCTTAATTTACTTTATTTGCACTGCAATCAAACAAAATAAGCTAAATTTTGAAATAAAAATAGGTCTAAATTTACATTCAAAACACTTGTACTGCCATGATGATTTTGCATTAGTGCAAATTTATTTACATTGCAATCAAACACAGCCTTAATCTCAATTCGAAAAGAATACAAATATAAACATGTAGAGTACAAAACCTTTTATTTTGTATTATTTTATATGTATTTGTACTGTATATATTTTTATATTTGTACTCTTTCCAAACTCAGCCTTAGTAGCAAAATTTTCTGTAGAAAACTAGGAAATAAGTTTGGGTTCATAAATCCAAGCCCTCCCGACTCTGTAATTGCTTTTCCCAGAAAATTCTTGACCGACTCCGAGGCAACCGTAGCTCGCGAGCTATATTTATTAACTCGTCCGAGCTCCCTAACAGACAAGTGATTCTGAGGACCAATTTCACTAAGGGTAATCCTGGAGTGTTTCCAGCTCACCTTGAGATAGCTCGCGAACGAGCCGCACTAGCGCCCCCTAGGAAGCTTCCGACTGACAGACCGTACCGTTAGACTGCACCATATCCTCTACTGACAGTGCAATCCCAGTCCTTTCGACAGTTTGCGTCCACGTCTCTTGACAGGCAAAGGCATGCCTGCCACTTTGGAAACGTGTCATTCCTCCAGGCGAAGCGTACACCACAACGGCCACCTGCACAGCCCTGGTAGGTAACGGCCGTGGCAGGAGCCTAGTGGCGGTTATGCCCGACCTAATGTGAATGTCCCTCTAAAAGCCCTCAGGGCAGAAGGAAAACTTCTTCTTGAATCTTTGACTTCCTGAACATAGTGATAACGCACTATCCTCACTCTTAGCCTTTGTTCTCCTTTTGCTTCTTGCACACAATACTAACTTAAGCATCGGAGTGTTCCCATCGGGAAACCCCTCGGGAGTTCTTCTTTTTTCCTCTCGTCTCAGGTACCTCTCAGGAGCTACGCGAGCGCCAGTTTGGAGTGACCGGATTGTGTTACATCATTTGGCGCCGTCTGTGGGAAACGCTTCAAAAGGCCTTTCTCTCTAAACATTTTCAGTTCTTTCCCTCCTTGAAACAATCCAACGCTCATGGCTTCCTCTAGTGACGTCGGACGAAGCACGGAAATGAACGACTCCAGGGAACAACCCCAGCTTCCTACTGTCTGTATCGGACAGTTCACCATCCCCCTCTAAGCGAACGAAATCCCCAGCTTGAATGCGCCTCGCACAGTGGCGCCTGTCGTCGCCCCACTCCCTGTTACAGTCGGGACGACGTTCACCGAACCTTCAGTCGTGCCCCCAGCGGCCAGTTCAAACCAACTGGAGGACTTGATGCAATGCAGGCCCAACTGCAACAGTTCCAGCAACTTCAGCTCTATCAACAACACGTACTGCACCAGGTCTCCCAATATCAGTATCAGCAGTAGTTCCCCCAGTTGCCTCAACCTCAACTTCATCAGTTCCCGCCTCGGCACCTAGCCTCGTAACAAGCTAAGTCTCGCTGCCAGAACGAGCGCCCCTCTAGCCAAGGAGAGGTCCCCCAAAACCTCCCAAAAAACCAGGCCTCCCCCCCACAACAGATGAGAGAGACCGGCTACCCCGGTTTCACCGCGGGCGGACAGGTTAGGAGGACCCCAGCTCGCCAGGTCTACGTCACCTCGGCAGTCGAAGTTTGAAACCCCGTTCCTGGAGAACCGGTTCGAGGTCCCGGCAACAGACTCCAAGCAGGACCCCTCTGTTCGCAGCCATCACCAGCAGACCGGGCTACTTCCTGCACAAACATAGCCTGAGTTTCCCTCATTTTTCCTACTTTTTTCCTTGAAACCAAACATAGCGTTCGCCCCAGGTCGGATCTAAAGAGTAGTAGCTCGGGTAATATTGACGGACCACTACATGGCAACCCCGAAGATCTCGCCATCAGATTCTGAGCCTTGCGGGATCACGTCTTGTAACGGTAAGCCTTATCTCCTTCCCGTCCGGTTTGGGCAAACTCGATAAGTTCTATCAGTTATCCCCATTATCGCGGAATCGGATCTCATCGTGACGAGGATCCTGGAACCACTCCGTGAAACCCGCGGGGGCACCATTATATAAAGGCTCCACCCCTCGGGGGTGCAAGGTATGCATGATTTTCCTGCTCTCAAGCTCTTTCAAAAGCAATTTCAGCTCGCTACTAGCCTACTAACTTAGGCATCGGAGCGACCTCGCCGGGTTAGCACCCCCGGGTTCTCTGATATCCTTACAGGTTCAGTCTGCTATCCGTCTGGAAGCCAGATCACGTCCAGCTGGGAGCAGCTAGATCGCGCTACATCAATTGGCGTCGTTTGGGGGAATCGCTACGAGAAGCCTCTTTCCACCAAAAATCACAAACCCAGAATCCATGGCATCCTCCAGCAATGCCGGACAGAATAATGAGATGAATGTCTCCGGGGGGCAACCTCAGACCCCGACTGTGTGCATCGGTCAGTTCACCATACCACTCTCCGCGGGTGGGGTCCCGACGCTGACCGTGCCTCAAGCAACTGTGCCAGTGAATGCCATACTCCCTCATGTAGTGGGTGCGAATTTTGCTGAACCATCTGTGGTTCCCCCTGGAGTCGGACAACATCAGCTCGATGACCTGGTACATTGCGTGCGGGCTATTCAAGCCCAAATGCAACAGGTCCAATAATTTCAGCACTACAAGCAACAGGTTTTACACCACATTTACCAGCAGCAGTTCCCACCGCTGCGGTAGAATCAACAACCGGTTCCACCTCGGCATCTAATAGCATAGCAGAATAAGTCCCATCGTCAGAACACTCACCCTCCTCGCCGGGGAGAGACTTCCCAGATTCAGCATCCTCTCGAGAGCTAGGTCTCGTCCTGCGACAGGAGGGAAAGGCAAGTTACTCCTCCCGCCTCGCAGCACGTGAACAGGTCTGGAGACACTCAGCACACCAGAGCTACTTCACCTTGGCCCTTGAAACATGAAGGTTCGCTCACTGGGAACCGGTTCGGGTTTTGGCTGCGGACTCCAGGTGAGGCCCCTCCGTTCACAGTAGCCAGCGTCAGCAGTCCGAAACTCTCTGTGCCAAGACATTAACCGACCACACTGAGGTCAGCAACACCAATGTAGAGCCAGCCAAGAAGCAGTAGAGGTGGCGTCCTAAGGCATGTCGAACTGTAGTTCCAAGCCAGCTCGCTGGACCTAGTCAGCCCGAGCAGCCTAAAGGTAAAGAGGAGGCGAGCTCGGAAGCCACAAAGACCGCTCCCCTCCTCTCCGGGTCATCTCCTTTGTCCTCCGAGCTCCTAGCGACCCCGATGCCGAAGGACTTCAAAGTGCCTCCGCTGGATAAGTATGTTGGGTTGTTCGACCCAAATGATCATGTAGACTCGTTCCAGTCCCAAATGCATCTAACTGGGGCTGAGGAATCCTACATGTGTTTTGCCTTCTCTTAGACCTTCAAAGGAGTAGCTCGCACATGGTACAGGAACCTCATGCCTGGGACGATCAAAAGTTGGGCGCAGTTCGTGCAGATGTTCACCTCGCACTTCATCACCAGTAAGAAGTGCTCGAGGTCACAAGAAAGCCTCCTCAGCATAGTCCAGAGAGAAGGGGAGTCGATCCGAAGCTACATCAAATGCTTCAACAACACTTGTTTATAGATTCCCGACCTGGATCCCGCTGTAAGACTCACGGCAGCAAAGAAGGGTATTACCCACAGGAAATTCAAATGGCACGTAGTGGCAAACAAGCCCAAAGATATCATCGAATTCCTCAAGCTTGCTGATCAGTTCATCGGGACCGAAGAGGAGATGAACCAGAAGAATGAAGCCCTAGCGGAGAAGAGAAAAAGAGAAGATGACAACCCGAACAATGGTGGTAGCAAACGAAGAAAAAGCAAGTCCCCAACCAGGGGAGGAAACAAGTCAGATCGGCGTTCCCGAACTCCTTCGGTTAAAGGACGAGCTACACGCCCCTCAACGCGATGCCAGAGAAATTCTTATGGCGATCAAGGACGCCTCCTATGTGAAGTGGCCACCTCTGTTGAGGGGAGATCCCGCCACTAGAAACAAAAATGTATATTGTCATTTACATAAGGATCACGGTCATAGTACCAAAAACTGTTGAAATCTCCGCGACGAGATCGAAGAGCTCACCTGTCACGGATACTTAAAAAATTTTGTACAAAAAGTAAATAAAAACCAAACAGATCGGCAGGGGGAGCAAAGGAGAAATGCTCCCGAGTCCAGCAGCAGGCAGAGTGAGCAACCGCAGAGACAATTGCTGGAAGAGAGACCGATCCACGGAGTAATCAATATGATTACTGGCGAGTCCATCGTCGTGGGCTGCACCTCAATAGCAAGGAAAGCCTCGGTTCGCAAACTGGATCATGAGGAGCAGAATCCACCGAAGCGACCTAGGCTCGAAGACCCTATATTTTTTACAAAGGACGATGCGCGTGGGGCTCAGTATCCCCATGATGATGCCATGGTAATAAAAATGTGCCTGAATGACTTCGAGGTAAAGTGCATCCTGGTAGATTCAGACAGTTCAGCTAACATCTTATTCAAGGATGCCTTCGATAAGCTCCAGCTCCAAGAAGGCGATCTCAAGCTGACAAATACACCCTTGATGGGCTTCAGCGGCGAAGAGGTCAGACCGCTAGGGCGAGTCTCAGTGCCCGTAGAGGTCGGAACGTGGCCTAACATTGCGAGGTTCGAGCATACATTCTTGGTGGTCGTGACTCCCTCCCCGTACAACGTCATAGTAGGTCGGCCTATTACACACGCACTTCGCGCAATGGTTTCCACCTACTACCTGGCCATGAAGTTCCCTACGGACTATGGAGTAGGGGTAGTACGAGGCGACTGGCTTGAGTCTCACAAGTGCTATGTCGCCGCTCTCAAGGGGAAGGCCAAGCTAGCGGCTGATATCGAACTCGAGCGACCTGTGGAGTATCCCAAGGAGCGAGCTACGCCAACTGAAGAGACGGTCCACATCCCGGTCTCAAAAGAAGATCCAGCCAGAACTCTCCAGATCGGCACATCGATCGAGGAACCACTCCGTTCTTAGATGGTAAGTTTTTTAATTAAAAATTTAGATGTATTTGCAAGGTCCGTGGCAGAGATGCCCGGAATAGATCCAAGAATCATAACTCACAAGTTGAACACTGATCCTTTAGTCAGGGCAGTTAGACAGAAAAAACGCAACCACGCCCCGGAGCACTGGAGGATAGTCGACAAGGAGGTTGGGAAGCTCCTTGCAGCCGATTTCATCAGGGAGGTCCATTACTCGAGCTGGGTAGCTAACCTAGTTCTGGTAAAAAAGGCCAACGGTAAATGGCACATGTGCATCGATTATACCGGCCTGAATTGAGCTTGCCCGAAGGATTGCTTCCCACTCCCTAAGATCGACCGTTTAGTGGACGCGACCTCAGGGCACGAGTTGTTGAGTTTCCCGGAGGCATACTCAGGATACAACCATATCAGGATGGACCCTGCCGACGAAGAAAAAACGGCATTCATAACCGAGCTGAGACTGTATTGTTACAAGGTCATGCCCTTTGGGCTAAAAAATGCCGGGGTGACCTTCCAAAGACTTGTAAACATAATCTTTGAGCCGTTGATCGGCAATAAGGTTGAGTGCTATGTAGATGATATGGTAGTTAAGACCTAGTTTTTAAAATGTTTAATAAATGATTTACAATGTGTTTTTGAGATTTTGCGCAAGTATAATATGAAACTAAATCCTAACAAGTGTGTCTTCGGTGTCACCTCGGGCAAATTCCTGGGCTACATAGTCAACCGACGTGGCATCGAAGCCAACCCAGAAAAAATAAAGGCGATCCTAGATATGAGGCCACCTCGTAAATTGAAGGAGGTACAGAGGCTGAACGGTCGTATAGCCGCTCTGAGCCGCTTCATGTCCAAGTTGGCAGATCGCTGCCTACGTTTCTTCAAGGCAATTAAGAAAAGTAAAGACTTTGAGTGGACGGGAGAATGTCAGCTCGCCTTCGACGAGCTAAAAAAATACCTAGCTAGCATCCTAGTTCTGACCCGACCCGAGGAGGGAGATGTTTTAAAACTGTACCTCTCTGCGACTGATTAGGTAGTCAGCTCGGTACTGATAAAGGAAGTAGATCGGGTCCAACGATCTATCTACTATGTGAGCAAAGTTTTGTAGGATGCCGAAACAAGGTACCTGGAGATTGAGAAACTGGCATACGTGCTGGTCATAACAGCTTAGAAGCTTTGTCCGTAATTCCAAGCCCACACCATCGTTGTCCTCACCAACAAACCTTTGAGGCAAATCCTACTCAAGTCCGAGGTATTTGGCAGACTAACGAAGTGGGCCATCAAACTCAGCGAGTACGACATCTGCTACGAACCTCGAACGACAATTAAGGCCCAAGCCTTGGCCGATTTCGTTGCAGAATGTACCTTCAGCACCACAGTCCTTGAATTGATCGAGCTCGAGCATAGAGGGGAAGCTTCAACCAGTGCGGCACCAATCCCGGTTAGATCAAGGCCGACCTGGGACGAGGAGCCCTAGGTCCTCCACGTAAACGGCTCTTCTAATCAACAAGGAAGCGATACAGGCATTATTCTGTACAGTCCAAGCGGGGTGGAGTTGGAGTGCGCACTTCGGTTTGAGTTTGTACCATCTAATAATGAAGCGGTGTACGAAGCACTCATAGCCGGTCACCGACGATTATGAAGCTCGCAACCCCACCATGGCTGCTTACCTAGCCAAGGTCAGGGGAGTTCTACGCAGCTTCCAGTCCTATTTCATCAGGCAGATTCCCAGGTCCGAGAACGATGAGGCCGATGCCTTGTCCTGGTTAGCCAGCACAGGCAGCAACACCATGAGGACCGTGCACATAGACAACCTACCTCAGCCCTGCATTCTCGGGGGGGCAGAAGAGGTCGCTCCTGTTGCACAAGCGGAGCCGAGCTGGATTGTCCCACTCACGAGATACCTGCTTCACGGGACCCTCCCTGCAGATCGCAACGCGGCCAGAAGGGTAGAGCGCCAGACAGCCAAGTACGTCATGATAGACGGACGGTTGTACCGCAAATCCTTCATGCTCCCCTACTTGCATTGCTTGCGACCCTCAGAGGCCGAGCTCGTTCATCACGACACTCATGAAGGCTTGTGTAGCGGACACTTGGGGGGCAGGGCTCTCGCCCAGAAAGCACTGCGGCAGGGGTACTATTGGCCCACAATGAAGGCAGACGCACTCGAGCTTGTCAAGAAGTGCGATAAATGTCAAAGGCACGCCAACATCCACCACCGACCTGCTGCCGACCTGAAGTATCTCACCAGCCCATGGCCCTTCGCACAATGGGGAATCGACATTCTTGGCCCATTTCCGCCAGTGACAGGACATAGGAGATTCCTGGTAGTGGCAATAGATTACTTCACGTAGTGGGTAGAGGCGGAACCCCTAGCAACAATCACAGCTCACAGTATACAAACTTTCTTTTGGAGGAATATAGTATGCCGCTTCGGGCTACCTCGGGTGCTTATCTTCGACAATGGTAAGCAGTTCGAAGATATCAAGTTCCTGAGTTGGTGCGCCGAGATGGGGATACAACAGAACTTCACTTCGGTGGCACACCCTCAGGCAAACGGGCAGGCGGAAGTCATGAACAGAGCTATACTCCGTGGCCTAAAGGCCCACTTAGCCTGAGCTATGGGACTATGGGTAGACGAGCTGCCCAGTGTACTATGGGCTTACCGAACCACCGTTAAGACTGCCACGGGTGAAACTCCCTTCAACCTCACCTATGGCACAGAAGTGGTAATCCCAACCGAGATTGAAGTGCCTACACTACGCCTAGAGTCATACAACGAAGAAGCAAACGATGACGAGCTCCGTACCAACCTTGACCTGGTGGAAGAAGTACGGGACCTAGCATACATTCGGACTACAGCCTACCAGCAAAGGGTGGCTCGGTACTGTAACGCCTGGGTCAAGAAATGGCACTTCTGTGTTGGCGACCTAGTTCTCAGGAAAGTCATGGTACCTGAGCCCGGTGTCAGTAAGCTCGGATCGAACTGGGAAGGTTCGTACCGAGTAAGGCGGGTGCTCGGGGAAGGTACGTACGAGCTCGAAACCCTAGAAGGAAAACAGGTACCTCGAGCGTGGAACGTCAGCAACTTAAGGCAATACTACCTGTGATTGCCGAACTGGAGAGCGGATTGCAAGTCACTCCTAGAAGTCCAAGGACTAAAGCGTCGAGCTGATAAAGGACCTCAGCTCCACATAAGTCCCAGTCGCCTCTTCGGCATGGGCGAAGAAGTCCCAGTCGCCTCTTCGGCATAGGCAAAGTACCTCTAATGCCGAAGGCACAGAAAGCTCGGGTATGAGCCCTACGATGTCTAGCCCACTTCGGCATATAACAACAGGTTGAGCCCGTTAGGAACAACCGCCATTTAAATGAGTAGCCCGTGTGTGGACAAGTCGGGTATATACCCTGCAATGTCACTCACCTCGACGTACATTACGTGAAGTTACCCCTACTATTAGTCCGAGTAGACAATTCAGGGTAACCTATACACTTACTCCTACCTCTGTCTGGTTCAAATTGCTAGATCGGGAGTCATTTACACTTAGAATATTTTTGCACAAGGATTAGTAAAAAAAAGGTTTGTATTTCATTGATTAAAAGATTTTAAATACAAAGATCTCATTATAACCCGAGCTCGGTGGCCTCGGGGTGTACATCCAAGCAGTAAAAAGAAGAAAAAGCCGGGATCATGCATGTGAACTGCCAGGCAGGTCGGTCTCCATATGCTCCTCCGTGTCCTCTTGACCCGATGGGCCCGCCTCTAGGACTTCGTCGTCACTTTCTTCTTCGGATGAGCCGGGCTCTTCGTTCGCCGCCTCCGCCACCTCGGGAGTAAGGTCAGATATAGAGACAACTCTAAGCTCGATCCATATTTGACCTGGAGATCATGGAACTTCAAGGATTCCTTGAAGCGGTCAATGTCGTGGCTTCTTTCTTCAGCTCGTGCCTCATGGATGGCGGTCTTGAAGATCTCAATTCGCTCTTGAATCATTGCTTTGAGATTCTCGACCTCTCATTGAAGCTTCGCCTTCTCCTCAGTCATTGCTGAGATAAGCTCCTGTTGCTTCACCTTCTCCTCGGTCAAGGCCATGATCAGCTCCCGTTGCTTCGCCTTCTCCTCGGTCAAGGACATGATCAGCTCTTGTTGCTTCGCCTTCTCCTCGGTCATGGCCATGATCAGCTCCTGTTGGCTCCGAACTCCCTTCTTGGCCCGAAGAACCTCACCCCGAGCTATGTCCAATTCACGGTAAAGCTTTCGTGCCTTCTCCTCAGCTTCCTGAGCTTTCTTCAGGCAGACCTCGGACTGGTAGACCCACGAATGAATGGTGGGGTTCACCTAGTAAAGAAAACCGAGGTAAGTACGTTTGAAAGTTTGACAAGGAAATAAAATGTAAAGTAAGATACTTACCACCATGCACTAGCTGGCAGCCCGACCTCCGAGTTGGCTTGTAGGCATGTCAGCCTATTCCGCGATCTCGGCAAAAAAGATGACACCCTTGCTCTTGAGCAGTCTGAGCTAAGGATTCATTATGCTTTGTTTGGGGGACTCTGGCTCGAGCGCAGAAGTGCTCTCCGGTTCATGAGGCTGAAGGTCTTCCTCCTGGTCTTCGTCCAAGTCCACTGCAATGGGTTGAGGCCGGACCTCCTCCTTGGGGAGTTCGTGAGGGCGAACCTCCTCCTCGGGGAGCTCGGTAGAGATCGGCTTTGGAGCAAGGACTTCGGATGGGGCGGGGGCAGAAGGATCGTTCTCTCAACAAGATTTCTTCGAAGCCTTCCTCTTCTTCCCTCTCTGGAAGCTCTTGAGAAGGTCCTTAGCATCGACCTCCGGCATGGTAACTGCAATAGTAAGAAAAAGGGTTAGCCGTGAACTAAAGAAAACCTTAAAATAAAAACCGAGGTGGAGACCTACTGGGAGGGCTCAGCCCAGCTCGTACAAGCTTCTCCTCGGCCAAGAAATCTTTCATCTCCATGCCGAGGTCCCTCCAAGAGTTGATAATTGTCCTAGTCTCCGCATCTAAACTCACCTCGAGATCCTTGATAGCCACCCTCCAATGAGTTGGAAAAGACCATCCCTCAGGATTTTGGACAAGGAAGTACCTCCTCTTCCTGGCCGGAACCTTGTTCGGGCTGCCGAACAGGATTTTGAACTCGGGCCGAGGAGAGATGTAGTAACTTTGTCTGACGTCCCCACGCAGACAAGCGGAATTCTTTTTGATCGAACAGATCGAACTGAAGACGTTTAGGGATAGAGGTCAGTTGTACTCATGGAACAGGGAGATGGTGCCTACTATGTTTCGGATAGAGTTCGGGTGTAGTTGGTCAATGGTGATGTTAAAAAATTTGACTATCTCTGTAATGAAGGGGTGGAGCGGTAAGCGCAGCCCGGCAGCGAGCTGCTTCTCAAAAACCGCGAGCTCATAGGGATCGTGAGCCCAAGGATACTGACCTAGAGGAACACTAAAGACTAAGCTATCGGGAAGACGGTAGCGAGCTACTAAATACATTAACCTATCCGAGGTCAAGATAGAAGGACCGAAGTCGTCCGGATCCCGACCCCTGGAAGAAGATGGGACCTCCGTCCTAGAGGTCGGTCCCTCCTCCCGTGCCTCAGGCTCGCCAGGCCGAGATGGCCCAACTTCAGGTAGAGAAGTTCCCCCTAAAAACCGAAGAGGGGAGTCGCCTAGTGACGAGCTGACCTCCCTAGCAGGGACCACGGACAGAACCTCGGTGCCCCCAACCTCGCTAGAGTCACCTAAGTGCCTATCTATACTAGAGATAGACAAGATTAAAAAACAAAAGGAGAACAAACTAAGAAAAACATGACCTAGTAAAAGGGGGACACGTGGACACGACCTAACTAGTAAGATGACAGCTCAGCCCGACATGCCAAGTCTGCCACACATCGAGCTCGGATAATTAAACCACCTCGGGACCAGTTCACCTCAGTGTAAGGTCGCATCAAGACCACCTCGGTCCCAAGGCACTTCGGCATTTGCCCCAGGTCGGATCTAAAGAGCAGTAGCTCGGGTAATATTGACGGACCACTACATGGCAACCCCGAAGATCTCGCCATCAGATTTCGAGCCTCGCGGGATCACGTCTCGTAACTGTAAGCCTTATCTCCTTCTCGTCCGGTTTGGACAAACTCAATAAGCCCTATTAGTTATCCCCATTATCGCGGAATCGGATCTCATCGTGACGAGGATCCCGGAACCACTCCGCGAAACCCGCGGGGGCTCCATTATATAAAGGCTCCACCCCCTGGGGGTGCAAGGTATGCGTGATTTCCCTGCTCTCAAGCTCTCTACTTTCAAAAGCAATTTCAGCTCGCTACTAGCCTATTAACTTAAGTATCGGAGCGACCTCGCCGGGTTAACACCCCCGGGTTCTCTGATATCCTTGCAGGTTCAGTCCGCCATCCGTCTGGAAGCCAAATCACCTCTAACTGGGAACAACTAAATCGCACTACATCAATACTAAAAGTTTTATTTTTTTATTTTTTTTTCTGGCAAAAAAAGAAGGTAGCAGCCTTCATATTTATCCATAGCAAAATTGTATTGATTTTCCTGGTAGTATTCTGATGAAGGAAGATTTGGCCCGACCTCGCAAATCACGCCACGTGGCAGAAAACAAGTAGCTCGGCACTTAAAACAGCGTATCGAGGGTACAAACACCAAAGGGAAGAGACCAGCGGTCCGAACTCCCTACTTAGAGCTCGAACTCCCTACGAGGAGCCCGAACTCCCTACGAGGGGCCCGAGCTCCCTACTTAGAGCTCGAACTCCCTACGAGGAGCCCGAACTCTCCCTTTGACCCCGTCACACAATGCAGAGACCCGAACTGGCCCGTCTTATGACAGTTCGGGACCCCCCCTATCCGAACTCAAGCCTTCGCCTCACGCACCGCTCCAGGCACTTCGCTTCCAGAGCATTGAACTAGACGAACCACACCGTACCTGACACTGAAGGAGTCCGTATCCAGGGGCGGCGTACCTGACTGACTTGGGATCTGACGCTTGACGACCGCACTTCAAACGGCCACCTGCCACCGTCACCTGCCACCGCCACCTCCAGTTACAGAGACAGCTCCGACAAAAAGAGCAGTGACGGTTCTGCCCCATCAGAGGCGATGACGCCCGAACTGGCAGAAGCACGGAAATAATCATTCCAGACCTAACAGAAGTCTAGGAGTGAGTGCGCGAGGTGGTTATAAAAGGCTCTCCACTCCCCCAAAGAGGAGGTATGCAAACTTTGCGCTATCTGCTTTTATCTTGCCTTTGAAGGATTCTAACTTAAGCTTCAGAGCCTTTACACCGGGTCCTCCCCGGAGCTTCCTCATCACCTCCGTTTCAGGTTCCCTACTACTCAGTTCAGAGACAAGGTCATTGACAGCTAAGACCGGCCGGATTGCGCATCATCATATTCCTTTACATGCCATATATGCATATGTGCAGCTTGATTTTTCTATCTACTTATATGTATATAAGAAATAAAAGATACAAGTGATAATAGACTAATAATTTTCAGCCAATGTAGTCGTTCAATCCAGTGATTGGCCTTCAGGTTGCTTTACTAACCGGAGGGAGTCACAGAATATTTGAACGCTTTCAATTTCAAGACTTTTGGCTGCTTCCAGTCCATCTATCAAGGCTTGCACTTCAGCGTCATATCTTGTAACATCATCATAATACCCATCAATAAACAACTAAGTGTTGGCTCTTCCGTTCTAGTTGATGATGACAGAGATATGTGGCTGTTCGAGTGTCAGCTGTTGTTGATAATTTCTGGCCAGTTTTATGATGTTTGTTGGACTATAATTTGAATTGTGAAATATGGCTTTGTTTCTAGCTTCCCATATCAGATAAAAAATTATACATACTCTGCCAAAAAGTTCCTAAACTTGTTTTGAGAAACTTCTATTCAACCTTTGAAGCCAATCATGTAAGAATGTATGCATCGTTTGTGTTGATGCATTACTTTTTGTGATTCCCACTTGTGCTTCAAACCAAATTCATATTGCCCCAGTGAAAGGGCACCATATGAATAGGTTCTGAACTATTTTTGTGGTTTGCTTACAAAAGATTCAAAGTAAATATTCTGCATCTAGGCCACCTTGTGCATTTGTCTTTTGTAATAAGCCCATCCAAGAGAAGTTTGCAGGTCATAATTAAACAACAATATGAAATTTTTAGCTTTCAATGGTGTGACCATTTAAAATGGGGTCTGGATGAGGATAGATTGGTGGCAAGGAAGATTCTGTATGCTGATTTAGCAGTGTACTCGCCACTGTTATTCTTTTCCCAGGTCAATTGATCCTCATGAAGGTTCATGTTTGGAGTAATATTCACAATCTTATTTAAGGTGGTTGAATCTACCAGATTTTGCAACAAGCCTCGATTCCATGATGTGTCAATTAGTAAATTTGCAACTGTGAGATGCTTGTATTTGGGTGTAACTGTTGAAAAGAGTTGGGGAATACCATTTTGCAATGAAGGGACCTAGGGGCCCTGAAAAAGCAAATAATGATGATCTATCTTTTTTTTTGCCTACAAGGAGTTTGCTTTTATGATAGCGAGAAAGTTGTGTACTTGTTTCCATCATAATGAGCTTTGTCTATGCAAATATATTACTGCTTCGAAAATACTTTTCCTTAATGGCTCTCGACTCCAAATGGAATTGGGGGATCTTTTTAGGGGATGTTATGTAGTGTGGATGAAAAATTGGTGGGTGTGAACTGGTCTACACCACACCTTGTGGCAAGGGCCAATCTACACCACGCCACAATTCACAATTATTCTGAACTGTGGACAAAATGTGTGGACAAAACCACCTCACACCCATAGTGGTGCTCTGTAGGTGTGGTGGGGTCCATACCACACTTTTTAATTCCATGTATCTCATATATAATTTATGAAGAATCTACACAGTTGATCATAAATGTCTAAGTTTTACAATTTATATGATAAACGAATTGGAAGAAAGGCTTTAGCAATGGAATTTGTTTTTGAATTGGTCACAGGTATATGACTTGTTGTGTGTGCTGTTGAATTTCTCAACAACATATCTCCAACCATCATTGTTGAATGTTGAAGTTGGTCTATTGTGAGCCTTTACTTGATCTGCCATCAATTCAATGAATGTCCGTTCTCCAACCTCACTCTACGTAGCCAACTCATTGGTTCTATCTTCATGCGCTACTTCAAACTGAGATGCCATATATGTCCATGGAATAGGATAGGAATAGATTATGTGAAACAATCAAAATCTAACTGGAGGTGTCAATTAGACTGGATTTGATCCGACCCGATCCAGTCCAATATGAGTCCACTTACAAATGGATTGGACCCAATTCTGTCCAAATCCAATCGAATCCATTAAAATGCAAATGGATTGGATTGGATCCAATCCAAACTGAATGAAATATCAAAAATAATATATAAAAAACAGAACATATAAAAATTACAAAAATATATTAAAATGAAAAAATCCGAAAATTACAAAAAATATACCTTTCTGGTATTGAAAAAACACTTTTGTAAAAGTTCTTTCATAAGTGTTTTTGTAAAAGTACTTTCATAAAATTGCTTTTGTAAAAGTACTTCCATAGAAGTGTTTTTATAAAAGTACTTTCGTATAAGTGCTTTTGTAAGAGTACTTGAGTACTTTCGTAGAAGTGCTTTTGTAAAAATGCTTTCATAAAAGTACTTTTGTAAAAGTTCTTCTATAAAAGTGCTTTTGTAAAAGTGCTTTTATAAAAGTACTTTCATAAAAATGCTTTTATAAAAGTACTTCCATACGAAAAAGCACTTTTATAAAAATACTTCCATAAAAGTGCTTTCGTGTAAAAGTACTTTTATTAAAGTGCTTTCGTAAAAATATTTTTGTAAAAGCGCTTTCGTAAAAGTACTTTTCATAAAATTACTTTTATAAAAGTGCTTTCAAAAAAGTAATTTTATGTCAGCCTCAATTTTGATCGGTTTCAAATTGGACAAGGGTTTGGCCTCATGATCGGATTATTGGAAATTTAGTTTAGGTCCAATTCAGAGCAATAAGAATATGGACCAATTTATTTTCGATTGACCTAATCCAATAATTACATGGACCGTCCAAATCCGATTTAATAAGATTTGGATCGGATTGAATCCAACCCAAAACCGGCCGATTGATACCCCTAAATCTAACAACTTGAATCAATATCAAAGTACCCAACTATCGAATGTTTATAGTGGTTCCTATTTTTTTCCTTATAATAGCTCCTAAGACCACATGATATAAACAATCAAATAATATTCAACTTTAGCTAATGATCCTAACTAATGATATAAACAAGCATCTTGAAAAATAACACACAAGCATCCCAGCTAGGAGTTTCCAAAAAATAAGCGCAACCTTGACTTTTCAAGGTTGTGAATACAAGCAAGTAATCTGAATCAACCATACAATATGAATAATCTATATGGTAAAAAATATAGTTAAATATCCAATTTTAAGATTGCTTTCTTGTTAAAAATTGATTAGTCCAATTTTTGGATTCATTCTCAAAGTACTCAAGATATAGATACAAACTGTAATGTTTGATAAAATAGGCACATTGACAGTGGGAAAACCTATGGTAGTTTATGCAATGCTCTTTTCAAATGTGCCTATCTTCGAGTTCTATGGCATGGTTGCTGCTACTGCTGAGCTGAGGATTGATATTTAACACCTAGTTTTGTTGGAGTTGCTTGTTCTATGTTATGAATTAAAAGTTATAGATTTGATTTTCTCAAAGATTTCTGAAAGTTCCATTGAGAGGTAAATAATGAGTAGCCTATAGCAAAGGTTGTGATTGAATATGCTAATAAGTTGCGTTATAAGTATGGCTCTACCATGCAACATGTAACAGAGCCCAAGGACTTTGAGGTGCATCCAGGGGCTAAGGTTAGTGGAAGCGTTGGGGGAAAATTGGTGTTGGTTGGGAACAAGAGGTTCATGCAGGCCTACAATGTTCCATTGGCCCTGAGGTTAACTAGCTCGTACATGTGTACTAGTACTCTGGTGGACATTGATGGGAGGATTGTTGAGGCTTTTGCCAAAGGCAGAATGTGTTATATCATAGGAAAGGCTATGATACAACACCTTCTGCCTTTGGTTTCACAGGTACAGCAAGGGAGTTTGGAATTAGCAAAGTGTTTACTGAAAATGATCCACTAGGAAAGGTTGATAAGATCAAAGAATTGCAGGTAGATACATCCAAACACTTGTTGGGTCGGTAATACTCCATATGAACTATAGAAGTCTGAAGCAAAAACAATCTTGTATTCTTGTATAAGCTTTCTTGTTTAAAGTCTCTCATTTATGAATTCCTCTGAACTCAAAGCTCACTTAAACTTATTTACCCTACAAATGTTAGAATCGACGGAGAGTATTGTGTTCGATCAAATAATCACATAATTGTTGATGTTATTGATTTTCTATCAAATAATCCTATCTGCCCCACAAATGTTGATATTGATCTTCTAGTTCATAGGAATAAATGGTTATTTAAAGGCTTTGTCCAATTGGTATTGTGTACATGTAAAAAAACTAGATATAAATTATACATGCATCTTTAACAACCTCACATGCTAGGACTTAATTAAGCACAGATTGAGTGTGAAGTTCTAGTAATAATCAAACCAAATTTTTATTCAGAGGACTTGTTGGTTTGTTGCTAACATCTTTAGCTCCGTTTTGCCATTATGTCAAAGGAGCAACATAGCATTGGGTCAAAAGAACAGGGAATGTCACGACACAAATGTATAATGAATTTGTGTTTACAGAAAGAACAGGGAATGCCATCCATTGGGTCAAATGGATGGAAAGTCGCAATCAAGGGATTTAACTGAAAATCTAGAGGAATAAGAATCTGAGGTGGAAATAAACAAACACCAAGAAATATGAACAAGTCATTAAACAATAGAGATTATATATTGATCAAGCATTTTGCAATTTTTTTCAGAATGGAGAAGATATTGCTTTCGAGTGATAACATACACAGACATAGCATCCACAAATAGCATAACAAAAGGAGAAGAGGGTAAAAATGAATGGAAAAAAAAAAAAACAGGATCTATTATAGCATCTATAAATAGGTACGACAACGAGTCTGTTTGTTTCAACATTCAAATGAAAAAAAAAAAAAACGGAAAAGGTAAAAACAAAGAAGAAGAAGAAGAAAACATGAGAGAGACGAAGAATGTTTAATTTGGAATGGTGAAGGTAAAAACATGAGAAAGACGAAGGAGAAAGAGGGAGATGACATACCGGTTGATGGAGCAAATCGGCAGATAATTGTCTTCTTCCTTGCAGCAGAGCACAAGAGCAAAGAGCTTCAACGAAGAGCACAACAACACAAGTGGTGGAGAATAGCAACGGTAAATTGTTGTAGGGTAAGAAAATGGGCATGTGATGCATATTATCAATAAAAAATTGCATAATAGCCACAGACCAAATTCAACTAAGATAAAAATGCGTTGACGAGTTATTGAGACATGGTCCCGTCCTCCACACCAAATCAAACTTTGTGTTCAGCCCGTGGCGTGGACCCCACGAGATGAACACAGTACCGAAAACCACCTTAATCTCCAGACTTGCTTCCAAAATAAGGCTTTATTCAAGGGTTGCCAATGCTTGAGGCTTAATCCTCCTGTTTGTATTATGTGGGACCATCTTCCAAGGTCTATATAAGAGGATTTTATACGAGTAGTTTCTTCAAACCACCTTATGATTTCTTTTATCCCCGTCCTTTTCTTACATGGGTTTTTGTCCTCAACTAATATGCAAGTTACAACAAAGGCGTGATTACAAAGAGCATCAGGTTTTGTTCGCATGCAAACCATTGCAAAATGTTTATAGGAATACCACCAAGATGGTGGGACAACATTGCCGTAAGGAGTTGCACTAAATTTTCTTATATTCCTTCCCCAAAGTTTGGACTATGATACCGAAAAGACATGATATCGAAAAAATTAACAACCAATTTATGATATTGATTGGTGACCACTGACCGATCAGGTGATATTCAGGGTGTGTTTCGGAAAAAAAAAAACTCTTCCCATATCATGTATTTCCAGTATCATAGTTGACAGATTTTCCCTCTATTGTCCAAGCAGTTAGCTCATGCGCCATGGGTTTCCACCTTATCCCCACTCGTCACGATTGAACAGATAGGATTCACCATCCATATCTTATGTTAAATCAATTGAGAACCGGATTTTATTTACTAGTACCATGCTGTTAATCTGGGTTCAAAGTATAAAAAACACAAAGAGCATGGGAAAAGCTAATTATACCCAACAAGCGTTTAGAATTTGGATATGCTTTGATCATATATATAACGTGAGTTGTACGAACAGAGCATGTTGGAAGAGTGTTGAGTTGTTTGAGATGGGGCGGAGGGAGCCCTGTTTTGCCATCTAAAATGTGATTTTCGAACAGAGAGTTTACCTGAAACGAAGGTTTGTGTTACCTCTTCTTGTAAAACATTAAAAGATGTTCGTCATTCAAGGATAGGTTGAAAGGAATAAGGAGGGCGGAAGACGTCTTGGAAGTTCAAATGTCTCTCGCCTTTCATTGGGTTTCACCACAACTACGTGGAATAAAAAAAGAAAAAAATTCAAAAAACACAGAAAATTAGGAAGGGGGGACCAGTTTTAATAAATAATGTTAATTAACTAAAATACTATAAATATTAAAAGTACTATATTAATTAAAAATATTGTTCATTAATAAACTCAGTATTTCAATAAATACTTTTAATTAATGAATAAAATACTATAATTATTAAAAATACTGTTAATTAATAAATACGGTTAATACAGTTAATTACAAAAATACTCTTAATTTTTTAAAATATTGTAATTATTCTTAATGCTGTAAATTTTAAAATACAGTAATTATTATTACTACTCCCTCCCTCTCTCTCTCCTCTCTCTCCTCTCTTTCACTTAAATGTCTTTTTGAAGTGTATTAATAACATGCATTAAAATAAGAGGCATTTGAAAACACAAAGGTCTCTCTCTCTCTCTAATTGTGTGCAGTTTTATTAATCTAATCAAGATAAGCAATGATTACTCTTTTTATTTTTAAAACAAAAAAAAATAAGAAAAATGAAAAAAAATAAGAAAATAGATAAATAGTTTCTCTCAAAAAGTAATTTTAATGGTTATATTTATTAGAAACCATGTTAATCCCCTTTTTGTTATTTTCTTTGATATTTTCTGTTCATTAAATGTAATTTTCTACTATTTATAGCTTAAATTATATTTAAATATAATTACTTTCGATTACTGTTTAAAAATGTAATTATTTTACTTACAATTACAAACATAATTTAAATAATATTTAAATTATAGCTTACATTAATTAACAATTTAAAAATATTAATACCGTCATGGATTCCACTAAAAGAGCTACCTCAAACAGTAAGTTGGTGTTGGTGTTGGATATATACACTGTAGCGTCGATTTGATTTTGCGTCGACTTGGTTTTTGTTGAAAGTGTTGGAAAATGGGGTTACTGTAACTTTGGAGGAAAAGTTTTGAGGCGCGTCTGAAGACATAGTCTTTACAACATTATTTGCCCATACTCAGTTTCATCGAGTTTGCAGACAAATCCGTTCCCAGGATACAACAAAGCCTTGGGCGAGAATCTGCAACCAGCAAAGTTGAAGAATCTCTGAAGAAACCTTCTGTGAGATTGTAGCAGACCGGACTGAGAGAGAGAGAGAGAGAAAGTGGATTTTGAAAATGTGTGTTTTTGAAGTTTGATTCATTCTCCTTAATTAGTTTATAAAGATGTATGAAGAAAATGTAGGTATTGGCTTAGAGAAGGCACCTTGAACAGTCACAATTTCAAACATTGTGACTGTTTAAAAAATAGTTAATAGTTAATGATTATTAAGTTTGAATTGTGCCTCTTGATCACACTCGATCGAATTATGACCGTTGATCTCATCAACGATGATCAACGGTCAGCAGTACACCAAAACCAAATGCATCTTTCGCGAGCCAAATGCACCTCTAAAATGCCTCATTGTGTCGCACACATGTGTGTGCATGCATTACGCAATATCAAATCCCCTTCAAAACTGGATTTCAATCAAATATTGAGATGCAATTTTTCATATAATTTACCAATCAAATCCATTAAATTTAATCTCTTATGAGATTAAAATCCAACATAAACAATCAAAATTGTTTATCAAACAGAGCTTGGTTATGACGGACGGTGGAGACACGACCATGGAGCTCTAGCTCCACCACCCCATAGTTAAAAAGGGAGAATGGAAGGTGGGAATGCAGACATGAAGCAACATCTGACACATCTGACAAATGAGAAAGGAATCATGGCCAGCAGGGGATTGATTGATTCCATGAAGTATATGGAGGTTTAAAATTATATATGGAGATAATGAAGGGAATAGAAAATTGCATTATCTAGATAGCTGTTAGTTGAAAGGTAACTTTTACACTTGAGTCTCGACATGCAGGACAATTGATTGCATGATGCAAGCAAGGGGTAAACAATTGAAGGTTATTTAAAAAATATTTTTTCTTTGAGGCTGTGCAGAATTTAAATATGTATTTGGCAAGTTTCATTACCCTCGCACGTGATTCTAACGACCACAAGGGGGGTTAACTCGTGGGTTATCTTCCCTTGCGTTGCGTCTTGCGTGCATAAGAACCCCTCCCCCCTCTTTGCCGTCTCGCTCTGTAACTTTCGCACCTTTCACTCTCAGGTCTCAGCAATGGGCGAAGTCGGCCGCAACGACAATTCAAACCTTCCCCCCCACATCGCCGTAATGGCGTTCCCGTTCGGCACCCACGCGGCTCCTCTCCTCAACATCACGCGCAGGTTAGCGGCGGCCGCCCCTGAGGCAACGTTCTCATTCTTCGGCACGGCGGAGTCCAACCGTTCCGTCTTCCCATCCAGCGGAGATGCTCTACTACTACTACATAACGTAAAAGCCTATAATATCTCAGACGCAATCCCCGAAGGATACCACTTTACGGGGAGGCATCAGGAGAGTATAGAGCTGTTCCTGGAAGCAACGCCAGGAAACTTCAAGGAGGGGTTCGAAAGGGCGGTAGCGGAGACGGGGAAGAATATCACCTGCGTGTTGAGCGACGCTTTCCTGTGGTTCGCGGCTGACATGGCGGACGAGCTCGGCGTGCCGTGGGTCCCGTTTTGGACGTCTACCCTTTCCTCTCTATCCACCCATTTCTACACTGATCTCATCCGCCACAGGATTGGCGTTAGCCTCAATGGTATGCTAACAAAGCAACCGGCTGCATGTATGCAGCATTTCGATCAGTAATGCTCTGTGAGGAGTCCGGATCTGCTCTCACAGCCTGTCATGGCCGCACATCGGATCCCCTATTTATTATCATGGGATGTTTCCAATACAGGGTGGGACGTGAGACTTACACTGCAAGGAGCATATCCCAATTCCTCTTTGAGAGATAGGGAATCAGAGGGATCCGGATTCAGTCAGTGCTGGCGCGTTCCAACAATCTTTATAAACTTAAATAAAACACAGCTGTACGCCAATGCAATGAGGTAAAGGCTGTTCGAACGGATTTTGCACTGATTGAAACCGATGTCAGTTGATTGAGTTCAAATCAGCCCCCTACTACGTCTCACAGCACATATTGTAAACATCTTCCGATCATGATATCAATATCTTTCATATCATTATCGAGAGATCTTTCCAATACACGGTAGGATTGTGCTCTGCGATGTTGAAGGACAATCTTGTGGGGGTTGATTTGCTCTCTGATTGAGTTAGGTGGTAAACCTAAACCTCTACTGACCCGACCATATTGGGTTAGGTTCGGACTTCGGTTTGGATTACTACGAACCCGTACTATCAACTATGTTCTAATATGAGGCCGGGCGGGTTCGATAATCGATATCCCCTGTCCATTCAATTGGGTCGGGTCGGGTCGGGTTTATTTTCATTAGAGTTAGGCAAAACACCACCAAACCCTACCCTAGTGAGAGAGCTTTAAGTTTTAACACTGGTTATGTTTTGATGTGAGCACAGGTATTGCAGACCGTGAGGACGAGCAACTTGATTTTATTCCCGGGATGTCGAAATATCGTCTCTGGGATTTGCAGGAAGGGATCCTTATCGGAAACTTGGAATCACCCTTCAACCGGATGTTACATCGAATGGGTCAGATGCTTCCACGTGCCGCGGCGGTTTTCATCAACTCTTTTGAAGAGCTGGAACCCGCCACCATGGAGGATATGAAGTCAAAGTTGAAAAAGTGTTTCACTGTGGGGCCGTTTACCATCTTGGCTCCACCTCCATCCGGTCCGGACGAGACCGGCTGCCTAGCGTGGCTGGACCGCCAAAAGCCCCGATCCGTGGTTTATTTGGGCTTTGGATCAGTGATCACACCTCGGCCTCCTGAGCTGACCGTCCTTGCAGAAGGGCTAGAGGCCAGTGGTGCACCATTTCTGTGGTCCATTGGAGACAACGTAAAGGCCCAATTGCCAGTTGGGTTTATTGAGAGAACACAAGACAGGGGAATGCTGGTTTCATGGGCCCCACAGAGGCGTGTGCTGGACCATGCGGCGGTTGCCGTATTTATATCGCATGGTGGATGGAATTCCGTTGTGGAGAGTATTTCCAGCGCGGTGCCGCTGATCTGCCGTCCATTTTTTGGAGATCAAAGGTTGAACGCACGATTGGTATCGGGAGTATGGGGAATTGGGGTAACAATTAGGGGTGGGGTGTTTACGAGGGAGGGTCTGATGGACGCTCTGGATTTGATTTTATCAAAGGACGAAGGAAAGAAAATGAGGGAGGAAGGTGGGACCCTACGAGAGCTTGCAAGAAAAGCGGTTGGACCAGAGGGGAGCAGTACGCTGTATTTCAATGCTTTATTGGAGATAGTTTGCAACACCTAATGATAAACCCTCTTCTTGCAAGCAAATGAGAGACCCTCAAGGTAGATCTAGTTTGGTTTAATTTGCAGTGTGAATTACCTACCATTAAATAATGGCTCTTTAGTGTATTTTGTTATTCTTCTTGCTCAGGCGTATGAATAAAATGCATTCAACAGTCTTAGACTGAGGCCTCAAATCCTGATGATGATTAAATGTTGAACTATCATTATCATCATGAACTTGATCTTGATTCTTCTTAACCGGGCTTATAGAGTGGTCATGATCATTTTCAGAGTTGCATATGATTCAATTTGGATTAATGTTAATTTATAACTTTAATTTAAATTTAATATTATAAGATTAATAAAATTTTCTTTCATGTATTTATACATATCTAAAATTTTAGTAAACATGTGCATGCATTTGTACGTGACAGTTTCTGAATGGTTATAAGTGAATAGCTTTTGAAGAATTATAAGTGGATAGTTTCTGAAGTAAGAGTATATGTCCTCTCTGTGCCCACTATATGCTTAGATAAGAGGAGTAGAAAATGTCCAATAAAAATTCTAAAAAAAATAAGGCATTCGCTCTTTAGATAGTATAGATATTGTTATAGAATTCATGTTCAAGCTTACCAATATCATACATTGGTAGCAGACATATTTCATATATGTCACATGAAGAGATCTGATCATCCGAAGGCCTTGCAAAAATTCCAACAATTCAATTAATGGCTGTTGTTCCATTATCAAAATCCGGAAAATGTCGTCATCACTACCTCGATTAATTTGACTCAGAAATTGGACCTTTACTCATCTATATTATTAATTGATTTGATTAGATGACTAACAGACCAAGAGAAATGTGGTTTCATGGAATTTAAGTTTGTGTGTGTTTGATTGCAGTGCAAATTTATTTGTATTAGTATAAATGCATGGGAGTGTAAATATAAAAAATATAAATTATTGTTTAATTTTATTTTATTTTGCTTCATGTCTTAATTTACTTTATTTGCACTGCAATCAAACAAAATAAGCTAAATTTTGAAATAAAAATAGGTCTAAATTTACATTCAAAACACTTGTACTGCCATGATGATTTTGCATTAGTGCAAATTTATTTACATTGCAATCAAACACAGCCTTAATCTCAATTCGAAAAGAATACAAATATAAACATGTAGAGTACAAAACCTTTTATTTTGTATTATTTTATATGTATTTGTACTGTATATATTTTTATATTTGTACTCTTTCCAAACTCAGCCTTAGTAGCAAAATTTTCTGTAGAAAACTAGGAAATAAGTTTGGGTTCATAAATCCAAGCCCTCCCGACTCTGTAATTGCTTTTCCCAGAAAATTCTTGACCGACTCCGAGGCAACCGTAGCTCGCGAGCTATATTTATTAACTCGTCCGAGCTCCCTAACAGACAAGTGATTCTGAGGACCAATTTCACTAAGGGTAATCCTGGAGTGTTTCCAGCTCACCTTGAGATAGCTCGCGAACGAGCCGCACTAGCGCCCCCTAGGAAGCTTCCGACTGACAGACCGTACCGTTAGACTGCACCATATCCTCTACTGACAGTGCAATCCCAGTCCTTTCGACAGTTTGCGTCCACGTCTCTTGACAGGCAAAGGCATGCCTGCCACTTTGGAAACGTGTCATTCCTCCAGGCGAAGCGTACACCACAACGGCCACCTGCACAGCCCTGGTAGGTAACGGCCGTGGCAGGAGCCTAGTGGCGGTTATGCCCGACCTAATGTGAATGTCCCTCTAAAAGCCCTCAGGGCAGAAGGAAAACTTCTTCTTGAATCTTTGACTTCCTGAACATAGTGATAACGCACTATCCTCACTCTTAGCCTTTGTTCTCCTTTTGCTTCTTGCACACAATACTAACTTAAGCATCGGAGTGTTCCCATCGGGAAACCCCTCGGGAGTTCTTCTTTTTTCCTCTCGTCTCAGGTACCTCTCAGGAGCTACGCGAGCGCCAGTTTGGAGTGACCGGATTGTGTTACATCATTTGGCGCCGTCTGTGGGAAACGCTTCAAAAGGCCTTTCTCTCTAAACATTTTCAGTTCTTTCCCTCCTTGAAACAATCCAACGCTCATGGCTTCCTCTAGTGACGTCGGACGAAGCACGGAAATGAACGACTCCAGGGAACAACCCCAGCTTCCTACTGTCTGTATCGGACAGTTCACCATCCCCCTCTAAGCGAACGAAATCCCCAGCTTGAATGCGCCTCGCACAGTGGCGCCTGTCGTCGCCCCACTCCCTGTTACAGTCGGGACGACGTTCACCGAACCTTCAGTCGTGCCCCCAGCGGCCAGTTCAAACCAACTGGAGGACTTGATGCAATGCAGGCCCAACTGCAACAGTTCCAGCAACTTCAGCTCTATCAACAACACGTACTGCACCAGGTCTCCCAATATCAGTATCAGCAGTAGTTCCCCCAGTTGCCTCAACCTCAACTTCATCAGTTCCCGCCTCGGCACCTAGCCTCGTAACAAGCTAAGTCTCGCTGCCAGAACGAGCGCCCCTCTAGCCAAGGAGAGGTCCCCCAAAACCTCCCAAAAAACCAGGCCTCCCCCCCACAACAGATGAGAGAGACCGGCTACCCCGGTTTCACCGCGGGCGGACAGGTTAGGAGGACCCCAGCTCGCCAGGTCTACGTCACCTCGGCAGTCGAAGTTTGAAACCCCGTTCCTGGAGAACCGGTTCGAGGTCCCGGCAACAGACTCCAAGCAGGACCCCTCTGTTCGCAGCCATCACCAGCAGACCGGGCTACTTCCTGCACAAACATAGCCTGAGTTTCCCTCATTTTTCCTACTTTTTTCCTTGAAACCAAACATAGCGTTCGCCCCAGGTCGGATCTAAAGAGTAGTAGCTCGGGTAATATTGACGGACCACTACATGGCAACCCCGAAGATCTCGCCATCAGATTCTGAGCCTTGCGGGATCACGTCTTGTAACGGTAAGCCTTATCTCCTTCCCGTCCGGTTTGGGCAAACTCGATAAGTTCTATCAGTTATCCCCATTATCGCGGAATCGGATCTCATCGTGACGAGGATCCTGGAACCACTCCGTGAAACCCGCGGGGGCACCATTATATAAAGGCTCCACCCCTCGGGGGTGCAAGGTATGCATGATTTTCCTGCTCTCAAGCTCTTTCAAAAGCAATTTCAGCTCGCTACTAGCCTACTAACTTAGGCATCGGAGCGACCTCGCCGGGTTAGCACCCCCGGGTTCTCTGATATCCTTACAGGTTCAGTCTGCTATCCGTCTGGAAGCCAGATCACGTCCAGCTGGGAGCAGCTAGATCGCGCTACATCAATTGGCGTCGTTTGGGGGAATCGCTACGAGAAGCCTCTTTCCACCAAAAATCACAAACCCAGAATCCATGGCATCCTCCAGCAATGCCGGACAGAATAATGAGATGAATGTCTCCGGGGGGCAACCTCAGACCCCGACTGTGTGCATCGGTCAGTTCACCATACCGCTCTCCGCGGGTGGGGTCCCGACGCTGACCGTGCCTCAAGCAACTGTGCCAGTGAATGCCATACTCCCTCATGTAGTGGGTGCGAATTTTGCTGAACCATCTGTGGTTCCCCCTGGAGTCGGACAACATCAGCTCGATGACCTGGTACATTGCGTGCGGGCTATTCAAGCCCAAATGCAACAGGTCCAATAATTTCAGCACTACAAGCAACAGGTTTTACACCACATTTACCAGCAGCAGTTCCCACCGCTGCGGTAGAATCAACAACCGGTTCCACCTCGGCATCTAATAGCATAGCAGAATAAGTCCCATCGTCAGAACACTCACCCTCCTCGCCGGGGAGAGACTTCCCAGATTCAGCATCCTCTCGAGAGCTAGGTCTCGTCCTGCGACAGGAGGGAAAGGCAAGTTACTCCTCCCGCCTCGCAGCACGTGAACAGGTCTGGAGACACTCAGCACACCAGAGCTACTTCACCTTGGCCCTTGAAACATGAAGGTTCGCTCACTGGGAACCGGTTCGGGTTTTGGCTGCGGACTCCAGGTGAGGCCCCTCCGTTCACAGTAGCCAGCGTCAGCAGTCCGAAACTCTCTGTGCCAAGACATTAACCGACCACACTGAGGTCAGCAACACCAATGTAGAGCCAGCCAAGAAGCAGTAGAGGTGGCGTCCTAAGGCATGTCGAACTGTAGTTCCAAGCCAGCTCGCTGGACCTAGTCAGCCCGAGCAGCCTAAAGGTAAAGAGGAGGCGAGCTCGGAAGCCACAAAGACCGCTCCCCTCCTCTCCGGGTCATCTCCTTTGTCCTCCGAGCTCCTAGCGACCCCGATGCCGAAGGACTTCAAAGTGCCTCCGCTGGATAAGTATGTTGGGTTGTTCGACCCAAATGATCATGTAGACTCGTTCCAGTCCCAAATGCATCTAACTGGGGCTGAGGAATCCTACATGTGTTTTGCCTTCTCTTAGACCTTCAAAGGAGTAGCTCGCACATGGTACAGGAACCTCATGCCTGGGACGATCAAAAGTTGGGCGCAGTTCGTGCAGATGTTCACCTCGCACTTCATCACCAGTAAGAAGTGCTCGAGGTCACAAGAAAGCCTCCTCAGCATAGTCCAGAGAGAAGGGGAGTCGATCCGAAGCTACATCAAATGCTTCAACAACACTTGTTTATAGATTCCCGACCTGGATCCCGCTGTAAGACTCACGGCAGCAAAGAAGGGTATTACCCACAGGAAATTCAAATGGCACGTAGTGGCAAACAAGCCCAAAGATATCATCGAATTCCTCAAGCTTGCTGATCAGTTCATCGGGACCGAAGAGGAGATGAACCAGAAGAATGAAGCCCTAGCGGAGAAGAGAAAAAGAGAAGATGACAACCCGAACAATGGTGGTAGCAAACGAAGAAAAAGCAAGTCCCCAACCAGGGGAGGAAACAAGTCAGATCGGCGTTCCCGAACTCCTTCGGTTAAAGGACGAGCTACACGCCCCTCAACGCGATGCCAGAGAAATTCTTATGGCGATCAAGGACGCCTCCTATGTGAAGTGGCCACCTCTGTTGAGGGGAGATCCCGCCACTAGAAACAAAAATGTATATTGTCATTTACATAAGGATCACGGTCATAGTACCAAAAACTGTTGAAATCTCCGCGACGAGATCGAAGAGCTCACCTGTCACGGATACTTAAAAAATTTTGTACAAAAAGTAAATAAAAACCAAACAGATCGGCAGGGGGAGCAAAGGAGAAATGCTCCCGAGTCCAGCAGCAGGCAGAGTGAGCAACCGCAGAGACAATTGCTGGAAGAGAGACCGATCCACGGAGTAATCAATATGATTACTGGCGAGTCCATCGTCGTGGGCTGCACCTCAATAGCAAGGAAAGCCTCGGTTCGCAAACTGGATCATGAGGAGCAGAATCCACCGAAGCGACCTAGGCTCGAAGACCCTATATTTTTTACAAAGGACGATGCGCGTGGGGCTCAGTATCCCCATGATGATGCCATGGTAATAAAAATGTGCCTGAATGACTTCGAGGTAAAGTGCATCCTGGTAGATTCAGACAGTTCAGCTAACATCTTATTCAAGGATGCCTTCGATAAGCTCCAGCTCCAAGAAGGCGATCTCAAGCTGACAAATACACCCTTGATGGGCTTCAGCGGCGAAGAGGTCAGACCGCTAGGGCGAGTCTCAGTGCCCGTAGAGGTCGGAACGTGGCCTAACATTGCGAGGTTCGAGCATACATTCTTGGTGGTCGTGACTCCCTCCCCGTACAACGTCATAGTAGGTCGGCCTATTACACACACACTTCGCGCAATGGTTTCCACCTACTACCTGGCCATGAAGTTCCCTACGGACTATGGAGTAGGGGTAGTACGAGGCGACTGGCTTGAGTCTCACAAGTGCTATGTCGCCGCTCTCAAGGGGAAGGCCAAGCTAGCGGCTGATATCGAACTCGAGCGACCTGTGGAGTATCCCAAGGAGCGAGCTACGCCAACTGAAGAGACGGTCCACATCCCGGTCTCAAAAGAAGATCCAGCCAGAACTCTCCAGATCGGCACATCGATCGAGGAACCACTCCGTTCTTAGATGGTAAGTTTTTTAATTAAAAATTTAGATGTATTTGCAAGGTCCGTGGCAGAGATGCCCGGAATAGATCCAAGAATCATAACTCACAAGTTGAACACTGATCCTTTAGTCAGGGCAGTTAGACAGAAAAAACGCAACCACGCCCCGGAGCACTGGAGGATAGTCGACAAGGAGGTTGGGAAGCTCCTTGCAGCCGATTTCATCAGGGAGGTCCATTACTCGAGCTGGGTAGCTAACCTAGTTCTGGTAAAAAAGGCCAACGGTAAATGGCACATGTGCATCGATTATACCGGCCTGAATTGAGCTTGCCCGAAGGATTGCTTCCCACTCCCTAAGATCGACCGTTTAGTGGACGCGACCTCAGGGCACGAGTTGTTGAGTTTCCCGGAGGCATACTCAGGATACAACCATATCAGGATGGACCCTGCCGACGAAGAAAAAACGGCATTCATAACCGAGCTGAGACTGTATTGTTACAAGGTCATGCCCTTTGGGCTAAAAAATGCCGGGGTGACCTTCCAAAGACTTGTAAACATAATCTTTGAGCCGTTGATCGGCAATAAGGTTGAGTGCTATGTAGATGATATGGTAGTTAAGACCTAGTTTTTAAAATGTTTAATAAATGATTTACAATGTGTTTTTGAGATTTTGCGCAAGTATAATATGAAACTAAATCCTAACAAGTGTGTCTTCGGTGTCACCTCGGGCAAATTCCTGGGCTACATAGTCAACCGACGTGGCATCGAAGCCAACCCAGAAAAAATAAAGGCGATCCTAGATATGAGGCCACCTCGTAAATTGAAGGAGGTACAGAGGCTGAACGGTCGTATAGCCGCTCTGAGCCGCTTCATGTCCAAGTTGGCAGATCGCTGCCTACGTTTCTTCAAGGCAATTAAGAAAAGTAAAGACTTTGAGTGGACGGGAGAATGTCAGCTCGCCTTCGACGAGCTAAAAAAATACCTAGCTAGCATCCTAGTTCTGACCCGACCCGAGGAGGGAGATGTTTTAAAACTGTACCTCTCTGCGACTGATTAGGTAGTCAGCTCGGTACTGATAAAGGAAGTAGATCGGGTCCAACGATCTATCTACTATGTGAGCAAAGTTTTGTAGGATGCCGAAACAAGGTACCTGGAGATTGAGAAACTGGCATACGTGCTGGTCATAACAGCTTAGAAGCTTTGTCCGTAATTCCAAGCCCACACCATCGTTGTCCTCACCAACAAACCTTTGAGGCAAATCCTACTCAAGTCCGAGGTATTTGGCAGACTAACGAAGTGGGCCATCAAACTCAGCGAGTACGACATCTGCTACGAACCTCGAACGACAATTAAGGCCCAAGCCTTGGCCGATTTCGTTGCAGAATGTACCTTCAGCACCACAGTCCTTGAATTGATCGAGCTCGAGCATAGAGGGGAAGCTTCAACCAGTGCGGCACCAATCCCGGTTAGATCAAGGCCGACCTGGGACGAGGAGCCCTAGGTCCTCCACGTAAACGGCTCTTCTAATCAACAAGGAAGCGATACAGGCATTATTCTGTACAGTCCAAGCGGGGTGGAGTTGGAGTGCGCACTTCGGTTTGAGTTTGTACCATCTAATAATGAAGCGGTGTACGAAGCACTCATAGCCGGTCACCGACGATTATGAAGCTCGCAACCCCACCATGGCTGCTTACCTAGCCAAGGTCAGGGGAGTTCTACGCAGCTTCCAGTCCTATTTCATCAGGCAGATTCCCAGGTCCGAGAACGATGAGGCCGATGCCTTGTCCTGGTTAGCCAGCACAGGCAGCAACACCATGAGGACCGTGCACATAGACAACCTACCTCAGCCCTGCATTCTCGGGGGGGCAGAAGAGGTCGCTCCTGTTGCACAAGCGGAGCCGAGCTGGATTGTCCCACTCACGAGATACCTGCTTCACGGGACCCTCCCTGCAGATCGCAACGCGGCCAGAAGGGTAGAGCGCCAGACAGCCAAGTACGTCATGATAGACGGACGGTTGTACCGCAAATCCTTCATGCTCCCCTACTTGCATTGCTTGCGACCCTCAGAGGCCGAGCTCGTTCATCACGACACTCATGAAGGCTTGTGTAGCGGACACTTGGGGGGCAGGGCTCTCGCCCAGAAAGCACTGCGGCAGGGGTACTATTGGCCCACAATGAAGGCAGACGCACTCGAGCTTGTCAAGAAGTGCGATAAATGTCAAAGGCACGCCAACATCCACCACCGACCTGCTGCCGACCTGAAGTATCTCACCAGCCCATGGCCCTTCGCACAATGGGGAATCGACATTCTTGGCCCATTTCCGCCAGTGACAGGACATAGGAGATTCCTGGTAGTGGCAATAGATTACTTCACGTAGTGGGTAGAGGCGGAACCCCTAGCAACAATCACAGCTCACAGTATACAAACTTTCTTTTGGAGGAATATAGTATGCCGCTTCGGGCTACCTCGGGTGCTTATCTTCGACAATGGTAAGCAGTTCGAAGATATCAAGTTCCTGAGTTGGTGCGCCGAGATGGGGATACAACAGAACTTCACTTCGGTGGCACACCCTCAGGCAAACGGGCAGGCGGAAGTCATGAACAGAGCTATACTCCGTGGCCTAAAGGCCCACTTAGCCTGAGCTATGGGACTATGGGTAGACGAGCTGCCCAGTGTACTATGGGCTTACCGAACCACCGTTAAGACTGCCACGGGTGAAACTCCCTTCAACCTCACCTATGGCACAGAAGTGGTAATCCCAACCGAGATTGAAGTGCCTACACTACGCCTAGAGTCATACAACGAAGAAGCAAACGATGACGAGCTCCGTACCAACCTTGACCTGGTGGAAGAAGTACGGGACCTAGCATACATTCGGACTACAGCCTACCAGCAAAGGGTGGCTCGGTACTGTAACGCCTGGGTCAAGAAATGGCACTTCTGTGTTGGCGACCTAGTTCTCAGGAAAGTCATGGTACCTGAGCCCGGTGTCAGTAAGCTCGGATCGAACTGGGAAGGTTCGTACCGAGTAAGGCGGGTGCTCGGGGAAGGTACGTACGAGCTCGAAACCCTAGAAGGAAAACAGGTACCTCGAGCGTGGAACGTCAGCAACTTAAGGCAATACTACCTGTGATTGCCGAACTGGAGAGCGGATTGCAAGTCACTCCTAGAAGTCCAAGGACTAAAGCGTCGAGCTGATAAAGGACCTCAGCTCCACATAAGTCCCAGTCGCCTCTTCGGCATGGGCGAAGAAGTCCCAGTTGCCTCTTCGGCATAGGCAAAGTACCTCTAATGCCGAAGGCACAGAAAGCTCGGGTATGAGCCCTACGATGTCTAGCCCACTTCGGCATATAACAACAGGTTGAGCCCGTTAGGAACAACCGCCATTTAAATGAGTAGCCCGTGTGTGGACAAGTCGGGTATATACCCTGCAATGTCACTCACCTCGACGTACATTACGTGAAGTTACCCCTACTATTAGTCCGAGTAGACAATTCAGGGTAACCTATACACTTACTCCTACCTCTGTCTGGTTCAAATTGCTAGATCGGGAGTCATTTACACTTAGAATATTTTTGCACAAGGATTAGTAAAAAAAAGGTTTGTATTTCATTGATTAAAAGATTTTAAATACAAAGATCTCATTATAACCCGAGCTCGGTGGCCTCGGGGTGTACATCCAAGCAGTAAAAAGAAGAAAAAGCCGGGATCATGCATGTGAACTGCCAGGCAGGTCGGTCTCCATATGCTCCTCCGTGTCCTCTTGACCCGATGGGCCCGCCTCTAGGACTTCGTCGTCACTTTCTTCTTCGGATGAGCCGGGCTCTTCGTTCGCCGCCTTCGCCACCTCGGGAGTAAGGTCAGATATAGAGACAACTCTAAGCTCGATCCATATTTGACCTGGAGATCATGGAACTTCAAGGATTCCTTGAAGCGGTCAATGTCGTGGCTTCTTTCTTCAGCTCGTGCCTCATGGATGGCGGTCTTGAAGATCTCAATTCGCTCTTGAATCATTGCTTTGAGATTCTCGACCTCTCATTGAAGCTTCGCCTTCTCCTCAGTCATTGCTGAGATAAGCTCCTGTTGCTTCACCTTCTCCTCGGTCAAGGCCATGATCAGCTCCCGTTGCTTCGCCTTCTCCTCGGTCAAGGACATGATCAGCTCTTGTTGCTTCGCCTTCTCCTCGGTCATGGCCATGATCAGCTCCTGTTGGCTCCGAACTCCCTTCTTGGCCCGAAGAACCTCACCCCGAGCTATGTCCAATTCACGGTAAAGCTTTCGTGCCTTCTCCTCAGCTTCCTGAGCTTTCTTCAGGCAGACCTCGGACTGGTAGACCCACGAATGAATGGTGGGGTTCACCTAGTAAAGAAAACCGAGGTAAGTACGTTTGAAAGTTTGACAAGGAAATAAAATGTAAAGTAAGATACTTACCACCATGCACTAGCTGGCAGCCCGACCTCCGAGTTGGCTTGTAGGCATGTCAGCCTATTCCGCGATCTCGGCAAAAAAGATGACACCCTTGCTCTTGAGCAGTCTGAGCTAAGGATTCATTATGCTTTGTTTGGGGGACTCTGGCTCGAGCGCAGAAGTGCTCTCCGGTTCATGAGGCTGAAGGTCTTCCTCCTGGTCTTCGTCCAAGTCCACTGCAATGGGTTGAGGCCGGACCTCCTCCTTGGGGAGTTCGTGAGGGCGAACCTCCTCCTCGGGGAGCTCGGTAGAGATCGGCTTTGGAGCAAGGACTTCGGATGGGGCGGGGGCAGAAGGATCGTTCTCTCAACAAGATTTCTTCGAAGCCTTCCTCTTCTTCCCTCTCTGGAAGCTCTTGAGAAGGTCCTTAGCATCGACCTCCGGCATGGTAACTGCAATAGTAAGAAAAAGGGTTAGCCGTGAACTAAAGAAAACCTTAAAATAAAAACCGAGGTGGAGACCTACTGGGAGGGCTCAGCCCAGCTCGTACAAGCTTCTCCTCGGCCAAGAAATCTTTCATCTCCATGCCGAGGTCCCTCCAAGAGTTGATAATTGTCCTAGTCTCCGCATCTAAACTCACCTCGAGATCCTTGATAGCCACCCTCCAATGAGTTGGAAAAGACCATCCCTCAGGATTTTGGACAAGGAAGTACCTCCTCTTCCTGGCCGGAACCTTGTTCGGGCTGCCGAACAGGATTTTGAACTCGGGCCGAGGAGAGATGTAGTAACTTTGTCTGACGTCCCCACGCAGACAAGCGGAATTCTTTTTGATCGAACAGATCGAACTGAAGACGTTTAGGGATAGAGGTCAGTTGTACTCATGGAACAGGGAGATGGTGCCTACTATGTTTCGGATAGAGTTCGGGTGTAGTTGGTCAATGGTGATGTTAAAAAATTTGACTATCTCTGTAATGAAGGGGTGGAGCGGTAAGCGCAGCCCGGCAGCGAGCTGCTTCTCAAAAACCGCGAGCTCATAGGGATCGTGAGCCCAAGGATACTGACCTAGAGGAACACTAAAGACTAAGCTATCGGGAAGACGGTAGCGAGCTACTAAATACATTAACCTATCCGAGGTCAAGATAGAAGGACCGAAGTCGTCCGGATCCCGACCCCTGGAAGAAGATGGGACCTCCGTCCTAGAGGTCGGTCCCTCCTCCCGTGCCTCAGGCTCGCCAGGCCGAGATGGCCCAACTTCAGGTAGAGAAGTTCCCCCTAAAAACCGAAGAGGGGAGTCGCCTAGTGACGAGCTGACCTCCCTAGCAGGGACCACGGACAGAACCTCGGTGCCCCCAACCTCGCTAGAGTCACCTAAGTGCCTATCTATACTAGAGATAGACAAGATTAAAAAACAAAAGGAGAACAAACTAAGAAAAACATGACCTAGTAAAAGGGGGACACGTGGACACGACCTAACTAGTAAGATGACAGCTCAGCCCGACATGCCAAGTCTGCCACACATCGAGCTCGGATAATTAAACCACCTCGGGACCAGTTCACCTCAGTGTAAGGTCGCATCAAGACCACCTCGGTCCCAAGGCACTTCGGCATTTGCCCCAGGTCGGATCTAAAGAGCAGTAGCTCGGGTAATATTGACGGACCACTACATGGCAACCCCGAAGATCTCGCCATCAGATTTCGAGCCTCGCGGGATCACGTCTCGTAACTGTAAGCCTTATCTCCTTCTCGTCCGGTTTGGACAAACTCAATAAGCCCTATTAGTTATCCCCATTATCGCGGAATCGGATCTCATCGTGACGAGGATCCCGGAACCACTCCGCGAAACCCGCGGGGGCTCCATTATATAAAGGCTCCACCCCCTGGGGGTGCAAGGTATGCGTGATTTCCCTGCTCTCAAGCTCTCTACTTTCAAAAGCAATTTCAGCTCGCTACTAGCCTATTAACTTAAGTATCGGAGCGACCTCGCCGGGTTAACACCCCCGGGTTCTCTGATATCCTTGCAGGTTCAGTCCGCCATCCGTCTGGAAGCCAAATCACCTCTAACTGGGAACAACTAAATCGCACTACATCAATACTAAAAGTTTTATTTTTTTATTTTTTTTTCTGGCAAAAAAAGAAGGTAGCAGCCTTCATATTTATCCATAGCAAAATTGTATTGATTTTCCTGGTAGTATTCTGATGAAGGAAGATTTGGCCCGACCTCGCAAATCACGCCACGTGGCAGAAAACAAGTAGCTCGGCACTTAAAACAGCGTATCGAGGGTACAAACACCAAAGGGAAGAGACCAGCGGTCCGAACTCCCTACTTAGAGCTCGAACTCCCTACGAGGAGCCCGAACTCCCTACGAGGGGCCCGAGCTCCCTACTTAGAGCTCGAACTCCCTACGAGGAGCCCGAACTCTCCCTTTGACCCCGTCACACAATGCAGAGACCCGAACTGGCCCGTCTTATGACAGTTCGGGACCCCCCCTATCCGAACTCAAGCCTTCGCCTCACGCACCGCTCCAGGCACTTCGCTTCCAGAGCATTGAACTAGACGAACCACACCGTACCTGACACTGAAGGAGTCCGTATCCAGGGGCGGCGTACCTGACTGACTTGGGATCTGACGCTTGACGACCGCACTTCAAACGGCCACCTGCCACCGTCACCTGCCACCGCCACCTCCAGTTACAGAGACAGCTCCGACAAAAAGAGCAGTGACGGTTCTGCCCCATCAGAGGCGATGACGCCCGAACTGGCAGAAGCACGGAAATAATCATTCCAGACCTAACAGAAGTCTAGGAGTGAGTGCGCGAGGTGGTTATAAAAGGCTCTCCACTCCCCCAAAGAGGAGGTATGCAAACTTTGCGCTATCTGCTTTTATCTTGCCTTTGAAGGATTCTAACTTAAGCTTCAGAGCCTTTACACCGGGTCCTCCCCGGAGCTTCCTCATCACCTCCGTTTCAGGTTCCCTACTACTCAGTTCAGAGACAAGGTCATTGACAGCTAAGACCGGCCGGATTGCGCATCATCATATTCCTTTACATGCCATATATGCATATGTGCAGCTTGATTTTTCTATCTACTTATATGTATATAAGAAATAAAAGATACAAGTGATAATAGACTAATAATTTTCAGCCAATGTAGTCGTTCAATCCAGTGATTGGCCTTCAGGTTGCTTTACTAACCGGAGGGAGTCACAGAATATTTGAACGCTTTCAATTTCAAGACTTTTGGCTGCTTCCAGTCCATCTATCAAGGCTTGCACTTCAGCGTCATATCTTGTAACATCATCATAATACCCATCAATAAACAACTAAGTGTTGGCTCTTCCGTTCTAGTTGATGATGACAGAGATATGTGGCTGTTCGAGTGTCAGCTGTTGTTGATAATTTCTGGCCAGTTTTATGATGTTTGTTGGACTATAATTTGAATTGTGAAATATGGCTTTGTTTCTAGCTTCCCATATCAGATAAAAAATTATACATACTCTGCCAAAAAGTTCCTAAACTTGTTTTGAGAAACTTCTATTCAACCTTTGAAGCCAATCATGTAAGAATGTATGCATCGTTTGTGTTGATGCATTACTTTTTGTGATTCCCACTTGTGCTTCAAACCAAATTCATATTGCCCCAGTGAAAGGGCACCATATGAATAGGTTCTGAACTATTTTTGTGGTTTGCTTACAAAAGATTCAAAGTAAATATTCTGCATCTAGGCCACCTTGTGCATTTGTCTTTTGTAATAAGCCCATCCAAGAGAAGTTTGCAGGTCATAATTAAACAACAATATGAAATTTTTAGCTTTCAATGGTGTGACCATTTAAAATGGGGTCTGGATGAGGATAGATTGGTGGCAAGGAAGATTCTGTATGCTGATTTAGCAGTGTACTCGCCACTGTTATTCTTTTCCCAGGTCAATTGATCCTCATGAAGGTTCATGTTTGGAGTAATATTCACAATCTTATTTAAGGTGGTTGAATCTACCAGATTTTGCAACAAGCCTCGATTCCATGATGTGTCAATTAGTAAATTTGCAACTGTGAGATGCTTGTATTTGGGTGTAACTGTTGAAAAGAGTTGGGGAATACCATTTTGCAATGAAGGGACCTAGGGGCCCTGAAAAAGCAAATAATGATGATCTATCTTTTTTTTTGCCTACAAGGAGTTTGCTTTTATGATAGCGAGAAAGTTGTGTACTTGTTTCCATCATAATGAGCTTTGTCTATGCAAATATATTACTGCTTCGAAAATACTTTTCCTTAATGGCTCTCGACTCCAAATGGAATTGGGGGATCTTTTTAGGGGATGTTATGTAGTGTGGATGAAAAATTGGTGGGTGTGAACTGGTCTACACCACACCTTGTGGCAAGGGCCAATCTACACCACGCCACAATTCACAATTATTCTGAACTGTGGACAAAATGTGTGGACAAAACCACCTCACACCCATAGTGGTGCTCTGTAGGTGTGGTGGGGTCCATACCACACTTTTTAATTCCATGTATCTCATATATAATTTATGAAGAATCTACACAGTTGATCATAAATGTCTAAGTTTTACAATTTATATGATAAACGAATTGGAAGAAAGGCTTTAGCAATGGAATTTGTTTTTGAATTGGTCACAGGTATATGACTTGTTGTGTGTGCTGTTGAATTTCTCAACAACATATCTCCAACCATCATTGTTGAATGTTGAAGTTGGTCTATTGTGAGCCTTTACTTGATCTGCCATCAATTCAATGAATGTCCGTTCTCCAACCTCACTCTACGTAGCCAACTCATTGGTTCTATCTTCATGCGCTACTTCAAACTGAGATGCCATATATGTCCATGGAATAGGATAGGAATAGATTATGTGAAACAATCAAAATCTAACTGGAGGTGTCAATTAGACTGGATTTGATCCGACCCGATCCAGTCCAATATGAGTCCACTTACAAATGGATTGGACCCAATTCTGTCCAAATCCAATCGAATCCATTAAAATGCAAATGGATTGGATTGGATCCAATCCAAACTGAATGAAATATCAAAAATAATATATAAAAAACAGAACATATAAAAATTACAAAAATATATTAAAATGAAAAAATCCGAAAATTACAAAAAATATACCTTTCTGGTATTGAAAAAACACTTTTGTAAAAGTTCTTTCATAAGTGTTTTTGTAAAAGTACTTTCATAAAATTGCTTTTGTAAAAGTACTTCCATAGAAGTGTTTTTATAAAAGTACTTTCGTATAAGTGCTTTTGTAAGAGTACTTGAGTACTTTCGTAGAAGTGCTTTTGTAAAAATGCTTTCATAAAAGTACTTTTGTAAAAGTTCTTCTATAAAAGTGCTTTTGTAAAAGTGCTTTTATAAAAGTACTTTCATAAAAATGCTTTTATAAAAGTACTTCCATACGAAAAAGCACTTTTATAAAAATACTTCCATAAAAGTGCTTTCGTGTAAAAGTACTTTTATTAAAGTGCTTTCGTAAAAATATTTTTGTAAAAGCGCTTTCGTAAAAGTACTTTTCATAAAATTACTTTTATAAAAGTGCTTTCAAAAAAGTAATTTTATGTCAGCCTCAATTTTGATCGGTTTCAAATTGGACAAGGGTTTGGCCTCATGATCGGATTATTGGAAATTTAGTTTAGGTCCAATTCAGAGCAATAAGAATATGGACCAATTTATTTTCGATTGACCTAATCCAATAATTACATGGACCGTCCAAATCCGATTTAATAAGATTTGGATCGGATTGAATCCAACCCAAAACCGGCCGATTGATACCCCTAAATCTAACAACTTGAATCAATATCAAAGTACCCAACTATCGAATGTTTATAGTGGTTCCTATTTTTTTCCTTATAATAGCTCCTAAGACCACATGATATAAACAATCAAATAATATTCAACTTTAGCTAATGATCCTAACTAATGATATAAACAAGCATCTTGAAAAATAACACACAAGCATCCCAGCTAGGAGTTTCCAAAAAATAAGCGCAACCTTGACTTTTCAAGGTTGTGAATACAAGCAAGTAATCTGAATCAACCATACAATATGAATAATCTATATGGTAAAAAATATAGTTAAATATCCAATTTTAAGATTGCTTTCTTGTTAAAAATTGATTAGTCCAATTTTTGGATTCATTCTCAAAGTACTCAAGATATAGATACAAACTGTAATGTTTGATAAAATAGGCACATTGACAGTGGGAAAACCTATGGTAGTTTATGCAATGCTCTTTTCAAATGTGCCTATCTTCGAGTTCTATGGCATGGTTGCTGCTACTGCTGAGCTGAGGATTGATATTTAACACCTAGTTTTGTTGGAGTTGCTTGTTCTATGTTATGAATTAAAAGTTATAGATTTGATTTTCTCAAAGATTTCTGAAAGTTCCATTGAGAGGTAAATAATGAGTAGCCTATAGCAAAGGTTGTGATTGAATATGCTAATAAGTTGCGTTATAAGTATGGCTCTACCATGCAACATGTAACAGAGCCCAAGGACTTTGAGGTGCATCCAGGGGCTAAGGTTAGTGGAAGCGTTGGGGGAAAATTGGTGTTGGTTGGGAACAAGAGGTTCATGCAGGCCTACAATGTTCCATTGGCCCTGAGGTTAACTAGCTCGTACATGTGTACTAGTACTCTGGTGGACATTGATGGGAGGATTGTTGAGGCTTTTGCCAAAGGCAGAATGTGTTATATCATAGGAAAGGCTATGATACAACACCTTCTGCCTTTGGTTTCACAGGTACAGCAAGGGAGTTTGGAATTAGCAAAGTGTTTACTGAAAATGATCCACTAGGAAAGGTTGATAAGATCAAAGAATTGCAGGTAGATACATCCAAACACTTGTTGGGTCGGTAATACTCCATATGAACTATAGAAGTCTGAAGCAAAAACAATCTTGTATTCTTGTATAAGCTTTCTTGTTTAAAGTCTCTCATTTATGAATTCCTCTGAACTCAAAGCTCACTTAAACTTATTTACCCTACAAATGTTAGAATCGACGGAGAGTATTGTGTTCGATCAAATAATCACATAATTGTTGATGTTATTGATTTTCTATCAAATAATCCTATCTGCCCCACAAATGTTGATATTGATCTTCTAGTTCATAGGAATAAATGGTTATTTAAAGGCTTTGTCCAATTGGTATTGTGTACATGTAAAAAAACTAGATATAAATTATACATGCATCTTTAACAACCTCACATGCTAGGACTTAATTAAGCACAGATTGAGTGTGAAGTTCTAGTAATAATCAAACCAAATTTTTATTCAGAGGACTTGTTGGTTTGTTGCTAACATCTTTAGCTCCGTTTTGCCATTATGTCAAAGGAGCAACATAGCATTGGGTCAAAAGAACAGGGAATGTCACGACACAAATGTATAATGAATTTGTGTTTACAGAAAGAACAGGGAATGCCATCCATTGGGTCAAATGGATGGAAAGTCGCAATCAAGGGATTTAACTGAAAATCTAGAGGAATAAGAATCTGAGGTGGAAATAAACAAACACCAAGAAATATGAACAAGTCATTAAACAATAGAGATTATATATTGATCAAGCATTTTGCAATTTTTTTCAGAATGGAGAAGATATTGCTTTCGAGTGATAACATACACAGACATAGCATCCACAAATAGCATAACAAAAGGAGAAGAGGGTAAAAATGAATGGAAAAAAAAAAAAACAGGATCTATTATAGCATCTATAAATAGGTACGACAACGAGTCTGTTTGTTTCAACATTCAAATGAAAAAAAAAAAAAACGGAAAAGGTAAAAACAAAGAAGAAGAAGAAGAAAACATGAGAGAGACGAAGAATGTTTAATTTGGAATGGTGAAGGTAAAAACATGAGAAAGACGAAGGAGAAAGAGGGAGATGACATACCGGTTGATGGAGCAAATCGGCAGATAATTGTCTTCTTCCTTGCAGCAGAGCACAAGAGCAAAGAGCTTCAACGAAGAGCACAACAACACAAGTGGTGGAGAATAGCAACGGTAAATTGTTGTAGGGTAAGAAAATGGGCATGTGATGCATATTATCAATAAAAAATTGCATAATAGCCACAGACCAAATTCAACTAAGATAAAAATGCGTTGACGAGTTATTGAGACATGGTCCCGTCCTCCACACCAAATCAAACTTTGTGTTCAGCCCGTGGCGTGGACCCCACGAGATGAACACAGTACCGAAAACCACCTTAATCTCCAGACTTGCTTCCAAAATAAGGCTTTATTCAAGGGTTGCCAATGCTTGAGGCTTAATCCTCCTGTTTGTATTATGTGGGACCATCTTCCAAGGTCTATATAAGAGGATTTTATACGAGTAGTTTCTTCAAACCACCTTATGATTTCTTTTATCCCCGTCCTTTTCTTACATGGGTTTTTGTCCTCAACTAATATGCAAGTTACAACAAAGGCGTGATTACAAAGAGCATCAGGTTTTGTTCGCATGCAAACCATTGCAAAATGTTTATAGGAATACCACCAAGATGGTGGGACAACATTGCCGTAAGGAGTTGCACTAAATTTTCTTATATTCCTTCCCCAAAGTTTGGACTATGATACCGAAAAGACATGATATCGAAAAAATTAACAACCAATTTATGATATTGATTGGTGACCACTGACCGATCAGGTGATATTCAGGGTGTGTTTCGGAAAAAAAAAAACTCTTCCCATATCATGTATTTCCAGTATCATAGTTGACAGATTTTCCCTCTATTGTCCAAGCAGTTAGCTCATGCGCCATGGGTTTCCACCTTATCCCCACTCGTCACGATTGAACAGATAGGATTCACCATCCATATCTTATGTTAAATCAATTGAGAACCGGATTTTATTTACTAGTACCATGCTGTTAATCTGGGTTCAAAGTATAAAAAACACAAAGAGCATGGGAAAAGCTAATTATACCCAACAAGCGTTTAGAATTTGGATATGCTTTGATCATATATATAACGTGAGTTGTACGAACAGAGCATGTTGGAAGAGTGTTGAGTTGTTTGAGATGGGGCGGAGGGAGCCCTGTTTTGCCATCTAAAATGTGATTTTCGAACAGAGAGTTTACCTGAAACGAAGGTTTGTGTTACCTCTTCTTGTAAAACATTAAAAGATGTTCGTCATTCAAGGATAGGTTGAAAGGAATAAGGAGGGCGGAAGACGTCTTGGAAGTTCAAATGTCTCTCGCCTTTCATTGGGTTTCACCACAACTACGTGGAATAAAAAAAGAAAAAAATTCAAAAAACACAGAAAATTAGGAAGGGGGGACCAGTTTTAATAAATAATGTTAATTAACTAAAATACTATAAATATTAAAAGTACTATATTAATTAAAAATATTGTTCATTAATAAACTCAGTATTTCAATAAATACTTTTAATTAATGAATAAAATACTATAATTATTAAAAATACTGTTAATTAATAAATACGGTTAATACAGTTAATTACAAAAATACTCTTAATTTTTTAAAATATTGTAATTATTCTTAATGCTGTAAATTTTAAAATACAGTAATTATTATTACTACTCCCTCCCTCTCTCTCTCCTCTCTCTCCTCTCTTTCACTTAAATGTCTTTTTGAAGTGTATTAATAACATGCATTAAAATAAGAGGCATTTGAAAACACAAAGGTCTCTCTCTCTCTCTAATTGTGTGCAGTTTTATTAATCTAATCAAGATAAGCAATGATTACTCTTTTTATTTTTAAAACAAAAAAAAATAAGAAAAATGAAAAAAAATAAGAAAATAGATAAATAGTTTCTCTCAAAAAGTAATTTTAATGGTTATATTTATTAGAAACCATGTTAATCCCCTTTTTGTTATTTTCTTTGATATTTTCTGTTCATTAAATGTAATTTTCTACTATTTATAGCTTAAATTATATTTAAATATAATTACTTTCGATTACTGTTTAAAAATGTAATTATTTTACTTACAATTACAAACATAATTTAAATAATATTTAAATTATAGCTTACATTAATTAACAATTTAAAAATATTAATACCGTCATGGATTCCACTAAAAGAGCTACCTCAAACAGTAAGTTGGTGTTGGTGTTGGATATATACACTGTAGCGTCGATTTGATTTTGCGTCGACTTGGTTTTTGTTGAAAGTGTTGGAAAATGGGGTTACTGTAACTTTGGAGGAAAAGTTTTGAGGCGCGTCTGAAGACATAGTCTTTACAACATTATTTGCCCATACTCAGTTTCATCGAGTTTGCAGACAAATCCGTTCCCAGGATACAACAAAGCCTTGGGCGAGAATCTGCAACCAGCAAAGTTGAAGAATCTCTGAAGAAACCTTCTGTGAGATTGTAGCAGACCGGACTGAGAGAGAGAGAGAGAGAAAGTGGATTTTGAAAATGTGTGTTTTTGAAGTTTGATTCATTCTCCTTAATTAGTTTATAAAGATGTATGAAGAAAATGTAGGTATTGGCTTAGAGAAGGCACCTTGAACAGTCACAATTTCAAACATTGTGACTGTTTAAAAAATAGTTAATAGTTAATGATTATTAAGTTTGAATTGTGCCTCTTGATCACACTCGATCGAATTATGACCGTTGATCTCATCAACGATGATCAACGGTCAGCAGTACACCAAAACCAAATGCATCTTTCGCGAGCCAAATGCACCTCTAAAATGCCTCATTGTGTCGCACACATGTGTGTGCATGCATTACGCAATATCAAATCCCCTTCAAAACTGGATTTCAATCAAATATTGAGATGCAATTTTTCATATAATTTACCAATCAAATCCATTAAATTTAATCTCTTATGAGATTAAAATCCAACATAAACAATCAAAATTGTTTATCAAACAGAGCTTGGTTATGACGGACGGTGGAGACACGACCATGGAGCTCTAGCTCCACCACCCCATAGTTAAAAAGGGAGAATGGAAGGTGGGAATGCAGACATGAAGCAACATCTGACACATCTGACAAATGAGAAAGGAATCATGGCCAGCAGGGGATTGATTGATTCCATGAAGTATATGGAGGTTTAAAATTATATATGGAGATAATGAAGGGAATAGAAAATTGCATTATCTAGATAGCTGTTAGTTGAAAGGTAACTTTTACACTTGAGTCTCGACATGCAGGACAATTGATTGCATGATGCAAGCAAGGGGTAAACAATTGAAGGTTATTTAAAAAATATTTTTTCTTTGAGGCTGTGCAGAATTTAAATATGTATTTGGCAAGTTTCATTACCCTCGCACGTGATTCTAACGACCACAAGGGGGGTTAACTCGTGGGTTATCTTCCCTTGCGTTGCGTCTTGCGTGCATAAGAACCCCTCCCCCCTCTTTGCCGTCTCGCTCTGTAACTTTCGCACCTTTCACTCTCAGGTCTCAGCAATGGGCGAAGTCGGCCGCAACGACAATTCAAACCTTCCCCCCCACATCGCCGTAATGGCGTTCCCGTTCGGCACCCACGCGGCTCCTCTCCTCAACATCACGCGCAGGTTAGCGGCGGCCGCCCCTGAGGCAACGTTCTCATTCTTCGGCACGGCGGAGTCCAACCGTTCCGTCTTCCCATCCAGCGGAGATGCTCTACTACTACTACATAACGTAAAAGCCTATAATATCTCAGACGCAATCCCCGAAGGATACCACTTTACGGGGAGGCATCAGGAGAGTATAGAGCTGTTCCTGGAAGCAACGCCAGGAAACTTCAAGGAGGGGTTCGAAAGGGCGGTAGCGGAGACGGGGAAGAATATCACCTGCGTGTTGAGCGACGCTTTCCTGTGGTTCGCGGCTGACATGGCGGACGAGCTCGGCGTGCCGTGGGTCCCGTTTTGGACGTCTACCCTTTCCTCTCTATCCACCCATTTCTACACTGATCTCATCCGCCACAGGATTGGCGTTAGCCTCAATGGTATGCTAACAAAGCAACCGGCTGCATGTATGCAGCATTTCGATCAGTAATGCTCTGTGAGGAGTCCGGATCTGCTCTCACAGCCTGTCATGGCCGCACATCGGATCCCCTATTTATTATCATGGGATGTTTCCAATACAGGGTGGGACGTGAGACTTACACTGCAAGGAGCATATCCCAATTCCTCTTTGAGAGATAGGGAATCAGAGGGATCCGGATTCAGTCAGTGCTGGCGCGTTCCAACAATCTTTATAAACTTAAATAAAACACAGCTGTACGCCAATGCAATGAGGTAAAGGCTGTTCGAACGGATTTTGCACTGATTGAAACCGATGTCAGTTGATTGAGTTCAAATCAGCCCCCTACTACGTCTCACAGCACATATTGTAAACATCTTCCGATCATGATATCAATATCTTTCATATCATTATCGAGAGATCTTTCCAATACACGGTAGGATTGTGCTCTGCGATGTTGAAGGACAATCTTGTGGGGGTTGATTTGCTCTCTGATTGAGTTAGGTGGTAAACCTAAACCTCTACTGACCCGACCATATTGGGTTAGGTTCGGACTTCGGTTTGGATTACTACGAACCCGTACTATCAACTATGTTCTAATATGAGGCCGGGCGGGTTCGATAATCGATATCCCCTGTCCATTCAATTGGGTCGGGTCGGGTCGGGTTTATTTTCATTAGAGTTAGGCAAAACACCACCAAACCCTACCCTAGTGAGAGAGCTTTAAGTTTTAACACTGGTTATGTTTTGATGTGAGCACAGGTATTGCAGACCGTGAGGACGAGCAACTTGATTTTATTCCCGGGATGTCGAAATATCGTCTCTGGGATTTGCAGGAAGGGATCCTTATCGGAAACTTGGAATCACCCTTCAACCGGATGTTACATCGAATGGGTCAGATGCTTCCACGTGCCGCGGCGGTTTTCATCAACTCTTTTGAAGAGCTGGAACCCGCCACCATGGAGGATATGAAGTCAAAGTTGAAAAAGTGTTTCACTGTGGGGCCGTTTACCATCTTGGCTCCACCTCCATCCGGTCCGGACGAGACCGGCTGCCTAGCGTGGCTGGACCGCCAAAAGCCCCGATCCGTGGTTTATTTGGGCTTTGGATCAGTGATCACACCTCGGCCTCCTGAGCTGACCGTCCTTGCAGAAGGGCTAGAGGCCAGTGGTGCACCATTTCTGTGGTCCATTGGAGACAACGTAAAGGCCCAATTGCCAGTTGGGTTTATTGAGAGAACACAAGACAGGGGAATGCTGGTTTCATGGGCCCCACAGAGGCGTGTGCTGGACCATGCGGCGGTTGCCGTATTTATATCGCATGGTGGATGGAATTCCGTTGTGGAGAGTATTTCCAGCGCGGTGCCGCTGATCTGCCGTCCATTTTTTGGAGATCAAAGGTTGAACGCACGATTGGTATCGGGAGTATGGGGAATTGGGGTAACAATTAGGGGTGGGGTGTTTACGAGGGAGGGTCTGATGGACGCTCTGGATTTGATTTTATCAAAGGACGAAGGAAAGAAAATGAGGGAGGAAGGTGGGACCCTACGAGAGCTTGCAAGAAAAGCGGTTGGACCAGAGGGGAGCAGTACGCTGTATTTCAATGCTTTATTGGAGATAGTTTGCAACACCTAATGATAAACCCTCTTCTTGCAAGCAAATGAGAGACCCTCAAGGTAGATCTAGTTTGGTTTAATTTGCAGTGTGAATTACCTACCATTAAATAATGGCTCTTTAGTGTATTTTGTTATTCTTCTTGCTCAGGCGTATGAATAAAATGCATTCAACAGTCTTAGACTGAGGCCTCAAATCCTGATGATGATTAAATGTTGAACTATCATTATCATCATGAACTTGATCTTGATTCTTCTTAACCGGGCTTATAGAGTGGTCATGATCATTTTCAGAGTTGCATATGATTCAATTTGGATTAATGTTAATTTATAACTTTAATTTAAATTTAATATTATAAGATTAATAAAATTTTCTTTCATGTATTTATACATATCTAAAATTTTAGTAAACATGTGCATGCATTTGTACGTGACAGTTTCTGAATGGTTATAAGTGAATAGCTTTTGAAGAATTATAAGTGGATAGTTTCTGAAGTAAGAGTATATGTCCTCTCTGTGCCCACTATATGCTTAGATAAGAGGAGTAGAAAATGTCCAATAAAAATTCTAAAAAAAATAAGGCATTCGCTCTTTAGATAGTATAGATATTGTTATAGAATTCATGTTCAAGCTTACCAATATCATACATTGGTAGCAGACATATTTCATATATGTCACATGAAGAGATCTGATCATCCGAAGGCCTTGCAAAAATTCCAACAATTCAATTAATGGCTGTTGTTCCATTATCAAAATCCGGAAAATGTCGTCATCACTACCTCGATTAATTTGACTCAGAAATTGGACCTTTACTCATCTATATTATTAATTGATTTGATTAGATGACTAACAGACCAAGAGAAATGTGGTTTCATGGAATTTAAGTTTGTGTGTGTTTGATTGCAGTGCAAATTTATTTGTATTAGTATAAATGCATGGGAGTGTAAATATAAAAAATATAAATTATTGTTTAATTTTATTTTATTTTGCTTCATGTCTTAATTTACTTTATTTGCACTGCAATCAAACAAAATAAGCTAAATTTTGAAATAAAAATAGGTCTAAATTTACATTCAAAACACTTGTACTGCCATGATGATTTTGCATTAGTGCAAATTTATTTACATTGCAATCAAACACAGCCTTAATCTCAATTCGAAAAGAATACAAATATAAACATGTAGAGTACAAAACCTTTTATTTTGTATTATTTTATATGTATTTGTACTGTATATATTTTTATATTTGTACTCTTTCCAAACTCAGCCTTAGTAGCAAAATTTTCTGTAGAAAACTAGGAAATAAGTTTGGGTTCATAAATCCAAGCCCTCCCGACTCTGTAATTGCTTTTCCCAGAAAATTCTTGACCGACTGATTTTGATTCATATATGCCCCTACATTTGCATATTTTTTTTGAAGAACTTGTACAGTGAGTCATGCTTGTTAAATCAAACAAGAAAATCTAAATGAACCATCTTGTTGGCGACTAGACCATAGTTGCTTTTTAAGCTTGGATGAATGTTGGAAAATAAATTGTTGGAACTCATGTATTTCCGGGCTCTCTAAACTCCCCTAGAGTTAAAATGGTCCGGTATTCATCTTAGAAGCAAATGATAGCTGGCCAGAATTGCTAATCTCTCTGTTGGAGGACAGTTCAGACGGACAGGTTGATGAGGTCGTTCCACTGAACTGTAAGAAAGAATATTAAAGTACCCGGGGTGATGGACTTGGTTTGGACACTCTGATGCTTAAGTTAGTGATGAGAGTGTTGAGAACAGAGAGCTTGAGATAATAGAGAGAGAGAGAGAATCGATTGCACAGATTGTTCCTACTTTCTCAAGGAATAGTGAGATCCTTTTATAGGAATTGGAGTCCATGCTTCGTGTTCGAGATATCCAGGAATGACTGGCCTTATTGGTCCACTATCTATGGGGCACATTCATCCTGCCTTGGCAGTGATTCGCATCCAGACTCTCCGAGTCATACAGGTACAGGGTCTGCATGCTAGACAGATGATGTGCTGCCACCCGACTCGTAACTAATAGGCACACTACTCCAAATAGGGACGTCCTGCCATGTAGGTCGGTGGATCGGTACCCTGGAAGTGCATTCATTACTCAAGTCTTTGTCTACCCGGGTCGAGATCATGCCAACCTCTGAGGCCATCAACTTGTCCTCCTAAGGTGATATGTGTTGCCCTATCACGAAGCAAGCTGCTAGTCTTTCTCAAGTCAAGATATAGGCCAAGTAAATCGGTTTAGGTCATCTCAACTTCACTCAACCTGTCCTACATGGTGTCGAAGTGTCAACAAACGGTTGAGATTCACCACGTGTTTCTTCATAATAATTGGTCAGCCAAATTACCCCTCGTCACTTCTAGTTAAACATCAATCTTAAGGAATTAGCTTGATATTCCAAGTAAGATTCTTTTACTATTTTGCATTTCAGAGAATTGTATTTTGCTACTATAATTGTTACTCCAAGTCTGTGGTTGTCAAGCGTGCCTTCATTTTCTTTCCTGGCAAAATGGGGATCCTTTTTTTGTTCGGGGCATTGACTGGACTCTTCAAGGTTTATAGGTTTTTTTTTTTAAGAAAATGGTTTAGACCATTGGGAGGAGATCACATCTCCGCCCCACAAGGAACCATCCAACAACACCTCACAGCACATCCCCGCCATGTATTGAAAACATCTCCTGATGATGACATCATCAAGTGTGGTACTATCATCGGTAGATGTTCATAATACATGATGAATATGTACTGTGAGGCGTTGTGGAGGCAGAGATGTGAACTCCATTGGAAGTTTCTAAAACACTGCGAGAGTTAAATACACTTTGATCTTACTCATGTTACTATATTGAACCCTTCCTTGGTTCATGTTTCAGGTTCAACTAAAAATATGTTGTTGTTTGTTAGTTGCAATTGTAACCCTTCTTTGACCATTTTCCTGGGGCTCAGAAATCAGATCCCCATAAACTTTTTGAGGAAGAAAATGATGTTCTTGATCCGAACTTCCTTACATACCTGTTCTAGGTTTTATATTCATTGTATATTTTGTACCTCTATTATTATGATCTATATTGTACCTTTACACAAAGCCAATAACATAATTATATTTTCCCAAAATATAACCACATTTAGGATCTGTTCTAAGTTCTAACACAAACTGACAATTAAGGCTTTGATTGATTTGCAAGAAAAAGGTGGGAAAGATGGAATATTTCTAAAATATATCCATTTTCCATGTTTGTTTTGTAAGATGCACGAAAATAGGGGGACACACTTTCTCAAAAGTTGGGATATATTTGGGGTCACACAGAAACAACACCACCGTAGTTTATGTCTCTGTCTTAAGCATTTGTTCGTCGAAGATCCCTTTGGATTGTCTCTTCTCCTCTCTATTTTCTCTCCTTCCATATTCCGAAGTTTCTCTCTTTTATTTCATTTCTCTTGTTCATTATTGTAAGAGTACATCCATTGCATGAAGCGGAGAGAGATTAGTTTTTTTATAGCTTTGATTCTCATTTTTTTAACCTAAACAACTTGCATCCTTCCACTAGCTTGTATTGTATTTATCTCTATCTCTATAAGATAGATTTACTGCTATTTGGAGTAGGGTCATAGTAGACGATGGTTCGTGGTTTTTAACACATGATGGAGCTGAGATGAGCTTTACACGTGACTTGCAAGGAAGACACCTCAGATAGAGCATAGAAATGGGGAAAATAATGAGGATGTGGTTTTGATATTCTCGGTATATGGGTTATGTGAAATTATGAATAACTCGCATTCAATTTCTCTCTCCATTTAATTGGAATGGTACATGGTATCAATTATTGGTAATTTTGAAGATATGTATGATTTTTTTTTTTTTGATAAGACAACATAACTATACGATGGGGCTTTGTTGATGAATTGGGATTAGATGAACAGCTAAGCTTTGTTGATGATTTGATTAGCTAATAATAAATTTATGGGCTCCACTATAAAAGATGCAGACCTCATGTATTTAATATTGTGATGGAACCACATCATTGGTTTCCCTAATGCTTGTATATGTTTCCCTAATGCTATGTTTGGTTTGAAGGAAAAGGTAGGGAAAGGAAGGGAAAGACAGAAAAACTTATTCAAAGTTTATTAAGGTTTTTTTACCTTTCCCTTCCTTTTCTTTCAAGTCAAACATAGCCTGAGTTTTCCTTGCTTTTCCTATTTTTTTCTTTCAAACCAAATATAGTCTTATTGAAATAGAGGCGTCACATCAGCATCATTTAAGCGTTAACATTTATTGTGCATAAAATCACTGTTTGATTTTAATATTTATCAAATAAACATTAAAAAACAAAAACACTTGATTTTCTAACATTTATTGAAATGCAATGCTGATCTGGCACATTATATGCTGAAGTGGAAGATAGGTTTAAAGCGACAATTTTTAGACGCCCAGTCCGACAAACATATACTTTTATTTTTGTCATTGTGCCGGTTGTCGTTGCAAAGGAAGTGGGTGACATTGCCTCTTCTCTTTTTTGAATATAATGTACTCGCATTCGCATGGTCTTTCTTTTTTGGATGTTCTTGGCGGCATCTCTCTACCTCTTTGTCTGTCCGTTTCTTTTCCTTTCTACCTCAACATTTGTCTTTTTACACGCATCACATCTACATGTTATGCATACATGGTGGCACAGGGGTTGGATTGGGTTACATTGTATTGATTTGGCTTGGGTCCAATTGCGTCATATTGGTCTCAGCTGGGTCATTTACGGATGATTGTCCAAAGGGTGGTGAAGTTGGGATGAATGTTGGGTTTAGGGGTAATCATGGGTCAGGTTAGACCGAATTTAGCACCAACGGTAAGTGCTTTAAGCTAGATTTGGGCCCGGCCGACACCCTGGGTCTAAATTGTAAACCAAGGCTTTGGGGTGATCATTCATAGACCAGCCCAGAAACCCACTGGCTTGGACCCACGTCAAGCCTGGAAATTCTGGACCGGACTTTGGACCAATCACTTCAAGCCTGCCCTGGGCCTAGCCCGCAATTTATATATATATATATATATGATGGACTTCAATTTGGGTTGGCCAATTGGGTTAAGTTACACAAACTACAGTTTATTTGTCCAAGGCGATGTTTGGCATCGTATTCATCTCATGGACGGGACCATTTCGTTTTATTTGTCCATTGCAATTTGGGTTGGCCAATTGGGTTAGGTTACACAACCAACAGCTTATTTATCCATTCATTAATTAAGGTGATTTTGGTCCCGGTCCACGGGATTAACACCTGTTTTGCAGGCAGTGGACAGGACTGGTCCACGCTATATCATGGACCGGTCCCGTTCACACCCCAATTTCTCATCCACGGCAAAATCTCGTGGTTAGGGACCGTCCACACTTGAGTTTTGATTCCTACTTCACACTTTCCCTCAAATGCTGAACCCTATTGTCTGTTTCACATTTTAATATTTTTGTTAATAAAATATTAATTATTTTATTTATTTTTTTAATGTTAATGTTTTATCAATAAAATAATATTTAAAATATATTTTTCAAAATTTTAATTATTTTACTATTGTTTTTATAAAAAAAATAATACTTATTGGTTAATATTAATTCATTGATGCGTTTTTCAATATATTTATCATATAAAATGCAAAAATTAGATATTTATGATTAACTGTATAGATCAAGCTTTTCGAACTGCCATTGACCCGGATGGTCGGACTGTTCGGCCTGAGAACCGTCCAGGCAAGCGGTTCCGTTTTACCCCAAACCTGGTTTTTGGCCACAAACTGTTGAAAAAGTCAACAACCCGTTGACCCGAGCAGTTGACCCGTTGGTTTTTTACTATTTTTTATTTTTAATTATTTTTTAATTTATTTGTCAGAACAGGTCGTCCATTTAAACCGGACAATTGGACCGTCGACCCTAAAATTGACGGCTAGAATGGTTCTGTTTCCAGGTTATTTTTTAAGGCGGTGTTGATCATTCATAAATGTATATGAGATACATGGAATAAAAAAGTGTAGTATGGACTATTCCACACCATGCCTACAGAATGCCACCGTAGGTGTAGACTGGTCCAATTCACACAATTTGTCCATAATTCAGAACATCTATGGACTATTTTGTGGTGTGGATTGGTCTCTGCCACAGGGTGTGATGTGGACCAATCCACACTCATCAATTTTTCATCCACACTACAGAACACCCCCTAACAAGCTCAAACCAATGGTGGCGTTCTCCATGTGGCAGACAAAAGCACGAGAGAGGGGAAGGCGAGTCAGAGTAGCTTGGCTAGGAGCTTAGAGGAAGTTAAGATAAGCAAGGGAAAACTAAAGGCGATGATCAGGATTCTCATACATTGGGTGTGGAATCGGCCGGCGAGTCTTCATGAATGAAAACCAGTTTGTTGAAAGTATGACATTGCTCCTGAGTCCTAAAAACTGATATTGATGAAGCTGTGAGATCTCCTTGTTCCTGTTAAATTTGTACTGATTAATTACCATATATATTCAGAGAATGCTGCTGATGTATTTTCTTTTTCATTTTCAACTCTATCAGTTTGCCCGACAGATCCGGTAAAAGGTGATTCGACTTTTGCAGATTAATTTGATTAAGCATAAATAAATAAATAAATACATTTCATTAATTAATTATGTTTAAATAAATAAATATGTTTATATTCCAGGTTTAAAATTCTGGCATGATCTATTTTATATTGGGCATAATATATGGTATGGATCATTGACAACTCTCCCAACAAATTTAAAACAAAGATTTTGTTCATTTTCTGGGAAGCTGTTTACCCATTTTTTTTATTTCCTAGGTAAATAAGATAATGACCATTTTAGCTATAAAAAGTCATTATTAAAAAGGGGTAACTTTGTCTCATCAAAGTGTTGATAACTTCCCCGCTAAGTGAAAAAATTACTTACCCATTTGGGAGATTATACCTAGGGAAAATGGATTTTCCATGAACCCCACATAAATATGAAAAAAGAATATGAGTATCTTGGTCAAAGGGAACAATTTCCCCTTTCTCAAAATCTGAAAAATGAACAAACAATAAAATAATGTGAACAAATTTCTAATTATTTGATTAAGATATGTAAAAAGCAAATAAACTATCCATTATCCTTTTCATAAAATTAAAAAAAAAATTATTAAATTCAATACCTAATATATGAAATTCACATACTTTCCAACAATATATTAGGTCAAAGAGGGCCAGGTTTAACCTAATACTGTATCCTATCCATACCCATACAAGTTGTAGAATCACAAAATCCATCCCTGCCATCAAGGCAGATAGGGATGGGTACCGAGTAGGTAAGGGTGTCAATAGACCCTGTCCAATCCAAAATCAATTTGGACAAATCAGACGGACTAACAAGACATATTAGACTGGACTGGTTTTTATTAGATTGGATTAGACCTGGTCCATCCATAATAAATTTATATTAGATTAGGTTGGATTAAGTCAATGATCCATTGATATAAAATAAGTATATATGTCTCAATAAATCAAATTTGAGTCGAAACCAATCTAAATTAAAATAAATTTGAATAAGACGATCCAAAACATTAAATAGGACTGGTCCAAAATATTCATTAAATTGTTGGACTGAATTGTACCTGATCCATTTGTAATGGTAATGGATTCACATTGGATTGGACAGCATCGGTTCGGACCGAATGGCACTCCAATTAACACCCCTACCACCAGGTAGGTAGGATAGAAATTACTATCACTACCATCATATTATTGTTTAGTAAACACTTGCATATTCTATTAAGCCTGTTCTATGTAAACCGTGCACACAGCAGAGTTTCTTAGGGCGGCACTTGTCACAGCCTGAATAAAAGTACTGAAAGAAAACGTGTTTTCAATCTTTTGGTCCTTTAACCACTCAGACCAGTGATGTGATCATAATTCAGATGAACCTTTTAACCCACTATATTACAAAACTAAAGTTGCCTTATCAACAAAACCCAAAACTGTTGAACTATCCATCCGTTCGGGTACAGTAGCTTGAATAAAGGCTAGGGGCCAAGGATGGCTGCCATTAGAGAAAGGTTCAAAGTTTCCATAAGATACGCCTGTAGTACATCGGTGGGGCTCTAATACAGAAAATGAAGGGGGTTTGGGAATTTGGGCATTTTTAGGGATAGGGGTCCGACTATGATATAGAAAATCATATCTTATCTAAAATCCCTAGCAATGCTATATTTACAGTAATTATTGGATTTATTTTAATAACCGGTAACTAATCATTTTATAGTATAATTAAAATTTAAAATATTCAAAACAAAACGAGTTAGCTGATTCATCCGTTATTCTCACTCATCTTCTTTCCATCTCCTTTTCTGGCCAAACTTCTCATAGTCAATCAATAATACATTGGATCAGTATCGGATTTAATCATCTCTCTTACTCCATAGGTATTTCTTCTTCTTCAGCTTGCAGTTATTTCCTCTCCCTTCTCATATTTTCTTCCACTGAATCGGCCAATTACCGTCGGCAATTGATTCTATCTCTTTATTTCTGATAGATTTTTTTTCTTGAACGCAATAAGCTCCTCCCATTGCTGTTGCATGCCCCCATTGGCATGGTTTTCTTGCCACAACATCAAACCCAAGGTGATATAAAGATGGTAAGTACCTTCCCTGATTTTGATTTAAATCTATAGCTGTTCTTTTGGTTTGCACATATAGCCATAGGTGACTGAAATTGTATTTTTGTGTTTCCTAATTAGTGTTTTGGATCATACATGTTTATGAACAATTTCACTTCTTATTTACTCAACTTTTTCATTCGATAATTGATTTAGAATTGAATCTGGACTTGATTGAACCTGTTTAGTTTATGCATAGTGATGAAGGAAGATTTGGTCCGATCTCGTAATCACTCAACACGTGGCAAAGGCAAATAACTCGGAACAACAGCGCACCCAAGGCACAAGCACCAAAGGGAGGAACCAGTAGACCGAACTCCCTACTAAGAACCCGAACCCCCTACTAGGAGCCCGAGCCTCACAAGGCAGTTCGGGACACTCCCTTATCCGAACTCAAGACTCCATCTCGCTCACCACTCCAGCACTTCGCCTCCAGGACGCTAGACTAAACAAACGTACCATACCTGACACCGAGGATGTCCGTATCCAAGGGCGGCGCACCTGACTGACTTGGGATCTGACGCTTGACAGCCGCACTTCAAACGCACCTGCCACCGCCACCTGCCACCGTCATCACCAGCCGCAGAGACGGCTCCGACAAAGGGAGCAGTGGCGGTTCTGCCCAGCTAGAGAGGATCACATCCGAACTGGCAGGAGCTTAGAAATAATCATACCTGATGATGCACAATCTGGCCGGTCTTAGCTGTCAATGATCTTGCCTCTGAATTGAGTAACAGGGACCTGAAACGGAAGGAGAAGAGAAGCTCCGGGGAGAACCCGGCGTAAGGGCTCCGAAGCTCAAGTTAGAATCCTTCAAAGGCAAGATAAACCAGATAGCGCAAAGTTAGCATACCTCGTTCCTGGGGGGTAGGAGCCTTTTATAACCACCTCGCGCACTCACTTCCAGGCTTCCGTCAGATCGGGCATGATTACTTCTAAGCTCCTGCCTTCGGATGTCATTTCCTCTGGCCGGACAGAACCGCCACTGCCCCTTTTGTCGGAGCCGTCTCTGCGGCTAGTGACGACGGTTGCAGGTGGCGGTAGCAGGAAGCCGTTTGAAGTGTGGCTGTCAGGCGTCAGATCCCAAATCAGTCAGGTGCGTCGCCCTTGGATACGGACGTCCTTGGTGTCGGGTACGTTTGGTCAGCCTGGTGTTTCGGAAGCGAAGTGTTGGAGTGGCGAGCGAGGTGTCTTGAGTTCGGTTTGGAGTGTTCCGAGCTACCATGGACCAGCTCGGGTCAGCTTTGTGAGGCTTGGGGTCCAGTATAGTTCGTGCTCCTTGCAGGGAGCTCGGGTTCTCAGTAGGGAGCTCGCTCTTAATAGGGAGCTCAAGCTCCTAGTAGGGAGCTTTCTCTTAATAGGGAGCTCGGGTTCTTACTTAGGGAGCTTGGACCCTTAACAGGGAGCTCGCTCTTAACAGGGAGCTCGGGCTCCTAGTAGGGAGCTCGGACTCTTGGTAGGGAGCTCGGACTCAGTAAAGCGGTCTGGAGTTCGGGCTCGGTAGTGAGCTTGGACTTGCTTCCGATGTTCGCTTCGGGCACTCTACTGTCCCGAGTTGCTTGCCTTTGCTACGTGCCGGGCGATTGCGAGGTCGGGCCAAATTTCCCTTCATCAATTGCCCCCCACTTCCTGCGACAACGGTCCTGTCTTGGCGCGGGGAGTTCGTAAGGTAGCAGGAGGGTTTTGGTCCGTGCTGAGGGCGCTCGATTTAATTGACTTTCAAAAAAGGGTGCGCGTTTGGGAGACGTGACGGCAGTCGTTCGAGAGTTGGGCTGCATACGCTTTTATTGCGAGGAGACGTGTGCCGACACCCCGTCAGTTTCGAGAAGGTGCGTGCTGACACCCGTCCTCTGACAGGACGTGCGCGACGCTCCGTCATTTTCGGAAAGACGTGCGCTGATTGGTCTCGGAAGACGTGCGGTTTAGCGCGGCTGTGGGCCATTGGATTGGCTTCGATCTGGGCTGTCGCTTTCCGGCCGCTGTGGATATAAATAGCGCGCGGGGAGGGGGGGGCGTCCTTGCTACTGTTGTACATCTTGAGCTCGCGCCAAAGTTTCAGCTCGCGTCCAGGCTTTTCAGCTCGCGTCCCAGGTTCCTTGCTTGTTCGAGCTTTCGTGGTCTACTTCAGTCTTCTTCCCGGGTGAATGCTTTTGGAATCCCGTTCCGTTTCCCGATGTCTAGTTTGGAGGGTTCAGACTATTCAAGCGGGTCTTATGTAGGTTATACGAACCAGTTTGCGTCCCCTGGTAGTTCAAGTGAGCCCGATGTATGTCCTGAGGAAGGGGTCGGGCCTACAGCCCGAGGTGCTTTGGGTAGGTCGGCGTCCACCTCCCGTCGTGGCCGGGTTGTAGATCAGTTTGGCCCTTCGACTATGATGCCTGAGGAACTTCAATCCCTCGTAGACTACTACGACTTGCCCGGGGAGCACGGTTACTTCATCCCTATGGGCAACTTCCCTTGGGAACACGGTCCTAATGAGATCGTGATTTTCCGGGAACAGCTTGCTGCGGGGCTGCGACTGCCCTTTCATCCTCTTCTTGTCGAGGTTCTAAACCACTTCGGTGTGACGGTCGGCCAGCTTCACCCGAACTCTATTAGAAATTTAGTGGGGACGATCTCCTTATTTTGTGACGAGAACTTTCCTTTGGATCTGGAGATTTTCTCCTCTATTTTAATGCTGAAAAAACAAGCGGGTCCCCTTCTTGGGCATAGGCGGGCATACTACCTGTCTCCTCGCCCGAGCTTCAAGCTCTTACACGGACTCCCTAATAAGGTCCCGGCGTGGAAGCGGGACTATTTCGGGGTGCGAAGTGCGTTGGGGTGGCCGTTTCAGACCGGCTAGGGGATGGCCGCTCCTGATTCCGGCGTCACACTTGATAAGGAGATGGCGAAGGGCCTCCGGCAATGGGCGCGGCTTGGGCTGGATTGTCAACGGTATCTGACGGAGGCCAAGCTTATTGCTGGGGGCCTGAGTTCGGGTAGGTTCTTTCCCTAGTGATCCTGTCTTGCTCTTCTTTTACATCTTACTGATGCCAAACTCCTTCTCGCAGGTACGATGGACTCTCGAGGGACCCGAGGTGGGCACTTGTTCCAAGGCATGAAGAGGAGAAAACGGGTGGCTAAGCGAGCTCGCGCCGAGCCATCCTAGGGTGCGGAGCCCGAGGTGCTGGACTATTCGGCAGAGGAGCCCGAGATGGTTCCTCCTATGCAGGAGCTGGCGGGGGCTCCTTATGCCAAAACCACACACACGGGGGCTCCCGCCTACTCCGAGTCTGCCCATACGCGAGCTGGGCCGTCGGGCTCGGAGGCCCCGGGGGACTTCAGGAGCATGCTGTCGCCTGTTAATGCTCTTCAACGGAGTAAGGAGGCGATGTTTCCCGAGGAAGTTGCGGCATGGACCGAGCTCCCTCTGCACCAAGTGGCCTGTCGTGCTGTTACTCATGCCAGGGTGATAAGTGCTCCCTTCTTTAGAGTTCGGCTTTTATTCTTCTATTCGTTCCTTTGATAGGTGAACTCTTCTATTCACGCCTTGGCGAACTAGGTGGAGAGATGCTCGAGGCAGGCGCGAGCTGCCGAGGAGGCTGCTCGAACTGCCGAGGAAAATGCTCGTGCTGCTGAGGCTGCTGCTCGCCGCGCGTGGTCTAGGCAGGTGAGGTCTCAGAGAGATGCCGAGGCCAAGGGAGTGGTGGTGAAGCATATGGCGGAATTAAAGCTGGACCTGGAGCACCAGGTCGAGTATCTTCAGGAGGATATCAGGGAGCGGACTCAGATCTTCTCTCCAGGCATCGAGGACGTGAAGAAGAAAGCTGTCAGTGATTACATTGCTTCGCCGGATTTCGATGATCTAATGGTGGACTCCTACAGGAGGGGTTTCAAGCTAAGCCGGTCGATGATCCAGAATACGTACCCCGACCTCGATACCAGTGCCATATCCACTTCGTGCATTACTCAAGAGATGGCTAATGCTGCAGATGCCGAACTGGACTCCGAGGGGGAGGCAGGTTCTTCGGGCGTTGTCGAAGTGGCTTCTGATAATGATGAAGTGGCCCCTGGCTTGTAATGGCTTTTTTTTTGAATGTACACATCTATCTGAAATGAAATGGCTTTTGTTCAAGTCTGGTTGTCTTCGAGCTGCGTTTTTTGCCGAACTGACCATTTCGGTCCTTCAGTTCGTTTTCTGACATGGCTGTTTTTCTGGTCGTCGTCGAGCTGCGTTTTTTGCCGAACTGACCATTTTGGTCCTTCAGTCCGTTTTCTACCTAGGCTTCGGGGTGCTTGCCTTGGTGGTTTATAGGTAGTATCTTCTTAAGTTGATGGCGTCCCATTCTCGGGGTACTTGTTTTCCTTCTAGGGTTTCGAGCTCGTATGCTCCCCCACCGAGTGCTTTCATTACTCTGTAGGGTCCTTCCCAGTTTGGTCCAAGTTTCCCTACGCCGGGTTCGGGCACCATGACCTTACGGAGAACCAGGTCGCCGACGCGGAAGTTCCTCTTCTTTACTCATGCGTTGTAGTACCGAGCTACCTTTTGTTGGTAGGCCGCAGTTCGGATGTGCGCGAGGTCTCTCACTTCGTCCAGTAGGTCGAGGTTGGTGCGTAACTCGCCCTCGTTTGTCTATTCGTCGTACGCTTCTAGTCACAACGTAGGCACTTCGATTTCTGCCGGGATCACTGCTTCGGTGCCGTAGGTGAGGTTAAAGGGGGTCTCACCTGTGGCGGTTTTTTCCGTGGTTCGGTGTGCCCATAGAACACTTGGTAGTTCGTCTGCCCACAAACCTTTGGCTCGGTCCAGTCGCGCTTTCAGTCCGCGGAGGATGGCTCTGTTCATTACTTCTGTTTGGCCATTTGCCTGTGGGTGTGTGACCGATGTGAAGTTCTGACTAATTCCCATACTTCGGCACCATTCTTGGAACTTGATATCTTCGAACTGTTTGCCGTTGTCGGAGATCAGTACCCGAGGTAGCCCGAAGCGACATACAATGTTCTTCCAAAAGAAGTTTTGTATGTTTCGGGCTGTAACTATTGCCAGGGGTTCGACTTCTATCCACTTTGTGAAATAATCTACTGCCACCACTAGGAATTTTCTCCCGCCTTTCGCTGGTGGGAATGGCCCCAGGAGGTCGATCCCCCATTGGGCGAAGGGCCATGGGCTGGTGTGGTATTTGAGGTCGGCAGCGGGCTGATGATGGATGCTGGCATGCTTCTGACACTTGTCGCATTTTCTGACGAGCTCGATTGCCTCTGTCTTCATCGTTGGCCAGTAGTATCCTTGTCGAAGTGCCTTTTGGGCGAGGGCTCTGCCCCCCAAGTGTCCGCCGCACAAGCCTTCATGGATGTCGCAGAGTACCAGCTCGGCATCGGCTGGGCGCAAGCATCGCAGATAGGGGAGCGTGTAGGATCGTCGGTACAACCGTTCGTCTATCATGACGTATTTGGCTGCCTGGCGCTGCACCCTCTTGGCTGCGTTGCAGTCCGCGGGGAGGGTTCCGTCTAACAGGAAGCTCGCGAGTGGGTCGATCCAGCTCGGCTCTGCTTCGGTGACGGGAGTGACCTCTTCTGCCCCACCGAGAATGCTGTGCCGAGGTAAGTCCTCTACGTACACGGTTCTCCTGGCGTTGTGGCTCGTGCTAGCCAGTCGGGACAGGGCGTCGGCCTCAGCGTTCTCTGACCTTGGGATTTGCTTGATGAAGTGTGACTGGAAGTTGAGCAGAGCTTCCTTTACTTTTGCCAAGTACGCAATCATAGTGAGCTCGCGTGCTTCGTACTCGCCTGTAAGTTGGTTGACCACGAGCTGGGAATCACTGCAGATAACCATGTGCTTTGCTCCGACCTTGTGCGCTAGGTTTAGCCCGGCTATCAGTGCCTCATATTCTGCCTCGTTGTTGGACGCCGTGAACTCAAAGCGTAGTGCGTATTCCAGTTTTCTTCCGTTCGGGCCGCGTAGCACTATTCCAGCCCCGCTGCCTTGTTGGTTCGAGGAGCCATCTACGTGAAGGATCCAGGGCTCCTCATCCCAGTTCGCGCTTGGTCTAACTAGGAGGGATGCCACACTGGCTGCTACTTCACGGGGTTCGGACTCGTTTGGCTTGGGAGCTCCGAGTTCGCCCGAACTGGGGATCTCGGGCTCGACCGGCTCGGGGGCTTCGAGGCTAAACGTGCATTCTGCGATAAAATCTGCTAAGGCTTGGGCCTTAATGGCAGTTCTTGACTTGTATTGGAGATCGTACTCGCTGAGTTCGATGGCCCACTTCGTCAGCCGACCAGAAACCTCGGGTTTGAGTAAAACTTGTCTTAGAGGTTTGTTGGTCTGGACGGTGACGGTGTGAGCCTGGAAGTACGGGCGGAGTTTCCGTGCTGCTACCACCAGTGCATACGCTAGCTTTTCTATCTGCGGGTACCTTGTCTCTGCTCCCTGCAAGATTTTACTAACATAATATATGGGTCGTTGGACCCGGTCTGCTTCCTTTACTAGTACCGAACTGACCACTTCGTCGCTAGCCGAGAGGTACAGTTCTAAGATTTCTCCTTCCTCGGGCCTAGCTAAGGTTGGCACACTGGCGAGGTAGCCTTTTAGCTCGTCAAACGCGAGCTGACAGTCTTGGGTCCATTCGAACCCTTTGCCTTTTATTGCTTTGAAGAAGGGTAGGCAGCGATCTGCCGACTTGGACATGAAGCGGCATAGAGCAGCTATGCGGCCGTTTAGCCTCTGGACTTCTTTTATTTTCCGAGGTGGTCTCATATCTAGGATGGCTTTTATTTTGTTCGGGTTGGCCTTGATTCCGCGTCGATTGACAATGTAGCCCAGGAATTTGCCCGAGGTGACGCCAAAGACACATTTGTTGGGGTTCAATTTCATGTTATACTGACGCAGGATTTGGAAGACAGAATCTAAGTCTTGTATTAATTCTTGTGAAAACTGTGTTTTGACGACCATGTCGTCTACATAGCACTCTATCTTTTTGCCGATCAGGGGCCGAAACAGCCTATTTACAAGTCTTTGAAAGGTCGCCCCGGCGTTTTTTAACCCGAAGGGAATGACCTTGTAACAGTATAGACCGAACTCGGTTATGAAGCTGGTTTTTTCCTCGTCGGACTGGTCCATCCGGATTTGGTTGTAGCCTGAGTAGGCATCCAGGAAGCTTAGCAATTCATGTCCCGAGCTCGCGTCCACTAGGCGGTCGTTCCTAGGAAGGGGGAAGCAGTCTTTCGGGCAAGCTCGGTTCAGGTCGGTGTAGTCGACGCACATGCGCCACTTGCCGTTCGCCTTTTTCACCAGCACAGGGTTGGCCACCCAGCTCGGGTAATGGACTTCCCTTATGAAGTCTGCCGCGAGGAGCTTCTCGACTTCCTCGTCGACCGCTTTCCAGCGCTCTGGGGCTAAGTTCCGTTTCTTCTGTCTAACGGGTCTAACTAAAGGGTCAGTGTTAAGTTTGTGAGTTATAAGACCAGGGTCAATACCGGGCATATCGGCCGTGGACCATGCAAAAATATCTAAATTTTGGAGTAAAAAACTTACCAGTTCGGCCCGTAGGGGTTCTTTGACAGAAGCACCAATCTGGAGTGCGCGAGCTGGGTCATTAGGCGAGGTCGGGATCGCGACTGTTTCTTCTGTGGGCGAGGCTCATTCTTCGCCTTGCTCCGCGGGCCGCTCCAGATCGAGGTCGCCGGCCGCCTTGGTCTTTCCCTTCAGGGCGGCAACGTAGCACTTGCGGGACTCGAGCGGGTCGCCCTGCGCTACCCCCACATCGAAGTCCGTAGGGAACTTCATGGCCAAATAGTAGGTGGAGACCACCGCCCGCAGGATATGTGTGATTGGCCGCCCTATTATGGCATTGTATGGGGAGGGGGTCACGACCACCAGGAAGTCGTGGTTGAGTCTGACCGCACAAGGCCACGTGCCGACTTCCACGGGAACCGTTATTTTTCCAAGGGGCCTGACTTCCTCTCCGTTGAAGCCCACCAGGGGAGTGCTTGCGGGCTTTAGTTCGCTCCTTGGCAGTTGTAACCGATCAAACGCCGATTTGAAGAGGATGTCCGCCGAGCTGCCCGAATCTACGAGCCCGCGCCTAACCTCGAAGTCGCTGATCCTTAGTTTAATGACAAGCGCGTCATCATGAGGGTAGCGAACTCCTCGCGTGTCGTCTTCTGTGAAGAGGATTGGCTCTTCGGTCTTTGGCATTTTCGGAGGGTTCCGCTCCTCGAGGACCGCTTCGCGAACTGAAGTCCGGGCTGCCGCCGATGTGCACCCCGCTACCATCGAGCCTCCCACAATTACATGGATGGTTTCCCGAATTGGCCTCTCTGCCGGAGGCTGTCGCTGCATTGGTTCGACAGGCCTGCTGCTAGTCTCGGGGGCGTCCTTTCCGTGCTCGCCTGGCCGATCCGCTTTATTGCCATTATTGTTGTGCTGTACAAAGTTCCTTAAGTATCCGCGACGGATGAGCCCCTCTATTTCGTCGCGGAGGTTATTGCACTGCTCGGTACTGTGACCATGGTCCCTATGGAAACTACAATACAAATTCTTGTTTCTCTCGTTCGGATTTCCCTTTAGGTGAGGTGGCCATTTCACGTACGGTGCGTCCTTAATCGTCATTAAGATCTCGGTTCGCCTCGTGTTCAGTGGCGTGTAATCCGTCCGAACTGGCATGGGAGCTCGGAACGACTGGTTCAGTTTCGGGTCCCGGGCCGGGTTTTTTCGGTCGGTTGAGTTAGAGGGCTCGCCATCCCTCTTTCTTTTCTCGTTCCCGCCCTCGGTTCGCTAGTTGATTTCCTCCTCCGTTCTCATGAACTTGTCCGCGAGCTTGAGGAACTCGGCCACGGTCGCGGGCTGGTTGGCTACCATGTGCCATTTGAACTCCTTGTGCGTCACCCCTCTTTTTGTTGCGGCGAGCTGCACCGCAGGGTCTAACCGCGGTATCTGTAAGCATGCTTCATTGAATCGTTTGATGTAGCCCCGTATGGGTTCTCCTTCCCTTTGGACTACCCCGAAGATGCTTTCCTCTGCTCTGGGGCACCGTTTGCTGGTGACAAAGTGTGCAGTGAAGACCTGCACGAACTGAGCCCAACACTTTATCGATCCAGGGGCCAGGTTCCTGTACCAAGTGCGGGCTACCCCCTTGAGGGTGGTGGTGAAAGCCACGCACATGCATGATTCGCTGGCTCTGGCGAGGTGCATTTGGGACTGGAAAGCGTCAATGTGGTCGTTGGGGTCGAAGGACCCGTCATACTTGTCTAGAGGCGGGAGCTTGAAATCTCTGGGCAGGGGGACTGCCAGGAGTTCTGACGCGATGGGGGTAGGAACTGAGAGAATCGGGGCAACTCCTACCTCGTCCGAGCTCGTCTCGCCTTTGCCTCTGAGATCTGACAGGACGCGGGTGGTGGTTCGTCGACCTCGACGGCGCCTTCGCTGCTGAGTGGGCCGTGTACAGGCGCTGCTGACCTCCGTGTTGTCGAGCTCAATGGGCCCAGAGTGCTGGTAGTCTGCTGCTGCCAGTGCGCCGAATCAGTTTTCCGCGAGTGGGAACTCCAGTTTGGAAGCCCGAGGTGCCGATCTCGCGGGCGAGGTTTCTGACCCGCCTGCGAGCTGCGAGGCGGGGATGACTTTTCTCTCTCTCTGGCCTGGGGACGAGGCCTGACTGTTTGGGGGCATCTGGGGCCTGGAGGCCTTTCCTTGGTGGAAGCATCCATCCTGCGAAGAGGCCTTGACCGGCTTCGGAGCAGGGTGGCGAGGTGGAAGTAATGGTTGGTTCGGTGGCAGTTGGGGGAATTGCTGTTGATAGTGATATTGGGAGAGGTTGTGCAACACTTGGTGCTGGTGAAGCTGGTGTTGCTGGAATTGTTGCATCTGGGCTTGCATTGCCCGCATGCACTGCATTAGGTCATCCAACCGATTTTGGCTAGCTGCCAGGGGGATGGCGGTTGGTTCAATGAGGGTAGTTTCGATGGGGAGAGGGAAGGGGATGTTTGTGGCAGGTAGGTTTGCAGGCGCCACTGCTTGTGGCGTATTCAGATTGGGAATTCCGTCCACCGAGAGGGGGATGGTGAACTGTTCAACACACACCACGGGAACTTGAGGCTGTTCCCCGGTGGTGTTTGTCTCTGTGCCGCGTCCGGCGTTGCTGGAGGAGGCCATGAGTATTGAGTTTTTCAAAGGAGATGAAAGGGGTATGAAAGTTTTGGAGGGAGGTCTTTTGAAGCGTTCCCACAGACGGCGCCAATTGATGATGCACAATCTGGCCGGTCTTAGATGTCAACGATCTTGCCTCTGAACTGAGTAACAGGGACCTGAAATGGAAGGAGAAGAGAAGCTCCGGGGAGAACCCGACGTAAGGGCTCCGAAGCTCAAGTTAGAATCCTTCAAAGGCAAGATAAACCAGATAGCGCAAAGTTAGCATACCTCGTTCCTGGGGGTAGGATTCTTTTATAACCACCTCGCGCACTCACTTCCAGGCTTCCGTCAGATCGGGCATGATTACTTCTGAGCTCCTGCCAGTTCGGATGTCATTTCCTCTGGCCGGACAGAACCGCCACTTCCCCTTTTGTTGGAGCCGTCTCTGCGGCTAGTGACGACGGTTGCAGGTGGCGGTAGCAGGAAGCCGTTTGAAGTGCGGCTGTCAGGCGTCAGATCCCAAATCAGTCAGGTGCATCGCCCTTGGATACAGACGTCCTTGGTGTCGGGTATGTTTGGTCAGCCTGGTGTTTCAGAAGCGAAGTGTTGGAGTGGCGAGCGAGGTGTCTTGAGTTCGGTTTGGAGTGTTCCGAGCTGCCATGGGCCAGCTCGGGTCAGCTTTGTGAGGCTTGGGGCCCAGTATAGTTCGTGCTCCTTGCAGGGAGCTCGGGTTCTCAATAGGGAGCTCGCTCTTAATAGGGAGCTCAAGCTCCTAGTAGGGAGCTTGCTCTTAATAGGGATCTCGGACTTAGGGAGCTCGGGTTCTTACTTAGGGAGTTCGGACCCTTAACAGGGAGCTCGCTCTTAACAGGGAGCTCGGGCTCCTAGTAGGGAGCTCGGACTCTTGGTAGGGAGCTCGGACTCAGTAGAGCGGTCTGGAGTACGGGCTCGGTAGTGAGCTTGGACTTGCTTCCGATGTTCGCTTCGGGCACTCTACTGTCCTGAGTTGCTTGCCTTTGCCACGTGTCGGGCGATTGCGAGGTCGGGCCAAATTTCCCTTCATCAATACCCGATCTGACAGAAGCTTAGAAGTGAGTGCGCGAGGTGGCTATATAAGGCTCCCTACCCCCCAAGAACAAGGTATGCAAACTTTGCGCCATCTGGTTTTATCTTGCCTTTGAAAAATTCTAACTTGTGATTCGGAGCATCCATACCAGGTTTCCCCCTAGAGCTTCCTCATCTTCTCCGTTTCAGGTTCCCCGTAATTCCGTTCAGAGGCAAGGTCATTGACAGCTAGGACCAGCCGAATTGCGCACCATCAATTGACGCCGTCTGTGGGAATGCTTCTAAAAGCCTCCCTCTAAAACTCTCATAACCTTTTCTTCCAAAAATCCCGACACTCATGGCTTCTTCCAGCAATGCCGGACGTGGCACAGAGACAAACACCACCGGGGTGCAACTCCAAGCCCCCGTGGTGTGCATCGGACAGTTCACCATCCCCCTTCCAATGGACGGGATCCTCAGCTTGAATGTGCCTCAAACAGTGGCTCCAGTAAACCTTCCTGCCATGAACATCCCTCTTCCACTCCCTGTCGAAACAACTTTTGCCGAACCAACTGCTGCCCCACCGACGACCCGACAGAGCCAGTTTGACGACCTGTTGCAATGCAAGCCCAAACGCAACAATTCCAGCAGTATCAACTCCAACAACACCAAGTACTACACCACCTCTCTCAACAGCACTACCAACAGCAGTTCCCCCATTTACCCCTGAACCAATCACTGCTTCCACCTCGGCACCCTGTTCCGAAGCCGGTTAAGGCCTCCCCTCAGGGTGGACGCCCCAATAGGGAGAAGCCTCCCGGCCCCAGAACCCCCAAACAGCCAGGCCTCCTCCCCAGGCCGAAGGGAAAGAAAAGCCACCCCCACCTCGCAGCTCGCAGGTGGTTCAGGAACCTCGCCCGCAAGGTCAGCACCTCGGCACTCCAGGCCTGAGCTGCCGCTCACAGAGAATCGGTTCAGCGCCCTGGCAGCAGACTACCAACATTCCGGGCCCATCGAGCTCAGCAACACAGAGGCCAGCAGCGCTAGTACCAGGCCCACTCAACAATGAAGGCACCGGCGAAGTCGCCGAACTGCCACCCGTGTCCTGCCCGAGCTCAGAGGTAAGGAAGAGACGAGCTCGGACGAGGTAAAAGCTGCCTCGATTCTCTCAGTTCCGTCACCCCTCGCATCAGAACTCTTGGCAGTCCCCATGCCCAGAGACTTCAAACTCCCACCTTTGGACAAGTATGATGGGTCCTTTGACCCCAAGGACCACGTCGATGCCTTCCAATCCCAAATGCACCTCGCTAGGGCCAATGAGTCATGCATGTGCGTGGCCTTCACCACCACCTTCAGGGGTGTGGCCCGCACCTGGTATAGGAACCTCGCCCCAGGGTCAATAAGAAGCTGGACCCAGTTTGTGTAGGTCTTCATAGCACACTTCGTTACCAGCAAGCGGTGCCCCAGAACTGAGGAAAGCATCTTCGGAGTAGTCCAGAGAGAAGCAGAATCCATCCGGGGCTACATCTAGCGGTTCAATGAAGCATGCTTGCAGATACTGCGATTAGACCTCGTGGTACAGCTTGCGACGGCCAAGAGAGGAGTAACGCACAAGGAGTTTAAATGGCACATGGTAGCCAGTCAGCCTGCGACCGTGGCCGAATTCCTCAAACTCGCGGACAAGTTCATGAGAACAAAGGAAGAGATCAACCAAAGGATCGAAGGTGGAGTCGAGAAAAGGAAAAGAGAAGGTGATCCCTCCAACCCAGGTGACAGAAGAAACCCGGCCCGGGAGGCGAACCTGAACCAGCCGTCCTGAGCTCCCTTAGCAGTTCGGACGGATTACACGCCGTTAAACACAAGGCGGACCGAGATCCTGATGACGATCAAAGACGCCCCATACGTGAAGTGGCCGCCTCGCCTGAAGGGGAATCCAAACGAGAGAAATAAAAATCTATACTGTAGTTTTCATAGAAATCACGGTCATAGCACTGAGCAGTGTAACAATCTCCGGGACGAGATAGAGGGACTCATCAGTCGCGGATACTTGAGAAATTTTGTACAGCATAATTTTAATAGTAACAATAAGGCAGGTCGGCAAGGGGAAGCCGGAAAGGATGCCCCCGAGTCCAGCAACAGACCAGCCGAAGCATTGCAACGACAGCCTCCGGAAGATTGGCCAGTTCGGGGAACCATCCATGTGATAGTGAGAGGTTCAATGGTAGTAGGGTGTACTTCGGCAGCAGCCCGAATGTCAGTTCGTGAGGCAACCCGAGAAGAACAGAACCCTCCAAAGACAGAAGAACTGATCTTCTTCACGGAAGACAATGCGCAAGGTGTCCACTACCCCCACGATGACGCGCTCGTCGTAAAACTAAGGATCAGCGACTTCAAAGTCAGGCGCGTACTTGTGGATTCAGGTAGTTCGGCAGACATCCTCTTCAAGTCGGCATTCGACCAGCTACAGTTGCAGAGAAGTGAGCTGAAACCCTCGAACACTCCCCTGGTGGGCTTCAACGGAGACGAAGTCAGGCCCCTCGGAACGATAACAGTACCTGTGGAAGTCAACACATGGCCCTGTGCGGTCAGACTCAACCACGATTTCCCGGTGGTCAGGACCCCCTCCCCATATAATGCCATAATAGGACGGCCATTTACGCATATTCTGTGGATAGTAGTCTCCACCTACTATCTGGCAATGAAGTTCCCAATAGACTTCGGTGTGGGGGTAGCGTGGGGTGACCAGCTTGAGTCCCGCAAGTGCTATGTTGCCGCCCTGAAGTGAAAAACCAAGGCGACCGACAACCTCGAGATGGAGTGGCCTACGGAGCAAAGCGAGGAACGAGCTTCGCCCACGGAAGAAACAGTCGCAAATCCGACTTCGGCTACGGATCCAACTCAAACAATATAGACGGTGCTTCCGTCAAGGAGCCACTACGGGCCGAACTGGTGAGTTTTTTACTTCAAAATTTAGATATTTTTGCATGGTCCGTGGCCGATATGCCCAGTATTGATCCTGGCCTTATAACTCACAAACATAACACTGACCCTGTAGTCAGACCCAATAGACAGAAGAAACGCAACTTAGCTCCAGAGCGTTGGAAGGCGGTCGACGAGGATGTCGAAAAGCTCCTCATAGCAGACTTCATAAGGGAAGTTCATTACCCGAGCTGTGGCCAACCCGGTGCTGGTGAAAAAGGCAAATGGCAAGTGGTGCATGTGCGTCGACTACACCGATCTGAACCGAGTTTGTCCAAAAGACTGCTTCCCCCTCCCCAGAATTGACCGCCTAGTGGACGCGACCTCGGGACATGAGCTGCTAAGCTTCTTGGACGTCTACTCAGGTTACAACCAAATCAGGATGGACCAATCCGATGAGGAAAAAACCAGCTTCATAACCGAGTTCGGCCTGTACTGTTACAAGGTCATGCCCTTCGGACTAAAGAATGCTGGGGTGACTTTCCAAAGACTTGTAAATAAGCTATTTCGGCCCTTAATTGGCACGAAAATAGAGTGTTATGTAGATGACATGGTCGTCAAGACGCAGTTCTCACAATAGTTAATACAAGACTTAGATTCTGTTTTCCAAATTTTGCGTCGATTTAGCATGAAACTAAACCCCAACAAGTGTGTCTTCGGTGTCACCTCGGATAAGTTCCTAGGGTACAATGTCAACCGGCGCGGTATTGAGGCCAACCCGGACAAGATAATGGCCATCCTAGATATGAGACCACCCCGGAAAGTGAAAGAAGTTCAGAGGCTAAACGGCCGCATAGCCGTTCTGAGCCACTTCATGTCCAAATCGGCAGACCGCTGTCTGCCTTTCTTTAAGGCAGTCAAAGGCAAAGGGTTCGAATGGACCCGAGACTGCTAGCTCGCATTCGACGAGCTAAAAAGCTACCTCGCTACCGTGCCAACCTTAGCCAGGCCCGAGGAAGGCGAGGTCTTAGAACTGTACCTCTCGGCAAGTGACGAGGTGGTCAGTTCGGTACTAATAAAAGAAGCAGATCGGGTCCAGTGGCCCGTCTACTATGTTAGTAAAATTCTACAAGGAGTAGAGACGAGATACCTGTAGATAGAAAAACTAGCGTATGCACTAGTAATTACAGCTCGGAAACTCCGCCCGTATTTCCAGGCTCACACTGTCATGGTATTGATCGACAAACCTCTGAGGCAAGTCTTACTTAAGCCCGAAGTTTCTGGTCGGCTAACAAAGTGGGCCACTGAGCTCAGCGAGTACGATCTCCAGTATAAGCCACGAACTGCTATTAAGGACCAAGCCTTAGCAGATTTTATCGCCGAGTGCATGTTCAGCCTCGAAGCCCCTGGGCAGGTTGAGCCCGAGATCCCTAGTTCGGGCGAGCCCGGAGCTCCCAAGCCAATAGAATCTGAACTCCCGTGAAGTAGCAGCCAGTGTGGCATCTCTCCTGGTTAGGCCAAACGCGAACTGGGATGAGGAGCCCTGAATCCTTCACGTAGATGGCTCCTCGAATCAGTAGGACAGTGGGGCTGGAATAGTCCTATGCGGCCCAGGTGGCACGAAGTTGGAATACGCACTACACTTTGAGTTCGCGGCATCCAACAATGAGGCGGAGTACGAGACACTGATAGCCGGGCTGAATCTAGTGCAAAAGGTAAGAGCAAAGCACATAGTTATCTGTAGTGATTCTCAACTCGTGGTCAACCAGGTTACGGGCGAATACGAAGCACGCGAGCTCACTATGATCGCATACTTGGCCAAAGTAAAGGAGGCTCTGCTCAACTTCCAGTCACACTTCATCAGGCAAATCCCGAGGTCAGAGAACACTAAGGCCGACGCCCTGTCTTGGTTAGCCAGCATGAGTTACAACACCACGAGAACCGTGTACATAGAGGACTTACCTCGGCCTAGCATTCTCGGTGGGGCAGAGAAGGTCGCTACCGTCTTTGAAGCAGAGCCAAACTGGATCGACCCACTCGCGAGCTTTTTGCTAGATGGATCCCTCCCTGTGGACCGAAATGCAACCAATATGGTGCAGCGTCAGGCAACCAAATACGTCATAATAGACGAACGGTTGTACCGATGGTCTTACATGCTCCCCTACCTGTGTTGCTTGCGACCTGTCGAAACCGAACTCGTACTACGCAACACCCATGAAGGTCTGTGCGGCGGACACCTGGGGGGCAGAGCCCTCGCCCAAAAGGCACTTCGACAAGGATACTACTAGCCAACGATGAAGGCAGAGGCGGTCGAGCTTGTCAAGAAATGCGACAAGTGTTTGAAGCACGCCAATATCCACCATCAGCCTGCTGCCGACCTCAAGTACCTCACCCGTCCATGGCCCTTTGCGCAGTAGGCATCGACCTCCTGGGGCCTTTCCCGCCAGCAACAGGTGGGAGAAAGTTCCTAGTGGTGGTAGTAGATTACTTCACAAAGTGGATAGAAGCTGAACCTCTGGCAACGGTCACGACCCGAAACATACATAACTTCTTTTGGAGGAACATAGTATGTCGCTTCGGGCTACCTCGGGTACTGATCTCCGACTACGGCGAACAATTCGAGGATATCAAGTTCCAAGAATGGTACCAAGATATGGGAATTTGTCAGAACTTCACATCGGTCGCACACCCGCAGGCAAACGGTTAGACAGAAGTAATGAACAGAGCCATCCTCCGCGGACTGAAAGCACGACTGGACCGAGCTAAAGGGTTGTGGGCGGACGAGCTACCAAGTGTTCTATGGGATCACCGAACTACGAAAAAAACCGCCACGGGAGAGACTCCCTTTAACCTCACCTACGACACTGAAGCGTTAATCCCGACGGAAATCGAAATACCTACACTACGACTAGAAGCATATGATGATCAGACAAACGGAGACGAGTTACGCACCAACCTCGACCTACTGGATGAGGTAAGAGACCTCGTGCACATCCGGACAGCGGCCTACCAGCAAAAAGTAGCTTGGTACTACAACGCCAGAGTAAAGAAGCGAAGCTTCCGCGTCGGCGACCTGGTTATCCGTAAGATCATGGTACCCGAACCCGGCGTGGGCAAACTCGGACCGAATTGGGAAGGGCCCTACAGGGTAAAAAAAGCACTCGGGGGGGCATACGAGCTCGAAACCTTAGAGAGGGTAAACAAGTACCCCGAGCATGGAACATCGTCAACTTAAGGCGATACTACCTATAGACCACCAAGCGAGGTAGATAAAAGTTCCACCAAAGCCCAAGGGCTAGGATGCCGAGCTAACGAAGGTACATCGGCATAGGCAATCTAAGAAAAGTAAGCCAAAAGCGAAGCGAAGACAACAAGCTAATAGGGACATCGGCATCTCAAAGTTTTAACGCGTAGGTTATATTTTATTATGCTTAGTGTACATAAGTGATCAAGAGACTTGAAATCTCTTCAATCGATTGAATAAGTAAGGTTTGATTCCGGCTGCTAACTTGCCAATGGCAGGAGCCATTTCACACATTTATTTTTGTTTAAAAGGAACAGTGACTAAATAATGGTAGTTGAATGAGCAAGATAACCTTTGTTGTAATTTGTCAAAAGAACCCCAATATTTCTATTCAATCATATTTGTGAAGAGATACACTGCCTTTTTATTTTATTTTTTTAAATGATAGGGTGATAGATGAAGTACTGTTTAGATACATTGCCAGCATATATGTTGCAAGATATTAATTTATGGAACATTGTGTTGTGTCATAGATGACTCTGGATCTCTTGCCCATGAGAACTCTGCCCACATCTACCCACAACACATTACCTCTGTGAATTGGGAACATCTCCCCTACATAATACTATGTAGGGGGATGAGATATTCTCCATGTGTAACTGCAATGTAATGTGGCTAGACGTGGGCAGAGTTTGTATAGACAGGAGATCCAGACTCTAGATAGATTGCAGATAGAGAGAGAGGGAGAAAGAATAATTAAATAGTCATCAGAAAAGAGGGAAGAAGTTGGGATTAATCTTTTTTTTTTTGTGTGTGTATTAGAAGAGAAGATCGATGAAGAAAATAAAACCTACCTAAGAATGTTTAATTCCTTTTCTTGTGGATGGCCAACAATGGCTTTTATAAATAAGCAACATGATAATAAATAAGTCTATCGAATTTTCAAGCATTGATTAATTAAACTCAATTAATGCTTCTCCTCCTAAATAAATTCATCGCATAACCAATTTCCCATTTCTTCCTCCTAATGAATTTGGATAAGCTTATTCTCCTTACCTCACACTCTCATCTTTACCTAGATGAACCCGGGGGATGTTTTAAGAATGCTCTATATCGTAAGCTCTTTATTCATTAGATATTTGTAGAAAAACTTGCTTTTTGCTCTTAGATAATTTGTATGGAATTCAAGGAATAGCAGGGTTTTCCAAACAAAGCTACCTTGTGACATTGATCAACAAAGTTGAATGGCTGCTGAGGTGGTGGGTGGGCGCTGTGGACATACTTGAGACTTCTTGGAGTCACATGTGACGAATTCAGGGACTAGTGGAAAAATCGTTCTTGTTTATTTCATTTAAAATTAAAATAGAATTACATGATTTTTTTCCTCAAAAAATCATTTTTTATTGAAGAAACTCAAAGATTCCCTTGGCACTAATTTCAATTCAATAAACTGGTTGCAATAAGTTTAATGTTTCAGCCTTATTTTCTTTTTCTGTTCATGATCCAAAGTAATTCATTTTTTTTGTTCATGATCCAAAGTAATTCATTTTTTTTGTTCATGATCCAAACTGGCGCTAAGAATGATTTAACCCTAAACTCAAAGTGGATGATAATATTGGCAAAACGTTACTCCTTTGCTCATCAAGATTCTCACGATACTTTGTCAATGTTAATCTGTTTGGTTCATAATTGGAATTGAAATTGGAATCGGAATCACAACCACTATCCTTTGGTCGGAATGGTTTATTCCCATAGTACGGTTGATTTGAATAGAAATAGGAATGGGAAATAGAATCATTTGGAATGAAATTTTATTCCTAAGAGAGGGGGAAGGAATGGCTATTCCCTCAAAGGGAGAATGCCTTTCCACAAAAAATGGGAATGGGATTCCAATTCCATCCAACCTAACAGTTAGAATTGATATGACCCGTTCCAATTCCAATTCCAAACCCCTATTCCTATGAACCAAACAGGCTGTAAATTAATCCAACTCAGTGTTGTAGACGGGTAACATTTGATCATTTTTTGACACAATTTTAATTTGCGAAACTGCAGAATTTTGATTTCCACTGCAGACCTACAACATTTCAAAATGTCAATTACCCCCACCCTATGCTCCAATGCCTGCCCATGAATGGCATCTACTTGGGCCTATGAATTCTGACACTGGGCTGAACCGTCATTCTCCCTTTAATTTATGCGGTACTTAGATATTCCTTAGGTCATAACTGTGTTGAATGGGACTTGAAAATGTATAATTACATACTTGAAAATGTATACTTATTTATGTAATTTAATTTACTATAAAGAAATTAATTAACTTTTCCTTTTATTCTCTTTTTTTTTTTTTATTTGTTTTCCTTTAGAACAGAATTTATTACCCCAGCATCATTAATTGTTTTCTGTATATATGCCCGTGCACCCTTTGCTAGTATAATATAAATAGAAGGTGGGTTAGGATGATCTCCTTGATAAAATCTTCTTAAAAACCCCTTCATGACCCTAATCATAATTAGCATGGAATTCTTAGCACAAGTTTGATCCAATTTAACGACACGCTTCCAAAATTGTGGTTCTTACTTCTTAGTACTTATCCAAAGGGGGTTGCATGGAGCTTGGTTATATATAAAACTCTTCTCTTTCATTTCCTTTCAAATGCCCTAACAAACAGCAGAAGGAATACCAGAAAAGGTTTGTGATGAAATGGTGAGCAAACAAAGATAAGATGGGTTCCATGGTCTCAAATCTGTAACCCTAAAGCAGAAAGGGGTTTGGATTCAGAAACCCTCAAGCTTTCAACTTAGCTCTGCTGATTAAGCTAGCTTAGAGGCTCTGTAAAGATTCTTCCAGCTTGTGGGCTAGACTTCTAAAGGCAAAATGTTTTCCTAGAGTTTCCTTCCTCAAAGCTCAGAGTAAAGGTTATCATTCTTGGGGTTGGAGAAGTGTATTAGCTGGAGAAAGGGTCATTGAAAAGGGAATGTTGTGGAAAGTTAATAAAGGGGCAGAGTGTAGATATGTGGAATGACCCCTGGATACCTGGGTTAGATGGTTTCAAACCTATGGAACCTAGGCCATCCCTGGGGATTGATTCTAGTGTGACAAGTATTTTAAATCAGGAAGGGAGTTGTTGGTTAAGCCAGTGCTTAGAAAAGAATGATTGGAATCTGTTATGGAAGATTCCAGATGAGCGTAGGATAAAGCATTTCCTTTGGAGATGCTGCCTTAACGGTGCTGCAGTCAAAGAAAACCTCTTCAAAAGAAAATTTGTGCAGGATCCTTCTTGTGAAAGGTGCAAATCTGTGTTTCATGCTTTGGTTGCTTGTGATAGGGCGAGATGTAATCGTTTGGATCAGGGGTTGGTATTCGTCTAGATCCCTCTGCTGGAGGTAATTTGATTGAAGAGTTGGGGAAAGACAATTTGACTACCCTTGCTAATTGTGCCATTTGCATGTGGGAAATTTGGAAAGATAGAAATGTTGCTTATGTTGAGAATGAATCTTCTAATCCATTTCTGGTAATTGGTAACATCCGTAGGGCAATCGTGGAGAAATCTCAGACCTGGCATCTGTGGTTGGAAGGCTGTTCAAGTAAATCTGTTGAGCCCAAGATGACTCCATTTTGTTGCCCAATGAATCTTCTAATCCATTTCTGGTAATTGGTAACATCCGTAGGGCAATCGTGGAGAAATCTCAGACCTGGCATCTGAGGTTGGAAGGCTGTTCAAGTAAATCTGTTGAGCCCAAGATGATTCCATTTTGTTGCCCACCAGGTTCTGGTGGCTTTTTTAATCGCAGAAAAGCTTCCTTTGTTTTTTTTTGTTAAGAGATGGTGATGGTCTTTGTGTGGCTGCTAAGTTTGGCTCTATGCTTCTTCTCTTTTGGTTGCTTAAGGGAAATCTCTCTTGGAAGTTTTAAAGGTAGTTGTTGATCCATCTCTTGATAATATTGTTTTTGTCTCTAATAGTTTGCAGCTGGTTAGCAGTTTGAATTCATTCAATAACTCTTACCACCAAGACCTGCTCTTTATGTGTGATGATGTAAGGGCTTTAAGTGATGGGAAGTCATTTATTTTAAGCTGGCTTCCTAGATCTGAGAACCCTATTGCTCACGAATTAGCTCATGTGGGTTTCTCTAAGAGTGAGCTTTATGTTGATGTGTTTCCAAGATGATTTTCAAATCTTCTTTTCAAGGAAAAGCTGGGCTTTATTAGTCCTAAAGACCCTTTGTTTAATGTTGGTGTCTGTTATTCTTGTTGTTTCCTTGTTTATTTTTTCTTTTTTTGCTCCTTTTCTTGTTGTGGGTGTCTTGTTCTCTTTCTTCTCCTGTTGTCTTTCTCTGTTGTGTCTTGGCTTTGTCTTAATGATTTTTCTGAATACCAAAAAAAAGTTGTATCTTTCTTGGGAGTTAATAATTTTGACAGTTAAGTGCTGTCAAATTCTTAAAATAAAAGGCCATTAACCAATGTTGGGTAATGGAAATTTACCTGTGATGGATCCTAATTGCTTCTTAAACTGTTAAAGTTTCTAAATAGTTTTAAACATGGAAAATAAATATATCACCTGGATGGACATGGAAAATTACATGGCTAGGGAACAGAAAACCAGCCAAATGTTTAACCAAGTTTATTCAAATGCCAAAGCTTCCCAAGGATTGTATCATTTGGTGATTCTATTGATATGTGGGCCTTTTTAGGTCTTACAATGACCGATATTTGTCATATATCTACTTTACATTCATTATATCTTAAAAAGTATTTTTGAATTTTTAGATCACTGAAACTTACTTCCTATATACAAGTCAAGATCTACCAAGTTAATCATGGTCTCCTCAACTTATCTTCCATCATAATTTGGATATTCAGGTTAAAGAGGTGATCGCTTCATACTTAATTTATTACATGTTTTGTGTTCCTATTTGGTTGGGGCATCCATCCAATCTAACATTTTTTCACAGAAAAGATGGGAAAAAGTAGAACTTACAACTGCAGAAATATTTTGGCACCACTCTAGTCAGTACCACCGCACTGAACTTCTCAAAATTCCTCCTTTCATCAAACCCTCCTGAGAGTTGCCCACAAACACAGATTGTAGTTGTTGGTTTTCTTCCTCCTTCTCAAAACAGTATACAGGGGCTTGCCATTTTGCATCCTCGAGTACTGCTCCCACCTCGAAAGTCATAACGTGAACAGATCTTCCTGCAGAAACAATGAGAGCAAAATCAAGACCAATCAACAGCTTAGTTCAAGAAAAGTAATAAAACTGGGTTTAAATAATACAGACATAATGTATATACCTGTGTAGAAGAGCCAATGAACGGGCCTCTTGGTGACAACATCCTCGTAGTACCAAATGAAATCGACCTTCTCCCAGACATTACAGAGGAACCCATCAACGTATTTCTGGCCGAGGTAGTTTGCACCGTCAAGCCAATTGGGTTTAAGGATCCCCACTTTGAAATGGTGAGTCCAGCACACCTTGGAAGAATCCAAGGTGAGTGGAAAGAAGTTCCGTTGTTCCATTCGAGGTCGTAAAGCAATCTTCCCAGCTGGTCCTGGATGATGTTGAAGTTGCGGCCATTGGGCCAGTCGTACCAGAGATCGATAATCTCGAGGGATCCGCTGTAATTGACTAGGAGGATTGAGTGGAATTGGGGAGGCCATGGAGTTGGGGTTGGATTTGGAACTGGGTCTGTTGAATTTGAGTTTGAGAATACAAGAAAGAAGCACAGAGAACAGATGAAGAGGAAGAACCAGAGAGAGAAAGAGGGGCTTTCCTTTTATATTTATATTATAAATTATTACTGGAGCTTCGTTGGGTTCCGCATTAGGGACCACTTCGCTGACATTTGGCTAGTGGTCATTCAGCTTTGAAAACAACTGTTACACCCATACTTTGTAATGCAGATTTCATTTTTGAGTCATTCTTCCGTTTTAGCTAAATGACAAGCTCTGTGTAATATCAAGACTTTTAAATTTTAGCCATCTGGTTTGTGGAGATGACAGCCAAAAGCCCAGAAAGCCAAAACTGCCAATATATATGCTCTTTTGGCAATTTCATAGAGAGGTTCAATTCTATGACAAGGAAAGTGAGAGAGAGCTCTGGATGTGAATAGCTTCAGTTTAATGTGGATGAATGGCTCGTACCCCAATAGTTAGAATTGACTAGAAATCAAGAGTAAAACATTTCAACACTATGTCAAACAGAACTGAATAGAATCCCAAACCAGTCATAATATCTTTCAAATTAACTACATATATCAAAAAGTTTAAAATTTACTCTGTTTTCTTACTTTTGTGATGGTTAAAAGCTGAACAATGAGGACACTATCAGAGATTGTTGAGTCCCAAAACAAATATATAATGGGAAAGATTAAAAAAAATGCCGAGGGGCTGTATCAGGCACTAGAGATCACATCCTCATAGACGGCATTCCCCACCATCATCCACATAGTTTTGAAATGGAAAGGATGTTTGATCTCCCATGATTAGAGATGCAAGTTAAGTCGATTGAGGTCAACTCTAACCCAATCCAAGCTGTGGATTCGCAATCATACTCCTAACTAATCGGAAGCTTTTGAGTGGGATGGGTTCAAGTTTTTCTCATATTCTTATAATCTTAGGATTTCATAATTTTATTTATAAAATACTTCCAATTTGTCATAATGCTATTTATAAGATATCTATAAATTGGATTTTTTTAGATGATTGTCTCAGGCATAGTTTTCAAAACTGGACCGAACCGGATGATCAGACCAGAAAAACCAAACCCCAAAACCAGATTTTCTTCAAAAACCGCTGATTTTGGTCAGCAAATTTCTGATCCGGGCGGTTAACCGTTCGAACGGTTTTAATCATTTTTTTATTTTTTTTGTCAAAATGGACTGACCATTCAGTTCGAACGGTCGGACCATTTGACCCGGTAACCGGACCCCTGACCGATTTGATCTCCGAGTCGGTTTTAAAAACCATGGCCTTAGGGTGGGGAAAATTTGGAGATTCTCCATCCCTGATAGGAAATGGGTGCCTCGCCCCGAACCTGCCCCACCACTGGGAACGGGGGTAGAGTTAACTTATGAGGCAATAAACAAGGAGGGGTGCCTCATCCCGTGCATCGCATGGCCCCTGCTAATCTTTTTCTCTTTTCCACTTCAAAATCATGATCAGGTATCAAAGGAACCCAATACTTCATCATCTCCTTTGTTCTTCCTTCTTTAGGGTAATCAACAGATTATAGTCGTACTAAATTTTGTTTAGCAAATAATTTGTAAAACAAAGATTTTTAGAAAACGCTCATAGCAAGAAAGAAAACAAACTATCATTAAAGCTAAAAGAATTGGCATAATTCCTTCAGAAAAACCGATATATAATAATTCCATTTTAAGGGAATTTGTTCCCATTTGAAATTGAAAAAAAAAAATAGAATGAATATGTTAGGGTTGTTATGCAATATGAAACGCTTTTCTTATTGCCAATGCCAAACATAAAACAAAACGAGCAGATTTGAAAACATATTGGTTTTTAAAACAAAATCCCAAAAAACGTATTCTTGGTTGCATGTGTTTATTTTTCCAAAACTAAAATAAATACCTATTCTTGAATTTCTAGTTTAAAGAACACGTTTTCATTTGATTATTTAATAGCATGTTCAATAAATCATATAATTTCTACACTAGAATAAAATAAACTTGTTTTGATAAATGCTTTTGTCCTTGTATTTTTTTTTCTTTTTTTTATAAATTCTTATTTTACCTTTTCAAAAAAGAAAAAAAACATTATTTTGATGGTTCCCAAAACCTGTATTATTTTTTGGAAAAAAAAAGTTGTTTTTACCTTTATAAAGATCAAAAACATGTTTTTTTTTATGTGGTGATTTATAAAACAAATGAAAACAAAAACATTGATGTCGTAGAACCCCTTAGGGGAGTTTGACAACATGGTTGGTTTTGTTTTGGGAAACAAAAACAATTGCCACAATAGTAAAATTAAATTGTTGTTGCTGATGTGCCAGTTGTTTTTGTTTTCAAAATCAAAACCAACCATATTCCCGATGTATGCATAAAAAATTTCGAGTCATGTGTCCACAATACAAATGGGTTGTATCTACAAATTCAGGATGGAAGCTCAAACGAACAAATAACTAAATTACAAATTAAACGGGCCTTGGCCAAGCCCAATTCTACAATACAAAGTCTAATTTCAATAACTCAAATGAGACCCACTAAAAGAGTCCCTAAACCTCCCAAATTATTTAGAAAAAAAATCTGAATAAAATGATAAACTTAAGTAAACCCTATTCAAGATGGTTACTCTAGCCTTAACTCTATGGTTAAAGAGAAAATGTTATCTACAAATCACATGGGTCCCATAAGTTGATGATGATTAGTTGAAAGTTTAACAGATAAGCTTGCACCAAGAAGATTGAGACCAATTAATTAAGACCCTCTCAACATACCTCTATAAAAATGTTCTCATTCACAATGAAATGACCTTTTCTCTAACTTACAAGAAATCTTTGGGAGAACAAGAAGAGAGTTCCAGAGATTTCTATCTACAAGAAACATCCAAAGTTCTTCATCAACAAAAGCCTTAAAGTTCTTCACCAACTCAAAGGATTCTTTAATGTTTCTCTACAAGAGGCCTGTAAGGTACAACTACTACAAGATCTACAAGCACCAATTCAAGATTCCTACACACTTCCAAATTCATCGGAGAACAAACTTTTCAATCCCTCGAGTTGAATCTTTAAAGAAAAGAATGAGAGTTTTTTATTCATTATAAAGATATTAAATCTTAGAGAATTGTATCCCATTTTACTAAATATCAAAGAATTGATATTTGTCATCATTTTCTGTCTTTCGTTTATAGACGAGAAATTTGTGTTGACAATTGAAATACCCCCTTAGTTTTCCAAGAGAATCAATGAAAACAATAAGCGTGTGGTATTCTCTTTGTAATGGAACCATCATCATGAGTTGTTTTATTTGAGAAAGATGGCAAAACATTGTCAAAATGGAATAGAAGAAAGACAAACTAAAGTACATAAGAAAGAATTTTAAAATTAAACATGCTATATTGTAAAATCTTGGCACAACTCTATGATGTATTCTGACATGGAAACCAACAAAGACGATATTTTTTTTCTTTTCCTTTTGGCTTTACATATTACACATTACAGGGGAATCCGAGGTGGGACAAAACATGGTGCACAAGAAGCCATATCACAAAAAGCCTTTTAGGGAGTGTTCTGCAGTGTGGATAAGAAATTGGGTAGTGTGGACTACTCTACAGCACACCACAGTTCACAATTGTATTGAATTGTGGATAAATTGTGTGGACTGAACCGGTCCATACCACATGGTGCACAAGAAGCCATACCACAAAGAGCCTTTTAGGGAGTGTTATGCAGTGTGGATAAGAAATTGGGTGGTGTGGACTACTCTACAGCACACCACAGTTCACAATTGTATTGAATTGTGGACAAATTGTGTGGACTGAACCGGTCCACACCCATAGTGGCATTTTGTAGGCATGGTGTGGACCAGTCTATGCCACACTTTTTTATTCCACATATCGCATAGTTGATCATAAATGTCTAATTTTTAAATTTATATGATAAATAAATTGAAAAAAGACTTTGATAATTGAATATTAATTTCAACAAAATAGTAATAAAATAATCTAAAAAAATAAAAAATATTATTTTATCTTCTATTTACCCTTTAATAAAGACACTTGCCTTGACTACTGTTTGGTGTTAGTTTTTTAATATTTTTAAGTATTTAATTTGCACATGTTAACAAATTTTTAAGTTTTAGAAAGCATTCTATTTTCCCTAATGTTTCTCCTCCATCTCGGAATTTCTGATGAAACTTTTCATTCTGAAGAATTAAAATTTCTCCTTGAATGGAAATTGGTCACCTTGTCTACCACAACTCATGTTGAATCTTACCTAAGTGGTGCAAGTGGCAGAAGTCCTATTCCTCAAGTCAGCACAATCTAGGGACATATCTTCTATTAACTAATGAAAACAAAACATGAGATCTATCAAATCTTTTTCTCACTTCTAAAATCAGGTTTTTCTTAGCTTTCCCTAACCAATGCCCATCACCTTTTTTTCTCTTTTCAAGGAAAAGCAACATCTATCCATAAACAATCAACATGAAGAAAATTGCAATTGTTCTTTGGTTATTCTTTCATAACATGAAGCTTCTCTACTAATGTGATGGATCATTCTTGGTAATCCAAATTTCAAATCTTTATATTGTAGTTCCACCAGGGGGGTCTAGAACTGGTGATTCGTAGAGGATTGCCTTTCAAATAAGAGTTCTCTTCAAAGGATTCAACTCTGACTTCTGGAATTGGAAAGGTGTTATTGATTGTGCCTCTAGACGAAAAGGTTGCAGAACTTGGAGACTAGAAGTTGTATTTCAGTGGGGGTGTTCAAGAGAAGAACCGCAAGAGATGAAGAAGAATTGGAAAGAAAAAGAAACGGTAGTGGAAAAAGAGGGAGCAACACCACCGGAATCAATATCAACAATAGAAATAAAGGAAAAAGAAGACGGAGAAAGCCTGGAGGAGCGCTTCAGTGGAGGAGACCTCCCTTTCCAGTAGAGAGCACAGTGGCAGAGCGCTTCGGTGGTGTAGAGGTTAACGGTAAAATGCAAGGTTTCGATTGTGAATATGAAACACAATATCAAAAGTAAACTATGGACTGAGCCCTTCCACAATAAATACCCATTGCTGATATTTGAGGGTGTAGACAGGGCCGGTCCATGATATAATATGGACTGGTCCCGCCCACACCCAACCAAACAGCATGTTCATCCCGTGGTATGAACCGAAATGGTCCATCCACAAGATGAACACACTAATTAGTAGGAGTGCTAAATGACCATATTGACAACTGGGTCATTGGCCCAACAAAGAGGATGAAAGTAATCAAACCAAAAATATGAAAGATTGACATCACGTCTATTGCAACCATGTCACAACACCAGCTATCTTAGTATTAATTATAGGTAGGTACCTATTGGGGGTAATGACACTTAAAAGGGGACTGTTTTTTGCACCGCAACATATCAATTTTAACAAAGTTGGACTCATGTGTATAATTCTTTCAGGGTACTAAAAAGGTGCATTTGAAAGTTTGTTTTCTTAAGTGTATTCCCCCAAAGTACAGGTACCTATCTATAATTTACCCTAATTTTAAACAAAAGAATATTTGTATTTCATTGGAGGGCAAAGGGGACTTAGCATATCAATTTAACAAAGTTGGACTCAAGTGTATATTTCTAAAAGTTTAAGGTACTTAAAAGTAGCACTTAAAAGTCCATGTCCTTTAAGTGTACTATCCCAAAGTATAAGGTACCTATCTATAATTTACCCTAATTTTAAACAAAAGAATATTTGTATTTGATTAGAGGAGGATGGGAGGGGGCTTACAAGAAATAGAGAACATTTCTTGTGATCATGTTGCATGCAAGCCCCAATAAAAAGCAAACACACGGGTGCTTGAAATAAAATTTTATTGATGTGATGCCTTGAATTTAGTGCAAGTGCTGGTGTCTTCTAAGGGTGTTCATGAAAAACGGAAAAGCCAAACTAAAAAATGCCGATAACTAAACCAATCAGTTTGGATTCGGTTTGGTCCAATTCCAAAATAATCAGTTTTTAGTTTGGTTTCGATTAACCTACAAGAAAAACTGGCAATTAACCAAATCAACCAATCTATATAAGATTATTAATATATAAAAAAAAAACTATGATGTAAGAAAGACATGATACCGGAAAGAATTGACCAATCAAATCCCTATAAATTTTGATGAAAATCCACCTGATTGGTAACCATTTTTATGATGCTGGTTGATTGGTCATAAGTTTTTTTGGTATCACGTTTTTTTGGCATAACCATTAATATATACTTTTTTATTAATCATATATTATAATATATATATATATATATAGTATATATAGATATCTATAAACAGGAGCATTTTTTTTGTTTTTGGAAAAAATCATGTAATACAAAATGTAAGAAAGCAACTTTCATTAAAAAATTAAATCTTTCATAATTCCTAAATGGCGCATGAAACCTTTATCTTTGAAAAGTATAGAAAAAAATTATAAGGATTAAAGAGAAAAATTAGGCAAAATGTTTCTAAGATCATCTAGTTTTTTTTTTTTTTTAATAAAGAAAACATAACAGAATTTGAAAAGGTGGGTTCTATGCCTTGCTCCGCTAAGCTCATCTTGTCCACATAAGATCCCAGTACATAGAAACATTCTTTAGTTCATTTTGTACAATACAGGCATCACAATCATGACCGGTAGATTTGAGAAAGAGAGAGAGAGAGAAAATTTTTGTCTGATACATGCAACATAATTATGCATAACCGTTCCACTTCCACCGATGCATGACTGGTAGATTTCAGATTTAATTTGTTAGGTAAGCTAGCTTCTTGGACGAAATTTTTCTGGAAATAGATTCAGACTAAGCACGGCTCTATTGTAATTAAAAGACAAATAAGTGCAGTAGATTGGTGGACATCTAATAAGAGCCTTAAATCCTTTGAATCTTCTCTTGTATCTCCATAAATGCATGTATCTTTCATTAGGGGAAATATCTATTCATATGAACTCAATTTCCCCCCCCCCCCCCGTGGGAAATTGTGGGGCGGCGATGTGAACTTGAATAAGAACATACAGGTAATAAGAAGTTATCAATGCACAGTTGCAAAAAGCTGTGAGAACAGTTTTGTAAGGATTAAATGCAAATTCAGACTAAACCGAATCAGTGGATTAATGACAGGATGTATATGAAGCCTAATACATGGATGAGATGTATTGTGGTGGGGCATGTATAGGGAGCCAATGTGCTCTTACCTTTCCGTGGTTTGAATCCATGACTTCTCAATACGAGGGTTGCGTTACGACAAACTCAATATCGAATGGATTGTCTCTTTGACATCCACTTGGTTGAATCATCTTCTAATGCAGACATTCTTGGATGGAAGAAGCCAAGTTTTTGGTTGGGTTGATTACTCAAAACAATAATGCAATTATTTTTCATTTGAATAATTGTTAAGTTAATTAGGTTAACTGTGAATTTCTATCTGCTGAGACCATATTTAAACTACTTTCTTCACAACCGCCCAATAAAACCCGAATATGCTAGCTTGGGGTGTTCTCCCATGTGAAATGTTTTCCTGGTGGAGAGTTTCAAAACCAAATCAAACCCATCTGGCTTAAAAACAAATTGATTCATAAAACAAAAACTTTTTTTCATATTTGGTAGTATGCATCACATTAATAGCCTCCCTCTCCAAAGTCACTGGTTGCGGGAATCGAATCTGTCCCTATGTTGAAGCAAACCACTCAGTTGGCCGAATTTCTGTTTTAAAGAACTTATTTTGGTCTGGCTAATTGTTTTGATAAAAATTGTATTTTGTAAATCATACGGTATCTATGCAAAAAAATTGTTTTCGTTTTAAAAACTATCATCTTCAATTCTTGATGATTTAAAAAACATGAATTGTTTTTTTTTTATTTTAGTATAAAACAAAGTTATTTCACTTTTCAAAACAAAAACACAATTCAAGAACATGATTTTGTTCTTTTTTTTTTATAAAGTGGCAATTTTAAAAGTAAATGAAGACAAAACCATTTGCTTTGTAAATTGTAGAACACCACGTCAGCATTTTGAATTTAAAACAAATGGGAATTGTTTATATGTTTTGTTGGCGGTCCAAAGAAGAAAAATGTCGAAACCATGGTTGCAGAGTTGAGCTCATTTAGAGTATTTACTCTTACCAATCAACTTGATTTTTTTTTAAAGAGATACAGCCGAGGTTTCCATTGTCGTCTCTGATTCCAACTAGACCTGTTCATGGGCCGGTTCGGGCCGGGCTTTCACTTGTCATTAATGAAAATATACTAGGCTCGAGCCCGAGCCCGGCCCGACCAACGGGCCTATAACTTGGGCCCGAGCCCGAGCCCAAAGCCCGACCAAATTGAAAAAAAAAAACAATTTTCCCTATTCAAATTAGAATTAAATTTTCAGATAAGTATTTTTTTTTCTATTTAAATGAACAATGGGCCTACAAGATGGTATTTTTCCCTTTCTTTTATATTTTAAAACACAATTTTACATTCTTAAATCAAAAAAAATTATTCAAATGGACATAATCACATAAATAATTTTAAGTTTAATATTAGGTTGGATCGGGCCGGGCTATTTTGACAAAACCCGAGCCCGACTCGAATTTATTGCGGGCCGAGTTTTTTTACCCGAATTTAAGCCCGCGGGCCTATAAAAATGTCCAAACCCGTTCAGGGGTCCGGCTGGGCCGGGCCAACCCGTCGGGCCACCCGGCCCATGAACAGGTCTAATTCCAACCAAGGTGTTTATTGGATCAAAATGTCTTAGTAGGATATCTAGGTACGGGAGCCTGATATTTAATGCAAGAAAGTAATATATCATATTACTTAATGGCATTAGCTTGCATGATTTAACTCTTTGAAATCAATGTTGACCTTTTAGTCATTTTTTTTATATTTTATTCATAATATTATAATAATAATAATTTTCATTAGACTTTGCTTCAACTTCCATCAAAGTTTATCTTCAACAGATATTTGATTTGACTATTTATAATACAAAATAATAAGTCTCATTGCATTTTGTCCAGGCTATTTGGGAGCTCTATCCAATTCATCTACGTCATTAGTCAAGAATCAAAGAATGAGTAAACACATCCTTCTAGCAGATATTGTATAGACCAATCCCATTTCTCATTATTTTTTTTTTGGAAAAGGTCCATCTGATGCATAGTGCAATAAAAGATATGATTGGTCCACAGTTGGTTTTTTTTTTTTTCATTTCCTTTTGACCCTTTAATTTGCTTGATTTCCATTGGTGCAGTACATAGATAGAATGTATTTAAAAACAATTCAATTAACCAATTATTATCACCATCACATTTTTATTAGTAGTAAAATTGAAAGAAAGATACAAAAATGTACAGATTAAACACTCAATTGGGCTGAAACAAGAAGTGCAAAATAGTATCAAATATCAACAAACAGGACCCCTACCCAAAGCTTTCCGCTTTCTCCTTGTTGTAGTTTATGCAATAAGAAAGGGCAAAACGGTCAACAAGAAATTATCATACGTGAATGTTGCTGTACCATTGTATGATTTATCCATCTCTTTGAACTTCTCCGTGAGCCCCTGCACCAATCCAATCACAAACAATAATATTAATTAATGGAGGGAATTAAAAAAAATAAATTAATTAACAAAGACATTTGCAAGTATTTATTTATTTATTTTTGATAAAAACAAAAGGAGAAGCAGGTATTATTACCTTAACTGTAAGGCAGCACCTGCATTTAATTTAAGAAAAAAAAAACAAATTTATTAAATATATCATAAATTAAGGCTCTTTGTTTATAGTGCAAATTCATTTGCAGCGGTGTAAATGTATGAAAGTGCAAAATAGGCAGTGTAAATTGTAGTGTACTTTTGCTTCAGTTTAGTGGCAATGGCAATAGGGTTAAGAGATGAAACGTACTCGATGAAATGGTCGTATTCGATGGCTTTATTTTTACCGCCGCTCTTGTCGAACTTGGAGACGAGCAAATCCAATACGGTCGGAGAAACCGCGAATCCAAGGCTCAGGAGCGCCTCTCGCAGCTCCGACGCGTCGATCTTCCCGCTCCGATCTCTATCAAACCTCTCAAAGTTTGACTGCCAAATATACCCCGAATATGAATATAAATTTCCATTAAAAGCGAAAACAAAAATCTAGAAAAGACGTACCCTCCAGTTCTGGAGACTGTAGAACACCGATATGAACTCCTTCGGTCCTGTTGTTTTATTCCGTAATTAAAATGAAACAGAAGGCCATCTTAGTAATTCAGTACAGAAAATGCATTAATGAAAATAACTAATATAAGTAGCAAAAGAATCAGTAGAATCTTAGAAGAAGAAAAATAAAATTGGCGAGGGCATTTCAGGAATTTGAAAAACAGGTAAGTGAGACTGAGAGAAACGCGGAATGAACTGCTCGGAAAAACCAGTCATCAGTAACGGAAAACGAGTCTTTCGTTGAAAATCGAAAGGAAATATCCACCTGGAGAAGATTTTGCTATCGTGCGCATCTTGGTGGCCAAAAACTAGTGCTAAAGTGCGCAATTTCGATCTGAAAGCGAAGAGAATTGTTCAGAGAGGGCTTACCGATCTTTCGGGTGTTGGAGTTGGTGAAGAGATACATGAAGAGACGGACGGTTCGGATGCTGAAGCTCTGGTGGTAAGACGATAGAGCGCCCTGCAGCTCCCTATCGTCTATGAACCCACTTCCGTCCTGATCGGCCGCCTGAAAGCAAGCGACAATGTTGGGATCAGTTCCCGGAGGGAACGCCGACGGCACCAGAGAGACAAACGGGCTTCCATACGGTTGGTAGCCGGAAAGCGATGGGGCGGAAGCCGGTGGATAGCCAGAGGTTGGTGGTGCCGAAGACAGTTGATAGGCGGAGTAAGGAGGGGGAGCATCACTCGAGCTGCTTCCACTTCCATGGGGCTTGTGCTTGTGCTTGTCCTTGGAGGGCTTGTCCCCTGGCGTGTGGCCGGGAGCGTAGGGCGCAGAAGGCGCAGCGTAGGGTTGCGCCGGTGGTGCTCCGTAGGGAGTGGCCGTTTCATACGGCTGGGCCGGTGGCGCACCGTAGCCGTACCCTGGAACTGGATACCCCGGCGGATAACCTGTCATTGATTCTCTAGTTTTGTACTTCTGCTTTTGAGATCCGAGAGAGGTCAAGGTCATCTACCCCTTTTAATAACAACCCAACTGCTTCTGCTCACGATTCAATGAGGGTCCCCCACATGGTGAGGACTGAGGATATCTTAACCGCTGGATTAGTACCTCACGATTCGAAAATAATGTCAATGATCCCATGTTCTGATTTTCTAATTATGGAAGCAGCTGGCTGCCGAAGTATATAGTTTTTGACCGATGACCCGACCGGGCTGGACCATCCAGATAAGAATAACCATTGGAGTTGAATTAAAATATAGGTAAATTTTCTAAACTATCTTATGGTTTGGTTAATTGATTTAGACTTATTGTTTGATTATTGTCTAATGCTATCGAAAATATTAACAGTAGGGCTGAAATGCCCATTTAGCCCTTAGGTTAGGGGGCATTGTTCATCTTCTTCGGTCTTCGACACACAGTAGCGGCAGTCTCCTCCACCTCCGATCCTCTCATCGTTTTTCCACATCTCCCTCCCATGTTCTCCCATTTTCTCCAATGAAATAAACAAAGAGGGACAAAGAGTTACTATTCATCGTCTCGCACCTTGAGGCGAAAAACAGAATAGCGACGGCAAGAAATCTGTCCTCCTTGTTTCTTCCTACTCCCCACACATCATTCGCCATTCCTTCTATTCATCTTTTTCCACCCCCTAATCACCGGTCCTTTATTCATAATTCCTACCGGAGGAGAGAGAAAAAACAGTGGTACGTCGTGTTAGCTCCAACGGACATTCCGCTCATCAGCTCCATGAACTCAAGCTTGAAAATTCGTTTTTCTTCAATAGATCCCTTCGGACTGCTTCTGAGTTATTTCTTAAGTGGTCAGCTACCGAAACAGGCTGAGACTCCCTTGTTTCGCCTATTGAGTGCAGATTGAAATCTAGTATAGTCGAGTCTCTACATCTCCTCGTCCATCGAACCAAACCGGCACTCAGACAGGCAATCTGAAAGGTGAAACTAACGACCTAGACGTATTCCCCTTTGTTGTTCTTTAGGACAAAAATAAGATCAGGTAAGCCTGATTATTACCGCATCTTGCTCTGTTATTTTCCGTATTCTCTGCTTTGTTTTTCTCAGTCATTTTGCTCTAGACTGGTATCTGAATAACCATCCGAACCTAACATGCGGCTTCTGAGTTATTCTCTATGAGATCCTTGAAGCCAACTCAGATTAGCCGTTCATGGTGTCGTCGAACGCTGCTGTCGCAAAATGGAGTGCTGGAGTTACCCTCCGAACGGGAAAAGAAGATTTCCGCCGACGCCGTTCAAGCTCCTCTCCGCCAAGTGCTCACTATGGCTGCTGTTGCAAAGATGAGCCCGAGCTACATCGTCGAACGCCGCCGCAACCCTTTTCTCCACCGCAATCCTTTTCTACTCCTCTCCGTCGAACTTTGCGCCCGATCTAGTCGATGTCTCCGAATTGGGCCACCCTGTTTTGGCGATTACCAACTAAACATTCGGGAACCCAAGCTTGGTCATGGCGAACATTCGAAAACCCAAGCTTGGTCATGGCGAACCTCTTTTTCTCTTTAACCCAAGCTTGGTATGTTTCAGCCATGTCACGGCTGCTGGCTAAGGAGTTATGTTTTAGACATGTTTCTTGGTTAAAGAAACTAGGGCAACGTAATGCCCAGATATTTCCGACTCACTTTTCCTACCTTCTCTAGGAAAAGTGAGTAAGGAATCCCGAGTGCTCCAAAAAGTTACGCTTCAGACATGTTTCTTACTACCCAACACGTTGTTTCTGACAATAGCTAGCTTTGTAACTGCTTTATAAATTGTATTTACCTATCACATAAAAATCTAGATACACCTCCACTATTTTGCTCAACCTACTATAATGATTTAAGTGGCGTCTTCCTCAATTTCTTTGTTATTGTTACGAATTATTAAACCAGGGTGTTTTAAATGATCACATTGAATTGTCTCTGTCTCCAAATATAAATATATCCATTATGAATGTTAAATGATTGGTTTTTTTTTTTTTTTAATAAAAGATCGACTTAATTTATAATTGAACTAGAATATGGATGTGTTGTGTCTACATTGATATGATAGGAAAAAAAGACAAAGTCCAACTCGAGCTAACACTTAGGACCTGTTTGACAATGTTTCGTGAGAGTGTTTCTGCTATTTCCGACGTTCTTGTGGAACAGAATCATGTTTGATAAAAATAAAACGAAAGAAATGAGCTACCTGCAAATCTCCTCTAATCTGTCCACCAACTTCCTCTCTAAACCAACATGTACAAATAGCAAAAGCAAACGCATTACCAACGGGACAAGACATGAGCGATTTCTATGACAGTGATTAAGGAAGTTCAAGTGGTGCCGTGTTTTACTGGTGAATGGGGAGATATTACATTGAAGGATGGGATCAAGGTAGACCTAAAAAGTGTACCCAAGTTTAGGGAAATCGTCAATTATCGCCTTTCCATGGCTGATTAATCCGTGGTTTTGGAGGTAAAGGAAGCTCAGCTGAAAGGTTTCTGATGGCCTTCTTTGTTTAATTTGTTTTGCAAATTCAACCAAAAGTCTTTTAAATGAGGTATGTAATAGTTTTTCTTTTTGGAAAATTTAATAGAAATTCTTTAGATGTTAATTACAAGGAAATTTGTTTGCAATATTGATTTATAAGACTTCTATTGCTTGGTAGTTGGGAGAGTCATGCAATAGTTTTATGTGAGTTCATTAAAAATCTGCCATTAATTATATATTGATAGTTGAGAATGGAAATGGTAGAATATAAAAAAACACACACACAGAGCAAAATAGACCCACAAGAAACACTTGACAAAGACTACAGGCTAAGGACTAAGCAGTAAGCACACTGCAACTAAAGACTAACCAAGCACGACCCCTAAACACCTAAACAAGACCAGAAACACCACTGTTGACTTTCCAGTTTCCTGAATATGCGCTAGATATTCTAGTGTTTACAACTTATTTCTATTGTTAATTCTACTATTTTCTTACACAAATATGCTACTGTTTCCAAATTCCATAAAAGCAACATCAATCATTCATCAAAACTAATTACATTTGTTAGGAGTGACCGAATTATTTCCAATTTATTTATTTTATATTTGTAGTTATGTTATTCACTTCTACTCTACCTTAAAATGGAATGATGAAAAATTTACAATTCAAAACACAGGCAAAAAATAATTGCTATCCAAACACTATTTTTGTTTCTATAGAACAAAAGCCCATTCTTAAGGAACAAATTGCCAAACGCCTCTATAATTCTTGAATAATAAGAAAAATAATTCGTATTTCAGAACAAAGCAAGAGAATAGAGTGAATAATCTCAGCAAATCGCATCAAAGGTTCTACTCCTTATTTGGTTTGACTTATCTGCGGTTAGATATTAATAGATAATGGATTGTGAAATAACTGTTAAATGCATAAATAATGGATTGTGATCGATCAACCCCAAAGTTGCCAAAGCAGGCATGAGACAGCATCACCGTCTGCCTTTTGGATGGTGATGCGGTGCAGCAGAAACATCCTATACTTGTATGTTTTCACAAAATTGGTTCTCACACCACCCTTACAAGTTACAAGCGGTGCAGCAGAAACATCCTATACTTGTATGTTTTCACTTGACGACAGTGTAATGACCAATTTTGGGAAGACAAAATTCGAATGATCCAGAAACATCTATTCTTCTTGTGGTCAGGGTAGAAATACAGTCAAGGACTAGCGTTTGAAAATTGATGCGGGTTTAACTTGTTCCCACAGTTTTCAAAACCGAACTGGATTGGACAGTTGGATCAGAAAAACCGGGAATCGATCACTTAACTGATTTCATTTTTCTTTAAAACCGCTTTTTTTTTTTAAATCGTTGATTTTTTATCAGCAAACCATTGAACCCGCCGGTTAACCATTCGAACTGATAACCGAACCCCTAATCGGTTTGGTCACCAATTTGTTTTTAAAAACCATGCTTATTCCTGCATTACAGTTCTAGTTTGCATGAGCTTCCATGACAAAACCAAAATTTGTCATTTGGTATGGCTACTTTAGAGATTCCTCTTGGCACCAAATAGATACATGGGACAAGGAGACACAAGAAATTGATGAGATGAGGAAATAATAAAAATGGGGCCACTGCTACTGAAATTTATCTTCTCATTGTCTGTGACCATTATTGAAAGAGAGAATATTACTTTTAAGCTATGTTTGGTTTGAAGGTAAAAATAGGAAAAGGAATGAAAAGTTAGGAAAGCCTTAAAAAATCTTATATAGATTTTCATACCTTTCCTTTTTTTTTTCCTACTTTTTCTTTCAAATCAAACATTAAATAGAGTATATGGATACCAAAGAAAATAAAATAAATGATGAGTATTTTAAGTTAAAAAAGTAAAGAAAACTTTGGGAGTAGGGTTTATTAGCTTTGTTAACCTCCAATCCCAACTCTAACCAACCCAATGACATCTTATTAGACTTTTGATTGACCCGTGATTTAGGGTTTATTAGCTTTAGCATTCATATGTACCAACAAATTAAGTTATAATGCATGGTAGTGCAATTTTATTTGCATTTACACAAATGTATAAGAGTGCAAATGAATGCAAATGAAAAGAATATAAATTATAGTTTAATATTGTTTTCGGTTTTACTTCATTCTACTTTACCTATTATTTTACTTTATTTATACTACAATTAAACAAAATAAGATAATTTTAAAACAAAATGAAATAAATTTGCACCTAAATCATTTGTACTACTATAATTTTATATCAATGCAAATAAATTTGCACTATAACCAAACACATTTGGAAAAAAAAAATTCCAAATTTAATAGTTAAAAATATTCAATGCATACGTACATAAATAAATGTCATACATGTATACATAATAAATATAAAGATAAAATATAAAAACCTCATCTCAAGTTTCTGACAATCATGTAAACCTTCCCATTTTCTTTCTATTTCTGAAAAATTCAACAAATACCTCCCATATTTTTTTAAAATACCTATTTTACCCTTTTACGAATTAATATACATTTATTTTTATTAAAATAACCCTATCATATTCAGCGGCTGAATGGCGATGCACTCCCCCCTTCTAGACACATCACATCTTCCGGTACCCATCGAATTCACATAGAGATCCAGTACACCATCTCGCTTTGCAACACCACCACTCTGTACCAGTCTTCATCCAAAAAAGCAAAGGAGCCCACGTCTGTATCACTCTCATTTGACATGCTAATAACTTCACAACAGTATGGTTAAACTCTCGAGTATCCGAGGTTACGACTAAAACGGATATTTAATGGACATTTTACATTAATTTGTGATGTTGAAACTTAAAACCCAGTTGTTCAATCCCAAACATAACTGCAAATGCACAGTAGAAATCATCAAATCAGTGCTCTTAATTTCTCACCCTGCTCTAAAATATTGAAGTTTCTAATTATACGAAATTCTTGAGTTTTCAGTTTTAAGTGAAATTGGAAAACAGAGTGAGAAGGTGGTTAGGTTGCGAAGAGGTACCTATAAGTTTTTCTAGCGTCCTCTGCTTGGGCATCTGTTCAATCGTGGACTGGGTATAATCCGATAGGGAATCCAGAACCAATTTAATGGTGTTTTTTGGCGGGACATAAACGTATTCATCCCCATCGAAGAAGAACATCCACTTGCAATGAAGCGATACCGATGCAAGCAGTCATTCACCAGGAGAAACTGGTTGTGATAGTAGCCATCAAATCGTTCCTTCTCTCTCTGATGTCCTGCAATGTTACATACCCTTTCTCCATCCATGGCTTTAGAACGTCGAGAACACCCGGATGGACCCCACCAGCGTCGCGTATCACGAAATGGGATTTTGGTCCGAACAGCCTCACATAGTAGGCAATCCACTCTCTCACCCTCTGCGGACTGAGATTGTCGTATAACGATGAGCCACATTACAAGTAATCGAACGGAGTCGACGATTTAAAGACCGAAACATCCAAGCTCCCCAGAGCTTCTCTCAAAGCCTCCATCTTAAAACTCTAAAAAGCCCACTGTGGTGAGAACGCGGAATTCAGTCAACATGTTGGCTCATGAACCAAAGTTCGCCACGTATAAAAATGATGGACACCTGCTGGTTAAAGGTTAATACAGACATGTGCCGGTTGCTTGGATTTCGTACTGGTATGTGTCCACTCCTACGTGTAAGTACATTGATTGGAAGAGACTTGCGTCATAACCGAAGTTGACAGGAGGAGAGATCGAGACGGATCAGCTTTGAAAAACCTCAGCCTCAGCTTGTTCGACGGATTGACTGGAACCATGAAGACGGGTAGCTGCCAATGTTGTTCTTCATCTGCGGAGCCTTCTGCAGCAAACCCAGATGATTCTTTCGGGTCTAAGATGGTGGGGATAGAGAGGCAGATCTTGTCTACTTGGACAAACGGAAATGATAGTTAGAAAGTTCAGGAGAGGTTTTTATGATTGTTAGAAAGTTTTACCTTAAATATAAATATAAGTTTGGTTTAACCTCACTCAGTCCAAAATTAAATAGGATTTATAATTTTTACCACTGTTTTTAAAATCAGATCGGATCGGACGGTCGGACTGGAAAAACTGGCAATCGGTATCTGTTTTTTCCAAAACCATTTTTTTTAAAGTCGTTGATTTTAGTCAGCAAACTGCTGAATCGACTGATTAATCGTTCGAACCATTTGAACGGTTTTGACCGTTTTTTTTATTTTTAATTTTTTTTTTATTTTTTTGTGAGAACAACCAACCATTCGGATTGAACAGTTAGACTGTTCGAACCGATAACTGGACCCTTGACTGATTTAGACTGTTCGAACCGATAACTGGACCCTGACTGATTTAGTCAACGATTCGTTTTTAAAAACCATGATTTTTACCTTAACCCTTACCTAACTTCCAACTCAACCCAACTTTGTGTGGTTGGTACTTGGTATTAGGTCAACCCGGACCATGTTGCGTTAATGGATATAATTCTTCACCAAATCCAAAGGGGGTTATGGCCTGGTTGTGGCATTTCCTGGTTCCAATGGGCGTTAAGTTCCTCGATATCCATTGAAATTTAGCTTTCTGTAAAGATGAAATGATGAATGTGAGAACATCCTTTTCTTCTGTCGGCGGGATAATGGACTAACATCATGCTTTGGCTTTATCACCTTGAGCTTCATATTCAATGAAGACCGGTAGGTAACACAATTGATCTTTGGGGTTTGTTGGCTTCTATTTATAAATGGATTCTGAATGGTTCCAAATCCAAATCAATCATAGGATTGGGTAATCAGATCTAAATCACTCATCTTTCATTATTTTAATGTTGGAGTTCATTTTTACTGTTCGATTTTTCTTATAACTGCTTAATTAATTCTTTATAGATCGATCTTCACCACCAAAATACCTAAGAGATTAATTAATTCTTGATGTTCATTATGCTTTTAAGAATTAGGATTTCTTTGATTCATAGTTGGAATTCTCTAAAATTGGAATTGGAATGGTCCATTTCTATAATCTGTTTGATTCAAACAAAAAATAAAGATAGAAATTAGAATTAACAGAAATGGATTTTTATTCTTAAAGGAAAGGCAGGAAATGATTATTCCCTCAAATGGGAGAATATTATTTCAGCAAGAATGGGAATGGAATTCCCATTCCTGTAAACCAAATGAGGCCTTGGTTTTTCATGAATATTATGTCTACCCAATTGCATGAATAATAAAATACACATTGAGAAACAGAATCTATGCAAATATGTGTTTCTAATTAACTTTATAATTAATAGATGAAAGACACAAAAGCCTCAACCAGTGCATAGGGCTGTTAATGTGTCAGTTCTATCCAACCAAACCAAACTGATTGAACTGATTATACCAGTTCTGATTCTGTGATTTAAATCTGGTTCTTACTTGTTCCGAATCAATTATTAAGTTAATAATATATAAAGATTTCCTAATATTGTTGTAATGTCTATTATATTTTATACCTAGAAAAGTAAATCTGATAGATAATATATAAGATAATTTTGATTAAAAAGACTTGAATATTTATTAACATATAAACAATGTATTATTTTATTATCATTTTTATTAAAATTATATTATCAACAATAAAGGTTTAAATTGTTATTAACTTAAATAATTACGTATAATTCGGTCAGATCCAATTATCCCATAAATAATCAAGTGGGTACTGGATGTATCATTTTGTCCCCATTAAAAATCGGTTTGTCCCCAACCAGACGCGACTGATTGACGATGTGCCTAACATGCTATAGATGGTGCCCGGTGGTTTCGCTTACAAAATTTCCAAATGATTAAACTGTGAAAAAGAATTTCACACATTTCCATACTTGCTGTCACACATTTCGTTTACTGTGATTCAAGTGGTACGAGCATCGTTTTCAAAACCGGACCGGACCAGAAAAACCGAGAATCGATCACCTGATTGATTTTGTTTTTTCCTAAAACCGTTAATTTTGGTCAGTAAACCACTAAATTGGCTGGTTAATCGTGCGAATGGTTTTGATCGTTTTTTGATTTTTTTATTTTTTTATCAAAACGGGTCAATTATTCAGGTCAAATGGTCGGACTGTTCGAACCAATAACCGAACCCCTGACTGGTTCGGTTTTAAAAACCACGGGTATGAGTAATAAATGTTCAATATCTTAATCCAACGAACTTTATTTGTAGGATTAAATTACCATTCATTCACTAAATATTGGTTAGAGTTAAAGTCTACTTACTTTTCATTGATCCATCTTTTATACGTATACTTTTATATTTTCATATTTTACAAAATTTACTTATCATGTCCAATCAATCATGTCAACAGATGCACCAATGGATTTGTATCCCATGATCTTTCGGGCATAAGATATTGGATGATACTTTGAATCTCCTAACCTATGAAGGCCCAAAAGTATGGCTATAAAGAAAGAAACACATTATATTTAAGAGTCCAAGCGTAGTTCTTTCCGTCTAGGCCGTTTAGGCCTGGCACTACAAGATGCACAATATGGTCAACACTCATAATCTAACATTTGATTTGTTCTTTCCCACTACTAATGTTTTTGTTGTGTTGTGTTGAATTCTTTTTGTAATCCACTTCATGGACTGCTCCAAATCAAGTTAAGAAAAATCCAGAGATAAATTGAGATAAATTTCGTAGTGGTTTACAGAGGAAGAGTTATTTGATCCATTTTCAGCAGGTTTATTATAATTGGGTACATCGGGATGGATTCGATTGTCTCAAAAACCAATCAATTTGGTTCTAGGTCTAAAATTACGGACCCGATGGTTCTTGGTCCTTAATATTTTTTATTGGGTTGGTTTCGGTTCTACTTGGATATGATCCATTAACGACCCTAATTACAAAGACAAAGGTTGAAAGGCATAAACGTCAAACAACTCGAAGCTAAGCCTTTTTAGTGGGGTCTAAGGCTATCAAAGCCAGGCTTTTTTTTCGGCCTTGACTCAAGGCATAGGCCTCTGGCCTTACCACAATATAAAACAATGGTGAATATGCAATAAGAAATAAAAGATTTGGTTTGGATGGTTTTGGGAGTCAAACTACCATGCATTAATGGATATTTGTGAAACATTAAATTAAGATTTCAATCAATCATCTTAAAGATATTACATGGTCCAATAGTTTTCATTGGTTCATGTTTCATAATGTATACTTTCCATCAAGACTTTAATAACATTAAAAATGCCATTGTAACACATGAAATTGGATTTGGTCCTTAATCCCTCGCATTTGTGCATTGGGAATATCTTCCAAAAAATAAAAACATACAAATACAAGATGTTCCCAATGCATAATTGCAAAAAGATGTGAGGAAGAATCCATGAGGACTAGGGGTGTTCACGGGTCAGGTTGGGTCGATTTATTGGGGTTTTCCCAACCGACCCGACTTGGTCGGGTTACTTGAGGTGAAAATCGAAACTGACCCACTGATTGGCCAAACCGACCTAGCCGGTTTGGGTCGGTTTCGGTTTTGCTCCTGTACAAAAGAACACCTAATTGAATTCTAATTGTAATCGCCTAATGGGTTGTCTATTTGGTGTAAAAGATTATAGAAAGTTAGAAACTATGATAGATTGCCTATTCTAATTGTAATTGCCTAATGGGCCTTCTAGTTCTAGTAGAAGACTAGTTACAATTAAGTAGGAAACTACTCAAACTAGGAACTACCGAACTAGTAGAAGACTAGTTCGGTTCGGGTCGGGTTGGTTTCAGTTTACAAGAAAACCGACCCGATATATCGGTTTATATATTTGCCCAACCCGAAACCGACCGGTACTGATGAAAACCTGGCCGACTTGGGTTGGGTCGGTCCGGGTTGGTCGGTTTGGTCGGGTTGGGCATTCTTATGAACAACCCTAATGAGGACTAGGGCTGCAAGTCGGCCCGGGTTAGGTCAGGTTGTGGCAACTGTAGCCCAACCCTAAGTTCTAAACCCCAACCTTAACCCTAACCTAACCCAACTAACCCAATCTTAACCCTAACCCTAACTAAATTCCTTCAACCCTAACCCAACCCAACCCAACCCGAAGTCAATTTCAGGTTTGGTTGGGCTCGGGTTGGGCCCTACCCAACCTTCTTCCCATCCCTTAAAACCTCATAAATTTCTCAATTTTAGATCTTAACTTTCACTACATATATTAATCCTTTGTTTCATTAGTATTTGTTTGTTCACACTTTTTTTTTGTTCTTTTGGTACACAATTCAGAAAAACAAGTGTTAGAAATGACTATAGTTTATTATGAGTTATGGCTTATGATAGATCTTTATTGGAAGCAAAACAACATAGAGGAGATGAATATTAAAATTAAAAAAAAAAAACATAAAATAATGTTATTAAAGTTTCAGTCTTTCTTATTAGGATTAAGTGAAGTGATTATCTTAAAAGGAATACATGATACTATGTGGTGGGGGCTATACAAATACCATGCATCTAAACAAATCAATGTATGTTATATATTACATATAACATATATTTATATATGACATGTACTATAGAGTCGGGTTCGAGTTGGGTTGGGTTGGCTAAGGGGTCAACCCTAACCCCTCCTAAAGTAAAGTCAGATTCATGAATTTCAACCCTAACCCTAACCCGAACATTAACCCGATCCAACCCAACCCAATTTTTTTGGATTGGGTTCAGGCCAACCCAGCCCAAGTCGCAACCTTAATGAGGACCAAATCCAAATTCTATGGACCAACTAAGGGGTAGCTCCATTAGTGCACTAGATAAATTGTCTCAGCGGTGGTGTTGTTTTGAATCCTACTATTATCATCTCTGTAAGAAAAGAGCTCTTTGTGTAATGTTGTATTGATCACTTAAAAGAGTAACAATCCCTATGGGGGTGTCACACAATGATTAATAAAAAAGAAATCTAAATTCTGTGCACAACTGCAAATATGTAGAGTGCAAAACCTTACGTTTTGTATTATTTTGTATTAGGGCCACAAGTCGGGCCAGGTTAGGTCGAGTTGAGGCCAAGCCTAGCCCAACCCTAAGTTCTAAACCCCAACCCTAACCCTAACTAAATTCCTTCAACCCTAACCCAACCCAATCTTCTTCCCATCCTTTAAAACCTCATAGAATTTCTCGATTGTAGATCTTAACTCAACTTTCACTACATATATTAATCTTATGTTTCATTAGTATTTGTTTGTTGACGTTATTAGTTTTGTTCTTTTAATACAAAATTAAGAAAAACAAGTGTTAGAAACGACTATAGTTTATTATGAGTTATGACTTACAATAGATCTTTCTTAGGCGGAAAACAACAATGAAGAGATGAAGAATAAAATTTTCAAAAAACATAAAATAATGTTATTAAGGTTTTAGTCTTTCTGATTAGGATTAAATAAAGTGATTATCTTAAAAGAAATACATAATACTATGTAGTGGGGGCTATACAAATATCATACATCTAAACAAATTAATATATGTTATATATTACACATAATATATATTTATATATGACATATATTATAATGTCAGGTTCGGGTTGAGTTGGAATGGCTAACCCAACCCAAAATAAAAATAAAGTCAGGTCCATTAACTTCAAATACAAAATGGAGATTATTTATTTGTTTCGTTCTACTTATTTATTTCTCATAAAGTGAGGAAGAATTTGCAGTCCTATGCATTTACAACAGTATAAAATTTGCAATGCAAATTAAACCAAAGGCTCCCTTAATGTACTTGTTCAGTGCAAAAACCTTGTATTTGCATTTTGCAAGAGTGTTAAATGATTGATTGAAGAGTGCAAGTATAATATACTGCTCAGTCTGCCCCTTTATCTTCTGCAAACTGTCTCCAATAAAGTAGTGAAGTGTAGTGTAGTGCTCCCTTCCGGTCCAAATGCTTTTCTTGCAAGCTCTCGTAGAGTCCCACCTTTCTCCCTCATTTTCTTTCCTTCATCCTTTGACAAAACCAAATCCAGAGCGTCCATCACACCCTCCCTGGTAAAGACCCCAGCCCTAATTGTTACCCCAATCCCCCATACTCCGGATACCAATCGTGCGTTCATCTTCTGATCTCCAAAAAATGGACGGCTGATCAGCGGCACCCCACTGGATATACTCTCCACAACTGAATTCCATCCACCATGCGTTATTAACACGGCGACCGGATGGTCCAGCACACACCTCTGTGGGACCCATAAAACCAGCATTCCCCTCTCCTGTGTTAATTCTACAAGCCTAACTGGCAACTGCGCCTTCACGTCGTCTCTGAGGGACCACAGAAATGGTGCACCACCACTCGCCTCTAACCCTTCTGCAAGGGCAATTAGCTCAGGAGGCCGAGGTGTGACCACTGAGCCAAAGCCCACATAAACCATGGAGCACGGCTTTTGGCGGTCCAGCCACGCTAGGCAGCCGGTCTTGCCTGGACCGGATGGAGGTGGGGCCAAGATGGTAATCGGCCCCACAGTGAGACTTATTTTCAACTTTGACCTCATATGCTCCATGGTAGCAGGCTCCATCTCTTCAAAAGAGTTGATGAAAACCGCCGCGGCACGTGAAAGCATCTGACCCATTCGATGTAACATCCGGTAGAAGGGTGATTCTAGGTTTCCGATGAGTATCCCTTCTTGCAAATCCCAGAGACGATGTTTGGACATCCCGGGTATAAAATCAAGTAGCTCATCCTTACGCTCAGCAATACCTGTGCTCACATCAAAACATAACCAGATGGTTAAACTCTTTCAAGGAACCGGTTCATCAACGTTCAACGGTTTAGAGTAAACTAGCCCATTAGGCCGACCCAGCTCGACCCATTATTTCTTGGGTTTCGATATAACTTTTTAGACCTGTTGGCTTGGGTTCGGGCACTTTTTTTGGGCCAGGCTCGAGCTTTTTCGAACAAGTTAGGCACAAGCTCAAGTCCAACTTGATAATACATAATACAAAATATATTTTTTTGTTCCTATTTTTTTCTAAATCATAGTGAGATTTTTGCAGTATTTTTGAGTTTGTTGCAGTTTAATACAAATAAATCAACTTTATTTTCAATAAAAATAATAAAATTTTTTCTTAACTAATTTCTACGTCGAGCTTTGGGCTTTATATAGGAGTTGGGCTCAATCTCAATATCTACACCTATAGTAGGACTGGGTTCGGGCTCGGACCTAAATGTGGTTTGTTAACAAAGAGGCAAAGTGTGGCTCGATTCCAAACCCAGTTTGACATGTGAATAGATCTAATATAAGGCAGTGTTCAGCAGCATGGTTTTATCATGTTTAAACTCGTTCAAAAAACAATTTCATTTAGGGGTGTGGCTCATTCCAAAACGAGCTAAGGCTGATTCTGAAACACAAACTCTCATACTAGCCTAACGACACCAATATATATTAGATTTCCTCATATTATATATCTATATATTAAATTTACTTAAATTAGTTTTTTATAACTTTTAATATTTTTTTAATAATTATTTTTACTACATTTAGTAATTATTTTTATTATGATGTTTTGTTTGTATAAATTAATATGTATGGATGCATGATCAATAATGGGTATGGCTCCAATTTATGTTACATATGTATCACGCATCACCACATTTTATCCTATTAAAAACACACCATGATGTACAATATATCATTTTATTGTGCCTAACACACTCTACAGAATTCAACCACAGACCAAACAAGCCCTAAATTGATCGAATTGCACTGCAGCCGGTTACTTGCTAACATACCGTTGGGGCTAACGCCAATCCTGTGGCGGATGAGATCAGTGTGGAGGTGGGTGGACAGAGAGCAAAGCGCAGACAACCAAATGGGAACCCACGGGACGCCGAAGCTCGTCCGCCATGACAGCCGCGCACCACAGGAAAGCGTCGCTCAACACGCAGGTGGTCTTCTTCCCCATCTCCGCTACCGCCTCTTCGAACCCCTCCTTGAAGTTTCCCGGCGTTGCCTCCAGGAATAGCTCTATACTCTCCTGAGGTCTCCCCGTAAAGTGGTAGCCATCGGGAATTCCGTCTGTAATATCATAGGCTTTCACGTTATGTTGTCGTAGTAGTAGAGCATCTCCGCTGGATGAGAAGACGGAACGGTTCGACTTCGCCGTGCTGAAGAATGAGAACGTTGCCTCAGGGGCGGCCGCCGCTAACCTGCGCGTGATGTTGAGGAGAGGAGCCGCGTGGGTGCCGAACGGGAACGCCATTACGGCGATGTGGAGGGGTGGGTTGGTGGAATTGCTGTTGCTGTTTCTGCTGCAGAAACTGTGATCGACTTCGCCCATTATTGAGAGTTGAGACTAGAGACTTGAGAGGGAAAGAAATAAAAGAAGCAAAAGCGTGCGTAAGTTAAGGGGGAAAATAATGCGCATGTTTAGGAAAGAGAGGGGAGGGGGCTTTTATCCACGAAACGCAAGGGAAGATGATGGCACAGTCACACCTTGTAACCGCAACACCCATCATCGCGAGTAACAAAGACTTGGGTTGAACGTCACCCATCCAGAGGAACCCCTCAACCAGAGTAACAGACCCAATTCCACTCGATCCTCTGCAACTTCAACATCATCCAGGAGTGCTACTGCTGGAGTTACCATTTCGAAGTGGTCGGGGATCCTTAAACCCAACTGGCTAGATGGTGAAAACTACCTCGATGGGAGAAGGTCGATCGATGTCATTTGGTACTATTTAAAACCCAGTTTGATTAATTTTTGTTGGTTGGTCTTGATTTTGCTTTCACCGTCTCTGCATGACTGTGTACGTACTGTTTTGAGAAGAGGGAGGAAGAGAGCCAACAACTACAATCTGTATTTGGTGGCAACTCTCAGGAGGGTTTGATTAAAGGAGGAATTTTGACAAGTCCGGTTGAGCGGCACTAAGTAGAATGGTGTTAGAAAATATTTCTACAGTTGTAAGTTCTTTCCATCTCTTCTGTGAGAAATATTTCATAGGATGGATGTTCCCATCATTTGAAGCGATCACCTCTTTAACCTCAATATCTATGATGGAAGAGTGGTTGAGTAGGTATGGCATTTCAATATTGGCCATTGCACTTAAGACCTAAAAGGCCCACATATCATCAGAACCAAAAACCTATGCAATCCTTGGGAAGCTATGGCAATTCAATAAATTTGATATATTTCTTTTCCAAGTTTAAATCTATTCAGAAATTTTAACAAGCAATTAGGATAATAGAGAATGAATGGAGCACTTAGCTAAACTGTTAGTGCTGTGACTCTGTGAGCATAGCCATGCATGAATCACAGCTAAATTTGCAATTAGTTTCCAACTGAAGCATTATTTTTTGGGTTATGCCTAGCCAAATAAAAATCAATTTTAAAAATTAATAAATTTGTATTAATCATTGTCTCTTAATTTGTTTATTAATAAAAGTTTAGAATTAATTTTAAAATTTTATTCATGCAATTATTTTAAATGGATTTTAAGTTAATAAAAACAAAATTTTAAATTAGTAATTTTTATTAATTTTACTAACTATTTAATTTTAATTACTTCTAATTGGAATTTAAGTAGTCTTTAAATCAACAAAAATAAGGGTAAGACTTAAATATACCCTAAGTTTTTATAAATTAACTTACCTTGATTTTTTTCAAATAGGCTTAAATATACCTTGTGGCCATAAAAACATTTTTACCCTTTATCATTTTTTTTTTCAAAGTTTCAAAGAGAACCATATAGTAAAAAAAAGTAAAACAGGGGACTCTACATATTCTCAATTTGAATCATTAACCGTTTGCCACCACCCAATTTGGGTCATTAATGGGTGCTGATTTGTATGAGATAAAGTTTTGATGTATGGGTTGAAAGAACCGTTTTCTGAGAAAACAATGGTTTTTTTTTTTTGTTTGTAAACGTTGCTGCCAGGTAGGACGTTTCCTATAGCAACAACAACGTTTTCTGTTTGGTACCAATGCTCTAGGAAACGTTTTCAGCATTGGTACCTATTATCCAGTGCCACGTCATGACCCTGTTGGCAGTAATGAGCTGCAGCTCTAGAAATGCAAAATTCGGCATTGCTCCAAACCACACCTCGATTTCCAAGGTGTGTCTTGGAGCACCACTTTTTATGGAAAAATGGTTCCAATTAAACAAGTGTTTCCTAGGACACCGTCTTTTTCGACGTGACATTGATGTGTCAGCATTTTTTGGAGCAACGACAAGGATGTCAAACAGACGCTTGAAAAGACTGAAAATGTTGAATTTTGGAAAGCTTTAAATGAAGCTTTGTAGTCTTTCTGTGTGATATATAACCTTTAAATATGTTTTTAAAAGCCCAATAGAGTGAACCTCTAAATGTCTTTTGGCCATCTAACTATTTGAGCTGCTGGAAGATCTTTCTGAAACAACTTGCCAAACGACACCTAAAGCTTCCATGCTATAGAATTGATATTCTTCGTATTTCATTTAGGTAGAATGTTGTGCCAATTGCCAAATTCAACAAATTTGATCTAATACTGAGATACAAACGCAGACTTCCCCTAATTAAAGCCCTTCCAGAGAAGGTCAAAAAAAAAAAGGAAAGAATAAACGAAACACACATTTTTATCAAAAACAAAAAAAAACAAAAAATTGATCTAAGCACACATAAAAAACAAGCATCCATTCAAGTATATTTTTTCATGCAATGAGGAAGGGCAAAACGGAGAACATGAACATGTCATAAGTGAAAGTTGCAGAACCATTGAACATGGTGTCTCTCTCCTTGAATTTTTCTGTAAGTCCCTGCACATTATTATCACAAATAAATTTTTTAACATAAAATCCAATAAATTAAGGAAAATAGATAATTAAACTGAAAAAAGGAATTAAAACATAAATTAGCAAACTTATTCCCACTAGTATTACCTTAATCGTTAGGCAGCACCTGTTTGGAAATAAAATAAAAAAGACAAGAAAATTAGTGGAGGGCCACAGAAAACAAGTAAACAAATAGAAAAATAAGAATTTCAAACCAAGAAAAGAACCATGACTATTATAGTGTCTCTAAACAAGGATGAACCTGCTGGTTTGAATGCTGACCGGAGATAGTCGGATCGGTCAGGCTTAGTCTCCGTTTGATTTTGTTAATTACATGCATAGTAGCAAAAGTATGTAATTTATTATTGAAAATTTAAAGGTGGCGCTTGAAAAATCTTTTCGTGCAGTCTTTTGTGCTTTTCAAAGCTCGAAAGATCAAAATCTGGTCATTTTTAATTTGGCAATGAAAGATAAAAAGTCAAAAAGTTTACAGAAAACCGAATCCATCTTTCCGCTTCCAAAATCTTCTGTTTAATAGTTTTATAGACTAAAAGATGTAATGATTTTTTAGGGTCTTGTCCTTAAAAATCTAGACTGTTTGATAAGTATCATAGTGTCTACAAAACTGTTAAATGAAGCTTCCAGAATTTTTTCCATTTTGGTCTTATATGAGTTTTTTCCAAGGCATAGGTCTTTTTGACTTATTATCTTTTATTGCTGAGAAAGACCAAAATTTTGGTCTTCCAAACTTTAAAAAGCCACCAGAAGATTTGACAAACGCCCCCTTAGTAAATGATCAGGGGGGCATTCTTTTTTTGGATTTTCAGAAAAAAGAAAAGTTGGTCAATGGGATTTTGGTTTTTATTGACCAAGAATTCTATGTTCATTTTTCAGATTTATGTTGGAATCAGTAAAAGTTTATTTTTCTGGGCAAATAACTTTCCCAAGGAAAAAGTTGCTAACACTTGAATGGGACAAAATTACCCCTTGTACTACCATTATCTTATTTACTTGAGAAATAAAAGAACATAGATAAATTCATTTACCCTAAGTAACTTATTAAAAAGCAAACAAGGCCTTAAAGCAATACCATGGAAAGTTAAATGACTCATATGGGCTATGAAATTAAAAACTCAACATACTCGATGAAATTATCGTATTCGATCGCCCTTCTACCAGTTCGGTCGTACTTGGAGACGAGCATATCCAAGACAAATGGAGAAACAGAGAAACCAAGGCTCAGAAGCGCCTCTCGCAGTTCTGACGAGTCGATCTTCCCACTGTTATCCCTGTCGAACTTGAGGAAGATGGCCTGATATCATGTGGCATGCAGTGGGGGGATAATTAAATAAACAATTGTTAAATGTTGATTGATCAAATAATAATCAATTAACTAAACTCTAATATAATACATACCCTCCAGTTCTGAAGGCTGTAGAACACCAAATTGAATTCCTTGGGTCCTGCATTTGATGAGTAGAAGAAAAGAAAAAGATGGATCAGTACTGAATTCATGAAGAAGTCACAGAGTGATGACTGGTGCAACTGAAAGCTAGCTCAAAGAAGACTCACCGATCCTGTAAATATTGCTGCCGGTGAAGAGGTACATGAGGAGGCGGACGGTTCTGAGGCTGAAAGCATGGCTGTAAGTAGAGAGTGCCCTCTGCAGCTCCTTATCGTCTATGAAGCCACTACCGTCATGGTCGGCCATCTGAAAGCACGCAACCAGGGTTGGGTCCGTCCCTGGTGCGAACGACGAGGGCAACAGAGCTGCAAAAGGGTTAGCATGCCATGATGAAGGTGATGCCGCCGGTGGATATACTCCTCCCATTCCCATCATCGCAAGGTGGTGGTGGTGGTTCATGTCCTTCGGAGGCTTGCCACCTGGCAACAAATGGCCATGTATATAGGGAGACCCACCAAAGGGGTCCGAGCCCTGGGGCGGCAGGGGCGCCCCGAAGCCGAACCCAGGCGCTCCTGGTGGAAATCCTGCCATTGTTTTCCACAGAGAAAGAATAGGGAGAGCAGCTTTAGAGGACACTCCGTTCGAGTTGTAAGTGGAGGCTTTTGTGCTTTGAAGAGTGGGGGATGACGGGATGTCAGGGACTTTTATAGCTGATCAGATTACGTTGATCCTGATAATAAACTAATGAACTATTCTAAGATCATCAATGAAGGATAATTGATTAAGAATAAATGAATGTCTGATTTGTGGTTGTTGAAACTAATACCGTTTGTCTCGTCTCAAGTATTAGACCAAACTGGTGTGTCCCGTACATGGTTTATTTCTGTATGGGGACTAGATCAAATGAGATCAACAACATACAAAGAGCTACGAAAGTATTGCTCCTAGCTTGGTACAACAGCCCACGCGGTGTTAACATAACGCCAAGCCCATTTTGAGGTCCATTTCAATGGTGGGTACGCGTTGATTTCATTTTAATGAGTCAATGAGGTCCATCCAGATCCAGTGGTGGGAGTGGGTTGAATTGTGCCGAGTCAGTCTCTTATCTGAGTCTGAGGTGAATTCAATGATGGATGCATAATCATATATATTTAGTTTTCATGCATATTGTATATATAACCATGCACTGGAACTGTGGAAGCAGCACATTGCATGCAAAAATAAATAATCATCTGACCACATTGGTTTCTTTGGGTATTCAGTCTCTTAATTGAGGTCTAATTCAGAGATGACCAATCTCTTAATGCCCGTTTGGTAAAGTTTTTTATGCAGATGCAGAGCGCTTCTGGTATTACGTGAGCCGAAAAACCTGGAAAGTCGTTAAAGCCAGGCTTGGAAACTTTTCTTATTACAGAATATTTGGCTTTGCCTATCTCGAAAGTAACACCGGCCGGAAAGCTATGCCAAAGCCCAAAGGTGTGAAGTGAAACAGTACTTCATCAGTCCTGCTTTCATGGGTCTGGCCGTCTGGGATTTTCTGTAGAAATGGGTGCTTTTGCACTATTGGCTTTTCTTGCAAGCTTTTCGTCTAGTTCAATTAATCTTTATTTTAAGTAGAATAAAAATACATAAAACCATCAGGACTACTCTACAAACAATCAACTAATACTGCGGTGCATAATTAATAATCTGAGTTTACTGATTCTAATGCACAAAATGATCTAGGCAGGACCCATCAAATACTGCGTGCTTATCACGTAAGTGTTTGACATTTCTCACATCTCAATCCAATTCATCTTTGACTCTACTCTCTGGCGCTCTTGTTTTTAATACAAACTCTATGGTAGAAGAGGGGTAAAGTATTTAGAGGGACATTTAAGCTCTTAAGGGGGCGTTTGTTTTTGAGATTTTGAGAGGGGGAAAATTGGACAATGGGATTTTGCTTTCCATTGATCAAAAATCTCATGTTTTTTTTTTCAGATTTATGTGGAGACTAGGGAAAGTTTATTTTCTTGGGTATCACTTACCCAGGTAAATGATGTCCATCTCTTAGGTGAATAAATTAACTTTTTCCATATTGAGAAAGTTGTCAAATGCCAACACTTGAATGGGACAAAAATGCCTCTTTTGATAATAGAATTTTAATGGCTAAAATGGTCATTATTTTGTTTACCTGAAAAATAAGAAAACATGGATAAATGCATTTACCTAGGTAAGTAACTTACCCAAAAGCGAACGAGGCTCAAGTACAAAGTGGTTGGCTCTAATTTACCTAAAGAATATAAATACAAAGAATAATGCATTATACTTTGATATTGAGTTAGACAATTTTGATCCCAATCCATTTTATTTTTATAACTAACCCATTTGACCCAACACACCCAATTCATCCATTTAAATAGCAGTCAATATGGATCAAGTGACCCATTAGGGTTAGGGTGGGTTGGGTAAGAAAGGGTGAGGCTATCTTAGGGATGGCAATTTCTATCCTATCTAGTGGGATTCCACTCTAATGGAACATGTTATTTTCTTGAAAAGCAGATTTGGATGTAGAATGGGTTTTGAGATTTTACAACTCATATGAATAAGGTAGGAGATGGTATTATGCTTAACCCAACCTTCCCTAACCCGCATATTGTTGGAAGGCACATGAACTTATGTATTAGGTGTTGAACTTAATAATATTTTGAATTTTATGTGAAGGATAATTAATAGTTCATATGTTTTCTACATGTTTTAATCAAATAATTGGAAATTTTGGTGTTTATTCCCACTATTTTACTTATTTATTGCTTATATATAATAGGAAATTAGATGTTACCAAGGAGGGTAGGGTTGGGAGGATTTTGAATTTTCATTTGTGGGAAAGGTTGAAAATCCAACTCATTATAGGTTTTATGGCGAGTACAGGTTGGGAGGTGTAGGGAGGCAATTAGGGTTTAGAATTTACAAAACCTTCCCTGACCCCCCACCCCCACCCCATTGGCCATCTCTTAACTATGTATGAGCATGGGTTGGTTTGGTTCAACTCCAAGGTAGAACTTGGACAACCTACCATGTAGGAGTTAGATTTTTGGAATCGAAACCTACCCTCTCAAGATTGGTTCCAAGCGATTATGGCCTCAGTGGCTCCAGGGTCAATTCTAGGGTATATCTATGAAACTTGCTCTTTCTTTATCCCCCCACCCCCAAACGTGATGGGATTCTCTACAAGCAAAAATTCTGCATACACTGTGAAAGCATGGAGTTCACATTGGGAACATCCCTTATGAATTTAACATAAATTATGGGAGATATTCCCAATGTAAAGCTAGATGTTATGTGAGCAATTGCTTGTATGAGATCTAAGCTCCCTAAAAATGGAATTTGTTCTTTAAAAACTTAATTTTTAATAATAATAATAATAATATTCAAAACTTATATTCTCTTCATTGGCTAAATTGATTAAGTTCTTTAATTTAATCTATAGATTATTATAATATATTAATATATAGTTTGAAACTTATCGTTATAGTTTAAAATTTATAAATATTACCTTTTATATCATTTTACACATTTAAATATTAAATTGAAGAAAAATGATCAAATTACTTGAATGACTAAATGGTCAAATGAGACCATGGTTTTTGTAACCATGAGTGCTTAGGTCCAAATCTTTAGATCCTCAAAGGATTTTGGGAAGTTTGGTTACAAGTCCGATTCCACCAAGGCCAATTAAAACTGGTTCTCTGGATTGGTTCATATAGGATAAACCCCTATATCCTAAAATAGGCCTGAATGAGGATTGGTTCCAAGAATTTTGAACCAAACCAATAACAGGTTGGGTAGAGTTGGTCCAAGACCGATTCATGTGGTCGATTCCAGGTAGAAGCTACCCATTTGCTCATCCCTAGTCTTGACTCTTCTTGATTTCCTCTTCTCTCATACGGTTTGAGTTGAAGTTCAATCCAAAACCACTCAATTGCCACTCCCTACATTTCCCTTCCTTTCCCTACCTTTTCCTTCAAACCAAACATAGACTAAGATATATTTACGTGGATGGTGTGTGATAATTTGGTTGCTGGGTTTTTAATGTTGATTTAGGTTTATTTTTTGGTTTGTTTGACAAAGTAGGGCTTTAAGTGAATTTCAAATAAAGAAATTTGAAGTTTTATTTTACTCTTCATCCTTGTCAGTCGGTTTGTGGATTCCTCCTCCTCTCCTGGCAGCTCCTTGGATTTCTATTAATTCTCTCTGGTTAATTAAATAGAAAATTTTCCCATCCTTGTGTCGGGGAAGGATCTGGAATTGACAGTTTGTGTCCTCTCTTAGTGGAGATTACATCTTCGCCCCCAAAAATGCCCCACATACACATTTCAGCGTGTATTAGGAATATTTTCAGAAGTTGTCAGTAATAGATGTTCCCAATACATGATTGGGATATGCTGTAGGGCATTTGTGAGGTGTATATGTCAATTCCTCTTAGTGCTAGCTCTGTGATCCCTTCTACTACTGAAAAAAAGAAAGTAAACTGGATAGGCTTATTTAGATTCTTTCTTTCTCTGTTCAATAAAAGCCTAACTAAAACTGGAAATCTTTAGCTTTGACATCCAACGATTTATTTACATCCTTCTAGCATGGATTTTTCATTTGCATTAGCTACTAGGTATTTGATGGACACAACATCTGTAGAGCTAAAATTTCTATTTTTTTTTTTGACACAAGCATTCTTAGATGTATTTGCATTATCTCTATATCTTTTAAGCAAACCTAACATTTGGTTTTTGTATGATCTTTCAGCTCATGCGGAATAAGGATCAATCTTATTTCACCTTTTAGGGGGCTTCTCTCCTTCAGCTGTAATTTGCCCATTAAATCTTCCATGGATGGGCTACACAGACAAAAGTGATTGTGAAGACGAAGAACAGAACCCTACTACTTCAACATCCTCCACTCCTTCCTCCCCAGATTCATCTCCTCCTCCAATATCTCTACCTTTAAACCGTGAAATAACTACCGTGGTTGATTTAAAATAAATAAATAAATAAAAACTACTTGCAATGAATCCAGATTTCTGTCCACAAAAACTCTGCCCATGTCTATCAACATACATCTTAGTCACATACAGAGAACATCTTTCTATATGATTGATCAGTCCGGTTCAAGATTCTTTAACCTCACCGTAGACGGGATGAATCCGATTTCAAATCCACGGGCGGAATGGATTTATAGGATAATGATGATTTTTAGGATTTTTTGGTAGTCACAATTCTGGGAATTACGTTAAGATAGTAAATTATTTTAAAATAATAATAAAATAAATAATTCTGCAAAGTACAAGCTATAAAAATCCATGACCTCCCAGGTTTCAGAATCCATAGCCGGTAAGAAGCCTCTCTCTCTCTCTTTCTCTCTCTCTCTCTCTCTCAGCAGCTTTCTCTTGCAGATATAATGGCAGGTTACCCACCGGGGTACGGCTATGGAGCGCCCCAGCCCCAGCCATACGGGTCGGCCTCCTACGGTGCGCCACCAACACAACCATACGCCCCGGCCGCTCCTTACGGTGGGGCGCCAACCGAGAAGCCTCCCAAGGACAAGAACAATGCGATGGCAGCGGGAGGAGGATACCCACCGGCAGTGGCGCCACCACCACCATATGCTAACCCGTTTACCGCTCTGATGCCATCGGCTTTCCCACATGGGATGGACCCAACCCTGGTGGCATGCTTCCAGGCCGCTGACAACGACGGTAGTGGATTCATAGACGATAAGGAGCTGCAGAGAGCACTCTCTACGTACAGCCAGAGCTTTAGCATCAGAACCGTTCTTCTCCTCATGTACTTCTTCCCCGGCACCAACACCTACAAGATTGGTAAGCTGTTTTCGACCGTTGCGTTTCATATTTGTCTTTGGGTCAAGTTGACGGGGTTGGTGCTAGAACTTCTGTTCTAAATTTTTTATCTTTTGCTTTTTGTCTACCAAATGCAGGGCCAAAGGAGTTCACTACAGTGTTTTATAGCCTTCAGAACTGGAGGGTGAGCAGTGAGCTTGGTGCTAGAAATTTAAAACGATTTGAGTTCATATCCAGATCGAACTTATCTTTGCTTATAATTCTGAAGTTGTTTACTTAATTATCTTCATAATCAGGCAACCTTCCAAAGGTTCGGCAGAGATCAAAGCGGGAAGATTGACTCCTCAGAGCTGCGAGAGGCGCTTCTCAGCCTTGGGTTTGCTGTTTCTTCGACGGTCTTGGATTTGCTCGTCGCTAAGTTTGATAGGAAAGGCGGTAAAATGAAGGCGATTGAATACGACAATTTCATTGAGTATGTTTTTATTTCCAATAGTATAAATACAAATATGTTTGATTCATAAAAATGCAAAATTGATTTAGTTTTCCAACGATAATTTCATACTTTTGTCGAACGATTTTTAGTTGTGATGGCCCTAAACATGAATTCTGAAATTGGAATCTACAACTCTTACATTGACTGACTTTGAGTGCAAAAATTTGCATCCAATTTGTTCTCATTTTAAATACAAATACATTAATTTGCATGGGTATTTGCATGTGCTACATTCTTGTATTTGCATTGGACATATTAGTATCATTTATGGTATTCATCCAGTCATCCCTCTTGGAGAAATATTATGTATACAAGTTGGACCCGCCTGGTTCAGAGGCTAACAAATCTCTATACAAGTTCAAGGGTTTTTTATATTGGTTTGTGATTTCGAGTTATTAGGGGTACATTAGAGGTTAGGATTTTTTTTTTTAATTTGTTTACTTATTTTATTTATTTCATGTCCCTAAGTTTTTCTCAAATGCCAATTAATTAATTATTGTTATCTTCTTTTTGTTGATAATGCAGGTGCTGCCTAACAGTTAAGGTACAGATTATTTTGTTGCCTTTCCTTATTGCATGAGAGGAACCTGAGATGTTGATTTGTTAGCACTATATTTGTTTCTCCATTTAGTCTTTTTTTTTTCCTTAATTTTCTATCTTTTTGTTCTTTTGGAGTTTCCATGACAGAAAGAGAGTATGAATAACTTGTAGTTGTAATGTCTGTTTCCCCCAAGTTTCTTTAGGCTTTTTGAGGGCTGGGTTTGTATTTCATTATTTTTCTTCACCTCATCAGCAAGAGTAATAAAATAGCACCACTACCACTAAGGTTTCAATTCTATATTATGACTTGGGAGTATTATGTAATTGACAATTTAACAATACAATAATGATTCTATCTAACACGCAGGGATGTAATGTACCAGTTTTGGTTTGGACCCCGTCCAAATCAAAATCAATTTGGACAAATTGGATGGATCAATAATACATATTGAATTGGATTGGTCCAGACTTAATGATCCAAAGTATTTATTGGATTGGATTGGACCTGATCCATCCATTGGATTAGGTCGGATTGAATCGATATCTGGTCTGGTCCATTGGTAGAAAATAAGAATACAGGTGTTAATGGATCAGGTTTGAATTGGAACCAATGTAAATTAAAACCAATTTGAACAGATTGAATGGTCCATACATTGAATTGGACTGGTCCAAAATGGCCCAGAGTATTCACCATATTAGATTAGGCCAGGTCCATCTGTAATAAACTCATATTGGACCAAATTGGATTAGACCAAATCTAATCCAATTAACACCCCTACTAACATGTTGTGATGCTATACTTCCTGTAGTAACATTATACTTATTGAATGTTATTGAATCATACTTCTCTACCTAGTAGCTAGTTTGTTACCATTCAAATGGAACACTAAGGGAGTGTTCGACAACATGGTTGGTTTTTATTTTGAAAATAAAAACCAAACTAGGGGTGTAAACGGATCGAATTCGAATCGGATTAGGTAATATTCGAATTCGAATCCGATTAAATATCCAAATATTCGATTCGACTCAAATTTGATTAATTAATTATTTTAGATAATTAATAAATATATAAAATAAATATTTTATTGATATAAAGTATATAAATATATAAATTATTTATATAACTTAATTATTATATATAAATTATATAAAATATTTTATATTATATATACGAATTAAATAATCAGTCAAATTCGGATATTTATCGAATCGAATTGGGTCATATCTGAATTCGAATCCGATTAACTATTCAGTATGAATAGGATATCCGAATTTGACCAACTAGATATTCAAATTATCCGAATTCGATTCGATTATGTCGAATATCGAATTCGAAATCAAATTTTCGAATACTGTTTACACCCCTAAAGCAAACCATGTTGTAAACCCCCTAAAGAGTTCAATTGCTCAAATTTCTTCTTGCCCTTTTGCTTTTTCAATTGGGCTTTTAGGCATCATATAAGATTAATTTTTCAACCTATTACACGTTGTAGGAGTTTTATTGTGTAATTTCTCTTCCTACTCGACTTCTCATGTTTACGGGTGGATTCGAGTCGAGCCGACTTCTCATATTTAGGGGTGGATTAGAGTCGAGACGAACCGAGCTAAATACTTGGCTATTCGAGCTCGGCTCACTGAAACTGCATTTGGCTCGAGTTCGAGCTCAAGCTTAAGCTCGGCTCAGTTCAAAGCTCGCAAGTTCGAGCTCAACTCGGCTTGAGCTCAACTGTAAGCCAAGTTTTTTCCTAAAAAGTAAAAATTATACATATAAAAATATTTTTTTATTTTACATACAAAAATTAAGAATTATAAAAATTATTTATTATACATATAAAAAATAAAAAAATACATATAAAAAATGTTTTTATTTTACATACAAAAAATAAGAATTATAAAAAGTATTACTATTATACATAAAAAATAAAAATATTATATATAAAATATTATTATATATATAATAAAAATTATTCATTATATATATTTATATATGTATATGTATGTATATATGTAATAAAAATTATTTATTTATTATACTAGGCTCGATTAGGCTTGTGAGCCTCACGAGTCGAGTTTTACTGGGCTCAAGCTCAGCTCGATTAGCAAATGAGCCTATATCTCAAGCTTGAGCTCAACTCAAAACTTGGTTTAAACCGATCCGAGCCAAAATTTTAACGAACTAAGCTTGAATAGCTCGTGAAAAGCTCGCCTCGTGGCCACCCCTACTCATGTTCTCCTAAACAAGCAAAAATGTCAGCCATTTTATAGTTCATCTCTCTTTCTGTGTGTGTGTGTGTGTGTGCGCCTGTTTGAGTTTAATAGCAAACATTTTGTAAAAAAGCCAAAACTGCATTGGAAGGCAATGGATAATTGAAGCTATGATAAGAGTACTTTTTAAGTTATGAAAAATGAGCATTTTGTATAAAAATCACCAAATAAATATTTGGAGATAAAAAAGACATTCTTTCCTAACTTGATCAAATCATTGAAATGGGTTTTAGGATCAAGGAACTGCCAAAACTAGGTAGGGAATAGTAAGCGCAGTATTTGATAATGTTCAGTGGAACCTTTACAATGTTCTCTTGTTCTTCTCAAGGAAATTTTCAACCTAAAAGCTTAAGCTATTTGGTGAGGTCTCTAGATAAGTTTTTTATTCTCTAACATCCATATCTTATGTTGAAATTTAATTACCATTTAACCTAAAAGTTTAAACTGTCAAGTGAGGTTTTTGAATAAGTTTTTATTTTCTAACACCGATGGTGTTTTCTTTGAAATATTACAAACGGTCAAAGGGCCTACTCCAAGTTATGGTATGATTGATTCATAAAATTTATTGATGTATGGTGTCCAATGTTAAAAATGTCAAAGGAAATAAGAAATATATATATATATATATATATATATATATATATATATATATATATATATAACGCAGAGCAATATTTTTGGCATATATTTTAATTATTGAGAACAGTGTATTTTGCAAAGATATTTTCATGGATGTAGGCATAAAACGCCAAGTATTTGTATTTTTTTTTTTTTGTTTCTTTCCATTTCTCTTCACAACATTTATAAGTTATTTGCCATTAAAATATACAAATTAATACTTGGGCTCAGTTTGAAAGAGTATAAATACAAATATGTACAGTGCAAATACATATAAAATAATACAAAATACAAGGATTTATATTCTATATATATTTGTATTCACACTCTTGCCAAATATAATGGAGCCTTAAACGAAAAAAAAAAAAGTTTTTCTTTCTCAAGTTATGGGAATTAGAAATTATTCTTTTTTTTAGACATATCCCATTGAATCATCTAAGGTTAACCAGCTTAATTAATCTTCGTAAAAGATCAATTCTATGAAGCAATAAAAGCCCGTTTGAGAGGGGCTTCTGCATTTAGATTTAGCTACTACAAAGAAAAGGCTCATGTTGAGCATCCATGTTTTAGATAAGCCATTCAGAGTAGCTTCATGTTTTAGTCGCTTAAGTGGTATTTAGAACACTGATTCGGGCTTTCTGGGTTTTCACTAAATATAACTTCTCATGTTTCAGTCTGAAGCCTAATTCGGAACGCCAAAACCATGTCCCAAACAAATCCACATAGGAAAACCTCCTTAGCTGTTTCTTTTTATCTCAAGCTTTTGCTTCTTCTGCTCGTGTTTTGGAATATTGTAAACAGAAACGCCATTATTCTTCTGTAGTTGCTCCCAGTTGAAGTAGAGGGTCAACAACATAAACCATACTTCTGGAAGGTTTTGTATTGTTCATCAAAGATGAAGGGCTTTATTCTATCAAAAAAAAAAAAAAGAATGAAGGGCTTTATTGCTGCATTTTCCACAATGGGGCGGATTAGCTGAAAACAAAAACATACACATCCGGCTGAATTATCTATCGCGTTGGAGACGCCAGTGTTCAGTAAGCTGGGTCCCAGATGGGGCCCATAGTAAACATTGGTGTGTTCAAGGGTGATAGGTAGTTCAGCCGGGTCTGTATAATTTTGTCTCCAGCTCAACCGGACTGTTTCCACAAACCCTAGCTTGTGATTTAACATAAAGTTTTTAAACTGTCGCTAACCCATCCGGTTGGACCGTTTGAACCACCAACCGGACAAAAAAGTGAGTCTGTTTCACATTAAACCTGGTGCTTGACAAAATAATTGAATTTGGTCAAGACTGTTGACCTGGATGGTCAAACCGGTGAACCGTTTGAACCGTTGGTGGGTCATAATTCAAACCATGTATATAAGAGCTAACCCTGAATCTTTTGACTCATTTTCTTATTCCCTCTTATTCTTTTGCATTTTTTTTTCTCAAATCCACTTTATGTGGTGCCATTCATTGGCGCTAGAGACCTTTTGCTACCATCAATGCTTTACAAGTTATGACCACCGTAGATCTGTATTGTGCCACCACTATTCCTCTACAACAATCGAAGGGAAGCTACGAAGGTCCTGTTTGGTTTGCGGGAATAGAGGTTTAGAATCAGAATCAAAATGGTTCAACTGTTTGGTTGAACGGAATCGGAATCCCATTCCATTCCTACTAGAATGGCATTATCCCATTTGAGGGAATGGTCATTCTCTACCCCTCCCTTGAGAATGAAATCCCATTCCTATTGATTTTAATCGAAACCAAACCAATTCTGATTCTAAAGGAATCCGATTCTGATTTCACTTTTGACTGTGAACTAAACGGACCCTAAGTGTGTATTTTTCGGTAGAGATCTCTCTAAAGTCTGAACAGATGGATCTTCACTCTCTAGGTACATCTCTCTAAGCGGAGAGCAGGAGAGCTACTTTCAGCCTACCGGCTGTGGCTGCTTGAATTTTTCTCCCCTCCCTTTTTTCCCCCTTATACCATCTACCAAACAGACCTTTCCTCCCTTTCTTTCCATCTTGTTTTCCCTTCTAACCCAGGAAACCTAGATCTAACGCAGTATATTCAAGATCCTAATCTAAAGGCCATAACCCAACTACGGGTTAAACCGTTGACCCGGATGGTGAACCATTAACCCGTTACCTGGAGGGGAAAATAGTTCCATTTCTAGGTTGGTTTTCAAAACATTGGTTTCACCTATCAATCATGGATATTTCAACTGCATTTCCCAAAGCTTTTTGAAAATATGAGCGAATAGAAAATTGATATGCATTAACGAGCAATGAAGGTTATATACATGGAATCATATATGATGGGTTCTAGACAATGTTTTAAAAAATGACCCGGAAATGGAACCATTTTGGCCATCGGTCTCCGGGTTAATGGTCCGATTGTTCGATTTGAATGGACGACCCGTTCTGACAACAAAGTTAAAAATAATTAAAAAATCAAAAAATGGTAAAAACCGTTGAACGGGTCGACGGTTCAACTGCCCGGGTCAATGGTTGGTTGACTTTTTCAACAGTTTTTTTACCAGATTCCGGGTTTTGAGTAAAACGGAACCAGCTGCCTCAATGGTTCTTGGGCCGAATGGTCCAACCGTCTGGGTCAACGGCGGTTCAAAAACGTTTGTCCTATATGCCACAAAGACATTATACTAGAAAAACTTACAATCAATCAACCCACGTCATAAAAGTAGGAAACAAGTGAATTTTCATCAAAATTCGGGGAGGATTTTGATTGGTGAAAGCCTTTTCGATATGATGTCTTTTCATCACCATAGATTTTTCCCATATATGATACTTCCAATAATATGATGACTTGATGGTAAAATTTTGCTTTATGAAAATCTATTTTTGCGCTTTGTTTACAAGGAAATAGCAGGGGAAAGTTGGTCAACGAAAACTTTCTTGTTGAATAATTGTATTGTGTTCTTTTTTTTCAATAAGTTGTGAGCCCAAGAATAAGGTGGGTAAGTGCAAGGTGCCAACCAACTAGTTGGTAAGGTCTCCTGTTTGTTATAGTAGAGACTTGGGATTGAATCTCACCTGCAACTGGGTTGGGGGGTTTATGGGTTAGGGGATGAGCTACTCTTCGTTGTGTAGCCCTTAAAAAAGGTGGGTAAGTAATTTACCACTTAGGGAAGTTTATAAAACATTATAAGACAAATTTGTCCATTTTGACAATAACTTTTTTATGGGTAAAAAAGTCATTGTATAACGTACATCTATATTACTTTAAAAAGCATGAATGGCCTCAAGAATATTTCTGGATTTTTTAAGACAAAATTTACCCCTCTATATTTAAATTTATTGATAAAAAATGAGAGCAAATAGGGTAATCAGTTATTGATATTAAATGAGTTGAAACGAGGTAATTTTTAGATATTCAATCATTCATTTCCTCTCATTAAATTCAACATTTAAGTTATTAACTTGCATTCATGTTCATTGAATCGTATATTCAAGTAATTTTTGTTTCTTCTCATCATTAAGTTCAATTAATTAAATCTATACTTAATAAACTAATATTTTCAATAACATAAAAGCTTATACTTTTAAAATCTACCTGGAAAAAATAGTGTTTTCATCTAGGTGGTGGTAAGAAATTAAATCATTTTGGGTCAAATGGGTCAATCCATATTAACATGATTAAATAATAAAATGAAAAAATAGATAAAATGAAAAAAATAGAAATTAAAAAAAAATTGGGAACATTTTTAACATGCATGTTAAACAATAATAAGTATGATAAATAAGAAATGTTTTTATTAGTGATGAAAATGGAATGTAAAATTTAAAACCAATAAGAAATAAAAATATTTTCCTATTCTCTTTCATTAAATCCTATATTTAAGATATATTTTTCTCATCATTAAAGTCTTGTAATTAAATCCACAATATTAATTTTAATAGTGTAAAAATAAATATTTTGAAAAGTAATTTGAAAATAAAAACATTTTCTTCCCTCCAGGTGGTGGACAAGAAATTCAACCATTTGGGGTCAAATGAATTAATAAATAATGTCATAATTAAATAATAAATAAATATGAAATGTAAGAAGTATTTTTATTAATGATGAAAATGGAATGCCAAATTTAAAATCTACCTAGAAATGAAATGATGTCATAGTCAAATAATAAAATTTTAAAAAATATACAATACAAAGAATCACAAAAAAGGGAAAAGTTTTTGGTGCATATCTAATGTTATATATTTATAAAATATAAAATATTAGGTACATATCTAATATTATGCATTCATTATATTGAAGAAAAATACGTATTATACATAATAAATAATTTTATCAATGATGGAAATGTAATACAAAATTTAATGTCTACTTAGAAATCAAACTATTTTTCTTTTTGGGTGGTGGTAAGTGGTTTAGGTCAAATGATATCATAGACAAACAAAAATTAAGTGTAACAAGTAAAAATTATTTATATTGTAGGATGACCCAAAAACCAACAAAACTCTGACAACCAACTCTACATTTCAAATTATAAAAACCCCTACCATGACATTGGAGACTTTATGTGGTTGTTGCCAACATGGAGCTCTTAATTGGACACAACAAAAAGCCTATACAGAAAATAGGTTTTCAATTTCTCTCCTTCTCCCTTTGTCTCTCAATCTCCCTCCCTTCTCTCTGACTCTCATAGTCATGTCTTGATCTGCCACTCCCTTTGTCTTTCCCACTCTCTCAGCTTTGGTATGTAGCCAAATCAAAACCTTTCTCTCTCTCTCTCTTTCTCGATCAATATCTCATTCTCCGTTAGTCTTTATCCCACTCCCTCTTTTGTTCTTTTCTTTTTTATTTTTCTTACAAACTTATATAATATTAATAAGATTGTATAAAAGAACTAAAGGGACCGACCACTTATACAATCAAGTTATAAATTTCTATCAAGTTGGTGTAAATCTCATAGCCAAGAGTTTCTTGTGAACTTTTATCAAATTGGTGTAATGATACCAATTTGATAAAAATGTATTAATCGTCCCTTTTTTATTTTTCTTACACACTTATACCACTTGTAAATCAAGCTATTTTCTTATCTAGATGGTGGATCAATGATCCAACTTTTCAAAGAAACCCATGATGTCATAATTGAATAATAATATTTAAAAAAATATAGAGCACCAAATTAAAATGAAAATGTACAAAATTTTGTCGAAAACATTTGAGAGCATTTCTAATGTTATATATTCATTATATTAAACAAAAATAATTGTTAAAATAGAAGCTATTTTTATTTATGATAGAAATAGAATAAAAAATTTAATAAAAATAATAATTGTTATTTACTACAAGCATTTAAGTTTATATTTAATCATATTGTTACTTTTGTTAATTCTCAATTTTTATCTTAACTATGATATATCTAAAATTCAATTAATTAATATGAAGAAAAAATTTTCACGTGCAACACATGTGCTTAATTACCAGTGGTTTAAAGTATCAATACACTCAAATGTACTGATAGGAGTTTATTGGCACTTTAAACCATGTTCTTTTTATTTTTTTTTTCAAAATTGATTTTTACTTTTTTTTCAAAAAATATTTTTATATTATTTAAGAAATAAAATAAATGGGTTCTTGAAAACACCTTTAAACATGTGTATCAAAACTCTGTGAATACGATATGGTACAACCAATAAGAGGGGTGTACTGTATTGATACATTGAACCCTAAGAATCAAATGAACATGTGTAAGTGAACACTTGCCCGGATAAGTTCACTTACCTAAGTAAGTGGCCTCTTGAAAAACAAATGGGACCAATTAAACCTTTTAATGGGAGCATCTATGATACAAGAAAGACATGGTATTGAATGAAAGCACCCTACGAATTTGGTCACTTTTTTTATGATACTAATTGACTGGCTGTAAGTTTTTCTGGTATTATAGTCAAACTCTATTATTGCAAATAAAAATATAAAAAATTAAAAAATGGTTTACCTTGTCTTATAAAATACCAACAAGTTCATGCGATGCAAAAGAAAACCAGATATACAATATGATGATATAAGAGATTAAAGAGAAATGTAAACCTAATATCCAATATGATGATGAAAGCATCCAATCACCTCTTGATTTTCAAATATAAACCCCAAAATCTAAACTCTAAACCCTTAAATCCTAAATTCCTAACCCTTAAACTCTAAAATCCAAATTTCAAACCCTAAAATTAGTGTGTAAAAGGGCTTTGGTCGGACACATGTCTCCATCTAAGTAAGAGCCAAGTATTTACTTTCATGCAACCCTCGTCTATATTGTTGACTTTATTAATTAGAACGGCTTTTGAGCTTTTGTTGTTTTTGACTTTACCATTCAAGGACCCTAAACTTCACTGGTGGATGAATTGATGGAAGTGTAAAATGAAGAAAGTATGAACACCTCACACTGATGAGAAGAAATCTCTTACGTTTCTTTGGTGTGTTTGCTGGTCGTGCAAATAGGAAAGGTTTGTCCTATATCCTCTTACTAAAACAAAAGGAAGGTTATAAGGGGCCTTATAAGGAAGGGTGGAGAAAAAAAGAAAGTATGGAAGCTTCACACACCTGTTATGTTTCTTGGCGTGTTTGTTTGGCCATGCAAATAGGGAATTAAAGCTTTTCCCTATATCCTCTTGCTAAATCAAAAAGTCATAAGGAGCCTACCGAAAGGAAGGGTGGAGAAGGAAGAAGCACCAGTGTTTGCTGAGAGGCCTCATTTCTATTACAAGTGACACTGGATCTGCATTGTTTAATTGCTACAATGATTTGCCCACTTCTGTTACAGTTGTAACAGAAGTGAGATCTAGAAATTAAAAACAAAAGACAAATAGAATACTAATGGAAATTAAAGGCAGAGGAATTGAGGCCAAAATCTCAGAACCAATGAAAAACCACAAAACCAACGAAGAGAGAAGATTGGAAATTGAACTTTGGACTTATAAAAGGTTGAAGGTGACACTTTGGTTAATTTAATGAATAAAATATGAGATGGGGTTATAGTGGATATAGTTCGGCTCGGATTGATTTTATTAACAAATTGAATTGAAAATATCCCAACTCCCACCAAACACATAGATAGAGATATGAGAGAGAGAGGGGGGGGGGGGGGGCTTAAGATCATTTTATGTTTTATTTTTCTTCTCTATCTCTGAGATATCTAAACATAATTTGGACTTTCCCTGATAACATTGCACCATGCATATCTCACTATGACCTAAGAGATTGATGTGATGAAAACTAAATATCCAACTAACATTGTTTTTGTTTGTGTTGTGTTAAAATTCAAGGTGCTTTGTAGCTTTTTGGGTAGATACTGAAATTAATTAATGTACCTGCAATTACATGTCAATACAATATGCCTGGTGTTGTAATTGTTGTAACTAGAACCAATCAATTGGCCAGCATTGCCTTAAATACTTCCCTTACACCATCTATCTATACTTGTATGACCATAGTGATACATGAATGAAAACACCATCTATCACTGTATAAACTAGACACCCCACTTATATTGGAGAGGCTTCTAGGCGAGGGTTGTTCACAAATCACAAGATGTTATAAACCAACCAACTTGACTCGAGATTGTCAGTTTTTTAAATAGTTCGATTGGTCTCTATTTAAAAGATGACAAAACCTGATGCCCCTATTTGGTTCCCGTTGTACTTTTTGTAACCTGATATAAAACTGACTATAACCGATATATACATGTATTTGCATTTATAAATTATATATATATATATATATATATATTATTGTTCTCTCTCTTTTTGTTTTATTGACAATAGCTTCTCTCCATATTTAGTATCTCATTCATCTCTCTCTAAATTGAAAGTAAAAGATGACTGATAAAAAGTAAATATAGGGATTGACAAAAAAAATAAAAGCCATGAAGCTACGAGATTGTTAGGACTGAATGCCAAATACTAAGAGACAACATCGTTATTCATCCTCTGATTCTTATGGAAAAATAGAAATGAAACAGTTTTTAAATATCGGGCTTTAACCTCGAACCCCGGAGGAGATTGCAGTGAAGGCTCTAACTAGGTTAGAGGAGTTTACTGAGGCCAATAACCTCCATACTGATCCAAGTTCTACCCCTAAAAGCTTTAAGCTGGATAAAATGGACACTGTTGAATCCAATGGAAGATGTGCCTTTGATGCCATAGCGAGAAATCATAAGGCTGTGTTTGGTTTGCACTGATACAAAACTATGGCAGTGCAAATGATTTGAATGTGAACTCTGGTCTATTTTTTCTTTCAAATTTTAACTTATTTTATTTGATTGCAGTACTAATAAAGTAAATTAAGACATGAAGCAGAATAAAGTCAAATCAAAAAATAAAATTAAATAAGAATTTTCATTTTTTTTTCATTTGCACTCCCATGCCTTAGTATTAGTGCAAATAAAATTGCACTGCAACCAAACACAGCCTAAGGGTCAAGTGTGAATGCAAAAATGGACAGCTTGGGTACAACCTCAATTGTGTTGGCTCTGCATTCGAGGCTGATAAGCTGGCCATGCAAATGGATTACTCGTAGATCATCATAGAAGGTGATTCTTGTTGGATTTTAATCTCATTAGACATTAAATCCAATGGGTTTGATTGGTCAATTACATTAGAATTTTCACTTGCACACATGTTTTGAAAAATAGTCATTCTCTTATTAAAATCAGTTTTTAACTTGTCCCACATTGGAAAATTACAAGTTTTGTTTTGGGTCTTTTAATAGGAGTTGATTTATACTCTTTAGAATAGAAGATGAGGGTATGGAGGCTTGCTACCACATTACGCACGCGCATGCATGTATGGCGCAATGAGGCGCACTTTGCTTGCGAAGGGCGACTTTGTCTTTTTGGTGCGATGCTGACCATTGATATGATCAACGACCACGATTCGATCGAGTGTGATCAAGAGGCACAATTCAAAGTTAGCAATCATTAACTGTTAACTACCTTTTAAATAGTCACAGTCATGGTTCAAAGTATGTATCGTATCTTTTGAAAACGATACGGTCCAATTTTTTTAATGGGCACAATTCAAAGTATGTTTCGAACCCCCAATTTTTTTAATAATAAAAAACAGGTTATAAGCTTTCCAAAAAGCCAAACTTTGAAAAAAAAACTAAAAAAAAATAGTTTCAGCCATTTCTAAGTGCCGATATGATAGGTCGAAAGTCGTATTGTATTGATATTTTGAACCTTAGTCACAATGTTTAAAATTGTGACTATTCATGTGTCATTCTTTGAACCAGCACCTTCCTCTTTTTTACAACTCTTCAGAAACTATTTAAGGAGCGTGAATCAAGCATTTTACAAAAAAAAAAAAAATTCAAAAATCACTTTCTCTCTCTCAGTCCAGTCTGCTACAGTCTCACAGAAAGTTTCTTTGAAGACTGTTCAACTTTACTGGTTGTAGATTCTCATCTAAGGCTCTGTTGTATCATAGGAACGGATTTGCCTGTAACCAATAGCAAACTTAGTGAAACTGAATGGGAGCAAATAACGTTCTAAAGATGGTGTCTTCAAACGCGCCTCAGAGCTTCTCCTCCAAGTTTTAGTGACCCCATTTCCCAACAATTCTCAACTCATAATCAAAATGCTTGTTGCTGCCTAAAATGGGCCGAGGGCTACAATGTAACTTTACTTCCGAGACGAGGGCTAGCTGAAGAGTCCAAGGGCTGGTGAAGCCGAGGGCCTATAAGTTTGACTTGCGAAAGAAGAAACACGTTAGAGGCCTCAGGTGTTATTTTAGGGGTGGAGACTCCGACAGTCAAGTTAGCAAGGGTGTAGCAAAGAGGATGGATGAGGCCTGAGTAGGATAACTCAGACGAGGTCACCAGGAAGCTGGAGAGCTAAGAGCAATAAATGCCAAGATAGGTTACCTAGGGAGTGACTCCACTTACTTGGAGTTAGTTACAAGCAGACGATTAGGATGCGATTTGCCTTGTGCTGCGCATTACCATCTGTGGATGTCACGTGTCCACGCACCATAGAGCCTGCCATGTGCGCCTACATCAATGCTGAAGGAGCAAATCAATCCCCCGTGGAAGTGCCTATCTCTTCCGAAGGATTCCAAAACCATTAACTGTGTTTGTAAAGATTTCCCTAGCTTTCCCTTCCAATCCTTACGTTTTTCCTTCAAACCAAACATAAGTGTTCTTCTATATCAGAGATCTCCTACAATCACACCCATCACAAAGGTAATGTGGCTGCATACTGGCTTGAACAAGGCAATGTGGAGCGCTTACCATCCCTGAGACCTGTTGCATGTGTTTAGTTCTTGACTCGGCTGGCAGGGCTCTCCCTCGCTAGCTATGATCTTAGATAAATTAAATAATTTTTTATTACTTTTACCCATATCCTTTTTATCTACCTTTTATTGGAGAGAAAAGTAAAATAAATAAATAACCATTAAAAAACCGAGTTATATGTATCTTTGTCCAAAACAGAGCATAATCTTGTAGGAGCCCGGGAAGCATAAAAGAAGAATGAAAATTATTTTTAGTTTAATTTAGTTTCTGAGAGAAAGTTTATTTTATTAATACTATTTAATAATATCCGATTACAATCCAATTCAATTCCATCCATTTGCAGCTCTGATAACGTATTAAGGCTCAATTTAAAAAGAGTATAAATATAAATATGCACAGTATAAATACATATAAAATACAAGATTTTGCACTCTATATATTTATATTTGTACTCCACCCGAGCTGAGCCTAACACTGAACCCAAACTGGGCAAGCTTATTAAGTATTGGTCTGAGACGGGTCTTAGCTCAACCAGTTTGTATGCAATCTTTATTTACCTATGAACAAATGAAAGAGAAATGAATCTTTATTTACCTATGAACAAATGAAAGAGGAATTCAGTTAATTGTTTTAAGACAGTTATTTCTCTGCAATTACAAGGAAAAAGATTATTTCCCTGTAATGACATGTTAAAGAAACAAGGAAAAAAATGATTTTCCATAGAATTCAACACTTTCCATCCAGAATATTGCCATAGGCATTAAAACACATTCTGAAGTTATAATCCAGTTCTCCCATGGACGTTTGAGAATGCCCAATTACAACCCTTCCTTTCCTCCTGCTTTTCAGCTGTATTTGCAGAGAAGTAGGTAAAATTTCTAGTTTGATGTATTTAGTTACGGTTCTTTCTTCTTTTTTTCCTTGCGAATACTTTCAGAAGAAAAGGAAAAAAAAAATAATTTTGTAGCAAAACAAGAACTTTGTTTTCTGGTAAGCACTTGAATAATAAAATAGTAGCTTCTATAAACCAATTACCAATAGGTATGGTCATGGCGAATTCAAGTTGTTGGTGCTCCTGCAACTCGATTCCATGAACATTATACACCATTAGTTGTCTGAAAAATAAAATGAACATTATACACCATTAAGCTCTGAAACAAAATACTTAAAATAGGTTAGTTTCTGTAGGAAAATTTCCCAGCTTTTTTTTGCCCCCTGATCTTACCAGTTTTGACTTTTTCAGCTCTGTACGTAGATCAGAAGTTAATATTATTGTGTACGTCTAATTTTCTGCAAGTCCCCACCAGTTTTAACGGTCTGGATTTTTGAATTGGTACACTTCTTTCATCCTGAAACTAATGAGGACCCACCTCTCATGATAGATCATAGCCGTATCGTATCGGAGAAGTATTTCGAATGAAGCTGTGTTTCTGTGTCTGAGACCGAGACAGAAGTGGAGCTCGGTGGCGAATTGGGCAATTGGCTATCGAACGAATGAAACACGTAGTACACGTTAAGGAACATAACCCAGCAGCGCACACTAGCACATTCGAGATGCTTTCCTGTTCACCGTCTGTCTCTTCAATTCGTCTCTTTCTCTCTCTCCTCTTCCTTTACTTCTTCTACTCTTGCTCATCATGCGCAGACGCACAGCGCCATGCGGTTTCACATGTTCTTTTTCCTGAAAGCTCTCCTTTTTCTTTCCTAAACAAGTTCAAGAATATCACATTCTATGTTCCGTCGGCAATTAAGGTTTTGGTTTTTAGGGTTGCTTTTGCAGAGGCCGCAACCCTAATTGATGGAGCACAAGCGACACTCGAAGAAGGAATTTGTCGTACTCTAATCTGTTTAACCTCGAGGTTAGTGATGGGTTTTTGGTATTCTCAAATGGGTTCTACTTGTTTTTTAATCCGAACAAGGTATTTATGGGGAGAGGGGGAGCTTTGTCTTTGGGGCGTGACGAGTTTGTGAAAAAGTAGGGTTTAATTTGTGGTTTACGTTATGTATTTCTATTCTTGGTTTTTTGTTTTTGGATTGCTGTATTGTGGTATTTGATGAACTTTCAATTTCCCCAACAAGATGATGATTTTGATAATTATGGGAATAGTAGTCAGAAAGAGACCAGAGGTAGCCAAGGTAGGCACTATTAATTCTAAAATGTTGTTTTTCTATTTTTTTTGTTCTATTTTGGATTTTCGTTCTGAGATTTTGAGTCACAATCAGAGTTGTTCATTTGGGTTCTAGGCCTGAAGACACATTCATAATTTGCAAATTCCTGCCTTTTCTTTCATCATTAGTACCCACCGTTGAGTAGACAATTTTAACTTATATGTACATTGTTGGTTTGAACAGGTAGAGGAACCATGAGGGACCATATGAATGGGAGTTTGTTAAAGAGATCCTCTGAGTTGGGACGAAGGAAGAAGAACAGGCGGGCAATTGAGGCTGAGGCTGGTTCAAATTCTTCAAGTAGGAGAGGCGCTGACCGCAGTGACGATGAGGAGGAAGACAGGGAGTACGGGAGACACATTTCAGAGGAGTGGTACCGATCAATGCTTGGGGAACACATTCAAAAGTACAGGAGGGGTAGGTTCAAAGACTCCTCTCGTCCAGCATCCATCCAAATGGGAATGCCAGTTCTGAAGCGTAATCTTGGTTTCAAGGGTCAGAAGTTGGGTGCTGAGGATAGAGTGCCGCATGGGATGGAAACCCCATCAGATTATCTTAATGACATTAATCCTCGTAAGACTGGAAGTTACTATGAACTCACATCAGAATATGGGACTGATAGGTTTTCTTCATCTGCTGATTCTGCTTATTTGGATCTTGGGGAAGGGATCGCTTATAGGATTCCTCCAACTTATGATATACTGGCAGCTTCCTTGAACTTGCCAAGCTTTTCAGACATTCAGGTGGAGGAGTATTACTTAAAGGGTACACTGGATTTGGGCTCCTTAGCTGTAATAGTAGCCTCTGATGGAAGATTTGGGCCTCAAAGGCGGGCAGGAATTGGTGAGCTGCAGCCCCAGTATGAATCACTTCAGGCAAGATTAAAAGCCTTACCTGCTTCTAATTCTGTCCAAAAGTTCAATCTTCAAGTATCTAATATTGGGTTGGATTCATCTTCCATCCCAGAGGGGGCAGTTGGAGGAATACAACGGTCAATTATGTCTGAGGCAGGTACCTTGCAGGTTTACTATGTGAAGGTTTTGGAGAAAGGAGACACATATGAGGTCAGTATTTGGCTTGAACTATAGCTATTTGGATCTTATTTCCTTTGTTGTTATTTTCTTATTCAGTTTTATCACTTTGGGGAATAGATCATTGAACGCAGCCTACCAAAGAAGCAAACAATGAAGAAAGATCCAACCATGATTGTGAAAGAAGAGTTCGAGAAGATTGGGAAGGTTTGGGTAAACATTGTGAGAAGAGACATACCAAAATATCACAAAATTTTCTCAAATTTCCACAGGAAGCAGCTAGCTGATGCCAAGAGGTGTTCTGAAACCTGTCAAAGAGAGGCATGTAGAGTTTTATTGGCACTCTATTTATAATTGTCACCAAAGTTGTTTATAATTTGTCTAGTGCTTGGAAAACCACTGACAGTTGATACTTGTTACCAGGTGAAATTGAAGGTGAGTAGGTCATTTAAACTGATGAGGGGAGCAACAAACCGAACTAGAAAACTGGCTAGAGATATGATGGTGTTCTGGAAAAGAGTGGATAAGGAGCAGGTGCAATTATTCTTCTTTGTGGAATTTCATAGGTCATGTTTTGACATAATGTGTTTTTGGTTCAGCATGGTTACTGTATGGATTCTCTCCCAAGAACAAGAATCACAAGACAAAAAAATGTTTAATAATTAATAGTAATGGTCAATATATGTGTATATGCATATTGGACCTTAATGTAATCATCTTTCTTAGACCCTAAATCTTTATAGATTAGGGAGCTCTGTGCACTTGGAGGCTCAAGATCTAAATTTGAAGTACAATACCACATTTATCTCAAGGTGCATTTAGTGTGCTACTAGGAAGTGTTACCAATACTTGGAAACGGGCTTAGCTGGTTGAGACTCCAAAAAGTTTTAAGATGCCAACTTGTTAAATTGGTAAGATCTGGGTCCTACTACGGGCTTATTTCAACATTTGGGTCACATCATCCTCTTGAGTGCTAGATACTGAGTCATATGCACAGTTGACTTCATCAATCTGAACCATTTAATGGCTGAGCTGCATTTCTACTGACAAAGTCTAAAATCTGGAATACCCCCATTTGATCTTTACCAAGCAGGCTTGGCATCTGATTACTAGGCTGTTTAGGGGCACTAAACAGATGTGACATGTTAATTAGATAATCTGGCTTTGAGTTGGTATTATAAATTATAATTTCAACATTCAACATGTTGTAAAGTAGTTTGGTAATCTTAAATGACTCATTGTTCTGTTGCTTATGTGCCTATACTAGCATGGAATAAAAGGTATCTAGAGAATTAATAATGCAGTAAAACCTTATAAATTTGTGAACAGGGGGGGGGGGGGGTGATTTGATTTTTATAATCTCTTTATGTCTAGAGGTAACAGCATCTGCAAAAGTTTATTTTTGAAAAACTAAAACTCTCTCGTTTGGACAGAGTAATAGGCAGAGAGGTTGGTTGCTAACTAAACTCTGATGCATTTCACAGGCCTCCTGTATTTGTACATAAATATATTTGCAAACAAGAAAATAAATGATTGTTTTGTTTTGAATATCTTATTTCCTCTCTGTCATCTGTTTGATATAAATAATTTATACATGGAATTCTTTGGGGTTTTAAATAAGAATATGTAAGATAATAAAGAACTTGATTGGAATAATTTGATAAGGTGCATTACACTTTCCCTGCCATTTGCTTGCAGGCAGAACTGAGGAAGAAGGAGGAAAGAGAAGCTGCAGAAGCTTTGAAACGTGAAGAGGAGCTCCGTGAAGCAAAGAGACAACAGCAGAGATTCAATTTCTTATTGTCACAAACAGAGCTGTATAGTCATTTCATGCAAAATAAGTCAATTTCACACCCATCAGAAGCTTTACCCATGGGTGATGGAGAATTGAATGACCAAGAAGCAGCTTTGGGCTCTGCAGAAATTAAACTTGGAGAGGAAGAAGATCCTGAGGAGGCTGAATTAAAAAAGGAGGCACTTAGAGCCGCTCAACAAGCAGTCTTCCAGCAGAGAAAAATAACAAGTGCATTTGACAGTGAATGTCTAAAGCTGCGCCAAGCAGCTGATATTGAAGGCCCTCCAAAGGATACCTCAATTTCAGGATCTAGCAATATAGATCTCCTTCATCCGTGAGTGTCTTTTCTCTTGCTAATAATAAATTTTCCCCAAATTGGCCTGATTATGACTTTAAAATTTACTATCCATCCTCTCAGCTCAACTATGCCTGTTATGTCATTGGTGCAAACACCAGAAATGTTTAAAGGTTGCCTTAAAGAATATCAGCTAAAGGGCCTGCAGTGGCTTGTTAATTGTTATGAGCAGGTTGTAGGTGATTTCTAAATAAACTTTCTTTTCATCTACCTTACATGGTTTTTGGTTTTAACTTTGGAATTTCTCTTTTTGTGCTTCAGGGTTTGAATGGTATACTTGCTGATGAGATGGGTTTGGGAAAGACCATCCAAGCCATGGCATTCTTGGGTCATTTAGCTGAGGTAGTTGATACTTCATTAAATAGTGTTTGCTTGATTATTGTGATCCTTTGCTTATCCAAAAAAGGGGAAAAATTGCTCTTTTGTATTTACCTGGAAATTCTGTTCTGTATAGGAGAAAAACATATGGGGACCATTTCTTGTTGTTGCACCTGCTTCTGTCTTGAACAATTGGGCCGATGAAATTAGTCGTTTCTGTCCTGACTTGAAAGCACTTCCATACTGGGGTGGAATTAATGAAAGGGTGATTCTGAGGAAAAACATCAACCCAAAGCATCTGTATAGAAGGTAATTTTCTGCCTGAGCAATGTTCTTTTCACCTTCTTTCTGGATAACCACATGATTTTCATATTTGGAACAAAATTTGAAGATATAGAAAAGGCTTTCCTGGATGTATTTTTAGGGAAAAAGTAAGTTATTTATTAGAAGAAGCAGGAGATGTGCCTGTGAATGTATAGAAAATATGCCCCTATACGGTTATACAATTTATGCTGTACAACAAGGATGCTTTCAGTTCCAAAGTTGGGAGGCTTTTCAGAACATTGGCTCCTGATACACCGTACCTTTTCTTGTGGAAAATATATTTATTGTTATTTCATCTTTTCTCTTATTTTTCCCTATAGGGAGTCCACATTCCACGTATTGATTACCAGCTACCAACTGCTGGTATCCGACGAGAAGTATTTCCGGCGTGTGAAATGGCAATATATGGTTTTAGACGAAGCCCAGGCTATTAAAAGTTCAAACAGGTTTAACTTCATCTTCCAGATTGATGTGCTTCTGATTATTTTAATTTCATAACCTTTCTATAGTGCATTAGCAGATAAATTTCACCTGATTGTCTTGGTGCAGGATTTGTTTCTTTTTTGTTGATACTTAAAATTTAATCAGGTTCTTATTATTATCTAAATATGAGTTTTATTTAGCTCTATGTGTTAGTATGCACAGTAAACTTATTACATGTTAATGAGCAAATTATTCACAGGTAAGAATTAGTTAGGTTCCAATCTAGTAAGTACGTCCAATCACAATCATCAATTCTTTGCCATTATATGCATTAAATATAACCCTTACTCCATGATTTCCTATGTTCTTGATGGTTGTGATGAATATATTGGTTTTGCAGTATAAGGTGGAAGACATTGCTCAGTTTCAATTGTAGAAATCGCTTGCTTCTGACTGGTACACCCATACAGAATAACATGGCGGAACTGTGGTCCCTTCTTCATTTTATAATGCCTACCTTATTTGACAGCCATGAGCAGTTCAACGAGTGGTTTTCAAAAGGGTATATTGTCTGTTGCCAGTTTGTTTTTTAATCCTTTAATTCTTGTAAGCATTATAACTGTCAAGGTTCCATTACTCATTCTTTGTCCTTGTATATTATCAGCATTGAAAATCATGCAGAACATGGAGGAACCTTGAACGAACACCAACTCAACAGACTGGTGAGTGGAGGTTTTCAGTTCTGATAATTTCACTGAGAATATTGCTTGAGAAGTTGAATGACTCAATATCAAGGGATAATATCACATGCCTAAAAGATCCTTTTTTACCTGGGGTATTGGTTAAGTTACCTTATGCAATTGATTCCTGCCTGATTTGTTGCTTCTTATTCTTTTGACAGCATGCAGTTCTTAAGCCCTTTATGTTGCGGCGAGTAAAAAAAGATGTGATAACAGAGATGACTGGAAAAACAGAGATCACAGTGCATTGTAAGTTGAGTTCTAGACAGCAAGCATTTTATCAAGCTATAAAGAATAAGATATCTCTTGCTGAGTTGTTTGACGGAAGCCGAGGGCATCTCAATGAAAAGAAAATTCTCAATCTGATGAATATTGTTATCCAGCTGAGGAAGGTACCTTGGTCTTGCTCTGGCTTCCTATCTGTTCTTTTAGTAGATATTTGCACAAAAGAGTGGCTTTCCTTTGTTGTCAATCTGTCTGTAATGTTCCCTTCCATGTTGAATACAAACAGTGTTTTTTTTTTTTTTTTTTTAATTTATGTATGTTCTGGTAGGTGTGCAACCACCCAGAGTTGTTTGAAAGGAATGAGGGGACCACATACCTGTACTTTGGTATGATCCCAAATTCTCTTCTGCCTCCTCCCTTTGGGGAATTGGAGGACATACATTATGCAGGGGGTTGGAATCCAATAACATATAAGGTACTTCCTTCAAGTTGTCCTTTGTGACCATTGCATATGGATATTCTTTCATACTTCCTGAGTTGATCATGGTGGACCATTTTTTTTTTCTTTAGGTTCCGAAGTTGGTTCACCAAGAAACAATTGAAAGTTCTGAAATGCCTTGTTCAATCTTCGGTCATGGTGTTCAACAAGAACTATTTCAGAAGCTTTTCAATATATTCTCTCCAGAGAATGTTTATCAGTCTGTGCTCCCACAAGATAAAATATCAGATGAGTCTTATCCTCTTAAAAGCGGAACATTTGGTTTTACGCACTTGATGGGTTTGTCACCAGGGGAGGTTGTTTTTCTTGCAAAAGGTTCCTTCATGGAAAGGCTGTTATATTCCATTATGGTTTGGAACAGACAGTTTTTAGATGAAATCTTGGATTTCATGGAATCTGAGGCTGATGATTCTGAATATGGTCACCTTGAGAGGGGGACAGTGAGAGCTGTTACAAGGATGTTACTGATGCCATCTAGATGTAAGTCTAGTTTGCTTAGAAGGAAGATTGCAACTGGTCCTGGCCATGCCCCATATGAAGCCTTAATTGTCTGTCATCAGGACAGGCTTGTATTCAATACCGGGCTCCTTCATTCAACATATGTTTTCATCCCACGAGTCAGAGCTCCCCCTGTAAGCTTGATTTATTTTTTCATTTACTGCAGGAACAGATTGATCATCAACTATCTTTATGACTCATACTTCTCTTCTTGACAGATTAATGTTCACTGCTCCAATAGAAACTTTGCATACAAAATGGTAGAAGAACTACACCACCCATGGGTTAAGAGGCTTTTCTTTGGTTTTGCACGTACATCAGAGTGTAATGGACCTAGAATGCCCAATGGTCCTCCTCATCATTTGATACAAGTAATTGATTCTGAAGTACCTGTTGAACAACCTATTCTTCAGCTCACATACAAAATATTTGGATCTTCTCCTCCTATGCGAAGCTTTGACTCTGCAAAGATGCTTACAGTAAAGCTATTTCCTCTTTTCTATTGCCAGCTTGTCTTGTTTTTTATATATGAAAGCTTTGTTTTATTAAGATTGTGGCTTTACCTCTATTCAGGATTCTGGGAAACTTCAAACACTGGATATTTTATTGAAGCGCCTGCGAGCTGAGAATCATCGTGTGCTGTTGTTTGCACAAATGACAAAGATGTTGAATATTCTTGAGGTATTTGTAGTTTTTTTCTATTTTCCTAGTCATGTTGTGGCACTACAAACTATAGAATTGGCCTCAATCTGGCCAAGTCACTGTCACATCCATTATCAACTTTACCTTGAGTTGCACTCATGCATGTACTGCTAGTGACACTTGACACAGTTGAATCATTGAACCTTTTTTTATCACCGTTTTTAGTCCTTTTTATTTTTGTGTTTCCTCTCCTCATGAGGGGGACCGTAGAGGCCATGGTAAGCATAGTTGGTTAAAGCTGTGTGAGTATCTCATCTAGAAATGGATAACCTGTCTTTGCATTACTGATTGGGTAGGTCAAGGTAAGCAACTTGCTAATAATAACTACCGTACCATGGTCGATCAACTTTTACCTGAAATAGAATTTTGTCCACAATAATGATAGCTAAAGTGACTGATAAATTCCCTGAGAAATATTTGTTTGATATGAATACATAAAAAATGGGGAGTCCATGACATGTTTGAAGTTTGGAAGTTCAACATTCATGGTCGTGTTAACCAGGAGCATGTAGTTAGACATGATTATGTTATTTCTTAGTAAAATAGCTTTTGATTATGGTGACTCAATCATCAGGATAAGGCAATCCAGGTAAGTTGGGATGGAGAGAGGGAAGGTGTTAGGCACCCCTCTCCCTTGTTAGTGCGAATGCCGCTTCCTCTGAGTCGAAATGCCATGCGAGCAGGCAACAGACCTCTTAACAAAAGATTTGACAGTGAGGAAAAGGTCCTAAATGGCATAAGAAAAACATGTACTGCTACATTCAGTAATGGTTTACTCGGCTTCTAGCCACTGTTTTTCCTTTTTTTTTTTTCATAAGATTTATGTCTTAAAATTCAACTGCAGAAGCTAATTGAACTCAGGGTACCATTTTCTCTCCTCACCTATTTCTAATTGTTCGCGTTGGAAGCCAATGAGTGTGCAATACTGGGGGTTCCCCCCTTCATGCTTCTCTTGGCACCAGAACATCTACCGTTCAATGTCTTAAGAAAGGGGAGGGCAGAGAATGGGGTGAGTTCGGATTCCAGAATTACAGGCTCGGGAGTTCATTGAGACCAGGGCTCCATTCTCCTTCATACTGAGCTTCAGTGAATGGGGTGGTACTGGTAATTTCCCGTCACACCTTTCCTGAAGTCAATAGCCTACTTGGGGAGAACGGGAACCTTGGTGTCTATTGCCCCAAACCATCCTGGCAATTCATTTCAGGCGATAACAGGAAAAATAAAATAAAGAGAAATGAAAGAGAACGAATGGAGCTTACCTTTGTGCATAGAGGATTCACAGAAAGTGCTTCACCCAAGAGATTTCAGAAGGACAACGCCGTGAATACCACCAAAGGTTTCGAAAGGAACTTTTGATTTTTCAGAAGAACCCCGCCGTGAACACTAAGGGTTTCGAAAGGAACTCTGAACTTCTCTTGAGACGCCAGACTTGGGAGCTTCTAGCACACCAGAATCCGAGCGCCAGAGATCGTGAGCAGTGTTGGTTAAAGGTGGAAGAGCCGCAACTGGAGTGGTCGAATCTGGTTAACGGCGACCACCCTTCTCTGCAACACCGAGCTCTTTCTCCCTTGCCATTTCTGGGAAGAACGAAGAAGAGAGAGGCCCGAAATAGAAAACTCTCTCCTTTCCTTTTTTTGGGTAAAAAGGAAAGGATTTTAAAATAAAAAAAAAATTAGATTCAGCTGATGTGGCAAGAAAATTTGAATGAGGGGGAGGGCCTGTTTTCTAGGCTGATTTCATGCCTTGGGTCCCTCCCACCATCCTCTATTTATAGGGTTCAAGCAGGGGTAGTTTAGGCATTTTTTATGCTTGTAGGGGTAGAAAGGTCCAAAAGAAGAGAATTTCTGGGTATGAAGGGTATTCCAGGTATTTTGAGAGTTTTCAGGGGTAAGATAGTCCGAAAGTGTGGGTTTGAGGGTATTCTAGGAAGGTGTTGTGAGGCCATTTTGGGTATTTTGAGGGTTTTCAGAGGTAAGAAGGTCCAAAATGTGTAAGTTTGGGGGTATTTTGGGAAGAAAGGTGTGGGGGTATTTTGATGGTTTGTAGGGGTAAAAAGGTCAAAATGAGGTAAATTTGGGGGTGATTCTGGGAAGGAAGATGTGTGAAGGGTGTGCTGGTTATTTTGAAGTTTTGGAGGGGGTTCGAACACAAGCTGTAACAAGGGAATATTCCGATCCAAGGGTAAGCAGCTTTTGAGTGGTAAGGATTTACTTAAGGAGGATTGTTGTGTTGATGCTATATCATGAGAGGGTTGTGCAAACAAATGACAACTTGCGAAATAGAATCTTGCTTGGTTTGAAGGCTAGGAATGGAGTTTTTATGTGAAATTTGGTGGGGTGAGGTTTTCAAGGGTTCCAAACTCGTTAGTGGGGTCAAATGGGTCTGAAGAGGTCTGCATCTAGGGGATTTACGAGATCCTGGTTCTTGAACAATGAAGACAGCTAAGAAGGAATTTTGCTTTGATCAAGGGTTAAATGGCGGAGCATTGAGATGAAACTTGACAGGCGAGGGTTTTAGCATACATGGAGTCCCTAGGGGGTGTCGGATTAGTCGTGCAAGGTGTCTAAAAGAGGATTTGCAAGAGGGGGCAAGTGTCCACTTTTTGGGTGCTGACAGTAATGGACGTAATTTACTTGAGAGTTCAATGTGGACATGTCCTGCAAAAATAGCTAATGGTGTTTTTACATCTGGGAGTTAATTATGTGGCTTGATTCCCTATTTACCTATGTCAGCTTTGCTAGTCTTTTTATAAATGGCTTAGGTTGGTGGATAAGGGTTACATTTTTTAACCAACAAGCCTAAAGAGTACTTCGGTGGGAGAGGAAGTGATGCTTTATGGTTTGTATACTGGGAATATGTTAGTTTCCTGGGACAATTGTATTGTGTGACCACTTTTCTTTCACAAGGTCTATGCTCTAACTCAGTCCAAGAACCCCTTAATGCTCCACTGCCTTTGGCTGTTTGGCATGCCCAAAGCCTGAAGAAAATGGTCTGCCCCCTATAGATAATGTGGTGGCTAGGGCTGTGGCTACTTTGCATTCTTGGTTATCTGCCAACAATCTGTTCAAAGACATCCTACATCATCAGTTTTTTGAGATAGCACTCTGTTTAATTAATGCCACAGTCTGATTTTTTGTATTTAGTTGGGAGAGCCAAGATTTTTTGGGTGGCTTCCCTTCATAGTTTCTGGCTGTACATGGAGCATACTTGACACTTGTACTTTTTGTCAAGTTCAATACAATACCTTCTTCTCAAAAAAAAAAAAAAAAAAAAAAACAAATAGTTCCATTCTCATTTCTTAAGCCTGCCTCTGTTTTCCTGGAGTTTGTTTTGGTGTTAATGTCATATATTTATTTGCAGGATTATATGAATTATAGGAAATACCGGTATCTTCGACTTGATGGTTCTTCCACTATCATGGATCGTCGAGACATGGTCAGAGATTTCCAACATCGGTGGGTATTGTTACTCTGAACCCTTTTTTCGTCTTTTTTTTTTTCTCAACAAGTGTCAAAGCATACAAATTTGAGATGACCAAAAGTGACTTCTCTATTGCTGTAGGAGTGACATTTTTGTATTCCTATTAAGTACCAGAGCTGGTGGATTGGGTATTAACTTGACAGCTGCTGACACCGTAATCTTCTATGAAAGTGATTGGAATCCTACTCTGGATCTACAAGCAATGGATAGAGCCCATCGTCTAGGTCAAACCAAGGAGGTTAGTCAATCTTTCTTTTGTCATACCTTGGATCTAACAGGACAGTCTTATTTGCTTGATGGTTCACCCATCTTTCATTCATCATTTGCTTATGTTCCTTGTCATTTCACTACTCACTACTTCTATGGAGCAACCTTGTGATGTTGACAACTACTTCAGTACTTGTGGACTTCAAGAGGCCCCACCTCCAGTGCATGAAACTTAAAAATAAATCATTTGAAAGTGGACGAGATTGTCTAGTTCTGTTGTATTGGTGGGTCTTGATTGTACACAAACAGTTTTTGTAGTTCCCCTTGGTTTAGGGGTTTGTCAGTTTGTCAAATATAGGTTGGCCTGATTGGTCATAGATAACATATTATTAAAGAACTATGAAAGACCGTGGGAATTTTCGTAACAAAATTTGACTTTTAGGCTCCCACCAATGTGGGGTCTGGGGAGGGACAGGTGTACGCCGCCTTACCCCTGCACATACAGAGAAGCTGTTTCCAAGATTTGAACCCTGGTTGGCTGACACTTTAGCTAAGCAAGGAGTTACTAGGGAGGTTTTGTTTTGGGCTTGTTTGTAAGGTTTTTGTTCTGATGTTTCCACCCATCCTGTTGGTTGTAAATTTGTAATTTTATTTAAAATCATCAATGAAAGTTACCATTTCCTATAAAAAAAAAAAATTGAACCCCGGTCACCCAGGTTGCAATGGAGCAACTCAACTGCATCCATGATATAAGCATATTACATGGGATACCTGCACCTGTATCCATCCATTAATCCATGTTCAGGTTTGTCAGTGGTGAGTCTTATCTCTGTTTACCATATCTGTGCCCTTTTCCACATCTGTGTCTGGGCATCATAGCCAACCAAGAAATTTGACTTAGTTGTTAGAACGTAGTTCTTCTCTCTAAATTATCAGCTTTCAATTGGGTGAGAAAAATAAAATTATTTGCTCCATAAATAATTAATAATAAAGTAATGCATGTACAATGTTCTACTGGAGTAAACCTCTTCTTTCTCATCTTGTTTGTAAATTTTTTAATCCTTTAAATGAGTTCAAACAAAAACCCTAAAACCTTAAAATATATGCTGCTCATATTTGCTGTTGGTATTTCTAGTATTTATTCTATGTATGTGCATGTATTTACATATTTTTGGGTTTCTTTCATGTGTATGGAGTTTTTAGATGACTACTTTCTACAACTGAAGAGGATATATTATCCTATGCAGGTCACTGTGTATAGGTTGATTTGTAAGGAGACGGTTGAAGAGAAGATTCTGCAAAGAGCAAGTCAGAAAAATGCTGTGCAACAGTTGGTTATGACTGGTGGCCATGTTCAAGGTGACCTGTTGACACCTGAAGATGTTGTTTCTTTACTTCTTGATGATGCTCAGTTGGAGCGAAAATTGAGAGAGGCTCCAGCACAGGTAGGATCTAAATTGTCACTTCTTAACTTTTAAACTTAGTTTTGTTGTTTAATTGTATTCTATTAAATCCACTTTGATTATTCCTATTTAGCATGTTTTTCCATTATCTTTTCTGAGCTATAGGTAGGGGCCCCAGTTGCAATTCAGAGAATTTAAACTTCATAAGATCATTCCATTTTAGTTGTGTTTGTTCCATTAGGGTAAGGATCTGCAGAAGAAATGTGGAACTAAGGCCATACATCTAGATGCAGAAGGGGATGCATCTTTGGAAGATTTCACAAACATTGGATCACAGAGTGCTGGATGTGGACCCACTTTGGATCTAGAGGGTGTCAAGACTAGTAATAAAAAGGTATGTTCAATTAAACCTTAGTACCTTACTTCAAAATAAATAAGTGAATAAGGAAAGACTGACTGTATGCCAAGGTCATGGACCTGGTGGTAAATTGATACAATACCAAGTGCCAAACTCTGAGTTTGATGATCTAGATGTTCCTTATCATCCCATGAGCTACTACCATGGCTATGACATCATCTATTTACATGCACATTTTTCTTTTGGGTTGGCATGCTTATTAGTATCATCTATTTGTGAGATACCACCTTGGCTATGACATCATGTTCTCTGAATTCCCGTTACCTTTTTGCATGGTAACTCCGGACCAATCCTTGTTTCTTTGACTACCATGGTTCTTGGTTGAAAATTATCATTTGGTCTCTTCGTTCTTTTGTGTTTCATACATCCAATACGTGGTGGGTCATTCTGACCATCCAAGTTTTACTTACGTCTCTTTGTATCATAAATCTACACCAAGCATGTGATGCGACTGTACATCATTAATAGCAACATTTCCTTCACACAAGCACATTATCGAATATCAATATGGTTTGAATTATATTAGAATCCTTAATTGATGCCATATTCCTACATGTATTGTGCATGAGTGCATCCATGATAGATGGAATGTCCAAGGGAGGTAGAGACTTTTAAATGTCCACAGAAACAATTTCTAAGCAGATTCCCATACCTTGCTGAAAATATTGGTTGGTTGTTTCACCTATGACTACCATATTTGCCATGTTTATTTAAATTATTGTGTAATGTCACAAAAATAAGCAAATCACATCTTAAAGAAAAATTGGATTTTAGCTACCTATTAAATTGCAGATCTCAGCTTTATTTACACTAAAATGCTTTGTTTGCAGAGAAAAGACAGCTTGGACAAGCATGCTCCCCCAAAAGCACGGAGGGCTCCCAAGAACAGTGATTCTCATACAGAGATTAATGAACCCAACTCATTGGACTATGAGTGGGATGATCCCGTCAGGGCCACAAGCTTGCAAAATCAGAATCTCAGAAGGCCAAAGAGACCCAAGAAAAGCGTAAATGATAACCTTGAACATACAACAGCAACAACTGTAGCTCCTGAACCCACCGAGTACCCCACTTTATATGATTATAGTCCTGCTGGTTTTATAGGAGAGGATGAAGAAATCTCACCTCCTAGCTAGTCTCCAACCTGATAGAAGTTGGGAAGAGAAGGAAAAATGAAACCCAAAATTATGGACATATATTGTCCAGATGTTGGGCTTCTCTGTTTGAATTTACAGAGATTGCATTTGGCTGTGATCATCACAAGGAAACAAAGGCAAGCAATCAGAGCGCACACCCTGTACAATAATTTGTGCATATTATTTTGACCTCATCAAGATGCAAGATTTTTCTGATTATACACGGTTTTGGTGCTCCCATAAGCATGTACAGGTGGGATATCAATTCTTACCAACCTCCCCCCCCCCCCCCCCCCCCCCCATCAAGGCAAGCAAACCCAGAAGCATGTACCGTGTAAAATCGATTTCTCATTATGAAATAGCTGTAGCAATGGCAATCTGGAAATTCATGCATTTAGCAAATTCCAGCGCTATTGGAGAACGTTCTAATTGGTTAATTGTATTGCAAGGAGCTTGATATATTAATATATTATGTTTCATTTTAAATACAAACAACCTCAAGGGTTAGTGCATGAAACATAAGATCTACACGAAGTCACGAATTGCTTCCAGAAGATAACCCAGAAATCGACTTAATGAGCTTGGTCCTATGTGACTTTCCAATCTTCAACTCAGTCCAACCCAACCCTCTTTTAGGTTGGGTTCGAATGCTGTCAGGGTAGCACAGCTCAAGTTGCCAAACTCCAGAAGTTGGGCAAAATTGATCTGTCAGACAGATTTTAAGAACTCACCTCCCAATTAGATTTAGTATTTATTGCCACCCAGACAGTTTGAAAAAGCCTTCTGACCCCAGGGGTCAGTTTATACAGTTGACAATTGGTGCAAAGGCAGGTACTGACTGAAAACAAAAGCTAGGTAATCAAAAGCATGTCCATTGTCCACATAAAGTTGGATCAACAGTTGGTGCAAACTGCGAAGTAATATTTCCATCAACACTTGGGGGCCAAAGATCCATGCCCACCCATTAATGCCAAATATAGACGCCAGTGATGTATCAAGCTGCTGAAATTTTTCAATAAAAGTTTTGAAAATTCCTTTGACTATATAGCCATATATTTGCCAATTCTTCCACTTCCCTAGTGTGGCATTTAAATAAAACTGAGCACCTAGTTACAAAATGCATTAGTCCATGAGAACTCTAAAAATCCTTGTATAAAACCACTTCCCCAGAAAGCTCATTTATGCCACAGGCATATTTAGTTCGATATGTCCCAAGAAAATGCTTTAACACAACTTTTCATGAACCAAACCAGATATCAGAGAGGGTCTTCAATCTTTGACTTGGAGTTTTAAGAACCTTCAAAACCCGATTTCTAAGACCTGACTTGTTTTTATTTAATATGTGGCCTTGTTTTTATTTGATCTTCCTGGTAAAACCTGACTTGGAGTTTTTATTCCAATAGATCATGTTTTACTTTGAGGATTCTCCTGCCTTCCTCAAGATAAAGGTACCTATTTCTGTGTCATATAAAGAAATCATGTAGCAAATCCAGGCAATCAGGCTCTTTGGATGTTATTTTCCTCACTTCCAGGCCACACCAACTTCACAAACCATCTCATATTGGACTTCTCCTCATGAAATGATGATATTGGCTGTTCAAACTTTCTCTTTTTAGAAAAAAAACGTGGAAAAGTTTGTCTTGGCCAAAATTCACCACCTAATTTCGGATGCCTACTCATTATGTGATGCATCCCCTGAATCAGTAACTCATTTACTGCTACATCATTGCCCCTTCTCTAGTGAGGTAGTGGCCGCATGTCATCAAGCTGTTCAATTGGGATTTAGAAGTGACCACAAACCCATTAGACTTCAAATAGTATTTCCATTGTGTAATGATATATTTGCTGGAAAACAAAATAAAGATAAGAGCATGCATATTAAATCAGATTAAACTTAGACCAGGAATTTTGAAGGCATTCCTCTCATCCATCAATCTCCTGACCCTCTCGGCATCCTCGTATCTTCCAACACTAGAAAATATGTTAGATAATAACACATAGTCCCCCCCATAGCCTCTCTCCATCTCTAATATCTTTCTCATCACTCTCTCACCCATATCCACATTCCCATGAAAACTACAAGCACCCAAAAGAATCCTCCAAACCACCACATTGATAACATCTTTGGGCACCTTCAAAACCATCTTCTCTGCTTCATCTAACCTCCCTGCCCTCCCCAACATGTCTATTAAGCACCCATAGTGCTTGATATCAGGAACAACTCCATACTCACTAACCATTTTGTAGAAAAACTTGAGCCCTTCATTTACCAATCCTCCATGGCTGCATGCATTCAAAACACCCAAGAAAGTGATCCGGTTTGGACGCAAACCTATCTTCTCCATCTCCTCAAACCATTTCACTGCTTCTTCTGCCATCCCATGCATTGCAAACACAGAAATGATTGATGTCCAAGATACTAAACTTCTTCGTTCAGTTGAGACCTCCTCAAACACTCTGAATGCACTCTCTATACACCCACACTTTGCATATGCATCTATAAGTGAATTTGTAATGCGAATTTCAGATGCCATGAACCCATTTTTCTCACTGTAAGCATGAATTGATTGACAAAATTCAAGTAACCCGAGATTTGAAATTGCAGGGAAGATTGCTAAGATTGTTATTTCATTTGGTTTTATTCCATCTTCTACCAGCATTTTGCAAAAATAAATGAGAGATTCCAGGGGCCTGTTCATCCGGGTATACCCATCAATCATAACAGTCCATGAGACAACTGTTCGGTTTGGCATATCATCAAACAGTGCCTGAGCCATATTCAGTTCACCCCAATTTGTTAAACCGGTGATCATGGAATTCCAACTGACCGAGTTCCTTTCAGGCATTTCATAGAACACTCTTTTCGCCTCACCCAAACAACCACAAATGCTATACATATTCACCAAAGCTGTCTGCACGTATAGATGAAATCCAAAGCCCACTTTGAAAATGTGAGCGTGCACTTGATTTCCCTTGATGGGTTGGTGTGAGCTAGCACATGCCTTGAGCAGGAAAGAATAGGTGAAGCTATCAGCCAAGCTTGAAGAATAAGAAGATGCCAAAGTTTCTTTCATTTGTTTATAGAGTTCCAAAGCTTCCTCAGGGAAATTATCCAATGAGTACTCTCTAAGCAACATATTCCAGATCATCATCCCTGTATTATCGATTTTACATTGGTGTAACCCAGTTGTGATAAACTGAGAATGGATTTGGAGACACTGGCATCTCGTTGGCTGTTTGAGTAAGAGAGAGAGCAAGCGTTGTTGAACTGGGCCACTGTAACTTTCATCTCTAATGTGGTACGTATGGAGCTCCTTCACATATTGCCTGATGATTAAATTCTTCAAGGGTCGCTTTGTTGGAGTCATTGAGCAACTGTTGATGCTAAATAGACACGAAATGGCTCTGCTGAGCTTCATGACAGGATAAGGAAAGGAGAGGGTTATGATAGACAGAAACAATGAATGGCATTCTCCTTCTGAGTCACCAACTGAGCTGCCACATGTAAGACATCAAGGTCATGAGCATCTCTTTCTTACATAAGGTAATCCCTATGCATATCATAGAAACAATTGAAAACATACAATACTACCAATATGAGGAGTGCTTTCAGAAACTAGGTCTAATACAATGATGATTACAGTCCCGTATGAATATCATCTTACAATAATGTATATACAGAAAAAAAAAAAAACTATTTTGTATCAATCTCCAGTTCTCCACATTTCATTACCTTAAGTACACAACTTAGAATATGCATCAATAGTTACAGGATGAATGAATAGTTAGAATCTAAATAAACCTACAAAATTACTACTTCGAGCTGTTTATCGAAATGTTTCAACACAGTGAAGATTTCATTTTGAAAAGGAATTCACAAATTGCATCCTTTGAGGGCTTCAAATGCATGAGTGAATGATCCCGATTTTAACAAAGTAATCTGAGCAACCAAATGCCCATAAATATATCCAATTAATGATGATTACTGACTTATAATCAACAATATCAATATAGAACTACCATAAACATCTTAAAGCAAGGGAAACCCTACTTCCAATTTTCTAATTTAAGTTTAGAAGAGCTTGGGGAAGGGGTGGAAAAGAGTGAAGAAAAGGCCCTCTCTCTCCATCCCCCAACCCAGGTGCAGGTGGAATTTGATCCAAGGTCTCCGCTACGACCAGCAGGAGACCTTACCAACAAGCTGGTTGGCACCTTGCTCCTTTTACTTGTTTCTTTTGGTACTTTCTTTGCCTTTTCCCTCCTTTTGCTTTCATTTATTAGTTTTTTAACCTTTTCTGGAGGGATTACCATAAGATATCGCAGTGCTCACACATCCATCTTCCTTCTAGCAAGTTTGAATAAAGAATCCATATATTAGCCTGAACAATAATGCCCCAAAAGCCAATAACAAATTGACGCACAAGATAATTGTGAACTGGGAAACCGAAACTCAATCCTCATATAAGCAATTATTCAATTAAACCTCAATTTCACAAATATAGATTACAACCCTGGTAGAAAAAAAAGGATTAAGGATTACAAAACGTGTATATATGTTCTTGATGAGCCACTAAATAGTGGTATACCAATAATGTATTATAAAGCATATCCCCTACCCCCCCCCCCCCCCAAAAAAAAAAAAAAGGAAAACAAAACAAAACCATAACTCAGAACTCTAACCTGAAATATCTAAGCAACGGCAATAAGTTGTTGCTTTGAAGGCTCGAGATTCTTCTTGGTATTTTGACCGGAGTCCCCAGTGAAATCTTCAATGTTATATTTGACGTTGATGTAAAGTGAACAGCTAGGACATCGAGCAATCTCTTCCCCCAATCTCAGCTCCTCTTTGGTGATTTGAAACAAATCTCCACATGGGCATGGATACGTGAAGGCCTGAAGCTCTTCCTCCCACTCCATATCTTCGATTTCCACATCATCGTAAGACATCTCAGCTCTCTTTGACCTAAGGAACAGAACAGCCAGGTAAATCAAATTGAGGAAAGATCCAAAAGAATAGGGTCTATTTAATCATTTTTCATGCATACTACCAAAGCACAGACCCTTTATTTATTGGGTAAAATGCTTAAAGCATCCCTGGGTTTTCCCAAATTGATTAATCATATCTTAACAGAAACAATGAAATGTTTATTTTATCTTTCATTATTCTTCAAAATTTCAAAATATCATTTGACACAAAAATACCTATGTCTTCTATTTGCAAAAACCCTTGGTTTAACTTGAAGATTTTAGTTCAGGAAAACCAAAGAGACTTTAAATCAAATCAAATAGTGAATCTCGTTTAGTCAGAGAATCAAGGAATTGTAACAAGTTATAAATCAAATAGTGACTTTAAACCAAAGAAACTTTAAAAGAACAATATATATTTTTTCCCAATATCTGTTAATTATGTAGTGAATCTCGTTTAACCAAATCAACTAGTTGATTCTCCGTTTAGTCAGAGAATCAAGGAATTGTAATAAGTTATAAATCAAACATTCAAACATGAAGAAAAAGACGAATGGTTCAAACAAATGTATGAGAAAACTCAAAAAAAAAAAAAAAACGTAAATTTCTGATAAGTACCTGAATGTTTTTTCTTTTCGATTTTGGCCGATGCCTCGCTGATTCCGTTCACCGCTGAATGCCTGCAACAACTCTTTGCTCAAGACTCAAGACAGTGGTTGCAGCGGAGGTTGGTCGCCATTTGTTCGTATTTCACCACCACCCAAGATGATTAAAGAGGAGAAGAAGATAAGAAGAGTCGGTTTGGTGACTAAGGGACAATGGGATTGACAGAGAAAAAAAAAACATAAAAAAAAGTGAAAAAGATGAAAGAAGATCAGAGTTGCAGAGGGAAGATGGAGGGAAAACGAAAGAGAAAGGATAAAGGGTTTTCTATTATTTTGGTTTTATACAACCCGCGAACTGTTACCCGGGTCGAACGGTTTGACGGTTCCACCGTTCGAATCAGCGGTTTTTTTAAAGAACGGGTTGGGCCTTAAACAGAACCGCTGACATGGCCGGCTGCATTTGGAGGATGTAATTGGTAATGGATATTATCTTATGGTATAACCGGAAAAGCACCCATCCCTACCTCCCTAGAGTAGAGCCTTGAGAGGGTTCCGAACGAAAGGCCACGATCGACAACTTATTCATCCAATGGCTAACAATTATTTAAATCTTCCTTATAAGTACCATGTTTATTTCAGTCCCTCTCCCATTCGTCTACTAGCTGCAAGCCTGCAACATCTCTCGCTGTTCGGAGGCTTATCTAGGGTTTCTGGTTCTGCTAGGGTTTCCGCCAAAATGGTGAGTTCAATCTGATACCTGGAAGTGTCCGTACCTTGTTTGCTACGATCTTGGTTGTTCGGTTCTGGGTTCCGTTTATTCTTTACAGATCGTTATTTGTTCTCTATTCTCTGCATCTGTGTTTTCATTAGGTTTTACAGCTTTCTATCTTTTTACATATTTTAGATTTTAGTTGGTTATAACCTTTTGAGAGAGGTTTTAATGGTGTTAGGTTCTTCCCAACGATATTGATTTGCTCAACCCTCCGGCCGAGCTTGAGAAGAGGAGGCACAAGCTCAAGCGTCTTGTGCAATCACCGAACTCATTCTTTATGGTAATCATACATATCCAAATTCGTAGATTGCCTGAAACTAATTACTATTTTGTATACATTTTCATTTATTTATATAATATTTCAATTTTCTGTTCCTCGATTATTTGGTTTTGTGGGTTGATTTCTTCCATCTTTTGCTTTAACCTTTCGAGTTATCTTTTCTCTAATTGTTCCATCTTGTTAATGCAGGACGTGAAGTGCCAAGGCTGTTTCAACATGTGAGTTCTGTAATTTGTTATCTGCTGGGTCTCTTCGTTTTGTTTTTTTTGTTTTTTTCATTTTGTAATTAGCTGGGTTATTGGTTTTGCAATTTATGGGTGTGTTGTGAATGCAGAACTACTGTTTTCAGCCATTCGCAAACCGTTGTGGTGTGTGGGAACTGTCAGACGGTATTGTGTCAGCCGACGGGAGGGCGTGCTAGACTTACCGAGGGATGCTCCTTCAGGAGGAAGGGAGACTGAGGGTGATCACTAAATGTTGCTAGAATTCGTATTGGCTTAGCATTCATTGCAAAAAGAGGCGGTTTTGGTTTTTGTTTCTATGATATAATTTTGTTAGGAGAACATTTGTGACTGAGATTACTACCGACTGTATGTTTCTTTACTTTTTTTATGGAATTTGATTTTATTTGGAACTATGTTAATATATATTGTCACAACTCCGGTTATCTTTAGTTGCCTCGTCGGTTATGGTATGATATTTGTTTACGTAATTTGTTTTCGCTACGTTATTTTGTTGAGTTTGTTTAATGTTTATATTCTGCTGCATCTTGTCTATATGTGAAAAATTAATGGAACTTCATTCACTGTTGTGCTTTTCCTCATCAAAGGTGGCCTCTATCCGAAGTGGTAGTGTTCCATATGTACGTAATAGATTGTTCTTTTCTTCTGGTATGCACCATATCAACCCTCAATCGTAAACAGTATGTGAAGCTTGATCCAAAGACAGTAACACAACAGTTTAGATTTTTACTATGTTTATATTGTTCTGGTAGTTAATCAGTGTCATCATCATCTCCACATTTGTGCAAGACTGAGATTTGAAGTTTTTTCCAATCTCGCATGTTTAATGTTCCATGGTTTCATGTGTCTTTTGAAGTTTCTGCCTATTTTGAACGATAACTTCTTTCCTACGGGTCTAGTTAATTGCATTACTATTTTTTCTCATGTTAGGAAGTGTTCATCAAAACAGTCATGGTTTGTCCATCCCGAACTCAAGTATTTTTTTATTGTAACATTAATGTAGTGTTTTTAAGCATTAGGTGTAATCGTTAATGTTTGCCTCTATTTGGTATTTGGTGACCATTTTTTGGTGTACTCTGCTGTAGCTAAAATTGACTCAAAGTTTAGTGTCATGAATGGAACTAGATTTTTCCAGCAGCAAGCCAATTGACATCTTACACCCTATAGGATCTGTTTTTAACAGTTAAAAGTGGCTGAACTGAATGGCTTATCGCTTTGTGTTGGTAGTGGTCAAAATGTTCAAGGGTGTTTAATCAACCCAACTTAAGCTTTAGCCTTTAGTCATTGAGGAGCTCACTACTTCCTGGATCTTATTCACTAGAAAGACAAACTGCTAAGCCTTTCATTTCAACTACTTCAGATGTTATAAAACACCCCATCCTTTTTTCTGTGCACAACAAATCCATTCATTTTTTCATCATGACCGGGTTGATATTGTTTACCTTTTTCTTTGCCAAGTTTTCTTTCGTGTTGCCTGTTGAGATGTCTTGTGGTATTATTTATGGGTTGAAGTGGACTTTGTATGGGTAAAATATTGTCTCATGGTGATTAGGTTTTAGTAGTTGACATTGAATTTTGAATGGGGTTGATAAGTGAGTTTTGATTATTTATGGGTTGAAGTGGACTTTGTATAGGTAAAATATTGTCTCATGGTGATTAGTTTTTAGTAGTTGACATTGAATTTTGAATGGGGTTGATAAGTGAGTTTTGATTAAAGCTTGGTAGCTACAAGTTTGTCTTTGGATTGTCTAGGTTCTTTAGCTTGCATAGAATAGAGATCCTTTTTGGATTCAAAATCTAATGGAATATCATAGAAGCTTTTTTTTTCAAGTTTCTTTACAATATTAAACAAAAAAGATGGCTTGCTGTACATTGAATCTAGGTATGTACCTCTAAGGATTTCCTTCAATGATCTAGTGTAGTCAAAATTGCTATAAAAAGGGGTGGGTTGTCGAATGTTTTCATTGGCATACCGTGCTCTTTTGCACTCTGTTTTCAATCACTAGACCAATTCTATGGTCCGATTCATCCTTGCAGTCGTTGATTATGTTTCGAAGATTCGGATTCTATACTTGTATATAATCAGCATACCCGTCTCAAGCCCCCAAATTAGTCGGGTAATGGCATGCCGTGCTCATTTTGCACTCTGTTTGCAACCAGTTAGACTGGAAAAATGTGTTCATGGTGATTATTCGCGCCAATTAGACTGGAAAATTTTGTTCACTTTTTTATTGATTGTGCTTAAACTTGTCAGTGTTTTCCTTCCCGCTAAACTGCACAGATTAATTTGTTAAGTAATCATGCTTTGAATCTTTGTATTAGATGTCTCACTTTCTACTGCGTTGATGCTTCGATGAAACAATCATGTGATATCTTAGGAAATGGAATATCTGTAGATTTTGGAGATCCTAACTCTTGATGCAATGTTCCGGTATCCAGTTTATATATAACTTAGATTTTGCCATTATGTTTCTTGCCGAATGTGTGCGTGTGGGAGAGGAGGGAGGGGGTGGGAATACCCTGCTGTGTACTGTAAACTACAATGATTGTAATGAGCATGTTGTGTTCTAAAATTTGCTCTTCTGCGTCAAAGAAAAAAAAGAAAAATAAAACTTCAGCCGGCCATGAATCGTGTCTGTTGCTATTTCCAAACAAGATCCCTCAACTATCGCTCAGACTCAAGAGTTATTATTATTATTATTATTGTTATTGTGAAAGAAATCCATTTATATATTTTCAGGATATTATCTATAATTTTTCATAATTGTTTTTTTTTTGCATTTTTCCTAAGTTCATCGCAACTTTTCATAAGCACCACAGAGCCCCCTGTCACAGTTTTTGTTGCCAAAGCTTCACTTATGAGGGTAGAGTTTTTATTAATTCTTCATTGTCATGCAAATGTCCAATTGTCCACTCATCTTTATCAAAGCCTAGTCCTCAAACTTGTAAATACCATTTTAGAGCATTTGATGGAAGATGGCACAAATAGGATGAGAGGCAATGAGGAGGTAGGGAAGCAGAAGAGCAGAATATAAGAATCCAAGTAGTGCTAGTGTATGTCTTTCCAGCATCATAGATTTTCCAGTAATCATGTCTTTCTAGCTATCATGTCTTTCCAGCATCAATCAATCTACATCTTTCTATGAGGAGGGAGAGAGAGAGCAGCACCTTTTGTTTCATTGTAGAGGACATCATGAGGCATTGAGGGGTAGTATGAGAAATCTGATCAGACCTTTAATCTATTAACAATAGGTCACTGACACGGGGGTCTTTGGAGGTTTTCAAAAGTAATGGTGAATAGAAATGTGAAAAATTCATGGTGAATTTTAGATAATATCCATAAAAGTCAGAGAGGTTTAACTAATTTACCTTTAAATTCTCTCCATTTCTTAACAAATTCATCTGACCAAAAGGAGTATAAGTTTATAGGTAAACCCTATGATGATCATTTTGACTAACTTGGCCCAGAAATTCCAAGCTTGGGCCCCCTACAAATTTATGGAACTTGGGCTTGGGCTCAATACTTCAGGTTTGGCCTGCGATATATGTTTAATTATATATATTATAAATGACACATAATATTTTATATTTGTATAAATTATAATATATGTTATACCTATGTTTTATGTATGATATAAAACATTATATACTAAATCAAATGTATTTTAATGGTTTAGGCCCAAAGCCTGGCTCAACCCAGCCCAGCCCATGATCACCTCCACTAAAGCGAAGAGTTATGAATGACTATTGAGGGATAAATAATTTATCGTTTATTCATTTAATTTTATTTATTTATTTTTAAGAAATCTTTTCGGCAAGTTTCATTACATAGTAAGGGTTTACCACATAATTGAGAAGCAACAAAGGAAATTCATTAATCTTAGTGGTACCCTTCCAAAATTTTATAGCATGTCTTGACAAGAAGTGAGAAAACAGAATTCAGATTTGATCCCAACAAGCCACTACAGCCGCACATCAAGAACATTTTGTTGATATATGGCTGCAGTGGCTTGTTGGGACATTTAGTTGGATCAGATCCAGGCTCTAAGATGACAGGGAGCTTAAAAGTTGACCAAGGAGAACTTTGCATCGGTAAAAGTAGTCATAATAAATTTTTTGTGTGTGTGTGTTTATCATGTCATTGACTTGGCCAGTTGAATTGAATAGCCAATTTGTTAGAGGAATAGCGATAGAGCAAGCGTGCCTCACACCAACATCAAAGTGCATCACAGGCATGTATTGGGAACATCTCTTATACATGATGTTATCATTCATGGGACAATATTCCCAATGCATGGCTGGGATGCGCTGTAAGGATGGTGTGATGAGCAGATCCTAACTGAGAACTAAGGGCACCCAAAGTCTCAAATCTTTACATTATTCTGTTGGAGGAGCATTCTTTTGATAAAAAAAATTGCCAATTTGAATAGCCAAGGGATCACAATGGAAAAAGCCACCAAGTAGACAAGGATGGATTGGTACGAGCAACAATTGAAATAAAGCACCGAAAATTTTCACCTGAACCCAAGATTTTTGTGGTAGCATTTAATGAATGCTATATTAATTGAAATGAAATAAATTTCCACTTGAATTCTTTTGCGTCAGCATTCAATACAATGAAAGCTATTTAGAGAAAATTGACCCACACACCAGTAAAAGAGGCAATAAAAGCAAATGTAAGGCCTTCTAGCAACCTTTTAAGGCCAATAAATTTCAATCTCTAATCTCTATCTCTCAAATAAGATTAGAAATTTTAGAATAATACAAAATATAGACTCGATTTTTTTAATGATTACAAAGTGGTCTCTAATATTTATATATGTTTCAAAATTATGCCCATAGTACATACTAAATATGTTTCAAAATAAATTCATGTCAAGCCTTAATTATATTGGTGCAAGGGCATGAGCAGGCACATGCACGTGTATAAATAAAGATAAAAGGGTGAAGAGATGAAAAGTCATTTAGGTTAAATTTAAATATTAAAATATTTGAACTACTTTTTACAAACATTGAGATTGTATCAATACTATAAAAAACATTCTGATTTAACTATTATGGACTATATGTATCGATGCAAATGAAAATATTGACCTTACATAATAATTATGATGATGACAAACAAATTCAAATTTAGGAATGTCTTTGGAAAATCCAATCCAATGCATCTTGTATATTTATATATTATGTGTATTATACTAATTGTAATTGATTTATGTATATTTATGTGTATATATATATATCTGTGTGTATCGTTTGTATATCAATTACATGCATGTATGAATATGGTATCGTATGTTTGTAAAATTGTTTATACCTGAATCTAATAAATCTACCTGATTTTATAATTTTGTTAAAAAAAACTGGTTTTATAATCGAATTGTGTTAGGGCGAGTTTGCATCTCCGCCCCACAAACGCCTCACACAACATGCGACTGCAACATGTTCAGTCACACGTGATGGGGCGTTCCCGTGTGCCGGTTGATAGAACGGCCGTTCATTCTCCAAAACGATCTCAAATCTCTTTTTTCTCATATTCCCGCTCCCTCAACCTTAAATCAACGTTTTAAAAGATGGCCCTTTAGTCTCTTACTTGACAGACCGGTGCACAGAAGAGTTGTTTAATACAGGAATCGATGATTGCAGTGAGAGATGACAATTGGGTAACGCTTCAGTTCATCACTTTCGGCTTCTCCATTGTAGTTGATTGATTGGTGGAAGGTGACTCCATCATTAATGTTCAGTGAGCAGAGTGGTGGGTCAATGGTGGTTTAGTGATGTTCTAGTGTAACTGCAGTGGTGAATAGTAGCGATGGTGGCTGCGGTGAGAGATAACACCACGCGGTGGGAGAGAAGTTGGCAAGTACGGTAACCAAGAAGAGTCGGAGAGAGATCAGTTGATGGCAATGATGGATGGTGAGGTGCAGATGGTTTTACGAAGATAGCAGTTCAGTGTGCGAAAGGAGCTGCGATGGACAGGACTTGCAGAGGGTGGAAATGAAGAAGTTGCAAGGGATGACGACTCTGTGTTTGCATGGTTGTAGATTGAGAAAACTGTGGGTTACAGTAAGGATAGGTGGTGATGGAAAATGGAGACAGTTGCAACGAGCATTATGCGACCTACAAGAATATATGGGAGAAAGAGGGAGAGAGAAATGGGGAGTGACTCTGAAGGTGACGAATGGTGGACGGTGGGGGAGAAGAACGTGTAGCTTCGACGGTGCCGATGATATGGAAAGTAGTCGAGGCAGAGAATAGAAACCGGAGGGATGGAGAATAAGTAGTTCGATAGAGAGAGAGAGTAAGAATGGTCGAGATGGTAACGGGACCAGTTTGGTCGGTGGAGATGAACAGAGGAGAAAAAAGAAGGCGTGGAGTGACTATGAGGGAAAGACAACAGAGAGAGAATAGGGAAATAGAGAGAAAGATAATGGGAAAGGTAGTGGCAGGAGGAAAGAATGGGTGGAGCTGCATCCGGTGACCGTGGTCAGAGAAGATGATAACGTCGGCAATGAAAATAACGAAGTGAGGACGAAGTAGGGATATAAAGGAGATAACACCAGAGCGAGGGTGCTTTCTGCTGGAGGAGAAGAAAGAAGGAAGTTGGAAAATGGGAAGAGATGAATGCTCTCTTTCATATGCCAAGGTTTCTTTTCCAATGAGAGAGAGACAGTTGTTATTGGCCACGTTGTCCATCTATTAAGCAAGTGACACCTGTTCAGAGAAGCTTTCTCGTTACACGAAAGATCAACGACGGAAGGAAACCTTGGCATTCGCACGCGGGAACGTTTTGGATCTAACGGCCGTCCCACTAACCCCGCATGCGGGAACGTCCCACCAAGTGCGGCTGGACATGTGTGTGTGGGGCGACAAGCGATGGGGCGGACCTGAAATTGAAGATCCAGTTGGTTTGGGGTTAGAATAACGGTTTCAATACATTGGGTGGGGGCCTGATAAACCTGAACCCAAGCCAATCCACCCTGAGTTGCACCCTTAACCATATGGTAGAGTACTTTGAAGCTGCCACCATATGTGCTCTTCTTCTTGGAAAAAACTGTCTGTTGGAATCGATCTAGTTGCATGAAAAGGGATGAAGGGTTAAGTCATTCCGAGTCAATTTTGTGGAATTCGATCAATGGCTTATGGAATAACCATATAGACTTCAATAATTAGAGTAGGAGGCCTCAGAGACAGACGATTTATGGAAGGCCAAGCAAAACTCTGATGGAGTAAGACCCGTTCTCTTTTTCATTTACTTATATTATGAAATTTCGACTTTCGCACTTTGCAGCTCTTGCTCTATGAATTGCTGCTTCTTTTCTTTCATTTTGATATGGTATTTGGATAGGCGCTTATTGATACGGTCAAGATCAATCTTCTTCTCCTCTTTTTTCTTGCCTTTGCATTGTTGTCGAAAGACTTTGATTCGACTCAATCATAGATCTTTCAAATAAAGTAGCACTTCTTTGGCATTGCAACAATAGGAGTAGAGCAAGAGATAAATGAAAATCCTAGGGAACTTCAAAAAGCGGTTGAGTTGCTTCTTTTGCATCTCCTTTATGCCATTGTCAAGCGCTTGATTTAGCTTTCGCTTAAAGCGCTTGATGGGCGCCCTCCCGCTTGATGGACACCAACACTCCTAAGACCAAAGTCGCACAAGTGATTGTAGTCCCTCTAATGAGCTCATGACTAGTTGCTTCTAACTTGATGGTATCTAAGGCTTCATGAAAGAGCTTTTGAAAGCGTTGACTTACGCTTTCCGAGTCTACCCCTTATAGAATACCGAAGAGCATATCGTCCGCGTATCTAACATACTTGAGTTTGTCCTCTTGCTCTATGATGGATCGGATCATTAAATCGAATTGGTGCATGAAGGCATTCATAAGAATAGGAGATAGCGGACTGCCCTGCAGTATGCCTTTTGAATTGGAGGCATAGTTCTTTCCTTCTTTATCTCGGATATCGGTTGTTAAAAAAGCAGCAATTAATTGACAAAAGCTCCCGTTTCCTTGCCCAATATGAAATTGTGCGGTCGAATTCAGTAATGCATGATCTATATTATCAAAGCAGCTGACGATGTCCGCTTTAATTAATCGATCAACCCCCCTCAACATGGGCATAGAATGTTAGAACCCCACGCCCTTTTCTAAAACCATGTGAGTAGGTTAGGAAAATGCTTTCAAAAACAAACCCTACTTAACAACAGGAAGAGAGCATCCATCACAACTAGATCAATCTTATGAGGTTGGGTTATCGGTCTTAGCTTTCCCGGTTTATTTGGTTTTGGAATAAAGGACTGATGCATCACTGAAAAACGGTATGCCCCCTTAAGTAATGAATCCTGTATTTCCTCGACCTTCGGCTAATCTAGGAGCGGATAATGCTTCCGGTCTCGGTCCCAAAAAAGATAAACAAGCTGACACAAGCAAGGCATTAAGTTCCGTCTTGTCTTAGTCGCATCCATTAACAAAGCCTCCATTTTATCCATCTTCTCTTTATCCACATCTCCTTCCACTCGACGTCTGCATCCATACTTGCGAAATTGGAAATAGAAATATTGATTATTGTAGTAGTAAAGGTTGTTGTTGTTCATGTGGTTTTTCATGTTGACTTCTTTCCACGTCTTGGTTGTTTCATCTGGGGCTGGTTCTGAATTTAGAGGCTGTGTTTTGAAACGAGTGAATTTGGTGGGGTAGGAAGAAAGAATGTAAATACATTCATCTCTAAAATCGCTAACAGAAGCGTTCGCAAATCTGACATTTGCTATGGTTCTTGCGATGCTCGCTTCATTACGTGAGCATAGCTTGTTGATGCTGCTCACTGCATAAGCTATTTCTTCTTCGCTTCGCTTCGCTATTCTACGTTACGCTACACGTGCTTACATGAATTGGTAAAGGCCTTGCTCAATTCCTTACAAAGAAAGGGATTTACGGTCTTCAAGCTTGCTTAACCCCACTGCTTAAACGGCCTAGAGGGCCGTTTAAGAAGAGTTGTGCTTAAGCGAGGAGCTCTTGTTTGCAATGCTGCGGCACTACAGGCCTTTTTATGTGGGTCGAAGGCCACTTTTGATAGTAGGAAGGGACGCTCACTTCATGAGCTATTGCTGCGCTTCGCTCCCTCTCCTTATTAGCTCGCTTAATTACGTGCGCTACGCTCACCATGCTTGGGAGCACCCAAGTCAATTTGGTTTCGAGCATGTGAGTTGGTTGATCACAATTTTAACTTCATGTGTAAACCATATTGCCCATTCAGTAATTTGGGTTGCTTCGAGAGCCCTATCGGTCGGCTAGCCAAACAACCGAGTCGCCTTTCTCCTTCGAGTTGGCAGGCGACTCCTTATCCCAAAGCGCGGCTTTCTTCGTTCTTTTTAGCCTGCGATTTCAGCCTCTCATTTCAAAAAGGAGAAAATCAATATTGACGGTAGAGGGTCCCGCCTGAAGTTCTTCTCTTGGGATGAGAAGATAAGTCTTATACAAGAATTCATGGAATGGCAGCTTAGCACTACTATATCATGTTAGTAGTGTTGAGCTTCACTTCTCAAACCAAAAGCCGGAGTGCTAACGCGTGCACTTCCATTTTCTCGCGGCGCTCGATCTAGCGCGCTAGCGCGTGCATCTTTTTTGAAGCTTGGTTATTAGGGGCCCTTTCTCCCTTAACCGTAGATGGCTTCTCGTGACCATCACTTTTCGCTTGGCACCTAATGACAGGCTTGATGCGCAAGGTTCCCGCCCCGGAGCAGTGAATCGGATTGCCTACAATTTTCGCCCTCCTTTCAAAAAGAGTTAAGAGAGTTTCCCAACCGAACGAAATCAACAATTGACATAGGGAAAGAGACTTTCAATGTCCCTCGAGTCGATTCCGTGTCGACTCAGTCGTCTAAATTGATGTTGCATCAATATGCTTTTTCGATTCTTTCCTCGTCATTTGATCATTCTCAACTGATTTCAAAGGAGGGCCCCTAACAAGATTTATCTTGACCTTTCTTCCAAGTGTCAGGGTCTTGTCTGACCAGCATTAGCCCCCTCGGTGGTTGCGGTGACTTGCAGCTTAGGATGTGCACGTTTGGATGAACGTTCCGTTGTTTGGTTGGTGGGGAAATAAAGTAGAATGAATCCCTCTCCGGAGAAGTCCAGCGACACTCACTCGTATTGGCTGTATCCTCCCTGTACAATGTGGCCGAGAGGCCTTTTGCTCATAGCGAGCTATCGCGCTCCGTTAACGCAAATAGGGGCGCAACGGCTTCTTTTTCTGCTCTACACTCACTCGTATTGGCTGTATCCTCCCTGTACAATGTGGCCGAGAGGCCTTTTGCTCATAGCGAGCTATCGCGCTCCGTTAATGCAAATAGGGGCGCAACGGCTTCTTTTTCTGCTCTAGTTGTCACTGAGCGTATCTGCGCTACAAGATCTTGCTTTCCCAAAAAGGCTCCGGGTCCTGTCTCGTCTCCTCAATTTAATCATTGATATTGCTGCAGCTATCACTCACACGGGGTCCTCTTTAACTATGTATTATTCCATTCGCCGGGTTGCTGCCCTACAAGATGCTGAAGCACTTCGACGGCGGTTAGCTGAAAAGGAAGAAGGGTTGAAGTTAGTTGCGGTGGAAGATGGCTTCTCCCGGCAGATCGTGGAGGGTTTTGAGACTGAAGCTGCGAGGGCTCGCTGCGCCCGGAGAGAGCTGCGAGGTCGGGTGACCGAGTGGAGCACCCTGAAGTGGCTTTTGTTTTAATGCTTTGTTTTGTTTGTGCGGGCCTGTTTGTTTGGTTTTTTGTTTTGTAGTGCATGTATGGGCCGGAGGCTATAGTTATTAATGAAGATGCTTTTCTTATGAGAATGGTCTTTTATTTCATTTTGCTCCTCCGTACCATAACTTTAGGAATTTGCCGTTTTTGGGTACAGGTATTGCCTCCTCGTGGAGGTCAGCTAATTCATAACAACCATTGCCGCACACTTTGTGAATTATGTACGGGCCTTCCCAATATTATTCTTTTGACCAAAAAGATAAAATAGAAGATTGAATGGGTTGATGCATCATGCCTAAGAATTTCCATCAACCAAAGTGGGTTACAGCTTCTCGTCTTTCAAATGAATTTTCAAAATTGCACCATATCATCTCTCTCACACACACATATATATATATATATAATCACTCTTTGCTCTCCTTTCTCCCTTCTCCCTTAATTTTCTCTTTTTCCTCCATTCCCTCTTCTCAGCCATTCCATTAAGTCAAGTAACTAGGGTTTATCCTATCTTATTAGGGCACACCATCCTTTTTTTCAACAATTCAAATCTTAAAAATCTCTCTCTCTTTCTCTCTCTCTCAAGCACCTAAATCATCTCCTCTCCTAAACTATCTCCTCCACTTAAAATTTCCTCCTAAACTATCACATGCCCAATATACCATCTAATTCTAACATCTCTTTCCCTCCCCCATCTCTCTCTTCCTCTCAAGCACCTAAATAATCTTCTCTCGTAAACTATCTCCCCCACTTAAAATTTTCTCCTAAAACATATCCTAATCTATATCACATGCCCAATATACCATCTAATTCTAATGTCTCTTTCACTCCCCCCCCCCCTCTCTCTCTCCACCTCTTTCCACCTTCTAAATATATGTATTTAATTTTTCATCAATGTATTAAAACATTAATGTTTACATTAAAACTTTTTAAACATATTTTAAGTTAAAACTTAAATATTGAAATAAGATTGGCTAAAAAATATTTAAAATATTAATAATAAGAGAAAAAAATAGATAGTACAATAAGACAAATAATAAAAGTAAAGTAATAAATTTAATGATTGATTAAAATTTTATTATAGTTATAAATAATATTTTAATATTGTCATTATAAAATTTATACCTCTTTCCATGGGACATTTTGGGCCCCACACACCATGATTTATATTGATGCTTAAATTTGGAAATTAGTATAACAAGAAGATGGGTCAAGAAAATATAAATTTTTAGTTACCAATTTGAACAAATCTTGATTGATCCAATTTGGTTTGCCAATTCTACTTTATAAATTTTTAGAAAATATGTATAGAAAATAAATATTAAAAAAACACTATTAATTTCACTATTGATTTACATGTTGTTGTTAAAACATTAGTTTCACTATTAATTAAGTTTTGAATAAAATATTTCTGTTATATTTTCAAAAAATCTTTTAAAAATTTTCCAATTTTTTTTTATAAATATGTGAAATTCCACTACTGATTTTCTAAAAATATTTTCTATGAACATGAATTATCTCCTTTATCTTATAACTCCATTAAGATGGCAAACTTAAGTTTTGGAAACATTGAGTTGTAGATCAAATGAATTGGGTTGTTTTCCTAAATTTTCCAATTTTTTAGGAGAATAAAAATGCGAAAGAAGAAATGAATCAAAGGCTCAAAAATCACTACGCATCAAGAAGGTGAAGTTTATGGATTGGGTTATTTGAATACCTAAAAACCCTTTAATTTCTAGCTTCAATTACCGGTTCATACTAAATTGGATTAATCTAATTTGATTGGTCAACCCGATTATGCAATTCTGAAAATAAAAAGAGCAAATAAAAGAAATTTTTACTAAAATTAATTTTATTAATTAGAAAAATATCAAAAAAGGGAGGATAACTTAAAAATTATAACAATTTTGTTAATTAACAGAAAAACCTATAAAATAAGGAAAATTTTTGAAAAAAAAAACAATATAACAAAAAAATTTGAAACTTAATTAATTGACTAATAAAATAAGATAATTTTAATTAAAAATATTAAAAGTAATATTTATTGATATAATATTAAAATTAAAAAGTAATAGAAAATATAAACAATGGAAAATAAAAAGTTAGCAACTTGCTTTACATGATTAATTTATTAATTAAAATAAATTAAATATCTTAGTTTTATTAACTTACTCTAAGATTAGTTTATTAGTGAGAACCAATATAGATTAATAAAACATAATTTAATTAAAATCAATAAAACATTATTTTTTAATTTAACTTAATAAAAAGTAACTCTCCCATTCTCTAATCTCTTGTAGATTTTTTATATTTTAAATTTATTAGGCAATACATAACCCAAAGATTAATAATGCTAAGGTGGATAGAGTTTAGTTTGCCTAATTAATTAAAAACGTCCTAAGACTGCTATCTAAGTGTCATTTAACAAAGACTATATATGCATTGCATTTAAGAGTAGGGGTGTTCACGGGTCGGGTTGGGTCAGTTTTTTGGGATTTTCCCAATCGACCCGACCTGGTCGGGTTAGCTAAGGTGGGAACCGAAACCGACCCACTGACAGGCCAAACCGACCTGGTCGGTTTGAGTCGGGTTGGGTCGGTTTCGGTCGGTTTCGGTTTTGTTCATGTACAAAGCCAAATAAAATCTGAATTAGTTGATAATTTGATATTCAAGAGTCCAAGATAAATCTAAATTTAATTCAGGTAAAGAATAAAATTAATAAATTCTTCATGTAAAAACAAGTGTCAATAATGGGCCTTCTAGAGTAAAAAAACTAGGTAAATCTAGGTAAGTAAATCAATAAAATAAAAATTTAGAAACCTTCTAAATTCTAATCTAGGTAAAAAACTAAAAAAAGGACACCTAATTGAATTCTAATTGTAATTGCCTAATGGGCCTTCTAGAGTTCTAGTTCTTGTAGAAGTCTAAAAGTAGAAGACTAGTAGGAATTAGGAAACTACTACCAAACTAGTAGAATACTAGTTCGGTTCGGGTCGGGTTAAACCAAAACCGACCCGAGATTTCGGTTTATGTATGTGCCCAACCCAAAACCGACCGGTACGGATGAAAACCCGGTCGACTCAGGTTGAGTCAGTCCGAGTTGATCAGTTTGGTCGGGTTGGGCATTCTTATGAACAACCCTATTTAAGAGTAATAAAATGTAATAATAAGATAAAAATAAAAATTAACACGAATTTATTTAACAACACGTAACCCAAAAATAATTTGAGTTGGACTTAGTACCACTTGACCCATTGATATTGTTACAAGTAGGTGGATTTAATTCTAAGTTTTGAAGGAGAACACAAGTAGGTGGATTTATGAACATTTTAACTTACTCGTTAGGGTCCATCTTAATTATATTGCATTTATCATAACATATCTCCAACAGATAAATTTAAGCATGTTGAATGTGACAGGCTTGAGGTGGCCCAAATGACTCCGAGAACCCTGTCCATACCTATTTATAATACACCACCCCCGTTAATTAGGAATATCTCCCCTGCATAATACTATGCAGAGGATGAGATGTTCTCCATGTACGACTGTAATAAACGTGGACAGGGTTCTCGTAAACAGGAGATCGGGGCTCGGCCCAAATGGCCCAATGCGCTTGCCACCTTTCCCTTCAATTATGTGGCCTTCCAACTATCCACATTTATTGCGAACACTTGATCCGAGGGGCTGCTGCAATGAGAGCATGTGCCTCGGATTGGACCATCACGTCATTTCTGAGCAAGTAACTAATTTTAATGGCAGATTCTTAACCAGTGACTTTTCATGAGAAACTAAGGGCCGAAGCTGATGTTGGGGTTTGAAATTTGAATCTGATTATTACACCCTTCAATGTCTCGTTATTCAGTTAAGCCACTTCAGTTGCCATCAAGTCTTTATTGTCTTATCCAAGAAAATTATGAGAAACACAGATACTATATCAGAAGTATCTTAAAATCTGGTTTCAACCCAAAACCAACACAATTTATAATTGGGACATTAATGCAAAAACCAAATCCTATATGGGGTCAGTTCGGTTAAGCCCGGCCTGAATTTTTGGGCTGGGCATGGGCCTGGGCCGAACACTTTAGGCCCAACCTGGCCTGAAAAGCCCGGCCCCAGCCCAACCCATGATCACCTATAATTGACAGTCCTAGTTGCCATTGCCCTTTTACAGGATCTGTTCTTTGGTTGTGGTTTTTTTTTTTTTTTCTTTCTTTTTTTTATGCCCTTTAAAAAGACCATCATGTAGAAAAAATCACCTCTATTGTATGACTAAGATTAAAGAATTCTAAACAGCTAATTCTCTTTTTCCCTTTAAAATGCAGATACAATCTGACCAAAATTTGGTCTTTCGAATAATTAAAGGTAATGGGTACAACAGATACAAGTTGTTGTGTTTCTCTCATTTTGGGTTCCATTAATCAATGGTAATCCAGTTTTATCTATGGGCCACTGAAGCTGATTCAGACTCCTAGCTGTGGTACAAGATAGAATTGCAGATTAAGAATATTCAAAGATGGTTCTTTATATGACTTGGGTAAGCGGTTATATTTTATATATTGAGAAGTTTTTCTTGATGGATACATCGGTATCATTGTTTCACCACTTGTTCTGACTTCTGACTGGTCTGTCAGGGAGTGGAAAACAAAAACAAATCTCATCTCTATTTTGAGCCAAATTTCTTTCTTGAAGTTTGATCACCAACCCTCCAAGGCTAGTAAAGGCAATTTTGCACCACTGGTCCTGTTAGAGTTTAACAACAGTGGTTTTGTCCAGAAAGCATACCCACTTTAACAAGACCTGAGTTGACAAAAATATGTAAAATAGGAATTAGTTCTTGTTAAAAAAATGGTTTAAGAATTTAGAGCCCAAAAATGTTAAAAAAGAAATAGAAAATGTATTTTGGCTCCAAAACGTTTTCTTAATAAAACTTGCTCAAATTTATGTTCATGTTTATTTTTAAAATAGTTCAAACCATAAATTATTGATCATATTAATAGAAACTTTTTAATTAAAAAATATATAGTTATAATATGTTTTTCCATACATATAAAGGATAAAAATATAAGAAAACCTTATGTGATTTAACTTTTATCAGTTGCACCATAACTAAGGCAATAGTATTCGCTTTATATGGTCTTAGTACAATAAAACATTAACCATGCATAACAAATGGTATTTGGATTTAACTTTTAAGGGGCATTTTTTTTTTTGAGATTTTTGAGAGGGGGAAAGTTGGTCAATGAATTTTGGTTTTCATTGACCAAGAATCCCATGTTCTTTTTTCATATTTATGTGGGGACTAGGGAAGATTTATTTTTGTGGGTAAGTGATACCCATCCCCTAAGTGGGTAAATAACTTTTCCACCTAGAGGGAAAATTGTCAACACTTGAATGTGACAAAAATGCCCCTTTTAATAATAGATTTTTATGGTTAAATGGTCATTGCATTATTTACTTGGGAAATAAAAGAACATGGGTGAATACACTTACCCGAGTAAATGTTTCCCAACAAAAACTTACCTAGGTAATTACATTTACCTGGGTAAATAACTTACTAAAAAGTGAACGAGGCCTTAACTTGCAAAGAATCCAAACTAAGCATGTATTGTGCATGTGTGCAAGTATTAATCATATATATTTAATTTTTACGACCCGCATGGACCCTAAGACAAATATCTGCTTTATATAGTAATAATGGATAATCTTTATTTGTTTGTAGTTCCTAGATAACCTTTATCCTTCCTTTGCAATACCTAAGCAACCAATGATGAATATAGGTTTTGTTTGTCATGATGTCTTTTAGGGGGCATTCTTTTTTTTGGATTTTGAGAAGGGGGAAAGTTGGTCAATGGGATTTTGATTCCCGTTGTTCAAGAATATCATGTTCTTTTTTCAGATTAATGTGGGGACTAGACCTGTTCATGGGCTGGCCCGGCTCGGCCCCCGGACGGGCTTGAACAAGTATATGGGCCCGCGGGCTTAACCTCGGGCCAAATAGCCCAGCCCGCAATAAATTCGAGCCGGGCTCGGGATTTGCCAAAATAGCCTGGCCCGACCCATAGTTAAAACTTAAAACTATGTAAAAACCCTATTTGAGACCTCTTTGCTCTTTGCCTCTTCCCATTTTTTTTCCAACCGAACCCTTCATCTCCAATCTCCACATCCAACATAACCGAACCCTTCATCCTCACACTCTCAGGCAGCCACAACCGGCGAGGCGGCAAACGTTCACCGGCGCAACAACTCCGGCGGCGGCGGTGAGCTCTCTCTCTCTCTCTCTCTCTCTCTCTCTCTTTCTTTCTCAGACACAAACTGATCAAGTGAACATTGTCAAAATCGCAGATCAGGCTCGCAGCTCACAGACCACAGTCACCGACTCACCGTGAACTCTCCGGCGAATACGATCACCGGCGGTGGTGAGTCCTCTTTACCATTTTATTAGTACCATATATTCTGCAAATTCTGTTAGTAGTACCACAGACAATATTATTTTCCATTCCTCCTGCGTCCTCGCAAGTCTTGTTTCGAATTGCCCAATCTAGTATTATTGGAGTTTGGATGCCAACATTTTCGAGATATTTCATTTCGTTTCTCATGCTCCAAAGGCGTGAAACTTGTGAGGCCATCAAATCCTTGTCACACAGAAAGGCATACCCACATCTGCTGATATTCCATGTGTAGGAGAAGTTGTAAACGCTTCCTGTGTATATATGAAAATCAGTGATGCCCTTGGGTATGGTGGTCTGGCAGCATCCAAGGCCATCGTCGCATGATAACCCCGTCACTTTCGTATCATTCAGGCAACCTGATCTGCAACCCACGTAGAATGCCTCGCCATTGAAGTCATACAAAGTTCCAGAGGTGTCGCAACCGACAGTCATGAATCCGTTTCTGGTGTCCGCTTTTGGAAGTTCCTAGTTAGGGCTATTCACTAGTATCATTACCAGGTCATTGTCCTCACCCACATAACATTCGGAAGTCGTCCACATGGTGGTTGCCACTTGCCCATGCAGAGATATGTTAAAAATTGGTGTATCATCGGAATCGGAGTACATCATCAGCTAGGGATCACCATTAGTGGTGTTGTAGAATAACTGAAAATCTTCATTCAGGAAACACTTGGGACTTAGTACCATATATTATGTTTAGACCTGTTCATACTTCATACGCTTATCAAAAAACCGTATTGATTTTAAACACCACCGTATTGTTTAAAATCTGTTAGAGATAATATATTCTGTTATAACTGTTGAAGATTTATGTATTATAACTATTGGAGATAATATATTCTGTTAGTACCAGTTACGAACATTGAGAAAATGCATCTTCTGTTTTTCCCTTATTTGAAACTACGTCAGAAATTCAGAATACTGATCGACTGTGAACAGCACCCGCCATCTATTCTCAAGTAGTTGTTGGTTGATTAGGAAATGATAATGGAGGTTCATGGCAGTATAGACATGCAATGAGAAACATTAAAATTATGACTAGAGATTTGAGAATTAACTATAGATGGGTACCAAGATCAGCCAATTGTGTGGCTGATTCTCCTGCAAGAAAAGGGGTGGGAAGGGAGCAAATGTATTGATAGTTTATTTCCCAAAAAGGCAGTGTATGGGTGGGTAGCAGGTGTTGGCCCAATACGAGGGAAATGTTGGCTTTTCCTATTTGTACAGCATCTTTATGACTAATAAAGTTTGATTGCCATTTTTCTTGAAAATTCTATAACCCATGGGACTTAAGCATCATACCTCAAGTGAAAAGTGATAGAAATAGAAGAAGAGGAAGAGTGAAAATCTGTTAGTCTTCACATGCACAAAGAAACAATAGTGATAGCCGAATGCTATCATCTTGCTTGAATGCTATTGTTTGTCTTGAAATAGAAATTTACTAGGTAATGTTGGTCTTCTCTCCTTTAGAATTTATATAAATTTTGATTTATATTATTTTGTCTTGAATTCAGAATTTATATTATTTTTTTAATGTAAATAAATTTTGATTTATTTGATTATTGAATTCAGAATTTATATTATTTTTTTAATGTAAATAAATTTTGATTTATATTGATTATTGAATTTAGAATTTATACTGAATTTATATTCTTTTTTAATGTAAATAAATTCTGATTTATATTGATTATTGAATTCGGAATTTAAATTCTTTTTTAATGTAAATAAATTCTGATTTATATTGATTATTGAATTCAGAATTTATACTGAATTTATATTCTTTTTTAATGTAAATAAATTCTAATTTATATTGATTATTGAATTCGGAATTTATATTGGATAATCTGCAATTGGTTTTTTTTTTGCAGATTCAGAAATTATATTCTTTTTTAATGTAAACAAATTGTAGAAATTTCTTTTAGTTTTTTATTTAATATATGCTTGTCTTATTAATAAAATTAGAATTCATTATGCAGGTTATTTCATATTTAATAATTACTATCATGTCAATGGCAAGTGAAAATGCGGCTGCTGGAGTAGATATAGTTGATGATGACTATCAAGAATTTGACCAGACTTCCACTAAGAAAAGATTGACATCTAAGGTGTGGGAAGAAATGGAAAAGATAAATTCGGAGAAGGCACGATGTAAGCACTGCATGAAAATATTACAAGGTACGTCAAGTAAGGGAACTACTCACTCAATCAAACACTGATGGGAGTACTTCTTTGAAAAACTACAAGTTTGATCAACAAGAGTCTCGTAGGGCATTATCAATTTTTCTTGTATGTGGAAAACACCCTTTTACTACTGTTGAAGAACCTAGTTTTAGATTCTTTATTCAATCTATAAATCCTAAATTCAAAAATGTGAGTAGGCATACTGCTAAAAGAGATATCATGTCTAGTTATGTGAAAGAGAGAGAGGGTGTGAAAAGTGATTTGTCTAATACACTTGGTCGGATTTGTTTAACTTCCGATAATTGGAGATCTGAGCACACTGATGATGAATTCATGTGTATAACTACTCATTGGATTGACAATAATTGGAAATTACAGAAAAGAATTATTCGCTTTAAAGCTTTGGCACCTCCTTTTGATGGACTATCTTTAGCAGATGAGGTGGCCATGTGCTTAAGCGAATGGAATATTGATCAAAAAATTTTTAGCATCACATTAGATAATGCTAGTTACAATGATGTGATGGCTAACTCTTTGAAATTGAGATCTTCAATACATAAATCTTTGGTGTGTGGTGGTGATTTTTTCAAAGTTGGTTTGAATATTGTTGATGATGTTATTTGTAAGATTCAGGATGGTGTGAAAAATATAAAGAAATCAGCTGCCCGGAAGCATAGATTTTATGAACTTGCTGAAAAAAGTTTTCACTTAAACACAACTAGAAGATTGAGGTTAGATATGTGTGTGAGATGGAATTCAACTTATTTGATGCTTGAACATGCCATTTATTATAAGCAAGTCTTACAACATTGGGGGGAAAGGGATAATATTTTTAAAATGTTTATGCTTTCAGAAGAAGAATGGGGAAAAGTGGATAAGCATCACAAGTTCTTAAAGGTTTTTTATGATGTTACTTGCATGTTTTCTGCCACTAAGTACCCTACTTCAAACATTTACTTCAAGGGAGTGTGGATGATTCATAGACATTTGATGTTAGTGAGTAAGGAACCTCAGAATTTTATGACTGACATGGTTAGAAAAATGAAGGAGAAATTTGATAAATATTGGGCTGAATATAGTATGATTTTGTCTTGTGCTGCTGTGTTGGATCCTCATTGCAAGATTAGGTTAGTGGAATATTGTTTTGATAAACTTTATGGGGATGAAGTTGATGAACATGTTAATGCTATAACTAAAACACTCAATGATTTGTTTAATGAATACAAGGAAAATTTTTCCTCCACCTCCTTTGTTGGATCTTCTATTCAATTTGACATGAGTGAGAGAAATGATGATGGTGAGGGGTTTGAGGATTATGAGCAATTTTTGAATTCAAAAAGAAAGATTCAAAGTGAAAAAACTCAGTTAGACCTTTACTTGGAGGAACAAAACCTTGATATCAAAGCAGATGTTGATGTTTTGGAGTATTGGAATAAGAGTTCACTTAGGTATCCTGAATTGGCATCAATGGCCCGAGATATTTTGGCTATTCCTATTTCCACAGTTGCATCCGAATTTGCATTTAGCATTGGAAAGAAGATGATCAATCCTTGGAGAAGTTCACTTAAGTCCAAGACAATTCAAGCTTTGGTTTGTCTTGAAGATTGGCTTCATGCACAAGGCCTTGTATTAGGTAATTTTTTTATTTATTGTTTATTAAAATATATGATTCATTTAATTTTTTCTAATAGATTTTTCAATTGTATGCAGGGGGATCAAGCTTGTTAGGGGCTTCTTCAGGATCAAGCTTGTTAGAAGAGGATGGAGAATCAAATAGTAGTGATGATGATGATGAAAATGTTGAACTTGATGATATGTTTTAGGTATTATAATAACATATATTTCCATTACTTATTTGTCATTTGACATAATAACAAATTACATATGTGACATGAGTACTGAATTTATCTCTTATTTTCTTTTGTAGGATGGCTTGGAACTTGGAAGTTGGAATGTTCAATCTTGTTGGTGAATTCAAGAATGAATGAAGATGGCTAGAAGCCTAGAACATGTTCTATTTGATATGGTCATATGGGCAATGAAGTCTTATTTTAATTTTTAGAATGGCTTGGAACTTGAGAGTTGGAATATTCCATGTTGTTGGTGAGTTCAAGAATGGATGGAGAACATGTTTTATGGATTTTATTTGTCTTATTCAGATTATTTTTTTATGACTTTGGAGGAACATGAACTTGAAGTTATATGAATTTAGTTTTAGTGTGTGATGCTATTTGTAGGAATATGAACCTATATGATTTGCTCTTAAGCATCTTATGTGTTTTATTTCAGGTTTGCCTTGGTTGTATAGAAACAACCAAACAATAGGGAATATATTAAACAACCTTAAAAAAGGTTGTTGATTCACTTGATTGTAAGAAAAAAAGAATGAAATTAAAATGGGTTCTGTGATTTCCATTTGAATAAATTTTTTGATTTAAGAATGTAAAATTGTGTTTATTTAAATAGGGGAAAAAACATCTGAATTAAAATAGATAATGTAGGGAAAAATTTTAATTTCTTTTATTAGGTCGGGCTTCGGGCTCGGGCTCGGGCTTCGGGCTTTTTATCAGGGCCGGGCTCGGACCCAAGTTCTAGGCCTATTGGTCGGGCCGGGCTCGGGCTCGGGCTCGGGCCAATTATTTTTTCGTTAATGAACACTAAAAGCCCGGCCTGAGTCCGGCCCGGCCCGGCCCATGAACAGGTCTAGTGGGGACCAGGGAAATTTTTTTTTTCTGAGTACCACTTTCCCAAGTAAGTGATACCCATCTCCTATGTGGGTAAATAAATTTCCCACCTGGGGGGAAAAGATTCTAACACTTAAAATGTGACAAAAAATACCCCATCTAATAATAGATTTTTATGGCTAAAATGGTAATTTTCTTTTTAACTTGAGAAATAAAAGAATATGGATAAATACACTTACCTGGGTAAGTGCTTCCCAAGAAAAACTTACCCAAATAATTACATTTACCCGGATAAATAACTTAACGAAAAACGAACAGGACCTTAATAGTATTATGTTTCATCAATTTGTTAGGCTAGATAAAATGGAAACATTGTTAATTAAGTTGCATTTTGTAGACTATCTTTGAAAACATATTGATGCAATTATTTGCCTTGGGTTTCGTGAGGGGATTGGATTTCTAGATTCATCAAAAATGATTTTCTTGAATCACCAATGTGATGTGATACATTAAAGTTTGAAAAGGGAAAATATCATATCTTTATATAGTAAAAAATATTTAAAAACACACCCAATCAGCATGCATCTCCACTATCCACTAAATGGGATCTTATGCCTTAAAAACGCATAAATACTGTTTGGCAGCATTTATTAGTTTGTGTGGTAAAGGGCCTCAAGTATTGATGAACTTTCAAAAATCTATACTCAAGTCCCGCCGCATTTCATTAATTATTGAAGCATGTGATGTCATGTGTGCCTTCAAATATTTCAAAATCCTAGCGACTCTTTTTGAGTTCTATCAAAGTGAACTTGCATCAAATTTTCAATATTCAAAACCAGATCAACAAATTCTTTATCAAGACTGTATGAAAGGACTTTAAGATGGGCAGTTTGCTAATTTTTTCACTCATTGTAATGTTGGTTAATGTGCTGGCCTTAAGTGTTGATTTATGAAAGTTCAAAGTTCTTAGTTGTGGCACTTGAAAGTTGAGGCCCTTAAGTGTCACTATCAAAGCATAGAGTATTTATTTGTAATTTTTCCTTTAGGCTGCGTTTGGTAGAGGTGTAAAATCGAATCAGAGTAAATTTTACACCTCGGTTCGATTTTGCAAGCATTTGGTAAACATGTAATTTTACATCGAAAATTACTGTTGAATTACATCGATAATCGATGTAATAAATACATCTCTCTCTCTCTCTCTCTCTCTCTCTCTCACTCTCTCTTTCTCTCTTTCTTCTCTTTCTCTTCTTCTCCTTCTTGTCCGCCACCGCTGCTGCAAGCGGCAAATCTGAACCCATACGTTCTCAATGGAAACCATCATCGGCTCAGCAGAAACAGTTCCATGAGAACAGAGGCAGAAGCTTCATCACCAGCTCTGACAACCATCTGCCTCCTTCGCTTGGGAACAGAGGCAAAAATAGAACTAGTTCAGCAGAAGCTTCATCACCGGCTCTGGCATAGTTTCAATCTTCGCCAGAAATGTATAACCCTCAACGTCGTGGTTTCAATCTTTGTTGGAACTCTCCTGTTTTTGCCATGGTTTCAATCCTCGTATGACCCTCTCTCTCTCTCTTTGTTCTCATTGTGCCAAGTTCGAGGTTCAAACGCCTTCTTCTCCATCTATGTGAAGACGCTTAGACAATCAAGGCATCTCATTGTCCCATCGCCCATCGCCTATATACCTCCGACAACAAATTCCAAAAAAATCTGCTCAACCTCCTCCCTTCCCTTCTTGTCTCCAATGGCTCTTGAAATGGCTTCTTCAATACTTGTACGCCGATGATTTTACACCATTTTGCCAAACATATAAGAGTGTAAAACATGCATTCGGCCGGTTTGTTTTTTACCCTGATACATTTGAGCATTTTTTATTTCTACCGATGGAGTTTTGTATTAACACGTCTAACAAATGCAGTCTTATTGTACTTGAAATATTAACTAGTTATGCATTGGGTTATGTTTGGTTTGAAAAAAAGGAAAGAAAAGGTAAGGAAAACTTTACAAACCTACGAGAGATAACATAAAATACAATCTTTCAAAATAAACTCGGTGGCTTTACTTTTTCTTTTTTATTTAAGCTTCACAAGGCAAATTCTTTTCTTAGGTAAATTACTAGCTAGGTAAATTACAAAGACCCCCTCACATGGAGTCAGCCATAAATACCCTCTTGTCCTTTTATTTGTGACAAAAGACCCTTGAACTTTTACCTTGCAACAAAGATCCAAGCCCCCTCTTTTAATATTCTGTCAGTTAATTTCTAAAAAGATTTTAATTTGACTGTTTGCTCAAATGATTTTACCCTTTCACATACACTTTGATAACCCAACAATTTATAAACATAATGGTTCTCATATGGTTAAAATAACTAGCATGACATATGTATACATAAGTTTTTTCTTTATCAAATGGTTTTCCACAATGTATTTATGTAGGTTAGGGTTTGATAGAAAATTAAAAAATGGGCAAGGCATAGAGGAATGGATTTTGCCAAAATACATTTCACATTTTCAAAATTAAGAAGAGGGTATTTTATAATTTAACGCTAAATTACATTTCACATTTTCAGATTTAAGGGTTAGAGATGTATTTGTCGCAACTCGCAACACAAAAGTTCAGGGTCTTTATGCCTTTATTGCAAATAAAAGTACTGGAGTATTTGTCACTGATTCCATGGTACAGGGTCTTTATACAATTTACTCTTTTTTCATGAAATACAAGCAAATTCATTCAACATGACTATGGAGGAAAGAAGTTAATTGAAGCTTTTATTTAACTTTCTTGTTGGTTAGGATTTCGGTAACAAAAAGAAAAAAAAAATGTTTCTTTTTTTTTTTTTTGTTGGAAGCATATTTATAATGTACTTAACAAATGTTTTTCATGTTTTGACGGTTTAAAGTTTTAAAAGGAAGTTTTCAAAGGTTTTGACCTCAAGGCTCAAACCATGTATGTTTTCTTTCTCCTTGAAAAACAGGCAAAATTTGTCTTGCTTGAACAATTGCCGTTTGCCAAAACCCAGATCATAATGATGTCAAATGGATGTATTGATTTTATTTATTTATTTATTTTGGACAAGCAAATCGATGTATTGATTAAGGTCTGATATACAATACTGTTGGCATGCTACCATTCTTCATCAAAATCTTTTTCTTCTTTTTTTACATTCAAGTAGGTATTAAAAAAATAAAAATGTGTTTTTTTTGGGTATTTGTATTAAAAATGTGTTGAAACTTGAAATCGGTTCATACAAAAACGAATTTGTTGAAATGAATGAGAATTGGGATCAATTTGTAGAAACGAAGAGAGTAACAGTGCAAGATTTTTCTCCTTCCGAAAGGATTTGAAAGAAACGTAACAGTGGTGCAACTGCAACATCACTGCATCCTGGGCACCCAACTCAAGTCCCAGCGGCCAGCGGCCCCCCCTCTCTCTCTCTCTCATCAACTTTAAAGCACGAAGAACCAGAACAGATAAACACAAATTCGAGCCCCTCTTTCGCTTTCTCGATTGCATGCATTTCTCGTGTCCGTGCGAAGCCGTGTCGTCTCCCCTCTGTGACAGTCTCTGTTTCTCTCTCTAAAGGTTGCCTTTTTCCTCACAAAGACAGATCAACAGAATTGTCCCTCAATTGGACTTCTCTTTATTATTTGCTTTCGGTTTTCAGCAAAAACTTGAAGAAATCCAATTGAAGAAACTGGTCTGGCAACAACTTATAGCATTGAGTAATGCCGGCTTTCGGATTTGCAATCTTCAAGCCTTTGGTCGGTTTTGGTCCCTTTGGCTAAAGACCAATTGAAGAAAAATCAAACACCCAAATACGCGTCAAAACTCAAGAGTTGCGTCACGAAAGGTTCTATATATATTTTCTTCTTTTCTTAGTTTTCTTTCATTCTCTTTTGGATGGTTTGGTTGGGTAGCTCACCGAAAAACAGAGGGTTGATGTTGTTGAACGATTGAATTCATGCGTTCTGGTGGGAATTGAAGAAAGCAGATACCGACCCATGTGGAACACCTTTTCATTTTCTTTCAAATTTCGTCTAGATTTTTAATGAGAATCAAAGAAAAATCTGCTTTCGTATGTATTAGCCCTGGTTTTGGTGAAAAAACCCACCAATAAAAGCATGCTTTCTTGCCCTTTCTGAGTATTTGGAAGCGTAAATTTGTTGGTTACTACAACGGTTTGAGTGTCGTGGGGGCTTGAGGCGTGGAAGGAGCAAACCCATTTAAGAATCGGACTTGGGTAGCTTAGAAGTGTCAAGGGTTCAACGAATTTGATGCTGATAGGCCGATACGAATCAACACTGCTGAAAGCTTTGCATCTTATTGTTAAAACCCACAAAGAAGAATCCTTTTGATACGTGTGAGGATTTGGATCTGTCTTATTTAGTGGTGATCGAGTATAATTTCTAAATATTCTAGGTTGGCTATTACTGAAAAGGATGGTTGGAAGTGCAGAAGTAGTCCAGAATGGGTATTCAAATGGCTCCATTCATAATGGTAATGTCACGGAGGAGAAGCTTGACGAACTCCGTCGCCTTTTGGGCAAAGCTGACGGCGACCTGCTGAAGATTGTCGGTGTTGGGGCTGGTGCTTGGGGTAGTGTTTTTGCAGCTCTGCTGCAAGACAGCTATGGTCATTACCGAGAAAAAGTTCAGATCAGGATATGGAGAAGGCCCGGAAGGACCGTTGACAGAGCCACGGCTGAGCACCTGTTTGAAGTGATCAATTCGAGGGAGGATGTATTGAGGCGCCTGATCAGGCGCTGTGCATACTTGAAATACGTTGAAGCGCGGCTAGGCGATCGGACGCTGTATGCTGATGAGATTTTGCGAGATGGGTTCTGCTTGAACATGATTGACACGCCACTCTGCCCTTTGAAGGTCGTCACCAATTTACAGGAGGCTGTTTGGGATGCTGACATTGTTATCAATGGCTTGCCATCGACGGAAACTCGTGAGGTTTTTGAAGAGATTAGCAGGTATTGGAAGGAGAGACGGACTACTCCCATCATCATCTCTTTGGCGAAGGGTATAGAAGCTGCATTGGATCCCGTCCCCCATATAATCACTCCTACACAAATGATTAGTCGGGCAAGTAAGACTTTCTTTATGTTTTCGTTCATTTCAACTTCCGGATCACTTGTTTTTTTTTTTTTGCTTCGCATGCCTTGTGTATATGTTGTTTCCTATAGCTTGAACTAAAGATTCTATTGCTGGTTCTTTTCAAGAATGCAGGAGAGGTTAACATCTTCAGCTTAAGTAATGGTGTAGAATTTGATAATATATCTTTATCTTTGTATAATAATAGAATGTCTTGTTCTAAGCTTAGGATTTTGAGAATCAGAAGTGATGAAAGGCATTGGTAGTGGAACAGTTGAGTAGCAATGGTAGAATCATAGTTCTGGTAATCAGGGGTGCAGTGTGAGAATTGAGAAATGGAAGCTTTGGTAGCTCTATTTAGGGGCTTAACCTTGCATAGGAGGTTAGAATCACAAGCATGGAGTGCTCGGGAACTTAACCTTGTGCAGAAATGTTATCATAACAAGTATTGTGTATTTAAAGAGGATATCAGGTGCTACTGGAAAATTTTCTCAGATATCCGTGTATTTCATGATTGTTATATCCTGCAGTGCAGGCATAGTTGGCAGTCTTTCAAAATCTTCTGATTTTAACTTATTCACAACTAGCCAGCTTTATTGATTTCATGATAAACCATCTTTCTTCCTCTTTTTAATTGTTATTAAAATGATTCCCCCCTTTGTCATAGGATGGTATAAATTCATTAAAATGATGGTAAACAATCCACACATGATTTTTTTTTATTCATTTGTTTTTTTCCTTATCGGCAATATTTTTGACAGTTAGAATTTATGATAGCAGTTTTGCTTATCTATGATGGGATAGATGTATGAACTCTTATGTCAGCAACCCAAAACTAACTATAACACAGATGCCTGCAATGACTTGTTGTGGTGAAAATAGCAGTATAAGTTTAAACCATTTCTTCTCTTCAGTTATTAGACAACACCTCACTTATCAAAAAAAAAAAGGAAAAAAGAAAATTCTTTCCCCCATATCCCACCCCACAAAGCATGATTTTCCTGTAACTATCTCCAGTCTATCTTTTCACTCTCTGCTTATTTTTCTTCATGAAAAAATGGACTTTGACATTTCTTTCCTTGGTTGATAATACTTACTTTTTTTATTTTGTACTTTCCAGTTTTTTCCTTCTAAGCCTAAATGATTTATGTGCCTGGCAGCTGGTGTTTCCATGGAGAATATTCTTTACCTTGGAGGACCAAATATTGCTTCGGAGATTTACAACAAGGAGTATGCTAATGCTCGGATATGTGGATCTGATAAGTGGAGGAAACCTCTAGCAAAGTTCTTGAGGCAGCCCCATTTCATTGTTTGGGATAACAGTGACCTTGTCACTCATGAAGTTATGGGGGGCTTGAAGAATGTTTATGCCATTGGAGCTGGTAAGTTTTTAGTGGATCGGTATGTTGTTAGTAGGATCTAATCTGTGAAACAGAATCTGAGAATTGGATTGTTTCTGTGTAAGATTCTTATTTGCTTGTTCTTTCAGTAGGTAATTTCTGATATTTAAAATTGATAGCTTTAGGGCTGTTGAAAAGAAAATAAAAAAAGGAAAAAGAAAGAAATAACGTACTGATTGAGCTACAGGGTTAATACTAAAATGTTGAAAATAGGGTATTTTGCTAGTGCCTTGACCTAGGTTCTTTCATTCTGAAGTAACATGATGAAATATTTGAGGGCTTGAAACTTCGCAGCCAATGGAAAGCCTGTTGACAGAGTGGAGTGGTGGGACAGGATTTGTCTTGCTGGGTTTCCAGTCGTGTCAAATTACCAAGGATTTGAAGTCTCTCTTTGTGACATGCAACCAATTTTGAGAAGGAAAAGGAATCTGAAATGGAAGTAAATATTCAAAATGTTTGGGAACACAGCTAAAAATATTGATCTGAATGTCAATGTTCTCTGAGCATTAATGTAACATCTATTTTTGAACACTAGTTTTGCAACTGGAACTTTCTAATCTAGAAAGGAAGCGCTAGAGAAGAGAATAGTGCCTAGTCAACTGCTTCATTCTCCTTATCTTTTTTGTGACTAAATCAGTTTATCCAATCAAATCAATGAACAGATCTATAACAGTGAGATTTCCCTCATAGCATGGGACATTTTGTGTGGTTGTATCTTAATATTCAACCTGTATAATTCTCCTTGTCCTTTTTCTCTTAGGTAGAAACAATGCATTTTTATCCAAGAGAGAAAAGATCGCATCATGTAGGGCAATGCTAAAGAATTACCAGTCTTTCTTTATGTCTATGCTTGCAAATGGTATTTTTTGTGGTTGACAGTTGTACTTCGTGTTAGTGTAGGGGTATTTCTATCTTTATACTCATATTGAGGTTGCTGATCTGTAATATTATATTAGAACTAGTGTCCCTCACTTAAATAAGGGCACATGTGTCTTTTCCATTCTGTTAATAATATAAAAACATGTCTGGCTGAATGGGGGAGTAACTTTTACCCTAATTCGAACCAGACTTTTCTTCTCTCTTTTTCTCCTCTTTTCTCTCTCTCTTTCTTCCCTCTTTCTTCCTCTCTCTTCTTGACTGTTATCAGATTAACAGAACTCAAAGGCAGGCCGAATTCTAACATGGTATCAGAGCTAACTAAGCAACTCGGATCTGCCTAGATTTCTGTTCTCTGCGCACTCAATCTAGGGTTTTCCCTTGATTTCTCTGCCATCGATTGGAGATAAGGGAAAGGACTGAAAAGGAGTGGTCGCCCTCTTCCCTTGGAGGTTTCTATTGCCTCCAGTTGTGTCTTGTGTGGTCGGTTGTTGTGGTTTCTAAGAAGCCCTCCCCTAATCGATGAAGAGGAGGGCTGATTCGTGTGGTGCAGTAGGTGTCTTGTGTGGATTGATTTTCTTCTCGTGTGGTTTGTCTTTCGAGTGATGAGGTAAGAGATTTCTGTGCATATTTTCTGTTATGAATCAAATAGGAATTATGTTTCAGATCATATGATGGAATTTCAGACTGTAGTGTGCTAGGGTTTATGCTGTTTTTTGTGTGATTCGAAGGAGGAGTGGTGCTCATATAGTGGTGAGATTTCAGGTAGTCGTAGGGTAGGGTTTATGGTGTAAAGAGTACAGTCTTCAGCAATAACAAGTGCTGAAACCAGTGTGATCAATGTGCAGAATTTAGTGATAACAGAATTCAACAATGGGAGATAACAGCGATAGAAAATCTAATGTGATGATACCTACTGACTACCTGAATGTTCAAATGACCTCCATTAAACTGAATGGAGAGAATTATGTACCTTGGGCTAAATCTGTAGAAGTTTTTCTGAAGGCAAAGAAGAAGGTGAAATACATAAGGGAGGAGAAATCCTTCACTGATTCTCATGAATATGAAGACTGGGAACAAGAGGATGCACAGATTATCACATGGCTATGGAATAGTATGGAACCCAAGATTAGTGTAAATTTCATGTTTCTTGACACTGCCAAAGATGTGTGGGATCATGCTAAGAAGTTGTATTCTGATCAAGACAATACAATCAGAGTATATCAGCTGTATCAGGAATACTTTAATCTGCAACAGGGCAATCAGTCTTGAGGAGTACTATGCTTGTATGAGAAACATCCGCAATGAGTTGAATGTTTATCACCCCTCACTTCTGATGTCAAAATTCAGCAACAATAGAGAGAACAACTTGATGTGACTCGATTTTTGGTGGGGCTGAAGTCTGAGTATGAACCAGTACGGGCTCAGATACTAGGAGGGTCAGCTCTCCTTTCTTTAGAAGAGGTGTTTGCTCGACTTCGGATGACTTCTATTGGATCTACTGAGAACTCTAATGTCTCAGATAGATAAGCCTTTGCAGTGTCAAGGGACCGTGGTGTTAGAGGTGGAGCTCGAGGAGCTCAGTCTAGCCGTGGTGGTAGCAGTGGTCTGGTATATGGCCGGAGTGGTGGTGGTGGACCTACATATAACCGTGGTAGTGGTCGTACTGGAGGTAGAGATTCAGGGGGAGCCCGTGGTAGAGGACATGGCTCAGGTCCGAGGAGGTGTACTCATTGTGGTATGGATGGACATACCATTAATTATTGCTATGACTTGCATGGTCCACCCTCAACCTGGGCCAATCATGCCATGACTAGTGACACCAGTTTCAGTTCCAGACAGGAGAATCGTTCAGCTAATCAGATGCCTCTTACATCCACAGATGGTTCCGCGAAGGAGATGGTGAGTGTTCCACGTGATGAGTATGGGAGGTTTGTCCAATCCACATCTCAGCAGAATACGACTATCTTTGCACGCTTAGGTATGGCTTGTTTGGCATCCACACCCAATCCCTGGATTATTGACTCTAGAGCCTCCGATCACATGACTAGAACTCCAGGTGTGTTTTCTCCCCTCTCTCATTGCTCAACATCACAATTTGTTACCCTTGCTAATGGTTCCACATCCTCCATTTGTGGTGTTGGTAATGTTGACCTGGACCCTGTATCCCTATCCTCAGTTTTGTATGTCCCTAAATTTCCGTTTAACCTTATGTCTGTTAGTAAGCTGACCAAGTCACTTAATTGTTCCATTACCTTTTACCCTTCTATGTATGTTTTTCAGGATCTCAAGACGGGGATGAAGATTGGTGGAGGGCATGAAGCTGGTGGATTGTATTATCTTGACGGTGGTGGAAGAACATCAATAGCTCTCCAATCATCTCTCTCTCCTCTCCAGTGGCACTGTCTATTTGGTCATCCTTCGCTGAAAGTTTTGAAATCTTTGGTTCCTTCGTTGAGTCAACTTTCTGTTTTAGATTGTGAGTCATGTCAGTTTGGGAAACACCATCGTGTTCCCTTTAGTTCTAGAGTTGATAACCGTGTGTCGAGTCCTTTTTCTTTGATTCACTCGGATGTTTGGGGTCCTTATAAAGTGATGTCATACAATGGATATAGATATTTTTTCATTTTTGTTGATGATTTTTCAAGAATGACGTGGCTCTATTTAATGAAAGAAAGAAGTGAATTGTTTACCATCTTCCAAAAATTTTATGCTGAGATTCGCAATCAATTTGGTGTTTACATTAAAATTTTTCGTTCTAATAATGGCCGTGAATATTTATCTTCATCATTTCAAGAATACTTGGACCAACATGGCATTATACATCAGACCTCATGTACCTACACCCCACAACAAAATGGGGTGGCTGAGAGAAAGAATCATCATCTCTTGGAAACAACCCGATCCATCATGCATCACATGAATGTTCCCAAACCCTTTTGGAGTGATGCGGTGCTTACTTCTTGCTTCTTGATTAATCGGATGCCCACGTCTATCCTTGTTGGTCATTCCCCATTTACTACCTTGTTTCCCACCTTGTCTCCGTTTCCTCTTTCTCCCCGGGTATTTGGGTGTGTCTGCTTCGTCCATAATTTGGGCCCCGGGAATGACAAGTTAGATTTACGATCCCTTAAGTGCATCTTTCTTGGCTATTCTCGGACCCAGAAAGGGTATAAGTGTTACCATCCTAGTTCTCGACGTTCCTTTGTGTGTGCTGATGTTACCTTCTTTGAGTCTACTCCGTTTTTCTTGGGGTCCGGTGATGCTTCTTCCTCCTCATCACCTCCCCCTCTTCCACTTTCAGTTTCTGATTCTGTTCCCCTTGTTCCAGCAGTGACCAAGTCCTTGCCTCCGGTGCCACCACTTGTTGAACGCCCACCTATCCGTCAAGTGTATACACATCGCCCACGTGTATCGGCTGCTACTCCTCCGGCTCCATCACCGTCGACAGATCCGACAGTTGTCTCCACACTAGCCCCAAACCGAGTATCTGATCTTGATCTTCCCATTGCCTTGCGGAAAGGTAAACGCACTTGCACCCTTCATCCTATTTCTAATCATGTTTCATTCACTCACCTTTCCGCTTCCCATCGCCAGTTTATTTTTTTATTATCCTCAGTTGTTGTTCCTAAGGATGTCCAGGAAGCCCTTGCCTCTCCAGGGTGGTGCCGTGCAATGGAAGAAGAGCTCTCAGCTCTACTTCATAATCATACTTGGGAACTCACCGCTCTTCCTCCTAGGAAGTAGGCTGTCAGTTGTAAGTGGGTTTATACTGTTAAGTATTTGCCTGATGGTAGCGTTGAGCGCCTGAAAGCTCGATTGGTTGCAAAAGGGTACTCCTAAACCTATGGTATTGACTACACAGAGACCTTCTCCCCAGTTGCTAAGATAGGGTCGGTTCGTGTTGTGATCTCTCTTGCAGCTATGTATGATTGGCCCCTATATCAGCTTGATATCAAGAATGCCTTTTTGCATGGTGATTTGCTCGAGGAGGTCTACATGGAGCAACCTCTAGGGTTTGTTGCTCAAGATATGCAGACTCAAGAAGGCTATATATGGGCTTAAACAGTCTCCTCGAGCATGGTTTGGTAGGTTCAGTGAGGTGGTAAAGAAGTTTGGTATGAAACAATGCCAAGTTGATCATTCCGTCTTCAGTCATGACTCTCCGACAGGAAAAATACTATTGGTGGTGTGTGTAGATGATATTGTTATTACCAGGAATGATAAAATGGGCATTGACAGGTTGAAGACTTTTCTACAGGAACATTTTCAAACAAAGGACCTTGGTAAATTGAAATATTTCTTGGGGATAAAAGTAGCAAGGTCTAAGCACGGTATTAATTTGTGTCAAAGGAAATATGTGCTTGATTTGCTGGAGGAAATAAGTATGTTAGGTGCTAAACCAACTGAAACACCTATGGAAACAAATACTAAGCTGAGCAGTGATATGGGTGAAGTGTTTGAAGACCCTGGCAGATACCGACGACTTGTAGGTAAACTAAACTACCTAACCATTACTCGGCCAGATATTTCATTTGCGGTTAGTGTGGTAAGTTAGTTCATGCAAGAACCTCTGGTTCCTCAATGGAATGCGGTTCTAAGAATTGTGAGGTATTTAAAAGGGGCTCCTAGTTGTGGTTTGATATACAAAAGTGGTGGAACACTTGAAATAGAAGGGTATACTGATGCTGATTGGGCTGGTTCTATGTCTGATAGGCGGTCTACCACAGGTTATTGCACTTTTCTGGGGGTAATCTGGTGACATGGAAAAGTAAGAAGCAGACAGTTGTGGCAAGAAGCAGTGCAGAGGCAGAATATAGAGCTATGGCACATACTGCTCGTGAATTAGTGTGGCTAAGGAACCTTCTACAGAGATAGGATACAACATTAATACTCCAATGAAGCTCTATTGTGACAATCAAGCTGCAATTCATATTTCTTCTAATCCAATGTTTCATGAATGAACCAAGCACATAGAGGTTGACTGTCACTTTGTGAGAGAGAAGGTGCTGAATGGAGTGATAGACACTGCATACGTTAATACAGGGAACTGGTGGGCAGACTTATTTACAAAAGGGTTGAGTCGGGGAAGAGTGGACTACATATGTAACAAGCTGAGATTATATGATATATACTCACCAGCTTGAGGGGGAGTGTTAGTGTAGGGGTATTTCTGTCTTTATACTTATGTTGAGGTTGCTGATCTGTAATATTATATTAGAACTAGTGCCCCTCACTTAAATAAGGGCACATGTGTCTTTTCCATTCTGTTAATAATATAAAAACATGTTTGGCCGAATGGGGGAGTAACTTTTACCCTAATTCGAACCAGACTTTTCTTCTCTCTTTTTCTCCTCTTTTCTCTCTCTTTCTTCCCTCTTTCTTCTTCTCTCTTCTTGACTGTTATCAGACTAACAGAACTCAAAGGCAGGCCGAATTCTAACACTTTGAAATCTCTTAATTAATGAAAGTTGTAGTTTCCTATAAAAAATGGTCTTTTTGTGAAGACTGTTGTCACCTGGTTAGGTGTGATTTGGAAAAAGTCCATTGCAATGTAGTTGTATTTAGTATCTTGGTTTATTGTTTCTTTTGGAGTCTGTAGCTTTGTTCTCTCTCTCTCTCTCTCTCTCTCTCTCTCCCTTTAGAGGACTCATTTGGACTGATAAATTGGGAATATCACCAGTGGAAAGACAATAAATTGCCAATTTTTATGATAGTACATACTACATAGAGGTACTCTGTTTTTAAAAGATGTATTTTTTACTAGTAAATAGGTGTTGACCAACACCATCAAAATGGTATTTTTTTCCCAAATTACTTTCTTTGTTAAAATGGTTTTTTTTTTTTTTTTTCTTTTGCATCAATAGAAGAAAGTCTTCTTAATCTTTTTATGTTAGGTGTTCCTTTAGTCATACTCTGAAATAACTTTCTTTTCAGCAAAAGAAAACTTGGTAAAATATGCCTTTTGATTTAGTTTCAGACCTTTTCTATTAGTCACTGAACTTTGAGTGCAATCCTTAAGAAAGCCAGAAGGTAAAATGGTTTTACCCACCATACTTTTTAAATCTCTAGGGAGTGCTTAATCAATCTAATTGGTGAAACTCCCATCTGTTCACTTTTTTTTTGACTAAAGATAAGGCAAAACTTTATTAAATCAGAGATAATAATACAAGAGGGTCCCCCCAAAATTATCTTTTGGGACAAGACAACATGGGATTCAAGCCATTACAAATTCCTGAAATTCCCAGCACCCAACCTAGCCCCCAATTGGGTGGTCTGAAACCCCTTGACAGCCGAGACCCAAGACAGGAGTTTTCCAAAGACAAAAGCAATAAGATCTTCTGAATCTTTGTATGAGTTACAGAAAATCCTTTTGTTTCTCTCTGTCCATATAGAGCTAATAACAGCAGCCGGAATGGTCTCCCAGATACTTCTTGCAAGCTTTGACAGTCCCTGCAGCTCCCAGCAATTCAGCAGCTCCTTCACAGTGCTTGGCATGACCCAACTAATACCCAGTGCTGAAAGAAAGTGATTCCAGATTTTTGTTGAGACTGAGCAATGGATTAACAGATGGCTGCTGTCTTCTTGTTTTTGCCCAGATACCTCTTTTTAACAAATGTGTTTTAGCTAAACATCTGTCTAAAGAAACAGCCCAAACTAAAGCATTAACCTTTGAGGGGGCTACAGCATTCCAAACTTTTGCAGCCGGAAAATCCACTGGACTGAGGTTCGACAAATGTCTAACAAAAGGTCTGACAGAGAACTGGTCATCCGAACTCCAACTCCATACCCAACTATCCTCCACAAGCCGATCCAGGGGCTGAAGGTAAATCAGTTCCAGAAGCTTGGTGAAGCTTTCAATCTCCCAATCTTGAAAATTCCTTCTGAAGGAAGGGCACCTAATCACAGTTCCTTCATTAATTTCATTACACTCCCAGATAAACGCATCCTGGGGTTCTGCAATCTGGAAAAGCTGTGGGAATTGATTTGAGAGAGTGGATTGCCCACACCAAGGATCCTTCCAAAAAAGCAATCTATCCCCTTTCCCCAGCTTTGGTCTCAATCCTCTGCCAAAGACAGGAAGAGTATCCATGATTTTTTAAAAAATTGAACAGCCAAGAGAATTGAAAGATGAGCTAGTGATCCAATCCCCACTGTCAGTATTATATTTGGCTGCCATTAGAGTCCTCCACCATTCTTTTCTTTCCATTCCAAACCTCCAGATCCATTTCCCAAGGAAGACATTTAGATTAAGAACAAGTTTGGCACTCGCAGTCACACTTAATCATTTTGTTGTGCAGTGGTACATGTCATATGGTCTAACTTAAGTCTTACTTCTGGTTCTCTCCTTTCTTTCTTCTCTCATGCTTTAGCTTTGGTTTGAGTTCTCATGGAGGATCTCCAATGCCCTACTGAGGCTCACTGCTGGAATGTCCTTGCCTTTCTCTAGGGAAAATCTCCTATTTGTGTTATTTGTCTACCAATGAATGCCCCCGATGTGAGTGAAAGTCAGAGTTTGAAGAACGATGCTGAAGTAAAGAAGTTTAGTTTTGTTTCTGATGGTTACTGTTGAATAAGCTAGTCTTACTTTAGTTTAGTGCTGCAAGGGCACACATGTAATTTTACATTGTTTTATTATTTGAGTGGTCGCCCTAATATAAATATCAAAAAGGCTGGCACCGCCAGCTGAGGTTTTTATCTCCAAAACCTTTTTTTCTCTTTTCTCTCTTCTCTCTTTTCCCTCTTCTCTCACTATTCTGAGATCCTGCTGTGTGTTTACCAAGAAAACATGGTATCAGAGCAACAGGTCAAGTCTTAGGAGTAATGCAATCAGTCCTTTTCTTTCTCCAGCTGCTTTCTTTGTCCATTAGTGATCGAATCAAAGAAAAGGGACTTCTGGTTGACGTGAGGAGGCTTGTTGTGTGATTCTTCCTCTCCCCTCTTGGTCGTGGGCCCAGAAAACACCAAGGGGAGGGACGCCGAATGCTGTGAAAGGTTTTTTTTTTTTTTCTTTTAGATGTGATGATTTGCCACATTTTTAGAGGAAATTTAATGTTCTTAATAAAGAGAATTGCTATTTTTTCAATTAACATACATGCTGAATGGTATATAAAACTAGGAAACTAGCCAAAAGTCAGTTTTTTATATTATAAAATTTTTATCACCTAAGAGACTAGGCAACTAGGTACCACAGTGTCACCCAGAATCGCCTAGATGCCTTGAAAATTATGGGCAAGGGGTGGAAGAGAATATTGGTTCTCATTGTCTGTAAATTGCAGGAGGTTTGCATGTTAAAGGGTTTGAGCAGAAAACTTCATTAGAGGAGAAAGAGGTGTTAGGTTCTATGCTGGAATGAAGGAAAATTGTTTGTGAACTCTTAGAAGATAATGGTGAAACAATTAGAAGTTATATTAGTGGGAAGGAAGGAATGGAAATGAAGCAAGTTTGTGGTGGAGAAAAAGGGTTAAAGGACAAGGCCATTGTAAGATTGCAATATCACAGGGCTTGACAGTGAAGCACTTGAGGTCGAGGGTAATTTAAGTGAGTTAAGCGAAGATGAAATTCATGCCGATGAAACTCATATAATTGAATGGTCAGTTGATATGGAAAAGGTACTAAACACAGAGGAAGTGAGTAAGTCATTGGGACTTGTTTTCATAGGAGGAAGGAAAGCACTAGAAAGATGTTCAATTAAGTGAAATTTCCAATGCCTATCAGAAACTCTGATGCAGGTTCAGATGGACTTGTCCAAAGAGGAAAAGCCATTTGGCAAATGATTCCAGGAGCAGTATTTTGGATTGCGTGGCAGGAAAGGAGTTTAAGGGTATTCCAAAACAAAGCCAAACTGTAATTGTTTGTATTTTGGGATGCTGCAGTGCTGAAATTCAATTCTTGTACCTTATATTATTATCTTTGAAATTAATAGAAGTCTTATTTGCTGATGAGAAAAAAAGGTTGTCAACTTGTGGCAGAAAATAGTGGGCAAGCTGTTCTCCTGGGTCAACAACTCGGCTAAACTTGGACAGATCAAATTACAGTTCTCTTTTTGATTTTGGAAACCTTTTTTGTAAACACAGATGGCATTGTGGTCCAAATCTTTTGTTTTTTCTTTTCTTATTGTACATCCCCAATGTACAGCTGTACAAAGGTTCTTTTCTGTTTTATGAATGAAATGATACAGCTGGAAATTATTCAAGGTGTGAATATAGTTGTGAGGCTTGGAGTTTAGTAAGACCGGTAGGGGATGTTCTTGAAAAGGGTGAAGAAGTGGGTGCAAATCAGTTTTTTTTTTTTTTTTTTTTTTTCTTGAGAAGAACACAGTCTTGGAATTGGAAAGGATTAATGATGATTCTAAGGATCTGAAAGATATCAGGAAGGCTACTATTGCAGTTAGAAGATTCAGAAGTCAGAGAAAGCATCGTAAATGTCTTGGTGTCAAAAGTGTTCGATAGATTAAGAGGGGGTCTTTTGGGCTAGGGCCAAACAAGAAGATGATGAAATCAAGGAAAATTCTAAGGGAAAAGTAGTGATTTCTAATCCTAGTCTGATTTTCTTGAGTTGCTGGAAGTTCAGCATTTGTTTTTGTTTGTCTTTTATTGGCTATTGAGAGGGGTTGATGTTTGAATTATTTTTGCTATATGGAAGCTTAAAATTTTGGGAATCAGGTGGTTGTGTTTTTTCTTGGTTATTTGGTTGGTCTATTTGGGTAAGGAATTGTGTCTGGGTTTTGGTGTGCTTTTTCTTTTTCTCTCTCAGGTGACTTCTGGTCACTTTCCTTGTAATTTTCTTTTTTGTTTTTAATAAATTATATTTTATTGCCAAAAAAACTCCCCCCCCACCCCGGGTATTATGTGGGTCATTTGGGCTGAAAAAGATGGTAGAATATTTGATAACAATGCATTCACAGAAGATATGCTGCTTACAAAGGTTTTTGGTATGATATTTTCATGGTGTTGGTTCACAAGAGGTTCAGGGTGGTAACATACAACATCTTTTTTGATTTTGAAACTCTTTTTGTGAACAGATAATCATGGACTTCTTTGTTTTGTGTATTCCCTTTGTACATCATCTTTTGTACAGGGGCTCTGCTGTATTGAATATAAGTTCTATTAATCAATATAATAATTAACCCAGTGATTGGATTAAATTAACTCACCTATTGCTTAGTTGTCACCACTTGTATACATCTATACCCTTACTACTAAAGGGTTTGATACAAGCCATATGAACATGTGCATATGTCATCTATGTAGAATTTGTGTCAAGAATAAAGACCTGTAAAATTGTGTTTACCAAACAAGATGTTGAAAGTTTGAATTGGTATTTGAATTAACAAATTAACTTGTCTTGAAAATATTTAGATTCAGAATTGGAATGTTTATATAATTACTTTATCAATTTGGTTTCCACAGGAATGACAGCAGCTCTAACCAAGGAGAGTGCTACCAGCAAAGCAGTATATTTTGCTCACTGTACATCAGAAATGATATTTATTACTCATCTATTGGCAGAAGAACCAGAGAAGCTTGCTGGTCCTTTGCTTGCTGATACATATGTAACCCTGTTAAAAGGTCGTAATGCATGGTACGGCCAGATGTTAGCCAAGGGTGAGCTGAGCCTTGATATGGGGGATAATATCAAGGGCAAAGGAATGATTCAGGTATATAGATTCTAGTGTTTCCCTGGATTGAATAATTTTCCGTGTCCATTCAACTGCAACTCTTGGGACTTATAACTCTACATGTCTGACAAAGAATATACATTTTACTGCACCTTGTTTCAGTACTGCATCTCAACCATAAAGGTTGCATGCTCATTCTGGCTTAATAACCAAAAGAAAATGTTACCATATTCAGTTTAACTGGTATTAATGGTTAAGATTAGTTAAGAGAATGTTCTAAACTAAAATGCGATCACCCGTTTTAGCTAGAAAGTAGCCATTACCTAAAATCTGTCCCAGCTATTTGGGTCCACCCCCCCACCCAACAAAGTGAACACTCTCAAACTTGAACCTGCATTCTCATGTTTTCAACCCACGATTTTGCCAGTACACCAAGCAATAACCCCTTTTTAGCTAGACATATATGAAATCTGGATTTTTAGGGATCAATCTCAAGGTCATAAGAGTAATAGCGTTCAGGTTGTCTGTAATCTCACTGAGATCAGTATCTCTCCACAAGTTTGAGCCTATTTATTTTACTGCCTGACTGCATTTTCCAGTCACTACAAACTGAAGGCAAGAGAGGCTGTATTCTTTTTGTAATCCTGGAACCTTTAAGTAGCCACCACCTTAGCCCTTGCAGTGTCTGCACACCTGATTGGACGTATAGACATGAAAATTCTGATGACAGATAACAAGTTAAAATCATAGTTTGTGACTCAACTGTCTTGTGACTTGCCTGAATGAATCTGTTTGGGGAATAAATGAGATGAATGACCTGCAATCAAGGTTCAAAATTTCAATACAATATGCCTCATATTGGCAGGCCCTTGATACTTTGAATAAATTGGCTTTGGGGTTTTGATCAGTTTCAGGGGGTAGGCAGGCCTAAGGCCAAACCCCTGACCTATTTTTGAAAAACATGAAACAAAAAAATGGGAGGCGTGTGATCGAAACACCTGATACACACCTTCCAGCATATTAACATAATGTAGAATAAAATTTTCCCCATCAGGTGGGATATTTTGGTTAAGCACATCCAAGAAACTGTAAATCTTTGAACTGATCCAAATTTATAAATGCCCCATCATGATTTTTCTTTTTTATACTTGCATAATCAGTAAGAATTCTCACTCTGTCTTGAATTTCTCAGGGAGTCTCTGCTGTGGGAGCATTTTATGAGTTGCTAAGTCAGTCCAGCTTAAGTGTATTACATCCAGATGAAAACAGATCTGTCGCTCCTGTTGAGCTTTGTCCCATCTTGAAGACACTATATAAAATTCTAATAAAAAGGTATATAATCCCATTACCCTCTTTGCAGATGGTCAAGACCACCTTCTCTCCCCCATAAGAAAAAAAGAAACCACCCAGAAAAAATGGTTGATGCTTTCAGATTTGTCTAGTGTTTCGAAGATCATTCTTGTTAAACTGGCCGTCCAAGGTTGGCCATGTTTAATGGCCCATCCTACCATCTAATTGTTTGACCTCTTTGTGTGTGCAGGGAACTCCCATCACAGGCTATTCTACAAGCATTGAGGGATGAAGCCATGAATGATCCCCGGGATCGCATTGAGATAGCTCAAAGCCATGCTTTCTACAGACCTTCACTTCTTGGGCAGCCTTGATTAACATAGCATTATGGTTGTTTTGAAATGATACGAGATGATTGGGGGGGGGGGGGGGGATAAAATAGCTTTAAAAAGCTTGAATTGTGTGGACTGTGGAAGTGTGGAGCTGCATGATTAATGAGATTAGGGTTTTGTAATGGATAATGTATCTCAATTCATTCAATTGTTTGTTATTTTATATTAGGCTTATTAGCATATATAAATTTCTCTCCATGGTATCTTCTTTCATATTGTGGGGCTAGTTTCCGCATGGATTAGAGGTTATACGATGATGTGGTCTTCCGGTACAATTCTTGGAGCTTCATTGTGCTAGTACATATCTTTATGGTTCTATGCCTCCATCCCGTTCAGGCTGAATCCAGGACGAATTTGTCTGGTTTGGCCAAGTGTGATCAAGGCTCAAAATATCGAAAACGATGTGTCATAATCATGATTTAAGTATAAATATATGCAAAAATCGCGTATCTCAAATTTTCAAGCAGTGACTCGCTTATTTCTCATTTTTTCATTCTGATTATTTCAGAGAGGGTTTTTAATGTTTAAAGTTTGAACATATAAAAACCTCTTACATCCTAGTATATAGCCTTTTTTTGGTAGAATTGGTATCGGGCATATCATATCCGTATCGGTTCATCGAGAATTTGAGATGCACATGGATACACGATATAAAAGTGTTTTAAAATATTTAAATGGTCTCGGGTCACTTTTCCAAACCCCTAATCATTGTAAATTAAAAAAATAAAAAAATGAGTATAATACAATACATATAATATGTATTGGGTAGTGCATATCAATATTTTAATCCTTGGTATATAGAATTATTAATATGTATCATACATGATGCTTTGACCTTTGGTATATAGAATTATTGGTATTTTGAACCATGATCATGAAATGCTTTGACCTTTGGATATGCATAGATACGGTGAAAAACTTTAAAACATACATGGATACAAAGGAAAAATTTCAAATAACTCTCAAAAAATATGTTACTAACACTAAACATGAGTTTTGGATTATAAAAAATTAGCTATATACACAAAGGAAACACAGTTGTATGCGATGTGAACTATGAGGGTTGGTAAATGTATATAAAAAAAAAAAGATGGAAGAACTGAAATACGAAATATGAATGTATATTGAGTATGACCCAATTTTCAAAAACCATTATAGCTTGTGCTATTATAGATATATAAATTTTTATTAATCAATTTTAACATTTATTAGCAAATCGACACACCAAGAAGGGAATCTCTAAAAGTTAAGATTCAGAACACACCCATCCCACCCGTACTTGTATCGGGCCATATGAAGTCTGTATCAGTGTGTGGATAAAGTGGAATAGAATGGAGTTTTGGCTATTCCACCCATGATGCTTGCTAATAACCTAATACTAATACATGTACATACATATGAAATACTTTAAACAATTTTTCTTTTTGGCTAGATACTTTAAACCTTGAGTGTGATAAAGGGAAGCCCAGTGCACAAGGCTGCCATCAATGCAGTCTGGGGAGGGACAGATATATGCAGCCTAGCCCTTGCAAATACACAGAGAGACAGCAAGATTTGAACTTGTCACCCAGGTTACAATGGACTTTAAAGTGTGTATATTATATGTACCTTTCTTATAGTTTATCCATACCATAGATCTAAGTGTAATTGATGCCAAAAAAGATGTAGTGTAATTAATGAATTTTGGGACATGGGTCGTAATAAATGATTTAAGCACATAATTTACCAATAGATACGGTATTAAACAGAACAGAATGATAACACAGGATTCATGTAGCTGACCCCATAGTTGGGATTAGGACTAGATAATGATGATGAAGATGGCAATTCGAATTTCCTAGCATGTGTTTTAATTTTTCTACTGAAAACCATTCATATTCAAAGCACATCTTGGTACATCTCTTAAAGTTGTCTTTCTGATACTTTGGACCTTGTGTACACCGACCTAAGACCAATCCCAGTCCAACCTTAATAAGGGAATAGTCAACACATAATCTGACTAAACTTGATATTAAAAATGTTTTCATGTCAATTGATCAGAGGTATTTAAATTTATTTTCCTTGAACAAATGAAGAATCATAAACCTGATGGTGCCAATATTATAAGGGTTGTAGTGATTTATTTTGCTTAAAAGAATCAAAATTTTATAAAAAAAAGAATGACAATTTTAATTATGTTTCTGATGACTGCTTTAGACAATTATAAATGTGTATTATATGCTTCATCCAAATACCAGGGGAATATTAGACCAATGAACTAGTGGCGTTCATTAATTTCTCCGTAATGCATGATCCTACACTAAAGGCAAACTTGACAATCCACTCCACAGACCATGCAGCTTTTGACACCTGTGAGGTTAAATACCTAAGTTAGTGACACTGCAACAGTATCCAGATAGCCTGCTCAGATTGATTCTACTTAACAGAGAATGCTCTTAAGAGTTACCTCTCTGATATTGCAAAAAGGTAGCTGCTGAAGCTAAATCTAGCGGTGCTTAGGCTTTGAATTTGAGTATCCTCAAACATATATTCCTAACCCGATCTCTTTTGGGTCGGTCTCCACCATCCATGGAGGCCTGTTGAAAGAAACTTAAGTAAACACAATAGCAATAAATGGAATGAAAGACATGAATCCAGGATCAAAATTCTTACTTGTTCATAACAAAATTTATTGTTCCTTGTGCTGCACGTTTGAGAAGCACCTCTCTTGCCTCAATTGCAATTCCTTCGGGCTATATGGAGAATGAGAAAGAAGTTTGAGCATAGGGTAGTTTTACATTTTGTATCTCTATATCTTTCACATGAACACCTCAAGCACATACCTCTTCCGGAAACCAAACCCCAGGTTGTGTGCTTCCCTCGAGAACAGCCATTGCAAATGCAGCTGTGGCAGTTCCCACAGATCTGTAGATCATGACTCTAGAATAAGATGTCTAATTTATGATCACAGTCAACAGCCCCAACAGTGAAAATATAAAGGATAACAAAGGCAAAACAAAGAGAAGAAAATGTAAAATCAGATGATGCATGGTTTAGTGAGGAATGTCATATAGATTTCTAAAAAGCCAAGACTTACACGGAAAGGCTTCTGTGACTGAATATACCTAGTGTACTGCGTCCTTTTGAGCACTCTAAATCCACCTGTCCCCAAAAGGGAAAAAGGACAAAATAATCCATGTCATTCAAGATTTTTTAAACATGAATGAACTAGATTCATGCCTTCATTTACTCTCCCTCACTCATGAAAGTGCACAATATTGGAAAGACAACACCACACCAGAACTTAAATATATAAAATTGCTTTATTTCTAATTTTGTGGTTTCTTACCCTCATTGACACACGCTCTCCTGCAATCCCATCAATACCTCGGACTAGTGGATCAAACAATTCAACTAACTTCTGTACTTTGCTCCTGTCTCTTAAAAACTCCTGCAGGAATTTTTATATCTTTGATAGTCATGTCAACAGGTGATAGGAGCAAGTGAAAAATTGTTCACATTAGAAAGCTATCTTTAGTTTATACCAGGTATATCTCATAGTCCAGCATGTTCAATGTGGAATAGGAAAATGATGCTATTGGCAACTTCATATTGGACGTGTAAATGGATTTGAAGATTATCAATGAATCTCCATTCACCAATTTGATGTGACTGTTAATACATGTTTATTGAACAATCCATCCTCAATGTTGTAATGAGATTTGAAACTGAACCAATAACCAAATGTGAAAAAAATATTATAACATACCGCAGGAAGAAGACTTGTCATGGCAACCATTCCCCAATTCCAAAAGAAAGGAGCAGTGCCAAATCGAGCACTAACAGTAGGTACCCCCAAGATTTCATAAGCACTTCTTACTTCAGGCAAGTTCCTGAAACATAAAATATCAAGTATGAAACAGCTCCATTGTGTTTGCAGTAGTGGTTGGATCCAAGCCAAGTAATACATATAGATTGCCTTGGTTGTAAGAACTATATCATTAATATCATTAAAAGGTTACTCAAAATATTTAAGTCAAGGTGGAAGATAATTATTCCCTAAATTGTTCCATAGCATCACATTTGTTATAAAATTTACTATAGTTGCGTAGGGTGAGAAACTTTTTAGGATATTTAATTTGGCACAAATTGACATTGCAGGGGCTATAAGGACTTCCTGCCGAAATGTCTTAGAAGAGATTTAGCTAGAAATTTTTAAATTACTTTTTAGAAAGAAATAAGTTTCCTTGTTTTGATCTTGGATGGTAGTTGTTCTTCTATCATGTAGTTCCAACAAGTTTTGAATAACTGTTCCTAGCAGCTCTCACTTGGACATGTTAAATAATGCAGAGTAGATGTGGGAACCCTGCATTTCCCACAACTTGAAGGTCTTTATTTTTCATTAATTTCTTTTTTTGGAAAAAGGTAAAGTAATATTTATTGATAAGAAATTACACACAGGAGGCTGAGATCAGTCCCAGAACAGGCTGACTGATCAAATCAGCAAATACACTTTCCATCAAGAGCTAGAAAGAAATACATCTGACACATTACAGTTTCTAAAATCCGCAGCCACAGACACCCAACAAATCAGCTTGCCCACTGATTTCTGAATTAACTCTTCCGGACTTAGAATCTTGTTACTGAAAATCCTTCTATTCCTCTCGGTCCAGATGGACCAAATTACAACAATTGGAACCATCTTCCAGACAGTCTTCTTTTTCTTGCTGAAACCCATAAGCTGCCAGCAACACAACAGCTCTTTTACCGACCTTGACATCACCCAACATACCTTCAAGGAGCTGAGGAAATGGTTCCACAACTGAGCAGAATACGGACAATGGATACACAAATGATCAGTAGATTCAGTACTGCTCCCACATAGACTGCAAGACAAGTCCGAAACCTGAATTCCCCTTCTCACTAGGTTCTCCTTAGAAAGACATTTATTAAGAGCCATAGTCCAAACTAGGAAGTTGGCTTTTGTTGGGCTGTTGAGATTCCACACTTGCCGATTTGGGAATTCAGGAACACCCCTCTTACTGAGATTAGCAGCCAAAGATTTAACAAAGAACACCCCATCAGAGTTCCACTTCCAATGCCACTTATCCTCCGAACTGTAATCCAACTCTTGGTTTTGAAGGCAGGTCAACAGATTCAAAACCTCTTCTACCTCCCAATCAAAAAAAACAATGAGGGAGTCCAAAGAACTGAACCACCAGAAATACTATAGCACTCTGCAACTGAGGCTTCTTGATCCGAAGCACATTGGAAGAGAAGGGGGAAAGACTCAGCAAGAGGTTCATCTGAGCACCAACCCTAACTGAGACCCCTGCGGCCAAAGCTGAAAAGTTCTTCATTATCCCTTTCCACAAAGAGTTACCACAGTTGGGAGGAGGGTCCCTAGTTCTCCAATTGCCCCAATTCACACCATATTTGCTAGCAATGAGAGATCTCCACCATGCATCATTTTCTGCAGCAAATCTCCAAATCCACTTACAGAGGAGAGCAGAATTAAAAGATTTCAGCTTCCTTATACCTAACCCCCCTTCAACTTTGGAAAGGCAAACTTGCTCCCAACTCACCAAGTGCACTTTTTTCTCCTCCTCCCAGCCTCTCCAAAGAAAACTCCTCTGAAGCTTTTCAATCTGATTTGCAACCTTGTTAGGAATAGAGAATAGAGACAGGAAGTGGGTAGGTAAATTGGAGATAATCAGTCACCTTACCCCCAAATGAGAGGTATTTTGCCTTCCAAGAGGTCAACTTCCTTTCCAATCTCTCAATAACCGGGTCCCAAATTGCAGAAGAACCACCACTCACCTCCAAAGGGAGTCCCAAATATTTGACTGGAAGGGACTCAGTCTGACAAGCCAAAATACTAACACACTCTGCTAAGTTGGAGACATGGCCTACTGGGATGATTTGGCTCTTGTTCCAATTAACTTTAAGACCTGTTGTCACTTCAAACCAACACAAGATCCCAAGGATTAACTCCACTTGAGAAGAAGAGGCATCGACAAAGCACAATGTATCATCTGCAAATTGAAGAATATTCACCTTCTCTCCCCCCGACACAATTGCAAAACCTTCCCACTCACCTGAAACTGCAACCTTCTTACAGAACAGAGTGAGGATTTCCATTACACATATAAATAGAAGAGGAGACAGGGGGTCTCCCTGTCTAAGACCCCTGGAACTATCAAAGAAACCTGTAGACTGTCCATTAACCAAGACTGAGAACTTTGGAGAGGTGATACGGACTTTAACCCAATTCCTCCATTTTTGCCCAAAATTCATCTGATGTAACACAAGATCAACACATCTCCAGTTAACATGATCATAGGCCTTTTCAATATCAAGTTTACAAATCAACCCTGGGGAACCTTCTTTTTTCCTAGAGTGAATGAGCTCATTGGCAATGAGAACAGAGTCCAGCATCTGCCTACCCGGAACAAAAGCACTTTAGTTATTTGAGATAACACTACCAAGGACTACTTTCATTCTCTCAGCAAGCACTTTAGCAAGGATTTTGTAGAATCTATGTAGAAGACTAATCGGCCTTAAGTCCTTAATATTCACTGCACCTTCAATCTTTGGAATGAAGGTTATGAAGGTAGTGTTCTGACCTTTGCAAAGAACCCCTTTCAAAGAAATCCTGGAAGACATTCAAAATGTCCTATCTCACCACATCCCAACATTTAATATAGAAAAGATTTGTAAGGCCATCAGGCCCTGGAGATTTCTCATCAGCCAACAACTTGATAGCTTCTTTTATTTCCTCCTCTGAGAAAGGTCTCTCAATAAGGGATGACTGCTCATCACTCAACTGATTAAAAGAAAGGGATATAGGAAAATGTCTGAAGGACCAAGACTCCTTGTACAACTTTTTATAGAAGCTAGTTGCCACTAGCTTCATATCAGTCTCAGTGTCCCCCTCTTTCAGCCAAGCCACTTTAGCTCTTTGCCTCCATTAAAAATGGTCTAAACAGAACGATAAAGGTCCCAGTGGCATTTGGTGCATCAGCCTTACAAAGTTTAAGAGTGGAACAGTAGATTGCCATTCTCATTACCACTTTATTAGCCAAAACTTCACAGCTCTTCATTTTTCATTCCTTATCTCTTTTTTTTTTTTTGATGGATTGCATTTTTCTTCCTTATCTTTTTGTTACATTGTATAAGAGGAAAAGAAGACATGATGGCGTTTGAAATTCTTGACAGTACTGGAGAAACAAAATAATGTCTTAGAAAACAAGGTTGAATACATGCACAAATATGTTAACCATATTCACTAGTACCTTTTTTATTATTATTTTCTTTTCTTGGGGAGGGGGGGTAGGGGAGAAAAATGATAGGAAAGATGGAGATTACAATTCATTAATGTACATTGGAAATTTCTTTTATTTGTATGCTAGCATTAGAAAAAATGAACAATAGCAAACAACTGCCCTTGATAATGTTAAGCGATCATATTTTTTTTTTTCTAAACTGTCCTATTTCTGTTTTTTAGGCTTATGTTTTAATGTTATTGTTTTTTAGTTTGTTTTTCTTGTTTTTTTTTTTTTTTCCTTTTTGGTGGTTAGTTATGTAAGGTGAACTAAATCATGAAACTTCAAGTATGATGTCATGCATCAACCAATTATGCTAGAGGGACAAACACAAGTGGGTATCTGTTCTGTAGCTAACAACTTAATAAACACCGGTCTTGAAAATTGAAATGTTGTTTTAGGTTGACTTGATAACATTAACGTGCACATTATGGGTTTGGTATGCTACGAAATGAAAAGACAATTCTTGACTAGTATGTCGAATAAGGATTTTGATAAAAGATTAAAAGTACTATTTATATGTAAAGTTGGATAGAAATCCATGGACTAAGTTAATATAACTGCTCTAGAGGATCCAAAAAAATGTTGAGAACTCCTTCAAAACTGCAGTCTCCCTTGGTAAATACACCCATGTAAAAAGAAGAAAGTTCCTCTTATTACATGAGAAATATACTCATGAAAATGCATTTTATGATTTTGAGAATCCTTGATTTCTTTTTATTCTATTCTTGTTCATGGAACTTACAACAAATAAACATCTCTCTTTCCAATCCCTTTTCCAAAGTCAATGGTGAGCATTCCACTATAAGGCTTTAATTTGATTTTTTCTCCTGGTCAAAAGATCAATAAGAGAGAGAGGAATCACAGTAAAAGATCAAACCTTGTTCAGAACCAAAAAAAACTTGATGAGAGAACAATGTAAATAACTAACCTTTATTGTAGGCAATCACATCTTCTCCAAGAAGCAAAAAGCTGGTTGCTAAAATTGTTGGGCCGGCACCACCAGAACCTGCTGTGTAGTAGAAAAATCTGAAGAAGGTAAATTAGCATTATAGTCAGTTAAATATGCTTGGAAATGGATATGATTATAGAGCATCTTTACAATGTCTAGTTGAATTCATAAAAGCAAAATTAATTTTTTACATTATTCAGTAAAACCTATTACTTGTTTAATGGAAAAATCTTGGGCTTCCATCATGAGAATGCAGATTTGACCATAACCAGTCTACCCCTCCCAAGACCCCAGCTAACAATGGGTAATGGCCTTTTTTTATTGTTCAGTGAAACCTAAGCATGAATAATTAAGAGTCCCTGTATTTTATCTAAATAATTAAGGCCTCTATCATCACTTTGCCTCTGTTAGTAAGATCAATTTGTTCCTCTTTATTCTTGTTGTTTCTGTTGAAGACCCAACAATACATGTGATGCAGGAGCTGCTTTTAGCTCTTTTCCAAGCCAAATGAATTGACTAGTGATCTAAGACAAAATCCTGGTTACAATAACCTGCCAAACACTGCAAACGAGGTCTTATAATGTTTACATAATACCTTTAAATGGTCATCTATTGGTACTACAGATCAGCCACCAGCCAGTGGTATTGAAGTTGGAGTAAAATTAAAACTTGGATTTTTTTTTTTTTTTAATTCCTGTCAAGACTACTATGGGATACCTTTATCTAACAAAATGGCAAGCACCCCCAGCCAAACACCTGACACCCCCTGGGAAAAAAAAAGGAAGAGATAAAGAAAGTAAAAAATATCACATATGAAGATCATGTACATCTCATCAATATCAACTCAATAAAAAGGAGTCCTGGATGCCCCTCCCCCAAAACACACACACAACAGTAGAACTCAGATTTAGAGTTTGTTTTCTTTGTTTCTTTTAGAAGTATGGACATTTTATTGGGATTGAAATGAGAAATCCAATGGGAAGCATACCAATCCAAAAAAGAGAAAAAAAAACTGGAAAGGCGATACAACTAGAAAGTGGGTGGGAAAGAGCCAATTAAGTGATTGTATTGTAAATAAAAAAATAACATCGATTGAATTTCAACCATGATCAAAATATTGTCCAATTAGAGTCTAGGTTAGTTTGCTAAATGCCACTATCTAGGGATGATCTTTAAGTTCTTGCTGATTGGTTCGGCTGAGTGTTTGAAGTTGAGCTTTTTCTCTAAATTTTAAAAGCATAGAAAACAAACTTATAAGGGGTTTAGTAAAGTTACCTTAGCCTTTCAGGCTCACCTCTACCATCACCTCTAGAAGCACGAACCAATTCAGCTGCCATCACTGTCATGATAATGGGAAGAATTAAGACTTCAGAAATATTCAGAGAATGTTAAACATAATTTTTCAGAAAAGAAAGAAAAAACAGAAAACAAAGGAGTTTTTGTTTCCTAGTAACACTTAAAATTCAGAAAATTGAAGAGAAACAAGGTTAGGGAGAGAACAGTTACGTGATTAAAATGGATTCGGTATTATATTCACAATCTTTTATGAAAATGACGTTAAAGATTAAATACCTAAAAGGTCTTCTGACAGATGTTACTCAATTGGTTTTTGAAGTTGATATAACAATCCATGTCATTCATAACAGACATTTGAATTCTAAAAGTTAATGTGCATGCAATGCCTAAAGTTCTCACAACAAAGAGAGAGAACAGTTAATTTTATCTTCTTCTGAATGTGTTGCATGTATTTTTGTGTGAGCGTGAAGTGCAGACTGATCATGAATGTATATAGTAGCACCATTGCTCACTCCAGGGTAAATTCCAGCAGTTGTTATGGCTGGAATGTTGGCAGCTACTGCTTTCTTGTGAAAAGATTTTGCTCGCCATGCATAGCTTGTATCATCACAGACATCCACATATGCTGTCTGTTTTAGAAAGAGAGCATGCATTAGAACATGGTTATACACATGAGATGTAAATACAAGACAAGACATGACAATTAGCAATTACCCAACGTTGTTCCCAGCTACCTAGGGTCTTATGAGGGGTGAACTGGATACAGACCTAACCTTTGGCATTTTCTTGCACAAAGTGGCTGTTCTTAGACTCTAACCCAAGTTCTCAAGCTTGTCAGCCTGAGATTTTACCATAGCACCAAGCAATGGCCCTTACAGGACATAACAATGGGCAATAAAATAATACCATAAATAAATTAACTCTTTCAAGTGAGCAGGAAATTGAAAGTCCAATGTTTACCTTGGTAGATATGGCAGCTTCTAGTACAGTGCATGTCTCCGTCTGCTGAAAGGGTCCTGCTGCATGAATTACAAGATCCACATCTGCAGTAGAAAGGGTGTGGTGAACTAAAAGACATGCTCTTAGGACTCCCCCCTTTTCCCATTCTTCTTTTGGGAAGTCTTAGCAACCATTTTCATTAATCCCCAACTTATCTAAATTTCAACATAGATAATATTCTGGCATTTCCAAATTAAAATGTTTATCATAATTTCACCATAAGAAACTGATAAAGAACATCCAGAATCAACACTTGAAACCCTTCAACAGATGGGATTTAGATTCAGAGGGCCAATGGAAGAACTAAGAAGTATTTCTATAAAGAGAAAAAAAAAAGAGAAGATAGTAGCAATGTAAAACTGGTGACACATGAAACACGTCTTGGGCAATCCTGAGCTAGAGATAACAGATGGGCTTAGTTTATTAGATAAACCTCTCACCCAAGAACCTGTATTGACAGAAAAACTGACAATGTTGACTAAAGAAATTACATCCTTTTTTTTATTATTTTGAAAACAAAAAAGGTAACTTGGAGAAAACATAACAGACATGGTAGTCCTGAAAACCAGATCCCATGTATGTACAGCGGTGTTACAAAAGAAAAAAAAAATGTGTACATGTAGTTGTCAAAATCAGGAAATATAGTACCAATGATTTGTTCCTAATAGATGCCAAAAAAATAAATAATATACTCCAACCAACTGAACCAAGGAAAGAAATCTCACTGAAAATTTTCTCGCCGAAGTAAAGAATATGGGATTTAGAGCTTTAGGCTATAAGATATTTATGTTGATTGTTGAAAATCCAAGATTACTAGAAAAATTCATGTACCTTTTAAAGCTGCTTCCAATGATTTTATATTGTCGATATTGACTTCTGCAAACTCAGAGCTTTCACCAAGCATAGCCACTAGAGCAGCACCTTTCTCCCTATCAAGAGACACAACTTATGCATTTGGATAATGGAAAGAAAATTCTGAATTAATATTGAATTATATTTTTATTTATTTAAAATTTAAACAATCATTAGTGAACTCAATATCAGAACAGAACTCACTGAGGGTGGCAATTTATGATAATCATCTAAGTTTAACTTAACAGCATCTTTTATTTCTTCTTCCAGCAGTCATAAAAATCAATACAAACCACAATCAAACTGCACAGTACTTAATAATAAATGGGTCATGCATGTGGAGAGGAAGAAAAACAATCTCAATGAAACTGAACAATTAATTAAGTCGATACATGAACAATTTATCGCCCCCCCCCTCCCCCCCCTCATGATCCTGTAGCATTCAGTATAACAACCTAACAGTGGATATGTTTCACTTGACTAGTTCCATATTTTATCTGAGTTTAGATCTTAAAGTGGAATACCCGCATCCAACCAAACGGAATGTCCAACAATATCTTTTTGTCCTATCAGTGACCAATAAAACACAAGTTTCTCCTTATAGTGTCGAAACACAAAATCGAGTATCATATCATGCGCCCAGTCTCAATTCATGATTCCGCACCTTCTAACTGAAAAAATAGACAAGCAAACAAATAATGAAAAAACGAAGGAAATAAGTCAGATAAGTTTCAGAATAGCAAGGGGTACTGACATTATTCAACTTGGAACTTTTATACATCTATTTCTTTGTTGACCAGTTCTGTTGCACTAATTGCAGAGAAAAATAGCTCGCTGAAGTAGATTTTTCAATCTTAGGACAGAATTACATCAGTCACCTTAAATTCTAAGAGTTAATTTTGATTCCACCAACATTTCATGTAATCACCAACACTTCTATTGCCAAACCTATGCTAATTACAATTTCAGATTATTAACAACATACACCAACCATATTTGTACAAGAAACAGAATGCATTTTGAGAAAGTAAAGAAAACCACTAGGATTTCTCAGAATCACCTATTTCTACCTCCGACAACGATTCGGAGATCAGGACAGAGTTTAGAAAGAGCTGTAGCAGTAGATCCGCCAACTCTTCCAGTTCCTCCGAGAACCAAAACCCGAGAATTCAGAGGAGTCTTGTTTGGTAGATGAACCCTTGGTTCAGTCTCCTTTGCATAGGCGACGATACTCCGATTTAACTTCAAATGAAGGGGAGCTCGCGCCATATCTCTCGCTTTCTCTTCCACCGCTTCTTCCCTCCACCATTGTTTTGCTTTGTCGTTGTTTCATATTTTATCCAGTGCTATCGTTTCCCGCATTCCGCTAACGTGTTCGCATCTCGTTCTCGATGACGTGGACGGATTCAATTATGTTAATGGGCCGCATTTTTTATCCAAATGGGCCGGGCTTTGACCACACTTTAAAAGGATAATCTGGTCCAAAGGTTTCAAGGGCATCGACGATGGCGGAAACCGAGAAACCGAACGGTTTGAAGGAGTTATTGAATTGAAACCATTTCATTAGAGGTGCTCAGAAGCTGAGGTTAGAGAATTCAATCTTCGGTCTAGTCCCTTGTTTTTCTTTTATGGATATTATTATTTTCTGTTTGTACTTTTGGGGTTTTGTTTTGTTGTTGAATTTGCGTCTAAAGACCCACAAGTAGCGTTTTCTGCAACAAGTGGATTATTTGTATTTCATTTTCCTATTTTTTTTTAACTTGGTGACAGAATGATTGACTGAACCACTGGAGATGGAGTAGTGGTTGTTCATGTCGCTGGAGACTAGGATTTGTATTTTACGCAACACGATAGACAAAAAAATCTAGAAAACGAGAAAAATTTTGGTTGTTCTGATCATAACGGGGCAAAGCGGAAATGTTTCTACTAGGTCTTCTTGGAAGAAAACTTTATTATAGTGTTGGCAACTGTTTTGGAAAATATTTTTTTTTCTTATGTAATGCAAAGCTGCTTTTTCTTTTCTTGTTCATGACTTCATGTTAGAAAGTCGCTTGTTTTTGTAAAAAGAGTGGAAGTTGCCCAGTTGTGTCCAAATAGATTTTTTGTTGTTGCCTTATTAGTTTATTATGGTGGTGCATGATCCGGTTGCTCTATCTGGATGGCAGTTTGGACGTAGGTTGCCTAGCTGACCGGTTGAACCGTAAGACAGGAAGGATCAGAGAACCCGGGGTGGCTAACCCGGCGTGTTTAGTAACTGATTGTGTGTGAACTGAAAGCTTGAGATTATGAGAGCTAGTAAGCATTACATCATGCGTACCTTGTACCATTGGGGTAGATGCCCTAATAAAGGTGAGTTATCGTGGGTTTCACGAAATACCTCTGAGATCCTCGGCTTGCACTTATAGAAGTCTGTTCTGCACTGGGAGGTGGATATCGTGCTAGTCGATAAGGCTTATCGTGTCTGTCCGGGGTGGGATGAGGATAAGACCCACAGTCATGTGGCGTGATCCCGAAGAGCTCGGAGACAGCTTGCATGCTTCTAGAAATTGGCTACGTGTCACCTCGGTAGTTTGGAGCACCACGAGCTGCTTGGACTTCAGTCCTAGCCGAGGTGACCTGTCCTACTGAGGTGGCAAAAAGTGCTGAGTTGATGTCCAGTCATCAGGTCACATTCATGTGTCCACTGTTTACTAGGTCGGGCCAAATCACCCCTCATCAGTTTCCTTCCAAATAAAATAGCCAATACAAACAACAAAGGAAGCAGGAAATTGAACTACCAATATCTATTTAACCCAATAAGGATGCCAGTTTGCTTAGCGCATGAGGTTATTGACTTATCGATATACTTAACACAACTTGTATTTTCAATTCCGTCTTCACCAACTTTGCTGCTAACTAATGGCTTTTCTTGCCTACATGGTAAGAAACAATTTAAAGCATTTAGATGTCCTTTCTTTTTGTCATATCTGTGTACCTTATACCTTTTGTCCTTTCTTTTATGCTTACATTCTTCTTTTTAATTCAATTAACAATTAAAATGTTGTTTCTTATCAAAGAAAAAGGGATAAACGGAATATACACTAACAAAAGCTGGGAAATGGTGACAAGGGAGATCCAGGGGTATGCTCATGTTCATGCCTAAGTGGTAAGTGAATGTACTCCAACTGATTTTCGTCTTCCCTACTTTGAGTTTCAAGATTAACAGCTTTAAGAAACATAATAAAACAAGGCTGTTATGCATTAGTTTGTTGCAGGATTTCCAGTACCACTTTCATTCTAGTGCAAACCCTAGAAAACAAATTTTTGCGACCATGTTATTGGGGGCATTTTCTTTTGTACTAATATTGATGAACAATTTTGAGGAATAGAAATTTATTTTTTCCTATCTCGTTTCTTTTTGAGTTCTGACTAGAAGTTTCAGCCTAATTTAGGCTAATTCAATGCAAAATTGAAAATGTAAGAAATGCCATTCATTCCTTCATTTCTATGTTCTAAGACTTGCATGCAGAGCTAACAAACAATCAATTATGACAGTTCCAAGAGTGTTATCTCTCAACTCTCAACATGTATTTCATGGTGTTCTTTTGTTGATTGTGTCTCATAAGTCACTTGACCAGAAATAACTTAGGATTGAGATCTTCTCCTTTTGCTACTGAAACAAATTTCCGTAGTACATTGCAGTCAAAGATTCACAACAACCTCTTTCCCTGATGACTCCCTGAAAGAACTCTGCTTGTTTTGCAAACTATGGAAGTATAGATAGGTTGAAGGTTGTGGGGAAAGAAAAGGCAACATAAGAGAAAGAAACTTAAAAAAAAAGGAAGGTACATTTTAAGGGACAAGTCCTAGAAGTAGCCTCCCCTACTTTTCTCAGCCTTTTAGCTAAGATCAAGTGTGGACTCCCATACCCTCCAGATGCATGGTTGCCCAATGATGCCAAATATCAGCATATGCTTTTCCCCTTCAGATTCTGATGTTTTCTACAATTCTTCTATATGCATGACTATTTATCGTGATGTCTAAAGATAGTTTGAAGCATAAATTGTATATTTTATTAGACTATATTGGATTCATTCTGCTAACTAGGCAACTTACCTGTTTTGACAGATTTTCTATTGGCATATTCAGGGTTTCATGCTCTTTGTTTCCATTTTGTCTTGCCAATCTTTCTCAAGTTTCATGCTGCATAATTGTCCTTTTACTTGTCTTTTAAGCTCTCCTTTATGTAATGATTTATATTGCACAATGATACAGTTAACACTAGTTGGATAATGACAACAATTATATTCATTTTTGCGAAACCTGTTCTTACTTGTAATTACATAGGACAAGCTAGACTATTTTAGGAGTCATGCAAATCAACTCTGCAGAGATTGTTAGGGTTAAAATGGATAACCAACTTATTCTTGCTGGACTTTCTTGATGACACTTGAAATCTGAAGGGGCTACAACGTGAAGAGGGTTATTGGATTTTGAATACAATAGACTGGCTTATTGATCAAAAAACATATATATAATAGACTGGCTTTTTAATAGGTTCAAAATGGTAAAAAAGATCTGAATAAAAACAGCTACTGCCTGGACTAGTTTTAGCTAAATTGAAAAATAGAGAGTTTTATCTAAAGATAACTGATTAAAAAAAGAAAGAAAAACTAAAGATTAAGTTTACTAAAGGGAAGAAAGGGAAATCGACTCTGGATCTCCTGCCCACAAAAACTCTACCCATGCCTGCCCACAAAACACTACCTCCGTGCATTGGGAACATCTCCTTGTGCATAATAACATGTAAGGGGATGAGGTGTTCCCTATGTGTGACTGCAATTTTATGTGGGTAGATGTGGGCAGCGTTGTCATGGGTAGGAAGTCTGGACTTGGGGAAATCTGACCTTACTTCTTGAACTGGACTTAACATTTCATGAACCGTACAAGGCCTTAATGGTTCATGTGATCAATAAATACTTTGATGTTTATGACCTTCCATCTGTTGTAAGATAGGCTCCAAGCAATGTTCTAGTGGCTTATGACCTTCCATGCATAATTTTCTCGTATGTTCACTACTTGAACTTTTATTTTGCTTCAATTGGCTTGGAGTTGCAAAATATGCTCCAAACAATGTCGCAGTGGCTTTAATTTCTGACTCTGTCACTCTTATTAGAGGTTGCTTTTTCTCAGCTGATCCACTATTTGAACCTTTATTTTGCTTTGATGAGCTAGGAGATGTAGCAAGTAAACAATCAAATGTTTCATTTAAAACTTCCTTATTTTATTCGTACAAGTGGTTGCTCATGCATTGCCATTTAATGGTGGAGATTTTCTATAATGCGGGTTTAACTTAATATTTTGCTCATACTATAAATTATATTGTTTTAACACCATCAATTAGTCCATTACTAACTTTCTTTTGTTTTTCGGTAATAAATAAAAAGAAAATTTATTAAGGGGAAAAAAGGAGGAAGACATTGCCAATTTTTCTTTTGCATTCATATTGCATTTTATTTTTCAGTACAAAACTGAGCTTCCCTTCTTAATTTTTGCCATGTTACATCATAATTGTAAAGAAATTTGATTGTGGTCAAACCATGGAGTGTATCAGTTAGTTATTTTGCAAGTGGGGTAATCGAATTTTTTGTTAAGAGTAATTATACTTCCACAGTGAGGTTCTTAGTGCATTATTTACCAAAAAAATAGGTTCTTAATGCATCTTGTGATTGGGATATCTAGTTTGTAATAACGTAAATATTTACCAACTCTTTAGGAGGAGCTCTGCTCTGCTGATATCTAGTTTGCAATTTTCAGGTAGGTTTGTTTTCTGCTAATAATAACGTAAATGTGGAATTGGTATCTGCTCCTCACTGCCTCACACCGACCTCACAACCACATTCCACCCTGTATTGGGAACATCTCCCCATGAATAATAAATACAAGTATGGGAGATGTTCCCGATGTATGGCCAGGACATGCTGTGAGGTCAGTGTGAGGCACGCTCTGTGAGGAACAGATCCGGACTCAAATGTGGTTAAATGAGTTTGGTTAAGCATGCATGCAACTTTTCCAGTGAAGACCATGCAATTAATGTGGCTAACACAACAGTTGCATCAGTTTTCTTTTCCATTAGCTGTATCAATTTCTCTATAGAGAAAATGAGCCCCATCTCCTGTCAGACTAGTATTTTGTTTTCACTAAAGCAACGTGTAGCAAGAATTGAAAAGGTGTCAAGATCAGAGAGGTAAGCCCCAAGCCCATTCATGCAACTAAATTCTGTCTTGGCAAATAAAAACAGGCTTATTTAGTTTTGTTATTTGGTCCAGATGTTGGAAATGAATAACTATCAAAGCTTGTAAGTGAACTCCAGTCAAGGTTAGAAGATGTAAAAGCAGAGCAATATCAGGGCGAGAGGTGGGGCTGCAAGGTTAACCTTTCTGCATACTACCATGAAGAAAATTAACCTTTCTTCATAATGTGTAGGCTGCAAGGGAGATAGAAAAGCTTACAGCTGAAAATACAAAGCTCCAGTATCGAATAATCCATCTGGTTCGGTCACTGACGGAGGCAGACTGCAAGATTGGAGAGACCAATGCACTAGCTGTAGTTACATAATGGCATTGACACTTGATAGTTTGATTAGCATTCCCACAGAAATTACAAATATTTGTTCAATCCTTAAACATTAATGCATTAAATCATGAGATTTTAACATATTCAATGTTGTTTAGCTTGCCATTGTTTGAGTATATAATTGCCAGGGGGTGATAGCCGATAGGCTGTTTGTTTTTCCTTCTCCTTTTCTCTCTGTATTTATTTGCTTTTGGGTTAAATACTGTAGTTTAACCTCTGCAAAAACCTCCTTAAAGCAACCCCAAGACCCCCTACCTCCGGCAAAGGTGGGATTCGATCCCAAGTCTCTGATAACAACCAGGACCTTACCAGCAACCTTATTTATTGCTTCCTATTTCCCACTTCACATCTGTCTTAACTCTTAGGAGTAGGGACGACCAGAACTTGGATTCCTGCAAGTAACAACGAGAACCAAATTTCAGACTACCCAAACAACCCCAACAAGTAACAAGTGAACTTTGATTCCAGGTAACTGGTTCTTTGTCGTCCAAATAATTTGATTACATGCTAGTGAGACTGGACAAGATAGTAACAATAGCAGTCTAATTAACAGCTTTCATTTCAGATAGAGGGTAATGCAGACGGTCACTCAACGTCGTACCCTTTCTCCTGAAGCTCCGAAATGACTTCGTTCTTCATCCTCATCCATAGCTTCAGGGCTTCTTGCTCGAACTTCTTTGATTGTAATTTCTTCTGGAAATTGTCGGAGTCCTTGCTCGATTCAATAAACCCTTTTGGACCAATGGTGGTGCCAAGTGCACCCCCACCCGCAATGAACTCTTCCACTGCCTCTTTGTCGCCTGGATATGGGAACCTGCGACGCTCGTATAGGTGGGCCATCTCTTTCTCTTCCTTGGGTCGAGGCTTCAGCGTCCACCAACCGAGTGGAGATGTTTCATTCCACAACCAAGCCACACCGAAGACTGTGTAGGTACAGAGTAGAGCTTTCCCAATTTGTTTCCAGAAGTAGTAATCCTCCTTCCCCAACCCTATTTTCTTCAGAAATTTCTGGGCACTGGATAGTTTCGTCATGATAAAAACCTGCAAATAAGAACAAGCTTTTGGGTGAAGAATTTCGTCGAACAATCAGCATACGTTCGGAGGAGAAGAATGTGCCGGAAAACTTGGCGGTTCCAGTCCAGGCCAGACCTCCACAAATCACTGCAAGATTAAGATCTAGAACATTACCTGTCTTTTTGTTTGCGATACCGACTGGACAAAGGTGTGGAGATGGTTGGCCTAGAACTTCCTTTTTTATTCCTTTTTTGGACCAGAACGAATGAAGTGATTTAGCTTTGTTCCCCCGTTTGGCTTGTCAAGAAGATTCAAAGTATCAGCCCTGTCCGTCTCATGCCAAGAGCCTAAACGTTCGGATACAGGACAATGGGATTGGAGTATTTTACGGTCTTAAATGTTAGAGGGGCATGGTCTGCCACAAAGCTACCTAAATATGAAGTTGCCTAAATGTCAGGTGCAAAAGCATGGTAATAGGCTATGGTCTAAATGTTAAAGGGCTTGGTTTGATGCATTCCAATAATCTTAAAGCTTTTGAGGTATTAGTCAAACATGCAGTAAAATACCTAATTCCATAATCATTAACAATTTAACATTAGCAGTCTAACATGGGTTGGGTTGAATTGAAAACAAGGTTCAAAATATTGTAACATACCCGTGCTACGTATTGTCCTGAAAACACTCTCTTACTTAAAAAAGAAAAAAAAAATAATAAGAGTATGGAATGTATTAATACTTTGAACCATGATTGCAAACTTAAATTTGTAACAGGTTTAAAACCTAACCCAAGCTTGAAAACTTGTTTTAACTGAGCTTCGAGTCGAGCTTGAATATATATATACAAAATAAAATATTATAATTCTTAATTTTTTAAATATCAAATAAAAAAATGTTTTTATATATTATTTTTATTTTTATAAAATATTTTTCTCAAATCAAGCTCGAGCTCAAGCCTTGTACTTCCTAGACGAGCGGAGCTCGAGCCTCGTACTATTCAGCTCGGCTCGGCTCGAATCCACCCCTAGACATGTATAATGGTTGAAGGCAAATTAACTTGCCGGTGAAATCTCTACCTGATTGCAGTAAAGACCTGAAATCAAGTCCTCCCTTCACCAAAAAAATTAAAAATTTAATTACTTTTCAAATTTTATATAATATAAATATATGATACTAAATTTATTATATATATAAATTCAAATATAATATTTGATGCATACAACTTTTAAAAGTATGTATCCTATAGTCCTTATAAAATAAAGAAATGAAACATCGGCTATATCGATATACACTACTAATACCCAACTTTGAATATCGGGCATATGGATCTTTGATTTACACTGTGTTAACCACATCCCCTCTACGCTCTAATTCATTAATTATTTCCTGTCGTCACATCTTTAAATTCAAATCTCTAAGCCTATGCATCTTTAACTTTTTTGTATGATACTGATGTGTAAAAAATATAAATCCGGGTCACCCACATAAGAAACAAAAATCTCATCATAACATTGCACTATAAATGTTAACATTACATGGGTTTTGAGTTTTAACTATTAACCCAAATTTAATCACTTTAAAATTAATATTTTTAAGTGTTAATGAATTGAAATTTAAATCAGTATCCTAAGATATTCGTGCATATTTTAATCATTCTTCCATTTCTCAACCTTCCCTAAAGGAGGATTCCATCAAGCAATGTCCGGGATCATGTTTCTATGAGGAGGATTCCATCAAGCAATGTCCTCATGTCTAGCCCCCCAAAAGGAGCCGGCATCTGCTCCTCACAAATGGGCGCCTCACAGGCACATTCATCATGCATTGGGAATATCTCCCATAAATAATAACTAATAAGTACGGGAGATGTTCCCAATGCATGGTAGGATGTGCGCATGAGGTGCCAGGTGTGAGGAGCAGATCTGGTCTCCCCCCGAAAGGCAAAATAAAAATATATGTGAAGTAGCATGGGTCCTACTCCAGCTCTAACCATATTATTTGGTTCATACCCTTCTCATCACAAATCAAATCCCATCAGTCTACTAATTCTAGGCCCCATAAAGATTGTTTTTTAATTACAAATCAAACCTAATTTAGTGTCCTAGCCCACCCTAAATGATTCTTTGGGAAGGGGGGTAAAGACCAGCCTAAATGATTCAAGTCTGACATACTAGGCCGGCCCAAACTAGTACAGGTAGGGACTGACCATTTCTGGGCAACCTAGCCTTGAGGCCCGGTGCGGCACGCATACATTAGCCCGGCCCACGATCACCCCTATTAACTAGTTTGAACTTTGGATTTAAAGAAATTCTTATCGGTGGGTCACACATGGCTAAATAATTCCTGTTATGAATGGCAATATTCCATATCAACGATGGGAGGTGATGTGTTGGCTCAGTTTGGAAAGAGTACAAATACAAATTTGTAGAGTGCAAAACCATGTATTTTGTATGTGTTTGCACTGTACATATTTGTATTAGTACTCCTAAACTGAGCCTAATTGTGTATTAATCATTAGGAAGGAATCAATGAACAAACCAGACAAACTCAAGATCACATTGCATTACCACACTACACCCTGAATTATGTAGCCATGATCTCAATGAAGAAGAAAGCTAAATGTCTATGAATTGACACTCTTTCCCTCAAACACAAACATAGAGACATTTGACCAAAACAACTATTCTTCTGGTTTCTCAAAATTTTCAGCCAATAATGCATTATACTCATTGTGAAGCCTGTTATATTGCTCTTTCAGGGTTCTGAAAGCCACCTTCTTTGCCTCAGGGATTTCTTGCATGCTATCCCTTAAACGAAGTTCCATTGATTCAACTTCACGCTTCAGATCTTCAATCATGGTTTCCTTGTCCTCCAACTGTTTCTGTAGCCTTTCCAACTCGGACAACTTTCTGTTCGAATTTCCTAGCAGAGATTTGTATGTAGCATTACTAGTTTGTCAAAGAGGCCAAGAGAACAAGATAACAGTTCTAACATGGAAACAGTAGTGATGACAGTAGCACTAAAGCAAGCAGAACTGTTATCAGTCAGTTGTCATTTGTCAACAATAAAACCCCTTTGGTAGCTGAGATTACTAATGGAAAATGACTGTCTGGGCCAGCACATGGACTGCTCATATCTCTATGATATTCTGGGTACTGATCATAATTGGGTTGGACAGTTAGTACCCGGGTAATTAAGATAAAAGCAGAGCCTCAAAAGTTCCATACTTCATTGCTTAGGATCACATCATAAAGGGAACATTGGGACTATTTAACATGCATACGAAAAGACATGGAAAAGTCAAATACAGGACATGGGTTGAAGAAGTGAGACAAGATTTTGGTTTAGTTGGGTTGGAATTGTTGGATAAGACTCAAGCTAGTTCTGGGGTTAAATGGGTTTAAGCAGAAAGCTATGTTTTGGCTTAAATAGCATGTCTTTTTGCAAAGTAAAGCTTGATCCTGTGTGAGTGTGTGTGGCTTGATAGACTTAGATCCTGGCCAAATTCTTCTAGGACACCAAAATCAAGTGTTCCTCTTGAGAGTTAACAGTAGTGCTTTCTACTATCAAAGACCAAAGGAATTGAAGATCCAAAGTTAAGAAGAAGAAAAAAGAAAATGCCAAAACAGCTTTCCTCCTTTGCCACCTGGCAATGAGGCCCTTGGGTAGAACATATCACATGCATAGAGGATTAAGGAACGGTGACGTGGCAAACACCTGGCCCCATGTTACCACCCCTTCTGAGATAATGGAGTATTTCGTGGAAACCACCCCTCTTCCTGGACAATGTTAAGCATTGCGCTTATTTTTAATCAGACTAAGTTTGTGTGTGTGTGTATGAGAGAGAGAGAGAGAGAGAGACCTGGAAGTGGAAGTGGAAGATCTATTGAGGTTGAGATTTTGCCCTCCATTGCAGTGTTCCGGGTTCCAACCTAGTGAAATCCTGAAACAAAAGACTCAGAAGAGTTCAGTTTAGTTGTATATATATAGTTAGAGAAGGGTATATCCTTTGAAATTATGGAAAAACCAATTTGTTCTTCATGGTTCATACAGTACTGCCCCTGTTTGTCGGTGCGGGTTCAAGGGATTAGATGGCTTTAAGTTTTTTACATGCCTACATGGTATTGTGATCCAGTGATGTGATGTTTAGGACCCATCGACATGGGATTCATACGTACCTGATCTGCTTGTTACTTCTCTTTTGAGTTTTAACATTAGTTGGATTATGGGTGAGCCAGATCCAATGACCTGGTCTTTGAGAGTGAAAAATGCCAGTCAGACCTGGTTGGACCAGAGTGCTGAAACCTGTTTGGGTACTTCCTGTTAACTGGTATTAAATGAAACGGATTGGTAAAATAGTAGATATAAGATGACATTTTTGTTGGTGAATTAGACCGGTGATTTCAGCACCTCTAAAGCTTGAGATTTGTGTACTTTTAGTTTTCTAATTAGACCAAGCCATGCTCCTTCGAGGTCAGGAAATTCTAGTATTCTACGGCCAAATTTGGTCTGTGTAATTATTTCTCCTGCCTAGAGATGCATCTGAGGTGAAGCCAATCCCAAAACCCCAAAAAAATTAGAATAGAATCAGCAAGTTGGATTAATATAAAATCCTAAAGCTTTTAGGTTGAATGATTACTTGACATGGTATCAGAGTTTGTTTGATAAAGTGATCTTCAATCTCCCCTTGCCCACATTATAATTAATTAAAATTCAGTAAAAGGTATAAGTGGGCTTATGTTTGTTTAAACTTCAAGCCTAATAGGCTCTTGCGCAGAAGGCGTGTCAGAGAATAAAAACTTATCTAAGGACCTCAAGCTCTTAGAGGAATGATTCCTTCACAAGCCCAACCTAACCCTGATGTATCAATACACTTATAAATCATCATCAAAGCCTTATGGTCATGGATCAATACACTTATAATTGGAGAAGTGTATATTGTATATAATCTATGTAATGATTTATATACATATAATTATATTTATGTTAGAGGAAAGGGAGAAACGAGGTATAGAATGACTGTATAATGTTGCTATTATATGGGTTTAACCCAAATCTAACCCGACCAACCCAATTTCATGGTTGCGGTTGAATTACAGTTGAGAATCTTAATTAAGGTTTGGGTTAGGTTTTAACACATGAGAGCATACAAAGATTCAACTCAACCCAAGTCAAGTTGGTCCTATTTGCAGAACTTCTGCTGCCTAGCTATTTACTTCATACACACATGGTCGGGTCTCGACTCTCGATATAAATGGCCTGACCCACAGCTAGGAAATGCATAAATGAAGCGAGTGGTTTGGCCAGATTAAGCAACCAGATGTCCTCTTGGTTACCAGTGGTCAAACCACCATGAGGTCTAGTCTGGAGCTCGGGACCAGTCTGGGTTGCCAATTTCAAGTAAGGTCTGAAGACATGTCTATCTGAAGTATTCCACCGGCCAACCCAGAACTGGTGGTTTATCTACGCAAATCATGCACCAAAATATAAGCCAATCACAAAATTAACTTGGCAAATCTTAGAGATGAAAAACAATCTCACATACCTTGTTTTTGTCAATCACCTTCTCTCTCTCTCTGCTTCTGCTGCTGCTGCTGCTGCTCTGCATCAGCACTCAGTCCATGAGTCCACTGTGGGTTCTGAAACCATATTAATAAGGTGTTAATACGCTGTAGCAAGTAGCGGAGCAGCAGTTCAGAGAAACTGAAAAAGAGAAGGTGATCAGAGAATCTTCCTTCCAAGGAAACCCAATCAATTCTGTACGTTTTAGTACAGAGATTTGTTGTTCCATTAACGTGAAAGTGTCTTTCTGATGTCCTCGTGTTGAAGTACTCTGGTGCATGCGGAATCAGAATAAAAAGAAAAAGAAAGGTCAATGGTTTCCGAACCAAACAGCTTGAGATTAGTACGGCCTCTGTGTGTGTCAGGGGGCTTCATTCACTCGATCATAATCGTTTCTGATGTTAACCATTATACCCGATCCGACAACACTGGAGGCCCATTTATGTGACAGAGTTGATTGAATGACCAGTCACGAAAAAAGAGGAAAAACAAAAAATATATTGAAAACTTCTAAGGGCCCAACCGGGTTCGAACCGGTGACCTCTTGATCTGCAGTCAAATGCTCTACCACTGAGCTATGGACCCAACGAGGTGTTAATTCATATCTTATTAATTACTTGTTTATGAGATCCTTGATTATGGGCTTAATGAAGTGTTTCTGGATCATAGAACTGTGAATAATAACTTATAAGTACGGGAGATGTTCCATGGTAGGATGTGCGTGTGAAGCGCATGTGAGGAGCAGATCCGGTCTCCATCCCAATATGTATTAGAAACATCTCCAGTGATGTGAGGTCGGTGTGAAGAGCAGAACCGGATTCATTAGTTCAACCATCCCATCGGGAAATGTAAATCCGGTTATACAACTCCACCGCCGAATTCTGTTATGTTGCTGAGATAGACTCAATCCACCATCGATTTCTGTTACAGAGATGGATTCGAAGTATGGAATCCGAAACCCAGAGAATTTGTCCCTTCGTTTTGCCAACAGTTCCGACTTCCGGGTAGGTTGGACGGGGCTGCACCATCTCTGTATTCCAACTTCATCCAGCCATGAGGTCAATAACCAGCTCTTCAGGAGTTTAATTTGTAGAGATCATTCAATTGCTTTAATTTGCAGCCATTTTGTCATCCCTTCAGTATCCAATGTTCCAATGGCTGTGTTTGGTTGCACTACAAATTCCATTTGCACTCATGTGGATGTATAAGAGTGCAAAGGATTAGTGAAAATTCTGCTTTATTTTTTGTTTCATATTTGATTTTTTTTTATTTGTGAAAAGTAAAATAGGAAGTATAATAAAGTAATTTCCACTTTAAATGAAAAGGAATGTAGGAGAGGAGGGTTATCTGTCTAGAAAACATAAGATAGGATACAAGATGATGCAGTCCCCACTTTCTATGAGAAAGAATAGAAGTGGGAGAAGGTGGTGCAAATTTTGTATCAGTTTTGGGATGGAAAATTTATATTGTCAGTGAGTGCATACGAGACAAAATGTGTAAATTTTTTATCAGGTAGGAATGGAGTCATAATTACAAACAAACAAAAGCCAAAACTGAATTAGGTACAAATTTTGCACCCAGTCAGGATATGCGAAGCAAAATGAAACCTCTGTCCTTCTGGCAACCCCAGAATATGCGCCATTGACAACAGAACGTATCCAAATATTTAGACATTTTCACTTGTCAATTACAAATTTGTATCCCGTAGAAACACACACTCACACAATTCAATTTGGTATGTATTCATCATCTTCCGGCATCATAGAAGTTGACTTATTCAACAGCTAAGGATGGTCTAAGAGGACCGAAAAGATCGGACATTTGATAAGCACTTGTATATGGTATACCTGATGTATTCATTACAACTTTACAAGAGGAGTATGACGCTGTATGATGCAAAGAGGACAAGGAGGAGAACAAAAATGCATGAACTGAACATGGTATATCAACCCAGATAACCCATTTTTCTGAGATAATCGATGAGACTAGCTTTTGACAGTTTTGAATAGCGCTTTAATCCTTGATGCTTTGCATATTTCTTCAACTGGTTTACCGTCAATGAGTTTGGGTCATTAACTCCAGGAACAGACAATGGCCCAGTGTTGGCATTAGGTTCTTCTTCCTCTCCTCTGGGTGGAAAAATTGCACACTTACTTCTCTTAACCTGTGATATTGACGGTCGATTTAAGCTGATCTTGCTACCACTGTGTGCCACACAATTGAGCATTTCGGCCACAGAGGGAATTGGCTGGTCTGTTCTCCTAACCTTCTTACCAGGATATCTAGGATTTGACAGGTGGTAAGGAGGAATTCCGGGTCGTTTTTGCTTCCCTTCTGACTGTGAAAACATGGCAAAATTGCACTCTAAAGGAGGAACAAGAGCAGATACTTGGGCCATTATTTGTTCGGACTGTGATTTACTTTTCCATTCTCGCAACTCTAAAGACAATCTCACATTATCATCGTTGTCAGTAACAGTGGTCCCACATGCTTGCATCTCCTTTGCCTCTGACTTGATTGTTGTATCTTCAGTGAAGTGACCCTGTCAAGTTCAAGGGTGACCCTGAATCAGTATTGCCAGTAGTGACACAACCAGTTCTTTGGACCTTCACGGTTTCTGAATTATTATTCATTGTCACTATATCTGATTTCACAGGCAAATATAAATCAAAATTCTGCACTGTATGAAGATCACCAAGTTCATTGCCTTCTTCAACCGAGCAAGTCTGGGAATCTGAGTTGATTAGCCTTTTCACTGTATGAAGATCACCAAGATCACCAAGTTCATGAAAATCAGATCTGGAATCATTTACCGCAACATCTTCAGGCTGTTCATACAAGAAATATTAACCATTTCAGTTAATCAAGGCCCCTAAGCTTATCTGTGACATCTTCAACTATTATTAGCAAAGCAATTAATCACTCATTTATTGGAGGAGATAAACTGTTTCAGCTAATTGAAATCACTGTTTACAGCTTGCACCATATTTAACTTGCAGAATAAGTACTCATGTGAACAAAAGTTGCAAGTGTCCCTATGATACAGAACTCTTGAAGATGTGAAGTATGATTCATTATTGACAAGTGGTGGAAAATAGAATATGAGGGTTCTCTATTTCACTTTGACAATTTGCTAATTTGGATTGTCACATGGGTTTCATTCTTTTTCATAGGGCAGGGTCATACTTCCAGCACATGGAAAACCCCCTGCCCAAGAAATTTTTAATACAGGTACATGTCCGTCCCAAAGAGAATGGAGAAAATGTCAGAAACTTCTCCATTAATTACAACTTCAACTGGCAATGTGGTTGCTTTGTCTCTATTGAATCTGAAAACTTTAGAACAATGTTTTCTATAACCATAGATGCTTTTCCCTCTGTATTCAGAAAAGACTTGGTGATGGTTCAAAACTGATTATAATAGTTGTCAAGGTGATGATACCTAGGAGAAAGGCACTCATGGAGGGTTGCCTCATCCAAAAGCCTAGTTGTTTTTGTACAAGGCACCATATTCTATTTTTATATTTTGTGAGATTATAATATTACAACACACGTTATTATACTAAGTTATTCATTTTGTGGGTATATAATATTTTTATTATCTATAATAATTATAAATTCTTAGTTTTGCTTTCTTTCTCATCTTTCTTCTTATGAATATGTTGATTTTCTATGTTTTGATATGAAGTTTATACTTATTTGATTAAGATGATTGCTTGCTGCCATGAATCTTAGGGAGCTATCCTAGAATATAGGTTTTTTTGTTGAAAAAAATGCATCACCTAGGTGCCTCGGCACTCCCTATCACCTAGCTTTCCCTTGGCAGCTTGGCAACTATGCTGATGATCATTGTTCAGAGCAAAGTTTGTAATGGTTGTTTACAAGGTCAGGTCAGTTCCATTCCATTCAGGCTAGGTTTGGTTATAACATCAAACAAGCTAGTAAAGCAAATAAACATGGATAGTTAAACTTGAATTCAAGTTCTCAGTGGCTATACAATTTTCCAACTCTAGACCAAGCACTAGCATTGTTTGTACACCAATAAAGAAATAAAATTACAATATTATATAATGTAGAACAAAGTATCTGCAAGAACAAAATTTCTATATTTGCTTTAGCTGCCAATTTGAACAAGTTAGGCTCAGTTTTGGAAAGAGTGCAAATAGAAATATGTACAGTGCAAATAGCCAAATGTTTAGAAATACTGCATACCATGGTTTTCAAAACCGGATTGGACCGGACAGTTGGACTGGAAAAACCGGATTTTCCATAAAAACCGTTGATTTTGGTCAGCAAACCGCTGACTCGGGCGGTCAACCGTTCGAACGGTTTTGACCGGTTTTCATTTTTTTTTTAATTTTTTTGTCAGAACGGGCCGACCGTTCGGTTCGAACGGTTGGACTGTTCGACCCGGTAACCGGACCCCTGACCGGTTCGATCTCCGGGTCGGTTTTAAAAACCATGCTGCATACAAGGTTTTGTACTGAACATACTTGTATTTGCACTCTTTCCAAACTGAGACTTACAAATCATTCAGTGTGAATGACATGGACTCACTTCATTTATGGAAGAAAATATAAAAAAAATGAAGATAAGGGCACACATTAATAAAAACTTGTTAATTAATACTTGAGTTATAGACAGTGAACTGTTACAAGTTGAAAGGTCTAGAAAAGATAAGGGCAGGCCAAAATGAACATGGTTTAAAATAGTGAGAAATGAGGGCCCATAATTTAACAATGGACATGGCACTGAACAGAGTGTAATTGCAGAATGGGATTTATGTCACCAAGATGCCAACCCCATATAGTTGGGACAAGGCTTTGTTGAATTAAGTAACAAAAACAAAGCACGGTCATTCTCCGCAAATCTCATAAAATATTTCAATAGAAATCTATGAAATTCTAGCTTGTTAACTGGGTTTGCAGAACCTTTATTCAAACACAAGTTCCTAAAGCTTTAAGCATCTGCTTGCTTTTTTTGTTTTCATCTGCTTTTTTATTGGATTTCTTTTTCATCTACCTGCTATATAATTGAGAATATTTTCAACACAAACTTAGAACTGCATTCAACATACACTGGCTAGGGTATTTTTAACAGTCAAGTGCAAGTTATCATATCATTAAAGATTATAGCCCCAACATGACCCGTATTAGGAATCTTATGATGCCAATATCCAGCTTTATGTCAACAAAAGCAACTGGGACCAAGGAATCCTAAAACATTCTATAGAAAGTCTTGTATTCACCAAAGCAGAGAGAGAGAGAGAGAGATTGATTGTACACAAAATGAGATAGATAGCCAAACATATTTCTGATACACAAAATTTTAGGCTGATTTCCAGTAATTTCCACATATAAATGCAATCAAGAACAGTTTCAGTAGAGAAATAACAAGAAGAGACAGGGACACATGATGGCCAATTAGAATTTTGGATGTGGATAAATGAATGCTTTCAGAGCTTTAAGAGTCAAACCTGTTCATCTTTCTTATGGATATGATTTTTTAACAGAGGATTAATTATTTCAAGAATTCTCTTGGCAGGTTCTCTGTCCTGTGATGGAATACTATTATCATCCTTCCTCATTACTTCACCCTTTAGACACTGAATTGATAACTCTAGGAAATGGATCTTTTCTCTCAAAGCATTACAGCATATCTCAGAACAATCTTCGTGTTTATTTTGTTCGTTCCATTCTAGCTGGGTTTGAAGTATCACAAGATCTTCTTCCAACTCTTCAATTTCAGCATCTGCCTTTGATATCAATCTTCTCAATACTTCTAGACAACATTTCACATTCAAAGCATCTTCTTCAAGCAAGTCTTACCAAAAAAAAAAAAAACAAAATTATGAACCATTAGAAATAACAGTAGTGCAAGTGACAATAAGGGATTTAAATATGCAGATAATGAAGTAAACAAGTAAAACCAAATTACCTGCACCATAACCAATGTTGAAGTCATATTCCCATTCATGTCCCACATAATACATGTATTCTAGTTCATCTGAAGAGTCATTACATCATTGGAAACAACAGTATAAGGTATTATATACGGCAATTCATTCTTTCAAGCCACACTTTTGCTCAAAGATAATGGAAAAGAAAGGCACTTCAAGTAAAACATATAACTAAAATTAACAAACCTTGCTTCTCTGGTGGACTCTTGTTATCCAAATCCATAACTTTTTGCACCTTATCCTGAAAATGTCAATATCAATATCACCATACTATCATCAATTTAAGAGATGGGAATGTTACATATAATTGGCTAAAGATAGAAATTCGAGTTCCACTCAGAATCATGAGCTTTATTCATTTAGTTATCAAGGCTGAAATACTGCAGCCTTCCTATGAACCCACAAAAAGAAGAGAAAATTCTCTACTCTAAGAATTGAACAAATACTAGCATACTACTAAGGAATTTTTAGTAATTTCCTAGAATTTATCATTCCAATTACCATCATATCAGAGTATTCCTGGTCTCAGCTATCAGGATCAGCTTTATACCAGATGTACCGTTTCTTCTAAACCATACTAAATTTAGTACTATTAAGGAAGTACTCAGTGATTGTGTATGGTGGGATGAGCACATACTAACTGCCTAAGTGGGATCATGCAGAATGCTCATGCTCCAAAAAATAAAAAATGCATATTCCACCTGGAGACTGGGATGTCTGTTGACACCAGACCACCTTGCCTTGGTATTTTCCTTATTTTAACACATTATCATCTAACCCATCAATCTTGTTTGCGGATGATTAAGGGCCCATTTGGCGTGTCTTTTTGAGAAGATCTTGTAGCTCTGACAGTCAAAAGACGCATTGAGCTTTTGACATAAGATTTGGGCAGCCTGAAGACAGTTTGGCAGACACACGTCTTTCCATGCGTTTGCCTGCGTCTTTCCGCGCGAGATTAAAACACGAAAGACACGGGAAGCTTCAAATGAAGCTTCCCGAAATCAGCCCGAAATGGGCTTCTCGCATCTTTTCGGTGCACCGTCTTTTGGCGGCTAGATCTTCCGCAAGACAAACGGGAATAGACCGAAAATCAGTCTTCCTGGCTTGTAAACAGCCGAAAGACCGCGCGTTAAGACGCGCCAAATGGGCCCTAATTTTTTTTAGGCATTTTTTATTAGGAAGATTAGTACCTTGTACTTTGGGCCTAGTGCCACTTTGGTCCCTGAACTTTAAAACGCGACAATTTAGTACCTGAACTTTCAAAATGTGTCAATCCATTACCTGTCGTTAACCAACCGTTAAGTAACATTTGAAAAGACATAAATGCCCTTTGAGTGTCATCTAATTTTCTTTATCAACATCCACACTTTATAAAAATGAACAGTCTCAAATCCTTGCCTCTTCTATTCAAGAAAGTTGGGTCATATCTCAATGGGCATTTTGGTGACCCCAACTTTCTTGAACAGAAGAGGCAAGGATTTGAGACTGTTCATTTTTATCAACATGTGGATGGTTGATAAAGAAAATTAGATGACACTCAAAGGGCATTTGTGTCTTTTCAAATGTCACTTAACGGCTGGTCAACAGATTGGTTAACGATAGATACTGGATTGACACATTTTGAAAGTTCAGTTACTGAATTATCACGTTTTAAAGTTCGGGGACCAAAGTGGCCGTAGGCCCAAAGTACAGGGTACTAATTGGGAATTTTTTCTTTTCTATTTGACAATGATTGCCAATTTGAATGTTCAGTGAATACAAAAGGGTTTACGTTTTCTTATCAATGGAAAAAACTTGGTTAAGTAAAGTAATTCAAGATTTATGGAAGCGCATTAAATTATTGTGTTGAAAGGCTTTTATATCATCAATATCCAACTAACTACTGAACGCATTAGTGTAATGTCATCTCCCAACTACATTTTTTTATAAGTATCTCCTAAGTACAATGCAAGTCGGTAAAGCAAGTCGCTCACCTATTTTTTCCCTTACCTGGGAGCTGATCAATGCTGTGCTTCAAACCAAGAAATATGGACCAGAGCTACAGCGATTGCAACTCGTCTCAACCTTAATCAGCCGGGTGCCACTGTTTCGGGCCCATCATCTTGAATTCATAATTCAGCAGGTGTCATTCCGGAAGTCGTGATAGTTAACCCAGCCAATACGTAATAACAAAACGCTGACCACCTAAAGAATCGAACCCCCACTAATCACCTAAACATTGAAATGGTAGAAATAAAATCAGGTAGAATGAGTAACCGATGCAGGTTATATCAAAACTTGTAAAACCAATAAAACTGATAGAACTTCGAACTGCATACAGCAGCTTGCCCCGAAAAATTAAGAAGCAATAACGAAATGTAGCTCAAAGAACCAAAACAAGACTAGAAATTCACTGCGGACTCAATTGCAGACACCTCCTAACTTCCCAAGTGCAGAAAATAGCATCAAGTTGGAAACAACACGAGATTAATCTCGAAAATTCATAAAAAAGATAGAAAAGAAAAGCAAGAACGAAAATCTAAGCAAGAACGAGTAACACCATACCTTCACCTCTGCAAAGCCACGAAACGAGACGACAATCATGGAAAAGTGAGAATTCTTGCTTCAGAGTCCAAGAAAGCATCGGTTTCTATGGTTTGAAAGGCCTAAAATCTATCACAAAGAAAATCTGTGAGAGAGAAAGTCCGTTTAACGGAGCCGGAAAAGGGCGGCAACGAAAGCGACGAGTGTTCGGGCTTCAGCGCAGGAAAATGGCAATGTGTAAATCATTTCTTAGTGTCGGGTAATTTGCGCGCAGGAAACTTCAAACGTGCTTTTTATAGAAGGAGGTGAAGGTGTGAAGCTTCGTGCTTCACCACAAGACAACGTCCCACACCACATCTCCGTTCTGTATTGGGAACATCTCCCGAGTCCCGATGATGACATTATCATTTTTGGGACATTATACGGGACAATCTTGTGGGAGATTGATTTGATTTCCACCACCTGAACTGAACTGAGATTGTGGATTCACGTGTGAACACGTGATAGGATGGTCCGTTCCATCGTTGAATCTTGTCTTAATTGAGCCGAGTCATCAACTGACTCAGGAGGGTCTACTCTAGTGTCTTAATTGATACTGTTGCCATAAAGTACTTTTTTGCCATTATCGATTCTTAATTATCTTTCAACTCCCTTATTAATACTTGATTATTAGAGCTGGAATTGGAGTATCTTTTCCCCTTTTTTTGTCCTTAATTCTCTCTTCATAAAGCATTCCACATGCCTTTGTGAAGGAAATAACAAGCGATTGGTCTGAAGGAGCTACTTTAAAGGGTCCTACTGGTCAGATATGGCATATCAAAATAAATATAGAAGTTAATTGAGTTTTTTTTTTTTAGGATGGTTGGGAGTTTTTCACAAAGGACCATTGCTTAAATGTTGGTAACTTTTTAGTATTTAGATATAAAGGAAATATGAATTTTACTGTGAGAATCTTTGATACAAGCATATGTTGGGATGAGCATACTTTTACTGTCACGTCTTCACAAGAACCACCCAACAGCTTGGCTTCCAACCAGTTTGAACAACAAAATAATAAGATCACAAGTGAGAAGCTTCTTAAACTTGATGGTAGTGATCATATTTAATGTCTCCATTATCTTTATATATATTTATGAATTTTTTCCTTTTGTGATATAGGAGATAAGGCTTCATCATCAAATCCTGATAAGTCTAGTGAGAGTGTAAATATATATACACAAAAGGGAAAAGAAGATACAAACAAGCAAACACAACCCTTCTTAATACAGCAGGGAATCTCTATCATAACTTGAAGGGACTACCCAAGGGACAAAGAGCCAAAGAGAGTTAGATTCAATTAGTGACTTTAATAATTGGCACAAATACATTAATTATGGTGACAAGACTTTATTAAAGGGCTATAAGAGTCACTAGTCTTTAGTTTTTTTCATATATATGGATCTTGGTCTTGCAATTTAACCTTGATGCATTTGTGATTATGAACGTAACTAATCCCTCTTCTATCAAATGATTTACATTTGATTCATGTCTATTATGATGTGTCATTGGCACTTTGGATTATTGTGGGATGAATCATCAAAGGGTGTGAAGTGAAGCAGCTCTTTGTAATGTGCTTTCTTGTGTTTTTTATTGCATTTCTCATCACACTTTTCTCCATCAAGTACTTTTTGCTGCATAATTTCAATATTTATTGATATTGTTGCCATATAAAGTACTTTTTTGCCATTATTGATTCTTAATTATCTTCCAACTCCCTTATTAATAGTTGATTATTAGAGCTGAAATTGGAGCATCTTTTCCCCCTTTTTTGTCCTTAAATCTCTCTCTTCATAGAGCTTTCCACCTGCCTTTGTGAAGCAAATAGCAAGTGACTGGTTTGAAGGAGCTACTTTAAAGGGTCCTAATGGTCAGATATGGCATATCAAAATAAATATAGAAGTTAATCGAGTTTTTTTTTTAAGATGGTTGAGAGTTTTTCGCAAAGGACCATTGCTTGAATGTTGATTACTTTTTGGTATTTATATATGAAGGAAATATGAATTTTATTGTGAAAATCTTTGATACAAGAGCATGTTGGGATGAGCATGCTTTTATTGTCACGTCTTGACAAGAACCACTCTACAACTTGGCTTCCAACCAGTGTGAACAACAAAATAATAATATCACAAGTAAGAAGCTTCTTAAACTTGATGGTAATGATCATATTTAATGTATCCATTATCTTTATATATATATACATTACCAGTTTGAGAGTGTAAGAGCAATTGCAAGGGGAAAAACATATGCATTTTACTCCCATAAGCCTTATTTTGTGGCTAAAATTAAAGCATCCAATGTGGGCATGCCATGGTGTTTTGTTAGTTGGTTTTTTCCCTTGGTGTATGCTCTTGTTATGAATTAATAATTTATCAGGAATTAGTTCTTTCATTTATTGACTAAATGTTGTTGATATAGCATATAAAGAGGTCCTTGGATTTTGCTGAAAAGCCTAATTAATTCAACTTCATCCCGATTGTTAATTAATTAAGCTGGGTGTGTGTCATTAACCATTACCATTCAAAATTGTTTTCATGTGAGAATATTATATGCTCGAAGCTTCCCTTTTAGTTTCTTCAATGGAAGAGCCATCAGTGAATATGTTGAAAAGTAAAAGTGGTAATTTTGTATTTTTCTTTTATATTTTATCTGAGAAAATGGTGCTGTATATGCAACATCGATTTCAAACATATACTAGGTGAGTGTCCGAGTTTTCTGAAACTGTATACCTCTAGAATCAGGTGAATGCTTGGACTCACTGAAACCAATAAACATATACTAAATCAGTGACTATATTGTACAATAATCAACAATGATAAATGAAAATTATTTTCATTAAGCATAAGCTGCTTTCATGAAATAGCTTTTTAATCTTTAGTTTATGAAATGTATGAATCAGTTTTAATCACATTAAGTTTGTAATTGACACACCTCTCTTCTTTATGTACCCAAAAGGGAAAAGAAGATATAAACAAGCAAACACAACCCTTCTTAATACTAGCAGGGAATCTCTATCACAACTTGAAGGGACTACCCAAGGGACAAAGAACCAAAGAGAGTTAGATTCAATTAGTGACTCTGATAATTGGCACAAATACATTAATTGTGGTGAAAAGACCTTATTAGACGGCTACAAGCGTCATTAGCCTTTAGCTTTTTTCATATATATGGATCTTGGTCTTGCGATCTGATCTTAATGCATTTGTGATGATGAACATAACTACTTGGGAGAGGGCCAACCCCCTCTTCTATGAAATGGTTTGCATTTGATTCATGTCTATTATGATGTCATTGGCACTTTGGATTATTGTGGGATGAGTCATCAAAGGGTGTGAAGTTAAGTAGCTCTTTGTAGTGTGCTTTCTTGTGTTTTTTATTGTATTTCTCATAACACTTTTCTCCATGAAGTACTTTTTGCTGCATAGTTTCAATATTTATTGACGTTGTTGCCATAAAGTACTTTTTTGCCATTATTGATTCTTAAATATCTTTCAACTCCTTTATTAATACTTGATTATTAGAGCTGAAATTGGAGTTTCTTTTCCCTTTTTTTTTTTGTCCTTAATTATCTCTCTTCATAGAGCTTTCCACCTGCCTTTGTGGAGCAAATAGCAAGCACTAGTGTGAAGGAGCTACTTTAAGCGGCAATTATAAATGCCATCATACCATATACATTTATCACTATTTCTTAACTATAGTGCTAGATTATTCGCTGTTATATAGAATATTGCAATTAGGGGTGGATTTGAGCTGAGCCGAATCGAATATTTGTCTATTCGAGCTTGGCTGTAGGAATAATATAGGCTTGGGTTTTATTCGAGCTAGAGACTTAAGTTCGGCTCGACTCGAACCACTACAAGAAAAACGATCAAAGCTGACGGTCCTATAACCGCTGGCTTAGACCTTTAGACCACCAAAGCATCCGCCCCGTTATCAGTTGCCACCCTTGAACACATGGAAACGTAGAAGAAAGGGAAATAAAATGTGTGGATGGAGATAGAGGTGTTAGGATTAGTAATCTAGGCTGGCCCAAACTAGTACAGGTAGGACTGACCATTTCTGGGTAGGCCTGGTCTAGCACGCATACATTAGCCTGACCCACGATCACCCCTATTAAGGTTGAGAGAGAGAGAGAGAGAGAGATGGAAGTGGAAGTGGAAGATCTATTGAGGTTGAGATTTTGTTGTATCTCTCTCTCTCTCTATATATATATATTAAAATTGGTCTGTCCACGTCACCATACCTCTCCTTGCTTCACACCGACCCTCCAAATTATCATAGAGGAAAGAGGCACGGCCCGGGATGCCTCATGGGCTAGCACGACACAACTCGCACTTCATGCGGGCCACATGTGGGTCGTGTCGTGCCGACCTAGCACGACTCAATTTACACTTCTACTTGAACCCGTTCAATACTGGGGATAGGGCAGAGAAATTCGAGGATTTTTCATCCTTGATGAGGAGTGGGGTGCCTTGCCCCTGAACTCGCCTAACATTGAGGAGTGATTACCTTGCCTTGAACCTCATGTGACACTGGGGATGGGGCGAGGATGGGGTAGAGTGTCTTGACTATGGGGTAGGGAAAGGGATGGGGTGCCTTGCCCTGAACCCACCCCGTTGTCATTCTTATATAATTGTTAATCATTAATAGAATTAATAAAAATGTTAGTTTTTATAATTATTTTTCTTTATTTAAAATTAATCAAAATTTTATTTAAAAATAATAAAAAGAACACAAATTATTAAAATTACTACAAATTATTAATAAAACTAAATTTATTAAAAATATTTATTCATATTCAACCAATAATAATTATTTTTTATAAATCAACTTTAAATAAAAAATAAAATTATTAAATCTTACATATTTTTCCATGCATCGCACGGATCGCTGCTAGTATATATAGTTAGAGAAGCATACCCTTTGAAATTATGGAAAAACCAATTTGTTCTTCATGGTCCGGTACTGCCCCTGTTTGTCGGTGCAGGTTCAAGGGATTAGATGGTTTTTAGTTTATTACATGCCTACATGGTATTGTGATCCAGTGATGTGATGTTTAGGACCCATCATCAGCATGGGATTCATACGTACCTCATCTGCTTGTTACTTCTCTCTTTTGAGTTTTAACATTAGTTGGATTATGGGTGAGCCAGATCCAATGAGCTGGTCTTTGAGAGTGAAAAATTCCAGTCGGACCTGGTTGGACCCGAGTGCTGAAACCTGTTTGGCTACTTCCTGTTAACTGGTATTAAATGAAACGGATTGATAAAATAGTAGATGCAAGATTACATTTTTGTTGGTGAATTAGACCGGTGATTTCAGCACCTCTGAAGCTTGAGATTTGTGTACTTTTGGTTTTCTAATTAGACCAAGCCATGCTCCTTCGAGGTCTGCAAATTCTAGTATTCTACGGCCAAATTTGGTCTGTGCGTAATTATTTCCCCTGCCTAGAGATGCATCTGAGGTGAAGCCAATCACAAAACCCCAAAAAAAATAGGCTTGGCTTGAAAATTGGGCTAGGGTTGAAAATGCCACTCTGAATAGAATCAGCAAGTTGGATTAATGTAAAATCTTATTCAGGGATCATAGGCTTAAGTTTTTAGGTTGAATGATTAATTAGCATGGTATCAGAGTTTGTTTGATTAAGTGATTTTGAATCCCCGTTACCCACATTATAATTAATTAAATTTCAGTACAAGATATGAATAGACCTATAAATGTTTATTCAAACTTGAAGCGTAATAGGCTTTTGCACAAATGGCGTGTCAGAGAATAAACTTATGTAAGGACCTCAAGCTCTTAGATGAATGATTCCTTCACAAGCCCAACCCAACCCTGATGTATCAATACACTTATAAATCATCATCAAAGCCTTATGGTCATGGATCAATACACTTATAATTGAAGAAGTGTATATTGTATGTAATCTATGTAATGATTTATATACATATAATTATATTTATGTTAGAGGAAAGGGAGAAAGGAGGTATAGAATGACTGTATAATGTTTTTATTGTATGGGTTTAATCCAAATCTAACCTGACCAACCCAATTTCATGGTTGGGTTGAATTGCAGTTGAGAATCTTAATTAAGGTTAGGGTTAGGTTTTAACACATAAGATCATACAAAGATTCAACTCAACCCAAGTCAAGTTGGTCCTATTTGCAGCACTTCTGCTGCCTAATTATTTTCATACACATGGTCGGGTCTCGACTCTCGATATAAATGGCCTGACCCACAGCTAGGAAATGCATAAATGAAGCGAGTGGTTTGGCCAGATTAAGCAACCAGATGTCCTCTTGGTTACCAGTGGTCAAACCACCATGAGGTCTAGTCTGGAGCTCTTGACCAGTCTGGGTTGTCAATTTCAAGTAAGGTCTGAAGACGTGTCTGTCTGAAGTATTCCACTGGCCCAGGCCAACCCAGAACTGGTGGTTTATCTACGCAAATCATGCACCGAAATATAAGCCAATCACAAAATTAACTTAGCAAATCTCAGAGATGAAAAGCAATCTCATGTACCTTGTTTTTGTCAATCACCTTCTCTCTCTCTCCGCTTCTGCTGCTGCTGCTCTGCTCCAGCACTTGGTCCATGAGTCCACTGTGGGTTCTGAAACCATATTAACAAGGTGTTAATACGCTATAGCAAGTAGCGGAGCAGCAGTTCAGAGAAACTGAAAAAGAGAAGGTGATCAGAGTATCTTCCTTCCAAGGAAACCTAATCAATTCTGTACGTTTTAGTACAGAGATTTGTTGTTCCATTAACGTGAAAGTGTCTCTCCGATGTCCTCGTGTTGAAGTACTCTGTTGCATACGGAATCAGAATAACGGATACACGCCATGCAGAATTCTGAATTCCAGCCCCCCCCCTATTACTAGCCATCTCCCCCTTGTACTTTGGGGCTATAAAATTCTGATCTAGGCGGATTGGTCATTCTGCTGCGGCCTCTGTGTCAAGGAGCTTCATTCACTCGATCATAATCGTTTCTGATGTTAACCATTATACCCGATCCGACAACACTGGAAGCCCATTTATGTGACAGAGTTGGTTGAATAACCAGTCACGAAAAAAGGGGAATTAAAACAAAAAAACTTTGAAAAAAATCTGAGGGCCCAACTGGGTTCGAACCCATATATTATCTTATCTTCTATCAATGGATCAGATATTGCCACAATCTAACCAAATCTAATATAAATTCATTAGGGATGGACCAGGTCTAATTCAATTTAATAAATACTTTGAACCATTAAATCTGGACTAGTCCAATTCAATATGTCTTGTTGGTTTATCTAATTTGTTCAAATTTATTTTGATTTGGATGGAATCATGGGGTCCTACCCAAAATGGGTCCATTGACACCCCTGAGAGCCATATGGATTAAAAAAAAAAAACACCTGACTTATAAACCTTGATGTAAGTATTGTCCTTGATGAATCATATGATGGTGGGTCAGTTGGTAGGATCTCTGACTAACTAGGTACAGATTTGGGATAGGCTACCCCACATAAGTATTGTCCCTGAGGCTGTATTTGGTTGCTAATCTGGTGTATTGCATGGGAGTGCAATGTAAATTCTGGTTTGTTTTTACTTCAGATTTAACCTTACCTTGTTTGTTTTTGAAAAGTGATGTGGTCTCATCTTATATGCAAGAGAGTGGAGGTAAAGGGGGGTTATTTGTTTGGGAGCAAGGCGGGGGAAGAAAGATGATATGTTTTCCATTTTACATGAGAGAGAATTGCGGTAGGAGGAAGGTGATGCAAATTTTTGCATCAGTTTTTGGGATGTAAATTTATACTACTAGTGAGTGCAAATAAGATAAAAAATACAAATATTATATCAAATAGGAGTGCAAATCACAATTACAAACTGATGTGGTAAAAGAATACAATATGTGTTTTTAGTGTTAGTTTAACACTAAAAATATGTGGTAAAAGAATACAAAATGTCCAAAAACCATAGGCTATGCACCCATACCCGCTGTACTTTATGCCTATGAATTCTGACCTTGGGCTGAACCGTCTTTCTCCCTATATATTTTGATGTTGATGCCTCTATGGCCAATGTCCTCAGACCACACCAGTGTACAAACGGCCAAACGCACTGCCTATCGAGAAGTATGAATTATCACGTAAGCAAAGACCTCGAAGAGAAGCCTAATCCCTCAAGAAACCTGATCTTAGTTTGATGAGCTTTCAAGCTTTGGCAAAAGGGATCTCGTCAATCCTTTGTGCTTTGATTAGGGATTTCAATTTGCATAGCTTAAAATCCAAGACCAGGTAGTTTTCTCTGTTGATAGGCTAACAGGAGGTATTCTTCTAGGTCTGTACAATTCAATCCATCCCACCAAATGAATTTTTTTTTCACGGTTTTGACATCTCTGTATATATCAAATGCTAGAAAGGAAATTCCGCATGCAATTTGCCTATCATTTCTAGCTTTCCAATGACTCATGGAATACTTGGATGTGGACTTCAGACATATCCTTACCGTGCATGAACGTGCCCAGGAACACAAAAGCCCTTATTGGATAAATTTGCCTTAAAATGAGGGGTAAAATTATAATAAATGCTTATCGGAGAAAATGACCGCCAAACAATCAATATGAAATAAGTGTTTATTTTAAAAAATAAGCACTTGAAAAAACTGAATGCTAATGCAAATAAGTGATGATTCAAATAAGCACTTATGTTTAATTACTTATTTTTCAAATTAGCTTTTATAATATCAACTTATATCTTTTCTCTTTACTTACATGCCCTTATACTAGTATATTAATTGCCAACTCTCAGTGTGCATCGATATATAGTTGGATACTTTGAACGTTATTAAGTCCTATTCTGTTAAACAAAATATCATCCAACTCTAGTTGCTTGGTCTTGGCTGCTTTCTGAGACATTGGTTAGAATGAAGTTATCCACATTAAAGTGCAGCAAGCCAGCAACACAAATACCCCTCTTTCCAACTCTATGATTTCTAGATTGCTTGGAGTCCTATTTTTAGGGCTGTAAATGTATGGAATTGAATTGGGTACAGGTGGATCCCAATTTGATTTGTTTACATTGAATCTTATCCATCAGATTTATATCCTATTCAAAATGAATTCGGATTGCATGGGATATTGAATAAGTATAAATAAATTAAATTAAAAATGCGTGAAATATTATATATTATTAATAAATGAATTAAAAATGACTAACATTATATTTCATGATGACCCTAAAAATCGAAAACTCAAACCAATTTTAATATAGGGAAAATCTATGATACGAAAAAAATATGATATGGAAAGAGTTTTGATCAATCAAAATCCATCCATAAATTTTGATAAATAATACCTGATATTTATGATTCCAATTTATTGATTAATTGTTTTCCGGATATCATATCTCTTTTCCATATCATAGTCAAAATATAGATTTTAAATGTATTTGAATACATATATTAGTGTTGAACCGAATCAGTTTAAATGGATTGAATTTGGATCACATTTAATAATCAAATTCGAATTTAGACAACCGGATGGATACTGTTTATGGCCCTACCCAGTTCCCTATATCGGGAGCCTTTTAAGGCTTGAACCAAAGACCATATTAGCTCCTTTATTGTACTCAATCACGCCATCTAGGGCGATTGAAGGTTGATAAGGTTGACTGGTCAAGGTAAAACAATAAGGTTGATAAGGTCGAACAGTCTGACCATTCGAACTGAATGGATGGCTCAATCAAACTGTCTGAATCAGCAGTTTGTTGACCAAATCAACGGTTTTTGATGAAATAATAGTTCTGGGTAAAACAGAACTAATCACCTGACTGATTACCGTTTTTTTCGATCTGACCATCCGGTCCGATCCGGTTTTAAAAACCATGATTTACAATACGTGACAAAGCAAACATTCTTTAATAAGATAATGCCACGTATGCTGACAGTTGGAAATTATTTTCATGGCTAGAACTTTTGGCTCTGTTAATTAAATGTAAGGGCAGTTTAAGTAGACGTTAGGCTAGGGGGAGCTTGGGCAATTGGGCCTGATTGCCTGAGTACGACACGGATCCCCAAAAGGGCAGATACCTGTGTGCTTGTTGATCCACCTTCTGAATATCTGGTTCTCTCTCGTCCCCATTTGTATCGTACAGAGGCACAGAGCTCTGTTGTTGGCGTGATGAGCAATCCCAGAACAAGGCTGAAATGTACACATACTTAAACTTGAAAAACCTGCTTCATATTAATTTGGTCCTCAAACAATCCCATGAATGGAATTGGACATTCATTTCTCAAAGAGAAAAATGGAAATTCACAAAAAACAGACGTTGAGATGCAAGAAGCTGTCTGGTCAGTCATGCAGAATCGGCTTTGTCCTCGACTCGGAAGAATTTCAACACGAGTTAGAAAAGAAAAGGACTGAATGGGTTACTCTCAAGTTTCAAGTAATTAAGAGGCCAGCTCGTACTTGCATATCTGTTTTGGGAAGCTCATTCCTAGCTTTTGTTGCTCAAAGTTTTAGTTCTAACTGTTCAAGGTTCAAACTTGAGAGAGAGGGAGAGAGAGAGAGCGAGAGAGTCTTCTGGCTCAAAGTTTTAGTTCAACGTTCAAGGTTCAAACCTGAGAGAGAGAGAGAGAGAGAGATTGTCTTCTGGCTCAAAGTTTTAGTTCAACTGTTCAAGGTTCAAAGTTGAGAGAGAGAGAGAGAGAGAGAGAGAGAGGACGGAGACTGGTTGTCAACGCGGTAGAGAGAGGATGGAAACTGGTTTTCATCGCTGTGCAAAACATGGGATGCCAACCGGGAGACGTTCAACAATGAAGCCGGAGTTCTTTAAGGTCCTTATTGCGAGCGATTGCATGCAACGACTGGTAAAAAGAGAATGAAATCTATTTTTCTATATATGTAGGTTGTTTCTGCTACTGAACTGTGTGAACTATGAACTAGAATACTTTCATCGTGTATCAGAGCCTGAGGTTGAGATTAGAGTACTTTCAACGTGTTTCCATATGTTTCCGGCGGGTGGCCGGCATCTTAGCTACCCATTGGGCCTGCTCTCCTGTTCTACTTTCTAGTTATCAAATTTGTTATTATTATTATTATTATTATTATTATTATTATTTTCGAGTCATAGACTCTTCTCACTGCACCTTCTTTAGCCCGCTCAAACTCCAACAAATCCATCAATAAAGATTGATTAAGCCTGTACATCAACTAAGCCTTGTACCAGGTATATAGGCTGGCTACATGAATCCTATACCTCCAATTTCAGGATCCCTGTCCGTAAAAATTTGACATCAGTTTTAGTGTTGGGTGCCAAGATACAAACCTCCTTTATTGGCTTTGAATCCTGTACCCATGTCCATTGACCATTCCATCTCACCCAAGAGGCCAAGGCATTAGAATCTCATAGATCCTATGGTATTTGACTTCCCCTATAAAGAAATATGGCTCGTATGGTGTTTGACTTCCTATGGCTCCCCTAGAAAGAAATATGGCTCCTATTGCTCCCCTAGAAAGAAACTAAGGATTCAGTTAACAAGTCTTTTTACAAAAATCTCATAGATCCTATGGTATTTGACTTCCCCTACAAACATATTAGGGGTTCCTCCTGTAAAACAAGTTAGTATTTCCTGTTTCAACATGAAAATCATTGGAATGTTATAAGGCGCCTTCTTTCTTAATTTAATTTGATAAAACTTGTATATCGCAAAAGTCCTGGCTAATATATATACATGGATACACATATAAAGATAGATAGAGAGAGGGTAAACTTCTCTTATTTACAATGCCTCCTCCCTTAGAGAAGGGTTTACAAATTTAAAAGTAATTAAATCTATAAAAAATAAAAGAATACCACTAAACATGCAAATAAATAGAATACAATAATTATACAAGTATGATTTATTATCTCTCATCACTCCCTCTCAAACTAAAGCTATGAAGATAGCAGCAGCTTGTCAACAAAATACTCATGCCTAACATGGGCATGTAAATACAACAATAAGGACTGCACATGTAAAATACACAGGATATAAGAACTGTAACTATGATTTTTATCTCTCATCAGGAATAATCACAAATAAGATCAGAGTTTTGGTCAAAGATTCAATATGAACATCCCATTGAAAAATTTTGTAATGGTTCAAAATTGGTGCAGAATAACATTCATGCCCACATTCTTATAAGGACTGCACATGTAAAATACACAGGATATAAGAACTGTAACTATGATTTTTATCTCTCATCAGGAATAATCACAAATAAGATCAGAGTTTTGGTCAAAGATTCAATATGAACATCCCATTGAAAAACTTTGTAATGGTTCAAAATTGGTGCAGAATAACATTCATGCCCACATTCTTGATGAAACTGGCAAACCAGAATGCTATTCAGAAATTCCTAGTAGTCAAGTTATTAAACTTAATATGGATTCAACCCTGAGTTTGTAAACATATATAGACATTAATGGACAAACAGATTATTAGTTTTGTTGAAACTGTGGGGACAACTCTGCTGCAAATGCAACGGGCCATCTTTAGAAAGTCTCATAGTAGCATTGGAAAATGACAAGAACTCCACACTTTCCCCTATCTACCATTCCACATCTAATTCACCTTGCTATGGATCTCAGCTTATCATTTGATTCAGGCATTTCCATTCCTGAAGTAGCTTCTCTTGATTTTTTTTCTTTTTTCTTTCTTTTTTTTGGAAATCCACTTGATTTTTAATGTTAAGTTCTATTATTGAACTGCTTGGTACAGAAAAATTCGCCCATTTTCTAATATTAAGGGAAAGAAACTCCCATGATTTATGATCCACACAAGCATCTTTTCCATTGGATAATTTTCCAACATAATGGTCCCCAGAGATAATACAGTTCAATGCCTAGACTATTGATGTTTGTAGAGCAGGAAACAAGACACATCTAATATTTTGGCTTTTGTAGTAGCTAGAAGTTCGGTTTGCAGTGTTTGGGTCCATTGATCCCCCAGATTGTTTGGCCTGTATTGTGCTAGAGGTCATTTCTGATGCTTAGATATGGATTACAGAAAGCATTCCTGATGTGGGCTAGCCAGGCCCAGCTCATTATGGGCTGGGAGGGCCCAGCCCACTAATGTCTGACAGCGCCAGCCACAGCAGGGGAAGCCTTGCAGCCTTCGTACGGAGCCAACCGCGAAGCAATTAGGCGTACCCATAAGGACTTGTAGCCTGACTTTGTACGGTCCTCATCTGGTGTGTTCATCTCCACCTACCTCCAGCTCGCTCAAGTATAAATATGAGATAATTCTCCCTTGACAAGGGATCCAGATCCCAAAATTCTGGTACAACTCTCTCATTTACTTCCAGCACCTACTTCGCTTCCTTAGCATTTACTCCTAGGGACCCAGGGCACCTGAGGACCACCATTGAGGCCTCGTCTACACCTTCTCCTACCTCACACCTCATACTAACTTGAGCGTCGGAGCATCAGCCTCGGGTTTCCACCTGGGGCCTCTGACATCCCTTGTTTTGCAGTACCTCGGATCTCCAGGAATCTCTTTACTAAGACGACGACCTAAAGTCCTTGGCTTCTACCGTCCTCAGAAGGGAGCACCTCACCTCGGCCTACAGTCTTCGGCCTCGACTTACCCTCTTCAGAGCCCTCAAAGTCTTCGGTTTGCCTTCGGAATTTGTGAGTGAATTTATCCCACTGCCCGCAGCTAATTCGAGCAGCAACATTTGGCACCATCTATGGGAACCGTTGCTAAGACGATCCCTTAAAGAATAAAAAATATATAATCTCTAAGCCCTCCTAAGTTCGAAAGTCATGGTGCAAAGAACCAGGATTAACCAGAACTTGGTCACCTATGAGCAATTTTAGGCTATCCTTGATCGTTTGGACTGCCTGCTGGTGGTCCCTCTCGAGGCGACCGCCCCACTGGGGTGTCAAAGGATCAGGGCCGATGCAAGCACATCGAGCCCCCTGCCCTCGCCTAGGGCAACAACTTGCTGGTCGGGCCATTGGAGTCGGGCAATAACCAACCTCCTAGTTCACCTCGAAGGAATATCTGACCTTCCAACCGAAGGGAAGAAGTGCCCACTCGATCTGAAGACAGTCACCGGCCTTTGGAGCAGCACCACCACCACCAGAAGGAGGTTCCCAAGGATGATGACGGGCACCTCGGCCACCCCGGAGTTTGCTCCCGATGTTTGAGCCAATGTTGCACCACTCCACCACCTATCTTGAATCTCCAAGACGTTCTGAATGATCATCGCGCCCGGAGAGGAGCGCATGACCCAACTTTGGAGTACTCAAGAATCTCAACTAGCACCCACCAATTCCGTGAAGACAGAAATGGGGCCCATGCCCCCGCCGACCCGAGGCTTTCCGAGTTGCGAGCCAAGCTTGGGGCCATCAAAGACGAGCTCCACCAAGTTAAGGAGTGCCGAACCGATGCCTCATCCAGTCACGGCAACTCTGTCGGCCGCATGGACGCATTCACCCCATAAATCATTTTGGAGTCTCTCCCCCCACACTTCAAGGCTCCCACTTTGGAGATGTACGATGACTCCTCGGACCCTGATGACCACTTGGAGAGTTTCCAAGCACTCATGATACCTTGGCGTGCCGAACTTTCCAGGCCACCTTCAAGGGGGCAGCGCGCCGCTGGTTTTCCAACCTCCCCCCAAGGTCAATCAGTTCGTGGGAGCAGTTCACCAATATGTTCCTCGCTTGCTTCATCAGTAGCAGGCGGTGCCAGAAGAGCATCGTCTCGCTCATGTCCATTAAACAGAAGCCAGGTGAGAGCTTGTGGTCTTACATCGACTGCTTTAAAAAAGAGGAGCTCGAGGTTAGGGACCTCGACCCCATGGTCTTAATGCATGCCACCATCAGCGGACTCCAAGCTAGCTCTGACCTCAAGTGTTCTGTCGCCAAGACCCCGCCGAAGACGAAGCTAGAATTCCTCAAAAAGGCCCAAAAGTACATCGCGGCCGAGTGGGCTTCGGACAGGGACCACCAAGAGAAGGAGACTGAACGCAACGACAAGCCATCTAGGAAGAAAAGAAAGAATGAAGATCGCCACGGTGATGGCGACAAAGATAACAGGAAGTCGTCAGCCTCGGCCATGACTTACAGCCAATAAACACCACTCAACTCCTCTCAGACCCAGATCCTAATGCAAATAGGCGAGGAGAAATTCGTGAAGTGGCCAGAAAAGATGAAGAGGAACCCCAAAAAGTACTGCAAGTTTCACCGCGGCGTCGGCCACGACACTGAGGACTGTTATGAATTGAAGAATAAAGTAGAGTCTCTCATCCTCTGTGGACACCTGAAGCAGTTCGTCGGAGGTGAGGCCAGCGCTTCATCCTCCCAGCAGCAACAACAATAGCAGCAGCACCACCAGTAGGTCGTCGGAGTCATTGGCGTCATCGTTGGGGGTCAGCCTCAGGTGGAGCCTCGGCTTTGGCTTGCAAAGCCTACGCCAGGCAGTTGAACATCTAGGGGCCAGCTCCCAAAAGGCCAAAGCAACACGATGACCTCTCCTTTATGGATGAGGACCTTAATGGGATTACAGTCCCCCATGATGATGCGTTGGCAATTTCGGTCGTAGTAGCAAACTTCCTAGTCAAGAGGATTCTCGTTGATAGTGGCTCCTCGACAGATATTCACTTCTACGAAACTTTTGAAAAGATGAAAATAGAGCCAGAGCGTCTTCAGCCTACCGATGTCCTACTTGTTGGCTTCTCTGACAATGTTGTTAGGTTGGAAGGAAAGATCACCCTACCAATCACGGTAGGAACCGTGCCTCGGCAGGTGATGAGGATGACGGAGTTCCTTGTTGTGAGGATTGGCTCCCCCTACAACGCAATCATGGGGATACCGACCCTTCACGCACTGCGAGTCGCCATGTCCTCCTACCACCTCGCCCTCAAATTCCCAACCGAGCATGGCGTTGGAGTCGTTCGGGGGGATCAACATGTCGCCCGTCAGTGCTATGTGGTGGTGCTGAAAAGCAATAATAAAGAAGCCTTGCCACTTGAGGGCCTTGACCTCAGGGAGGAGCTGGCAAGCCGAGGCCTGCCATCAAAGCACGATCTTGAGAAGACAGTTTGTGTCGGGTCCAACCTTCCCCCAGAGAGCCTATCCGAACTGTTAAGTTTCCTTAAAACTAACGTCAATGTCTTCGCTTGGTCCGCCATTGACATGCCCGGAATTGACCATTCGGTCATTACTCACAGGCTGAGTGTGAACCCTAGCTCTAGGCCGGTTCAATAGAAGAAGAGGAACTTTGCACTGGAGCGATGAAAGGCCATAGGGGAGGAAGTTGACAAGCTACTCAATGCCGAATTCATTCGAGAGGTATACTATCCTAACTAGCAGTCGAATGTGGTTTTGGTTAAGATAGCTAATGGAAAATGGTGAATCTGTATTCACTTTACAGACCTTAACCAAGCCTGCCCTAAGGAAGTTTTCCTTTGCCAAGAATAAACCACCTTGTCAACGCCACTGCAGGATATGAATTGCTTAGTTTTATGGATGCCTTTTCCGGATACAATCAAATAAAGATGCATCCCAAAGACGAAGAGAAGACATTGTTCATCACCAAACATGGTACATACTACTACAAGGTGATGCCCTTTGGGCTTAAAAACGTAGGAGCTACCTACCAACGTCTTGTTAATAAAGTGTTCAAGGATCATATGGGAGGAACGTTGAAGCCTATGTAGATGATATGGTGGTGAAGAGCCTGAAAGCCGAGGCCCACACCTCGGACCTGGCCGAGATCTTCGACGCCTTGCGGAAGTTAAATATGAAGTTAAACCCCAACAAGTGTGCCTTCGGCGTCACTTCGGGCAAGTTTCTAGGTTTCATCGTCACTTAACGAGGTATCGAGGCCAACCCTTAGAAGATATAGGCCATATTGGATATGGAATCTCCTCGGTTGATGAAAGAAACCCAGAAGCTCACTGGCCATGTGGCGGCGCTCAACCGCTTCATGTGAAAGTCAACTAACTGATGTCTTCCCTCCTTTTGAGCCATCAAAAAATTGAAAGACTTTCAATGGATGGGGGAATGTCAACAAGCTTTCAACGAACTCAAGGAGTACCTCACCTCGCCTCCCCTCCTGGCCCACCCGATCCCAGGAGAAACTCTATACCTGTACATGTCAGCCGGGGATGAAACAGTCAGCTTAGTCTTGATTAAAGAAGATGGAGCACAGAAACCGATATACTATGTCAGTAAAGTACTATGCGATGCCGAAACCAGGTACCCCGAAGTGGAGAAACTGGCCTTCGCTCTCGTGGTTTCAGCCATAAAGCTTAAGCCATACTTCCAAGCTCACACCATTACGGTGTTAACAAATCAGCCCCTCAGAGCTGTCCTCGCCAAGCCCAAGACCTTAGGGCATCTAATCAAATGAGCCATCAAGCTTTCCGAATTCGACATATGGTACCAGCCGAGGCCCGCCATCAAAGCACAAGCCCTCGCAAATTTTATGACTGAGTGCACCTTCAACCGAGCTCTCCCCCGGCCCTTGGAAGATGAACCGGGAGAAGGGTGCCCCGTTGGAGATGCTCCCCCTGGTTGGAAGCTTTTTGTAGATGGGTCATCCAATGCCAAAGGAAGCAGCAGTGGCCTTATCCTTAGATTTTTGTAGATGGGTCATCCAATGCCAAAGAAAGCGACGCTAGGCTTATCCTTCTCACCCTAGATAACTCAACCATCGAATATGCGTTGAGGTTCGACTTCCTAGCATCCAACAACAAAATCGAGTACGAGGCCCTCCTCGCCAGATTGCAACTGGCAAAGGACCTCGACTCCTCATATATCAAAGCCTTTAGCGACTCAATTGGTGGTCAACTACTTGAACGGCGAGTACGAAGCCAAAGAGCAAAGCTTGTCCAAGTATTTCGCCAAAGTCCAAGAGCTAGCCCACCATTTCCAGCACTTTACCCTGCACCAAGTCCCGTGAGCCGAAAACACGAGGGCCAATGCCCTATCCAAGCTGGCAAGCACCTCGGGCACGGTCCTTGGCCATACTGTTCGTGTGAAGAAGCTACTTCGGCCGACCATTGAAGAAGCTCAAGTACTACCAATAGAAGCCAAGCCATCATGGATGGACCCCATCATCAACTTCCTCCTTACGGAATAGCTGCCGATGACAGGAACGAGGCTAGACGACTTCGGCGTCAGGCAGCCCACTATACCTTGCTCAAAGGAAAATTTTATAGAAGATCCTTCACTTTGCTCTACTTCCGATGACTTCGTCCTGAGGAGGGGGAGTACATGCTTAGAGAAATTCACGAAGGCATCTGCGAAAACCACCTCAGTGGAAGGGCCCTCGCCTAGAAGATGTCGAGGTAGGGATATTTCTGGCCAACACTTCACAAAGACGTATCCAAACTTGTGCGAAGATGTGATCAATGCTAGAGGCATGCCAACATAAGCCATTATCTTGCGACAACCCTCTCAGCCCTCAACAGCCCCTGGCCCTTCGCTAAATGGGGAATGGACCTCCTTGGCCCTTTTCCACAAGCAACGGGGGCAGAAAGTACCTCATCATCGCTATGGACTACTTCACGAAGTGGGTTGAAGCCAAGCCCTTAGCCACTATGACAGCTCGGGCAATCTAGATCTTCTTCTAAAAAAACATCATCTATCGCTTCAGCCTCCCTCACATTTTAGTCACCGACAACGGGAAGCAGTTCGATAACGCCAAGTTTTGAGAATGGTGTGCCTTCCTTGGCATCAAACAACAATACACCTTAGTGGGCTACCCCCAAACAAATGGCCTAGCCGAGGTCACCAACAGAACCATCCTAGACGGACTAAAAGAAGGCTAAACCAAGCTAAAGGATTATGGGCCAACGAACTGAACAACATACTTTGGGCATACCGAACCACACCTTGGATGGCCACGGGAGAAACTCCCTTCGGCTTGACCTACGTTACCGAAGAGGTAATACCAGCAGTGATCGGCCAGCCGAATGCAAAGAACAGCGAAGCCCTCAAACCTAACATGGATCTGCTGGAGCAAGCCCGGGAGCAAGCGCTGATCAGGGTAGCTTCCTACCAGCAATGTGTAGTCCGCTACTATAACTCAAAAGTAAAAGAAAGACACTTTCAAGAAGGGGATCTCACCCTTAGAAATGTCATGGTCCCCGAACTAGGAGTAGGAAAGTTGGGCCTCAATGGGGAAGACCCCTACAGAGTCAAGCGAGTCCTTGGTCTTGGAACATTTCACTTGGAACACTTGGATGGAAGACCCGTGCACCAGATATGGAACTCGGAGAACCTCCAAATGTACTTCCAATGAATGTAGTTGCTTTTGGGTAAGTGATGAATGAATGAAGCAAAAATTTCCTCTTTGCCTCAGATGTTGAATAAATATGTGTCCGAAGTCCTAAAAAGCCCGTAGCTTCGCAACCTACTGAAGCGCGAAACCCCCTTCCGAGGGATGAGCCCTCGGCATGGACCAATGTGGAAAACTATGATGACCCTAGGACGAGCACCTCGCTAAGAGCACACACGCCAGGGAGAGTGAGGCCTTTTACGCCTCATCACCTTCTCGATGGACGGTGGCCCCCTCAGCACGCCAGGACAAAAGAGAACCCTACACGCCTCGTCACCTTCGAGTATGGTGACCCCCTCGGCTACCTATACTTAGCGCAATGAAAATAGCGAGCTCGAGCCCCCGACTTCGTCGGTGGGATGCCTCGGCCTCCCTTGAGGGAACACTTGGTGAGAAACAAGCCAAGTGAACTACACCCCGATAGTGCTGCTCCACCTCGGCTCCTCATCTTCCCAAGTACCTCAGCCAACGACCTCAGCTACAGTGCCAGGTCACCTTGGCCTTGCCTAAGTTTACACTTAAGGAATTCTGGAGCCGGGTGAGCCTCACTTCAGATGTGTGGCCACCGCCTTGGCTCTCAATGCCCTAATTACTTAAAGCGAGCATGCAAACAAGTACGTGTACTATGAGCGAACCGTGCGTGCATGGTGTGTTGTGGTCCCGTTGTTCGGAGGGGCAAGGACCTCTCAAAGAAGAAGAAAAAGAAGAAGAAAGAAGAAAAAGGAGAAAGACACAACATACACAAGGCACAACGCATACAAAAAATGGCTTCATTCATCATTAATCTTTTGTATTGCCTTTACAAAAAGTTTTTCAAGGCCTCGTAGGCCAAGTATATGTACATTCACATAGAAAAAAGAGAGAAGAAGAACAACAAAAACAACAGCTAAACAAAAAGAAGGGGGGGGGGGGGGGGGAGATCAACGCCTAAGCCTTGCCACCGGTAGGAGGAGGAAGAGAGTTATCGGTAGGCTGGGCTTCGCTCGGAGCATCGGGGATCACCTACAGCCCCTCGATGCCAAAATCTGGCATCACCAATAGGAGTGCCTTCTTTGTGTCTTCAATACCGTTGAGGTAGGAGGACAAAGCGTACTCTGCGAGCGCGTCCTGATAATCGGAGGACTTCTTGTGTGCCTCCACCGCTTCGGCTGCTACTTTCCTAGACTGCTTCGCTGACACCATGGCCTCGGTAGCACTTCTTTTAGCTTCGGCTGCCCGTCTCTCTGCCTCGGAGACAATGCTCTCCAGCTAAACTCTTTCCACCTGTTCCTTGGAAAGACCTTGTCGCACCTCTTTCAACTGAATTTCAAGGCGCTCCCGAATTGACTGCTCGTCCAATAACGCCTTCCTAAACTTTTGGTATTTCTCCTTGGCAGTGGCAACTGTCTTTTGGAACTTTTCCCATTCCTTTTGGAGCTTCTCCTCGGCGGTTTTCTTCTCCTTCTCCACCTTGTCGATACGGGACATCGCCAACCTCGTCTGGTCCCCCAAATCGATGAAGTGCAGGCAGGCCTATAATAGAACCAGCTAGTGAATGAAAGAGCAGGAAGAGAAGGAAATACAAAACAAAAATGTGTGTGTCTTACCTTGGCCAGGTGGTATAGGCTATTGTTGTAGATGGCCATAGGGTCGCTCTGCAGAAAATGGTAGCAGTCCCTTGGTAAGATCGCCGTCTCACCAAGACCTGGTTGACCCCCTCGTCCTAGATGGAGTCCCCTTCTCGGAGCTGTCACTATGGACGGAAGATCTTCTCAGCCCCCTCGGCACTCTTAGGGAGCCCCTGTACTAATGGCAAAGTTGAAGAAGGCAAAGATGGGCGCTCCCCGAGCATGGACCTCCTCACCACCTCCTCTGCCTGGCGCTCCATGTTGGCCACCTTCCGCGGCGGCTCCTCCCTTGGCATATCTACAGTGGGCCTCTTCCGACCCGCCTAGGCCCCCTCCATGAGCCTCTTCGGCACCTCGGCCCCGTGAGTTGGCTTCTTCGGCACCTCCGTTGACTTCTTGGCCCCCTCTGAGGGCCTCTTCACCCTACCGGTAACCTCCTAAGGTGCCACCATTGGTTGTTTCCCCTTAGTGGGGACCTACTGATTTCCCCCCTTTGCCGGGACAGGGGCAACCTCTTCACCGGGTCGCTTCGGTGTTTGTCCTCCGACCTTCTTCCTGACCTACTTTGCTCGGGCCTTCTCGAGCAAGCGTTGCTTGGCATCCATGGGCGCTTCTACGAAATAGCAAAAGAAAGCGGTCAGTACACCAAGGCAAAAACATGGAACACGTGCTAAGTAACTATAAATCCTCTCCTATTGAGGGGGGCAGGGCTAATCCCAACGAAGACTAGGGGGACCTCCTCCTCCACCAACGGATTTGCCTGGAATGTCCCCATCACTAGCAGATGAGCTACAGCTACAGCCACTTCGTCTCGGATCGGAGGGGGACATCTTGATGATTACACAAGCCTCCCCCAGTCAGACCTGAACCTTCAGCCTTTGGAACAGGAGACGTAGAAGAACTTGTCCTTCCACCCATGGACGGACGAGAGGAGGGGTTGTGCACCAGCTTCCCCCTCCGAGGGTGGAAGTAATACATGTTGGCCTCAGAAGCGTGGTTCCTCGGTGCGAACATGGCGCGGAACATCCTTAACGTCAGCTCCAGACCCCAAAGCCGAGCCCATACTAACTTTGCTATGATGGTCCTAAGGGCATTGGGAATGAGTTGACTGATAGTGATACCATACCACTCCAGCAACTCAGAGATTAAAGAAGGGAGGGGAAACCTAAGGCCAGACTCTAAAAAATGCTGGTAGACACAGATTTCCCCCTCCTCGGGGGTCCACGGCCAATCACCTACATCGAGGACCCTAAGATCATAGGACTAGGTTATATGGAACCTTCTTGCCAGGGATTTGACCTGGCTCACATCCAAGGAGCTATCAAACTCTGAGCGTGGTAAACCAGCGTCAGCCACCCTTCGGGCAGCATTTCCTTCCACCGGTCCGGCGACAACCTCCACGACATCTTCCTCCTCGGAGAGAGGAGACCCTTCGGGCTCCCTTGGTGACGCCGACATGACGCTTTCATGGGGAGAGTTATTATCCTGATGGTAGCCCTCGACACCCCCCGAGGCTACCCTTTCTCTTAGTACGGCCACCTCCCGTCGTAGGGGGTCTACAACTAAAGAACCTAGGGAGGAGAGAGGAGAAGGGGTTTCAGGAGAGCTCCCTCCCGAGGTGTTCAGGAGTTCATGGCATTTAGGGCCGGAGTCCGAGAACGACATAGTGAATTACCTAAATAGAAGGAGGTGAAGACGAGGTGTCTTGAAGGATGGAGAACCTGGGAAAGTCCTGAAGGATCGAGAGCTTGAGAGCTGAGTTCACTCAATAACAAGGGCGTCTAAGTTCAAATGACGGGGAAAGTCACCACTAAGGCCCCTATTTAAAGGAAAATGGATGGCTTAGATCTCACTAGATCCGACGGCTGAGGCACCTCCGCTTCCACCATCCAACCATAATGTGCCACCCGACGCTCATCCTCGGAAGGTGAAACGACTCCCAAGCAATGGCTCGGATCACCATAGATCCAATGGTCACAGGAACCCTCTGCTTCTACAAACCAGTTATACCGCAACTTTCAGCATGTGCCCTCAAAAGATGAAATGATGCTGGGTGAACCGCAAGGTTCGCCCGCCACAGCCCGCAGGGCTTGCCCATCTTGAACCACCGGGCAGACCGCTCAACCCAACAAACGTGCACCCATCTGGGTGACCATCCTCCACACGGTAGGCCCCTGATGTGGCTTGACCGTACGTGATACGGAACATCTCCGCTAAACCGAGTCATCCACACCACATGCATCTCCGAACCAATGAGGAGGGAAGACACACACGAAGTGAAAACGACACCACTGCATGCTACCCCTCGATTGACAAATCCGAAGGCATAGCAATTGCTACTCCCAACGACCGAAGTTGAGGCCTTACCCAAACTATCATCTTCATTTCCAACCGAAGCCAAGACCTCGCCTCGGCCTCGGGAGTGGGGGGCAAGTGATGTGGGCAAGTGATGTGGGCACACTAACGCCTAACAACGCCAGCCACAACAGGGGGGAAGCCCGCTGCCTTCGTACGGAGCCAACCGCGGAGTAGTTAGGCGTACCCGCAATGACCTTTCGCCTGACTTCGTACGGCCCTCATCTGATGCGTTCATCTCCACCTACCTCCAGCTCGCTCAAGTATAAATATGAGGTAACTCTCCCTTGACAAGGGATCCAGATTCCAGAATTCTGGTACAGCTCTCTCATTTACTTCCAGCACGTACTTCACTTCCTTAGCATTTATTTCTGGGGACCCAATGCACCTGAGGACCACCATTGAGGCCTCGTCTGGACCTAGTGAGATCTAAGCCATCTCTATGAACCTCTTTACCGAAACGACGACTTACAACCCTTGGCTTCTACCTTCCTCAAAGGGAGCACCTCACCTCGGCCTACGATCTTCGGCCTCGGCTTACTCTCTTCAGAACCCTCAAAGTCTTCGGCCTGCCTTTGGAACTTGGGAGTGAATTTACCCCTCTGCCCTCAGCTAATCCGAGCAGCAACAATTCCTTTTGCCTCTTATATCTTGAATGAATGAATTCCACTTTACCAAGGCCACAAAAATTGAAAATAACTATTGACTATCCCACCCCTTGCATTGTAGTGGCTAAATTTCCATGCCTAAGATCTCTCTGATTGTAAACATCCTTACAAGCATCCTTTTTGCCTCTTATATTTATGAAATGGAATACAATAAAAAGAAGATTAATATGATATCAAGCCTGTATCTCCATTTGAATCTAAACTCACCCTACGTGATAATATAGATTTTATAATGTGAAACTAAGATGGTGTTCATATCATAGTTCTAAATAAAGTTGGTATGCTTCAGAAAATGTACAAGCCTTTTCAAAAAGGATATATTTTTTTGAATCATACAATTCTTAATACTGTAGTTTGGTTACTAGTATTAAGTTGGTATGCTTCAGAAAATGTACAAACCTTTTCAAAAAGGATATATTTTTTTGAATCATACAATTCTTGGTTCTGTTTTGAACCAGACAAAAACAAGAGATATATGGTCTATTTTTTGAACCAAACACACAAATATTGATTTTGTCCCACATGTACAAGAGATATATGGTTCTGAATTGATATTTCAAACTTGTCATTGTTAGTTCAGGTTTTTTCTTTTATAGAAGAGAACCTCAAAGCCTAAAAGTGAATTGAAATTTCATAGGTATTATCTTTCACGTACACGCTTAACATCTTTCCCTTCAATTTCTAATTGAGTTTTTTTTCCTGATCTTATCTAACCTGCAAATAAATGGAGATTATAATTATACCTGTTCTAGTTTTCATTTTCAATAATGTCAATAGATGGATTCTACTAGTCTTCTTCTGATTAACTTCTTCACAAATGAATAGAATGAACCATATATGCAAACAAGAAAAAGAGAGTCATTCATCAAAAAAAATAAAAAAACAAGAAAAAGCGAGTCCTCATTAAGCCCCTAATTAGAAAACTATTTTTGGCCCTTGCACTGTTGTAAATGCGTGTTAAGTGCAAACAAGAGTGTAAATTATGGTTTAATTTTACCTCAGATTGGACCTTGTGTCTTATTTGTTTGTGAAAAGAAAATTAAAGTGGTGTGGCCCCAACTCTTATGAAAGAGAATGGAGGTGGGGCTTATTTGTTTAGGACTAATTGTAAAAAGCAAGATATATGATATGGTCCTCATTTTATATGAGATAGATTTGAAGTAGGAGAAAGGTACTGTCAATTTTGCACCAATTTTTTAGATTAAAATTTACACTGCTAAGCAACTGAAAATGAGATAAAAAATTACAAATTTTCATTAGATAGAAGTGCAAATATAATTACAACAAATAGATGCAAAATTTATATCTGGTTCAGATTTGAACGGCAATCAAATCTTGTGTAAATGCATGAAACTGCAAATAGGCTGAATGTAAATTCTGGCTTACTTTTGCTTCATATTTGATTTTTTCTTATTAGTTCGTGAGAAGTAAAATAGGGAGTAAAAGAATGTAATCTCCATCTTGTATGAGAGGGTGGAGGTAAAAGGAGGGTTATTGGCTTGAGAGTGAGGTGAGAAGCAAGCCCCAGGTGTTCAGATTGACACTGCAAAAACAAAGCCTTATGGTTAGGGATGTCAACGAGAGTTGGTTTGGTATGGGTTTGTCTCAACCCTAACCTGACCCTCCAATGTTCCTACTTGAACCCAACCCGATTTGACTAATTAAATAAAACAGATCATTTTCAGGCTTAGGTACCACATAGGCACATACCCTGTAGAAAGCTCTATTTCCTTTTTCCTTTTCTCCTTCATCTATGCAATGGTAATTTAGAAAAATCAATAAACTAGTGTCTATCCATTTGTAACTATGAATGTGCTTTAATTATGTGTTCATGGGCAGATCTCCCTTGATTACAAATACATGATCTTAAAATGATCCGTTTTATAATACCTTAGTTTGCAAATAAGATCTTTAATTATGTCTTCAAACGCATGTGGATTTTGTTTCGGTGAATGAGATCTTTGCAATCATTTGGTAGGATGTATTTGTAAAGGTTGTGTCAGTTTTTTCATGATTTTTGGAGTTCTTGTAGGATTGTTAACACCATCGATCCAGGGTATATTTTACTATCCTCGTCCCTAGATTTGACAACAACCTCATCAATGTATTTGACATCTATTTCTAGTTAAATGTCATATAAGAAGAGTGAAATAGTTTTCTGAAGCTCAACGGGTTAGATTAGGATAGGAGCTTAGGTGAATATTTAGTTTGATCTCTGGGGGTGGGGGGCGGTTTGATCTCTCAGATGAATTTTTAGGAGTACTGATTGTGAAGAATCAGTACAATGTGAGAAGTATGTGTTTGATGATCTCTTAGGATTAGTGTCCCACTACTCCAAATTATTAAGGTAGTCATTTCAAATATTGGTCAAATAAATTATTAAGGTAGTCACCTGCATAATTTCAGTGTTTATTGATACTGTTGCCAAAAGTACTTTTTTGCCATTATTGATTCTTAATTATCTTTCAACTCCTTTATTAATACTTGATTATTAGAGCTGAAATTAGAGTTTTTTTTTGTCCTTAATTCTCTCTCTTTATAGAGCATTCCACCTGCCTTTGTGGAGCAAATAGCAAGCGACTGGTCTGAAGGAGCTACTTTAAAGGGTCCTAGTGGTCAGCTATGGCATATCAAAATAAAAATCGAAGTTAACCGAGTTTTTTTTGAGGATGGTTGGGAGATTTTCGCAAAGGACCATTGCTTGAATGTTGGTTACTTTTTGGTATTTAGGTATGAAGGAAATATGAATTTTACTGTGAGAATCTTTGATACAAGAGCATGTTGGGATGAGCATGCTTTTATTGTCACGTCTTCACAAGAACCACCCAACAGCTTGGCTTCCAACTGGTTTGAACAACAAAATAATAAGACCACAAGTAAGAAGCTTCTTAAACTTGATGGTAGTGATTATATTTAATGTATTCATTATCTTTATATATATATATATATATATGTATGAATTTTTTCTTTTGTGATATAGGAGATAAAGCTTCATCACCGAATCCTGATAAGTCTAGTGAGAGTGTAAGAGCAATTGCAAGGGGAAAAGCATATGCATTTCACTCCCATAAGCCTTATTTTGTGGCTGAAATTAAAGCATCCAATGTAGGCATGCCATGCTGTTTTGTGAGTTGGTTCTCTCCCCTGTTGTATGCTCTTGTTAAGAATTAATAATTTATCAAGAATTAGTTCTTTCATTTATTGACTAGATGTTGTTGATACAGCATATAAAGAGGTCTTTTGCAAAGTATCTCCCAAAACATCAAGAACAAATTGTCTTACGAGTTCCAGAAGGTGGAAGGTGGGAGGTGAATTACTACTATACTGAAAGAAATAAGGGTTTATACGGAGGATGGAGTGCATTTTCCCGCGACAACAATCTTATTGAAGGAGATTATTGTGTATTTGAGCTTGTAAATGAATTAGAGATGATGGTTTACATTTTTCGTTGATGGATATTAATTGGAAGTAAGAATTTCAATTTGAAAAATGTAGGTTACTTGACAGTCTTTGTTCTTTGTTTTTATTTTCTATTCATGTAACACCACTCTGCTACACAGTATAGTTTTCTGTTTCCTATAAGCTACACATCTTGATTGAATTTCTGTAACAATGTCCATAGAATAGATAGACAACTTTTATACAAGATGGTGTGGGTATACCTATATCCTCAACAGGTTGTCAGCTGGTAAATCCTTTTACATGGAAACATCTTTAAGTGCAACACAACAACAAATTAGAGCTAGTGTGCCTTGTTCAAGTTGCCCAACCTAACCTGGATTTTGCTGAAAAGCCCAGTTAATTCAACTTCCTGATTGTTAATTAATTAAGCTGGGTGTGTGTCATTAACCATTACCATTCAAACTTGTTTTCAGGTGAGAATATTATAAGCTCGAAGTTTCCCTTTTAGTTTCTTCAATGGAAGAGCCATCAATGAATATGTTGAAAAGTAAAAGTGATAATTTTATAATTTTCTTTTATATTTTATCTGAGAAAACGGTGCTGTATATTCAACATTGATGCCAAACATATACTAGGTGAGTGTCTGAGTTTTCTGAAACTCTATACTTCCAGAACCAAATGAATGCTTGGACTCACTGAAACCAAGCGTCTAGTTTTTGAATATCCTGTGCATGTGCATGCTTCTGGTTGCCAGGCAGACATTGCTTTAAACAGATGCATCCATCTTGGATGGAATAAATAGCTACTAGGTGTGGAAAATTATAAAAAAAAAAAAGGGACAAAAGGAATTCTAGGAAGAAAGCTCTAAAACATGATAGTTTTGGCAAAACAATTGAATCTTCAAAACCAAATAAACTCATCTCTTGCATCAACTTGTCTCTTCCATTCACTAGTTCCACCATTAATTGTTGTCTCGTATCTTTATTGGCCACTTTCTTGGCCAAAATGAGATTCCGAGCACCTTATGGCTGATCATTGATCATAACCCAATTGATTATATCAAGTGATTAGCAAAAATGAGATTCTCTGCTGTTATATTTCTATTTCTGATCTGTGTGTTTTTTGTTTTTCTTTGAATTAATTATAGCTCTACTTTTGGTTGCACTGCAGCCTTGAGATCTTTCTCCATGGTTGCAATGAAATTTTATTTGCACTAGTACAAAACTACAAATGCATGGGATAGTGCAAATGAAAATAATGCAAATTCTGGTTTAATTATGGTTAGGTTTTTACTTTATTCTACTTTTAGTCTTATTTTACTTCATTTGTACTTCAAGCAAACAAAATAAGGTAAAATTTGAATTAAAAAATAATTCAGATTTGCACCCAAATCATTTGCACTACCATAGTTTTACAAAGCAATATATTTTGTAGGAGTTAGTTGAAGATATTGAAGGAGAATCATAAATAGTAGGGCATATCACATGTAAACAAAACAAGGTTCAGGCCATCAATGTTTTGAAAACCGGACAGAATGGTTGGATTGGAAAACCCAGGAATCGGTCACCTGATCAGTTCTGTTTTATCCCAAAACTTCTATTTGGCAAAAAACCGTTGATTTGGTTAGCGAACCGCTGACCCAGGTGGTCGAACTGTTCGACCTGGGAATAGCTTTTGGCCGTTTTTTTGGTTTTTTCCCTATTTGGTCTGGTTTTAAAAACCTTGTAGGCCATTCTACAAAGAAAAATGGTAGGTTTCAGGTCTGAAAAAATTTATTCATATAACAAATTCATGGTGGAATCACATGAAAATTTTCATATTTGATTGCTCATTTAAACAATAGAATATATTATATGCAAACAAAGCAAGATGCAGGCCATTCTACTGAGCAAATTTTGGTTGGGTGGAATCAGAATTCCATTCCCATTCTTGTTGGAATGGCATTCCCCCATTTGAGGGATTGGCTATTCCCCACCCCCTTGGGAATGAAATCCTATTCCTACTAATTTTAATTTCCATTCACATTCCTGCCTGAACCAAACAGATTATGGGAATGAACAATTTCGATTGCAATTTCCAATTCTGACTGCAAACCAAATGGACCCTTAAATGGAATCACATGAGAACTTTCATATTTGAAAGGTAATGAACAGTAGTACTTCTTAAATGCAAACAAAGCATATATCAAGAACCTTCAGATTTAGGTCTAAAAAGTAACTCACAGTAGCAAATTCATGAGGAAATCACTTGAGAACCTTCAGATTTGAAAGGCCTTTCAACAATAGCATATATCAAGAACATTCCTTTGCTTTCTTCTCCTTCAGGTTTCTCTTTATAATTTATTTAAATAGAGGGAAAAGAAACCCATCTCTCTTCTAGTTGTATATTTATAGTCCATGGTATTTTTACTTTTGTTTAATGGTTTATCACAGTCCACAGTTAAGACTACATACATCTTCCTTAATCATCCATAAAAACCCTATCAAGTCACAATGGGTATTTGGCATTTCACTTGATTAAGGAATAGTTATGCGCAAGAAAGCTTTTGTTCGATCATACAGTTATTTTAAAACAATTGAAGATGCCATTAGAGCAAATATCACTTAACTATCAATTTGTGTTAACTGATATTTTAATTATTATTTGCTTTTAAATGATATTTAATATGTAACTTGGTCCACTACTTGACATTAACTTTTTTTTTTATTTATATTTTTTAGATTGAGATATATACAAGACACAACAATAGACATATGGGTGTAAGATTGATGAAGAAATATAATTTTTTTCTTTAATATGTAATGAGACAACCAATTACAATACATTTATTATAATGGATGTATGAAAACTCTCAATTTGGAAATATATATTCACATTTGTTATTGATTTATTAGTCATTTTGATTTAAAAATAGAAAAAATGGCCTTTTGCATGAATAGGTTATGACTGCTGGTACAAACTTCTAGTGGTGTTTTCTATTTTTAGGTTTTCAGTGGCAGTTATATATATTCGTCGCTGTAATTGAATAAAATGTTTTCGGCAAGGAACATAGCAGCCACTATATTTAGTTTATTTACCACAATTTACAATCTATAGTGGCAGTCATTTCACCGTTATAAGTTTTCAAAATGCTGAATTACTGCATTTGGTGGCAATTATAGATGCCATCATACCATATACATTTATCACTATTTCTGAACTATAGTGTTAGATTATCCACTGTTATATAAATTATTACAATTAAGGGTGCATTCGAGTTGAGTCTAACCAAATATTTGGCTATTCGAGTTAGACTCGTAGGAATAGTATTAGGCTCGAGTTCTATTTGAGCTAAAGACTTAAGTTCGGTTTGATTCGAGTTCGACTCTAAGCTAAGTTTTTTTTAAATAAAAATTATATGTATAAAATTATTTTTTTACTTTTTAGATAAAAAATTAAGAATTATAATTTTTTTACTATTATACATAAAAATAAAAATATTATATATTAAAAAATATTATTGTGTATAATAAAATTATTTATTATATGTATGTATGTATGTATATAATAAAAATTATTTATTTAATACTAGGCTCATGAGTCTCACGAGCCAAACTTCATTGGGCTCGAGCTTGATTCGATTTGCAAACAAGCCTATGTATTGGACTCGAATTCGGTTTAAACTGAGCCGAACCAAGCCTCGGCCCATGGCCACCCCCAATCGCAACTAATCCGTGCTTTTATAAGTGGTAAATGTTTCCACCACCCTTTGATGAACTTCCCTCGCTAAAGAAAACTGTTTTAGCTGCAGATGTCTTGTTTGCCATTATATGTTATATTGACACAATTTAGTAGCGGAAGTATATCCATTTCTTTAGACATTTTATGGGGTGTTCTTTTTTTTTTGGATTTTGAGAGGGGGGAAGTTGGTCAATGGGATTTTGGTTCCCATTGATCAAGAATCCTATGTTCTTTTTTCAGATTAATGTGGGGACCAGGGAAAGTTTATTTTTTTGGATATCACTTTCCCAGGTAAGTGATATCCATCTCCTAGGTGGGTAAATAAGTTTCCTATTAGGGGGAAATTTCCAATACTTGAATAGAACAACAATGCCCCTTTTAATAATGGATTTTTATGGTTAAAATGGTCATTTCCTTTTTTACTTGGGAAATAAAAGAACATGGATAAATACACTTACCTGGATAAATAACTTACCAAAAAGGGAATAGGGTCTTAGTGGAAAATTTTGTGTTACTGCAGTAAATAAAAATGCGAGTATAAGCTAACTTTTTTGTAGGCTAATTCATGCTCTAATTGTGTTTTTGCAAACTTTAGAACTTCATTGAATCCCAAATAATATGCACGCTTTGCAAGCCAATGGGCATTTGGAATTTGAAATACGACAATTATCAAATGCCATTTCATATAGGAGTGTTCATAGTTCGATTAATCGAATTGAGGCTATTTTTAAAACCGAAGTATCAAACCATTTCTTCCAGTGTTTGGAAAATCGGGGGCCTATTTTCCAAACCAAATCGAAGCAGATTGTTAATCGATTCTGTTTCCAACTGGTTTGGTTCATCAGTTTTTTTAGATATAATATATATATATCGGTTTATTCAATTAATTGTCGGTTTTTTATAAGCGAAATTTTTTATTCAGTTAGCTTTCTTGATTGTAGTTCCAACGTTTTGTGCTAACATAAAAGACTGATGCCTGCAAAATGAAACCGGATATATATTTCTTGGCAAAAAGGAAGGGAGTTCTCTATCAGGTCTTTTACAACCCATCTCCTTCCCAACCTTTGACTTGAGAGATGGGAGTTCTCTATCAGGATAACATAAAACCCATAGTTCTCTGAGTGCATCATTGATGTTCCACACAGAAGACCCATCAAAAGGGGTACTTTCAACTTTTGCTGTAGAGCCCTCAGTTTCTAACTTTCTATTCTTGTAAGGGACTAGGACTAAGTGTAATATGACTTGTTCAATCTGAATGTTGGAAGGAAGAGATAAAAGTCTTCCAAGAAATGATCCAGATCTACGGACAATTTTTGCCGAGCACTGTGTAATTAAGGTTGTGTTTGGCATCATTGCCACTTCCATGGTTGTCAATTTGGACTAAACCGGATTGTCGGACTGGAAAACTCGGGAATCCATCAAGTGATTGGTTCCGTTTTATCCCAGAACCATTATTTTGTCAAAAATCGTTGATTTGGTCAGGAAATCGTTGACCCAGGCAGTCGAACTATTCGAACTGTTCGAACCATCCAACTGCTTTGGCGGTTTTTATTTATTTTTTTATTTTTTTGTCAGAATGGACTGTCCATTCGATTCGAACAGTCGGACCATTTGACCCAGGAACCAGATCCCTGACCGGTTCGGTTTTAAAAACCTTGGCCACTTTTACTTGCAACCTTTTCTTTTGATAAATATAAATTTTATGAGAAATTGTCTTCTCACATGTATTTTATTGTATAATTACGTTCTCTATGTAATATGTGAATTATTTTATATTTAATTTATGTTTTTGTAATTTTTATTTATAAAAAAAATATTATAAATTGCAATTTGAAGCAAAAAAAGGGGATTTTTTTTTTGTGAAAATGATGGGGCAAGGTGCCTATGACTCTTTGGGATGCATAGATTTTGAAAAGGTACACAAAATTAAAAAAAAAAAGACACGCCACCCCAGTGAGCAATGTCCTCTACATTTATTTGCATACACATGTAGTGTACAATCTATGACTTAATAACTGGGTTGAATGGTTCAATGGTCTAACAACCCAAATAGGGGTGCAAATGGATCGGATCCAATCTGAATCCAACCCTATTTTTGTTGGATGCTGATAACCCCTAACGGATTTTCGGATTGAAATGGATGTCAAATCACCCCTACATTGATTTGACCTATATACTCTATTGTATTTTTGTAATATACATACATGCATATATATATATATATATATATATATATATATATATATATATATATATATATATATATATATGATGAAAATAGTTGAAAAAATATTTATGCTTTTTATTTTTGTTTATATAAACTATTATGTTTTTTAATAATTTGTTAAATTTTTAAAAATGAAATTAATCAAATAAAATATCACACTGAACAGATTTGAATTCAAATAACTATTGATAAAATCCAATCCAATTGGTTCATGGATTTATATTATTAAATCGTATTCAGATATAACCTAATTTGAATTTGCTCCACCTAGAGGGGGTTTATATAATTGAACCCACCGCCAGAATTCTTAGCCCCATAGTACAGTTGGTTGGTACCAGCTCGGAATTGATGCCAATATACTAGCGGATACTGGTGTTCAAGGTGGGGTATTTGACATTTTGAATTATTATAGGTCTTGAATGTAATTTAGAATTCTTCAATGGATGTCGTGTAATTTTCCGTTTATAATTATAGATCGGAATTAGATATACTTGGTACCAATATGGAATTTATATTATCATATATAGGGGTGAGCAAAAAAAAACCGAAAAACCAAACCAACCGAAACCTAACCGATCGATTCGGTTTCGATTCGGTGTTTTTAAAAACCAAAGGTACCAGTTTGGTTTCAGTTAACCAATATAAAAAACCGGCGGTTAATCGAACTGACCGGTATACATATATTCTATATATTTTATATATATTTATATATATTATATGTATTTTTATATTTTTTATATATTATATATTAATAAATATGCATTATATATATGAATATATATTTAAAATATATGATATATTATTTATTAATTAAAATATAATATTTTATATATATTTAGAATTTTTATTATATATTTTTATTTTTTTATAATATATATTATAAAAATTAAAAAACTGAAAAATCAACGAACTAAACCAATGGTTAACTGAACCGGTCAACCGGTTAACAGACTGGTTTCGGTTACCGGTTTTTCTAAAAGCCGGTAGTAGCGGTTCGGATCTAAAAAAAGCCCCACCGAACCGTGAGCACCCTTTCATATCGGATTCAGAATCGAATCCTTCTTTTTTTTTTTTGGGTATATAAATTCAGAATCGAATCCGATTCAGATGTTCTTAACATCTCAAGAACAAATGTGTGAGGAAAAAGTGGAGGAGGACAACAAGCGAAGATTGGATTTGGAACTGCTGCGCGGATAGATGAATTAATACAAGTATATAAATAAGAAAAAGAGGCGGAGTCGGAATCATCTGGTGATAGCTTAGCAGCTACAGAAGGAAGAATGAAGTCAGATAAAATAGGAAGCTATTTTCTATTTTTTCCGGCGAGAATAGTAATTTCGTTGAAAGGGGGTCAGGCTCAGTTGTCGGAGCAAGATAAGATGGTCAACCTTGATGGACCGGATATTGATAAGAAACCAAGAGAGGAAAGTGGGCAGATAGGTTCAGAGCTGCGTACAGAAGTACTTGTAGAACCAAAAACGGAAGTTGGCAGTTTGTTCTTCATCAAAACATGCATACATTTTCAGTGATACTCGAAGCTTTTGAGATTGAGCAGATCATGGGAAGCAGCATTTTTCAGTCAACTCTTACGGGTGAACTACTGGGCAGGTGGGCTGTTGAAGCAGCTTTAAGCGAAAAGGAGCAGGCTTTTGATCAGTTGATTTCTAGCAGTAAGAAGGTATGTCGTTTGGCGAGCAAAAAGGATTGTTGCACGATCACTTGGAAGAAAACTATAAAAACAATATAACGTCTCACACAACTGCAAGCTCCAGCTGCTGTGTTGGTAGTTCTTCTTAAATCTTTGGTTGAGACGTCTCACACACACACACACACACAGGGAGGGAGGGAGGGAGAGAGAGAGAGAGAGAGAGAGAGAGAGAATGGAGACTGTTTGCCGGAGCTGCTCTAGACCGAAGCCGGAGTTCTTTAAAGCTCTCATCGGAGACTTTAAGCAGCGACTGGTATGTACTGATCCCCATGTAAAAAATTTGATATTATAGTGCTAGTTCCTGTTGTCACTGCTTCTCCATGGAAGCACTTCCACGGAAATATCAAAATCATTAGTCGTTCATTGGGTCAAATATCAAAACCATCTCAACCTTCTAAGTTGACCGATAATCAGTAGGGGCTCAAAGACTAATTTCCTTGTTGGGGTTTCCGGGTTGGATTTCTTTTGCAACAATAAATATGATCTTTTGTGTTTCATGTATGAAATGTTACTTGTGGAGTTCAAGTGATTTCCATTTTAACTGAGAAAACTCCCTTCACAGAGACGTTAGATTTGGCGTGGGTGTTCTGAAAGGTACCCTGTTTTGCGAGGATTGGTAAAATGAACTATTAGGTTCCCTATGTTACGTTCCAATAGCCCTCCCCAAACCCCAAAACCCTATAATTCTAATGAAGATGGAGTTCCACATTGTAGATTTGACTGAGCTAGTTCTGAAAACTTCCTCTCTGGTTTCATAGGCCTTCACCTTGACATTATATATAAAATTTTTTAATGCAAATACAGTTACAAACTCCAGATTATATTGTCTATCAATGTTTTTGTCCCTAGTTCCAGATTGTTGATGTGTGTACTCTCTTGTTAGTCACTCAAGTTCAGACTTTACATTCAATAGTGTTTGCAATTGCAACTCAACTAAACTCTGGTTTTTTGTATCTTGTAGCGGATCCCACATGCCTTTGTCAAGCATATCTCAGAAGAATCATCAGGAAGAGTGATTTTGGAGGGTCCTAATCATGGTATATGGCATGTCAAATTAAACAAAACAATGAATGGAATATTGTTCCTTGAAGATGGTTGGGAGAAATTTTCAACAGACAGCTCCTTAAGGCTAGGAGAGTTTTTAATTTTCAAATACAAAGGTGATATACATTTCAGTGTTCGCATATTTGGTCAAAGCGCATGCTGCAAGCGAGAGGATTCATTTAATGTGAAATCTTCACAAGAATCACCCTACGTCCAAGGAAGAAGGAAACGTGGCAAGCCACCAAAGAGTTCCAAAACCGAGAAACAAGGTGAGAACTGAGAACAAGGAAGGTATTTTGGCTGCATTTGGTTTGGAGGAAATGGTAGGAAAACCTATACATTAGATTCAAACCAAACGCTGCCTTATATTAGCAGAACTAAATTAATCTTTTCACTAAAAGTTTCATCTTAAGAAATGATTACAAAATTCTTGCCTTTTCCCATTGGTGCTATAAATTAGATTAAGATATGCCCTGATTGGATATAGTCTGCTTTCCTTTCTCTTTTTTTTTTTTGGGTGCACTGCTTTTTGTTTCATTAGGCTGTTTTTAGTTTGAAAGAACAAGTAAGAATCTCTTCCACATTAATTGGTGCTTGCCTTTTCTTTAGGCTGTTTTTGGGTGCACTGCTTTTCTTTCAAACCAAACACAACTTTAAGGTTTGAAGTTTACTTGACATTCACTGCCACATTAATTGATCATGATTCAACTTGTGTTTTCAAAGATTCTTTCCTAATCCTTTAGATAAAGATTTTATTGCTAATAATATAACCTCACTTCTTGTTGCCGTGTTTAACAGAGCAAGAGATGGAGACTCTTTGTCCAAATTGCTTAGATGTGAAACCAGAGTTCTTCAAGGTCATTATTGGAGATCAAATAATGCTGAAGATGGTAAGCGAACAAATTTTTCTGCCAATTTTTAAATTGAAACAAATGCATCTTTTCCAAAATTATTCATGTAATTCAATGATTTATGGTCAATGAATTACATCCTCTAAATTGAAACAAATCCTGCCAAGCCACTCTTGGCTTCAGTACATCCTCTTATGTATTTCTGTTTTTCTCTTCTTCAATAAAAAGTTACCTTTGCTTCAAAAAAAAATTCATTGATTTATGGTCCTAAGTCTGATTTCTAGAGGATGATATATGACAAATACTGAACAATTGTTAATTATAAACTCGAGCTATGGATTAGAACTAACTTATCTAAACTGGTGATTGCTTTACCTGAAAATGGTCAATACTGGTTTTATACTCAGTTAATTCTACTTTTCAATCTCTCCACAAAGTTCTTGTTATTACCATTCTAGTTGCTTAAAGTTCAGTTCTGTAATCTTGTAGCGGATTCCACCTGCTTTCGTCAAGCACGTTTCAGAAAAATCATCTGAAAGAGTGACTTTAGAGTGTCCCGGTGGAGATATATGGCATGCCAAATTATCCAGAAGAGCAGATGGAATGTTCATTGAAGATGGTTGGGAAAAATTTTTGAGGGACCAATCCTTAGGGGATGAAGAGTTTTTGGTTTTCAGATACAATGGTGATTTGCATTTCAGTGTAACAATTTTTGACAAAAGTGCATGCTGGCGTGAGGATTCATTTGAAGTTAATAATCCCTCACAAGTAGCAAACCACCCAGGAAGTAATCCATCAATGTCTTTTGAAACAAATAAACATGGTACTGCTGAGAAACCTCGGAGGAACAGGTTTCTTGGACTGCAAAATCCAAATCAGTATGACCCTCTCCATTCATTTCAAGGAACTGAAGGTGACTATTCTGCTTCTCATAACTGAATCAAATATTCTTTGAATGGATCCATACTTTGAAGTTTTCTTGGCATGTTCTCTATATTAACTTTCTCTATTCTTTGGATATATAAAACTAGTTAACTACCCTTGGTTCCATTGGTTTCTGACATGAAGTCCTCCATTAACATATTGCTTAGTAAGAACAAAGGAATTCAAGATCAACCCATGGGTATGTTTAATATATTTAATATATGTATGCCCATGAGGATGTAATGGTGAAATTCAAATAACTGCAATACAATTTAACTTGGCTCTATTCAATAAAGCTTCATCCCAGATATATGGAGTAGGCTAAAAGAAACTTGTTGCATCATCCCACTCTATTTAGTTCCATATAATTCCTTAATTATGTAACCTCAAAACATTTCTCAGTAGCTACTTAGCCCATACTACCCTTTTAGGCTACCCTGGCTTTTGTAGACTCTTCAAACTTGCAATAGAGCACTTTTATTATTATGAGCAAATCATCTTGATCTGCTTTTACTTATTTTATCACCTATTGGACTACTAATTAAATTCTCATAATATTCCCATTTCAAATTCTACCCTTTTTCAATTTGGATCCATCGATCTCAACATTTGGGTTTCTATCACATTCAGCATACAAAATTGTTATGGTTGTTTTCTAAATTTTTTTCTTTTAGCATGAATGTTATTCTCCAATGGAATAGTACTCTAAATTCATTCCTCCCTTTCACCCATCCTACTTTAATTCTATGGGGAACATCTTCTTAAGTCTCTCCTCTATCTTGAGTTATTATACTGAGATTATTAAAGAGATCATTTAAGGTATTTCTTGATCTCTAATCCTAATTTTTTACACTTTTTTTTATCTTACATATCTTAAAACCTCTTGGTTTTAGATCTATGCATCTAATTTTGCACTTGATCTGAGTATCCTCATTTAATTCTATCAAAAAATTTGGAATTTAATGAAAACTACCATATATTTCACAAAGAAATTAGAGAAAATAATATCCAATCTTCTAGCATTTCTTGTTTGTTTCATGATACAGGACAAAGGAAATCATCACCAAATTCTGTTAAGCACTATGAAATTGCAAGGTCAAAAGAATGGGAAGCTGCTTTTACATTTAAAAAACCTTATTTCATAGTTGAAATGAAAGAACATTGTGTCGACAAGCCGTTTTATGTGGTGAGTGTTCTTCTTACATTTGTATATGAAATACATGTTCTTATTCTATTTCACCATTATATGTACCCAGAAATATTGCCCTCTGGGAGGGTGACTAGATGTAATGAAGAAGGATCATAAATAAATCACTAACTTGGATCCAATGGAAAGCCATGTAGATAACATCTACATTGGAGCTCAATTACTGTCAGAGCTCTAAACAATACAGACCACATTGAGAATTATATAATGACTTCGACATGCAAAGTTGCAATGGCAATTACTAAAGGGTAAATTGCTGAAACCTCTCCTGATGTTTTGGACCATTAAAACCTCCCCTAAAGTTTAGTAATTGCAATCACCTCTCCTGAACTTCCTGACACAGTTGCAAGTAGACACACTCTGATAAAATCTTCTAAAAATGGGGATGAAAATGACCAAAATACCCATGCAGTTACTATTAAGGCTGGTTTCTACCAAAAAAACAATACAAACTTTATGAATAATATAAACAAAGAGAATTTAAAGTTTCAGCCCTTCGAGTGATTAATTTTATGGGAAGATTTTAAAAATAAATCAATTTCACAAAAGAGATTGGAAGGGTTTGGGGTAGTGATTCATATGAAGAGAATTTGAAAAAATAAATGTTTTTGTCAAAAATAATTGCATGGGCATTTTAGACATTTTCATGCATCTTTTTAAAAGATTTTACCAAAGGGGGCCTACATGCAACTATGGTAGAAAGTTCAGGAAAAGTGATTGCAATTACCAAATTTTAGGGGAGGTTTTAGGCTTTTAGCAACAACCAGAAACTTCAGGGGAGGTTTCAGCAATTTACCCATTACTAAACCCACTCAGCAGAAATTCACTTGCCACATATCCGACCCTCTCTGCTGTGACCCATAGACCTATAAGAATTAGGCCATGCCACTTTAGTTGAAATTCATTATTTGATACCCGATTTTCATTAATGCTAGAATAAAGGTGTCAATTATATGTTAAGTATTTATGAATTATGACCTTTAAGTCACAAAATTTCCCTTTTTGTGTTCTCCTTTTGCTTAATATTGCACTCTTCTATCTTGACTGACTGGATCTTATACAGACCATACCATCTTCGTTTGTGAGATCCTATATTCCATATAAAAAGGTCAAGATGGTCCTGCAAACTGACAATAACAAAAGGTGGCCTGTGAGTTTCAGTAAATTCGCAACAAGATCTTGCATATGTGGAGGGTGGGCTAAGTTCTGCCTTGATAGCAATCTCAGGAAAGGAGATTATTGTGCATTTGAGCTTGTGGATGAACTTGAGCTTCGTGTGTATATCAGCCGAGTTCACTGAACTTCCTACTGATGAAAATGAATTCTCGCATCGGCTTTCACAGCTCTAAAATAGTGAATACACCATTTAATATTTTTAGATCACAAAAACTTTCAAATCTAAAACTTGTTAAACGTCAAGATACTGTTTTTTTTTTTTATCAATAACAGAAAAAAGGATATTCTGTTTATTTTATATTTTTATGTTCATCTCTTTTTTATATATTGACGGTAGTCTTATTAGAGGTTTGTCATAATTTGTTTGTCCGTAGTCTCTACTTCTACATTTTTTTTAGCTTACTGGACCGGATGGTCGGACTGGTTGACTCAGGAACAGTCTAGGCAACCAGTTCCGTTTCATCCTAAAACCATTTTTGGGCAAAAACCATTGATTTGGTCAGCAATCCGCTGACCCGGTTGGTCGAAAAATCGATCCACCGACTCAGACAATGATTTTGGCCTTTTTTTATATTTTAATTTTTTATTTTTTAAATCAAAATGAGCCATTTGTTCAAACCAGACGGTCAGATTGTTTGACCTGGGAATTGGTGGCTAAAATGGTTTCGTATCCGGTCCAGCTTTTAAAACCTTGAGCTTAAGCTATAAGGTAAGGTCCACCCACCCATACCTTGTGCAGAAATTGAATTAATTATAATGGGATGCAATGAGAACCGAACATTAGACCACTTGGTCAAACAGACTTTGATACTATCTCAGAGAACTATTCAACCCAAAAGCTTAGCTGTTAAGTGAGGCCTTGAATAAGTTAATCTCTATCACAAATGTATACCAGTTTATATATCCTTGTAAGCTTTTGATTTTATATAAAGATCCACTTAAATATAAAGCTGTAAATTGGGTTGTGCCGCCTACGGCCTGGCACAACAATATGCGGGCCATGTTGGGCACGACACGATGGCATGGGTCGTGTCAGGCCTGGGGTTTCACATGCATGGGCTGGCACGACAATATGCTGTCCTACTTTTAATATATATAAAATTTTGCTTCCAATTTTATTATACTGTTTTATTTTATTATTGCATATATAAACAATTGTATACATCAAAGTTCAAAATTCATATAAAATAAAAATTTAAAGATTTATTTTCAATTTTTTTAAATAGATATCATATAGCTTGGCCCTGGCCTAATTCTCGGCCCACGGCACAGCATGTGCCTGTACATGCTTAGGCCATGGGCCATGCAGGGCCGATTCCTCAAATTATCCCAAGGGGGAGAGGCATAGCCTGGAATGGCCCACGGGTTGCATATGGGCTGTGCCATGCCAACCTAACATGGTACAATTTACACCTCTACTTAAATACCACAAAAAATCTGGTTGTTCATGTTTGACAGCCTGGGATGTCAATAGCGTTCTCTCTGTGTGACTTGTAAGCTCACTGAGCAATGGCCTCCAGTATTGATATTGTTGCAAGTAGAGATGCCAAATTGCCAATGGGTCAGGTTTTGCTAAACCCTAACCCAACCCGAAGCATCACCGATTCAACCCGAGCAGAGTTTAACACTCTCATCATTGATATTAATTAGAGTGATTTAATGCGAGACGGTAGGTTACAATCCCACAGGAAACAAATGGTTCAAATGAAAAAGCAGGAAGCAACTGAATTACACCACCGCTTTACAAACAGCACCAAAGTTTAACACAATAACTAAATTCCCTTAATTATTATAACCATGGGTTTTAGTATAAGAATTACAGGTAATAAGATTTAAATTTGGATCTCAAATCCTTTACCACACCATACTCCAATTGTTTGCCAAACTTATGTGGATTCTAATCTTAATGTTGATTATCTTTTCAGAAGATTTTTATCAATAAATGTTAAAAACTGATTATTAAAATTTATATATTTATTAATACTAACACAAATCATATTGTTTTTTAAGAAATTAAAATATACTCATATATGTTATATTTTAGTTCTATAATTTTTCAATGTTTCCTAAGTGCATCTCGCAGTTCACACTTCACATAAACTATAGATTTAAGTACATGATTTTATTTTATTTTATTTTGGTATTACATATTGCACATTATTGGAGGGAAAAGTCAGGGGTGGGGACAGAGCAGGATGCATATGAGGCCCATTAACTTTACCACAGAGAACCTGCAGTTCCACAGGTTTTATCCTAACCCGATTCGGGGAGGATCTAATAGTCATTTTCTGCTCCAATATTTGGGTGAGTTGTAGGCCAAATATCAGTTTAATTGGACTGTTGGTATGGCCATATGGGTGCAAATCACACTGGGTCAAGTCAGTTGAGATCAACCCTAACTCAACCTCAGTTGTTGAATCCCCAACTCTAACCCTCATTCAATTCTATGACATTGTGTTGAGTTTGGATAGGGTTAGGTTCAGGTTCACCCAATTTCTCCACTTCTTGCTTTGAAAAACGTATTCTCCATTACTAAGCTAAGGATTAATCAATTCAAGTTAAATTTAACATTAGTATGTATGTTGATCTACCTTAAGAATATTATATTTATGCATTTTAGAGTACTATATTTATGTGTGCATTATAATATTTCAGTAAGAATCTTTTTTATAAATTATTTCACTAAAAGCTCTTAATCCCTAAACTGTTTGGCACTGGCCCATTTTTTGGTCTTCCCTCCCCCTTCCAAAACACACACACACACACAATGCAATCAACAAACTGTGACGAATATAGGGGCTTATAAATGATGCTTTCAATCAATGTCCTTTGTTTGGTTATAAACATCAAACATCAACAATGATACATCAAGTGCAACCTTAGTAAACAGGTAAAATCAAGATTACAAGCTTCCATAGGAAAATCATAATTTTGAGGCTTACTTTATTTTGCCATTATAAAACTATCTTATAGTTATATTACAGATATAGTTGAAATCAATATAGTTCTATAAATTACACCATCACTTGATGTAATTTACAATCTTGCTCCAAAAAGCATAGGATCATATGACTAATTGTTAGTTTCTCATTCAATACTCTAGTAGCTAGTTTTGCATTTAACGCTTCAACAATTAGCTTTCATTTAATGTTCCAATAGTTAGTTTTATTCTCTATATAAAACCTTGTAATATGAAAATAGAGGATCAAGTTCTTTCCTCTATTTGTAAAAACATAGAGCATTTTTTAAAAGTTGAGAGAATCTTCTCTTTGGGTGAGTGAGTCCCCTCTTTTTTGAGTGAGTGAATCCTCAATCCCTTTGGGTAAGCAAGTCTCCAATCTTGTTGCCTCATATTGTAGTGTTGTAGTTCTAGAAAATAGGTAAAGTGACATCCCAATTTTGGTAGTGAAATCTTCATCAAATTGGGTCATGTTATATATCATTGGAAATCTTTGAGTCTAATTTCTAACGCGATAAATTTCTCATCAATCAAAATTTTCTATGAAAATTTATAAGGGAAGCAAATTCAATCAACGGAGCTGACTGTGCATCCAAATATTTCAAGAAGTAAGATATCATGCCAAGTAAGAATCAACACAAGGCTCCAATTCAAAATGCCCATCTTCATGAAGAAATCAATGAGCTAAAAAATGCCTTGAAAAACATTCAATGCTTGATGAAGAAGATTTTACAAAGGCTTCCCAAGCAAACTCCTACAAGCAATTATATTGCTCCAACCTTGCCTATGGAACAAGCCTTGAAAGATTGCAATGACAATCTTATGTGGCATTTTCTCATTAACGATGTCAAATGAAAAAGAGTAAACTGACCGGGACCATCCTTCAGAATTTGATGAAGATCCTATTACTTGTGAGAAATCTTCCTTCATTTATGATCAACTTCAAAATGATGGAGACAATGTTGATTGGGATAACCCTCCAAAGTTTGATGAAGAATCTATTACTTATGAGAAGTCTTTTATTGTTTATGATCAATTTCAAAGTGATGAGACAATGTTGATTGGGATAGCCCTCCAAAGTTTGATGAAGAATTTAACATTTATGAAAAGTCTTTTGTTGTTCGTGATCAATCTAAAACTAGTGGAGATAATGATGAATGGGATAGCCTTCTAAAGTTTGATGAAGAATCTATTACTTATGAAGAATCTTCTATTATTCATGCTCAACTTCAAGGTGATGGAAACAATATTTGTCAAATAGAAGATTACATCTTTTTAATGCAAGTGTACAGGTACCCATATTGATAGCCATTCTCCCAAAGTTTAAGATAATTATTAGATGAAGAATTGGATTATTTGGTGTATAAGAAACATGTCTCAATAGATAGAAGACATGATGAAGGAATTCTGATCAAGGTTTTATAAAAGGCTAAAGAAGTAGTTGAGGCCTAATGGCCTAAAAAGGTGAGGCGTAAGCCTCAATGCGTTGTGAAGCATAAGCCTCAAAAATTAAGAAAAAAAGTAATTAAAATTTATAAATAATAAAAATTACGTGTAATATACCAAGTTAAAATGATGGGAGGTACAAATATCCATAAAATAGAAGTTTATAAACAATAAATTTTAGCTTTTAAGCATTAAATAAAAAAATAGTTAATCATCCAACAATTATAAGCATTTTACATTTTATGTTTTAAAATGTAATCTTATGAAATTATTCATATGAAAAATCATCTATATAATGGGCATTAGATTTATGGTCATCCAACAGTTGTGAAAAAAGAAACAATGTAGTTGATTTGATCTATGTAAAAAAATCAATAAAAAGAAAAATAAATCCATTAGAAAAAGAAATGAGAAAAACAACAAACTTGGGATGTTAAATTAGAACATTAAGAAAAAATTTTCCATTTGATTTATCCAAGAGAAACTAATTGCTTGATTAGCCTTTATTTTTTGCATTTAACTCTCTTTAGCTAAAATACTAAGAGAAATTAATAGAACTTGATATTTCCTATTGTTTTTTATATTTACTCTTTTTATTTTGCCCATAATTATTAAAGTGCTTTTTCTATATATTTTGAACTATAAAAAATTCATAAAAATATGCATTTTTTTGCATGAAACCACTAAATAATGTTGATATTTGAGGCTTACACCTTTTTACGCCTCACACCTTGAGGCTTGAGGCTTACACCTCATTCTAACAAAGGCTTAAGCCTCAAACCAAAGTTGTGAGGCGTAAGCCTTGAAGCAAAATCTGAGTGCCTTGCCTCAAGGTGTACACCTAATTCCTCGAGGATTAAGCCTTTTAAGACAATGACTCTGATTAACATTGGAAGTTTACATCATCAATTGCCTACCAAAGGATCAGCAACAGAAGAATATAGTGGAAGCATTGTGGTGGATTATTCTTTTGAAGTTGTTAAAACTCAATGACGAGTTCTTTTCAAGAGGGGAATAATGATGCAGTCCACAATTTTGCTCCAAGAAGCATAGGATCATATGGCCAGTTGTTAGTGGACTTCTAGTAGCTAGTTTTTCATTCAATGCTCTAACAACTAGTTTTGTATTTAATGATCCAACAACTAGCTTCTCATTTAATGTTCTAACATCTAGTTTTATTCTATATATAAAGCCTTGTAATTTCAATCTAAAGGCATTAAGTTATTTCCTTTATTTGGAGAAGCTTAGAACATTCTTTGAGAATTGAGAGAGTCATTTCTTTATGTGAGTCCTCAATCTTATTGCCTCATATTGTAAGTCATCTCTGATTATTGAAGTTCTATCCTATTCTCTTCTTCCTTTTCCTATTTCTTTGAACATTTTTTTTTACATTATCTTATATATATGGTATTAATAACTTCCCCCAAACCCCTTTTTCCCCAAAGTGTTGGTTGTGGGATTTGACTCCGCATCAATGCTGAAACAAACTAGCTAATACACCAACAAGCAAGCCCTCGGTTGGTCATTCTCTCTTCATATTTGAGCTGCATCACCACCTATAATTCTGCATTTGGTTGCAAAGAAAATGGAAGAAAGGGAAATAAAATCTAAAAGAAATTAATATTCCTTAGTTTAGTTGATAACAATAACTAAAAGAGAAAAAAAAAGTTAAGAAAAAATAGGAAGTTAAATATTCTCTTTGATCTCTTTTATTTTCTATTTTAAGAGGTAGAGAAAGCAAGGGAAACGATGAAAAAGAGGAAGAAAAAATACTCTATTTTTTATCTTCTCTTTCTTTTCTTTTCTCTTGTTTCCTTGATAACCAAACAATATGTAGGCTATCATAACAGATACTTGAATTTTTAGTGCAAATTACATATTTGATACCATATCCAACCGTTTCCTTGCCATGGCTAAGAAAATTATCTTCGTTAATAATAAAATAAACAGAAATTTGGAAGAGTCAATAACCATCAATAGGGGGTACAAGTTGAGTGGATTGGTCGGGTTTAGCGTTAACTCAGGCCTAACCCTAAATATTGGGCCTAAGGTCTGAGCCTGATCACGCCCAAGGTCAAGCCCATCCTTTTCAACCTAAGCCCAGCTCAGACTGAAAATTGACATACTTGGGTTGGGCCCAAGCCCATGCTAAGCTCATAATGTTTAATTAGAATAGGCCCAATGTACTAAAAAGTTGCATCAACCTATTTAGGATGTATTTGGTTCATGAGAATAGGCCCCTGGAATCAGAATTGAAATGGCCCACTCCTATTCCAGCTGTTTGGTTGGGCGAAATGGGATTCTGACTCCATTCTTAGGGAAATGGAACTTCCTCACATGCCATAATGGCAATTCTAGGCTCCCTAGGAGAATGGCATTCCCATTCTAGAGTCTCTTAAAAATATCAATATCTTGACAAAAATATCCCCCAAGCCCTACCTGACTCCAAACCTTCATCAATCCATGCTAATGCCCCCTTCTAGAATGGCTGACAATTCATCTCCAGCAAGGCAAGACCGACCACCAGCCACGGACTGCTAGTTCATTCTCTCTTCTCTTCCTCTTCTTCCTCCCCCTCTTCTCTTCCTCTTCTTCCTCCCCCTCTTCTCTTTCTTCCTCCCTTCCTCCATGGTTGCTGCTAAAACAACTTCTTTCTCTCCCCCTTATTCCTCCCCCCTCTTCTTTCTCTACTTCTTCCCTTCCTCTTCTTCCTCCTCTTCCCCCCCCCCCCCCTTCTTCCTCCCTTTTGCAATTAGAACTATTAAAACCATCGAACAAAGCATACGACCACACCCTTTTTCTTCAAGTACACCTTTTAGGGGCGAAATTGAAAATTTTGATTGATTTTGATTTCATCTTCTAGATGGAAATGACAACAACAATTGGATTCCAATTCCCATCTGAACCAAAGAAGCATTAGGAACTTTCTATATTTTGCTATAAGTACATTAAGGTGAGCAAATAGATGGATTCTACCTGGAACTGACCTTGAATCTGCCTTGAACCGGCCCTATCCAATCTATTAAAGGGTAAGCTCTAGTTCCAATAATAAGTTGTTTTCTAATAAACTATTGTTTGGAAACAATAGTTCTGTTTGTTTTGTCCGCTTCCAGTGTGTTGAAGTAAGATTGTAAAGAGGCATTGGGGAAATATTTCTAGACTTCTAAATTCTAAACTGATGCTTTACACATGTTGAATTAATTCCCCACCCCCCCATCCCACCCCCCCCCCCCACACACACACACACAGAATGTGCCCCCAAAAACGCCCCACATATCTCAACGTGCATTGAGAACGTCTCTCATAGATGTTCCCTTATTTAACATGTATGACTAGGACCATTGTCATTAGACCTAGCAAAAAGTTGACCCAAACCGTGAATCCGGCCCAACCCAACCCGAAAAAACAGGGTTAGGGTCACATATTTAGCTACTTGAATGTGAGAATGACCTCACCCAACCCAATTTGAAAAAAAAACTGAGTTGGGATGGGTCATGGGTCAACCTATTGACCCGATTGTCAAGTCTAATTGGGACTATTTATGCATTGTTATAAGTTTTCACTCTTTAATTTTTTCTATTTAATCTTTACTCTTTAAATTGTTAAATGTTCAAGTTTTTTTATTTTATATTTGGAATTTTAAGGTTAATTCCTTTAATTTTGGCAATTTTCATGTAGTTTTTCTTTATATTTTTAAATTTCAATTATTTTTTGGGATGACCCGAATTGACCCATGGGTCAACCCTAACCCAAACATTTAGTGTTAGGGTCTAGCATTTGATAACCCGACCCAAAATCAATCTGGAGCATCTTGACCCAACCCAAACCCGACCCACCCAACCCAATTGCCAGGTCTAATTGTCATTTTTTTAACCCCACATTTTTTGGGTAAATTGTTAAACCTTCCCTGAAGTTTCTAACTTGTTGCTGAAACCTCCCCTCTAATGTTTGATAATTGCAAGCAACTTACTTGAACTTTCTAATATAGTTGCAAGTAGACCCCCTCTATTAGAATCCTCCAACAAGAGCCATGGAAAATGTCCAAAATACTCGTACAATTACAGGTGAGGCTGGTTTATATGGAAAAAATAGCACACACTTTATGAACAAAAAAAAAGAGAGAATTTAAAGTTGTAGCTTTACCTTTGGGTGATTGATATGGAGGGCAAATTTGAAAAAGTAAATCAATTTCAATAAAGAGATTGGAAGGGTTTGGGTAAGTGATTGATATGAAGAGAAAAATTGGAATATAAATATTTTTGTAAAAAATAACTACATAGGTATTTTGGACATTTTCATGCCTCTATTTAGAAGATTTTACCACAGGAGGTCTACTTGAAACCATATCAAAAAATTCAGGGGAGGTGATTGCAATTATCAAACTTCAAGGGAGGTTTTAGCAATTTACCCTTTTTGGTAACAAAATAAAACTACCTTAAAAGACACAGAAATGTTTGCAGCCGTTTTCACTCCATCTCTTTATAGTTCATTCCCCCTTTAGAATTGTTTTCTTAATTCCCCAAATGTATTTATCCCCACCCCAACCCTCTCACAAACACCATCATCCTGTGAATTGAAAATCTTTTCTCCCTTGACACCGACCCAAACTATACAATGACATTATGAATTCTGAGGGGGACTGAACTCAAATTACCCAAAAAATGATTAGCAGTCAAACCCTCATCTTCAAATTTTTTTGTACCCATTTGTGGGGTGTTCATTGTATGGTTTAAACCGCAAAACCAAACCATACAGTTTCCCCCTAAAAATGATTTGGTTTAGTTTGATATTTTTCTAAATTGTAGTTTACGATTTTGGTTTATTTTTTAGATTTTATAAACTGAACCAAACCATAAACTATAAACTAAAAGTATATATACAATGTATATTATATAATATAATATATCTAAACCAAATGTACTAATAATGAACTCTTCTATTTTATAATAAAATAATAAAATAAAAGTTTTAAGTTTTAAGGGTGTTTTTGGGCTTTCTAATTGGGTTAAGCCCAATAGAATCATAGAATGCCCCAAAGTCTCTAAACCATATCAGAAACTACACAAACCACAATAAAATAATATGGTCTAGTTTGGTTTCCATACCAAAATAGTTTGATTTGGTTTAGGAATTTCTCAAACTGTAATTTACTAGTTTGATTTGTGATCTTCTCTAAGCCACACAAAACCGAACCGTGAACACCCTTACCCATTTGAGAGGACTAAAAGGCTGGATTCTGGATTAGCTATAGAAACAAATATCATTGTAGAGAGAGCAATGGAATCAATCACGGCCCTCCATGTCATATTTGCGATCATGCCATCCCCCCATGTACAAGTTCCCAGTAGTGACATATGCGTAATGGGAGATAGTGTATTTAGGCGCCTATGGAACTGATTCTTATTCTTTATTTCTTCTGTTCTGTTTCTTCTTCGAAGGACCCATTTCACCATGTTCTCTTTGCCGCCATTAATGGATGTTGGAGAAGTGTTGAACCTCTTCGGTTTTGATCATCAAATAATAACAAAAAAAATCACCTTTGTCACATCCTATAATAGACCCAATACCTGAATTTGAGAAAGAAGCTACAAAACTAGAAAATTTTCTCCACTTGATGCTCCATGTTCGATTTTCAAGTAACTAGATGAGCTCCAAAATAAGCTTCAAATACAAGACTATCTCTCTGCAAATTCAATCCTTCTCATGTCAAAATTGGAAATGATTTTCTCAAAGAAAGATGCCATAGAAGTCACCAAAGAAATTACAAAGATTGAGAAACCCTCCAATTGAGTGATGGGTAGAAGAAAAGGCAAATGAAACATTGAAAAGGCAACCATGAACAGATTCCAGTCAATGGCATCTAATCCACTGCTGCAAATGATACATTGAATGTTTGATTCATTTGTTATCAGCTACAATGCCTAAACAAATTAAGGAACTGATGAAGGTAGATGGGTTTACAAATGAGAAGTCAAAAGCCATTTAGAGGTCTGTATCATATCCTTGAATCCTAGATTAAACTTAAGGCATCTTCTCATGAATGTTTTTTATTAGACTAAAAATTTAGTTGATGTTTGGCATCGATGTTGATTTTCCAAAAATCTGTGCCATGTCAGAGCCACATGGAATAAAGAAGAACTGGTGATTTTCAAACTGTTTGGTTGGTTGATTCATGCAATTTTTGGGAAATCAGTAGAAACATGATTCCTAAAATCAGTCCATCTTGAGGGATCACCATTTTCAATGATTCCCTTCTTTTTAGGTGATTCCGATTTTTGGAGGATGACATGGCAATGATGTGTTTCCCAGAAAAAGATGATTCCAAGGAAAAATAATCACCCTTGAGAATCAATACCCAACAAACTACTTACATGACATAAATGATACCAAACGATAATTTTTGGTGATTTTTCAAAAATCACTAATTTCTGGATAATTGGCAAAAAGGAATCATCATCAATGCAAAACATCACCTTAATATGGATGCATCAAAAAATGACTTTTTGGTCATCCATTCATAGCTAGCATGCCACTCATCTAAATTCTTACTAGGGTCAAGCAATGAAACTTTTTTTACTGGAGGTCTATCTCATTATATTTTTTATTGTTTTAATTTATCAAAAGTCCAAAGATAAATTGCTAAAACCTCCCCTAAAGTTTCATAAAATCACCTCCCCTGAACTTCTTAACATGGTTGCAATTAGACCCTTTTTGTTAAAATCCTCTAATAAAAAAATTGGGATCTACTCCTTACAGAGCACTCCTCACACGGAACTCATAGTCACATCCCACCATGTATTGGAAACATCACCCATGAGTAATAACAGATAAGATTTTAATGAGATTTATCACTCCCAACCCAAATGTAAAGTCCATAGATTCTTCTAGATTGTTGGCCCAAGTCAAGAGGGAGACTAGTTCAAGGAAGAAATGGTTGAACCTGAGTAGGCTATAGACAATGGAGTGTGCCTGAGAGATCATAGTATTCCCTGCATAAACATAAAGTAATGAAAGGAAGCAACTAACAAAGACTGGAAGATTTTGATTTAGCCTGCTAGGTTTATTTAGGAGGAAAGGCTTTTTATAATAATAAAAATAGAAACACTTTGCCCAACTTTGGCAACTTTTTATTTCCAATTCAACTTTGAATTTAGAAACCAATTCGGAGTCTAAGTTGAATTAAAACTTTAATTTTCAGGGCTCACGTTCTGTGCACCCTTGGGTGTGCACTAGATGCGTGAACCCGCCAATCACAGGCGATCACGTCCGCATTTCGAAAAAAAACCAACTTTAACGAGTGTTCAGCCGTTAGCTGAATAAACCTGATTAAACCACCCGCAAAAAGACAAAACTCAAAAGGCAGGGCTTTATTCGAATTCTCCCCTCTCTCATCTTCTCCTAACCCTAACCCGAACATTCCGTTGGCCACTCACCACACGCCAGCACTGTGAAACGGCGGCAAGAAATCCGGCATTCTGGTAGATACTCTTCCTTCTTCTTCTTCTTCGTATCCTCATTTTATTGTTGTATCTTCTTTGTATCTTCTTATCTTCTTAACAGATCGAAGAACCGGCGGTCAATACTCCATCAAGAGCATGGTCTTAAACAAAATGGTAGCTCAGACCCACGTGCAAGCAATCAATGCAAAAATTTGGCCGTATAAGTATATATAACCATTAGAGAGTAAAATTCAGGTGGCCGTCCAAAAGACATGGGGCAAGGCAACGAGATGGAAATGCAAGCTCAACCTAGATATGGAATTACATCTGCTCCTATTTTGATTCGTTTGCTCTGAGGTCTGCAATTGAACTGGGAATCCCAGACATCATACATAGTCATGGGGTCCCATCATAGTATCACGACTTTCTGCATGTCTCCTTGTCGATTATGCCAACCTAGATTGCTTGAATTGCTTATTGCAATATCCGTCTCGATATGTCTTTCTTAATTAATTTAATGCCTCAACTAACTTAATTTCTTGGTTCCTAATTAATTTGCAGTGGATCCTGCATAACTATAGAGACGAAGACTGTCTGGTCATCCTCAAATGGTGCAAGGATTCGAAATAGGGCTGTTTACGGGTTGGGTTGGGTCGGTTTATTGTGGTTTTTTCAACCGGTCCAACCTAGTCGGGTTACCTGACATAGAAATCGAAACCGACCTAGTGTTAAGCAAAACTGACTTGGTTGGTTTGAGTCGGGTTGGGTCGGTTTCGGTTCTAAGTTCATTCCTGTGATAAAATCTTGCTAATTTTGAAAACAGCCATAAATTGAACATCATTTCAGCCATATCCTATGATAAAATTTAAATAAAAAGTTAATCACAAAAGTTGTTCATTAATCACTATTCACTAATCCAAAGTTTCTTGCAACCATTCAAAAACTAGGTGGCCTAATGGGCTTTGGAATTTCATGTTTGAATTAGGAACTAAGTCGGTTCGGTTTGGGTCAATTTCGGTTTTCTTGTGTGAAAACCAAAACCGACCTGAATCATCGGTTTAGGAATTTGTACAACCCGAAACCGACCCGTGCTGATGAAAATCCGGCCGACTCGGGTTGGGTCGGTCCGAGTTGGTCGGCTTGGTCGAGTTGGGCCTTCTTATGAACAGCCCTAATTCGAATAGAAAGGGGAGGGAAGGTTGTAATCGTTGAAACTGTGATAGAAGATGATAGTAGTGATGATGAAAAATGCATTGGAGGCCCATTATAATGAATTATTTATAAGTACAAGACTTGTCATGGAAATGGAAATGATGTTGTTGTTAGGGTAAAGAGAGGACTGCCAAGGAATGGCGGAGTCTACTTGAATGAGCTGGGTTTAGGTGTTGCACAATGGAACGAATCAACAATAAGGGAGAGTATCTTCTGGAATGTCAGATTTCTTGTCGTCGTTCCACAATCAAGGACGTCCGTGTGTGGTGAGTGGCCGGCGGGATGCTCGGATTAGGGTTTGGAGGAGAGAGGACAAGAGATGGGGAGGGGAGACCTGGCAAAAAGTTGACCCAATCCAACCCAACCCAAAAAACAGGTTAGGGTCTTATATTTAACTACCCGAATGTGAAAATGATCCGACCCGACCCAACCTGAAAAAAAAACTAGGATGGGCTAGGTCATGGGTCAACCCGCTGATCCGATTGTCAAGTCTAATTGGGATTATTTATGCATTGTTAGAAGTTTCTACTCTTTAATTTTTTCTATTTAGTCTTTACTTTTTATTGTTTACTCTTTAAATTGTTAAATGTTCAAGTTTTTTATTTTATATTTGGAATTTTAAAGTTAATTCTTTTAATTTTGACATTTTTCATATAATTTTTTCTTTATTTTTTTTAATTTTAATTATTTTTTGGGATGACCCGAATTGACCCATGGGTCAACCCTAACCCAAACATTTAGGGTTAGGGTCTAGCATTTGACAACCCAACCGGAAATTCAACCCGACCCAAGTACCTTGACCCAACCCACCCAACCCAATTGCCAGGTCTACATAATAGTATCATACCATACATCTCTCTCCAATGAAATATGAATACATCAGCGTTTGAAGAAAAAGGTAATTTTACACCCCTGTAAAGTTTCATTTCATGTAAGGTAGAAGATTTTGGACCTCCCCCGATATTTCACCTAAATACTGAAACATTCCTTCATTTTCCAAATTGGACTTGGACCTTCCCTCTCATATGACATCAATGGATAAAACCCTTTATCGGCTAACTCTTTGTTTAGAATGGGATATGCCATTTAAGTTTTTTTTTTTTTCAATTTTGCCCTTTATTATCCTTTTACCAATTTGGTTGTCTTCCATGGACAAAAACCTCCTTATCAAGAAAAGGCAACCTTGAACAGATTCCAGTCAATGGCATCTAATCCACTGCTGCAAATGATACATTGAATGTTTGATTCATTTGTTATTAGCTACAATGCCTAAACAAATTAAGGAACTAATGAAGGTAGATGGGTTTGCAAATGAGAAGTCAAAAGCCATTTAGAGGTTTGTATCATATCCTTGAATCCGAGATTAAACTTAAGGCATCTTCTAATGAACGTTTTTAATTAGACTAAAAATTTAGGTGATGTTTGTCATCGATGTTGATTTTCCAAAAATCTGTGCCATGTCGGAGCCACATGGAGTAAAGAAGGACCGTTAATTTTCAATCTTTTTGGTTGGTTGATTTTTTTGAGATTTTTGGGAAATCAACAGAAGAATGATTCCTGAAATCAGCCCATCTTGAGGGATCACCATTTTCAATGATTCCCTGATTTTTAGGTGATTTTGATTTTTTGGAGGATGACATGGCAATGACATGTTTCCCAGAAAAATATGATTCCAAGGAAAAATAATCACCCTTGAGAATCAGTACCCAACAAACTGCTTACATGACATAAATGATACCAAACAACAATTTTTGGTGATTTTTTCAAAATTCACTAATTTCTGGATAATCGACAAAGAGGAATTGTCATCAATGCCAAACATCATCTTAATACGAATGCATCAAAAAATGACTTTTTGGTCATCCATTCCTAGCTAGGATGCCACTCATCTAAATTCTTACTAGGGCCAAGCAATGGAACTTGTTTACTGGATGTCTATCTCATTATATTTTTTTATTGTTTTAATTTATCAAAAGTTAAAGGATAAATTTCTAAAACCTCCCCTAAAGTTTCTGACCATTGCTGAAACCTCCCCTGAAGTTTCGTAAAATCACCTCCTTTGGACTTTTTGACATGATTGCAAGTAGACACCTTTTGTTAGAATCCTATAATAAAAGAATTGGGATCTACTCTTCACAGAGTGCTCCTCACACCGACCTCATAGCCACATCCCACCATGTATTGGGAAAACCTCCTATGAATAATAACAGACGAGTACAAGAGATGTTCCTGATGTACGGCTGGAACATGCTGTCAGGTTAGTGTGAGTAGCGCTCTGTGAGAAGCAGATCTGAACTCCTAATAAAAGGCACGAAATGTCCAAAATATCTAATTACCATTGAGGTTGGTTTCTACATAAGAAAAAACATTACAAACTTTATAAACAACAAAAAAAAGAGAGAGAGAATTTAAAGTTTTAGTTTTACATTTGAGTGATTGATATGAAGGGAAAATTTGAAAAATGAATCTATTTTCAAAAAGAGGTTTGAAGGGCTTGGGCTAGCCAATGTTTTAAAAAATGACTTCAAACCGGAACCATTCTGGCCACCGGTTTCCAGGTTAACGATTCAACTGTTTGGTTCAAATAGATGACCCGTTCTAACAAAAAACTAAAAAAAATAAAATAAAAAATGACTAAAACCATTGAACGGGTTGACGGTTTGACCACCTGAGTCAATGTCTCGATTGATTCAACGATTTTTGGCTAGAAACCGGGTTTGGGGTAAAACGGAACTGGTTACTTGGACAGTTCCCAAGTCGAATGGTCCGACCATTCTGGTCAACAGTGGTTCAAAAACCATGGAGCTAGCCATTCATATGAGGAGAAAATTTAGAAAATAAATATTTTGGTCAAAAGTAACTAATGAATATTTTGGACATTTCAATGTCTATTTTTAGAAGATTCTAGCAAAGGGGACCAACTTGCAACTATGTTAGAAAGTCCAAGGGAGGTAACTATACTTACCAAACTTCAGGGGAGGTTTCAGCAATGGTCAGATGCTTCGGGGGGTGGTTTTAGAAATTTACCCAAAATTAAATTAAGTAAAATTACACTGTCTTCTTTCGTTTGTTTTCTCACCCAAAACCCCTATGCCTCTCTGCTAAAACCCTTACTATATCCTTCCTTTTCATCTCTAAATTCTCTTTTTTTTTCTCTCCAAAAGCTAATTTTATTAAAATATCAAACAAACTAGGGTTGTAGTCTAGTGGAGAATTGATCTACTCAATCGAAATAAACAACTCCCTAGCCATTGATGCCAAACAATGGGGGAGAGAGAGAGAGAGAGAGAGAGAGAGAAAAGGGCTGAAAGAGAGAGAAAGAAGAATGCTAGGGAGAGGGAGAACACTAGGGTTTAGATCATAATAGATGGTAAAAGGATAAATGTGACGCTAGGGGTTGGGAGAGCAAAAGGGAGAAAAGAAAGAGAATGAAGAGGGGGGAGAGAGAGAGAGGGGGGGTTCTAACTTCTAACCCTACATCCATACCTTCTTTGTCAAGTAGAGAAGGAAGAAAAATAGAGGAGGAGAAAAATGTTGGAGATGCTGAGTACGCATGAGTAGGTAGGGTAGGAGAGGAAGACAAAGCGGTGATAAAGTAGGGCCGATCAACATGTTGACTGTTCAACAGAACATTGAACCAATGACAACGCCCCGCAACAGTTATGAAAAACAATGGGCCTATAGTGATGAGAAGTTAAATGGTTAAGAATTCTATGTATTTTATTATTGGTATGGAACATTATTATTGGTTCCACAACCTGCTGAAGAGCTAAAACATCTAACTAATCTTTTCTCAAAATGAAAGGAAAGAAAGAAGCGGAAGCCTCAAGGTTAGTGATATATAAAGGTCGTAGCTAAAAGTTGAAAATAATAGCACCACATAAAGTTGATGATAACACTTGTAACACCATTACAATGATGATATCATTTAGCCAAAGAATAAGCTATCCACATATCCCCATTCGTATTGATGTTGATGACTGATTGAATTATTTAGTATTGATGATTACTTTACTCGTATAAATATCCAATTTTCTTTCTTTTTTCGTAAATAAAATGTTGCTCTCAATCAACACACGTTGATTCTGCAATCATGGCCAAGTCAAAGAAATGCAAATGCCGCAAGAAAGTTTTTAAATCAAGACATTTTCTCTTTTCTCTGTATGCATTTGAAATGCTCATAAGGTGTTGGAACCTAGAAAGAAAGGATATGAGTATGCCAAATGGCCTTTAGAGAATTAAAGATTTGAAACATGAATCCATGTAGATCGAGTAGTCTGACTTTAGTGTTAAAATGATTTGAAACATTTATTATGTTCTATTTTGGAAGTTCACAATTGGCAATTGTGAATACCTAAATCCATTGTCACCATCTTAATCAAATATCAAACAATTACTAAGGCATGATTAACTCAATATTGTTTTGAGATGTATTGGTCAATGGGTTGATCTACATTGTGACATAGATTTTAGACAATTCGTTATATTTCGCTTAAAATGTTTGGAGATGTACTGCTCCAAGTGCTTTTGAATCATGTAATAGTTACAACATATTTTACAAGTAGTTGTCAATTTACGAAAGCTTAATTTGAAAGAAATATTGCTTTGGATCATGGAATAGTAGGCATTTTTGCACTGTTTGATTCTATAAATTCATTTTAGATTCGCTTTAGGTAGATAGTTCAATCTCCATAGTACTATACTCTATTTTACTTTTCAAACAAAGTCACGAATTGTTCACTGAAAGTTAAATGTAAACAATGGATTCTTTTTCAACAAATCGTTAAATGTAAACAATGGATTCTTTTCAACAAAACTTAATTTAGAGGAAATAACCCTTTAGATCATGGAATCATTTTAGATTCACTTTAACTAGATAGTTCAAGCTCCATATAGTGCTATAATTGGTTTTAGTTTTTAAACAAAGCCATGTAGGGGTGCTCAAGAAAAACCGGAAAAACCAATAAGTTGAATTGATCAATTCAGTTTCAGTTTTTTATTTTTTTATTTTTTCTAAATAACAGGTTGTCGGTTCGTTTTCTGTTAACTTATTAAAAAAACCTATGGTTAACCAAGCTCACCGATACATGTATACTGTTGTAAGTTTACATATAAAATATCATTGAATATAATTTTATTAATTATATCTTTTAATTAATTTACCTACTCAGTCGAGCATTCCTACTTTACTCGAGATTCCCAATCCAATCCCCCATCCGGCTACAATCAATGTAATTAATTATATATTATATTATTAATTATATATTTTAATTTACCTACCTACCTCCCAACTATGAACTACCCTATTCACACTTCTTGTGACAAGACTCTATTTTACTCGAGATTCCCAATTTCCCACCCTAAAAGAGGAGTATCATGAGTTGGGAGCCTCAACGATCTCTCTCCTCGTGATTATAGAGAATCGTCTCTTTTTGAAGTCTTTTGAATTCTTTTTTCATCCTAACAAATAACAATATATATTATTACATAATTAGTTTACTTCACATTAACTCGTTAACTTTTTGCTTTAACTCCCAAGAAGTCCCTCCTCAAAAGAAGAGAAACTAAAATGAGAAACTTCTCTTTTTGTTTTGAGTTTCTTGAATTCTTTCTTTCATGCTAACACCTCCACCAAAGCGAGTTTTGGGTGGCAATGGATAGAACTTCTTGCTCTCTCTCAAACTTCTTCTCCAATCTCCATACCAAAACAATGTTAGGCTCATACCTTTCCACCCCTAGCTAAAACTTCTCACTATATTGGGAGCTTTCAAAATAACCTGAAAATCAGTAGGGTTTGAGATCATCCCTTATAATTCTGAAAACTAAAACCATATTTTTTCAAAAGTTTTTTCTTCATCCTCCTCTTCGTCGTTGTCCCTGGCTAGACAAATACCTTTCATTCTGCTTGAGTTCCCTCTACCCTAAGTACTTCCACTTCACATTCCACTATCATTTTCCATAGGAAATTCTTCTTCCAACGTCTTGAAGGTTTTCCTTGCAAACTCCACAAATCTATAGATCTTCCAATATCATGAGTTCTGTCTAAAAGCACCTCTTCTTCATCTGGTTCATTTTCTTCAGCTTCTTCCTCTTTTAGGCTTGTTCATTTTTTAGAAAGCTATTTACCCAGGTAAGTGTTACAAACACTTATTTGGACAAGTGAAATTACTTACATTCATTTAATTCTTAGATAAATAATACAATGACTCTTTTATCCACAAAAAAAGTCAATGGGCAAAATTGTCTTAACACATGTTGTCAACCTTTCCCCCCAAGTGGGAAAGTTTCTTTTCTATCAATAACTATAGATCCATTAAGATGAAAAAATGTGTGTTCAGTGTAAAATACAGAGACCGGGAGATAAACTCTCTTATTTCACCCCATTAAATTTTTACAGTTGCACCCAGAATATATTTTCTCTTTCCACCCCTTGCTTTGCCAACCAACACATCTGCAAAGAAGATTGCATTTCTCTATACCCATTGTACACTCACTTCAATGTCCTTGGTTAACCAATTAAACCTTTTCTTTTCACTGTTGTAGTCCTATACCCCTTGCTTTGCCAACACTTCCATTTCTCTTTACATGTTAACCAACCCACTAATAACTTTGAATCTCCTTCAATAATTAGTTTCCTGATATTCAACAGTTTTGCCCTTTGTAGTCCTTCTATCATGGCCATAAATTCTGCCCTAAGAGAATCACACATACTAGCCAGACTTGAGAAAGGTGGGAAAGTTACTTACCCACGTAGGAGATGGGTATCACTTACATGGGTAAGTGATATGCATTTTTCCATGGAACCTACATGAACATGAAAAGTGAACATGGGAAATGTAGGCAATGGGAACCATAACCCCAATGACCAACTCCCTCAAAATCCAAAAAAGAAGTGATGCCTTAGACTTATCATCTTCAGTTAACAGCCTTGATCAATAAATCCTTTCTTTCTATTTCATAGACCTTCAGGCAATAAGCCACACACTCTTCTCCCCTACATATCCTTCCCCCTTTTCTTCTTCGTTAGGTTCTACTGAAATATTTTTTCCTTTGCCATTTGAAACTTTTCCACATTGGTCTTCTTTAGCTAATTAATGTAATCCCCCATCATCTCTAATCTTAGTACAACCCAGCATTTTCCCTTCCTCACTACAGCTTTCCTGTCATGCTACGTCATGACCAAATTTCTTCTTCTATAAATTGCAAATAGTAACAACCTTCAAAGTTGCTAAGCCTACCAAGTTAACTTGATTTTCTTTTAACACATATATTGATCAGTTCGATTAACAACCGGTTTTTCTTATAAGTTAATTGAAATCAAACCAAAAACCGGTTTTTTTAGAAAAAAAAAAAACCAAAACTGAAATAATCAATTCAGTTAACCACTTTTTTTGGATCGGTTTTTCAATTTAGCATGAGCATCCCCACATGGCTTTGTTTAAAAGCTAAGACAGAGTATTGTACTATGAAGTTTCAACTACCTGCTCAAAACGAATCTAAAATGAGTTTTTGTAGAATCATTCATGGTGATGTGTTCCAAGATCCAAAAGGCTTTTCCTTTAAATTAAGTTTTGATGAAAAAAAAAGTTGTCCATTGTTTACATTTAACTAGGTAACTTTTGGTGAACAATTCATGATTTTGTTTAAAAGCTAAATAGAGCATAATACTATGGAAACTAAACTACCTTCCAAAAGAGAATCGACAAATTCACATGGTGACAAGAAAACCTATTGTTCCGTGATCCAAAGTGATATTCTTTTAAATTAAGCTTTCATAAACTGAAAAGAACTTGCAGAATGCATTTTAACTATTACATGATTCAAAAGCATTTGGAACAATGCATCTCCAAACATTTTAAGCAAAGAATAGAAAATCGTCCAAAATCTATATCACATTGTAAATCAACCCATTGAAAAGATCAATACATCTTAAAACAAGATAAAGCTAATCATACCTAGGTAATTGTCTAATATTTGATTAAGATGCTAACAATGCACTTAGGTATTCCCAATCGTCAACTGTGAACTTCCAAAATAGAGAATAGTAAATGTTTCAAATCATTTTTAATACTAAAGTCAGACCACTAAATCTACATGGATCGATGTTTCCAATCTTTAATCCCCCCTAGGCCGTTTGGCATACTCATATCCGTTCTTTCTAGGTTCCAACACCTTGCGAGCTTTTTTCAAATGCATATGGAGAAAATGTCTTGATTTGAACACTTTCTTGCAGCATTCACATTTCTTTAATTTGGCCATGGTTGCAAAATCAGAGTGTGTTGACCGAGAGAAACTTTTTGTTTACGAGAAAAAAGCGAGAAAAAGGGGTATTTATATGGGTAAAGTAATAATCAATATCAATGTATCATCAATACTAAATAATTCAATCGATCATCAATATCAATACTATACATTAAGTGGAATGGGGATACATGGATAGCCTATTCTTTGGCTAAATGGTATCATTACTGTAACAGTATTACGAGTGTTATTATCAAATTTATGTAATGCTATTTTCAACTTTTAGTTATGACCTTTATATATTTCTAACTTTGAGGTTTTTCACTTTTTTCTTTCATTCTTTCTTCTCTTTCATTTTGAGAAAAAATTAGCTGAATGCAATAGCTATTCAGTGGACAGTGGAACCAATGGTAATGTTCCATGCCAATAATAAAATACATAGAACTCATAACCATTTAACTTCTCACTGTGGGCCCCTTGGTTTTTATCACTGCTATGGGGCATTATCATTGGTTCAATGTTCTGCTAAACAACCAACATGTTCAGCTAATCTGATTTCTTTTTTCCCCTTGAATCCTAGGGTTGTCACACCATCATCTCGTTGTTGTCCTATATGGGTTCGACTTGGACTACTGCTTTGGCCACCCTTGGTCATTGGCCCTGACCCTTGTCACCGCTTTGTCTTCCTCTTCTACCCTACTTGCTCGTGCATACTCAGCATCTCCAACGTTTTTCTCCCCCTCTATTTCTCTTCCTTCTCTACTTGCTAGAGAAGGTATGGATGTAGGATTAGAAGTTTGAACCCTCTCTTTCTCGCCCCTCTTCAATCTCTTTCTTTTTTCCCTTTCGCTCACCCAAACTCTAGCGTCACTTTTCCCTGGGGGTATCAATGAAGGGTCTGGAAGGAGTGACAAGGGAGTATCTAGTGGCAATTGAAAGAAAAATCTTGGAGGAAAAAGGGACGTAGAACAGAAAAAGAATTGTTTAGACTGGCTTGGGGCTTGAATGAAAAGCCCAGCAGCATAAGTCGGAATAAGAAGATGGGTAAGGGAGCAGTGATTGGGTAGAAGGGTCGTGATTGAGAAGGTGTACATAATTTTCTTATCTTTCACTAGTGGTGTACATATGGAGTCGCTTAAATTAGTGTCTTGGAATATAAGGGGTCTAAATTCAGGTCTAGGAGGGTGGTTGCAAATGCATTTTTGAAAAATGGAATCCGAGTATTCTGTGCCTTCAGGATATAAGATGGAGAAGATAAATCAGTCAGTAGTGAGAAGTATATGGGGGAACGCAGCTGCGATTGGGTAGCTTTGCTGGCACAAGGAACTGCTGGGGGGATCCTGGTGGTATGGGATACAGAGGTAGTATCAATCAGAGACAGAATGATAGGTCAATTCTTAGTTTCACTATTACTACATTCTCAGGACAGGGACTGGGAGTGGGTATTGACAGTGGTATATGGACCTAACGAAGAGGGGTTGAGAAACTCTTTCTGGGAGGAGTTAAATGATATAAGAAGGAAATGGAGTCACCCTTGGGTTATAGGTGGGGGTTTTAACACAATCAGATTCTCATATGAGAAGAAGGGTTGGGGAGAAAATAGGAGGGGAATGAGGAGTTTCACAGAGTTTATGAGGAGGTGGGAGCTGGTAGATTTACCTCTGCTAGGAGGGAAATACACATGGACAAGCAATCAAGAAGAAGCAACCTTGGTCAAACTAGACAGATTTGCGGTGTCTACAGACCTATCCCTGGAAGCTTTGCCAAGACCTGTTTCAGATAATGTACCAATCTTGCTGAACTGTGGAGGTATGAGAGGAGGCCGCCCTCCTTTCAGAATTGAACACTCATGGTTTGAAGAACCTGGTTTTTTGGAGTTGGTGGCTGAATGGTGGGATAGTCTATCTTTTGAAGGGACAGCAAGTCACAATTTCAACAAAAAATTGAAGGGACTGCAGAAAAATATGAAAGAATGGGGGAGAGGGGTGTTAAAGGAGAATGAGGAGAAAAAGAGCAAGTGTTTAGAGGTAATTACTGAAATAGATAGAGAGGAGGAAGATGGGAGCATTGTTAGAGAAAAAAGAACAAGAAGGGAGAGGGCCAAGAGAGAGTATGACAAGTTAGCTTACGAGGAAATTAAGTGGAGGCAAAGGTCAAGGTGTTTATGGCTGCGAGAGGGTGACAACAACACTAAGTTCTTCCACAAGATGGCGAGTGATAGGAGGGAGAATACAATAAAAAAAAATAAAAAAAAAATTGGAAGTTCAGGGTGTGGAAGTAGAGGAGGAAGGACAAATAAAAGCACAAATAGTAAGATTCTATGAAAACCTATACAAAGAAGATTGGAGATTGAGATAGACCTACTCTAGATGGATTGCGTTTTGAATCACTCTCAGCAGAGCAAGTTAGTGAGTTGGAGAAACCATTCACAGAAGAGGAAGTGTGGGATATGATAAAGGGCAGCAAGGGAGACAAGGCACCGAGGCCAGATGGTTTCACAATGTTATTCTATAAGAAGTGTTGGGAAATCATGAAGCTGGACGTCCTAAATGTTTTAAGAGAATTTCATGATAGGGGAGCACTGGAAAGAAGCCTAAACCACACATTCATCACTCTAATCCCAAAGAAGAAAGGGGCTGTAAAATTGTCTGATTTCAGACCAATCAGCCTTGTTATAGCAGCCTGTATAAGATCCTAGCTAAAATCTTGGCAAATAGAATGGCAAAAGATCAAGTCTGATAGCTGAAGCTTAAGGTGCTTTCATTGGGGGGAGACTACTAGTAGATGGGGTGCTCATAGAAAACGAAGTAATAGATTCAAGAAGGAAAAGTGGGCTCACGGTTTTGTTATGTAAGGTGGATATGGAGAAGGCTTATGATTTTGTGAACTGTCATTTCTTGGAGTACATTTTGAAGATAATGAATTTTGGGGAGAAATGGAGAAATTGGACAAAAGTTTGCTTATCATCTGCCTCTTTTTCAGTTCTGGTAAATGGAGAAATTGGGAAAAAGTCGCTCTAATCAAAAGTGTGTTGTCATCCCTTCCTGTATTCTATTATCTTTATTTCCCACCCCATCCAAGTGGGCGGCTGCGTTGGAAAAGAGAATGAGAAACTTCTTGTGGAGAGGATGGAAGGAGGAATCAAAATGTCACTTGGTAAACTGGAAGAAAATCTGTAGCTCTAAAGAAAATGGGGGCTTAGGGATCATATCAGTGAGAGATGAGAACACTGCGTTGCTTGGAAAATGGCTATGGAGATTCAATGTACAGTCAAACAGCTTGTGGAGAAGGATAGTTGTGGCTAAATATGGGTCTAGTAGCAGGGAGTGGGAGACAGAGGAGGTTAGATCAGCATACGGTTGTTCAAACTGTAAGGCAATTCAGAAAGTACAACATCAGTTTCTGAAAGGCATCAAGTATAAAGTGGGAAATGGCCAGAGGGTTCTGTTCTGGAAGGATCTCTGGTGTGAAGGACCTTTAATGATTTTATTTCCTGATTTGTTCGAAATAGCCACAAATAAGAATGCTACTGTAGCTGAGTATTTGGAAAGACATAATGGACACTGCATATGGAACCCCCAAATTCAGAAGGAACCTGAATAGCTGGGAGGTGCCATCATTGATCAGCTTGCTCCAGATTATATATGATTCAGAAACGTTTGGTCAAGGGGGAGACAAAAGAGTGTGGAAGTTAGAGAAGTCTGGTAGCTTCTCTGTAAGATCCTTCTTCAAATGTGTAGTAAGGGAGGAGACCACACCATTTCCAATTGACAGGATTTGGATTAAAGATGTCCCTTCTAAACTGGCCTTCTATGTCTGGTCAGCAGTGGTCGACAAGATCCTAACAAAGCAGAATCTAGCCAGAAAAGGTTTACAAGTGGCAGATTTGGAATGCCTATTATGCAATGGTAATGTGGAGTCTTCTGGTCACTTACTGATTCAATGCAAATTTACTCATTGGATCTGGTTAAGGATAGTAGGAGTTTTTGAATTTAAATTGTGCTTCCCAGATGAAGTGAAGGGTCTCATTGAGGCATGGCATCTAGAAGGTTTAAGTAGAACGGGAAAGGTAGCATGGAGCATATTCCTTCAGCAGTGTTATGGGCTGTGTGGAGTGAAAGAAACAGGATACAGTTTGAAGGGATTCAAGCTCCAAATGAAGAAATCATACGTAAAATTCTGGGGATGGCTCATCCTTGGTTGGCAGTTCTACCTTTGTTTAGAAATAGACATCCTAGTTTTTTTTTTTTATTTGGATTTTCTTTTTGTAAGAAAAAGTTAGTTTGTCTTTTGGGTTTTGGGCTGTTGGGAGCAATTTGTATATCCTCTGTTCAGTTTCAATCGTACAGGGGTTTTCTGTTGGGTTTTTGATTTAACGAAATACTTTACATTACAGTTCAAAAAAAAAAGAACTACAAAAAGTGACAAGACTGTCATGCTAGCATTGCTAAAAGGAAATTTGTCAATGCTGGAGATGAGGTAGGGGACGGGTGGCGCTTTATTGATTGGTTCCATTTGAGCAGTGAATAATTAATGCCATTTTGCTACATCCTTGGCTTATTGATTTTCTGAAGGCTGACAAAAAAAAAAAAAAAGAAGATAATGGAACTTGCCTTCCCTCTCATGAGAAAACATACCGAAACCCCTTGAAATGCATTTCCGTTGAACAAAAAATGCTACAGTCACTTCACTGGGATAAGCAACAAATTGGAGAGCACCATGTGAGTGACAGAGAACCTTCTAATAATCACACTTCCAAATTTATTAAAAATTTATCCTTCTAAAAGTTCTATTTATTACTTTATTTCAAATGACAAACTAGTTAATTGATACTATCATATATAATGAAACCACACCCAAATATCGAACCATGTATTTAGTATAGAATGCCTCTCCAAAACTTCTCAGGATGGGACTGATAGTCCTAATGTAACAGATAGGTCTAATACATCCTTTATTTAAGTTCTACTGACCTGCCATTGTCTTATTTTAGAGACCAGGACTTCTAGTACCTTATTTTAAAAGGATGATCACTATGGTTGTACTTTGTCTTACTTCATAGAAGGTTAGACCCATTTACTTTGACTAAGGTTCAAATTAATGTAACAACCTCTTCCAGAAAGAAAGAAAGAAAAAAGAAAAGAAAATTAATGTAGCTACAAATTATGCTTTTGCTGTGGCCCAACTGATTTCATGACATTCTAGACATAGAAGATCCAAATAAGGCTTCTAACCCTATATTTTCCAAGACATTTTATTTGTTATTTCCACCCTCTGTGGAAGTTAGTGAGCAAAGAATATGCCACTTCAAGAAGAGAAAATTATCCCCTCACAATTCTGTTTTTATTGATTATGGACAAATGCAGTTCCCCAATGTTGCTCTCTTATTTTTTATTGCCCTATGGTAGTACATGACACAACACTTCAACCATTTTGAACCTTGGCAAGTCTACGAAGTGTTTGGTTTATGGATGTCTGAGATGTCATGTAGTTTATGGAGATCTATAGCCATCAACTCCATGGCTATAGCCATGTCTCTATAACAGGTCTGATTATGGCAATAGATCTCCATAGACATGTTTGAGATGGGATTGTAATTGTTGGCAAAGCGCCAATGTTTGATGAGAATTAGCACTAGCTCAAAGTTGTATTTGGTTTTTGGTGATTCTAATAGTTTTTCTACCAAAGTTCCATGAAAATAACATAGGCATTTAAACCAAGCACTACTGTGCAATTGATGCAGCTGAAAGTAATCATTTGCTCGAAGATGGAATGCAATGTAGCACCTTGTATGGATTGTCATCCTCATTGGGTTATGTCACAGTTGATGTGGCACCTGAGCAATATTGGGTTCTGCCATAGTTACCATTTGTTTGCTGACTCTAGCAAGAACCTGTCCCTCACTTGTATTTTTTCTTAAATTTTACTGCAATACAGTATTACTCAACTAGAACTGCATTCTAACAGGTATAAAGAACACAGAATTTTCTGCCACTACAAACTAGGATCAAAGAACTTGTATTCTCAGATTTATTCAACTGTGGCCATAGTTTTGTGTACCAGTCATCAAGAGAATAATTAAAAAATGCAAAGATAAGGTCAAAACAATAATTAAGAAAAGGCATTTTTCCCATTCACCTGTTTTCAGCTCCCCCGTTGTTCCATTTTAACCGTAAAAAAATGATTTAATTATAAGAGCAGGAAATATTGAAAAAAAAAAAAAAAAACTTAGCAAAAGGAAGAAAAAGTTTACCTTATCCATTAGATCTGAGTAGATATTCTCACAATCTTCTCAATAACATATTTTATTCTAACAAGTTCTTTCTACGGGCGCCGTTTTCTCTTTTGGTTTCCAACAATTAGTTGTTTTCTAACATCAGATCTCAAGGACATAATCTCCCGACGAAACCACCATGAACCCTCTGTTGTGAACGGAATTCGGTGGGGGGGACGAAGGCAATGGGGAGAAGAACAACAGGCTCTGAATTAGAGTTTATTTTGTCCGCTTCCAAGTTCCAACACGTTGAAGTAAGACTGTAGGAGGCGTTGGGGAAATGTATTAAACTTCCAAAGTGAGGCTCAAAGGCTTGGAGTCCGGATTAGTTGAATGAATATCGCCGTGGAGCGGGCTGTAGAACCAATTACGGCCCTCCACGTCATATTTACGATCATGCCATCTCCCATAAGTTCCCAAGAGGGGCAGTCGCCTGACGGGAGATGGTGTATTCAGACGCCTGTTGAACCAATTACTATTCTTTATTTCTTTTGTTATGTTCCTTTTCCTTCCAAGTACTCATTCCACCATTTTCTCTTCGCCGCCATTAATGGATAATGAAGAAGTGTTGAACCTCTTCGGTTCTGATCATCGAATACAGAACTGGAAAATTTTCTCCCCCTGACGCTCCATGTTATCAGATTAGCTCCAAAACAAGCTTCAAATACAAGACTATTTCTCTACAAATTCAATCCTTCTCATGACGAAATTGGAAACAATTTTCTCAAGAGAAGATGCCACAGAAGTTGCAGAAGAAATTGCAAAGATCAGAAACCCTCCAAAAGAGTGACAGATAATTTAGAGAAAAGGAGGATTATCATTACTGGGTTGCGAAGATTGGGGAATAAAGGTAGCGAAGAAAAGCAAGTGATTAACATCTACAATTCCAAGACCTTACTTCTCTGAAGCTTGTGCTGTTCTAGACCCAAGAAAGGGGCAAAACCCATAATTAATTGGTGAGTTCCTTCCATTTCTATGTAGTGAAATCAATATCAACAAAGCATGGACTAATGTATGCAAGACAGAGAGAAGAGGATAACGGTGAAAGTTGAGGTTTACCGACGGGGAGACTCCTGACGTGACCGGCGACCGGGACGGGGAAATAGCGGCGGAAGAAAGCAGTGAGAAGAAAGGATGAATGAGAGAATAATACCGTTAGTAACCCATTTGGCCATTTCGTTTGTTTTGTTAGACGAACCAGACCTAATCCAACATGAAAATTTGAGAATGGCCCAACCCGACCCGATTGTCAATTCTAATTCACATTGTTTGAAGTTTTCATTCATCTATCTTACTATTTACTATTTAATGTTTAATTTTTATTGTTATTCTTTGAATTTTATATTAAATTTTAAGATTAATTCCTTTAATTTTAATATTTTTTATTTTTTAAAACTTCTTTTATTTTTAGAGTTAAGGTTTAGCATTTGCTGATGTGACTCAAAATCAACCTGAAGTGTTTTCACTGAATTTGAACCGGTCCACCCAACCCGATTGCCTGCCCTAATAAAATATATTAAGGGTAAAATACAAAATCCTCAACTAAGTTTTACACTCTTGCATTGCATCGGGAATATTTCGTTACATATATGTTTATTTCATGGGGTGATATTTCCAATGAAGATGTTGAAGTTATGAAAATACCCTTACCACTGTCAAAGGTAATGATTCTTTTCTTTTTTTTGTCATTCCCTATATGATTTGCTTCCTCTAAGTTGATTAACATAAAAGAAACCAAAATGCAATCATCATTTCCATTGAGATGAAGCATTCGTGATTCGTTAAAGGGCTGATGGTGACGGTAGAAGTGGGTCATATTTTTGTTGGAAGAATGAACAAAGCTCACTCAGAATGTGTTTCAACTGATATCAAGTCTTTGTGTTCTTGGTTTTTGATGCTACTTAATTTGAGGTGTTTTTTGAACCGATGTCGTAATCAAATAATCTTTCCAACTGGGTGGAACCGAGATGAAAGGATGAAGTCATGCAACAAGATCTAAAACTAAGAACAAAGTCAGAGACCCGAGGAGTTATTCTCCAAATGGTACTCTGACGCTCAAGTTAGTCAAGAATGGTGGGTGGTCGGGCTGAGCAATTGAGAGAACAATGTTGGCCCGAGCAGAGTAACAGTTCGGGTGCTAGGAAGTCCAAAAGTCCCTTACCTCAAACGAGGATTACCTACTTATAGCTAAAGATCCGTGTCTGATTTAAATGAAGCTTCCGGGGTTGTCGGGATGAGGTTGTTCGCCGAGATCTTCGAGATAAGACCTTATGTAGATTTGTACATGGCCCCACATACATTGCATTTACAAACGAAAATCTTTGGAAAAAATGTGATACAATGGGGCGATTTAGAAGAAAAAATTAGGGAGTTGTTAGGAAACAAGAAAGTAGAAAGGAAATATGTCCCAAAGTTGCTTATTGTTTATATATTGGGTCAATTCCTTTTTACAAAGACCTGCTATAACATTGACTGTAAATGGTTTGAGTACACTGATAAACATGAAGAATTAAGAGATTATGATTGGGCTGGTGTTGTTCATAGGGAGCTACTAAATAGTTTGAATGAACTCTCTATGTCAATGATGAAGGAGGCACCACCCAAATCTGGGTGGCTATGTGGTTGTGCTACTATACTCATCGTAAGTTTATATTTTGTATAAAAATTAATTCCATTTAATGAACTTTGTATGTTAACGTTGAGTGAGTTCTTATCTTGTCACATGCAGATTTGGTTGTTTGAACATTCTACTGTATGGATCCCTTCCATGATAGATGCATTTCCAAGAATTGCAAAATGGTCTAGCACCACTTATCGTCGAATGAGAACATATAGTGATGCTATTGCCAGGCTTTCGGATGATGAGGTAATATAATGAGATTTTATCTATAATGTCAATCTTCTAACATATATTATTGTTCTAAAACATTTTGTGCTTCATTTTTTTTAAAGTTCTTCAAATTTTAGTTTCTACCTCCAGTGAAAAAGTGGCTTTGTTGGATGGTGAAGAAGATGGGGAGGAAGGAGTCTCTTCAAATCAGGAATTGGTTTTGGAAATTAGAAGTCTTAAGTCAAAGGTTGCACAATTAACTAGGGAGAACATTTATCTTCGGTCCTTGTTACCATCACAAGTATGGGAAGAAAAACAATGTGATGAAGAAGATCAACCTGACGAAGGTGGTAGGAAGATTCGCTCCAGGCGAGAAAGAAAGAAAGCTCCTATTTTGTGTTCACCATTTGTTAACGAAGGAGCAAAAATGATTGAAAAAATGCACACGATTGATGTAGATAGTACAACATCACCATCAAATAAGGAGGTATATTTCCATATCGTATCTATTAAATATGATGGGTTAGAAAAACAAATTTAACAACCTAGCAACATTTTATATTTCAGGTCATCGATGGAAAGAGATTATGGAGGTCCTACAAACTTCAAATGCTAGTTATCTAAGAGTCAACAATCAATTATTAGACGGTTTCTATCATCGCATGTATGTGCTCGGAGTAAACTTCCTATTGAGTTTCTTTCAAATAACACTCTTCAATAAAATCATAAATGTTTAGGCCCAATAGACCAATGGCACGACATGCATGCACACATGGTAATCCAACCATTTGCCATGCCTTACATGAACAACTTCTAGAAGTTAGGTGCACCATTTCTTGTTTTCCCTTATAGCGAATTTCAAATTCATCATCCCCACATTATGTGTACCCTAAATTTATGGACTCTGATATGTTAAACTTAAAAAAAAATCCTCTATATTATGGCCCACTGGTTGTTTATATCCTTTAACTTCACATTGTCTCCTAAATGTCAACTTTGTCATTTTCAATCGAATTATGTTGACTAAGGACATGATAGGTTGTTCCCGTGCCTTTAACACCCATGCATTAAATGACTCTGCAAGATTAGATGTAAACTTATCATATCGTCTATCCTTGAATAGAGAATTTGCCCAATGTAGCAGATCACTATCAATTATCCAACCATAGATATCCAAATTTTGATTATGTATTTTACTGAGATAGAGATCAAACTTCACGGTATTCCTTGTATAAATTAATTGATTCACATAATCCTCGATTACCTCTTTTTCAGCCTTTAATAAGCATAAACGGCACATGCATCCCTTAAGGTTCTCCATCAAATGTCTTGAACAAAAAGCATGATATTCAGAGTCAAACACAATTTCTATTGCATGTCGATTGCTAGTGTTACGGTCAGAAACAATTACTACATTTCGATCATCATTCAATGCAATTTTCAAATTCTCTAAAAACCAAGTCCAATCTGGAATTGACTCAGATGAAACAACTGCGAACACAACTAGAAACATTTGATTATTTGCATCATATGCATTGGCAACTAATAATTGACCTTGATAGTTACCCTTTAAATGGACCGCATCAATGAATAGCATTAGACGTCAACCAATTTGAAAGCTATGTAAGGATGAGTGGAAAGCAACAAATAATTGATTAAACCTACCTGAATCATCAACGGTAAAAGTAGCAACTGTTTTTGGATTAGTCCTAACCAACTTTTTGCACAACCAAGGAATAAGCTTATACGAATCATTTGCAGGCCCATTAAGCAATTATTTAGCTCTCTTTCCCCCGCCATGCTTGTTTATAAGTCAGTGAAATGACATGATCACGAATAAAATCATTTATTATATCTGATGGAAGATACTTAGGAGAATCACAAAGCTTTTCCAACAAAACAACACTTATGAATTTATTTGATATACGAAACTGACAACTTGATTCATCATCAGCTGAATGTGTATGTACGGGACTATACTTATACATCCTATATGTTGATCCGCCACTAACTGCACTTGCTCGAATTTCCCATCCACAAGTGTTGACAGCACATCTACATTGTATGTATTTTCTATCATTCTTTAGAAACTTATATACAAATCTTCTAGCAATGAAAAATTTATTTAGTGCATTTCGAAAATCATCTCCACTGTCAAATGTTTGCTCCACTCCAATTATCTCATGCTCCCAAACTGCTAACAAATTGGCATGATTGCTGATTTTAACCTCACTTGTTGATTGTCTAGAAGATGTTGCCAAATCATGTACAATATGTGCATGAGGACTTGGCTGAGTTTCAACATTAATTTGCTCTATGCCCTTCCAAAACACATGCATCTTTACACTCTCATTATTAAACTCCAACAGATTTGAAAAGTCACGTGGCCCATTTAATGGCAAGAAGCATGTTTTGTTGAGATGTGTTGTATAATGTAAGCTCACGCTATTAGCCTGAACCTTCAAACCACCACACACTTCATCAACAAATTCAATAAAATCTATTTGACTGTCAACAGTGCAATAACATAATAAGACCTTGCGTGGAATTGTTGTCATTTCTACACAATAAACAATATGAAAACCTTGTCATAAATCAGAATAAAGACATGAACATATAAATTTAAATAAAGAGGATATGCGATCTTGTAAATATTATGAATCGTGTATCTAATTTTATCACTGTGAATTATTCAACCCATATTAATATTTTATCCCATTTAAATAAAGACATGAACATACTCTGCATTTCAACATTTGCTTTCTCTTCAAATATGATTTTTAAGGTAGATAATTTATAAATTGGAAAGGAAAAGCATTATCATCATTTCTTTCATTTCTTTAATACATAATTTATACATACTCTGTATTTCAGCATTTACACTCTCTTTAATATATAATTTATACATACTTTGTACCATGTGACAATAAAATAATGTTTTGGAAACAAACAATATCTTTTGACCTTTGAAAACATACAATTTATACATACCCTGTACCATGGTCCATTGAGTGATGTTTTATCTTTGGGCGATATTTTACCACTTCTTAAGGTATTCTTTTTTCAAATGAATTTTATTTTATTTTTCAAAAAAATGATATCTTAATGGCCCATTGCCAGAGACGGGGCCAAATGTGCCAACCTGGTAAGCATCATCTAACTTGGTAAAACTTTATCAGGATAGAATTAAAATGACAATTTGAAATATAATGGCATGCAAAAGCTATAGAAAAGAAACAAGATTTTGTGACAATAAATGAATATTTTGGTTTGTTGCTTGGGCTGTGATAGAGGTTGTTTAGAGAAAGTATGATAAGATTTTGCCATTCGATTTTACGGGTATTAGTATGGGATCTGTGAGATTAAGGTTAGGCTTTTGGAATTCTTTATGGATTATCACCATCCTAATGTATTTTCTCCTAATGAATTTTATCTTATTCTTCAAAAAAATCTACACGGCCCCTTGGCAAATGTAGGGCAAAATGTGCCAACTTGGTAAGCATCATCTAACTTGGTAAAAAATTATCAAGATGCAATTAAAATGACAATTTTTAACATAAGGAGCTGCAAAAGCCATTGCAAACAAGGAATATCAGTTGGCAATAAAGGAATATCTCAATTCGTTTTGACATAAGGAGCTGCAAAACCCATTAATCATCATCTTCAATATTATTTCATTTACTTTGTGGAAAATCTAGGTCGAAGAAATGATTGAGCTTAAGAGTTGGTGCTTAGTCCAAGCCATTGAATATATTTATATGAGGGGGCCATTGGCGGTGCAATGGTAATGTCCTGGAATGCCAAGCAAGATAATGTTGGTTTCAGTTTTGTCTAAAACTGCCAAAGATTAGGATTTAATTCAGGATTGTCAATCCTTGGGATCATTATAAGGTAAAGTCCGTTTATTGGATAGTTGGATAAGAACTTATGTATGGAATACGAAAACCAGGATTCAATTCAGTGTAATATACACTGCAGTACTCTCCCTTATTTAGTTATCTTGTGACAATAAAGGAATATTTTGGTTTGTTTCTTGGACTGTAATAGAGGTTGTTTAGAGAAAATATGATAAGATTTTGTCATCTGGTTCTACGGGTATGGAATTTTTTTATGGATTATCACCATCCTAATGGCCCATTGGCAAATAAGGTGCCAAATGTGCCAACCTAGTAACCATCACCTAATTACTATCTTTGATTTGAGGACATTCAACTTACAAACTAATGTTTCTCATTAACTAAATTTGGCTCTTTATAAGAGGAATTTGACTAGCATGCTGAGAAGGCAAACACCCTCCTAGAGTCTACAACAAAACAATATGTGATTATTAATCCTTGTTATGAGTGATTATCACTAAACTATCATCTTAATTTTGGAGAGACATTTTCATAACCAAAGTAAATTGACCTTCCATACAAGAAATTTTACAAACACACACTTGCTTGATCTTCTTTTCCATGTGTAAACTAATGTACACTCGTTCTCCAATGCACATTCAACAGGAATGAATCAACATCAAACACAACTTAACAAATTTTTTTATATAAAAATGACAGCCTATTTACTGTGATAGAAATGTAAAGAGAACCAAAAATCAAATTTATTTGAAAGGACTTTTTGATTGACTATAACAAATTAAAATATCATACAAAGAGATTGTCAAATACCTGTTAGTGGTACAAGTGTTCAAAATGATAATTTCCTCCAGTTAGGGAAGGCCTTCAGTTAAGATGGGCCTTCACTTGGTATAAATTGAGACAGGAATAGAAGTGAAAAAAGCACAATGCTACCTAAAAATTTATAGGTAGAGGGAGAGCGATAGATGGGAAGGGAGACTGGGAGAGAGAGAGAGAGAGAATGGGGGCAAGACAGAGGGAGAATGGGAGAGAGTTATAGAGTGAGAGCGAGGAGGGAGAATAGAGGGAGAGGGAGAACGAGACAGAGGGAGAGCAGGAGAGCGATAGAGGGGGAGGGAGACCGGGAGAGAGAGAGAATGGCAGTGAGACAGAGGGAGAACGGGAGAGACTAATAAAGGGAGAGGGTGAGGGTGCCACAAAGGGAGAACAAGACTGAGGGGGGCAAGAATGGGAGAAAGTGGGGACGATAGAGGGAGAGCAAGAGAGCGATAGAGGGGGAGGGAGATCGGGAGAGAGAGAGAGAATGGGGGCAAGACAGAGGGAGAATGGGAGAGAGTTATAGAGTGAGAGCAAGGAGGGAGAACAGGAGAGAGGGAGAACAACCGAAGTTCAGTCGTCTGCAGTCGAAGAAAAGAGAGTTGCAAGTGTGAGAGAACGAAAGAGAAAGAACAGGGAGGGTGGGAGAGAACAATGGTCGTGGGCCCTAATAGGGTCATTTTAGTCTTTGCAATTTAAGGGTAAATTTCAAAATAAAATTTTAAATAAATTTTATTGTGACATGTAATCCGAGTTGGATTGCCACGTCACATGAAAAGCTTGGGTAGAAGTGTGATGCTTACATGGCGTGGGAATCGGTCTTATAATTTCAAAAGTTGAATTAGAGAGTAATTGTAAATTTTGTATGGGCTGGCTTGGTGTTCAGATTTCTGCAATGGGCCTGCTCGTACTTTTCCCTAGTTGTTGTCATAAGACATCCCAACTAAATAGCTAAGACTTCGGAATAGGACGGTTGATCTTATCAAACTGTAGCTATAGGGGGACTCGGTTGGATTCTTATAGGTCTAAGCGTGGGTACAGGTCAAGCGGAGGTTAACGTTAGAGCGAACGAAGACGTGACGTGAGTAAACATCTCCGCCCCACTAACGGCCGCCTTGCACATCGGGAGAGTTCCCAATACACGGCGGGAATGTGTTGTGGGGTAGCCGCTTGTCATTGTTCTGCTGCTCTTTTTCAATGAGATTTCTAAACTTATGAATTCTAAGGGAGTCAATTGCGGATCATTTGGCTAAACCTGGGGTGGATATAACCTTTTTATTAGCGTTTATTAAGTTTGATTTTTATGTGAAATTAAAACATATTTGTAATATATATTAAATTTTGTTAATATTTATTTTTAGTAAAAGTTTAATTGATTTTTAAATTAATAACTTTTTACTTCTTTAAACTCAATATATTTATATTATTGCTATTCTCTTTCTTTTAAATATAATAATAACATATATTAAAATAAGAAGCCTTTTAACCAAAAATAATTAAGAGGCCTTGGAAAACACAAAGGTCTCTCTTAAATGCATTTTTTTAAATGTAATAATAACATGTATTAAAATAAGAGGCATTGAAAAATCCAAAGGTCTCTCTTTCTAATAATGTTCAGCTTTATTAATCTAATTAAGATAAGCAATGATTACTGTTTTATATTTTTAAAACAAAAAAAATTAAAAATTAAAAAATAGATAAAAACCTTATCTCAAAAGAGAGACATACCAACATGGACAAACCAATTTTAATATATACTAGCAAGGATCCATGCGATGCACGGGAAATCTAAAAGATTTAATAATTTTATTTACTGTTAATTAATATTAAATGAATAATCAAAATTTATTGTTAATTAACTAAAAGTATTCAAAGTTATTGTTAATATTTAAAGTTTTAATAATTGTATTTTTTATTTAATGTTGATTTATAGAACGTAATTATTGTTAATTTAGTATGAACAAATATTTTTTAATAAATTTAGTTTTATTAAAAATTTGTAATAATTTAATAATTATTATTATTTTTATTGTTTTTAAATGAAATTTTGATTAACTTTAGATAAATAAAAATAATTACAAAAGCTATAATTTTTATTAATTTCACTAATAATTAACAACGAGGTGGGTTCAGGGTGGGGCACCCTATCCTTGTCCCTACCCCATAGTCAAGACACTCTACTCCATCCCCACCCCGTCCCTGGTGTCAGGCGGGTTCAGGGCAAAGCAACCACTCCCTAATGTCGGGCAAGGTTAGGGGCAAGGCACCCCACTCCTCATCAAGGATGAGGAATCCTCCAATTTCCTTGCCCCGTCCACAGCATTGGGCGGGTTCAAGTAGATGTGTAAATTGGGTCATGCTAGGCTAGCACGATATGATCCACATGTGGCCTGCACAAAGTGTGGGTCGTGCTGTGCTGGCCTACGGGGCATCCTGGGCCATGCCTCCCTCCCCTAGGATAATTTGGGGGGTCGGTTTGGCATGGCATGCGACATGAGCCCACATTGGTCTGTGTCGTGCCGTGGGCTAGGCTAGTCCATGGGTCGAGCATTGGGCCAGGCCAAACTATTAGAGGTCCATTTAAAAAAAATGAAAAAGATGTTCAAATTTTATTTCATATATTTTTTTTGTATACAATTGTTTATATATACAATTAAACCTATTCATAGGCCGGGTAGCCCAATGACCTGGCCCGGCTTGACCCATTATTTTATAGGCTAGGACAAAATTTCAAGCCTATGGGCTCGAGCTCGAGCTTTCTCAAATAAGCCCGACGCGATACTATTACATATATAAAAAAGTACTTATGTTATATATAATAAATAATATATATATACCTCTTAAATTATTAATAAATATCAATTTACTATTAGGAAATATAAATTAGTTTATTAATTTATTAAATTATTAATAAATTAATATAATATTAATTTATAAAAGTATACTGAAAATAAGACATTTTGTATACAAATTAGGCTTCAAACTTTATATAAGGGTTGGGCTTGGGCTCAAGATCTAGGCTCGATGGTCGGGTCAGGCTCGGGCTCCGGCTTGCACATTTTCTATTGATAAAGAAGCTTGTGTTAATTATAAAACTATGATTTTTTTACAAATTAAAATTTTTATTTAATTCTAGTCTAGTATAGAAAATATATAACATTTCTATATATATTAATATAAAATTTATTATTTAAATATTATATAATAATATTTACCATATATGTATATAACTTCCAAGTTGAGCTTATTATGGGTTATTTAGCTTGGGCCCTATCCGATAAAGCCATCATTGGACTCCAAAAGTTTGATACCCAATTAGACTTTGAATCTGATTATCCCTGATAATGTGTAGGCGTGGTTTATATCTTAGCTAGACCTAATTCAACAGAAAATAGTTGCTTGAGTAACTCAAAAGAAAATAGTTACTTTTTATTAATTATTAAATTACTGTAATTTTCTACTATTTATAGCTTAAATTATAATTATTGTTAATTACAGTTTAAAAATAATTATTGTTAATTATATTACTATTAATAATTAAAATGCATTATTTTTTGGTATTTTTTGCAATAAAATATAATTAATTTATTATTTTAATTATTTTTAGTATTTTAATTAAGCTTTGGGTTTTTTAGAATTTTGGAATTTTAATTAATTTTTGGTGTTTTTTCATTATTATTCAGTAATTTTTTCATATGAGTATTTTTCAATAATTTTCAGTATTTTCAGCATTTATGTTTGTATATTAGTCACTACAAAATTAATTTACATTTGCTTTCAGTAAAAATACATTAAATAACTAAATAAATACCATAGTTAATAAAAAATACAGCTAATTTTCAATATTTTTTAATAATTTCTAGCTTGTATTTTTTAATAACAAAATACTATTAATTTTACTTTTTAATTATTTCAATAAATACCCTTATTAATATAAAATAATTTTAATTTTCAATATTTTTTAATTATTTTTAGTATTTTAATTATGTTTAGGTTTTTTAGAATTTTCCGGATTTTTAATTAATTGTTGGTATTTTTTCATTATTCCTCAGTAATTTTTGCATATGAGTAATTTTGCAATAAAATACTGTTAATAAAACATGTCCTACATTTTAAATTTTCATTAATTTTTATCATTTTTAATGATTTCATTATGCATAATAATGGTCTCAACTCATAAAGTTATTAATTAATTAAAAATGCATTAATACAAAGTTATCTAATAATATTATTAAAATTATCAATTAATATTTTATATTTAAATTTCTTATTTTTAATTCTTTGTTGGTATTTTTCATTATTATTCAGTAATTTTTGCAATAAAATATTGTTAATAAAATGGGTTCTACATTTTAAATTTTCTTTATCATTTTTAATGAGTTCATTATGCACAATAAAGATCTCAACTCATAAGTTATCTAATAATATTATTAAAAGTTTAAAACTATCTATTAATATTTTTATATTTAAACTTTTATTTTTATTAGTGTTTAAGTTTGATTTTTAAGTGGAATTGAAACACATTTTTAATATTTATTAAGTTTTGTTAATATTTAGTTTTAGTTAAAATTTAGTGGATTTTTAAATTAATAATTTCTTGATTATTTAACCTCAACCTATTTATATTATTATTATTCTCTCTCTCTCTCTCTCTTAAATGTAATAATAACATGCATTAAAATAAGAGGCATGTGAAAACCCAAACGTCACTTTGAAAAATTTAATAATTTTATTTACTATTAATTAATATTAAATTAATAATTAAAATTTATTGTTAATTAACTAAAGCATTCAAAGTTATTGTTAATATTTAAGATTTTAATAATTGTATTTTTCATTTAATGTTGATTTATAAAAAATAATTATTGTTAATTTAATATGAACACATTTTTTAATAAATTTAGTTGTGTTAATAATTTATAGTAATTTTAATAATTGTTATTATTTTTAAATGAAATTTTGATTAACTTTAGATAAATAAATATAATGACAAAATCTAACATTTTTATTAATTTCACTACTAATTAACAATTATATAGGAATGACAATGGGGTGGGCAGGGCACCCCATCCCTATCCCTATCCCTATCCCTACCCCATAGTCAAGACACTCTACCCCATCCCCACTTCGTCCCTAGTGTCAGGCGGGTTCAAGGCAAGATAAACACTCAATGTCAGGGCGAGTTCAGGGGCAAGGCACCCCACTCCTAATCAAGGATGGAGAATCCACGAATTTCCCCGCCCCATCCCCAATATTGGGTGGGTTCACGTAGAAGTGTAAATTAGATCGTTCTGGGCCAACACAACACGACCCGCATGTGGCCCACACTTTGTGCGGGCCGTGCTATGTTGGCCCATATGGCATCCCGGGCAATACCTCCCTCCCCTAAGATAATTTGGGGGGTCGATTTGGCACAGCCCATGACCCAAGCTCACACGGGCCCGTGTCATGCCATGGGTCGGGCTGGTCCATGGGCTGAGCCACAACCACTACAAAGTATTCCTTGATAACAAAAGTCACAAAGATCGGTTTCAGATTCCCATCCAGATCGACGATGACGAAGGTGGATATGAAGCTGATGGAATTAATGCTGGGGCGATGAGGCGATGGATGATGTTGATGACGTTCACGTGAATTCTAGAAACCTTGTTGATCAAACTTATGGTTTGGCGTCTCGAACAAGTGAGCTGACACTATCCTTTGAAGGCAAGGTTTACGTTTTCCATGCCATGACGCCAGAAAAGGTTCAAACAGTATTATTGCTTCTAGGAGGGTGTGATATACCTGCTGGTGTTAAAAAAATATTGACCTGGTCTAGATCAGTCTCATCACATCAAGCTTAGTTTGGCCCATAGTGGCCCCTCTTTGACTTGGCCTTTGAAGGCATTTTGTTGACCTATGAAGGTTTTTATTGGCCATTGTTGGCCCTTTTCATATTGGTTCGTTGTGGCCTATTTCATATTGGTTAGTTGTGGCCTAGTCCATCGAGGCATTTGGATTGATCAATTGAGGTCTTCTTTTTGATGAAAGCTCCCTCTAAGAAAAAGTAATAGATTCTCATCACGTCAATTGGTCATCTTGTCATCATCATCATCTCAGTAGGCTTGTCATCATTTTCACAACAGGATACCATCAAGATCACTATTTCATCATCTACATGTCACATCCTCGTAGCTTGCAGTCATTTGTGATCAAACACATGAAGATTTCTGATCCCCGTATGTTTGATGGGGCGTGTTAAGGAATTAAGATAATGTTTGAAGTATGGACTGTTATGATAAGGGTGATTAGGAGTTTTCAGTAAGATAGAATTTGTTATGTTATGATAGAATTTGAGATGGACTAAGATAGATTACGTAGAATCCTAGATAGAATCTTAGAGTTTGAATTTGAATAGGTTTGATCTCTATTTTAATTTATAAATATATATGATGTAATTATCACATTCATCAATGTATTTCTTTCTAGCCTTCTTTAAATTTTAACTTGGGTCAACAATTGCAAAAAATGTACGGGTAAGGAGAAAATGTAGCATTTGCTCCAATCTTGGTGAAACTAAAGTGTGAAAAACTGGATTCAAATCTCATGCTATAAACTACATTTTTGTCACCTTGTGCATGGCTATAGATTGTCAAGAGTTGTTGGGTTTTAGATAGGGCTACAGATTGTGCATGGGTAAACCCACCAGTGTATCTTGTTCAAGAGTTGTAAGACACTAGCTCCGACAGAGGCATATGAAAGCAGTCTGTCATATGGTGAATAAAACCTCTAGAAAGCATAAGTGCAATCCAACATTGTATTGTATCTTTATTGGATGCAAACTTTAAAGTATCATAAATGGAATACCAGAAAGCAATTAAGGTTCAAAATTTTGATATGTATCAAACGATATATATTGTATTGAGAGTCTTCCAATACACCCCTATAAAGGGCGTTTCAGGGTTTAACCTGGTTCAGGGGATAAAAGAGTCTTACACCGACCCCTCTGAATCAGATTCACAAAGATTAAGAAAAGAGGAACGAGGGCCAATACAGCCGGATATGCCCCTACTGATGCATCGGGCTGTATAGATATTCTGAACCTTACCAGAAAGGTAATTTTGAGAGGTATTGGAATATGTTTTAGACGTGCATGGATATTTGGAAAAATTAAGATAGGCATGTATCATCATCTAAGGCTCTAAGCTATTGCCCCAACTACATTGGTCAGCTACATGAATCCAGGTTTGCCATTAGTTCTGTTCAATGTCAATATCCGTTGTCTTTTTTTTTTTTTTTAATAAACATACCCATTGTCAAACTATGGGCTATGAAAACTAAAAGCAAGTCCTAAAATGCATGAATGACACTAAATCTAAGCCTTAATTAGAAAGCTATTAATATAAAGTATATAAACATACTTTAGGTAGTGTTCAACAACATAGTTTAATTTGTTTTTGAAAACAAAAACAATAGAATTTTGCTGGTGGCCGGCAGCTGTTTTTGGTTTTCAAAAACAAAATCAACCATGTTATCTAACCCTTTAATGGCTTATATGGAGTGTGAACTTCTTGGACACAGGCATTGAATAACGATAAATAAATAAAACCAATATAATTATTGTTAATATTTAAAAATATACAAGTTTTAATAATCAATTATCCTTTTTAAATTTTTGACAGACATGCACTAAGAAAAATATGCGTAAGCATTAAAATTTAGAACCCACATACAGGTTTAATTAATCTTCTTATTTGTAGTTGTATACCAAAAAATTTATGAACTTAATCAGGGAAATTTGAAGGCAAGAATTCATGAGGAAAGAGAGAAAGGAAGAAACAAATTTGAATTTGAATTTAAATTTAAATTTAAATTTAAATGCCTAATATGAAAGTAATGGATTAAATATATGGGTTAATGAGAGAGAACGGGAGTTAATCACACAAGTCAATATGACAAAAAAATAAAAAAAAACAGAACTTAAATTTCTAAACGAATAAAAAATAAAAGCATATTGACAAAAAGGAGATGGAATTAATATGGCTTTTTGTTTAAAGAAAACACATAACAAAAAACAAAAGAAAAAAAAGAGATTAGTGCCTAGCAAATTCATCTTGAATACCTATATGTACAAGATTTCAGCCAAAATTTCATTCAATGAAAGAATCGTATATACAAATTAAAAGGTTAAACTCAAACCCACTGGAAACTACTCTTAAAGGAATCTCTTGAGAACAACTAACTGCTAGTTCAACGCCGTTTACCGCAAAAATGGAAAAGCAGAATAGAAGCAAGAAAACAACAATGGAATAACTAATTCAATGCCGACTAGCTACAGATATGAATATGACGTTCGATCCTTTTTCAATTAAGCCATCTCTGGACCACTAGGTAGTTCCTCATACCCGTCATGGTGCTTGGTAGTGTTCCCGTTAATGGATGATTTGCAAGGAATCAACTTCAAGACAACTCCAACCGGCAGGCTTATAGCTCCAATTAATACGCTGAATAACCATAATTGCCAACTTAGAGGTACAGTGCTTGCAAAAGTGCCTAGAAACTCCACAATTATTATTTGAAAGGTTACTGTTGAGACCATGATGGCGATGAATATCCAGTTGTTAAGCATACCACGGAAAACGTTAGTCTTCTCTATATCACGACAGTTTATTTCATTGAATACCTGATAGAACAAGTTCAACGAGAACAAAGCAAACAAGTATTTAATCATCAGAACTTCCCATTCAGTTATGATATAGTTAGAAATATTGTGAGACAAATGGGCAGTGATCGATGGTCCTGTAAAGAATTGCCAAAAGAAAACATGAGCATCAAAAGTATTGTTACAAGATTTGTGATATTTGGGTTGTGTTTGGAATCAGTGTAAAAATATATTTATGACGTTCTATACTGAATCAGAAAGTGATTGTTGTTTTTTTGAAAATAGTGATAAGTGGAAGAGTGTAAAGTTTTACAATGATAAAATTAATATAGTTTTTGCATTGATTATTGATGTAAAACTTTAGAGGTGATGAAGTTTTACATCTATTATCGACCTAAAACTACATTCCATCCATACATACAAAACTGAACCCAAATATAGTTTTACATCGATAATAATTACACTCTCTTTCTAAATGCATACAAAACCAAATCGATATAAAATTTAAATTGATTCTTGATTTACATGGCATCCAAATGCAGCCTAAAGAATTTGATATGCATTGATTTAAGGATAATGTACAACTACCTCACAGGTTCAGATAACATTAATTCCCCCAAATCATTCCCCCACGTTTTGAAACTTGTAAATCTAACCAAACCATATAGAGTTGGCATAGAAATCCTGTTTTAGCATTCAACGCCATCAATGATTTTAAATAATGCATTCAACCCCACCAATTCATCTGACAACCCTATTTCTTAATGCCTCAACCCTCTCCTGAAACCCAGATCCCTCTTCTCTAGCAATGATGTCGCCTCCTCTGGCACATTTTTCCATTTAACTTCTTCGACAGGAAGCATTAGTTCTTCGGAAGAAAGGTTAGGTCATAAAGTGAACAGTGGTATCCAATTGTAGTGAAAAGAGATTTAAACATAAAGGATATTTGTATCCTTTTACATACCATCTTGCACTGGTTAATGATTTTGGACTAAATTGAAAGTTTTTGAGAGTGACACGTTTAGAAATTTATGTATTAAAAGTGAGACTAACCTTAAAGTACTGGGTACTAACCTGTAATTTACCAGCAAACAAGCACCGAACAAACCCCATAAAATGTTGTCATCCGGTGTGATCATAGTGGATAAACAAATGGCTTCTTATTTCATCACTCAAAGAAAAATATATGGTTCCAATAAATTTATCCCCCTATAAACCTAATTTTTTGAGAAGCTACAAACTATAATAAGAGTTATTGTGCTTTAATTCATTTTGTGAGAGAAAGATGCCCCGATGTTGGTTCCAGCTGTCTAGGTGGTGTTTGGCATCGATGCTGTTGCTTTAGAAAATAGTGACATGTCAGTGCCACGATGAAAAAATCAGTGCTTCAAGAAACGTCTATATGTTTGGAACCGTTTTTCCATAAAAAGTGGCGTTTTAAGTCACGCATTGGAAATATAGAAAGTGTGGTTTGGAGCAATGCTAAATTTGATGTTTTCTCAGATTGGGGCTTGTTGCTATCAACATGATGTGGCAATGTTGTAGATTTCCTATAATGAGTATTGGTGCTGAAAACAGATTTGGAACTTTGATACCAAACAGAAGGTATTGCCGTTGCTCCAGGAAGCGTCCTACTTGATAGTAATGTTTACAAAAAAAAAATACTATTTTCTTAGAAAACAGTGCTTTCAATCCACACATACAACACCGATATATATATCAGAAAACAGTATTGTATCTGCAGCATCAATCCTAGTGTCTTAGAAGGGGTGAACAGGATACAAAACTAATGTTTGGTTTTTGAGAGAAATCTAACAAATAAATCCAAAGATGGATCGCAATAGGAAATTCTCTCATAAACGCAGTCTATAGAAAAGGGACTATTTTGTGATTTCATACAGTAGGCAACGTTCCAACGATTCATTTTTTCAAATGGATTCATTCTGCTTATTGATCCCCCAATTCAAAGTAGCATTACCAGTGCCTTTTCTTTCATTTTTTATGTACAAATGGTGCAAATATAGTAGTTGTGTTTTGGATGATTAGTTGTCCTGATTCCCAAATGAAGATTTTACTCCATGTATCCCACAATTAGTTATCTAACAGCTTTTAATTGCAAAATTTTACTGTAAATAAAATGAAAAATTTATACTTTGTTTTCGGTTCATTTTTTAATGAATAACAGCGGCCTGGGATTTCAGGCCGAGCCCATTGAAATTTTAACAATTTTCCAACCCGAACTTGGCCATGTTGCATCCCGAAAAAGTTTAAATCACAAGAAATCAGTCACATCCGAAAAGTTGAGATGACCAAAATCCAAAGAAGCATTAATCAGAATTACAATACATCAAAGTTAAGCTTGATTAAAAGGTGTGAACGTGGATCCCAAATAGGTTGAACAGTTACCCTAGAAATGGCTGAATTTACGAGAAGCCCCCAATTTCTAATGACATCATCAGTCATTAGACAAAGAAACTTAATAATTTCACCCAGTGTGCCACTCTCACAGTAATGAGATCAATGAAAACCCCTGTCTTGAATCTTTTCCTTGAATAATCTTCCATTCTTTTTCTCCCAAATGGCCCATAAGATTGCAGCTCCGGAACAAGGATTACAAATCCAAAGCGGGCGTCCACCTGCACCCAATGAAAGTAGAAAACCACTCCGGATGGAGAGAGTTTTCCCTACTCACATTGCAAAGAAGGCAATGATGAGAAGATAAACACCAATATGGTCTCTTATTTTCAAGGGTCTCACAAGTATTGATTTTGGACTGAATAACCTCCCAGAAAGAAAGCCCTCACTTTAGGCAGGACTGGCCTTCTCCGCACTTGTTTCATTGGAAACCTCCGAAGGAAACTCATCTTTTACTGAAAGGTTCCCCCGCCAAAGAACATCCCAAAACTTAATTTTGTCCCTAGAGAGCAACCATGCCATATGAATGCTGGGAAACAAGGAAGCAAACTTGAGATTGGTTTCCACAGAGTTGACAGTATATCCCTTGCATTAAGCGTTGCATCCCAACCATTCCATGAATGCTCTTGATTACCTGCTTCCACAATCTTTCTTCTTCCAAAAGAAGTTGCCACGACCCCTCTTTCTTACTTTTACAAACAATAGCCCAATTTACTAAAATGATCTTTCTTTGAATCCCCATGCTCCTACGGAAATCTCTCATGATCTTCTCTAAATCCTTTGCCATCGTCTTCAGAATTTTGAAAACAGAGAGGCAATAAATAAGAAGGTCACACAAGGTGGTAAATTCTCCCTCCCAATGAAATGTAGTTTTTCTTCCATCTAACTAATTTTTTTTTATTAAAATTTTCCACAATAGGATCCCAGAAAGCCCTATATTTTGAATATCTCTGCCAGGGCAACCCAAGTATATGTTAAAATACTATTGTCTTCTAGATATGATGATTTTCCATGTTTTGGGAGGAAATTTAATGTTCTTAATAAAGAGAATTAATATGTATACTGATTGGTATATGATTTTCCTAGTTCTTCTACATTTCTGTATACCTTGTTCACCTTCTTATATCCCTAAGACCTTGAACTCACTAGTATAGAAGTCGATTGATTTGCATTTCCTTTGGGGGAGCTTGGTTGGGGGTTCTTTTTTTTTTGGTTTTCCTTGTATTTTTCTTGTCTCTTTGCATGTATATATTTGAGGTAACAATTAATGAATTCTCGATATATAGTCAGTGCCAGAACAATTCTCCATGCCATCAACAAAAAATAAAAACATAAAATAATCCTATCCATTTATCCAATAACAAAGAGATTGCAGAATATAGAAACTAAGAAAAGCATTCGTATTTCAAAATATGAGCTAAAAATAGTAAACTTTACCTGGCATAAGACAAAGGTATTGAAGATCAAGGTATTGAGAACAGAACTAGAATTCCAACCACCAAGTCTGAGAAATCTCAAGACACCTTTCCCACAAAATGTAAGAATAGAAAGGATAGCCAGTTGATAAATGCTCTGACCAATAATATTCTTCCACATGGGCCCAGTGATGATATTAACACCCTTCCCAACAGGAGGCCGTTTCATCATCTCATCATTGGGAGGATCTGTAGCCAGTGCCAAGGCCCCAAGTGTGTCCATAATCATGTTCACCCACAACAACTGCACAGCCGTAAGAGGGGCAGCTCCTGAAATATACTTGTGAAAATTAACATGGTTTCCAAATTATGAAATAAATAAATAAAAGATCAATGGATTACACACCTGAGACGCAGGCAGAAATAAAATTGGTCATAAGAGCAACGATATTTACTGTCAACTGAAACTGTACAAATTTTTGAATGTTTATATAAACAGCACGCCCCCATTTTGCTAAATTCACTATAGTTGTAAAATTATCATCCATGATGATGACATCGGCATTTTCTTTCGCAACCTATGGATAAACATTAAGGGGAAGTAAGAGGAAGAGTGACAATTCATAAAATAAATGGGTAAATAAATAACATCTAATAATAGGTTGGGTGCAATCCTTGGTGACATGTGTCATGTTTCCAATTTCTTATCATCTTGCATAGAACACTACTAAAAGAAAGTTAATATTAACAAATTTTGCACATAAAAGCACATTTCACTAATTTCATAAGGAAATATCATAAAATTTTAATAATTTGTATGTAATATAATCAATTCCATTCAAAAAATTAAAAAAAAAATAGAAAGGTATATTTAAAATTGAATCCAAACAAAAAGTCAAAATCATAGAAAACACAAGCAAACAAATAATAAGCATACTAATTAATTAATTATATCATAAAGTGAAAAGGCAATCTCCTTCCATAAGAAGGTTAATGAGATGGATGCATAGGAAGTTCAACCTAAAAGCACCCCTGAGAAAACATCTTGTCACCTAATGTTGCTTTTTGCTTAATTTCCCGCCTAGCATCACTTTGAACACCTTTTTCCAAAAGAATGACAAACACTTAATAACATTTAAATGTGGGTCAAACATAAGTTGAATAGATTTTTTCCTTACGAGCATTATAATATAATGGGTCTTTGAAAAGAAAAGGGTTCAAAATAGGTATATAGACCTAAGGATATGTATGAGGGGGCAACAACCAATGTTAGAACATTAATGGAAGAGACTTCAAATTTTACAATTAGAATAGGTTTTCACCATGGTTCAACACTTAGCACTCATCTATGTGCACTAATCATAGATGAATTGATTAAACATATTCAAGTTCATTGGTAGTAGTAACTAGTAAGAAATGATTTAAGCACTAATAATTGAACATTGGATATATAGCTTTAAATAGAATGAATTGGGGAAATAGGAATCATGTAGCCAACCCCATATAGTTAGGATAAGGCACGGATGATGATAATGGTGATAAACTCATAAGACCAGTTATGCACACCCCTAGGTCACCAAGCATCAATTTTAGCCACAAGGATTCACATACACCATGAACTATTGATAAAATTCAGCTTCTGAACTTGACTTCCTACAACATTTTGTTTCTAACCATGCCAAGTAACCAAACTACCACCAACCAAGGAGCAGTACCTAGACATTGATCTCCTATCTATGATTTGAATCCAACCCATTCAACATTTGTAAACACCTATATACTCAAATGTGTCAATCATTAGTAGACTTTAAGAATCTCAAAATGCTATGGGAATATTCTAAATGTATAGTTATTGGAGCATGAATAAATTGAATTACAATACTAACTATGTAGGCATTGGTATCTCATGGCATCATTTTCTTCTCAATAACATGATATTTCATGGCATCAATTAAATGATGACAATCCTAATCTCCAACGTGATGATTCTGCCCAATTGGTGTCTCATTGGCTTGTTACCTGTTAAGAAAGTGGATACAATGAATATTTAATTTCTTTTATTTATTAGGATTTATTGGGCCTTTGGCCCATGGGAGTTATATTTTTTGTGTTCTTTTTAACTTCTGTTTCTTAATTGTCTCAATAGCGGCCCTATTGAGGTCATATCATTTTTTTGGCCCTCTCTTCCTCTTCTCCCATCATCTTCTTCATCTCTTCCTCTACTTTCAAGAATATTCTTCTCCTCTTTCTTCAATCTTTTTTATTTCTTTTGTTTTCTAGTCTACCATCATCCCTGTCTCCTTGATAAAATCTAAATTGTACTTCCTTTGACAAATAAATATACTCTTCTTAGACCTTCTCACTCCAATTCTTAGATTTCCCAAGTCTTTAATTTCAAACTCCCTCTCTAAGGACTTCAACTATTGAATTTCTTCTTTATTGTCCCCTATTACAATAATGTCACCTACAAAAATCATTACAGCCACAATGCCTCCATCTCCTCATCTAATAAAGAGTGTAATATCAACTTGGGTTTGCTGCATAGCACCAAGCTCTTGGGGACTATTTTAACCCATACAAGCTCTCTTAACCTTGCAATTTGGTAAGTTTTTTTTTTTATTATTTTTTGAAGATAAATAATATTTTTAATGAAAGAAAATACAGAAAAGGTGACTAGAAGTTACCCAAGGGAAAAAAAAAAGAAAATACAAACAAGTCATAAGAAATTACACCCCCCAAAAAAAATATCCCTATAAAGATAAATCCCTCAAACTCCACAACAAAAGAAAAAACACAAACAAGAAACATCCCCTCGTGGCTCCTGCAAATGTCCCTTTCTTCTTAGAAAATTAACCTCCATTTTCTACTAATTTACTAAGGCTCCATTTGGAAGGAGTACAAATATAAATACGTAGAGCGCAAAACCTTATATTTTGTATTATTTTGTATGAATTTATATTGTATATATTTGTATTTGTACTCCTTCCACACTAAGCTTAAAGACCTTTCTTATTCCTCATCCCCCATGAAGGAAAGTTGCCCTAACATTTTACTCACCTCCACCTCCCTTTCAACCACCTTTTCCAAATTTAACTCGCCCTAAATAACATGAATTTCATCCGTATATAACCTTTTTCCTCTCTTTAAGAGGTTCTTCTGAGACCTCTTCTTTGATAGCTTGACAAGTGCAACCCACTTGACCATCAAATATAACCCTAACTCCTTTCGACCCATATTCTTGAAATTGATTGATATCACTTATTTTGACTTTCAATTTTTTCCTATAATATACCCTTTTGAATTTATTGGAAGGGCTAGCACTAGAAGTTCCTTCTTTTAGCCGTGTAAAAATCTTCAATATATGTACTAATTGTCAATTTTTTGGGCCCTTCATCTTTTTTTGAAAACCTGATAACTTTAGATTTCACTTTATTCCCCTATAGGTCCACAACCTAGCCACCCTCCACCTTCCTACCTAAGCCTAAGCCCAATCTGCCAATAGAAACTTAAAATATATATATATCTTGATCCTATGCTATGCCTTTTCAAGCCCTAACCTCAACTTCAGGCTAATGGTACTCCACCACATATTTTCACCTCAAGTTAACTCCACAACCTCCAAGAAACCAAATCAATAGGCCTGAGAAACGCCCTTCTCAATTGACAAACCAAACATAGCTTCTACTCACCCTTCCTCTACTCCAACTCCTACTTATTGATAACCACCAACTCCTCCCTCGTCATTTAACCTTACCAAATCCCCTGCCACCAATCTCATAGACTTGCATAAAGTAGCCCCTTCAAAGTCGCTACAAAAACCTTACTCCTCTACAACCTTCTAAAGACCCTAGATTTGTCTTGCCCTGGCACCAGTGGAACTACAACCTCACCTACAATGAATGATGACCTAGCGCCATCATCTTAGACAAGCGCCTTTTTCTCATTCAGAAAAAAAAGGAATTTTGGCCGCTCCTACAAACCTCAACCACTATGATGGATTAGAAATAGACCCGATCTAACCTAGAACAATTGGGCCAAATGAGATTTAAGAAACAACACGATTAGAGACTCCTTGCGCAATTAGGTTGCCCAAACCCAAACCGAAACTTGATGTATCTCCAACCCAAATAACTTAACCCTCTAACCCAAGTCACAACTCTTCAAGTTACTATGAAAATCGAAACCCAAACACTTTTTGAAATACTTGCCCACCACAGCATCAAAATTAATTTTGTTTCTCAAAAATCCCTTATATTCAACCTCCAAACTTTCACCTCCTTGACTGGTTGACCCTTTGACTTTATCCTTTTCAAATCACAACCTTTCATCCTCTACCTTTGAACAATCTTCCACCAATAATATTAGATCTCCTCAGCAAAGTTTAGCACCAAGGACAATGGAACAAAGGGAACCTCTTCTACTTCAATTAGAATTCATGCCACTATCAAAACCTTCATCCATTTGTCCACTGATCAATTTTTAAAGCTCCCACAAGCATCTCCCACCACCTGGAACATTTGTAAGGACCATACATGAAGCAAAATACCAGAAACGTTGATTAACACCAAACTTTTAACACCCACTTTGCATGTTGCTCCAGCCAACCAATTCCATTCACAATCCAAATCTTCCTTTGCCCTCCTTATAGCTCAGAATAAAGAGGAAAAACCATGTATTTAACTTTCCAACTTTAACACTTCTTAGTTGCAATTTTGCATGGACCCAATTCATAATTTCCTCCTCATCTAGCACAGAATTGACAAAACAACCTACTAAACATGCCTCTAGCCACCTTATTTGGTCAAGAGCATCTCCATCAGGACCCACGAACACTTCTTTCAGGAGAGTCTTTTCTCATCGAAAGGAGGATGTTGTGGTGAATGTTCATATAATGGTTGTTTTCTTCATTTGTGTTTTCCATACACCTGTAGATCCTTGTTGATTTTCTCTCCACCTTCCATAGGGACAATAGAAGGCCCATTAGAGTCAAAGACCAAGGGATGAACAGGAAAAGGAGTAAGAAAACTAGTTACCATCTCTTCCACCATTAATGGATATTTCTCCCTTGAAGAGAAGTATCTTTAGGAGTAAAGAAACAAGTGGACTTAAAAAATGTTACATCCATGGACACTAACTTTCATTGAGAAATAGGATAATAACATTTATAGGCCTTCTAAAAAAGCAAAATAGCCCAAAAAATGCACTTGAGGTCACAAGGATCAAGTTTAGACTAAGAAGAGGGAGGAACACGAACATAGCAAATACAACTAAAGACTTTAGGTGGAAAAGGAAACAAACGTCAATTAGGAAAAACAAACTCAATAGAAAACTTGAAATAAAGAACCCAAGGGGAGCCTAAGTAATGAGAAAAGAGGTACTAAGAACAACTTGTGAGATGTCCCCACACAGCCTGATATTCTATCCCATGTTCAGAAAAGATAGCTTGAAGGTCTGTAAACAAGTACTCACACCTAACTGTCAAATAAGAGAACTTTTAATGGGTCTTTCAAATTGCATACACACCATTTTATGAAAGTTGTAAAAAATGGTACATACTTCATGTTTGGATTTCATCAAATAAATCCAAGTACACCGAGAAAAATTATCAACAAAAGTTAACAAAATATTAATGACTAAGTAAAGAAGTAGTAGCTAAAGGGCCTCATACATCAAGATGCAACACATGGAGAAGAAGAAACTACACCATTCTGAAATTTGCAAGAAAGATAGGAAGTGTTAACCGTAAGAGAAATATGAGGTAATAGTCATTTAATTCATCATTTTATGTTTGTTTTCATTGTTTAAAATAATAATTCGGTTATCAATCAAAAACATAAATGTCATATTAAAGGTTGAACCAAATGACCATCATAATATTGAGAAGGAAGATCAAGATGCAACTATAATTATGACTAAGGAAGCTTTTGTTCATTGTGTACTAATTTCTATAGTGAACATTAAGGATTATACAAAGGTAAGAAAACTGTTTCAAACTAGCTACTCTAGGGTTTAGATGCCTTAAGGCCTCGTTGGTACCACCATGATCTGAATAAAGAGAGATCTCCACCAACTCCATCATAATCAAGAATTGGTTCACAGTTGCAAAATTTTCTCCATCTTAAAGCAGAGACAGTGAAGATGTCGTTGCCTCAAGAAAACTCCATCAAATAACTTGATGGATGTTTTTTGGGAAACACAAGAACTTAAATGATTCAATTTATTCCCGTAGAAGGCTTGACACGATGGGTATACATTTAATTTTGATTTTTAAAGCAAAGTATACTTTGATTTGTTTGAAGTATTGCCATTCATATATTTTAAGGGAATCCATTTAGAAAAGTAAAGAAGAAAATGTAATAGAGGGATGCAACCAAATAAGAGACCTAAATATAAGATAACATGCAGCCATATAAGAGACCTAAATATACCAACCAATGAAATAGAGGGATGCAACTAAGAAAACACTAAGAAGAAAATGTTGTAGGGGTGCAACAATGGAGAATGCAAACAACCTACTATGTGCTTACTCATACCGAAAGAAATATACTTGTAATCTTAAACTGATAATATAGGCAAATAATGTGATGAACGATATCCAAATTCCAGGAATGTTTGATGACCTAAGACCCGTATGCACCTAATGATGCTACAACTTAATCCCTAAGGCTGTTTTAAATATCACCTCGCATTTTTCCTGTTCCTCAAAAGTCAAGTTTTCTGATTTACCCTTACATAATACCTCTTTACTGCAGCAAGTTGAATATATAACAAAGAAAATTTGTCTGTTTTACTTTCATTCTCTTTTTATAAACAATAAATTATAAAATAATCTTAAGGGGGCGTTCATCTTTTGGATTTTGAGAGGGGGAAAGTTGGTCAAAGGGATTTTGATTCCCATTGATTAAGAATCCCATGTTCTTTTCTCAGATTTATGTGGGGACCAGGGAAATTTTATTTGTCTAGGCATACCCATTTCCTATGTGGATAAATAACTTTCCCACCTTGGGGGGTGGGAAAGTTGCCAACACTTGAATGGGACAAAAGTGCCCCTTATAATAATCGATTTTTATGGCTAAAATGGTCATTGCCTTTTTTACATGGGAAATAAAAGAACATGGGTATATGCATTTATCCAGGTAACTCTTTTCTGGAAAACACTTACCTGGATAGGTGCATTTACCCAGATAAGCAACTGACCAAAAATCGAACAAGGCCTAAATGTCAAGGAGCTGTCCAACCTAAAAGCTTAAGCTGTTAGGTAAGGAGATCAAATTGGTGCCCCACAGCACCTCCCACCCGTGTACTGGGAACATCTCCCCATGATAAGTACTAGAGATGTTCCCAATGCATGCTGAGATGTGCATGTGGGGAGCCAATCTGATCTCTTAGGTGAGGTCCTTGAATGGGTTGTTATTCTCTAACAATAAGGAAAAGATAAGAAAGAGTGTATACATAAGTTCACCAAACATCCAAAAGTCTAGAAGACAACCCCAAAATGAACATTATCCCACCATGAAACATTAAACTGGGGACTAGAAGACTAAATCCAATTATCCAATATTGGTCTTAGCTATCTGGAGTCATATGAGGAGTAAACTGAACACTGTCCTAACCTTTGGCAGTTTTTGCAAGAAGTGGCTGCTCTCAGACACAAATCCACATTCTCATACTTGACAGCCCAAGATCATACCATTACACCAAGAAGACTAAAAGAAAAAATAAAAAGATATTCCAGAGGCTTGCCAAGCACCTAGTGACCATAGCATCCATTGTCTACTTCTAGGTTTACATGGGAAGATTAGTAGCATTAATTAATACACAATAAGGAAAAAAATATATAGAGGAAAACAAAAAATATCAGAAATATCAAACAACCATTCGAAGAGGAACGAAGCAGGAAGCAAATTGTGCCTAAGCTAAAATCCACTACCATTACATAGATAAGTGTAGATATAAAACAAACCTCAGTTCCTTCTATACCCATAGCGAGTCCAATGTCTGCTTCATGCAAAGCAGGGGCATCATTTGTACCATCACCTGTCACTGCAACAACTTCATCAAGATTCCTTAGTTGGGTCACAAAGGCATGTTTGTCCATGGGCAAGGATCGTGCCATTACCTGAGGAAACAATGCAACATTTTCAAATACTGAATATGGTCCACAATTAAAATTTGTAATGCAAATGACAAGGCAACCTGAACAAGTGATATTGACTCCTTGATTTGCTGGGGAGTCCATTGGCGGAACTCTTGTCCTTCTATAGCCAAGCCTCCCTCTGTCAATATGCCACATTCTTTTGCTATTGCTTTAGCTGTATTAATGTTGTCACCAGTAACCATTCGCACAGTAACCCCAGCAGATAAACAAGTCTGCACCGCATCCTTGACACCAGGGCGTAGTGGATCCTTAATTCCAATAACTGCTATCAATGTATAGCCATGATCTGGGATGTTGTTTCCATTGTTCTCATTCAAATCCTTAAAAGCCAAGCACAGAGTTCTCAAAGCTTCACAAGCAAAACTGTTAATCACCTCCATGCCACTCTCTATCTTGGATTTTGACAGATGAACAGATTCACCTTTGCTATCAATAATCTTATCACACATTTGTACAACAAGTTCTGATGCACCTTTGCAAAATGCTCGGAAACGACCTCTTTGAAGGGCTACAAGCACAGACATCTTCTTCTTGTCCGAATTGAAAGGTTCAATCTTCACTATCTTAGATTCCCGCCGTTGGGCACCATAATCACCCCCCAAAAATGAGCCAAATTCTATAAGTGCTGATTCTGTTGGACTACCCAATATTTTAGTCTTCCCATCCTTCCCCTCCACCACCTCAGCACTAGTGTTTTGAAATATACATTGCAAAAGAGTTCTTAAAACTTCCTCAGAGACTGTAGACTTTAAAGTATTCATGATGTTATTGCCTTTTACCGATTCACATATCCAAATTTTATCAACGATCATATGGTTAGTTGTCAATGTCCCTGTTTTATCTGTGCAAATAGAAGTAACAGAACCCATAGTTTCACATGCAGAGAGATGCCTCACTAGCGCATGATCACTCATTAATTTCTTCATTGCAAATGCAAGGCTCAGAGTCACTGCCAATGGCAGCCCTTCTGGAACTGCAACAACAATTATAGTCACTGCAATAGCAAAATAGTTCAGAATCTCCACTACATCACTCAAAGACCACTTCAATAACTCACTGTGAAGTCCCTTCTCTACCAGAAACCTTACAACCAACACCAGAAATGTCATAACAGCAAAAGCCAAGCCAATCTTCCCAATAAGGGTAGCAACACCATTCAACTTCACCTGAAGTGGTGTCTCATTTTCCCCACTCTCACTCAAAGTCTCCATCAACCTCCCCCATTCAGTCCTCATACCAACTGCTGTTACTAGCATCTTGCCGGACCCATTTCTCACTGAAGTTCCTGATAGAAGGAATGGCTTTGAATGATTTACATTCACTGGTTCGCTCTCACCTGACAAGCTTGACTCATCAATTAACAGGCTATAACCTGATATATACATACCATCAGCTGGAACTACATCTCCAATAGATAAATGAACAATATCTCCAACCACTAGATCATGAATTGAAACCTTTTGTCTATATCCATCTCTTGTCACATGAACAGAAATGTTTTTCTTTTCCTTATCCAAATCCCTAAATTGCAAGGACTGCTTGTAGTCACTAATTGCAGTAACCATGACTACCAAGAAAATACAAAGTATGATCCCCAACCCATCATAAATACCCTTTGGCAATCCTTCAGTAGCAATTCCAACACCTACAGAAACCACAGCACAAACCATGAGAATTATTAAAGTTAGGTCTTGCAGTGCCTCCCAAATAAACACCCATAAACTTCTAGGTGGTTTCTCAACATATTTGTTGGATCCGTATATATTTTGCCTCACAGGCAGTTCCTTTGAAATGACACCATTTTCCAGTGATACTGAAACTTTTCTTGCAATTCCTCCCACTTCTCCATGTTGCTTTAAGCGCCTGGAATCATGGCCACGAACAATGGATGCAAGTTCATTTGGGTCAATGCCAAATCCAGCTTGTCTAACCTCTTCTGAGAGCATGTATTCAACTCGACTACCAGCTGTACAAGAACAAAAAGTAAAAAAATAAAGTTTTAGTGGAAATATTGAAGGGTTTGATTTATTATTGGTAGTTTGGTGGAGTTCATACCATCAATAAATTGCAATGCTGCTTTTTGAACATATAGAGCAACTCGTATTTTCTCCTGGCAGGAAATAATAGCAATATTAAGGCTACTGCAAATTTTAATGAAAAAAAAATCAATAAGATCCAGTTGGATGTAAGCAAAAGTACAAAAGTGATTGTGTTTCATTGTCACAACCACTTTGTTTAGTATCTCTTGATTAATTAAAGGTCATTACCCAATGTTGGTTCCAGCTATCTGGGGTTTTGGGAGGGGTAGATTGGATATGGTTCTAACCTTTGACATTTTTTGCACAAAGTGGCTACTCTAAAATTTAAACCTGCATTTTCACACTTGACAGCCCAAGATTTTGTCCTTTTTTTAATCAATGCCCAAGATTTTACCCTTACACCAAGTAATGTTATTAAAGGAACAAATAAAAGAAACCCATAACTGTCATGAAACCCAATACAAACATAAATATATAATGATATTAAACTTGTTCTACACTCCTTGAAGACGAGAAAGTAATGCTATAGGAACAACATTGAAATCAAGAATATTAAAGCTTAATCTTGGTGAGTTCTTTCTTGGTAATCTAAGCTACTCAGGGGATGGGGTGTTCTCTAGAGATCAGATGGGAAGTGTCATACTCAAATATTCAAGTCCAACCGGTGAAGCAACCTCCTTGTGGGAAGAAATATTTTGCCTCATACATGGTTTAAGATTGGACTACTCATTGAGCTGGACTGACTTGATTGTTTAAGAAGATTGCTAGGTTGTTATTAGATGGATATCCTCAAGGCTGCTAGGTTGTTACACTCTTTTCAATACATATCTATCATATATGTACCTAAAACAATAGAATTTAACACTTCGTACAATAGAAGCCAAAGATGATAAAGTTAAGTTGTTGCAAGCATTCATTGCATGTCAAGCAATGGATGGGATGTTGGATGTATCTGTAGAGCTACCTTGGCTGCTCCCAGGAAGGCCATCCATGATTTTTGTCCTACCTTTCTAAATCATATCAGGTATGATTTGGCTTCTAGTCAAAAAATCAAATTTTGAGAGGATGTGTAGATTGGGGATGTCCCTCTGCATGAGAGATTCCCTTATCTTTTTTATCTTTCCACGTTCAAGGGTATGCCTATTTCTGAATTCCTAAGTCAGCATTCTCATCCCCCAAGGTTGACTTGGAACTTTGGCTTTAAGAGGAACCTTAGAGAGTCTGAACTTCCTAGTGTGTCTGAATTGTTAGGCTTGTTAAATGCAGTATTCTTAGGAGAAGGTGGATCAGATTCTAGGGTTTGGGGCCCTAATTCTGATGGGCTGTTTTCTTAAATCCTTCTTACATTTCTTTGGTGGCAACCAGCCACCTCTTCTCCTTCTTTCCTAGTCAAGGAAATTTGGACTATTTGGGAGGAAAGAAATGCAAGAATATTTGAAGGAAGAAAAAAAAAAGTGAGGAAGCCTTGGTTGAAACAATAACTTTGAGAGTGGCATACTAGGCAAAAAGCGTGAAGTTGTTCTCAGATTTTAAGGTTGAAGATTTCTTCAGGGATGGGGGTTTTATTGCTGCCTTTTCATATATAAGACAGAAATCTATTAAGACATGGTTTCCCTCTATAGATGACTAGAAGAAGAAGACTTTTGATGGGAGTTGTGTGGGTAATCCGGGCCCCTAAGGTATAGGGGGCCATTAGAGGTGAAGATGGAAACATCATTGCTTTATACTCTAGTCCTATGGGATAGGGTGATGTGGCAAGGTCAGAGTTTCTAGCTGCAGTATATGGGTTGAAAAGGCCAAAGAATTGTGTATTAACAGACTGATTATTGAGGTAGACTCGAAAACTATGATAAAATGGCTGCAGAAGGGGGAGGAGGTGACATGACAATTGAGGAATGAATTCAGGAGATTTAAATGGCTCTCAAAGGCCATGTCAATCCACGTGAGATGGATGAGGAGAATTGTCAACAGCTTGGCAAATAGCTTAGCTAAGCAAGGGGTACAAAGAACATGTCTGTTTTGAGCTCAATTGTAAATTTGGTTTGGGTTAGCTTTCTAAAGCTGGGTTTCTTTAACAAATTCTTGTTATAACCATATTTTCTTCTAATCAATGAAATATTTTCTATGTTTCTAATAAAAAAGCAATGATAAAGTTAAGTTTGACTTAAAAATAAAATAATTTATATATAATGGCTTTCTAGCCTGCATATGATGTAAGACAAATTCAATGTTTGGCAATGTTTTGAAAATTGTAATTGTATTGTAAATGTGTAAGATTATTTATATTTTTTACAAACTTATTAAAAATACAAATATAAAATATACTAAAAGGCTACATATATATAGGAATATGATTTTACCCTAGTTATAATCCATGTCTAGCATATATGTACTTAAAAGAATAGAATTTAACACTTGTATAATATAAGCCTAAGATAATAAACTAAAATTTAATTTGAAAATAAAATAATTTACATATAGTGGCTCTTTATCCTACATATGATGTAAAACGAATTCGATTTTTAGTCTTAAATAACACAAATAAATCATGTTTTAGTGAAGGCTTTAAAACAAATCTTCCTTAACAATATTAAATATAAACAAAAACACAAAATAGATAACTTATTCTTGATTGAATTTATTTGAATTAGAGTGAATCGTAAGATTCATATAAATTGTAAGATTTATGAATCAAATTGTATGATTCAAACAAAAATCAGAAAAGGATTCAAACATAAGATTCAAATTCAAACCCTTTGAATTCATGATTCAAATTGCGAATCATATTGTAAATCATCAAATTTTTACAACATTGCCCTCCTATAGGTGTTCTACCATTGGTCATAGGTCACACCCTCATACATATCCTTAATTAGATCCATATATCTCTTTGGAACTCTTTTCTTTTCTAAATCCCACCATATTATCTCTTTAAGGGCTCTAGCAAATGCTTTCTCTAGATCATTGAACATTACATGAAGACCTATCTTCTTCTCTATGAACTTTTTAACCAATTGTCTCAAAAGAAAGACAAATTTCATAGTCAGTTTCCCTAGGCATAAAAATTAAATTGATTCCATTAGATACTTGTTTCTTATCGAAACATTTGTTTAATTATTCTCTCCCAAAGTTTCATAGTGTGGTTGATGAGTTTAAATATGGGCATTGTATTGCTTTCTCTCTCTCTCTCTCTCTCTCTCTCCTTTTATTGAATATCTTCTTTTCTTTCATTATCTTATTAAATAAATTAATTAGCCATAATAAGCCTACCTCTCCCTTGTCTTTTTATACTTGTATTGAAATATCATCATGTCCTAATGATTTCCCTTCATTATCATCAATAATTCAAATTTTGTGAAGGACCATGTTATTTTAAATACTATTACAGTTACTAATCTCTCCTCCATTAGCACTATCCGCATGTTCTTTATTTAATAATTTTATGAAAAATGTGAAGTAATTTTATTAATCTAAAACAAACGATTACAATAAGCAAATGCCTCCCGTCTTTAATTTTTTTTTTTCAAAATAATTTTCTATCTTTCTTTGATCTCATTTTCTACCAAGGCTCTTTGCTCTTCCTCTATAGTGTACCCAACATAGTTTAAATCTCTACATTTCCTTTCTCTTCTTCTTACTAGTTTATAAATTCCATCCCCCCCTCTTTAGTGGCTAACTTATGAGAAGTCATTATATGCCTTCTTTTTATTAATCTTTATAACATGTTAATTTTATTCTAATTAAATTTTGAACCTCCTCATTCCATCATCAAGTTTTTTTGGCATTTTGTTATTTCCCTTTGAACTCTCTTGAATCTTTCTTTGCCACTTTTTTTATGTAGTTAGCATTTTCAAACCATGCATCATTGGTTACATTTTATGTCTCACCACAAAGGATATATCTAAAAATTTTAAATTGCCTACGAACCATCTATAAAATAGATATCGAAAAGTAGGATTTTATGTACCACACGCACGAGGTATAAAATGTATTTATTCTTTACGAATCAAGACACAAATAAGATTCTAGTGGAGCTGGTTTCACTAGTTCGGTGACTAGTCTACCACTCCCTAGAGGATGACTTTTTAACTCATGGGTTGGTTGGAGTCGTGTCTCGTGTGTGATTCATCAAATGCCACGTCACCTGAGACAAGCTTTCCGACAACCACTGAGACAATGGACTTATCCCCTCCCACTTTTTCCCGCTTTTCAATAAATGTGTCCACGAGCAAGTTCCAAGAAACTTCGTCGTTGACACTCTTTTAAAATAAGTGGTTGTGAGCTATGTAATCTGATTTATACATTATCTATATTCTACTTTTAGAAACGGACCGTTCGATTTGACCCGGTAATCGGACCCCTGACGGGTTCGGTCTCCGAGTCCGTTTTAAAAACCATACGTTTTAGTGCGTAGTGCTTACCATAAAAATAAAATAAAAAACCAAAACGTAGAATCCAACAAGCCTTTGGCTTATTCTGTTGTGAATACCAATGTTATAGGCATCTTAGTGATGTTTAACAAATAACAAGCCTTCTCTCTTCAAATATAAAAGAGCAGTGGCATGCAACTAAAATTAATTAATTAATGGAAAAGAATGGGCCAAAAATATCACAAGTTATTGCCAAAAGGCTAATATTAACTGCGTAGGTCAGAGCCCCCGCAACATGGCAAAGCAAAGTCTTCCTTCGGGCTTCGACTTGAAGTTCCACCCTAGGGCTGTTCACAAATAAATCCAATCCGACTAATTTGGCTTGATCTAATTCGAGTTGGTTGGTTTTTCTTTACTATCGGTCGGTTTCGGGTTGTAAAGATGAATAAATCGATTATTATTAAATATTTGTTATGTGAAAATCGAAATCGAATCGAACCGAACTAAGTTATGTGAAAAAATATTTATTAAATATAGATATTTTAGTTTTAAATAATAAATATATATCTGAAAAATATATATACTCTGAAATATGTTAGATATATATTTCTAAAATATATATTTCCAGAAATTAGAAAATATATATTTCGATATATTTGTATATATGTTTTGGTTTTAAATATATTTTTTCAAAAATATTATATATAATATTAGTACTTTGATTTCATGTGCATTGTGCAAACTTGAAGTTGGTTGAAATTCAAACTGACCAAGTCGATTTTACTTAATAAAAGGTCAATTTCGATTTGATCTATAAATAACCCGACCAGGTCGAATCAGTTGAAAAAATACTACTAAACCGACCCAACCCAACCTTTGAACAGCCCTATTCCACCCTGTCAATGGAACCGACATGGCCTTAATTAATAGACAACTCTCCTACTCCTAATCTCCTACATTGTCCATTCTTTTTCTGGTAAATGCATCCTACATTGCCCTTTCAGACTCGGAGAAATGCAAATTGAACGATAGCAAATCGATGAGATTGAGGCAAAATAAACAACATTAATTAACGACAAATGAATTGCAGATGGAAACTGATAGAGACCGCACCTGTATACTCAGCTTCTTCTGTTCGGCTTGTCGTCTCTTCTCTAGATCGGCACAATACCGGAACCTCCTCCTCGGATTCTTCAGGATCGTCACAGCTTGTCTCCATCGCTTTAGAGCTTCCTCCGATGAGTTCTTCGATGGAACATCAAACTCATTTCCCACTAGCGATTCCATTCTAGAAAAGATATCTGAGAAGTCGTTCTTCTCCCCCTACTCCCAATCGATAAGATAAAAGAGAAGAGAGGTTGTAGAGAGAATTATCTTTTGAGTAGGTCTGTTGAAGTTAGACAAGTACTGTGATATCTTCGCATTCGAGTTAATTTGGTCGAACTAGTAAGAAACGATTTAATCGCTCATGACATAGTTGGATACGATGATGATGATGACAACGAAGAACCACCATAGCTTTGATACATGTTCCTTCAATCGTTCAAATATTATTAGGATGCAACTCTCGTCGTCTGTTTCAGTTCCGACATAATTCCACAACTAATTTTACGGTGAAAGTGATTATACTTTCCGATCCTTATGCCCTTTTCTCACTGTTGCGACTTGCCATTAAAATCTCCGTTACCTCCCCTGCGATACAATACATACTCATCAGATTTCCAAACAAAGAAATCAAAAGTTACAATAACATTTTGATAAGACGATTGTGATCTTCAGATATCCAATATCTATACACCTATCCATATAATATATTAGAAAATTTGCAAAAGTAATACTGAGTCCTCTTTGAGAAACATGTATGGTTTCATTTAGGCATTGTTATTCAACCCAGAAATGGAAATGCCATTATTTTATGCTACAAAGCAATACCAGAACCAAGATGCATTTTTTATGAGTTGGAAGCAAGACAAATGAACGTCAAGTCAGACCAAGCAAATTAAGAACAAGATTGTGAGAGATACAAGGCAATTTTAGCAATAGGAAAACACATTCTAACACAAACAACGAAATAATATCTTGGAATACCAAACAAGAAACAACCTTTTTGTTCCTTCCAAAAAAACGACGAAAGAAGTCGTAAAAACTCACATTTTCCTTTCTCACCGATCTCAGAACCCCAAAAGTCAACTAAGATTGAAAGCAGAACAAAAATCTGCCTTTTCCCCAAAAATTAAAAAATAATACTTTTTTTAAGTTTTCAAGTTTCTAAATTTTACCGATCAAAAGCCAAACTACACTAGTTATTTTTCCTTTATCCTTTGTTTATAGTTTGTAAAAGATTGGTAAGCAAAGATAACATCAAAACAATAATTATAGAAAAAAAAAAGCATTTTTCCCATTCACCTGTTTTCAACCCCTTGCTTGATTCATTCAAACCATCAAAAACAAAAGATTTAATTATAAAAGTATGAAAATATTAAAAAAATAGCAAAAGGAAGAAAAAGTTTACCTTTCCCATTAAATCTGAGCAGATCTTCTCACAATCTTCTCAATAACTCATTTTGTCTTCTATTCTAACAAATTCTTTCTTCTGGCGCCGTTTTCTGTTTTCTAATGTCAGATCTCAAGGATATAAAGAACTGGTCTCCAACAATAAACTGATTTCCAACAATAACTTGTTTTGTCCGCTTCCAGCGTAGTAGGGCTGTTCATAACAATGCCCAACCCGATCAAACCGATCAACCCGGACCGATTCAACCCGAGTCGGTCGGGTTTTCATTCGTATTAGTCGGTTTCAGGTTGGGCACATACAAAAACCGATATCTTGGGTCGGTTTCGATTTTCACATAAGAAAACTGAAACCGTCTCAACCCAAACCGAACTAGTCTTTCTTCTACTAGTTTGGTAGTTCCTACTTCCTAATTTGAGTAGTTTCCTAATTCCTACTAGTCTTCTAGACTTCTACTTGAAATAGAAGGCCCATTAGGCAATTACAACTAGAATTCAATTAATTAGGTGTTCTTTTTTAGTTTTTTACCTAGATTAGGCAATTACAATTAGAATTCAATTAATTAGGTGTCCTTTTTTAGTTTTTTACCTAGATTAGGCAATTACAATTAGAATTCCTAGTTTCCTACTAGTCTTCTAATTCCACTTTTGTCTTCTCTTAAAATCTTCTATTCTCTAACTTAACTTGGTTGGTCCGCCCCCCTCTACTCAAGTCCTCAACTAATTCAGAGTTTATTCGGCTTTGTACAGAAGCAAAACCAAAACCGACCCAACCCGACTCAAACCGACTAGGTCGGTTTGGCCCATCAGTGGGTCGGTTCGGTTCCCACCTCTGGTAACCCGACTAGGTCGGGTCGGTTAGGAAAATCCCATGAAACCGACCCAACCCAACCCGTGAACACCCCTACTGTAAAGAGGCATTCGGGAATTATTTAAACTGATGCTTTACACATGTGGAATTATTTAAGATAAATTATGGTTCAGTCGAATGCACATCTGCCCTCCCCCCTCCCTCCCACCCACCCACACACACACACACGCGGACTACGCCTCAAAAATGCCCTACATGCATATCTCAGCATGTATTGAGAACATCTCCCATATTTGTCATTAGGAGATGTTGCCTAGGGCTGTTCATAAGAAGGCCCAAACCGGCCAACCCGGATCGACTCAACCCGAGTCAGCCAAGTTCTCATCAGCACGGATCGGTTTTGGGTTGTGCAAATTCCTAAACCGATGATTTGGGTCGGCTTCGGTTTTCACACAAGAAAACCAAAACCAACCCAAACCGAACCGACTTAGTTCCTAGTTCAAACATGAAGTTCCAAAGCCCATTAAGTAAACCGACCCAACCCAACTTGTGAACAGCCCTAATGTTCCTAATACATGGTTGGGATGTGTTGTGGGACATTCTTGGGGCATGTTCTGTATTCCCACATTTTTTGGGTAAATTGCTAAGCCTTTGAAGTTTCAAACTGTTGCTGAAACCTCCCCCCTAATGTTTGATAATTGCAAGCAACTTACCTGAACTTTCTAATATAGTTGCAAGTAGACCCCCTCTATTAAAATCCTCCAACAAGAGCCATGGAAAATGTTCAAAATACTCGTGCAATTACAACTGAGGCTGATTTATATATGGAAAAAATAGCACACTTTATGAACAAAAAAAGGGAGAATTTAAAGTTGTAGCTTTACCTTTGGGTGATTGATATGAAGGGAAATTTTGAAAAAAATAAATAAATCAATTTCAATAAAGAGATTGGAAGGATTTGGATAAGTGATTGATATGAAGAGAAAAATCGGAAAATAAATATTTTTATCAAAAATAACTACATGGGTATTTTAGACATTTTCATGCCTCTATTTAGAATATTTTACCACAGGGTGTCTATTGAAACCATATCAAAAAATTCAGGAGAGGTGATTGCAATTATCAAACTTCAAGGGAGGTTTTAGAAATTTACCCTTTTTGGTAACAAAATAAAACCACCTTAAAAAACATAGAAGTGTTAGCAATTGTTTTCACTCCATCTCTTTTATTGTCCACTCCCCCTTCAGACTTGTTTTCTTAATTCTCCAAATGTATTTATCCCCACCCCCACACTCCCACAAATACCATCATCCTGTGAATTTAAAATTTTTCCCCCCTTGACACCAACCCAAACTATACAATGACATTATGAACTCTGAGGGGGGACTGAACTCAAATTACCCAAAAAATTATTAGCAGTCAAAACCTCATCTTTAAGTCTTTTCGTACCCATTTGTGGGGTGTTCATTGTATGGTTTGAACCGCAAAACCAAACCGTACGGTTTCCACCTAAAAATGATATGGTTTAGTTTGATATTTTGCTAAATTGTGATTTACGATTTTGGTTTATTTTTGGGATTTAATAAACTGAACCAAACCATAAATCGTAAACCGAAAGCATATATAATATGTATATATAAATATACAATGTATATTAGATATAATATAACATATCTAAACCAAATGTACAAATAATCAACTCTTCTATTTTATAATAAAATAATAAAATAAAAGTTTTATGTTTTAAGTTTTAAGTTTTAGGGGTGTTATTTGGGCTTTCTAATTGGGTTAAGCCTAGAATCATAGAATGCTCCAAAGTCCCTAAACCATATTAGAAACTGCACAAACCATAATAAAATAGTTTGGTCTAGTTTGGTTTTCATACCAAAATAGTTTAATTTGGTTTGGGGATTTCTCAAACTATAATTTACAAGTTTAGTCTGAGATCTTCTCTAAGCCATCTACTCAATCAAAATAAACAACTCCCTAGCCATCGATGCCAAACAATGGGCAATTACTATAGACTATCTATTACAAAATGCAAGCCTAACCAATGAATAATTAACTATATGTTTGGTTCCATGTAGGGGTGTCAATGTACCGGTTTCGGGTTGGACACCGTCCGAATCGGAAGTGATATGGACGAACTGGATGGTCCTAAAAATGATATGGGCGCGGACCGGTCCGAACATGAATAGTCCTTTCATAGAATGTACCGAAAGTGGACAAAGCCACTAGTTCGAATGGTCCGTTCAATGTTCATTTTTGTTTGAACTTTGAAGCATCAAGTGTGGAAGCTTTCGATGGCTAGGGTTCAGTACCTTTGCACCTCCACCGCTCCATCCTCAATCTCGCTCTCTCCCCTACATTTGAGCCATTGTCACTTGCAGGAAGTATACTTTGTTCCGATGGAGGAGAAGGCCCCATCCTTGCCAAGAAAGGATTATCCAAAGCCAATAATCTTCCACGATGGACGGTCAGTGGCAAGGCCTACACCATTGGGAGTCATTCTAGCCAAATGCATGACTCAGTTAAAAGAGTGATAGATTTATTCAAATTTTTTATTTTATTTTATTTTATTTTTCTGTTTTAGAAAGCCAAATGCATGATTCATTGTATAGACACTCATGATATGAAAAATGGGAGTTTCCAAAGGGAAATGTTTTTTACTTATTTTTTCTTTTTGTTTGTTCAGTTCAGTATGTACTGATAGTTACGTTGAGAGGGGTTCATTGATACATTGTGATATTTTGAACATTTGCCCAACTGTATTCATAGTTATCTGACCCTGTACATATATTTAACTATTGTTTGGGATTACCGGGTTTTGATCATTTGGGTTAGGCTTTCTCTTTCTTTTAGGACAATAAATTAGGTTGGATATGTAATTGAAAAACCCACTTCACTGATTGGACCATGAACAATAAATTTGCTTTTTAACATACCTAACAAAAAATATCATCACTTATTAGATTTTAAGTTTTTTTTGCCTAAAATAATTGATTTTCCTGTTTATATTCTAACCTTTGATGCCTATACTTTCATATGTTAAATTTGTTTTTTTCAATATGGGCTTTTTACTCTTTCATTTTAAGTGAAGTCTATGCATATGATCTTACACTCGATCTCTAAGGTAAGTTCATGTGTTGACGAGTACATAGAATAGAAAAAAGCTTTGAAGGGTTGCTCTCGTTAGAGAGCCTGTGGAAGTAGATATCAGCCATGTGATGGTATATGAGGGATTGGCTGCAGTGGACTACTGCTTTATGTTAAATTCTACAAGCCAGAGTTATAAAAAATATGAAAAGATATTAATGGAAGTTTGAAGACCATACAAACGTAGGTAAAAATCACTAAAGCACCCTACAAAATATTCTTGTATGATCCAAATATGCTCCCTAACATGGAAGAACATTTTACTTGTTTTTTCTGTTTTTCCCTTTGACCGATTGCAGAGCACATTTTTGTTTTTGCTGTATCTTAAGACTTGTTACTTGGGGTGTTTAAATAAAAGTTAACCCACCTTACTTTGATATTTCAGATAGAATTGACTGAATCTTCATCACCTGCTTCACTGTCACTGCTACTGCTCCCACTCCCACTCTCACTGTTGTTCTCACTGCTCCCACTTAAACTTGAAGTCTGCTCATCTCTTTCTTCAGCATTCACCTGAGCCCTCAAGGCCTCTACGGCATTAGGGCCCTTTTCTGCCTCATCATTACTGACATTGAGGGTTGGAATCTCTAAAAGTAATTCCCCAAACAAATTGTTCTGATAGACAGAGAGATATCTGAGGGTTGTTATCTTCCAAATGCTTATTGGAATATCTCCAGTCAATCCGTTTGTAAACAACGCAAGTTCCTCTAATTTACTCAAAGATCCCAACTCGCTTAGAATTTTTCCTTTGAGTTGGTTTTTCTACAAGAGTAATTCCTTCAAGGAACTACAGGTCCCAATCTTTGGTGGAATAACCCCTGACAAAGAGTTCTCATTGAGGTAAAGTAGTTCCAATTTAGTTAGTAATCCAAAGGAAGAGGGAATCTGACCTGTTAATTTATTACCCAGAGCTGCCAAGAATCTTAAGCCACTGTAATTGCCCAAGCCTGATGATATTTCTTCATCAAATTGATTGTAAGTCAAGGCAAACTCCTGCAAATTCCTGTAACTACCTGAACCCCCCAACTTTATCTTGCCCTCGAGTCTGTTCGAACTGACATCCAAGTAAGCAAGGAACTGAAGATTGTTTAGGCTCTTAGGCAAAACTCCAACTAAGTGGTTCTCAGTAAGATAGAGTTCTTCCAATTTAGTACAATTCCCAATAGATTCTGGTATCATCCCTGATAATTGATTACTATAGAGCCATAGAGATGAGAAGGTTTACTGAGACATTAATGGTAGTGACCCACAACTAAATCGACAGATGATACAGTGAACTGCTTGTGTGAAATGAAATCATATCCTTTTATGTTAGACTTTTAACGGCTTTCAAATGACGTTAATGGCTTTCAAATCAGATCACATGACGCAGTAAACTACTTGCGTGAAATGAAATCATATCCTTTCATGTTGATTTTTAAGTATGGAAAATATTTAATTTGGACTGGATTGGGTCCAATCCGGTCCATTTGCATTTCAATTGGACTGGACTGGATCCGGTTTGTATTAGGTTTGGACCAGATTTGGTCTAGTCCATTTGTAAATGGACCAATGTTGGACTGGACCGGATTGGACCAAATCCAGTCCAATTGACAGCCCTAGTTCCATTGGCGTTTATAAATGGGGTGTTTCTTAGATAAATGCTTAATTGAAAAGTGCTTAAATGTTTAATGCTTTTGTTGTTTGGTTGGGCATTTCAAGTAAGAGCAAGAATCAGCTGAACACTATGCATGGTTGTTCAGTGGGTTATGGAACCAATGATAAAGTTCCACACCAATAATAAAATACATGGGACCTGCACCTTTCACAGTGGGTCCCATGAATTTATTACTAGCATGAAACATTATCATAGGTTCCAGAACCAGCTGAACAGTCATCACATTCAACTAATCTGAATTCTTCAAGTGACACCCCATAAAGTTGTCTTCCACCTCAGTATAACTTTTATTGATTTTGTTGTTTGATTGGGAAAGCTATCTTCCACCTCAGTATACAATGCTCCAGGTAAGCGTTCCATTTCAATAAACATTGGGGCATTGTGAGAAACCAAAATTTGAGGTTTCCCCAAACGCCTCAAGCACATATATATCCAAGTGCTTTTGTTTTTTTAATATTTATTTCATAAATTGTAAAAGTAAATAGTGGTTTCATGCACAATAAATGTTAATGCCTATGTGACACTGATGTAGTGGCATTTTTCCAATAATGCCCATAGAACCAAATATAGCTTAAGAAACCTTGAACGTGCATCATCAATGAGAGCCTAATATGCCATGTTGCCAAAGGTCCCAGATTCAACATCAAACGAATAGCAACAATATAATCACCAACAATCTTAATATTTCTGTCTTGGAATCTATCAACGCGATACATAGGAATGGCAATGGGGCAGGTTTGGGGCAGGGGTCATATTCCCCATCCTCACCCCCGATTCTGAAATTAACCCCCACCCCCGTCCCCAATCCCCAACGGAGATAAAATTTGTCCTCCATCCCCGATCCCCAATGGGGACGGGTTTCACACGATGACTCGGATCCCCAAAAATTTTAGATAATAGATTTAAAAAAAAAATAAATTTACTTAAAATAAATAAATAATTTAAATTATAAATAATGTTTTAAATATGTTTTGATTTATATAATATAAATAATATACGTCTAATATAAATAACATATATATATATATAATCAAGGTCGAGGCAGGGTGGGGACCTCAATCTCCACCCGACCCCTGCCCCAATCGGGGATTCCTATTAATCCCCGTCCTCATCCTCGCCCCGCCAAAACAATCCCCAGGGTCGGGGAAGTTAGGTCCCAGTCAGGGATGGGGGAAATTGCCACCCCTAGCGATACACATCAAAGTTCATTCCAACAACCTCAGTGCCCTCCGCATCATCCACCTGAGTAGGTCCCATTCGAGCAAATAAAAAGTGTCCTTGTTTATTAGTAAAATAGGGTTTGGGTTTGCATGCAATTCCTAAACCCACCCCTAAACCGATGATAAATTACTAAAATGGTTTAATATTAATTTTTATAATATCTCTAAGTTTTTTCTTTCAAATTCCTAAAATATCCTAAAGCTAGGAAAATTTTTACAACAATCAGTAAACCCCAAAACAAAATAGTTTCTACAAATACAATTAGAGCATATGCTTTAAAAATTTTAATTCATATAGACAATTTAATTTCTACTTTATCGACTCTTACTTACATCAAACATTTGGACTTTATAAGTCATATTTGTGTTACAAGAGAATTCTATTGATGGAAATTGGCTTAAAGGAATATTAAGTTTTACAAGACTTAAGACCACATATTGACCCAACAATTATTGTAAGTGTATTAATTACTTACGATATTTAATTTCTGTTGGTTGCCAAATCGAAAAAAGCTCAAAAGCAGGTCTTCAAAGCTTTGAAAGCTTAAAATGCCACTTAGAAAGACTTGCCAAACGCCCCTAAACCTTTAACACACCACTTATTTTGCAAATAACCTTTAAAATACCACCTAGGAAGGGCATCTCTTAGGCACGGACAGGGATTCTAGGATTCTCTCTCGTGATTTGATTAAAGGAGGTTATGGTTGGACCGTTGGTAATGGAAGAGAGATTAGATTAAATTTTGAATTGATACTTGGGCGGGCAATTTACTTCTTACTGATATTATTCGACATGATAGGAGGATTGAGGTAATTAATGGAAGGGATTTGGCAATTTACCTCTTACTGATATTATTCGCCATGATAGGATTGAGAATACTGACCTCTAGTATGTGATGTTATTGATCAAGAAAGGAACATATGGAATGAAAGGTTTAATATGTATATGTTCTATGGTAACTAGTACTACTTGGCAACAAATTACGCTGATCTTAATCCCTTCTAATCATGTTGAGGATAAACTTGTATAGATATTTACTCCAGATGAAAAACTTTCGGTTAAACCAGTTTTTAATGAGTGCCGAATGAATGGGGGCCTATCCTTAATTAATAGAATTTTCAATAATATTTGTAGATTGAGAATCTCCCCTAAGATTAAAGTCTTTTTATTTCTGGTCATAAGTAATAAACTTGATGGGGCTTGCTGCCATTGTGGTGAGGAGGAAGATATTAATCTTGTTTTTATTAATTCTGATTACACTAAGCAAGTGTGGGTAGCCTTGGAGCCTAACCTTCCAAAGCCACAGATGGACCGGTGCAGTCAGATATTTTGTAGTAAAAGATCGGTAAAGCTTCAATGGGTATTTCATATTTGGGGAGAGCAGAAGGATGGCTATACGCGTCCCTGGCGATCCATAAATAAGAACAGAGCTAATTTGTACAAGGTTTCTGTAATTAACCTCATAGTCATAGAGATGCCATGATCATGAGAAATTCATATGATTATTAGCTTATTTTGGTAATTTGATTAATGAGTGTTCATCTGTTTGCAGATGGTAAAACAGAAGTAATAAATTTCTATTAAAAAAAAATTCAGAGATTCTGAACCAAATGAAATTACAACTGTAGTTTGTGAATTGATAGTTCATAAAACATTTCCTAGCAATATATGAAGTCTAAGCATCAAGTCCTCTTCTTGGTCTGAGATTTTGCACACTTAAAATGCAACAATCTTCTTCACTTAATCTAGCTACAAGGGTTGAGGCCATATGGCATACTTTTTAGCCATATCAGCAGGTTTTAATAGGCTCCACTTTTTCATGTATTGCCTCGAAGCAGTGAAGACGGTATGGTGAGAGCCTCAACTTGGAGTCCCAGTATATGTATGCATTAGTACATGATGAAAGCATTTGGAACTGAGGTTTGTATGGGTATTGAATCAGTTTTTTCTCCTAGCATAAATTAACTCTCTCTCCACTAGATAATGTAAATTGTAACATCTTTCATGCCACTTTTGCTATGTGCCAAGCAATTTCTTTTGGGTCTAACTGTTCTTCACTGAAAGAGGTCCTCAATCCCACTCTTTCCAACTGTAGTATCTCTTTAAGCACTCCTTCCCTGAATTTCACATCTTAGCCTCTCATTTACTTTTTCAAGCAAATCTTCAATACTGCCTTGCTTCTTCAATATATTTTAATAAACCAGCCCAAGAATACTCACCACCACCATTCCTGTTAGGGGCAGACTTCAAGAATCAAAATCCTTGTTGACACAGTCCTATTGTTGGTGTTGGATGAAAAGAAATCCCATCTACTTCTATAACAACACCTCTTTACCTGGGTAAAAAAATAATGAAATAAGCAGTTTTAAAAAAAGAAAAGAAAGATCATAGACAAAAAACATTAATTAATTAATTAATATAGAGGTTGAAAATAGCTGAATTGAAACAAGTACAAACCCTGACCTAAAAAGTAAGCACTATAATGAAGGGAGTGAAGGAACGGAGTAGACAATGGACATGTGTGAAACCTAGCATCTAAAAAATTCAACAGAAAACACTGATTAGAAAGCAATGCAATCTAATGAATTGAGATAAAATAATAAGAAAATTGGAAAAGAAATACCAACCATAGAGCATCACAGCACATTTTTTTTGGGGGCAGATCCAACACAAACGGCCAATTAAATTAACACATGAAACAACCTATTAATAGATTTAAAAAAAAAAAACAAACTCCTAATTTTTAGAACTTAAACAAAAGACAGAAAATCTTACATACTTACAACACTACTTGAAGTAAATAAGAGGCACAAGAAGAACTACTTGAATTACTGTGCAACCCTCCTAAGGTAACAAAACCCCTATATCAAAACACTCTACACAAGCATCCAATAAAAACAACCTCTTGATGGAGAAAATGGAGTCACTGTAACTTTGGAGGAGAAGCTCTAAGGCACGTCTAAAGTCACTGTCTTTAGAACGTTATTTGCCCCTACTCAGTTTTACTGAGTTTGCTGATGGGTTACAGGCAAATTTGTTCCCAGGATACAACAGAGCCTTGGGCGAGAATTTGCAACCAACAAAGTTGAAGAGTCTCCAAAGAAACTTTCTGTGTGACTGTAGCAAACCGGACTAAGAGAGAGATAGAGTGAATTTCGAAATTGTGTGTTTTGGAATCTGATTCATGCTCCTTAAATAATTTGTGAAGAGGTATGAAGAAAAGGTAGGTGCTGGTTTAGAGAAGGCACCTTGAATAGTCACAATTTCAAACATTGTGATTGTTTAAAAAGTAGTTAACAGTTAGTGACTGTTAACTTTGAATTGTGCCTCTTTATCACACCCGACCGAATCGTGACCGTTGATCTCATCAACGGTCAGCAACGCACCAAAACCAAAGCCGTCCATCACGAGCCACGCGGGTGCGTGCAAAGTGCGAGCAAAGTGTGCCTCTAAAGCGCCTCATTGCGCCGCACACACGCGTGCGCGCGTGTTGCGCGGTATCGAATCCCCATACTCTCCTCTACTAATTCTAAGGAGTGTAAATCAGCTTCTATTGAAATACTGAAAACAAAACTTATAATTTTCCAATGTGGGACAAGTTCAAAACTGGGTTTTTGTAAGAGAAAAAACTGATTTTTCAATCAAGTGTGCAGGTGCAACTTCTCATGTAATTGACCAATCAAACCCATTGGATTTAATCTCTTATGAGATTAAAATCCAACACCCCTGACAAAGCACACCCTAGACCCAGCAATGGAAGTAACAAACCATGCAGAAAAAAGAAAGATGCCAACCACAAAAAATCGTGAATCCCTTTAAAGAAAAACACTCTACACTCGTGATCAATGCTACGAGTTGAATGGACCCTGCCAAATAGGACAAGAATCGGCGAAAGACTAACAAATCATCTCCAAGATCGGACAAGCCTGCTTCTTATGCTGCCTCTGTCACAGTTGATGCACCATAACCGATTGCTGGCCTCAATATGCAACAATATTCTCACCTTTTGTTACTACTAAACAAGGACCCTACAAAATCCGTTGCCGCCACATCCTTTGGTAAGCATACCAATTCCATTGAATGGATCATTGACACAGGTGCCACCAATCATATGATTTCTTCCACTTTCCTCTTTTCTGAACAACAACAATTGGCTGCAACAAAACCCATTCATTTACCTAATGGTGATATATCCCAAGCAACTCATTGCGGGACTATAACTGTTGGCAACCATACACTTGACCATGTTCTGCACATTCCATCATTCGAATGCAATTTGCTTTCAGTTAGTCAAATTACTTGCCAACTTAATTGTGTTGTTATATTTTTTCCCCACATTCTGTGTCCTTCAGGACCCTCACTCCAAGATAGTAATTGGCATGGGTGAGCTCCATAGAGGACTCTACCATCTCCGGTTTCAACTTGCTTCTTCGACAATTACCCCTCTGGCCTTTTCCAACAAAGTCTCTTTAGCTGATGACTCAGTTCTCTGGCATATGCAGCTAGGGCATTCCTCCCATCACTGTCTCTCCTACATTTCTAGAATTCCCATTGTTGCGCCCTCACATTGTTGTGATGCTTGTCACTGAGCCAAGATAACACAGTTGCCCTTTCCAATTAGTAGTTCACGTAGTAATTTTCCATTTTCTTTGATTCACTGTGACATTTGGAGTGGGTATATGACCCTCTCACATTCTGGTGCACATTACTTTTTAACCATTGTAGATGATCACACCCATTGCACTTGGGCCTATCTCATGAAAAATAAGTCGAAGGCAGGTTCTTTGCTTGTAGCTTTTTGCCATATGGTGCATTGCCAATTTAATTGTCAGGTACAACAAATTCGATCGAACAATGGCTCTAAATTTACCTCAAAGCCTGTTCAACAATTTTTCACTTCTCAAGGAATAATTCATCAAACCTCTCGCATTGGCACCCCTCAATAGAATGACGTAGTAGAATGCAAACACTGCTACATATATAATCAATCTTTTAACCACTAAGGTCCTATCCGTCATTTCTCCTTATGAAGCTTTGTTTCACCGCCAACCTTCATATAAAAACATGCAAGTCTTTGTTTGTCTTTGTTACTCACAAATACACCCTCAACCTTCAAATAAATTTGCTGCCTTAGCCACAAAATGTGTCTTTGTAGGATATCCACATGCACAAAAAGGATATCGTGTGTATGATCTTGATAATCACCGCATATTTACTTCTTGTGATGTCATATTCTATGAAACCTGTTTTCCATTCCAAATGGCTGAACAAAATACTACTCAAGTATTGCCAATTATATCACCTAATTAAGTTGTAGATTATCCTGGGGAAACTTGTGAGTCCACTACCACTCAACCCACTACACCTATGCAAAGCCCTATTGAGTCTCTTCAGCCCACACCTACTGAGCCTTCCCAGCCCACACCTACTGAGCCCATTTTCATTGAACCCATTATTACTAATAACTTGAACCCAATATCACAAACCACTCACACCATTGACACCACCACTAGTTCCACTAACCCAACCCTTTCCACTACTTGACCTCATCGAACTACCATGCTACTAGCATGGCTAAATGAGTACATGTGTGATCTCCCACCATCCATATCTAGATCCAATGTTGCATCCCTTGAGACTGAACTAACCACCTACCATCAAGTTGCTCATGATCCTAGATAGTGCCAAGTCATGGCAGCTGAAATTGAAGCATTAGAAAAGAATGATACTTGGACCATTGTTGATTTGCCACCCGGCAAGCATGCCATTGGCAACAAATGGGTATATTGTATCAAGTACAAAGCTGATGGAATCATTGAACGGTTCAAATCCCAGCTTGTCGCAAAAGGTTATACACAAATTGAAGGTCTTGACTACCACAACACCTTTGCTCCAGTAGAAAAATTATCTATTATTCGTTGTCTTCTTGTCATGGCGGCAATTCGTGGTTGGGCCTTTCATCAACTAGATGTAAAAAATGCCTTGTTACATGGTGATCTTAATGAAGAAGTCTATATGTCCATTCCTCAAGGCTTTGCTAAAGAAGGCGACATAAGATTTTGCAAACTTCAAAAGTCCCTCTATGACCTAAAACAATCATCCCACATGTGGTTTGCAAAATTCAGACATTCCCTCACATCCATTGGTTTTACACAATCAGCCACAGATTACTCCCTTTTTACCATCTCAAATGATGCTTCTTAGACGGTTGTTTTGGTCTATGTTGATGATGTCATCATTACTGGCAATGATCCATAGATGATAACCTCCCTCAAAACATACATCAATGACAAGTTCGGCATCAAAGATCTCGGGTCCTTAAATTTTTGTTTGGGACTTGAAGTTTCACGCACCCAAGATGGGATATACCTTAGCCAGCAAAAATACATTATGGATCTTCTTCGTGATACATACATGCTAGACTACACTCCATGCCTCACACCTATGGAACAACAAAAACACTTTGTTGATCCAAATAGTCCCAACTGCTCTGACCCAACTCAGCACCGCAGATTAGTGGGCCGATTGGTGTATCTGACTGTCGCGCGCCCTAATCTCAGCTTCACAATCAATTGCCTTAGTCAATTCATGCATGAGCCCCATGACAAACATTTTGATGCTTCTCTCAAAGTTGTCCGGTACCTCAAGGGCACAATTTCTTGAGGACTTTTTTTCTGCTCAATCATCTTTTCAACTTGACACTTACTGTGATTTAGATTGGGCCAATTGCCCAATAACAAGACGCTCTACAACTGGTTATCTAATGCTTCTTGGTGATTCTCCATTATTTTGAAAAACTAAGAAACAACACACAGTCTCCCGATCCTCTGCCGAAGCTGAATATCGCGCCATGGAAACGGCTACATCTAAACTCATGGTTGAAGCATCTCCTCGTTGATCTCAATGCATCTTTACCAGCCCCTATGCGTCTGTTTTGCTGCATATCCAATATTTCATAAAAGAACAAAACATAGAAATTGATTGTCACTTTATTCGTGAGAACATCCATTGTGGCAAAATTATCACCTCTCACATATCTAGCGCCCTTCAGCCTTCAGATACCTTCACTAAAGCTGTTGGCCATGACCTGTTTACTTCATTACTTTCCAAGTTGGAGCCTCCAACTTGAAGGGGGGGTGGGGGCAACGATTGCCAAGATTCAAGAAACCACGACTGGCCAGCCACATGTAGAAAATCGGTTACCCTGTAAATCTAAATATATTCGATCATCTAAGTTTTGGCTTTCATTACTAGCTAGTGATGTTTTCTTTAATTACCTAGCTTAATTGTACTGATCAGATCTTTACGTACGTAGAGGACGCAGACTTCCACCAGCTAATTAACACTGAAATCAATTTTGGGCATGAAGGCGATGGTCGATAACAGAGACGATGGGCTTCCTTCACCAACTCCCTGGCTTGTTTTTTCTCACGAGAAGGGCAAAAGAACCACCTTTTTCAACCCATCACGACCCAATTGCAAGTATGTCAAGAACATCCCTCAGATGCGACGAAAATTCTGCCGAGCATCTCATCGTCAATGGCTGGTTATGTCAGAGAAGGGTAACAGAAGCAACTGTTTTCTGTTGAATTCCGACACCATGGAGACCATTCAGTTACCACCTCTTACACACTGGAAAAACAGGTTGGCCAATGTGTTCTCTCCTGTCCCCCAATCGATTCACGTTGTTTGATTTTGTTCTTGGGTGCCGCCAGCAAATGCTTCCTTCTTTTTTGCCGCCCTGGTGATGATCAATGGACCAGAAAAGTCTAATAGACCCAAAAAAAAAGGAAAATCCTAGAGCATTATCAGTTGGGATTCATATACGAACTTATGCATTGAGCTAGTATGTTGTTTTGGTATATTAGTGTTACAAATTTTTAATTTAAATCAATGTCATAAACCAGAAGATCTAGGAAAGGAAGTTGGTGGCTCAATAAAGTTCCTTAAGTCCTTCCTGGTTTTTAAAATCGTACTTCTAAAACAATTAAAAAGATTTAAGCAGTGCACCACATCACCTGTCCTTCACTGTTCTCAAAAAGCATCCATTACAAATATACCTACAACAAAAGAGAGAAAACCCTAGCATATGCAAGGTTTTGCACTCTACAAATTTGGTAGGAGTACAAAAACAAATATGTACTGTGCAAATACATACAAAATACAAGGTTTTGCACTCCACAAATTTGTACTTGTACTCCTCCAAACTGAGCCAATACCCTTAGTTTTTCTTCCAAAAAAAAAAAGTGACAGCACACCTGTTCAAGCATGCGAGGCCTTACACCGCAGGCTTTAGAAGCTATGCTGCCTGGAAGCCCTCCCAAACGGGCTAGCTCTTGGTTGTATTTATTGTTATTTTTAAAACAATGTCACCACCAGAATAAAATCCAAAAGCTTGTATCTGCATATTTTGCATAACAGTCTCTACTAGCTCTGTATGGAAAGATACCAGAGGCAAGATGGGAGCATTTTCACTTCTATTCCACCGCCAAAGACTCCCAAAACAAATCAGTTTACTAAGGTTGAATGAGCTGCCACAAAAGGATGAAATATTTCATGCATTGTACATATGCTAAACCCTTCAACTAGTAACATGTTTGTCAAGTTTTACCAACAAATGATACATTAAATATCACAACTCAGAAAATGCCCTTGCATCTGGATTATGGAGATCTAGTGAGAGGCAGGTTCAGACCGTCTTTTTACAAATAACTTGCTGATATCTTCAGTTACAATGTTGCTCCTGCTAAAAAAAAAAACCAACCAACATCATCAGACATTGAATATCCCCTCCAGAGGATAAAGGTGATCTGATTGATGCATAAAAAAGATTACCTAGACAGCCTGGCAACAAGTCAATATCAAAATGACGTATGGAAGAACTAGAAACCCATGAACACAAAAGACACCTCAATTAACTTTGAAAAGAATTTCTTCTAGGTATCTGTCTATACTTTGTTGATGGGATATTTTGTTGTATGAAGACTAAACTAGGACCAGTTAATCACAGAATATATTTTCTTCAATCGATGATTTTGACATTGATCATGCAGATGATCACCAACAACTGCATCCAATAACTGGTTTAGGTAAAATGACATAGGCTCTCACAATCAGACGATATGCAATGCAAACAAAATAAATACCGCCCGATTTTCTGTGTCAGAGATTCTTTATGAAAACAAATTGGCAAAATACACAAGAGAAAGGGTTAGAATTCATTGCTTAACTGGGTGATTGTGGGTGACATTTTATGACAATGAGAAAAAAAAAGGTCCTTATCCTATCCCAAGTTAAAACTTAAAACCAAATATGGATATCCTAGGTGGTACTTCGAGTGCATGGGGAAAATGCTCTTTTTTTATTCTAGTAAATCTGAAGAGTTCTCCAGGCAGCCAAGGTCAACCATTTTAACCAAAAAATATGTCAAACCATCAAAACACATGGTAATCTAAGATACTGGGATCATGTTTCAATATCAAAGGTTTACAGACATAAAATAAAAGCCTCCGTGTGGTATTGATTTAATATAATACACGCTAAATGGTAAGATACAGGGATAATGTTATGATATCAAATGTTTGCTGACATAAAATAAAAGGCTTGGTGTGCTGTTGATTTTCATGATTTCATGTCAAAAAAGTAAAATGGCTTGTATTAAGAAGATGAATGAACAACTCAACAACATCGGCAAAAAAGGGAGTCCTACTCTAAGGCATATGCCTGGACTGAAGTGCAAGGTGCACCAGGCATGCACCTTTTGCAAGTGCATTTGGTTCTCACATAATTTTTCTTCAATTAAAACATTCAGAGCCCATTTGGTTCGCTGGAATAGGGGTCTGGAACTGGAATCGGAATGGCCATACCCTCCCTCTCCCTTGGGAATGAAATCCCATTCCAGCTTATTCCAATTCTGATTCCAATTCTTGTGTGAACCAAACAGATTATGGGAAATAGACCATTCCAATTCTGATTCCAAGGGATTTTGATTCCAAATCCGACTGTGGACCAAACAGACCCTCATAGTCTGTTTATATGATCTTACATTAGATTTTAGAGAATAAAAAATCCAAAAAGGAAAAAAAACAATCAAACATAAAACAGAAATAGATGCAGAAAATATGAGAGTTCAGAGTTTTTAATAAATATTCAATTGATCGTATTTATTTTAATATAATGAGCCAACTAGTTAAAACAAGTTGAGAATGTTACAAATCACCCTTCTAGCATTTTTAGATACCCAGAATGTGCCTAACAGGCTGAGAAAGCACATTTAGCAACCCCCCAAAACCACCTATTTGCCTACAGTTTTTTTCATCAAAAAAATCTGGATACATTTGGCCCAGAGTATCTCCCTGGCTCATCCCTTTTATATTCCAACAGAATTTGTGTGTGAACACTATTGTATAATCACTACCCTTTCAACTAATGTATCACCTATTTAAATTCCATTTTTACTTTTGTGGTGCAACACTTTTTTTATCACCAACTGAAAACTTGCTTTATTAATATATGGAAAGAATTTACGGTATGATCAAAGAAAAAAGCCAAAATCATCTCATTGTAAAGAGCTGGCCCAGCTACCTACCTCTATGCCTTTTACTCTCTATTTTACATTATCTTTCATCTTTTATGGTGCAAAATTATCAAACTGATTAACTGAATAAGATAAGAAATTTGACTATAGGTAGTAAAATCTGGCCAAATCCATTTCAAGGAACTCATACAAGTAAAAATTAACCTTCCATTAAGCTGAGGTGGGCGTAGAAGGCCACCTATGGTATCTGGCACACTTCTTGAATGAGGTAAGTTCCCTCTAGGAATTTTACTCCGGGGATAAGAGGAAGTTGGTCCATTTGATTCTCTCTTCCTTGATGCACTTTGTGCCATAGCAGCAGCAACCCTAGAGGAATGGTCACTGCCACCTATTTGATGAGATGAGAAAGTAGGTGAACTAAGAAGGAGTGAAGCATCTGGAAGCTTCTCAATTGAAGGTGTAGATGCATGTAAAGCATTATCTGGCTTCTCAGTAGATGAGGATGTCAATCCCCTGCAAATAGAAAAAAGTTCAGTGAAGCATTAAGGCCTTTATTTTAGTGTACATAATGAAACTACACCTCAAATTTTGAGTGTAAAAAATGAAAGCCATGGTTTTCAATGCATGAAACTGGGGACCTCCAATTCTTCCAAAGCTTATGATGAAATATCAATAAGCTTGGAGACTGGGCCACTTTCTCAATGAGATTTCTGAAGTTTCTTCTTCTCTGTTTGGAGAATTTAGATGGATTCCAAGGGAGCTGACTCAATTGCAGATCATTTGGCTAAATCTGGGGTGGATAGAACCTTTTGTATAGTGCAAACACTTTGCCCCCTTAAGTGGGGTATCTCTTACTAGGGCTGTCTTGTTTGTTCTGTTTGTACATCCTCAAATAGGTAAAATTATTTGAGGAAACCACAAATATAAGGTGAAGCATTTGGCCTAAGGCCTAGACCCAGAGGAATGATAACTGTCCAATCTGAGGGTCCAAATAAATAGTTTGAATTTGCCACATCACCTTTCCACATGACAGAAACAGGATGTGTTATGTAGGGAAACACCCTACTTCACCCAACTAGGAAATCTTTGGATTGGCCAACAAATATTGAAGAGCAACAATTTTGTGGTTTAATTCATTTTGTAGAAAGAGGCTAAATTTTGTACATATCATGAAAAGTGGCATACCTGATTTTGTACTTATAATATTAGGGAATCTCTCCCACCATCTGGGCTGGCTACATGTTCAATTCTCTAGCCCACATCGGCCCTAAATCACACCTTTTATTTGCAGTTATTGAACAAATATTAGCCATTTAAGCTTCAAAAGAAGGGCTTATTATTGAAATATGGAAAATGCTTGGGGCTGAAATTTTCCCTATGAGTGAAGGGCTTATGTACACTTGTATCACCATTAGGGGTGGCCACGAGCCGAGCCTTTCATGAGCTATTCGAGCTTGGCTCGGCTCAGTTTAAACCAAGCTTTGAGCCAAAATCGAGCCCAATATATAGGCTCGTTTGCTAATCGAGCTGAGCTCAAGCCCAATGAAGCTCGGCTCATGAGGCTCGCAAGCATAGTATTAACTATTAAATAAATCATTTATATATATATATATAAAAAAATATACATATAATCAAGGTTCAAAGTATCAATACGATATGCCCCATATCGGGCACATTGTATCGTATCTTTTGGTCCCAATACACCTATTTACAAGTGTTTCGGGGCCCCCATTTATTTCAATAAAAAAGCACTTAAAAAACATCTCTAAAAATCAAAATTTGAAAACAAAACTAAGAAAAAACATTGAGCGCTTGATTTTTAGTATTGATACGCCCCTACTGATACACAGGGGCGTACCGATACTTTGAACCTTGCATGTAATTTTTACTTTTCAAAAAAAAAAAAACTTGGCTTATAGTCGAGCTCGAGCCGTGCCAAGCTCGAACTTGCGAGCTATGAACCGAGCCGAGCTTGAGCTCAAGTCTCTAGCTCAAATCGAGCTCAAGCCTGATACTATTCCTGCGAGCCGAGTATTCGGCTCAGCTCAGTTTGAATCCACCCCTAATCACCATATGCATTTTTTTTAAGAAAGAGTATAATATGATTGTATTAATAAAAGGTCCCCTGTATTGTCCAAAAAGAAGGACCTGAAAAAAGGGTCGTCCTCACACAATATGTATTATACATTTTGTAGACACAATAATATTGGGAAATTTGTTCTTCTTTACCTAAGCTTTGTCAACAGATATTCAATCATATCCTGCCATATATAAAAAAGCATGCAAAAGGTTTCTTAAGTAATTTTTCTCTTCTTTTTATTTATTTATTTACTTTTTTGGTAAAGAAATTTTTTAACTATATTTATAGGGGTATTAATAGAGGAAAAACCCTTGGAATTTTAGTGGCTCCCCATCTTGTGACTTATTTGACTACTGCTGTGAAAGTTGATACTGTCTATCAAAGGAGAGAGAGAGAGAGAGAATTGAACATCAAGGTTCTGCATTACATTTTAAATGGAACATGAAGTTAATGTTGCTTTTCACGGACCTCTTGCTCAAGAATGAGACCAGGCCTAATTAGGTGGTTCTAGGCACTAAGAATCCAGCATCTGATATGAATTTCTTTACTTATTGGTTTCTCATATGAAGTTCTTTCAGAAACTAAATTGTGATTGTTCTGAAAGACAGTATTATTGACCTGTATTTTCCTGGAAATATATAAATCATCCTAGAATGCAAGCAGAAACTTTATTCGTTTCAAAGAATTTTTTACACATTTTTCTTGAAAATGCAGCAGGATAGTGCTCCAAGTAGTACACCTACCTCAACAGCATGGTGCAGTAACGCAGTGCTCTCTAACTGAAGATAGTGATTTTTGTACAGCCACAACAACTGGCTGGTTGGAGAGTCGTTTCTCCGTTATGTAGTTGGGTGGTACTTCTTAGAAGTGGAAAGCTCTGAACTCCACACTAAACCAAATACTTTTCAAACCAAATATTATCTTCTTTTCTTACAGTATTACTGATATAGTCCTTGGAATTCCCCTTTTCTAGTTTAATATGTAATCCCCAGAACTACTTATAACACAACCATCAGAGACTGATTCATATAATGTTCCCAGTTACCTATTCTTCTTCACTGGCACTATTTGTTAAGCAGAAAGTCCTAACTCCAACAGCCCCACATAATTGAAACTCAATATTCGCTTCTAATCCTTCCAATTCCTCCCGACTTTCAGAAACATTAAGCAATCCAGTTACCGATTACATGGAGTCTTAGCGAATTTATCCAAGGCACATTTTAATCCATACAAAATGTATGAAGAAAAAAAAAAAGGCAACAATCGAAGCTTGAGCAGGAAAAAAAAAAAAGAAAAAAAAATGCTTAAGTAAACAAAGTAATTATTTGCCATACCAAGTTACGAGAAGCATAGTACACAAATATCACAGGAGGGTTTTGCAAATTAAACAAAGAGCAAACCCTAAAGAAAGGGAAAAAAACAGAATCCTGGTTTTCTTCTTCGCTTTGCAAATTGAATTAGAAGTTAAGAAGAGAAATTGCGAGGAAGAAAAAAGAGGATTACTGGCTATGAGACTCTGGAACCGAAGACGGAGGGCTGCCCTTTTCATTATCTTCTCCTCCTTGTTCTCCGGCTTCTCCCTCGTCTTCTGAAGATGAAGCGTAATCAACCAGAGACATCTCTCTCTCTCTCTCTCTCCCCTATGCCGGCTAAAAATGGAGTCAATAAGATGAAATATGCGGATCAAATATCCACATTACAGGTCGGATCTAGAAGTCTGGATCAAATCAGACCACATGACCTTACCAATCGAATCTTGAGGGAGATAGAGCGGGCGCCCGTTTAGGAGGGGCTGAAGTGAAAGCGCAGGGGCTTATGGCTTTCCGAGGTGGGCCTTACACGGAAAGCCTGGTGAAAAATCCGGAGTGTCAAAACCGCGGCTGTTAATCAATTTTTTGATCCGTCCACCTCAGCCTCCTTAGTCCTAAGATATCAAGCACCTCAAAGCAACAGAAGCTGCAGAACCAGCTTAACTCGTTGCATGTTTGGGAGGGCTTTCATGCAGTGACTATAATTTGTTCGGATTCAGATAGGGTTCCTAAAAACGAATCCGATCCAATTATTAAAAAGAATATCTCATATTCGAGTTTTAATGGATTCTGATTTAATCAAATTTAACTTTAAATTTTAAAATACAAAAAAATAAAAAAGTTAATTAATTTTCAATTTTCATATATAATAAATTAATGTAAATGTAATATGTTAAATTTATTATATACATAAATTCATATATAATATAATATATATATATAATATTTTTATAATTTTAAATATAATTATATAAAATTAATATATTAAAATCAATAAATAGTATAATATAGTCAGATTCAGATTTTAATGGAATGGAATGGGGTCAAATCCAAATTCGATCTACATATTAATTGGATGCAAATTGTAAAATCTGAATCCTATCTAATTACATAAATACATTATCCTAATACGAGATAATTAAATTGAAGGTTGATTATGCCTCAGATTTTCAGGTATCACTAACAGGCCTATTTGTGTTATATGAGTTGAGAAACCAGGGGCCAGAATGTTGTGACATCATTTTTAGTAAGAAAAAATGAAAAAGTTGAAAATAAATTTACATGAATTCAATTGGGATTTACTCTTCACTGCATCTCACACCAACCTCACAGGCACATCCAACTGTATATTGGAAACATCTTTCATGAATAATAACACACAAATTCAGAAGATATTGCCAATGTACAATAGGGATGTGTTGTGAGGTTGGTGTTTGGAGCACTCCGTGAGGAGTACACCAACCTCACAGTATAATTCTATATTATTATTTATGGGAGATGTTCCCAATGTGACTGTGAGGAACAGATCCCAATTTGATAGAGAGGGTACCCATTTGAGAGAGCCAAAACCCATTGTTAGCCAGTCATGTTTTGAGTTATCCACTTCAGGCACCTTACATACAAACAACATTTTTGCCATGACATTGTCGCAGCACTGCGTTCAAACAAAGAAATCAAAACCTTTGACATGTTACATGTAAGGCCATGATTTTCGGTTCTAACATTGCGTTAGTATCGTAGCAAAAGTGATTTGATAGCTTATCCAAAGTGACTCTAAGAAGCTGAACTAGCTTAATTGAGTGTCTATTTGGGAGGTCTTTCATGCAATGGTTTATAGTGTTACATAAGTAAAGAAACCTGAAATGCCGCACAATGTGTTCAGTAAAAAGCCAAAATAATCTTATATGAACCGCAAAATCATTTCTCCAAATAACCATCACCGGTTCTAGAGAACTTATATGCACTCTGGTTCAATGCAAATTCAGTGCCTGCTCCAAATAAGCTTATATGAACCACAAATACTGGTTCAATCGCAACCTCGACAATTTCTAGCGCAACTTGCTCCGACTCCACTTCAACCATCCTAAATCTATATCGCCTCCTTGCATCAATGGATTCGGGACCCTCAGGCCTCAACTACGATTCTAATAGCGAATAGGACACCCCCACTTCAACTATGATCGATTTAGGAAGGAAACTCGAAGGGGGCATTTGCCCAACCCACTAAAACACCCTACTACATTAATAATTTCCTTAAACAAGGCCCAAATGCCAACACCAAAGCTTGAAGAGGTAGCCGTAACATCTCACTTTCCATCTTAATTTGAGTCCCTTTGCTGATGATTTAACACCAAATCATCGACGGCCTCCGGCGATCCCTCCTGCTTCGGCGACACTAGCGAATGGCGATCTTTCCTGTTTTCACAACACTGACACTTTTTTCTCTCTCTATCTGATCTCTCTCTTTCGGATTCTCATTCTTTCAGACTCCCAGTCTCCCAGTTCTCTTCTTTCTTCCCCAACGGGGACCGATGTCGACGGCCTTAGATGCTCCACCCTCCGACGTCAGAGGCGATCCCTCCTGCTTCAGCGACACTCTCTCAGACTCCCATTTTCTCTGTCTTGCAGTTCCTTTTTTCTTTTTATTTTGAAGACATAAAAAAACCGAAAAATCGAACTGCGCTTAACCGATTGAATCAGTTTGATTTTGGTTCGACTAAATGTAAAAAGCAAACAAATTGATTCGGTCCAGAAAATCACAATGGAACGGTGGGCACCTCTACTCAAAATTGATCAATGTTAAAACAGTATATTTCAATATCAAGATTCATGTTTACACCAATTACAACTAAAAATCCTTTGGCAAAAAAATAAATTTATCAATGCAAAATTAAACCAAATTTGAATTTGCATCAGCCAAAATGCACTAGTGAAAGATACCCAAGTTCTCTACTCTCCAATTCAGAAAAAATCCCAAAATGCTGGATATATTAATTCCGTAGTGCAGAGGAAACATAGGTGAAACATCTCTGGCTCGCTCCCCACAGTGGTTTCAGAAACCAACTGTCAGAACTCAAGAATGCCATCTTGATGGTGGTAAGGACCGCAGAGAAGCTTGTGGTAAGGATAGAGAAGCATTTCCATCCTGGGGCTTTACCTGAAATACTTTTTGTACATAGACAAAACTATATAAAGAGATGCCCTTCAGACTTCAGTAGGCTTTGTGGCAACTGTTGGCTCAACAATTGCAAAAAGTGTACGGGTAAGGAGAAAAAGTGGCATTTGCTCCAATCTTGATGAAGCTAAAGTGTGAAAAACTGGCTTCAGATCTCAAATGCTATAAGTTACATTTTTGTCACCTTGTGCATGGCTACAGATTGCGAAGTGTTGCTGGGTTTTAGATAGGGCTACAGATTGTGCATGGCTAAACCCACCAGTGTATCTTATTTCAATTCAAGAGTTGTCAGATCCTAGCTCCGACAGAGGCATATGGAATCAGTCTGTCATATGGTGAATAAAACCTCTAGAAAGCACAAGTACAATCCAACATTGTGTTGTATCTTTGTTGGATGCAAGCTTTTAAAGTATTATAAATGGAATATCAAATAGCAAGGTTTGAAATTTCGATACGTATCAATCAATATGTATTGTATCAAAAACCTCCCGATATGCCATTACAAGGGGTGTTTCAGGGTTTAACCCGATTCAGGGGGTAAAAGGGTCTTAGACTGATCCCTCTGAATCAGGTTCACAAAAAAAAAAAGGAGGGCCAATACAGTTCGATACGCCGCTACCGATGCATCGGGCTGTAAACCTTGCCAAAGGTAATTTTGAGAGGTATTGGAATATGTTTTAGACGTGCATGAATATTTGAAAAAATTAAGATAGACATGTATCATCTCTTAAGCCATTGCCCCAATTACATTGTGTCAGCTACATGAATCCAGGTTTGCTGGTGGCAGTTGTTTTTTGTTTTCAAAAACAAAATCAACCATGTTGTCTAACACCCCTTAATGCTTTATATGGAGTGTGAACTTCTTGGACACAAGCATTGAACAACGATAAATAAATAAAATCAATATAATTATTGTTAATATTTAGAAACATACAAGTTTTAATAATCAATTATCCTTTTTTAACTTTTGACAGACATGCACTAAGAAAAAAAAATGTGTAAACATTAAAATTTAGAACCCACATACAGGTTTAAATCTTCTTATTTGTAGTTTTATGCCAAAAAAATTGAGTTAATCAGGGAAATTTAAAGGCAAGAATTAATGATGAGAGAGAGAGAAAGAGAGAGAATAAGAGAGAATGGAAGAAACAAATTTGATTTTGAATTTAAACTTAAATGCCAAATATTAAAGTAATGGCTTAAATATATGGGTTAATGAGAGAGAACGGGAGTTAATAACACAAGTCAATGTGACAAAAATACTGAACTTAAATTTCTAAATGAATAAAAAATAAAAGCATATTGACAAATAGATGGAATTAGTATGGCTTTTTAATTTTGTATTAAAAGAAAACACATAAAAAAACAAAAGAAAAAAAAGAGAATAGTGCCTAGCAAATTCATCTTGAATACCTATATATACAAGATTTCAGCCAAAATTTCATTGAATGAAAGAATTGTATATACAAATTAAAAGGTCAAGCCCACTGGAAACTACTCTTAAAGGAATCTCTTGAGAAAAACTAGTTCAATGCCGTTTACCGCAAAAATGGAAAAGAAGAATAGAAGCAAGAAAACAACAATGGAATAACTAATTCAATGCCGACTACATGTATGACGTTCAATCCTTTTTCAAGCCATCTCTGGACCACTAGGAAGTTCCTCATACCCATCATGGTGCTTGGTAGTATTCCCCTTAATGGATGATTTGCAAGGAATCAATTTCAAGACAACTCCAATCGGCAGGCTTATAGCTCCAATTAATATGCTGAATAACCATAATTGCCAACTTAGAGGTACAGTGCTTGCAAAAGTGCCCAAAAACTCCACTATTATTATTTGGAAGGTTACTGTTGAGACCATGATGGAGATGAATATCCAGTTGTTAAGCATACCACGGAAAACGTTAATCTTCTCTATATCACGACAGTTTATTTCATTGAATACCTGATAGAACAAGTTCAACGAGAACAAAGCAAACAAGTATTTAATCATCAGAACTTCCCATGCAGTTACGATATAGTTAGAAATATTGCGAGACAAATGGGCAGTGATCGATGATCCTGTAAGGAATTACCAAAAGAAAACATGCGCATCAAAAGTATTGTTACAAGACTTGTGATATTAGAGAACCTGACATGCATTAATTTAAGGATAATGTGTAGCTACCTCACAATGATTCCATCAGGTGCAGAAAACATTAATTCCACCAAGTCATTCCCCCAGGTTTTGAACCTTGTAAATCTAACCAAACCATATAGAGTTGGCATGGAAATCCTATTTTAGCATTCAACGCCATCAAGGATTTTAAATAATGCATTCAACGCTACCAATTCATCTAGCAACCCTATTTCTGAATGCCTCAACCCTCTCTTGAAACCCAGATCCCTCTTCTCTAGCGACGATGTCGTCTCCTCTGTCAACATTTTTCCATTTAACTTTTTCGAAACGATGCTTCTCTCGCCTATCCAAAAATCGAAGGATATCTGTATCCTTACACATGCCATCTAGCACTGGATAATGATTTTGGACTAAATTGGAAGTTTTTGAGAGTTTAGGCACTACAGTGGCATGTTTAGAAGTTTGGGTACTAAAGTGAGACTAGCCCTAAAGTACAATACATCAAAGTGGGATCCCATCCCCTAGAACAGATTCTCTCTTTCAACCCCTTGTCTTGCTAACCTGTCTGCCATCCCATTTGCTGATCTATATACCCACTGGATTAAAACAACTCTATCTCTTTTTAGCTCATTGATCTCTCTCAAGATGTGTCTATACTGCCAAGTGCCAAGGGCACTTTCCTTCATCTTGATCTCTCTCAAGATGTTCTAACCGCATTTCCATGCCAGAAGGTTCAGGGTTGCATCTACTGCATCCATCAAAGTTAAGCTTGATTAAAAGGTGTCAAGGTGGATCCCAAATAGGTTGAACAGTTACCCTAGAAATGGCTGAATTTACGAGCAGCCCCCAATTTCTAATGACATCATCAGTCATTAGACAAACAAACTTAATAATTTCACCCAGTGTGCCACTCTCACAGTAATTAGCAAAACCTGTCTTGAATCTTTTCCTTGAATAATCTTCCATTCCTTTTCTCCCAAATGGCCCATAAGACTGCAGCTCTGGAACATCTCCATAGGATCTTTAATCTTCTTATGGGTGGATTAAGAAAGTGTTGTTGAACAAGGATTACAAATCCAAAGCGGGCGTCCACCTGCACCCAATGAAGGTAGAAATCCACTCCTGAATACCAGTCACAAAGGAACAAATTAAAAGACAGTAGATGGAGGGAGTTTTCCCAACTCACCTTGCAAAGAAGGCAATGATGAGAAGATAAACACCAATATGGTCTCTTATTTTGAAAGGTCTCACAAGTATTGATTTTGGACTGAATAACCTCCCAGAAAAAAAGCCCTCACTTTAGGCAGGACTGGCCTTCTCCGCACTTCTTTCATTGGAAACCTCAGAAGGAAACTTATCTTTTACTGAAAGGTTCACCCGCCACCGAACTTCCAAAACTTAATTTTGTCCCTAGAGAGAAACAATGCCATATGAATGCTAGGAAACAAGGAAGCAAACTTGATATTGGTTTCCACAGAGTTGACAGTATATCCCTTGCATTAAGCATTGCATCCCAACCATTCCCATTCATTCCATGAATGCTCTTGATAACCTGCTTCTAAGGGTGTCAATGGAAGGGTTTTGGATTGGACCCCATTCAGTCCAAAATCAATTTGGACGGATTGGACGGACCAACAAGATATATTGGATCGGACCAATCCGGTCCAAAATATTTATTAGATTGGATTGGACCTGGTCCATTCGAAACAAATTTATATTGGATTGGGTTGGACTAAGCCAATATCTGGTCGATAGATATAAGATAAGAATATATGTATCAATGAACCGGGTTTGGGTTGAAACCAATCTAAATCAAAATGAATTTGAACAAATTGGACGGTCTAGACATTGAATTGGACCGGTCCAAATTAGTCCGAAACAATCATTGGATTGGATTAGACCTGGTCCATTTATAATGGACTCACATTGGACTGGATCCGATTGGACCAAATCCAATCCAATTGACACCCCTACCTGCTTCCACAATCTTTCTTCTTCCAAAAGAAGTTGCCATGACCGCTTGCCTAGACCCCCCCCCCCCTCTTTCTTACTTTCACAAACAATAGTCCAATTTACTAAATGATCTTTCTTTGAATCCCAATTCTCCTACAAAAATCTCTCATGATCTTCTCTAAATCCTTTGCCATTGTCTTCAGAATTTTGAAAACAGAGGGGAAATAAATAGGAAGGTTAGACAAGATGGATCTAATCAAGGTAATTCTCCCTCCCAATGAAATGTAGTTTTTCTTCCATCTAACTAATTTTTTTTTTAATAAATTTTTCCACAATAGAATCCCAGAAAGCCTATATTTTGAATATCCCTGCCAAGGCCAAACCCAAGTATATGTTAAAATACTATTGTCTTCTAGATACGATGATTTTCCATGTTTTGGGAGGAAATTTAATGTTCTTAATAAAGAGAATTAATATGCATACTGATTGGTATATGAAACTAGGTAACTAACCAAAACTTTGGTTTCTTATTTTATAAAATTCTTATTGCCTAGGTGACTAGTTGCCTGTGTGCTTCTTTTTCATCCAGATCACCTAGATGCCCTAACAACTATGACAAATATATTTTAGTCATCATTCTCAGTGCACATGATTTAGGTCCTCATAGTTTACAGGCCGTGGGACCAATCATGTTGCTACACACCAACCTTAAATGAAAGTGAGAGATTGAGTGATTGTGGGCCATATACACTTTATGTCAGGCGTGGGACGTACTGATTGTGGGCCATATTCCTAGTTCTTCTACATTTCTACATTTCTGTATACCTTGTTCACCTTCTTATATCCCTAAGACCTTAAACTTACTAGTATAGAAGTCGATTGATTTGCATTTCCTTTGGGGGAGCTTGGTTGGGGGTTCTTTTTTTTTTTTGTTTGGTTTTCCTTGTATTTTTCTTGTCTCTTTGCATGTATATATTTGAGGTAACAATTAATGAATTCTCGATATATAGTCAGTGTCAGAACAATTCTCCATGCCATCAACAAAAAATAAAAACATAAAATAATCCTATCCATTTATCCAATAACAAAGAGATTGCAGAATATAGAAACTAAGAAAAGCATTCATATTTCAAAATATGAGCTAAAAATAGTAAACTTTACCTGGCATAAGACAAAGGTATTGAAGATCAAGGTATTGAGAACAGAACTAGAATTCCAACCACCAAGTCTGAGAAATCTCAAGACACCTTTCCCACAAAATGTAAGAATAGAAAGGATAGCCAGTTGATAAATGCTCTGACCAATAATATTCTTCCACATGGGCCCAGTGATGATATTAACACCCTTCCCAACAGGAGGCCGTTTCATCATCTCATCATTGGGAGGATCTGTAGCCAGTGCCAAGGCCCCAAGTGTGTCCATAATCATGTTCACCCACAACAACTGCACAGCCGTAAGAGGGGCAGCTCCTGAAATATACTTGTGAAAATTAACATGGTTTCCAAATTATGAAATAAATAAATAAAAGATCAATGGATTACACACCTGAGATGCAGGCAGAAATAAAATTGGTCATAAGAGCAACGATATTTACTGTCAACTGAAACTGTACAAATTTTTGAATGTTTATATAAACAGCACGCCCCCATTTTGCTAAATTCACTATAGTTGTAAAATTATCATCCATGATGATGACATCGGCATTTTCTTTCGCAACCTATGGATAAACATTAAGGGGAAGTAAGAGGAAGAGTGACAATTCATAAAATAAATGGGTAAATAAATAACATCTAATAATAGGTTGGGTGCAATCCTTGGTGACATGTGTCATGTTTCCAATTTCTTATCATCTTGCATAGAACACTACTAAAAGAAAGTTAATATTAACAAATTTTGCACATAAAAGCACATTTCACTAATTTCATAAGGAAATATCATATGTAATCATAAAATTTTAATAATTTATATGTAATATAATCAATTCCATTCAAAAAATAAAAAAATAGAAAGGTATATTTAAAATTGAATCCAAACAAAAAGTCAAAATCATAGAAAACACAAGCAAACAAATAATAAGCATACTAATTAATTAATTATATCATAAAGTGAAAAGGCAACCGGCATTGCCTTTTCCTTCCATAAGAAGGTTAATGAGATGGATGCATAGGAAGTTCAACCTAAAAGCACCCCTGAGAAAACATCTTGTCACCTAATGTTGCTTTTTGCTTAATTTCCCGCCTACCATCACTTTGAACACCTTTTTCCAAAAGAATGACAAACACTTAATAACATTTAAATGTGGGTCAAACATAAGTTGAATAGATTTTTTCCTTACGATTACATATGATATTTCCTTATGAGCCCCCACTCCTATGTTTTCAAGACCAATAGGAGTGGGGGCTCATTGAGAGCGGAGGTGATGGCCTTGCTTCAAGGTGTAAGATATGCCAAACAATTGGGGTTAAACCAAATTGAAATAGAGGGAGACTCTAAATTGTTGATTGAGTGGCTGCAATAGGGAAAGTTGGAAGCCTGGATTTATAGACAGCCCATAAGGGAAATCCTCAAAACAAGGGAGATTGGTGCATGTTCAAATGGACAAGGAGATCAGCTAATGGTCTAGCTGACACATTGGCTAAACAAGGGACTGTGATGGAGAGAATGTTCTGGGCAGTTTTGTAAGAAAGATTACTGAGGCTCAACACCTGTTTAGGGGTTGACAGCTGTACTTAACTCTGAAAAGTTATTCTTAAATTGTATTAATGAAGTTATCGTTTCCAATCAAAAAAAAAAAAAATTAAGACAACCTCAAACACATATTTCACTCTGTTCTTGGAGGAACATCCATGTAGACTTCTTCATGTAAGTCTCCATGAAAAAAGGCATTCTTTACATCCAATTAAGAGGCTAAGACTTACTTGCAACAATAGAGACACTCTTATAGAGTTAATTTTGGCAAATGAAGCAAAAGTCTATTGATAGCCTATTACATAGGCCTAAGTAAACCCCTTAGCAATAAGTCTTCCCTTGCATCCCGCCAGACATCTCCTAGGAAGCAAGTCCGCCAATTCCTAAGTACCATTATTTTCTAATGCTCCAATGTCCTCATCTCCATTTAGGTTTGGAAAGTGCATCCAACATACTAGTGGGCAAATAAATGGACTCACTAGAGGCATATAAGTATAGTAAGTTGGAGAAATAGAGCGATAAGACACATGGTTAGAAATAAGATGACAAGTACAGGACCTCTTTCCCTTTATGAGGACAATGGGCAAATCAAGGTCAGAGGGAGGGTAAACATTAATAATAGGAAATAGTAGCAAGATTAGGAGCATCAGGATTAGAAGATAAACTAGGAATAGATGGATAAGGAAAGAAAAATACCTAAATCCAAAGGAGTTTTTTCCCAAGATAAATAAAAAAAGAAAATTCATTAAGAAGAAAAAAGAAGTATAACAAGAGTCATAAGAAATCACCCCCCAAAAACATCCCTATAAAGATAAATCCCTCAAACTCCACAACAAAAGAAAAAAACACAAATAAGAAACATCCCCACCTAGCTCCTGCAAATGTCCCTTTCTTCGAAAATCAACCTCCATTTTCTACTAATTCACTAGAGACCTTTCTTGCAGATTCCTCACCCCCCATGAAGGAAAGTTGCCCTAAGATTTATCTATCAAAAACAAAAAAAAAAGTTGCCCTAAGATTTTACTCACTTCCACCTCCCTATTAACCACATTTTCCAAATTTAACTCGCCCAGCATAACATGAGTTTCATCCATAACCGCCTTCCTCTCTTAAAGAGATTCTTCTGAGACCTCTTCACCTCTTCCTTCTACCCATAAAGGTCTATATTTTCTGAACCCCTTGTTCTAACTTGTTTGTACTTTGTTCTTTTGTTCTCACTCCTACATCGAAGTCTTTATTCACCAACTCTTCTTCGATAGCTTGACAAGTGCAATCCACTTGACCATCAAAGATAACCCTAACCCCTTTCGGCTCATATTCTCAAAATTGATTGATATCACTTATTTTGACTTTCATATACCCTTTTAAATTTATTGGAAGGGCCAGCACCAGAAATTCCTTCTTTTAGCTGTGAAAAAATCTTCAATATATGTACTAATTGTCAATTTTTTGGGCCCTTCATCTTTTTTTGAAAACCTGAAACTTTATATTTCACTTTATCCCCTTTTAGGTCCACATCCTAGCCACCCTCCACCTTCCTACCTAAGCCTAAGCCCAATCTGCCAATAGAAACTTCAAAAAAAAATATCTCTTGATCCTATGACTTTTGAAGCCCTAACCTCAACTTCAGGCTGATGGTACTCCACCACAAGCCAACTCCACAACCTCCAAGAAACCAAATAAATAGGCCTGAGAAACACCCTTCGAAATTGACAAACCAAATATAGCTTCTACTTGCCCCTCTTCTACACCAACTCCTACTTATTGACAACCATCAACTCCTCCCTCATCACTTAACCTTACCAAATCCCCTGCCACCAATCTCATAGATTTACATAAAGAAGCCCCTTCAAAATCATTACAAAAACCTTACTCCTCCTCTACAACCTTCTAAAGACCCTAGATTTCTCTTGCCCTAGCACCAGTGGAACTACAACCTCACCAACAATGAATGACAACCTAGTGCCATCATCTTGCACAAGCGCCTTTTTCTCATTCAAAAAAATAAAAAAGAAGAATTTTGGCCGCCCCTACAAACCTCAACTAATATGATGGATCAGAAACAAACCCGATCTAACCTAGAACAGTTGAGCCAAATGAGATTTTACAACCAACATGATTAGAGACTCCTTGCACAATTACGTTGCCCAAGCCCAAATCAAAAACTTGATGTATCTCCAACCCAAATAACTAAACCCTCTAGCCCAATTCACAACTCTTCAACTTACTATGAAAATCAAACCCCAAATACTTTTCGAAATACTTGCCCACCTCAGCATCAAAATGTTTCTCAAAAATCCCTTGTATTCAACCTCCAAACTTTCACCTCCTTGACCGGTTGACCCTTCGAATTCATCCTTTTCAAATCACAACCTTTCATCCCCCACCTTTGAACGACCTTCCACCACTAATCTTAGATCTCCTTAGCTAAGTTTAGCACCAAGGACAATGGAACAAAGTGAACCTCTTCTACTTCAATTAGAATTCATGCCACTATCAAAACATTCTATCAATTTGTCAACTGATCAATTTTTTAAGCTCCCACAAGCATCTCCCACCACCCAGGACATTTGTAAGCACCATACATGAAGAAAAATACCAAAAATGTTGATTAATACAAAAATTTTAACACCCACCTTGGGTATTGCTCCAACCAATCAATTCCATTCACAATCCAAATCTTCCTTTGCCTCCTCATAGCTCAAAATAAAGAGGAAAAACCATGTATTTAACTTTCTAACTTTAATACTTCTTGGTTGCAATTTTGCATGGACCGAATTCGTAAGTTCCTCCTCATCTAGCACAAAATTGACAAAACAAACTACTAAACATGACTCTAACCACCTTACTCAATCAAGAGTATCTCCATCAGGACCATAGTTGTCAAGGCGACACCTAGGCGACAAGGCGCCCTTGGAGGCTCGCCATGCCCATTCGCCTAGCTGTTTTGTGCACTGGGTTATAAAATACTTTTATATTTTTAATTTTTGACATTATAATTATAAAATAGACATTATTAAACTAGAATCTTCATTTTATGTGTTTATATACTAATTTCTTTTTATTATTTTCTTATTTTCTTAGGGTTTAATCAATGCAACATTGCTAACTGTTGTATTGAAACCATGGCTCAAAGTATTGATACACCTCTGTGTATTGGCAGAGGTGTATCGGTACTTATAACGATACTCCCCCTATTTTTTTTATTTCTTTGGTTTTCAATTTCATTTTCAAATTATATATATATATATATATATTATTTAAAAAAATGGGTCCCCCAAAACACCTACAAACAGGTATCGGGACCCCAACGATACAATACAATACACCCGATATGGGGCATATCGTATAGAAATTTTGATCCTTGATTGAACCCTCAAAATTTTCAAAACCTGAACCTATAAGCAAAGGAAGAACTTAAAATTTTGTCTAATCAACACATTTTCTTCTTCTTCTTCTTCCTTTTCTTTTCTTCTTTCCTATAACAAAAGTAGGGGTTCCCTATATTTTTTGAATTTTCTTTACTTTGTTCTTTTTCTTCTCATAAATGTTGATTTTCTAGACTTAAACATGAAACTTATACTTTTCTTATGAAAATTATGAATAATTATTAAGGAAAGATGGTTATGGAACCTAGGAACTACCCTAGGATATATGGTTTTACTTAAAAAAAATTCATCGCCTAGGCGACTAGGCAACCCCCTGTTGCCTAGCCTCGCCTTGGCACCTTGAAAATTATGATCAAGACCCACGAACACTTCCTTCACAAGAATTTTTTCTCATCCAAAAAGGAGGATGTTGTGGTGATTGTTCATATAATGGTTATTTTCTTCATTTGTGTTTGCCATACACCTGTAAATCCTTGTTGATTTTCTCTCCACCTTCCATAGGGACAATAGAAGGCCCATTAGAGTCAAAGACCAAGGGATGAACAGGAATAGGAGCAAGAAAACCAATTACCGTCTCTTCCACCATTGGATATTTCTCCCTTGAAGAGAAGTGACTTTAGGAGTAAAGAAACGAGTGGGCTTAAAAAATGATACATCTATGGACACAAACTTTCATTGAGAAATAGGATAATAACATTTATAGCCCTTCTAAAAAGCAAAGTAGCCCAAAAAATGCACTTGAGGTCACGAGGATCAAGTTTAGACCGAGAACAGGGAGGAACATGAACATTGCAAATACAACCAAAGACTTTAGGTGGAATAGGAAACAAATGTCAATTAGAAAAACAAACTCAATAGAAAACTTGAAATAAAGAACCCAAGGAGAGCCAAGTAATGAGAAAAGAGGTAGTAAGAACAATGTGTAACTAGAAAGTGTTGCGTACATTCATACCAAACATGAGGGAATGAACAACTTTAATTTTTTTTTTTCATTTAGCAACCCCATTTTGCTGAGATGTCCCCACACAGCCTGATATTCTATCCCATGTTCAGAAAAGCTTGAAGGTCTGTAAACAAGTACTAAAACCCAATTGTCAAATAAGAAAACTTTTAATCAGTCTTTCAAATTGCATACACACCATTTTATGAAAGTTGTAAAAAATGGTACATACTTCATGTTTGGATTTCATCAAATAAACCTAAGAACACCAAGAAAAATTATCAACAAAATTAAAAAATATCAATGACTAAGTAAAGAAGTGGTAGCTATAGGGCCTCATACATCAAGATGCAACACATGGATAAGCAGAAACTACATCATTCTGAAATTTGCAAGAAAGGTAGGAGGTGTTAACCGTAAGCGAAACATGAGGGAATAATCATTTAATTCATCATTTTATGTTTGTTTTCATTGTTTAAAATAATAATTCGGTTATCAATCAAAAGCATAAATGTCACATTAAAGGTTGAACCAAATAACCATCAATAATATTGAGAAGATCATGATGCAACTGTAATTATGACCAAGGAAGCTTTTGTTCATTGTGTACTAATTTCTATAGTGAACATTAAGGATTATACAAGGGAAGACAACTGTTTCAAACTAGCTACTCTAGGGTTTAGATGCTTTAAGGGCTCGTTGGTACCACCACGATCTGAATAAAGAGATATCTCCACCAACTCCATCATAATCAAGAAATGGTTCACAGTTGCAAAATTTTCTCCATCTTATAGCAGAGATAGTGCAGATACTGTTGCCTCATCAAAACTCCATCAAATACTTTGATGGATGTTTTTTGGGAAACACAAGAACTTAACTGATTCAATTTATTCCCATAGAAGGCTTGACACGATGGGTATACATTTAATTTTGACTTTTAAAGAGAAGTATACTTTGATTTGTTGAAGTATTACCATTCATATATTTTAAGGGAATCCGTTCAGAAAAGTACATTCCAAACATGCCAAGATAGCATGCAGCCATATAAGAAACCTAAATATACCAACCAATGAAATAGAGGGATGCAACAAAGAAAACTGATAATGACGCTACTCATACTGTGTGCTTACTCATACCGAAAGAAGAAAATGTTGTAGGGGTGGAACAATGAAGAATGCAGACAGCCTATTGTGTACTTACTCATACCAAAAGAAATATATTTGCAATCTTAAACTGATAATGTAGGCGAATAATATGAAGAACGATATCCAAATCCCATGAATGTTTTTTGATAGATAATGATAATTGTTTGTTCTGTAGCTACAGTAGTTCGAACCAGGAGAAGAGAAGAAGAAGATGAAGAGAACAGTCGAACTTGATAGATTAAACCCTATCAGTCGACCCTTAATATGGATTAGCCTCTAATTAGTAGTGCAAAGACTAAACTGCCCCCACTTAAGTATGGGACAGGAAGTCTCTATTAAGACTGCCACATAAGCACATAACTTAACAGAAATAAAATGACTAATCTACCCTTATTCGGCTAGCTCTAACACTCCCCCTCAAGCTGGAGAATATATGTCATATAATCCCAGCTTGTTACATATATAGTTCACTCTCCCTAAGCTTAAGTCTTTTGTAAACAAATCTGCCCACTGATCACCTGAGCCCACATGTTCTGTGCTTATCTCTCTAGTAAGGACCTTCTCCCTCACAAAGTGGCAATCAATCTCTATGTGCTTTGTTCTCTCATGAAAAACAGGGTTGGATGAGATGTGGAGTGCAGCTTGATTGTCACGGTACAATTTCATAGGTCTATCCATGGAGAACCCAATTTCTTGTAGGAGATTCCTCAGCCATACTAATTCACATGTAGTGTGTGCCATGGCTCTGTATTCGGCTTCAGCACTGCTCCTTGCCACAACCATCTGCTTCTTACTCTTCCATGTCACAAGATTTCCTCCAAGAAATGTGCAGTAACCTATAGTAGATCTTCTATCAAACACGGAGCCTGCCCAATCTGCATCTGTATACCCAATTACTTCAAGTTTTCCTCCTGGTTTGTACAATAACCCATGGCCTGGAGCTCCCTTCAGATACCTTACAATTCTAAGAATTGCATCCCAGTGAGGTATACGAGGGTTCTGCATAAATTGGCTCACCACACTGACTGCAAAGGAGATGTCTAGTCTCGTGATAGTCAAATAGTTCAGCTTCCCCACTAGCCGTCTATACCTTCCAGGATCATCAAATATTTCCCCTGTATCACTGCTCAACTTAGCATTCGGTTCCATGGGAGTTTCAGCCGGTTTTGAACCTAACAGTCTTGTTTCATCCAACAGATCAAGAACATATTTTCTTTGGCACAGGTTTACACCTTGTCTTGATCTAGCAACTTCTATACCCAAGAAATACTTCAATGTCACAAGGTCTTTTGTTTGATAATGATTTTGCAGAAAGACCTTTAGTTTATCAATCCCCAATTTGTCACTACCAGTTATGACAATATCATCCACATAGACCACTAATAAAATCTTTCTGGCTTTTGAATAATAGTTGAACACCGAGTGGTCAACCTGGCATTGTTTCATTCCAAAATTCTTCACTACTTCACTGAACTTCCCAAACCAAGCATGAGGCGATTGTTTCAACCCATAAATTGTCTTTTTCAATCTGCACACCTTACCATCCTCCCCCTAAGCAACAAACCCAGGTGATTGCTCCATATATACATCCTCCATAAGGTTACCATGAAGGAAGGCATTTTTAATGTCAAGTTGAAACAAGGGCCAATCATACATAACTGCCAGGGAAATTAAGACACGGACAGAGCCAATCCTAGCCACTGGAGAGGTTTCCATATAGTCCACTCCATACAACTGTAAATAACCTTTAGCAACAAGTCTGGCCTTCAGACGCTCCACACTACCATCTAGCAAGTATAACAGTATACACCCATTTACAACCCACAACATGCTTACCAGGTGGAAGAGTAGCGAGCTCCCACGTGTGAGTATGCTGAAGGGCAGAGAGTTCTTCCTCCATTGCCTGCTGCCACCCAGGTGAGCTAAGAGCCACTCGGACATTCTTAGGTATAGAAATAGATGACAGTAGTGAAACAAACTGGTGATGTGAAGCGAAAAGGCGAGATACTGAAACAAAATTGGAAATGGGATGGAGGGTACAACTACGTTTACCTTTTTGTAAGCAATGGGAAGATCAAGTCCTATAGGTTCAGGGACAGAAGCAACAACAGGATCCGCAGACAAGGCAGAAGCTGGAGGAGGAGCCGGTGTCTGTCGATGAGTATACACGTGTCGGATCGGTGGTCGTTCAGTAGGGAGCTGCACTGGAGGAGGTGAAGGGTCAACCCCAACTGGAACACCCAGAACAGGATCACTGACTGTAAGAGGAAGAGAAAGCAAAGGTGGAGACACGAATACTTCAAGTCCCGAGAAGAAGGGGACAGACTCAAAAAAGGTGACATCAGGATAGACATAGCACTTCCGAGTAATGAGATTGTAACACTTGTACCCTTTTTGAGTCCGAGAGTAGCCAAGAAAGACACACTTAATAGAGCGTGTATCCAGCTTGTCTATTCCAGGACTCAGATTGCGAACAAAGCACACACAGCCAAAGATAAGAGGTGTTAATGGAAAGGGAGACAAGGTGGGGAACAAGATATAGAAGGGAGACCGACCATGAAGAAGGAAAGAGGGCATCCGATTAATAAGGAAACACGCAGTAAGTACAACATCACTCCAAAATCGTTTAGGAACACTCATATGATGAAGAATAAACCGAGTAGTTTTAAGGAGATGACGGTTCTTTCGTTCAACCACCCCATTTTGTTGAGGAGTGGATGCACATGAAGTTTGATGAATGATGCCATACTGTTCTAAATACTGTTGAAAGGAAGTAAGAAAGTATTCATGACCGTTATCTGAACGAATAACTTTGATTGGAACACCAAATTGTGTACGTATTTCAACATGGAATTTTTGAAAAATGGAAAATAATTCACTCCTTTCTTTCATTAAATAAATCCATGTCATCCTTGAACAATCATCAATAAAAGTGACAAAATACTTGTAACCATTATAAGACTCTATTTTAATCGGGCCCCAAACATCTGAATGAACCAAAGCAAAAGGACTCAACATACGACCTTCAACTCTAGGACTGAAGGGAACATGACGATGTTTCCCATACTGACACGACTCATACTGTAAAGACAACAAATGACTCAAAGACGAAACCAGTATCTTAAGTGCCTTGAGAGATGGATGTCCTAGTCGACAATGCCACTGAAGAGGAGTGAGTGAAGTCTGAAGTGCAACTAACGATCCACCACCGTCAAGGTAATACAATCCACCAGCCTCATGCCCCCCACCAATCTTCTTTCCCGTCTTGAGATCATGTAAAACACAAAAGGGAAAAATGTAATAGAGCAATTAAGAGTCTTGGTTAATTTACTAACAGACATAAGATTTAATAGAAACTTAGGGACATATAGAACAGATGATAAAGAAAGAGAAGTCGGGTCAACATTACCAACACCACAGATGGGATAAGAGGAACCGTTGGTAAGGGTAACAGTTTGAGATGTGAAAGTTTCAGAGAAGGAAGAGAACACACCTAGAGTCCTGGTCATGTCATCAGAGGCTCCAGAGTCAATAATCCAGGGAGAGGGTTTGGATGACAGACAAGCTATACCTGAGTGGGCAAGGGTGACAGTAGTATGCTGCAAAGTAGTCTGGAGGAACCGCTCATACTCATCACGCGGTACACTTACCATCTCCTTCCCGGAAACAGATGTAGATGTGGAAGGAGGTTATCACTGACATCAACCCCACCAACTACTACATGATTGGCCCATGTAGAAGGAGGGCCATGGATATCATAACAGAAATTCACCGAATGTCCGTCCCTGCCACAATGGGGACACTTCCTTGTAGAGTTACTTTTTCCTTTACCACGGCCTACCCCCGAGTCACGACCACCACCACGGCCAAATACGGAACCACCACGATCTCCTTGGGAGGCATGTCCTCCCCCTTTAGTACCACGTCCACCTCCTCTGGCTATCACAAATGCTGATCTGTCAGACTGTGTGGGATTCTCTGTAGACCCCAAAGAAATCCTATGAAGTCGTGCAAACACTTCCTCAAGTGTAGGAAGAGTAGAGCCCCCTAATATTTGGGCCCTAATTGGTTCATATTCTGATTTCAACCCCACTAAGAACCTAGTGACATCTAGTTGTTCCCTCTGTTATTGCTGAACCTTAACATCTAGAGTGAGGGGATGATAGACATTGAGTTCATTTCTGAGGTTCTTCATACTGGCATAGTACTCTTCTAGGGTTTTATTCCCTTGCTGCAGATCGAAATACTCCTAATAGAGCTGATATACCCTTGTAGTATTATCCTGCCCAGAATAAAGCTTCTTGGCATGTTCCCATATGTCCTTAGTTGTATCTAAGAACATAAAGTTGGCACTTATTTTGGGTTCCATACTATTCCATAACCATGTCATGATTTGGGCATCTTCCTGTTCCTAGTCATCAAACCCTGAAGATTCAGCAGGTGGTTTATCTTCCTTCACATGCTTCACTTTCCTCTTTGCCTTGAGAAAAACTCCACTGACTTGGCCCATGGTACATAGTTCTCACCATTACGTTTAATTGACGTTATCTGCACACCCAGATAGTCAGAGGGAATCACCACACTAGGTTTCTAATCACTATGACCATCTCCAGTTACTGCCATGATGCTCTTCCAATGCTACTTCTAATCTGAATTCCCGGTAGCCAACTAAGTACTACTGTCAGGAGTTTGATGTTCCAGACACTACAGCAGTCCCCAAACACAGTTGATAAGTACACAAACTTTTGTTCTTATTCACACCACTACTGATTTCACAAAATCATGAATCACATTGACATTAATTCAGGAACTCACTGACTGCATACAAGCCCTCTTGAAGCTGCTCAATAGAGATTGAGCATCACAAGCACCACCACACAACCATAGCTGTCACACATGGTACAGATCTGTCTAACCTTTTCAAAGGGCACTACAAGTCCAAAGAAAACTTCAACTACTGCCACTACAGTAACCTGTCATTCAATTCAGGTCACTTGTGACCAACAAGGGCTTCAAAACAACTACAGACCAACAAAAAAAGGGTCAAACATACCCTTACACCATTCGGCCACTGTAAACACAGCCTGTTCTTGGACCTTTTTCCAAGAACCAAGGCTACAAACAACCAAGTTCTCTAGGTTCTGATCAGTCCCCGCAGATTTTGAAGGCTTTCAACCCAGAAATACCAACAGCACAAAAAAAAGGAGGTAACCAACCTTCGATGAAGAGATTCAGTCGACCATCCACTTCTGAAGTTGTTCTCTTAAAAAAGCAGTCAGGTTCTGCGCAGAGAAAGAACTGAGGTGTTCTCAGACCTAGGTCAAATTTGTGTTCTCCATTTTTCAGCCCAGAAAGAAGAAAAAAATGAGGTCACGAACAGAAAGGAGCAGGTCACGAATCTATGAGGAGATTTAGAGAGCAACGTCCTACTCTGATACCATGTTTGTTCTGTAGCTACAGTAGTTCGAACCAGGAGAAGAGAAGAAGAAGAAGAAGAAGAAGAAGAAGATGAAGAGAACAGTCGACCTTGATAGATTAAACCCTATCAGTCGACCCTTAATATGGATTAGCCTCTAATTAGTAGTACAAAGACTAAACTGCCCCCACTTAAGCATGGGACAGAAAGTCTCTATTAAGACTGCCACATAAGCACATAACTTAATAGAAATAAAATGACTAATCTACCCTTATTCGGCTAGCTCTAACAATAATGGAAATTTTATTAAATAAAGAACCAAGTATTCATCATACAATTCCCCACAAAGAGGCGTGGGGTGCAGCCTCCAAACTACATCATAAAGCTTACAATTGAGCCCAAAAGGGATGATTCCTATGTACTCCTTGTTTAGCTAGAAGGTCTGCCAGCCCATTTGCCGATCTTCTTTCCCATTGAATTGTGACTGAAATATTTGAAGTCAACCACTTAAATCTTCTCAAAGCCCCCTTGTACAGCCAGGCTGTCGTCTCTGGTTCTTTTAGCCATCCAATAACCAATTTGGAATCACCTTCAATCATTAAATGCTCCACTACCAACTCTCTTGTGTATTCTGCTCCTTGTAACACAGCTAGGAGTTCTGCATTTACAGAGTCTCCCCATCCTATTCCAGATGGCCCCGGGTTGCCCAAACTACTGCCATCAAAATTTAGTTTAATGATGCCTGCATCAGGAGGCTTCCAATCCACCACCGGCTTGCTTCTGATTGCAGAACTTTTAGCTAGTTGTTCCCAATTTCTCCTTATGTCATCGAAAATGTAGGTGGAAAACAGATCCAAGGATTTTACCCAACTTATGGCCCTACGTAAGATACTTTCTAACAGACATGTTTGATCCCTCTCCTTGTCATTAAAGATTCTAGCATTTCATTCCTCCCACACAGTCCACACCAAAGCAGCTCTAACACACCTCCACAAAACTCTTCCAAATCCCAGGAATGTTTGATGACCCAAAACTCATATGCACCTAATGATGCTACAACTTAATCCCTAAGGTTGTTCCAAATACAACCTCACATTTTTCCCGTTCCTCAAAAGTCATGCCTTCTGATTTACCCTTACATAATACCTCTTTACTGCAGCAAGTTGAATAACAAAGACAATTTTTCTGTTTTACTTTCATTTTCTTTTTATAGACAATAAATTATAAAGTAATCTTAACTGTCAAGGAGCTGTCCAACCTAAAAGCTTAAGTTGTTAGGTGAGGAGATCGATTGGTGCCCCACAGCACCTCCCACCCGTGTACTGGGAGCATCTTCTCATGATAAGTACTGGAGATGTTCCTAATGCATGCTGAGATGTGCATGTGGGGCGCTTGTAGGGCGCCAACCTGATCTCTTAGGTAAGGTCCTTGAATGGGTTTTTATTCTCTAACAATAAAGAAAAGATAAGAAAGAGTGTATACATAAGTTAACCAAACATCCAAAAATCAAGAAGACAACCCCAAAATGAACATCATAATCCTACCATGAAACATTGAACTGTGGACTAGAAGACTAAATCCAATTACCCAATGTTGGCCCTAGCTATCTGGAGTCATACGAGGAGTAAACTGAATGCTGTCCTAACCTTTGGCATTTTTTGCATGAAGTGGCTGCTCTCAGACTCAAATCCACATTCTCATACTTGACAGCCCAAGATCATACCATTACACCAAGAAGACTAAAATAAAAAATAAAAAGCAAATAAAAAGATATTTCAGAGGCTTGCCAAGCACCTAGTGACCATAGCATCCATTGTCTACTTCTAGGTTTACATGGGAAGATTAATAGCATTAATTAATGCACAAGGAAAAAAAAATAGAGAGAGGAAAACAAAAAATATCAGAAATATCAAGTAACCATTGGAAGAGGAACAAAGCAGCAAGTAAATTGTGCCTAAACTAAAAGCCACTACCATTATATAGATAAGTGTAGATATAAAACAAACCTCAGTTCCTTCTATACCCATAGCAAGCCCAATGTTTGCTTCATGCAAAGCAGGGGCATCATTTGTACCATCACCCGTCACTGCAACAACTTCTTCAAGATTCCTTAGCTCAGTCACAAAGGCATGTTTGTCCATGGGCAAGGATCGTGCCATTACCTGAGGATACAATGCTAGCATTTTCAAATACTGAATATGGTCCACAATTAAAATTTGTAATGCAAATGACAAGGCAACCTGAACAAGTGATATTGACTCCTTGATTTGCTGGGGAGTCCATTGACGGAACTCTTGTCCTTCTATAGCCAAGCCTCCCTCTGTCAATATGCCACATTCTTTTGCTATTGCTTTAGCTGTATTAATGTTGTCACCAGTAACCATTCGCACAGTAACCCCAGCAGATAAACAAGTCTGCACCGCATCCTTGACACCAGGGCGTAGTGGATCCTTAATTCCAATAACTGCTATCAATGTATAGCCATGATCTGGGATGTTGTTTCCATTGTTCTCATTCAAATCCTTAAAAGCCAAGCACAGAGTTCTCAAAGCTTCACAAGCAAAACTGTTAATCACCTCCATGCCACTCTCTATCTTGGATTTTGACAGATGAACAAATTCACCTTTGCTATCAATAATCTTATCACACATTTGTACAACAAGTTCTGATGCACCTTTGCAAAATGCTCGGAAACGACCTCTTTGAAGGGCTACAAGCACAGACATCTTCTTCCTATCCGAATTGAAAGGTTCAATCTTCACTATCTTAGATTCCCGCCGTTGGGCACCATAATCACCCCCCAAAAATGAGCCAAATTCTATAAGTGCTGATTCTGTTGGACTACCCAATATTTTAGTCTTCCCATCCTTCCCCTCCACCACCTCAGCACTAGTGTTTTGAAATATACATTGCAAAAGAGTTCTTAAAACTTCCTCAGAAACTGTAGACTTTAAAGCATTCATGATGTTATTGCCTTTTACCGATTCACATATCCAAATTTTATCAACGATCATATGGTTAGTTGTCAATGTCCCTGTTTTATCTGTGCAAATAGAAGTAACAGAACCCATAGTTTCACATGCAGAGAGATGCCTCACTAGCGCATGATCACTCATTAATTTCTTCATTGCAAATGCAAGGCTCAGAGTCACTGCCAATGGCAGCCCTTCTGGAACTGCAACAACAATTATAGTCACTGCAATAGCAAAATAGTTCAGAATCTCCACTACATCACTCAAAGACCACTTCAATAACTCACTGTGCAGTCCCTTCTCTACCAAAAACCTTACAACCAACACCAGAAATGTCATAACAGCAAAAGCCAAGCCAATCTTCCCAATAAGGGTAGCAACACCATTCAACTTCACCTGAAGTGGTGTCTCATTTTCCCCACTCTCACTCAAAGTCTCCATCAACCTCCCCCATTCAGTCCTCATACCAACTGCTGTTACTAGCATCTTGCCGGACCCATTTCTCACTGAAGTTCCTGATAGAAGGAATGGCTTTGAATGATTTACATTCACTGGTTCACTCTCACCTGACAAGCTTGACTCATCAATTAACAGGCTATAACCTGAAATATACATACCATCAGCTGGAACTACATCTCCAATAGATAAATGAACAATATCTCCAACCACTAGATCATGAATTGAAACCTTTTGTCTATATCCATCTCTTGTCACATGAACAGAAATGTTTTTCTTTTCCTTGTCCAAATCCCTAAATTGCAAGGACTGCTTGTAGTCACTAATTGCAGTAACCATGACTACCAAGAAAATACAAAGTATGATCCCCAACCCATCATAAATACCCTTTGGCAATCCTTCAGTAGCAATTCCAACACCTACAGAAACCACAGCACAAACCATGAGAATTATTAAAGTTAGGTCTTGCAGTGCCTCCCAAATAAACACCCATAAACTTCTAGGTGGTTTCTCAACATATTTGTTGGATCCATATATATTTTGCCTCACAGGCAGTTCCTTTGAAATGACACCATTTTCCAGTGATACTGAAACTTTTCTTGCAATTCCTCCCACTTCTCCATGTTGCTTTAAGCGTCTGGAATCATGGCCACGAACAATGGATGCAAGTTCATTTGGGTCAATGCCAAATCCAGCTTGTCTAACCTCTTCTGAGAGCATGTATTCAACTCGACTACCAGCTGTACAAGAACAAAAAGTAAAAAAATAAAGTTTTAGTGGAAATATTGAAGGGTTTGATTTATTATTGGTAGTTTGGTGGAGTTCATACCATCAATAAATTGCAATGCTGCTTTTTGAACATATAGAGCAACTCGTATTTTCTCCTGGCAAGAAATAATAGCAATAGTAAGGCTACTACAAATTTTAATGAAAAAAAAACAATAAGATTCAGTTGGAAGTAAGCAGAAGTATAAAAGTGATTGTGTTTCATTGCCACAACCACTTTGTTTAGCATCTCTTGATTAAAGGTCATTACCCAATGTTGGTTCCAGCTATCTAGGGTTTTGGGAGGGGTAGATTGGATCATTGGATACAGTTCTAACCTTTGACATTTTTTGCACAAAGTGGCCACTCTCAAACTTAAACCTGAATTTTCACACTTGACAGACCAAGATTTTGTCCTTTTTTTTAATCAATGCCCAAGATTTTACACTTACACCAAGTAATGTTATTAAAGGAACAAATAAAAGAAACCCATAACTGTCATGAAACCCAATACAAACATAAATATAATATGATATTAATCTTGTTCTACACTCCTTGAAGACAAGAAAGTAATGCTACACGAACAACATTGAAATCAAGAATATTAAAGCTTAATCTTGATGAGTTATTTCTTGGTAATCTAAGCTTCCAAGGGGTAAAGGTGTTCTCTAGAGATCAGATGGGAAGTGTCATACTTAAATATTCAAGTTCAACCGATGAAGCAACCTCCTTGTGAGAGGAAATATTTTGCCTCTACATGGTTTAAGATTGGACTACTCATTGAGCTGGACTGACTTGATTGTTTAAGAGGATTGTCAAGTTGTTATTAGACGGGGATATCCTCAAGATTGCTAGGTTGTTACACTATTTTCAATACATATCTAACATATATGTACCTAAAACAATAGAATTTAACACTTTGTACTGTTTGAAATGGTAGAAAACTGATCTACTTCATTCCATTGCCAATCGGCATATTTATACAGTAAGCTGCTGCAAATAAATAGAAAAAACTTTCTAAATCAATCTCTATAATTAAGGGAATCAATCCCTATAATTAAGGGACTAATCAATCCCTATAATTAAGGGATTAACCTTTTTAATCCCCATATTTAAGGGATTATATTTTTCCATAATCCTAGGAATACATATTCACATAATTCTATTTTTACACAATTACCAAATATAAATGCTAACTACCAAATATACATCTAAACCAGTAATGCCACGTTTTCCAACACTCCCCCTCAAGCTGGTGAATAGAGATCATATTCACATAATTCTATTTTTACACAATTACCAAATATAAATGCTAACTACCAAATATACATCTAAACCAGTAATGCCACGTTTTCCAACACTCCCCCTCAAGCTGGTGAATAGAGATCATATTCACATAATTCTATTTTTACACAATTACCAAATATAAATGCTAACTACCAAATATACATCTAAACCAGTAATGCCACGTTTTCCAACACTCCCCCTCAAGCTGGTGAATAGAGATCCTCCATTCCCAGCTTGGCTATAATTCTTCTAAAGTCTGTACTACTGAGCCCTTTAGTAAGTACATCGGCCAGTTGTCCTTTTGAGATACATAGGGAGTGTAAATCAACTTGCTGTCCAGTTTCTCTTTTATAAAGTGTCAATCAATTTCGATGTGCTTCGTTCTGTCATGTTGAACAGGATTGTGAGCAATATTGATGGCTGACTTGTTGTCACAATATAATTTCATAGGCTCTTCTTGTGGAATCTTCAGGTCTTCTAAAATTATCTTCAACCAGAGTAATTCACACACTCCTTGTGCCATAGCCCTGAATTCTGCCTCTGCACTTGACCGAGCCACTACATTTTGCTTCTTACTCCTCCAAGTTACTAAGTTTCCTCCCAAGAAGGTACAGTAACCAGAAGTGAACCGTCTATCTACTGGAGATCCTGCATAATCGGCATCTGTATATGCTTCGAGAGCCAGTCCCCCATTTCTTCTGAATAAAATTCCTTTCCCGGGATTGGCTTTCAAATAGTGCAGAATTCGATGAGTAGCCTGCAGATGAACTTCTTTAGGATTATGCATAAACAGACTTATTACACTTACAGCGTATGCAATATCTAGCCGTATATGTGCAAGATAAATGAATTTTCCAACCAGTCTTTGGAACATCTCCTTGTCTACACTTGCATTCTCGCTGGCTTCTCCAAGTTTATGATTGGGATCTATAGGCGTGGAAGTTGGTTTACATGCCATATTTCCTGTTTCTCTCAAAAGATCAACAACATACTTTTGTTGAGAGATAAAGATGCCTTGTTTAGAATGTGCAACTTCAATTCCGAGAAAATACTTTAATCTCCCCAAGTCTTTTATCTCAAATTCTTTGGAAATGTAGTTTTTCAATGCTTCCTTCTCCTTTTTATCATTCCCAGTAACGATTATATCGTCCACATAGACTAATAGTGCAGTAACTCCCCCTGAGGCTGTGTGTTTGATAAACAATGTGTAGTCACTTTGACTTTGCTTGTAACCTGTACTAAGCATCACCTTTGTAAACCTTCCAAACCATGCTCTCGGAGATTGTTTGAGACCGTATAGTGCTTTCTTCAACCTACAAACTTTGTTCCCCTTAATGCCTTCTCCAAAACCCGGTGGAATGTCCATGTATATCTCCTCTTCTAGATCACCATGGAGAAATGCATTCTTTACATCAAACTGTTGCAAATCTCAATTATAGTTAGTAGCCAAAGACAGCAACACCCTTACTGTATTCATTTTAGCTACTGGGGCAAAAGTTTCATGATAATCTACCCCATAAGTCTGTGTATATCCCTTGGAAACCAGTCGTGCTTTGTACCTTTCTAACGATCCATCAGATTTGTACTTAATTGTGAACACCCATTTACAACCTACAGTCTTCTTGTTTCTTGGTAGATCCAAAACTTCCCATGTGTTGTTCTTTTCTAGTGCCTCCATTTCCACTCTCATGGATTTTCTCCACTCCTTATTAGAAAGTGCCTCGGCTAGAGTATTAGGAATTGAATGGTGTTAAGGCTGGCTACAAAACTTTTATGGGATTTAGAGAATCTTTGGAATGACACAGATTTGGCTAAAGGGTACAATGGGCGTTTGGTACATTCTCTAGTTCCTTTTCTCAGTGCAATAGGTAGGTCATACTCAAACTGTGAAGGTGCAAGTTCAGGTTCAGGTTCTACATATCCCTCAATTTCAGGATTAGGAGTTGAATATTGGACTTGCACAAGTTGAGAATCTAGATTTCTTCTCCTAGAGTAAACCTGCATATATCTCACATCATCATGCACATCATTGGTGGGGTTAATAGTGTCTGAATTTGGTTCAATGGTCGGGTTGTTTGACTCTTGTTGAGACTCGGGAATGTGGAGCTCAGAGGATTGTGACTCAGAGGGATGTGATTCTTGATGATTGGATGACTGTGAGGAGGGTAATACATCTAAGGAGAGTAGATCCGAGGCCTTATCTTCCATTAATGAGGGCTCCCCCTGAAGATAAGGTTGAGTGAAAAAGGATTGTCCCTCCTCAAATGTGAAATCTATGGAGGTGTAGAATTTTCTGGTGGCTGGATGATAACATTTATAACCTTTCTGAGTTGGAGAATATCCCAAGAAGACACACCTGATTGCTCGTGGATCCAATTTTCCCTTATCATGGACATGAACAAAGGCAGTGCAGCCAAAAATTCTTAATGTGAGATTATTTGAGGTTCGAATATCAGGGTAGAATTGAGAAAGGACTTGTATTGGGCTTCAGTTGTCAAGAACTTTAGATGGTAGTCTATTTATGGTGTATGCAGCAGTAAGGACAGCTTCCCCCCAATATTGTTTTGGCACCCAGTTTTGAAAGAGAAAGGCTCGGGTGGTTTGCAAAAGATGACCATTTTTCCTTTCAGCTATCCCATTCTGTTGGGGAGTGTTAACACAGGAGGATTCATGCACAATGCCTTCTTTCTGGAAAAATGGGGACAAATTCTGATTAAAATAATTTGTAGCATTATCAGATCGAAACCTTTTAATTCTCACACCAAACTGAGTTTGGACCATGTTATGAAAGTTGGGAAGAATGGTACCCACATCAGATTTAGACTTAAGAAGAAAGATCCATGTGACCCTGGTGCAATCGTCAATAAAGGTGACAAACCATCTAGTACCAGTAATGTTGGGAATGAATCAAATAAAAAGGAGGTGAAGATCTTTTATTGCTGATTGGGAAAGAAACCCTTTTGTGCTTAGCAAGTTCACAAACATCACAATGAAAGGTTTCAACATCAATCCCTTTAAACAAAGAAGCATTGTTTTTAAAGCAGGAAATGAAGGATGACTAAACCGAAAGTGATGACGCCAAATTAAATTTTTATTGGAGGTAGATAAGGATGACTCGTGTGTGACATGCATAACAGTGTGAGATGGTTTGCTGGTTTCTTCAAGGTAGTAGAGTCCATCCCTTTCCTTAGCAAGTCCAATCTTCTTCCCCGAAACCTGGTCCTGAAATACACAGTAAGAAGGAAAGAACACAACATTGCAGTTCACATCCTAGGTGAGTTTATGTATAGAGATAAGGCTAGTGGATAACTTAGGAACATGAAGCACATTTTTAAGTAATAGGGATGGAGTAATTTGAATATTCCTAATCCCTGCCACTGTGGTGAAAGAACCATCAGCAACAAAAATTTTTCTATTACTAGGACAGGGTGTATAGGTGAGAAAATGTAGTGAAGAGGGTGTCATGTGGTCAGTAACTCCAAAATCAAGAATCCATGGAAAAACACTAGCCGAGATATGTAATCCTAGAGATAAAGACTCACTTGAGAGAGCAAGAGAGGTAGAACCACTTCCTGGTTTCAAGGATTTCAGGAAACTCCTTAGCCTTTCAATTTCTTCATCATTAAATGGCCCCTGACTTGAGTGTTCTTGCTATGGGATTGTGGAGACATTATGGGCCTGTTGAACTGCTTTCGAAACTCCTCGATTTCCCCATTCCTTGCTGGATGTGGGAGGTTTCCCATGAAGTTTCCAGCAGCGATCTTTTGTGTGTCTGGGCTTCTTGCAATAGGTGCACCAGAGGTTATCATTAGAGTCACGGGTGGTTGTGTCACAAGCCAAGTTTTGATTGTTCTCACCCTTTGAACCACTGTAATTTCCTCCCCTTTCCACCATAGCTGAGCTTTCGGGATCTTTAGGCTCAAGCATGACTCCACGGCGGCTTTCCACAGCTCTGACAAGGGCTATGACTTCATTCAATGGAGGCGGCACTTCTTTGCCGAGAATTTGTATTCGGACCTGATCAAATTCAGCATTCAGTCCAACCAAAAAATCATACACCCCATCTCTTTCAATGAAATTCTTCAAGATCACAGCATCATCGGGGCACTGTCTCAAGGACCCGATAATGATCAAGCTCATCCACAAATTTTGCAGCAGATTTGCATACTCTATAACACTTCTGCTCCCTTGTTTGGCCACCACTGTCTTCACTTTGACCTCATAGACACGAGCAGCGTCATGGGCTTTGGAATAGGTTTGTCGGACAGCATCCCAAATAGCCTTTGCAGAGGGAAGAAACATACAAGTATCGCTGATCTCAGGTGTCATTGAACTCCACAACCATGACATAATCATGGAGTCCTCTTCGTCCCAAGCATCAAAATTTGACTCGCCCAGCTTTGGCCCTGTCCCAAGAAGGTGACTAATTTTTCCTTTTCCCTTCAAATATGTACGCACTAGTTGTGACCACATCAAATAGTTCTGGCCATTCAGTCTATATGTTGCCTGAATATTCTGCAAATCACCGGTGTGAGGATGAGAATTCGTTGCTCCTTCATCGGTTTGGACGGGAGCACTTGTTATAGTCACGTCGGACATTGTTAATGGAGGAAGAATAAGGCCAGCAGGAAAGGAGAATAAAGAAGGGAAGAACTGGCAAGAAAAAACGAGAATAAAGAAAACCTTCTGGTTACAGATCAACACTGAAGACCAGAAAAACACGAAGAGAAAAAACTGGCAATGAAGGCCGAAAAAAAAATTCTCAAGGTTGGCAAACCTGGCTCTAATACCATGTTTGAAATGGTAGAAAACTGATCTACTTCATTCCATTGTCAATCGGCATATTTATACAGTAAGCTGCTGCAATAAATAGAAAAAAACTTTCTAAATCAATCCATATAATTAAGGGAATCAATCCCTATAATTAAGGGACTAATCAATCCCTATAATTAAGGGATTAACCTTTTTAATCCCCATATTTAAGGGATTATATTTTTCCACAATCCTAGGAATAAATATTCACATAATTCTATTTTTACACAATTACCAAATATAAATGCTAACTACCAAATATACATTTACACCAGTAATCCCACATTTTCCAACACCTACAATAGAAGCCAAAGATGATAAAGTTAAGTTGTTGCAAGCATTCATGGCATGTCAAGAAATTGATGGGATGTTGGATGTATCCATAGAGCTACCTTGGCTGCTCCCTGGAAGGCCATCCATGATTTTTGTCCTACCTTTCTAAATCATATCAGTTATGACTTGGCTTCTGGTCAGAAAAACAAATTTTGTGAGGATGTGTGGACTGGGGATATCCCTTTAGGTGAGAGATTCCCTTCTCTTTTTGATCTTTCTAGGTTCAAGGGTATGCCTATTTCTGAATTCCTAAGTCAGCATTCTCATCCCCCTCAAGGCTGACGTGGAACTTTGGCTTTAAGAGGAACCTTAGAGAGTCTGAACTTCCTAGTGTGTCTGAATTGTTAGGCTTGCTGAATTCAGTATTCTTAGGAGAAGGTGGATCAGATTCTAGGGTTTGGGGCCCTAATTCTGATGGGTTATTTTCTTAAATCCTTCTTACATTCTTTGGTAGCCACCAGCCACCTCTTCTCCTTCTTTCCCAGTCAAGGAAATTTGGTACTCTCCCATTTCCCCTAAAGTCAGTGCTTTCTGTTGGGAAGTATTTCATGGTTGTATTAATACCTATGATCTACTTCAAAGAAAAAGACCAAATTGGTGTTTGTCCCCCAACTGGTGTGTCCTGTGTAAGTTGAACGGTGAGACTACACTTCATCTTCTAGTCCCCTGCCCTTTTATTAGATTTATTTGAAATTGGTTTGCTTCCCTCTTTGGTTGCAGGTGGTCTTCTCCTGATTGGTTGAATGGCTTGTTTAGCCCTACTGGCATTAGTTACACTAAAAGGAGGGGTAGGATCTTGTGAAGGTATACTAGAGCAGCACTATTATGGACTGTTTGGGAGGAAAGAAATGTAAGAATATTTGAAGGAAGAAAAAAAAGCAAGGAAGCCTTGGTTGAAACAATAACTTTGAGAGTGTCACACTGGGCAAAAAGCATGAAGTTGTTCTCAGATTTTAAGGTTGAAGATTTCTTCGAGGCTTACGGTATTATTGCTACCTCTTCATCTACAAGACAGAAATCTTTGAGACATGGTTTCCCCCTATAGGCGACTGGAAGAAGCTGAATTTTGATGGGAGTTGTGTGGGTAATCCGGGCCCCTCAGGCATAGGGGACCTTTAGAGGTGAAGATGGAAACATCATTGCTCTATACTTCGGTCCTATGGGATAGGGTGATGTGGCAAGGTCAGAGTTTCTGGCTGCAGTATATGGGGTTGGAAAGGCCAAAGAGCTAGGTATTAACACACTGATCATTGAGGGAGACTTGAAAACTGTGATAAAATGGCTGCAAAAGGGGGAAAAGGTGACATGGCAATTGAGGAATGAATTCAGGAGATTTAAATGGCTCTCAAAGGACATGTCAATCTGAGCGAGATGGATGAGGAGAATTGCTAACAGCCTGGCAGATAGGTTAGCTAAGCAAGGAGTACAAAAAACACTTCTGTTTTGGGCTTGAATGTAAATTTGGTTTGGGTTAGCTTTCTAAAGCTGGGTTTCTTTCACAGCTTCTTGTTATAACCATATTTTCTTCTAACCAATAAAATATTTTCTATGTTTCTGATAAAAAACAATGATAAAGTTAAGTTTGACTTGAAAGTAAAATAATTTATATATAATGGTTTTCTAATCTACAGGTGTTCTACCATTTATTTAAAGTAAAATCATTCAAATTATAAATCATAAAATTTTTACAACATTGCCCTCCTATAGGTGTTCTACCGTTGGTCGTAGGTCACACCCTCATACATATCCTTAATTAGGCCCATATATCTATTTGGAACTCTCTCCCTCCCTCCTTTTATCTAGCATCTTCTTTTCTTTCATTATCTTATTAAATAAATTAATTAGCCATAATAAGCCTACCTCTCCCTTGTCTTTTAATACTTCTAGTGAAATATCATCAAGTCCTAATTCATTTCCCTTCATTATCATATTTAATGCCTCTATTATTTCAATAATTCAAATTTTGTGAGGGTCCATGTTATTTTAAATACTATTAGAGTTACTAATCTCTCCTCCATTAGCACTATCTGCATGTTCTTTATTTAATAATTTTATGAAAATGTAAAGTAATTTTATACAAACGGTTACAATAAGCAAATGCCTCCCCGTCTAATATTTTTTCAAAATAATTTTTCCATCTTTCCTTGATCTCATTTTCTACCAAAGCTCTTTGCTCTTCCTCTTTAATGCACCCAATATGGTTTAAATCTCTATATTTCCTTTCTCTTCTTTTTACTAGTTTATAAATTCCACCCCCCCCCCCCCTCTTTAGTGGCTAACTTATGAGAAGTCATCATATGCCTTCTTTTTATTAATCTTTATAACATGTTAATTTTATTCTAATTAAATTTTGAACTTCTTCATCCCATCATCAAGTTTTTTTGGCATTTTGTCATTTCCCTTTGATCTCTCTTGAAACTTTCTTTGCCACTTTTTTTTATGTAGTTAGCAATTTCAAACCATACATCATTGGTCTTTCCATCTAAATGTGTAGCCATCTATGTGGCATTGACACTCAAGCAAGTATTTTTTTACTGAATAACAATCATTAAACTCTGTAATTACATTTTATGTCTCACCACAAAGGATATATCTAAAAATTCTAAATTGCCTACGAACCACATTGTGGCACAAAGTTTTTGAAATTTCAAGCATCTATAGAAAGATATCAAACAGATAGGATTTTTTGTGCCACACATAATGTATAAAATGTATTTATTCTTTATGAATCCAGTCACAAATAAGATTCTAGTGGAGCTGGTTTCACTAGTTCAGTGACTACCACTCCCTAGAGGATGACATTTTAAATTATGGGTTGGTTGGAAGCGTGTGTGATCCATCAAATGCCACATCACCTGAGACAAGCTTTTCAAAAACCACTAAGACAAAGGACTTTATACACTCCCACTTTTTCCCACTTTTCAATTAATGTGCCCACGAGCAAGTTCCAAGAAACTTCGTCCTTGATGCTCTTTTAAAACAAGTGGCTGTGAGCTATGTAATCTGATTTATACATATCTATATTCTCCTTTTAGAACCACCTTTCTTAATGGGGCCAACATAGCAGTCTACATTAACAACCGCGAAAAGAAAAAGAAAAAGACTAGATTAACACCCAACCCCAATCTCGAGTAGACCAGATGATGATTTTGTGCATCATATTTTTCATGATTCTCACCATCGAGGTTTTAGTTTTTTCTTTCTTGCCCATCCAGGTTAGTATTGTATCTGCAATACGATATTAATGAGCCCGATGTAAATTATAAACAAACACTTCTTAATATTTAGTGCTTAGTGCTTACCACCGAAAAAATAAATAAATAAACAATAATAAAAAACCAAAACGTGGAATCCAACAAGCCTTTGGCTTATTCTGTTGTGAATACCAATATTATAGGCATCTTAGTGATGTTTAACAAATAACAAGTCTTCTCTCTTCAAATATAAAAGGGCACTGGAATGCAACTAAAATTAATTAATTAATGGAAAAGAATGGGTCAAAAATATCACAAGTTGTTGCCAAAAGGCTGATATTAACTGTGAAGGTCAGAGCCCCCGCAACACGGCAAACTCTTCCTTCAGGCTTCAACTCGAAGTTCCCGTTTGGGAGGGCTTCTGCGTTAACTGAGACACTTTACAGGATTTTTAATTTTCACCAAACACGCCTTCATAGTGTTCGGGTTTATCAGCTCATGTAACGCCATAAGCTGTTGTATGAAAGCCCTCCCAAATAGACATAATCTCTGGTTTTTATAGATTGCATATTATTAAAGAAACTGTAGACGCATCACCACCATAAATCTCCAGAGGCTCCTGTTGAATTTCTCAGAGAACCTTCAAAGTGCCAATATGAACTGTTTGAATTCCTGTCAGTGGAACCAATGTAGCCCTAATAGACAACTATCCTAGTCCTAGTCTCCTACACTGCCCATTCTTTTTTTGGCATTGCCCTTTCAGACTCAGAGAAATGCAAATTGAATGATAACAAATCGATGAGATTAAGGCAAAATAAAACAAATTAACGACAAATGAATTGCAAATGGAAACTGATAGAGACCGCACCTGTATACTCAACTTCTTCTGTTCGTCTTGTCGTCTCTTCTCTAGATCGGCACAATACCGAAACCTCCTCTTCGGATTCTTCAGGATCGTCACAGCTTGTCTCCATCGCTTTAGAGCTTCTTCCGACGAGTTCTTCGATGGAACATCAAACTCATTTCCCACTAGCGATTCCATTCTAAAAAAGATATCTGAGAAACGTCCTTCTCCCCCTACTCCCAACCAATAAGATAAAAGAAGCTTGACTAAAAGTGAAGAAAGGCTACAGAGGTAACGATAAAAGAAAAGGCTCCACTGAAAGAGAAGAAAGACTGTAGAGAGAGTTTTCTTTTAAGCAGGCCTGTTGAAGTTAGACAAGTACTGCGATATCTTCACATCTGGGTTGATTTGGTCGAACTGGTAAGAAACGATCTAATCGCTCATGACATGCCATTAAACACAACGTAATGACGACGAAACAGGATTCAAGTGGCTGATCCCACATAATTGGATATGATGACGATGACGACGACGACGACGAACCACCACAGCTTTGATACATGTTCCTTCAGTCGTTCAAATATTATTAAGATACAATTCTCGCCATCTGTTTCAGTTCCGACAGAATTCCACGGCTAATTTTACGGTGAAAGTGATTATACTTTCCGATCCTTATGCCCTTTTCTCGCCATTGTGACTTGCCATTAAACCTCTGTTACCTCCCCTGCGGTACAGTACATACTCATCAAATTTCCAATTTCCAATTTCCAAATATATATATTGTTAAATTGCTGAAAAATACCCTGTACTTTCCTACAGTTGTGGTTTAGTACAGTAAGTAATCTACTTTATGAATTATGATAAATGTTCATGTTGAAAAGACTCATCTATATCATCCTTAGATATTGGGTAGAATCCACCCACTTTGATCATATTTACCATGATCAATATTTTTTTAAAACACAAAAATAAAAAGTAGGAGACGCAAAAATTGATAAAAATTTAATTAATTATACTAGTAAAATGTCAAATTAAAAAAAAAATGATATGTTTTTTCGAAAATATATTTCAATCAAAAAATCAAAATTATAGAAAAATACATAAAATGATAAAATTCTCAAATATATAAAGTTCAAAAAAGCAAAAAGAAATTGCAGAAAAACAAATAAAATTCCTAATAAACTCAAAATATATATATATATATATATATAATTCAACAAACTACACAGAAATTGTAGAAACAACACAAATTTTATGAATTTTATGGTGAGTGTAATATGGAATGGAAGGGCAAACTTAGAAGCCAATTTACAGTCAAAGTTGGGTATTTTGGTCACTTTACCCACTTTCGTCAAAGTTGAGTTTCAGCAATTTAATCATTTGTTTGCATTATGAAAATAAGTTCCAATAAGTACTTCTTCTTTTTTTCTACTTTTGAAAATAAGCACTTATTTAAGAAGCCCAAATTTTGAACTTATTTTTAAGTGCTTATTTCCTTTCAGGCATGTCTTTACTTGCCATGTCATTTTAAAAATACATATACTACCCCTTTTTTTAAATAAGTGATTTTTCACCAAGCACTCAAGTGCTTTATTTATCAAATTAGCAATCTCAAACATAGCCTAATCCCCATCAATCAAATTGGGATATACTCCTCAGATGAATAATAATACATAAGTATGGGAAATGTTCTCAATACACGGTGGAATGTGCTTGTGAGGTTGGTGTGAGGTGCACTCTATGAGGAGCAAAACCAAACTCCTAGAGATGTTTCCAATGCATGTGTTGTGCTTATGGGGCATGTGTCCTTTTTTTCTCATTTCTCTTAAACTTAGCATGACTTTTCAAAACCTCTAGAGAACCCCTATTTGTTGTTTAAAATTAACTTTCCATTAAATCACCGTTATTAATCATGCAAGATGCCAACCAGCTGGTTGGTAAGGTCTCCTGTTGTTGTAATGGAGATTTGGGGTCAAATCCCAGTTGCACCGGGGTTTGGGGGTTATGGGTAGGGGGATGGGTTACCCTGTTGTGTAGAACTACTGATGGAAGAGGTATTCCACCAAAAAGAGATAACAGTGAAGATCAGGGAAGGTAGAAAAAGGGCAGTTATCTTGTAGGGGCAGCGATCGCTTGGTTTCAAGGCTTTCTTGATGGAGCAACGAATGTAAGTTGGCTAGCAGAATGGAAGGGCATCCTAAGACTACCAAATAAAACTTACATGGAAAATAGAAGAAGAAACTCAAAAAGATGGTTCATAACATTGGAAGAGAGGTTTGAGAAAGGAAGAAAACAGATAATTATTATACCAGAAGGTAAAAATTTAGAAGGGTGGATTGGGATAGCCAATGAACTGTATCAAAGAGTAACCAAGATCTGGATGATAGAGAAACAAAAACAACAGGAGGTTCAGAAGCGAGATGAAGAAAGATTGAAGGAAAACAAGGTGGTCTCGAAGGAGGAGATGAAGGAGAGAAGAAAGAGATTAGAAAAATTGGGGGCAGAGGAAGAATTTGATGAAGCAAATACTGTTCTGGTGGCTCTATCAACTACGATACCCAAAATACTGGTAGAAGGGAAAAGTGAAGATTGGGAGAAAAAGGTAGTGCTCAATGCGAAAAACATGGTGAAAGACTGGAAGTCGGTGCTGGATGAAGTGTCAAACAAACTGGGACTGACGGGGACGATCATTCTCATGCCATTTGAAGATAATAAGGCGATGCTGGATGTGGGCTTTGAGGAGGTAGAGTTTAAGACCATTGAAACTCGGGAGGGCACTATAATGATCGAAAGATGGTGTCCTTCCCGTAACTCGAAGAGCTTCAATGACAGAAGCTTTCGGCTGAAACTGATAGGACTACCGTTTAACCTTTGGCATAAATCTATTTTGGAAAAAATAGTAACGGCCTTTGGAGGGGCATTGATCTCCTACAAAAAGCTGAACTTGGAAGGCAGTCGAGCTAAGAATAGCAGGAACCAAGCCTGAAGACATCCCCCGTTCCTTCGATCTGCAGGTTGAAGGTTTGTGGAGCAGAGTCTGGGTTGCTTCAGAATTGGAAGCGACGCTATGGAGGGAAAGCTCGAAGGTTGAAGAAGAAGATGATGTGGTCGGATGGGTGACATGTGGAGACAACTTTCCAAATAAACAGACACCTGGAGAAGAGAGACATGGCAGAAGACAAAGTGTCAAGTCCGTGGGCAGACCGGTGTCCATAAAAAGAAAGTATTTCAAGTGGTGGGGCAAAAAAAGCGGGGTTTAACTTCATTAAGAAAAGACAAGATTTTTCAAAATTAAATGAACCACTGAAGCGAACTGGAAGAAGAGCTGACTACAAGGTTTGTAAGGAGTTGGGCGAGCTGGCACAAGCAACCTCTAATAGGCACGTGAGCCAGTCGACCAAAAAGCTGGGCGAGCCGACACAAGCAACTTCTAATAGCCATGTGAGCCAGTCGACCAAAAAGCTAATAGACAAAAGACTGGGAATATCTTCTTCTCCAGCCCATTTGAACTCATCCAAAAAGCAGAAGGGGGGCAGCTTGATATGGAGATTGCAACAAAGACAAGAGGAGTGCCCCAACCCGAGATTCTCAAGGAAAACCCAGGAGAAGTTCTACGAGAGTGACTCTGAACAGAGTAGTTCAGAAGAGTCCGACTCCTCGGACGAAAAATGCTGCGATGAGAATGATCAAGACCAGAACTGAGCTACGGATCAGGGTATTGAAGATCTCAACTTAGAAGCATTCTTCAATCTCCAACTGGACTGTTATTATTCTCCAGTCCAATTGTATATTAGACATACTCCATTTCAAGTTCGGTCAGGTAAAATGGACGATCTGCATTCAAGGGACAAGAACCTTGACCAGATGCAACTGCAGAATCAAAGGGAATTAGCAATAATGAAAGTTTCGAACCAGGAGACAAACATAATAGTACCAAACAATAACAAAGCACCAGAACCAGGTCAATTCCAATTGATTCAGATGGATTACTCCCTAATAGAAGCACTTGTCGAGCCAGATTCCAGGGCTATGGTCAGAATTCATCCATCGAGTCTGTCCCTCTTAGCCACCACAGAGACACAAGGTTTGTCAAGTAACAATGTGAATTTGCTTTGGGTTACTAATGGTGCTAGTGGTGCCTTTACAGATGCTTCAGCTGCATACCATGACCTAAGAGAAACCCATGATACTGAAAGTGCCAAGGATGAAGACTTTGAGATTTTGGGATCTAGGGGGAAAGGTGTGTAAAAAGAAATAGTGGTAGGTACAGAGGATTTAGCAATGGAGAAAGGGGGAAGTGAAGGTTGAGAGAAGGAAGCAAAAGTAGATGTGAAAAGCCCAAAAGAAGGCCAATCTGATGAGGAGATCCCGTTAATCAAATGGGCAGAAAGAATGGGGTTGAAAATTTATTAGTCAGATCTAGCTAAGACCCAAATGAAGTTGAAGGCCAGTTGGGGTAAAACAGGGAAGAGGAAATCGAGGGAGGTGGAAAAACTAAGCAGTGGTTGGGGAAAGAGAGCAAAGGAGAATGAGAGTAGGGGTAGGAGAAATGGAAGGTGAAGAGAGTAGGAAGGGTAAAAGGGAACTAGAGCTAAGGTGAAATGAAGATAGTGAGTTGGAACGTCAGAGGTTTGGGGAGAGCAACAAAATGGCTTGTAAAGGAATTATTGAGGAAAGAAATGCCAGATATTGTAATGTTACAAGAATCTAAGGCTATGATGATTGATAGAAAATGGGTAAGAAGTATCTAGAGAAGCAAAAGGATTGGCTGGGCTATGGCTCCATCTTGTTGAGCATCGGGAGGAATAGTAACCCTGTGGAATGGGGAGACAATAGAGTGCGTAGAGGAATTAATAAGAAGATTTTCGGCATCAGTAAAATTGAGGAAGGTAGATGACAGTTGCACATGGGTTCTCGCAAACATCTACGGACCTAATTCGTATAGGGAAAGAAATGAGCTATGGGAAGAGCTGACTGATGTGAGAGGACTGTGGCAGGGACCATGGTGTCTGAGGGTGATTTTAATGTAATCAGACATCTTGATGAATCTAATAAGCTGAGACAGAGGGTATCCACCAACATGAGGAGATTCAATAGATTTATAGAAACTTTGAGCTAAAGGAGATTGAAAGTGGTCAACAAAGATTCACATGGACTAATTGTCAAGAAAATCCTCTATGTTCAAAATTGGATAAATTCCTTGTGTCTATGGAGTGGGAGGAACTTTGGAATAATATGGTAAGTAGAATATTACCTAGAATCACTTCGGATCATTGGCTAATTTGTATTCAACAAAGAGTGGGGGGAGAGGGACCGAAGCCTTAGAATCGAGAACATGTGGCTTACAATCTCAGAGTTTATGCAAAAATTAAAGGAGTAGTGGAAGGAAGACAACACCCAAGCTGTTTGGGAAGGTATTAGATTCCACGGGAAACTCAAGAATTTGAAAGAAAAAATAAAGGAGTGGAAATTGAATAAATTTGGGAGATTAGAAGAAAGAAAGGCAAAACTGATAAATAGAATTGAGGAAGAGAGAAAATATATTGGAAGCAAAAATCACGGGTGAGATGGATTAAAGAAGGTGATGGGAACACCAAATTCTTCCACATGATGGCAAATGGGAGAAAAAAAAAGAATCAGATCTCGGTGTTAGAAATGGAAAATGGAACTTTAACAAATCAAGACGAGATTGCTAAGGCTTTGGTGGATCATTTTAAATCAATTTTCAAAAGGCCTGCATTAGGAAGATGGGGGATGGAAGGATTGGAATGGCCAATTCTAGAAGAGGTGATGAGCAGAAATCTAGAGAAAGAATTTGAGTATGAAGTGAAAAAAGCAATTTTCGCAATGGATCGATCTAAGGCGCCTAGGCCTGATGGATTCACGATGGCCTTCTATCAAGATTGTTGGGAGTAGTTGAAAGAGGATGTGATGAAAGTCTTTAAGGAATTCTATCATAGAGGGGTAGTAAGTCGGGGTGTTATTGTTACCTTCATAGCATTGATCCCAAAGAAATCTAGTGCTTGCCATCCCAAGGATTTTAAGCCGGTCAGTTTGATAACAAGCCAATATAAGATCCTTGCCAAGGTCCTTTCCCTGAGGCTAAAAAAGGTCATCCCAACAATTATCTCTCAGTCTCAAGGGGCCTTCATCCAAGAAAGGCAAATCACCGATCAAATCCTAATAGCTAATGAATGTGTGGAGGATTTCAAGAAGTCTGGAAAGAAAGGCATTGTGTACAAATTAGATTTAGAGAAAGCCTATAACTTTGTGGATTGGGATTTTCTATTGAAGGCTCTTAGGAATTGTGGATTTGGGGCAAGACGGTGTAGATGGATTAAAGATTACCTACAGTCCTGTCACTTCTCAATACTAGTCAATGGAATAGTAAATGATTTCTTTAATGCCAAGAGAGGAGTTAGACAAGGAGATCCCCTCTCCCCCTTTCTCTTCATGATTCTAGTAGAAGTGTTTAGCAAATTGATTTTGAAGGCGGATGTAACATGATTGCTAAAGGGTTAGAGAGTAGAAAGGGAGAGTGTTGCAGTTACTCATCTTCAATTTGCGGATGACATCATCATTTTTTGTGAAAATGGAGATGAGTTGGTAGCAAGGAACCTTAGGTTGGTGGTTAATCTTTTTGAAAAAGTGACAAACCTGCAAGTGAACCTCAACAAGAGTGTAATAGCTAGAATTAACCTAAACCAAGAAGAGATCAATATTTGGGCAAGGGAATTAGGTTGTATGTGAAGTGAGTGGCCTTTGAAGTATCTAGGACTCCCTCTAGGTGCAAACCCAAAAAGCTTAGGTTTCTGGGAACCAGTAATAGAGAGGTTTGAAAAGAAGCTGACAACATGGAAGAGAAATTATGTCTCATTGGGGGGAAGGATTACTCTTATCAGAGCCATCTTAGCAAATCTCCCAGTTTACTATCTTTCGATGTTTAGTATGCCTCAAGCTATTGGGAAGAAATTAGAGAAGATAATGAGGGATTTCCTATGGGAACCTGATGAGAAGAAGAGAGATCATCTAGTTAGATGGGAAGTAGTGACTAGAAGGAAGGAGTTGGGAGGGTTGGGCATTGGAAGACTTAAGGAGAGGAATGAAGCTATCTTGGGCAAGTGGTTATGGAGATTCCCAGGTGAGACAAATAGACTTTGGCACAAAGTGGTAACCAGTATACATGGGCTCTTAGAGAATGGATGGGATGCTGGAATTTCCAGCAAAGCATCAAGCTTGTCACCATGGAAGGCAATTCACAGACTTCTCCCCTCCTTTCTTAGTCATATCAGATTTTATCTTAATTCAGGTAATAAAATCAAATTTTGGAAAGATATTTGGGTGGAGGAATCTTCCTTAAAAACCCTCTTTCCCTCCATTTTTGCTCTTTCATCCCTCAAAGGTAGACCCATTGCTGAATTTCTTGCCCCCTCCCCACCCTTGTCTGGTCCGACTTGGAACCTGGGACTTCGCAGAAATGTCAGGGATTCAGAACTGGAGTCTTTGTCTTCTCTACTTTAGGTGGTTGATGGGGTGTGGCTTGACACCTCTAAACAAGACTCTAGACTTTGGTCTCCCCATCCATCACGTGCTTTCAATTGTGCCTATTTTTTCAAGTCTTTGTCTTCTCCTACCCAACCTAAGGAACCCTTCCCTTTACAAGAAGTTTGGTGTCGACCCATCCCTCACAAGGTGGGTGTTTTTTGTTGGGACGTATATCATAGTGCAATTAACACTAGTGACCTGTTGCAGAGGAAAAGACCTGGTTGGTGCCTTTCACCAAATTGGTGCTATTTATGTAAGTCAAATGGTGACAATGCTTTTCATATTCTTGTTTCTTGTCCTCTTGCTAGCAACATTTGGGATTGGTTTTTCTACCTATTTGGATGCAGGTGGGACACCCCGATGAGCTTGGAAAGATTGTTTGCACCATCTACTTTTAGATGGCCAAAGCAAAGAGGGAGAATGATGTGGAGATGCACAAGGCAGCAATACTATGGGTACTATGGGAGGAAAGAAATCAGAGATTATTTGAAGATAAGGAAAGATGCAAGGCATAAATGATAGAAAGTATTATGATGAAGGTGATCTCATGGGTGAAAACACTGAACCTATTTTCAAATTTTATAGTGGATGATATGATTAGAAATTGGAGGCTAATTGCTTCTTCTTCCTCGGCAAAAAAGAAGATCCTGAAGGAGTGGGTGCCCCCTGAACCAGGATTTGTCAAATTGAATTTTGATGGCAGTAGTTTTGGAAACCCAGAAATATTTGGAATCGGAGGGGTTATAAGAAATGAAAGAGGAAATGTGTTGGGGATGTATTTGGGTCCCATTGGAATGGGTAATTCCATTACAGTTGAACTGAAGGCAATGGTATATGGGATACAAAAAGCTAAGGAGATGGGGGTGGAAAGGTTGGTTGTGGAGGGGGATTCCAAAGTTATTATTAGTTGGCTAAAACAGCATGATAGCACACCCTGGATATTCAGAAATGACATCAAGAAGATTAAAAGTCTATCCAAGGATATGCAGCTTTCAATTCAGTGGACCCATAGAGCAGCAAATGGAATTGCAGACCAGCTAGCTAAACAAGGGATGAACATGGATCAATGTTTCTGGGCCCAATTGTAAAAGTGAAAAGTAAATTTATTAGTGGATGCACTGTAGTGGGGTAGCCGAGGCTACTCAGAAACTGTAACCCCTGTAATTTCTCTACATTAATGAAATTTCTTTTTATTGATCAAAAAAAAATGTTACCTCGTTGTTAGACCTGTTCATGGGCCAGGCCGGGCCGGGCTCAGGCCGGGCTTTTACTCATCATTAATGGAAATACGCTAGGCCTGAGCCCGAGCCCGGCCCGACCAACGGGCCTATAACTTGGGCCTGAGCCCGGCCCTGATAAAAAGCCCGAAGCCCGACCTAATAAAGAAATTACAATTTTCCCTATTCAAATTAGAATTAAAAATTCAGATGGTTTTTCTTTTTTCCTATTTAAATGAACAATGGGCCTACAAGATGGTTTTTTTCCTTTTCTTTTACGTTTTAAAACACAGTTTTACTTTCTTAAATCAAAAAATTTATTCAAATGGACATAATCACATAACCCATTTTAAGTCTAATTTTAGGTCGGGTTGGGCCGGGCTATTTTGAAAAAACCCAAGCCCGGCTCGAATTTATTGTGGGCCGGGCTTTTTGGCCCAAGTTTAAGCCCACGGGCCTATAAACATGTTCAAGCCCGTCCGGGGGCTGGGCTGGGCCGGGTCGGCCCGTCGGGCCACCCGGCCCATGAATAGGTCTACCCGTTGTGTAGCCTTCAAAAGAAACCGTTATTGATCATTAATAGAAGTTGTCTGCATAAATATTTCAGTATTTTACCTGACCAAAGTACACTTGAATGGCCAATCAACCTTATTAAATATTTTTATGACAAAATTACAAATATATATAATAGTAATTTATTATGTTATTAAAAATATGAGAATCATTAATCTCTATTTTCTTTCTAAATTGAGAATCATTTATCAATTTTGCAAATAAATTGAGAATCATTTATCAAATTTGCAAATAAATTGAGAATCATTTATCAATTTTACAAATACAGGCGAAGCAAATTTAGCATACACGAATTCAATTTTACAAATACCTTAGTAACAAACATTTCTATTACAAACACAAACATCAAAATTGGAAGAAGCAAGGCCAACCACTACCTAAACAGTTAATAGATACCCATTAACAAACACAAACATCAAAATTGCAAGGTGCCAAATGGCTGATTAGTAAGGTCACTTGATTGTAGGGGAGACTTGAGATCAAATCCCCTGTTGCGCAGCTCTTGGAGAAAAAAGAAAAAAAAAAAAAAAAAAAGCTAACCGTACGTCGATTTCAGACGACCTTGCCTACTCTATCTCTTTTCTCCAAATGAACTAATGTTTTTTAGTCTAATATCTGATCACCAACAGATAAAATACAAAGAAAAAGAAGTGTACCTTGAAAATTTTTTTATCAATAATCAACAGAGAGTGGATCAAAAGCCCCAGAAAATCTGCTGTTTGAATCGTCTACCTAAACTTGGAATATGATCAGGCAGCAATATCGTGACGGATTTACAGAAGAAGAACCAAAATCACGACTTCCGGCCGGTGAGCTCAACTGAGTGAGATGACCGTCTGAAATCATGACCTTGACAATGGATTCACTACCGAGGTTCCTGTGCATGTACTCGGACACCACAACCGGAAAATCCCCAGAAGACGATTTTCAATATGAAACTGACGTAAAAACCGGCAAACGGGGAGTTATGGGACTCTAATCTATCGAAATGATAATGCTCGGTCCCACAGAATTAGGATCTTCTCTTCCCGGAGAGCGCTCCTCCGCGTGTGAGAAAGAAAGAATTTGTATTGGCTCCCGTTGCTGTGAGGTCTGTGAGGAATGATAATGTTGAACATAATCTTAAAAAATCAAGTATTCTTATAAATTCATTAATGCAATATTTTACTTAATATATACTAATATAAGGACTCCTGTGGGACATTATCATTAGTTCCATGGCCCCGGGCATCATTAGTGGTTTTGCAGCATGATGACTATTAGCTGTTATGTTTTGGCTAATCATATTTCCTTATTGCCCATCAAGTTTATGATCTTGCTTTCGCTATCTTTACTATATTTATAAATTAAAAAAGGATGAAAATAGTTGAAAAAATAATTATATTTTTTTATTTAAATTGTTACATTTTTTTTATTATTAAAAAAATTAAATTGGATTTGATCAGATACGAATTCAAATAAATATTTATGAGATGAGATTTGATCAGATTTGGATAATAGCCTGATTCAAATCTGATCCAATCCGCTGGCATCCCTAATTGAATGTCAATCTTCTCTTTACATGAGGATTTGTGATTAAAGTTGAGTTTGGTTGCAGGGTAAATTTGAACCCGATATAACTTTTGGACCCAATCCAGTTTTGCACCTATTTATTCTTAACTATGATTTGTACTCCTACCTATTACAAGATTTGTACTTCTCATCTCATTGATCTGTATTCACTAACAATGTAAACTTTGCATCTCAAAAACTGATGCAATTTGCACCACCTTCCTCCTACCTCAATTCTTGTCATCATCATCCAAGCCTTAGCCTTATTCCATCTCGCAAATTGCACTCCCAAACAAATAACCCTCCTCCTCCTTTCTCTATTATCTTGCATTATTTTAGAAAAAAAAAATCATTTCGGGGAGAAGCTTTAAATTTTGTATTTCATTTTTATTATTAATAAAAAGAAATTTTGTTTAATATGATGAATATATAATATTAAAGATGTATTTGATTTTTTATAATTTTATTATATTCTATTTATATTTAAAAATTTTATTATTCAATTATAATTATAACATTATGGATTGACTCATTTAACTCTAATAGTTGAACCACTACATAGTCTAAAAGAGAAAATGATTTTATTTGTCGACTATAGGGTTGGATAGATACGAGATGAACTAAGATGAATATTAGATCATTCTAACTTGGCTTAGCAAAGCATAAGGCTCAAATTTGAACTCGAACTTGACTTGAGGTAGAAATACAGCTTGAATTCAGCTCAATTCAAAAGCTAATATATTGGAGCTCAGGTGGCCTTGAGATTAACAATGAGCCAGGCCTACTTGAATTTGAGAAATCATGCTCTTCCGGTGTATAATCATGACCAGTGAGCACAAATAGATTGAGACTAGGGGGGGAATTAGCTGAGTAGGGAAAATAGGCTTGATTCGGCTTTGCCAGCTTCACAGATCAAGCTAAATATTATTTGAGCTTGGCTCAAAATTGAACTTATATATTAGGCTCAAACTGACATGAAGCTTGATTTAGACTAGATCAAATTTGAACTTCAGACCAATCCCTAATTGGTGGTTAATGTTTTCAATAAACCGAGGTGGTATTGTGTGAGTAGAGATATGGGAACAATTTGTGGGTAGCAGATTTAAAATGCTGTTGTTGCTTTTTGAGAAAAGCAAGCAAAACAACACGTTTTGAACTTATTGACCCCAAAACACATGTTTGTTAAGATACCCGATCTGCTCCGGAGACCACTCCTCACAGTACTTGCAGCCGCCCATGGAGCGTGGAAGAATACCGGATTGTTTATTAATATGTGATGGGTAATAGGATAAAAGAGTCCTGCTACTACTACTAGTAAGAAATTTTGATGAAAATCCTGTGTCTGATCATAATTTACGGTTTCCATTCAACTGTGCCGGCTGCCGCCTTGTAAAGCTTGCAAAAAGAACTTCCCAGCGTTCCGTTCCGTTGGGCACATCATATTGGAAGCTGCCGTGAGAGATCCTCAAAATTGCTTTTCAATATAATTTCCCGGCGTTGCCATCATATTTGAAGCCGCCTGATAAATTTTCTAAGTTTCTTTCGGAAAAGTACGAACAGGCCTTAACGCAGATTTCTGAATTCCACCGTAAATTTATAAATATTTAAAATGTCAAAAACCACATCCTATACATTCATACCTGGCTGAATTGTCATTCTCCCGATTTCTTTTTCTACCCACAAACATCATATTTGGGTCGGTCTGTACTTTTTCGTTCCTTTTTTGGCTGAATAAAAGTCAAGTCATTGCGTCAATTTAAAATAGACGTCACACCAACAGCCCATGAGCTTTGTTCAGTTATTCCAACTAAAATGGGCCTTCTGTTCGTCAATTTTAGGGCTATCGGCTAGCTGAACATTTCAGCCTCGTTAAAGTAAGTAGCTTAGTTGAATCTTCACAATTCTTCAGTTCAGCCTCCCAAACGGGCCCTAAAGATGGGAAAAAATAAAAGATTTCGTGTGTTCAACGACCCCACTTCCCTTCAGTCAAACACCAAATAGAAATCTCATTTGTCTATCAAATATTGCATTTAGATTTTTATAGCAGAAGACTAGTTCTTGGCTTATGCAAGCAATAGAAGGAATACTTGAATCGTGTCTGCTTTTGGGTGTCCATTTGCACGTGTAATTTGTTCTGCAGAGCAAATTGGAATTAATCAGATAGGGAGGATAACGAACCTACTCATAAGATAGTTGAAGAATGATAATTAGACAAACTTCAACATCTTAACAACAAGGAAACAGATGCTCTTGAATAATAAGTTTATCGTGCTGCTCCGATTAATTTGGGATGAATAAAATTACACAATGACAGCCATATGAACCCTATGGGAGTTCATAAATCATATTCTTTCATTTGGGATCTCTCTAAATAAGACAGCTCTGTAGCCCATGACAACTTTACTTACAGCACTCCAAAAGATCTTGATGTTTTATCTTCATCTGACCCAAGATGGTTCATATAATCTGAAATTGGTTGATAGAGGTGAAATTCGGGTTGGTTTAGCATTTTACACTGATTTGCAGTTTTGCACTTGGGCCTTTAGAATGGGTCCATTCAAATTTTGACAAAAGCTCAATTTGAGCCCACCCAAGATCAACTTGATCAGTACCTTGAATTTTAGGGGTTGTGTCAAGTCACTTTCCAAACTTTAAAATGTGTAAACGTGTTTATGCAGTACCCCAAACTTTCAGGATGTGTCTAATAGGTCCCTGTCATTAATAGTCTGCTAGTTGATTTTGGAAATGTCAAAACTATCCATCAGGTCTCATATAATTTTCTTTATATACCACTTTCACATAAACCAATTTAAACAAAACTCCTGTTTAAATTATGTTGTCATTCCACCTTGATTCAAAGCAATCTCATTATCTGGCTTGTGGAATGATAGATTATCGGTTATCGACGATGAATCTATGGTTAATGAAGTCAAATCAAGACACAAGTAAATTCTGAAATAAGCAAAGAAGAAACTAGGTTATACCATTGTGATGTAACATTAACAATCAACAGAACCTGTCCCTTGTAAATGCTAAGATCGACATCATTTCCCCTTGCGTCCTAGATGAGATAGGAAGGTTGTAGAAACCATCCAAGATGGATTTTAAAATATATAGGAAACTTTCATCAGCTACATAAAATCTAAAACAATAAAGAATATATAGAAAGTTGTAGCAATGGCGGTTTCAGCCATCGCCGGAACTTGGCCAGTTCCCGGCACCGTCGTTGGTTCATCCAAATCTGCTCTTGGCACCATCGTCAATTTTCGACACCATTGTAGCGGTGGTGCAACTCTTCAGTCTCAAGGTAGAAGATAATGAACAATGTCTTCTTTCAAGGGTAACTTTGATATTTTAAAAGTTTTAAGTGGCACATGCCATCATGTGATACAAAGAACTGATGGACTGTTAATGGTAGGGACCTATTAAACACATTCTGAAAATTTAGGGTATTGCATAGACACGCTTTAAAGTTTGAGGACTGACTTGGCATAACTCCTAAAGTTCGGGTTATTGATCAGGAATTTTTCATATAATACATAATTGATAGAGATGATGGAAGAACATGCAAAGCTCAAGGAAGCACTCATTCCGAGTGGTTTGCAATAATCAGGGGTCTTCAACAAGTAGCTAAAAAGAACTTCAAAAGGGTTCAATAATCTGCTAGCAGTTGATGTTTGAGGCTGAAGACACCCCTATATTTGGATTTACTTTGGGGTAATGTTTTAAAAACTAACTTGGAACGGGGCAATGTTTTAAAAAGCGACTTGAAACTGGATCTGCTTTGGCCACAATGGTTCAACCATCTGGTCTAAACAGATCAATCCATTGCAATTTACAAAACAAAAAGACAGCAAAAGAAATTGTTGTCTGGGTCGAATGGTTCAACGGTTCAACTGTTTGGACCAGTGGATTGTTGAGCAAGTCAACAATTTTTTACAAAAAAAAAATGGTTCAGGGGTGAAATTGAATGATTGCCTAGCCAGTAAATTAGCAGGGTAAGCCAACTTGCAGCTTCAAGTGCGGAATGCATCAAGCTTACCTTACAAACTTTCATAAATCGATTGTCTGAATATAATCTGATTAATTTTTTTCTTCACAAATTAGTAGCTTTGAATAGAATCATATTGTGAACTAAAATTGAATCGAATAATCAAAACTGATAGCTTTGTTTAATCATAACAATGGCTCAGCCAAAACACAGTCATCTTACTCTACTATATAAAAACAAGAGTTCCTAGTCGAGTGGGACGTGAAAATTTAAAAGGTTTTTTGGTGTATTTATTAAACTAGCAGAGAGGTAGGGGCAAAATATGATGATGGTAAGTGGTTTGTCAAAGGTAAATTATTATAAAATTTGCAAAAGGTAAACTTTTTAATTAAAAAATTTTTGAAAAAAAAGATCTATTTAAAATAAATAAAAATTTATGCATAATAATATATTTAATTTAATAAAATAGAACAATAAGTAAATAATCACGACCATTGGGCAATAGAGTAAAAGAGGGAGAGATTACTTTTTTCATTGTATTTTTGTTTTATTTAGTGGAATAATTGTAAATAGTTAAATAATAATTAATTTGATAAATAAATAAATTTATAAAATAAATGAGATAAATAAATTTACAAAATCATCCCCAAATCTGCCCCATTGCCATCCTTATCCATTAATTTATGTAACACTATTTACAAAGTCTAACCAAGGTCATTGCAAATAGGTCTAAAATGCTTCTTCCTTTGATCATTTCCCCTACTCAAATGGCTTTTATTTCGGGGTGGAGTATACAAGACAAATATAGTGTTGATGCATGAAGTACACTAATTTAGAAGGAAATGTGGGTGAATAGGCTTTCTTGGTCTCAAAATCAACTTAGAAAAGACTTATGATAAACTAAAATGGGACTCCATTTGAAAAACTTTGTGTAGTATAAGGGTTCCTGCACATTGATATGAACTCATTATGTCATGCACAACAATAGTATCATTACAAGCTATTGTTAATAGGGAAATCGTACCATCTTTTCACCCATTGCAGGGTATTTTGTAGGGAGACCCTCTATCTCCATACCTCTCATTTTCTGTCTTCAAACATTTTCCAATCTTCTAGACCAAGTTTCGATGGGTAAGAAAATAGTTCCTTTCAAATTATCTAGATTGGGACCACAAATCTCTCATTCTTTGTAGATGACCTTTTTTATCCTAAGTAATATGTGGTAGAGTCACCCATCAAACCTTCTCTTCATTTCTACATGATACATTCGAGATTAAATGGGTGGAAGAGTGATACTTTATCTATGGTAGGTCAGCATACACCCATCAACAGGGTATTAGGTGATCCTCTAGAGTGGGACTACCTTTGGTGGGCTCTCTCATCTCTTGGTTTCTCAGAAGACTGGTGCGAAATGATCAAAAGCTGTGTTTCCTCAGTTCAATTCTCTATCCTCATTAGTGGATCCTTGGAAGAATTCTTCACACCCACTAGGGGAATTAGGCAAGGTGATCCTTTATCACCTTATCTCTTCGTGATTGCCATGGAAGGTCTTCTAGGTTAATTCTAAGAGCAAATTTTGAAGGCAAAATGCTAGGGATTAAAGTGGGGAAAGATACTACTCCTATAAGTCATCTCATGCTTGTGGATAATGTCCTCCTTCTTGGTAGGGAAACTAGGGAGGAAGTGGCGGACTTTAAAGACTTGTTAAATCCATTTCAAGATCTTTCATGTCTCACCATAAATTGGCAAAAGTCCAGATTCTACTTCAGCAAAAATGCTCCTAGTAAGGGAGCCAAAATTCTCAAAAGGCAATTGTGAATGGCTTCTCTTGATCCTTCCTGTAAATGCCTTAGCATGCCCATTCTTTGGAATAGCAAAAGGAGTCAGTCATTTGACTTCCTAGTGGATAGATTTAAAAATCGACCAAGCAAATGGAAAGCAGACTTTCTTTCCTATGCTGGTAAACAAACCTTAATTCAGTCTGTTCTCTATTCAACGCCCATCTACTGCATGAGTGTTTTGAAACTGCCTCAGAAAACAAGCAATGCTTTGGAAAAGCCAATGAGACAATTCTGGTGGAATGAGAAAGGAGACAAGAAGCGTCTCAGGTGGGCAGCCTGGAATAAACTGTGTGCTCCAAAAGATAAAGGAGGATTAGGACTAGGAAACTTGATCCTGAGAAATAATGCACTCCTATCCAAATTGGCCTGGCACTTCCTAACCGAACCAAACTCCCTTTGGGTTAAAGTCTTAAAAGGCAAATACCTTCTTGGAAAAGACACTCTGCCTAGGAAAGTCCCTGCCATGGCTTTTAAAGTTTGGAAAGTCATAGTTGAGGCCCTGTAGAATCTTTTCCCAGACTTAGGAATCAAAATTTGCAAAAGCTCTAGTCTAGTGGTTTGAGACTTTCAGTGGATTCTAAATAACAGGGATTTCTTCATGTCATATGGTCCTAGACAGAAAGAAAACAGGCAGTTGATGATCAAAGAGTTAATTGAGTGAAGCTCCTCTAACTGGAAAAGAGAGGCTATTCAATCCATATTCCCTGATATATCTCTAAGTCCATTTGTAACACACCAATCTCTAATAGTCAACATGATACCTTCATATGGACTAGAGCCAAAAATGGACAATTTACAACAAAAAAGTACTATGATTCTGTTGTTAACTCTAAATGGCTCAAAACTGTTTGGAAGCTTAAAATACCCCAAAAGTTCAAACTTTTTCTCTGGAGATTGTTAAGAAACTTTGTTTTGTGTAAAACTGATCTTGTAAATAGAGGAATAATTGAGTAACCAGATTGTCCCATGTGTCAATACCCAATGGAAAATGCTTTGCATTTGTTTCTTTATTGTCCTTTTGCAAGAGCCATATTGTTTGCTAGCCCTTGGTCCATCTCTGTTCCCCTGAATTATTTGCCTTCCTTTTTTGATGTTTTAAACTTTTTGGCTAATAAATTTTCTGATAGGCTCTTAATGGAACAAATAACTTCCTGGTTAGCGTAGCTTGGTATTTTATTTGGATTGCTAGTAATAGTGTTTAATTCAGTAAGGACAAAAAAATATATCTTGGATATTAAAACAAATCCAATGAAGTCTTCAACATCTTCAATACCCAAATGATTCAGAGCATACAGGAAGTTCTATTCCTTTTCTGCCAATTAACCAATCAAATATTGAATCTAGTATAATGAAGTCAATTCTATTAAAATCATCTATGATGGAGGCACTCTTGATAATAACCAAGGAAACTATGGTATTGTTCTTTTAGACAATGACTTTAATTTTTCATGTGCAATGGGTAACAAAGTTAATAATGTTCACAGCCCTCTAGAAGCTGAATGTGTTGCGGTTCTCAAAGTTTTCTTTTAGCAAAACAACACGAATGGACAAATCTCACCATTTATATAGATGCAAAAGTTATGGTGGATGCTATTGCATGATCTATGGATTTTTTTGACTGGCACATGCAGCATCATCTTGATAGAATTCCAAACCTTTTTAATGATTTTGGTTAAGGTTTTTAAAACTAAATCGGACAATGAACCGGTCAGGGGTCCGGTTCCCGGGTCGAATGGTCCAACCATTTGAACTGAATGGACGGCCCATTTTGAGAAAGAATATAAAAATTAAAAAAAAAAAACTGACCAAACCGTTGAACGGTTTGACCGCCCAGATCAGCGGTTTAATAACCAAATCAACACTTTTTGGGGAAATAATGGTCCTGGGGTAACGGTTCCCAGTTTTTCCGGTCTGGTCTGGTTTTGAAAACCATGATTTTGGTTCTGTAAATATTTAAATTAGACCCAGGGACCAAACTCTCTCTTCACATTTAACTACTTAGATGGCAAAATCTTCAAACTTCTGCTGTTGGGATAATGTCCCAACCTTGATGGACTTGAACTCTTGTAACTTTCTCTAATTAAGTGTTTTTTGTTTACTTATAAAAAAATGTATTAGGTATGGTCCCTAATCATGCAATGCAATCATCCAAACTCCCTACCTTAATAACAAATAAAATTGACACTATTAAGCGAGATTTCTTGTGGGGAAATAATTCCAACACCCATCATGTTGGCTGGAAACATGTGATTAAGCCAAAACAGATTGGAGGGTTAGGGATTAAAGCTACATCAATTAATAGGGCTTTCCTTTCCAAGACTGCATGAAGACTCATTAGTGATCATCAATCATTATGGACTCAAATAATCTTGGCAAAGTATAGAAGCAGAAAGTAGTTGTTGGATTTCACAGCCAAGCCAAAAGACTCATGGGCTGGAAGAGTGTTCAAGTGATTCATATTCTGTCAAGAGGCCTCATTAAACGAATAGGAGACATAATGACACATCTCATACCAGTTTTTGGGGAGTTCACATCTGCCATTCTGCCCCCCACAGAACGTGCCCCAAAAACAACATGCACATCTCAGTGTGCATTTAGAACATCTCCCATACTTGCCATTGGGAGATATTCCCAATACACGGTTGGGATATGCTGTGGATCGTTTTTGAGACGCATTCTGTAGGGGTAGATGTGACTTCATTTCTGGGAGAATAACTGGGCCCTTTCTTATCCCTCTGCAATAGGCTTGGTTACTTGGCCCCCATAGTTGAATAACCCAATCAACACCATATTTTAAATTCCCCTTTGTGCCAAATTTGTAATATGGAGGAAGAAAATCTGGAACATTTATTCTTTAACTGCCTAATGGCACAAACAATTTGGGAATACATTCCAGTGACACCACAAAATCACTTACCTGTTTCCCAATGGGTTCTTGAGTTTTTAACACAATCAACACGGAATATCAGCTCACTATTGTGTTATTCACTATGGTTTGATTTTTAATGCACAAGAGCATCATACCAGTTATTTATCACTACAAGCCGGCGGCCTTATGACTGCCGATTTAGGACTGAAGTCCGCCAGCTTAGGTCTAAGGCAGCGGTTATGCATCCGCTCCCTAAAAAGCTGCCGCCTTAGATCAGGACCATCAACTTAGGTTAAAATGACCGCCGCTTTTGATGATTGGGCAAAGGTGGTTCAAGTTGCTCTAAAGCGGCGGTCTATTGGAGCTGCCAGGTAGCCTTAATAAGGTAGCAATTTTGACCGCCGGCTTAGGTCCTAAAAGACTGCCGCCTTAAGCTATTTTCAAACATCCCCGCCATCTTTAGGTGGTGGTTCAAACCGCTGGGTTAGATGTTATATGACCGCCGGCTTAGGTGTTTTTTTATATTTTTATATCGGATTTATTCTGACAATTTTTTTGCACTAGCACTTTTACTAATTCATCACTTTAATACCTGCTTAGTGAAAATCTCATGATAATTAAAAATAAATTAAATAAAAATGTAATTTGAAACAAAATTAATATATTAAATTAAAAAACTAAATAATTATTAAATGCAATATCCAATTGACATAAAAAATACAAGAACTTCAAAAAAGAATTCAATTTGTCAAATAATATAACACATCTTCCTTTCTTTCCACTTCTATCATAATTTAAGATATCTAATAATCTTTGTGTTTTATTCTCCTGATCGACTCCAACAGACATCTAAGCTCTGTTCAGCTTTAAATACAGCACTGCATAAATTATAACCTGAACCAAAATGTCCAATAGATTGCATCAGATCTACATAGCTTCAATAAATAAACAAAGAACTATATGAAACCTGTTGCGCTGAAAACTCAGAATATTTGCTTATATAAAATAACTAAAGACACAAGTGCAATACATAATGCTAACATGATTTACAACTAGAAATAAAACAATTGATAACATAAACTTGTGTGAACCTACCAAAGAAACAATTGATAACATAAACTTATGTGAACCTACCAAACAATTGATAACATAAACTTATGTGAACCTACCAAACAATTGATAACATAAAAGAAAACTTGGTGTTACAGGAGCGAAGAATCAGATAAGAATAGTTAGGGAACATGCTTGTAGTCTTTTCCCATGTAGTAGTCCCATCTGTGATTTCTCCTTTGATGTTCTTTATTAGATAATAATGCAGATAAGAATAGTTAGGGAGAAGGTAAATAATGATATCAGTTCTCTTTTTAAACCTTTTTAATTATGCAATTGTCCACCAATGACTTATGAGCTCTATTATAAATCAAATGTTCAAGGCAAAATAATCACCTATTGCACTAATTATTGCACATTTTAAAATGACTCTAAGATAACTTTAGTGCAATATGCTTGTCAATATGCTTATTAACCAATAATATGCCAGTCATGCTTTGTGGTGATCTCTTCCAAGGAAGTGGCACAGGTATTGGTGATCTTGGACTTGTATGGCATGGTTCAGTCAGCATTTATCTCATGGAATACCTTAGTTCCTTTTTTTCCATGCACTAAAGATCACCAATAACAAAATGTGGTGTATTTTTGCATGAACCCTTTATTTATTCAACATCAGTTATGATGCAAATCTGCATGCTACTTCTCTCATGAATAGCCATTGGATATATGACAAGTATTGCATAATAATGCAGCTGTGGTAGCATCGACTATTTAATGGGTATTCCTATGCAATCTCCTGGGAGAAAATTCCATCTGATCAATGTCCTTTTAAGTAAATAGTTAAATGTGGGATGGTCAAAGTGATCTAAGGTTCTGCAATTTAATGAGTTAGGGGAATCAAGATTTCGAAATAAATCTAAGTTATGGGGAATGAAGAGAAGAGTATTTGGCAAGGTCACATTGACAGTTTCATGGGTTTTTATAGGGGCTTTACATGGGGAAGATTTTGGTATGTCTGTTAGAGCATTATATAGGTTTGGAAAATCAGGGTTTATGTCAACAAAAAATAAAATACTGTCTTACTAATTTGATTAATAAGAGGCTTAGGGATGGAACAATCACTTAAATTAAAAAGCCCCAATAAAAAATTCAAGAAACAAATTTAATTGTAACAGTTAGGACTGATGACTTCTTCTCTCTGATTCCTTTGACACAAGTTGTAGCAGTTTTTAATACCTAGGGTTGGGATAGATCTGCACCGGATTAGGAAGTCAATCCAAGAATCTTCTTTGGCAAGTTGAACTGGAGAGGGGGTGGCATCTATAGGTAGACAATTGGAGATGGAAAGGAAAATTGTTTAATGCAGCAAAGAGATTAAGAATGCTACAAGTGCTTGATTGGTTCAAGCTTTGAATTTTTTAGTAGATTGAAAATTGGCTCAGGGGGACCTGGCTCAGAGAAGAGTTTTAAGAAGGTGTGCAAGAGGAGGGAAGCCAAAGGGGGTTTTCATTGGGGCATTGTGAGAATCAGATGACAGCTACATCAAAGACAAAGTCCATATGGAATTTAAAAGATGTTTCATATTTATCAGTCAAACAAAAAGTCTTTTGACACCACAAATTAGGGGAGTGCTCTTGATGCGTTGTGAAGGATGACCAAATTTAAGATTCTCCAAGTATTTTTGCATGAATAATCCTCTAGGCAAAGAGATAAAAGGAGACAGAAGCTGGATAAAGACAATGAAATTGGAAGGGTCAGGAGCCTGGTGTTTCTAAATTGATGCTAACAAATTGTCAAGAAGGAAATTTTAATTTAAAGGTGGTTGACAAGGAAGTGCAGGCTAGTAAGAGTTTTGAGTTTTTTCTTTTCTTCTTTTCTTTTCTTTTCTGGGTGGGGAGGAGGAATTTGCCAGAAGGTGTTATGGACTTACAAATGAGAAAGCAGGTTTCGATACTTGATCCCAACAGTGAGGATCTCATGTGCCAGCGCAATCAGGATGATCTTGACGGAACAGATGAATAAGGAAGGTGAAGATGATTTCTGGAGCATTTGGTTTTAGCTTGGTGATGTAGGATGGGTTATGTTCATCCTACTAATTTAGGATACGGTGGCAGGCTTTATGGGGTGAATGAGGGTCAGATTCTGGGCTTTATGTTCATCTTGTTATTCAAAATTTACAAATAGAAATTCAGATGTTTTGGCTTGGACAGTGTCAAATTCCAGTCTTTCAAAAAGATAAATGGGTTTATTCTTGTATCTGGAAAGCTTGAAAGGTGGTTTTATCTGATGCCCTTAAATTGTAATTAGAAAACTTTGGAAGCTTAGAGTGCCTCCCCATTTTCAGGTCTTTTTGTGTGATAGGATTTATTGGGACTAAAGAGTTTTTTGTGTCAGACAATTATGTCTGATAAGTGGTGTGAATTTTACTCTGAGCAGATAAATTCTATTATCCGTTTGTTTTATATATGTCCTTTCACCAAAGCATGCTGGTTTTCTTCTCATGGAGAATCATTCTCTCAGAGTCATCAAATGGGTTTTTCTTTGATGCCATTTTGAATCAGATGGAGTCCCACTATGATACCAAAGAGGCATGATGCCTTAAAAACTAATAACCAATCAACATATATCATAAAAGTTGTGATTAAGCAAATCAAACAGCGGGGGGTGGGGGAATTTGTTAAAGATTTTCAGACATCATACCTTTTCTGGCATCATAGAAAATGCCTTGGATAAATAGTTTGTTGGAACAATCTAAAGCTATCAGTCTAGAGTTGTTGGAAGTATGTTTCTATTACATTTGGATGGCAAGGAATCTTTCAACTTTTCAGAATGTTGTTAAAGAACAAGTGATTGATTGTGTGAATAACGTTGTGTTTAATTCCTCAAATCAAGATAATGGTTCTAATGCTGCTGGACTTTTTAGATCTGATGCTGGGACCAATTACAGGGTTGAGAACTACTACCCAGAGGATTTGTTATAGTTAATTTGTGATGGAGTGGTTTCTAATAACTTTGGTTCTTATGGTTCTAAATTAAGGACAAATGCAGGTGTTTTTGTTACAGTAAAGTGTGGAGTGTGTTTTGTTCACGAAAGTGGGCTGGGAGCTGAATTATGAGCGCTATTGCAGGCTGTTGTCTTGTTCACCAAGGTGGGCTGGGAGCTGAATTTGGGATCTACAAATGTTTTGATAATCTGACTCTGATTTCTGTTTAAGCGTTGAGAGATAAATCACTAATTCAATGGGATTGCCATTTTTTATCTTATTATCAACCTGTTATGTGTTTATTTTTGTGAATAACTAAAAACATGGTTTCAAATGTCGCCAAATGTCGCTAATGTCGCCCGACATATGTCGATGTCGAGGCTCACCGACATGAAAATGGATGGTAATATAAAAATTACATTATGTCGGTCGACATTTCCTATATTTCGGAAATGTTGACCAAATCGGTCCAAATAACCAAAATAAATACAGTTTTTCCTATTATGTCGACAAGATGTCGACTAATGTACATTAAAAATATAATATATTAGTATATTATATTAATATAATACAGTATATTAATATAGATTATTACATTAATATTTCAAATAAAATATTTATAAAAAGAATTAACAAAATATAAAAACAAAAGAATAAATTAATTACTTTATAATATAAAACATAAAATATTTTTCATGTAATAAAATATTAACTAGTTAGCATTTTTTTTAATATTTATTAAAATCAGAAAATGTTTATTAAATTTTATAATAAACCATATTCTACAATTAAAATAGAAAATCAGAATAAATTTAATAAATTTTATACTAAATCATAATTTATTATAAATTTAGTATTAAAAATCATAATAAATTCATTAAGTTTTATAAGAAATAGGAATTTATCATAATCTTAATACTACAAAAAGGAGAATCAGTTTATTAAATTTATAATAAAACATAATGTATTATAACTTTAATATTTAAAAAATCAGAATAAATGTATTTCTATTTACTAGTGTGAAATAAATATATTAGAATTTATAATAAATCAGAACTAAAAATAAGAAAAGAAAATATCAGATAACCTTGTAAAAACATCAAAATGCATAATAAATCAGTAAATCGTCGTTTACTAATTTGTTATTGATCTTAGTTTCTTAGCTTTATATAATGGTTGGGAATAAGATAATAGTCTAGAAATATGTATTAATGCTTCTTTTATCATTTTACAAAATATCTTTGCATATTTCCACATATTTCATAATATTTCCACAATGTCTCTAATTTTTACAATATTTCCCCTCGACATTTCCAACATATGTCCTATATTTTGGTAAGCGACATTTCCATCGACATCGACATTTTAAACCTTGCTAAAAACAAGCCATGTTTATTTTTTTTTATCTTATTACACGTGTCTGTGATTGAAGAACTAAAAACAAAAGACATGAAATCTCGAATTCCCAATACCCAATACCCAAAATACATGTCTGTTCTGGATGCCAAATGCCAAATTCCAATATGCCCAAAACTAACTACTGCTTGGGCCAGGTTGATATTCTTCATAAGTAGATAAACTATAAAATTCAGTAATTTAATATGTACATGTTTCAAGAGCATGGGCAAGGGTAGACTTAAAGGATCTATCTAAATCTGAACTGCTTGGGCCTTTAAGATGGAAGTTATCATGGAACTGCAGATATACATAAGCATCCATAAGGACTAAGGAGTCAAAATAATCTATAGGAATAACATCAACAAACTGAAAGTGAAATTAACTAGATTTTCAAATGGAAATAGCACGCATACCCAATTGACAAGATGTGCTGATACATTAACAGTCAGTTTTGGGACTCCTGCTATCCTCATTAAGTGTTTTGGCAGAAGTGAAAGTAATGAAGCCTGAGATAAGAAAGTGACAATTCACTGTAAATTTTCTTGGCTTCTTCTAAATTCCCTTCATTACAAAACCCTTTAAATAAAGCATTGAAACTAAAGATATCAGTTTTCACTCCCCTAGTCTTCAACTCATCAAGCAACTTAACCGCCTCCGATGTTTTTCCTAGAAGAACAAGGCCCCGCAGCTTAGCATTAAAACTTTGGACATCTAGAACACAATTGCTCTTTTCCATTCTAACCCGACTCTCCTCACCATCAGAAAACCGGTTATCCCGTAGAACGCATTCAGAAGGGTGTTGAAAGTAATCAGGTTCGGGCCAACACCATTCTTTTCCATCTCATCTAGAAATGAAAGCGCAGAATCCAACGATCCCCTGTCACATAGAGCCCGGATCATAATATTGTAGGAGAAAAGATCCGGGGTTATCGACAATCTCGACGGAAGTTCACGGAAAATCTGATCAGCCTTATCGAAATTCCTAGAATCGGCACAAGCCGAGAGGAGGGCGTTGAAGGATTTCACCGTGCGTGTGCATTTTAATTCAGGTAATTGACCGAACGTCCTGCAGGCATGCTCGGACATGCTGGATTGGCCATAGAGAGAAATAAGCCGGATTGCAAAACCCTCTTTGGAGATGTCGTCATAAGGCGACCGTAACTTCATAGATAATAATAATAATAATAATAATAATAATAATAATAATAATAATAATAATAATAATAATAATAATAATAATAATAATAATAATAATAATAATAATAATTTCTTGGCCCCGACAGGGTAGGCCCTTTTATCGTATCACATCGGTACATAGAAACGGCCAAAACTCTATCTTTTTAAATTTTGGTTTTTTAGAAAGTTTTTAGTATGTTTTTTATTATTAAAAAAATTGGGGGTCCGAAACACTTGAAAATAGGCGTTTCGGACCGTATCTTTTTCAAAAGATATGATACAATACGCCCCATATCGAGCATATCGTATCGATACTTTGAACCATGAATAAACCATCCCACTTGAGTCCAGATCTGCTATGTGTAAAACATCATTGTGCACATGGAACATGACTCTACAGTTGCATCAGCACCGGTTATTGTTGATCATTTCTAGCCTGGCCCAGCCCAGGAATTTCCAGGCTTGGGCTTATATTTTTCTTTTTTTATTTTCTTTTTTCTTTTTCTATTTTTTTCCTCATGGGGCTATCGGCCACACTATCGGACACAGCAACTTGTGACTAAAGCCTTCTCTGACCCAGCACATGTTGGAGTAACAGCCCTGATGTTGAGAACAGTTTTGGAAATGCCATGTTACATAAAGGGGTAAAATAGTAATCACTCCCTATTTCTTTTTAACAATAAACATAGACATGGGCGTGAATGGAGATAGCTTTGGCTGTTGGGAACCAACAGCGTTTTTAGAGTGGACACGTTCACCTATTCACGCCCATGTCTTTCATTTTGGTCAAAATAAAATAGAAGGCAATTACTAATTTGTCCACTGTCATAGTAACGTGGCATCTCCAGAAACGCTCCCAACAGCATAGCCAACAACCAAAGTTTTTCTTGTGAATTGGTGAACGTGTCCAACATAAAAATGCTCTCAACAGCATAGGTTGTTGACCCACAACAGCCAAAGTTAACTCTTACCACTTTTTTCACTTTTTTGGTACATCCTTACCACAGTAGCTCATATGAAAGAACTATTAAAAAGAAGGGTAAAATACAAATAGGTACTTTGTACTTTGGGGGTAGTGACAGATAGGTAGGGGTGGATTCGAGACTAGTCAAGCCGAATACCTGGCTATTCGAGTTCGGCTCGCTCATAAACTATCAAGCTCGAGCTCGAACTCGATTCGAATTAGAGACTTGAGCTCGAGGTTGGCTCAAGTAAAAAGTTCAGAAATTCGAGCTTGGCTGCCTTTGATTGCAAATCTCCCTCAACTGCTGAAATGCCGAGCTGAGGTCTCCCTTAGCTATTGAAGTATTGAGCTGAGGTTTCCCTATTAGCCAAGGTCTCCCTTTGTTGCTGAGGTGCCAATCTGAGGTCTCCTTCAAATGTCAAGGTGTCAAGCCGAGGTCTCCCTCAGTTGCCAAGGTGTTGAGCCAAGGTCTCCCTTAGTGGCCAAGGTGACACCCTATATACATATATACTCGATTAGTCTCACAAGCCTCACGAACCGAGCTTTATTAAGCTTGAGCTCGGCTCGATTAGCAAATGAGACTATATTAGGCTCAAGTTCAACTCGAAGCTCGATTTAGACCAAGCCGAGCCAACCTTTTCACAAACTAAGATTGGACAACTCGTGAGAAACTTGGCTCACGGCCACCCCTATAGATAGGTACCTTAGAGTTTCAATTGCAACACTTGAGTACCCTAAACTTTAAAAAATAGACACTTGGGTCCATCCGTTAGTATTCCATCGGTTAAACATTACATAATATCAAAAATACCCTTCTCGTATATTTTTGAAATCATTCTACAAAGTAAAATCATCATCAAAGAATGTCATCATTAGAAATTTTGAAAATGTTATTTATTGTCCATGTGAGAACATCATCGTGGGGAGACATTTGGTTACTTGAGATTTGAGAATGACTTTAAAAATACATTAGAAGGGCATTTTTGGCATTATATAATGTTTAACTAAAAGAATACTAACGGATGAACTAAATGTCTATTTTTGAGAGTTCAAAGTACTCAAAGTGTTGTAATTGAAAGTTCAGGGTACCTATGGTACCCATCCAAAGTTTGTGATAAGGTCACTTGAGGAGGTAATCCAAGGTTGGGATTTGATCCCAGGTCTCTACTCCAATGAGTCAAAGATCAGGGGTTGGTTTTTCCCTTTTTGGTAATAGGTTGGATTAAGAGTCTACTCAAGATGTGTTTTTGAGTAGATCGTTGTCAATCCACGATTAATTTTTCTTTCCTCTTTTTGTTGTGAAAAAGATTGATGATCTGTTCATGCTAGTAATTTTTGGACCAATTTATCAAACCATTAGTACGGTACAGGGCCATTTAGTGAGACTATAGGAGATGTTGTAACCCATGGTTGTCCCAAGTCAACCAAAAGTAGCCAAGACCTGCATCAAAAATAACAGTACATGGACCACTTTTTCTTGATCTAACCCAGTTGGAATGAAAACTCTTGGGCTACAGCAAATACATGAAGCTTCCCATGTTTTCTACGATGACAAGACACAGGATGACCAGAAGCGAATTTATATGGGGTACAGGCCTACAGCAAATAGAATAACTTACCATACCGCCCTTTAAACAGTAGTTTCCGCCAGAAATGTAATTGAATACTTCAAACTTAAGGTTGTGTTTGGTTTAATAGAAAATAAGAGAATCGGAAAGTTAAGGAATTTCACATCAAATAGAAATGCAGACCTAACAATAGAAAGTAGAAGCATCTGTATCTTCATTAGTTCTAGGCGTTAGGGCATCTCATCACTCCCGACCAGAAACCTACCACACAAATTTGAATGGACGTATCCAGGAGAGGTGACTAGAAGCTTTTATTGGTAATTTGGTATTAAAAATACACAAATGTAATGCTGGTACTTGGCTTTATACCAGAATGGAGAAGCCAACATTAAACATGGCATATATTCAAAACTTTCCCAGTTACAAGTTCTTAACCCAAAGAGGATGAATAATTCATGCATGCTTGAAAAGTTTCATGCTCAACCAATGGAAATATACAGCAATCACAAGCACAGGAAGTGTCAGGGGAACCAATAAGCAGTAGTACCTGTTATGGAAGAACCATGTCAGAAAAAAGCAAATTGAAATAAAATGGATCAGTGGTAGAGTTCAATTCTATGCTTGAGCATTCAATTTATTGGAAATTTATTGAATCAGCATATTTTGGGAAAAGCCAGGCCTCAAGTCCTTAAATTCCTGAACAAACACAAGAAACAATATCTATCTTGACATTGGCTTGTGGGCAGGCCTTAGCAACAAATATAGAGCTAGAAGCTTAGGAATAAGGCCAAAGTCAGGGCTATCCTAGAAAATTTAGCCCATTGTAGATGTTACAGAGAAACACCAGAATTGCAAATGACTGTATTCTTCTTTTTGACTTTTTAAGTTCTTAATTATTTGGTACCATTTTTTGTTGTGAAGCAAAACTTGTCTTTGAAGAAAAAGAGAATGTACTAGAAGAGGAAGGTGTTCAAGCCTTGATTGGCATATTGCTATTGATACAAGTTCTGGAAAGGGAGCAATAGTATTCTTTCAATTCCAAATTAAAGAAATATATACAAATAAGTACATAAAGAGGAAGGGGGCAAGAATAATCATTCCTTAACATAATGATACTCTTTTATCTTACTTACAGGAATAATATATTTCTTAAGATCTTGATGTTGAAAATAAGAAGTGCAATATCTGCATTATTGGTGGCCTACAGTTCCATAATTCCCCTTTGCGATATCTACTGAAATAGAGCAAGTCACTTTACCTACACATTGGTTTCAAGTACTTTCCTACTTAAATCTTGTTAAACTAAGCATAGAATACCAAAGAAGAAAAAGAAAATGCAAGAATGGTGAGTACTCAGTCTCAGACTAACATTTTGAGACAAGATATCAAAAAATTCAGAAACCCTGAGTAGCTTTTCATCTCGTGTACTCAGATTCTAACATCATTCTTATTTTAAAGATCTAATGATTTCCATACATCCAAGCTCAGATTCAACTCCAAGTCAATATGAGTCTTATAATAGCTCAATATAGCACACAAAGAGGATGAGGAATGAGTCAAAACCAAAATCTTTTGATTGATTTTGTGCTGTTTCATGGAAGAGAAGATTGTTATTTGGAATAAGGGAGTGCACATTAATGCAGGTTTGACCCGCAAAATAAGAGAAAGAAAACCTAGGATTCCCTAGGTGTCAGAACCTAGAGGTACTTTCGGAAATCAACACCTGATAGCTTCTTGAAGGAATCAGTACCATCAAGAAAATTAGAATAACTTACAATATTAGAAGTAAGGCACTCAACCTTTATTACCTGATGTTGAAAAGAAAGGATGAGAAAATGTGTCAAATGACTCAAACCAACATCTTTTGATGAACTTTGTGCATTTTCATGGAAGTGCAGATTAATTCTTAATGAGGGACTAACTACTTTGATACCAAGTAATGCAGGATTGATCTGCAAAATAAGAAAAAGAAAATAAGGCTAGGAATCAGCACCTAGGCTTCTCTAGGAGTCGGCACTTAGAGATACTATTAGGAATCAGCAACTAATAGCTTCTAGAAGGAATCAGTACCATCAAGAGAATTAGACTTGCTCGCAATGTTGAATGTAAAGAATTTAAATGTTATAATCTAATGCCAAAATGAGAGGGCCTTACATATATTTATAGGCAAAGACAGGAAGGTTGGCTAGTCCTTCTCCCTTGTTTTCCTACTCCAAAATCAACTAAGAAATGCTACTAAGGTACCAACTAGGAATAGAACCAATCTTAGTTGGCTAACAACTGGGGCTTTGACTTAAGACAAATTCTAGTTGGCTTAGGACTAGGAATAAAACAAATCCAGCTTGAATTATGACCATGATCATGGCCTACCAACATAACTCTGACTGACTGTTTACCCCCAAAAAAAAAATATAAGAATTCAGAATGACTAAAATAACTCTTAACCAGTTAGGAAAACTATTAATGACTCAAAAAAAGCTTCAAAATTTTACAACAATAATCACACTACCTATCAATATATATTTAGAAAATCTCAGATCTGACATGTCAGCTCCTATATCACTTCCTTTCAGGAAAAAAAATATATCTAAAAATAAACAATTATCAATATTTTTGGCATATGAAAGTATGAATATGAAGAATACACCCTCAAACAAAGATTATAACTCCACTCCCTTCTTTCTAGTGTTCTAAAAGAAATGAAGCAATAAAACACAAGGGGTTCTTAGAGCTTGGGGTGTAAGGTAAGGTACAAGGTGCAAGGTGAAATGTGTGCCAGAACAAAATGCCATATTTCTAAAATTATAATAGCTCAATTGGTTAGAGCATTAAGTAATTGACATGTAAACTCTAGCCTTATAGGTCTAAGACTTATATAGGTTAAACTATTTAAGCTCTAACATCATAGCTACAATCTACAATATGGTACATTAGATATTGAAAGTTTGGAACATCAAATCCAAAGTTAACTCATCAAAGCATGACCAAAAGCCAGTTGAGATGCACTAGGGTGAGGTGTGGAGAGGGGTGCAACTGATTTGGAATCCGAACTTCATAAAGCTTCTTTTGGACCAAGTGGAAGAGTGCATTATGCTATTGGAAAAATTATAAGGGACCAGCATTACTAGGTCAACAGAAGAGGGTATATGGTGGAAAGAATGTAGAGAAGGCAGATTCACTGTTAAGTCATTCTACAAGGCACTATTAAGAGAAGGAATGGGATCAGACCAGATAAATGGAGTGTAGGGCAACCTAGCCCCCACAAGGGTAGAAGCCTTTGCCTGGTAGGTGGTGCATGACAGTATCCTCACTTCTGAACACCTGAAGTCTAGGGGATTGCATCTGGCCAGCTGGTGTTATTTGTGTAATCAGGAGGAAGAAACAGCCCACTTGTTCTTCTCATGTAGTGGAGCAAGCTTCATTTGGAAGTTCTTTTCCTTTTTATTTGGAGGAGTGTCTTCCAACCAATGTTTCCAGCAGAGATCTTCTCCAAATGGCCAAATCTCAGAGGCAGCAAGAGAGAGCTAGGATTCTCTGGAGCTGTGTTCCATTTGCAGTTTGCTGGTCTATCTGGAAGGAGAGAAACAGAAGGGTTTTTGAGAACAGGTCAAAAAGCATTGAATATCTGGTAGCTGCAGTGAGCAATCTGATTTCAGACTGGATCCTTAGACTTCCAGATTTTGATCAAGTATCCAAAGCTGATTTGTTGGAAAGATTCTGGAATACCCTTGATTTACAGCCTTGTAATGAAGACTCCTTTTCAGTTTGATTTCCAGTGTGTATTTGGTGTGTCAACTTGACAACCAATGGTGTTGGGATGTAATTCCTTTTTTCAATTTAATGAAATTTCCTTTTGATCCTTCAAACAAAAAAAACAGGTGAGTTGTGGTGTACCCCCCCCCCCCCCAACAAAATAAGCCTCCCCTCTAAGCCAACACACACCCTATGTGCACCTTTGCAAATGTTTAATCATCCAAGAAAATTTATGGGGTGAAGAGAGATTTGAAATATTAAACTTAGCATAAGAATCAGATGAACCAAACATACCAATAGGTCGATATTAAGCAACCTAGAAAGCCGTGAATAAACTTAACAATGCTTTCTTCCTTTCTTTTCCTCTGGTTGGTTAAGTGACAGTTTTCTTTGATCATCAACACATCATGTTACAATTGTGACATTTCCTACCTTCTACAGTCTCTTTGAAGCTACAGTTACAAGTGGGAGGTTACAGAAAGATGCATCACAAAATACCCCCTCATGGCCAATAGTTCAGTGCACTAACAACAGGTTGTGTGTATTATTTTGTGCTAAATGTGTAATGATATTTAATCTTATATATGAGAAGTGGCAACTGATCTGATCAAACTGTATAAAAGAAGGTGCAGATCTATGAATAGAAGATGTGCAAGTATCTATTGACTATAGGACTTAAATTATCAATAGGCACACCAAGAGCATTGAAAATTCATCTGAGAATCACCCCACTAACAGATACACTCAGAGGAGCTCCACTGTTAATCACTTCCATTCTCCTAATCAATTTTTAATGTCTAACTAGACTGAATAATCATTCTAATTAAGAAAAGAAAATCTTTGCTTTGCTTTTTGTTTCTCTATAAGTGTAGCCATAGGACTCTATCCTTATATTCACTTTACCCAACTTTATTTGAATTTTGTGCTGCATTCTAAGAATTCAAACGAGATTTTGTACTGATTCAGCAAAGATGAAGTACTCTCAGAGTTCTCCATTCATAAAACACTATATAAATATGAATTTTCAAAGCAAGTTTGAAAAGGAACCTAAGCATGTTGCAAGTTTACATGGAACTTGACTTTGACAAATAAAAAATGGCAAGGTTTCTTTTTTTTCTTTTTCTTTTTCTCAATGATTAGAATGCTATTTCATTTTCCTTTTGTTTTGATACAGGAAGCACATAAGACAATATTTACATTTTACTTCCCAGCACCATCCCATTGAATAAAATTATATACAATCTGAACAATGCAATCAAGTTTCAGCATGGATTTGATCATATCAGAACTTATTAGACTCATATTGCTTTGTCAAATCAAAGAAACAAGTTTTGTCCTTCTGACTCAACAAACAAAGCTTGTTAGAAAATACTCTGTATTTGTAAATGCAAATATTCCAATTTAAAGACACTTTATTTAAAGGGGAAAACACATAAAAATTTTGAAGTACATGAATAGGATCAATGGCTCAAAATTATGATTAAACCAAATTGCATTTTCAAATGTTTTTAGCTTTTCTTTCTTCCCCATCTACCTCTCCCTACAAAAAGAAGTTAAAAAAAGTATATTAGAGTAAAGGTTAAGATAAGATATGAATGCTAGTAGCCTAGTATGCAGTATCAACTGTTACCAGCTTTACCAGAATAGCAAACCTGAACCTACAGAACTTCCTTACATTCAGAAGAGACTTCTCAAATAAGATAGTTAATTCGTTTTACCAATTGATCAGCTTAAAATCAGGTTTCTGATTTTTTTATAAGAAATTCACTATCGTTAACTAGATTTGACTAGTACTAATTCAATCAGTGTAAAGTTGTACTTGAGTATTTAGACACAGTAGCTCGCCAGAACAAAATAATCCCCCCCCCAAAAAAAAGTGCTAAGGTGTTTTTAGAATGATAAGAAATAAGTGTTACAAACTCCACTAAGTGCGCCTTGATTAGAAATACTCAAATCCTATGTTGGAGAAAAGCAAAAAAGCAGAACAACAAATAAATGAATAAAATCACATAAACAGATAATAACATCATTCTTAGAACTTGTAACAGAAATGACAGCATAACCATTTCCAATGGTGGTGTCGCAACAATGACATGCAAATGAAGTATCACCTGTCATTTTGAATGGCTGATAAAATCTGATTTTGAGATTGAGGGAGAAGTTTGGATAGGATAGCAGCATAAAAGAAGCCCAAAAATGAAACTGAACCAAGTACGAGAAGGATCCAACCCCAACATAAGCTTGCCTTTGAGCTAAAGGACTGTGATGAAGCTGACACACCCAACTTGTCAGACTCCTCCATAACCTTGAGAAAGAGAAAGAAACTCATTCAAGTATATCTTCTCATCTTAGTTCCTTGAACACTCATAGATCTGTTAACCAGGTCAATAAAGTGGTGCTGACTTATAGTATCTGATGCACCTTGACTGGAGATGAGTAGGTCATTCATGCCACAAGGTGGACTTTGCATGAACTCTGCATGGCATAGAATTTAAATTTAAAGAAGAAAAGCAGGGGAATTCGTTGCTTTTCAGCAAATAAGATCTTAATCAAGAATCAACTGTTAAAATATAGCAGACAAAACAATAAATTTCCTTCAGCTCTGGGTCAAATTTGAAAGTGTAAAATAAGAGAGGGCATTTCTTAGTCTTAAAATTAATGCAGACAATTCTAAACAACTAAAGGCATCAATATGACTTTAATCGCACATTCACACTATTTAACTTAACTCAGAAAGCAGTGCAACAAAAATTAGAGGTGGGTGCAGAATGGCATATCCGCCCACAAGCCACATGTACAGGCGTATATTTATAGATTGTTAACTAAGCATGTCATAAATGATGTACCGGATTGCCTTTAAGTTGTAAACTTGGGAACTGAAGATTTGGAAGTGTCAGTTTTAAAATTCCAATATCATTTTTTTGGGTTTTTATGAATACACATATCAAAATTTTAAATAATAAAAGACTAACAACAGAGGCAATACTACCAAGAAAGCAGAACATATGCTTCAAATGAAGGACCAATAATCTGAAACTGAATAAAATTTACCTTTTCACTTTGAAGGCACACCACTCAAGGTTCTTCACCTTTAAAAGCACATAAGAAAACCTCGTTCCCTTCTCCTTTCAGTCGACCCTGCAGCCATGGGAGATCTGAATATGTAGTGACATACTCAATTACTTAACAAAGATATCCATAAATGCAGAGAGTAAAGAGAAAAGTAAGCAAAAGGTTCTACACTGCTTTTCTTTTCCATCAGAGCTAAGTGAAGTGGAAGAATTAAAGTTTCCCCTCCCATGAGTTTTAATGGTTTCTCCTCACACAGCCGCTAGCCGAAGACAAGAGAAATGAAGGCTTTACGCCTTTACCTCAATTATAACTTGGCGAAAAGAAAAGCAGAAAACAAGAATCTTGTGCCAGCTTTAAATTTCTTTTCTAGTGGCATTCAAATATCTGAAACCCAGGGTTTTGGCACAGAAATTTTTAAAAAAGAAAAATTATGCACAAAATTCAGAAAGAAAAAATGAACGATTTTTCTTACTTTTTTCCCTCAAAGCAGAAGCTCAAATAACCGTCAGGCAAAGCATACCTGAATGAATGAGATTCCTTCTTCTTCTTCTCTTGCAGTTGCAGGAAGACAGGAAATGGACTTGGTGTTTTGGATCGGACCGCTAACCAGAACGAGGTGACCGGATCTGAGAACGGTTGGATCGCTAGACAAGCTAGCGAAATCAACTCGTTCCAAGGTACACGTGCAACACATTTCAGGTGCGAGCTGAGTTCGAGGTGAAATCCGCTACATTCGTTGGCGTACCCTTGGGCTGTAACTGTGAAATAACGGCCTTGATGTTATTTCGAATTCGGATTAGCTGAACGATTTACCTGTATAGCGGACTGTAACCAATGATGATATTCGACGCCGGTAAATAAATTTATGCCGGTAATAAACCTTTATCATTGGTTCCACAGCAGAATGCTTCGGTTTTAGCACAAGGCTATGCCAACGGGTGCAGTGGGCAAATTTCTTAAATTATTCTTAAGATTTAGTTAATTAAGTACATCTTTACTGTTTGACTATTGTCTAATGCTATCCCTATTGTTTGACAATTGATTAACTCTACTCTTACCATTGGGATCCATTAATATTTCATCACATATGATAATATTATTTTTTTGAAAAATCCAATTTTACCCTCATTTCTGTCATTCCCCTTCTTTTTCTTCTTCTTCTCCTCCTTCACCATCTTCTTTGAGAGACCCACTGGCACCTACTGCCAATCTGCCGAAAAAAACCCAGAAGCTCTGCTCTGTGGTGAAGAGAAAATGATGATTAACCCTCTTAATAACATAAAGAAAATTTTGTTTACCTTTGCGATTTTGTTAAGAAAATGCAAAAGGATCATCTCCACCAGAATAAATTTCAGAACCATTTCTTCAACTTTGGCTATCAGAATCTTCAAGTACTTTCGGAAGCTTTTCTGAGAAGAACTCATTGTTTTACTCCTTAGATTTGAACGCGAGTCAGGTTAACTGATCTACCAGCTTCAAGGGAGGTGGAAAGGGAGAACAAAGAGGGGAAGGGGGTGAAGGAAGAAGAAGATCTGGGAGTTGCAGATCTAGACATTCTTCAGGAAGCAACAGTTCCAGTGAGTTCTTTCACTGCTCTTCTCAGACTTATAGCTGGCGGCGCACTGTTTTGGTAACAGTGGTTTCTCGAGTGGCAACACCATGTTCGTTCTTGATGGTAACAGAGGTTTCTCGAGTTTTTCCACCAGGGTCGCACTATTTTGGTGTGACCTTGATTTCACGATTTTCGGATCTGGCATCGCACATTTTTCTCATCCCATCCCTCTATTTTCCTCAAAACAAATAAGAGAAAAAGGAATATTTTTGGAATATTCCCTTTTTCTCATCCCCATCCCACAAACCAAACGGAGCCTAAGGGTAGTTTAAGAAATTTACCCTTTTTCTTTACTGAGTTGAGGAGACTCCTTTCTCTTGTTAGCTCCCTTTAGACCTTATTTGATTTCACTTCTAAAAAGTAATTTTAAGAGCTGCAACCACACATTAAGGCTACATTTTGAAGCGATGTAAATCAAGAACCGATTTAAAATTTACATCAATTTGGTTTTGTAGGCATTTGGAAGGAGCGTGTAATTATGATCGACATAAAACTCTACTCCGGTTTAGATTTGTTGGCATTTGCATGGAGTGGAGTTTTACATCGTGAATCGATGTAAAACCTCATCAAGCATATCGATGTAAAACTTTACACTTTTTTATCACGGTTTTCAAAATGTAACAGTCATCTATATATGCGATTCAAAATAAAATGTCACCAGTGTATTTACACCGGATCCAAATGAAGCCTAAGTGGTTATTAAGTGCTTATATGTGTTTGGTAAAAAAGTGACGAAGTACTTTTTTTAAAGAAACACTTCTTAAAAAAGTGACCCTAAGGTTGTTTTATTTCAGCACTTCTTAGAAAGTGCTTCTCCCAATCGAATGGGATGAACCAGTCTCTGTTAATTTTTTAATTCCCAAAATACCCCCATGTGAGGGTTTTCTTCCCTCTCCTTCCATTCGAACACAACAAACTAGGGAGTGACACCTTCAATTGTAGGTCCATCGGCAATGATTGATGAAGAGGAAAAACGGCAAGCAGACTTGTCATTTTGCCTTTTTCTATCTATGAAGTTTTTCTTCAATTTAAAGCTATTTTCTTGTTTTTTTAAGTCTAAAACTCCTCTCTTCTTTGTGTTCGCAGATTTGCTTTTTGGCAAGTTTAACAGCAACAATCCCATCGTCCAAGTGCCAACAACAAAAAGGTTAGTTCGCCCAAACTCCTCATCTCCATGTTTGGTGTTCATTTTTGTTTTTTTTTGGATGATTATTTGTCTGATTCAATTTTTTTTTGGTTTCATATGAGGAATCCGAATTTTTTTGCTTGTTTTTTTTTTGCATTGTCTATGAATTTGCTCCTATGCATAAGTAGGATTTTTGGGCGGTTTTTGTTAAAAATCATGCAAAAAATTTACTAAAGTTGGATGAATATTTGGTGATGTTAAATTCACATTGCATTTTGATGTGTGAATATTTGTGATGTTTTATTTATTAAATTCTGATTAATATTTCGTTAGATGTTTATATGAATATTTGATTTTTTTTTCAAAATTGTGATTGCATTTTTTCATGAATTTTTATATGAATATTTGTTAAATTCAAATTGCAATTTTTATTTGTTAAATGTAATAGTGAAGCTTTGTTAGTAAATATTATTTGGTGTTGTTAAATTCACATTGCATTTTTTCATGAATTTTTGTTGGTGATGTTTTTAATATTTTTTGAATGACCCAAATTTTCATTTTTTTGAATAATCCAAATTTAGTTATCCTATTTTTATTTAATAAAATATTGGTGGTGTTTTTTTCTTGAATAATCCAAATTCAATTATTACATTCTTATTAATTTGTATAATAAATTTTATCCTATTTTATGTTTTTTTGAATAATCTGAATTTTCATTTGTTAGTAAATATTATTTGGTGATGTTAAATTCATGTTGCATTTTTTTCATGAATTTTTGTTGGTGATATTTTTAATCTTTTTTTTGAATGACCCAAAATTTCATTTTTTTTGAATAATTTTGTCATCCTATTTTATTTTTTAAATTTGGTATTGGTGGTGTTTTGTTTTATTTTCTAGAATAATCTGAATTTCCAATTATTGATTTATACGTATAGTTAATATAATACACATTTGATGTGATTACACTTGGTGTGTTGTACATGTCCAAGTGAGATGCATTTTTACAAACATTCACACTTTTTTTGTGAAAACTACTCTTTAAAAATACTTTATAGAAGCATTTTGTGAAAATTGTGCCTTAAAAGCACTTTCTAGAAGTATTTTGTGAAAATTGTGCTTTAAAAGTACTTTCTAGAAGTAGTTTATGAAAATTACTCCTTAAAAGCACTTTATGGAAGTATTTTGTGAAAATTATGTCTTAAAAGCACTTTCTAGAAGTATTTTCTGAAAATTGCACCTTGAAAGTGCTTTCTAGAAGTAATTTGTGAAAACTGGTCTTTAAAAGCACTTTTTGAAAGTATTTTGTGAAAACTATGCCTTAAAAGCACTTTTTAGAAGTATGTTGTGAAAACTACGCCTTGAAAGTGTTTTTTGAAAGTAGTTTGTAAAAACTGATCCTTAAAAACACTTTCTAGAAGTACTTTGTGAAAAATTGAAAGTGCTTTCTAGAAGCATTTCTTATTTCTTATTATTATTATTATGATTGTTGTTGTTGTTGTTGTTATCCATGTAGAACTCCATGTGTAGGCCCATGTAGGCTCTCACGTGTTATGATGTGGTGATGTGGTGATTTTTCATTGAAATGTATATTATAATTATATGAAAAGCACTGTTTATATGCATGAAGGAAATGAGAGCTAAAAGTATCATTTATGGGAAAGTAGCTCACCAAACATCCCCACCCAATAAGTGCTTAAAAAACACTAAATGATTGGCAAGTGTGGGTCACTCCGCATAAATCTTGACATCGCTCCAGCGAAGTTGATAGAGCTCTAATCGTTTATCCCTAGGGAACTGAATTTTTTCTGTCCCATCCAATTAGAGCTGAGCATACCGCTCTCCCCTCTTTCTTTCGAAAATGACGGAGTCCAGGCTGTTAACTACAGTCCGGACTTCAAAAATTGATAAAAAATGATTAACCCGCTTCTTTTTCATTCTCTCTCTCCCTTTTCCTACCCTCCCTCCTAAGTAGACTTGTTCATGGGCCGTGTGGCCCGACAGGCCGACCCAGCCCGGCTCGGGCCCCAGACGGGCTTGAACATACATTTGAGCCCGCGAGCCAAAAAGCCCAGCCCACAATAAATTTGAGTCGGGCTCGAGATTTGCCAAAATAGCCTGGCCCGAGCCCAGCTTGGCCCAACCTATAGGTTAAACCCAAAAACCCTAATATCTTAAGTAACCCCTCTTCCTCATTCATCTCTTTCGAATTAGTCGAACTGTCGAACCTCTCTTCTCTTCATAGTGACTCACATCACATCCTCACACTCTTAGGCAGCCATAGAACCGACAAACACTCACCGGCGCAACCAGTAAACTCCGACAAACCAGCAGTGAGTCTTCTCTCTCTCTCTCTCTCTCTCTCTCACACACACACACACACAAACGCGAACTGACTTCACTTTTCATTGTCAAAATCTCAGCTCACCGGTGAACACGGTCACCAGCGGTGAGTCCTCTGTTAGGTTGGGCTTCTGGCTTGGGCCCAAGTTGTAAGCCCGTTGGTCAGGTCGGGCTCGGGCTTGGACTCGGGCCTAACAAAATCCTGTTTATGAAGAGTAAAAACCCGGCCCAAGCCCGGCCCGGCCCGGCCTGGCCCAGCCCATGAACAGGTCTACTCCTGAGCCTCACCGCCTCTTCACATCACCAACACACAGATTGAGTCTCACCGCTGCAACCCTCGTGAATTAATGGAAATGGATTTGAGGCTCATGGGTTTTGACAATCCTTTGTTTTCGGTGCTCCAGCACATTCTCGATGTCTCCAATGAAGTTGAGAAGTCGTTTAACGCTCTTGCACGCACTTATGTTTGAGACGCTAAGACTATGGCTTCTACTTTGGCAAACGTAAAGGAATATCCCAACTCGTATACTTAAGTTCGGTGACATCACATTTAGGTTGAGGACGATAATGTGCTCTTCATCAACGGCTGGGGAACGCAAAAGGGAAAAGGAGAACGAAGGAGCCAAGTATATTAGGAGAGGAGGGTCGACAAGTTCATGAGGAAATTTGTGCTCCTAGAAAATGCCAACACCGGTGCCATTTCTGTTGTCTCTCAAGACAACATGTTTAGAAGCCCGAGACCATTGAGGTCAAGATCACTGAAGTGAAGAACGAAGGGAAGGGGAAAGATCGTCGGAATGTAATGTCAGCCTAAAAGTGTGGGTTTGACGTTTGGTTTGAATGTTCTTTCGGTATTGGTTGTTTTGTTGTTGCTGAATTGGGTATGTTTGTAAGGTCATCACCGGATTCTGATCATGACGGTGCCAATTCCTTTGATAGATGTCTATCCATTGCTCTTTGAATTTGTATACCTCATATTATAACGAGACTTCGCCTTTTTTTGTTTCTGTAAAATCTTTTTGAGTTTCCGTTAAAGTTCCTAGGGTAGCCATTTTCTGAGAAACAAAGAATTTGAATAGGTACCAATCTGCAGTTTACCCATTAGAATTATTTTCAATCGATCGAGTTGCACAAGTTGCAAGGAATGGGATTGCCTAAATGCCTATGCATGACCATTTCTGGGAGAATATGAAATGTTTAATAATTTACCAAAAAATGAAGAAAAAGGAAAGGTAAATAGGGAAATTGTAGTTATTTGTCTTCCACAGTCAAAACCAACAACTTCACAGTTTGAAATTTTTATGGTAAAGAAAATCGTTCCATATGCAGAAATTAGAATATATTATTTGCATCGTTCTCCTGTTATTTGCATTGGATGATTTTTTTTCTTTTGATTCTTGAATATATTATTTGCATCGTTCTCCTGTTATATGAGTTCTATAGTAGGGTGGAACCGGAGGTGAAGGGGGAGGAAGAAAAAAAGAAGAGGGAGAGTTGGGCTCGAGATGGGGAATGAACAGAAGTTGAGAGCTGGCTGTTGCAGCAGGAGAAAGAAAGAGGGAGAGAGTAGTTATACAAAAGGGCATCGGGTGGGACAGGAGTCTACCACCTGCCAGTACGCTAGTTGTGTTGCCGATCTCAACCATTGTTGTCCGAAAGAACTGCAAGTAACAGACTCTAGCAACATGGTAGCATGCAATGGAAATTCGGTGCTGTACATGTAGGGGCAGTGGGGAGGAAGGAGAAGAGAAGATAGAGGGAATGAGAAGCAGCAGCAAGGGTTGCAGCGACAGTTCCAACGGCGGTGGAGATTCAAGTTGGGGAGGGGGGGGAGCGGTTCAGTGCTATGTAGGGACCGTGGGGAGGGAGGAGAAGAGAAGAGGGAGAGAATGAGAAAAAGAGAAAAAAGCATTGAACGGGTGATTTGGATTTCATATCTTGGAGTCCAGGTTGTCGTTAAGACTGGATTCTGTCAGTTTGAATTGTAATAGGGAGGGAGTGACGCGTTCGATTTTAATTGGATGGGACAGAAATTTTTCTGTTCCTAGCCTCCTAGGGGACAAACGATATGAGCTCGATTAGATACCTTCGTTTCTATCATAACTATACAATACGCAGAAATCGGAAAATGACCTTGGAGAAAGAAGAGCGAATGATGAAGCTGCCACCAAGCGACTAGGGCCCTGTTTGAGAACACTTAAAAAAGAAGTGATTCTTTCAATGAGTATTTCTTTTAAGACATGAGATCATATATCAAGTGATTTTTAAGTACTTATTGGTATTTGATAAAAAAGTGGGAAAAAAGTACTTTTCTTTAAAGAAGTACTTTTCTTTAATGAAGTGGCTTTAAATTGGCTTTTTTTAAGTACTTCTTCAAAAAAATAGGACGAATCAGTCTCTAATAAATTTTTATAATGCCTAAAATACCCCTACACCCAAAAATCATTGTTCACCATCTTCTTCCCCTCGAATCCACTTCATGCTCGGTCCCTCTTTGCCCGATCCCTTTCCTACTTCCCTCCTAGAATCCACTTCACGCCCTTACACCCTTACGATGCTCTACTCTTCTGTAACTCTCTCTCTCTCTCTCTCTCCTGCTTCTGAGTTCCGAAAACGCTTCAGAGGAAGAACGACTGAAAGCCTGAAAAGTTGTTGAGACTAGACCTTGAGCCAGTGAAGTTATGTGGGTTGATATTGAGCCAGCCTATGTTTGGTGGGGTGAAGAGGACAAGATCAAAGCTGCACAATGCCAACGATCTGATATTGCCTTTGTCCATGACGAATCATAATTGGAAGTCGATATTGCTGGTGGGAGCGGATCGAGACCACAAGTTCTGTAACCCCATGGTGGAAGGGTGCACCACTAACAGAATTAGATTGTTGGGGAAGTGCTTCGTGAGGGGGTTTGGTGGGAATGTTAGCACCGAAGGAGTTGGTGGAGATGTTATTGAAACATGGCGTCCATGTTGATGCTCATTTTGATGAGATTGGTTTCCATCGGATTGATCTCGTCGACATCAGAAGGGCTTCCGTCACTTTCTCCATGCTTAGATAGTTCTTAAAGTGGCTACTGAGTACTGAGTATGTGTTTTATAGATGATACAAAAAAATGGCGGGAATTATCTACCTCTTTTCTTTCTTCGAAGGACATGTGTACCAGTATTTTATTTATTTTATTATTATTATTATTATTAATTGGATCCACATGGCAGCCCATGTGGGCTCTCAGTTGAAATATGTAGTATAACATGTGAAAAGTATTGTATATATGTATGAGTGAACTAAGGGTTAAAATTGTCATTTGAATAAATATACACTTATGGGGAAAGTAATTTACCAAACATTCTCACCCCAATAAGTATTTAAAAACATAATAAGTGATTTGAAAAGTGGGTTACCAAACAGCCTAAAGGGCTATTAAAATAAGTACTTCTAAGAAGTACTTCACAAGTACTTCTTTTAACAAGTACAATCATCAAACAGGGCCTCGAAAGGAAAAGTGGAAGAGAAGTACTGGGAGATCAGAGAACACGCAGAAATGTACCCCTATGTATGGGCTTCATATATCATCATATACGATCTGCGCCCCACAAGGGGTGCCCCACAACGTCCTACAGCACATCCCCGTCATGAATTGAGAATATCTCCCGATGATGACATCATCATTTTTTGTACATCATCGGGAGATGTTCCCAATACACGGTGAGTATGTGTTGTGGGACGTTTTGGGGCGCAGATGTTAACTCGTGGTCTTGTTGTTTGGACGACCTACAGATGGAGGAAGTTCCAAAAGATTGAGGGTAGAGTTTGAGTTCTCCAAGAAAGACTCTGAAAGCTCATCAAAGCCAAAGAGTCAACAAACACATCAACACCGCACCTATCGAGAAAGCAAAGCTTGATAAAACCAATAAATAATCAGTGAATTGGTAAGTTTTCGTTTGAATTGTACATTTATAACATATTAGTAATTAAGTACATGCATTGCACGTGAGAAATTTTTCTTCATATTAATTATTTGAATTTTAGATATATCATAGTTAAGATAGAAATTGAAAATTAACAAAAGTAACAATATGATTAAAATAAACTTAAATATTTATTATTCAATTATGACATCATAGGTTTCTTTGAAAAGTTGGATCACTAACCCACCATCTAGATAAGTAAATAGCTTTGCTTTTGGATTAGTTTTAAAATAGGGAAAATTTTAGTTGGAGCCAACTGTACATTTAAAATTAGGCTACAAGTTGGTCCATAAACCAACAAAACTTTGACAACCAGCTCTACATTTTAAATTATAAAAACCCCGCCATGTCATCGAAGGCTTATGTGGCTGTTGCCAACATGGGACTCTTAATCCATGTTGGACACAACAAAAAACTTATACTAAAATTGCCCTTTAATGTTGGGTGATTGGAAAATAAAAATAGGGGTTTTTAGTCTCCCTCTCTCTCTCTCTCTCTCTCTCATCATTATCTTCTCAACAACTATGTGATTTGAAAATAAATAAAAATGGTTTTTGGTTTTTATATTTACGTTCCTTATATCAATTTCTCTTAGTCTCTCTCTACCTATCGTTCTCTCTCATTCTCTTTCTCGATTGATCTCTCATTCTCCCTTAATTTTTATCATTCTCCCTTAGTTTCTCTCCCGCTCCCTCTCTCATTTTTTTATTTTCTTACACACTTTTATAGTATTAATCAGATCATATAAAAGAACATGAGACCAACTTGGTATGGTTCAAAAATCAATACACCAATTTGACAAAAATTCACAAGAAGCTCTTGGTTAGGAAATTTACACCAATTGGAGAATGATAAAGATTGAGGGACAAGGAGATATTGATCGAGAGTGAGACTGAGGGAGGAGAATGATAAAGATTGAGCGAGAACAATAGAGAGAGGGGGAATGAGAGAGAGAAGTTTTGATTTGGCTACAGGCCGAAGTTGAGAAAGTGGAAGAGACAAAGGGAGTGAGAGATCAAGAGATGACTATGAGAGTGAGAGAGAGAAGGGAGGGAGATCGAGAGACAGGGGGAGTGGAAGAGAAACTGAAAACCAACTTTTGATATAGGTATTTTGTTGTGTCCAACATGGACTAAGAGTCTTATGTTGGTAACAGCCACATAAGCCTCCAGTGACATAGCAGGGGGTTTTATAATTTGAAATGTAGAGCCGATTGTCAGAGTATTGTTGGTTTCTAAACCAACCTGCAACCTAATTTTAAATGTACAACCGATTTTTACTATAATTTTCCGTTTAAATATATTTCATTTACATTATATAAAATATTTTTTACTTATCACACTTAATTTTTGTGTCTATGCTATCATTTGACTCAAACCACTAACCCACCATCTAAAAATAAAATTGTTTAATTTTTAGCCTGACATTAAATTTTGTAATACATTTCCATCATTAATAAAATTATTTCTTTTGTATAGAACTTATTTTTGTTCAATACAATAAATGCACAATATTAGAGGTGTATCCAATATTTTATTTCTTTATAAATATATAACATTAGATATGTGCCCAAAATTTTCTCTATCTTTTTTTTATTATTTTTGTGATTCTTTGTATTTTTTATTATTAAAAATTTTATTATTTGATTATAACATCATTTCATTTCTAGGTAGAATTTGAATTTGGCATTCCATTTTTATCATTAATAAAAATACTTCTTACATTTCATAGTTATTTATTTGAATTTTTATTATTTAATTATGGCTTTATTTATTAATCCATTTGACCCCAAATGGTTGAATTGCTTTCCCACCACCGGGAGGAAAGAAATACTTTTCAAAATATTTATTTTTATACTATTAAAATTAATATTGTAGGTTTAAGGATGAGAAATATATATCTTAAATATAGGATTTAATGAGAGAGAATAGGAAAATATTTTTATTTCCAATTGGTTTTAAATTTTACATTCCATTTCCATCATTAATAAAAACATTTCTTATTTATCATACTTATTATTGTTTAATATGTATTTTAAAAATGTTCCCATTTTCTAATTTCTATTTTTTTAATTTTATCTATTTTATAATTTTATTATTTAATCGTGGCAACATGGATTAACCCATTTGACCCAAAATAATTTAATTTCTTACCACCACCTAGATGAAAACACTATTTTTGCTAGGTAGATTTTAAAAGTATAAGCTTTTATATTATTGGAATTATTAATTTATTAAGTATAATTTTAATTTATAGAACTTAATGATAAGAAGAAACAAAAATAACTTAAATATATGATTCAATGTACATGAATGCAAGTTAATAACTTAAATGTTGGATTTAATGAGAGAGAATTGAATGCATTGAATATCTTTAAATTACCTCTTTTAAACTCATTTAATATCAAGAACCGATTACCCTATTTTCTCCCATTTTTTATCAATAAATTTAAATAAAGAGGGATAAATTTTGTCCTTAGAAAATTCTATAAATATTCTTGAGGCCATTCGTGCTTTTTAAAGTACTGGTAATTAAGCACATGCATTGCACGTGAGAAGTTTTTCTTCATATTAATTACGTGAATTTTAGATATATCATAATTAAGATAGAAATTGAAAATTAGCAAAAGTAACAATGTCATTAAAAATAAACTTAAATGCTTGTACCAAATAACAATTATTATTATTATTATTATTATTATTATTATTATTATTATTATTATTATTATTATTATTATTATTATATTTTGTTTCCATTTCTACCATAAATAAAAACAACTTTTATTTTAACAATTATTTTTACTTAATATGATGAATATATAACATTAGAAATATTCTCAAATGTTTTTGACAAAATTCTGTACATTTTCATTTTTGGTGTTCTATCTTTTCTTTAAATATTTATTATTCAATTATGACATCATGGGTATCTTAGAAAAGTTGGATCAGTGACCCACCATCTATATAAGAAAATAGCTTTGCTTTTGGATTAGTTTTAAATTAGGGAAATTATAGTCAGAACCAGCTATACATTTAAAATTAGGCTACAGGTTAGTCTAGGAATCAACAAAACTCGGACAATGGACTCGACTTTTTAAATTATAAAAAAGCCCTACCATGTCATCGGAGGCTTATGTGGCTATTACCAACACGGGACTCTTAATCCATGTTGAACACAACAAAAACTTATATTGAAATTGCCCTTTAATGCTGGGTGATTGGAAAATAAGAAAATGTTTTTTAGTCTCTCTCTCTCTCTCTCTATGCTCAATGACTGTGTGATTTGAAAATAAATAAAAATGGTTTTCGGTTTTGTTTTTACGTTCTCTCATTCTTTCTCTACCTATCGTTCTCCCCCAATCTCTCTCATTCTCTTTCTTGGTCAATCTCTCATTCTCTCATAATTTTTATCGTTCTCCCTCAGTTCCTTTTTTTTTTTATTTTCTTACACATTTATATGATATTAATTAGAGCGTATAAAAGAACATGAGACCAACTTATTATAGTTCAAAAATCATTACACCAATTTTATAAAAGTTCACAAGAAACTCTCGGCTATGAAATTTACACCAACTTGATAGAAATTTATAATTTGATTGTACAAGTGGTTGGTCTCTTTAGTTCTTTTATACAGTATGATTTATATTATAAAAATTCATAAGAAAAAAAAAATGAGAGAGGTAGCAAGAGAAAGACTAAGGGAGAAGGAGATATTAATCGAGAGGGAGAGTGAGAATGAAGAAATGAGAAAGAGAGAGAGAGAGATAAATCGAGGTTTTGATTTGGCTACATACCAAAGCTAAGAGAGTGAGAGATCGAGAGATGAATATGAGAGTGAGAGAGGAGGGAGGGAGATCGAAAGACACAAGGAATAGAAGAGAAATTGAAAGCCTATTTTCGTTATAGGATTTGTTTGTGTCCAACATGGATTAAGAGTCTCATGTAGAGCCGGTTAGAGTTTTGTTGGTTTCTGGATCAACCTACAACCTAATTTTAAATGTATAACCGATTTTGACTATAATTTTTCCTTTAAACTATATATTTCATTTACATTTAATAAATAATTTTTACTTATCACAATTAATTTTTGTTTGTCTATGATATCATTTGACCCAAACCACTAACCCATCACTCAAAAAGAAAAATAGTTTGATTTCTAGGTTGACATTAAATTTTGTATTACATTTCTATCATTGAAACTTTTGTTTCTTATGTATAATACGTATTTTTGTTCAATATATTGAATGCATAACATTAGAGATATACCCAATATTTTATTTTTTTATAAATATATAACATTAGATATGTGCCCAAAATTCTCTATCTTTTTTTTTTAATTTTTAGGATTCTTTGTATTTTCTATTTTTTAAAATTTTATTATTTGACCCTCGAAGGGAAGCAAGTACCTCGGGCATGGAATATTGTCAACTTAAGACGATACTATCTGTAACAACTGAGTAGGCCACGAGCCACTCCCAAAGCCTAAGGGCCAAAATGCCGAGCTAACACGATCTCAACGCAATAAGACCTGGTCGCCTCTGAGGCACGGACGGATTTCAAAAGTGAACTATAAATCACTCCCAGAGCCTAAGGGCCAAAGTGTCGAACTAACACGATCTCAGCGCAATCAGATCCAGTTGTCTTCATGACATGGGTGAACTTCAAGAGAGGAGTATAAACAGCTCGGGCTTAAACCCCACCAAGCATAGCTTATTCTAGTACGACGATCGAACTAGAGAATAACCAATGAGCATATAGTTCGGGCACACGTGGTAATCACTTTGTCGTGCACCATAAAGATGCCTTAAATGGTTTAAGGAGCAGTTCGAGGTAACAATTATCGAGGAGTTCTACTTCGGGTACGTAGCCCTCATAGCTTGGGTGTTGAGATCGCCTTAGCAAAGATAAAGATAGCATATCATACTTGGAAGAAAAAAGGGAGAACTTTCATTGTCATTTCAAAAAAAAAAGGAAAGAAAAATAATAATGCGATAACCGAACTAAACAACTCAGGAAAGTCTAACTATCACAGGGCACAACCGCCCAACCAAAGACCTTTGAAAGACCGGGTTTATGGCACCGGGAAGCCACCAGAAGTCCAGAGAAACACCGCCTCAGGGATCTGCCTCATCATCCTCTAGGGAGTCAGCCTCCTCTTCCTCCGCTTGGTCCGCCGTCTCAGGAGACAGACCCTTCATAGTAATATCGTCGAGGTTGAGTCTGGAGAACTTCTTCCGAACTAGCCACCGGGCACCGGCAAAGCTTAAACCTAGAGCGGTACGAACCCGAACCATATTCCGCCTGGAGGTCGTGGAATTCCTGGGAGTCTTTAAAATCCCAGACCGCTTTCTCTCGTTCAACCTCCACCATTTGATCAAAGTTTCGAGTCCAATTTAGAAGAATGGACTCCAAGTCCCACACCTACTGCCTGAAGAGCTTCCTCTCTGCCGCCATCCTCGAAAATTCCTCCCTGTAGCGCGCGCTCTCTTCAGAAAGCCGGGCGATTTGAGCCTCCTGGTCGTGGACGAGTAGCTCTTGAGAATCGCTCCCCTTGCAAGTGTGATGAAGCTCACCCCGGATCCGGTCGAGCTCGCCCTGGAGCTTCTTGTTAGTAGCCTGCTGGTCGAGGGTGTCGACATGATGGACGCGCATCTGGAGAGCCATGGCATGGATGGCAGAATTCACCTGCCAACAGAAGAGAACATCAGAGGACACCGGAGAGGTGCAAAATAAGAGAAGAAAATGGAAAGGGAAAGGGGTCACTTACCACCATGCAGTGGGTAGAGGTGAACGCGACGAGGTCCCCGGGCTCCATACTCCCCCACTGAGCGACCTCGTCGTTAGTAATCGCCTTCCGGCTCCTCCGGCGAGCCACAAGGTAATCGTTCACCCCTTCCCATTTCCCCACTAGGAACCGGGGGTAAGGGCGTGGCTAGAGGGGGTTACAGGGAGCCTCCCCTCGCTGAGGGAGTTCATTCCCTCCGAAGTCAACCCCACTAGTTCCCTCGGGAGTGGGTACCGAAATTTCGGGCGGAGGGGAGGATAAAACCGGCTCAGCAGACCTGTACTCTGTACCCCTTGAGGGGGGAGTCCGGTTGGGGCGCGTCCTCTTCGCATGGCGCCTCTGGCTGCTCGAGAGAGGCGGCGCGAATCGGCACTGGACATGATGGTTGTCAAGAAGAGCATCAGTGTTAGTCCGACAAGAATGAAATACATGCATGCGAATGTGAGTACCACGTCGTCACAGAAACCATGTGACCTAAAAAGACAACCTACCCAGGCTCAGGCCGGCTTGCACGAGCTTCTCCTCGACCAAGTAGTCCGAGCAAAGGAAGCCTACCGGTGCCCAGGACAGCATCGTTTTCCGAACTTCGGGGTCCAGCTCGGCCCCGGGGTCCTGGATGGCGCCCCTCCAAGCAATTGGGAAGGGCCACCCCTCAGGGTTACGAACCACAAAGTAATCCCGCTTCCAGGCGGGAATCTTGTTTGGAAGCTCGTATAAGAGCTTATAGCCGCGACGGGGAGAGAGGTAGTAAAAGCGCCTCTCCGGAGGAACCCCAGGAGCAGCATTTTTTATACAGAGGATAGAGACAAAAATATCGAGTACAGAGGAAGACAGTACTCATAACACAAAGATATAGTCCCAACCATGTTTCGAATGGCGTTGGGATGAAGCTGGTCAATGGTGACGTTAAAGTGATTTAACACCTCCACTATCAAGGGGTGTAGGGGGAGACGCAAGCCAACCTCGAGTTGTTCCTGGAAGATTACTATGTCATTGAGACCATGCTCACAAGGGAAGTTGCGAGTAGGGAGGCTGTAAACCAGGTCCCTAGGGAGGCAAAAGTAGCGGATTAGAGATCTGAGTCTCTCCGCTGTCATCAAGGAAGGGCCAAAGGTGTCAGGATCCCTTCCCCTAGAAGTAAACGCTATGTTGCCGGAGGCCTCCCGAGCCTCCGGGATCTGCTCCCAGTCTCCCCCTGACCTCGAGGGAGCATCGTCATCCTGGCTATCGCCCCAGTGGTAGGTATAGTACGGGTACCCAGACATGGCTGACAGCGATTGGGACTCACCGGAAGAGACAGAGCGAAGCAAACTGAGGAATTTGGGTAGACTAGATGAAGTGCGTGACCTCAGAATCCGAAGACAGCAAGATGGTGTGGGAGAAAGTGAGGCCCAAGGGCCCCCCCTATTTATAGTCTCCACCCTTCCAAGTTGACGGTCCGGATCAAGGCAAATCCAACGGCCTGCGGGCGCCCTGACCGCATGCCTTCTGAAAACCGAAGGTGATTGGCCCGTCTTCCATAATTAAGGTAATCGCGGCCGCACAACGTTCGGAGTTAAAAGCCACCTCAGCACGTTTTCAGAATCCGAAAGTCAGGAAAGTCAGAAAATCTCTTGATTCTCGCAAATGCATTTAATGTGGGCAGTCAATCAAGTTTGAATTTCGGTCAAATCAGTCCATTGCGCTTCATAAACTCCCCGCGCTAAGGCAGCGCTCTTAGCCCAAGGAGTGGGGGGCAATTGATGGAGGGTGATTTGACCCCACCTATGAAACGGTGACGCTTGGACATTGAATCAGCACGAGCGACAACTCAGCGTTGTAACCTGGTACGACCAAGTGGCGGGCCTACAAAGCAGCTCGCTACATTGTAGCTCACGAAAGGAGTTCGCCATGAGGCGAACCCCGGGCTCCCCGAGCTACCTTTGAAAAGATACTCCAAGGCAGTTTTAGCTCACGAGCTAAAGTCATTAGCTCGTTCAAGCTCCCAAGCGGACAAGCCATCCCCAGGGCCAATTCTACTAAGGGTAACCCTGGAGTGTTCCAAGTTCACTACAGAATAGCTTGCGAATGAACCGCACGAGCACGCCCCAGGAAGCTTCCGACTGACAGACCGTACCGGTCAGACTGCGCCATATCCCTTATTGACGGCGCAGTCTCAGTCCTTTCGGCAGTCTGCGTCCACATCTCACAGCAGGCAAGGGCATGCCTGTCACTTCGGAGACATGTCATTCACCCGAGCGAGACGTACGCCACAACGGCCACCTGCGCAGCCCTGGCAGGTAACGGCTGTGGCAGGAGCCCAGTGGCGGTTATGCCCGACTTGACGTAAATGTCCCTATAAAAGCCCTCAGGGCAGAAGAGAAATCTTCTTCTTGAGACCTCTAATCTCTCAAGTACAGTGAGAGCGCGCTATCTGCACTCTTAGCCTTCCTCTCCTTTTTGCTTCTCCTACATAGTATTAACTTAAGCATCGGAGTATCCCCACCGGGTAAACTCCCCGGGGATTCTTCTTCTTGCTCATCTCAGGTACCTTCCAGGAGCCACGTGAATGACAGATAGGAGTGACCGGATCGCGTTACATCATGTCGGTAGGATAGAATTGCATTTTCTCTTAAAGATTTGTACGTGTGTTTTCTTGAACTTGTAAGATTTACCGATTTTTTTTTCTTGAATATAACTTTGAGATGTTGAAAAATGGTGTAGTATTTGGAAGATTGTATTTAATTCTGTAGATATGCTTTTTCTCCTCAGAATAGTGAAAATTGAGATTGAATCTCTAACTCTCAATTCCATTTTTTCCTTAAAAAAAATCCACTTTTTTCCTTGGAACAGCCACAATTGTAATTAAAACAGACAGTTATGAATTTTAGTTGTTGGGTTTACTCCATTTATGTATTTATCTAGCTTTGAGGTTGAAATGAACACCTTAAGTGGTGAGAATTAGAATTATAGAAGAGAAGTAGAGATATATATGATATTGTTATTGATCATGATGCCTAATATTCAATTAGCTAATTGTGTTTGCCTTCGATTAAATGTACCAAATAGTTAATTTTTTTAATTGGTAATAGCTTTTTTTTTTTAATTTGATTATACAAATTTAGGTCATACACGTGACCCGGAGTTGCTAAGGGCACATTTTAAACAAGTTTCCCTAAGATGGCCATTGTGTGACAGGTTTCTAGTTTATATTAGTAGTTTTTTAAAGCTTCATATAGATAGCATTTCTTGGTGGTTACAAATTCATTTGATTGAAACTTCTTATCTGGGTAATTGGTCCCTGTTCTTGATTCTGAGCTGAAGCTTATCCAAACGCAAGCTTAATTTAGCAATTTCATAGATAGAAATAATAATGTTCTCCTTTGAACTACTTTTACTAAAGGAGGAGGATTGTGTCAGGTTGGCAATTTGCATTAAATTTTTTTGCCAAACTCTTATGAACATGGATTTTTGCCAACCCCATATAGATATTGTTAGAAAAGTCTTAGATGATGATGAAAGGGCTTTCTTGTAGATTTTTTTTTTCTCTAACAACTAGTAAAGAAAATTTGTACGAAATTACAGGCTCTGTTCATATTTTATCTTCACATCTTCAGTGGTAAAATCTCAAGCTGACAAATATGAGAATAAGGGTTCAAGTCACACACTGAGGACAGCCACTTTATGTAAAAATGCCAATATGGAATCCACCCTTTCCAATGTACAGACCAACTATCTTCCCACCTTAGTTCAACATTGTTATTTTGAGGGAGCCATTTGATAACCATTGAAGTGAATGACTTAATGTTTTGTTGGATAAATTAATTACATATAAATAAAATATTGGAGTGTATTCCAATAAACCCAATTTCAGTGTCAATCATTAAGGAGCTCACAACCTCAACTTATTCAATAAAATTAAAAGCAATAAGCCATTTTAATTAAGCTGTTATCAAATGGTCCTTTAGTGTTTCAATCTCAGAGGATAGACATTTTCAGTTTATTATGGTGCATCCATCATTTTCCATCTTATTATAAATTTATAATGTCATGATCTTAAGCATCAGGCTGCTTCAAATGCACATTATTATATTCCTTCTCTTTACGTAGAGACATTAAATATTGTGTCATGTAGATATAGAGCACTAGTTGTGGCAATGATGGTTCCACCTAGGGAATTTCCTTTGTCAAACACCACTTGGATGACTGTAAAGCATTTGGTTTGTGGATATTCTGGATTATTTTCCGTCTTTGCCTTGTCTCTCTAATGAAACTGAAAGTGGCTTATTGCTTTTTGTCTTTTCGTGTTATGTTTGCCTTATTCAGTAACTCTCTTTCATTACACATGTTAAGACTGAAGAATCTCTTTTGTGGCGGCACTGCACCCCTGGAAAGATGTATTGGGTTTGCTGAATGCCCAATACAGATTCGGACTCCTTGATTATCCATTAGGTCTACATGTAAATTTGGACCATACACTGAGATGATCGGATTGTCATCTGCTGTGAGTACGTTTAACCATGGCCTGACTATTACCTCTCTGAGACTTGTTACAAATCTATAGATACATGTTAATTTTGTGCAGATAAACTCATAAAAGTATACAGACACAAATATAATCAGATTGGGTCATCATATGGGGATGGATCAAATTAATAATAAACGGACTAAATTCAGATTGGGTTAAATACCAAAAAAATAAAAGAATTCGGATCAGGTTCAGATTCAAATTTGTACAGATACTGTTTTGCAGCCCTGCCAACCCTAAAGTCGTCTCCCTCTACAAAATTGTAGAGTATGTAATTGCACTGTTTTTAAAACCGGACTGGACCGGATGGTTGGATCAGAAAAACCGAGAATCGGTCACTTGATCAATTCCGTTTTCCTCTAAAACCGTTTTTTCCCTCAAAAATCATTGATTTTGGTCAGCAAACCGCTGAACCGGTTAGTTAATCGTTCAAACCGTTTGAACGGTTTTGACTGTTTTTCAATTTTTTATTTTATTTTATTTTATTTTTTCATCAGAACGAGCTGCCCATTCGGATCAAACAGTCAAACCTTTCGAATCGGTAACTGGACCCCTGACCAGTTCGTTTTTAAAAACCATGTGTAATTGCATTTTTATTAACTAACATGAAATTTGCCTGCTTATGAAAATAAGCAACTGATGTGACTTGACTAATTATTTAAAATCAATGAAGGATAAAAAAACTAGTTTTACTAATGTTTAAAATCCGGCCCGGTGGTTGAACCTTTTCAGTTTTTCCCTTCATGTTATTGAGTCAACAGTCAACCATTTGAGTCAATGGGCCAATCTATGATGCTGTATTTTTATTAATACAATTTTTTCAAGGGAAAATCTATGACGTGGAAAAGATATGGTATGGGAAGAGTTTTGATCAATCAAAATCCATCCATGAATTTTGATAAATGACACCTAATTAGCTATCCCATTTATGATTCCAGTTGACTGGTCAGAAATTTTACAGATATCATATCTTTTTCATATCATAGTCGAACCCTTTTTTTAAAGAAGTAAAATAATATAAAAAATTAATAACCCATTGACGATTGAACTGGGCAGACAAATCAACAATTTAACCATTTAGGTCAATGGATTGTTGACCAAATTGGTAGATTTTATAGACTTCGGATCACCTGCCCACGTCTACCCACAACACACTACCCCGTGAATTGGGAACATCTCCCTCTGCATAATGCTATGTAGGAGGATGAGATGTTCTCCATATGCGGCTGCAATGTTATGTGGGTAGGTGTGGGCAGAGTTTGTGTGGGTAGGAGATCCAAACTCGATTTTTTATTGGCCAAATCAATAGTCCAACTGGTTAGGTAAACAACAGTTTGAAAACACTAAATATATGTTTGGCATCGATGCTGCAAATACAGCACCGTTTTCTGATGTGTGGGTTGGAAAGTGTCTTTTTTCTGTTTGGAAACATTGCTGCCAAGTAGGACATTTCCACGTCACTGCCACATCATGTCCTCGTTGGCAACAAGGAATTGCAATCTAAGAAAATGCCAAATTCGACATTGCTCCAAACCATGCCTTTTCAATTTCCAATGTGTGACTTGGAGCACCGTTTTTATAGAAAAATGATTTCAAACAAAGCATTTCTTGAAACACCGTTTCTTCCGACATAATACTGATGTATCACAGTTTTCTAGAACAAGACGCTAATAAATACCACCAAAATGCCAAACACATCCCCAATTTGTTCAATTAAAAAAGAGTTTCCCTTTTGATATCCCTCCATGTGATTTGGCTATCGAATCACTATTTGCTGATGGGTTGTTGTTTTTATTTTTTTATTTTTTAAAAATCAAATTACTGGCAAACAGCCCGTAGTGTTTCTCTAATTCATTTCTCTCATAACATGATTATGTTTTTTTTTTTTTTTTTCTCATTTTACTCCATGGAACACACTCGTCCGTTCCATGGCAATTGTAAGGCACTCTCTATCTCTCCCAGAAACCTGATCATTTCGAGGGGATAGCCGGATAGGGATATGACATCATTTTCAAAATGTAAATTGAATAATCATCAGCCTACCCTCGCTTACTTGATTACTTTATTTATCCCCTTAGAATTTTATAATTTTTATTTAAAAATAGAAAAACAAAGCACAGGCTACTCATAACCGACGCAGTTTCCTTTTTATTAGGAAACATGTAATTATTGCCCTGTAAAGTATAGTCATCTTGTAACACCAACCCGCTTATGGTTTAAGCCATGGTTTTTAAAACTGACTCGGTGCTGAATTGGTCAGGGGTCCAGTTATTAATCGAATAGTTCAAACGATCAGCTCGTTCTGATAAAAAAAATAAAAAAATTTTGATAAACGGTTGAAATCATTCGAATGATAAACCTGCCAGTTCAGCAATTTAATGACCAAAATCAACGGTTTTGAAAAAAAAAATGATTTCAGGAAAAAACAAAACTGATCAAATGACCAGTTCCCGGCTTTTTCAGTCCAGTTTTAAAAACCATGGTTTAAACTAATAACAAGTCAAAAGCTAACCAAAGTGCCAACAGGCTAATTGGTAAGATCACCAGCTGTTTATAATGGAGACTTTGGATTGAATCCCGCCTGCATCAGGGTTGGGTGGTTATTTGGTCAGGGGAATGTGATAGACTTTGCAAACCCATTAGCACCAAACCAAAGATCCTACCTTCAATCCAAGCATATGCCGAGCCACCCTTGGCCAATCTAGTTTTCCATTTCATGGACAAGCTGGGCTTAATACCTATAACAAGGTTATAATTCGGGCTTGATCTCGGTCCAACTCAAACCCCCAGCCATTTCATGTTATATAACATATAATATTGATATAAAATTTATATTATACTTCATATAATGGTCGGTCACCCCTTATTTCGGATCATGGTTCCTGGGTGGTATGAAAAAATTTTTTATTTACTTTAGAAATACACTTTGGCTTCTTTTTTTTTATCCAAGAAATACTTTTGCTCCTTCACGGTAGGTGACAAGGCCACGCCTCCTTCCACTTTTCGATTAAGTTGCTTTACATCCACCGTGAATAGGATTAGCTGGAGACAAAAATATACACACTCGGCTGAACTACGGACTACTTGTCACGGTTGAACACGCTACAGCTGGGTCCTAGGTATTGCCTATTATGAGCACGGGTGTGCATGAATTTATATCCAGCTCATCCGGACTGAAATTGGGAAGCCTTTTCTTTCTCTTTTATGAAAAGAGCTAAAGTCAACTCATAAGCTCCAGAAAAGAGGGCGTCATGCGCCACGTACTCTGTTATCAGTTCGGGTCTCCTGCCAATAAAACCAATATGATCCGACAAAGAACATGCATACATGGTAGTGTTAGAACGTTTTTATTGCAGGAGATTCTAACCCGTGTTTTATCGGTTGAAGCAATCCAAGCAAACCATCGCTTCAAGCTTAAGATTCCCTGATTTGGATGGTAGGGATTTGTAACCGATAAAACGCTTCAACCTTATCCCAACGAGCCACTGCATATGCACATCGGGAATATCTCCCTTGATATTCGTGAGAGATGTTCCCGATATACAGTTGCATTGGCTGATTGAAACGTAGTGGGCACCCTGTGTTGGTAGCTGATCCGACCTCTGATTTTGACGCGCGACCCGTCTACCGAATTAGTTTGCGAAAGCGGTGGGCCGTGGGCCCCAAGAAAAGAATTCCTCTTGCCCTCTTAATATTGCCCGCATGGCTAACTACCTTTGTTACGTAGTATTATAGTATCTCCTTTTGTTATCTGACTCAGAATTCATAAATTGATTAAAAAATAGTACCTGTCTTCGCCCAGCCTCGCTCTCTGCCTCTCCACCAATTCTCTCCCTCTATCGCTCTCTCTGATTTCCCCTTCCTTCGCACTTCATTCTCCGAGTCTCATTTCTCCTTCTCCAGAGCTCTCATCGTGTGTCCGACAACGCCATGGCGAAGAACATTTTGGTAACGGGTGGTGCCGGCTACATTGGCAGCCACACTGTTCTTCAGCTCCTGTTGGGAGGATTTAAGGCTGTCGTCATCGATAACCTCGATAACTCCTCCGATATCGCCATAAAGAGGGTAGCCGAACTCGCTGGAGAATTCGGCAAGAATCTTAGTTTTCATCAGGTTTGGTTCCTGTTCTTTGTTGTATACGTTCTTGTGAAAATGAAGATGTTTCTGCTTGATCCTTGTTCTGTTATTGTTTACAAAACCTAAATAAGTCTGATTGATGATTGTTTTAACTTGTGTGGACATAGTTTGTCTATTGTTTAGGTGTTTGAACTTATCTTTATAGCTTGCAATCCCGAGATTGATATGCTGATTTACGTGCTTAAGCTAACGTGTCGGTTGATTAGATGTTTGATCAATCACTAAAGTTAGCAATGTTCGAAGTGGATTACTTATTTCACGGTTTTTGATTGAGAATAAGTGAGCTCAAATTCTTCAATGAATAGGTGTTTAATTTGTCTCCATGGCTTGCAATTTTACAGACTACATCATGTATCCATGTATATGTCTGACGCCGTGAGTTCAAATCATTATTTAATTTTGTGTTTCATCTTTATCTGCAGCTTAATCTATACTTAGGTGTGATGTGACGATTTGAGATTGATTGCTCAATTGATTAGGCCTTTGATCTATTTCCGTAGCTTACATTCAATAGATAGGTATACTGATTTGAAGTTATTGAGCTTAATCCGTCACTTAAAGAAACCTTTACAATGCAAGAGTTTAATATGCAAATAGTTACGGCTATACTTTGCCATGTGATTTGTTAAGTCCAGGTTTTGCTTAGATCTATTAAGAGGAAAACTTAATAGAAAAGGCTGCATCATCCTGTCATCCACAAGTTCTTTTCCCTGATCAAAAGTAGGAAAATGTGTTGTGAGCCTTGTAATTTGGTTAATATGACACCTGTACCCAATGGAAAGATAAATAGCAATCTTAAATGATCTTGTTCTCAATTGAACCGGATCCCAAAGTTCTGCCAGTATGAGGGTTGCACCTATTATCAGACAGACTGCCCGTAAGGTATAAGAAAGAAATAACCATCTCATGTAATCAAGTGATTGAAAGATAGATCTATATCCTGTACAGTCCTGCCCTGAACATTAGATGAAAGAATATCTGGGCTGGTTCACAGGGTCTTCTGGATTAAATAGATCAGGGCTTGACCATGCATCTCTCTCCACATGGTTTAGCTTTTTGAATCACTTTTTTTATTGTTGCTTTCAGGTTTTCACATATATATTCTCTTTGCATAGATCATAAAGCTCTCTCTGAAGCTTACATCATTAATTTTAGTTTTTTAATTCATGGATTTTTGAAATTTCCAGGAATTGTTTGTCTACCTTCATTCAGTTAGTTCTTTTAAACATGGTTTCTGAGATTTCTAACTTCTGTTCTCCTCTGCAGATTGACCTTCGGGACAAAGCTTCCCTAGAAAAACTTTTTTCTTCAACGAAGTAAGTTACTATTACAACTGATGAACATATTCTGTTTAATTCCCAATCCTTTCTCATACTCTGCTTCTGTACAATAGGAATCTTGACTTTGATGAGTGCCTCTAGTTTGCATCTCTTGTAGCATCTACTATCAGAGTTTCACAGTTGATGGTATTTCTGTTATGTCAGAAACCACCTTGCTCTCTTCTCAATCATTTTAATATAATAGTTTAAGTAGGGCAGAGAGTGATTAAAATGAGTTGGACCATGATGTAGAAGGATGGATTGGATAAAAGGGATTGTCTCAGTTGAAATTGAACTATTGGCTTCCTGAACTAGCATTTGTTCACAGTTACTGTTATGAAACCAAGGGAATAAATGAGGTGGCATGTAATACAAGAAGAAAGAAAGATATTACCCCCATGATCCTCCTGATATTTTGAGACTGCCATGACAATCAGGGCTTGCTAAATTTCCGGTCAATTTTAGAAGATTTCGAGGGGAGGGGGAGGACTATCACCAGCCTATTCAGTAGTTATGGAATTCTGAAGAATTTCAATCTTGCATCTCTTCTTCAATCTCCAAGTGACAGTGGTGAGTAGTTCCATCTTTACTTGATGCTACCCAATAACCATTATCAAGTGTACTGATGGCACTGAGAAAGTGTTGTGGCAGAGGATAGGGTTGGGGTGATGCTTGTGGTATCTTTCAGTTTTATTCTTCTGGAATCAATACAGAGTACCCAAAAGCGAGCTTAGCATATTTAGGTGCTTGGGTTAAACCATGTAGACAGTGCTGAAGGAAATGCTTTGTGACAGTGGGCTTTCATGTTGCAACACATATAGAAGATCCTAAACAATGGCCCTTTCTGTAGCATTGTCTTTTTTTCACCAATGGATTTTATGGCTCATAAAATCATTTACATCTAGTTGAGTCATAAGGATGTCTCTTTTATCAATTCAAACTTCTTGAATGACCATCTGGACAACTTGTTGTGGATTTGATTTAAATTTTTGATAGTCCATTTGCTTCAGTCAACTTTTACTATGGTTTACAATAACAAGGTTAAGGATTTTGATACTAGGCTGAGATGTCTATGTGACAAGAAATTTTATTCCATACCTTAATTGCATCAATTTAGTGCTACATATTTTTATCTTAACCTTTCTGCTACATTATAACATTTCTCTCATCCTCATCCATGCTGCAGTTTTGATGCTGTTATCCACTTTGCTGGATTGAAAGCCGTTGGTGAGAGTGTTCAAAAACCATTGCTTTACTATAATAACAACATCATTGGAACAATAAATCTCTTAGAGGTCATGGCTTCCTATGGGTGCAAGAAGGTACTGCTTTTCTCTTAAATCAGAAAGCAAGATTTGAGAGGTTCAGCTAGGATTCACTTGACTGTTGAATCAAATTTTAGTGTCCTTAATCGATATTTCCCAATTTTAAGAATAAATGAAAAATAATAAAAAAAAAATTGTGACCATCTCAGTTGTAAATTTGTCTGGGTGCAATCCCAGCTGTAGGGGCAGAGTCAGGTCTTTGAGAATTTTGGTTCTCTCTGACACTGGTCCTCGAGTTATGACAAGAAGCCTTAAATCTTATTATGTCACATGACTCACACCCAAATACGTGTTTTTCCCTTACACTAATATTAAATCTCTTGAAATCTTTTAGCTCGTTTTTTCTTCATCAGCCACTGTTTATGGATGGCCAAAGGAGGTGCCTTGTACAGAAGAGTTCCCCTTGAGTGCAACAAACCCATACGGACGAACCAAGGTATTGTATGACAACCCAGTGCCAATCCCTTTATGATGTGTAACACTAAAAGAAACAAATGTTGGTAGGGCACATACAAACATGAGGAAAAGGAGTGCAGATCACCTGCCAACAAAACACGTCCCAACCCTCTACCAACATGATCTCACACCGCACATCTCATACATGGCAGGTCCCACTTTTATGGTGGGTCCCAGTCTCATGGTGAGATTTCGGTGTTAGATCAGGTTGATAGAGCGTTGGAACGTGCTTTGTTGGCAGAAGATCCCAACTTGAGGAAAAGGACATCCGACTTATATTTTGTTTCTGGCCCTTCACTCTGTCTAGTGTCTGCAAAGGCATTTGAGATGTGAACCTTGAAACATGAATCTCCAGTTGTTCATGAAGCATGAATGAGCTGAGGCATAAGTGAGGCATGTTCCACATGAACATATGAAATGGATTTAACAAAATGATAACTAAAAACAATTATTCAGTTTTTTAAATTTAACTTTCAACTGTCAAGTCCGACCCTGATAGATCATAGACGTGAATTACACATTTACCTTTTCACAAAGAAACACATAAAAGAGATAATGTTAGAAAACAAAAACAAAAAGAAAAGTAATATCTATATTTTATTGTATGCTTGTTTATGAAAGAACGTTTTTATGTGATGTTTATGCCTTACTATTTAGGCAAGTTAATTGCCTAACCTCTCACCTTGCCACATCATGGGTGCCATATACTGAGCCAAAACTTTCTGGATGTCTATATTTTCTTTATCGTGTTTCCTGTGTCTTCTTTGTGATTGACATCATCCTTTTCTGGTAACAAAATCTGCTGGTATTGATTCTTTCAGCTTTTTATTGAAGAGATATGCCGTGATATCTACCGTTCAGACTCTGAATGGAGTATAATATTGCTTAGATATTTCAATCCAGTTGGAGCTCATCCTAGTGGTTATATAGGTGAAGATCCCCGTGGGATTCCAAACAATCTTATGCCCTTTGTACAGCAAGTTGCTGTAGGCAGGCGGCCTGCACTGACAGTATTTGGAAGTGACTATTCAACAAAGGATGGCACTGGGGTATGTTCCTCTTGTTCTGTGTATTTTGTTTAATTTTTAATCTTTCTTTAATTGAATTTAACAAAATATGTGTTTTCAATTAAGTAAACAATGTAATGTTCATTTATGATCTTAAATGAATTTTTCATGTTGTCATAGAAATATTCAACTGAAATATGTTAAGATTTTTTATTTTCAGTTTGAGAAAGAGGTGCATTTAGTGCAAGTTGATTTTGATCATTTCTTGAAGTCCACTTTCACTCCTTTTAAAGAGGAGGAATGCTCCTTTTCACAGTGATGCTAAAACAATGTCACTCAATGTTATCATGAAAGTCTAAAATTTCCTAAACCATGGAAGACATGGCCTTATTATCCACTGTGAAAAGGGTCATTCCCTTCTTTTCTTGCTGCCTTCTAAGCTTATATCCCATCCATTACATCCATATTTGGAATTTATATGTTGATACATAAAGACTTTTGTTCATAATTACATGGATTCCATTCCTGTTCATTTGTTTTCTTTTCTTTTTTCCCTTGGTAAATCTTTTCCTTCCATAGAGAGCATGTCATCTTGAGATTTTTGTCTCCCTCCAGGTGCGTGATTACATTCATGTTGTTGACTTGTCTGATGGACACATTGCTGCATTGCAGAAGCTATTTGAATCTAAAATAGGTTTGTATTAGGATGGCCTTTTTTACTGTTTTCTTCATTTATTTTTGCCATGTATGAATTATATATTGGTTTACTTATGGAAATCATACGTAACTTTCTCCACAACCTTTGTTTCATGCTGGTAGAATTTGAACCAACTGGTAGAATAACTGCTTTATTGGCAGCTTTCATCAGTCTGAGCCTGCTAGGAGTCCCAGAATGTGTATTCACTTGGCATTTGGCATATAAAAAGTTTATCACTAGTAAACAAGAAAAAGCTATGGGTTACAAAACTAAAACTTAAGCGGCATATAGAATAAATTAGTTCTGGAGTATGAAGTTTACTCAAAAGTCATAAGCTTACAAGCATCCATGTTTTACAATAAGTCCAAGAATAGAAGGGATAATTGCTTGGAGGCAGAATCAGATCCCAAGTTCATCTGTTTCACATAATGCTTTGGTTTTAACCCCATTTTCTTGCAGTTAATTTCAGATCTCCTTGTTTCCCTCTATCTGATTCCTTCTTACTTCCACTTATGCATGATTTACAGCCAAATTTTAGTAAAAGAATAAAAAATAAATTTGTAATTCTGTGTGAATGAGAAAGGAAGGTGATAATGATTAAGAAATAAACAAATATTAAGTAGTGGAGCAGGGACCTGTAAATATTCATAAAATGTGTAAAGAACACTAATAAGGGTTACATGATATGCTTTGAGAGGAAAAAACACCAATCAAGAAAAGCATCAGTTGTTTCTCTCTGTTTCCATTTTAGTTATAGATCATTGTAATGCAATGGTCCATATCAATTAGTTTTAAGAAATATTAATTCTTAAAATAAGTGTAAAAAGATTAGGATTTACTTGGTACAAGGTGTAAAGGAATGTCAGATGAGTGCATGTGATTGGGGACAACTACCTAGCGGATTATATTAATGCTGATGTACAGGTTACCTCCTGTGGACTGTTTATGATGTAGGACTGGATAGGATTCCTACAGAATTAAAACTTCTGGTGGTCTAAAGAGTAGAGCACAGAAATCAAGGAGCTTATTTGTTGATAAAGGATTTCAGATCTAAATAGTAATGGTACAAGACAGTTCAAGAAATGTTGCAGGTTGGAAACTTTCAGGAGTTGACATTGTAATGATAGAAAAGCTGGCCAGAAACCATAGCTTTAAGAAGACTGAAGATTTAGAGAGAGATCTTCTAAAAGATATTAGAAGAATGGGAAGCAAAATATCATCACCTACCCATATACACAAAAAATGCCACATGCGTGGCTCCCAAAAGCGTGCTAGGAATTTTAGATTTAACAATTGTATTGAAATGCTATTCTGTACAAAAAAATTGCCATTCAAGTAAATAATATTGAGATCCTTACTAAATTGGTAAGTGTATCAGAAACAGTTTTGACTATTTGCACTTTTGCACCTGCAGGCTGTGAAGTATACAACTTAGGAACTGGAAAAGGAACATCAGTTTTGGAGATGGTTGCTGCATTTGAGAAGGCCTCTGGACAGGTAGCTTCATAAAGAAGATATTTAACTGGTTATTTCATAAAATCCTTGCAAATGGATTTTGCTCCTCTTATGGAGATTATTTTATTTTCTTCTTTCTTGGTTTCACATCTGAAAATGTTCTTGTCTCAGAAAATCCCCCTGGTTATGGCTGCAAGGCGACCTGGTGATGTTGAGACTCTTTATGCACTAACTGACAAAGCAGAGAATGAGCTGAAATGGAAGTAAGTTTGGACCTAATATGTATATAAATAAATCAATTTGATTTATGAAAACACTAGTATATTAACATTTATTGCTTTGAAGAAAAGTCCGGATTATTTGTCCATATAGATTGAACTTATTCAACAATCAACCTGCAAATAGTTTGACCTTGATTGATGGCTTCTTGGTGTGGGTTCTACTTGATGGGGCACCACCCAGAATTAAACTAATTGAAGATCATAGAGGTAAAACAAGATTGCTGAAGAAGCAGAACCAACGGGGGAAAACTTGATACAATAGGCAGTTAAATGTATCTAAATTATTCTGATATTTGAGTCATGCTCCATCAAGTGATCATCTGCTGGTTGAACAGTTCAGATAAATGCTCAGTTTGGACAGAGTACAAATACAAATATGTACAGTGCAAATACATACACAATAATACAAAATACAAGATTTTGCACTCTACATATTTGTAGTCATACTCTTTCCAAACTGAGCCTAAAGAATTGCCAGGTTGTATTTGCACTAATTTTTTTCAGTGTTGGAGGCTTTAGGATGATATACATTTCATCCCCTGTATTCATATGGATGTTTCTTTATATGTTGCCATCTATTTTTTATCAACTAATTTCTTTGCAGGGCAAAATATGGGATTGATGAGATGTGCCGGGATCAATGGAGCTGGGCCAGCAAGAACCCTTATGGCTATGGATCTGCTGACTCCACCAATTGATCAGAGTTTGGGTATAATCTAATAATCGAACCACGTGATGATGAAATCATTCTGCAATGCAAGGCATCGGTAACATTTTTTGACTCATGTTATAGTCAAAATGAATTTGTATGATTTGAGGATTCCATGAAATGAAGGACATAATGAAATCTTGTCATTCAAGTACTCATTTGTTGTCTAATTAATGTCAATTGCATTGATCCAGTCCAGCCAATCACGGAGTACTGTTTCATAGTTTCTTTTCATCTGCTGAATTCTATACTTACTAAAGATTTTGTTTCACCATTTGGCATCCTCATAGTGTCATACAGACTTTGCCAGGTAGAATTTGAGATGTTAACCTGTTAGACGGATGGTTCATCCAGTCTATGCAATGCATTCCTAATTTCCTACAAAAGAACAGGCTAAGCCATAGCTAACTGGAAAGGTACGATGTGTTGAAGAACTGGAAGAATTAGCTGAATGAAACCCAGTGAGGTGGCTCTGGAGTCTGGACGCTGAATTTGTCACAAACATATCCGTAGGTTCGTATGGTTCAGGACCTCAGGTCACCTCTTAGTTCTGTTTTTCCTTATCATATCATGGCTGAAGGTGACCAAGTGTAACTATGATTGAATGGATGAATCACTTTTCTTGATGCTTGAAGTGGAGTGGTACATTTTACCAAACAATAAGAAGCATCAACAGCCACTTTGGTTTGAAAGAAAAGGTAGGGAAACTGGGAAAGGTGGGGAAATCACATTTTCCTTCAAACCAAACACAGCATTAAAGTACACATACGAGTTCAACCTTCATCGTTATCTCTGCTTTACGTGACTTTTGCCACCGCAACCCACGAAACATGGTATAAACCTGACCAAACAGTGCTTGGTTGCTTCGCCCTGCTGCTAACCTAATGATAACTTTTAGTCCATCACTAAAATCAGAAGCATCATTAGGAATTAAATTCTTAGCCGTGTTATTGACTATTGATCGTAATTGAACTCAAATGAGTCCTAACCAGCATCAGAATTGTTGATGCTCGATCACGCATGGCCGAAGTATTTCTTACGGCCTACGTACATACTCGAGCATCAATTCTGGTCAGCTACTTGGACGAAGCATTTCTAAGGGTAGACGATGAGTGAGGAAATTTGTGCTTTGAGGATTTTAAATGAGCTGCATAGACTCATAAATCATGATATATATCTGATACTTTGAGTCTTTGACTTGCTTTTTGGTTTTGTTTTGTTTTGAAAATAATTTTTGGGTTTCACCAAAATTACAACTATATAAAAAATTAATATTTTTAAGGGAAAATTCTTTATCGGTACCTTGACCTCTCGGGATTGTGTCAACTGTAAATTTCCTTTACAATAGGTCCTTATCCTTATCCTTTACAATTTTCAGAATGTATTTATGCATTACTCAATTTTCAGAATGTGTCTAATAGGTCCTTATCCTTTACAATCCGTTGGTTAATTTTGGAAATGTCTACCAAGTGTCATCTAATTTTCTTTATCTGTCATTTCCACATAAACCAATTTAAACAAAACTCCTTTCATTTAAATCTTGATTCCAATAAATTATGTTGTCGTTTCACCTTGACTCCTAGCAATCTTGCTTTTCCGTTTTATGGAATGATAAATTACTGATTACTGACAATGAATTTGTGGTTAATGAAGTCAAATCAAAACACAAGTAAATTCTTAAAATGAGCAAAGAAAAAACTAAGTTATACCATTGTGAAAAAACATAAACAATCAACAGAATCTTTCCCTTGTAAATGCTAAGATCAACATCATTTCCCCTTGCATCCTAGTTGAGATACGAAGGTTGTAGCAACTACCCAAGATGGATTTTAGAATATACGGGAAATTTTCACTAGTTACAAAAATTTTTCTTTAAAAGAATTAGAATATATAGGAAATCGTAGCAATGGTGGCGGTTTCGACCGTCGTTGGAACTTGGTCAGTTCCCAACACAGTCATTGGTTTGTTCAAATATATTCTTTGCACCATCTCAGTTCTTAACACCGTCGTAGCGATGGCACAGCTCTTCAATCTCAAGATAGAATGCAATGAACAGTGTCTTCTTTCAATGGCAGTTTTGATATTTTAAAAGTTTTAAGTGGTGCATGTCATTACATGATATAGAAAACTGATGGACTATTAATGACAAGGACCTATTAGACACATCTGAAAGTTTGAGATACTATATAAACAAATTTTGAAGTTCTGGGACTGATTTGACACAACCCCTAAAGTTTAAGGTAACAATCAAGAATTTTTCCTATTTTTATAAAAAGTGATAGAGGTATGGTAGCCTATTCAAAATGCATGAACAGTTGACAAAACATTACATATAAATATATAAGGCCGCATTGTTTCCGATATTCATCTTTTACATCAATCCGGTTTAAAGGTGTTAAAAAGGAGACCAACCCTTATCCCATTTACACTGTTTCTGTTTGGTGCACAACGATGTAAATGAGGAGGTAACTTTTTGTCAGCATCTGGGTGATATACAGCTGGATCCTTGAGAACACCGTTATCAGAGCAGAAAAATAGTGAGAAATAAAAAACAGATGAGAATGATGAGGGCATATCTGAGAAGAATGCATTTGTTCCTCGCATCCTTGAAAAAAGAAGAAAAAAGGGGGCAGATCTGAGAACGATGCATCCCTTTTTCAGATCCGCGAAAAAGGAGGAAAAAACGGGGGCAACTCTGAGAATGATGCATCCCTTCCTCAGATTTGTCCATCCGATGGGAACAAAATGGTGCAAATATGAGACTAATGCATTCTTTCTTCATATCCGTTATTCCCAATAAAAAAAATGGTGGAAGACTGAATCTGTGTTGGTGCCAGTAGAGAACACTGGTGATGTTTTGAACGTTGCAACAGCTAGAGGAGGTGCAAGGAGGGAGTTTTATTACCGATAGGGCAGACGATGGAATTTTACATCTTCACCGAATATCGATGTAAAATTTGGGCTCGGTGGAGTTTTACATTGCTTTATGGTGTAAACCAACAACTTAAACAAATGCACGCAAACTCGAACCGAGATGTAAACTTTACACCCATTCGAGTTTCCACCTCAATCAACCCCAACCCAATATCACTAATAAGGGTGAAATTGAAGAAGCAGCTCAGGCTTAGTCTCAAGTTCAAGCTCAATTCAAGTTGGATGCTAATCAAGTTAATATCTCACAATAAATTTGATCAATTATTTTGAACTCAAACTCGATCAATAAAATGTTCTGCTCAAAAGCTCACGAGATTGGCTCCATTAATATGTATTTTGTGAAACTCAACTCCAGTCGAAAAATAATGTTCAAATTTTGCTCAAACTCAAGCTTGAATGAATATTTTAGTCAAACGGAATCAAGACATGCCAGTTGAATTCGGTTATGTTTGATTGCACCCCCTAATCACCGCCAATTTTCTAAAAGTCATAATGTAATTAGCCCCGAGATTTATTTCTTCTATCATTTCCCAAAGTTTCCAATCGTATCTGGATAGTTCACACTATATAAAATCATTAAAAGGTCTTTCTTATACCTTATTAATAATCTCATGTCCATTGAATTTTGTGTTTATTGATGTATTTTTGAGATTGATATGGGTTTTCCATTGTGAGTGTTTGCAGAGTATATCCTCAAAATTGCCTTTTCATTAAGGGCCTCTCTATTTGTATTACATTCTAAGTCTGAATGTTTCTGAAATTATAATTATTACTTTAAGATGTGTATTGGAGTTGGTGAATTTTTCTTGGTTCTAAAGTCTGAATGCAAAGAATGTTGTTCTGAAATCTAAATGTTGAATTCTAAAAAGTAGCAAATGACCATTTTAACCTTGGATATGAAAATTTTGTTTAACTATTTAGTAAATTAATTAAATAAATATAAAATAATTAATAAAACTAGAATTAATGAAAACTATTAGAACAATTAATAATTATTTATTAAGAGATATTTATTACATAATATTTTACTATTTATTCAATAAAAAATAAATAAGTAAATAATAATTATTAAATAATTGCAAATATAATAAAATAGTCATTCATATATAATAAAATATTTAAATATTTATTTTAATTTACAATATTTACTAAATTAGTTATTTTAATAGTTAACTATTAAATAAATAAAAATAAATTATTTCAGTAATTAATTATTTAGTTTTAATATTTTTATAATTTTTTAATTAATTAAACATTAATATAATCATCTTAATTATTAAAATAATTAAGAGTTTTTAATTATATTATTTAAATAATTATATAACTATTGTTTCTATGGTTAAGTATTAATATATTTTAATTATTATTAATTTGTTTTTATATGTTAAAATAATTAATTTATTTAATAATCCATTATTAAACTAAATTAAATAAAATTATTATTATTATTATTATTCAATAATCCATTATAAATAAGTCAGCCGAAATGGGTACCCTTGTGACTTGTGTGGAAGATGGGTGTATTGTAGAAAATAGAATACAAATATAAAGAGAGGGATAAAACTGGAAGTAAATTTATAATGCCAATTGATTGATGGGATGTCATTACAAATTAGTACAAATTCAGAGGTTTGAAGATTTTGAGCAAATGAATGCTCAGAAACCTCTTAAAGTGCACATGATCTCTTCAGCATTAAGAGATAAGTGGTAACGACAGGCCCTCGAGTGTTTACCAAAAAACAAATAGTTAATTAAGTGGTTTGAGCACTGTATCTAGTAACCCTAATTGTTGAGTTGCTTTTTCAACAAATTTGGCTCTGTTTGGAAAGAGTACAAATATAAAAATGTACAATACAAATATATACAAAATACAAGGTTTTAAACTCTATATATTTGTATACTCCTTTCAAACTGAGCCAAAGGATCCATTTGTTTGCACATATGTTACAGTGTTCTGTTGTGTGTAAAATGGCTAAGAAATAACTCAAGACTGTGTTCCCACTTCCCAGGTGTATTTGTACTCCTTCCAAACTGAGCCAACAGATCCATTTGTTTGCACATATGTTACGGTGTTATGCTGTGTGTAAAATGGCTAAGAAATAACTCACGACTGTGTTCCCAGTTCCCACTTCCCAGGTACAAAATACAAGGTTTTGCACTCTACATATTTGTATTTATATTCCTTAGGTTCAAATGACCCATTTGTTTGTACATATGCTATGGTGTTCTGTTGTGTGTAAAATGGCTAAGAAATAACTCACGATTGTGTTCCCACTTCCCAGGTGTATGTCAATTTCTGAATAAACGTAGGTACTCAGTCTGGATTCATATCTTGCAACGCTCGTATACCCATCAGGCATTCATTTTTTTTTCCCAAGTTGAAGAAATATTTAGTTGATTATCATCAAGGATCTCAGAATACGTGCAAATACAAATATAAATAAAACGAAAAAGAATTGCCAACTATAATGAATTCAAAAAAAAATTACTGTAGGTAGAAATTCCACCACTTCGGTTAATGTAGATCTAAAAAGGAGGAAAAAACATGTAATTCTAAAATGAAAAGGGAACACTGAAGTTCTTCATAGGCAGAAGAAACGACCAGTTCAGGTACAGATGAATAAATGGCGAACCAAGTAAGATTAAAGCATTAATAAGCTCAAACAATGAAACAAACATTTCTCTTTTTACAACTGTACTTATCCTCTTCATGCATCTGTAGGAGGCATTGGAATGTTCACACGTTTAGGGTTGTTAGAGTGATTTCTTTGAAGAGGGAGGCTATTAACACGGCTAAAAGGCTTGCCTTCACAAACAAATTTTCCTGAGAGTTTCATGGAGTAGCATTTCCATAGCTTGTGATGCTTACGGGGACCATCAAAGGGACTGGTGGGATGGCTCAAAGCTTCCAAACTTGCAGCATCTTCATATAACATTCCATCCTTTAGGTCAATATCATACTCATCATCCGATCTTGTGGATGATTCAACCACCGAACCTTCCAACTGCCAAGAGGGTAAAAATCGAAATGAGTCCACGGAGATGGCCTACTTTTACTTAAGAATTGATGATATCAAACAACCATTACTCTTTCATAGGTAATTAAACAAATACCAGGTTCATCTCAAGGTTCAAAATATTATGTATCCAAACGTATTGTACAATACATATTGGTTTGGTTTTCAGGATCACTAAAATACTTAGAGGTAGGTAGGTTTGATAGATCTAAATAGCAATTATTACCTTAATGTACCTATCTGCAAATTACCAAACATAAATATATAAAAAAAAAGAAGAAAAATTGAATTGAGTATCAAGTGTGTTAATACTTTGAAGTTTGAACCATGGTTCATCTACATAGGTTGTTTCTTACCTCATGTCCAAGCTCAAAAATTGCATCTCTAGAATCATCATCATCATCATCATCACCATTATCATCATCATCTTGAAGTGGCTCCTCCTCACTTTCTGACGCCACCACTTGTTCCGTGAGCTGATCAAAAGGAGGGATTGCTTAGTTAGAAAGAGTAATACTTGACCTTGCTAAAAGGGTAATCAATAATAAATAAAATGTTATAGAACAAACACAAATAGTCAATAAATCTGTAACTCTGACTAAGATGCACAAAAGAAAACAGGTTGCCTAATTAACACAAGTCACACTTGTCACTACTACATTGTATCCTAAGCTCTTTAACTAAAACATATCTATCCCATCTTTTTCTCTTATTTATTTAATCAAATATTCAGTGTTAGTATTCACTACCAAAAAAAAAGTGTTACCATTGAAATGGAAATGAAGTATCTTGGAGTAGGGGTGAGCATTATTCGGTTAAAACCAAAAAACCGAACGGAAAATTTCGGTTTGGTTTTTTTGCTTTTTGGTTATTTCGGTTTTGGTTTTTCAGGTTTAGAAATTCAGTTAACCAAAAAAACTGAATTAACCGAACTTTATTATCTATAGTATATATATTAACATATAATACATCTATAATATGTATAAAATATATTTTATTATATTATATTATATATTAAAATATATAATTTATTATATACATTGTATAATATATATCAATAATATATATTAAAATATATATAGTGTTGAAATTCGGTTTTAACCATAATAACTGAAAAGCAAACTGAAAATCTTAGTTTCAGTTATTTCGGTTTTGGTTTGGTTTCTAGCCGAATAAACCATTTGCTCACCCCTATCTTGGAGTATATAATAATATCATCCAAATTGGCAATTTCTACATGTAAGTGGTCTTTGTCAAATTTGACACAATCTGCTGGATTTAGAAATCCTGGAAGCAACAAAATAAATACTCATTTACTGGAAAACCAAAACCCTTTTACTCCTCAAAATGCCCATAATGCCAAAGACTAAAGCGGTTTCCAACCTTAACAACTACATGCAGTCATAGTCTCATACTACCCTCATGCAATGACCATGTGAATGCATACAAAATATTTGAATTGCCTTGAAAATATACAATTAAAGTTAAAGTGATTTTGAAGAAGTAAAAAAATTATTGTTATCTCCACTCCCCACTAAAATTTAGATATTGGCAGCCAAATCAAACAACTAGCTTCTGGGCACTGCTGGTTTATCAACACATTTACCTCCTTATTACTTCGATCCCTAAGGTAGAAGGAGCAACCAACCTCAAAGATTTCAGACCGATAAGGCTGCTTCATAGTTTTTATAAACTTCTTGCAGAGAGATTTAAAAAGGTGTTGGGATCTGTAATTTCAGAAAACCAATGTGTGTTTGTTGGCGGAAGACAAATTCTGGACAGTGTTTTATAAGTACTCTAGGAAGGAAGGAGAACCAGGTCTGTTATGTAAAATTGACCTTGAAAAAGCCTATGACCATGTGAACTGGCAGTGTTTGAACTTCATTCTGGAAAAAATGATATTTGGTCAGAAGTGGAGAAACTGGATGAGGGTATGCATATCTTCCCCCAAATTTTCTGTTTTATTTAATGGAAAGCGCTCTGGTTTCTTCAAAAATTCAAGGGGCATCCGCCAAGGTGACCCCCTGTCACCTCTGCTTTTTCTATGTATTATGGAGGTGCTGACCCAATTCATCAACCATGCGGGTCAGGCAAGCCTATGGGAGGGTTTTGAGATAATTCCAAGTGGTGAGAGGGTAAATTTTCTTCACTTTGCTGATGATACTTTATGCTTCATTGGTGCTTCCTTCTCTCAGCTGGAAACTTTAATTGGGATTTTCATCCGGTTCGAGGTGGTAATTGATCTGAAGATGAACTTAAGAAAATCTTCTATCATTCCAGTGGGCAGAATTGAGGGGCTGGAAGAATGGGTGGAAGTACTGGGATATAAAATAGATATCTCCCAACTAGCTATCTTGGTCTTCCTCTGGGTACAAAAAGCTCATCCTCAACAATTTGGGAACCTGTTGTAGAAAGAATGGAAATAAAATTGGCGATTTGGAAGGCAAAATACCTTTCGAAATGGGGAAGAGTGAATTTGATTAAAAGTACACTTGCAAACCTTCCAACTTATTACCTTTCCCTCTTTCCTTTACCAAGTAAAGTGGCTAAGAGAATTGAAAAATTGCAAAGAGAATTTTTATGGAAAGTCTGGGAAGATGAGAAGAAATTTCACTTGGTGGCTTGGGATCAGATTTGTACTCCACGTAGTTCAAGTGGTTTGGGTCCAAGAAAACTGAAAACTTTTAACACTGCTCTAATGGGGATGTGGTTATGGAGATTTGGCACAGAAGAAAATAGTTGGTGGAGAAAGCTCATTGCTGCAAAATATGGCCTTCAGCCGGAGGGTTGGACAACTGCAATTAACCTTCCTTCCTATAGATGTTCTTTGTGGAAGGCTATAATGAAAGCGATCCCGAGTTTTCTGAAGGGTGTGGTCTTTCAGGTGGGAAAGAGGGACAGAATTCGATTCTGGAAGGATGGGTGGCTTGATGAAACAACTTTAGAGGTAAAGTTCCCTCTTAATTTTTCAGTGGCTGAGAACAAAGAGGCTACAGTGGCTGAATCTTTTGAGCTAATGAGAGGGGAAGTGGTCTGGAAGCCTAGTTTCCGCAGAGCTTTTCAGGACTGGGAGGTGGAGGAAGTAATGAGACTCCTTAGCTGCAAGTAAGTGATATTTGGACCTGGAAATGGAAGGCTGATGGGAACTTCTCAGTTAAATCCTTTGTGGAGGGTCTAGTGCTACAGGAGACTCTGTTTTCCCATCTAAACAAATCTGGATTCCTTCTACCCCTTCCAAAGTCAATTTCCTAGTTTGGGCTGCAACTCTAAAGAAATGTCTAACAAGAATCAGTCTGATGAGAAGAGGAATCACCTCGGATGACCTAAATTGTGCGATTTGCGGTCAAATGGAAGAGCCCATGGATCACTTATGTATTCATTGCTCTTTTGCTTGGAGGATTTGGTCTCACTTCTTGCATGTGGTGGGCATTAACTGGGTGATGCCAGGATCGATTTAGGAACTTCTTCACAGCTGGTATAATCCAGGTCTATCGAAAAGAGGAAAAATCATTTGGAGGACCATTCCAGCGGCAGTGATCAGCACTATTTGGTCTGGGAGGAACAATAGAATTTTTAATGATCTTTGTAAAAGTTCTGATGAGTTGATCAATTGTATTGTGGCTAAACTTGCTTCTTGGTTATCAGTTGTTCCTGAGTTTAGCAATCAGAACATGTTTCTGATTCTAAATTCAGTTAGTTTATGGGATATCTGATGCTGCGTATGCGGGGGAGTCAATCTTGTTTGCTCCTCCATTTGTATGTGTTTCTTAAGAAATAATATTACCTTACTTTTTTCAAAACAAAAAACAAAAAAACACATTTACCTCCTCATCACCATCCATTCAGAGTAGAAGAGATAAGAAAGTTGGGTCGGAAGTTACACTATGGAAATCCAGATTTCTATAATGCAACCTCAGAACAGAAAACGCATAGCATCTTATTTCTTCCATCCAAAAAAAAAAATCAGTTTCAAAAATGAAACTTTAGTGACATAAGTTTCAGTATTCTCAAGGTAAGGTAGCCAAACCAAGGGAGTAAGGGTGTACTAATACCAACAATAAGATTCAGTGATTATGCTATTAATGTCATCGATGATTTTCTAAAATGTCAATCATAGCTATAGTAAGTGTCAATCCAAGAGAATTATAAGATGCAATTTGCATGGTTAACATTGTGAAAGACAACCCTTGCAGAACCCATACATACACTACATTAACATAGGATTGAAAACATTGAAATATAGACCACTACCTCCTTCAAGTGCCCTTCATGATGCAGTTGTGAACTGGAGGAAGAAGAAAGTTCAACCACTTCTTCATCTCCATCAAGTCTGAAATCATTTACACTGCTCGTGTAGCTTGTACCTTCTGTGTCATTTGGCCAAGAACCTATCCCAAAATTACCAAACTGTATATTAACAGGCTCAGCTTCACGAAACTGAATTGATCCATAGATAGGACTCCCAACTACACTGGTACTAGCACTAGATGAAGAGGGCTTCTTTGTTCTATCTTCATGCATAAATGGCCATGCTTTGGAAACTGAGCCATCTGAGTTGACTATAGCCATGTAATGATGTAAAGATCCTTGCCTTTGGATCATCCTGAACATGCCTTTTGAACTGACAGAATTTGCATCATAATGCTTAGAGTATTCTTCATTTATTACTTTAACAGTGTTAGTAACCATATCATATAAGGAAACCCCCATCTGCCTCCTTCTCAAACAACTAAATATAGTTGAATGTATAGCTGCCACACTTTGGTCAACATTGGTGTTGTTCACCTTGGGTACAAGGTACTTGTCTGCCCTTCTGCATAAGTAGTCTTGTATAGTACGTATATTCTTGATGTACTTTGCATACTTATTTTTAGAAGGATCCAGGGTCATGTATTTGGCTCGGACAGCAAACCGTTCCAAGTGTTTTTCCTCATCTGATATGTATATCAAAAATGGAATTATGGAAGGATGCTTCTTCATAAGACCTATCTGGAATATAAGACAGAAGAAGAGAACGAAATCAAGAGTGGCAAGAGCCAATTTATAAGAAACAAAATTTCTTAATTAAGCTATACAATGACAAAGGTAAACCCTTGGTAATAATGTCTAAGCCCCTAAGACTCAAGCCAATCAAGCCTGACTAATAAAAGTCTTTCCAAGAAGACTTTTCTTCATTTTATAAATTATTCATTTGTGTGACTTAAGTTGGAAAGTTAAAATCAAACCAAACCACTGAGATCCTAATATTATTTAAACGCACCCAGAGGGAAAAGAAGATTACCACAAAATTGAGACTCAAATGGACACCCTCCACCACTACTGATTCTTTGTTTTCCTCCCAGACTGTGATTAGCCTATCAAGACTGTCAATAACCATTTCACTCTGTGCTTTATAACCTTCAATTGCTAGAACTTTGGCGGCAACTTGTTCAGTTGGAAGATTGGAAACACCGTCTGTTTTGTAACAGTCACTTAATTTCGTACATTCTCTCTTGGATGGACCTGCTTCCAAGAAGTTGCCTTCAGGTGTATCACATAGAGGTTTTGGCATTGTTTCCAATTTCTCCAAACCAACCTGACCACTCCAAGTCATGGTGGATAATTTTCTGTCCTTTTTTCTCTTTGCTTCAGCTACAGCAGCTGGATCTAGAAACTCCCCAGCATGATATGTAGATGCCCACAATAGTGGGTTTTCCTTTTCATTAATAAAGCTCCTCATCATATGGCGAATAGAATCAGTAGAAACAACAGTTGTAATGCCTAGTCTGCTTGCCTGAAACATCAAAGTATACTACTACAATAAGATATGTTCAAAATGTAACAGGTATATGATAGCAACCATAAGATTATAGTTCATTATCTGTTAAAATATTTGAAAAGTTGCTTATTGTTGTCTCGTTTTATTCTCAACGTCTGGGGAACAGAAAAAGATAAAATTATGTTGTTCCTTAAGTATAATTTCATATTGCTTCATAGATTCAAAACAAGGAGGAAACATGAAGCTAATACGTGCACTGAAGCAATACCAGTAAAGAAGAGAGAGTTGACTTGCCACATCCACTGGTACCACAAAGCAAAATGGTAACAGATTCCTTCTTTTCACGAAGTCTATGGCAATAGAGAGAAATTAGTCCAGAGAATAGCATGAATTATGTAAGGATATAGTGTAGATATTGAATAACAATCTAAGACGTTGGAAGTCAGTTCCATGTTAAACAAGACAACAGAAGATATAGTAGCAATTTGTGCACCACTGGTTTGGCTAACCCATCTAAGACATGTCAACAGTGACATGAAATTCATACATGTGGAAAATTTCGGTTAAGCCTATGACAAAAATCTTAAATTTGCTATACAAGAATGTCCTGCCACTTCAATCTAATTTTGGTTAAAATCTTTATAATTAAATTAATTTCCATGAGAACAGAGCTACTTGGAAGAAAAAAGAAAGTGTTTCAAATTCAAAGCCAACACTTCAAAAATATTAACAATTGACTCTACATATTTATGAAGGCCATTAATGTAGTCTTGCCTTTTCCAAGGGCACTAGGTAACATGCACAAAGAATTTTTTTTGAGAGAAAGTAATTGAATTCCATTAGATAATTAAAAAAAAAAAAAGTACACGAGAAGATAATTCCCATATGACCATGGAATGGCTCCCTATTTTGACAGGACATTTGGACAAAAAGTTCCAAAAGAAGCCCTCTATATGCCTCTATTTTTGTCCTCATTCTCTGTTCAGTAGCTTCAGTACTTGTAAATACTTGCATGGTGCAAGCCTTAGCACGTTTCTCAAATTTTAGATTTCACTTTTTGAGCTTGAAAAAATAATAGCTTGGAAATTTTATAGACCCATTTCCTTCATAATTGAAACTCCATATCCAAAAGAAGAAACAGAAAAACAAAACATTTTATCCATCACTTTTCCAAAAAACAAAAAACAGCACATCTTATTTGAGGGTCACATGGTGCAAAATTAAATTCTAGTTTTTCTCCAATTCTTGGTTGTTAGGATCTTACTTGTAGTTCAACTGCACACAAAGTTTAGGTTATTTGAGAAAAAGGGAGACTAGCAGATGGAGTCTCAGATACATGTCAAGTAGGATGCTAAATAGGTGCTTTGAGATAGAGGTGTATACTATAACATTAAGTCATTTTTTCATGCTTGCCAAAATCTTCTCATATTCCTTGTTAGGATGTATGCAGATTTTACAATCATTGTCAGCAACAAACATGTTCTCTTTATATTGAATAGAAGCTGTAATTGCCACTTTACTCTTCATGAGAAAAAATCATCCTGATGGCATGCTAATTCAGAGTTAATCTCGGTACCATATAGAGCTTAGAAGTAGAGAAATATCCAAGGTCTTCAAAATCAATCTAGCAAGAGACTTCTACTCCATGTCTATTCATCATATGACAGACTGTCTATTGACAGAAAATATAAATTATACCATTCCTTAATATAGAGAAGTAGAAGTTGGAATAATGGTTAGGTCTTTTTTAAATATTAACAAGATTAAGATCATCATTTCCAGAAAATATTGCTCATCTAAAATCAAATTTATGTGATATAGGATATACAAATAACAGAATTACTCTACTCATCTTGATTTCATGTCATTTTCCTAATAATTGGGCTTGACATATAACACAATCAATATAATGGTAGAAGATTCCTACCATTAAGAGTAAAAAACAGGATAGCAATGCCATTCTACACAGAAAAAGAAAAATAATACCTGCATGCAAGTCCAATATCAGCACACTGACTTGGTCCCACATAACGATATTTTTCAAGAGTACTGCATATGACATCCAAGAACCTCCCTCTCTTCACTGTCGCAGATACCCGTTTCTTATAAAGATCATATGGCTTATCTCTGTCTTTTGCAGAATGATCATTTTTCATGTCCACATGCAGTTGACCTTTTGAAGTTTTAAAATCGTCATGACCTTCTTTTCTGATGTAAGAGAGTTCCGTTATCCCATCAGAAACAAAAGTTCCCCTCACTTCAAAGTCAACTGCTCGTTTTAGGTTTTCATTCTCCAAGATATCAAAAACTCGTCTACTGATCTGTTGCAACAAAATGGCATTCAAATTATATAACTAAACAGTTCTTGAAGGAAATATCTCACATACAGTACAAATTTAAGAAAGGTAAACAAAGTATCCCACCCAATAACATCCAAAAAACAAATAATCAGGAGCTATCCAGACAAAAGTAAAATAAAATAAAATCATAAATTGGGAAGGGACAAATAGACCAGGGAATGATAGGAGATTAAAAGGCTAACTTAATATAAACATAATGAGAAAAACCAAAAAAAATAAAGAGAAATGTAGAAATATTTAAACAAAATCAAAAAAATTGGCAATCTTTTAATTGTGACTAATAATGCATGTTTTGTTTGAAATGTAGAAATTATTGAATGTACAAAATAATCCAACAGGAAATTTTGTTGTCAGCATTTAACTGAATATTACCTGTTTTTCAACAAGAAAAACAAACCAAACTAAATCTTAGAAATCTATGATAAAAATATATTTGGCATTTCAATAATAAAAATGGGAGGGAACCCTACTTTTCCAACAGATTTGGGAGGCAAAAACAACTAAAGTTTCAAAACATAAGCAACGACATTCAGTTTTCAAAACATACTTCTAATAAAGTAATTTATCTCTTCCTAACAAGCAGTCTCTTATAAATTTTTTCTTGAGGCTTTTGAGAATTTTATTCATTGTAGAAGAGGGAATTATGCATTTGAGTAGAGGAGATAAGGTTAATGACCACCTATCTGTCTTCATCCTAAATATAAATTGGACCCTAATACATTTGACGAAAGCTTTTTTTCTACTCCTATGTTCGTTGTATTCTTTACTTGAAACAAAAGAAATATGTCCATTGTGATTTCAGATTTTCCAACCTTGGAGACAGTAGAAAAACTTATGTGCTGATTTCGGCCAAGCTTCTTGTGAAAGGAAGAGTAGAAAGTTGGGGATTTCAGCAAGAGACAGAGGAAAGGGAAGAAAAGAAAAGAAGGTCGACTAGGATAGATTGACTTAACCCTAGCCGCCAGCCCCTCATTCTATTTATAATTAACTTAAGTATGAGATATTACAAAGATGCCCTTAGTAGGGTGGCAACTCAACCTAAGTAATTACAGCTCTTTAAAAAATAAAACTAATGGGCCCAAGGCCCAACAACATCTTAATTTAAAAGGAAATAAACTAAACACAAGTCGGCCCACTCAACACTCCCCCTCAAGTTGGGAGTAGATGTCATACATCCCCAACTTGCGTAGATCATGCTCCAGCTTATTCTTTGCAACGCCTTTTGTGAGGACATCAGCAAGCTGCAGATCAGAAGAAATGTATGGAAGACAAACTTCTCTAGAAATTACCCTTTCTCTGATAAAATGTCTATCTACTTCAATGTGCTTAGTTCGGTCATGCTGAACTGGATTATGAGCAATATTAATTGCTGCATGGTTATCGCAGTATAGCATCATAGGTTCTTCTGCCTGAGCACCGATTTCTTCCAATAGAGAACGGATCCAGAGAAGTTCTGAAACTCCATGTGCCATGGCCCTATATTCGACTTTTGCACTTGATCTTCCCACAACTGTTTGCTTTTTACTCTTCCATGAGACTAGGTTGCCCCCAACTAGGGTGCACACTCCTGAAGTTGATCTTTTGTCATCGAGGCATCCTGCCCAGTCCGCATCTGTATAGGTCTCTAGCTTGAGCTGTCCATGATCAGTAAACAATATGCCTCTGCCTGGATGTCCCTTCAGATAAGCAAAGATCCTGTCAACTGCCTTCCAGTGTTGGTCTCGTGGAGCATGCATGTATTGGCTCACTACACTTACTGCATAGGAGATGTTCGGTCTTGTCATGCACAAGTATAGTAGCCGACCCACAAGTCTTTGGTACCTCCCAAGGTCCTTTACTGGTTCACCTTCTGATGCACTGATTCTATGGTTCTGATCAATGGGGGTGCTAGCTGCCTTTGTTCCAAGTTTCCCTGTTTCTTGGAGAAGGTCCAAGACATACTTCCTTTGAGAGATAAAAATTCCATGTTTCGATCTTGCAACTTCAATGCCTAAGAAGTATCTCAGTTCTCCAAGGTCCTTAATCTCAAATTCCTTATGCAGGTTCCTCTTCAGACTATCAATCTCACTCAAATCATTCCCAGTGACAACAATATCATCCACATAAACAATTAGGATTGACACCAAGGATCCCCTGCGCTTCACAAACAAGGTGTGATCAGATTGAGTTTGAGTGTAGCCAAAAACAATCAGGGCCTTTCTGAATCTGTCAAACCATGCTCTAGGGGATTGTTTCAAGCCATATAGTGACTTCTTCAGCTTGCATACCTTTCCCTCTTTAGCATTATCATAAAAACCAGCTGGAAGATCCATATACACCTTTTCTTGCAGATCCCCATTTAGGAAAGCATTCTTTACATCCAGTTGAAACAAGGGCCAAGAGTATGAGGCAGCAAGAGAAAGGAGTATCCGAACAGAGGTCATCTTTGCAACTGGTGCAAAGGTCTCTAGATAATCAATGCCATAGGTTTGTGTGTATCCTTTTGCAACAAGCCTTGCCTTGTACCTCTCTATGCTTCCATCTGCCTTATACTTTACTGTGTAAACCCATCTGCATCCAACTGTCTCCTTGCCTTTTGGTAGGTCCACAATCTCCCATGTCTGATTCTTAATCAAAGCCTCCATCTCTTCTTGCATAGCTGCCTTCTACTCAGGTTTGGAGAGAGCCTCACTAACACCCTTGGGTATAGGCACGGAATCAAGAGAAGAGAGAAAAGCACGGTAGGAAGGAGAAAGTCCACTGTAGGATAAGTATTGTGATATGCAATGAGCAGTGCACTTCCTCTTCCCTTTTCTAAGAGCAATAGGGAGATCAAGGTTATCTGTAACAGTGTTAGTGGGACCAATGGGAACTGAAATAGTAGAGGGATCAAGAGGAATACCTGGATCTGTATCAGCCGAATCTGGAGTCTCCAAGGGATCGACAGGAAGTGGTGTGAGTTCTGCTGTAGTGGAATCAACCTCCTTATGAAGTCTCTGCCACGAGTAATACTGTGAGACGGAACGCAAAGAGGGGGGCAAGGTAGGTGACATCGGATGGTTGTCAAGCACAGTAGTAGGCACAGGAATTGGAACTGGGAGAGGGATAGACTGCTGACTTACTTCCCCAAAACACTCCCCCTGAGAAGGATTCCTTGAGAAGAAGTATGTAGATTCGAAAAAGGTGATATCTATAGTAACAAACCGGTTCCCAGAGACTGGATCATAGCAGCGGTACCCTTTCTGATTCTCTGCATATCCAAGGAAGACACATTTCTTTGCCTTGGGATCAAGCTTCGAACGGTAAGGACCAAGAATATGTGCAAAGCAGACACACCCAAACACCCTTAGAGGAATATGAAAATCTCCCCCTGAGGAAAAAGAATGCTGAATGGAGTGCTGAATCCAAGTATACGAGAAGGCATCCTGTTAATCAGATATACTGCCGTGAGAACAGCATCACCCCAAAAACGAACCGGAACTGTCGTTGTGATCATCATGCTTCTTGTCGTCTCAACAATGTGTCTGTTCTTTCTCTCTGCAACACCATTCTGTTGTGGACTGTAGGAGCAGCTACTCTGATGGACAACACCATACTCCAACAGATATGAGGCAAGATGTCTCTCAAAATATTCCCTAGCATTGTCAGATCTGAACATCTTGATTCTAGTTCCAAACTGTGTTAATACCATCTGATGGAATTGTCTCACCAAGGATGGTACCTCATCACGTGATTTCATCAAGTAAATCTAGGAATATCGAGAGAAATCATCCACAAACAGGAGAAAATAGCGATAGCCGCCCATAGAGGGAACATGATAAGGGCCCCACACATCCGAATGAATAACATCAAAGGGAGAAGAACATCTTTTATTACTAGGTTTAAAAGAGTGTCTACAATGCTTTCCAAGTTCACAACCCTCACACTTCAAACTTGACAGACTCGCAGACTCCAACAGTTTTCGAAACAAACAACTCAAAGAAGAAAAGGATAAATGACCCAGACGGTTGTGCCAAAGCATAATCTGACCCACAGATTTTGTCTCACTATCTCTGCAAACATGATGGCTTTGGTGAATTGGAAGAGTATCCAGGAGGTAGATTCCATTCACTTCACGACCACTCCCAATCGTCCTCTTTGAATCCAGATCCTGCAAAATACAATGTCCAGGAGAAAAAATTACTAAGCAGTTCAGATTCTTAGTCAAACTACTAACAGATAACAAGTTGGTGCTCAATCTAGGAACATGGAGGACAGAGGGTAAACAAATGGAATCATTAATCTTGACAGATCCCTTCCCAGCAATAGGAACATGGGATCCATCAGCTGTGGAGACCCTATCTCTACCAGAACTGAGCTGGTAAGAGGAGAAAATGGTGGAGCAATGGGTCATGTGCTCTGAGGCTCTAGAGTCTATAATCCAAGGAGATTTCTCCTTACCTGAAGTAGAAACATAGTTTGCAGTGACATGTGGACTACCTGTGTGGGCAAGGGAGGTAGAGTGAGTTCCACCTATGCTACCTGTACCTTGTTGTCCGGTTGCGGCTGAATTGGAACTAGTTGTATCCCTCTGATTCAGAAGTAACCCAAACCTCTCAAGCTCGGCCCTTACTGCAACAACTGCAACAGACTCCAAGGCAGTTGTAGTAGGGGGGGCGGAGTGTCACCAGTAACTGCCATATGTGCATTTCCTTTCTTATTCTTCAATCTGGTCGGCACAAGATGTGGGTGAAGCTTCCAGCAAGTATCTCTTGTATGCTTCGGTTTCTTACAGTAGTCACAGACTAAGTCCCTTTTGTCTTCCTTCTTGTTCTCATTGCCATTCTGTTTAGGTTTCACTGCACTTACCATAGCAGACTGATCAGTCATGAGATTCTTCATCATTACATCCCTCCTGCACTCCTCTCCTGACACGAATGCATATGCTTGGGAGAGAGTGACACTGTCCCTAGAAAGAAGATGTTGTCATGCAATGTCATACTCAGGGTTAAGGCCAGCAAGGAATTCGAACACCCTATACTTCTCTAAGTGTCTTTGATGGGTAGTTGCATCCTTGGTGGTTTCCCAAGCAAAGGTCTCTAGATGATCAATCTCCTGCCACAGGGTCTTAAGGACTGAAAAATAAGCTGCAACAGATCTATCTCCCTGCCTAGTAGCAATAATCTGATTTCTTAGTTGATAAGCCCTAGCAACATTCTCCTTCTGTGAATAGGTCTCTGCCACCCCATCCCATATCTCCTTAGCAGTGTTTGCCCATAAAAAGTTTTTACTTATATGTGGCAACATAGAATTGCACAACCATGTCATTACCATATAATTTTCTTGCACCCACCGGGAGTTGCCAGTTTCGGGTTTTACCTCTTCACCAGTAATATACCCCAATTTTCCACAAGCCCCAATGGCCATCTTTGCAGATTGGGACCATTCCAAGTAATTTGTACCATCCAACCTAACTGTAGTAATGGTTCCGACTCTGAAGGGGTCTCCAGCACCTCCTCCCACTGGTCTCATTTCATTCCCGGGCTTATATTCAACTCTGTGTCCCTCCATGTGTCTCAAAGAGGAACAGAAAACAACTAAAAAATGCAACAAGAATAAACAGAATACCTTCTGGAACCAACGACACTCCTTTAGTGTCCTGGACTTTCTTCCCACGAAAGATTCCTTTTCGGTGGGATGGGGAGAAGAGAGAGAAGAAGCAACCGCCCTCTCTAGAGGCCTCCAAACCACATGGAACTTGAATCGCCCCATACAAAAAACCCAGAGGAACCCTAAAAAAATAGGGCGCCACTACCTAGGTCAAAATTGAAGAGTCCAACAAAATCAGGACTCTTCCCCTTTCTCCAGTTTTTCCTGATTCTGATGAGAAACCCTAGACCAGCTACAGGGCATACAGATCCACCAAGAAAATCCAAAAACTGGCTTACCTGAAAGCTTCGATCAGCCTCTTAAATCTCCATGCAGTCGGCTGATCTAGGGCTGCAGGAACGAATCTCTTCAAGAACCTTCAACCCGCTCTGATACCAAGTAGAAAACCTTATGTGCTGATTTCAGCCAAGCTTCTTGTGAAGGAAGAGTAGAAAGTTGGGGATTTCAGCAAGAGACAGAGGAAAGGGAAGAAAAGAGAAGAAGGTCGACTAGGATAGATTGACTTAACCCTAGCCGCCAGCCCCTCATTCTATTTATAATTAACTTAAGTATGACATATTACAAAGATGCCCTTAGTAGGGCGGCAACTCAACCTAAGTAATTACAGGTCTTTAAAAAATAAAACTAATGGGCCCAAGGCCCAACGACATCTTAATTTAAAAGGAAATAAACTAAACACAAGTCAGCCCACTCAACAGAGACTTTGTCCACTGGATTGAGAGAAAGAAACCTTGAAATTTGTTGCCTTGAAAAGATTTCTGAAAAAAAAAAATCCAAATTATGGCTTGAACCTAACACCACAAAGTAGATACAGAGAAAGAATTATGTGCCACTATCAATGCCATATGAAAACCCAGATGCCCATGGTGGATTTACTTGCTGCAGAGTTGATAGATAAGGTATATTGGGGAACTAACCACTGGGTAAGTGTATCGAAGTCCTTTTAGAAGATTTTCATGTAAATTTGGAGGCAGCTGGCATAAGGGGCTAGCTCTCATTTCACCATGTGGTGAGGTTCAATGTGCTCTCTAGCCTATCTCTGCATTACCAATCCCAAAAAAAAATGCACATCATGCATTCATCCAATAAATAAGAATTTAATCTGTTAAGTATTTAAAATATCTTTTAGTCAATATGGTTTCCTTCATTTCATATGCAACCAAATGCATCCAAAACAAACAAGCTTTTGGCTGTGAGCCTATGACATGTAAATTTGTAATGTATTGCTTCTGAAAAAAAAAATGTGACTAAGTGAAAGAAAAAAGGCCAACAAAAAAAAAAAAAATCTATTAGTGTTTTTACAAATGCTACTGAATCGTCACAAGCTTAAATGACCCAAACTATTATAAATTTAAAATGACAATAAAATCATCACTCCAATAAGGAAATAGGAGGTAGATGCCTTTTACATTTGTGTTTGTATGTAGATATATATTAACTAGACCATTTTCCAATAGAGGGAGACAAAAACAACTAAAGCCCATTAGCCAATGCTGGTCCCAATTATCCTGGGTATTGGGAGGGGTGGACTGGATATCAGGATATGAAGCTAATCTTTAGCATTTTGGCACAAAGTGGCTGCTCTCAGACTTGAACTCATGTTCTCATATTTGCCAGACCACGATTTTACCATTGCACCAAGCAATGGCCTCTGTATAGGAGAGTGCTAAATATGAATTAAGAGATTTAAGCCTGCAATACTATTTCTCTAGCCATACAAAAAAAAGAATGAAGCCGAATCAATATATGCATTCATCTAATAATAAAAGAAATCAATCTCTTTAAGTATTTAAATGTCAGTTAAGCAATATGTAACAACTTCAGAAGTCAAAAAGAAATACCAAAACTAAGGGAGCATCAAAGATGTATATTAGTGAAATCAAATGAACAGAAAAGAAATGAAAGAACTTCACGATAGAAAGAGTAAAGCACCTTGAAAGCATGATGCACTTTGCATCCAACTAATTGCAAAACACTCTGCAGAGTCGACTTTGTGTACCAAAATGATGTATCAGAATCATTGCATGATCCTGGCGCTAGCCTGTGTTGCTTTTCAGTTTCTTCACCATTATCATCATCAATAACAATGACATAACAAAGTTTCCGAACAGCCATATTCAAAACTCTGTAAGATAAATAACTAGATGTCATCTTACAATCTGTCAACGGCAATAAGTGGAAAAATGAAAAAGAAATCCTTAAAAAAAGTTTAGAAAGAGAATTTTAGTTACAGTATTTAAACCTGAGACAGAAATCAGATTGATTTGGAACTGAAATATAATTATGAGAAGGATCAATCTTGTTCTCTTTCTTCAATCAAAGATTCAAACTATTGACAAAATGAGGAGAAATAACAGAATCAGAGCCTCCAAAGAAGAGTTTTCTCTTGCTTCCTTTACGAACAGGATTAGCATCGCGATTCACTGGTACCAATAAAAGTGTAATCAAATTGGCGATCTGGGTATTCCCCCCATATGGCGGTTTAGTTCCATAACCCACTAAAAACTACTAAAAATATAAAATTTCTTAAACAGGAGGAGCTACAAAAATATAAAATTTCAAATACCCAGATGGGAAACTGAATCTTAAAACCAAAGCATCGAAACACACATAATTAGAAAGGGGAAGAAGCCTGAACTGAAATTAAAAATAATCGACTTTGAGGTGAAGAATTTTGATCGAAAAAAGAGAATTCAAGTGAAGAAAACGATGGACGATATCTTACTAACAGAGATTCAAAATGGGTATTTGCTCTTTCGAGTCTAGTGATGAAATTTGACTCAACCGCCTCCAAATGAAAGCCTTGACCAGAACTTCAGCAGACACCATGAACAGTGGAACATCTCCAATACACCAACGGTTGCATTTTCCATATTTTCTCGTGCAAGGATCACATGATACGAAGGGTAACGGTTCGGTGAGAGGATCTGCAATTCAGATTGCCCAGATCGCATCAGAGTGAAATCATCCCAATAAAAAGGTGGGCTTGTGGTGGGTATGATTCTATGATATTCGAAAGCTACGATTAGAAGATGCTTGTTCATGCTATATTCATCCGTTCCGTCAAATCCAAACAAGAAAGATTCATCCACTAAAGTCATGCGTAGAATTTTCAGATTTAACGTTTACCGCCTTACCGGGTCCCGCCACCGCAGAACAAATTCGACCTTGTTGATCTTCGTGAAGAAAAGAGAACAAAAATCTTCATCTGAAATGCCATTGGATCTTAAATCGCTGTCTCAACATCCTCTAGTCTCAATCATGTGCAATCCACCTCACACTCACACAATGGTCAGGGAAAAGGAGTGCTGACCGAACGGCGGACCTGTCTAGTTTGGGCTTTTTGAGATAGGGCTAGGCTGGGCAGGGGTGCAACTTTTGCAGGTTGGGTGTGTGGGGCCTGCCAAAGTTGCACCCCTACCCATTCTTGTCACTACCCAATTATTAACTCAGATCATGGTCCCTTGTCGGTGAACACTTGCCTAGTCGCCCTCATAGAAAATCCCATTTCCATTGAGTGCAAAGAATTAATTGCTGACTTGTGAGTCAGTCCATGCAAGATTCACCAGGCCATTAAATTGTCATCAAACTAAGAACCTACAAAAATGTTCTCAAGTTCTGGAATAAAATCCAATTCGGGCATATACAAAACCACATCTGAAGAGTCTTTGAGAAAATAACAAATTTACAACTGAGGACTTTGTCAAGGGAAGAGCAGCAAGAACCACACTCTCTTAAAGACCAATGTAACTATTGGCCGGTTAAAGAAGAGCAATTGTGGAGAGTGAAATCAAGGGAGTTATGGCTTAGATAATGACACAGAAACACAAAAGTCTTTTCCCACATGACCAATTTCAATAACTCCAAGAACACCGTTGATTGGCCAAAATGCCTTAAAGACCAATATAACTATTGGTTTCTATCAAGGGAAGAGCAGCAAGAACTGCATTCTTTAATACCAATATAACTATTGACTGGCTAAAAAAGAGCAATTGTGGAGAGTAAAATCAAGGGAGTTATGGCTTAGAGAATGAGACAGAAACACAAAAGTCTTTCACCACATGACCAATTTCAAGAACTCCAAGAACATCATTGATTGGCCAAAATGTTTGGATGGCTCTAGGACCTCTAATAAGGATTCTATAATTAATACTTTCAAAGAAGCACTTCTACAAGTGGGAGGCCTTCTAAAAGTCTCTAATCCAATTCAACTAAATGGCCTGAACCTCCCAACTCTATCCCCTCAAAAGGATTCAGTCTTAGTTTCTCCTACCTTTGAGGAAATTTCATCGGTGGTTAAACAATTTAACCCTCATAAGGCACCAGGACCTGATGGCTTCACTCCTCTCTTCTTCCAGTATTTCTAAAATATAATTGGTCAGGACATTAACTCCTTGGTGCAAAGATTTTTTAACACAGAATTTCTGCCTAAAGCAATAAACAACACAAATGTTGTCTTTGTACTCAAAAACAACAAGCTTGTGGATGTCTCCAATTTCAGGCCGATCAGCTTATGTAATGTCATGTACAAGATTATCACAAAATTGATGGTGCAACGCCTGCAGCCGATTCTGCAAGACTTAATATCACCAAATCAATCGGGTTTCTTGAAGAGAAAACAAATCTCAAACAATGTCTTGCTAATGAAGGAGATTCTACAAAAGATGAAATCCCAACCCAAAGGTAAGAAATACATGGCTATTAAATTAAACATGTCAAAAGCTTTTGATCGTATGGGTTGGTCTTTCTTATCCCATCTGCTCCGCAAGATGGGATTTCCAAACAAATGGTGCAATTTAATTCATTAGTGTATATCTACAGCCTCCTTTTCTATAAAAATAGCTAGTGAATCTCATTGCCAGTTTTCTCTTAAAAGAGGATTAAGACAAGGCGATCCAATCTCTTCATATTTGTTCATATTGGGGATGGAGGCTTTCACTCAGCTATTAAACAAAGCAATGCCATTGGATCAGCTTAAAGGAGTGAAAATAAGCAATTCCGGGCCTCCAATCACTCACCTTCTCCTTGCCGATGACTATATCATCTTTTGTAAAGTAGAAGTAGGGCAAGCAAGATCTTTGGTTTCAGTTCTACAAGAATTTGAAGAAATGTCAGGTCATAAAATAAACTACTCCAAGTCAAGCTTATTTTTCAGCCACAATGTCCCCAAACATCACTGAAGAATCCTCTCTCACATGCTCCACATATCTCGATCCATGATTGGCTCTAAGTACCTCGATACCCACATTGTTTCAAACCAATGCTCCTCACACAAAGATATCATAGAGAAGGTTTCTTCAAGAGTCTCGTCTTGGAGTTCACAACTTCTTTCTCAAGCAAAGAAAACTACTATAGTTCATTTGGTATTGCAGGCTATACCAGTGTATACCATGACCACAAAATTAATTCCTTAATCAGCCTCGATGAAGCTGGAAAAAATTACAAGATCATTTTGGTGGGGGAACTCCAATAAAGCATCTATTCATACAATCTCATGGAATAAAATCAGTCGGCCTAAGAATCTAGGAGGTCAAGGCTTCACATCAATAAAATCCATGAGCAAAGCCATGTTTTCGAACCAAATATTGAGACTGCTAACAACCACCTCAAACTAGGAGGTCAATAAACTCAGAATTCCATTTAAGTTCCAACTATTCATATGGAAGCTAGTGTGGGAAGGCATATCAACTAAGAATAAATGCCATGCTTAGTTGCGGGAAGGGGATCAAATATGTGTCCTCTACAAGACAAGTTGAGACAATCCATCACATTTTCTCCTGATGCCCTTTTGCTAAGGCAATCTGGTGTGAATCTCAAATCGGGTTAAATCCATCACTTTTGCCCATGAAACCTATACATCAGGTCATAAAGGAGTGGTTCCATGAGTTAATTATCCACTTTGGTAAGTAACAAGCTATAAATAGCTTAGCTAGCTTCAACATCCTAAGCTACCATATCTGGAAAGATAGAAATAAAAAATTATTTCTCGTGGAGTTGGACCTGAAACAGGTGGCCAACCTACTGTCTCGGTTCTAGTACAACGAACCATTAGATCAAACCCTTCCTAATGAAGCTAATCGAGCTCTCACTAACATGGATACATACTCACTTTTGGCTCTTTTGATCATTCACTTGGTTATGCAGGATGTGGGTTCTACATCAGCCACTCCAGTCACCACCTGGTTTTCGCAAGAGGAGCACCTTGTTAGGCTATCAACAGCCACGACGCTAAAGTTAGAGCACTCTTAGAATGATTGCGTGAAGCTCAAGCGCATGACATTTCTCATCTGAAGGTCTTTTCTAATAATGAATCTTTAGTAAATATGGCAAAGTTTGGCATGACGAGCCATTGGATTTATCAACTATACAAGAGCCAACTTAAAAGGCTAATATCTACTTTTATTTCTATCTCTTTTGAGCATGTACATAGGTAGTATAATCAATTGGCCCATACTTTTGCTTACTTATCATGTAAGGGCCAGTTTAAGTTACACTTCAACTCACGCTTATCTCCTCATGTAACTTTCAGCATATAAATATATTTTGTTCTTTTGCCAAAAAAAAAAAAAAACTTTGGTAGGCCCCACATGACTGTGAATCGACTTTTATATAGGCTATGTTTGGATTTTCGGTCATTGCGTTGTGTTCAATTAAATAATTTGGGGTTTTTATTTATTTTTTATCTGAGTCTAGGTTTGGTCTTTAACTAGTTCGAGCCTAGCCCAACTATATGCATACATATATGTATACATATTTGTATAAATGTATACATATATGTATAATTTTAGAATGAATTCATTGACCAACCCAACCTTAATTTGAGCCCGAGCCCAACTCGTGCATCAAATTATAATGCAAATTGGTTTTAGGTGGGGAAGATTGGGCTTGGCCTCATACTTGGTCCAAGTTTTGGCATGGCCCAAACCTTAGGATTGGGTCCGGGTTGACCATAAACCCGATTCAAGCCACCTAACTTACACACCTATGACTGGGTGAATGTGGCCAGTAATGTGTTGGGGTCAATACATCTAAATTCAGTGTATGCCATTTTGGATCTACTACATTAACAAACTCTTCGCACATGACACTACAACTGCACATTAGGAATGTGTAAAGAATAATTTGTGGGTGGGAATGTGGGATGTGGGATGTGTAAAGAGTTTGCGAGTAAGAGATATAGGGTTAAAATACCTGACTTCTCCACGAAGATGACCTTAATTAACCAACCAATGAGCAGCTTGATTACCCCTCTATACATGTGAGAATACTAACTAGACCACTACATTACAATTACGACCAATTTGTTTGTATTCTTTTACAAGTATCAACTGCATTGTCCATGCTGCATGGAGTCTCCTTTAATGATATTCTCATATGCACCTCACTGGGCTGGTAATCTGGTTGGGTTTCAAGAGCAGCTCCCTTTCTCAGCAATTATTGGCCCATAATTGTTCCAATAACCTCTTTGAAGTTTCTGACTATACAACCAAAATAATGCCATCCATTGAGGCTTCAAAAATTTATTTTCATGGATTTGGGGGGAGACCATTTAACCCACAAAATTTTCCTTGATTAGGTTGGCATAGGGTATCTTTTGCAATGGATAGCATTTAAAATTCCTTTATGTATTCCATATTGCTTTCAAGAGAATCTCTAGATGTCCGTATAACCTTTTGTTGAAAATATTATTGTTTTTATTCTTCCATAAGAACCAACCACATCAAGAAGGTTATATTTTTCCATATTAGAACAAAGGGTCCATTGTTTTTGTAGTCAAACTAGAACCAAAATCCCTTGGAATCAGAATTAGAATAGCCCATTCCTTCATTTATTTGGTTCATATGGAAAACAGGATCAGAATAAGATTTTGATAAAATGGGATTCTCATTCCCAATGGAGGGGGAGTGAATGGCCATTCCACTATGAATGGGAATTAGATTCCAAATCCTCCCAATTGAACAATTTGGATGGTATTTGGTATGGCGTCTGCTTATTTGAAAAATGGTGTCAATTCATCGACATGTAAGTGTTTGTCCCAAAATGTTATTTAGTAAGCCTATTTATCAAATAAACGTTTTTTATCTCAATTTGGTATGACTTCCATTTATTTGAAAAATGTTTGTACTTGATTTATCTTCAAAACCGAGAAAATGTGGTTGATAAACGTTTTTTCTACTATTGTTTGACAGTTAGGCACCATTAAGTGCCACATAAGCGGAACATTGGTGTTGAGGGAAGCGTTAAAATGAATCTTTCCCCAACGATTGGCTTACACATGAGCTGATACAAACATTTATTTGATAAATAGGCTTACCAAATAGCATTTTGGGACAAATGCCCATATGGCAATAAGCCGATACCATTTTTTTAAATGGTGCCACGTTGGATCCACGTAGGCGATTCCACAAACACCCACATACATGATTGTTTGGTTTAAGCATTTTTTTTTGAAAAAACGCATGCCTCTTAAATCGGGACCCAACCGTTGCATGAAGCGTCAAATTTCGGTGAACCATTGCCCCCAACGGTTGACTGATTGGTGACTACGTGTATCCTATGTGGCGCTTACCTGTCAGCATATACATGAAAAACGGTGATGAAAATCACCTTACCAAACAACATAGTGTTGCTCACTGCTTATGTGGCAAAAACACTCCAAAACATATCAAGGCGTTTTTTTTTTTTTTTTTTTTTTTGTGAAAAACAAGGTTAGCAAGCATGGGCATTTTTTTTTTTTGAAAATTGGTCCCAAAAAACGCCCACACTTCCAAACACCATCTTAGTTTAATGAAGTTTTGGAGAATTTTAGTATAATACTCTTAAGGTTCGGAAACAAAAACAATTGTTACATCAACAAAATTATATTGTTTTTTGCTAATTAATGTAATAGTTATTTTTATTTTTAAATACAAAACCAAATGTGTTGTTGGAGATGGGTGCTTAGGTGGCAATAAATTAATGGGATGTTCAACAATATAGTTGGTTTTGTTTTTAAAAATAAAAAACAACTGCTAGCAAAATTGTATTATCTTTGCTGATATGATTTTTTTTGAAAAACAAAACCAACCATATTGTTAAATACCCCCTAAATCAAAATGATATTATATTAAGGATTGAAATTTGTTATTATGTTTTTCAAGCTGGGCTGACATTTGATCTGATCATGAGATTAATAAAAAAAGGGAAGATTAAACTCTAAACCCTTAATTATTCTATGAAAATAACTACCGAAAGAAAACTAACCACTACACGATAAATACATCCAATGTTAATACCAGCTAATGGATGGTTCATCAATATCTTAATTGATGACCGGGCCACATGGACAAATGAATCAACCTTTTACCGTTGCATGGAGTTCATATTGGTCAAATGTGTCACACCAAGAGAGTTCTATGACAGCACAAGCTACACTATCTATATTATTACTATATAAATTGGATAATTACTATGGATTTGAAAAATTATGAGACATTTCCTCTTCCCCTTTGGGTCAATGGCTTAGTGGTTCAATTATCCGAACCAATGGGCCAATCGATGATGTCATTATTATATTTTTTTTCATAAAATAAAAACAATAAAAAGTTATTTGGTGTCCGTTAAATGTCACATAAACAAAAAAAATAAAAACATTATTTCAATTATAATAAATGTCAAAATGATATTATTTCCAAAAATTGTTTTCACAAAATTCAAGGTATTCAATGCTGCTTGAAAATATTCAACCAGACAAGAAGTGTGGAACACATTATACCAACATCATGAAAATGCTTTGAAGCTGATACCAAACACTTTTTTGTTTATATTTTTTTGAAAATATAAAATAAAAGGGGAAAAACCCTTCCCTCATTTAAAGTTTCCAATTAATATTAAAAGTTCATAGGGTTAGATTAGGATCAATGGCTTCACGACAGACGAAACACAGTTTCCTCCATCCTAAATAAGTTTATCTCATATCTTTGGGTGGCAAATCAAGTCCAAGTAGATTGCTAGTTATATATTTATATCTAGCTAGGCTGTAAGCAGACTCTTAAAAGTCCGAAATCCAATCCAACATCTGTTCCAATTACTTTGGATTCGAATCCTAGTTAAACTCGTATCTGTTTAATAACTGGACCAAATGTATACTTGCATTGATCCAATTAGGATTCAAGTCCCATTGAAAATTAATATTATTTATAGTTATGTACATATAATGATAAAACCATGTAAGGACCAGTTTTGGATTCGAATGTTTAAAATTTGGATCGGGTCTGGATGTTACTGGATCCAATCCGAAACTGTCCCAATTACACCCTAGTTTATTGCCATGTGAAATAAAAAAGGAAGTTGGTGGGGACGGGGGAGGGGAGCCTCTCCCCATCCCTGTCCCCGTCTCCGCTAACGGGGATAAGGTTATCCTATTTCTATTCTCATGGGAATCCTTATTCCTGCGGGGATTTTCATTCCTTGTGATTTTTTATAATGTTATTTATTTTATTTAAAAAAATAAAATTAAAATAATTAAAATTTATAATCCTATTAAAAAAAAATTCAACCATATTTTTTAAAATATTAATATATAGATGTATGTGCACATATATACATATATAACATATACATACATATATATATTAGTGAGGATCCCACGGGTGGGGATGGGGGACCCTGCATGGCGGAGAATGCTCTCCCCATCTTCACCCAGTCCCCGCTAATGGGGATAAAAATTTTTCCATCTCCCTCCCTGGGGGGAAACCATCCCCATCCTTACTCCATTCGACGTGGATCCCACAAGAATCAAGAAAATGGGGAAAATTAAGATCCCTAAAAATGACTTGAATGTTTAAAAAAAAAACAGATGGGCTGTTATGTGCACGATACGTTAATATGGGTGTGGGGTAAATGAGTAATTTTATTAGTTTCAAATGAAAAACAAATAAAGAAATAACTGGAGTAGCGTGTTACGTGTAGGAAACTTCAAAACAGACGGGATAGGCTCTCCACGAGCATGCCCCACGCGGGGTCCACAGCCCATCCCAAACATCTCGGGAAATATTTCCACTTTCCACAATGCACGGGTTGGGATGGGCTGTAGGTCGCGCTCTGCGGGAAGCCCATCCGAACTCAAGCTCAATGCCTACTTGCCTAGCACACCTTGCTCAAGTGGGCTGGATTACAGTACACCCAACGGTCGTCGGCCCATCTAAGAGTCCACGCTCTCGCATCATGGGCCGGATGTGTTGACACAAGACACTACTGTGTGTGTTGTGTGTCAAACAAGGTCTTATTTTTTGCTTTCGTGCCGCTTTCCCTCCATTTAAATTAGGGCTTCTCTTTCACTGAGCTTTGGAGTTGCAGACATGGCGACGGAACCAGACATGAGTAGCTGGACTGACCTCCTCCATTCATCCACGAAACTTCTCGAACAAGCTGCTCCTTCTGCTCAGTTTCCTCCTCTGCAGGTCCTTTCAAATGTTTTAAGTCATCATTTTTTAGCTTTTCTTTTCGATCGTTATTTTCTCTGGGTACAGTTGATTCATACATTTGAATGCTGCAGAGAAACTTAGATCAATTAGAAGCATTGTCGAAGAAGCTGAAGGCGAAAACCCTAAGAACTGAAGCTCCTTCTCAATCTATTGCTGCCACGAGGTACTGCTCATTCCAATTTTGTACGCTTGCTTTATTGTTCACTGTAATCGTCGATTTTCATGGCTCTTTTGAGGAATTTTGTGCTTTAAGTGGAGCAGAAATAACCGTGTTAGGTGTCTTTGGCAGTGTATTATTTTTCTCAAACTAAATCTCATCGTTTCTGGGGTGCACAGGCTGCTAGCGCGCGAAGGAATAAACGCAGAGCAACTTGCACGAGATCTTAAGTCTTTCGAATTAAAGGCAATTATCTATTTGATACATTGTTTTTGTTTTATTTTATTTTAATTTTGTCTTCTTAGAATAACATATTGAATGCAAGTGTCTTTAAGCGAATCGGGTAAGGGCTTATATTAAACGCAGAGATTGAAATTGAAATGCATATAACTGTTCTTTCTTATCATTTCAAGATCCTTCTCAGATGTTACATATGCCATTGCATAAAAAAAGGCATTAGCAAAATGTTATGCCCATGTTTTAAAGAGGGTTATAGAAAGAAAAGTGACTTCCTTGTGCCATGCACAAAAACAATGTGGTATCCAATCATGGTAAAATTTTGACTTGGAACTAATTTTTGGTAGGAGTAAGGGGGCACCATCGAAAAAGGCAAGAGATGGTTTTTAAGTTGTAGTGATAAAAGAAATCTATTCTTCTATTTTGCATGCCATGATATGTTGTCAGGTTAGGAGACTCCTTAATGAAATTTGAATGTCTACTTGTTTCTATTTGCTCTATTAATGCCTTCGGGAGGAATTACAACATCAACTTGTAAATATTAAGATCCTTATTTCTATATCTTTTTTGGACAATGTTGTTTTTTAAGGTGTTTTACAGCAAGGATTATACTCCTAATTCCATCATTGTCAAGAAATTGTTAGAAGTTCTTCCACATCCAAATATATGATATTTTTGTTAGGCCTAAATTCATCAGAGGATTAATACTTGTAAGATGTTATACAAGGAAATAGCCATAAGGTGTTGTGCATATGCTTGTCGACTGTGCAGATGAAGAATAATGCAAGACATGCAACCCTTCATTAAATCCCAAGGAGCTTGGAAACAGCCAATATTAATTGTAATGGACCTGCAAATTTATTCTCATTAATGCAGACCTAACTATAACTATCATTGTCAAGAAATTGTTAGAAGTTCTTCCACATCCAAATATATGATATTTTTGTTAGGCCTAAACTCATCAGAGGATTAATACATGTAAGATGTTATACAAGGAAATAGCCATAAGGTGTTGTGCATATGCTTGTCGACTGTGCAGATGAAGAATAATGCAGGACATGCAACCCTTCATTAAATCCCAAGGAGCTTGGAAACAGCCAATATTAATTGTAATGGGCCTGCAAATTTATTCTCATTAATGCAGAACTAACTATAACTATGCCCCCCCCCCACCCCCCACACACACACACACACACAAAGTGGCTGCTCTCAGATTTGGGCCCACACTCTTACACTTGTTAGCCCAAGATTTTACCATGACAACAAGCTTGGAATTTCAATTGTTATTAGTCACACTATGGAGTTTTAGAAAATCGCTATTGTTTCATTGTTTTGATTCTTTTTAAGCTTTCTGTGGATGTCTGAATGGTCAAACCTCAAAAATAGTCATTTAGGTTTTTAGTATTTTTTGACCTGGGAGTTCTTCAAATAATAGGATTTCTTTTGAAATTATGATGCTGCTTTTTCTAAAGAATTTAAGCCCAGGTTTGATTTGGACTGCTTTTGAATATATTAGAATGTGATAAATTCTCATGGGAGTATTTATAATTCATTGTTTTGTTTTCAAAATTTGTTGTAATTACTAATTAAACTGACCGTCTTAATCAATTCTCTTCATGTTGACACTTTTCTTAAGTGAATGCTATTTTTTAAGAGATCTGTATCTTTCCTCCATCTTCCTCAACATAAGTTGAACGCTTGCCCAAATATTTTTGCTTTGTTATCAATGCCCACAAATGCAGTTGATTAGGAGATTATGGATTTATTCCTTGGCCCTGCTACAAAAGATATGCAAACTCTTGATTTGCCTTCCTGATTGTTGAGATGATTGGTGACTATTACTTTATTAATGGTGCTTTTCATAAGGCCCTTATATTGAGCTGTGGTACCCAAATTGAAGGCCTGGGAAAGATTTCTTCCTTGATCAATCTTTTCTTGAAAAAGAAATAATTGAAAGTAATCTTGCCGCTTTTCATTATTCTTTTGTTTTCTAATCTACCTGCCAATTTATTTTTTCTCTGTCAAGTCTCCATAATACAGCATGTGCATCTAGAATATGAGGAAATACTAACTAATACTAGCTAGTTTTACAATTAAAATAATTTCCAGCAAGGAATTGTTTAACTGGGACCATCCTATGTGAAGATGAAAATTAATGTTTTTACTTGTTAGTAAATAACATTGCTATTTTTTTTTTGTTTTTCAAATTATAAGCATTCTAATTAGTACATAAAACAAGAGAATTAACCTAGAATTTTGTTCTACTTGTAAAATTCTAGACACCTACTATTTGGTTCTACTAGTAAAACTAGACACCTAGGTGCCTGCCTAGTCGAATAGGCATTCCACTGTTGTCTAGAGATTTTTTTTTTTCTTTTTTCTTTTGAGAAGGTAAAGTAAAAATTTGATTGATGAGAGAAGCTACAATACAACAGCAACCTAGTGGAAAAACACTAGGAGAACTACCACATTACAAAGCCCAAATGGAGTGGGATTCAGGGAGCTGAAAGACATTCTGATTTTAAAATTCTGAAATTACAGATAACCAGGAAGCAAGTCTATTGACAGCAGTTTTAAGTAGATGATAATTGGGTTTGTTACTTGCTATTTTGATGTTGTTTGTTTAATTTGATATGATTTAGTTTAGTCCAAAGTTCTTAGAAAACTATTAGGTAATGTAATGCAAACGTGCAGTATCCAGTTCTTTGTCTTTGTTCTTTCAGTAGCTTTTCAATCATCTTTCTCCTTGATATTTTCTCAAGTTAACGGTTGTTACACAGTGTAAATGTTTTTCTTGACACCTCCCTCATACGTTTTCTTGTAGACAACGTTTGAGGATGTCTTCCCTGCTGAGGCAACAAGTGTTGAAGAGTATTTGCAACAGGTAGCTTTTACATCTCTTGTTTCTTAAGGACAAAGTTCTGTTTCAAAAAGCATTCAGAGTTACACTAGTGGAGATATTGATGATCTTTCTGTTTTAACCATTTAAATTATTTGATAATAACATTTTTTAATCAGTAACAAATCAGAAATTTTGTTAATAAAAGAGAAGAGTGTTACAAATAGGTGCTTATAAGCAGATAGCCTTGACTATCCTCTCATGCTAATTTTACAGGTATACTTCTTACCCAAAGATGTTCTCTCAAAAATTTAACTTCCTTTATATATAGCGGTATAGCCCAGTAAATTGTTCCCTTGATCTTGTACCCTTTGTTTTGCTAATGTGTCTGCCATTCCATTTGCTGATCTGTTCATCCATTGTGTTTTTGTGTGCATATCCCTTGTCAACCATTTTAATTTCTTCATCATTTAAGATTGTATAAATTTCTTATGGTGGCATTATGGTGGTATATTTATCTCACTTTTCTACACCTCTTGTAGGGGACCAACATGTTTGAAATTTCATATAGTTGAAAAGCAAATTTTCTAGTCCAGTTGTTGAATTTTCAAGTAGATTTACCAGTTCTAGGTTTCTATTTTTTGAATGACTTAAAACTTCTCTTTTTTTGACCCATATGATTTGAACTTCTTTTCAAATAGGAGGACTGTATTAACCTCAAGATAGCAATCGAATGGGCTCTTACAGTTTCTCCAGCCATTAGGCATCATACTTCTTTTTCATTCCTTTGTACATATTTTAATTTTAATAATCCTTATAAATGCAATGCATTTGATTCTGTTGTATTTTAGAATTTCTGAACCTCTCCTAGTTCAAATGTTGACTTTTTTATGAACACAAAATTGGCTTCCAAGGAAATCAAATGTCAGGCTGTCAGGTTAAGTTAGTGGTCTCATTTTTGTCCTTCTCTCTCTCTCTCCCTCTCTCTCTCTTCCCCCCCTGACATGTAATGAGCTTCATTAACTATTAAAAAGAACTGACGGAAAGAAGTAAACAGAGAAAATGGAATACATAGAAGCTGCAAAGGGAAAAAAGAAGATACTTTCCTGTGCCCCCCTCCCCACAAGAAGATGCACAATGGTACTCCCAACAAACAATGCATCAATCTGGAACTAACACGCAACACATGAACCTAGTGTCCCCCATGTCTCAACAACTCAGAAAGCATCCTCGATCATTGAATCCGCCTCTGGTACCTTGCTTGTGATAGAAATATAAAAAGACTAGGTTCATTCTTACCTAGCTTCTAATAGACAATTCACATGATTAGCTGGATATTGCATTCTTGTTTTGGTTGTGGAAATCGTCTAGTATGCTCCTTGTACATGCTTTTGTTGCTGATCTTTTTTTAATTGTTTCTTGATGGCTTACTGCTGATGCAAAAGCAGTTAGTTTCTTTGCTTCATGGGGATCTTACTGGCTTCACTTATCCTCATTAATTTGTATATACCATTTCAAATACTATGATATCTTCTGGATGTGGGCAGAAGAGCATTGCTTCAAGCAGAGATTGTTTGATTTGGAAATCACTGTATATACAATGCTTTCCTGCAATAGTCAAAGGAACACATTTTTAATAATGATTTGATTTATGTGCTGAACAAGTGAGTAGATATTTAATAATCTGCTTTTCCTTTATTAGTTTGTATCCAAGTTATGTTTATACATTCAGGATTTGATTCCTGGCAGTGGAAAATATTAAATACTAATTTACCTGTATTGGTTTTTTGAAACTGAAGAGGATGCTGAACATTTTATTGTAGTTCATGATTCAGTGGTTCAACCGTCTGGTATTCTTGTTTGAATGGTTCATTCTGTCTCTTCATTCATAAAAAAAAAGGTTCATTCTGTCTCTTAAGTTGATGCCAATAATGAAAGAAGTTTCCTAGTTTGCGGGCTACCTTATTCTGTCACATGGAGTTGTCATGGAGAACCAAGATTGCGGGCTCAGGTTATTGTCTCTACCGTTGTCAAGGAATATAAACTTTGGGACATCTTCTTATAAGCTATAATCTGGATCATATGGTGTGGTTTAGGTCAAATTTGGGCTAGTTAATAGATGGCAACCAAAACGGGCTGTTGAATGATCAGATCTAAAAGTCCTTCAATGAACTGAGCGATGGCAGATCCATCTCCCATTTCTGCTGCATGATTTTCTTTCTTTGAGGACAACAAAACTAGCCCAAAAGAAATAATAGAAGCTGCCAGCAGTGTTTACAAAGAATAAAAGGATGTTTGGAGGACTGAAAGCAATCTCCCCATCAATTGTATGAAGATACTATTGATGAGGATGTGGAAATCATTGTTTACTATGAATGGGGCATTGAAAAAAAGGCTGCTGCTGCTGATTTTTCCATGGATAAGCAAGGCAGATTCAAAAGGGTCATACTGCTACCTGTAACCATGGAGAATGCAGAACTTGCAGAGATGTTGTCAATCGGGAAAGTGGTGAAGCTTGCAAGAATGCATAAATGGGTCTTATTACAAGTGATGCTTAGATTATAATATCTCTGCTATAGCACAAGAAGATTGAGGACCAATAGGGAATTGAGGGCCATAAGAAGACATCAATAGATCTTTGTGAGCTTCCAAGGCATATATAAATAGAAGTGGAAACCTGTTACACAATTGTTGGTTGAGTTTGTGTTGAGACCCAAACATTCCCTTCAGAACCCACTAGGGGAGTGGAGCAGGCCACCACCTATCAGCCATTCACAAGAAGACAGAGGAGCCAGGCGGCAGAGCCACAGAATTAGTTACACTCAGAGTTGGTTACTCTGCCACCCGAAAATATTCCACCCATGTTATTTGCCAGAGTTAGTTATCCAGAAATCAGAGGATATTCCCTCTGATATTACACCTGTAGGCCAGCTATATAAGGCCATCATCATATAATGAAAGCAATGCATGATTCTCCCTTAATTTTCTTCTCCCTGATTCCGGTTTCTTCCTTCCCTCCCTTCTCTCTTTTCTCTCCATCTTCTGTTTCAGGAGGTCAAGCCTCCCTCGAAGAGGTTTCCGAGGTGAGCGGAAACTCACCAAGTTGGTATCAGAGCAAGGTTGCAGACCAGCTATGCCGCAGACAAGATCCTCTACCATGGAAGATAGAGTCGACCAACTTGAGATTGGGTTCCACCAGGTACTGAACGAACTCAGGGATCTCAAGGTGGTCATCTCTAACCTTGCCTCCCAACAACAATCCGACAAGACCAGTCATCCAACAGGGGCTGGCGCCTCTGTTTCCAGTAGTCAGGGAACTGGGGATAACCCCGTCGGAAAGGTTACTAAAATTAATTTTCCCAACTATTCCGGTGGAGATCCCATTCCTTGGATCTTCAGAGCAGAGAGATTCTTCGAGTATCATGAAACCCCTGCACACCAGCGCGTCGCCATCGCCTCCATTCACCTAGAAGGAGATGCTATTCTCTGGCTCCAATGGTATCGACAAACCCATCCTCAGGTAACTTGGGCGGAGTTCACAGAAGCTCTGTGCATCCATTTTTGGCCGACGACGTTCGTGGATTACGACAAACTCCTCACTCGACTAAAGCAGACTGGGACAGTAGCAGACTACCAGCTCGAGTTCGAAAGAATGGCGATTCGGGCACATGGATGGCCGGAGAAGGCCTTGGTAGGGTGTTTTGTGGGAGGTCTCACAGAAGACATCTGCCTGGAAGTGAGAGCTCTTCGACCAGCGACAGTCATGGCAGCAGTGGGTATGGCTCGCCTACAAGAAGAGAAGATTGATAGCATGCGCAGGACCAGCAAGCCATCCTACCCGAATGGGAGGGCTCCCTTGCGGGCCGAACAACAACCCCTGAAACAAGTTGGGGATTCTCAGAAGCCCATTTTGCCCAGGCCCACGGTGCCTTTCAAGCGCCTCTCGTGGGCTGAGATGCAGGCCCAACGCGAGAAGGGCCTCTGTTACAACTGTGATGACAAGTTTGGGTCGGGCCACAAGCGCCGGGTCCAACGAGTGTTTCTCCTTCAAACAGAGGAAGAACCGGAGGGGACAGAACCAGAGCACATCGAAGACTGTGAGCTGATATCAGGCGAACCAGAACCTGTCGGAGCCGAGATCTCCCTACATGCTCTCATGGGTCTCAACCCTCTTCAGTCCATGCGAGTAGAAGGAAGGTTGGTTGGCCGATCTGTGATGATCTTGATTGACAGTGGCTCTATCCTGAATTTCATCACTTGCCGATTAGCAAGGCAACTAGGTATGTCTCTACAACCCACTCCACTCTTTTCAGTCTATGTGGCTAATGGAAGTCAGATGACATGTGATGGTGTGTGCAAGAAGGAAAAGATCTTTATACAAGGCCACTATTTCGTGGTAGATCTCCACCCATTAGATTTCTCAGGGGCTGATATTATTCTGGGAATTCATTGTTTACGTGGCCTAGGGCCGGCGCTGTGTGATTGGGCCAAAATGACAATGGTCTTTTATCAGGATGGTCAGACTTGCCATCTACAAGGGGTGCGGTCTCTGAGTCCCCAAGGTGATACTGTAGCTTCCATATTACGGGCCTCCAAGGATACTGGACAACCCTTATTTATGCACTTAGGCATGCAGCCCATAGTTCCAACTTTAAACAATCAAGGCTGTGACCAACCCACGGAAGCCCAACACAAGGCACTACGATCGATACTCGATCAGTTTGTTGATGTGTTCAAGGAACCAAGCCAATTACCTCCACCCCGGGCCCATGACCATCAGATACCCCTCTTACCAAATTCTAAACCGGCCAATGTGAGGCCATATAGATACCCCTATTTCCAGAAGCTAGAAATTGAGAAGGCGGTAAGAGAACTAATGAACAAAGGGCATATACAAACCAACACCAGCCCATTTTCATCCCCTGTACTCCTAGTAAAAAAGAAGGATGGTAGTTGGCGGTTTTGTGTAGATTACCGGGCCATGAATCAGATTACAGTGAAGGACAAGTTCCTGATACCCCTCATTGATGAACTGCTGGATGAGTTAGGAGAAGCACAAGTGTTCTCCAAACTGGACTTGCGATCCGGGTATCATCAGATCCGGGTTCACCAGGCCGGCATCCACAAGACCGCTTTCCGAACCCATGATGGCCATTATGAGTTTCTGGTTATGCCGTTTGGGCTCACAAACACCCCCTCCATCTTCCAAGCCCTTATGGATGACATTTTCAGGCCTTTCTTATGGCAATTTGTTTTAGTATTCTTCGATGACATTCTGGTTTACAGCAAGGACTGGGGCACCCATATGGAACATCTGAGACTTACCCTCACCACTCTAAAGGAACATCAGTTACATGCCAAAATGACCAAGTGTTCTTTTGGACAAAAACAGATACAATACTTAGGCCATGTGGTTGCAGCAGGGCGGGTCATGGCAGACCCAGAAAAGATAGATGCCATCCAAAAATGGCCCAAGCCCACTACTGTAAAGGCTTTCAGGGGTTTCCTTGGGCTTACAGGGGGTATTATAGGCGTTTCATTAAGGGGTATGGGCTCATGTCCGCCCCTCTAACGCGCCTGTTGAAGAAGGATTCTTTCAGCTGGGTTGATGAAGCCCAACGGGCCTTTGAAGACTTGAAGACAGCAGTTTCGAGCCCTCCAGTCCTTACTCTTCTAGATTTCACTCAGCCCTTTGAGATTGAGTGTGATGCCTCAGGTGCAGGGGTGGGGGCCGTTCTGATGCAGAGGGGACAACCCATTGCTTACTTCAGCAAGGTCTTATCATCCGCCCACCAGAACCAGTCCATTTATGTCAAGGAGATGATGGCAGTGGTAATGGCAGTCCAGAAATGGCGTACATATCTATTGGGATGCCAATTTATCATAAAGTCAGACCAACAAAGTCTGAAGTATATAGCAGAACAAAGAGTGCACACCTTAGAGCAGCAAAAGTGGCTTAGTAAACTGATGGGCTTTGACAACCGAATAGAGTATAAACCTGGGCCTGCTAACAGGGTAGCTGATGCCTTATCACGGGTGGAAGAGTTGGCCCAACTAACCTTCTCTCAACCCAGTTTTCCCTTGTTTGAAGCCATAAGGCAAGAAGCAAGGACTGATCTGCAACTGCAAGACATTAGGGAAAAATTGAGGCAGAACCCTTCCTAGGTTGCAGGGTACCAAATTGTGGGACCAAACCTTTTCTTTAAGGGCCGGTTCGTGATTGCTCCAAATTCCAGCCACAAAACTGAACTATTGAAGTTGTTTCATGATTCCTCTTTGGGAGGACATTCAGGAGTGCTAAGGACTCTAAAGAGGCTTAGCAGCCACTACCATTGGGTAGGTATGCGCAAGGACGTGTTACACTATGTATCTGAATGCCAGACCTGTCAACGACAGAAATACTCCTCACAGTCTTCCGCGGGCCTCCTACAGCCCCTCAAGATTCCAGAGCAAGTATGGGAAGACCTCTCCATGGACTTCATCACCAGACTTTCCCGTTCTTTAGGGAAGGAAGTTATCATGGTAGTAGTTGACCGTCTCACCAAGTATAGCCATTTCTCTGCCCTGCCTCACCCTTACACCGCAACAACGGTGGCTGACATCTTCATACGGGACGTCGCAAAATTGCATGGGACACCAACATCCATTGTCTCGGACTGTGACCCTGCCTTCCTGAGTTCATTCTGGAAGGAATACTTCCGATTGCAAGGAACCCAACTGCACCCATCCACAAGTTACCACCCCCAGACGGATGGACAGACTGAAGTTCTTAATCGGTGCTTAGAAGCCTACCTGAGGTGCTTCATAGGGGAGAAGCCCAAACAGTGGGCTCACTGGCTTCCGTGGGCAGAATACTGGTACAACACAACTTATCAATCAACAGCAGGAATGACACCCTTCAAGGCTCTATATGGTAGAGAACCTCCTTCCATATTACCTTATGAATTTGGGTCGGCTAAGATGGCAGGAGTAGAGACTCGCCTACTGGCAAGAGATGAGATCCTTAGACTGCTCAAGGCCAACTTGACTAAAGCCCAACAAAAGATGAAGGCCTACTATGACTCTCACCACCGCCCACTAGAGTTTCTGGTAGGTGATTTTGTCTACCTTAAGCTCCAACCTTACCGCCAGGTCTCAGTGATGAGACGGGCTTGGCACAAGCTAGCTCCCAGATATTATGGGCCCTATAAGGTGCTGGAGAGAGTGGGCCTTGTTGCTTACAGATTGGACCTCCCTGCTACCTCGAAGCTACACCCGGTATTTCACATTTCACTTCTCAGGAAAGCTGTGGGGAATCATACCCCTATCTCACCCAACTTACCCCAATTTATAGATGAAGGGGACATTTACATGGAGCCTGTCAAGATTGTGGATTTCCGATGGGTTCGGCGAGGAGGGCAGGTGGTGCCAGAAGCCAAGGTTGAATGGGCCGGACTGCCTCTAGAAGAGGCCACATGGGAACCTTATCTAAGGCTGAATGAGAGGTTTCCCAACCTAGACCTTGAGGGCAAGGTCTGTGCTAAGGGGGGAGGAACTGTTGAGACCCAAAAACCCCCTCCAGAACCCACTAGGGGAGTGGAGCAGGCCACCACCTATCAGCCTTTCACAAGAAGACAGAGGAGCCAGGCGGCAGAGCCCCAGAATTAGTTACACTCAGAGTTGGTTACTCTGCCACCTGAAAATATTCCACCCATGTTATCTGCCAGAGTTGGTTATCCAGAAATCAGAGGATATTCCCTTTGATATTACACCTGTAGGCCAGCTATATAAGGCCATCATCATATAATGAAAGCAATGAATGATTCTCCCTTAATTTTCTTCTCCCTGATTCCAGTTTCTTCCTTCCCTCCCTTCTCTCTTTTCTCTCCATCTTCTGTTTCAGGAGGTCAAGCCTCCCTCGAAGAGGTTTCCGAGGTGAGCGGAAACTCACCAGTTTGTTTGTTCATGCTTCAATGCACGGCTGTGGTTACTTTTTCTATTTTCTTGAAAGGAATTTTTGTTTGCTACTAGATTAACCAAACAAGAAAAAACTAAACCAGTGATAAGAAAAACAGAGAATAAAGGTACTGGTGGACACATTCTACTTAGTTACCAGTTACCACTCTCTCTATTCCCAAAGAACTGTAAGTCCTAAGATATTCTGTTTCAGAAGGGCATTTTCTTGGTTGTTTGTATATTTGTTATTTTCTTGATTTATCCTGTTCTAGTTTTCTTATTTTTGATTACGCGAGTGCTAAAATTATTCATGGTAAGAAAATAAAAATGCCCGATGTTGGTCCCAGTTATCTGGTCCTGGTAGGCGTAGACTGGATACAGTCCTAACCTTTGGCCTTTTTTTTTTGCACAAAGTGGCTGCTCTTAGAGATTCATGGTAAGAAGATGCATAACCTAAATGCTGAAATTCTTAGTGTTTTTAATACTAAATCTCTTTTTCCCTGTTTATTGTCTTTTTCTTATTTTTCTCCTGTTTTGGTTAAATTTTCACAATTGCCACAATTTGTGCACTTAGAGTCTGTTCTTGGATTTCAGCTACTGATAATTTTGGCAAGTTCTATCTGAACTTGTTAAGTTTATTTATGCAATGTGAAATAATGGATGGCAGAAATTGAAATTTGTATCACTCCCATTACATGTCTGTGTTTCTTTTGCATCTCTTTGTCTTAAAAAATGATGGATATTAGAAACCTTTGTATGTTAGTATTCACTGGGTTGATTGCAATATTTGCATCTCAGATTCATGAAATGGCAATGGTCTCAGCTGTCCAGGAGGCACAGAGAGATAACCTTAGAAGTTTCAATGATTACATGATGCAAGTTTTGGAGGTTTGTGTACTTCTATTTCATGTTTCATGCAAGCTTTACCTCAGTTACTTACCACAAGTGCATTTACTTTCTAATGTTGGAAACATTTATTGATAAAAAACATGGTATGGGAAGTGTTTTGACCAATCAAAACCCACCAATGAATTTTGGTAAATAACACCTGATTGGCTACCACGCTTATGATTCCAGTTGATTGGTCAGACATTTTTCAGATATCATATCTTTCTGTTATCATAGTCGAATCCTTTATTAATAGACAAGAAATAAATGAAGAAAGGCTATGCAAGCTACATCCCTCTTCTGCCTTTAATCATTCAGTGATAGTTTGTGAATCCCCCATTTGTATGCATAGCTCTGAAACCCAAATTCCTTGCCAATCACAGATCTTGAGTGTCGCTTAAACTTGGAGTTCTTCCCTTGTTGAACCCCTTACCCTACCCCTACTGGACCTCTGATAGCAAATAAAGTTCTGCCCAGGCTACAGCAACCAAAATTCAACTTTGTTCAATTTTCAGGGGTGGAGTTCATGCTATTGAATGCCTTTCTCTTCTTGAAATTGAAGATGCTATTTCCTCCATTTGCCACCCTCTAAGGATAGCAACAACAACAAAGCATGAGAGTTTCTTTGTTTTTACCCAATGTATAAACCTAATTTTCATCTTGTCAGTTGGGTCTTCTTTAGATTTGGTTGTACTTGAAAAGATTCTCATGTTTTATGGTTGCTCTCATGCATCTCCATAGCAACTTCCTTGTATTGGTCTTTGGGGAGAAAAATTGTCTGGGTAAAGTTCCCATACTATTAGTAAGATTTTACCTTTCACCAAATAAAGAGAGAATATTCCCAAATGCTGTTACAAAAGATCAGTGATTTAAAAGGCTTGCCTAGGCGCACAAGTGAGGTGCATTTTGGGGTATACGCCTCGCCCAGGTCCTAGGTGCACCCCTTTCAAAAGGCGCACACCTAGTGCGCCTGGTGTGCCTTGTGCCTCAGCCCAGGCGTGCACCTTTTTAAAATTTTGCGCTTTTTGTTTTTTTTTTTTTTTGAGTCTAACGGCTGGGCTGGGGGCTCCGTTCCCCGGACCCCCGATCACGCCCCTCGAGGCAAGCCTGAACAAGAATGCAATATGTTTTACATCACATTAGCTACTTGAAGCAATGCAATTAAGGAAAAAAGAGATTGTGGGTTTTACATGTGTGAAAATGCTTTATATATTTGCTTTTGTTTTTAAATTTTGCATTTGAATACGCTTTACATGTTATGCTTATTTATTTTAATTTTAGACAATAGGTTTTTTAAAACATTTATTTTAAATTTTAAGTTTATATTTTTTATTAACATTATGTTTATTATTCTTTTGATTTTTTTGCATTTCTTTTTAATTTTTTTTGGCATTTTTTGAATTTTCTGACTTTTTTTGATTTTTCTTCTTTTTTTTTTGTAATTTTGCACCTTGCTTAAAAAGGCGTGTGCCTCGCCTTGTGCCTTAGGTGCAAATTGGCACTTGCGCTTTTAAAACACTGCAAAAGATGAGGAGATTAGTAGGTGGTCTGCTGATTCTCCACTTCCCATCTATGATACCCAGATACCTATGCAAAGGTGCAATATCATGTTGGATACTTCAACTTTTAGTGCACATTTTGTAATTGATACCGTTTTCAGCTGTATCTGTGCCATATCTGGGTAACGTATCTTGCCATGCAAACAATGCAAATATGGGGTGAAAGTACCCAAGTAAGCTTTCTTCTTGGGTTGCAAATAAAGTGTCCAAGAATGCCTTTGTTCTTGTTGCTCCCATTGGAGTTGAATTTGACTTGAATAAATTATTAGTCACTGGAATTTTAGTACAACTATTTGCATAACAATTTGATGATTTATAAACTTGAGGCAATTATATTTTACTCACGGCGCTTTCGAGTTCTGACCACTATTATACTGTTTTATGCGTAAACAGGAGGATTGGCAAAAGGAAAAGCGGGACTTTCTGCAAAGCTTGAGCCGACTTTCAACATTACCCAAGACCAACAGCAGTGCTTTAGGAACTGGGGTTACCCGACCTGGTCAAATGGTGTCCATAGCTTCTATCCCTCAGGTCTCTGCCAGTCAATCCAGTATGGAGCTTGTGCCTGTGGTTGACAAGCCTATCCTTGAAAAGAAGGCTTCAGCATATGCTGTAGTTGTAAGGAATCTCAATGATACAAGAGAACGTGGGTTACCTTTTAAGGTGTGGATTGGTTCTCTTTGTACCACCCAACTCCTACATTCTGTTGAAAGAACATTCTACTCTGTCTGTCTTTAATTTGTTCACCTCTTTAGATGCAATCATGTCTTATATTTTCAATTCAACATTCTTTTTGGAATAAGGCAGTGGGCTATGCATTAATAATGTATGGAAAACTGTATTGTGGTTTTATGTGGTTCATTGTGTTATTTAGAAAATTTATGTGTCCAAAATAATTTATTTACTGTTTTATTTCTTCTGGCTAGCCTGCTACTGCTTTCAAGGTTGCTTATGAAGGTTTAGGCCTTGATGTTCCTGGTGGAAAATCAGTTAGCATGCAGAAGATATGGCACTTAATTCAGGTACGCTTCCAATTAATTTTTAGTTTTTTTTTCAGAAATGTGATCCTGAGCAACTTTATTATTGTCTTTGTTATGTTTCTCTTTTATATATTCTAGGACTCCTGTTTATGAAAAATTTACACTGCTTTGTTCCTTTATTTGATTTTAGACATTGATGGGGGAGGATTTGGCTATTCCACACAATGTTTCAAGAAAAATGGCATTAGTGATTGGTGCAAAGCGCCACCTGGAATGGGGGCATGAGAAGTATATCATGGACACAATTCAAAGTCACCCTGCACAGGTAAGAAACTCGTGTAAATTTATTGGCTTTGAAATGTTGGTCTTTGTTAACTCTGTTCTGCTATACCCCCCCCACCCCACCCCACCCCACCCCACCCCACCCCACCCCACCCACACACAAAAAGAAACTGATTTCTACTTCAATCTTTATTTTGAGGAACTTTATTTTCATATTTGAATTTTTTTGATGAGTAATTCATATTTTAATTATTTACTGGTGCTTTATCATTACTTATCAGCTGCCTGGATAAAAATAAAATCATGATGAGTGGAATTTATACTTTTCAGTTGTTTTCTAATGTCACTGTAGGCTGCTCTTGGTGGGGCTGTTGGAAACTTGCAAAAAGTTCGGGCATTTCTTCGGGTTTGTCATCATATTCCCAGATTCCATTAACAAGTGTCTTAAATGTAATGATTCTTAATTCTGACTATCTGATTTTTTTTTTTTTGGTTTTCTTTTTTTATTTTCTCCTGAACAGATTCGTTTGAGAGAATATGGAGTCTTAGATTTTGATGCTGGTGATGCTCGTAGGCAGCCTCCTCTTGATACAACATGGCAGCAGGTCTTAAATCTCATTTATTCCTAGTTTTTAGTTGCTTGGTAGACATTAGTTGGTCAAGTTGGTATTTTAATGTACATTAGAGAAATAATTTTTTTCCTTTCTTTCTTTGAGTGCTTGTGCTTGCAGTACACGTATGTTGATTGATAAATTAGTTGGAATCAAGCACAATTGCGCAATTATAACTCATCCTTCGGTTGTATAAGCTTTTTAGCTATATATGAGTTTTACAAAGATGAAGATGCTCTAAAGCACATATATGATGGAGCCTTGATGACAGAATATGAAGGAGTATCTAAAGAAAAGAAGTTGGACCTTTTCTTTTCCTTCTTTCATGGAGGGTGGTTGTGGGTGCTAATTTCAGAAATTTATCCTTTTCTTCTGTTACCTTTCGTGGCTTGCTGGTTCTTGACTTTCGTGGATCTACTTGGATGGCTTTGACCAGTTAGGCACAATATCTTGCCCAAATGCTCCAGATAAACGACCATGAATTTCTATTCTCAGTTTTATTAGCCTGATCACCTGGTGCAATCCAGTCTAGAACATTTTCAGAGTTCAGACCTGTTGCCATCATACCGTGTATTTGCTGGAATACATGCTCTAGCCTTTTGTTTGTTGTCATCTCTGCTTGGCTTCTATTCTTTTTTTATTAATGATAGGAGAAAAGGAAGAAATTATGATTTAAAAGTTTAGTGTGATTGTTTCTTTTCATGATTAAATTCCTTATAATATGACATTTTTATAAAATATTTTTCATTGGAAAGCACAAATGACTGTAGAAAGAAAAACTACTACATTCTTCATTTTGTTATATTGTATCTCCAATTCCAACTAATTCTTTTTTCTTTTTTTTTTTTTCTCTTTGTAAGTCCTGTGGTTTTCACTATCAATAAAAATAAATCCCATGGTTTTCACCATTGCTGCATGTTTGGCTAACTTTTATTCTTTCTGACCATGCACAGATTTATTTTTGCTTGAGAACTGGCTATTATGATGAAGCAAAAAATGTTGCCTTGTCATCTCGTGTTTCACACCAATTTGCGCATCAGGTAGAGAGTGTTCACTATGGATTCTTATTCCCTTTTACTAGCAGTCTAACATAGTTAATGATATCCTTTTTGGCAGCTGGCAGAGTGGATTTCAACTGGAGGTATGGTTTCACCAGAAACTGCAGCTGCTGCTTCAGAAGAGTGTGAGAAAATGTTGAGGATGGGTGATCGAGCAGGCCGAGCTGGATATGACAAGAAAAAGTTGCTACTTTATGCTATTATATCTGGTTCTCGCAGACAGATTGATCGGTTGATTAGAGATATACCAACACTTTTCAATACCATAGAGGACTTCTTGTGGTTCAAATTGTCAGCTGTACGGGAACGGGATGTCCCACGAGGGGCCTCTTCTGTTGTCCTAAACGAGGGCTTGGTACCCTACAGCCTAGATGATCTACAGATTTATCTAAATAAATTTGAACCATCATATTACACCAAAAATGGAAAGGATCCCTTGATGTACCCGTATGTATTGCTTCTAAGCATCCAGTTGCTACCGGCAGTCCTATACCTCTCCAAGGAAACAGGAGATGAAGGATTCAATATTGATTCTGTCCACATTTCAATTGTTCTGGCAGACCATGGTGCCCTTTCTGATGGTGCAGGGACTGGCCAAAAGCTTGGAGTGATGGATGCATTTGCAGAAGTAGCTAGCATAATTCGGCAGTATGGGTCAGTCTACTTGCGCTCAGGTAATCATGCAATGGCGTTGGAATACTATGCACAAGCTGCTGCTGCAGTGGGTGGTGGACAGTTGTCATGGACTGGACGAGGCAACCTTGATCAACAAAGACAGAAAACCATGATGCTAAAACAACTCCTCATGGAGATATTGTTACGGGATGGTGGTATTTATCTTTTACTTGGCTCAAGGGGTGCTGGTGAAGAAGGTGAACTGAGAAGATTCTTGCCTGATAGGAATGCACGGCAATTTTTGCTTGAAGCTGCTCGTCAATGTCAGGAATCTGGGCTTTATGACAAGGTAATACTACTCTTATTCTTGACTTTTATGGTTTCAGAGCTGCTTATGCAGGAGTTCATATGATGCATTACCACACAGATTCATGGCTATTAATAAGAAATATTTTCTGTAATGGTATAAATTAGTATGCTATGTTTTAGTAGTTTCTCTGTATCACCACCATGGTATTGCAAACATATGTTTTGATCTTTGAGGAGAAAATGCACATTGCCAGTATGCAGAAATGCAGAGCTTTTTGCATTATAGTACCATATACTACTTTGTCTAACACCTGTATACTGTGTACACCCGAAAGAGAATTATAGGATCTGTGGTTCTTCTGGAGCTTGCTTTTGTGTTACTTGTGCTATAGAAGAACCACAATTTCAATCCAAAAGAATCTCCTTGGCTTCTTATCTATTGAGAGTTTTTGTGAGAGCATATGGAGGAGAGAGACAAAACCAGAGGGAGAAACAGAAAGTATAGGTAGGCCTGTCAACAATACCTGAAATTCTGCAGCCCGATCCGATTATTCCGGAATCGGATGAGCCATATACAATTTTAGATCAGACTTGGATGGGGCGAGTAGAAAATCGGATTGGATTTGGATATACCTCCACCCAATCTGATAAAAATCTGACTCCGATGTGTATATATATATACACATACATATATATATGTATATATATAGTATAATTATATTAATATGTTATATAATAGTATAATATATTAAAGCCTTCAGTGTATTAGTACATAATTGACATCCGATTTGACTCCGATATATTATATACACAATTGAACTCTAGTATATATTATATAGTATAACATATTAAAGCCTTTGTTTGTTTTCATTGAACTTTTAAGCATTGTTTTGAATAAAAATTTAAAGCTTTTAGTGTATTTAGTACACAATTGGGCTTCTGAACAAGGCGGCTTTATATTAGGCCTAAGTAAGTCCTTTGGAGTCAGATCAATCCAAAATCCGAAAAATCCAATCCGAGTTGAACTTGAATGCATTGTTCATACATCTGATAAGATTCCCGATCAGATTTGGATGCCATTAATTCCTTCTTATCAGATCGAACTTGGGTTTAGTCTGATTACAGGCCTAAGCAATAGGTGTCTGCATAACTAGACATTTAGATTTTTGAGACAAAGAAGTATGGATATATGCATATGCATATACATGTATATGTATCCCAAGATTGTTTTCTATTCTCTTTCTATTGCTGTTTTGGTCAGTTGGGATGTGTTATACAATGGCCCTTCCTACTTCCCATTAGGCCTATAGTTGTGTCTGTGTAGTGCAACCTTGTTTTAGGGGGTTCTGTTTGTTTGCACTCCTTTTCTATCACTAAAGTTTTTCTCTGTTGCTACATAAAGAAAATAACCAAAATAAATACCTATCAAGGGTCTGCATAAGATAAAGAGGATTGATATTCACTCATCAAGAGTATTAAAATGTCTACTTTGTTCTATTTCTTGCTTATTTGCTTATCATCTGTTTCTTTTTGTCGTAATGGAATTCTAGTCTCATGTTATCATAATTAGTTCTATGACTTCCCCAAGTATCTTTTATATCCTCATTTTGTAATGTTTCAGTCGATAGAACTTCATAAGAGGGTTGGGGCATTTTCAATGGCCTTGGAGACAATTAACAAGTGCCTATCAGAAGCGATATGTGCTCTTTCACGTGGTCGATTAGACGGTGAAAGCCGGACTGCTGGTCTTATTCACTCTGGCAATGAGATATTGGAAATGTACAAATATTCTTCTGAAGTCAGGTAATTTGTCATCATCATCATCATCACCACCACCACCACCACCATCTAAGCCTTTCGTCCCAACCATGAGGATCAGCTTATTAATCTGTAATCTATTTTTTTTTTTTTTGATCAATAACAGGAATTTTATAAAAAGAGATATAGAAATTACAACCAGGAGGGAGGGGTAAAAAGACTTAACCCTCCCTAACAAACTGAAAAAACATATTACCATATAGCCGAAAAAAGATTTGTTCTTCCCACCCCCTGTTTGGCCAAGGTATCAGCCATGGAATTAGTGCACCTCTTGGCCCATTGAACCCTTACAGACATTCTGAGTTAACTGAGTAATTTTCTTTCTTTCATTAGAGAACTTACACAAGCTGGACACTTCCTTGCAACCATTTAATAGTCAACTGAGAATCTCCTTCCACCAACAACTTAATAATCTTCAATTTAGCGCTTTTAAATCCTTCTAGAGCTGCCAAGATTTCAGCTCTCAATGAGTCCCCCCAGCCTATAGGTCCTGGGAAGATAGCAATGATTCTACCTTCCTCATCCCCGAAGATACCGCCTATTACCAGAATGGCCTGGATTTCCTTCGCTGCTACCATCGAAGTTCAATATGATGAAACCCGGATCTGGTGGAGTCCAAACAGGTCTAGGAGCTGTGGACATGGGAGCTGACCGAGCCACTTCATCCCACTTTCTAATGATGTCTCCTATCGAATAGTCTTCAAAGAGCTTCAAAGGCTTGACCCAAAGAGCCACCCTAACATAAATAAGTTCTATGATGGCTTCCTTACTTTTTTCTTTATCATGAAAAACTCTTTGATTTCTTTCTTCCCAAACCGTCCAACAAACAACAGCTCTAGCACAACTCCACAATATTTTCCCTCTCTTTTTTAATCCCCTCACTGTTGTGGAGCTAAACAAGCTTTGCACATTAGAAGGGAAGGTCCACCTGCAACCAAATAGAGAAAAAAACCAACACCAGATATCTGAAACAAAAGGGCAAGAAACAAACAAGTGATAACATCTTTCACCATTCTTCTTACATAAGATGCACTAGTGCAGGGATAAACACCAATTAGGCCTTTTCTTTTGAAGTAGGTCACAAGTGTTACACTTTTCTAGGCATGCTTCCCAGCAAAAAGCGCCTACCCTAGGAGGGATTGGATTACCCCAGATTTCCCGGACTGTAAAAGAAAACCCCGGAACTGGACTAGGCTATGTTAGTGCTTTGAAAAGGGAGGAGCAAGAAAAGATACCCGAAGGGACAAGAGACCATACCTTGGGGTCCCCAATTGAAGGCTCAAGGACTACCTCATCCAGGATCTTAAGCAAATTCGAAATGGGTTCCAATTCAGGATCTCTAAGTGCCCTTCTAAAACCTAGGTTCCAACCTATAACAGAGTTAGACACGGTAGCAAAGGTGGCTACAGGTTCACTTTTAAACCTAGCCAGAGCAAACAAAGAGGGAAACTGCTCTTTCAAGGGGGAATCCCCCACCTAAATGTGTTCCCAAAAATTAACTTACAAGCCAGAACCAAGATCATACCTGATGAAGGGAAGAAAAGATTGAAGGATCGCGTGGATTGATTTCCACGGAGAAGCTCTTGAAGCCCTAGGTGAGAGTCTCGGATCCCAGCAGTTGCCTCTTGCCCATGAATACTTGGGATTATTTTGGCCCACAGGTTCTCCCTTTCTTTAGACCACCTCCATAACCATTTCCCTAAAAGAGCTACATTCTTCTTTTGGATGTTTCCCAGCCCCAGACCCCCTTCACTTTTGGGTCTTGTAACTAGATCCCACCTAACTCTATGGTCCCTTTTTTCTTCCCTGGGTTCCCATAAGAAGTTTGTCATCAGTTTTTCCAACACCCTACAGACTCCTTCAGGCATTTTGAACACAAACATGAAATAGACTGGAAGGTTTGCCAATGTAGACTTCATCAGTGTAATCCTACCCCCCAGAGACAAGTAATTCTTCTTCCAGGAAGCTAGCCTTTTAGTGAATTTGTCAATCACCGGATTCCAAAAACTCATTTTTCTAGGATTATCTCCTGAAGGAAGCCCTAAATTATTTTAGTGGCCAATGAGCTATCTCACAACCTAGCACTTGAACCCTTTCCTCCACCTCTCCCTCGCTCATATTAATACCATTCACACAGCTCTTACCAAGGTTAACTTTGAGTTTGGTCATTAGTTCAAACACCTTAATCATCTTCTTCAAGTTTCTTACCCAACTAATCTCCTCTCCATTACAAAACAGAATTGTGTCGTCTGCAAATTGTAGGTGAGTGACCGGAACCCTATCCCTCTCCACTCTCCATCCACTAATCAAGCTCCTTGAATCTGCCCTCTGAATCAGCCTCCCTAACACTTCAGCAATTAGGGTAAAGAGGAAGGGGGATAGAGGGTCCCCTTGCCTAATACCCTGAACAGCTGGAAAGTGATCCACCACCCTACCATTCACTAACAAAGAATAATGACAAGTCCTAATGCACCCTTTTATCCACTTGCACCATCTCTTCCCAAATTCGAAAGACTCTAAAACCTCCAATAGCAAAGACCAATCCACCATGTCGTATGCCTTCTCTAAATCTAGCTTACACACCAACCCCTTCTCACCTCTACTTCTATAGTCTTCCACGCTCTCATTGGCAATCAAGATTTGGTCCACAATTTATCGATTCATCACAAAAGCACCTTGATTGTGGGAAATAATTGAGGGGAGCACCTCTCTAATTCTTCTAGAAAGCACCTTAGCAATAATCTTGTAGAGGCTATTAATCAAACTGATGGGTCTGAATTCTTTAGGGTGACAGGCTCCTTCAGTCTTCGGAATTAAAGCTATAAAAGTAGAGTTCAGGCCCGGGTTTATCACACCTCTTTCAAAGAATTTAGAGAACACAGCTTGAATATCATCCTTAATTATCTCCCAACAATCGTGATAAAAAGCCAACGTGAAACCATCAGGGCCCGGGGCTTTATATCTATCCATGGAAAAAATGGCATCCCTGATTTCTTCCAGGTCAAACTCTCTTTCCAACCACACAATCAACTCATCAGGGAGCTTAGGCCAATCCAATCCATCAATCCTTAATCTCTTAAACATAGGCTTATTGAAGATGGATTTAAAGTGCTCCACAACAGCCTTGACAATCTCATGCTGTCGAGTCAAAACTGTCCCATCAACTACCAACTTAGATATGGTGTTTTTCTTTCTTCTGCTATTGGCAATTGTGTGGAAAAATTGTGTTCCTATCTCCTTCCTTTACCCATTTATGTCTAGATTTCTGCCTCCAACTAATCTCTTCTTGGAAAATTGTGTCCTCCAGGCTCTTCCTTAACTCCCACCTCTGTTCTTTATCACTTTCCCCAAAACAACCCCTTTCTTCCTTAGCATCTAACTCCTCTATTTGGCTTATCAACTGTTGCTTCCTCTCCTCTAACCTACCAAAGTGGAGAATATTCCATTCCTTAATTTTGACTTTCAGTTCTTTTAGCTTCCAATGGAATTTCATCTCTGCCCAATTAACTTTCAGGTTACTTTCATTCCACCAACTTTTCACCTTGTTTTTGAAGTCCGGGTGAAGTAACCACATGTTTTCAAACCTAAAGGGGGAGGGTCCACTACAACCAAAATCAGTCTTACAAATCATTATTGGCCAATGGTCGGAAGTAACTCTGGGTAAGGTCCTTGACACCAAATCTCCCCCATGCTCCTCCCAGTCTGTGGTGAACAAGAACCTGTCTAGTTTTGAGCAAATAGGTTCAGCTTGGAGATTGGACCAAGTGAAGCTATTGTGTTGGAGATTCAGTTCCTTTAGCTCAAAAGCATTAATGAACTCATTGAACTTCCTCATGCTGGTAGTACTCCTTTGTCTTTCCTTGTTACTCTCTTCAATGAATCTAATCACATTAAAATCCCCTTCCACAGTCCTCTGACATCTCAGTTCCTCCCACAACTCATTCCTCTGTTTATAACTATTGGGGCCATATACATTGGTAAGGGCCCATTCAAAACCATCTGACACATGCTTAAATTTAACCGAGATTGAAAACCTTCCCACTAATTCTTCCACTCCCTCCACTACTTCATCCTTCCACAAATAATTAGGCCACCAGGTGAGCCCCAAGATGGACTCATGGCCCAACTTAGACCATTCACTCTGCACACACTTCTAGCCCACTTTTGATTAAATGTCATAAGCTTAGATTCCTGAATTAGAACAATGTCTGGATTTTCCTTCTTTAATACTGCCTTTACTAAAGCTCTCTTCCTAGCACTCCCCAGCCCTCTCACATTCCAACTTACTATCTTCATTTCTTCAACACCTCTGCTTAGCCCCACTCCCTTTCTTCCTAGGATCCTCCTTTTCTCCCCCTCCCTCTCCTTTCTCTAGCCTCCTTACCCCAATCCACTTCCAGCTTCAATTTCTCCGCTTCACTTAACCTTCTCTTTCAGTCTGTAAATATCCTTTCAGCTCATTCAAGTCTCTAGCCTTGCAACCTAGCTTTGCCACAAATTCAGCTATGGATCCTCTTCATCCACTCCCATGACAAACATTCCCCCCCCTTATCTCACTGCTCCTCTTCCCCTCCTTTTCCTTCTCCGTCTTACCACTATCTATGCATAATGTTCTATTCTACCTATATTTGTTTACTAATTTTTTATAGATAGTTTGATTTATAATTTGATTAAATTGCTGTTTTATTTGATGGATTTGAATGACTTGGTTAAATTTTGTAAATCTTAAATAACTGAATTTTCTTTTGTTTTGGAATTTCCATCACCCTTGCTGTAGGCCATTTATCTTGTCTGGAATTAATTTTTTTTCTTTATGTGCAATTTGCTGCATAAAATTTTCAAATCTTTACCTTTTATGGCTTATGAAGTTATCTAAATCTCACGTGCAGCCTTCAAGAAAGGGAGCATGTTATGGAACAACAAACTGTGTTAAGGCAACTTGAGGCCATACTATTTGTCCACAAATTGGCGAGATCTGGCAATCATGCAGATGCTCTTAGAGAAGTTACCAAACTTTCTTTCCTCCCACTGGATCCTCGGGTTCCAGATACAGCAACTGATGTTTTCCAGACTTTGTCTATCCATATCCAAGATTGTGTACCCGATCTCTTAAAGGTTGCCCTTAATTGTCTGGACAATGTGAGGGATTCCGATGGATCTCTTCGTGCTTTGAGGACCAAGGTTTGTGTGATAAAACCACTGCTTTTATCTGCCGTGGAATTGTTTCTTCATTTCCCTTGCACCTTCTTGTTTCTTCATTTTTGAAAAAAAATACTGAGATGTCATGGATATTGGGCCTTTGCAGATAGCGAATTTCGTGGCACACAATTTGACAAGGAACTGGCCTCGGGATTTATATGAAAGGGTTGCCCGAAGCCTGTGAAACAAGTGGATGCTGGCAGGTTGAGATGCTCCTGTAATTCCGTTGATCATCTGATCAATGTGTTAATGGAGGTTTTGGCAATAGCTACAAATTAAACCATTAGTAATATGACAGTGCTGTACAAAAAACTGCCAGCCTTGCTTGAGCAGAGGAATTTGTATTTTCTGTGGTTCCTCGACCTCTCTTCTTTCATATATACATGATTACATGATGTACAAGGTGCCTGTAGCTATTGACAATTTACCAAATTTAAGTATTATCCTTTCTTGAATCGGATGAGGAGTTCGCTAATTTAATTCAATTTCAATCAGATGTTTTCAGATGTGTATACAACAAAATTTGGTCTTTACAGCCTCTCCAGGCAATTCCCCACGAAGCTCTTATTTCGATTTGGAATGGATGTTGGATACAGAGTTACAGATTGAAAGACGACGAGTCGTTGAAAATCCAATGGCGATGATGAATAAATAGTTATATTTTTTTGATCAATCATGATGAATAAATAGATATCCTAAATTCCTTCCTGCTGTGGTGTGAAATGTGGGAACCTCATAATTTGGAAGAAGAAAGAGAGATTTGCGCATAAATAGTTATCCTAAATTCCTTCCTGCTGTGGTGTGAAATGTGGAAACCTCATAATTTGGAAGAAGTAAGAAAGAGAGATTTGCGCATAAATAGTTGTCCTAAATTCCTTCCTCCCTGCTGTGGTGTGAAATGTGGGAACCTCATAATTTGGAAGATGTAAGAAAGAGAGATTTGCGCATAAATAGTTATCCTAAATTCCTTCCTCCCTGCTGTGGTGTGAAATGTGGGAATCTCATAATTTGGAAGATCTAAGAAAGAGAGATTTGTGCAAGTAATGATGTCGTTTGGCAAGTATTTTTTGAAAGATCTTCTAGAAGATTTGACAGCCAAAAGATGTAGTGACCTTTTACATAAAGATTTTGGCAGCCCATAGACCGTTTGATTAGAGGCACGTTTTTTTGTGCGAAAATGAGACAAAAAAGGCAAAAAGCTTCATTTCTAGCTTTTTGAAATAAGCTTGAATCAAGTTTCTCGTGTCTTTTTTGGGGTAGTCTTTTGGCGGCTAGATCTTTTCCCGATCAAATGGGAAAAGACGAAAATACAGACTGTCGGGCTTCTAAACAGCTGATAGCCTGTGCAAAAAGATGCGCCAAATGGGGCCAAAATTAAAAAATGAGCCAGTTTCCTCTTTCATCGCCCCTTCCTCTTCCATCTTTGGTTTTGGGTGGAATTTGGGCTTGAGAAGGGTTGTGAATGACTCGGGCCTTGACAATATTTCGAATCTCTTTCAGCTTCTTGACAATATTTTCTTAGATCCTACTAAGGTGGACTCTAGAATTTGGACCCCCAGCCCCATTGGTTGTTTCTCTTGTGCCTCTTTCTTCAAAGTTTTAAACCAGTTCACCAGTCCTATAGCCCTTTCTTTTCCTGTTAATGAGGTTTGGTGCAAACAAATTCCTCCTAGGGTTGGTAGTTTTTGCTAGGAAGCCTTTTTGGAAAGATTCAACACTTGTGACCTGCTTCAAAAGAAACGACCCAATACTTGTTTGTCCCTTCACTAGTGTGTTCTTTGTAAAGCTGATGGGGAGACTGGTTTTTATCTATTGGTGTCTTGCCAATTTGCGAAGTCTATTTGGGAGTGGGCTTTTTCCCTCTTTGGGTGTAGTTGGAACCCTCTATCAAATTTGCAAAATCTATTTTCCCCTTCTTTTTTTAGGTGGCGTATGAAAAGGGGAAGGATTATGTGGAGAGGACAGACTGCAGTTTGCTGGTCCTTATGGGAAGAAAGAAACTCCAGGATATTCTCTGAAGTAGAGAGATGTACTGAAGAACTAAGGGCTCTGATCCTTATAAGGGTTGTATAGTGGATGAAATCCCTAGAGCTATTCACATATTATACAATGGATGGCATGTTAAGGAAATGATGTGAGATTGTTAACTGTTCCTAGGCCAAAACAGTGATGAGTGTGTCTTGGACCCCCCCACCTGTAGGTTTCATAAAACTAAACTTTGATGGGAGTTGTAGAGGGAATTCTGAACAATCAGAGATTGGGGGTGTTTTTAGGGATGAGAATGGGGTTGTCTTAACCATGTTTTCAAGCCCAGTTGGAGTGGATGACTCTTTCAGAGCCGAAATCCAGAAAGCCAGGGAGATGAATATCAGAAAACTCATAATTGAGGGAGATTCGGAGGTGGTGGTAGGATGGCTGAATAAAGACAACAGTGGCTTATGACATTACAATAATGTGAGGAGGAAATTTAGATGGCTGGTTCGAGGAATGGAAGTTAAAATCATTTGGGTAAAAAGATCAACTAATTCTTTTGCTGATGGGTTAGCTAAACAAGGGGTGGAGAGGGAGTCAATGTTTTGGGCACAACCATAATTTTATTCTTCTTTTCCCTTTCTCTTTCTTTTTTTCTCCTTTTTCCTTTCTTGGGGCTCAAACTGTATTTGGAAGATAAGAAAGTTTGTATTCTTATTTGTAATTTTTATTGAAATTACATAACGAATTGTGTTATTGATAAAAACTAAAACGGGGGCTGAAATTTGCTCTCAAAGTTGGTTTATAGCATAGTCCACCATGCTTGACTTTATACGATAGTGAACCATGCTATAAACAAATTTTAATTTCAATATATGTTGCTCTTAAGTCCTTTTCCAAGAACTTGCTGGCTTTGTTCTTATCTAGGTAAAGTGATACGCATGTGTTTTAGTAGGTGCTTGGCATCGGTGTTGGGAATACAACACTGTTTTCTCATAAAAACGGTGCTGGGCATGTTTGAGTTGTAAGCACTGTTTTCTCTTATTTTTGATTGGAAGCGGTGCTGCCACAGAAAACAGCACTGGTTTTGTTTGGTACTAGTGCTCAAGAACTGTTTTCAGCATTGGCCATATTATCCAACGTCCAAGATGATGCCACATCATTGCATCGCTGGCAGCAACGGGTTGTTTTATGAGAAAGCATCGAATTTGGCGTTTCTTCAGACCATACTTTCCCAATTTCCAAGGTGACTTGTACCAACGTTTTTTTTCTTGGAAAACGGTACCAAATAAGAGGCCGTTTTCTGAAGCACCACTTTTTCTGATGTGGCACCATTTTCTCATAAAACGACATCGATGCCAAACACCGTCTTAAAAGCCTAAGGGCCTTTTTTGCGCTTGAGGTGGGTGCAAGGTGAGTGCCTTTTTTAAGCAAGGTGCAAAAAATGGTAAAAAATTAAAAAAAGTCAAGAAATTCAAAATAATAAAATATTAAACACAATATTAATTAAAAATAAAAATTTAAAATTTAAAATAAATGTTTTAAAAATCTATTATCTCAAATTAAAATACATAAACATAACATATAAAACATATATAAAATGAAAATTTAAAAATAAAATTGAGCATAACATATAACATATTTAATCATGTAAACTCTTAATCTCTTTATTTTTTCCTAATTGCACCACTTCAAATAATTGATGGGCATTCTAAATTGTCTGATAGTGCAGCTAAATGGTTACTGTCTTTTGCTAGCTGGATAATGTCAACTGCCAGAGAGGCATTCTAAATGATTCAATAAGGTCTTACGATTGTGTTACTAGAACTAATAATGATGATTCCATCTATTAGAAAAAAAAGAAGGATTGAAACATGGACTAGTACATCCAATAAAAAATAAACACCGTGATCTTTAGATGGACCAGCAACTGATATGTGACTAGGTCTACTGGTCCTTTTTACACATCTTATTTCTAGCAGATGCAGACTCATTCAATTGCAGAAAAAAGGGTATATTTCCTGTCCCAGTGGGAGGAGCTATGCAAGAGGAGCTGGTGGCCTCTATGGTAGCTGTTAACTTGGCAGGAACACAGAGATTTGAAAGTGATTATGGAGTCAGATTCAACCGTGACAGTAGCAGCGCTTCAGGGTCAAGTCAATCTATTTCAGCACTTAGGTGATGATCTTTTACTTACATGGCAATCTTTTGATAATTTACAGATTTAGAGTGCTTTTTTTTTTCCCGACATGGCACTTGTTTTTTCTGTATAGTTTGATGTCCTCCTTCCTGGCCGAAGAAGAACATGTGCTTGGGCTTTTTTTATGCTCTCTTAATATATCAATATTTATTTCTGTAGCAGAAGCAGCAACAACATTCATAAAGAAAGCTCACTTCTCATTTTGGCCTATCAACCAACTTCACAGTTTGTTTCCGTCAATGGATCATTTTTCTCTACAGTTCATCATAATCATCTAATATCCCCTTGAATGAATATTATGATCTAAAACCCAACCAGCCCCAATCAGACATCTCACCTTCTCAACTTTGTGCTCTATTTGATATTTTGTTAATCTTTCCAACCATTTAAATGACCTCAACCTCCAAATTCCAATCTTTGGACTTCACTGTTTGTTGCATTTCTTTGCGACTGTTGAAATCTGCTTGATCAATGGGATCCTGAATCCTTAGGAGAACATCTTGACCTCCCTACATCCCTGATACAAGATATTTGGTCCCCAAAATGGTTAATCCGTATTCTCCAATCTATGAGTGGTCACCTGCATGGTTTTGGAACAAATATCTGGCTGGCTGACGTGTTTCACCATTCGTTATTGGTCCAGACTAGTAATGTAGTAGCTTGGGTCTTGTCATCACACCTATGTGAATTGTGATGCCCTATGACTTCATGGTTCTGTATTTTGCACTTCATCAACTGGTCTTAACATGTAAACAGACTAACCTTGCAATGAACCCTACTAGTTTACTGCCACATATGCAAACAGGATAATAGTTTATCATGTAGCATCCACCACCAAGAATTGGGGGGGGGGGGGGGGGGCATTAGTGAAAGATCAATTTTAATCTGACTGCTCTATTTATTTTTTGATTAAATTAATTTGATTGTTCTGACAAACATTGTTTATGTACACTTCTGATGCCAACTATGAATCATGCAAAAAATATGTTATCTTCACCTTCTATCATTTACCAACGAGCGACTTTATGGGTCCTGTTTGAAGGCAGTTTCTCTAGGAAGAAGTTAATTCAATTTATCTTAGTGGTCTTATCTCAAGATAAGTTTGATTCTTGCCTCAGGGAAGCTGGAACCGATCCTGATAAACCATCATTATCTGATGTTTTAGACCTAAGGTCTCTAGGGGTGTATAACAGAAATTACCCTTGGAATGGATCTGTTAAAGTGAGCCGAATAGGGGTAGTTTAGTCATCTCATGTTTGTTAAGTACCTTGCTTATGTGGCAATTTTATTAGAGATACTCTACCCCACTCTTAAGTGAGGGCAGTTTAGTCTTTGTGAATGTTATTAGCACCTAATAAACATTAGGGGGTCGAATGAATAGTGAATCAATGAGTTTCGACTAAACCCTCATGTTCTCTCTTTCTCTTTTCTTCTTCTTCTTCATCTTCTTCTTCCTTCTCTCCTGGTTTGGGTTACTGTAGCTGCATTCGAAACATGGTATCAGAGTGAGGTTCCTGACCTGCTTCAGTTTGTAAAGCATCTCAGCTGTGTTCGTGACACCTTCTTCTTCATTTAAGGTTAGTTAATGGAGAGAACTGATTCGCCCTAGGTCTGAGACATCACAACTCGTTTCTCTCTGCCGCGCCACAATCTTCTTCATCAAGGAAAGTGATTTCAACAGTGAATGGTTGGTTGATACTCTCAAAGGAAGGTTGGTTATCTAGTCATTTTGTGTTGCTGGTATTTCTGGGTAGAAATCTTTCAAGAATCAGTTAGTACTGATTAGAACCTAGAGAACTAGGTTTGTTGTTGCCCTAGAACGAGCTGTGTACAATAGCCGAATGGTGTAGGGGCTGCTGCAGGTGGCCAAGTGGTGTAAGGTGTAATGCAGTGACCTTGCCGAGTTCTTTGTGGTTGTGTAATGCCCTCTTAAATGTGTTAAACAAGTCTGAACTGGGTGTAGCAAATTTGACTGTGTTATGGTGCTAGTGGTGCACAACTTTTATTGAGTGGTTGGAAGAGGGCCTACATGTGATAGTGAGTGCTAAATTGATGCTTATGTGGTTCGTGGATTTGTGAAGTCAGCAGTAGTGTGAATAAGAACAAGGCGTGGGCTCTCATTGTTGTGTTTAGGGACTGCAATAGGTGCTGAAATATCAAACTGCGAATAATATCAGTCAGCTTGTAGCTGAGAAGTCAGGTTAGAGGCAACTGTGAAAGAGTACAATGACAGCAATAAGAGATGGGTACAATGATCAGCAACCTAATGTGATGGTTTCCCCCGACTATCTAGGGGTACAGATGACCTCAATTAAACTGAATGGGGAAAACTACGTTCCATGAGCTAAATCTGTGAAAGTTTTTCTTAAGGCAAAGAGGAAAGTGAAGCATGTACTCTAGGGTTTGATGATTGGGAACAAGAAGATGCTCAAATCATGATTTAGTTGTGGAATAGTATGGAGCCCAAAATTAGTGCCAACTTCATGTTCCTTGATACGGCTAAGGATATATGGGAGCATGCTAAAAAGTTATATTCTGGACAAGATAACACAACAAGAGTATATCAACTTTATCAAGAGTACTTTGATTTACAACAAGGAACCAAAACACTAGAAGAGTACTATGCCTACATGAAGAATATAGGGAATGAACTCAATGTCTATCATCCCCTCACTCTAGATATTAAAGTTCAGCAACAACAAAGGGAACAACTAGATGTTACAAGATTCTTGGTGGGGCTGAAATCGGAGTATGAACCAGTTAAAGCCCAAATATTAGGGAGCTACACCCTTCCTACACTTGATGAAATATTCTCACGGCTTTGCAAAATTTCTTTGGGACAGACAGAACCCCACACAGTCTGATAGATTAACACTTGTGACAACTAGAGGAGGTGGACACAGTACAAGAGGGGGAGGACATGCCTCCCGAGGTGGCCGTGGCAGTTCCATGATTGGTCGGGGTGGTCGTGACTCAGGGGGAGACCGTGGCAGAGGGAAGAAGAACTCTGCGAGGAAGTGTACTCATTGTGGTAGGGAAGGACACACAATGAATTTCTGTTATGACCTACATGGCCCTCCCTCCAAATGAGCTAATCATGCTGTAGCAGGTGAGGTTGATATCAGTGACAGTAAACAGGTAGAACGTACTCCTCTCCCATCTACATCTACTTCTGGGAGGGAGATGGTGAGTGTACCGCGTGATGAGTATGAACAGTTCCTTCAAGCTACTTTACTGCATACCACTGCCACACTTGCCCACTCAGGTATTGTTTGCATGTCATCTAAAACCTCTCACTGGATTATTGACTCTGGAACCTCAGATCATATGACCGGGACTCCAGGTGTGTTCCCTTCTCTTTCTGAAACCTCCACATCACAAACTGTTACACTTGCCAATGGGTCATCATCTCCCATCTGTGGTGTTGGTAATGTTGACATGGCTTCTGTGCCCTTATCATCTGTTTTATATGTACCTAAGTTTCCATTCAATCTTATGTCTATTAGTAAATTACCAAAGTTCTTAACTTTTCTTATGTCTGTTAGTAAAATAACCAAAGCTCTTAACTGTTCTATTATCTTCTTTCCTTCCACCTGTGTTTTTCAGGATCTCAAGACGGGGAAGAAGATTGGTGGAGGGCATGAAGCTGGTGGATTGTATTATCTTGACGGTGGTGGATCTTCAATTGCTCTTCAAACTTCACTTACTCCTCTACAATGGCATTGCCGACTGGGACATCTATCTCTCAAGGCTCTCAAGATTTTGGTTCCGTCATCGAGTCATTTGTCAGTTTTGCAATGTGAGTCATGCCAGTTTGGGAAACATCGTCGTGTGCCCTTCAGTCCAATAGTTAAGAGTCGTATGTTGAGTCATTTTTCGTTGGTTCATTCAGATGTTTGGGGTCCAATCAAAATAGAGTCTTATAATGGGTACAAATATTTTGTCTCCTTTATTGATGATTGTTCAAGAATGACATGGATTTACTTAATGAAAGAAATAAGTGAATTGTTTTCCATTTTTCAAAAATTCCATGCTGAACTACGCACACAATTTGGTGTTCCTATCAAAATTCTCCGTTCAAATAATGGTCGTAAATACTTTCTTGCTTCATTTCAACAGTATTTAGAACATGACATTATTCATCAGACCTCATGTGCATTCACCCCTCAACAAAATGGGGTAGCTGAACGGAAGAACCGTCAGCTTCTTGAAACTGCTCGGTCTATTCTTCATCACATGAATGTTCCTAAACGGTTTTGCAGTGATGCTGTACTCACTGTATGTTTTCTCATTAATCGGATGCCCTCTTTCATCCTTCATGGTCGGTCCCCCTTCTCTATCTTGTTTCCCACTTTATCTCCATTCCCATTAACTCCTTGTGTCTTTGGTTGTGTGTGCTTTGTCCACAATCTGAGTGATGGAATAGACAAGCTAGATGCACGCTCAATTAAATGTGTCTTCCTTGGCTACTCACGGACTCAAAAATGGTACAAGTGTTATAATCCCATTACCCAAAAGTGCTATGTCTGCCCTGATGTCACATTTTTTGAGTCTGTCCCCTTTTCTCAAGTCTTGAAGCACCTTCATCTCCACCCGTACTTCCTCTTCCTCTTCCTGTCAGTGATCCCGTTCTAGATGCTGTTGTTGGAGTAGACTCATCACCTCATCCAGTGCAGATCATCACCGAACGACCACCAATCCGGCAAGTGAATACACGACGAACGACACCGGCCCCTCCTCCAGCTTATACCTCATATGCGGATCCTCTCATGGCTCCTATTGTTGAACCTTCAGATCTTGACCTACCCATTGCCTTACGGAAAGGTAAACGTAGTTCTACCCTCCATCCCATTTCCAATTTTGTTTCATTATCTCGTCTTTCTACCTCACATCGCCAGTTTGTTTCACTTTTGTCCTCTATTTCCATACCTAACAATGTTCAAGAAGCTCTTAGTTCACCTGGGTGGTGGCGGGCAATGGAGGAGGAACTTTCTACTCTTCAACATACTCAAACGTGGGGACTTACTACTCTCCCACCTGGTAAGCATGTTGTGGGCTGTAAATGGGTGTATACTGTGAAATACTTGCCAGATGGTAGTGTGGAGCGTCTGAAAGCCAGACTTGTTGCTAAAAGTTACTCACAGTTGTATGGAGTGAACTACATGGAGACATTCTCTCCGGTGGCTAAGATTGGTTCTGTTCGTGTACTAATTTCCCTGGAAGTTATGTATGATTGGCCTCTGTTTTAGCTTGATATAAAGAATGCCTTCCTCCATGGTGATCTTGTGGAGGAGGTATATATGGAGCAACCACCTAGGTTTGTTGCTCAGGGGGAGGATGGTAAGGTATGCAGATTGAAGAAGGCAATTTATGGGTTGAAACAATCGCCGCGTGCTTGGTTCGGAAAGTTCAGTGAAGTGGTGAAAAGTTTTGGAATGAAGCAATGCCAGGTTGATCACTCAGTGTTCAACTATGACTCAGAAGCTGGGAAGATCCTATTAGTGGTCTATGTGGATGATATTGTCATTACTGGTAGTGATAAATTGGAGATTGGCAAACTAAATGTATTTCTGCAAAATCATTTCCAAACAAAAGATCTTGGAATATTAAAGTATTTCTTGGGAATAGAAGTTGCCAGGTCAAAACAAGGTGTAAATCTGTGCCAAAGAAAATATGTTCTTGATCTATTGGAAGAAACATGATTGTTAGGTGCAAAACCTGCTGAGACCCCTATGGAACCAAATGTTAAGTTGAGCAGTGATACAGGAGAAGTATTTGAAGATCCTAGAAGGTATAGACGACTAGTGGGGAAGCTGAACTATCTGACTATCACGAGACCTGACATATCTTTTGCAGTCAATGTGGTGAGTCAATTCATGCAGAACCCTCGTATACCTCACTGGGATGCAGTTATTAGAATTGTAAGGTATCTAAAAGGAGCTCTAGGCCGTGGACTATTGTATAAACCAGGAGGAAAACTTGAAGTAGTGGGGTATATAGATGCAAACTGGGCAGGCTCAGTGAATGATAGAAGATCTACTACAGGTTATTGCACATTCCTTGGAGGAAATCTTGTGACGTGGAAGAGTAAAAAGTAGATAGTTGTGGCCAGAAGTAGTGCTGAAGCTGAGTATAGGGCCATGGCACATACTACTTGTGAGTTAGTGTGGTTGAGGAATCTTCTACAAGAAATTGGGCTTCACATGGATAAACCTATGAGACTGTATTGTGACAAACAAGCTGCATTCCATATCTCATCCAATCCTGTATTTCATGAGAGAACAAAGCATATAGAGGTTGATTGCCACTTTGTGAGGGAGAAGGTTCTTGCTGGAGAGATAAACACAGAACATGTGGGCTCGAATGATCAATGGACAGATTTGTTTACAAAAGCTCTAAGCTCAGGGAAAGTGAACTATCTATGTAATAAGCTGGGATTATATGACATATATTCTCCAGCTTGAGGGGAGTGTTAAAGTGAGCCGAATAGGGGTAGTTTAGTCATCTCATGTTTGTTAAGTACTTTGCTTATGTGGCAATTTTATTAGAGATACTCTGCCCCACACTTAAGTAAGGGCAGTTTAGTCTTTGTGAATGTTATTAGCACCTAATAAACATTAGAGGGTCGAATGAATAATGAATCAATGAGTTTCGACTAAACCCTCCTGTTCTCTCTTTCTCTTTTCTTCTTCTTCTTCTTCATCTTTTTCTTCCTTCTCTCCTGGTTCGGGTTACTGTAGCTGCATTCGAAATAGGATCAACATAGAAAGGACCATCAAATGAACTGGAAAGAAGAAATGAACAGAGATGAGGTGGCTTAAGCATATGTATCATACTATCATCTACATCTAGGGAAATATATGATTTCTAGAAGTGAGGCTGGTTAAGCATTGTATTGTGTATTGGTGGCAGCCAGTAGGAAGGTTTAAAGGACCATGGGTTGCCTGACATCTTCTATTTTCTGGGAAGGTAATTCAAGCAGACCAGGATTATCGGCAAGATATTTTCTGCTAGTTTGACAACTTTATCTACATGACAGAGTCAGAGAAGATCCTTGCTCCTCCCTAATCAGAAAATGGTCATTACCCAATGTTGGTCTTAGCTATCTGGGGTCTTGGAAGGGGTGGACTGGATCACTGGATATGGACCTAACCTTTGGCATTTGCTCCTCCCTCATCAGCTATTAGAAAATATGTGCATCATCTCTTATGAGAAATATAGACTTGAGGACTTTATTTTATATAATATCCTGAAGGGTTTCCATAACTCAAGAATCATAAGATTGTACTCTGTATTTCATTTACAGCTATCTAGAATAAATGGTTTTATGTATATGATAAACCTCCAGGCTGTCTTGAGGACTTCATTTCCATCAATGCTACCTCGGAAATTGTCCAGAAGGGTTTCTATGACTCAAGAATCATAAAAAGATTGTACTCTATATTTTCATTTACATCTATCTAGAACAAAAAAGATGGTTTTATGTACATTACAGGTAGCCAGGCTGCCTTAAAAGCCAGTTCAACATGTAAGAAAGGAGAGCTTTCTCACCCAAGTACAAAGTTCTATTAACTAACTAGATGAAGGATCTTTCTGTATTTTATGTTGAACTTAACTTTTAGGTGCTACAAGTTACCACTTATCATATATTATACAATGGAGAAATCTATTTGTAAGTTCACCAATGTCAGCAAAAATACAAAAGCAACCACAAGATAGTGAGCTTGGTACTTGGTAGGCAGCATAATCAACTTACAACTAAGATCCTCCCTCTGGTTATTCAGCTTGAGATTTAGATGAGACCATGGTCCCCAATGAGTCCAAGGTGTCTGGCATCAAGCAATTAGGATGTGCTTCACCATTTGCCATGTTTTGTGTGACAGATGCATTTAGGTTTGCTTGACAGTTGACAACTGCAGGTTGGCAACTTCCTTCCCAATTGACAACCATTTTTGTGTTTCCACCAATTCCAGCTTCTAGAGATGGCCCTATGTGTGGGTGAAGGCATGGAATGTCAGTCTCACACCGTAGGCCAATCCCTCCACTTGCAGATTGGATGCTACAATCACCCTTTCTAAAACTAGTAGTGGAATTACACTGCTTTTGGTAAGGAAAAACACCCAATTCATTGTCAATCTTTCCCCTAAGATCAATCAACAGAGTCTTCAGCCTGAGAACCTCAGTTTCAAGTATTGCCTGCCCCTGTAATTTCCTGATCAGTTGCTGGTTCAGGAGGCGTAGCTTTTTGACTTCCTCTTCCAAGTACGCTGTCTGTGCCTTCTTCTTCTCTCGATATTTCCGTACCGCTTCCCTGTTTCCTGAAGGCCTCCTAGATTTTGTAACGGACTGTTGTTTGTGATTTGGCGTGTCATCTTCCTCAGATGCAAAGACTTGGGTATGTGTGTGGAAACAAGTGTGAGTGTGTGCTGCATCATGGCCAGGAGGGTTACAGGTGTGAGTGTGAGTACATGTCCGAGTGATCTTCGAAAACTCGTCAAGAAAATTGTCTACAGAAGTCGATCCTTGGATATCACCAGCCGCATAAATATCCGGCAGCAAAACCTGATCTGACACTTCTACCTCTCCATCATCCATGTTCATCCCTCTTTCAATGGATCTTCATGTGAATTCATGAAACGACTGATATCAGTTTAAGCTTGATTCCCATCTTGGATTGATAATCTCTATAATCCTAACAATTCGATAATCTCCTCGGGAAAGTTTAAGGCTAATCTCTACAAGTTCACTCACACCCAGTTAAGAAAAGCTCATATACAAGCAGAAAGGATCGATCTGGAGCTGTGTAGGTTCAGGAATATATGCAAAGTCACACAGCTTCCAGAACAAAATCCAAAAATTGCCTACAGCATAAATCCACACAAAGAACAAAAAGTCTATCGGCCTCACTGAATTTTCGGCTCTACCATTACAGATAAAAAGAAAGGGGAAAAAAGCAACTGCAACTGAAAATTGTGGCCTCAGGATATGAAAAGCAACTCTCTTGCGCAATTAAACTAATACCCAAAAGGAAATTCTTCCTAAAAAGAGAATACCTCTGGGATTAAAGGACGACCTAGATGGAGAGTCTTGGAAAGAAGAAGTCAAGCATACCAGACCATGACCCCTCCAAAATGGTCAAGAGCAAAACAGATTCCAAGCTTCAAGTGGAGCAAGATGACAGAACAATATCAAGACTTTCTAAAGCAGCGGAATCTGGGAAAGGTAAGAACATGGGCTTGATTGAATTGGAAAGTAAAGATTCTTCTCCGTTTGTAATCACTAATCATGCGGTGCATTTACCTGGGTCGTCCATGAAACCATGATGCTTCCAGCTCTGCCAGTCGCTTTCTTCCATAATCCATATGTTCGTCATTGAAGCTTACTTACTGGCCTACAGGCCGGCCCTATACCGGCAGATGTCAACCATGATACAGTACTTTTTCTGAATTATGAACCAGATGCTGAGGCTAACAGGATCGGACGGTTCAATGCTTTGCACAAGTTTCCACTGCAAACAGTTACTCTTATTACAGACTTCCGACTCTTTACCCTCTCTAGATGAAAATAACCTTATTGATGGTTTCTGGGATTGCATGTCTCTGTTGAGCTATGGAGAAATCTGGAGCCGACGGTCCAGAGGACCAGGCGTGGCAGCCATGCGAAGCTCTCCTAAAGTCCTCCAACCAGATGTTTATCTGGAGAGTGGAAAATACGACGAATGTGGGTTTACGGGAAGCGTGAACGGTGAACCTGCCAATAAAATTGTAACACGTCGGAAATTTGAATCGGTGGGAACGTTAATGGGTGTTCAGCCGTTAGCTGAACAAACCCGGTTGAACCACCCACAGAAAAAGACAAAAGACCCAAATTTATTTCATTCGAACTCCTATTTTGATTCTTCCTCTCCTCCGAGCCCTAACCCAGGGAAGCACCCCACCGGCCACTCACCACACACCAGTGTCCATGACTGTAGAACGGCGGCAAAAATTCAAGTAGGCAATCTACAGTCTCTCCAACGACTATTTTTCTTTTTCTTCTTCTTCTTCTTCGAAACCTCACGTTATTTTTGCTCGTTTCTTCTTAACAGATCGAAGAACCCTTTGCAACTCACACCGGCTGTTATCAGCCCTCGGAACAAAGGTAATCTCCCCAAGCCCTAACCCCTGTTTCAGTAGATTAAACATCCCTATTATCCTATTTTCGGTTGGAGCTCTTGAAGCTATGAATTTATGTTATTCGATTACTCGGAGGTTGTTTAATAGAAAAGAAAAAGACGATAGGGGTTTGGGCTTGAGGAGATTACCTTAATTTGTTTTAAGGACTGATGACCGCCGGTGAGATGCTAAGGGTTATTCGATCTATTAAGAAGAAACGAACAAAAATAACATGAGGTTTTGAAAGAAGAAGAAATAGTCGTTGGAGAGATTGTAGATTACATGTCAGAGTTTTTGCCGTCATTCTACAGTCACGAACGCCGGTGTGTGATGAGTGGCAGGTGGGGTGGGCTTGGAGGAGAGGAAGACTCGAAATAGGAGGGAGTTCGAATGAAAGAAATCTTTTTTTTTTTTTTGATTTTTTTTGTCTTTTTGTGAGTGGTTTAACTGAATTTATTCAACTAACGGCTGAACACAACCGATTAAATTTCCGACGTGTTACAATTTTATTGGAAGGTTCATGCTTCATGTGAACCCCGGTTCGGTGTATTTTTACACTCCGGTCCAGTTTTGTGGCCGTTTGGATGGGGTGTAAAAATACACCGAAGATCTGTCCAGTTTTCGATGTGAAATTAGATCAAAGCAATGACGGTGTAAAAACACAACGGCTCTTCGTCTCTTCTGAACCTCTCTCCCTCTCATAGTCGAGCACCGCCGGCTAGCACCCTCCACCACCGTTTGATCTTCTCTATCTCACAGTCGAGCACTGCCGATTAGCACCCCACCACCGTCTGGTCACCCCTTTCTCTTCCAATCCTTCTCTCTCTATTGCTCTTTCTCTTCTTTTCTCACTGTGTATTCTCTTTCTCTCACAGGTTCGAACTCATCTCAGAACAGAGGACACACTCAGGTATTATCTTTCTCTTTCTCTTCCAGTTTTACGTTTTTGTAAGATAACCTTTTCAATCGAAAGATTGAAAACTCCGGGCCGATGATGTTCTACCACATGTTAACAGTCTCATTTCCTGCAATGCATTTTAGGACCATTTTTTGAGATCTCTCTCTGGTCTCCCCAACTTATGGTATCATAGCTCCTTCCCGTTTTTAATTTTTTTATTTAACCTTTCTATACGATATTATTCTGCTATTATTGTTTTGAAACCTATACAGTACACAATTGTTACTTATTCAGTGGCTTGGAATATTTTTGGGATCTTATCACAGTTGTATGATTAATGCTAAGTTTTAGACTGATGTCACATGAATTTCTTTCATGTAGCAGTAAATGCTCAGTTTATGTTATAACCCCAGCCGAAGAATATGCCAAATTCAAGGATATTAGTAGATGCATCCTTTACCTGTATGCTTTGGGCTCTTGGTTGGATGTTTGAGAAAGAGTTCCTTATTTGGATGAATGTGTTTATCCAGTTGCTTTTATTTCTGGGCTGCAGTCAATTTAAAATCAGAATATTGAGATCGCCATTGCTATGTTTGAGTCCTGATCTTCTATTTCATGATAGAACTTTATCTTCCTTTATCCATCTACTTTATTGTTGATGTTGCAGTTGTTCTCCTCCTCCTTGTTATTTCTGTTAAGTAATGAGCATATATCAAAGATGAGAATGATGAGGAGAAAATCTTCCCAAAAATACAAGACATGTAGTCATGTAGAAAATATTGAAGCAAAAAGAAATTACTCCACATCCAAAACAATGCTAAAGGTCAAAACGGAATTATAAACTATACCCTGAATTTGCCAACTCCAAATTGGACAGGGAGCTTTTATCACACAATTCTTGAGTTCCTTGCAATAGGATATTCAGAAAGATGGTTATTGATGAAGGGGAATTTGGCCCGACCTCGCAATCACCAGACACGTGGCAAAAGCAAGTAACTCGGGACAGTAGAGCGCCTGAAACGAGCACCGAAAGTAAGTCCAAGCTCACTACTGAGCCCGAACTCCACCAGACCGCTCTAATAGGAGCCCGAGCTCCCTACCAAGAGTCCGAGCTCCCTACTGGGAGTCCGAGCTCCCTATTAAGAACCCAAGCTCCCTACTGAGAACCCGAGCTCCCTGCAAGGAGCACGAACTATATTGGGTCCCAAGCCTCACAAAGCTGTGACCCGAGCTGGCCCATGGCAGCTCGGAACACTCCCCAAACCAAACTCAAGACATCTCGCTCGCCACTCCAACACTTCGCTTCCGAAGCACCAGGCTGACCAAACGTACCTGACACCAAGGACGTCCGTATCCAAGGGTGACGCACCTGACTGATTTGGGATCTGATGCCTGACAGCCGCACTTCAAACGGCCTCCTGCTACCGCCACTTGCCACCGTCGTTACTAGCCGCAGAGACGGCTCCGACAAAAGGAGCAGTGGCGGTTCTGTCCGGCCAGAGGAAATGACATCCGAACTGGCAGGAGCTCAGAAATAATCATGGCCGATCTGACGGAAGCCTGGAAGTGAGTGCGCGAGGTGGTTATAAAAGGCTCCTACCCCCCAGGAACGAGGTATGCTAACTTTTGCGCTATCTGGTCTATCTTGCCTTTGAAAGACTCTAACTTGAGCTTCGGAGCCCTTACGCCGGGTTCTCCCCGGAGCTTCTCTTCTCCCTCCGTTTCAGGTCCCTGCCACTCAGTTCAGAGGCAAGATCGTTGACAGCTAAGATCGGCCGGATTGTGCATCATCAGTTATGCTTTCTCTTGAGTAGGTTTCTACAGTTGCATAGACCTGTTATATAAAATTGGGCTGTTACTTTTCTTCCACATTTAAAGAAAAATAAAAAAAATAAAAAGTAATAGCAATCTCCAAATGATCATTTTGATCTTTGTTTTTATACTTTCTGAAATTTATGACCTCTGTTGATCATCAGTCTTCAATTGAAATTGCAGGCATAGGAAACAGAAAACAAAAGGAAAGTTCTTTTAACAACTTTCACAAAACCCCTTGAGAACTTCATCCCAACTTCCGGTTTCTCTTCTGTTTTCTGTCAAACTAAACATAGCCTTAGTGTGTATGCATGTGTCATTTGAATCCATCTCACACTAAATTCTGGGTTCAGGAGGTTATATAGCAAACTTGGTTTAAGAATTGTGTTTTCATTAAAGGGTTGCAGGTTCAACTTTTATTGAAAATTATTTTTGATTTAATTTATCAGTTAATAATCCAAGTCCCTTTTAGTTATTTTTATTGATAAAATATAATGTATGTTTTGATGATTAAATTAAAGTTTTATTTGTTAATGATATATAAAGATCTGAGCCTGATTTGACTCCAATTTGTCTATATGAACTTCATAGAGATTTCCCTGTCTAACAGTTAGTCTAGTAGGAAATAGAGTTATAGTTGTTTCTTGTCAAGAAGAGGCCAGAACATTGGTCCCACACACATGGCAAGCATAAGCTGCAAAGGCAGGTAAGGAGCATATCAGAACTCATCAGAATTGGCAAGATTATAGTTGTTTCTTGTCATTTCAAGTAGGAAATAGGGTATTAAGGTAAGCAGTAATTAGGGTTTAGGTATGGGCATTTGAAGTTTTTATGATTGAATTCATGATTCCATCATGTGACTAGGAGTTTGGGTTTAGGATTTTAGGGTCTTGTAGTACTTGCTTTGTTTATTCTAAAAAAAGGGTTTTCACATATTTCCTATAGTATTTCCATCATGATCTAATGTTTTACCTAATGAAGATTCCAATGAAACATGTTGCTTTTCCTTGCCGTGAAAGTGAATCAGGTACCGCCCCATATTTCCTGGAGTACTGGGGGGTTCAGCGGTGCATAAGCTTCACAAATCATTATTTACAGTACCATCTCTTTGAATACATAGGTTTGCTGGGAGCAAATAACTTTTTTATGAGCTTTTAGATAAAGTTTATAAAATTCAAAGAAAACAAGTAACAACAGCTTTCTAAAAAATAATTAGTAACAGAAATTAACAGCAAAGAAATAACTATCTTTCTGTGGTTAAACCAAACCAGAAATGTCAGCACAGATAATTAGGATTCAGCACAGATAATGAAAAACATGATGGCATTTAAGACCTCTGCCACAACCTGTGCACAATAGCCCCACAATGACTGGCACAGGCAGGCTTTCTCTTAAGGAGATTGGTGGCAGAACCAAACCTACAAAAATGTTTCTCCAAGTAGAGTTTGGAGCATTAGTGGAGATTCATTCAAACCAGACTATGCTGCAAAAAAGGCTAAAAACAGAAACGGGAAAATGTGATTGAATGGAGAGAGGAATTTGGGGAAATAATATAAATGGAACCTTCTCACCTTCAAAGTAAGGAGGTTCAAAAGCAGGATCATCTTACAAACAGGATAGAGCCAGTGGAGCATGCTCAAATTGAGTTGGGGAAATGCCTTAAGTCTAAAGATTTAATCCCCAGATTGAGAGAAAAAGCAGTAAAGCAACTGGTAAGGCAGGCCGGGTAAGGCTTTACTTTCAATTACTGGATATGAGTCAGCTTTTAGGTATATCAGTTTGTAATTTCAATTGCAGGGGGATCTGCAGAGGATGCAGATCTTAAATTACAGCTCAGGAGGTTGTTTAATAGGGTGTAGCTAAATAATAAATGTTAACGGCTGCATTTCCAAACATGGGTGTAGTTTTACACCCATGTTAATTCCAAACAAGTGTAGAAAATACACTCACATTTACACTGTTTTTCCAAACGTACATCAGTGTAAAAACAACACAGAATTGGTTCATCTTTTGCATTTATCCATCTGACCGTTTTTCATTTACACTGGTGTATTTTTGTATTTACACCTCAAACAAACGAAGCCTTAGGAATTTAGGATGCTTGCATCTTTTCTCCAACTCCAAGGAGCGAAAAAAGACTCGGGAAGTTACCCACCACTCGTCATTGGCAATCTCTCTCCCATTCCCATTCTCCCTCCCTTCCATCAGTGGTTTCTTACTTTCTTCTTCTTCTTTCTTCTTCTCTCTCACTCTAATTTTTTCCTTACTCCCTTAGTTTTCTAGGCGGCAGACATATATAATCTCGTCCCTGCAACCATTTAAGAGCAGCATCAGTCAAGGTATGGTCAATTTTATTTGCGTTATTATTTTCTTTACTGGTTAAAGAAGTTAGGCCATTCCGGTTCCCATTCCAACCGCAAACCAAATGGATCCTAAGTATTTTTTTTTCCGTAAAAAAAGTGTCATTTTTAAATTCTAATTGCTGGGGACATCACAATATCGTGATTTCTGATATATGCTATTTTTACAAAGGAGGAAATCATCCTCCGATCTCCATTCGATTCAATCGCTACAAGAGAAGAAACCCAGGCTTGGGTTCAAGTTGCTCGAGAACCTGCAGGCTGCAACTGCCTCCAACAGTCCAACTCCAAACTTCAACTTGCTACTCTCTTCGTTGAACTACTATTATATTCCCCTCTCATTTTAGCGCCATTCTTCTTTCTTTGCTGACTCTTTTCTATTTTGGAAGACCGAACACTGTTGTGCTGTCTGTGAAGTCCAATGACACAAAATCTGCAGCTACATGTATGTGCTTTGGCTGTTTAATGCTAACTAGCCTCTTTTTTCTCTTTTTTTTTTTCCTTTGGATAAAGAACATATGTTTGTAACTTCAGTAGTTCATTATCAATTTTTCTTATAAGTTAAAAAATAAAAATTATTACTTCAATACTTCATTATCAAATTTTCTTTTAAGTTAAAAAAATAAAAGTTATTACTTCAGTAGTTCATTATCAATTTTTGAAGCTGGGTTATAGATACTTGGGTTGTTAATTATTTAATTATTAGTGATTCACTGCCTTTTGTGTTGTATTGGAAAGAAGCACAGATCTTTTCTGCAATTTAGTATTTTATTGCTTGTTGAAATTAAGTTTTATTTATGGTATCATGCTTACGACATCTGTTTCTTGTTTGTATATTACGTTTTATTATAGAAATTCCAACTATAGCAGAGTTGGAATTAAGAAAAAAGAAAATGAACCTGTAATCGCACTTACGCTAGAGTCTTGCAGTCAGAACAGAAAACCTTACTTCTTGCCATGAGGAGAGAAAACCAAGTTTCTTGTCAAGCAGACAACAAGGTGTGAGAGAGGAAGGGGAGACTAAAATCTAAGAAAAACAAATGGGTGAAAACAAAAATTTAACTTCCGGCAATATGCTCGGTTGGAGTTTGAGGGGAGGGGAGGGGAGAGAGCACAAGATCGTGAAGAATAAGGGAGAAAAAGAAGAGGAAGGAGAGGGGGGGGGAGAGGGAAAAATGAAAGAAGGGGCATTTCCATCCAAAAATTTCAAGGAGATGTCATGTTGGCAGATTAAACCTAAAAAACATCAATAATGCTGACTGGGTGGGGATCTCTGCAAAAACATTTTGAGAGGGGTAAGGAAGTTAAACTAATTTAAAAGTACATGGTGCTGACAAATAAAATTTTCTGTTGTGGTTTTAATAATAAAATTTCCCTATTTCAAACTGGTCTCTTTTACAGTTTACACTGCTGTTGGGCATTACTCTTTGTAGGTATAACATTTAATAAGTGCTTAAAATTTGATGCTTTTTACTGTGGTTTCATCTCTTTCTGATATATTGGTGTAATGCGTACCAAACATATGAACTGTTTGGCAGAATACCTGAATGTAGCATAACTTATTAGACAGTCTGATTTTGTATAGGTCTTTCCAACAGGCCAAGTTTGATTTGGGTATTCAGCCGTGTAAACAATTTAGTTTAGGGGTTATTTCATCTTTTACAATCTCACCTCAATTAATTTGGTTAACTGTTAAACTGTGTATTGAATTCTTACCATGATCAATATAAATTTGTATTTTGGTAGTAGATCAATAGATGTTTATGTAAAAATTCGTATATACTCAAAAAATAATTGTTTGTTGTACTACAAGAATGATCTTAGTGAGCCTTTTGAAGTTGGTGGTAGTTTAATGTCATTTTCAGTTTCTTTATTTGAATGACTTATGGGGTTCTACAAAGATAATAAACTACTTCTTTGAACATGCTCTTAATAGCAAATATGACCAATAACTGGCATAATGGAGATTGAAGATCTAGCAAGTTCATCTGATGGAATGTCTGATCTAGAAGTTCCATCAGAAGATTTGAATGATGAAGAACTTCAATATACATCTGGTTCTATCCCCAAATTGCAATTCAGGTAAAGCTTTGGAATTAAGGAAAGGGTAAAAGAGGGAACACTTAAATCCTACTTTTGGAGTGTTGTTCTGAAATCATTTTATACCCTTATCTGCAGGAAAGATACATCTAAGGCTCGTTGGAATGCAGAGATGGGAATGGCTGAGGTTATTGAAAAGAAAGGCAAAATGTGGATAACAACAGGAATAGTTCGAAGAGGAAAGCTCTACTGCACAATTGAGGAAACCTTGTATGTAACATGGCAACTTTGTTTTTGACTTTTTTTTCTCATGGAAAAACACCTGAAAACTATTCAGGCTTTTGATCTTTGGTTATTACAGAAGGTGCATCTTTCTTTTTTATTTATCTTCAAAAAATAAAAAAAGGATACAAAGGGCCAACTCTCAAGCGGAGAGCCTCCAACCAGGCCAAGGAGACACACCCTGCACCAACTCAAATCAGAAACACCACAAAACCAACACCAGCCCATGGCCCCAAGACAAAAGCCATGTAAACACACAAGTTTGAAGCAAAGAAAACAAAGAAAAGGAGAAGTTAGGCTGGGGTGGGCCAATATTCCGGCCTGACCCCGGCCCAAAACTACCGACTTAGACTGCAGCTTTTGTTCCTCTTCCACCCCTTCTTGCCCCTTTTGTATTTTTGGCTCTCTCCTTTTACACTCCAGGAGGGAGTCAAAGCTATCGAACAGCCAATCTGATTCAGCTTAGCTCAAAGATTCCAAGTCTATGTCCTGGAATGTTCTCTTAATCTTGGACCTTTCACAGCTGGTTTTCTCCTCCAATGCTCTTTCTTTTAACCATTCTCTAACCTGTCTTCACTGTCTGGGAAGGTCACCTCTAAAATCTTCCCGAAACGTAAATGCTCCTCTACAGCTAGGTCAACAGTTGGGGATACAGTCAAATCACACTCAACTGCCCTGTCCTCTTCCTCTTTCTCTTGGAGGGTGCGTCACTGTTCAAATGCTGCCTCCTTGCTGAGTGGATGTCACCACCACTAGAAGACTCTTCCGAATTCTCCTTGGTTTCCCCTATTCGGGCTGCCTTTTGATTTTGTAGACTTCCTTCAGAATCAGTCGGCATGTGGACTATGATGGACTCCCCATCTCTTTACCTTTCCAGGAGCTTCAAAACATCTCTAATCTAATGATGGAACAATTACAGAAGTTGCATTTTTGATGAGATGCTGTTTTTGAATGACATAATGGATGTTAATATACCAGTTTGTTTCTTTCCTATCTTAGACATTTAATGTTCTTTATTGTGCTGCTAATGTTCAAGTGTTCATTTCTCAGTCTCTGGTGGGTGAATCTAGAGTTCTATAGTTCTCGTGGATGCATGCTGAATGATCAATTCTATGTTTTGGAAGCTTTCATAATTGTCAATTAGTAGTTCTCCTCTATGTATGTAATTTGTTTGTTTGCTCATATATCCACTGTCTAGTTTTCTCATGCCAAGCTTTACTTCTCATTTTATCATGTTTGCTAATTGTGAAGTCCAAATCCATATTTGAATTGAAATTTCAAGTTAAAAGTTTAGCAAGGGATTCTTATTCCAGGAGTGCCCTGCTACTTTCATGACAATTTGCAATGAGAATAAGAACTTTAGCAAGGGATTCTTATTCCAGGAGTGCCCTGCTACTTTTATTAGTTATCAGGAAGCATACTATATATATATATATGTATATGTATATAGCAAAGTTTGCTAGTTGAGTGTTTTACAGAAGAGGTTGTTGATAAAAAAATTGTGGAAAAGAACTAGATGTCTATGAGTATTACATGTGGCGTCAAAGTTGGCTGCCAAAAAGGCTCCATGTGCTCCCAACTCCATACTCTATTCATGTGCAAGTTTACCCACATGCCCAAACTTAGGTATTCAGCAGCTAATGTCAAATAGGAAAAGGTCCAGAGAAGAATATTGATATATGGGCCAGCTAGAATTGGAGGTGTTTTCACAACTTAGATGTAACAACCTTTGGGCTCTTAGTGATCCTATTATGATGTGAAATCCACTAAAAGGGGAGGTTGTTATGCTTCTTACTGGCTCTAGGTAGGGGTGAATTTGAGAAGAGTTGAGCCAAATATTTGGCTATTCGAGCTTGTCTTAGCAGTAAAAACATGAGGCTCGAGTTCAATCTCGATTCAAGTTAGAGACCTGAGATCAAATTTGGCTCAACTCAAAAGCTCATATTTTTGAGCTCGGCTAGGCTCAATCAACAATGAGCCAAGCTTCATATAAAAATAAAACTATCCATATAAAAACTATTTATCATATACATTAAAAAACAAAAAATATTATATATAATATAAGCTCAATTAGAATTTATAAAAAGAAGCTCAATTTATACTGAGCCGAATTGAGCTTTCCATGAGTTGAGCTCGCTTGATTAACAAAAGAACCTATATTTTGAGCTTGATCTTGGCTTAAAGCTCAGTTTAGACCAAGCTGAATCAAGCTTATCACAAGTCGGGCTTGAATAGCTTGTGAAAAGCTCGATTCATGTCCACCCCTTGCTCTAGAATTGCTAAGAGGCTGTGAATCCTCTCTCTGGTAGTTGAAGAAGACTTGGCCAATGCCATAGCTTTCAAGGCGCCAAGGTGAGTCTAGGCGATAGGGGGGCGCCTTGTCACCTAGTCACCTAGGCGATGGATTTTTTTAAAGTAAAAATCACATATCCTAGGGTAGTTCCCTAGGTTCCGTAACCAACTTTCTTTAATAACTATCTGTCAAGACTGTTGGAACAGACCAACAGAAGGCAGTTAGTCAGTTTTACAAGAGGAGGCCACATCAGCTCAACTAACCAGCCACTTGTAATAACTGCCATCCACTTATAACAACTGCCATCCAATTGGATTGTCAAGACTGTTGGAACAGACCAACAGAAGGCAGTTAGTCAGTTTTACAAGAGGAGGCCACATCAGCTCAACTAACCAGCCACTTGTAACAACTGCCATCCACTTGTAACAGCTGTAACAGTCAAGATTGTAGCACTATAAGTAGTAGAGCAGAAAAGGAATAGAGGAGGACTCTTTCAGCATTAAACTCTCTCTCTCCAAGAATTCAGGAGGTTGGCCCCTCGAAGAGCCCTGAGTTAGGCAGGTTCCTAACACTATCCATAATTTTCATAAGAAAATTATAAATTTCATGTTTAAGTCTAGAAAATCAACGTATTTATAAGACGAAAAAGAAGAAAGGAAAGAAAATTCGAAAAATATAGGGGCTGAGCCCCTATTTTTGTTATAAGAAGAAAAAGAAGATGTGGAAGAAGAAATGTGTTGATTAGACATCATTTTAAGTTCTTCCCTTACTTATTGGTTCAGATTTTGAAGTCATTGAGGGTTCAATACATCAGTTAGCAATGTTTGTGTTGATTAAACCCTAACAAATAAGAAAATAATAAAAAGAAACTAGTTTATAAAGACAAAAAATGAACATTTTTCTTTAATAATGTCTATTTTATAATTTTAATCCCAAAAAAGAAAAAAACGATATAAAAGTATTTTATTACACATTATGCAAAACTGCTTGGAGACTGGGCGAGGCAAGCCTCCAAGGGTGCCTTGTCGCCTAGGGGTCACCTTGACAACTATGGTCAATGCTATCATATGAAGCAAGAGATTGGAAGAGGGCCATAGAACTCATTACTCTAGTTGCATCATATATATCTTATATTCTTTGGATGTATAAATGAGATGTATCATTGTTCCCTAGATGGATTAAATTAATTGATGGCCATTTATTAGATAGGATCTATAATGGCTCTTATGGAAGCTTTAGCTTTATTACTTGCTTCTGTTGCTCTCATCATTATCCATTCTTAGGGCTTGGAGTTAATTTGTTATTACTTTTTAGTGTAAACCCTCGGATAATCTGGCCTCCTTTTTGTTCTTAAAATACAAATTTCAGTTACCTTGTCAAAAAAGGAAAAGAAAAATAAAAGATACAATCCTATTGTAAAAAGTAATAGGCCTCAAGTTGTATATTGAAGAAAAGGTATACAGGGATAATGGAGCCTGAAAGGACTCCTTGTACAATATGTATAAAAAAATCCATGGCTTGTACATAAGATTACTCATTCACACCTTTCACCCCTCATAAGTCAAAATTACCATTAGAATTTTGGTTGAGTGTTAAAATATTACTTTTTAGTGTAAACCCTCGGATAATCTGGCCTCCTTTTTGTTCTTAAAATACAAATTTCAGTTACCTTGTCAAAAAAGGAAAAGAAAAATAAAAGATACAATCCTATTGTAAAAAGTAATAGGCCTCAAGTTGTATATTGAAGAAAAGGTATACAGGGATAATGGAGCCTGAAAGGACTCCTTGTACAATATGTATAAAAAAATCCATGGCTTGTACATAAGATTACTCATTCACACCTTTCACCCCTCATAAGTCAAAATTACCATTAGAATTTTGGTTGAGTGTTAAAATATCCTTGGAGTCATTGAAACAATTCATGTCTTTCAGTTAAAAATCAGGAGTCCATCCTCTTCCATTTTGAAAGAAAATTATCATCCTTATCTAAGCCTTGTCCCAACCATTGGTGTTGGCAACATGAATCCTGTTTCGCTATTCTGTTCTGTTCAGTGCCATATACATTGTCAAATTATGGGCGCTTAAATAATTTCTTATCACTTCCACCCAAAATTTACCTACCTAATTATCAAAAAGGTAAAAAAAGGATTTTCTTTAACATCGTGGTTATCCGTCAATAGTTTTTGATAAGATTGATAAGTTCTAAGAATTAAATGATTAATTTATCAGTATGCCAATTCTATTCGTTTTATAAATTTAAATGATCTTGTGAGCAATGAAATCAGTAGTTGATTGTAGTCCCTTTTTTTAAGTTGATTTCTTGTTGATGGCCTATTTTTATCTGACATATTGATGGAAATATGAATCTTTTCCTTCTTAACAGATTTTTATGTTGATCTTATGATGCTTGTCATAATGCATGTAGGTTTTTGGGCAGTGCTGTAATGTTTGATGTTTATTGGATCAACCTTTTCTAATAAGGGTTGAATTCTATATTTCAGGTTAATTTATCTCTAATGAAAGTTATCGTTTCTGATAAAAAAAAATGCATGTAGGTTTTTGGCTGAAATAGGGGCACTGCATCTGTTGGATGTTGATGATACAACACTTTTCCTGAAAGATTTATATGAGAAGGTTGCAGAAGGAAGGAGTGGGTGCTGTTGGGAGACTTTTGAGGTTTACAGACACCTAAAGTCCCTTGGGTACATTGTTGGTCGGTATGGTGTCCCTTGGACCATGAAGGGTGATAATGGCTGTAACTCTACTCTTCAAGGAACAGCAGAAACCAGTACAGTTTCAGACAGTGAATTGGTGAACAGGTTTTCCTTCATCAACCAACGTGAAAATTTGCAGATTAGTGATTTGAGACCGGATTTTGAAGTTTACCTTCCTAACAACAAGTTCAGAAAATCATCTCCTGGTGATCCAAGTTTTATGCTCTTTGTAACTAGGTAATTAAGCACAATGTTGAATGTTATTGATTATAATGCATTCTTTCTACCTACCTTTTAGCAAGTTGGAAAGTATTGATAAGCCTAGTTTTCAAATCACAGCAAATGTGATAACTATAAAAACTTGGCTTTCTAATAAAATGGATAATGAATCATATATTCTCCAATGTCTTGAAAATATGGGAAAAATGGATTATATTTTTGACTGCTGGTTGTTTAGAACACTTGAACTTTTTTATTTTCTTCATCTTCCCCCTTAAGTTGGAAAAGAGAAGCGATAGTTATTGTAACATAGAAACCATAGACATCTTTTCTCCAGCAAAAATACCTAAAAGTCATTTAAAAAATTTTATTCATGTCTTCTTTTTTCATTTATTTATTAATTTTTTATTTTAACATCTCTCCTCAACTTTACGACAGATCACGCGTACATATCAAACTGAATATATTTTTGACCTCATATGGGGTGGGGTAATCTGCTGATGGAACTTTTGTTCACCCTGCAGTATTGCCTGATTGATGTTATCATGTCAGACAGTGCTGCAATAGGGACTTCCTGACTAGGTCTCAGATGGAGCATATGCCCTATGAATTGTTTCTTGATATTCCTTTTAAGCATTAATATGCATTTTGTCTTAGATCCATTGGTAACATAGTTTATCATACAGGGCTCATCCACCATCAAGAAATGAGATCGAAGAACTAGAGAGGAAGTGCAATGGCATTCCCTTAAAATTCTCTCATGTAGACCATGGGCGAGTCAGTTTCTTTTCCATCAACAGAGTGGAGCTTCCAGTCCTACCCTGATACGTACAAGTAGGTGAGTTGGCAAGAAATGTGTAGGGAGAGTTTGTTTGGATTGGGGATGCCCAGGTCTGGCTGTTCTTTATAAAAGCTTTCTGTTTTTTATTTTCTTGTGGGCTTCAGTGAAGGAAGCTGTTGTAGTTAGACTTACAGGCCAGCTGCTTTTGTTTTGAGCGGTTTGGTGATCTTCTTAGTTAATGAAAAATTTTCTGTTGCTTTAAAAAAATCAAAAGCTTAGTCAAGAAGAAGAGAAGTGGTTTCTTGATCTAAATTGTTTTGGACTTGTGAGATTTATGAAACTGACATTTTGATGTCAAATAGTTATATATATTATGCAACTTCAGGTTAGACAGGGACAGTATAGTTGTAGGTGTTTTGATTTTTGGATTATTAAGGAGCTTATTGGGAGTGCTATTGTTATATGTAGGAGGGGCTTTGATCTTTATTTTTTTCTCCTTGGTGGTTTCTTATCACCTGTCATTGTAATTTTATTTTCTTTTAATAAAACTTTCTTTATTATTGAAAGATAAAAAGTTAGATAGTAAAGGTATATTGTAATTAGGAAAATGGCACTAGCATTTTCACTGATTGTGCAGAAAAGTCTGTATGATCTTATTCCTTGTTACAAATTTGAATAGATTAACCTGTAGGCTGTGATAAATTATTCTGGAGTATCAAATGCCAAATATTGAGCAGATCTCAGACCGTTTTGAGCCGAGTATTTTCTTTGAAGGGCTTTCAGGATATCTGCAGCCTTTGTAGAAAGGTAATTTTCTTTGGTTTACAATTTATGATACAGCAGCCTTTTTAATATAATGATTGCACATTGCAGGAAGAAGAATCAAAATTCAGGTGATTCTGATAAAAGAGAAAATACTGTGCTGCAGTTTTCTGACATGATTGCAAAAAGGAAAAAGGTATGGACCTCTAGCAGTATGATCAGAAGGAACATAATTGCCATTTGGACCTAAAATTTCTCATTGAGTGGCAAGTGCAACCGTGTAACTACACTAAATTTGTATGGTATAGTTTCCAGAGCTTTGAGTCAATATAAATACAGTCAATTAGATATGGCGTTCCTGAGATAAACCGATGGGTCTCCAAGATTGTCTTGTTCTACCAATAATTTAGACATGGATTGCAATCAATAGACTAATATCCCCAAGGTTGCACCTGCACATAGGTGATAGAAACTTCTGATAAGGAATTATAAAATTAAAAATAGAGGCATATTTAGTGACGATCAGGGCAAGTACTTCTCATTCCAGACTGAGGCCTTGACTGGCTGCCAATTTGCTGAAAGCCTCACTAGTTTTTGACAGTGAAAATGATTACTCTTGAAAGGGGCATAATTTGGAAGCAAGAAAATATAATTTAAATCTTGTTAAAGGGAAAATTTTCGATTTTGGATATGAAATCAGAAATGAAATATGCCAATTTGGAAGAATTTATTGTGGATAAAGTTTATAGTGTTTTATCAAAATAAATAAAAAAATAATACAAGTATAAAAATTATCCTTCATTCACTAATTAAAGGGAAAATTTCTAACAAGTTTGGGTTAACTTACTGGAGCGGATTTTTTGGGATTATGTGGAAAGGTCTGGAAACGGATATAGAAGAAGTTGGGCCCCCTATATCTCAAATCGGGTAATTGATGAACTTTCTTGTGTTGGAGCATGAAAAATGATTGTTTTTTTGGATGGATAATTGGTATTGTCCTAGAGGATGGATGAGTTACTCACCCAATGAAAACGTTATCCCACTCCCGCCTCATGCGGTACCTGGGCAAGTGATCGTGTGAACAATGGTTTTTAAGCTACCTGGGCAATTTTTTCCCGGAAATCACTTGTCCGGAGAAACACCAATCTAAGTATGACCTTGGACTCTGGACTCTGGTGCCTAGGGACAACTTGGAGTTGGAAACAATAGTCATTTCTAGGCTTTTGAGCCGTCTCTCCACTAGTTTCTTAAATTTACAAGAAGGAAAAGCTCATCTATCCATCTTTTGACTGTAGAACTGCTGCAATTCACAATAATCAAGATTATGGAGGCCGAGAATATTTATATACTCGTGATATACTGATACCCAATGAGATGGTGTCGCCATTTGCTAATTGGGCAATCCGATAAAATGTAAGGCTCCCTGAATTGGTTGGTTTCTGGTTCATTTTAAATTATGTTTATTTAGATGACACGCCTAACAAATCCAAACCAGAGGTCCGTCACAATCTTTAAAATGTTGTGGACTTTTTGCTTGATTCTGGTTTCAGACAGGCTATTGTTCTTTGAATTAAAGGTCAGAAGGCACAAGTACGTTCATTTTTTCAGGTATCATCTAAGCTGCTCTCAATTCCAAAATAACAAGAACATAAGAACATATAGAGATTGGAGATATCAGGATTGTTGGATCCAAAAATTACGATTGAACAAACAGGGATATATTATTGGCCAAGGGCCTCATCAGTTATGATGGTAGCAATAGAAATAAAATTTGGATTTGGTTGAGTTAGTCAACATGGAAACTAAAGTAATGCTTATGACAAATAAATTACTATAAATGGAGCACAGAATTAAACAAATATGCATTGTATATCTTGCGTAGAAAATTTGGATTTGATAAGTATCCCTAATCAATTTTCCAGTCTCCGGGTCTCCTGCCCACGTTTATCGCAGCCATACATGACTCATCCTCTGCATAACATTATGCAGGGAGATGCTCCCAATTCACGGGGGTAGTGTGTTGTGGGCAGGAGATCCGAATTCCTATTAGAAATTGTTTTGGTTCAGACACCTGATGAGATAACACATGAAGTCAATAATGAGACAAAAAAATGAGGTCAATAGGGAAGAAATCTTAGAATTCGGCCAAATATGAGATTCCCATGTGTTTGCATTCTGACATATACAATTCCTAACATGTGGTGGACCGAGGGCGAAGGGTCCACTGAATGCGCTCTCCAATCTTGACTCATACACCAACTAAAAAAATATCTTTTTAACCACAGAATTCTAACAAACGCAGAGACTTGAGCTCTGTGTAGAGAATGTCTACAAAAGGATCACAGTAGAGAAAACGAAATACAGTAAGTAGAAACTGCACTGAATGACTGAATTTAATATTTTTTAAGTGCAAGAGCTAATGACTGAAGAAGTGAAGTTGATTGGCGCATGGGTAAGCCCTGTTAGTCTCAGAGTAGAGCTTGCTCTGAAACTGAAGGGGGTGAAATATGAATACATAGATGAAGATCTCTCTAACAAGAGTCCTCTGCTTCTGAAATACAACCCTATTCATAAGAAGGTCCCTGTGCTATTGCACAATGGAAAGCCGATTGCTGAATCGGCAGTTATACTCGAATACATCGACGAGACGTGGAAAGGCTATCAATTGTTGCCTGAAGATCCTTATGAAAGAGCCGTGACCCGTTTCTGGGTCAAATTCATAGATGAGAAGGTAATTGTTTATTGAATTTCTGTTTTTTGTTTTTGTAAATCTATGTATGTAACTAACACCCAAGATTGTCATAGTTCTATGTTGTACACATGGCCCACTATTGGATTAATTTGGACCCTTTGATCTGTGCAGTGTAATGCAACACTTTGGAGGGCTTGTTGGAGTGAAGCAAGTGAGCAAGAGAAGGCCATTGAAGAGGCAAGAGAGAATCTGAAAATACTAGAAAATGAGCTCAAGAAGGGGAAGAAGTTCTTTGGGGGAGATAACATAGGATCTGTAGACATTGCTGCTATTTATATAGCTTTCTGGGTTGGAGTCCTTCAAGAAGTAGTGGGAATAAGCTTGATGGACGAGGAGAAATTTCCCGTCTTACACAAATGGATCGAGGAGTTCATTAATTGCGATGTTGTCAAGGAAAATCTTCCTCCCAGGGATAAATTGTTTGCTTACTACCAAGGTCGTAAGGAATCATAGCTGCATCCAAATCCATGGTTTATAAATGAGTTGAAGTTGTATGTTGGGAACAATATAGTTACTGATACAAGCTCAATCTTGTTGCAGAACTTCTTCTCATATTTGTGCTGTGTCATCTTGTTTTTTTCCGAAAGCTTTAGCTGTACTGGGCGCTTGCCTATTGTTCTGATCATCTGTTTTACACTAACCAGAAATTTCAGTTTGGTATTCACATAACAGTTATAGCTATCTTCTTTCCCCAAATTCTGGCGACATGGGCTCTATATTTACAGGAATCCATTTTGTATTCAGCTTGTATTTGGATTTATATATGTTTAGTTTTATATTTGGATTGATGAAGCCAAGAAGCAAGAACTATGAACGATCATAATCATCACCATCACCTATGCCTTATCCAAACTATATATAAGGCCAGTTACACGAATCCCGTTTGGCTATTCTGTTCTGTTTAATGCCATATCCATACTTCTCTAGTGTTTAAAAAATCTCTTACTTCAACCCATGTCCTTTTTGGTTTAATTCTAGCCTTTATAGCCCTCTTCAACTTGCAACAGATCAATATAAGACCGTCTTAACACAATTACCTATAAAAAATAATTTAAACAAATAAAAGTAGTAAAAGAAATGCAAGAAGTGATACATCTATGATGGGGTTTTTATACAATGTGAGTTGTTTTTCCTGTTGCCAGTTTCAAAAATAAATCAAAACCATATTGTTTGGAAACAAAAACACAAGCAACATGTTCTTGGTTGTGTATGTGTTTTTTGTTTTCAAAACTAAAACTAAAAGCATGTTCTTAATCTGGTTTCATAAACGTGTTTTCATCTGATTATTCAATATCATGTTCCATAAATCATATAATTTTTATATTAGAAAAATTATTATTATTTTTTTTTTGTTTTAAAAACCAATATTTTGTTGGTTACAAAAAACATGTATTGTTTTTTGAAACATAACTAACTTGTTTTTTCCTTTGAAAACAAAAATAAAGTTCAAGAACATATTTTTGTTTTTTTGCCGATATGGCGACTCAAAAATAAATGAAAACAAAAACATTCATGTTGTAGAATGCCCCCTGAATGGGCTTCGGATAGTCAATGCAAGGTTCAAAATATCAATACACTCCGATACACCGAAGGGGTGTATTAACACTTTGACCCTCATGCTTTACATTTTTTTTAGTTTTTTTCCTTCAAAATTTCGGTGTATTAACACTTTGACCCTCATGCTTTACATTTTAATTTTTTAGTTTTTTTCCTTCAAAATACCTCAAAAAAGATGTATCGAAAATTTGAACCTTGATTTGATGCATGTGGGCCTATAGATGTGGATTTAAGATGGGGCAGAGTGGTTTATTCTGCTCGGAAAAAACCACTTAAGAGCAGATTACTCTGTTGGAGCACTTGATACACGTTATTTGGACGGTGGTGGCTTTCAGAGTCCAGACTAAGCCCTTGGGCTCATGGTTTGGGCCAAAGGATGTATTATTACTTTGGGGGCAGTTGTTGTGCTGAAGAGCCCAAAGCTTGAGATGTGGCAGGTTAACTCTACAATTTAAAGCAACTGGTATTTTTATTCTCTCTCTCTCGTAGTCTCATACTCATTCTCTTCTATTCCTTACTGCGTGTTGGAATCCTTGTGGGCCAGTTGTTACAATTTCAAGCCACTCAGAAGGATTTCTTTTATTCTTAAGTGTTCATTAATTCTGAACTTGAGAATGAATGCCAGCTCTAATTAGTGGTTTCCTTTCTGGTTTTCCATGATGAGTATACGCAAATTAAAGTCCTCTCATTTACATATTGATTCTTCCATCTTCATGCATAAATATAAATTGTTTCAAGCCTTGTTATAGTTTCTTAGTACAAAGCTTCAAGGATAACCCGACATTCAGTGCGTGGTAGTGGCTGTAGGTTTTTTTTTTTTTTCTTGGTATTGGATCCTCAAATTGGTCATGATAATTTTTGGTGATGGGTCAATAGTTGAACATTAATTGGACCGAAAATTATCCAAAACATGTGTTTCTAAACAAGTAGTTAGGGTTTGGGGGTGGAAAACTTTTACGAAATGATGCGTATGGATCAGATGATGGCACTTCTGATAGGGCTTATTAGTGGTGAAGGTCCTTGCTTAGGTGGGGGATTCATCTAACGTTAGGTCCTGATCTTCTGACTGTCTGCCACATGGTGACTTAAGGGGTTATTCATCTAGTAAGTTTATGTCCACATCAAAGGAGACTAATTTTCTTCGATGGCTACTTTAATGGTTTTCCTATGGGCCTTGCCATAGAGGATTTTGGACTAGGAATAATGAGCTATAATAGAAGGCCCAGATGCTGGCACTTTTGACCAGCTTTCAGCTCACTTGCTCTGGCCCAGCCAATTGGCAGAATCTTAGGTGGCTCTGGAAGCCTGCCCTCGTCTGTTAGCAAATTCCCAAAACTCGCATTTTTGGAAACAAAAGGGAAACCTTATGATGATGCTTCTCCATAACTTAATAGTCCTATCTTCTTGTCTTTTTTGTTTGCAACAGAAATTATGGTTGGGAGGAACGGGCAGTACTTTTGAATCAAACGGTCAGGCCGTCGACCCAAAAACCGGTAGTCAGAACGGTTCTTTTCCGGGTTGTTTTTTAAAACGTTGCCATCAAATATATGAAATTTCCATGTATTTGCATTCTGACATATACAAGTCCTAACATGGGGGTCCACCACTTTATGCGCTCTCCAATCTTGACTCAAATACCAACTCAAAAAATATCTTTTTAACCACAGAATTCTAACAAACGCAGAGACTTAAGCTCTGTGTAGAGATGTCTACAAAAGGATCGCAGTAGAGAAAATGAAATACAGTAAGTAGAAACTGCACTGATTTTAATATTTTTAAGTGCAAGAGCTAATGGCCGAAGAAGTGAAGTTGATTGGCGCATGGATAAGCCCTTTTAGTCTCAGAGTAGAGCTTGCTCTGAAACTGAAGGGGGTGCAATATGAATACATAGATGAAGATCTCTCTAACAAGAGTCCTTTGCTTCTGAAATACAACCCTATTCATAAGAAGGTCCCTGTGCTGTTACACAATGGAAAGCCAATTGCTGAATCGACAGTTATACTTGAATACATCGATGAGACGTGGAAAGGCTATCATTTGTTGCCTGAAGATCCTTATGAGAGAGCCATGACCCGTTTCTGGGTCAAATTCATAGATGAGAAGGTAATTGTTTCCTTTTCTTAATTGGATTTTCTGTTATTGGATTAGTCTTGACCCTTTGATCCGTGCAGTGTATTGAAGCAATATGGAAGGCTTGTTGGATTGAAGAAAGGAAGCAAGAGAAGGCTATTGAAGAGGCAAAGGAGACTCTGAAAATACTAGAAAATGAGCTCAAGAAGGGGAGGAAGTTCTTTGCGGGAGATAACATAGGATTTGTAGACATTGCTGCTATCTTTATAGCTTTCTGGGTTGGAGTCCTTCAAGAAGTAGTGGGAATAAGCTTGATGGATGAGGAGAAATTTCCTGTCTTACACAAATGGATTGAGGAGTTCATCAATTGCGATGTTGTCGGGGAAAATCTTCCTCCCAGGGATAAATTGTTTGCTTACTACCAAGGTCATAAGGAAACCATATATGCAATCGCGTCTAGGTTTTATAAATGAGTTGAAGTTCCATTTTTCTAACACAAGCTCAATCTTGTTTAACAATTGCTTCTTATGTCTGTGTATTGTGCTGTGTTGTTCTGTAGCGTATTGTCTTTTCTGAAAACTTTAGCTGTATTGGGAGCTTGTCTACTGTTGTGAACATCTGTTTTCCACTGTTGCAAAATTGAAAAATTCAGTTTGGAGTTCACATCAACAGTGATACCCGTAGATTGTAGTAGTTCTTGTTCACATTATTTCTTCTTTTCTCAAGTTCTGGTGGCATGGGTTCAACATTTACAGGAGTCCATTATGTGTTCAGTTTCATATTTGGATTGATGAAGCCAAGAAGCAAGGCCTATCTTAACACAATTACCTATCAAAAGTACTATAAGTAAACAAAATTAGAAGAAGAAATGCAAGAAATAATACACCTATCCAAGGGTATTGGGTAGGGCTTGCTTAATTGGCCTCAGTCCTCAGTATGTTTTCAATAATCATGTTTGAAAACTTGATGCACGTTATTTGGAGGGTGGGTGGCCAGTGGCCTCCAGACTAAACCTGGGCTCATCGTTTGGGCCAAGGGATGTATTATTCCTTGTGGCAGTTGTTGGGCTGAAGAGCCCAAAGCTTGGGATGTAGCAGGTTAACTCATATATGTTTACGTTTTGTTTCTCTTTTTATTAAAGTCTGTTCTTGTATTTGTTCATGTAATCGACCTGGTAGTGGTACATATGGCTCTATAGCTTTAAATGTTACAAGCGTGAAATGATAAGAGAGGTTTAGAATTGAAATTAAAACTTGACTATACTCTGTACAAGTATGGCATCACAACTGGGCATTACTTGGGCTTTGTCCCTGGATGTAGATGGAATGGGTTGGTGCAGGGTAGGGATGTCAATGGGTCAGGTTAGGTGGTAAATCTGCGCTGACTAGACCTGGCAAAAAGTTGATCCAACCCGCAAACCTGATCCAACCCAACCCGAAAAAACAGGGTTAGGGTCTCATAATTAGCTACATGAATGGGAGAATAACCCGATCCAATCCAACCCGAAAAAATTGGGTTGGGTTGGGTCATGGGTCAACCCGCTGACCCAATTGTTAGGTTTAATTGAGATTATTTATGCATTGTTAGAAGTTTCCACTCTTTAAGTTTTTCTATTTAGTCTTTACTCTTTATTATTTACTCTTTGAATTGTTAAATGTTCAAGTTTTTTTATTTTATATTTGAAATTTTAAGGTTAATTGATTTAATTTTGGCATGCTTTATGTTTTTTAAATTTCAGTTATTTTTGGGCTGACCCGAATTGACCCATGGATCAACCCTAACACGAACATCTAGGGGTAGGGTCTAACATTTGACAACCCGACCTAAAATCAACCCGAAGTGTCTTGAACCAACCCGACCCGACCCACCAACCCAATTGCCAGGTCTAGCGCCGACCCATGCCTATTGGGTTAGGGTTGGGTCAGTCTTAATCTGGTTTTGGGTCAGGATGAAAACCCGACCCATTGACATTTGCAACTGTGAAATAATAGTTTATATGATGTCAATTGAGTATATGTGTACTAAATATGGGGCGGGGCGGGGTGGGTTTTTTATCCCCTATCCATTCAGTCGGGTTGGGATGGGTTTGGGTTGAGATTGCTACAAGCTGGATTTGGGTTGAGGCAAACCCATGCGGAACCCATTGTGAATTTTCCATAATGGAACCAAAACCTATTGATTGACTTTTCCCCTCTCAAAATCCGAAAAATGAACAGGCCCTATGGCATAATTTCCAGAGCTTTATCTCAATATAGCTACAGTCAATTAGATATCATATGGCATTCCTGAGACAAACTGATGGGCCTCTAAGATTATGTCTTGTTCTACCAATAATATTTATTACAATTTTGCTTTGCTAGTTCTGGTAAATCTGAAGGCTGTGGAAGGGGCTGGATGTGGATACAGAAGAACTTAATCTAAGCACGGCCTTGGACTCTGGAGGCTACTAGAGTTAGAGAAACAACTATTTCTAGGCTTTTGGACTGTCTCTCCATCTTAAGTTCATTAATGACTAAGTTAGCAATATATGTTAATTAATTAATGACTGTCTCTCCATCTTAAATTCATTAAGACCTTTCCGGTTTCTTAAATTCATAATGAGGAAAAGCTTATATATCCATCTTTTAACTATAGAAACAGCTGCAATCTCTTACACCTTGCCATAGTTGAAAACTTGAAATCATTCAGACGGTCTCGTCAGAAGCAAGATCATGGATATGCTCATGATATCCAAGGAGATAGTGTTGCCATTTTCCAATTGAGCAATCCAATAGGATAGAGGGATCCCTGAATTGGAAGATTTCTGGGTCCTTCAGATCATATTTATTTAAAGGCCATGACTAACAAATCCAAACCAGAGGTCCATCAAAATCTTTAAGTTCTTCACTTCTTGCTAATTGATTCTGGTTTTAGACAGTCTATTATTCTTTTTGAATTTCTTGCCAAAGGACACAAGTAGGTTCACTTTTAAGGTATCATCTAGGCTGTTCCCAACTCCCAAATAACAAGAACATATAGAGATTGGAGATAGATATCAGGACTAATGGATCCAAAAATTTCCATTGAACAAACAGGGATATATTATGATGGTAGCAATGGAAATAAAGATTGGATTTGGTTAGGAATTAGTCAACATGGAAACTAAAGTAGCGCTTTAGCCAAGTAAATTACAATATATGGAGCATAAAAGTAAGCAAATGTGCCTTGGAAATCTTGTATAGAAAATCTGGATTTGGTCAGCATCCCTAATTAATTATTCACTCTGAAAAATTGTTTTGATTCAGACGCCTGACATCACACATGAGGTCAACAATGTAAGCCTTGAAATTCCACCAAATATGAGTTTGCCACGTGTCTGTAGTCTGACACATTCAAGTTCCAGGGTCTCTCCAATATCTTGACCTCATATACCAACTACAGAATTCTAACAGAGGTAGAAACTTAATCGTCAAGGATGCTCTGTGTAGAGATGTCAATATAAGGATGACAGTAGAGAAGATGAAATACAGAAGTTGAAACTGCACTGCATTTCATATTTTAAGTGAAAGAGCTAATGGCTGAAGAAGTGAAGTTGATTGGCGCATGGAGAAGCCCTTTTAGTCGCAGAGTAGAGCTTGCTCTGAAACTGAAGGGGGTTCAATATGAATACATAGATGAAGATCTCTCTAACAAGAGTCCTCTGCTTCTGAAATACAACCCTATTCATAAGAAGGTCCCTGTGCTGTTGCACAATGGAAAGCCGATTGCTGAATCGGCAGTTATACTCGAATACATCGACGAGACGTGGAAAGGCTATCATTTGTTGCCTGAAGATCCTTATGAGAGAGCCATGACCCGTTTCTGGGTCAAATTCATAGATGAGAAGGTAATTGTTTCCTTTTCTTAATTGAATTTCTGTTTTTTGTTTTTGTAAATCTATGTATGTAACTAACACCCAAGATTGTCATATATAGTTCTATGTTGTACATATGGCCCAATATTGGATTAATTTGGACCCTTTGATCTGTGCAGTGTATTGCAACACTATGGAAGGCTTGTTGGAGTGAAGAAAGTGAGCAAGAGAAGGCCATTGAAGAGGCAAGGGAGAATCTGAAAATACTAGAAAATGAGCTCAAGAAGGGGAAGAAGTTCTTTGGGGGAGATAACATAGGATTCGTAGATATTGCTGCTAACTTCATTGCTTTTTGGCTTGGAGTCGTTCAAGAAGTATTGGGAATCAGCTTGATGGATGGTGAAAAATTTCCCGTTTTACACAAATGGACTGAGGAGTTCATCAATTGTGATGTTGTAAAGGAAGCTCTTCCTCCCAGAGAAAAGGTATTCGCTTTTTTCCAAGCTCGCAAGGAATCCATAGCTGCATCCAAATCCATGGTTTATAAATGAGTTGAAGTTGTATGTTGGGAACAATATAGTTACTGATACAAGCTCAATCTTGTTTCAGAACTTCTTCTCATATTTGTATTGCGGTGTGTTGTGCTGTGTTATCTTGTTTTTTTTCCGAAAGCTTTAGCTGTACTGGGCGCTTGCCTATTGTTCTGATCATCTGTTTTACACTAACCAGAAATTTCAGTTTGGTATTCACATAACAGTTATAGCTATCTTCTTTCCCCAAATTCTAGCGACATGGGCTCTATATTTACAGGAATCCATTTTATATTCAGCTTGTATTTGGATTTATATATGTTTAGTTTTATATTTGGATTGATGAAGCCAAGAAGCAAGAACTATGAACGATCATAATCATCACCATCATCTATGCCTTATCCAAACTATATACAAGGCCAGTTACACGAATCCCGTTTGGCTATTCTGTTCTGTTTAATGCCATATCCATACTTCTATAGTGTTTAAAAAATCTCTTACCACTTCAACTCATGTTCTTTTTGGTTTAATTCTAGCCTTTTTAGCCCTCTTCAACTTGCAACGGATCAATATAAGACCCATCTTAATACAATTACCTATAAAAAATAATATAAAAAAATAAAAGTAGTAAAGGAAATGCAAAAAGTGATACTTCTATGATGGGGGTTTTCTATAATGTGAATTGTTTTTCCTGTTGCGAGTTTAAAAAATAAATCAAAACCATCTTGTTTGAAAACAAATACACAAGAAACATGTTCTTTGTTGTGTATGTGTTTTTTTTTGTTTTCAAAACTAAAACCAAAAACATATTCTTGAATCTGGTATCAAAAAACGTGTTTTCATCATTATTCAACATCATGTTCCATAAATCATATAATTTTTATACTAGTAAAATTATTTTTTTTTTTGTTTTAAAAACTAATATTTTGTTGGTTACAAAAACATGTATGCATTAAGGGGTGTATTAACACTTTGACCCTCATGCTTACTTTTTTTTTTTTTTTTAGTTTTTTCCTTCAAAATACCTCAAAAAAGATGTATCTATGGGTCACCAAAAGTTATGATACGGTATGCCTGATAGTACTGAAAATTTGAACCTTGATTTGATGCATGTGAGCCTATAGATGTGGATTTAAGATGGGGCAGAGTGGTTTATTCTGCTCGGAAATAACCACTTAAGAGTAGAGTAATCTGTTCGAGCACTTGATGAGATCAAATCAGCCCCCACAAGACTTCGCCCCACAACGTCCCATAGCATATCCCTGCCGTGTATTAGGAACATCTTCTGATGATATCATCATTTCTGATATTAGTATTGGGAGATGTTCCCAATACATGGTGGGGATGTGTTGTAGGATATCGTGAGGCGCAGTCTTGTGGGTGGCAGATTCGAACTCGCACTTGATACACGTTTTTTGGATGATGGATGCCTTCCAGAGTTGAGAGAAAATTAGCCCCCCACAAAATTGCCCCCACTACGTCCCACAGCACATCCTCGCCGTGTATTGTGAACATCTCCCGATAATGATATTATCATCGGGAGATGTTCACCATACACGACAGAAATGTGCTGTGGGACGTTGTGGTTGTGGGGGGCAATCTGGTGGGGGGCTGATTTGAACTCTCCAGAGTCCAGACTAAGCCCTTGGGCTCATAGTTTGGGCTAAAGGATGTATTATTCCTTTGGGGGCAGTTGTTGGGCTGAAGAGCCCAAACCTTGAGATGTGGCAGGTTAACTCCACAATTTAAAGCAACTGGTATTTTTATGCTCTCTCTCTCTCATAGTGTCATACTGTTGGAATCCTTGTGGGACAGTTCGAATCAAGCCACTAAAAGGGATTTCTTTTATTCTTTAATGTTCATTAATGCTGAACTTGAGAATGAATGCCAGCTCTAATTAATTGGTCTTTTTATTTTGGCATTGGATCCTCAGACTGGTCATGATAATTTTTGGTGATGGGTCAATAGTTGAAGATTAATTGGACCAAAAATTATCCAAAACATGTTTCTAAACAAGTAGTTAGGGTTGGGGGGTGGTCAAGTGAGTTTATGTCTACATCAAAGGTGACTAATTTTGGACTAGGAATAATGGGCTATAATTTTCCTATGGGCCTTCTATTTCTGATAGGGCTTATTCATCTAGTGAGTTTATGTCTACATCAAAGGTGACTAATTTTCTTCGATTGCTACTTTAATGGTTTTCCTGTGGGCCTTGCCATAGAGGATTTTGGACTAGGAATAATGGGCTATAATAGAAGGCCCAGATGCTGGCACTTTTAACCTGTTTTCAGCTTACTTGCCCTGGCCCAGCCAATTGGCAGAATCTTAGGTGGCTCCGGAAACCTAACCTCCTCTGTTCTTAAATTCCCAAAACTCACATTTTTGGAAACAAAAGGGAAACCTTATGACGATGCTTCTCCATAACTTAATAGTCCTATCTACTTTTCTTTTTGATTGCAACAAACAGGGTTAAGTATAGAAATTATGGTTGGGAGGATTTGTGTGAATGATGATGGAACCATGGAGGTTAGCTTTAATTATTCTATACTTTAATGTGATCTTTATATTAGTTTTTCAGCCAGCGGGGAGACTAACCTATGCCTTTATTTATTATGTAAAAAAGTGGAAAATAATAGTTTTTCGATTACTTGGATGAGCTAAAGATATTGCTTGGTTAATGACCTAGAAAGGTTGTTCTTGGGTTCATGCAATTTCAATATGACCTTATAATAAGAAATGATCAAATGGAAATTCTGTAAAGGAGATGAAGAAAAGGTTTCTTTTAGAATTAATCCACGTTTGCTTTAGTAATTAATAGGAAAGTGAATAATATCCCACGAATTAGGAAGGTGTATAATAGGAAATTACAATTAAGAAAGTGTATATCCCCTGAATTAGGAAGGTGTATAATATCTTGATTAGATAGGAAGGTGCATAATATCTTGCTAGACTTTCCTTTTTCCTTTACTTTTTTTTCTTTTACTTTCTATTTTTCTGCCCACAACTTGTATATATAGTGTGGCCTTCGGCCCCTATTGTATATGTTTTTCAAGAGAAAGAATTTCTCCTTGTTCTTCTCCTCCTTTGAATTATAGTCTTATGGTTTTATCAGTTGTTTCTTAGTTATTTTTCCCCTTCGTGGTTTTCTTATGGTATTAGAGCGGTGGTGAGTTTCACCACTGATCCGTTTAGAGGGTGTGTGCCCATCGAAGAAGAGGAGTCGTGTGACTCGTAACAGTGAGGTTCGGTGTGTATCAAACCACTTCTTCAATCCAACCGTATTTCGGGTAACCTCCTATCTGAAGCAATGACTGGGAGCAGTTCATCCACCTCTTTCAAAATTCCATCAATCAGCGATCTAATGTCTATATATTATCTAAGCTCGTCCGATAGTCTAGGTATGCTTCTAAGCCAAATCATTCTTAATGGAGATAACTATCATATTTGGGAAAGGGCTTTTCAAAGAGCTCTAAAATCTAAAAACAAATTGAATTTCATTGATGAGATTCTAGAGAAAGATAAGGTGGATGACATTGAGAAAAATACTTGGGATAAATGCAATGCTATAGTTGTTTCATGGATCTTTAATTGCGTCGACAAAAGCATACAAAACACTATAATTTCCTTTGATGATGCTAGAGAGTTGTGGATTGAACTTCAACAAAGAGATCATCAAGGACATGGTCCTCGAATATATCAATTGAAAGGGGAATTAAATGAATTCAGACAAGGGTCATGAGTGTCACAGATTACTATGCTAAACTAAAGGGAATATGGGATCAGTTAGATCAGTACACTAAAACCAATACTTGTGTATGTGGATCGACGTGCAAAACGTTGATCAATATATTGGAAGAAAGAGAGAATGAAAAGGTCTATAAATTTTTAATGGGCCTTGATGATCATTATGGTACTGTTAGATCAAACATTATAAGCATGGACCCACTACCCTCACTCACTCGCTGCTTTGCCATGATATCAAGAGAAGAGTTACAATTAAAGGCAGGGCAGCACGAAGATCCAAGGGTACAAGCTACTGCCTTTGCAAGCCAAGGTAAATTAGATCAAAGGGGTCAAACAAGAGAAGGGCGAGACTCTACTGATTTACCCGTAGTCTGTACTTACTGCATGAGACCTGGACGTGACAAATCCCGCTGCTTTGAAATCATCGGGTACCCGGAACACTGGAAGAATTGAAACGGAGGTAAAGCAAGTCGTGGTCAAGGACGAGGGAATGGAAATCGTGGAGGCAAAGGATATCATTGAAGAAGTGGGAGCATCAAACAACACTATACAAATGTCGTCCCTCACGCAAGCCCAACTTGATCGTTTAATGTCTCTATTGGGTACAGGTGATTCAGAAAACATGATCCATGATGCACTGTCTGGTAAGAAATTTCCCTTGGTTCACTTATCAAATTGGATTATTGATAGTGGTGCATCACACCACGTATCTAGTAATCTTAAAGTTTTCGAGAATGTTCGAGAGGTTGGAAGGGACGAAAGAGTCATCATCCCGAATGGGGATTCTTTGAAAGTGAATAAAATAGGGGACATCATGATTAACAGACATATCAAATTAAATGATGTTCTTTATGTTCCAGATTTTAAATGTAATTTGATATCTTCAAGAAAGTTAAGTGAGGATATGGGTTGTGCTATTACTTACTATTTGAATGTTTGTGTGATACAGGACTCCACCCGGTGGATGCTGATTGGATTGGGTGATCTCAAGGATGGCTTGTATTATGTACGAAACACACATAGTGCTCTTGCAATGGCCGCCAAGAAGAATACAGAGGAATTATGGCACAAGCGTCTACGACATCTTTTTGAGAAAAATTTATCGTACTTATCTGGAGTATGTGCTTTTGACCGTAATGGTAGTTATATTGAGTATTGTGATATATGTCATCGTGCAAAACAGACACAAATTCCTTTTCCTTTAAGTGATAATAAAGCTTTGCATGCATTTGAGTTAGTACATTGTGACTTATGGGGTCAGTATCATACTCCATCTCTCTCAGGAGCCCATTATTTCTTAACCATCGTGGATGATTTTACATGTACTACATGGGTATATCTTTTGCATGATAAATCAGAAACTCAAAGGGTCTTTATGTCCTTTTGTGCTATGGTTAGGAAACAATTTGGGGTCGATATCAAGATAGTTCGTAGTGACAATGGAACAAAATTCTTTGGGACTCTCAACGAATTTTTCCTCAGCCAAGGAATCATTCATCAAACCTCTTGCGTTGGGACACCGCAACAAAACGGGAGAGTAGAAAGGAAGCACCAACACATCCTCAATGTGGCGAGAGCTTTATGCTTCCAAGCCAATTTACCTTTGAAGTTTTGGGGGGAATGTGTTATGGCAGCAGTTCATCTAATTAACTACACTTCAAGCAGTGTGCTGGGAGGTCGCACACCATTTGAAGTGTTGTTTGGAAAAATACCCAATTATTCTCGCATTAAGGTTTTTGGGTGCCTTGCGTATGCCAAAAGGCAAAGCATTGGAAGGGATAAGTTTGGAGAACGTGCTGAGAAGTGTATTTTCGTTGGTTTCCCATATGGAAAAAAATGATGGAAAATGTATAATTTGGAGAAAGGAGATATCTTCACATTCCGAGATGTACATTTCTATGAGGAAGTCTTTCCTTTCAACAACAATGAGCCAGTAAGAGGAGAACGACTCCCAAGTGAGGGGGAGCACGTGATTGTGGAAGATGAAAATGAGCCATTTAGGGATAAGAGTCTTGTTGGGGCTAATGGCAACCAGCATATAGGTGCAAATGAGGAAGGGGTCCACGCAACTAATGAGGAAACAAATTCAGAAGAACATCAAGGAACGAATGCATCTGACCAAGCTGCAGTGAGCACACCACAAAGAAACGAAAATGAACAATCAGTTCTGCGACAGGAGCGACCCCAACGAGAAAGAAAACGGCCTGGATATTTAAGAGACTATGTGTGTGATGTGATGATACCACCATCCAACGTGAACTCAGTCCGAAAGGCGGCCGCAGGTAAGGCCCATTCTCTAACACACTACATTTGCTATAGTAAATTTAGTTCAACTCATAAAGCTTTTTTAGCGGCCATCGATTCTCATGATGAGCCAACCAGTTATACACAAACAGTCAAAGATGAACGATGGATTAAGGCAATGGACAAAGAAGTTAAGGCCCTAGAAGAAAACAAAACATGGGAAATTGTGAGTTTGCCTCCAAGAAAGAAAGTGATCGGATGCAAATGGGTCTACAAAATTAAATACAAATCGGATGGAAGTATCGAACGTTTCAAGGCAAGATTAGTTGTACAGGGCTTCACTCAAAGATGGGGAGAGGATTATACAGAGACCTTCGCCCCAGTAACAAAGCATGTGTCTATTCGTACTTTTTTAGCAGTGGCAGTAGCAAAGGGATGGGAACTTCATCAAATGGATGTAAACAATGTGTTTCTGCATGGTGACCTCAAAGAAGAAATTTACATGAAGCTCCCACTAGGTTTCAGCTCTGAAAAACCAAATGCAGTATGCAGGCTACAAAAATCTTTATATGGCCTAAAACAGGCTTCTAGAAACTGGTTCGCAAAGTTGACAACATCCTTGCATAAATATGGTTTCAGGCAATCCACTGCGGAAAGCACTCTCTTCATATACAGAAAGGGAAACATCTTTCTTGGTCTCTTGGTGTATGTTGATGACATTATACTAGCTAGGAACAGTTCAGAAATGTGTGCAGAGTTCAAGGCGTATCTCAATAGTTGTTTCAAGATAAAGGACCTAGGAAATTTGAAATATTTCCTTGGGATAGAGGTAGCTCGGTCCACTACTGGATTGTTTTTGAATCAACGCAAGTTTGTTCTGGATATTTTGAAGGAAATTGAACTGACTGGATGCAAACCCGTAGACACCCCAATTTAGCAAAATCATCATTTCGGGTACGCCAATGGGATTTTTCATTATGATCCCAATCAATACCGAAGATTGGTGGGACGACTATTGTATCTGACAATCACGAGGCCCGACATTACTTATGCTGTGCATGTGCTTAGCCAGTTCGTCCAGCAACCCCGAGTTGAACATTGGAATGGCCTGGTGCGCATTTTGAGATATCTCAAGGGATGCCCAGGGCAAGGTATATTGCTAAATGGTGAGAATGACATGATATTGCGAGGATACTGCGATGCAGATTGGGCAAGCTGCCCTTTGACCAGAAAATCAGTGACAAGATTGTACTTCCAACTTGGTTCTTTTCCTATTCTTTGGAGGAGCAAGAAACAACCCACAGTGTCTAGATCCTCGCCTGAAGCAGAATATAGGGCCATGGCCATGGCTACTAGTGAAATAGTTTGGTTGCGAAGACTATTGAGTGAATTATTAACACCACAATCAGGAGCCACTAGTCTTTTCTGTGACAACAATGCAGCTTTACACATTGCGAGCAATCCTGTTTTCCATGAGAGGACCAAACACAACGAAGTAGATTGCCATTTTGTACGTGAGAAGCTGCTTTCTGGCGAAATTTTACCGCGCTACCTTCCATCACATTTACAGTTAGCGGATTTGTTCACTAAAGGTCTTGGTAGGCGATAATTTCAATTTCTCCTTTGCAAGTTGGGCATTTCGAACCCTCATGCTCCAACTTGAGGGGGAGTAATAGGAAAGTGAATAATATCCCACGAATTAGGAAGGTGTATAATAGGAAATTACAATTAAGAAAGTGTATATCCCCTGAATTAGGAAGGTGTATAATATCTTGATTAGATAGGAAGGTGCATAATATCTTGCTAGACTTTCCTTTTTCCTTTACTTTCTTTTTCTTTTACTTACTATTTTTCTGCCCACAACTTGTATATATAGTGTGGCCTTCGGCCCCTCTTGTATATGTCTTTCAAGAGAAAGAATTTCTCCTTGTTCTTCTCCTCCTTTGAATTATAGTCTTATGGTTTTATCAGTTGTTTCTTAGTTATTTTTCCCTTTCGTCGTTTTCTTAGTAATGTAGATAAGAATTAATCCTTTATACAAGTAATAGTTCCTTGACATTTTTCTCATTACTTGTTTTTATTTGTTTGCTCTTGCTTTTCCTTTGTGATTGCATGTAAAATGAAGGGAAACCAATGATATGATTTCTTTGAAAAGTGATATTCAATAGGAAAATGAATTATCTTTCTAATTTTTTTGGTGATTGGCTTGACTTGAAAACTAAACCTAAATGGTTGAGAAGACTTAGAAGGCATCCCATCCCAATTCCCAAACCCTTTTTCTTAGAACTATTACTACTACTACTACTACTACTACTACTACTACTACTACTACTACTACTACTTGTTTTGGATTTCAACAAATATTGTTTGTTTCTTTTGTTAAATAAGGCCTGAGCTTGGCAACAATAGGACCTCTGGAAGCAAAAACTCTACGCACACTCTGATCATGTCATTGGATTCTTTGGCAGCATAGCTTGTTTTTGATGATGCCATTGGATGACATGTTTGTATTCCATGCTTTTAGGGTGCAACTGGGGTATCTGATTTGAAGAATTTGTTTAGGTGTTTGACATTAGTGCTGGGAATATCACACCATTTTTTCATAAAGACGGTTCTAGGCATGTAGAGTTGTAAGCACCGTTTTCTTACTAGTGTTGCCACATAGGCATTATTTGAGAAAACAACCATGGTTTTGCTTGGTACCAATGTTGATAGCAACGTTTTCAACATTGATCTATATCATCCAACATCCAAGATGATGCAATATTGATACCACATCATTGCATCGCCGGCAGCAATGCAACGTTTTCTCAGAAAACATTGAACTTGGCGTTGCTCCAGACCACACTTTCCCGATTTCCAAGACGTGGTCTAGAGCACTGTTTTTTTTTTTCTGGAAAAATGGTACCAATCAAGAAGTCTGTTTGGAGAACTACTATATCTAATGTAGCGCCATTTTTTCAGAAAACAGCATCGATGCCAAACACCCACTACGTTGCATAGGATCCAAGTATTTGGGCCAAGTCATTCAAATTTGATTAAAATTCCAACTCTAACCCACCAAAGTTGTACCCTTACATGCTTTCTTCCTTTTCCTTAGGAAACCCTAATTTTTAACAAGAAGCATTTGGACAAAAGTTTTATATCTATCTATCTATCTATATATCTACCTAACATTATTAGAAACATGCTTTGGCAGCATAGTCAGCATAGTTTCTTCCATGCGTTGTCCTTCTTATAGTTTCTTGGATGATTGATCCGTTTTAGGGTTTTTATTAAAAATTTGAAATTCTCACTATATATTTTAGGATTCTCTTGATATTACCCTAATTTTTTTACCTCCAAGGACCACCCCCTCAAGAACCTTTATTTGTAAATACCATGGTTTTCAAAACCGGACCAGACTAGACCAGACGGTCGGACCAGAAAAATCGAGAACCGATCAAGTCAGGTGATTGGTTTTGTTTTACTCCAAAACCGTTATTTTGCCAAAAAACCGTTGATTTGATCAGCAAACCACTGACCTGGGTGGTCGAACCATTCAAACTATTCGAACTGTCCAATGGTTTTGGCCATTTTTTTATTTATTTTTGTTTTTTTTTTTTAGAACGAGCCATCTATTTGGTTCGAACGGTCAAACTGTTCGGCCTGTGAATTGGACCCCTGACTGGTTTGTTGTCCAATTAAATTTTAAAAACCTTGGTAAATACTTACCTTCCACCTTCGTGACCATGACAGAAGTGGTTTAATTCACCATCAGCATTTATTTAATGACAAAATTAACCCTGCCCAATCAATCAGTTTTATTGGTGGTGTTTGGTACCATCACTGATTCTCCCCCCTTAATTCCTTTGGATGAATGTTTTCATGCCATTTCAAACAAGACTCAATACCTTGGATTCTATGAACATAACTTTTATGTCTCGTTCGCTTTTTGGTAAGTCACTTATCCAAGTAAATGTACTTATCTGGGCAAGTGTTTTTCAGGAAAGACTTATCCGGGTAAGTGCATTTACCCATGTTCTTTTATTTCCCATGTAAATAATTTAATGACCATTTTAGTCATATAAATTCCATTATTACAAGGGACATTTTTATCCCATCCAAGTATTGGCAATTTTCCCCTAGATGGGAAAGTTAATTTACCCACCTAAGAACCCAGGAAAATAAACTTTCACTAGTCCCTACATAAATCTGAAAAATGGACATGGACTTCTTAGTCGATGAGAATCAAAATCCCATTGACCAACTTCCCCTCTCTCAAAATCCAAGAAAAGAACACCCCCCTTACAGAAAATGCCATTTTAACATTTTTGCAAAGGAAACAACCTTTTCACCTTTTTGCTTATGTAGCAACTAATGGCACAGAAACTCGAGTTACTTTACCGAATTCTAAGGCATCTATTGTTTCAAAGAATCTTAGATAAGTGAAGGGACCGGAGTTTCAGATAAAACTTTTTGTTATCTTTGTCCCCAAAAATCCATTCATCAGATTCTTTCTGTGCATTATTTGCACAATGTATATTCGGCTTTCATTTATGTTATTTTTTTGTGAAATAATATTGTGAGAAAGCACATACAACAAAAGCTAATTCCTAGGGGACCAGAAACATGTGCTCTACACGAAAATTGTTTCAATTTTGGCCTTTGTCATAATATTCTATGCTTTGTCTTCCAATTAATTTTTGGTGAATACGCTTTTCTTTTCATACATACCTATGGATGGTTTTATCCACAAGAAACAATATAGAAGTTGCTTGGAGGAATTTTCTGGATATAAGCTAGACCTGTTGTATGTAAATTAAGTGTCTACTAGTCTTCATTTTTTTGGTTGAATATGCCCCAACTATAACTATATTCATGTTTTACCATAGTAGCTACTTAGGCTTCCTTGTGCAATGTGTACATGTATCTAAAGTTTCACCCAGAGGGCCAATCTTTTTAACAATTTGAAAATTTATACACTAAACCATAGTTGTCCATTACGCAAGGGAAATTAAAATGACAGAGTTCCAAAATTTGTAGAGATGAATAAATAGAAAATATAATATTTAGTTGGCTAGTTGCAGTTAGCCATTTAATATGTTATCTACTTGAAGGGCAAAATCACAAACAGATTTATGAGGATCAGTTGTCATTGAAATTAAATAAACATGATTGTGTTGGATGTACTATTTGCTCTAGGCTGCATTTTGCAAGAGTTCAAACACTGAATTGAAGGGAATTTCTACTCTGGATCGGTTTTACGGGAATTTGATAAGAATATATTGTTTGTTATTGAAAATAACAACAATTTTATTTCTTTGTACTTCACCCTACAACAATCGAATCATTTAGTTCACAAGTGGGTGTAGTTCACTACAGCTTCATCTTTTTCTTTATCTTTAGGCTATGCTTGATTTGACGGAAAAGTAGCGAACGGTTTTCCTACTTTTCTTTATTCCTTCAAAACAGACACAGCCTTATGATAAAAGACTTAAACCTTTCTTGATTTTTGTATCAAATATTAAGGGTTTGTTTGGTGTATCTTTCTGCGTGGTCTTTCAGTTTTTTACAAGTCGAGAAGATCGAAAATAGGTCTATTTACATTTGGCACGCGGAAGATCTAACTGCCAAGAGACGGGACGGCGAAAAGACGCATGAAGCTCATTTTGTGCTGATTTCGGGAAGCTTCAAATGAAAGTTTCCCACGTCTTTTGCGTTTTAATCTCGCGTAGAAAGACCCAAAATGATGCACGGAAAGATGCATATCTGTCAAACAGTCTTCAAACTGCCCATATCTTATGTCAAAAGCTCAATGTGTATTTTAACTGTCAAAACTACAAAAAAATCTTCTCAAAAAACTTGCCAAACGGACTCTAAGTCTTACCCTATCTTTTCAAAATGGATTAGTACCGTTGGGAGATGTTATTGGACAAAGACTTCCCATCCGTTAGGATTCCATTAAAAATTTGTGACCGTAGGTGAAATTAAATATTTTCAAAAATCCAACTTTATCCATTGCACACCTTTATGAATTTTGGACGAAGACATTATCATGGAGACTTACCGTTTAGTAGAAAACGACCTACCGGTGTCCAATTGACCACTACAATCTGCAGGTTGCATCAAGTGGTAAGCGGATGTGATGTTAAATCGAGTACATAATTAACATGTATTTTGATGGATAACTACCTTTTGTTCAATTCAACATCCAAATTCAAACTGCGTTTCCTAGGAAATTGAGCCTATTATCACTTGACATCCTTAATGTTACAATTCTCAATAAAACCGACACCAAGATGCAATATGCTCGGGTGATAGTTGAATTGGGCAAGGATGTCACGTGGGTATTTCTGCGGCTGCTCCTCAAGACCTCAATAGGCGCCTTCATCTCAACAACTCTAGAAGCCCTATCCATTTAGGACACAAATGCTTAACTATAAATAGATATTTTCCGCTCAAAGTAAGGGATTTTTTGGAACTGCACTCTTTGAATACTTTTTTGCACTATCTCTTCGGCTCGGACCAATGCTATTTCAATATGCTCGGCCCGACCACATCCTTCTCGATCTTACTGACTTGAGTGTTGGAGTACCTACCCAGGGAACAACCCCTTGAGCCTCTGACCTTTCTCTTGGTTGCAGAACTCGGTGTGTAGCTTCGTCTTTCCACCTTCTCGTCCAATTGGCAGGACTATTTGATTGTGTCCTCGGTTCAGAACACCTCAGATCGGACAAAATTAGATTGGTGCCATTTTCGAGAAATGTACAAAAATTCATTTCCCAAACCCTTTCCGTGCACTAAAAGCAACCATACCTAAAAACACATCCAACTACTTCGAAGCGAGTTCCCCATCTCAGGGATCCCACTCACTTTGCAGCTCCTTGCCTCGGGAGCCCCAACATCAGGCAGTAGTTGACCCTGTACATTTCCTCACCATGCAGTAGAAAGTTGACCGCATCCTCACCATGATGGAGACGTTGGGACAACCAGCACACACCCCCAAGCCACTTGCCCTACTACGTATGTCTATCATGGCCAACCCTTGCACCGAGGACTCCAAAAGATGCCATACAGGTTGACACGGGGCCTAGTCCAACTGCAAGTGTCCACATCCATCTTGGAGGTTTGACCCCCCAGCTCGGCCTCGTGCACACAATGCCAACAGTAAATCACATCGCTTTGGTACAAGGGTTTTGGTGCGAGAATGACTTGGCCAACACGTACAATAGCCCCCAATCTTGATAGTTGAATCTAGCTCAATTTGAGATCGGCAAGCAGCTCCGAAAGTAGAGAAGTCTATCAATGTGGCACCGACAGGAAGAGATGCCGAAATCAGGGACCTATGACAATGATTGGCCAAGCGAGAACTAGCCAAGCAGATCACAACACAGCCCCTCCGGTGGCCTGACCAACAGAGTAACATCACGGTCAACAACCCACAAAAGAGCCCATCTTCGTCCAAGAGATTGTCGATGAGTTTCCCCTAGCTGGATGATGACCTCCTCAATTCGAGAAGTACGATGGGGCCTCGGACCCAAATGACCATATTGAAGGGTTCAAGGCAATAATGATGTTGTATAGATCCTCCAAGGGTCTCATGTGCAAGGCCTTTGTCGCCACCCTCCACGGAGTCACCAGAACCTGGTACGCCTCCCTTCTGCCGTGATCCATAACCTCTTAGGAATAGCTGGAGACACAGTTCTTGGAGTAGTTCACCGCCGGCAAAGGCATTGGAAGATGTCAGACAGCCTCATGCAAGTACAACAGAGGAAAGGAGAAACCTTGAGGGAATACTTGGCGAGGTTCAATTTTGAGGCCTTTCAAGTTCGAGCTCTAGACCAGCCGGTAGTTGTGACAACCATCATGAGCGGGTTGCACTCCTCAATGTTTAGCTTCTCGCTGCAAAAGAACCCTTCGCCTAACCTGACCGCACTTATGAAGCATGCGTAGAAGTACATGAATGCTGAGGAAGTTCAAGCACTATGAAGGAGTGAAGAGAACCAACATGATTGGAAGCAGGAAGACCATGATGAGCACAAATCAGACAGAGACGACAAGAAACAGGACGGCCGACTCCCCTAAACATGTCGTAGGCCGAAATATTGATGCAGATCCCTATTCATGAGTCGGGCCGGGCTTTTCCTCTTTATCAATAGAAAATGTGTAGGCCCGAGCCTAAGCCTAGCCTGACCATTGGTTCTAGATCTTGAGCCCGAGCCCAACCCTTATATAAATCCCAAAGCCCAACCTATGCACAAAATGTCTTATTTTCAGTGTACTTTTATAAACTAATATTTTATTAATTATTAATAATTTAATAAATTAATAAATTAATAAACTAATTTATATTTCCTAATAGTAAACTAATATTTATTAATAATTTAAGAAACAAATATATATTGTATATATTTATTATGTATAACATAAATGTTTTTTATTATATGTAATAGTATCGGGCCGGGCTTATTTGAGAAAGCCTGAGCTCGACTTGAAAAATGACCGGCTTGGTATTTAAAGCTCGAGCCCAAGCCCGCTGGCATGGAGTTTTGTCCAAGCCTAAAAAATAATGGGCCGGGTTAGGCCAGTCCTTCGGGCTACTTGGCCCATGAACAGGTCAATCCACGATTGTAGCTTCATTAAGTGGCCTAGAAAGATGAAACCCAGGGCAACAAGAGGAATTGGGACAGGTATTGCAATTTTCATCGAGACCACGACCACGACACTGAAAGTTTCCATGACCTTCACCACCACCTGGAAGACCTCATTTGACGTGAATAGCTCCGTGGGTTCATTGATATCAAAGAGCATAAACCCAAAGAAGAGCTACGCCACACCAATGAGCCCCTAGCTTGAGCTCCCCCAGTCGGGGTCATCACTCAAGTGCCACGACTAAGATGTACTGACAATGATTGACATCGATCACTAATGGCGATCGGGCTATACAAACTCAATAAATAAATAATTTTCTTCAAGCACAAACGACCAAATGCCTGCACACAATCCAGTCGACCATAACGGCCAAGGCCCGATAACCATCACATGAAAGACTTGATTGACCACAAATGGTTGAGGCCAAAACAAGCAATTGATATACACCACGGGAATGACGTCCCTGCCATATAATGGCAAGTGGATGACCATCGAATATCATGCACCCTCTTGACTCGTAGTCGGAGTGGAGCTAACCGTGGACGACGACCAACCTAGTCAAAGAGCATGGAGCTCTCCACGATTAGGTGCCACTGAGCTCCCGAACAACGTTGAGAGCTTGGAAGCACCTCGGCCTGCATAAGACCTCGGCCATTAAGCCAAAGACCTCGGCCAGTGAGAACCAAAGCCAAAGACCTCAACCAGCGTAAGACCGAGGCCACAAAGCTGAAGACCAAGGCCACGAAGTTGAAGACCCCAACCATCCAACGTCAAGCCCAAGACCTCGGCCAACATGAATCGAGGCCATAGAACTGAAGACCACAACCATAGCGTCAAGTCCAAAACCCCGACCAACGTTCTTGATAAAAGACCAAACTTCCATTAATTAAAAGGTTGATACAATGGTTATAAGCTTGACATACCAAGCTGTGTACAACAAGATAAAAAAGAGAGAACATCAATCCATGCTAGCAATGCTATCCATGGGGACCACCTCCTATGAAGTTGTCACGTTTCTTTCAAGGTAGGTTGCTCAGTCGACGACTCTTCGACATCGAAAGGACCATACTACCCCACTGCCATGGCGATTTCAAGGTGTTCGTGCATCACTCTCCTCTAGCAACGAGAAAAACCAGTCTACCAGGAATCCATGGCAAAGTCATCGAGGGCGATTTGTAGACCTGTTCATGGGCCGGGTGGCCCGACGGGCCGGCCCGGCCCGACCCAACCCCCGGACGGGCTTGAACAGGATTTTTGGCCCGTGGGCTTAACCTCGGGCCAAAAAGCCCAACCCACATAAAATTCGAGTCGGGCTCGGGCTTTGCCAAAATAGCCCGGCCCGAGCCCGGCCCGGCCCGATCTATAGTTAAACTTAAGTAAACCCGACCCGACCTATAGTTAAACCTAAGTAAAAACCCTATGTGATGTCTATTTGAATAAATTTTTTGATTTGAGGTCATTGATTCACTTGTAGACCCATTGTTCATTTAAATAGGGGAAAAAAACATTTAAATTAAAATAGAAAATGTCGGAAAATTTTGAATTTCTTTTATTAGGTCGGGCTTCGGGCTCGGGCTTTTTATCAGGGCCGAGCTTGGGCCCAAGTTGTAAGCTCGTTGATCGGGCCAGGCTCGGGCTCGGGCCTAACAATTTTCTGTTAATAAAGAGTCAAAGCTCGGCCCGAGCCCGGCCCGGCCCGGCCCATGAACAGGTCTAGCAATTTGGCACTCCTCTGACTCCTTCTACCTCGCCACCGCTTCTTCCTCATCATAGAGCAGTTTTGCCTCTACCTCCTTAGCCACCTTCCATGCCATATCGTAGTCCCCCTTGAGCCCATGAGCACGACTCTTTCGATGCCACAACCTTTCGTACTTGGCCACTGCCACTTGTCTTAACTCAACAATCTTTGCCTACAGACGAGAGAACTCACCCTCCTGAGCATCGACCATCTAACAGAGGGCACGCATCCGATCAACCAATGTTATCACTGCATAGACAACCTACAAAAGGAAAATGCAAGTCAATGAGCACGAAAAATCACACCGAAGAACTGAAAAGGCAGTGCAAAGAGTCTTATCGCAACAGACTCCCTGATGGTTGTAATCTCCAGCACCCCACTCGTGCAATCGCTGGTCTCCCTACGGATTTTGGGTAGCAAAATGTCCCTAGCCACCTGCTTGGGCATTCCCTTAGTTTCCAGTGTCCTCGGGCCGGACACTCCAGCTCGACCTATACACCTTGGCTGCCATCTTCACCAGACTCGATGGGACCTCAAGACTTCCCCACGGCATGGACTACGGCCCAACATGCGGTGGAGACTCATCAAAGCCGACATCCACCACGTCTCCCTTAATAGGAATCAACCTCTTATTGCTACCGAGGAGTCACGACATTGGAGCGACACTATTGCTGAGCCACCCCAACCTGGGTCGCCACCCTCCTTTGCACGACAACCTACAAGCATCTCATTCTCCCCTCCTCATCAATGACTGCCATATCTGTCAGAGAGAACGAGTCAGCCAAAGCCAAAAAAATGAAATAAGAAGAAAGACAATTACAAAAGAAAGGACAGACCAGCCGGGGGCTCCATCAGCCCGGCACGGATCAACATAGAGAATGATGTGTACTCTTGTACGTCTACCATCTCAATTCACCTGATGGCCGCTAACTCCTCCCTACACAACTCAGCCTCAATTGCGCCTTCACCTTGGTCCTCAAGATTGATAGCTCGGTGGGGAACAGTTAGCTCCCTGGGCGGTATACGAAGAAGAACTCCTCCTTCTAGTGTTTCACCGAGGAGGGGGCTCCAACGATTACCTTATTGTGTTGCCAAGCCAAGAAGTAATAATAGCCCCATTGGTGCTTCTTCAAGTGTACAAAGTATGTGAACATCGGTAGGTGATGTCCACATGGTGAACCAAGCAGTAACAAAGGATGCTAACCAAGTATCTAAAGGAATTGGACATCAATTAGACTGGCTGGACACGGTACCACCTCAACACCGTTGCGATACTCTCACTCTAAGGAAACCTCTGCCCGGCTAGTGCTCATAGATGCAAAGCTCCCCCTGTCGAGTCGAGGTAGCCCTTTCACTGATACCGGGGCACCTTAACTCGTACTTCTCAGGAATGCAGTAAAGGGCCCTAATTCGGTCCAAGTGTTCGGGTGTCAACCTACAAGGTGAAGACATGAAGTGGCTACCGAACCGTGCAAGGGCGTCGAGCCCCTCTTTTGACACAATGCCCACTTCAGCCTCGTCGGTTTCCCTGGCTCGGACTCACTACCCGACGTGCAAGAGCTAGACAAGGAGGAAGAATAAGAAGATGAAGACATCTTATTGAAGAGTTACACTATATGACACCTGAAGCACCAACTGAGGACTAACTCTTGCCGTGCTCCTATGATTGCTCACTGAAAATGATAAAGTAAAATGTCTTGCCACCTCCCCTTTTATAGGGGGGACCAACAGTCCAAATAAGCCCAAATCAACGGCATCGATTTGATGCTGCACATCGCACATGTGTGACCTCGGGAAGATGACGCGATGCATCTACCGACCTGTATCGAAAATGACACGAGCGTTGAACCAGTCGGTCTGCATAGCAAAACGGTCTTACCTTGAGCCAATCAATTAGAAGAAACTAGAGTTTGTTAGTCAAGGACCGTAGAACTCTTCCACACCCAACTGCGGCATAGCACTACATTTCTCGACTTTGGAATTGAGGGAGTAGTGTTTGGGTGATGGTTGAGATGGCCAAGGATGCCATGTGGTTATCTCCACGGCTGCTCCCCTCTCAAACCACGTCGACACCACATATAATGGAAGAGCACGACTATGAAGGAGTGTCCCACACGGACAAGAAAGCGAACTCCGTTGAGAAAAATGAAACCTCCTAAAGACCTCAGCGGATGTTCTCATCTCAACAACCCCGGAAGCCTTATCCATCTACGACATGAACGCTCAACTATAAATAGTATTCCCTCGAGATAAGGGACCATTTGGAACCATACACTTTGAATACCTCTTTGCACTATTTCTTTGGCCCGGACCAGTGCTATTTCAACCTGCTTGGCTTGGCCACATCCTTCTTGATCCTACTAACATGAGCGTCGGAATATCTACCTAGAAAACAACTCCTTGGGCCTCTAACCTTTCTCTTGGTTGCAGATTTCGGTGCACAGCTTCATCATTCCACCTTGGCCTCATCTAATTGGCAGGATTATTTGATTGTATCTCGATTCAAAACACCTCGATCGAATTAGACAACATAATAATCTTCTATCAAACCATTCCTTGGTGTAGAGAAAGTCTATTGACAACGTAGGCTGTTGATTACAGACAGTCAAAGTTTTTCCCCTAATCATCAATGCTAGAACACAATGGAAAATCAGTTGCCACCACATAGGAATACCCAAGTAGACGTCGCCACCATTTGAGGTAATAGGAACTCTCTATCTCTCATTTAGCTTTACTTTTTTTGGTTTGTTAAAGCCATAACACCCTTCTCCTCATCCATTCGGAATCTCTAATGACTATATCTGATCAATCACAGTGTAACCAACTTCGTTGCCTAGCAAAGAGAGCAATAGGTCTATTGTCTCCTGCTACTTGTGCCAAGCCAAACCATTTAATGGTGGAACTTCTGTGGACTTATCCAAACGATCTTCTTCCTTAATCTTGAAATAATAATAAAAACATATCTAAATATTAATACAAAATTAATCATGTAAATCCCTATCTATTTGCACAGTGGGCCGGGTTTTCGTTAATTTGCAAGCAATGCATGTTGGGGCCATTTGGAAGGGTGCAGTTTCTGGTTTCTATTTGAAAATTTGAAGAATAACAAGGATTAAAAAGTCTTTTTATTAGTTCTATCAAATCTAACAGCTTACTATTATAAAGGGGGTTTAAGTCCTATTACAAATCAAAGGGGAGGTTTTAGTACTTGTGAAAAATCTCAGGGGAGGTTTAAGTCTTTTATCATTTTCTTTTGTCCTTTTGCAATGCCTAGCTATTTGGCTAAGATTGCTTTCTGACTTCTGAGGGGACTATGACTGTTTACACCCCCTTGAGTTTATTGAATTATTGTATTCTCTGTTATGGGCCCGATCCATTTCAATAAATTTGCCATTAAAATGAGAGTAAAGTTTATTCTAGTCTTGGAATTCATATTTGCATTCATCACGAACAAATATGTTTGGTAAGATTCGTTAGAATACAAAATTTATTGTCTCATACATTTTGTATAAAGTAAACATACATACATACAACATGCTTTTTGTCTCACAAGTCATTGGTTTTTCCTTTCAACTGTCACTTGTATGGATGTATAAATTTTTTCAATCCATTCTTTATTTTATATAAAAGTTTGGTAGCCATCTATCTCTCCATAGAAGAATGAAATATAAAAATGATGGCTTAGCTTATCAATCTGTATATCTCACTGATTTTATGATACTCCGAATAATATGTTTGTATGGTTCTTTTGATTACTATGAAGTCACTATAGCTGATGCAGCGTGATGCACTCGACCGAGCTAACTATACAAGCACTCGGACGATCGAATCGGCTTTGGACTTGAAGCCTCACAAAAAGAACTAGGCGTAAAGCCTAAGTAGAGAGAATTGATAGAAGAAACTCTTGTGTGTCTCATTAAACTCATAATAGAGCTATTTATAATACATACTGGTAGTCTTGTAGAATAACTAGGAAAGTAAAACAACTAAAACGACTAGGAACTGGACTTGACGTCCACCATTCGATAGCCACCATCATCCCATGCGGGTTGGAAAGGTGAGCTGTCGACATTATCCTGGGCTTGTTGGATCACGTAAGGACTCTCTAGGCGTGAGAGGCGTGAATTGTCGCCGGTTGTTGAGCTGGTCCTCCATCATTCTCCCCCACTTGGAAAGAACTCGACCCTGAGTCATGATCGAGATATGCAAGTGTCGCATCCGGTAAATAACGATGAAGATCAGCAACATTAAAGGTTTTGGAAATACCCATGTGTTCTGGTAAGTCCACTACGTAAGCATTGTCATTGATCTTCTTAAGGATCCTGTATGGGCCGTATTTCCGAGGCTGTAACTTGCTATGCTTCTCAACGGGTATGCGTTCCTTCCTTAAGAATACCATGACTTCATCACCAACGTCAAACACCTGGTACCTGCGATGCCTGTCAGCTGCAAGATTATACTTTGCGTTGGTCCTTTGAAGTTTCTGTTGTACTTCCTCCTGTACTGACTGGATCTGTCCGGCTAACTACTTTGCTGAAGTACTAAGGCTTGGTACCCTGGGCAGCTTCACCAAGTCCAACGCATGGTTAGGTACTTTCATATACACAATAGAAAATGGGGATCTACCTGTAGAGCTATGAACTGCGCTGTTGTAGGCAAACTCTGCTTGTGCTATGGCAAAGTCCCACTGCTTCGGCCTTTCTCTACAAATGCTCTAGATCAGGTTACCTAGAGTTCAATTTACCACTTCTGTCTGCCCATCTGTCTGCGGATGAGATGTACTGCTGAAATTCAAGGATGAGTCAAATAGCCTCCACAAGGTCATCCAGAAGTGACTTAAGAACCTCATATCTCGATCCGATGTGATGGTCTTACGCACCCCATGTAAACGGACGATCTCCTTAAAGAATAGTTTGGTTGTCGCTGTTGCATTTGCGGTCTTCTTGCATGGGAGGAAATGTGCCATCTTGGAAAACCGATCAACAACCACAAAGATGAAGTCCATGTTTCTTGGAGTCTTCGGTAAGCCTAGCATGAAATCCATAGACAAGCAAATCGCAGTAGGAACAGGAAAAGGCATGTAAAGGCCGCTATTCTGGGTCTGTCCCTTAGCCGTCTGACATATGTAGCACCTACTCACGATAGTGGTCACATCTCTTCTCAATTTAGGCTAGTAGTAACACCCCTTGACAGCCTCAATCGTCTTGTCCCTCCCGAGGTGTCCTGCTAAGCCGCCTCCATGCAAATCCCTGATGATTTTCTCACGGAGGGAGATGCAATGAATGCACAGTTGGTCCCCCTTCATAAGAAAGCCATCATGTACGTAGAAATGACCTATTGGTTGCCGATTCATGCATTTTTCCCAAACCTGCTTGATGTCTTCATCCTGGGCGTACAGATCCTTCAAACATTCAAAGCCCACAATTTCGATACTAAGAGTCTTGATGAGGGCCACACACCTGCTCAAAGCATCGACCACTGTATTTTGTTGCCCAACCTTATACACAATTTTGTTATGGGAATTTATCAATAAAGGCAAACCACCATGCATGCAGATCACTCCTCAACTGTTTTTGCTTACTTAAATACTTAAGAGCTTGATGGTCGGTGTAGAGGACAAATTCTTTAGCAATCAAATAGTGTTCCCAAGTCTTTAATGCTCTTACAACAACATAAAATTCTTTATCATAAGTGGACCATTTTTCTTGGCTTCGCATAGCTTTTCACTAAAGAAGGTAACTGGTCTCTTTTCTTGTGATAACACAGCCCCTATGCCGACTCCACTAGCATCACATTCAACCTCAAATAATTTGTCAAAGCTTGGCAGTGCTAAGACAGGAGCGGTGCACAACTTCTCTTTGATGAGAGCAAAACTTTGCTCTTGTTCTTCTCCCCATTGAAACTTACCATTTTTCAAACACTCAGTGATAGGGGCTACAATGCTACTAAAGTGTTTGATAAACCGCCTATAAAAAGTTGCTAACCCATGAAAACGCCTTACGTCTATGACGTCCGTTGGGGTTGGCCACTCCCTAATGGCTCGCACATTCTCCTCATCCACCTTAATTCTTCCATTGCTTATTATGAAACCCAAGAACAACAAACTATCGCTCATAAAAGTACTCTTCTTTAGATTAGCATATAGTTTGTTCTCCCTTAACGCACTCAATACCTCTCGGATATGTCCTATGTGCTCATCGGCAGATTTGCTGTAAATCAAGATATAATCAAAATATACCACAACAAATTTACCAATGAAAGGGCGTAGTACCTGATTCATCAGTCTCATGAAGGTGTTGGGTGCGTTAGTTAGTCCAAAAGGCATGACTAACCATTCGAACAATCCATCTCTAGTCTTGAAAGCTGTCTTCCATTCATCTCCGGGATGGATTCTGATCTGATGGTAACCACTCCTGAGATTGATTTTGGAAAAGACCTCAGCCCCATCAAGTTGATCAAGCATGTCATCTAGCCTGGGAATGGGAAACTTGTAGCCAATAGTGATTTTGTTGATTGCTCTACTGTCGACACACATCCTCAAACTCCCATCTTTCTTAGGTGTTAATAATGCTGGTACTGCACATGGACTCATGCTGACCTGGATATGACCATTTCTTAACAATTCTTCTACCTTCTCCCGTAAAATCTCGTTCTCTTTAGGTCTCATCCTATAGTGTGGCAGATTAGGTAGGCTAGCACCAGGAACAAAATCAATGTGATACTGGATATCTCGCATGTGTGGGAGCTCATTAGGTAACTCGTCAGGAACTACGTCATGAAACTCGTCGAGTAATCCTTGCACTTCCACTGGGATTTTGTTCTCCCCCAGTGATTCACTCACGCTTTCTCTCTTTACCACCAGCAAGTGAACCTCACGGGTATCCTTACATTCTCTTACAAACTCAGAGTGACGATGGGTTATGGTAAGAAAATTTCTTTCTTTTGCCTTTGAAACCTTGGGTTGGTTCTTTTCTTCCATGGGTAATAGTGTATAGCGCACACCCTCTTTCTTGAGCTGGTATGTGTTCTTTCTACCCGGGTGCTTGGAATCTGCATCAAACTGCCAAGGCCTACCAAGCAAAATATGGCAAGCATCCATATCCACAATATCACAATAAACCTCATCAGTGTACTTACCAATAGATAATGGAACCTTGACGTGTTCCTCCACACGTACGCCCCCGACTTCCTTGATTCACCCAATCGTGTAAGGGTTCGGGTGTCTCTCAGGAAGTAGTTGCAGTTTCTGTACCACATCCCTGCAGATAATATTTTCCTGATTGCCACTATCAATAATTAATTCAAATAGCTTACCTTGTACAGTACAGCTGGTGTGAAACAGCCGGTGTCGTTGTGTGGTATCTTTGCTTCTCTGATATAGCATTAGCTTCCTCACTACACACGTGTATTCTTCATGCTCATAGGTACCTTCTTCGTCCTCCCCATCGGGTCCACAATATACTTCATCGTCACACACTTCTTCCTCATCCCTCTCCACCATGTTAACTGCCTTTCTTCTGGGGCAGTCACTAGACCTATGCCCCACTTCATTGCACTGGAAGCACTTAAAAGGAGCAGGTTTTGCATAGGGATTAATGGCTTTAGGAGGGTTTGTAGTATTACCTCAAATGTTTCCTCTCGTGGCGGCCTTACTGGCGTTGGCTGGACTCGGTGGGTGGGAGGGTTGTACTCCTTGGGTTGGCTTGCCCTTGTTGACTGTTGTCGGCCTATTGTCACTCCCACTATACCGATGATAGTTATCGGCTTGGGTCCATTCTTGGAACATTAACTCAACCTTCAAAGCTAAGTTCCTTGCTTCCTGCACACTCAGAACCATCTGGATGCCAATCTTGTCTTGGATAGCAGATCTCAAACCACTCAGATAACGGGCTGCCTATTGATTGTCACTTTCTGATAACTGGTTCCGTTCAACCAATCTCAGAAATTATGAGGTTTACTCGTTCACGCTTCTTGTTCCCTGCGCACACCGTTGATATGACTCAAACATATAGTACTCATAATTAGGAGGTAAAAACCTACCTCTTATTAATTGCTTCATACGCCTCCATGTTCGAACTGGACCTCTTCCTTCTCTGATCTGAGTCTCCCTCATTCGTTCTCACCAGACAGATGCTCCTCCCTTCAGTCGAAATGCTACTAATTTCACCATTCTTTCTTCCGGGATCTCCATGTACTCGAAGAAACGGTCGACCTTGGTGATCCAATCTAGAAGGCCCTCTATATCCAGATCTCCACTAAAAGTAGGAATATCCACGTTGAGTTTAAATTCATCATCATTCTGACGATGATTAAAATTGCCGGGATTTCGCCAATTTCTACCGGTTCTGCCATCACCGGGAATAACTGGAGCAACAACGAATTCTAGCTCGTCGTCGCTATCATCATCAAGAATAGGGTTCCGGGGTATAGGATCAATGTTTGGCCTACCGTGGTCATCTCCTCCGGCTTGGTGCAATGCGTTATCCCTATTCCTTGGAATATCCTCCCACATCAAAGTCCGTAGTTGCCCAACAATTTTTGCCAACTGCTGCTTAATGTTACGGGTGGCTGTTCGCTGCTCTTCGATTGCTCTCCAAATAGCTTGTAACCCCTGATCTCCGTCATGGGGTTGGTTGCGACTGCTACCGTCTTGATTGGCCATCTGACTGGGCAAACTCCCACTCTGATACCACCTGATGCAACGCGACGCACTCAACCAGGCTAACTATACAAGCACCCGGACGGTCGAGTCGGCTTCGGACTTGAAGCCTCACGAAAAGAACTAGGCATAGAGCCTAAGTAGAGATAATTGATAGAAGAAACTCTTGTGTGTCTCATTAAACTCAGAATAGAGCTATTTATAATACATACTAGTAGTCTTGTAGAATAACTAGAAAAGTGAAACAACTAAAACGACTAGGAACTGGACTTGACATTCACCGTCCGATAGCCACCATCATCCCATGTGGGTTGGAAAGGTGAGCTGTCGACATTATCCTGGGCTTGTTGGATCACGTAAGGACTCTCTAGGCGTGAGAGGCGTGAACTGTTGCCGGTTGTTGAGCTGGTCCTTCATCAATAGCCAAAGGTTCTTGTGATATATCATGCTTTCCAAATATAACTATGAGCCATTGAAATTGGGTTCGGATTTCGGGAGAACATATCTCCTACTTATGTACATATATATATATATATATATGTGTGTGTGTTTTCATTCATGATGTTTTCATGTGCGTGCTGTGAGGACCATTCTGTGAAGAGAAAATCCAGATTCATTCTGTCATTCATGGATAACCTTCTTTTCTTTAGTTTGGTCTTCATCCTACTGTTGATCCACTTTTCTTTTTATTCTCATCTTGTTGTCTTGAAAAAAATAAAACTCTTTAAAGGGGATTGATTCCGTTAGGGAATCTTAATAGATAACTCTATTTATTTCTGCCTATGGAGAAATTCTATGTTTTATTCAGAGACTATATATAAGAGAATGGCCAGATCAGTTTGCTAGACCTGTCCACATCAGCTTGATGACTAGGAGTCATGGTTGTATTCAAAAGGGACCTGTTAAAAGTACTTGTAAGTAAAATGGACTCAAAGGGATGATGGAAGCAAAACTCATTCTATACACATTAATTAATTAGGCGTGAACTGAACCACACATTAAATCTTGTGTGTTGTTTCTTTTGCATTTTCTCTCTTGTTTTCATGGTTTTTAGCACAATATATCCCCATAAACTTCAATGCCGGTATTGAAGTATAATTAGACTGTACGTAAGTATATTAACCATCTTAAAATTGATTCTAGCTAGCTTTTGTCTTTTAGAAGAGCTGGGTATGGGTACGTAGTAGGTAGGAGAAGGTAAGAGGAAAGAAAATGCATGATAGAGGTGCAGGATGATGACGAAGAAAAAGAATCCTTACACTGTGGGAGAGACGTAAGTTAGTGATAGAGAATCATATGGGCAAGAATGTAAGCTTTTCAACTTGAGAAAACAGACAAGGAAAAGGCATATATGGGAAAATGAAAGTGATAAGCCATGGGCAGTACGTGATGGAGAAATGTTGGTTCGCTGATGATGGTCTAACCGGTGGCTAGCTAGAAAGCCAAAGTGATAGGTGACGATAATGATGAATCAACTTTTCCTATGATCAACAACTCCTCGATTCTTTTGTGAAAGATACAAAATAGGGCCCTATATGCAAAAGTTACTAATTAACGAATTTACCTTCCTAGGGAAGATCGACAGGCACCAAGGAAGGGAAGCAATATTGTAAAAGCTTATTATATATATATATATATATATATATGTGCAGGTATAGTAAATGAAGACTTCTTTCACTAACGGGAAAGCGTTAGATGGTCTAAGTTCCAACCATAAAAGCCTACCAAGTTTGAATGAGATTGAAGTAGATGTTAAAAGTGGGGCACCTCATCATGTCCCACAGCACATCCCCACTGTGTATTGAGAACATCTCTCTCGATGATACCTCATCATTTCTGGTGCTTGTCATCCGAAGGTGTTCCTAATACACAGCAAGGATGTGCTGTGGGGCACGGGTTGATTTCAACTCCAATAATACGTCATGGATCGATCCATCTTAAATGGTATTTCATTTTTGTGTGTCAAGGCATCCTCTAGAAGTAATGTGCTATAACCTTAACCTGAGAGTGAGTGGTGTCAAATGGATAAAGGTATTTTAATTTAAGGCATTTTGTAGAAGTGAACCACCACAATTAATTACATCCCCTTGTGGTGGAAAATGTGTAATGCTCGTGTAATATTATTTAAAAGACTTTGGAATTAGTAGACATAATGAAATGAAAAAGAGGATGATTAATGTTGCATGCTTACATGAAACTAAATATATACAAGGAAAAACAACTAGCTAGAGAAGGTTGATGGTTGCAAATTATGTTATAAAAGGGGTTGTAAATAATAGATATAGAGTTACGCTGCAATAACAGTAGTAAGAATCTAAAAATAAAATTTTATTAAAAAAATTAGAAATAACATAATTTTAATTAAACTTATTTTTAGTGGAAAAATTACTAACGTAATTAGTACTTATACACTTCAAATGGATTTAGAAGAAATCGATTTTTTTTTATTTTTTAAAGAAGACAATAAGGAGTTTTTGTTTGTATTATGAAACTTCGGGATAGAATAATTGAGTAAAGGTTACAACATGAAACAAGTATATCAGAGAACCAAATTGAGTTTTTGTTAGGGAGATAAATCATGGAAGATATCTTTCTTTTGTGATTATTGATAAAAAAAAAGTTTAGAGAGAAGATGAAAGCTTCACATGGTGTTCATTGATCTAATGAAAGCATATGATAAAGTCCTTAGGAAGAAAATATGATGGGTCTGGGAGAAACATTAGATTTTATTGTTACAATAAGTCTTCTCCAAGGTTCAAAATTAGCCATTATTTATTTGCTCAAATCATAATTAAATTTACTAAACATGTTTAGGTGTTTTAATTGATGATACTACTGAATGATTAAATTCCAAATTATGTTTATGGACAAATGCCTTAGAAACAAGAGGTGTTAAAATCAAGAGTATAATGGAATATATGCAATGTACATATATAGTAGGAGCACACAAATCAATGTACACTTAAGATTGGGAGTTCAGATCTGCGCCCCACAGTGTCCCACAGCACATCCCTGCCGTGTATTGGAAATACCTCCCAATAATGATATCATCAGAACTGATACTATCATCAGAAGATATTCTCAATGTACGACGGGGATATACTATGAGCAATTGTGGGGCACAGATGTGATCTCTAAGATTGGAGACTAAAAGATGGCCTTTTGTTTAATAATTCATAACAAGGGAGATGTTAATGAAGATGCCACTCATAGAATTAGAGTAGGATGGGCAATGGATGGGTGCATTCAAAATCTTATATGATAGGTGAATATGATCTCTAGGAAGCCAATGGTTTGCCTAAAGAAATCACCATCCATTTAATTCAAGAGAAAATGGGTCCTCCATGCACTTTGGAACAGTACAAAAAGGCCCTAAATCGATTCATTAATGCAAAGTGGGTTAACATTTCTGAACCCATTTTGTGCTATTGTTGTGTGTCTCCAATCAAAGCAAACACCTGTACATTTTTGCTAACATTTGGAAGAAAGCATCAGATAAAACATTAAATGCTCTATCTACCCGACAAAATGATCCGTTCTGCCTCACTTTGTTAATTTCCATCTCTTTTGATTAAATGCTCTACTCAAGATTAAATCGTTATTCCCCCATCCTCACTCTTTGACTATGAACCCTCGACCATCTTTCATAAGATAATTGATTTAAACAAAGCAAAATGTGTGACAGACCATGGTGGTAAATAAGCAAGGTCATATTACATTATTACTGGACTATCAACTCCTAAACCAAAATTTTGGAAGAAATAAAATTTAATCTGCTTTCCCAACTCAGGTTTATCAAGATATACAAATCGTTACATATAGGGGAGAGAGACCATTCCTACCCTAGTCAGTGGCCCAACTAAACCATATCATGATTAATGACCCACAAAAAATTTAATCTACTTTCCCTTTATGCTATGCTTGTTCCAGGTCATGACCCATAAAAAATTCAAAATAATTCCAGGCCTGACTATCTATGAAAACCCATTCACACCAGCCATTACATCCCCCTATCGAAAAAAAAAAAAAAACAGAAAAAGAAAAAAGAGAAAACAAAGAGGATGGAATACATGTCTGAAGCATGCGAAATGAGGGAGTTACATACTACAAAAAAAGATAACTGATCATATTTTTGTACACTAAACAGAGTTTCATTCATTGATCAGAGTTATCGGATACATGTTATGATCATTATATACTGTTGTACCCCAAATCGATGACTATTGTATGGGTATGATTCATGAAGGAGCCATTCAAATCAGAGTTTCATTCGCTAAAAAAACCAGATTTAGTGTGATGGCCAGTTTGTATGCATCCCAAATAAAATAAAAACAAAGGATAGTTCGACCCTCTTCTTCGTAACAATTTTTAGATGATCATGTGTATTCAGTTCAAAAAAAGTAGAGGGAAAATAGTGGATATGCTTTCAGATCCGCAAATGGGGTTTACTTTAAACGTTGAAAGTAGAAGATAATGTAAGATTTAAAGTTTACATGGGTGCAAAAAATAAAAACTGAAGTTAGATCTGTTATGTACCATTGATACATAACTCAGATTTGCCAAAACGATGATAGATCTGTTACCGATTATGTTTGAGAGGAAGGTCATTGTCTTCAACGGGCAGTGGTTCAGAGTGGACAACACTGGTATGTGATGGGTAGAACGAAGAAGACTAGTAAATAGTAAGTGCAAACCTACAAAAATAAGGCAGTGGTCAGTACAAAAAAATGGAAAATGGTGTTTACCTGGTCATATTCGATTGATTTTTAGTGAGATCGATTGTCGCCATGGCTGAAAGTAGATGATGATAACTTGCCATTGTGGTAGGGTTTAGTAGTGATGACAACCACCTCCCATGGACGATCAATGCACCCATGAAGCTTATTTACTCTTTCTTTGAAGAAAGCAAATATTCGTATCCAAAAAATTAATAGAGAAATATCTCAATTTCTTGAAACGAAGCTGTTAGAAAATACAATTTCCTTCCATTTTACGATGCAGAAATGTATTGCAAATAAATGCCTACAAATTAACCTGAACCGGAGTACATAAATACACGGGTTTTGCATTTGTATTATAAACAAATGCAGCCTTAGTGACTTCATTGTTCCACTTATATGGTACTATACCAAGATTTTATGAATCCAATTGGATTGGGAGAGGAAAGGTGTTAGGCATCACTCTTTCCAAGTTGTAAATTAGTGGAAGCCCAATCTTAGTCCAAGTAGTAAATTAATGATATCTCAAAATCTTCTCAATAATCCCTCTAGAATCTATTATTTTTAGTTTTTGAGTGGCAGCTATTGAGACTTAAGTACTAATTTTCTAAAACCCCTTGCCTCTCTCCCTCTAATCCTAAAATTGCGAGAAGCTTGAAAAAAAACTTCCCAAGATTTGGAATCACAATCAACCCAAGCTCAAATTATCAAGAAATATGAAGAAAAATAGCAGCAAATAATACAAAATTAACCCAATCCACATGTTCGAGGTTTTAGGAAAGCCCTTACATGCAAAAAATTCTCAAGAAAATAGATCAAGCAAGCTTTTTAGAGGGTTTTAATCAATCAATCCAAGATTATCATCATTTTTTCAATGGTTTCTTATGCCTATTAGGGGTTTGTTCTAGTATGCCTTTGGCAGGTTTGAATTTAGTCTCTCAATGATAAAAACATAAATTTAAAATGGCCTTCTTGTCATTTCCTAGGCTTAAGAGGTTTATCTTAGGGGTTTTGGGGTTCACTTGGCCTACTAGCTGCGTCCTAATTGGTCCCGGTGGTATAGATATAGGGGGTTTAAGTGAAGGGCTGACATCAACCCCAACATATATGTTGACCACTTTACATGTGTTTACGAGACCGAGTTAAAATGTAATAGTCTTTTAGTTTTGAACTTCTGTATGTGTTTGATTGTAGTACAAATCTAATTGCGCTGATGCAAAATTATGATTTATTTTTGTTTCAAATTTTACCTTACTTTATTTGATTGTAGTACAAAGAAAATTAAAACAAGACTTGAAACATAATAAAATAAAACCTAAAACAAAATTAAATCAGAATTTGCATTCCAACGTTTTCGTACTAATAAAAATAAAATTGCACTGCAATCAAAAACAGCCTCTGCAACATTATCACCATCTCTATACCCTAATCCTGTTTTGTTATTTTTTGCTTATCTAGCTTTTTGCTAATAATATTTCTATACTCTGAAACCACTTGGTTATTACTGCATTTCACATTAACCGAGCATAAATATATAATCTCTCCAGTTATAAAGAGATGGTACGGTTAATGTTGGATGTTTGTGAATGAGACACCCTAGTATATGATGAGATGATGAGATCTTTAATTCTCTACCGTGGAAAGCATCACCACCTTCGACAGTATGGCCTGTGGACGGCGTAGGCTGCCAAACGTGGACCGCTAAATTTCTCTCCCGTCCAAAAGACAAAGAAAGTTACCGTTCCATCTCTCTCTGTCTCTCTCTCTTTCTCTTGAGATTCAAATGGTACGATAACAAATCATCCCTCCTCTTCTTCTCGACAAGATTAACATGGCTACAGTAGCGTTCCGTCCGGGAGAGTTTTTCTTTGGAGATTAATTAATTTATTGGCTAGACGGAAGGGGAGAGAGATTCCTAGTACAGTACATGTTACCCATTTCAAGAATTTATCTTCGCTATATTTAAGGAAGAATTGCAAATAAAACAAGACCTTAACGCCTCCATTTCCCATCCTCTCAGACCTGAGACAGTGAAACTTTGCTGGTACAGGTTACCTATCTAGAGATATGAGCAACAAAGGAGTCTAGTTCGGTACAGGAAATTCCACCTTGAGCCACCGACCGACGGATGGAGCCACTCAATTCCTTAGCTCGCTTTCTCATGTTGTTCCCTTCCTCTGATGCCATCAATCTTTTGACTGCATTCTCGACAGTGACAGATGGAACCAATTCCTGCCGGCGATCCCATTCTTGGACCACGAGACCCACCTTCAGCACTTGGGTTACGAGCATGGTGTTCCTTGGCTGGTCGGAGTGCATCGGCCAAGCTGCAACCGGCACGCCCAAGCTGATGCTTTCCATGCATGAATTCCAGCCACAGTGACTCAAGAATCCGGCTGTCGACGGGTGGGCTAGTATCTCCAGCTGTGGAGCCCAGTCCCTTACAATTAATCCCACTCCCACCCCTTCTATCCTCTCCTCGTAGCCCTTCGGAAGTTGTATCTCCCTACCGGACTTCTCCCCTGCGTAAATATCTCCTATGTCAGCTTCTCTCAAGACCCAAACAAAACGTTGCTTGCTACGTTCTAGCCCAACTGCAAGCTCGAGTATCTGATCGTCCGGTAATGATGTCATGGTTCCAAATGAAACATACAGTACTGATTGCAATGGTTGCTTGTCTAGCCACTGCAAACACTTGTGTTGACGATGAGGCGATTCTCTGGTCAAACGGAGCGCCATTGGATTCAGGGGCCCGACTGCCCATAGTCTCTTATCTCGATTAAGCTGCTCTTTAATCAGTAGATCCAAGAACCTACCTTCGACTGGCCGGCATGTGTTGTAGATATCACCAGCGTCGAAATTCATTATATCATATTGACGAGTGATAAAATTCGCGAACTCGGTGGTGAAGCAGCCTTCCAGTGAGATGTAGGGTAGCTCATTTGGAAGAACAATCCCTCCATTCGAAGGTCGTCCACGAGACTCCCATAAGTAGTAGACGAGAGCAAAGGCCGATGCGCTGTGGAAGGCATAGGCCTCACCATTAGGGAGGGTAGCCACATCTTGCACAGCAAATGCTGTGAGTGTATCATGAACAACAACGAGTCTGTGTGTGGTACGTGAAAGCGAACGAAGGAGTGCGGCGACGGGCTCACGGAGGTGCAAGGAGGCGTTGAACGACGGCTGGAGGTGGCTGGGGAACTTGATGGGGGCATCTGGATTGGGCGGAGGTGTGGGGAATGGTGGCATGGGGAAGTCATGGAAGTGGAGGTTGGAGATTGTGAGAGGGTTCCAGCCATGAATACGCTGCCTTGCTTGGCGGTTGTGGGTTGCTGAGCCAGCGTAGTGTACCGGAATCCCGTAGCCTGATATTAGCCGGGAGAAGTGTAAGAGCTGATTGAGGTGACCTTGTGCCGGAAAGGGCACTATCACCACCGTGACTTTCGGCTTTTTAGGGCCATCTTGATCACCAAAGCGATGATGAAGATGATCCATTCGATTCAAGGTTGTTGATGAAATTTCCTAGCTTGTTTTTTCTGCAACTCGATCTGCAAGAACTTATAGTTCTATGCCTATATATATATATATATATTCCGCATGTCCTTGACTTAATCTTTCTTCCTTTCACGTATCAGATTCCTTCATTATTTTGTATTCAGCAAATGGGGATGGCAAAGTTGGAGATAGAGCACTCAAATAGAGGGGTTCAGCTGTCTTGTATTGTTTGTTATGGGGGTCGCTTCATCTCTATTTTGTACAAGTCTTCTAATGGCTGAGGATGCTTTGGCCTTTTTTAATTTTGTTAGGTCGTCCCCTCCCCTACTTTTCTACCATTCCTTTCTTTCTTTTAATATAATTTTTATTTTACTAGCACGAAGGACCAACAAAACAATTTTTGTTCATACTGGTTCATACTTGGAAATCATCCTGGAAGATTGGAAAATCATCCATTCCAGAGATCTGAATGAACTCAGTGACTGGCCTCAATACTAGTGCTGAATAATGTGTTGAAGCGAGCATTTGCTTTTTTTTTTTTTTTCAGGTTAAGCCCACAATGGGTCGGTCTGAATATCCCATGCAGGATAGCTCCAAAAGTCAAAAATTGGATAAGCTTCAACAGTTGCTTAAACTGATGAACCAAGAGGGCTTATTCTAGTTTTATTTTTTTTAGGGGGCATTCTGTTTTTGGATTTTGAGAGGGGAAAGTTTATCAATAGAATTTTGATTCCCGTTGATAAAAAAACTTATGTTCTAACATTTTCATTTGCGGGAAAAATCGCTAATATTTGAATAGGATAAAAATCTCTCTTTAAATAATAATTTTTGATGAAAAAGAACAACGAAGCCTTATGTTTATGATGGCGGAGGGCTAGAGTTTAATAGTTTATTTGGTCAGCCTGGTCGAACCAAGCAAGAACCTTCTGCAGCCCCACTAACCATGTTGATCGTCCAGTTGTCCTGTCACAGTCTTGAATTCTAGATGAACAGTATGGAGTTGCATCGACAAACGGATAAGAGGTTAATCCCAAAGGAAGTAAAGGGCTTCGTGGAAAAAACAAATACGTGACGAGTGTAACCAATAAAGTAGTTATTTTGTTTGAGGTTTTAAGTTTGAAATAAATAATGACAAAAAAAATAGAAAAGAGAAACATGGCAAGTGTAACATGGAAAATTCCAGTGTAGTATCTTTTACTTTAGGCTTAGTGTCATTTTGATTCCTGAATTTTAAAATGTATTAATCCAGTACAAGTAACATATGAAAGGACATAAATACCCTTCGAATATCATCTAATTTTCTTTATCAATCATTAGAATTAGTTTTCCTCATTTCTCCTACCACTCCAACAACTACCGCTAAATCTAACTCCATCAACCATATCCACCTTCCCCACACGCTCAAGAAACACACCTAAGGTTTTCCCATCACCTAATGTTTTCCCAACAATGGACAAATCCCTGCTCAAAACCACGGTCTTGTTAACAAAATATTCTACATCAATGAGCTGATGGGTGTCTCACGTTTTGATGGTATGTTAGGTGATGAAGATGAGCAACTGCAATGGGAGCTTGGGTGGTATGTTTGATGCCGGCGGGTCTAATTTAGGGCTAGATACATGAAGCACTTCAGTGAAGATTCTTGCTGGTATTGATCTGGTCATGGGGGTGACGGTGATATTGATGCTTGGTAGAAGAGGGCACAAGATTGGGAGAAGTGCAACAACTTCCCATCATGGCTTCGCCTCACAATATGCTTTACCCTTACCATGTCTAAACCTGGCTAAAACCTAGAAACTACTCCTTAAAACCACACATTTTTGTAGTACTTTAAAGGCAACTAAGTTTGACCGAATTAGAGCTGTGTGAACCTAACTCTCTCTTTTGAGAAAGTAATTTAGAATTTAAAGTTAACAACCTGCAGTAATGCCTCTAGAGAAGTTAGAAATGGAAAAGAAATTCAAAAACAACTTCCAAGTTCAACCCACTAGAAATTTCTCTATAGAGATAGAGTATAGGCAATAGGGATCCCAGAGCTCCCTCTGATACTAACTAGTCTTCACTGAGATGAGCCTAATGGAAACCTGCTACAAGAGATAGGAGAAACTGAAAGAGATGCCTTTGATAATGTCTACTTAAATGGAAATAGATGCTACGGAAATAGATGACATACATGGATAGTGTCTTATTTCTTTGGAATAAGATGATGAACAATGTTTTAAAAGGTAATTTTGTCATTTTTAAAATATTTAATTTGCAATGTCACCACGTGGTATCCATTAAGGATGGGTACTGGATTGACATATTTTGAAATTTCAAGTTCTGAATTGACACATTTTAAAGTTTGGGACCAAAGTGACACTAGACCCAAAGTCTAAGGTAGTAATCTAGAATTTTCCCAATAAATAAAAACGTCGCATAAAGTTTCTGATAATCATAAAAACCTCCCCTATAGTTTCATTGTAAGAAATATCTTCCCTGAACAACCTCCTTTCCGTCACTGATGCAACGGAAAACGTTAGTTGATGCACCAATTTTTTCAAATACAGATTTGACCTTTTTTTCCACTGACGCAGACGGGCAAGGATAAGTTCCATTCAATAGCCTACCACCATGACTGAAACAAAGCCTGTAAAATCAAATTGAGCTCTGCTCTTGGCCTTCAATTCAACGCAAAGCCAAGTGCTTGAATGCTGGTTTTCTCGTATTTTGTATGCTTTGCAACTCCAATCATCCCATGGCAGGATGAATTGCTTTTGTTTCTTTTTTCTTTTGTTACAAGAACTGTTTTCATTTTAATTCCTTTTATAAATATCTAGGTGACTTGACAGAAAAAAGATGAAAAGAAATAAAAGAGATACCAGTCCGCGGGCACGCCTGAGCCATTTATCAACAAGACCCAAGATTGGCACTCAGCGGTCAGCGCTGTGATTGTGAGAGGCTGAGAATATTTGACAATGGCCAACTCCAAGTCGCCAGCATTTCATGTTTTTCGACGTCGCTGTGTTGTCTAGTTGTATTCTCCCTCCCCCTCATAAATGTCAAGCATTCTCAGTAGAAGCTTCGATTTCAAGCTCTAAAGTCTAAACTCTAGCTATTTTGCGCAGTCCACAAACTTCATAATAGGGCTACCATAAGTGCAGAAGGCACTTCGATTTCATTCTCATTAGTGCTCTCCATTCCATATTTCCATCTCAGACAGTCAAAAACAACATGGCCTGCCAGAGAACATAGGAGGTGGTGTGGGGCCAATGGAGTAGGAGGTGTAGTAGAAGCCTAGAAGGTGCTTGTGGGTTTGTGCAGAAGCATTGGTGAATCTAATAACCTAACGTCTTGGATTCTTTAGATCCAATTTTGTGGGTTTGTACAAGTGAGAGGAGGAAGAAGAAGCAGAGAAATGATGCAATTCATAGCTCCAATACACCATCTTTCTCTTGGGAACCACTACAAAATTCAGAACAATAGGAGGGGTGAAAGAAGCCTAGAAGGTGTTTGTGGGTTTGTATAAGCGAGAGGAGGAGGAAGAAGCAGAGAAATGAAGCAATTCACAGCTCCAACACACTGTCTTTCTCTCGGGAACCACTACAAAACTTAGAACAATCTCGCAGAATCATTTCCTTCAATTTCTATATTTCACTTTCAAAGAAAGCCCGTGATGAATCGGAACTCGGTTTTGCTTCAAATCATTGCTTGCAATAGCTTCAATGAAACACCGGCCATCACAAAGGATTTCTCTATAAACCAGCAATGCACGATTTTCTTTCAGTGGTGGTTCTATTTCCTCAACACTCTGAACCCTTCAATAGGAATGGGAAGATACAGGGCCAATCATGTCGCTTCATGTCCGTCTGATACGTGGCGTCCAAGTGTATGGACTAGATTACTTGCCCAGAACTATGAGTAGAAATGTAGATGATGGCAGCTCGTCTAGTAATCGTTAGTGGACATTGAAGTTGACTTTGCCGGCTCTGTTTCAGTCATGGTGGTAGGTTATTGAATGGAACTTATGTTTAAAAAAAAAAAAATGATGCATCAACTAACGTTTTCTGTCAGGTTTTTGTCGAGTTTTTGTTACAATGAAATTACAGGGAAGGTTTTTATGATTGTCAGGTTTTTGTCGAGTTTTTGTTACAATGAAATTACAGGGAAGTTTTTGTATATTATTATTAGATAGGATAAAATACCACAGTGTTATCTTGTATTTTACATTCCATCACTCGTTTCTTGCCATTAGCATTTGGTTAGGTAAGTTGAGAGAAGATTCAGACGTGATAGTCATTTACACCTAAAAACATTTCTAAAACCCTAAACTACTCTGAAGTCCAATTTGCTCCCCATGTGATGATTGTTATGTACATCTACCTCCTATGTAGAGGTGTAAAGTGAGCCATGCTGTACTAGTTCGCGGGTCATCATGGGCTGTGCCGTATTCCCCGGTGAAAAATTTGGGGGTTGGTCTGACATGGCCAACGGCCTAGGCCCATGTGGGCTTGTGCCGTGCCATGGGCTGGGCTGGCTTGTGGGCAGAGCCTTGGGCCAGGTCGGGCCATGTATCGGGCCAAGGCTATTTATTTAAAAAAATGACAAAAAAACTTAAAATTTTAATTTTATATGAATTTTGTGTATAAAATTGCTTATATATGCAATAGTTAAATAAATTAGTATAATAAAATTAAAAAAATATTTATTTTATTAATATATTATATACTATATATTATTATATAATTATAATATATATAAAAAATATATAAATATATATAATATATTGGGCCATGCCTGGTTGTGCCAGCCCGCTGCTGCCCGCTCGGTTGTGCCGTGCCAGCCCATGGACCTAAAATCCCAGGCTCGCAGACCGTCGTGTTGGGTCGTGCCGGGCCACGGGTGGCATAGGCCGATTTATACCTCTCCTCCTATGTTGTCATTCATGGGTAGATTTTCTAATGCACAACTGCAATGTTTTGTGAGGTTGGTGTGGGAAGTAGGGGTGAGCATTATTCTCTTAAAATTGAAAAACCGAACCAAAAATTTCAGTTTTAGACATGATAGTCATTTACATCTATCTCGTATGTTGTCATTCATGGGTAGATTTTCTAATGCACAACTGCAATGTGCTGTGAGGTTGGTGTGGGAAGTAGGGATGAGGATTATTCTGTTAAAATTGAAAATCTGAACCAAAAATTTTGGTTTCCGTTTTTTCATTTCGATTAATTTGGTTTTTGTAAATTTCGATTTTCAGAATTAAAAATTTGGTTAACCAGAAAAAGTCGAATTAACAAAAATTCATTATATAATATGTAATATATAACATATAATATATAATATGCTATATATTTATATATTAATATATTATATATAGTATATTATAATGAAATTCAGTTTCATAATATAATATAATATAATATACATTTAATCGAAATAACTGAAAATTTCGGTTTTCTTGTAATTCGGTTTTTATTTTTTTATTTCGATTTTTAACCCAATAAGCCAAATGCTCACCCCTAGTGGGAAGTGTTTTGTTGAGAGCAAGCTTGGATTCACTATTCTTTTCATATTTTATGAGGCTATTTGTCCTCTCCTTTATGACTTCGCATTGGTGCCTCACAACACATCCCAAGCAAGGTTTTTAAAACTGAACCGAACAATGAACCGGTCAAGGGTCCGGTTCCTCGGTCAAATGGTTAGGCCATTCGAACTGAACAGATGACCCATTCTGAAAAAAAGAAAATTAAAATTAAAAAAAAATAAAAACCACCAAAACTGTTGGATGGTTTGAGTGGTTCGACCGCCTGGGCTAGCAGTTTGCTGACCAAATCAACTGTTCTTGGTGAAATAACGGTTCTAGGGTAAAACAGAACCGGTCACCTGACCGGTTCCCGATTTTTCTAATCTGACCGTTCAGTCCGGCCCAGTTTTGAAAACCATGACCCCAAGTGTATTGGGAAGATCTCCCGATGACAAGTATGGAAGATGTTCCAAATACATGCAGAGATGTGCATGTGGGGCGCTCGCAGGGCACCAATATGAACTCCTCCTTTATTACAGGTCTTTTGCATCTCTAAAACCTAAGTTCTTTAACTTTTCCTACTTTATTAGGCTTGAATGGAGAGAGCATTGCATCAAACTTTGGAAAGCATAGTGAACTTTTCCTACCTTCTTTCTTGGACTTGAAGGATTGAGCATTGCATCAACACTGATCCCAAAGAGATATCACACTTGAACAAATGCGCATTTTCGTTATCTTCCCTTCTTTCTTTTCTCACCTAACCAAACTTTGATTGGGCATTTTTCATATATTTACCCTTACCTCCAAGCCTGTTACTAGGGAGGGAGAAGAGTGCTGGAATTTGAAAGAGCAGGATAACTATCTGTGCAAATGAAAGTTCAGAGAGCCAAGTATCACTACATCCAAAACAGTTCTTTGAAGCCCTTTTCATACATATGTAATATACAGAGTTATTAGACTAGATTAATGGTTCCAAACACAAATGAGGACTAAATTTCTTCTCCCCACCCTTTCAATTCAAGGTACTGATTAGAGAACCCATCATTCTCAATAAACAGAGCAAACCCCAACAGGAGGACAATATAGCCTTAGTTATTACAATGGAAATGAGTACATACAGAGTCCGGATCTAGTAGGCAGAGCATTGTAAGCACGTTCCATGAGCACTGTCGTTTGGATTCCTCTTTTCAAATGATATTAACTCATTAATTTAGTCTGATGCCAGATTTCCAGAGTATAAGTGCATGAATCAAGAATGTGATAAGTTAAAATTATCACACAAGGGATGACACTCCCATTGTAGCTACTGAAACCATTGATTTGAATAACTTATTTAATTCCACTTTGAATCATATAAATCACTTTTTTTTTTATTACATGTGGACAACAAAGAGAATCCCTGGGCATTGCAGAACTGAACCTGTAGTAGTGGCCTAATGGCCACTTGATTTGCAACTTATTGCATATTCATTGTATGATCCTTAATTAAATGTCTCTGAGATCAGAAATCAGCACGATTAGAGATAACTTTTAACCATATCCACATGATATAAGCATTATCTTTCTTCAGCATTTTAAGAGATGCCATAGAACCTGTTGTCACAGTCCAATTGTAGAAATATTTTTGTTTTATTGTTTTTTTTTTTTCTGCAAAAGTGGAAGTGGGGTGGGGAGGGTGAATCATGATGGCACCCATTTAATGGTAGGTTTTGTCCTGACATATATATATATATATATATATATTAATTGTCTTATATCCCTAGATCCAAGCTTATGCTTAAATTAATTAAGCAACTCTAATACCACTAAACCACTTGGATATATAAGTACCATAATCATTCTTTGGAGGTTTCAATATTGTTTATGAAAAACAAAGAAGAAAGTGTTGAGTTCCTATCAGTGTATGTCAGTTTCACATCCCCTATATATGTATTGTATATTCTTTCCCAAACAATACTGTGGTAAGAAAGCATAGACCACTGAAGATTCTTTTGATCTAGATTTGTTTAGCAATTAATGGTCAAGTGGGGAATTTTAATTAAATGGGCAATTGGAAAGCTGAAAAGAAAAAAACAGGCAAGTGATGCTGCAGGAGCTCTATATTTATTTTTTTGGATTTCTTACAAAGCCAATTGTATGTGGACTCTGTCCTACATATTCTCTTCTCATTTTTTTCATAATAAATAATTTTTAGAGCAATGCCAAGAACAAAAAAAACCATTTAATATATCTGAGGTTCACCAGAAAGGGCCTACCTTGACTTATACAATGTCCTAGATGGGATTATTCAGAAAAAAAAGGTCATGGATTGTTTTTTGGTTTTGTTTTGAAGTAGTCCTACATGGGTTCTGCAGGATGGATTTATATACTACAATTTTCTGCTTTATCCTTAACCTTGCTTTTGTTTGTTTAAAGAAAATACTCGTGTAGAAAGAAAGAGTGAAGCTTGTGGCATTGGCAAGAACATGGTTTTGATCATATATATTGGATTAAGGTTGTGCTTGGTACCATTACTGTTTTTAGCGTAAAACGTTTTGGATTGTTTAATACAAATTGGGCTGTTTATAGTTGACATAAGCATTATTCTTTTTCTCGGTGGAAGCTTAATTGGTTGAACAATGCTAGTAATTAAAGCTATCTTTGGTTTGAAGGAAAAGGTAGGAAAAGGAAGAAAAAGGTAGAAAAACCATGTTCGGGATACATTTTAGATACATATAAATATGGATGAAAAATCAAGATATGCATAAATATACAAAAAAACTCAAGTAAATGCTAAAAATATATTAATAACGATAGTTACAAGTTTTATATGATTATAAATAAGTTATTTAAAAGTAAAAAAAAAACTGTAATTTAAGAATTAAAATGTATATTGATATATATTAGTTTTAAAACAATCAATATAATTTATCTTTATATTTTTGAATACATAAATTTTAATAATTAATTCTAACATTTATTGATAAGCATACACTAAGAAAAAGAGAAAATTTATTGAAACATAAAAATGCATAAGCCTATAACAAGCAAATGAATGTGGCTTAGTGGTGAATCTCTAGTTTTATAACCTAATGTCTAAGGTTTGAATCTTGCTATTGCTAAGTTTGTAGTTTTATAGAAGAGAATTCCAATTAGGCGCTAAAATCGAAATTCAAATTTAAAATTATGTATTAATTACAGGGGTAATCAACTAATTAATGATAGAGAAATTGCACTTAACTATAAGAGTAAATATAAAATTAATGAGAGGCAATTCGGCTCAAAATATAATGTAATGAAATTAATGAGAGAGAAGGGAACTTGTATTTGGAACGGCTCGATGTAGAATACATACGAAAAGGAACGCTATAGATAATTTCTATGAATTCCGTGTATCGGACTTATATTGGAACATACATGTAAGATTTGAATTAAGGTTTTTAAAACTGACTCGGAGAACGAACCGGTCAGGGGTTCGGTTCCCAGGTCGAATGGTCGGCTCGTTTTGACAAAAAAATAAAAAACGGTCAAAACTGTTGAATGGTTTGAACGCCCAGGTCAGCGGTTTGCTCCAAATCAACGTTTTTTTGCAAATATCTGGTTTTGGGAGAAAAACGAAACTGGTTATAAGTGAACAATTTTTGAATGGTTATAAGTGGGCAGTTTCTAAAGTGAGAGTAAAGGACATATATGCCCTATTTGTGCCCACTATACGCTTAGATAAGAGGGATGGAAAATGTCTAGTGAAAATTCCAGAAAAAAGGGCATTCACTCTTTTATAGGTAGAGATAGGAATGCCTTAGACCCACCCTGACCAGTTTTTTGAGTATGGGGTAAGAACAATGAAACATCGGATACGCCCCCCCATTCAGTGTATTACAATGTATGATATTTTGATCCACAAAATGACTGGAAAAAATAAAAGTAGTATAGAAGTGATTTGTTTTGGAAAATATATTTTTGGGGTATCCCATATCCTTGAATTGCATATGTTGCAATATGATAAGCTCCATAATGTTGCAATTCAAGGAAGTCTAGTGGGTAAGAAGTTGTGCTTATTTATTTTTTCTTGGTTGAGGAAGAGTAGGCAAGAAAAACTTCTAAGAAAGGAGGAGAAAAGTCCAAATAGGAATGACAACATGGTGGGTTTGGGGTGGGGATTATATTTCCCGTCTCTATCCCCGATTCTGAAATTAACTTCATCCCCATCCCCGATCCCCATCAGAACTTATCCTCCATCCCTGATAGGGATAAAATACTGAAATTAACAAATTTTTTTTGAAAAATAAATTTACTTAAAATAAATAAAAATTTTAAATTATAAATAATGTTTTAAATATATATATATATATATATATATATATATATATATATTGTTGGGCCCAACTTGTAATAAATAAGCAGCGGTAGAGCCGAAAAACAAATAATAATTTTTGGGCCTAGCTTTTAATAAATAAAAGATTTATTGGAAGCCCAACTTGAGTAAAAAATTTCCTGCAGCCCTAATCACATGCAACCCAATGAAATGTGAATAAACCAGTGTTTTAAACCAAACACCAGTTGATGTGATATATTTTTTTTTTCTTTCAAATACTGGCAGGTTTACATTTTATTGAGGGGTCTTGGGATTGGTTTATTATAAGCTGTGATCTCACCCAGCTTGTAATAAGCTATATTAGATAGGGTCGACGGTTTGACCGTCTAGTTCGAACGAATGACCTGTTCTGATAACAAAAATAAAAAAAAAACAATAATTAAAAATAAAAAATGGCCAAAAACTATTGAACGGGTCGATAATTCAATATCCCGAATCAACGGATTGTTGACCGATTCAATGTTTTTTGACCAAGGACCGGGTTTGGGGTAAAATAGAACCGTTTGCCTGGACGGTTCCCGGGCCAAACGGTCTGATCGTCTAGGTCAACAACGACTCAAAAATCATGAGTTTGATTTGAAAGTTCATGTACCTGGTTCGATTAACACATACATACATGTGTACGTACAATATACATACATACATATTATAGAATGTAAAAAATATATATTATGAGAAACATATTTTTATGTTTTATATTCTATATAATATAAGAATATCCTATATATTATAAAGAATATATCAAACATATTTATAAAATATAAAAATATATTCATTTTCAAGCTTTCAAGTCAAACTTGATCTCATTGAATATTTAATTGAACTGAGCTCAACCAAAAAAATATAATTTGAATCGAATTCGAACTCAAACCTAGTAAGTAGTATTTTAATTTGATTTGGGAGAGTGCAACCTGTTTCACTTATTTAAATTTCTCACTCTCCATTACTAATTTATTTTCTCTGTTTTTTCTACCTTCTCTCTCTTAGTTTCCATTGTCAGCCAAACTAAGTCACTTTATTTTCTTTTTTCCTTTCATCCATGAATTTTTATTTCTTAATTACAACCAAACACTGTATTTTAATTTATCTTCCTTTAGACTTTGAGAATATAAACCTAGATTAAGTTTGTTGTTATCCTTCTGTCCCAGGCTTCTTTTCCTCATCTCAACAGACAAAGGTTTTGATCATGCCAGATTGATGGCCATTAATAATTTTTACCATGGTTTTAAAACCGGACCGAACCAGACGGTCAGACCAGAAAAACCAAGAACCAGTCAGTTGACCAGATCTGTTTTTTCCCAAAATCAATTTTTTTCAAAAAACTGTTGATTTTGATCAGTAAACTGTTGATTCGAGCAGTTAACATTCGAACGGTTTTGACCATTTTTTAATTTTTTTATTTATTTTTATTTTTTATTAAAACGGGCTAACTAGAGCCCTGACCGGTTCGGTCTCTGGGTGGGTTTTAAAAACCATGATTTCTACTGCCCGAAAGCTAGATGAATATACAATTATGCACCAATATGAAGTTGTTGTCATGGATTCAATTGGAATTTTATTTTGGGCTTTAGAATGAAAAGAAAATGTTCTAGTGTTCAAAATCATTCACTGAAAGGACTATCTATAAAAAACAAAGGACTATCATCGGATTTGATGCTTTTCTATAACTATTCCTGGATGCTTCCTTTGCAAATGTTTCATTGGTCTAGATTTTTATGGCAATTTTCCTATAACTCCAAAAATCTCATGTCTTCGGAAATTTCTAAGTTCCAAAAAAAAGGAATGTACCTTACCCAATTCAGTGTCTTGTGCAACACCTGAAGTGTCGAATGCCAAAGTTTAAACTTTATTCAGGTGCATGTATTTAAACCTAGCAAGCTATTTCCTTCTGGGACTTTAATTTGCGTGGTTTCTTTTTTCTTTTGCCCAACTACTGTAGTGATACCAAATGTCTGGACAAACGAACTGAAGAAACATCAGATTCGAGTTGGAATCATCTTCAGTTTTGGAGGAAAACCCCACCAGTGCACTCACTATATATAGCCGTAAAGTGTTGAACAAAGAATAATTGCCACCAATAAAGATGCATTGAACTGAGACATGGTCTGTTGAATTCTTTGAATCCTACGTCATTGAATTGGATACTACAGCTTTGTTTCAATTTCTTTTTGTATTTTTTTAGGAGAAATGCCAACCTTACAATCAGGAAGTGGTTGTAGAAGATACTACCACTCTAACATGAGAAGGTGTTAGCTGTTGAAACCCATGTGCCTCGGAATTGGCACCACACTAAGTCTTCTTTCCATTCAATTTTCCCAATATGTTTGGTTGCAGTGCAATTTTATTTGCACTGGGAGTGTTAATGAAAAAAGAAATGCAAATTCTCATTTAATTTTATTTTGAGTTTTACTTTATTCTGCTTCATGTCTTGATTTATCTTATTTGTATTGCAATCAAATAAAATAAGTTAAAATTTGAAACAAAAAATAGATGTGAATTTACATTTAAATCATTTGCACTGTCATAGTTGTTTTGCATCAGTGTAAATTTATTTGCATTGTGACTAAAGATAGCATAAGGTTCTTTGACATGTTTTAATTTGTATGTTGGTGGTGGCAGCAAATTCTACAACCACGTACACCTTCTGGTTGTAGGATTAGCATTATATTTTCATTTCTATATATTATGACTCCGCATAAGAAGCAACATGACACCATGTCCACAGAACTGCAAGTAGCATGACCAATTGGCCATGGAGTTCATATTGGCACTCCATAGAGTGCGCTCCATAGGTGCCCCACATGCACATCTCAACGTGTATTGAGAATATCTCCAGAGGTGGCAATTGGGCGGGTTGGATTGGGTTCGGTTTGGGTTGAGTTTCAACCTAATCCATCTAATCCGTCAACCAATTAATGGCCCAATTAGATAGAATTAAATGGGTTGGGTTCAACCCACCTGAACCCAATCTATTTAGATAAAATAATGAAAATTACACAAATATAATAGAAACTGCAGGAAATAAAATAGAAATTAAACAAAAACATGAAATGCATAAAATTAATAGAAATTACATAAAAATTTGAAAAGAAGAAAATTACAAAAAAACTTAAATTGCATAATTATATAATTAAAATTATAGAAAAACATAGAAAATGAAGAAAAATAACAAAAATTACAAAAAAAAAACAAAGAAAAACTAGAAATTGCAGAAAAAAAATAACAGAAATTCGAGAATAATATAAAAAATCATAGAAAAACATAGAGAGTAAAGAAATATAATAAAAATTACAGACAATATAAATAGCTATTGGAAAAATTGCAAAATAAAAAAACTACCTTTGGGCAAAATGCCTCTCATCGTATATAAGGATACTTGTCGTTTAGATATCTAGCAAACAATAACATAGCCCCATTGCACACACACCTTAATACTATTGATTCCAGATTCCAATGAACCTCTTCCCTCAAAAAACAGTTGAGTAGAGGCAATCCAAGAAAAAACCCTAACTCAAATGACGGTTTCTCTTCCTCCAACAATCAATCTTCTTCCAAACTGATACTACTGCCATTAGAGGTGTAAAACGGGTCATGCCAGGCCAGGTACGACCGTGCAACTTGTGCTGGGCCTGGGGTTTTAGGTCCACAGGCCGGGCCAGCACGACCCATATATATTATTTATATATTTATATAATATTATATAAATCATAATTATATAATAATATATAGTATATAATATATTAATAACATAAATATTTTTTTAATTTTACTATACTAATTTATTTAATTATTGTATATATAAGCAATTTTATATATCAAAATTCATATAAAATTAAAATTTGAAATTTTTTTATCATTTTTTTTAAATAAATAGCTTTGGCCCAATGCACGACCCAACTTGGCCCAAGGCTCAGTCCACAGGCCAGCCCGACCCACAGGCTCACACAGGCCTGGGTCGTGGGCCGTGTTGGGCCGACCCCCCAAGTTATCCTTAGGGGGTGGGGCGGTACGACCTGCACTTTGCACAAGCCACCCACGGGCAGTGTCGTGCCGGCCCGACATGACTCGTTTTACACCTCTAACTGCCATTTGATTAAGGTTCCGGTCTAGAGGGAGAGAGAGAGAGATTAGTAGAGGAGGAAACTTATCGCCCTTAGATATGAAAGTTGTAGAGGAGGAGACTTGTTACTCGTAGAGGAAGAGAAATTTGTCGAGATTTCTCTCCAAGATATAAGCAAATGATGAAAAACTAGAATCCTTAATTGCTAGATGTCCGCTGGACACCCACGACCCAACCCGCCCAACCCATTTAAAATTTTGCTATTGGGTTGGCCAACCCGCTAAGAACCCAATATTAAAAGTTACGACCCAACCCGCCCAACCCACTTAAAATTTTGTTATTGGGTTGACCAACCCGTTAAGAACCCAGTATTAAAAGTTACAACCCAACCCGCTAATAAGTGTGAGGGTTGGGCGGGTTAAGCAAGTTGGATTAAAAACTGCTGCCCCTGCCTATACTTGTCATTGAGAGATGTTCCAAATATGTGCTCTGGGGCATCCGTAGGTGCACTTTGTGGGGTGCCGATGTGAGTTTTTGGCCATAAGCCTACTCTATCATCACTACATTGGGACATAAGAATTTACCTTCATGGAAATGCAAACTTGGCAGTCTGTACTCAAAGGTGCTATTCTATTGGGTATTTTCATGGTTTTCAAAACTAGACCGGACCAGACAGTCAGACCGGAAAAATTGGGAATCGGTCACTTGATCGGTTCCATTTTTCCCCAAACCCTCTTTTTTTCCTAAAACCGTTGATTTGGGGTCAGCAAACAACTGAACCGGCTGATTAACCGTTGGAACAGTTTTGACCATTTTTCAAAATTTTTAATTTTCTTTTAAATTTTTATTTTTTTCTGTCAGAACGGGCTGGCTGTTCAGATCGAACGGTCGGACTATTCGAACCGGTAGCCGGACCCCTGACCAGTTCAGTTTAAAAAAACCGTGGGTATTTCTATCTATCTCTCTATCTATATTCTCAAAGGTGCTATTCTATTTGGGTATTTCTATCTATCTATGTATACAAGATATGATAAGTATTGTATTTGAGAAAAGCACTTCTTATGTAGGAACTCTATTTCTTTCTTTTATTCCTTGACAAGCAAAAGACAACTTTTGGCCTATTCAATTATGGAGTAGGGGTTCCTCGGTTTGTTCCCTCAACCCATCCTTTGGAGAGGATTAATGTAGGGCCAACAAGGGTGTTTTCAATGGGTCAAATGCCATATTTCAGCAATGAAATCAAAGGAATTTCCATGAGATATTGGAGGCTAATAATTCTTAGACCATTAATTTCACCCTTAAACACTAATACCATGGTTTTTAAGACCGATTTGGGGACCAAACCGGTCAAGGGTTTGGTTATCGGGCTGAACGATCCAACCATTTAAACCGAATGGTTGGCCCATTCTAACAAAAAAAATAGAAAAAAAAATCAAAACCATTCGAACAATTTGACCGGAAAAAATGGGAATTGGTCAGATGATTGATTCCATTTTCTCCAAAAAAAATTCTCAAAAAAATGTTGATTTTGGTCAATAAACCGCTGAATCAGGCGGTTTTGAAAACCATGACTAATACATAAGAGCCATGGTCAACATTGGAATTTTGACGGGATAACAAGGCAAATTTATTTATTTATCTATTTTCGTTCCTAATCTATATTCCCTGGGATGGAATCGTACCATCACCCTCCCTATCTCCATCCCCAATTCCCGGCCCCAAGTTTGCCCAAAATAAAACATAAAGTATATTGTTGACGAGATCTGTTGGCTGAATATATACCATTAATTTATGTGCATTTACCCGAAAGGCTATTATTTCCAATCGCAGCTTGACCGATGCACTCGACTCCCTGGAGCAGTTTGAAAGTTGGAACTTTTCTAACCTCCTCCACATCAGCAAAAATAAGTGAGGAGATCTAGGGATGGTGAAGAGCATCTTTATCTTTCGCTTTGAGTTGGATTTTATAAGTGTTTCTGATTTCTGTACTGTGTTTATCCTTGTCAGAGCCCATATGTCACAAAGACATATTTTTATTTTATATGATATAAAATAAAAAATATTTTTATATATAAAACACACAAAATAAATTCAAGGTTGTAGGCCTCAGTTGGTGGCACCTCTAATCTACGTGGCTCTCCACAGTAGCTCTTTTTAGTGTTCATTGGAGATGTCTTCCATGCAGAAGCTTCTGGCTTTGCAAGATGGGCCTATATGGACAGCCTATAAGTTTTGTCTGGAGATAAATCTGAAAAGCCCAAATATGCTGTCATTCAGTAGAAAAAGGCTTTCCAGTGAAGCTTTTAGTAGCTTTTCAAAGCTGCTCAATGAAAGAAGATGAATCAAAGCTTTAGTCCTCTCAAACAAGCCCTTGGTGGCTTCTTCAAAACAAAACATCTCAACTAAAGTAACACAATTTAATCTTGAGTGCTCCCGAATGGGCCCTCCATTGACTTTTGGTTAAATCTGAGCCAATCCAAGAGCTCTCTAACTTAAATTGACCCAAATTTGTATGATGAGGCTATATTTGTTCATTTGTAAAATGGGCATAAAAGTTGTTAGAAAGAAATATTGTAGTTGTTATTTTCTACAATGTTGCCTTCCCATATTTTAGAAAATCAAATCCCTATTTGCACCTTTATTGAGATTGCTAATGGTGCAACATATACCACAGCCTTTGTTGGGTTTCCAATTTAGAAACCAATGTTAGAGTAAAATTAGTGTTGGTCCCATTAGCTGACCACTATCCTCAATTTCTCAAGCTTCTTGGCCTATTCTCATAATTCCAAAAATAACAATTTTCAGCCAACCTCTCTCTCTCACTCTCTTGCCGAAAGTCTTTTAAACTTCTTAGTTCTTACCAAAAAAGGGACTTTTAACTAGGGTTTCTTTGTTTCGAATAAGCCTCAAGATTTGTGCTCGTAAAGCCTAATTGTCTAAAAAACAAAAAGCCCCAGTTTAGGGCCCCATTGTAAGGGCTATTCGGTTGAGCTACTTTTATCTGCTTTGGAGAAGTCAATAAAAAAAACTTCTGCAGCACAAGAAATTAATTTGAGCTTTTCAGGTTTTTCACCAAACATTTCTTATAGGCTGTCCATGTAGGGAAAATTAATTTGTGCATGTGCCGCAAAGTTAGACGTGTCTTTTGGTGGCTTCCACCTTCTCCATAATGTGAGGAATACAGGATTAATTGCATAAAACTCCTTTGGTTAGCAGCCACCTATATCAAGGGAAACCCAAAAGCTGGTACTTTGATACCGCTTTCAATGAACCAAAATATGATTAATGATTATTGGACATTGACACGGGGCAGAGATACATAGAATCTTGTTTCTCATTCCCTTTATTCATATAAAGTGTCAATGGATTGGTTTTAGGTTGGATCTGTCCAAATCAAAATCAATTTGGATGGATTGGACAGACCAACAAGATATATTTTATTGGACTAGTCCAGATTCAATAGTCCAAAGTATTCATTGGATTCAATAGTGGATTTATATTGAACTAGGTTGGATTGGATTGATATCTGGCCCATTGATTTGGTTTGCAACCAATTTGAACAGATTAGACAGTCTAGACATTGAATTGTATCAATCCAAATTGATCCAAAGTATTCATCGAATTGGATTGGTCCTGCTCCATCGGATTGGATCAGATTCGTCCAGATCCGGTCCAATTAGCACCCCAATGTTCATGTATATTGACATATTATACAAATACCTATTCTCTTTGCTTCAGCAATCATCTTATACTACACATCTGCTATATTGTGTCACTTTGTGGGTCCCAAAACCATCAATAAATATGAGGTGGAAGATGATCTGTAAGGCACACTAGAAAACTGTATTATTCTTTTCTTGAGCCTTATTGAAAAGAGCAGTCGTGGTTGATACATATAGATATAGCAACCATCTAACCTAACCCAGCTCGCCATGCCTCATTTCTTTCTCAGCCCACAAATAAAATCGTAGTGGGCTTAGATTTTTTTCCCAAGTCGATGGGCATTCGGGCTTGGGCTGGACTGATGTCCCTAATGCCTATGGCTGTGATCGGTATTGAGAAATTTGCCACGCGCAATTTCCAGCTTTTCAATTCCATCCTCGTTAGTACCAAAAAAAAAAAAAAATCATCCTCGTTTATTACGTTTTTAGGAGCTTTTCTAATTTTGTGTGGGATCACTTACTAAAACAGTTCCATAATTTTACACTTATCAAAATCTATCCTATAATTTGTGTTTTCTTAAAGGAAAAATCTATGATACTCCAAAGACATGATATAAGGAAAAGCTTTGACAAATCAAACCCTCCTCCCAATGAATTTTGATGAAAACTCACCTGATTGGTTATCACTTTTAAGATATCAGATGATTGATTATAATTTTTTCTAGTATCATGTGTAGCAGGCTGTGGAACCAATAATAGTGCCCCACACCAATCATTGAATGCACATGTCTCACAACCACACTCTTTCTCTCTCTCTCTCTCTCTTTCTCTCTCGCTCTCTCTCTCAACTTTTATGTTTGTTGTGTTTTATTAAAACACCATTTATAATTTTCACTCGGTGATAGTGGAAAATGATAGTTTTGACACCGGTGTCTATTTGAATAAATTAATTAAAAGAAAAAAAAATTAAAATACCATTTTTACCTCTAATAAGACACGGGAAATAATTCTATTTGGTCAATTTTGTTTTCTATACAAAGAAGTGTTAGGGGTACTTTTGGAATAAAAAATCATGGGCTTATGCCCTTGAATATTTTTCACTAACTTTAGGTGATCATGTTACTATTTTTAGATGACAAAACAAACGTTTCTCAGTGAAAGTTTGATTATGTAAATAGGTTGCAAACTATAGGGTGTTTTATTTTTGTAAAATGAAAACTACAATTAAACTAGGTTTAGGTAAATCTATGAAAAAAAAGGGGTGTTCTAGTAGTTGACCCTTAAATCAACCTTTTCATTATATAGAAGAGGAAATGACAGTTTTAGTCCTAACATTCATGAGAATAAATTTAATCAAAGGAAATGAAAATTAAATATCATTCTTGCCCAAGGCTCGCGGCCAAACCCTTCTTACCACATAAACAAAAGAAAATGAAGAGGTGTCTCAATGAGGTTACAGTCCTAATTGATGCAAGGCAATTGTAACTAAAGCTGTCAATAGGTCAAATTTGGAAATTTGATTTGGAACAAATTATTATTATTATTATTATTATTATTATTATTATTAATGACAGGCTACATAACACAAGAGGAAGCTATCGCAAGAACCAGTAAAACAAATAAGCACAAACTACAACTTAAAAAACAAGACCCAGCTTCATCCAAAACACGATCCCCCATGAATATCAAGGCTTCTTTTGCTGCATATAAGATGGCTCCCCCTCCATGATGATGTTCTTACTGAAAGTACACTGTCCAACACTTACTACCAAGTAAAGATGGCAAAGAACGAGCCTTCAAGAGCTGTCCAAGCTTCATTAAGATTGACAGAATTCAAACCTAGTGCTCTGCTTCTTGATAAAAGAATTTGACCCTCCTCATCTCTAGCTAAGCAGCCAATAACACTAGTTCCATACTAGTTGAGACATGTGCAATGTACGGGTTTGATTTGTGGGTTATTTTTTTTAATACCCATTTTACCCTTCTATAAATGATTTTACATGAATTTTTAAAAAACACAACAAATACCTCCCTTTAGTCACTAAGCCATATGGAAAATATTTGATTTATCGATTACTTTTTAAATATCCATTTTACCCTTCTATAAATGATTTTACATGAAATTTTACTAAAATTACCCTAAAATAAACTTTTACTTAGAATCACCCATTTCGGTCCTCTTTACCCTTCTTTCAATTTTCGACCCCTGAAACACATCGAATAAAAAACAGAGGCAGCACTCAGCTGCCATAGGCTTTTTCACTCAAACTTACTCCTATTGACAACGGGCCACTAGATAATGCAAAAGCGAATTTTATCGATTTTTATCTCGATAGACAGAAGAAGCCTTTTAATTTTCTAAACACCCTTGTGTTATTATACTTCTCATGCATCTCTCTTAGTCTCCTTTATGAGTTGTCTCTTGGGGATTTATAAAGACTATACTTAAGAAGAATAAAGGAGATCTAACGTGCTTAGATAAGCAGAGAAGGAAAATGAGAAAAGGAAGAAAATTGGGAGGAGAGAGAGGTGCATATAGAAGTACCTTGATTAGTGGGTTTACGGTAGGAGTAGCCATCGTTGAAAAGAAAAATGTTGGAGGGCATAGGAGCATTAGTAGTGTTGGTAATGTTAATGCCAAACTGGATACTTGGATTTCATCTCCAGCAATCTCCACAACCATCTTGACATCAATGGTGGGAAATCTAGCAAAGATAGTTCCATTGGTGACACTAGTGGGGAGAGTGGTGCCATCGGCCAAGATGACATTCGTTGTGTTGAAAATTGTAAAGAGAGATATCTAATGTGGTTAGAGAGTAAGAAAATTGGAAGGACCAGAGAGAGAGAGAGATACCTATACACGGAGTCAGAGGTTTGAATGAGGCTATGGAGAGAAAGTTGGGCAGACCCAACATTGAACCCTTGTTCCATAAAAAATTGAATTCCTGTTTTACTCATCCCCCATATGTAAATACAGAGAAAAGAAAGGACTGAGTAGTTGTCACCATTGTGATTTCCCCAATTTGTACTTCATCCACATCCACTTGGCCATGGCTTCCGACTTCAAGACCATAAAGAGAGAGACAGAAAAAATACTTGGCTTCTTAGAAATGCAAGCAAAGCCCTTCTACCGGTTCATCTGAGAATTCATTGCATTAAATACCCTTTTGAAGGTTGATGCAAGCTTATTGGCTGGAAATATTCTCCGTTGAATGGAATATTCAGACAGATGATGCCACTACAAATGATATTTTCTACTGTTTAGGGTTTGGAGTTTACTCTAAAAGATGGATTAGTTTACTATTCTAAACTAGTAAACTTGAGTGAATCGAGTGAAAAACATTTTTTGCCATTTTAAAAATATCTTGAAGATGCCCTCACTATTAGTCAGGGGCAATTTTGTAACTTGGACAATTTTTAGTATGGGTCATTGATGCAAGGGAGGTATGTTTTGGATTTCTCAAAACTTCAAGGGAGGATTTTGTTAAAATAAAACTTTAGGGGAGGTTTTTATATTTTATCCTAAATTTTTTTAAAAACAAAAGGTAAGGAAAAGAAGAAGATACAGTTGAGCCCCAAAGAACGGGACTCATATCAGAAAATGAAAGGCTTTACAAAAGAGAAACATCTACAGGGCCCAAAATCCTAATCCGCCCCTTGTAAACAAGTATTAATGGTAACTAATAAAATTAAGTCAAGTACTTACTGCTAATTGAAAAAATTAAGTATATTTCTTGACAAAATTAATTACTGTTAATTATTGTTAAATAATTACAATAGTTACTGTTAAAGAATAAATTAATGAAACTACTATTAGTTATCAAAATTATGTATTTACTTTTAGCAAATTGCAACATGTTGTAAGATGCGTTTTGTGAGGAGTAAATCTGATTTCCTTTCTGTTGAAAAGTAAGAGTGATAATTTTGTAATTTTTTTTTATATTTGTCTTTTGTATTAAGTGGGTTGCCTTGGGACTTGAGAGCAAGGTTTAAAATTTCGATATGATATGCTCGACGTATCATATCATATTTTTGAAAAATAGATACGGGATACATATGGAAATCAGATGTTTTGTCTTTTTAATTTCATGCGTATCGGACCCGTATCAGGGTGTATCGGGGTGTATTGGTAGCGTATCGACGAAAAATATATGGCCAAAAACTAAAAAAAAAAAATTAAAGGGGGAAAGCAAGTTTCTTTTTCCCAAAATAAGCCTTCTTTGACCCCCCAAATAACTCTAAAATTCCAAGCTTCATTCCTAGATTGGTAGATTTGCAAAAGTTTGCAAGAAACAAGTGTGAATCGTTAATTTTTTTAAAGATTTTTCAAAATTTGAAAAAATATGGCAAAGATAGATAAATTTTTTCAATTTTTTATAATATCTTGTGATTTCTTTTTTTTATTGGAGGTTCAAATTTATTTCAATCTACATTTCTTACATTCAAAATCATAATTTTTTTTTGTATTATCAGTAGATTTATGGAAATTTCATGAAGATATTTGGGGAAAATATAAATTAACAAAAAATTTATAAATGTACCTTTTTTCTCTGCCTATAAAGGCTAAATATATTTTAGATCTATGGATTTATCTATCATATCCATAAAGCAATTGAAATTTTTTCTTTAATATATTTTTTATTTTTTATACTTTTAGAATTAAAAAATAAATAATAATTAATTATATTTTATCATTTATTCACAACAATTGAATATATTATAATTCTATGGATGATCTATAATATCCACAGGCCAATTGAAATATCTTCTTTAATAATTCTTTTTTTATTTTTATATTTTTAGAATTAAAAAAATAATTAATTAGTTATATTTTATTATTTGATAACAATGATTGAATATATTATAATTCTGTGGATGATCTATCATATTCACAAAGCAATTGAAATTTCTTCTTTAATAACAATTTTTGAATATATTATATAATTTTATTTATTTTTTATAATTTTTGGAATAATAAATAATAAGTAATTATGTTTTTACATAGAAGTTGTGACAATGCATATTTTATGGTTGGATAGGAGAGTTGGGTTTTTTTCCATCCCATAAAACATTAAAACTTAAGAATTATAATTTATAAATTATACTTAAGCATAGGATTTTTAATGAAGTTATAATTAGTTACAATATATTTCTTCATAATACAATGTATATTGAGAACTTACATTTAGTGTTGTTGATGTATTTTTATGATTTATTAAAGTACTTATAGTGTTTCCAAGCGTATCTTATTTTTCTCTGATACACATGCGTATCCAAGGTGTATCCGGATACATTTCTTAAAATTTCCTTTCCGATACACTTGCTTGAGAGCTGAAAGGTCTAGACCATAAAAGTAAAACTCCTTTATATATCTTGTAATCTGAAACATTTTTGCAACAGAGCTCAAGATGCTAAGAAACAAAGTAAATGTTGGCTTTTCATCTTCTTCTCTTCTTCTCTTCATTCTATATCCTATTTTCTCTTGTACAGATTTTTTTGTTCTTCCTCTGATTTTTACTACCACACTTGCGTTGCTCCAACATATTCTATGAACTTTGTTTTCATCCCACTTGCAATTTATGGAGTCCAAAATGTCTTTTACCTTTGCATCCGGATTTGGAATGTTCTACCCATTTAATTGGAGTTGAAGAGGGGAATTTGCAGCCCATGCATGTATTTTTCGAAAGACTCATTGGCTTTCCATTTCCAATGGTCCAGCTTATTCCTTTCATTATTAACTCCCTTTGACTTAACATTCTTTTTGAAATCTTGGCATCCCAAAAGTTGCAATTATTCACCACTTGGACCCATAAACTTGTGGGTTGGGTCAGAATTTTCCATCCTCATTTATCTAGGTAAGCGGCATTCATCCATTCAACATTTTTATAGTATCCCATCCACACAAGATTTAGGTTTACATAGCATTTTCCATCTAAAAAGGTGCACCTCAACCTTATTAATCGATTCCATAAGATAGACCCAAAATCAGAACAAATTATGAACAGGGATAATCGGGTCTGACATTTTTAGACTTACATCTATAATTACCTAATAGTAATAATTTGAAGCTTTGTTTTTGATAATATAAACTTGATAAAAATTACAGCAAACTAGTAGACTTTTTATATATGTTGATAAAACAAGTATTTTTAACCAAAATATATCATCATAATTTCAATGAAAATTATATATTATTAGCTAATAGTGTGTTAGTAAATGACCCTTTTTTTTTTCTCACAAGGAAAAAGCCTAAGATACACGGATTGCGTGAGGCCCACTTTATGAAGATGACGAGCACTTGAAATTCCTTTACTTTTTTCTTCAGATATATGTGGATTATGATGAATTTGTGAAGAGTTGAAGAAAACAAAATTGCAGGCTTTGGAGTTTTTCTATAAAAGAAAGCAACAAACATAAGGGACAACAGAAATAACAAAACGCACAGATCCAACTTGATACAAAATTGCATGCTTAGGAGTTAATTTGTGACTGATCTTTTTCATTATAATTCCCAAAAACGATAACAGTAATCCTGAAGCTTCAAGATTACTAATTTTCTCTTTATTCTTTTTCAGAGTTCACTTTCGATCCTTTCAGGAGTGGAGGACCAAAGAGCGGTAGAAAACAAGGCCACGTAACCTAAATCATAACCTGATGTTTTCTGAAACATGGGAGAAGTGACTACTTATCCCATGCATTGTCATCACCTTCCACGGAGTAGTGTAAAGTTTTTTCCTTGTTCTTTCTGTTCTACAGGCATAGCAATTCTGCTTGAAGAATCGGGAGATTAGCTTCTGCTTCCTGTATTAACTATTCGCTTTTCTCTGCTCTTTTTGGTCTAGTAATGGGAGGTTAGTTTCACTTAGTTGGATTACGTGGCATATGATTTGATCTTACTCTTCTTCTTTATCATGCATATATGTAGTCTACTCAAGAGAAAAATGATGATAATAATAATAATAAAAGATTCGATTCCTGTCTCGGTTTACTTTCTCTCTTATGTAGAAGAATTAATGTGATAGACACTCCAGTTTCTTGACCCAAAAACATCTCCTCATACAGAATTAGCAGAGTAATCCATTTATCCAAATGGTGAGAAGTAGTAAATCTTAAAATCTTAATCTCTCTAGTTGTTTGTACTTTGCAGCTAGCAGAGAAAAGTAGGATAAGATAAAACAGTACTTCTTATATGATAATTAATTAAAAGAAGTAAGTAAATAATACAGTCTACAGTAATGATCAGAGAAAACACAGCTGCGAAAGTAGACTGTTCTGGCCAATACTAGGGTTATTATTTAAACGTTGGTTGACTTGTCAAACATGATAATTATATCATTGGCACTAAGAAGTAAGACCATTCCCTATCTAGAGATAAAGGCGATGAAAGACTCCAACTCGGCATGAGAGGTTCCACCTTCAGCTACCGATTGATGAACTGCACGACCCAAATTCTCAGCTCTCTTTTTCATTTTATTTCCTTCCTCTGAAGCCATCAACTTGGTGATTGCATTTTCAATTGTGAGTGAAGAAACCAGTTCTTCTCGTCGTTGCCATTCTCCTACTACAATACCAACCTTCAACACCTTGGTCACAAGCATGGTGTTCCTTGGCTGGTCTGAGTGCATTGGCCAAGCTGCAATCGGCACGCCCATGCTGATGCTCTCCATGCATGAATTCCAACCACAGTGGCTCATGAATCCGCCGGTTGAAGGGTGAGCCAAGATCTCAAGCTGTGGAGCCCAGTCTCTCACTATTAATCCCACTCCATCCATTCTCTCCTCATACCCTTTTGGGAGCTCAACTTTCCTAGCATCCTCCACTTGAGCATAAATATCTCCTCGGTCAGCTTCCCTTAAGACCCAGATAAACCGTTGCTTACTACGTTCCAAACCAACAGCAAGCTCAGATATCTGATCGTCCGATATCGATGTCATGGTCCCAAATGAAACATATAGGACTGACTGCGATGGCTGTTTGTCTAGCCACTCCAAGCACTTGTGCCGGTGCTTGAATTCTCTGGCCAAACTGAGAGCTAGTGGATTCAGTGGCCCGACGGCCCATATTTTCTTGTTTCCGTTGAGTTGCTCTTGAGCTAACAAATCAATGAATGTGGCTTCCATTGGTCGGCATGTGTTGTAGAGATCACCAACATCGAAATTCATCACATCATAGTGGTGGCTGATGAAGTTTGCAAACTCCTGGGTGAAGCATCCTTCAAGTGAGAGATCAGGCAAATCCTTTGGAATAATAATTCCCTGATCCGGCGTTGGCCTCCCAAGGGACTCCCACAAGTAGAAGGCAATGGCGAAGGCGGATACACTGTGGAAAGCGTAGGCCTCAGCATTAGCAATGGCAGCGACATCTTGCACAGAAAACGCCATGAGAGTGTCGTGGATGACGACAAGCCTACGTGTGGTGGGGGAAAGCAAGCGAAGGAGTGCAGCCATGGGCTCACGGAGGTGCAAGGAGGCGTCAAATGTGGGTTGGAGGTGGGAAGGAAACTTGATCGGGGCATCTGGGTTTGGTGGAGGGTTGAGCAATGGTGGCATGGGGAAGTCATGGAAGCGTATGTTGGAGACAGTGAGAGGGTTCCAACCATGGACGCGTTGCTTTGCTTGGCGATTGTGGGTTGCCCAGCCAACGTAGTGCACTGGAATGCCGTAGGCTGATATGAGACGGGACAAGTGTAGAAGCTGATTGAGGTGACCTTGGGCTGGAAAGGGTACCATAACTACACGAACTGGGATTTGGTTTAGGCCGTTTACCTGAAACTCTAGACGATGGTGGCGGTGGTGGTGGTGGTGGTTTTTGTATTGATGGTGGTGAACATCTTGATGATCCATTGATAAATAATAATTTGAGAGAGAGAGAATTGAAGGGGTCTTGCAGGTTATACTTTTCGCTGCAAGCCTACTGCAACTGCAAGCTTCAGCTTTGAGCTTTTATAGAAGTTTTTGTTGTGGCTCGTATTTGTTTCACTGCATATCGTTTTCAGTTCCATGTTCAGTGAATTGACCTCTCTCCTGCACCTTTGGTGACTAGTTTTGTATTTTGACTGGCTCGTATTGCTGTCCTTTACGCTGTGTTTGGTTAATTTGAAGGGCAAAGTAGGGAAATGAAGGTTGTATAGATTTCCCTATCTTTCCCTTCATTTCCCTACCTTTTCCTTCAAACCAAATATAACCTTAGTGGATAAAATTATTAAATGATGAAATATTTAAGGGTTAATAATTTAGCCAATTTATTGTAATAGAAGAAAGAATTTTATTTAAAAAAAAAAAAACCTGCAAATTCATTAATTAAAAATCATAAGGATAAAAACAATTCAGCCCAAACTACAGTTGGGTAGGTGTCACTTCGGAATTCAGGGGTGGGCATTGGTGTATAGAATAAAGACAGTTCAACCATTGAGAGGCCAATCACAACCTAATTTACCTAGAACTTTATAAAAGACAAAGCATGATGCTCATTCAATTCAGCCACTTCAGCTGTAATCAAAACCACCCCAGTACTATTCATTTTTCGGAAAATTATTTATTCAAGTAATTTCATTTACCCACGTAAGTGTTACTTATTAAACATTTACCCAGGTAATTGAACTTTAATTCTCGTGTAAATTATACTTTTATCCATAAAAAAAGTCATTATTAGAATGAGTAAAATTGTCACAAAACATTTTAGCAACTTTTTTTTCCCACGTAGGAAAGTTATTAATTAATCCACATGAGAGATGAATAAAGGATACCTACTTTTTAGTGGATCGATCCTACGTAAACATAAAAAACGAACATGAAAAGAAAAAAAAAAAACGGTCAATGAAAACCATAACCCCATTGGCTGACTTTCCCATTTAATTATAATCCAAAAAAAACAAAAGGGCCTATTCTAAATTTCTAATAATTAAGAAGGTCACCAACATGTTAAGAGAAAGGTAAAAACAAAATCCTCTACAACTGAAAGCAACGCGGAAATGTACCAACAGGAGTAATCAGAAAGAAAGTGCTCGTCCAATGTATCTAACCATAGTTGAAGAAAAAGAAATTGGAGCCAGTTGGCCGAAATTGAGACTTCCTATAGAACAAGGAAGCATTTTATCTTGTGATGGATAACGTTTTCATGTATGAGATAAGATTTTAAGTTCCATAACTAGCCAGTTGCACTATACCATCTCATATATATGATCTTCATCATTTTTAATGGCAGAACTGCTTGTCAATGTAACATGTGGGCCCAGCTCTTCAATGAAAAGACCAGGAGAAAGACAAAGAATGGCAGCTAAGGGATTGGTTTAACTTGAAGCACAACTGACATGTGCAGTGGAATACTGACTCAGATGACTTCAAGAGACGTGAAGATGTTTCTCTGCTAAAAGCACCGAGTCTTACCTGGGTCTGATCTGGGTCTGATCCCATTAAGACATCAGCTTTGAATCCACTTCTTATATATTGTATTTCCATCTTTCATATTTAAGTACTGCCATTGGTCACCCCCTCTCATCAACTGTTCAATCAAAAGACAAAGACTAGGAGCAAGACAATGAATGACAACTAATGGCTCAAGTCTGAAGCGCAACTGGTATGTGCAGTGGAACACCTAACTTTCAAATAACATCAACTCTACCAAGGGGGTGTCTGAATTGTTTTTCTTGAGAGTTTCAAAAACAAAACCAGCTGGTGAAAACCCAAATATTCTTGGTTATATTTGTACATGCTCTTTGTTTCGAAAACTAAAACCAAAGTGTGTTCTTGAAGTTTTAAATTTAAAAAACATTTTTTCATCTGTTTATTTAATATCAAATTCTATAAATCATATAATTTCTACACTATAAAATTTATTTTTGTTTTAAAAACCATTATTTTTTATGGTTCCAAAGGCATGTACTGTTTTTTCTTTTTCTTTTTTTTTTTGTTGTTTCTTTCAAAACAAAAACATTCAGGATTTTACGAACTATGGCTCTGTTAGTTACCTTGTTAGATCTCCAATTAAATCTAGACATACAACTTGTTCCATACCCATGTGAGTTAAAATAATTAGCATGTGAGCTGTTGACCATTGGCAATGGGTCCTGAATCTGATCCCTTAAAAGCTATTAGCTTTGAATCCACTTATGCTGCACATATTTCCATTTTTCATATATTTTAGAAACTCCCATTGGTCAGAGCTTCTTGTCAAACCCTTAGCTTTGATGAAATTCCATTGGAATTATTCTTCTGATCTCTCTTTTAGCATAAATTCAGAGAGTGGAAGAAGAAAAAGAGGAATATATATAGGTACTTGCAGGGTTTCCAATAGAAATCTAGCCTTTCAATTCCCTTTGGTTCCCTCGTGTCCATGCAAATATATGTTAAAGAAAACTACTAAAACATCTCAATAACTATGTAAAGGCGAGGGAATTGGGCATATTCCATACCCTTCATTAATCAAAAAATAAATAAAAAGTAACCCTTTGGTACTAATTTTCTTTATAAATTAATTAACTAGGATGCCTGCTCCCTATTCAATCCCATAAAATGAGTCGAAATCCCTTTTTTGAATGGGCATATATATAGTACAAAGAGCAATAATAAATCTATATTAATTCCTACTCATGAGAATATGATTTTTTTGGTAATTATACAGTCTTCAAGAAAAGGAATAATTTGTACTCGTTAGGATATATATATATATATATAATTGTCACCAAAAAAAATTGGAATCTGGTTGCATGTCATGTCTTCTTTAACTTATTGTTCTTAGCAGTGTAAGCCATGTCAAGTTAGCTTTCCTCATCTCTCCACGGAACTGCAAATTAAAGTAGCAAGACCGAATCTTATCCTTTAAAGGGGCTGGATATATATATATATATATATATATATATGTGTGTGTTTGTGTGTATATATATATGTATGTATTTGTGTGTATATATATATGTATGTGTGTGTATGTTTGAATATAATTCTTTTTCCTTCAGACTAGCAAATGAGATTATGGGAAAAGGAAACTCTCTTATTAATTGCATGAGAATTAAAAGTCTAAATCAGCTGGAAATAAAATCATGCACTGGGCTGAGCAATCTATCATGGGTGGGCACACCACTGATCACTATGGGATAGAACTCAAGACAAATAGTGTAGCAATAAGAGTATAGTAAGGAACGTTCAACTATGCTTAGTATTCATAGACATTCAGGCATCTTCCGTATATGGCCCAACTTGCATCTGAATTTGGTCAAGCATTAATAATAGCCATCCAATGCTTTAAGGAACATTTGCAAAGAAAAAAATGCTCATCAAGGAGGCTATTTCAGCACATGGTGAGGACTTTTAGAATAAAGCTAGCTAAAAGAGATCCTTACCTTGGATTGGACAGAAGAAATTTAAAAAAAAAATTAAAAGAATTACAATGTAATACTTCGTACCACCCCTTGGAATATGTTGGATGTTTTTTAATGGGCATATAAAATACAAAAGATAAAACTAAGGATCCGTTTGGTTTGTCATCATAATCGGAACCAGAATGGTCTATTCCCCCATCCTGTTTGGTTCATACAGGAAATGGAATCAATTGATTGAAATAAATTTTCATTACCAAGGGAGGGAGAGGGAATAGCCATTCCCTCAAATGGAGGAAAATTCCACCAAGTACGGGACTCAGATTCTGATTCCACCCAACCAAATAAGGCTATAAACAAATTGGATTCAGCAAAATCTGAGTCTAATACAATTATTGATAACTTGCATTCAAATTCGATCTAAAATCTAATCAGATTTAAAGACCTTGAACTCGAATTCAAATCCAAACAGACTCGGATCGAATTCAGACTTAATTCGGCCCTGCTTTAATTTTATAAAATACAAAAAAATTAAAAAGTTAATAACTTTTCTACTTATATATACAATAAATTAATATAAGTATAACATAATCAATTTATTATATATATTTATATAAAATTATATTTTTATAATTTTAAGTATAATTATGTAAATTTTATATATTAAAATGGATAAATATTATAATATAATTGGATTCAGATTTTAATTCAATTGTATGGAGTCAAATCCGAATCTGGTCTGATTATTAATCTAAAGCAGATTGCAAAATCTGAATCTGATTTGATTATGTAAATACATCATCCAAATCCAAGATAGTTAGATCAAGTCGTATAGTTTCAAGTATCATTGACAAGACTACAACCAAATATAGAAATCAAAATGAACTATTCTGACCCTACAATTAAATACAAATCAATGCGCTATGCTTCTTTATTATAATGCACCATAAAGCATTTGTATCATTTATGATGAATTCCACATCTGAATTTGGTTCTATTCATCTTATGAAGTCACAATATTCTAGTTATGCTTTAAGAGATAGAAAGGGAAGAGAGGGACTATTGGTCTGGAGAGAGAGAGATTGAAAAGAATCTAGCTTGTTGGAGATAGGAACTAGAGAGGTTTGTTTGGGTTAAAAAAAAAAAAAAAAGTGGGCACATAGAAGATTTTGTGTTCATTTGTTACAACTTGGGTGGGCCAAATCTAAGCTTTTGCATGGTTGGGTTTCAACTTTTGAGCTTCAGGCCTTGTCTGGGCAAAAAACATTGGGCCTAACTTAAATTCGAGAGAGGTGGGTTGAGGTCTCATCCAAACCCACCTAAAAAAATGCATACATATATGTACATACATTTGTTAATGAAATCTATACATATTTTTAATCCATTTTACTCCTAAATTGGGCCATTAAGCCCAATAAAAGATGATTATATATTCATAACTTCTTTCAAACCTCCTAGATCCAACTAAACTTGACCTGAGTTATGTTGGGTTAAGCTTTAGGCCTATGTTGGTAAACTTAGTTTTAATCTTGAGTTGGTCCAGTCCTAAGTCCAAAGTTTTCTTCTTAGGATTTTACCTAAGGGTGATCATGGACCAAGCTTAGGCTGCATTTGGCATTCCTTATTTTAAGGATTTATCTTCCTTTTACTATTAAAATGCTCCTATGAATACTTAGTTTTCAACTACAAAAAGGAGATAAGTCCTTAAAATAAGGAATGACAAATGCAGCCTTAACACCTCTAATAAGACTTATTTCTAGGCCAGGTTGGAAATGATCACCCTGTTAGACAGTGTATGCTCTTAGTTCCAATCAGAATGATGTATCTTATGACATTTAATGTAAATGAATAAAGTATATATTTGATTCATTTTTTTATGGTGTGTTTCTATGTAATACCCTTAATTTGGACACATATGAGGCTCGTGTTAGTTTAGAATCTTCATAGCCGTTGGATAGATCTGGGGAGATTTATCCTGCCAAGGCTAACACTGATGTACTGCCAAATTGGTTGGGGTGGTTTGTCTTAGCTGCTAGGGTGAGACCTGAGGTACATGTAGTGTGAGTTTTCTTGAAACCCTGAACCAGACCAAAATTTCAGTATTGCCTTGGACCTTGGAGATTGATGGGCAAAACTGGAATGTTACACCTGACCCCTAGACTCGATTATGATACTGCACTAGGTATCAGATTGGGCTGCCTTTGATATGCCAATCAGTGAGATCCTTAGAGGGGGTCAAAATTTGGGTATGTTGGGGCAGTCCAAGAATTCATCTGAGTGGGTGATCATAGTGATAGGATCAACCCCTTTGTCAGACAAAATAATGATCGGGGATGCACTCTCTCTGATGGAAACCAAAACTGCCGTTAGTTGATTTTAATCGTTGAAATTTGTTTTGCAAAATATATTTATATAGAGATACACACACACACACACACATATATATATATAGAGAGAGAGAGAGAGATTGCAACATTGTTCCTTGCAGCCGAGGGAGAGGTCCTCTCTTGTCGAGTAGTGTTTGGTCATTATGGGCTGAGAGGTTAAGTGTAAGACCATTGAGGGTAATACCTGATGGGCTAATCTTGCATCTGCCAACAGTCCTTGGGTTTTTATAAGGTGGCTTGACCCAGGGACCACTTAGTGTAAGTGTTGGGCCCATTAAAAGCCCATGGTGATGGGCTCATGGGTTCATTGTTTCCTACAGTGAATTCGACCAAGCCTTGTAATAGAGGCTGGGTTGAACCCATGTGGCTGATGTATAGATCAATGTTTGGGTCCCATGCCATACAAGGATACCCAACTGGGCAGCAATTTGGAGGTTGAATGAGCCATGGACTTAATGGGCCTTAAGCCCAAATCAAACTGGTTTAATTTGATTAATTAAAGAGGGGCGGTTCTGAGATTTAGATCAACAGATAGGATAGGGAGTTATCCCTATCCACTCAGAGAGTCCAGATCCAAATAATGATTTGAATTAGGAAACTCCTAATTAGATTAGGAGAACTGATCTTAATCTATAGATAAGATAAAGGTTTATCCTTATCTCTTAAAGAGAGTCCAGATCCAAATACAGGTTTGGATTAGGAAACTCCTAATGAGATTAGGAGCTGGAACCCTACTTCACCCAACAAGATCTCAGATCCAAGAGAGAAGACAACCCTAGTAAGACTGACGCCATGTTCTGCTCTTGCCTCCCTCTATTGCTGCCACCATTGCCAGTTCGTTCTCCACCAGTAGGAGTGATCAAGAAGTGTTCTTGATATCAGTTTCTGGAGAAAAACTGATAAGAAATTGTGCTCATTCGCCCTCCATCAGATTCTTGGTGAAGAATCAGGTTCTTGCTGAAGGATCACCCTGTTGATTCCACTCCACCCTACACTATATCACCTTCAGTGGGAGCAGTCTTTGGAGATCTCCTTGGGCGTGAATACCTTCATTGGGAGTTACTACTACTCTGTATTAGGTATATCCCTCTCCTAACTTTTAGTTTCAGATCTGGTTCGGTTTAGGGTTCAAGACTAATCATTGAAAATGCAGTTTTCTAAAACATGGAATGTGATTCCCAGATGAGAGAGAGAGAAATTTTTGAAATTTCGCCCTACCTTCCTACAGGGTTCGGCTATCCATGTGATGAATCTCTCATCCCTTCACACCCCTAATTGGGTAGGGTTGACGGTTGACCTCAACCCAACCCAATCTGCCCAAGTTGCACCCCTAGGAGTGGATTATATAAATACCTAGTTATTAAAGTGGATTTTTTCAAACTCTAATCTGCATTATATCATTTTTATTTTCAAGATAAATAAAAAAGTTTTATAATATAAAAAAGAGAATTTACCAAGGGATCCACCCGAAGTTAAACATACCCTAAGAGACCAAAGTGAAAATCCAGGCCCAACTAAGCCACACCAGCCCACCTAATTCACACCACTTCCTTACCCTAACCCAACATGCAAAACAAAACTTCCCCTTCTTCACCTAATGCTGCGACTTCTTAATTCTTTGTCCACTGCACTAAGCAATCTACTTACAAACCAGTTAGCTTCTCAACTTCCTATTTCCAGGCCACCCCCCTAAGTTGAATATTTCATTTGCTTCTTTCAGGACTCATTATCTTCTCTATCCTTCTCCTTGCTCTTACTTAGGATCTCTTTCTTCTTCCTCCAATTTTCTAAAAATTCTCTTCCCAGTTTCTTCTCCACCGCTTTTCCCTCCGAGTCTATCTCATTTTCTTCCGCAACCGTATCTCCTTCCAAATCAGAGCCACTAGAGGTTGTCAGGGAAGCCTCCTGCTCCCCTAGAGGTCTCGGTTCCTCCCCTTCCATCTGAATTTCTTCTCCCCCGCCACATCTAGAATCCTATTCGCATTCTCCCCTTTCCTAAGAGAGTTCCCTGTCAACATTTCCAATTCATCCCTACCGATAAGCTCGGAATTAAGCTCACTATTGACTATTCTTTTGAATTTCTTCCCCTGAAGTTGGACAGCGTACATCAGCTCCCTATCTGTCGTCCTCTTGCATGTAATTTTCAGCCCTCTTTTTTTACATCCTCTCCTTTTGCGAAAATTAGATTTTTTTAATTTCTCAACAGAATTGTTGAGAGCTTGTTTCTTTCTTACCTCTTTTTTTTACATCCATTACCACATGGGACATGTTTGGAAGTGCCGAGATGAAATTTTCAGGTAATTAAGTTAGTTTTGCTGTTTTGAAGGAGTCTAGTCTAGATGGGACCACACCTTATGCCTACCAATTAAACACCAAACATGCACTAAACACTGGCGTGTTCATTCTTGAGATGTTGCCTCTAATCCGTCCGGTACCGTTTGAATGCATATTCTGCATAAGCTATTCAAAGAGGCTAAGCCGCGCGACAGCCCTTAAAATGAGAGAAAGAGACAGACAGACAGACAGACAGCCAGTTGGGGCTCCTTTGGGAATTGGGATTTTTCCTAACTAACTTCTACATACTAGACATGTGGGGTCCACTTTGAAAATTCAGCCCTTTGGCTGCTGAGTGTTGAGAATGTTTTTTTGGCATGAAAAAATTAAGATGGGTCATGGGTGTGGTGATTAACTTGACCAGAAGTCAAACAGTAAGCAGAAACATTCCCAGCAGCCGAAGCTTAATTTTTCCCAAAAGGGCACCTATTTCCACAACAATTGACCATCCTCATTGTCCATACGTGATAGATTATTGTCTATTTGATTATCTACTTGCAACAGTTAAGCACATAGAAGATCGATCGATGCAGTACTCGATCTGCTTTCCTTTTCCATTGTTTTTTTTCTTCTTTTTTTTTTTTTTTTTACTGTTTTCTTTGATAAGCACAGTCCTTTGTTTCCAGACCGACAAGCAACAAGCAACAGTAGAATCGCTACTGTAGCATATTTCAGACTGGAACATTTTGTTCAAAATGACTAGACCACACCTTTACCAACCCGTCCAGAACATTTGGTATCACTAGAATTAATTAATTTTAGGGGTTTTATATGCATTTCTCTCATTGAATGTGACAAATCATTACAAATTTGTGGCACTGAAACCAGTCTCTCCTGATCGAAAACAGTGAAATGCATGATAGGTCCCAAGTAACCTTTCTGACCAAATACTCCACGGCACCTCGATTAGTTCATGGACAGTAAGTAACTGCAGCGCCAGCCCCACTCGCTCTATCTACTATCTAGAGATGTGAGCGATGAAGGACTCTAGCTCAGCACAAGACGTCCCACCCTGCTCCGACATCGATTGGCGAACGGTGCCGCCTAGTTTTTCAGCTCTCTTCCTCATGTCATCCCCTTCCTCTGACGCCATCAGCTTCTTGATTGCATCTTCTATGGTGGACGAAGAAACCAGTTCGTGCCGCCGTGACCAGTCTCGGACAACAAGGCCCACCTTCAATACCTGAGTCACAAGCATGGTGTTTCTCGGCTGGTCTGAGTGCATTGGCCAAGCTGCCATTGGCACGCCCATGCTGAGGCTTTCCATGCATGAATTCCAACCACAGTGACTCAGGAACCCACCCGTTGATGGGTGGGCCAGGATCTCTAGCTGTGGAGCCCAGTCCCTAAGTATTAGTCCCCTACCTTCCACCCTCCCCTCCCCCTCGTAATAGTCGTACCCTTTTGGAAGTGGAGTTCTCCTAGCTTCCACCCCTAGGCCTTCATCGTAAATATCTCCTCTGTCCGCTTCTCTTAACACCCAGATGAAACGTTGCTTGCTACGCTCTAATCCAACTGCAAGCTCGTTGATCTGATCGTCCGGTAGTGACGTCAAGGTCCCGAATGAAACATATAGTACTGATTGCGCTGGTTGCTTGTCTAACCATTCCAAGCACTTGTGCCGGCGACGACGAGGCGATTCTTTTGCCGAATGGAGGATTACTGGGTTCAATGGCCCAACTGCCCATATTTTCTTTCTCCCGTTGAGCTTCTCTTGAGTCAATAGATCCATGAACCTGCCTTCGATGGGCCGGCAGGTATTGTAGAGATCACCCACGTCGAATTTCATCAAATGATACTGACGAGCCATGAAATTCACAAATTCGGCGGTGAAGCATCCTTCGAGTGAGTGATGAGGTACTCCGTTTGGAATGACAATCCCTCCGTCCGTGGGTTTTCCGAGGATCTCCCACAAGTGGAAAACAATGGCGAAGGCCGAGACACTGTGAAAGGCATAGGCCTCGGCATTGGAGAGGGAAGTGACATCTTGAACAGCAAATGCCATGAGAGTGTCGTGGATAACGACAACCCTGTTGGTGAGAGTAGAGAGCGAGCTCAGAAGTGCAGCGATGGGTCCACGGAGATGCAACGAGGCATCGAAGGTGGGTTGGAGATGGGCAGGGAACTTGATGGGGGCATGTGGGTCGGGCGGAGGGTTGTGGAATGGTGGCATGGGGAAGTCATGGAAGTGGAGGTTAGGTATGGCTAGAGGGTTCCAGCCATGGACACGGTCCTTTGCTTGGCGATTATGAGTTGCAGAGCCCACATAGTGGACGGGAATGCCATAGGCCGATATGAGACGGGACAAGTGTAAGAGTTGGTTGAGGTGGCCTTGTGCTGGAAAGGGCACCATTACCACTACAACTGGTGCTTGCCTGCTGAGGCCGTTTTGATCAGAGAAACGACGACGATGATCGTGGAGATGATGGGAATTACGAAGAACACCATGAGGATGAGGATTGTGAACATTATGATGACCCATTGAGACAAGGATGGGTTTTTTTCCTTTAGTTACCTTGAGGCCTTCAAGATAGGTGCATGGAGTCTGGCTTTTATAAGCTAGCGAGCTCTTGGGCTTGTAATTGTTTCTTCATTTTTTCTATTTTTTTTTTTTCTAAAAGGTAACTGTTTCCATGTACATTACTCATTTCCTTGTTCCATCAATATTCATTGAACAAATGAATTCTATTCAAAACACAGACATGTTTTCCAATTTCTTTTTTTTTTTATGAAAACATGTTGGTTAGTGGGTTGTTAGAACATTTTTTTTTTTGATTAATGACTGAATAAAAAGTTGGTCAATAAAATTTCGATTCATTAACAATCAATTCTATGTTCATGTTTTGGTAAACTGTGGGGCCACTCTAAGTTGTTTTTCCCTGGGTATATCCCTCTCTTTATGTATGAGAGAAATTTTCCCTGTAAAATAACTACTCTGGGGTCTCAAAGGAAATAATTAGAATATATATTGAACTGCAATGATGATGCTAGACCCTAAAATAATGCAGAACTGCAAGGACCATGCATGGCCTATGGCCCTGTTAACATATTAACTTATGCGGTTTCTGTCTACATTCTACAGCCAGCAAACTCATGGGGTCTCCAAATTTTAATAAAATAGCAACGTGACTTTGCTTTCAGTTTTGATGGCAGTTGGTCCATAACACTGTTGAGTGAGTCATTCATCTTTGGAAAATTTCCCCACTTTGAGTGGGTGGAAGTGCAACAGAGCAGGGGCGGAGCCAGGGGGTGGCGGAGGGGAGCCATGCCCCCCCACCCCCCTATGCCTTCAAAGTTCCCACAAAACCCAATTAAATTTCACTTATATTTTGATTCTTTTACCCATTTTTCTTAGTTTTTGCCATGTTTTCTAGGTTTTGGCCCCCCTTAAGATTAAGATTGCCATACAAGAATTCTCTAAGAATACACCAGATTTTAAGTCAAAAATATCTGCTATTGTGTTGAATTCCCCAGGAATCCATATAGAGGTAGCCGACAGAGTTAGAGACAGGGCTCAATTCTTTTTCTCTTTTTTGTTTTTCTGATAAGAGAAACTTTATATCAAGGCAGTTGGCATGTCAAAGAGACGGAGCTCAATTCACAAACAGATATCCACGAACAGAACCCATTTTACGACCTAAATAGACGGGTCTACATCTAATCTATGTAAGCGAACGCATACCGGGACCTGGGTCACGAATGTTTGGTCCAAGTTTGCTGCTAGCTTGAAGCTGACTGAAGCCACCAAATGGTAACCATGTCGGTTGTACATAACAATAGTAAAGCAGTGAAGCAAGAGAAAAGGAAAAAAAATCGTGTTTGTTAAGTCTAATACTGATACCATATAAGACTATAATTTCATTTTCCAAATTTTACATGACAAAAATTGGGCATGAGCCCATATGAATGGAACGTGGATTGGGCCTCATAACATGTATCATGTTCCATATACATTGAATGGTCTTTTTGTATCTAGAGCTGGTTTCCCATGGAGATTTGCTGGACAAATAAGATTGTAACATTGAGTGGTCTATTTGTATCTTAGTTGTGCCCCAGCCGAACTCAGGTTTATGTCTCTTCCAGCTTTGATCGGTGTTACATTGAGATGGGTGGGTCCTTTTGATGTAAACATCTCTTTGGTGGGCTTTATCCAATGGTTTGTCCTAGTCTGTCCATATATACAATATGTGGAAAGATAAAAAATCTCTTTAACTAGAATTAGGGACGGGGACAGGTTTGTTGAGGGTTTTGTAAATTTTAAGTTCTTCGTCTTTCTCTTGACCTTTTAATTCCTACCTGACATCTTCGAAATTTATAGTGGGTTGGATTTTCAGAGTCCAAATGCTCCCTACATTCGAGGGTGGGGCAGGTGGTGTCGGCATGTGGAGTTTTAAAATCCGTATCTAATTTTCTATTATTTCCTATTATATATAACCACTAAACAAGTAACATGAAGAAATACCAAAATTTTCAGTTATTTGATTAAAACATATAAAAAAATATATGATCTATCAATTATCCTTCACATAAAATTCAAAATGTTATTAAATTCAAGTATTCAACACCTAATACATAATTTCATGTCTTTCAGACTTTCAGACTTTCACCAATATGTGGATAGGAGAAGATTGGGTTTAGCTTAATACTGTACCTAATCCATAACCTTACGGGTTCTCTAAAATCCTAAAACCCATCCCCATCCCAAAATTCCATTATTCAAAAAAGAAACCTTCCCCATTTGTAGGGCAGAAATTGTCATCCCCTAAGTATAACGACACTGTAAATGCAATAAATTGAAAACCATGATTTAACCTAGAACTAATAATTCTTGTCCACCCAAGTACATTGCCCCTTTAAACTGCCAAACGCCAGATCGCAAATTACCCTAAATGAAAAGAATAGTGATAAGGAATTGGCTTAACTAAGTTTGATGAAGGATAAATTTATAAGGCTAAAAACAAACCAGATTGAGAGAAGGGGGAGGGGGGCACTAACACAATTATTCTAGTGGGATGAGATGAAAAGCATGGGATCAAAATGAAGCATAGGATCAAAATTGATACATAGAGGATTAAAACACAATTAATTAGGGACATATAAGATATAATAAGTAGGGAAGGGATCTAAACAATTCCTTTTTTTCCACAGGCCGATTCTATTTCAACTATCAATCTCGGGCTACAAGAGAGTTTAATTGGGCCATATCAGCCGAAATAGCATTAGCAATACACATAGGAGGGACCCAAACAAGTAAAAAAAGGCGAAAAAAACTTATAGCTAATCTAGCAAGAGTGTGTGACAGCGAGCAACTTTTGCAACTTATGTATGTGGACGAAAGACACTGAGATTGAAGAGAACCGAAGGAAAAACCTATGAAATCAGCCAGCAACTAGATATGGGGAAGATGTGGGCCTCCAACAATACCTGGATGATCTTAAGCGAAAAAAAAAAAAAAAAAACAATAGCTGGGATGAATTCCAAAGGGGTTTCAAATTTGAGATCGGCTTCAGTCAGTGCAAGGCCCATTCGAACACTGTTCGAACAGTCTTTACAGCCTTGCATCGGGAACATCTCCGTACTTCTATGCTTTATTTCATGGCAAGATATTCCCAATGCAAGGCTATGATGGTTGTTTGAACAGGCTTTGCACTGACTGAATTCCATTTCTTCAAATTTGTGTTTTCTTTAGTTTTGAGGAACTTCTATCTTTTTTTTTAGAATAGAGTCAGAGCTGTCAATGGGGTTGGGTCTTGTTTGGTATAGGGAAGTGTTTTCAATCCACCGTTGACTCACCCAACCATCATTCCAAGTTCAGCCCTCTTAAAGCTAGGGATTGGTCAAAACTATCTGATCCAAGGGGTTGAACTGTTAATGTATTTGGCCCAGTTACCAACTTACATGTTGTACACTAAATGTATGTACAAACTTTTGAAAGACATAACTTTACACTCAATTGTCCAATTGAGATGATTTTGTATTTTAGGTAACTTTTTGAGATTTATGCAACCCAAGGTGCCTTGTGCCACTATTTTTGCAAAAAAAAAGAAAACATTTTCTGGTTACAAATCCCAATTTTTAAGATTTTCTATAAATAAAAATTAAAAATTAAAACAGAAAATATAAATTAAACATAAATTAACACATATATACATATAAATATATTTAGCAAATATAATTATTTTTATACACATCTCTATTATTATATATTCATCACACACACACATCTATATTTGATCCAATTATAAAAGGATTGAATTTAGGTTACCCAAATCAGATTCTAGTGGAACTCAAATTTGGGCAAACAAATATTATTGTTGGCCCATCTAATTTTACCCTAGTAAATATTCAAAAATATTGCCTTTAAAAGCTAAAAACAAGGGAACAAGTCACACCACACGAATATAAAGTGCAAATGCTTAGACAGTCATAAACTTCAAAAAGCATGAAAACGCTAGAAACCAAGAAGAAAATAGAAAACGGGTAGGACCAACCCTACTATACGCAACATTTCACATCACATATCCTTCTAAGTAAATTTTCCAAGGCCCACGAAGACTTGGCTTAAAGGCTTCCTGTCCTTTTTATCTATCCATTCCCTCCCTTTTCTTCCCACCATTCAGACGATATGGAACCAACCAATGATAATGCCTCATGTCAGTCATGGGGCTCCAACCATTCTTCAACGTCTCATCGTGGGTTTAAGCATTTTATTATGTTGTGGAGAATTACCATGGGTTTCATAGCTTTCACACAACCATCAAGATCAGTTACTCTGTGGGGGAGGGGGACTAAACTTTTAATAACTAATATATTAGACCTGCCTATCAAAATTCAAAAGCAATATTTGAGGGGATCAGATTTAGTAGTCAAAAGAACTTTTAATAAGTACGTTGAATGAGTACTTAATAAATATTTTGACAATTATCAAAAGTGGTTTTTAATCTTTTTCAAGCGTAGGCTGGGGTATTTTAAGGGTCAAGTGTCAAAATTCCAAGTGCTCATTGAATGTACTTACAACATTGTACCTACCTGATTCAGACTAGTATTTGAAGCCAATTATACTTCTTTTAACCCCCCAAAAGTTTATTCTAGGCAAGGTTCAAAATATCAATACGTTCGATACGTCGATAGAGGTGTATTAGGCAAATCGATACCTTTTTTTTTTACTTTTTTTTATTTTTTCCGAAATCGGTTCAGGGGGGCCGGTTTAAATCTCCTCCACCCCCTGAACCGGTCAGACCCCCGATACACCCACTATAGGGGCATATCAGAAGGGTTCCGAACCGATACGTATCGATACTTTGAACCTTAATTTTAGGTGGAGGGGCAGATATAACCCACCTTACCCCAAAATTCAACGGAAAAGCACAATTCCTTATACTCTCAACCCAGCCCACGAGCACTAAGAAATCACAAAAAGGCCAAACATAAATAAGAAGAAAATACATTAATAAATATGTAAGACAGTAATCTTCATATAGTCTTCCCTCAACGAATTTCTAGGGGCTCGAGGAATATCTTGAATCGAGCTAAAAACCTAGAATATCTTTTCTGCAATGCCCCTATTCATTAGGAAATTTGCACATCTATTTCATTCTCTAAGAGTATAAAAGAATTTAATCCTCATGAAATTGCACATATCCTTGATATTTCTTAAGTAGTAGGTAATATTCCAAGGATAAGAGGCTTTCTAAAGAAAAATCTCCACTAAAATATTATTACCACTCTCCACCTCAATCTCGGTAATGTTATTATTATAGCGTAGAGAGAAGCCGTCATAGAGAGCTAGGAATTCAGCCATTATAGAAGTTTTACAAAGGTTAAAAGTATCGATAAGATGTTGTATCTTTTGGTCTCGATACATCTATTTATAGGTGTTTCGGGACTCTAGTTTATTTCAATAAAAAAGCCATTAAAAATGTCTTTAAAAATCATACTTTGAAAAAAAAAATAAAAACAAATCATTGAGCATGTGTTTTTAAGTATTGATACGTCCCTACTGATACATAGGGGTGTATCGATACTTTGAACCATGAGTCCCACTACCATAAAAATTATGAAAGCTAAGATAAAAAAAAAAAAACCATTGATATCCCTTGCAATGCCTCCACCTGCACTTTCACCCAAGTTTTTTTTTTAATGGATTTTAATGGGAATGTTCAAAACATGAAGAAGAAGGGAGTTTTCCTTAGGAGTTGAAAGACTGCCTTGAAGCGAGCTAATTTCCAAAAGCCATTTATTAACTCTATTGATAAGGGTAGCAGAGGTAACCCCTTTACCTTCAATTCGATCTACGGCTGCATGTCTCCTTCCAAAGAACCCAAAGTAAAATGGGGGTAAATTTTTGATAAGACTATGAGATTGAGAATCCGTAATTGCACGACTCCACCACAACAGAATCCTATTCATCACGTTTTGATCTAGGATGATGAGAATATCAAATAAGTTTTTGCAGTACATCTATAACTTACTAGTCAAAGCTCCATTAACAAAAACATGATGAATACTCTCCAGATTTGGCTGGACACAACAACAACATTTGGGTGCAAGATGGATACCACATTTACTAATCACACTATCAATAGGAATCACATCATGAGTCAATTTCCATGCCTGTTTATGCCAATCAACAATAGGAGCATGGTCTCTATTCACATTCCAAGTTGAAGTAAGAGAAAATTCATCCAAGGCCAACTATACTTACTAACCTTTTTTGGGAGTAAATAATTGCAAAGGCCCCCTTTACTATAGGGTCAATGACAAATACCCCTCTATACTTTCATTTGTGACAACAAAGGCCCCCTCTGTAATTAGCGTCTGCCAGTTAACTGGAAAAGATTTTCATTTGGATGTTTAAAGGTATTTAAATCCTAACATGACTCTTTTATTATCTGTTCAAACGATTTTTCCCTTGGGAGAATGGCGGTTCAATTTAGGATCAGAATTTCTAGGTTCAAAGTACAGTTGGGATAGGTGCTAATTCGGAATAGATACTAATTCACAGATGGGCATTGATGTATAAAATGAGGGTTTTTGACATTTTGAATGTTTATAACTCTACAGTAGAATTCAGAAATCTGCATTGGCTCTGTCCTATTTTTCCGTTTTTCCCTTTCATTTATACTTTGATAACCTACCAATTCCTAAAAATATCGATTCTCATATGATTAAAGATATCTCCGGCAATAAATATACTTTTTCTCAGGTAATGGGGTCAGAGATTCATCTATATCTAGTGATAGTGTACCATACAGCTCTTTGCCAAAAGGGGAATGACTTTGCCCTCATTTTGAAAATTTCATTTCATACCCCTTGAATTAATTAAGAAGATAGCATTTTGATAATTTAGCACCTTTGGTAAATTAATATAACGGTCAAAAGGGTCTTTAATATTGCAACGTAATAGTTCAGGGGGAATTTATTACAAATGAAAATACATGTGTATTGTCAATCTGTCACTGACCCCATTGTAGGGGGCCAGATAATTAAGCTCCACTTTGAAATCTGAATTGTCCCATGCTGGATGAATTAGACCAAGCTATCTTCTAGACTTCTAATGTGATTGTGCACATAGGTTCAAGGTTCAAAATATCGATACAGATTGATACATTCAACATATTTTCTTGTATCAGTATTTAAATCTGATTAAGAGGGATCAGTCAAAGGCCGATTTACCCTTATAAAGATGTATAAAAAAGACTCCAATATAAACCAATACATAACGATATTTTGAACCTTGCATAGATCCAACCTATTGATAACCTTAACCCCAGGACGAGAACCGAGATCGTGCCAGTACTTGATTATGTGTGGGCGGGGGGAAATTAAATTAAATTTTGTAAAGAAAAAAAAAATCAAGAAATATATCTTCATATTCAAATGTCACTATTATTTTGCATATGATACAGAAACGTGCTTTTCCTTCCTTCTATTAATGAAAAAGCGCCAGGGCTGTGATACATACCGTGGAACATGAAGTGAACATTACTTAATCTGTTAATCATGTGGTCCCTGAGACTGGTAAAAAGCTGTGATATTGTCAAGTATGTGGATGTGGGGTTGGCCGGAGTTCAAATGTGGGGGCTGCAGTGTCACATCAATACGAAAGGAAAACGTGTCCCTGTATCACAGAATCACTCTTGCTTTTTTGATTTAAGAATTTGGCTGTTGGCATCAGAGAAAGAAATTGATTTTGACATGCTTGTCATGTCGATCTTATGCTTAATTTCTGTGATCAAGTTTTAATAAATAATAATTATATATTAATTAGCCTCACAGTCCTCATTAGTTACGTAGCTCGCCACACAACTAATGCATTCAGCTCATCCGAGTGCATTTTTTATTGAATTGTATACTCAATCTGATCTGAGCGCTTAATTAAAGGGACCATTGAGTGATGGAATGGCACAAGCATGATAGTGGCTGCACATATTTATTCAATCTACCCATCCTGAATATTATATGATAAATATAAAGTAAAAGTGTAAAAACATTTCACCAGTTACTCATAAATGAGTTCATAATTTTTCCCTGGTTAAGTATTGTTAAATAGATGAATGCAAAGCTTCTATCTTGACATTCAAGATCCTAAATCGAATTATAAAATAAAAGCTTTCATCTATTTAGCAATAGACAACCATACAAGTTGGATGAACATATTATTTAGTGACATAGGCCCAATATAAAATTATCATTTGTTATATAATATAAAATATTATAAATATCTAAATTTTTTATCATTTAATGTCACAGGCCCAAAGCCTGGCCTGGCCTAACCCGGGCCCAGACTTATGTTTCAGGTCAAGATCAAGGCTAGGCCAGGTCCAGCCCTTATTATAGGTGCCAAGCCCAGCCCATGACCACCCCTATTTTCAAGACCCGGATGGCCTGGCCTAACCCGGGCCCAGACTTATGTTTCAGGTCAAGATCAAGGCTAGGCCAGGTCCAGCCCTTATTATAGGTGCCAAGCCCAGCCCATGACCACCCCTATTTTCAAGACCCGGATGGCCATAGGACATTTATTGGCTAATGGGCCCATATTCAGTGGGCCTCAGATTCATTTTTCTTTTTTAAAATTTGTATACATAACATGATTACTCGCCATAAAAGGTACAAAGGAAGATTGAATGAAATTCATTTCAAGGATAAACTCGTAAAAGTTTATAAGAATCATTTCTAACCAATACTCTAGACTTCACCAACTGCCTCCTCTTGCCTGTTTTTGTATAAAGTAATTAGATCGCAGAATTTAATGCAACCACTTTGATTTTTTAACTCCTAGCATTTGGATAATACTTTCAATGATGATTTTGCTTCAAAAGTATTTATTTTCTGCAACACTGTATTGCATAATCCTCAAAGCAATTATTAAGACAGAAGATAATGACCCCCATCTGATCTTATTATGTGCTTGTCCTCCATCAATTCAGAATTATTTCATGCTTTCCCATGTCGGCAAGAATTATTTCATTCTCCACCGTTCACATCCTCATTTTTTATTTTTAGATAAATGGGTCTCATCATGATCAAATCGATAGGTTTAGTGTTAATTTGGGAACTTATCCTCGAACAAAAGTTACAAAACGTGGTTGTATGTCGCTTCCTTTTTTTGAAAAGGAAAATTAGGCAAATTGTCAAGTGGTCATTTCTCATTTGTGAGTCTACCCAATTTATGTAGGTCTTGTTAATCATTGTTTCGGTCTCCCACTAAAATTATCTTATTTTTTATTATTAATAACAATTATTAGGAAGATGGGTCGTCTTAATAATGCAAGTAAATATATGGATTTTTAGATTGGGAGATGGTAAGTAAACTTGTGCAGGTGCCAATATATATGGAGGGTTTCTTTCATTAATTCATCTAATTAAACAGGTTGGATTCGGTAAGGCCAAAGCAAGACTTAGTGAGGAAAAAAATAATAGAGGAAGTTATAGATTTTACAACCCTGTATTTTGGGGGTAGTACTGATACTTAATTTTAGAAACTTTCATTTAAGACAAATCCCTCCTCAACTATTAGATTCCAACACTTTATTTCCTTTGCTAATATTTCATCAGTTAATTTCAAAAAAAAAAAATTGTTAAACATTTTTAAATCTCTAAATTACCACTTTTTTTTTTAATTTGTGGGATCATTTTATCCTTTCTCTTGTATATTTGTAATTTTGTATAAATCCTTTATTTATGTTTCTTTCTTTCTTCTCATTGTAAAGGTTTTGTTCGATTAGGGTTTGATGCTATCCGATTTGGAGGACAATCTGAAACTTTGCACAGGCCTCGGTGATACCCTGGAAATGAGATTCCCGCGGTCAAATTAGTAAGGTAGAAGAGAGAAGACAAGCTGAAGAACTCCTGAAGGTTGTGCAGAAGGTAAGATGAGATGAGGTGTGTTGACTGTTGAGGTGAGGATGAAGTATATGGAGCGTCTGAATCTAAAATATTGGAACAATGAGATGAGGATTCACCTATTTGTAGGAGAGGGGCCTCATTCTATACATATACATGGTTGAAATCTCAGTCCACATGTCATGCACATGGTCTACATATTATGTGTATACGTGGTTGGCTATGGGCCACTTCAAATGTGTTAGCACTGGCAGTTTGATTAGCTTGGTCACAAAGATCTTGGTTCTACGTACGCACACATGGCATCTAGCCTCCTAGCAGCGTGCCTCTACCTACATGCTTGCATGTTGCCTCCTCAGTCTATTGAACAAACGTGTGTTCTTATGGACTTGTGTACATGTATCAGCTTGGTTTGATCTGAGTACAGCTTCGGTCAAGCCATTCAAACTTCAAACAGCCTTTACAATTTACATTAGAAATATCTCCGTATTTATATACTTTCTTTCATCTTTCATGATATATATATATATATCGATCCAGGGTTGCAAGAGGCTATTCGCAGGGTATAGGCACTGGCTTGCCCTGACCAAAGTCGGTCTTAGTTTGTTCTCATTTTTCTTCTCAAGTGAGATATTGTGTTGGTTGCGCCACTCATCTCACTCTCAACAAGGACGAGGTGATTGCCTTCAAGTCGACAGGTCGACTCATCCTGAGGGGACATATCACACATTGTCCGAGCCCGGTGAAGGTGTGTGGTCGCACTCTAGGGTGAGGTGACTTGACTATTCCACCCGTCTCAACGGACCTGTTAGTTTCTGACTAGCAGCCAATTCTGATTGCATCATCAGTCAATTTTGAAATCATGTCTTCTTGCTTATATGCATTTTGAAAGGGCATTTTAGTAAAATAACTTTATCTATCAAAGTATTGGAATCTAAGTTGTGTTTGATTTGAAGAAAAAAAAGTAAGGAAGGGTTCCCTATCTTTCCTTTCAAACCAAATATAACTACTTAAAATGTTCAAGGGGGTATTTATCATGGTTTTTAAAACCAACTTAGAGATCAAACTGGTCAGGGGTATGGTTATCGAGTCGAATGGTTCGACCGTTTCAAATCAAACATTCGGCCCATTCTGACAAAAAAAAATTAAAAATTAAAAAAATAATAATAAAAAACAGTCAAAATGATTTAAATAGTTAATTGCCCGATTTAACAGTTCGCTGACCAAAATCAACGGTTTGAAGGAAAAATCCGATTTTTTTAAAAAACGGCTGACCGATTCCTGGTTTTTCCGGTCCGATCTGCTCTAGTTTTGGAAACCATGGTATTTAATGCAGATAAAAGTTCAGGGTGCTAAATATCACTATCCTCAAAATACAGGTGGTAATCGGTTTGTTAAATACACAAACACAAGAAGTGTGTACTCGTATGTGTGTATACACAAACAAACATACATATATAGTGTAAATTACAAATTACCATCTTGTACTTTTGGGGCAGTGCCACTTACCCTTTAAACTTTAAGATTCCAATACTTATCTTTCTTTCTTCTCTCTCACCCAAAATGAGCGAGAAAGAGATTATCCATTTTCATCATTTGGAAATGTGGTCCTCTTGTTCATACGAATCTTGAAAGGGCATTTTAATAAATTAATTAACCTCATTGTTGGAACTGAAAATTTATCACACATGAAAGTTGAGGGAAGTAAGTATCACTACTTCTATAGTACAGGTTGTTAACCTGTAAGTTACGTACCCAATTTATAATAAACCACTCATCACCATCACCCTCTCTTCTCCCCCTCCCACATGAACATATTTTATATGCATACAGATACATCATATATCATGTGTAAATGGTTATAAGAATACATAGGATCGGATTGACTTGCACAACAGTTCTAACCAATTCAATCTTATAGTGGGTTGGAATTTTCTAACCCTAACCCGAAATCCAGCCGAAACTGGGTTCCAGATGGCCCAACCTAAGTCTCATCCCTACTATGCAATAACGCAAAACCGTTGTGGGCTGACATTTCTTAGCCCAAACCCAATTCCTAACTTGGCCCAAGAGGCCGAAAGTACTGAGAATTTTTGGTACTGGGAGAACATTCCCAGTTGGATGGACTCATCTCTCTTTGCTTTGTCTTAATATATTTCTATTTTCATCTAAAAAAAAAAAACATCCCCAACTGAATCAGACACAAACCAACCCTTTCCAAAATTAAGCATGGTTTAAAAGGTCCCAAGACGGATGTTTAAAATTTTAGATTCATATCTTAATATTTTTTTAAAGAATTATAAAAAGAAAATATTTTTAATGTTTTTTCTCTTTTCTTTATTTTTATAATTATTGGATGAGTTATTAGAAGTTTACCCTATACACCATAATTATATATGAGCTGAAAACTCTTTAGTGTGACCTTTCAATATGAGAAGTGGAAAAGACTAGTGCAGAATTGAATTGTTGAAGGAATTCTTAGAAATTACGTACTTTGGACTTTGGAGATAAATATATCCCTCTCCGAACTTGGTAGGATAGAAACAAATAAAAATAAACTTTTTTAACCCCAAAAGTTACTCTGGATTTTATTAGAATTCAAATTCAATCACCTATGAGGGAGGGGGACGTAGAAGCCTTGCCCCTCTAAATATCTATGCAAAAGGCTAACCGTTCTTAGCCGTACTAAATAGCCTTAAAAGCAAGAGAAGTAAGACTAAATTCACTTCCCGAAGCCTCATTTTAATCATAGTAAGGAGCTCATCATTAAGCCAAATATCCTGTTATTGGTGTTTAAGGCTGCATTTAGCATTCTTTATTTTAAGGATTTATTTTCTTTTTGTCGTTAAAAATTCAGGGTCTATTTGATTCATAGTTGGAATAGGAATCGGAATTAGAATTGGAATTAGAATCAGAATCGGAATGATCCATTCTTATAATCTGTTTTGTTCAGACAGGAATAGGAATAGGAATTCGAATCAGTAATAATGGGACTAAATTCAAATGCGAGAAGCCCTCCTGTTAGTTTTGAAAGAAAAGATAGGGAAATCTATACAAATTCAAACAGTGCTACTGACACGCCAACAGAGGGTTAAAAACACTGGTTTAACCGTCCAAATCATACAGTTTAAACACTTCGATTATCTGGGTCAAGTGATTTGAAAACAATGGTGACCCGTGGCTTAAACCGACCCGACCAAAAGTCTGTTCGGGTCTTGTCAGGGCATGTTGCCTTCTAGTTCGGGTCACTAGATAGGGGGACCCTGACCCGCTTTTTTGGGTTGAATCGACTTTTGCGAGGCTTAGCTCTTTCTGGAATCAGCTTAAAAGATTGACTTTAATACAATATGTCGGATACGCGTCCATGGAAGTTGCCTACATCTTCCCTGGGAGTTCACATCTCCGCCCCCACAGTATATCTTCGTCGTGCAGTGAGAACATCTTTCGATGATATACCAGAACTGACATCATCAGGATATATTCCGATTACACAATGGGGATGTACTGTGGGGCATTATAGGGCGGAGATGTGATCTCCTTTTCCCAATGCTGGGTAGGTGATAAAGCGTTTAGAAGAACATGGGTTCCACTGGGAGATCGGCTTCAGTTCGAACAGCCTTTATTTCTGAGTGAATCCGGTCTCGTTCCACTGCCAAAGTGTGAATACTGGCGTGAGAACTGGGCTACGTAACTATATCATATGGAAATCGGCTTCGGTCAGGGTAGGCCTGTACTTACACCGTCCCCACAGCCTCACACCGTCCCACGCCAGTGTTCTATACGAGTCCGGATCTCTGCCAAGTAATTCCAACACTCTATCACCATGATCTTACACCGCACATCCTATATATGGATTCTCCACGTTTCTGATGGATCCCAGTCTCATGATAAGATGTCCGGTGTCAGATCATGTTGATAGAGTGTTAGAATGTCTTTTGGTGGCAGGAGTATTATGGAACATAGACATGGAACTCAAATACTTGTGTGTTGGCAGCAGATATCTTACTCGTTTTGGAAGGATGCTTTTCATTGTAGGAGAAGAGAAAATTTTACTTTTTTCCACACCACAAGGAATACCCTTCGCTCTATGACGCGTGCTTGACTTCTCTTTCCGTCATTCCGATTTCCGAGCGTATTTTCTCAGAACTTCTTCAGCTTTAATACAATGCTGGAGGATACTATTCAGGGTGCCGAAAGAACTAGATTTTCTCTCTTCTTTTATTTTTAAGAAGAAATGAGCGAAGATGCAGCAAGTATCCTTCCTGGAATGAGCGAAAATAAATTCAGATTTTCTTTTTCTATTGTTTGAGCAGCGGATTAACCGTGTAGAGCCCACTATGCTTTCATGGTTATAATCCTATAAAATTATAAATAGGGGACGGGAGTTTTCGTTATTTAGTACTCCACACTACTCTGTTTTAATTTGCTTACACAGTTAATTGCACCTTCTCCACCCTCAACCCAACTCTGTTCTTGCTTTCACAAACAACAAATAGCAGACCATCTTTGCTTTTGGTTAGAACTCTTTTCAAGTTTTCATTCATTCTCATTTGATCCTAAGCTTCCATTCCACCACAGAGGAAAGAGTAAGTAGAAATGGGTTGGGTAGATGTGGCAGTGGGAGCGTTCATTACCATATTGCGAGAGACTCAGAGGGTTGCATCATGCATGACCACACAAGTCTCCAACATTTTTCAGGAATTTTAGTTACACCGGAATCTGGATACCAAGCAGAGTCAAGTAGAAGGCCATATACAATGAAGAAAAGTGGACCATACATATCTAGATGTCCTATTGCACATGTGCAAATATGGACCATATGCCAATATGTAACAAAGAAATGGGAGCATCCCTAGAAGGATAGATAGTCCCATAGCAGATTTAGATTTGCAAATGCACATGTCAGGACTCAGGACCCACCTTTTCACTGGCATTAATTGCATCCAGTAGATGTCCCAAGTCAGCAAAACTAACAATATAGTAACCATCTGGTCTATATGCCTCTCCCTAAACAATTTTTCTCTTAACAGTCCAAAAAGGCAAGTGGGGACAGTAATCTGATCAAATTGTTCATTGAGGTCAAATGTTCAGTTAGGACCCATCATCTAAGCCTTGCGCCAATCATATGGGGTTGGCTGCATCAATCCTGCTTCACCATTCTGTCCTCTGACAGCTCTGAAAGTCGAACAAAGTTATTGAAATGAGATGGAAAAATTTGTGTTTATTAACTTAGATGATCGAGTATATATACAGAATTACAAAGTAACCGACTTGTGAAGATATCTGCAGGCTGAATGGTGGTAGATATGTGAGAACACTACAAGAAAAACGATCGGTTGAAATTGCTCTGAAGCGGCGGTCATACCGAGCCACCGGCTTAGTATTAATCAGGCGGCGGTTTTGACCGCCGGCTAGATACCAAAAGGCCGCCACCTTAGATTTCTGCCAAATTCCCTTTCATTCTTAGGTGGCGGTCCGAACCGCTGGCTTAGGTGTTAAATGACCGCCACCTTAGGTGTTGTTTGTGGCTAAACCAGCAGTTCCATGACCGTCGGCTTAGATTTCTTTTTTTATCATTTTTATTTATACAATTATACCATATTAATTCTGACATTTTGTGATATCTAAATTGTTTATTGATGTAGCATTTTCATACCTATTTAATACAAAAAAAAAACCATTTGATAAAAATCAATTTAAAATGAAATCTATTAATTCAAAGATTATATATTGAAGTATCCAAAAGACATTGTTCAAATACAATATCCAATTGAAATATAAATAGTACAAGAACTTAAAAAAAAATCAAATTCTATAATAATGAAGCACATCTTCCAATGCAAAAGTAAAAGAAAGAAAAACAAAGGGATTTTTGTCATAGCCTGCAGCTGAAAACATCCTTGTTCAGATCTAGGTATAAACCTCCTTTTTTTTCTTAAGCATCTTTTGTTGCTTCAGAACTTCTTCAATGTCAAAGACAGATAACAAATGGTATCATGCAACTTGTCAGCAGCTTCTTGTTTCCTTTGTTGTAGCTGCAAAAGAAATTCCAGCAGCAACTCCTGCTTCTCTATTTCCTCCCTTGGAAAGGCTAAGTATCATTTCATCTATTATGAATAACTGACTACTAAGTAAATACAGATGCAAAACACATGTCCACAGCCACATTATTTGTTTCAAAGCACAAGGATTTAAAGACATGATCAATGCAATAACAGATAAACGAAAACTGATCAAAAGTGGGAGCAAGAAGTTGCTCCAAATACCAATATAAAAGTAATGGAAGTCTTGAAGTCTGCCACTTCTAGATTTATGAATTCCAGAATAAGATTGGTCGGCCACCATAACTAACCAAAACATAAAAAACTAATGGCCACCATAAGATACTATTTGGGATTAGCTACATAGTCGCCTGAGATCCTCTCAATTAAGAGACATCCTCAGTCTGAGCTAGATTGAGCTCCATCTCAAGATCTCCTGACATGGTCTGAAAATTGCTCCCAATTATTAAAAGTTTTGATCTAATTTAGGTGGGTCCTACAATTTCTCATAAATTCAATACTAACGGAACATTTGACAAAAGAATGCTGATAAAAAAAAATTGAAAAAGGATTAACATTCACTAGCAGCAAAAATACTGCTATTAGCACTAGAATTATAAGATCAATGTTTAAATAACTCATTAGATCAAGATCAAATAAAAGTTAGGTTAACTATAATACTATTTTTATCATACAGGGGCAGACATACTACCAGGCGATCACATAGATAATCGAATGTGAATCTTGCTTCCCCATTACAGCTTTTAGGAACCTCCAAAGTTCTGATTTAAAGCATAATGCAAGCATTGATCAATTATTATCAGGAACCTCCAAAGTTCTGATTCCAGGACCACAAATCCCAGGGTCTTGCAATTATCTCCACTGCTTTATGGTACTAACAAGCTTTTTTAATGTATTATATAATAATACCCAGGTGGCAAGTTGCTTGGCCCACACCCAAACTCATGCAAGCATGATACTCTCTTTTGGGTTTGCATGATTCAAAAAACTAAAAGCAATAGGCTGTAGAATACCACCAAATGGGTTGCATGGTTACAAAAAGTCACTTTTTTACAACTTTGACAAAAGTGGGGCCCAGTTTTTTCAACCATACTGCGAGTTTTCTTATGGACCAACCAAATGGTTCATAACAAAATGATAGAAACTACTATGAGCAATAATAGAAAGAGCAAATTTTTCATCTCCTCTCTCCTACTGGATCCAATATGACCAAACTGAATGTGATCTAACCTATTGCTACCTCCCCTAGCTAGTCCTATATGACCCAAACACTTAATTCACTTTTGAGTAATGCAACCCAACTAGAGTTTATTGTAATCTACACTCCTAAGCCAACTCAAGAGTGAATAAATGAGCCAACAATTCTAATAAAGAAGATGGAACAAAAACTAGGGTAAATGGATATATTATATATCATATATGAGCTACAGGCAAATGTCAAAAAAGAAACCTAAACCGGTTCCCAACCCTAATAGAAGAACAAATCCTAAACTCCAAACACCAATCACAAGCACTCTTTATCAAACATGATCCCTAAAAGTTGGTTTCAAATTGTAGATTAAGACATGCCAACAAACAAAGTAGTAGGCCACATCTAGGTTGTTCATAGTCAAGAAAGAAATACTCTATGACCAGTATCATTTGTTTTCTTCCTATTAAATCTGAAAATAAATCAAACTATTAAGGTGCAATTTTGTTTCTTACTTCTGGTTCAAAGCATTTCATTGACCACCATTTCTTATTATAATCCAGCAATTTAGTCATCAATAGAAGGCCAAAACTATAAGTTATGTCTTAATCCTGCTTGATTATGTATAGAACAGGATAAAAATATCTCTATCCATCTATAGTATAGAATGGTCAGAACCAAAATTCTAATATATATTTGAAACATGAACACATATAAAAGTTCAATAATTAAACTAAACCACCTGAATGAGAAGAAAAAAGAACAATTCTCATATGAAGAAATTTTAGAATGGTAGGATTCTCAAATATCTTTAGGAAGAAATAAGTTAAATAAGCATGTGAATACAAAGAACTAGAAAGAAATACAGAAACAATGTATCTTGAGATGCTATATTTAAGAACCCAAGAACAAGAATGAAGCTCAAGGGAAAGGCCTCGATTACATCCTCAAAGACTCAAAATTAGAAGATTAGGACAAATTGAAATGTAAATTACCCTCATATAAATTCAAAAAAAAAAAAAGAAAAAATTTCAGATGAACCAGGATTACTTAAAAAAGTAAGCTATCCTCTTATAGTAATAGATTAAAAAATAAGTCAACCAAAATTTATCTAGAAAAGCATAGAATTAAAATCATATCTTAAGAAAGGATTTGAGTTGAAAAATCTTTTCTTCCCACTTAATTTTCTCCTCATTCTATAAAGTAGAAGAATTTACAACTCTTTCCCTTTATAGAAAGGGTTTAACATAATTGCAGAGTTTCTTCCAAACAAGTCAGGTCTATGACACTACTAAAGAAAGCTTAAGAGGAAACAATAACAACATATCTCTTACATCTTGATATTGTTGTTGATTATTTCACAAGGGTAAACATGGGAACGAAGATCCCACCACCACCAACACCCCCACACTCCCAAAAGCTACTCTAAAGAAGTCAGTAATCGTATCCAAGACACTCTGCTAGCCAAATTTCATATCCTGTAAATACATATCAAAATCATATCGTTAACATGCAGTTGGAGCAAAACGAAAAAAAAAAAAAAAAAAAAAATTGTTTACATACGCCTTGGTGAACATACCTCTTGTGCTTGCTCTTAAGAATCGTTGACGACGACGGCAAAAAAACCCTCAAATGGCAGAAATCCCTAAAGACAATACATGTGGGTGAGGTCGAAGCACAAATGAATCAACCACAAAGAAGAAGGCAGTGATGATATTTTAAGAGAGAGAGAGAATGAGAGTGAGTGAGTGAGTATGTGTGTGTGAGAGAGAGAAAGAGAGAAAGATCTTACTTTCACCACTGCAACTGGTTTTCTGCTATGGAGAGAACCCTTTTTCGTTAGAATTTTGTCGAAAGTGGAATTAGCAGAATGCGGGAGTTTTGGCTTTTGGACCTCTCAGCGTTAAGTAATTTAGACCGGTTCAATTTAAAAGGCGTCGTTTCAGTTCTAAAGACCGCGTGGGAATTAGCAGAATGCGGGAGTTTTGGCTTTTGGATCTCTCAGCGCCGGGTTATTTAGACCGGTTCAGTTTACAAAGTGTCGTTTCAGTTCTAAAGACCGCCGCCCAATTTTTATTCTTCTTTTTTTTAATTTTCTAGGCAGCGCGGTCCTCGAAAGAACGCCACCTCAGATCTTTCTATAGCGGCGGCCTTGAAGACCGCCAAACCGCCGGCTCAGGTCATTTTTCTTGTAGTGGAAGTGATAATATCGCCAAGCTGGATGTATTCATGAACAAAGTGATAATCAATTTCTATGTGTTTAGTTCTTTCAAAAATACCAGATTTAATGCAATGTGTAATGATGCTTTGCTGTCGTAGAATAAACGCATAGGGGATCGAGAGACTGTGTGTTGTTTTTTAGTTTTCTAGGATAATGGAGAATCACCAAGAAGCATCAGATAACCAGTTGTGGAGCGTCTCGTTATTGGACAGCTGGCCTAATCTGAATCGTAGTAAGCATCAAGTTGAAGAGATGATTGAGCAGAAAAAGAAAAGGCCTTGAGAAATCGTACCCTTGAGGTACCAAACAACTCTGAGAGTAGCATCAAAATGTTCATCATGGGGATCATGCATGAATTGAATGAGGCAATTGACTGCAAAGCTGAGATCAAGGCGCGTAATAGTCAGATACACCAATCGGCCTACTGGTATAGAGTTGGGTCAGAGAAAGTGAGACTATTTGGATCTACAAAGTGCTTTTGTCGTTCCATAGGTGTGAGGCATGGATTGCAGTCCAACATGTTTGTATCACAACGAAGATCCATAATGTATTTTTGCAGGTTGAGGTATATCCCATCTTGGGTGCATGAAACTTCAAGTCCCAAAAAAAAAGTTAAGGCCCCAAGGTCTTTGATGCCGAACTTGTCATTGATGTAGGTTTTGAGGGAGGTAATTCTATATGGATAATTGCCAGTAATGATGACATAATCAACATAGACCAAAACAACCGTGTAAGAAGCATCATTTGAGATGGTAAAACAGGAGTAATCTGCGGTTGATTGTGTAAAACCAATGGAGGTGAGGACATGTGTGAATTTTGCAAACCACATGCGGGATGCTTGTTTTAGGTCATAGAGGGACTTTTGAAGTTTGTAGACTCTTCTGTCACCGTTTTTAGCAAAGCCATGAGGAATGGATATGTAGACTTCTTCATTAAGATCACCATGTAAGAAGGCATTGTTTACATCTAGTTGATGAAGGGCCCAACCACGAACTGCTGCCACAGCAAGAAAACAACGAATAGTAGATAATCTTGCTACTGGAACAAAGGTGTTGTGGTGGTCAAGACCTTCAATTTGTGTATAGCCTTTTGCAATAAGTCGGGCTTTGAACCGTTCAATAGTTCCATCAGCTTTGTACTTGATATGATATACCCATTTGTTGCCAATGGCACGCTTATCGGGTGGCAAATCAACAATGGTCCAAGTATCTTTCTTTTCTAATGCTTCAATTTCAGCTGCCATGGCTTGGCACCATCTAGGATCATGGGTAGCTTGTAGGTGGTTGGTTCAGTCTCAAGGGACGCACCATTGGTTCTAGATATGGATGGTAGTTCAACGAGGTCGAGTGGTGGAAATGGTGGTGGTGTCAATGGTGTCAATGGTGTCAATGGTTTGGGATACTGTGTTCAGGTTATCAGCAATAGTGGGTTCAATGAAAACGGGCTCAGTAGTTGCGAGCTGGGTTGGTTCAATAGGTGCGGGCTGAATGGTAGTGGAATCACAAGGTTCCCCTGGATAATCTACAACTTCATTGGGTGATATGATTGGCAATACTTGAGTAGTATTTTGCTCAGCCATTTGGAATGGAAAATAGGTCTCATAGAATATGACATCACGAGAAGTAAATATGTGGTGATTTTCAAGATCATACACACGATATTCTTTCTGGGCATGTAGATATCCTACAAAGACGCATTTTGCGGCTCGGGCAGCAAATTTATCTGAAGGTTGAGGGTGTATTTGTGAGTAACAAAGACAGCCAAAGACTTGCATGTTTTCATATGAAGGTGGGCAGTTAAACAAAGCTTCATAAGGAGAAATTCCTGAAAGGACCTTAGTGGGTTAAAGATTGATTATATATGTGGCAGTAAGGAGGCATTCTCCCCAAAAAGAAAGAGGAAGGGATGCCTGAAACCTCAACGCACGGGCCACCTCAAGTAAATGGCGGTGTTTGCGTTCTGCTATGCCATTCTGTTGAGGGGTGTTAATGCAAGAGGTTTGGTGAATTATTCCTAGAGAAGTGAAGAATTGTTGGATAGACTTTGAGTTAAATTCAGACCCATTGTTCGATCGGAATTGTTGTACTTGACAATTAAATTGGCAACGCACCATATGGAAAAAAACTATAAGCAAAGAACCTGCCTCTGACTTATTTTTCATGAGATAGACCCAAGTGCAACAGGTGTTATTGTCTACAATGGTTAAAAAGTAATGTGCACCAGAATGTGAGGGGTTTTATACCCACCTCAAATGTCACAATGAATCAAAGAGAATGGAAAATTACTACATGAATTACTAATTGGAAAGGGCAATCGTGTTATCTTGGCTCAGTGACAAGCATCGCAACAATGTGAGGGCGCAACAATGGAACTCACCCATCACATATGCCAAAGAACAGAGTCATCAGCTGAGGAGACTGCTGCGGTGCTTGTCGCATATGCCCAAGAACAATGATGAGAGGGCGCAACAATGTGGGAGAGACAATGACGATAGGAATGCCCAAGTCGCATATGCCAAAGAATGGAGTCATTAGCTGAGGAGACTTTGTTGGAAAAGACCTAAGGGGCAATTGTCGAAGGAGCAGGTTGAAACCAGAGATGATAGTCCTCTATGGAGCTCACTTGTTCCAATCAGTATCTTGGAATGAGGGTCCTAGAGGACATAGAATGTGGGGAAAAATATAACAACACAGCTAAGTTGGCGAGTAATTTGACTAATTGAAAGCAAATTGCATTCAAATGATGGAATGTGCAGAACATGGTCAAGTGTATGATTGCCAATAGTTACAGTCCCGCAATGAGTTGGATGGAAAATACCACCATTAGGTAAATGAATAAGTTTTGGTGTGGTCAATTGTTGTTGTTTAGAAAAGAGGGGTGTGGAAGAAACCATATGAATGTTGGCACCGCTGTCAATGGTCCATTCAATTGGATTGGTATGCTTACCAGAGGATGTGGCGGCAATAACAAGAGGTGAGAATATTGCTGCATATTGAGACCGACAATCGGTGATGGTGCATCTATTGTGGAATGAGTCTGATCAGAGGTAGCATAAGAAGCGGGCTTGTACGATCTTGGAGATGATTTGTCAGTCTTTCGCCGATTCTTGTCCCAATTGGCAGCGTAGCCATTCAGCTCGTAGCATTGATTACGAGTGTGACCATATTTCTTGCAGTAGTCACACTTATATCGTGGGCGAGATCCAAGATTGGTTTGTGTTCGTGAAGTTTTAGTGGATTTGTTGAATCTTGCATTGAAAGTTGTTGCTTTAGGTTGTAGTGGTCGAACAAAGACAATCTGTTGATGACGCTCTTCTTGTACAAGCAACGAATATACTTTGTTGATCATCGGCAAAGGATTTGAATTGAGGATATTTGATTGTATGGTGTTATACGTATCATTTAATCCCATTAAAAATTGATGGAGCTTCTCATTCTATCTTTCAACCATGAAAGCCTTTGGTGCTCCATAGGTGCATTATGGATGGATGACCAGCGCCCCAAGCTCGTCCCATAGGGTCTTAAGTTTGGTAAAGTATGCAGCAATGCTTAGATCGCCTTGCTGCAAGAGAGCCAGATCTCGCTTCAATTGATGAATGTGGGGTATATTACCCTGTGAAAATCTTTCTTCCAATTCCTTCCATATTTCAGCTGCACAGTCAATGAACGCCACACTGTCGTATAATTCCTTTGACAAGGCATTGAATATCCAAGCAACTACCATTGAGTTGCACTTTATCTAGGCACTTTCCTCTAGTGTCGATTCAGGTGGCTTTAGCAGCAATCTGTCCACAAACATGAACTTGTTCTTGGAATAGAGAGTGTTTTTCATTGCTCGTTGTACATCGGGAAGTTGTCTCCGACGAGTGGTGATGAAACGAGCATGGCTCCTGGGCTATCGGATGGATGAAGAAAGAATGGTGAGTCGCTCCCAAAATCCAATGACATGGTGTGATTCTTTTTCTTCGCAGCGGTAGATCACTGCTCTGATACCATGAAAGTCGAACAGAGTTCTTGAAATGAGATGGAAAAGTTGTGTTTATTAACTTAAATGATCAAGTATATATACAAAATTACAGAGTAGCCAACTTTCCACACATGCCTTAATGGATAGCTAGATGGCCAGTTGTAGCTAGCTATTGTTTCTTGAATTCTGACAACTGTCATATACATTTACAAGCTCAAATAAGAAAACAAAACAAGACCCAAAATGATCCCACCCCCCAAATTTACAAAGGGAAAGTGTTCACACTATACAAAAAATTCTTATCCACTCCAGATTCAGCCAGCCCATCAGCAACATTGTGGAATTCTCTAGGGATCCATTTAAAAGAGCAAAAGATATTGGTTGCAACTAAACATGTTCATGGGCTGGGTGGCCCGACGGGGCGGCCCGGCCCGGCCTGACCCCCAGACGGGCTTGAACAGGTTTTTTGGCCTGCGGGCTTAACCTCGGGCCAAAAAGCCCGACCCGCATAAAATTCGAGCCGGGCTCGGGCTTTGCCAAAATAGCCTGGCCCGAGCCCGGCCCGACCCGACCTATAGTTAAACCTAAGTAAAAACCCTATGTGATGTCCATTTGAATAAATATTTTGATTTGAGAATGTTGTTGATTCACTTGTAGGCCCATTGTTCATTTAAATAGGGGAAAAAACATCTAAATTAAAATAGAAAATGTCCATTTGAATAGGGAAAAATTCGAATTTCTTTTATTAGGTCGAGCTTCGGGCTCGGGCTTCGGGCTTTTTATCAAGGCCGGGCTCGGGCCCAAGTTGTAGGCCCGTTGGTCGGGTCGGGCTCGGGCTCGAGCCTAACATTTTTCTATTAATAAAGAGTCAAAGTCCGGCCCGAGCCCGACCCATGAACAGGTCTAGTTGCAACTCATTTAGCCCAACAAATTACAATTTTAGAGTCACCTTCCACCACAATAGAGGATAAATCAAAGGTTACAACAGCTTGTAAAGCAACTAGTAGAGCCAGAACTTCAGCTTCAGATCTCAATATCACCAATAGGACCACTATAGGCCCAAACCACCTCACCATTAAAACTGAAAATGCAACCCCCAATACCAACTTTTCTTTGGGCATTTGTCACACACTTCTACAACTTCCATCAAGTTAGAAAATAAAGTCAAATGGGGGCCTTGGGGAGATCAGAGCACTGCAATCAATTTCAAAGCAAAAGAAGTTTAGAACTTGAAGTAGATTTCTGTCCATATCTCCAAAAGAAATGCCTCTAAATGTCTTAATGGGTAAGCAACCAAGAGGAGATCATAAAGAGGACTCTATCTTCCAGTCCAACAAGGGAAGAAACTTTATTCTCAAATAATCTCTTATTTCTTTCTTCCTAGATACCCCACAAGACAACATGAATTGTAGTTTTTCCAAATAGAGAACCACTTTTCCCCAACCTACAACCAGGCCCTTGACATAGAAAATCACAAATGGAGTTGAGGGAGCCCGATAGAAGCTTTTACCATGGAAGAGGTCCAAAAAGTACTGCCATAAGCTTCTGGTGAACTCACAATTGATGAGAAGGTGGCCACAAGATTCCCCATCCTTAATACACATTAGCCAAACATGTGGAGCTATGTACAACTACCCCTTTCTTTTTATAAAAATCTATCATAGGTATTAATCCCTTCATAGGAAGCCTCCTAAGTGAAAAAGAAACTCTAGAAGTGACCATAGATAGCCAAATCTTCTTGTATGGTATTAAAGAAGAGGAGCCAGCCACCAACTTACGAAAGTAGTACTTCATAGAAAATAGTTTGTTTTGAAGAAGGTGACCAAACGTGCTTATTCAAGAGAGAAGCTATTACCTAACTCTCACTATCAGAATCTTTGGAAGTTGAAATTAAAAGAAAATCCCTAATCCCTCTAAACATGATTGAGGATACCAGAATTTCATTGTTCAAAGAGAAAAGATAAAGATTAGGGTAGGAATGGAAAAGAGGTTGTTGACCCAACCAAGATTTATCTATAATATAATAATGTTACTAGTGTGTCCGGAAGTGCGTCGTTAAACACTCCGGACACCAGTTTAAACATTTATAATTTTTATCATTTCTCAAACACCTACTAACATAGTAAAGGGATGAGAACGGGTCATATCCACAGAGAAGCGAGGGAAAAATTAATATGTACTTAGATCCGGACAAGAGAATATAATCGAGAATTGCAAAAAATAAGAAAATAAAATCTATTAGTGTTGAAATTAAATGATTCGGAATTATACAAAAAATAACTAAAATTCAGAATTTAACAAAGTGTAGAAATCAACAAAAGAAATAAAAGAAATAAACAAAGTTGGTCCAGAATTCGGATCCAGTGGCGGTAGCTGCAAATCGGCCAGACAGCTTGTAGAAACCCCTCCTAACAAGAACCGGGCATCCGTCCTTTCTACAACCCTCGAACCCCTCGAAACACCTTAGCCCTAAACTAAACGAATTCAGATCTACAAAACAAAGAAACGAATAAGAATTAAATCTAAAAGATTGCAGAAATAAAAATAACAGAAATGAAAATAAAGTAAAGAAAATAATGGTTGATCAAATCCAGTGGCGGTAGTTGCAGAATGGTTGAACAGCTTGCAGGAACCCCTCCTGACAAGAATTGGGCGTCCTCCCCTTCTACAACCCTTGAACTTCTCAAGAAACCTTAGCCTTGTAACTGGGCGAATTGGCCAACCCCTTCTGTAGGGCCCCTAAGGTCTTTTTTATAGAGAATGGTGGATATAACTACAATTAGAGAGAAAGAGGGGGCGACAGCTAGGTTTTAGCAAAAATATGGATGCCCAAGGGTTTAGAATGAAGGGTTAGGATGGTTCTAGGGTGATCCTAAGGTTGAGAAGAAAAGGAAAAGGCACTCAATATTATGTAAGGTTGAGATTTAATGGCTAAAGGTTGAATGGTGAAGATTAGAAGTTAGGTGGCTCCTAGGGTTAGAATGCTAAAAAGAGAGTGCCCTAGAATGGATGGTGGAGATTAGAAGGAATGGAAGGTGAGGATTTAGCAGTTAGGGGTGGTTAGGGTTTGTTAAGAGTGAAAAGAATGGGTTAAAATGCATCCTAGGGTTTACTAAGGCGTGGGGAGCATGCTAATACAGTAGGAGGGGCGCCAAACTGGGTTTAGCAACTAGGAGGCGCCCTCCTACTTTCAGTTTTTCACAAAACACCCCCTCTCTCAACTGGTCTTCACACTAGCTTCCCAAAAATTGCACTTCAGCCTAGAAAACTTCCCAATTTTCTACATAATTTGCACAGAGATCCTCAGAGGTCACATAATTGATTTTAACTGGGAAAAATGTACACTTTGACTATTCTAAGGCTGAAAATACCCTTGAATTGATGCCCTTAAGGCATCAAAATGTAGGGTTATCAGTTACCATTTCCAAAATTGTATCTAATGAAAGGAGAAAAGAACTGGCTAAGGGAAACAATACTTTTTCAAGGATTTACTAATGAGGTCCTATAGAGAGACAGGTTACTATCCCATCCATTGCTATCCCTTCTATATTTACTTTAAATAATCGAGGCCCAAAGATTATTTTTCTCAATAGGGAAACAACATAACCATTTTCCAAGGAATGTAATACCCCCTTCTAGTTTCAACTTAAATTATTTCTTACTACTTCAACCAATCTTTTTTTGGTCTACGCTTAGCCCTTCTAGCCCTTGCAACTTGCAACAAATCACTTATTATGGGTGTTGTCAATGTCTTCTATGTATGTGAGCAAACCATCTTAGTCTACTTTCTCTCATTTTATCATCTATTGGAGCTACTCCTATGCTCCTTCAAATAACTTAATTGCCGACCCTATCATTTCTAGTTTTTCCACTCATCCATCTCAACATACACATTTCTCCCATACTCATTTTTTCAACATATTGTTTCTTGATTGTCCAATACTCTGCTCCATACAATATAGCTGGCCTTACAACTGTTTTATAGATTTCTCCTTTCGACCTAAGTGGCATTTTCCTATCATGAGGTTCCAGATACACCCCTCCATTTTGCCCATTCTACTCTAATTCTATGGGCAATGTCCTCCTCAATCTCTACGTTGTTAAGAATTATCGTACCAAGGCACTAGAAAAGGTCATATTGGGTTATCTCTTGGTCTCCAATCCTAAGCGTACATTGATTTTCACTCCTATTTTTATTAAATTTATATTTTGTTTTAGTCCTACTAATTTTAAAACCTCTTGTTTCTAAGATATTTGTCTATAAACTTAATTTTGCATTTAATCCTTCATTAGTTTTGATAAAGTTCATATTTGTATATCTGTTAGTTTTAGAATAAAAGAGAAAGGAAAGACAAAGAGAGGGAGAGAAGAGAGAGGAAGAAAGGAGAAGAGTGAAGAGAAGGAGAGAAGGAAGAAAGAAAGATAGGTTTGAACTAGAGAGAAAAATCTATGCTCTCTAGTCAGCTAGGTTAGTTTTCTATATTAAAACAAATTGACTCTTGTGCCCCTACTTAAGTGTGGGACACATCACTTAACTCAACATTACACCTCATAGTAAATATAAACAAAAGGACTAATCTGCCCCTATATAATAAACACTAACACTCCCCCTCAAGCTGGTGAATATATATCATATAATCCCAACTTGTTACATATGTAGTCCACTCTTGCCTAACTCAACCAATGGTGAACAAATCTGCCCATTGGCTTCCTGTGTTAACATATATTGCACTTATCACTCCACTAAGAACATTTTCTCTCACAAAGTGATAATCAACTTCTATGTGTTTTGTTCTCTCATGAAAAACTGGATTAGAGGAAATGTGGACTGCAACTTAATTGTCACAATAGAGCTTCATCGAAGTGTCAATTGAGTACCCCATCTCCTGAAGAAGATTTCTCAACCACACTAATTCACAAGTTGTTTGTGCCATGGCTCTATATTCAACCTATGCACTACTTCTTGCCACCACTGTCTGTTTCTTATTCTTCCATGTCATCAAGAAAGGTACAATAACCTGTAGTGAACCTTCTGTCAGATACAAAACCAACCCAATCAGCATTGTTATCCTTCTATTTCAAGATTTCCTCTACTCTTGTATAGCAAGCCACGACCAAGAGCTCCCTTCAAATACCTTACAATCCTTAGAACTGCATCCCAATGTGAAACTCAAGGGTTCTGCATAAACTTACTCACCACACTAACTACAAATGAAATATCTGGCTATGTAATGGTTAGGTAGTTTAGTTTACCCACCAACCTTTTGTCCCTTCCTAGATCTTCAAACTCCTCACATGTATCACTACTCAACTTGACATTCAATTCCATGGGTGTTTCAGCTGATTTGGCACCCAACAACACCTTGTCTCCTCTAGTAGATTAAGGACATTTCCTATGGCACAAGTTAATACCATACTTAGACCTCGCTACCTCTATCCCTAAGAAATATCTTAGTTTACCAAGGTCCTTTATCTGAAAGTGATCATGCAAAAAGGTTTTCAACCTATCAATCTCGAACTTGTCAGTGCCAATAATAACAATATCATCTACATATACCACCAACAAAATCTTCCCAACACCAGAACCATAGTTGAATACTGAATGGTCAACCTGACGTTGTTTCATGCTAAATTTCTTCACTACTTCACTGAATCTGCCAAATCATGCACGAGAGGACTATTTAAGTCCATAAATAACTTTCTTGAGTTTACACACTTTGCCATCCTCCCCCTGAGCAACAAACCTAGGTGGTTGCTCCATATACACCTCCTCAAGAAGATCACCATGAAAAATAACATTCTTAATATCAAGTTGAAACAAAGGCCAATCATACATAGCAGATAGAGAGATCAAAACACGAAGTGAACCAATCTTGGTAATAGGAGAAAAAGTCTCCATGTAGTCAATGCCATATAACTATGAATAACCCGTTGCAACCAACCGAGCTTTCAACCACTCAACACTACCATTAAGTAAATACTTTATAGTGTATACCCACTTACATCTGACAGCATGCTTACCAAGGGGAAGAGTAGTGATATCCCACATATGATTATGAGCCAGAGATGAGAGTTCTTCCATCGCTTGATGCCACCCTAGAGAGATAAGGGCTTCTTGGACATCCTTGGGAACAGAAACAAAAGATAACAATAAAACAAACTGTCGATGGGAAGGAGAAAGGTGAGAAACATAAACATAATTAGAGATAGGATGAAGGGTACAACTACATTTAACTTTTCGCAAGGAACTAGGAAGGTCAAGGTAAAAAATGGGGTGTGATGGTGCTGCGAAAACTACTGTTGGATCCGTCAATGGTGAAGAAGTTGGAGGAGTCGGTGCATGTCAATGCATATACACTTGCTAGATAGGTGGCCAAGTAGCAAGAAGTGGCATCAGAGGCAATGGTTTAGTAGCTGGAACAAGTGGAATAGGGCCCACAATAAAGACTGGAAGTAGAAGAGAAGAAGAAGAAAAAGAGACATCCAACCCAAAAAAGAATAGAACCGACTCAAAGAAAGTAACATCAGGACACACATAGCAACATCGAGAACTGGGATTATAACACTTGTACCATTTTTGTGTCATAAAATATCCAAGGAAGACACACTTAGTAGATTGTGCATCTAATTTGTCTAGTCCAGGGCCAAGGTTATGAACAAAACAAACACACCCAAAAACCCTAGAAATGAGAGGAAAAGGGGACAATGTAGGAAACAAAACAGAGAAGGGTGACTGACCATCAAGGATGGGCATAGGCATTCAGTTAATAAGAAAGCAAGATGTAAGCACAGCATCACTCCAAAAACATTTGGGTACATTCATATGGTGCAACAGGAACCGAGTAGTTTCCAAGAGGTGACGGTTCTTCCGTTCAGCTACCCCATTTTGTTGAGGGGTGTAAGAGCAAGAGGTCTTATGGATAATACCATGTTGTTCTAAATATTGCTGAAAAGGCATATAAAAATATTTTTTGTCATTATCAGAACGTAGGATCATAATATGAACACTAAATTGAGTGTGAATTTCAGCATGTGACTTTTGGAAAATAGAAAATAATTCATTTCTTTCTTTCATAAGACAAAGTCATGTCATCTTTGAATAATCATCGACAAAAATAACAAAGTACTTGTAGCCATTGTGTGACACTATTTTATTTGGACCCCAAATGTCTAAATGGACCAAAGAAAAATGATTCGACATACGACTATCGACTCTAGGACTAAAGGAAACCCGATGATGTTTCCCATACTGACATGACTCACAATCCAAAGTAGAAAGACAATTCAATGCTGAAATAAGTTGCTTAAGAGCTTTAAGAAATGGATGTTCAAGTACGCAATGCCACTGGAGAGGAGAAAGAGACATCTGAAGAGTTGTTGACGAACCACCACCACCATCAAGATAATACAGTCCACCATCTTCATGTCCTCCACCAATCTTTATTCTGGTCTTGAGATTCTGAAAGACAATAGATGAAAGGTAAAAGGTGATAGAACAATTAAGAGACTTGATCAATTTACTAAAAGACATAAGATTAAAATGGAACTTGGGAACATACAGAACTAAAGGCAAAGAGAATGAACCAGTGTTAACATTATCGGTACCACATATGGAAGAAGTGCAACCATTAGCAAGGGTAATAGTGTGGGTTGTAAAGGATGAAGAAAGAGAAGAGAACACACCTAGAGTCCCATTCATATGATTGAAAGCTCTAGAATCAATGATCCAATGGAAGGGTTTGGATGCTAGACAAGCCATACCTGAGTAAGCAAGTATAGCTATACTCGGTTGAGAAGTAACCTAGATCAACCGTTCATATTCATTACATGAAATACTCATCATCTCTTGTTCGGAGGAATTTGTAGATGGAGGTGTCTAATCGACCTGTTGACTCTCTTGTCCCATACCACCACTAGCCACTGCATTTTGTGCATGTGTCAACTCGGTTTGGTCTCATGCTTTCCTCAAGTGAGACATCAGTGTTGGTTGCGCCACTCATCTCACTCCTAAGGACAAATTGAATGTCTCCAAATCGCAAGGTCAACTCATCTCGAGGGGAAGTCACATGTTGTTCGAGCCGAATTCACATCTACACTCCATAAAGGGCACCTCACAACATATCTTAACTGTGTATTGAGAACATCTCCCACTGAAAACTACGAAAGATGTTCCCAATGCACACTGAAATGTTGGTCGCCCCTGTGGGGTGCAGATGTGGTTTTGTACCGAGCCATGTGAGTGACTTGACCATTCCACTCCCAGTCGGCTCAATACACATGTTAGTCATTTTGAAATGTTGTTTTCTTACTTATACGCATGTTGAAAGGGTGTTTTAGTAAATTAGCTATTTCTATCAATCCAATTGGTGGAAAAGGGACAAAGTATTGGAATCTAAAAGTTGAAGGGGCTTTGTTGCAAATGAAAGTTCAGGGCGCTAACTTTGACCACCCTTAAAGTACAGGTGGTAATCGGCTTGTTAAATATACAAACACACGTGTGTACACATACATACATACAGGTTAAAATCAGTAAATTACAAATTACCATCTAGTATTTTGGGGTAGTGCCACTTACTCCTTGAACTTTAAGATTCCAATACTTTGTCCCCTCTATTAGCATTCCCTTAATTAACTTCAAAAAAGACTTGCATGTGACTGTCATGTATATGTTAAACATTTCCAAATCCCCAAATTACCCTTTTCTTAATTTATGGGACCAATTTTTCCCTTTCTCTTACATATTTGTATAAAGAATAAAACCCCTTATTTGTCATTCTAAAGAGATGATGTGCTTTCCCCTGCCCATTTTCATCATTTTGAAATTCGGTCCTCTTGCTCATAGGAATCTTGAAATGATATTTTAATAAATTAACTTCACCCAATTAACAATGAGGGGGCAAATTGTTGGAATCTAAAAATTTATGAGATCTTTGTCGCAAATGAAAGTTCAATGGGCAAGTGTCAACCCCAAAGTAAAAGGTGGTAATCTGTAATTTACCCTATTTATAAACATATATGCAAGAATATCTAGTAATAAGAATAATACATTGGATCGGATTGACTTGCACTACAGTTCTAACAGTTGGTTGGCATTTTCTAACCCTAATCCAATCTTCAACCCAACCCAAACTGGATTCCCATTGGTCCATCCCAAGTTGAATCCCTATTATATATGCACTAACCCAAAACCATTGAGGGTTGACATTTCATAGCCCAAACTCATCCCTAAATGAATTAGACACAAAACAACCCTTCTCAAAGAAGGGTGGGGGTGAGTTTCCCTATTAACTTATCCCATTGGCATGATGTTTTTGGGGGAATATCATTGAAAGTTCATTTGTTTTGCCCATTGAAGATGTCGGATGGTTGAGTGGAATAACAACATAGCATTCCCACCGATGAGTTTTTGATAAATTTGAACAATTTAACAGGCTAATTTACTGGTTAAACCACCAAACCTTCCACTTGACCAATGTTCAAGGTTGACGTATACAATTTGGTTGTATTGGTAATTAAGCATGGTTTAAAAGGTCCCAAACCCTCCCTGACCCTACCCTCTCTGCATTAGGGTGGGTTGGGTCTAGAACCCACATCTAATTTCATATTATTTCTTATTATATATAAGAAATAAACAAGCAAAATAACATGAACAAGCATCAAACTTACCAACTTTTTGATTGAAACATGTAGAAAACCCATAATTTTTTTACCATCCTTCATATAAGATTTAAAGCATTATTGCATTCAACATATAACACTTAAGTCTATATGCCTTACAACAATAATTTAATTATAAGCACTAGGGATATTTTAGTAAATTCAATGTGTAAGTCAATGAGGGTTGGGTTTAGTGTAATAACGTACCCTACCTGCATCGTATTTGTTGTAAAACCCTAAAACTTGTCTCTACCCCAAAATCCATTCTTCAAACAATAACCCACTCTATTGGGGAGGGTAGGGGCGGGTACCTGCCGGGTTTGGTGGAAATTGCCATCCCTAGGTTAGACCATGTAGGCTTCAGTTGTGGCGGAGCTTGAGATTGTTGCCATCTTGTCTATTAGTACATCAAATATCAAATATCGCCATATCCATTAGTATTATAATTGATTTCCATCATAGCATTTAAAACTGTTAATTTTAATGTGTTCTTGTCTCTCTTCAAGTTCTAAAAAACTCCACCTTTTTCTACTCCTTTTATTATGCATGATGGTTTATGCTTACATATGTATAAAACTACAATAGTCATGATGCCCTTCCATAGTAAATCAAATATTGTGAATCAGATTGATATACAAGTCTAATCACTTGACAATGAAGTAGATGAAATGAACATACGAATAAAAACATAAATGAAAGGTAAATATTCAGAGTTGCAAATGCAACCATGCTTAAAGTATGACATCAATGTCTGTTTTAAGCGTTTTCTTTCAAAAAAAAATGTCTGTTTTAAGCTTTAACATAAACTAAGATGAATCACAAAAGGCTGCAGTTTATGTAAATCCAAGATCAAATCCCATAGAAATCACGGTATCAATTACCAAAAGGAATGTAGGGAAGATTACTCAGAAGTTAGAATTAGCACTTGTTCGGTGATGATGCTCTGCAATTTTGAAGTAGAACCATCAGCTGTGCATAGGAGGATGAAAATATTCCCATCACATCCTGTTCATCCTCTACATGGGTAACTAAAATGAGAGAAAAAAAGAACTTCCCATTAACTAATTTTATCAAATTTAAACAAGTTCTTTATAACTGAATGACAAAGACAACATAGTACCTGACCATAGGAAGTTCTTTGTTCTTCTCATCAAAGGAATCACCAAATCATTTGAGAAAGATTAAGTTATGTTTTCACCATCAATCTCTATACAGGAAATGTGGGCTATCTTGGGCCTATCTTCTTCATCCTGAAACTGTTGTTTCAGCAAAGGACAGTCCTGTATATCTAGACGAGAAAGTGAAGCAGTGAGAACCCCTATCTCCCTTAAGGACTTGAGTTGGTTACTCTTGATTATTACTAACTCTTCAAGGGAGGTGAGATTTTTTAGCCCCCTGAGAATGAAAATAAGATTTTCACATCTTTCTAAATGAAGAGATGTAAGAGTCATTAGCTGTAACTGCCAATCCAGAGAGGAGAAAAGCTCAGGACAACCAGCAACCATGAGATATCTAAGAGAGGTTAGGTCGTGCAGACCCCAATCAAACTGGAGCTTGAGATAGTTGCAATCTTTGATGGAAAGTGAGTACAGATTGGCGGGCAATCCTCCTTGAGGAAATGACACGATTTTAGGACAATTCCATATTCGCAATTCATGAAGTGATGCGAGGCTGTTCATGTGATTAGGTAAGAACTTAAGGTTCTTGCATCCAATGATCCAAACTGATCTCAAGCTGGTGACAGGTAACCCTTCTTCTGGAAAATCTACAAGAGCTGGACAATTGTTGACCTCTAAATGATAAAGACATGAAAGTTGGTTCAAATCTTCAGGCAAGTTATTGAGATTCTCACATTCCCTGAATTCAATATGCTCAAGAGAAGTGGGCAACCACGCTCTTGACAAGGATTTCAGATGATAACATTCCTCAATGATCAAATACTTGAGAGAGGTAAGGTTGTGTAGTCCCTGAACTGGTAACTTGAGAACCCTGCAATCTTTTATCTCAAGGCGTTCAATCTTGATGGGCAGTCCTGTACATGGAAAGGACTCAATAGAACTACACCATTTGATCTCTAAATGTTCAAGATATCTGAGATTATTCAATCCCTGGGGTAAGTATTGTAGCCTTCCACATTTGATGATAGAAAGACTTCGTAGCTCAGTAAGTAAATCAATATGGGGTAGCTCTCTCAGGCCATAACAATGTTCGATATGCAAAAATTTGACTCTGAGGGGTAGCTCAGGCAACGTTTTAAGTCTGGGGCATCCCAGAATTACCAACCTACAAAGAGAAACAAGGTGTTGAAAACCCACATCATTTCCAAGATCTTTAAGAGAAAAGCAATTACAAATTTCTAAGTCTTCGAGTGCAATCATGGCTTGAAGAAATCCCTGTGGGAAATGTGTTAACAAATTCAGAAATATGGAATGAGTTGAGTGAGGTGATCTCTGCAAAACCTTCTAGTAGAAGTTTATTACTCTCCTCTTGTCCGTAGAAATGGTGCACTGAGCAGCCACGAATCTCAAGTTTTGTCATGAAAGGTAGCGGGAAGGGTGCCTCCCTCAGCTTGAGACAATCCCCAATAACGAGCTCACAAAGATGAGGGGTCAGCTCATCACCTCTTTCACTTGAGGATCGTTGACCTTTCTTAAACCTTTTGCTAGGTTGGTCTGTACTTACAGATGAGGGAAGGAGTTTTGGAAGGGCAATCAATGCCTTACAATCTTTTACCTCTAGTGATACAAGGGCAGGGAAACAAGGTGATAGTTTTTGTAGCTTGGGACAGTTTTGCATAGTAAGCTTAGTGAGATTAGGAAATTCTTCAATGCCTTTTAATTCTTTCTCTTCTCCCAATCCAAACCATTCCACCAACCCAAGCATCTCCCTGAAAGATAGTATCTCCAATGATGGGAAAGTTTTATCCAAACAATCCCCATAAAACTCGCGACCCACACAGTTAATTCTATGCATTCCTTCAATATAGAGATCTTTGAGCATGGGTAGTTGCCCAAGTGGGGGTAGTGACTTGCATTTGCTACATTTAAAGAGTTTCAGGATCACTAAATTGGACAAGGACTGATCACCAATCCAACTTGGAAAAAATTCACCAAGATAGGAGCTGATGAAGAGCTCCTTCAAGTTCATATGAGGTTGCAACACCCTAAGCACATCTTCATGGAAACTAGATGCACCACTCCATTCCAATTTAAGCCCTTGAATGTGTAGTTTATCCTTTAAGTTGGCACGACTTGCATCAGTCAATTGAATGCATCTACATTCTCTAACTTTGAAATGTGAATGTTCCCTTGGAGGTGTGAAATTTTGCCTAACTCGCTTATTGGAGATTCTTGACTCACAACAAAATTAGACAAAGTTCTGAGATTAGTCAATCTACCAAACCCCATTGGCATCTTTTCTAAATTGGGGCATTCACTTGTTTTGAGATGTCGCAAGTTGATCAGGTTTCCCATGTCCTTCGGCAATTCAATGAGATTGGGCCAACAATTCAATATCAATGACTGTAAGTTGTATAGAGCATTAGTTGAGTCAGGCAGTCTTCTGATTGGGGTATGAGAGAAGTCTAAATACCTTAGGTGTTTCAGTTGGCCAATTGAATCTGGAAATTGTGTGATATAATACCATCTCAAGGATAGTACCCGTAGGCAAGTTAATTTGGGAAACAAGTCATGAAGGATCTGTTTAGGTATGTAGCAATACTTGTCCTCTCTTCTTGTTAATGGTAAGAAGGTCCGTAGAAGCTTTAGCTCATGAAAGGCCTGAAACTTTGTTATTCTATCATACTGTCCACGAAGAAATGATGAATGTCTAGCCTTCTCAGGAATTTTGTTTGCCCTATTATTGCTCTTATTTCCATCCTCTAACCTGAAACAAGTTCCTCCTGAAATAGACTGTGCTAAATCATTCATGAGGTCATGCATCATAAACATTGATGTATTATGACTTGATTGTTGAAAGAACATCCTGTGGAGTAACTCATCAAATTACTCACCAGCTATGTCTTCCATATGCTTCCTTTCATTTGGTTGGACAAAACCCTCTGCCATCCACAAGAATACTAATGTCTCCTCAAATTCATAGCCCTTTGGAAAAATAGAACAATAGGCGAAGCACCGCTTCAGGTGTGCTGGAAGATGATGGTAACTCAATCTTAGGGCAGGAAGAATCTCACTTCGGTCCTCTGGTAATTCCCATAATTCACTTTCTAGGATGTTTCTCCACTCATTTACATCTACTTTGGAGTGCAGGAGACCTCCAAGTGTCTTTGCTGCCAAAGGCAAACCATTGCATTTTCCTACAATTCCACGGCCAAGTTCTTCCAAGTTTGGATTTGTTTCTGATATTCCATCCACAAATGCATGTTGTTTAAATAACAAGAAGCAGTCTTTCTCTGATAAGACATTCAGTTTGTAGGCATGAACATTGCCCACAACGGATGAAACAGTTTCACTTCTTGTAGTTACTATGATCTTACTTTCTTGTATCCCACCTCTGAAAGGAGATAGGAGGGCACACCAATCGTTATAGTTCTCATTCCAGACTTCATCCAAAACAAGTAAAAATTTCTTGTCCTTTAATTCCTTCTTAAGATTAGCTTGAAGTGAATCTAATTCATTAAGATTACAAGATTGCCCTGTAGCAGACTCCAGAATTGCTTTTGTTAATGTCAACATGTTATAGCCCTCTGAAACATATACCCATGCTTTTAGATCAAAATATTGCTTTACGCTATCACCATTATACACAAGCTGAGCAAGGGTGGTCTTTCCAACCCCAGGCATACCAACTATGGGAATTACTAGGGCCCCATTATGATTATGTTCATCAGACAGTAGCAACTTGATTATCTTTGCTTTGTCTTCCTCTCTTCCATAAACAAGAGACTCATTTAACAAGGAACTTGTTGGCCGTCTCTGTTCAACTCGAACTGACTCTGCTCCAACTCCCTCTTGTAAGCCAAGACGATCTCTCTCTAGTGCAATTTCTTCCAACTCTTTATTTATCGTACTTATCTTAGATACTATCCCAAACTTGAATGAAACTACACGAGGACGTAAATTATAAGGAATGAGTTTCTTGCGTACCTGCTTTATCTTGGCTTCTGCTTCCAATTTTTGGCGGAGAGCTTCAGTTGAGACCTTGTCCAGTATGTCTTCTACATCATAAGCCACATGTTTGAGATCATCTAGCCACTTTTCCACTTTTATGTCTTTCATTTGCTTGTTCTCTGCATCAATGAGCACAGCTTGAATTTTTGACAGCGTATTCTCTAATTTCTTCAGCTTTTTATGTATTCTCCAGCGAAGTGCAACCCCTCTTAGCTCAGAAGAGGTCAACTGTTCAAGCATCACCGTAAGGAAGGCGCCCAGAAACACTTCTCCCACAGCTATATCTGTGTCGTTTGTTCTTTGCAAATGGAAAGGATATACGGAAACAAGAAACCTATAGCACAACACCAAAGCAGGGCTTTTATCATATCGATCTATGAAGTCTTAGTCTCGTATTCCAAACCCATTTGATGTTATTAGTATATGCATGGTAGTTGATATTGGCTCGTCCAAGAAGTTTAGAAAGTGATTCCTCACCAACTTGATTAAAATTTTTATTTATAATATAGTTACTACATAGCTATTTAATGAATACTGGTTAAGTTTATATTTTATTTACTAGATTAACGCTCTAGAAAGAACCCACAAATTAGCCAGTTTGGCCAGGCAACAATCGAGTCAGTATGAAGTGGTGCACCATGGTATTGGCAAAGACTAAAGAACCGTACTACCATTTCGCCCATAGATAACAAGATCTGCACTGCACGTTAGCACGCCTCTGGCCTGGTTTTGATTTGAATAAAGTTGTCGTGGCTTAATTATTCTGGTTTTTCTAATGAGGTAGTTCGGTAGTTGCCGTTTTTTTCTCAGAAATTAGCAGCTAGCTAGTTGCCATCGCTTGATAATTGTGTTTTCTTTAAAAATTGTTAATTAATGGGTTGATTTGGTTATTGTGTATTAAATCAAACCCAAGGGTTTTTTCAGGATGTAACTTGGGCGTGCTCGGGTTGATTTTGGGAGTTTGTATTACCCTCCAATCCGGATTAAAGTATCAATATGGTATGGGGTTTTGGGGTGTATTGTATCGGTATCTATGTATTTCTATCTGAGGACTTGGGATGTATTATATCGGTATCAATATATTTAGAAAGGATACGTTTCACAACTAATTTTTTGCAATAATTTTCCACATTGGCATTTATGCAGAATTAGGGAAAAATTCAATTGGCAATATGCTAATTCATGCAGAAATGGACTTCTTTGAGATACCAGTGCAACAAATTCTTTATAACAATAAAAAAAAAAAAAAAAAAAAAAAGAGAACACTTTAACTTCCTAATCAACACGTCTCAACCAAAAAACATTTCTGAAATGAATAATGCACAACCTAAGGCTGCATTTGTTTGTAGTATAAAACGTTACCACCAGTTTGGTTTTGTCTGCGTTTGAATCCAATGTAAAACATCATCAGCAGTTCGATTTTTTCGGCATTTGGATGGAGGTTTGATTTACATTGTAAATTAATGTAAAACAAACATCACTTATAATGAAGCTTTACATCAATTATCCACGTAAAAACTACATCAATTTTATCGATATAGTATTACATCGATAGTCACATTTTTTAATGCTCACTTTTTCCAAATGGTTCGGTGTAAAACTCCATCAGTAGAGTTTTACATCGATGAGATTTACACTCCAAACAAACACAGCCTAAGAGATTTCGTACATGATTGATGGATCATGATGAACTGCATTGGTTTGTGAAATGCATTTATACATCCCTAATAATCTCACTAGTAATGAGTTCTTCAAAAGTTACTAGCTTGTCGCCGATTGTGGGTTAAAGGCGGTGTTTGGCATCGAGTTGCTTATCATTTTTCCAAAAAAACGCTACTCCAAACCATGCCTTGGAAATCGAGAAAGTGTAGTATGAAAAAACGCCAAATTCAATGTTTTCTCGAAAAACAGCCCATTGCCGTCAGCATTGCAATGATGTGTAGACCTGGCAATTTGGTTGGGTGAGTCAGGTTCGGGTTGGGTCAAGACACTTTGGGTTGATTTTGGGTCGGGTTAAATTTTGGATTGGGTTATCAATTGCTAGACCCTAACCCTAAATATTCGGGTCATCCCAAAAAATAACTAAAATTTAAAAAAAGAAAAAGAAAAACTACATGAAAATGCCAAAATTAAAGGAATTAACCTTAAAATTCCAAATATAAAATAAAAAAAAAAACTTGAACATTAACAATTTAAAGAGTAAACAATAAAGAGTAAAGACTAAATAGAAAAAATTAAAGAGTGGAAACTTCTAACAATGCATAAATAGTCCCAATTAGACTTGACAATCGGGTTAGCGGGTTGGGTTGGGTCAGGTTATTCTCACATTCAGGTAGCTAAATATGAGACCCTAACCCTATTTTTTCGGGTTGGGTTGAGTCAGGTTCACAGGTTGGGTCAACTTTTTGCCAGGTCTAAATTGATGTGACATCAATGTGGCATCATCTTAGACATTGGATAATATAGATCAATGCTAATAAGAGTTCTACAACACTGATACCAAACAAAACTAATGATGTTTTCCCAAAAAACAGCCTATATAACAATACCGTATCCAAACAAAAAATAAGAGAAAACAGTACTTACAACTCAGACATACACAGTCCTAGTTAGGGGTGAGCAAAAAAACCAAAATACCAAACCAACAAAAAAAACCGACCGAAACCAAACTGAAAAATTAGTTAACTGAACCAACCGATTCGGTTTCAGTTCGATGTTCTTAAAAAACTAATAATTTCGGTTCGATTTCAGTTAACCAGTTCAAAAAACCGACGATTAACCAAACCGACCAATATATATATATATAATATTTTTTATTTTTTTGAAAATCGAATAAGAGAATTCAGCAGACTTTCAGCCTTCTCTTTGAAATTTTAACCCCTCAATTAAAAGTTCAGCAGTCTGCCAACCCAATCTGCCATCCACCCAGCCCAGTCTCCAATCTCCATCATTTGCTCTTTTGTCTTTTCCCCTGCCAGAGTGTGACTGTATTCCGGTCCTTACATCAAATGGTCGCACGGCCCGTATCAACCACCAAAACGGCAGCACCAAGCAACAACACTGGTCGCCGCCTCACCAGCAAGTAAGCACCAACGGTCCAACGCCATATGATCTCTTCTCTCTCTCTCTCTCTCTCTCTCTCTCTCTCTCCTCTTTGCGTCTCCGGCCAACGCAACCTCTCAAGCTCAAGCAATCCAGCACCAACAGCAACCACCAGCACCGGCACCAACAGTTTTAATTTTTTTTTTATTTTAAGTGCATAAAAAACTGAAAAACCGAACCACGATTAACCGGTTGCATCGGTTCGGTTTTGGTTTAAATATTTAAAAAACCGATCAGATCGGTTCGGTTTGAAAAAATACCTCCCCGAACCGTGAGCACCCCTAATCCCAGTGCCGATGCCGAACACCTACAAAGTCGATTAGATCACGCTTGGCTGTTAATACGATGGTAGGATGTTGTTCCCTCCAAGAATTGATTGTTAGCTATGATGAACAAAGAATGGAGTGGAACTTGATAAAGAGCCAAAACCTTTTTCAGTTCACCCCGGGATTTGGAGTGATATGCCTCCAAAGGATTCCAAATGTCTGAGTGCTGTCTCTTCCGGTCTGGCCACATACACAAGATAAATAGAACCCATCCCCATAAAAATACTTCTCTGAATGCCATGCTCAAATCTACCGACCCCATATGCAGAATAAAGGGATGAGCATAAAAGTTAAACCTCTAACCAAACCACTAGGCCCTGGGATTGAGCCAAGCCCAAGTCCCAACAAGCAGATTTGACCGAAGGATGACAATAGGAAGAGACCTTCAACGCACATGGAGAAAATTTGGATAAAGAGTAGTCTCAACGGTGAATCCAGGCAACAAGGATCTGTAACATTTCATAGTATTTAGCTCAAGTGTAAACTTTGAATATATTCCGAGGGAATAGCATCAGGGCTAAAAACACTTATCTTTTCGAGAAAGGGATAAAAAAAGAAAAGCAAAAGCAAAGACAGGGCATTAGACAGAAAACTGCAAGCCAGGCATGCATTAAAAAAAAGTAAATACCACAAATCAAGTGCTCACAAGTATCAACCCAATTTTTTTTTTTTTGATCGGTAGTATCAACCCAATTCATTCAGCACGAATCCAGATTCCAGTCCCACACCAAAAACCAAATGCCCATATGACTTTGAGTCAGTCTCAATACCTCCTCCTAGGACTCCTTGATCGGTGCCCACGGGGTGACCTGCAAAACAATAACATGAACCAAAGCTTCTCCATAAACACAATGTAAAAGCTCACTCAAAAAAGAAATAATTTCCTCAGCTGCCCAGCATGCAGAACTGGATGTTCTATGACCAATAACACCCATGGGCCTCACGATCAAAATAAAAAAAAAAAAAAGCTGCCCATTTGGACTAATCCAAAAGTGCACTGGAAGTCATTCAACCTATTTCTTGGGAGCCCTTCTGGATATCCCTGGTGAATTCATCCAAGAGAATTATATGGACCCAGGAGTCCTCAACAAGCAATTAAATCGGTTGACACAAAACTTGGCTAAGACCATAAAATACAAACTACTACACTGAAGCATCGCATGAGTACAAGGGTATAGAAGAATCAACGAACCTCCTCCTCATGTTCCTCCTTTTGAAAGGTCCATTGCTGAAGGCCCAATCAACATAGATGGTCTGGGTAAGAAGCTCAGTTCCATTTATTGCAGATATGGCAGCCTGAGCCTCCTCAAAATTCTCATATTCAATTAGTGCATAGCCCTAAAAACAAAAATTCCAAATTTGTTAATAAGAAAGGCATGGTGCTATTGCCATTCCTATACAAAGAAAATATAATAGCATGCAACTGAAAAGATTATCTGAATATGTTCAAACTAACGATATGCAATTTCTCTTTCACTTCACTAAGCGAACATTTAACTTAAAAATGTCGGTCATGCACAAAATTTATGGCCAGAACACTAATGCTAATATTTATCAGCAGAAGACAAATGATTAACATCTGTATACAAGAACATAGCATACTAAAAATGGTTAACACACCAAAATTCGCATAACCTGTTAAACAAAATGGCAGTACCAAAAAACAACCAAAACATTTTTTTTTTATTGATAACTAAACAACCACCAAAACATTATGCACTAGAATATGGATGATCACATGCAATTCTCCAAGATATTACCATCTTGTTACCACATAATCAGTCCTTATCAACCACCAAAATCACCCACTTTATCTTTAATTAACCCGGCACACTTCCATATGATATGCACAATCAGGTAGTATTCAATTCCTTATTCTAGGCCCAGATTCTGTATTCTTAAATTTTTAACTAAAAGGAGGGATGTGAACTCTAATTGATTTTGGACCCATAAGATTGATTACTGGCAACATGAGACCCATATGATGATTGATTAGAAGAAAGTGTATGCCTATAGAATTGATCATTTTGTGAGAGCATAGTCATTAACCATGGGCTTTAATATCAAATTGGCGGACAGGTATGATCTAGCTATTATACTATTTGGTTCTGTTTTGATTAATGACCCCATCTCTGGTTTTTTAAGGTGCTCTATTGCACTGTAGCAGGGATGCCCTCTCTATCTGCACTTCTTTTTACTTTGGTCACGGCATCATGCCATTCTCAGTAATCTCACCAATGGTGCTTTGCTGCTAGTGAGAGAATTTGAGGTGGGTATTAATTTGTCAGATGAGGTCTTGCAAGGCTTCTAGTGAATTTTGAGATGTAGGATGGAGAAATGGCTGATCAAATATTTGGGCAAGCCTCTTGGAGGTAATCCTATGTTCATCACCTTTTGAAACCCAGTAATTGAAAACTGTGAGAAGAGGTTGACTATTTGGAAGAAGAATTATCTACTAAAGTGCTAGGTTCATTCCTTTTATGACTACCTTGGCTGGCCTCTTCATTCAACTTGTCAATGTTCGGTGTTCCAGGTCCCCTTTGGTCCCCACAAAGGTTTAAGGGACCACCACATTGAGGAACTTTGGAGGAAAGAAGAGGGACTACCTCATTAACCAATGGTATTGTTTGCAAAACCAAGAAAGAGGGTGGGCTGAGGAAAGGGTTGATCTCTCTCACAAACACACACCAAAAAAAACTGAGGATATTGCCACTCTTGTCCACATCCTTAGAGAGGTCAACATCTCCCCCCACACTGCTAACACATATTATACCTCTTTTCCAATGTGTCTTTCTTCTACACCTTGATGTCTAATCCTAATATCAAGACCTTCCAGAAAACAAATTACGGGAAAAAACTCCAATTGTCTTGTGTTGCCATATAGTTGGGACAAGGCTTAGTTGAGTTGAGTTGTCTTGTCCCCACCCACCCCCCACCCCCACCCCTACCCATAGAGCTTCTTTCTTCATTTGGAAAGCAGCTAAAGGATAAAAATTCAGTTGTTCATCCAAAAAAAAGGATCAGAAGTGTGACAACAGGCAGAGTTTCTAAGCATAGATGCACATCCTCCAAGGTGTATATCATGTGTCTTAAGGATGCCAAATTAATGATCTTCTCATTTACTGTCTGGTCACTCAACAGCATTGAAATTTCTTTTTGGGCCTTGTGGGACTCAAGTGTTTCTCACCAGGTTCTATTATTGGAAATACATGGGTCTTTGTGAAAGGGGAACCTATATTAGAAGGCTATCGTTCATACTGCGATAATAGGAAAGGGAAGAGGATATGGGAAGAAAGGAACAATCATATATTCAGACATCAGCTAAGAAAAATCTCGAGCTTAGCAAGGGACATTGGGGTGAGATTTAACTGGGCAAGATCAGCAAATGGTATGGTTGATGCTTTGGCAAAGCAAGGAGTAAATAGGCAAGAGTTGTTTTGGGCCTGTTTACGAGACAGTTTTTGTCAAAGGGTTCTCCATCCTGCCCTTGGATGGTGGCAGTTGTAATTTTTATCCATTATTATTAATGAAAGTTACTGTTTCCCATCAAAAAATGCAGAATAGCCTTGTTCCTTTGAATTCTTGGGTTCTTATTAGTAAAGAGTTCAGGGAATCTCTCTCAATGACTTTTAAATAAATCTGGTTGGCATCTTTGATCTTCTACAGAGAAGAGAAACCAACTTCCTATAAGTTCCCCTCTTCCTCCAGTTGAAGGTGAGATTAAGTTACAGTTTGATGACAGTTCCTCCAGGAATCCTGGGCCTGCCAGGGTGAAGAAATCCTTACCAGGTCCAGTGGGAGCATATTTCAGGCATTCAGCAGACAATTGTCCAACTTGGGAATGCCATCTCCGGCAAAACAGAGATGCTGGCCCCCTTAATGGGGAAGGAATTGTCAAAGGCCTTGACCCCTTCTTTAGCCATTGAAAAGGACTTCGCCAATGTCATTAGATGAAGCAACAGCTGTTGGCAGAAACCTTGCAAGGTGGCTCACTACTTGAAGAGACATTCCTTGATCCTCTGTTCCGAAGGAGAGAGATCCCACGAGAACTAAATTCAATAGCTAATGGACTAGGAAAAGATGGAGTGAAAAGGTCTTTCTAGTTTAATGATACTGTGATAGCTCAATGCCATCTTGATCTTTTTTAATATTAGGAGACAGGGTTCTCTGTAATCCTTCAGATCTCCTTCTAAATGAACATAAACAGTTGCCTTCTTTTCAAAATTACAATCAAAGTTTCTCTTTAATGAAATTTATTTGTTACTTATCAAAAAAATTATAATATCAGATTTTTATAAAAATCAACGTGGCAACTGAAATAGGTTTAAGATGGATTTTGTGGTTAATGGAAGGGTACCATTAGTTTTGGATTGAAATCTCAGCAAACTGCCAAAATCGCCTAGGTTCTTCAAGAGAAGGGGGTCAAACAATGGAACCTTCTAATGAAATAATGCTAAATTATTAGGGATTGCTGAGTTAATGTAAAGATGCAATTGGTCTATTAGTCTAGACTAAGCACAGATTCTTCGCCAATAGGGAGGCCAAAACAGCTAGACATCACCTCATTGCATTGGCAAACACCATAGGGTGCAAATGATAAAACCTTGGGCTGACAAGCCATACTCCTAAAACTAGGAAAACAAAGAACTACAGCTCTGCCACTCTCATACTACAACTTAAAGAATCTGCCATAACTAAGTATTCACCTTACAACTGAAAATTTATGGATAAATACATTATAACTAAGACAAAGCAAACCACCCAGGTGGACCAACTTACACCTTGGTCAAATAACCAAAATACCCTTGCTGCACAAAAATATGTAAAATTCATAAAATTCCATATTTAATTTTGCCTTTTCCATTATTGATGCATACTTTTAAAATCAGGAGGTAGGACCAATTATCAATAAGCAAAGCAAGTCAATTTTTGTCCCTTGTCCGTTCGCATGAATACAAATATAATTTACTAAATCTTGATTTTGAGGATTGAGTATGGCATTGATCACAAGGCAATCTTAATGCATTTTTTCCTCCTCATTAACTTTTTCCCAACATGTTATGTATATTATCAATAAAAATGTTCATGGCACAAAAAGAGGCAAGATAATTCCTTTCTTAAGATCATCCATGTGATGTTCATCAGTTAATGGATCCAAATGCAGATTCTCAAATGAAACAATTTTACTTACCTTGACAAATCCTGTGCGACGATCAAGATTTAGATGCAAGTTCTTAACCTCCCCAAATTCACCAAAGGTATTTTGGAGATCATCCTCTTGTGCCTCTTCATGTACTCCAGTAACCAAAATGATCCACCCCTCAATGGCTGCACAGATTTAATTAAAAACTGAGGCTTCTGAACATTGCATTGTAAAAAAAAGGAAAGAAGTGACAGAAAAGATAGCAAACAATGTCCTGGTATTCAGCATGAGTAGCATTTCAACACAGTCTTGTCCGCAGATCATGCAAGCCAGGTCAGTTTCAAGAGTATGGCCATACTCTTGTTCTGATTGGAAGTGGTTTGATAATTTTCTCAGAAATAGAGGATTTCTGGAACTAATTGTTATATATGTTATTTAGTGTCATTCGCAAAAAAATCATTTTTTTCTTCACTTGGTTTTATCCAACCATGGCAACAATGATGTTTTCTGGGTTTGAATCACTTTTTGGCATGATTTATGTAATTTCTAATAGATATAGGTGCTATATTGGTGCAGTTAGTTTTCTCTTTCTCGTGTGTGGCATGTGAACATTTCCTGTAGATTGGCTTTTCAGGGTAGTGTATTGCTGTTTTTTTTAAGTATGTCTACCATTAGCACATCCAAACCTGGCAGTAATTCTTCTGGTGTTCAGGATAGTTCAGCTTGGTGAATATAAAGAACCGAACATACTACATAGATCCTATTTTTACAGCTATGGTTTAGTGAACAACATCACTGTTAAATTTGCAATCTAACCACTGTTCAACCACTGAACCACAATCGACAAACCTTACTTGAAAATGATTTACCATCTGGTTGGGATTTTATAACATTGGAAAAATGTAAATGCCCAACCTCAACTCAGATTGGACTTAGGATGCCTTGGGGAACCTGATTCAACCAGGGCCTAACATCATGTATCCCTTTCAAATAAGCACCCACAACTTTCGAAGAGCAAAGGAATTAAATATCAGTCGTTTGATCCTGGAAGGTGATTCGAAGGTGGTGGTTAGTTGGTTGAAGACAGAGGACAGTGATTTGTGGAACTTTAACAATGAAAAAAAACAGTTCTTATGGCTGGGTAGGGACATTGAGATTCAGTACAGCTGGGTGAAGAGGAGTGCCAACTCATTTGCGGATGGGTTGGCCAAGCAAGGAGTGAATAGGGAGTCTGTTTTTTGGGCTAGTTTTTAATCTTTTCTCTTTGCATTCCCTTTGTTTTCTGCTTTTGGGGAGCTAAGATATTTTATCTCCCCTTTTGTATCCATATTCCCTCTTTTCTTTTAATTTAATGAAGTTGGTGTTATTGATCAAAAAAATAAATAAGCACCCACAACATTAGTCTTTGGTTAAGTGGATGAATGTTGTTCTACAGCTACTGCAAGATCTACAGTTCAGATCTTTCTAAGCTTATATTTTCATATTTTTATCTGAGATAACCAAACTGGCTAAAGCCAACCAAATTGAGTTACAGAATAGTTGAGCACTGAGCAGTATGCAGTTCAGGTCAGGCTCCGGTAAGGCTGCAACTTGGGTAGGCTCAGGTCAAGCATTTGCTAAACAGGACAAAGCTGACTGAATTGAGTTACAGAATGGTTGAGCAGTCTGTAGTTCAGGTCAGACTCAGCTGCTCAGGCCAGTTATCCCAGGCTTATCCACAGGTTGGCAGATTGGCTGTTTCCTGGCCCTGGATCTGACACAACTCACTTGATTTGCAACCCTAATATAATGATCTAGCCAACTTAAGAGAGAGAGAGAGAGGAAAGAGGAGGAGCATAATGGCACACAATAAAATTAGAAAAACATACCAAAGCAAACTACTGTGGTGCTTCCATACAATAAACAACTGCACTGATATATGCTTTGAAGGAAGCAAGACGCTATTTCCCTTAATCATGAACTGCCACAGAAGAATCACAGATAACCACACTTTGGTTAACAATTTAACATGATATGCATACTGATATTAATTTTTCCCAAAGTCAATCAGATTGATCTTTTTTTGTTAACCCTGTGAAAATAAATCCTTTGCTTCAACCCGTTTGGTTGTGTGTATAGAACATATAGTATATTGTAATACACCATAACATCTCTGTACAAGTAACGAAGCTCTTTTTGAAGATAAACCCTAGAGCCAACTGAAAGTAACAAGGAAACAACTTCCAAACATGGGGCAAGCATAAGAACCCATCTCCCCAGCATATCTCCCTCCTCACTCTCCCCATTCATCAGAACAGATGTCTTGGCCCTCCTTCCCTCTATTAAGAACAGAATCTCCTACTGCACTTTATTTGTATCAGATTGTTCCCTCAACACTCTTTCCTTGTATATCGTCTTTTTTGTTGTAAACAATCTTAGAACTTTTCTCCTCCCAAATGCTCCAAAGGAAGGCAATAACATATCCCCTATAAATTTGATTGTTCATTCCTAAGGGAGTACAGCACCAATTCCATTTAAGCTCCAAGGACTCTTTTGTTTCACCCACAGCAATATGAAAAATCTCCAACAAATGGCAACAAAATTTTTCAGGTATTACGAAAACATATAGCCATGTAGGGATGAGTCAGCTGTGGTGTTTCTCATATTCTCTGGTTTGGACAAAACTCTGGTAGGAGGGGGACAGTTCAGTTGGATAACATCACAACCCAAGGTTCATGAGATCTAGCACAGTTGATTAGAGAAGCAAAATCCTCGGTAGCCAGGTTCAATTGCTTGTTCAGGTAGGTGTCCCAAGGTCAATCAACCCCATGGCCAACGGAGCAAAAATGTAGGACCTAGTTGTGCCCAATCTAAGTATGTGGCTTGTTACATACCAATGACGATATACTCTGGGTGTCAGAAAAGATCTCCATACGATTAAATGGGAAAGCTTGATTGTTTCATAGCATTATATATCTCAAGCACGAACACTATTGGATTTCATTTGCAAACTGAGTACTCTGGTCCTCCAAAAAAATATCCTAAACCCTAAACAAATACTGAAGAAAAACTAGAATGTAAAATAAAAGGATATAACAGCATTCTGAGTAGGACTAATAAACCCTAGAAGAGGGGAAAAAATAACTAATTTGAAGGAATATATAGAGATAGAGAGTAGGTGAACTGACATCGTTGGGGACCAGGGCCGCCATCCGAGTCCAAGGAGTCGAAATTGTTCGCGGCAAAACGACTGTTACGTTCAGCATCTGTTTCTTCTCGGAAACCTCTACCTTTGGTCTTCTTTGGAGCAGAGAAGGAGGACGACCCACCGGTGATGGCAGATTTGAGCTTGGGGAGAGGAGCTCTAGGTGACGTTTCGACATCGACGGCCCCATCTTCGTCCATGAGATCATCCTCTTCGGGCTCGAAGTCTACAGCTTCAACATCTGCGGCCGCCATTCTCTGTTACTTGATCTGTGCTTCTCGAGTCGTCTTTCCCACTAAATTTTGGTTTATCTTTGTTCGCCTCGGAGAACGGACGTAAGGAGAGAGAAGATATTAGAAGAGCAGGGTTTCAATGTTTCATACTTTCGTATCGGGTATAAAAGTCGGGCACTCCGCACTCACTCCCGCTCACGGCTCACCGGCTGATGTACACGTAAATTGCAGGTCATCGCTCGCTGATAAATAGGACCCACAACGTTACGTTGTCGTCCTTTTCGCGTCTGTTGTCTGAATGATTTGTTGTACTATATGGGATTAAGGCTGTGTTCCAAATTGAATTTTACATCAATCAACGGATAGGATTCATCTGAACTTTACGGTCATAGTCAGATTTCTGAGGTTAACTATAAAAACCCCCAATTAAAAAAAATAGAAAAAATAGAGAAACCTATTTCTTTCAAACCAAACACATGCGTAAGGGTCAAACTCTACCCCACCACCACCATCCATTGTCATCAACATTAAATATTCCAATTTAACGGTTGTCTATCGTTGCAAACTAAGGCCAAAATTACTGGATCAACCGAAGCCCGACCAATGAGACCGGATTTGCTCCTTACGCCAACCTCTCGAGGTAGGAGTGAGCATTATTCGGTTAAAATCGAAATACCGAATCGAAAATTTTTATTTCGCTTTTTCAATTTTTGGGTATTTCAGTTTTCGATTTAGGTTTTAGACTTAGAAATTCAGTTAATCAAATAAATCGAATTAACTAAAATTTACTATATAATATATAACATTTAATGTATAATATGCTATATATTTATATATTAATATATTATAATGAAATTCAATTTCATAATATATATTATAGGTTATAATATATAATATTATATATATATATATATATATATATATATATATTAATTAAATTCGGTTTTATTATAATTTGGTTTTGGTTTCAATTTTCATTTTTTTATTTTGGTTTTAATAATTTCAGTTTATTCAGTTCAACTTTTAATCGAATAAACCGAATACTCACCCCTACTTGTGAGCACATCCCACCTTGTATTGAAAACATCTCCTGTATTTATACGTTATTATTTATGAAAAATATTTTCAATACACGGGTTGATGTGCTTGTGAGGTTAGTGTAAGGTGCAACGTGAGGAACCGATCCCAATTTCCGACCAATGTGCCAAAGAAGCAACTAATGACCGAAGCCCAATTTTGTGACCAAAGCAAGCCTAGCCTATTCAGATCATTAGATGTTGGATCTAGCCCTATGGGGACGATATCCGGCCGGCCTATTAAAGAGCAATAATATAGCTGTATCTTTTATTCACTTTTTTTTTATATATTTAACACAACATACTAACTTTTCGATGTAGGTGAAAATAGCGGAACTTGAATCCGCGTTTCTGCTTGGATTATCTATATTAAAACATGGCAATTTACAAATCTAATAGCATCCAAAAATAAGTAATATATTTATGATATATCAAAGCTACATAAAGGTTTATATAGATTTAATAATAAATCAGTACGATTTTAAGAAAAGTGATCAGATGGCATGACTGAACTCATTCTTATATTTCTCAATATTAGTCCTGCAACACTGTTGTATTCTGAGTTCAGAAAGCGAAAATGATGAGTTCTATTCTCCCTTTTTTAATTATATTTTAACATTATATCATAGGCAATTATAAATGTCAAATATAATATGGTCAAACCCAATTATCCTGATTAACAATTTCTGGATCAATTTTGTAGAAACCAATTAATGAGGTTTTAGATTAATTTGTCATTTGGATCGCCCTAAGAATTGTTGATGTCAAAAGAGAAAATGACACCCTAAGAATATAGGGGAAGTGATTACGATGTGATTATGCTTATTAGGTTGTGTTAGTTTTTTATCAATGTAAAACTCAATCGATGGGTTTACAATTTTAGTGAACACTTGGAGCTTTTTTGATCTGATAATCAATCTAATTGTACATTTATAAAACCGATGTATTATTTACATTGCTTATGGATGGAAAAATCAATCGGTGGGCAGGGGTGGAGCTAGAATTTTTTCTTGATGAAGGGCAAAACCTAGAAAACATGGATAGCGGGGGCCAAAAGCTAAGAAACATGAGTAACGGGGGCAAAACCTAAGAAACATGGCTCCCCTCCACCACCCCTTGGCTCCGCCTCTGTCGATGGAGCCTTACACTAAAAACGAACACATTAAAATATGGATCAAGAGTGGAGTTTTACACTAATCCATATTCAAATTAAAAACAAACGCAAAACAAATACAAATCAATAATGAAATTTTACATCGATTTGTATTTACATTTAAAACAAACACAGCCTTACGATTTTGGTTTATTCGCTTTTATAGAGGGAAAGGTTGACTAGGGCTTTCTCTCTTCAAACTTAGCTTCTCTCATCATGAAGAAGAATTAGTTTAAGGAGACTATACATGTAATAGAGAGAGAGAATATGGGCCCCACAAGTGTCAATTCATGGTTATCAACACGCTTGCCACGTGTCTAATTTGATACCAATACATACAGTTATTTATGTCATTGGGTATTTGCCTTGAGACCGAATCAGCCCCCCACAAGATTGCCCCTACAACATCCCACACCACATCCCTGCCGTGTATTGAGAACATCTCCCGATGATGACATTATTGTTTTTGATATATCATCGGGAGATGTTCCAAATACACGGCAGGGATGGGACCGTTGTGGGGGACAGTCTTTGTGGGGCTGATTTGAACTCATTTGCCTTTGGATTCCATGCAGATTCAAAGGCCTTATATCAAGGGATGTTTGGAACCATGGTCGTTTAAAAAAAAAAAAACGGTGCCACATCGGATCCACATAGGCGTTTCAACAAATGCCCATGTATCTCATTGTTTGGTTCAGCCGATTATTAAAAAATTGGGCATGCCTCGTAAATCAGGACCCCACCGATGCATCAGTGAACCGTTGCCCCCAACGGTTAACTGACATGGTGTTTGGAAGCGTGGCCACTTTTGGGACCGATTTTCAAGAAAAAATGCCCATGCTTCCAAGACCCGTTTTTCACAAAAAAAACGCTTTTACCATGTAGGCAGTGAGCAACATTATACTATTTGGTAAACACTGTTTTCCATGTATGTGTTGACAGGTAAACACCACATTGAGTCAACTGTTGGGGGAAACAGTTCACCAATGCATGAAAACGCCAAATTTGGCGTTTCATGGATAGGTGGGTCCTGATTTTCGAGGCATGCTCGATTTTTTAATAATCGGCTGAACCAAACAATGAGATACATGGGTGTTTGTTGAAATGTCTATGTGGATCCGATGTGGCACCATTTTTTTGAAAAACGGCCACGGTTCCAAACATCCCTTAAGCTGGCAAAAAGTGGCTCCTACATGGCGCTTATGTGTAATCTGAGTTGGCATCAGTGGGAATGTTCCGGTGCTTCTCGACCCACCGAAAATCGGTCTTATTCTTTCTTCTTACTGCTGAACATCACAGAGCCTCTGTAACCTCTGCTCACCGAAAGTATCTTCGTCACTGCCGTCGCTGGAAGAGGTAGATCGTCGCCTGAGGAAGTTGATCATTGTCGGAGAAAGTATCTTCCAAACACCATGTCAGTATAAATGACTGAAACGAAAAATGAAAATCAGTTGAATTATTTGTACTTTGGGAACTAGTGAGGGGAAACATTGTTTCTGAAAAAAAAAAATATTTGGAAGGTGTGGGCATGAGAGAGAGATTACTCTGTTTTCCGATATAGGTGCTGGGGGTTGGCATTGCCAAGAAGGGTGGGAAATATCAGGTTGGAGAAGGAAGCTAGCTGCCATGACAGTAAATAAAATGAATTCCTATGAAGCGGGATCTGTTCCTCACAAATGGGCGCTTCACAGGATGATAGGATGTGCGTATAATAACTAATAAATATGGGAGATGTTTCCAATGCATGATAGGATGTGCATATGAGGCGCCTGTGAGGAACAGATCCGGTCTCAATTCTTATCTTTGAGAGTTAAGAAATTATCAGATCTGCTCCAATGTACGATCACCTGTGAGTCATGCTATGTGCAAGAAAACGAATTCGTACACTTAACATTGCTCAGCAAAATCCACGTGCAGATTCAGTCTACCCTTATAAATCCTAGCTCCACCTTAGGGGTGGACGGAACTATAAAAAACCCAATAAATCTAGACCATTTTCAATGGGTGATGTTGTTGATTTATTCCAATAATATTTTCAACCGTTGAATTTAAATTTTTAGACAAAATATTATAAAATAATCATCCAATTAATCTGGACTGTTTGATAAGAATCATTATATAATTTAGTATGATATTAGCGTGCATCATCTTACAGGGTAATGTGTGCATATATATGAAAAACGGTAATAAAAATCATTTTACCAAACAGTATAATATTGCTCACTATCTACGTGGCAGAACACTATCAAACAAAAATAAGACATTTTTTCCCAGAAAAACAGGTCTTAAAAGTATGAACGTTTTTGCTTGAAAATCGGTCTCAAAAAACATTCACGCTTCCAAACACCATGCAAGTGATTAATATTTTACTTTTGACACATACATAAATAAAATCGGGATGAATTCGGATCTAATCCAGTTCGCATTGAATCTGATCCAATTGTTGAAAATTAATACCCAAAGTCTAATCTGGGCTTTTAAGACAAACAACATAATTAGCTGACGTTAGACTTTTCATTATCTTTTTCCTTTTCTGCCTGCCACTCTTATCCATTTCCTCCTCTCTCCCCGACTCACGGCCAAGAAGTGGGCCAACACTGTATTAGCACCCGGGCCGCAGTAATTAGACAAATTCTCTTCGTGGGCAAATTCATATTTTTGTTTATTTCCAAATTTGCCACTTGATGTACAACTGGTCAGGCAGGTACGATACATTTAGTTGGTGGTTTAGACCCGGCCGGTAATTACCATCTGCATGAAATATCTAGTAGTAATTTCTACCGTTCGATTGGCACCAGATGCGATTTATGTTGAGTAGTTTCCAGTTTGACAACATCGAATCAGAACCTTAGGTTTCACCACGTCATCCAATCTATTATTCTCTTTATTCTCTTTTCGTGGCTAAGAGAGCGTTCCTTAACAGGCGGATTAAAGCATTATTTTATACAGAACACATGGCATTTCAAGGAGAGCCAGATTGAGGGAGCTTTTGCCACGTGCAAGTGTAGTCCAATTCAGACGGATTAGGTGAGAGTTGGGATGTTTTCCCAACACGTTCCAACATTGTCTGTGTCCGCACATTTGACCATAAGACTGGGACCCACCATGATGAAATGTGCGAGCACGGATCAGGAACGTGCAAAAAATTCCGTTTTCCGCTTCTTTCTCACAGTTCTCACATCAGTTTGTTTTCTTTGCGGAGAAGCTGAGACCGGATCTGCTCATCACATTTGGCGCTTCACAGGCGCCTCACACGCACATCCTATCATTCATTGGAACATCTCCCGTTCTTATTAGTTATTATTCACGGGAGATGTTCCAATGCACTATGGATGTGCATGTGAGGCGCTCATTAGTGAGTAGCAGATCCTGTTACGGAGAAGCTTACAATCAACTCCCTCTCTCGCTCTCAATCTATCCCTGTCCGGTTATAGAGCCTCCTCGATTTTTTGTGCTCAAAGCAACTTTGATTTCGAGAAATATCTGGATTTAATGGTAACTAGATCCGCGGATGAGGTTCAAGCTTCTCAATCTTGTAGGCTCTCTTTTTCTTCAGTTTTATTAATCTGGTTACAATCGCTGAAGCTTCTTTTTCTGTTCTTTTCTTTTCGATTTTTCGGTTAAAATTTTGATTTTTTTTTTTTTTATAGGTTCAGGCAGTAACAGTTCAAATGAGTTCTTCTATGGTCAATTAGTGCCATGGAGGCTTTTGTTAAAACTTCATCATTTGGAAGTGTAATTTTGTGAATTCCACGTGTAAATCGTAATGAATTGGCTATGCAGAAGCGAAATCCTTTTCATATTTTCATCTAATTTCTGGATTATCCAACAGCGAGTTTTATGCTCGACTCATTTGATAAGTGGTTGTTTGGTTTGTTTTTAATTCTGCTCAAGATTCATTTTAAACCGAGTTTATCTCTGAATTTTCAGTTTTCTTTCCTTTTATTTATATCACAGAGAGCCATTTTCTAAGCTATGGAACTGCTCTCCTTCTGCCAATCTGCGCCATCCTGTCATGTTGATAAATTGAAGTGGAGACTAGTTGAGAAAAGCTTGAACTTGAACGGGTCGAAGATATTTCTTGCTAGAAAAATTCGACCTGGATGTGTTGGAGTTGATTCCAGAAGCGATTCTTTCGGGTCGGAGCATTTAAGTTGTTCCAAAATTCAGAATCTTGATCAACGTCAGCATGTTGACAATTCCAGCATCTTGAGAGAAAGCTATAATTGTTATGTGGTGGATGGGAGAGAGGGTATAAGAAATGTTTCAGAAAGAGAGGAAGTGATAACAAAGGTTTCAATTCCGGGTCTGCAGGACGAATCCAATGGGGACCATGGTTCTCCTATTAGGAGTTGCTTCTGGGAATGGAAGCCAAAACTTAGAGTACATTATGAAAAGTCAGGGTGTGAAAATGTTAATTCTCCACCGATACTTTTTCTTCCTGGTTTTGGCGTGGGATCCTTCCACTATGAGAAGCAATTGAAGGATCTGGGCCGTGACTTTAGAGTATGGGCTATTGATTTTCTAGGACAAGGCTTGTCATTACCATCTGAAGATCCTGCTCCTCTGTTTAAAGAAGGTGTTTCAGAAGAAGAGGATCAGATCTGGGGTTTTGGAAAAGAAACTGAACCATGGGCAGATAAGCTGGTGTATTCAATTGATCTATGGCGTGATCAGGTTCAACATTTTGTGGAACAGGTATTTGGCTAAATGTCAAAATTTCTTATTGCATCTTGGGTATGCGGTTTTCCTGGTATATTTATGTGTTTATATTGATATTACTTCTATAGAATTCCAATATGATAGCTTCCAAGATTTTAAATTATTTTTTTGATTTTCTATGCTAGGAGAGGCCACGAGCTATTCAAGCTCAGCTAGGTTTAAACCAAGCTTCGACTTGATCCTGATATATAGGCTCATTTGCTAATCAAGCTGAGCTCGAGCCCAGTGAAGCTCGGCTCATGAGGCTTGCAAGCCTAATCGAGTCTAGTATAATAAATAAATAATTTTATATACATACATAAAATTATATATATAATTTTATATAATCGAGCCTAGTATAATATTTTGTATATAATAAATAAATTTTATTATATATAATAGTATTTTTTATATATGGTATTTTTATTTTTTATGTATAATAGTAAATAATTTTTGTAATTCTAAATTTTTGTATGTAAAATAAAAAAATATTTTTGTATGTATAATTTTTATCTTTTAGAAAAAGCTTGGCTTGCAGTTGAGCTCGAGTCGAGCCAAGCTGAACTTGTGAGCTTTTGAACTGAGCTCGAGCTCGATCTCAAGTCTCTAGCTCGAATCGAGCTTGATCCTAACACTATTTCTGTGAGCCGAGCTTGAATAGCCAAGTATTCGGCTCAGCTCGGCTTGGCTCGAATCCACCCCTAGCATCCACAAAGCAAGATCTTGAGAAATACATAATAATTGGCTTGAAGTTGGCACTAGGCCAATTTGGAGAGGTCACATGGTGATGTAGAGAGTAGAAACTTCTCTGGAGCGTTTTCTTTTTTCTTTTTTTTTTTGTTGAATTACACTTTCATTCAATGCAATCCATGTTTGGAGTTGGCATTGGTTCAATTTGGAAGGGAATAAAGTAAACAGAGATTAAGGAAGAGTTTTTCAGAGATATCTTCTGTTAAAATATTCTTCAAGGGATCTTGACCTATGCTTCCCAATCCTCTAAACTGTAGTTTCAACCACCTGAAAGAATAATTCTTTTTGAGAAAGAGGTAAGGTATTGTATTAATTTTTACTGTTAAAAACTCAAAAAATTCAAGTATCGGTCAAGTATGCTCCACGTACAGCTAGAAACTACCTGAAAGAATCATAAGGATCGAGGGCCTTTCTTCTAGAATTCTCATTCTTAAATTACATTCCTTTCTATTTTCTGGACATACAGTCTGGTGAGCATCATGATGTTTACCTTCATGGGAAAGGACAAATGATGCAATGACATGAATAACTTTACTCACTAAGGATTTATTAACTCAAAACCATCCATTCCCAGTTGGGTCTTAAATATCAGGATGTTTTGATTGTAGATCATCAGCAAAACCAGATTATAGTACATAGTCCAATAACATTGTATTTACTATGTAAGCCTAGCTTCCTTTTCCTCTGAAGATATATGATGCTGTCTCACATTAAATCACTTGTACACCAGGAGTCATACTAAATCCTACAAAAGTCTAACATATTTTTGAGCATTTCTCTATTTATTTGTTTCCCTACACATTACCTAGTTGAGAATTAAGTATTTGTATGTTTACTACACAGTTATGGTATTTTGTATGTTAGCAGTTCTTGTATGTGCATGCTTTATTCTGAGAAAAGGAATTCTGACTCTTTTCAAGTTGGAAATCTACCTGTTCCCCATCAGTATCATACCTTGATGTGGCAACTTCCATCTATTTTGCATAAAAAAATGCCTCAAATGCCGTTATCTTTAGGATTCATTTGATGGTTCAAAGTTATGCTATTATAAATAAGCTAGTAAGATGACTATGTACTTAATGTTTGTGAAATAACTGTTATAGTCTTTTGCTCTTTAAGCCATGGTAACTGTTTGAATTACATGACTGGCACACATCTAGAGAATGACAAATCATATGAATGTTATACCCAATATATATATATATATATACTATTTTAGTGTTTCCACAGATTGTGTGGGTAAAGAGGCTGGAATGGTGGAATGCATTGCAAATTTATCGATTTGGCATTTCCCAATACATGCTCTCTATTATTTTCTCTTTTTTGGCGTGGATGAAAGCATGTTGCCTCATATATTTTAAAAATGCACTGGTGATGTACTTGGGTTTGGTGGTGTTAGTAGTCCAGTGATGGGTTAGTACATACAAGGTTTAGTCAGGTTTGAAGTTTGGCAAGTAGTCTAGCTTATGGGTTAGGTAGAAATGTTACCCTAGTTCCCTAGGAATCTTACTAGACATGTAGGGTAAAGAGGGCTAGGTGGCTATTGCCAGCTTGTTGTCTTAAGCAAACCTGTACTTCGACAAAATTATTTTTTTTAATCACTAAAATTTTTTTGTTACTAATAAGAAAATATACTTCTGATTTTTGAAACTACATCATGAGAGCAAACATAGTTGATTTTTGAGGGGGTAGAGATTTCTTTTCTCTTTTGTTTGGGGGTGGGCAGGGGGGTATCTTAGGTCATCATTGGTTGGATGCAGTCAGGATGAAATAGTCCTCGGAGTCTAAGACACTATATCAGAGAGGTAATAGCCATAGTTTTCAGACTGAACATCTCATTCATATGAATACCTAGGTCTGCCGACTTTCTGGTACACTGCTTGGCTAAGGGTGGAATTGCAAGGAATCTATTTTCCTGGGGGTTAGACATTCTTTATTCTTTCATTGATCATTTGTACTCTTTTTCTCTCTTTTGATCAATAAATTTTCATTACAAGAATGCAAACTGTGCAGTGTCTACGTTCTTATCTCTCTCATTATGAAATGTAGTAATATAGAAGATTATTAATCATACTAATATTTATGGTTATTTAAAAGCTGTTTAAAAAGATCCCAATTCTTACTCTTCTTCTTTAGGCTTCTTGTCAACCCTGGTGTTTGATAGATTTTTGAGAGAATTATAGTAATTCTATCTATTTATGCAAAGATGTTTGCACTCTCTTTGTTTGATAAAATGTAATTGCAGTAATAAAATATTGGTCCTTCAGATAAAGAAGTTCTTATTTTACTGTGTTTTGTTCACTGTAAAACTTTTAGTATTTCTAACTTCTAAGTGTGTTATTTCTTTTCCAATTTATGGAAAAGAAAACTAAACTGGTAAGCCTTGCTGCAGGTTATTGGTGAACCAGTTTATGTTGTGGGAAACTCTCTAGGAGGATTTGTGGCACTCTATTTTGCAGCATGTAATCCTCAGCTAGTGAAGGGTGTTACACTGCTAAATGCAACACCATTTTGGGGATTTCTTCCTAATCCTATTAGATCTCCAAGACTAGCCAGGATTTTCCCATGGGCAGGGACATTTCCACTGCCAACAAATGCCAGAAAGCTCACAGAATTGGTGTAAGTTTTAACTTTCATTGATCGAGTTCATCATTTTGTTTCCATTTATGTGAAGGAGGAATACCTCTTCCTTCTTATCTAAGGCAATCTAGTTTTTACAAGTTTGCTGAGAACAGATGTTGACAATCCTTATTCCCTTAATGAGTGAAAGTACCATTTTGTTTATTTTTATTGTTATCAAGTGAAGCTTAAAAATATAATATTTTTTATGTTATGCTGATCTGGTATTCCCAGGGAAGAATATGCTTTCTGCCTCCAACTTCTTCCACAACTATTTTTGTCTGAGTAGCTGCGTTAACTGAAATATCTCTGTCTCTCCCTCTCTCCTGCAGATGGCAAAAGATAAGTGACCCCAGAAATATAGGCAACTTGCTTAAGCAAGTTTATGCTGATCACTCAACAAAAGTTGACAAGGTTTTCTCTCGCATACTTGAAGTAACACAACATCCAGCAGCAGCTGCATCATTTGCATCAATCATGTGTGCTCCTAAAGGACAACTTTCCTTCCGTGAATCTTTATCTAGGTATATGATTTTCAAGAATTCAAGTCACTATTTATACCCATTGTTTCTCTTTCACAGTTAAGGAATTTATATCCTCTTATTTAGATGCCAAGAGAACAATGTCCCAATCTGTCTCATGTATGGCAAAGAAGATCCTTGGGTAAAGCCTGTGTGGGGGCGCCAGGTGAAACGGCAACTGCCTGAAGCTCCATATTATGAGATTAGCCCAGCAGGTCATTGCCCTCATGACGAGGTTCCTGAGGTATAACTCTCATTCTTGATAGCTGTAGAAGTTGGACAAGTTTTGACTGAGCTATATACATCATTTCTTTAGGTTGTTTCCCTGAAACTGTGTGACAGCCCCTTCTGTTTTGCCTTCACTTTTCCATTATTAGGGTAGTTAAAGAAGTTGGTCCTTCTCTCCTCATTGTTCAGGTTGTGAATTATTTACTACGTGGATGGATCAGAAACCTCGACTCACAGGGTTCTATTGCATTGCCTCTTCTGGAAGATCCTGAATCTGTTGAATATGGAGTCTCCGGGGATTTAGAGTTTGTCAGAGATGGATCAAGAAAATCAGTGAGGGTGCGTCTCTTTGGATCGAGATTCTCTTTCTGGAACCAAATAAACACTTACATTAAATCCCGTGCTAGAGATAAAGAAACTAATCCTCGATAACAAAAGTTCACCTTCTTTTACACATGATGTAAATCTGATGTGTATCATATATTTTGATTCGTTAATGTGGTAAAGAAATTCAGTTCCACATCAATGTATACATAAATGTGTCAGTTCAAAAGTGTGGAGAAAAGAAGTGCAATTACCATAGGAATTTCTGTCTTCTTGTATGTAATTTTGTAGGTGGGTGAACAAGACTTGAATGAAGATGATTGCAGAGTAGTGGCAGTGATTGTCTTCTAAGCAGACAGGCAACGAAATGTTTCATGGAGGAATATGAAAAGAATTGAAACAAAAAAAAAAGGAAATAAACCAATGAATTGAAATCTTTATTTACTAAGTTCTAAGATGGAATAATGTTTTGTCTTTTCCATGTGACCATGCTAGAACTAGATGAGTACATAACCTTACTTCCATATTGCACAATGTATTTGTTAACAATGCTCTGAGACTGAGAGAAGATCGCCCATAAAACCTCACACTAAGGCTGTGTTTGGTTTGAAATAAAGTGTAAGGAAACCTCACACTAAGGCTGGTACAGGTTTCCCTACCTTTCCCTTCCTTTTCCTACCTTTTCTTTCATGTTTTTTTCTCAAATTTTTTTTGATTAAAAATATGAGTTTTTTTCTCAAGTTTTTTTTTTGAGGTATAAATTTATTTGTTGGAGAAGAAAAAAACAATCGAACATGGGCGCTCAATCCAATGTTTGCACTCCCACTCCCTGATTTGATCAATGATGCTGTGTTTGGTTTGAAAGTTCTAGAGGAATGAAATGAAACCTCTAAAATTGCAATTTATCTTTTCCTTGTGCGGCGAATTTCTTCACTGTACTCTATATTCAATTCAACTATCCAATCAAAAGAAAAACGTTATTTGTTTGGAAATGCAAATCCATGGGAACTACAAGGATTCACCGATAGTGTGACTGATCGGTAAAGCTTAAGATAGAGACCTTTCTAAATTGAACTTCTCCCTGGATTTGCAAATTGCCATCACACAGAATATCAACATCATACTTGATTTATGCAGCAGTCAATGCTTGGAATGTCACAAGAGAACTTAATCTGCAGACTGTATAAATTTGCTTTGAGACTTGACCTATATTTCTTCCTTTAAGCATTTGGGTGAACTAGTAATGGATTTTTCACATCTTGCTGCTTGGTAAATGGTATGAATCACAAAAGTGACTAGTTTGACGAGTTTTTCTACAAAACACTGAAATTGAGTGTAAGATTCCCGTTCTGCAGTTATTGAATTTTCACAAAAATGATCATCAAGGAGGTGCATGCAAGGCTCCTCAGTCGTCCCAGAAGTGTAACCTTGCTTTTCTATAGAAATGCTGATAAAGCTAAGTTCAATAAGATTTTGAACTTTTCATACGAAATGCTCAACTGTTTACACAGTTACATTAACATAACAGTTTAAGGAAATCAATTATCAGTACATGCATAATATGAATAAGTGCAAAAGATGACAACTAATGAACAAATTTACTTATGATACGGAAAGGTTTATGAAAAATATCGCAATCAGTCCTCTTTTCGATGCAACCAAAAGCCCCAATTGCTTCAAACTAAATGATTTTTGGTGATTTTCCATAGCAGTTGCTTCATGCCAGACCAACATTTTTTGCAAAGGATTTAATGAATGCCCCTAAGAAATTCTCAGTACTACTTTTATTCATGCCAGTACGCCCAAGCCATTTATTAGCCCCAATAAGAGCTAACAGAATAGAATGCCCAAATTGATATGGGAAAATTTTCTAAAACGAATTTCATAGAAGAATGGAAATTCCTCTGATCAATTTATTGAAACTAATAGATTAGGACATGTTAATATAGTGTACAGCTCTTGCTTGATTTTTTTTATCACTAAAGAGCAATTTTATTAATTTGAGTTGATGATTACAAACACCCAAAGATGGGACTTGATACCCAGTCACCCATATATTGTATTTTAGTCTTTTTACAATGCTGCCCAGAAAGCATGACAGAAGACACCACCAACCCCCATGTATTTGTACAGTGTTCCCATATGGATTGTTTTTGGGTTGATTTCTTCTTTTTTTTTTGGTGTGTAAGAGTTTGTAGGAAGCATCACGATGCCAAAGCAGTCCAATAACTTTCAGCACATAGGCTTGTTGGAGTCCTGATGATACGTGACCACTCCCATTGTGTGCCATCTATTTGTTTCAATTCTGCCAACTGCCATGAAGTTGCATTGTTAGCTATTGCTTTCTTTTAATTTTCTGACATGAGATTTGAAAAGTCTTTGTTCACAAGTTTCTGTGGAAATCCTTTCCAATATTTCACTTTGTCAATCAGTGAAAATTGAACCATGCATGTTATAATTTGAAGATTAAAAGGGTTGACAGTCATGAAGGTCAGGAGTGGAATATTCAAAAAGGTCCATGACAATGCTGAACTTACCAGTTCTTCCTTATGCCTTTTGGGATGGGAAATATTTGTGTCAGATAAAAAAAATCTGAAGAGATTGTTCAAAATTTTAAAAGGGTTTGGCTTCTTTAACAGAAATCCATTGTAAGTATCTATACCTAACATTTCAATATATGATGCTTTTCATTTTGAATCATGTTTAGTGTTACTTTTCCATTTCCATCCTGCAGTTGTAGTTGTATGCATGTTATACATACAACTAGCATTTCTTATGTTGGAGGTGGACATAAATGGAAATCTGGTTTCTTTTTTGAGATGCTACTGGAAAGTTATGATTTATTATATTGCTTACTCTTCCATCTCTTAACTCAAAGATCACTGAGTTCTCCGAAAATGGGATTGGACGTATTGATGCCACCTGTGTAAGATCAAGATATCTTTTCAGTAATAACATCAAAAATTTTTACTGATATAGAAAAATGCAGATTGCTACCAACCTTTGCATTGCACTTTCTGTTGAAATTATGTATGTCTTGTGTGTTCTTAACGATACTAGCCACAATATCTTCGTTGATGCAGATTTCATCCTTTACATATTTTGCTTCCATTAACATTTGATCTTTAGCAGACATATTTTCCACAGAGGGGAAACCATAGTTTTTCCATTTCCATGTACTTTGTTCCAAGTATCTCAGATAAACTTCACCATCTGATCCAATCAAAAACAATTGATTTCCTTCAAAGCAAGGACCTGGTGGGCTGACTAGAGTTACACTTTTGTCTGGTGTTCCATGTTCCACCCAGTTCCATCCATCCAATGCATTCCAGTGATATTCAACAAGTCCTCCATCTTCTGAGGTCATGTATAGAGAACCTGTTAGTGATGTAGATGATGGCCTCATAGCAGTTCCAGGCGATCTCGATAGAACTAAATGTGGGGACTGATAGTGTTCATGCCACAATTCTGTCACTTTGTTATACTGATATAGCCGACCATTCTTCCCAACAACAAACACTATATTTTCACGGAAGGTTTCCTGATCTACTATACATGCAATTCTAGTATTTGGGGGGTTTTGGCAGTCTTTCCACTTGAATTTTCGCAAGGCAACCTATTAAAATAGGTCCATAAATCAGAAGTGTATGACAGCTTAATTTAGTATTGTCAATTGCAACTTAAATACATATTCTTCTGGCTCACAACAACCAAAAAAAACAAAAACAGTCATAATACCTATATTAAGTGCTTAAATTATTTCTTTAAATATACTGCCCCAATATAGAATACTCATTTTGGTTTGGTATCTGAAAACTTACCATAAATTGAACTAGTCTTCCATTTCTGCTCACAAAGAAAAGTGAATCTTCAGCTGTAACTTTCAATGTTCGTCCAGGTAATCTGTCCCATGGAGGACCCCCAATCACTTGCCTTCCCTTTCTCATGGCAGTGCAGTTAATCCATGCTAGCTTATTGCTGCTTCTTTCTCTCATAAGTAAGTTCCCATGTATGTCAATCAGAAACAAACTCCCATTGTAGCTTCCTACTGTACCTTTCATAATTGTTGAGTGCTCATGCCTCAACCACAACCATACATTATTAGTATATAGATTTTCATAAGTCAGTCCAGTATCTGTTATGAGAAAAAATGATTTGCCTTCCTGCATAACTCGCATGTGAAAGTTTGTATTAGTCCAGTTTATAAGGAAGTTACTTTGGTCAAAAGGTTTAGTGAGGCTACTTTCTGATGTACTTGGATATAGGTAGTTCTGTTGTGCTTGGTTTCCCTTTCGCCTTCTTGTTGTTGTCCTTGTAATTCCAGAGGAAATTGACTCATCTTTTATACCTGCGATACAATTCAAGGGTCCTCGTTCTTCAGTGCAATACTCTTTATTCCATCCTTCAGTTTCTGGGGCATCTAAGACTGACCATTCATAATTAACTGATGTTTTTCTTCGCACATTGAGCTGTTGAGTTGGGCCAGAACTTTCACCACCGATGCCGGGTAAATGTAATTCTGCAAGCCTACCATCATCTAGTGGGAACACTATCCTGCCAGCTTGCAATAGCAGGCCTGGAATTCCCATTGCGGTTTTTGAGTGTGGTGGATGCATGTGATTCACCCACTGCTCTAGCATTTCATTCCCCTGAGATGTACCTGTCTTCCCAGAGAAAATTTGCATTCATGGCTTTTATTCAAAAATGCATAAGATATCCTGTTAATAGAAATGAACTTTCAAACTCATGTGTCATTGTTATGTTAATGTGCAATGCGGAAAGTTGTCTTACACATGGTAGATTTTTTTTTGTAGATTTTAATTAATGCATGCTCATTTTGATATCTCTTGTACTTTCTGAAAGTACACTCATCATATCTAAAGGAGCATAATTCTTATGTAGAAAAGTTCTGTAAAAAAAGATTGACTAGTGTAATCTATATTTCAGGAAACTTTCAAGGCTACAACTAATTGATATGTTAAAGGCAGTCCAACAAGAAAGTAAAATTAAGAGAGTATCAGAAGATGTGATGGTTGTAAATAACCAGTGCTAACTGCCAACTCATATTAGCCATTAGACTGAAATTGGAGTTGGTATCAATGCCAAATATGTTTCAACCACATCACATACCTAATAACTCCAATATGCTAATAACATGGTGTTAATCAAATATAATTTAATGAGCACAAAGATATATAGTTTCTGCTACAATTGATTATTAAATTTCTGATTTTTCCCAACTTCCAAATTATAATGCTTATTCCTTTTATTAAGCAATGTAACAGCCATGGTTGAAAGAAATTCATTTATAATTTTACATTGAGCATCATACTACGGTGGTTCTTCAATAAATTGATACCTAATGTTGGATCTTTCAAAGTGGCCATCCTTGTACTAAATTTATGTTCCATATCAAAGGGGAACAGGAGATATAAACATGAAGTAAAAGCCAGTAAACTACAAATAGGCTTTCTATAGGGGTTAAGCACTGACCATACCTAATTAAATAGAAAGCTAAAACTAACTTTAGAGGTTCAAAATTAGCATGAAGAAAGAGATAATGGACACATTCCCATTTCCAGACCCACACAAATAAATTGAAATGACCAAACTACCCTAGATGCCCAAAATAAAAGGCAGCATAAGAAGGTACATAATTGTTAAATAGATGGCCTATATCCCGTGGCAAAACTTCCCCCAATAAGCCTTATGGAGATGTAGGATCTCCATCATATAGTTTTACTCAACTTCCCTAGACTGTGATGAAGAATTTTGATTGAAAAAAGACAGTTGTGGTAGTGTCAGATTATTGTACTATTTTGCAAGAATGTAAGCAAAGAAATTTGAAATATCACAAGAAGGGGCAGTGGGGGTTGGCTGAGTGGGGGCTGGGGGATTTTGGTGCTAGTTGATGTAAGTGAAACGACCTATTTGGATTTTACATACTCTAGTCCTAGAAAAGACCCCATGAGTTTTAGCTGGATCCATGAATCTGGAGGCCCAACTTTGAGCAATGACTGAATTAGACTAGAAGTCAAGGGCAACTCAGTCTCTACAAGATATAGTTTTCTGATTTTTAAGCCACATTGGTTGAAAGTTTTAGCTCCTTATGAAAGTAGATCCATTAATTGTTAAATATAAATATTAGATCTGTCTTATCATTCATTGTTGTGGTTCTTCTAATAATGAATGAAAAGTTGAAGGCTTGTAGCATCCTTCTATAATAAGGTGCACCTCTCTTTTGTGATGGTGATCATACTCTGCCAGTCTGCCATCCCTCCTTGGGCTTTGATTTGTGGGGCTCTAAGGAGCCAGAGTGGGTTTTAGTGGGGTAATGAGTCTGACATTCACTATCGAAGCACTCACTGAAATTTTAAATGTAACATGCCCTCCCTTGGTTTTCCTCTCTGAGTATGTGCTTACCAAATGGAATAAGTAAAAGAATCACTGCTCAGTTCTCTAGTTGACAATAAAAGATAATCAGTTTGCTACAATAGAAACAATCAAGAGAAGTTGTTTTCTTGACTAAAATCTACCGTTTACCAGTTACAGGTTTGGCAGAACACTCCCCACAAGCTGAAGAGAGGATAAAAGAATGCTATAGAAGCAAATTCACCTGACTGAAGTGGTAATCAGCATCAACATGTTCATTAATTCATAAACATAATGCAGAATTTAATTCTAACACTTGTATCACAAAATTTAGGTTTAGAAGCTAATCAATATATTAATGAATCATAAAAAATGAAAGCAATTTCATTTTGCACACAGATAAACAATTAACATTGTAGGTTTGAAACCTTGACTTGATTTTGCATTCTTAGCTAGGGGTACAATGCAGACTAGTACAACTTAACTGAAGGAATGAAATCATGTCTTTGTTTGCAAGGTCTAAATTGGAGCTTACGTGAATGTTTAGGAAGCTGATATTCATATACGGATCCACTAGATGTAGTAAAGAACAATGAGAAAACCTTCTCATTTAGTTCGTCTTGAGTGGCAGGTGTGATAGATGTTAAGTGTTGGTCCTTTGGACCTTCATGAGCTATCCATCTCCACTTCCTCTGGTGCAGCCTTCTCTCAATCAAGTGACCATCCTGCATGTCTACAAAGTCTTATAAAACAATGATAATAAGAATGGTGTCCCGTTAGTAAAACTTAGATGTTTGTAATTATCAAACAAAAATAATCTGCCACAGTGAGTTTGCAATGTTCAATTATAATGAAAAAAATACTCAAGTTCATCTCTACCTATAGAACCTAAAAGTGTGAATCAGATTAGAATGACACTGTTCTGAATGTGATAAAGGGAACCCAGTGGATACTACAAGTTGAGGTTATTAATTTGCAAACTATATGGTACCATATGAGAGATATTATAACATAAAAATTTTCTAGTACTTACCATAAAATGTATTTTCTATTTTTACATAGGCATAGATACAAACTCAGTGTTGTACCTTTGTTAAAAGGAACAGAGATATAGAATGAGCTCCAACCAAGCCATGCAAAGTACATCCAATGGATGGTGCCAATGAAATTTCTTGTTTTGATCCTTCGCCCCATATATGTTTCTTCCATGATGGCCTTGAGCTTCGGTCTAGCTCATAAAGATCTCCCCTGGAACTGCACTGAAAGATTTCATATTTAGCATTTTCTGATGACTCTCAAACAGAAAAGAAGGCCACTACGTTTACAGAAGAGAATTTGCATGATTCTTCATCAAATCAATTCTGATTCAGGATTGGCCATATTATTATTTGGTATAAATTGTGAATTAGTGATGTAGAATCTTGAAGACAATATCTTTACTATGCTAGCATAAAAATAAACCATAGAAAATGGCACACTTTGCTTTGTGAGGATTATAATGTGATGGTTGCTACCTCACTGTAAATACCACATCTGGTCTAACAGTGGCAACATTGACTACTGCTGCAGCATTTCCACCAGGGGGTCGGCCATGATATATCCACCTGTTTAAAGTTGATTTCAGATCAAATCAAACATTGAAGTCTGTAATTGAACTTTTTTTTTTTTGTTGAAAACTCTGTAACTGAACTAGGATTTATTATCTGAGATTACAGCCATTAGTCTCACCTCCAAGGCTTAATTTCAATGAGTTCCAACAGGGATCCTCCAATTGTGGTGAAGTATGCTCTTCTGATGAGGAGAAAGGAAAGGAAAAAAAAAAAAAAAAAAAGATAATAAGGTACGCACAGGAATTCAGCTTTACAGGATTCTACAGCAGTGGGAACAGGTTTTGCATGTATAGGAGGCATGAACACTTCCAATATAGATTGCTTACTTTCCATCATTTGAAACAACACCAGACTTGATCAGGATTAAGCTAGAATTTGTTTCTGTATGTGTAGGCGTGCACTCAATCCAAACTGCCTGTGAGCTTTCACTAATCTGCAGCTGAAAAAAGAAAAGCAGGAATATATTAGTAAAATACTGTAGATGAATATATATGATGAGTGCTGTTTAATTATAATACAGAAGAGAAAGAAAGTATGCGATTTTCTCTCTGTAGGTATATAGCAATCCAAGTGGCCATTACAATTTACAAACAAAATTTAGTATTTCTTACTTTTCTAAATGAATCTATATTGGAGAAATTATTTTTCTTTGTTAACTAGAAAGGACAAGTTATTTTGTTTGTTGAATTTAATTAAAGAAATTTCGTTTACAATAGTTATATTTATTACTCTTCTAGCTCCTCTCTGGAAGTACCGCTGCAGCTTTATATGATATGAAAATTAACCGTATCCCGTGGAATAAATATCAAACGTAATAAAACCTTAGAATTAGAATGGACCAGACGGAAGGGTTAGTAACTAAACCAATGCTAATTTTTAGAATTAATTTCATGGAGCTTACTAATATTGATTCGCTACCGTAAGATATTCTGCTCTCTCTCTCTCTCTCAGAGATTTCATCTGATACTGAAATAGAAGCAGGCTGTGCAGAATATTACCTGATATAGATTTCCTGCTTCAGATAACGCAATAAAAGTCTGATTGACAATAAAAACTGAAACTGCAGGACCAGCTGATATTGGTAAATCGTGAGGTGCAATTACCCACTGCACCCCATTCCAGAACCTTTCATAGATAGACCCACTTTCCCCTGTCACCCAAATAGATATCTCTGCCATCCTAGTTAGAGAAATTCTCTTCCTTTGAGGGAGAACAATATTAGAACTCTCGTCCAGTAATGCCCTGTCACCAGGCATGACCTTTGAGTTCTTCCCTTGTTCAGGAATATCAATTCTCCCCTGCAAGCTTTCCTCTTGCTGCTTCATCTGAGAAATAGAACCCACCTTGGTACAGTTTCCATTGATACAAGAAACCAAATCAAAAGGTAATTCCACTTCAACCCAACTATTAGATTGCTCCTCAAACTCCCAAAAACGATTAGTCTTCTGTTCAAAATTAGGATTGATGTGTCGAAATTCACTGGGACACCACACCGAGTAAACAAGAACAGCAAAGAAGTGAACAGATAGAAAGAATCTGATGAAGAATTTTACATAAAATCCGGCCATGGCATCTGCTACCAGTATTCCCGCTGTTAAGAGTGGGGTAGAAGACAGAATTTAGATGTAACTGTGAATAATTCATGGGCAAGGTTTGAAGGTCGTTACTTTCACAGAAAAGCTAACTTGCAGATTATGGAGAACATCTCTCTTTGTCTGTGACCTGCCTCTCTCCATGTACTTGGCGAGAGGGGGTCCATTGCACAAAACAGATGGACAGTTAGTTACTACGGACGCAGCTTTATATTATATAAGAAGCTCTCAGCCTTCTTTTGTCAACTCTTCTGGTTGTAGCATAAATATGTGTAGTCTACACGTATGGCGTCGTGGATTCTTTTTCTTTTTTGGTCATCCCTTGTTTGTCTGTTCTTCTGTGATTGGGTCCCAGAAATTAATGATATTCTTACCTAACAATTATGACTTTGTGATGATGTTTTCATCAATTACATTTCATTTCTCCTCTTCTTTTATTGGGTGGAGGAAAAAACTGAGAAAGAAAGAAAGAATAAGAAAATATGTGGAGGGAGCTGATCATACGCTTCTCTTTTATAAAGTGATAATCCAGGATTAATATTCCTGAATTGACTGTAATCTGGACAGTGGTAAAGGAACGAAAACCCCACGTAGGAGAAGGGAAATGGTGACCAACCATTTGGTGGATCCCAACAAAAAAGATTTCATTCTATGTAACCACTAGCCATTAACCACCAACCGATTCTGATCTCAGAGGTCTTGTGACGATTGTGATTTGTGAGTATGACTATTCATTCATCTAGATGCCTGGGTTCTGCCTTACAGAACTCAGAAACCCCATTACATGGTTGCATGAGCATTGAAGGGGAGTTCCAATTCCTTTGGACAAACGCCACTACCGCAACCCCATCAGAAAGAGCAAATATTTTGGGAAATCAGAATCCAATTGGAATCAGAATGGTCTATTTCCATTGTCTTTTATTCAGATAAGAATTCGAGTGGGAGTTAGAATCAATTGGAAAAGGATTTCATTTCCAAGGGAGGAGAGGAAATGGCACTTCCCTCTACCAAGAGTGGAAATTAGATTCCACTTCTACCCAACTAAATGTCCCATTCAGATTCTGATTCCAGATGAGTCTGGCTTCGGTGAGAGCAAAACCCATTCTAACAGTCTTGCATTGGGAATATTTCCCTATTTAACTAACGTATTTCATGAAAGATATTCACAATGTAAAGTTGCAAGGGGCTGCACGAACGTGTGAGCACCAACTTGCTCTGACAGAAGCCGAACTCATTCCAAACTCCTATTCCCGCAAATTAAACGGGCCCTTATTTCTGTATATCCATGTTATCTTTATCAGACTTGGATCGGGCCATGCAGTCGGACCATTTGAATCCTGAATCAACAGTGAAACAGTTTTATAAAGCAATTATTAGAGATGTTTTTTCTTTTGAGATACAATTATTAGAGATGTTGACTTGATTAAAATTAACCCAAATGCATATGTTGGTAGTTTTTTTATAGGCATGTGTTAGTAGTTGGTATGAGCCTATGATATAAATTTATTAAAGATTATTTTAATATAAAATAGTTTTAAAAATACCTTAGATCATTTTATTTTTTGAGTTTTTAAAATTTTATTTTTAATTGAATATACCGAACAATCAAACCAAACATTCAGACCATTCAACCCATGGCCCAATGTTTAAAACAGTTTTTTGATGCAAAATGTAAAGGGAGAATGACGATTCAGCCCAGGGTCAAAATTTAGGCCCAAAGTACAGTTGGGATGGGTGCTAACTTAGAATTTATGTCAATTTATGGGCGGATATTGATGTATAGTGAGGGTTTTTGACATTTTGAATGTTTATAACTTTGCAATGGAATTCAGAAATCTACATTGGGCCTATCTGTACTTTTTCAAAATACAAACTATAGGATGACCTGAGGTGGGCCAAAGCTTAGATTTGACGACCCTTGGGAGTTGGGGCTTGGGGAGCCATTCAAAGGATCTCTCTCTCTCTCTCTCTCTCACGCACGTGCTCGTGCACGGGATCTCGTGCACGGGATGTTGATTCCAAAGTGGCAACTATGTATTTTTTTGAGACTGTTTAATTGTGTGAGCTTTTGTGTTGATTGAGTGGCTTTGGAGAAGCTACCAAAACTAGTATCATTGAATAATCGATCATCAAACACAACTTCTCGACTTTCTGTGCAGGGCCTAGGGGGTCAATCATTTCAACCCGGCCCGGAAATTCTGGGCTTGGGCCTAGGTTTTGTGTTCAGGCCCGGCCCGGGTTTGGGCTCACATCAGGCCTACAAATTTTAGGGCCAGGCTTAGGCTTAATACTTTAAGCCCAACCTAGGCCCGGCTCGGCCCGCATATATTTAAACTTACACATTTTGTGTATAATGTATACACATGTATACATGTTATTTTACATTAGATTATATATTTTATATAAATATTATATCATGACATGTATAATTTATATTATATATAATATTTTATATTATATAATGTATAAAATAATTTTATATGCATGTTATGTCATTTAATATAATATATTATAGATCATGTAATGTTTTATATATGGAAGACATTGGCCCAAAATCAGGCCTGGCTCGGCCCATGATCACCCATGGCAGGGCCTACCTTGCAACACTGAAACCAATGCAGAAAACTCTCTCAAATGGGCATTTTCTTTACATTTGGACGATAAAGGATATTCTACATTAAGAATTCTTAATTGTTTAGGGCATATCTCATTTTCATGCATTTTTTATTAAGGCTCAATTTGGAAAGAGTACAAATGTAAATATGTACAATACAAATAGATACAAAATAATACAAATACCAGGTTTTGCACTCTACATATTTGTATTTGTACTCCTTCCAAACTCAAGAGTAAAAATGCAAATATGTACAGTATAAATGCATACAAAATAATATAAAATGCAAGGTTTTGCACTCTACATATTTGTATTTGTACTCCTTCCAAACTCGAGTAAAAATGCAAATATGTACAGTATAAATGCATACAAAATAATATAAAATGCAAGGTTTTGCACTCTACATATTTGTATTTGTACTCTGGAAAGATTACAATTATGTACAGTACAAATGTATACAAAATAATGCAAAATACAAGGTTATGCATTCTATACATTTGTATTTGTATTTCCTTCCTGATGAAGGGTAATTTGGCCCGACTAGTTAGTATGCGAACACGTAGAGCGACTGGATGATTAGATGACAACTCAGCATTTTTCGAACACCTCAACAGGCTAAGTCAGCTTAGGCATCTCAAAAACCACGGCTAAGACTAAAGTACGAGTAGCTTGTAGAGTCCCGACCTGCCGAGGTACCATGTAGCCCTCTTTTAGAAGCTAGCCAGTCGTCTCCAATCTCTTCGGGATCACACTGCACATCAGCGAGCCTTATCATTATCCCACCCGGATTGGATGGACTCGATAAGCCTTATCGGCTCACACGAAGTCCATCTCTAGGTGTGAATCAAACTCTTGGTTACATGGGCCGGAAATCTCGGGATATGTTTCGTGAGTCCTATGATAGCTTGTCTATATAAGGGCATCACCTCCATCCTTATAAAGTACGTACGATTTAGCTCTCATACTCTCATATTTACAAGCAAACCAACTCGCTACAATACTCTTTGCTAACTTAAGCATCAAAGTGTCCACACTAGGTAAAGCACCTCAGGACCTTTGATACTGCGCTTCTTACAATTCGACCAGCAACGTGTTAGTCCAACACCCAAGCTACCTTCCAACTAGGAGCAACCAAATCACACATCATCACTTCCAAACTAAGGCTCAATTTAGAAAAAGGATATATATAATGCAAATACAAGATTTTGCACTCTACTTATTTGTATTTATACTCCTTCCAAATTAAGCTTAAGGGATATATCTCTAATAAAAAGATAAGCTTGCAAATGGTATCCATTTGTCTGACTTTGATCCTTTTATAATTGGATTGAACATGAATTCACCCCTTTTAGATCACATATGATGCCATTTGGATGTTGTATTTTTACTAAAGAAGTCGTAAGTTTGAGATTAAAACAAGTTATTTCTAATTTATTTTATTCATAATATATAATATTAAAGTCATTTTTAATTTAATTTATTAATAAATTAAAATGTTTTGATAATTTTTTAATATAATATTATCCGATTGTAATCCGAATCTGGTATAAATCTGATGGACAATATTCCATTTGAATCTCGATATTAATGAATCAAATTTTGGATCCACGATTCCAAATATTTGCAGCCTACAAACAAAACCCTATTTGGATGTACCGCTATTTATGAAAATGAGATGTACACGAATAACTCCTCCCAAAAGAAAAGAACAAAGCATGAGTAACTATCAGCTGATTTCAGGTTTTACATGATTTTGGCTTGGCCCATCTGCTTTCTGCCATCCTTCTCAGCAAAAAGCTACGGGGCTCTGCTTTCTAAAGTACCGTGCAGCGGCAACGTTACGGAATGTGGATCGTCGACCCGTCCGGTTGCGGGTACAATACATCAGTTCTGTCTCTGTTTTGAATTTTGAATTTTAATTGTTATAAAAAAACAGCCCTTCAGTTTTCTTTCACCATCCTGATCCTGTAAACGGTCCTGATGGAAGGATCAGCATGTTGATGCCACGTGTTAGATGGGGGGTGTTGTCCAAATCAAAATTACGACAACGTTGACATATATTCCCATATTTTTTATGGTGGCGGCCCATTTGATCAAATCACTAGTGGAATCTTGAGACGGCCCACGCACTTTAAAACGCGATAAGATTCTTTCTTCTTTATTTATTTATTTATTTATTTATTTGTGGTTTCAGAGTTCAAACTTAAAACTTTATTTTATTTTTACTATTTTTCTTCTTTTGAAAACGACCTTCTTTTTTCTGCATAAAATTTAATAATTTTTAATTTATATTGAAATATTTGAGAGTATTTTAATGGAAATTTCAGATATTTTAATATTTTAACAGATTTTAGTGGGCTTTTAGGATATTCGTCTTAGATTTTTGATTAATAATAAAATATTAAGCTTTTTCTTTTTTTTTTGCTTTTTATGGCCAAAATAACAAACCTTTTTATTGCAAGAGTACAATGTCTCAATTTCAGAATTGCATGGTTACATTTGTACCAAGGACTTAATGCAAAGCTGGCGGCACATGCTTTGGTTGTGATCATTGCACATTGGGAACATCTCCCAATGAATTTAACATAATGTTATCGACATAGTTCTCAATGTATTTGCATATTTTTTGCTTTCAAAAGATGTAAGCTTGATTTAGTCTTTTTCTCCTTTCTAGAAAAATATTTTAAAGAAAGATTGTTAGGTAGTGTGTATGCCCTTCTAAATGATGTATTATATATGACTTATTGTGAAAGTTCATTCATTTCAAGTGTTATATTAGTATTATGCATGAGGCTACATAATTGTTGCAATATGGATTTAAATGTTCATAACTAGTGGATAGATTTAGGAATTTATCTTGACAAGATTGTCATTTCCACATTGCTCAAGATTGTGGAATAGTGGGTCTCCATTACTAGGGTTGTGATCAAAGATGCGAGAATGAATGTTTGCAAGAAACAATGAATTGAATCAAACCTAGAGTATTCCTATACTTTGTGATAAATGGAACAAGTGGATATTACTTTCAATCCCTAAACTTGATATTAGTATTGGGCTGATTATCAAGTTTGTCTATCTTTGATATGCCAACTAGTGAAATCCTCTTGGGGTCAAATACTTGAGTATGTTGGGGCATTCAAGAATGCTATATCAACTAATGATCAAATGTGATAGGATATGTTACTATGTTATGACATAAAAAATGCTCTATATTGTTTCTTGTGATGGATACCTAAATCTGCCAATAATAGAATTATATGAATCCTCTATAAGAATTATATGTCATAAAGGCTAATTGCAAATGATGTGTTGGGTGTTATTAGTAGAGAATAGAGAGATTAATGGCGTTGAGTGTTATTAATAGAGAGATTAATTGCATATAATGTGTTGGGCTATTTTAACATGATAATCAAACAATGGGATGAATAAATCGGATTTGGGCCTTTAGGATGGTAAAGTCTCAAAATACACAAGTGTTTAGACACTTATTGGTCTGATTCACTAAACACCATTTTAGTTGTGGGCAAATTGGCCACATGGGCTAGGGGTACAATTTTTGTGGGTTAGGATTGGGATTTTGTCAAAATTTCAATAAACCTAACCCGAAACTCAAGTCTGAAACAGTGTAAACTGTTAACTCGAGGCAACCTAACTTACACACTTAATATGGGCTGCTCACTTTTAAGTGGCCCGACCCCACCCATTTCAGACTTAAGTACATGGGCTTAAGTTGTTTTTTTTTTTTTTTTCATTTGTTGTGGGCTTCACACTATTCAAATTGGTATCTCCCATTAATAAAAGGATTTTCTAGAATTAATTGGATGCTACAAGTTAATTAGGAGTATTTCTAAAGAGGCCTAGTCAAATTACCAACAACATGAAAGCCAAACTTGTTTGTAAGTAAGGTTGTCAACAAGTCGGGTCTGAATGAGATCCAAGTAGAACTAATTTTGAACTGATTATTAATAGTCGAGGCCTAATAGACCTGATTATACTGAAAACTGTATTTTTTTATTTAAATAATAAGTTACAATTTAAATTTTGATAATATAACCTTAATGAAATTTATAGAAAAATACTAAATTATTTATACTTAATAAATTAAACACTTTTAACTAATATTGTCTTATACATTATTTATAAAACTTATCATTTTAAACATAAAATATGATAAAAAATAAAAGAAAATTAAAAAATATATATTGAATAAAATAATCGGTTCTAGGTATGAATTGATTAGGAACAAGTAAGAACAAGAATTGGTCCAACATGGAACTCAAAATCAAAAAGTTTTTTTTTTCTTTTTTAAATTCTTTTTCTCTTTATCTATCTCTGTCTCTAATGTATAGAGCTGCAAGCAGATTTGATTGAATTGGATATACCTATATCCAATTTGATTTGTTAATATTCTGATTCGAATGGAATTTTATTTATCATATTTATATTGAATTCAAATAAAATTCAGATTGCAATGTATAACATTAATAAATTAAACTAAATTTGTTAAAATATTATTATATGGTTATATGTATGCCACTATAGAAAGTGTGAATGCGCAGGCAAGAGTACTTCTAAACTTACTTTCTTGCTATTATTTTATATTAAATGAAGGAAAAAAAAAGATATCTCAAAATGTATTATTACAACCTATTAAAAGATGCCAAAATTTTGTCAGAATTTATCATTAAAATGTAATAGGTCATTCTTAATGGCAGATTCTTATTGGTCTATTTTCTCTCCTTTAAAAATTGTTTTCCTTGCCACACACCTACACAAAATTAGATGAATGGAAAAATTTTTGTGTCCAATTTACCAAAAGAGAAAACTTAGTCTTATGTACAATTTTGGATCAATTAAAGTAGGGGAGCTCTTGAATTAGCCCAAATTTAGCCAAGCCAATGTTAGGGTCTATGTGGGAGCACTCATGGTTTGGTTGAGTTGTTTTGGGCATTTGATGAGCTTTTTATCCAATAAGCGTTTATTCATTGAGTTTTAATCCTCTAAGGCTGAGTTTGAAACGAGTACAAATACAAATATGTAGAATGCAAAACCTTATATTTTATATATAATTACGCTGTACATATTTACGTTTGTACTGCTTTCAAACTGAGCCTAAAAGTTTTATTTACTTGTAATGCACCAAACTTTATAAGCATGGAATCCATGTACTCGGCTGACTTCGGCATATAGGACTGCCATGCTTTGCTTTTAAATGCATACAAAACCTTAAGTATCATAAATGTAATCATCATCGTCTTATCAATTCATCAATTTATGATGTATTTATGATGCAGGGAATTCATTACTACTGTTAGTGTGGGGTTCACACTTCACCGGAATTCAGGAAAGATGATTGATCTGCCTCTGATAGAAAAGGCTGTATTTGTTTGCAATGCAAATAAATTTGCATTAGTACAAAATTATGTTAATGTAAATGATTTGATTGTAAATTTTGACTTATTTTTGTTTTAAATTTTTGCTTATTTTATTTGGTTGCAGTGCAAAATGAAGTAAATTAAGACATGAAATTAGATTACATAAAAATTTACATTTTTTACATTTGCATTTCCATGCATTGTATTAATATAATAAAATTGCATTGCAACCAAACACAGCCAAAAGAACAAAGAATGATATATTCGTCTGGTTGTTTAACCATTAACATGGAACAAGTGTGGAAGACCATTTCATTTGAAGCTTTCCGATTTTCTTTTTTTTTTTTCTTGGTTCATCTTATGGTCATTCTGTCTTTTAATTGTTAAATGAAAAAAAATAAAATAAAATAAATGGTATTCCAAGCTTTAGAAAGCCCGAAAGACCCACCCGGACACTTGCCAAAGAGATTACGTTTCCTACAACCATTTGCCATTCGGTAGGACAAACCCGAGACGCCAGTGATTATGATTATTGAACACGCCGGTATTTTAATCAATCACCAGCTTGATATAGCCTAAGAGATGCAATTTTAAAGCTCCTATGGATCATACCAATCCACATTTCAACAGACTTGTATCCAAACTATAAATAAGAAATACGTATAAAAAATAAAAACAAAATAATAAATTAATATCCATTCTATTATGATCTCTATCGGAATGTTTATATACTTTATGAAACATAACATCAATTCACTGGAAGAAATTATGTTTTTTAAATCAGAAATTCAAAAGTGTATTTTTGATATCACCTTTAAAGAAAATAACATATCATAAAAAATGTATTTTATATGTTTTTTGTTTTAAAAATTAAATGTTTTTCAAACCATTATAAGATTTTTGTTTTTTTTTTAAATCACGAGAAAGAAAACAATTCTTAGTCCTTAGATAACGCCAAAATTCTTAGATATGGAGAGTAATTGGGCATAAAAGAGGCCGGATATTCATGGGGAATTACAATGGAGAACCCTTTTTCACATGTCTAAAGTAAACCTATTTTGTAAATAGTGTTTCTTGCAGCTTATGAACAATTAATATCAGTTAGTGGACGTGGATACAAGGGAATTGGAGAAGTGGGATGTGTTGAACTGACCGAATTATCCTTTACCCATGACAAATACAGAAAATAGGTGGTTGCATCCTCTAGAAAGAAACAAAATGGATCTGATTGGGCTACTTTCATTAATGATTTTTTGGTAGATAAAAATTTTAAATGTTTAAACATTTAAAATTAGGGTAAAATTATAACTCTAAAATTTGGTAAACTTCATCCTCCGGAAAAAAACCCTAAATGGCACGTGTAGTGACTATGGGTCGGCTTAGTTCGGTTTCATGGAAGAATCTAGAACATATCCTATAGGGATCGGTTTCAAGTTTTTGGAACTAGAACCCAATTTGTGAAGGTTAGTTCCAAGGTCGGTTCTGGCCTAAGCGATTTTGGGGTCAGATCCAGGGGTTATCCATGGAATCTGTTCTTTCTTTAATCTCTCTTCAAAAGGAAAAAAAAAAACTCATGCTTTTAAAAAAACTTGATTTTTAATAAATGTAATATATAGTTTAAAAACTTATATTATATTTTTTGACTAAATTGAGTAATTTAATATATTAATATATGGTTCAAAACTTATCATTATAATTTAAATTTTGTAAATATTACCTTTTACATCACACATTATACACACTCAAATATTAAAATGAAACAAATGATCAAATCACTTAAGTAACTCAATGGTCAAGTGAAACCATAGCCTTTGTAACTCATTGGTCAAATCAATGTTTTAAAAAATGACCCAGAAATAGAACCGTTTTGGTCACCGGTTTCCGGGTCAACGATCCAACCGTTCGGTTCGAACGGACAGTTCGTTCTGACAGGAAAATTTAAAAAATAAAAAAATGATAAAAAACCGTTGAACGGGTCAACGGTTCAACCGCCCGGGTCAATGTTTTGTTGACTTTTTCAACAGTTTTTTACCAGATTCTGGGTTTATGCAAAAACGGAACCAGTTGCCTAGACGGTTTCCGGGCCGAGCGGTCCAACCGTCTGGATCAACGGCAGTTCAAAAACACTGGATCAAATCTTTATACCCTCAAAGTATTTTGAAATTTATTTCAAGACAAATTCAGTTCTAAGGCCAATTCATTAGATCAGTTTAAGTAGAATAAACCCCTAGACCCTAGAACCAGCTTGGGTGGGTGTCGATTCCAAAAATTTGGAACTAGACTCTACCCTACAACAGACTACATAAGATCGGTTCTTGACTGATTTGCCCATTTGATTTTGGGTAAAACCTACCCATTTGTTCTCTCCCTCTAACTAATAGTGCAAGGCTAAGGGAATTGAGAGGATATAGACAAGGTGTGAGAAGGGGTTTGGGTAGTACAAATTTGGTTTTAACTAAATTCTATGATTAACTTAAAATATTTAAATATATTTTAATGCAATATAATAGTGTATTAGTTATATAATTCATGTTAATGATCTCCAACAGTAGTTGGTCTACCCAGCTTTTTAGAAAAGATTTCTTTAATGGTTCGGGTTAAGAAATGAGGTAGAAATTGGTTTGTCATGGTAGGTAAGGAAATAAAAAAGTATAACGCATAATAAATCAGTCAGGATCATCTTGTTTTCCAATTTTTGAACTGAAAACAATTTGGATTATTGTGGAGATTAGGGATGAAAATGCAATCAACTGAGCCGAGCCCAACTTCTCTCCAACGTGTCATAGTTGGATTTGATTAAAATATTCTGAGCCGAATATTTTATTGATGGAATTCAACTTTGAAAAATTAATCGAATTTACCTAGAAATTGAAATTCAAACTCGATTAGCATGGAACTCGAACCGAATCTGATTGAATTTGAACCCAAATTGTTTGATTAAAACTCAATTTGGTTGCACCTCTAGTGGGCATCTGGCTTTGTGGTTAGATAACCCAAACCTTGAAAAAAAGAAAAAAAAAAAAAAACTAATCTAATAAAGAATTGGAAGGATTAGCATGTTGACGGGTCCGACCAATACGTAGATGTTATATTCATTTATACAATTTCACTCAGATCCAACATTAAACCGGCCTACTTTCTTCCTTTTTATTAAAAAAAAAAAGGAGCAAACATAGACTTCGTACAAAGATAAACGGTTTATACGTGATGATGAGCTATTGCCCACATGAAGATTTGAAACCCGAAAAGCAAATTTCTCTTCCGAATGAGGTTCTAGTTCTCATTTGATCCAGAAGATGGTATCTGGCTCACGAAAAATTTGCATCTTGTTTGGACACAGTAGGTAGCTTTCTTAGAGCTCTTCCACAGCAATCTGTCTGAGTGGATATCTGTAGAAAGATTTAGCTAGATTATGTGACTAATGCTTTCCTCCTTAAACAGATGTCTTAGGAGGAGATTCCAGTGTCCATCTGGATTCCACGGTTCACTGACCTGACCTTCTGTATGTTTACTTGATTTTGAAAACCTAGTATGATTTTAGGAGAGACATTTGGTAATGACAGAATCCATGGATGGAGAATGTATATTGAATTCTCATCTTTTGGTTTCCAAAAAACATTTCTTTTCAGATGGTCCAATAGGACAGTAACTTGCTTCCACCACAAGGAATCATTGGATTTCTTTGTTAATTTGAAAAAGGATTTGATCTTGATGTATTTTTCTTTAATCACCTGGGCCCATAGTTCTGTTTTGGCAGTGAACAGTCTCTAGACCTGCTTAGAGAAAAGAGCTCTAATTAGTTCCTCCATTTTCCTGAAGCTCAGTTTGAAAGGAATACAAATACAAATATGTGGAGTGCCAAACCTTATTTTTTGTATTATTTGGTATGTATTTATACTATTTCCACACTGAGCCTGAACCCTAAACCCTCCTGGTTTTTGGGTTTGCATAATTGATGCCAGGATATTGTATTCAGGCCTTTATTCTTGTTATTCCCCTCCCACCAGAAACTGAGTTTAATTCTTTCTATTGCTGTGATAGTTTGCCTACCTTCTTCCTCATAAGTGTCATATCCTTTTCACTTTTCCGGTGTGGAAACAGGATTAGAAAGATGACTAATACATCTGGAGAGGGTGTTAGACTATTACAACTATCTTATCTTATTATAGCTCAACAGTAAGTCAATAGAGTGCAGATGATAACATTTTCTGTAGCAATTTATTAATATTGGGTCACCTATCACAGGTCACAACTATCCTATTGAAGCTACCAAATAGTGTTAATTGACATGTGTTTTGCTTGTATTTCCTCTGACAAAAAAAAAAAAAAAATTCTTTTACATGGCAATAATTAACTTGAAACTCAAAATGAGTATTCAACTACCTCTCCCCGTCCAATATTTATGGAAAAAATTTTGATCTGAATAAACATGTAAAAAATAAGCCCACTTTTACAAGTTTTACATTGAAAAATTAAACTTTTTGAATGATACGGTGGCATCAAATATGTTGCTGGTCTAGTGGGTCTCCTATCTAATGGACAGTCTGAATGCACATAAGAAACATCTACATGCAGAATTATGCGAGTTCATGTGAGGAAGCTTCTTTGCAGGTTTGCTAGTTGGGTCATTCATGTGGGTAGGGGAAGAAGTGGTGGGATTTTGCTAGTTGGAGCAGGGTCACATCCATTGTACTTACTACAAAAAGCTTGCAGAGTTATACGTATTTGATCGTATACTTACTTTTATGGAGGGACACCGAATGACCATCTCAACTATTAGGGTGGTTTTTTGTATGGCTTCTGTTTATTTGATAAGTTGTGCTATGTTATTGTCAAATTAGTATTTATCCCACCATGCTAAATCATACGCACAGGTTTTCACAAAAATAGGTATTGATTTATGTATGTATCAATTTTTGGAGAATCTTCATTTTAACACTTTTGTCAATAATTGAGCATTTATTCAAATGTTACCTATTTGTTAATAAACAGTTTATCAAGTATTTTTCTCGATTTTAAAGCCAAATAAAGTACAAACTATTATTTAATAAATGAAAACTATACCAAACACATAATAGGTCATCAGTAGTGAGCATTATTGAATGACCAAGGATTTTTTTATTTTTATTTTTTGTAACAAAAGGGAAAAGAAGAATTTTATGTGACAAATTAATTTGGATTTCAAAAGGAAACCCTAAATCTCTTCCCCACTATTTTATTTTATGGATAAAAAATTTGACCCAAAACACCGTGTGTGAACAATACGAGTTCACCATTTTAAATCAACTATACCAAAAAAATAAAATTTTGATAGCATCATGAAAATCACTAATACAAGGTTAGGCATATAGCTGGCATGGATTGTGGGATTGAACATGTGGCTGATCCAGTGTATCTCTTATCTGATGGATAGTTTTATTGGTTAGATTTTTTTTCACATGGTGGTCCAGATGTGAAGCCATGACAAATATTGGCATTATATGGTAATTGATAATTTATTTCATTTAACTTTCTATTTTTTTTTCTTTAACTTAGACCATTAAAGAAACCTCCATTTGATATTGTCCACGTGGCCAGGTCTGATCAGGCCCAGCCCATCTCTACCTGTCTACTAAGGGAGTTTTTGGTACGGTAGTGCCGTTTGGGTTGATGATACATATTTGTGTGAGAGAAATTTTTTATCTTAAACATTTTGAGTAAATATCTATTTCTGCCAAAAACCACAAATTGATGTTTTTTTAGATATATGCATTTTTTTAAATTGAAATAACCCTCATATATAATGTAACAATACATATTTCTCATAAATTTATATTGATCAATCAGCAATTATATTCTTGTTCAAAAAAATAATAAATTTGCATTGATCAATCCAAAATGCAAAATATCAAAAAAAAAAAAAATCCAAAATGCAAGAACAATACAACGCCACTGAATCAAACAACCCCTAAGAGTGCCACTTGTGCTAGTTCAAGTCATTAGGTGGTCTCACCTTTCGGTTGGGCTTGGATTGGCCCTTAACTTGGCCTGGCCTAACAAACATGACTAGTGCTGAGAAACAGTTTGGGCCGATCTGGGATCTGGCCCACTCTTCCAACGCCCGGCCTAAATACATATAAAAAAATCTTATTAGAGAATAAAATTTTATTAACAACTATTAAAATATAAATCGAATGTACGAATAAGAAGGGGTTTGATTGGTCAAAACTCTTCCGGTATCATGCCTTTCCGGCATGGTGGGATCCATCAAACGTCTTGATCTTCTTATGCATGGTAATTGGAAAAGACACTGGATCTCCTACTCACTGGTACTCTGTCCACGCCTACCCACATACACTACCCCCGTGAATGAACTGGGAACATCTCCACACTGGGAACATCTCCACAGTCCACAGTCCAGGCCCAAGTTGGTGCTCAACCTTTCTTCGTCTCTCTTTCTATCATGTTCAAACTTCCAACTTCCAACACTGGTTTGGCTGCATTGGGACATGATGAAGGGAAATTTGGCCCGACCTCGCAGTTACCCGATACGTGGCAGAAACAAGCAACTCGGGACAGTAGAGCGCCCGAAGCAAGCACCGAAAGCAAAGTCCAAGCTCGCTACTGAACCCGAACTCCAGACCGCCCTACTAGGAGCCCGAGCTCCCCACCAAGGGCCCGAGCTCCCCGCCAAGAGCCCGAGCTCCCCGCCAAGGGCCCGAGCTCCCTACCACGAGTCCGAGCTCCCTGATAAGAGCCCGAGCTCCCCGCCAAGGGCCCGAGCTCCCCGATAAGAGCCCGAGCTCCCTACCACGAGTCCGAGCTCCCTGATAAGAGCCCGAGCTCCCCGCCAAGAGCCCGAGCTCCCTACCAAGAGCCCGAGCTCCCTATTAAGAACTCGGAGCTCCCTACTGAGAACCCGAGCTCCCTGCAAGAAGCACAAACTATATTGGGCCCCAAACCTCGCAAAGCTGTGACCCGAGCTGGCCCGTGGCAGCTCGGAACACTCCCCAAACCGAACTCAAGACATCTCGCTCACTCCAACACTTCGCCTCCGAAACACCAGGCTGATCAAACGTACCTGACGCCAGGGACGTCCTTATCCTTGGGCGACGCACCTGACTGATTTGGGATCCGATGCCTGACAGCCGCACTTCAAACGGCCTCCTGCTACCGCCACCTGCCACCGTCGTTACTAACCGCAGAGACGGCTCTGACAAAGGAACAGTGGCGGTTCTGACCGGCCAGAGGAAATGACATCCGAACTGGTAGGAGTTCAGAAGTAATCATGCCCGATCTGACAGAAGCCTGGGAGTGAGTGCGCGAGGTGGTTATAAAAGGCTCCTACCCCCCAGAAACGAGGTATGCTAACTTTTGCGCTATCTGGTCTATCTTGCCTTTGAGAAACTCTAACTTGAGCTTCGGAGCCCATACGCCGGGTTCTCCCCGGAGCTTCTCTTTTCCCTCCGTTTCAGGTCCTTGACCACTCGATTCAGAGGCAAGATCGTTGACAGCTAAGATCGGCCGGATCGTGCACCATCAATTGGCGCCGTCTGTGGGAAGCGCTTCAAAAGGCCTCCCTCCAAAACTTTCATACCCTTTTCTTCTTCTTTGAAAAACTCAATACTCATGCCCTCATCCAGCAATGCCGGACGCGGCACAGAGACAAACACCACCGGGGAACAACCCCAAGTTCCCGTGGTGTGTGTTGGGCAGTTCACCATCCCCCTCTCGGTGGATGGAATCCCCAATCTGACTACGCCACAAGCAGTGGCGCCTGTAAGCCTACCTGCCGCAAACATCCCCTTCCCTCTTCCCATCGAGACTACCTTCACTGAACCAACCGCCGTCCCCCTGGCAGCTAGCCAAAATCGGTTGGACGACCTAATGCAGTGCATGCGGGCAATGCAAGCCCAGATGCAACAGTTCCAGCAACACCAGCTTCACCAGCACCAAGTGTTGCACAACCTCTCCCAGTACCACTATCAACAGCAGTTCCCCCAACTGACACCGAACCAACCACTACTTCCACCTCGCCACCCTGCTCCGAAGCCGGTCAAGGCCTCTCCGCAGGATGGGCACCTCCACCAAGGAAAGGCCTCTAGGCCCCAGAATCCCCCAAACAGCCAGGCCTTGTCCCTAGGCCGGAGAGAAAGAAAAGTCATACCCGCCTCGCGGCTCGCAAGCGGATCGGGAACCTCGCCCGCGAGATCGGCACCTCGGGGCTCCAAACCGGAGTCCCCACTGGTGGAAAACCGATTCGGCGCACTGGTAGCAGCGGACTACCAGCACTCCGGGCTCATCGAGCTCGGCAACACGGAGGCCAACAGCGCCAGTACAAGGCCCACTCAGCAGCGAAGGCGCCGTCGAGGTCGACGAACCGCCACCCGCGTCCTGTCAGAGCTCAGAGGCAAAGGCGAGACGAGCTCGGACGAGGTATGAGTTGCCCCGATTCTCTCAGTTCCTTCCCCCCTCGCATCAAAACTCCTGGCAGTCCCCTTGCCTAGAGATTTCAAGCTCCCACCTCTAGACAAGTATGATGGGTCCTTCGACCCCAACGACCACGTGGACGCTTTCCAGTCCCAAATGCACCTCGCCAGAGCCAGCGAATCATGCATGTGTGTGGCTTTCACCACCACCCTAAAGGGGGTAGCCCGCACTTGGTACAGGAACCTGGCCCCCGAATCGATAAAGTGTTGGGCTCAGTTCGTGCAGGTCTTCACTGCACACTTTGTCACCAGCAAACGGTGCCCCAGAGCAGAGGAAAGCATCTTCGGGGTAGTCCAAAGGGAAGGAGAACCCATACGGGGCTACATCAAACGATTCAACGAAGCGTGCTTACAGATACCGCGGTTAGACCCCGCGGTGCAGCTTGCCGCAGCAAAAAGAGGGGTGACACACAAGGAGTTCAAATGGCACATGGTAGCCAACCAGCCTGTGACCGTGGCCGAATTCCTCAAGCTCGCGGACAAGTTCATGAGGACCGAGGAAGAAATCAACCAAAGAATCGAGGGTGGAAACGAGAAAAGAAAGAGGGATGGCGAACCCTCTAACTCAGCCGACCGAAAAAACCCGGCCCGGGACCCAAAACCGAACCAGTCGTTCCGAGCTCCCCTGCTAGTTCGGACGGATTACACGCAACTGAACACGAGGCGGACCGAGATCCTAATGACTATTAAGGATGCCCCGTACGTGAAATGGCCACCTCGCCTAAAGGGAAATCCGAACGAAAGAAACAAGAATTTGTATTGTAGCTTCCATAGGGACCATGGGCACAGTACCGAGCAATGCAATAATCTCCGAGACGAGATAGAGGGGCTCATCCGTCGCGGATACTTGAGAAACTTTATACAGCACAACAATAATAGCAATAAAGCGGATCAGCCAGGCGAGCACTTAAAGGACGCCCCCAAAACTAGCAGCAGGCCTGCCGAACCGATGCAGCGACAGCCTCCGGCAGAAAGGCCAGTTCGGGGAACCATCCATGTAATTGTGGGAGGTTCGGTGGTAGCGGGGTGTACATTAGCAGCAGCCCGGACTTCAGTTCGCGAAGCGGTCCTCGAGGAGCGGAACCCTCCGAAAAGGCCAAAGACCGAGGAGCCAATCCTCTTCACAGAAGACGACGCGCGAGGAGTTTGCTACCCTCACGATGACGCGCTTGTCATTAAACTAAGGATCAGCGACTTCGAGGTTAGGCGCGTACTTGTAGATTCAGGCAGCTCGGCGGACATCCTCTTCAAATCGGCGTTTGATCGGCTACAGCTACCAAGGAGCGAACTAAAGCCCGCAAGCACTCCCATGGTGGGCTTCAGCGGAGAGGAAGTCAAGCCCCTTGGAAAAATAACGGTACCCGTGGAAGTCGGCACGTGGCCTTGTGCGGTCAGACTCAACCACGACTTCCTGGTGGTCGCGACCCCCTCCCCATACAATGCCATACTAGGGTGGCCAATCACGCATATCCTGCGGGCGGTGGTCTCCACCTACTATTTGGCCATGAAGTTCCCTACGGACTTCGGTGTGGGGTAGCGCGGGGCGACCAGCTCGAGTCCCACAAGTGCTACGTTGCCGCCCTGAAGGGAAAGACCAAGGCGGCCGGTGACCTCGATCTGGAGCGGCCCGCGGAGCAAGGCGAAGAACGAGCCTCGCCCACAGAAGAAACAGTCGCGATCCCGACCTCGCCTACGGACCCAGCTCGCGCACTCCAGATTGGTGCTTCTGTCAAAGAACCCCTACGGGCCGAACTGTCAGACCCGTTAGACAGAAGAAACGAAACTTAGCCCCAGAGCGCTGGAAGGCGGTCGACGACGAAGTCGAGAAGCTCCTCGCAGCAGACTTCATAAGGGAAGTCCATTACCCGAGCTGGGTGGCCAACCCTATGCTGGTGAAAAAGGCGAACGGTAAGTGGCGCATGTGCGTCGACTACACCGACCTGAACCGAGCTTGCCCGAAAGACTGCTTCCCCCTCCCTAGGATCGACCGCCTAGTGGATGCGACCTTGGGACATAAATTGCTATGCTTCCTGGATGCCTACTCAGGCTACAACCAAATCCGGATGGACCAATCCGACGAGGAAAAAACCAGCTTCTTAACCGAGTCCGGTCTATACTGTTACAAGGTCATGCCCTTCGGATTAAAAAATGCCGGGGCGACCTTCCAAAGACTTGTAAATAGGATGTTTCGGCCCCTGATCGGCACAAAGATAGAGTGCTATGTAGACGACATGGTCATCAAAACACGGTTTTCGCGAGAAATAATAAAAGACTTGGACTCTGTCTTCCAAATCCTGCGTCAGTTTAACATGAAGTTGAACCCCAACAAATGTGTCTTTGGCGTCACCTCGGGCAAATTCCTAGGCTACGTTGTCAATCGGCGTGGCATCGAGGCCAACCCGGACAAGATAAAAACCATCCTAGATATGAGACCGCCTCGGAAAGTAAAAGAAGTTCAAAGGCTAAACGGCCACATAGCCGCTCTAAGCCGCTTCATGTCCAAGTCGGCAGATCGCTGCCTACCCTTCTTCAAAGCAATCAAAGGCAAAGGGTTCGAATGGACCCAAGATTGCCAGCTCGCGTTTGACGAGCTGAAAGGTTACCTCGCCAGTGTGCCAACCTTAGCTAACGACGAGGTGGTCAGTTCGGTACTAGTAAAGGAGACAGACCGGGTCCAGCGACCCATATACTATGTTAGTAAAATCTTGCAGGGAGCAGAGACAAGGTACCCGCAGATAGAAAAGCTAGCATACGCACTGGTGATAGCAGCACGAAAACTCCGCCCGTACTTCCAGGCTCACACCGTCATCGTCCTGACCGACAAACCTCTGAGACAAGTACTACTCAAACCCGAGGTTTCCGGCCGACTGACGAAGTGGGCCATCAAACTCAGCGAGTACGATCTCCAGTACAAGCCAAGAACTGCCATTAAGGCCCAAAACTTGGCAGATTTCATCGCCGAGTGCACGTTTAGCCCCGAAGCCCGTGAACCGGTCGAGCCCGAGATCCCCAGTTCGGGCGAACTTGGAGCTCCCAAACCAAACGAGTCCGAACCCCCTGAAGTAGCAGCCAGTGTGGCATCCCTCCTAGTTAGACCAAGCGCGAACTGGGAGGAGGAGCCCTGGATCCTTCACGTAGATGGCTCCTCGAACCAACAAGGTAGCAGGGCTGGAATAGTGCTACGTGGCCCGAGCGGAACAAAACTGGAATACACACTACGCTTTGAGTTCGCGGCATCTAACAACGAGGCAGAGTACGAGGCACTGATAGCCAGGCTAAACCTGGCGCACAAGGTTGGAGCGAAACACATGGTTATTTGCAGTGATTCCCAGCTCGTAGTCAACCAAGTTACAGGCGAGTACGAAGCACGCGAGCTCACAATGATTGCATATTTGGCAAAGGTAAAGGAGGCTCTGCTCAACTTCCAGTCACACTTCATCAAGCAATCCCGAGGTCAGAGAACGCTGAGGCCGAAGCCCTGTCCTGACTAGCTAGCACGAGCCACAACGCTAGGAGAACCGTGTACGTAGAGGACTTACCTCGGCCCAGCATTCTCGGTGGGGCAGAAGAGGTCGCTCCCGTCACTGAAGCAGAGCTGAGCTGGATCGACCCACTCGCGAGCTTCCTGTTAGACGGAACCCTCCCCGCGGACCGCAACGCAGCCAAGAGGGTGCAGCGCCAGGCAGCCAAATACGTCATGATAGACGAACGGTTGTACCGACGATCCTACACGCTCCCCTATTTGCGATGCTTGCGCCCAGCCGAAGCCGAGCTGGTACTCCGCGACATCCATGAAGGCTTGTGCGGCGCACCTAGGGGGCAGAGCCCTCGCCCAAAAGGCACTTCGACAAGGATACTACTGGCCGACAATGAAGACCGAGGCAATCGAGCTCGTCAGAAAATGTGACAAGTGTCAGAAGCATGCCAGCATCCACCATCAGCCCGCTGCCGACCTCAAATACCTCACCAGCCCATGGCCCTTCGCCCAATAGGGCATCGACCTCCTGGGGCCATTCACACCAGCGACAGGCGGGAGAAAATTCCTAGTGGTGGCAGTAGATTATTTCACAAAGTGGATAGAAGCTGAACCCCTGGCAATAGATTATTTCACATCGGTCGCACACCCATAGGCAAATGGCCAAACAGAAGTAATGAACAAAGCCATCCTCCGCGGACTGAAAGCGCGATTGGACTGAGCCAAAGGTTTGTGGGCAGACAAACTACCAAGTGTTCTATGGGCACACCGAACCACAGAAAAAACCGCCACAGGTGAGACCCCCTTTAACCTCACATACGGCACCGAGGCAGTAATCCCGGCGGAAATCGAAGTACCTACGTTGCGACTAGAAGCGTACGACGAACAAACAAACGAGGGCGAGTTACGCACCAACCTCGACCTACTGGACGAAGTGAGAGACCTCGCGCACATCCGAACTGCGGCCTACCAACAAAAGGTAGCTCAGTATTATAACGTGCGAGTAAAAAAGAGGAACTTCCGCGTCGGCGACCTAGTTCTCCGTAAGGTCATGGTGCCTGAACCCGGCGTAGGGAAACTTGGACCAAACTGGGAGGGACCCTACAGAGTAAAGAAAGCACTCGGTGGGGGAGCATACGAGCTCGGAACCCTAGAAGGAAAACAAGTACCTCGAGCATGGAACGTTGTCAACTTAAGAAGGTACTACCTATATGCCACCAAGGCAAGTACCCCGAAGTCATTTCATGTCAAAATGAACTGAAGGACCGAAATGGTCAGTTCGGAAAAAAACATAGCTCGAAGACAGGACCAGTACATGAACAAAAAGCCATTTCATTTCAGAATAGACGTGTACATTCAAAAAAAAAATGTGTACATTTCATTTCACAAGCTAGGGGCTACTTCATCGTTATCAGAAGCCACTTCAACAACACCCGAAGGACCTGCCTCCCCCTCGGAGTCCGGTTCGGCATCTGCAGCATTAGCCATTTCTTGAGTAATGTGCGAAGTGGATATGGCGCTAGTGTCGAGCTCGGGGTACGTATTCCGGATCATCCACCGGCTTAGCTTGAAACCCCTCCTGTAGGAGTCTACCATCAGATCATCGAAATCCGGCGAAGCAATGTAATCGCTGACAGCTTTCTTCTTCGCGTCTTCGATGCCTTGAGAGAAGATCTGAGTCCTCTCCCCGATATCCTCCTGGAGATACTCGACCTGGTGTTGCAGGTCCAGCTTCAACTCCGCCATATTCTTCACCACCACTCCCATGGCCTCAGCATCTCTCTGAGACCTCGCCTGCCTAGACCGCGCGAGGCGAGCAGCAGCCTCGGCAGCACGAGCAGCCTCCTCGGTAGTTCGAGCAGCCTCCTCGGCAGCTCGCGCCTGCCTCGAGTATCTCTCCACCTGGTTCGCTAAGGCGTGAATAGAAGAGTTCACCTACCAAAGGAAAAGCGAGATCAAAGGAACGAATAGAAGAATAAAAGCCGAAGAACTCTAAAAAAGGGAACACTTACCACCATAGCGTGAGTAACGGCACGGCAGGCCACTTGGTGCAGAGGGAGCTCGGTCCACGCCGCAACTTCCTCGGGAAACATCACCTCCTTACTCCGTTGAAGAGCATGAACAGGCGACAGCACGCTCCTGAAGCCCCTGGGGGCCTCTGAGCCCGACGGCCCAGCTCGTGTATGGGCAGACTCGGAGTAAGCAGGAGCCCCAGTGCGCGTGGTTTCGGCATAAGGAGCCCCCGCCGGCTCCTGCGTAAGCGGAACCATCTCGGGCTCCTCCGCCGGATAGTCCGGCACCTCGGGCTCCGCACCCTGGGACGGTCCGGCGCGAGCTCACTTAGCCACCCGTTTTTCTCCTCTTCATGCCATGGAACAAGTGCCCACCTCGGGTCCCTCGAGAGTCCATTGTACTTGCGAAAAGGAGTTCGGCATCAGTAAGATGTAAAAGAAGAGCAAGACAGGATCGCTAGGGAAAGAACCTACCTGAACTCAGGCCCGCAACAATAAGCTTGGCCTCCGTCAGATACCGTTGACACTCTTGCCCGAGCCGCGCCCATTGCCGGAGGCCCTTCGCCGTCTCCTTATCAAGTGTGACGCCGGAGTCGGGAGCGGCCATCCCCCAGCCGGTCTGAAACGGCCACCCCAACGCACTTCGCACCCCGAAATAGTCCCGCTTCCACGCTGGGACCTTATTAGGGAGTCCGTGTAAGAGCTTGAAGCCCGGGCGAGGGGACAGGTAGTATGCCCGCCTACGCCCAGGAAGGGGACCCGCTTGCTTTTTCAGCATTAAAATGGAGGAGAAAATCTCCAGGTCCAAAGGGAAGTTCTCGTCACAAAATAAAGAGATCGTCCCCACTAAGTTCCTTATGGAGTTCGGGTGAAGCTGGTCGACCGTCACACCGAAGTGGTTTAGAACCTCGACGAGAAGAGGGTGAAAGGGCAGCCGCAGCCCCGCGGCGAGCTGTTCCCGGAAAATCACGATCTCATCAGGACCGTGTTCCCAAGGGAAGCTACCCGTAGGGATGAAGTAAGCGTGCTCCCCGGGCAAGTCGTAGTAGCCTATGAGGGATTGAAGTCCCTCAGGCGTCATAGTCGAAGGACCGAACGGGTCTATAACCCGGCCACGACGGGAGGTGGACGCTGACCTACCCGAAGCACCTCGGCCCATAGGTTCAACCCATTCCTCAGGACCTACATCGGGCTCACTTGAACTACCAGGGGACGCAAACCGATTGGTAGAACCTACATCAGACCCGCTTGAACAGCCCGAACCCTCCGAACTAGACATCAGAGAATAAAGCGGGATTCCGAAAGCACTCACCTGGAAGAAGACTGAAGGAAGACCGCGAAAACTCGAACAAGCAAGGAACCTGGGACGCGAGCTGAAGAGCCTGAACGCGAACTGGAACTTAGGCGCAAGCTCAAGAGATACAACAGTAGCACGGACGGGGTCCCCCCCCCCCCCCGCGCGCTATTTATATCCACTACGGCTGGAAAGCGACGGCCCAGATCGAAGCCAATCCAACGGCCCACAGCCGTGCTAAACCGCATGTCTTCCAAAACCAATCAGCGCACGTCTCTCCGAAACCGACGAGGCGTCGCGCACGTCTTGTCAGAGGACAGGTGTCAGCACGCGTCTTCCCGAAACTGACGGGGTGTCGGCGCACGTCTCCTCGCAATAAAAGCGTCTACAGCGCAACTCTTGAACAACTGCCGTCACGACTCCCAAACGCGTGCCCTTTTTTGAAAATCAAATTAGAGCAAGCGCGCTCAGCACGGACCAAAACCCTCCTGCTACCTTGCAAACTCCCTGCGCCAAGGCGGGACCCTTGTCGCAGGGAGTGGGGGGCAATTGATGAAGGGGAATTTGGCCCGACCTCGCAGTTACCCGACACGTGGCAGAAACAAGCAACTCGGGACAGTAGAGCGCCCGAAGCAATCACCGAAAGCAAAGTCCAAGCTCGCTACTGAACCCGAACTCCAGACCGCCCTACTAGGAGCCCGAGCTCCCCACCAAGGGCCCGAGCTCCCCGCCAAGAGCCCGAGCTCCCCGCCAAGAGCCCGAGCTCCCTACCACGAGTCCGAGCTCCCTGATAAGAGCCCGAGCTCCCCACCAAGGGCCCGAGCTCCCCGCCAAGAGCCCGAGCTCCCCGCCAAGAGCCCGAGCTCCCTACCACGAGTCCGAGCTCCCTGATAAGAGCCCGAGCTCCCCGCCAAGAGCCCGAGCTCCCTACCAAGAGCCCGAGCTCCCTATTAAGAACTCGGAGCTCCCTACTGAGAACCCGAGCTCCCTGCAAGGAGCACAAACTATATTGGGCCCCAAGCCTCGCAAAGCTGTGACCCGAGCTGGCCCGTGGCAACTCGAAACACTCCCCAAACCGAACTCAAGACATCTCACTCACTCCAACACTTCGCCTCCGAAACACCAGGCTGATCAAACGTACCTGACGCCAGGGACGTCCGTATCCTTGGGCGACGCACCTGACTGATTTGGGATCCGATGACTGACAGCCGCACTTCAAACGGCCTCCTGCTACCGCCACCTGCCACCGTCGTTACTAACCGCAGAGACGGCTCTGACAAAGGAACAGTGGCGGTTCTGACCGGCCAGAGGAAATGACATCCGAACTGGCAGGAGTTCAGAAGTAATCATGCCCGATCTGACAGAAGCCTGGGAGTGAGTGCGCGAGGTGGTTATAAAAGGCTCCTACCCCCCAGAAACGAGGTATGCTAACTTTTGCGCTATCTGGTCTATCTTGCCTTTGAGAAACTCTAACTTGAGCTTCGGAACCCATACGCCGGGTTCTCCCCGGAGCTTCTCTTTTCCCTCCGTTTCAGGTCCTTGACCACTCGATTCAGAGACAAGATCGTTGACAGCTAAGATCGGCCAAATCGTGCACCATCAGGACATATTAGGCTCTATGATTCATCTTTCCTGTGTCTCCGATGAAGAGGGGTTCTATACCACCATTTTCCACGTAGATTTTGGGGCAATACAGGGAGAGCAACTACAGCTTGCAGGCTTGACGGTTCAGACCTTGCGGCCTCAGCCGCGGAGCCTGTGGAGAGTGGAAACTTGGCGGAAAAGGAAGTAGGAGATAAATAGATGATGGTGGTGATGATTTATAGTGTTAAGGCAGAGGTGGAGGAGATGGGAGTTGTTAGTCTTGCAACAATGCCGCACCCAAAGAGACGGTAACCGATCAGCTGATCCTACATACCAGTCCCTGGAAGCACCGACACTGGCACAAGAAAATGAGGCCAAAGACAACTCCTTTCGGATGCAGGCAGGCCGAGTGGCCAATGCTGCTATTCCGCGGGGTTGACTCAGCTCTTCGCTGACGGAGACCCCGTCAACGATAAACTCAGCCAACGCGTTATTGTCCAGAACAACCATTTGGGTCTATTAAAATATCTGAAATTTGCAGTCTCATTGTTGGTGTGATTTGAAGTGTGTACTACTTTCTGTAGGGCCCTCTTCTCTGAAGTGGGGTTATGGAAGAAGTAACCGAGAAGGGTCTCGGAAGATAAGATAGACGTTTCTGGAAGCTGCAATCGATGCTAAGGAATTATAGAAGAAGCCTGAGCTTTTATATTACTGATAAAAGACAGAAAAAAAAAGAGCTTGTCCCTTACTTCACTAGCAATACTATCTTTTGGGTGTTCTCAGACATGGCGGAAGCAGTTCTTTCCACTCTTTTGCAGGCTATATTTGAGAAGACAGTGTCTGAGGTATTTGAAGAGTTTGGATTGTTTGGTGGCGCTAAGAAGGAGGTGAAAAAGCTTCGGAGCACATTATCAACAATTCAAGCTGTGCTTGAAGATGCGAAGGACCGACAGGTAACTGATAAGGCACTAAGAATTTGGCTGAGGAACCTGAAAGATGTAGCTTATGATGCGGATGATTTGTTGGACGAATATTTGATTGAAGCTCTGCACAAGAAAGTGGAGACTCATCATATTCATGCGACGATTCGAGATCATATAAGAAAACAGGTGCGGAACTTCTTTTCAACTTCAAATCCTTTTATTTTTCACTATAGGATGAGACGTCAGTTGAAGGAGATTGGTGAAAGGCTAGATTTAATTGCCGGTGAGAGGTTCAAGTTTCATTTGAAAGATAGAATTATTGATAGGAGAGATGGGTTAATTGGGAGATTGCAGACTGATTCTTCTTTAGTTGAATCAGAAATTTATGGAAGAGGAGATGATAAAGAGAAAATAATTAAGTTTCTAATTCATGAAGGAAATGATGATGATGTATCAGTCATCCCCATTGTTGGCATGGGGGGCCTAGGAATGACAACACTTGCAAAATTGGCCTACAATGATGAGAGGGTTGTGAGACATTTTGAACAAAGAATTTGGGTTTGTGTCTCAGTGGATTTTGATGTTAGAATGCTTGTAAGAGCTATTATAGAATCGGCAACTGGCAAGAGATGTGATTGTTTAGATATGGAACCAATGCAGCGTCGCCTTAAAGAAATGTTAACCAGGAAGAGATTTTTACTAGTTTTAGATGATGTATGGAATGAAGATTATGAGAAGTGGGATAGAATGAAACTTCTTCTAAGATGTGGTGCTGGGGGAAGTAAGATCATTGTAACTACTCGTAGTGAGAAGGTTGCATTGATTACTGGCACAGTCACTTCTCACGGTCTGGATGGTTTACCTGAAGATGCTTGTTGGTCTCTATTCAAGCAACGAGCATTTCAGTTTGAGAATGAAAAAGAATCCTCAAGTTTAGTATCAATTGGGAAGGAAATTGTGAAAAAGTGTAGGGGTGTGCCTCTAGCAGCAAAGACCCTTGGAAGTTTGATGTGCTTTAAAAGAGAAAAAAGTGAGTGGTTATCTGTTAAAGACAGTGACATCTGGGATATAATTGGAGGTGAAAATGGAATTTTACCTGCCTTAAGATTGAGTTATGATAATCTACCATCATATCTGCAACAATGTTTTGCATATTGCTCAATATTTCCTAAGGATTATAAGATGAAAAGAGAGAAACTCATCCATCTTTGGGTTGCAGAAGGCTTCGTTCAGGCATCTGGAGGAAATAAGCCATTAGAAGAAGTTGGTAATGAGTATTTCAATGAGCTATTATGGAGATCATTTTTTCAAGACGTAATAAAAGAGAGTGATGGAATAATACTGGAGTGCAAGATGCATGACCTTGTTCATGATCTTGCAAGGTCTGTTGCAGGTATTGATTGTTCAATTGTGAATGCTAACAAGCAAGTAACAATTCCAATAGGAGTACGCCATTCCTCATTGGTTTGTAATGAAATGGTGTTAGCACTTCCAGGTGTTCTCCCTAATGCAAAGAACCTACGCTCGTTCCTTTTATTATTTGGTTGGCGCAAAATCTCAAGGGTCTCACGTAATCTGATATTAAGTTTTAGATCCTTGCGTGTGTTAGATTTGAGCTACAGTGGAATTAAGAAATTGTCCAAGTCAATTGCTACACTGAAACATTTAAGGTACCTTGACCTTTCAGGCAATTTTATCAAAATGTTACCCAAATCTATTAGCAGCCTTTGTAATCTCCAGACCTTGAATCTCATACAATGTCATCAACTTCAAAGGTTACCCAAAGACATGTGGAAATTGACCAATCTTAGACATCTTGATATACATGGATGTTGGTCATTAGAAAAGTTGCCAACAGATATTGGAAAGCTTAGGTTCCTTCAAACATTGCCAATATTCATAGTGGATGAGGTACATGGATGTGGCATAGAAGAGTTATCGAGATTAAACCTTCAAGGTGAATTAATGATTAAAAACCTTCAGAATGTGAGAAATGCAGCATGTGCAAAGCAGGCAAACATGCAAGAGAAGAGAAAGCTTCAATTTCTGGGATTATCATGGAAGACTTGGAAGCGTGATGATGGTACAAATGTTGATGGTGCAAGTGTTCGAGATAATGTTGAGCGTGTGCTTGAATACCTCCAACCACACCCAGATTTAAAAAGGTTAGCCATTGAGAATTATAAGGGTGCAAATTTCCCAGGTTGGTTGATGGATTTGTCACTCTTGAATCTGGTACAAGTCTCATTAATCAAATGCAAACGGTGTGCCAATCTGCCTCCTTTTGGTCAGCTCCCCTGTCTTGAGGTTCTCATGGTGGAAAGAGTAGATGCTGCAATGTATTTTAGTAACAGCTCCAGTGGCAACAGTAGGGAAATATTCCCAATGTTGAAACAACTCACAATAAAAGATATGCCTAACTTAGTTGGGTGGTCAATTGTTGAAAAAAAGGCACTACTTCCTTGTCTCAGTAAACTGATAATTGAGGGGTGTCCAAAATTGACAAACCTACCATCTCTCCCATCTCTAGAAAATCTAGAGCTGAGGGATTGCAACATTATGCTGTTAAGCTCAGTCACAAACATTGTCTCTCTTTCCAACCTTATAGTTAGTGGGTTTCCGGAGTTAGTGTCTTTACCACAGGGGTTGCTATGTAACAAAACAAGACTCTTGTCTCTAGAAATTAGGGACTGCGCCAAGCTTAACTCTTTGTTGAGTGAGATCAAAAGTCTTACTACTCTACAATCATTAAGTCTTAGTAATTGCTATGAACTAGATCATTTACCAGAAGAATTGGGGAGCCTCATATTGCTTGAGTCCTTAGTAGTATGTGGGTGCCATAGCCTAATATCTTTGCCAGAAGGGATAAGTGGCTTAACTGCTCTTCAACACTTATCACTTTCTGACTGTGAAAACTTATCATCATTGCCAGATGCTATGCAACATTTTACCAATCTCCAGACATTGAACATTTGGAGTTGTGGTAAATTAGCTTCTCTTCCAAATTGGTTGGGGCACCTCAAATCACTTCGAGAGTTGGAAATTTGGTACTGTGATAATATACTCTGTCTACCAGAAGGGATGCAACACCTCACTGCACTTCAATTTCTGTCAATATGGAGCTGTCCTAATTTAGAGATGCGATGCCAAAAAGGAACAGGAGAGGACTGGCATAAGATTGCACATGTCCCATTTATTAAGATTAATGGGCCCTATATTCAATCCTTGGATGGTAATTATCTCAACTGACATTTATCTAGCAAGTCATCATACTACGTAGAAAAGGTCTTGTAGGTCCTAGCATGCTGTGTTCCACCAATCTAATATGTTTGACTATATATCCTCTTCATATTAATTATGTTGAAATGTTTCATACATTGATTGGGGGATTGGTGCTAATTGATCCATTTTTAGATATTTATCTCTTACCATTCAATTTTTTAAAACATGCAGTTTAGCACATCTTCATGATAACAAGGAGATGGCGGAAAGAAAAAACATGTTTTTGTTAGAAGAAGATGTACTACACTAGGTCCAGGTGATGATTTGGTTAGTATATTTTTAAGACACTTGTTCCTTCTTTCTGGTTTCTTATTGATTTTAAATTAATGCAGATGGTTACCATAGCATGGCAGGACACAGTCAAGTGGCAATGGTGGAATCATCAGGAACACAGATGGTATTTTCTATTAAGCTTTTTTTCTTCGTACTTAGGTGGGGAATGAATATGATATCATTACTTGGTTTACTTTCCCTTAATAGGTCAGAAATCTAGTATGTCTAAATATGAGAACTTGTACATGGTAGATACATGTCCTGGACAAATTGGTGGATGTCAAGGCCATATTTGGTTCATTGCCATATTCCTCATTCTTTCAATTCTTATTCATTTTGGGTAAAAATGGGCAAGAATGAATAACAAAAAGTAATTTGGTTATAATATTCTTGCCACAGGCCTCATTCTTTTTAGAATGAAAAATGGGCCTCGGCATAAAACTAGAGGCAGCCAGGAGCACGAACAATAATCATGTCGCAGGCTTCCTATTCTCATTTTCTTCGACTTTGACTCTCTATTCACAGTGGTTCTTTCTCTGTCACAGTTCTCTCTAAGGTTGCCGTTGATGATCTGTTCTACCTCTGATCTGTGATCTATGTAAGTCTCTCTCTCTCGCCCACGCTTCATAAAGTAAACCGAGAGACCACATTTTTTCTCTAATTTCCACTCTTTCTCCCTAAAATTACTCTCTCCTATTAACTTCTCTGCTTCCATATGGGAGATTATTTATAGAAGTTGAAGCAATTACAAAGAGACTGTTAAGAGCTCTCTTTTACATTTGTTTCATTGATTCCATGGTTTTTGTTTTTTGAATCTAATAGAAAGAGAGTGTTGGTTTGAGGTTGTTTTGTCTATTGTTGACTGGAGACATCCAATCGATTGGGAAACTTTCAGTTTTGGAGTGAAAATTCTGTAGAGGATTGGAAGTTGGAATCTGAGTTTGGTGGAATGGATCTTGAATCTGCTTCTCAGAACTGGGAATCTATTTTGGTGGGTTTAGTTTCTTTGCGTGTTTGTTGAATTTTAGTTTGAATGTCGACTGTCATGTTGGTTGGTATTTTAGGGTTTTGGATTCCTTTGGACTTTAAACTTTTATGCTTGATGTGTTGTAGTTATTTAGTTTCGAGGCATAAAGGAACTAATCTATATTTCTACTAAAACTCAGTTTTCTGTGTTTCTGTTGAGTATATTAGAATATAGAGTAACACCAGTGTTACTGGACGGACATTTCTTAATTTTAAGTGGTTTTCAATAAATATTTGATTTTCTTTTCCTGTTATTGCTGCTCTGTCGATTGCTAATGTAAAAAGAATTGATGCTCTGCTATTCTCTGGGTTGTAAGTTTTTTCCTTCTTTCACTCTTTTCGACAAGGAATTTAAGTTATTGGTCCCTCTTGCATGTTTGATTTTGGACTTAATCTTTTTATTTTATTGCTTCTGCTTGTTTGTTTGCAAATGGTTTTCATTGATTTTTTCTTCTTTTGAATTGTATGTTTTATGCATGATGTTTGGAGGAGGATTTAACCAGTTGGTTGATTTTACTGAATTATTTGATGTTTTTTATGCAATTTGATCCTTTTGCAATTTCTTTGCTGGGGCTACGTCTGCAAAATCTATACTTTTGCTCTTTTTATTGATTTTGGTTTTGTTTCCTTATTTGGTTTCAATTCTCTTGTTCCCTTCACACTGTATTAAAATCTTCTAAGCTCAGGACCATAAATTGATTTTTAAGGATTTTCACCATGCCTTTTTATTCTTTTTAGCTATTCTTAGTTTTGAATTCTTTCTCATTTTCGGGAAAATGGCATTATCTAATTTCCAAATTATTATTATAATTTATTGCGTTTAGCTCTTTCCCCATCTTTTGTGTGTTTTCTATTAAATTCATTCCTGTCATTTTGATTCGTAAAGGGTTAAATGGTCTCATGGTTCCCTTCTTTGCAGAAAGCACACAAGACCACACTTTCTGGCCTACCAGAGTTTTGGGGTCATGTATGGAGACCTGAGCACATCCCCCATGTATGTCTACAAAAGCACTTTCTCAGGGAGGTTCCACCTTCACAAGGATGATAATGAAATTTTTGGGGTACTCTTTTTAGTTTTCTGGACTTTGACTCTGATCCCTTCACGAGGATTATATTTGTATTAAGGTCGGATTTTATTTCTAGTAGTGCATTTGTGAGAGCTTATTCAATAGCATCCCTTGTTGATGAAGCTCCTAGGGTGTTCAACGGGATGCCCAAACCAGATTTGCTTATGTGGAAATCAATAGTTTCAGGTTATGGGCCTTCTTGATGCTGGGATAAGGGCTTGGAATGGTTTAGCAGAATGCAGGAAATAGGGGAAAGGCTAGATGGGTATACCATGTTTGGATTTCTCTCAGGTTTATTGGAACCTATCATGCTTCAAGTTGGAAAGGGGATTCATGGTCTTTGTTTGGAAAATGGATTTGAGTCGTACACACATGTGGGAAGTGCACTTGTGACTATGTATTCAAGGTGTGGTTACTTGAGTTCTGCTTATAGAGCTTTTAATAGTTGATCTCAGCATGATTTGGTTCAATGGTCTGCTCTCATACTGGATTCATTCAATCAGGAGCTTGTGAAGAAGCCATGTTCTTGTTCAAGGAAATGAATTTCAAGGGCCAAAAAGCAGATGCTATTTCAATTGCTTGTAGAAGTTGTCTAAAAACTATGGCAGCATTTGGTAATGTATCAAGGGAAGGTTTCTGGTGTTACCAGGTACCAGAAACATTCCCATGGAATGTTACCAAATGGTTCCTAATATACCTTAATTTTGCATCTCCCATGTAAAGATTTTGAAGGTCCCTTTGCTAAATAAAGATTTACCCTTTGATGGTCTGAATAGTCTAACATGTTTTATGCAACTAATCCAATACGTTTTCAAGAGTTAAAATTTTCATCTTCTGTCCCACATTATTTGGAGTTGATACTGAGACAATTGTCTTTAACAACATTTATATGTATGTACATTAAGATTGGAAGGGAAAGAATTCAATTCATTTTAGGTCCTGGTGATGCCAATTCAGCAAATACACTATATGAGTCAACTGGTTCAGAATGCTAATTGGACAACAACAATATTGTAGTATTGGACTTAAACCAGTGTGATACAAAATCAGATATTTATGTTTAATTGTTCAAACAGAAAAGGCAAGTGAAAATTGGCCAACATAAAGGACATTTATGCTAAGTTTCCACTCATCTCCTCTCCTCTGTATATTTAAGTCCATTATCAGATAACCTCAGTGTTCAGATAGTATTTGGAAAGTATAATAGCCATTCCTGAAAGATACTGCCAAGACTCAATTTCCATTTATGAACCCTCATGCAGTTTCCTTTCTGTGGAGTTACTCTTTAAAGGCCCAGATTTCATGTTATTAGTTCCAAAAATTAAACCATTTGATGTTATGCAGGTTTCATCTTCAGCATGGAGATTTACCCAAGGATCTCATTTGAAAGCTTCATGGGTTCTCCTTGAGGATTCATGCCTAACGAAATATAAAACAGGATTCATGTAGCTGATCCCAGATGATGATGATGATGATGATGATAGGTTCTCCTTGAGGACTGCAGTACAAGGTGAATGCCATCTTAAAGCTCAGTGTATCCACAACACCTGCATTATATTGGAAATAACTACTCCTAATCATTTATTTGTATGATTCTCTTCATGGAATCTTGATTTTATATGATGTTTATACAAGATGGGTGCAAATTACTTCCTTTCTGATAGCTCTCTTTTTCTGAAATTTTTTTCTCCAAACATAATACAAGTATGATTGGAACTTTATTTCTAGTAATTTATTTATATGGATCGGGTTTTATAGAAATAAGGATTAAGCATATCTCAGGCACGATGGGTTTTAACTGCACTGTTTTTATGAAAATACAAGTATGTTCAATACAAAACCTTGTATTTGTACTTGTGCTCTTCCCACATTGAGCCTAAATGGCTGATTTGTAATTGATTCAATCATACTACCCAGGTCTTTTTCTAATGATTTTAGATGATTTAAGATGTCTAATAATATTTTCAAGGCGGCTTTAGTATTCAAGATAAATATTAGCAAGAGTGAGATTTTGAAGGCAAAGGATGCTCATAACTTAGAGGACTTCCTTTAAATTTTCTTTTATATTTTCTCTATCCAACCAGATGCAATAGCTTTTCGGTTTCTTGTCTTTTTTCTTTTTCATACCTTTTGTTACTGATGTGGGGCCCACATGGCTGATTTGTGTTTTGTTGGTGTCGGTCTTTCATGTTTCCACTATACATATCTATCATTGAGTATTGCATGTATAATTATGCTATTATTTTGGTTGATGAAAAGAAGGGATGGGAACAGAATTTGCAACAAAACAGGTTCAAAATTGTGCTATTATTATCTTGATTAATGAAAAAAAATGATTGAGAATGAAATTTGTAACCAAATGGGTTAAAATTTATTCTCATTCTTGCTACAAAAAGAATTCATTTTTAGGAAAAAAGCGTTTAGTTCGTGGAACTTTTTTTTCATTCTTTCCATCTTAGAATTTCATTCTTGGTAAGAATTAGAAAGAATGAGAGTTGAACCAAACATGGCTTAAAGGCACAAATGGAACTGAAAACGTTGGTGGAGAAAAGAACAAGGTAATGCTCCACTTTCTGAAATTGTCTTCTTGAAGCCATTTTGTATACGATGCAAATAATGGGGCATAGAGAAAATGCTTTGTATGGTTAATCTTTGAAGGAATGCCTATATTAATGTGAACTATAGAAATTCACAAGATGAACTGTGACCGAAAAAGGAATACACTCACCTATGTCATCCCATTGTTACACAATGCCTGGCATTGAGCTATAACCATACAGCAAACCCTCTCTGTGCATCAATTTAATAAGACCCCTGCTTTATCATTGATCTCCTTTCTGACCCACTTAATAATAACCAAGAAAAACGGGCAGCAGGTGTGGTCTTTCTTAAGAAGTGGAACAGGCTCCGTTAGTTCAAGTAAATAGACTTGCTCATATTATAGTGCTTGCTCCTTCCATTGGAGTGGGATAAAAATGAATATGTTTAGAAATACAGGGTCCAGACAAGAGAGGTACTTTGATCTTAGGGGGTGTTTTTTTTTTTGAATTTTGAGAGGGGGAAAAATTGGTCAATGGGATTTTGGTTCCCATTGACCAAGAACCCCATATTCATTTTTCAGATTTATGTGGGGACCAGGGAAAGTTAATTTTCCTGTGTATCACTTACCCGGGTAAGTGATACCCATCTCCTAGGGAGACGGGATCTGCTCCTCACGAATGGGCGCCTCACATGCACATCCACCGTGCATTGAGAACATCTCCCGTGAATAATAATTAATTAGTACGAGAGATGTTCCCAATGCATGGTAGGATGTGCATGTGAGGCACCTGTGAGGAGCAGATCCCATCTCTAGAAGGGTAAATAACTTTCCCACCTAAGGGGAAATTGCTAACACTTGAATGGGACAAAAATGTCCCTTTTAATAATGGATTTTTATGGCTAAAATGGTCATTACCTTATTTACCTAGGAAATAAAATAATATGGGTAAATAAACTTACCCAGATAAGTGTCTCCCCAGAAAAACTTACTTTGATAATTGCATTTACCCGGGTAAATAACTTACCAAAAAGCAAACAGGGCCTTAGAGGCATTAGCCTCTTCAATGGGACCATCAAATCCCAAATGCAGGTTTCCTGATTGAGATGTATACCTCATACTCAACCAGTTTGGTGTTCACTTGAGTTACCATCAAGTTGCAATTTCACTTTATTGAATGAAAGATTCAATACATGATTAAGATGAAATGAAGAGTGTAGCACCTCAAGAAAAGATTCCTCTTTGGTAGCCATGTCTGGTTACAAATTCTGTTATTTTCTTGTGCCTGATCTTCACCTGATACAATGTGAAATATTGATTCAATTGAAACATTGACCCTTAGTCTTTTCCTCCTTTTCTCTTATAATGACAATAGGAATTATGTTACATGTTTTTATCAAGATGACCAAGCTGGCAAGGTAGGCTCAAAATCAGGCAATCCGAGAAAAGTAAATAATAAAGCATTAAAGCACTTAGGAGACAAGAAGGGCTGAGCAGTAGCTATTAGTTCTAAAGAAACTATTAGTATTGCTTTTCCAAGAAAGAAAGAAACAGAAAAAGAGGGTTTTAATGGAAAGGCAATTTAGTCTTTAAATATGGGCGTGAAGGACACTTAAAATGGTCTTTTATTTTTTTGTATTTGACACTTAAAATGGCCTGGGCCCATAACAAAGTTTCAGTACTTCGAAAGATTAAAGATCAACCACGAATATAGTTGGTCCAAGGATCAGCTCATATCCGAAACCGACGATTCATTTGGACAGTAGTAAACAACCTCCATTAAACCCAGATAATGGAAACCAGCAAAATAGTTGTTAACCCCTCCATCATCTGCTCCAGAGGCTGTTCACCCTAAACAACCTCCATTGTGTACCCTGTACTCCAGAGGTGCAATTACCCTAGTTGGGACTTGGGAGGCCAACCCAAGGGCTGCGTTTGGGACGGCCTCTAATAAGAGCTTCAGCGTTATTGCCTATAAACACCCCAAAAGTCCAACAAGCGCATTTAGAAGAAGCAAAATTTTGGGTTTCGGGCTTCTTTCTTACGTTTTGGAGAAGTCCTTTTACAAAGAAAAAAAGTGCTTATTCAAAAGTTCAACAACCGCTCAAAATATATTTATCTAATAAGCAATTATTGAAAAAGTGCTTATTCAAAAACCCGTTTAAAAAGGAAAAGCACCACCAAACACCTAAACCGTATGAACTCCAAGTCAAAAACAAAGAATGCAATAAAAAATAAATAATAGGCATTGAAATAAGCCCAGAAACAGAATCGGACCAAATTTAAAACCCTAATCGAGGCCAACTGAAAGGCCAGGTTCAGATTGAGCCCAGATTCACACGGGCAAGAGAAAATATCCATGGATCAAACATCAGACAGAGACCAATGCAGCAGTACACCATCAGCGCAGGTGCAGAGATGGCTGATACTGTCTTGTTGGAGTGGGACCAAAGGTCCAGTACGCAGTGATACTCTTTGCCGTGCCTTTGGACGACATCAGGTTCACATTTTCACCAGTATAGACTACTAGAAATGATCAAGACCACCTTTTCAGCATTTGTTCTGATATGTAGTTTTGCTCTGGTAATATCATTTCTCATAGTTAAAAGCTAAACGAACAGCCATGGAGATGGCCCATCACTCAGAAGTCTCAGAACTCAGCTGCTGCTGGGACTGTCCCTCCTGCTGCAAAAGATACTGTTATTGATCGGTAAACATCACCAAATATTATTTTGCACAAAGTGACCGCTGGCCGATTGAATTGGAGATCCGGACTCTAGCCGATCGATTCAAACTAGTGTTCTCATGCTTGTCCGCCAAGACTTCTCCATGCAAATTTGCCATTAAAAAATGCCTGAGGCCAGGAACATCGATCTCTTCTTGTACTTTATATCACCGATATTTCCGATGTGTGGCTGGATGAATGTAGCTGGGACCAACATTGGGTATTGACCCTTGTAATGCTTAATTGATGAATTTCAGAGTTTCTGTGAGTTGGTTCTGGTTGTACTAATCCATATTACACCCATTGTTGTAAGTTGTAACAGGTGTGAAATGGAATTTCTACCTTCCAGATGTTTGTTCATTTAACAACATTTGAGTTGCTACTTGTTGCAGTTGGGTTCTATATCCGTGTGCTTTCCTTGATTGCTTCTCTACCCATGCAAGCTTGTCTCTGTTAGGAGCTTCCAAGAGGAATGATTTGCGATTTGCCATTGTTGGCCCAAAGGTCTCCTCACTCAACAGACTATTCATCAACTTCTCCTGCTCCGACTGTGTTGTGCCTGTTGTTATGAGCAGCTCACACTTCCATACACCTTCCTTCCCGCCAGCAACTTGTAATTTGTGCTTTTACTAATTCAATTACAGCCTTCCAGAAGGGCTATTACATTTCAAAGGGAAAAAACCCATAGGCCGGGATCTTCTTTTCCTTGATGGGGCAATATAATAGAGACAAGGACAAACTGTTCATGCTAAAGAAGAGGACAGCCATGCCTTGCCAATAAAATAAAGTAAAGCATCAGTTGGGAGACCAGAAGATGCACTAAGTCCAACAAATTCATCTCCCCTTGGGCTTGACATTACTTGTTAGCTTTATGCATCATGCCTGTAGACAGCGCCTTGATCAATGGAAAAGGTGGTTTCTTTTTCTTTTCTTGGTTTGGTTTCAGCATTTTGGCAATCCCAAGTGCTGCAAGTAATGAGAGATAAAGAGAGTGTCTGTACTCGGAAAATGAACTCACTTGATAATCAGACGAATCGAGTAGCTATGATATTAATTCACTTCTACAAATTAAGGTTTTCATCCATGTTTAATTAAAGGTCGTAAGATCATGCTTGTGTGAACCATGGTCATCACATCTCAAGTAGTAGTTGGGTTAGCTTGCTTTCTCATCTTATTGAGTTAAAAGGCTTTGCTGAAAGTCCAACTCTAGCTAGTTACTATCACTCACCATCATTTCCCCTCTAATGAAAGGGTTATGAGGAGATGACTCAGGCTGACCCCTTGTACACGTTTTGCCTCTTTTATGATGGAATCCTTGAATTTACATCAGAACAAATAAAGGGTTGAAAAATGGTCAAATTATTTGGTGGTTAGAAGCTAAGAATGATATGATGCGACTGCATAAGGATCAAACGGTCTGTAGAATGTAGTGTCCATGATAAAACCAGCACCACACCACTCATCCATTACTCACTCAATTAATGAGGCTCACCAAACACCAAGCCCCAAGATTAAACTTTTAAACAGACCGGAGGGTTGAAAGCTCTATTATATTGCAGATAAGATAACTTTATCAGTGGCAAGTTCTCATATCAACTTCACTCTTCTCTTCTGTGTGCCACAACTTTAGTAAGGCCATGTTTGGGAGTGTTTAAGTTAAAAATAAGTGTTTATTCAAATAAGTACTTATTTGTATTTGGCACCCAACTTTTTTAAGTGTTTATTTTTAGAGGTGTAAAGTGGGTTGTGGCGGCCTACGCAAAGTGCAGGCCATGCCGTGTTGGCCCGTGGGCCGTCATGGGCCATGCTGCCCTCCCCAATGAAAAATTTAGAATGACCTAGGCCTCTTGCAAGCCCGTGTTGTGATGTGTCGTGCTGCAGGCAAAGCTTTGGGCCAAGTTGGGCCATGCATCGGGCCAAGTTGGGCCATGCATCGGGCCAAAGCTATTTATTTAAAAAAAAATGACAAAAAACTTAAAATTTTAATTTTATATGAATTTTGTGTATGCAATTACTTATATATACAATAATTAAATAAACTAGTGTAATAAAATTAAAAAAAATATTTATTTTATTAATATATTATTATATAATATTATATAAATATATATAAATAGTATATATGGGTCGTGCCGCGGTGCCAGCTCATGGACCTAAAACCCCAGGCCCAGCATGGCCAACATTCCCGACACGGCCCGATTTACACCTCTACTTATTTTATATTGGGCATTTGGTAGCCTTTTTCTCTAATAAGCACTTATAAGCATTTGTGACTATTTTGTCCTTCATTTGCTTTCAAATTTTCAAAATATACCCTTTGAAAGCACTTTTACGAAGCACTTTTATAAAAATACTTTTATGGAAGTGCTTTCATAAAAGTGCTTTTACAAAAGTACTTTGGTAAAAGTGTTTCCATAAAAGTATTTTTATAAAAATGCTTCTGTAAAGGTGCTTTTGTAAGAATTTTTTTATATAATTAAAAATGCTTTTATAAAATTCAATTAAAGCTAATTTTATAAGTGGTATTTTAAAATTTAACCAAGGATAATTTTAGAAGAAAAAATTGAATAAGTACTTATTGTATAAACACTTAAAAAAGATGGGAACTTGAACTTAAAAAATAATGCCTTATTTTTAAAATAAACACTTATTTTTAAACACTCCCAAACGTAGCCTTCTTAAGTCTAGGAGGAAAAAGAGAATAACCTCATATACAGCTAAAGGGGCCTTGGATGCTGATAAATAGACTCTCGTTTTCTTTATTAGCAAGTAGTAACTAGACTAGATCGGCCCCGTCCACATGCAGAAATTAGTGCATGAGCAGAAAAGAAAAAGGGTAAAAAATAAATAAATGTTATCCAGAAAAAAAAAATGGGATTCCTTATAAAGTTTTGACGTCTGGACCTTTCTAATCTCATGAAGCATTTCAATTTTCAAGCCTGCATAACTCCCAAAGCTTCTTCCTTCCGAAACCGGCTTCAATCAGGGCAAATTCATGCCCACACTGTTCTACCAGCCTTTTCCAACCTTGTATTGAGAATATCTCCTCATGAAATAAAGTATATAAGCTGTCCTGACTGAAACTCAGCTCCTTCCTTAAATGGGCCGGTTAATGCGGTGTTGTTTTACAAAATTCATTTAATATTTAAAGGTAGTCCTTAAAATAAGCAAGGCGTACACCAGATGAATCATGAATGAACCTGCTGTTTACAATGATATAATAGTCCCGTACTCCCGGCTATCCCGGGTCCTGGGTCAGACAGAATACGGACCTAACCTTTTTCCATTCTGATTCTTCACAAATAATTAAATAAATACCCAACGCAAGGATTACAAAGTCAACCATTTAATACACCAGATCCAAGAATCATGCTAGACCCGGTTCAAGTCTTAATTATTCAGTTCTAACCTAATTAAACTTGAATCGGTCCTTGTTGGACGGGCTTACCATACAGCATGGTTTGGAAAATCAAATCGCTTTGACTACTGGTCCAACTGTACCCCAAGTCAAACAGTTTTAGAGTTTAAAGCCAAGCCCAGAGCCACAACCAGTTCCCGAGTCAAGTGGTCCGATCCAGTTTTAAAGCCATGCCTTACAGTATCAACCAAATTTTCTTACTTGTTTCTTTGCTCCTTTGCTTCGTATCTTGCTGATGCTGCTTTCTTCGCATGCTGGCTATCTCGTGCAATCAATGAAAAATTCCTTCGCTTTTAGCTTAGTTAGCTAAGGAAGCCTAATTATCCAGGCACTCTGCTAAGATATGGATCACTAATGACAAGCATGGCCTTCTCCGTAATGTAAGTTAAATCCATACATCTGAGCACCAAACATTGATAGAAACTAAATACACTTGTAAAACCATACTAGGAATGGCAAGAGGGCGGATTCAGCCCAGGATCATATTCCTATCCCCGACTCCGATCCTTGTCGGAGTTAAAAGTTGTCTTCCATCCCCATTCTCAAAGGAGTTAGGTTCTCCACAGGGACCCAAATCCCCCAAAATGTTTTACTAATAATATTTTTGGAAAAATAAATTTACTTAAAATAAAAGAAAATTTTAAAATATAATTAATATTTTAAATATATTTTGATAAATAAATAATATATATTTAATTGGAGTCAGGGCGGGGCAGAGACTTCATTCCCATCCCCAATCCCGATTCCCAACCCCTGGGATTCTTATTAATCCCCATCCTTGTCCCCACCCCCACCATATATTGTTAATTGTCATCCCTAAACCATAACCTACAGACCTTGGATGGGCTTAAGATTCAAATTATTGATATGATATATTTAATACTCATTAAATTATAATAGTAGGTTCCGCTGCATTCCCATACCAACGTAGATTATAATTGGATGGGTTTAAGATTCAAAGTATTGATATGATATGTTTAATACTCATTAAATTATAAGAGTAGGCTCATCTGCATTCCACATAACAATGTAGATTATAATTGGTTCATGTATGGTATGTTGGTTGCAATGTATCATACAAGCCATTAAAGTAGATTTTTAGTCTTTTGAACAATATTATTGATGTTTTTTTAAGATTTAGGGAAATTGTCTAAAACTTACCTTGACTTTTCAGCATTTCTCTTAAACTCATCATAACTTTTCAAAACGTCCAGGGAACCCCATGTCAGTAAAAATTTTTTTTTTTCCAAAACTCACCACCTGTTAAAGAACGGTTAATATTCACTAATAGAAGTTGTTTCTCATGACCAAACTGCCCGTGAATTAGAGAAAAAGGCTCATTTAGTGTTAGATTTATTCTCCTAAAACTCTCTCTCTCTCTCTCTCTCTCTCATTTTGTTGATCTTCTCTTTGCCTCTGTCACTCAGAATTTCCAGCCCTGCACCATCTCTCTCTTTCTCTTCACTCGGGTCTCTAGATGCCGCATCGATCATCTCGCTCAGATCTTCTGGTCATTCATAGTCTCTCTCTCTCTCTCTTTTCACTTAGATCTCTAAGGTAGACGTCACACCACCCTCTCTCTCTCAGATCTATAGTAGATGGGCACCACACCGCCCTCTCTTTGCTTAGGTCTCCAAGACGCCACACCACCCACCTTCACTCATATCTATAGTAGGTGGGTGCCGCACCGCTCTCTTTGCTCAGATCTCCTAGATGCTGCATCACCCTCTCTCACTCATATCTACAATAGGTGGGTGCTACACCACCCTCTCTTGCTCAAATCTATAATACGTGGGCACCACATTCTCTTTGTCTATCGCTTAGATCTACTGTTTGAAGGCCGCTGCCACACCACCACTATCCCTCTCTCACTCGCTCATATTTCTGCTTTGAAGATGTGGAGGAACAGATATAATGATAAAAAAATTTTAGAGATTTCTAGTGTTTTGAAATATTTGCATTGTATTGTAAATTTTTACAACTTGAATCTAGAATGTAAAACTTCATTGAGGGCTTTATAAATTTATGCAAAAATAATTTTGTAAATTTTTATCTGATTGTCTAAAATATTTTTTGAAAATTTATTGCAATATCCCTTGGAATATTGAAATATTTTTTGAAAATTTTTGTTTGGTTATGCTGAAAATTTTTATCATTTTATTAGTTTATCTGCAATTTTTTATTTTTTCTAATATATAAATGAGCATTTCTTTTTTTTCTAAAATTTTTAATTTTTTATTACTTTATTTATTTTTTGTAATTGATTTGTTTGAAAAAAAAAGTATCATTTTCTTGTTTTCTATAATTTATTACTCTTTTCTATATAATTTTTTCATTTGATGTATATTTGCACTTCCTATTTTTATCCAATCTCTATATTTTTCGAGTTTTTTTTGTCTTTTTCAGTTTTAAACTTTATTGTTTTTTTTTGCATTTTTAATGTTTTTTATAATTTCTATTTCTTTACATTTTTTTTATTTTCTAGAATCTATAAACTTTCCTGTATTTTTTTTATATTTATTTCAATTTCTGTATTTTTTCTATAATTTTGAGTTTTTTTTCTACAATTTTTATTTTCTAGCTTTGTTTTTCAATTTCTATAGTTTCTATAATTTAAAAATAATTTTTATTTTGTTTGTAATTTCTATAACGTTTTATATTTTTTACAATTTCTGATTTTTTATGTATTTTATGTTTGAAAATATATATACATTTTATATTTTTCTATAAAAGATCAAATAGTAATATATTAACACCAATTTAATCTGTTTAACGTCAAATTAGTGACATGGTAAGTTTTAGACATTTTGAAAAGTTATAATAAATTTAATAGAAATGCTAAAAGTGATGGTGAGTTTTAAACACTTTACCTACCATATCCTAGATTACCTTAGATGAATTCCCATGTATCTCTTAAAATCTGTATTGGGCCCCACACACAAAGTTTTAGCACTGTGTTAGGAATTGAAAGGAAGCGCATACAATTCTGAACATGCCTGCTGGAAAAGTAATTTGGATTTTGGACGGTCCAGAAACGGAACAGAAATTCAACAAGCAATGAATGCAGAATGTAGACGCAAGCAACGGGTTGGTCGTCTCGTGGCCATTTGGGGGGCCGAGCTCTCTCGGGTCAAAGACGGCAAATTTTTCTCTGTCGACGGTGATGTTACACCTTTTTCCCCTTGAAGAGCTTGGTTTCTCCCTGATGGTGTAGCCTGGCTGGATATTGGGATTAACAACCAGAGAGAGAGAGAGAGAGGGACGTATCTATATCACTATATGTGCTTGGCAACTAAAATATGAATTTTCAGTAATGGAGAAGTGAAGATGAAGAATGCAGCACATGCAAATGTGAAGTTATGAGCTGTAAAGCCATAACTTGAGGAAGGAATATAATTCCTGACTTGTTGCTTCTGGGTAGGGACACCCTATATTTTGTTTCAGGAATCAGGATTGAACCATCCCTATCACACCCTCTTCCCGTGTGTAACCAACTGAACTCTAGCATTGTCTGTTGTAGTCCGTATTTGCAATAGGGTCGTTTGTTTTTGCCATTTGGTTGGCTTCTGGATAGAATGACCTGATGCAGAAAACAAATATTCTCTTTCAAGATCCACTTTTACCTTCAAAGGTTTTGCATGTTCTGAGCATGTCTAACAGCATTAGAATGTAGTACTCAATACAAGAAAAGACCCAAATCGTCCCCATTCCAGGTTTACCCACAACCCAAAAGATAAAACAACATAATATGAACAAATGCTTTCAATTGAATGGTATGGATGCTTCTCAAATGCATACTTAATATCTACAGATTTTGTATTAAATATCAATTGTTATAACTTCACAACCCAGTTTTCCAGAGGCAATTAAAAAGAACCTCATATAAAAGAGTTTGTATTATCATTTTTTTCTAGCAAATGGGTTACAAGCACCATCCCCCAAACCTCAAACCCATGCCAACTCTGATGAAGGTGGGAATAGATCCAAATTCACAACAACCAACTGAAACTTTACTGGTCAGCGAGTTGGCGTTGGCACCTTCACCAGAGTTGGTATCTTACCAGGTAGAAATGCTTTGATTATGGAGACAATGACAAGTACGATGTACGTATAACATAAAATAATTCTTCACATGCTTGCGTGAAAGGTATAAACAAAGAATAGGAGTTAATTATTAATTGTATGTACAATTTATGTACAGGCATGCACATGGTATTAACAAAGACTGGATAGTGGAGAGTATTTTATTCATGAGAAAGATACAAAATATAACAATGTAGTAATTTATATCCCCATGGAATTTTCATGTATTATAAGAAAATTCAAGATTATATGGATGATGGGTATATTTTGTTTCCTACTACAATCATTATACTATTAGAGATTACCAAGTATAGAATTATAAATCATGAGCACCCACTGTTTTCGGTTAGCAATTGCAGTGAATGATGTGGTCTAACAAGCTATTTAGTTGGTCTAGGAGGAAAGATCTAACACTCTTAACAAATCAAATGTACCAACCAACAACTTGGTCCTTATTGCATCAAAAGTCAGCATGGAATTGCTTAGGTGGAAAGTGTAAGAGATGACAATAAAAGTAAGTCTCTTCAATTCTTCTGGTATCTAAAAATCAAAAAGTCAGCATGGAATTTCTTAGGTCCATCAATAGTTGACCCAGTATGAAATGTAAGAGATGGCAAAAAAAAAAGGTTTTTCTCTCAAATTCTTCTGGTATGTAATGACATTTAAAGAAATCATGGTGAGAAAAGCTAGATTCAGGTTATTAACCTCACAGAAACTTAGTCACAACCCCATAACCAGGATAAATTGTTATAGATCAAAGAACATATTCTTCTCAAGGGAAGAAGCAAATATTATAATCAGATCCAGATGACAATGCTGCTCCACTTGTCATGAGAATCTCAGTTCAGTGTCTCAAATAATATGATAGTACTGTAGATGAATGAAATTATTGTTTAGCAACTGTTAAAACACATGGAAACCAAAACAATAATAGCCATAACAAGAATAATGACAGATGCCAACAAATGTTTATCTATTAATTTCTTCTGAAAGTACAAAGATGCAAAGAAAAAAAAACCTTGGAACAAGTTCAAGGTACCCGATCTTTTAGATGACTATCCTATATTACTTGCAGTCAACTCTTGTAATGTCAGATTTTGTCACCATCCTTGCTTTGTTATATATATCCAAAGATGTTAGGTGTTCAGCAATTGATGTCTCTCAGTACTGCTGGAGCTTTGACATGGCTCCATCTTATCCATCACATGCCCACAAGAAGTAAACGAAACCCACGATATAAGCAGATCCATGTTGATTAATAGAACAGCCATATGAAATACACCATCAAAAATTTCTAAACAAGCACCGAGAAACCATTCCCTGAATATATGACATCTTATCAACCCTTTGAAGCCTTATATATAAGCTCTCTTTTCCATCATCACATAAAAAGTTGCAAAATATCACACTTTGGAGCCTGATATATTGGCTCAGGACTTATTAGCCTCTAGCATTTGAGCATTAGGAGGGACCATCACTCAGAATTCAGAATCCAGGCTGCAGATTCATGCTTTACATTTTGAAACTTCACCAATACCATTGTTCCCAATAATCAGAGATGGGTATGCCATAAGAAATTACATGCCAGGCCCAAAACCAGAGACAAGATACAGTGCAACTTTTCAAACTAAGAAATTATACTGATCTAATGGAGTGGTAATAAAACTATTTATATAAATTACAGAAATCTTTTATCTAACATTTATCTACATCCAATTAATGGTTAACTGGTAAAGTTCCATCTGAATTCTAGTACTCTTTTCAAGAGATACAAATAAAAGTGAGTGAAACAGAGTATAAAATTTGAGTCACAAAATCCTGCCAAATATCCAGTATAATAGATATTAACTGGTTTACATTGTACAGAGATGCTAATCCAACAATAAAAACAAGATAATGATGATAGCAAACTGTAAACAGGGAGAACTAAAGAAATACACATCAAAATTCAACAGAAGAACAGAACAATTACTGATGACTCAAATGTTTCAAGTTCTATGTAAGTTAAATGAATTTAGCATTTCCAATAGCCTTAACATTGGGAATAAGATAACATAAAATGAAAATGAATAGGAAAAAACAGATCAAAAAATTTAAAAGGAACATCAGAGATGTGCCAATCCTTTTAAATCTGTGATGATAATTCAACAACACAATAATTTATGAACATAAAAGGAGGCCTTTGAGAGAAAGCCTTACATAAATGAACTACTTACTACTCTACACCAATGTGATGTACCAGAAAGTGAAGGATGTGAATGTAAGCCTTGTTCCCTTGTCAAATTGCAACAAGAGATGAAAATGGCCATTCAACTAAACCTCAAGAAGAACTAGACAGGGTCTCTTGCTTGAGCACTAGCTGCCCTGTTATCCTGACAATCAAACCCATTCCTTCTAGTAAATGTCTCTAAGCTTCCTCCAACAGTTCGATTTCTCCTTAATCGGGAGATGCCATCTCCATCATAACCATGAGCGACAGACTGAATTTTCCGCCTGCCAACAAATCCTCCGCTTCCCATTCTATAGCCACAGCCCTGCATTACTACAGGAACAGACTGAGCTCCATCTGCCTCACCCCGGAAACTGGAATCTCCTTCCCTCCCCGCCAGGAGGTCCATTAAATTGTTCCTTGAACCAAAGCCCAAATCAGAGTATACCCTTCTGGAATTCCTCAATTGCCGAGAACTTTTCGTATCCCCCACGTCTCCACTCTCTCCTCCTTGCTGCCTTGACCTTGAACTCAAATGGGTCGCTTCGGGTCCAACAGGGCGACCCACTGCATCTACCATCATGCATGGATTAACAGAGAAGCCATTCCATGAATGGAGTGGAATCGTCTTACTCAGAACAGTAAGGTACTCGACTATCTCCTTCATCGTAGGGCGACGCTCCTTGCTTGACCGCACGCACTTGGCTGCGAGCACCGCCAGTTGCTTCCCCACAGAGGGGTCCTTTGGAGGAGGAATTCTTGGATCATAGACAGCAAGAAGCTTCCCTTTCCGAATAAGTGGTACAGCCCAGTCGACAATTGAAGGAGGAGAATACCCAACATCGATTGCCTTCCTACCACTGATAATCTCCAAAAGGAGAATACCAAAACTGAAAACATCTGTCTTTGTACTCAGATTATCCGGCGTAACATAGCAGGGATCTAGGTATCCGATTGTGCCGGCAGGCGGCGTCGACCGGAGTCGGAAATCATCAACATGGCAGCGCAATGCCAGACCGAAATCACCCAACCGAGCATTGAAATTTCGATCAATTAAGACATTAGCTGACTTGATATCTCTGTGAATTACCGGAGGAATGGACGAATGAAGGGTATCGATAGCCTTAGCAGTCTGAAGGGCAAGCCGAATTCTTCGACCCCAATTAGGCGGACGAGGACTGGTATGAATGACGTCGTAAAGGGTACCGTTGCTCATGAACTCCACGACCAAAAGCCGGTCCTTTGAGTCGTTGGTGAACCCCACCAAATTCACAAGCCGAGGGCTGTAAAGCTTGGAGAGGATATCAATCTCGTTGTCCACTTCATTAGTGCTGTCCGCCGACGACGCAACGCGTGGGGTAGCGCCTCTAGAGGGTTTCTTCACGGCCACGAGGCGGCCACTCCGGAGCACCCCTTTGTAGACGCAGCCATGGCTACCTCTACCCAGAAGCTTCTGCTCTGAGAAACCACTTGTGGCTGCTTCAAGGTCACAATATTCGAACTGTTGGATTTTAACGGGCTTCTCTGATTCTTCCTTGTGCTTGTTCTTCTTGGCTTTAGAGGTGGTGGCGCCGCTGCTGGTGGCGGAGTGGGAATTGGCGGTGAGGATGGCAGAGTCAGCTCTGCAAGACAGATACCCCATGAAGTTCGGATTGGAGAATCCTTGAGAGAGGAGAGAGAGACCAAAACATCAACAAACAAAACGAGGGATTAGTTTAAGAGTTGGCCTTGGGGGGCTGCAAATCCAAATGTACTTGATTTTGTGAACTGTGCTAAAACTACAGGATAAAGAAATTTATCAAGTAATATGGGGATTGGGAATCTGTTCAATGTTCAATGCTCATGCCCACTGGATGGAGGATGCCGAGTGAATTGGAATCATAGGTTTACCGGTCTCCCCTACTATTCAACTCTCATAAACCATAATTATGGTATACCATACCAATCCCCCATATTTTGTCCTATATAATTGACTCTTGGAGGATGCCAGATTGCCAGGATGGGGATAGGAACTTGGAGCTGGAGGATAATAAATTTTCTTGTCAATATATGAGATAGTGGGTCCAGATTTTTCAAGGGCACAGATGGGACTCTAGCCCATTGGATTAGAATCTCTTTAATCTTTGGGTTTTGATTACTATAGTAGTATAGTATACAAAAAAAACACTGCCCGAAATAGGAGATTCCAATCCAATGGTTTTGCAATATTTTAGTGTAAATGCAGCAAAAATGACAACTTGATCTATAAAATATTGCAACAGTGAGAGACTGGACAGATCCGGTAATTGATTGGAGTGACTTTTTGTTCTATAATTACTACTTTTTTGTCACCATGATTTCTCTTTTCTCATCTGTGATTATAGACCATGGAAATTGTACATGAAAATTCAATAGATTTGCTTTTTTTTTCATTTTTTATTTAATTCTTTTTGACAATCATTAACTGTTTGGTTGGTCAAAGTGAAGCAGTAACCTCTATTAAGCGGTCCTTGTATGGCCAGAGGCCCGCAGGCCGCAGCACTTTACTATGTTGTAAAAGCTATTGGTCGGTCGGGCTGCAAGGGAAAGCTTTAAGACTTAAGCCTGACAGGCCCGGGCCCAGGTTTTTTTGTAGATTTAAGCTAGCCCAAGCCGGAGTTCAGCCTGAACCTGAATCTTGCCTGAAATTCCTCAATCCCGGTGGGCTGGCCCGTTTATCGGGGCATCAGCCCTCAGGTTATTAAACCCTCTGCCCTGTGCATTCATGAGACGACGAAGGACGAACTACCTTTCCGAGGAGCTGATGGGCCCGGCTCGCCGACTGTGTCTCCGAGGACTCGGTGGGGTCGCCGGAATAAAAAGACAGTGATGCCAGCCACATATAAGACAACGGGAGCAGGAAACCTGGAAAGCAGGCGGACGGTATAAGTTGATACCGGATGATAGGTACTCGAATAATGATGAGTAAACATTGTTATAATTGAAGGTCTGAAATTAGTAGGCTTGGGCCCAGCACTAATATGGGCTTGGATTGGTTGGCGTCTTGGCGATGCCTAAGAGAGCTTCTGGAGGAAACAGACTCGGAGTAAAAAAAATTTCACCCTATCAGCTTTAATAGCAATAATGTAATATAAGCTATCAAGGTCTATACTAGTAAGCTACATATATGATCTAATGATCCAACAGCTACATCAATTGCTGTGATTTGATATGAGCAGAGAGATGCAAATGGGTCGGGTTACCCAATAGAACCGGACCAATTGAATCAACTGGTTATTGATTTGTGTCCTGGGTCGTGATTGGTTCTTTCTTTTCCAAATCAATTCAGATCCAAATTGGTTATGTTAATATGGGTAAATTTCATAAATAATATATAAAATATTTTGGGTAAAAAACATTTGTTTTAGCTTACTATTTACTCTCATTTTCATTCAGGTTATATAATGAAAATGGGTTGGATTATAATATTGAAAAGGCATGATACCGAAAAAAAAAATTGAGAGAATGGCCAATATCCCTTGGGTCAGAATTTGTAAGTTTAATATAGGTCGGAGTAGGTATCAACTTGGAATTAATGCCAATTCACAGACAGGCATAAATGCATAGAGTATAGGTATCGGTCCATTTGAATGTTTATAGCCCTGCAGTGTGAATCAAAAATCTGCATTGGACAAATCTGTACTTTTCAGAAAAAAATTTCAACCAATCAACCATCATAAAATGCTAATCAGTCAGGTGGTTTTTTATCGAATTCAGGGGGAGGGGATTTATTGGCTAAAGCTCTTTCGGTATTATTCGTTTTCGGTAGCATAAACTTTTTCCTATCAATAATCAAAATTGAAGTTTCAACTTTCCAGTCATTATGATGATAGGCTATGTATAGATGACAAGTACAATCGGGACTAATTAGATCCGACCCAACTATACTTTTTCTGAGTCTATTTTATAGAATCAAATTAATAATCGGTTTGGGACTGTATCCACAGTATCCGGATTCCCGAACCAGAGCAGGTCCATAATCCATTGACAGATGTAGAGATGATTCATGATTCTTTTGGGATTTCAGATTTGATCTTGGAGCTAACCAACTATTGCAATAGGATAATTGGCAAATCTCCCAGATCACACATTTTCCTTTTCATGCATGGCAAGTGATGTCTTTTCGTCTTCTTTTTAATAATTTCTTAATGTGGGGTCCTACAAATTCCCTGGAAAATCTTTTCCCCCTGTATATGAACAGCTTCTTCCTAGGTCTGGGCTCTGGACCAATTTGTCATGGACCACATGCAGTAAAGAGCTGGGCCCATTTTCCAGACAACCTTTTCTCACTACTTTCATATTACAGGAATGATTAACAAAAAAGCTCTTCCATGAATGGATCAATCTTTAATGGGTGTGGGCTTTGAAACATTGACATTGTGAGAAGATGGGTTCTCCACTTTACCTTTTCAGGGTGTGCTCAGGAAAACAAATTGGCTGGGCCTAAGCAAGCTTATATGCAAACCAAACCGGGTTTGATTATTAAAGAGGCTGTTGTGTCTCTTGTTCTTGTTTTCTTGGGTAAGAGGGGGTTCACTCTTCACTTGCCATACGCCTACTACACTTGTGGATAAGGATAGATCCTTATGAGTTTGTCTTTTCTGAGGGTCATCAAGTATACAGAGACCAAAGTGGCCAGTCTACCTTATCAGGTCTATACCGCTTGGACCTGTCAGTGGTTGGATCTGCCTAGAATAGAATAAAATTGAAATATTCAGATTTCAGATTCAAGGCTAAGAGGATTAGACGGAGACGGATAGACTGATAGAGAATACTCGATCGAATCGTAGTTGATGACAGTGTAACTGGTAAACTAGAGATATCTTTCCATAATAACAGATAAGATACCTAGCCTAAAGCTGGCTTAATTTGTTTTATTTACGCTGCTATAAAATAATGTGGTCCCTATTTTATATGAAAAGAGATTGGAGAAAGAGTTATAGGATTTTGAGAGTGTGCATGGCAGGAAATAAGATGATATCATGATCTCCACTTTATATGAGAGAATTGAGGTATGAGCCTATGAGGAATGTGGTGCAAATTTTGCATCAGATTTTTAGATGAAAAATTTGCACTGTCGGTAAAAGCAAATGAGACAAACAAACCCATTAAGGATGCATTTGAACCCAACCCAATCCCTCCCTGACACAGTCCCACCCGTTAGTTTATTATACAGAGTGAGAAGTGAGAAAGAGGGAGAGAGATTGCGTTCGGTTTTGGTTGACACAATGGGAAACCATAACTCAACCCATTTTACTTTACTTAATTGGTGGTTTAACCCATGTCCAACACAATAAGTAAATGGGTGGGTTTGGGTGGATTGTGAATGGGTGAGTTGGGTGGGTCGGGATGGATTAATTAGAAATTGGCAAATTGTAACCCCTCCTTCCCTTCTCATGTCATATCATCATTGTTAAATGAATCCATCCCCATGTGGATGTGGCCATGTGATACATAGATCCTGTTCCTTTTTTTCTTTTGCAAGAAATACAATATTATCATCATCATATCTCATCCCAACTATATGGGGTGGACAACATAAATCCTGTTTGGCCAATAAATTTAATGCTGCCAACTTTCTTTTGGGATCACCTAACCAGACATCTTTCCCTCAGATCTAGTTAACAATCAATCAATCTTCACAACAAATTCAGCAATCTCGATCATGGCATGACATGCTAATGAAAAGGCCCAAATCAATCGTTCTATCTTGATGACAGATTGATGCATCAATCAAATGTTGAAATATCCAGGTGGATCAATTAGCTTACCACCTCCTTTGGAACTCTACCAACAATTTGATTAATTGAAACCAAAAACTACTCTCCACATGGTGCCCTAAATCACCAATCATATCTTGCATGTAATTTGGATGGTTTGGATTCATTGAGAATCAACTTGATCTTAGCACATCATTTGGGGGGGGGGGGGGGGCAGGTCTACAGTCTGAGAATGCAAGACACGCACTGGACAGCCTGGATTGATAATCAACCTAGCTAATTTAGATGTTGGTGCACTGTTAATTCACATTTACTTTCTGGGTGTCATCTTATCTTGAAAATACAGAACCAAAGGCTGGTTTGGATTTTGGAAGTCTTCTGAAGCATTAATTATTGCTTAAAAGTACATTGTTTTCTCATTTGAAACAGAAGAAGCATATTTTATTCACCAACCATCTAATACAACAAGCTCAGAACTGACAAACAATAAACAAATCTATGTGGATTACATGCTCAGAAGTCAGAACTGAAAAGACAATAAAAAATTGTGCACAACCTTAATAATATTTATCCAACCAGCTGTGGAGCTCAGTTGCCAATCAACTGTCTAGAAAATGAACCTTTGACTCTTCCCAAAGCTGCTTTCCTGTGTTGCAGCAGCATAAGCGATCCATTATCTCATCTATGAGCTTCAACCTATCATCTGTGTTCCTTTTGAAGGCAGTTGGTTGAAGCACAAAATAAAGCTTTCATATTTTGTATCCCACTATGTACTGTTTGCTCACAAGAAAAAAGATGATATATGTAGTAGTTCAACATCTTCACCATTTTCTGCCAATAAATAGTACCCTTTGAACAGAATGTGAAGCAGATGAAGTTTTGTTTTGTAAAGCACAGTGGAAAACACTAAAGGACGCATTCGTAGCTCCTTTTGCATTTATTTTTACCAGTAGCTATATTCAGATATTGTACCCCAAATGCCTAACTTCAGCTTGCCATTGACAGTAAAATAGTAAATGAATATTAAAGTTCAGCTAGTTGCAACCATCTCTCCAAACTGCTCCCCATTTTTGTTTACATTGCAGAAAGATGCAATTACAGGTGCTAGAATAAGGAAGCTCATCCTTAAAAGACATGTTTCTCAATTAGAAAAATCTATTTCAAACTTTTTGATTCAAGATAGAGGAGCTTATCTTTTTCCAGATATGGAATCATGTTTTTAATTCAATCACTATAGTTTCACCTCTCTCCTGTCTCCTGACATCCTTCTAAAGTTCTAATACCTAAAACTTTGACTTTCTCTCTTTCACCCATTGCTTTCCTTTCCAGAAAACTCTCTCTCTCTCTCTCCAGTCTCCCCCAAAAAAATCTGCGTTTTTTTTCCCCAGGAAATTCACTCCCAATCTCTAAACTCTATTTGCAGTTAAACTTCATATATTGATTTTAAATAGCTCAATCAATGCATTGAATAACAAAGATGCAATGAAATTGAAGGAGATTATCTCTTTATTTTTTAATCAGCCTGAGGTAATGGCACCATTGATGCACTTGGTCAATCTCTGTCTAGTCCATTTGAATGTAAGAAGATCCAACAGTGAAGCAAACATAAGAACCGACAGCAGTAAAACAGTTCTTGCATGATTTGCTAATCGAAATCAGATTCCTTCCAAACCTGTATTGGGCTTTACAATCTGAAACAAAACATGGTGCAGGAGGAATGGAACACCTTCGACGGTGCCTACAAGAAGAAATACTTTGATTGTTGTGTTAGTGGAAAGGATGAGATACACGAACCCTGATGATATCTCGGCGTTGCTTATGATGTTTTCCTTCTTGTCCGATGATGGAGATGTTTTTGATGGCCGCCGGAGGTGACTCTTGTTGCTTTAATGGAACACCTTCGACGGTGGCTGTTCAACTTCATTCGACTAGATATATGGTCTTCTTCACTAAATGAAAATAATGACTCCATGGCCCAATGGATAAGGCGCTGGTCTACGGAACCAGAGATTCTGGGTTCGATCCCCAGTGGAGTCGCTTTTCGCGATTTCTTTTTTCATTCTATTTTTAGGAAGTGTTGAAACGTTGGGCTGGGCTTAAGCCTTAAAGTCATTAGTAACTGTACTGGCGCTGTCGCTTGGTCAGGCGGTAAGAATGGACTTCAGATGGGGCCATTCCCAAATCTCTAAGGCGAAAATATATATCCCACATTGGTGCGGTTGACATGAGTCTGATCTCAATCTAAGCCCAATCTTAAAATTGGGCCTAACGCCTAAGCCCAAAGTCAAATCTGAACTATTTAATTTGAGCTCAAACTGCACTAGAATTTGGTGCATTCTAGTTGGATTTGGGTTCATGTTGGTCATTAAATTAACACTAAAAATTGATGATATAAATATGTGGGCTGAATCAATTCGTGCACAGATTGGCACAGCCCAAGTTGCACCCCTATAGGGGCCGGCTACTTAGATTCAAGCTTGGAAGGCTGGAAGCTGGAAAGGTTTTAGTTCATCAGTTGTTAGCCGAAAAGCAGGCACCCATGTGAGTTTTTTAAGTTTTTTCCTCAATTGCATGAAATTCATAGTGGAAGTTTGAAATTTCAACAACAGAATCAATTACACACATGGGCTGGGACCTGAAGGAAATTGGAGACATGGCTTGGTTCAAATAGTCTCTACGAGGACCTCCTATTGGACCGACAGTCTGGAGTCTGGTCAAGGCGCATCATCCTCATTCAGAATTCAGAATCAAAAATGCCTATAACCATCTGACTTGTACCACTCTTCAGAGACCCCCCCCCCCCCCCAACTCCTCCCTGATTTGAGATTGAAAAGAACTTTTTTTTTTCAATGGATTGGGTTGGGGTGGGCCGGGGAAGATAAGAAAATGCGAGAACCTGTCCCGACCCAAACCCTATAGGGTCTGTAAGTACCAGCCTACCAGGCCTACGGTTGCAATTTGGATGAATCTGACCTAACCCAACTCGAGTTTTTAAACAGATTAGGTCTGAGTTTTAGAGCTGTGGGCTGGGTTTAGGCTAGAAAACTCTAGTCTGGCCTAAATTTGGGTTGGTTTTGGGTTAAGTCTTGGGTAGCCTGAGCCTGGCCCAACCTGACTTGGGCCCGGCCCAATCCAAACCTGACTGAACAAATACATAAATATTCGTATTAAATTTATATAAAAATATCTTTTTAATAATTATATACATGAATATATGTATATATACATCAAATTCATTTTATAATATCTTTAATCAATTCTACTCTTAAATTGGGTCATAAAACCAAAGATGACTTTATAAAAATATATAATAATAAGTTTATTTCAAACCAAACGAATCCACCCAAATCCATTTATCCTGACCCAGCCGTACCCGAGCCCAAACCCAACCCAAATACTATTTGGTAAGGCTCAGTTTAGGCCTGGGGCCTGGGTTGAACTTCAACCGAATTAACTGCTTAGTAATTTGACAATAAACCTGCAACATCTCTCTCTCTCTCTGGTCTGTAAGCCACAAGAGTTGCTCGCCAATAACATCTTCCTTTTTTTATGCCCAAAGTATCTGTTTTTCTGGGCATGTCAACTTTCTCTTGGCAAATCTTCTTGGACTTCTCTTTCAATTCGTCATATAATCCTCTCTTGGCCTTCATTCTAGTGACACAGTAGGGCGTTCTACTCTTTGGTCGTTGGTTCACTTTACCATTGAAGCATAGGATTATTGTTGGTTTAAGCTTTCAGTTTAGTTTATTTATGTATGGACCTCTGAAGCATTATAGAGACTCCTATATTTAATTGACATAGGCGGTATGTTGCCAAGTTTCAACTTTACGCTTCCATTCTTGAATGCCAATAAATATTTGAAAAATAAATCCAAAAGGGTTCAATTGAGTGATTAAGGGTTAGAGTTTTAATGGCTGACAGAAATATTCTGATGCCTTCTTGTCTCTGTACACATAGCATTCAGTAGTACATTAAGAATATTTTATGTACATAAATGTTAAATTTACGAGGAGATGTTCTCAATATGCGGCTGGCATATTTTGGTATCAAATAAAATTCACTTTTAATCTCCATCTATCAATACTCAACTATAAAAATTTGACAAATGTTTCAATATCAATTGCCCATCTAATACAACCTTTCTCTTTTTTATGCGGGCAGTGAATCAATGGTATAAAGCAAGTCATACTGATGGAATTTTTATTAAAATTCAATTAAACCTAAAAAAAAAAATATGTAATTAAATATAAGTAAAAAGAAAGCAATCAAAAATTGAATAAAGATCAATAAGTGTAATAGATTAATGATGATGCATTAGAGATGATTAATCTGATGAGGGAACATATGCATTATAATTTATAACTCCACCCTTTTTTGAGACAAGCATTATAACTCCACTAATAACTAATTACATACCCCCGCCCCGGGCACAGTAGCTTTGCCTTTTTATAATATTAATATACCCCCACGGAGGCAATGTCCAATGTGGGTCCTCCTCTAACCTACCTTTAGAGCATCCATGATTTGGGTTAAATCTCACTAATTCCATCCATTATCATTGCAAAAAGGCAGAGAGAATTAAATCGACATAATGAGCATGGGTCCCACTTTTGCCCCCAAAATTTTCAATGAAGTTCCAACTTGATCCAAGCACCAACAGCCACCCAAAGCAAAATCCACGGTCTCCGCATTGATGTTAAGGTGGGCCCCCAGTAATAACACCATCTTTTAGCTCCGGCAAGAAGTACGAACGAACATGGTGTGGCTGGTGTTTCCCAAAGGTCAAATTACTTCACCCAAAAAACAACGTCGTTAGAGCCCAAAACCAGATGTATTTAGGCTGCTCATTGATTAGGAGTCGACCACGTGAAAAGTTGGGCTTGGGCCTGGCCCTCGGGCGTACGAATGAAGTGATGGGCTGGACAAGGAGTAGGGGAAGAAAGAGACAGAAAGAGGAAGGATTTAAACGTTGGAGCAATTGCAGTACAGCCCAATTGCCAACTATAATAAAACATTATCTTTTTCATTTATTTTATGGAGGTTTTAATTTTTACAGATCCAAATCCAATCGACCTTTGACGGTGAACCAATAAAAATTTGTGGGATGGACTGAACCATAAATCGAGCTTTGACCGGTCAAGTCATGGACGGCGGATCCACAATTTTAAATGTTATCAAGGCACGCATTCGAAGGGTTGAACCACACGACGCCAACAACTCTCATCGAAGCCTGAGGCTACTGCAACCCGACTAGTTAGATGGATGTAATTGTCGAACCCGATCCGGCCCGCCTCGAATACAGTACGTCTACTGTACCTATACTATATTCACATTTTACTATTTAGGGATGTCAACGGTAGGGTTAAAAACCGGTTTACCTTTAACCCTAATCCGATCACATTTTGGCTAAAGAAACAAAACCCTCGGGTCAAGATGGGTTTACAGTTAAACCCAACCAATTTCATCCAAGATGGTCTGTGTCCACACATTAAAGATAATTCAGATTAGTTGAACGCTTTAGCTGTTTAACGGGCTGTTGAATCAATTATGAGATTTTACGTTAGTATTAAATTTATGGGCTCCATATATTTAACACCGACAAAATTTTACCATTGATTCCACAACACGCTAAACAATTAAAGCATTCAACTAAACCTTATTCATTAAAGACATGGAGGGTTCTAGTTTCAGGGGTGAGAGTGCAAAGAAAATCATGTTGGAACAGTATTATCATGAACAGATACTCAATAGATTGGGTGTTGTTCAAGATAGGATGGGCCACTCTTGAATTGATTATTAATGAATTCTAAATAGAACTAGAATTGTACCCATTATTAATTGGGATATTGGGCTTGACCTGATAATACAACAGCTTCATAGTTGGAACTTCACTCTTGAAATATAACCTTAGACTGATTTGGAAGGAGTACAAATGCAAATATGTAGAGTATAAAATCTTATATTTTATGTTATTTTTCCAAACTGAGCCTTAATAAAAATGACAGTAAATAATGAGTTGTTTATACGTTGATAAACCAACTTTTTTTCAATCAAAATTACCTTATATATGTCTATAAAATCCACCCACTTAAATATAAAATATAACAAAAATATAAGGAGACCTTCACATATTATTAATTACAAAAAATCGGTTTGGGTCTTAATCTATTTGGAAGAGTAAAAAACCAGTCCCAACCCAATTATAATTTTGACACTAACCCAAACTCAGCCTAATACCATTTTTTAAAAAAAAAAACACTAGAAGATTAAGAACCTATAACTTATAGGGAGAATCTCCTCCAAGGGCCAAGGCATCCACAAAACAGGTGACTCTTGTTTGCTAACCAATTTGCTTCTCGCGAAGGATATGTCTATAATCAATCGTCAATTCGTTCGTTTGGCAGACATTGTAATTCGGCCTAATACTAAATTATGGTTGACTTGACCAGAAACCGACAGGGTCAGCTGGCAATTGGCATGGGCTTACCATTTAACCCTACCCACTGACATCCCTGTCAAGGAAAATGTGTGAGTGATTTGCACACCACCAATTCTTTATAAATGAAGTTATTCTTTAGCCTGTGTTTGGTTTGACAGAAAAATATGAGAGAAACAGAAACCTGACCGAAGCTTCTCAACAAATTTCACATTCTGTTTATTTCTCATTTTTCTATCAAACCAAACTCAGCCTAAAGACGTGCTTTTGTTTTAAACAATAATTAGAGATATCCTAAATCATTATTCTTTTTATTATTTTTCTTGTACAAAGGAAAATTGAATTAAATGATTTTCTTCATTTGTATTGTAGCAGTCGTAGGATTGTAGGAACCAGCTAAATTAAATTCTATCTCTATTATACTCAATGGACCCTATCCAATTGAGGTAGTTCCAATCCATGAGAAGGCCCATTTCACATCATTTCAGAACACAATGAGTGAATTCCAATAATTTTTAATAATTTAAATTGCAATCATCATTATGTTTCGCCCATACTTGAGTTGGGCCCCCAATAAGGAGGTTCCAGATATTGAAACGGATCTCACTACAGACATTAAGGCCAGCCACTCAGACACCTTGCATCATTCTAAATCATTTTAAAAATAATAGATTTTAATTTTCATGTCATCCATTCACATTTTTATCCACACTTAGGGTGGGCCAACTCCAACAATTGAGATAGGCCCACCCCACCTGATCTAACTTTCAGTTTAACGAATAATTATAAGCATTACACTAAAGATATACACCTATAGCTTTCTAAGAACAACAACGAATGGGTGTAATACAACAATACAACATTTTTCTTTTTTTTCTTGAAATTTCTATATCAGAAAAGAAAAGAATAAATTGGTTTTGTTTCAGAAAATAATACATCTTTTTGAAATCATCAAAATAATGGCTTTTAAAATAAAAACAGATTTTATAGTGTAGAGATAATATGATTTATAGAATATGAGATTAATTAGAAGGAAATATTTATTTGGAAACCAAGAATTCATGAACATGTATTTGTGTTTCAGTTTTTAAAACAAAAAACACATACATGACCAAAAATGTATTTTTTTTTATCAGATGGTTTTGATTTATTTTTAGAACTGGCAATAAGAAAAACGATGCATATTATATAATACCCCCAAAATAACTTTTAATTTTAGTGACATCCATTAAAATTATTAAATTGGTCGGGTGGGTCTGATCTGGGTCAGGATAGAAAAAGAGATTTGACAATCAAAATCTCATGAATTTTGATAAATACACCTGATTGGTTAACTATACTAGTCGATTAATCGCGAATTTTTTAGATATCATGTCCTTCCAATATTATAGTCAAACCCATTTTTTATTAGATGAGAAGCCAAATCCAGGGTTTGTATTGGGACAATCAGGTGTAACAAATAAGAGTCAATTATAATTAAATTAGTTTGATTCGGGTCTGTTGAGTCTGCCCGACCCATTGATAACCCTAATCAAGATATTGAAATGGGATTCACTCTTAATACTTAAGTGGGTCCTATTCCACTAAGTGAGAGTAGGCCACACCATGGAGAATATGATTCGAAAAAACATGGTAAGCAACCTGATCAAACAAAAGCAACTCCACACTGTCTAAATTCTAGAATCTCATCGTTCACTTTCTAAACCACAGAAATCCATTGACAAAGAGAAATTATTGACTCTATAATTGGCTTCTTTTATTTGAAAGGCGACATACCTATTTATAAAGTCAATATACCAACTTAAGAAGGTTAGTAAGAGATTCAACACTAAACAATTCAAACAAGAGAAATCACGTCACTAGTAAGTAATGCTGCCAGACTGTTGAACTGGTGATCAAGTTAACTTCCTGGGTCCTGGTTAAATGATGGATTCAATGGATCAAATATCCCAGTTCACAACCAAGTGATGGTGGCTTATTTGGTAGGCAGGTTTGGGGGTGGTGGATCTCAGACAATACACTGTGTTACATATGGATACTTTGAATTTGAATCTAGCAATCAGCAGCAACCTTCGTGATAGTTGGGAGCGGTTAGAACTTAGACGGTAAGTTGGTGGGTCCCACAGAAAAGAATGAATTCTGAGTGATTTATTTATCTGGGTAAGTAATACCCTCATGAGTCATGAGACCATGCTAAATTCTAATTTATGATAGGACAATATTATTTCTTCAATAATGACCGTATTATAGATAAAACGGTCATTATATAATCTTATATAAGAAATAAAAGAACACTGATAACTGCACTTACCCAAATAAATATTTATCAAGAAATACTTCGCCAGATAATTGGATGAATAATTTGCCAAAAAATTATCGAAACCTTACAGCTTGATGTGATGGGATGGGATGATAAAAGAAACAACAAAAAAATGGAAAGAATTTACAAAAACAAAAAGAAAAGCCTGAAAGTTCAAATTCACTCATTTCCATTTGCACAATTTAAATGAAACTTACCCACCCATCCGAGCATGGGTAAAGTTGTTGAGGATTAATGAATCACAATGCAGAGGCATTAGAACAAACTACCAAATTGGTTATAGGCAGTAGTACTGTGGAGCCTGGACGACTCAATGAGGACCGCCGACAGCATTTTTAGGTTATTGATTAATCTAATCAATAATCATTAAAAACCAAGCATATCTCCACCACCATTAGAACAAATATTCATTACAACCGCCACCTCCACCCTCCCAAAAAAAACTCAACAAATTAGATTATTGATTACTTAATGTAAAATTAACACAAATTTGTAAATCAATATATTTATAGCAGAACATCTAAATTAATATATAGTTAATAAATTGTTAAAAATTAATTGCCCCCTTATTAACCAAGTAAAAAAAAAAATTCTCTGCTGGTAATTTTTTTACTCGTTTTTTTGTAAAGAACTTTACTTCCTATTGTGGGTAAAATCACATTGAACCTGTAAAGAAGTGTAATTCAGTAATTGTCACACAGGTACTTCATTTCAGTTGGAAACCAGTGAAGCCCTAATAATTTTCCCATCAACTCCACCTTTTTTTTTTTGTTTTTTTCCAATTCGTACGTGTATATGTAGACCACGGTCAAATATAATATGACGAAATTACTTAATTACCCTTAGTCAAAATCAATAAAAATTGTAAAATGATCCCATGTTACGCCCCCATATATCCAAAATGAGCATGGCATCACATAATAACATCATCTCCATTCTTCTACTTCCATCTTCCCGGATCCACCAAGAAAAAAAACAACATAGAGATCAACCGCACATATAGAGAGCACACATATACATACATTCGTGCATGTGTATGTATATATGTACATCTAAAGTATGCTTTTCATTAATTAATTATAATTTATGTAGATTAATGTTTGATAGAAAAATAAATAAAAAAATGGAGACCAATCCGAGAAACCAAACCCACCAAAGTCTGGTCTCCATCCAAGACTACCTCGACTCCTGTCGCTCCTCTCTTTTTCTCTCTGTAAACCGTAACTTCTTTTTTTTTCCTTTTTGTTTCTTTTTCCTTGATTGAAAGTTGAAACTGCATAAGATCTCTCCTTTTAAGAGCTCCTTCATCCTTTCTTTTTCCTTCTTTTCTTCTGTATTTTTCGCTGCTTTTTATCTCTTCGAGAGTCCAATCTGTAAGAAACGCTCGGTCTCTCCCTAGCTGCTAGCTCATGTTTCACGTTCTTCATAGAGTTAACTTTCTTCTCTTCGTTCCCGACCCAGACTCAGCACCATTAATGACGACGAATAAAGAGGAGGAAGATGAACAGGTGGTGCTTGTTCTGTTGCTGCTCTCGTAGCTCAAGAGCGCAGCAGCATCAAGCACCCCGGCTGGGCTCATCGGCGGACTCTTGCCCACACCAATCGAAGTAATAATCTCCTGAACCAGCTCGTAACACTTGAACACACTCTCCTGCATTTCAACAATAAGTAAAACCATTAAAAAAAAATCCAGAAAGCAAGGAAATTTAACAGTCAAGATTCTGGGGGTTTTGTCTGTTTTTGTTTCTTTTGTTTACCTTATTTAGATGGGATGAAGAAAAAGAAGAACAAGAGTCGAATGCGCGTTCGAAATCGATGGTCTGGCTTTCTCCAACAACGGAGATTGCTACAGCTAATGCAATCTCTGATGGCCGGAACTCCAGGAATTCGACGCCTGCCCATTCAGTGAGAGCAATAGAAACAATATATGAAATCTGTCATTTTTAAGATCTTGAGATTGAATATGGAAGGGATAAAGAGAAATAGAGGCGTTAGAAACCTTTGGTGGTGATTAAAATCAGCTCTACGGAACGAAAAATCAGAGATTTGGGGTTTGGGTGTTCTGGGTCTTTGAGTTTGCACAAGAAATACTCAATGAAAGAAAGAGGCGTCACTGCGTTTGTTCTCCATTTAAGTACTGACAGCAACATAAGCTCCATTCTCTGAATCGTCCGAGCTTCGAATACCGGCTTCCCTTCAATCACCTGAAGATGGATTTAAACCGTTAAACCCATCTCAGAAGTCTGAAACGCATAAAGGAATGAACATGGCATGATGGTTTTGTTTTGCTCTCGTTTGGTTTCTGTTCATGATTTGGTGGAATGGGTTTTTGTTCTACCTGTAAATCTATGGGTTGGGGGCAATCAGTTTCCTCCATTTTTGCTGCCAAGGCCAAGCAAGCTACAGAAAGCAACGAGACCATCCATGCCTTTCCACCACGCTGGGGATGAAGAAAAAAAGAGACAAAAAATTACTGGATTGTGTTATCATTCACTCTAACAACATAAAAAAACTCCATTTTGTGAGTTGACGCTTTGATAGCTTACAGGAAGTTCGTACTGCGATAAGAACCGATCCAGATAATTGACAGATAAACAAGCAGTCAGTGGTTCAAAGTTGTAATGGCTATGGACCTTCAGAATAACAACAACAAATCGGATTAGAAAATCTACCCACCATTAAGAAGAAAAAGAATAGTAAAATCAAAAGCAGGAAAGACTGATACTTGGATCGATAATCCGAAACAAACCTTGTAAATCCAGTCAACAGAGTCATTACGAGCAGAAACATCGAGGTCTCCGGAATGAAGCCTGGTCAAGTAATCCTCCTTCGGTACCATTTCTTCTTCTTTCTGAAGGAGCAACAAAACTCTAGTGTCATCGACGGCCGAGTCATCGAAGGAGAATAGCTGTTCCTGCTGGTCCATCCCGCAAGGCTCACTTGCGACTTCATCGACCTCATCGTTGCCCACGATGAGTCTGCGATCTTCGGCGCAAAGAAGGCTCGAGAAGCAGTCCATGGTCAAAGGCATGGAAACCCTCTTCGTCTTAGAACGGTTTCTTAGTCCTTCAAGAATCCGCCATTAAAGCTCTTACAGACTGCAGAGCTTTACAAGAAAACGTAGCAGTAGCAGCAGGCCAGTAGCAGCAACAGAAGACAGAGAGAGAGTGTGTGTGTGTGTGTTGTATACCTGTATATGTGAGAAGGGCAAAGCCCAAGTTTCGGGGCGAAAAGAGGAATTGTCTAAGAGGTGGCGCCCTAATTAAAGCTTGCTTTCGGGGACTTTTATTAAGGAAAAGCAATTAACTTAATTGTTTTATTTCAAAAGTAATTTAAATTTAACGAGAAATGTTAATGTGATGCCACGTGGCCATAAAATTTCTCTCAGATTTAAGTTAGTTACGTGGCAGCCACCTGAGGGTAGATATGCATCCTTTCTAGATGTGGGGTTTATCATTTTATTAAAACCCACTAACAAATATGTTATTTGGTTATGATTTCATTATTTCAAAAGTTGAATCTTCACAGTCTTATCAGCAATAGTCAAGAAATTGGACGGCTAGAGTTAATCATCACTTAAAAAGTTAATAAATCTCTTTTTTGCCTTTAATTGGCGTAATAGATTACTTGATTAGCAAGGACTTTTGGGCTGTGGGTCATCTCAGCATATCGAGTGGTTCAGATTCTGTCACATGTGCTGTATGAATGCTGCAGCTTATCACTCCTGCTGATAGTACATGTGGCCCCACAAAAGCACTGACATGTGCTTGCATTTGGCCCAAATAGAATCTTGGAACCCTAGAAGGGTTGGTCCGTTGAGTGTTGACTGAAACAAGGATTCAAAGAGAAGAGAATCCCTGGGGCTTATTTGGGTGAACCTTTTTTTGGTTTTATTGGAAAAGCTTTTTTAAGAAGTGCTTTTGTGCCGCAGATGACAAAGAGAAAAGAAAGAAAAAGAGCTTAAGAGCCATTGCCCATTGATGGTCCTGGCTATCCAGGGTCTTGAGAGTTGAGACTGGAAATTCAACCTAAGAGAAAAAGAAAATTTTGACTTCCAACAGTAATGACTAATGAGATATCAAATAAATTTAAGTACTTTTATATAGAAAAGAAGCTCCTTTTCAACTTTTTTTACAACGTAAACATAAGTTGCTTTTTTTTATGAAAAATAAATTTCTTTGATTTGTAAAAGTTAATAAAAAAACTTCAATATTACCCAATTGGCCAATTCATTGATGCTTTACTGGGTAGATTTTTCTTTTTACTGCATAAAGATCAAAAGCTCTGTCCAGAAGCTCTTCCAAGAAATTGCTTGGTTAATAATATAATTAATTTGTCCAAATTTATTTCTACCAAACCAATTTCTATTCAACTCCTAGTAAAGGTAAACCTCCATTAGTTTTTCCATATTTATTGGTCAAGAAGTGGTTAGCTATTACAAACTCTAATAAGTATAAAAAGTAACTTCAAAGCAAAAGATTATCCAAGACTTCTTTGATTGATTGAGGAATAAATTAAAGACACAGATGAAAAACTGGGAAATCAATTCAAGAGAACTTAGGCCTGACTAGTGACCACCATCAAGTTGATTAATCTTTTATTTAGCAAATAAGTAAACAAAAAAAAAAAAAAAAACAGTGGAATAGATCGTTTGCTTGTGTGAATGGTAGTCCCTTTTGTACTACTACTATTCTGTTCTTTAAATACCTAACTACCAAAGTTATTTTGAAAGGTTTCTCTAATGAATGTGTGTGAGAGAGAGAGGGAGATCAAATAATCCTGAGCAGTGGACCCTTTGGATTAGATGAAAGAAACCCTCTTCCCCTAAGGCAAAGGCAGCAAGAGTCAATATGTCCTTCACCCATGTCATTAATGGTTCTGTGACTTATGACAAGCTATGCTTGTTTGGCATGTGGATAACCTACCTAACGGAGATGTTGTGTCGGACATGGAGATTTAGAAACAGCATCTTGGTCATTCAGTCAATGGGTTAAGTGGACATACAGAGCCAAACAGAACCGGCCCTATTGTACGGGGTTTGGTTCTGCATTCTGTCCCAATTATAGTTGGGGTTAGGTCCGGTCTTCGTTGTTCTCAACTGATTAAGACCCCAGCTGATTATATGTTACAACAAAGATATCCCAACTCTGATACCTGCCTTTCGTAGTGCTAACCCAGCAACAAAGATACGCCAAAAGTGTCAAGTGGAGTGCTCCCATTCACCATAAAATTAAGGCTCAGTTTGTCAAATTAGGGGGTGGGTATTAGTCAATGTGAATAGTTTTGTTTTCACAAACAAAAATTACTGCCACATCAGCAAAAGTATATTGTCTTTGCTGACATGGCACTTGTTTTTGGTTTTTGAAAACACCCACTTAATTAGAGTTTAGAGGTTAAAAGTACTGCTATCAATTATGTTTGGGTGCTATAAGGTCAGACCCCACAGTCCCAACTCCCAACTAATCGTTGGGTTGGTTCTGGGCTTGTTATCACCAATGTTTTTAAAAATTATCCGTAACTAGAACCGCTTTGGCCACTTGTTTTTGGGTTGATGGTTCGACCGTCCAGTCTGAATGGATAGCTCATTCCGACAAAAATTTAAAAAAAATAATTAAAATAAAAAATGGCCAAAACAAGTTGAATGGGTTGATGATTCGACCACCCGAGTCAACAGGTCATTAACCAATTCAATGGTTTTTGGTCAGGGATCAGGTTTGGGGTAAAATAAAACCGGATGCCAGGACGGTTCCTGGGTTGAACAGTTCGACCATCCAAATTAACAACAGTTCGAAAACCATGATACAGGACCTATACGATCTGGTTTGGAACTGGTTCTGCTATTTTTTCATCGGTTCAGGACCAGATCTACCCTGATCCGGAACAGATACAACTCATTAACAGTAGTACTACATCTAGGCTTAGGTTCACTGTGGTAGTCGGTCTCCTGAAAACTGGACCAGGCTATACTATTAAATATTGAAGATGGGTCTATTTCACTGCTTCATTCTTTTTAGAAAGACAGGACTGTGGTGGGAGTGATGCTCTGTGGTTTTGGAATCAAGTGCTCTGTAATTTGTTTTTTTTTTTCAGTCTATGGCCCTGTCATCAAAATCTATATATGTAAATAATCAACAAAAAATCTTCTTCTTGTATTCCTTACTTTGAATAAAACCCTATTACAATAACCTAATTAAAGATAACAAATTAAGAAAAAAAAACATATTTTCATTTGTTCTATTATTTCTTCCCAAATAATGACTTTTCTATACCCTATTTCTCTATGAACTCTACCATCTGTTGCCACTGAAGATCCATTTCTCCATAAGTTTGTGAATTCTATCTCCACCATATTTATTGTTTTGAAGTATGATGGGTGAGACCATTCACAAACCATGAAAAACTGAAAAGGGTTCATCAAGGTAGAATCATTTTCTTGTTGAAGATGCCAGCTAAGAATCTAAAATATTAAGTAGTGATGCAATGATGCACAAAGAAATTATCAGACTTGATGGATTTCATGGACACTATAATTAATCTCTCTATATTATTTTAATCAGATGGGTGTTATTTTAAAGGCTTGTTTCTTATTTGGTTCATCTTTTATCTAACAATGAGGTTTTATTTATGAAGACAGAAGAAAAGATAAAGAGTAAAACCCTATATCTGACCTATAATGTAGATTAGGGGACCATAGAAAAATCACTAAGAATATAAAAAATAAGCTAAAATATTAATAGCTATACACAGGTATACAATTCCATCAGCCATGTAGTTTGCACAGATCTAGGGGTCCATCTTTAAAAATTCTTCAGTCAATATGGCAAAGATTTAGCTTGTTTGTGTGAATAGGCCCTGGTTTGTGAGGGCTCTCATGTTGCTGCTTTTGGTTTTGTGAGATGGGACACACCCAAAAGCCTGTAAGCCCAAACTGACTATTTCTCAGTGACACAGCTCCTCCTTGAAACTTCAATCAGTGGCTTTTTCAGAACAGCTAGCATTGCTCAGAGAAACTGAACCAAAGCTCAAGCCCTCCCAAATGGGTCCTAGAAGTGGAAGGATCGTCCTAGAATCCTTGGAATTTGATAGCATCCGATGCTTTACTACACAGAGTCACCTTCCTCCATGAATCCATCTCTGCAACAGTTTGAGCACCTGAGTAAATCAATAAGACTGTCTCCATTTTCTCCTCCAAAAGTGGACCAGTGGTGTTCTGTAATTCCCACTAGGAAATAAAGAAATAGTTTACTACAACATGCCAACTTCTTAAGACAAAACCTACTGAAGTTGGAAACTCAGAACTGTATTTTAAGCTGGTTCATTAATGGTGGGCTCAATCTTTTGATGGCTATTCACGACAAGTATGAGGTTCATGAACGTTTTCTTCCAAACCCAAGCTTTATAGTACCAATATGCTCTGAAACAATGTTTTGAATTTTGAACTACTGAGGCTGTCTGTGCCTGGTTTCAGACTCTCAGTGGTTCGACTGAGTTGTGTGACTGGGTCAGCACTCAGCCGCGGGCTAGTCACTCGATCGGTATCTGGCGTAGACTAAAGTCCATGTGTGTCAAATCAGACTAAAGTTTGTTCTCTAAATATGCCTTATTAATAAAATTTAGGTCCAATCACAGGTTGACACATCACCCAAAACTTAAATTTCATTCTGATTTTATAAAATCCCAATGAACAAGAATTGTTGGATGACAAAGCTGGCTCACATAAGTTACTCTCCTCCTTCGAAGAGGGATATACGTGGGGCCTGATCTTTCACATCTAAGGTTCTAATTTGCCACGTGGTCATCACTTTGGCCCATGAGGACATCCAATTTCTTTTGACCATTATTCAACCTTGACGTCATCGTGACGTCGTAATTATTTCATTTATGAAAGAAAATATTTAGGAAATATCGATCAATCCTTTATTTAACATGAAATAAAAGAAAATATAACAAAACAAGCGAATAAATTAGTATTTTTTTTGTTAATACGAAAATAAATTAACTTGAGCACAATGTGGTGAAGGCAACAACGGCTATCAGAGTGAACTGATTCATTTTCTACTGAGCATAGTTTGCATCTGTCTCTAAGATTCTCTTTTTGGATTTAAGGGATAGTCTCTCAAGAAATCGCTCAGCCTAAAAGCTTAAATTGTTAGATGTGGTTATTGAATAATTTTTAACGCCCATCTATATGAAATTTTAATAGTTTTTATTTTATATGTCCTACGTGAAATCTTATTGGGCTTGAAGGATGAACAAGGACAGGACAGGTCCATCCATACTCTGATATCATCTCAAGAAACCGCTTAACTAAGAAACTTAAACTGTTAGATGAAGTTCCTGAATAGGTTTTTATTCTTTTAACATAACCATTGGATTCCCCTCAACTTAGAAATAAATGGTTCCTTAATTGAAAAGGTTTGAATCTAATTACCAAGATTGAAACCCAGTAAGGTGAATCAACTGATAATTTCCATATAAGTATAATGGCCCTGGCAAAATCTAATGGTTAAAACCTCCTATTTTTCTGTTTTTTTTTTTTCTGAAAGAAAGGTTCCATAACTCCATTCCAACACTAAATACCCAGTTGTCTCGACCCTCTAAGGAGTGTAGAAACCTTTAGAAACAGCTCGGTCTCTCCTAGTCTATACTAGGAGGCCATCATAGCCTGAGCCAACTACGAGCATTACCTTTGGAAACACTATCCAATGATATTAATGCTGACTCATTCAAGGCCTATCAAGGCAAAAAGAAGCCATGGAGAAATCATTGAGAACCCAGTTGAAAAACTAGCTGGTTTTTGAGAGCCGTTATCAAGGCTGAACCATAAACGTTTACAGAAGAAGTTACCCTTTTCCAGTAAATTAAACTAGACGACAGACAATGGCAATACGAAAGGAACTGCCTTTGGCCTTTGGGTCTGGAATTTGCGCTCTGGGGCTTCTCCTAACTTGCCACGTGATGAATAGTTGGATGATCAGGACCCATAGTTGGACTGGTCTCACCCACATCATGAGTAAAAGCTTGATCAAAAGCTTTCAACCATCTGGTCCATGAATCACCCAACAGAAATTGCCAAGGGTTATATAGAATATTCTCCACCCTTTAAATATCCTTTTCTTTTTGCTAAGCACACCGTCCAATAACCCATTAACCTGCAATAAAAGAGTAAGTATTTCAACTTTCAACCCTACCCCATCTCCTTTGTCCATCTTCAAACTTTCAAATCCCAATGAACCTCTAATAAAAGATAGAATACTCTTTCTTTCCACCCTCTTTTGTCGATCTTCGAACTTTGAAATCCCAATAATACTCTTGCTTTTCCATTCTCTCTCTCTCTACAGTACTCCACTCCTCTTGTCAAATGAGGTTTGGGTTGATGTAGTTCTGATTGCTTCCATTAGGTTAAAACATGATTGTGGACCATTCTGTGGCATCATCATGTAACTATCACGCTGAAGCCTCAGCTTTGCAGGTGACGAAGAGCCTATGAGTCAGTACAGGAGTAATTAACTGGGTGATTAAACAACAGTTGGCTCAAGTATCTTCCCTATTGATGATAGTCTTGTGTCATCTTTTAGCTCATCAGTTTAAATAATTTGGTGCATTTCATTGAAACTCTAACTTACTTCCAAACTAAGCATGAAATAGCCCAGATTGTATCCTCATGGGATCACTAAATAAATGTATTTGTCAAGCAAGCAATAAACACTTGTCCAGGCAGTCAATATGGTCTATTTCTTTACCAAAATACAAAAGAAAGAAGCAGGATCTATTTGATTATTGATTAACTATGATATCCAAAAGTTTTCTCTATCTTCTTTAATTTCTAACCCGCCACCACCACCACCACCCACAAAATATAATCCAGCATGTGAACTTCATTAAAGAATGAAGCTCTGTTCAAAGTTCAAACAGGATCCAGTTTCTTCACACAATTAAATAATGAATAATGGCCTCTATTAATTTAGTTTTGTTTTAGCAAATAAAGAATGTACCCATCCACACTTTGTTCCTTGTTCTTTTTTCTTCCCTTGACTGATTTTCTTTTCTTTGAGAAAATTTGACTGATTTATTAAGTGATAATTTTTCTTATTTCAAAAATACCTTCACATTTCTTGACTGATTTATTAACTTTATATGCATGTGCACACAAGTATATATTAGTGAACGTGCCCTTATGCTAGTTCATTGAAAAGAACAAAGTTGGAAACTTAAAAGTTGTATTTTAAGTTGGTTTTTAGCCCAGTTAACCTCCATGATTGGATCCATGAAAATGGTGGGCTCAATCGCCAGATGGGGGGGACACCAAGGCAAGTTATGGGGCCCATGAATGTTCCTTTGGTCTTATGTCCTTAGACCCAGGCTTTTATAGTACAAATATGCTCTAAAGCAATGCTTTGAGAGCTGGGCCCCTACTCTATTGAACTGCTGAGGCTGGCAGTGTCTGGTCCGAGTGGTTCTACTATTATTTAACCTTGACATCAGCATGACTTCATGATGACATCTACAAAACAGAAAAAAAAATGTTTCCTAATTGGGTCGAGTAAGGAGTTTCCTATTTATCACACGGAGGGATGATGTGGCCACTTACTACATTCATCACATATTCAATTCAGTCCCATTCATTACAACTTCAAACAGAAACATCCACCACATCAGCAAAACTATGTTGTTTCTGTTCATATTACAGTTTTTTTTTTTGGTAAACACCTCCGTTAGTTGCCCATCACCATCATCATCTAAGTCATATTGTCTTAACTATATCCTATTTTGTCATTCCGTTCTATTCAGTGTCATATCCATTGTTAATTATTAAATTATGAGTGCTTGAATCATTTCTTATTATATCCGTCCAAAGTCCTTTCGGTTTGCCCCTAGCTCTTTTAATGCCTTAAAATTGTAACAGATCAGTTATCTTAATAGATACCACTGACGGTCTTCTATGCACATGAATAAATCATCTTAATCTACTTTCTCTCATTTTAATTATCATCTACATACTCTTTACTTATCCATGTTTTCATTTTTTATCAAAGATTTGTTCGGAATTGAAAGATTCAATCATTGGGCTAGACAGTTTTTAATGAAATTAATCAACTAAGTCAATAGTTTTCAGTTTTCACGGGAATGATGGCTACACTTTGAGGACTGGTGACCCCTTCAATTACCGGTTCAACCATCTGGCCCAAGACGATTGTCCAGATTCCAAACATTGCTCTCGGATTTGCAAGTAGTTATGGCATGAGAGATGCCAACAAATCAATCTGCATGGGTCAAATTTACCCGAGGCCTAGAGAAGCACTGAAGCAGATAGTGCAATATGAAAAATCCACAACTTACCAAAAAGAAGAAAGATGAACACAAAACCCTATAATCAGTTTTTTTAGTGTTTCCAACATGTAAGTTTTTTTTTTTTTTTCTGTGTCCTTGGTTGTTTTGGGCAGATAGAATGAAAGAATGTTGTTTAGACAGGTTTTACATTCATATTCTGCAATTCTATCCAATCAAGATGATAAAAAGGAAGGGAAATGTAGGGATACCCAAAAAAAAGTGGATGAGTTTTAACTGGACTCCATGAAACCCATCAGACGTGAGGCCTACCAAAAAGAAAAAGATACAGCAATAAGAACAGCATAATGATGTTTCAGGAATGAGTTTTAACGGCCTAGGCCGCCTCGTTACTTTCTCAACTTCACATGGCTGGTGAAAATCAAATTCAAATCATTGAACCCTTGGCAACAAATATTCTCGAGTGAGTTATCAGTTAGAAAAGAGTTGGTCATGAGCGTTGTACCGACACTTCAGCCATGAATCCTTTCAAGTTCCATCCATAAAGTAGGATAATGGGTTTCAGTTTCTTTGATTACCATCATATAAAGGAAGAATCATCGAAGGATATCAATCTCTATGTTGCCAATCAGCAGCTTCACCACAACAAAATGAGCGGGAAAAACAAAAAAGAAAAAGAAAAAAAAAAGACAACTATATTCCTTCTGAAAAGATCCTATATATTCGTATCTAGTTGATGTATTTCAAAATCAGAATTTTATTTATTTATTTATTTACCGCTTTGGTAATTGGTATTGAAATTGAGCTGAATAATGGCCCGCTGTAATAAATATTAATGATGAGGATGAGAGGAAGAGAGATGGAAAACTCTTAAAATGCCTGAATAAAATGAAATCCAATTACTCAACCCACCTTTCCATTTCTGAAACTTCCCTCCGTTTTGTAAGAATTATAATAAGGCCTTATTCCTTTGCTGGGAAGTTGTTTATTTGGGTAAATACATTTATCTATGTTCTTTTACCAGGAAAATGTTTATTGGGTAAGTGAGGCAATTTTCCAAAAGCCCCTTGACTTTGTGTATTTGTAGGGGCATTTTAGCCCCACATGGCTTAGCCAATTTTTTGCCAACTGACGGGTGGTTCAGTTGGTTTGTTAGCTGGTTAGCTCCAGCATAGGCGCGAATTCAATAACCACAAAGGCCACAACCACCAACTTTGTTAGCTGGTTAGCTCCAGCATAGACACGAATTCAATTCCCACAATCACCAAATACCAAATTATCAAACGGAAAGTTCACATTCCATGGGCCTTACACTTCCGGCAAAAGAACACAAGGAAGTGGGTCAACTCCCCCCCCCCCCCCACACACGCATGCACCCCTTACCAACAAACGAACAGGCCCTAATAGTAACCTAAGTATCTGCTGCAGTTAATAAGGTCTCCGGCTATAGTTACCACATCTTGGCGTAAAAGTAACTGAGAAGCCAGAGTTGCAAAGGAGACCATTGCAATCTGCTGCAAAGGTGAGAATACTCCAAGGAAGCGTCAGACCGTCCCCCCAACAAAAGTCTGATAAGTAATTCTGCATCACTTTCTAGTTTCAACTATGGCTGAAGAAATTCCAAGAGAGCCGGCAAAACAGGGCTTTCTAACAAAGCAATGGCTTCAGTTATCAAAGCAGGGTTGGAATACAGGGGCATAGCACGAGCAGAGAGCAATTCCCCACGATGTATTTGGTGTTTCAGGGGGTTAAAAGCCTGGTCGATGTCACATGATATGATACACACCAATACGTTGATTCATTTTTAACGTTGCTGTAAAATACCACTGAAAGTAGGAGCAGTTTAATGATGGGAAAAAAAGGGCCCAAAGGCCAAAAGCCTAATGACCACATTGCCCAGCCTACTTTAAACAACACGACAAACAGTTACAGAACATTTCTTAATTTGTGATGGTGTACTTGTTGGGCCTCATCCAGATTCCAGATCTCGTTGGAGCTCGTGAGTTGGTTCTCATGATGCATGAGAATGGAACTGAACCAATTATCAGATCGCATGATGTCTGAACTTTCAGAACATTCCTTCACTCTCAGCGAACCAGAATTCAGGCTCTTTACGCCCCAAATGCCAACAAAGTAGACATGGGAACTCTTCCATATCTGCATATTGGATAACTTTTTTTAATAGATGCATATGAGAACTTGGACCAAGTCCACTAGGATACCGTACGCTACTCGTTGCATTTTCTAAATTTTAGTATTTCTCGTCCAATATCCAAAATCAACCTTAGTTTTGATAATATCTGTAGATGCAAAGCTCAAAATTCAACTCATAATTATCATCACCATCATCTAAGCCTTGATCCTAGTCCAACTATATGGAATCAGCTTAGAGTTTTCAACTCACATGAACACGATACGAACTGAACTGATTCCTTTCCCTCTTTCTGCACGATATTTGGAAAAACCAAACTTGTAGATAAGTATGCAGGTATCTCAACATTCCCAAATGGTAACAGAACAATCAAAATTCAAACCAAAATAAATAGAGCTCAATCACAAGGAGGGGGCAGAGAATATATATTCAAAAAAAAAAAAGAAAAAAAAAAGACTACAAAAGACAACTAGCCTCTTCAATGCCCCCCTAAACAATCTTTTTTCTAATTTTCCTTTGAAGGAGCTTGAATGGGCAATGGCTCAAGTTATTGGAGGACAAGGTAGTTGGACCCTAAAGGAATAACACATGGAAAAAAGGAAAACAAAGAACCTGCAATTTGCTATTTAAGAAGGCCAATCTTGTGTACATGAAAACGAAGGATCAGTGCTCCAAAACTACACCACTCCTGTGTTTTGCCTAAAAAAATTGCAGAGCCGCAGCGAGATGCCTTGTGGAATCTGTACCTTCTAGTTTAATCTCACAGTCTGCCTTGCCTTGATCATTCGCTTAAGTGCAGCGAGCCAGAAATTGCATTCATCCCACTCACTTGTTGTCAAAAGAACCTAATTGCATACATGGGCATTCAATAATGAGGAAGAGAACCCTCTAGGAAACCTTTCCAAACATTCATAAGGTACTTACCTGGATTTGTAAAGCAGTACTGTAATCCCCATTGTCCAAAGCCTGGCAAAGCTGAACAAGCCTATCAGCAGCATTTTTAGATATATCTCCACTATTAAGCTTTGCAAACAGTGCTCCGAATTTCTTTGAGTTGTCTTCAATTTCCCTCTTCTTAGCTGGGTTTGCACGTGAACCTCCCATTGCTTCTGATGTCTCATTGAAAAGTCTTGTCAATGTTGTAATGACAGGTTTCTGATGGGCTGCAGCAATCGATGTAAAAGTTAAAAGTTAGAATGGATAAATGCATGTTTCATAGGAACAACCTTTGTGGAAGATGAACCATAGAAAGAATATACTTTTTGTAGTAAGATGCTTTTGCACTCAGCAAATCAGGACAATATGTTTCCACTCGAAAAACCAAAATTTACAAGCATAAAAGAGTAAAAAAAAAAAGAGAGAGAACACTAACCATCATGACAGAACAGATAGCAAGACACTCTGAATAAGATCAGTCAACTAATCTCAATCATCAACATTATGTGCCAAGATTTCATCTAATCTAGACCATCCAAATACCAATCAACGCAAAGAGTTGTGCTATTAAAGTGAGAGCACATGTGCCGTGACCAGTCACAGCACACATTTGTGACCCCTCAATGAAACACAGAGAAGTCAATGATGGAAATGTTTCATGGCATCACATGAGCTGTGTTTCATTTTCATCATTGGTGTGCCTATGTTTCATTGGGAGATCGCAAGGGAGTGCTGCGACCATTGTCACAGCAGATGTTAACTCTATCAAGGTGATCTCCTAAGATCAGTGAATTCATCTCAACCATTTAAGTAAATCTAACAATAACTTGGGTATATTCTGTCCAATTCTAGCAGTACTATGGAGTGAATATTTTCACTATATGTTTATTTATCTTCTTGGACCATTGCACTGGTTCAAATGCTATAAAAAGCTAGTATAAAATGTTTTAATTCCATATTTTGTAAGGCTTTTCAGATGCCCCATATTCAAATAGCTAGATAATGTCGAATATAAAGTACAATGGATTGCAAGTCCACAATTATTCCTGCTCTGCATAAGTCTTAATTGTCTAAATTGATTTTTCACATTTTTTAGTGTTTAGCTTTTTTTTGGTATTTAACGCAACACAAACTTTAAGGTAGGTGGTAACAGGTAGTGGGACTTCAATCTAAATGTTCATTTTTTTTGTCGCACCTTTGCCATTTAACTTTTTGCTAAGCTATCCAATTAAAGACTCTGAGGGTGAGCCCTGGCACAATGGTTAGATTGTTCTATTGTAACCTGGGTGGCCAGGGTTCAAATCTTAGAAACAGCCTCTCTGTATAGCTGCAGGGGTAAGGCTGTATACATCTGTCCCTCCCCAGAGCCCACATTGGCAGTAGCCTCATGCACTGGGCTGCCCTTTTATCTGAAATAAGAAAGTAATAGAATTTGGGGTGGGAGTGGATGGGGTGGAGGGGTGGGGGAGAGGTAAGTGCTAGACCCCCCAAACTAGGGGGATCCTTGGAGATTACCCTATCACCCTGTCAACAAATTTCAACTTTGACCAGCTTAAATGCCATATCTTACATCCGGGTGGCAGAAATGTTGCAGGTCATGTCAGGATGCTCACTAAATTCAAAGATGTAAACAGATTTTAGCTTACCAGGTACATTTGATGTATCAACTGTCTGCACTGTAGGAGCTGGTGCTGCAGGCACAGGGGCTGATTGTACCTGTGCGGGCTGAGTGGGACTTGTTGGTTGCATTGCTGTCGTCATAGGTTTTTGTACAAACCCTGAACTGCTCACTGGCATAAATCCACTCGGTGTAGGTGTAGGTGCAACAACTTGAGGTAATTTATTACTAGGAACTGAACCTAGTTGAGCTGGAAAGGATCCAAGTGAACCAGTAACAGGTGGGCCATGCTGATAAGTAGGGCTACCAGTTCCCTGCAATTAATATGACAAGGAAATCAGTACACCAGATCTTTCTAGTTGAGAAACATGTCCAAAATATTGAATTTGAGAAGAATGGCAGATGTACAGACAGGATACAGCTGCGAACCCAAAGTGGGATGCTGATACTGTTCCACATTTCGCACCACGGGAGGTGTTGCAGGAACAAAGGGCCTCACTGCAGGTTGAGTGGGAACAAGAGGGGGAGAAAAGTTGGCCTGAAAATCAATGGAAGAAAATAAAAGAATCAACAAATTAGGAACTCTGACTGGTAAAGTACATTTTGTAGTTCAGTAACAAATTAACAATGCATACACAAAGACAATAGTATATCTGTAAAGCATTTATAGTTATACAGCACATGTATTGCAGGGGATGACATACATTGATTTGATAGCATGGAGTTCAAGTGGGTTGAAAAGAAGAAGGGTGCATGCAGATAGTCGTGCAGCCAAAGAATACAAACCAGGCTAACAGGAAAATTATATAAGATGACTACAAAGCTAGCAATATTATATGGATCAGAGTATTGGGTAGTCAAGAAGCAACACATTCAAAGAATAAGTGTGGTCTGTGGTGGACCTCGGATATGCAAAAGTTGAGATGAAAGAGTGTGGCATCTGGAAAACCACCAAAAATGACAGAAATATAAATGAGTATGTTTTTTTTTATGAATGAATATAAATGAGTATGTTAATGTAATGGAAGCCTAATCAGCCTGACTAATTGATGATAAAATAAAAGTAGGCTAAGATGGTTTGGACATACGAATAGAAGACAACCTAATTGGCCTGTACAAAAATAACTGACATCTTGCAACTTAAAGGTGTATCTCAGAAAGTGCTTGGTTTGAAGTAGTGAGAAATGATGTCAGTGCTCACAAAATCAATGGATATGGCCCATGGTACAATGTAATGGCAAAACAAAATTCAAGTAGCCAACCCCATACAATTGGAACAAAATACAGTCAAGAAGTTCAAGTGCATGTAACTTCATCAGTGGAATAACTGAAACAAAAAGACTCTTCAAAGGAGGAGAGTCACTAATATACTCGTTATTATTCAACCAATACTTGAAAAACTAAGATGAAGAAGCTCAATGTAGAAATAAAAAAGCATAACACAACTACAGTGTTTCTGAAGAAGAAAGTATTAATGCTTAGTTACTTTCTGAAAGGAAGATACCTGAGGTGGCTGAGGTGCTTGTGATGGGAGAAATATCTGTGGTGGTTGTGCAGGCTGATATGGGGTAGGAGCAACATATCCTCCTCCATATGAAGCACCAAGAGGTTGTTGATAGTTTTCACCATAGGTACTAGCAGGGATGTTCTGCTGCAGCTGTGTATGTGTTTTATCCTAGTAAAGAAGATAAAGGAAAAATCAGAAAATGCTCAAAACTCATTATTGGCTGCAAGTTACCTGCATTTCAGCTGACCTGATAATACTGTTGAGATCCACCAGCTACGCCAAAACTGGGTTGTTCAGAACCATATATAGGCTCTGGCTGTGGTTGAGTGTTTTCATAAGGCACTGTCTGAGGTACCTCTTTCTCTGCAAATAAAGGTATGGCAAGATCATCAACTCACAGTTGCAGGTATCACCTAAATATTTTTCTCAAGAAGAAATGAATATAGTGCACCATCAAAATTAATGCATTGCTTCTGACACAACTTATAAAAATGATAAAGCATAGAAGACAAACAAGATACAGAGTAGGAGTAATACTGCTCTACAAATGAAAAAACAAAAACAGTCATTTTATCATTCACTTAATGAGAGGTATTTTCAGACAAGAAGACAAATAAACAAAAAGGGGAAAAACTGTTGGTTGAACTGAATAAGAGGTATCTTCAGACAACAAGACAAATAAACAGAAGGGAAAAAACTTGTTGGTTGAACTATTAACAAATGGGAAAAGAATCCATTCCTAGATCTTATCTCAATTGTCTCCAGGTGCATAGCCAACTTTGACACCAAAGATACTTTAAAATAACATATGTTGTATGGTCCCATTCTGCTGGGTTTGTGGATTTAAGTGAATAAGCTCTTCAAGTTTCCTCTGGTAATGAAGTGGTTTGGTTTCCCCAGTTCCAGCAAGGTAAATTACAGGGAAGTTAATAATCCTGTTTATGTCCATTCTCAGCTCAATCACCCCCCCCTTTCTTCTAACAGGGATGATAAAAGAGCAGAGAAGATTGACACCCATGGATGCTTCATGTGAAATCCTTTTATACCAAATTTATAGGAGAATACTGAGAATTTGTTTCCGTGGAAGTGGATCTCATAATCATATAACCCCTCTGAAATTACTCGTTTTTTCCATTTGCACTTGAAATCCAAGAGGAGCGAGGAGCATAAGGAGTGTCCATGCAACACAAGGCCCAAAAACTGTGGAAAATCTCTTGATTCATTGTATCTTCTCCTGGAAAGTATGGATCGACTCTATCCAAGAAACTAAATCATCTTAGACATTAGCCTGGCCAAACAAGGAACTTCAGTAAGAGTAGAATCCTAAAGAAACTTCTATTTGTGATATGTTGGTGTGATGCATATGGAAATATCTCAACAATTAGAAATTTTTCATGGTAAAAAATGTCTACTTTCTATGGGTGTAAGCAAAGTCAAGACTCTAGAGAAAGATCATTTTCTGGACCTTGATTCTAAAGGAGCTTATAGGCTTATTATTTGATCATTTATATAAGAATGGAGAGTTATCATTTACCTACTATTCTCCCATGTGTCTACACTCAGGAACATAATGCTTTCACAACAGAAGTTTACCCTTGTTGACTTTCTATAAAAACATGCTTCCTTATTATTTGAGGAAAGAAAGGGGTATGCCAGCATTTTTTAGGTAAATTGAAAGTTTATTAGAAAAGCATCAATATATACAAGCAGTACAAATAAATAACCCAAAGAGAGGAATGAGATGCAACCTCTCACATAATTAACTCATAAAGACCAAACATCAAATTGATCCCAATTAACCCCTTGCTTGGCTAAAGCACCCACCATTCCACTAGATGATCTTCTAAGCCATTGTATCCTCAAAGTCATGCTGCCAGTTAGCCATTTAAACTTCTTTGTTTCATCTCTATAAGTCCAAATTACAGATTCAGGTTTCTTTAACCATCCCACTACTATCTTGGAATCCCCCCTCAACAATCAGGTTGTCCATGTTCATATCTTTCTTTATCTATATCCCTTGAATTACTGCAAGAAATTCAGCCCTGATCAAGTCCCCCACACCCACTGGGCCCGAAAACAAAGCAACGACATTTGAGTAGATAAGAATTTGAGCTGGTTACTTGTAGATAAGAATTGGTTTGTTTAAGTAGCTTTCAAGGTAGCCTTACGTAGGAATTCAAGTTAAGATTAGAAAATAGTTAATTGGGCATTTAGCAATTTCTGGACTGTAGAGGAGAGTAAATATGTTCAAACCAAGTGAAAATTATGGGGTTTTCCCTAAAAATGTTATGTGCTTGCAAACATGATCTATTTGTTCATGTTATATCAGAACATTTAATTATAAGAATGAAGTAAAATTAAGACCTCTTTTTGAACAAGTTGATTGTCCTTTCCTTCTACCTTCAAAGCAATTGTTGCAGAATATAGGAATAATTTAACCAATGCTTCTTAATATTGTACACAGCAGAATAACAAAAAGAAAGTTTTACCTTCCACAGAGAGAGCAATGCGGTCTCGTAAGATAGCTAGCTCGAAGGATGATGCTTCAGACCCCAAAAGCTTTAAGTATTCCATTGCTGTTTTTAGAAGCCCTTGGCTTGCTAACAGTTCAGCATAGTTCTCAACAAGTTTGGACAGAGATGCACTAAATTGCTTTTGCCCAGTTGCTAAAGCAAGGACAATAGTCTTTTCCATTAAGTCCTACCAACAAAAAAAGAGGATAAACTGTCAATCTGAAGTTGGATCAGAAAGTGTTTCTAGAGACCTGACAAAAGAATATCCACCTGGAGAAGGTCAACATGGGCTTTCCCTTCATGCTCAGCCCTCAGATTCTGAGACCATATTTCCACCGTTTTGTCAATATTCCCAGCACAAATATAGCAAAGAGTTGCAGCTAAAGTGTTCCCCACAAGCATGAGTCTTGAAGCAAGTGTATCACAGAGCAGCGTCCATTCCTCCCTCTGTGCAAACTGTTAAATAATGACAGCCAGATGAAATAAGAAATTCTTGTAAGTCATGTAAGTATCAATGTAATTTGCAGCACAATTACATGTACAATAATGACAATAATATAAAAGTTGGTATTTGCTTTTTTAAAACTAGTATGGATATATGAAAGCAGTTTTATCATTTAAGAGGAGGAACACTCAAAATAGTATTGGTAATATGCTCAAAGCAAAGGAGTGTGGTTGATACTCGATTAGCACGGGGTTCCTTTTCACCTTACCCCAAAGAAAGGTCCTATCCCCCTCACCGATAGCTCAGTGTTATCAGAAAACCAAAAGAAGTATACAAAAATAGAGGTGATCTTTTTTAACCCAGTCCGGCCTGGAAATAACACACCCAACACACATAGTTTATATATGTATATATGATAATGATATGTTCTGAAGGGCTACACAACGGGGAGTAGCCCATCCCCCAACCCAGGTGCAGGCGGGATTTGATCCCAAGTCTCTACTACAACCAGCAGGAGACCTTACCAACCAGCTGCTTGGCACCTTGCATGTGTGTCAATTAATTTATTATACATAATAATTATATATTTGTATAAATTATAACATATGTTTTATGCATATATTATATGTCAAAATATACTATATTAACCAGAGTTCAGCCTGTGAAGAGACTTGACATATCCTATTAGGGTAGCCCTTGTATATTGTACATATGTTTTATTTGGCTTTATTTCTTTCATCCATCTAAGGGCACTTTTGTAATTGTACATAATATATGACTTTTAATATATTAGAGGCCTTTTGGGGGTGTGGTTGACTGATTCATTCAACACCCCTGGAACTGTTCTTTCTGTTCAAACTAGGGATTGACATGGTATCAGAGTAAAGACTGTCAAGAGACTTGAAATATCCTATTAGGGTAGCCCTTGTATATTGTGCATATGGTTTATTTGGCTTTATTTCTTTCAGATACGTAAGGGCACTTTTGTAATTGTACATAATATATGATTTTTAATATATTAGAGGCCTTTTGGGGGTGTGGTCGACTGATTCATTCAACACCCCTGAAACTGTTTTTTCTGTTCAAACTAGGGATTGACATGGTATCAGAGCAGGTCCTACAAACCTATCTTTGATTGAATCTGTTGTTGGGGATTTGAAGGAAGATCCAAGGTTGGTAGATCGACTGTTTTGATCTGTTTAGAAGAGCTCTGGAGACTGTTCTGTTCAGTATGAGTTTTCCTGGGTTGCTCTGGAGCCCTTCTAATCACTATCTTTTTGTTCATAGGAGACTTTAGGGTATTACTATCTTCTTATTATATGTTGATGATATGTTGCTGACCGGAAATGAATGAAGGAATTTGTGAGCTAAAATCCCTTCTTCATAATTCCTTTTACATGGACTTAGGTCCTCTCACTTACTTGTTGGGTCTTGAGGTTCGACGCAGTGATTGATGATGTCATCTGTCAGCAAAAATATGCCACTAATATTGTCAAACTAGCTAACATTGCAGATGATAAGCATGTTGATAGCCCAGTGATTTAAAAGGCGCACCTAGGCGCACAGGCAAGGCGCATTTTAGGGTATGCACTTCGCCCAGGTCCTAGGCACACCCCTTTCAAAAGGCCCTAGGCGTGCGCCTGATGCACCTTGCGCCTTAGCTTAGGCATGCACCATTTTAAAATTTTGCGCTTTTTGCTTTTTTTTAGCCTAATGGTTGGGTGGGGGGCTCCGCCCCCTCCCATGCCCCTCAAGGCAAGCCCGAACAAGTCCATGTTAGGGTCTTAAATTCTTATTTCTCACATAAAAAATAATGATTTTATAACTTTAATTGCCTTTTAAGAAGATATTTTATCCGAGAACCCCCTATTTGCTAATGTTGTTCATTCATTCATTCCAATAAAATATCTTCTTAAAAGGCAATTAAAGTTATAAAATCATTATTTTTTTATGTGAGAAATAAGAATTTAAGACCCTAACATTTGGACTTGTTCGGGCTTGCCTCAAGCGGTGTGATACAAAGGCAACTCATAGAATCAAGAATGCAATATGTTTTACATCACAATAGCTACTTGAAGTAATGCAATTGAGGAAAAAAAGAGCTTGTGGGTTTTGCATGCTAGAAAATGCTTTATATGTTTGCTTTTACTTTTAAATTTTCATTTGAATATGCTTGACATGTTTTTTTAATACGATTTACATGTTATCTTTATGTATTTTAATTTTAGATAATAGGTTTTTAAAACATTTATTTTAAAATTAAGTTTATATTTTTATTAACATTATGTTTAATTGTTTTTAAATTTTTTGCATTTTTTTAATTTTTTGGCTTTTTTTATTTTTTTTACATTTTTATTTTTTAGCATTTTTTTTTGTAATTTTGCGACTTGCTTCAAAAAGGCGCACGCCTCGCCTTGTGCCTCAAGCACAAATTGGCCATTGAGCTTTTTTTGCACCTTGCGCTTTTAAAACATTGTGATAGCCCTTTAGAGCTGAGTATCAAGTTGTCCAAATCAAAAGGCTCATTACAATGCCACTCCATATCTATATCAGTAGCTTGTGGGATCCCTTATTATCTTACTATGACATGACCCAATATCACTCATGTTGTTCAAGTTTTTTTCTATTTGATAGGAAACGGTAACTTTCATTGATGAGATTAAAAAGTACATCTGTCTCCACCCGAGGGATGGCTAGAGAGACCAATAACTAACAATCCTACAAGCAAGCCCAAAATAAAGCCTTCCTATTTACTCCTTGCTTAGTTAAAGCATCACCCATTCCATTTTCTATCTTCTTGCCCATTTAAACTACACCCATAACTCCCTTGCTAAGTTCAAAGTTTCCCTTAGTGGTTGCCTGAAAGACCATGTACCCAAACTTCTTTCTTGCCTCTTAAGTTGTTCAAGTTATAAGTCAGTTTCTTTATGCTCCTCGCCAGCCTCATTTGATTGTGGTTCATCGGGTCATCCGTTATGTTCGTGATACAATTAGTCAAGGTCTCCTCTTCACCCATATAGTTGAGAGCATATGCAGATGCTAATTAGGCTGGTTGCCCAGACACCTGTCATTCTACTACCGGGTGGTGTGCGTTTATGGGTGATTCTCTTATCCCTTGGAAATGCAAGAAACAATAGACCATCTGCAGCTCTTCCACTGAAGCAGAATATAGGGTGTTGTCTTTTGTGTGCAACGCGATAGTCTGGCTCCAATCACTATTTATGGATCTTGGTGTTCATATTCCTACACCCACTCCTCTTTATGTGGATAATACTAGTTCTATCAAGATTGCATCAAATCTTTTGTTTCATGAGGGGACTAAACATATGGAGGTGGATTGTCATTTTATCAAAGACATGTTTCTTGCTAGGTCTATTTCTCTTCCTCATGTAGCCTCCAACATGCAGATTGCTGACATCTTCACTAAGGCTATGACTAGATCCCGACATCTTTTCCTTGTGGGCAAACTAATGCTTATGTCCACGCATCAATTTGAGGGGGAGTGTGAAAGAAACTTGACATATCCTACTAGGGTAGCCCTTGTTGTATATTGTACATATGTTTTATTTGGCTTATTTCTTTCATCCCTGTAAAGGCGCTTTTATAATTTTACATAGTATATGATCTTTAATATATTAGAGGCCTTTTAAGGGTGGGGTTAACTAATTCATTCAACACCCCTGAAATTGTCTTCTTTCTGTTCAAACTAGCGATTAGGACAGAAGTGGAATTATATTTTCTCAGGAAAGAGCATCTAAGAAGTGGATTGCTCCCTCTCTCAAACAAAAGTCTACCACTCTCAAATTTAAGCTTTCTTCTTCAGACATGTGTCTACCCACTCTAAAAAAAAAGTGAGAGTAGTTAATTCCATTTTCACAAAAAAAAAGTGCCAACTTCATCAGACATGTGGCTATCTATCAAAAAATACTCACAACAATAGATGTTGGACCCATATTAATGTGTTTCTTCAATTTCCTAATTCAAATAAAAGACATTATAAAACTTTCGATGGTGTTGGTCCCATTCTTTTAAATGAAATAGGTTGTCAATTACAAATTAAACCTGATTTTATTTTTTTTTAATAAAGGGCAGCCCAGTGCATGAGGCTCCCACCAATGTGGGGTCTCAAACACAAAATGATGCATAGGTGTAGTTGCCCCATACTTTATGGAACTATGGGAGCCATCCTCTAGTGTAGATATGCATTAAATCTAATGTATTTAACAACTTAGACCCAAAGACCGGCCCAGCCTGGCCCAGGCACATACAGACCTGGGCTCAGTCTTATATTTCAGACCTGGGCCCAAGATATAACCCTTGTCACAAGTGCTAAGCCTGGTTTGGCCCCTGATCACTGCCACCAAATACAGAGTTTTGAGAATAGAAAAGGATGCTGATTAGAGCACATCCCAGTTTTGTTTGTTTGTTTGTGTGTGTGTGTGTCGCAGAAAGTACATCCCAGTTAAAAGACATAAGATATCCTTGTCTTGTAAACATAGAATTAAATAAATTGGGGTGCTTTTGTCTTTCAGAACATATACTTTAGATTAAGAATTAGAAGCTTCTTGTTTTATCAAAAATGGGATGTGCCAAAATCATTCCCCTTAGATTTCAAATAATCAACATCAAAGCAGTATGCAGTTGCCACACAGTCCAATGCAGTATTCAGAGTTCAATGAGTTGCCTAGAAAAACTATACAATCACTGACAAAGGATTGGACATACAAATGAAAGCCAAAAAAATAAAACACTACTTAGCTCTACTTTTCCTTTTATGTATTTCAACAACTTACAGTGCAAAGCAAGGCAAGTGTTTCTTTCCAGGAGCTCAAGGGTCGGGTGTTTACAAGAGTTGCAAGATCATTGTTCACCATTGCAGCAACAATCTGAACATATAAAAATTTTTCATGTAATAAGGATTCCATGAAAATGGGCGTGAATTCATTACCATTAACAAATTGTATGTTCTAATACTACATCCATGCCATTAATTCACCAGGAAAGAATTGAGATGTTAACTACCTTCAAGTAAGAGGAATGGCTCCTTTTCAGGTATTGATCACGTGTGCTCTCCCACAGAGAAGGACTACCCACATGAGCAATAACTAAAGCATCAGCCATTCTATTTGCTGATATACACAGGGTAACTGCTTCCTTGTAATCTCCGACAACCAAAGCACGCTGAATACCATCTTCAACTGAAGGGTCAATGTCCGCTACCACTCCATCAAAATCTTCTTGCAGTTGCTCCCCATTAGGCACTGCACTACCTTCAACTACAAAGTTCTTACCAGAAGGTGATTGAGATGGATCTGTCTTGGGGCTTTGAAGATTGTTAAAGAAGTCTTCAGCATTATCCATAGAGAATATACCAACATCATTGTCTCCATCTAGTCCAGTTTTATTTGTTGACTTCTCATCAAGACTCACAGCATTTATTTGCTGGGAAAGCTCATCCTGTACATTATCATTTCCTTCGGTGTGTATGCTGAATCCAAGGTGAGTGAGTAGCTTCGTCCTTGCTGTCCCTTCCTCCTCAAACATGACCTTCAATAAGCCCCATGTTTCTCTATCATCCTCAGATCTTCTCCAGACAATACATGGTACAAAAGCATTGACAAACAGAAATTATTGAGTCAAATGATGCTTGTAATGTAGAGAATAGAAGCACTTTATACTGAATTTATTTATACGGATAACCTACTCAGACTCCTGAGATTTCTTCTCACATAAAGTTCTTAAAGAAGATTTTTCTCCATTTTGAATAGCAGCTTCAAATTCAGTAGAGCGGCTCACCAAGCTTCGTTCAGTGACCAAATTATGCACATAAACCTGAGTTAAAAACAAAGGAAATGTGCTGAGAATTTCCGGTTATCAGTATTGAAGGCAGACAATAGAAGCAGGACAACCAATTAGAGGGATAAGCTACCTGAGAATTTCCGGTTTGGACACCTGTACTTGATGGACCCAGGTGAAATGAAACAAACTTCCCTCCAAAACCAAAAGAGGCCCCAACTGGACGTTTCAACCACTTAGGAGCTCTCAAATGCGCTGCAGAGAGAATACAAATAAAGCATATAAAGAATTTTTATTGGAAACAGTAACTTTCATTCATTAATTAATAAATATACTAACAAGCACCCCAAAAAGGAGCACTGAACCCCACAACCTAGTCCACTATTACAGTGCTGCCAAAAAACTCAGCCATGACGCAAATCAACAGTCATGCCACAGGAAAATAAAAAAAGTGGAAACTAGGAATGCATACAGAAAGAAAGAAAGAAAGAAAGGAACACAGGGCATATAGCCCATAAGAGGAAAATCCAGAAAATAAAAACAGTGAAAAAGCGTATCAAGATTTTGAACTTTTTATATTTAGCAATACAAAAAAAAAGAAATCAGGAAATAAGCATAACTGCATGAGGCACCAGATGTCAACCACAGTATAGATAATGCATTCAAGTTTTGCAATAAGAGATTCTAGCATACTTCACAGGTATAAGAGTTCAGTATATCTCATAGTAAGTAATAAGCGAATTTTTACCACTTAATGGTTTTGTATAAACAGACAATTCTTCCTAACCTCAGAATTATTTGTGTATTTATGTGCAACATAGATTCATGAAAGCATTATGCAACAGAACGTCAGAACCTAAAAAAGAGGTTCACATTTCACCATTTTTTTCAGTTCTGTATAAATCTAAATCCATGATTTTTGCCAAAGGAGATTTTAGAACTTATAAAACATCAAAAAAATATATTTTCTATTGTGAAGAAAAGTCTTCTTCAAATACAGGAAGGAGAGAGGAAGGAAAACAATTGGAAGGTGGATCAGGAAACTGACATATGAGGAGATAAATAACAGTCATATGAGGAAAAGAATCTGATTGTGTTAATCTTTTTTTTTTTTTTTATAGGAAACGGTAGCTTTCAGTGATGAAGTGGAGTTAAATAAAGAGTACAAATATCACCACCCAAAGGATGGTTGGAGAAGCCAAAACAATATTAGCCTTACAAACAAGCCCAAAACAAAGCCTCCCTATTAACTCCTTGCTTAGCTAAAGCATCATCCATTTCATTTGCTCACAATTTCTCTTAGTGGCTGTCTGATTGTGTGTTTATCTTCATTCTTGACCTTGCTGTAATGTTGGATTTGACTAATGGTGCAAAACTTTGAAGGAGACAAGCACTAAGGGGAAAAAGGATTTCTCTTGAGAGATAAGATTTCTATTGCTAAATCTACATTTTTCTAGTCTTCTGATTCATTTACTGTCTCTGCAAAACTCCAGAAGATACCCAAAAGGATTAATTAACCTCAAAGAAGTTCACCTCAGGCATATGTGGTGAGGAAGAAGAGATAATAAAGACATTATTCACAGGGTCAAAGATTCCAACAATAAGGTAATTCACATGATAAGAATAGGGTTCACAAAAATCTGTAGTATGGCAGGAGATGGCTCACAATATCAACAATATTTGGCGAAATTTCCCCATTTGCTAGGTGGTGATACAAGATCTTCTAGGAATCTTTTTTTCAAATGTCCCTGATATTTTGCCGATAGTTGGCAATATTTCAGATTTCATTGTAGACTATATATTTAAAGTTTACAATTTTAGAATATTATTAGAAACTTCTCAAAAGATCTAGTAGAAAATTGGTAATTGGATAATTGGCTTACTACTTTGATATGCTTCATTTACTAAGTCACCATAATACAAAAGAAAAAGAAAAATGCATATAATTACAAAAAAGTATTCTCAATCTAATCAAAACATATAGTAACAATAAAGACAAAACTTAAAATGGCAAGTAATTAACATATATAAAGAAAAGAATATGGCTAAAGACCAAAAGGGAGACAAAGATAAAATACCTATTATAGTCTCTTAATTTTTTTTCCTATTTGATTTATACAATTATTTACTATGGTTTTTTGAGCCTTAAATGTGCAATTATATTTCTTCTAATGATCTCTTGATGGTTTATTTACTAATTCCATGTTTTTGGAAAACTTTACTGATTTTTTAGATTTTCCAAATATCTTAATGAAAATTAGCAAAATTTCTCCAACTCTGCATGATGAAATGTTCATCAATATCGAAATTACATACCATTGGCAAGACAAACAAAACAAGGACGGTAGCACTTAGGTTGCATGAAAGACAATTTAGTCACAATGATGCAAAATTGGTACAATAACTAGAAATCATGGTCATTATCAGATGGAAAATACATTACCTGCGCCAAAAGCACCTTCACCAACAGCCAATTTGCTGCAGGCCTGCACCAAGATCAAGAAGTATGAGCATGAAATAATGATTATAATCAAGGATGCTTGCAAGAAACAACCCTCAGAAAACCAGAGGAATACTAGTTTTCAGTTGAAGGCAACATAACTAATAAAATGCACCAAAACAAAGAAGCAAGAATTACGTTAGAGAAAGGGCATATAAGATGGAGGTTTAAGTTGGTCATGCATGACAGAGATCCTAACTTGGGGGTCAATGGCCAAAATGTAAGAAATAAGTATATGGAACCAAAATTTTTTCTCTCTCCAAATAGGCAAAATGTTTGAAAAACTATTCTTCATTTGCCAGTATAATTTTACTTAAAACAGTTGAGAACTGCCCCTAAAGATTAGAAAACCCATTTTCCAATATGGAAACAAGAATCATTGAAGACCAAGTAGACCAGTCACGCTGCACCAAGACAGCCTATGAAAACCATACAAAGAAGAATCTTCTACAAGGATGTCAGTTACAAAAACAATAACAAAAAAAGAAAAACACAATACCTCAACATTATAGATACCAATTTTTCCATCAAAGGATGAGGTTGATATTATTCCTGGTATCTTAGGATACCAGTGGACATCGAAATTCCAGTTGGTGCCTGCTGGCAATTCAGACACAATCTGCATAAATTGAGAACAGAAAGAAGCACTGCAAAATAAGAAATATTGTGGGAAAACCACACATCCCAATCATATTATGAAAGAGGAGATTGAAATCAAAATAAGCCCAATAGGACTGTAAAAATAAAAATCTACTTATGCTGACTAAAATATTTCCCTACCTCTCCTGTAACTGTGTCCCAGCAAATGGTCCGATTATCTTTAGCACAAGTAAGCAAGTACAAACTGTCACTAGGACACCATGACATTGCTATCACACCTGGCACAGCCAATAAAGAGAACCAAAGATGAAACAGCCAATACCAAACAATACAACTTTTTTTGTGGATGGGCTAGCAAAGCAGGGGATTAATAGAGAACAAGCTTTTCGGGGCTCAGGTCCAATGAAGAACTTGTATAACGTGTTTTATTTGGGTGGTTAGGGGTACTAGGCCAGATCAAGGGGCTCTTTCAGACACACTCCTATGTAAGTACCATCTTTTTTTAACGGAATTAATAAAATTAAAGCTATACATCAAAATAAAATCAATCCAACTTTTTATGTTGAGCAAAAGTCTATGTGGTATTATTAACATCTAAGAAAGAGAAGAGACTAGTTCTGCAATGATAGCAAGAAAACCTAAATAATAAGACAGGGAAAATATGCAATAGATGCATAACACAGAATGTAAAGATGTAGCACATAAATAGAAAACTTGTTCAAGTGAAGGCTGTCAAGAATAATAGCAGGATAAAGTTTAAAAGTGTAGTCCACACCTTAACTGAGAGAAAACTTGTTCACTGAGAGAAACTGAATCAAAAGAAGAACCCCCTACCACAACCATTCAGTACTACTACACAACTCAAGATAACAATAACCATGTGTAAAAACAAACAAATGATCATTACACTCCTCTTCCTACCACATTACAGACCATCACTCACCATTCCAACACAAACATCACCCAGAAAACCCAACCCACCCAAAACAAAACTCCAACTTCTAAATCTCTACCAATCTCTAATTGCTTCATTTCTCCAATTCCTACTAAACATCTTTCACCCGCCTACACCCTTAATATGTTCTAAAACTCCATCCCCTCTCCCCAAACTTGTAAGAAAGTTCTCTCCTGCTTCCCCCATGAACATCTCTTTCCCTTTCTCATGTATCTTATAATAGGCTAACAATATTGGTAACACTCCTACAATGATGATAGTTTGGGGGAATATATGTATAGGGATTCTGAATTGATATTTGTGTTAAAGCTGCCCTTTGTTGTCACTATCTTTCCAAATAATAAATTGTCCTATCTAATAAATCTTCTATATTGCCACTTCTCTCTCAAAGAGATTTCAAACAAAAAAAGGGAGTATATTCTATGCTTTTGGCATCGGGTTATTTTTCAGCTGCATCTCTAGCTGATATCTGAAAGGTGTGGATTTTTTCTTTTTTTTTTTGGGTGGTGGGGGGGTGAGGGGATAAATTCTGGAATAGGCTTTGGCTCTTTGATGGCAATTCATTTATCTTTTATTATGGCCATTTGATCAAAAAATCCTAACTTACATATTCCCAAAAAAAATCAAGTGATGGAAATAAAATCCAAAAAAGAAAAAGAAAAGGCAAGAAAACAAATATAACATCAACAAATTAAGAAAAAAACAATGTATAATGAACTAAAGAAATTAAAGCAAAATTCAACCATCAAATAATTACAATTAGTACCCTAATTTTCTAAAACCCAAGGAGACACACCAAGGATTCCCAATCACAAAATAAAGTTATCAAAACATAGCAACAGCCGTATTATTATAAACAGTCTAACTTGTAAATCATGCCCACCATACTAGCATTTAACAAAAGGAGAAATGAAGCATTATCATGTTAGATAGCATACCACGAGTGTGCCCAACAAATTCTTTTGATGGTGATATTGGGTTCCTCATATCCCACAACTGTTATAAATATCATAAAAAGATTACTTAGACTAAAATCGATAATATTTATAAGATAAGACTATGATAATAGGACCAAAATCCTAAATAATAAGACATATATTTGTACCCTTAGAGAAGGTGAACTGTCATCATCAGATGCAACAACAAGCTGAGTTGCAATATCAGGATTCCATTGTAAAACAGAGCTTCGCCTTCTACTTGAATCTGACAAACTGTCAGAAACAGAAAATCCATGTCTAAATACACAACTCACCATGAAGATTCATTACCAAAAAAGTGCATAGAACATCTTACATCAAGCATAAACAACTTACGTTATAACTGGCTTCTGCCGCCTTAAGTCCCACACCACTGAAAATGGTAGAAAAACATTCACTCTCAGATAAACAATGTGCAAATTCTAAATAGGTTTTTAAAATATTCTGGAAAAATAAATATATATTCATTGTCCACCTGTCGTCCCATTATGTGAAGTGGATGCAAGTATATGCTGAACCTTGTCATTCCATGATAAGAAAGAAACATCACTTTGAGCACCAGAACCAACACCCTGAAAAAGTTTTCACAGATTAAATGCTGCAAATATCTCAAAAGAAACAGGATTGCATAGTGGAAACTCAAGTCAACTAAACATAGCCTTATCCCAATCCCTAACTATTGGGATCAGCCACATGAGTCCTGTTTCAAGTTTCAAAGTTCCACTTTATGTTGAAATACTATTCAGGATTTGTGATCATAAAGGTCTTGTGAAAGCTTTGTGCCTACCACCAACATAGCAAAATCCTCCTTTACAATGTAAAAGATAAAGTAAAATACAAAAATTGTTACTTCCCTTGTACACCATCACATGTGCCAATTTTTTTTTTTTTTTTGATAGTTCTCCTGTACCAGCTATTTCTTTATTGAGTTCCTGTTACTTTCTCAAAAAATAAAAAATGATGCATATCAATTTATGACTAAAGCACCAAGAAATTGTGAGACTCCAAAGTGGGATATCACTGAAGATATAGGCCAGTTTACAAACAATTTTGAGTATGTTCTGGACCCTGTCCAATTGTACTTGTAAGCAGTAATACAGCCACAGGAAGGAAATAGGACAAAAAACAGCTTAAGTTCCAGCACAACTTCAAATATATATTAATCATATCTGGATATATTTAGATAATTAAACTCAACATTAACAACTCACAAATTGAAACACCTGGAAAAAAGTAGCCATTTTATATTTTAAGCATTTGAAAGGACTGCTTTGCTATGGACAGTTTGGGAGGAAAGAAACAACAGAACTTTCAATGATAAAGAGAGGGATGAGGATTCTGTTTGGGATTTCTTGCTAAACAGGGCTATTAATTGGGCTAAAGTATCGGACCTTTTTTAACAATTCTCTTCAGCTGACTTGTGGAGAAACTGGGAAGTGATTGCAAATTCCTCTTCTGTTAAGAACAAATAGGTTTTGCTTGGAAGGCCCCTGAAGAAGGCTTTATCAAGCTAAACTTTGATGGTATCTGCCCCGGGCCCCCGGCAATCCCAGGCCTTCTGGTATTGGAGGTGTGTTTAGGAATACAGAGGGTCAGGTTGTCACCTTGTTTTCTGGCCCAATCAGAGTGGGGGATGCTGTCAATGCAAAGGTCCAAGCAGTTTAAAAAGCACAGCTGGAAAAAGATTTCAACTTCATGAAATTGGTCATATAAGGTGGCTATGAGAAGACTTAAGTGGCTGAAAGAGCCAGAGACTGTAGTGTGGTGATATATGAGGACAATGAGAAGATTTAAGTGGCTAGCCTCCAATTTAACAGTTAGAGTTCAGTGGGAAAGGAGATCAGCTAATGTGATGGCAGACCTTTTAGCCAAGCAAGGGGTGCATAGGGATCAATTATTCTGGGCTCAGTTGTAACTTTGCTTTGTTTCAGAGGCCTCTCCGTGAGAACTCTATCATGTACCTTATGTTGGTCCATATTAATTATTGTTAATAAATCACTTTATTACTTATCAAAAAAAGGACCATGATGAAGTTTCACTTACATTTAGAGCCAAGGAACTCTACATACCTTGAGAGATGGGAAATGAATGGGTTCTACTGGTTTTGTCAAATCCCAAATGGAGATTTCACCCCCATCAGCCCCAGAAGCAAGTAGATTTGGTGTGATACTGTTGAACTCCAAACCAAGAACCTGTGCTTACATAATATTTCATTACAACATCGGTTGTTCCACAGAAAATATCATCATCAAATTTCTAAGAGAGGAAAGAAACTATACAATCAGGGTGAAGAAAAAGCACAAACAATAAGGAAACTTACAGATCCTGTGTGCTTATTAAGACGACTAACAAGAGCCCCTTCAATTTCATCTTGGCTGCAAAGAAATCAAATCATCATAAGTCTAACTAAACTGCACATCTGCTTCTGATGTTTTTTTTGAGACAAGGTAAAGTACAATATAAATGATGTGAAAAAACATGTACTACAAGCTTCTGTACACAGGGATTTTGCAATCACTGCCCGTGCAGTCCTACACCCCAAAAATCTGCTTCTGATAGTTTACAGACAATGCATAATTTATGGAAACAGAAACCATTGTTTCGCTATCAGAAAATTTTATCTTCTTATTAAAAGAAAGTTCATATGTTCGTCCAAGATGGGCTTATCCAACTTGCCAACATGCAACTAAAGCTACAATTCAATGAAAAAAAGTAGGTTTCTACAGTGTTTCCTAATGGGTTCCGTTTTTAGGGGGTTTGAAATATACTTTTCCCAAATGATTATGTCCAATGTGCCCTCCAACAACACCAATTCCCCGTTATTTGTCAATAGTGCAGCTTCAGTTTCCAATTATTTCATCTAATTGGTCAGTTTAAAATGTCATGTGACCAGAGTATGCTCCCAAGAGGACAAAAGTAGAATAAAAACAATATCAAAATAATGAAAGGGGGAAGGTAGCAATTATAGTAAGTAATGAAAATGACAGTAGAATATTAGATTTCTATGATCTTATCACTTAAGAGATTTCAATTTGTCAAGGAAACCACCAAAAGAGAACCCTGATAGCATACAGATGACAACCAATAAAAATCTCATCTTATTGATCAAAAAATAAATAAAAATTGCATCTTGTTCTAATTTGACGCATAACCAGACATCTACGGAGAGATCATAAGCTCTCTGTGAATTACCAATTCTACTCGATCCTCGAAGCAGATGATATAACAAATAGCAAGTGTACAATCCGACTTGGTGGAGAAAATACAAAATATTCAGGTAAATAAAACCAATCGAATTGAATTCAACGAATGCAAGAAAGAAACAAATACCGCATTAGAATGAGAGGATTCCAAATGCTGATATGCCCATCGACGAGGCCTCCGGCAACAAGCCCGAGGGCAAATTCCTCGGTTCCGGATCCAGCCTTACTCCATGAAAGCCTATTAAACCGTTCGCTGCTCGGGCACTCACCGACGAGCGGGAGCTCCTGATCGTCCGACTGGAAATCAAGCTTGAATATCTCGAGATTCGCAGACGAACTAAACGATAGATCTACCGCCCCGGCCATGGTCCCCGCCGCGAGGTAAGGCGACTCCGGCGAGAAGGCGACGGAAGCCGATCTGTTAACGCTCTTTATACACGCCATGGCGTGAGTTACAGAGAAAACCAAGATCCTACAATCCGCACCTCCTTGGTAGAGATAATTCGGCACAGATCTGTAGATCGAAACCCGAAGCCTCTTTGAATTAGGGCTCAATTTAGGGCTTTCTCTTGTTCAGTGTCTTCGTCTTCCTTGATTGGAAGATTGGATCGTAGAGACAAAATGGTGGAAATGAGAGGGAAAAAAAGCGGTCTCTTTTTCTGTCTGTCTGTCTGTCTCTCTCTCTCTCTCTCTCTTGTATTTGTTTCTGTGCGTGCAGGAACTGGGAAGAAAAAATTCGGATTTGGGTCTACCGGCGAAACTGGTTCGAGCCGGTTTATATAAGCATAGAACGGGGACTGAGGGGCGGAAGCTCAGTACGATAATGCTCAAGCTAGAGAGAGATGGTGGTGCCTGGTCGCGGGTGACACATTTCGACTAATGTAACGGTTAATAACTCCGCTGGGTAATTGGGTATAAACGGCGAATTTTAATCGAATCAAACAAGTTTTGAATTCGAATTCGAAACTCGATCCGAATTCAATTTGATGTGACGACTATTGAAAAAATTTTGATTCAATTGAACAATCTCATATCGATTCTTTTTTGGGTAGAATCTAATATTCGAATTAGGGGTGGCCACGATCTAGCTCTTTATTCGAGTCCGGCTCGATTCAGTTTCAACCGAACTTAAAACCAAGTTCGAGTTTAATTTACAGGCTTATTTATTAATAGAATTGAGTTCAAATTTAATAAGGTTCGGCTGGTGAGGCTCACAAACCGATTCAAATAACTACATACATACATATAATAATAATAATAATTAATTATTATTATTATTAATATAATAATATTATAATTCTTAATAATTAATTATAATTCTTATTTTTTTATTACTAATATTATTATTATTCTTAATATTATAATAATAATTAATTATTATTATTATTATTAAAATAATATATATAATATTTTTATTTTTATATATAATAATAATTAATTATTATAATTCTTAATTTTTTAAATATCAAATAAAAAATATTTTTTAAATATAATTTTTTATTTTTATAAAACATTTTTCTCAAGTCGAGCCAAGCTCGAGCCTTGTACTACTTTGGTGAGCTTAGCTCAAATAGCTAGTTATTCAGCTCAGCTCGGCTTGAATCCACCCCTAATTCGAATCGATTTTTATTCCACAAGGGTTGGCGATTAATTATTTTATGTTCTTAAAATAATATATAAATTATTTGTATAAATATTATATATAAATTATTTATATGTTAATTACTTAAAATAACAATATATAATCAGTTTGGATATTTATTGAATCAAATCAAGTCATATCTAGAGGTGTAAAACGGGTCAGGTCGGGCTGGCATGGCACGGCCCATGACCCAAGCCTGTGCAGGCTCGTGTTATGTCGTGCCATGCCGTAGGCCTAGGCTGGGCCGAGCTGCAAGCGGTGCCGTGGACCTGGGTCATGTCGAGCCTTGGGCGTGGACCGAATCAGGCTAGACTAGCTTTTTACCTTTTTTTGTTTTTTTGTATTTCTTTGTTAAGTAAATGTGCAAAACTAAAATATTTAACTTTCCTTTGGGCTTTGGAAACTATTTGAAAATATAAAAAATGAGAAGTCTAACAAATAAATGAAAAAAAATACTTCACCAAATAAGAATGGAATAACAAATTGGAAGAAAAATATGAATTTTATTTCATTTAAATTTGAATGATACAAATTACTAAGCATATATACAATGGTTGGAAACTTTGGTGAAATAAATATGAAAAATGGGAAATGGAATAAATTAATAAAATATAAAAAATACAATATAGTTACAAATCAAAAATACAAAATTACATTGTTAAAAAAAGCAAATAAATTAAAACAAAATTTACAATAATTTGAAAAAAAAATGGTATACAACTATTGTTCATGACTTTCATCATCTACTTTCAAGTGAAATATTGGGTGTAGTCTTATGCCCTCATTTGTCTTGTAATGTCTTTAACATCTAGCCAATTTAAAGCATACGCACATCTCTATACTTTCATCATTTATACCGCTTCTTTTATCGTCCAACACCTTAGTATTTGCACTAAAACAAGACTCTAGTAGAACTATAAACATCGAAGGGGTTAGTAGATCACGTGTCATGGCAGCGAGAACTAAGTAATTTTTTGAATGTTCACTCTACTAGGCTAAAATATCAAAATTATTTGTTCCCTCACCTAAAGTAAAAAAAAAAAAAAAAAATTGCTTGAAAATAAAAGTTAAGTTCACCTAAAAAAGTTTTATCTTCTACTACTGGGCTCAAGTTCAAAAGTAGAAGTCGCAGCTATACAACTTGTAGAATTATTTCCTATTACTTCAACTTCATATAAACTGTACATTTCAAATAATAAACTATTAATTTATTCTTTTTTATTTTCAATTTCATTATTCATATTTTCACAATATGTTTCAAGTAAAATATCTAAACCAACTTTCCTAATCCTAGAATCTAATATTGTATCTAAGCAATAATAATGAGAAATGTTCTCCCAATATTGTTTAAATTTATTTTCCATTATTTCAACAATACTTTTAAATTGTGGATTATTTCTATATTTTGCAAAACAATCACTAATCACTATTAACTGGTAAGGTAAATTACAACTAGTTGGATAATAAATACCTGATAATTCAGTTACATCATAAAAATGTTAAAAAAAATATCTTATACAAATTGTAATTTCCTAACCTTCATCAAATATAATATCATTAGGCATTTTTGCATTATAAAAATCAGTAAGAATGTGTTTATGAGAAATACAACTTTACCATAGCATAGGTAGAATTCCATTTATATTTAACATCTAATATAAAATTTTTATATTTTAGACCATCATTTTGACATAAATATTTAAATTCTTGTTTTCTTGCTCCAAAACTTTTAATATATATAATACAATTTCTAATTTTAGAAATATGAGTAGAAATAATATTTAAAAAATCCTGAATACATAAATTTAATATGTGACATGCACATTTGATATTAAATAATTTACCATTTAAACATGGTTTTAACTGAGATTTTAAAATATTTATTGTTGAATCATAATTACTGGCATTATCAAATCTAATAGAAAATAATTTATTCTCAATTTCATAAGCATGTAAAATATTTAAAATGCTTGCAGCAATAGCTGGGCTAATATGTGGCCATTCAAGCCTAGTAAAATTTACAATTCTTTTATTTAAAAGCCAATTTCCATTAATAAAATAACCGGTAGCACAAATATAAATTATGTTAAACTTAGAAGTCCAAACATAGAAGTAATTGCAACTTTAGAATTAAGATTTGGTAACATATAAATTAAATTTTATTTATGTGAATAAAATTTTTTAAAGCATCTAATCTAATAGTATTCTTATAAACTTTTTTATATTGTGGGTTTATAGAATTACATAACCATTTTTCAAGTTTAGTATCTTCAGCTAACAAAAATGGTTGTTCAGTATGTACAATGTATTTTGCTAATTCTTGCCTCATTTTTTCTTGAGAATATTTAAATGTACCGACCCCCCCCCCTGCCCAGTTTGTGTTTGTGTTGTTTTTCTTCTTCTTCTTTCTCATGGGTGAGCATATGTCTGCTCAAATGGCCAGTACCATCCTTACTATAATAGCTAAAGTCTTTCCTATATTTTTGGCAAACAACTCTTTTTCCCTTCCCCTCAACATCCTCTACTTTAAATATTTTCCAAACCGGACTAATCAACTTAGATGCCCTCTTTTTCTTCCCCTAGTATCAATACTAGGGGTGGAAGTTCTATCAATATCAGTGCTAACACTATCATGATGCAACTGAATATCGTTGACATTGAACATGTTGGGGAATTGGTTTCGGGAGGAGTCGACCATTTTTTAAATTCTAAAAAAAATAAAAATTAATTTAATTGGACTTATTTGAATTGCCAGTTCGGAATCCCAACTTGATTTCAACTGTTGAAGCCTTTCAACTCCAAGAGTCCAAGCCTCCGAAATTGCTAATTTGAGATACTTGAGCTGGTTGAGCAAGCCTTATTGTTGAAACTTCAATAAAGTTGAGAAATAGAGAATCGGTTAATCAGAGTTCAGATCACTTCAAACTTTAGAGAATGTATGAGAGAAGATATTAAGAGAATTGTTGAATTGGTGTGATGAGAATGGTGGAGGATAAGGCTATTTATAGGAATTGAAAATAATTCAATTGGCCAAAATACCCTAAAAACTAGTCATTTTTTAGTTGTTGGGAGGGGTATTTTGGTAATCGTAAAGTTATTTATCATTTTACCCAAAATGCCCCTAAACTAGATGTTACATAGGTATTGGGGGAATTTTGTCATTTTTCTCCCCCCATAACCAAAATACATAAATACCCTCCTATATAGTTGTTTATAGCTGTTTTGGGGGTATTTCTGTAAAAAATCCCCCAAAAGCGCCATGGGGGGTCCCCTAGGGGTGAGCATTGTTTGGTTTAAATTGAAAAACCGAACTGAAACTTTCAGTCTCGATTTGTTTGGTTCGGTTTTTTTGGTTTTTAGTTTTTCGGTTCAGTTAATTCAATTTAAAAAAAAAATCGGTTTTTATTATTGGAATTTGATTAACCGAATTAACTGAAATTTATTATATACATAATATAATATATATTATTAATATGCAAAACATAATATATTATAATATGTGTATAATATTAAAATATAAAATACATTAACATATACATATATTATAATATACATAAATATATAATATATAATATTAATAAAATTCAGTTTTAATCGGAATAACCAAAAATTGCGCTTCCGACTTGGTTTTATATTTTATAAGTTCGGTTTTTAATCGAATAAACCGAATGCTCACCCCTAGGGTCCCCAACGACTAGTTCTCGAGTGGACTGAGCGTGACCCTTTATGGGCCCGTGAACTGTGCTAGCCCATAGACTCCGAACCCCAAACCCAACACGGACTATCGTGTCGGGGCCTGGCACAGTCCGCGTACCAATCCAAAGTTGGATTGGGGCGGGCCAGGCCACAGGCGGCACGGCCCTATTTACACCTCTAGTCATATCTGGTTCAATTATATCAAAACTCAAAATACATACTTGGATTTTTGGATGCCATTTACACCCCTACATCCAACCTTAACATCCATCAAATGAAAATGGGCCAGATCGATGAGACCAAATTTTTGGTATTGGTTGTATGTAAAATGGCCAAAACTTGAATTTTTATTAAAAACAATTATTAATCATAAGGCATTAGTTTTAAAGCTCGATCTTCTTGATTGATTTCTCTTAAAATTAAAAACTGTTCAACTGTTAGATGAGACCATACTAAGTTTTATTCATTTTTCAAAATTTGAGAGGAAAATGTCAATCAATAGGATTTAGATTCTCATTAAATGAGATATTCATGTTTTTTTTTTTTTTTAAAGAATTATATGAATCCATAAAATTTTCATTTATTCTGAATATCACTTTACGGGGATAAATAATACCTATCTTCCAAGAGAATAAATTTACTCCCTAATTGAGAGTATACAAACAACCACGTGAAGCGTAATTACGCTTATTAAGACTAAGAAGAACAGGCTTAACAAGATGAAGGGCCACCATGCTACAACTTACAAGAGCGATTACACAGGAGAACTGAGCACACTTGAAAGTCACCGACGAGCTTTCTGCAGTTCATAATGGCCCAAAGAAACCCTTCAGCACAATCTTATCAAGTTAGAGGTTTTGAACTAGAAAAAAAGCCCTTCATGGGTGTAAGGTTTTAGCACGGCCCATGGGCCCAGCAAGCAAGAGTCCATGTGGTTTAACCGTTTTGAAACAACAATACCAAATTACCAATGCTGCTGCACCTTTCGGTGAGGACTGAGGAGGTTCCATCCACATTAATGTTGAGATAGTTGATGTCCCGCTTTGATTAACATTGATGCTGCAAGCGAGATAGTTGTAGTAGCTACACACAATAGCTTCTTAGAAAGCTATATAGAACCAATGATAATGCTCCACAGGGGTTCAACCTTTTTACTGTGGTCCCCATAAAATTTATCACTTTCACAGCCCATACACGGATAATGCATTCAGCTAATCGAATTTTGGTGCAAGCACTCTTGATTTTAGTATGATTTTGATAATGTGGCATTCGTACGTTTTGTTTAGAAAGACACATGTTGCTTAACACCCGATAATCTTTGCATCACTATTTAACTTTAAGAAAATTTTCTCCACTATCCAACTGAACATTGTAAAACCAAACAGTCGTAGTAATGTAATCTTATCCATTATATTTATATCAGATTACAGTAGAATTCAGATTAGGGGTGCAACTTTTGCGGCCAGAAACCCGAACCCGAAATAGAAACAGTGTAAACTGTTGACTCATGCCAACCCGACTTGCACCCCTAATTCAGATAGCAAGTGCAAGCACGTATTGAAAAAACTTAATCAATCACTAAAAATGATCAAAATACATAAAGGGTATTCATTATTTGGTCCAGACCATCAAATTGAACCGAACCAAACTGAAATTGGTGGTTTGGTTGACTGGGACTTAAATAGTTTGATTCAGTTTAAGAAAACTTCAAAATTTCGTTTATGGTTTCATATCGGAATTTCAATAAACAAACCCAGCCAGATCATAAACACCTCTAAATACATGTATTATTAACAAAATGAACTAAAATTGGAAATAACTTATACGGAATTTGACTATTTTTAAAAAATTATTACATTCAAACCAACTCTACTAATTGGGTCATACAAACTGGGTTAAACAGGGATGAATCCATATTCAATTCAATTATAAGCGGGTCAAATTCAAGTTACCCTTAACTAAATTGAATTGAGATTTGAATACCGACATTCAGATATCTTTGCAGCACTATTAGAAAACCCTAAACCAAACAACCTTAAAGGATTTAGCATCAATTCTTCTATTTTTTGGTAATATATAGATTGGCCATTCTCCGGTGGATGTTTTCGAGACTGATTTTGAGGGTGTTTGGTGGGAGGGGGTATGATTAAATATACAGCCGGTTGAGTTTGAAAGTTCAAATATGAAAATACATATTTTGCAAAAACTATGCTATAAATTACACAACCTGGTTGGCATTGATGTCGTTTTCTGAGAAAACGGTGCCACGTAGACACCACATCAGAGAAAGCGGTGCTTCAAATAATGCTCTCTTGTTTAATATCATTTTTCAAAAAAAAAAAAAAGAAACATTGCTCCAAACTACTTGAAAATCGGGAAAGTGTGGTTTGGAGCATGAAAAAAATGGCGTGTTGCTGTTAGCGATGCAATGATGTGGCATCATGTTGGACGTTGGATAATATAAAGGAAAAATTCCCGATTAGTACCCTGTACTTTGGGCCTAGTGCCACTTTGTTCCCCAAACTTTAAAATGCGACAATTCAGTACCCGGACTTTTAAAGCGTGTCAAGCTAGTACCTACCATTAACCAATTGTTAATCATCTGTTAAATGCCTTTGAAAAAGACACAAATGCCCTTAGAGTGTCATCTAACTTTCTTTATCAACCATGCAAACATTGACAAAAAATTAACAGCCCTAAACCCTTGCCTCTTTTATTTAAGAAAGTTGGGGTCCATAATGCCCACTGAGACATGACCCCAATTTTCTTGAATAGATGAAGCAAGGATTTGGGATTGTTAACTTTTACAATGTTTGGATGATTGAGAAAGAAAATTGGACAACACTCGAAGGGCATTTGTGTCTTTTTCAAATGCCACTTAACGACTGGTTAATAGCTGGTTAATGGTAGGCATTGAATTAACACGCTTTGAAAGTTCAGGTATTGAATTCTCGCATTCTAAAGTTCGGGGACCAAAGTGGCACTCGACCCAAAGTATAGGGTACTAATTGAGAATTTTCCCTAATATAAATCAATGTTGAAAACGTTACTGCTAGCACTAGTACCAAACAAAAGAGTTCGGCTTCAGTCTAGGTAGCGTTCGCACATTCGGAGGACGTGCCACGTGTCTCCGAATCGTGTGAGGGGCTGAAGCGTGTGAGAAGCCTTTAGCCCCATTAGTTACCACTACTGTTAGTCTGGGTTAAGCAAAACACGAGTTTTGCTCCTCTCCTCTCCTCTCCTCTCCTGTGATAAACCTCACACTCTCTCTCCCCGTTCACCCGACAGCGACTGTACAACCATCACCGCTTGGATTGAAGCCGAACTCAAACGTGAGTTTTGCTCCTCTCCTCTCCTATCGCAGACTAACCTCACGCTCTCTCTCCCCATCCACATGGCGGCAACTACACAAGAAGCAAAGCCAATTTTGGTCGCGATCGAAACTCAAAAGCGAGTTTTTCTTCCTCCACGATTACCATGAACTCGTTGAGTTCAAGATCCATTCCAATCTCAGTACTACAACCACCACTCGGATAACTTTCGTGACCGATTTCTTCAAGAAGCGAAGCCAATTTTGGTGGCGCTCCGACCTGTCAAAATATGACAAGTACTTAAAATCTCATTGGGAAATTCAAATGGAGATCAAACGGGTTCATGAGAGGACTGGTTACTTTTTGACATTCTATGTAAGCAAACACTAAGTTAGGATAACGAGGATGATTAGCTATCTGAGCTTTAATCAGATCGGACATCTCCAATCCATAGATCTCTGCCTCATCCGGTTTGAATTGAAGTAGATTATTGAGCTGACGGTGAAACCTCAATGGTAGAATGACATTTCCGACTCCGGCAATCTCATCTGAGCACAAAATCGTTGGATTGATACTGTACAAATTTTCCATGAAACCATAGAGCGAGATAGAGTAGAGTGCAGAATTAGTTCTCCATTTCTATGAGATTCTAAAGAAGCAAAAGGTCCTAATCTCAAAATCAGAAGAACTAACACAAGTGACGACACGAACTTGGAGTCATTAACTGACTGTAACTCATCTCTTGATTCTTTTTCTCAAAGGATTTAAGATGTCTCGGTTATCCTAGGTAGATTATTAATGCTTGCAAACCATTCCGAACCTTTGGAGAATAAAAAGAAAATACAGCAATTGGCAGTTCTACTGAAATCCTCAAACTTTAGTATTATCCAAATAATACTTATGGTGTGCCTAAATGAACTAAAACTCCGTCGAGAACCAAGCTTTGGGAAATAGCACGATTAGCAAAAAAGAATTCAAGTTCCAAAATCACAAAATCTTTTCTACAGCGTATAAGACGATCTGAAGCCTTCTGAATCAGCGTATACTTTCGGTTGTTTGTCACTGGCGGTGATGGTTGTGCAGTCGCCGCCGGGTGGAGGCTACCATCCAAAACCATTAGGGTTAATTTTCATGGAAGAAGAAGAGATGCAAAAAATACAATACCTGAGGTTGATCCCGCCGCCGGTGATGATTGTTTATCGCCGGTGGCGATGGTTGTGCAGTCGTTGCCGGGCGGATGGGGAGAGAGAGTATGAGGTTCGTCTGCAACAGGAGAGGAGAGGAGCAAATCTCGCGTTTTACTTAACCTAGACTAACAGTAGTGGTAACTAATGGGGCTGAAGGCTTCTCGCATGCTTAAGCCCCTCACACGATTCGGAGACATGTGGCGCGTCCTCCAAATGTGCGAAGGTTGCCTGGACGTAGCGTGCCTGGACTGAAGCCGAACTCCAAACAAAAGTAGTGTTGTTTTCTCAGAAAATGCCTATGTAACAACACTGGTTCTAAACAAAATATAAGCATTGTTATCTGAAAAAACAGTACTTACAACTCCACATGCCCAACACCATTTTTATGAGAAAACAGTGTGATGTTCAATGCTGATGCCAAACACCTACTTTGTGATTTTCAGTTTGCTAAAAAATAGTATGATGTTCAATGCTCACCAAGACCATCTTGAACCAACAAATTTAGAATGTGTGCACAACATCGGACAGGAAATAACTTTCCATCACAAAGCAACTTTCTATTTCTAGAAAATATCTCTCAAAAACCTCAAGCATGAATCATTATCCACTGAAATTGTAAATACCTTTCTCAAGGCCCCACTCATTCAAACATTTATAGATAGCATCTGCTATATCAACCCCATGACGAGGTGGAGGAACATGGACAAAGCTGAGGACACGTTTTTGTAACTTCTAATTGGCATCTACAAAGTAGCCAGTTAGCACCATATATTCTATCCTTTGGTTTTGTGACTTCCAAAAGTCAGTGGTTATGCTAATTTTGGAAATACCCTTTAAAAGATTCTTCAACTTCTTCTTTTGGTCCTTATACACAGCCATGCAGTCATTTTTTTACAGTCTTTCGAAAGATTTTCTCAAAAGAAGGATTACACATCTTCATCATGAAGTTAAAACCTTCCTCTTCTACTATAGTAATGGATGCTCATGCGTAAGCACCCTATGAGCAACCGCTTCCCTCATTTTGGAATGATCATACTTCACAACAACACTAGGATCTAAAAGAGGACCTGCAATATCCACATCAACATTTGCATCTACTGGTTGGAAATTCAAAGTCATTTGTTGCTTACTCTGCTGCTTAGCATTCTTAGCCACTTTTCTTGGTATACATGATTTCAAATGCCAACTAAAGTGACTTGCCATCCCATTAATCTTGTCCAGTTGTCAAGACACATGGTTCCAGTCTATCTGTGGCTCAGGTTGGAAATAGTTTCTCATTCCACAAACTCCAGCCATTGAATTAATTTTGTTTTAACCCCCTTGTTTTTTTTTTTAAATTTGAAATTTAAGTTTTGAAATTCAAACTCAAATTTGAATTTTATTTTTTTTTTATTTTTTTCTTCTTTTTCTTCTTTTTTCTTTTTTTTTTATTTGAAGTCTGAAATTTAATTTCAAATTTAGATTTTGAAATTTAAATTCAAATTTGATTTTTTAATTTTTTTTGTTTCTTAATTTTTTATGAAATTCGAAATTTAAATTCAAATTTGGAATTTTAAAATTAAACTTAAAATTTGAATTTTTAAAATTTTTTATTATTTTTTAAAATTTTTAATTTTTAGTTTTTGAAATTTGAAATTTAAATTTTTGAAATTTAAATTCAAATTCAGATTTTGAAATTTAAATTCGTGAAATTTAAATTCAAATTTGATTTTTTAAATTAAAAAATGCAAGAAAATCAACCACACAGCCTAGGGGCTGACCTAGGGTTTCCTAAACTAGTGGTTCAACCAATGTGAATCCTCTTAGGTTCACTTGGAATTAAACCATTTCCTTTGGTCAGCCAGGTAAGAGGTGGGGATATGGGAGGCTCTCCTTGCTCTCGCAATGACCTAATTAAGTAATCACAAAACCCGCTTTGGCGTAGCCGTTTAACCTCTTTCCTTAGACACCAACCGTCGGTTATGGAAAGTAATTACAAGCTTTCCTAAAATTCAACACACCTTTGAACCAAGTGTGAGGCTTTCCTAAAGGATCTTGCTATCTAAATTTTAAATTAGGGTTTAGGGTAAACCGCACGTGAAGGGTGGTGATTTTTGGGCCAAGGAAGGGTGATGAAATCCCCACATTATCTTATTTAAGTTGGGTGCCCTTAAATGGATTAACGAAACAAAACAATCAAATAAAATGATTGCATCTTACTACAATGCATGAACAATTATTTCTAAAATGCAATTCCGCAATATAACATAAAGAATGAAATAAACTAAGCAAAAGAAGCAATTAAAATAAAAAGAAAGAAAACCTACAACTAACAATGATAATTTCAACAATCAAATAAAACTATATGATGCATGCTCTAGAATATGAAATCCTAAATGTTGGAATGCAAATGCAAAATTTTTTATTGTTCTATTATTTTTTGATTTATTTTTTTCGAAATTTGAAAATTTAAATTTAAATTTTGAAATTTGAAATTTGAAATTCAGATTTGAATTTAAATTTAAATTCAAATTCAAATTAAAAAATTTAAACAATTTCCTCTTTAACAATTAATTATTTTAAAGCACTAATAAAAAGGAAATTAAATAGGGCAACAAATAATTATAACAAGCAGAAAATAAAAGAAATAATTATGCTAAAAAGATTAACAACTACCAAAATAAATTCTAACAAGAAAATTGCTATTCTAAAAATTAAACCGAAAATAAAATAAGTAAAAAAAATGCGGCAATAAATAAATAAAATAAAATAAATGATTTTTTTGTTTTTTTATCTGAAATAAAATAAGAAAACAAACCTAATCAGACAGAAATTCGAACAAGAAATTAAAATAAATAAAGAAAAATAGATTTAGAAATAAAATAGGAGAAAAATAATACAAAAAAATAAATCGGATCTAGAGAAAAAAATTAATTAAAAATTCAAACATCAATATTCTACCAAGAAAAAGAGTTGAAAAATAAAAACAAAAAAATCCAAAATAAAATGGGACGACTACACCTGAAACACAATCCAATTTCTCTTCTCTTCTCTCCCGCAGTCCCACAACACTCCGGTACCCCACCTTTTGCTATTTCGTCCTGTAGAATCAAAGAAAAACAAGAATTAAACTGAGATAACAGACCAAGTAATAAAACGAAAAAGAAAAAATAATGAAACAGATCCGGATTAAGCAAATAAATATTTATCTCCATTGCTTCCCTAGCAACGACGCCAAAAACTTGGGGTGTCCGGAAGCACGTCGTTAAACACTCCGAAACTCCATTTTAAACATTTATAATTTTTACCGTTTTTCAAACAACTACTAACGTAGTAAATGGTGAGAATGGATCGTATCCATAGGGAAGTGAGGGAAAAATTATTACAAACCTTAATCCGGGTAAAAGAATGCAAAGGGAAATTGCAAAATCATAAAACATTCATTAATTAAATTGGAATTAAATAAAAATGGAGTTTGAACACTGCTAAAAATAAAATAAATAACAACAATAAATAAACAACATAAATTAAAAAGAAGAAATCTGCAATTCGATCAGAGGTAGTAGTCTCCGGATCTCGCCGTTGACCCTCGAACTTCTCGAGCTAGGCCTTCCGTCTTACCTGGCCGAATTTCAGATTTGCAAAAAAGAAATAAAGTACAAATTAAATATAATAAAAGTAAAATTTGCAGGAAGAAAATATAAGTTAGAAATTAAAGAACAGAAAGTAATTCTAAAACTAAAGACAAATGGTTGGGATTCAAATCCAGAGGTGGTAGTAGTGGTATTGGCGAACTGCAAGTAGGAACCCCTACTCTTGCTTGGGTGTCCTCCTCTTCCTCTATCCTTGAACTTCTCAAGATCAACCTTCCTTCTTACCTAAGTGAATTGACCAACCCCTTCTCTAGGGCCCCTGGGGTCCTTTTTATAGAGAAGAGTGGATATAACTAGAATTAGAGAGAAAGAGGGGACGACAACTAGGTTTTAGCAAAAATATGGGTGCCCTAGGGTTTAGAATGAAGGACTAGGATGGATCTAGGGTGATCCTAAGGCTAAGAAGAGAAGGAGAGGTAGCCCAATATTATGTAGGGCTGAGATTTAATGGCTAAATGTTAAATGGTGAAGATTAGAAGTTAGGTGGCTCCCTAGGGTTATAATGCTAAAAGGAGAGTGCCCTAGAATGGACGGTGGAGATTAAAAGGGATGGAATGTGAGAATTTAGTAGTTAGGGGCAGCTAAGATTTGTTAAGAGTGAAAAGAATGGGTTAAAAGGTGCACTAGGATTTGTTAAGGCGTGGGGAGCATGCTAATACAGTATTTAGCAGCTAGGAGGCGCCCTCCTGCTTTCAGTTTTTCACAAAAACACCCCATATCTCAACTGGATTTCACACCAGTTTCCCAAAATCTGCATTTTAGCAATTAAAATTTCCAAGTTTTACCCAGAATTTGCACAGAAACCCTCAGAGGCCACAACATTGCATTTAACTGGAAAAATGACACATCTTGACTATTTTAAGGTCGAAAATACCCTTGAATTGATGCCCTTAAGGCATCAAAATGCAGAGTTATCATGTACCTTTTGTGGTAGGAGTGGTAATGTGATTGCTTGCATTGTTTGTTATTTGACTAACCTCATTTCGAGAAGAGTCATCAGTAGTGTCAACCATGATGAGATTGATAAGGGAAGAACCGGATACATAATGAGAGAGTAAGGGTCCTATAGAGGTAGAGGGAATATTTGTTGATAATATGTTGTGATCATGGATAGGGGATGATGGCATTCATACACAAAAGGAACTTGTTATGAAAATTTCTCTAATAAGATTTAACATATTTTGATAAAAATGGGTCATCCAACAACATAGAAACACATCAGTTTTAACTTGACATATGTATTTCTCTTTTTTGATAAGTATACTTGACATTTAAGTTTTGAGTTCAATTCTTTTAAGGATATTTCAGCATTCTAAAAAGTTTCAAACACCCAAAATTAAATATATTTTTTCATAGATAAGCTACATCTTTCCTAAAAATTCCATAATAAAGCATTTTAAGTCAAATCAAAAGGGTTTACATAAGCTACATCTAACAGGAATGATAGTTGGAATTGGATTCCATAAGACATACATAATTCTTAAAGAAACTTGGCATTCAGTAAAAAAAGGGTTTAGGGATTATTTAAGTTACTTGACCTTTTTTCTTTGGTTGGTTGGAATGAGATTCTTATTTTCAAAGTGGGATACTAGAATGACCATTCTCTCAAATAGGAGAATGCCATTCTACCAAGAATGGGAATTGAAATCCCATTCGGCCTAACCAAATGGTTAGAATTAGAATGGGCAATTTCAGTTCAGATTCCAACCCCCCTTTTCCTTCAAACCAAATCCACCCTTAATTTTTACAGAAATTTTGGAGGTACTATTTTAATCCAACCCAGCCCTATTCATTCAAAGGCTATACAACTATGAAAAATTCTTTTGGGAAATTTGATTGTTTTCCATAAACATTTTATATTGAAACCAAAATAGAAAAATATCAAAATTTATGATCAAAACCATTCATTTTCTTCACTTCAGTTTATGAGAGAACAAAATAACCGTAACCAAGAGTAAAATAAAACAAAAAGTAGCCATGCATGAAGATATGGTTAAATTGTCAGTCGGATATGCTATTTAGTCCTTGGTAAGGGTGCCTCAAACATTCAAACTCACTTATGACATGTGTTTTATGTGAGGGTGATCATTTTGTTAGTAAAATGAGTTAAGTGGCAAACCTTCTACAAATTTAATTTGTTACAATGGGAGACAACTTTCTAACTGAAAAATGACTTGTAGCAAATCAGAATGAATGGTATTATTCTTTAACTAATCAAGAAAAAGAAATTATAAACTAAAAACATGGCATGGGCAATCATTCGCCCCTTTTGAGAAGTCAAAGGAATCTCAAAACATAAAAAACGAAAAACATTTTATAACAAAAAACAACTAGAAACAAATCAAGAAAAAAAACTAACTATACTAAAATTTACAGAGGAATCTGTAAGATGAATCGAAATCACATAAGTCCCTGTAGAAGCCATAAGGATTACAGATGAATCTGTAAGATGAATGGTTGAACCTAAAGGTCCTAAACTAAAAATTATATATTTCAAATACCTTTTTAATGGTGTGGATGCAACTTGCAAGATGAACCAAAATCACAAAGTCCTTGTAGAAGCCATAAGAAGAAGAAGAAGAAGAAGAAGAAGAAGAAGAAGAAGTACCTGGAATCAATTTGCAGCTTGTCCATTTTTCTAGGGCTTTTGAGCTTGTCGCAGTGATTTGTAGGTTGCAGCTTTGCAAGTTGCAATGAGCCAACGACCTGAAAGGTTGGAACCGATTTGGCGATTTGTAGGCTTGTTGCAGAGTCGCAGATCGTAGGTAATCCAGTAATCCTCTTTGGCGTCTTCACTTGTTGCACACTCGCACTGTTCAATGCTCTGACTTTTCGTATTTTCAGTCTTCTCATCTCACTTTTCAAACTAATTCGGTAGTTCAAGACTTCAAGTTTCAATCAAGTGAGGGTTTTTTCTTTCCCTCCCATCCCGTATATTACACAAAGTAAGAAAATCTAAAATACAATAGGGACCACAATATAAGTGTGTGTACACCAATAAAATTAAATATAAATCATATAATTATATATGAATATTATATATATATATATAGGGCTCGACTAGGCTTGCGAGCCTAACAAACTGAATTGCATAATATTCGAGCTCGGTACTTAGGCTCAAATTTGTTTTGAAGCTTGGTCTGAACTGAGCTCAAATAGCTCGCGAGAAGCTTAGTTTGTATCCACCCCTAACTGTGTGGAACCTTATCATTGATTCCACAACCATCGTGTTCAACTAATCCAAATTCATTTAAATGACTTGACAATGTCAAATTGGGCTCTTTAGATTTTCACAAAGCATGGTTATATACATGGTTTTTAAAGCCGACTCAGTGATCGAATCGATCAAGGGTTCAGTTAATGGGTCGAATGGTTTGACCATTCAAACCAAATGCTCAACCCATTTTGATAAAAAAAATAAGAAATGCCAAAACTGTTCGAATGGTTAATCACCCAGTTCAGCGGTTGAACCAGTCCCCATTTTTTCAGTCCGGTTTTGAAAAGCATGGTTATATAAGCTACCCATGTGGGGCTCACCTCAGTCCCTCAGCCCTCCCAAATAATTCAGATTAGCTATTGTGATGGCTGTGGTAGGCTGCGGAACTAATGCTAGCCATAAAATGTAAATAAGAGAATGAATGATTATAGGCCATATGTATTTTATGACTGCCGTTTCCCTTTCAAGACCTAGTTGAAAGTGCTTAAAATAAGCACTTATTTGGACCAAGACCACACTATTAAGCACTTGAATAATAAGCACAAATTTTAAGCTTTTTTAAAATACTTAAACAATTCAAAATTTTTCTATCAAAATTGTCCCCATTTATTATTTAATTTTTCAATCATGCCTTTTGAAGGTAAAAATGTGGGGTTTGAAACATCAGGCTTTATTCTCCTATGCCAACTAGCGGCCCGATCAATGCTCTTCTCCAAAGACTTGCGTAGGGTTGGAGACATCAAGTTTGTTTACCTATCTTCAATACCAAATAACTTGTGTAATGTTTGAAGCATTTCTTTATAAGATGGAAACAAATCCCTACTTATAGCGGATGAAGAGGGTGACTGACATTCTCTCCTTTGTAAGTCAAATCAGTCCAATGGCGTCGTCGAGTTAATAGAGGTAGCAGGAAAGACCGAGAGCTCCACAGGCCAGACAAGGATGGAGTAGTCAACTTGTCGCCGCTCTTGGCTACAGATGGCACAGCTAGTGGCACCACCGGTGGTTTCCTGTACTGGAACGGGTGACATGTTGCTCGACAATCTCTGATACCTTAAGCGAGGGAGAAAGAGAGAGAACCCACCACCCACATAAGTTTAAAAAATTTAAGGTATTTTTTGAAAATTTGGAAGAAAATGAAAAAAAAAATCACAAAACGCCCAATATGAAGGAAATGCTTATAATAATCATCTGAAAAAGTTAAGTGTCAAATGTAATTAAAGGCCCGTTTGATTCGCAATTGGATTGGAATCAAAATAATCTATTCCCATTATCAGTTTAGTTCAAACATGAATGAAAACGAGAATGGAAATTGAAATTTTCATTTTTCAAATGAAAATGAAAATGAGAATGCCATTTTATTCCCTCAAATGAAAGAGTGTCATTTCAATAAAAATAGGAATGGGACAGTTGAAATCAGAATAACCCATGGAGATTCTGATTCCAAATCCCTATTCCCATGAACTAAATCGAGTATAAGTACTTATTTGAACTTGGCGGCTTGGCCTAAGTTAGATTAGGCCTGACCCAATTTTGAACTCGGCCCAAAATGCTACATTCAACTCAGTATTCTTCAATTAGCCTAGTTAAACTAGCAAAGAGAATAATGTTAACCTGAGCCCAGCCCCGACTCGATATTGCTATTGGACCCTATTCTAGGTCCTAGCCTCTGGCAGCCTAGGATAGTCAGGGATATTCCAAGCTGAGGCCAACGTCTATTCTTGTTATTGTCAATGATGACGTGTAATGAAAATCTTACCGTATAGCCAGAACATCATCCTTTATTCAAGATTAGACTAGTTTTGTTAAGTCCACTTTTAGTCTCTTCATCCACTTCATTTCAACTAGTAAACTGCAGTTTTAGACTTTTAGTCTCTTCATCACTTCATTTCAACTATTAAAATGCAGTTTTAGACTTTTAGTCTCTCCATCCACTTCATTTCAATTATTTAACTAGTAAATAATAATGATAGTGCGCAATTCGATCGGTCTGATCTATCAACGATCTTGCCTCGGGCTGGAGCAGAAGGTGCCTGAAACGGAGGAAAAAGCGAGTAATCACCGGGGAAAAACCCGGTGAGAATGCTCCGAAGCTTAAGTTAGTATTTCCTCAAAGGCAAGATAAAACCAGATGGCGCAAAGTTATCACATACCTCTCTTCTTGGGGGGAAGGGGGCCTTTTATAACCACTTCGCGCACTCACTCCCAAGCTTCTGTCAGGTCGGGTATGATTACCTCTGCGCTCTTGCCAGTTTGGGTGTCACCACCTTTGCTGGGGCAGGACCGCCACTGCTCTCTTTGTCAGAGCCGTTTCTGTAACTGGAGATGGCGGTGGCAGGTGGCCGTTGAAGTGCGGCTGTCAAGCGTCAGATCCCAAGTCAGTCAGGTGCGCTGCCTCATGATACGAACTCCTTCGGTGTCAGGTACGGTACGGTTGTTCAGTTCGGCGTCTTGGGGGCGAAGTGCTGGAGTGGTGTGCGAGGTGAAGTCTTGAGTTCGGATAGAGGTGTGGCCCGAACTGCCATGGGGCGGGCCAGTTTGGGTAGTTGCCCTTTGTGTTCGTAAGGCTCGGGGTCTAAGGGAGAGCTTGGGCTCCTTGTGGGGAGTTCGGACCATGGGTTCCTCTTTTCGGAGCTCGCGCCTTGGGCGTATTGTTGTGCCGAGCTGTTGCCTTTGCCACGTGTTGAGTGGTTACGAGGTCGGGCCAAATCTTCCTTCATCAATTGCCCCCCACTCCTCGCGCAAAGGGACTTGCCCTGGCGCGGGGAGTTCGCGAGGTGGCGGGTGGATTTGACCCGTACTTCGAACTGGTCTGACTGATAGCGAGAAGTGTGCATTCGTCAGGATTTTTCTGGGTTTCTCAAGCGCCAGAAAAGTCGGGAAACACACTAGTCCGTCTATAAATGCTGACAGACGTGACAAACGCGCCATTGGAAGACGTGACAGCGGGCGTCTTTTCAAATTTGAAAAAACGCGCCGCTGCCGCCTTTAACGCGGGGAGACGTGTGCTGGCGCTCTTTCAGTTTCAAAAGACGTGTGGCCAGTCATGTCTCGGTCTCAGGAGACGTGCGGTCAGCGCGACTGCGAGCCGTTGGATTTGCTTTGATTAGAACCGTTGATTTTCAGTTACTGTGGGTATAAATAGTGGGGGACCCCAGTCGCTTTGTCATTCTCCTACGTTTTGCTTCTTGAGCTCGCGTTCAAGTTCCCGTAGTCCATTTGCTTTTTTCCGGGTGAGTACTTTCCTGGAATCCTTCTCCTCCCGATGTCTAGCTCGGATAGCTCAAACAGTTCTTCAAGGGGGTCAGATGTAGGTTCTACGAACCGAGCTGCATTCCCCGACAGCCCTAGTGAACCCGAGGTAGAGCTCGAGGAAGAGTTCGAACCCATAGGCCGAGTCGCCTCGGGTAGTTTGGCGTCCTCCTCCCGTCGAGGTCGGACGTTAGACAAGTTTGGGCCCTTGACCATGACGCCTGAGGGGCTTTACTCCCTTATTACTCAGTTCAATTTGCCTAAGGAGTACACCTACTTTATACCCTCGGGCAGTTTCCCTTGGGAACACGGTCCTGATGAGATCGTGATATTCCGGGAGCAGCTCGTTGCTGAGTTGCGCCTGCCTTTCCACCCCCTCATTGTCGAGGTTATGAACCACTTCGGCGTTACTGTCGGCCAGCTTCACCCGAATTCTATTCGTAACTTGGTGGGGACAATCTCCCTATTTTGCGAACAGATCTTGCCTTTAGACCTGGAGGTATTTTCTTCCATTCTAATGCTTAAGAAGCAAGCGGGTCCCCTTCCTGGGCGTAGGCGAGCGTATTACCTGTCTCCTCGCCTGGGGTTTAAGCTTTTACACGATCTTCCCAACAAGGTCCCAGCGTGGAAACGAGACTATTTCGGGGTGCAAAGTGCATTGGGGTGGCTGTTCCAAACCGGGTGGGGGATGGCTGCCCCTGATGCCGATGTTACGCTTGATAGGGAGACGGCGAAGGGCCTCCGGGAATGGGCACGGCTTGGGCTAAAATGCCACCATTATTTGACAGAGGCCAAGCTCATCGAGGTCGGTCTGAGTTCGGGTAGGTTCCTTACTCAGAGGCTTGCCTTTTGTTTTGCTTTCTGTTCTTTCATTTTCTTGATGCCGAGCTCTTTTTGCAGGTGCGATGGACGCAGAGAAGACTCGTGGTGAGAACCTGTTTCACGCCATGAAGAGGAGGAAGTGAGTCGCCAAACGAACTCGTGCCGAGCTGCCCCGGGATGCGGAGCTCGAGGTACTGGATTACCCATCAGTGGATCCACCCCGAGAGCCCGAGATGGCCCCTCCAATACAAGAAGCGGTAGGGGCCCCTTACGCCGAGGCTACTTACACGGGGGCTCCCGCTTACTCTGAGTCTGCTTATACGCGAGCTGGGCCTTCAGGTTCGGGAGCCCAAGGCGAGTTCAGGAGCGTGTTGTCGCCGAACCATGCTCTTCAGAAGAGTAAGGAGGCCATTTACCCTGAGGAGGTCGCGACATGGACCGAGCTTCCTTTGAACCAGGTAACTTGTCGTGCTGCCACTCATGCCATGGTGGTAAGTCAGCGATTTTTTGTCGGGCTCTTTGCTATTATCTTTCTTGCTATCGTTCTGTTGATCATTTGTTATTTTTCCTTTTGGTAAGTGAATTCTTCTATCCATGCCTTGGCAGCCCAAGTGGAAAGGAACTCGAGGCAGGTGCGAGCTGCCGAAGAGGCTTCCCGCGCTGCCGAGGCGGCTTCTCGAGCTGCTGAGGCGACTTCTCACGCTGCACAGGCCAAGCTGGCGAAGTCTCAGAAAGATACCGAGACCATGGGAGTTGTGGTGAAGCATATGGCGGACCTGAGGCTGAATTTGCAGCATCAAGTTGAATACCTTTAAAAGGATATTAAGGAGTGGACAAAGATCTTTTCTCAAGGCATCAAGAATGCCAAGAAGAAAGCGGTCAATGAATATATCGCCTCATCGCGCTTTGATGACCTGATGGTGGGCTCGTACAGAAAGGGCTTTAAACTAAACCGGTGGATGATCCAGAATACGTACCCCATACTCGATATTAGCGTCATAACCACTTCGCGCATTACTAAGGAGATGGCCAACGCTGCAGACGGTGAACCGGACTTTAAAGATGAAGCAAGACCTTCAGGTATCGTTGAAATGTCTTCTGATGGTGAAGAAGTACCTCTCGAGATATATATATATATATATATATATATTTCAAAATGTACATTCTCTGGTAACAACTTAGTCCACTTCGCTTGATAATCTATAGATAGTATCGTCTCAGGTTAACGACGTTTCGGGGTTAGTAATCTATAAATAGTATTGTCTCAAGTTAACGATACTTGTTTGCCCTCTAAAGTTTGGAGGGCGTATGCCCCCATCGCTCGTATCACTAATACACCTATCTACTTAGTTTTGTTTTTGTAACGATTTATCTTTTTAATATACCTTTTTTTATTTATTTATCATAAAAAATATAAGATTTAAAAAGAAAGAATTAAATGAAATACTGCATCTGCATCTTCATTTGTACTAGTGAAAATGAGAAAAATCGATTCAGGTTTCAATTTACTTTATTTCATTTGCACTTGCAGGTAAAATGTGAAAAAGAAAAGAAAAGAATTTACGCTTACATGCTTACAAATCAATTTACTTTATTTCGTCCACCGTTGATTCGTCCCATAATCCATAGCCAAGATCCAAGAAGAAAAAGGGAATGGATTACTTCTTTCAAATATAAAAAACTATACATTATTTATTCATTCAAAGTATCCATGATTTTGGAATATGTATAGAACTAAAAAACATAAGCTACCGAGCTTTCATAAATTACTAAAACTGAGCTTGCGCTACTAATATAAGCTCGATCAACAACCTGCTTGTTGTGCTTACATAGTGACAAAATTGACAATTGAAGTAGCTCATGCTACTGTCAAAACATTGTCCCTAGAACCTAATTCCCAAACTTAATGGGCCGCAGTCAAGCCCAACCCAATTTTTATACGTTTGAACCCGACTCCCACTAGCATGCCCCAGATACTGAATTCACCAATTCAGCTATTCTATTGGGCTTATTGAGCTCAATCTTGTCCGGGACTCCGGGTCTTTTCTTCAGTTGGGGTTATCAGAGACTCTGAATCTGAGTTCCTTCAAATAGTACAAAGGGTCATATATCGTGTGGTGATTCTCAGGTCTTCATATCATATCTACATCATCATCAGAAGTTGAATCTCCCTCTTCCTAATATTTAAGGGTCCCACAATATATGTATCATGTTAGAAAGTTGCAAATAAAATTGTACATTTTTACTAAAAAGAAAACAAAAGGTTCGACAGACAGTCTGCACGATGGATTGGCCTGTTGCTTGATTTCCTCTGCAGAAGCATACAAAAGAGACCATATCCATCCATAAATTAAAAGAGGTATGTGCACTTGTGCAGTGAGGCCGAGGACACGCTACACTACAAAGTACAAATTGTTTACTATATATCATGAACATCATGTGGGAGAGTGGGAGTGGGACTGTTCAGTAACTTGCTTCTGCACAAATTTCATGCAGAAGTTGCAATCCAGTTTTACATGAAGCAGAACCACCTAAAAGGCTGAAACTAACCCAATATGATATCGTGGCCTAAATTAAGAACCTGCTAACCTTTCTGTATTTAAAGGTCCATGTATGAGTTCTTATTATTTGGGTCAGACCCAACAAGGGAAGAAGATAGAAGATAGAAAGAGATAATTGATCTAGGAAACTTTATTTGAGATTTAAGCAATTGTCTAGAAACAACAAACTAAGTTTTCTCAAATACCGAAGTCGTTGCTTCTTCTTCCTCTTTCATCAATGTGTAGAATTGGGGTCGTTTTTGTGGTCTAATTCAAGAGGCGGATTGTGGTGGTCCATAGGAAGCTTTATACGCCCAAGCGAACCAGCAGGAACAAGCTTCAGATTCTCGCAGTTGCATATCTCGATCATGAATCCATCTGGGTCATTAAAGAACAACTGATCAATGCTCGTGTTATCTTTATCTTCTACTGTTCGCTTTATATATTTTATGTTCATATCTTTAAGCTTCTGCTCCATGGCATCCATGTCTTCACACTGCAAGATGAAGAGAACTGTTAAAAACATGTTTTAGTCTTCTGATCGATACCCATCTCTCTCTCTCTCTCTCAAATCAATATCTACAGGACCTGAAACGAGACATGATTGTCCATGGGGTCGAGGTGGTCAGTAGAATCAGGCAACCCGTCCTCATCTTTCGCTTGTATCAAGTGAATCCCAACGCCATAATTGAACAACCTGTACAAGGCACAGCATTAACAAAACACCCAGAAGAAAGAGAGCTCGAGATCCCAAACGCCATGTCGATGAGCACCTACTTACCAAGCACCGTCGAAATCAAAGGCTGGTGGACGTTCAATCAACACGAACCCAAGAACCTTCACGTAGAAATCCACCGAATCCTTGACAGACCTGCAGAGCCTTGATAAGTGATTAATCGCCATGAGAGGCAATGGATGCTCCTCTGACTTATCTTCCACTTCTTCCTCTCTCTTCCCTACCATCTGCGCCATGTCTGTGTACCACCTGAAATCTCCAGGCTAAGCCGGGGTAAAGCTAGATTGGTTAAAAAGATGATAACAAAAGTTGATACTAGTGAGTAGTAACCGTGTTGTCGAGACAAATTGACACGTTCTATGTGCATGGTTACACTGTAACTCTTGGGCTTGAGAATCAATTGACACGGTTGCGACGTTCGCACACGTTGGTACCTCAGCAGTCGACACGATTGCTCTTCTCACAGGCGGTGGCACTGTGGCAGCGCTTCAACTTCAAGAGTTGACCTAACCAGGTTCATTCCTCATAATGAGTTGAGTTCATTTTGGGCCAAAGATAATCTCTGGCCCACTTTAAGATCTAGGCCCAATGGAAGATGGGCTTACTCTGAATGCAGTTCCCAGTTTCGGACCAGGTTGAACTTGTGTTCTAGGCGCCATGGCTCGGGCTAGGTTGCTTCTTGATGGGTCCAACGTTCTCTGTACCCCGTCAGGCCCATGGAGCAAAAATGTATTGGACATGTATTGTGCATACCCTGCACTAAACCAACAAGATTTGAATGTAGACAGCAGACAGGATTGTCTGGTTTGGATTCTCAGAGGACTTCATCTCAATTAATGTGTAAGATATGGATAATCAGATGTCACCTTCAGCTGCAATAGGTTTCCCAACCTTCCACTTTCCGCCCAATTTTGTTGATAGCTGCACCTAGCAAGCTCAAACTAAGGTTTATAATTTTACCGGAATTTCATTCTAGTAGAGTAAATTAAAATCCCCATATATCAGTTAAAAAAACTACTAGATGGGATTTTGACATTTCACTAAAATTTCAGCTTATTTTTGGTAAATATATTGGATTGTAATTAATAAAATGATTAAAACAAGAACAATAAACAACAATATATTAAGCATCTTTTAAAGTGTTTGTTTTTTTCAGAAAAATGAATTATTTATGTATATACATGTACATGTGTATATTCATATGGTCCCCAAATTTTATTTTCGGTGGAGGGGTGGTAAGCATTTTATTTTATTCAAATAAGAAATATGAAGCATGTAATACAGGTGAAAGATCCATGGCCTTGCTCTACATAACTCAAAAAAACTTTGCTTCCAATCCAAGAGAGGAAAATGTTTCCCTTTATGTGGACTTGCATCTATAACTTACAAAAAATCCAAAATAGTAATAATAATAATAACATAAAAAATATACAATAATATGATTCATGAAGATATCCCTTTTCTATGATAAGCAGACAGACCCATATGGTCCCTCAATTTTAGGCAGTTACTTTATGCATTCAATGGTTGCATAGGCAACAGAGAATCAGAGATCTATGTCATACAAGAATGCTTCATTGGAAGGTATCTTGCAGTCGATAAAGGCTAAACTTCTTTTTGCCAAGTCACACTTTCATTTTTGTGAAGCTTCTCAGCAGAGCAGATCATGTGCCAAAAGAAAACAGTATTAGATCCTTTCTCTTTTTTTCCTTCTTCTCAGGCTTTAATAGCTGGCATTGCAAGATGAAAAGACCGTTTTATGGTGGCCCACCAAGCTAACATGGATAGAAAGTGCATTTGGGCATCTATCTTACAAGGGGCCCATTGGGTTTAAGCTGGTCCATATTGCTCAGTGTATAGTGAGTGCATTGTCATTGTAAACACAGCTTTCTTTTAAACCAGAAAAGCCATAAAAAAATTGGCTCTATGTTGCTGAAATTTTGCCTCATAGAGAAGGATGACAAAAGTAGACACCACCACTCTACATGCAACTCACATGCAATGGACATCGGAGTAGCAATAGGATAATTGGTTTGCTTTCTTTGCAACAAGCACTACCTCTTGTCTGACTTGAAGTTTGTGCTCCCCCAAAAAGAAAAAAAAGACAATTTTGGCTCTCCCCATGCTCATCACTATATAAACAACATTAGGGGTGCAAATGGCTTCGGATCGGATTCCAATCACCCCTATCCGATCCGATACATATATTTGTTATTTATTTATTTATAAATTTGTTATATTATTTATTTTTTTCTATAAAAAACATGTATATATATGATGAAACTAATTAAAAATACTTGTATTTTTTGTTTTTACTTTATTTAAATTATTAGTATATTTTATTTTTTTTTATTTTAATAATTTATTAAGTTTTAAATAAAACAAGTTAGATCAGATCAGATATGAAGATCCAACTTAACGATAGGATTCGAATTCAAATTAAGTCCTGCATGAACATTGTCGGATCAAATTCGAATATACCATGATCTGAATCCGGTCCGATCCATTTGCATCCCTAAACAACATGAATATACTCTTTCATCATATGCTTGGGTCTCATCTTATGTTAATTTGCAGGCTAGCTCGTGCTCCCCTTCAAAACAAGATCAATACAATAATAACTATTAAATAAACCTTATATAAATACAGAGAACTGGGGCAAGTTGCTTGAGGGGTTAATCTTAATCCAAGTACAAACCCAACTTGATTCATGTTGACAATTTTTAATCCTAACCCTAATAATGTAAGAACAACCCTATTTTTATATAGGTTGGGTTGGTTTCCAGATTGCAGGGATGGAGATAGAGCAGAGTGAACGTGAAGTCCACTGGCCATACCAGTATAGGGATGTAATTAAATGGATTGGATTCGGCTGATGGTTGAAATTTTAAATTCTAATTTGTTATTAGTGATATTAAATGAATTCAGGTTTAATACAATTCTACTCTATTGTCATTAAAATACAGAAAAAAAATTAAAAAACTGATTATTTTTAACTTATATAAATATAGAATATTGTATCACATATAATCGGACTCCAAGTTTTATTAGACCGAGTGGGGTCAAATCCTCGTTAAATTTGATTACTAAATGGACGTGGGTTCTAACATACAGAAAATGGGTTCTATGTTGCTGAAATTTTGCCTCATAGAGAAGGATGGAATAAACACACTACCACTTCACATGCGATGTACACGTTGGAGTAGCAAGAGGATAATTGACTTGCTTTCTTTATAACAAGCACGACCTCCTGTACTGACAACAAGTTTGTGCTCCCCCAAAACAATAACAAGTTTGACTCTCCCCATCATATATTTATTAGCCTCATCTTATGTTCATTTTCAGTCTAGCTCGTCAAGTGCTGCTCCCCTTTGAGTTCAAAACAAAATCCATACTACTAAACAAAATATAAATACAATTTACAAATAATTGGATGAAGTTTGGTTGAGGGAACAGTCTTAATCGAAGTACCCAACTTGAATTAATACTTGTTTTAAGTTGACGACAGTTTTCAACGCTAACCTTTTTTTTTTTTGATAAGCCCGAAGCCAATTTCATTGATTTAAATCTTTCAACAGTACAGGCGTAAGAAATGGCGGAGAAACAGACCAGGTATTTGGTCTGGAAATAGTACAAGCATGTTTTGTCAAACAGTGAGCAACAGAATTACCCGTACGATGAATGAAGGAGATATGGAACTGATCAAACTCAAGCAGCAAAATGCTCAGCAATCGGCCAAAACATGATGTAGAGATCGGTCCAACAGGAACTTAGCATTTTGCTGAGCATCTCCTTCAACACAGATCAACCTAATTCCTTCGTCAACAAGCCTTCCCTAACTGCCAAAGCTTCCAGAACTTCTGGGTGATTACGAGCCACATTAACAGCCCGACCCAAGAAAAATTCTCCTTTATGATTTTGAAAGACAACACCAAGGCCGGATTGAAACTCTTTGGAAGCCCCATCAAAATTAATTTTAATCTGGGATGTCGAAGGAGGCATCCAGGAGATGGGAAGATTTGAGGCCGGACCCGCAATCACGTGATTAGCAGCTTCCTCTAGCTTGGCAAGTTCAGCATACTGGGCCGACGCCCGAGTGATAATACTTTCAGGAATAAAAGGATCCCCACTTACAAGGGACTTGCATATGGCCTTCCAAGCATTCCACATTAAGATGGCCCCAAATCTAAACATGGCTTTGTCATTATTTTTCCACAGCAACAACAACCACTCATCCAACCCCCTGACTAGCCCAAAGTCCATTTTTGAGCCCAAAACAGAACCAAACCACACTGGCATGGTGGGACAAAGAAGAAAACGATGATTTATTGTCTCCGGCCCCAAACCACATAGAAAACATATCTCGTCCAATTTAGGAGCATGTCTAGCCATGGCAGCACTGGTTGGTAAACAATGGTTCAAACATCTCTAAAGAAAGATGAAAACTCGAGGAGGTAACTTACTACAACTCCAAAACTCTTTCCAAGAGACATCGGGGAAAGCCCATCCACTATTAGAGGAACACGCCTCCTCACCACATAAAAAGCGATATGCTGATGAACAAGTGAGATGGCCTTTAGGAGAGTGTGTCCATCACAAGCGAAATCTGGGTTCAATGATAGGGGAGTACGAAATATAGTTTCCATGGTATCAGCATAAAAAAAGAGCATGAATCTTAGAAGAGCACGAGCGGCCAGTGGATGGATCAATGAGTTCAGCAACCCTTTTCACCCCCAAGGTCCAAACAGATTGTGCATGAGGTGAGATGGGCCTGTCAAGCCAAGGATCTTCAAAAATTCTGACACTCCAACCATCCCCAATCAGAATTCTGCACCCCCCCCCCCCCCCCCCCCCCAACAAGCTCTGTCTACACTCCAGCATAGCACACCAAATGAACGAAGAGTGGTTGTGGTTCTTGGCTGCCCAGAAAGACTTTTTATTCTTTAAGTATTTTGCAGTAAGAACCCGGGCCCATAATTTTTGGTTCTTAGTAAGGAATCTCCAAGCAAGTCTCATCAACATTGCAGAATTCTTCACCCCAACCGTTTGAAACCCAACCCCCACCAATGGCCTTGGGCTTTAAGAAGGAGTTCCAAGCTTTCAGATAAAAAACTCGTTTTTCGCCTGTGCTCCCCCACCAGAAGTCCCTGGCAAGCTTCGAGATCTGATTGCAAATGCTAATAGGGAGTTTATTTATTGCCATATGGAATGCCGGTATGGCATTGATTGTTGACTTAATGAGAACCTCCCTTCCAGCATGAGATAGGCAGTTCGCCTTCCATCCGTGCAGCTTAGATTGGATTTTATCTACCAAGATTCTCTCCTCCTTGCATTTAACAGCAGAAAACCCCCCAAATATTTGTCCTTTGGTTTCATAAACTGCACTCCAAGAACCCCTGCAAGCAGGGACCTCAGCCTACGATGAGAGTTTTTACTAAATAAAATTGATGATTTTCCAAAATTAACTCTTTGGCCCGAGAAACGATAGAAGGAATCAAATGTCTATTTGATACAACTTATTTCCTGGGGGTTACTTCAACCAAATATCAAAATGTCATCGGCAAAGAGGAGATGTTTACCTTACAAGAACCCCTACCAAAGTTGAGACCCTTAAGCTGACCGAGCTCCAACTGATGCACCAACATTCTGGAGAGGACATCAATACAAAGATTGAACAGATAAGGGGAGAGAGGGCAGCCTTGTCTTAGCCCCCTCCCCAGCCGGATTATCGGACCTAAATCTCCAGTTAGAGAAACACGCATATTTGTAGTGGAGATACAACCCCTGATAATGCTTCGAAAAGAAGATGGGGAACCTCGTTGGCTGAGAACCCAATTGATAAAATTCCATTCCATCTTATCGTATGCTTTGGAGAGATCTAATTTCAAAGCAAAGCAGCCCGTTCTACCCTTCATGTTCCTTAAACTGTGAATAGCTTCTGCAACAATAATGCTGTTGTCATGGATACAACAGCCTGGTGTAAAAGCATTCTGGAAAGGCGAAAGTAGGTGATCCATCAACGGTTTAAGCCTGTTAACAATGATTTTGGCGATCACCTTGTATGGGACATTCATTAAACCAATTGGTATGAGATCACCCACAAATTCAGCCTTCTCACTTTTCCGAATGAGGCAAATGATGGTATCATTCACTTCACCAATCCTATTAGGATTTTAGAAGAACTCCTTAATATATGTCGTGAACTCTCCGCCAATTTCATCCCAACACTTTTGATAGAAAAGAGTAGTGATGAAGGAAGATTTGGCCCGACCTCGTAACCACTCAACACGTGGCAAAGGCAACAGCTCGGAACAACAGTACGCCGAAGGCGCAAGCTCCGAACTCCCCGTAAGGAGTCCGAGCTCTCCCTTAGGCCCCGAGCCTTGCGAACACAAAGGGAAACAACCCAAACTGGCCTACCCCACGACAGTTCGGACCACACCTCTATCCAAACTAAAGACTTCACCTCACACACCACTCCAGCACTTCGCCTCCAAGACGCCTAACTGAACAACCGTACCGTACCTGACACCGAAGGAGTCCGTATCCAGGGGTGGTGCACCTGACTAACTTGGGATCTGACGCTTGACAACCGCACTTCAATGGCCACCTGCCACCGCCATCTCCAGTTACAGAGATGGCTCCGACAAAGAAAGCAGTGGCGGTTCTGCCCTAGCAGAGGTGATGATACCCGAACTGGCAGAAGCGCAGAGGTAATCATACCCGACCTGACAGAAGCTTAGGAGTGAATGCGCGAAGTGGTTATAAAAGGCTCTCTACCCCCCAAGAACAAGGTATGTGAACTTTGCGCCATCTGGTTTTATCTTGCCTTTGAGAGAATACTAACATGAGCTTCGGAGCATTCTCACCGGGTTCTTCCCCGGAGATTACTCGCTTTCTCCCGCGTTTCAAGCACCTTGTGCTCCAGCCCGAGGCAAGATCATTGACAGCTAGGACCGGCTGGATTGCGCGCCATCAATTGGCGCCGTCTGTGGGAACGCTTCTAAAAGCCTCCCTCTAAAACTCTCATAACCATTTTTTTCCAAAAAACCCCAACACTCATGGCTTCTTCCAGCAATGCCAGATGTGGCACGGAGATGAACACCACCGGGGAACAACTTCAAGTCCCCGTGGTGTGCATCGGACAGTTCACCATCCCCCTTCCAGTGGATGGGATCCCCAACCTGAATGCACCACGAACAGTGGCGCCCGTAAACCTTCCCGCCATGAACGTCCCCTTTTCTCTCCTTGTCGAAACAACCTTTACTGAACCAACTGCTGTCCCACTGGCGACCAGCCAGAACCAGTTTGACGACCTGATGCAATGCATGCGGGCAATGCAAGCCCAAATGCAACAATTCCAGCAGCATCAACTCCAACAGCACCAAGTACTGCACCACATCTCTCAGTATCACTATCAACAACAGTTCCCCCAACTGCCTCTGAACCAACCACTGCTTCCACCTCAGCACCCTGCTCCTAAGCCAGTTAAGCCCTCCCCTCAGGGTGGATGCCATCACCGAGGAGAAGCCTCCCAACTTCAGAACCCCCACAAGAGCCAGGTCTCATCCCCGGGCTGAGGGGAAAGAAAAATCACCCCCGCCTCGCAGCTCACCGGCAGGTCGGGAACCTCGCCCGCCAAGTCAGTATCTCGGCACTCCAAGTCTGAGCTCCCGCTGACAGAGAATCGGTTTAGCGTCCTAGCGGTAGACTACCAACAGTCCGGGCCCATCGAGCTCGGCAACACAGAGGCCAGCAGCGCCAGTACTAGGCCCACTCAGCAACGAAGACGCCGGCGAAGTCGCCGGATTGCCACCCGTGTCCTGCCCGAGCTCAGAGGTAAAGAAGAGACAAGCTTGGACGAGGTAAAAACTGCCCCTATTCTCTCAGTTCCTTCCCCCCTCTCATCAGAACTCCTCGTAGTCCCCATGCCCAGGGACTTCAAGCTCCCCCCTTTAGACAAGTATGATGGGTCCTTCGACCCCAACGACCACGTCGATGCCTTCCAGTCCCAAATGCACCTAGCCAGGGCCAGTGAATCATGCATGTGCGTGGCCTTCACCACCACCTTCAAGGGGGTGGCCCACACTTGGTACAGGAACCTGGCCCCTGTGTCAATAAGAAGCTGGACCCAGTTCGTGCAGGTCTTCACCGCATACTTCGTTACCAGCAAGCGTTGCCCTAGAACTGAGGAAAGCATCTTCGGAGTAGTCTAGAGGGAAGGAGAGCCCATCCGGGGCTACATCAAGCGGTTCAATGACGCGTGCTTGCAGATACCGCGACTGGACCCTGTGGTGCAGCTCGCGGCGGCCAAGAGAGGAGTAACACACAAGGAGAACATGAGAATTCTTCAAGCTCGCGGATAAGTTCCTGAGAACAGAGGAAGAGATCAACCAAAGGACCGAAAGTAGGATCGAGAAAAGGAAGAGGGAAGGCAAGCCCTCCAACCCAGTTGACAGAAGAAAAAACCCGGTCCGGGAGACGAAGCCGAGCCAGCCGTTCCGAGTTCTCTTAGCAGCTCGGACGGACTACACACCCTTAAACACGAGGCGGACCGAGATCTTGATGACGATCAAAGACGCCCCAAACGTAAAATGGCCACCTCGCCTAAAAGGGAACCCAAACGAGGGAAATAAAAACTTGTACTGTAGTTTCCATAGAGATTATAGTCATAGTACCGAACAATGTAATAATCTCCAGGACGAGATAGAGGGACTCATCCATCGCGGGTACTTGAGAAATTTTGTACAGCATAATAATAATAATAATAATAATAATAATAATAATAATAATAATAATAATAATAATAATAATAATAATAATAATAATAATAATAATAATAAGACAGGTCGGCAAGGGGAGCACGAAAGGGATGCCCCTGAATCCAGCAGCAGGCCAGCCGAACCATCGCAAAGACAACCTCTGGAAGAGAGGCCAGTTCGGGGAACCATCCACGTGATAGTGGGAGATTCGGTGGTAGCAGGTTGTACTTCGGCAGCGGCTCGGACGTCAGTTCTCGAAGCGGCCCGAGAAGAACAGAACCTTCCAAAGAGGCCGAAGACGGAAGAACCAATCTTCTTCACGGAAGACGATGCGCAAGGGGTCCACTACCCCCACGATGATGCGCTTGTCATAAAACTAAGGATCAGCGACTTCGTAGTCAGGTGCGTACCTGTGGATTCAGGTAGCTCGGCAGACATCGTCTTCAAGTCGGCGTTTGACCAGCTTCAGTTGCAGAGAAGCGAGTTGAAGCCCGTGAACACTCCTCTGGTGGGCTTCAGTGGAGAGGAAGTCAGGCCCCTCAGGAAAATAACAGTACCTGTGGAAGTCAGTACATGGTCTTGTGCGGTCAGACTCAACCACGATTTCCTGGTGGTCGTGACCCCCCATACAATGCCATAATAGGGCGGGCAATTACGCATGTCCTACGGGCAGTGGTCTCCACCTACTATTTGGCAATGAAGTTCTCTACAGACTTCGGTGTGGGGGTAGCGTGGGGCGACCAACTTGAGTCCCGCAAGTGTTATGTTGCCACCCTGAAGGGAAAAACCAAGGCGATCGATGACCTCGAACTGGAGTGGCCTACGGAGCAGGGCGAGGAACGAGCTCACCCACAGAGGAAACGGTCGCAATCCCAACTTCGGCTACGGACCCGGCTCAAACGCTACAGATCGGTGCTTCCGTCAAGGAACCTCTACGAACCAAACTGGTGAGTTTCTTATTTCAAAATTTAGATATTTTTGCATGGTCCGCGGCCGATATGCCTGGTATTGACTCTAGCCTTATAACTCACAAACTTAATACTGATCCTGTAGTCAGACCCATTAGACAGAAGAAACGCAACTTAGCCCCGGAGAGTTGGAGGGCAGTCGACGAGGAGGTCGAAAAGCTCCTCGCAGCAGACTTCATAAGGGAGGTTCATTACCCGAGCTGGGTAGCCAACCCAGTGTTGGTGAAAAAAGCAAACGGCAAGTGGCGCATGTGCGTCGACTACACAGACCTGATCCGAGCTTACCCGAAAGACTGCTTCCCCCTCCACAGAATTGACCGCCTAGCGGATGCGACCTCGGGACATGAGTTGCTAAGTTTTTTGGACGCCTACTCGGGCTACAACCAAATCAGGATGGACCAGTCCGATGAGGAAAAAACCAGCTTCATAACCGAGTTCAGCCTGTACTGCTATAAGGTCATGCCCTTTGGACTGAAGAATGTTGGGGCAACCTTCCAAAGACTTGTGAATAACCTGTTTCGAACCTTAATTGGCACGAAAATAGAATGTTATGTAGACGACATGGTCATCAAGACAGTTTTCACAAGAATTAATACCAGACTTAGATTTTGTCTTCCAAATTCTGCGTCAATTTAACATGAAACTGAACCCAAACAAATGTGTCTTCGGTGTCACCTCGGGTAAGTTCCTAGGGTACAATGTCAACCGGTGCGGTATTGAGGCCAACCCGGACAAGATAAAGGCCATCCTAGATATGAGACCACCCCAAAAAATAAAAGAGGTTCAGAGGCTAAACGGCCGCATAGCCGCTCTGAGCCGCTTCATGTCCAAATCGGCAGACCGCTGTCTGCCTTTCTTTAAAGCAATCAAAGGCAAAGGGTTTGAATGGACCCGAGACTGCCAGCTCGCGTTCGACGAGCTAAAAACTACCTCGCTAGTGTGCCGATCTAACCAGGCCCGAGGAGGACGAGGTCTTAGAACTGTACCTCTTGGCAAGTGACGAGGTGGTCAGTTCGGTACTAATAAAAGAAGTAGATCGGGTCCAACGACTCATCTATTATGTTAGTAAAATTTTGCAGGGAGCAGAGACGAGATACCCGCAGATAGAAAAGCTAGCATACGCACTGGTAATTGCAGCTCATAAACTCCACCCATATTTCCAGGCTCACAATATCATCGTCTTGACTGACAAACCTTTGAGGCAAGTCTTACTCAAGCCCGAGGTTTCCGGTCGGCTGACGAAGTGGGTCATCGAGCTCAGCGAGTACGACCTCCAATATAAGCCACAAACTGCTATTAAGACCCAAGCCTTAGCAAATTTTATCACCGAGTGCACGTTTAGCCTCGAAGTCCCTAGGCCGGTTGAGCCCGAGATCCCCAGTTCGGGTGAGCCCGGAGCTCCCAAGCCAATAGAGTCTGAACCCCGTGAAGTAGCAGCCAGTGTGGCATCTCTCCTAGTTAGGCCAAACACGAACTGGGATGAAGAGCACTGGATCCTTCACGTAGATGGCTCCTCGAACCAACAGGGCAGCGGGGCTGGAATAGTGCTGCATGGCCTGGGTGGCACGAAATTGGAATACACACTACGCTTTGAGTTCGCGGCATCCAACAACGAGGTGGAGTATGAGAAATTGATAGCCGGGCTGAACCTAGCGCAAAAGGTAAGAGCAAAACATATAGTTATTTGCAGCGATTCCCAGCTTGTGGTCAACCAGGTTACGGGCGAATATGAAGCACGCGAGCTCATTATGATCGCATACTTGGAAAAAGCAAAGGAGGCTCTGCTCAACTTCCAGTCACACTTCATCAGGCAAATCCTGAGGTCAGAGAACACTGAGGCCGATGCTTTGTCCCGGTTAGCCAGCACGAGTCACAACACCATGAGAAACGTGTACATAGAGGACTTACCTCGGCCTAGCATTCTCGGTGGGGCAGAGGGGGTCGCTCCCGTCCTTGAAGCAGAGCCGAGCTAGATCGACCCACTTGCAGGCTTCTTGCTAGATGGAACCCTCCCTGCGGACCACAATGCAGCCAGGAGGGTCTAGCGCCAGGCAGCCAAATACGTCATAATAGACGAACGGTTGTACCGATGGTTCTACACGCTCCCCTACTTGCGTTGCTTGCGACCTACCGAAGCCGAGCTCATACTCTGCGACACTCATGAAGGTCTGTGTAGCGGACACTTAGGGGGCAGAGTCCTCGCCCAAAAAACACTTCGACAAGGGTACTGAGGCCGTCGAAATCGTCAGAAAATGCGACAAGTGTTAGAAGCATGCCAATATCCACCATCAGCCTGTCGCCGACCTCAAGTACCTCCCCAGTCCATAGCCCTTTGCGCAATGAGGCATTGACCTCCTGGGGCCATTCCCGCTAGCAACAGGTGGGAGGAAGTTCCTAGTGGTGGTGGTAGATTACTTCACAAAGTGGATAGAAGTTGAACCTCTAGCAATAGTTACAGCCTGAAACGTACATAACTTCTTTTGGAAGAACATAGTATGTCGCTTCGGGTTACCTCGGGTACTAATCTCCGACAATGGCAAGTAGTTCGAGGATATCAAGTTTCAGGAATGGTGCCAAGATATGGGAATCCGACAGAACTTTACATCGGTCGCACACCTGCAGGAAAACTGTCAGAGAGAAGTAATGAACAGAGCTATCCTCCGCGAACTGAAAGCGCGACTAGACCGAGCTAAAGTGTTGTGGGCGGACGAGCTACCAAGTGTTCTATGGGCTCACTAAACCACAGAAAAAATTGCCACAGGAGAAACCCCCTTTAAGCTCACATACGGCACTGAAGCGGTAATCCCGGCGTAGATCGAAATACCTACACTACGACTAGAAGCATACAACGATCAAACATACGGAGATGAGTTACGTACCAACCTCGACCTACTGGACGAGGAAAGGGACCTCGCATACATCCGGACCGCAGCTTACCAGCAAAAGGTAGCTCGGTACTACAACGCCAGAGTAAAAAAGTGGAACTTCCGCGTCGACGACCTAGTCCTCCGTAAGATCATGGCACTCGAGCACGGCGTGGGCAAACTTGGACCGAATTGGGAAGGGCCCTACCGAGTAAAGAGAGCGCTCGGGGGGGCATACGAACTCGAAACTTTAGAGGGCAAACAAGTACCCCGAGCATGGAACGTCGTTAACTTGAGACGATACTACCTATAGATCACCAAGCGAAGTAGACTAAGTCACTACCAGACCAAAGGGCTAGGATGCCGAACTAACAAGGACCTCGACATGGGCAAGCAAAGGCAAAAAATGCAAACTAAATGCTTGGGCAAAGTGCCAACAACGAACTAATAGGGGCATCAGCATATGGTCAGTTCGGCAATACGGCCAGTTCGGAGGAAAGAGTGACCAACACTTAACCAAAAGAAAATCATTCCATTGTAAAATACTTTGTGTACATTTCAAAAAAAAAAAAAATAGAAGCGAGCTCACAGACCCGGAGGTACTTTTTCACCATCAGAAGGCACTTCAACGATACCCGAAGGTCCTGCCTCATCCTCAGAATCCGGCTCACCGTCAGCGGCATCGGCCATCTCCTGAGTAATGCGCGAAGTGGTTATGGCACTAATATCGAGCTCGGTTTAAAGCCATCTCCTGTGTACGTATTCCGGATCATCCACCGGCTTAGTTTAAAGCCCCTTCTGTACGAGCCCACCATCAGGTCATCAAAGCGCGACGAGGCGATGTATTCATCGACGGCCTTCTTCTTGGCATCCTCAATGTCTTGAGAAAAGATCTGTGTCCTCTCCCTAATATCCTCTTGAAGGTATTCAACCTGATGCTGCAAATCCAGCCTCAGGTCCGCCATGTGCTTCACCACAACTCCCATGGCCTCGACATCTCTCTGAGACCTTGCCTGCCTGGCCTGTGCTGTGTGAGAAGTCGCCTCAGCAGCTCGGGAAGCCGCCTCGGCAGCACGGAAAGCCTCTTCTGCAGCTCGCGCCTGCCTCGAGCTCCTTTCCACTTGGACCGCCAAGGAATGGATAGAAAAATTCACCTACCAAAAGGAAAAAACAAATGATCAAAAGAACGATAGCAAGAAAGATAAAAGCAAAGAGCCCGACAAGAAATCACTGACTTACCACCATGGTATGAGTGGCAGCACGACAAGCTACCTGGTTCAAAGGAAGCTCGGTCCATGCTGTGACCTCCTCAGGATAAATGGCCTCCCTACTCTTCTAAAGAGCGTGGTTCGGCGACAACATGCTCCTGAACTCGCCTTGGGCTCCCGAGCCTGAGGGCCTAACTCGCGTATAAGTAGACTCAGAGTAAGCGGGAGCCCCCGTGTAGGTAGCCTCGGCATAGGGGGCCCCTGCCGCTTCATGTACTGGAGGGGCCATCTCGGGCTCCCTGGGCGGATCCACTGACGGGTAGTCTAGTACCTCGGGCTCCGCATCTTGGGGCAGCTCGACACGATTTCGTTTGGCGACTCGCTTCCTCCTCTTCATGACGTGGAACAAGTTCCCACCACGAGTCTTCTTTGAGTCCATCACACCTGCAAAAAGAGTTCGGCATCAGAAAAACGAAAGAATAGAGCAAAACAAAAGACAAACATCTGTGTAAGGAACCTACCCGAACTCAGATCGACCTCAATGAGCTTGGCCTCTGTCAGATAATGGTGGCATTTTATCCCAAGCTGTGCCCATTGCTGGAGGCCCTTCGCCGTTTCCCTATCAAGCGTAACACCGGCGTCAGGGGTAGCCATCCCCCACCCGGTTTGGAACGACCACCCCAATGCACTTCGCACCCCAACATAGTCCCGTTTCCATGCCGTGACCTTGTTCGGAAGATCGTGTAAAAGCTTAAAACCCGGGCGAGGAGACAGGTAATATGCTCGCCTACGCCCGGGAAGGGGAGGCGCTTGCTTCTTAAGTATTAGAATGGAAGAGAAGATCTCCAGGTCTAAAGGCAAGACCTGTTCGCAAAATAGGGAGATTGTCCCCACCAGGTTACGAATAGAGTTTGGGTGAAGCTGGCCAATAGTAACGCCGAAGTGGTTCATAACCTCGACAATGAGGGGGTGGAAAGGCAGGCGCTACCCAGCGATGACCTGCTCCCGGAATATCACGATCTCATCAGGACCGTGTTCCCAAGGGAAACTGCCCGAGGGTATAAAATAGGTGTACTCCCCAGGCAAGTTTAACTAGGTAATAAGGGAGTGAAGCCCCTCAGGTGTCATGGTCGAGGGCCCAAACATGTCTAACGTCCGACCTTGATGAGAGGAGGACGCCAAAGTACCCGAGGTGACTCGGCCTACGGGTTCGAACTCTTCATCGAGTTCTACTTCGGGTTCACTAGGACTGTCGGGGGATGCAACTCGGTTCGTCGAACTAGCATCTGACCCCCTCGAAGAACTGTCTAAGATATCCGAGCTAGACATCGGGAGGAGAAGAAGGATTTCAGGAAAGTACTCACCCGGAAAAGGCAAACGGACTACGGGAACTTGAACGTGAGCTAAAGGCTTGAACGCGAGCTGAAACTTGGATGCGAGTTCAAGAAGCAAAACGCAGAAGAATGACAAAGCGACTGGGGTCCCCCACTATTTATACTCACAGTAACCGAAAATCAACGGTTCTGATCAAAGCAAATCCAACGGCCCGCAGTCACGCTGACCGCACGTCTTTTAAGACCGAGACGTGACTGGTTGCACGTCTCCTGAGACTGAGACGTGACTGGGCGCACGTCTTTTGAAATTGAAAGAGCGCCGGTGCATGTCTCCTCGCATTAAAGGCGGCAGCGGTGTGATTTTTTCAAATTTGAAAAGACGCCCGCTGTCACGTCCCCCAGCGGCACGCTTTTTGAATTTTGAAATAAGCGCGCGCTGTCACGTCTGTAGACAGATTGGCGTGTTTTCCATCTTTTTGGCACTCTAGAAACCCGAAAAAATCCTAAAGAATGTGCACTTTGCGCTATCGGTCAAAACCAGTTCTAAGTATGGGACAAATTCACCCACCACCTCGCGAACTCCCCACGCCAGGGCGTCCCTTTGCGCGAGGAGTGGGGGGCAATTGATGAAGGAAGATTTGGCCCGACCTCGTAACCACTCAACATGTGCCAAAGGCAATAGCTCGGCACAACAACACGCCCAAGGCGCGAGCTTCGAAAGGAAGAACCTGTAGTCCGAACTCCCTACAAGGAGCCCGAACTCCCCGTAAGGAGCCCGAGCTCTCTCTTAGGCCCCGAGCCTTGCGAACACAAAGGGAAACAACCCGAACTGGCCTGCCCCATGGCAGTTTGGGCTACACCTCTATCCGAACTCAAGAGTTCACCTCGCACACCACTCTAGCACTTCGCCTCCAGGACGCCAAACTGAACAACCGTACCGTACCTGACACCGAAGGAGTCCGTATCCAGGGGCGGCGCACCTGACTGACTTGGGATCTGACGCTTGACAGCCGCACTTCAACGGCCACCTGCCACCGCCACCTGCCACCGCCATCTCCAGTTACAAAGACGGCTCCGACAAAGAAAGTAGTGGCGGTTCTGCCCAGCAGAGGTGATGATACCTGAATTGGCAGAAGCGCAGAGGTAATCATACCCGACCTGACAGAAGCTTAGGAGTGAGTGCACGAAGTGGTTATAAAAGGCTCTCTACCCCCCAAGAACAAGGTATGTGAACTTTGCGCCATTTGGTTTTATCTTGCCTTTGAGAGAATACTAACTTGAGTTTCAGAGCATTCTCACCGAGTTCTTCCCCGGAGATTACTCGCTTTCTCCCCCGTTTTAGGCACCTTGTGCCCTAGCCCGAGGCAAGATCGTTGACAGCTAGGACCGGTCGGATTGCGCGCCTTCAAGTAGGAATACCATCTGGACGCGGTGCTTTTAGGGACCCAATGCTAAAGATGTAGCTCGGCCCTCTGGTCAGCTCATCACCTAATAGGCAGCTCGGCCCTCTGGTTTGCTCGACACCTAATAGGCAGCTCGACACTCTGGTCAGCTCAACACCTAATAGGCAACTCGGCCCTCTGGTCAGCTCGACACTCTGGTTAGCTCGACACTTAGTAGGCAACTTGGTCCTCTGGTCAGCTCGTCACCTAATATGCAGCTCGACCCTTTGGTCAGTTCGGCACCTAATAGGCAACTTGGCCTTCTGGTCAGCTCAACCTCCTGGTCCTCACCCAAAAAATTTCTCCACTTCGGCTGTGTCATCGACCACTTGGAAGCAGACCGAATGATGAGGTACTTAGCACAAAAAATTGATTCATCAATTGGCGCCGTTTGTGGGAAACGCTACAAAAAGCTAAGTGCTCATCTTCTGAATGACGAAGTCTTCTTCTTCTAGAAAGCTAAGTTATCACCTTTTAGAAACTAAAGCTCTCACTTTCTAGTTTCCATTTTTTTATGAACTCAAAGACTATGCAGGAAGTTGATGGCCAACAGACTGGCAGTTCTGCTGACTTTATTTCAACTCGGATAAAGCCTCATTAGTCTTCTTCGCAAGGTACCCTCTACAAGATGAGCTCTTCATGGCTTTCGCGGGATTTGGCGGCCAACAGACTACACGAATGCCCCTTGCTGGTCGAGCCTTCCAAGGCTCCCACGCGAGCTGGTGACCTAAAGTCAATAGTTCTGCCCCCTTAGGTCGAGCTCCCAATAGCTTCTTGTAGGGGTGAGTGACCGACATCACTAACGAGGCTGATGCAGCGCAACCGTAGCTCTAAAAGTGCAAACTAATAAAAGACCTTGGCACCACATAAGACCCAGTCGCCTCTTCGGCATGGGCAATATCTAGGAGAGTGGACTACGAGTCGCTCCCAGTGCCTAAGGGCTAAAGTGCCAAATTGATAAATGTCTTCGACACCACATAAGACCCAGTCTCCTCTTCGGTATGAGCAAAACCAAGGGTAAGGAGAGTGGACTGCGAGTCGCTCCCAGCCTAAGGGCTAAAACAATTCGTATTCAGCACGAGGAAACAAAAGAAAGACTAGTTCACTCTCAGCACCATGATGGATGCAAATTTGATTTCTTCATAGCCGACCTCCACCACGATTGCAGGCTCCGCATCAAACTCACTAGCTAGGGCCAGCTCGAAGAACGTTGCGCCGAAGTCTACCTAGGTGGAGCGACCTGATAAAGCAGTCACACAAAACCCCCTCTTGAGGACAACATGATGAGATTCACTCTTGAGGTATTTAGCCGGATTGCAGAACCTCTTGATGGTCACATCCCTAATAAGGTAGATGTCCTCGGGGTACCTGCTCCACCTCTCCTCGAGCAGATGAATTCGCTCTTGGGCCCCAAATTAAAGATGGCGAGGTCCTACACAAGGTTGCAAACGCTTGGACTCTTCCGACATAAGAAGAAAATTGGATTGACGCTTATGAGCTCATCAAATTAGTCATTCCAGGCCAAAAGGAGCAATCTACTCCCTTCGCCGAATTACTTTAAGCTCGGGAGTGGGGGGCAATTGATGAGGGTGGATTTGGCCCTCCAATGACATTGTGACACATGATATCTTGGAACAACTGGGTGATTCCCGGAACCACTTAGGCAACAACTTGCCTTAGCCGAGATGATGGCGACCTAGCACAAGCGCCGACCTGGTGACCTAGCATAGGCGCCGAATTGGCGACTTGGCACAGGCGCTGAACTGGCATTCTGGCACAGGCGTCGACTTGGCGAGCTGTCACAGGCGCCGACCTAGTGACCTTGACCACAATTCAGGTTGGCAAGAAGCACCTCCTCTAGGGCCGACCTACAACTCCTCATCACTAGCCGAAGTGACCTCGACGCAAGAAGCAACCTCCCTTGAGGGCGTGCTGGCTTGATTGAGGTCTAGGTGGCGACCTGCGAAACGTGCTCGTTGACAAATTCGGCAAGCCTATCCCAACATTCCCATGATCCTTGGAAGTTGGCCCACGTACCAAACGTTTTAGAGGGTGTCAACGTGCATGATGGTTGCTGATGGAGAGTATTTTGACCCCACCTATGAAACGGTGACACATGGATACTGAGTCAGCATGAGCAACAGCTCAGCGTTGTAACCTGGTATGACCAAGTGACGGGCTTGCAAAGCAGCTCGATACGTTGTAGCTCGCGAAAGGATTTCGCCGCCTCGCGAACTCCAGGCTCCCCGAGCTACCTTTGAGAGATACTCCGAGGCAACCCTAGCTCGCGAGCTAAAGTTCTTAGCTCGTCCGAGCTCCCAAGCAGACAAGTTATTCCGAGGACCAATTCCATTAAGGGTAATCCTGAAGTGTTCCGAGCTCGCTACAAAACAGCTCGGGAATGAGCCGCACGAGCGCTATTCAGGAAGCTTTTGACTAATATACCGTACCGATCAGACTGCACCATATCCCTTACTGACGGTGCAGTCCCAGTCCTTTCAGCAGTCTGCGTCTACGTCTCTCAGCAGGCAGAGGCATGCCTGCCACTCTAGAAACGTGTCACTCACCCGGGCGAGACGTAAGCCACAACGGCCACCTGCGCAGCCCTGGTAGGTAACGGCTGTGGCAGGAGCCCAGTGGCAGTTATGCCCGCCCTGATGTGAGTGCTCCTATAAAAGCCTTTAGGGCAGAAGAGAAACGTCTCCTTGAGACCTCTAATCTCTCAAGTATAGTGAGAACGTGCGATCCACACTCTTAGCCTTCGTCTCTTTCTTGCTTCTCCTTGATAGTTCTAACTTAGGCATCGGAGTATCCCCACCGGGTAACCCCCTCCCCCCCCGGGGATTCTTCTTCTTCCTCATCTCAGGTACCTTCCAGGAGCCACGTGAGTGCCAGCTAGGAGTGACCGGATTGCATCGCATCAGTTGCCTCTGGGAATCTCGAACCACTTAGGTGACCTCTCAGAAATCTCGGATGTGGTGCGTGAAGCCCATGCCAAATAATGCCTATATAAAGGCACCAACCCCAATGGCATGGGGGGGGGGGCAAGTAAGCATATTCTAGCTCTCATACTTTATGATTTTTAGCTCGCAGTCTACTCAACAATCAATGCAGCTCGACCCTCTGGTCAGCTCGACACCTAATAGGTAGGCCGACCCTCTAGTCAGCTTGTCACCTAATAGGCAACTCGGCCCTCTGGTCAGCTCAACACTTTGGTTAGCTTGGTACTCTGGTCAGCTCGACACCTAATTAGCAGCTCGGCCCTCTGGTCAACTCGTCACCTAATAGGCAGCTCAGCCCTCTGGTCAGATCGGCACCTAATAGGCAGCTTGGCCCTTTGGCCAGTTCGTCACCTAATATGCAGCTTGGCCCTCTGGTCATCTCAGCACCTAATAGGCATATCAACACTCTGGTCAGCTCGGTACCTAATAGGCAGATCGGTCATCTGGTAAGATTGTCACCTAATATGTAGCTCGGCCCTCTGGTCAGATCGGCCTCCAGGTCCTCACCCAACAAAATTCTCCATTTCGGCTGACTCATCGGCCATTTGAAAGCAGACCAAATGACGAGGTTTTTAGTACAAAAAATTAATACATCACCAAAAATTGATTCATCACCATCATTTCGGTTGGATCAGAAATCCGACGACCCGAAGCAGAAACCAGCTCATGAATTATGTTCTTCTGCCTCCGGATGGTAGCCTGGATATGAAAATAAGCAGTGTTTCGATCACCCACTCAAGGCCAATCAGCCCTATATCTCTGCTTCCAAAACAGCTCCTCGGTTTCAAGGCGATGATCGAGTTCCATTCTTAAATTGACTTTGTCTTGTTGGTTTCTTTCTGAAGGCACCTTCATTCGAAGGTTCAGTAATTTCTGTTCTATATGACTGATTTTCTGCCTGAAATTACCAACCTTACCCCTAAATTTGCAAGCATGACATTTTTGCAGAAAGTTACCGTTGCACTCGTTCCATATTCTGCCCAGCATAACCCTTTTTTAAGTTTGGATCGGTTTCCAAATTGCAGGCTAATCATGGATGGGCATAGAGCAGGGTGCACGTGAGGCCCACTTACAGTACAATTAAGCCTGTAAATGGGTCAGATTTAATTACATCTAAATTGAATCCGGGCCCAACATTTTTTTATTTCGGATTAGATTTGGATTTAATTTAGCTCTATTATGTTTTTTACTTATATATATATATAATATGTATATTATACACCATTATATCATATAATTGGATTTGATTTTTTTTTTAAAATTGGATGAGATCAAAACTCCGGATCCATTTGATTCACAGTTAGAATTAGAATCGAAATTAAAATTCATCAAAATTAGAATCAGAATAGTCAATTCTCATAATCTGATTCAGACAAATTAAAATAAGAATTAAAATCAATTGAAATGGGATTTCATTACAAGGGAAGGAGAAAAAATAGACATTCCCTCAAATGGAGGAATGCCATTCCATCAGAAATAAAAATGAGATTCCCATTTCGTCTAACCAAACATTTGGAATTGGAATGGTCTATTCCGATTCCAATGAATCAAATGGGCCTTACCATATGGATGCAGATTCTAACATCCTAATCTGTATAATTGGATTGGGTATTGTATTTTTGGACTCATTTACAACCCTACAAATCAGAGAGCTTGCTGCTCCATGGGTTTGATGAGTTTGATGACACATCCCCTATTTTGGAAGAATACTGACGAGCGATCTCAGCCATTGGGTCATCAGCCTATAGGAATGTCTAATGAATCAAAATGGGTTTTCGAACCTACTTCACCTGATTTTGATTTCATGTAAGAACACAGGCAGCGCTGGTAATTGCTCCATGAAGATGGCTTGAATATTTTACTTCACGTGAGTACATTAAGTGCCTTTGGATCCACACAAGAAGACATGAACCTCGGATTCCAATCCTCTCTCAACCTATGCGACCGTTGCCCCCATAAAGAAATAAAATAAGTTTCCCCAATCTAGAGGACATAAGATTCCAATCCAAGCGTTAGTAACAATAAACAACTCTCACACTAGAGCAGAAAGACAGTTGCAACTTGCACAAGTCTGATCCAAAAGTGGGTAAAGTATGACAACAGAATCACATGCAACAGTGATCAGAGCAGAGCATTGAAGGAGAAAAGCTGATTGGTCTGTTTGCATACAAGATACAACCAGCCTTAGGCCCTTAGCATGTCTCAATCAAGGCTTCAAACCTCAAAACCAATTAATGGGTCCCTCTAATCAGGTACCAAACAAGACATGACCCACCTAAAAAATTATGATCCAATGGTTGAAAATTGAAATCCCTCTCCCCCTTTATCTCCATCCTCACAAGACTCTGAATCCAACGCCTCTCCTAGCTAGTTAGTAGCTACAAAGATATGACCTGGGTTTGCATGTTTGTGTGGTACAGTCATGTGAGGTTGTGTCCTTGTCCAACGGTAAAGGGTTTTCTGTAATCTTCCTCACATTATGCCAAAACATGTGAGATGTGACCTTCCTAAAATCCTCATTAGTATTCTTTTAATCTGAAGACCTTCTTTCTATTATTTCTTATTAATGCTTCAGGCCAAGCAAGCTGTTTCCCTTTTGATATGCTTGCAACTAATCTTACCTACCAGAAAATAATTGAATGGCCCTATCTTATCCACTCATCATTCCTTTCAAAGATGAGCTTTTTGAACCCCAATTTGTAATTACAAATTAGACTAATTATGATTTGAATGCAGAGAATAATCCCAAAACTTGATAATGAATTCAACTTCGACCCGTTGCCAAGCAAGCCCATACTGGATTCAAGGACTGGACTGGTCACCGGAGCCCTGGTGGGTCAAGATGCATGTGGTTTGATTTGACAGGCTATAAATATGGGTTGGACCAGCCTGATTTATTAGTTTCACAGACTTTCATGACCCTTGTTGTCTGGGCCAAGTTCAAAGTTTCAGTATCATAAATAGCATTAGAAAAGCAAGGTTAGGACTTAGGAGATATATTGGGTAATTTGGGATGAACTCTGAATAATGCACAGAAACAATAATGCAATGATTAAGATATTCATAGATGTATAAGGAAAATTTGTATTTATATTTTTTAAGAATACATCAATATCATTAAACATAAAGTTTCATTATAATTTATAAATAAGGTTAAATATTCCTTTTTTTTCTATTTTACTTTTCTTTTTTGTTAAAAGTCATTTAGGCAGTACTAGGAGTCTAAGGAGTCCCACATTTAATGTTCAAAACCCAAAAGATTAAGGCCCAGTTTGATTCACGGTAATAGGGGTTTAGAATCAGAATTGGAATGGGCTATTTGGATTCCAACTATTTGGTTGGGTGGAATCAGAATCTCATTCTGGTCCTAGTGGAATGGCCATTCTCTCATTCCTCCTTTCTTGGGAATAAAATCCCATTCCTACTGAAATCAATTCCTATTCCTATCCCTATTTGAACCAAGGAGACTATGGGAATAGACCATTCTGATTCTAATTCCAATTCTGACTGTAAACCAAACGGACCCTAAATAGATTGAGGTGTGTTAAGGAGAAAAATATGGATCTGCTACCTACACCACCCACACGACATTACAGCCACACATTTGGAAACATCTCCTGATAGGTGTGAATAGTGTTCTTGTGGTTGTGGGTTGCAGATGCAAATTCATACAAACGAAACCCATACCCCCACCTTGGTGATTCGATCCTAAGTCTCTGCTACAACGAGCCAAACCTTACCGCTTGAACCAATTGAATTGATACCTCTAAATAGACCTATTCACAAGCCGGGCTGGGCCGGGTTTTTCCTCTACATTAATAGAATATGTTCAAGCCCGAGCCCAAGCCTGGCCTAACCATCGGGCCTAGGTCTTGAGCCCGAGCCTAATTGTCCTATAAAGCCTGAAGCCCAGCCAAAAATTTGGAAAAAAATATTTTTTTCCTTTTTTGTTTAATTAGTAACTATTTTATTTATATTAAAAATGCCTTAAAACCTAAAAAAATAATGAAAGATCTCACTATTACTTGAAAAGAAGAAGAAAAAACAAAAAAAAAATATTATATATATTTTATTATATAATACATTATCAAGTTGGATTCGGACCGGACTTTTATGAGAAAGCCTGAACCGGGCCCGATATTTTAGGCCCAAGCCCAAATCCACAGGCTTGGAATCCTGTCTAAACTTGACTTAGATTGGGCTGGGTCGGGCCTTTGGGCTACCTGGCCCAGGAAAAGATCTATCTCGAATTGAAAAATTCAATGTTTTTATTTTTTAGTGAATAGGATTTTAAGAAAATTATAGATCCTGAAGTTGAAATTTAGTATATTATCATATTCCTAATTATTTTATTTAATGATAAAACAATAAGATTTTCAATTCAGCAACTTCAGCTGTTATCAAATAATCTCTTAGAATAGTTAATGCCATTCCACTCATGCGGTCATGCCACATGCCAGTATAATCCAAAATAGCAACGAGATTGTGCCTCAGGGCTAATTTATTTGACATGACTCCGTGGTTTTAACCTAGTCCAAGTTGAGCAACAGGTTCATTTGGGTCGGCCCGCTCGATGAACATGGTCCAGATTAATTGAATTGGAGTTGGAGCCCTAGAGGCTAGAGCCCACATCACATGGTTTTGTGCTCGTGGGCTCAACTAGATAGTGGCAGTGGGTCCTCCCAAGTCCCAACTAGGTTCGGATTATGGATGAAAAACAATTAAAGAATTCCCACTGTTTTTGACACACGTGACCCGCATGTGCAGTCTTCAAATTATTTGTCAGAAATATAAAATTTCACCAATCGAGAGGGTTAAGATGGTATGGTTATTTGGTGGTCCCCAAAAAGGCCCATGATAAATTATTCTCCTTATCCATTTAAAGAGTCTGAGACCAGTACCTGGCGGGATCCATACAGTTAAGGTTCTCAATTCACCAATAACCTGTTTGGAAAAGTTGAAAAACCCAGCAAAGCAAACTATACTTTATTGGCAAGGTAAAGTAACATGCAATAAAAAAAAAAAAAAAAAAAACAAACAAAAACGCTTTTTTCTTTTCTCAATGCTGACGCCGTCTTCGGTGGCTTTCAATGTCTTACTTATCACATTATTTAATATTCATTTTATTGCTTTTCGACTTTTGAGTTTTGAACTTTTGTGGGAGTGGCCCTCAGCTTTAGGAGTCAGGTCCAATACGTATACTAACCAAACACGGGATTTGAGAATTTAGCCAAACCCTTTTCGGAATACTATTAATGGATTTGATTCTCTCCCCTAAAACCCACTTACATTAATGCATCCAATCCACATAATGCTGTTTTCTTCTCTAATAGTTTACAGATGGGTGTGGGTCGGGTCGTATACACTTGTCATAAATCTAAGTACCCGATTGAGACTGAAATTCTTTCAGAAAAATTAAGCTGGGTGTCTGGTCTAACTAATGGGTTTAGGTGATCAATTTAGCTTTAATAAAGATCAGGTATAAACGCTGACCTGTACAACCAGATTACATACTCGTATGGCTCCTAGGCCAGCTCATCTAACCAATACCAACCGCATTGGTCTGTTGCAGTTCAAATGTCGCCCCCTGGGACTCAATGTATCCTAAACCCGGATTCCCGGCGGTCGGCGGGTTTGCCCAATAAATAAACAAGATTCTTTCAAGGTTGTCAATTGATGGTCCATCCCCTTCGGCCCTTCCCCTTGAAAAACTCGTCGAGTCTTAGTGACCGTTTGGGAGGGCTTGCAGCAGCAGCTTTGACTTTGCAAGTGGGGCCTACTCACATAGCTTAATGAAAAATCCTAAAAGCCCAAGTATGCTGTCCCTGGCTAAAAAAAGGCTTATCAATAAAGCTTCTCTTGATAGCTTTTTTAAAGCAGCTCCGTGAAGTTTCATTTAAATTTTAAATAGCTTTTTACAAAGCGACACAGTGAAATCAGCTCAATCAAAGCTTGAGCCCTTCCAAGCACAAACGAGCCCTTTATAAGGAGGGGGATTAAGGATTAAATAATAAAGTAGTGAAAATACTTTCTGATGTAAACCATCTCCGTAGTATTTTTCTTTTTGGCTTGAATAGTCTCTGATGTAAACCCTCTGGAGTTGGGCCTGTCCAAATCTCAACTCTCAAACTGCTCCCGTCTCCGCTGGTTCACGCGTTTGACTGACTCTGTCCAACACGCTACATCCTCCTCAACGCCAACCTTCTGATTAATACCTTCCTTTTATCTTCTTTGGTTCCGTCTTCCTCTTGTTCTTCTCCGTGGGTGCAGGGTAGAGAGGACGGAGAAGAAGAGGCAGAAGTACCCCAGAAATAACCCAAGCCTCTTCTTCAAGTATAGATATATAAACCCATTTCTTCTTTCAAGTTGACGTCAAGTGCTTCAATAGAACAGCTCAGAAAGCTAAGCAAAGGGGAAAGAGAGAGAGAGAGAGAGAGAGAGAGAGAGATGGTCCATTACCAGCGTTATCAGCTGAGAAAATGTGGAGGCGTTGGAGAAGAAGATGAGGAGGCTCAAACCCTTGTTTTAGAGTTTGGGAGCTCTGGTTATTACAAGAGAACAAAACCCAAGATTCTTCCTCTGCTCTTCGTCTTCTCACTTGTTTCTTGCAGCTTACTCTTGGTACCTCATCTTTTCAGCTGTTTCTCCACTATTTCCCTCCTATGTAAGCGGTTTATTTTCTTTTGTAGTTTCTTGTTTTGTTCATATTTCCTTTATTGGGTTGCTCTCTAAATGCTTTTTTATCGTTTTTCTAGCAGGTACTTTTGAAGTTGAAAATGATAGAGTGGCGGTTGATAGAGAAGCAGATGCTCCCATTTGTGATTCTATCTCTAATGGTATGCGTATGTCGATCTTTTCTTCTTAATCTTCTTTCTTTCCTTCATCAAATCAAACAAATGAAACGAACAACATAGTGTTCTTTTACTTTTTCAATATTTACATTTTTTTAACTGGGAGCAAAACATAAATGCAGGGAGCATTTGCTGTGACAGAAGTGGTTTTCGTTCGGATATCTGTTTCATGAGAGGGGATATAAGGACTAAATCTGCATCTTCTTCAATATTCGTTTATACCTCTGACACCGATGATGACTTTATCAGTTATTCATTGGCCAAAGAAGGAGAGGGAGCAGAAGAAAAGGAAGAAGAGTTGCAACATGAAAAGATCAAACCCTATACACGAAAATGGGAGACAGGCGTCATGGATACCATTGGTGAACTAGACCTTGTTGTGAAGAAAGACAAATATGGGAGGCGCCATCATTGCGATGTCCAGCACTCTGTTCCAGCTATCTTCTTGTCGACAGGAGGATATACAGGCAATGTTTATCACGAATTCAACGATGGACTTATCCCTCTGTACATCACTTCTCAGCACTTGAACAAGAAGGTTGTGTTTGTCATGCTTGAATACCATAACTGGTATATGACCAAGTATGGTGACATCCTCTCCCGGCTCTCTGATTATCCCCCCATAGATTTTAGTGGAGACAAAAGAACCCATTGCTTCCCTGAAGCGATAGTTGGTCTCAGAATCCACGATGAACTCACAGTTGATTCTTCCCAAATGCAGGGGAGCAAGAGTATATTGGATTTTCACAACCTCCTAGACCAGGCATATTGGCCTAGAATAAGAGGATTGATTCAAGATGAAGAAAGGGAAGCCCAATTGAGATTAAAAGAGAGAGTGTCTTTATTCCCATCATCATTATCACCTGAAGCAGGGGAACAGAAGCAAGAAGAAAAAGAGAAGAAGCCGAAACTGGTTGTTATATCTCGGAATGGATCAAGAGCTATAATGAATGAGGATGCCATGGTTAAACTGGCTGAGAAAATTGGTTTTCAAGTTGAAGTCTTGAGGCCAGACCGGACGACAGAGTTGGCAAAGATTTATCGGGCTCTCAATTCTAGTGATGCCATGATTGGTGTTCATGGCGCTGCCATGACACATTTCCTCTTTATGAGGCCTTGTTCTGTCTTCATCCAAGTGATCCCGCTGGGTACTGACTGGGCTGCAGAGACTTACTATGGTGAACCTGCAATGAAGCTTGGCCTTAAGTATGTTGGCTATAAAATTCTTCCACGAGAAAGCTCTTTGTATGGGCAGTATGACAGAGATGATCCTGTCCTGAGAGATCCCAAGAGTGTGAACGCCAAGGGATGGCAGTTCACAAAGAAGGTCTATTTAGATGGGCAGAATGTGGAATTGGACCTTAGACGATTTGGCAAGCGATTGTTTCGTGCCTATGACTACATCTCAAAGAAGAACCAGAGGGCAGTACAATAATCTTCAGATCATCCATTTGCTATTCAACTCTGGTTCTTTCTTCATCCATTTGTCAATCCATTATTGGGGAACAGTGTTGTATTACTTCACAGGATCAACACAAGAAGATAATAGAGTTCATGTATGTAGAGATTAGTTTGCTGTTTTCCTACTGTATAGGCAGCAGCAAACTAATCATATTTTTTGTATTAAACCAATGTGTATGAAGCAATTATCCAATTCTTTTATACATAATAACATAAATTTTTTGGCCCTTCTGTAAATTTCTTGTTGATTCTTCAAACTATTTTTTACGTGATTGCAAAGTTCTTGATTGTCTTATGGAAATAAAATTACTCTTTGAAAATCCAGGGTCTGTCTACATAGCGCTTGATACTGTAACTGTATGGATGATCCGCTCTTTAGTTATCACTTGACCATATCGGGGGAAGTAATATTGCTTTGCCATTTTATTCAAACATACGTCTGATGGGCTGTTGATTCTGAGTTTTCTTCTTCAAATGTAAAGTTTGATTTGATTCTTAAAATATTAAACTAAGAGATTGCCTTTACCCTGGGGACCATGAAGAAGCTTATTTATTAAAAAATGAGTTATACTGACCAAGTCTAATGCATTAATTGCCGAACTAAGCTAGTTATTGGTCTAAAAGATAGACTTGAATAATTCCAGTCATACAAGACTGCTATTTCAAAATGTGTTTTAAGTCCCTATGAAATTCATTAAATTTCAATTGTCAATTAGAGTTGGATTGAGATCCAATCATGAGTTTTCTAGTTTAATATTTACTTCTCACCACAATTGTTTGGTTGCTATTAAGGGCTTAAGGCTTCCATAATTCCATTGACATCCCATCACACGTTAGCCCACAGATGAAGAATTCTGGCTTGCTTTTACAAATAAAAGGAATTATTTCTGCATTTGGTAAGAGTGTAAATGCAGAACTGAAATGAATTTGCACTCTGGTTCAGTTTTGCAGGTGTTTGGTAAGAATGCATATTTTACTGAAAATGAGAGCAAATTTGTTTCATTAACTGTTTTTGCATTCAAAATGGGAGCAAAGTCGCTTCTGTACACTCAAAGTTGTTCAATGTCAAATAGGTTGGTTCCAGCCTTGAGATTCATGCCTGCACCCATCACACCCAAACAAGATACATTAAATTCCTTAGTGCAAAACGAAATTTGCATTCACATTAGTGCATTGTACTTCTGGAAGCTGTAGTTGTACTTTTCATAATTGGATATGCTAATCTATATTGGCATCAAACCCATGGCCAGGTAACCTTGCAATGTACAATGAATCTCTACTCTGAGTTCTTGATTCAAACCTTAGCAAGTCTGAAATTTCAACCAACCTATTTGTCCAGGCATCCAACAACCTCCATTAAATTCCTCACATGCTTGTGAACTTATATTTGTTGGACTAATTTAAGAATTTGCAAGCAGTGGTTGCTACTGGTTGGATACCAAGTGAATCGCCATTTGCTGGATTTCAAACAACTTAGCTCCTGGGATGGTTATTTTGGATATTGTGGCTAATATCACTTGGGCTTCATAAGTTAATATCTACTCTCATGGCTAAAACTGACAGACCTTGTAGCCAATTTCAGGATTTGTAAACCCTAGCCAAGTCAACCTTTTTCATTAGACATTCCAAGCTTCATTCTCTGTTTGGGAGGGAAGACACTTTGTGCAATCCTTGTGTAAGCTATTCCAATAGAAGTAGAAGAGAAGTTAATAGTTGATAGAGTTCCAAAAGTTCATATTCCTGCATATTCTGGCTTCCTTTAAGAAACCAGTTTCCAATGCAATTATCATTCAACATTCATACTAGGCCGATTCTGTTGGGTTGAATCTCTTATTTATTTATTTTTTCTTGTTACTGGTGTTGGGTTGAATCTACTCTTTTACAAACTGAGGGTTTGAAAAGGGTCTCCACATATGGGATGGTCTCATTAACCACAGATCGACTTCAAAAAAAGAGAACTTGACCAGACCTAACAACTAACAAGTTTGCCAGATGTGGGCACGTTTGTGTAGCCCATTTTAATGTAGTATATGTGGAGAAATGTAGACCAAGACTATACCCAACCTGACCCAGAAGCAAATGATGATACCGAATGGACTGGTGTGGGATCCACATGCTGAACCAAGTTAGTTAGACTCCAGGCTCCAGTGTGATCTGGCCGACCCATTTTATGCCATAATTCTAGCCCATCCGATCCACAGATCGTAGGGCCTCTTTAACAATTTCAAAGTAAGGTTTTAAGACTGTCGTTGACCTGGACGGTCGGACTGATCGGTCCAGAAACTGGTTAGGGTACCTGATGTGGGTTAGCCAGGCCCAGCCCACTAACGTCTGACAGTGTCAGCCACAGCAGGGGGAAGCCTTGCTGCCTTCGTACGGAGCCAACCACAGGGCGGTCGGACGTCTCGTCAGGGCCTGCTGCCTGATCTCATATGGCCTTCATCTAGTGCGTTCATCTTCACCTACCTCCAGCCCGCTCAAGTATAAATAAGAGGTAACTCCCCCTTAATGTGGGGTAGAACTTGGGATTCTGACGCAGCTCCCTCATTTACTTTCCGCACCTACCTTGTTTCCTTAGCATTTACTCTTAGAGACACGGTGTATCCGAGGACTATCACCAAGACCTCATCTGCACCCCCTCCTACTTTATACCTCGTGCTGACTTGAGTGTCGGAGCCTCCACCTCGGGTCTCCACCCGAGGCCTCTAACACTTCCTGTTTTGTAGTACCTCGGATCTCTAGGAACCTTGCCACCGGAGTGATGACTTATAGTCCTCGGAAGGAATACCTCGCCTCGGCCTAAGGTTTTTTGGCCTCAGCTTACCTCTTCCAAGGCCTCGAAGTCTTTGGCCTACCCTCGGAACTTGGAGAGTGAATTTACCTCATTGCCCCTGGCTAATCCGTGAGGCAACAATTGGCGCCGTCTGTGGGAATCGTTGCTAAGACAACCCCCTTTTTAGGATAAAGACCATATTCTTACTCCAAGCCCTCCTAAGCTTGAAAGCCATGGTGCGGAGAACCAGGAATAATCGGAACTTGGTCACCTATAAACAGTTTTAGGATGTCCTCGATCATTTGGATCGCCTTACTCAACGTATAGAAGAAGTCTACCCCTGAGCAGAAGGTCCCTCTTGGGGCAGCCACCCTGCTAGGGTGTCAGAGGATCAGTGCCGACACGAACATGTTGAGCCACTAGCCCTCGGCCAGGGCAACAACTCGCTGGCCGAGCCATTGGAGTCGGGCAACAACCATCCCCCCAATTCACCACGAAGGAACATTTGTCCTCCCAGTCGAAGGGAAAATGTGCTCGCTCAATCCGAAGATAGTCACTAACCTTCGGAGCAACACCACCGCCACCGAAGGGAGGTACCCAGGGACGATGACAGGCATCTCGGTTGCCCTGGAGTTCGCTCCCGAGGTGAGAGCCAACGCCACGCCACTCCACCTCCCGTCTCGGATCTCTGGGACGTTCTGAATGATCATCGCGCCCGCAGAGGAGCATGCGACCCGGTCTCGGAGTACTTGGGAGTCCGAGCTGACAGTCACTGAGTCCGTGAAGACAGAAGCGGGGACCACGCCCCCGTTGACCTAGGGCTTGCCGAGTTGCGAGCCGAGATCGGGGCCGTCAAGGATGAGCTCCGCCAGGTTAATGAGAACCGAGTCGACGCCTCAACCAGTCACGACAACTCCGCTGCCCGCATGGGCGCATTCACCCCAGAAATCATTTTGGAGCCTCTCCCCCCACACTTCAAGGCTCCTACTTTGGAAATGTATGACGACTCCTCAGACCCAGATGACCACATGGAGAGTTTCCGAGCACTCATGAACTCTATAGGTATTCCGACACCTTGACATGTCGTACTTTCCAGGCCACCTTGAAGGGGGCAGCGCACCGCTGGTTCTCCAGCCTCCCCCCGAGGTCAATTAGTTCTTGGGAGCAGTTCGCCAATATGTTTCTTGCCTGCTTCATTAGCAGCAGGCGATGCCAGAAGAGTGTTTTCTCACTCATGTCCATCAAACAGAAGCTAGGCGAAATCTTGCGGTCTTACATTTACCGCTTTAAAAAAGAAGAGCTCGAGGTCAGGGACCTCAACCCCATGGTATCAATGCATGCTGCCATCAACGTGACTCTGAGTTGGCTTTGTCCTCAAGTGTTCATTCGCCAAGACCCTACCGAAGATGAAGCTAGAATTCCTAAAAAAGGCCCAAAAGTACATTGCGGCCGATGAGGCTTTTGTTGGGGACCACCAGGACAAGGAAACCGAACGCAACGATTGGCACTCTAGAAAGAAAAGGAAGAAGGAAGATCATTGTGCTGATGAAGGCAAATATAATAGGAAGCCGTCGGCCTCAACCAGTATACGCCACTCAACTCCTCCCAGACCCAAATCCTGATGCAAATAGGCGAGGAGAAGTTTGTAAGGTGGCCATAAATTATGAAAAGAAACCCCAAGAGGGGGGGGATCCTAAAAAGTACTACAAGTTTCACCGCGGCGTGGGCCTTGGTATTGAGGACTGCTACGAGTTAAAGAACGAGATAGAGTCCCTCATCCACTGTGGACACTTGAAGCAGTACGTTGGAGGCAAAGCCAGCGCTTTGTCCTCCTAGCAGCAGTGGCAACAACAACAACACCAACAGGTCGCTGGAGTCATTGACATCATCATTGGGGGCTCTGCCTCAGGAGGAGCCTCAATTTCGGTCCGCAAGGCCTACGCCAGGCAGAGCATCCGAGGATTGGCCCCCAAGAGGCCAAAGCAGCAGGAGGACCTCTCCTTCACGGACAAGGACTTAAATGGGATTACAGCCCGCCATGATGATGCGTTGGTAATTTCGGTCGTAGTGGAAAACTTCCTAGTGAAGAGGATTCTCGTCAATAGTGGCTCCTCGGAAGACATCCTATTCTACAAAGCTTTTGAAAAGATGAAGATAAAGCCAGAGTGCCTTCAGCCTGCCGACGTCCCACTTGTCGGCTTCTCCGGCAATATTGTTAAGACGGAAGGAAAGACCACCCTACTAGTCATAGTAGGAATCGAGCCTCGGCAGGTGATGAGGATGATGGAGTTCCTTGTTGTGAGGATCAACTCCCCCTACAATGCAATCATGGCCGACACTTCATGCACTGTGAGCCGCTATGTCTTCCTACCACCTCGCCCTCAAATTCCCAACCAAGCACGACATCGGAGTCATTCGGGGGGATCAATATGTTGCTCGCTAGTTCTATGTGGCAGCGCTGAAAGGCAAGAACGAAGAAGCCATGCCACTGGAGGGCCTTGACTTCAGGGAAGAGCCAACGAGCTGAGGCTTATCGGCGGAGGACCTTGTCTCGATTCCTCTGGATGAGGACGGGCCCAAGAAGACTGTCCATGCCAGATCCAACCTTCCCCCACAGAGCCTATCTGAACTGGTAAGTTTCCTCAAAACTAACATCGACATCTTCGCTTGGTCCGCCACTGACATGTTCGGAATTGACCCTTTGGTCATTACTCACAGGTTGAGTGTGGACCCGAGCTCTAGGCTAGTTCGGCAGAAGAAGAGGAACTTTGCACCGGAGCGATGGAAAGCCATAGGAGAGGAGGTTGATAAGCTACTCGACAAATGGAAAGCCATCCGAGAGGCATACTATCCTAACTGGCTGTGAAATGTGGTTTTGGTTAACAAAGCTAATGAGAAATGATGAATCTGTATTGACTTCATAGACCTTAATCGAGTCTGTCCCAATGATAGTTTTCCCTTACCAAGGATAGACCACCTTGTCGACGCCACTGCAGGATATGAACTACTTAGATTTATGAATGTCTTCTCTGGATACAACCAGATAAAGATGCACCCCGAAGACGAAGAAAGACCTCATTCATCACCAAACATGGCACATATTGCTACTGGATGATGCCCTTCGGGCTTAAAAACGTAGGAGCAACCTACCAGCGCCTTGTGAACAAAATATTCAAGGATCAAATGGGGAGGAATGTTGATGCCTATGTAGATGATATGGTGGTTAAGAGCCTGAAAGTCGAGGCCCACCTCGGACCTGGCCGAGACCTTTGACACCCTATGGAGGTTTAATATAAAGCTGAACCCCAACAAGTGTGCCTCCAGCATCACTTCGGGCAAGTTTTTAGGCTTCATCATCACTCAATGAGGTATCGTGGCCAACCCCGAGAAAATACAGGCCATACTAGACATGGCACCTCCTCGGTCAGTGAAGGAAACCCAGAAGCTCACCAGTCGTGTAGCAGTGCTCAACCGCTTTATGTCAAAGTCAGCTGACTATTGTCTTCGCTTCTTTCGAGCCATCAAGAAACTGAAGAACTTCTAATGGACCAGGGAATGTCTACGAGCTTTCGATGAACTCAAGGAGTACCTCGCCTCGCCTCCCCTCTTGGCCCACCCGGTACCAGGAGAAAGTCTATACCTTTGCCTATCAGCCAGGGTGAAGTGGTCAACTCGGTCCTTATTAGAGAAGATGGAGCACAAAAACCGATATACTATGTTAGCAAAGTACTGTGTGACGTTGAAACTAGATATCCCGAAGTAGAGAAGTTGGCCTTCGCTTTCATGGTTTCAGCCCAAAAGCTTAGGCCTTACTTTCAAGCTCACTCTGTTACGGTGTTAACAAACCAGCCCCTCACAACTGTCCTCACCAAGCCTGAGACCTCGGGGCGCCTAATCAAATGGGCCATAGAGCTTTCGAAATTTGACATATGGTAGTAGTCGAGGCCCACCATCAAAGCACAAGCCCTCACAGATTTCATAATGGAGAGCACCTTTAACCGAGCTCTCCCTCGGGCCCCAGAAGACAAATCAAGAAATGGGTTTTCCGCTGGAGATGCCCCTCCTGCGTGGAAGCTTTTTGTGGACGGGTCATCCAATACCAAAGGAAGCGGCGTTGGCCTTATCCTGCTCACCCCAAATAACTCAACCATCAAGTATGCACTGAGATTCGACTTTCCAGCATCCAACAACGAAGCTGAGTACGAGGTCCTCCTCGCCGAACTTCAACTGGCCAAGGACCTTGGCTTGTCATACATCGAAGCCTTCAGCAACTCCCAACTGGTGGTTAACCAGGTGAATAGTGAGTACGAAGATAGAGAACAAAACATGTCTAAGTACCTCACCAAGTCCAAGAACTAGCCTACCACTTCTAGTACTTTACCCTGTAGCAAGTCCCATGAGGGTGGACCGCGAGGCTGGCCATGTCTAGCATTGACAAGGCGGAGAAGGAGAAGTCCGCCAAGGAAAACCTCCAGAAGGAACGGGAGAAGTTCCAGAAGGCAGCTACCGCCACCGAGGACAAGTACCAGAAGTTCCGAAAGGCGTTCTTGGACAAGCCATCAGTTCGGGAGAGCCTCAAGATTCAGCTGAAGGAGGCATGGCGACTACTCTCCAAGGAACAAATGGAACGGGTCTGGCTAGAGAGCATCATCACTGAAGTGGAGAGATGGGCAACTAAGGTTGAGAAGAAGGCTGTCGAGGCAGAGAAGAAGGCTGTTGAAGCCATGACTTCCACGGATCAATCAAAGAAAGCAGTGGTTGAGGCGATGGGGGTGTACAAGAAGTCCTCCGATTACCTGGACGCACTGGCAGAGTACACTTCGTCTTCCTACCTCGATGTTATCGAAGATACGAAGAAGGCGCTCCTACTGGTGATGTCAAATTTTGACATCGAGGGGCTGCAGGTGATTCCCGGCGCTCCTAGCGAGGCCTAACTTGCCGATGACTTCGTTCCCCCTCCTATCAATGGCGAGGCATAGGCGTAGATTCCCCCTCCTTTTTGTTCATCTACTGTAGTGTTTTGTAGTTTGTTTGTTTGTTTTGTTTTTTTTTTTTTGTGAATGTACATATGCTTGGCATACGAGGCCTTAACAAACTTTTTGTAAAGGCGATACAAAACAAGAATTAAACGATGAATGAAGCCATTTTTTGTATTCACTATGCTTTATGTATGTTGTCTTTCTTCTTTTTCTTCTTTCTTCTTCGAGAGGTCCTTGCCCCTTTGGACAATCAGGACCACGACACACAAAGAACACACAATTCACTCATAGTGTACGTTTATTTGCACGCTCGCTTCAACTAATTGGGGTGTTGGGAGCCGAGGCGAGGCCACACGTCCGAAGTGGGGCTCACCCGGCTCCCAAATTCCTTAAGTGTCAACTTAGGCAAGGCCGAAGGGACTTGGGACCGTGGCTGAGGTCATGGGCCGTGGTATGTCGCCGAGGTACTTGGGGAGACGAAGAGCCAAGGTGGAGCAGCACTATCGAGGTGCAGTTCACCTGACTTGTTTTCTTACCAAGTGTTACCTCGGGGGAGGCTGAGGCGTCCCACCGACGAAGCTGAGGGCTCGATCTTATTATTTTCGTTGCGATAAGTATAGGTAGACGAGGGGGTCACCATGCTCCAAGGTGACGAGGCGTGTAGAGGCCTCTTTCACCTTGGCATGTCGAGGGGGCCACCGTCCGTCGAGGAGGTGACGAGGCGTAAAAGGCCTCTCTTGCCCTGGCATGCATGCTCTTAGCGAGGTGCTCGTCCTAGGGTCATCATTGTTTTCCGCAATGGCTCGTGCCAAAGGCTCGTCCCTTAGATGAGGGCTTTGCATGTCGGTAGGTCCCAAGGTTGCGGGTCTTGCTATGGGCTTGTCCCTCAAAGGAGGGCTTCGCGCGTCGGCAGGTCCCAAGGCTGCGGGTCTTGCTATGGGCTTGTCCCTCAAAGAAGGGCTTCGCGCGTCGGCAGGTCCCTAGGCTGAAGGTCTTTTAGGACTTAGGACACATTCATTCAATCATCTGAGGTGAAGAGGAACTTTTTGCTTCATTCATTCATCATTTAGCCATATGTAACTACATTCATTGGAAATATATTTGGAGGTTCTCCGAGTTCCATGTTTGGGGGACGTGTCTTCCATCCAAATGTTCCAAGTAGAAAGTACCGGGGCCGAGGATTGGCTTGATCCTATAGGGGCCTCCTAGTTGGAGCCCAACTTTCCTACTCCGGGTTCGGGGACCATGGCTTTTGTAAGGACGAGGTCCCCTTCCCGGAAGCATCTTTCTTTTACTTTCAAGTTATAGTAGCGGGCCACGCGTTGCTGGTAAGCGGCTACCCTGATCTGTGCCTGCTCTCGGGCTTCCTCCAATAGATCTAGGTTGGCTATGAGTCCGCTTCGCTATAGGCCTCGACTCGGAGCATCGGCTGGCCGATCTCTACAGGTATTACCGCTTTGGTATCATAGGCAGACTGAAGGGAGTTTCTCCCGTTTTCATTCGAGGTGTGGTTCGGTATGCCCAGAGTACACTGTTCTGTTCATCGGTTCATAAGCCTTTAGCTCGGTATAGCCTCGTCTTCAGTCTGTATAGGATGGTTCTATTGGTGACCTCGGCTAGGCCATTAGTTTGGGGGTAGCCCACCAAGCTGTACTGTTGTTTGATGCCAAGGAAAGCACACCATTCTTGGAATTTGACGTCATCAAACTACTTCCCATTGTCGGTGACTAGAATGTGGGGGAGGGCGAAGCGACAGATGATGTTTTTCTCGAAGAAGTTTTGGATTGCCCAAGCCGTGGTAGTGGCTAAGGGCTCGGCTTCGACCCACTTCGTGAAGTAGTCCACGGCGACGACAAGGTACTTCCTGCCCCCCGTCGCTTGTGGAAAAGGGCCAAGGAGGTCCATTCCCCACTTAGAGAAGGGCCAAGGGCTGCTTAGGGATGAGAGTGTTGTTGTAGGCTAATGGCATATGCTGGCATGCCTCTGGCATTGATCACATCTTTGCAGAAGTTCAACTGCGTTTTTGTGAAGTGTTGGTAAAAAATATCCCTACCTCAACGTCTTCTGGGCCAGGGCCTTGCCGCCGAGGTGGTTTCCGTAGATGCCTTTATGATTTCCCTGAGCACGTAATCCCCCTCCTTGGGGCGAAGCCATCAGAGGTAGGGCAAGGTGAAGGATCTTTTATACAACTTTCCTTTGAGCAATGTATAGTGGGCTACCTGACGTTGGAGTTGTCTAGCTTCATTCTTGTCGTCGGGCAATTGTTCTTTAAGGAGGAAGTTGATGATAGGGGTCCTTCCATGATGTCTCGGCCCCTATTGGTAGTATTTGAGTTTCTTCAATGGTCGGCTGAGATAGCTTCTCTACACAAACAATACTGCCAAGGACCGTGCTCGAGGTGCTTGCTAACTTGGGCAGGGCATAAGCCCTCACGTTTTCCGCTTGTGGGACTTGCTACAGGGTGAAGGGCTGGAAGTGGCAGGCTAGTTCTTTGACTTTGGCAAGGTACTTAGACATGTTTTGTTCTCTGGCTTCGTACTCGCCGTTCACATGGTTGACCATCAGGTGGGAGTCGCTGAAGGCTTCGATGTATGACGAGCCAAGGTCCTTGGCCAGTTGTAGTCCGACAAGGAGGGCCTCGTACTCGGCTTCGTTGTTGGGTGCCGGAAAGTCAAATCTCAATGCATATTCGATGGTTGAATTATCCAGGGTGAGAAGGATAAGGCCAGTGCCGCTTCCTTTGGTATTAGATGACCCATCCACAAAAAGCTTCTAGGCAGGAGGGGTGTCTCTGGCGGGGCGCCCATTTCTTGATTCATCTTCTAGGGCCCGAGGGAGAGATCAGTTGAAGATGCACTCCATCATGAAATTTGGGAGGGCTTGTGCTTTGATGGTGGGCCTTGGAGGACTTCTTGTACACCTCTACCGCCTCGGCCACTGCTTTCTTTGATTGATCCACCGAGGCCATGGCTTCAGCAGCCTTCTTCTCGGCCTTGGCTTCCCGTTTCTCTGCTTCAATGGCGATGCTCTCTAGCCGGACCCAGTCCATTAGTTGCTTGGAGAGTCCTTGCCACGCCTCCTTCAGCTGAGTCTCGAGGCACTCCCAAACTGATTGCTTGTCGAGGAACGCCTTTCGAAACTTCTAATAGTTGTCCTCGGCCAAGTGATGCTGGCCCTCGTCGTAGATGGCCTTGGGGTCGCTCTGCAGTAGGCGATAGCGATCCCTCGGTAGGATGGCCCCGGTCACCAGCTCCTGGATGACCCCCTCATCCTGAATGGAATCCCCTTCTTGGAGTTGCCACTGCGGGCGGAAGATCTTTGTGGCCCCCTCGGCTCTCTTGGGGTGCCCCTATACTGATGGAGGGGCTGATGAAGGCCCGAATGGGCACTTCCCGGGCGTGGACCTCTACACCACCTCCTCGGTCTGTCTCTTTGTATTGGCCACCTTCTGCAGTGGATCCTCTCTCGGTGTATCTATTGTGGACCTCTTCTTACTTGCCTCGGACCCGTCTGTGGGCTTCTTCGACGCCTCGTTCCCGGTAGTTGGCTCTTTCGGTGCCTCCGTTAGCTTTTTGGCCCCCTCCAAGGGCCTCTTCACCCCACTAGTGACTTCCTGGGGTGTCACCACCGGTTTCTTCCCCTTAGCGGGGACTTGCGGATTTCCCCCCTTTGCCGGGCCGCTTCGGCATTTGTCCCCCGACTTTCTTGCCGGCATGCTTCGCCCGGGCCTTCTCCAACAAATGCTGCTTGGCGTCCATGGACACTTTTGCAAAATACCAAAAGAAAACAATTAGTACATCAAAGCGAAAAACGTAAAAGATGTACTGAGTAACCATAAAACCTCTCCTACCAAGGGGGACTGGCTTAATCCCAATGAAGACTAGGGGGACCTCCTCCTCCACCAATGGCTTCGCCTAGAATGTCCCCATCACAAGCAAGTGAACTAAGTTGCAGCCTCTTCACATTGGAACGGTGGGGGACATCTCTTGGCGGTGACTCAGGCCTGCCCCCAGTCAGACTTGAACCGCCAGCCCTTGGGGCAGGAGACGTAGAAGAATTTGTCCTTCCACCTATGGATGGACGAGGGTTATGCATAGGCTTCCCCCTCCGAGGGCGGAAGTAATACATGTTGGCCTCGGAAGCGTGCTTTCGAGGCACGGACATGGCACAGAACATCCTCAATGTCATCTCCACACCCCTGAGCCGAGTCCACACTATCATCGCTACGATTGTCCTAAGGGCGTTGGGTACAAGTTAACTGATAGTGATACCGTACCACTCCAACAAATCAGAGATTAAAGAAGGGAGGGGAAACCTAAGGCGAGACTCGAAAAAATGCTGGTAGACACAGATTTCCCCCTCCTCGGGGGTCCACGGCCGATCGCCCACATTGAGGACCCTCAAGTCATAAGACCGGGGTATGTGGAACCTCCTCGCTAGGGATTTGACCTGGCCCACACCAAGGAGTTGTCAAACTCCGAACACGGAACACCAGCGTCAGCCACCCTTCGGGCAGCCGCCCACTGGCTCGATGACAACTTCCACGACATCCTCCTTAGAGAAAGGAGACCCTTCAGTCTCTCTCAGCGATGTTGATGCGACACTTTCATGGGGAGAGTTATTCCCCTAGTGGCTTCCCTCGGAACCCCCCGAGGCTAACCTTTCCCTCAGTACAACCACCTCTCGCCGAAGGGGGGCTACGGCTAAGGAACCTAGAGAAGATAGAGGGGAAGGGGTTGCAAGGGAGCTCCCTCCCGAGGTGTTTGGGAATTCATGGCATTCAAGGCCGGAGTCTGAAAATGACATAATCAATTACCTAAGTGAAGACGAAATGTCTTGGAGAATGGAGGAACTGGGAAAGTCTTAGAGGATTGAGAGTTGAGGAGCTGAGTTCACTCGATAGCAAGGGCGTCTAAGTTCAAATGAAAGGGAAAGTCACCACCAGGGCCCCTATTTAAAGGAAAATGGACGGCTTGGATCTCATTGAATTCGACGGCTGAGACATCTCCGCTTCCACCATCCAACTACAATGCGCCACCCGGCACTCGTCCTTGGAAGGCAAAACGATGCCCAAACAACGGTTCAGATCAACACGAGTCCAACGGTTACGGGAACCCTCGTATGGCCCTCATCTAGTGCGTTCATCTTCACCTACCTCCAGCCCTCTCATGTATAAATAAGAGGTAATTCCCCCTTAATGGGGGGGCAGAACTTGGGATTCTGACGCAACTCCCTCATTTATTTTCCGCACCTACCTTGTTTCCTTAGCATTTACTCTTGGAGACCCAGTGTATTCGAGGACTGTCACCAAGACCTCATTTGCACCCCCTCCTACTTTACACCTCATATTGACTTGAGCGTCAGAGCCTCCACCTCGGATCTCCACCCGTGGCTTCTAACACTTCCTGTTTTGTAGTACCTCAGATCTCCAGGAACCTTGCCCCCAGAGTGACGACTTATAGTCCTCAGCTTCTATGGTCCTCAGAAGGAATATCTCGCATCGGCCTAAGGTCTTTGGCCTCGACTTACCTCTTCCAAGGCCTCAAAGTCTTTGGCCTACTCTCGGAACTTAGAGAGTAAATTTACCTTGTTGACCTCAGCTAATCCATGCAGCAACAATACCGGTTCTATTTCGGCCCCAAATCGTTTTTTTCCTTAAAGCTGTTGGTTAGTGGTCTGCTGACCCAGGTGTTCAAACCGTTGATTTGTTTGACTCAAATGGCGGTTTTCAGCCAATTGTTGTATTTTAATTATTTATATTTTTGAATTTTTAAAAATCACAAGCTAATCCATTTAGAATCGACGGTCAAACCACTGACCCGAAAACCGGTGGCCAAAGCAGTTCCGGTTTCGGGTTGTTTTTTACAAATGGGTAGATGGTAGTTGGGGTTAGGCCATAGGAGAATGGTTATGGTGGTTGAGCACTATTTCTTCTTTGGGTGTAGGGCCTCTAAACATAGAAAGGAGTACAGATGACTCCCCATTTCTATTGGTGTTTGCTTCGTTGACACACTACACATAAAAATAATAGTCGGGAGGGCAGAAGAGCACCAAAACGGAAAGGAAGAGCAAGGCAGCAGAGACCCAGCATGTACAGGGACGTATCAGCTTGTAACACTTACAACTATGGAGATGCCCTGTACTGGAACTCCCGGTACGTGCAAGAGGCCGGGTCCTTCGATTGGTACCAGCGTTACTCGGCTTTGCGCCCCTTTGCACGCAAATATATCCCCACCTCTTCTCGTGTCCTCATGGTTGGCTGCGGCAATGCTGGTATTTCCTCATCCCTTTCCAAAATTAAAGCTTGATAGGAAAAGGGCTTCCTTTTCTGGTTTGTCCATTGAAAGCACGACGATGTTAGGGTTTTCAGAGAAAACGGTGCCACTCAGAGTGGGTGATTGTAGGTTTTCCATGACTGTCTCTGAACAATAGTGTATAATTTTTGTGCTTTGGGACTGGGAGAGCCAATTCCAGAATCCAGGCATGGGGTCCGTCTCTTCAGGTCATCAGTTTTGTGACATTTATAGATAATCCGGTATTTGGGTATTGTCTTGTCATGGTGGGGTTTTGAAAAGGAGCTTCCTTTTGGGCTGTGGGTCGTAAAGGGTTATTCTTTTTCTTTTCCTTTTCTCGGTTGAAGTTTATATTGATTTTATTAGTTGTCTATGAAACAATAGCACTGGATATATGTACTCTGGTACTTAGATTTCAAATATGGATATTGTCTTCTTTTAGTTGGTCACTATTGTTGGGACATGTATAGAATTTGGCTATTTCATGGTGAGTTTCTAAAAAGAAGAGGTTTTTTAGGGTCAACCACAATACCTATTTGTGTTTTTCACACAATTTCCCATTTTATATTTCCATTATTTTCTTTTCCTGGTACTGAATTTTGGGGTTTGAGTTAAGAAAGTGAAGAATATAGGTTTCTATGTTATTATTTTGACTAACTCCCCTTCTTGTGAAAGTCGGCTGATTTTTCCTTGTTGAGGAACTAAATCTATCAATTGATTGGAAAATTTGTGCGCCATTCTGTGGAACAATGGGTGATATTGGCGGGGTAGGGGGAAGTGGGAGGGTTCAATGGTCAGATTTCTTAGAAGAGAGCTCAAAAAATGAATGACAAGTTAAACCATAGTAGAACAAATAGAACATTCTTCAAGACTGCATTTGGTAATGTTGGCAGTAAGTTCTAAAGTGTTATGTGATTACTGAAGCCATGGGAATGAATTCAAAGTGCTTGGAACCCAATGTGATTTTCTTTCAAGATATAAAGATAGACTGGTTCTTTTGTCTCTACATGGTTGTTTATGAGTAGAAGATGTTGATATAATAATTTAATTGGTTAAACTTATTAATTTCTTCTATCAATGTGACAATGGCGATTTTTGGCTTATTGAACACTCCTTGTTTTATAGATAATTTTTTTCTTTGTAGGGGGTGATTCGGGTGAATGAACATTCCTGAACTATTTAAACCTGAAAACTCTGATGTTAGCAAAGCCAAAAATATAATGTTTCACATGAAAAAATCTATATTTAATGAAAGAAAAAACAATTCAGAGCTATATGGGATGCTCAGGTTAAAGCAATAAAATAACAAGAAAAGACACTGATAAAAAACAACAATAACAAAATTGATACTACTGGTATCCATATTATTATGAGCACCTGAATTAGTATTGTAATATTGTATCTATCTGATAGACAGGAGTGTTGAGCAAGTGGAACTTTTACTGCATCACAACATTCCATAGATGCACTTTATATAGTGAAAATATTATAGGGAATTTACTTTATTTGTTTAAAAAATTCTGTGAGCACTAGCCAATTGAAGTAACAGGAGAAGACAAAATCCATCTAGTATGCAGTTCCTTGGTCAGTGCTTCATCACATATAATCCAAAGTTGAGGGAGTGGAAGAATCTAAGAAGTTTCCCCAACCTTCTAACCATAGTTGTCAAGGCGAGCCTAGGCGCCCTTGGAGGCTCGCCTCACCCAGTTGCCAAGCAGTTTTGTGCACTGGATTATAAAATACTTTTATATTTTTAATTTTTTGACATTATAATTATAAAATAGACATTATTAAACATTTAAACTAGAACATTCATTTTATGTGTTTATATACTAATTTCGTTTTATTATTTTCTTATTTTGTTAGGGTATAATCAACGCAAACATTGCTAACTGCTGTATTGAACCCATGGTTCAAAGTATCGATACACCTCTGTGTATTGGCAGAGGTGTACTGATACTCCCCCTATTTTTTTTTGTTTATTTGGTTTTCAATTTCGTTTTTAAACATATATATATATATATATATATATTATTTAAAAAAATGGGTCCCCGAAAACACCTGTAAACAGGTATCGGGACCCCAAAGATACAATACAATACACCCGATACGGGGCGTATCGTATCAAAATTTTGATCCTTGATTGAACTCTCAAAAATTTCAAAACCTGAACCAATAAGCAAAGGAAGAACTTAAAATTTTGTCTAATCAACAGATTTTCTTCTTCCACATCTTCTTCTTCCACCTTTTTCTTTTCTTCTTTCCTATAACAGAAGTAGGGGTTCAGCCCCTATATTTTTTGAATTTTCTTTCCTTTGTACTTTTTCTTCTCATAAAATGTTGATTTTGTAGACTTAAACATGAAATTTATACTTCTCTTATGAAAATTATGAATAATTATTAAGGAAAGATGGTTATGGAACTTAGGGAACTACCCTAGGATATATGGTTTTACTTAAAAAAAATCCATTGTCTAGGCGTTGCCTTGGTGCCCGCCTAGGCGTTGCCTTGGCGCCCGCCTAGGCGACAAGGCGACAAGGTGCCTTGAAAACTATGCTTCTAACTAGGGATGCAAATTGGATGTCCAATTTGAAGGATTTCAACTGCATTAAGGCCAGGCCCATTTAGAAATTTAGCAAATATTAATTCAGGCCCACCCAAGTTGTATCCCTATATCTAAAACATAATTTGGTTTGTTTAGAATTTTCTGCTTCTGTTACTGAAGTATTTTAGTGTGGATGGTTCTATTTTACAGTTATGTCAGAAGATATGGTCAAGGATGGGTATGAAGACATAATGAACATTGATATTTCCTCTGTGGTCATTGACATGATGAAAAGGAAGTATGGGTATATACCTCAGCTAAAATGTATCCTTACTAGAAAAAGTTCTTCACTAGTTTTGTACTGTGAAAATCTAAACCTTAAAAAATTTCTTCCATGAAAGGCAAATTTCTTTTTTTCTTGAATCTCCTTTATTCATATCGATAGACATGCAAATGGATGTTAGAGATATGAGCTTCTTTTCAGATGAATCGTTTCACAGTGTCATTGATAAAGGTAGTGGATCTGGTCTTGTTATTGCCCATGCTTTATGTAAATCTAAGAAGTTTTAAGCTGCAAACTGATGCTTCTTTGTTTCTCATGCTGAATTTACTCATCATCCTGCTGATACTGTTTAGGAACTCTTGATTCTTTGATGGTAAGACCTTTTCTTCAAATGTTAATGATCCTCCAGTTTGTTGTTGGGCATTTTCTAACTCCCAGTTATGCTTTTGGATTCTAGTGTGGTACTAATGCTCCTATTAGTGCTGCCCAAATGCTGGGAGAAGTTAGCAGGTTTATGCTTCATCATCTCAGGACTGGACTTGTAAATACTGATGTGTCATAGGATTTCAATGGCCAATTTATGCCTAGATCCCCCACCCCCGTTTTTCTCTATTGCAGTTTTATAACCAACAATTACCTTTTCTGCCTGGATGCAGGCTTCTTAAACCTGGAGGGGTTTATATGCTGGTATGCCATGAAACTGAAATTCTATCTTTTTTTTTTCTTTTCTTTTCAATTATTTCTTTATTCTTATCCTTTATTTAAAATCCTGTAAGCTTTAGCCTTGTTTTTCCCATTTTTACAGATAACTTATGGTGATCCAACTGTAAGGATTCCTCATTTGAACAGACCAGTATTCAATTGGAAAATTACATTGTACATTATACGTAAGTTTTCTTCTAACAAGTTCTTGTCTCATACTTCTGTTGATTTTATCAGTAAATTTTTGTTCTATAACTTTCCTTCTCTTATTTGGATGCGCAATTTTTTTTGATTGGCAACAGGAAAACCAGATTTTATTACTAATAAAAAATACAAGAAGAGGTTGTCAGTTACAAAACAATTAGAAACTTGATCATGGCCCCTGCTATCTCACCCCAATACACTTTTATATTACAACTGAGCCCAAAACATTTGTTGTCTAGTGACCCTTGTTTTGCCAAATCATCGTCCAAGCTGTTAGCTGATCTTTGCACTCATTGTATTTCCAATTGCATGTCTTTAGAATACCAGTGAAACCATCTTACTTCATTCCTATAGGTCCAGTTTGCTGCTGCAGTCTTCAATAACCAGCTAATAACCACTTTAAATCACCTTCAGTGACCAGTTTATCAATCCCCATATCCTTTGCCTTCTGCACTCCAATGGCCCAATCACAGCTGCCTTTAACTCTGCCCTCATAGAATAGAATCTCCTTCCCCTATCAGGCGTAAGCCCTGAATAAGAAGCATGTAAGATACCATTCTCATCTCTTATTACTCCCCCTATCCCTGATGGACCTGGATTTCCCAAACTGTTTCCATCAAAGTTCAGCTTCATCCATCCCCTAGCTGGTTGTGACCAGTCCTTTTTCAGCGTCATCTTCTTAACTGAGGAAGCTACAACCACACCCCAGTTCCTGAAAAAAATCATCCATCATGAAATATAATAACAAATGCACTATATTTACCCAATGTATAACTCTCACTGTGATGCATTCTATAACAGCCTCTTTACTTCTTTCCTTCAATGATTCTACTGTTTCTTTCCTCCCACAATGTCCATAATATTTCCACTCTTGTACAGCTCCACATAATTTTGCCTCTCCTTCTAGAACACCTGAAAGTAGTGGCATGAAACAATCTGTCCAAGCTTATAGGGGCATTCCACCTGCACCCAGAACAAGCAAGAAACCAAGCAGGAAAGGGATAGGACATTTAGTAAGTAGAAAGCAGTTTCACCATTCGATTTGCACATGATGCACCAGTTGGGGAACAAATACCAGTTTGGTCTTCTTCTTGTAACAAATCTGAAATATTAATGCTTCTGAAAAAGACTTTCCAAGACAAGGCAGCAACTTTAGGAGGGATAGGGACACACCAAACTTCCTTCACAGAAGAGGAAAGAGGAAAGGGATTAGAAACCATTACAGACTTGAAAAACAGAAGCACAAGAAAAAGATCCCCCAGGACTAAGGGCCCGCACCTTCCATCCCCTTCATTGAAATAAAACACCACCCCCTCTAGAACTAGAATATTCAAAAGATTAGAGAACTGTGGAATTTTCAAGTCCTTAATGTTCATCTAGAACTCCAAGTTCCAGTCAACACTTAGGGATGGCAATTGTGCAGGTTGGGTTTGGGATAAACTTCAACCCAACCTGTCTTGACCCAGCCCAACCTGCCCAACACATTAACCTTGTAACAACTTGAGTTTTATGAGAACTAATTAAAAGTAACAACCAACTCTCTTTTGACAATTTAGTTAGGCATGGCTTAATGGTAAAAGTGGTCATCCTTCACACAAGTGTTCAAGGTTAAAATTACATTACATGCATATTATTTATACATGGAGAATTTAAGAGCAGTTAATCATTTGGAGCCATTTGATTGGGTTTGGGTTCTGGGTATATGGTTGAGCCTCTTTGGTTTGAAATTTGAATCTAGCCGGGTTTGTATTCAGATTGATCGGCTCAGGTGCGGTTGAATCATTCGAGTTTGGACTGGTCGGCCTGAATCAGATTGAGCTGGACCAACTAGGTTCGGGCTGCTTTGTGTTGGTTGTAGTCGAACATCCAAATCCAAAACGAATTGGGTCGACCCAAATCGGATCAGTTCAGTTCGCATGGCATCACCTGTGCCTCATCTGGTCAGGTACATTTGGGCCATTCTGATTCAAATCAGACTGAGTTGGGCTGAACTGAGTTAAACGGATCTAGTTACTTTGAACTGAACATGGTCGAGCCGGGTCGATTGAAATCAAGTTGGTCTGAAATACCTAGCTGTGTTTGGATTAATTCAGGTTGGGTACGTTGGGCCATTTGGTCCTGAATCAAATTGGACCGGAACGGGCCATTGGACCATTTGACTGAGTTTGGGTTCATGCCAATATGGGTGAATTGTGTTGACCGGAAAAGGAAATAGTTTTAGTCAATAATTATTTCCAATAGTTAATTAGAATTTAATGCATTAATTATCAATTGTAATTGTGAGTTAACTTGAATGAAGAAAATTAATGAAAAAATGGCTAGGCAATTTACACATTTATCATTAGTGATTAACCCACTGGGTACCCACAGCTTGGCCCAACCCAACCCAACCCAACCCAACCCATTTAAATTTATGCAATGGATGACTCAACCCATTCCCAACTCACTAAGTAAATGAGCAGGTTGGGCGGGTTTGGCATGTTCAAGAGGTTGGGTATGAAATTGCCGTCCTTATAACACCAAAGTTTGAGAGCAAAGGAGCTATAAATTCAGAGACAGGTTTACCCTTTAAAGTGGATAAAGTGTACAAAGAGGGTTAGAGGGGAACAAAGATTTTAGAGGGGCATCCCCCACCTGAAGATCTTTCCAAAATTTTATCTTGTTACTGGAAGAGAGATCATACCTGACATGATTAAGAAACAAAGGAGCTTTCCAATGTGAAGCAAGAGTGGTCCTATACAAGAGTCCAGCATCCCAGCCATTGTCCAAAAGTCCATGAATACTCTCCACAACCTTATGTGAAAGATTCTCATGTTCCAGTGGAAATTTCCACAACCATTTCCTATGTAAAGCGAAATTGTTCTTACTCAAATTTTTTTTTGATGAATAATTGTTCTTACTCAAATTCCCTAACCCCAAACTTCCTTCTTCCTTCTACACACTACCTCCCATTTAACCCGATGGCCCATCTTATTCACCAACCTCTCCATCCTATTGACAACTGCTCGTGGCATTCTAAACACTGAGAGATGGTATAGAGAAAGATTAATAAGATTAATCCCCCCCAGTCAGATGTAGTTCTTTTTCCCCAATTTCTTTTCAAAATTTTCTATCATTGTAACTCAAAAGCTAAATGATCTAGGGTTTGCACCTAATTGGACATCGGCCACCCACAAGAAAGACATCCTAACATTGTTGCCCTAGACTCTACTTCATCTTCTCCTAGATTTATCCCTGCCACCATGCTCTTGCCCCAATTAACTTTCAGATTTGGCACTTTCTCAAAAAGTCTCATCAAAAGTCTTAAGCTTTCCACCCAACAACTATACTCTCCATCACAGAAAATGAAAATGGTTGTCATCAGCAAATTATAAATGGGTAATCACTAACCACCATCCCTTTTCTTCCTGTCACAGAAAATGATATGCACAATTTGGTTTTTCATCAAGTGGAAGTTCCATTTTTTTTTCTGTTTTTAATTTAGTATTTACCTTTTGTGATATCATTGGTCCAGCGTATAGCTGCTCTTGACTAATACTACCTGATATCATCTTAATGATAAAATCATACAATATTTAACCTCTCAGTTGGCTCCATTCTTTTTGGGTGTTCAGACTTCAGACTAGCTTTAAATTAATTGATCATCAATATGAAACATTAATCTTTTCTAATTGTTCAATCTGAAACAGTAATTTTTTTTGGGTGTAGTACCTTTTGCCTCTGTATTTTGCTAAATGATTTAGTTGGTCTTTACTTTCCTGTTGTTAAGTGGCACAACTCCAATATTTGAAGCCCTTTGGAGCATGCATATGTATGAAACATGCTAGGAATTACCCGAATCCAGCATCCTCACCCTCTCTCATACCTCTTATTTCTTTGTAGGTACTTGTATAATTAGAAAAAAACTTTAAGGCATCTGTATGCTTAGATATATTTGGTTAAATCATTTAAAAGAATAGCCATATATTTTAAAACTGAAGTTCTTTTGAAGTAATCAAACCATTTGAAATTATTACGTGCTACTTAAGATTACATTTATGGATGTCAATTACCTTCCCTCAATAGGTGCATATGAACAATTCTTCCACAAATCTTTAGCTAGATCGAAAAGAAGATTACATTGTACACCTTTAAATATCTCTTGTACTTTGATCATCATCATTCCCTCCTGTTTAGTGCCATTAAATATCTCTAGTGCTTTTCTGAGAAAAAAATCTTCTACTGCTTGCATACCTGATTATCACATTGGTGTAAACAGCAACATTTTTTTCCCTCAAAGTTCAGAAAAAGAAATTTGAAAATTGAAACTTATATGTCATAAATATAATTCAACTTTTCTTTGGTGGAGCATACTTTATTAAGTATCCATTCATTTGATCAAAATAACAAGTACCTGCTAGAAAGAAAATTGATCAGATCATAAACAGTTCTGTAGCGAGGTTTTCTGGATATATTTTGATTGTGCTAATGTGGTGGCTGCATCATTGGCACAGAATACCTGTAGATATCCTTGTGTTTCTAGAGTTTTGTTTGCCAGCTACTTCTCTTTCTGTGTTTGAGTGTGTACATTTTGGGGGGGTGGGGGGTTTAATCTTGTTCTTGGGAAGAACCTGATTGGATTTTAGTTAGAAAGATATCATGAGCATGAAAGCAGCAAGCAATAGCATCATCCATATTATAGTCATAGTATCATCTAGAGCATCAAAGCAGCAATAGCTGCTTGTCCATCAAATATGTTTTAGTTGGTTTTATAGGTAATGTTGGCTCTCTTTCTGTCAAAGAATATATTTTTATTTCCGCTTTGTGCATGTTGGCAAGGAATTGGACGATAATGCCACTTGGATAATCAAATTTTGGTATGATACGTCTTTCTGTTTAGGACTTAAATTTTATGGGAATTGGATTAATTGTTATACTTGAAAGTGAGCTCAAGATTTTAACTCTTTGTCAGTCACATGTATAATCTTATCATGGTAAATAAAGAAGCCCTTTGGCAATATATCTGTTTCCCAGAACAACAGAAACTACGTCAGATTTTGAACTGTTACGACAGTTTCTTTCTTTTGTTTTTACTGCTTGTATCATTAGAATCTTTTTGTTCTTTTGCAGCGAGACCAGGATTTGAAAGGCCGGATGGTTGCTGTTCGTCATCAAAGTCATTCCTGGAACCTGTTCCTCTGACGGAGAAGGGCCTGCTTCCAGCAGACTTTGTTCTGGAAGATCCAGATTCCCACTATATATATGTGTGCCAGAAAATGGATGAAACAATAGTGGATATAAGCCATCCAACCATGCAACAGGTGTGAGCACATGTACCTGATGAAAGGGAGGGTAAAAGAAACCTGATTCTCATTGTATTTAGCCTTGAAAGCTCTAATACCATCATTCAAACCATTTAATTTTCAGAAGTTCTTGTCTAACCTCAAGTGTTTACGACTTAGGAAGGCTATCCAGGATTCCAGTGTAACTTGTAAGCTTCATACCAAAATTTATGATTGATGATTAGCTTTGGACCTTGTTATGGTGTGGTGTGCAGATGTGTAAAAATATCAGTACTTGAACCAAAACCAATTCGCATGGCTTCATGTAGACCACATTTTACATACTTAATGTTGGCAATTGATCAAGTTGTATGGGCCTATGGGGATTGGGGGTGTGTTTGGACTAATTCTCCTTTAATTATCTCTTTATTTGTAAAAACTTTTTTATTTTCTTATCCTGCTTAGCACATCCTATAGTTTATCTCCAAATTATTGCTTCTATAAATGTCCAAGAAAAAGAAAAGAAAAAAAGGGAAAAAAACTGTAACAAAGAGAAGGGCAAGACAAAATTCAAATTAGCGTAATATTCAGTCTTATAGTTTGCTATGAATACAAAAATTTTATGTAGGAATTCAAGTGTTATATTGTGAGACCCATTAAACGATCTGATTATCATGATTCACTAGGCACGACTCCCGTATTGATACGGGGCCGCTAATATGAACTAATTTAAAATTTCAATTTTTTTACATCATTTAAATTAAAAATTTAGGTTGGGTTTTTCATATATTGTTTGGATAGGTTTTTATTTGATTTAAGAGAATTACTATATTTTATCTAGGGAAAATTTCTACTTTGTACTTTAGGTCGAGTGTCAATTTAGTACAGCACCCCAATTTTCATTTTACGATAATTTAGTATCCCGTCAGTTAGAAAATAAAAAGACTTAAATACCCTTTAGCTATTTCGAGTAATGCATGAGTTCTCTATTGAAATTACAAAAATGGTCCCATTAGCTATTTCCACCTATGCAAGTGGAAACTAATGTTCACACTTGTAGTTACCGAGATTGGCTCCAAATCCAGATCGTCCATATCTAAGCAGTGGGTTCCACCCTTGAGAGTTGAATTGGGTAAGATTCTTTCCTGATGGTTGATCTGATGTGAGCCTAGATTTGAGATTTTAGTTGGGATGATGTTAATGATTTTAATAATTATATTCGAAACTTTGAAGGTCAAAACTCAAAAACACGGAGAGGTTTTGCGGAATCTGTGGATTTCTCATACCAGCCTAAAACCACTTGCCTTTCCTCTGCAGAAGCCCACCGGGCTTCTTGCTGGCGCCAGAGGGGTCATTGCCTTCGGAGCCACCGTCGTTGACGATGTAGAAGACCACCATGATGAGAAGCCTCACCATGTGCTACGCTGGAATGTTGAATGTGTGATATCTCTCTGGATTTCACAGGAGGAGAGGGATTATTGAGAGAGAGAAAGAGCGAGAGAGAGTAGTGTCGTCACTGTTCATCGAAGGAGACGATGAATAGTGATGAATGGATGGCGAGGTTCAAACTAGAGGAAGGAGAAGAAGGTGAAGATGGGGAATAGGGAAAGAAATACCAAGAAAGATGAAGAAAACCAGCGTAACCTGATGCTGAGGAAAGCGAACTCGCCACCTCCTCTGATGGTCTGGATGAAAATGGAAAGTTGGCAATGAACAGCACAAAAATGGGAAGTTGGCAATGAACAGTATGAATCTTGTAAGTCATCATGGCAGTGAAAATGCTAAATTGGCAACCCAAGTAATCTCAACTGGCATAAACTCTGATCTCTCGTCTCTCACTCTACTTAACGCAACTCTTATAATTCGAAAAGAAACCATCTCTCTCTGATCTCTTATGGCTTCTACAACTTCTTCTATGGAAGACATAATGGACAACATTGGCCTTGGTAGTGCCAAGGAAGAAGACGCTAAGGTTATCGGAGATGCAACCTCTCTCTAATCCTCCTATAATGATCGGATTCGACCCCTCCTCGACGCCGTAGACCAGCTGCGCCACCTCAATGTCATGAAAGAAGGCATTGAGCTCCCCACCATTGTCGTCGTCGGCGACCAGCTCAAGTGAATGAAGAACAGCACCTGGGGGGTGTTTGTTCTTTAGTTGCACCGCCAGACCATCTTTCATCAGTGAATCTAGAGAGAGAGAAGCTGGAAAACAGAGGGTGGAGGAGCTGGATTTAGGAGAGTTACATATATTTTGGGAAGAGGTACGGCTTGCAAGGTTGTGGAGAACTAGAGATGCTTAGAATTGAGAAGCATCCGGACCTCCTCCTTTGTCTTAGGCGAGAGCTAGGAGGTGGACCTCCGAATGGTGGCAGAGGTACCTCTGTTCCCATCACAATGGACCAACTCTTCAAACGCCTAAGGTTGTAAAGGTGGTGGTCTGCGAGGTGGAGCTTGTGGTGGCCATCGGAGGTGACAACGAAATCGGAAAATCATTAGCAGCAACAGAAGGACCCTTGCAGTCGAACAACTCTTGGATCGCCATTGATACAACATTTAAACAGACTCACAGTCTCAATCTCAAGTGAAAGAGACTGAGATGGCCGGTGATACAACTATTGATACAACTGCTCAGTCTCAATCTTTAACCTCCCTGTGCTTAGTTGAACAATAGTTGTATCAATGGCGATGGCCGGTGATACATCAGTAGTTGTATTAAAGAGACGAGTGGATGAGCACGATCCTCGCAGTCTCAGTCTTAGGTTAAAGACTCGCCATTATACAGCAGTTGAATAGACTACTTGGCGATGGCCGATGACTCGCAAGAGGGGGTGGACGTGAGGAAGAGGAAGACAACCAGAAGTTGGATTCGAGGAAGAGGAAGAGGAGAGGAATGTCGTCGGCGTCGCTATTGATACAACAGTTGACCAGTGAGATGATGAGCGTGTTTTAGGATGGTAAAATGGTCTGTATATTTTTGTAAAGGTTAGTTTTGGTATTTCGAAAATATTTAATATCACCTGATTCTTTTAACAGACGATGAATTAATGTCGGGTATTAAATTGACGCTAAATAAAAGTTGGGGTACTAGATTGTCGCATTTTTAAGTTGGGATATTAAATTGGCACTTGACTAAAATACATACATGGTACCTATGGAGAATTTTCACTTTTATCTAGTATGTGACCAACTCCGTTATTGGGGCAGTCACACATATGTATCATTTTTGGCTTTTACTCCTATTTTTTATTTTTTTTATAATAATATTATTTTATTTGAATTTTTTAGAAGATTTTATTTGAGTTTCACTATTTATCTAATAATTATATTTATATTTGAAATTCAGATAAAACTAAGCAGTTGTGACATTTCTTGCATTTTTTAGAAATAGTTTAATTATTATATACTATATATACTAACGTGCTATGTGGCGTGAGGTCGCGGACAGCCCAGGCTATTGAAGGTAGACAGCCAAAGTTTTAGGCTTTGTCGGTTGGTCATGTATTTGCTTGGGAGTCAAGTCAATACCGTGTGGAGCCCAATCTAAATACATAATTGAGTTGACTGGTGACACGGTCGTTCAGCCATCAATAGTTTAATTACTACCTCCATGGTCCATCCCAACCACGCACAGACTTCATAATATTCTAAACGAGGTGGGCCTTTGGGAGGCCAATTTCACTTCTCACTCAGCCCCAAGGTGAATAGAATATGAGAAATGTGGTCAGATCATATATCGGAAACACGGAAATCACCAAGTTAAATCAAAGGATGTCATGCTTTTCAAGTAGTCACCAAGGAAAGGAAATGTAATAAAGTAAACTAATTGGTAACATAAATGAAAATCTCCAAATAATTAAAAGAAGAGTAAATTTTTTAAATTATGTTTATAGTTTAGTTAATTGACTTAATGTATTTTTACTGTTTTAAAAAATGATTAATACTGTCTCTATCTCTATTGTATTTGACAATTCATTAATACCGTGTGAAGACAGCACGACTAGTAACGGAGTTGGTAATAAGGTCGTCGTCTATAGCGATCAAACCATTACTCCATATATACCTCATATTTTGCTTAATCCCCCTGCACATTACATTGTTCTTTCAACCACCTGCAGCTTCATCCATTTCTGATACCCTGCAATCCCCGAACAATGGAAGCTGCAGTTTTGTGTGCATTCGTGGAAAAACTTTTTGGAAGTTTGAAATCGCTAGTTGTCCAGGAGTATGGATTAACCACGAGTGTGAAGAAGGAACTGGAAAAGTTGGAAAGCACTGTGTCGACGATTGAAGCTGTTCTCGAAGATGTAGAGGAGAAGCAATTGAATAGTAAGGCAATAGGAGATTTTCTTTGGAAGCTTAAAGACGCTCTTGATGATGCAGATGATGTATTAGACGAGTTTTCAACAAAAGTTCTGCGTCGTAGAGAAGAGAGAAGAGTATTAAACAAGGTACGCAAATTCCTTTCATCTTCAAAACAAATAATTTTCCGCCATCACATAGGCCACGAGATTAAAAATGTTATGGAGAGATTCGTTGGGATTGCCGCTGAAAAGTCCAAATTTCATCTGACGGAGGGTATCATTAGCAAGAATTATGAGAGTGAAGAAAGACAGAGAGAGACCACTTCTATTGTACTTGAATCGGAAGTGTATGGAAGAGATGATGATAAGGAAAAGGTTGTGGAATTGTTGGTGGACAAGTTTAATGAAAATGGAATTTCAGTCATTCCCATTGTTGGGATTGAAGGCCTAGGCAAGACAACTCTTGCTCAATTGGTTTACAATGATGGAAGGGTGAAGAGTCTTTTTGAGCTCAGAATGTGGATTTATGTGTCTGATGATTTTAACGTGGAAAAGCTTACAAAACAAATTATTGAATCTGCGACAAAACGCAAATGTGATGTCCCGAATAAGGACCTTCTGCAGCGTCGCCTACAAGAGGAATTAAATGGGAGGCGGTATTTACTCATTCTAGATGATGTCAACAATGAGGATTCTGAAAAGTGGGAGGAGTTGAAGAAAGTGTTGATGAGTGGAGCAAGAGGGAGCACAATTATAGTAACTAGTCCTAGTACCAAAGTGGCACGCATTATGGGTACAGTGGATCCATACCATTTGAGTTTTTTATCAAATGATGATTGCTGGGAATTGTTTAGAAGAAGAGCATTTGGAGTTGAAGAGGTTCCATGTAACTTGGTGGCCATTGGAAAGGAGATTGTGAGGAAGTGTCGTGGGTTACCATTAGCAGCAAAAGCTTTGGGAGGATTAATGAGGTCCAAGAGAGAAGAACGGGAATGGTTATACGTAAGAGACCATGGGGATTTACTTGAAGATGCAACTGGAATTTTACCTGCCTTAAAGTTGAGTTATGATCATCTTGCACCACATCTGAAGCAATGTTTTGCGTATTGTGCATTATTCCCTCAAGATTATCGGATTAACAAGCAGACTCTGATTCAATTATGGATAGCAGAAGGCTTTATTCAGTCATCAATAACAGGTAAGGAGGTAGAGGATATTGGTAATGAGTATTTCAGTGAGTTGGTGCAGAGGTCGTTCTTTCAATATGCTTGGGAAGACGAGTATGGAAACTTTGAATGGTGCAAGATGCATGACCTTGTGCATGATCTTGCTCGATTTGTTGGAAGGACTGAATGGCGCATGATTAGCATAACTGATAATGGCCCCTCCTCCACAGGGAAAGGGAAAAGAAGGGTGCGGCATTTATCACTAGATTATGGTAAGTCATGGCTGCAAGGAGTGCAACGAATTAATTGTAATCCTTTCTTCCATAATGAAGAGTTGAAGGCTGCAAGAACATTGCTAGTGTTGAATAATCGTCATGGATATGTTTTGCAAAATTTGTCCTCCACCTTGAGTTATTTTAAGAGATTAAGAGTACTTAGTTTAGGAGGTATGGAAATAGAAAAGCTGCCTACTTCCATTGATAAGCTTGAACACCTACGGTATCTTGACATCTCTGAAACAAGAATTACTAAACTTCCATCATCCCTTGCTTCCCTCCTGAATCTACAAACATTGAAGATCTCAAATATTAACCAAGTAGTAAAGCTGCCAAAAGGCTTGACCAAGCTGATAAACCTCAGACATCTTGAATTCAATAAATTCTCGAAGGAGGTTCAAATCCCTAGAAGGATAGGGCGATTAACTGGATTACAGGCATTATCAAGATTTATTGTGGGCGAGGAGAGTGGGCGTAGCCTAACAGAGTTACAGGGCCTAAATAATCTCAGAGGCGAGATTATAATTAAAAACCTGGAGAATGTAAGGAATGCAGGTGAAGCTGAGGGAGCCAATTTGAAGAGCAAGCCAAATCTATGCTCGTTGTGGTTATTTTGGTCGTTGAAGAATGATGACAGGGACAGCAGAAGTAGTAGGGGTGGTGGTAATTTGGGGGAGGAAGTATTTGAATGTATATGTATGCAGCCACACCCAAATTTGAGAAGATTAAAGGTGTACGGATACCCAGGGAGACAAACTCCAGGTTGGATGACGAAAGGGAATTTATCCATGCCCAACCTTGTTGAAATACAACTATGGAAATGCAGGAAATTGGAATATGTCACTGCCCTGGGGCATTTGCCCTGCCTGAAGACACTTGGATTATATCATATGGATTCCATTAGATACATGATGGATGGCAGTATTAATACTAATCATAAGGGCATTGGCATTGCCGGAGGTGTACCTGATGAAGTAGTGATATTTCCTTCATTGACGGTCCTTGAGATATGGAATATGCCCCGTATGGAAGGATGGTTGTCGGGAAAAGAAGAGGAGGAGGAGGGAACAACACCATTACTATTGCTAGAGGATTTTGTTGTTGTTGTACAATTCCCTCGCCTTGAGAGACTGAGTATCCACTCCTGCCCCAGATTGACAAGCATGCCACGGCTTTCCACCTCATCTTTGAAATCCCTTACTCTCCATCGTAGCAATGACATGATATTAACATCTCTCCACAAATTGAGTACTACTGTTTCTGATTGCTTGACGTCGTTTGGGAGTTCACTACAACATCTCACAGCCTTACACACCTTGTGCATCGAATCTGCATATGAGATTGTTTGTTTGCCAGAAAGCATCCAGCACCTCACCAAGCTTGACACTCTGCAAATTTCTAATTGCTCCAAACTAGAGTGTTTGCCAGAGTGGATCCATAATTTGCCATCGCTTCGGCAGCTCAAGCTTTCATATAATCCAAATCTGAGGAATCTTCCGGCAGCATTACAACGCCTCCATTCACTTCAAACATTACAAATCCGCAAATGTCCCCAATTGGAAAGACGATGCAGCAAGGACCGAGGTGAGGATTGGCATAAGATCGCTCATATCCCACATATTCAGATCATTCAATATTGATCATCACCCAAAAAGGAATCCACCGGGTGCTGGAATTGATGAATCTGCTCCCATCTATCTCAACCCCAGGCAAGTTCCTTCTCCCTTAATTCCTTTCCTTGCATGTACGTTAAACCAGAGATCCTCACCTCATGTTTAGCTCACTACTTCATTAATAGTGAGCTTTCTCTTATCTTTTAGATGCACTAAGCACCTTTCCCCCCTTATCAATGGTCATTTCAAAGTCAGACGCTCAACTCAACTTCTTAAAACCTTACTGATTTTGATGATTTAAATTTTAATGCTGCTTTTGGCATACACCATCAAACAAACAATTCTTGTGAATTTTTTGATTCTAAGCCAATGGCATCCCTTGGAAGACAAACCTTTCAATTATAACACTGTAACATATAAGACAAACCCTCCTATGTAATTGATTCTATAGTATTTGTAAATTATATGGAGTGTCATATATGATTATTCAAAATAAAATGACATCCTTCTTCTCTCTCGCCTAATTCTCTCTCTCTCCTCTTATTCTTTATTTCAATTTTTATTTATTTATTCATTTATTATTATTATTATTATTATTATTTAAGCATTTATTTATTTAATAAAAATAAATAAATTATTTATAAATCAGTAAAACAAAGGAGATTTGACATTGATAGACAGATTTTAATAAACATTTATTTATTTATTTTGTTAAGTTATTTATTTATTTAGGAATAATTTACTAACAAATTATTCTCTCCCCTTGAGCCCAATATTTAGGTTTGTCAATGGGTCAGGTCTAGTTTGAGATAGCTTATACTGGTCTCATATCAACAAACTATTATTTATTCATTTATTTATTTTATTCAATTTAATTGATTGAAAATAGTTATAACGGTTATAGTTCCATGATTTTGTCTCGATTAATAATTAGGTTGGTTTTTGTACTTGCCCGTCCAAAATTGATTTAGATCCAAAGTCGATTATTTTATGGAAATATATAAATTTTTAACTTTATTATGTTTTATGTTTGAAATAGTAAATTTGATAGGTAATAAATAAGATAACATTAGTTAAAAATATTTAACCTATTAAGATAAAAATAATTTAGTATTATTTTAAGTTATTATTTGAATATAATCATGTCTATGATTTTATCCCAGTTGAATAATTGCTTTAAGATTGGCTCTACCTAGACCAGACCCATTAATAACCCTAAACCAAATTGAGGCCCACTATAGTTATTAATTATTTATAATAATATAATTATAATTATTTTATTTAACAAAAAAGTAATCTAATTTATTATTGTATCTCCAAATGCAATTTTTCTATTTCACCCCTCCAGGGCTTCCTATTAGTTTCATGGAAAATCTTAAGGACTTTCCCACAACTGCAGATTTATAAAAAAAAAAAAATGTCTCATTCTGAATGTCATCTGACACTAAAACAATTGAATTGACTTTAATGTTCTCCAATCAAGAAAATGTCGTTGATAGTCCTTTCACTAAGTGCCCATTTGCAAGGGTTGAAACAGAGCAGCTTCTGGCTTTTTGAGGTGGGCCTCAAATGAACAGCCTCTAAGCTATATATATGTATGGTAAAAATTCCCGAGAGCCCAAACTGGCTGTTTGTCAATCATCTGACTAACAGCCTCTAGGCTATCCATACCACTTCAGCCTCTTTGAATAGTTTATCCAAATCACTTATGTGCTATTTTCTATGAAGTATTTGAAAAAAACACTTTTATTTCCTTTTGCCATCATACCATCAAATGATCAAAATATGACAAAAGAACCCAAAATTTTCATAAAAACAATCAACAATCAATAAACAAAAAGTACTTTTTCCATCATAACCCTGAATCTTAAACAATGTACTACAATCATTGTCTCATATTTCTTCCCATGCACCATTTTCTAAGAAATCACCCTCAACTTTCTATGTTCTCTCTTATTTTCTATCAAACCAAATGGGCATGGCTGACTTATGCTTCACCATGAAAATCAACCCAAGTAGTTTGAACCTACAAATTCTGACACTGGAATGATCGGTCATTCTCTAACTTATTTAGTCCTGTATTTTTCAATCTATCAAAACCAAAAAAAAAAAAAAAATCAGGAGTTCACCTAACAGCTTATGCTTTTAGGTTGAATTAATTAAATTTGTGTAAATGGTCTTAGTGTTCCTTCAGATGGTATTAGAGTGTGTTCTACTATTCCATCCTCACGGTCTTATCAAATATGGGTTGAGTCTAATCCCCTATTGCATGCATTCACTTACATATAAAGATTAAAAAAATGTTTATTTCATATTCTTCTCTTATATAAAACACGATTTAATGGTATAATTAAAACATAGGCCAGAAGATTCAGACAATTAAAAAGTTCAAGCCAATGATTTATATCCATGGTGTGTTGCTAAAAAGCGGAGATGTCTAATCACCAAAAACCTTTGGGTTTGCGCACACTGGACCCATGGCCCATTTAAAGACCAATTCATTTTGAGGTCCATGACTTGCCATCTGTCATAGACTGATATAATTTGAGTCCACCATTCAATAGTTGCCACATTGGAGATCAATTGGGTAAAAAAAATCAGCTCGAATTCTTTATCAAATATCTCTCCTGTTTTTGGACTTGGACAAAGGTGATTGATGAAAAGTTCTATTCAAATTACTTTTAAACTGCGAAAATAGTGTACGAATCAGATGATATCAAATCATGTCAACTTTTGGTATAGAGCATCTCTTCCTTCAATGATAGATTCTAATGTCTTGAAAATGTGCCACCTGGCAAGTTATGAGGACCCAGACCACAGGTAATAGTCTTGTGACCACTGACCAGTACCGATGAACCAATCCCATCAAATAAATCATCTAAAAGATTACGAGAAGTTAAAAAAAAAAGATTATGTAATTTTCACCCATCTATTTGTGAATTGTGAATTGGTCTTGTAATTCCGTAGTACCCTCTTCCCCCATTAGATAATGTGGGACCCACCTGATTGTGCCTGTAGATCTTATTTAATCACGTAGCAACATAAGAATACACCTAAATTTTCCACCTTTAAACCATAAAATGTCACATACTAAAAAAATCCATAAAAATGTTAAAGTATTAAATATTTAATAAATGCTAAAATTCATTTGCTGAAAAAACCAACAGATGACAGAAGGCAGTAAACACTGATAACTGATAGGCTAGCCAAAGAGATGTACACACTCTGAAAATTGCAAAGTTTCTATCTCGGTCAAGTGTTGAAGTAATAATTTGGTGGTTGTTTTATTTAGAAAATTTGAGCAAAAAAGCAAAATTACCTATTTATAATTAATTGATATTAAAATGGAAAATTTATCAATAAATGGGCAAAACCCGGTGCGTCGAAAGGGTCCTCTTTCCCTCCGAAAACAGCAAACAACCGTCAAGCACAGCTCTCTCTCTCTCTCTCTCTCTCTGTCTCTCAGATGTTATTAAAAATAGCAGAGATTCCCATCGGTTTATTTAGGAATGAAGATAGTAAATGATCTAAATGTGGCAAAGTACGCACACACACAGCTTTCGAGGCAATGGCCATGCAGGGTTACCGTTTCCAGTCTTTTTGCCATTCTGGGTAAACGCTTTCTCTCACCCTTATATCTTCTGCTCACTATATTTAGCCACCTCTTTTCCTTCTTTGTCATCAGAGAAGTTGAGGCAGATGAGAGACATGACTATATACAGATACGCTATGGAGAGATTGCTGTTTGTAGTTTTAGCTTTTGTTTCTCTTTTGCTCTGAGTTTTGGGTTGGTGGTTCCGTTATTTGGATGAGAGGAGGAGAGAATCGAGTTGTGGGGAGAAATGGGTAGAGGGAAGATTGAGATAAAGAGGATCGAGAATGCCACTAGCAGGCAAGTCACCTTCTCTAAGCGTCGTGCTGGGTTGCTTAAGAAGGCTCAGGAGTTGTCAATTTTGTGCGATGCCGAGGTTGCGCTCATAATCTTTTCCAGCTGTGGCAAGCTCTTTGAATTTGCTAGTTCATGGTACTTTTTTGTTATTTTTGTTTGTTCATTTTCTACTGGGTTGATGGATTTTCTTTTCGATTTTGTTGGCCTTAATTTGTTCTTTTTTTTTTTTTTATTCCAATATGAATTGAATAGGTATAGTGATGATAGATGCAATTTTGTTGGTCTTGATGTATATATATCTTCTTTGCCTTTCTGTTTTTCTTTTTCTTTCCATTCTCCTACCTGGCATTTCATTCATAGTTCGTTTCTCTGTGATGATAGATGCAATTTTAAGATTTTTAAGGTTTCATTGCGCTCCATATTCGTAAGATGAAGTCACTTAATTTGGTGATTATTCATGTTTCAAGGTCCCTTGCATATAAAATCTTTCATAAAAGCTTTTTTTTTTTTTTTTTTTTGGGGGGGGGGACCTGGTTTTTTAGAGTTTGGAGCAGGACTTTTTTTTTGGGGGGAAGAAAGGTTCTCTTTCACGGGTGGATTAAAATAATTTGAGGCATAGCCTCCTTTTACGGTACCTTCAGAGAACTCTCTTTGCCCCTTCGGAATTCCCTGGATTGTACTAGTTGGATTGAAATGATTTGCAGAGAATTATTAGGGAAGCATCATTCAGAAACAGAAATCTGATATTTGAATTTAGAGTATCTAGTTTGATCATTGAACCTGCATGTCTATATCTTTTATTAACACAAGCATGAGAATTCACTGCCAATATTAACTTATGCAGTAAAGCCTATGTCCTAAATTTGCTGCATTTTCCGATATGTGTGCTAGTGCCCAGCGAACTTTTGAGATTCCCATGAACCTCTGTTTCTTTGTTTCTTTTTTGGTTTTCTCTCCTTTTTGCTTCTAAGTAACCTATTTCTAGTTTGTTACTCATCCACCCCAATCCCTGTTTTGAATTTTATCATGCAAGTAATTTCTAATAATGTTAGTAATATTGGTTAAAATATGTCGTGCAATATGGTTTTTAAATGAATTTGATTTGTTATTTTCCTATTTTTCTCATACCAAAGAGGATGAAATGCTATAATTTGGGCAATTTCATCTATACATGGTATCTCAAAGTTAACTATGTTCATTACAATTGAACTTCTATATGTTTATTTGGGAAATTTAATGTGATGCAACTCTCCTTTTGTTTTTGTTTGTAAAGCATGAAGCGGACACTTTCTAGATACAACAAGTGCCTGGATTGTTCCGAGACTGCATTAGTTGAGTACGGGGCAAAGGTACTGATTTATTCCATCCTTGAAACATCTGAAACTATTAAATTTTCTTCTCTGTACTATATGCCATTGCACAATGGGAAAAATTGTTATTATGTTTATTTTGGGGTTTTTAATGATTTCCCCATAACTTACTTTCATTTTTTTCTTTTTTTCCCTTTCATCCCTAGACTATTCTTTCATTGAGTTGGTTTCTATTAGCAATGACAATGCATAACCAATTTAGTCACTTAAAACTATCTCATCTAACACACAAAGACTAGTATGTCTTAGTTCCATTACACTTTTCCTTTCACTTAATCTGAGCAATATCCTCAAATTTACCTAATTTCCCTAGCTAGTCCCATATCACTTATTGCTTTCAGAATTCCTTTAAAACCTATGGAAATGCAGATTCAAGTTTCAAAGAAATGCCAGCTGGGTCTAGACCCACACTCACAAACAAAGACCATGGAATTTCCTCAAAAGAACTCACCCTACCATGAACCCATGACCTCCCTGTGTTCAACTTCTATATTTCTGTATATCACTTGGTATTTGACAAACAAGAAGGTAGGAATGATAGAACTGATTGGAGCTGATGGCTTTCCAAGGGCAAACAAAAGAAACTCTATTGGTTGATCTAGAATCCCAACCGAGTCATACCTGCTGCTGATAACTAATTGCCATAAACCATGTTATTCTCTTGGAATCTCTTAAAACATTTCCTGAAGAGAGAAATATTTTTTCCCTCATCTACCCTAAAATTTAATTCTACACATAGCATATAGAGATTGACATTTAGACATATTTGATGTCTTTTGGAACTGACTAGAAAAAAAAAAAGGAAAAAAAAAGAAAAAAAAAAAGAATCAGATTAATATCTCACCCTGTCTAGTCGCATAATTTGATTTTTCTTGGTTAACTATCTATCATAGAAATAACTCTTTCATGTATTGCATATGTTAAGACCTTTCTGTCCCAAGTTTAAGACTTTTTTGGGTTTTTTTCTAATATGAATAAAATTGCTTTCTCATATTGCATTGTAATGGCAAAATGGTAATATAGTATTAAAGTTCTGTTCAGCCATTAACTGTCCTGGACAAGGGAAGTAAGGTATGTTTCAGAAAACTCAGGGAAGCACATGGTATTGTTAAACACCTGAAGTTTCTGAAAATGTTGTTTTATGTATGGTTGCTCCCTTCTTACAGTTCTTTCTCTTTCTAACAGAAGCAACAATCAAAGGAAGTTAACATTCTGAAAGATGAAATTGCAAGGCTGAGAATGGCAAACCGGTAAATCATCTAAAGTCCTGCATAACTAGCAGTATTACGTCACTGGATTTTGGAATGTATAAGCACCTTGTTAATATTATCATTTTTTGTACTCTTCTTTTGCAGGCGGATGATGGGTAAAGAGTTGATGGGCTTGAGCTTAAAAGAGTTGCAAAACCTAGAACATCAGTTAAGCGAGGGGATATTATCTGTGAAAGATAGGAAGGTAGTGAAAGAATTTTGAGATCCTTTTTTCTTTAAATTGTTCTACTGTTTGTTTCAAAATCTTTCGTGCAATGTGCAGAATTAGTTAAGAATTCTTTCATTTCAATATGTAAAATATGGTTTCATAAGCCTCAATCAGAAGTCCTACTTTTCAGGAGCAATTACTGTTGGAACAGCTTGAGAAATCAAGATTACAGGTACACTAGGTTGTTTTTTCTTTATTTGGCATTTCATCAATTTGATCTTATGGTTCTCTTGAGCAAATACTGCCCCTTTCAAGTATTCATTTGTAGTAAAATGGAAAAGTAGAATCACTCTTGAAAAAAAAATACACACTCTCTATCCCTCTCCACTTAAGTTGATGTTGATTATGGGGGATGAAGTACGGTTGAATGGATATCTCTAATGAATTTTTAGGCTGTTGTTTTAGTACAATATCTTCATTTGCTTAAACCTTTACAAAGCATATATAAGAGCTTCTTAAGGAATAGATAGAAAACTACAAAATGGTTCTAGGTAGTTATGAAATTTGATCTCTTATTTCTCATTTTAGTTTAATTTTTGTTCCAAGTATGTGAGTTTGCTTCAATGATTTATGTTGTTCAACTCCTCCATGGGGTAGTTTCAATTCATTTTTTATAGTTAAGAAGGTGCAACATATATATACCACTGACCACTTTTACCGTATGCATTTCCTTGTATAGGTTGATTTGATAATAGTTTGGGAATGTAATACATATTTTTTTTTTGTATATATTGTATAAATAGATTCTTTTTAAATAAAATGTATTGTCTTGTGTTCCATAGGAACAACGTGCTTTGCTGGAGAATGAGACATTGCGCAAGCAGGCAATATCTAAGTTCTTATTAGTTCTGATGTGAATTTGCTTATAACGTTTATCTTGAATGGTGTACTACAACTGCTGTTATTTATCTTTGACCCAAATTTGTAGGTTGAGGAGCTCCGAGGTTTGCTTCCATCACCTGAATGCCTGATGCCACCTTATCTCCGATTGCAACCCATGGAAAAGAAACATTTCCAAATAAAGCAGGATGTCATAAGTTCAAACATGGGATGTAATTGCACATTTGAGAAGCAAGGAGAGTCAGACACTTCCTTGCACTTAGGGTATTGTTCATTCCTTTATCTCTCTCTCTCTCTTTCTCTCTCTTACATATATGTATGTATATATTCCTTTACATGATCATGCATTATGTATAACATTCTGAAACCCTTCAGCAACTATTGAGGAACATCATATTTTGGGCCAGTAAGAATTGTGAACTAATCATGCTTTAGAAACTTGTTTGTGAATTTTCAAATCATGATGTATGAATAAGAAAAATAATAGATTGAATATTGTAATCTGTTCCATTTAGTGGTTGAAATGAAATGATTCCTTCAAAGAAACATGAAATAAATCGAGACCATTGTTTTAGATGGATAAAATGGAACTCTTCAATACACTTCAGTTGATTATCATTGTTGTTAACTAGTTGGATCTAATGATACCTAGATACCTATAGAAGGTCCCATATCATCTTGAATACTTCAATTTTATGGTAAGTTTCACATCTGACACATTTCTAGCCATGCTCTTGCTGTGTCTGGGTAGCATATGATGGAATAACTGATAATGGATATTTATTCAAATTTCTTAGGTGTTCCTAAAAGGGAATGTTGGACATTACCCAATTAAACTTTTAATAGATGGTAATATTCGAGAGCCTTGGGCCTGGAATTCATACTCTGCATTTCTTCCACTAGAACAAGTGCAGCTAGAAACATGAAAGTAGGACTGTTTAAGGCATCATATGTCATTCAAGTTTAAAACCCATCATAGTTACAATATAGATGAAAATATAACTTTCAGCAGATCTCGTTTCCTTTTGAATAAGCCTCCCATTCAAAACCATTGTGTCTGTGTGCATAAGGTTCCTATTCTGGCTTGGTTGTTATGTTTTCCTTTAAAAATTGAAATAGAAATATTTTAAATATGTTTTACTTATCAAAAAACATTTGAAATACGACTTACAGCATCAGTGGTTATTTCATGTTTCTGCTGCTATTTCATAAAAACTCATGTTTTGTCTGTTTTTCAGGTTACCCTCAGATAGTTGCCGGAAGAGGAAAGCACATGATACATCCTGTTCCAATGACTCGGGGACTGAATTGCCTCCCTCTTGATACTTTCCTTGAGGTGTCATTGATACGACAATTTTTTGTCCTTACTTTACCCAGACCAAACATTTTATTATCACTTCAAATCTATATCATCGTCACAGAGGAGCTCTTGGTGTGTGTGTGTGTGTGTGTTTTTTTTTTTTTTTTTTTTTACAGAAGAGTTGGTTTTTGTAGGGTGGTGGATATGATGAAATATTTACTGATTTAAGTAGTTTAGTTCCCTTCGGCTTGGTCGACTGAGGTCATTCTTAGAAAAGGGAAGCCATTCAAGTAGCTTAGCTCGATGAAAAAACAAAAGTCAATGTTTCTTTTTCATTTTTCTATGAACTTGGTGGTTGTATCTCAGTCTGATAAGCATGCTAACACAGGTTTGACTCTAAGAACAATCCATTTGTGCAGAAAAATAAAAAAGGCCAATAGTTAGGTCCATATCCAGTTTACCCCCTCCCAAGACCCTGTATAACCGGGACCAGTGTAGAATTTATTTGAATACAACAAACAATGGTTTGATAATTCAGTATTGAAATTTCACAACCATTTGTTTTTTTAAATATGTTGCAGCCTTACATTTTGCTACAAGGAGGAAGTATTTTTCAGAAAGACGGTTCTTTTCATAAATCATGCATGAGCTAATGCCAGTTGGTATTGAAATGCATGCCAAACATTTTGTTATGCAATTCTATTTTTAGGGGTGTTCATGTAAAACTGAAAAACTAAACCAAAACCAATAATTCGAACCAAAAGTTTCTGATTAACGGAATGGATGAATTAAGTTTTGGTTTTTCGGTTTGGTTTTGGTTTAGATGGTCAACTTACCTATTAATCAACTTATCCCTCTAAATACCGGAAAACAAACGGGGCCTTAGTGTCATTCAGCTTAAGACAGATTACTCAAATACTTATGGATCAGCCACTTGAGATGAAATTCATTGTGAAATTAGAATTAGAATTCATTGTCAATTTGTCATGTACAATAACTTGAATTGTGAATTGTTCAATACAAAAAAAAAAAGAAAAAAAAAAGAAAAAGAAAAACTGAATACAAAAAGAGCAAAAAAGATAAAACCAAATAATCACTATGTAAAAGGAATTAAGGAAGAAATTCGATCCGTATCTATTGTTTCCTTTGTCCAAGGCAATTGAGCAAATCATTTCTCCCTACCAAAACCTCGGAGAACAGCTGATCCACTTCCTCCCCAACACCTTCCAACAGCTTCCCTAGAAGCTCCACCCTTCTCTGCAAATCCTTTTCTTCATCTTTGCTCTGTCCACTGCCTGCAGCAGCAAAAAATCGAACTACTCCCTCATTCACATCTCTCACCTCCTTCAGTACGTACCCACTCTTTATCATCTCTTCAGAAACGCTCAAATGTGGACTCATCAGCGAAGAATTTCCCAATTGACCCACTGTTTTTCCTATCTCCAACCATGACTGAATGTCTCCACATAGGCTCGATGTCACAACTCCACAGAGTGAAAACGCAACAGTTTTCATCATCACCAAAGCTTGATGGATGACCCATTCTTTGCCAGAGCAAAACTTCTCCTGCCCTTCATCTTCTTTCTCTTCTTCATACCTGCAGTTCTTGTTAAAGCTGAAGGGCTGGATTGCTTCCAGACGTTTCATTGCAACAGAAGGTGAGTTCTCCATAAGGTTCAAGGCATAAGACATCGCCACACGAGCTCGACTGAGATGAGAAAGAGAAGAGCTAATAGAGTTAAGGAGATCCAACAACTTTAAGCTATCTTGAAGGTACTCTTCCATGGAAGCAAGCTCCCAGCTATTCATTGGGTAGTCAATGTCCACTACGAGCTTGGAAAACGCTTTGTTCATGGTGGGTAGAAGATGTAAACACTGTCGGATCCATGGTAAGGTCAGGATTTCTGAGCTGGGGTTGGACTTCAAGGAGAGCTGAACCAATCCTTTCGATATCTCAGCTTCAAAAGCATGCAAAGGAGCCGAGAAGGCCTTCCTTGCATGGTGGTGGGGGTGGTTCTCCAGCTTGGAAGAAGGCATGAGAGAACGGCTTAACCTCTGTATCAAGAGAACCATGACAAACACAAATTCGAAGAAAATATAAATCTTTTCAGTGAGATAGTTTTATGCTTTAATCGGTTTCTATGGCGGCTTTTATATAAGTTTGGGCGAGTAGTTGCTTGTCAGCGTGTTGCTTTTACAGAAGAAAACCTGCTTGTGCATCCCATCCATTGGAAGACCAGAGAACAGGTGAAGGACTGGTGGGCGGTCAACTGCTCTTATCTAATTGCTTGCTCTTGTACTCAATACACGCTTCCCAGTTCCTCTTTTCTGTCTGCTTGTACTGTGTGTTGGACCCATTCGGGCATCGCTGCCCACGCAACTTCTGAAGGAGTGCTGGAAGCTTGGGTCCTCGTTGTCGTTTGGGTGGTTTCCCAGCAACGCTATTGCCATCTCAGGTTCCAGCAAATTGCTTGGACGCGCCAGGTTTAATCAAATGGGTCGGGTGAGCGGCCCAGCCCATATTCTGGGTTCCTTGAGAAAATTCCAGGTTGGCCTTATTTGGGTGGATAAGCAGTTAATGTTGCATTTGGTTGCACTTTTAATCTATTTGCATTGAGCAAAATTATGGTAATGCAAATGCTATGGGTGCAATTCTGATTTATTTTTGTTTCAAAATTTACCTATTTTTTTGTTTGATTGCAGTGTATAAATAAAGTAAAAGAAGACCTGAAACAGAAAAAACGTAAAATCCAAAACAAAATTAAACGAGAAATTACGTTATTTTCATTTGCATTAGTGAAAATAGAATTGCACTGCGACTAAATGCAGGCACCAAGTTGAACCGCTTTACTTGTTTAGAATTTGAGGCCTCCGACCCAGAACCCGGAGGGCAGGGTGACCTCGGAATGGTTGGCGGTTCGGGTAAAGATGGTCAATTATCAAATTGTTTTTAATACGGTTGCGAGGCTAATGTTGCTTGTTTGATTAGCAACTTGGCTTATTCCTTACACAATTTGACCCTGGTTCTGCACTGCAACGTGAGACGGTGAGAGGGACTTATCTGGTCAATTCAGATTTCAGACTGACCACAACATAAGACAATCCCAAATTTGCCTTCTTAACTCCCCTCGTGGGCTTGTATGCTGTCAAACTCCTTTTTCTTCATCAAAATTAAACGGCAAAGAAGATAAGTTTCACCACGTGGCAAACCAAATCTAGTTTTTTAGTTTAACCATGTGGCAAAATAGACTAGAAAAGAGGGTCGGTAAATCGGTTTGGATACGTGGCAAAAGTTTTGGGTTGAAACTTGACCATGAATTTGGGAACTCACTCACATGAGTACGGGTTTTGAGATTCCCGTCAGCGTACGGAATCAGAGGGAATATTTTGGTCTTGGGGTTGGGGATACAACCGTACAGGGGGGACATTTAGTACACTAGTACTACAGCCCTGGTCCCACAACTTGTCACGGTGCGATAAGAGAAGTTTTAAATGGGTCCCACCAGATAGCTAAGCAAAAAATCAGCTTGAACAGGTGATGCTAATCTGGAGTTTTCTTCAAGCTTCAAAGTTTGAAATGCTACAAAATAGTCTGAAGATCAGACGGCAAAAGATCAACTATAATAACGCAAAACTTTCGGTTTGAAATAGTTCCTAGCAAACCCTCGATATCTTCAGATGTGACACGTGGGCCCAAACTCATTAAAAGGCACCACGATCGGCACAGACCGAAGACGTTTGATGACAAGTTAATAGTTATTTAGATCTCAGTCAAAGCTGAAGCTTTTAAGTTTTGGCTAGATCTTGTATCCGAGATATATATCATACATCACCTGTCTATGGTTTGCCACGTTTCCCACGTTCGGATTTTAGGGGCCCACCATTGGGTAGGCCATTACGTAGAACATCGGTTGGACCAGAAGGATTCAATTACAATTAGACGACTAAGGAGTAAGGACAGAGGGAGGGAGGTCCCCAGTCCCTACTACTCGCCACAGAAATGACACTCCCGTCTCCTCTTGGGAGGGCTGAAGGGCTAAAGCGCAGTGACTTCTGAGTTCTGGCTCCGAGGCTTTCCGAGATGGGACTCATACGGACAGCCTGTTTGGTGAAAATTTCATGGAGCCTGAATCGGCTTTCAGTCATCGGAAGCGTTGCAACTTTTAACCTTTTTTGAATTATAGCTTATTCGAAACGCCGCAAAGCAGAGAATCAGTTTAATTGAATTGCCAGCTCAGCCACTTTCAAACGGGCCCTGGCTGACCAGTGAGAAGACTGAGCTCCGAAGAAGGAGAGCACTCTCGTCAACTCGGAAACGGAAATGAGAAGCTAGCAATGATTTCTTCAGCAATATATAAATAGTCTAACCCGCTTTGTTTTATTTATTTTGCTTACGTAGTGCTGACAGTAACAATACATAAAACACAGTGGGCAAAATAAAACAAAACAAACAAAAATATAATGTAAATCATGCTCAGGCAATAATGAACGTAACGTTTAAATTTATTGCTTCCGTGTGAGAGGGAGAAAAAACAGTCGAATTTTTTCTATACATTCCAAAGAAAAGAAACCCTAATTAATTGCTTTATAGAAACTAAAGCATATCATCCATCTATGGTTGGCATGGAATATCTTGTGGGTCAATGATTCATTATTGACAACATTAGGTTGTCTTGGTATTCTCTTTGAAAGAAACTGAAAACATACATACATATATAGTGGTAATATGTCTGTTTAATCCGAATGATTAAATATGTAAGTCGTGATATATATGTGTATAAATACATATTTATTTATTAATATGTATTCTCCTTGAAAGAAACTGAAAACATATATATATATATATATATATATATATATATATATAGATAAATACACATTTTATTAATAAATAAATATATAATTATATTATATATGAAATATATGCATTATTTTATATTTAAGTATATTTTTTTTTGGCAAATAATAACCGTATAAGACTTCTTCGGAAGTTAATTATGCCCTTCGAAAATTTGCATATTGCAGTTAATGTGCAACCCAGGATTATTATTGGGTCAAACGGGTAAACGATTCAACCATATGGGCCAAACGGTTTTTAACCAATCCCTAGGTTTTAGGAGAATTGGATCAGAAATTCAGAATCATTTGATATAGGTGAGGCCCAAATCCATTTTAGGGTCCTATGGCCAGGCGAAGCCCAAGTTACCAAGTTTGGGAGTTTTTATTAGATAATTGCTTATCCTAATAAGCATGGTTTTTAAAAACGAACCGGTGACTAAACCGGTCAGGGGTCTAGTTATTGATTCAAATGATCCGAAAGTTTGATCTGAACGGCCAGCCCGATTTGACAGAAAAAAAAAATAAAAAAAAAATTGGAAAATGGTCAAAAACGTTCGAATGGTTCATCAGCCGGTTCAGTGGTTTGCTGACCCAAATCAACGGTTTTGGGGGAAAACAGAATCTGTCAGGTGATCGGCTCCCGGTTTTTCCCGTCCAACCATCCGTTCTGGTTTTGAAAACCATAAGTGCTTATAAGTGTTAAGTCAAAAACACTTATTTCAAACAGGAGTAATATAGATATTTTAAAAATGACATAATTGGCTAAGATAGACTAGAATAAGCAATTAAAAATAAAACTCATAATTTTGGCTTTTTAAAAAGGACTAATTTTTGAAAATAGACCATGGTTTTCAAAATCGGATCAGAAAAACCAAGAACCGGTCACCTGACCGGTTCTGTTTTCCTCCAAAACCACTTGTTTTCTCAAAACCATTGATTTGGGTCAGCAAACCGTTGAACCAGCCGATTAACCATTCAAACGGTTTTGACCGTTTTCCAATTTTTTTTTAATTTTTCAATTTTTTTTTTTAATTTTTTTGTCACAACGATCGACCCGTTCGAACGGATAACCAGATTGGGCTTATTTCCCGTACGTATACAAGAGCTTATTAATGTAGTTTTGGTCTTCCTATAGATGGAATATATAATGAAATACTCGTTCACACAGAGAGATGGAGGGATGATAATAAACCAAAAGGTCCTAGTCAATGAGATACCTCCCTCATAGAGTCATAGTCATTAGGATGAGTTCCCCGTTCAAGTGGGATAAGGAGATTGATTGCGTCAATGTGTTGATCATTGCGTACTAGTCTATTCATCTTTTAAAACCTTTTGGTTGCATCACCGCCCTTTGATTTGGTCATTTCGAAATATCCAAGTTGAGGTCAACTTTTAGGTCATTACCTGTTGGGCTGTTATGGATATGCGTGAATTCCCCTCTCCTTTATCCACTTCTCCCTTCTTATTTTTTTTAGCCCTGTTTGGTTCGCAGGAATAGAGGGCTGGAATCGGAATTGAAATGGATTATTCCCATTCCAAATGGACCCTTAGTTTCTTTCCTACTGGAGATCCAGCAATTGATCCTGGTCCCTGCAGAGCACATCTGGATTGAAACCAAGATTAGCAGACCCACTAAGGTGAATAGGTGATGTTCAACAAAGCATAACCAACTATGTTGTCGAACACCTCCTAAGATTAGCAGACCCACTAAGGTGAATAGGTGATGTTCAACAAAGCATAACCAACCATGTTGTCGAACACCTCCTTATCGTCAGTGATCTTTGTGTTGGGCATTTGAAAAATTTTATGTTTATTTTTTTAACATAGTCATTTTCTATTGGGCTTTATAACTCAATTTAAGAGTAAAATTGATTGAAAATATGTAAAAATTTTCCTATATATATATATATATATATATATAGGAAAATTTATGATACCAAAAAGATATGGTATCAGAACAGATTTGACCAATCAAAGCACCCTCATGAATTTGACAGACACCATCTGATCAGTCACCTCTCTTATGATACCGGTTGATTGGCCATAATTTTTTCTGGTACCATATTTTTCCAGTATGATAGTCGAACCCATTACCCATGCATATATATTAATATATGATTAGAAAAAATGGTATCGTCATATAAATATAACAAATATATTTATTATATTTGCAAATATGTCTATAAACATTTATACACAAAAACTTGTATTTGGTGTGGTTGGGCTTAGCTAATTGCACTCCAACTAGAATCCAAGTTAACTTCATATTTATATGTATATATGTATAAATTTTTATTTAAATTATAAATTAATGACAGATTTGATACTTGCTAGTTAATTAGTCCTTTCAACTTAATTTAATGGAGCCAGTTCTTCTTAGAAATGAGGTGTTAGTTTTGTGGTTAGGGACCACAAGCGTTCTCTTATTTTTGCTAGAGCCATCCCATTCAAGGCATTACTTTCAATTGTATGTGAAGCCACAGCATTTCTGGAAAGTATTGAGTTCGCCATTTCCACGGGTTTTTCTCACACCATCTTTGAAGGTGACAGTCTGACACTGAAATTGTTGTTAAGCTCTTATCGGAGGAATGCTCTCATCCTTCTTGAAGTATTTTTATTCTAATTGCTTGTTGCAGGAATCTTCTCAATCACCTAGAAGGTTCCTCAGCTACTTTCATTCCTAGGTCCGGAAACCAGGTTGCTCACTGCTTAGCTAAATGTTCTCTTGTCAAAATACCCAGACACGGTAATTCATTTTTTGTAACAAAATTTGAATACGCAATTAAACAAATTAAATGTTGTTTTGTAGCTCATGAACTTTAATTCGTGTAGCGATTATTTATGAAAGCATTTTTACAAAAACAGTTTTATAAAAACATTTTTACGAAAGTACTTTAATAAAAGCATTTTTATAAAAGTACTTTTACGAAAGCACTTTTATAAAAGTATTTTTACACGAAAATACTTTTACAAAAGCACTTTTATAAAAACACATTTGCTTTTTATAAATTTCAGAGTATCTTCATTTTAATATATTTTTATAATTTTTATATGTTTTTTTTTTTAATATTTCATTCAGTTTGAATTGGATCCAATACAGTCCATTTACATTTTAATGGATTAGATTGGACTTATTTTGTGTTGAATTTGGACTGAATTGGGTCCAACCAAATCCAGTCCAATTGACACCTCTATTCATGCCAATATCACCGAACTCAAATATGAATGACAATCTTACAGAAAGAATCCTGTATTTGTGTGATCATTTATTCTCTTTCTTCTTTCCCTCAACTTTGGCATTTCAATGGAACTCGGAAAAACACGAATTTTGGTGTTCAGATAAATTAATTTCCTAGTAGTTCCCTTAATAGGATGTGAGCGTATAGAGAACATATCATGAATTTTGAGGATTTGGATCAAATTGATGGGCCTTCCTCTTATTACCTATATATCTTGTAAATCAAAATGGGTTCAATTGATTCTCCAGGAAGAGCCAAACAGAAGCAGATGATTTATTGCGTTAAATACATTTGTCCTTAGGCCCAATTTGTTTGCGGTGTGAATGCAAAGGGGTGAAAATGGATTGAGCTAAAATTATACTTTTAACTTTTGCATTCGATCCGATCAACCAAGGAAAATTGGGGCTTTAAAAGCACAAATCCTGAAACTTATCCAAAAGCAACCACTTAGATTATTCCTGTTAATGTGATAATTGAAATATTGAAGCACTTAAAATGGTTCTCACTATATGAATTGTAGTGGTTATGTAGATGGTGGAGTTTCTTGTAACTTCAATCTGAATAAGCTTTCAACTTCAAATAAATACGTCATGGTATCATTATCATTGGTACACAAACGATGAGGTCTCTTCTCTAACATAGGCTTGTTTTATTATCCTTTTGCATATAGACCTCAGCGGCTCAGCCAGCCTATCAGGCCAGGTTTTCAATCAATGGGTGTTGGGCTTGAGCCCATACACAAATGGGTACTTTATACAAATGTAGAACCATACATCAACATTTGGCGTTTCACTGTAGCTACCGGCCACCAGGTCACGAGTCACGACGCCTTAAGCTACCAGCCACTGGAAGCATTTAAACTTGTCAATCGTGCTTATTGGAACAACATGCTCCAACTTCCGGGTGTCCCAAGATGAGCTGCTCCACTTTTGGATTACGGTCCAACTTATTCAAGTGGATTGGTCTGACCACCCAGCCCAATCCAATTATCTGTCTGAGCCAACTCTCCATCTCAGACCCATTAATAGAAGACCTACCATTCAAAATGCCTCGCCATACAAGGGACAGTCTAGATTTTGGGTACCTTAGAAGAAGCCAACTTTATTCTTATTACTTTAACCAGTTACTTTTCTGGGCCAAAACTCTCCAGCCTAGCTTCGCCAAGCAAGCTTTGCTTTTCTTAATCCTAGACCTCCCATCTTGGGTTTATGGAGATGGTTCCATAATTTCTTTCTTCTTTTTATCTCCCTAGAAGAAGCTTCTCTGGATTTTGTCAATATATCAGAAAAGAACATCCTTAGATAACTAGTAATGGACCATTAAGTGGAAAGGGGTGGAACTTGTCATAGATTTTATCAGGGTGGTCTTGCCATCCTTCCAAAGGGTATTGGCTTTCCACCCTTGTAATCTATTTTTAACTTTTAATGACTGTCTCATTGTGATCTTTTTTCTTACTGACTTCCTAGCTTCAAAAATAATCGGGATATCCGAGCATTTTTTTTTTTTTTTTATAATCTAACTAGAAATAAACTCCATTATTTTTGCAAGAATTTTTTTATGTTTATTTCTTCTACTTAGATTTGAGGATTGAAAAGAACTCAATAATCACTTTCATTCATCTGTATTAAAATACAAGTATTGTATGAAATTTGAATTTCAAATACAAGATACAGCTGTACAGAATACAGTCAGAGGAATTAACAACAGATGGAGATCGACTTTCCAGAAACGATTCCATCTTCCATTTTTTATCACGTGTTATGTGCTGAAGTCTCACGTGTAATTGACGCTGATTTAGATTGGTCAATATGCCCCCGCAAACTGAACGGGGGCAGGAACAGCATTCAGTTTCTCTCATGGTCAAAAAACAAGTTGGAGATAGCCCTTTGGCGAAGATGTTAGCAGTTTGATCGACTGTAGGTATGTACCGAACAATTAGGTTCCGGGAAGGAGTGAAAAATGGGATTTCCTGTGAGGTAAGTTGCACTGAGGTTGTCACACCAGACAATCGGAGGATGGGGAAGAAAGTGTCCAAGTTCCTCCAATAATGATAATGATTGTAACCAAGTAACTTCAGCAACAGTTGTGGCAAGGGCTCAGTATTCCGCTTCAGTGGAAGAACGCGCAATAGCTTTCTGTTTCTTGGAGCACCAAGAAATAAGGTTATCTCCGAGGAAGACAGCATACCCAGTGGTTGATTTCCGATCCTCAGGGGGCCCTCCCAATCGGAATCAGAGTACGCTTGTAGAAGATAAGTAGACAAGGGCTTGATGATGAGCCCATAATCTATGGTGTGTTTCAGGTAGCAGAGTACTCTCTTAATGGAAAACCAATCCACCTCTGTTGGGAGATGCATGTGTTGACAGAGATGATTAACAACAAAGGTGATATTAGGTCGCATGATGATGAGAAGATATTGTAATGCTCCTACTATGCTACGCCGTATTCTGTAGCATCAGGAAGATAATGCTTAGGTGTAAAGGTGGACATGCAAAATGGTGTGGAGATGGGCTTCGAACCATCCATATGAGTGCGGTGAAGTAACTTAGCAATGTATTTTATTTTATTTTTTTTGGCACAAATGAAGACTAGCATCACTATCATGGGCCTCCACACCTAAGAAATAAGGGATTGAGCCGAGGTCCTTGAGTGCAAAATGGCGAGAAAGCTCCTCAATGAGAGTTGTGGTAGTACATGTATCATTCCCCAGGACAAGAATGTCATCTACGTAAACCAATACATACATGATAAGGCCATTGGAGTTGTAAATCTAGAGAGAGGTATCAGTTTTAGAACCAAAAGAACCCATAGTGAGAAGATGATTCGAGAGCCGCTGAAACCAGGCCCGCGGAGTCTGTTTAAGCCCATAAAGAGATTTGTGAAGTAGACAAAGATGAGTTAGTAGTTTGGGATTTACAATGTGAGGGTGTTTCCTTTATGAAGCACCAATTTTGCTCGTGGGTACGAGGGCAAGATACCCGATGTGAAATTTCTTCACTTTGAAGAAATTGAGAAATTGAAGACATTTGATGTTGTAATCAAAGAAACATTCTACCATATTCTTAAATTGAATGAAAGTAAACAGCACATCCAATTTGTGAAGCAATGGTAAAATGCAAACATACTTGCTGTAATCATCTAAAAATAACACATAATAGCGGTAGCCTTCATAGGACGTTAGGAGAACAGGCCCCCAAACGTCAGAGAATAATGTTAACTGAAGAGGAATTGTGCTACGACTTGCTCAAGTTGGTAGAGTAAGACGCTTGGACTTGCCAAGTTGACAGGGCTCACAAACCAAATTTCGAGATTATAGTTGCTCCCATTGAGTCTTACAGGAAAATAATGAGAGATATTACTGGGTAGCAAAGTGATTGTTGGGTTAAGCTCTCTTTCTCTTGCAGATGGGTTATTCTTTGAGCCATGGAAAATTTTGGATCGGATGTTCTGATATCAACTTAGATTTGAAGATTTAGAACAAGTCAATAATCGCTTCCATTCATCTGTGTTAAAATACAAGTATTGTATGAAAATCAACGAAAATAGACCTTTATACACGATGAGTGGTTTTTCTAGGTCTAGCAAATTGCTTTCAGTTGTTAGAATATTAATGTGGTCGAGGGTCTCTGCAGTTGTCTTTCCTACTAACTGGAATTATTCTTTCCACAGATCCAGCCAAATTAACAATACAATTATTCAACAACAAGCTTTTGAGGAATTCATCAATTTCCTCTTCAAAAGGGCCCACACTAAAGTTGCTTTCCACGCTAAAACAAGTCCAATGAACTTCCATTTGGACTTGGTCCAACAAAACTAACAGCTTTGAAAAAGGATGAATAAAACAAGTAACAGCTTAGACGCGTAGACGTGGGCTTAATTATGATATTTCTATCGTTGTTAGAGATAAACATGGCCCCCAAATACCTGATTTATTTCCTTGTTTCTTAAGGAATAATCTGCAATCCGCGGTGGGAGCCATAAAACAGACTCAAGTAGTATGACAAGAATGACATTGGCTGTTCTGGGTCTAAGGCTAAAAGCCTAAAACCAGATTCTTATATAATGAATTATTTCTTTGCCACGTGGTGGCAACTCATAGGTCACATTGACTGTTTTTGCTTAATTGCTTTTTCATCGCGTTCATCACAATTTACAAGGGGTTTTAATTTTGATTGTTCAAAATTCTTTGGGTCTGTAGAATCACTTTTCAAGTTTAAGTGGGACATCCTTGGTTTTGTATAAGTTTTTGAATTTTGGATGAAATGGCTTTTAACATCCAAAAAGTGATTTGTAACAATTTAATAGGAGTCATCACTTGAATCAAGCCATCCACTTCAATATTCTCTGATTACTTTAGAGGATGTGAGGATGTGAATAAACAAAACAAAAAGGTCATTTATATATATAAGACACCTCCTATACTTATTGCTTTTCCTCTTTAACAAATAACTTAACGATTTTGCCAATAAATAAAAAAGGAAAAATGAAAAACTGAAACGATGTCTCTACTACTTTGACCCTTTTTGAAAAAGTATATATGATTTTTATTTTTTATATGAAACTTAAGTTAAGCTTAAACACGTGAACTTTTGAGCTAACGAGGAATGCATACCATATCAAACAAGAGAGTTGTATGGTAATAAGCTATAATTTGCCAAAATCATAACAATTAATATGGAAACAGTTATGGGCATTTTGGGGAGGAAAAGTTTTAGGTCCATGCTTTTTCACTAATTTTTAGAGTCATCAAAAAAGAAAAGAAAATAATGGTTTTTGATGGATAGAAGATAGAACAATAGATGACTCGACTGCAAATTAAAGGGTGTCTTAAATCTTAATGATTTGCAAATTACAGGGGTGTTTTGGTAACTATGATTAAGCATTGGAGTTGGAGGCGTGTTAATAAGTGACCCAAGATAAAAGGGTAAATTATAGACACTATCCAACCAAGTAATTACGTTAGCCCCCTAACCCTTGTTTTCCCGAACCCCAATCCCCATTGTTGGAGCTGAGCATTCATCAGTTAATTTCACGGAATGTTCTTCTAAACATTTCTAAAACCCCAAACCACTCTATATAAGATTTCTTCTAAAGTTTCAAGTCTCACTTGATTGAGAATGATTTGCCCTTTAGAATTAATCATTTAGATATTATTTTTTGCTGTCAGTTCATAAAATGTGAGACCCTCCACTTTCGATTCTGCTTGACTACTCTAACACAGAAGCCTCGTAGAGGTTTCCTGTTAAAAAATTTCCAATCTGACTTGGATGAGACATCCAACCCCATCCCATACGCACTGAATATTTTGACAAAAACTTGGTTAAACGCGGTTCAGCAACAAAACTTGTGGTTGTGGATGGTTGTACATGGACTTTTAGTGGGAATTATTGTGAAATGAAACAGCTAATAAATCGGTCGGATTTAATGGTGAGGACTGAGGAGACTTTGAAACTTGAACCAAAAAGACTTTGAAACATATATTTATTAATAGCTCTCTCTTATGCAAACGTCTCATATTGAAGCTTGAGAGAATTGAGAATAGAAGATGAAGGTTGGTCTTGTTATTTACTTTCTTCTGATCTATCTCTCATGCTTTGTTGCCCAAAGCCATGCAAGTCAAGCAAATGCACTTGCCAATCTTTACAAGAAGAAGCTTCAGGGAAAAATAGCTGGTATCGACTTGACCAGTGATGAGATGAAGATGACCCAAATCATTACTGAAGCAAAAGTCCTTCCACAGGAAGGGTTGAAGGAGAAGGATATGATAGAGAGGTTGCCTGGACAGCCCCCTGTTGGGTTCAAGCAGTATGGAGGTTATGTCACGGTCGATGAATCAGCCGGGCGGGCTCTTTTCTATTACTTTGCTGAAGCTCAGGATGCCAAGTCCAAACCTCTACTTCTTTGGCTCAATGGAGGTACTTTGATCTTAATCTTCCTCTCCTCTTTCTTCCAAATTATGGATGTTTCAGTTATATGCTCCATTTTTCTTGTAATTGTCAAACTCGTAAGACATGGAAATTAATGACTCTTAAAAGGGTTTGGAGGGTGGGGGCTTATATACGGATCCCTGCCTATCTCCGTGGGGTGCCAATGTGAAACCAATCTTAGCTTGCTTCTATATGTAAGAAGAAAGAATATGTGAGTCATTTATTAATACTTCTTTGTTACTATATTATGGGTATTTCATTGGTAGTAGTTCAAATTGTTGGTGGTGATTTAATATGTAACCTTAATCCTTTAATACTAATTATAATGTTAATTATTATTTATTTATAAGTAGTATTGCAATAATAAGAATAATAATGAAATTTGATGTTAATTCTAGTAGTAATAAATACGTAATCGATATGAGAGTAGTTTCAATGTTTTTTGGTGTATTTGATCTGTTTCAAGGCCCCGGTTGTTCTTCATTTGGATATGGAGCAATGGTGGAGCTTGGTCCGTTCCGTGTTCACAGTGACGGCAAAACACTCTACGAGAATCATTATTCATGGAATAGAGGTCGAGTAGTATTTTATTTACAATCTTTTTCCCTTTTGTTTTGTTTTGGTATTACGTACAGGGGAATCAAGAGATCCATTCAGCTACTGCATGGGTCATAGCTGCAGGCATCTTTTTCCCTTGGTACGTAGAAGATGCATGGTAATCTTGATCTTGAATTTCGTTTTGTTTTTCTTCTTTCTGGCTTTTTTTTTTCTTTGTAGTGGCCAATGTGGTGTTCTTGGAGTCTCCAGCGGGGGTAGGGTTTTCATACTCGAACAAGACATCTGATTACAATACAAGAGGAGATGGAAACACAGCCCAAGATAACTATGTTTTCTTGGTGAATTGGTTGGAGAGATTCCCAGAATACAAGACCAGGGATTTCTATATAGCTGGAGAGAGCTATGCTGGCCACTATGTTCCTCAACTTGCTCATACCATTCTGCTGCATAACAAGATTGCACCAAACAACACCATCAATCTCAAAGGGATCATGGTACTCTCTCTCTCTCTCTCTCTCAGACAAATATTCTTAATATTCTTGTGGGTTATTACGACACAAGTAGTATATACTATATAGTAGGGCTGTTGGTGGTGGCGGTTCCCTCATAACTTCTTTCTTTGTTGGAGAGGAACGTTTCTAGCAGGCGTCGCAGCTCCCAGACACCATCCTTGACTTCACGAACCTCCATGCTGGTTTCAGTGAGCCTATGCTCCAGCTCGTGGACCCTGGAAGACAGCGGCTCCTGTTCCCCCATGACGGTAGGCTCTGATACCAAGATGTTATGGGCCTGGGCGTAGGATCTCGTCACGGGTCGGTCCACGGGACCTTCCCTTGCGCACAGACCCTATTGTGATTTCCTAGTGGGTGATTTGTCCAAGAGACCACCCGAACTCTCCTTGCTCTCTTCTTAACTGGGAAAGTTGAATGCTTTATTCCAATTCATAGCCTCCTTAAATAGGAGATTACAAGAGGGAGCTCCTTGATGTATTCGGCTAGGCTAGGATAATCCCTCTCTAAATCAAACTCAAACTCCTACTTCTAATGGTGAACAAACTCCTACTTCTTGTGGCAAACAGAACACTTGCTAAGAACATAAGATAAGATAAGGATAAGGGATGAGGGATAATGTAAGCTGGCGGCGAGTTGGCGAGCAGAGCTGTTGTGGCAAGATAAGTGTGGGTCCCCTGATGAGCTGTCGTATGGGCCCGCTCCTTATTGCTGCTGCCGGCGGCGGCAGTAAACCTTTCCCTCGAATGCATCCATAACAAATCTGGTCCAGTCCAACATTGGTCCATTTATAAATGGGCTGGACCAAATCCAATCCAAACCCCATATAAACCGGATCTAGTCCAGTCCAATTGAAATGCCAATGGACCGGATTGGACCCAATCCAGTCCAAATTAAATGTTTTCCTCAGAAAATGTTTTCCCTACTCACACTTCGTAAGAATCCACAGTGGTCACTATGAAATAATAACAACAATCAACGGACAACAGCCTCTCAATACGTACGTGTCGTCTTTCAACAATCAACGGAGGCACTGAACTAGGTTTCAAAAGTTTCCATATGAACGGACAGCGGGCTTGTTCGAACTTTTGACCTTGTCCACTTTCGGTCCATTCTATGAATGGATGATTCATGTTCGGACCGGTCTGAGTCCATATCAATTTTAGGAACATCCAAATCCGTCCATAACACTTCTAATCGGACGGAGTCCAACCCGAAACCGGTCCATTGACACCCCTACTATAAAGAGCCATTAGGCAATCAATTTACAGTTTACATGATCTGTTGTCTTTGCAAAAATTGCAGATCGGAAATGCAGTGCTCAACGATGAAACTGACATGAAGGGCATGTATGATTATGTTTGGACCCATGCTCTATCTTCCGATGAAACCAACAAGGCAATCAACACATACTGCAATTTCAATGCCACCAAATTGAGTGAAAAATGCTTGAACAGTCTCATTGAAGCTGAGATGAATGTGGGCTTTATTGATATCTACAACATCTATGGCCCCCTGTGTTTCTCTTCCAATCTTACAGAAAAACCCAAAATGGCCTCGGTAAGATTGGTTGTACTTGTACAACAGTCTTCATTGTTATATATCCAATGAAGACTGTTGGTACTTGGTTGTTAGTTCCTTTGAACAATATTTGGAAAGACAATTAAACAGACTGCTTGTTTTAATTTGCAGCTCATGAAATTCGATCCATGCAGCGATTATTATGTGATTGCTTACTTAAACCATCCAGATGTCCAAGAGGCTCTTCATGCCAATATCACCAAACTCAAATATAAATGGCGACCCTGCAAGTAAGTAACAGAAAGGAAACCAGTACTTAATTGTGCTGATCATTTGTTCTTCTCTTTCTTCTTTCCACAACTTGAGCTTTTTAACGGAAATCAGAAAAACCGCAGCCACGAAATATACAGCAACTGGTCAGACAGTGCATCAACAGTTCTTCCCCTCTTACAGGAGCTCATGGCTGAAGGAATTCGGGTTTTGGTTTTCAGGTAAAGAAGAAGTTTCCTTAGGCTCGGTTTGGAAGGAGTATAAATGCAAAATGTAAATATATACTGTGCAAATGCATACAAAACATACAAAATATAAGGTTTTGTACTCTACATATTTGCTTTTGTACTCCTTCCAAACTGAGCCTTATTTCCTTTAAAAATTAATAGGATCTAAGCAATTTTGACGATCGATCTGGGTCCAATTGATGTGTCTTCAACTTGTCCCCTAGATCTATATCAAAAGGGTTCCACTTGATTCTTCATGAAGGTCCAAACAGAACAAGATGAATTACTGAAGCATATAATAAATAAGAAATAATAGGTTTTGCACTGTAGGTATTTGTATTTCTATTCCTTCCAAACTCAGTTTGGGAAGAGTAATAATACAAATATGTACAATATAAATATAGGTTTATAAAATACAAAATACGAGGCTTTAAACTGTACATAATCATACTGTCAAAGTACCTAATACCAACAAGTCTTGTATCAATCGAACACTGTGAAGATGGTGGGTGTTGTGCAAATATAAGAAATGTTGGATCATAAGAATTCTGAATTAAACTGTATATCTATAATAATTCATAATTATAAATGCCTCCACCTATAATATTTATATTCATCTGTAAATTGACATCAATTCCAAGCTAGCACCTACACCCAATTGTACGATAAAATTATAATTTCTAAGGATAAACTAAACAGTAAAAACCCTTGATCTTTGGGAGTATAATCGAACTTTAAAATATGTCATTTAAAATTTACTGACACATGTCATTTAAAATATTCTCATTCTACCTTTGTCAGAATATTTCTTAAGTTCTCATTATATTTATTGCAGTGGCGACGTAGATGGTAGAGTTCCTGTAACTTCAACCAAATATTCTCTGAATAAGCTTCAACTTCTAGTAAATACGTCATGGTATCCTTGGTACACAAACAATGAGGTAATGTTTTCTCAATCCTCTTATAATGGGCTTGGTTTATTATATATCCCACTTTCCTCTTTTGTTCAAGGAATTAATAACCTACTAATCAGATCTTCTAGCCCCATAATGACCATCTTTTGGATGGTTCAAATCAGATAGCTTGAATTAGGATTGTGATCTCGGTCCAAATTCGGATGGGATTTGGCAACATCAGAATTTGATCGGTATATAAACTTGTTATTTTTGCTAAATTTGGAGTTAAGGGCAGCTTAATAATTTATGAAGTCAAGTGGTCGAGAGTCCCACTTGCAAAGACCCAAAAGACATTAAAGGTCCTCGGAGTAGTCTTAGGAGTGAGAATTCCGACGATCAAATTAGCCGAAGGTTATAAGATAGTTGAGGTCATAGTAAGATGAGTAATGTGCAAGAGTCTGAGTGATGCCCTTTTATAGTCGGAGTTGCCCAGGGGCCTAGCAGTGGGCGAAAGGTAACGATCCTATGAATCAAGGTCATGAATGCAATGGTTACTCGGGCGAGATCCTAGTGGCTGAGCGTTACTCCATAATTAATACGTGGGGAAGAGAGTTCAGCTGAGATCATAACGCCTGTAGTAAATGTCGTTGCAGTAATGACCCCAAAAGGTTACAGTGTTGCCCTTAGGTGAGGTCGAGGTGACGAGATTATCTTTAGGGTGTATCACGTGTCATCATCCAATGGGGTGATCAATTATGCCTATATCACTTATATACATAATATAATATATGAAATTATATATCTATATATATATAAAATAATGGAATTAGAAAGCAGAGTTTCAGACATTGCTGACTGCAGGTTCCATGAAGTTTGGAGATCTCAGATTAAATCAGTAAATTATTGTCTGGAAAATTTTATGATCTCAGACTAAATCAGTAATATAGTTTGGACAATTTTATGATTCTATTGGGCTTTTAATACGGTTTAGAACATTTTATGATTCTATTGGGCTGGACCCAATTAGAAAGCCCAAATAACACCACCCCTACTTTTCAAACTAGCATCGTTTTGAAATGAAAACCGAACCAAATTGCATGTAAGTTCAGTTTGATTCAGTTCGATTATGCGGTTTGGACTGTACAATGGACACCCTTATTTGAGTGACTTTTGAACTTGGAGATCTCTTATCTAGAGTTGGCATTTCACTTGTTGGTCATAGGTTGGTGGATACACTGTCGTGTACAAGGGTGGCCTAACATTTTCTACAGTAAGAGGAGCAGGTCATGAGGTCCCAAGCTACCAGCCACTGAGGGCACTTGACCTTGTTAAGTACTTCCTCCATGGAAAGCCCCTTCCCTCACTTTAAAGCATTTCCCTAATGCACCTTAGAAGCAATGGAGCCAATAAAAACCAAGTATTTGAAATCCTCCTACTAGTAAATTTATATATGCATTATGTGTGGCAATTTGAATACTAATAATTTTAGTATTTTTTTATCAAAATGATGTAACAGAGACACAAGTATTCAAAGCATATTGTTGTGATGGATCTGTTGCATTTTATAATGTTGTAGTGATGAATGCGTTGATGCATGACCAAAATAAAATATCATCCCACTGTTCATGACAAGTATTTCAAAAATTTATCCAAAAAAAAAAAACTAAATACCTAATTTCAGATCTTCTTTTGTTTATTAGTGTCTCTCGGCATGCAATTGAATTCGATAGCCAGATTGATTAACATGTGATTTTGACAAACTTTTTAGTTTGTTTCAACTTTCAGCCCATACCACCTCTTGTGAAAAACCTCACTTGTTGAACCACTAATCAATTTGACTGGGATACATTAATTCTCTTTTTCTATTTTCTTTGTATTTTTAGCCATTTTGATTATTAATAACATTAATTCTCATTTTTTTCTCATATATTTTCAATATTGTAAGATTTGGATTGGACATGAAACCGGAATGCCTTCTAAGTCATGGGTTAAATGGCAGGCCTAACCATTGGTTCAACCTGATGACCCGTCACATTATATACAAAAATTGGTCGGATGTTTTATAATTTATAATAAATTAATGACTTGGACTGGTCATCCAAAACTGGTCGGATCATTGAAACCTATATGGTTTCCAATGGTTCAAACCAGTTCTTGAACAAGTCATCCAATTTTTCAGAAATTTGAAAAACTAATGTTAAAAAAATAATGCATATCAGTTCTCAATTTTCAACAGATCATCCAATTTTTTAGAAATTTGAAAAACTGGGGTTCCAAAGAACCAAAATATCCACTAGCTCCTGATTTTCATGGTCCAGCCATCCGGCCTAATCTAAGTGTTAGTACCTGGATGGAAAACCTATTTTCTTTTAGATTTATTTTAAATTTTGCATTCTATTTCTTTCATTAAAAGACAGTTTCTTATTTTTCATATTTATTTTTATTTAATACGATGAATATGCAATATTATAAATTTGTCCAAATATTTTTTACAAAATTTCTATACCTTTCTCTATGTTTGCATTTCTAACTTTCTATTTTTTTAAATATGTATTATTTTATTATGAATCGTGGGTTTACCCATTTGACCCAAATGGTTGAGCTACTAACCCACCATCCAATAAGAAAATGGTTACATTCCCAGTTCAGTTTTAAATTTTGTATTCTATTTTCATGATTAATAAAAATACTTCTTATTTATCATACATACTTTTGTTTATTATGATGAGTATACAATACTTAAAGATGAGTTTAAATTTTTCTTTATTTTTTGTAACTTTTTATATTTTTACTTATTTATTTGTGGGGTTCAACCATGCTATTGGAAAGTCATGATATCCAAAAAACTTGTGACCAATCAACAGATATCATAAAGTGTTAATCAATTAGATGGTATTTACCAAAATTCATTCATCATTTTGATTGGTCAAAGTTCTTCCAGTATGATATCTTTCTGGCATCATAGATTTTTCCATAATTATGACATCGAGGTTTGACCCATTTAAATTAAATAGGTTTAAATGCTTTTGTTTTCAAGTTAGATTTAAAAATATGGGTTTTATACCATTAAAATTATTATGTATGGATTTAACTAGTGAATTTATGATGAAAACAAAAAACACCTCAAATATAGGATTCAATGAGAAAGAATGAGGATTAATACCTTAAATATGAAACTTAATGATTGGGAGTTGAATCAACTGAAAAGTAGCATTCAAATTACATTTCCTACCCTCACAAAAGAGAGGGACCGAATTCAAAAAGAGAAGTATTTTAGTTAAGAAAAAGTCCAAAACTCTCAAACTTCATTTCCACTTTTAATACTAGCCTAAATATAAATAAAAACTATAGAGAGAATGAGAGTTAATAACTCAAATATAAAACTTAATGGCAGGTAATTGAATGAACTTAAAAGTAGCATCCCAATTATATTTTCTATCCTCACAAAAGAGAAGGAACAAATTCGAAAAGATAGGTATTTTGATTAAGAAAAAGTCCAAAACTCTCAAATACCCCATTCCCACTTTTAATAATAGCTTGAATATAAATAAAAATTATGGAAGAGAGCGCAATCTTTGCCATTACCTTTGCAGTATCTTTTTTTCTTTTTACCTCTATATCCAAAATGTTATCCTCAATAATAATTGGTCATTCAATCAATGTTATCATACCAGCGGCCGAATTGTTATAAACAGGTTTGTGTAAAATTGTTCTCACTCATAATTAGTCAAGAGAGGTCGATTGTATCCTATTCTCTATTTACAACAATATATAAATAGACTTTTAGTAATAACGTATGTTCTATATGCATAATGATCGAATAAGACTTATTTAAATCTGTAATTTGTTAGAATCAAGATGTGAGCTCTCATGGATTCTATTGGAGTGCTCTAATTAAGTAGTTAGAGTATCCTTAACATCCCCCTCAAGTTGATAAAGGCAGAAGTAACAGACTAACAGTCAATCTTGTAATGGAAAATGGCAAAATGATCATAATTGAGACATTTGGTAAGGATGTTTGCAACCCAGTTTTTGGTAGACATAAATCGAACCTGAAGAAGCTTGTTAGCCACACCTTCGCAAATAAAAACCCATCACGACCCATTGGGTGCCCGTGACCCAACCCACCCTGACCTTCTTTTCCTGACCCTATTGGATAACTTGACCCATATGACCCACTCCTGAAATGGGTGGGTTTTGAAGTGGGTGGTTGGATGGGACAAAAGAGTCAGGGTCAAGATTGCCACCCCTACTATTGGTACATGGGAAATCTGCATAAGAATGCTGACATGGCACCCTGTAATTGAGAGTGCAGGAAGTTATGCAGGAGTCTTGCCTGAAATAAAGCCTGAATATTCGGCCTAAGTAGTCACAGTCACGCGAAAGCAGAAGCCCACTCATGGCACCTATCACATTTGACTCGTTCCTGACATTAGAGGTGATATAGAAATCTGGTGCACTATTATAAGTTTGGATTTGACAAGAAGCGCCTCTTCATGGTTCATACAAAGAGATGCGTTTCCATTCTGCTAGTTGCCAAGTTCTCTTCAAGATACGGCAATGGGGTTCATTTGAAAACCTGAAGGTATGGATGTCTATTGAACTGGATTTGGTCCAATTTAATCCGATCCAATATGAATCCATTACAGATAAATCAGGTTCAATCCAATTCGATGAAAATTTTGGATCAATTTAATGTATGGACCGTTCAATTTATTCAAATTAGTTTTATTTTAGATCGGTTTCAAGTTCCAAACTTAGCACATTGACCGGAGGCCTTTCTTCTTTGGTCTTGCCGTTGGTTTTTTGATGAAGACCAAAGCTCTATTGCTCCAGTTTAGTTCATTTTCTACCTGTCATGTAAATAGGAACTTCAATATTCTTGCTCATCTCATAGCTCAGAGGGCAAAAACTTCTACCCAAGACTATAAATCTTTTGCCATAATAATATAGTTTATTTACCTAGCAATAATAAAAAAAAAAAAAAAAATCTTAGCCCGAGACTTATATTCTTATCTTCTATAATGGATTACGGATGGATCAGGTCGAATCCAATCCAATAAACACTTTGGACCTTAAGGCCGAATTGGTATGATTCAATAATCCATCCAAATTGATTTTGATTTGAATGACCCAAAATCGATCCATTGACACCCCTGCATGAAAAAAGAGAATCAAGAGGTTAATATCTCTTTTATCTTATTTTAGCAAAAATTGTGAGGCTTTGGAATTCTGCACCACTCTTTAGCGGTGATAGACAACTCCATAGCATCATCACAGCCACAGGTCAAAAAGGGCAATAATCTAGGCCTAGCAGAGTAGTGGACCTGGCATTCAATAATATTAAGTAATAGGCCTAATGGTCCCAGCATGTCCACCAGGCCGTGGACCTTCCTGAGCTAGGCTATGCCTTTAAATTGGCCCGTACTCTTTTAAGCGAGTTGATTGTTTTAAAAGTGAAATCCACTCTCTAATCTCTATATGGAAGCTTTCAAGCTGCATTTTTCATTTATATTCCACAAAACCTTATAGTTTATATCATTTTATATGTATTTGCACTGTTTGGAAGGAATATAAATACAAATATGAAAAGGGTAAAACATTGTACTTATATTATTTTGTATGTATTTATATTGTATATATTAGAAATTATACCTTTTTTAAACTGAGCCTCAAGTTAAAAAAAAAAAAGTAAGTGAGAACCAAAATGGGATTAATTTCTGGGATTGAAATTATTTTTCTCCCCTTTTTTAGAGTGAGAGAGGCCTAACCATTGTGAAGCCCTCCGGTAAGAGAAGGATTGATTCTGGCTCTCTGGATAATAAACAGAGCATACTACCATGTTGGCATACCATCAAAAGCAGACAAGTACCAAACTACCTACGCAATGTCCAACTATTTTGTCGCTGAGACACGGCTTACTGGGCCTTTACACGCCTAGCCTAACTTGACCCATCTGTAGATGGGCGTGGATGTGGGTCAGGTAGGCTAGGCAAACTGTTTCCACACCCATCAAATGTGAATATGGATCCAATTATAGAGTTGTACCTGGAAAGTGAAAATCAACATTATTTGGCCCCTCAAAACAAAATGGGGCCAAACAAGATTGTTTTGTTCTTATGATACTACTGGCATAAGGACATTATTTACAAGCTTCCAAGAAAACGAAATGGCCTCTTGGATATGAGACGTGCCTCTTTCCATAATTTACTAATTTAGGGATGCCAACAGACCGGATTTTGCTACATGCTTTGCTCAACCTGAAACCAATTCAAAAGCCACTCCAAGCAGAAAAACCTGACCCAATCTGATAAAACAAATTGGGAGTAGGACTGCAACTTAACGGCTTGAGCGCGAAAGGTTGCGGAGAAAGCAAGTGAGGGCTAGGGCGCCTGAACTTGCTGCCCAAACGGACGAGTTCTTGCACAAGTTGAGCCTGTGCATGTCAGACTGCTGAACACTCGGACCTCACTTAAATTTGGGTTGACACCTTGGGTGGTTCGAGTTTGATTCTAACCCGGATCAATCCAATCCAAGCTTGTCCAAATACATACATAAATACATGTATTTTATTTATATATTTTTTTTCTAATTATATACATGTATATATACATATATTTGTGTATATTTTCAATCAATTTTATTCCTATATTGGGCTATAAAACCCAATAAAATGGATAAAAATTATATTCATAAATTCTTTTAAATCCAACCGTGTGACTAAGCCCAACCTTACTTGTGTTCACCTTCAACCCGACCCAATCTTCCCAAGTTGCACCTCCGATTGGGGTACCAGACCTGTGCCTACCTCATTCCATTAATGATATTGATACCTTTATATTCAGTAAATTCTTTTTATTTACAAATGTTTCGGTGGCATTACATAAATGGGATGGATTTAGTGCAGATCAACCTCCACCCAACCCGACCCAATCCAACATTGTTAGTTGGGTCAAGGCGGGTTTATCACTTAACCCGACCCACTAACATCACTAAAACCAAATTGTAGAAAATTGTAGAAAGAACTGAAGACATGGTTAGGTTTATAATCGTAAGAGAACCGTTGTTTCATTTATTTATTTATTTATTTATTTATTTATAGAAATTACGTAGGAGAACAGATATATACAACATCAAGAAGGATTCATAAAGATCAAACAAAACTTTAAATCAATCCCAATAAAAGAAAAGAAGTTGGTTTATTAATTAATTGTAGAGGAGTGGAGTGATGACTGGAAGAGGTTGCAATGTCATATCCCCATATTTTTGTTCAACCTTTATGATGACATCTTGCTTTGTAGTGTGCCCACCAGAAAAGCTAGGAAATAAAAAAACAGAACCCACTAAAAAGATGAAACATAAAATCAAAGTTTTTAAAATTGAATCGGATAATGAACCGATCAGAAGTGTGGTTTTTGGGTCGAACAGTCTGGTCGTTCGAATTGAATGAATAGTCCGTTCTGACAAAAAATAAAAACTTTCAAAATCACTGGACGTTTCGAATTGTTTGATCACTTGGATCAGCGATTTACTAACCAAATCAATGGTTTTTGACAAAATAACGATTTTGGGGTAAAACAGAACCGATCACCTGACCGATTCCCAATTTTTCCAGTCCAGTCCGGTTTTAAAAACCATGCATAAAACTGAACATCAGATCAAAAAATATCTTTTTCTCTCAGCTATGTCAATAAATTGCAAAGATCATGCTTTAATTTTGGCCTGTATTTTATTTGTAATGAACATAAGCATTAATTTTAGGGGGGAGGAGAGAGATTAAATGGTGGGTCATATCCTCTCTTTAACATGTGACCAACTCCATTTGTCCCCGATTAGTGCCAACTTCCAAACCAAAGAGCTCCTTTCCTGGAAGGAGCAGTATTGTAATGGGAGGACAGTCATGATATACAGCGCCTATGATGTGAACTTCAAACGGCCACACATTCCATGTCAAGGATTGGTATCCACCATTAATGGGTCCAATTAAAATAGCATATAGCACATGACTTTAACCATCTTCCTCATACTAACCATGGAGCTATGGTATGATCCATTTAACAAAGAGAGAGAGAGAAAGAGATTGGTTCATCCATGAATGAGCCATTATATTGGGTGCCCTCTCAAATTTCATGTTATCCATGTATAGAGCATCAGACAAGGCACTAATTAAGTCCAGCTTAAGGGACAAATGGATCAATTGTGGAGCTCTAAACATTTCATGTGAATTATTATTGATGAGGAAAAGAAACTAGACCCCTTTAGGAGAAATTGATATTTTTTGTTGTCTGGATTTTCAAGCCAAACAAGTGATAGAAGACATGGATTCTTACCCTGAGGACAGTGCCATCTCATCAGCACTCTTCTCATTCTATCAAATCTGGTCTTTCTGCAACTCCCAATGGGAATGACACAAACTTTACCAAAGAAGAAATGTAATTCAAAATTCTGCCACAATAAGAAGTCATCCTCTTTGAAGCAACCAGATCAAGAATTATAAATGGTATATATGATGGTAATTCTGAGCTGTTGAAATTCAAAGAGCAAGTGTGCCTTGCAAAGAAATACCAGGAAAAGTCCATTACCCAGTTTGTCATTTTCCAAAGAATTCCTGAACCGGGACCTGGGTTTTTCCAAAACAAATGAATTGATAAAGTGATAAATTTGTGGATTGAACCAAAACAAGCAAACATCAGACACATGTAAAGAAAAGTCATTGGAAATAGACCTCTCTGTTCATGCCAAACTAACATGAGTGGTTTCTCTAAATCTAGCAAATTTCTTCGAGTTTTTAGAATTTTGATGAGAAGATCTGCAACTCTTTTTCTCTATTAATTGAAATTGGAATTATACGCTCCATAACAGCTACGAGGTATTTCACAGATCCGGCCAAACCCCCAAAACAGATCGGATATCACTGCCCCTTCCATAACCAACCCTGGGAATTGGGCCCCAAGACCATGCTTTTGAGGAATTTATCATCAAGTCATCAACTACCTGTTCAATGGGCCCCCACCAAAAACCTCTTCTTCACGAGCATAGGTCCATCCATTGTAAAAGAAGTCAAATAATTGGGTTGGATTAACATTTTAACAAGTAACAGCCTAGACTTGGGCTCAGGTTTTTTGCCATCTCTCATGCTTGCTTAATGGATACACCGAGCAGGATTTTGGTGGGGGCCCAAAACATGCTTTTGGTTAAAGATTTATCTGCGGTGGGGGTCATAAAACCGACTAAATTATTATTATAAGAATGAAATATTGCTGCAGGCTCATGGCTAAAAGATTAGGGTTGTTTACTAGAACATCCCTTATAGTTTGAAATGGATTTATTTAATGGGTTTTTCATTAGATGATAGTGAAAAATAATGGTTTTGATCTTAATGTCTATTTGAATAAATTTAATCAAAATAAAACAAAAATAAAAATATCATTTTTGTCCCTAATAAGACATAAACAACCACTCTATTTAATTTTATTTGGTCACTTTTGTTTACTATTAAAAGAAGTATTAGGGATACTTTTGGAATAAATAAATATGGGTTCATGGCTTTAAACATTTTCAAGTCAGCTTAGCTGTTTAGGTGATCATGTTGCTATTTTCAGATGACAAAACAAAAACTTTTTAATAATAGATTGCCAACTACAAGGGTGTTTCAGTAAAATAAAAATTATAGCATAGGTTTAAATAAATCCGTAAAAGTATAGGGGTGTTTAAATGATCCTAATGATTATTATTTGCCACATGGCAATTCATAGGTCACAAAGGATACGGAAAATCATGGAATCTCTTACTCTTGAGGTTGTTGGACTCCGTATGAAGACACATTCTGAGACATGGCTGTTGTTAGCTTGTTGCTTGCTTCTTATAATATAGAGTTGGCATGGATGAGGAGTATTCCAAGTAACCAATTTTTAGTTCATCTCTTGGGTCAGTCATCCAATCACGTTACACAACATCAGATCTGTAAAAAGGTCCCACATGACTGGCTGATGCTCTGGTTCATGATTGGTCCAGTATCCTCCGGTTACTGTAGAGGATTTGAAATAGGAAACCGCTGATAAGTAAGAGGGAGGCAGTTACAGCGACTAGAAATGTGCTAACTTTACATTCGACCCGACCCGACCCGTTTGCACGGAATATGGACAAACAATTTGGTTCAACGGTTCAACAAATCGGAACTTTTAGTGGGAAAGATTGTGAAATTTAACAGCTAAATTTTATCAAGTTTAGTTGTGAGGAAGACTTTGAGATATATAAATAGTTGTCTTCTGTGATGAAACTTGTCTCATATTGAAGCTTGAGAGAAGAGAATAGCAGATGAAGAAGGTTGATCTTGTTATTTGCTTTCTTCTCTCTCTCTCATGCTATGTTGCTCAAAGCCATGGAAGGCAAGCAGATGCTCTTGCCCGTCTCTATCAGGCGAAGCTTCAGAACAAAGCTGGAATCGACCTGACCAGTAGTTATGAAATGAAGATGACCCAAATCATAAATGAAGCTGAAGTCCTTCCACAGGAAGGATTGAAGGAGAAGGATATGATCGAGAGGTTGCCCGGACAGCCTCCTGTTGGGTTCAAGCAGTATGGAGGTTATGTCACGGTCGATGAATCAGCTGGTCGGGCTCTTTTCTATTACTTTGTTGAAGCTCAGGATCCCAAATCTAAACCTCTACTTCTTTGGCTTAATGGAGGTATTTTGATCGATCTAAATCTTCTGCTTCTCTTTCTTCCTTTCTTTGAAATGGGTTTTTCATTTCTGTGTGGTCCATTTTTCCTACCAGTAGTTCTAAAACTTATAATACATGAAAATGACTGCAATGGGGGCTCTTCATGTGTGCGTGGGGACTGATGAGGGGTCCCTCATTTCATGTCAAAACGAGGTGGGGAGTGGGGCCCCTCTTTGAACCAACCTTGCTTTTCTATGTGAAAAGAATGTGAACCATTTCTTTAACAATCAATCATTCTTGTTATTATTATTGTATTGATACTTCTTTGGTAGTTCAAAAATGCTGATGGTTAGTTCATCTGTTTTCATGTCCTCAATCTTCTATGATTAATAAGTAATGATTTAAAAATAATGGCTTTTGTTGTTAATTCTAGTAGTAATTAGTAGTCAAAATCAGAGAGATTTGAATGTTTTTGGTGTTTCATCTCTTTCAAGGTCCCGGGTGTTCTTCACTTGGGTATGGAGCAATGGAGGAGCTTGGTCCATTCAGAGTTCACAGTGATGGCAAAACACTCTACGAAAATCGATATTCATGGAATAGAGGTTGAGAATGTTTCAATCTTTTTTTCCCTTGATAGAGGTTGAGTCATTCACAATGATCTTAATTTCCTCTCTTCTTTCTTGTTTTTAATAGTGGTCAATGTTTTGTTCTTGGAGTCTCCTGCTGGTGTAGGCTTTTCTTACTCAAACAGGACATCTGATTATGCTACAAGAGGAGATCAAAGTACAGCTGAAGATAACTATGTCTTCTTGGTAAATTGGTTAGAGAGATTTCCTGAGTACAAGACTAGAGATTTCTATATAGCTGGAGAGAGCTATGCCGGCCATTATGTTCCCCAATTTGCTCATACCATTCTTCAGCATAATAAGATTGAGCAGAACAACATCATCAATCTCAAAGGGATCATGGTACTCTCTCTCTCTCTCTCTCAGACTGGGTTACACAAGTATCATTCAGAGCCATTAAAGAATCAATTTACATCTTTACATATTTTGTTGTCTATGCATATATTGCAGATTGGCAATGCAGTGATCAATGACGAAACTGACCAGAAGGGCATGTATGATTATGCTTGGACCCATGCTCTGTCTTCAGATGAAACCAACATAGCAATCAACAAATACTGCAATTTCAGTGAGAGTGAGCTTGAATGGAGTGACGAATGCATTAACAGTACTAATGAAGCTTTTATGAATGAGGTCTTAATAGATATCTACAACATCTATGGCTCCCAGTGCTTCTCCTCCAACCTGACAGAGAAACCCAAAAAGGCCTCGGTAAGATTAGCTTTACAAAATAACAGCTGAATTGGTGGTTAGTTCCTTGGAACAAAATTTGAAAAGGCAATTAAACAACGAAGATTTCTCAAAAGAATTTCATCTCTTTAAGAATCTTATATGAAAGTTTTACTGACTCAGACAGATTGCTTGTTGTTTTGCAGCTCATGAACTTCGATCCATGCAGCGATAATTATGTCGTTGCTTACTTAAACCAGCCAGATGTCCAAGAAGCTCTTCATGCCAATATCACCAAGCTCAAATATGATTGGCAACCCTGCAGGTAAGTAACAGGAAGGAATCCCTCTACTTAGCTTGCATGTTTTCATCATTCTTCTCACAACTTCAGCATTTTAATAGAATTCATAAAAATCGCAGCGATGTACTCACTAAATGGAATGACAGTCCATCAACAGTTGTTTACCTTCTACAGGAGTTTATGGATAATGGAATTCGCGTTTTGGTGTTCAGGTTAAGTAGTTTCCTATTTTTCCCTTGAAAATCATTAGGATCTAATCATGAACAGAACATATATAGCATGAATTTTGAGGATTTGAATCAAATTGACTGGGCCTCATCTTAATTATAACCTATATCCTCTAAATCAAAAATGGTTTCACTTGATTCTTCATGAGGATTCAAATGGAACTGGATGAATTACCACTGAATGTCTGAAACCATGCATCCGATGATAAAGATTGGCATACTAAAGCATTGGTCTAGACCTTCGGTTTTTGTATTTTTGTGAACCATCAATGATGTCACAATTTAAGAAACATAACCCACTCAACTCAGTTGATAATTCCTGCTAAAATGGTATTTGCATCACTTATCATGGTTCTCACTGTATGAATTGCAGTGGCGACGTAGATGGTAGAGTTCCTGTAACTTCAACCAGATATTCTCTGAATAAGCTTCAACTTCAAGTAAATACGTCATGGTATCCTTGGTACACAAAACGTGAGGTAATGTTTTCCTAATCACCTTATAATAGACTCTCTCTCTCTCTCTCTCTCTCTCTCTCTCTCTCTATCTGTCTGTTTTTATTAATAAATTATTATCTTCATGCAAATTAAAAGGACCTGAGCCAGCTCATTAGCTAGGCCAGGTTTTCAAGTGCACTGAGTGTTGGGCTTGAGCCCAAACACAAATGGGTATCTTTAGACATTATCCAGGACTATTGGGCCATAGAAAACTTTCTTATGAATTAATGTACCCCACCAAGCAGATCTTCTAAGCCCTCATAAAGCCATCTTTTTGGATGGTTCAGATCAGATCACTTGATTGACTTCTGGGCTTGGAGATCTCTGGGGGCAAATCATCTTCTTATAATGGGAATATGTGGATTTAATTACTGAAATCCGCCCCTCAGTTTTCAACTTTTCATGTAAAACCAAAACCATATATATGATGATATATGTAGATGTGGCATTTCACTCGGTGGTAACAGGTTGGTGGATACACTGTTGTGTACAAGGGTGGCTTAACGTTCGCTACAGTGAGAGGAGCAGGTCACGAGGTCCCAAGCTACCAGCCACTGAGAGCACTTACACTTGTTAACTACTTCCTTCATGGAAAGCCCCTCCCCCGCAATGCCTGAAGCACCTTATAGAAAGCAAAGAAGCCAAAACTACCCAAATATTATTTGAAATCATGAATATATTATTTGTAGTGTCCTCAATTATACTTCTGCCATTTAATCAATGTTATCTCAGCAGAGGTCGGATGGTTAGACCGTCCAGTCAGTCCAGTTCAACCATTACCAATTCATCCAGAATTTTCCATTTTATGTCTTGCCAGCATTATAGATTTTTCTTTCATTTAATAACTAATAATCATGGTGATGAATAGGTTAAGTACTTCCGATTCACAATTAATTAAGAATCCTCATTTCACCTCCAAAACATTGATAACAAAAGGGACCCTGACTTAATTTCAAATTTGGCTTGTTTCAACACAATGAGAGAATTGCAAATTATGAGTAAAAGAAAGGAACAAATGATCCCAAGTTACATACAGGGCGGAGTCAGAAATTTTATATACAAAAATGAATTGGAGAGAGGGGGGAATAAATATAGATGGCCATAAGAAGGCCAACCCATTAGAATGGGAAATGGGGGAAGAAAAAATTTATATACAAAAAATATTTATAAATGGTGATTTCTGGAGTATAGGGGGGCCAATGGGCCATGGCTCCCTGGGTCCCCCTGGCTACTCCCTTCCAACATAAGGTCTCAACAACCGGTTCCAACAGCCATTGCTTCTGTTCTGTGCATTGAGAATAGCCCTTGTCCGGTCCCACTTGTTTTGAATTCGCATGGGCTTCCCACAAAACATGCCTTATTCACATTTAGTTCCTTTTCTATATTCTTGTAAAGCGGTAGGTATAGTAGCGGCTGTTTCTGAAACCGGTGTCGAGGGCCAACCATTCAGTACTGAGTCCTACGTGGGGCTGGGAGATTAATTGAACTTGATTTTCTTATCCTAAACGTGTTCTCTAAGCAAACATTTGATGGCGATTGGACGTCCAATTTCAATTTTTGGAAGTTGGAACCTCTCAAGGTGTGAGGCATTAATCAATCAGATTATCTAAACAATAGTGGACCACGTATATCCCTTAATTTTTTCTCACTCTCGGTGGATCATTTCATCTCTAGATGGGATTCATCCAAATCCAATAATGGGTCTGATCTTTCAAAGGTCTGCTACTTAACGTACCCGAAACCACAACTATAGCAATCTGGCATCCTCAATCCAATCCCTTCAATAAACAACATCATATTCCAACTAGTATTCTTGTTTTAGTATTAGGATAAATTATTGAAGCATCCCCTCAAGTTTTTTATGGTTGTTGAAACCTTCTTTTAACTTTATTAATTGCAAACATCTTTCTGAACTTTCTGATAAATAGTTACAAATAGATCGTCTTCTTTGTTAGAATCCTCTAACAACAGTTACAAAAATGTCCAAAATACTCATAAAGTTAATATTGGGATCCGTTTTCATGGAAAAAAAATAATACAAATTTTATAAACAATAACAAAAAACAGACAATTTAAAATTGTAGTTTTCAAAAAAGAGATAAGGGTTTGAGGTAGTGAATCATATAAAGAGAAAATTTAGAAAATAAACACTTTTGTCAAAAGTAACTGAGTGGGTATTTTGGACATTTTCATGACTCTTTTTAGAAGATTCTACTAGAGGGGGTCTACTTGCAACTATGTCAGAAAGTTCAGGGCTGGTGATTGCAAAATAAAATTTTCATTTATTAAGAATTTGGATTTGCTTCAAACAAAAAACGGTTTCAATACATTCCAACATAATATGTGTGCGTACATCTATACTACTATAAAAAGTACGAATAGCTTCAAAAATTTATGGGATTTTTATTGACTAAAATACCCCTTTTTTGAAATACAATCCCTTTGTTGTGAGGGTAGAAAATGTAATTTGAATACTATTATTCCATTCAGTACCTTCTCATTACATCTCACATTTAATGTATTAACTCTCATTTACCCTCATTGAATCATATATTTAAAGCATTAATTTATTCTCGTCACTAAATTCTACTAATTAAATCCATACATAATAAATTAATAATTCTAATAACAAAAAAACTTACACTTTTGAAAGCTACATGGAAAATAGTATTTTTCATCTAGGTGGTGGTAAGAAATTAAACCATTTTGGGTCAAATGGGTCAATTCTTGTTGCCACAATTATACAAAAAAAGTTGAAAAATAGATAAAATGGAAACATTTTTAGCATCATATATTTGACATATTAAACAATAATAAGGGTATGAAACTTTCTTTTTTACTAAACTACCCCAATATTTGAATTTAGTCCTTCTTTAATTGTGAGGGGTCAATTGGGTGAATCCATGATGTCATAGTTAAATAATAAAATATTTAAAATAGAAGCAAATTCACAAAGTAGAAAAATAGGTCATTTCTTTGATATTTTATATTAATCATATTAAATAGTCGTAAAGAAGAATTATTTTTATTGATAATGGAAATGAAATACAAATTTTAAAACCAACCAAAAAATGAAATTGATTTCCTATTTGGTCAGGGTCAATAGTTCAACTTTTAGGTCATGTGTCAATATTTAATGTCATAATTAAATAATAAAAATTAAGAAAATGAAAAAAAAATAAAAAATACATCAATTTTGCAATAAAAACATTTGGGCGCATCTCTAATATCGTATGTTCATCATATTAAACAAAACTAAGTGTGATAAATAAGAATTATTTTGATACAAATGAAAATATAAAAATTGTCAAAAATGTAATTTGAATTTAGTCACTTTTTAATTGTAAGGGCAAAAAATGTAATTCGAACTATGTTTTACCTCGTTCAAATCCCTCACATTAAGTCATATATTTGATGTGCTAATGTTCATTCTCTCTTATTAAATCCTAAATTTAAGTTATTTTTTCACTAATAAATGCTATTAATTAGGTATATGTCCAATACTTTTAAGAATATAAAACCATAATCCAAGTGATGACTAAGCAATTCAACCATCATATTAAACAAAACGCGTTTTCTGAAAAAACACTTGAACCATGGGCATGCCTCGTAAGTCGGGACCCCACCGATGCATGAAACGTCAAATTTGGCGTTTCATGCATCAGTGAACCATTGCCCCCAATGGTTGACTGATTGGCAATTACGTGTATCCTATGTGGTGCTTACCTGTCAGCACATACATGAAAAATAGTGATGAAAATCACCTTACCAAACAGCATAGTGTTGCTCACTGCATATGAGGCAGAAACACTCCCAAACAAAATCAATGCATTTTTTTGTGAAAAACGGGTCTTGGGAGCATGGGCGTTTTTTCTTGAAAATCAGTCCCAAAAAGGACCCACACTTCCAAACACCATCTAAGTTTATAAGTGATAAGTTTCAGTGTTTAAGCATTAAATAAAATAATGCCTAATCAACTAATGATTATAAACATTTTATATTTGATGTTAAATTCTCAAATTATTCAAATGATCAATTTAAAAGAAAGAAAACACAAGAAGAATTATCCATATAATTGATATTTGATTTATGATTATCCAATAGTTTAGAAGAAAGGAAATAACTTAGTTAATGCAAAAAACAATAAAAAGAAAAAGATTCATTAGGAAAAGAAATGGCAAAAATAATAAACTAGAGATGTTATATTTAGAATAATAGGTAAAGTTGATTTATTCAAGAAAAATTAAGAACTTGATTGGCCCTTTTTGCATTGGATTCTCCTAAAACACTAAGAGAACTAATAAAGTTTATTTGTCTTATTGATTTTTTCATTTTTATTCTTTTTATTTGGCCCTTAATTATTGAAGTGCTTATTCCATGTATTTTAAGCTATAAAAATGCATAAAATATATATTTTTTTGCTTACACCTTTTTACCCCTCTAGCTACGACTAACGCCTTGAGGCTTGAGGCTAGCTTATGCCTCATTCTGACAAACACTAGGAGTGTTCACGGGTCGGGTTGGATCGGTTTGAGTCATTTTCTTCAACCAACTCGACCTAGTTGGTTTACTTTTTGACTAAACCGAAATCGACCGACCCTTAAGCAAAACCGACCCAAACATGAAGGACCGGTTTGGGTCGATTTATATATATATAACTAAAATATTTATTTATGTTTAAGTTTATTTTTTTTTATTTTTTATGCAAAATCAAAGTATATATTTAAATTGATTAATTTTTTATACAAAACTGAATTAAATATTGTACCATTGTATTACATTTGTATTGGTTTTACTTTTTAGTTTTTATCATAAGTAACCAATATTTTCAAAGTTCAAACAAAACGCAAATAAAATATATCAAAATTTAACATATAGGGTAGAGACTAATTAATAATTACTTAAACAAATATAGGATCAGTTCGGTTCGGTATGAAAACCGAAACCGAACTGAGTTGTCAATTTATTTTCTCATCAAAATTGAAACTAACCGATAGTTTTGAAAAACCAACCTCCTCGAGTTGGGTCGGGCCGGTTTAGTCGGTTTGACATTTAATGTGAACACCCCTAACAAACACTTAATTCTTACATCAAGTAGTGAAGCTTAAGCCTTAAGACAAAATCTAAGTGTCTCGCCCCTCATGTCTCAAAGCTTAAGCTTTCTAAAACAATGTTGACACATATCTTGTTTGAACAATTTTAAACAGACTTTGTTGGGTGCATATCTGGTTTTGTTTCCTAAGTTCATTTCCCATGAAACTATCAATGACCCTCTACTATGTTGCTAATTGTTGGAAACATGTAATTAATGATGCAAGTATCATTTAGAGCAAATCAGGGGTTAAGTTCCAATACATGACTAACTTTGACAGTGTTGCCAAATGTATGGTTTGGACTGCTAGTTTAGTTCATCATTACGATGGTCTTTCTATTATATTTCTATCATAAAAAAAAAAACAATTATTCTTCATCACACTTATTTTTCTTTAATATTTAATATGGTTAGTTAATAAAGGATTCAATGAGAGAATGGGAGTTAATACCCTGAATTTACTTAATGAGAGGAAATTGAATGAGGAGATATGTAGTATAAAATTATATTTTGTGCCTTCACAGTTAAAGAAAAATCAAGTTCAAAAATTGGGGTATTTTATTCGAACAAAAGTTCCACACTCTCATTCACACTTTTAATAGTAGTATAAATATAAATATAAATATCATATTAAACAAAAAGAAGTGTGACGGATGAATAAAAATTATTTTTATTAATGATGGAAATGGAATATAAAAATTTTGAAAAGCAAAGAGAATTAACATGCAACATGTGATACGTTGACCAGGCTAAACAAATTCAACCAATTTTATTTTTTAAATTGATCAAGTCAACAATTTTTTTGCAAGCAATAAATTTGGTAGTGAAATGGATACAAAACCCTACTCGGGTGAAAGGTCAACCGTTTCAATCCACAAGTTGAAAATATTAACAAAAAACAATTGGAATTTTATTTCCTTGTAGGTAGTGAGTCAACCGTTCAACCATCTGAAACAAATATTAATTTCTGTTAATATATATTATTTTTATTATCAGCTTAATCACTTAATTAACTTTTTAAGTTACGAATTAAGCTAAGCTCTCAACTATGTTAATTAATTAATTAAGTTAATTTTATTAAATTTACTATTGGTAAATAATTTCTATTAATTTTTAATATTTTTATATAAATTTAAATTGATTTTATTTTTTGTTAACTATTTTCTTTTTTTAGTTTCTGTTAGAAGAGTTTTTTTACATTTCACTAATTTGTATTAATATTATTATTTTATAATAGATTTTAAATTAATAAAAATTAATTCGAAAACTAATATTTGTTGAAGTTTGTTAATAAAGTTGCATTAATTCATATTAGATTCTATTATTTTTATTGAAGGGAAATTGTGTAAAACTCATCATGAGTTTTCAGCATTTCTCTTAAACTCACAACTTTTCAAAATGTTTAAAGCTCACCATGTCACTAACTTGATGTTAAACAGACTAATGGGTGTTAATATATTACCATTTTAACCTTCATAGAACAATATAAAATATATACAAAATAAATTAACGGGTGTTAATATATTACCATTTTAATATTTAGACATGAAGAAAGAAAAGAGTTCAAAAAATATTTTCAAATATAAAATACATAAAAACAAAAAAATTACAAAAAATATATATAAAAAATTATATAAATTGAAAACAAAATAAAAATTATTTTCAAATTATAGAAACTATAGAAATTGAAAAACAAAATTAGAAAATAAGAATTGAAGAAAAACACCAAAAATTATAGAAAACACACAGAAATTACAAATAAATAACAAAAAATACAGGGAATTTTATAGATTGTAGAAAATAGAAAATGTAAAAAAACAAAAATTATAAAAACATTGGAAAGTATAACAAAACACTAAAAATGCAAAAAAAAACAAGAAAATTGAAAAATAAAAAAGACCATTTTCCCTCTAAGTCGCCATTCAAGGGTAATTTGGTCATGAAAATTGTTATTTATGCTAACATGGACAGCTCTGTTAAGAAGCATTAACGGTGCACTAACGGAAAGTAAGTTTTGGAAAATAAAAACTTACTGACATGGTGAATTTTATACATTTTGAAAAGTTGCGGTGAGTTTAAGGGAAATGTTGAAAACTCATGGTGAGTGTTAGACAATTTCCCTTTATTGAATTGTTATTAAGTTATTAATTATTTAAATTTAATTAAATGCTTACATTAATTAATTAAGTTATTAAACTTCCTAATAAAATTGGGCATTATCCAGATAGATACCAAATTCAAGATGGAAAGTAATTAAGGTAGAGTTGTATGGAGTATTGGAGTTCTTTTTTTTTTCTAAAAAGTCAGTTAAAAATCCCTAGAATTTTGATAGGGTAGGGAAGTAATACATAGATAGATCTTTTGTTTTTACGTTATTTACGGCTTATCTCTTATCTTCTGATTTAGATCCATTTATGTTACATCTTTCGAATTGACACGCGACCCGATCCCTTTCCAATCTGGACGAAAATATTGCCTTCATTCAATAATTTGTTGAAGAACGTCACTGAAATATAGAAGAAACTGAGTATATCCTTTCACAGAGCTTGGCTCTATAAATTGTTCTCCTCGTATCGAAATCCTTCCATTCGAGAGGATTGAGGAGAGAAGGAAGGATCGAGGAGAGATGAAGAAGCCCAGTCTCGTTATTTGTTTCCTTTTCTGCCTCTCTTGCTTTATTGCTCAAACTAATGGAAGGCAAGCAGAAGTTCTTGGCCGTTTCCGTATGGCGAAGTTGCAGAGGAAAGTCGCAATCGATAGGAGCTTTGATGAGAAGATCGAAATCATGGATGAAGCTCGAGTGCTCCCGCAGGAAGGGTTGAAAGAGAAGGATAGGATCAAAAGATTGCCCGGGCAACCCCCTGTTCGGTTCTCTCAATATGGAGGCTATGTCACTGTGGATGAATCGGCTGGTCGAGCTCTTTATTACTACTTTGCTGAATCTCACTACAATAAGAAGTCCAAGCCTCTCCTTCTCTGGCTTAACGGAGGTATTGATATTCTGTTGAACTGAATGATGTTTATTAGTTTTATCTTTTAGTTTTATTATAAATTTTTGTGGGTGTGCATCTAATTCACTAATTCTTGTTGCATCCACTCCAATGGGTCTTATGTCGTTTACTTAAGTTGGTTGCTCCATTCCAATGGGCCTTTTAGTCAATGCACGTCGGAAAAGGACAATATGCCAGGGGCAGTTTGGTCAAAATCTGGTTGGTGTTTTGTCCTTTTGCTCAGCTGTTCTGTAGATGTAGAACTCTAGGTGGGGTCTGGGTATCCAGTTGATTCCAGTCTGAAAGTGGACCTTCTAAGGAAGATTCCATAACTTTTTGTCATGTGACGATAATGATATTGAAGGTGATCAATCAATTTCTTCCAGCAAATTGATTGTTGTCCTTACCATATTAATGCTAAATATTATTGTTTAAATATAAGGGCAAATTACCTCTTCTACCCCTGTAGGCATTACATGAACTAAATATAAACATTGACCCATTAATTTTTCATCATCTTATTGGCAATTGATGAGCAAAGAAATTTGGGTACTCATGTTTGGTTTGATATCTGTTCTCTAAGGTCCTGGTTGTTCTTCACTTGGGTATGGAGCAATGGAGGAGCTTGGACCATTTCGAGTGAAGAGTGATGGCAAGACACTCTACGAAAATCCATTTGCATGGAACAAAGGTTGATCTTGGCTGCTTATTGCATTCATTTTTTGTTTTTTGTTATCTTTTGATTTAACCAAGCTTCTATTATTGGCTGATTAATTTGTTCTTGTTGTGGTCTCAGTGGCCAATGTTTTGTTCTTGGAGTCTCCTGCTGGTGTAGGCTTTTCCTACTCAAACAGAACATCTGATTATGCTACAAGAGGAGATCGAAATACAGCTGAAGATAACTATGTCTTCTTGGTAAATTGGTTAGAGAGATTTCCTGAGTACAAGACTAGAGATTTCTATATAGCTGGAGAGAGCTATGCTGGCCATTATGTGCCCCAATTTGCTCATACCATTCTTCAGCATAACAAGATTTCACAGAAGAACATCATCAATCTCAAAGGGATCATGGTACTCTCTCTCTCTCTCTCTCTGGGAAATCAATTACAAGTCTACTCAATCTGTTGTCTGTGTTGCAGATAGGAAATGCAGTGATAAATGATGAAACTGACACCAAGGGAATGCTTGATTATTTCTGGACCCATGCTTTAACTTCTGATGAAGACAAATATGCAATCGACAAGTACTGTGATTTCTCTCCTGGTGCTAACATAACTGACAAGTGCATTGAAGCTGTCAATGAAGATTATGAAGATATTGATCCCATTGACATGTATAACATTTATGCCCCACTTTGCCACTCTTCCAACCTCACAGAAAAGCCCAAGTTGGCCTCGGTAAGATTATTTACTCAACATTATTTTCTTGAATGCTCCCTGTATTGATTTATTACAATGTCTATTCTTGGCTCTGTTCTAGAATCCGAATTCATATTTTGAGAGATTTTGTTTTATTTTTTATTTTTGTTACAGATTGAGGAATTCGATCCATGCACCGATTATTACGTATATGCATACTTGAACCGTCCAGATGTGCAAAATGCCCTCCATGCCAATGTCACCAAACTCAAGTATGACTGGCAACCCTGCAGGTAAGAAGGGAAATCCAATCCTCTGTTTGTGCAGATTACTTGTTTATGTTTTTTCTTTCCCTCTGTAAATTTAAGAGTTTAATCGAAATACCATGATTCACAGCGACGTACTCAATAACTGGACAGACAGCCCGTCAACCATTCTTCCTCTCTTACAGGAATTCATGGCCAACGGACTTCGTGTTTGGGTGTATAGGTATATGTATATTCATTTCTGGCTTCCTAATTTCTTTCTTAACGTTGGTTGCATTCTGTAATCTGAACGATGGAATTTGGAGAAAGGAATCCTGAAATGGGGTTTCCTCAATTTGGATGGATTTTTAGTCATTTGATTTGTTATTCATTAAAAAAAAAAACATAAATGGGTGGAATTTAAAAATGATCAAAACTTCATTGTTGATTCAGTAGAGATGGACTTTTAGTAATTTATTAAATGAAATATGATATGTGAGATTAAATATTTGGTTCATTGGTCGTAATGCAGTGGCGACGTAGATGCTAGAGTTCCTGTAACTTCAACCAGATATTCTCTTAATAAGCTTCAACTTGCGGTGAATACTTCCTGGTATCCTTGGGCCCTGTCAAATGAGGTAATTTCTTCTTAACCAACTTATCATATGTATGCATGTATGGATGGGCCAAAATTTTCCATGTTGCCTACATGGAAGATCCCGGGCCGTTTATAATTGTCCAATGAAACCCTATGCATGGGCCAAATTTCAGATGTGGGTAGAACCCAAGTATCGCACGTTATCATTTCTTGTACCCCTTAGTACCATACAACTGGAATATTGTGACGGGACCCACAAGTATTGACAAATTGGGACCCACTCGAAACGACAGAATGTTCCAGATTAGTGGTATATTTTGGGTGCTTTAACGTGTAATGGTTAAACCCATCCTCATTCATCTACTGAATGGTATTGATTATGCTTGTCACAGGTGGGTGGATACAGCGTTGTGTACAAAGGCAACTTAACATTTGCCACAGTGAGAGGAGCAGGTCATGAAGTCCCAAGCTACCAGCCTCGCAGAGGGCTTGCACTGATTTATTATTACCTCCAAGGGGGACCCCTACCCAAAATGAATATATCTAATTAGTTTTTACCCCTTTCTCTCCCAATTCATAGTGAAATTCTTATTTTGTCTTTGTTTCTTTTACATACAACAATGATGTCCAAAAACATTTATAGTCAGGTCAATTGATTGTACCTTACCGTTAATATTAATTGAAAATTTATTAGCTTATCATTAAGAATTTCTTTTTCTTTTCTTTTCTTTTTTAAGTTCTATTCAACGACAGAAGTTACACATCTCTCCCTGACAGATTTTCATTGAAAGCAAGGGAGATGACCATGGATATATAGTATCCAGCGCACTCAAGGAATTTTATCTGAATTATCCCTTGACTCTTGATAAGGCAAGCAACGCCGGGTGGCATGAATTAAAACTTAAAAATCGCTAAAGCGATTAATAGCCAAATAATAAAAATAAAAAGTTGTTAAAGCAATTTATACTATGGAAAAATATATTGCACCATAATGTAGAATTCTGAATTCCACTGCAACCTTATATAATTTAAAATGATACATACTCTCACTCTAAAATATTAGAGTTATTTATATAAAGTTGTATGACAAAAGTTACTTTTAACTGATCATGTCAATTTATTGATATCATTGGAGTGATTAGGCATGCATAAATAACAATTAGTAACATGGCTCCGTTCAACATCACTTAGATTCAATTTGTTGCAGAAATTCATCTTAGAATGTCAACATCAATCAATCTTCTTCATTGGATCGGTGGACTTATTATGTATAAGTACAACCAATTTCATCAATTGATTGTTCCTACCCAATTTTGGGTCCTCAATTATGGCAAGTAGGTTTCGGATCTTCTTTTACAGCTGCTGAAATAGCTGAACTGAATCAATAACTGCTGTCTTTTAGTGAATAAGCTGTTAAAAAGGATGTGAACTCCTCAATGACTGAAACTAAAGTTGGGTTGATTACAACGGCCCTGGATGTGGTGATGGTTGAGGTAAAGAGAGGTCAAGAGAGATCAAGAAAGACCATCCAATAATCTCAGTCTCCTATTTGTCCAACCAACCAACTTTCAAATTTAGATGATATAAGCTCCCTACATTCTTAACGAACCCCAGAATTTGATATTTTGTTAGGATGGCTAGTTCTTCTAAAGCTTTTTATAAAATCTAACAACACAAACACAAACAGATGGAAATGACTTTTCTCATTTGAAAATTGAAAAAGATTGATGAAGAATTATTACATTCTTTCCTTCTTTCCTTACCTTGTTTCATTATTTCTTACATTGAATAGCCATGGCTTACACGGGGATACTCCTGCTAAGCAAGCAGATGCTCCTAAACGGATTATCGAGGCACAGCCAGAGATGCGTTTTGTCAATGGCGTCTCCAACCTGGCCACAAATAAAGATATTAACGTCAAAGTTGAAGTTCTATCTCTGGAAGGATTTAAAGAGCAATGTAGGATTACAGAGCTACGAGGACAACCTCAGAAACTAAATCTCGCCGAAGCTGATGGCCCCAAGGATTCCTTGCCGCTCATCCTCTGGTTTAATGGAGGTTCATTCAATCCCGATACAGCTTTGTAGCGATAGAAAGGTGAGTTTTGGCTTATTGTAGTTGTTCATTACAGGTCCTGGTCCTGGTTGTTCTTCTTTGGGTGTTGGAGCAACTGAGAAACTCGGACCATTTCGTGTGATCAGCAGCGATTGGAAAATGCTTTATGAGAATGAAAATGCGTGGAACAAAGGTAGGATTATGTTCGCTTGATCTTGGGTTTAGTTTCTCCTTTCAGTTTTACACAGAGAAAGCAGAAAGTGAGTGAAGAAACAATCTTATTGCTCTTGTTCATTTACGGTTCTGCAGGTCAAATGCTTTGTTCTTGGAGTCACCTGCAGCAAGGATGGGGATAACATTTCATAATTCATACAGTCAGAGGTGCATGTCGATCATGAGGTCCTGAGCTACAAGCCCCGCTGAGCACTTGAATTTATCAAAGAACTTCGTGGAAGAGAAGCCATTTCCCATATTTTTAGGAGAATAGAGAATCTTTTATCACTCTAGTTTAATTTCATTCTATTTGTAATCAATATTTTGGGTATTTGATCGTTCTTTTCTTTTCTGAAATGTGCTACAGTGAGAGTAGCAGGTCATGAGGACCCAAGCTACGAGCTACCGAGAGCATTTAATTTATTATCAAAGACTTCCTCAATGAGAAGCCCTTCCCCAACTTAAAAGAAATTAGTGAACCTTTGTTCACTTCAATTTCTTTCCATTTGTAAATTGCCTGTATATGCTACGCATTTTTCTTAATGCATGATAATTAATAATTCTGCTGAAAATTAAAGTAAAATATCACTCTATTATAAATTGGTCTTTGGTTGGTTCTCTCATTTTCTTGTTTAATCAAAGTGTATGTGGATCTGTGTTCTCAAAACCAGAAACCAAAACAAAAAATTGTAGCCAATTTTACTGCCTGCTGGATGAATTCGGATTTGGTTCTCACAAGACTGATCACACCATCCTCACATCCCCTGCAGTAATTGGAGTATCTTCCTATGAATAAAAATATACAAGTATGAAGATGTTTCCAATGCAAGGCTGTAAAAACTGTGTGAAGACAATTTTGTGAGGACCAAATCTGGTCTCATGTTGGATGGTCCAACTACCTAAGATGTTTCTTGGACCTGTTAAGGTATGTATGGTCCAACAGCTCGGGTTCAATTATTTCTAAAGCAGGCCTGGGTCCAAATTTGGAACCAATTTTCAAGAGTTCTAAACCATGGACCCGACCTGGGCCAATGTTTTTTGGAATTAATCTCGGATCACCTAGGGCCCTACGATGAGGACTGGGTAATCAGATAGCCATTACTGACACCATACTAGTTATATGGATTAACTAAAATGGGGGTACTTCAACTAACCTGTGTTTGGTTTAATAGAAAATAAGAGATAAAGAGAAATTCCTGTAAAACTTTTACTTTAACTTTCTTGTTTCTCTTATTTTCTATCAAACAAAGCATAACCTTAGTACGATTTATCTCCAATGTATAAATATTGGATGAGATCTCATAACCTTGTATGGTAACTGGCAAGGCATTTCGTTGTATTTGGGAGAACTCATGAATTCGAATTTTCTCCTCATAGAGAATGCCGTGCATTGGGAACATCTCCCCATGAATGATGATACGGCTAAAACAAACCACTAGTCAGAAACTGCTAAGTGGCAGCATGCTGGGGCGGGGCAAAGTAGTTAATTGATCAGGCTGAGCATACTTGAATTAGACGAGATGACCTTGTACCAGCTCATAACATGTACACAAGTAACACGTGGCCGAACTTATCAGAACATCAATGCCAATGCATTCTATGCAAGCCCACTGCTTACCATGTTCATAAAACATGTACACAACATTTATACAACGTACCAAGGGCATGACAAATGGACCAAGCTCAGACCATGTGTGAACGATGTATTGGTTCTTGGATGAAGCCTGTCTCCTATAAATAGGTGATCCTCTCATTCATTTGGACACACAAAACAACACTGTATTATGCTACTATGCACAAGACATGTTAGACACCTCGGTACACATCATTGAACTCTCCGTCTCACTCCACCAATCTCTCCAACTCTCTAGCTCTCCCACCAAGCTCTGCAGTTCACTTCACTGAGCTTTTTAACTCTCTCACGAGATCTCACCTCATTTTACTAAGTTCTTTGGCTCACATTCTCTTCTTTTGGCATTACTAACTTAACCATTAGAGTCTACGCTCTTGTGATATCACCTTGGGGTCTTTGATGTATTTTCTAATTGTAGGTCTCCCTTAGAGCCAAGATTCCAAGCCGAGGTGATGCAGCGTGGAAGCAATGGAAACCGGAGCTGGCTATGCAAGCACCGGGCGTTCGCTAGCACCTAGCGAATAACACCGATTTCTCTAGGAGAGAGAAAAGGTGGCGAAAACTCAGAAGAGAACTCAAGAAAATCTGAAAATCTGAAGTATGAATTGATTAATAATAGCAGTATTTATAATACATTGAGAAATTGTAAAATAATTAGGAAAGAACATGGATCTTGATCTTGATCTTGATCTTCTTGAGATGTCTTGATAAGGTCGAACCCTCTTAGAATTCTTGGGTTTGATCTCCACCATCCGATCTCTCTAGATGCATGGATCTTGGATTATCTTGGAGTCTTTCTTGATAATCTTGGAAGAGTCTTGCTCTATCTTGGAAGAGTCTTGCATTATCTTGCTAATCTTGGAAGAGTCTTGCTAATCTTGGATTCTTGGATCCCTTGCTTATCTTGAATTCTTATTTAACTTATCCTTATCCTAGGAGCTGCCGCCCCTAGGGATGAGATGGGCCTTGTGATGGGCCTCCGTCATTCTCCCCCACTTGGAGAGAACTCGACCCCGAGTCGTGACTAGGGTAGGCGAGTGTTATTTCCGGCAGGTACTGATGAAGGTCAGCAACATTGAAGGTTCTGAACATACCCATATGATCTGGTAAATCTACTACATAGGCATTGTCATTAATCTTCTTCACGATCTTATATGGACCATACTTCCGAGGCTTCAACTTGTTGTAATTACCTACGTGAATCCTTTCCTTCCTTAAGAAGACCATGACCTCATCACCTACGTCAAACATTTGAGGTCGGCGGTGCTTGTCTGCGGCCATCTTGTACTTGGCATTGGATTGCTCTAGCTTCTGCTTCACGGCCTCTTGGACGGACTGGATTTGTTCTGCCATCTGCTCTGCCAAGATACTGGCGCTGGGTACTTTGGGTAGCTTCACTAAATCCAGTGTATGGTTAAGGACTTTCATGTATACGATGGAGAATGGGGATCTGCCTGTAGAACTGTGCACTGCATTGTTATAGGCGAACTCAGCCTGGGCTATGGCGAAGTCCCACTATTTTGGCCTTTCCCGGCATATACTACGAATTAAATTCCCTAAGGTCCGGTTTACCACTTCTGTATGTCCATCTGTCTGCGGATGGGCTGTACTACTGAAATTAAGTGATGAATCAAACAACCTCCACAGGGTCATCCAAAAGTGACTGAGGAACCATGTGTCACGAACAGAAGTGATGGTCTTGGGTACCCCATGCAAGCGGACAATCTCCCTAAAAAATAATTTTGTTGTTGCGGATGCATCTATTGTTTTCTTGCATGGGAGGAAGTGAGATATTTTTGAGAATCTATCAACCACCACGAAGACGGAGTCCATGTTCCTCTAGGTCTTTGGCAAACCTAACACAAAATCCATGGACAAGTCTTCCCATATAGCAGTAGGAATGGATAGGGGCATGTAGAGACCTGTGTTTTGGGTTTGTCCCTTAACTGTCTGACAAACATAGCACCTGCTTACAATGATAGACACGTCCCTTCTTAATTTCGGCCAGTAATATCGCCCCCTAACTACTTCTACTGTTTTGTACTTTCCCAAGTGTCCTACTAATCCACCCCCATGCAAATCCCTGATGATCTTTTCGCGGAGGGAGGTGCAAGGGATACACAGTTGTTCCCCTTTCATAAGGAACCCATCATAAATAAAGAAGTCTTCTGCTGGCTGCTTGTTCACACATTTCTCCCATACCTGTTGGAAGTCTTCATCTTGGGCATATAAGTCTTTTAGGCAATCAAAAGCCACAATCTCAACACTGAGGGTCTTGATGAGGGCTACGCGCCTACTAAGTGCATAAGCCACCTTATTTTGTTGTCCTATCTTATACACAATTTTATATGGGAACTTGTCTAGGAAAGCAGACCATCTGGCATGTAAATCACTCCTTAATTGCTTTTGCCCACTAAGATATTTTAGGGCTTGATGGTCAGTGTAAACAACAAATTCTTTTGCAATTAAGTAGTGTTCCCATGTTTTCAGGGCTCTAACCACAGCACAAAACTCTTTGTCATAAGTAGACCACTTTCTCCTGGCTTCACATAATTTTTCACTGAAGAAAGCAATGGGTCTTTTCTCTTGGGACAATATAGCCCCTATTCCAACTCCACTGGCGTCACATTCAACTTCAAATAATTTATTAAAATCTGGCAAGGCAAGAACAGGAGCAGTACATAATTTTTCTTTTATGAGAGCAAAACTTTGCTCTTGTTCTTCTCCCCAATGAAATTTCCCCTTTTTCAAGCATTCAGTAATGGGAGACATGATACTACTAAAATTCTTAATAAAGCGCCTATAGAAGGTTGCCAACCCATGAAATCGCCTAACATCTGTGACAGTGGATGGGGTCGGCCACTCCCTAATGGCTTTCACCTTTTCCTCATCTACTTTCACACCATCATTGCTTATAATAAATCCCAGGAATAATAAATTATCATTCATGAAAATTCATTTCTTCAAATTAGCATATAATTTATTTTCCCTCAATGTTTTCAGGACCTCCCTAATATGTCCCACATGCTCAGTGATAGATTTGTTGTATATCAAAATATCATCAAAATAGACTACCACAAATTTACCAATGAAGGGGCGCAATACCTAGTTCATTAGCCTCATAAAAGTGTTGGGTGCATTGGTTAGTCCAAAGGGCATGACTAACCACTCGAACAAGCCATCTCTAGTCTTGAAGGTTGTCTTCCATTCATCTCCGGGATGGATCCTGATTTGATGATATCCACTCCTGAGATCTATTTTTGAGAAAACTACAGCTCTGCTTAGTTGGTCCAGCATGTCGTCCAACCTAGGAATGGGAAATTTGTACCCAATGGTGATCTTGTTAATGGCCCTGTTGTCGATACACATTCTCCAACTGCCATCCTTCTTAGGTGTTAATAAGGCAGGTACTGCACAAGGACTCATGCTGATATGAATGTGTCACTTTTTCAACAATTCTTCTACCTTTTCCCGTAAGATTTCATTCTCCTTAGGACTCATCATGTAATGTGGGAGGTTAGGTAGACTAGCACTTGGAACAAAATCAATATGGTGTTGTATATCTCTCATGGGAGGGAGTTCATTTGGTAACTCCTCTGGAACTACATCATTAAATTCATCCAGTAGTCCTTGTATTTCAGTTGGAATTGTATTTTCATCATTAACATCTTCTCCTTTTACTAGTAACAAATGTATCTCATGAGTATCCTTACATTCTTTAACAAATTCAGCATAATGATGGGTGATGATAAGGAAATTCTTCTCATGTGCCTTTGGAGTATTTGTAATATTTTTTTCTGCTATGGGTAACAAAGCATAATGTGTACCCTCTTTTTCAAGTTGGTAGATATTCTTCCTACCCATGTGCCTTGCATCTGTATCAAACTGCCAAGGCCTCCCTAACAAAATATGGCAAGTATCCATATCTACAATATCACAATATACTTCATCATGGTACTTACTAATAGAAAAAGGTACCTTGCAGCGTTCTTCCACTCGTACGCCGCCTCCTTCCTTGATCCACCCAATTGTGTATGGGTTGGGATGTTTTTCAGGAATCAGTTATAATTGTTGGATGACATCCCTGCAAATAATATTTTCTTGACTGCCACTATGAATAATTAAATTAAATAATTTTCCCTTAACAGTACATCTAGTACGAAATAATCTGTGCCTTTGAGAAGTATCCTTATTTTTCTGGAACAACATTAGTTTTCTTACTACACAAGTATACTCCTCATGTTCATATGGACCCTCTTCATCCTCCCCATCAAGTCCACAATATACTTCATCCTCAATATCTTCTTCCTCCTCCCTGTCTACCATATTAACTGCCTTCCTCCTGGGACATTCACTGGATCTATGTCCCACTTCACTGCATTTAAAACATTTAATAGGAGCAGGCCTTGCATAAGGGTTACTGGGTTTAGGAGGGTTGGAAGGATTACCTCGAGTATGTCCTCCTGTAGTAGCCTTACTGGCGTTACTTGTGCATGCCGGGTGAGAAGGTTGTACTGCCGGGACTGATTTGTTCCTATTGACAGTTGTCGGTCTGTTGTCGCTCCCGCTGTACCGGTGGTAATTATCACTGTGCGCCTTGTCTTGGAACATTAATTCTGCTTTCAAGGCTAGGTTCCTTGCTTCCTGCACACTAAGAACCATTTGTACACCAATTTTGCCTCTGATGGACGGTCTCAAACCGCTTAGATAACGGGCTGCCTGCTGGTTATCACTTTCAGATAATTGGTTTCTTCCAGCTAATCTCAAAAATTCAGATGTATATTCGTTAACACTACGAGAACCCTGCGCACACCTCTGATTAATTGTTTCATGCGCCTCCAGGTTCGAATAGGACCCCTTCCTTCTCTCATCTGTTCCCACCAAACAGATGTGCCTCCCTTTAATCGGAAAGCTACTAATTTTACCCTTCGTTCCTCTGGTATTTCCATGTAATCAAAGAACCTATCGACTTTTGTGATCCAATCCAGAAGTCCCTCTATACCAAGATCTCCACTAAAAGTAGGAATATCTACCTTGAGTTTAAATTCATCATTATTCCTACGAGGATTGAAATTACCTTGATTGTGCCAATTTCTACCGTTTCTGTCGTTGCCGGGAAGAACTGGAGCACCACCAAATTCGAAATCATCATCACTGTCGTCATCAAGAACTGGACGTCGGGACGCAGTAGCGACGGGTGGTCTGTCGTGGTCGTCTCCTTCGATCTGTTGTGGATTTTCCTAGTTTCATGGGACAACCTCCCGTAACAAGGTTTGCAGTTGTTCAGTCACCTCCGCCAACTGTCATTCGATGTTACGTGTGGCTGTACGCTGCTCTTCGATTGCTCTCCAAATAGCTGGGAACCCCTGATATCCGTCACGGGGTGGGTTGCGACTGCTACCGTCTGGGTTGGACATGACTGGGCGAATTCCCTGCTCCGATACCACCTGACGCAGCGTGAAAGCAATGGAAGCCGGAGCTGGCTATGCAAGCACCGGGCGTTCGCTAGCACCTAGCGAATAACACCGATTTCTCTAGGAGAGAGAAAAGGTGGCGAAAACTCAAAGAAGAGAACTCCAGAAAATCTAAAAATCTGAAGTATGAATTGATTAATAATAGCAGTATTTATAATACATTGAGAAATTGTAAAATAATTAGGAAAGAACATGGATCTTGATCTTCTTGAGATGTCTTGATAAGGTCGAACCCTCTTAGAATTCTTGGGTTTGATCTTCACCGTCCGATCTCTCTAGATGCATGGATCTTGGATTATCTTGGAGTCTTTCTTGATAATCTTGGAAGAGTCTTGCTCTATCTTGGAAAAGTCTTGCATTATCTTGCTAATCTTGGATTCTTGGATCCCTTGCTTATCTTGAATTCTTATTTAACTTATCTTTATCCTAAGAACTGCCACCCCTAGGGATGAGATGGGTCTTGTGATGGGCCTCCATCACGAGGTGACACCCTAATCCAACAACTTTTCATCTTCACCCTTATGGCCAATATCAACATCAACAAATGATAATTTACAAATACTGAGCAAACGAGTTTCATGTCAAAATGCATGAAACCATTGCCTCTCTAAATGTGTCATATGAATTTCAATTGGCGATGGCACCAAAACACAGCCTATACTATTGGGGTTTTGACTATGATACTATAAAATCTTGTAACCAATGAACGGACATCATACAACAATCACGTAGTATCATGTCTGTCTTGCAGTATAGATTTTACCAAATTATTATACTCATACCCTTTCACTCAACATTAAGAAAACTTGGGCTGATGATATAAGTTCTTCTCACCATAAATCATTATATAAGGGAGTGTTCTACAAAATGAATATTTTTTCCATTTATTTTTTAAATTACCACATCAATAAAAAGCATGTTATTGTGCTGTGTTTTTATTTTGAAAATATGAAACAAGCTAGTTTTGTTTGAGAAAGCAATTCATGTTTTTGAAACCATGAAACTGATGGTTTTAAAAACAGAAAACAATTTTATAGTAGAGATATTATATGATTTATGGAAAATGATCTTAATAATCGGATGAAAACATGCTCTTCAAACTAAAAATTCAAGAAATTGAACGTTTTTTAAACATGTTAAATATGTTTCTGTTTGAAGAGCCAATTTATTTTCAAACCAGATACGGCTTTTGTTTATTTTTGGATCTCACAACAATAAATACAACACATTGAAGAATACCCTAAAAGAGATAGAGAGGGGAGCTATTTTTTGAATTTTGAATGAAAGACAACACAAATGCCAAGTTATTTTATTTTTCAAATGAAATAAAGCCATCATCTTAATCAATTTAATCATACGAGGCTCCACAAATAAGAGAATGCTTGATTGTGAATGATGATGATGATGTTGATACACCTATCCATGTTATATGTAGCACCCATTAAGCATTAAGAAATTATTCCCAAATCCTAATCTTGTATATAAACACAAATTATGTAATTAGTAATAAATTAATACATGATTAATCATACCAAGGTATCATTAGTTTATTGAAGCTTTAGTTTTCCACAATAATGTATAGGAGACAAAAGTGGAACCTCCTCAAGCACACCCCTATTTCCCCATTGCCCATCATTATCATGTTCCCAACCACCTACTGCCTCAACAAACTCAATCCAACGGTCAGGATTGCTGGGTTTGTTGCGTTGTGCAATACAAATTTGTTGGATCGTTGTCAAGCCTCAAGAATCCATATGGCTCCAACCCATGAACCCGTTTTCATTCTTCCCAAGGTTTAGGTCTAGGTTTTACATGTGAGCCGCAGATCTCATGAGATATATCTCACGGATTGGACGGTTCAGGTTAAAGATGCCTTTAGATAGTGGCCCCACTAACCTTGATGTCACTTTGCAGTTTGCACGACCGAATGCTGTCTCTCTAGGGTGGTTCTTCATTACCATATATCTCCATAGTCTCCCTTTATATTGGCAGTCTCTCAGCAACATCATCACCTTGTCGGCCGCTTTACCCATTTCTAGCTCCACACTACTCTTCCTCCTCCAAAGTCCACAGTTCACTCCTCTCTCTCTCTCTCTCTCTCTCTCTCTCTCTCTCTCTCTCTCTCTCTCTCTCTCTCTCTCTGCGAATAGAGCACCATTACCACCAAAACCCTCTATCTCCTCTTTGTCTGTGTGTTTACATCAGACCACCATTCCCAAGAGAAGCTCTTTCTCTTTCTGTGTGGGTGTTAGGAGTGTGTGGGGGCGTCCGTGCGCGTGTGCATGTCTGCATTCAGCAGGAATAGACTACCACTACCACCAGTTCTCGCTTTCTTTCTCAACTAGATTTCTCCTTAACAGTTTATAGAGCCCGCTTGTCTCTCTTACAGTCATCTCGTCAAGCTACAATGCAACCAGCTGAGGAGATCGGCCTGCGGAGAAGCAGCAGTAGCTGCAGAAGCACCCGAAGGATTCTTCCATCCAACTACACAAGATCAACATCATCACCTCCAGCAGACACCGACGACGTTCCCGAAAAGCCGCTCGTCAGAAGGAATAACTCGGCTTTCAGCCTTCAACGACAAAACAAAACTCGAAGCATGGCAGCCATTATCAGATCACTTCTCGGCGTGATCTCTCTCCCCTCCTTACTTCCTTCATCCCGGTGGCTCAGCATCCCTTCCCGTCTTTCACCATCACCATCGTTAGGGCGTAAAGTCACTGGAACTCTCTTCGGGCACAAGAAGGGTCATGTCAGCTTTGCAGTGCAAGATGACCCACGGTCTGAACCTGTTCTATTGCTGGAGTTGGCCACCTCGACGTCTTCTCTGGTGAAGGAGATGTCGTCCGGCTTGGTCCGAATCGCGCTTGAATGCGAGAAGGGATCGGCTGCCAGTGGCCGGCCGGTGAAGCTGTTCCAGGAGCCCATGTGGACTATGTACTGTAATGGCCGAAAGTGTGGCTATAGTATGTCCCGCACGTGCGGGGAACCCGATTGGCAAGTGCTGAATACCGTGCAGACTGTTTCAGTCGGTGCCGGTGTAATTCCGGCCGAGAAGGATCAAAATAATAACACGGCAGAAGGGGAGCTTATGTATATGCGAGCAAGGTTTGAACGAGTCGTCGGTAGTCGTGACTCGGAAGCTTTTTATATGATGAACCCGGACGGTAATGGCGGGCCGGAACTCAGCATCTTTCTGCTTAGAATTTGAGATACTCATCTTTCGATTGTTTCGCCTTAAATCTTAACAAGCTGGGCTATATGATTGCTTTCTGTAAGAATGTAACTTTGTAATGTTTATGTTGCAATTGTGTATTTCTGTATGACTGTATCATCTCCTCTCAAATCTTTTTTTTTTTCGTTCATGGTGAATTGGTTCGACTTCGACCTGCTCTCTCAAACGCGTACACTTACACCCACACGTGCACCGTTCACATGCGGCAAGCGGCAAACCTCTCTCTCATCCAATGCATTTCCTCCAATTAAGACATCCATCCTAACTGGTCGGATCGTTGTTCGGACCATGTAGCTCAGACCCGGTTGGCTGTTGTATTGTATGCATCTATTATTTAATGTATTTGTCGAGTCCGATCAGAACCCGACCCACCAATAATCATACTAATAAACTTTGGGAATTGATTTAATATAAGAGTGCGGCAAAGTCAAAATTATATTGCATGCGTACAAAATTAAGAAAATATGAAAATTCAAAATTATATTTACGATATGCACATTAATTAACCTTGGTCCTATTCAATGAGTCAGGCCTTGTCCACGTCAGGAGATCCGGTCCCGACCCCAATAAGTAAATGTGCAAAAGCAGTTTCGAGTCAAACCATATAGGGTCTGTAATTGGGATCATTAGGTCTGACCCGATTATATTTGATAGCTGTACTTTTAATCTATAACTTAATAATAAACCTATTTATTTGTTAAATTAACACACTTAGACATCAAAACATGATAAATTGAGAATATTATAACTAGATCATGAAAAAAGTAGGCATCAGATTTGAGGTCTCCTTCTAATGTCTCCATATATATACACATATTTTACATTATTAGACATATTCGCAGTTTTGGGTTCGGGCTTCGGGTCCAATCCATTAGAATTTTGACAAAAAGTCAAAAATCAAGCTTGAACGGCTGAACCTGACTCGTGAACTAGGAGATTAAAAGGTTAGACCAGAGCACGGTGTACGTGAGATCCATTGAACTTATCATAAAGAGCCTACACTTATGTAGAATCCAACCCATTCGGCCACATCTATAGTAAAAGTAAGTAACCATCTCAACTACCGGGTCATCATCCAATCCAATCACAATTGGGATAATATAATGCAGACCCAAACCCATATTATTGGGTTGGTTCAGTTCAAGTCTGTCCGCCGGTTTGTCCAAGCGAATGACAACCCTACTTGCATGTGAGATAAAGTGGGATGTCTGGGGCTGTTATGATTGCTTTGTGGTGCACGGGGACTGTAAAAATGTAAATTAATCGATAAATATAAAATAAAGAATAAAAAAGCAGGAAAATAATATGAAACGGAGTAAGGCAGCCATGACCATGAGGAACAAGGAAGAAGGAAAGAAAGCCAAAATGAGGTGCGAGAGTACCAATGCAAGACAAGAGATGCGTTATATCATTTATTAAATTCTATATATATATATATATATATATACTGGTTTAGCTCGTGGGATCAAAGAGACAGGATCCTGCCATGGAAGATCTGGACAATTTTTTTAGAGGCTCCATGAAACAGTGTTTTTTTGGCACCTTATATGTGGATGGCTTCAAAGCAATCTCCATCGGTTTAGGCGATCCACGTTGAAAGAGATAATGCACCAAGTGTTTGTGTAATTTAAAAGCTTGGTTTTGGGGACAGACAGTTTGGCAGTTTGGGGCTGGGGGCCCTGCAGGTTTGTCACATGTCCTTCACAACTGGACTGATACAATTGGGACCCACTATTCAATTGGGCCTACTACTCAATCCCAACTGATCCTTTTCTTGGGTTTCACTGAAAAGCAAGGCCCAGCCGAAATAGCTGCTCAGGAATCGGATTCCAACACCCAGGTTATGAATGTCTTTTATGCCGGCCATACCAGCTTGACACATCCATGAATTCCCCATAATTCATCAGCCTGGCCATTAGTAGCCCTTTCAATAAGATAAAAGAAGAATCAATCATCCATTGTCCCACTTGATTTCTTATGAAACTTCCAGTGGTATTTCCATATTGGGCTAGTGCATTGTCTGCTCTTTCAAATCATCCAAATGATACATAGGAAGTATGTGGCCCATTCCTCTAGATTTCTTCATACACATTCCAAGTCCCTTAAATTATATTCTAATTGGGTATTGGGAGTTATAAGGGTGGGCTTTGGTGTTTCATTGCGACTTTGGGTGATTAGGGTTTAAATCTTGGAAACAGCCTTTTTTTTTATATATAAATTAAGATAAAATTGTTTACATCTGTCTCTCCCCAGACCCTGTATTGTATTGATAGAAACCTTGTGCATTGGGATTCCCTTTATAGTTTATACTTTTAGCTGAGAGTTGCAATTAAAATGAGCATAAATAATTTAGGTTAGGGATGACAGAGTTCAGCCTTGATTTAGGTTTTGAGCTCTGGGTTGGGTTTTGGTTAAAGTGTTAAACTAAAGGCTCTTCTTATGGGTGTTACTGTCCTTGGAACATTGTTTGGTTGTTAAACTAGAGAAAAGAAAATAAAATTTAAGAAAAGAGCGATCTAGCCCATTGCCTATCCCTTCGCATGTGTTGCTTCCTCTTAAATTGAAATTGGTCAAGTACCATTAAAATTTTTGCAAGAGGGTTATAATATATGAAAGGGAAAATGATAATTGACTTGATCTAATTAAATGGCCCATTCCAGGTTACATATGGTATTTACTTTGGAATGCTATCTTCCTAAAACAAAAATAGACAGTAATTTCAAATTAAACATAACACAACTAAATTCAGAATTTTACAAAACAAATGAGCAAATGGCTTAAAGATACAAATGATACAAGTTGCATCTATTATAATTTGGAAATATTACCTTGTACGTTGACAGATAATATAAGGCCATCGTCAGATGTTGGTCCCAGCTATCTAGGATTTAGGGAATGAGTGATAGATTGGGTATGATTTAATTTTTGGCATTTTTTGCCACCCTCATACTCCAACCCGTGTTCTCATGGATGCCAACCCGAAATTTTACCAAGAGGGGACTAGTCAATTCATGCTTCTTATATTGGATTAAGCCAAACCTAGATCATACTCTTTCCTGAGGGGAAGTGGAAGTACCAAAGTCTCTATTAGGAAAAGTTTTTGTCACTCAAATATATATTCCAACATGTATAATTGCAGATTTTGAAATACTTTTGGAATCTTTATTTAGGCGCTACCACTTTTTTGATAAATAAAGTGCACAATTTGTTGAAAAAAAAAAGTGCTTTTGTTGCTTTGACGATCAGATACACTACCCACAAGAGGTTCTCTTTTGTCTGTCCATCCGAGGGATGCTCTATTGGTCGATGTTAGAAAGTTTTCAAATCACTTTTTTTAAAACATTTTTAGGTGGTTGTTTGGTTCTATTTTTGTTTTTTTTTTTCATTATGTTTTCTTAGAAAATGGCAATGTTTGGAGGAATTTGGATTAGCTGAATGCTTTAACTGTTCAGCCCATTGTGGAACTAATGATGAGTTTCTACATCAGTAATAAATTCATGGGCTCCACTGCAAAATATGCAGACCCCATGTATTAAATACTGGCATGGAATCTTACCATTGGTTGAGCAGCTAAAGCCTTCAGCTAATCCTTTGTTTGGAGGTATTTTGATTCCATTGCAGTTTCCACCAATTTTGTAGAACCATTGCATGTTTTTTCCGTTACGTTTTTCAACTAAACAGTAGATTAGACAGTTGAAAACCAATCACTGATGTGGCTCCAACGCAGCACATGAGCACCCTAGTTGTCAAAATTAGGAGGTAATCGATTCACTTTCTATGTTTGAATTGAAGATTAACTGTAGGCAACCAGTTTATCAAATTAGGAGGTAATCGGATCTGCTTTTTTACATTTGTTTTAATACAGTTGAAGTTGTAAGGCTATATTTGAACCTTAAATGGTAATTTAGTTTGTAATTAGAAGGTTGCATCTATTGCAAGTGGAAGGGGATTGATCGAAGAGAACATGGGTAGAAGCAAGATTCAAGTTATTGATGTGTATTGGTACTAAAAACCATGCTCTTTTATATGCTTTTAGCTTTTTTTTTTCAAAATTAGTTTATATATATTTTTTATTAAAAAAAAGGGTATCCAAAACATCGATGTATAGGTGTTTTGGAATTTAAAAAATACGATATGATACATTCGATATGGATAGGTAAAAGTAATAAAATGATTTAAGCACTAATAATTTAATGATGGATCATATGATTTTAAATAGAACAGATTGGTGAAACAGGATTCATGTAGCCAATCCCATATAATTGTGATAAAGTCTGGATGATGATGATGATGATGAATTAGAAGATTACGCCCGACTACATTTTGAGTAGGACTATAAAGCAATCTTATTTTTCAACATCAATTAAAATCATCCTTCCTATTAGGGGTGTCGGTGACTTTGATTGAGTCGTAACCCCATCATGTATAGCTTCAACCAGAGTTATTGAACCATCATTGACCCAAACAATCAAACCGTTCAGCCTAGAAATCGTCTAGGCAACCAGTTCTGTTTCACCCTTAACCCGTTCTTGGGCCAAAAATTGTTGACTTGGTTAGAAAACTGCTGACCTGGGCGGTCAAATCGTCGATCCGAACAGCGGTTCTCAGTTTAATAAAGGATGTAGAGTATATTAGAGAGGGGAGGAATTGAGACAAGACTGATCTCAGATATGAAATCACTAGATCCTAGAGAGAGAGAGAGAGAGAGAAGAGGAAGAAGAAACAAGATTTGCAAAGGTTGGAGAGAAATCAGATATCAGATCTGATATCTCAATTCTTAGATCCCAGATCTAAGATCTATAACAATTGCCACTACATCTGTTGTCGTCGTCGTTGCTGTTGCCATTGCCGTCGCCGCCGTCATCGTCATCGTCGGCCGGTGAACATCAGATCCTCCTCTTCTCTTTCCCTCCTTCCCTTCTTTCTTCCTTCCTTTCCTTTCTTTCTTTAATTTCCTTTTTTTTTTCCTTTCTCTCATTTCTTTCTTTCCTTCTTTTCTTCTTTCTTTATTTCTTTTTCAGTCGATAACTACATAGTCTCTCTTTTCTCATACTGATAAAAGCTAGAAATTGCCCTAATAATCCAAACCACTTGAACTGTTCAACCACCGGTGGACAGTATTTTGATGAATTGGATTCAGGTTGAGGTAAACCCATGCTAAACCTGACCCATTAACATTGCAACATTGAAATGTACATGCAAACATAGGCTCTTGGTTGATTATAGAATATAGAAATAATATATGGGACGGGTCAGGTCAGGTTGGGTTCAATATTTCCTCACCACGTTTAATCGGGTCAGGTAGTCAGGTTGACGGTGCTTCAAGTCATGTTCAAGTTGAGCCAAACCGGATCCATTTAAATGGTGATCCCGACTTTTACATAGCAACCAACATTTGTTTTCCATCATTCACCAAAATCATTACATGTATCTTTTAACCTCCCTTGCCTGGATTTCTTTTTCATTGTGGATTGCTTCAGTTGAGGTGATTTGGTTACATGGTCATGTCTTCATCCTAAAGCTTTACAGATTCCTTCTCGCTAACCATTTTTATATCTATCTATTTGAAAATAATATTATACTCATAGAAAAATGCATCAACTTTCTGGGATGTATTTATGTTGGTGCATGGAATATTTAGAGAACAATATATAAGTTCATGCTTCGCCCCATGGACATGGCAGCACCCATGAAAATGAGGAAAACACATACTACACTATGAATTGAAACACAATGTATTATGGTATGTCTTTTCAAGGTCCCACCTTATTGCAGATGCAGAAAGTAGAGTTGCACAAATTTATTATTTCCTATATGACACCTCTTTAATTGCCCTCAATTATATTGTTTCATCACTTTCGGTGCTTTGGTGATCAGTCCTAGAACAAATCCTATGATGACCAATTAATAACCAACCCCAGCAGTGTACAGGAATATTGCAGTTGTTTAAAGCAAAAACCCACTCATCAGGTAAAAGAAAAACCCTTAATTTTTCCTTGTTACTGCATTCTAGTTTTAAATGCTCTCAGACACACATATATCTCAGCAGTTAGCTCTATTTGCGCCACAAGAATTTCTAGATTTCTATATTTTATCATTGAAGTTTTAAAGTTAGAAATCTTTTGCCGAAAAAAGAGAACTATAATGGTAAGACATCCTCCTGGCTTCTGGCACAGAAAATAGTAGAAGAGAAGCTAAACCTGACAGCCAATAATCTAAATATCATACCAGCAAAAAATTTATATCATCACACTATCAACAGCCTGCCATCAAACTATAAAACATATAAATAAATAAATAATGTATCATACAAGTGCTTATACTGTAGACTTTTAGAATAAAAAATAAAAGTTCAAATCCAATGCTTTAGGGGGCGTTCTTCAATGTAAATTGTCTATCTTATCTTGTTGTGAATTTCAGAAACAAATTAAAGCTATCTATTTTGAAAATAAATTAATTTTTAAAATAAAAAAAAAATACAGAAAACATGTTATTGATTATATATGTGTTTTATTTGGTTTCCAAAACTAGTATAATGGGAGCTTTCATGAAGCTTAGGTCCTCCATTAAAAGATGAAACTGTAGCAAAACATAAATGGATGTAGAAGGGCAAAGAGGGGAAACCCAAGAAAGGAGGAGAAGAAAGCCCTTTGAAGAGGTGCTTGATTGGATATAACTGATGAAGAAAGATTTGGCCTGACCTCGCAAATCACGCCATGTGGCAAAAACAGCGTACCGAGGATACAACCACCAAAGGGAAGAGACCAGCGGTCCGAACTCCCTACTTAGAGCTCGAACTCCCTACGAGGAGCCCGAACTCCCCATTTAGAGCTCGAACTCCCTACGAGGAGCCCGAACTCCCTGCAAGGTGCCCGAACTCCCTACTTAGAGTTCAAACTCCCTACGAGGAGTCAGAACTCTCCCTTTGGCCCCAAGTCACACAAAGCAGAGACCCGAACTGACTCGTCTTATGACAGTTCGGGACCCCCCCTTATCCAAACTCAAGACTTCGCCTCACGCACTGCTCCAGGCACTTCGCTTCCAGAGCATTGAACTGGACGAACCACACCGTACCTGACACCGAAGGAGTCCGTATCCAGGAGTGGCGCACCTGACTGACTTGGGATCTGACGCTTGACGGCCGCACTTCAAACGGCCACCTGCCACCGTCACCTGTCACCGCTACCTCCAGTTACAGAGATGGCTCCAACAAAAGAAGCAGTGACGGTTCTGCCCCAGTAGAGGCGATGACGCCCGAACTGGCAGAAGCACGGAAATACTCATTCCCGGCCTGACAGAAGTCTAGGAGTGAGTGCGCGAGGTGGTTATAAAAAGCTCTCCACTCCCCCCAAAAGGAGGTATGCAAACTTTGCACTATCTGGTTTTATCTTGCCTTTGAAGGATTCTAACTTAAGCTTCGAAGCCTTTACACCGGGTTCTCCCCGGAGTTTCCTCATCTCCTCCGTTTCAGGTTCCCTGCTACTCAGTTCAGAGACAAGGTCGTTGACAGCTAGGACCAGCCGGATTGCGCATCATCAATAACCTAGTTTCAACTTTCAATAGTTTGGTAGTCCCTTAACCTACCAACCATCTAATGGAAACCTACTATGGCATTTATATTAGAATTTAATTTATCTTTATTCCCATTGTCCCAAAGCTAGTAAAAGATGATATTTTTATTTTGTAAATAATCTTTGTAGTAAAGATGATATTCATGTTTTGTAAATAACCTTTTGTTGGGGAACATACACTATAGTAGCAAAAATGAGTTTAAAGAACAATCCCATGACAACAAAAACTTTTCCCTGATTTTGTATTTTAGAATGGCTTTGTCAACAACACTGATAACAAATAAGCAGTTCAGCCAAATAACAGAAAAATACAAATAGCAGCCATCACACAATAGAACACTAGAATTTTTATGTGGAAAATCTCAAAATTGGGGAAACACCACATGACCTATGGTTCGTAAAAGTTCTCCACTAATTTAGAAATTAATGGGTACAACAGTCCTCTCTAATTGCAACTAGAGACTTACAAGCATCAAGGAAATCATCATTGGCTAACAAGTATAACATTAACACCACTAAATGTAAGGTGGATACAACAAAAACAGAGATTTAAATCTCACCAAGTTGCTGTAAATCTAAACTGAGAAGTGGAAGAAGGAAGAATCAATAAATCTATACTGAAGTGGGATTCTTAACTCTAGCACTTAATTTCATCAAAAACGGGCTTGAAACACCTTCGAGCTTAACCTTGAATGGAGCAGAAAAACCAACTCTCTTCTTCTCTTCTTCACAAACTCAAAACCCAAAAAACCTTCCTTCTTCCCTCCATTTTCTTCTCTCCTTTCTCACTTTGGTAGTTACGAAAAGGAAGCACACTAAAACAAAAAAGTGGGAGCTTCTTGGCCTCCACAATATGGCTCCTTTTGGGAGCATGAAAAGGTGGGGTGGGCCCCTCATATGGGCTGTACCCACACTCAACACCTTTTAAATTATTATTTTTCTGTCTAAGGTCCATGAAAGGGCTCTCGGCTCTCATTAAGCCTAATCTAATCCCCTAATAACTCAAATAAAAAATCCTGGCCTAAATGTTTCAATATTTATCATGTCGATAATGGGTTTGCTTTCAAAAGAAATTAACCAAAAACATGTTATTGGATTTCTAGTTTAAAGAACATGTTTTCATTTGGCTATTTAATATATATCATGTCCCATAAATTATAATATATATATATATATATATATATATATGGTTTCTATACACTTTTTTTGGTTTTAAAAACCATCACGTATTATTTTAATTTGAAACAAAACCATCCTCTTTTTGTTTTTCAAAACAAAAACACAAGAAAACCTTGTCACTTTTCCGTTAGTAAATCATTACAAAAATCACAGTTCAAAACATGTCTTTGTTTTTTTACTTTTGCAACAGTAAATCATTTTTTGAATGGTAAAAAATACTTAAAAAATCTAATATCTAATTCAGTTTGATTTTAAAATATAAACCCTATACTATATGTTCATAAGTCTTAAGTGATTATCATTCTATTTTGTTCATGAAATACAATATTAGTCATTTTTAGTTTATTTCATTAATATATAGCATTCAGATAAATTTTAAATTTAATTTATTGATACTATTAAATGTCTTTATGCAAAAAAATGTTATTTAATATCCAATTATAATCTGAATTTGATATAAATCTCATGGATAAAATATTTTTTTTTTGTTTAAATTTACCAGCTAATGGTGGCTCAAATTGAGAATGACTCTCCATATTGAATATGGCACCAACAAGGTTCAAAGTATTTTGTGTATTGGCAAAGGTGTATCGATACTAAAAACAATGTGCTTTTATATTTTATTTTTAAAAATTGGTCTTTAGATAGTTTTTTATATATTTTTTACTGAAAAAAGAGGGGTCCCAAAAAACCTATAAACAGGTGTTTCGGGACCTAAAATATACAATATAATACACTCGATAGGCGGTGTATTGTATCAAAATTTTGATCATTGGATGCCAATATTCTAATAGTTTTTTTTATTAATATATTCTAATAAATTTTGTTTGACACCAATTTTTTATGTTATAAATTTAGATTATTAATTTATTTGATGTATAAATCTATTATTTAATTAATTTAAGAGATTAAATAAAGTTTATTTTGAAATAATAACTCACTTTATAAAGCCTATTTCGAATAAATTTTTGTTTTTGTTATTATTCTTTTTTTGGTGAAGGTAACAAGAGTATGGATGGCACTTGTAGAAGGGCCAACTGATGGTGGCTCAGTTGGTAGGTTCTCTGACTCGTTGAAGTAGAGACCTGGGATCAAATCCCGCTGCCACTAGGGGTTGGGGGTGGGGTGGATTAAGGGAAAGGGGATGGGCTACCCCTTATTGTGTAGCTCCATGAAGCAAAAAAAAAAAAAAATGATGGCACTTGTAGAAGGAAGAAGCCATTTAGTCTCTGTTTTGTTTTGAGGGAAAGAGAGGGATGGGATGAGAAATATGTGGGATGTCAGATCCCAAAATCATGGGTTTGGGGTCGCATGGTATTTTGAGAAAGAGGAGGGAGTGAGGAACGGTTTGTGTGGAAAATACAGAAGAGGAGCTGGTTCGGTGACAGTGACGTTCGAACCCAGAAGTAGGAGTTGGAGGGGTCGCACCAAAACCATTGGCGATCTGCTACTTCTCTACTGACGCCCCTCGAAGTGAGAATCTTTCATTTCAATAGAGAAGCGATGCTGAAGCTGAAATACATAGTGATAATAACCAGTTGAGGCTGAAGTTGAGATTAATAAGTCCAGCGATACTAAAGCTAAGATTAATTAGTTGAAATCTAGTGATATTGAACACTGAAGCTGAGATTAACTAGTGATACTGAAGCTGATAGTAACCACATTCCAAATGGCAGTGAACTATCATCTGCGAATTGAACCCAACGATCACTTTTGTTGGGGAGATGCTTTCGAGGGATCTACGGGCGTGCGCGTTTCTACTGCACGGAAATGTAATCGTGTACAATGATGCGACAGTGCGGCAGGTAGTGGAAGACTGGGAGAAGCATTATTCATCATCTCCAACAGCATTGTCCAAAAGTAGAAGATGATGAATAATGTTTTTTTAATTATTTTTCCAATATAAAATCAAACAAAAAAATATATATGAATTTTTACACTTTTCCATCCTATTCCATCCCACTTAAATCTTTCCACAAACCAAACGGAGCCTTAATGCGGCTACAAGAGACTAAGAGAGTAGGGGTAGCCCATCCCCATCCCCCCCCCCCCGAATCGGACGCATGTTGCGGTCGTAGCAGAGGGATTTCGATCTTCGAAGTTAGAACGAGCAAACGACTCGTACCAACTGAACCATCCATCAGCTGGTAATAAAGTTTAGATCTATGTCCCACTCGGTCAGATTAATTTGCAACCCTAGATCTTGATGATGAGTTTTTTTCTTCGTTCCTAACGCTCCTTTCAACGGTGGATATTACAACCACGTCACGTTATCCGTTTCCTCACGTGAAGAGGAGCATTTCCTCCTCTACGAAAGGAGCGAAAATTTTTGGTTAACGAGCCATGGCTATATCCTATGAGAGTTCGACAAGCCGCGCACAATCTTAGGTGTCATCAGACAACGTAACCATGGAAGCACAAAGGGGCGTACATGTGTTCTAGCTTTTCTCTTTCCGCTCGGCCGGAAGATACCGATGGAAGCCAACCGGCCGTTTTCTACGAAAAGGAGCTCACGGACTTCCATTCAGTCTCTTGACTCCGATATTCTCTGTTTGATCTTCGCATTTCTCGACTGGTTCGATCTCGCTCGCTGCTCCGCTGTCTGCACATCCTGGTTTGTCTTTCTCTACCTACCTATCATGCCTTTCTTACTTCCAAAGTTCCAATTAATAATCGAATTTAAATGTTTCCTTTTCTTTCTTCACTGTAGACATATAAGTAGGTCACAGAGGAGTATGAATCCTAGGAAAAAAATGAACTCCCGAGTTCTTGATTTTGTAGATAACTAGATATTGAAAAGAAGTATTCTGATATCCAAAGGGGACTTAATTTTCAAATTGAGTTGGATAGTACTTGTAAAAATTCAAAATTTTTCTGTGTTTTACACTACTGTTAAATAGCTTTGGGATCGATTAAATTTCAAGCGGAGTTGGAATGTTAATTCGGAGTAATGCTGTTTGACCCATCTACCTTTGCTTTACCGAAGAAGAGGGAAAGAGTAATGTGGAGGTACACTAGAGCAGCAGTGGTATGGACATTGTGGGAAGAGAGAAATGCCAGAATCTTCCAAGAGAAAGAAAGGAGCAAACGACAACTTGTGGAGTGTGTAATGACTAAGGTTATACACTGCTACAAACGGTGGAACTATTAAAAAATTTCACGTTTTATGATATTTGGAGGAATTGGCCTTTAGTGGCTTCTAGCTCATTGCAGAAGGTTAAGGTAAGGTTGGCTTGGGCTCCTCCCATTGAAGGATTTCTGAAATTAAACTTCGATGGGAATAGTCAAGGCAACCCAGGCCCAGCTGGAATAGGAGGGGTCATCAGAGACAAGGAAGGAAACTTAAGAGCACTATTCTCAGGACCAGTGGGGAATGGAGACTCCTTAAAGGCAGAATTGTACGCAGCCCTACAAGGTGTACAGATTGCAAGAGAGTTAGGATTGGAAAAGTTGGTGATAGAAGGGGACTCCAAGGTGGTGGTGGGTTGGCTAGAATACCCAGATTCAATGATCTGGGTTTACAGAAATGAAATGAATAAATTCAAATGGTTAACTCAGCAGATGGAGGTAACTATACAATGGGTGGGGAGGGAGGCAAATGCTTTTGGTGATTCTCTAGCTAAACAAGGGGTAACTAGGGAACAGTTGTACTGGGCCCAATTGTAACTTTATGATGTTTCTGTATTAATGAGTGAGGCTGCACCTCGCACCTCATATTGGGATGCTTGTAACGAACTATTTATCATTTGTTTCTAATGAAATCAATTGAATTTTTATCTATCAAAAAAAAATGTTAATTCGGAGTAATGTCCAAGAAGGATTGTTTTATTAATGCAATGAATAGATTTGCTTATTTTTCTGCTTAATTAAATGAATGCTTTTGGAAAAATTGATTAAGACTTTTGCTAATTTGAGAACTTTGTGGTTGTTTCAGGTTAGAAAATAATTACTAAGGTGTTTAAAATGAAAAGGAGAATCCAAAGTTAATTAAGGAAGCCCACTTCTGGGTCTAATCCTCATGCTGCAACCTAAGTGAACTTTCCAAGAAGAACAAGCTATAAATTCCTAAAAAAGGACTTTTACATTTCTGTTCTTGGATAGGCTTTTCATATCAGTCTTAAATAAGCCCAACAGCTACCTTTGATTTGCAGAATGGAATCAGATAAACTCCTAGTAAATCTTAAATTAGAAGTATTTTGGTCCTAATCAACAAAAATAATACATTAACAGCTTTTTGGATTTTTCCAAACATAGCAAGGCTATGTTACCATATAGTTTGCTGTTTATTTTGCAGATATATTATGGCCAACTGATTTGAGATCCTCCTATCAACTAAAACTTGGATCCAAGTGAACTGCGATTGGGCTCAGTAGTATACTGCATTCTTCAAATGACAACTTTCTTAAAAGATTAAAGTCATAGATTGAGATACATAAGTGAACAGGAGAATTCACTTAGTTCACTGGTTTAAACTGGTTAATACTAGTTCTTTGGGAGCTTATTTAACTCCTGGAGCTGGAAAGATCATCATCATCATCATCATCCATGCCTTATCCCAACTATATGGGGTCGGCTACGTAAATACTGTTTCGCCAATCCATTCTATTTAAAACCATATCCACTGTTAAACTATTAGTGCTTAAATCATCTCTTACTACTTCTACCCATGTCTGGAGCTGGAAATATGAGATACTTATTTTTCATTTCGCACAGGAAATTTCAGTAGCTTCTAAAATTGTAATTAAATCAATTTAAAGGAAATTTGGTTGTTTCTTTCTTTTCTTTTAAAGATGACATCCTCTAGCTTTTTCTTTTTTGTTCATTGCCCTAAGATCTTTATATGTGTCATTTCCTTTTCTCAGGTATAATGTCATCCATAAATGTAATTTGTGGAAAAAGCAATATTACAAGCAGCAAAGAGGTTCTGCATGCCTTCCTGATATATCAGATTTTTCTGAAACATCATGGAAGATGTACTATGAGGGTCTTGCTATGGAGCAGCATAGATTGTCCCTGCGGGATGGTTCTGTTTGCATTGATCAATGGAAGGGTCATTCTGTTGGGTACTTTCATTGACACTTGATTGTCATATCTCTTTTTAATCTTATTAGTGTGTGATACAAGGTCTATAATGTGCTAACCATATGTATTATTCTGATAAGGTCTATGCTTAATATTTGCAATTATTGCTGGCTTTATTATGTGGACATAGGTATAAGTGTCTGAATCTGACAGGGGTATGGGTGTCAGATTCAACAAGCCCAAGCTGGTATAGTTTAATTTTAGTTTTTTGTTATATGGATTGTGAAATAATTATTGGGAAAGAAAACAGACCAAGTAGGAGGATCTGGTGGTGCTTGAAGAACCTGTTTGTGGTACAGTCGATGGAGATATTGTATCGACAAGTGGAAAAGATAACTAAGATAATGAGAAAATAAAGAGGTGTTTCATGGGGGAAAGCAAAAGGTTGAGCTTGAAGGGCTCGAAAGTGGGAAGTTAGAGGAAGAAGAAAAGAACACAGTAGGTCCTTGTTCAAAGAATTCCAAAAGAGAAAGAAAAAGAAATTACAGAATATTTCCAGTTCTAGAGCAGAATGAGAATGCAGCTGTAGAAGAGAAAGAGGAGAAGAGGAGGAAGAAAATGATGGTGTTTCAAGTGGCAAGGAGATTGCTTTGGATGAAACACATGAAATTGAAAAATCAATTGATCTGGAAAAGATTGTGAATGTAGAAGCTGAAGTTTGTATATATTTGGGTTTAATTATCCTAGGGGTGAGGGTTGCATTAGGAAGATGCTCAGAGAGTTGGAAGAAAAACATCCTATGCCAGTTATGGAAAATGAGGTTGGCTCTGAAGAGAATTACTCAATTGCAGAAGTCATGATGATCAGAGATTGTCTAGTTTGATCAAATCTGTCGGGAAAAAGAATGAGTTCTCTGATGCAAGCCATTTTTGAGAAGAATTCAGTGTTAGAACTGGAAAGAATTAATGAGGAATTTAAGGACGTAAAGTTGATTAGGGAGACCTCCCTAGTAGTTAACAGATTTAGAAGGAGGAAGCACCGAGATGTCTTGGTTTTAAATGTTTCTGATAGACCCGAAAAAAAGGTTCATTTGGGATTGGGCCAAATAGGAAGTTGCTGAAGCCTAGGAGGATTGTGAAAAAGAAGTAGAGAGCTCATGGTCTGCCTTTTTTGGGTGGTTGGTGGTTTGTCTGGTTCATTGTTGCTTTTTGGGTTTATGGAAGTGGGATTTTTGTTCAAATTGGGGTTGTTTTTTCTTGGAGTTTCATCTGTTTTGTTGTGGTTGTTTTAATATTTTTGTTGGGTGGGAGTTTTGACTTTGTTATGTTTTCCTGGGTTGACTGTTTGTTGTCAGGGTGAGGTGGGTGGGGGCTGGAGTTTTTCTTTTCTGACAGGTGATCTCTGGTCACCTTCCTTGTATAATTTAGAGAGAATGACGGTTCAGCCCAGGGTCAGAATTTTTAGGCCCGAAGTACAGTTGGGGTGGGTGCCAGCTTGGAATTGATGCCAATTCACAGGCGGGAAATGGTTTGTAGAGTGGGGGGTTTTTGGCATTTTGAATGTTTATAGCTCTGCAGTGGAAATCAGAAATCTGCATTGGGCCTGTCTGTACTTCTCCGTATAATTTATCTATTTTCTTTTTTATTTTAATAAATTTTATTTTATTACCAAAAAAATAAAACAAACTAAGTAGAGGCATAGATCAACAAAAGGTCAAAAGCAACATAAAGAATTAGAATAATATCTAGTTTATTACACTAAATTATTGGGTATTATGGACAGATTAATGCCTGAATTTTAGCCCCTGAGTGTGAAGTTCTTTACATATTATTGACTTGACAAATAGAAGAGTCTCCTTAAGTCCCTTGATTTTTTTGATGGTGTTGATGGTCACATGTCTCCAACATGGGTATGGTCCATTTTGAAGCATTTCATATAATATAGATTTCTAGGATGGTCATGCAATGTGAAATCTATACTTATTTTCCATTTGGTCTAGGCACATTTCTATGAGATCTAAACATCTTACTTATAACAACCTAATAGCTTGTAGGTAAAGGGGTGTGATCCCTATTATTAATTGTGAGGTCTAGGGGTATAGGGCCTATAACTAGTGAGACACCCCCACAACTAGGGAAATTGCAGTTTCAGAACTTTAGGGTGGAGAATCAATCCTGGGCTCCTAGTGATGGAACAATTAGCTTAGGGATGAAAAGATAAATTTTTCACTCCTTTAGATCAAATTGATTTGTGTGGGGATGCACTAATGATGATATTTCTATGCTTTTCTAAATAGTTTATATATATTAAATACGTGGAAATGAAATAATTTATACATAACATATTTGAACTTGGTCAAGCCATTTGCCATTTTAATATCCCTGTCGGATTGTCTTGCCAATTTCATCCTTATGTTTCTTTGTAAGTTTCTGTAGTTGTCTTGATGTCGTATTATGAATTTCTCCTTTCTTTATCCATTTCATTTTTCATTTCTTAGTTTAATGGTTGTTGCATGATGTGTGGTCTATATGCGGTTTAACATGAAGCAAGATATGCAAATCTACATTAACATTACTAAACAAGAATTCTTGTATAATTAAAACATTTAATGATGATAGCTTAAATTATTAACTAGTTCCTATATATGTAAGATGGATCAGTGTAGATACTGCTACATGTTGTTATGACATGGTCACTTTGGAAAACCCAATATGAGATATGTCTATAGAGTATAATTTATAGATTTTCATATTTGTGTCTATACTAAAAATATAAAAAGATGTGTCTCTATACTGAGTTGGTTCATCTAGTATGCATTTTAACAAAAGAAATTATGCATGGAAGAAAAGACGGATGTAAATGATCAAAAAAGAAAAAAAAAACTGGTATACCTAAGAAACAGTTAGAGATGTATACAAATGGTTTAAGTTGGATGTTACATGAACATGACGTATCAACTTCTTGCTAAACATAAGCATTGGCATACTTATATCATATGCCTATGACAAGGTGTACAATACTGCCAATTTTCTTTTGGTACCATATTGACTTGACTTATCTATTTGTCTTGTGTATTCTGATATGTTGATCTTACTCATTTATGCTAGCTTTGTTTCTATTTAGTGTTCATCAGTGCCGGATGAAGATGGGCTTGATTCTTACTGGTGGCAGGGACAAGGTATGGGGTTTTTCTTTAAACTATGTCTTCATCCTGGGATTGTGTTTGTGTATTTGATATCCTTTCCTTTATTGCTCTTATTCCTAAGAATCCAGATGCAGTTCATCCAAGTTAATTTAGACCCATCAATTTGGTGAATAGTCTCTACAAGATAATGGCCAAGGTTCTTACTTGAAGAATTAGAGAAGTGCTTCGTTCCTTAATATCCTTGAATCAAGGAGCCTTTGTTGGGGATAGGCAAATCCTTGATCAAATCCTAATAGCCAATAAGAGCTTGGAGGATTACAGAAATAGAAAGAAAGGGTTGGTGTGCAAACTTCATTTGGAAAAGGTGTATGATTTAGTGGATTGGTCTTTCCTTTTGGAGGTTTTGAGGAATTTTGGATTTGGTGAGAATTTGATTCCCTCCCACCTGACCCCCCTTAGGTCCTCCTTCTACCACTCCTTGACTCTGCGAACAAAATCTGGGTGAGTCAACCACATATTTTCAAATTTAAAGGGAATGGGACTATTTAGAAAAATTTCTGATCCTATTCTAATGGGGTGGTGATCCGAAGTGACTTCAGATCATTGATACTGTGAGTTTATAGCGGCAGAAAAGGGAAAATAATTGATGGGCAATGATACTGTACTATTAATACTTGAGTATGCTGAACAGGATATAGAGATGTTACAATACCATTTATACTGATTAAAACCGAGGAATTTTGTGGCATCCTAATACTCCATTGTATATTTTATCTCTTTGAGCAGAAACCAGTATGTATCAGTTGATGCATATCAATATTTATATTCTACTATAACAAGTCTAGGTTGTAAGAGAAGAGAGGAGAGAAATAACAGCAGAGAAGAAAGAATATTTTGGCAAAAGTTGTCAGTGGCAGTTCCCAAACTGACTTATATATTAGGGTGTTTAAACATAAGAGAAAATTACAGAAGTACAAGTACCCCTAGTTACAACTTATTAGAAAAGACAGTCCTAACAACAATAAGGATCATTCTACACTTTGTAAACCAAAATGTCCAAGAAAATGGAGCATAGTATGTAGTTCTACTTGACTTTTCTTTTTAGCTAATTGGCTCATGGTTTCCATCTGAAGATGATATGGTTTAATTGGGAAAGAAGTATTTCAGACATTCTTTTGAATGCCCACGGCGCTTGTAGTTTCCTGGGTGGGTTCCAGGTTTTTTACTCCTGTTTGTTGTACATCTTCTCATGTACATCCCATCTTCTTTTGATGAAATGATAGTTACCTTTTTTCAAGAATTTAGTTTGTCTAATGTGTTTCATAATGTAATTATCCCTGAGATGATTTTGAAATGTTAATTGCTACCTGGGATAATCCCTTTTTTGTTTCTTCCTTAATTGGAGATGCCATATTGTCCAACTCTTACTTATTTTGATTAAAATGATGCTAGGTTATGCGCATTTGGTCATCTAAAAGCTATAAATGTTTGGAAGAATATTCTGTTCCAGATGTGGGCCATTTGGTTGATTTTGGTTTTGATGAAAATAAGGTAATATTGAAATAGAATGAATTTCTTGTCCAAGAAGATGAGCATATGCTGATATGGCGTTGTATCTTTTCTTCTGAATGTGATACTGATGTTTGATTATGGTATTACACATAGTTTTGTACATGATATCTTCTGATTAGCATGACATAAATTAACAAGACTGGCATATATGATATATGCCTTTTTCCCCTAAGCTGATTAATTGTATGTATATTTCAATGGATACTTGCATGTTGTGCATTATGGTATAAGATACTTTTTGCTCAAAAGAAAAACTAAAAACTAAAGAATAAAAATAGAAAAAGAAGAACAAGAGTCATCAGTTCCTTAGTTGATGGATCACCCATTTTTGTTGGGGTTGTGATGTATGGGGGTTCATTCCTTTAAGGGCCTACTCTTTTGGTTATATGTAGTTATATTATCCTTGATTACAATATTATGGCCACCATAGCAGCTAATATAAGAACAACAACAAAAAGTAAAATACATAGGATTCCTCCAATACAAACTTCTGGAAGGTCCTATCATTTTGGCCCTGGCAAGTATGGTCCTTAGTCTGCAAGAATGATTCATTGGGTTGACAGTCACAACACCATGCTTTTTAGGAGTTTGTGAAGGTAACAAAATGCTTCTTGCAAATGGTGGTTAGAATCATGAAATCATGCTTTTATTTCCACATTTGTGTTAGAATGTTAGAGTGATGTTCGGCTGATAAGAGTTCTTATTAGCCCATTCTTATGTTTAACTTATCTTGTAACTGGGCTTGTGTTAATGGGCCTAATCCTGTTTAATGATTTAAGTCATCTGGGTGTCCCATCACTAATCAGGGGCATCTCAGTAATTTCTTGTACCTTGTACTATATTCATCTATAAATAAAGGACTGGTCGACTGGATAGTACAGTTCGACATTCTCTTCAGTTCTGTGGTTCTCTTCTCTTCCTTGCTACTTCGAGTATAGCTCTTTAGATTACATGGTATCAGAGCATTAGCTCCTTCCTGGTTTCAGCAGGCGCACTCTCTTCTCTTGCTGTCTTTTCATCTTCTCTCTTCCTTTTCTGGGTTGCTGCAGTGAAGACCTAGGAGTGTAAGAGAATAAAGCAAGTTCGAACCTAGGGTTTCTCTTGGTTATAGGACTCAAGGGAAGTAAGACCCAGAAGTAGATGTCCTACTAGATTATCTCCAGCAAATAGTAGCTATTGGGCTACTAAGAGAGGTCTGTATAGGACAGATCTAGTTGAGGACTGATTTCAGCAGTCCTAGCACTAGCCGAAAGGGGGAGAGCTTCCTCTACAGTTGCAGCTTCGTGCTCCAGCAAGACTTGCGCAGAACAAGTGATAAAGACTTAGCCTTCTCTACAGTTGCAGCTTTGTGCCCCAACAAGACTTGGGCAGAACTGTGGTAACTTCAGTTACAGATTCTCTTCAGGTCGGTTATTAGTCCTACTTTGTGAACTTCAGTTACTGCACTGCACAGTTACTTCAGGTTGCAGAACAAGCCCTAATTGAAGTAACTTCAGTTACTAGCACTGTGAACTGGTTCAGTTACAGCCCTGTATTTGCTACTTCAGCCAGTCCTAAACAGCACTGCACAGTACCCGAACTGTGAACACTTCTACTAGCACTGTGAACACTGTGACCACTTCGGCCAGTCCTAAACAGAACCACCTACAGCACTGTGAACAACTCTTGGACTGAAGTCGGGCTGTCCTCACTATCCGGTGAAGTTTCCTGTAGAGATAACAGACCTGTTACAAGGTCCTCAAACCTGGAAAACCCTAATCTGCACAGCTTGCAGATTACAAGTGTGCTGCTAGATGAGTATAACTTCAGAGAGTGGTCTGTCTCAGCAATGCTGTTCATTACCTCTCGTGAGCTCACAGGCTATTTGGATGGAGACAAGAAACAACCAGAAATTGGCAGTCCTGAATACACCGTGTGGCGCAAGGAAAATGCCACAGTCATGTCTTGGTTGCTGGCCTCTATGACTCCTAGGGTGGCCAGAACTGTTCATCACTTCCCCACAGCTGCTAAAATTTGGGAGAAAGTATCTAAGACATATGGCCAGAAAAAGAACAATGCTAGAATCTACAGGCTGAACCAAGACATTGCAACCCTAAGGCAAGGAGATATGTCCGTGGCAACCTACTTTGCAACACTGGAAGGCCTCTGGGAAGAGCTTGATCACCATTTGATTTTGGATTGGGAAAATGCTAATGATAAGGGGAGGCATGATAAGCAGATTGAGGAGGGCAGAGCCTTCAACTTTCTGGCGGGTCTTGACCCTGTATATGAAGGTATAAGGTCACAGATTCTAGGGAGAGATGAATTACCTGAGCTTCACCATGTCTACTACCTAGTGAGGAATGAAGAAGTAAGGAGAAAGGAGATGCAAGTTGACTCCCAGACACAGTCAATAGAACTACCTGGAGAACATTCAGCAACACACAAAGGAGAAATGTTGGGTCCTATACCCTCATCTGAAGCCAGCTGCTCTGAGAAAGGACAAAAGGCAACATAAGGGCCACACAGCAAGTGGGAATCTTGCCACTAACAACAGTAGTGACAACTCACAGAGTATTCAGACAGTGTCATCTTCCACCGCAAGGCAGGCTGCCGACTCCTCTGGACCAAGTACTTTGGGCTTCACAGCTAGTGAGGTAGAGGTTCTCAGTCGGGCATTAGCCCGTCTGAAGAACAATTCTTTAGCTTCCACCTCACTTGCCAAATCAGGTACAGCCTCTGCATTTAGTGCATCTAGTTCCATTAATTCTACCTCTTGGGTGATTGATTCCGGAGCCACTGACCATATGACACATATGTCCTCCTTATTCTCCACATATCATTTGTTGTCTGGCCAGGATAAGATGAGAGGGGGTGGTTGACCTAAGCAAGGATCTCTCTCTTAAATCAGTCATACATGTTCCTAGTCTTACTTCAAATCTGTTGTCTGTTTCAAAGCTTACAAAAAACTTGAACTGCAGTATAACTTTCTTTCCTTCTCATTGTGTCTTCTAGGACAGATTGACGAGGAGAACGATTGGGAGTGGTCATGAGTATGGGGGCCTCTACTATTTTGATGAAGATGCCAGCTCAGCCTTACAAGCTTCTACTACTAGTCCGGAAAGTGTGGAGTCAATAGCTAGGCTGCACTTGTGGCATGCTAGGCTAGGTCATTTGTCCTTTTCTTCCTTAGCAATGTTGTTTCCCGAATTATGTAAGGGCATTCCGAGTCAGAGTTTAATTTGTGATGTGTGTCAAATGTCAAAACAATGTAGATCAATATATCAAATTTCTAGTAATGAAATTCAAGCCCCTTTTGATTTGGTTCATTCTGATGTTTGGGGTCCTTCACCCATTGTTTCCATTGATGGCTTCCGTTACTTTATCAGTTTTATTGACCATTATTCTCGGTGCACTTGGATTTATCTGTTGAAAGGATGTGAAGAAGTTCCTCGGATAACTATGATGTTTTGCAAGATGGTTGAAACACAATTTGATAAAAAGATCAAGCAATTCCGTTCAGACAATGCAGCTGAATACTTTGAAAGATCCCTGAACTCATTCATGGAAGATGCAGGCATGTTACATCAATCATCATGTGCTTACACCCCTTAGCAAAATGGGGTCGCTGAGCGCAAGAATAGGCATCTATTGGAGACAGCTCGAGCCCTTCTTTTCCAGCACAATGTGCCCAAGCAATATTGGTCTCAAGCTGTTCTCACTGCATCATACCTGATAAATCGGATGCCATCTAAGGTACTGGGTATGAAGACCCCTTTCTCTGTTTTGTGTCCCACTCTTCCAGAATTTCCTCTTCCCCCGCGGGTTTTTGGTTGTACATGCTTCATACATGTGAAAGATCCAAAGAAGACCAAACTGGATCCTAAGGCTACAAAGGGAATATTTTTGGGGTACTCTCCTACGTAGAAGGGGTATAAGTGTTATGATCCTGTCTCCAAGAAAAATTATGTCACCAGGGATGTAGTCTTTTTTGAGTCTCAACCCTATTTCTAGTCTTCTCAGAATCCTCTTCTGGGGGAGAATAGTGGGTTGGAAGAGGATTCTCATTCTCCCTTCTTTTTTGTTCCCATTTCATCACCTTCCACTACTACTAGCTGTAACATTCCGGGTCAACCTAGTGAGACTTCCACTGTGCCAGTTGCTTCTCCAGATTCGGCTGATGCTTCTGAAGGTTCCAGTAAACAAGAGAAAGAGATACTTACATACAGTAGAAGGAAGAAGGCCCCTCAACCTCATGATTGCAACCAGTTGAACTCAGATCAATCTGTCTCTGCAATCCAAGGTAATTCTGATTCATTCAATTCAGATTTGGATCTTCCTATTGCTCTCCGTAAGCCTGTTCGTTCTCGTACCACTCGGCATCCCATAGCCGATTATGTTTCTTACTCACACTTATCCCCTGCCTATCATTCCTTTGTGTCTGCTCTTTCCTCTGTATGTGTCCCTTCCAGGTATTCAGAGGCGGCATCTGATCCAAGGTGGAAAGAAGCCATGAATGAGGAGATGAAAGCCCTAATGAAAGCAAGGACATGGGAATTGGTGGACCTGCTAGAAGGGAAAGGCACTGTTGGGTGCAAGTGGGTATTCACAGTAAAGCACAGGGAAGATGGGTCAATTGAGAGGTACAAGGCCAGACTTGTGGCAAAGGGATTTACACAAAAGGAAGGAATTGACTACAAGGAAACCTTTGCCCCAGTAGCAAAGCTCAACACAATCAGGGTTCTACTGTCACTAGCAGCAAAATTCTCTTGGGAACTTCATCAGCTGGATGTGAAGAATGCCTTCCTAAATGGTGATCTTCATGAAGAGGTATTCATGGAACCCCCACCTGGATATGATGTTGGAAAGAAGGTATGTAAACTAAGGAAAGCATTATATGGTTTGAAGCAATCTCCCCGGGCATGGTTTGAAAGACTTTGTTTGGCCATGAAGAAGTAGGGTATACTTAGAGCAGTGCAGATCATACATTGTTTACAAGGAGACAGGATGACAAACTTACAACACTCATTGTGTATGTGGATGATATGGTGATTACTGGAAATGATGTGAAAGAGATGAAGAGGCTGAAGGAGTTCTTAGCTTCAGAATTTGAGATCAAAGACCTGGGAAATCTAAGATACTTTCTTGGAATTGAAGTTGCTAGATCAAGAGAAGGAATCTACATATGTCAAAGAAAGTATGTGCTAGATCTCCTAGAGGAAACAGGCATGATGGGGTGCAGGCCAGCAGACACTCCAATAGAACCAAGCCATGGATTACAAGAATCAATGGGTGAGGAATACTGTGATAAGGAAAGGTACCAAAAGTTGGTAGGAAAACTGATATACTTATCCCTTACTCGGCCAGACATTGCCTATGCAGTGCATGTTGTCAGTCAATTCATGCACTCACCAAAGACCCCTCATATGAGAGCAGTGGAAAGAATCCTCAGATACTTGAAGACTTGCCTAGGGAAAGGAATTCTATTCAGAAAAAACAACAGACTTGAAATTGAAGCCTACACTGGTGCTGATTGGGCTGGGTCCGTTGGAGACAGAAAATCAACCTCAGGTTACTGTACATTCTTGGGAGGAAACCTAGTCACATGGTGTAGTAAGAAGCAGAATGTTGTGGCTAGATCAAGTACAGAAGTAGAATACTGGGCTATGGCACACGGGGTTGCTGAACTCTTATGGCTCAGGACTCTCCTTAATGAGCTTGGTATCAAGACTGAGGGTCCTCTCAAGCTGTATTGTGATAATAAAGCTGCTATCAACATTGCCAACAATCCTGTGCAGCATGACAGGACAAAACATATTGAAATTGATCGACACTTTGTCAGAGAGAGAATTATTTCAGGAGAACTCTGTGTGCCTTATACTCCATCAGAGATGCAGATTGCAGATGTATTAACTAAAGGGCTGGCATCAACGAAGTTCAGGGACATACTTGGCAAGCTAAACATGATTGATATTCATGCTTAGCTTGAGGGGGAGTGTTAGAATGTTAGAGTGATGTTCGGCTGATAAGAGTTCTTATTAGCCCATTCTTATGTTTAACTTATCTTGTAACTAGGCTTGTGTTAATGGGCCTAATCCTGTTTAATGATTTAAGCCATCTGGGTGTCCCATCACTAATCAGGGGCATCTCAGTAATTTCTTGTACCTTGTACTATATTCATCTATAAATAAAGGACTGGTCGACTGGATAGTACAGTTCGACATTCTCTTCAGTTCTGTGGTTCTCTTCTCTTCCTTGCTACTTCGAGTATAGCTCTTCAGATTACAGTGTACTTATTAATCTGAATGCTGTTTTAAATAAGAAACCATATACAACTAGATCTTTTTGTCATTAATAAACTTTTTTTTTTGGTTTTTGGGGGGATTTATTTCATTTTTATGGTAAGATAACAGAGATAGCTGTAAACTGAGTCCATGTCTACATAATTTGAGGAGTTTGCACGCGGTATGTTGGACTATTATAATAATTTTCTTTTGGTCAACTAGATGGCTTATTTCTATGGTGTGCTTTATGTATAACATGATTCATAATTATGTGATAAGCTCAGCTTCTTAATCTTGAATAGCTATAATCTATGATACTTGTGTTAGGATGTTATGCCATATTGGAGACTTTGAATTTTAGTATAAATTATGTATCCGACACTACGCCCATCTGTATCCTTGCCATATTTGGATAACATAGCCTATAAGTTAAAATTTAAATGCATTCCTGATGTATGCAAGCTTATACTCTTTTGACACATATCAACTTGTATGAATGGCCCATATGTTTTTCTTCTTGATGATCATCAAATCAAGAGTTTTAGAAAGGTTAACCTTTATATTTTATCTTAAGATCCACAGTCTTAAAGTTCTCTATCTTATATATAGATTGTTGGGCTGGTTGGAACTCGTGTATGCATCTGGAGGCGTCATGGGGAAAGAAGTATATTTCCTGCACGTGAAGGAACATTTTCAAGGGGGTTATGCATGCGGTTTGTTGTCAAATGATTCCATAATTCATAGAAAAATGTTTTATTGTTAATTTTTTGGAATTAATTTCATATTTATTGCTCATAATTTAATATAGTGCATTACCTTTTATTCAGTTATTGTTTGAGGCTAAAAATATTATGGAATAAAACAATATTCTTGGATATGTACCTGAATTAACTGAAGGATAATGTATAAGTAATTACCAATAAAAAAGGATAATGTACACATAAAAGTATGAATTCTGCTGAGCTGTCAGTGGATCAAATTTGGTCCAATTCGGTTCTAAACCAATAACAATCCAATTCATAATATCCAAATCCAATCCCATCTGACACCTGAAATTTGAGATCCAATCCAATTCATTATCTATAAATTGGTTGGAAATTAACTTTTAGGTAATAATTAATGATTAAAGATAGTTCAAGTATGTCTCGCAGGAAAACCATGTTCATATGAACTGATTACCACTTGCCAATTACCACCATGATATCTAGCTGGAGTCATGATGTAACATATACCATGTTGGCCATGATATCTAGCTGGAAACCATTCATTCCAAATATGACAGAGCAAAGGAAGTTGGATTGGATTTTTATTGCACTGGAGTCACTGGACTGGGATATATCCAAACTAATCCAACTAGAAAAGGATTTGTTTACTTCAATCCAATTCGATCCATTAAATCCTTAACAGATATCTGCATCTGAAGTTACTAGTTTTGAGATTTGAGTTGGATTGGAATGGATTAAAATCCAATCCATTGACAGTCTTAATGTTGATTATATTTTTGAAAAATAAAGTAAAATGCATTCCACCAAAAATGTGCAGAATATAGAGGTGCAGCTTGTGGTGGTCAGTGGCTGTACAGAGGATCTTTATCCCTGATAAAAAAAAGAAGTATATACTTTTTAGAAAAAAAAAGCAAAAAGTATTCTATCTTTGGACAAATAGTTTAACATGAGAGAAATATAGGTTGTGTGGAACATCCTGAAATCATTTTGAACTGATTGCCAGGAGAATTCTGTTTCCATTGCTTTCCTAAGAATTTCCTCTTCTGTGGGGGTTGTGGTGTGAAAGGAATGCAAGATTATTGGAGGAGAAAAATAAATCAGTTGAAGAGGTGTTAGAGATTACATTGGCAAGGGTGGCACATTGGGTACTAGTGACGAAGGAATTTAAGGGAGTGTCCATCATTGACTTGTTAAGAGGATGGAAAACAGTGGATGGATTCCAGATTAGCAAACAACAGAGATTGATGGATTGGTATCCTCCTGAAGCAGGTTTAATTAAGTTCAAACTTTGATTGGTATTGCCTTGGGAACCCAAGGCCTTCTTGTATGTGTGTGTGTGTGTGTGGGGGGGGGGTGTTGTAAGAGATCAGTGTGGCAATATTATCCTCAGATTTACAGGTCCAGCAGGACAGGGTAATTCGTTAAGGTTAAGTGCAGGATTATTAGTGTTGATTCAAGGTTTAAAACTGATGCAGCAGCAGGGGTGGAGAGATGTGATAGTAGAGGGAGACTGTGAAACTGTGATTTGTTGGATAAAAGCACAAGATCATCTACCGTGGGAGTTTAGGCAGTTGGTGAGGGTGGCAGTTGTAACTTGGACCTTGTTGAATGCCTCATTCAATTGGGTTCCTAGAAGTTCAAATATGCTGGTAGATTCATTAGCAAAAGCAGGGGTGGGGAAAGAGGTGTTAGATCGGGGTTGCCCAGGCCCAAGCTGTACTTTGTAAAGTTTCTGTTTGTGGCTTTTTTTGTAGTTCTTTGGTTCCTTCTACTCTGTACTTTGCAGGCCTGCTGTTCTCTATTGAGCAGTTATGTGTTTCTCTTAATGAGATCTTTTCTGTTATCTATCAAAAAAATAAAATAAAAAAAAGAAAAAAGAATTTCCTCTTCTAAAGCTGATTGTCATAGAAGGTCCTTGCATTTCTTTCAGTTCATATCATCAGATTATAACAGGAATATGCTTCAGGCAACTTTACCTTTCTTGTTTAATCTGCTTAACTTCCAAGTTGCTAGCTTGTCTACTAAAGTTCTTGGGCAACACTCAACAGTAGCTTATGTTAAAAAGGAGACAAAAACTCATGGGAAAAAAATAATAGATGTGATACTTATACCACATTGTGCATACTTGTTTCTTGTGAGACATTTTCTCAAGGCTGCTACCCACACTCCATACCATGAAGAAAACTTTTTTATAGGGACTGGGGACTCCCACATATTCTTGCAAGGAAAGAAGTAAAGAGGCTATTATTGAAAGTATCGCACTGAAGGTTGCACATTGGGTAAAAAAATTGGATTTGTTTTCAGACTTCACCATGGATGATTTCTTCAAAATTAGAGTGCAATTTTAACCTCCTCTTTTAAGAAACCAAAGCTGAAAAAGAAGTGGCCACCACCAGCTAGGGGATGGAAGAAGTTGAACTTTGATGGAAGCAGTGTGGGAACCCAGCACCATCTGGGATAGGGGGATTAATAAGAGAATGGGATTATGCTTGCTTTGTACACAGGTCCAATAGGTGAAGGAGATTCAATCAGGGGGGAGCTAAGAGCAGCAGTGGTTGGGGTGCAAAAGGCAAAGGAAATGGGGATTGACATGTTGGTCATTGAAGGAGATTCAAAAGTGATTATAAGCTGGTTATCAAAGATCACTACAGCAAACTGGAATTACAGGAATGAAATAAGATGCTTTGATTGGATTTCTAGAGACATGCAGTTGAAAATACAATGGGTACACAGGTCAGCCAACAGTTTGGCTAGTGGGTTAGCTAAACAAGGGTTTACTAGGCAACAATTGTATTGAGCTAAATGTAATAAACTATGATTAGGGGTGAGATAGCAGGGGCTGTGCTCATTTATTCATTTCTTCTAACTGATTTGTAATCTCACAACCTCTTGTTATACATGCTTCTTTTTAATTAATGCATTCTTTCAACTCCTTCCTACACTAAACACCCATAGGATGTAGCTACAATACCTGGGTCCAAATTTGGATTTTTGGTGCAGAAGTTTTCCTCAGTTATCCTTCTCCATAGGCTATCAGGTTCTCTATTGAAATGCTGAAGCCTACCTGGGCAGAGTTAGCCATCTTGAGGTGCCACGAGTCCAGGCATCCAGCAGATTAGAACACCTTTTCCTAATCTACCAAATGGAACTTGGCATCATTTATCCATCTCTTCCATAGAGAACCCCTTTTGAGGCTGTTCCAATTTGTTTTCCTCTGATACCATAATGGAAAAGACAATTTTTTTTTTATCAAATAATGGAAAAGACAATTAAAAAATATGGGTAGGTTTTTCTAATGTGTTTTGAATCAAAGCTATTTAGCCTTCCCCGAAGTACTACTACATTCCCAAATGGTTTTAAATGTGTATTTAGCATGGAGCAGCAGACCCAAATACTTAGATGGAAGCAAACATACCTTATATCCCAAAGCAATTGCTAAATCAGCAATATCTTCTACCTCCTCAACTGGCATCACTTCAATGTTTGATAAATTTATACATAGGTCAGACAGCACCTTGGACCACCTTAGGACACACCAGAGGTAAAGCCGTAAAGGAACTACTCCTGTGAAGCACAACTAAAAAAAAGTGCCATATGCAAATTGTAATAATGTAAATTTTAACTACCCCCTCTTTGATCAAGAAACCATCAATGAAACCTCCTACTTTTCTTGTCAATCTGCTTAGAGCTTCCTTCATGCATGTGAATAGAAGTGGTCATAACAACTCTCCCTGGAAGATGCCCCTATAGCTAGCTTTTAAGGAAACATGTGGATGAAAGATTTTTTGGAAAAGGTGACATGGCTGCATATCTCACTACACATGTTTTGAAAGATCCAATCATTCAATGTTTTGGAATGGTCTCAACATCATCATCATCATCTAACCCTTGACCCAATTATTTGGGTGGCTACATGAATCCTGTTTTGTCATTCCATTCTGTTCAGTGCTATATCCATCATTAAATTATGAGTGCACATCCTAGCATGAGAAGACAAATCAGGATCCATGACCATGAGAGTTATTAAACTTTCATTTTTTACCAACAAAGAAAAGAAAAAAAAAATATCATCCACCATTTTGAAGTATTGTGCATCTTTTCTGCTTCAGCCAAAATGACCATAATATTTATATGCAGCTACATTGATCCAGAGGCTGTGGTTGGTTGCGAGGATGGAACAGTTCGCATATTTGACATGTACAGTAGACAATGTTCTCACATTATTAGGTACAGATGATAACCTATGCTACTCATCAACCTGGTATTAGTAATTAAAGTGGATGTTTATTGCATTAGTTGTCAAATTGACAGTTACATATGGATGCTTTACTTTTTATTTAATCAATAACAAAGAATTTTGTTTGGCTGGATCCTTCTTGTTTAAGTCTTGTATATAATTCCTTATTTTTCTTTGTCTTGATGTATGGTTATGATGGATATGGATTGCGCCTTGTCCTCTCTCTCTCTCTCTCTCTCAAGTAACCAAGTACTTGTTTATTGTTTGTGACTTCTATGAAATTACCAGAATGACTTACAAATTTGCACTCCCAATGATTTTGAAACCAAGATTATTTTAGTTCTGTCAATGTCCAAAAAATGCTGCATCAGATCATCCTAGTGTATGTTCACCTTACATGTCTATTATCTTGACATTACAAGCTTTCATATCAGTTACTTCAGATATTCTCCACTGGAATGCTTTTACAGCCTTCATCTTGTTCTATAAGTACTTAATGAGTGGCTGACCTGAAGCTAGTTGATGTTTCCTAGTGTTTTTTTCCTCTCCCTTTTTTTTGCTTCACTATTCTTGGATGCCAATTGGATGATTAATATCATATTTGTTGAACTCATCAAAAAAATTAACATGATATTTTCTAAATAAATAGCGTGAGTTATTGTAAGGACTAAGGTATGACAGAAGAATGTGAGAGTGGGAAATCTGGAAAAAATTCAGTTAAATCCTTCTATAATTTCATTTCTTGGTTGGAGGTGTAATGAATCCCAGTCAAGATTGTTTGGTGCAAGAATGTGCCTACAAAGGTAGCTTTTTTTTACTTTGGACTGCATACCTAAACAGAATCCTTATTAGGGATAACTTGGTAAGGAAGGGTATGCAATTGGCTTCCACAAACTGTATACTATGTGAGTAACAAGTGGAGTCTGAATCATTTGCTACATTGCAGTTTTTCTGCCGAGGTATAGTCCAAAATTTGGAAGCTTTTTGAGGCAAAAATTTTCTGTCCAGAATTGGTAATGGAGTTTGTGAAAGGTTAAGTATAGGAGGATCATCCAACATGGCTCCAGCAGCAACCCTTTGGTGCATTTAGCAAGAGAGAAGCACAAGATTTTTTTTTTGATCAATTGAAATGCAAGAATATTCAAGAATAAAATAGCTCTACTGATTCAGTTCCTCAGAAAATTGTGGGCGAAATGTGTTGTTGGCTCTCTGTAAACAAGTTGGTTAAGGATAGCATTAACACTTTTTTGTATATGGTAATCTTTTTGTAAAACAGGGCTGTGGAGTATAGTATACCCGTTCTAAAAAAGTGGTGTGAGGCACATCAAAGAAAAAGTACATTGCATCAGAGCTGATGTGCTATCCTATAAATTACTCTGACAAGAGAAGAATCACAAGTGTTCATGGATTTTCTTACTATGATTGACTGTTTGAGTGTCATTCCAATAGAGAGAACTAGACAGAGAAGCCAAACATTTAACTTCTTTTTATAATGAGTTTGCATCTAATCTTATCTTCTATATGATATAGCTAGGATTACATATGATGGTGATGGAAGTTGTGCATATGCAAATATTCTTTAAGATTTTCTTCTTTTTTATTTTTTTTGAGAAGAGATTAGGTATCATTTCATTAGAAAAAAAACAAGTACAACCAGTAGCTGTACAAAGGAAAATACAAAGCAAATTAGACCATTTTTTCATTTGGAGATACAAAAAAGGTTTTCAAATTCCAAAGAGAACAAATGGCAGATCCTTCTAAATTTAACTTGCAGATGCCCATGGCAGATCCTTTAGGAGTTTATTAGGGGCTTGTTAAATTATTTTTTATCATAAAACAATGTGTAGGAAGGATCAACTCCAATCAATGTCATATCATTAGATGACCTTGAACCAAAACACAGTAATAAAACATGAAGCAGGGGATAAGGAAATGGTATGTATAGGTATTCACCAAAATTGATTGTCAACCATCTTATGGTCTAGACACAGTCTAAAGATAGAATCAACTATGCAAATAAAAGATTGTCAGGTATGGGATATGTTAAAAGTTTAGTGATTGGTCATATGATGTCTTTAAGAAAGTCTTTTATCATGTCCTCTTTTTTAAAAGTAATGCACTTTGCCTTTCTTATAAGTATGATTGGTTATTTCAATAGAGTGGAACCCCCTTATAGTTGGCCTAATGCTTGTTTAACTTAATGATGCTGAATTGTTGATATCACATACATATTCAGTGGATCTTCATGGTGTTGGTTATTGTTCTCACTAACCCTCTGGTTCATTGTTTGCATTGCTTTCATGCATGTAGGATGCGTTCTGGGCCTGTAACATGCTTGGCTCTAACTGATAATCAGATGATTCTTAGTGGCTCTTCTCTTGGCAGTATAACAATGGCAGGCCTTTCATCTGATCAACGGGTAGCTTCTTTAAAGTCAACTGATTGCACAGGTTATCTTCATATGCTTGATCTATAAACAATATCTAGAGATTCAATTTGTTGGCAGAAGTGCAGTTATTTCTTATTTTACTTTTCTTCTTCAATATGTTTTTCTAAGGTTACGGTGATGCTTGTGACATGCCTTTTTCCCTTTTCAGTATTTGTGTGAATATCTTTATGCCTTCTTTTGTTGTATTTTTCCTGTTGTGATTGCTTTTGGGAAAGGGATGGTTTTTGACTTCCTAATGGCAGAACATGTAAATGAAATAGTGATCTAATTCTTTCAAGCCTACTCTGGTAGGTTGAGTAGATATAACTTGCAGGCTTGATGAAGAGTATGTTAATGGAATGCTAGACAGAAACTTTTTTTTTTTGATAAATGAATAATGATTTTATTATTAAAAGTAGGAAGTATACATTCACCTTAAGAGGAGGCACGAGATGTTACCTCCCTGTAGAGATGAGAAGATAACCATACTCTTAACAGGATACAATCATAAGGTAGGCCCAAAATAATTCATCCCTTGCGACCCCTTGTTTAGCCAAAGAATCAGTCATAGCATTTTCCGATCTGCTAACCCACTGAAAACTGACTGACATGTTCCTTGCAAACCACTTAACTTTCTTGAGAAGATCCCTGTATCCCCAGAACACTATATCTGGATTCGACAGCCAGCCCACTACCACCTTAGAGTCTCCCTTGACTATCAAATTTTTTACTCCTAGTTTGTTGGCAACCTGTATTCCTTTTACTGCAGCCAGTATCTCAGCCCTTGTAGAACCACCAACTCCCACTGGACTTGGAAAAGGGGATAGGATAGTATTGCTGTCCTTATCTTTTAGACAGAAACTCTCAATGAACGGTGTCTTTCTTTTTTAAATTATTTATGGGTAGATTTTTTGCTTATCCATATTTGATGCATCAAATGATGCCTCTTTTAACTCTATTAAGAGGAAACCTTTAGCTTGATCATATGAAGTGTTGGCATCTCTGGAACTTAGGCTGTATTTGCTTGCAATGCAAATATATTTGTACTGATGCAAAATTATGGCAGTGCAAATGATTTGAGTGTAAATTCTGACCTATTTTTGTTTTAAATTTTAGCTTATTTTGTTTGATTGCAGTACAAATAAAGTAAATTAAGACAGGAAGCAGAATAAACTAAAACCCAAAACAAAGTTGAATGAGAATTTCCATTTTTTTTCATTTGCACTCCCATGCTTTTATACTAATGCAAATAAATTTGCACTGTAACCAAACACAGCCTTAGTGGCATTGGCAATAGTGACTTGATGAATAGTACAATGGAAATGTTAGGCCTCCTCTTTTCTGATTATATGTGGTAGCATAGAGCCTCTTTTCTGATTATATGCAGATGCAACTGAGGTTGTGTATTAGTTGTGCATGCTAATCTAAGCTTAATGTTCACATTTTTAGTTGTACAAGGTTACACTGGGAAGTGGAAACACCATTGGATTGAGAAAATGTTAAGCAAAGGCCCGTGGTTGCTTTTTCACATGCCAAATGATATTAGGGAGCTAAGATCAGCCCTTTCAATTTAGATTAGAAGGATGTTAAGGGAACAAAATATCAGAGCAGGTGAAATAGTGACAACATGATGCCAAAGTTAACATAACTTTCGTTTGGACATTAGCTGATATTTTAACAGTAATATATCATGTGCTCCCTTAACTATTTTTAATCTTAATACAATAACATTAAATTCCAAAAGAAACATCATAATTATGATTATTTTTCAAAATTGTGATGTACTTTATAAGTTATTATTTCCTTAAATTTGATACTTTTTCATAACAGGCATAAAGAGCCTATGTTTTAACCCGCGCTCACATTTAGTATTTGCCGGATCAACTTCTGGATGTTCACATTGTTGGGACCTCAGGTATGAAAATAAATCTTTTTACCAAGCTATTGCATGAAAGATGTTTCTGGTGCTATTTATCAAAAAAAAAAGATGTTTCTGGTGCCAATGATATCTTATTCACATTAAAATTTGACAATTTCTTGTTCAGTATGCAGTTAGCATTAAGCATATCCCTGCCTATCTTTTTTTTTTAATGTAACACTAGTGAAATTGTTTTTTTTTTTTTTTTTTCCTTTTTTCATGTAGTTTTGGTGATTGTTTTTGGGTTTGGATAATATGCCTGTTTTGGGTTATGGGTTTCCAGTCGCCTTCTCTCTGGGAGTCCTATCGGTGTAATTTCCTTCTGAAATTCAGTCCTATAAAAGCTAATGTGGTGGATGACATGGTTGGCTAAAGGGATTATATGTGAAAGAGAAGATATTGTGTTTTTAACGCATCTACATACTTGCCAACTTTGACAAGTTTTGAGCATCTTATATATTTTTCAGTCATGGTACCTGCCTCACCCACTTGGTGCACAAAATCACAAGCCCTTTATGAAGCATGATTTCCACTGGGTCTGAATGATACTGATTTGTATGTCTTTTTTTTTCTTGTCTCGGACATGAATTATTTTCCAGGACTATGAAGCCTCTATGGCAAACAAGAGTCGGTCCAAACGTTGTGTATTCCATGCAACATTTGCAGAGTGATAAAACGGCACTGGTTGTTGGTGGGATAGATGGTGTGCTACGTATTCTAAACCAAGACACTGGTCAGCTTCTTTCCAGCTATGTGATGAACGAAGAAACCGGAAAATCAGGTTCTGCTGAAAAGAGATATGGCATCATCGAAAAGAAGAGAGTCAGAAAACTTTCAGAAGACATCCAAATTGACAGCATTCCTAAACTCAGTCGACCTCCCATTACATGCTTGGCTGTTGGGATGAAGAAGGTTGTAACCACACACAATGGTAAGCTTATCAGGATGTGGAAATTCAACAAGTAGCTGGGGAAATTTCATTTTTGCCTTGAAATGTCTTTCGGTATTCCATTGAAGAGATGCTGGAGACCAAATGACCAATACATCTAACATCTGGCTCTCGCATCCGTTCAGAATCTAGGCAAAACTTGCGCTCAAGAGATTTTTGCCTGATTTCCATGGATGAGTGGTTAGCAGAGATCTTAGTAAGGCAATCTGCATGGTTTTTTTTGTATTTATTTATTTGTTCATCGTTTGGGAGTACTTGTTCAATTGGAATCTGTACATTATAAATGTGATTGAATGTGTGTGTATTTTAGCGGATCCAACTAACAATGGGTCCGACACGGTGTTCTTCCATGACAAGAGGGGCAATCAGAAAATCATGAAAAATCAATAGATATTGATGGAAAAATGGTATGCCTACATGTTCCTGAAAGGTGCACTTGATTATGGTTGGCAGACAATTTTCATCCTTTTGAATTTGGTGATGTCTGCAATTTTGTTGAGGGTAAAAGATCTAAAACATACCCTGAGGTTTGAATGAACTGTTTTAAATGTTAAATAATACTTAAACGGTTAAACCTACCCTTCTCCCTTATTAAAAAAAAATAAATAAAACAAAAAAAATTGACGTGCGTGTAGTATCGATACACCCCAATATGGTGGAAGGGGTGTATCGATATTTTGAACCTTGTGGAGGGTATGTTTAAGTCCAATGGGGGCCACCTCAAGCTCAAGATATGTTTTAAGTCAATTTAAGAAATCTTAGGGTATATTCAAGTCTTTTTACCAAGGCTATTGGCACGATCTGTTCTGTTAAAGTAGAAGTCATAAATTGATAAATATCAGTTATTTACATATCAAAATATGGGAACTACTGGGAAAGAATTGGCATAAAAAAGAAAATTGAAAAAAAGGATACATGCCTCCCTGAATGAGAGACAAGGTTACCTTTTGATTAAAATTTGGGGGTGGTTCTAGAATCTCTTCATATTGATTTGTTGGAGCTTAGAAGATGGAATCCCAAATATTTTCATTTATGTTCACTCAGTTCTTACTTGTTACTTGTTAGAGTGATTTTAGGGGAGACTATAGAATGTAGCACTTTGGTAAATGCACCGGGCCATTCTTAACCCTGGACTTAGGGTTTATCCTATTCACCCCTCCAATGATCTCAGCTACCTGGGACCAACATAGGATAATGACCTTTCAATTATTTTGGTGTTTCATATAGAATCAAGAAATGCAGCCTCATCATAATCAACATCTGAGCCTCGTCTGCTGGATTGTATGGAATTGACTAAATGGATCCTGTTCCACCATTCCATTCTGTCAAGTGTTGGAAGTTTCAAGAAATTACATTTTTTTTAAGAGATTCAATGAGGTTGTAGGGCAGAAAGCATCGATTTTCTCAGATAATGAGAGATATAGATATTGATGTATGAAGGAAATAAAGGCATAAATAAGATGTATGAAGCTGAAGGGTTAAAAGACTTTAAATTTAGTAAATAGTTACATTTGAACGTATAGAGATACCAAAGAAGAAAGAGTAAACAAGCCTGTTGCAGGGTTTGTAGGAACTACTGCGACAGGAGAAATGTCATCAGTGCTATATGTTTTATTCTTGATTTTGCCATATGTTTTTGAACTTTTTGTTGCTCTTCGATATTCCAAGTTAGAAGCCTCCTCCCTTGGATTGGGCCTGAAATCTAGTGGCCCATCATTATATTGTGTCCCTTGATTTCATTGTCATACTCATGCACCACTGTTGGTTCTCTTGGTCTTGGGTACTAGGTACAATTGTACAAACACCAACACGACACCCAAGGCTGAGGCCCAAGCCCAAGATGAGGTCAATATTTAACCACAAGTTTCTGACACCTTCCACTTGCCGCTACTGTAGCTGCGGAAGCAGAGCAAAGCACCAGAGGAAGAAGAACAAGCGAAACCCTAACCGCAACCCGGGTTCCAGAAATCATGGTTTGCATCAGAAAGGCCACCATCGACGACCTTCTCGCGATGCAGGCCTGCAACCTTCTTTGCCTCCCTGAGAATTACCAGATGAAGTATTACTTCTATCACATCCTTTCCTGGCCTCAGCTCCTCTACGTCGCCGAAGACTACGGCGGCCGCATCGTCGGCTACGTTCTGGCCAAGATGGAGGAGGAGAGCACCGAGTGCCATGGCCACATCACCTCTCTTGCCGTTCTTCGTACTCACCGCAAGCTTGGCCTCGCCACCAAGCTCATGACCGCTGCCCAGAACGCCATGGAGCAGGTCTTCGGTGCCGAGTACGTGTCGCTTCATGTCCGCAAGAGCAATCGTGCTGCGTTCAATTTGTATACCGAGACGCTTGGGTATAAGATTCATGACGTTGAGGCCAAGTACTATGCTGACGGAGAGGATGCTTACGATATGAGGAAGCAGCTCAAGGGAAAGCAGAATCAACACCATCATCATCATCATCATCATCATCATCATCATCACCATCATGGGGGCTGTTGCTCGGGCGAGGCTAAGAGTGAGGAGGCAAAAGCTAATACAGCTGGATGATGGCGGAGGTAATTAGGATTTGGAGAACTGGGGTTTGGGGCATTTATGATTTTGAAAATGCTAATGAGGTAATATCTTGTATTTTAGTATTCTATGGATAAATCTACTTCAGAAGATTGCCAATTATCTTGGTTTTATTATTTAACATCGAAGTAGTAATTCAAATGGGCATGCTATGTAATGCAAACTGGGTATTCTGGTGAACAATTCTTTTGAGAATCCATGTCATTGCATTTTCTCGGTAATGCTATTTATGTATTTTGTCAATTTGTTCTTTACTATTGACATTTTCTTCATATTTCTGAACCTTGACTGAAATTGTAAGTGGAGAGTAGTTATAGAGGCAGCAATTTTATATTACATGGAGAAATCCTTCCATCAGTTGATTCAAGTGTTGTTCTGTTTTGGAATATGAATTTGAACTTGAGGTCAGGACTAGTGATACTAAGCATGTAAATTAGTTTAGATTTTGGGTGGCTGTTTTATGTGAATAGCTATTATGCCAATCTAATGTTCTGGTTAAACATTATATTGGTTATTGTAACGGCTTATCCAAATTAGTGCTTTTGTAAATACTGTCTCTAAATCTATGATCTGATTCCATTATGTGCAATTACATTAGTTTTCTCCTTGACATGTTTCTTTGGAATTTCTGTTAAAAAATTTCGATAGAACCTTTCTCCCGAACTTTCTTCTCGATTTAATTTGGCTCCTTAGAATACTTTCTTATCTGGAACTTTTGTCAACCATTTGAATGACACCTGTCTCCTCAGTTTTCCTTAACAATAGCTTTGTGGTCCTACTCAAAGATGTGTTATGCTTCTATCAGGATCATAAACACCTTCATTAGTGTCCAACAATTTCCCAAAATCACACGAATCATTTTTCTTGTAATTTAACAAATTTTCACCTCTCGTTGCTTCAGCATAGAAAAATAAAGATTGAGTTCATGCTAGATTATCTGATACAAAATGTGCATCATCCAGTGGCAATACTTTAGAAAACTGATCGTGCCTTAAAAAACAAATTTTATTTAACATCGAATTAAACACAGGATACAGATTCTTTCTCTTGAATATTCAGTGGATCTAACAGATATTTTAACATAAAAGAAAGAAATTTATTGAGAAAATATAAGAAGGCTCAAGGATGAAATAGGGTGATGATTTATCCCCCAAATGCATAGCATTGAAACACATTCAAAGGTACATCATTTTACCAATCAATAGTCTCCCAAAATTCTTCCCCAAAATCTGATCCGTTTGACTTATGAAAATTCTGGTAAAATCATCAGCTAATCCACTATCAACTTTCCAATTTCAATTATCTTTCAATGTGTCTAGACTTATCTTTGAACAGTCTTATATTTCTCTCCTTCCATAATTCCCAGCATATAGTGACTGGAATGCAACTCCAATATATGCCAGCCTCCTTGCTACCATAATCTTCATTCAGTTAGTGAAGATCTCACCCAGATTTTTTTTTTTTGATAAGTTGATCTCACCCAGGTTGTTAAGATGGAAAACCTGAACTGCAAATAAGAGAAGCAGGGATGGCAACGGGGCGGGTTCGGGGAGGGTTTTGTAAATTCTAGGCCCTACCCACATCCCTAGACCCCATATAATTTTCTCTTATTTCTTGTTATATATCAAGTGATAAATAAATAAAATGACACAAACAAACAACAAAATTTTCAATTATTTAATCAAAACATATAAACTGTCAATTATCCTTTACATAAAATTCAAAACATAATACATAAAGTTATGTGCTTTCCAACAATATGTGGGTTGATGAGGGTTGGGTTTAGCCTAAGACTGTACCCTACCCGTACCCGTATGGGTTGTAGAATCTCAAAACCCCCATGTCTGCCCCAAAAGCCATCCTTCAAGCATAAAAAACCCACCCCATTGGGGCGGGTACCCACCGGGTAGGGTAGAAATTGCCATTCCTAAAGAGAAGAACCTCCAAAGAAAATCTGCTACCTTGCTAGTAATGAGTAAATGCCTCACACCTTCTTCATATTCATGACACAAATAACAAATTCTGGCTATTTGGAAGCCTCCTTTTTTCAGTGGATACAACAGTCGTGCTTCTGTTTCAAACTGTCAATTGATATCTGCAAATTCACATTACTATTGTTATCTAACATGTGCCAATTTCTAATGGAAAGACCCCATCTTGATGTAGAGAAAACTGAAGTACTTTGAGATCTTACAACATAGTCATGAGTCTCAAATATAGGATTAGAGTGTCATTTGATGATCAAATTTGATAGAGATTCCATAGTTAGTTCATCATCATCATCTTCATCATCCAAGCCTTGTCCCAGCTACATGGGGTTGGCTACATCAATCCTGTTCTTCCCTTCTGTTATGTTAAGTGTCATATCTATTGTTAAATCGTGAGGGATTAAATCATTTCTTACTACTTGAACCCATGTCCGTTTTTGGTCTGCCCCTAGCTCTTCTAGCCCCTTCAACTTGTTACAGGTAACTTCTTAGAATTGATGTAGATGGTCTTCTCTGCATGTGATAAAACCATCTTATTACAGGTTTCTCATTTAATCACCTATTGGAGCCACTACCAGGTTCCATCAAATGAATTTATTTCTGACCCTGCCCTTTATAGTTTTTCCATTCATCCATCTCAACATTTGAAATTCTACCAGACCCACTTTTTGGACACGTTTCTTGAATGCAATGCTCTATTCCATAATACATTGGCCTCAACCATTTCATAAAATTTCCCATTTAATCTGAATGGTATTTAGCTACCATGTAAGGCTCTAAATGCACTAATCCATTTTGCTCATCCTGGTCTAATTTTATGGGGTGACATCTTCCTCAAGCTCTCCCTTATTATGGATTATAATAGTAACTCTTTAGCTACCATGTAAGGGTCTATATTGGTTCCATGAACTCTTTAGTAACTAAAGAATTACTATTCTAAGTTCTGAATGTTAAAGCTTTTAACTCAATTTGCATGGAAGTTCTATGAAATTGTGTTGTCAAGCATATGCTAGGGAATTTTAATTTATTTTGAGATTTAAAGAATAAGTTTATGTTAAGAGTGAAGAAAAAACAAAACAAAAAAAACGTCCTCTGGTGTTCTGCATACCATTTTGTAATGAGTAACCCAGGGTTTTTGCCCCATCCTCTGATCTTCTGCATTTGTTTAAAGAACTGATTTTAGATAATTTGGGTTGTGTTTGATACCACTACTGTTTCTACCTGAAATGTTTTTCCTCGATCAATACAAATTGGTGAGAGGTGTGTTTAAAGAATGATTAGACTTCACCTCCCTGGAGGTAGAAAAACCAGTTTGATAAACAGCCTCAAATAACAGTTGTATGCCAGTTTGTGTTGATCAACCCAAAAGATCAGTTTGATAAACAACCTCAAATAACAGTTGTATGCCAATTTGTGTTGATCAACCCAAAACATTTTAGGTAGAAATAGCAATGTTACCAAACACAACCTTGTTGGCTCTTTAGGTTTCTGTTTGGATTGCAATTCGGTAGTTGCAGGTCCAAAAGGCTTCTCCTCTTACAAGGTCTTGTCACTAGATCGAAATTCTTTCCCTTCTTCCCTGGTTGGGTATACAAAAAGTTATTCCCTTTTCAGATAACAATTATAGTGTGATCTTTTTCGAGGTTCAGTAAATAGCATGCCATATTGTAACGAAAACTGCATAGTTTGGAAGATTCCTGTAAATGGTAAGTTTCTATCTATAGACGCTTGAATTATGTGATGAAACGGCTACATGAAATTTGGGTTCTAATTTTGAAGAAAACTTTGTAACATGAGCCATTATTATTCCGCAAGTTAACAAGTATTCGTGCGAGATCGGATGACAGTTTTTTTTTTTTTTTTTCATTTTCATAAAATTTCTATGAAATTCATTTGTCATTCTGAGGAATTTCAAGTAAGTTAGGCTTCTGCTGGTTAAAGTAAAAAGACTAACAATTTCGGAAGAATGAAGTCTCAATCTCTACCTTTATTTCTTTATTTCTTATAAATTGAGCCTATCATGAAATCTTTAACGGGGAAACAAGTATGAGATTCAATATTTAGAGCTTTTCTAAATAAATCAAACAATTCCTGTTTGGGAAGTATGATTACCACTCCCCTTTAGCTCATGGAACGCCTATAAATTTATCGATGTTATCTGTCTTGGCTTTATATCCTTGTTATTCATTCATTGGTAGACACATGTACAGAGGGGCCTGATATGGGAATTCAAAATAGAGACGGGATTCTGATCCAATAGGGGGTGCTGGGTTGGTTTGGGTTAAGCTATAACTAGCCAAACATGATTTTCAATTCTAAGGTTCTAAATCCTAACTCGACCCTATACTTTGGGTCTAGTCTTGCTTTGACATCTGAATTTTAATGTGCCAATCCAATACTTGAACTCTCAAAACATCTCAATTTAATCTCTACCATTAGTCAGTTATTTGTATCATATGATGACATGTGTAACTTAAATTTTTGAAAATGTCAAAATTATCCTTTGAAATAAGACCATTGTTTATCATCTTCTTCTTCGAGAATTAAGATTGAACTAAAGTAATGGTGAAAAACGGACACTTGGATTTGGACATTTAAATAGTTGATAAAGAAAATTAGATGATGTCAGAAGGGTATTAATCTGCAATTTATCCTAAAAAAATTATGACAAATCACCATCCTCTTCCTCTCATTTCAATAACTTTATATGGAATTAGTATTTTTTTAGTCATATTTCTAACCTAATCCTAACCCTTTTCTACTATTTTCGGGTTGCCCCAACTCAAATTGCAACAGTACCCACATTAAAAGTGCTCAGGGCCGGAATTGGATACATAAAGTATGTGTTTGGTACCGTTTATGTTTATTGATTAAATATTTGTACTTTATTTGTTAGTAAAACTGAGAAATGCAATAATTGCAATTGTTTATGACAACTGGGTGCCATTAGGTGCCACTTCAGCATAACAATGAATAAGAATAAATGCTTGGCCCTCTATGAAAGCTTCAAAAAATAACTTCTACAAACAGTTGTCATGCAGATAAACCAAATTTTATCTTTTACATTTTCGATGTAAAGTTTATTTTTTACATTTTCGATGTAGAGAAGAAGAAGAGAGAGAAAATGCTGAAATGACGCCTATATGATACCATCAATAAATATTTACTAAAAAAAGGTAAACGGTACCAAACATCACAAAGTAAGAAGACTCTGAAAAAAGGTAAACGGTACCAAACATCACAAAGTAAGAAGACTCTTTTGGGCTGACCTTCCTAGTTATTTGTCTATCCCGGACGCTTGGAAGGAAAGGAACGAAATTGAACCCTACCTCTTTTTCCCTTTTTCTACAAAAAGGGAATTAGATTCGACCTAACGTTGCTCACCAATTGACACAATGATTTCTGGACACCGTTTGAACGCTTAAAAATCACATTCCATACAGGACACAGCAGGCGCATTTATTGGATTGAAACGCTTTCGTCAACTGAGCTGAGTAGGGTTGACACGATTCTGTCCATTAGAGTTGGCGTGGGAATCCTGGAGCCTTACCAACCAGCTGATTGGATGGAAAGAACCCAAGATGATTTCCAAGTTAATTACCCTGCTTAACTTTATCTTTATATTTGCATATACTTTTAGGAAGGACAATGTAAAGAGACAAATGCTTTTATACAACTGAGTTTAATTCACTTCATGGACAAGAGTGCTCTCAATTTTCGAGCCTAAGCCATTGTTTCTTGCTCTAAACATGTACCTTTTGTACTGGGTACATAAACTACATACTCCAAGTAAAGGTCAAGTATTTGAACTTTGAAGCAATTTGGCACATGGGTTAATCATGAAGGAAAAACAGGTCTTGTACTGCTCTGTTCTAAGTTTAATATAAAACAGAGCAAAACAGGTTATAAATAAAATAAATGCAATGTGCAGAAACTTGTGGTTCCTGTCAGTATTTTTTGTTTTAATGAGCTGAAATCAGATTCAACTACATATTATTTTATGAGGGAGGATTCAACTGCATTGGGTTGCCACTGTTTATCTGGTAAATCATGTGGGGCTCAGATTACCAGCTGGATCATTTCAGGCAAATGGTGGAAATATTTTCCATATAAACTCTCCTATTCAGCTAGTAGACCTAATGAAGAAGATTTACCAGGCAAAAGTTGAACTAATTTGGCTGAATTTCTTTTTGTTTTCTTTTTTTTCTTCTCTTTCGTATTGGCTTCTTGTTGAGCATCACTAGCCATTAAATTAAATAGATATTAGGTGCTTGTAGTTTCCCAGATTATTTAATACTCAGAATACATAGTTTTTATGTTCAGATCTTACCAAAAAAATGTTCAGAATCTTCAAATTAAGGTAGGATCTACCATCTATATTGAATGTTTCAAACTAATTTAAATATTCATAGATTGTACTGGAATATCTGAAGTAGAGGAGGGGTACCTAATATTCTCCCATTATTTTATTATAACAAAATAATAATAATAATAATAATAAAATCCTCCATATTCTTTAACCCTCTATTGCTGACTTTTTCCATTGTAACTATGAGCTTTGCTAATTAGGATTAGAAATTTAGAACTACCAAGTTTTAGGTCTGTAAGGAAGAATAGTCTTCTTTTACTTCTTTCATTTCTTCTTTTCAATGAGCTTGAGCCTCCATTTTAGAAGGAATTGCAGTTGAAGCAAAGTGGACTCTAGGGCCTTCCACCCATCCAAGTCTTAACAGTAGAAAGGTGAAGCACTTTCTATATATAGCCTGCACCTGGGTGATTTGATCCCTTTAAAGTTTAAATATTCCCCGCCTTGACTTCATTAATCCCCAACAATCAAAACTTCCACGTAGTTTCCTCACTCCCCAAGAAAGACAGGCTGCTCAATTTGTTTAATGCATCTCTTACGAGTTTGAACGCATCGTCATCCTTTATGCGCAGTCCACACATTAATTGATTAATGAATCAATCGTGCTTGTTAACAAGAAAACAACACGTGGGCTGTTTGCAACTTGCAGATATATATATATATATATATATATATATATATATATATATATATATATTCCTCTTAAGTGCCATTCATACGTGCCAATGAGTCATTATATCCTCTTCCCAATTAACCTGTTTCTGTTTGTATAAGCGAGGACGCAAAAAGAACCAAACACGTAGTCTATATGGAAAGTTGTGGAAAAGAATATAGTTAATTGGATATCTCAAGGCTTTATTTATGAAAATAAAGTAAGTTTCTAAGGGGTCCAGTCCAATAATGAAGCCAAATTTAATTTAAGCTCTTCTGAACATCGTTTTCATGCTTAACGCAACAAGTCAGGGTTTGTTTGGATAAGCTTTTTCACTTTTGAGCTCTGGGCTGTGAAAATCAAAATGAAGTGTTTTTGAGTGTTTGGTAAGATTTACCGTCAAAAACCGAAAACACTTTTAAATCCAAAGCACAAAGCCTAAATTTGGGGTTTTTAGGATTTAGAAGCACAAATCCTAAAGATTGTCCAAACATAACGTTAAGTTACTGTCTAAAGACTATTTAAACAGACAGCTGGCCATGGGGCAAGACGTCAGCCATCAAGGAGTAGTGGCTGAAGTCATTTGCAGTGTAAGCATCAACATCATGCCCAAGTAAACAAGTGTTCAACGTAACTATAGCAAATTTCTTTGCCAAGAGACAGAGATGAGCCGCAGCCTTGTCCAAGTGGAGGTCACATCTCTGCCCCACAATGCCCCACATCTTTGCCGTGTATTAGAAATATCTCTCTTGATGACATCATCGGGACTGGTACTATCATTGGAAGATGTTTCTAATACACGGTGGAAATGTGCTGTGGGCCGTTGTGAGGCGGCTCTTTATAGGATGGAGATGTAAACTCGTCCAAATGGAATCTCAATTTGGGGTTTGGTACCTTATCTATCTCTCAAACCTTAAGCTTGAATTCCCATTTAGCTATAGATGTGAAGTTATTAGAAATATATGCATCTGATCAGGCAAAAGAATGAGGATGAATAGAGTTGCCATCAAATTCACAAAAGGATAAATCAAACGTGTGTAGCAAGAGAGACTTTGTATTTGCGTGTATGGGACTAACTGCTGCCATACACCAGTGCAGTGATGCATAGATAAATAACTCCATACCTAACGTACAACCAAAGCTCAAGCTTGTTGCCTTCTCCAATTTAGAGGTTCCTCACGAAATCCAATTTGTTTGTATCCACCGAAAAGCACAAATGGGCAGATGCTTGGATATGGTATAAGAGTAGGGACCCATGTCATTAATATTGGTCCGGGTTCCAATTTAACACATGGGTAGCCGTCCAAGTCCAACCATTGGCACCTATTATTGAGGACTATGAGTAGTTTATTTTCGAAGAGGTGAGCACTTAAATATCTGCACACCAGAGATGTTTGTCACTATTCTCTTTCTATAACCAGGTCCTCATATTGCCAGAGACCGGATGGTTTAGCAGTAGACACTATTCAATCAAAATTTTAGTTTCAACGAGTGGATTGAGTGAGCTAATTGCCAATAGGGATAGCAATTTCTACCCTACCTGGTAGTAGTTGGGCCTAAAAGGTTGGTTTTTTTTTTTTTTGTTTGAACTTTGAAAGATGGATTTTGAGTTTCTACAACCCATATGGTATGAAAAGGGTATGGTTAGGGGTGTCAATTGGACTGGATTTGGTCCAATCTGGTCTAGTCCATAACAAATGGATCCGGTCCAATCCAGTCCAATGAATATTTTGGATCATTTTTGGACCGGTTAGAGATTGTTCAATCTGTTCAAATTCATGTTAATTTAGATTGGTTTCAACTCAAACCTGGTCCATTGACACATGTGTTCTTATCTTTTATCAATGGACCAGATATTGGCTCAATCCAATATAAATTAATTATGGACGGACCAGGTCCAATCCGATATGTCATATTGGTCTGTCCAGTCCATCCAAATTCAATATGTCTTATTGGTCCATCCAATCTGTTCAAATAGATTTTGATTTGGACAGAGTCCAACCCAAAACCAATCCATTGACACTCTTAGGTATGGTACCCACATATTGTTGAAAAGCATATAAACTTTATGTATTAGGTGTTGAATTTAGTAATATTTTAAATTTTATGTAAGGGACAATTGATAATATATGTGTTTTTACATGTCTTAATTAGATAATTAGAATTTTTTTGTTTATTTAAATTATTTACTTGTTTATTGTTTATGTATGATAAGAAATAATAGACAATTAGATATGAATTCTAAACCTAATCCACCCCTTCCAATCTATTATAGGTTTTGGGGTGAGTACAGATTGGAAAGTTTAGGAAAACAGGTGACATCTAAAATTTTTAAAACCCTCACTAAACCCATTGTCATCCCTAATTGCCAAGTTGTGACAGATTCAGAAACCAAAGCATTTTACCCTCGAATAGGAAATGGGTCGGGTTAAATTCACACGGGTCGAGAAATGGTCATCGAGACTCGTATTTTGGCGCCCCTGCAGACCCTGCAATCGTGAGTCGTGAGTCGTGACGAGTAAATCCCGACCCGGAACTGTCAGGTTGCGCTGGGACGCATCCCATTACCGCCACCTGCACAATGAAACGTGATGAAATAGAATTTGTGTCTACGTCGGTCGGTCTAGGCTTGTGTAGTTCTACGGTTCTACCCCCTACAAATGGAATGGGGAATGGGATCTTTTCCTTCTCTTTTGTTGCATGCTTTGGTGGAAATATATATAAATGGGCTCTGATTTTTGTGCCTTCACGGCGTGCTCTAACAGTAGTTGAGTCTATTGGGTTTGGATCCATTAGACTTGATTGTACTGAAAATTGTATTTATTTATTTAAATGATAATTTAAATTTTTAAATTTGATAATATAGTGTTAAAAATGATAATAAAATATTAAATTATTTATATATTAATAGATTAAATATTTTAATTAATATTAACTTTCAAATTTACCATTATAAACATAAAATATGATAAAAATTATAAAAAATATTATATATATATATATTTAATATAATAATCAATTACACAGGTCTTAATTAGCTTGAGACATGCAAACACTGAAACCAATCCTGACAAAATCATGGATCAAAAGGACATAATTGATCCGGTTTGGTTCAGTCAGTCGGGCAGAACTGGCCCATTGACAGCCCTAGGAAAAGATGATGTTTGTTATGGAGACAATGTAATACTGTAATCTTAACGCGAACTCAATGTCCATTCAACAAGCTGTGTGTATCTCTATAATGGAGGAGGAGGATCAAAGTGCATGACTAAAAATATTTATGGAAGATTAAAGTGGTTGAGACTGAGATATCAAATCTTAATTAATTGTCTACAGGTTTACAGTTGATTTCCTTTTGAAGGAAATCCTGTTAAGAAAAAAAAATAAGCCTTGAAAAAAGAAAACTCCAATTCAACCAAAGCTTTCTGATTGGGATGCTTAAGATGAAATTGAAATTAATAAAATAAAAAACGTGGCTTATTACAATGGAATATCCCAAAAGTATATTGCATGTAATACACGGACCTTTCTGTTTTACACCATTCAGCTTTGTAGATGAGAATCTTTGTGGGTCCCTCACTCCCTCCTCATCTCTTCGATGATCAAAAAAAAAAATTAATGGGTCAGGGTCATCATCAACAATGTGATCACCATTACTAGTTTACTACAATAACAATTTAGGGCCTAGGAGGGGTCCCCCACTCCTCTGTCTTTGCGGAACTGGTTCAGTCATGTGATTGGTCCGGGTTAGGTTGAAGTTGAACCCTCGGTGTCAATTGGGTGTGGCCCAAGAACTCCATTGGTTGATCTCAATCGATCGGATTGATTGTCGGTGGTGATACAATCTCATAGAATTTGTATAGCCGTTGTATCATATAGATAAGATTTCGTCCTACACAGTGAAGCGACGAGGAACCGGAACTCTGGGAGTTGGAACGACGTTATCTCCACCAGATTTTATCAACTCGATCCGGTTCTGTATGGTATTGTCGAAGAGCCGGTTTTGGGGGTTGTCAGCATAGCAGACGTAGTAACAACTCACACATGCGTGTGGCAGCGCCATTCCGATCCGAGTCTGATGCATTAATTCATTCAAAGCATGATTTAATTAAGTTGAGCACTTGCTTGATGCATTTGATAGATTAATAAACAAGTGTGAGTTGTGAGTGAGGGCAGTAATACTAACCAAGAGGTAGCCAATGAAGAAGGCCATGAGCGAGACCGTGGCCGTGAAGCTCTTGTGCTCCGCCCAAGTCCAAGAAGCCGTGACAAGGACACAGATGGAGCCACTGCATACTCCGGTGAGGAAGCCAATGGCGCTGGTTATGTCGGAGTCGACGATTGGCTCCATTTGCTGCCTCTCAAACATCTCCCATGTTTGTTCTGATGCCTCAACAAATCCCTTTCCATATGCAGCTATCTGTAACAAATACCCATTTCATTCCAAGTTTCCAACCCCAATTTCTTCTGTATAGTAATTAACTAAACTACTATAGTATTATTAGAGAGAGAGAGACCCCATCTAATATCTCTATAAACAATGTTGACTCAACTTCATTGGATGAACTCCCAATGTCCAATTTTTATTTTTTATTTTTTTTTTCAATCCATATCAAATCCATTGGACAATTACAAAATAGGATATGGTTTGGTCAATTATAAGATTAACCCCACTTAATATTTAAGATGGTTTGATCAAGGGCATAGAAAATCATCTACAGCGCATATTAAGAAAGAAACAATCTGTTACAAGTTGAAGGGGTCAACAGGATTAGAGGTAGATCAAAATGAAATGATGGGTTGAAGTAGTAAGAAATGATTTTAGGGCTCTTAATTAATAATGGATATGGCACTAAACAGAATAATAGAATGGTGAATCAGGATTCACGTAGCCCCATCCCATACAATTGGGATAAGCTTAAATGATGATGATGATGATGATGTGGAGTATAGTTGTGATTTTTCAAGTAGGACCCATAGTGTAAAGGACTTAGAAGGTTGCTTGCAAGCATTTGTAGTCTGAAGTTATTGCTTACAATAAGTGAAAAAATAAGCTAACTTTACCTGAACATAGGCCCAGCCATTGCCATATCGGAAGATGGACTCCATGACTCTGAGGCAGCAATGGGCGCAGGAGAACATGAACTCATCTTCGCCTTCCAGTAAATTGAGACCCCGAGCAATGATTCGCATAGTTTCGATGGTCGGCACAAAGAGAGAACCTAGACAAGCACTTCCAAGGTTCAGAGTCATGGCTCTATGGAAGCAAAATTGGGTATTAGATTGCATTCCTCTGAGATAATACAGAGATATAACCCGACTAACTGTTAAATTTGCTACGTTTCTCATGACTTCAGCTGTCCAAGCTAAACTCAAGATCAGTGCAATTATGATCAAAGGGGGGAAGTAGAAATTCAAGGCTCCAATAACTGCTAAAACCCAGAGAGAAATCCACATGAACCCAATTCCGAGCATCCAGTAAGTGGGTTGATTGAGATCGGGGAATTTCGAGACTGGTTCAAAAGATTTTATAAATATTTTTGCACAGAACCCAACTCTCTGTGCGACCCAACAAGCATAGAGGCCATTGCCGATCGCAAAGCCGATAAGGGCAATACCAACGCCGTCCGTCGTTGCCCTCTGGAAGCAAAGGAGGAGAATCCCTGCAGATAGTGATGTCGCAAAGCTGCTCCATACTATGAATTTGATCATGAATCGAGGCCACTCTCTGACTGCCTTTTGCCATACGAAGGCAAGAATGATGCTTAGAATAGCTGAACCTTCAACTTGTGGCAGCCAGAACTCCAATATCCTTCTCTCTTTTCTTCGAGTGTCACCAGTTTTCAAGAGACCTTGAACCGCCTTGAATCCAAGAAACGATACCAGCCCAACTGCAGCAACCATGTGTAGAAGAAACAGAAACAGAGAGATTCGATTCGTGTAAGCCCTTGAACTCAGTGTATTCAACGGTGGCTGATTCAATCAGATAAACCCAGAAACGATGAAAAGTCAATATATTGTAAAATGAAAGAAAATTTAAGCTTCCTCTCACTCCCAATCTATGCAACTTACTTGAGGAGTTGAGAGAGTCTGTGCAGGAGCGGGAGCAGCAACTCGAGTGGCATTTGGACCTCGAGGGATATTTGGAACTCGACCACCTTGAACGACAATCCTCAGAGGATTTGATGGATTCAAATTTCTCAAATTGGACACATGGAATTCCTTCTGAGTATAGTTTTCCACCATTTTTTCTTGAATACCCACCTCTTGTTTATCTGTTTCCTTTGCATCTCTATTAACCTTGTTCTCCTTCTCACCTTCTTCTCTCGCCCCATTTTCCTTACCTTGTTCCTCCATTACCTGAGAACAAAGAAAATCTCTGCAACTATAGCGAACCAGGAAAACAGAAACAAAACAAAGGCTCCAGAGTAATATGTTTTAAATGTTCTTACTGGTTCTGCAGCGCCCATGGTGGAGAGAAGTCTGGAATTTGTTCTTGTAAACCTTGTATCGTCGTCCCCGATGGCGATCGTTTACTTCTTGTTGCTGATGTCGTTAGCTCTTCTCTAGCCATCAACTCATCAGCTTCTTTTATTTCTTTGTTCTTTTGTTCTAATTTTCAACTTGTCTCGGCTGTATCTACGAGACCCACTTTGATTGGGCTACATATAAATATGTGGGTAGGTGGATTGGTCCGAATGGCTTAGAAGATAGTCGGGTCCAAAAGTCTTCGATCCAAAATCCAAACAGACATGTTCACTTCAACATTTCTTGTAGAAATTCGGTTAACCTCTTTTTTTCCCCTCTTCATTCTTTTTCTCCGGGCGCAGGTTTTTGTTGGGAGGGAGAGATCAGAGATTGTCTGATGTAGCACGGTCCGGTCACTCCTAGCTGGCGGGGGCTTCGCTTCTAGTTGGCAATAAACAACACCTGAGAAGAGGAAGAAAGTAAAGAATTCCCAGGGAGCTTGCCCAGTGGGAATATTCTGATGCTTAAGTTAGAGCTGTAGAGAATGTAGAGGGAGCTAAGAGTGCAGATAGCGCAAGATCAATTCAAGTCAAGTTAAGTTTAGATAGATTTTTGATTACCTTTACCCCTTGGGAATCGGGGCCTTTAAATACTGTGTTCTTGCCAAATCGAGCATAACCGTCTCTGGCCCTCTGTCACAGTCGTTTATTGCCAGGGCTGTGCAGGTAACCGTTGCAGAGTACTACCCAATTAGATGAGAGACACGACCCGGGGAGGACAGACACACCGCCACCTGTCGATGGACGTGGGTATAGTCTGCTGGACTGGCAGGGACTGCATCATCGGTCAGGGGATGTGGTGCAGTCTGACGGATACGGTCTTGTCAGATAGAATCTTTCTGAAAACGCTTTTGTCGTTCAATAGCGAGCTATCCTATTAGCGAGTTGCTTTGTAGCGAGCTATCCTATTAGTGAGCTGCTTTGTAGCGACCTCCCGCTAGCGAGCTGCTTTGTAGCGAGCTCCCGGATGTATCCCGAGGTGATTCTGCCTGAGGTTGCCCTTAAGGCCATCCTTTTGCCTAAGGATTGGAGCGAGCTGATTACTATAGCTCGCGAGCTGGGATAGACTTAGCTTGGAGTGTTCCCTTTCAGTATACTGAGGTTCTTGAGCTTGCGCTGTAGTGAACTGTCATGTAGCGAACTGACTTGCGAGGGTATTGACGAGCTCGTTACTCAGTTAAAGTCAAACTATCACGCTGAACTGTCGCTTATGTCGAATCATGTCCATGTATCACCTTCGTAGGAGGTCGGGTCAAATCTTCCTCCATCAAGACCTAAAATGCTAAAATCATTTTGATCACTGGTCACTGGGTTGCGGATCAAATGGGTCTGGTCATAGCTCAGTACGTAGCATGGGACCCATCTTAATTGACAGATGTGGTGATTTAGCAACTGTGGGGAAATCCAAATTCAACCCGAACCGGAACCCCAAAGGCCCGAAAATCGTAAGGATAGTGTCGGACATAGATGAGATGATAGATCACTGGTTTGGAGGATTAAGATTGGATGGTGGTTGGACTTTAGTGTTGGAATAGAAAGATGAAGTGGGTGATAAGTTGGACGGCTAGGATTGTATTTACATTATTGAAGTATGTAGGGAATTACAATTATTCTTAGTTAGCTTGTGATCCATGAAAACGACTGATTTTAATCCATGGATCATGTCTTCACTTCTCAGGGCGTGCAAGGCACTACTTCCACTATATTTATTAGTACTAAAACTAATTAGGGTTAGATGTCTGAGATTGGATTTCCAAAACCATAAGTTAAGAATTAATTAATTAGTTTTTAAGTTTTAACTGATAGTTAATAAAGCTAAGTTAGTAAAGTAAAACATTCGAAGGCGATAGCTCAATTAATTTGATTAATGAAAGACAGCCCACGGGAATTTGTAAATGAGATAAGTGGATTGGTGGAATGAGTCGAGAGACAGGATTCAAATTTGTATAGAAGTATAGAACAAGCAAATGAGAGGTAAACTTGTAATTTTGTAGTGCCCTAATGCCTTGGGTTTTTGATAACTAGTTTTATTACCTTCTTCGCTTAGAATTTCTCCCTCCCCCAAAAATCTTCTTGAATGAAAGCAAGGTTCAAAATTGTAGTGTAGTGGTGTATATATATATATATATATATTAAACTTGTTAAATGCTTTTTATAATGTTTTTTTATTTTTTTTAGGTAAAATTAGATAATGACCATTTTATTCATAAAAGTATTATTATTGAAAGGGCAATATTGTTTTATCATAATTTTTTTTTATAAGTAAAATTATTTACTTAAGTGGATAAAGGGTGATACTTACTCAAGTAACTAACCTACTTGGGAATTGTTCGTTTTCATAAGATCCACTAATACCAAAACACAAAATGTAGGTGAATTAATCAACTCTTGTCTTGATCAACTTACCTGCCTCCATTTACTGAAAAACGAACAAGACTTTTAGGCTATGTTTGGTTTGAAGGAAAAAGTAGGAAAAGGAAAGAAAACCTTTACAAATCTTATATAAATTTCCCTACATTTTTCTTCATTTCCCTACCCTTTCCTTCAAACCAGACGTAGCGTAAAGGGATTTAGGGGGGCAACTGGGAGAATTGGAGATTAGTTGCCAAAGCTAAAAATTTGTATTGCATGCGGGACTAACACAAAAATTAGACACCTCCTCTAACCCAAAAACTTAAGTTATAAGGTTGTGGCCTTGTGGGGCAATTATATATATAAGTTCGTTGCTTTCTTTTCAATGTGGGACACCATCCACTCACAAATGAATCCCAATAACAGCGAACTCCTATCTTATATTATCTTGAAAAGAAAATATAACATTACCTATAAAAAATGCGCAAAAAGAAATTTTTTGCTCTGGGATCAATGCCTTGAATCTTCTTCTCTTCTCAAAGGTCAAAAAGGCAGCTCTCTTTTCTGTCAATATTTAACTGCATCTATTCCCCAGAATACTATGTGTTGTTTTGCACTACTACTAATAATTTAGTTGTCTGGACTATGGAGCTAGCGAAGGAAAGCTTTAATTGGAGAAATGGGTCAATCTTTAGAATATTAATTCTAGTTGGGTTGGTTGTGGAGCCTTCTAAGTTGTCAAATTTATGGAGCACTGAATACTGCAAAGCAAGACAAAGACAAAGCTAGTTCCATTTTGGACAACACATTGTGCATCAAACTAAAGCTTTTGGGCTCTCAAGCAACGGAAACAAGAGCAAAAGAACAAATTAGACAAATGTAAATCTCGTTGCAGCTTCTCTCAGGCAAATTCCTTGGAGGTATCTGTTGGACCTGGCGTGGAATTCCTTACGCTAAAAGGATTTAGAAATGAATGGAAGATGTATCATTGGTTGGCTATAAGCAGGTGGTCAAGCAACCTCTTTTAGTCAAGGTATTCTTCCAAAGGGGCAATGAAGTCATCATGGTTGGAACCATTAGATTGGCTACACATCCTTGCCACAATCAATATGTGAATGCAAGGAAACTTCAGACCTCGGGGAAATTTCTCTCCAAAGCCATCCATATTGTCAATTGAAGAGACTCTCAGGTACTGTCTTATCATCTTAAGATAATTATTAAGGCTTTGTTTGGATAAGTTTTTTCTTAAAGGACTGGTTTGGGAGGGATAGAGTGTTTGGTTGAGTTGCTTTCACTGAGCTGTTTTGGAGAGCCCACTGGAAAAGAATCGGGATCTCCTGCTAACAAAATTCTTTTCCAACGTGATCTATAGATTTATGCACATTCCATACATGATGGGTCCCACTCTTATGGTAGATCCCACACATGATGTGCAGATACAGGTCTGCAGGTTGGAATTAATGTGTTGGGAAAGATTTTTATTGGCAAGAGATCTGGGTTCATTGAAATTAGAAGCTCACCAGATTGGCTTTCTGATATTCATTTTCAGCTCTCAGCTGGGGTGGTTTTCACCAAACGGATACTAAGTTTTGGGTTGTGATAAACAAAACTGAGGCAACAAGTATTTTAAACATTTGGTAAGAGTTGTTTGCAAAAGAATAACAATCTAAAGCCAAAACAATTTTATGCGCCCAAGCATAAAGTGAAAATTGGGAATTTAATGATTTTAGGCTTTGAAAGCACAAATCTTAAAGCTTATCCAAATGCATCCTAAGCCCATATGGGCTGGCTTAAGAAATAGGGTTCAACTAAATCCTTCTCTTACAAAAGGATAAACATGCACATAAAAGTAATAGATTACATACAGTTTTGATGGTGCATAATTTGGTAGCTTCCTACTAGAGGACGGTTCGGACACGGGACTAGATAGGTCGCTTAGTCGAGTTGTAAGGAAAGAGAGAAAAGATCAGAGTATCCGGGCTACTTTACCCAGTGTGGAGTTTTTTGAGAGCTAGACAGCAAGAGAGAGCTAGAGAGCTTGAGTGTTAAATCATGTGTACCTTATGAGATTGGAGGTGAGGGTCGTGAGGCCCTTATATAGGTGAACTGCCTTGAGCCTCACAAAACACATCCGGGATCTCCAGCCCGTTTGGTTTGGAGGTGGTTTTATGCCTGGAGGTGGACTCTGTGTAAGCAAGTAATGTTTATCCAATCCCGTCCAAAGAAGGCGAGGTGATAACCAGCTCTTCCAACGTGGTGTCGTGATCCCGGAGAATTCGGAGGCAATAATCCACTTAAAGGGGAGGTCACTAGGCATGTTAGAGTTCAAACATGTCGCTAACCAGAGTTAGGTCAGATTGGTGGAGGCAAGTCACCTCTTATGCCAACCTAAGGTCTTGCCTAGCTGTTATAGTTCGACCTACTGGGGTGGTATTGAGGTCATCGGTGTAGTTGTGAAGTGTCCGAGATGCTCCTGCGGTCTGTTTTCATGGTGCCAAGGTGTCATTCTGCAATTCTACAATGTCAGGTATCAGGATATCATTGAATGACCAAATTACCCCTCATCAAGTTTCAATTAATTTACCTTGGATATGTTTTCTAATTTCCTTATCCTTGCTAAACATGTATACTCTACTTTCACGGTCTCACTCTTGTTGGGTGTTTGTGTTTTCTTGGTAAAATTTTTGCAGTGGACCCCTTGGAGGTTGGAGCTAGTTAGGTCTCTGTTCAAAGAAAGCTGAGTAGGGGTGGATTTGAGCCGAGTTAAGCTGAATATTTGGCTATTCAAGCTTGGTTCACTCAAACTATGTTAGGCTCAAGCTTGATTCGAACTAAAAACTTGAGCTTGAGCTGGGCTTGGTTCAAAGCTCGCAAATTCGAGCTTGACTGCAAGCCAATTTTTTTAAAAGAATAAAAAAGATACATATAAAAATATTTTTTATCTTGCATATAAAAATTTAAGAATTGTAAAAATTATTTCTTATTATACATATAAAAAATAAAAAATAAATGTATAAAAATGTTTTTATTTTGCATACAAAAAAATAAGAATTATAAAAATTATTTACTATTATACATAAAAAATAAAAATATTATTATATAAAATAAAAAATATTTATTATATATATTTATATGTATATGTATATATGTATATAATAAAAAATATTTATTTATTATATTAGGCTGACAAGCCTCATGAGCCAAACTTCACTAGGCTCGAGCTCAACTCAACTATCAAGCAAGCCTATATATTAGGCTCGAGGTTGACTCGAAGCTCGATTTAAACCGAACCAAGCCAAACTTTTCACGAGCCGAGCTTGAATAACTTGTGAGAAGCTCGACTCGTGACCACTCCTAAAGCTGAGGAGTGGCAATACTAGTTCTCTTGTTTTGACAAATCAGAGGCTGCCAAATGCTGTTTTGGGATAAGAATCCCATTTTAATCAACTGTCGGCCAGAATCTCCATGTGTCCATGTGTCTCTGGGAAGGAGCTTGAAGTAGCACATACAAAAAGGAGAAGACAATATTCTGCTGTTTATCCTCTCAAGTCTCAATCCCCCATGTCTGGGGAGGGGCTTCTGATGGTAACTTGCACCATAGAAGTTGCACAGAATTTGTGCATCTAGGTGTAGGCTGCTTTTTCATCTTTGGAGACTTCCCTACAAGATGTGAATTTGACTTCTACATGTTTCACTTTAGCCAATCACAGAGAGTTCAACATCACTAATCAAGGGTCCTTTTTATTTTTAGAGAAATAATTCTAAGTATAAACAGTGAGTTTGAGCAACTCTTGTAAACTTTGTCCTAAACTAGCATCCATGGAAGGATATACTAAGACAAGAATTGGACATTTCAGGAAATTATTGGGTCTCATTTAATTTTGTTTTTGGGAGAACTAAGAATTGCATAAACTCACTTGTTTAATAACATTATTCACAGTTTATTATACTTTTCGGTGTACTCTGCTTTTTCATGTTTTCCTAATGAGAGAAAGAGAGAGAGAAGATTTTGACAAAATCATAATTTATAAGATGGGATTTCCTGAAAGCGAAACACATACAAACATGCCGAAAGAATGGCATCCATGAGAACACCCTTCTATGAATTTAACATATAAGTACAAGATAGATTCCCAATGTGCATCTGGATGCCGTGTTCTCAGCATTTTTGCATGCTTCTTACATCCAAGAGTTACGGACTAGTAATCTCTATATACATAGTATATTGAGGAGAGATGAAGGCCAAGAGTCATCACACCTCAATGGTAAAACAGATTGATGTGGAGTCATCACTTCTGATGGTAACCACACCTTAATTTTCACGTGAATCAGATGGTATGATGTGGAGTTTTAAATAAAACAGATTGATGAAACAGGATTCATGTGGCCAACAAACCCCATATAATGGAATAAGGCATGGATGATGATAATGAGATGTATGATGCGGAACTAAGTCCATCTTTTGCATGTGAAATATAACCTTATTTAAATCCCCACCTGAAAAAAAAAAAAGGAAACTAGGAACGTTCTACATGGATGAGTCATCCGTGTTCAACCTCAATCTCCTATTAACCAGATGTCACCCAACAATTCAATATGAGCAATTTTGAAATGATCTGCCCGGTGAATATTATTAATTTAGCCACGTCAGACCATGAGTTGCCTAATTTTGACTAAAAAACAGATCACTTGTCCTGAGGGCTATTCATGGGGGGTTTTGATCGGTCACAGTTGTTCCGGTATCATATCTTTTCGACATCATAGATATGGCCTATACGCAACCCTAGCATCCTACTTTGTGTTTTTCATACAAGACAAGGAAATTTCCCTTTTAAGAACCCAGATTCCAACTTTACTTCTTAAATGGGTGTTTACCAATATTTATGAATTTGTTTTTAACAAGATAATTCATATCGTTGAGTTGTTTGTCCTATTGCTTCCAGAAAATGAGATCGAAATAAGAAAAGAAAGGATAAAAAAGGAGGAAAAGAAAAGAAAATAAAAGATGAGAATAAAATAAGAGATCAGGCTCACTTCAAAGAAAGGTTTTTAAAATCGAACCGGTCAGGGGTTTGATTACTGGGTTGAATAGTCCGATTGTTTGAACCGAATGCTCAACCCATTTTGACAAAAAAATAAAAAATAAATAATAAGCGGTTAAAACTGTTGAAACGATTCGAATGATTAACCGCCCGATTCAGCGGTTCGCTGACTAAAATCAACGGTTTTGGGAGAAAATCCGGTTTTTGAGGAAAACGGAATCGGTCAGACCCAGTTTTCCGATCCGACCATCTAATCCAGGGTCCAGTCCAGTTTTGAAAACCATGCTTCAAAGTCCCAGCTTTGTTTTGTACCCAACTAAAACAGAGCACATGAATAAATAGGAAGCTATTAAGCTGAGTTTGATTGGAGTACAAATACAAAGATGTAGAGTGCAAAACCTTGTATTTTGTATTATTTTGTATGTATTTAGTATTTACGCTACATATTTGCATTTGTATTCCTTCCAAACTCAGCCTAAGAATTTAAATTGAGCGTTTCTTTTTGCTTCGTATCCTTACAAATCTACAATAGCTGCATTTCTTTGATGAACCAAAGCATTAAAGGCAATGGCCGAATTGAATGCTATTAGAGCAATTATGGATGGTGACAAGCCATGTTAGCCATGGCTTAGTCCTAATTAGACCTGTTCATGGGCCGGGTGGTCCGACGGGCTGAATCGATCTAGCCCGGTCCCCGGACGGGCTTGAACACGCATATGGGCCCGCAGGCTTAACCTCGGGCCAAAAATCCCAACCCGCAATAAATTCGAGCCGGGCTTGGGATTTTCCAAAATAGCCTAGCCCAGCCCAACCTATAATTAAACCTAAAAACCCTAGTCGAATACCCTCTTTTTTTCACCTCTTTGCCTCTTTCCTTTCTTTTTCCAACAGAACCATTCTTCTCCACATCCTCCACAGTTCTCATCCTCACACTCTCAGGCAGCCACACAACCGACGAGGTAACAAACGTTCACCGGCACAACAACTCCGACGGTGAGTCCTCACACTTCTCTTCTTCTCTCTCTCTCTCTCTCAGACACAAACTGATCACTGTTAAACTTAGAATCGCAGGTCGCAACTCACAGACCACAGTCACCACGAACTCAGTTCTGACAAACACAATCACTAGCGAACACAAACGGGCTTCGAGCTTTTTATTAGGGCCAGGCTCGGGCCCAAGTTAAAGGCTCGTTGGTCAGGCTAAGCTCAGGCTCGGGCCTAACAAATTTTCATTAATGAAGAGTAAAAACCCAACCCAGCCCATAAACAGGTCTAGTCCTGATGATATACACCATCTCTAATGTTCTGGGCAACAATATGCCAGTATGCCACACGTTTTTACCACACCCATATGGCCAGAATTGCTCCTCAAGCTCTAGAATATCAAAATTATGGTCGTGACATTATGGAACCTCGACAATTGCCATGGTTTCCACTTTCCAGTTAGAATTAACATTTATTAAATGTTAAGCTGACTCCGGAACTATTTCTTCCTGGATCCTGAATTCATGATATTGACCTGTTTTAGTTCAGGATCTCCAGTGATTAACATCTTGGTTTCATGGGGTGTTTCACCATGCCGAGGTTCTAGGACTAATTTGACTTCAGTAAAAAGGCAGTAGCTGGTAAAAGCTGGGACAATGCAAAACACTACATTTCTTCAAGCTCCACTAACACAAAAACTCAATGTGTTTTTTCTTGCAGGATTCACAAGCATTGAACATCAAAATTCTTAGATAATACCAAGAGAACGAAAGGCAATCAAAATGGATTTCTACTTCCTAGATGACTCATCACTTTGAAGGCTAATTTACACCACATGCCGCCACGTTATATGTGCTTTTCTATATTTACTATCTGCAGTCCAAGCATCTATTATTTTTTTGAACCACTTGTAGATTCTGGTGGTGATTTTACAATGCTAAGCTGCCCACCTTCTTTGTTAGCAACAGTGGCAGCCTTCACCTCATTGCAATGGTTTATGAACTTAGTTAACTCCTGGAATCATAACATAGAAAATAATAATTTATCAGTGCTGCAAACAAACTATATGACAGAAAAATTAGAAACAAAGACGTACAGCTTTGTGGACCTTTCCCATTTCATAATCCAAAAACTGAAAAGTAATAAACATTGGAGCTCTTCCCATTCCAAAAATAGCCATGGCGATGCATGAATAGCCAAAATAATACCAGCCACTAGTTACTATCTACCATTAACTGAAACAAACTAACAAATGATAAGATATTTCATAAGTAATAAAATCAAATTATAAAGAAATATACTGAACTAAATAGATTAATGGAGATCACCTTAAGATAGTGTGGCATCACTGAGCATACAAACAACAAGAAGACAAGCCCAGACCACTAGTTACTATGATATACTATCTACTAAGACCAAGAGGATACAAGGGTCGGGATAGTAGACTGATGCAAAATGGTTCTCTGAGAATTGTGCAAAGCAATGGTAAAACGTTGAACTGACAAGTGTGAGAACCCGTTCAAATCTGAAAACAGCCAATTAGTGCAAAAAATGCCGAGGGTTGGGTCCATGTACATTCCACCCCTCCCAAGACCCTGATATCTGGGCCAGCAATGAGTAATGGCCTTCTTTTATGAATTATGATCCTTTATAGCCACTCTGTTTAATAGTTAATTCAGCTTTACCATATAAAGTCTATGGTAAAGACCAAATTAGCCACCAGTATTCCAGTAATGCAGTCCAGAGAGCTACCAAGTATACATTTAGTGAATAACATTGATAACATAAAGGGATTTCTTCACTTTCTTTCATACCCCTAACTGAATGAATTCAGAAATAAGACAGCAATCCCTTCTTATACAATTGAAGGTAGCCTACAACTAACACCCCCCCCCACCACCCTGTGATACTGCCTTTGCTGCTAATATGCAAGCAGCCACTAGCCCACTACCCACCAGAATGCATAGGTGGCTGCCCACGTGCACATCAACCAACCAAAACCAACATACTAAGTTGCTTTGTGTCGCAACCACCAAAGTCATCCTATAATAACAAGGGATAAGGTTTATTCTCTTAACTATGTATACATTGTTTATACCCTGGGGCTCTGGCCCCTATGTTGCATGGTTATTATCAATATACCACTTACGGTTGACAAAGAAAATGTTAACTAGTAGACAAACAACATCTAAGAAGGTAACATCCTATGATCTGGAACATACTTTCCAGTCTTTCACTTTAACCATCTCAAACTACTCAAAATGCAAGCATTGAAGCCATTATAAATCAGAAAAGAAAACTAAATAAATGAGGCAAAAAAACTGCTATTTATATGTCAGTACTTAGTTTGTACACAAAAAGAATGTTTGGCTTAGGAATAACATCATTGTAAAGAATTCATATGCACTCTAAGTAATAGTTGTAAAAGGTTACAAAAAGAATGCCCCATTCTATTGAGAAGAATCACTAAAAATCTAAAACAGCTAGAAAGACATGAGTTTTATTGATAAGAATCTCAAAGATGTGCCAACAAGGGTGCACCTTTACAAAGGTCTTCTAGGGAAATGTTATTTTGGGCAGCTTTGTAATCTTTCTTTTTGAATACCTGTAACATTTTTTTAGGAGAGGCTGCACCTTGTGCCTCTCCAAGGGATGCTTGTAAAAGTTTATTCTCTTTGATTAATGAAATTATCATTCAATTATCAAAAAAATACAAGGGTGTATCTTTCAGTCAATATCCAGTGAGTCCCCTCGACTGCACTTTTCTGGAATTCATATAGCATGGCAACTAAAAAGGAGATGAAGGAAAACAAATACTCTGTCTCGAGACTATTGAAACAGGAATCCTAAGTCTAAAGGGATAGAAATTAAATTTACTGGCTAAGCTATGATTCCCATGGAATTTTTTGATATGATCAATTTCAATCAAAATATGGAAGAGATATTAACAGAAATTGATTTCAGTTTCTAATGTTTTAATGACAAAAAAAAAGGAAAATTTGGCTCCCATCCCCACTAACATGGTATGACTCATGTGGACTGCTATGCTCAAAATTTTGCAAACATCATGGACAATGTAATAAAATGTATCAGCAAAGTTGGTGGTGAATCTGTCAATCATAGACACCCATAATATTATTTTACAAAATTGCGATGGATATATTTCGTACCGTTCATTAAGAAACAATGTCCTTAAAAGCTAAAGCTTGAGATGAGGGGTACAAAATAAGCCCTTCATCTTCCCTGCCCCTTTCAGAGGAGAAGGGGACTACATCTGAACTAAAATGCCAGCCTTCCTAAAAGAACTTCAACTACCATTTAACTTATCAATAGCTCTGCAAGGAGTGGTGTTATGAGGAGTGATTTGTTTTAAGGAATAGCTGATGCAGTTAACTTCTCTTCCTCTATTCCTTTTAATTTCCTTTTTATTTTAAATGAGTATTTTTCAGTTACTGATAAAATTCAAAGGGCAACTGTTTTCTGATTGCATATGGATCACAATGTTTATTGCACAACATGACAAGGAACTCTACAAGACATGTCAATAATTCCAACTCAACAGAACCACTTCATGCTGCATGGGGCTTAAAGAGAAGAGAATAGATCAATAGCAAGACTTACAAAACGGGCTAACAGGCAATCAAAGCCCATTACCAAGTCCAAAATAGGCCAAATATTTAATTATTAAAAATAAAATATCTAAATACTTGAACCCAGGCCTAGTCCCAGGGAGACATCCATACCTAGGCCAATGCCAATAACTATTTTATTTGGCCACGTACCCAGGGAAAGAAGGATGGTTAAGTGGAGAACCACAGCACCTAACCTCATTAGCATGAGAAGGACTGCCATCAATTTCCATCAATTAGTTATTATTTATTACTTGTAAGTTATAAGCATTACTCTGTACCCTCTATATAAAACCATCTAACTTTAATTTATAATAAATGAAAGGCAACAAGGGGGCAGAGGAAGGGAGAAAAAACAACTAGCACTGGTCAACTCTAGCACTTGTTTGTTCCTTTAATGGAGAAACTCCATTAACCATTTAATATTTGGAAATCTCATAGTAATACTCCAAATTGAAGGACAGGTGAGGCTAAGAAGGCTATAATTCTAGGATATGCAACTTAACTTATCATTCATTCTCTTCTCCATTCTATCCTCTCTTAAACTTCTGTTTATCAATCATTGTATGGTTACCTAATTCACCCTGTACACCCAACCATAACCATCACATCCATTTCTAATACAAAATTTAGGGTCCACCACCATTTTTGTCAGTAACAATCAAATTGTATTGACTAAAAAAGAAATTGTCGTGTAGATATACAGAACCGTGCCTAGCACCCTTTAGGTTGATATAGGAAGGCATAGCCACCTAGTTCACCCTTATTGTTTTGCGTTCACATCAGTTTCTTAGGGAACACCTCCCCAGTACACCTTAATTCAATTAGGACTTTTCTTTGTTCAGGGAACACCACTCCCAAAGACTTCAAAGAATGCAATTATTGGTTATGTTAAGTCCTCAAGTTTGGAATCCATAATTTTCCTTTCTAGTGGAGGTTTAGGTGGTATTGTGGTAAAGTGTGCACTCATGCAAATATGAACATTTTTGAATTGACCCCATTTGTCATAAGGATACATGCCTTATGAATCAAAAACAGAAGTCCCTAGGAGATCACAGAAATTATGGTACCACAACAACTTAGTTTCTCAAACTAAATAAGTCTAGACATGTCAAGACATGAATACCATTTGATGCTTGACACAACACTTCCTGTAACATGCTGATTACAGCAATTGATGATGATCACAAGGTTTCTAACAAAAAAAAATGCAAGGATGGTATGTTGAGTGTTGACAGTCGAAAAACTAGGGAACAAGAGACAGTAACAAGTTAAGCAACACTAAAAAGTTTAACTTTATAATACCCCATCAAATCACACCTTTAATAACAATTAAAAGGTCTGTATTTGCAAATCAACGTACTAACCAACTATTACCAAACTTGATTTGCTTAGATGAATAAAAGTTAGAGTATAAATATGTAAGTTTGGGATAATGATTATGGGTTTGGTTCTCCAATACTACCATTACTATCATGAAGTAAAAAACCTAGAATATTTTGCAAATACATCAGAAAGCCATGAAGAACTATCCATTATTTACTTAAAGCACAAGGGTTTCTACTCAAGCCTCAGAACCAAAATATTTGGCTTGCTACCAAGATGGAATGATGCAACAATGGTCCAGTGACTTCAAGAAGTAAATGCATTACTTCCTAAGCATTTGTATCATCTGAAGGAAGGAAAGTGGTCTGAGCTAATAAATCTGTTGGAATGCCAAAAGGTGTGTATGACGTAAAAAATTCAACCTAAATATTAGTGGAAACCGTAATTAAGGAGTGCATTATGTGCAAGATTCAACCTAAACATTTGTAGAAACTGTACTTAATGGCCAAAAAATTTTGTTGCAAACATTTCTTGGAATGTGGCATCGAGTCTACTAGGAAATATAACGGGACAGACCATGACATGAGTAGCATTTACTTAGAACAAAAGAATAAAACTTAAACCCTTTTTCTCAGGGCGTCAAAAAAACAAATAAAACACTTTTTCTCAGAAACTTAATTTCAATACGTCTAGCAAATTAGTAGATACCTTTTCACAGGTACAAGGCATCTGCTAGTTAAGAAGAGCTCGTTATAAGTTTGGATTTACATTTCTGGTCGCAGAAGAGAGAGAGGGAGAGAGAGAGAGAGAGAGAGAGAGAGAGAGAGAGAGAGATTACCCGATCAGCATCCATATCCTTAGTAACCTTTGATGGCTTCACAGATTTCTTCCCTGAAAAGTAAGAAAATGATAAGCTGAAAGAGAACAACAGAGATGGGGATGGAAAAATAGATGGTGTAGTTTACCTTTGCGAGTGACAGCGGCTTTGCCATGGCGATTTGGAGGAATTGTCTTCTTCTTCTGCTGTCCTTTGAAGAGATTGGCCTTTTGGGTCATCGTAACACCTTGGGATAAAGTAGAGAAAGCCTCAGGACCCAGGAATGTTCCTTCTTTATAGGGTTTTCAGAGTTCCTCACGGTTTTAGTGTTGGAAGGAAGAAGATGACCGTGGAATCGTTACCTTGGAACAACTTTTTAAGAGAAGGCGGTGGTAGGGCAATCAATTGGTCGGACCACCTGTCCATCCGACCGAAATCCGGTCTGATTAGTGAGTGGCTAGTTGCCACACACATACTCCAAAGCCAGAGAAGTGTATCCGCTTCACCGAATAAACCAATCCAGTCTGATCAGGATGTGATGCCATAAAAGCAATGGACGGCAATGATTCGTAGAGATGTCAATTAATGTATGATGCCGAAAGTTTTTCTTCCAGACTGTTTACCATATATATTTAGCCAAAAGGAATCTAATTGTTTGGACGGTAACGATCATTCAACTTGTTCTCTCTATCATTGTTCTTGGGTCCGCCCAAATCATTGACAGCCATAGCTTCATTTGAAATCACATTCAGTCAATACAAAACCCGTTCGAACACCCATTATAACCTTACATCGAGAATATCTCCATGAAATAAAGCAAGAAGTGCGCTCATTCATTTGAAGTTCAAGGGATATTCACTACTCAGGCTAGATCTGTGTTCTGTCCATGGAGTTCTCTTTCCTCTATTAAATATGTTATGTATATCTTTGTGTGCATATAACACGTATACTTGTATAATAAATTCATACAAGACCGAATGGCCTTAAAAATCCAAAAATATATATCAGAGGGGGCCTAGCTGGATATCTCTATAAGCCTGTGGGATGGAACCAAGCCAGCCAAAATCAAACAGACCGGCGGTGAGGCCAGATTTGAATGGGCCAATTCCGGAAGCCTGGGCCCAATATAGTGTATGTTCTTTAAATTTGGTACCCAACTTGTTCTCTCTATCAATGTTTTAAAAATCAATTTAGAATCAGAACCGCTTTGGCCACTGGTTTAGCTGTACGGTTTGAACAGATGATCCATTCAATTTTAAAATATAAAAACAGCTAAAAACCATTACCTGAATCAAATGGATCAACCGATCAATTATCCGAGTCAGCGGGTCACAGGTCAAGTCAACATTTTTTAGCAAGATTCTGGTTCAGGGGCGAAATGGAACTGACTGGCTGGACAGCTTCCAGGCCAAATGGTCTGACCATCCAGTTCAACGATGGTTCTAAAGCCATGCTCTCTATATACAGTGAGCTCAAAGTGTGCTGGTACAAAAGCACTAAAGTGCAATTGGAAATGAACTTTAAGGGTGCACTCTCTTTTTTGGATTTGGAGAAGGGGGAAAGTTGATCAATGGGATTTTGGTTCCTATTGACCATGAATTCCATGTTCTTGTTTCAGTTTTATGTGGAGATCAGGGAAAGTTTATTTTCCTAGATATCATTTACCCAGGAAAGTGATACCCATCTTCTAGGTGGATAAATAATTTTCTAACATAGGGGGAAAGTTACCAACACTTGAATGGGACAAAAGTGCCCCTTTTAATAATATATTTCTATGGCTAAAATGGTCATTGTCTTATTTACTTGGGAAATGAAAGAACATGTGTAAATGCGCTTACCCAGGTAAGTGTTTCCCAAAAAAAACTTACCCAGATAATTGCATTTACCTGGATAAATAACTTACTGGAAAATGAACAGAACCTAAAGATCATAAATAAACATCAAGCCCAAGCCTTTGGATCTTGTTTGATAGCAATGTAAAATATCATATAACTTGGGAAGGTATTATAAGGGTATAAAGAAGATGTCCAACTACAAGCTTGATACCGATCAACGTTCAAAGTTTCACTCACAGTAGGTAAAAATAGCACATAGAGAGTTCCATTCCATGGAAACTCTTTGCTATTTTTTTTTGTTTTTTACTCTTTTGAATGGTAATTTGTCAATAGATACATTATCACCTATTGACATTTAAAAGCAGTTGAAATCATCTAGATCATTGCTTAAACCTTGGTACCACCCTAAATCACATAGCTCAGAGGTTAGCTATAAAACCATTAAATTATATATTACAAAATACAAGAGAGTACACGACATGAATGAATTATATGATGCACCTAATAATTAAACATTCCTAATACATAGCAGAGTATTATCGGCAATACTGCTTCAACTGAAAGCAGATTCCCTCTGATACCCTTGTTAATCAAAGATGATTTAGAAAGAAGTATCATACTATAGTGGATCAACATCTTGTGGCAATATGACATTACTAAAACTTGTACGCTCGATTGAAGTTGAACCTGAGTCCCATAGCCCCAAAGATTCAGTGACGAAGCACTCCACTTTTTCATCATCTTGTTGAATTGGAGAATGCCCTTCATGTGTTCTCAACCCATCAAGTTCTATTCTATCTGAGGATGTTACTTTGTACTAAAAATGGCAACAATTAGGATCACACCCAATGTACCCATCTCAAGACCCTTAGATAGTTGGAACCATCATTGGGTAATAGCCTTCTTATATTATCTCAAATATTTATGAATAATTGGAATGTAAATAGAATTAGTAACTAAAGGTAATATTTTGTACCTAAAAACAGTTTTTTTTTTTCATTTCTAGAACCCAAGGACTACTCTTAGGCTATACAATCCATCTGGATTACACCAAAATATATGCAATATTTCAGACCTATATCTGCAACATATATACCTTAAAGTTGTGTTTCATTTGATAAGAAATAATTTTTTGGAACCGAATTGAAGTCAGTTGTTTAACCAGTTGATCGGTTTGGCTAGTCGGTTTTTTTGTTTTTTAATTTTACAATATATTATAAAAATATGTGATAAAAAATGATAAATATATATATATATATATAATATTATATTTTAAATAATAAATAATATATATTTATATATATAATGCATATTTATTAATTTATAATATATAAAAAATATAATATATATATATAATATAGAAATATATTTATACCGGTCGGTTTGATTATCTGCCAGTTTTCTATATTGGTTAATCAAAATTGAACCATATCTTTAATTTTTTAAAAACACCGAACCGGCTGATACAGTTAACCAATTTTTTTATTTGGTTTCGATCGATTTTTTCTCACCCCTAAGAGAAAGAGAGTTTTCATCAAACCTGTGTCTGATAGAAAATGAAAGACAAATGGGAAAATGCTCAACCGCAGCCTTAGGTTGCTCAAAGGCAATGAGATCTTGTGAGAATAAAGAATCAAGGACTATTCTTTGTCAGTTCGAGCCTCTAATGTTTGTCCGTTTTTGTGTGCACATGTAATTATATAATATATGTATATTTAAATAATTTTATCGAACTAAATCATAATGGATTAGATTCTCTTGGGTTAGTCCCGATCCAATTATGTAATTGGACTTTTCGGACTCCATGGAGTAAGTATGTGTTCCCATTATATGCAGAATCACATATACATCGCACATATGATTTACCATTTGTCATTGGCAATATAGAAGACATCGTAGGAATCCCATCGTACGAATTGGGGCCACAGGAAGACATGGGATCACCCTCTATCTCCCACATCACTTCCACCACATCGTTTCCCTACGGGAGCGAGTGATGATGATATGCAAGAGCTGTGTGTAAGTGGAGATCGAGGTCTGGCAACAGCCGACGCCTAAGCAACCAATTCTCTCCATGTTACTGGGGCAGACTGTTGCGCAGTATACTGCCTACAATTGATTTCAGATCACCTACCAATAAAATGTATTCCAACAATCTATCAATATAATTTCACACAGCACATCTCATTCATTGCATCTCCCTATTTCATGGTGAGATGTGTGGTGTTAGATTAAGTTGATAGTAGGGGTTTGGAACATGTTTCGTTGGCAGATGATCCTAATCCAGATTTATCATTTACCGTTGATAAGCAAAAGTGTGTATACAGAAGAGAACAAAATTTTTGAACAAGTGAACATTTCAATGGGACTTTGGTCTTTGTGTATGCACAAAGAAATGATTTAAACACCCATAATTTGACAGATAAACAAACACCTCCTTAGCTTGAAGCTTTGAATCCAGCTGTTTTTTTTTTTTTTTGCTGGGTTAAAAGATTATATTATACCACAGCTATATTTGCAATTCCACGAAAAGCAAGACATGTACAACGACCTGCACACCCCAATCACAAGTAATTAAATACATCAGTTACCGGCAAATTGTGTTTTCGAGTACCACTAGAGGTGGGTCATGTTGTTCATTGCTATAAAAATCGATTGAACCCACTTCTCCTTCCCAATCAAACAAGTGTATGTGATGTAATACATTACACAATTAATAATTAAAATAAGAATGTAGAAGGTTAATTTAAAATTTATAGAAAATTTGAGCAAGATTTAATATTAATAAAATCTTAGTTATGAGAATTGTTGTTGTTGTTATTATTATTAATGATGATGAAATTGATAGCTCTCTACTGGAAGACAGTTCGAACGTCGAGCTGATGAGGCTGATAGGCTGAGTTGCAAGAGAATAATCAGAGTATCCGGAGTGTTTTATTTAGGATGGGCACTTCGATGCTTAAGTCAACTATGAGTGTGAAGAAAGCAAGAGAGTTTGAGTGCACAATCACACATACCTTTTTTGGTTGAAGGAGGTGCCTTTATATAGGCATGGGCCTCACGTAGCACGTCCAAGAATTTTGAAAGTACGTGGCTTATTGGCCTGTCACCTTCATAGGTAGTTTTCGCGGATAGCAATAAGGCTTATTTGATTATTTCCGAAGCGGGTGGCACAGAAGTCAACTCTATCGGTTAGGCGGCGTGATCCTAGAGGACTGGGAGATAAGAAGTTCCACGTAGTGTAAGCCGGTCACCATGTCATGTAGGTTGCCACCTCAGGCCTCGGTCAAGTCGATAAGTGCTTGATAGCCAAGGTCCTAGGCCTGCCCTTGCCGAGGTTGCTAGTCTGCTCTGCCGAGGTGTGCTCCCCTTGAGCGAGGTGATGCTAGGCATTCACTCTCAAGACATCTGACGTGTGTCCGGGGTGACTTTAAGGTGAATACGAGGTGATTCTGACTGACTTGGTAAGGACACATCACTACCTACATGGCGTCAAGGTATTATGCAACAGTTTGGAAGTGCCATGTGACATGACGTCATTGGAGGGCCAAATTACCCCTTATTAGAAATTAGGGTTGTTCACGGGTTGGGTTGGGTCGGTTTACTGTGGTTTTTCCAACCGACCCGACCGGGTCAGGTTACCTGACATAGAAACCGAAACTGACCCGGTGTTAAGCAAAACCGACCTGGTCGGTTTGAGTCAGGTTGGGTCGGTTTCGGTTCTAAGTTCATCCCTATGATAAAATCTTGCTAATTTTAAAAACAGTTATAAATTGAACATCATTTCAGCCATCTCCTATGATAAAATTTAAATGAAAAGTTAATCACAAAAATTGTTCATTAATCCAAAGTTTCTTGCAACCATTCAAAAACTAGGTGGCCTAATGGGCTTTGGAACTTCATGTTTGAATTAGGAACTAAGTCGGTTCGATTCGGGTCGGTTTTGGTTTTCTTGTGTGAAAACCCAAATCATCGGTTTAGAAATTTGCACAACCCGAAACCGACCCGTGCTGATGAAAACTCGACCAACTCGGGTTAGATCGGTCCGGGTTGATCGATTTGATCGAGTTGGGCCTTCTTATGAACAACCCTATGAGAAATGACTAACATTATAAAAAGAAGAAAATCTTAATCATGACTTATTAACCTGAGATAAAAAAGATCCATAGTTTAACTAGTAAGATCATTTGATTGTTGACTAAGTCAATAACATTTTGTAACAATGGTTTGCTCAGAGATTTATCTAGGTGATATTAAACAATTAACTGTTTAGTTCAAACACAAGTTAACAACATTTATATAACCTACAAGTAAGAAGATTTGAGGTTAAGGCTTTTTTTGTTGAAAATCGACAAATCTAACATTTCCCAAATGCTTAAATTATTCGTCTTTGTTACATAGGCTATGATAAGAACCCTTAAATTATTATTTATTGATATATTATTGTTGTTTTTACCATCCTCATATTTCAAATCCAGATCCATTTATGATACAATGTGCAAGCTGAGATGGTATAGCAAAGTTGGCCCAATATTACCAGTATAGCTTTAGGCTTTTCAAACTCTTCTTTTAAGTTGGCAACTTGGCATGCACTTCCCCATGATGAAGTCCTCTCTTCAGCAAAATTGAAAAAGAAGTGAAAAGACAAGAATGCTGACGACCAGGAGATAAATCCACATATTGTGGCTTGATTTATTGCTTAATGAGTGTAATGCCTTATCTCCCAACTCGCATTCCCTTATGACAATTCCCCAACATCACAGTGATGTTGTCTGTAAGGACTTATGCTCCGGCCCTCTATATTATTTGTGATGGTGGTACCCTCATGAATGAATAATCAAGGTTCTTTTGGTCTAAATATTTTGGATAACGACTTAAATTTTTTATATGCTCTGGGTGCCATAGTTTCTAATGTTTTCAGCCGCCCCATGGAAGTTGAATGTATCGCAGTTCTTCAAAGCTTCTTTCAAGTATCATGGGTGGTCCAGTCTCACCATTTAACTCGGATGCAAAAGCCCTTGTAAATGCCAAAACAGGATCTTTGGAATTTTTTGACAGGAAATTGCAGCATTATCTTCACAAAATCTTGAACTTTATTAATGATTTTGGATCTGGATATTTGCAAGGGTGCACCTTGGACGACCCCAAATTGGGGTTTTGTTGAAATTTGGACGAATAGAGATGAAACACCTGGGCCTAATGCAACGTAAAATCTTCAAAACGGGTATGCACCCCTACAGAGTTGCATGGTCGGAGACCTGCTGACAAATAAAAATTTGGTTGATAGAGTTGTCCCTCTAAGCCAATTCCGTGCCAGAGTGCCTCATTGTATATAATATATACACCGTCAAAGGCTCTTAAAATATCCAGAGTTAAGCCTAGTGGTTCTGTCTTTCTGGGTTTTGATGTCTAACTCGCTGGATATTAATCAATATATGAAGAATTTTATCATAAGCTTTGATGAGGTCTGCTCTGAAAATTCTATATCTGAGACCACAATTGAAATAGTGGTGCTTTAGAGTTTTTTTTTTTTTTTTCTTTTTTTTTTACACATAAAAGAGACCAAAAAAATGCGAAAGTATCGGAGGAGGATTGCCGAACCTTACCTTTCTGCTTTATTAAGATAACCATCAAATCATGGTTGATTGAATGGATGTGCAGAGTTGCTTAGGGTAGAGATTTGGGTGAGGAATTTTTAGAGATTCTAGTGTTTTGGGAACTTGGGAATTTGAATAACATATGAGAAAAACGAGGACAACTGTTGCTTAATGCTGTCTTTGGTTTGAAGGAAAAAGTAGGGAAAGGAAGGAAAACACAAGGAAACGTATATAAAGTTTGTTTGTAAAAGTTTTTCTACATTTTCCTTTCTTTCCCTACTTTTTCCTTCTTACCAAACATAGCCTAAACGAATTTCTTACTTGTCAATGACCCAGTAATTGAGGTAGTCACTTTGGTGTCAACGAACTCGCTCCAAAAAATTATAACAGGTGAGCTGGATCAAACCTACTGAACTACTGTGACTCTGTGGTATGGCCAGCGCCATAGGTGCACCGACCCTTGAATCCTCACAAATAATGCTTGATCTGAGTACAAAAACCGGAATATCATGATGCACATGATAAATCTAAAATTGCACGAACAAAAACTATTAAAATCATTCCTAATTGTCCATGTTATAACCGTCTTATTGCGATATTGAAGTAGAAAAAGAATACATATACACAGTCAGCATGAATAAGATGATGTTTTATGATGTTAGGTGCTTATAGCAAAGACCACTGGCACTTCCAAGCGTGGCAGAATGCGGCGTGTTGAGCAGATCCAATGGGAGGGTCATGCAAAGCAGAGACCGGCGTGTAATGCGGGACCAATGGTGCGATCGGACGCAGCGACCTCAAATGGCCGTGCCCTCAGGGCCAGACTACATTCTAGCCATTCGCACCCACTTAATAGGGGGTGCCCCAAGGTGCACATCTAGACTTTTCACCACTGAGAATTTCATTGTATCCCTTGTGGCCTCATCTGAGCACTCCTAATTTAGGCTTCGTCCACATCTCGCCACACCCTTACTAATTTGACTGTTGCAGTCCTCACTTCGGGTTAGCACCTAGGGCCTTTGACGTCTTATATCTCTTCATAGGACTGACCTACAAGCCCTTGGCCACAGTGGACCTCGGACTCATCAATCAGCCTTCGGCTCGGAAGCGATCTACTTGTTGCCCTCAGCCCATTCAAAATAGTAACAATTGGTACCGTCTGTAGAAAATGACTATTAAGATTTCCCTCAATCAAACTTGCACTAAAAAACTCACCTTAAAATCAATGAATAGAATGCTCTCTGGGTTAGACTGCTAAAGAGTATCTTTCTAACAATGAAAAATTTCCTAAAAGAATTCTGAATAGCGCTTTTTCGGTTTGAAAAGTGATTTAATTCTAAAGCTTTGCATAAGATGCTTCCTAAGTTGGGTGTGTATGTTTATTAGAAATCAAATTTAAATATTTGGTCTTTTATTATGTGGGTCATGAATAATAATACTTTTGAGTTTCCATTGGGTCCTATGAATAAGAGCCAAGAATCTTTTCTAATTAGAGACTTTATGGATCAGAATTCTAAGAACTGTGACAGAACTAAATTGAATCAAATCTTTCCAGTTGCTAGTGTGGACAAAATTGTTAAGACTCATGTATTTATAAGTGATCATAATAAGTATGTTTGGACAAGGAGCTAGTAATGGTAAATTTTAAGTCAAAAGTATATAAAGTATAATGGGATGAAAACCATTTTCAACTAAATTCAACGACATTAAGTCTTATTAGGAAAGTTTGGAATCTAAAAATACCTCCAAAATTTAATGTGTTTTTATAGAGAATATGTGGTAGTTTTGTGTGTATTAAACAAATCTTTGTGTTTTTTGTCAAGAAGGTGAGGAGTCCATTATTCATCTATTTTGTTATTGTCCTTTTGCAAGAGCTATTTTGTTTGCTAGTCATTGGAGTTTGAATGTTTCATGCTCTAATTTTCACTCAGTTTTAGATTTCCTTCTATTTGTTTTAATAATGTAATTCAGATTCAAGAGGAGAGTTTGGATTATATTTCTAAGTCTGTTAATAATGTTATACAAGAAGATTGGACTAGTCAAGGGTGTATAGTGCTTCTTTGTAATGGGGGACTAATGATGGTTGTGGATCTTACAATACAAAATTGGTTATAGGGGGTAGATTAGGCAAGGCTTCAGATTCTATGGAAGTTGTTAGATAGTTATGCCCTTAGGTTCAATCAGATTGATGTATCTTTTGACATTTATTGTAAATGAATAAAGTACATAATTGATTTATGTCATTGTGGTGTGTTTCTGTATAATACTCTTAAACTGGACATTTATGAGACTCGTATTAGTTTAGAATCTTCACAGCTGTTGGATAGATCTGGGGAGATTTATCCTACCAAGGCTGACACTGATGTACCGCCAAGTTGATTGGGGTAGCTTGTCTCAGCTATCAGGGTGAGACCTGAGGTACATGCAGTGTGGGTTTTCTTGAAACCCTAAATTGGACCAAAATTCTAGTATTGCCTTGGACCTTGGAGATAGATGGGCAAAATTGGAATGTTACACTTGACCCCTATATTCGATTATGGTATTGCACTAGGTGTTGGATCGGGCTGTCTTTGATATGCCAATTAGTGAGATCCTTAGAGGGGGTCAAAACCTGGGTATGTTGGGACAATCTGAGAATTCATCTGAGTGGGTGATCATAGTGATAGGATCAGCCCCTTTGTCGGACAAAGTGAATGATTGGGGATGCACTCTCTCTGATGGAAACCTAAATTGTCAGTAGTTGATTTCAATCGTTGAAATTTGTTTTTGCAAAATATATTTATATAGATATATACATATATATTATGGTTTCAAAATGTTTGCAAAAGGATTTAATTCCCAGAGTCCATGTGAGTAGAGAGTGCACCATTGTTCCTTGCAGCCGAGGGAGATGTCCTTTCTTGTCGGGCAATGTTTGATCATTATGGGCTGAGAGGTTAAGTGTAAGACCATTGAGGGTAATACCTGATGGGCTAATCTTGCATCTGCCCACAGTTTTTGGGTTTTCATAAGGTGGCTGGACCCAAGGACCATTTAGTGTAAATGTTGGGCCCATAAAGAGTCTATAGTGATGGACTCAGGGGTTCACTGTCTCCTATAGTGAATTCGGCCAGGCCTTATAACAAAGGCTGGGCTGAACCCATGTGGCTAATGTGTAGATCAATGTTTGGGTCCCACGCCATACAAAGAGAGCCAACTGGGCAGCAGGTTAAGAGGTTAAGTGAGCACATAAACTTAATGGACCTAAAGCCCAATTTCGAACTGTGTTAATTAGATTAATTAAATAGGGGCGGATCTGGGTTTGGATCAGTAGATAAGGATAAGAGGATAAGTCTTATCCACTTAAAGAGTCTAGATCCAAATAAAGATTTGGATCAGGAAACTCCTAATTTGATTAGGATTAAGCTGATCTTGAACTGCAGATAAGATAAGGGATTATCTTTATCACTTAAAGAGTCCAGATCCAAATAAAGATTTGGATCAGGAAACTCCTAATTAGATTAGGAGGTTGTCTCTTTAAGGCTATAAATAAGAGAGCAGGGCAGACATGAAAAAGACACTAGATACAAGACAGCAATCTGTAGAGTTCTTCCTTGTTCTTGCCGCCCCGACCTAGTTCGACCTCCACTTGTGGGAGTGATCAAGAATTGTTCTTGATATTGCTTCTTGGTAAAATAAGCAATTTGAAGTCGTGCTCACCAGCCCTCTACTCCATTCTTGCTGAATAATTCGGTTCTTGCTTCGTCCTGCTGATCCTGCTTCACTTCACACTGTGTCATCTTCAATGGAAGCAAGTTTTGGTTATCTCCTTGGGTGTGAACACCTTCATTGGGAGTTACTGCTACTTTGTATCAAGTATATCCCTCTCCTCCCTTTTGGTTTCAGATCTGATCTGGTTTGGTTCAAGATTGATCATTGAAAATGCAGTTTTCTAAAATAAGGAATGCGACTCCCATATGGGATAGAGAGAAATTTTTGGAATTTCGCCCAACCTTCCTACAGGTTTTGGCCATCCATATGATGGATCTCTCATCCCTTCAAGTTGAACTTCCAAACAATTTGGAAAGCTTGTTTATTGGCAGAAGAGCAAGGTTGGAGGAGTATAATCATTTGGTTAGATGCTAAAGCTGTTGTGGACTCACTGAATAGGGAAAGTTGTGAGATCCCTTAATTTTTGGAAAACTAGGTTGATTTTATATTTAGGGATTATAGCAGATAAGGGATTAGTCATAAATAATCTCTTATATTTATGAGTCTAAATTTCTTTTCTGTTGTTAAGTTTGTTTATACGCCTTCTGCTTTTATTGCATCTTCTCACTTTTAGCTCAATGGGCCAAAACATCTAGAGACTTTTGCTTCCATGGTCCCCATTTTCCTTCTGTTGTATACTCTTTTTTTTTTCATTTTAAGAATTAAAGATCATTTTGAAGGGATGGGATATCCATCATATGGACGCCCAAATCTTGTGGAATGGATCGGGCAAATTTCAAAAATTTCTCCCATCTCTGCTGGGAATCGAATTTCGTATTTTAGAAAAACATATTTTTCAAGGATCAATCTTGAACCAAGAACCAAAACAGATCTGAACCAAAAGGAGTAGGAGAGAGGTGTACTTGATATAGAGAAATACTTTTTCTCAATGGAGGTGTTCACGCCCAAGGAAGGAATCAAAATATGCTCCCACTGAATATGGCGCAGTGCAGGATGGAGCAGAATCAGCAGCGTTCTCCAAGAACCTGATCCTTCGCAAGAATCAGCAGGATGGCACGTGAGTACAGCTCCCAATCAATCTTTTCCCAAAAGATTGATATCAAGATCAAATCTTGATTTCTCCCAAGAATTTGGAGATCGAACTGGGGTTATGGCGACGGCAAGAAGGAAGCGACAAGAAAAAATTTCTACAAATGTTGCATAAATCTTTCTTCTGTGATTTCAGCTCTGAAGACTAGAGATCTTGAGGTCTTGCATGTCTAAAGGCTGCCGCCCCCTCCTCCTTTTATAGGCTTAAAGGAATAAGCTCCTAATCCCATTAGGATTTGCTGATCCAAATCATATTTGGATCAGAAATCCCTTTAAGTGATAAGGGAGAACCCTTATCTTATCTGCAGATCATATCAACCTTCTCCTAATCTTATTAGGAGGCTTCCAGATCTAAGTCTTATTTAGATCTTGGACTCTCTAAGTGGATAGGGTCAAGGCCCAATCCTATCAGCTGATCCATTCCAGAATTCGCCCCTTAATTAACTGATCAAATCAGCCTAGTTCGAAATGGGCTTTAGGCCCATTTAAGGTTATGTACTCAGTTAGCCTTCCAAACTGCTGCCCAGTTGGGTTTCCTTGTATGGCGTGAGACCCAAACATTGATCTACACATCAGCCACATGGGTTCAGCCCAGCCATTGTTACAAGGTCTGGCCGAATACACTATTATGGACAGTGCACCCCCTGAAACCCATCTCATGGGCTCTATGGGCTCAACACTTACCCTAAGTGGTCCCTAGGCCAAGCCACCTTGTAACACCCAGGGACTGTGGGTAGATGCAAGATTAGCCCATCAGGTATTACTCTCAATGGTCTTACACTTAACCTCTCAGCCCATAATGATCAAACACTGCTCGACAAGAGAGGACCTCTCCCTCGGCTGCAAGGAACAATGTTGCACTCTCTATTCACATGGATCCCAAGAATTAAAACCTTTTGCAAATCATTTCGAAATCATAACATATATATATATATATATATATATATATATTGCAAAAACAAAATCTCAACAATTGAAATCGGCTGCCAGCAGTCTTGGTTTCCATCAGAGAGAGTGCATTCCCGATCATTACCTTTGTCTGACAAAGGGGCTGATCCTGTCACTATGATCACCCACTTAGATGAATTCTCGGACTGTCCCAACATACCCAGGTTTTGACCCCCGCTAAGGATCTCACTGATTGGCACATCAAAGACAGCCCAATCCGACACCTAATGCAGTATCATAATCGAGTCTAGGGGTCAGGTGTAACTTTTCAGTTTTGCCCATCTATCTCCAAGGTCCAGGGCAATACTGAAAATCTGGTCCGGTTCAAAGGTTCTATTAATCCTACACTGCATGTGCTTCGGGTCTCACCCTGGTGGCTGAGACAAGCCACCCCAATAGTTGGCAGCACACCAGTGCTACCCTTGATAGGATAAATTTCCCCAGACTTACCCAATGGCCGTGAACATTCTAAACTAACACGAGTCTCATTAAGTGTTCAGTTTAAGGCTATTATACAAAAACACACCATAGGAACATGAATCAAATGTGTACTTTATTCATTTATAATAACTTCATAAGTTACATCTTTCTAATTGAAGCTAAGGGCATACAACTGTCTAACACTATGAATCCTATACTGCATGTGCTTCGGGTCTCACCCTGGTGGCTGAGACAAGCCACCCCAATAGTTGGCAGCACACCAGTTTCAGCCTTGGCAGAATAAGTCTCCCTAGACTTACCCAACGGCTGTGAACATTCTAAACTACCACGAGTCTCATTAAGTGTCAAGTTTAAGGGTATTACACAGAAACACACCACTGGAACATGAATCAAATATATACTTTATTCATTTACAATAAATTCATAAGGTACATCAGTCTATTTGGAGCTAAGGGCATACAACTGTCTAACACATTTATCCACCAAAAAAAAGTACAGACAAAACACATAGGAGTGAAAGTCGAATGGGCTGGTTTGGATTTTATGTCAACCAAAGCCCAACCTTAAAAATTGGGCCTAAGGTCTAAGCCCAAACCGAACCAATAATCAAGTCCAAGCTGCTCATTCCAGGCTCAGCCCACATTCAACGCAAACCCAAGCTGAAATTTGCTTGGATCCATTTATCCATTTAAACAATTAAGATGCGAATTCAAGGAATAAACAAGAACCCAATAGGGTTGGGTCAATTCCAGTTAGAGGAGATCATGGAGTGCTTAAGAATCAAAAGATGTAATATCAATGGTATGAAAATCTCCTACGATAATGGAATTGCTCATAAAATTGTTCAATTTTCTATTTGTAATAACAAAGCCATGATATGGTCTTCCACTCCTGAATTCCTTCAGTTATTTGTTGTATATTACATAGAATGGAGAAACTAAGTAATTCATCTTCAGGAACGAGAAATTTTGTATCATCCACTGATAGAAGGATGCTTTGGAATTAATAGTTACATTCCCTAAGCCGAGATTGAAAATAGACATTTTATTATAGCTATCAAGTCTGAGCCGTATAGTAGAACACAATTTCACAAGTCAACAAGAAAGATGGCCATTTCAGCACCTATTCTGAGCAATCATCTCCAATGCACTATCCAGTGATACTGCCAGATGATCATTCATACTACTATCATATATAACATTACTATGATGGAGATCTGATGGTTCACCAAGCAAACATTCTGCCTCTTGAGAATCATGTTCTATCATTGGAAGTACGACCCTTCTAAATCTTTCTAGCTCAATTTCTACTTCCTTCATTGTTGGTCTTTCTTCTTGATTCACGTTTAAACATCTCTTTGCAAGCTCAGTTACCTCTTGAAGTTGATCTTCACTACTCTCATGCATTACTTGTTCCTCCAAAATTTTGTGGATGTTGTTCTCTTTCACCAAACTAACAAAATGCCTGGCAAGATTTCTCTCTTCTTCAGGTCTATCAAAGGAGAGTGCCTGCCTTCCTGTTAATAGCTCTGCAAGAACCACTCCAAAGCTATAAACATCGCTCTTCTCTGACAATTGATTTGTATGAAAGTATTCTGGGTCCAAGTATCCCAAAGTTCCTTGTACCAATGTAGTAATCTGAGTTTGATCTGATGGAATCAGTTTTGAAGCTCCAAAATCTGATACTTTTGTTGTATAGTTATTATCCAAGAGTACATTGACAGACTTAACATCTCTATGAATGATTGGTGGGGAAGCTGTAGAATGTAAATAAGCAAGAGCAGATGCTATTTCTGCTGCTATCCTTGAACGATCTTCCCAAGATAGTGTAAACTTGTGTCCTTCATTGTGGATATGGTGAAATAAAGTTCCATTGCTTATGAACTCATAAACTAACAATGGAACTTCAGTCTCTAAGCAACAACCCAGAAGTTTCACTACATTTCTATGGTTAATTTGCGAGAGAATGACCATCTCATTGATAAATTGCTCAACCTGACTTTGATCAATTATTTTGGATTTCTTGACTGCAACTTCCCTATCATCAGGTAAAATTCCTTTATACACTGTGCCATTGCCTCCCTGACCAAGAATTCTATCCACGTTGTAGTTGTCTGTTGCTTTTCTAAGCTCATCTACGGTGAAGATTTTGATAACTTCGGTAGGACCATTACGTGAGGAAAGATGTTGCTTTAATAGAAGGCCACCATTTTGTTGGAAGAATTTCTCCTTCAATTTATAAAGCCTTCTCTTATGGAAACCCCAGTGCAGCCAGAAGCCACCAATTAGGAAGATGATGCCAGAGCTAATACCTATAACAGCAAGATAAATTTCATTAATAACAAGAACATTAAACATTGTATCTGTCAATGATAGAAATTGTTCTAACAATTCATTTTTCTCTCATTTAACGGGTGAAGGCAATGTTTTAGTTGGCTAGAAATAGCAATTCAATGCTTGGTTTACTACTTTACTTGGACAAACCCAGTATAATTACTTTTGTCTTGGAAAGACTCACGACTCACGAGCAAGAGAAGAAAAGAACACTCCAGATTTCCTGCCCATAACTCTCTACCACATTCTACTTGCCTTGAATTGCAACCATACATCGCCATTTTGTATGTGAGATGTACAGCTGCAGTGCATTATGCGTAGGGCGTGGGTAGAGAAAATGAGTAGGAAATCTTCTGGTATGCCACTTCCAAGACGAGGTCCTCGACTGTCCTCATTTTCTCGGGCTCGTCCTCGTTTAGGAGTATCGAGACGAGGTCCTCGGCTGGTTGGCCTCGGTTTGTTGGTTTGTCCCTAAGGTTGAGGCCTCCCAATGGCAAAACTTCCCTATTCTTTCCCTTCAGTGCCATCACATAGCACTATCGATCTGCTTGTTGGTTCTCACGAACGACTCTGATGCCGTGCTCGGTGGGAAACTTCATAACGACGTGGTAGGAGGAGATAGCTGCCTTGAGGGCGTGAAGAGTCAGCCTCCCGATGATGGCATTGTAGGGGGGCCAATCCTCACAGCTAGGAACTCCATCATCCTCATCACATGCCGAGGTTCTGTCCCTACGGTAAGGGGTAGGGTGATCTTCCCCTTCGGTTTGACTATGTTCCCGGAGAATCCGACGAGTAGCACATTGGCCGACTGAAGGCATTCCAGCCTGAACTTCATCTTTTCAAAGGCCTCATAAAAGAGGATAACCACTGATGAGCGACTATCGACCAGTATCCTCTTCACCATAAAGTTGGCGATGGTCACCGACACCACTAATGCTTCGTCATTGGGGACTAACACCCCCTTCAGGTCCTCATCTGTGAAGGTGAGAGCTTTGTTCTGCTTCGTCTTCTTGGGAACCGGCGCCTGGATGTTGAGCTGCCTGGCATAGGCTTTACGGGCCAAGGCCGAGGTGCCACCCGAGGCCGAGCCTCGGCGATGACTCCTGCTAGTTGTTGTGGCTACTGTTGTTGCTGTGAGGATGAGGCATGGCATCGCCCCCCACATACTCCTTGAGGTGACTATAGTGAATGAGGGACTTGATTTCGTTATTGAGGTCATAATAGTCCTCGGTGTCATGGCTGATGCCGCGATGGTACTTGCAATATTTCTTCGAGTTACCCCGCTTGGGGTTCTGCTTCATCTTCTCTAGCCACTTCATATACTCTTCTTTCTTTACTTGCATTAGAATTTGTATTTGGTTGGAGTTGAGTGGCGTGTACTTGTAGTATGTTAAGGCCAGTAGCTTCTTGTTGCCATCCTTGTTGCTGTTGTTGTTGTTGCCGCGACCGTCTCCATTCTTCCTTTTCTTCTCCGACCCTTTGTGGTTGTGATCGACTTCTCCTTCTTGGCATTCGCCGGTCGAGGACTCCTTGGCGGCGATTTACTTCTGGGCTTTCTTCAAAAATTCTGCCTTGGTTTTGGGTGGTATCTTCACTGTAGAGCATTCGAGGGTTGACCGCGGAAGGAGGCCGTTGATAGCTGTGTGCACGAAGACCATTGGATTGAGGTCTAAGACCTTGAGCTCTTCCTTCTTAAAGCGGTCAATTTAGGACCGTAGACTCTCCTCTCTCTTCTATGGAACAGACATTAACGAGACGACGCTCTTCTGGCACCATCAGTTGCTGATGAAGTGGGTGGGGAATAAACTTGGAAACTGCTCTCACGAGCTAATAGAACGCGGTGGGTGTCTAGAGAACAATCGGTTGGCTACCACCCTTGAAAGTCGCTTGGAAATCCCAGCATGTCAAGGCGTCGGAATATCCATAGAGGAGCATGAGCGCTCTAAAGCTTTCCATGTGATCATCCGGATCTGTAGTTCCGCCGTACATTTACAAGGTGGGGGCTTTGAAGTGGGGAGGGTTCTGAGGTGATGTCGTCGGTAAAGGCGTCCATCTTGGTGGACAAGGGATTCTAGCTTGCTAAGGCGTCACCTCAACCCTCCTTTACCTATCGAAGTTCGCATTGCATGGCACCGATCTGTGCCTCAAGGTCAACAATCCTCTGGTCAACGGGAGCTTGGGCTTCGTCCTAGTTTTCTCAAACACGGAATGGGTTGGCCCGATTCCCTAGGTACTTTGGTGCGGGCACGTCTTGAATCCTTTTGGCCCATTGATCATTGATGATCTCCCGAAGGTCTAAAGCATGTGAGGGAGAGGCACGACATCAGTCCCCAACCCTCAAAGGAGGACTATAGTTACCTAAGTGCACACCTTCGTCCTAGGAGCTTTCCACTCAATAGTTGCGTTCATGGTCCCAGCGCTAGTCGCAGGACCTTGCTAGATCTCCTCCCCTTCAGCTTGGGAGGTGGGAGGTTCTCGACAACTGACTAGCGCATCGGTAACTGCCATGGGACCCTAAGGGGTTGGCTCCGTGGGGTCTAACTAGGCTCCTAGCTAGAGAGCTTGGGAGGAGTGCTTGTTGTGGTGCCCCAGGCTTTCAACGGGGCAACCACCATGTCGACTGCCTCCTGTCGGTTGCACCACCTCGTCCAAACACTAGGTGATGTTGTTGAGCCGGTTGAGGACCATCTAAAACTAGTCCATGGTGGCAAGGTTCTGAGCGTTTTGCTGATTATCTTGGTTCTTAGCCATTACATTGGAAGTTAAGTGATTATGTTTTGAAGTAAGAGTTCACTTGAGGGAAGTCTTAGCAGTCGTTCCCACAAACGATGTCAATTTTTATTGCTTGGAATGGGCCAAGGGCAACAATGTAAATTTACTTCCGAGGTGAGGGCTGGTTGAAGAGTCCGAGGGCTGGTAAAACCGAGGGATGTAAGTCTGACCAGTGAAGGAAGAAGCACGTCAGAGGCCTCTGGTGTTATCCCAGGGGTGGAGACAACGATGACCAAATTAGCAAGTGCGTAGCACAAAAGGTAGAACAAGGCCTGAGTGAGATAGCTCATACGAGGTTACCAAGAAGCCAAAGAGCTGAGAGCAATAAATGCCAAGATATCTAACCTAGGAAGTGATGCCACTTATTTATACTTGAACATGCTTGGAGTTAGTTACAAGCGAACGACTAGGATGTGATCTACCCTGAGCCGCACGCCACCATTTGAGGAAGCCATGTGTGCATGCACCATTGGGCCTACCATGTGCGCCTACATCACTACCCTCATGGCTGCCTCCGCTCAGCTCTCCTCTTTTGGTGTGACCCTCTTTTGAACCCATCTCTTTACAGAAGCCTTGTTGGGGCCTTGCAATACATCACTCTATTGTGCTCCAAACTCTCCTACTCTGTTAACAAGGTGTGCCAATTCCTCAAGGAACCTACTACTAAACTCTTGGTTGTTTTGAAATGCATTCTTCATAATTCATGGTTTTCTTTTCCATCCCTCTCATTCATTCTTGTTGACTGTGTTCTCTGACATTGATTGGGTTGGTTTCCCTATTGATAGATGTTTACAATATTTTTCCAAAGTGATTTGTTGTTTTGGTTGTGTGTAGTTTCCTTATTTGTTTGGTAGTTTAGTTTGTTTTTGTTGCTTTCTTGTTTGTATTTGTTGGAATCGGAGTTGTTGTTGGTGTTTGGTTGCTCCGTTCTGTTTAATGAAGTTTCTTGACTATCTATACTACTTATAAAAGTGTGAATGAGGAGGTATTGGCTTATGGAATTTTTCTTTACAGAAATACCCCTCTTCTTGAATTTAGTTCATCTCCATTGAAAGGGCAAAAAATGTAATTAAAAAAATACCATTAAGTACATTCAATTACCTCTCATTAAATCTCACATTTAAGTCATTAAATAAATCACATTCTCTCTCATTGAATCCAACATTTATACTTTTGCTTATCATCATTACACTAATAAATGCAAACACAATAATTATTAATAGAATGAAATTTTATATTTTTAAAATAAAGATAGAATCACCCAAGTGACAGGTTTTTCAAAAAAATCACTCCCTTTTATGTATCTAGGAGCCCCAATTGGAAGGAAGAAATTAAGAATAAGGGACTTTGATCCTCTAATTGGCAAAATAAGAAAGAGGTTAGAAGGCTGGAAAACAAAATTACTAACTCTTGGAGGCAAGTTTACTCTTATTCGGAGTGTGCTTCAAAGCATGACCATTCATGTTTTGAGTACAACAAGTCCCCCTAAGAAAGTAATTCATAGTATTTCACAAAATTTTCGCCCAATTTCTATGGGGAGACTCTAAGTACGGGCCAAAGCACCACTGAATAAATTGGGAAAGAATCTGTAAACTTGTGGAGAAGGGTGGATTGGGGATCAGGTCTTTATTTGAGATCATCAAAGCTTTACGAATGAAAGCTTGTTTCAAGCTAATCCAAAATAACTCTAGTTGGGCAAATTTCTTCCATTCAAGATATCTGAATGACATGCCTCTTGGCCTTATATCAAATCATATATCTTCATCAAAATTCTGGAAAGAAATTTGTGAAGTTAGTGACCAGACTACAATGAATAGCGAATGGATTGTGGGCCGAGGAAATGTTTCTTTTTGGTACCACAATTGGACTGACAAGGGTCTCCTTTTGGACTTAATGATTCTAGAGGATATAATTGTTTTCAAAGTCTGCAATGTTATCACCGAGGATGGTTCATGGAATTTCCCAGATTCTTTCAATGTTAATAAGAACATCTAAGAAATTGCTATAAACTCGGAGGTTGTAATTTCAGAAGCAAATGACAGGCTAGTTTGGATTTGTACAAATAGTGGAAATTTCATAGTTGGATTTGCTTGGAATCCCATCCATTCACAGGGTAATCAAGTAAATTGGTCAAGGAATGTTTGGAATTCAGGTATCCCCACCAAGATCTCCATGTTTATGTGGCGTTTTCTTAATAAAGCAATCCCAGTGGACACGACTATCAAACAAAAAAGGGATAATGCTAAGCCTCTAAATGCAGGTGTTGTAGAGATGCTAACGGAGAATCATTTGATCACCTTTTTTCTAATGGAATCTTAGTTACAAAATGCTGGAAGTTTTTTGCAGAAAAATTTGGCATTCCTATTCACTCCATGCAACACATTAGAGATCGTATCCTAGATTGGTGGAGTATTTGCAACATTAACTCCCATCGTAACCAAGTTCTTAGGGTGCTACCTTTGGTGATCCTTTGGAAAATTTGGGTGGAAAGGTGTAGAAGAATCTATGATGATAACTCTATCCCCGCAAACTAGGTAATCCAACGTATCATAAATTGGTTGGTTGAAATTGATAAAGTTATTTCATTACCCACTATTGAAGACGCAAATGATTGGTGGAGGACTGGTTTCCCAATTCCCCCCAAGCCCATCAAACCAAAACTGTACAAATGGGTAATGTGGCAAGCTCCTTTACGTGGAAAGGTTAAACTAAATACCGATGGGGCTTGTCGAACAAACCCAAGTATAGGAAGTGAGGGAGGACTGATTCGTGATGAGGAGGGCAGATTTATCAAAGTTTTCGCAAGCCCTTATGGTTTCTACACTTCCCTTCAAGCAGAAATAAAGGCGTTGCGTGGTGGAGTTAAGACTTGTATAAACCATGGCTATCTTAATATTGAGATTGAATGTCATAACTTTGTAGTGGTAAGCCTTTTCAATTCAACCGTTATTCCATGGAGTATTCATTACTATGTAGTAGAAATTAAAAGGCTTCTTGACTTCTACAACTTCTCATTAAACAATGTGTACCGTGAAGCAAATAGACCGGCAGATTGCTTAGCTAAAATGGGCGGATTGTTGGAAGAATTCACCAGTTTCAACGCCATTTCACATACCCTAGATCAGGTAAGAAAGTTAATTTTTGAAGATTTTATAGGTCTGCCCAATTTAAGAGTTAGATAATCTTTTTGTATTTTTCCTTTGGGTTGGGCTGAGAGATTTAGGTTGAGGGATTTGTATCTTGGGATTGGGGTAAGACGGGCTAAGTCCTCCCCTGTAATATCTATTTTTATATTTGATAATGATTAATAAAATTTAAGGTGGCTGCTCCTCCACCTGGAGTAAATTTTGGGGTTAAAAAAAATAAACATAGAAACGAAATCATATTTTTCATCTAAGTGGTGGGTAAGTAGTTCAACCATTTGGGTCAAATAGATAATTTCATGATGTCCTAAATAAATAATACGAATTTAGAAATATAAAAATACAAAAAATATAGAAAAAATATGAAAAAAATTGGACACGTTTCTATTATTATATATTTGTCATATTAAAAATAACTATGATAAAATAGACATAATTTTATTAATGATGGACATCAAATATACAACTTAAAACCGATTGGAAATTAAACCATCTTCCTATCTACGGGATGGGTTAGTGGTTCATCCTTTCAGGTCAAATAGGTTAATCCATGATGAATAATTAAAAATAAATTTTTAAAATAGGATAGTACAAAAATATGAAACAATTTTGGGCACATCTATAATATTATATACTAATAATATAAACAAAAGTATGATAAATAATAATTATTTTATCAATGATATAAATGAAATGCAAAATATAAACCGGTTTGAAAATGAAACCATTTCCATATTTAGATTGTAGGTAAGTCAATGATCTAACATTCTAGGTCAAATGGGTCAATCTATGATGTCATAACTAACTAACGAATATTAAATACATACATATAAACTCAAAGAAAAATATAAGCTTTGTATAAAGCATTTGCTACAATTCTATTGTAATATATTCATCAAATTAAATAAAAATAAATGTGAAAATAAGAATTACTTTTATCGATGATGAAAATGGAATACATGATTTAAAATCAACCGAAAAAGCAAAATAGGTTTTCTATCCAAGTGGTGTGTTAGTGGTTAAACTATCCATGTCAAATGGATATTATTAAATAATAAAATACATAAAATTCTATAAAATGTAGAAATTTATCAATAATTTTGGGTTCATTCTATAATATTATATATTCATCATATAAAAAAAAGTGTGATTAATGAGAATTATTTTCATGAGTGATAGAAATGTGATAAAAATTAGGATAAAAAATAAAGAGCATTAATTTCTAACACATGACCCGACTAACCATGTCAAATGGTTTAATAATTTCATTAGCCAGGTCATTGTAGGCAACTGGTTTGGTAGGGATGCAAACAGATCAGATTCAGATCATATTTGAATTTGGGTATATTCAAATCTAATCTGATCCAAAGATTCGACTAGATCGCATAAATATTGATTCGAATCCGAATCCAATCAAGATGTTGGATATTCGAATCTAATACGATCTGATTTCATTTTTTTAAAAAAGTAATAAATTATTAAAAAAAAGAAAAATATAATAGTTGAAATAAAAAACAAAAAATATAAGTATTTCCTCAACTATTTCCATCATATAAAAGTTTACAAAAATGCAATATAAATAATATATTTATAAATAAATAATAAATAACATATATATTATATATAAATAATATATACTATATATAAATAATTTATTTGACCACAATATTAAAAACCAATGTTCAAACAATATATTGGAGTTGCATTTTCTCTTGGTAAATAGGTAATTTTATTATCTCATAAATTAAATAATAAAAAATACAAATATAGAAATTTTTATAAATTTTATAAGAAAATTTGGACAGACATTAATATTATATATTCTTCATATTAAACAAAATATGTTTGAAAAATGAGAATTATTGTTAGTAAAGATAGAAATGGCTAAAATACAAAGAAAAAAAATGAATTAATGTCTTAATCATAGTCCATTTTCCTGGTTAAATAGGTTAACAATTCAACAGTAAGGTCCTTTAATTATTGATTATAAAGTAAAATACAAAGAGATCCTATCTACCAACGTTTGGACACCACTTGACTCCCAAGAATTTCTAAATTATAAAGTAAATTTTTATGGATCCTAACCTCTCTTGGGCCAAAGGTGCTTTTCAAGAGGTCTCAAATGGATTTCTCTGGGACCACCACTGGAACCTGAGAGTCTGAGACTTAGGTCCCTCCCTGAGAGTCTGAGACTTTCCCAATTCTTCTGTTTTCTAAAGATTTTGGAGTTGATACACAAGTGTGTATCATCGACCTACCAATTGAAAGATAAAGGATCGACGTACCTAAATCGGTTCACTAATAGATGTGAGAAAAAGCAGGGGATTACCTATTACCCAAGGAATATATCTTTCAACCTCATTTTCCTTCATACAGCCAACTCCAATTTTCTTCCCATCGCCGTGATAACCAGGTGGACAGGAGCAACTATAATTCCCAGGTCCATTTACACAAGTCCATCCGCAATCGTTGGTCTTTGTGTCCGCGCATTCATCAATATCTGAAAATACATACAACCAAAAGGAAGATATATAGCGGTGACTTCCTTAAGCTCAATCTATCTATTTACTATTTCAAACACAGGAAAATTAACACAAACTGATTCATCAACTCTTCTACGCACTGGGGGATAAAGAAAAAGATCCTACCATGGCAACCTTGTGGAAGATAAGGATTCCCCTCATAGCCGCGGTTACAGAAACAAGCATATCCATCTCCAGAGGTGACATTCCTGCAGTAGGAATTGGGGCCACAGTTGGACGAGGGATTAGCGGTCTCACAGGTCCCATTCCCAATAACCCAATCCAGCACCACTGGGCGCTCCGCCGTAGGGTTTTCCCTATATGCGGTAACATTAAAATCATTCCCGAGCCACTCCTTGTCAGCTATGAAAGCGTACGCGGTGTCATTTAAAGCTGTCACACGACTTGATCCCAGTTGGAGGTACTGAAGGAGCGGCAAGATAGAAGTCTGGCAACAACCATAACCACCGTTGCAACCAGTTGGTGCGATCCTAACGCGTTTATTGACCTCAACGGTTCCGGACATTAATATACAAGCTGACAGGCAGCCTCCGACGCGTATACCACCACTTATCATGTAGCCAAGGATATCGCAACCCACAGTCGTGAATACGTTACGGTCTTGTGATAGGTAGAAGGGAGTGCCTATCAAGTTGAGAAAGTAGTTACTTTCATTTTCACTAGCATTGAAAAGCCAGAGTCTGTCGGTAATGATCTTAACTTTGTTTTCAGGCAATATTTCTACCACCTCCGAAGCTGGAGGAAGCCCAATGCTAATAGTGGGGGTATAACCGGCGGCGGCAGTCGAATCACAAGAAACTTCGAACGAGGAGTTTTTGGAACAGTTAGATCCAATACCGAACGGATAGGGAATACTGACGTTGCCGCATTTGTCCTGACACCCAGGTAATGCCAGAGATGATGATGCTGCTGCTACTTCATCCTTTAGCAATACAAGTAATAAAGACAAAGAGATGAACTGAAGCGTCGGCCGTTGGGCTCCTCCATTTCTCGCGATTCTTCCAGGTTTGCAGAAGTGATGCGGGAGATACCAGGGGGTAAAGCAAATAAGCAATAGAAATTTCTCAGCAGTTGTGGCCAAGCCATATTCTATCATCAACTTGCTATAATCTATTAAAGGGTTTCTTGCGTTGATACACAGACATTGACCATCCAAATGAACAAGTCATCGACGTTTGATAACATGGAATGCAACTCTGTACATCTTGAAGATTGTGAAACAATGCTACCGAGTATCGTCACGCCTTACGTCACGGAGGCATTGTTTATATCTGGTGTATAAATGAATCCGTATGCATCGTTTCTCAGAGTTTGGATCTGCTGCTCCTCATTGTGGGTTAAGTACACTGATCGGGATCTCCTCCTCGTGCGTTACATCCCACCGTGCATTGAGAACATTTCCCGTAAATAATAACACATAAGTGTAGGAGATGTTCCCAATGCACGGTGGAACGTACTTGTCAGGTTGGTATGAGAGGTTTCATGTATGAGAAGCAAATATAGTTTCTAATTACACTGCAGTTCAATGCAGAATTCTGAATTACAACCACTCATAATCTACTAGTTGCCCCTATAAATCACATTCTACCCATGGATTTGGCATCAATCCATGGTTAGGATTCATCCTCTCTATACTGTGGAGTTAAAAAATTCTGATCTGAACTGATTAATCATTCTCCCAGTTTTTAAATGAAAAAATGTTTCAGATGCATGGTTGAAACATACTATAAGGTTGGTGTGAGATGCACTCTGTGAAGAGCAGATCCCATCTCTGTTTCTCAAACCAACCTTTACGTCCATGCAGCCACACATGGGATGTGCTATGAGATTGGTGGTAGGAACACAATGTGAGGAGCAAATCCAGGTTAATTCCAATTGGCTCATTCTAGTGTCATGGTATAACCATTTTATCAGTCAAGAGGGAAGATTTGTTATCCATAATCCAATTCATCTTGGTAGTAATGGAGAGTTTTGTATCTCCATAATCCAATTCTCAGAGTTCCAATTGGGCCTTCTTATGAACAGCCCTAGTTCTCGTGGTAGTAATGGAGAGTTTTGTATCTCCCCTCCCTAATTTAGCGTTATCTACTGTAAAACGAAACATGCGATCACCTTCTGCGAAATCTCTTATTTCAAGTCTTTTATAGTATAAAATCTTTATAAAAATATAAGAATAAAGGAGAAATAAGGAATAATGATTGAAAAAAGTTGTGGCCCATTCAAAACAAACGAACCTGATTCCGACTGCAACTAACAATGGTTTTCATTTCTAATATCGAAAGACTAATCTAAAGCTATATAATCCATCTTGATATTGTGGTGCACAACAGTTGTTTATGTCAGAAGGTAAGCCCATTGGGATCTGGATTACACCAAAATATAGAATGCAATATTTCAGTATTCTTTTCAGTGCCTCTCTCTCTCTCTCTCTCTCTCTTAATCAAACCAAACATAGATGTGTGCCTAATAGAAAATGAAAGACAAATGGGAAAATACTCAACCGCAGCCTTGGGTTGTTCAAAGACAATGAGATCTAGAACTTGTTAGAATAAAGAAGCAAGGACTATTGATGTTGAAGACAATCCAAGTCAAATTAGCCACGTGGCTATGCTTGATTTGATAGAGGGAAACAAAAAGTTGAGGGAAAGTTCTTAAAAATATATGTTCCCTCAACTTTCTATTTTTAAACCAAAGACAGCCTAAAAACATCGACTGTAGAAAGAGGATTAGGGAATAGGATAATGGTGGACTGGATGGGCACAATAAGTATAAACAACGTTTTCTTTTCCTTTTTTTTTTGGGTGTTTTTCGATGTTGACACCAAGTTATGGAAGAGATAAATTGCATACTCAACTTTGGTTTGGGCTGCAAAGTGGAACGAGTTGGGCAGGTTTAAGGTCAATGCAGGTGCAACCCAACGAATTGAACCTAGGGCTCGAATTTAGGCCCAGTCCGAAATCAAGCCTGACCTAGCCCTAACTAAAATTTGGCATACTCAAGGCAAGTTGGGTTGGTCAATTAAAAAGCCCAAAGCATAAGAGTTAAGCCCAGTCCATACAAAATGCAGTATGGATCGGTTCAGCTAAGGTCAGGCACGCAGGATGTTTTTTCCTATTCTTTGTCAGGCCGAGCCTCTAGTGTTTGTCTGCATGTATATAATTATATAATATTGCATGTACATTTAAATAATTTTATCGAACTCAATAATAATGGTTCAGATGCTCTTGGGCTAGTCCCGATTCTTTGTGGGATTGAATCTAGACTTGTTTTTTAAGGTGTTATTAAGTTATTCGCTAGGTTTTGAGGCTGTGGTCTCCTGCTTTATTTGTATCCGCCTCGTATCGAATTTTTATTAATAAATAATATCTTATTATAGTCAAAAAAAAAAAAATCGAAAACGGATGCAATCCATATCCAATCCAATTATGTAATTGGTCCTTCAGACTCCATTTTGGATTTTTAGTATGTGATTAATTTTTATCAAACCCCTTTGATAAAAACCAATATATTTCTTTATAATGATTTTGCATTGGGCCTTCTTTTTCCTTGTCTTATCTTAATTAAAATAGATGTTTCAGTCATGGTTTTCGAAACTGGACTGGACCGAAAAAACTGAGAATTGGTCAGGTGATTGGTTTCGTTTTTCCCCAAAATCGGTTTTTTACCAAAAATCGTTGATTTGGTCAGTAAATTACTGATCCGGGCGGTTGAACTGTTCGGACCATTCAACAGTTTTAACCATTTTTATTTTTTGTCAGAATGAGCCCGATAATTCGGTTCAAACAGTGGGACTGTTCAACCCAGGAATCGGACCCCTGATCGATTTGTTGTCCAGGTTGATTTTAAAAACCTTGGTTTCAGTATAGGGTAATTACAGAAACATACCTTGTAAATGGGGGGGGGGGGGTAGTGATACCAAGGATCTGAATTTTCAAATGCGACATTTTAGTGCCCTAAACTTTAGAAATATATGTTTGAGTCTAATTCTGTTAAAACTAACACAGGTGAGGGCACAATTATACAAATGCCCATATTTCCACTGTTTTTGTCATTCTAGTCAAATGCTTACTTTGCTAGTGCTAGTTTAGGTTCAAAGTTCCAAGGTAGAAGAAGATGAACAGTGAGCACAACAAAATCTAAAGAAAGGCATTTTTTAATCTGGATTTTAAACAAAAAAGAGACCAAAAAAAAAAGCTAAAGTATCGGAGGAGGATTACCAACCCTTTATGCTTAATTAAGATACCCATCAAATCATGGTTGATTGAAATTGAATGGATTTACAGAGTTGCTTAGGGTAGAGATTTGGGTGAGGAATTTTTAGAGGTTCTAGTGTTTTGGGAAGTTGGGAATTTGAAGAAAGAATATGAAGAACATATGAGAGAAACGAGGACAACTGTTGATTAAACGAATCTCATGCTTGTCAATGACCCAGTACTTGAGGTACGTAGTCACTTGGTTTCAATGAACTCACTCCAAAAAATTATAACAGTTGAGCTGGATCAAACCTACTGAACTACTGTGACTCTCTGTGGTATGGCCAGTGCCATAGGTGCACCCTACTCTGTCCCCACCCTTGAATCCCCACAAATGCTTGCTGGTGAGTACAAAAAACCTACTAAAATCATTCCTAATTGTCCATATTGTAACAACTTATTGAGATATTGAAGTCGAAAGAGAATACATATAATACTGAGTCAGCATGAATAAGATGAAGTGTTAAACAATAGTGGCTGGTCATCTAATGGCACAGTGACACTACTCTCTAAACTTCTGAATCCATTTGAAGTTGAAGCGCCATCCCATATGCTGGACGGTACAGCTATGAAGGATTCCACCTGTTGAAGGTTTTGTTGAATCATTGTATGCCCTGCAGACATTCTCAATCCCTCTAACTCAATGGAAACTTCTCTCATTGTGGGCCTTTTCTTGCTATTCAAATTCAAGCACCGTTTGGCAAGGTTAGCAACTACCTCAATATCATCTTTTTCGCCACCTTTGACAACCTGTACATCAAGGATTTCAAAGAGACGGTTCTCTTTTATTGAAGAGATAAAGTAATTGGCCAAGTTTTTCCCTTCTCCTGATCTAGTTGATGATATTGGCTTCTCTCCAGTTAAGAGCTCTACAAGAACCACTCCAAAGCTATAAACGTCGCTCTTGTCAGTGAATTGGTTTGTTTGGAAGTACTCGGGATCCAAATAACCAAAAGTGCCCTGCACTCTAGTTGTTAAATGAGTTTTATCAATTGCAATTGACTTTGAAGTTCCAAAATCAGAAACTTTAGCTCTATATTTATCATCTAACAGTATGTTTGTGGATTTGATATCTCTATGATAAATTGGTGTAGCAGCTGATGAATGCAAATAAGACAATGCTCCAGCAACTTCTATAGCAATTCTTAATCGATTCTCCCATGTAAATATGAAGTCTTCACTTTGGTTATGGGTATAGTGGAAAAGGGTTCCATTTGAGATGAACTCATATACTAGTAGAGGAACTTCAGTTTCCAAGCAACAACCTAACAATTTAACCACATTTCTGTGATTGATTTGGGAAAGTATGACAACCTCATTAATGAATTGCTCAACTTGATCTTTATCCACCTCTTCATCCAATTTTTTGGACTTTTTAACTGCCACAATTCTTCCATCTACTAACATACCTTTGTAAACAGTACCCTGCCCTCCCTGACCAAGAATCCGGTTTATGCTATAGTGATCTGTGGCCTTCTCCAACTCTTCTGCAAGGAAAATCTTTGTTTTCTCAACGTTACTTTCCTCTGAAGATATTTGGTGTTGTAGTAACAAACCACCATTTTGTTTGAAGAAATTCTCTTTCATTTTTCTACTTTTTATTTTCTTATGTAATTGGTATAACCAGAAACTACCAAGCAGTAGTAACAATATTGTGAAGCTCGAGCCAATACCTACACCACCCACAAAAGTCAAAGATCTGGTTGCAGTCTCAAATAACACAAAAGTTATAATAAACAAATTAAATTTAACAAAGTTCAATCCATCTTAACTATATATTATGATTGTTCACTTAAACTTGGATTCAGTTTATGAATTTAAGTGCTAAGCTCATGCTTTGATCTTTAGAAAATAGGCATAACAATTTTGCATGATAAAGCATAACACCCATTCTCATACTAAAAGGAGCTTTGTATATCCATTCTTTTAAAAATATAAATAGGTGTTAATGAAAATTTGCTACAGGTAAAAGTAAAACCTAATAACCCAGGTTTTATGCAAAATTTTGCAATATTCTATTAGTTATAGCAACATAATAATCTTGTATTAAATAACACTATTAAGAGAACGTAAGTAAATCTTAGTCAAAGATTGATGGGAGATTTAGAAAAATTGACTTGTAATATGATTTTTCATTTTCTCTATTGAATCAATTTCTAGGTACTTGGAATTTGACAATTTTGATCTCCAATTTTGCCCCTGAAGCCTTCAATGAACCTTTCAAGTTCCAAAATATCTTTTACCCAGATTAAAAATAAACTAGGAAGCACAAGTAACTGTAGGGATGCAAATAGGTTGGGTTTGAAATGAGATCAACCTAAATCGAACATGACCTGAAACTACTCCAACAAGAGATTGAATCCAACCCTAGTTGACCAAATGAAATGGAAAACAAAACCCGATCTGACCTGGACTAAATATTTCAAAGCTACAACAATATCAATGAATCAAGTTTGGCACAGGTCAACACTGACCTAAACCTGACTGAAAACCTGATCAAGATTGATCCCACCCTTACCTGATAAGGTTGGGTACATGGGGATTCGCTACTTAGCCCGACTCACTTTCATCCCTAAGTAACTCCATGGATAATAGAGGTTGCATTTCATTTATATACCAAAACGATCACCAAAAAAAAATACTATATTCCAAAACATAGCGAGAAACTCATAAAATAAAGTGAAACCTTTCTTGGACCAAAAATGAATGTAGTAAAGTCTAACAATTTAGATCCATGACAAGGAAATTAAGTGTCAACAACCTAAACCACATTCAGAATGTTCTAGAAAACTACAAAAGTTAAAAGGAAAATAATGCTGTTTGAAGATAAAGGTAAAGTGCATATAAGAGATATGCTCAAACTAACAAGCATGGTCTGTTGTGTAGTGCAAGATAGTACGACTTGTATGCATGTATTCTTTGCCAAGTAGTAGTTTGTTGAATGGTAAGACAAACATATATATGAAAGTGTTCTACTGATCAGTCAGTTCAATCAGAGAGCCTTTTTCGAAAGTAAACTAAAATTTTATAAAAGGAAAAAAAATGCAAATATACAATAGGGGCCCAGCCAAACGAAAAAAGAAGGCCACCATACCCAAACTAGCAAATCAACAATCTGAAAAGACAAAAAAAAAAAAGAAAAAAAAAGCTAGCCTGGCCAAAAATCAATCAGACAAGCAAAACTCAAACCAGATATACGCACCAAAATAGCCCACAATCAAAAAAAAAAAAACCAGATCCACATAAATCCCAAATCAAACATACCAAACAACCTAACAAGAAGAACCCAAACTAAACCAACCTAACTTGAGCCAAGACAACCATCTCAAATTGAGTTTCTCCCCTGGCTTTCTCTGCTACCTCTACCACTATGCTTTTTGTGCCTCTTCTACCAGGTTGAATCACATTGTCTGCATAAAAGTCAATGAGTTTCCTTATTTTTCTACTCTCCTGTAGGCCTCCAAAACTGTAGGAATCTTCAAACTCCTTAGTAGAATCCTCCTTGCATTGTTCTTCCTCTAAGCCATACCAAGAAGTTTTGGACTTCCGTCGCCGAGTCCTCCTCCAACATAAAATTTTCTTTTGCTCACTTTTCTCCACCCAAGAAAAACAAACCCAAAGAATTCCCCACATGAACACATGGACATTGTGATCCACATGTTGCTTTAATGGATCTACCTCCCCTTCCTATTCCTCAATAGAGGTGCTTTCACCCTCAACACCAGGTTTCCCAACAGTTCCTTTAGCCACCAACCTAGTAACTTCAGAAGTCATCAGGGACTCACAACCACTATTAACAGAAAAACTTACTCCTCTTTTTAAAGGTGAACCCCCCATCCCCCCACCCCCCACCCCCCACTACCAACATCTGGACACCACTTGACTCCCAAGAATTTCTAAATTATAAAGTAAATATTTATGGATCCTAACCTCTCTTGGGCCAAAGGTGCTTTTCAAGAGGTCTCAAATGGATCTCTCTGGGACCACCACTGGAACCCGAGAGTCTGAGACTTAGGTCCCTCACTGCCATTAATTTAAGGGACGGTGGAGTGATCTCAGGCCCAAAAGGCAAAGACAGAGGCCCATTCGTGGTCACTACTTGACAACCTGTGATTTTGCCTAAGTTTGGATCCAAACCCACAACCATGGTATTCTTCTGAAGTCTGAACCCTCCTTCCAAGATGGTGATTCTTCTCCTCCTCTGTTCTTTGTTTCAGGATTCCCTTCAACCTCATGAGAACAAAAGATTACGGTGTTTTGGGTGGATGTCTACCTTGACAGTGTTACTTAACCCTAAACATGCCTCTCGCCCGTCCACTTTCACACCTTCACCACCCACTCTCCGGCTCCACAGCACCCTCATTAGATTGAAAAACTCAATTCTTTTCCTATTTCATCTGAACAACCTTCTTTTGCTGGAAACTAGCAGCCAAACATCATCTACCAGCCATGCTTGCACTTCCAGGGCCAAGGAACAAGTAATAGGGCAGTTTCACCCAAATCATAAGAGGGTTTTTATTTTGAAGAATAGGTAAAATATCAAAAGGACCCTTATACAACTAGAGGTTGCAGACAGGGAATATATGTCGATACATACAAAAAGAATGCCTATGCCACCAAGTCCAAAGAAGTCAATACAGCTCCAGTCCAGGTTCAACAAACCCCCTTTTCACATCTCCAAATTCTTTAAAAATAACCCAAAACCTAGAATGTAACAGAAACCTAAAAAACTCTAAACTACATCTTTGATAGCCCTCTAATATCCAGTCTTTCCAAGTTTGTTTACTGATGTTGAAGAGCTAATTGGCTACTGTTAAAACGATAAGAGATTGGGCTTGCACCTAGCTTCAACTGTGGACTTTAAGGAAAAAAAGTAGACATCTACTAGCAAAAAGCTTGATCGTGGATTTCAGACGGCACCTTTAGGCCTTAGTTGTCTACTCTTTGAATTCCCTTGGATCAACACCCAAACCTTCTAATGCACCTACCAAGTAGTGATGAAGCTATGCTTCCCCTCAACCACATACTTACTAGCTACAACCACCCAAATTGTGCCATGAATCACCTTGACCGCCACCTCTCCCTCTTCCAAAATTCCCAACCCAACCATAGAAAAGAATGTTAAATGAACATGCTTTTTTATTTCACATGTATGAATCCAAATCATCCATTAGATACGGAATCCTCTAGATTTCCCATGTGCTTACTATTGCTATTAACACACATTGACACTTCTGCTATCTTGTTTGAAGTTTTTTCTAGTAATATCACCCATAAATGAAGTGAAACCTTTCTTGGACCATAAATGAATGTACTAAAGTCTAACAATTTAAATCCATGACAAGGAAATTAAGTGTCAACAACCTAAAACACATTCAGAATGTTCTAGAAAACTACAAAAGTTAAAAAGAAAATAATTCTGTTTGTAGATAAAGGTAAAGTGCATATAAGAGATATGCTCAAACTAACAAGCATGGTCTGTTGTGTAGTGCAAGATAGTACGACTTGTATGCATGTATTCTTTGCCAAGTAGTAGTTTGTTGAATGGTAAGACAAACATATATATGAAAGTGTTCTACGGATAAGTCAGTTCAATCAGAGAGCCTTTTTTGAAAGTAAACTAAAATTTTATAAAAGGAAAAAAATGCAAATATACAATAGGGGCCCAGCCAAGCAAAAAAAGAAGGCCACCATACCCAAACTAGCAAATCAACAATCTGAAAAGACAAAAAAGAAGCTAGCCTGACAAAAAATCAATCAGACAAGCAAAACTCAAACCAGATATACACACCAAAATACCCCACAATAAAAAAAAAAAAAACCAGATCCACATAAATCCCAAATCAAACATACCAAACAACCTAACAAGAAGAACCCAAACTAAACCAACCTAACTTAAGCCAAGACAACCATCTCAAATTGAGTTTCTCCCCTGGCTTTCTCTGCTACCTCTACCACTATGCTTTTTGTGCCTCTTCTACCAGGTTGAATCACATTGTCTGCATAAAAGTCAATGAGTTTCCTTATTTTTCTACTCTCCTGTAGGCCTCCAAAACTGTAGGAATCTTCAAACTCCTTAGCAGAATCCTCCTTGCATTGTTCTTCCTCTAAGCCATACCAAGAAGTTTTGGACTTCCGTCGCCGAGTCCTCCTCCAACATAAAATTTTCTTTTGCGCACTTTTCTCCACCCAAGAAAAACAAACCCAAAGAATTCCCCACATGAACACATGGACATTGTGATCCAGATGTTGCTTTAATGGATCTACCTCCCCTTCCTATTCATCAATAGAGGTGCTTTCACCCTCACCACCAGGTTTGCCAACAGTTCCTTTAGCCACCAACCTAGTAACTTCAGAAGTCATCAGGGACTCACAACCACTATTAACAGAAAAAACTTACTCCTCTTTTTAAAGGTGAACCCCCACCCCCCCACCCCCCACTAAGGCCTTTACTTACAAATTCATTACCACATTCAACAACCCTCTAAGAGCTGCTCTTCTACAAGAGATCCTAACTACCAACATCTGGACACCACTTGACTCCCAAGAATTTCAAAATTATAAAGTAAATTTTTATGGATCCTAACCTCTCTTGGGCCAAAGGTGCTTTTCAAGAGGTCTCAAATGGATCTCTCTGGGACCACCACTGGAACCTGAGAGTCTGAGACTTAGGTCCCTCACTGCCATTAATTTAAGGGACGGTGGAGTGATCTCAGGCCCAAAAGGCAAAGGCAGAGGCCCATTCGTGGTCACAACTGGACAACCTGTGATTTTGCCTAAGTTTGGATCCAAACCCACAACCATGGTGGTATTCTTCTGAAGTCTGAACCCTCCTTCCAAGATGGTGATTCTTCTCCTCCTCTGTTCTTTGTATCAGCATTCCCTTCAACCTCATGAGAACAAAAGATTACTGTGTTTTGGGTGGATGTCTACCTTGACAGTGTTACTTCGTCCTAAACATGCCTCTCGCCCGTCCACTTTCACACCTTCACCACCCACTCTCCGGCTCCACACAGCACCCTCATTAGATTGAAAAACTCAGTTCTTTTCCTATTTCATCTGAACAACCTTCTTTTGCTGGAAACTAGCAGCCAAACATCATCTACCAGCCATGCTTGCACTTCCAGGGCCAAGGAACGAGTAATAGGGCAATTTCACCCAAATCATAAGAGGGTTTTTATTTTGAAGAATAGGTAAAATATCAAAAGGACCCTTATACAACTAGAGGTTGCACACAGGGAATATATGTCGATACATAAAAAAAGAATGCCTACGCCACCAAGTCCAAAGAAGTCAATACAGCTCCAGTCCAGGTTCAACAAACCCCCTTTTCACATCTCCAAATTCTTTAAAAATAACCCAAAACCTAGAATGTAACGGAAACCTAAAAAAATCTAAACTACATCTTTGATAGCCCTCTAATATCTAGTCTTTCCAAGTTTGTTTACTGATGTTGAAGAGCTAATTGGCTACTGTTAAAACGATAAGAGATTGGGCTTGCACCTAGCTTCAACTGTGGATTTTAAGGAAAAAAAGTAGACATCTACTAGCAAAAAGCTTGATCGTGGATTTCAGATGGCACCTTTAGGCCTTAGTTGTCTACTCTTTGAATTCCCTTGGATCAACACCCAAACCTTCTAACGCACCTACCAAGTTGTGATGAAGCTATGCTTCCCCTCAACCACATACTTACTAGCTACAACCACCCAAATTGTGCCATGAATCACCTTGACCGCCACCTCTCCCTCATCCAAAATTCCCAACCCAACCATAGAAAAGAATGTTAAATGAGCATGCTTATTTATTTCACATGTATGAATCCAAATCATCCATTAGATACGGAATCCTCTAGATTTCCCATGTGCTTACTATTGCTATTAACACACATTGACACTTCTGCTATCTTGTTTGAAGTTTTTTATAGTAATATCACCCATAAGCTTGATACTTCTTATTTAATATGTGAGCAAAGGAAGGGCTTATTTTGGGAATTTGGCAAGGTTTTTTGGGCTAAATTTTAAAACTAAAAAGGATGGAGAAAGGAGTATCGGGGAGGATTCCCAAATCATTCAATCTTCAGCTTAGTGGAGTCTAAATGGCCTAAGAATCTTCTGTTTGACCATATGTTTTAGGATTCAAAAGGGCCCTAGATGGTCTCCTTGTAAAGCTCTACTAATGAGGCAAATTATGGCCAAAATGATGTTTTCTCTGAGGGAATATTTAAATAAAAAGTTAACACTTTTGGTGGCTAGGTGATGCAGTACATCTCTTAGACATGGAAAATATTGCTGAAAATTTTATTGATAAAAGGGAGAATCCAAAACTTCAGAAAGTATATGAAAGGACAAAGAGGACTAAGAAGGAAAAGTGGCCCAGTAGCAGCCCAATAGTCAAGCCAAGTAGCATCAATTAAGTCCAGTCTCTGTTAGGGTGCTTAATATATTAGTTTAGTATTTTTTTTTAAGTTTTATTAGAAGTTTACGTTTTACCTTTTCTAAAGAAGTCAGTTTTCTATTGCAATCCAGTTTTCTTTTTCTTTGAAAAGCTTAGTTTCCTATTGCAAGTCAGTTTCCTTTTCTTTTTGGAGTAATTAACTCTTCCCTATTATAAAAGGGAAGGTTGGTAAATCTTTTAAGAACAGGATTGATAATTGGAATTAATTAATTTTTACTTTTCACGCTACAGGAATCTGCCTTACTAGAGTCAGGTAATCCTAGAGTCTTTGTCTCCTTTACTCTTTTATTGAATATAAGGCTGCATTTGGCATTCCTTATTTTAAGGACTTATCTCCTTTTTGCAGTTAAAAACTCAGTATTCATAGGGGCATTTTAACTGCAAAAAGGAGAATAAGGAATGCCAAATACAGCCTAAGAGAGGATCACAGCTCTTTCTAATTTTGTGGTTTAGACAGTGTTCCACAAATTAGAAGCTGAATCTTACCTTAAATTTCTGGGATAAGAGACTTGTTCTAGGAATTTTTGGTGAGTTAATTAAAACACAGCTAACCATTCAGAGCTGTGCTACATCAATTGGTATCAGAGCTTTGTTCTTCTTAAGAACACTGATCCATCAGCTGTGCTGAAATCAAAGGGTGGAATAGATCAGAATTCAATTTCAAGGGAAGAATTTCAGAAATCTCAAGAAGAATTGTGGACTGAGATTAGGCCAGACCCACATGCCAAGCCTCCCTTTCAGTGGCGGTGGCGCAGTGCCAGTCCATGCACTGTCCCCATGAGCATGTGTGCGCCCATGAGGAACCCTGGTAGCCATGCTAGCCATTAAACAGGGCCACCCCGCGAGGGAAGTTGGTCTAGGAGTGCCAAGGTCAGGCACCCAAGGAGGTCGACCACCCCTCCTCAAAGAGTACTTTAAGCTTTTGGTGATCTGTCAATAGAAAACATGAGTTCTCCCAATAATCATACTGGAAAATTTACGATAGTTCTCTCAAAATTTAGCCAATAACCCACCTTTGTCCAGCAAACAAATTCCTCAAAATCCTAGTCCAAAACCTCACCAAACCAGGTCTGCTGTGTTAGGTCATAATTGTGGAAAACTTGGATGTGTACGAGGACATTGTCGGGCTAGACAGCTTGTCATGTTTGATGATGGAAGTCAGGGGACGATTATGTTTATTTAGGAAGATGAGCAAGAAGAAGCAGTGCCTTGTGATGAATAACAAGAAGAGGAAGATGCTATAGGCCCAAGGGATTGTGGTCCATGTTTGGTGAATAGGAGGTCCTTCTGCACTCCTAAGAAGGAAGAAAATTGGCTTAGGCATAATATATTCACCACCACTTGCTCCCTTGGAGGCAGGACAGAAAAGTTATTATCAATTCAGGAAGTTGGGAGAATGTTATCTCACAAGAAGCAGTAAATAAATTGAATCTATAAACAGAGCCACACCCACACCCCTACTAGTATCAACATCCAAAACAAAATCCTACTTAGCCTCAACTTAGCCTTTTTAACTTCTGCACCAGGGCTTTTCTAGGAGCAATTTCTTGCTTCAGCCAATCCCAGATAGTGGAAATTGGGACTAATGCTTGAGATTGCCCGAAGAAGCTGGTCCAGGAAAAATCAGATTGTGGGAATCAGGGGCATAGTATTTGGAATTGTAGGTTATAATTCAATTTTTAGGCACTTGGATGTCCCAAAATCATGTGCATATATTTGAGCATCTATGGAGTTCTAATTCATACATTTGTGACAAACCTAATCTCCCCGCAAGGGTTTATTTTGTCAATTCTCATGTTGGGTAATATATACACCTTGTGCATGATATATAATAAAATAAAAAGATATGTTATACCTAATAGTATCATTTAATATAACATCAAAATCATCACCATCATCATTATTTAATAATACCTACATTTTTTTTACAATTATCTCTATTAAAAGCAAGACAGTCAACTATTTAGATGAAATGGTTTACCAGACAATTTGAATTATTCTCCACCAAGAGAATTAATTCTCATATAACAGTCATACATTGGAATTTCAATGCATTGTTCTAATGCATAGATATTTGAATTCCTTATGTTTAAATATCCATGAGAGTTTTATTTCACACGGTGAAAATGCATTATAACTGTATAAAAGTAAGGTTTCACCTATCCGATCATAAGCAAAATAGTTAATCAAAGGAAAAAAAAGGATAAGGAAAAATGGTTTAGAATTTGGGAAGATCAATATGAATCAGACCTGGCCTGATCACGGCTCTGGGACGGGAAATTCTTCAAGGCATGATGATCTTTACCGTTCAACTAATGCTCTAGTCATACTCTACGATCATTCCACAGTGATTCATATCTTAGAGAAGCAAAAGTTCATCTCATGGCTGTGGCTCGTTAATTTAGAGGGTAAGAGTTGCTTTAAAACCATTAAACATGTGAAGCCAAAACACTTAAACCCAAAAGCACAAAGCCTAAAATTGGGACTTTTTACTTTTGGGCTTTGGAGGTGAAGAAGCTTATCCAAATATAACCTAAATCTTTTTTCTTCCAACAGTTTCCATTTCCAATTAATTGGATGACTAGAACGGGCCCCTTTTTAGTATGGATTCTTTTGGTTTTGGTTCCTTGAAGTTAATGGAAATCACTATTCGAATCGACTGATAGGAATAAGCAACAATCGGCAGTTTTGACAGTTACTGACAGGCAGTTTTGACAGCTAAGGGCTGTTGGGTGCTTAACAAGATGCCAGATCAACCTGGCTGAGTCACCAGTCCAGTTAGTTAAGTTTGTTACCATACAGTTGTACTTGAAACTACTTTCTGTTACTTCTGTTTCTGCTTTCTGTTACTCATGTAAAGAATAGTATATAAGCATCAGAATGGGCAGAATAAAGCAGCAGAATTGTTACCTTATTCCAACTTCCTTTTCCCTCCAATTCTTCCCTTCTTCTTCTCTAATTCTTTCCATCCTCTTCTTCTCTTCTTCTCACTTTTATTCCCAATTCTTCTGTTTTCTAAAGATTTTGGAGTTGATACACAAGTGTGTATCAAGTGGTATCAGAGCTTGATCTTGGCACCATTGCTTAAGGATTTCAATTTGCAGCAAGACCAGTCATGGCGGAAGGTACCAGAGACCAAGAAGCTAGGAGGCTCGAGGAATCCTTCAAGAACTTTACGTGTGAGGCAAACCAGAGGCAAGATCAAGCAGATGCTCGAATTACTGAGTTAAGCGAAATGTTTGACAGATCTCTGGCTGAAATGAGGGAGTTACTTACAGCCTTGAGTTTCCAAGTTCAAACCATTAATGCCCAACAGAACCAGCAGATGAATGTGCCACAACAGAACTCCACAAGATTGACTCAAATTGATTTTCCAAGATTCAGTGGTGAGGATTTCAAGGGTTGGCTGTACAAGGTGGAGCAATTCTTTGAATTCGATAGGACTGCCGCTGAGAACAAGATCAGGGTAGCCGCAATCCACTTAGAAGGTAAGGCCCTACAATGGCATCAAATGTATGCCAAGAGTAGGGGATTCAGGGGTTTACCTGTTTGGGAGGAGTACTTGAGAGCCATGAATGAGAGATTTGATGAACAAATTTATGATGATCCCCTCGCTGAGCTCAAGAACCTTAAGCAAACAGGTTCCCTCCAAGATTACTTTGATGAATTTGACCAATTATACACACGAGCAGATGTGGCTGAGACCCAAGCTCTCAGCTTCTTCCTTGCAGGCCTCAAGAAGGAAATTCAAAATCCAGTTAGGATGTTTAACCTTGTATCACTCTCCCAGGCTTATGGAATGGCCAGATTACAGGAGATCACTAATGAGTCATTACTTGCAGTGGCCAAGACTCTCCTCAAACCATAACATCAGTCCCTTCCAAGGCCTCAACTTCCTGTATCAACGAAACCACCCCAACAGGCCTTATTGCCTAGACCGCCACAGCAACCCTTATTACCAAGACTGTCACCACCAGCTCTCTCAGCTAGAAACAGTCAGGCTGGAATTCTACCATTGCCTCCCAGTGCACTGCCCTTGAACAAGGGTAACTCTAGACATACTAGAACCCTGTCTAATAAAGAGTTGGAGGAGAGAAGAGCCAAGGAGTTGTGCTTTACATGTGGTGATAAATATGAACAGGGCCATAGGTGTAAGGGAAAACAATTGTATTCCATCACAATTGCTGAAGAAGAGGAAGGTGGGTGAATTGCCTGTGAAGGGGAGACATCTACTACTGAAGGGGAGACTCCACTCATTGAAGAAGAAACACCAGTGGAGGATCTACAACCCTTGATATCTCTCCATGCTCTATTGGGGCAAACTGAGACTATTCAATACAACACCATGAGGATCACTAGCTCTTATAAGAGGAGGAATTTGCATACATTGGTGGACTCAGGAAATTCACATAACTTTTTTGATGCTGTAATGGCAAAAAAAGATAGGTTGTGCACTAGAAACCACAAGGGGCCTCTTAGTCAAAGTAGCAAATGGAGAGCTGCTGACTTGCAATGCAATATGTAGAGGCTTCACCTGGTCCATGCAAGGGTATGTTTTTACAACTGATGTACTGATACTAAATCTAGGTGGCTGCGAACAAGTACTTGGAATACAGTGGTTAGAAACACTTGGTGATGTTCTTTGGAACTTTAGAACTTTGAGAATGGAATTCACCTTAGCCGGTAGACAAATAGTATTGTTCGGTGAGCAAACTGCAGCAGTAATGGCAGTACCTGAGAAAACCTTGTCTCAACAACTGAAGAAAACCACTGACAGTGGACTAGTTCAGTTCCTTACCATTCATGTCAGAAGCAAGGAAGAATCGGTTGCACTTCCCTCAATTATGCAACTAGCAGCAGGAACTTCGGTAATCCCTACATCCATTCAGGCTCTTTTAGATGAATTCAGTGATGTTTTTGATGAACCTAGAGGGTTACCACCACATAGGGCATATGATCACAAGATAGTATTAAAGGACAACACTAATCCTATTAGCTTAAGGCCCTATAGGCACTCATCAATTCAGAAAGACATTATAGAACAGATCATTAAGGAAATGCTAGATAATGGAGTCATAAGAGCCAGTAATAGTCCATTCTCTTCCCCAGTTATTCTTGTAAAGAAAAAGGACAGCACTTGGAGAATGTGTATTGATTACAGAGCTCTCAACAAAGCCACTGTAAAGGATAAATTCCCTATTCCAGTGATTGAAGAACTCTTAGATGAATTGCATGGGGCTGTTATTTTCTCCAAGATTGACCTCAGATCTGGCTACCACCAGATTGGAAAGCATGTTGGAGATGAGTATAAGACTGCATTTAAGACTCATGATGGTCATTATGAGTTTCTTGTCATGCCATTCGGCCTTATTAATGCACCCTCAACATTTCAAAGCTTAATGAATGAGATGTTTAGGGCCTTCTTAAGGAAGTTTGTACTGGTGTTTTTGATGGCATATTGGTGTATAGCCCTTCCAAGGAACAGCGCATGACTCACTTGAGGCAAGTACTTACCATACTCAAAACTCATACCTTGTATGCCAAAAGGAGCAAGTGTAGCTTTGGCAGTACCAAGGTTGAGTACTTAGGCCATTTTATCTCCGCCAAAGGGGTTTCAACTGATCCAAAAAAGATAGAAGCAGTCCTAAGATGGCCAACACCTGCAACCGTTAAGCAATTAAAGGGATTTCTAGGTCTCACAGGTTACTATAGGAGATTTGTGAGGAACTATGGTCATATCAGCAAGCCCCTAATTGCTCTATTAAAGAAATATGGGTTTAAGTGGAACGAGGAAGCAGAAGAGGCCTTCCAGAAGCTCAAGCAAGCCATGGCTTCGGCACCAGTACTTTCCTTACCGGACTTCTCCAAGGTTTTTGTTGTCGAGATAGATGCTTCAGGTCATGGAATTGGTGCTGTTTTGTTACAAGAAGGCCACCCACTTGCATTCATCAGCAAGGCACTCTCCAAAAGACACCAGCAACTCTCAGTTTATGAGAGAGAACTACTGGCCTTGGTTTATGCAGTTAAAAGATGGGAACACTACCTAACTGGAAGGCACTTTGTGGTAAAAACTGACCATCAGAGTTTAAAATATCTACTAGAACAGAAGATCACAACCCCTGGACAACAGAGATGGTTGACAAAGCTACTTGGTTTTGACTACGAGATCCAATATAAGAAGGGGAGAGAAAATGTAGTTGCTGACACTCTTTTAAGGGTGCATAGTTCTAAGTTGTTTGCCTTAGCAGTATCAAGTATACAGTCTGGCCTCTTAGAGGAAATACAAGCTAGTTGGGAGAAGGATGAGTATCTCCAACAACTCATTGCTTCTCTCCAAGAATCTCAAGTTCCTTCCGTTACCCCATACACACAGTATTCTTGGGATAATGCAGTTCTAAAAAAGAAAGGGAGAATAGTTGTGGGGAACAATCCTGCTTTAAGGAAGAAAATCATTCATCTAATGCACAGTACACCAATTGGGGGCCATTTAGGTGTCTATGCTACCCTCAAGAGAATGCAGGCAGTATTTTTCTAGAAAAGAATGGCAAAGGATGTAAGACAGTTCATCAGAGCTTGCAGCATCTGTCAAAGATGCAAATATGACCACTCGGCTGCTCCCGGTCTCTTGCAGCCCCTTCCAATTCCAGAAGGTGCTTGGCAAGCAATAAACATGGATTTCATTGAAGGATTGCCAAAGCCACAGGGCTTTGATGAGATTTTTGTTGTAGTAGACAGATTTACAAAATATGGTCATTTCATACCCCTTGCACATCCCTTTACAGCTTCCATGGTGGCTCAATCCTTCATGGATCATGTCTTTAAGCTATATGGGTTACCTAATTCCATTGTTAGTGACAGGGACTCTGTCTTTTTGATCACCTTCTGGCAAGAGCTATTTAAGTTGCAGAGTGTAGACTTGCTGCTATCATCCTCGTACCACCCTCAATCTGATAGCCAGACTGAGGTGGTTAATAGAAGCTTGGAGACTTATCTCCGGTGCATGGCTTGTGATCAACCTAAACAATGGGCTAAGTGGCTCTCCTTGGCCGAGTGGTGGTATAACACAACCTTCAATACAGCCATACACACATCTCCATTCGAGGCCTTATATGGGTATCCTCCACCTATCCACGTGTCCTACTTCCCAGGAGATTCAGCTATAGCTTCTATTGATCAACAATTGCAGGACAGAGAGTCAATGTTGCAACTCCTAAAATACCACTTGACTCGAGCCCAGAAAAGGATGAAGACCTTGGCTGATAGAAGAAGATCTGAAAGGAAGCTTGACATTGGAGATTAGGTCTATGTGAAACTGAAGCCTTATAGGCAATTTTTTGTAGCTCACAGAGATAACCATAAGCTTTCTCCCCTTTATTTTGGCCCTTACAAGGTGCTCGATAAGGTTGGTGAGGTAGTGCTATCCTAGCTAGGAGAATGGTGAAGAGAGGCAACCAGGCAGCCACCCAAGTCCTCATACAATGGAGCCATAGGCCTGTTGAAGAAGCTACATGGGAATATCTTTATGACTTCCAGGCTCTATACCCAAACATAGTCCTTGTGGAAAAGGACTCTTAAAGGAGGGAGTATTGATAGGAACAAACAACAATCGGCAGTTTTACAGTTACTGACAGGCAGTTTTGACAGCTAAGGGATGTTGGGTGCTTAACAAGATGTCAGATCAACCTGGCTGAGTCACCAGTTCAGTTAGTTAAGTTTGTTACCATACAGTTGTACTTGCAACTACTTTCTGTTACTTCTGTTTGTGCTTTCTGTTACTCATGTAAAGAATAGTATATAAGCCTCAGAATGGGCAGAATAAAGCAGCAGAATTGTTACCTTCTTCCAACTTCCTTCTCCCTCCAATTCTTCCCCTCTTCTTCTCTAATTCTTTCCATTCTCTGCTTCTCTTCTTCTCACTTTTATTCCCAATTCTTCTGTTTTCTAAAGATTTTGGAGTTGATACACAAGTGTGTATCATCGGCCTACCAATTGAAAGATAAAGGATCGACGTACCTAAATCGGTTTACTAATAGATGTGAGAAAAAGCAGGGAATTACCTATAACCCAAGGAATATATCTTTTAACCTCTTTTTCCTTCATACAGCCAACTCCAATTTTCTTCCCATCGCCGTGATAACCATGTGGACAGGAGCAACTATAATTCCCAGGTCCATTTACACAAGTCCATCCGCAATCGTTGGTCTTTGTGTCCGCGCATTCATCAATATCTGAAAATACATACAACCAAAAGGAAGATATATAGCGGTGACTTCCTTCAGCTCAATCTATCTATTTACTATTTCAAACACAGGAAAATTAACACAAACTGATTCATCAACTCTTCTACGCACTGGGGGATAAAGAAAAAGATCCTACCATGGCAACCTTGTCGAAGATAAGGATTCCCCTCATAGCCGCGGTTACAGAAACAAGCATATCCATCTCCAGAGGTGACATTCCTGCAGTAGGAATTGGGGCCACAGTTGGACGAGGGATTAGCGGTCTCACAGGTCCCATTCCCAATAACCCAATCCAGCACCACTGGGCGCTTCGCCGTAGGGTTTTCCTTATATGCGGTAACATTAAAATCATTCCCGAGCCACTCCTTGTCAGCTATGAAAGCGTACGCGGTGTCATTTAAAGCTGTCTCACGACTTGATTGCAGTTCGAGGTACTGAAGGAGCGGCAAGATAGAAGTCTGGCAACAACCATAACCACCGTTGCAACCAGTTGGTGCGATCCTAACGCGTTTATTGACCTCAACGGTTCCGGACATGAATATACAAGTTGACAGGCAGCCTCCGACGCGTATACCACCACTTATCATGTAGCCAAGGATATCGCAACCCACAGTCGTGAATACGTTACGGTCTTGTGATAGGTAGAAGGGAGTGTTTATCAAGTTGAGAAAGTACTGACTTTCATTATAACTAGCATTGAAAAGCCAGAGTCTGTTGGTAATGATCTTAACTTTGTTTTCAGGCAATATTTCTATCACCTCCGAAGCTTTTGGAAACCCAATACTAATTGTGGGGGTATAACCGGCGGCGGCAGTCGAATCACAAGAAACTTCGAACGAGGAGTCTTTGGAACAGTTAGATCCAATACCGAACGGATAGGGAATACTGACGTTGCCGCATTTGTCCTGACACCCAGGTAATGCCAGAGATGATGATGCTGCTGCTACTTCTGTCACTGCTAATTCATCCTTTAGCAATACAAGTAATAAAGACAAAGAGATGAACTGAAGCGTCGGCCGTTGGGCTCCTCCATTTCTCGCCATTCTTCCAAGTTTGCAGAAGTGATGCGGGAGATACAGTGGATGATCTTCCGAAGATCAGCCACTCATCCAGTCACAAGAAAATTCTTAATTTGGAGTCGGCATCTGCTGCTGTGTTTACACTACTCCCGTCCATGTGGGATATAAAATTGCATAACCCTTACGTCATTGCAGAGTTAAAATCAACGTCTGCAATTCTTCTCGTCATAATCAACGCCAGGATCAAAGATTCAATGGTAAATGAATTTCGCGGCAAGACCACCACAAACAGACGAAGCTTCCGAAAGTTGCCTCCTGGCTCGCTGTAAAAGTGTAGAGGGAATGCCTGTTCGGAAAAAAAAAAAAATTCAGACGCCAAGTCAATAAAAAAAAAAAAATCAATCACGCAAGGCTTAAAGTAAACTAATTTATTTTCTTCATCATATTCATAGCACACCAAACGTTCTTTATCCAATGGAGGCTTCACTTTGGTTTCCTCTCTTTCCTCAAAATATCATTTCTTAAAATACCAACTCAGCATCCCCGTTATCCTAAAATCTATCTCTAATCCCAATCACTAAATCATCTCCTCTTCTAAAATTTCTTGTAAACTATCCTCACTTGAAACCTCCTAAAATATCTTTAATCTGTCTCTTCCCTCCTCTTATATCTCTCTCTATCTTTTTTTTTCATTTCTATCTTTATTCACTCTACGTATACGTGCATTTAATTTCCCAACCATTTTTTGTACTTTTTATAGAAAAATGTTATACAATTTTATTTTATTTATACATAGATAACGTACCAATTGAAAGTCTTCTCACTCATCCTAACCTGTAAAGTCATAGGCTCTTTTGCAAGAAAGTGAGAAACGGAATCATTCATATTTGCTGCTAAACATTTAATTATTTACACAATAATGTCATTATATGAAACAAAAGTAATGCTGGTTTGTCATTTCCTCTTTCATATTTGCTATTAAGCACCTAACTATTTAAACCGAAAATATTTTCAAATTTATAAATATAAATCATTCTCTCTCTCTGAGTTCCATATTTTGGGTCATCTAACTTAGTTCTAATATAAGGCCTTTGCATGCTCCTTCATCTATTTCTTTACCTAATGGTTCTTTAATGGTGACAACTCGTAGGTCGTAGGGGAGAAGTTCTCCTGCCCTGGTTTGTTGCTTAAGGATGTCCTGCATATCCCTACTTTTAAACATAATTTGTTGTCCATTGGAAAGCTTACATCCAAACTTGGTTATGTTGTCCTGTTCTCCTCTAATCACTATCTTCCATAGGATTGTATATTGAAGAAGATAACATTTTAGGTGCAATTAATAGCTACAATACATGGCACACTCGACTTGGACATGCACAGTTGTTTATTTTGACTAAGAGATGGTTTTCTTCCATTGTGACAAATGAGTGTCTCATATATACTTGTTAATATTTAGGATGCATACCACACAACTTCTCATTAAAACTGGAGTTTTGGGATGAATGTGTGTTCATAGTTGCATACTTTATCAATTATTTACCCTCTACCACTTAGTGGGCAGACACCCTATGAGGTTTTGACCGGAAAAAGGCCCTACTTACACCCAAGAATGACCACTTCCCAAAGACAAGTTTAACACACACTTCTTCGTGGGCAATTCCTATGGAACTCAAGGGTATAGGGTGCACAACTTAGCCACTGATCACATATTTATCTCTCAGGATATGTAACATTTTATGCACATATATTCCCCTTCGAAGGCATTTCCTCATCCTTTGACCATACACCCATCCTAGTTGACCCATTCACCCTCAACCCATATCTCCTACGATATCTGTTACCACTACAACATAGCCCATTACTTTTGAGGCCCCACAGAGTCTGTTCAAATCAATACATATCCTCAATGTGGCCTTTGCCCAGCCACCTCAAGGACCACATTTGCTATGGGCCTACTACAGAATTGCCTAATCTTGTTGAGCTCAATACCTATACATAGGTTGCTCATGATCCAAACTAGCAATGGACCCTAGAAGAAGAAATCACAGTTCTTGAACGCAACCGTACTGTTAGGTGGTTTCTAAAGATATATACAAGTTGAAGAATATGATTATCATGACACTTGCTCTAGTTCCCAAGCTTGTCACACTCTAATGTGCTTTTGTCGTTACCTGTGGAAGGGAATTTCACCAACTTGATATCAACAATGCCTTTTTGCATGGTGATTTACATGAAGAGGTCTATACAACCATTCCACTTGGATTTCCTTCTTCTTCAAAGAACAAAGTGTGTAAACTTCATAAATCACCATATGGGCTCAAGCAAGCTTCTAGATGCTAACTTGATAAATTTGCCTCTGATCCCAAAGGCATTGGGCTCTCTCAATCGAGGGTTGATTATTCACTCTTTGCTTATTCTCAACATAATAATTTCATTGATGTTTGGCCTGTATATGTTGATGATCTTGTAAGTGTTGATCTAGTTCACAATACAAGAAAAACAAGCTAAGCCGACGCTCACTAAACCGTCGGCTTAGCCATTTCAACCGCCGGCATAGACATGAGCCAGCGGTTCAATGGCCGCCATCTATAGTTGTGTCGCCCTAGGTCATGGACACCGGCTTAGAAGACAAAGACCGCCATCCTAGGGACCCGGTCCAACCATTCTTTTGCTAGTGGTGTTTAGAGAACCGCCGGCTTATATAGTGCACGACAACAATTCAAACTGCCGTTAATGGATGCCTTGACCGCCGGTTTAGTTATTGGGCCGGCGTCTCTGACCGCTAGTTTAGTTATTGAGCCGACACCCTTGACCATCGGCGGCGTATATTCATTTGTCATTTCCATAAACCGCCACCTTAGTTAAAATTTGTAATCAAATCCGGCTTTTTTAACCGCCGGTTTAGACTTAATTGTCATCTAAATAAACCACCACCATAAATGTTATATTTCATCAAAGGTGGCGGTTCGGACCGCCGGCATAGACATTATATAAACCGCGGGTTTAAGTATAGTGATTTGCCAAAGGTGGCGGTTTGCATGACCGCCGATGTAGGTTTAATTTTCTTTTTTTTTTAATTAAGAATGTCAGTTTAAACCTGCTGAAACCTAAAGCATAATTATGAAACTGAAACCTGAAACAAGAATTCAATACAATCCATTTTGATAATCTAATTTGCACTTATACTCAAGTTCTAGTAAGCTGATATACACTTAATCGAAACATAAATCTACTAAAATTAGTTCATGTAAACTCAACAAAGCAGGGCAACAGAAAGAAACCCCCAAAGGCATAAACAAATTATAACCACGACCATATCCCCAACCCTACTTAATATTGAAACTTAAAAAAAATAGACACTAAAAATAATAATTGTAAAAAAAAAAACAGACAAAATAAACACCCCAAAACTTTCCTTCCCCACTCTCACTCGTTTAAACGACCCAAAGACAGTTTACATGTGCTCTTGTCTGCAATCAAACACCATTTGCTGCTTACACTCTGGAGGCCATTCACCTTGCTGACCTTCCCCAGTTTGGGCCCTTCCGCTTTTCTGCAGTTCAGAGCATTGAAGTGGACGATAAGATATAAGCAAAACCCAACAAGTAAATTGGACAAATCAGAATTTTGGCTTCTTCAAGAGCTTTTGGGTCAAACTCTTCCCTGGATACTATTCATTCTCCGTGCTACAAGAAAGTTATGTATATTGGTAAGAGCTGCAATTAAAGAATTGATACAATAACTACCAAAAAAAGATACAGTAAAATGCAATTTTACCCAATTGCTTTCTGTAGGATAAGTTCATCCTCCTCAATCATATGATAAGTTTTTGTCAAAGCAGAGTTTTTGAAATAAGGATTAGTATCAAAAAAGAATTCCAACTTGAACCCCTTTGGATTATCAATCCTACACCACTTGATGTCCTTGAGATACTTGAGTGCCCCTTCATCACACTCTGAAATCTGAACTCCCGAAAATGCAAAAAGTCAATCACTTTAGAAACAATCAACAAGGAAAATTTGTAGATCATGTTCCCTTACCTCCTCTGCTAGAATTACATTGGTCTTCATAGCAGTGAACCAGAAATTAGGAACTCCCTTCTCTGCTCGAATGCATAAGTGAATGATCAGACATGGTAGACAAAAATCTAACAAAATTTAAAAACTAATAAAAGCAACCAGATTTGCTCTCATCAGGCACCTTCTGCACCTTTGTCCTCTTCTTGATCTGCTGCAGCTTCCCTGATCTATTTGGCACATGTTTTTATTGTTCTATTCCCAGGGAGATTCAAAAGCTTAAGAATCTAACTACATTGATTCTTTGGTAGAACCATTTATCCGAGGAGATTTCTCCTGAACTTGGGAACTGCAGTAGCCTGGAGTTGCTTGCTTTGAATGACAAGCTTTCACTGGAAACTTAAGATCACTGCACAGCTTGTGATTACTGCACAGCTTGTGATCACTGACAATGCTTTCACTGGAATGCTCACAGGGTCACAGTTTTACTAGTTAACTGGGTGGTTAGCCTGTTCAAATCATGGAAACCATCATTTAAGCAGGACCCAGAAGGGTGACTGGGTTATTAGCTGTACAGTCCAGTCCAAGCTTGACAACACTAGTGGGCACCATAGAAGTGAAATGATACATTTGCTATCCTTGCAAAGATGCTGGAGTTTGAAGATGGAGTAAAATTATAATCAGAGAAGGGAATTAAAAATTTTGGTTATTAAGGTAAGTTGAGGGAGGATAGAATTTAGTGTCTTGTGCCTCAACTTGATATTGTAACACTAATATTGGGAATTATTTCCCCCCTCGTTCTTTTGTTAGGTGCTGCCTCAGTTCAAATTCTCCCAAGTCCAGACAAGTTCAGTCAGTAGGCATATAGAATGTTTTATTGTACTCGTATTGAACAGGTGCATATTCGGTGGGCTAGAGTGCTGCAACAGTTTTTTTTGGAGTTACAGTGGCTGATTTCACAAATGATTGGAGACCAATTATATTGTGATAGTTTTTTGTATATTACTGATTCACTGTAAATGATATAGTGATACTTTTTGAGTAGTTCTTGAAACATGTTCTTTTTTACAGAAGAGGGTGCCCTAGTTCTTGATACATGTTCTTTTGTACAGCAAAGTGTGCCCCTCCCTTCTCATTCACATACTATTAATACAATACTTTTTGCCAAATTATCCAAAAAAAAAAAGAAACTGAATAAAACCTTCATATTACAAATCCCTAAGACAGGACCCTGATGAAAATCAGTTATATTTGCTCTTCCCTAGAAAGTAAGTCAACAATGAATTTGCACTCCTAGGGATCTATCTACATTAGATGTTCAATTTTTACTCCCAAGTACAGCCAAGTTCTGTCAGCTCCTCAAAACAAAATGTTTCATTGTACTCTCTGTCTAGACAAAGGATCAACTAGGAAATTTATTGATCTTGCTACTATTAGACGAAACTCTATTATATTAGACTTATGAAGTAGAACTCTACTCCTATGGATATTTGAGTGTGTTTCTTGTCCACAGTGGACTCTATTAGACGAAACTCTATTATATTAGACTTCTGAAGTAGAACCCTACTCCTTTGAATATTTGAGTGTGTTTCTTGTCAACAATATTTCTGTCAAGGCTTGTAAACATATTGGAAAAGGTTAGGTACCTTTGGATGGTGGAATCACTGCAGCACATAGATCAACCAAGATAAATGGCTTTGGTATGTCTTGTCCATGATTTTTTTTATCAGTGTCTTGTCCATGATTTTTGAGCTTTAGCAATATTTTATTAGATATGGATACATATACTTGGTTTTAACTGTACCCAGCTAGGAGTAAGTCTGTCAACAGGTGAGATCTGGGTCAGGACAGATCTCTAAAAGATGTGGAGGAAAGCTTTCCTAGCTAGGGGGAGAAGTAAATGCAAAGAACATGTTTAGAATTTTGGAGGAGGAAGAAACATATTTGAAGGGGGATGAAGAGCAAGTGAAGGAGGAAGGCAGAGAAGACAACGACTCTCTAAAAGATGTGGAGGAAAGTTTTAGGTATGGGGGTTTATCGGGAAGTTGAAAATTGAGAAGACTTACAGAGTTGTATTTAGGCTACTCAATGCAAGTTGTTAAAGAAGTGAGAAGTTGCAGTTCTAGGGGAAAGGGAAGGAGAGGAAGAGGCTTGTAGGGAGTTTCGAAGAGCTTTGTAAGTGTTTTTGGAAATGTCTGTTTTGTTATGTTGAGTGGTTGAGGGTAAAAGTGTGGTTTTTTGGGTAGTATCTCGGAGGGTAGGCGTTGTTGGTGCCTTTGTTTTGGCTCAGGGTGATTCTGGTTGAACATTTGTAAATCATACATTTTTATTTTATAAAATTTTTTATATTTATCTTAAAAAAAGTTTATCCTGGTTAAGGCATTTCTTTCCTAGAATGAATGATCTTTAGGTTTGGGTCTCTTTCTGCCTATTTGATGGCCTTTTGTGGGTAGGGGTGAGAAAAAAAAAACTGAACCGAAAAATCGGTTAATTGAACGGTTGGTTCGGTGTTTTAAAAAATCTGAAGGTATCGGTTCGGTTTCGGTTAACTAATATAGAAAACCGGTGGTTAATTGAACCGACCGGTATACATATATTTCTATATTATATATATATGTATATTATATATTATATATTTTACATATTATAAATTAATAAATATGCATTGTATATATAAATATATATATATTTATAATATATGATATATTATTTATTATTTAAAATATAATATTATATATATATATTTATTTTTTTTATAATATATATTGTAAAAAAACCGAAAAACCAATGAACCAAACTAACGGTTAACCGAACTCGATCAACTGATTAACCGATTGGTTTCAATTTGATTTCGACTAGCAGTTTTCCAAAAACCAGTAGTACCGGTTCGGTTACATAAAAAGGCCCACTAACCGAATCCGTGAGCACCCCTATTTGTGGGTGCTCTTGTTCTAGCGATTTTTACATCTTTCAATCCTTTAATTTCTAATGAAAATGATGAAAAGGTAGAGAAAGAGAGGGGGTTGGGGGGAGAGCAAAGAGAAGAGAATGAGTACTCAAGATAATAAGTGTAGGGACTAATGACAAGCTTTACTCACATGCATAAGAAAGCATGGGAGAGTCCAGGAGATATGATGTTAAATAGAGGCAGGATTAGATGAAAAAGAAATGGTAAGGATCGGAGACGAAAAATGTTTTTGACTTTTTTCATGTGTGGTAATGTTCATGATGTTTATGATTGTCTATGGTTCTAAATTTCTACATAAATCCAACACTAGATAGTTTATCGTAAAACAAATGGAAATGTAATAGAAGATATGTTATTATATTAAGATCATTTGTTCAAGTGTGCTAGCCTTTAGGTAGGTGAAGTTAATGCGATTTGGAAGAAGGGAGAAAATCTAATTATAATCAAATTTAGATGGTCAAAATAGAGAACCATGTGAAGGATCCTAATCAAGGCGTGATTTTCTTTTCAATCATTTCGGAGAGAGAAGATGAATTGCCTTGGTCCAAGGATAGAGAACAGTCCCATGAGTGAATATGGTGCCTCTAATTATCTGGTGAGGAAAGATGCTTTCTCTCTCTCTCCATTTGTTGTTAACAAATTGTCAAAAAATGAAGATTTACATGGTGTTTGGAAGCATGGGTGCTTTTGGGGACCGATTTTTAAGAAAAAATGTCTATGCTTTCAAGACCCGTTTTTTACAAAAAAATACTTCTGCCACGTAGGTAGTGAGCAACACTATGCTGTTTGATAAGGTAATTTTCATCACCGTTTTTCATGAATGTGCTGATAGGTAAACACCACATAGGATACACATCAATCAGCTGTTGGGGGAAACGGTTCATCCATGCATGAAATGCTAAAATTTTTTGACACATGTCCGATTTTTTAATAATCGACTGAACCAAAGAATAAGATACATGGACATTTGTTGAAATGCCTATGTAGATCCGACGTGGCACTATTTTTTTGAAAAACGGCCCCAGTTCCAAACATCCCCTAAGCTAGTGAAAATGGAGGTGTTTGGGACCTTTGCTGATTTATGAGAAACCGGTGCCATGTTAGAGCCACATCAGCAATAGTTAGTATTGAATATCTTGTTTGGTTGGCCCATTTCTAAGAAATCAAAATCAGAAAACCGGTTAGAAATTGATTATGCAAATTGGTTCTAATGAGGAATTGTCATTTTCAATGATTCCTCTTTTTCAGTTTTTTTTTTTTTTCTTTTTGCTGGATGACTTGGCACTTGACATGGAGCCATGAAAATGTTTCAACAGCGAAAAATCATTGTTGAGAATACTACCAAATAAACTTATTGCCAATTTCTCAAAAATCAACTTAATTATGTGACAAGAATGGAACCAAACAAATAAATATTACCCATTTCTGAAAAAATAGCGATTCTTGAAACCAATGGTTTCTGAAAAATCGCAATTGAGTAATCGACAATGATACCAAACATCTTTAGGGCCCCACACTTCATTAAAATTTGAAACCCAACAAAAGAGTGGCATGTTAATTCCTTTTGTATTGGAGAAACACCCATGTGTCTCATTGTTTGGTTCAGCCGACTATTAAAAAACCGGGCATGCCTTGAAAATCGGGAATTTGGTGTTTCATGCATCGTGAACCATTTCCCCCAATGGTTGACTGATGTGTATCCTATGTGGTGCTTACCTGTCACCACATATATGAAAAACGGTGATGAAAAAAATTATCTTACCAAATAGCATAGTGTTGCTCACTGTCTACGTGGCAGAAGCGTTTTTTTGTGAAAAATGGGTCTTGGAAGCATGAACATTTTTTCTTGAAAATCAGTCTCAAAAAGTGCCTATGCTTCCAAACACCATGCAAATTGAACTCTCTTTAGATCTAAGAGTCAGATTGTGACTTCTCTTAAAAGAAGTTGTGTCGATTCTCTTAATTTATACCCCACCTCCCACTTCTCTTGCAGTAAGGATTAGGGGGTCAAAATATAAGTGAGATTTAAATGGGTTTTGAGGCATGGGGGGCCATGACTCCCCTTTGCCACTTCTGGCTCTGCCTCCGGTTTCAAGTTCAAGCAGAAAACATCAGTTGTAGCAGGGTAGGTTCCGGTTCCAAAAATTAGGAACCGATCCCTACAGGGTAGATTCCAAGTTCTGCCATGGAACAGAACAATATTCACCCCTACTTGATAGGACTGCAACTCGGGTTATCCCAAGTTAGTATTTTATACTACTTTCGGCTGAATTGGACCTTTAGGCTCGATTCATTCAAAATTTGACAAAAATCCAAACTAAGCCTGTCTAAATTGCACCTCTATACCGCCCAACCCCCAAAGTACATGATAGTTCTCTATATTTTACCCCTCAAATGCTAATATGTATAGTATACTGTTCACTTTTATACGATGAACTCGTGCCACACAAACCCACCTTGTATTGGCATGTGCCCCATTATGTGACATTGGGTCCTATAAGTTGTGTTAATGTTTTTTCAATTGTCCTAAAAAACCGTTAATTCATAGGCTAGTTTGATTCATTTTATATTTTATCATAAAAATATAAAATAATTATATTTTATATTGACCAAGTACCGTTAATTCTAACCCTTTTCCTCTCCCATCCGAGTCTTACCTGAACTGGTTAGCATGTGCCTTAGGCTTTTGGAGTCACTATTAAAGCAAAATGTTTTTGAATATCATTCCCAGGGGTCTCATCACCTCCATTTCTTCAATTGATGGGTGGTATCTCCATTCCTAGTCTAAATGAGCCGTTTCCCAACACTCACCTATACAAAATTGCTCATGATCCAAACTATCAATGGACTATGGAAGAAGAAATCACAGTTCTTGAACACAACCATACTTGGTCAATAGTTGATCTTTCTCCTAATAAGCAGCCCACTAGTTGGATGCTAAAGATATACACAAGTTGAAGGATATGATTACCTTGAAACTTATGATGTGTTTGCGAAGCTTGTCACACACTAATGTTTACTGGTTCCTGTCATTATCTATGGGAGGGAACTCCACCAACTTGATATGAACAGTGCATTTTTGCATGGTGATTTACATGAAGAGGTCTATACAACCATTCCACTTGGATTTCCTTCTTTTTCAAAAAACAAAGTGTGTAAACTTCATAAGTCACTATATGGGCCCAAACAAGCTTCTAAATGCTAGTTTGATAAATTTGCCTCTGCTCTCAAAGGCATTGGGTTCCCGCAATCGAGTGTTGATTATTCACTCTTCATTTCTTCTCAACATAATAGTTTCATTGGTGTTTTGGTCTATATATGTCGATGGTCTTGTAACTACAAGTGCTGATCCAGTTCACATAGAAAAACTTTTAAACATATTTAGATGGTTGTTTCCATCTTTAAGCATCTCGTTGCATTGTGTTATTTTCTTGTGCTCAAGGTTATCTGGTCTAATTCTAGTACATTTGTTTGTCAAGGTAAGTATGCTATGGGTGTTTTGACAGATGTGTGTGTGATGTCTGTGGAACAACAATTGATTACCTAGATAGTCTGCTTCTTAGTGATCCAGCCTAGTATCAATGTTAGTTGGATGCTTGGTGTATCTCACTATCACCAAACTCAAGCTTAGTTATCCTATCCATGTATTAACACCATTTCTTAACATGCCTAGAGAAGAACATATGGTAATAGCACGATGTGTACTTTAGTATAACTAAGTTGATCCTGGTTAAGGCATTTTCTTTCCTAGATTAATGAATGATATTTAGGTTTGGGTCTCTTTCTTCTTATTTGATGGCCTTTTGTGGGTGCTCTTGTTCTATCGATTTTGACATCTTTCAATCATTTCTATGAAAATGAAAAGAGAGAGAAAGAGAGGGGATTGGAGAGAGAGCAGAGAGAAGAGAAAGAGTACTCAAGATGATTAGTGTAGGGACTAAGAGAGTTTAATTAGGAGATATGATGTTAAACAGAGGCAGGTTTAGATGAAAAAGAAATGATAGTTCATAGTAAAACAAATGGAAATGTAATAGAAGATGTTATTACATTAAGATCATTTGTTCAAGTTTTCTTGTGAACCGTGAAGCAATATTTGAACATATCCTCATCCTCACTTATCCCATCATGTGTCCTAGCCTTTAAGGAGGTGAAGTTAATGTGATTTGGAAGAAGGGAGCAAATCAAATTATAATCAAGTTTAGATGGTCAAAATAGAGAAGCATGTGAAGGATCCTAATCAAGGGATGATCTTCTTTTCGAACACTCCAAAGAGAGAGAGAGAGAGGTGTTTGGGATCAAGGCAATCCATCCTCTCTCTCTTTCTCTCTCTCTCTCTCCATTTGTTGCCAATAAATTGCCAAAAAATGAAGATTAAGCTAGTGAAGATGGAGGAGGTGTTTGGGATTAGGGCTGTCCACGGTTCGGTTCGAACAATGGACAATTTTTGCAATTTGAACCGGTCCTACTGGTTATTTAATTTTTCCAAACCGAAACTAAATCGGTACCACTGTTTAATCTATCCGTTGATTTTTTTGACTGGTTCAGTTCTTCGGTTTTTTAGTTTTTTTATATTTATAATATATATTATATAAATATAATATATGTAAATATTTATATATAATATATAATATATTTTTCAATAGATTATTATAAATATAATATATAGAAAATATGTGACATATATAAAATATACATATAAATGTATATACTGGTCAGTTCGGTTAACCATCGGTTTTCTTCTAAGGTAACTGAAATGGTCCTTCGGTTTTTCAAAAATGCCAAACCAAACCAGTCCTTCGGTTCCTGTTCGGTTTTTCATGGACACCCTTATTTAGGACCATTGCTGATTTATGAGAAATCAGAGAACCGTTAGAGCCACATCAGCAGTTTAGAAGTCAGTATTGAATATCTTGTTTGGTTGGCCAATCGCTAAGAAATCAAAATCTGAAAATTGGTTAGAAATTGATTATGCAAATTGGTTCTAAATGAGGAATTGTCATTTTCAATGATTCGTCTTTTTTAGTCTGATTCTTTTTCTTTGTTTTTTTGTTTTTTTTTTGTTTTTTTTTGCTGGATGACTTGACAAACAAATAAATATTACCCATTTCTGAAAAATTAGCAGTTCTTGAAACCAGCAGTTTCTAAAAACCACAATTGAGTAATCGACAATGATGCCAAACATCTTTAAAGCCCTACATATTATTAAAATTTAAAACCTGACAAGAGTGGCATGGTGCTTTTGAATTGGAGATCGCTGGTCTATGCGACGACCACAGTTGCCGTAGATGCGATCTCATTTCGAATGTGCAGTTGAATGCCATGTTGAGAGTTTTTACTTTTAGGAGGTCTGTCTCGAGGTTTACATATTGGATTTATTTAAATTAAACTCTCTTTAGATCTAATTAACGGTCAGAGTGTGACTTGTGCTTAAAAGAAGTTGTGTTGATTCTCTTAATTTGTACCCCCCACCTCCCACTTAAAAGAAGTTGTCTTAACATACCCGTAAATTAAGTATTTTGTTATGCAAATTTTATCCACCAAAAGACAGATGAACAAATCATTCAGTTCAGTCACAACATTTAATAAGATGATCAGTAGACCTGTCGGTTAGAGTTCAGTTACAGGTCATTTGTATAAAATGTTGGTAAACATTGTAGCTACCCATAAGGATAAGCATGCATCAAAACTTAAAATATAAAACATATTTATAAGTAGTAAAGTAATATATATATATATATATATATATATATATATATAAAATTAAAACTGCTATCAAACTCTCAATAGAAAGCAAAAGGGACACAAGAACAGATGACTAAATGCTCCTGAATAAGCTCTACACGAGTACAGCTTGAAGCAGCAATTAAAATAAACTATGAAACTCGAGTGTGATATTTTGCAAGAAAACTAAATGAAATATTCTACAACCTAATCAAAATGACTACAATGAAGTAGTGAGCAATAGTGGTTCTTTGTCTCGTGTCAACATGCTGCCACTCCTACTTGTACATGTGGTTGAAGTTGATCCAGCATCCCATAAGCCTGGTGGTTCAACCGTGGAGCACTCCACCTCTAGGTTATTGTTTTGGCAAACAAAAGAAGTCGTTTCCCTTGTCTTTAGTCCCTCGAAAAAAAAAAAAAGCTCCATTGCAACTTCTTTCATCGTGGGCCTTTTCTTACTATTCAAATTCAAACATCTCTTTGCAAGGTTTGCAATCGCCAAAATCTCCTTTTTACCTTGTTTTACAATATGTGCATCAAGAATCTCAAAAAGGAATTCCTTTTCTATGGAAGAAACAAAGTAAGTAGCCAGGTTTCTCTCTTCTGGGGTCTAGTGGAGGAAATTGGCATCTCTCCAGTTAGGAGTTCTACAAGGACTACTCCAAAACTATAAACATCACTCTTTTCTGTGATTTGGCTGGACTGAAAGTATTCTGGGTCCAAATACCCAAAGGTCCCTTGTACTATGGTGGTCAAATGAGTTTTGTCCGTTGTTATTGTTCTTCAAGTTCCAAAATCTGACACTTTAGCCCTAAATTTGTCATCTAAAAGGATATTTGAAGACATTACTTAATGTCTCTATGATAGATAGATTGGCACCGAAGCTGCTGAATGTAGGTAAGCAAGTGCTCCTGCAACCTCTGCAGCAATTCTTAAACGATATTCCCATTAAAATATATAATCCTCGCTCTCATCATTGATGTGATCAAAAAGATTTCCATTGGAGATGAATTCGTAAACCAGTAAAGGAACTTCTGTCTCTAAGCAACATCCTAGTAATTTGACAACATTCTTATGGTTGATTTGTGCAAGTATGACAACCTCACTAATGAATTGCTCAACTTGATTGCCATCTAGTATTTTTGACTTTTTAATTGCGATAATTCCTCCATCTATAGCATGCCTTTTTATATACTGTGCCTTGTCCCCCTTGACCAAGAATCCAATTCTCGTTATAGTTGTCAGTTGCCTTTTCTACTTCTTCTGCTTTGAAAACTTTTGTTTTCTCAATGCTACCTTTTTTGTTCTAGTAATAAACCGCCATTTCTTTTGAACAACTTTTCTTTGCGTTTCTTCATCTTTCTTGTCTTGAAGACTTTATACAACCAGTAACCAACAGCAAGTAACAATAATAGTCCTACACTCAGACCCACCGCTGCAAAATCCATAACAATTAATATAATAGTTCATGGCTGAAAGTTGTGAATTCACTATAGCTTACAATATTTCTTTTGCTGTTATTTTTCTTTTCAAGTAAACGTTAATTTTCATTCATAACTTCCATGTACAAGGTTGGGTTTTCACCTTGCAAAATTTTTCAATATTAATAGTGCCGAAGACTACTTTTATAAAGCCATATATGGAATGTTGCATCTTGTGAGGCGGCAAGCTCATGATGAGGATCTCACCATTAGAGAATATCAACCTATTTAGGTAGAGGGGTCAATTGGATAGATTTGGTCCAACCTGATCCAGTCCAATGTGAGTCCACTTATTAATGGATTGGACCCAATCCAGTCCAAATCCAATCCAATCCATTAAAATGTAAGTGGATTGGATTGGATTCAATCCAAACCGAATGAAATATCAAAAATTATATAAAAGCACTTTCAGCATTGAAAAAAAAATACTTTTATAAAAGTACTTTGATAAAAATATTTTCATAAAAAAGCTTTTACAAAAGCACTTTATTGAAAGTACATCGAAAAAGTGCTTTTTGTAAAAGTCCTTTTATAAAATACTATTATAAAAGCACTTTACACTTTTGTAAAAGCACTTTTCGAAAAGTATTTCCATAGACTTCTATAGAAGTACTTTTGTAGAAGTGTTTTTGTAAAAGTACTTTCATAAAAGTGCTTTCGTAAAAGGTACTTTTATAAAAGTACTTCCATAGAAGTGTTTTTATAAAAGTACTTTCATAGAAGTGTTTTTGTAAAAGTGCTTTCGTAAAAGTACTTCGGATTTCATAAAATTACTTTTATAAAAGTGATTTTATAAAAACATTTTGGTAAAATTGCTTTTATAAAAGTGATTTTATGCTGTTTTCAGTTTTGATTGATTTTGAATTGGGTAAGGGTTTGGCCTCATGATCGTATTATTGGAAATTTGGTTTAGGTCTAATTCAAACCAATAAGAATATGAACCAATTTATTTTGGATTGGCCCAATCCAATAATTGTTATGGACCGTCCAAATCTAATTTGATAAGGTTTGGATCGGATTGGATCCAAACCAAAACTGGTTGATTGACACCCCTATATTTAGGGACTTCATGTAATAGCTTAAGCTTTTAGGTTGAATGGTTCTTTGAGATGGTATCAGATCTAGTTTAACCAACTGGTCTAGTGTTCGATTCTCGTCACCTCATTATAATTAATTAAGTTTGATCACAAGGTATTGGTGGGCCTGTGCTGTCCACGCTTCAAGTCCATGGGCTTTCATGCGACGAGGTGTACTAGAGAATATCAACCTATTAAGGGACCTCACCTGACAGCTTAAGCTTTTAGGTTGAATGGTTCTTTGAGACTCACTTACATTAAAATACATAAAGTAATATCGCAGTCCTATATGTGCAACATATATAACTTGAAGTTGTTCTTAGTTTGATAAAAAGTAAAGAAAAAAGTTGTTCAGGGAAAGATCCTATTAAATTTCACGAAGTTCTTAAGAGCTTTCTCTCAACTTTTTGCTTTTGTCTTACTTTTAATTTGTTAAAGCAAATCTAACGTAGTCCTGTGTCTAGTTGAAAATGAAATACAAATAGGGAAAATACTCAACTTTTATTTTCTTTTTTTGTCTTTTCTTTTCTTTTCTTGGTTGATGTTTCACTCTTTTGAATGTTGAACGAAGTTATGGAAGAGATAGGTTGCGCACTGAACTTTTATTTCTTTCCTTGATAAAATGACAAATGGTCTGTCTCAAACAATTCCTTAGATAATAAAAGGGATTTTTGGACCGCACTCCCCTTAGAAATTTTTTTTTTGTAATTTCCTCCTAGTCTACTTAGTAGCCCCCTTATAAACTGCATCCTGCCCAAAAATTTAGCATCAATCCATGGGCAAGATTCAGTCCACCACCCCTAGGTAGAACTAGGATTTCGTAGGGGTGGGCTGAATCATAAAACTCGGCCCATAATAAAATGATCTATTATGTTATATAAGACGACAAATTGGTCTTCCACATCCAAAGGGTTCACACTCCAAAATGTAGCCAATCCAATACATCCATCAGCTGGGTGTTGGATTTCAGACTCCATTAGCAGCCCTAGTTATTAGTGGGATTAACAAATCAATCCCCAAATTACAAGTATTTCCCTATAATGATTTTACATTTTTTATGATAAGTAGTATGATGCATGGGGCCAGCTTTTCGTTATATGCTTCCCATTTGAATTAAATTAAAATAGATGCTTCGATATAAAAATTACCCAAAATAAAAAAAGAAACAAGATTAATTTTGCTCTAAAAGTTGGTGTATTCCCTTTTAATCATAAAAGCCTAAAAGGAAGTGAAGGAAAGAATTAATACGTACCTATACTGACCACTTTCACCACGAACCTTTTGCTTCTATTGCAATCATTTTCATATCCCTTTCTGCATTCTTTTTTCATGATAAAGAAATCACAGAAGAACAAACTTAGTGCATGGAAATCGCCTCAACAATGAGTCTGATAATTAATAAAATTTGATATCCTTAGATGTAGGAGAGGTTGAATTTTATAGAAGTCTATACCTTGACATCCCCCGCCCTGGAGTTGGAGCTGCAGGTATGGGTTCCCTTTATATGCATAATCACATTCACACACATATATTGTTCCATTTCCAACCGGCCGGATGTAGTTTGGAATTGACGCCACACTTGAATGTCTTATGCTCTATCCCCCACATCAGTTCCATTGTACCGTAACTACCGTCCCGCAATAATCTTAGTAGGTCGTTGTCTCCCCAAGGAACCCTACCTCGGTAGCTTTTTGAATTCAGGAATGTATTCACGCATTTCTCTTTAGCGCTACCGTTGCCGGAGCGGGTGATGTTGATATTCAAGATCTGCATTGACGAGGGAATCATGGCCTGGCAACAGCCGACTCCAAAACAATCAACTTTCTTCGTACCATTATTATCAATATCGTTGAGGAGGCAGGCGGTTACACATCCTGTGAGGGAACCATGATGATCACCTGTATCGACTAAGGCAATACGACCGCAACCATTGACCGTCAACGAATTATAATATGAGAAGCTAAATGGGGTTCCCACAAAACTGATGTTCATAGTCATTGCTGCAGGGGATGATGAGCCATTGCAGCTTGAAATCACCGGAGACTTGACTTAAACATACACATCAAGTTAGGAGTGCTGGTACTTAAGAATGGTTTAGGGGGGTTGTAGGAGCTGCTGCAAATTATTTCCAACTTCTGGTCTCGGTAACAACCGGCTCCGATGCCGAAGGGATAAGGAATGCTGACATTCCCGCATGAATCTTGACACTGGGTCTGGATTATTGCCACTGCCGATGCTTTTGGTGGCCATGATAACAACAAACAGATGATGATGATCATCATCAGCTCATCAGCTCAAGCCACCAGTGAACAAGTGCAGCCATTTGATCTCCTCTTTGAAGGTAAAAGCGTCAACTGATGCGACCGATAGATGATGATAGACATTTGGCAAAAAGCCTAGAGTCTTTATAGAATTAATACTCACCAGAAACTAACGCTCCCGAATGAATTATGAATACATATCTTAGAATTTCGTGGAAATTGCTTCAGGCCAGGGTCGTCTTCGATGACGCCAGGGAGGTCTTCTCAGGCGTGCACCATTTTCCATGTATACACCGTCATGCATGCATATTGGCTCCGGATTCCGAATCTACCATAACCAACATAGATGTAGAACTTACAGTTACGGCCCCAGTCGCAAATAAACACATAGGGGTAAAAGTCACGCAGGTTGGGCCGGGTTTTCAGCCCAATTCTAAAATTTGGGCATAAGGCTCAGGCCCAGACCGAGCCATAGGTCAAGCCCAAACTGTTCAACGGAGGCTCACTGCATCAGCCTGAACTGAAATCTGATACAATTAGGTTGGGTTGGGCCAGAGTCCGGCCGGGCTCAGATTGATCAATCAACCTACACTAAAAAATGATAAAAAATTTGTATTGTATGTGTATGTAGTTGGACAGGCTGGGACCAGATTCGGACTAACTAAAGGTCGTTGTGCCTCATCTTAGTTCATTGGGTTGGGTTGATTTCTGTTTGGGCTGGCTCGGCTGGGCGCCCATGAAGCCTTTTGTCTCTTGTTTACGAAGAAAACCATGAGATACCATTAACATCATCTTGTGGAGACGAGGACTTTGAGTCGGGATTGGCTAGCTAGTAACAAACAAGGCTAAGGCCACCTCTTGCCAATATTTGGACATCTTCAGAAAACAGTGTCTAAAATACAAATGCGAATTTCTCAGGTTCTTGGGCTTAGCTAGAGACATGGATATTAATGCTTTTGTTAGATTTTACGGTAAAGCGAGTAGGTGATGATGCAAAAAAATCCATTAATTCTGATGAACAGTGTTTTTGGCAGCACCCTGTTGTTATAATTACTTCTTGGTACCTAATGACACAGAGGTTGAGCTGGAGTATTTCTGCTAAATAAAGGTTTGGATGCCGAATTGACTGGATTGAATTAGGAGGCTGTTCGGGTGCCGAGTTAGGTAGCTCTTCAAAGAGACCTATAAGGAAACAGTGTCAGAGGACCCGGGGTGGCTAACCGACAAGGTTGCTCCGATGCTTAAGTTAGTACTCTTGTAGTAGATTGTGAGATAAAAATCAAAAAGTATGAGAGCTAGAATGTACTTAGTCGCGTGTACCCTCTCGTGTCCTTGGGGTTGGTGCCTTTATATAGGCTTTGTTTGGCGTGAGCTTCACACACCGCATCTGAGATTTTCAAGAGATCGCCTAACCGGTCCGATATCCCCGAAGGTAACCGCATGCACACTGACCATCCTCCGGAATACTCAATACGTGGGCCAACTTCTGAGAAACATGGGAGTGTTGGGATATGCACACCGAATTTTTCGACAAGCAAAACTCGTAGGTCACCTCCTGGACTTTAGTCAGGTCGACAAACCCTCGAGGGAGGTCGTTCCTCGCATCGAGGTCACATCATCCAGTGACGAGGTGCCAAAGGTCAGCCCTAAACAAGGTGCTCCTAGCCAGCCTAAGTTGTGGTTAAAGTCACTAGGTCGGAGTGAAGACGAACCGCGATCTGGGAGTCCAAATCATCGCTTAGGTGGTGTCCATGTGTTATCCAACTGTTCCAAGATGCCATGTGTCACGATGTGACTAGAGGGTCAAATCCGCCCTCATCGATTGTCCCCCACTCTCGAACTGAGGGCAGCTCATCTAAGGGAGTAGATTGTTCCTTTTGGCCCAGAATGACTGTTTGATGAGCTTGTAGTCGTAAGCATCGATCCAATTTGCTTCTTAGGTTGGAAGAGTTTGAGTGTTTGTAGCCTTACGCAGGACCTAGCCGTCTTGATTTTTGGGGCACAAGAGCAAATTCATTTGCTCAACGAAAGGTGGAAAAGGTACCCCGAGGACATCTACCTTATTAGGGATGTGACCATCAAGGGGTTCTGCAATCTGGCTAAGTACCTCAAGAGCGAAGGTCATCACGTCGTTCTCAAGAAGGGGTTCTAACTGCGTGATTGCTTTATTAGGTCACTCCACCTAGGTAGACATCGACGTAGTGTCACTCGAACTGGTTCTCAAAAGAGTAGCTAGTGAGTTCGACGCAGAGCCTGAAATTGAAGTGAAGAGATTGGCCAAGTTTGCATCTGCCATGGTGTTGAGAGCGAACTAGTCTTTCCTTTGTTCTCTTTCTCGTACTGAACGCGAATTGCTTTTTATTTCACGAATGCAAAAGAGGCAACTAGGTCTCATGCAGTGCTGAAGTCTTTTATCAGCTCAGCACCTTAGCCCTTAGGCTCTAGGAGCGACTGCATCTGCCATGGTGTTGAGAGCGAACTAGTCTTTCCTTTGTTCTCTTTCTCGTGCTGAACGTGAATTGCTTTTTATTTCATGAATGCAAAAGAGGCAACTAGGTCTCATGTAGTGCTGAGGTCTTTTATCAGCTCAGCACCTTAGCCCTTAGGCTCTATGAGCGAACTGCATCTGCCATGGTGTTGAGAGCGAACTAGTCTTTCCTTTGTTCTCTTTCTCGTGCTGAATGCGGATTGCTTTTTATTTCACGAATGCAAAAGAGGCAACTAGGTCTCATGCAGTGCTGAGGTCTTTTATCAGCTCAGCACCTTAGCCCTTAGGCTCTAGGAGCGACTCATAGTCCACTCTCCATAATATTATTTAGATGACGTGTGGCCTGACCAATTCACTTAAGCGGGTGGTCATTCTGTTGTACCCTTAGATGTGGCTACTTCTACATTGTCACTTGAGATTGACTTCCTCGGGAAGGTGCTTGCAAGATCATGGCATACTACTCCTCGAACCGTTGATTGTCTGCTTCTATTGGAGTCATGGGAGGCTCACCCTAAGGGGGCAGCTCTGCTGTCTGCGGACCGCCTACACTCACGGGAACCATAAGGGGCTCGATCTATGAGGGCGGTTCCACTTTCAGCTCGCTTCCAACTCTCAAGGGGGCCATAAAAGATCGATCCGTAGTGAGGCTTCACAGTTCGGGCTAGAGATAGTCCGGGTTAGATCGCTAAGGCTCGCCCGAGCTGGTTATTTGTTTTTGTTCCATTCGTAAGTTTTGTCATTACTTTCGACGTCAGATGATAAGTTGATGCCGTGGTTGCACTACATTAGCCTTTAGAGACGCTGGTCATCAACTCCTACGAGAAGCCACAGGGAGCTCGACTTGCGGGAGCAGCTCGACTAGCTGTAGGTTGCCAAATCGTGTGGGAGCCTTGAAAGGATCGACCAGCAAGGGCGTTCGCACAGTCCGTAGGCTGCTAACTCCCATGGGAGCCACGAAGGATTCAACCTGTAGGGGAGCTGCTTAATCGGTTGGTCATCAACTCCTGCGAGAACCATGAATGGCTCGACCTGAAGGGGCGGGCTTACTTCGAGGTGCTTGTTGCCAGGTTGTTGGTTATTAAGGTCATTCTGCTATTGATTGCTCGAATGCACCGAGCTTCTTGATTGTCATGGAGGAGGGTTCTCATGTTCTTACCCCCCCGCCCCCTAGTAATTGATTCTTTGTTCTTGACGTTGGTGCTGCTTAAAAATGCATTTGAATTAATAAAAATGGAAATTATAGAGTGAGAACTTAAATTTTTAAAAGATGAGATTTTAGCTTTCTAGAAGAAGAGGACTTAGCCTTTTAGAAGGTGAGAACTTAGCTTCTTGTAGCGTTTCCCACAGATGGCACCAATTGATGAACGGTGTTTTGGCAGCACCATGTTGTTTCTGACTACTTCCTGGTGTTTGATGACTCAAAGGTCGAGTTGGAGTATTTCTACTGAATAAAGGCTTGGATGTCGAACTGACTGGATTGAATTAGGAGGCTGCTCGGGTGCCGAGCTAGGTAGCTCTTCGAAGAGACCTGCAAGGAAATAATGTCAGAGGACCCAGGGTGGCTAACTTGGTGAGGTCACTCCGATGCTTATGTTAGTACTTTTGTAGTAGATTGCGAGCTAAAAATCAAAAAGTACGAGAGATAGAATGTACTTAATTGCGTGTACCCTCTCGTGTCCTTGGGGTTGGTGCCTTTATATAAGCTTTGTTTGGTGTGAGCTTCACGCACTGCATCTGAGATTTCCGGGAGGTCGCCTAACCGGTCCAAGATCCCTAGAGGTAAGCGCCACGCACGTTGACCATCCTCTGGAATACTCGGTACGTGGGCCAACTTCCGAGAAACATGCGAGTATCGGGATATGCATACCGAATTTGTCGACAAGCACAACTCGCAGGTCACCTCCTAGAATTAAATCAGGTCGGCAAATCCTTGAGGAAAGTCGCTCCTCACGTCGAGATCACACCAGCAGTGACGATGTTTGAGGTTTGAAGAGATAATGTTAGAGGTTTCGTTTTCGTTTATGTAATAATTGCAATGGTAACTTTTAGCTGTGTAAAAGTCTAATTAAGGAGAAACTTGCTTAATTAGAAATTACAATAAGCGTGTCGCATCAAACAGAGACAGCTTAGGATGGTTGCCAAATTGTTGGGATTTTGGTCTCTGTAGATTGTTCTACTGAAAAAAAACTATCTACGCAACCCATCATGATATATATACATCGCCAGTCATTGTATTTGAGATATTTTTGTCGTCTCAATCTTCAACATGGTCTCCACTTTGGCCATGAGCTGAAGCACTTTCTTCCAAGCTTCCGGAGAAGATAATGGCTAGTCATGTCACTATATATTGCATTGACTAGGAATAGCGCAGAAAGTCTACCTTGTATCTCTCTTCTCTATAGAACAGACAGACGAAAGATGGGTCTGCTTTTCTACGTGTAGACGAAAGTCTACCTTGGCGTGCGCTTACTTCTTCACCAAGATGGTTTTATTATTGTAAGGTTTATCATCAGGCTTCACCAAGCAATATATAAATAACCATTTCCATAAATAACAAAGAATGAACCTTTCAAGCTGACTTAATTGGCCTTCGATTTGAGAATGTTTTAATTTCTTCATTGAATTTATTGGAAATTTCACTAGGAAACATGAAACAGCTGTTCAACATAAACACCAGACCAAAACGAAATGATAGCAGAGAAAAAGAACCACACGGAAAGAGAAAATATAGTGTTTTCACCCAATGACTACAAGGACTGAAAGATATCAATTACATTTTTTTTTTGTGAAAAAAATTAATTAAACTTTCTCCCTTTAAAGGGTTTATGAATTCTCCAGCCAAGATTATGAAGACTAAAAGGGTAACGTCAATGTTGAGGTAAACTACCTAAAATTATAAATTCTTACCAATATTGCCGTTTTCTTTTGTAAAATACCAAGTTTCAAAAGGCATGGCTTTATAGTCTATACAGCTGCTTAGGTATGAGTCACTGAACTCGTTCTTTATTCTTGAAAGGTGATGGTGCCACATTGTACTGAGTGAAAATAATCGATTGACCCAACAGATCAGTAGCAAGACAATCAGTAGTAATATAATTCAGAGGCCTCGTTCACTTTTTTGTAAGTTATTTATATATCCGAGTAAATGCAATTGCCTGGGTAAATAGTTTATCCTAAGAAATACTTATCAGGTAAGTGTATTTATTCATGTTTTTTTATTTCTCAAGTAAAGAAAGTAATGCCCAATTTATCCATAAAAATCCATTATTAAAATAGTGTTGGCAATTTTTCCCCCAGGTGAGAAAATTATTTTACCCACCTAAGATATGGGTATCACTTAATTACCCGGGCAAATGATATCCAAAAAAATAAATTTTCTCTGATCCCCATATTAATCTGAAAAAAGAACATATGATTCTTGGTCAATGGGAACTAAACCCCCCTCCTCTCAAAATCCCTACAAAAAACCCCCTAAGGAGAGAGAATTGAAAAGATAGCAGAGATGTATTGAAGGTGAAAACAATTGAGTCGGGATCAGGACAATCGGTAAACAGAGGTTAACATGACCCAATGACTCAAATGAAGAGGTGTTGAGGGAGAACCCCTGGTTATCTTTTCTAGTTAAAGGGTTGCAAATGGGTCGGATCCTATCACATATAGGCAGATCCAAATTTGATTCCTATGTATTCAAATTCAAATTGGATCATATTTATTGGATATTTGACAGATTGGAATTTAATTCGGACCATATCTATAAATTAGATTAAAAATGACCATAATACTATACATTATTAATAAAATAAACTAAATATGACTTCAATATTATATTTTATGAACAAAATGAATTGAAATTACTTGTACAAAAAACTTGAACCTATGACAATATAGTGAAAATACAAAATTCAGACCAACTTCAATCGAATTAGATTATATAGAATCGGAAAGGGGTGGAAGTACAATCGGTAGCAAGCTAGAGACCAGCAGATCAGTAGCAAGCTAGAGACAATCAGTAGCCAGAGGGTTAACATATGACTCGAAGAGAGAGTTGAAGAGAGGGCAGAGATGTGTTGAGGTTGAAAACGATTGAGTCAGGATGAGGACAATCGGTAGACAGACGTTAACATGACTTAAATGAAGAAATTAATGCAGAGATGCATTGAGGGTGAAAATGTTGAGGATCAAGACAATCCATAGTTAACTAGCATGATTGATTCACAGAGAGCTTAAAAGACAAGGATAGATGTGACGAGGGACAACCCCCGGTGATCTTTGCCAGCTAAAAGGTTGCAAACGGATCCCATCGTATCAGATATTTAGGCAAACCCAAATTTGATTCCTATATATTCAAATTCAAATTGGATCATATTTATTGGATATCTGGCGGATTAGTATTTAATTTGGATTATAATCCGATATTAAATAGTATCTATAAATTAGATTAAAAATGATCATAATATTATACATTATCGATAAAAATGAACTATTACTTCAATAGTGTATTTTATGAATTGAAATTACTTGTATAAAAAAACTTGAACCTATGACAGATATAAAAGTATATGAGTAAATATATTTAAATCAAATCGAATAAGATTATATAGAATCAGATAGGGGCAGATCTACATTTGATCTAATTATAAAGGGATTGAATTTGGATGTGCTCAAAATTTGCAAGTAGGACACGTCAAAAGGAGAGAACTTTGGAAGCTTGCCAAATTCTTCTGCTACCATAAACCAATGGTCATTTTGATGGGACCTGAATAAGCATTTATAATAATAATAAAAAAAAGAAAATGAAGCTCCATTATACAATTTTGCAAGAACAGAAAATGAAATATTCTATACTGAGCATCAAAATGACTATAACTAAGTAGTGAACAATAGTGGTTCTGTGTCTTGTGGCAACATGACTCCACCCGAACTTGTACATGTAGTTGAAGTTGATCCAGTATCCCATAGGCCTGGCGGTTCAACCATGGAGCACTCCACCTCTTGATTGTTTTGACCAGCCAAAGTATTCACTTGCTTTGTCTTCAGTCCCTCAAGTTCCATTGCCACTTCTTTCATCGTAGGCCTTCTCTTACTATTCAAATCCAAACACCTCTTTGCAAGGTTTGCGATTGCCAAAATTTCTTCTTTTTTACATTCTTTCACAATGTGTTCATCAAGAATGTCAAAAAGGATATCCTTTTCTATGGAAGAAACAAAGTAAGTAGCCAAGTTTCTCTCTTCTAGTGGTCTAGTGCAGGAAATTGGCATTTCTCCAGTTAGGAGCTCCACAAGAACTACTCCTAAACTATAAACATCACTCTTTTCTGTAAATTGGCTTGACTGAAAATATTCTGGGTCTAAATACCCAAAGGTCCCTTGCACTATGGTGGTCAAATGAGTTTTGTCTGTTGTTATTGTTCTTGATGTTCCAAAATCCGACACTTTGGCTTTATATTTGTTATCTAAAAGTATGTTTGCAGACTTTATGTCTCTATGATAGATTGGCATGGAAGTTGCTGAATGTAGGTAAGCAAGTGCTCCTGCAACTTCTGTAGCAATTCTTACACGATCATCCCATGAAAATATGTAATCCTCGCTTTGGTCATGGATTCGATCAAAAAGATTTCCATTGGAGATGAATTCATAGACCAATGAAGGAACTTCTGTCTCCAAACAACATCCCAGTAATTTAACCACATTCTTATGGTTGATTTGTGTAAGTATGGCAACCTCATTAATGAATTGTTCAACTTGATCGTCATCTAGTATTTTTGACTTTTTAATTGCAACAATTCTTCCATCCGATAACATGCCTTTGTATACTGTACCCTGTCCCCCTTGACCAAGAATCCGATTCTCATTGTAGTTGTCAGTTGCCTTTTCTAATTCTTCTACTTTGAAGACTTTTGTTTTCTCAATGCTACCTTTTTCTGAAGAGATTTGTTGTTGGAGTAATAAACCACCATTTCTTTTGAAGAACTTTTCTTTGCGTTTCTTAATCTTTCTTCTCTTTAATACTTTATACAACCAATAACCAGCAGCAAGTAGTAATAGTAGGCCTACACTCAGACCCACAGCTGCAATATCCATAAGAAATTAAAAGGTCATTTTATAACTAAAGAAAGACATTCATTGCTTATAGAATACAGAGAAGTTTTGTACTCTACATATTTGTATTTGTACTCCTTCCAAATTAGGTCTTCGGGGTAGCGACACTTAGGTCTTTAAACTTTCATTTGTGATAAAGAGCTACTTGTACTTTCAGATTCAACCTTTAACATTCCATTAATTTTAACTTTTATAAAACCATTTTGCCCTCTCCTCTATCACATTCTTGGGTTTTTCATTGATGGGAAAGTGCCCCCTTTTCTCTCTTATTTCTCTTGGCTTTCATCTTTTTGCTTATTCCCTTTTGCTACATTATCTTTATTCCCAAATTTAGCATTTTTTAATGTTCCTATTTACTAACAATAAAAAAGAAAAAGGTTAGATGCATCTAAGGAGAAATTGTTCAATAGATTAATGAGGACGCAGCCTGGTCAATTGCTTTTACAAGAGACAACAGACGGGGCATCACTTCTTTTGGATCATGTCTAATTTAATTAAAGTAGATGTTTCAATATGAAAACTATCCCCAATAAAAAAATTTAAAAAACAAGAGAAAAAAACCCAGAGAAAGCATGGTTACTTCTGTTTTTGGCTTATTCGGCGGTAAATTAGGATTTTGTTTGTATTTATTACTCTTCCTTTTAATAAATTTCTCTTTTTATCCTAAAAACTTGTGAGAAAAGAAAAACTTCTAATCAATCAATTGGTATCGGTAAAGAACTACCTTGGTAGACTGATAGACTACTTCCGTGCATTCACGAGTATTATCGAATAATGGTTGGACAATCAAATTTCAAAGTAAGTTATAAGACTTAATGGGAGGAAATGGAGGAGAGAATCCATACCTAGACTGACCACTTTCACGGGGAACCTTCTGCGCCTATTACATACATCTTCATATCCCTTTCTGCATCCTTTCAGATCGGAACGTGCAACATATATATCACAAAAGAACAACAATAACTCTTAATTAATTGTTTCATCTATCAGTCAGACTAAATAAAATGTGATCCTTCATTGACCTACCGGAGATGAGAGATTAAATTTTACCTTTGCATCCGTCGGGTAAGTATGGGTTCCCTTCATATGCATAATCACATTCACAGTAGTAGACATATGTTCCATTGCTGCTTTGATAAGGTACACGTGTGGATTTGGGGCCACACTCCAATGCCTCATCCTCTATCCTCCATCTCAGTTGCACCGTGCCGTTTTTTATCAAGTCTCCAATTACTTTGTCTACGTCTCTCATAATAACGTAACCTATGAAATTCAGGAATGCATCCACGCATTTGCCTACAGCGGTGTCGTTGCCGAAGCGGATGATGCTGATATTCAGGAACTGTATTGACGGGGGAATTCCGGTCTGGCAAAAGCCATCGCCAGAATAGCCATCCGTGTCCATATGAGTACCAGTGGTGACATCGAGGCAGGCGGTTACGCACCCTGTGGGGGCACCATTATCACCTGTATGGACTAAGGCAATACTATCGCAACCATTGACCGTCAACGAATTAAAATATGAGAAGCTAAATGGAGTTCCCACAAAACTGATGTTCATAGTTGCAGGAGATGAGCCATCGCAGCTTGAAATCGCCGGAGCCTTGACATAAAGATACCCATCAACAACAGATATGTATAGCACCTCCAACAACAAGTTAGGAGTGCTGGTACTTATGAATGGTTTAGGTGGGTTGTAGGAGCTGTTGCAAATTATTTCGAACTTCTGGTCTCGCTAACAACCGACTCCAATGCCGAACGGATATGGAATGCTGACATTCCCGCATGAATCTTGACACTGGGTCTGGAGCCATCGCCGTGTTTGTATTGTTGCCACTGCCGATGCTTCCGGCGGCCGTGACGATAACAAACAGAGGATGATCATTGTCAGCTGAAGCCATCGTTGAATAAGTGCAGCCATTCTCTTCTTTCACAATAAAAGCATCAAGTTATTCAACTATTGATGATAGAAATTTGGTAAAAAGCACAGAGTCTTTATAGAAACTAGAAACTAACTAATGCTCTCTCTGGGATGAATTATGTGAAATGCTTCTTAATTGAATTTCGCCGAAATTGCTATGCCCATTTCTTTACTTGACTAGAAGTAGAAGAATTTGGCGAGCATCCAAAGCTGTCTCCATCTGACTCGACCCACTTGCAAACTTTTTGCACAGCTTAAATTCACCGTTAATTGCAATTTAATATAATACATACTGAAAAGTGAGCTTGCTGTCAAACCTCAAAGAAGAAAAATAATGGAATGGAGACGGGTGCATCAACTAATGAGCTTTACTGTAATTGGGGCTGTATAACCCGTTATACATGTCTAGTTGACCCGGAGTCAAGTCTTACGGTGTATAGATGGAAAATGATGCGTGCCTGAGAGAAAAAGTCAAGATACAGCATTTCCATCAGCTTTGAATTTCGTCGAAACCTGCAGGGACCGACTTCACCACTCCATGAATAATTAATTGACTTACAAATAGTAAACCCAAGAATTAATCGAACCGAATTAAGAAAACCGAATCTTAAAACGCGGTTAACAGAACCGACTGAACCAATCGGTTCAGTTTTGGTTTGGATTTTTTGAAAAAAACAAAAGACTGGTTCGGTTTTTGGTTAATTTATAAATATATACTTATATTATATTATATTTATAATAATATAATATTATATATATAATAATCTATTTATAAATATATTATATATTATTTATTATTTATAATATAATATCATATATATATATATATATATTTATATAATATATTACAAATATGAAAAACCAAAGAACTGAAGAACCAAATTGGTCAAAAAACAAAACTGGCGGACCAATTAACCTGTAGTACCAATTCAATTTCCCTTTGGAGAATGAAAAATCCGGTACCACCAGTTTGATTTGCAAAATATGCCATGGTTAGGTTAATAACCAGACTTCTTCGATTGCAAACAACTCTGCCTCAATTGCTCCATCCCATGTCTTACAAAATCCATCATCACAATTTATTTTGAGGTTTGGACTTGCTTTGCTGATTATGCTGAAACTCAATGGCATAAACACATTCATAATTAGGGCTGACAATGGTTTGGGTTATTGACCCGATGGCCCACTTACAAGATAACCTATCAATACAATTAATTCACTGAACATGTAAGCCACTTAACAGAGATTAAAACCTAACAGCCATGACAATGAAAATGACTCTGATACGAAATTAAATAAACAGAGATTTGATAATATATGCATGGCCCATAGTCCACGTTATATTTATAATGTGCATGTATAAGAGCCCATCAAAGATGGATCAGAAGAATAAGATATAAATGAAATGAAAGTAAAATAATTATTATACAAGTGAGAGAATCCACCGATCTGGGTATGCTTCATCAGTACACGTAGGTGGAGAGACTTTTCTCTAATAGTTAGAGAACTATATAGATTGTGATCAATGGAAGAAAGAAATTGGGCAGGACGTCACAGCCAGGGAAGAGTACTGATAAGTATGTGGCCGCGTGTTCATTTATCACGACAAAAGCTGCTTACGCAATTAACTCACCTTAATTATTTCTTTCCTACTTCTACTTCGCTTACTCCTTAACTCCTAAGCAAGATCAAACTCCAGCTGAAGTCAAGTCAATAGCGTTGCTTCCATACCTCACCAGGGGAGACTCCCCAAATCTCACCAGGTGTAGGTGTTGGTGGGGTTGTTGCGTCATTGTCCATGAGTATGGACCGAGGCTATTACATCCGGGCCATGCATGCATATACAGCCATCCACCATTGCTCGGCGACAGTCAAGGTCCCACTTGGGGACAGTACCTCACTGCCGTCACTTGCCACTTGTCTAGATGAAGTAGTTGGGCCAGAACTGAAAAGTCTCCTTGAAATTAACATTGTCCACAGAAGAATCTGAAATGTTCAATTACTTGCTTTTTCTTTTGTTTTCTAATTAATGGTTTGAAATGTGACCATGTATTGTTACCAGTCTTAATCCTCTAATGACCCGTTTGGTTTACAGTTAGAATCGGAATTTTTTGAAATTAGAATTTTTTGATTTACAGTTTTGAAATTTTTTGAAATGCGACCATCCAAAGCTGTCTCCATCTGACTCGACCCAGCGGACCCCAGTTACTCCATTGTTACCAGATGAAATTTGTTGTCACTCCCCCTGACGGAGATCGCTACAGCGGTGGTGGAACAGAGACGAGATATCTAGAGATAGAGAAGCTAGCCTACGCACTGGTCATCGCGGCCCGAAAGCTCCGTCTGTACTTCCAGGCTCATACCATCGCCGTCCTCACCGACAAACCTCTGAGGCAAGTCTTACTTAAGCCCGAGGTATCTGGTCGATTAACGAAGTTGGTCGTCGAGCTCAGCGAGTACGACCTCCAATACAAACCACGAACTGCAGTTAAGGCCCAAGCCTTAGCAGATTTCATTGCTGAGTGCATTTTCAACTCCGAAATCCCCAGGCCGGTTGAGCACGAGGCCCCCAGTTCGGGCAAGCTCGGAGCTCCAGTTGAGTCCGACCCCGTGGGGTAGTAGCCAGTGGGGCATCTCTCCTAGTTAGGCCAAGCGCGAACTGGGATGAGGAGCCCTGGTTCCTTCACGTAGATGGCTCCTCGAACCAGCAGGGCAGCGGAGCCGGGATAGTTCTGCACGGCCCAAGTGGCACAAAATTGGAGTACACGCTACGCTTCGAGTTCGCGGCATCCAACAATGAAACAGAATACGAAGCGTTGATTGCTGGACTAGCTTTGGCCAGAGAGGAAAAAGCCAAGCATGTCGTCATCTGCAGTGATTCCCAACTCGTAATCAACCAAGTCAGAGGAGATTATGAAACTCGCGAACCAACCATGGTTGCCTACTTGGCCAAACTAAGAGAGGCTCTGCTCAACTTCCAGTCACACTTCATCAGAAAAATCCTGAGGTTGGAGAACGCTGAGGCCAATGCCCTGTCCCGGTTAGCCAGCACCAGTGATGTCACCATGAGAACCGTGTACATAGATGACCTACCTCGGCCTAGCATTCTCGGGGGGGCAGAGGAAGTCGCTCCCGTCGTTCATGCAGAGCCGAGGTGGATTGACCCGCTGCAAGCTTCTTACTACATGAGACCCTCCCCGCAGATCGCAACGCGGCCAGAAGGGTAGAGCGCCAGGCGGCCAAATACGTCAATAATAGACGAACAACTGTACCGAAGATCCTACACACTCCCCTACCTGCATTGCCTGCGACCCACCGAAGCTGAGCTCGTACTCCGCGACACTTATGAGGGTCTGTGCGGCGAACACTTGGGGGCAGGGCCTTCGCCCAAAAAGCACTACGACAAGGGTATTATTGGCCAACAATGAAGGCAGACGCCATTGAGCTCATCAGGAAATGCGACAAATGCCAGAAGCATGCCAACATTCACCATCAGCCTGTTGTCGACCTCAAGTATCTCACCAGCCTGTGGCCCTTCACGCAATGGGGCATTGACATACTTGGACTGTTCCCGCCAGTGGCATGCCAGAGGAAATTCTTAGTGGTAGTAGTAGATTACTTCACCAAGTGGGTAGAAGCTGAACCCCTTGCAACAATCACAGCCCGGAACGTCCAAAACTTCTTTTGGAAAAACATTGTGTGCCGCTTCAGGCTACCCCGGGTACTAATTTCTAACAACGGCAAGCAGTTCGAGGACATCAAATTCCAGAACTGGTGCCAAGACATGGGGATCCGACAGAATTTCACTTCAGTTGCACACCCTCAAGCAAACGGTCAAGCAGAAGTCACAAACAGAGCCATCCTCCGCGGACTGAAGGCACGTTTGGACCGAGATAAAGGATTGTGAACAGATGAGATACCCAGTGTTCTATGGGCTTACAGAACCACGGAGAAAACCACCACAGCAGAGACTCTCTTCAACCTCACTTACAGCACCGAAGCAGTAATCCAGGCAGAAGTCGAAGTACCTACGCTGCGACTGGAAGCATACAACGATAAGACAAATGAGGATGAGCTACGTACCAACCTCGACCTACTCGATGAAGTAAGGGACCTCGCGTACATAAGGACTACAGCTTACCAGCAAAGAGTAGCTCGGTACTATAACGCCAAGGTCAAGAAGCGGAACCTCCGCGTTGGTGACCTAGTCCTTCGTAAAGTTATGGTACCCGAGCCCGACGCTGACAAGCTTGGGTCCAATTGGGAAGGACATTACCGAGTGAAACGAGTGCTCAAGGAAGGAACATATGAGCTCGAAACCCTCGAAGGGAGACAGGTACCTCGGGCATGGAATATTGTCAATTTAAGACGGTATTACCTGTAATAACTGAGTAGACTACGAGTCGCTCCTAGAGCCAAAGGGTCATTACGCCGAGCTAATAATGACCTCGGCAATACGAGACCCAGTCGCCTCTTTGGCATGGGCAGACTTTAAGAGAGTAGACCATGAGTCACTCCCTCTAGCCTAAGGGCTAAAACGCCGAGCTAGCTAAAGACCTCGGTGCTATGCTTGGCTCATCGCCTCACCAGCGCAGAACTTAGTATGCCGAGGACACAGACAGCTCAGGTGCAAGCTCTCTGATGCATGGCCCACCCCGGTAAACATTGCTGAGGACAAATATCAACCTAAGTAACCAAGTAGACAGGTCGGGCACATGCCTTACTATGTCCACCTCGGTGTACGTTGTAAAGCCACCCATACCTAGTACCGAGAGATAGTTCGGGGGACAGCAGCGAAGGAACACACTTCGGAAACTTGACTCGACAGCTCGGGAAAGATGGTCGTTTCAACAAAAGAGAATGGCACAGACACTTGGCGAAATACATATTTTCATTGTCTAAATCTTTGTTACACAAGTTTCATTACAAATGGCTCATTACAAAAAAGTTTGTTACAAAAACAAAAAACAAAAAAAAAAAGAGATCAAGCTCGCGGGTGCAGGAACTAAACTACTTCGAAGGCTCATCGCCCGCTCTAGGGACCTCCTCAGGGGCAGTAACCGGATTGGTGGCCTCTGCATCATCATCGGCGCCTTCGACTTCGAAGTCCGGATCGTCTGCTGACTGACGCATTATGTCGTCGGTGATCCGAGGAGTGGTGATGGCACTCCTATCAAGGTTGGGGTAGAGGTGCCTGATTAACCACCGACTGAGCTTGAAGCCTTTGCGATAGGCCTCGGTCATCACATCGTCAAACCTTGAAGATTTGACATTGTCGATGACAGCCTGAACTTTGGTCTCCTTGAGGGCATCCTCGAAGATCACGGTCTTCTCTTTAATGTCGTCTTGGAGGTACTCCACCTCGTGTTCCAACTTCCCTTTTGCTTCCTTGAGGCCCTGCACCTCGAGCTTTAGGGTGTCCCGCTTTGCCTTGAGACTGTCCACCTCGAGCCTCAAGGCCTCTTGGCCGACCTTGTACCCGTTCACCTCAGCCCTCAATCTGTCCTTGTCTCGGGCCAGCTCACTCTTCTCCGCCAACAACACCTCGATGAAGCTCTTTTGAGCCGAGGCATCACTCTCCAAGTGGTGGATCTGACCGTGACCTTCCCTCAGTTCGGTATGGGCTGCGTGGGATGACTTTTCAGCTTCCAGAGCACGTCTCAGTTCACCTACAAAAGGGAAACCAGTCAAAAAAAAAAGAGAAAGAGAAAAAAAAGAGAAAAGGAAGGAGGATCTTTCACAAAGAACTCACCACCATAGTATGAGTGGCAGCTCGGGCACCGAATTGACCAGGAGTGAGATCAGCCCAATCCGTGACCTCCTACTTAGCCAAAGTCAGAGAGGCCCTGCTCAACTTTCAGTCACATTTTATCAGGAAAATTCCAAGGTCGGAGAACGCTAAGGCCGACGCCCTGTCCAGGTTAGCCAGCGCTAGCGACATCAGCATGAGAATCGTGTACATAGAGTACTTGCCTCAGCCTAGCATTCTCGGGGGGGCAGAGGGGGTCACTCCCGTCGTTCAAGCAGAGCCGAGCTGGATTGACCCGCTCGCGGGCTTTTTGCTACATGGGACCCTCCCTGCAGATCTCAATGCAGCCAGAAGAGTGCAGCGCCAGGCAACCAAATACGTCATGATAGACAAACGGCTATACCGGAGATCTTACACGCTCTCCTACCTGCATTGCTTGCGACCTATCGAAGCCGAGCTCGTACTCCGCGACACTCATGAGGGGTTATGCGGCGGGCACTTGAGGGGCAGGGCCTTCGCCCAAAAGGAACTTCGACAAGGTATTATTGGCCAACAATGAAGGCGGATGCTATTGAGCTCGTTAGAAAATGTGACAAATGGCAGAGACCTGCCAATATTCACCACCAACCCGCCGCCGACCTCAAGTACCTCACCAGCCCGTGGCCCTTTGCACAATGGGGCATCGATCTACTCAGGCCATTCCCGCCAGCAACGGGTGGGAGGAAGTTCTTAGTAGTAGCAGTGGATTACTTCACCAAGTGGGTAGAGGCCGAACCCCTTGTAACGATCACAGCCCGGAACGTCCAAAACTTCTTTTGGAAGAACATCGTGTGCCATTTCGGGTTACCTCGAGTACTGATTTCTGACAACGGCAAGCAGTTCAAGGACATCAAATTCCAAGACTGGTGCCAAGACATGGGAATCCGACAGAACTTTACTTCAGTTGCACACCCTCAAGCAAACGGTTAAGCAGAAGTCACGAATAGAGCCATCCTCCACGGATTAAAGGCACGGCTAGACCGAGCTAAAGGGTTGTGGGCAGATGAGCTACCTAGTGTCCTATGGGCCCACCGAACCACGGAAAAGACCGCCATGGGAGAAACACCCATCAATCTCACCTACGACACTGAAGCAGTTATCCTCGCGGAGATCGAAGTACCTACGCTGCGACTAGAAGCATACAGTGATCAAACGAATGAAGATGAGCTCCGTATCAATCTCGATCTACTCGACGAAGTAAGGGACCTCGTGTACATTAGGACCGCAGCCTACCAGTAGAGAGTGGCTCGGTACTATAACGCCAGGGTCAAGAAGCGAAACCTCCGTGTTGGCGACCTAGTCCTTCGTAAAGTTATGGTACCTGAGCCCGGCGTTAGCAAGCTCGGGTCCAACTGGGAAGGTCCTTACTGAGTGAAATGAGTGCTCGGGGAAGGAATATACGAGCTCGAGACCCTCGAAGGGAAACAAGTACCTCGGGCATGGAATATTGTCAACTTAAGACAATACTATTTGTAAGAACTAAGTCGGCCACGAGCCACTCCCAGTGCCTAAGGGCCAGAATACCGAGCTAACATGACTTCGGCGCGATAAGACCCAATCGCCTCTATGGCATGGGCGAACTCTAGGAGAACGGATTATAAGTCTCTCCCCCAGTCTAAGGGCTAAAACGCCGAACTAATGAAAAACCTCGACAGCATACAAGACCTAATCGTCTCATCGGCATAAGCTAAGTACTTGCAATGCCCAAGGCGCAGTCGTTTCATCGACAGCATACAAGACCTTGTGACGAATAGCCCACCCTGGCATGTAGTAAGTTAAACCCATTAAAGACAACTGATGTCAAATTTATGAATAATTACAGTCACAATAGATTCATATTCAGATTTAAGACCAGCAAGAAAATAGAGAATTAAGTCGCTTTCATTAATGGGTTCAGCTATTGCACTTAGGCGCTATCGACAATAGGTCTAGCTTTTTAAACAAATTTAAAAATAACCATACCTCCTTTCTTAAAACTCTAGAGTTGTCTTTTATATTATATTGTAGTAGTATAGAACGAGACTAATTGACAAAGAATTTAGAGAAGGCATTCGAGAGTAGAAACCCAAGCAAGCCATGGCAACGAAGATGACTCTCATACCAAGTTAAATGAACAGAGATTTGATAATATATGCATGGCCCATCGTCCACGTTATATTTATAATGTGCATGTACAAGAGCCCATCAAAATGGCTCAGAAGAATAAGAGATAAATGAAATGAAAGTAAAATAATTATTATACAAATGAGAGAATCCACCGATCTAGCTAAGCTTCATCATTACACGTAGGTGGAGAGACTTCTCTCTAATAGTTTGAGAACTGTATAGATGGTGATCAATGGAAGAAAGAAATTGGGCAGGACGTCACAGCCAGGGAAGAGTACTGATAAGTATGTGGCCGCGTGTTCATTTATCACGACAAAAGTTGCTTACGCAATTAACTCACCTTAATTATTTCTTTCCTACTTCTACTTCGCTTACTCCTTAACTCCTAAGCTCGATCAAACTCCAGCTGAAGTCAAGTCAATAGCGTTGCTTCCATACCTCACCGGGGGAGACTCCCCAAATCTCACTAGGTGTAGGTGTTGGTGGGGTTGTTGCGTCATTGTCCATAAGTATGGACCGAGGCTATTACATCCGGGCCGTGCATCATATACAGCCATCACCATTGCTCTGCGGCCAAGGGTCTCTCATTTATGGAACATACGAAAGCTGCACCAGCCTCCACCTATTTTCCTGATCATCGGCGACAGTCAAGGTCCCACTTGGGGACAGTACCTCACTGCCGTCACTTGCCACTTGTCTAGATGAAGTAGTTGGGCCAGAACTGAAAAGTCTCCTTGAAATTAACATTGTCCATAGAAGAATCTAAAATATTCAATGACTTGCTTTTTCTTTTGTTTTCTAATTAATGGTTTGAAATGTGACCATGCATTGTTACCAGTCTTAATCCTCTAATGACCCGTTTGGTTTACAGTTAGAATCGGAATTCTTTAAAATTAGAATCAAAATGGTCTATTTTAGGAGTGCAATTTTTTCGGATTAGAGTTGAGATTTTGTCAAAATTTTATTAGGCCCAATCCGAAACACAAACCTAAAGTAGTGTAAACTATTAACTCAAGCTGACTCGACTTACACTCTTAGTCTATTTCCTTTGATTCAGATATAAAAGGAAATAGGAATTAAAATTAGCACAAATGAGATTTCATTCTCAAAGGAGAATTAAAGAATGACCATTCCCTTAAATGGGAGATTGCTATTTCAACATAAAGTAGGAATGAAATTTTAATTCTGCCCAACTAGACAGTTGGAATTGAAATGATCCATTACGATTCAAATAAAACTTCCAATCACTCTACATGATAATTAGATCTGAAAAGCTAAAACACTAAAAAACAGCTCATTACATCTTTTTGACCATCTAAACTAATCTATTGGAACAGTACCTCACTGCCATAACTTGCCACGTGGCTTTTGGGCAGATGAAGTAGTTGGACCCGAACTGAAGTCTCCTTGAAATTAACATTGTCTATAGAAGAATCCAAAATGTTCAATTATTTGCTTTTTTTTTTCTAATTAATGGTTTGAATGTAACCATGGGCTGTTATCGGTCTTAATCCTCTAATGGTCCGTTCGATTTACAGTTGAAATCGGAATTCTTTAAAATCAGAATCGAAATGGTCCATTTCTTTTGATCCAGATATAAATGAATGGAAATTAAAATTAGAAAGAATGAGATTGCTTTCCCAAAATAAAGAATGGTCATTCTCTCAAATAGAAGAATACTACCATTCCAAAATAAAATAGGAATGAGATTTTAATTTCGCCCAACTACACAGTTGGAATTGGAATGGTCCATTACGATTCCAATTCCAACCCCTATTCCCCTGGCCTAAAGTCCTCCAAAGCATTAATCAAAAGCGAAGAAAATGATTAAAACACTTGGCCATTTGAGATACCAACCTGGAATTCCCTAAAATGCATTTCTTCTTTACTGTTTAAAAAATGAATTCTGTAACCTGTAGCCACAGCCTGAAGTTTAGGGCTAGCTCGAATTTGATACCAAAATGTTTTGTTTCTACTTAATTTCTAGCTCATCCCAAAAACTAAAAAAAAAAAGCATTGATAATTGATCTGGTAAAAATGACCATATATACATCATTTTCAAAAAAAAAATAGTAATAGTGTTATACAAATATATAATATTAACAGGTATTTGACAAGTCTTTTTATGTGCCTATTAGGCTTTTCAAAGTTTGGAAGATCAAATTTTGGCCTCTCTATTTGACAATGAAAGATAGAAAGTCAAAAAGACCAATGCCCTAGAAAGTTTATAAAAACTCAAAATGGCCAAAAATCTAGAAGCTTCAAATGTAACTTCCTATCACTCTATGTGATACTTAGGCCCCATTTGGTTCGCGAGAATAGGGGTCTGGAATCAAAAACGAAATGGACCATTCTGATTCCAACTGTTTGGTTGGGCTGAATTGAAATCTTGTTCTCATTCCTACTGGAATTGCATTCTCCTATCTGAGGAAATGGGCATTCCTTACCCCTCCCTTGGAAATGAAATCCCAATCCTGATGATTTTAATTCCTATTCCCATTCCTGTTGTACTAAACAGATTATAGAAATGTATCATTCCAATTCCGGTTCCGATTCTGACTACAAACCAAATGGACCCTTAGATCTTAAAAGCTAAAACACTAGAAAAGCTCATTACATCTTTTTGACCATCTAAACTATTGCAAGATCTTCCTAAAAAGATATACTGTTTAAACAGCACTAAATAAACACTTATGTATAAGATAATAAATTTTATTTGCTAAATAAATATTCATTTACCAAATTTTTCACACTTTTAACACTTCTAATATATATCATCAATATGTATATATGATAACAAATTTTGCCAGTGATCATCACTTTTGAGAATGTTGTCCTCTTTGAATTTGAAATTTCACTATACAACCTGAAACAACCATTCAACATAAACACCAGACCAAAAGGAAATGATAACAGAAAGAAAAAAAAAAGGAGCACCTGGAAAGAGAAAATATAGGGCTTTCACCCAAAAGATACTATGAGGACCGAAGGAAGGAGATATAATTACAATTTTCTTGGTCGAATGCCAACAAATACCTACTTTGTTAGAGTACTGTGGAAAAGATTCTCATTCATCTGTCTAAAATTTTTTAAATCCCCAAATTATACGTTTTTTATCTATTTGAATGATTTATGATTTGATTAGTTTCCTAAATAAATCCTTTCATATTTCTATTTGGACTCAACATATATTCAAAAGAAATGGTAGAGGTTTCTTTCTGACGTAAATAAATTTATGGCTTCTGATGAGGGCAGAATTGGCCCTCCAATGACTGTGACACATGGCACCTCAGAACAAATAGGTGACACCCGAAACCACTCAGGCAACAACTTGCCAAGTTGATGGTGTCCAACCTAGCGGCCTGGCACGGCCTGGCTGCCTGGCAGCCTGGCACATGCGCTGACCTAGCGGCCTGCCCCAGGCGCGAACTGGCGGCCTAGCACAGGTGCCGGCCTGGCGCCCTGGCCCAGGCGCGACCTGGCGCCCTAGCCTAGGCGCGAACTGGCGGCCTGGCACAAGCGCCAACCTAGCGACCTACGAGACGTACTCGCCGACGAATTCAACATGCATATCCTAACACTCCCACGATCCTTGGAAGTTGGCCCATGTGCCGAACGATCCAGAGGGTGGTCAACGTGCATGACGGTTACCTCCGGGAATCTCGGACCAGTTAGACGACCTCGCGGAAATCTCGGATACGGTGCGTGAAGCCCACGCCAAACAATGCCTATATAAAGGCACCAACCCCAATGACATGGGGGGCAAACAAGCAAGCAAGTAAGAAAATTTTAGTTCTCAAACTTTGTGATTTTTAGCTCACAGTCTACTACGAAAGTACTGACTTAAGCATTGGAGTGACCTTCCCGGGTTAGCCACCCCGAGTCCTCTAACATTTGGTTCCTCGCAGGTCTCTAAAAAGCAATGAAGCTCATCAATCCAGCTTGGCACCTCACAGGCAGCTCGGCGCCTGGTCAGCCCAGCACCTCACAGGCAGCTCGGCACCTAGTCAGCTCGACACCTCACAGGCAACTCGGCACCTCATAGTCAGCTCGGCACTAGGCAGCTCGCCACCAGGCAACTCAGCACTAGGCAGCTCGCCACCAGGCAGCTCCACTTCAACTTGATTCATCGACCACTTCGAAGCAGACCAAATGACGAGGTACTTAGCACAAAAAATCAATACTTCACCAAAAATTGATTCATCAATTGGCGTTGTCTATGGGAAACGCTACAAAAAGCTAAGTTCTCATCCTCTAAAAGGCTAAGTCCTCTACTTCCAGAAAGCTAAGTCCTCACTTTTTAGAAACTAAAGCTCTCGCTTTATAGTTTCCATTTTTTATGAACTCAAAGACTATGCAGGAAGTTGATAGCTAACAGACTAAGCAGCTCTTCCAACTTTATTTCAACTCGGATAAAGCCTCATCAGTCCTCTTCGCGAGGACCCCTCTACAAAGATGAGCTCTTCATGGCTTCCACGGGAGTAGACGGCCAACAGACTGCATGGACGCCCCTGCCGGTCGAGCCTACCAAGGCTCCCGTGCGAGCTGGTGACCTAAAAGTTAGAAGTGTTGCCCCCGTAGGTCGAGCTCCTAGTAGCTTCTTGTAGGAGTGGGTAACCGACGTCACTAACAGGGTTGATGCAGCTCAACCGTAGCTCTAAGCCGCGGCCTGGCGGCCTGGCACAGGCACCGACCTAGCGGCCTGGCCCAGGCGCGACCTGGTGGCCTGGCATAGGCACCGACCTAGCAGCCTGGCGGCCTGGCTCAGGCGCCCACCTGGCGGCCTGCCACGGGCGCCGACCTGGCGACCTGGCCCAGGCACGAACTGGCAAGCTGATAAAAGACTTCAACTCCACAAAAGACCTAGTCGCCTCTTCGGCATGGGCAAAATCAAAAATCAAGGAGAGTGGACTACGAGTAGCTCCCAGAGCCTAAGGGCTAAAATACCACATAAGACCCAATCGCCTCTTCGGCATGGGCAAAGATCAAGGAGAGTGGACTACGAGTCGCTCTCAGAGCCTAAGGGCTAAAATAGCACATAAGACCTAGTCGCCTCTTTGACATGGGCAAAGATCAAGGAAAGTGGACTACGAGTCGCTCCCAGAGCCTAAGGGCAAAAATGCCGAACTATCGAAGACCTTCTCACCACATAAGACCCAATCGCCTCTTCGGCATGGGCAAAATCAAGGAGCGGACTGCGAGTCACTCCCAGAGCCTAAGGAATTGAATCGACACTTACGAGCTCATCGAATTACTCATTCCGGGCCAAAAGGAGAAATCTACTCCCTTTGTCGAGTTACTTTTAACTCGGGAGTGGGGGGAAAATGATGAGGTCGGATTTGGCCCTCCAATGACATTGGGACACATGGCACCTCAGAACAACTAGGTGACACCTGGAACCACTCAGTCAACAACTTGCCAAGTTGATGGTGTCCAACCTGGCAGCCTGGCCTGGCAGCTGGCACATGTGCCGATAAGGCGGCCTGCCCCAAGCGCGAACTGGCGGCCAGGCCCAGGTGCAACCTGGCGGCCTGGCCCAGGCGCTACCTGGCGGCCTGGCCCAGGCGCGTCCTGGCGGCTTGGCCCAGGCGCGTCCTGGCGGCCTGGTCCAGGCGCAAATTGGCGGCCTAGCACAAGCGCCAACCTAGTGACCTGCGAGATGTACTCACCGACAAATTCGGCATGCATATCCTAACACTCCCACGATCCTTGGAAGCTGGCCCACGTGCCGAACGATCTGGAGGGTAGTCAATGTGCATGACGGTTACCTCTGGGAATCTCGGACCAGTTAGACGACCTCACAGAAATCTCGGATACGATGCGTGAAGCCCATGCCAAACAATGCCTATATAAAGGTACCAACCCCAATGACATGGTGGGCAAGCAGGCAAGCAAGTAATAAAATTTTAGCTCTTAGACTTTGTGATTTTTAGCTCGCTGTCTATTATGAGAGTACTGACTTAAGCATCAGAGTGACCTCGCCGGGTTAGCCACCTCGGGTCCTCTGACATTTGGTTCCTCGCAGGTCTCTAAAGAGCAATGAAGCTCATCAATCCAGCTCGGCACCTCACAGGCAGCTCGACGCCTAGTCAGCCTGGCACCTCACAGGTAGCTCGGCACCTAGTCAACCCGGCACCTCACAGGCAACTCGGCACCTCATAGTCAGCTCGGTGCTAGGCAGCTCGCCACCAGGCAGCTCCACTTCGACTTGAGTCATCGGCCACTTCTAAGCAGACCAAATGACGAGGTACTTAGCACAAAAAATCGATACTTCACCAAAAATTGATTCATCAATTGGCGCTATCTATGGGAAACGTTACAAAAAGCTAAGTTCTCATCCTTTAAAAGGCTAAGTCCTCTACTTCCAGAAAGCTAAGTCCTCACTTTTTAGAAACTAAAGCTCTCTCTTTATAGTTTCCATTTTTTATGAACTCAAAGACTATGCAGGAAGTTGATAGCTAACAGACTAAGCAGTTCTACCAATTTTATTTCAACTCGGATAAAGCCTTATCAGTCCTCTTCGCGAGGACCCCTCTACAAAGATGAGCTCTTCGTGGCTTCCACGGAAGTAGGCGGCCAACAGACTGCATGGACGCCCCTGCCGGTCGAGCCTTCCAAGTCTCCTGTGCGAGCTGGTGACCTAAAAGTCAGTAGTGCTGCCCCCATAGGTCGAGCTCCTAGTAGCTTCTTGTAGGAGTGGGTAACCGGCGTCACCAACAGGGTTGATGCAGCTCTGTCGTAGGAGTGGGTAAGCATCGGAGTGACCTCGCCGGGTTAGCCACCCCGGGTCCTCTGACATTTGGTTCCTCGCAGGTCTCTAAAGAGCAATGAAGCTCATCAATCCAGCTCAGCACCTCACAGGCAGCTCGGCGCCTGGTCAGCCCAACACCTCACAGGCAGCTCGGCACCTAGTCAGCCTGGCACCTCACAAGCAACTCGACACCTCATAGTCAGCTCGGCGCTAGGCAGCTCTTCACCAGGTAGCTCACCACCAGGCAGCTTGCCACCAAGCAGCTCCATTTCGGCTTGAGTCATCGGCCACTTGGAAGCAAACCAAATGACAAGGTACTTAGCACAAGAAATCGATAATTCACCAAAAATTGATTCATCAGCTTCATTTGTTTTTTCTTGATTTATTGGAGAAAGGAGTGGGTAATTTTTATATTTTAAGACGAAGAGAAACATTCGTGTAAGTGAAATGAATCATGAATTAAAAAAATGACTTCTTTTTCTATACTAGTGAAATGATTCTTGTTATTTTAGCTAGTTTCACTTGAAAAAAAAAAGAGAAAAGGGCAAGAAAAAGAAAATAAGAAAAGTTTAGGTGGACATTTTGGTAATCACACATTTCATCACCTGACTTAATGGTCAAGGGGAAGTTGTCACAAAGAGAAAGTTTAGGGGGAGGGGGTATTTGTTGCAAATGAAAGTTCAAGGGGTATTTGTCACTGACCCCATAGTATAAGGGGGTCTTTATAATTTACCCTAAGGGGGCATTCTCTTTTTGGATTTTGAGAGGGGGGAAAGTTGGTCAATGGGATTTTGGTTCTCATTGACCAAGAATCCCATGTTCATTTTTCAAATTAAGTGATACCTATGGTAGGTGCGTAAATAACTTTCCCACCAAAGAAGAAAGTTGCTAACACTTGAATGGAACAAAAATGCTCCTTTTAATAATAGATTTTTATGACTAAAATGGTCATTACCTTACCCAGATAATTGCATTTACCCGAGTAAGTGTTTCCCAAGAAAAATTTACCCAAATAATTGCATTTGCCCGGATAAATAACTTACCGAAAACTGAACGGGGCCTAAAAATTAATTAAACTTCTACATTGAGAATGGTTTATAAATCCTACAAATACTAGGAAGACTGAAAGGGGATGTGAATCTTTAGGTAGACTAGCTAAAAGCATAAAATTTTGCCAATGATGTCAATTTTTAGTGAAATACCAAATTTCAAAAGGCATGGCTCTATACTACTTAGGTATGAGTCATTGAATTCGTATTGCAAGAAAGCTACTTGCTCTTTATTCTTGAGAGGCGATACCATATTGTGCTGGGTGAAAATGATTGAATGACGAGGATTAAGATAGATAATGGGAAGCCAGAGACTAAGATGAACAGACTCAGAGATGTGTTGAGGGTGAGAATGATTGAGATCAAGAGAGCTAAAAAGACGCATAGAGGTGTCCAGAGAATCCCAGTTATCCTAGTTAGCCTGCTTTCAACATGCATGGAAGCAAGTATATATACTTGTTCCAATCTCTATCCTCCATATTCAAATTGGAATAAAGGTCCTTTATCATGACACGTGGTATGATCAAGGGAAGCTGATTTTTTTTTTTTTCTTTCAGCAAGAAAGATACGAGATTTAGAACAGTCAAACTAGCGATGAACAGGGCTAGTTTGGGATGGATATGTATAAATAATGCAGGCTGGGTGTAAAATATTGGGCCCAGGCCCGGTCCATAAATTTGTGGCCCTGATGCGTGCCCTGATGCGTGCCCTAAGCCCAGCCGGGCTGAAAATGATCACGTCTATTGGACTAAGGATAGGGCTTTCATGGTTACAAACTACAAAGCGAGATTGTTCTTTGTGGTTTCGTCCTCGTTAATGATGGCTATGACAAGAAGTTATCTGCCAGACGGTGGGCATATCATTGCCATGCCTATGAGATATGGATGAGAAGCTATTATTTTTGGGTATAAGTTGTAGTTAGCTTTCTTAATTACATTGCTTTTGTGTTGTGAACATTACTCCAAGTTCAAGAAATTAAGGTTCCAACATACCTACCAATTTAGGTCTCTAAAGGCCATCAAAAACCAACATCAAATACCATTTTCTCGTGTTAATTGTAGTCTCAGACAGATTTATCCATTGGCCAAGCTTCCTGATTACACACATCTGACCCATTAAATTCTTCAAGAATTTAGTCCGAAGTTTGTTTGGAAATCCTGTCTAAGACCTACTTAATCAAGGTTGTTGAGATGAGATTTAAACCTTATGTTGCTTCTGAAGTTTAATTGGCTCCTTGGCATTTCATAAAGTACTATTATGTTAGTTAATGAAGTTCAAACGCCAAGAAATAAACTGAAAAATAGTCAAATGGAGAAGAAGACATGAACTAGACGGTATATTAGTTATAAATATAAAGGTTAACTTCACTTCATAGAGATTAGATCACCCATAAAACAATAAAAGAGTCACCCAAGACAACACTTTCTCACTCTCATATATGATAGATCTCAGCTTTATAAAATTAAGATAATGCCTAAATGCTCATTACATAAAATCTATATAGCTAATTAATTTATATAGAGAAAAAGTAGCTGTTGGAGCATTTAAAGTAAAACCAACGGTTAAAAACCCGTTGACAATCCGTTAAAAACCTACTAGTAAAATAGCCAATGAAAATACAATTTTATCTCACCTCACACTAGAGATTTTGTCCAACTTCAATCCACCCCTCCCTCCCAAGACCCTACATAAGTGGAACATGATGTTACAAAAGATAGTAACGAGGATAATCTAGGAACTATCAGGTGATTTGGTCGAGGATCTCACTTACAAGAGGCCCTAAGGTTGTATTTGAATGCGATGTAAATCAAGAATCGATGTAAAATTTACATCGGTTTGCTTTTGTATGCGTTTGATAAAAAAAGGTAATTATTATCGATGTAAAATTACATTTTGGTTTAGTTTTGCGCGTGTTTGGATAGATTATAGTTTTACGTTGATAATAAATATAAAACCTCATCACTTTTAAAGTTTTACATCGATAATTGATGTAAAAACTACATCGATTTTATCATTGTAAAACTTTATATTATTTACATTGATTTTCAAAATACAACTTTACACTGATAACGTATTACACCTCTTCCAAATGCAACCTAAAGTGTAATCTTTGGAGCAGTGATTTCAACAATTAAATTAGCTGAGATAATTGGAGAGCCTAAGTACCAAGGTGAGAACAAGAGCAAGTGTAAGAGAGCTTAAGAAAGGTACCTAAGGCTCCTCGCCCCTTTTTATTTTTATAGATAAGGGCCATTGATAGTTACATTATGGGCACCTTGTAACGGTTTCACACATTAGGTTTACAATAATGGCCAAGCTCACGAAAGCAATGATCACTGGTCAAGTATTACTTTGACATTTAATGAGCTTGAGAGTTCAACAACGACCATAATGCCTTCGAGGGAGGTTCATCATAAGGCTATCAACGGGTTAGGTCTGGGCCGGAATCAGGTGAAACCGGAACCCTTTAGACCTGGAATCAAATCGATCGACTCTCAGAACAATTGGGTCTGGCCCGACAGATCTGATTATAATAAATAAAAAATAAACATTTATGTTTAATATATATTAAATATTCTATATAATGTATATTATGTATATAATATATATATATATATATATATATATATATATGATTTATTTATTTAATATAATATATCACCGCCTGGGTATGCCACATGGCAAGAAGGGATTGGCATGTATAACATTTGCCATATATATCAAAACCAATATATAGGGTATAGGGATTAAAAGAATAACACTTCAAATACTAGAACAGTGTAGGATTCATTATGTGTGTTTTTACATGATTAGAATCCCAAAAGCATTTTAGGATTCTTTAGCCTTGTGCAAAGAAATTGGTTTATTGATAATAGGATTTCAACTTGGGTGGGCTGGGCTAGGTTCAGGATCTGTCCAACCTCAACCATAGGACACCTAAACCAAGCCCAGTTTGAGAGGTGGAGTCGGGCCAGATCTTTTCTTTACAGAGCATTCTTTACACCAATTTTATAACATGTCTTGGTCGCACATTGAGAACATCTCGGAGGAGATATTTTCAATACACGATGGAATGTGGCTGTATAATCGGTGTGAGGAACAGATCCCAATTCTGAGAGGTGAACCTAAACATACACAAGACAGGTTTAGGTCTGAGCGGGATTAGTCAGGACAGAAAGGGATAGTTGGATTTGGGGGATGGGGGGGTCTGACTAGTGCTCTGCAGTTCTTCTCCCTTGGATACAAAGCTCATTTATTTCAATTGGATCCGACCGATCTGGGTTTGAACCCATCCAAGTTACACTCTGGATGATAAAAAGTAATTCGTATATTTTAGTTATTAGCTTTATGTGATAATAAATAGGCTTTGTAGGCATAGCAAGTTATTTCGTTTAAATAATTAGTTTTTTCTTGAATGGCAAATTAAAAAAATAAAAATAAATAAAAATAAAAACTAGTAGGCAGGGAGAGCGAAAAATAGAGTCAAGATCCAAAACATCAACAAGCTAGGACGGAGGATCCGCCGTGCTATCCTGTGCGCAGCTTGATTGCTTTCACTACATACATAAAAAACAGATCCCATATTCTTGACAAAGAGATCAAATCCTATCAACTTGATAAAGACAACTCCATGGAATTCATCTTGCGAGCCCAATTTGACAATAGCCAATAACCAGACTTCTTCGATTGCAAACAACTCTGCTTCAACTGCTCCTTCCCATGTCTTACAAACTCCATCATCACAATTTATTTTGAGGTTTGGGTTTGCGTTGCTGATTATGCTGAAACTCAATGGCATAAACACATTCATACCTAGGGCTGTCAATGGTTTGGGTTTGACCCGATGGACCCGATGGGACTGAATCGATTGTATCGGTTTTAGTTCCTGATTATTATCGGATGGACCCGATGGGCTGTCAATGCTTTTGTTCCTGATTATTATCGGATCAGGACCGGTTTTACAGTGTTCTGAAACAGATTGATTATATTAATGGGTCAGATCCGATGAACCCAATTTTTTTTTTTTTTTCTTTCAGCAGGAAGGAAGCAACTACCACTATTAGATAAGAGAGAAAATTACAGAAGAGTGTGGCGGAATTAAATATTACAGATATTCTGCCTTTACAAGAGTGTGTACAGCTAGCTATATTTAGATTTTAGAGTTCTATATATGTACATATATAGACAAAAGAGAGATGATGGAAAGAGTAATAAGCCAGCCTAGCCCAGACCATCTAATTCATTAAATGCCCAACTGCATTCCTCTATCTGTTTCAGCTGTTTCCGTATTGAGAATCGGTGCCAATCAGATACTGCATTGAATTTTGATTACAAATGTAATATCAACCTACTACAGCTTTGAACCTTTATTATGGTTATCTCCCGAATTTGGATTTTGGACCAAGGTGGTCGTTATCAAACTATACATAATAAAAGTGTACAGATGAACAAGTAACGATCGATGTTGGACCAAATTCAGCTATAATCTGTTATTCATACAAGTAATAAGGAGTAAATGATTTTTACTACACAAGTTCTAGATACTTGTCACACACCCATTGTTTAGTGCAGGAAAACAAGTGCAGAAGATCCAGACTCCATTATATAGATATATAAACTCCAAGTACTCCTATTGCCTTCTTAGAGAACTGTTCATATTTCAATGTCAGCTTGGTTCTGGATCCCACATATGAAGTTGACGTGCATCTGCACGGAGCACATATGAACTGTTCATGTTTTAATTGGCCACCATGTTTTTTCTTTCAATTTCTCTCATCTTTTTCTCTTTCAGCATTTTATATAGCTAGCAAGAAGCACAAATTGTGTTTATTTAATAAATTTTCAAAGTGGGTATTTGGCTGACACTGGACTGGATTTGGTCCAATCCGATTCAGTCCAATGTGAGTTCATTATAAATGGACCAGGTCCAATTCAATCCAATGAATGTTTTAGATCAATTTGGACCGGTCCAATTCAATGTCTGGACCATCCAATTTATTCAAATTCATTTTGATTTAGATTGGTTTCAACTCAAGCCCGATTCATTTACATATATATTCTTATCTTATATCAATGGACCAAATATTGGCTTAATCCAACCCAATTCAATATAAATTTGTTACGGATGGACTAGGACCAATCCAATCTAATAAATATTTTGGACAGGATTGGTCCAATCCAATATGTCTTGTTGGTCTATCCAATCTGTCCAAATTGATTTTGGACTGGATGGGGTCCAATCCAAAACTCGTCCAATGATACCCTTAGTATTTGGCATTTGCGATCTCCAGTTGGGGTTATGACTTCGGATTGAAACCAGTTTGATCATTCAAAATTTTACAGAATTGATAAACCTATAGAGGCCGGCTATTTACTAACAGCTGAAGTGGATGAATTGAAAAGCTTATTACAATATTATTGTCGTTTTAGTGAGTAAGTATTTTAAGGAGGTTGCGAACACATTAATGGCTAAGGCTGAAGCTGAAATTGCATAGATTACTATACCCTTGTATCTGAAAGCGATGATCATTCTTGGTAGGCCAATTGCTCAAGATATAAGCTTTCTCTCACCTAACCTTTCCATCCTTTGGAGTTAGGACTAGTTAAATAAATAGAGATTTGATAATGGTGTCGATCGATAGTTGAGTCCATCATTCATGTTGTATTTATAGCATCTGTTTGGCATCGTTATCATTACTCTAGAAAACGGTGTCACAGGCATTTGTTTGGAACCGTTTTCCAATAAAAAATGGTGCTCCAAGACACGCCTTGGAAATCGGAAAGGCATGGCTTGGAGCAATGCCAAATTTGGCATTTCCTGGAGTTGTAGCTAGTTGCTGCCAATAGGGATATGAGGTGGTAGTGATATGGCACTGGATAATGGGTGCCAGTGCTGAAAACGTTTCCTAGAGCATTGGTACCAACCAGAGAAAGTTGTTGTTGCTCCAAGAAATGTCCTACCTAGCAGCAACGATTCCAAATAGAAAATAGACATTATTTTCTCAGAAAATGGTGCTTCCAACCCACACATCAGCAGAGTTCAGCTTTAGTCAAGGCAAAGCTCATTCGGGTAGTTTTTACGGACTTGCATTGAGAATATCTCCATACTTTGTGCTTTATTTCATGGGGATATATTCCCAATTCAAGGTTACAAAAAGCTGTAAGAATGGTGTGGGCACAGATTTTCCCTGATAGAAGCCAATCTCACATCAGCAGCACCATTCTCTGAGAAAACAATGTTGCATTTGCAGCGTCGATGTCAAACATATACGTAATGTGAGAACCGTACATGTACAAGGAGTCCATCAAAGATGGTTTATAAGGATAAGAGATAAGTTAGATGAGGATTACAATTAAGAGATAAGTCAAATGAAAGTAGGATAATTGTTATCCAAGTGGGAGAGTCCACCGATCTGGGTAAGCTTTAGCAGTACACATACATGCAGAGACTTTTCTCTAATATGCCTCCTCAAGCACCATGTGCATCAAGGACATGAAGCTTGTTACATAGGAAGAGAAAATGATCACCACTAAGGGGCTTAGTCAATATGTCAGAAACATGGTCTCCTGATGAGATGAACTAGGTGCATAGTCGTCTAGCAAGAACCAGGTCACGTAGAAAATGGAAATCAGCCTTGACATGATGAGTTTGTGCTCGAAAAACTAGATTTTCCGCAAGGTAGGTCGCATCATTATTATAACACTAGATAGTGGAAGGTGCAAAGAGGACTATACCATGATCATGAAGAAGAGAAGCAATCCAAAGTACCTTAGTTATTGCTGTTGCACATGCACAAAACTCTGATTTTGTACTAAAATGGGCAACCATGGCTTGCTTACGGGAGCTCCATGCTATCAAATTTTGATTTGACCCAAGTATATTGCAAAACCTCCTGTAGAGTGCCGATTATTGGGACAACCGGCCCAATCAGCGTTAGAATAAGCATGAAGGGAGAGAGAGGATGATCCTTGAAATAGATACAACCCATGCATGATGGTATTTTTAAGATAACGTAGAATCTGTTTAACAACCCCCCAATGTTCATCAGTTGGAGATTGAAGGAATTGAGAATCTTTGCTAACTACGAAAGAGATATCTAGGCGTGTATGGCTACATACTGTAATGCATCGATGATGCTTCTATACTCAATGGGATCAGAGAGAGTGTGACCACTGTATTTGGAGAGCTTGGTACTAGCAATCATAGGAGAGGAGATGGGTTTAATTGCATCCATGTGGAAACGACGGAGTAGATCACAAATGTAATGATGCTATCTGAGAGTAATTCTATGAGAGTGACGAACAAACTCAATACCAAGGAAGAATTTAGTAGGCCTGAGATCTTTGAGAAAAAAGTGATGTGAGAGTTCCCTCATTCAACTACTAATGGCAGCTTCAGAATTCCCGATGAGTAGAACATTGTCCACATAGATCAACAGATAAAGTATGATGGAGTTGGAAAAATAGACAAAAAAGGAGATAACGACTGTGGATGACCGGAAACTCATGTAGACTAGCTAATTAGTCAGTCAGGAATACCAAGCACGTGGTGCTTGTTGAAGTCCATAAAGGGCTTTGTGTAGCTTGCAAACATGATTGGGTTTGGAAGGATCCTTGAAGCCCTTGGGCTGTCTAACATAGATGTCTTCTTGAAGTTCACCATTGAGGAAAGCATTGCCTTAATCGATCTGATGAATACACCAATTCTGAGAAACTACTAAGGAGAGAATGGTACAAATGGTTACCGGTTTCATTATCGGACTGAAGGTAGCGGTGAAATCGACACCAGGAACTTGAGTGAAGCCTTGAGTGACAAGACGGGCTTTGTAGCGGTCAATAGTACCATCAACCTTCCTTTTAATTTTATAGATCCATTTTGTACCAACCATGTGCATTTCTGAAGAACATGGCACAAGACTCCAAGTACTGTTGTTAACAAGGGCATTAAACTCTTTGGTCATAGCATCACACCAATGAGACGAGTGTATGGCTTTGGAGATGCTAGAAGGTTCAACACCATCATCATGTAGTTGGGCTAGTAAGGACTAAGGTAGAGGATACCTAGTTGTAAGATGAGTGTAAGGCGGCAAGGAGCCATCCATGGACCAGCTAACCATAGAGTGTCGTCGATTGGAATTATCAAATGTTGGAGGTGGGAGAGTGGGCGCATCACGAAGAACATCTTGTAAGGGATGCATCCTACGTGGACCGATCTCTAGAGAAGATGAGGCGTCTGGTGATGATGTCGGACTAGACTGGTCAAACGTTGGTGAGGAAGAACTTGTCATCGTTTTCTGAATAGACAAACCAAACAGTAAAGGAGGTGTCACGGGTTCGCTAGTGTCAGGACCAGATTTGGACGAGTTGGGTGGGTACAGATATACTCGAGTCGACGAGGTTGAAGAAGATAAAGTAACTAGTGTTATTCTCGAAAAAAAGTGTTCATCAAAGATGAAATGTCGTGAAACATATTCTTGTCCAGTGGAGGGATGCAGCCACTGGTGATCTTTGTGCTTGTCATTGTAACCTAGAAAAATACATTGTTTCGAGCGGTTATTAAATTTGTGCCTGTTATATGGTTGAAGCATCAGATAACAAGCACATCCAAAGACTTTGAGCAATCGATTGTCAGGAGGAGAGCCAAAAAGAACCTTGAAGGGAGACTTCCCCGTTAATGTGCTGGTCAGAAATCGGTTAATCAAGTAGACTGTAGTAAGGGCAGTATCAACCTAGAAGGAAAAGGGAAGTGACAAGGAGGCTAGTAGAGATAGCGTAGCTTCAATGACATGGCGATGCTTCCGTTTAGCAGAGTCGTTCTGTTCATGCGTGTGAGGGCATGCGATTCTGTGAGTGATGCCAACTGAGTCAACGTAGTAAGAGAGTTTCCAGTGTTCTACACCCCAATCGGATTACAAAACTTTGATTTTAGTATTGAACAGGACTTCAATATGATGTTTAAAATGTAAAAATACATCAACGACATATGACTTTCTTTGTAAAGGGATTAACCAAGAAAACTTACTATAAGGATCAACAAAATTACATAAAATCTAAAACCTGCATTAGATAGAATTCGGGCTGATCCCCATACATCAAAATAAATTAAATCCAATGGGCCGAAAACAATTGTAGAAGATAGGGGCAGTGACAACCTATGACTTTTTCCCATTTGACACGACTCACAAACTAGACTCGACCTAGAATTAAATTGACCTTCATAAGACAATTCAAACTGTGACACCACTTGCTTCACAATGTGCATAGCTGGATAATCCAAGTCGTTTGTGCCAATCATCAACTGAAACATGTTCATTGAGAAGAGTTGAAAACTTATTCATGCTGGACACATTCCCTGGAAACCGAGATAGACCATCTTTACTGGGTCCTCATGGTAATGTTTTCCCTGTATAATCCTTCACAAGAAAGTAATCACCATGAAACTCAAAATATAATTTGTTGTCTTGAGCAAACTTGTGCAAAGACAACATATTTTTGGATAACTCCGGCACATGAAAAGTATCATTTAAAGAAAACTGACAAGTAGTAGGATTTAGAATAGATGAATCAACATGATTAATTTCAAAGCTTGAACCATTTCCAACTTTGACTTGATCGATTCCACCATATTCACACCGGTTTTGCAGATTTTCAACATCAAGACTCATGTGATGTGTGGCTCTGCTATCTGGGTACCAGGTTGGATCAAATGAGGAGGATGTAGTACCACTATTGTAGGCAACTGGTTCAATCTCCTCATTTTTTATATTCAGATCATATCAACGAGGACATTTCATTGCTTTGTGTCCCGGTTTGTTGCATAATTGACAGACAATAGGATTGCCACGTCCCCTTCCTCCATTGTTTGTATGGCCATCGGAAGGACCACGCCCCCTGTCTCTACCACGATTATTACAGGGTGTAGTGTATTGTTCGTTATTGTTAGGAGTTTTGGTTTTAAAATTGGCAATATTGGCCTCAGGGGATGTCGAGTCAGTAACAATAATGTAATTCTGTTCTAACCAACCTTTATACCCAAGAATTGCCTAAAACATCATCAACAACAAGGTCCTCTAGGTCGGATTTATAAGTAATTACAGTCACAATAGATTCATATTTAGATCTAAGACTAGCAAGAATGTAGAGAATTAAATCGCTTTCATAATGGGTTCAGCTATTGCAGTTAGGCGCTATCGACTATAGGTCTATCTTTTCAAACATATTCAAAAATAACCATACCTTCTTTCTTAAGACTCTAGAGTTGTCTTCTGTACTGTAGTAGTCTGGAATGAGAATAATTAACAAAGGATTTAGCGAGAGAATTCCAGAGTAGGAACCACAATAAGCCATGACAATGAAGATGACTCTGATACCAAGTTAAATAAAGAGAGATTTGATAATGATATGAATAGTCGATCGTCCACGTTATATTTATAATGTGAGAATGGTACATATACAAAATCCCATTCACAAGAATAAGAGATAAATGAAATGAAAGTAAAATAATTATTAGAGAACTGTATAGATGGTGATCAATGGAAGAAAGAAATTGGGCAGGACGTCACAGCCAGGCAAAAGTACTGATAAGTATGTGGCCGCGTGTTCATTTATCACGACAAAAGCAGCTTACGCAATTAACTCACCTTAATTATTTCTTTCCTACTTCTATTTGGCTTACTCCTTATAAGCTCGATCAAACTCCAGCTGAAGTCAATAGTGTTGCTTCCATACCTCACCTCAGGAGACTCCCCAAATCTCACCAGGTGTAGGTGTAGGTGTTGGTGAGGTTGTTGCGTCATTGTCCATGAGTATGGACCGAGGCTATTACATCCGGGCCATGCATGCATATACAGCCACCCACCATTGCTCTGCGGCCAAGGGTCTCTCATTTATGGAACATACGGAACCTGCACCAGCCTCCACCTATTTTCCTGATCATCGGCGACAGTCAAGGTCCCACTTGGGAACAGTACCTCACTGCCGTAACTTGCCACGTGGCCTTTCTGTAGATGAAGTAGTTGGGCTAGAACTGAAAAGTCTCCTTGAAATTAACATTGTCTATAAAAGAATCTAAAATGTTCAATTATTTGCTTTTTCTTTTGTTTTCTAATTAATGGTTTGAGATGTGACCATGCGCTGTTATCAGTCTTAATCCTCTAATCGTCCATTTGGTTTACATTTGGAATCGGAATTCTTTAAAATCAGAATCGAAATGATCTATTACTTTTGACCCAGATAAAATGAATGGGGATTGAAATTAGAAAGAATGGCCATTCTACTAGCTCAGCCCAAAAACTGAGAAAAAAAAAAAAACATTGATAATTGATTTGGTAAAAATGACCGTATGTACATCATTTTTTAAAAAAAATAATAGTTTTATACAAATATATAATATTAAGGAGGTGTTTGGCAAGTTTTTTTATGTACTTTTTATGCTTTTCAAAGCTTGGAAGATCAAATTTTGGTCTCTCTCTATTTGACAATGAAAGATCGGAAGTCAGAAAGACCAATGTCCTAAAAAGCTTATGAAATTTCAAAATGGCCAAAAATCTAGAAGCTTCAAATGAAACTTCCTATCACTCTATGTGATACTTAGGCCCCGTTTGGTTCGCAGGAATAGGGGTTTGGAATCGGAACCGAAATGGATTATTTTAATTCCAACTGTTTGGTTGAGCTGAATTAGAATTTCATTCCCATTCTTGCTGGAATTGCATTCTCCTATCTGAGGGAATGACCATTCCTTACCCCTCCCTTGGAAATAAAATCCCAATCCTGATGATTTTAATTCTCATTCTCATTTCTGTTGAACTAAACAGATTATAGAAATGGATCATTCTAATTCCGATTCCGGTTCTGACTGCAAACCAAATGGACCCTTAAATCTTAAAAGCTAAAACACTAAAAAAGCTCATTACATCTTTTTGACCATCTAAACTATTGGAAGATCTTCCTAAAAAGATATACTGTTTAAACAGCACTAAATAAACGCTTATGTATAAATTAATAAATTTTATTTGTTTATAAATATTCATTTACTAATTTTTCCACACTTTTAACACTTCTAATATATATCATCAATATGTATATATGATAACAATTTTTGTCAATGATCATCACTTTTGATAATCGGGTTTAAATTAGATCCGGGTCTGATTACTACAACCCTCTGATATGACTACCATATGTCGGCTCCTAGCTAGCTACATGCATTAATTAATTCAGCTCTTGTATTAATGGAAGGTATACACAAATATCCACCGCAACTGTTTGGCTTCACTCCTCATCCACACTGTAAAGTGTATCCATGTCATGTCAGCCCAAATTCGTTGGATGGTTGGGTTAATCAACAATTAATTTGTCCAACATAGGTCGCCACTATTAATTGTCATCAGCAGTTCAGTAGTACTCATCTGCTCTTATTTTGTTGTCACCCCCCCTGACTGAGATCGCTACAACGGTGGTGGAACTGGTGGTGACGGTGGAAACAAACACAAGTAAGCAATGGAGATGGAGATTGAGGTGTCGAGCACAATCCCAGTTACTCCATCGGAGCAGGGTTCTTTGAGAAGCAAAGATGATAGGGGTGCATACTTGGTATGGGAAGATGTAAGTGTGGTGTTACCCAACTTTGGCAAGGGACCAACAAGGAGGTTGCTTCAAGGGCTCTGTGGCTATGCCGAACCTGGCCGGATAATGGCTATCATGGGTCCATCCGGGTCAGGCAAATCCTCCCTACTTGACTCTTTATCAGGCAAGCACCCCTCTCTCTCTCTCACACACACACAGATCAGAGGTTCTATATCCTACAAAATTGATCGTTTTTCACTCTGTATCTTACAAAATTGTATTGCTGCCATTGACGAGATGATCAAAATAACAAATCTTTTTTCTATTTTCTACTGTATTTTAGTTGATACATAAATTTATACATACATACATATATACCCACACTTATGATACCAATCCACCAGTTAAGATTTTGTCTAACTATGAGTGGTGAGACCTCTAAAAGCAGAACGACATCAATGGGTTGAGTTTTGCATGAATTTGGTTCAATCCAATCCGATTGAATGAAGAGAGGATATCAAAACCAACCTATCACCCATCTCATGCTTAGCACACCTATACTCAACCAAACCTATATATGCAAATATTTTAGTGCTATAATGTCAATGAACCTGATTCAACACGGGTCTGACGCAATTCAAAACCAGACCCAATATCTGATTAAAGCTAACTTAACCCTAACCAGATGGTATCAGAGGCCACGCAAGTCTTACACTTGACACTATCAATGTATCGGGTTTGGTTTGTGACAGTGGATCAGCCCCGATTTTTTAATCGATTTTATAAAATAAACCTAAAATTGAACCAATAATTAATCAGAATAATAGGGTACACTTGACATCTATAATTCTTTATGACAATAACAAATTGGAACGTATTTTTTTTATGATATAACATTCATTATGGATAAAACAAGTGTTTTTAATCGATTATATTATATATAAAATTTACCCTTTTAGACATAAAATATAACAAAAATTAAAATATCTTTACGTTTTGTTAATTATGTAATCGATTTGGAACAAACGAAACTAATTATTAATCAAGGCACAAACAACATAATTTTATTTTTAGGCACTAATAGTAACGGGAGTAGTAGAGTCTTTAAAAGGCATTTGAAAAGTCTAAGCTACCCTTTGTTTTATTTTCTTACATAAACTGGTAGATGAACTTGTTAGGTTGGATATTAATGCCTATGCTGTTGGGTTTCGTCCTCAAAGTCAACATGCCTAATAACCTATTGATCATGACCGTCCGATTAACAGAGATTCTCTTCCAGCGCATCCTGTCGATTGAATTTAATTGGACAGTTATGAAGAACCTATGCAGCGACATTTGAGAGCAGAACGCGTTCTAGCAGTACTAGTAGTGTTTGATTGTGATCGGACTGGAGTCCCGGGACAGCTGTTGCAAACGCTTTGTGTTATTGTGTATGTATGATAAACAGGACACTACAGCTGCACTTGCATATAAAAGATACGGGTGCAAGTCGGGCCGGTCATATTCAACCGGAGCTATTGGACCCTCAACCCTGATCCTAATTAACCCTAAAATTTCGGGTTGGGTTGTTGGCATTGGATTTGTTCGGGTTGGTCCAGTTTTTCTATTTTTGGCTAAATGTGCTAAATGTTCTTATTTCGTAGATAAGGTTCAGGTTAATTCAATTTTAGCTTATTATGTACTAAAGAACATAATTATCATATCATATTTTAGAAAAGTTATACCTTTAAATTTATAATAAATACATGTTTATATAATATTTGTACATATAAATTAGTTAGGTGAGGTTCAAAATGAGTTAGATTGACGAAGTCTTCAACCCTAATTTAATCCAACCTTCAACCCAATCGGATCTTTTTCAGCCAATTAAGTTCAGCCTAATTAGCCTAAATTGCAGCTTAATTGTGCTTAGCTGTCCATTAAGAATTTAAATTAGCTGAAAGTTTTAGTTATTTAGCAGGCTATACAACCAATGATGAGGTTTTACTTTCATTGTAAAAACGGTGAAGGTGTGAATCCTTTAAATTTTATTACTAGCGTGGAACCTTATCATTAATTCTATATAAACCTTGCTCATCTGTTAAAACATGATAGCCACGCAATGGGCAATCTATTAAAAACCAACATCACAGCTGTCCAATACAGTTCGACAAGACTGATCTGGACTCCTGTCCCATCCAAAATGAAAACTGACTTTACTTTGCACATTTCATTTTTATTAGGGAGAATGACCGTTTTTGAGAATTCTTAATCCCACAATAGGGTTCGGAATTGTTGTCAATATATGAACAAGTACTTATGTTTTAGATGAGATGTTTGTGATTTTGAATTATATAAGATTATAGTAAAATTTAAAATTGATGCAGTCAATGTAATTTTCCGTTTTTATTAGGGTTGGTGTGGCAAGTTTGTCGTTATTTGGGCCAAATTTATGTCAACACTCAAGAGGATGGAGTTGATACGGAGGGTTCTAAGAACATGGGAGCTGACAGCTGAGGTCATAGTGTGAACCCGAGTTGTGCGGTCAATACAATAGGGCTGTGCAGTCACAAACACACCGTTCATTATCTTATCATACAGAATGAACAATGCTGAATGGACTCCCCACAGAACGCACCCCACATGGCCATATGTGCCACACGGGCACATCCCCCGTGTATTTGGAACATCTACCCCTGAAAAATGGGAGATGTTCCAAGTGCGCAGGTGGTGTGTGCTCTGTGGGGAGCCCTTCCAAACTTGCTCCCATATACTATCCTTTGCTAAAAAAATGTTTTTGCCACCATCAAAATGATGATTTATAACACATTTTGAAGTACAAATTTCATATGATCTATCAAACATGATATAAATCATCAGGCCAAAGCATGTTCTTTAAATCAGATGTTTTTTGTGTTTTTTTTTAATAACCAATTTGTTTTGAAATCAGATGAATTTAATTTGTTTTTAAAACCCATAATTAGAAAAACAATTCCAGTGGAAAACACTTCTATGATTTCTCCATTCAGTTTGTTGGTTTTATTATTAATTTTCGTACTAAATTGGGTATTTCGACTTTTTATTCCTAAGCTAAATAGAAAATTAAATAAAACTTCTTTTAAATTCTACACAATGACTTTATACTCACAGTAAATAGTTCATTAATTTTTCTTATTTACAAAACCCTTCCATCTTTTGATTTTGTTTCACTTCTGTTAGCAGTCAACGGTAACATAGAAGATGAATGCAAGAAAATAGATTTTTGGTTTTTTATCAAAAAACCAGAAAAGGGGCATAAATTACTAATTTAGACATAATGTTACACCTTGGAAAGAAACTTGAAAAATTATCTTATATCTACAGGTTTAGACATAATGTTACATATAACCCAAACAACATATTTGCAAATGGATAAGGTCAATTCGAATTGGGGTATATCCGAATACAACCCAACAATACAAATCATAGATCCAATCTGATCCGATTGAATCTCACAAACATTGAATCAAATCAAAATCCATTAGGAATATCGGATATTTGAATCTGATTTAATTTCTGAAAAAATTTAATAAATGATTAAAAAAAACATAACAATTTATACAAAAAATGAAAAATGAAAAATGACAGTTTTGACCCTATTGTCCATTTGAATAAGTTTAATCAAAAGAAAATAAAAACAAAAATACCATATTTTTCCTTCATAAGACATGAGAAACTACTCTATTTGTTTCTATTTGATCAATTTTGTTTTTCATACGAGGAAGTGTTAGGCATTCTTTTGGAATAAACAATCATGAGCCTATTCTCTTAAACATTTTCCACTCAGTTTAGATGATCATGTTACTATAGAGAGTGTTCTAGTAAATGACCCTTTTATAAAAGAATAAATAATAAAAAAATAGAAACATGCAATATATATATATCCAAATTCAATCCGATTTGATCCAAAAATCCAATTAAAGGATATCGAAATCCACAAAATAGGAACGGATTTGGATTGGATCATGATGAGATCCATTTGCACTCCTAGTCCTACTCTTAGATGTTTGATAGGTGATAAAAAATAATAAAAATTGTATTGAGACCAGGTCCGTCCCACAAATTTCATGGCCTATGCAGGCCTGAGCCTAAAAACGAAAACCTAAGCCCAAGGATGGAAATTTGTGGGCCAAACTAGAAATAATCGCTCCTAGAAAGAAATGTATTATTTGAAATGTTACTAAGCTTAATTAATTTGATCTCCCAACAGGGAGACTTTCAGGAAATACTATTATGACTGGGAATGTTCTCATCAATGGGAGGAAAAAGAGACTAGACTATGGACTTGTTGTAAGTAGCTATCATCATCATCATGCAAATGCAGACCTATATACTACTCATTCTTTCTTCTTTCTGATTTACTCCTGCATTTTATGTGAATCATTATCATGAATAGATTTGCGCTTATCTATTTTCAGGCTTATGTGACCCAAGAAGATGTTTTGTTGGGTACCCTTACAGTTAGAGAAACCATCTCTTACTCAGCTCATCTGAGGCTTCCTTCTGCTCTCAGCAAAGAAGAGATAGATCAGGTGGTGGAAGACACAATCATGGAGATGGGTCTTCAAGACTGTGCCGACAAATTGATAGGCAACTGGCATCTGAGAGGTATCAGCGGTGGAGAGAAGAAACGAGTGAGCATTGCACTGGAGATCCTTACACGCCCTCGTCTCTTGTTTCTTGATGAACCCACAACCGGACTCGATAGTGCAGCGGCTTTCTTTGTCATTCAAACTTTACGAACCGCAGCTCTTGATGGGAGGACTGTCATCTGTTCCATACACCAACCCAGTAGTGAAGTGTTTGATCTATTCGACGATCTGTTTCTCCTCTCCAGTGGTGAAGCTGTTTACTTTGGAGACGCCAAGAAGGCTGTACAAGTAAGGAATAAAAAAAAAAAAATGAAGTAATCCTATATATATATTGTTAAAAAATAATCCACTTTTCAGAAGTTTTCTAGAAGTTCAAACTTCTAGAATTAATTAGCACTCTAAAAATTAAATCTCTAAGCCTCTAGAAAAAGTAATACATTTTCTAGAAGTTCTAACTTTTAGAATATATTTGAGTTTAGAAGATGATGATTTCTAGAAAAGGTAAAATTCTAGAGAGAAATGTCTAGAATGTTGGTTGGCTTTGCTCCACCTACTTGGCTCTACTATAAATAGGGCTAAGCTTCTACATTTGAAAACAACCCAATACAAGTTCTCATTTTCCCAACAACTTGAGCCTTTATCATTTGCTGCCACCCTATCTTACCTAGTCTACTCTCTCACATCCCAAGTCCTAACAACTCTACTCTCCTCCATATCCCAACAGTGGTATCAGAGCCCGTTCCATTATTTTTGGGCGTTATTTCCTTTTAGCCAAAATTCCCTATTATCCCAAAACTTATCATGGCCACCATTCTAGCTAATAGCCAAATTCCAATCCCCATTTTTTTAGAGAAAATTATGACTATTGGGCCATTAAAATGAGGACTTTCTTCATGTCCCAAGGTCTATGAGAAATTGTAGATAAGGGATTTACAATCCCTAAAAGCAGTTCTACTCTATATGCAACAGAGCAAGAGAAATTACAGAAGAATATGGAGAAGGATAATCTTGTTCTCTATCACATACAGATGGCAATGGCAAAATCGATTTTTCCAAGAATTAGTGGTGCTACAAGTGCCAAAGGCGCATGGAATACCTTGAAGGAGGAGTTTCAAGGCAGTGCCAAGGTACATACTATTAAACTTCAAACTCTTAGAAGGGATTTGGAGAATATGAAGATGAAGGATTTTGAGAACATTAAAGTTTATTATTTTAGATTAAGAGAAATTGCCAATCAATTAAGAGCATATGGAGAATATATTACTGAAAAAATGGTGGTTGAAAAAATATTAATTAGTGTGGTAGAAAAATATGATCCAATAGTAACCACCATTGAGGAGACAAAAGATATTACTACTCTGTCAGTAACTGAGTTGCTAGGCTCTCTAGAAGCTTACGAAAAAAGACTGAGTAGGCTTGATGAAAGCTCTATGGAGAACACCTTTCAGTTTAAGCTCAATATAAGGTTTTAGAAATCCAAAAGGGATGAAAGAAAATTTAGAGAAAATTTCAAAAATGAAAAAAGTTGTAGAAACGATGAGAATGGAGGAGATATTAGGAGAGATAAAAAAAGAAAATATCCACCATGCCGTATTTGCAAGAAAACCAATCATCTGGAGAAAGATTGTTGGTTTCGGGGAAAACCACAATGTCAAAATTGTAAAAACCTTGGGCATGTAGAGAAGGATTGTCGTCTTAAGGAAAGACACCAAGCTAATTACTCTAAAGAGAAGGATAAAAATAATTATCTATTCTATGCCTGTCATACTGCTTCAGAACTAAAGGGTGATAATTGGTATTTGGATAGCGGTTGTAGTAATCACATGATAGGTAATGAGAAGATCTAAGATATAGACAAGTCAGTCAAGTCACAAGTCAGGCTTGGCAATGGAGAATTAGTTGGGGTCGAAGGTAAAGGAACTATCACTGATAAGACAAGGAATGGGACACAACTCATACAAGATGTGTTGTTAATCCCAAGACTGGAGACATATCTATTAAGTGTTGGGCAAATGGTGGAAAGAGGTTATTCTCTACTCTTCAAAGGAGACTCATGCATGATATATGACAACAAAAATAAAAGCCTATAGATTGCTAAGGTAAAGATGCAGCACCAAAGGAATTTTCCAATCATATGACAATACACCGAGACAGTGATGATGGCTCAAGAAGATGAATCATGGCTTTGGCATCGAAGATTTGGCCACTTCAATTTGCACGGGCTAAAAGTACTCCATCAAAAAGGCATGTTGAAGGATTTGCCATCCATTCAAGTGATGAATGACATATGCGAAGGATGCTTGCTTGGTAAGCAACATTGGAAATCGTTCCAATCAAGTGGTGCATGGAGAGCCAAGGCAATCCTGGAGCTCGTACATACAGATGTTTGTGGACCAATGAGAACGACATCCTTCAAACAAAGTAGGTACTTCATTCTCTTCATTGATGATTTTACAAGAATGAATCGGGTTTATTTTAAGCGTAAAAGGTTAGAAATCTTTAAGATTTTTAAAATATTTAAGAATCTCGTTGAAAAACAAAGCAATCAAAGCATAAAAGTGATCAGAAGTGATAGAGGAAAAGAATATACTTAAAATGAGTTCGACAAGTTTTGTAAAGATGAAGGCTTGAAGCATCAGTTGACCGTCGGCTATGCCCCAGAGCAGAATGGAGTTTCATAAAGGAAGAATAAAACAGTGATGGAGATGGCAAGATCAATGCTATTGGAACAAGACATGCCTAAGATGTTTTGGGCAAAAGCAGTATATACTACAGTACATCTACTTAACAGATGTCCAACAAGAGTAATAGAAAACAAGACTCCTATAGAAGCTTGAAGCGGAAGGAAGCCGTCGACACAACACTTGAGAGTTTTTAGATGCATTTGCTATGTTCACATTCCAGTAGAAAAAAAACGCACAAGCTAGAAGAGAAGACAGAGAAGAGAATATTCTTGGGAGTTTGAAGAGCTATAGAATTTATAGCATAAAGAGCAAAAAGCTAATTATTAATCGAGATGTGGAGTTTGAAGAGAATGCTACATGGAACTGGAAAGAAGAAAAAGTGGAAAAATATAGCATCATGGTACCAAAAGTACAAAGACTAAGGCCACTCAGTAATGAAGGAAAATGACCAAAAAGTCCTCAATCTACAACATCACCATCAACTCCATCATCAGCCACAATAGAAGAAGAACAAGAAGAGTCATCTCTAGAATCGCCACTAAGAAGGACAAGGCCACTCAGTGAGATATATGAGACATGCAACTTTGTAACTATGGAGCCTGAAAGCTTTGAAGCAGCAGCAAAACAAGAAGTATGGATAAAGGAAATGAAAGAAGAAATCGCAATGATTGAGAAAAACAAGACATGGGAATTAGTGGATCGTCCTCAAGACAAAGAAGTGATCGGAGTCAAGTGGGTCTACAAGACAAAGCTTAACTCTAATGGCTTAATACAAAAGCACAAGGTGAGGCTAGTCGCTAAAGGCTACACACAATTGCCTGGGATAGACTACAATGAAACCTTTGCTCCGGTGGCATGTTTAGACACTATAAGAGCACTTGTAGCATTAGTAGCATAGAAGAAGTGGAAGATTTATCAACTTGATGTCAAGTCAGCGTTTTTTATCAAAGTGCTTGAGGAAGAAATATATGTAGAGCAACCTCAAGGGTTCACAGTAAAAGGATGAGAAGACAAGGCACTAGGATTGAAGAAAGCTCTCTATGGCCTAAAGCAAGCACCACAAGCATGGTACAATCAGATTGATGGTTATTTCATCAATCAAGGATTCAGGAGGAGTCAAAGTGAGCCTATTCTATACATCAAGACCCAAGGTAACTCTAACACTCTCATTATTTCTCTATACATAGATGATCTCATCTATAAAAGAAACAATGAGACAATGATCAATGAATTCAAAAAAGATATGATGAAGATGTTCGAGATGAGTGATCTTGGATTAATGCACTACTTTCTTAGCATTTAAATCAATCAAGAAGAAGAAGATGTCTTTATATCACAAAAGAAGTATATAGAGAATCTACTGTAGAAGTTTAAGATGGAAGGATGCAAGATGGTCGCTACACCACTCGTTACAAACGAGAGGTTCAAGAAAGAAGATTGTTCAAAGAAGGCTGATGCCTCAATCTACAGAAACCTTATTGGGAGTTTACTCTATCTCATAGCTATGCGGCCAGAAATTATATATGCAACAACTTTACTCTCAAGGTTCATGCAAAATCCAAGTCAAGTTCACTATGGAGCAGCAAAAAGGATACTGAAATACTTACAAGGCACAAAAGAATACGACATTTGGTACAAATCCACTACTAACTCAAGATTGATCGGTTGTATTGGCAGTGATTGGGTAAGATCAATGGATGACATGAAGAGTACCTCAGGCAATGCCTTCTCACAAAGATCTAGAATATTCTCTTGAGCATCAAAGAAATGAACCACAGTAGCATAATCATCAGCAAAAGCTGAGTACATAGCAGCGGCAGCAACAACAAGTCAAGCTATATGGCTAAGAAGAATACTTGAAGACATGGGTGAGCGGCAAAAGGAACCGACAACAATCTATTGCGACAAGTTTGCTATAGCAATGGCAAAAAATTCAGTATACCATAGTAGGACGAAACACATTGCAATCAAGTATCACTTTTTACAAGAGACAACTAGCAAAGGAGAAATTGAGCTCAAGCACTGCAAGTCCGAGGAACAATTAGCAGACATTTTCACAAAGGCATTACCGTGTTCAAAGTTTGAGTTGTTACAGGAGCAACTAGGAGTTACAGGAAAGTGCATTAAGGAGGAGTGTTAAAAAATAATCCACTTTCCAGAAGTTTTCTAGAAGTTCAAACTTCTAGAATTAATTAGCACTCTAGAAATTAAATCTCTAAGCCTCTAGAAAAGGTAATACACTTTCTAGAAGTTCTAACTTCTAGAATGTATTTGGGTCTAGAAGATGATGATTTCGAGAAAAAGTAAAATTCTAGAGAGAGATATCTAGAATGTTGGTTGGCTTTGCTCCACCTACTTGGCTCTACTATAAATAGGGCTAAGCTTGCCATTTTCCCAACAATTTGATATTTATTGATGGTTTAATACAACAAGAATCTAACATTTGATACTTATTGATGATACAGTTTTTCGCTGAAGCTGGATTCCCTTGTCCTAGCAGAAGAAGCCCTTCTGATCATTTTCTTCGCTGTATTAATAGAGATTTCGACATTGTTCATGATACTCTGATGGGATCTCAGAAGATTCGTCAAGTAAGTCTTAGTAGACTCGATCGATCACTGTCATTTTTCTCTACTACATTAATTTAGTCTTTGAATCCGTCTGTCTTGCTTTCTTTGGTTGACACTGCGTCCAGTATTTGAGTTTGCTTTGCTTTGTTTTAAGGAGTAATTTGTGTGTATATATGTTTATTGCAGGAGTTTGAAGTATCATCAGACCCTCTAATGAATATGACAGCTTCAAGGATAAAAGAAATACTTGTTCAGAAATATAAGACATCAGAGTATGCAACAAATACAAGAAAGCGGATTCGAGAACTTTCCAACGTGGTATGCAACAAATACAGCTCCATCTTAATCACACCACACATCTAGAATATTTTGAATGAGACCCAACATATAGAAGAAATCATTTCTTATCTTTAGAGTTAATGATCAATGTTAATTAGGCTCTGTTTGGATAAGCTTTTGCTTTGGAGCTTTGCATGGCATTTGGTAATTATAATTGCTTTTGAAGAAGTGAAAATACTTTTAGGCCCACAGAACAAAGCCTACAATTGGGGTTTTGTGCTTTTGGGATTTAATCAGAAGCAGAAATCGTGAAGCTTATCCAATACAAACGTAATCTAAATTAAACAAAAAAAATAGCAACAAATTAAAGTTTACATTTTGATGAGATGAGAAAGTGGGTTCAGATATAATTTGTATGTGCAAGAATGAATGCAGGAAGGAGTTACCGTTGGATCCAACAGAGGAAGTGAGGCCACGTGGTGGAAACAGCTGACCACATTAACGAGGAGGTCTTTTGTGAACATGTGTAGAGATATTGGGTACTACTGGTTAAGGATCATAATCTACATAGTGGTATCTTTATGTGTTGGCACAATTTATTTCGACGTTGGGACTAGCTATTCCGCAATCCTGGCGCGAGGAGCCTGTATTGCGTTTGTATCAGGCTTCATGACATTCATGTCCATCGGAAGCTTCCCATCTTTCACCGAAGAAATGAAGGCAAGTCATCTAATAAGATTAATTAGTGCATGGCATGAACTCATCCCAAATAAAACTTTTCAACATATCTTTTCTTTGCAATTAAAACAGGTCTTTTATCGGGAAAGACTCAATGGGCACTACGGCAACGCAGTGTTCATTGTATCAAACTTTGTCTCCTCTTTTCCTTTCATGGTTTCAGTGGCTGCAGCAAGTGGAACGATAACATATTACATGGTGAAGCTTCACCCGGGTTTCTCTCGCTATATCTATTTCTGCTGTGTTCTATTCGTCTGCAATTCTGTCGTTGAAAGCTGCATGATGGTTGTTGCAGCCCTGGTACCCAACTTCCTCATGGGCATCATCACTGGAGCTGGTATCATTGTAAGAAAACTACTGCTAGCTAGAACCTCTTAGAAACCCTTCTTCTTCTCCATTTTTAATTACTTCACGGATCTCCATCGTCTGCTTCATTCAACATCGTTTTGATCATCTTCCATGGATGTATATATATGCAGGGAATTATGATGATGACTTCTGGGTTCTTTCGCTTGCTTCCTGATCTTCCCAGGGCCTTCTGGCGCTACCCAATTTCTTATATCAGTTATGGGTCTTGGGCATTTCAGGTAAATTAGCTCATTCTCATTAACCATAATTGCATATCTTGTCCATGGAAGAAGTTAATGCAGATTTTGAGCCTCTTAGTTGCATGGTCTAAGCCAACAGTTCGCCAACTGGATGATCCCATTATCCCATAAAGTTAACCAGAAAATTCTTCAATAAACCGAACAATCGTCACAACCTAAGTTGATTGCATCAACACCTTAACTAAGCCAATAATTATGCAAAACTATGGTAGTGCAAATGATAAGGGTGCAAATTCTGATTTATTTTTTGTTTCAAATTTTATGTTGTTTTGTTTGACTACAGTACACAAATATAATGAAGTAAATAAAAGTTGGTCAATGGGACTTTTCCAGATTTATGTGGGTGGCAAGGTAAGTGATGTCCATCTCCCAGGTGGGTAGGGGGAAAGTTGTCAATCTTTATGGGACAAAATTGCCCCTTTTAATTAATAATGGTTTTCTATGGTTAAATCAATCATTGTCTCATTTACCTGGAAAATAAAAGAATATGGATAAATGCAGTTATCTCAAAAAGTGAAAGGCACCTAAAACAAAATTAAACCAAAATTTGCATTTTTTTTCATTTGCACTCCCATGCATTTGTACTAGTATGTATAAAATTGCACTTCATGTATAGGATGATTCATTGTAATCAATTTAGAATTATAGTGAAATACTAATTACATTTAATACAGCAAGTTCATCCGTATAATGATTCAAATGCAGGGAGTATGCAAGAACGACTTGCTCGGGCTCGAGTTTGATCCTTTAATACCTGGTGATCCTAAACTGAAGGGAGGTGTAGTCATCCAGACAATGTATGGCATGACATTGGATCACTCTAAGTGGTGGGATTTGACTGCTGTCATAATTATTCTCATATCCTACAGAGTTCTCTTCTTCTTCATACTCAAGCTGAAAGAGATAGCATCACCCTTGTTCCACACCCTTTATGCCAAGAGAACAATCCGGAAGATTAACAGAAGGCCTTCATTCAGAAGAAAGGCATCTGAATCAATCCCTCTCTATCTAAACGTGAACAAGGGTCTCAGCTCTTCACTCTCTTAGAGGCAGCAATAAACCCCTTCAGCAATTCACTCGATCGAATTCTTGCTTTTGTATAGATTTGTAGCTATAGAAAATTTGGAATAAGCAATTTTCTTCTACTTTTTTTTTGGGTAAAGAGAATAAGCAATTATCAATTTGGCATGTATTCGTAGAGTAGATTTACTTTATAAAAGGGCTGTTTTTGGGTCTCACCAAATTTTACCAATTAAAATGAGATTTTACTTCAAAAAGTTTCATTTCCTTTGTTTGTGTGAAATAAAAGTGGAGTGGAAAGAGAATTGTTTACTCAGTTCTCACAGGAATTAAATCAGTCTCAATTCCTTGACTTTCCCTCTCTCATGAAGTCATGAGGATAAAAAGGAAGACAGATGCAGTGAATGGAGTCTTGTAAAATTATTGTATGACCCACATATATATACGAGTGTCGAAACTTCGAAGTTAGTGTAAATGCTTTGAAAAATGGTCTAAGCATATCAAACCGGAAAAGCCTTTGGAACTGATTCCTGGTCTGAATGGTTAATGGTTCAACTGAAATTAACTATTTCTTGACCAGAGTGAATGATTTTGAACCAGAGGCCAGGTGGTTCAACTGGCCGGTCCAGTCTATTTGGGGAGAAATTGCTTAACTTAGAAGACAAGGCAAATGAAAAAATACACTTTATTGTAGTTAACAGTGAGGGCATTCTAATGTAGCATTGTTCCTTCACTAACAAATTAAGAGTCCAATTACACTGCACTTTCCGCTTGTAGATTTACATGACAAAATAAAGTGGGGTAATAAGATTCCAATCAAACGTTAGGAACATTGTGAGCAGTTAAAATATTAAAAAATTCGAACAAAAGAATAAGCATATATATATATATATAAGGTCTCCGGCTGACTATAACAACGATTTGGGATCAAATCCCCACCTGCATTAGGAAAGGGGGGTTATGGGTTTGTTTGGGGGATGGGTTACACCTGTTAGTGCAATAGAGCAAAAAAAAGGAAAAAAAAAAAAAAAAAAACAGAAAAATGCATACATTTATAAATAAGATAACTAGGTTGGACAAGCTTCTGTTGGATTGGGCTGCCTAACCCTCAACCCGAGCCCAAGCATAGCTTAGGCCAAACCCAAGTTTCAGGCTCAGAACCATGCCTTAGCCCAGAAATCCAAATCCAATTCATGCCAAAACTCTGGTCGAATCAAATTAGACTTCGGTTGGGGTCGTCCAAATTACAGCCCGCATTATTCTGACATATCATAAATTGGTTTTGTTATATTTAATCTCTATCTCTATAGTAGAATCTAACATTCAGTTTTTCAAATTTAAGAGATTTTTACTATTTTTCTTGCCTTTTTGGCCTTTTTTTTTCTTTTAGAAGATTTTTTTTTATTTCTATAGCGAGATAGTCGACGAAATATATTTTTTTAATGCAACATTCATGCTATCTACCATGTGGGGCCAAGAGCAAACAAGACAAAACAACAATAAATGTAAAAATAATTTGGGTACCAATATCTCTTGATGGAGATGGGATCTGCTTCTCACAAATGGGCGCCTCACATGAACATCCACTGTGCATTGAGAACATATCCCATGAATAATAATTGATAAATACGAAAAATATTCCCAATACATGGTAAGATGTGTTTGTGAGGCGCCTGTAAGGCGCCAGGTGTGAGGAGAAGATCCAGTCTCCTCATCATATTCTTAAATGTTGACTGAAATTCTGCTTGTACGATTTAGTTTGTTTCGATGTAAAAGGATTGAGCGCATAATTTTGCAAACTTCTGTCCCTTTCATTTTGTAAGATTGTTAGGCGCAAAATTTTACCTTTCCATCAATTTTACATGGAAAACAAAGTTTATAACAGGTGACTGCAACCTATAGTGCTCCATAAAGACTTCTGGAGATGGTCATTAATTCAAAGAAAGAATCCAACGTTTGGTGTCTTGATCTTGTGATGCATTTGGGATTCCCCAGATCAAAGTTGAGAATAGAAATAGAAATGTGAGATAGAAAAAGGGAATATAAGCTATAATTATTAGGGTGTCAATGGTATTAGAAAATTCGATTTTGAATTCGAGATTCGAAATAATCAGATTGAATTTGGATAATTCAAATATCTAATCGGTTGAATTTGGATATGACCTGATTCGATTTAGTAAATATCTGAATTCAATCGATTATTTAATTCTTATATATTATATAAAATATTTAAATGGCTTATATAATGTATATATATATATATAATAATTAAATTATATAAATAATTTATATATTTATGCTTTATATAAATAAAATATTTATTTTATATATTTATTAATTACCTAAAATAATTAATTGGTCAAATTTGAATTAAATTGAATTTGAATTCAAATATTAATTTTCAATATTCATCAAATATCGAATCAAATTTAAATATTGGATTTTCTAATTGGATTCGAATTCGAATATTGCTTGATTCGATTCAAATTCCATCTGTTTACACCCCTAACAATTACTTTAATAAGGGAGAAAAAAGAGAGAAAGATCAAAGTGATAAAATTTACTTCTAGAAGGGGACTGATCGGAGAAAGGGAGAAGGGGGAGAACTACTACTTCTAGAAGTTGTAGTGGTAGGTACGAATAGACGAGAGTGAAACTGGGGAAGAAGAACAACAAGGAGGGAGAGGGAGAGAGAGAGAGAGAGATCATCGAGTTTTGAGAATATGAAATTTTACATTGATTTTATCAATGATAAGTTTCCACTGATTTTTTATGTAAAATTTACCTAAAGTAGAGTTTTACACTCATCTAAGATGTAAAATAACATCTCATCCAAACATATGTAAAATCGAACCGGGATATAAAATTTATCCCGGTTAAATTTTTCACCTCAAACAAACACGGCCTAACTGAAATATTTTGGTCTGAAAATTTTGAAGTAGATAGGCTTTTTTTTGCTAAACATTGAAGTAGAAAGACAATTCTAGTAAAAAACAAAAAAAAAATTGGATTTTATATTTATCGCCATTAATTATATTCAATACATTCGTTAATAAATGCATATCGATGTAATTAATGCGACCATGTTCTCATGACAGAACCCTCTCATGGCCTCGTTATTATCACTCATTTACCAAAAAAAATGGAATGCAAAATAAAATGAATGCATTACAATTCTTTGGAAAATTGTCCTTGAGGCTCAGTTTGAAAGAGTGTAAATATATATAAATAAGCCCAGTATAAATATATGTAAAATAATATAAAATATAAGGATTTGCACAAAATAATACAAAATATAAGATTTTGCATTCTACATCCAAACTCAGCCCGAAATACACAAAGTTCTTAGCATGGGGCATGCATGTTTAATACATTCTTTTCCTTATTATATTGCCATCTCTTAAATTTTAAGGACTCATTTGGTTTTCATCTAGAATGGGAACTGAAATTGGAATCAGAATCGGAATTGGAAAGGCCTATTCTTATAGTTTGTTTGATTCAGATAAGAATGAGAATAGTCTTAAAGAAAAGGCAAAAAATGACATTCCCTCAAATAAGGGAATTCCATTATAGCATAAATGGGAATGGAATTCCGATTCCAAACCCCTATTCCCGTTAACCAAATGGGGCCTAAATATTGTCCTTATTTTATACATAAATCGATTTTTTTGCTCGGCTGACAATCACTTATTTGGGAACGGGTCCATACCAATAAACACTTACTGAGGCTGATTGCACACCAATAAGCACTTTAAACAAGTCCCAATAAGTATTTATTTATGGATACACGCCCGTTTTGAATAAGCACCCATGAAGGTGCTTTTTCTAATCACTTATTGCTTTTTGACTCCATCTTGGCCTCATAATTTTTAAAATACTTATGCTACCCCAATTTGGAAGAAGCACTTTTCATCAAACACTTATACCAGTGTTTATTTGAATTAGCAATACTTATCCAATACGGTTCAAGTAAGTTGCTTAATACCAAAAAAAAAAAAAAATGGTCGAACAAATTAAAACTTGAAATTTAGGAATTTAGATGCCTTCCCCAAGAATTAAAGATTGTCAGATTCATACATTAATTCCTCGTTGGCAATGAAATAATATGTTCAAATATCAGCCACCAGTCCCAACATCCTACCTGCAACCACATTAATTCATGATAACATTTATAGAAAATTATATTGTCATAATAAACTATCAATAAATTAGCTTGTCATAATAAACGATCCCTAGTACTTCATTCACCAATTTCTCCCTTTTAATTATATATATATATATATATATATTCTGAGTGGTAGTTTTCACAAATTAAGATTAAACTCAAGTACTTGCAAAATACCAAGGATATGATAGAATTATAGTTCCGTACCCTCTACAAGTCCATCTTACACCATATATCTAGAATAATATAGTGTATGAGATTTCTCGCTACCTTGCTACCTGATAGATGGGGATTAACAATGACACATTTTTTCAAATTTATGGTATAGAAAGGGTACACAAACACAAATCTGTATATTTAGCATTTGTCAAAACATTTTTCACTAATGAAATTGCAGTATATACCCTCAAGGTTGCACCCATGGAAGCAATATATTTAAATCATTGAATTTGCAAACGCTTTGGGTTCAATTTATTTAGCTCATGGTGCAACATTCATAACTTGAGGTATATTTCATGGTACCAAAAATGTGTTTCTATACCATAAAATTTGTTGTTTTAATCTTTTAATAGAGAAAATATTTACATCATCAACTTTGAGACACTAAAGCAATATCGAATTGGTTTATTATCAACTACCTGAGGTACTATATATAATTGCCCTATTCTGATACTACAACAAATGTCCTACCTAAGAAAGTAAAAGATACTACATCAAATGCATTAATTTTATTTATGTATCATCTGCAAAGCATTTCACCCCACACCTATAACTTCACTTTAAAGGAAAGTGAATACCTGTACTGACCAAAAAATTTCAAATCATATTCAACACTCCCTTGTAAGTCATAACATCTCAAATCATCAGCCCCAGGATTTATTTTATTTTTCCTCAACTTTGATGAATTTCCTTACTAAAGACCTAACAAGCTCTCTCTCTCTCTCCTTGTTTTGCTGTGTTTGTGCTAGTTGTTGTAGGAGTAAGTTTACGTCCCTCTCCATCCCGTACTGTATTTTTTTTTTTTTTTAATGTATAGGAGAGGGTCAATCTCAACATCAGTGCATTTAGGGATTGGGCACGCGTCCACTCACTATCCCCATCTTTGGGTCGTATCTCTTGTGAACAAACCACCAGTAAATATTAGGTGGCAGCTGCTCCACCTGGGATGCATGTCAGCCGTGGTCCCATCAGTTGATCCATCATGCATGCATTCTAAGTATTCATTTGCCCTCTATTCTGCACCTTCCTATTCAAGCATATACATAGATAGAGCTACTACTGTTGTTCGTGCGGTGATAGAAGTGGTGGTGGTGGTGGTGGTGGTGCAGTCAGTCATACATGGAGATCGACGGGATGAATGCAGAAGCCGATTCATCCGAGATAGGCCTTTGGAATAGGAAAAACAGTAGTGGGTTGTACTTGGTATGGGAAGATCTGACGGTGGTGCTGGCTAACTTCGGCAAGGGTCCACCCAGGAGGCTGCTCAAAGGGCTCAGTGGCTATGCAGAACCTGGTCGGATTATGGCCATCATGGGCCCTTCCGGCTCAGGCAAGTCCACCCTCCTTGACTCACTAGCAGGTATGCATGCCCTACTAAACTTCAACTACTTGTCTTCTTTTCTTCCCATAGTCCCGTTATTACCGAATGGGTTCCATTCCTGTCTGTATTTGAAGGATACTTCTCCAAATAAAGAGCCATCAAAATAACCCATCAGTTCGATCAAAGGACTGTATCTTGAGCTGCGAATTATAACTAGCTAGCTAGTTCAATGCTTTTATCATTGGAGAAAACCAAACTGGAGTAGTATAAGGAGACGATAGCTAAGTTCAATCGAGGGTGTTTATTGAATTGTCTGCATCTGTTCTCTGTTGCAAGAATTTCTCATAGAAGATGATGCTTGAGATCTCTTATAAAAACAATTTCAAATGCTATGTTTTTATTATTTTCACGTGATATAACATTGAAATATATTTTTAAACCAACAAACTTCTAGATTTAGTACACATTAAAGAGTAAAAAGGTGGGGGTATTTTAAAAGAGAAAAAAAAAAACAAACAAACTTGAAAATAACTTATCAAGCACCATCTAGTTATAGCTCAGATATAATAGTGGTGGCCCAAGGATCAAATACGGATATTATGGGCATAACTTCTTGACCATGTACAGCTGCAAGTGGAATTCCAAATTCTCCCAAATCATTAATTCTCCAGAATTAGGTCACCACCACTTCTTCCACTTCACTCAATCAAGTTCAAACCCTCTACATGAACTTCTACTATTAGTGATTAGGTCACATGATCAGCTCCCTATACCCACACACATTATGGGCTGACTTGATGTATTGTGATTAGTCCTGTATCGTCCAATAGACAGCCTGGTTGAAGAATGCATGCATAACCAAAGTTGACTAGAATTATAAGACCCACAGCTTCACTTAGAAAGGCAAACGGGTAGCTGTCTTTGGCTCGTTGTGAACGGACCGGATTTGGTACTTAAAAGATTTGTCCTCGTAGCACTTGCAGCCGTGCATTTGGAATATCACTCTACTTATATTTTGTTTTCGTTTTTAATGTTGCCAATGCACGGCTGCAAGTGTTATAAAGACGGTGTGAATACAAATTAATTTGGTGAGACCAAATCCCGATTCCATTGTGAAAGGCCTAATTTAATGCCAGCTTTTAAACATGGAGCACCATCCTATATATAGAGATCTCTATGGGTGTCCTTAAGACTTGATCAATCAAGGTTCTGCATATCTATAACTAAACCCTTTAGCTGAGACCCCATTTGGGGGGTCGTTTAAGGCTTTAAGCTTTGGTTTGTTGTTTGAGTTGAGCTGCTTTGAAGAAGCCACAGAAGAAAGCTTCAGCCGAGAACCATGAAACGAATTTGGGGTATTCAGATATTTTCACCAAACATTATTTATATGCCTTGAATCCCCCAATGCAAACGGGGCAACAATAAATGGGTTGTATTTTTCATTGGAAAACTCTATAAGTGGCATACGAATTGATGTGGACTTGTGAAATGGGCATACTATAAAACCTATATATCCAGAACCTAATCTGACAATTTAAGCTTTTAGGTGGTATATATATGATTTCTTAAGATAGTATAAGTGGACTTGAGCATGAAAAGAATGTATTAGAGAATAAAAACTTATTCATCAGAGATCTCTCTCATCTAACAGTTTAAAGTTTAAACTTGGGTTTTTTGAGATGGAATAAGTCTATTTGATCAAGTGGTTTAGTGCTTAATTCTCACTATATCCATTATACATTTAATTAAATTTCACCACAGAATATGAGCAGATCTGTACTTGTCTACTTTTCAAGCGTAAGGGGCATGTTTAAGGATAGCTTTTAGGTTGAATGGTTACTTGAGAATCTTGGTCATTTATCTAATAGACGGTTGAGGTTGGTCAGAGAGCTTCTTTACGTGGCCAAAATACATCGGGTATGAAGTTTCCTTGTTTACCCGATTCAAATTATATATCTCAATTGACCACCTCTACCACGAAGGCTTCTTATAATTTTCTTGGGTTATTTGTTAAGTAAAACTAAATACAAATATTTTCTGCAACAGTTTAAAGATGGAAATCAATATCAAATTGTAATTCAACGGTCTCAGTTAAACAGATGCCAACAAATTAGAATTTTTCCATTGAACAGTTGGAGCTTTATTGACCAGCCATTTAATAAGCTACTAATTTGGAGCGTTACCTGTAGCATATCATGATTTGATGTATGGTTTACCTCTTTGACTATATATCTTTTTTTATTTTTTTTCTGTTTTTTGGGGGTTGTGGGAACCTCTTTAATTTGAGTCTTTTCACTTTCTGTTATTTTTCTTTTTCTGTTTTGGGAGATTTTGACACTATTAACTCTTGATGGATGCCTGTAAACTGTTAGAGATCTTTCACATCACTTGATACCTGGTAGAGCACAGCTTGCATCAGGAGCTCTCACCGGCTCCATGCCCATCCTACGGATTGCATTTAATTGGACGGTTGGGAACAGTATTGGTAGATACATTTTTTAATTCGTCAATGTCTGAGGGGTAGGATCAATAAATTTGATGTCATTATTTCCTGGACGGCACACACACGACCTCAGCCTCAGCCTCAGGTCCTCAGCTACATCACAATACACCCGTTTGCCTCCATACCTTCTTGTGTTTTGCTTTAACGAGTACGAATTATATTATCAGAAAGCTTTCAACTGTTTTTCTTCCCCTCACTAAGTGTCTTGTAGGGCTCAACCCTTACTAATCCAAAGTGATGAACCTTTGGTAATGTACCGTTGTGAGAGAGAGAGAGACTTTTTTCAAACCTGCGTAGGCCCACCGAAGCTCAGCCTTTAATTTGTTGGGTTAGGCTATACCTCGGACTGGGTTTGGGTCGGTAAATTTAGGCTATGTTTGGTTTGAAAGAAAAGGTAGGAAAAGGTAGAGAAACCTTTATAAGGTTTGTAAGGCTCAGTTTGGTTTGAGGGAAAGTTTAAGTGGGATGGGATGGGATGAGAAAGTGTGAAAATTTTACTTTCCACCGTTTTGTTGTATAAGGAAAAATAGTAGAAAAATTCATTTTCTCATGTTTGTTTTTTGAGAAAATTCATTTTCCCGTGTTTCTTTCCCTCTCAATATGAATTAATGAAGTGAATTAAGGGCCAAACAGCCAAACTAGTTGATGTAATCCAACTTGTATATATTTTTAGAATCATATTTTAACGATGTTGATTATAACCATCACATTTGATTAAGACCAATGATGGGCCCACGTCATTTGAATTTCATATGGCAAGTTATGGCCCCATACAACAAGCTGTTTAGTCTGTAAGTGTCTATTGATTGATATTTTTCTTTTAATTATTTTGCAGGTATTTAGGAGCCCTATGGCACCTTTTGCCTTGTTTCTGATCCTTTTCTTTTCTAGTCATATTACAGCATTAACTTGGAATCTTGATTCACAGTGAACCTACCTGTTTGGCTTCACCGTGCAACAATTAGGACTTTTGCCATTGTTCCAGCCCTTTACTGTGCATGGAATTCTGGTGCTAAGGGAATGTATCAATTGCTTATTTTTGCTCAAGTACTACTAGCCATGCTACTTCCATGTTCTGTTATTCCCCTTTATCGGATGGTCTCACCAAGTTCAATAATGGGTGCTCTCAGAATCTCTCAATTTGTGGAATTTTTAGCTTTGATGACATTTTTTGGTATGCTTGGTTTAAAAATTGTCTTTGTTGTGGAAGTGGTATTTGGAAATAGTGATTGGGTGGGTAGTTTGAGATGGAAATGGGAAGTAATATTGCACTCTCATATGTTGTTCTCGCCATTGCCTCTGTGTCACTTTGTATGATGCTTTGGCTAGCAACAACACCACTAAAGTCTGCAAGTGTCAATCCAGATGCACAAATGTGGAAGTGGGATGTACAATATTCTCGACCTGAGTTATCCATGGAGGGAGAGGAAATGGGTTTAGTTAGGACTACTTACCATGGAGAGGAGACTGCAGCTGAAGAGCTAGCATTTGAGAAATCTTTGGAGAGTCGATCAGATGGTTCAGCTATGGAACTTGATGTTGATTTGCCTGAAATGATTATGGATTCTGATCAGGAACCTCATGCTACTCCCATTGAGGAGAAATGATTATGTACTACTGTAGTTCTTAATTCAGAAAAGATGGCATTTTTAAGAGATACAATTACTAGCACCCAATGAGTCGTCCCATCCTCAACCAGTCATCACTGTAGATAAATCTTAGTTAGATGTTTAGCTAGCTTTAGAGTCACCTTCGACCTCCAGCTGCCTTAAATTAAGATGCTTAGCTAGCTTTAGACCAGAATAGCAGAAATTTCAGCTGTAAGGGAGACTTCTAACCCTATTGGGCTTGCATAGAGAACTGCAATCTTAGTTAGATACTCAGATTGTAACTCAGATTCTAGGTGTGACAAGAATTAAAAATAGGGGTTATATTCTAACCAAAAATTAAAAACATATAAACAGATACCCAATCAGCTACCAGATAAATATACCCAATCATCTTCTTTGATCACGTGGAGCAAAGCTTCAAATAGCATCACTTCTAACCCCAGATAAATCTACCCATTCAGTTCCCTCTTCTAACACCAGATAAATCTACAATAAAACAAGGAATTAAGTCAACACTTCAGAAGAACCAATCGGTTCCCTCTTCTTCTTCTTCTTTTTTTTTTGGTAATAGCTCCATCAAAAAAAAAAAAAAAACCCTTTGTCACAGCACTGTAATGTGAATCTCAGAGAAAACCCCTGTACCTAACAAATAGCATCACTTCAGAATAACAAAAAAACACTTTGTCACAGCACTGTAATGTGAATCTCAGAGAAAACCCTTGTACCTAACAACTCTCATTTTACCCTTGTGCATGTCCTAACAAATCTCATAAAATTAGAAGGCTAGAATAGAGATTGGCGTAAGTAGTGAAGAAGATGAAATGGAGCTTCTCCTTTGCTCGCTAAAACAAAATATCCTACCAAATCTCCTAACAAATCTTGCCTACACAAGGAGAATGGAGCTTCTCCTTGTTGAAAATAGTGAAGAAGATGAAATGGGGTCAGTCATTGCAAAGACTGGCGCTACAATGGTTAAAACATTCTTATCCACCAAAATATACAAGAAAATAGAGGAAATGGCTCGCCAAAGCAAGAGGAGTGTAGATCTGGCCTTCCTTTGCTTGAAATCACCAAAGAAGTCGCTGGAGATACGACCGTTGGAATGCTTGGTTGAAGGAAGAAGGAGACTCACGAGTTCAGGCCTGACAAAGCCCGATAACTTTTCTCAGGCGTGTCTCACATTTCTCCTTTCTCACTGGAGTCGCACCATTTTGATGGGATCCCATTTACTTATTTTTGGGATCTTGTTTCTCACTCATTTCCCTTAAATCAAACGGAGCCTAAAGGTTTTTCTACCTTTTCCTTCCTTTCCCTATTTTTTCCTTCAAACCAAACACAGCATTATGCTTTGATCTTGGATTGGACCTGAAGTTAGGTCAAATGATTGGCCCATTAATTCCGCCCAAGTTAGCACCCACACACCTTTAAATTTGAAAGATATTAGGCAAGGCATATAGCTGTTTCATCTAACAGAGTAACTTGAGCCCCGGTCAGGGTCAGCTCGGTTTGGGATGGAAAGTGAGGTTAGTCAACTCTGATAGACTAGTCCCGAGTCCAAGAAATTGAGTCAATCTGAGCCCAACCAACCCAATGAAGGTTGGTTTGGGTTGAGGTTAGGGTTAGGGGGCGTTCAACAATTTGGATTGGCTTAGAGTTAATCTCACCCCAACCTAACCCAGGCCGACTTGCACCCCTAGTTTCATTGTACCTAGAATCTCACTACTTGGAACATGGTGCCTCGGTGTTTCCAGGCAGGGCCAAGGCATTCTGATGGCTCAACTGACTGAATCTAGTGCTCACCCTAAAAGAAGGATTGAGGAATAACTAGAAAGAAAACATTTTCTTACTCATGATGGGTCACGGTCCTTAGTTACTACTAGCATATACAAATACTAGGACGGTTTTATATATTGAGGTGCATGAGGCCTCAACCGTACGTAGGATTCATATTTTCAACCTTCTTTCTAAAATTGTGTTGTAGAGGACCAAACCCAACAGTACCTGTACTTCTACGAGTTGAGGTGACTGGTGAGGCTTTAAGCCAAGTCCCAACCCAAGCTAAAGGATCTTGCTTTAAGCCAAACAAGCTTTTGGTTGGGCCAGGCTCTTTTTGAGCATCTATACTTGTTCTAGTTCATCGACTTATCAAAATCAGAAAGAACTTATTATTACAACAATGTTATATTATACTTTTATCTAGTAATTTTAACTTTAGGCTGTGTTTGAAAAAGATGCAGATAAAAATATGTAGAGTGTAAAACGGTTTATAATTGTAAAATTAGGTTAGTTTTGCACTGACAAATTTACCTTCTTATCAAACAGGCTTTTAGCTGTAATGGATGCAAACATGAATTCCAATAAAGCATATTCTTTTTATTTTATCAAAAGTCCACTGGAATGCAAATTTACTCCTTTTTTTATTGATATACTTTTACATCTTATTATCAATGTAAATATGCATTGGTCTGTCATTTGTCAATGTATAAATGTGATGTTGTCAAACACAAGAAAAAATGAACCAGAGTGCAAATTTACCCTGAACCGGGATTTATACTCCATTTACATCGTTTCCAAATGCAACCTTAAATGCATCAGTAATGATATATATGTGTATATAATATGTAAATGAACCAAGACTGTTCTAAGCTCAGCTGAGCCTTCTTGGGCCGAGTTCATTATTTAATTAGGCCATCTCGCCTCTTCAAAAGACCCAATAATAGATTAACGAACAACTTTTAGAGCGCTGAATTGTGTTTCGATTTTTGGAAGATGGTTCATTTTGGCATTAGCTTCATCAATGATCATCTAAAACTGTAAAGTTAATATGTCAACTCGACTTCCACAACTCTGAGTAACTCATAAAAGAGCTCCAATCTAAAGCTCTAAACTTAAAAATTTTCTCCATACCACTTGTAGAGAATTCAAGTGCTCTAGCATTTCAAGCTAATTGCGTCAAATCAAATCGGATTGCTAAACAAACTAACCCTTCAGGAATTTCATTACAAGAAAGAAGATGGTTGAGGAAACCCATCCTTAGGGAGAAGTGAGATTTCTGCGTTAACCCATCACTGGAGTAAGCAGCATAATTGCAACTTTAAAAGAGAGCAACCAAAAACAAGAAGGAAATAGGGTGAAACTTGGACGGGCTCAGGTTGGGCTTTTATCGAAATTTGAATAGGCCCAACCCGAAGGCCCGAGCCCAAAGCTGTGTAAAATGCTAACCCGTGCCATCACGAGTTGCACCCTTAGAAGGAAAGTGACTAATTAATAATGCTAGTAGTCTGCCCTTTCTTTGTTTCAGTTTCACTAATCATTGAGCTGCTAACAGGGAGACTTTCGATAAATGCTGTTATGACCGGAAATGTTCTTCTCAATGGGAAGAGAAGGAGACTAGACTATGGAGTGGTTGTAAGTAATTGAATCAATGACGTATATCCTAATATCCTTTCTTGTTTGCACGTCTTAAGCATTTATTTATTGTATGTGTTCACATGTTCAGGCCTATGTGACCCAAGAGGACATTTTGTTGGGAACCCTCACTGTGAGAGAAACAATCACATACTCAGCTCATCTAAGGCTTCATGATGCCTTGAGCAAAGAAGAGGTGAATCAGGTGGTTAATAGCACAATCATGAAAATGGGTCTCGAGGATTGTGCAGACAAAATGATAGGAAACTGGCATTTGAGAGGTATCAGTGGAGGAGAGAAGAAGAGACTCAGTATTGCACTCGAGATCCTCACAGGCCCTCGTCTCTTGTTTCTTGATGAACCCACCAGTGGGCTCGACAGTGCAGCTGCTTTCTTTGTGATGCAAACTCTGAGGAACATCGCTTGTGATGGAAAGATTGTTATCTCCTCTATACACCAGCCAAGCAGTGAATTGTTTGAATTGTTTGACGATCTGTTCCTCCTCTCAGGTGGAGAAACTGTTTACTTTGGCGATGCCCAGATGGCTGTCAATGTAAGCATGAATGAAACAATGTGCAAATATCGCTTAATGATTATTATGACCTGTAATGAGCTTGATTTTTCTTGATACAGTTCTTCGCCGAAGCCGGGTTCCCTTGTCCCAGTAGAAGAAATCCTACGGATCACTTCCTTCGTTGTATTAATACAGACTTTGATGCTGTAACCACCACTCTCAGGGGATCTCTATTCCACGTATGTATGCCATAGTAGCATTTCTGTCTTAAAGTCTTCGAACCCTTCTAGTCATTTTCTTTATTTGATGTGATTTCAACTTTATGATCTCATTGTGTTTTGTTGCTTTGTCTAAAGTGGTCTTCCTCTCTCGTTTTTTTTTTCTTTTTTTTTTTTTTTTTTTTTTTCAGGACACTCATACATCATCAGATCCCCTGATGAATTTGCCAAGTTCAGAGATCAACGGAATCCTTATTGAGAAGTATAGGACATCAGAATATGCAACAAGTACAAGAAGACGGATAAGAGAACTGGCATTCATTGTAGGCATTTCAAACTCTCATTCATTAATAATTGAGTAAATCATGGAGTAGCCAAGCGGTTACAACAGTTGATTTTATAACAAAAATGTATGTTAACGCAGGAAAAACCTGTCATTGGATCAATCAGAGGAAGTGAGGCTAGCTGGTGGAAGCAGCTCTACACATTGACTCAAAGGTCCTTCACAAACATGTCTAGAGATCTTGGATACTACTGGGTGAGGATAGTAATCTACATTGTGGTATCATTAGCTGTTGGCACCATGTACTATGATGTTGGGACAAGCTATACTGCAATCCTGGCTAGAGGAAACAGTGCAGCATTCATCACAGGCTTCATGACATTCCTCTCTGTTGGAGGCTTCCCATCTTTCATTGAAGAAATGAAGGCAAGTAATTAATCTGAATTCAATGAAAAAACTAGAAAAAACATTGAAGGAACTAGTACTATTAAGCTCTAATGCCTCATTTTCTGTTTGAAACAGGTCTTTTATCGCGAAAGGCACAACGGGCATTGCGGCAATGCAGTATTCATCCTATCCAATTTTATCTCCTCGTTTCCTTTCCTGTTGGCAGTGTCAATCGCTACTGGCTCAATAACCTTTTACATGGTGAAGCTTCACCCAGGATTCTCTCGCCTTATGTTCACCTACACCAATCTCTTAAGCTGCATTGCTATTGTAGAAGGAATCATGATGGTTGTTGCATCATTGGTACCAAATTACTTGATGGGTGTCGTAGTTGGTATTGGAACACTAGTAAGGAAACTACTGGAAACTTTTTTTCTTCACAAATCTCATTTTCTGTTCACCAATTTCCTCCGCAAGCATCACCATTCATCAAAAAATGACCTTTTTGTTTGCAGGGTATTATGAATTTGAGCTCTGGGTTCTTCCGTTTGCTGCCAGATCTTCCCAAAACATTCTGGCGCTACCCAATGTCATATATCAGTTACACTTCATGGTCATTGCAGGTAAGTTTTCATGGGGTTCACTAGATTAGCATATATTGTAGGCAATGCATTGATAAAAATCCATCATTTAATTTCTTCTTGCAATTCATAGAACTTCTCCAGAACCCAACAAAGAATGTTATTGAAGCAAGGCCTTAATAGTCTACTGAACAGGATCAATTCCCTCGTGTAAATGCCCTGTATCTGTGAGTCCTATGTCAATCATCTTAATCACAGTGGGTGTTTGGTATGGCTGCATGCATTTCAGGTTGAGGCATTTCAACCTCAAAACAGCCATGAAACACCCCACCATTGTGTTTGCTTTGCAACCATAAACCTCATTGATTGTAAAACTGCTTATTATTCGCAGTTTCTACATTATTTTCCCCAAAATCAAGAAGGGGAGGGGGGCATTTCAGAAGTATAGATTGATTGGTAAACAGGTCATACCAAACATGGTTTTTTACTGTCGAGGTCTAAATGCCGATGTGACGCTGATGTGACCACATCGCCATCTCAAAAAGGCAACACGACAAGCTTCACCAAATTAACATTCTCATAGTCATTTTCTCAAATATTCATGAGATATTTGGTAATGTATGATGCAGGGGCAATACAAGAATGATCTGATTGGGCTTGAGTTTGATCCTTTTATACCTGGTGATCCTAAACTGAAGGGAGTGAATATCATCCAGACAGTGTTTGGGATGTCAGTGGATCACTCCAAGTGGTGGGACTTGACTGCACTTGTAATCATTCTCATCACCTACAGAATACTTTTCTTCCTCATACTCAAGTTCAGGGAGAGAGCATCACCGATGCTCCACACCTTTTTCTCCAAGAAAACACTTCAACAGCTAAAGAGGAGACCTTCGTTCAAGAGAAAGCCATCTATCATCAAGAGGCAGCCGTCCTACCCTTTATCTTATCAAGAAGGTCTCAGCTCTCCACTCCCTTAGAAACAACAAGTCAATTTCAAAACTTGCTGAAATTCCTTTGCTCTGCATCCTAAATTTATTACTTATGTTCATAAAAAATAAAGCAGAATGAGAAATGATAGACATTCTGTTTCTTGTTTGATACGAAAAGAACCAAGCAACAGAAATCATGGAATTTATATGTAAGTGAATGCCATATATTGTCTACATTCTCGTGGAAAATTTGCTTTAAATTCTTAAGGTTCAGTTTGAAAGGAGTACAAATACAAATACAAATATGTACAGAGTAAATGCATACAAAATAATATAAAATATAAAGTTTTGTATTCCACATATTTGTATTTTGTATTTGTACTTCCAAGGCTCAGTTTGGAAAGTGCAAATGCCAATATATACAGTATAAATACATATGAAATAAAAGAAAATGTAAGGTTTTGTACACTGTATATTTGTATTTGTATTTCTTCCACAGGCTCAATTTAGAAGTATTACAAATACAAATATGTACAATGCAAATACAAAATACATGGTTTTGCATTGTATTTGTACTCTTTCCAAACTAAGCCTAAATATTTATTCAAATTCTACAATCACAGCCCAAAGTTGCAAAGTTAATGAAAAGATGTGGGTCCTGAAGGCTGTATAAGCAGACATTAAGCAACCTCTGTGTACTCAAAATATTTCTTCTATTCTCAGTTGTGAACTCTGTAGACACCTTGTCCGTCCCAATGGTGATGCAAATTTTCATCGACTTTTATTATTTACCTCTCTTCAACCAAAAAGCTTGTTGACAGTGGCGGTGTATATATGAGGAAGGAGAGGATGAGCAAAGCTGTAGAAATGTAATTCAAACAGAAACTGCAGTGTCATGGATTTTGAAGTGTTTTGACATGAGAACTGCATCCATTTAAAAAGAAATAGTTCATACAACGGAGATCAGGATGAGTCAGGAAGTGCAGAGAATATCATTCATTATTATGGTGGAGGAACCAGAGGGAATATCAATCAACCCCAAACTTTTCTGATCCATGAATCAAAATATGGGTGTGAGGATTCATTCATGGAATTAGTTTGGATTTTTTTAGTTTGAATTTTGTGAATAATCTTCAATGATTTAATATAAATGGGGACAAAAAATTTATGGAAATGATACTGATTTAATCAAATTTGTGATGTCCAGTTACTAATTTCCATTTGTATTTTTCTCCACGAGCATTTTTCTTAGACATATTGTTTCTTCACTGCCCAACACTTTTTGCTCCACATGACATTGTTGTCCTGAAAACTATTTCATAAAATCTTCCTTTTAACCTCACTGTACCTCTAGTTTTATTGACAACATCTTCCTTATCCCTCCTTTCTTATGAATCATTGAATGGAAGTAGGGGTGTCAATTGGACTGGATTTGGTCCAATCCGATCAAGTCCAATGTGAGTTCATTATAAATGGACCAAGTCCAATCCAATTCAATGAATGTTTTGGACCAATTTGGACCAGTCCAATTCAATGTCTGAACTGTCCAATCTGTTTAAATTCATTTTGATTTAGATTAGTTTCAACCCAAACCCGGTCTATTGACATATATATTCTTATCTTATATCAATAGACCAGATATTCGTTTAATCCAAACCAATACAATATAAATTTGTTACAGACAGACCAGATCCAATCCAATCTAATAAATATTTTGGACCAGATTGATCTAATCCAATATATCTTATTGGTCCATCCAATCTGTCCAAATTGATTTTAGACTGAACGGGATTCAATCCAAAACTGATCCATCGACACCCTTAAATAGAAAAAGTTACATTAAATTAACTCTTTTAGTCTCCAATCCTAAGTGTACATTGATTTACATTCTTATAATAGAGCAAGGTCAGTAATAACAAGCATTTCCTACCAAGAAAAAATAGTGTTCTAGAATCATGTTGACCAAGCATATCAACCATGAAAGAAATGATTTCTAAAACCAGGTTTTCATCCCATGTACTTGGTCATGGATTTATAATATAGCTAAAAGCCTTTTCATGAACCCAATAAGGCTACAATCTGAAACATAAAGAAAAGTCACATAATCAAATTTAATGCCCTCTGCAAAGAATTTGTAAAGTTGACACATTTGGACATAATAATGAGATAATATTATAACTGTACCATGAGAAAAAGAAGCTGTCCAATATTACACGTGTAAATATCCATTCATATGATAATACACATGTACTGGGACACTTCTCAAAAACTAAATCGAAGTGTAGGAGATGCAAGCTCATCTAGGGATATAAATCCTCTGAATGGAAGTTACCAAACTTGTCACAGACCTTGTGCTGCAAATGGACAGATTAGATATGATTCGGATTCAAATCCAATTCATTTAAGTTGAATTGGTTTGTCAATTTAGTCACAATTGAATCTGAAAAAAAATGAGTCATTTATTAATAAGATCGAATTTCAATATTTCTTGAAATTCTTTAAATATTGAGTTGAATTTATGATTTAGGTCAACTTATTTTTTCTATTTATATTAAATATTTTTTTATTTAATTTGATAAAGTTATCCTAATTTTATATAAGTTTACTAATATTTTAATCAAATTGTATTCAAATCCCATAACCATATATATAAATGTATCGAATTTTAATCTATATTTTACATATCCGTCATTTCTCAAATTGAATTTGGATCTCTTTGATTCTTATGCCAGACAAGTACTTTAGTTCCTAAGCTGGTCGGATCGACAATTCGCGAATTAAATATGAACATCCACAAATCGTAACCAGAACTGTGCAAAACCCCCCACCATCCCCCAAATTAAATATGAACATGATATCTTTCTGGTTTAAATTCAAAACACCAGGCTGATATTTATTTATTTATATCATTTAATCAATGGAGTGTCTCTGTATCTCATTCAGGCAAGGCTCAAAGTATTGATACGTATCAGCCCATACCGGCCGATACCTATCAAGGTTTTGACTGATTTAGGGGGTAAATGGACCTTAAACCGGTCCCTCTAAACCAAATTTACAAAAAAAATAATAATAATAAAAATAAAAAAATAACTACCCATCCGATACTGCCCAAGCCCAATACGCCTCTACCGGCATATGGGACGTATGATAATGCTCAGATGTGATTTGGACACCCCGCATAAATTAGCAAGCCTCCCCTAACGTGGGCTTGAGGGCACAGGCCGGCCTGAACACAAAATTTTGGCCCAAGTCCAGAAAATTGGATCTAAGTTTTCAGTGATCATCCATGACAAAGTATTGCCGGCATGTAATGGAAGATGGAGTGAAGGGGAATCTTTTTGGGTGTCTAAATTCGACAGCCTGGGCTGTTAACAAGGGTCTCTTCTTGTATGACACGTATGGTGGCATAAGACTACCTGTAATAGTATTGGTGGTAGATGGATGCATTGTAGGGTGAACTATCGTGTCACAGAGGGAGAACCCAACGTGGACAGCCAACATTTTGTAGTTGAGAGACAATGTGCATTAATATATATGTAGGGTCTAAGTTCATTTGCTCTTTTAATACCCACTGCACCGACACTCAACTTCCTTCCATGCATGCCGTGTGTTAATATCACTGAATGAAGGTGAACGATTTTCTACTTACGGGGAGTTTTTTTTTTTTAGATTTTGAGAGGAGAAAAAGGTAGTTAATGGGATTTTTATTTTCATTGACCAAGAAATTTATGTTCTTTTTTTAGATTTATACGTGGAGTAAGAGAAAGTTTATTTTTTTGGGTATCACCTGTTCAGGTAAGTGGTATCCATTTCTTAGGTGGTTAAATAATTTTCTCACATAGAAGGAAAGTCACTAACACTTGAATGGGACAAAAATGCCCCGTTTAATAATAAATTATTATAGTTAAAATGGTCATTGCCTTATTTACTTAGAAAATAAAAGAACATAAATAAATATACTTATTTAATCGGATAAATCTTTCTGAAAAACACTTACCCAAATAAATATATTTACCCAAGTAAATAACTTACCGAAAAATAAACAGGATCTAAATAATAATTCTTCCATAAAAAATGATAAATGCTGGCTTTCATTCTCGATCATCATGAATGCGCCCGAAAATATTTCCAATATAAATAAACTCATAAACTTAAAGAGAGGACCTCTGTATCTAAACAACATCCTAACAATTTAACCATGCATGATCTTGTGATAATTTGTTAAAGGTGCAACAACTTCACTTGACTTGTGTAAAAATGTTCAAGGTCCAGGTACCCCAATGTCCAACAAAACCAATATTAAAGCTAGCTCCTATTTTGACACTCTTGACATATAATTATCATCTAAGGACATTGACCAATAAAATATCTTAATTTGTCAATGATAGCAGGAGAGAGTGCAAATAGGAAAGAGCTACTACAGTTTCTGTAGTAATATGGGGCGTCAGTCAAATTAATTTGTTGTGGTTAATGCAAGCCTTGTTGAGATCTAGAATTCCCAAATTAATGATGTTCACCAGCTGTGAAAGAGAATTATGAGGAAAATGAATTATATCTCATTGTCTACTTCACCCATCCACCACCTTGCATTTATGCTTTCTTTGACATCAATTGGGCTGGCTGCCAAATGATCCACATTCATAAGATGATTTCTGCATTTAAAACATTAGTATTGTGGATTAGAGGAAGAAATCAAAACCGTGGAGCTTGTGTTACACACAAGAATTGGATACTGCTTTTGATACAAAAGCTTAATCTATAATGTGGTTGATAAGTTGGTGGGTGTGGACCACTCCACACCATACCCTATATTAAGGATCAATCCACATCATATCACAGTTCACAGCTGTTTTGAACTGTGGATAAATTGTGTGGACCAAATCAGTTCACACCCACAATGACGTTCTGTAAGTGTGGTGTGGATCCACACCATACTCTTTTATTCCATGTATCTCATTTATATTTTATGGGAGATCTACATAGTCGATCATAAATGTCTAATTTTTGCATTTTATATGGTAAATAAATTGAAAAAAAAATGCATCAATATGTAGACAACAATTGCATTTTTTAAATATTTAAAAAATATTATTTTAAATAATAAAAAATAAAAAATTAACATTTTAAATATTATTTTATTGATAAAAATATTAAAAAATTAATACTTAAATAATGAAAAAGAGTTGAGAATGAGAACCGTCCGACTTGTGCTAGAATTAACATTAAAAATTATTTTTTTTATAAAATATTAAAAATTTAAAATTTAAAAGCTATTAAAAGATTAAATAAAATGAGAGTAATTGAACCAATGTAACACAGGTGCGTTATACTGAAACCTTCCCACAAAATGTCCACAACATACAGCGGACCATCCACAAGAAAATATTATGAACAATAAATTGGAGTGTGATCCATCACTATCCATGCTATTTTATGGGCGAGGATTGTCCATACATAGCAGAATGCTATCTTACCGTGAACGGAATCAAAACGGTCTCATCCACAATATATACACACTACCAAACGCCACCTAAATGATTAAGATGTCCCCAGCTTATACCTCTCAATCATTTCCAATATATGATTTTTTTCTCATATACTTATATGTGCATCCCAGCAATTTCTCCCTCATGTACAAGTCTCTTCCACATTAAGTACTCCCTTCGGAATGGGAGCCCTTTATCAAATCATCAAGTTCTAATGTGCATCAATTAAGAGCCATACCACCAATACCCAAGTCATCATGGTGAGATCAACCATCCTCCCAACTACTCAACCATGGGAAAAAGTAGCAAAACCATTGAAATCACCATATGGATTTTGTCAATACTTGCGGCCGGCCGAACCTTTAATGTTACCATTATTATGTATCGAGAGGAGTCACCAAAACAACGTAGGTTCTATTGTTTTTGCTAACATAGAAGTTGTTTTAAATTAATTTATTTATATGATTCAATATCGTATTTAATTTTTTAATTTATGTATTATAATATCAAAGTAATTTAATTTAATTTATATATTTTGGTAATTTTTATTTATATTATTGAATATCCTATTAGCAATCCAAATTCAATTCAAATCCAACATTAATCCGATAATTTGAATTCAAATGTAAACAAATCAAATTTGAATCTACCTAGTTAATCCGATTCAACTTGCAACCCTACTCTATGTATACTCTGCTACTACTAGCTAGACTCAAGAGTCATCATTTTTTGTTTATTAACCTTTGAAATAGGAGAACTAAAAGAGAAATGCTGAAAAGATTCCAAATTTAAAATGTGCAAATTGTGCCATATTCAACAATATTTCAGCAGAAATACATCAAGAAAAGCTTGGCTGTTCCTCTAAAGCCTGATAGGTAAGTAACCTGGATGGTGGTCGTCTGTTACTCTCCAACTTCAGCACCAGTGGGGCTAGCCATGGGAGTACAACCACATCAAATTAAGTCGTTGCAATTAATTCGCCAGAGAGTTTTATCGAATGGCGGACACAATAGAGGAACGTTCTTGCTATGGGAAGATCTGTCTGTGGAGACGTCGGCTGGTTTTGGTGGTCAAGCTAGGAGTTTGCTCAAAGGGCTTACTGCTTATGCTCAACCTGATCGGATTTTGGCCATTATGGGTCCTTCTGGCTCCGGCAAATACACACTACTTTACTCATTGGCAGGTTCTCTCTCTAGCTCTCTCTCTCTCACATTGGAGGATACATGCTTGGATCAACAAAGCTGGTATTTTTATAATTTTTTATTATGTGTAAATGTTGCATAATATACCAAGGGTTAAGGAGAGAGGCTCACTATATGACATATATATAATTTATTTTAGTCTCATGGAGGGATCTTGTGGCAAATCCAGATTGTTGATACAAGGGTCGACCCTCTAGAGAGCACCGATTAGGAGATCAAATCATCCCCCCCCCCCCACACAAGATTGCCCCCCACAACGTTCCTATCGTGTGTTGGGAATATCTTCCAATGATAATATCAGAAATGATGATGTCATTATCGGGAGATGTTCCAAATACACGGCGAATATGTACTGTGGGACGTTGTGGGGGTGGGGGGGGGGATCTTATGGGGGACTGATTTGAACTCTATTGCTAGCACTCCTTTAACACTCTAGTTTTCCAATTTTTAGTTTGATTATTGCCTATAATTGAGATTTTATGTAGAAAACGTGGCAAGCTTTTGCATATTCAAAAGTTCTTCCATATAGGACTGTCAATGGTTCGGATATTGGTCCAATTCGATCTGGTTTGAAATGAATCCATTACAGATGAACCAGGCTCAATCCAATCCGATGAATATGTTGGATCATGTTAGATATCAGTTCAATTCAATGTTTGGACCGTCCAATCTGTTCAAATTGGTTTTAATTTAGATTGATTCCAATCCAATCCGATGAATATGTTTGGACCATTCTATCAATGGACCAGATATTGGTTCAATCCCATCCAATCCAATATAAATCCATCATGGATGGACCAGGTCCAATCCAATCTAATAAATATTTTGGACCATTAATTCTGGACTGGTCCAATTCAATGTCTTATTATCCATCCAATCCATCCAAATTGATTTTTATCTGTACAGGGCCCAACCCAAAACTGGTCCATTAACACCCCTACTTCCATAGGTTTAGGACAAAGGAAGGAAATTAGATGCTCTTTTATAGGTCTTCTATCCATGGATGAGATTTGTAGGGATGACTATTTTCCCCATTTCCCGGATCCCATGGTATTTGTAGGGCTGTCCATGAACAGCCCCAATCTTATTTTCTGAATTTGGTTTTAATTCAGATTGTGTCCAATTCAAACCTGGTCCATTGACAGCCCCAATCTTATCTTCTGTCAATAGACTAGATATTGATTCAACCCAACCTAATCCAATATAAACCATTACAAATGGACTAGGTCCAATAGAATCCAAATTTTATAAACAAATATTTTATAAAAAATATAAGAAAAAATACAATATGTGTAGCAAAAATATCCAACCTAGATGCATGGCATATGCTACAATTCAACATTCTTTCTATTGTCCCCATTAACCAAACCAATGGAAAGCCAGAGGCAATAAAGGAGGCTCCCCCACCAAGAAAACAAGGAATCTATTGAGTGAAAAGCAAAAGCAGTTGGTACATTGACATGGGCATCCTGAAATTTTGCAGAAAGCCAACATATAATTAACAATGCCCACCCAAAACATTACAAGCAAGAACCAATTCGTTTCATTTTTGGAAACACATGTACAACCCAATCTATTCTCAAACCATGTGGCTCTCATTTGTTTTGGAACTCACATGAAAAATAATTCACATAGAACATCCCCTTCATCTTTCAGTTTTGGAAACAACACATGCACATCCAATCTATTTTCAAACCAGATGGCTCTCATTTGTTTTGGAACTCACATGAAAAATAATTCACATAGAACACCCCCTTCACCTTTTTCTTTCAATATTTTGAGAATCATCTTTAGATGTTTTTAGATGCAACCCTACAATGGATGACAAGATGACTCATAAATTTCCTAAATGAAAAACTATGAATTTTATTCCATTACAATCTTTCATTAAAAGAGAAAACCCTCTGATTCAAATAAAAATGCATCTCTGTTGCTGGTTTGTTAACTACAAAAAATGGACGTATTTCCTACTTTTTCTTGTCAATCAAATGTCTGAAAAGATTGAAAAATCCAGTTTTTTATTTTTTTGGGTAAGCAATATCTTCATTATAAAAAAGAATAAATACAATTAAACAAAAGCAACACAACAACAAAAACAACAGACCAAGGTTACTTTTGTATATAAATCAGGGTCTTTCACCAGAGATGGTCATGATTTGGCTCAAAAAGTAAAAGATATGAAAAATGTTAGTAATTGGTGGACTGAAATAGCAAACTGGCCGGAACAACCACTACTTAAAAATCAGGCATCCTAAGTTCAATTTTCTAAAAAAAAAACAAAAAACAGATGGATACTACTAGACCTGTTCATGGGTTGGGCCGGGCCGGGCTCGGGCCGGGCTTTTATTCATCATTAATGGAAATACGCTAGGCCCGAGCCCGAGCCCGGCCCGACCAACGGGCCTATAACTTGGGTCTGAGCCCAGCCCTAATAAAAAGCCCGAAGCCCGAGCCCGAGCCCGAAGCCTGACCTAATAAAAAAAAATTACAATTTTCCCTATTCAAATTAGAATTAAAAATTCAAATGGTTTTTTTTCCTATTTAAATGAACAATGGGCCTACAATATGATTTTTTTCCCTTTCTTTTACGTTTTAAAACACAGTTTTACATTCTTAAATCAAAACATTTATTCAAATGGACATAATCACATAACCCATTTTAAGTCTAATTTTAGGTCGGACCGGGCTCGGGCCAGGCTATTTTGACAAAAGCCGAGCCCGATTCGAATTTATTGCGGGTCGGACTTTTTGGCCCGAGTTTAAGCCCAGAGCCTATAGAACAGGTCTAGATACTACCTAAGACAAAGCAAGATTGAGCATCACTAGACTTAGCACAAACACAATTAGACAGCCACTTCAAGCACGAACCAAACAACAAACTAGATTACAAGACAAATGAGTTGCACCATCAAGAAAGCCAACTAAGGGGTGGTATATTACCTATTTCAACGATTGATTGCACTTCACAGAAGAAAGATGGCCGTTGGAGAGAGAAAACTGCCGAAGAGAAAAATGTTAAAGAGAAAGTTGTCGGAGAGAGATAGACGCCGGTGAGAAATGTTGTGAAATGTTCAGAGATAGCCGCTAGTGAAGACAACACATTCTCTATACACGCAGCTCAAGCAAATCAACGGAGATAGTCGCCGAGTCGCCGGTGAGAGATCCGTTGAAAAAAAGGCCGTTGGAGAGAGTTCGCTTGGAGAAACCCTAGGTTGGAGACTTGGAGAGTTGGAATCCGAAGTAAAAAATCGATCTTCAAATGGTTTGTGGACTAATCGGTAGACCTGGCAAAAAGTTGACCCAACCCACCCTGAAAAAACAGGGTTAAGGTCTCATATTTAGCTACCCGAATGTGAAAATGACCCAACCCGACCTACTCCAAAAAAAAACTGGGTTGGATTAGGTTACCCGATTGTCAAGACTAATTGGGATTATTTATGCATTCTTAGAAGTTTCCACTCTTTAATTTCTTCTATTTAGTCTTTGCTTTTTATTGTTTACTCTTTAAATTATTAAATGTTCAAGTTTTTTATTTTATATTTGGAATTTTAAGGTTAATTCTTTTAATTTTGACAATTTTTATGTAATTTTTCTTTATTTTTTTAATTTCAATTATTTTTTGGAATGACCCGAATTGACCCATGGGTCAACCCTAACCCGAACATTTAGGGTTAGGGTCTAGCATTTGATAACCCAACCCGAAATTAACCCGAAGTACCTTGACCCAATCCGAACCCGACCCACCAACCCAATTGCCAGGTCTACTAATCGGCTTTGTCTGTTTTGGTCCACCAATTACTTAGGACCAAAATAACACGGACCAGTCCAATCCAATGCAAAAGCATGGACCGTCCAACCCGTCCAATTTAAATGCGATTTGAATGGGATCCAACCCGAATCCAGTCCATTGACACCCTTACTAGTATAAATGAAACATAGAATCCCGTTTCGGGCTTACCCCACTTCTTTATACGCCTTGCTAGGTTGTAGATTAGGAGTGATCATAGGCCAGGTTAGCACCTAATATAAGGGGTTTAACCTAAGCCTGGACCTAGGACCAAAGCCGGGCTTTCAGGTCTACAAATTACATATAAAATACTTATATCTAGGACAAACCACAACCAGCAAGTAAGGACACAAAACATAAGCCCAAGCCCAGAAATTTATTGTTCAGGCCTGGCCCACTTGCTTTTGTCTGATTAAGAATGAATGATTTGCCTCTACTTCCTGCAACATGAAATAGAAGAAAATTTTTCAGGAAGAAATATTTTGAGTTAAAATTTTCACTTCAATTTCACGATGAAAACTCTGCTTTCTTTGTCATTTATATCAAAACAAGTTCAAAAGGGATGAAAACAAACTACATATTCACCGCAAAATTAACAGAAATGCTGGTTCAATTCTAACTTTTTTTCCAATATAAGTGATTTTTATCTCTGCGGATTTGCAACAGGTAGACTTTCAGGAAACACTATTATGACTGGTAATGTTTATTCAATTGAAAGAAGATGAAACTAGACCATGGATTCGTTGTAAGTATATTAGATTAAACAACCAAAAGATGACTATAATCTCTTCTTTCTAACGGATCTACTATTATCTATTCTTGTATTCAGGCCTATGTGACCCAAGAGGATGTTTTGTTGGGAACTCTCACCGTTTGAGAAACAATCACATACTCAGCTCACGTAAGGCTTCCTGATTCTCTCAGCAAAGAAAGAATCAATAAGTTAGTTGAAGGCACAATCATGAAAATGGGTCTCGAAGACTGTGTAGACACTATGATAGGAAACTGGCATTTGAGAGGTATCAGTGGCGGAGAGGAGACTTAGTTGCACTTGAGGTTCTAACAGGTCCGCCTCTCTTGTTTCTTGACGAACCGACAAGTGGACTCGATAGCGCAGCAGCTTTATTTGTGATGCAAACTGCTAGGATTAGGAGTTCGTTCAGTGCATTATCTTATTTGTATATATGTTCTTATCCTTTCCTTATCATGAATGGTTCAGATAGTATAGGAAATATATGTTTGATTCCCTGTAAACTTAGGAGTTCTAGTTGCCATAAGCTTAGGAGGTTCGGTGGTTGTGTTCATGTGTATATATATTTGAATTCTCAATGAATAAAAAAACAGAAAAAGAATAAACCAGAAAAGCTCTAGTTTTACATGATATCAGAGCCACGAAACAGGAGCAAGAGGTCTGCATTCCAAGACCTCTGGAGATCAGTGGCGGCAGCAACGATTGTTCGGTGCCGGCAAAAGGACAAGCTTTGCTCCAGATTCAGTTCGGCACTCTTCCTTCTTATTTGCTTCTTCTTCAAGCTCGAAAGCAAAGACGAGGAACGAACGAGAGATTCCGGCCGGCGCTTTGAACGAAATCTTACTAGAAGCGGGGTCGTCGACGTAGATATCCGACAGGGTGATCCAAATCAAGAGCCCCTTACTCTTGACCCTGGTCAGCTTCTTCATCCAGTGGTTCTCCACGAAGGCGGTGATCTCATTCGCATATGAGACCTGCTTGAAGGTGTGCTGCATTCCTGTCCTCTGCTTCAGCCAGACAAACCCGGCTTCCCTGTTGTAGCCCACCACCTCCATGCCGTCCAGCGGAGGGCGTGGTGGACAGAAACAAGGAGCAGGGGCAGGAGGAAAAGGTTGTGGCAGCCAAGTCAAGGCCAATACAGCCAAAGCCTCTGCGCAAGGCAATGCGTCTCAAGGAGAACCAATTGATGCAGCCAAGACTGGGTTAAATGGACTAAGTAGTGAGCAATGGAACATGTTACTCAACCTTTTGAACACATAGAAAGAGGGGAGTCAACAACTAAGTGGTAAGCAAAAATTGTTAGAATGGATACTAGACACAGGGGCCTCTCATCATATGACAGGAAGCCTCGAGTCGATGAGAGACATAAAGAATGTCATTTCGTGCTCTGTCGGGCTATCAGACGGGAAAGCGACAATAGCAGAGAAAGAAGGCACATTTGCATTAGACGATCATCTGAAACTGACTAGTGTTTTATATGTGTCTAGTTTGAATTGCAATTTACTTTCTGTATCGCAATTGATTGAGGAATCGAATTGTATTGTCCAGTTCACTAATAAATTCTGTGTGATACAGGACCGCACTACGAGGATACTTATTGGAGCGGGTGAGCAGCGAGAGGGACTCTATTATTTCTGGAGCATTGCATCAACAAGAGCAATGAAGACTACAGAGAGCAAGACGTGTGATATTTGGCATCAAAGGTTAGGGCATCTTTCTTATAGAATTGTTAAGTTGCTGCCATTTATTAGTACTAAGAATAATAATGATGATAGTATTAAGAGTTGTGATGTATGCTTCCGAGCTAAACAATGTCGAGAAGAGTTTGTTTCTAGTAATAATAAAACATCTGATATTTTTGAGTTAATTCATTGTGATTTGTAGGGTCCTTATAAAACTACAGCTTCTTGTGGTGCTCATTATTTCTTGACCATAGTAGACGATTTTTCTAGAGGCGTTTCGATTTATTTTCTAGTTAATAAGACGGAAGTGGGATGAGTTCTTCGAAATTTTTTTTGATATGGTTCAAAGGCAATTTAACAAACCTGTAAAGGTGATCCGTACTGATAATGGGACTGAATTTGTATGCTTGACTAGTTATTTTGCTGAAAGTGGTATTATTCATTAAACCACTTGTGTCGGCACCTCTCAACAAAACGGGAGGGTTGAACGCAAGCACCGCCATATACTCAATGTTGCCCAAGCCTTACGCTTTCGAGCTAGCTTGCCTATTGATTTTTGGGGGAAATGTGTCCTGACCGCATGTTATTTGATCAATCAGACACCGTTCATTCTGTTGAAGGGAAAGACTCCCTATGAAATGTTATTTGGGTGACCTCCTTCTTATGATAATGTGCGAGTTTTTGGTTGCTTAGCATATGCGCACAATTATGGACATGGAGGGGATAAATTTGTCAGTCGAAGCAGACGGTGTGTTTTTGTTAGGTATCCTTTTGGAAAGAAATGATGGAGTTTGTATGATTTAGAGTCCGGCATGTTCTTTACATCAAGAGATGTTACTTTTTTAGAACATGAATTCTCGTATGCACACAAGGAAGATGCATAGTCGGACAAAGCACAAGGCCAATTTAATTGTGGAATAGGTGGGACAGATGAGGTGTTGGTACCATCCACTTATTTACCTGGACTAGCAAATGGCGAGATGGAGGCTAACTAGCGAGGTGAACTTGCTGAAGAATGAGTCTGTGTAGAAGAAGGAACCCGCATAGACCCGAATGCAAATGCTAGTGAACCCATGCATTCTTGTAACGCCACCACAGAAAATGCAAGCGAAGACAGTCCTGATGTCAGGGGTGGCGATGTTGAGCATTAACAGCACTCTGAATTTCATTTGGGGTGTGGGCATCGACAGAAACAGCAGTCCACAAGGTTGAGAGATTATGTGCTTCACACCACACAGCGCCTGAGTCCCTCTCCGCGTCCATTTGCAAGCTCACTCGGCCAATCACATTCGGCAGGTAGTCCTTATCCCATAGATAACTATGTGAACTATAACAATTTTTCTTGTTGACATTGTGCTTTCTTGGCAACTATTACTACAGGAGTTGAACCTACTTCTTTTGCTGAGGCCGTAAAGGATGAAAAATGGAGGGATGCAATGTAGAAAGAAATACAGGCACTTGAAAATAATCAAACATGGATTGTGGAGCCTTTGCCATCCGGAAAACGAGCCATAGGATGCAAATGGGTGTATCGAATCAAGTATAACGCTGATGGGACAATGGAAAGATACAAAGCCCGTCTCGTGATTTTTGGGAACAAGCAGGTTGAGGGAATTGATTATAATGAAACTTTTGCCTCAGTTGCAAAAATGGTTACTGTCCGTACCTTCATTGCATTCGCAGTAGCTAGAAATTGGGAGCTTCATCAAATGGACGTACATAACACATTCTTGCATGGTGACCTTCATGAGGAATTCTACATGCGAATGCCTCCTGGTTTTAGTCGGATAAACCAGGTGTGGTGTGTCGGTTGCAAAAATCTCTATATGGCTTGAAACAAGCGCCGAGATGTTGGTTTGCTAAATTAACTGGAGCTTTGAAGACATATGGGTTTCAGCAATCATGTTCAGATTACTCCTTCACCTTTCGTTGAGACAGGGTGCATGTGCTTGTTCTCGTGTATGTGAACGACATTATTGTGTCAGGTAATGATCGTATGGCAATTCAAGTCTTCAAAAAATATTTGAGTGGCTGCTTCATATGAAAGACTTGAGACAATTGAAATATTTTTTGGGCATTGAAGTTGCCCGAAACTCAATAGGAATTTTTCTGTCTCAACGTAAGTATGCTTTGGATATTATCTTTGAAGTTGGATTACTTGGTGCAAAACCTGCTCCTTTTCCTCTGGAGTAGAATCACAATCTCGCCTTGACAGATGGGCCTTTCTTATCTGATCTTGAGCGATACAAGCGCTTGGTGGGCAGGTTTATTTATCTCTTGGCAACTCGTCCAGAGTTGTCTTATTGTGTGCATGTTCTGTCCCAATTTGACAGGCTTATTTATCTCTCAGCAACTCGTTCAGAGTTGTCTTATTGTGTGCATGTTCTGTCGCAATTTATGCAGCAACCGCAAGAATGACATTGGGAGACTGCATTGCGAGTGGTGCGCTATTTGAAAGGAAATCCTGGTCAAGGAATTCTCTTGCGCTCAAATTGTGACTTACAGTTATATGCATGATGTGATTCAGACTGGGCAAGCTGTCCTTTGTCCCGACGTTATCTGTTTGGATGGTTTATTTTGCTTGGGAAATCGCCTATTTCCTGGAAAGCTAAGAAGCAACACACTGTGGCTCGTTCTTCAGCAGAAGCAGAGTATCGTTCTATGGCCACGACCACGTGCGAATTAAAATGGTTAAAGGAATAGTTATTGGCTCTTGGGTTTACGCATTCAAACCCAATGCGATTATATTGTAATAATCAGGCAGCCTTGCATACTGCAGCAAACCCAGTGTTTCATGAGCGTACAAAACATATTGAAGTCGATTGCCATTTTGTACGTGATGAGATTCAAAATGGTTGCATTCATCCTGCTTATGTGTCGATTACCGTTCAGCTGTCTGACATTTTTACAAAAGCACTGGGTCGCAGAGAATTTGAGTACTTTTTCCACAAGTTGGGCATTCACAATCTGCATGCTCCAACTTGAGGGGGGTGTTAGGATTAAGGGTCCGTTCAGTGTATTATCTTGTTTGTATATATCTTCTTATCCTTTCCTTATCATGAATAGTTCAGATAGGATAGGAAAGATATGTTTGAGTCCCTGTAAACTTAGAAGTTATAGTTGCCATAAGCTTATGAGGTTCGGTGGTTGTGTTCATGTGTATATATATTTGAATTCTCAATGAATAAAAAAACAGAAAAAAAATAAACCAGAAACGCTCTGGTTTTTGCACAAACTCTAAGCAGCATCGCTTCTGATGGAAGGATTGTTATCTGTTCAATACACCAGCCAAGCTGTTCGAACTGTTCGACGATTTGTTTCTCCTCTCGGGTGGAGAAGCCGTTTATTTTGGAAAAGCCCAGATGGCTACCCAGGTACGTAATTAAGTACCAATGTAATAATCCTGCAAATATCGATCTCTTAATGGTTGTAGTCTGTCACGGATGTGTTTGGTTTTTCTTCATACAGTTCTTGCTGAAACCGGGTTCCCTTGTCCGAGTAAAAGAAGTCCTTCCGATCATTTCCTTCGTTGTATCAATACAGATTTTGACGTTGTAGCTGTTACTATAAGGGGATCTCTGAGCATTCATGTATCTAACTTAGATTTGTTTCTTTGTTCTGTGATTTTCTGTCCCTCCGGTCGTCCTGCTTGCTTTCTTTGACCAGAATTCCAGTAAAAGGAAACTTTTTAATGTTACAGGAAATTCAAGCATCATCAGATCCTTTAATGGAACTTGCAAGTTCGAAGACCAAAGATATCCTTGTTGATAAATATAAGACATCAGGGTACGCAACAAGTACCAGAGAACGGATTAGAGAACTCAAACTCATTGTAAGCATTTTGAACTTCAACAAAATTGAATGTTCGCCGTATTTATGAACCCACCCCCACAGGAAAAACAAACACCCAGATTATATAACAAAATTGAAGGACTGATGAATCGTTGCTTATTAGATGCAACCGTCAACAGAGGCCTTTTCACACATTACTGAATCATAAATACAGTAACAACTAACAAAGTAGCTAGTTACTTTTATATGATTTGAAACTGCTAAAGAATATATTTTCGATCATGTCAATTCAGGAAGGACTGGTCATTAGATCAAAGCAGCTCTCCACCTTGACTCGGAGACCTTTGTTGAACATGTCGAGGGATCTTGGATATTACTGATTAAGGTTGGTTGTCTACATTGCGGTAAAGCGTTGGCACCATCTATTTTGACGTAGGAACCAGCTACAGTTCAATCTTGGCTAGAGGATCTTGTGGTGCATTTGTGACAGGCTTCATGGCATTCATGTCCATAGGAGGCTTCCCATCTTTCATTGAAGAAATGAAGGCAAGTAACTTAAACAATGGGACAATTGATGGAAAAAATAAATAAATAAATACATAAGAAAATAGTTTTGTTAAGCTTTCAGTAATGTCTCATTTTCTTTCTGAAAGAGGTTTTCTATCGTGAAAGGCTCAATGGACATTATGGGAATGCAGTTTATGTTCATTCCAACTTCCTCTCCTCATCCCTTTCTTGTTGGCAGTGTCTGTGGCTACTGGCACAATAAGCTTTTACATGGTTAAATTTCACCACGAGCTTACTCACCTTGCTTTCATGTGCACTAACATTTTTGGCTGCATCGCTTCGGTAGAAAGCTGCATGATGGTTGTTTCATCATTAGTACCCAACTACATGATGGGAGTCCTTGTTGGGATTGGAGTTATTGTAAGAAAGCAATTTGCAATAAAACCTCAAACTTTTTGTTCATCTGTTATATATATATATCATTCATGGTCATCATCATCTTCTTCATCTGATCACCTATCACCTTGCTCTTTGGCTCCATGGTTTTGTGCTTAGGTAATTAAGATGCTGAGTTCTGGATTTTATTGATTGTTGTCTGATCTTCCCAAACCATTTTGGCGATACCCAGTTTCATATATCAGTTTTACTTCATGGGCATTACAGGTTGATTTTTTTTTTTTTTTGTTCATAGCAACTAATCGATAATATTTTGCTATAACTCTTTGATTATTATCCTATTCCACTTTTGAACCAAATGTTGACTAAATTGCATGACTCACCTACAAATCTTCAACTTCTTCAAGAATTATATTCATATTTTGGTTGATCATTTCCTATAAATGTGACTTACAATGCCATTCATCCTTAACTGTATGTATACGAATTTTCAGATACATGAATGAACACCCTCACAATGCCATTCAAATTATTAAAAACCTATGACATTCCACTTAATTTATCACTCAGAATTTTGGGAACTCCAATTATAATTCTCTTCTGTCCACACTGATTACAGCCCAAAGTGATCCAACCCATTTTGCACTCTTAATTTACAACCATTAGTGTACTCATCTAACATTTAAGATACAAGAGAACCAAAACAAATTTATCAAGGCCTTACTGATCAACTGTGTTAGATAGATTTATCATGGGGTGGATATGCTCTTCAAATGCAAAATGCTTACCAAATCTTGATTAAATTTAGACTCGTTTTGAAATATTAATTAATCACATTAGATGTACTGAAAAAAAGTTTATCCTTGTTCAAATGCAGGGTTCGTACAAGAACCAATTGCTAGGGTTCGAGTATGATCCTCTAGTACCTGGCGATCCTAAACTGAAAGGCGATGTAGTCGTCCAACAATTTTTGGCATTTCATTGGATCACTCGAAGTGGTGGAACTTGACTGTTGTCGTAATCATTCTCATATTGTACAGAGTACTCTTCTTCTTCATACTCAAACTGAAAGAGGGAACAATACTGTTGTTCCACACCCTTTATGCCAGGAGAAGACTGCAGAAGCTTAGCAGTAAGCCTTCAAAATCCAAGGGAAAATCATCTGCCATCAAGATGCATGCATCCCTCCCATTATCTTATCAAGAGGGTCTCAGCTCTCCACTCCCATAAGAATAATTACAAGTTCATTTCACAACCTACCATTTTTATAGCTCTTCTAATCTGTCTTAAGAATTTATTACTTAAACTCATAAGAAATTAAGACCACCTACAATGGTACAAATCTAAACATTACTAATAATAATTCTAACACTGACAAGATTATTGAAGGGGTTTCAGATTAATAAGAAATGATACAATTATTAGTATGAACCATTGTTAACTACTTGTCAAATAGAAAAAAAAATACAATATGCCAGTGGAAAAATGTCTGTAATGTTTGATCTTAAGAATTGATAAACACATAGTGCTTAAATATTAGGGTAAAAGACTTGAACCTCCCCTGATATTTCTCTTAAATACTGAAACATCTCCTCATTTTTTTGTATTGGACCTAAACCTCACCTGTCAGATCCATAAACCGTTTTCTCTAACAGAAGAATTAAAATGGCTTGTACGACCCTGCATTAAATTTGGGATTTAATGCATCTGCTACTTAATTTAGAGAAAAAACCCCATCACCTTTAACATTGGAATAGTGAAAACTTGACTGACTTTTATATTACTGCTGGGTTTCATTATCAGTTATTTTATAATGATCGGAAGGTGATGGGGTTTTATAAGGATCTTTGCAACCAGCAAAGAAATCCTTATAATGCAACATTGGAATAGTGAAAACTTGACCGACCCAGTATTTAGGGCTGTTGAGCTAATTTATATGGTTATAATGCAACCAGAAATGTATCGCTCAATAATTAATAAATATACCTGATTTATTGACCTCTTGGTGTGGGGGTACCCTTTGTATTTTAACCTGTTCGACCAAACTCCTTATCCAAGTCTTTATTCAAAGAGTACTAGATGTAATTGCTCTACGCCTCTATCTCTACCTCACTTGAAAGGAATTGAAAACATAAGAGTTATTTATCTTATTGACAGAGGACAATTGTTAATGGAGAGTACTGTTGTAAACCAGCACAATGACCACCATCCCTAAAAGCCAGCTGCAACTAATAAATAAAGCATGCATGTGGTGGGTTTTTGGCTTTTGCCTTTGAGATGTTAAATGCATTTGATCAAATAAATCAAATTCACCAATCAAATCAAAACCTCTCCTAACAGCTAAAACTGACAAGAGAGTCTTTTCTTTAGGAATTGCCTTGTTGAAGTAGTGCACCCCACCACACCCTCTACTTGATACTACCAAAATGTGAATTTATGCCAACATTCAAATTAATGCCTTAAATGGTTTCAAACTAGCCATGTCTACAAATAGCACGAGGCAGCAGTTTGCCTCTCTCATCACACTCTCCTGCACTCATCATCAACTATCCCAGCATCTACAGTCTCTGTGCAGTTTCATGGAAGTGCAGATTACTTCTTAACAAGGGACTAACTACTTTGATACCATGTAATGCAGGATTTATCAGCAAAATAAGAAAAAGAAAATAAGACTAGGAATCAGCAGCACCTAGGCTTCTCTAGGAGTCGGCACTTAGAGATACTATTAGGAATCAGCAACTAATAGCTTCTAGAAAGAATCAGTACCATCAAGAGAACTAGACTTACTCGCAATGTTGAATGTAAAGAATTTAAATGTTATAATCTAATGCCAAAAAGAGAGGGCCTTACATATATTTATAGGCAAAGACAGGAAGGTTGGCTAGTCCTTCTCCCTTGTTTTCCTACTCCAAAATCAACTAAGAAATGCTACTAAGGCACTAACTAGGAATAGAACCAATCCTAGTTGGCTAAGGACTGGGGCTTTGACTTAAGACAAATCCTAGTTGGCTTAGGACTAGGAACAAATCCAGCTTGAATTGCGACCATGATCATGACCTACTAACATAACTCTGACTGATTGTTTACCCCAAAAAAAATATAAGAATTCAGACTGACTAAAATAACTCTAAACCAGTTAGGAAAACTATTAATGACTCAAAAAAAGCTTCAAAAAATTTACAGCAATAATCCCACTACCCATCAATATATATTTAGAAAATCTCAGATCTGACAATGTCAAATCCTATATCACTTTCTTTCAGAAAAAAATATATATCTAAAAATAAACAATTATCAATATTTTTGGCATATGAAAGTATGAATATGAAGAATACACCCTCAAACAAAGAATACACCCTCAACTTCTGGATCTCAACAAGATGTCTAGGCCAAACGGATCAATAACCATGAAATATACAGTATACAGGGGAATTTCTTGCTAGTTTCAGCCCTGAACATGACAAATAACAGAACCTGTGCTCAGGATGAAGTTTTGAGGGTCTCAGTACCTCCTTTCCCAGGGGACCTCCCTCTGCAAACACTCTACAGCAGCAATGAAGGCGATACTTATGCTTGGGCATTCAAGGCCACTTCTAACAATAAATATCTTAACATTGACTTGTGGGCAGGCCTTTGCAACAAATATAGAGCTAAAAGCTTAGGAATAAGGCCACAGTCAGGGCAAGGAGCAATAGCTTGATCATAAAATTGAAAAATTGGTGAATATAAACTTTTAACATTGCAAATTTAACCACTGCAGCAGTGCAACTTTATGTGGGTTAGCACCTACAAGTCAGTACTGTATTTTGAATCTTAGGAGGGATAATCTGTGATCCATTCTTTGGGTTGTAATTTAGACTAGTTGTGTAAGATTTCTTTAATGGTAGATAGAATTCAAGAAAATCAATTGTTGGGAAGATTTATGATTTTGGTGAATCAAATTCTGTTTTAGGATCACCTGCAGTTAACCCACCTAGCTACCGACTTCCTCTTTCTATCTCCCCATTCTATCTTCCTCTTCTTTTTCTTCTTCCTTGCCGGTGAACAGGAAAGCGACCAAAACAGACAGTGATCACTGATCAATGACAAATGACATGATGAAAGATAAGGGTGGCATCTACTATCTGAATTCCTGAATTCCCTCATCAAATTTCTCGTTGAAACGAAGATGTGAAAATTACAGTTCCTTACCTTTCTCCATTCATCCGGATCAAGTCGTTTAGCATTTAAAAATTGATTCGAAACATTCGAATCAATAACTTAACGCATCGAATCAATAACTTAATGCATTTATTCTCTAAAAGAAAACCACTCAAGCAAACCAGAGATCAGAAATGACAACCAGAGATCACCATCACCAGTTCGAGAAACCACTCAAGCATCGATTATCCATAGCAACACAAATATCAAAATAGTGAAGGGATTACCAGAATCAATGTGGATGATGGACGGCGACGAGAAGGATCTCTAAAAGACAGTGAAAAACAGCCGAAAACCCGAGTGAAAATGTGGTGAATATGGCCGCTGTGATGACCGGAGAACAGGGGTGAAAAATGTTTAGAAAACATACGCGGACGAGAAGAAAGAGGGGAGGAAGTAAATAAAAGGAGGAGGAGGAGGAGGAGAATGTACCAGTCTCGATGCTTCTCGGTTCAGTTGCTGGGCGCAGAGAGTTTGAACTCTGAGTCGAATTTTTGTCAAAATGTCGGGAAGCTGAGAAGCCCGAATTGACAAGCTTGATTCGGAGTTTCTCATATCCAGACCATTTTGGTCTTTTTAGGGTCATTTTTGGCATCTGCCCTTTGGTTTATTAGGTTTTCAGTAGCAAAACAAAAAAAAAAAAAAAACCATTTTTGATCTATCGGATTTCTAAAAAGTCTAAAAGATCTTTTAAGAAAACTTGCCAAATAAGACTGTTTTCCAAAAAAATTCAGTTCTTTGTCTAGCAAAAGATAGATGGATTCATTATCAGTTCTTTTATAAGGAAATCATATGGGGAAATCAGAATCTGTTGTAATTTTTTGGATTTTCCCACCAAAAAAAAAAAGCAGTTCTTTATCTATGGAGAAATCAGAATATGTTCTGGGTTTGATTACATTTTGATTCTTTTTGTAAATTTTGCCAAAAAGAAGATTGGGAAATTAGCTGCATATCCATATTCATTTTTTTAATAAATTTCAACTATATCCTTTAAGTATAAAAGAGAAAAAGGTCAGAAGACCAGTAAAATCTCTAATAAACAATCATTTTATGGAAATTTGTGACATGTACAAAACCAACAAACAAAGCTCTGACTGGTAGAATGAGTCGGATATTTTGCAATATAGCGCCAAATAGTGTTCCTATCAGATCAGAACACTATGTTCTCTTCCACCTGTTTGTCCCTCTCTTTCGCCTTCATCTCTTCAAAATAATTTAACGGCATTGTGTATTATTATATTCGTGAGCTCTTGTTCAATTTGTTTTCCTGTTTTCTATTTTTTATCTTTTCTTTTCTACCATTGCTCGCAGAGAATTAATCAGCTGGTCATCCGTGATGGCATGCATATATATATGAATTTTTATGACTGATGTGTCGTCACAGTCTGACCAGTGGACGGTCGAACCGGTGACTCGCGACCCCAAAGGTCAGAAATACAGCATTTTTTGACAATGTCCAACCCAATCCTTACAGAAGGCATGCATGTGCCTGCATTAATGAAATCCGCAGAGCCACCATTAAAACTGTGAGTGCTTCAAAATCAAACCAGCGAGTGGCCCCTCTACGTTCATGATGTAGTCTCCCTCCCGGTTCAAGATCGATCGATCAATGTCAGAAATGAGTCAGGTTCTTTTAATTTGTTGCTGCAATAAAAGCTTTGCTGGTCTGTTTTGTCCACGCATGCCTTCGATTTGCTGGTATGCAATAAAGGCATTAGCAATGCTTCAAGCCCTTCGATCGATTTGCATTACCAGTCCGTTTTGGCTATAATCAGGATAGTTATCTGGTAGAAGCCATAACTAGTGAGAAGAATGTCGTGATTTATGTGGAAGTTGTGTTAGATATAAATTCTTTGAAGTGGATAGATATCATGAGAGTTGAGATGGACTCAATAAAGACCAATGGAGTCTGGACTCTAGTAGATCCACCCCCCAGAGTAAAAGCAATTGGTTGCAAATGAATTTATAAGAGGAAGAAGGGCCCCGATGGTAATGTTGAGACCTACAAAGCTCGTCTAGTGGCGAAAGGGTATACTCAGAAAGAGGGCATCGATTATGAGGAAACATTTTCGCCTGTGGCCATGCTTAAATCTATTCGGATCCTGCTACCTGTAGCAGCATACCATGACTACGAGATTTGGCAAATGGATGTCAAAAATGCGTTCCTGAATGGAGATCTTACTGAAGATATCTATATGCAGCAACCGCAAGGTTTCATAGCTGAGGTTCAGGAACACATGGTATGTAAATTAAATAGATCCATATATGGACTTAAGCAAGCTTCTAGGAGTTGGAACATCCGGTTTGACTCTACTGTCAAAAAGTTTGATTTTGAGCAGAATCCGGATGAGCCCTGTGTTTATAGGAAGTCTAGTGGGGATAAGGTTACATACTTGGTTCTGTACGTAGATGACATTCTACTCATTGGAAATGATGTAGGAATGTTGACTACGGTGAAAGTATGACTTTCATAACAATTCTCCATGAAAGATCTTGGAGAAGCCTCCTATATACTAGGTCTTCGACTCTATAGAGATAGATCGAAGAGGATAATAGAATTATCTCAATCTTCTTACATTGACAAAATAGTCAAGAGATACAGCATGAAGAACTTCAAGAAGGGAAATGTTCCTTTCAAGCACGGAGTCACTCTCTCCAAAAAGATGTCTCCCAAGACTTCTGAGAAGATTGAGGGCATGAAAGACGTTCCCTATGCCTCAGCCGTAGGGAGCATCATGTATGCCACGTTGTGCACTCGTCCTGACATTGCTCAAGCAGTGAGTGTGGTAAGCAAATTCCAGGCCAACCTAAGGCAGGAGCATTGGACTGCTGTGAAAAATATACTTAAGTACATTCGAAGGACAAAAGAGTTTTGTCTACTATTCGATGGTAGCTAACTACAGATCCAAGGGTATACTGATGCTAATTTTCAGTCGGATCCAAATGATAGAAAGTCTACATCTGGGTATGTTTTCACAATAGGATCGTGTGTTGTTTGCTGCTTTTCCAGCAAACAGGGGTCCACGGCAGATTCCACAACCGAAGCCGAATACATTGCCGCAAGTGAAGCTAACAAAGAAGCCGTGTGGATGAAAAAGTTAGTTCACGAATTGGGAGTACATCCATCTAGCACATCACCCATCACGTTGTTGTGTGACAACAATGGAGCTATCGCTCAGGCTAAAGAGCCACGAGCCCACTCGAAGCCAAAGCACATCGGGAGGAAGGACCACGTACTGTGGGAGATTGTTGGTAGAGGGAATGTCCTAATTCAAAAGGTAGCGTCAGCGGAGAATGTAGCAGACCCATTGACTAAGCCACTCACACATAAAGTGTTTGAGAAACACGTGGAAAGTCTGGGACTCCAACTTATACCAGATTGGACCTATGTGCAAGTGGGAGCTGTTAGATAGTGTATGCCCTTAGCTCCAATCAGATTGATGTACATTATAACATTTATTGTAAATGAATAAAGTACATATTTGATTCATGTTATAGTGGTGTGTTTCTGTGTAATACCCTTAAACTAGACACTTATGAGACTCGTGTTAGTTTAGAATGTTCATAGTCGTTGGATAAGTCTGGGGAGATTTATCCTGTTAAGGCTGACACTGATGTGCCGCCAAGTGTTGGGGTGGCCTGTCTCAACTGCCAGGGTGAGACCCAAGGTACATGCAGTGTAGATTTACTTGAAACCCTGAACCGGACCAGATTTCCGGTATTGCCCTGGACCTTGGTGATTAGTGGGCAAAACTGAAAAGTTACACCTGACCCCTACACTCGATTATGATACTGCACTAGGTGTCAGATTGGGTTGTCTTTGATATGTCAATCAGTGAGATCCTTAGCGGGGGTCAAAACCTGGGTATGTTGGGACAGTTCGAGAATTCATCTGAGTGGGTGATCATAGTGACAGGATCAGCCCCTTTGTCGGACAAAGGTAATGATCGGGGTTGCACCATCTCTGATGGAAACCAAGACTGTCGACAGTCGATTTCAATCGTTGAAATTTGTTTTTGCAAAATATATTTATATAAAGATATATATATATATATATATATATATATATATTATGGTTTCAAAATGTTTGCAAAAGGTTTTAATTCTCGGGATCCATGTGAGTAGAGAGTGCAACAATGTTCCTTGCAGTCGAGGGAGAGGTCTTCTCTTGTCGGGTAGTGTTTGATCATTATAGGCTGAGAGGTTAAGTGTAAGACCATTGAGAGTAATACCTGATGGGCTAATCTTGCATCTGCCAACAGTCCCTAGGCTTTTATAAGGTGGCTTGGCCCAGGGACCACTTAGTGTAAGTGTTGGGCCCATTAGGAGCCCATGTGATGGGCTTCAAGGGGTTCACTATCTTTTCAGTGAATTCAGCCAGGCCTTGTAACAGAGGCTAGGCTGAACCCATGTGGCTGATGTGTAGATCCATGTGAGTAGGGAGTGCAACACTGTTCCTTGCAGTCGAGGGAGAGGTCCTCTCTTGTCGGGTAGTGTTTGATCATTATGGGCTGAGAGGTTAAGTGTAAGACCATTGAGGGTAATACCTGATGGGCTAATCTTGCATCTGCCCACAGTCCCTGGGTTTTTATAAGGTGGCTTGGCCTAGGGACCACTTAGTGTAAGTATTGGGCCCATTAGGAGCCCATGTGATGGGCTTCAAGGGGTTCACTGTCTTTTCAGTGAATTCGGCCAGGCCTTGTAACAGAGGCTGGGTTGAACCCATGTGGCTGATGTGTAGATCAATGTTTGGGTCCCACGCCATACAAAGAAGCCCAACTGGGCAGCAATTTGAAAGGCCACTGAGCACATAAGACTTATTAGGCCTAAAGCCCATTTCAAACTGGTTTAGTTGGACTAATTAAAGAAGGGCAGATCTGGGATTTGGATCAGCAGATAGGATAGGGTCTTACCCTATCCACTCAGAGAGTCTAGATCTGAATACAGATTTGGATCTAGAAACCTCCTAATGAGATTAGGAGATAGCTGATCTAATCTGCAGATAAGATAAGGATTTATCCTTATCACATAAAGAGAGTCCAGATTCAAATCTTATTTGAATCAGGAAACTCCTAATGTGATTAGGAGCTGATCTCTTTAAGTCTATAAAAGGAGGAGGGGGCGAACCATTCAGCCCATCCCAGCATCCCAGAGATCAGATCTCAGATTATATAGAGAGAAGACAGCAATAGTGTGACTGCGCCATCTTCTCCCTGTGTTCTCCTCCAGTTGCCGCCTACTGCCAGTTCGATATCCAGTTTTGTAGGAGCGATCAAGAATATTTCTTGATATCAGTCTTTGGAGAAAGGTTGATCTGAAGTCGTGCTCACAGCCTCCATCGAATCCTTGCTAAAGGATTTGGTTCTTGGGAAGAACACTACTGATTCTGCTCCACCCTACACTGTGTCATCTTTAGTAGGAACAGTCTTTGGAGACTTCTTTGGGCGTGAACACTTTCATTGGATGATACTGTTTCTTCGTATCAGGTATATCCCTCTCCTACTGTTTTGGTTCAGATTTGGTTCGGTTCTTAGTTCAAGATTGATCATTGAAAATGCAAATTTTCTAAAACAATGAATGTGATTCCCAGATGGGAGAGAGAAATTTTTGAAATTTCACCCAACCTACCTGTAGGGTTCGGCCATCCATATGATGGATCTTTCACTCCTTCAGGAATATCACTTGATAAGTTTTGAAATACATCTAAGGAGATATTTTCAATAGGAGATCTGGGCTCAGGAGGTGGATGACCCTCCAACAAGAGTCTAAAAAACTAGTCTTATCAATATACAAATTGAATATGACCCATTTATGAAAGGAATATAAATTTGAATTATTTAATGGGTGTTTGGCAACAATGCGTTTCACAATCTATCTATTCCTATTGTGATAACATGGCACATTAAAATTTGACAAAGTTGACTACTTTTTGAAATGTCATACAGTTGTCATTATATATATATATATATATATATGTGATATATAATATTAATATAAATCACTTTAAATACCCCATCCAAGATTCAAAATATCAATACGCTGGTAGGGGCGCATAGGGCGAATCGATACCCTTTTTTTTTTTGCTTTTTTTTTTTTATTTTCTTTCAAAATCGATTCAGGGAGGCCAGTTTAAGGCTCCTCTACCCCCTGAATCAATCAGACCCCCAATACATACATTATAGGGACGTATCATAGAGGTCCCAAAACGATACGTATCGACTGATACGAGCCAATATATATCGATACTTTAAACTTTAGCCCCATCAACCTATATCCCAATTTTTCTGTATTTTTAGTGAAATCGATTGTTTGTATTTCCCCAAGCGTTCTTGATTTCCCAAGTCGGTTGTGAAATGACTCTGTGCCAATTGCCAAACCACTTGTTAGTAGTTTCATTTATGATGTCGCTCCTTCTAGGGTCAAATCTATTGTAACGTCACATTGAGATTGTATATTGAGTTTGTACTTCAAGCTCTCAATACAATATTAACTGAAAATAAACGTACATCTAATGCTGTCCTTAGTACAAAGCACCTTCTGACTTCCATGGCCAGGTATTGAAATCCATCCTCATAAAATTTAAGTAATTAATGGATCGATGTAATAAAAAATTAATCTTCCGCCATATGCCTTGTTACAGATCACTTTCAAAGCTAGCTCTAACTTGGCCAAATTAAATCATGGTTTTTGATCTCGCCAAGAATCTCAACTTGAAACCTTAATCTGGTAGGTGAGGCCCCTCAAAAAGCTTTTGTTCTCTAAAGCATAGGTTCACCTATACCTTTGTGCTAAATTCCAATTAATTATTACGGGTGATTAAAATTGTACATTGTACCACTGATTAAATAGGCTTTGATATCATATCAAGAAAATGTTCAATATAAAAGCTTAAGTTGTTAGGTGAGGTTTCTGAATAGATTTTTATTCTATAATGTACTCCTTTCTATGAAAGTTTATTGGGTTTGAATTAATATTAGAGGTGACAAAAATTGAACATTAGACCACTTGGTCAAATACAATGCTTTAAAAAATGACCTGGAAACAGAATCGTTCTGGGCACCGGTTTCCAGGTCAACAATTCAACCGTCTGGTTCAAATTGGCAGTCCGTTTTGACAGCAAAATTAAAAAAATAAAAAAAAAATGGTCAAAAACCATTGAATGGGTCAATGGGTCGATGGTTCAATCGTCCGGGTCAACAGTTTATTGACTTTTTCAACAGTTTTTTTACCAGATTCTGGGTTTTGGGTAAAACGGAACCAGTTGCCTAGATGATTCATGGGCCGAATGGTCCGACCGTCCGGATCAATGGCGGTTCAAAAACGTTGGTCAAACAGGCTCCATTACCATTTCAAAAAATCATCCAACCTAAAGCTTAAACTATTAGGTGAAGTCTCCAAATAGGATTTTATTCCCTAACTTGATCAAATCCTCTACAGTTCATTTAGACTGTATCTGGTTTGAAGGAAAAAGTAGAGAAAGGAAGAGAAAGGTAGGAAAACTTTATCCTTACCCTTACTTTCCTTTATCTTTATGCAACAATAAGATCCTTTTCATCTATATCACAAAAAATAAAAAATAAAAAATAAGATCCTTTTTTCCATGAGATAAGCTGGGTGCTAGAGCTGCATTGATTAGATCTAAATAAAATATTCTACTTACCTATCTATACTTACATATAATCAATCAATTATATAGGGGTCGGTTATATGAATCCTGTTTCGCCATTTTCAATGCCCATATCCATTAATATACCCATTAATATAAGAATCAGGATAGGAACATATTTAAATTCAAGCCAGGACAAATGAATGACATTTACAGACCTTGCAATTTCCACCGCCTCCCCTCCAACTCCCACCTACCCAACAAAAAAGAGAAGAGAGAACTGGTTCGTGTACTTGTAGGTGAGTGGGCTCAGTCCTAATCTTTATATATATTTATTGGTTTCAAGGTGAAGCGAACATGTACAACTCTTTCTTTTCCTCCTCTTCATCATAATTAACATTGACCACTCCACATGACATGTTCTGGTTAAAATATTAGAAATTCAAGCATTGTAAGAATGGCTGTCACCCATGGCCCCATCAGCTGCTCATACTATATATATATATACTATATATATATATATACATGTTCTCAAGCCATATATATCCTCAGTATAGTTGGGAATATCAAATATGGAGATAGATGCCACGAATAGAGCAGATAATCCATTAGAGGCTGGTCATCACAGTAGGCGCAAAAACAGAAACGGGACATGCTTGGTGTGGGAGGATCTATCAGTGGTGCTATCTAATAACTTTGGGAAGGGCCCAACAAGGAGGTTGCTCAAAGGCCTCAGTGGCTTTGCTGAACCTGGTCGAATCATGGCCATTATGGGTCCTTCAGGATCAGGAAAATCAACACTGCTTGACTCATTGGCAGGTAAGTTCACTCTCTACTACCCAACTTCTGTTTTTTTTACTAGTTTTGCTGGAATGAGAGTTCAGTATCAAACTCCACAGGAGTTCACCTTGGCTTATATGTTTATATCAGTATTTCCACAAACTAGCCTAGCAACATTGACAAACCCCTCGTTGGTTATTTCTATCAAGTTAGAGATATCCTTCACCCTTAATGGTAGATGTTTTTTTTTTTTTTTTTTTTTTTTTTTCTTACGAGACTTTGTTTTGGTTATGTTTTCTTCTTAATCTAATATGAATCACCCTTTGAGGTATTTGGGATAATCTCATTTGTCAGGATGAGGAAGTAGGTATATGAGCCAAAGTGAACTTGAGTCTAAAAGAGTCATGAGGTTGCTCCAATAGCTTAGCAAGATATGTCACACACACACACAAAAAGCGTATAGCAAGGATTATATAAAATTTTAGATTCAATGTAAACAGGCTACATATTCTTTACCTTAGCTTTTGTGTAAGATCATGGTATTGGTAACTTGTGGTTTTTCGATCCCCCTAGGTGTGGATTCGAGCTGAGCCAAGCCGAATATTTGGCTATTTGAACTCGGCTCACAAGATTAGTATCAGGCTCGAGCTTAATTCAAGTTAGAGAGTTGGGCTCGAGCTCGGTTCGGTTCATAGCTCGCAAGTTCAAGTTCGGCTCAGCTCCAGCTCGACTATAAGCCAAGTTTTTTTTTTTTGAAAAATAAAAATTATATATATAAAATTATTTTTTTTTATTTTTCAGATAAAAAATTAAGAATTATAAAAATTATTTAATATTATATATGCAAAAAAATAATTATAAAAAAATTATTGTACATACAAGAAAATATGAATTATAAAATTATTTACTATTATACATAAAAAAATAAAAATATTATTATCTATAATAAAATTATTTATTATTTGTATGTATGTATGTATGTGTGTATGTATGTATGTATGTGTGTATGTATGTATGTGTGTATGTATGTATTTATGTATGTATGTATGTGTGTATGTATGTATGTATGTATGTATGTATGTATGTATAATAAAAATTATTTATTTAATATTAGGCTTGCAAGCCTCATGAGCCAAGCTTCATTGGGCTTGATATATTAGACTTGAATTCGGCTCAAAGTTCGGTTTAAACCAAGACGAGCTAAGCTTTTCACAAGACGAGTGAAAGGCTCAGCTCGTGGCCACCCCTAGGTCCCCCTATCAGCATACACATATAGAAGGATTATTATCAAGCATTTTATAAAAGGGTAAATTGCTGAAACTGCCTCTGAAGTTTCTGACCATTGCTAAAACCTCCTAAGAAGTTTGGTAATTGCAATCACCTCTCATGAACTTCCTAATACAATTTCAAGTAGACCCACTATTAAAATCTTCTAACAAGAGGCATGAAAATGTCCAAAATACCCATGCAGTTACTTTTGACCAAAATGTTTATTTTCTAAATTTCATCTTCATATCAATTGTTACCCTAAACCCTTCCAATCTCTTTTCTGAAATTGATTTATTTTTCAAATTTGCCCTTCATATCAATCACTCAAAGGTAAAGCTACAACTTTAAACATTCTCTTTCTCTCTCTCTCCTCTATGTGTGTGTTGTTTTTGTTCATAAAGTTTGTATTGATTTTCCATAGTAACCAGCTCAATAGTAATTGCATGGATTTTAGACATTTTTGTATTTCTTGTTAAAGGATTCTAACAAAGGAGTTCTACTTGCAAATTGCATCTGCAAAGTTCAAAGGAGACAATTGCAATTACTAAACTTCAGGAGAGTTTTCAGCAAATTACCCTTATAAAAATGAGACAACAGTCAAACCATCTTGAAATTAAAAGCAACTTGAGAAAAATTATAGGAATGCCTTTCTAAGTCGGTTTAAGCCTGTAATGCTAATAGAATTGGAAGTCAAAATATTAACTGTCTCGTTGAATCAAGTAACACCATATATATAGTTCACTAGAAATGCTCAGCCAACGGATTATTTCAATGAATTTTGGGCTCACCCGGTTCAATTAAATTAGGGTAAATTATTTATATATACCTCCCCATACCATCACTCGAATTTACCTTAAACCCCATTTGACCACAAAACCATATAGAGGTTTATTAAAGAAAGATATGGAATCAATACAAAGATGGATATTTTACCAAATGCCTTAAAAATAAGATATACTAGTTTTGTCTTCAAAACATATATTTTGAGATTGATAAATTACCATCATTTAGATACAATTTTTAAATTTTATATATAATTCAGCATATATATATATATATATATATATATATATATATTATATTCTCAAATATTCATTTTATTTTATTTCATTTTTTCTAAACCTGTTTTCAACTTTTCATTCTCACCTGACAGGGAATTAGGGTGTCTCCTAATGGCACCCAAAAGAAGACAACAAAAAGTTAGAAGCTGGTATCTTCATCTAATTTTTCTTTCAGTGAAACTAAAAATTGCACTTTCAACAGGGAGACTTTGCAGAAACGCTATTGTGACTGGGAATATTTTCTTCAATGGCAAGAAGAGGAGACTAGACTGTGGAGACGTAGTGAGTACAGCAACTTTGTAACATCCAAATGTAACCATAGACTTTTTTTTTTGGCTTGTAGCAGCCATAGATATGCTCTTCTTACAGTTGTGCATGTCTCTGTGTTTGTATGTTTCACTTTCTCAGGCTTATGTGACCCAAGAGGATGTTTTATTGGGAACCCTCACAGTCAGAGAAACAATCACATACTCAGCTCACCTGAGGCTTCCTGCTACTTTGAGCAAAGAAGAGATTAATGGGGTGATCGAAAGCACGATCCTGCAAATGGGTCTTGAAGATTGTGGCGACAAAGTGATTGGTAACTGGCATCTGAGGGGTATCAGCGGTGGAGAGAAGAGGAGACTGAGCATTGCACTTGAGATCCTCACAAGCCCTTCTCTCTTGTTTCTTGATGAACCGACCAGTGGACTCGATAGTGCATCGGCTTTCTTAGTGATGCTGACTATACGAAGCATTTCTCGGGATGGAAAGACTATTATCTCGGTGATACACCAACCAAGTAGTGAAGTTTTTCAACTGTTTGACGATCTGTTTCTCCTCTCGGATGGAGAAGCTATTTATTTTGGAGAGGCAAGGATGGCTGCAGAGGTAATTAAGAAGAATGCAACAATCCTGCAAATTTCACTCGACGACGATGTTAATCCAATAGCAATCTAATTTCATCGATATTTCTTGATACAGTTCTTTGCTGAGTCTGGTTTCCCTTGTCCCACTAGAAGGAATCCTTCCGATCATTTCCTTCGTTGTATTAACACAGATTTCGATGTTGTAACTGCCGCTCTGAGGGAATGTCCGAGACTTAATGTATGTGAAAACAATCTTTAATGTCTGTCATTTCCAATGTCGGAATCTCCCTCCTATATATTCTACCCAAAAACATCTCCCTTGTCGTTGGGGTGATTTTCAAAACTTATTTTCAGCACTTATTTCACTAACTTTTTTTTTATGGGTTATTTCATTAGCTTAATTTGTTTACAGGCGAATGTTTATTTTTTGTCACAGGAAGCACAGGCATCATCAGATCTTCTAATGAATGAAGCAAGTTCAAGGATCAAAGAAATCCTTGCTGCAAAATACAAGACATCAAAATATGCAACAAGTACAAGAAGACGGATTAGGGAGCTTTTACTCATTGTAAACACTTAGAACTCAAGCAACACTTAACACATTTGTCCCCCCACCTACCCTCACACACACCACTCGGGATTTCTTACAAACACACACACACACACACACACAGAGTGAGTGAGAGTACTAAACTTCAAAACTTGGTTGCCAATTGAGATGTGTTAAAATATGATCAGGAGAGTTTCCAAGAATGAATTATCGCTGCTTAATAACAAATAAATGTCAATGCAGGAAGGACCCATCCCTAAATCAAACAAGGGAAGCGAGGCTAGCTGGTGGAAACAGCTCTGCACATTGACTAAGAGGTCTTTCGTGAACATGTGCAGGGATATTGGGTATTACTGGTTAAGGATTATGGTCTACCTAGTAGTATCATTATGTGTTGGCACCATTTATTTTGATGTTGGAACCAGCTATAACACAGTCAGGGACAGAGGAGCTAGTGCTGCATTCTTAACAGGCTTCATGACATTCATGTCCATAGGAGGCTTCCCATCCTTCCTTGAAGAAATAAGGGCAAGTAATTATGAATTTTAGTTCCATCAAGATCGAATTGTTGAAAAAGAGAAAAAAAAAACATCAAGCTGGTTCTATTAAGCTTTCTCAATGTCTCATTTTCTTACTCAACAGGTCTTTTATCGTGAGAGGCTAAATGGTCACTATGGCAGTGCTGTATACATCCTATCTAACTTTCTCTCCTCATTCCCTTTCTTGCTGGGAGTGTCTACTACTACTGGAACAATAATCTCATTCATGGTGAAGTTTCACTCTGGGTTCTCTCACCTTCTATTCACCTGGCTTAATCTTTTGAGCTGCATTTCTGTGGTAGAAGGCTGCATGATGATTGTTGCATCACTGGTTCCCAACTACTTGATGGGTGTCATAGTTGGGATTGGAATTATTGTAAGGAAACTACTTCCAGAAACACCTGTATATTCTTTTCTGTCATCACCTTCACAAGCACTGTCATTTTCATATGTAGGTAATTATTATGCTGAGCTCTGGATTCTTCTGTACCCTACCTGATCTTCCCAAACCATTCTGGCGATACCCGGTTTCATATATCAGCTACAGCTCATGGGCATTACAGGTAAATGTTAATTTGCAGGAATCCAATTCCCATAGACCATGGTTAGATTATTCTATAATACTCTGTTTATTTCAATCTAATCCTGATTTTCCGGTATTCAGTTCATATCAAAACAACCACCATGGGAAATGTTTGGTTTATTTGATGATTTTCTATCTAGGCCAGATATAACCAAGCTGCATGATCTTACCAGAAATATATAACCTGTATATATGCCTCCTGCATCAATCACTTTAACTCATAGAATCATTTTCAAATACGTACTGATGACATTACTTATCAAATATGGTAACATATTATGTAGGGCCAATTCAAGAATGATCTAATTGGGCTCAAGTTTGATCCTATGGAACAAGGTGATCCAAAGCTCACAGGAGTTAAAATTCTCAAGACGATTTATGGGATTTCACCAAATCGTTCCAAATGGTGGGACTTGGCTGCTATTGTAGTGCTTCTCATATCCTACAGGCTGATCTTCTTCATCATACTCAAGTTCAAGGAGAGAGTATTACCATGGCTCCACTCATTTTATGCCAAGAGAACAATTGCACTCCTTAAGAGGAGGCCTTCATTCACAATGAAGCCACCTATGGTCAAGAAGCAGCACCAGCCTTCTCTCCCATTATCTTACCAAGAGGGTCTCAGCTCTCCACTCCCCTAAAGTAGTAATTCTTGCACATAACAAAGTTCTATGGCTGCTGATAAGTATGGAATGCATGGCTGATGTTCTGTAATTTCTCTAATTTCCTAGGGCAAATTCGCTTATTCATCTCTTATGTAGGTCATTACCCAATGTTGATCCCAGCTATCAAAGGTATTGGGACTTGGGAGAGGTGGAGTAGATAAGAATCTAATTTGGCATTTTTGCATAAAGTGGCCACTTTCATACTCAAATCCATATTTTTCATTTATATCAGTCTGAGATTTTATCATTACACGAAGCAATGGCCCATTTCTTCTTTTAAACATGTATTTAAAATTCACAATTCCAAGCCAAAGTGGTAGTAAAGCTGAATATTTCTCTTTTTCTCTGTTTCATTCCCTCTTGGCTAAGGTAACAGTAAATCCTTAAAAATAATAATCTTAGAGGATGAGAAAGACACTGATGACAATGAATATTTGCATGTCGCATGACAATTGGTAGAAATGAAGTATGAGTTATATGGTAAATGTTTTAGGGTTTTCGAAATCTCAATTAGTGTCAAAGTTAGAGTTTATGGGTTCTGAATTTGGAAGGAGGCCCGGGATCTTCAGAATTAGGGCAATTGAATTAACCGTGCTATCTCCATATCAAACTTCAAGCATTACAAGTAGAGTTTCATGGTGGGGTGGTAGATAGAGGCTTAGGCTGATCAATTACAGAAAATATAAACCAAGTGTTGATTATTAAGGTCTATAAATAACTACAAAAGGGGACTAATAAGAATAAGGGAAAATTCCCAAACTTTAAAATGCAACAATTGTGCCTGAACTTTCAAAATGTGTCAAAATTACCCTTTAAAACACTATTCATCATCTTCTTACACAGAGATAAGACATTGTTCATGTGTATCCATGTTGACACTGTTGTCACATGCCATTAGGTGTCCGTCTACTAACAAGCTCGGGATGACGACATAACCCAGGAAATGGCTTGACCCTGCGAAGTATTTGAAGTCTGTTTCAGTATGTTGAAACTTGAAAGTTGAGTCACGGGTTAGTTCTTTCGGTAAAGAGCAAAAAGAAAGAGATAACAAAGTTTTGTGCTTGTGGAAGAGTTCTTCGGTAAAAGGTGAGCATAGCCATATTCCCTCCAAATATAGTCTTTTGATTTGTTCTGTTGTAAATGTAATGGGTAGTGTTTTTAGAGATTTTCTGTGCTTGTGCTTGTGCTTGTACTTTGCTTTGCTCCATACTGCTGCTGGGTTGAGCTTTGATGGAGAAGCTCTGCTTTCACTATTGAACGACTTGGTTATACCTCCCTCAATCAAGTTGAGCTGGAATTCAAACGATTCCACTCCTTGTAGCTGCCATGGAATTCAAGGTGATGGCCTGAAAGTCTGAAACAAAATGTCATCTCCCTGAACCTGTCGGGTTTGCAAAACTCTGGTTCATTGAGACCGGAGATTGGCCAGCTGAGATCCCTCAAGATGCTTGACCTTAATGCCAACAATTTCTCGGGTTTGATCCTGGCAGAGTTGTTCAATTGTAGTCTACTTGGATATTTGGATCTATCGGTGAATGGTTTCACCGGTGATGTGCTTGGGAAATTAGCAAACTTGAGGAAGCTCAGATTTTTATCTCTGTTTGATAATTCCTTGAGTGGGGAGATAGCAGAGTCTTTGTTCCAGATTCCGCGTTTAAACACAATTTATCTCTACAGTAATGAATTCACTGATCTATCACGTCCAATGTAGGAAACGACTGATCTTGTTTCTCTGTGGCTCTATAGTAATCAATTATCAGGGATTATACCAGAATCTATTGGGAATTGTACTAAATTGCAAGAACCAGTTTATAGTGAACCATCTCCTGCAGAGGATTGGGCATTAACTCGGTCTTGACACAGTCATTTCGTTGGCTTTTTTCGGTCTAAATTGCAAGAGCTCAGAAAACTAGACTTACCTATGGATGGGAGACGATGAAATCGGATATAACGACGGAATGAGTTTCCTGCATTACCGGTAGGGGTGATCATTTCAGCCCGGCCTGGCCTGCACAAACCCAGCCCGGAAATTTCGGGCTTGGGCCTGAGTTTTGTGTTCAGGCCCAGCCCGGGCCCGGGCCCACATCAGGCCCGCAAATTTTAAGGCTGGGCTTGGGCTTAATACTTCAAACCCGGCCCGCATATACTTAAACTTGCACATTTTGTGTATAATGTATACATATCTATACATGTTATTTTACATTATATTATATATTTTATATATAAATATTATAACATGACATGTATAATTTATATTATATGTAATATTTTATATTACATAATGTATAAAATAAGTTTATATGCATGTTATGTCATTTAATATATAGATATATAATGTTTTACATATGAGTGACATTGGCTAGGAATCAGGCCCGGCCCGGCCCGGCCCCGTATAGACCTGGGCTAGGGCTTATGATTCAGGCCCGGAACCCCAGGCCTGGCCGGGCCCGGGCCTCAGCTATAACCCTTATCATAAGTGCAAAGCCTGACCCGGCCCGGCCCATGTCACCCCTAATTACCAGAGCACATTCTGTCATAAATAGGATTAATGCGTAAATAGTAAAAAAAAAAAAAGTCATGCAAATATGAAAGAGAATGACATGCACGGTTGTGCTGTCCGCCACTTGTCTTATGGTTGATAAAGAAAATTAGAAGACATCTGAAGGGCATTTGTGTCTTTTCATATGTCACTTAATGGTTGGTTAACGGTAGGTACTAAATTGACACGTTTTAAAAGTTTGGGCAAGGTTAAAAATATCGATACGCCCAATACGCCTTACCAGTGTATCGGGTAGTATCAGTTGTTTTTTTTTTTTTTTAAAATCCGGTTCAGAGGGGCCGGTTTAAGGTCCATTCACCCCTGAACCGTTCAAAACCCCGATACACCTTCTGTAGGGGTGTATCAAGAAGCTCCCGAAATAATATGTATCAGCCGATACACGTGCCAATTTTTTTAACCTTAAATTTGGATACTAAATTGTCAAGTTTTGAGGACCAAAATGGCGCTAAACCCAAAGGACAAGGTACTAGTCGGAAAGCCGTTAACGTTGATAATGATCCTAGATAGGGCCTTGACCTTTGGCATCTATTCTACAAAATGGCAAATTTGAACCTTCCTTCTCTCGACTTGTCAGCCCCAGATTTTAAGATTGCGTCAAGCAATGACCCTTTTGCATACTAAGCGGAAAGAGGTGGTAAATTTCTCTTTGATAAATCTAAAAACAACAAGGGAGATGACCGTCTCCCCCCACTAACTTGGTCCCAACTATTTGGTATTTTGGCTATTTCTTGAACAAAGTATTGGGTTGCGCAACCTGTGCGGACTCAGGTTGGAAATTTGATAAAATTTGAATAGGTCCAACCTGAAAGCCGGGGCCCAATGCAGTGCAAGTTTTTCAAATCGGGTACCCAACTTGCAACCCTAACAACGTGTCTGTTCTTGGATTGAAATCACTGTTCTCATGCTTATTAGCCCGATATTTAACATTGCACCAACCAATGGCCCTTAGCACCATGAAATAATAATACAAAATAAAGTTCTTTAGTGTGGTTTAGATGTACAAATCAACTGAATGCAACATCAAGATTGGAATTTCAAAACTGCTTTTGGAATCATGCACTAAAGAAATGTGATGTACAGTGTAAGCTTCACTAATATAATTTAATGGGTTCACCCAAGAATACAGGAATACAGATTTATTCCAATCATATGCTTGGATGGAACAAAACCGGATGAGAAAAATAAGAGCACTAGACACAAGTAGAAAATCAGAAAATGAGTTCCGTTCATTTATTTGCCTCAATGAATTCTCTGTATTCTTTCTTCATTTTTACCCCTGATACAGTCCTGCAAATCCAGTAAAGCAACAGTTGGTGGTCACCAAGAAATTATAACATGCATATTCAGACTTCAAGCCAAACATCCACATAAAACAGTAATATGCTTTACAAATGTCTATTTACCTTCCCAAGAATTATACAGGACCTCTATCCTATACCTTTTGTGTTTGGTTTGCAGGAATCAACACATTGAATCAGAATCGGAAGGGCCCATTCCCAATTCCAACCGTTTGGTTGATCAGAATGGGATACCATTTCCACTATAGGCGGAATGGGATTCCCCCATATGAGGGAATGGCCATTTTACTCCCCCCCCCCCCATCAGGAATGCAATTTTTTGACAAAATAGCCTCCATTTCCTATTCAACCAAAGGCCTGAACTTTCACAGGCCTTCATCCAACGTCGATAACCGGCCGGTTGCCAGCCAGCCTTCATTCAACATGTCACAGACCTTCCCATTCTTCCTTTTCTTTCTCCCCTCCTCTCTTCTTCTGCCCCCTCTTCTCTCTCCCTCTTCCTCCTCCCCTCTGTCACCGCCACCTCTGCACATACTGCAGAAGGTATTAGCAGCAGTGGCTTCTTCCTCCCCTCTCCTTTCTTCTTTCTTCCCTTCTTCTTCCACCCCCTCTTTTTTCTCTCCCTCTTCCTCCCCTCTATCATTGTCACCGCTTCTGGCAGCCTGGCACCTGGCAGTGGTATTAACAGTGACAGCTCCTTCCCTCTTCCCAATTCCGGCTTCTAGTTGAACCAAACATTAACAATCGAAATCCAATTCTGATTCCCAACTGAACCAAACAGGCATCAGGAATAGGTGATTCCAATTCCAGTTCTGATTCTGATCCTAGACGCAAACCAAACACACCCTCAAAATAAACAAAACTTCCTTTTTTAACGTATGCTACCTTAAGGGCCATCAAGACCACAAAGAAGGTGTTGTCATGCTGAACAGTTTATTGTGAATAAAATTATAAAAAGCAATTGAGAAAGCTACCAGATAACCACCATCAAATGGTTAAACATAAAGCAATTAATTGAATCATTTTAGAGAATGGGGAAAACAGCAGAAATAGCATTTCCACATGTTCACACATGGTGTACCTGAGCATTTCCTTGTTTTTAAAAAACTGAACACATGGTGTACCCATAATTCCTGCTGCCTCTGCAATTTCTGGATCTTCCTCTATGTCAATTTCAACAAAATGTACATTCTGATCAAATTCATCTATTACCTGCCACAAGATAAAGCAGAGTGTGATACCAATGTCTCAATCCTTGTAAGTTCCTACCCCCCCCCCCAAAAAAAAAAAGAAAAAAGAAAAAATCCTTGCAATTATTGTAATGCCATGAGGGAACAAATAATGTTTTCATTGGTATTGATAGGCATGACTCATAAAGGATGCAGATTGTATATCATATCAGTCACTTAGTAGGCACAATTTCTTGCCAACTGATCAAATCATGGGAAGGAAAGATGAGCAAAACCAATAGCTTTATTAATTTCTAAGAGGAATTTCATGCAATGTCTCATAGACAGTCCCCCCCCCCTCTTTCCCCTTCTCTTCACTCTTGTATGCACAATTCCCTATCTCTTACTCTCCTCATAGTTATGCTTATTTCACTTGCAAAGAGCTGCGTGGTGCATTTCAAAGAGAATTGATAAGTTGTTTCAGCACTTAGATTTCATTAACAAAAAAAAAATTGTCTCATTTGTAATTTAACTATTTAATTTTATATTAATTTATTTAGTTTCAGCACTTCATACCTTAAGGCGATAGAGATAAGGGTCCTGGCTCTGAAGTGAGGAGATGGGAATAACAGGAAAGGGATTAGAATTTCTTTCAAGAAGGTCAGAAGGGAAAGAATGATCCCTTCTTTCGACAAAGGATCCCCATTTATAGAAAAGAATGGGAAGCTCATGCATGCATGAAACTCGTTCAGGTGCCTAAGTCAATTTGATGGGGACAGGTGTTGGATCGTAGAGTGGGGAGAAGCTATCAGTCTATGCGGACCACAACTACCATTTTTTTACGATCTTGCCACATGCCATATGCGGAGCGACTCAGCAGAACGCACATGTGTGATAATCTCTATTTTCTCATCAACTAACTCCTATGATTTAGTTTTTTTACCGCAGTTCAGCCTTCACTCATGCTTCATGACAAGGAAAGATGGTTAATTTACGAAGAAAAGGCAACCGCGGTCAATTCTTGATAGATGGTTGCAATTGACCTGTGGTGTTATCATAGCGGTGTATGAGTTCATCTTCTTACACATACATTATTGTTTGTTCTTTACCGTTCAGCACTGAAATTTTTTACTTTGATAGAATTGAGAAAAAACAAAAGAACGCTTAATTTCTACATTTCGAAAAAAAAAAAGAAGAATCCTTAATTTCCATTTAATTGTTTAATTTGCTGATTTGTTTCCTTTTTAATATTCATTTAATTCTATTTAGCTATTAGTTTTTCAATTTTTTTAATAGGAAAAATACATGATCTATTAGCTTTTCATTTTCTTAAACATGCACTTAAGCAAAAAGAGGCTACCCTGACCCCCCCCCCCCTCACTTGAGTCCTTGATAACTTGTGAGATGTTTTGCAAAACTGCATTGTGGATCAGAAAGTAGAAGCAGCATGTTAAATCAATTTTGGAAAAGAAATTTTTATCAATATCTAGCTCTAAAGATGTTCCCTTACAATTGCATTTAATTAGATGTATCTCCCTAACCACTCGTGGCATCATTTGGTTCAACAGTTATTTCATGCAACAGTATTCCCAGCCAACATCAAAATTATGTATGAAAGATAATGTTAATAATTCTTGAAATGTAAGTAACCACTATCATCTTACCATGCAAATGTGCATTTAAACAAAACATTCTTGAGTAACATGTAATGCTGAAGTAATCGAGTGATAAAACTATGATACCTTTCCCAGAATGGGCTTTAAAGTCCTACATGGACCACATGTTGGTGCTGTATATAGCACACATATAAGCCTTGGACTTTCATGGTACAATTTCCGCAAAGCATACTGCAAAAAGAACAGCTCAAGCTTAGAATTATCAGTGGAATATATGGAAAAAATTGATTAAATGGATTAAGACAAAATTCAACAAAAAACAGATAGTTTCTTCAAGATCAAGAAACCGATAGGGAAGATGAAGGAATGAGGGTAAAGTCCTCACTTCTCTTCACTCAATAAGGAATGGGTAACGACCCAAGCTTTGGATAGAAAGCCTTTTCAGCAAGGGAAGAGGGATGGACTCTACTAGAATGGAAAATTATGTGTTAGACATGTAGGGATAGAGATGGTCATAGAGATGGATAAAGGGTGATTTCTAAGGAATTTATCAAAAAAAAACGGTGGTTTCTAAGGATGCTTGCAACTTTGCATGTGCAAGTGAGATTTAACCTTCTGGTATAATAATCAAAGTCTGAAAAAAAGGAATAACAGAAGTATTGGTGACACCTAAAACTCCAATATCTACTAAAACTTAAAGGACAAGAAAATCTCCTATTGGACTATAAATACAAGAGAGAAATATCTCTGCCCTTGATCCATTAAAACTGAACCAAATTTAGAGAAAATAACGGCAATGAACTCTTCTAGACCTAGTGACACACACCCAAGATGGTACCTTGGTCAAAGAAAAAAAAAACGTTATGACCCAGGATACATATACAGAAGATCAAATTGACCCAATGAATGGGTGCAAAGATAAATGCTCCCACCAGGCCAAAATTCTGCAATTGCTCCTGACTGAAATATAGTCAAACTACTACTTTGTTCCTCCTATTTTCGCTTCCAGGATTTAGGAGCAACCTACCAGAATACATTTTGCATAGTTCTGGATGCATAACATTCTAGCTGTTTCAGACTTTTTAACATTTGCTGAAGAAAACCATACCTGGCCCCGGTGCTTTGTGAGTGCAATGTCAAAACCCTCATGTATGTCCCTTTCTGTGAGCTCCTTCTTAACCTCTTCAGTGTGTGGCTGTCAACAAAAAAGTAAAAATAATGATTGTGTAAATTTTGGCCTTCTTGGCAATAATATTGTATTCTTAAAACTTTGATGTTTTCAACAATCTCAATATGTAGCTTTCAGTCATAGAAAAATTTAATCATCATACTTCATTTTGTTTTACCAAAGATAAAGAAAGAAATGAAAACACTTTATAAACATCCATTAAAAAAGGCATAGAAGTACATCACAGAGTGGATAAGAAGTTTCTTTCAAACTAAAATATGTACTTTGCATGATGTTAACACAAAAAAAGATGAGATAATAGAATAGAATCCAGACCTTTCTCTTATTGGAGCAGTACTAGTTCGAGCTATAACCAATTATTAAGAAAAATGTTGATAATGTTTCTCTTTTTCTTCATTAAATTATTATTATAATTATAATTGATAATGGAAGAATTTCTTTAAAATGATCAAATGGTAAGAAGGAAGAAGTAAAAATATTATCTACCATACAAGGACCTTTTTTTGATAAATGTACCATACAAGGACCTTAGCAAAAGCCTTTGGAAAAAGGCAAATGATAAATACAGAGATGCAAAATGTGCAGATCCAAATCTCTATAGTTAAACCCTGAACCATGATCCTTCAGTATTTGAAATTAGACATCCAATTTGGTTTTCGAGCTTCATCATCAAGAGATACAAGGGAAAATTTAGACAGGATTCAGGAAGTTTTTTTCTACTTCAGAATAGAAAAGATCAGAAGTACATTTGGTAGAACATTTTCAAATTTCTTAAAGCAAAAGAAAACCTCTTACTTTTAAGTGTCTTTACTATTCCTATTTTATACACGAGAGAAAAATGCTTATCTACTTCTAAAAGTAGAAGCAGGTAGCTATCTTTTCCACTTTCAGAGAGATGTTCACCAGAACATCACTCAAACCTCTCAAGAGGTCAATCATCCTTATAAGAAAGAGCATGAGAATGTTTTAACTTAAGATGTGAGGTTCGGGAGGGATGCTTTTAGGAAGTACCTCCATTTGTGGTTTAGGAAATAGACAAATTTGCAACAAAGATCAAGAGTGAAGTATGAAAAACTTGGAGCATGGATCTGATTTGGAAAAATGATCCTTAAGGATGAAATAACTTTAAAAAGAGAATTATTGTTTCTTAGAAGAATTCTTACATGGTTATAGGTCCATGAAACGTTGCTTTGTTGGGTTAAATTTCTTCATGAATTCTTTGAAACGTTAAACTTTAAAAAGTGCTCCGGCACAGAATTCCTTGCCCTAATGACTGTTATAGTAACAATCCTAAAGGTCCAACAAGATTCTGATACAGAATTCCTTCCCCTAATGACTCCTAAAGTAACAACCCTAAAGGTCCAAAGAGATTCTGATATCTTGTCTATATGGTATTTTTGTCAAACACTACAATGAAGATCTTGCTCTTGAGAGTGACAGCCAGTTGGAGAATGCTTCAAACACTAGAACTTATCTGAGAGAACCAAGAACCTAAAAATAAATTTCAAGAAAAATTATCTAAAAGAGATAAAAAAAAAAAAAGTAGCAAAGAACACTGAATAAGGGCTATGAACAAAATAGCAATATACAGAACTCAAGTATCTTTATTTGAGGTTGATAGCATGACATGTTAGTATGGCTGTGTTTGAGAGTGACAGCCAGTTGGAGAATGCTTCAAACACTAGGACTTATCTGAGAAAACCAAGAACCTAAAAATAAATTTCAAGAAAAAATGTCTAAAAAGGAAAAAAAAAAGTAGCACAGAACACTGAATAAGGGCTATGAACAAAATAGCAATATACAGGACTCAAGTACCTGGTGAAACTCGACAAGGAGATCATTGCTTGCAAGATATCTCTCAACAGATAAAGCAGCAACACAACCCGATCCAGCCGCTGTTATTGCTTGCCTCCATTCATGATCCTATCCACAGAAATGAAACTGGATGTCTGAGATGGTTACTAATTCACTAAAAAAATACAAGAAATCCAGATTAAAGGATAGATTGTGATTTATGTAAGAAACCTCCCCATCTATTATGATTACATTGGTTATTCTTATTGGAGACAATGCAAGTATGGTTACCATGAAAGAGAATCTACAAGCACTTTCAGGGTGCTTTTTTTATCAATGAGATAATATTTTATTAGAGTTAGAACAGAAAATTACAACAGGGTGAGAGTGTTCTTTTCCAAATTACAGTTTACAGTTCAGCCCAAAACAATTGGGGTCTCCTAGCCCCTTGTTTAGCTAGAGTATCTGCCATCCCATTTGATGTTCTTCTCACCCATTTGAAAGTAACATTCAAATGTTGCTGAGAGTGTTTTTGTATTATACTAATTTGTCGTAAAGGTTGCTCGTTGCTGAAAGTTGGGTATCCCCTTTAGTAAGTTGAAATGGATTATACTAATCTGTGGTAAGGGTTGCTGAAAGATGGCTTAGACTTTTGTTTGCTTATATTTGGGGTGTCCTACCTGTGTTATTCATTTATTTTGGGGGCTGGGGAGGGGGCTTTCATGTTGCAATTTTGCTTTGGTTTTATTCATGCCTCTGGGTTTTTCTTGTTTTGAGCCATTTTGTATAGGGTTGTTTAATTTTGTGGGTCTTGGGGGTCTATTTGTGTATATTCACGTTCAATTAACTAATATATAACTAGTTTTCTATGGATAAGATCATAAGAAACAAATAAATTTTGCTCCCTAGCACTGTAAAGGCATACTTGCCTGCAATACATTGTAAACTCATTCCCAACTATGCACTAACCTGAATTATTATGGTAAAGGCCAATTCTCAATGTTGGCCCCAGCTATCTGGGGTCTTAGAAGCGATGGAATCGGTACAATCGTAACTTTTAGCATTCTTTTATACAGTGGCCACTCTCATACTCGAATCTGCATTCTCATGTTTGGCAGCCAGAGATTTTACCATTACACCAAGTAATGGCCACTTCTACCCAAATGGGGTAACCCAGAAAATGGTAGAAGCATTGAGCACCACAGTTGGAAGGGTGAAAAACAATAAAATAACCTCAATAATAACAGTAATAAGATATAGATTTTGTGAATCAGATGACCAAGAGTGTCTAATTGGATAGATATTCCCTACCACCAAAGGATATGGCCCCATGGTTGAACCACTTATGCAGATAGGATTCTAAGCCAAAGTAAAAAGGTGACTGTACCATAAACTAGCCTCCTAAAGATATATGATGAGAGAAACAAAGTATAGGAATTGAGAAAGAATAATTTGGTAATAGGATTACCTGCACATCTCCAGCAGCAAAGACACCTTCAACAGATGTTTTTGCAGTGCCCTCCTTGACCAACACATAGCCTGCACCATCAAGTTCAACTTGGCCTTCCAGCAACTGGCTATTTGGAGTATGACCTATACCATAGAACAAACCCCTTGCCTCAAGGACCAACTCGTCCCCTGTATCAACCTTTCTGAGCAAAATGCCAGACATCTGGCCTTTGCTATTGCTAACAACATCCACAGCCTCTGTATTGAAGTGCAAGGTAATATTTGGATTGTTGAAAACTCTGAAACATTCGCCATAATCAACCTGTTAAACAAACATTCAGGGAGTTGAAAATCTACCATACAGATTTTCATTAGCAACTAACGCGCTTAGAAAGTCGGTATCCTTCCAGGAATAAATGAACTATCAATCATTCAAGACAAACACATGATCCACAAGCAAGGTTTAACACCAGTCAGTTATTAAATGCAAAAATGTTTCATGACCAAGTATAGTAAAGGTAAAATACTTCAGAATCTTCAATTGCAGCCAAGGGCCAGATCATATGCACCATAGCACATGGGCTTAAACAAGGGAGAAGAGAAAGGAACAAATAGTTACACCACTTTATTTATGGCTATTTACAAAACATTGCTTGTAAATACAGCAACCCTATGACTGCAACTTTAAAAGAATTTGGGCAATAGTTGAGTGATTATGAGTCCATTTGCCTATAACTACAATGCAAATATGGCAGGGCAAATTGCTATTTTCTTAATAACCAATTATAAGAGGGACCAAAAATTCCCTCTTATAATTGAGATAAGTAAAGCTTATATACTTTTCTGTATTTTACTTCTAATACATCTATTAATAAATTATGATCAGTTACCAGGCAAAAATAGAAAAGAGGGATTAAAATATAAGAAGAATTATAAGGTCAAAGATAAATGACCATATACAAAAGGTAACCAAACAGAGAGAATGGTAGGATAGCTCAGAAATTTTGTTCAACAGGTACTTTTTTTATTTTTTTTATAAGTACTTCAGTATCAAATCAATATAGGACTGCTCTCAGAGAGGATAGATTAATTAAAGGAGTAAGTGTTTCTAAGGTTTGTTAATGGATTTTAGTTTTAGGGATGGACTGAGTCTAATGGAGTGGTATGATTAGGATTAGAAGGGAATCTGGGGAGTCATTTAACAACAGTTAAAGTGGCTAAACTAAATGGCTTACTGTTTTGTCTTTTAGTAAATTAATTGTTGAGGAAGTTATGAGATCCTTAATGGCTGAAGCTGAAATTGGGTTGAATTCCGAAAAGCCATTACCCAATATTGGTCCCAGCTATCTTGGGTCTGGAGAGGGGTGGACTGGATATGGTACTAACCTTGAGAAACTGCCTTCTCCCACTGGACCAGAAAAACTCAAAATAACAGTCCTTCAGTGATATTTAAAAACTCCACCACTACCTGAAGATCTGGGGTTTCCTAAAGAACACCTATCAAGATTGAATTTGGTTACTCACTGGCAGCAGTCTATAAACTCCTTTCATGTAAAACCAACTACTACTTTCAATCACTCCAACAATACTTACTAAATATAAAATATTCATCCTATGATTATGAATTATGGAATTCTGAACACAACTGAACAATGATTAGACAAAGCAATACAAGACTGGACTGGAGCCCAGGAAAACATGTAAAATGACCAAAATGCCCTACCATGACCACTTTGTGCAAAAAATGCCAAAGGTCCGGACTATATCTAGTCCACTCCCTCCCCAGATAGCTGGAACCAACATTGGGTAATGGCCATTTTGTTTTAGATTCTTTGGTCCTGCATCAGATGATGTAGTAACTTCTCTACCTTGTAAATGATCATAGTAACTTCTTAAGAATATAAATCCAAAAAAAGGCATCTTCCATCAGGAGGATTAGGAGAACACACAACCAAGAACATGTTTTCTTGGTTTGTTTTAATAATAAATGTTTTTTCAAACCAGGTGTTGAATGAAACTCAAGAAAAAAACACTATGCACATTGGAGAACACATCCAAGACAACTAGACCTATTCTTATGATAATAACAAACAAGAAAATAAATTTGAAAAAGCTGAAGAAATAATAAAATTGCAATTGGTACAAGAATATGAAGAAATCGATTTCTTCTTCCACAGTTTCTTTCCTTGCCTCCATTCCTATATCAACCTCAATATGATTCTTATTCTAGTGGTCTATCTGAGCTAATTCTTAATAATTCCTACCACTTTATGAACTAGTGTTTATCAAATTCACCAATGTTGCAAGGAAAATCATTTACAACTAACACTTTGTTATATGGGCAGCTTTCAAGCTGTAAGTTCTTTTATACATCTCTACTGTATTCCATTGCATATAAAATTAGTAATATAGAAAGAATTCAAGCCACATGGCATGCTATATATTGTTGAGAAACAAACAAACTGAATCCAAAGAGATTAAATGGAGTAGGAAAATGTAATCTAGCAGAAACTGGAAACAGTTCAATGATTGGAAGCAATAATCAATAATAGGAATCCATACATGTAAATACAAAAATAATGTGTCAAAAAAACACATAGTTTAATTTTACCAGTACCATAATGATTTAAACCTTTTGACTTGTTTTCCTTTTGGGCAGAACATAAACCAACCACATAAGATTTAGGATGCGTAAGAGAGTAGCTATATATGAAAAGTGGGAAATGCATCATGACTCACCTATCTTGCATGGCCTTGGATGCTCGTAGTTGGTCCTTACGTACAAGTAAATGTACATGCCGGGCATATTTAGTAAGATACAGTGCTTCCTCTGTAGCTGTATCACCTCCACCAACAACAGCAAGAACTTGCCCTTTAAAAAGTGGTGATGCCCCATCACAGATTGCACAAGCACTAATTCCTCGACTCCAAAATTCATCTTCACGAGGTAACCTGAGCCTTTTTGCAGCAGCTCCTGTAGCAAAAATAACACTGTGGCACTTTACCTGCAAACAATGTATAAACACCATGTAAGGACCTTATAAGCAGTATGTAGAAGAATCTTGAATGTTGACAGACAAGTTTAATGGAATCTAAGCACAGATCAACTAAAAACACAACAGGATAAAGCAATATTGAAATTTTCAGTATGTTAACACAATACCCTAAACTTATCATTACAAAAGCTAAAGGAAACCATTTTTAAATCTTACCAATCTATTTCCATATATTATTTCATTGGCCCAAATACCATATGGTATCAACAATATTCCAGTAACAAGTTCAACTACCTAGTTCTTTTTTTTATCAGTATCAACTACTTAGTGCTTTCTTTCGTTTATTACAAGAACATCTTTAAAAAAGAGTAACAGTAAAGGATAAACCCATGCACAAATCCACACTGTATAAGGGGTTCAAAATTGTCTCAGTGATCCTGGAATACACACTGAAAGTCCTCAAGAACTACCACAAATAATGGCATTTCAACCTCCAAAAAAACAACTCAGAGGAGTCATATTTATTCAATATTCACAACAGAGAGTCATATTTTCTCTAACATGACCAACAACAGAATTATGCCTTTTCCTAAAACAACTCAGAGGAGTCATATTTATTCAATATTCACAAAAATACTATTAGCTCCTCCTTCCAATGCTCCAACAGATCAGGAAGGATGAAGGGGTGTCATTTTCCAACGATCTGATCCCTAGAGTCAAAGGGTTGGTTTTGCATCTCTGAAAATGCTGCATTAATCTAAAATGAAAATGCACTAATATTCCATTTCAGGACAAAAAAAAAAAATCTCAAGTAGCCCAGAGACAGAGTTCATATGTAGGACAATCCAAATTAAAGATACTTATTGTGAAACAAACATGGACCAAACCCTGAGGGCTCTGATATTCTTTGTAAACTGTATTATTTTGTAGACTTCTTTGCACTTGTGCCTTTCTTTTTCATTTATGTCCTTCAAAGGACTAATATGACCTGAATGAGCCAGCTAAAATAACTCCAATCCAAATCTCATTCCCATGTACCAGAGATCAGAAACCAGCCCCTACACCACAATTCATTTTTTTCTCCTACAAATTCTACATCTACCTCATGTTTCTGAAAAAGTGAAAATATCCCTTTCAATAATCCTGTGGTCCCTGCCTCATGCAACCTAAGATTACAAAATACCCCCATTTGAGCAATTTTATGACCTTATAAACTTCCTTGCCAGTTTGCTTCAATGTCATGGGCTCCACCCCCACCATCTTCTCCACTGACAGTAGCCCCACACCCACCTCTGGACCATTATAATCCCCTTCTCATACCTTCTAAATGTAAATTCAGAAGCCAGACCTCATATTGTGTAAAGAGACTGGGCCGAATGGGCCCTAACAGCTGCTTGTGTGATATCCTTTATTTTTTTATCTTTTATTTTATGTTGATGGGCCTCACTTAATGGGTCTGCTATTTGTTCTTGTTTTATTTTCTTTATGTAATTGCCAAGCTGGCCGCCCACTTAAGGGCATACTTGTCATCATTAATTATTAGAGATTAATAAAATAGGGTTAGAGGAGAAGGGTGAATTATTCAACTTCTTCTTCTCTTACCTCTTCTCTTCGACATACACAGCTCTTGCACTATTGTTCAGATCTGATTTGCACTGTTAATTACTGATTTTAAATCTGATATTAGAAGACTGATTCACATCTTGGTATCAGAGCGGGTACAGTTCTTCTTTCTTCCTTTTTTTCTTCGTTCCTATACACTCTAAAATCAAGAGAGTGTATGGAGAGATAGGCTCTCTATAGTATAGAGAATCACTTGCCTAGTTGGTAGAAGGGTTTGGAGATTTAAGTTCTGGCCGAATTTTGCCAACAAGTGATGCTGTTTTGCTGCTGCCCGAAACCCTAGCCAACTAGAGATTTTCAAGGTTACCAGGAAAGGTGAAGCTTGGGTGTGGCGCTCTGTGCTTGGAAGGTGTCTTGTGACTGCTAAAGGAGGGCGGTTCAGGTTAGGAAGAGTTTGGGTCAGTCTGGTTGGTGCGGCACCATCTTCTCTCTTCCTCCCATCTGTTGGACGGAGCAAAACCCTAGTTCTTCAAGCACCCTATTTCTGGTTTGACTTCAAGTAAGTTTGCATAGTTAAAATTTCAGTTCTTTAATTTCGTTTGATTAATGGAGACATACGGAAGTGAGTTCAAGCAGGTGCCGGTTTCTGAACCTGCTCCAGTAGATTCCATTTTGACTGGTGTTACCATGATTATGCTAGATGGAACGAACTATCTTGCCTGGGCACAGTCTATAAAAATTTATGTTTGTAGTAGAGGAAAACTCGGGTATCTCACAGGTAGTAAGGTGAAACCCGAAGAGACAGATCCTAAATTTGAGAGATGGATGCAAGAGAACTATACCGTTATAGGATGGTTAGTTAACTCTATGCAACCTCATATAAGCTAGCACTATCTCTGGATGTCTTCTGCTAAGGAGATATGGGACAGTGTAACTGAAACTTATTCACAGAAACTGAATGTAGCCCGAGCGTACAAATTGAAAAGTGATGTGAAGAACCTGAGACAGGGGGAGAAGAGTGTAGCAATCTACTACTCTATCCCAAAATCCCTATGGCAGGAAATTGATGTTATGGAAACTGTGGTTTGGGAGAGTAAAAAGGATGCTGAAATGTACAGAAAGCTGGTGGAGAGAAATAGGGTATTCGAGTTTCTCACTGGACTCAACCCGGAGTTTGATATTATCAGACAGAATATTTTGGTCAGAGATGAGGTTACTCTATCACAAGCATATGCCATGATAAGTAGTGAGGGAAGTAGACGACAAGTTCAGTTGCAGAATCCACCTACAGAACACTTTGCAGATGCGGGAATGAAATCTAAGGGGCCTACTGAAAAGGGGAAGCAGGTGTGTGAATATTGCAAGAAACCACGGAAAACCAAGGACACCTGCTGGAAACTTCACCCTGGACTACTCCCTGAGAGGTTTAAGAACAATCCTAAGAAGGGAAGTCAAGCGGGAAAACTCAAGACTGCTAATGCTGCTACAATACCTGAAGGGGGAAGTAAGGAGAGTGAGAAAACATCAACCATTGAGCAGTTGGCTGCAATGAAGTTAGACATTAAGAAGTATGGGAGGCTCCTAAATCATCTGGAAGCTACAGTTTCTTCAGCCCACCCTTCTAACAGTACATCATCTTCATCGGCTTTTGCTCACTCAGGTACATATGCCTCAGCAAATCATGCTTCAGTTTCAGGAAATCATACACTCCCCCTTGGTATGAGAAAATATAACAAAATCATACACTCCCTTGGATTATAGATTCCGGTGCATCAGACCATATGACCAGCCTATCTAACCTTTTTTGTTCATATCATCTCCTCTCTGGGAAAGAGAAAATATCCCTTGCCGATGGGTCACTTGCCCCCATCTCTGGCAAAGGAGATATAAAGACCTCTGACACCCTGTTCTTATCTTCTGTTCTCCATGTTCCTAAGCTTAACACAAACCTTTTATCTGCTAGTAGCTTAACAAAGTCCATGAACTGCAGCATAACCTTCTTTCCCACTCATTGTGTTTTTCAGGACCTGCAGTCTCAGAGGACGATTAAGAGTGGCCAAGAGGCGAATGGAATATACCTGTTGGACACACCAAATCAAGCCTTGGGACCACCTCATGGAGTTGCTTTAGAGTCAGTTGTGTCAGAGTCTGTTAACAAGATTTTGTTATGTCATTTTCGGTTTGGTCATTTGTCTTTTTCTGCTTTAAGTCATCTGTTCCCAGATATGTTTAAAGGAGTGTCTTTATCTAGTCTTCATTGTGAGTCATGTGAGCTAGCAAAGCATTGTAGACATTCCTATTCAATCAGTAATAAAATATCTGTTTCTCCTTTCCATATTGTTCACTCTGATGTGTGGGGGCCATATCACATGCCAACCATGGGGGGCTACAGGTATTTTATCCTTTTTATTGATGACTACTCTCGTTATACTTGGATTTGTCTCATGAAATCCCGGGATGAAGTACCAATTATTGTGAAAAATTTTCATGAACTCATCCTCACCCAGTTTAATACCCGTATCAAAATATTCCGTTCTGACAATGCTAAGGAGTATTTTGAGAAAACCCTCTCCACCTATCTTGAAACTTTTGGGATTATTCATCAAAGTTCTTGTTCCTACACTCCACAACAAAACGGGGTGGTGGAAAGAAAGAACAGACATGTGGTTGAGGTTGCCAGATCCCTTTTATTTGCATCCCATGTTCCTGTAAGGTTTTGGGGAGATGTTGTTCATACTGCTACCTACCTAATCAACTGTATGCCCTCCAGGGTTCTTGGCTTTAAAACCCCCTTTAGTCTTCTCTTCCCGGATGAGGATCTCTTTTCTCTCCCTCTCTGTGTCTTTGGGAGTACTTGTTATGTGCATATTCATAGTCACCAAAGGCATAAATTTGAACCTAAGGCTCATAAGTGTGTGTTTCTGGGATATGCCTCTACACAAAAGGGTTATTGTTGTTTTGATCCAGTTCGTGGCACCCGCTTTGTATCTCGGGATGTCACCTTTGCAGAGTTGACTCCTTTCTTTAGTATTCCTCCCGAGGGGGAGACATCTGATGAACCCTTTGCTATGTCTCCAGCTGTTCCTCTTCCCAACCCTTGTGAGTCTGATCATGGGGTGTCCACCTCTTCCACTGGACCCACCCCTGATCCTCCTCTTGTTTCTGCTCTTACTCTCCAAAGGTGTTACCAAAGACGGAGATTCAGACATATGCAGGTTGTTTCCACTCCTTCAGAAGAGCATCTTGTCACTCCCATAGTTCCTGAGGAAACAGGTCAGCCCTCTACCGACCCAGCTTCGACCGTCCTGACCTTGACCTTCCTATTGCTCTTTGCAAGGGCAAGCAGATGTATACAGCCCATTGCATCTCCAAACATTTATCTTACAGCCTTCTCTCTCCTTCCTACTACTCCTTTCTTGCTTCTGTTTCTTCACATGTGATACCCAGGTCTGTACCGGAAGCATTATCTCAACCTGAATGGAAGGATGCTATGATGACTGAACTTGAAGCATTATATAAGAACCATACCTGGGATATTGTGGACTTGCCGGAAGGGAAGGAACCAGTGGGGTGTAAATGGGTGTTTACCATTAAATATCACTCTGATGGCTCGGTTGAGAGGTATAAGGCTAGATTGGTTGCCAAGGGCTACACCTAAATGTATGGCATTGACTATCTTGAGACCTTTGCTCCTGTAGCTAAGATGACTTCAGTTCGGGTCTTGCTTTCTCTAGCATCTACCTTTGACTGGCTCCTACACTAGTTTGATGTTAAAAATGCTTTCTTGAATGGAGATCTGCATGAAGAAGTCTATATGTCTCTACCACCAGGGGTGTATGGGAAAGAAATGAAAGGCAAGGTGTGTAAACTACACAAATCCATTTATGGTCTCAAACAATATCCTCGGGCTTGGTTTGAGAGATTTCGGGCTGCTCTTGTCTCCTTTGGCTACATTCAAACACAATCTGATCATACATTGTTCTTGAAGAGAAATAACACTCTAGTGACCTTCTTGATTGTTTATGTTGATGATTTTGTGGTCACGGGTAATGACATTGAAGAGGCCAGTAAACTAAAAGGATTTCTCAACTCTGAATTTGAAATCAAAGACTTGGGAGATCTTCGGTATTTCTTGGGTATTGAAGTTGCTCGGTCTAAGGATAGTATCTTCATATCTCAGCGCAAATATGTCCTTGATCTTGCTGAAACGGGTAAACTTGGAGCTAAGCCTATCTCCACTCCTATTGATCCTAATCATAAGCTTTCTGCCACAGATGGTGAGCCTTTGTCTAATAAGGGAGTGTTTCAGAGACTGCTTGGGAGGTTGTTATACCTTTGCATGACTCGGCCAGACATTTCCTATGCAGTAAGTGTTATTAGTCAGTTTATGCATTCTCCTAGAGATACTCATCTATCTGCTGCAAAAAGGGTTCTGTGCTACTTGAAAGGTACTCCAGGGAAAGGTATTCTATTTGCTAAGCATGGTCACATGAAGTTGGAAGCCTTTACTAATGCAGATTGGACAGGATGTATTGATGACAGAAGGTCCACCTCTGGTTATTGTGCTCTGGTTGCTGGGAATATTGTGTCTTGGAGAAGTAAGAAACAATCAGTAGTTGCTAGATCCTCAGTTGAAGCAGAATACAGGGCAATGGCTCATGGTGTGTCAGAACTACTATGGCTACGATCCCTTCTAGAGGAATTGGGGGTGGACTACGAGAAACCAATGATGCTCTATTGTGACAACCAAGCTGCTATCAACATTGCACATAATCCTGTTCAACATGACAGAACTAAGCACATTGAGGTTGATAGGCATTTCATAAGGGAAAGAGTCTCTTCAGGAGAAGTTTGTTTGCCATTTATCACATCAGAAGAGCAATTGGCTGATATCTTGACCAAGGGAGTTCCCAAAGGGAAATTGACACACTATATAAGCAAGCTGGGCATGATTGACATCTAAGCTCAGCTTGAGGGGGAGTGTAAAGAGACTGGGCCGAATGGGCCCTAACAGCTGCTTGTGTGATATCCTTTATTTTTTATCTTTTATTTTATGTTGATGGGCCTCACTTAATGGGCCTGTTATTTGTTCTTGTTTTATTTTCTTTATGTAATTGCCAAGCTGGCCGCCCACTTAAGGGCATACTTGTCATCATTAATTATTAGAGATTAATAAAATAGGGTTAGAGGAGAAGGGTGAATTATTCAACTTCTTCTTCTCTTACCTCTTCTCTTCGACATACACAGCTCTTGCACTATTGTTCAGATCTGATTTGCACTGTTAATTACTGATTTTAAATTTGATATTAGAAGACTAATTCACATCTTATTGCACCAACCAGCTCAGTGGAAGCCATTTATCATGATGAATGACCATATCCATTCACACCTCATCCCTCTCCATTTCCTCTTTGACCAATGCTTTACTCATGCCAAAACGAACTCCACCAAGTCTGGTTACTGATACTCTTTACCCTCCTCCATAATGGGATTTCTTTGAGGCCCATCTTTGCTCTAGACTACAATACAATTGAATTTCCATTATGGATCAAAACGAATCACCAACCACTAAACAAAAAGCCCATAGATGTATAATCCAGCAATGCAGACTATGATAACATCATCAAGAAGCCCAAAGTTTTACATAGTTTCTATGTATGCCTTCAGGTTAGGTGGGATCTAGTGACAAGACCCAAAAGTGAAGGGGGTCTGGGGCTGGGAAACATCCAGAAGAAGAATGTAGCTCTTTTAGGGAAATGGTTATGGAGGTGGTCTAAAGAAAGGGAGAACCTGTGGGCCAAAATAATCCTAAGTATTCATGGGCAAGAGGCAACTGGCTGGGATCCGGGAATCTCATCTAGGGCTTCAAGAGCTTCTCCATGGAAGTCGATCCACGCCATCCTTCAATCTTTTCTTCCCTTCATCAGGTATGATCTTGGCTCTGGCGTGTCAGTTAATTTTTGAGAACACATTTGGGTGGGAGATTCCCCCTTGAAAGAGCAGTTTCCCTCTTTGTTTGCTCTGTCTAGGTTTAAAAGTGAACCTGTAGCCACCGTTGCTACCGTGTCTAACTCTGCTATAGGTTGGAACCTAGGTTTTAGAAGGGCACTTAGAGATACTGAATTAGAACCCATTTTAAATTTGCTTAAGATCTTGGATGAGGTAGTCCTTGAGCCTTCAATTGGGGACTCTAGGGTATGGTCTCTTGTCCCTTCGGGTATCTTTTCTTGCTCCTCCTTTTTCAAAGCACTGACACAACCTAGTCCGGTTCCGGGGTTTTCTTTTCCAGTCCGGGAAATCTGGGGTAATCCAATCCCTCCTAGGGTAGGCGCTTTTTGTTGGGAAGCATGCCTAGAAAAGTGTAACACTTGTGACCCACTTCAAAAGAAAATGCCTAATTGGTGTTTATCCCCACACTGGTGCATCTTATGTAAGAAGAATGGTGAAAGCTGTTATCACTTGTTTGTTTCTTGCCCTTTTGTTTCAGATATCTAGTGTTGGTTTTTTTCTCTATTTGGTTGCAGGTGGACCTCCCCTTCTAATGTGCAAAGCTTGTTTAGCTCCACAACAGTGAGGGGATTAAAAAAGAGAGGGAAAATATTGTGGAGTTGTGCTAGAGCTGCTGTTTGTTGGACGGTTTGGGAAGAAAGAAATCAAAGAGTTTTTCATGATAAAGAAAAAAGTAAGGAAGCCATCATAGAACTTATTTATGTTAGGGTGGCTCTTTGGGTCAAGCCTTTGAAGCTCTTTGAAGATCATTCAGTAGGAGACATCATTAGAAAGTGGGATGAAGTGGCTCGGTCAGCTCCCATGTTCACAGCTCTTAGACCTGTTTGGACTCCACCAGATCCGGGTTTCATCAAATTGAACTTCAATGGTAGCAGTGAAGGAAATCCAGGCCATTCTGGTATAGGCGGTATCTTCAGGGATGAGGAAGGTAGAATCATTGCTATGTTCTCAGGACCTATAGGCTGGGGGGACTCATTGAGAGCTGAAATCTTGGCAGCTCTAGAAGGATTTAAAAGAGCTAAACAACTGAATATTAGTAAGTTGTTGGTGGAAGGAGATTCTCAGTTGACTATTAAATGGTTGCAGAAGGAAGTGTCCAGCTTGTGGAAGTTCTCTAATGAAAGAAAGAAAATTACTCAGTTAACTCAGAATATGTCTGTAAGGGTTCAATGGGCCAAGAGGTGCACTAACTCTATGGCTGATACCTTGGCCAAACAGGAGGTGGGAAGAACAATCTTTTTTGGGCTATATTGTAATATGTTTTTTCAGTTTGTTAGGGAGGGTTAAGTCTTCTTACCCCTCCCTCCTGGTTGTAATTCCTATATCTCTTTTTATAAAATTTCTGTTATTGATAAAAAAAAAAAATATTTGCTTAACAGAAGTAGAAATTTTCTTTGTATCAAATTGATCGTCAATTTTCAATAAAATTTGAAGTAAAAACAGTTTCTCCTTCAGGGAGGGATTGTGCATCCCTATGGAATATATGGGTAATTATGTATAATGTCCATATTTACATTTTCCTAATTCTCTTCGAACCAAAGAAATTCAAGCATTGTATTGAAACTTCCTTTTATCGCTTTCATTTTCCTTTTTAGGTCTTTGAAAAATAAACACATTCCCTCTTTGTTATATATCCAAAAAGTTTCAAAAAAAATTGAGCAAAAGTGGCCAATGTACTAATAGAGAAACATGGAGAAAGAACCACTTCCCTTACAAAAAGGCACATAAAAAGTTGTACCAAGGTTCAAGTTTTGCCAAAATTGGAACGGGCCTGACCTGAAGCCCAACCCCAAAACAGTGTAATGTTGAGCCCAATAGGCTTCCCATGAAGAGGTCTACTCCTGATGGACTTCCCTTCAGGAGCAACTAGATTGCTAGGCCACAACAATGATCGTCAGGCCCCAATTCTCATATTCTTCTTAAAATTTGAAATTTTCTTTCTCCACACTCTCTCTTCAATTTCAGCTCCTACATTAATTTTGTATGCATAAGCACAAGATCCCCCCCCCCTTCTGTACTCACTACAGGCATAGCCTACCAGTCGCAATCTCTACAAACCCATATTTCTTGAACTATAGCTTATGTCCATGATATCAACTTCAGTGATATTATATAACTTTTCTATAGACATTGCAAGGCTTTGCATTGTCATAATCTTAAAATTTCCAATAGAAAAAAACTAACAAATGGCTAAAGATGGGCTATGTCAAAAATCTTTCTAAACTGGAAGCAAGCACACGATTGTAACTTTCATGTCATCATCAATCTCAGTGTTTGCCAAAATAGAAAAAGATGCTAGTAAATTCTAAAAGATTTAATTTTCTCTTGATGAATAATATCTCAAAATATTGTTCAATACCAAAATATTGTACACAATATAGTTGAATGCCAACTTATAAAGTTTGGAGTTCCTAAAAACCAAAGAAACAGAGATGAAATTTAGCCAATGCAAAAACCATGGTGGGAAGTGACCTTCATAATATGACCTCATTACTTTTTAAAATAATTACCTCACGCTCACTACTCCTTATGGTAAAGGGACTGTTCTTCACATCAATATATTCCACATCTTCTTGGAAAAGCTCTGCTCCCCAGCGTTCTGCTTGCCGCCGCATTCTATTCCATAAAAATGAGAAACAACACAATTATAATTCTCAACCATTTCAAATGTCAAATGTGAATAGAACTCTGTACACAATGTATGGCAAAACACCACAGAAATGAATGGTGTGTCAAGCTAAATATCTCACTTATCCATCAAATCCGGACCAGTTATTCCATCAGGAAACCCAGGAAAGTTCTCCACTTCAGTGGTGGTCATTAACTGGCCTCCTGGGACACCACCTACTTGGTAACCTTCAAATACCACTGGCTTCAAATTCGCACGAGCCGCATAGATTGCTGCTGTATATCCGGCAGGACCTGAGCCTATGATTGCAACATTCTCAACACCCTTACTTGCAGCTGAAACAAACCCAGCCATCGCACAAAAGAATCAACAATAAGATTATACCCCATTAAAGAGAGAAACCATGAACACAGAAGCACCAACTGATAACAGTCCATATAAAGCCAACTTCAATGGCTTAAAAGAGGAAAAAATACATATAAAAATCTACTTTTGATAGAACAGCTATGAATGGAAATTATTATCAAGTGGTTTCCTTTTCTATGCACATTATAGCAAATATGCTAAAGAACATGTAAACAGTAAACTAGTTTCAGTTCAATTTAAAAGGAGCATTGTTTCAAACGGTATGTGTTCATAATTTCATATGTGTGATTGTGTAGGTGAGAGGGAGTGTGTGTGTGAGAAAGAGAGAGAGAGAGAGAGACAGAGACAGAGAGACAGAGAGAAACGTATGGTTTACCCGAAGAGGTGGGGAGGCCTTCTGTGGACACTGAAGCTCTTACTGGGAGATAAGTGGAAGCTCTATGAGTTCGGACCGAGCCAACCCGAGCAAAGCGTCTTCCAGTTACCAGGATTACACGGTTGGGGCTAGGAAGAGTCTTAGAGAAGGTGGAAGGAGAGGGAGAAGGAGAAGCCATGGCTGTTTGGTGGGTCACGCTTCCGATTCCAATCCTAACAGCCATCTGTTTCCGACCATACACTACGCTGCGATGTCTGTAGACGGTAATCTGTTGTTTTAGGGAACTTCTCGTCAGCACTCCCCTCTCTCTCTCTCTCGATGAATCCGAGCCAGTAAAATATGTACATCTTGGATGTATTATGGATAAAGTGTACTTCAGTTTTAGACCGTCAATACTAGAGATGTTAGTTGATGGATGGTTATGAACGGTCAGAAATTGATTCGATCTGGAAGAGAAACTCGGACCAAGTTATTCACCCGTATTACCGTTATTGTCGTCGTTTACATTTCTAACGGTGCAACCGATAAAGGCAAATTGAGAAAGGACGAAAGGCTCTTGGGCTCTTGGGCTATTGGGCTTTTTTTTTTGTGTTTGGTTTGAAAGAAAAGGTAGGGAAACCTATATATAATGGTTTGTATAGGTTACCTACCTTTTATCTTCCTTTTCTTTAAAACTAAACACAGCCTAATTAAATGTTTAAGGTTAAATTTGGGAAAATGTATTAAGCTGGAAAGATATGGTACCTCAAAAGGCTTTTGACCAATCATAATCCTTCATGAAAAATGATTGGTTACCACCTTTACGATCCCGGTTGATTGATTGTAAAGTTTTTATGGAGATTGGAGAGACATTTCAGCCTCCTAACCCATAGTCCCATATTGCTTTATTCATTGAAGGATAGAGGAGAAATCATTTTGGTTTATTATCAGGAGGAGAAACCAAGCAAACGTCTCCCACCCTTTGTCAATCAATTTGAGATAGTTTACCTTACATGAATGTAAAATTTGTCCTCATTTCAGCCTCTATCTCTACTGATAACAAAGCTCAGCAACCGAAATCTCTGCAAAGCCTCTATCTCACTCCTATCGTTTGCAAAATTTCTAGACCTTTTGACGATTGAGATCATGACTAAACAATTGACTAAAAGATTGAAATGTTGAATTTGCAATTCATTGTTCTTCAAAATTTTAAATAGCATACCTGGGTGGCTTTAAGCAGTTTGGACATTCTCAAAGACGCCCTAAGAACCCAGCAGACAGCTCTCATGGCGGTAACAGAGATGATAGCATGGACCATGCTTGTGGAAAACTCTACGTCTCCCTGAAAATGGAGAATTTCGAACTCAAAGACAAACTCATCCCTCACGTTTATGGCTCCGTCCCTCTCAACCGCTCTTGCGGTTGCTCTAAAGCTGTAATATATTCTCATTACCTAATTCAATTTGGTTCAATTGATCTCAAGCATGTATTGTTCTCAATATACAACTTTCCATCTTTATTTCAAATGCATTAATAAGTTTAGGCCAGGGAATTTCATTATATAAATATAAATTGATGGACTAGTTGCAGGTTTGCAGCAGATGTTGGCCGAGTACAAAGGTAAAAGGTAAACCTTTTTATTTGTAGATTGATCAAGGCACTACCGGCATTATTTGTACGGGTGTCAATTGGACCAGATTTGGTTCAATCCGATTTGGTCTAATATGAATTCATTACAGATGGGTCAAGTCTAATCCAACCCGATGAATATTCCGGACCACTTTAGATCAGTCCCATTCGATGTCTGGATTGTCCAATCTGTTCAAATTGGTTTTAATTTAGATGAATTCCAACTCAAACCCGGTCCATTAACACCCGTATTCTTATCTTTTATCAATAGATCGGATATTAATATAATCCGACCCAACCCAAAAGAAATCTATTATGAATGGACCAAGTCCAATCCAATCCAATAAATACTTTGGACCATTAAGTCAGGACTGGTCCAATTCAATATCTTATTGGTCTAACCAATCTATCCAAATTGATTTTCATTTGGATGGGTCCAACCCAAAACCGATCCATTGACACCTCTATTTATTTGCGTAAAAAGAAAAACTTGAGTTAGCATTGTTGGACCAGATATCACCACGAGTTATTTGCATATCAAACTCCAAACTTGCTGGAGAGCCGTTCAACAAAGATGGGAGTCAACAATGTAAGCTAATTATAAGTAATTAGAAACAGTGGAGCCTTGGCAAAACAATACATGGATTTGGCTCAAGTTTAGTGCACGGTTTTTAAAACCGAACCAGTCAGGGGTCCGTTTACCGAGTCGAACGATCCAACCATTCGAACCAAATGCTCAGCCCGTTCTGACAAGAAAATTAAAAAAATTCAAAAAAAATAAAAAATGGTCAAAACCGTTTGAATAGTTCAAACAATTAACTGCCCGGTTCAACAGTTCGTTGACCAAAATTAACAGTTTTGGGGGAAATCCAATTTTTGGGGAAAACAGAACCAGTCACCTGATCGATTCCCGGTTTTTCTGGTCCAACCGTCCGGTTCGTTCCAATTTTGAAAACAATGGTTTAGTGTGATTTATGAGGTAATGAATCAGTCCAAAACAAAACCTAGAAAAATAGTATAAAGATTTAACCCAAACCCTAAAAGACCCAATTTCTATGCTACAATCCCTATGGATCTGCCACTCAGAGTCAGTAACGATCACAATTTATGAACATTTGGAAATACTTCCATAGTGGATCATGTTTTTACGAGCTAATAGGTACCACTGGTTGTGGTTCAAATGCCATGATCAACTTAAAGACAACAATAGGGAAAGAGGAAAAGAGGAGCCTACCAAAAGAATATCAACGAATGTAAATCCTTGGAACCAGATTCTACTAGCTTAGAAAGGTTAAAAAGGAGAAAATTGGGTTTTAAAAAGTTATAGCAATCACGCAAATGGAATTGTGATAGTTTTGATAGAATTAGTCAATTGTTAGAATGTAAAGGATCTAAAGGTACTTTAAAGGATTTTGCAAACAATAGGAGTGTATAAGTCCATTTACTAAAACTTAGGAATAATTTAAGCCCATTTAGTGGAACCGAAGCCTGTATCCTCAAATATCAGTTCTTGTACACATGAAAATTGAGTAATTAAGTAATTAACAATGGTAAATATCATATTTGGTAATGTTTGGATCATTATTCTTTTGCCCAATTTTTCTGTATAAATCAATGTTTTAAGACTCAAATACAATACAAAACCGAAATGCTTGTCAAGTCATGGATCAAACATTTCTAACCTTCTCAGTGTAGAAAAAACCCTATACAAGCTTGGCTCAACCGAATCTGGGATTTGTGACTTCCACCTGGGAGTTCAGTCTGCAGTTAGGCTCAAGTGAATTCAAATGCAAGCAAATCTGGACTCTGGAGTCTTGCGAATCTAGATGAATTGTGAGTTCAAACAACCTATGTGTCAATTATTAACAAGGTTTTGTATCAGATGCAAAATTGAACCAGGAGCAAAATTTGTATCCAGTTCAGATTTACACCACAACCAAATGCGGCCTAAAAGGATGTATGAAATACAAAAGAGGGGAAAAACAATTCATGTAAAATGGATTCAGACTAACATAAAGTTGCCTAGACATAGTTCCCTCTGCAACATAACTGTTGTTATTACCTTATTAATTTTTCTTAAAGTTTCAGATCTTTGCAACTGATAGGTCAAATATATATATGCATTATGTCCCATCCAGGTATGAAATACAAAAGGTCATTGTAGTTTGTATAATTTCCAAGAAATTGACAAACCACAAATGAGAGAAATTGACCAATCACATTTTCACTCACGTATTTAAATGGATCTAATGAAAGTTCAAAAAAATCACAAGTTTGCATTGTAATATTGGCTTCTACTCAAATGGCATGCGCTTAAGTGTCATGCACGGTTCATGACAAGGAAAAACAAATTGTTTTGTTGGGGCTGAAATTTGAAGAGGTAGTTGAGCTCATAACCCTTCATGATTAAGAGACCACTATGGCATGCCACAGAAATTCTTAGAGAAACGTAGGAGAACCAACACTAATATCATCATCTGGCTTTAGTCTAAATTCGACTCGCTCAAATTGCAAAGGGGAGCAAGGAGTGTCCCATTGAATTAGAAACTTGTGAACCATGCTCCTGATCTTCACCCTACTAACAACAGTTGCATAAACTCATTTACTAGCAATCCTCCATAAATACTAATGTGTCAAAGTCATGTAATGATCATGATCTAAAAGAAATATGTCCAAAAAATAATGGTCCATCGTTGTTGCTTGCTTCTCTATGCATTTTCTGTGGTCATGTAAAAATGCTTCCTTGGCTATATTGAACTCCTTTGGATGATTCCTCTCCAAGAGCTTTCTGGTTGCCAAGGCCCCCTTTGCCTTTCTTGATGGTTGCCTTAGAACTTATGTTCTTTCCATCAACAACAAGCCCTAGAAAAGAAATTTTCAATCTAGTTATGTATAACCAAATTCATCATGTTAACAACATAAAATGAAACCAATAATGACAATGTTGTAATACCTTTATGGCGAATGTCCATATTTTCATCTTGAAGGATCCACTACCTTTGAGCTCGTGTGCTTACCATCAGTAATGATTTCGCTTTTATTGTCACTCAACAGATTATGCACTCTGCAGCATGTTATCAATAAAAGAATAAATTACCAATAACTATGAAAGAGCTTAGTTTACCTTGGCAAGGTTTAAGACTGATTGTTGTTTTTGGGTGATGAAAGAGTAAAACTTTAGTGAAGATGGAAATTGAAACTATGTTAACTGAAATTTTTCCTCAGTTTAGCATATTATGCATGACATGATTCACAGATTAAGAACCACTTATCAACACTTCCAATACGAACTAAACTTAAATACATATAGTCACATTCACACACAAAATCAAGCAAACAAGCACATACACATATTTATGTAGCCAATTCCATATAATTGGGACAAAGATCTCTTAAGTTCAGTTGAGATGTGATGAGAGCGGATTTGGCCCTCAAATGACATCATGGCACATGGCATCTTGGAACAGCTAGTTGACACATAGATACCACCTAAGCAATGACTTGGAGTCCCAGATCGTGGTTTCTCTTTGCCCAGACTTGTCGGCCTGCCTTCACCGCCAACCTGGCAACCTCAACCACAACTCAAGTCGGCTAGAAGCACCTTGTCCAGGGCCGACCTACAACACTTCGTCACTGGCCGAAGTGACCTCGACGCAAGGAGCGACCTCCCTTGAGGGCGTGCTGGCCTGACTGAGGTCCAAGTGGCGACCTGCGAGACGTACTCGCCAACAAATTTAGCATGCATATCCCGACACCCACGATTCTTGAAAGTTGGCCCACGTACCGAACGTTCTGGAGGGTGATCAATGTGCATGATGTTTACCTCCAAGGATTTCGGACCGGTGCGTGAGGCCCACACTGAACAATGCCTATATAAAGGCACCAACCCCAAAGACCCGGGGGGGAGAAAAAAAAGAGAAGTACGCGTGATTACTCTACTCTCTAGCACTCAAGCTCTCAAGCATCCAGCTCGCATTTACGGCATACTTACTGACTTAAGCATCGGAGCGACCTCACCGGGTTAGATACCCCAGGTTCTCTGATAGATTGTTTTGCTGACCGATCCAGATCGCCGTCCACTTGGAGTCCAGATGGCCCTCCTGCTAGGAGTAGTCAAATCATGCACCATCAATTGGCGTCGTTTGTGGGAAACGCTACAAGAAGCTAAGTTCTCACCTTCTAAAAGGCTAAGTCCTATTCTTCCAGAAAGTTAAGATCTCACCTTTTAGAAACTAAAGTTCTCACTTTCTAATTTCCATTTTTTATGAACTCAAAGGCACTTTTGAGCAGCATCAACACCCAAAACGAATACCGATTACTAGGGGAAAAAACATCTATGATGAACCTAGAGAATTCCCCTTTAACAAGCAGACAAGTTCAGGCCAAACTCAGCATCCCCAGTGCCCTAGATAAATACACCACTATTGTATGCGAACGCTCCTCTCCCCAGGTAGAGCCATCAGTGGTTCCCGCCGGGATTGAAGCATAACAGTTCTATGAGATGAAGCATGAATTTCTAGATCTGAGAATGGGAGAAGCCCGATGTAGACAACAACAGAACATCCTCAACAGCAGTCAGCCAGGACAAGGCCTCATCAGCCCTGTTTCGCGAGGTCGCCTCTAGAAGATGAGCTCTTTGTGGCTTCCCCGGGAGTTGGTGGCCAACAGACTACATGAACGCCCTTGTAGGTCGAGCCTTCCAAGGCTCTCATGCGAGCTGATGACCTAAAGTCAGTAGTGCTACCCTCGTAGGTCGAGCTCCAAGTGGCTTCTTGTAGGAGTGGATGACCGGCGTCACTAACGAGGCTGATGAATTGCAGTTGTGGCCCTGAACTGCCGACTCACATCTATAACAACATTATGCCCTCACAAGGGGTGCAGAACATGTACGTTGTGGTCTCGCAAACACTCACCCAAGAAGATAATTCCACGAGATGACGTAGAAGCATCCATATGAGAAGTTACTACAGAATGAACACCTGCTTGGGCAGAAAGGTCAAGTCGCACGTTGGCTAAATAAGGATAAGGAGAATGGACCGCGAGCCGCTCCTAGAGCCCAAGGGCTAAGGTGTCAAGCTGACAAAAGACCTCGGCACCACATGAGACCCAATCGCCTCTTCGGCACGGGCAAATAAAAAAGTAGCTTGTGCGCAGGTAGGACGGGCACATACCCTACAATGTCTATTCACTTCGGTGTACATTGAGATCGGGTTATTCCTATTAAAGCCTAGCTCGTCAGCCCGACACTTCGTTAGTAATCCACACCTATCCACGTCAGCTCGGGCATATACCTAGTCACCTCTTCGGCATGGGCAAAATAAAAAAGTAGTTCATGTTTAGCCTTATCGGTGTGCATATAGTTTGGCACCTCAGGGTAATCCACACTTAGAAAACTTCTACGCAATGGAGTGAAGGACAAAATACAGGAGCTATTCGGCATACCAGTTCGACACCACGACAAACACAAACTTGGTTGATCTCTTTACAATCGACCTCTACCTCGGTTTTAGGCTCCACATCTAACTCACTGGCTACTCTTTTGAGAACCAGTTCGAGTGACACTATGTTGAAGTCTACCTAGGTGGAGCGACCTAATAAAGCAGTCACACATTTAGAACCCCCTTGAGGACAGCATGGTAAGCTTCACTCTCGAGGTAATGGTCGGATTGCAGAACCACTTGACGGTTGCATCCCTAATAAGGTAGATGTCCTCGGGGTACTTGCTTCACCTCTCCTCGAGAGGATGAGTTCACTTTCGTAACCCAAGAATCAAGACAGCAAGGTCCTATGTAAGGCAGCAAACACTTGAACTATTCTGATCTGAGAAGTAAATCAGACCAACGCTTGTGACTACGAACTGATTGAATTAGTCATCTTGGGCCAAAAGGGGCAATCTCCTCCCTTCACCGAGCTACTCTCAGCTCGGGATGGGGGGCAATTGATGAGGGCGGATTTGGCCCTCCAATGACATCATGGCACATGGCATCTTGGAACAACTAGTTGACACATAGACACCACCTAAGCAATGACTTGGAGTCCCAGATCATGGTTTCTCTTCGCCCAGACCTTGCGACCTACCTTCACCGCCAACCTGGCGACCTCGACCACAACTCAGGTCGGCTAGAAGCACCTCGTCCAGGGCTGACCTACAGCACCTCATCACTGGCCGAAGTGACCTCGACGCAAGGAGCGACCTCCCTCAAGGGCGTGCCGGCCTGATTGAGGTCCAGATGGCGACCTGCGAGATGTGTTCGCCGACAAATTTGGCATGCATATCCCAACACTCCCACGATTCTTGGAAGTTGGCCCATGTACCGAACATTCTGGAGGGTGGTCAACGTGCATGATGTTTACCTCCAAGGATTCTGGATCAGTTAGGCACGATCTCCTAGAAATCCCGAATGCGGTGCGTGAGGCCCACACTGAATAATGCCTATATAAAGGCACCAACCCCAAAGACCCGGAGGGGGGGAGAAAAAAAGAGGGGAGGAGGAAAAAAAAAAGAGATGTATGCATGATTACTCTACTCTCTAGCACTCAATCTCTCAAGCATTCAGCTCGCATTTATGGCATACTTACTGACTTAAGCATCGGAGTGACCTCACCGGGTTAGCTACCCCGAGTTCTCTGATAGATTGTTTTGTAGACCAATCCAGCTTGTCATCCACCTGGAGTCCAAATCGCCCTCTAGCTAGGACTAGCCAGATCGCGCACCATCAAGATGAGTAGTATATAGTTGGGAAGAATGCTGGATTGAAAAAAGATCCCAGGAACTTGGCCCGCTTGGACTCATGCCATGGGTCATGTCGTGCTTGACCTCTAAAGTATCCTAGAGAAGGCAAGTATGACCCAGCATGGCCTGCAGGCCGGTATGGCACGGTCCACCAAGCACAAGCAACAGGCAAAGTCATGTCATATTAGCCCTACACTATCCGATTTACACCTCTAAGCAAGAAATCAACTAGATCACTAGAGGATCTTCCTTCTACACCATGATCCCCCACAAGACTGTACAATAACAAGTCAACTACAAAACTAGCTACCATTTGTACAAATTCAAATTCAATTGACTCAAAAAGGTTCAAAAGAGCTTTATCACCCATAATACAAATCTAGCTTCATGTCCAAGAGAATCGTCAAATGTCATCTATTTCCTGTTTCTCTAAAACAAAATCACGTTCGATAGCAACCAATTTCTTGGAATCAATTCTCTATATGGCTGAAGCTACATTGTCAAATACATATAAAAAGGGAGATAAGTCACATGTTCATGTCCAAGGGTCCCTTTGAAGGTTGAGCCTCTGCAACCATATATCCAAGGATCCCTTTATGCTCAATTGCTCACTACATATATAATGGCAATTAGGAATTGTCTCCACAACTCAATCCGATAATGACATCTTTGGAAGCACCAACACAATTGGACCAATGAAAAGCTCTCATCATGTTTCAACATATTCAATAGGCCATAGGTGTGATTTCTTTTAGAAGATAGTCTATAGGTTTCTAAGGCTGCTGCCCAACCTTGGACTAGGAGTTGAACGGGATAGTATCCCTCTTTTCCAAACTTAAACTTACAAAACTGGGAGTTGAACGAGATAGTAACTCTCTCTTATCCAATCTCCAAGGTTGCTGCCCAACCTTGGGTGTGCCAGACAAAAAGGATTTGGAAGGGAAAATCGATGCTTCTCTTCTCTACTTTTTTCACAAGACAGTCTTAAAGATAAATGAACACAATTGAAGCCACAAGTAGACAGTTATAATGAGCACCACTTGAACTCTCTCTTTCTCCAACACCATAAACACCAAAGATCTCCAACAACAAGGCCAACAAAGTTGAGCCAAACATATTGAATGCTAGAACCTTTGCTGAATCCAAACAATAAACACCCAAAATTAACTTGATGGGCTGCTAGTTACAAGGGCCTAATATTTGAAAATGTTCAAAAATCTTTTCTTATTGTGAATTTGAAAAGCAAGATAGATCCATGCTTTTCAATTAGTGTAGAATACAATAATTGTAAGATTTTATAATTTTTTCTTAACAATTTAATAAGAAGTTCAATAAGAGCATATCAAAGAACATATAATAAACCTTTTGGATTGGACTGGCAACCCAACTTACAATGACACACGTTCAATACATATCAATATTAATATTCACATCTAAAACATTTTCAATATATCCAACGACTTTAGATCAAAACATGTAATAAACTTAACTATCAAATTGTAAATTCATTCGAGTTCTTCACTTCATTAACCGGACAAAGTTTGATAAACCTTTTTTTTATTATTAAAATTTAAAATTATAAAAGACTTTTAGATATGTATTGCAATATATTAATGACCCACCAACTACAGATCACATTTAATTGGAAGTCATTAACTAGACAAGTTAACCCGAAGTGACAATTAAAAACTGGATCTGCTCCTCACACCTAGCGCCTCACAGGTGCCTCACATGCACATCCTACCATGCATTGGAAACATCTCCCTTACTTATTAATTATTATTCTCGGGAGATGTTCTCAATGCACGGTGGATGTGCTTGTGAGGTGCCCATTTGTGAGGAGCAGATCCCGTCACGTCTTAACTAACTAGTTTGCTACTTTGCTTGCAAGTTAAATGAACTCGGGTTAACTTTGGTTGTTGGGGCCCAATAGCATAGGCTGTTGAGACAGTTTTTGGGCTGGGCACGTTTTGGGCAGTTCACCTCACCTATTCACGCCCATGCTATGGTTTTTAAAAATTTTCTGACCAATCAATTGGAATCATAAACGTGGTAGCCAACCAGGTGTTATTTATCAAAATCCATGGGTGGGTTTTGATTGGTCAAAGTTCTTCCCATACCATATCTTTTCCACATCATAGATTTTCCCAATTTATCCATTCTCATAACGTGGCACTTCCAGAAATTCTCTCAACAGCATAGGCTGTCGGGCCCCAACAGCTAAAATTTTCCTATTTCCATAGAGTTCACATCTGTGTTCCACAAGGAGGCGCCCCACAACGTCCCACAGCACATCCCCGCCATGTATTTTAAACATCTCCCAATGATGACATCATCGGTTTTGGATTGGGGATGTGCTGTGGGATGTTGAGCTCCGTTAACGTGAAGATGACAAATCAACAATGAATTAGATCCAATTTTGATAGGCCGGGCTGGGCTGGCTTTTCAAGTTTGTATCTATGCTTATGCTAACATGCAAAGGATTCTGGCCCCGGCCCAGCCCGATATGGGTTCGGACTGTAACCTGGTCTATTGGATCAGACCTTATTATTATTAATTAGGAGGTTTTGGGTCTATGATTTTGTCTTAATTTATAATCATTTGCAACCGGGACCCAACCCAGAGCTGGCCCATCGACAGACGCCCTATATCTTTGTTAACTTAGTTCAAACTGTAAAACTGTTCAACCAAATTATGTTCTTAGATAGAAGCATTTGCTTTACCTTTCAAAATATATATTCTGAATTTGGAAAAATTGTTCTTATTTATAATTTATTAAATAAAATTTTCCTATCTCCAAAATCTAATTATCATGAGAAAAAGCGTTGCTCTTTTGGGGGCATTCTCTTGCCCATTGATTTTACTTGTTATTATGATGTAATGATTTGATCAAAAATAAATAATTTGATCCACAACAAAAACCATTTGGGCACATTTCACCACCATGTTTGATTGGTGCACATTATCAGGGGTCATTTAATTTGATACGGGCATACTAGAAATGATTTAATTTGATATGGGCACACAACTGGTTATTTAATTTGATATATCCACACCACATTTGTATTTATTAAAGACTTAAACCCCCTTCATAGTTGTTTTAAATATTGACCTCCCTATGCGGTTTTCAAACAAAAACTTTTATCTATATCATGTGACATCATGTGCAAGTAAAACTTTTTAAAAATCCAAGTTTATCCCCTTATTACCCTATACAGCTATACCTTATTTTGTGTATTTTAACTTATATTTCGACAAAGACTATCCCTTAGACAAGATTCAGATTTCGATCATTGCAATCCAGTTCACTATTGTATCCCGTATCTCATCAACACCCATTACCCAACTTACAGCTTTGAGAAGTTTGACTTCTCGTCACCTAAAAGTCTCTTGGTGACCATGCTATGATAAAAAAATCTACTAATTTATTTGTTCACCGAAATCAAAGACAATTCTTACACGGATTAGCTTTTGAATATTCACCTCCTTGGTCTTCTTTGCCCCTTCCAACACATGCAGCATTATTTTCTCAGAAAACGATGCTGTTGATGTGTAGGTTGGAAGAAAATGAAATCTTTTTATTTTTGTTTGAAATCGTTGCTACCAAGTAGGATATTTTTTGTAGCAACAACTTTTTCTGTTTGATACCAATGCTTCAAGAAATATTTTCAGTACTGGTATTCATTATCCAGTGCCACATCACTGCCACCTCACATCCCTGTTGGCAGTAACAAGCTGTAGCTCCAGAAAATACCAAATTCGGCGTTGCTCCAAGCCATGCCTTCCCAATTTCCAAGTCGTGGCTTGGAGCACCATTTTTTATGGAAAAACGGTTTCAAACAAACGCTCGTTTCTTGGAGCACTGTTTTTTCCGACGCGGCACTGATGTGGCGCCGTTTTCTAGAGCAACGGCAGCGATGCCAAACAGATGCTCAAATTCCACTCAGCTCGGCTCAAATCCACCACTAGCAGCTGGTAAGGCAAATTGAGAATGAATAAAAGGCTTGCTTTTATTTTTTCTGCTTTTGTTTTTGTAAGCAAAGGTTTAGAGCTTTGGACTCAAATAAATGATGGGCCTCATATGACTACCCAAACATTTGCATTAACTATAAAACCTTACCCAAAGATTGCACCTAATGCTAGTGAAAAACTAAAAAAAGGGTAAAATACAAAAACCTCCATGAAGTTTTTGACAATCATAAAAATCTCCCCTATAGTTTCATTCAATATTTTTTAACCGTTGTTGACCCAGATGGTTGGACCGTTCAACCTGGAAACCGTCCGGACAACCGGTTCCGTTTCACCCTAACCCGTTATTGGGTCAAAACCCGTTGACTTTGTCAAAAAACTGCTAACCCAGGCAGTTGAACCGCCAACTCGTTTGGCCCGACCAGTGGTTCACAATATAAAGTTGCAGAGAGGAGAACTCAGATCTAGGATCTAGCACAAAGAGAAGAAGAAGAAGAAGAAGAAGAAGACTTTCTTCTACAGGTGTTTTAGAGAAATCATTCTCAGATCTGCATCTGTTGTTGCCGCCTCGCTGTCGCCGGTGACCATCCGATCATCCTCCTCCTCTTCCTTCTTCTTCTTTCTTTTTTTCTTTCTTAGTCGACAACAGTTCTCCTTTCTCCCTCTGCTTCTCAACCGACATCTCTTCTTTCTTATATGAGGTTTGCATATTAGGGCAAACCTCATATAAACATTTGCCCTAATATGCAAACCGACCGTTTGACTCGGACGGTTGAACTGCTAACCCAGAAACCGGTAGCTAGAACGGTTTTTTTCTGGGTCGGTTTTTAAAACTTTAGTTTCATTTTAACAAATACCTCCCCTGAATTTTTGAGAAATTCAACAAAAACCTCCCTTCCGTTACTGTCCCAGACAGAAAACGTTAGATTGATGCACCAGTTTTTTTCCAAATACCCATTCTACCCTTTTATAAATTATTTTACATACAAAATTACTGAAATAACCCCATTTTAACTTAACAAAAACATCTTTTAATGATCATCTCAGTAATTTTACATACAAAATTACTGAAATATGTTTCTTTGTTGAGTTAAAATGGGATTATTTCAGTAATTTTGTATGTAAAATAATTTATAAAAGGGTAGAATGAATATTTGAAAAAAAAAAAAAACGGATGCATCAATCTAACGTTTTCCATCTGGGATGGTGTAGGAAGGGAGGTTTTTTCGAATTTTTGAAAAATTCAGGAAAGATATTTGTTAAAGTAAAACTATAAAGGAGGTTTTTATAATTGTCAAAAACTTCAGGAGAGGTTTTTGTATTTTACCTTTTTTTTTAATTTTTTGCTAGCATCATGTGCAATCGTTGGGTAAAGTTTTATAGTTAATGTAATTGTTTGGGTAGTCATATGAGGCCCAGTCATATGAAGCCCATCATTTATTTGAAGTCCAAAACTCTAAACCGTTGCTTACAAAAACAAGTTAATATAAGATGACGATGATGATGAGTCATTTGCTTACAAATATATACTTTATCTGTGTAAGTGATTATGTTCTTGTGTTAATATAAGATGGACTCATCACCTAGTAAAGAAATCTAAGGTGACCCAGGCATTATTGTTTCAAGAAATAGATAACCACCGATAAAAAACTTCTATCCCCACACGTACGGCAGGTAAGAAAAACATAGGATTCGTGTTGGTTCAAAAGCCTTTCATTTGGAAAGTCAAGAATAAACGATAGAGTAGATGGATGGGACAGAACTAATCGAAGCCAGTCACTTCTTTCCACAAACGATCAACAAAGAATATGAACTTAATTAGTTCCCTTTCTAAATAAACTACATGGATATGTCACATCATATCTTGATCAGGTGGAAAAAATATAAGAGGGATTATCTAGTGAAGAGGCTACTGAACTGTTTTCAAAAGTAGTATAGTTGTTTTCAAAAGTCATTTTTTTGAAGTCATGATGAAATTTAAACCCTGAAATAACAGGGGTTTTCCACAGCGTGGATAGAATGGCAAACTATGCCCATTCATTCAACAGGAGATCCCTTGGTCAGCTCTAACCTATAGTTACACTTGGCTTGACTCTTTGAGCCTTCACAGTGTCAACTCAAGACCCACTATGTATTTTACTACTGCTCCAAATGATAGTAGTCCTTTTGAAACGGGAAACGGTCTTGGCACGCCCATTTTAGAGCTGTCAATCGGTCGGGTATGATTCAGGAGAGGAGAGGGTAGAGCCATGGTTTTTAAAACCGAACCAGTCAGGGGTCTAGTTACAAGGTCGAACCGTCATACCATTCAAATTGAATGGTTGGTCCGTTTTGATAAAAAAATTAATAAAATAAAAAACAGTCAAAATCGTTCGAACAGTTAATCGCCCGAGTCAGCGGTTTGCTGACCAAAATCAACGATTTTTTGAGAAATCCCAATTTTGAGGAAAAATGAAACCAATTACCTGACCGGTTCCCAGTTTTTCCTGTCCGACCGTCCAGTCCAATCCGGTTTTGAAAACCATGAGTAGAGCAGTCCCAAATTGATTATTAATCAATTTTATAAAAGAAACCCAGAACCAAACCAATTATTAATTGGGATAATTGGATCTCCACTGGATAAGATTTGGTTAATTACCTATGATAATAATTTGGAACATAATCTTAATAAAAATGGCAATAAATATTAAACTGTTTATATGTTGATAAAATAAGTGTTTTTAATCAAAGTTATCTTATTTAGTGTCTATGAAATTTACCCTTTTAGATATAAAACATAACAAAATAATAAGAATAGAAAGAGACTTTTATATATTATTTGTTGGAAAATTGGGTCTCTTAAAATTGGAGGAGAAGCTATGAGGCGTGTTTGAAGACAATATCTTTAAAACGTTATTTGCACAAACTCTGTTGAGTTACAAATAAATCCGTTTCTAAGATACAACAAAGCCTTAGACGATAATTAATCTGCAATCAGCAAAGTTAAAAATTCTTCGAAAAAACCTTCTGTTAGACAATAACATACCGGACTGAGAGAGACAAATTGATCCTAACCCAATTATTAATGGGGACACAAATCACAGAATCATATCAGAACTGACATAATTGATTCAGTCGTTTTGGTTCTATCAAATGAACCCAACACATTGATGGCTATACCCATTTTTGATAAAGAATGCATGCATGCCCCTAACCATAACTTGTAAAATTCAAAAGCACCCCTATATATTGACTTTTGTGATACAGATAGGGCTACAAGCCTACAAGTTAAATTGTCTGACTTTGAAGAATTTTAACTACATCGAACTTAAGTTAGGGTTTGGACCCATTGAAAATTTAACAAATTTCTAACCCAACTCCATCCAATTTTCACCCCTTGATCTCTTCACAGGGATGTGACCAGTTCATCAAAAATGGAATGCACCCTAATCACTCGTCTTTGAAATAATTAAACAGGGTGTGGAATATGCTTCCTCGACCACATGCAAGAGGGTGTAAACTTGCCTGGAAAGGAGGGTGGCACTCAGAAACAAGAATCTTGGCTGAAATATCAATGCCATGTTTGCTTTGAAAAGTTTTTGATAGAAAATAAGAGAATTGAACCAGAAAGTTGAGAGAAAAGTTGTTTTTTTTTTCTGCAGGGAATTTCCTTTGCCCTCCTGGACCTCCTCTCAAGACAAAACTTCTACTCTGCTATACCCCTCTCAAGAAGGCCCTTCTTCCAGGAATTTACACCAAAAACTTTCAATGGCTTCCGAGTACACCTACCAATTCAGGGGCCCCCCATGTTACGATCTCCATTTGACAGACCCACCAGTGTTCTTCTAGCATCAGACTGATTTTCTATCTCAGACCCGCTAGCACATCTGAAAAGGACTTGCTTAATTACACCCTGGTTTGGACTTTAGACTAGATATTTATAACTAGTCAGCCCAAAATTGGCCCACACGATGAATGACCCATCCAAGCTAGGGGTGTCAATAGGACCGGATATGAATCCATTACATGTAATGGGCCAGGTCCAATCCAATCCAATGAATACTTCCAACCATTTTAGACTAGTCCAGTTCAATGTTTGGATTGTCTATCCTGTTCTAATTTAGATTGGTTCCAATCAATTTTGGTCAATTTACACCTGTATTCTTGTCTTTTATTAATAGATTAGATATCCGATCAATCCGACCCAATCCAATATAAATCCATTGTGGATGGATAAGGTCTAATCCAATCCAAAAAAAAAAAAAAACTTTGGACCATATTAATTGTCAATTGGTCCAATTCAACATGTCTTATTGGTCAATCTAATCCGTCCAAATTGATTTTGATTTAGACAAATCTAACCTAAAACTGATGGATTGATACTCTTAATCCAAGCCCAGCCCATTTAATACTTGGATTTGGATGACGAACTCTACAAAGAAACATGACTCTGGCTTAAGGTCATAAATTGTACAGCTGGCAAAACTTTTCACACAAGCCCTTAAAAAGACAAACCCACAATGAAAAGGAAAGGAGGACCCATACCAGTTACGATTCAAGAAAGTTCAGCTGCCCAACACAGAAAGAAACATCAGTCAAAACTCACAACCTTCCAAACGTCTACCTTCACTGCATTTTTCTCCCCAACTCATCACCCCCTTTACTTACTGTTGGCCCAATCTAGAGAAAAAAAAGATGGAAACGACAACCCTCTTTCATTCTCAACTGTGATTTGTGAAAAGTTATTATAAGGAGAAAATTAGACACGAATGGACAGAAAGCACAGAAGTCAAAAAGTCATTTCTCTGGTAAGAAAAAATAAACCAAAGCCTCAGATCATTCAAGAAGAAATCAGACAAAAGAAGTGAGAGACATGAGCACGTTATATATATATATATATATCCAATCAAACAATCAAACAATAAAGAATGTCAGATTAGACCAGCACACCTTATGGATTAAGATAATGTACATTACATGCCGCCAACTTTTTGCATTTCCGGGTACAGGTTTAGTTTAGCCCATCCGAACCGGACTGGCTTAATCATATCTATTAGTATTATCTAATTATTATGATTTTTGGCGGGAGTTTAATTGGGAGTACTTATTTGAAAAATAAATGCTTATTCAATAAGTACTTAAAAATGAGTTATTCTAATAAGTGTTTATAAGCATTCCGTGAAAAATCACTTATTTTAAATAGGGCAGTATAGGGTTGGAGGTTGGTAAAGTCTCCCCCTAGGGGCTGTAAATCATTTTTTTATTGATACATTACAACACTTTTTTCAGCAACTATTTAATAACTCTTCTCCAAATGGTGGTGAGAGCCGATAGTATCATAGTAGGGCTTAAAACCACATTTATTCTGGGACTTACCCTGTTTACGTATCAACAGTAGCCACCACTCTGTGCTAGAAAGGAAATAAACACTTAAAAATAAGCCCAAATTTTGGGTTTTTCAAATAAACACTTATTGTTGGGTTTCAAATAAGCACTTATTGATGGGTCCAAAATAATTACTTATTTTCAAGCACAACCAAAGTTAGCCCTTAGTGTAGGAAGTGGGGGATGTAGACCCATGGACCCGGATTTGACTTGGCCGGCCCATTTACCCGACTCATTGATAATAAGAGATGCATCTCATGTCTATCAAACCAGACCCTTCCAAAACCAGCTGACACTGATGAACTGAAGTCTGGCCATTTGTGTTGTCCATGGAATATTTGAAGTTTGGAGATTTTCAAAGGAATTGTCAATTTATCATGTCACCAGATGTGAAATCAAACGGTTACAGTGAAGGGGGAACAAGAGTGTGCATGGCGTGTATGGTAGAGATACTACGCTATAACATAATTAATAAGAATGACCACAGAGTCTAGAAACTTTGTTCATCTGGTTCAGTGCTTCTCTCTCTCTCTATATATATAAGAATATGTGGGCCTAGTGCAGACGTTTCAACCATTTCTTCTTCGCAAGACAAAGGAGCCCTGCATTTCTCATGAACTGTGGAATCGTGTTGGGTTTCTATTGTTGGGGCTGGGAGTTCTTAACTGCCCTTCTTCTCTTCTCCTCTTTTGCAGAAACTCTTTCTCTTTCTCCTTCTTAGTACTGTTCTTTTTGAGGTTTTTGTTTCTTTGGTCAATTTGTTTTGTCTGCAACTAAAAGGAAATCACCATGTCTCAGCCAATTCCTGTGGAGCATGAGTGTGATAAGGATCTGTTAGAATATGTCAGGAAGTCCTCTCCACCACCCTTCTTGCTGAAAACTTACATGCTCGTCGAGGATCCGGCGACCGACGGCATAATTTCGTGGAACGCCGACGGGACGGCCTTCGTCGTTTGGCATCCAGCTGAGTTCGCAAGAGACCTCCTTCCAACCCTCTTCAAGCACAGCAACTTCTCGAGCTTTGTCCGACAACTCAATACTTATGTAAGCTACGCTGCAAACTCCTTGACCAACCCGCCAATATCGATGATATAGTTGCAGAGTAGATCAAAAGCAGAAGACTCTTTTGTTTTCTTCCCTGAATTAACAGAAACCATTAACAACTCACTTCTATAATTGTTTACAGGGGTTCCGGAAAGTGGTGACGAGCCGGTGGGAGTTCTACAATGGAATGTTCAGGAGGGGCCAAAGGGAGCTACTGTGTGAGATACGTCGAAAAAAAGCATGGGCAAGCAAGGTTCATCCTATTGCACCGATCCAAACTGTACCACAGGAGTCCGACGAAGAGCGAGGCTCGGCATCGACGTCTTCGTCGTCTGGTTACAGCAGCCTCTTCGATGAAAACAAGCGGCTGAAAAGGGAGAATAATATCTTAAACAGTGAACTGGTGAGAATGAAGAACAAGTGCAAGGAGCTTTTCGATTTGGTTGCTCATTACACGAGTTCGGAGAACATTGAAGAGGATGAAAGGCCCAAGCTGTTCGGAGTAAGGCTGGGGGTTCCAGTGGAGAAGAAGAGAAAAGAGAGCAGAGCTCAGTGAAAGAATCCTTGTCTTGTTGTCTCAATCCTGCAAATGAGACAATTATGCTGTAAAGATTGAAGCCGCTTGAATCAAGTGGCTCTAGACATTTTGATGATAGGCTATTGAATCTTTAGAGGCTAACTAGCTGCTACATGTATATATGCTTAAACAATTAATTTTAAAAAGAAAATTACTGTTCTCTCTTTATTATATATCTTCTGATTCTTCTCAGATGAACAAGGTTTTGGGACGCAGAAGAGAATGATTCATTATAGATGATGATGGACTGATCATCATTCCGACCTACTAACCAAACAATTGCATCAACCCAATTTGCTGATAATTTCTTGGATATATAATTTCATCTCCTTTTTTTTCCCTTTTTTACAGTTTACACTGTAAATGATGGAATGTTCAAACTGGATGAGAGAGAGAGGGGGGCATTATCTTCGTAGCCATGCATGCTCTAATCCGGCTGAGCCAGCCAAATTAGTAAAATCCACAAGATTTTTCTTTGCAAGGACTAGCTAGATAATTAGCGGTTTATGATCTTGTTATCATTATATTAGGGAAAGAATTTGTAAAGAATTGAGAAGAACCAAGATAGGATCATATCAACATGGGAGCTGACAGTAGATGTTAGAACAAATTGCAAGTTACGAAGGAAGAAATGATGAAATAATCAGACGCCAACTTTAATTTGATAGATAAATTTGAACATGACCAAAGACTAGACGATGGCAAAACAAGAGCAAGTCTATGGTCAATGAGGACCATTACAACGTGAGAATAACTGAATTTAGAAGCTGATAAGAAGAAAAAGACCGTGTTAAGCGGAACCTCAAATGGATCACATTAAATATCAATTTAGAAAAAAAAAATGTTATTATTTTAACCAATATTCAATGAATTGAATGTTTCCCCGAGATGATCGTTGGAGCCAAACAAAGAGACTAAAACATGCCGAAAGCAAAAATCATGTGAACACACTGAGAACAACACATCATCCAGCTGCACATCGGAAACATCTTCCCATGAATTTAACATATAAGTATAGACAATGTTCAGCTGCATGCCATGCTCTCAGAGTATTCGCAGCACGCCTTTTGCTTTCAGCAGATGCAGGCTTGTGAAACACCTACGGTTTAGAAAATATTTTGACATTTGCAGGAGCAAAATTGGACAAAGGGAGCCTGATTCAACTTGTGCGCTAATCATATTTGGGAAGGCCCTTGAACAGAAAACGAAACACATTCAGGCATTTAGCAATGTGATCCCCATGAGCATTAATCAACTTACAATTTCTAATGTGAGTCATGTTGCAGTAGCTGTCCGAAAGGCGATGAACATCCCATTTCAGTACATGCTTACTCCAGGCAAATAAAAAAATCCCATTACATCAATTAAGAACCAAGATGCTAGTAGCTATAACCTACGCCTACGCATATAGTAGATTATCAGTTTTCTTTTTCTTTTTCTTTTTTTGTCTAAGTTGTTGGCAACTAGCGGTTTTCGCATCTGGTTCTACTTTTCAATAAAAACTATTCATGTTTGAAAATGAAGATGAATTGAACTAGCCTAAGCCTTAGATGTTTTCCTTTGGACCAAGAGCCACAAGGACGGATGGTACTGCGAAAGTTGTTGGGAATTCGCATTTAATAGCAGACTTAGCAGTTGGTTCTTTTCATTCAAGAGTAATTATCTTATCCATGTTTGAAAATGAAGACGATGTGACCAAAGCCTTACCCATTTGATATTTCCTTGGTTCCTTCACCCCATTTAGAATGTCAATTTTTTCTGTTTCTTGAAGTCATCTTGCAATTGCAGAGGTTGTTTGAAATTTGACCAATTAATACAACATGTGATAGTCTTTTGTTTAGGTAGGTCATTAATTCTTGTGCCACCGAATTCCATAATTCTTGGGCGTGTCCAAAAATGCAGACTACTTGATTCTTATTTCATTCTTTCAACAAACACAAAAACATCTATTTCATTTTTATTGCAATTGATTCTAGTAAGAGAAACTGTGTTAGGATAGGACAAGAGGAAAGCAACTGGTAACAGAAAATACGGGGAAAGAAGTTTCACATCAATATGTGAAAATGAATTGAACAAGTTTACAAGCTAAAAGTTCATAAAAACACAATAACAAATGGCAACATTTCTGGTCTATTTGAAGTAACCCTTAACCTTCAAATGCAAATCCCTTTTCCCGGAGAAAATTTCATCATTTTACAGCAGTCTCATTTGTTCATCAGCCAATAAATAAACCAGAAAAAAGTTAAAAGAGATTAGTTGCATGAATCCATCCCCACCTTAGCATTATCCACTTGCAACAAGAACAAGAGAAAATTGGTTTTAAATTGATTTTGCTACTGTTTCTTCTCGGTGGACCCACCATTTTCAACTTTGTTGTCAAACCCATGATAAGGAACTTCAATCATGGGTCTGGGTATTGGACGGCCATCAAACTCCTGGGGAAAGAACTCAAAATCAGGGCCAAAATTAAACTTGACCACACAATTAGGTTGGTTGGGGAGTGTATACATCGAAGCAGCAGGGTAGTAGCATCCTCCGTGAAGATCATTGAAAGCAACACCTTGGCATACCCCGTTCTTAAAGAAAGATATCTCACTTCCTGTACAGCAGAAAAAGATATATTTTAAAGAAAGAACATCCAAATTAAGCCACTAAAATCAGTTAAATCCATTATTCAGCAACTTTGAGAGGACAAGTCCTAAGTAGGAATAAGTTCAACAATCCTCACCAATTATTGGGAAACTTTCTGCAAAGACCTTTCCCTGGTGTGAATGTGAAGAAAGCAGGTACCATTGCAGTGGCAGCAAGGTACCTCAGCAATATAGACCAGAAACAGGTTTTCCTCTACCCTTCTTTTGGTAGGTGAACACCCAGAGCAGATTGGTTGATCCCAATTATGCCATAAGATCAAAATCTTGTCCTTTAATGAGATGAATTCTGTTATTGGTCAAAAAAAAAATCTACTCATACCAACCAGACCAGGCTGACCCCAGCACAAGGCACTGTGACTCATAGGAACACCACATCTTGGCATTACATTTAGGGAACTTCATAAATGAAGTCAATCCCGGGTCCAAACTCAAGAAATGTTGCATGGGAATGGATGCCACAATGACCTGGCTAAAGGTGTATTGGCTAGGTTTTCCCCTACCTAGTAGAGAGAATTTCATGCATCATAGATTTCAATATAAAATATCACATTGTCCACAGTTTTTAGGTCTTAACTGAACTGCTCGCATAGCACAAAAAGGATGAACATGAACTATCCCACACCAAATGTGACCAGAAACCATAGCACTTTCTTTCATAAGGCCCACAGCAGGTTTGCACAAGATTGAAAATTGAAATTCCCTAGTGCCATGCCATACATAATTCACCTACTACTGAATCGCTAGAAAGCAAACACCACATAAAATGTCAGAAATCATTGGGCATAGAATTTTCCCACAAGTACAGAAACTGAAGGCAAAATGGTATGGAATTCATGCACAAGTGAACAATGAGGCTTCCAATAGTCATGTCTGGGAACACCATAGCTCCAAGAAAATTGCTGTTGAGTACATCTAAAAGATCTAGTATATTTGGAGCTCTAGAGAATTCTTCACGGGGAACTCTCAACCTTGGGATCTATAATAGAAAACAAGAAATTTTGATCAGATTGACTAATATTTGGTTTTATGGCATGGGGGTGGGGGGACACCCCACCAACAGAGTGAAAGAGATAATTTTGAGACAAAATGGACAGATTGCATGAGTTTGAAGAAGATGGGATGATTAGGGATGGGGATATCTATTATCAAGAGGAAACAAATGATGACTTAAGCCATTGGCAATGGCAATGCTAAAAATGGGGCAGAGGAATAAAATAAATGTTGAGAAATAGACAGAGGTAGAGTTTTATCAGCTCGTCCTCTTCCCAATCAGGCTTGAATTGGAATCTGGGCTTTACTGAAATCTTGAGAGTCGGAAATTCCCAGTGTTTCTGCTTTGCTTAGCATGTTGAATTCAGTGATCTAAGGGGGTGGTGGTTCAGATTCCAAAGTGTGGGCACTTAATCATTTTGGTGTTTATTCTTGCAAATCAGTGTTTTAAAAGCACAAGGCGCAAAAAAGTTGCAAGGGCCAACTTGCACCCGAGGTGAGAGGCGCAAGGCAAGGCGCACGCCTTTTTGAAGCAAGGCGCAAAAACACCAAAAAAAAACTTGCTAAAAAAATCAAAAAATGCAAAAATAAATAAAAAAATAGTAAACATAATATTAATAAGAAATACAAACTTAATTTTTAAAATTAATGGTTTTAAAAAACCTATTATCTAAAATTAAAATACATAAACATAACATGTAAAGCATATTTAAATGAAAATTTAAAAATAAAATCAAACATATAAAACATTTTCAAGCATGTAAAGCCCACAATCCCTCTTTTCTTCAATTGCATTACTTCAAGTAGCTAATGTGATGTAAAACATATTACATTCCTAATTCTATGAGTTGCCTTTGTGCCACGCCTCTCGAGGTAAGCCCAAACAAGATGTTAGGGTCTTAAATTCTTTTTTCTCACACAAAAATAATGATTTTATAATTTTATTTGCCTTTTAAGAAGATATTTTATTAAGATGAATGAATGAACAACATTAGCAAATAGGGGAGATGCACTAGGTTCAAAAAAAACCCAGCCCAGCTGCTAGGTTCAAAAAAAGGCGAAAAAGCATACAATTTTCAAAAGGCGCCCGCCTAGGCCAAGGCATAAGGCGCATCAGGCACACCTAGGACCTGGGTGAGGCACCTACCATAAAATGTGCCTCGCTTGTGTGCCTAGGCATGCCTTTTAAATCACTGTTGCAAATCCTTTTTAAACTCTCTTGTTGCTACCTCCCAGCCTCAATCTTTCCATGTTATGGAAGTGTGGTCCCGGCCTATTCCTCCAATGGTCAATGCTCTCTGTTGGGAAGCGTTCCACGGTTCTATTAATACATGTGATCTGCTCCAAAGAAAGAGACCAAACTGGTGCTTGTCCCCTAACTGGTGCTCCTTATGTAAGTTGCATGGTGAGACTGCTTTTCATCTTCTAATCTCCTGTCCTTTTTCTATCTCTATTTGGGAGTTTTTTTTTTGTCTCTTTTTTGTTGCAGGTGGCTCTCTCCTGATAGTTTGGAAGGATTATTTAACTCTAATCTATTTAGTTGCTCTAAAAGAAGAGGCAGGATTTTGGGGAGATGCACTAGAGCAGCAGTGATATGGACAATTTTGGAAGAAAGGAACTTAAGAATCTTTGAAGACAAACACATTGGGTGAAAACCTTAAGGCTTTTTGCAGTCTTTAAAGTTGAAAAATTTTTAGCTCATGGGGATCAATTGCTCACTCATCATCTAGAAGACAAAAAACAACTGAGGTTTGGTCACCTCCATGTGCTGGATGGAAGAAATTAAATTTTGATGGCAGCTGCATGGACAATCCTGAACCTTCGGGTATTGGTGGGGTCATCAAGGAGGAAAATGGAAATATTGTCGCTATGTTTTTGGGATCTATTCAGCATGGAGATGTGGTGAAATCAGAACTGTTGGCAGCTGTATATGGGGTGGAGAAAGGTAAAGAATTAGGGATCGACAAATTAATTATTGAAGATGATTCCAAATATGTTGTGGACTGGCTGAAAAGGGGGGAAGAAGTAATATGGCAGTTAAAGAATGAATTCAGACGTTTCAAGCAGGTTTCTAAGGAATAAGGATATGATAATCCAAGTGAAGTGGATTAGAAGATCTGCAAATAGTGTGGCAGATGGGGCTAGCTAAACGTGGAATTCAGAGACAGTCCATGTTTTGGGCTGTTTTGTAAATATTGAAAGTGGCTTTGGGCTTAATCTTTGCCACAACTCCTTTTGTACTCCTTTTTATAATTAATAATAAATTTTTCTTGTGTTGCTGATCAAAAAAAAAAAAAAAAAAAAAAACGACAGAGGTAGAGAATGCAGGAGAGGTGAAATGTGTGTGTGTGTGTGTGAGCACGTGTGCATCAGGGTGGGGGGTCATTGGTGGATTGAGCAAGAAATATGAGTATCTAAACAACACACAGGGAGTTAGGATAAAACATGTCTAATCCTAAACATGACTTTGCCTGTTTTGGGTTCTTTTCTTGGATAAAAATGTATTTGGCTACTGTGTAGTGATAAATTTGCAATTACAGAGTCGTCCACAAATATCTACAACTATTCAATGAGTTCAATTGGCTCCTCTATACAGAATTAGATAAGAAATGTGTACCCTTGACTAGGTACAAAGATAACCTAATAAAGCTAATTTCTAGAATCATCTCTTCTAAAACTCTCAGCTAGGAAATAGATAATGATAGTTCTAGACCCAAAGTCATTATTGTTCTTGAAAAACTCTTCTAATCCATGATGGACCTGGGTTGCTAAGGATGAATCAAGAAAAATATAGCACAATGGATGGAAACTGTGTCCTTGTACTGAACTTTTATCTAATGGAGCTTTGCATTCACACATCAATATGTACATAAACATGAGTGCCGATCATCTTATCTGGCCCTATAGCAGGACCTAAGATACCTATGATTATAAAACTACTTAATAGAAGACTAAATGTTTCATGACTGAACAAATTTCATTTGGTAAGCAACAATCAATAATATAGAATCTATTTTAGACATCGCCATAAAAACTTAATAAAGTGGAAGAAGAAAACGTGTCCAAACCTTGTCACATGCCCTTTATCTTAGCTGAGTTTCTCAGACATTACAAGGTTTCTTTATTATTTAAGAAGAAAGGAAAGCAATGAGAAGGTTATCAACATTAATAGTGATCTCTTCGGCCTTCACAGCCCCTGGAAAGGGACTTTCTATGGGATGGGGGAGGCAAGAAAAGAAATCACTTGGTGAAGTGGGAAGAAGTCTGCAAATCAAAGAAGGGAGGATTGGGGCTAGGTCATATTCTAGAAAGAAATTATGCTCTCCTAGGGAAGTGGCTGTGGAGATTCCCTTTGGAACAATCTTCTCTTTGGGCTACTGTTATCAGATGCAAGTATGGAAGGAGCAGGAATGGATGGGACTCCGATCAGGTCTCTTCTCGTTTCTCTCTTCGCAGCCCCTGGAAAGGTATCTCTTCCCTCCTTGATCTGTTTTCTCCTTTTTTACGTTTTAGACTAGACAGTGGCTCTAGTATCAAGTTCTGGACTGATCTGTGGTTGGGCCAGCAACCTCTCTGCTTTTCTTACCCTCTCCTTTTTAGTCTTACCCGTGAAAAACAGGCCTCTGGCTCTTCAGTTATCTTCAGAGGAGACAATGGTCTCTCTTTTAATTTTAACTTCCGGAGAGCCTTGACAGATTCCGAAACTCAAGATATCTCTTCCTTGCTGTCCTCTCTTTTAGTTGTCTTCCCCTCCCATTTGACTCAGGACAAAAGAATCTGGGAGCCTTCTCCGGATGGCTTGTTCTCCACTAAATCCTTCTACAGTGTGTTGACTTCTGGGACTACTAACCCCCTTCCCCGCATAGAAAGATTTGGCTTTCTGCTGTTCCCCCAAGAGTGTGCTTCTTTGTTTGGGAGGCTTATTCTAGCAGCATTAATACTTGTGGTATGATCCTAAGAAAGAGAAAAGGAAACCTTTATATTGCTCCTCATATCTGTGTTATGTGCATGAAAGATGGGAAGTCATGTGGTCACCTCCATATAAATTGTGAAGTAGCCAGAAGCCAAGGGCGGAGCTAGGGGGGACCCAGGGGAGCCATGGCCCCCCTATGGTCCAGAATTCTTCACTTGGAATAGAGTTTTCCATGTAAAATCCCCCCTCCCAAACTCCCCACCCCAATGGTTGCCCCCCCCCATGGGTCCATTCATACTTATTCCCCCCCACCTCCCCCTTTCCACTTTAGGTTTTGGCCCACCTCATAAAAAATTTCTGGCTCCGCCCCTGCCAGAAGCCTGTGGCAATTCTTTTGGACACCTTCTATAGAGATAGTTTTCACTGGACCAATTCTGTGTCTGACCTTCTCTTACAATGGCCTGGATGTACCTCAAGTAAAAGAGGTGCTCTCTACGGAAAGGTGATCATCCATGCAGTTTGCTGGTGTATTTGGGAGGAATGCAACAAAAGAATTTTTGAAGATAAGTATTCTCCCCTGGATGAGCTAAAAGGAAGGGTGCTTTTTCGAATTAACTTTTGGATGAAGGTGTCCAGTATGTTCAGAGGCATCTCAATGGGAGACCTAGAAAGAAACTTGGGGCTGATTCTGAGTTCTTCAAGTTTAGAAAGAGTTCTCACTTTTCCTGTGACCCCCAGACCTACAGACTTCATCCTCCAGTTTGATGGCAGCTGCTATAGTAGACTTAATCACAGAGGTCAGGCTGGTAATAGGTGGTAGAATTTTCACGTCTCTAGGCACTCAAGTTTGGGCCTACAGTGGTCCCATTGGAGAGGCTGGAGCTGTTGAAGCTGAGGTACAGGCCTTGCTGACGGGGCTGAGATGTGTAAAATCCTTGAACATCTCTTCGGTGTGTTGAAAGCTGATTCAAAGGTGGTCATAAGTTGGATGCTAAATCAGCAGGAGGGGCCTTGGAGATTCTCTCATCAGATCAATGAAATCAGGGCTATTCAATCTCAGATCCACTGTGTCTTCAGGTGGATTCCAAGGAATTTGAACTCAGTAGCAGATGCTCATGCGAAATCTGGGGTGGGCAGGGACTTTTTGTACAGCAATATAGAGATTCCTCTTTAATGGGTTGGGAAGGTTCTTTGTTTCGTTTTTTGTTTTGCTTCTGATTGATCATTCTCATATACATCTTGTATATCCTTTCCTCTTTTAATGAAAGTTTCCTTTTTCTCAAAAAAAATAAAACATTAATACTGAGCTCTTGCATAAAGAACAGAATGGTATAGGATCATTTAGATTCCACCAATCCAAAAATTGTTGTGGAGAGTCTTCTAACAAGGGAGCTGCAAGGAAAGGTTCTTTAAGACACTTGAGGGAAGAGATTAGATCTGATCATGCACTTGCCAAGGATTCTAAATAATTTTGGAGCCAACTGACTTGGTCAATGAAATACAGTGTCTAAGCCTTCAACCAACAAAGGAACATCCCTCATCCAACCAACATATGGGAATCACACTCAAGACCTCAACCACAATCCTTGTGAAGCCCAAAGAGAAGAAAACCTGAGTCAAAGTCCTTGACAAAGGCCAATATCCCAACAATATCCTCTTATAGCTTTTATAATAAATGTCAAAAGAATAAAGAATATAAGGTCATTGAAATGATTGCAGTTCTGGAATGAAAGTAAAGGCAAAATCACAAGCATTGGAGGTAATTCCCATCTCCAAAGGAAGTAGGTACTTAGTTAATAAGGGAACAAACTCAATCTAGATAGTGTAGGGTTCTCCAAAGGACTAATAAAAAAGATTTTCACTCTATTACAATAAGGAACCCTCTTCTGAAGCCAGGTCAAACTTATGCTAATTTTGACCATGCAAAACTTTAACTCCTGTTAAAATTAATAATCTTTACCGTCAGAGACAAGAAGGTAAGATTCATGGGAAGATTGAATATGAAAAGACCATCTGGTTGGGTTAGTCTTCAATGAAGACTGGTTGTGACTTTTTTGGGTCCTTCTGTGCTATTTTTGTACTGTTTTTTGTACCTGTAACTGGCTTCTTTGATTTTTAATAGAAGCCATTTTACTGACGAAAAAGAAAAAGTTTCATAGGGTTTTGTGACTTCTGTCATTGATAGAGCTGAGAAGGATCCAAGGCCAAGGTAGTTGTAACAACAAAGTTTTTGTTAACAGCTAAGAACAAGCATTGACCTTCCAAACACCCTATTTCACCGTTGCAGTGGGCCTTAACACCTGTACCTATGACAAAGATCATCATGGAATATAATAATCTCTTTAAGATGTTCAGTAAAAATAATACACGTGACACCTACACTTCCATCTTTTTAACTCTTGCAGGCCCCTCTGGAAACCAAAGTACAAAGATAAATCCAAAACAAATAAGGAAAGCAACTCGATATAGTGTTTCCCTCATGATTATAAATGAAAAAGAACCTATGGAAATGCTGAAACAGGGCAGTCTAACTCTAACCCAACAAAATGCCCTTTGAGAACCTTATTCTTTCTCATCTATCCACATCATATTTGATGTAACAAGAAAAAGTAGGGCCAAAAGGCCATTACCCGATATTGGTCCCAGATATCTGGGGTCTTGGAGAGGTAGACTGGAAAAGGCAGGGGCAGATCATAATGTTTCCAAGCAACAGGATATCATTTCCAAAGCCACTAATTTCTTTCTGCACTGTTTCAAATCCAAATACCAGAATGTTAAATATCAAAGGGTCAATCCAAAAGGGAAAATTATGCAGCCTTGGAGTAAGATACGCAGATAAGCAATTTTGGAACGGGGAGAAGCTTATGGGGCTGACATGGTTCCAATGGGAAACCCAGATAGTACCTTTCAACTGAGTTATCTAGATTGTTAAAATTTATAGAGACTAATTTATCAAATAGAGTTGTAGGGAAGTTCCGTTGTACTTGGGCTAAGTCCTGTATGGGTTATTATCATGCTATTTGTATTTAAAATGGAGTGCAACATGTTTTTTCATTTCATTAATTTATTTGATAATTTTATTACTTCATTAATTTAATAGTCAAAAAGTCAAAAGAAGTTACTCTCCTATGAAGTAAATCTTTCTTTCTTTTTCTTGATATGCTCATATCAAGTAAATCTTTAAGGAAGAAATAAAGTATTGAGTCCATGATAAAGGCAGTCACTTATTCTCAAGTAATTTCTAAATAAATGGCAAGCATCAAGAAAGTTACTCGCTAACTGCTAAGTAACCTCTAAGTAGGTTAAAAGTGTTAAGAAAACTGCTCAATTGATAAGTAATGTCTAAATAAGTAACAAAAACTTAGGAAGTTACATGCACATTAACTCCCTATATAATCAGGACAAGAATATGTCTTGATGATGACAACAATGATAATGACATGCACATTAACTCCAAAATGTAAATAAGAGATGCATTATAGTCATTTGGGAAGATGAATAAGAAATAAGATGAAAGTTTAGTTGCAGCTTATTCTTCTTGTCCAGGTTGATATAGTTCCTTATTCTGTCTTTTTTTTTCTCTCTTCTTTTTTCTATTGCCGCTGCTCTGATTTTTCACTCACATTCTGTTACAATCCAGCAGCTTAGTTTAGGTACTTCATCATCATCATCCATACCTTATCCCAACTATATGGGGCCGGCTACATGATCTTTTTAACCCTGATGCCAACACAAAACAGCCTACAACTGATCAAAAGAAATAACTCAAAACAACCTATGATGCCTTTAAGATTGTGAATCATCTAGTAACCATCACAGGAAAAAAAGATCGGTATTATTAGCAAACTGCAGATGGGAAATTTCTAACTTTTTACCCCATCCAGCTATACCCTAAAGCCTCAACCCAAATTTCTGTTTTACTAATCTTTTCTTTCTTGATTGGTCCTTGAAACTGTTATTGATGATGAAATGTAAATATTGCAATATATGATACAAATTTCAAACCCTTGGACTGCATACTGCAGATCCTCCTATGTACTCTTAATTCTCTACTCTAGAAGTGTTGTATCCAAGTATATCCCTTCCCTCGAAGCCACATACCTTATCCACAAGTCTGCCAGACCATTTGTTGATCTTCTAATCCAACAAAACAGAAGGTTCAGGAATGCCATCAGTTATCTAACCTCTCTTAAGGTGTACTAGTACTTCTATGGACCTCCTCTATTTCCTTCCATTCATCCTTTAACAACATCTAAATCTCCTTCAATTTCCAATTATCACAATCAAGAGTTCTTGCTTTTTTTTATTTTTTTGATCAGTAGAGTTCTTGCTATTTTTAGGCCTAGCAGCAAAGAAAAGAGCTCAGCTGTAATGGAATCCCCCCATCCTGTTGGGCCAGAGTAGACATACAAAATTGCACCATCATGATCTCTAACAATTCATATACTTGATTCGCAAGGGTTGCCCTTTCAGTCAGAATATCCTTCACTTTGAAAGAGGATGCTACTGCTAACCAATCTCCTACAATGTCAACCATGGTGAAGAACTTGAATTCCACCAAGGTACTTACCCAGTGTGCAACTCTTATGGAGATTAGGTCAATTACAGCTCTGCCTTTATATTGTTTATCTGAAAAATCCTTGCAATTCTTTCTTCGCAAATAGTCCTTACTCTATCCCTCTTCGTTGGAGGTGTGCACCAGTTTGCATCAAAACTGTTCAATATCCTATGGTGATATTTAACCAAATCCTAAACAAGGCAAAAAAGGTGCTTTTAAATCCTTGAAAAAAAAAAGATATTAACAGGTGTTGAATGGTTTCTCCATAAGAATTGCAAGCAGTAAAAGAGCCCAACTTGGCCTCTTGCATTGAATTGAAGCATATCACGGGTGTTGATTTTCTTATGCATCACTCCCTAACTAAAAGCCTTAATTTTCAGTGGAGTAGGGCCCAACTTCTTTGTTACTCATTTATCTGCCCAAAACATCCTAGTTGCCCTGCACCTTGATAAGTATTAAGTATAACTAGTTAACTAGTGTGGCAACTTCCATAAGATAACATGTTTCCTGCATCAGTCTCCCAAACTGTTCATTGCATCTATTAAAATGACATGATCCGTTGGCAACTTTCTCCAGAAGGATGCTTTCTGATAAATTCCAAATGACAGAGCAGTGCTTTCTACCATATAGTCAATCACCAGTTGCTGTTCAGAGTTGCTTTGGACACACAAATATGGATTAAACCTTTTTCTCTCCTTTTCATCCATTCATCAGTTGCAATTTTGAAATATCTATTTCCTCATGACAACCTGGCCCTACTCCTCCCCTCTAAAATAAGCAAAGAAAACACAAAGGGATTCTAAATTCTAAATCTACATTTAGAATAACATAAATGGATCCCCCAAGTTCATCATTATTTCAGGTCATATCATAAGACAAAGACAACAACAAACGTTACACAAATAACAAATAGTTGAGAACAGAAACACCCACATTATAGAAAAGGCATATATATTCACTGGCACGCACCTGGTACAACTTTGGGCGGATCCTCCTTCCCATCAGGAGTATATGCATACCTTTGCCCCTTATACCAGACCAATTGCGGTGGCTTTGGTGCATATAAACTCCCTTCTGGCAAATTAATATAGAAACCAATAACATCACCTTCAATATACCCCTCTTCTCCATACTTCTCCCTCAGGGCCTTGTGTATCTTACTCCCATCGATATCTCTATAACCAAAACTGTTCCCATCATACCCCACTGGTGCCTGCAAATCCCCCTTCTCTGTCGACCACCCGAGCCTCGTGTGCCCTGTTTCGCCAAGCTTTACAACCTTAATTTCGAAATACCACGCCCCCTCCACAACCCCCCTAGTTGCCCTAACCATCCGGTATCCTTTGGTGCTCCCCGCAGATAACCTATCATCACTTAGTTCAACTTTCTCTGCCTTGTAAACCTTGGAAAGACAAATTTTCATTTCAGGGGTATCGTCATTCTTGTCAGGGAACCGGGCAATTGGTGTTATTAGAACAGTGTCTTCATTAGCAACATTATGGGCATTGGTTTTGCTCTTCTTTTTCGACTTCCGTGTCGATTTCGTCCAAACATTGTTGTTTTTCTTCTTCGGCTTCTTCACCGCCGTCGTTGGTGCAGCAGCCGTTGGCTGGGCAGGTGGCGTTGCTTTTGGTGCTGCTTGTTCCGGTGGCATTGTTTCGGGAGCTGGAGAATTCAAGGAAGAGAGGGGTTTTTGTTTCTTCGTTGGGGGATTCTCGTCTTCGTCTGAAGCTGCAGTGCGCTTTGGTGATTGTTGTTCTGGTTCTTGCCCTTGGGGATGTTTTTGTCGGGGTTCTTCATTTTCGTTGTCACCGTCAGAGATTTCATCTTCGGAGAGCTCTTCGGAGTTGTCATGTAATTCTTTTACGCCGTTTTCCTTGTTATCTTCAGGAGGAGAAGTGGTAGTGGCGGTGGCGTCGTCGCCGGTGGTAGTGATGGTGGCTGGAGCAATGGCCTCTTGGTCTTGATCGATATTTCCGTTATTGTTCCAATCATCGTCATCGTCGTCGTCGTCGTCTCTGTAAGTGGCTCTCAAGCTTTCCATAATAAAGGCGATAGAGGATGAGAAGAGCGACGGTGAAGGACTAGGAGGGGTTTGTTAACTCTTAGGGTTTATGATCCAAAAATGCCATTAAAGTTCGTTCCTTTTTTTAGTTCTCAGGGTTGGGGTTCCTATCCTGCCTCTCCACCCCTCCAGCAGGGAGGAATGCGAGGAAGACGATACCAAAAGGGACTCGACACTCGAGCAATGCGCAGTGGGCTGGGATGCTTTCGTATGGACTCTGACTTGTCAAATGGACTTTTACCTATTGTCTCAAATGGGCTTGACCATAAATAAAGTAGACAATGGGTGGGCTAACTCTTGGGCTGATGAAGAAACATGGGCTTGGATCAGTTTGAGTAGATATATGATGGCAGTGGAGGATGGGGAGGGTGAAGGGAGGGAGATCCAGCCCCGGTCCCAAATCAATTGAAACTAGTAGGAACTACATTCATTGGTTATATCAGTGGTTATATAATGGGATATCACTTAAAATCATAAAATTTGAGAGAGAATAAAAATATGCAGGGGTGTCAACGAACCAGGTTTGGGTTGGACCCATTTAAATCAAAACCAATCTGAAGGGGTTGGACGGTCCAATACATACTAAATTGGACCAGTCTAGACTTAATGGTCCTATGTATTTATTGGTTAGATTGGACCTGATCCATTTGTAATGAATTTATATTGGACTAGGTTGGATTGAACCAATATCTGGTCAATTGATAGAAAATAAGAGTAGGGATTTCAACGGATCAGGTTTGGTTGGACCCAATTTGAACAGGTTGGATGGTCCAATAAAACATATTGAATTGGATCAGCCCAGTCCAAGATATTTCTGATTGGATTGGACCTGATCCATCTGTAATGAACTCATATTGGATTGGGTCGGCTTAAACCAATATCTAACCCATTAATAGCCCTACAAATAAGTTCAGTGCAAAACCTTGTGTATGGTATAAGATCATATACATTGTGATGAATCAATTTTTTTTTTTGAAGTATCAATTTTTTGTGCTAAGTACCTCGTCATTTGGTCTGATCTGGGGGCAGATTAGGTGCCGAGTTAACTGGGCCAAGCTAGGCAGGTTAGGTGCCAAACTGACTAGGTTGAGCTAGGCAGGTTAGGTGACGAGCTGACTGGGCCGAGCTGCCTATAGGTGCCGAGCTGGCCAAAGTGTCGAGCTGTCTATTAGTTTCCGAGCTTACCAGAGTGTCGAGCTGGCTGGTGGCGAGCTGGATTGATTGTTGAGCTTCATAGTTCTTTAGGGACCTGCGAGGAACCAATGTTAGAGGACCCGGGGTGGTTAACCCGGTGATGTCGCTTCGATGCTTAAGTCAATACTCTCATAGTAGACTACGAGCTAAAAATCACAAAGTATGAGAGCTAGAATGTGCTTACTCCCCCCCCCCTATGCCATTAGGGTTGGTGCCTTTATGTAGGCGTTGTTTGGCGTGGGCTTCACACACCGCATCCGAGATTTCATAGAGGTCGCCTAAGTGTTCCGAGATTCCCGAAGGCAACTGCCATGCACATTGACCACCCTCCGGATCGTTCGGCACGTGGGCCAATTTCCAAGGATCGTGGGAGTGTTAGGATATGCATACCGAATTTGTCGGCAAGCACGTCTCGCAGGTCGCCAGGTTGCGCCAGGGACAGGCTGCCAGGTGGGACACCATCAACTTGGCTAAGGCAAATTATTGCCAAAATAGTTCCAGATGTCATCTATTTGTTCCGAGGTACCATATGTCACAATATCATTGGATGGCCAAATTCGCCCTCATCACATTGTGCATTTTTTAATACAAGATAAGAAATCAAATAGACTGATCTAAATCAGTGGTTATTACGTTAGAGGCTCAGTTTAAGGGTGCAAAATCATTATAACACTTTTTACTCATGAGATCCAACATTTTTTTTATAAAAATAAGATGGTATTATATAAAATGGGGGACAGCACGTCCACAAATCACAAAAACAAAAAAACGTGAAAGACCATTAACGATTGGAGGCGTCGAGTCCGCATTACTGAAAGCTACATGAATCATCCAATCCGGTGCTTGGTTAGCTTCATGATAAACATGTATTGCTAACCTGGTCCAAAGTGCCTCATTTTATCGGGTCCATGTTTCTGATGAAATGTAATTTTATTTATGAAATTAAATGCTATTTTCTTCATTTTATCCATTATTTCCATCTTTGATTTTCTTTAAATAAAAATTGGAGAAAGAGACGCCTCATGACTACTGATTATTATTTAGTGGCTGAGAAGGAGGGGGATAATACAGTACTCATCAAATGAGAAAGGGGAAAATGTAGAAAAATGAAGGGGGGGACACTATTTAGTGGCTTTCCAAAAGAAAATTACTTATGAATTATATACATGCATGTATATTCTCAAATAACATGCCCTGGCCTTTTTTTGTTTGCCAAGTGCAGTGTTGTAAAATCTCATACTAGAAAATATAGGTTTAAAAATACAAAATATAAGACTCTGCATTCTATATATTTGTATTTGCACTCCTTTCAAATGGAGTATACAAATATATAGAGCGCAAAACCTTGTATTTTGTATATATTTGTACAGTATAAATTTGTTCTTGTACTCTTTCCAAACTGAAAAGATAAATACATAAAGCCAACAGTAACATCTTGTTGTTGCCCCTTGGAAAGGTGCATGATAGCCCTAGTCAATTGGAAACATGCATGATAGCTTCCTTAGGGTAGCATTATTGGATATAGGGCACTGAGTGCATGATAGCTCTAGTCAATTGGAAACATGCATGATAGCTTCCTTAGGGTAGCATTATTGGATATAGGGCACTGGCTTTGAAAATACATAAGGGGCCAATATGATGTATTATCATATTATGTTTTATTGTGGAAATTCAGCTCTTGTTTAAAAACAATTGGATTTAGGGCTAATAAATTTTGTCTCCTTTTGTCATGGTTCATGTAGGGGTGCAACTTGGGTGGACCTAGCCTGAGCCCGAACCGGCCTAACCCAGAATTTTACATACATTGGGCTTGGATTTTCGGTTCTCAGGCTGGGCTTGGGCCCAAGAAATCGGGCTTTTCTATTTTTCGGGCTGGACTCAGGCCTATCTCGAACCCGGCCCAATTATATACATTTATACATATATGTGTATATATGTAAATGTTGCATATATATTTACATATATATACATACATATTTGTATATATAACATTTGTATAGATATTTTGCATGCATATTTACATACATACATACATAAATATTTGTATATATATTTGCTTAAATATATTTATATATGTGTAATTTTAGAATGGGTTCATTGACCAACCCAAGTCCGCCTAGGCCCGGGCCCAACCCAGAATTTTACATTGGTTGGGCTTGGATTTTCTGTCCTCATGCTAGGCTCGGGTCCAAGAAATTAGGCTTTACTGTTTTTCGAGTTAGGGTCGGGCCTAGCCCTTAGGTAGCCCAAAGCCAGCCCGAGCTCGGCCCAATTATATACAATTATACATATATGTGTATATATGTAAATGTTGCATACATATTTACATATATATAACATTTGTATAGATATTTTCCATACATATTTACATACATACATAAATATTTGTATATATATTTGCATAAATACATTTATATATGTATAATTTTAGAGTGAGTTCATTGACCAACCCGAGTCTGGCTTGGGCCCGGGCCCAACCTGGAATTTTACACAGGTTGGGCTTGGATGTTCGGTCTTCAAGCTAGGCTCGGGCCCAAGAAATCGGGCTTTTCTATTTTTCGGGTTGGGCTCGGGCCTAGCCCTTAGGTAGCCCGAACCCAGCCCGAGCCCGGCCCAATTATATACATTTATACATATATGTGTATATATGTAAATGTTGCATACATATTTGTATATATAACATTTGTATAGATATTTTGCATACATATTTATATACATATATACATAAATATTTGTATATATATTTATATAAATACATTTATATATGTATAATTTTAGAATGGGTTCATTGACCAACCTGAGTCTGGCCCGAACCCAACCCAAGTGCATCAAGTTATAAGGCGGGCTGGGAAAATCGGGCTTGACCTCGAGCTCAATCCAGGTTTGGGCCACAAGCCCAAATTTTAGGGTCGGGCCTGGGTTGACAATAAACTCGGCCCAACCCGCCCGACTTGCACCCCTAGATCCATGCCAAGGCTAAAAACACCTTCAGTTGGTAAGCAAGGGAGGTTTAGTCTATGTTTGGTTTGAAGGAAAAAATAAGGAAAGGAATGGAAAGATAAGGAAACCTATACAAGCTTTGTAAAGCTTACCTTTCCCTACTTTTTCCTTCAAACCAAAGAAAGTTTTAATGACTGTAGCATATGATTTCTTTCGCATCAACCCCATTGGTTAGGTTCTACTAAAATGACATCCTGAATCAGATTATATCAAATTTTGATTGTGTCAATGTATTTGGTGTCCTCTATTTGAAAGATGAACAAATAAGTGGAAGACTAATTTGAGAGAGTTTCCTCTTCCAACCCCCTCCCCCCCCCCCCCCCCAAAAAAAAAGGTCCTATTACAGTTTAGGAAGGGGAGTGTAAGAGAAGACCACTTTGTGATAAAGTGTCATAGTTTGGTGTTTTGGCTAATCTCTATTTGTAGGAACTTAATTAGGCTTTTCTTATGATTCTTCACTAAGACTATGTACATGCATACCCTAACTCTCCATTTTTATGGCATTGGTTATTTGTTTCTAATTTCTGTCTTCCTAATTCACTTTCATACAAGACCTCTACCACTAATTGAATTTTTGCCTTCATTTATTCATTGTCTTAATTTGACTTGTATTTATCTTAAGGAGTTAGAGACTTAGAGGAGTAGAGAGTTTTAGTTCTTCAATTTGCTCATGGTATGTCGTGCTAACTTTAACTCTTTCAACCAATCAACTAAACTCATAGTGCAGGAGTTAATCTTGCCTAACCATGAATAGAATCAAATGAAGGCTACACAAAGACACAAAGAGGTATTTCTCCCAAGTTCCTGGTGAAGGTGTTAATGAATCCCAAGTCTCCGCTACAACCAGCCAAAGGCCTTACACAAAAAGAGTCAAATGCTACCTACAATTAGGGTTAAATTGTCTCCTAGGTTCCTTTTAGTTCCATAAGATCTATCAAGTATCAACTCCTATCTATGCAACCAAATTGATAAAGCCATCCAAATCTCTTTGACCAAACTACTAGCTAATATTACTTATCCATGTTGTGCGTTCAAATTTGTAATTTAAATTTTTGTTTGTATTTCAAATTCATTGTAATGTTATACAAATCAATATACACACAACCTCACTCACCAAACATCTTGGTGACATTCACTCAAACATGTCTCTCTTCTCTCTTCCTACTTTCAAGCTTCCTCTATCCCATTTGGACCAACTTTGTGCCAATTATTACTATCAAACTAGATGACCTCAAGTATCTTGTATGGAGGTCCCCATCAATGGACGAAATCTCATGGGTTATTTTGATGGTTCATATTCTTAACTTCCACAATATCTCTTTAAGTATTTTCAAGTAATATCAACTCAACCTCCCCCAAAAGTGAAAAGCCAAGCATACTTCATGGGAGGTCCAAGATTAATTTCAACTCAGCTAGTTCTTATCTTCATTAACAGAGCCAGTCATGGCACGAAGTGGTAGGGTGCGGCATCAGAAATGATGAAACTAAGGAATGAATTGCATAGGCTTAGTTTGAAAGGAAGTACAGATACAAATATGTAGAGTGCAAAATCTTGTATTTTATATGTATTTATACCATACATATTTGCATTTGTACTCTTCTCAAACTAAGCACATAACCGAACACACAATTGGTAATCACTAGCTCTAAATTGTTGGCTTAACCAGTTCATAGATGGTAGTCATGGGCACTCTTTTTGAGTCTGAATTATTCTTTGGGTCTGTTTAGAAGGTGTACGAATACAAATATGTAGAGTACAAAACCTTTTATTTTGTATTAATTTGTATATATATATATATATATATTTGTTTTATACATATATTTATACCCTTTCTAAATTGATCCTCGAGCACATTAGTGGCCTTGTACTTGACTATAAAGCCTTTACTATCGCTATAACTGTTTGGGTTATGGTTAAGCTGGCCCCGGGTGCCACATGTCACCTCCATAACCACCTCGGCTACATTGGCACCTTGTCACAAAGATAAGTGCGACCAAGACAGAAAATCATCGTATGGATGAGGACAACTCCGCTGGGATTAGGTCGTATCCCAAAGACCTCGGCGGGTAACCTCATCTCGACAACCTCGAAAGCCTCAATTGACTAGGACATGGATCTTCGGCTATAAAAAGTTACCTCCTGCTCAAGGTAAGGGATCCAACTTTTGACTTCCATACCATTACTCTGCTCGGACCAGCATCGTTCTCTAACTGCTCAGCCCAACCGCCCACTTTTCTCGACTGACTTAAGCGTTGGAGTACCTACCCGGGGATAACTCCTCAGGCCTCCGACCGCTTTCTTGGTTTCAAATCTTGGAGCGCGGCTTCGTCCTTCCACCTCGGCTCCGCCCAGTTGGCAGGAATATCTGACTGTGACCTGGGATTGAGCAGCATCAATAACAACATGAGTTGGTTCTCTTAGCTTTAACAAACTTCAAGGTCTCTCTTGCTCAATCAAGATATCAAACTTGAAAGAATGCATTTTATACCTAAGGTGGAATCCATCTCTGACAACACTATAGTCAGAACACAATCCAACAAGAAAACATCCATTGAATACACTTCACAATCTTATGATGGTGCAAAGGAACCTTATGATAAGCCAATGTCCTCCTCAAACCCAACACATATATAAAAGGTGCTCCATGTCAAATATGTTAGAAACTAAACCACTCTGCTCTTACACACAGTGGTAGATTTGATAAAAGTATCAAATATGAACCCAAAACACCATTTGTATACAATGTGGGACGTGCCATAACCAATGACAAATTGTGGTACCCTAAATCTGGTGCCACCGGTCATGTTACGAGATTGGCTTTAGTGCTCATATGACTGTGCTTACACCATTCGCACAGCCTTTTACACTGTGCATTAGAAATATGTTTATATTTGTATTTTTTTATGGGAAGATATTTTTAATGCAAAGTATTGTACAAATGGTGTGAGCACTGAAGCCGATTTCCCATGTTACATCTATTCTAAAGAATCTATGGATTTATAGTGGCGATATGGTCCTAAGCAACTTCTCATAGGTAATGACACTAGTTTAGGCATTTTATACACTACTCTCACTCTTCTTGTTGCATCTCCATCCTTAATGATGAGGGGAAATTTGGTCCTCCAATGATATCGCAACACATGGCATTGTAAAACAACAGAGTGACACCTCGGCACCACGTAAACATAGCACTTCGAACACTTCAACAACCTCGAGACCACCCCGGTAGGACGAATTGCAAATAGCTTAGCAGGACCTTAGGTCGGCATAAGAGGCAACCTGCTTTCACCAGTCTGAACTCACTCTAGTTAGCGACCTCCCCCTTAAGCAAACTATCACCTCCGAATTTCCCGGGATCATGACACCACGTTGGAAGAGCTGGTTATCACCCCGCTCGCTTCATGCGGGATTGGATAAACAGTACCTACTTGCATGGAGTCTATCTCCAAGTGTGAAACCACCTCTGAACCGAACGGACCGAAGATCCTGGGCGCGTTTCATGAGTCTCACAGCAGCCTTGCCTATATAAGGGCCTCACCTCCAACCTCATAAGGTATGCTTGATTTAACATTCAAGCTCTCTAGCTCTCTCTTGCTTCCTAACTCTCAGAAAAAACTCTAGTTAACTAACTTAAGCATCAAAGTGCCCACACTGGGTAAAGTACCCTGGGTACTCTGATATTTTCTTTTTCTTTGCAGCTCAACCAAGCGACCTACCTAGTCTGGTGCTCGAGTTGTCCTCCAACAGGGAGTTACCAGATCACACACCATTAATTGGTATCTTCTATGGGAAATGTTACACAAAAGCCATACTCTCACACTTACTTTTCCAAGTACATCTTCAATGGCATCTTCAAGCAACACCCCAGTCAACAACCCTGTCAATAACAACTTAGTCAAAGGGGGGTAGGACCAACCAGCAGTGCACCCCGAGATCTCGTCTATGACTATTGGGCAGTTTACCGTGCCCCTGACCCTACCAGGTGTCCCCATCATATAGATTCCCAACTTTCCTGTACCCAACGTGAACACGCCTCTTCCTCCAGTCGAACCCTCAGTGGTCTTGTTGAGATTGATTGGCACCAGTTCAATGAATGGATGTAGTACGTCCATTGGATAGACCTACAGATGAGGACATGAGAAGGACGATTTTCCACCCTAGCAAGGATGCGACAACAACAACAACAACAACAACAACAACATCAGCGAGATTAGGTTGCTAGGTATATCACTAGCAACCAGAACTAGCAGCCCAACCCGGTAACTAGAACCAAAACCTGGTACCTAAACCACCTTGTTGCTCTGACAACCAAAACCAGGTCCTGGTCGAGGAATTGAGCCGGGTCACAATACAGATCGGGACCGAGGCCACCAGCTCGACCAAGGGGTCACTGAAAAGGTGCCGCAAATGCACACACCACGCCACAGGAAGGAGTTGCCTCGCTCCGAATGACAACAAGGAGACAAAAAGAAAACAGGAAGAGAAGGAGGAGGTGAGTCAGATTAGCATCTCGTCTGCATAGCTAGTGTCCCGAACTTCATTGCTGGTGGTTGAGATCCTCATGGCCCCATGTTCGAAAGACTTCAAGGCCCTTAGCTTGGAATCCTATTACAGGATGATCAACCCGGTTGACCACCTTGACAACTTTCAAGACCTGATGCAGTTACACGGGGCAAACAATGTGGGCCTTTGCATGGCCTTTCCATCCACCTTTTGGGGCATAATTCAGATGTGGTATTCGAGGTTGGCCACGGGCTTCATTAAAAGTTGGAATTAGTTCTCCAACCTATTTACTACGCACTTCGCGGCGATTAAGCAATGCCCGAAATCGGTGACCTTTTTGTTGAATGTCATCCAACAACCTAACGAGAAGCTCTGAGATTACATCAAACGATTCAACCTGGAGGGACTTCACATTCCCAACATCGACCCAATCATCCAGCTTACCGCAGCAATCAACGGCATCCATCATCCTGACTTGCGCTAGGAGGTCGAGTTAAACCCTTCGGCTTCTATGGAGGGGCTCCTCAACCAAGAGGCCAAGTTTACGAAGGCCAAAGAAGTGCTCAGATCCCGATTGGAGCTGAGCGACAAGCGGAAGAGGTCAGAAGACGAATCGGGGAGTAGCAAACAACGTCGGAAGAGCAAGTCACCAAGGTGTAGCAGGTCCCCCTGCAACTGCCAAGTCATCAAGAACATCCATCTGCTACTTTGGTCAAGGAAGAAATACTTCTTCTTCTAGGCTGGTATTTTAAAGGGGAAGCCGTTTTGCAGCTTACACCCAGGACAGTAGGACAAGTAATAATTGTACATCTCGGAAGTACTAGAGGGGTTTTTCTTTATGTGGCGTATGTCGGCAAAGGTCTTAATATCTAGGGGAAGCCGATGTGGTGACAAAAGGAGATGGTGCCGATTAGGGTCCTAATGGAGTTGGGATGAAACTGACCTAAGCTAATGTTATAATAGTTCAACACCTTGAGGTCAAGTGGATGAAGGGGGAACTGAAGACCCGCTTTTAGGGCCTCCTCGAAGACAACAACATCATCTTCCTTGTGTTCCCATAGGTACAACCCAAGGGGAAGGGAATATCCAAACTGATTCGGAATCTTATATCGAGTTGTGAGCTCATAGACGTTCTCAGTAGAGAGCTCAGTGGGACCGAACTGATCCGATGCTTTAGCGCTAAGTGAAGATGAGACCCTTTTACCTCATCAGTCTTGAGTCGAGGTCCCTTCCTTGGCCTGGAAGGACGGACCCCTCTCTCCCCTAGACTCACTATCAGACATTATGAATGAAACAAAACTAAGAGAGATGACTCACCTAGACAAATAACCGACCTCGCTGACAACACCAATCACTCCGAAAATGCCAAGCTCCGTGATCTCACCACAACTCCAAAGATAAGGATGAGAGAAATGGGCCCCTAAGGGTCCTATTTATAGATAGATGAACCAAACTATGGACGATTGAGATCTGTTGGATCTAACGATTTGCAAGGGTGCGACGATTCGTATTCTGAGGCAAAATCAGTTTAGCGTGTTTTTTACGTCCGTGCGTCCCCAGTACGCTACCTTGTGCCCAGCCCAGACTGACCAAACCAACCCGATTCCGAGCCATTGGTCGGACCACGAACGAGGACGAAAATCAGACCAAATCACCTTGGGTTAAAACTACTCCCTCGTCGGAGTGACCATGCTGGACTTGGGAGTGGGGGGAAATTGATGAGGGGTAATTTGGTCTTCCAATGATATCGTAACACGTGGCATTGTAGAACAACATAGTGACAACTCGACACCACGTAAGCTTACCACTTTAGACACATTAGCGACCTCAACACCACCCCGATAGGCCGAACTGCAAACAGCTTTGTAGGACCTCACTCCGGTTAGCGACCTGCATGGTGTGCTGAGTGACCTCCCCCTTAAGCAAACTATCACCTCCGAATTCCCCGAGATCATGACACTACATTGGAAGAACTGGTTATCACCATGCCCGCTTCGGGCGGGATTGGATAAACATTACCTGCTTGCACGAAGTCCACCTCCAGGCATGAAATCACCTCCGAACCAGACGGGCCAGAGATTTCGGATGTGTTTCGTGAGGTTCATGGTAGCCTGCCTATATAAGGGCCTCTCCTCCAACCTCATTAGGTATACGCGATTTAGCATTCAAGCTCTCTAGCTTTCTCTCTTGCTTCATAGCTCTAAAAAAAAAACTCCAGCTTGTTGACTTAAGCATCGAAGTGCCTGTTAGACAGTTTTTGTATGCCCTTAGCTTCAATCAGAATGATGTACATTATGAGTTTATTGTAAATGAATAAAGTACATATTTGATTCATGTTCCTATGGTATGTTTCCGTGTAATACCCTTAAATTGGACACTTAATGAGACTCGTGTTAGTTTAGAATGTTCACAGCCAGTGGGTCGGTCTGGGGAGACCTATCCTGATAAGGCTGACACTGATGTGCCACCGAGTCAGTTGGGGTGGCCTGTCTCAGCTGCCAGGGTGAGACCCAAGGCACATGCAGTGTAGGATTAATTGAATCTTTGAACCGGACCAGATTTCCAGTATTGCCCTGGACCTTGAGATTAATGGGCAAAACTGGAAAGTTACACCCGACCCTTGACTCGATTATGATACTAAACTAGGTGTCGGATTGGGCTGTCTTTGATGTACCAATCAGTGAGATCCTTAGCGGGGGTCAAAACCTGGGTATGTTGGGGCAGTCTGAGAATTCACCTGAGTGAGTGATCATAGTGACAGGATCAGCCCCTTTGTCGGACAAAAATAATGATCGGGGATGCACTCTCACTGATGGAAACCAAAACTTCCGGCAGCCGATTTCAATCGTTAAGATTTGTTTTGCAAAATATATTTTATATGAGATATAAAAGTTGATATCATCTATAATGGGAGTCTTTGTCTACTTTGAAAAGAAGAGAGGAGGTTTTAGTATCTAAGAAAAATATCAAGAAGGTCCAAGTCTTTTATCCTTTATAATCTATGCTATTATAAAATGGATAATTGCTTGGTTTTGGTGCAAATCATAAAAGTTAAATTTGATTATATAACTGCGACTTATATATTTACCCTTAACTTGCATAGATGTAATGCATGTGCCTATAAGATAACCATCCATATATAATATAAAATTATGGGCTATGCTGAGCTAGAAATGACCCCACTTTGATAATTTCTAACATTAGTTTCAGTGTAACTCTAGTACCGAGAGTTTTTTAGGTAAATTATAAAAACCCCCTTGGTTAGTAACAATACCCTACTGAACTTTCATTTGCAATAAAGACCACCGTAAATTGTTGCTTTGTGACAAATGCCCCCTTCTTTAAAGTTCCATTAGTTAAACTTCGAAAAAGATTCTCGTTCAGTTATTTATTTATTTTTTTTAAATTTTAAAAATACCCTATTGATTTTGTTTAGAGAAAATGGAGGTATTTTTGGTCATTTAGGGTTTAATAGAAAAAAAAAGAGTGAGGAAAAGAAAAAATTTAGATGAATATTTTAATAATTTAATACATTTCGTTGAGAGATATTTGTCACAAAGTGAAAATTGAGAAGTCTTTGTTATAAATGAAAATTGAAGCTGCGCAACAAGCAACGGATTGAGCGCTAGCGCTCAAGCCGTTGCGCGGTAGCGCAGCCGAGCAAGCGATTCAAAGCCGTTGCTTGTTGCGCTAGCGCGTGCATCCGTTTTGAATCTTGCTGCTCCGGCTTTCTTCGCATGCTTTCGCGCTGACGCGCTCAAGCCGTTGCGCTAACGCGCATCCGAGCAAGCGATTCAAAGCCGTTGCTTGTTGCGCTAGCGCGCGCAGTAGTTTTTCATCATGCATGGGCTCCGAACTATTTCGGTTTGGTTTTGTTTCATGTTTCTAAGAGCGGTCTTATCAAATAAGGGATCAGACCGCTCCTGGTGTTCGAACTAGTCATTAATGGTCGGCTTAATTGGTACCCTTTCGGTATGCGTTGCGAACACTTTCATTTTTAGCGTCTCATCTTCTCTAGAGAAGCGAAAATCGAACGGATAGAGCAGATGGTCTAACTACAGACCTTGTAATTTATCCTTTTTCTAGTTCCCGACTTTGAGTAGGGCCAACCTAGTATTTTCCAGTTCCAACCCCTGTGACAGTAGCATGGATTTACAAATCCAAAACCCTGAAAAGCAATTCAAGGTCCACTAAAACAAATAAAATCCAATAGATGCTTGCACCAAGACATGGGCGGGCCAAGTACTTTGACTACTTGTGCTCTGTGCCCAAACCCAAGATGCTCACTTTCACAAAAAGAAATGGATACCTAGCATAGTGTTAGCTTGACCTCATGCTGTCTGTAGTTTTTAAGCCACAAGTGCCCGGGTCCGGATGAGCTGAAGACAACAATTTACCACGTGGGCTGGTCACCTCACCGTGTTGTAACACGTAAGCACCCCACTTTAATGCTTGAAGTTAACGGAAGAGAAGCTCTCCTCTCCGTTACTTTTACTATGTATTTTAAATTAATCAAAAATAAATAAATAAGTAACCCCACTTCCTCTTCTTCCCTGTTCTCGGTTATTAACTTATTTTTTCTAAAGAGACAACCCTTTTTAAGCCTAATGTGAAAAACGAAGAGTTGAAGTTGGTGACAACGACTCTGTCGATCGATTTCCAACAACCGACATCCGACATCAGACGTAAAACAACACCGATGACTGAATCCAACCCAGTTTGCCAACACCAAACCCTCTCATTTTTTTGACCATAAATCTTTCTTAGGGGAACTTAAAAACGAAGAGTTGAATCCAGCATCGGCGGTTGACCATCGATTTCTAACAAACGACGGCCAGTATCTAACATGGAACGAAAAGCAGCACAAACGTTTAATAAAGAGATCGATATCAACATGATGATTGATAATAAATTCTGTAAGATTGGATCAATTCAACACCTGAGATATTTCTAATATAAAAAATATTCGAATCAGGAATTTGTGACAAAAAAATGACATAATCACCGATGCTAGCGTCAAGTCATGGTAAGGGTAGGGCTGAACTCATCAATGGATTGGATATTCAATTTCTTATAGCTATTAGTTATCTCAACTATTTAGTTGCAAATTCTGGAACAAAAGCTATCATAAAATGAAGATTTTTGCATAGTCCATGTCATTTGTACTAATTCTTGGTTCTTTATTGGTGAAGGAAACAACTTTTTTTTTCACCCACAATTTGGTCAATTGAGAACGAGTATGGATTTTTTTTTTTCTGCTAAGGGAGTTCCTTAAGTGGAAAAGATTTGGATGTTAGTATTTTTTTAGTTGACTTTTATCTATACTGGAGAATAATGTTTCCTTACACATAATTATACATTTAAATGAAAATTTGGAACAATATTCTGCAAATGTTGGGCTACAACCTCTCGAAACAAAATTTTGCGTTACTCAGCTATTGGCTCAAACTTAAAAGGTTACTATTCCCCTTTTAAACATCATGACATGCAAAAATGTGGGACCACATATGAAAGTATGCACGATTGAAGCATGGTCTCCTCAAATGGCTCAAGCATACCTTGTTTAAGTGGTTTGAATGGACCCACTTGCAATTTCTTAACTTCTTACACAAATACAACCTCAACGGGAAAAGTGTTATCTTTACAACTTGCTTGGAAATAGCCCATGGTATATGTGGTCCTATTCACGTTAGACCGAGCTTTGTTAATCACTTATTATTGCAAATATTACTCATACCTATGTCTCCCTAATAATAATAGGAATGAATCAATGAATACTAAAGAGTTGGGGGTTTAGTAGTTTTGGGAAGGAACATAATAATATTCCTACATTGATAATAGGTTGAGTTGTTGAACTTTTATTGTGACTTGTCATTTCGAGGGGCACCCTTAGTAGTAAATGAGAACAAGAATTAGGAGGTCCAAACAATAGCAAAAACATATCCAACATAGATCTAAATAACACACCAATAAAAAAACCGATTACATCTATAATTTTTAATATGAACATGGTTTCAACCCTTCAACAAATAATTGATCACAAAACTTCAAACACAACAATTATTTAACATGCTTATCCAAATCAACTACTAGTTTATCGAGCTCTCTAACACAATTTTCTTGGATTTTTTTCATAGTTTGCAACGAAGTAGCTTCATCTGAATCATTGTTTGGAACAATCCATTCAACATATTTGCGTTGATTTTGTTTTTCCTACATACACAAAAATGCAAGTTAAGACAACCAATGATGATATAAATCATCTTGACAAGTATATAACATATGGATTGAAACTCATTCCTATTGCAATAACAAATACAATATAAAATTCATAATCTATATATATTTCACTAAATTTAGTGAATCAATTACATGCAACAATTAAAAATTGAGATTTCAAGTTGGCACCATCACCCGAACTACATCCCAAAAGAAGGTCCTTTTAGGGAATTTTTGAAATTAAAATGGAGAAAATCTTGATAAATGCTCAGGTGGTAATTAATCATAAAAAAAATACCATTAGGTGACTGATATAGCTTAGATATGATTAACTTATATAAATCGAATGGAATGTTAAGATGCAACCTGCAATGAAATGATCCTATTGTGCATTTTCTATTGAATATAAGGATAAATTTAAACGAGATCATTTTAGATTTTAAGAAGAAAAGTCTGCATTTTCAGAGTCTAAAATGATGTAATTTTTTCTGGAACTCAACTTTTATCAATTAAGTCCTCTTTGTATTCAACTTCTGCATAGCTATTTTTGAAAAGGTTTTAGAAATTCAATGGCCAATAACTCTATCAAAATTGAGGTGATTTGTATTTGTACTTCTTGCCAAAGTACATTTCTGTTTTCTAGCCTAGACTAAAATAGCAAAAAAAACATGTACATAAATTATTAAATATTTATAGATATAAGAAATTTATAATAATAATAATAAGAAATTTATAACAATTTTATATATTAAATAAAATCTTTTCATGTATCATATATGTATATATTCTTTTAATCAGCAATCAAAAATCAAAGAGGGTTTATTTGTTGGTTTCAATCTTTACCCTACCTATGAGTAAAAAATACAAAAAAAAAAAGAATATTATCGATCAACCTTTTCTCTATGTCCATGATAGGAAAAAAATGATCTTTACAATAAAAGATAAAATACCAAATTCCTTATAACTTTTACAGATAATCAGTCCTAAACTTTTATTCATTTCTTGCATCAACAAGAACATTCATGTGGCTATACAATAGTAGAAAATCCATCATATAAAATCAAATATTGCAAATTTTTATTACGGCTATGAAGTGTGAAAAAAAAAAGAAAAGAAAGAAAAAAGAGAAGACAAGGAGAGAGTGAAAAGGGAATTAGGGGTCAATAATTAGATATGACTCTGTTTCTAATTTTTTGAGCTAGGTTTTCTATTTAGGTTGGACCTCTCTAACACAACAGTTAGATTGTTCTCTCTGTAATGGCTTGCTCTTGGAATTAGAATTAGATTTGTTGTTTCTAGGCCTAAGTTTTTGCAAAAACCCTCTACTATAATCAATGTGAATAACTTAGCTTCAGAAAGATTTGTGACAAAATGAGAGGGCTTGGTGTGCATGTTGACAAACCCGGTTGGATTCAGATGTTTGTGCTGCTTTTCGTTCGGTGTTGGATATCGGAAATCAATAGTCAACCGCCGGTGCCGGCTTCAACTCTTCGTTTTTAAGCTCCCCTCAGAAAGATTTGCAGCCAAAAAAAATGAGAGAGTTTGGTGTTGGAAAACTCACATTAAGTTTAAAAAGGATTTTGTCTCCTTAGAAAAATAACGGGGAATAGGAAAGAAGAGGAAGTGGGGTTATTTATTTATTTATTTTTATTTAATTTAAAAGAAATATTAAAAGTAACGGAGGGAGGAGTTTCTCTTCCGTTAACTTCAAACATTAAAATGGGATGCTTACGTGTTACAACGCAGTTGGGTGACCAGCCCGCGTTGTAAATTATTGTCTTCAGCTCATCCGGACCCCAAGTGCCCCAACCCATGATTTTATCATCTCATGAAATTTTTTAGGGTGCCCCATAATAGAACGCTTCCTTGATTTAACAGGAAAAGGAAAAGAAAGCGATCCTTGCTCAAAATTCAAGATAAGGATAAATAAAGTGGTTGAGAAAGAATCCCAATAAAGCTAGTTTCACACAAAAGAACCAAATAATATATACATGAATTAAATAATAGAGAGGCTTCGTACAATAAGAATGCCCTCATCATAACAACCATATATAATTGCTCTCTTATTTTTACCACTTATCCACCATCTAAAAGTTAGGTTTTAATAAACTGCAGAAAAGTTAGTTATTATTACAATTTAAAAATAATTAATTAATTAGGACAATTTCTTTTCTCTTATACATAGATTTTCATTTAATTCCATACTGGTTGGCAGAAGACATTATCATGATCATAGATCCTAATAATTCTTAGATTATCATTTATGTAGGACCTACTTGATGGTGGATCAGATTCTACACGTGTTGATTAAATAGAGGACCTCATTGTGGACTGGGCCGCTGGCTCAATATGAAGTAAACAAAGTTATCTCTGTCCCTTGGACGGTTGGTCAAAAGAATGAAATTATCCCATTACAGCTTTTACAATAGAAAACTGCTTATATTGTCCCACTAATAATATATTAAACCCCACAAATAGACCCTTAACAAAAATATTAAAGAATAATGGGAATAAATTTGGTTTCCTACTTTGGGACTTTCCTTTACCTCCCTTCTCTCTCTATATTTTTTTAAGCCCCCTTCTCTCTCTCTAATAGCATAGCGTGTTGTCGCAGCCAGTCAGCCACAACGGTCGCCATATAAACTTTCCACAGAAGTTGAAATACAAAACACACTATCCCAACAACATCCCAGCAAAGCATTACAGCCGTGCACGGGGTGCATCTCGCCACGAAAGATAAGAAAGATATTTCCAATGCATGGCTGCCATAGCTTGTTGGGACTGTGAATTTGGACGAGCAAGAATCGGGTGATTGGATATCCATCACCGACGGCTTACCTATTTGTCACCTTCCAAACAGACAAATATCCTCCGAATCCAAACTTAGCTTCCTCGAAGTGCTAAGTGGGCCCGTTTTGGGCCATTTTTTTCCTTCCTTTTATCTTTTGCGTGGCCAAGGCCCACGAGTGGACCGGCTTTGTTTCGTTTATGCCCAGAATATTCGGAGTTCACCGTTTAATAATATATCGGCCATCGAGAAACTGACACGCGTACAATAAGCACATCTTATCCTTAGGGCGTCTGGGCCCACCTTGCCCTGGGCCATATACCCTTTGTTGTATTAAGTTAATAGGAGATCGAATCAGGCACCCACAACTTCTTACAATACATCCCCGCCATGGGAAATATTTTTCAATGATGATATTATCATTTCTGATATTATTATTGGCAGATGTTTTCAATTTATGGATGAAAATGTGGTGTGAGACGTTGTAGGGGGTAGTCTTGTAGGGAATTGATTTGAACTCAGTTAATAGACTGATTAAAGAATAATTAAGATTTTTTTATTCCAAAATTGGGCACAGGAGGTGAAAGTTGAAAACTATTGATGGGAGAGCGACAGAAATATTTAAGATATTTTGTGAAGTTGCATTTAAGCACAATGAGGTGAGATCCTTTTCTTCAAAGGCCACATGGAAGCAGATAGGAGCTCTTTTTATTTGTTTTTCAGGAGGCCCAAATGGAAGCTATTGCTTATTGCTTCTGCTTGTCGTTTTTTGTTTTTCAATTTATCCGGCAATGTAATTGTAGCCAATTGTTATTTCTCATCTGTATTTTAAGCCCGTGCGTGGGCACACGGACTCAGAGGGTATGGCCCTATTTAATAAAATCACGGGCATTACAATGTTACATACATTAAATGGAGCGGGTTGGACCTGGGTTCATTTTAAAGTTTTTTTTGGGTAATTTGTAAGGCTGTGTGGTTGTAATGCAAATAAATTTGTATGGTTGTACTCAAATAAATTTGAGTACAAATGCAAATATGTATGGTACAAATATATATAAAATACAAGCCTTTGCATTCCAAACTGGGCCTTAGAGTATAAATACAAATATATACAGTATAAATGCATGCAAAATAATACAAAATACAATATTTTGTACCTTACATATTTGTATTTATACTCCTTTTAAACTGAGCCTAAGAACTTAATTGAAATGACAATATCATGCTTTTAAACACTTCCAATTTCCAATTCGTCCATAAGACTCCATTTGGGAAGATTGGAAATACAAATACATTCAAGATAAATACAAATGCTGTCATTTTCATGGACCATGTATATTTGTATTTGCATTGAATATTGTATTTGCATTTTCCCCAATGGAACCAAAGACAATCTTAGAGTGTTTGGTGACTGAAATACCTACAAAAATATTTGCCTCAAAAAGAGCTTTTGTAGGGTATTTTGGTCAAAAGACGCTTAAATGTTGTCATCCATGGACAAATTGAAGTATCTAGAAGTATGGCATTATCAATTCCCATCAGCTTCCCCATATCAATCCAATGGAAGGGTCTGTTTGTATAATTTCTGCTAAATGTCAAAGGAGAAATTGGGAGAGGTGAAAATGTATGGCTTTATTTTTTTTCCTGTACTGGATCCACCAACCAAATGTATATGTTATACATCAAAAGCACACCATAGTTTATGTTTCAAGCTGATTTTAACTTACCTAGTCTTTATGATGGCGGCCCCTGACGTGTAGCAAAAGTAATTCTTGTTTTAAGCTAACTTTTTTAAAAATTGAGTTTGGAATTTTTAACAGAAAGTAGTTGGTTGATCAAAGTACCCCCATTTATATACAATGAATACACTCTTTGCCATCTCAATTTTTTTATTTATTTTATTTCAGTTAATTTAATTTGTTCTTTTAATTTTTCATTCCCACCATAATCTTGTGGCAAACAAATGTCCCTTAAAAAGTATAAAATAAGGATATTTTATCTATATAAAATACAAGATGGTTTATAAAATAGGTCGAGTGGGATTTTGTAAAGTTCCAAATGTTATCTAAACACTTGAATTATTATTATTTTTAAGCAGCCAACAATTCATTAATGTAAAGATAGCTGTACAGATGAAGATAACAGTGGGTTGTAAGCTATCTTAACCTTGCCTTTGCATGCTAGATAGACTAGCGTATGAGCAGCCTTGTTGTAGTTTCTTTTTATATGTACAAAATCTAGTTGTTCAAAAGTAAATAAAAGTCTTATCAGTTGTGCACTAAGTTGTTCTATCCATTTCTTTGGTTGACTTTTATCCTACAAAAAGTCGATCAACTGCAATGAGTCACTGTGTATCATTATCTTAGATATCTTGAGTTGGTTGGCTGGTTTTAACCCTAAGATTAAGGCTCAGAATCCCACATCATAACTGTCGATGGCCCAACATAATTCTCCTTCAGCAAGAGTTGTGTCTCCGTCGTGGCATTTGATGATGAAAGCTTGTCTTGCAAGACCTGAGAGTATGTCAGGTAAGAGTGTTCCTTGTCGCGTTCATTGAGGTGCTATGCCTTACAGTTTCGATGCACGGTCCTTGAGTGAATTGATACTTCCAAATTCAAAGGATGATGTCCCTTAGGGTGGTGTTTTTGTGGTAAAAAACCAGATCATTTTTGGCTCTCTAAAGAAAATATAGTATGATGCAGCCTTTCCCAATAAAATGAACAGTCTCATGTAGTGGTAAATTCTTTTTTAGTCTTTCCCACTACTTTTTTATGGAAATAAAGACTTCCTCTTCCTCATTAATGTCATTTGGGTTTAGTCCCACCTGTGCTTCACACCAAACCGCCCTTGTGAAAGAGCATGTAAAGAAAATATGTGGGGCTATTTCATTTTTATCTTTACAGAATGGACAGTATACTTCAGAGGGGCACTCGAATTATTAAAACTGGAGGTATGTTAATGGAGAGGTGGTAAAAGCAACTTAATCCCAGACTATATAGGCGTAGGTTGATAGGTAAAGATGAGGGGAGGTCTTATTATTTGATCAAAACCCTAGGGGAGGTATAAATAATTTACCCAAAAAAGAAAGGGCTTTAGGCCAATTTACTCACATTAATATGGCTGCAAAATCGTATCTGTTTGTCTGATTCAAATTTGAATTCAGGTACAATCTGCTTTAAGGCTATCTGGATTTGATTTGTTTAATTATGATTGTAATGAATATGAATCTATTCAATCTGATCTGATTCAATAATATTTAAGCATTCACATTTTATGTTTTTATTTGCATAAAATTAACATGCATCTATTAGGTTTGAATCCTGTGTCTTTACCCAAGAGAAATAACTAATTCTAGCCTCATATGTTCAAGTAGTTATTTTCAATTTGTTCTATTCACAATATACAATATCAAATTCATTTTTAGTTTAACATATTAAATATGCTAATGTAAGGAACAAAAGGGTAAAAATATGTATTTATATAGCAAAAATATTATATTTTTTACTATTTTCAAATTAATTCTTTAGACTGCGTTTGGCAACATTACATTTATGCATTGGAGTGTAAATCCCGGTTCAGGGTAAATTTGCACTCTGGTTCACTTTTGTATGTGTTTGGCAACATTACATTTATGTATTGACAAATGACAGACCAATGCATATTTACATTGATAATAAGATGTAAAAGTACATCAATAGAAAAGAATTAAATTTGCATTCAAGTGGGCTTTTGATAAAAAAAAAAAACATATGCTTTATTGGAATTCATGCTTGCATCCACTACAACTAAATGTTTGTTTGATAAGAAGGTAAATTTGTCAATACAAAACTAGCTCGATTTTGCATTTTATATGAACTGTTTTACACTATACATATTTGCATCATTTCCAAAAACAGCCTTAATGTTATTCAGCATGGTGATTTAAATCTTATGAATAATATTCAGTTTAAATTCAAGAAAAAAAATCAAGTTTGGATCTAGGTATATCTTATGATTTGATCCATTTGTAGCACTACTTATGAAATTGGTTGCTCATGAGAGATACAACATGGGAACTAAGGATTATGAGATGAATTGCACCAATACAGGTTGGACTATTCTGATTTTGATCTTTACCTGTTTTAGGTAGACAAGAAAGAAAACTACTAGTCCACCATGCTCATTAATTTCGTTCCTGTATTCCCTGGTTTATCAAAGAAAACTACTGGTCAAAGTTTCAGATTTTGTTATTGAAAACAACGTTGGAATTGGCTTTTAGTTGGAAAGAGTGAAAATAGCTTATTAAATAAATATGACTATATATGTTTTTTTTTTTTCTTTCCTGCGACATAGAATATAGAAGAGTTGATTGGCTTAGGTGGGTGGAAATCAAAGAAATTAATCTATTCTTTGCTTTTAATTTATGTATATCATGGCTTTGTTTTCCTTCATTACTATTCTACTCAAACAATAGAATGAGCTATGATGTCAAGGAATGCCAAATAGGCTAAGTTTGATAGATGAATTAAATTCATTTGGGTGTCATGGTTATCTCATTTATATTAATCAAACCCTGAAAATGATAATTCAAATATGAACAGTTTCATAAATTACCAATTTAGGATACTCAGTAGGGTTGATGTCCCACTAGAAGCTTGTGGATTATTTAGATGGTGTACTATAAATAAATAAAGAAAGATCCCATTTAAAAAAAAAGCATCCCATTCAACATTTCAGTGACTTTTATTTGCTGAATGATGAAAGCGTGGGCATTGAGGTAACTATATTTATTGTTCCTAAAAGAATCTATCATACACCAATAATACCTTGAATTTGATCTGCCATTAAGTTTGGAATCTTTACCTATTTTGCTTTTTAAGCATTGTTTGGTTGACAGAAAAATCATCTACTCAGATGATTCAAGAAGGTGCCAATTGGGTTAGTTTCTAATGTCAATGGATATCGCCCACCATGTCATAGATACTAAAGAGGGCCTACACCAAACAACTTAGCCTAATTGGATATCTCTAAACCATCTGCACTTGTATCATTTCCAGAGTTCTTACTTTTTTTTTACTTCAAGATACACATTTGGGATTTAAGCCGATCATTGGCCTATTAGATTTTCAAGGTGGGAGTGGGACCCATTGAAATGGTGGACTGGACCCTGATCATCTAATCTAGGATAGATGGGAAGTGATGGGCCCACTGACTGGTCATGGGTCCTGCTTTTCCATCATCCAAGGTTCTCTTTCTCGAGCCCTTGTTTTTTTTCTCTGACTGAGATTGTTTGGACTCTGCGTGGCCAAAGGCCTTCATGGTCTTCAAAGGAGGGCGCCATCACCGTACTTGGACCAACAATCCGGGTACGGGGCCACTGGACCACCTTCTAATGATAACAGTACCCGGAACCGGGACTTTTGTATTTTGTTTACGGTATCATGACTCAGATAATTTTTTACGCCAATTTTTCTTTTGATATCTCAGAACACGATAAATTGCAGAGAAATTTGTTGGGAGTTAGAGTGGACGTCCTTGGTGGTTAGTTCATTTGCCTCGTTTTTTTATCTGTGGCCATCGATTTTGAGTGTCTTTTCCATTCAGCCTCCTCTTCTTTCCAAGTGTCTTGACTTGAATGAGATGCTGCCCCCCTCAGCCACCTCCTCTGATTGTCTTTGAAGAATAAAACTCTGAAACCCTGAAACAGAGGCTCTCCCTGGTTTTTTGTCTTCTGGGTTTAGGGTTTTGGGGGTGGAGATGGGGACTTTCAGGCGACAGTTGGTAGCCATGCTTCGGAAGAACTGGCTTCTCAAGATACGTCATCCTTATGTTACTTTGGCCGAGGTCAGAAACTGGCTCTGGATGTTTATTGCTATCTTATCATGCCTTCTTTCACGCTTGTTCTGTGGGATGGTGATCTTTTGTTTTGATGGTGATGATGATGATCATCATGGAACTTAATTAATTCGAGATAATTGCACCTGTTACTTTACAGGTTATTGATGTTTTCTCGTGTTTAGTCATCAGTTATCAAGGGATGTATTATTGGTTTCTGGTGTTGTTCATGATTGTGAATTTGGCGGGAAATTGAACGATGCGTTTTAGAATTGTTGGAAGTTGAATTTTTTATATGTTTCTTACTGAAAATTTGGCACTACGTCTGATAAACTTTGTCACTGAAGTAGGAGGAAGTTTGAAAACTTTGTTTTTCTTATGCAGCTTATACTTCCGACTGTAGTCATGCTGTTGCTAATTGTAGTAAGAACCAGAGTTGATACACAGATTCATCCCGCACAACCGTATGCCATCCACAACCCGCTGCCTCACCTTTCATTTTTTCTTTCTATATGTAATGTTGCTATGGTGTTGTATTATGAGTTCAGGTACATTCGGAGGGGGATGTTTGTAGAAGTGGGTAAAGGTGATATTTCTCCTAGTTTCAATCAGATTCTTGGATTATTAATGGCTAAGGGTGAGTATCTGGCCTTTGCACCGGACACAGTTGAGACGAGGACAATGCTTGATTTATTGTCTCTAAGGTTTCCTCTCCTAAAGGTACATTTAATTGGCTCTTCCTTTTCCTCTCTTTTTTATTTCCTTTTCTCTATTTTGTTTCCTCGGTAGGTTTTTCACATTATTGATTGGATTACATGGTTCTTGAATGTTCTCCATCCATGGAGCTATGGCAAAATTGGGTTTATCTGAGGAAGGCAAGGCGAGGGTAAGAGTTATTAATGGTGAGATTAGAGTTTTGGTACAGGGGTGCGGAGTGGTGGAAGGAGAATCTCTCCTCTGTTGACGTCTTGTAGGCGAGATGGATGGTGATTGCCTTGAGCCACATAGGGTGGAAGAGTGGGTTACTGTTTGCTGGAACTGCCATACAAAACTGGTGGTGTGTTCTTTGGCCAGAGGGAGATTTCTCTTCATGTAGGAATCTCAGCTAGAAGTGCTTAGGGTTCTCAAAATCCTGCCCACCCTGTCTCAATGGGTGTTGTATCAAGCTGCAGCAGTGGAGCTCCTCATCTGAGATGTTGGTTGGGGTGGACTACTATTGGAAGTGGTGCTGTTTAATTGGCGTTCTCCTTCAAGTCTGGTCCTGGGTGGCTTTTAAAGAACTTAGAGGCATCTTGAGCAGTTTCATGGACATTTTAGCAGTGAACCTGGTTTGGAGGTGGGTTGATTCTCTTCATCTTTTAATTTGGGCCAAATTAATGATTCTGAGGTTGAAGGTGTCACTTTTGTGGTCAGAGTGGTGGTGGAAGGCTAGGCTCCCTGTTTGATTTTCACTCTTCTTACAAATTCTGGTCCAAGGCTAAGGTTGCTCAAGGGGTGGGTATGCAAAGATGGAGAGAATCTGAGACTTAGTAGGTGGTTCTAAATGAAGATGGTGCAGTCCAGGAGAGGGTGAAGGTTGAGGGCATCTCCAGTGGTGGAAAGGGACACCTGATAGGGGTGTCTCATGGAGGGAAGAAATGTAGGAGATGGTGGAGGCTGAAGGTGGGTTTCTGCAAGGATGGTAGCACTGGGACGGTGGGTGGAGTGTTGATGGCAAAAGGACCATGGGGATTTGAAACCAAACACTTGATTGGGTAGTCGGTTAATAAGGAATGCAGCTGTACTAAATGCATCAAACCAGTATGACTGCGGCATAGAAGCATTTGCAAGAAGAATAATGAGGTATCTGTGTTTTCTTTCTGCCGTCTTGTTTTGTTGTGGCATATGAGGGCAGAAGAGCTGGTATATGATGCCATGTTGAACAAGAAAGGGAGAGAATTTGCAATAGTCTCCACCATCAGATTGGAACATTTAATTTTGGTGCCAAATAGATATTCAACTTGCGTTTTGAACAAGATTAAAGTGTGGGGAGCCTCATGTTTTTGCATCAATGGAAATATCCATGTAAACCAACTAAAACAATCCATAAAATGAATATAATATTTGAATCCTGAAGTGGAAGGTACAGGGGAAGGACCCCATACATTAGATACAATTAACTCTAATCATCTAATGGAGCAGTAACTTTAGACTGACTCTGACAGTAAGGAAGGCAATGACCTTTCCCAAGTTGACAAGATGAACATAATTCTAACTTGGTGCCAGATGTTGAAACTGGATCTGTCATCAACATTGGCCGAAGTGGAAAACCCTACTTTATTTAATTGCAAACTTGCTGGCTGCTCTGGTAGTTGATAGAGTCCGTTCTTACTCACATCCTATAGGAGAGTTGTTTCTGTGATCCAGTCCTTCACATAGAAAACAGAGGGCTGAAGCTCAAACAACACATTGTTGTTAGTAACAAACTGGTGTACAGATATCAAGTTCTTTGAAATCTGAGGAATATGCAATAAATTGCACAGAACAAAATCACATGATGGAGTAGATAAGAAAGAAAAACCAGTATTTTTAATTTTCAAACCTGTTCCTTCTCCAACATGAAATTGCTCTGGCCCATGATATTCATTATGGAACTTCGGTTTATCATGGGCTGAGGTAATGTGATTAGTGGCCCTGGAATCCGGGTACCGCACTCTGTCAACATCTGAGGTAGAAACATTAGCAGTATGGGCTACAGGAAATTTAGGTTTAATACTTTTGTTAAATCTTCTTTACAATACAAGGCTGAGCATACTTGAGTTTTGCAAATTCGACAGGTACCTTTGTAAGGTGTACCCTTCTGAGTTGAAGCAGATTGAGTCTTGCCCTTGTTGGCTGACTCTTTAGAGGGAGTGGTGGAGGAGGGAACCCTTTGACCAGTCAGTTGCTATCATAGTGGGCTGATGGAGGATATTCCATGTTGAGTTCTGTCATTCTGGGGATGAACTGGAGCTTCCACAGCATATAGTTGTTTCCATCCAGCTTGGTGGTGATAGCAAGAACGTTCAACATTACTGTTGAACTTAATGATGCACAGGCCAGTTGAGTGGATGTACCATTGAGGGATGCAGTATCAATTGAAGATTCAGATGCCATGGATGTTTCCTGATGCTCTGATACAATAAAGAACCAGAGCTTGAGAGAGAAACCAATCAATACACCAGATTCAGTGGTATGATTGTATTATTTTTAGTTAATTGTATTTTGGTACATAGAGTAGTTGAGTTCTATTCGTACTCAATTAATGTGAGTCTGGGTGTTAATTGAGTGTCATTCTGTCACGTAGGGGGCATGGGCTGCATGGCTCGCAAGATGTGGGCCTACTGGGCCTAATTACCAATAGCTCAGGATGAATTTCAGGAAAGTGCTTGGTGTCTCTTTTCCTATGGAGAGGATTTTGCGAGGGAGTGGTTCAGGTCTATGGAGATCATGGACCAAGAGGTCTGCTCCAAGGCAAAGAAGAAAGAGATATGTTTGGAGAAGTTTTCAGACAGCAGTAGTGACTCTGGTTACTTATCAAATGGCCTAGACTGTCTTTCTGGTTGCAGAAAGTCAAATATCTTGGCATAAATTTTATGGTGATGTGTGGTGGTGTCGATTTGTAACAGAGGTGCCTGTTGTATTTGTGGCATGAGCCAAGGCAGAAAAGGTCAAAATTCTGCAGCCTGAAACTTTGGGTTGGGTTCTACTTTTTTGGAGTTTCTTTTGCATTTCTGGTTTGGCTGGGTGTGAGTGGTTTGCTGGCTGTTTTCCTTTTAGGTTGTTGGTCTTAGGTGCTGAGGTTTGATAGGCTCGGGATTGGGCCTGGGCTTTTGTTTCTTTTTCTTAGTCTGGGCTAGGGGTGAGCAAGAAAAACCGACCGAAAAATGACCAAAACCAAACCAGTTGGATCGTTATTAAAAAAACTGAAGGTACCGGTTTGGTTTTGGTTTACCAATATAGAAAACTGACAGTTAATCGAACCGACTGATAGACATATATTTCTATATATTTATGTATATTATATATTTTTTATATATTATAAATTAGTAAATATGCATTATATATAAAATATTTCTAGTTTTTTATTATATATTTATATTTTTTATAATATATATTGTAAATATAAAAAACCCAAAAAACTAACAAACCGAACCAATGGTGAACCAAACCGGTCAACCGATTAACTGATCAGTTTTGGTTACCGGTTTTTCCAAAAACCGGTTACCCCAGTTCAGTTTTAAAATTAGGCCCATGGTTTGGTTAACCGAACCGTTAGCACCCCTAGTTTAGGCTCCTATTCATTGCTGTCTTCTTTTTTCTTGTATACCTCTTGCAAACTCTCTTTCTTTTTAAGAATGTTTTTACCTTTCCTTTTTTTCGAAAAAAACTAATCATATCTATATCTATATTTATACTACTATTAAAAGTGTGAATGAGAGTTTGGAACTTTTGTTTGAATAAAATACCCCAATTTTTGAATTTGGTCCCTCTCTAATTGTAAGGACAGAATGTAATTTGAACAACCATTTTCCTCCTCATTCAAATCCCTCTCATTTACATTCACCGAATCCTATTCTTGACTAGAATTCCCCTATTTTTGAATTTGGTCTCTCTCTAATTGTGAGGGGATATAAAATGTAGTTTGAACTAATACATTTCTCCTCATTCAATTCCTTATCATTAAGTCTTATATTTAGGGTATTAGCTCCCATTTTTTCATTGAATCTTATATTAATTAACCATATTAAAGAAAATTAAGTGTGACAAAGAATAATATTTTTATTGATGATAGAAATAAATATAAATTTAAAACCAACCCAAAAATGGAGTTTTTTTCTTGTTTGGTGGTGAGTCAACAATTCAACCTTTTGGGTCAAAATGTGTGAACCCTTGATGCCATAATTAAATAATAATAAAAAATAAAAAAATAACATATAAAAGTATAAAAACTACAAAAAATTTTGTAGAAAACATTTGGGCACATCTCTAATATTGTATACTCATTATATTAAACAAAAATAAGTGTGACAAATAAGAATAATTTTTATAGACAAAGAAATATAAAAAATTGTAGAAAATTTTGGAAATATATTATTTACTATCATCATTATCATCATAAAAAAACGCCACATTCAAAGCACATGTGCACTTACTAGTCTATCTATATTGATAGATAGATTGTTAAAAAAAAGTCCATCTATATTGATATATAAATAGATTCTATTCCCCTTCTTTCCCTTTTCTTGAATTGCCTCTGAAGGGATTATACAAACTCATAGAAAAGGAGAAATTAGCTTTGAAAACAAAGTAGAATGTTTTCCTCCTGTTGTGGATTACTTTTTGTTGGACTGCGAAGGGCAATCCTCATGTGAGAGGTAGCTAATGACTGCTTCTGTTTCAGCAGGTTTTCTTTTGCAAAAATGATCTCGTAACCTAATAAAAGATGAGAAAAAAGAACAGCACTGATAAATAAAAGCAAGAAAAAACCTTACAAGTGTTAATTTTCTCGTGTATTGCCTCCCCACAGAATGCCCTAATTTTGGGTGGGAAATGGTATTGTTCCACTCCAACCAGCCTTAACTTGGAAAACCAAGGGGAAATTAGTGTTAGAAGAAAGTCCAAGACTCCAAGTCTAGTCACTCAACTAGTCCACTTGTGAAGTGGACCTTTTTTGTTATTAAATTCTTAGTATTGTACACAACATTGTCCTTTGTTAATGAAAGATTCTGTTGCTCATGAGAGAGGTGTGGAACTGGATGTATGGTCCTTAAGATATTCTTTTTCACGAAAAAAAGATCAAGAAATCTTGGAATAACACTTTGGCAATGCATAATTTATTTCATAAAAATGATGTATAATTTATTAAAAGGTGCTTCTCCCCCTATTATACAGATGGTTGCCAGGGTTTACCAAGATGAGCTAGAGCTGGAAACATATATACATTCAGATCTTTATGGTGCTAGTAATGAAGACAAGTAAGCCATCTTTCTTTCAATTTTGAATGCTCTTTATTCTTTCAGTGTCATAATCACATTAAGCTTGAAATAATTAAGCAAGATTTTACTCTTTTACCTCCTTTTCCTGTCTTGGGATTGGGAGTTGTAAGAGATGATGAGGGTGATTATTCTTTACCTTTCCCTTGGAATCTAATTGTTTTTTTTTATAACCCTATTTGTGTTGATAATCCTTTTTCAAGGCACTTATCCCCACCCCCCACCCCTAAGGTACTTTTTGTAGGAGCAATTTAATTGGGAAAGATTTTGCTTTAAATAAGGGTGTCTAACCAGGAAGCTTGATCCCCCATCCAAGGATGTTCTCCAATTGTTCTACCTTTTCTATGTGCAAGGTTTAAAATGTCAATGTTGATGGAAATGTTGGTTGTGAAAATATAGGAAACATTTAAGGAAGCTTCAGAAGTGCTGTAAAAATTATAGACATCGAGGAAACATTGCAAAATATGTTGAAATATGCAATGATATTTTATGAAATGATAAACAATATAGATAGATCCTTTTAAATTATTATATTGTTCCAAACCATCAAACAAAACCAAGAAGCTAGGTTAATAGACAAAAACAAATGCTGCAAAGTTGTCTTGTATAAGTAAGTTCAAACAAAATTTAAACTCAGAATATGCAAATGTTTCAAAAAGTATATCAAGCTGGCTCAAAGTGGTCATCGTTTCCATTAGGTGACTGCTGCTCCACTTTTTTTACAATATTGTTGTCAACTCATCATGTTATAATACCTTCTCATGTGTTCCTCCGGATATTACCAGTAATTTTCATTGGGGAATATGCTAATTCTAGTTATAATTCTTATCTATACTCCTGGAAATAGACATATGTTGTGAAAATATTAGGAAATGTATTGACATTCTAAACCATGGTATAGTTGTCAAGGTGATGCCTAGGCACCTGCGTAGGTGATGTTTAGGCGACAAGGTGCCCATGGATGGTTGCCTTGCTTAATCGCCTACCTAGTTAGTACATGCCTTCTATGAAATGCTTTCATATTTTTTGCTTTTTTGATATTATAATAATTAAATAGATATTATTAAACTAAAATATTCATTTTGTGAGTTTACATACTAGTTTCTTTTTATTATTTTCTTATTTGTTAGGGTTCAATCAACACACATATTGGTGTGTGCTGTCTTGAACCCTCAAAAACCTGAACCAATAAGCAAGGAAGAACTTAAAAATCTGCCAATCAATTTTAATTTCATTAAAAAAGAGGAACTTTATTACAATAAGAAAGGGGAGGGATAAAAACTCTTAGCCGTAAATGTACCATTTGTCTTTTAAATGAAATTTCTTAATTATAAAAAAGCAGTACATCAGTATACTAGAAACAAGACCATAAGAAAGACAAACCATAATCATCAATTTTTAACTTTTAAATGTTCCTAGGATTGTATTCTGTATTTGTAGGTTATTAAGATTTCTTGGGTGGATTAGCAATGGGTCTAGCCCTTAGAATATTTTGGGGTGCCCATGCATTATTTATCTCTTGGTACCTTCTTTTCCTTTGTTTGATAAATTTGCCTGATGAGCTACTATTGATTTTTTTTTAAATACTTTTCCTATTTGTCTACCTTAGAAACAATATTAATTACACCATAGCCGTACAGTTATTCTTTCTGCAATTTTTTGACTCTGAACATTTTAATATGCACACTATTGTATTTCTGTGGAGGTTGATGATGTAGAACTTGACGCAGGGAGAGAGCTAAAGGACATTTTTTCCTCTTTGTCCAGGAACTGTTCAAATCCTAAAATCAAAGGAGCAATTATATTTCATGAACAAGGCCCTCAATTATTTGACTACAGTATACGCCTTAACCATTCATGGGCTTTTTCAGGATTTCCTGATGTCAAAACTATCATGGACACCAATGGACCCTATCTCAATGATTTGGAATTGGGTGTTGACACTGTACCAACTCTTCAGTATGGATTCAGTGGTTTTCTGACTGTATGATCTCTTCTCTCTTCCCCTCTTTTTTGGCTGATGATCTAAAGAGTTTTAGTTTTAGGGCCTGTTCATTTGTTCTGAAGTCTGACATTTGAAAGTGTAATAATTACATTAAGAGGTATATTGGTATTGGTGAAATTTTCTTTCCTCTAAACTCTGAATGCAGAGAATGTTGTTCTGAATTCTGAAAACTATCAAATATCCATTTTGATCCCATATATGAGAGTTTTTGTTTGCCTTTTTGGGGGTATCATTGGAAAACAAAAAGTTGTATGATTGCACTTTAAGAAGTAAGAGATAAGAGGAAATGAACAACCAATTTTCTCATAAAGTTAAAAGATTCCTCTTAAGAGATAAGAGTTAAGAGGAAACGAACAGACCCTTAACATACTTTTTTCTTGATAAGTGAACTGAAAGAATTTTATTAATGAAAGAGTTAGTTTTGGTATTCAAGAACAACCTATAATCATATGAAAAATTAGACTACCTCAAGGATATACTACCTAACCATGGAAATCAGGTAATAACGAGGTAGCTTAACATGTAAAGTGACATGTAGGTGACAATGCACTCATGGAGGGTCGGCTCGCTTAATCACCATGATATTTTTTACACAGTGCTCTTGGATACTTCAATATTCTTAGCTTTCTGATATTATAATAATAAAACAGACATTATTAAACTAAATTATTCAGTTTAAGTTAAAATACTATTTTCTTTTTATTATTTTTCTTATTTGTTAGGGTTCAAGCAAGATGTATACTGTCTTGAACACTCAAAGACTTCAAAACCTGAACCAATGAGCATGGAAGAACTCAAGATTTTATCCAATCAACACATATTGATTTTCTTCTTCTTCTTCTTCTTCTTCTTTCATTCTTTCTTTTCTTTTCTTCTTTTCCTAGGACGGAATATAGAGGCTCAACCTCTCTATTTTTCTGAAATTTCTTTTCTTTCTTACTTTTTTTTTTCATGATTATGTTGATTTTCTATGTTTTCAATGAAGTTTATATATTTTATGAAGATTATAGATAACTAATAGTGAAAGACTGCTTGCTATGGAATATAGCAAATTACCCTAGGGTTTTATTAAAAAAAATCCTATTGCTTAGGTGATGCCTAAGTACCCACCTAGGCGGCTAGGCCACAAGGCGCCTCTATTGCCTAGCCTTGTCTTGGCACTTTGAAAACTATGGTGTGTCTGTATATGTATTAGCAACAGAAAGAAGTTTTAGTTCCAAAATAAACAATTAGAGTGGTTGTAAATTTATTTGCATGTCTAACAAAGAGTGTATGATGGACATTCTTTTGGACACATCCAGTCTTTTTGACTGCTTTTCAAATCTATTAAATCAAGCCTGACAAAATTGCTACATGATGTAAATAAAATTTTAATTTGCAGAGCTTCTCTAATCTGATTCTTTATAGCTTGGTTAAATTGCAAAATCTAGCTTAAAACTGTTTATATCAGTTCTAGAATAGAATTTAATGATGACATTATTAAGTGGTGACTCTTAAAAGTTTGAATCTGTATTTCAGGTAGTGATTTGACAACTTAGTGTTTTATTTTAATTTCATTTCAACTTTAATTCTTATTGCAGCTACAGCACGTAATAGATTCATTTATTATATTTGCTTCTCAACAAGATGAAGCTAAAATTGCCCTGGAAGACAATGAACCGTCTTTAAATTCATCTGGAACTGCCTCTGTCAAGCTTCCCTGGACACAATTTGGTCCTTCAAACATAAGGATTGCTCCATTTCCCACTCGGGCATACACTGATGATGAGTTTCAATTCATCATCAAGAAGGTTATGGGTGTACTGTATGTAACTTTGAACTTTCATATCCCTGCACTTTCATTGATTTTTTCAGCAATCTTGCATTATTTTGTGGAATAAAAATCTATGCTTATGAGCCTCTAATTTCTAAGGAGTTATTTTGGTTGCAATAAATTGTTATTTACAGGTACCTTTTAGGATTTCTCTACCCAATTTCTCGTCTGGTCAGCTATTCCGTGTTTGAGAAGGTTTGGGAATGAGTATGAGATAAAATATAAGTGATTTTTTAATAATATATGTTAACATAGCTAACTATTTAGAGTTTTGCTTTCACATTTTTTTGAGATGTTAAAATTTATTAATCATTGTCTTTGTACCATCAGCTTTTATTATTTATATATCTCAAATTATTGTGTTTCAGGAACAGAAGATTAAAGAAGGTCTTTATATGATGGGCTTGAAAGAAGAGATATTCTATCTTTCTTGGTTTATTACATATTTTTTCCAGGTAAAGTTCTCTTCTGTTGCGTTTTTTTTGGCTTTTTTGTTGTTCTTCATATTAGATACTTGTAACTTCTATTAGCGAGTATTCATATACGAAAAGGGGATGTGGGTCCATACGAATATAACTAGATGCAGAAATTGAAATTATCATACAATTCCACGACTAATATATTTTCATATTCTCGAATTTAGATAAGTAAAATTTTTCAGGACTTTGGCAGAGTTCTATGAGGGAGGGCATGATTTCAGTAACACCAAGGAGTATTTCCATTACCTCTCGTGGTAGGGTTAGGGGGAAAAGTGTCTTGCTTTAACTTCTCTTTTGGAGGGTTGTTCCTTGCCTCCTTGGGCCTGAGTAGGGGGGACCCGGCTTGGCCCTTTTTTTGGCTTGTTTTCGGTGTCCCAGCATGGCTAATGTCTTTTTTTGGTTCTTGAGTGTCACGGTTGTTATCTGCCGTTGGTCCTGGTTGTGGCTTAGGTGTTCTTGGGTCTTTGTCTGTTTTGCATGTTCGCTCCTCATTGAGCATTCTCTTGTACTATTTTTCCTCTCTTTTAATGCTATATACTTTCTCTTAAAGAATTTTTCTTTTTTTTTTTTCAGGACTTTGGTCAACCCTACATTCTATGACCTGCTTTCCCCTTTCTTGTTGTATGATCTTAGTTTCTTTTGCTTTGTTACATGGATACTAGTACAAATGATGGAACCTGACCTGGGTATGTGGTGTCAAACTTGGCGATCCTGAAAAAAAAGGATTCAGGGACTTGGCTATGTTAATGCAAACAACACTAAACCAATAAAAGTTGATTGCACTAAATTGTGAAACATTATAAATTTCTCATTCAATGAATCAATGTCCAATTCTACCCTAAGATTTTGGAGTTCTTTAGTGAGATATTATAGATGTGAAAAAAAGAGTCTCCTCAAGGCTGACTAAGGACATTGAAATTTGATGCAAATGGGTAAAGAGAAGTGCAAATTCATTTGCAGATGGCTTAGCTAGGGAGGGGTCAATAGGAATTCTGTTTTTTTGATCTCAGACTCTCAGTTGTAATTGTTTTCTTTATTTTGGGTGTATTTTTGACTGTTTTGGGGAGTTAAGATATTTTAACTCCTCTCCTCTGTATTTTTATTCTTAATGAATCTTCTGTTTTTGATAAAAAGAAAGTGTCATTCTTGGTGTTGGTGTCCACATGTCTGACATTGATAGTTTGATACATTACTATGACATCCATTTTGAAGTGTCCCTCTAATATAGCTGCCTCCTAAATTTTAAAATTAAAATGCCTTTGGCCTTGTTTGCTATCACTTGTACTTTTTATTTGATTTATAACAACTTAAACTTAAGACAAAAGTGTTCAGGAAGTTTACACCAAGGAGGAACAAGAAAGAGAAAAGGGGCAGAGGGAGAGAGCAAAGAGGATGGGCCTTTCATTGTCTTCTGTTTGTCTTAGGGGTGCAATTTGGGTGGGTTTGGGCTGGGCTTTTAGTCAAATTTGATTAGCCCGCCCAAAAACTCGGGCCCAATGCAATGTAAATTCTTTAAACTGGGTACCAATGCATTGTAAATTCTTCAAATCGGGTACCAATGCAATGTAAGTTCTTCAACTTGGGTACCCGACTTGCACCCTTTGTTTGTCTTTCCTCAATAGAAACTCCCACTATTTGTATTAGTTTCAGAACTTAATCCAGCATAGAAGTGAAAAGGAGCCCACTTCGTTTATTTTTCCTGTTTAACTGGATGGTTCAATGTAAAAGTTGTTTGAACCTGCTGGTTTTCATTGAACTGTATTGGGGCCTGGTTCTTGTGCAAGCAGTTTGGTGGGTCTGGTCTTCAGAATATTGTCATAATCATACTAACATCTTCCATTTGTGAATTGTCACTTTTGCATTGCCACAAGCCCCAAGAGCTGATCTCTTGATCTTATTTGGAGGGTTGTTCCTCAACAGCATCAAAGTAATTATTCTTCAAGCCTTCTGAAGTACTCAACTGCTTGTTCATTTGGAGGAAGGAAAATTACCATTTCTTGTTAAATTAAGATTTTTATTGTAATGGTTATAGTTTTCTGTTCATTTATAGGTCTAATCTTTATGACAAATCTTATAATGGGATATTTCATCCTACAACTGATATCATGAAGAACTACAGGAACTTTGGCATACTAAAAATGTTCAAAGCAACTATTGTAAAAAAGGCACCTATTGTTATTCTATTATAATCAATAATGCTTGACATACCATTATTGGAAATCAGAAATAACACATGCTAGTGGTGGCAATTCTTGAACATATTATTTTTTCCCACTCTGGACACATCTGACTATTGAATATGTTTCAGCTTGGCATTGCACCCAGAATATGAGCCCTAAACTTATCATTTGCTTAATAAGATCATATTCTTTTGGGTTGTCTTTTCTGACAAGGATGTTTATGATCTCACATGTATGCTGTTAACTGTAGTATAATAAATTCCTGGTTTTCATTCTATTTTATAAAATTTTAGGGGGGATGTGATTTCCCTTTCCATGCTTTGCTTCCTTCTACATTGGTTGTTATATTGCAATGAATTTTTTTTTTCAGGTTTTGTTTATATTTCAGGACATTTTGATGGGGTTTTCATTTTTCTTTTCCATACTTTGCTTCATTTTACAGTTTGCCATTTCTTCTGGTGTCATAACAATCTGTACAATGGGGAGCCTTTTCAAGTATAGTGATAAGTCAGTGGTTTTCATGTACTTCTTTTTGTTTGGACTCAGTGCAATCATGCTTTCCTTTTTGATCTCTACATTCTTCACTCGAGCAAAGACAGCTGTTGCAGTTGGGACGCTTGCTTTCCTTGGAGCCTTCTTCCCTTATTATACAGTCAATGATCCAGATGTCCCTATGTTAGTACTCATGTTAATACAAATTTCTTAAAATTTCTTTTTTGTACTTAAAAGTTCTATGCTTCAATTAGTACTCATATGGAGAGTCTCTGCCTTAGGATATTAAAAGTTATTGCTTCTTTGCTTTCACCTACTGCTTTTGCTCTTGGGACGGTTAATTTTGCTGATTATGAACGTGCTCATGTTGGAGTTCGTTGGAGCAATATATGGCGGGTACATCTTTACATATGATCTTGTTTTCAAAGTTCTTTTCCTCTGTTATTTCTATTTTCTAAACTTTCTGTTCAATGGTCCTGTAGGCATCATCTGGAGTTAACTTTTTGGTTTCTCTCATTATGATGTTACTTGATTCAATTTTATACTGCGCAATTGGTCTATACCTGGATAAGGTATTTCTTTCATGCTTTTCTTTTTCTTTTTCACGTGCTTATGCTTTCATCATGATGTCTGGAGCCAATTCTTCCTTGTCTTTGGAAGGGAATTCTCTATGATGCACAGGGCTAAGAGTATTTTCCTTTAGTACAGTAATCAGAAATTCAAATTGTCTAGTTTGGCCAGCTTTTTCAGTCTCTTGGAATATATCCAAGGAGCAGCCTCCCTGTGTAGGCTTCTGATCCAGTCCACCCTTCCTAAGACCTCAGATAACTGGGACCAACATTGAGTAATGGCCTTTTGTATGGCTTTGTTTAACAACTTTATAAATAATCTGGCGAATGTTTATTCAGAATAAGCCAGAGGATAATAATTGACATCCAATGCAAACTATCCAAGTTATCCAACTGTATGAATTTTTTTAATTGATGGGTAACTGTATGAAATCTTTAAAACCTTTTACCATTGAACCTGGGTTCAGTTCAGCACCTGGTTATGTTTTACAACTCCATGGAAGTCTATCTATGAAATGATTCTTTGGAAAGGATAAAAATGAAATGACCTCCGAAGACTAACAGGGGTACATGGAAAGACTGGAGGGGAGGGCTAACCATAAGTGCAGGAGAATGAGCAAATAGTTCATATCTATTCACCACAAATAGTCTTCTTCTGTCTATTATGTTTTTAGAATATTTTCTCTGATTATCCGCTCAATGACTGCCTGTGAATCTTCCTCCACCTCCAAACGGCATTCTCAACTTAAAAAGTTAGTGGTATTTCCAACCTCCACCCAAGGTTTAAAATGTCAGTGTCAGTAGAAATGTTGGTCATCTAAATTTAGGAAACATGTCAAATGTCAGAACGTATGGAAATATTGTAAAAGTTATAGACATGGTGAAAACATTATAAAACATGCAATAATATAGAATGATATTTTATAAAATGACAAAAGAAGCATAGGTACACCTTTTTAAATTATTACCTTGTTCCAAATCATTAAACAAAGCAAAGAAACTAAGGTTATAAGCCTAAAACTAAGTTTTACCATCACCACAACCAAGTCCTTCTGTTCATATTGAATTGGCTAAAAGTTTTTACGTTTGCTACCACTTACGTGACTCTCCTTTATCTGGATGTGGGCCTTTTATTTTATCTTATGTTCTAGACATGCAAGGTTGTTGGGTTTTCTGGTGGTTGTCTTACTATATTTCTTCATATGTCCGAGTCAGCATTGTCATGTTTGCGTGGACTTGGCCTTGTAATATTGTTTATTTTTTTTGATCAGCAAAGTCGAATTTTATTCTGAAAATAGAAAACGATGCTGTATGTACAAGGAGTACATGTTTCTGTACAAGAACAAGGACCCATAGTAGCATAACATATTTCCATTCCTGTGCTCCATTAAGAGCCCCACAATTGACACAAATTTAACCCAATGAATATTTCTCCCAACACAGATATTTTCTACCCACCCCTTCACGAGCTGGGGTATCTGCCAAAGAATTAGGAGATCCTGTAACCCAGAGAATTTCTGCTTGTATTCTTTGGCATGATCCTCTAGCATTGCTGATCATGTTCAAACTTCATTGTTTTTTGTCTGATTTTTCTGTTTTTTGTTTTTGTTTTCTGTAATTTTCCTACTTTGATCTTGATTGAATCCTCATTATTAATAGAAAAAGCTATTGCAAAATGACTGTTAATCAGGTTGTTGTCTGTCATGAATAAGTTTTCAAAGCATTTAGTTCTACACTACTTTTTTCTGATCAGTAACAGAAATTACTTTTATTAAGTTTAGTCATATACTCGTATGCTACTTTAGAGTTGGAAGTTCAAAACTTTTGGACTCTTTATGTCCATTTCTTTTGTTTGGTTTTGTCTATTTTGGATTGGTTAAATTTTCTTTTGTTTACATGTTTCTAATTACTTTCCTTTTCTTTTTTGATATGTAGTTTCTAACTTCTTTTCTTTTCTTTCAATAAATTTGATATATGCTTTAAAAAAGAAAGGAAATTTCTATTCATGCTTCATATCTTCTTTGTACATGGAGAAACTTTGAGATATTTGTATTTTCAAATCAGGTACTTCCTAGGGAGAATGGAGTTCATTATCCATGGAACTTTTTATTCAAGAGTCGGTATCGGCAGAAGAAAAGCATGATGCAAGATGATGCATCTGGTCTAGGGGTTAAAGTAAACAATAAGTTTTGCAATAATGGTGTCATGTTTAATGATATTTCTATGCCTACTATTGAAGCAATAAGCTTGGATATGAAACAACAAGAGCTTGATGGAAGGTATGTATTGATTTTTATGACTTCCATGTATGGATGTTCATCTTTCTTACCTTTGATACATATTACTTGTTTTGCAGATGTATTCAAATCAGGAATCTGCATAAGGTATACGTTACTGAAAAGGGCAAATGTTGTGCTGTGAACTCATTACAGCTTACCTTATACGAAAATCAGATTCTTGCTCTTCTGGGTATCTTACTAACATTGTTTCTGTGATGGATAGATTCCATTTCTTATGCTTGTTATTAGGTGACTCTTTAACTGCATTTCTTTTTGAGTTGATGCAATTTGTTCATTAACTAGTAAGTGATGATAATTTGTTTGAGTTTCCATGTCTATCCATTCCCTTTTTTTCAGGACACAGATTAATAAATTTCTTGTTCTTTTTTCTGATAAAAAAATCTTGTTCTTTTAACTATTATCAATGATTAATATTTAATTTGATATTAAATCTCCACTGACTTTATTAAATCTCCACTGACTTTATTTGCCTTTCTTTTCTTTAATAAATTTTCTTTTTTATTTATTACCAAAAAAATGACATAAGATTTCTATCCTTTTTATTTGCATTGGTTGCACTGATTAGATTGTTTTACTTTGAAGGGCACAATGGAGCTGGCAAAAGCACAACCATTTCTATGCTTGTTGGCCTTTTGCCTCCTACTTCAGGGGATGCTTTGGTTTTTGGAAAGAATATCCTAACTGACATGGTATATTTTATCTTTTGAAAGCTTACTTTTCTCCTTGTTAATTGCCCCGGTATATAAGTGCCTATTAAATCTTGTCAAATAATCTTTTTCTAAATTACTAGTTTTTGTGCTGCATGTTATCCATACATGACTTCTATGATCAAATATGGTTGATGGTTTATCCATATATGAATTCTATGGTCAAACATGGTTGATGGTTCATATAGTTATATCTTCAGGCATCCATGATTAGGACTGTGAATGGATCAAATCAAGTTTACAATCCAGTTAATTATAGTTGGTTTGTGGCTATGCTATAAATCAGATGGATCTTGGTACTTTTGGTTTCATATTACAGAGGCCACAGTCTTGGCTTTCAGAGTGAACATATTGTTCCAATGGGTTCCAAGATTTTCCAATGGGCTAAGAGGGGGATGGGGTGTTCTGGTGGGTGGATGTAGTGCTGGCCTGAAAGTTGTTTTTCTTCTACTGTCCCTGCTTTCTTGTATTCTTTTCCTTCTCCACATTATTAATATATCCTTTTCTTATTTGTTTCTCAACTTGAAAATAAAACAGGGATGGAAAAAAAACTGCAAATATATAACAAAAAACAAGAAATAATATATTATCCTGAAATAATGGTCTTCCAGTACGACTCAAATCTCCCCACTCCACCCAGGTATGATTTCGTATGGTGGAACACAAAAAATAAATACTATACTCTTACAAGAGATCATTGATAGAAGTCATAGAACCAAGATCTTCTCATAATCTTACACTCTTGCAGGAAACCATACCATACTTGATGGAATTAGAAAAGGCAAAAAGGATTCTAGTTTTGATTGGTCATGAAACACACAATTGCTAGATTTCCATTGGACAATCTTCAAAGCGACATTTGCATTTACCTTACCCAGAACTTTTCAATTCAATTTGTGGTCTTTATGATATTTTGGGCAAATGACTATTGCATTGCTACGTAAATTGTTATGTTACTTTGGGGTGGAGCAAGGTGTAGTATGGAAAAGGGTTGATGGGAAAATTTATGGGATGGGAGTGAAGTAGTGTAACACCATCTTTTTTTTTTGATAAATAACAGAAATTTCATTAATAGTTAAAGAAAACAACAATTACAACCTCCAAGAGGATGGGTAAGCTCTCTCAATCCTCCCCAAGGACAACAGAAACAAAAGCACAAACAATTACAAGCAAGCCCAGTAGCCCGCAAAGATTGAGCCCTTCCCACCCCTGTTTAGCTAAGGCATCTACAAAGGAGTTGGCACTCATTTTAACCCACTGATGTCTTACTACCATACCCCTTGAAAGCCATTTGAACTTCTTTTTTTCATTTGCATATTCCCATAGTCCATTCTCTTCTTTTTTTCCAACCAGCCAATAACTATCTTAGAGTCACCTTCAATGACTCAGAAAATAAAGCCAAGACTTGTCCTCCCTCATTCCTGAATACACTTCCAATACCTGAAGGCCCGGAATTACCTTCATTGCTTCCATTAAAATTTAACTTTATAAACCCTTTGTAGAGAGATTTATTGTATTTGGTTGTGTTTGGGTTTTCTTTTGGGGAGGGTGCTGTAGGTTACAAGGGTATATTTGTAATGTTGATAAATTCTAGGGACTTGTATGTATTTATGGGAGGAAGAGGGGCCTATGTGAAATTCTGATATAATTGGGTCTTTTGCTTATTTAAGCCATTGGTTGTGTGGGATTAGGGTTGAGTGAGAGTGGATATTTTGTTGTGAGTCTATAGAGAGGTCATCCATGTATCTCTTGTTCTCATAGTAGATATTTTTCCCTCTCTTCCCGTGGATGTAGGCTACTGAGCTGAACCATGCTATATCTTGGTGTTTTCTCTATTTCTTCTTGATTTGTTATTCTATTTTTTATGTTCGTTGACACCCTTCAGCTGGTCGAGACCACAATGGAGTAAAGACAACTTTCCTTGGAGCTTATTCGGTCACTTCCTCCTAGCTATTCAATAGCAGCCCTATTGGAATATCCTCAAACATTTTTAGGGATTTCACCCATTGCATCACTCTAATTGTAACAACCTCCAGAATTGCACTTAATCTCCTTTCCTTATCCTGGAATATCCTTTGATTCCTTTCTTCCGTAACTATCCAACTTATAGAAGCTCTTGTGCATCTCCATAGAGCTTTTTCCCTTATCTTCATCCCACTAATATCCAAGGAGAACGGAAGGGAATTTTAAAAAATTTTGAGGACTCCAGTTTTTTTGGACAACTTAGACTGGATGATATGGTTGAAAGAATTCAACAACAACAATAGGTGGTCGAAGCAATGTGTTAGGATCCCATCAGCCAACCTAGAAGCCCAGGTCCATTCCAAAGGAGTCCTGATACTGGATGGGGAGAAAGCTACAATGATTGAGCATTAGAAGCACTGGTCAACAGCCTACGACTGAGTATACACTAGAAGATTCTCACACCACATCAACTAATCTATTGAGACCTGCACATGGGAATCAAAAGTTAGTTGCGATTTGCAACTTTGCAATAAAAAGTATAAATGGGAGAGATCCCTATGAGGGCATAAATACAAGCATTTTCCTTTCCATCTTCCTTTTTTTTGTAGGAGGTGTGCTATCCTCGAAGGAGCACCTGTTGGTGGGTAGTAACCCATCATTTGGTATCAAAGCTGTAGAGAACACTGATGTGGGCCCCACATCTGTGGTCCCACTTTGTCCGTAGGGCAGAACGTTCCTAGTCATCCTAGGGTTAGCTACTGTTATTCTAGTTATTTATTTTTCAGTTTTATATTATTGTGTTATGTAAATACCAAGGGCAGATGTGTCCTTTCATGTAACTAGCATAACCTATAAATATTAATAGAAGTGGCGGCGGCAGAATTATTCAGATTCTGTCATTCCTTTCAAAATTTGTGTTCTACTGCTCTCTCTCTACTCTTTCTCCTCTTTCCTCTTTACTTTCTCTTCCTTTTTTTTGTAGGAGGTGTGCTATCCTCGAAGGAGCACCTGTTGGTGGGTAGTAACCCATCATTTGGTATCAAAGCTGTAGAGAACACTGATGTGGGCCCCACATCTGTGGTCCCACTTTGTCCGTAGGGCAGAACGTTCCTAGTCATCCTAGGGTTAGCTACTGTTATTCTAGTTATTTATTTTTCAGTTTTATATTATTGTGTGTTATGTAAATACCAAGGGCAGATGTGTCCTTTCATGTAACTAGCATAACCTATAAATATTAATAGAAGTGGCGGCGGCAGAATTATTCAGATTCTGTCATTCCTTTCAAAATTTGTGTTCTACTGCTCTCTCTCTACTCTTTCTCCTCTTTCCTCTTTACTTTCTCTTCTTTTCGAACCTGAAATCTCTTAGTGTTCAAGACTGATAGCAGTCTTGAACAACTACTGAAAGCTGAAAAGGTGGAATTCGCAGACTTATTCTTGGAGATCGCTAGAAGTGCTAGCAGCTGTTAGAAGCTTATTATGGTTGCAGAGTGTTGGTGGTCAGGAAGGATCAGAGAAGACTAGGGTTTGGGTAACCTTAGAAGGCAGCGAACAATTTTTCCTTGTAAGTTATTTATTTTCTAAGAGAAGTTCTATCAGAGAAGATAGGTTGGACCTATCTAGAGAGGGAGGCCGAACCATTCTAGTGTTTTCTCCCTTCGATTCTCTAGGGTTTTACAGCAAACCCTACTGTTGGGCCGAACGGTCTCAGCCTTGTTTCTCTCTGCTCTAGGGTTTGAAAGTGATCTTGCGGCAAGCCCTAGTGTTAGACTGAACCTTGCGATCTACCTAGAGCTGTCCTCAAGTTTATTGTTAGCATTGGTCAGATTCTAGGGTTTCATATTAACCCTACTGCAAGCCTATCTATACGGTACTGATTGGATTGTGCAACGGAACTGTTCACTCTAAGGACTGATTAAAACCCTAATTCTGCCAAGAATATCAGACTTACTTCTAAGCTGTTTTCAGAGTCTTTTGGGGTTTTCGAACTCTCTTAAGGGGTGAGAACCCTACGGACAACTGCTTTTGCTAGTTGGTTTCAGATCAGAGTTATCTCAGTTTTGTGCACATACACTGTGAATACAGATCGGTTCTACACTGTTGTTGATTGTGATTGGTAGTCGAAGTGCTGTTTTTTGAGACTTGACCGAGATGGATTTTAAAAATCAGGCAGAAGGCAGCTTTGGGAACATCAGTTATGGTGGTGTTTCTGAGACGGGTGGTCAGATTACCACCGTAAAGTTTGATGGATCAAACTTTTTGGAATGGGCCCAATCAGCCATGATGGCTATTGGAGGAAGAGGAAATTAGGGTACCTCTTGGGAGATGTGAAAGAACCCCCCAAGGGAGATCCTACGTATACCAAGTGGATCCAAGAAAACTACTTGGTTATGACATGGCTGTGTAATTCTATGCAGCCTCATATTAGCCGCAATTACTTGTGGGCAAAGACAGCTAAGGAGATATGGGATGTGATGAAAGAAACTTATTCCCAACCCCTTAATGTTGCCAAAGCATATGAATTGAAATGTGAAGTGAAAAATCTTAAACAAGGAGAGAAACTGGTTTCAGTATATTTCTCTACCTTGCAGTCCCTGTGGCGTGAAATTGATCACTTAGAGACTCTTGAGTGGGAGAGTCCCAAAGATGCACAGATATATAGAAAGCAGGTTGAGACAAACCGGGTGTTTGAGTTTCTGGCGGGCCTAAATTCAGAGTATGATATTGTACGACAACGGATTTTGACTAGAGACAGTGTGACTCTCTCTCAGGCATACTCATTCGTACACAGTGAAGAGACCAGAATGAAAGTTATGATGCAGCCTTAGCCCCTCACACTAGCCTTTGTAGCGGTCACACCCAAATCAGGAGGTGATTCAGAGAAGGACAGGAGGAGGGAAGACAAGAAGGATGTGGTATGTGAACATTGTAAGAAACCCAAACATACAAAAGAAACATGTTGGAAACTGCATCCTCACTTGGTTCCTGCGAAGTTGAGAAGCAAGAAGGGCACTGCTCATGTGGCCGTGAACATTGATTCAACATCCTCCTCTAGCACAAGAGGAACACCTTTAGAGACCTTAGCTGCAGTTCGGGCTGCCCTAATACAGTTAGAAAAGGAAGTTGGAAATTCAGCTCAGCCACCGCAGTCACCATCAGCTCCTGCCACGTCTGCCTTCGCACATTCAGGTACTCGAGCTTCAGCCTACCATGCCTCAGCTCCAGGTACTACTGAACCTTGTTGGGTAATAGGTTCAGGTGCATCCGACCACATGACTAGCTTGCCTTCACTGTTCACCACTTACCATTTGTCTTTTGGTAGGGATAAAGTGTCTATTGCTGATGGCTCCCTGGTTCCTATTTATGGGAAGGGTGACATCAAGTTATCAGATACTATTTCCCTGTCATCTGTTTTGCATGTTCTTAAGCTTGACACTAATCTTCTTTCAGTCAGTAGTATTACCAAGCATATGAACTGCTCAGTAACCTTCTTCCCTGACCGATGTGTTTTTCAGGACTTGGAGACGAAGAAGGTGATTGGGACTGGCTGTGAGACAAATGGGATCTATCTGCTCGGGGAGAGGTTCCGTCAGGAAGAGTCAGTAGAGAAGGTGTCTTTTGTTTCTCAGAGTGTGAGTCCGGTTATGCTTTGGCATAACCGATTAGGTCATTTGTCCTTTCGATCTCTAAAGAGTCTGTTTCCAGCTTTGTTTGAGTCTGTTGAGTTGTCTCAGTTGCAGTGTGAAAGTTGTGAGTTTGCTAAGCATTGTAGAAAGCCTTATTTATTGAGCAATAAAAGGAGTAATAATTTTTTTGATATTGTGCATACTGATGTTTGGGGGCCTTATCACATCCCTTCCATGGGTGGGTACGGATATTTCTTGTTATTTGTTGATGACCATACCCGTTTTTCTTGGGTTTATCTCATGCGTTCACGAGATGAGGTACTTGCCTTGACCCAAAACTTTCACCAAATGGTCCTAACCCAATTTGTTGCCAAGATTAAAGTTCCCAGATCTGATAACGCAAAGGAATACTTTGCTAAACCATTGACATCTTACCTTCTCAATCATGGGGTTATCCACCAGAGCTCTTGCCCTCATACACCTCAGCAGAATGGAGTTGTAGAAAGGAAGAATAGGCACATCTTGGAAGTGGCTAGAAGTCTCATGTTTACTTCCAGTGTTCCTATTCGCTTCTGGGGTGATGCTATCCTCACGGCGGTATATCTTATTAATCGGGTCCCTTTCTCGGGTCCTTGATATGAGATCTCTTTTTTCCCTTCTATACCCTAGCGAGGAGTTGTTTTCTATTCCCCTTAAAACATTTGGTTGTACCTGCTTTGTTCAGCTTCTCGGACCCCATCACTCCAAGTTTGAACCCAAGGCCTCCAAATGCATTTTCCTTGGTTATGCACAAACTCAAAAGGGTTATTGCTGCTATGATCTCGTCTCCGGGAGGAAGTTTGTCTCCATGGATATCCTCGGGTTTCCCCTCAGGGGGAGAGTGGTGAGTGAAAGAATGGTAGGATCCATCTAATGGACGCCACAAAGGTTGCGGAATGGGTGGGCGAAAAAAAAAATTTCCTACCTTTTCCCAACTGGGAATCATATTCCCTAAATTTAGAATACAATATTCAAGGATCTACTTGAACCCTAATCAAACCAGATCTGTACCAAAAGATAAATGGGAGGATTATACCTGATCCGGAGAAGCGGTATCTCCCAAAGTTGGTGTTCACGCCCAAAGAATGCTCCAAGATCTGTCCCTGCTGAAGATGACACAGCTGTGGATGGAACAGAACCAGCAGGGTGCGTCCTACACACTGGATCCTTCACAAGAATCCCCTAGATGCACTAAACACTGAATTCTTTCAGTCTTTCTTGCAAGACTGATGTCAAGAACTGGTTTCTTGACTTTCTTTTCTACAAAGATCGAATCTTGCAATATTGCAGATGGCGGCGGCAGGAGGAGATCTCCAGAAACGAAAAAGGCTGAACTGTTTTTCTTTTCTGGAGAGTATGAGATCTAATCTCAAATCGCAGGAACCCTTCTTGCTATCTTGCTTGGTTCGAAATCTGATATTTCTTCCTCTTAGTTCGTTCGAAATCTCCTCCTTTCTTCTTGATTAAGAAATCTCCTCCTTAGGAGTTATCCCAATCCAAATCAGTATTTGGATAGGGGATGATCTTAATCCCTTTCCCAGATAGAGTTAGCTTACTCCTGATCTTATCAGGAGGTTACCAGATTCAAATCTGATTTGAATTTGGTCTCTAGGAGTGGATAGAGGTAAGAGCCCAATCCTTTTACTAACTTCAATCTAAAATTCGCCCCTTGGATGGGTGATCATATCAGCCCACCTCGAAATGGGCTTTTGGCCCATTAAGTGTTCAATGTTTAATTAGCTTCCAATCTGCTGCCCAGTTGGGCTTCTTTGTATGGCGTGGGACCCAAGCATTGATCTACACACCAGCCACATGGGTTCGGCCCAGCCTTTAATACAAGGCCCAGCCGAATTCACTAAACAACTCAATGAACCCCTTGAGTCCATCGTATGGACCCTATGGGCCCAACACTTGCATTAAGTGGTCCCTGGGCCAAGCCATCTTATAAAAACCCAGGGACTGTGGGCAGGTGCAAGATTAGCCCATCAGGTATTATCCTAAATGGTCTTACACTTAACCTCTCAGCCCTTAATGATCAAGCACTGCCCGACAAGAGAGGACCTCTCCCTCGGCTGCAAGGAACAGTGCCGCACTCTCCTCTCACATGGATCCCGGGAATTAAAACCATTTGCAAACATTTTGAAACCGTACATATATATGTAAATATATTAATTTTGCAAAACAAAATTCCAACGATTGAAATCAACTGCCGGCAGTTTGGTTTCCATCAGAGAGAGTGCATTCCCGATCATTACCCTTTGTCCGACAAAGTGGCTGATTCTGTCACTATGACCACCCACTCAGATGAATTCTCAAACTGCCCCAACATACCCAGGTTTTGATCCCCACTAAGGATCTCACTGATTGGCATATCAAAGGCAGCCTGATCCAGCACCTAGTGAAGTGTCATAATCGAGTCTAGGGGTCAGGTGTAACTTTCCAGTTTTGCCCATCTATCTCCAAGGTCCAGGGTAAGACTGGAAATCTGGTCCGGTTCAAGGATTCAAGTAATCCCATACTGCATGTGCCTCGGGTCTTACCCTGATGGCTGAGACAGGCCATCCCAACACTTGGTGGCACACCAGCATCAGCCTTGGCAGGATAAATCTCCCCAGACTTATCCAACGGCTGTGAACATTTAAAACTAACATGAGTCTCTACAAATGTCCAGTTTTAGGGTTTTACACAGAATTAAACCAAACAACATGAATCAAACATGCACTTTATTTATTTCCACTAAATAACAAAAGTACATCAAATTAGATTGAAGCTAAGGGCATACATAAACTGTCTAACAGTGAGAGTGGGGGTTTGAGTCCTTGTCCTCAAGGGGAGAGCAGTGAGAGTGGGGTAGTTCCTTTACCTATTCCATTGGGTGATGAGAGCTGCAATGGTGAGGGCGGTCAGAGGGGTCAGGAGTTAAGGGAGAGCTGCAATGGTGAGGGTAGTCAGAGGGATCAGGAGTTGAGGGTCTATCACAGGCGGTGCAGGCAGGTTGATCTCGATCATCAGTAGTCCAGGCCAGCTCCAATCTCATCTGCAACTCCAAATCCAGGTATTATAGTCCCGGGGCCCACAAAGACTTCCTCTATTGTTACCATTTCACCTCCTATAGATGACCTTGACCTTTCGATTGCCGTTCGTAAAGGGAAACGACATTGTACCACATCTACAACCCACTATATTTCCCAGTTCTTATCCTATGATCGCCTATCCCCTACCTACAGGTCCTACCTTAGTTCCATTTCCAATGTCCCTACTCCAAGAATAGTGCAAGAAGCCCTATCCGTCCCGGAATGGAAAGATGCAATGCAAGTTGAGATGGATGCCCTGTTGAAAAATAACACTTGGGATGTAGTTGATCTGCCCAAAGGAAAGAAACCAGTTGGATCCAGATGGGTATTTACGGTGAAGCATAATGCAGATGGCTCCATTGAGAGGTATAAGGCTCGGTTAGTTGCAAAAGGGTTCACACAGACTTATGGCATCGATTACTTGGAGACCGTTGCCCCGGTAGCCAAGATGACTACCATTCGGGTCCTATTATCTCTTGCAGCGAGTCACACTTGGCCTTTATACCAAATGGACGTGAAAAATGCTTTTCTGAATGGAGACCTGCAGGAAGAGGTTTACATGCGTTTGCCACCTGGATTCTATGATGCAGAAACAGGTAAGAAGGTTTGCCGGCTCAACAAGGCTTTGTATGGTTTGAAGCAGTCACCTAGGGCTTGGTTCGATAGATTCAGACTAGCCCTTGTGAAGTTTGGTTTCGTACAGGCTCTGTCAGATCATACTCTATTTATCAAGAGGGTAGAGTCCTCCCTAACACTATTGGTAGTATATGTTGATGATATTGTGGTGACAGGGAATGATTGCCATGAGATTGAGTCCCTTAAACAGCTCCGTCATCAGGAATTTGAGGTGAAAGACCTTGGTGTACTCCGGTATTTTTTGGGTATTGAGGTTGCTAGATCCAAACATGGGATCTTTATCTCTCAGAGGAAATATGTCCTACACCTGTTGGCAGAAACTGAAAAGTTAGGTGTCAAGCCTGCAGATACACCCATTGAACAGAACCACAGGATTAGTGCAGAGAGTGGGGAGCTTCTTGAAGACAAGGTTATGTTCCAACGTTTGGTGGGAAAGCTCCTATATCTCTGCCTCACTCGGCCAGATATTACTTATGCTGTTAGTGTTGTCAGCCAGTACATGCATTCTCCTAGAACCACACATCTTCTTGCGGCAGAAAGAATTTTAGCCTACTTGAAGAGATGCCCGGGTAGGGGTTTACTGTTCAAGAACAATAACCACATGAAGGTGGAGGTCTATACGGATGCCGATTGGGCTGGGAGTGTCGATGATAGAAGGTCTACCTCAGGATATTGTGCCCTTGTGGGAGGTAACCTTGTCTCCTGGAGAAGTAAGAAACAAAGTGTTCTCTCCCGGTCTAGTGCTGAAGCAGAATACAGGTCCATGGCTCACGGAGTGGCTGAAATCCTATGGCTAAGATCTCTACTTGAGGAGTTGGGTATTGAGTATGAGAAGCCCCTGATGCTGTATTGTGATAATCAAGCAGCTATTAACATAGCACATAATCCAGTGCAGCATGACAGAACCAAACACATTGAATTTGACTGACATTTTGTACGAGAGAGGGTCTCATCTCAAGAAGTATGCCTCCCTTACATCACATCCAGTATGCAACTAGCAGATATCCTCACTAAATCTGTGTCAAGAAAGAAGCTAGAGGCGGATCTATCCAAGTTGGGAATGATAAACATTTACTCCCAACTTGAGGGGGAGTGTAGAGAACACTGATGTAGGCCCCACAGCTGTGGTCCCACTCTGTCCGTAGGGCAGAATGTTCCTAGTCATCCTAGGGTTAGCTATTGTTATTCTAGTTGTTATTAATTTTTCAGTTTTATATTATTGTGTGTTATGTAAATACCAAGGGCAGATGTGTCCTTTCATGTAACTAGCATAACCTATAAATATTAATAGAAGTGGCGGGGGCAGAATTATTCAGATTCTGTCCTTCCTTTCAAAATTTCTGTTCTACTGCTCTTTCTCTACTCTTTCTCCTCTTTCTCCTCTTTCCTCTTCACCTTCTTTTCGAACCTGAAATCTCTTAGTGTTCAAGACTGATAGCAGTCTTGAACAACTACAAAAGCCACCATGTTGAACACTATGGTGTTGACAATCGAGGACAGGGTTGACCAACTTGAGGTTAGCTTGCTTGGTTTGATGGGGACATGAAGGAGATTAAGGTGGCTTTGGTGGCGGTGATGATTTAGCTCGAGAAGTTTTCTTTGATGGCAAGGCATGGGAATGAGTAAGAGGCTTTTTGTAGTGAGGGCCGCAAACAAAACCTAAGAGCACTTGTCAAGTTCGTCAAACTTGACTTTGTCTATTTCTCAGGCGAGGACCCTCTGTCCTGGATGCTCAAATTAGAGAAATATTTATACCATCAGACTTTGGGATATCAAAGAGTCTCGGGGGCTTCCATTTACCTAGAAGGAGATGCCAGTGGTTTAGATCATCTAATCCCCAATGTAGCTGGGCTGATTTTACAAAAGGCACTCTGTGCTAGATTTGGACCAACAACCTATGAGGACTTTGATGAGCTTTTGTCAAAACTTAGACAAATGGGGATGGTGAAGGAAGATCTGGTTGAGTTTGAGAAAATAGCAATTAAGGTTTCCGATTGGTTTGAGAAGGCCTTGGTGGGGAATTTTGTTTGGGGGGGTGTGGTGAAAGAGGAGATCGGACCGGAAGTGAAGTCTTGGAGGCCGACCATTATCATGGCAACAACTGGCCTAGCTCAACTACAGGAAGAAAAGTTGAACCGGGCCAAGAAGCTCACCTGATCGGTTGAACCAATACTTAAACACCCTGGTTTGAGATCAGACCATATAGGTCCAAACTCCAAACAACCCCAAGGGAGCAGCCCAACTCACTATACCCTTTAAATGTCTCATCGGGTTGAGATGCAATATCGTAGGGTGAAGGACTTATGCTACAATTGTGATGACAAGTTTGGGCCTGGGTACAAGTGCAAGGCCTAATAGGTCTACTTACTTGAGAAGGAAGACTCATACATGAATGCCCAATTGGGCCTAAAAACCCATAAAAAAAGGAGGGTGATGGTGAGTTAATGTGGATGGGGGCTCCTGAAATTTCTTTACAGGCCTTAATTGGCAAAATCTCTCCTTAGGCAATTTAGTTTTGAAGAATAAAGCTCTCTTAGGTAAATGGAAGGGATTAGGGAATTTAGTTTTGAAGAATAGAGCTCTCTTAGGTAAATGGTTGTGGAGGTGGCCCTTAGAACTGGAAAGGCTGTGGCATGAGGTGATAGAGAATACATGGCAGTTCAGGAAATGGATGGGATGCTGGTGTATCGCGTCGAGCCACGTTGGCAACTCCTTGGAAAGCAATTCAGAGTATCCTCCCTTTTTCCCTCAACTTTATCAGGTATGATGTCAATTCTGGTACTTATGTATTATTTTGGGAAGACATCTAGGTGGGCAATTCTGCCCTGAAGGACAGTTTCCCTTCTCTTTATTCCCTTTCTTGTCACAAGAATAAAGCAATCTCACACTTTCTTCCAACATCTGTTTCTCCTTCCTCTCTGGATTGGGACTTGAGGGATCATGAGCTTTCTTGTGTTTCAGACCTTTTGTCACTACTTGGAAGTGTTTGTCTGGACCCTCTCAGATCTTATGTAAGAATTTGGTCCCCTAATCCAAAAGGTTACTTCACGTGTGGCTCCTTCTTTAAGTCCCTTTGCTCTTCCTTGGGATAGTTGGGTTTTCCAACTAAGGAGATCTGGTCTAGACCTGTACCTCTTAAAATTATTATTTTCTGCTGGGAGGTGTTCTATAGGAAAATCAACACTTCAGACCTACTGCAGATGAGAAGGCCTTCCATGTGCTTGTCTCCTAATTGGTGTGTAATTTGCAGGGCTAATGGTGAGGATTTCTCTCACTTACTTTTAACCTGTTCTTTTTCTAATGCTATTTGGAGCTGGATCTTTGCCTTGTTTGGGTGCAGGTGGAATTTGGCTACAACTGTAGATCAGCTCTTTGACCCTTCCTTCTTTGTGTGGCCCACAAAGATTGGTAAAACAATGTGGAGATGCATTAGAGCTGCTGCTCTATGGACAATTGGGGAAGAAAGAAATGCGAGGATTTTCCAAGAGAATGAGAGAAATATTCAGAACATAAAGGATTGCATTTTGACGAGGGCAATCCATTGGCTTAGATCATTGGAATCCTTTAAAATATACTCCTTTGATGACATATGGAGGAATTGGATAGTTATGGCTAGTAGCAGTACTAGGAAGAGCAGGGTACCAGCTGTGTGGGTGCCTCCTTCTGAAGGCTGGACAAAGCTGAATTTTGATGGTAGCATCCAAGGAAATCCAGGTCCATCAGGGATAGGAGGGGTACTGAGAGATAAAGACAGAAATATCTTAGCTTTATTCTCAGGCTCCGTGGGTATAGGAGACTATTAGAGCTGAGCTTCTAGCGGCGGTACAAGGCATTCAGATTGCAGATCAGTTAGGAGTTAAGAATTTTCTTATTGAAGGAGATTCCAAAGTTGTCGTGGGTTGGTTAAAAAATCCAGATTCAGTTATTTGGTGCTACAGGGACATTATGAGGAAAGTTAAGTGGTTTTCAATGAACATGACTGTTAGTTCTCAGTGGGTGGGTAGAACAGCTAATGCCATAGTGGATGGGTTAGCTAAGCAAGGGGTATCAAGGGAACATTTATTCTGGGCAGCTCTGTAAACTTTCATTTCCAAGCCTAATGTAGTACTTTGTTGTTGTTGAGGAGTGGAACTAGCTCGTGCCTCTCTTTGGGCAGTCTGTATTGTAAACATCACTTTGTTTCCTCAGAATAAATTACCATTCATTTATCAAAAAAAAGAAAAATCTCTCCTTAAGCAGTATGAATTAAGTGGGTTCTTATGGATCGACTGGTGTTAGCTTTTATTGATAGCAGTAGCTTGCTTAATCTTGTGACATAATTACTCTCTAAACAACTAGGATTGGCAGTTCACCACTCTTAACCTTTTTTAGTCCAGGTGCCAATGGAGGCCAAATTGCTTGTGATGGCCTATGTAAGGGGTTGCAATTGAAAATACAAATAAACTTGTTTGAGGTGGACTTGTACCCACTACAGTTCTCAGGGGCTGATGTGATCTTTGGGGTGCAATGGTTGCACAAACTGGGAGAACATGACCATGGAATTCTACTTAAATGGGAATCCATTTTACTTGAAGGGAAATGGGCCAAGGTCTTCCCGATCTGAATGCATTCAGGCCCTTATCAAGACCAGACATCAGTCTCAGCAACCTGTGTTCATGAGTCATGACCTGGATCCTATGGGCCTCACCTAGTCTAGCTCTCAACAGGAAACCTGTAATGCCCCCTATGGCACCCAATTGTAAACCTTGCAGAAGCAGTTCTTAGATGTGTTCTAGGAGCCACAAGGGCTTCCATCAGTCTGTCCAAAAGATCGCCACAAACCTATCACACTCAGTTGTTGTGGACCGGTTAACTAAATACGGACATTTTGTAGCCCTATCCCACCTATACAGTGCCATCCAAGTGGCTGAAGCATATGTGAAATTGCACAGTACACCTGGGGCCATCTTATCTGACACATTCCTTAGCTGGCTTCACCATTTGATGAGCTATCACCCCCAATTGGTTGTCTAAACTCAAAACTGAGGTCCTTAATAGGTGTTTGGTGACTTAGAAGAGAAGGAGAATTGAAGAGCTTGAACTCTATTAAGACAAAATTCAACTAGCAGGTTGGGGAGAGGAGGTGCAAGGAAGAAAAAAGGAGATATGAGTCTGGTGCACAGCTGTTTGCTAGGAGGGAAGTTTGATTGGTAGAGTTGGAGTTTGGAGGGTTTTTGGAGTGTGTCGGGAAAAGGAATGTCTGATAGGATCTTGATTGTTGGTTGTATAGGTTCTTTTTTCTCTTTTTGGTGGGCATTTTATATGGTGTAGACACTCTGATTAGAAAGTGGGATGGGATGTTGGCTGTTCATATTTGGATTGGTGATGCGTTATTATCTTTGTTTATCTCTTCTATCTTTTTCTTTTAATGAATTTTCTTTTTATTATAAAAGATGATTTTTATTGTAATACCACAATATGTATATTGGAATTAGTATGCGCAAATGCTCTCTCTCTCTCTCTTTAATTTTTTTTTGTCATGTATAGTTTTCTTGAAGAATTGGGTTCCTTCTTAGTTTTATTAACAATTAATATTTGTGCTGTAGGATGAGATACGGAGGAGTTTGGGCATATGCCCGCAACATGATATTCTCTTTCCAGAGCTTACCGTAAGCGATTTTTTGGTTCTGACTTATGTTTGATTCTGTATCAGTTATTTTTTTTTTACTATGCTAACTAGGTAGAGGCCTTTGGAATTTTACCTGTTTTCTTTTGCTTCAAAGTTAAAATTGAAAAGGTGAAGTTCCATGTTTAAGTTTTTTGATGGTTTCACTAAAATTTTCTTTTGTTGTATATTACTGGAGGGTTTAGTAGTAGTTAATGGTGCCTCTATTTGTATTTCATATTTTTATTATTTATTGAAAATTCTGGTTTGTGATCTTAATTGTGGATGGAGTAGTCATACGAGCCACTTTTTTCCAACTTATTTTTCTTTTTTAGACAATTTTCTTGATCTATGTTAATTATACTTTTGATTGTAAGTAAAACCCGAATAGGACTTAAGAAATCAGCACTTCTGCTGGTACTCTAAGCAAAATGTTTTTTGTTTTTGTTTGTGACATTCTGACATCCATGTAGTTTTCTTCTTAATGCTTCTTAATGTTTTATTACATTCCATGTTATTTCAACCAAAGTTTATATTTTCAGTTTGCTATGTGAGTCTTTTAACTTCATGGTATAGTTTCCTTTTTTTTTCTCTCTGGAAGACACTTGAGGTTTTGACAATAGCCAAAATACATTTATATCTATTATAATTCGGCCTGCCTTTGAGTTCTGTTAGTCTGATAACAACCAAGAAGAGAGAAGAAGAAAGAAGAAAGAAAGAGAGAGAGAGAAAGGAGGAGAAAAGGAGAGAAGAAAAGTCTGGTTCGAATTATGGAAAGATCACATCTCCCATTCGGCCAGACATGTTTTATATTACTAACATAATGGAAAAGACACATGTGCCCTTATTTAAGTGAGGGACACTAGTTCTAATATAATATTACAGATCAACAACCTCAACATAAGTATAAGGACAGAAATACCCCTACACTAACACTCCCCCTCAAGTTGGTGAATATATAACATATAATCCCAGCTTGTTACGTATGTAGTCCACTCTTCCCCGACTCAACCCTTTTGCAAATAAGTCTGCCCACTGGTTCCCTGTGTTAACATATGCAGTGTCTATCACTCCATTCAGCACCTTCTCTCTCACAAAATGACAGTCAACCTCTATGTGCTTGGTTCTTTCATGAAACACCGGATTAGAAGACATATGAACCGCAACCTGATTGTCACAATAGAGCTTCATTGGAGTGTTAATATTGTATCCTATCTCCTGTAGAAGGTTCCTTAGCCACACTAATTCACAACCAGTATGTGCTATAGCTCTATATTCTGCCTCTGCATTGCTTCTCGCCACGACTGTCTGCTTCTTACTTTTCTATGTCATCAGATTACCCCCAAGAAAATTGCAATAGCCTGTGGTAGACCTCCTATTAGACATAGAACCGGCCCAATCAGCATCAGTATACCCTTCTATTTCAAGTTTTCCACCACTTTTGTATATCAAACCACGACCAGGGGCCCCTTTTAAATACCTCACAATTCTTAGAACCGCATCCCAATGAGGAACCAGAGGTTTCTGCATGAACTGACTTACCACACTAACCGCAAATGAAATATCTGGCCGGGTAATGGTTAGGTAGTTCAGCTTACCTACAAGTTGCCGGTATCTACCAAGGTCTTCAAACACTTCACCCATATCACTACTCAGCCTAGTATTTGTTTCCATAGGTGTTTTAGTTGGTTTAGCACCTAACAAACCTGTTTCCTCCAGCAAATCAAGTACATATTTCCTCTAACACAAATTAATACTATGTTTAGATCTTGCTACTTCTATCCCCAAGAAATATTTCAATTTACCAAGGTCCTTTGTTTGAAAATGTTCCTATTAGAAAAGTCTTCAACCTGTCAATGCCCATTTTATCATTCCCGGTAATAACAATATCATCTACATACACCACCAATAGGATTTTTCCTGCCTGAGAGTCATGACTGAAGATGGAATGATCAACTTGGCACTGTTTCATACCAAACTTCTTTACCACCTCACTGAACCTACCAAACCATGCTTGAGGAGACTGTTTAAGCCCATATATAGCCTTCTTTAGTCTGCATACCTTACCATCCTCCCCCTGAGCAACAAACCCTGGTGGTTGCTCCATGTAGACCTCCTCGAGCAAATCACCATGCAAAAAAGCATTCTTGATATCAAGCTGATAGAGGGGCCAATCATACATAGCAGCAAGAGAGATCACAACACGAACCGAACCTATCTTAGCAACTGGGGAGGTGGTCTCTGTGCAGTCAATACCATAGGTTTGGTAGTACCCTTTTGCAACCAATCGAGCTTTCAGGCGCTCAACACTACCATCGGGTAAATACTTAACAATATAAACCCACTTACAACCGACAACCTGCTTCCCAAGAGGAAGAGTGGTGAGGTCCCAAGTATGATTATGAATTAGAGGTGAGAGTTCTTCCATTGCACGACACCACTCTAGAGAGGCAAGGGCTTCCTAGACATCCTTAGGGACAACAACTGAGGATAACAAAGAGATAAACTGGCGATGGGAAGCAGAAAGGTGAGTGAGTGAAACATAATTAGAAATAGGATGAAGGGTACATGTGCGTTTACCTTTCCGCAAGGCAATGGGAAGATCAAGATCAGATACTGGGTTTGGGGTTGGTGTGGAAACAATTGCCGGATCTGTTGACGGTGATGGAGCCGGAGGAGTAGCAGCCGATACATGTGCGCGATGTGTATACACTTGACGGATAGGTGGGCGTTCAATAGGTGGTGGCACTGGAGGCAAGGACTTGGTCACGCCTGGAACAAGGGGAACAGAATCGGCAACTGGAAGTGGAAGAGGGGGAGGTGATGAGGAGGAAGAAGCATCACCGGAGCCCAAGAAAAACGGAGTAGACTCAAAGAAGGTAACATCAACACACACAAAGGAACATCGAGAACTAGGATGGTAACACTTATACCCTTTCTGGGTCCGGGAATAGCCAAGGAAGATGCACTTAATGGATCGTGCATCTAACTTGTCCTTCCCGGGGCCCAGATTATGGACGAAGCAGACACACCCAAAAACCCGAGGAGAAAGAGGAAACAGAGACAAGGTGGGAAACAAGGTAGTGAATGGGGAATGACCATCAAGAATAGACGTGGGCATCCGATTAATCAAGAAGCAAGAAGTAAGCCCCGCATCACTCCAAAAGGGTTTGGGAACATTCATGTGATGCATGAGGGATTGTGTTGTTTCCAAAAGATGGCGATTCTTTCTCTCAGCCACCCCTTTTTGTTGTGCGGTGTAGGTACATGAGGTCTGATGTATAATGCCATGTTGGTCCAAGTATTCTTGAAATGATGAAGATAAATATTCACGGCCATTATCAGAACGAAAAATTTTAATGTGAACACCAAATTGATTGTGAATCTCAGCATAAAATTTTTGGAAGATGGTAAACAATTCACTTCTTTCTTTCATTAAATAGAGCCACGTCATCCTTGAAAAATCATCAACAAAAATGACAAAATATCTATATCCATTGTATGACATCACTTTATAAGGACCCCAAACATCTGAATGAACCAAAGAAAAAGGACTCGACACATGGTTATCAACCCTAGGACTAAAGGGAACACGATGATGTTTCCCCAACTGACACGACTCACAATCTAAAACAAAAAGTTGACTCAACGAAGGAACCAAAGATTTCAAAACTTTTAGCGAAGGATGACCAAATCGACAGTGCCACTGGAGAGGAGAGAGGGATGACTGGAGAGCTGTTGATGTTCTTCCACCACCGTCAAGATAATGCAATCCACCGGCTTTATGCCCTCCACCAATCTTCATCTCCGTCTTGAGATCCTTAAAAACACACATAGAAGGGTAAAAAGTAATAGAGCAATTGAGTGACTTGGTCAACTTACTAACAGACATAAGGTTAAACGGAAATTTAGGGACATACAAAACTGAGGATAAAGATAAGGGGGTGAAGTTAACATTGCCAACACCACAAATCGAGGATGTGGAACCATTAGCAAGGGTAACAGATTGTGATGTTGAGCAATGAGAGAGGGAAGAAAACACACTTGGAGTTTCAGTCATGTGATCGGAGGCTCCAGAGTCAGTAATCCAGGGATTGGGTGTGGATGCCAAACAAGCCATACCTGAGTGTGCAAAAGTAGCCGTGTTCTGCTGAGATGTGGATTGGACAAACCTCTCATACTCATCACGGGGAACACTCACCATCTCCTTCCCGGGAACATCTGTGGATGTAGGAGGCATCTGATCAGCTAAACGATTCTCTTGTCTGAAACTGGTGTCACTAGTTAGGGCATGATTGGCCCAAGTTGAGTGTGGTCCATGCAAGTCATAGCAATAATTAATGGTATGTCCATCTATACCACAATGAGTACATCTCCTCGGACCCAAGCCACGTCCTCTGCCACGGGCTCCCCTTGAATCTCTACCTCCAGTATGACCACCACCACGGTTATATGTAGGTCCACCATCACTCCGGCCATATAATGGACCACTGCTACCACCACGGCCAGACTGAGCTCCTCAAGCTCCACCTCTAACACCACGACCCCTTGACACTGCAAAGGCTGATCTATCAGAGACATTAGAGTTCTCAGTAGATCCAATGGAAGTCCTCCGAAGTCGAGCAAACACCTCTTCTAAGGAAGGGAGAGCTGACCCTCCTAGTATCTGAGCCCGCACTGGTTCATACTCAGATTTCAGCCCCACCAAAAATCGAGTCACATCAAGCTGTTCTCTCTGTTGTTGCTGAATTTTGACATCAGAAGTGAGGGGGTGATAAACATTCAACTCATTACGAATGTTTCTCATACTAGCATAGTACTCCTTAAGACTCTGATCGCCCTGTTGCAGATTAAAGTATTCCTGATACAGCTGATATACTCTGGTTGTATTGTCTTGACCAGAATACAATTTCTTAGCCTGGTCCCACACATCTTTACATTAATCTTGGGTTCCATACTGTTCCATAACCATGTGATAATCTGTGCATCCTCTTGTTCCCAGTCTTCATACTCATGAGAATCAGTGGAGGGTTTCTCCTCCCTTATGTGTTTCACCTTCTTCTTTGCCTTCAGACAAACTTCTACAGGTTTAGCCCAAGGTACATAATTCTCTCCATTTAGTTTAATGGAGGTCATTTGAACATTCAGGTAGTCAGTAGGTATCATCACATTAGATTTGCTATTACTATTATCTCCCATTGCTGAATTCTGTTATTATTGAATTTGGCACACTGCACACTACTTGATCACACTGATCACACTGGTTTCAGCACTTGTTATTGCTGAAGGTTGCAGTCTTTACACCACAAACCCTACCCTACGACTACCTGAAATCTCACCACTATATGAGAACCACTCCCCCTTCAAATCACATAAAAAGTAGCATAAACCCCAGCACACTACAGTTTGAAATCCCATCATACGATCTGAAACATACTTCCTGTTTGATTCATAACAAAAATATGCATAGAAATCTCTTACCTCATCACCCGAAAAACAAACCACACAAGAAGAAAATCAGTCCACACAAGACACCCACTGCACCACACGAATCAGCCCTCTTCTCTTCATCGATTAGGGGAGGGCTTCTTAGAAACTACAGCAACCGACCATGAACAGCACAAATGGAGGCATAGAAACCTCCAAGGGAAGAGGGCGACCACTCCTTTTCAGCCGTCCCTTATCTCCAATCGATGGCAGAGAAATCAAGAGAAAACCCTAGATTGAGTGTGCAGAAAACAGAAATCTGGGCAGATCCGAGTTGCTTAGTTGTGCTCTGATACCATATTATAATTCGGCCTGCCTTTGAGTTCTGTTAGTCTGATAACTGCCAAGAAGAGAGAAGAAGAAAGAAGAAAGAAAGAGAGAGAGAAAGGAGGAGAAAAGGAGAGAAGAAAAGTCTGGTTCGAATTATGGAAAGATCACATCTCCCATTCGGCCAGACATGTTTTATATTACTAACATAATGGAAAAGACACATGTGCCCTTATTTAAGTGAGGGACACTAGTTCTAATATAATATTATAGATCAGCAACCTCAACATAAGTATAAAGACAGAAATACCCCTACACTAACAATATCAATCTTCTGTATATGTTTCGATACTCTACGTGTCCATAGATTCTCTTGATTTCATTTGGCTTTGTCATTAGAAGAAGTAATTTTGCCCATCCACCACGGTTTGCAAGGCTCCAATTGTGATTAACTATTGATTTGTTGCTGCATTATCTTAGATCTTCACCACCATTGCACATCTTGTACCTATCACTTTTGCATTGCACATTGTAGCATCCTTAGTTGTTCTTTGAGTCATGAATGTACTGTTTGGAGCATGTATCTAATGGGCTTTGCTGTCTCTACTGTTGTCCCCTTTGATTGCCAGACCTATAAATTTTATATTCATTTTCATGGGCTTTTCTGTCCCTACCATTGTTCTCAAAGATTCTATTCTTCTCCAATCAGCAGCGTAATATATTATCTATAAAAAAAGTACTCAGCAACATAATCTATGGACTACCACAGCCTGGAGAATCTTCCATTGAAGTCCTACCCTCAACATTGTAGTGTCCTCAGTAGTTCTTTGAGTCATGAATGTACTGTTGGGGGCATGTATCTCGTTCTTGGGTATCAATGTGAATTCAAATGGACAAGAACCTTATTATAATACCACTTGAAAGCATCTAAAAATCAATCAAAGGGACAATAAGATTCATAGTTATAAAATTAGGAAGAAACAATGACAATTTTTGTCTGTACACAGCAATGAGGAAGACGATAATTTGTTTGAGAAAAAATATTCACAACTTTCTATTTCTTTTTTGTTTCTGTATTTTTTTGACTTTCTTTATCTTTTTCATTCGAAAAGGGTTTATGTTAATGGTACAAAAGTTATTCACAACTATCTTACGTTAACCATATCTTATCTTATGGTTGCAGTTTTATTCACAAGTTTAGAGTCTCCATCCTGGTGGTTGCAATTTTACTACCTTATATTATGGTAACCATATATCTGCCAACCATACAAATCAGTTGTCGAAGCTCATCTTAAGTTGGATAGTTTGTTGTATTTATGGAACTTGGTCATTGGATATCTTGTGTTAGAGCTTATTCAAATCTCCTAATGCCCTAAAATATGAAATTGTTGGAGTGTTGAAGCTCTATTATGTATGATGAAAGAGGGTAATTTAGGAAGAAAATTCATAATCAGGGATTTTAATGTAATATTTTCCCCATTGAGGAGGACTATTTTGTAGTACAAAGCATCTCTCTCATAGTCTCATTTGAGACAGATAGATTTTCTTTGGTTCGTAGCCCCAATTTTTCTTTATCTTTCCCTAATTCTCTTCTTTCCTCTCTTCTCCCATGCCACTCATGACAACGGAAATAAAAAGGTCTCTAAATAAGTAATTAAGTTCAAAAAAGTCAAAATTACAACGGTTCAGTTTTAAATGAACACTAAAGAAATATAACTCCGTAGATGATTGAATAGTGGCTGGTTAACATGTGGAATTTTGGGTTCATCTTTGATCATGAACATTCTCACCTGTTGTTTGCACTACTTTTGCTCTCCTAACATATATGTGGTCACATTTTGTTAGGAAAGAGGAACAATTGACCTTTTGTCCAGTCTTGTACCAGCCTTTAATGTCTTCATATTTAATTTCATTGCTTTGGGGTTGATTTGGTATCTTTTTCCAGGCTAGTGGATTATTGGTGTTACTTTTTTTGGGTCCCACAACAGGACTTAAAAGGCTTTTATGTTTGTCTGTCTTAGCAAGTTTTTAATTGTCCTGTAACTTGTTTGGGGACTACAGTTCTTAAAAGGTTATAAAATTAGATTTGAGCATGCATTGGTGTCTATAGGGTTTTGGCAATAAAAATTTTTGTTTTTTTTGCCATAGTGGTACTGTCATCAGTGTTTCCCCTTCATTGTCTTCTTTCTCTTCTACTTTTCTTCTCTAATTTGTTAATAGGTATTTTCTCTTGGGTTGGCTTGCATTATGTGTGATTCTGGTAGCACTTTATTTGTATAGTGACACTAAATCTACATAAGAAATTGTACCTTACAGGTCAAGGAACATTTGGAAATATTTGCCATTTTGAAGGGGGGTGATGAAGGGTCATTGGACAACATTGTGACTGAAATGATTGATGAAGTAAGTTTGTAGTACTTGTGTAACCAATTATTCCATGAAATATTGTTGTGGTTTAAAATGTGTGTGCATCTTAAGAAATCTTTTGGATGAAGTTTGGTTGAGATGAGTTGACTACAGGCCCCTTTGCTAGTATGTACTAAACAGTGAAATCCCTTCTGTTGATAATTTAGGCAACCAAATAATTGATGGGTGGGTTGAATATTTGAACTCAGTAGAAGTTATTTAGAGTCAATAATTTATATTGGTACTATTTATTTATTTATTTGATATGGTAGTGTTTTGTATAAATTGCCTCACTGATACATAAATATACATGCCTTGCACATGGATATGCATGCCTTGGGGAAGAAAATTCTTACTCAGTCTGTGGACTTAATTAGAAGCATATTATCTTCAAGAAGTTTTTGTTAATTAAACAATTTCAATGACCCAATATTTTCTTTTCTTTTGCTCTTCAATCCTGCAAGCTTTTATTTTATTTTTTGTTTTATCCCTTTTAATAAGTTTATACTGATGATACCGTTGTCAGGTGGGTTTGGCAGATAAAGTCAACACAGTTGTTAGTTCTCTTTCTGGTGGCATGAAGAGAAAACTGTCTCTTGGAATTGCACTCATAGGAAATAGTAAGGTACATGGCATTTTCTTTTATGATGTTTAAAATTTATTAATCAAGAAGAATGATTTAAAGGAATCATACGCAATTGTTACCTCCTACCCATGTACAGGTAGAGGCCATGCACGGCACAGCCCAAGTCAATAAAATCATTTTGGAAAAACAAAGGATGATCAGCTAAGACTGAGTAAGGACCGATCATCAAAGAACAAGCAAGATCTTACTCCTCTTAAGCCTTTGTGCATATAGTGTCAGGAAGAGACAATTCCTACCTCATGCCATGCACGGCACAGCCCAAGTCAATAAAATCATTTTGGAAAAACAAAGGATGATCAGCTAAGACTGAGTAAGGACCGATCATCAAAGAACAAGCAAGATCTTACTCCTCTTAAGCCTTTGTACATATAGTGTCAGGAAGAGACAATTCCTACCTCATTCCTGGCTCTTGAGAACTTCAGTAGATTTGCATCTTTTCTCTAAAATCCTACAATTCCTTTTCCTCGATATAGCCCATATAATGACAAAAGGGAAAATTCTCGATGTAACAGGCCCTAGGGGAGCAAATAGTTTGCTGATTTTTTTGGGTCAATAACATTACATTTTATTAATATGAAAAATAAGCATGGTACAACAGAAAGCTATGGGAAGAGGTAAACTCTCTTAACCCTCCCCAAGAAAAAAAAAACAGGTTACAATACTGCTCAGAACATTTGTTCCCTTCCCACCCCTTGCTTAGCAAGTGCATCCGCATATGAGTTGGCACTTCTCTTTACCCATTGAATCTGAATTTCTACTCCCTGAGTTAACCATTTGAACTCCCTCTTTTCATTAGCAAATATCCATATTCTTTTCTTTTCCTTTTGCAACCTTTCTATAACCACATTAAAGTCTCCTTCTAGAATAATCTGTTGTACATTCAATTCCTTAACCTTCCTTGGCCCGTCCAATACTGCCATGATTTCAGCTCTAAGAGAACCCCTCACCCAAATAGGTCCGGAATACAGCACAATAACTTTCCCTTCCTCATATCTAAAGGTTCCTCCAATACCTGAAGGTCCTAGATTACCTTGACTGCTCCCATCAAATTTGAATTTGATAAATCTAGGGGCTGAGTTAGCCACTTCCAGTTTCTAATAAATACCTCTGTAGATATATCTTTAAACAGCTCTAATGATTTTACCCATTACATCACTTTGATAGTTGCAACATCAATTATTGCTTCTTTACTTCTTCCCTTTTCAGTAAAAATCCATGACTTCCTTTCTTCCCATATTGTCTAATAAATAGCAGCTTGTACACATGTCCACATTACACTGCCCATCTTCTTTGACCACCTAACAAAGGAAGAAGCAAACAAACCTTGTACACTTGGAGGGGGGGGGGGGGAGTCCAGCAGCAACCAAACAAAGAAAAGAACCAATCTCAAATAGCAGAAGCAAAAGCACATGAGATTAAGAATGTCCCAACAATCTTGATAAAAAGCCATTGTAAAACCATCTAGACCCGGTACTTAGATCTATTCATAGAGAATATTGCTTCCTTTATTTCCTCTAGATCAATACTCCTTTCAATCCATAACTTCAACTCCTCAAATAATTTGGGCCAAACCAATCCATATAACTACAATTAATTCTCTAGGGGTCTCCTGTATATGGATTTAAAATGTTTCACAAATGCCCTTGCAATCTCCAAATGTTGTGCGAGTCACTGCATTAATCTCCAATTCTATATGAATTTCTCCTTCTTCCAACTAATTCTTATTCAAACAAAAGATCCTCCAATTGCTTCCTTAAGGCCCATCTCATCTCCTTATCCCCTTCCTTAAATGTCACTTCCTCTTCTTTGGCATCCAAATCCTCAATTTGACTAATAATCTCTTGTTTCCTCTCTTAATCCTTCCAAACTGTTGGATGCTCCATTCTTTTATCTTGGCTTTTAATTCCTTTAATTTCCAAAGAACTTCATTCCCTACTAATTTACCCTTGAGTTGTTGTTGTTCCACCCGTCTTTTACTTTCTCGACAAATCTAGGGTGAGACAACCACATGTTCTCAAATCTAAACAGGGCTGAACTTCTACTACCCAACTCTTTAGTAATAGTAATAGGGTAATGATTAGATGTAGTGAACAAAAATCTGTCAAGTTTTTTTTTTTTGGTAAAAAATTCTGTCAAGTTTAGAACATATAGGAGTAGTCTGAAGGTTGGAATAGGTATAGTTATAATGCAGGAGAGGCACTTCTTTTATCTCAAAATTGTTTATAAAGGTTTTAAATTTCCTCATGCTTGTATTGATTCTTTGCCTCAATTTGTTAGTATCTTCTATAAAAGTAATAGCATTGAAGTCTCCACCTATGCACCATGGTCCTTCCCAAAGTCCTCTAATGTCTTCCAATTTCCTCCCACATCCCCTGTCTTTCTTTGTATCCATTTGGGCCATATATATTTGTCAACACCCATTCAAATCCATTTGACCTCTGTCTAAACTTAATGGAAACAATAAAGTTTCCAATAAGTTCTTTAATTTCTTCTATTGCCTCCTCTTTCCACAAGGTCACCATGCCTCCTGATGTCCCCCAAGATGGACACCTTACCCAATTAATTCCCCTTGGCTTCCATACACTTTTAGCCTACCTTGAGTCAAATTCTGCCAATTTAGATTCCTGGAAAATCACTACATCTGGGCGTTCTTTCCTTAATACTACCTTTATTATAGTCCTCTTTCTTACATTCTCCAGCCCTCTTACATTCCAACTTAAAATCTTCATTTCACCTAACAATCAGCCCCTTTTACTCTACCCTCTATTTGTTCCCTCTGCTCCTCCCTCTTCTCTCTCTAAATTCCCTTTCCCCTTCTACATCAAGTTTTAATCTTTCAGCTTCACTTAACTTCCTTTTCCTCACCTTTCCTTCATCCTTTCTTCTCAGAAAGACTTTTAATTCATTTAGATTTTTCAGTCTCCCCAGTTTCCTACAAAATCAGGCACAGAATCTTCCTTCTCATTTTCATTAGTCTTCTCACCTTCTTCCTTCTCCCTACCTCCCTCATCTCTTTCCACTTTGTCCCTCATTGACTGACTGAGGGTGCAGGTGGTGGAGTCCGGTGCCATCTCTCTTCTATTTAAATTGTCAGTGGTGAAACATTTCCCCTATGTGGCAATCCAGGATAAAATGGAAATACTGGAGGGTACAACAGTGTCCCAAATAGCCTTGTTAGGGAAGCCGGGGTTGGCTTGATAAAGAATTAAACAGAAGGATCTAACTAAGAAAACCCTAGATGAGTTAGCAACCCAAACTCTTTTTTATCAGAAAAAGAAAACCCTTCTATTTTTTCTCCCTCCATATACTGCAATGAATTGTAAATAAAATTGCACTCCACAATTCCCTAGCTTTCTTACCAATCGATATTGATGGCGACATTGAAATTACAACGTTGCTGCTGAGATGGTATTACCGGCAGTCTTATGAACAGTTAAAAGAAGAATGCCAAATTGAGATAAACACCTTGCATTAGCTAAATAAATGGATCAAATCTTCATAGTTCCTGTACATGATGTATTGATTAGCTAACTGAAATCCTCTTGATTTTAGATAAGGATCAGAATACTATTCATTGATAATAACCACATAAAAGCTTAACTCTAGGAAGTATAGGATTTCCCCAAACTTTTTTCAAATCAAATTTCTCAACTTGGTTGTTGGTTGCTTCTTCTTGTATACTCTTGTATACTTTCTTCTTATTTATTTTAATATAATACTTATCTTCTTCAAAAAGAATACAAAAAAAAAATGCTTTACTTGATTTCTAACATGCACTTCATACAAAGACCTAACAGTAAATTTGTTAACCAAACACTCTTTCAGCATCTAGATCCTACATTCAGCTTTATGTGAATTATTCTTCAACTCTGCCTACCTATAAAACAGATAAATGCATTCTTAAAACTTCTTTTCCAGCCTTTAAAACCTGAACACTAAACCACCTAGGAACCTTATCTCAAAGCATTGACTGACAGTTATGTTGGAGTGATTTATCTCAATCTACCATTCCCAACCAGAAATTTAGTACAATATTCAATGAAGGAAACTGTGTGAAATTTTATAATTCCTTTTTAGATCCAAACATATAAGAGGAATGCACAATGCACCTCTCTAGAATTCCATTCCGTGCCCAACTCATACTTACTATCTCTTTTATCCAAAGGGAATCTCTCTCAAAAGCAAACCTCGAAAACCATTTTCCTGTTAATTCTTTATCCATGTCACATCTGCTTAAAGCCCAAAGTTCATTTTTGTTGACATTTATTGAGGCATTTGTCATTGCATTTTTTCAGGTTATTATTCTTGATGAGCCTACTAGTGGAATGGATCCATATTCAATGCGTTCGACATGGCAATTGATCAAGAAGATCAAAAAGGGGAGGATAATTTTATTGACCACACACTCTATGGATGAGGCTGATGTGCTAGGAGATCGGATTGCTATAATGGCTAATGGCTCTTTGAGATGCTGTGGAAGGTTCTTTCCATTTTAACTTTTCTCTTAATTAATAAAAGAAGCATATACTTAAACTTAACTCCATTCTTAGTCAAATATGTTAGCATCATGCATGCTATAAGTTTTACATATTAATTATTCCACCCTACTTAAGAAAAAGAAGGAAGAAATAAAATAAAGAAAAACAATGTAAGGAAACCAAAGCATGCTCCATATATTTGTGTGTATGGGAGACATCTCCTGCTTTTATTTAAGTACCAATGCCTTGGGATGCCAAATCTTTCCCTTTTTTCACTTTTCTTCAATTCTCTTACAACTTTCCTACTCCTATCCTATCTATATGAAAATCTTCATAATGCTAAAGGATAATAAAACTATTCAACAACAAACTTTCTAAATTCATTTTTTTTGAAGAAAAAAGGGTGGATGCTAATTAAGAATTTACATTGGTTAAAAAATAAAGTGATATGAGCAGAATTCGGATCTACTTATACTTGTGCAATCATTTAGAATATTTTTTTGGTAATCAAGTCATTCAGAATATTTTGGAAGAGGAAAATGGTGATAGAACCATATACAAATGAAATTGTGTCACAATTTCATGACCAAATTTGATTACTTGTCTCCCGAAGTTGCTCTTGGAAAACCATGTACTAAGTGCTGACATATAGGAATTTGCTTGGACTTTTTTTTTGTTTATTAAAGCAAACCTTGTTATTAACATAAGTTGATCAGATAATGATATGAAGTTGGAGCATCCTAAAAGGACCATGATGGGATCATACACCGAGTCTGCAATGATACTAGTTTGTTCATTACGGGTGAGGCATAGCTGCAGAAGGAGTTTATGCTTATGAAGTGGATTTATTTTAACTGAAATTAGGAGGAACTTGTGAGTCATTAATGTAATATATTGTAATTATTCTCAAAGATTTTTTTGGGGTTCAGGCAGGATCATTTTCCGAAGGAGTGGGGTTGCATCATTTTTTTTTTCTTCCTTTACTTTCTAAAGGGAGTGGAATCGTTCTACTAATTAACTTATATCCAATAATTTTAACAATGCAAAACCTGTGTTTAAATCCAACCTGAAAATTAGACCTTTCTTCTATCTGAGTGGCAAGTTAGTAGTTCAACTGTCAAGTTAAATGGGTCAGTCCATGATGTCAACATTAAATTAGGCACATCTCTAATATTTTATATTTGTCACATTAAACAAAAATAAGTATGATAAAATAAGATGTCATAATCAAATGATACATTTTCTATTCAGGTGGTGAGTCAATAGTTCAACCCATTTTGGTCAAACGGGTAAGGTAACTGATGGTTCAACCCATTTGGGTACATCTCTAGTATTATGTATTCATCATATTAAACAACAGTAAGTGTGATAAATGAGAACTATTTTTCTTAATGATCAAAATGGAATAAAAATACAACTTGGAAACAAACTGTTTTTCCATCTAAGTGGTTGGTCACAGTCCAATTGTTTGGGTAAAATGGGTCAACAAATGGTGTCATAATTAAATAATAAAAACTCAAATAGAAAGAAATAAAATATAAAAATACAAAATGTTGTTGATAAAAGTTGTGCACATCTCTAATATGAAATATCTATCATATTAAAAAACAATAAATATGATAAATAAGAAGTATTTTTATTAACAATGGAAATGGAATAAAGAATTTAAATCCACATCACATACTGCTTTGATTACTTATTTTAGTCTCATGGATTATTGATAAGGGTACTGAAATTCTTTTTGTTTTCTGAAATTATCACATGCAAATGCACATGCGCATTTACTAGTATAAAACAATATGTGCTTTATCTTCTTTCAAACAAAAAAAGAAGCAGAATACAATATTCCAGAGGATCCAGTAGATGTGTTTAAAATATGGGATCTTTCAAACTGGTCTGGGGATTTTACAAAAAATTGCCTGACAATTTCTTTGACTGATGCTCTTGCTTTTCTTCTTTGTTCTCTGCTTTCAATCCCTCATGGTTCTAGTAGACTGATGTACACACTGCTGTGTGAGATTGCATTGTCCTTGAATTACTTGCAAAGAAGAAAGAAAGAAAGAGGGATAGAGATAGCATACTAGAAAAAAATTTCATGACCCCTGAAGGCTAGGGTTGGATTGCCTCCAAGGAATTGACATTTGGAAAAACAGTAACAGATTGGGTTGCTCTTTGTTCTTCATTTTGCTTCTTGTAATACTTTGGGCAAAAAGGAGGTTATTTTTGTGTTTTTGAGTGTTACAATTTGCTTACTTTTAACTAGCTTTTCCACTAATAGGATGTTCTAATTGTTTTTCTTTTGGATTTATTAAATCCATGGCATCTATTTCTCAGTTATCATTTTCCTGTTGGCGCAGTTCTCTTTTCCTGAAGCATCAATATGGTGTTGGTTATACTCTTACTTTGGTCAAGGTTTGCTCATGTTTTGATATCTTTCACCATGAAATTTCTTGATTAGGTTTTATTATAATATTTAACTGGTGATGACTGATATGCCTTTCCCTGAATTCTTCAGACATCAGCTTGTGCTTCTGTAGCTGCTGACATTGTTTATCGTCATGTTCCAGATGCAACACGCTTGAGTGATGTATTCATCTTTCATTATGTTCTCATTAGTTTCTTTTGTCAGTTTTAATATTTATCTAGTTAATTATTTTTTCTCTATCAGGTGCTTGCATATTTTGCTCTTTATAATGTGAGAATGTTTAAAATCTGGAAGTAAGCTATTGGATAATGGATGCTGAATGGGATGAAGGTTTTTGTAGTTGGTCTTGTAGGGTTTTCTCTAAACATGTACTTTGAACATATGAAGTGGCAAAAAAGCCTAATATCTAATAAAGAGCTTCTTGATTTTCAGCATTCATAAATTGCTGGCTTGCTGCCATTTATATCAGCTGCATATTATCTTCTGGATGGCATATTTTCTTCTGAATAATATGGCAAGAAGAAGCTGAATGTAAATTTCCACATTTTGTAGTTGAAGTGGTGGATGCATGAGCATCCTTTTTACTTCAACCTATGCTTCCACATCTAAGATACCAGCCTGTGGAAATTCATCATTCAGGGAAAATTTCTTTGGTTATAGAAGAAAAACAACCTTCTGAAATAAACAGACTGTTTGAAAAGGTGCAGAAAAGTGATAAAGAACAGCAGAAACAGAGAATCAAGAAGAGAGAAGAGGAAGAAGGTGGCGGCACTAAGGGTTCAGAGAGAGATTTTCGAATCTAATCTCCTCTTACACCCTAACTCCTTTTCATTAACTTAATTTTAGTAATTTACAGAGAGGCCCTTAATTGGGTGAATAATTTAAAAAAGACATAACATAAGAATGGCCCATGTTGAGGCCCATTACAACAAAGAACATAAAGAAAAGATATAATAAAACAGTCTATGGGCCATTCGGCCCATCTTCTCTACACTCCCCCTCAAGCTGAGCATAGATGTCAATCATGCCAAGCTTGCTAGTATCATGCTGAAGTTTAGCCTTGGGGATGCTCTTGGTAAGGAAATCAACTAACTGTCCTTCAGAAGAGATAAATGGTAGACAAACTTCTCCAGAAGCCAATCTTTCTCGTATAAAATGTCTGTCAACTTCAATATGTTTGGTTCTGTCATGTTGCACTGAATTGTGAGCATTGTTGATGACAGCCTGATTATATTGTGAGCATTGTTGATGACAGCCTGATTATTAACATTAATGGCTTATCATACTCAATACCCAATTCCTCCATCAAGAATTGAAGCCACAATAGTTCAGAAACTCCATGAGCCTTGGCTCTTTATTCAGCTTCAGCTGAAGATCTAGCAACAACTAATTGTTTCTTGCTTCTCCAAGAAACAATATTACCTGCCACCAAACTATAGTACCAGAAGTTGATCTTCTATCATTAATGTTTTCGGCCCAATTAGCATCTGTGTAAGCCTCCAGTTTCATATGACCATGCTTAGCAAATAGAATTCCCTTTCTAGGAGAACCCTTTAAATAACACCGAATTCATTCTGCTGTTGCCATGTGAGTGTCCCTAAGAGCATGCATGAACTGACTAATGCAGCTGATAGCATATGCAATGTTTGGCCAAGTCATGAACAGATAGAGCAACTTCCCAAGTAACCTCTAGAAGACTCCCTTATCTTTCAACAATACTCCATCTGAGGCAGAAAGTTTATGACTCACATCAATAGGAGTAGCATCTGGTCTAGCACCCATCTTCCCTGTTTTAGTGAGCAAGTCAAGAACATACTTTCGTTGAGAGATAAGGATCCCATCCTTAGATTGAGCAACTTCTATGCCAAGAAAATATATCAATTCCCCCAGATCTTTGATCTCAAACTCTGTATGAAGGAAAGATTTAAGATCATTAATCCTTGTTACATCATTACCAGTCAATTATTTCATTGACATAGACAATAAGATATACTGCCAAAGAGTCTCTCCTCTTCACAAATAGGGTATGATCAGACTGAGTCTGTATATAGCCAAAGTTAACAAGGGCAGCCCTAAACCTTTCAAACCTTGCCCTAGTTGACTGTTTAAGTCCATAAAGAGATTTCTCCAGCTTGCATACTTTTCCCTCCATATCTGTGTCATACATTCCTAGAAGAAGAGACATATAGACCTCCTCATGTAACTCTCCATTCAAGAATGCATTTTTCACATCCAACTGGTAAGCGATCAATCTGAATGTGCAGCCAAAGATAGCAGAACCCTCACAGAGGTCATCTTTGCAATAGGAGTAAAGGTCTCCAAATAGTCAATCCCATATGTCTGTGTATAACCTTTTGCAACCAGCCTAGCTTTGTACCTTTCAATGGTGCCATCAACATGATATTTGATGGTGAAAACCCACTTACAGCCCACTGGTTCCTTCCCTTCAAGTAAATCAACTACTTCCCAAGTGTCATTCTTATGCAGGGCATCAATTTTCGTTCTCATAGCATCCTTCCATTCTGGAATAATAAGAACTTCTGACACTAACCTGGGTATTGGGTTAGAAGCAACAAAAGAAAGATAGCCAAAATATAAAGGAGAGAGCAAACTATAAGAAAGGTGTTTGGAAATGCAATGTGCAGTACACTTCCTTTTACCTTTCCTGATAGCAATAGGGACATCAAGGTTTGGGAAGGATGGCTCCAAAGGGACTGTATCAGTACCTGTTGTCTCTTTTGTGACTAGAAGTGTAGGAGTCGCATGTGGTGTAGAGGAAACAATTTGCCCACTCCTAGTTCTCTGCCGTTGGTATAGCCTGGGATTAAAGAGAGGACGAGGAGGTAACGAAGGAGGAATAGGAATATTGGAATGAGAATGAGATGACTGTTCCTCCCTTGACTCTTTTGAAGTAGAAAGAGGCTCAAAAAAAGACTCAATTGGGACAGGAAGGGGGAGAGCAAACAACTGTGACAAATTCTCCCCCTTTGGACAATGCCTCTCCTGAGAAGGATCATAGAAAGAAGACGACTCATCAAAGGTGACATCCATTAAGAAAATGCATTTGTAGGCCTTTGGTTCAAATTTATGTCTTTGGGTACTTGGAATGTGTACATAATAAGTGTAGCCAAAGACACAAAGTGGAATAGGAAAAAGGTCTTTGCCCGGATGAAGAAGACTGAAAGGAGACTTAAAACCCAACACTTTGGATGGCATACGGTTGATTAGGTAGGTTGCAGTGAAGATAGCATCCCCCCAAAATCTTGTAGGGACATGTGAGGCAAACAGGATACTTCTTGCAACTTCAACAATATGCCGATTTTTTCTTACAGCGACTCCATTCTATTATGGAGTCCTAACATAGGAACTTTGGTGAATAACCCCCAAATCAGTGAGATAACAGGTTAGGTTTTTCTCAAAATATTGTTTTGCATTGTCAGATCTGAAAATTTTGATTCTAGTATCAAATTGGGTTAGAACAAATTCATGGAACTACTTCACAAGTCTGGGAACTTCATAAAAATTATCCAAGTATATCGTGAAAAATCGTCAATGAACAAGATAAAATATTTGTAGCCACCCATATAGGGTAAGTGATAAAGCCCCCACGCATCAGAGTGCACAATATGGAATGGAGAAGATCTTTTATTACTCAAATGGTAACTGCTTTTACAATGTTTTGACAACTACAAGACTCACAATGAAGATTGGACAAATTAATTCCCTTAAATTGTTCTTGGAATAAATGACTCAATGCAGTAAAAGAAAGATGACCCAAACGAAAATGACATAACATGACACAAATGATAGATTCTGAAGATGTATATCCAAAGGCAGCTTTCCCAGGTTGTCCTTGGCTCTGTCCAGGAGTATCCAGCAGATATATTCCATTCGTCTCATGGGCACTCCCAATCACTTTCTGAGACTCCAGATCTTGAAAAACACAATAAGAAGGAAAAAAGGTTACATTGCAATTCAAAGACTTAGTTAGGTTGCTTACAACTAACAAATTTGTATTTAGTTTGGGTACATGAAGAGCAGAAGGAAGTAACAGATAACCTATAGCCTTGATGGTTCTCTTGCCAGAGATAGGAGCAAGAGAGCCATCGGCTAGGGTGATTTTATCACGGCCAAGAAGCAAATCATAAGAAATAAACAAGGTGGAAAGACTGGTCATATGGTCAGAAGCACTAGAATCAATTATCCAAGGGATCCTACGATTACTTGAGATAGTTGCATGATTGGCAGAAGCCCGTATACCTGAATGAGCAAATGTAGAACTGGAAGTCCTTATATTCACTAAATATGATGTGGGCAAGCAAACAAAATACAAACAGTACTTTTAAGTGAAAAACAGTAAGCAAAGTAATAGAGAGCTGAAAACCACAAACTAAATTTTCATGGATTTCAGAATTGAACCAGATGTAGAACTTCTTTTGGAGTTGTTCTACTATACTAATAATGACATCAAGTTGGCCTCTTTTGCTGACACATAATGATAGAGGGATCGGAAGGTGCCCAATGCGTTGACTCCTCAAAATCCAAGCTCCCAATACTTGAAAATCCTACCTAGGGTTGAACTACAACTCAAATAAAAGAGAAAGAACCAAAGTGACCCCACAAAAGTAACCCCCATCTCTTTTATAAGACTCAATGACTCATTGGAGAAGCCAACCAATATCCCCTAGAACCCCCCTTCCTTACAAATAACAACTCCTTAGGCTGTGTTTGGTTGCAAAGAAAATACATTTGCACTGATGCAAAGCTATGGCAGTGCAAATGATTTGAGTGTAAATTCTGACCTATTCTTGTTTCAAAATTTAGCTTATTTTTTTTATTGCAGTACAAATGAAGTATATTAAGACATGAAACAGAATAGAGTAAAGCCCAAAACAAAATTAAACAAGAATTTGCATTTTTTTCGGTTGTACTTCCATGCATTTGTACTGGTGCAAATAAAATTGCACTGCAACCAAACACAGCCTTAAGAACAAAAATAACTTCAAAGTTAAAACACCCCCCCTCTCTCCCTCCCCCACAAAAAAAAAAAAAAAAAAAAAAAAAAAAAACAAAGAAAGAACTTCAGTTACAAAACACCTAAAGGACCAAAACCTAACTAAGGTGCACCGAATTGCTCCCGACCAGAATGTAAATTATAAAATGATGAAAATACCTCTGGATCCAAATTGATTTCAAAGCTACCTCAAACAACTATTTGGGATCCAACTACAAAAGAAAAAGAAAAGAAAACAAAGAAATTAAGAAAATATTTACATTTCCCTCCTTTTTTGGGGCGCTCATCAAAATATCTGTTTGATATGGTTGGTTAGAATTGTGATAGTCTTGGGCATAAAGGAATTTCATGATAATATACGGTCAGTGACCTGCACTGTCTTAGCCACTTTGTTTATATTTGCTTGGGATATTTTCTTTTACCAAAATAATAATCTTTTGATTTTGATATGATTTGAGATTAATGTAACTGATTCTGTTTGTACAATTATTTAACCAGAGTGATCTCATTCTACTTTCATGCAATTAATGTTGATCTTCTTTTACTTCTTTTTTTCTTTTCTTCATTTTTTGGTTATTGGAATTGCTAACAGTATTGTCTAACATTTCAGGTTGGTACAGAGATTTCCTTCAGACTTCCAATAGCATCCTCATCTTCCTTTGAAAGTATGTTCCGTGAGATTGAAAGTTGTATGAGAAGACCAGCCAATATCTCTGAAACAAGTTCTAGTGATGAAGTGTGTTGTCTAGGCATTGAGAGTTACGGTATCTCAGTCACAACTTTGGAGGAGGTCTTCCTGAGAGTTGCTGGATGTGGCATTGACAAAATTGAGCATATTGAGCGGAATACGGATCTTGTCAGTTCTAATTCTGTGGTTTCTAATGCCTGCCATCAGCATCTTCAATCAAAAACCTTAAGTTCCAAAATACCTTGTGGAAATTTCGTTAAGATTCTTGGAACAATGTGTAGTACAATTGTCAGAGCATGTTTCTTGATTCTTGCTACAGTTTTCAGTTTCATAGGCTTCTTAAGTATGCAATGCTGTAGCTTTTGTTTTATCACAAAATCTACATTCTGGCAGCATTCTAAAGCTCTTATCATAAAGAGGGTAATATCTGCTCGCAGAGACCGTAGAACAATTGTTTTCCAACTGTTTATTCCTGCTGTTTTCTTGCTTTTTGGACTTCTTTTCCTCAAGCTTAAGCCACATCCTGATCAGCAGTCTGTGACATTCACAACGTCACATTTTAACCCTCTGTTACGAGGTGGGGGTGGTGGAGGTCCAATTCCTTTTGATTTGTCTTGGCCTCTTGCAAGAAAGGTTTGCTGATCTTAGTTGACTTTTGCACAATTTATTTTCTATAAATTTTCTGATCTTGTTTGATGCATGATGCCACTATCGTTGTGGAAATCTCTTCCACATTCATCATCATTCAAATTATTGTAGGTCTTTTCTGATGATTTTTCCAACCTAAAGTGTCATCAACTTGCAGGTTGCACAATATGTGGAAGGGGGTTGGATTCAGAGGTTCAAACCAAGTTCATACAAATTCCCCAATTCTGATAAGGCTCTTGCTGACGCTATTGAAGTTGCTGGACCAATATTGGGCCCAATTCTTATTTCTATGAGTGGATTTTTAATGACTAGCTTGAATGAATCATATCAGTCAAGGTGTGTTATCTTGAATTCTGGCACCTAGTATTCTTAATCTATTTATTCTGTTGAAGGTTCTAATATCTGTTAAAAATTTTTCCATTTGTCAAAATTGCAAGATGGTTTGTCTTTCACCTTTGTAGGATTTCACTATTCATGGTCTTCAAATCTTTTTTCTTCCCCAGTTTATTTTTCTGTCGGTAAGACAAAGGTTAAAATGCTAATAATGCAAGTTTTTGGAGAATGTTAACCAATTCCAAATGGAATATGAAAACATATCTGGTTAATAAAAAAAACATAATAAGATACACAAAACACCATCCAAAAGTGTACTACTGCAGGCCTAAAAAATTTCCCTTGGTAAATATTCCCTGAAAAATACAACTACACATGGTTTCTCAAATCACTAGGTGAACGCAAACTGGTTCCTTGTGAAGTAGTTTGAGTCAAAATTTCCTCCTTATGTTTATGAACATAACAATTTGAATTGTGGATTTCTATTTATATAAACAAAAATGAGGGTGGGCCTTGGCGCAACGGTTGGGTTGCTCCATTGCAACCAGAGGTTAAATCTTGGGAATAGCCTCCATATGTGCAGGGGTAAGGCTGCATACATCTGTCCCTCCCCAGACCCCACATTGGTAGGAGCGTCGTGCATTGGACTGCCCATATATATAAACAAAAACGAAGCACAGTGGCTCAAAGATTTTATCGATGGGGCAGTGCATTTCCACAGAAACAGGGTTTGGGAAAAAGAGTATGATCGAGGTAAGAAGAGTTTTTCGCCAAGAAAAAAAAGGGAAGGGAGATTCCCAAGTGTTATGGAATTTGGAGAAATGTGTGAACATTGGACCATTTGTATCCCTGAGGGCTGGAGGTCAACTGGGTGGGTATGTTTCTTGGCTTTGATATAGAGGGTTTCAGACTTGAAATTTCAAGACTTGGCTTGAGGAAGGATGGGTTTGAGAAGAATGGGGAGGGCTGTGCTATAAGTATTCCGAGGCCAAAAGCCATGGTACAAAGTATGGAGATTAGAGTGTGACGATAGTAGTCTCCAAAGGGAAGATTCAACTAAGTTGGTTGGAAGTTTAGAAAGTCCTGGCTAAGAAAACTGTATAGAGAAGTCAATTTGAAACCGTTTGAAGCAGACACTCTCTTGTTATTAGGTTGGCGTCCGGAAGCAAACATGGTTCAGATTCATCATCAGCTGAAAGTTGTTGAAGTAGGTCTTGTAGGGCTGCCTTTCACCCTCCGGAGTTGTTTAGAATGATTGGGGAGATGTGTAGTGGTTTGTATTGGTGAGCTCCTTGCATCTAAAAAAGCTGTGGTTTGCAGTTAATGGAGTGGTTAGGGACAGCTTGGAGAGTAATATGTGAGTGGTAGAAGTTCTACATGATGGATGATGGATGTTGCTTCAAAGTCTGGGTTTTTTCAACAGTAGAGTTGCAGATGTGGAAGGAACAACTCAATGCCTGCAGCCACATGGCATTCAATTGGTGGGTATTTTCAAATTCCTTGTTAACTTCTTCCTAAGGAAGCTAAAGGGGTAGGGAAGTTGAAAGGATGTCGACCAGAGCGTTGTCATGTTGAAGACGGAAGGCCATCTATGGATTGAAGTTCATTAATTAAAAAAGATAGACCCATGCAAATCTCAAGACTTTCAGATGGAAGCGGGTTGAAAATCTTAAAGGGATGGGGAATGTTTCAACTACATGTGGCGATAGAATTGAAGGGGAAAACCCATGTAGCGACTTAAATGGCTATGTGAAAAGAGGGGATTATCAGGTGTTAGTAGACAATAACCTTGATCTATCATCTTCTTTTCCATACAGACTACAAAAGGTATGATCCTTTCTAGAAAAGTGGTCGGCCAAGAGTTAGTGCAATAACAAGAAGTGGTTCAGTAGAAAAGTTTTAATAACTTGTTTTGATATAAAATCTGTAAAAGAAAGAAGAGAAAGAAGAGAAAGAAGAGAAGAAAAGGTTTCTGCTAGAAAGAGAGGAGAGATAGAAGAGAATGGAGGAGAAGCCAAAAATCTAATCTGGCTACCCCTTTCATTAAATTATATACTCATAAATAAAGAGTGTACAAGTAGAAGTGTGCCCTTAGTAAGTCGGCTACTTGTAAGAAGCTGAAAAGTCACACTTAATTAAATGTAAACTAATGGGCCTAAGGCCCAACAACTACCTAACTAAGTTATGCAAATAAAAAACAAATAAAATCGGCCCACAACTCAACACTCCCCCTCAGTTGGGAATAAACACTCCAGCTTGTTTCTTGCAACACCTTTTGTAAGAACATCAGCAAGCTGCACGTCAAATGCAAGCTATGGAAAGCAAACTTCTCCTGAGGTCACCCTTTCTCTTATAAAATGTCTGTCCTCTTCAATGTGCTTCGTCCTATCATGCTGAACTGGGTTGTGGGCAATGTTAATTGCTGCTTGATTGTCACAGTATAGCATAATAGGTTCTTATGCCTCAATCCCAGTCTCACCTAACAAGGAATAGATCCATAGGAGCTCTGAAACACTATGTGCCATGGCTCTGTATTCAGCTTTCGCACTTGACCTTGCCACAACTGTATGTTTCTTACTCTTCCATGAAACTAGATTACCTTCAAAAAGAGTGCAAACTCCTGATGTAGATCTCCTGTCATCTAGACACCCTACCCAATTAGCATCTTTGTAAGCCTCTAACTACAACTGTCCATGGTTAACAAACAATATGCATCTACTTGGGTGTCCCTTCAAATAGGAAAGTATCCTGTTAATAGCCTCCCAATGCTGAACTCGTGGGGTATGCATGTATTGACTCACCACACTCACTGCATAAGAGATGTCTGGTCGTGTCATACGTAAGTATAGCAATCGCCCCACTAATCACTGATACCTCCCAACATCCTTCACTAGTCCACCTTTTGAAGCATTTGTACTGTGGTTTTGATCAATAGGTGTTTCATCTGCCTTTGCCCCAAGTTTCCCTGTCTCCCATAGTAGGTCTGGAACATACTTTCTCTGTGAGATGAATATCCCATGCTTGGACCTTGCCACATCATTGCCCAGAAAGTACTTCAACTCCCCAAGATCCTTAATTTCAAACTCATTGTGCAAATTTTTCTTCAAGGCATCAATCTCACTCAAATCATTTCCTGTAACTATAATGTCATCCACATACCCAGAAAGTACTTCAACTCCCCAAGATCCTTAATTTCAAACTCATTGTGCAAATTTTTCTTCAAGGCATCAATCTCACTCAAATCATTTCCTGTAACTATAATGTCATCCACATACACTATCAAAACTGACACCAGTGACCCCCTCCTCTTCACAAGCATGTGTGATCAGATTGAGTTTGAGTATATCCAAATACAACCAATGCACTAAACCTGTCAAACCAAGCTCTAGGTGATTGCTTCAAACCATATAGAGACTTCTTCAACCTGCATGCCTTTTCCTTTTCCACATCATTGTAGAAAGTAGAAACTATCAGGAAGATCCATATACACCTCCTCTTGCAAATCCCCATTGAGAAAAGCATTCTTCACATCAATTTGGAAGAGTGGCCAAAAGTATGTAGCTGCTAGTGATGGAAGAATTTGGACTGAACTCATCTTTGCCACTAGTGCAAAAGTTTCCAAGTAATCTATGCCATAAGTCTAAGTGTACCCTTTTGCAACCAGCCTCACCTTATACCTTTCTATACTCCCATCAGCCTTGTATTTCACTATATAAACCCATCTGCATTCAACTGTCTCCTTGCCTTCTGATAGATCCACAATCTCCCACGTTTGATTCTTAGCAAGGCTTTCATTTTCTCGTACATAGTTTCCTTCCACTCAGGTTTGGAGAGAGCCTCACAAACACCCTTGGGTATAGACACGAAGTTGAGGGAGGGAATGAAGGCTCGGTAGGAAGGAGATAATCCATTGTGGGAAAGATAGTGTGAGATGCAATGAGCAGTACACTTTCTCTTTCCTTTTTTGAGTGCAATAGGAAGATCCTGCAATGGGGTTAGGAGCAAGGGTAGCAGTATCAATAGGAACTAAACCATCAGAGGAAGCAAGGGGCATATCTGGGTCAGTGTCAGTCGAACCTGGAATCTCTGTTGAGCCGATAGGGAGTGATGTGGGTTCCTCTGTTTTGGAATCAACCTCCCTGTGTAGTCATAGGCACTGTCGTGTAAAACACTGAGAAACAGGATGCAAGGGAGGTTCTAAAGTGGGTGAAATAGGTGGGTCAGACACTGGAGTGGACAAAGGGGTTGGAACTGGAAGTGGTATAGAATGCTCACTTCCTTCCCCAAAACACTCCCCCCTAAGAAGATGAAGAACCCTCTACAAAAAAAGATGTGAACTCAAAAAAGGTGACATCCATAGTAACACACCGACTCCCAGAGACTAGGTCATAGCAACTATACCCCTTCTGATTTCCTGCATGCCCAAGGAAGACACACTTCTTCGCCTTAGGGTCCAGCTTCGAGTAGTGAGGACCAAGAACATGGACAAAGCATACACATCCAAACACTCTTAGAGGAATATGGAACATCTCCCCCTTAAGAAAAAGAAGGATGGATGGAGTGCTATATCCAAGAACATGAGAAGGCACCCAATTAACCAAGAAAACCGTTGTAAGAACTGCATCACCTGAAAAATGCCAGAGTCAAGACTTACTGTCCTAAGTCAAAAACTGCTCTTCAAACAACCAAATTAGGGTTTTCACCAGACCTGGCAAACAGGAGAAAGGGAGAAAGTCTAGCCACTCCTACCAAAGGCTTCAGAAACTTTTCCAACTTTGGTCGATCTCAAAGATAGTTAGAATGCTTTTAATTTATCCCCAAGCGCCACTTCTAGACTCCCTCTATACCCTATAATCAAAAGGCTCTCCAATTAGCTAGGGTTTTCGGGAAACTCTCCAAGAACCTGCTTTGGGCCCCAAACCAGCACTGCAATCTTCTCCAGAAACCTCCTCTAAGTGGGCTGGATACTTGTTTACCAATTAACCAATCAACTTTCCATACAACTTGTGTATGGGATTAAGAAGAAGAGAAGAGAAGGTTGGAGCGCCGCTTTGATACCAAGTTGTAGATCCCACCTGCAATAATCTGAATTAAAGAAAGGAAAAAACAGAAGAGAAGAAGAAGATTGAAGAAGATGGGAGAGAGAAATGTAGAGGAAGAAGAGGAAGAAAGGGAAGGAAGAAGTGAGAGAGTTCTAACCTCTACTCAGCCCAAAATGATCTGTTTTATTCTTTTGTTGTAAAAAATAAGGACAGTTACATGAGTGCCCTTAGTAGGCCATCCATCACTAAAAACGACAATAAAAAAAGAAAAACAGGCCCACTACCTACTAACACAAGTCATAAACAATACTTAAAGAAAAATAAAGAAATTAAGGCCCATTATCTCTACAGAGAGCATTTTTGTATCATGACAGATCTGTGCCTACATAGTTTTTGCATCAGTGGAGCTGCTCGTTATTGCTTTTATGATACTTTATACATCCCTTCATATACTGTACTTCTTGATATCTAATACAACACAATCACCTTTTTCTGAAAAAACAAGTGGTAAAGCATTTCCAAGTATCAGTAGCATAGCCACAGGAAATATGGAAATGATTGATAGTCTCACCACTTATGAAAATTTTACACATTTATTTTCATGTGAGGTGGTAAAAACAAAAATTCTTCGTTTTGAATCTTACATTTTATTTTTCACATGAAGAGTCTCCCACTTGACCTGTATCAGTGACTTTTTATGATTGAGAACTTTTAACACCCAATGTAAGACCTCTTTATCTGGGTAAAGTTTGTGCTTGAAGTTTATGAAATTGCTATTTTATTTAAATTATCTCATTTATAGTGATAGGGTGGTAATACATTCTCTTTCATTTTTTTTTCTGTATTTATTTGTAGGTATGGGGCAATTGTTATGGATGATGAGAATGCTGATGGAAGTTTAGGATATACTGTACTTCACAACAGTTCTTGCCAGCATGCAGCTCCTACCTATATAAATTTGATGAATGCTGCAATTTTAAGGCTTGCAACTCGTAATGGAAGTATGAGGCTTCGGACACGCAATCATCCATTGCCAATGACAAAGAGTCAGCATGCACAGCGTCATGTATGCTACTATCTTTACATTTATGTTTACAACTTTTAACTAATTCTGTATTGTCATTCCTTTCATATATTTGTGAGCAAGATAATACAATAAATCTAGGTTACAGAGAGGATAACCAGAAGATGAGTTCCCTAATATGTAAAATGTATTTGTTTCAAACTGTTGTTAAGCTTCATTTCATTTTGGAAGCTTTTATCACTAGTTATAAACGTAAATCTTAAAAATTTCAAAGTTTGTTGTTTCATCAACATTTTTGTAGGATCTTGATGCATTCTCTGCTGCAATTATTGTTAATATTGCCTTCTCCTTCATTCCTGCCTCTTTTGCAGTGTCCATTGTTAAGGTATGTCTTTTAGCAAAAGATTGATACATTTTGATATTCTGTCATTCAATTTGTCCATTTACCATTTCATCCTAGGTTACTACTATGGTTTGTAATGTATTGTTCTTGTTTATGTGTGCAAATTTATCATTAAGAGTGGCTACCCTGCTCATTTGATTGCATATCTTGCTGGTTTCATGCAATTAAGAGTGTATTGCCTTAGTGATTGGAAATAAATAGCTGATTTTGAATTTTCCAGAGAAGATTTAATATTTTTTTTTGGGTGTGAAAGACATGGCTGTTCATTTCCTTGTTTCATGCAAGTACTGCACTTCAACCTTTGACTTCTATTTACAGAGTAGAAATATAATATAATCCTTGCTACTATTTTGTAAGTTTCACCATTAATCTGAAGGAATCCAGTTGGTCTAGATCCAGGTAAGTTGAACAACTTTTTGAAGTCAGGGAAGCATAGTATTTCTTTCAGAATCCAAAGTTAAAACCAGAAAACCAAAATTAGTCCAATAAACAGGTTTTTTTTTGTCAATTATGGTACTTCGGCTTGCCGCGAGGAGGAACCCAAATCCATAGCCTTTTGGGATGCAATTATGGATAGGTTTTCTAAGAAGGTAGCAACTTGGAAGAAGTCTTATATTTTTCTAGGGGGTTAGGATAATCTTGTAAGTGGAAGAGAAAATAGACAAGAGAAAAGAATGATTTGGAGATTCAAAAGTAAGTGGGTGTAGCCCCTATAATAGGCAACCATAACAAGAGGGGAAAAGACTGAACTACCCCCTCCCCCACCCACTACACTAGTTCCCCTTCAATCATTTTTTTTTTGATCAGCAAATAATTTCTTTAAAGATAAAAATTAAGGATAATACAATTGTTGAAAATACAAGCACCCGTTGGTAACATTTTACAAGTTTGCCCAAAAAAGGTTTTGCCTATCAACTCCCTGTTTGGCTAATACATCTGCTACCCTATTTGCAGACCTTCTCACCCAGCTGAACTGTGAATTCAATTGCTTTGCAATAACATCAATTTCCCTGAGAGCATTTTGTATTTCCAAGGTGCTGCCTTGTGATGCTTTGCCCAATTAATCACTAGTTGTGAGTCACCTTCCACTTCCAAATCTCTAAGGCCAAGCTGCCGTGCTTTTCTTATGCCTTGTAACATTGCCAAAGTTTCTGCATTTATCAAATCTCCCATGCCGATTGGTCCTGAACACAAAACCACCATTGAACCTTGATGGTCTCTGATAACTCTAATACCTGCTCTTCCTGTGTTGCCCATAGAGCTACCATCAAAGTTTATCTTCAGTTTGTTTACAGTTGGGGGCTTCCATTCCATCCTCACCTCTTCAGTGCATCTATCTAATTATGCCACTTCATACCAAGCTCTTATAATATTATTAACTGAAAAGACTTTGAGCATTTCCAATGTTTTTACCCAGAGAGCAGTTCTCACTGAAATAGCTTCCACAATCTCCTCCCTGGACCTGCTTTTCTCATTGAAAATTCTGCTGTTTCTTTCCTCCCAAACTCTCCAAACCAAGGCAGCTCTTAAAGTCCTCCACATGATTTTCCCTCTCTTTTCCTTGGGTCCCAGGAAATTGGGGTTGAAAAGGTTTATCAGTTCTTACTGAGGGGGGGGGGGTCCATCTGCAACCAAAGAGAGAACAGAAATATTCCGAAAGGAAAACCACAAGAGGACAGAAGATTAATAAGTGAGGCAAGGCTTAATCACTAGCCTTACAATGAACACACATATGAGGAGAAAGGCAAGTGTTTGGCCTCCTTTTCTGTAGCATGTCATATGTGTTTTTCTTACCAAGGAATACTTCTCAACACAAAGCTTGTATTAGGTGGGATAGGTTTACACCAAATTTCCTTCACTGGAAAAGATAATGCCGCGGAGTTGGGGCGGACTAAAAGATTAAAGAAGGAAGCACAAGAGAACAAGCCATCAAGGGAGGGGATCCCAACCCTAGCATCAGGTGTGTTTGGTCCAAGTAAGCAGACTCCAAAGAGGACAACAAAGAAATGAGTGACTCACATTCATTATCCCTTAGGCTCCTCTTGAAACCAAAGTCACAGTTAATCCCTGTTGGGGATAAAGCACCAAACTTGAAGACAGACTCAAACTTGTAAGTTGTCAGGGAATAGAGGATTGGAAATTGTTGGCAAAGGGGCATGCCACCTACCCAAAAAGAGGACTTTACTCCCACATCCCACATGAAAGCGAATGGAGTTTAAGAATAAAGGGAGTACCTCTATTATTTCTTTCCACAGTGATTTTGAAGAAGTGTAAGAGTCCATCTTTGCATCCCAGACATTCTCCCCTAAACTATGTATGCTTTCAATGACTTTGTGCCACAACATATCTCCTTTAGGGGGAATCTCCAAAGCCACTTTCCTAGTAGCGCTGTATTCCTCTTAGTCAGATTCCCAATGCCTAATCCACCCTATTCCTTTGATTTACATACCTGCTCCCATTTTATCAAGTGACCCTTTCTTTCCTCCCCCGGTTCCAAAAGGTAGTCCCTCATAATCTTCTCTAACTGCTTAGCTATTTTGACCAGGATCCTAAAGGTGGATAGGTAATAATTAGGTAAATTTGCTAGAGTGGATTTAATTAGAGTTATTCTTCCCCCTAAAGAAATATATTTCCTTTTCCACATAGCCAGTTTTTTACGAAATATTTCTAGGATAGGTTTCCAGAAACTCTCTGCTCTTGGGTTTCCTCCCAACACTAGGCTAAGGTAATTTAGGGGTCACTCTTTCACCTCACAACCTAGGAATCTAGGATTTGTGCCCATAGTCCCGCTTCATTTTTTTTTGGTGGAGTCCCCCTTCAAGTTGGGTTATACATATCAATCATTCTGAACTTGTTACAAAGTTCAACATGATGAGGAGCAGGAACTCCTTTTATTAGGATATTGGCTAACTGATTTTTGGAAGTAATGCAAGGAGTACAAATGTCACCCATCACCAACTTTCTCTCTAATGAAGTCCTTGTTTACTTCAATATGCTTTGTTTTGTCATAAAGAATAGGGTTGTGAATGATACTAATAGTAGCCTTATTATCACAATATAGGGCCATAGGGTTGATACAGGAATTCCTAATACAGGCATCCTGCTATTCTTATGTTGTGCTTAGGGTTTTTCTTTGAAATATTTAATTTGATTTAATAAAGGTAATGTGCTTCTTTTTGCTCTAGTGAAGAAGTGTATGTTGTTAATTACATATTATGTTGGTTGCAAATATTATTTCATAAATTTAGCTCAAGCTGGACATACATTGTATAGTTTAAGATAACTAAAATATTTTCTATTACAAGTTTACTATGTAGTGATCTTGTATCATAGTTGGCGTGTTAGTAAATTTAATGCATAGTAGTATATGGTATTAATTGATGCAGGAACGTGAAGTAAAAGCAAAGCATCAGCAACTTATTAGTGGGGTATGTTTTCTCATTTAAAGAATTATATGTTCTCAAGGATGGTTCTTATATTATTTTATATTGTTGTATTAATCAAGATTAATATCTACTCAGGTGTCTGTACTGTCATATTGGACTTCCACGTACATATGGGACTTTATCAGCTTCTTGTTTCCTTCATCCTTTGCTATAATTCTCTTTTACATATTTGGTATACAATTTAACTAGACTTTCTCTCCAGAATATTGCAGTTCTTTCAATCATCTTGTATTCTTGGTGCTTGTCAGACTGACCTGATGATTGTAGTTCATTTTGTTTGATGTTATCAGAATTATTACATTATAATAGCTACTTCCTTTCTGTATCGCAACATCTTTTGACCAACTTTCTCATGGTTATGTTTAAACCTTATTTGATAGTTTAACCAAGAGAACAAAGGGAATTCATGGGTTTACTTTTTGTCTATAGGTCTGGATCAGTTCATAGGAAATGGTTGTTTCTTGCCAACTATCTTCTTGTTTCTAGAATATGGATTAGCAATCGCAGCATCAACATATTGTCTCACTTTTTTCTTTTCTGAGCACTCTATTGCGCAGGTTGCACTTCCTTTTCTTTTCCCATATAATTGTGACACCTCCTACTTCACACCCTCATGTGCATGCTAACAAATCTAAAATTATTGCAGAATGTGGTTCTTTTGGTACACCTGTTTACTGGACTCATTCTCATGGTTATTTCATTCATAATGGGGCTTATTCCAGCAACTGAACATGCAAACTTGTTTCTTAAGGTTAGTGTACTTAAAACATTTTAGAATCATTGCATTTATGACTGTAGTTTAATGTGACACTGAATGTTAGTTTTCTCTTATGACTCTTACATATATATTTCCTTCGTCTTTTTCAAATAAATTTTGTCATATATTTAAAATTTACTATTATTTTGGGTTGGGTATCTACAGAATCATACTAATTTGGCTGTTGTGTAAGGTTGAGAAAGAGAACCTCTATATCCAAGAATTGCTGTTTACATAATTATGCCACTAGTCTTTTACTGCTTTATTAACACCCCTAGAAGGAAAAAAAAAGACAGAAAACAAAGAGTCAGAGTGCTTACCATAAAAGAAAAGAAAAGATTAGGCCTACAGTAAATTCCCTATTATTGTTATTATTGTTGTTGTTGGTGTTGTTGTTATTAATATTAATATTATTATTATTACTCATGTTGACTAGTCTCTGTGTTTTTCTTCTACCCTTTTCCCCTTTAAACCGTTTTTTATTTTGCTTGAAGAAAATATTTTATTAAGAAAAAGTGACAAACAAACACACAATTACACTGACAGAGTACCAAGACCAAATTGGAGGGTTTCCACAAAACTCCCTTTGATTAACGGCACTCATACCGTCAACAATATGAGAAGCTTTTACAGGACCTGTAGCTGTTTCAAAAATAATACCCCAGTTTTTAACCATCTATAAGACATCACAAAGAATAAACTATACTTAAATAGGGCATCCTACAAGGGAATTTACCCAATACTTTGCTATCAGTCTCCAAAATTGTATTATTTAAAGCAAGTTTTTGCTAGGATCACTCCTTTCATAATATCTACAGAGCTTCAGCTGCAGCCAAGCTGGAAAATGAATTTTCTGCAATGAAGTCCATTACATTCTCTATCAACTACACCAAACCTCATAAAACCCATTGATTTAAAAAGTGTGCCTAGGTGCATAGATGAGGCACATTTTAAGGTATTCACCTTGCCTAGGCCCCAGGCACAACACTTTCAAAAGGCGCATGCCTAGTTCACCTTCGCTTCAGGGCCTCGTACTCAGCTTCATTGTTGGAGGTAGGGAAGTTGAACCGCAGCGCATATTCCAACTTGTTGTTTGGGGTGGGAATATGAGGTCGGCTCCACTTCCTTTGGCATTGGAGGATCCATCCATGAACAAAATCCAAGTAAGCCGAGGCCTCTCATCCTCTTCGGGGGCCTGGCCGGGGGCACGGCTGAAAGTGCATTTGACCAAGAAGTCCGCCAACGCTTGTGCTTTTATTGCGGGCCTCGACTGATAGTGTAAGTCAAACTCTGATAGCTCGACGACCCACTTGGTTTGCCAACCCGAGGTCTCAGGTTTGCAGAGCACTAACTTGAGGGGTTGGTTGGTCAGTACCGAGATGCTGTGAGCCTAGAAGTAGGGCCTCAGTTACCTGGTCTCGGCATCACAAAGGACCTTGTCGACATAATAAATTGGCCTCTGAATTCCTTTGTCCTCTCGTACTAGAACTGTGTTGACGGCCTCGTCCCCGGTTGAGAGGTATAAGAATAGGGTCTCTCCTAGGAGGGGCCGCATGAGCAAAGGAGGTGACGTGAGGTAGAACTTCAATTCTTCAAAGGCTTTCCGGCACTCTTCAATCCATTGGAATTCCTTGAGCTTCTTGATAGCTCAAAAGAAAGGTATGCAGCGGTCGGCTGACTTAGACATGAATCGACTGAGGGTTGCAACTCGACCAATGAGTCTCTGAGTTTCCTTGATGGACCAAGGGGGCTCCATGACAAGTATGGCTTGTATTTTCTCGGGGTTGGTCTTTATGCCTTGTTGGGTGACCACAAAGCCCAAAAACTTGCCCGAGGTGACGCAAAAGGCACTCTTGTTGGGGTTCAATTTCATGTTGTACTTCCTTAGCACCTCAAAGGTCTCGCCGAGGTCCAAGGTGTGCTAGCTAGCTTTTAGGCTTTTCACCACCATGTCGTCGACGTAGGCCTCGACATTCCTCCCCATCTGGTCCTTGAATATCTTATTAACTAGCCATTGGTAGGTGGCCCTGGCATTCTCCAGTCTAAAAGGCATCACTTTGTAGCAGTAGGTGCTGTGCTCGGTGATGAACGAGGTCTTCTCCTCGTCACCGGGGTGCATCTTGATCTAGTTGTACACGGTGAAAGCGTTCATGAAGCTTAACAACTCGTACCCTGTGGTGGCGATGATGAGGTGGCCAATCCTCGACAAAGGAAAGTTGTCTTTGGGGTAGGCCTTGTTGAGATCTCTCAGATGAAGCTGACGTCGAGTAACTTATCCACCTCCTCTCCAATGGCTTTCCAACGCTTTGGTGCAAAGTTCCTCTTCTTTTGTCGAACTGGCCTACAACTCGGGTCCACGCTTAGCCAGTTCAGAAAGTGTCCTGAGGGAGGCGTGACCTGACTCGTACCGCCTTCTTGAAGGAAGGTGGAGTCCATATGGATGGCCAAACCATGTTGGATGATTGGGTGAAATTTCAAAAATTTTCTTTCAACCTTCCGGGAATCTTATTCCCAGTTTTAGAAAAACTGCATTGTTCTAGGATCGATCTTACATTGAAACCGGATCAGATTTGAAACAAGAGGGAGATGTATACCTGATACGGATTCCACAAATGTAGCTCCCAAAGTGGTAGTTCACGCCCAAATCAAATCCCAAAACCAACTTCCACTGAAGATGGTGCAGCTTGGAGTGAAGCCGGTTCAACAACTTAGTTTTGAGCAAAACTGCAATCCAACACCTTGGATCGAACTAGGGAGGTGAGCACGAGATTTCTCTGAATTTTTCTTGCAAAAATCAGAGAGAAAGAACTGATCTTTATCAGTCCCAAGTTGTAGTCGAACTGGGAGAAAACCAGGAGACAAGGGTGCAGAGAGGACCAGAAATTGCAAAAATATGAAGCTGTCTTGGACTGGTCCACCCCCTCCTCTTTTATAATCTCTTATGGAGCTATCTCCTAATCTAATTAGGAGATAATCCAGGTCCAAATCAGATTTGGACTCTCTTTAGAGATAGACCTTATCTTCTTATAAGATTAGGTGCTCCATACCCAGATCCAAACCTAGATTCACCCCATGTCACATGACAGCTTAAGCAGTTATGTGACATCTTGATTAATCATATTAATCATGGGCTTTAGGCCCATTGGATGTATGGCTCATGACCCAAGAGTGTTGCTGGCCTATTTAGGTTTAATTTGTATGGCATGGGACCCCAACAATGACCTCACATAAGCCCACATGGGTTCGGCCCAACATCTGTGAAAAGGCCTGGCTGAATTCACTACCGAATGCAGTGAACCCCTAAGCTCATCACTATGGGCTCAAATGGGCCCAACATTTACTATTAAATGATCCTTGAATCCAGCCATCCTGTGAAAACCCAAGAATAATGGACTTAAGTAAGATATAGCCCATCTGGTAATCAGTCCTTAATGGTTTCTTACTCTTAACCTCTTAGCCCATAATGATCAAACACTGCCCAACAGGAAAGGACCTCTCCCCTGACTACAAGGTGCAGTGTCACACTCTCTGCTCGGATGGATCACAGGAATTAAAACCTTTTGCAAACACTTTTCTTAAAACATAATATATATATATATATCATATAAATATATTTTGCAAAACAAATCTTAAACACGGTTGAAATCCACTACCGGCAGTTTAAGTTTCCATCAGAGAGAGTGCAGTCCCGATCATTCACTTTGTCTGACGAAGGGGCTGATCCTATCACTATGACCACACACTCAAGTGAATTCTCAGACTGCCCCAACATACCCAGGTTTTGACCCCCAAAGGATCTCAATGATTGGCGTATTAAAGATAGCCCGATCCGACACCTAGTGGAGTACCATAATCAAGTCTAGGGGTTATGTGTAACTTTCCAATTTTGTCCATCAGTCTCTAAGGTCCAGGGCATAACTGGAAAGTGGTCCGGGTTTAGTGCTTCAATCAAACACACACTACATGTGCTTCGGGTCTAACCCTAGCAGCTGAGGCCGATTGGTCCAATCTGTAAATAAGAGAACACACGTTAGAGGCCCCAGGTGTTATCCTAGGGGCGGAGACTCTAACGGTCAAGTTAGCCAAGTACTTAGAGAGGGGTCGGACTAGGCAAGAGACGAGAGCTTAGAGTTTAGTCCTTAATAGCCGGGAATGGTAATCTAGATCATTACCTTGAAGTGAGTGCCCCCTTTTAAAGCTAACCTTGCCGTAGGAGTGGTTGGAAGCTGTTGGTGATGTGTGGCTAGGATTTGATCTGGTCCATGCCATGTGGTGCAATCTGAGGCATGCCAAGTATTTCTAATCAGTATGAAACTGAAAAGTGAGGGTGAGGACAAGACACCCTCCATTGAGAGATTAATATCCGCATATAGATACCTCTCTTGTCAATATATGCTTCATTTGAATCCAATTCCATATTATTTTCAAAATCAGCTTCCGATGATGATTACCTATTTCATTTCTAGTAAGCAAGGAGAAGATTGTAAAATATAAGGTATGAACATTTGTACAAAGAGAAATGACTACTAACAAAAGTGTCACATTAGATACCGAAGGATACAAACTTATCAGCTTGTATTCCTTTTTTGTAGTACTTATCAGCATATATTCTCCCTCCAAATTTGGACCTTTTAAGCTATTAGAGGATTTTTGGACCTTTTAAGCAAAAGGCGCATATTTAAAATACTGCTAAAGTTCTCTCCAGAAGTTAGGGATGCCCTAGGGCCTGGTCTTAATCACATCTCAACGTTGTTATTTCTTTTCCCTTGAAGATACTACAAAGCAGTGTAATTAAAGATTGCGTAGGAATTTTGGAGGCCTACCACCTAAGCAAACAAACTAGTTGGGTGGTATAGTTATCAAAATCTTAGTACAAATAACTCTTTATTCCCCTCCCCACGGCTATTAATATGATTGTGTATACCTCATTTTGAACCAGGGAGGTTATTCAAAAATCTTGTCTTTTAATGAAAATCAAGTGTAAGTTGTCATTTAACCATTTTATAATTCAATTTGCAGTTTAATATTTTACAATTTACATATAATTATACATTATGATAATCTTATATATTGTTACACGTTTATTTATTCATTTTTCTCACCTAGACATTGCCTTGTCACCTTAACATGAATTTACCTTGCCATGTCATAGTGCCTTAACATTGCCTAGCTGCCTCAACTGCTACAATCATTCATTAATCTTCAAATGCATAACCTCTTTTACTGATATTTGTATAATTTATGGCAGAACTTTTTTAGATTATCACCAGGGTTCTGTTTTGCGGATGGGCTTGCTTCATTGGCTCTTCGACGACAAGGATTTAAACATGGATCTGATGATGGAATTCTTGACTGGAATGTGACTGGTGCTTCTATCTGTTATTTAGGTGTTGAGGTCCTGTCTTGATCTTGTACATTGTGCATGTCTTTTTTCCTCTTTTGTTCTCTCATAGATAGATTAGATAGGTACCAACAACATAATATATCTCTCCCATCTAACTAGTGGTTGAGGAACAATCAGTGTGCCTGATATGAAACCATACTGATCTAAACAAGACATATAAATTTATTTTGGGTTGGCTAACTAGATTAGTTTCTTGAATTCTATATCTTCCAGTTTGTGTTTGTTTGGTAATATACTGCAATTACAGTAGCGAGATTATATAGTGTGCCTCCTTTATTTTTTAAAGTTGGAATGTTATATTATTAAAAAAACTTGCACATTATTGATTTTACCCCTTGCTTCTTATGTAAAATTTGATATTTTTGTACAATGTAAAATATCTACATGGACATGCAATGCACCAGCATTGTAAGAGTTAACCTCTTAGACTCTTAAAGGGATAGGAAGGATTCCTATTAATAATTTTATAACATATGTGGCTTTGGAACTACCTAAAATATATTGGGGGGGGGTTTATTTGGATGATTGGTTCTTTAATGAAACTACGAAAGAAGAGGAAGAGAGGAAATATGGGGCTGAATCCCCACTGGCAATTTAGTATGTGGAAATCTGACCATTTTTGTTAATGAATGTGAATGCTCAAGGGCCTTCCTCTCGGGTTCAGGTTGGGTTGGGTTGCTCAAGGCCTCATCCCTAACCTAACCCAAAGCCGGAATTCCTGTTAATAACTTTATAACATATGTGGCTTTGGAACTACCTAAAATATATTGGGGGGGTTATTTGGATGATTGGTTCTTTAACGAAACTACGAAAGAAGAGGAAGAGAGGAAATATGGGGCTGAATCGACACTGGCAATTTAGTATGTGGAAATCTGGCCATTTTTGTTAATGAATGTGAATTGCTCAAGGGCCTTCCTCTTGGGTTCAGGTTAGGTTGGGTTGCTCAAGGCCTCATCCCTAACCTAACCCAAAGCCGGGTTCACGTTTTTAAACCCTAACCCTTTAATACAACCTGACGTTTTTGGAATGGGTTCAGGCTAACCAGATAATCCACACCAAGTTGCACCCCTACCATCCATTATTGGTGTTGCTTTGTGTCACCCCAAGTAAAAGAAGCCCAATTGTTCTATGCATAGGTACAAGGTACTGTTGCACTCGAACTTATAAAATTGATTATGAGGAGGCATTCTTTCCAATAGCCAAAATGAATACCATCAGAATTATACTCTCTCAGTGAACAAAGCTTGGCCACTTCATTTACTTGATATAAAGTACATATCACTGTATGCAAATTAAAGGAAGAAAGAAAATGTCTGTTCTACCTAAAAGTGACTCTTCCTAATCAGGAAGGCAAGTGTGAAGGTTAAAGAAAGCAATTTATGGGCTGAAGCAGTCTCTAAGGTTCTAGTTTGGGGGAGTCATATTGTTAAAAAGTGAGGATTTAGTAAAGTCATGCCTATCATACACTCTTTGTAAGGAAGAAGAGAGAAGCCGCTACCATCCTTATTGTGTAATGGGATAGTCTCTAGGTCCTCTAAAATATTTCTTATCCATATCAAAAGAGGACATTTTTATTTTCCAGAGAATTAAGCCCTCTACAAGAAACAAGAAAGCTTGGAACAAGACCAATAGGTATACCCATGGATCTGAATTTGAAGTTAGAAGACTGTAGTGGAGAGCCTGTTTAGTATGTGAGAAGATTTCAACAACTTACAGGGAAGTTAATATATCTTTCTCTTACAAATCTATTGAGCTAGTTTATGCACTCTCCTAGGGCTCCACATCTGGATGCTTGGAGAAGTAATAAGCAATTAGTGATGGCAAGATCTAGTGCAGAAGCTGCATGCCATGCCATGGCTTTGGGTGCTTGTGAACTATTGTGGTTGAAGATATTACTGTATGACTATCAATAAAAAAATGAGAGATTTGCATAAAATGTTTAACTGGTTTTTTAGTTTCAATTGAATCAACATGCTGTGGTACAATTCAGAAAAGGAATATCAAGACAAATGGAGGATATATGACAAAGTTGACTACTGCATAAAAGCATATTGATTTTTCCACACATCAGTCTTTAATGCTTAATATCAATTTATATTAACACAAAGCAATGAAAAAAAGTAAAAATAATTGCAATTTGGTATCAGTACATAGTGTCCATGCACATATTGTTAGATTCAATACCCATTTTGTATGTCAGCTCAACTTAACTAATTCGCTTCCAAACTGTATGGTGTCAGTTAATACCTATATTGGTATGTCTGCCTATGAAATTGGAATTAGATACCTTCTATGTCATCTGTTGTAGTCTAACATTTGATATTTACAATCTGTTTCAACGTTGTCATATTTTCTTACTTGCATACAATGAATTAAATCTCTCTCTTTCAAATTTTGTCATCTGCAACAGAGTATTGTTTACTTCATTTTCACAATTGGGCTTGAACTCTTGCCTCCTCACAAGTTAACATCTTACACAATGAAGAAATGGTGGAAGACTTTTAGAAATCACCCTGATGGCTCTTCCCAGAGTCTTTTAGAACCCTTTCTGAAATCATCATCATCTCAAGTTTCTGCTTTTGATGTTGATGAAGATGTAGATGTGCAGGCCGAAAGACACAGAGTGCTTTCTGGTTCTGCTGAAAATGCTATAATCTACTTGCAAAATCTTCGGAAGGTACTTTATTTTGTGGTTTATGTAACTAAACTTTTTATCAAATTGGAGCATCTTCCTTCTGATTTTGTGATATAACTTTTCATGTGATGTAGCCAATCTCTAATTCCAATTTCAGGTCTATCCTGGAGGAAGGAATCAGACTGAAAAAGTTGCAGTTCATTCATTAAGTTTCTCTGTTCAAGAAGGAGAATGCTTTGGTTTTCTAGGAACAAATGGAGCTGGGAAAACTACCACCTTATCAATGTTATCTGGTATATGAGATTTCTTATTAATTTTTTTCTCCATCAAGTAAAAATGTCTCACAAATATTTTTTTTTTGTTTTTGATGATCTTTATAAGATGGCTACAGGAACAACAATGTTGTATGGAATGGGGTTTGGGGTAATCAAGAAATAACACACCCATAAAATGAGTGTTAAGGATTTTATGATATCAATATAGATGAGAAGCAGGACTAAGATAGAATTAGAATTTAGAGGCTTTCATGGAAACCTAGATATAATCTCTATAGGTGATGAAATGAGGGTTAGTCTAACATAGTTTTAGCCGTGCACATAGAAAATTGCTGTTCCAAGTGGTTACATATATACATACATACATACATATAGTCATATATATATATTTGAAGATCAATAAAGAAAAAAATCATTCAATCGGTCAGAAAAAATACAATGTTTTGGTGACAAGAAGTCACCCCAACTCTTACAAAGGAGAGCCAAAGAAGAAACAAAAAGATTACAATTGGACTTGAGCATTCAAAGTGTTCCAGAAGTCATCTCCGAATTTTGCTTTGCTTAATCCTTTGAATTCTGGCAAAACTAAAACCCACCCTACAATCCTTGAACTGATTGCAGCCCCTAACTCTTTGTTGCTTCTCGATTTCCCTTCGAATATTCTCTTATTTCTTTCCTCCAGGCTTCCCAGCATATAGCGAAAGAAATACAGCTCCAGATGATTTTTATTTTGATGCTTCCATTCACCCTCGTCTAGTAGCCAAATATCTCCATACAATCACTAGGATCCCATCCATCCATGTTCAACAGCTTGAAAAATTAGGCCCAAATAGTCCTAATGAATCTGCGGTGCACCAGTAGGCGAAGGATAGGTTCCTCTTCAGACAAGCAAAGCGGGCTTCTACTAGAAAACTGATGGCCTTTCTTTTTTCAGATTGTCTTGAGTCAGGATACTTAGGGGGTGTGAACGGATCGAATTCGAATAAAATCAGGCAATATTCGAATTCGAATCCGATTAGGAAGTTTGACATACGAATTCGATTCGATATCCAACGGATATTGAAAATTAATATTCGAATTCAAATTCGATTAAATATCCAAATATTCGATTCAATTCGAATTCGAATTCAACCAATTAATTATTTTAGGGTAATTCGAATCCGATTAGGAAGTTTGACATACGAATTCGATTCGATATCCAACGGATATTGAAAATTAATATTCGAATTCAAATTTGATTAAATATCCAAATATTCGATTCAATTCGAATTCGAATTCAACCAATTAATTATTTTAGGGTAATTAATAAATATATAACATAAATATTTTATTTATATAAAGTATATAAATATATAAATTATTTATATAATTTAATTACTATATATATAAATTATATAAAACATTTAAATATTTCATATATTATATATAAGAATTAAATAATTGGTCAAATTCAGATATTTATTGAATCAAATTAGGTCATATCCAAATTCGAATCCAATTAGCTATTCAGTATGAACAGGATATTCGAATTTGACCAATTAGATATTCAAATTATCCGAATTTGATTCAATTATGTCGAATCTCGAATTCGAAATCGGATTTTCGAATACCGTTGACACCGCTAAGGATACTTCCCATTGAAATGAGCCAAGCAAAAGGCTCCACCCTTGGGGGAACTGACTTCCCCTAAACCCCTTTAACTGAATTAGGCTCTACCTGATTTTTGGACAGAGCATTATATAGAGACTTGACAGAAAATCTTCCGTTTCTATTTTCTTTCCACCATATAGCATCTGGAAGGTGATGGGTTCACTTCCACCTCTTGAAGCTTCTCCAACAGCCCCACACATTCCTCTGTCTCCCAATTCAACAGAGGTCGGCTGAATATTCGAATTTGACCAATTAGATATTCGAATTATCCGAATTTGATTCGATTATGTCGAATCTCGAATTCGAAATCGGATTTTCGAATACCGTTGACACTGCTAAGGATACTTCCCATTGAAATGAGCCAAGCAAAAGCCACCACCCTTGGGGGAACTGACTTCCCCTAAACCCCTTTACCTGAATTAGGCTCTACCTGATTTCTGGACAGAGCATTATATAGAGACTTGACAGAAAATCTTCCGTTTCTATTTTCTTTCCACCATCTAGCATCTGGAAGGTGATGGGTTCACTTCCACCTCTTGAAGCTTCTCCAACAGCCCCACACATTCCTCTGTCTCCCAATTCAACAGAGGTCTTCTGAGTTCAGGACACCACACCACGCCCAATTGCAAAATTTAGCATTGAGAAATAGGTACACCCTTCTTACTTAGACTGTAAAGCTTAGGACATAGCTCACACAACTTTTCAACCCCAATCCAGTTATCCTCCCAAAATCTCACACTTGAATCATTCCCCATCTTCCAATAAAAGAAAAGGTTGAATCAAAGAGTTAAATTTCATGATCCCTTTCCAGAACTCACTCCATAAGTAGATCAAATTTCCCTTACATCCCACCCAAATTTCACCACTCCATATTTTCAGGCCACCACCCTTCTCCATAGAGTGTTTCCCTCTCTTTACCAAACCTCCGAACCCATTTCCCCAACAAGGCCTTATTAAAAGTTCCCACCCTTCTCACTCCCAATCCCCCATCCTTCTTCGCCCTACAAACCAGGTTCCAACTCACCAAATGGTATTTCTTTTTCTCCACCTTTAGATTCCAAAGAAAATCTCTGTAATTTTTCAATTTCTTCTTGAACCGAAGCTGGAGCCTTAAGCAAAGACAAGTAGTAAATTTTTTATTTTTTTTGAAAATAAGACAATTAGTAAATGGGTAATGGATAGAACACACTTTATTAAAGTGATTTTTCCTCCAAAGGAGAGGTATTTGCCTTTCCAACCTGCCAACCTTTGTTCAATGTGATCAATAACAGGTTTCCAAACATGTGGAGCTGCTGCCCTAGCCCCAATGGGGAGCCCAAGATATGATAAAGGGAACTCTCCAATGAGGCATCCTAAAGCCCCAGCACATTCCTCCAAACAGGCCTGCTGAATATCTCCCACCCCAATCATCACACACTTACTTAGGTTGATTTTTAACCCCAAGAGCAATTGGAAGCTTTCGAGGATTCCTCTCAAGTTGTAAGCTTGTTCTACAGATGCATCCATGAAGATCAAAGTGTCATCAAAATATTGAAGATGAGAAATGTCTAAACTAGAAAATCCAATCTTGAAACCAGCCGACAAATCTGTATCTACTTCTACTCTATTCGATACTTCCACTACTAGGGCAAATAGAAAGGGGGATAAAGGATCCCCTTGCCTCAAACCCCTCGAAGCCTCAAGGAATTTTGTTGACACTCCATTAACCAAAGTTGAAAAGGATACTGATGAGATGCACACAAACATCCAACTTCTCCATTTCTCCCCAAAACCCATTCTACTTAGCACTTCCTCCAAGAAACCCCATTCTACATGATCATATGCCTTCCAAATCCATTTTGCAAATTACTCCACCTTCCCCACTTCTTATCCTTGCATCTACACATTTGCTTGCAATCAGAATCCCATCCAAAATCTGACGCCCATGTACAAAAGCGATCTGAGTGGGACCCACCACCATATAAAGGACCTCTTTCAACCCATCCAAGTGGTTATATGCATTAGAGGTTCCAACTTCCAAGTCAAAGAAGACTATAAATGGCTATAAATCTGTGGTGTGCTCAGCAGAAACATAAAAAAGGCAGCCCAGTGCATGAGGCTTCCACCAATGTGGAGTCTGGGGAGGGACAGATGTATGCAGCCTTACCCCCTACAAATACACAGAGAAGCTGTTTCCAAAATTTGAACCCTGGTAACTGAGGTCGCAATGGAGCCAACCCAACCATTGTGCCAAGGTCCACCTGCTAAGCAGAAACATTAGTCTTCTAAATTTGGAAAGAGGATATTGATTCTTTCTTAATACATATTATATATAACTGTTGAAAATTCTCACATCATTAGACAAGTATGGGATTTTTAGATTTTTGTAATCAGAATTATCCATTATAAAAATTTATTTTCTTCTAATATTTTTCTGAATGTTGCATACAGGGGAAGAGTGTCCAACAGATGGAACTGCTTATATTTTTGGCAATGATATATGTTCAAAGCCCAAGACTGCTCGTCGACATGTATTTTTTAACATCATCACTTCATTTATTTTTGCAATGACATGGTCATTAATCATTATTTAAAAACATTAGGATGAAACCTAGATCAAATGATCCTATTGTGTTTTACATGCCCAGATTGGTTACTGCCCACAATTTGATGCGCTGCTGGAGTTTCTAACAGTCCAAGAGCATCTTGAGCTTTATGCAAGAATTAAAGGAGTTTCAGAAAACAGAATGAAAGATGTATGGAATACCAAAACCTAATATTTTGCTAATCTCATCCTTATCATAAAATGCTTACACCAACAGAATTTCTTCTATCTTTCCCATATTTATAATGACATCCATCTGATTGGGCAGGTTGTCATGGAAAAGTTGGTGGAATTTGATTTGTTCAAGCATTCTAACAAACCGTCATTTTCTCTTAGTGGAGGAAACAAACGCAAACTATCTGTTGCAATTGCTATGATTGGAAATCCTCCTATAGTTATTCTCGATGAGCCATCTACAGGTCTTGTCCTCACTAATTATTGCTTTCTAGAGAAAATTTTAATGATGTTTAATATCTCAATTTGTTTCTAAAGTAAACCATAATGTTGCTTTTGACATGTCATGCTTGATTATATGGAACATTATATGGACATTTTATGAACTTACATTTAGGCTCTGCCAGTATTATATTTCTACTACAATAATTTCTAATTTTTTTTTTGTTTTTTTTGGATAATTAACTGAAATTTTATTAAAACTAATAAAAAGGGGAGCAAACACAACAAAGCAAGGGGAGGAGTAAAATCTCTTAATCCTCCCTGAGAATAAACTTATAATACAACATTGCCCAACAGAGACTGACCCTTCGTACCCCTTGTTTAGAAAGTGCATCCACAAAGGAGTTTGCACTTCTCTTAATCCACTGAAGCTTAATCTCCATGTCCTGGGTCGGCCATTTAAACCTCTTTTTCTCATTTGAGAACTTCCATATCCCTTTCTCTTCCTTTTACAGCCAGCCAATGATCAACATCGAGTCACCTTCCACAACCAATTTTCTGATATTTAATTCCTTTGCTCTCTTTATCCCTTTCAAAACCACCATTACCTCAGTTCTTAGGGAATCCCCTATGTAGAGAACACTGATGTGGACCCCACTATGTTCGTATGGCAGCACAGCATGTATTCTTTGTTAGTTATGTCAGTGTTAGGTGGTAGTTATTTCAGTTTTGTTGTTACAGCTTGTTATTTCAGCTTTATTATTAGTTTATTTGCCATGTAAGCATTAAGGGCAATTCAGCCTTTTTTTTACAATTAGTAAACATATAAATATTAAGAGTGGGTCGGCAGATTGATTCTATTCGACCCTCTCTCCTTTTCTAAAACCCTTCGTGTGCTTCTGCTTTCTCCCTCTTTTCTTCTTCTTTTCTCCATCTGAAATCTTTCTTTTACTTTCGGATTCAAGACTGATTGTAGTCTTGATCGACTACTTGGTATCAGAGCCAATCTAGGGTTCCTCATGTGTGTCTAATCCAGCCGACCACATGAGAATTGCCTAGGGCTGGAAGCTTAGAAAGAACTGTTCATTGGCTGATTCTTGGAGGTTACCAGAAGGGTTTAGCAGCTGTCCAAAGGCTTGTAGAGGCTTGGAGAGTGTTTTGGTAATCAGGAAGAATCAGAGAAGGTTAAAAGGATCAATATTAGGGTTCAGGCCAAGATTGAAGGTGGCGATCAGAGTTTTCTGGGTAAGTTTTTTATCTTTTCTTGAGACCCTCATCAGTCAAAGATAGATTGGACTTATCTAGAAGGAGCGGTTGAGCTTTCCCTTATTTTCTCAGAGGCGATCAGAGTTCTCTGGTTTTTTTCTAGGGTTTGTTCTTAACCCTACGACCAGACTTGACTGTGGACCTATTTGGAAGGTGCGGCTGAGAATTGTTTTTGTTCTCACAAAGATTTCTTCAAGTTTTCCTTAACCCTATGATCAAACCTGATCTTTATCACCTTTTGGGTAATTCCTAAATCTGTTTCAGCATTTCATATTGTTTTCTATGTGAGTTCTAGACTTGTTTCAACTTCAAAACCTGTTTTTGGGTGTGAGAACCTTTATCAAGAAATGGACTGCTTACACTCAGAACTGTCGATTGGTTTCAGATCAGATCTGAACCGAGTTCATACAGAATTTTGTTTTCCCCTTGTTTGTGGAAGACCTAGGCTGGCTGTTATCAGTTGTTTAAGTGTTGTTTTCTATTACAGTAGCTTTAAAAGCCTTTGATCGCTAATTCTTAACCAAGAATGGAGTTCAAGAATCAGGGGGAAGGTGTTTTTGGGACTAGCAATTCTGGTAATATGTCTGAGACTGCATTTCAGATTACAACTGTGAGGTTTGAAGGATCCAACTACTTAGAATGGGCCCAATCAGCCATGATGGCTATTGGGGGTAGAGGAAAACTTAACTACCTATTGGGAGATGTGGAAGAACCATCCAAGGAGGACCAAATGTATACCAAGTGGATTCAGGAGAACTACTTGGCTATGACATGGCTGTGCAACTCTATGCAGTCACATATTAGCCGAAACTATTTGTGGGCAAAAGCAGCCAAGGAGATCTGGGATGTCATGAAAGAGACCTACTCCCAACCCCTTAATGTTGCTAGGGCCTATGAATTGAAGTGTGAGGTTAATAACCTCAAGCAAGGAGAGAAACCAGTCACTGTTTACTTCTCTACTTTGAAATCTCTGTGGCATGAAATTGACCATCTGGAAGCACTTGAGTGGGAAAGTCAGAAGGATGCACAGACTCATAGAAAACAAGTTGAGATTAATAGGGTTTTTGAATTCCTGACTGGTTTGAATTCTGATTATGATATTGTGAGACAACAGATACTAACAAGGGACAGTGTGACCTTATCTCAAGCCTACTCATTGGTGCAATAGTGAAGAGACCAGGAGGAAGGTTATGATGCAGCATCAGCCCTTCCCACCAGCCTTGGCAGCAGTTAAGCCTAAGTCTGGGGGTGATACAGAAAGGGATATGAAGAAGGAAGATAAGCGGGATCTAGTGTGTGGACATTGCAAGAAACCTAAGCATACTAAAGACACATGTTGGAAACTGCACCCTCATCTAGTCCCAGCAAAACTGAGGAACAAAAGGGGTAATGCTCATATGGCTGTTAATACCGATTCTGCATCCTCATCAGGCACAAAAGGCACGCCTCTAGGCACCTTAGCTGCTGTTCGGGCTGCCCTAACAAAGTTGGAAAAGGAGGTTGGGAATTCAGCTCAGTCATCATCAGCTCCTTCCACATCAGCCTTTGCTCATTCAGGTACTCGGACCTCAGCTTATCATGCTTCAGCTCCAGGTAACATTGAACATTGTTGGGTAATAGACTCAGGTGCATCTGACCATATGAATAGTTTGCCATCACTGTTCACTACCTATCACTTATCTTCTGGTAGAGATAAAGTGTCCATTGCTGATGGTTCCCTTGTTCCCATTTCTGGCAAGGGAGACATCAAGTTGTCTAATACCATTTCCTTATCCTCAGTTTTGCATGTTGCTAAGCTTGAAACTAACTTGCTTTCAGTCAGTAGTATTACAAAACATCAGAACTGTTCAGTAACCTTCTTCCTTGGGACTGGCCATGAGACGAATGGGATCTATCTGCTTGGAGAGAGTTCTCATTGGAAAGATCATGAAGATAAGAAGTCTTTTGTTTCTCAGTCTATTAGTCCAGTTATGCTTTGGCATAATCGGTGAGGTCATTTATCATTTCGGTCTTTGAAGAGTTTGTTTCCTAATTTGTTTGAGTTTGTTCAGATGTCAAATTTAAGATGTGAGAGTTGTGAGCTTGCAAAGCATTGTAAAACATCTTTATTCCTTGAGTAATAAAAGAAGTAGTAATTCTTTTGATGTTGTGCACACCGATGTTTGGGGCCCGTATCACATCCCTTCTATGGGGGCGTACAGATATTTCTTGTTGTTTGTTGATGACTATACCCGTTTTTCTTGGGTTTACCTTATGCGTTCTCGAGATGAGGTTCCTGCTCTAACCCAAACCTTTCATCAAATGATTTTAACCCATTTCGGGGTCAAAATCAAAATCATCAGATCTGATAATGCGAGAGAATACTTTACCAAGCCAATGGCCTCTTATCTACTTGATCATGGGATTATTCACTAGAGTACTTGTCCTTGTACACCACAGCAGAATGGGGTTGCCGAGAGGAAGAATAGGCACATTTTGGAGGTGGCTAGAAGCATTATGTTTACCTCCAATGTGCCTATCCGTTTCTAGGACGATGCTATTCCCACAGTAGTGTATCTCATTAATCGAGTTCCTTCACGGGTTCTTGACATGAAGCCTCCGTTTACCCTTCTATACCCAGATGAAGAATTATTTACTGTTCCCCTTAAAACCTTTGGTTGCACCTACTTTGTTTAGATTCTTGGACTTCATCATTCCAAATTTGACCCTAAGGCCTCCAAATGCATTTTTCTCGGTTATGCACAAAATCAAAAGGGTTATTGCTGCTATGAACCTACTTCCTGGAGGAGATTTGTCTCGATGGATGTTACTTTCTTTGAGGAGGTACCCTATTACCCTAGGGTTTCTCCTCAGGGGGAGAGTAGTGAGAATGGGGTTTGTGAGAGTGGGGTTAACTCATCTGAAGTTCCTTTACCCATTTCATTGAGTGATGAGGGATGTAATGGAGAGGGTTGTCAGAGGTGTCAGGAGTTGAAAGTCTATCATAGGCGGTGGAGGCAGGTTGATTTTGGTCATCAGCAGTCCAGGCCAGCCCCAGTTCCTTCTACGGATCCAGATCCAGGTACTACAGTCCCCTTATCAGATCCAGGTCCCACTGAGATACCTTCCACTGTTGCTACTTCACTTTCTTTGGATGACCTTGACCTCCCTATTGCAGTCCGTAAAGGGAAATGGCGTTGCACCACATCCACAACTCACTGTATTTCCCAGTTTCTGTCCTATGATCGCCTATCTCCCTCTTACAGGTTCTTTCTCACATCCATTGCTGATATTCCTATTCCCAGAACAGTGCAAGAAGCCTTGTCAATTCCTGAGTGGAAAGATGCAATGAAGGTTGAAATGAATGCCCTTCTGAGGAATAATACTTGGGAGCTAGTTGACCAGCCCAAAGGAAAGAAACCAATTGGATGTAGATGGGTATTTACCGTGAAACATAATAATGATGGTTCCATTGAAAGGTATAAAGCCCGGTTAGTTGCAAAAGGATTTACCCAGACTTATGGTATAGACTATTTGGAGACTTTTGCTCCAGTGGCAAAGATGACCACTATTCGAGTTTTGTTAACCCTTGCAGCCAGTTATTCTTAGCCCTTGTTCCAGATGGATGTTAAAAATGCCTTCCTAAATGGAGACTTACAGGAAGAAGTCTACATGCAATTACCTCCTGGATTTTATGTTGCAGAGACAGGTAAGAAGGTTTGCCGGCTGAATAAAGCCTTGTATGGACTAAGCAGTCCCCAGAGCTTGGTTTGATAGATTTAGACAAGCCCTTGAAAAATTCGGCTATATACAAGCCCAGTCAGACCATACATTGTTCATTAAAAGAGTGGACTCCTCTTTGACCTTGCTTGCTGTATATGTGGATGATATTGTGGTGACAGGAAATGATAATAGTGAGATTGAGTCCCTCAAACAACTCCTTCATCAAGAGTTTGAGGCGAAAGATCTGGGTGAGCTACGATACTTCTTGGGTATTGAGGTTGCTAGATCTAAACACGGGATCTTTATTTCTCAAATGAAGTATGTTCTAGATCTGTTAGCAGAAACTAGAAAGTTGGGTGTTAAGCCTGCAGATACACCCATTGAACAAAATCACAAGATCAGTGCAGAGGGTGGAGAGCCTCTTGAAGACAAAACTATGTTCCAACGGCTGGTTGGAAAACTCCTATATCTTTTTCTCACACGACCAGACATCAGTTATGCAGTCAACGTTATCAGTCAATACATGCATTCTCCTAGAACTACTCACCTCCTTGCAGTTGAGAGAATATTAGCATACTTGAAGAGATGTGTAGGTAGAGGTATATTATTCAAGAATAATGATCACATGAAGATAGAAGTCTATACAGATGCTAATTGGGCTGGGAGTGCTGATGACAGGAGGTCTACCTCTGGATATTGTGCCTTTGTAGGAGGTAACCTTGTCTCTTGGAGGAGTAAGAAACAAAGTGTTGTTTCTCACTCTAGTGCTGAAGCTGAATATAGATCGATGGCTAATGGTGTGGCTGAAATCCTATGGCTGAAATCATTACTTGAAGAGTTGGGTATTGATTATGAGAAGCCCTTAATGCTGTATTGTGATAATCAGGCTGCTATTAATATAGCTCACAATCCGGTACAGCATGACAGAACTAAGCATATTGAAGTTGATCGACATTTTGTCAGAGAAAGGGTTTCATCTCAAGAAGTGTGTCTCCCGTATATCACCTCCAGCATGCTACTCGCAGATCTTCTCACCAAAGCTGTTCCAAGGAAGAAGTTAGAGGCAGACCTATGCAAGTTGGGAATGACAAATATCTATTCCCAACTTGAGGGGGAGTGTAGAGAACACTGATGTGGTCCCCACTGTGTTCGTATGGCAGCACAACATGTATTCTTTGTTAGTTATGTCTGTTAGTTGGTAGTTATTTCAGTTTTATTATTAGTTTATTTGCCATGTAAGCATTAAGGGCAATTCAGCCCTTTTTCTACAATTAGTAAACATATAAATATTAAGAGTGGGTCGGCAGATTGATTCTATTCGACCCTCTCTCTCCTTTTCTAAAACCCTTTGTGTGCTTCTGCTTTCTCCCTCTTTTCTTCTTCTTTTCTCCATCTGAAATCTTTCTTTTACTTTCGGATTCAAGACTGATTCCTACTCCAATGGGACCGAAATACATAGCAATAATTTTTCCTTCCTCATCCCTATAAACTCCTCCTATACCTGAAGGGCCTGAGTTGCGCTCACTACTTCCATCAAAATTCAGTTTTGTGAACCCAACAACTGGAGGGGACCAAACTGGACTAGTCACAGATTTAAGAGGAGCTGAACAATCCACTTCTTTGCAATTCTTGATAATATCTCCTGCTGAAATACCTTCAAAGGTTCTCATAGTCTTGACCCAATGAACCACCCGAATAGTTATTGTTTTAATGATGACATCCTTTCTTTTTCAGAGAAATTCTTTGATTTATTTCTTCCCAAACTGTCCAGGAAAAAGCTGCTCTCATACATCTCCACAGTGAACATTAATAAGCCATGAATTAACTGAGAATGAATGCCTATTAACCTACTCAGATAGTCATATGGGGACAGACATGGCTGCCAGGCTCTTGAAAATACAGAATGTTCTCTGACTTTCCATCTCCTTTCTTTTTTATATTGATTACAGAGTCTTATAGAAAATTTCTAAAAGGCAACTTTTAATGTCATTAGAAAATGGAGAAACAAGGAATTGACCTTCCATTTTCAGATAGTAACTGAGTAATGTAGTTTCCTCAGTTGGAATTTCTCATTGCCACAAGTATTTGCATTCTAATCAGCATATGACTAACATCACTTTACTATTTGTTCCTTATTTCTACAAATATATTTGTACAATAGTCTAATTTCTTGTAAATACTGTTTTGAACTTGTAATAAATTACTTTAGAATGCAAGGATTATTATGTCCATTTCTAAACTTTATTAATAAGGAGAATAGGAAATCTAAAGTTCATAGATCCTGCAACAAAGGAAAAAAAGCTGAAACCTCAAACAAACACCAGAACAAATACAATATGAAGTTTCCACAATGCAGATTTCTCCTCATCACTCCTCTGGAAACGCTATAAGAGAATGGAATTGAAGGACCTTGGGACCTAAATAAATGAAATGTTATGTTGTTGAGTCCAACATTGTCATTCATTGAAATGCTTAGCTTTGAGGTTCGCTAAATAGTCAATTATAATTGATGTTATGCTGAGAATGACCACCTTCTCAGTCATAGATAGGAGGTGGAAATGCTGGATGGGCCTGTATGTTTGAATTTTTACAGCTGGAAAGGTGAAGTTTATAAGTTCAGAATGGTCCTTTCTGAGCCCAACTGATACAAGAAGGTTTTCAGCAAGTCTTAAAGGAAGAAATTGAGGAAAAGAGGTCAGATGGCAGACCTGCAGAATGCACCATCAGCCAGAAAAGAGGTCAGATGGCAAACCTTGGGTGATTTGGCTGAAAATTAGAGGAGGTGAAGTACACTTATAGTGCTTAATGCTTAAATAATGTAAATTTTCAGCTCGATCAGACAACTGGAAGTACTCCAACTAAAGGCAGATGGCTGATTTTTGGGTAGGGCAGGTCATGGTCAAAGTCAAAGAGAAAGTTGCTTTTTTTTGTTTCTTATTAGTCTATAAGTAGAGGTTGACATGTCTTGCAAAGTATTCCATGCTATTCCAATGGAGTAGTTTTATTTCTGTTCTCTACCATAGCTGGACCTATAAGCTTTGGATATAGAAACCACCCTAATACCATTTCAATTTTTTTTTTTATCAATAACAGAAACTCATAATACTAATAAGAAACAAGATTACATACAGCACTCCGGGAGAGATAAAATGACTTAACTCTCCCCAAGAGAACAAGAAAAGAAAATTACAAATTATTCCAAAACATTTAGTCCCTTCCCACTCCTTGCTTTGCCAAATTATCTGCAAAGGCATTTGCAGTTCTCTTCACCCAGTGAAACTGAATTTCCAATCCCCTGGATAATACCACTTCAAATTTTATTAAATTTAACCTATGGATTCTATCAGACCTCAAATTGAGGTGGGAGAAAAGACTATGCCATTTTACCAATGACCCATAACTGAGTTGTTAAAGCTTTTAAGGTGGCTATTTTCTTTCTTGAAAGACAAATGTACATCATAGGTTGTACAAGGTATACAAGTATTAGAGTCCTGCCCAAAGATTACAAAGACAGTGGATTATCACCCTAAAAAAATAAAACATAAATTAAAAAAAAAAAACACTAAACCATACTTGGCAAGCCCGTCAGCTACAGAACTAAATTTCCTAGGGATCTACCCAATGCTAATATGCAGAGAATCTGCAAGTGTAATCTCCCTTGATTTTCAAAAGATAAGACAGCCACCAAGGGCCACTCTGAGGGTTCAACATCCAGCTGATTGAGTTTGCCAAGTCCCCTACTTTTATGGTGGCCATCTCCCAAGAATTCAAATGAGAGATCAGAAATAGAGGCATTCTCCATTTCAAATCTCCAGCATGAGGAGTGATGTTGAGCTTGTTGTTTTCTATGTAGGGACCATTCATTGTAGTGTTTCTATTAGTGACTTCTCTTGGGTAGATTAGTCAGCATTCTGAATTCTTTTTTTGTAATGAAGTCTATATGGCATAGACGTAGCATGAATTTACCCAAATTCTTTCCTTATCTCTCTTACTATAAGTAATTACAAGGGACTTTCATCCAAGGTAGACAAATCACTGATCAAGTCCTAATAGCTAACGAATGTATGGAGGACATCAGTAGAAGGGGAAAGAAACTTAGAGGAATTTTGGTTTTGGAGATAGAGGTGGTGTGGTTGGATTGAAGGTTGTTTGGCAGCTGCTCATTATTCGGTGCTGGTTAACGGAGTGGTTAGAGATTTTTTTCCAGCTATTAGAGGACTGAGACAAGGTAATCCCCTCTCTCCCTTCCTTTTTACCTTGATAGCAGATGTTTTCAGCAGACTTATCTTGAGAGCGGAATTTGATTAGAGGCTGGAGGGTTGGAAGAGAGGGTGTTATTGTTACACATCTACAATTTACATATGACAACTATCCTGTTTTGTGAGTCTGGGGACCCTTGGTTAGCAAGGAATTTGAAAGGGGTGATAAAACTGTTTGAGGTTGTGTCAAAGTTAAAAATCAACCTTCAAAGAGTTGTGTAGTGGGGCTGAATTTGGAGGAGGAATTGGGTGAGATAGCCGAGGCATTAGGTTGTTTGACATCTAGTTGGCCTTTGAGATATTTGGGTTTACCTTTAAGAGTCAATCCTAGGGAGGGAAGTTTTTGGAACCTTGTGGTGGAAAGTTGTTTTAGGATACTTGTGGCTTGGAAAAGAAGTTATGTGTCCCTTGGGGGTCGAATCACTTTAATCCAATCCACCCTAGCGAATCTCCGAATTTACTTCCTTTCTATTTTTAGGATGCCACAAAGGGAGGTGGTGAAAGTAGAGAAGATGATGAGGAACATTTTATGGGAGCCCGGAGAAGGAAGGATCATTTGGTTAGATGGGAATTATATGCAAGAGAAAGGAGCAAGGGGGTCTGGGATTGGTTAACCTAGGGAAGAAAAGTTCAGCACCATTGGGTAAATGGCTTTGGAAAGGGAAAGACTTTGGCTCAAAGTTGTAGGGAGTATACATGGAGCAGAAGGCAATGGTTGGGATGCTGGCATTTCTCAAAGGGCTACATTGAACTCTCTTTGGAAGGCAATCTGTGGCATTCTTCCCTAATTCTTAAACTTAATCAGGCATGATGTATGTACCAGGGATAGGGTTCTTTTATTGGAGGATTTATGGATTGGTAACTCAACCCTCAAGGACTTTTTTCCTTGTATTCCCTCTCTTGCTTTAAAAATGAACCAGTTCAAAGGTTTGTCTCGTTCTCTTTGTTTTTTGGCTTTAGCTGGGATTTGGGTTTCAGGAGAGATTTGAGAGATTTTGAGCTTGACTAGACCGAACAGTTACTTAGCCTGCTTGATCTTATTTCCTTGGACCCTTTTAACTAGATGCACATATTTGGTCCCCTAACTCTTCGGGTACCTTCTCTTGTGCCTCATTCTTCTCCTCCTTGTGTTCTGACCCTAACTCTCAGTCTTTCCAATGCAAAGAGGTTTAGTCTAAACCCATTCCTCCTATAGTGGGAGCTCTCTGTTAGGAGTCCTCTCTTGAGAAACTAAACACTTAGGACAACCTGCAAAGAAGACGACCTTGTCTCAATATAGCAGTCATACAAGACTACAAATTTGAACAGAAAATAAAAGAAAATTAGAAGAGAAGAGGAGAAGAGAAGAAGAGAGATGGAGAAGAACTCGTTGAAGGGTTTTAGGAGAAGAGAGTAGTTGGTTGTGTTAAACAGCCACCCCACCCTTTGAATTTATATACATTCTTTCATAATTGTAATAGGACTTAATGTTTACATGGAAAGATAAGATAAGATTAAAACTAATCCTACTAGGAAAGCTAATCCTAATCAAGACTTGATTAAATCTATGCTGTCCCATGAGTACACTAATGTGGGGTCAGTTTCCTACACTCCCCCTCAAGTTGGGAGTAGATGTTTGTCATTCCCAACTTGAATAGATCTTCCTCTAATTTCTTCCTTGAAACAGCCTTGGTGAGAAGGTTTGTAAGCTGCATGTCGGAGGTGATGTAGGGAAGGCATACTTCTTGAGATGTAACCCTTTCTCTGATAAAGTGTCGGTCCACTTCAATATGCTTAGTTTTGTCGTGGTGTACTGGATTATGAGCTATATTAATGCCAAGAGTAACTAGCTACAAGAGATAATAGGACTCTGATAGTGGTCATCTTTGCTACTAGTGCAAAAGTTTCTAAGTAGTCAATACCATATGTCTGAGTAAATCCTTTTGCAACTAATCGGGCCTTATACCTTTCAACAGAACCATCAGCATTATGTTTCATAGTGAATACCCATCTACATCCAACTGGTTTCTTTCCTTTGGGCTGATCAACTATTTCCTAGGTATTGTTTCTGATGAGGGCATCCATTTCTACTTTTATTGCATCTTTCCATTCTGGTACTGCCAATGCTTCTTGTATTGTTCTGGGAATAGAAATATTCGCAATGGGTGGAAGAAAAGACTTGTAGGAGGAAGACAAATGATCATAGGACAAGAACTGAGAAATGCAGTGAGTTGTGGATGTGATGCAATAGCGCTTGCCCTTATGGACTGCTATGGGAAGGTCAAGATCATCTAATGAAGGTGAAGGCTCCATGGCAGGATGTCTTTCATCTATAGTATTTGTGGTACCTAGATTTGGATCTGCAGAAAGAACTGGGGCTACTGTGGTATCAGGATCTAGATCTGCAAAGGGGGCTGGGACTGGCTCGGACTGTTGATGTCCGAAATCAACCTTCTCCATTGTCTGTGATAGACTCTCATTTCTCTGCACCTTTGACAACTTTCGTCATTACACCCTTCTTCACTTAATGGGATTGGTAAAGGAACTTCTAATGTGCTAATCCCAGCCTCACTATTCTCCCCCTGAGGAGAAACCTGTGGATAATAGGGTTTATTCTCAAAAAAAGTGATATCCATTGAAACAAATCTTTTTCCAGAAGTGGGTTCATAACAACAATATCCCTTTTGAGTTTGTGCATAACCAAGGAAAATACATTTGGAGGCCTTAGGATCAAATTTGGAACGATGAGGACCAAGGATCTGAACGAAGCAAGTGCAACCAAAGGTTTTAAGTGGAATGGTGAACAATTCTTTATCAAGGTATAGAAGGGTAAATGGAGATTTCATGTCAAGATCCCGTGAGGGAATCTGATTGATGAGATATACTATTGTAAGAACAACATCCCCCCAGTAACGTATAGGCACATTTGAGGTAAATATAATGCCTCTGGCTACCTCCAATATGTATCTATTCTTTCTTTCAGCAACCCCATTCTGCCGTGATGTATGTGGGTAGATACTCTGATGGATAATCCCATGGTCAAGCAAGTAGGAGGCTAATGGGTTTGCAAAATATTCTTTTGCATTATCGGATCTAAAAATTTTAATTTTGACCCCAAATTGGGTTAAAATCATTTTATTAAAGATCTGGGTTAATGCTGGGACCTCATCTCGAGAACGCATAAGGTAAACCTTGGAAAACCGAGTATAATCATCAATAAATAATAGAAAATATCTGTACCCCCCCCCCCCCCCCCATGGCAGTGGTATGATAGGGTCCCCAAACATCAGTATGCACAATTTCAAAAGGAATATTGCTCCTGTTATTACTTAATGAATAGGTTGTCCTACAATGTTTTGCAAGCTCACAACTCTCACATTTCAAACTAGACATTTGGACAGATTCAAATAAACTAGGAAACAAACTTTTCAAGGCCTGAAAGGATAAATGACCCATCCTATTATGCCAAAGCATCACCTGATCAATAGACTGAGAAACGAAGGATTTCTTAGTTTCACTATCTTCCTAATGAGCACTTCCTCCAAGTAGGTAGATTCCATTCATCTCACGGCCAGTCCCAATCACCTTCATTGTCTCCAGATCCTGAAAAACACATCGATCAAGAAAAAAGGTTATTGAGCAGTTCTGCTTTTTTGTAATGCTACTAACTGAAAGCAAGTTAGTATTAAGCTTAGGAACATGCAAGACGGAGGATAGGGAAATGGCATTAGACAACTTGACGTCTCCTTTGCCAGAAATAGGGACAAGGGATCCATCAGCAATGGACAGTTTGTCTTTGCCAGAAGACAAATGATAGGTAGAAAAAAGTGATGGCAAGCCAGTCATATGGTCAGATGCTCTTGAATCTATTATCTAAGAATGTTCTGTATTACTTGAAGCTGAAGCATGATAAGCTGAGGCCCGATTACTTGATTGAGCAAAATATGAGGTTGAAGGAGCTAATGGTGGCTGGGGAGATGATATTGAGTTACTAACTTCACTTTCCAACTGTTTCAGAGTAGCTCGGACAACAGCTAGGGTGTCTAGAGGAGTGCCTCTTGAGGCTGTTGAGGCTGCACTATTAGTGTTAACAGCCATATTAGCATTCCCCTTTTTGTTTCTGAGTTTTGCTGGAACTATATGTGGATGCAACTTCCAACAAGTGTCTTTAGTGTGTGTAGGTTTCTTGCAATGTTCACACACTAGGTCCTTCTTAGCCTCTTTCTTCATATTCCTTTCCTTATCTCCCCCAGACTTGGGTTTAACTGCTGCCAGGGCAGATTCGAAAGGTTGCTGCTGCAACATAACCTTTCTCCTAGTCTCCTCACTGTGCACTTGGGAATAGGCTTGAGACAGAGTCACACCCTCTCTTGTCAACAGCTGCTGTCTTATAATATCATACTCAAAATTTAAACCAGCTAGGAACTCAAATACTTTGTTAGTTTCGACTTGTCTTCTGTAAGTCTGTGCATCTCTCTGACTTTCCCATTCTATTGTCTCAAGATGGTCAATTTCATGCCACAGAGATTTTAGGGTTGAAAAATAAACAGAGACCTGTTTCTCTCATTGTTTGAGATTTCTAACTTCCCATTTCAGCTCATAAGCCCTAGCAACATTAAGGGGCTGAGAGTAGGTTTCTTTCACAACATCCCATATTTCTTTAGTTGTTTTTGCCCATAAGTAATTTCGACTAATGTATGGTTGCATGGAGTTGCGCAGCCATGTCATCACCAAATAATTTTCCTGAATCCACCTAGCATAAGTGGGATCCTCCTTAGTTGGTTCCTTCACATCCCCCAACAAGTAGTTCAGCTTTCCTCTTCCCCCAATGACCATCATGGCTGATTGGGCCCACTCTAAGTAGTTTGAACCATCAAACTTTACAGTTGTAACTGTACCAGTCAGCCTACTAGGTCTGCAGCAGGTAATAGTAGTAAAAGAAGCCATAATTTCTGTGATAGTCAGCCTATTGAGACTGATAGCAGTAAAAAAACTGTTACAGTTCTGTTGTAACAGTCCTGCTGAAACAGCTCTACTGGATCTTCCAGAGAGCAAACAAATCGAAGGAGACAAGTCCTGAAGCAATAACAGCCCTGAAACTTGAGGGTTTTCTCTTAAACCCTAAAAAGGCCTAACAGAAATCTTCTAGAGTTTTTTTCGTACCTCTTATATCAAGGTATTCTTGCTGCCGATCTTAAGAAAGATTGAAAAACTTACCAGAAAATTCTGAAAAGCTCTGATCTTGATGAAAACTTCTGGAGTTTTGATCGTCTCTCTCAGTCTTGAAGAGAAAAAAAACTGATCTTGAACCAGAAATCTTCTGAAATTCTGATTGCCACCTCTAGTCTTGACAAGAACTGATCTTGATCCTCTAATCTTGAAGGGGAAATTCTGATCTTGAACAGAAATCCTCTGAAATTCTGATCACAACCTCTAGTACTGATTGAACAGAGATCCTTTGAAATTCTGATCGCCACCTCTATTGATCTTGATCCTGTTCTCTTCCTCTGATTCTTCCTGGTTATCAAAGATACGATCCAATCTTTGGACTGCTGCTGTAGATAACCTCCAAGAATCAGCCGAAGAGAGCTTTCTCTATTCTTCCATCCCTAGGCAACTCTCATGTGGTCGGCTGGATCAAACTCACATGAGAATCCCTAATCCAAGCTTTGATACCAAGTAGTCGTACAAGTCTACAAATTTGAACAGAAAATAAAAGAAAATTAGAAGAGAAGAAGAGAGATGGAGAACTCGTGGAAGGGTTTTAGGAGAAGAGAGTGGTTGGTTGTGTTAAACAGCCACCCCACCCTTTGAATTTATATACATGCTTTCATAATTGTAATAGGACTAAATGTTTACATGGCAAGATGAGATAAGATAAGGTAAGATAAGATTGAAACTAATCCTACTAGGAAAGCTAATCCTAATCAAGACTTAATTAAATCTATGCTGTCCCACGAGTAAACTAATCTGGGGTCCACAGTTTCCTACAAATATCCCCCAATTGGTGTGTCCTCTGCAAAGCAAATGGAGAAAGTTGCTACCATCTAATAATATCCTGTCCTTTTGTTGCAGATCTCTGGAAAAGATATTTAGTCTTTTTGGGTGCAGGTGGACAATGTCAATGCAAATTAGTAATCTATTTGAACCTACAACCCTCAGGTGGCCTAAGAAAAGAGGTAGAGTAGTGTGGAGGTGTGTTAGAGCTGCACTGGTTTGGACTGTCTGGGAGGAAAGAAATTCCAGAATTTTTTATGAGAAGGAAAGGAATGAGGTCAATGTTTGGGAATGCTTTCTTAATAGAGCCATCAACTGGGTGCAGACTTTGGAACTCTTGTCTCCATTGTCCTTTGATGACTTATTGAGAATTTGGGGAGCTCAACTTTGATGGTAAGCCGCTTGTAGAATGGAAATCTCCTGAAGAAGGTATCATTAAGCTCAACTTTGATGGTAGCAGCCTAGGCAATCCAGGAACCTCCGGTATTGGGGGAGTGTTTAGAAATGCAGAGGGGTTAATTATCGCTCTATTTTCTGGCCCTATAGGAGTAGGGGATTCAGTTAATGCAGAAAGTCAAGCAGTGTTGCAAGGAGCTGAATTGTGAACAGCTCTTAATTGAAGATGATTCCAAGCTGGTGATCCAATGGTTAAAAGAGCCAGAAACAGTAGCCTGGTCCTATTGGGGGGTTTTACGAAGATTCTGATGGTTAACTACAAACATGTCTGTCCATTTCCAATGGGAAAGATCTGCAAATGGGTTAGCAGACTCACTAGCTAAACAAGGGGTGCATAGGAATCAGATGTTTTGGGCTAAGCTGTAATTCTTTGTTTTGATCTGAGGCTGCATCTCTCGCCTCTTTTTGGGAACCTTCTGTGTGTACCTCTTATAATTCTATTAATAAAACTTCTCATTGTTCATAAAAAAAAAATGCTTGAGTTAGTAGTTTCTACCATTCAAAGGCGTGGTGCTATTGGAACATTATACTGTTGGAATACCAAGATCAGTAAACATGTTAATGAAACCAATTCTCAGAGTCGGGTTTTTAGAATCTCAAATGGACTGCTATGATCAATTTTAGGCCATCTGTTAATTTCACTTTATTGAACTACAAAAATTTGGCTTGATATAAATGAAAATCCTGCTTGCATATATAAGTTGCAGAAAACTGAACAGTAACACACTAACACTTAGCATGTTGAGTTATTATGGCAATAAGCAATTAGGCATAAGTTTTCCTTCTTCACATGATGAAATCATTCTCTATTGAGGAGTTGAACATTGTTTCTCTACTGTTACTCATAAACTATAGGTATGGATCCCATAGCCAAACGATTTATGTGGGAAGTGATATCCCGCCTTTCAACCAGACTGGGGAAGACAGCAGTTATTCTGACTACTCATAGTATGAATGAAGCTCAGGCCTTGTGTACGCGGATTGGAATAATGGTATGGCATTACATTGATATGCATAAGCCTAGATCAAGGGTATTAAATATTGACAAGGTCATTCTCTCATTATGAAACTTGAAGGTTGGCGGTAGGCTTCGATGCATTGGAAGTCCCCAGCATCTGAAAACACGTTTTGGGAATCATCTTGAGCTAGAGGTATTAAATGACTCTGGTCATACTATTATTTTGTTCATGTGTTTTGATAGTGTTTTTTTTTTTTTTGATAAGTTATGTTTAGATATAATGTTCATACACTATACATTTTCCTTCTCAAGAAAAAAAAACACTGTTCATTCATTTAGGTGAAGCCTACTGAGGTCAGTTCTACAGAGTTGGAGAAACTGTGCCGAAGAATTCAAGATAAGCTTTTTGAGGTTCAATGCCATTCAAGAAGCATATTGAGTGACCTTGAAGTCTGCATTGGAGCAATTGACTCCATAACACCAGAAAATGTTTCGGTGGCAGAGATTAGCTTGTCACAAGAGATGATTATGATAATTGGACACTGGCTTGGGAATGAAGAAAGAATAAGGGCGCTTTTATCTTCTATACATGTTACTGATAGTGTGTTTGGCGAGCAATTATCAGAGCAACTAAAACGTGATGGTATTTTCATCCTGTACACCTTCATTTAAACTCTTCTCTAATAGCTATTTTGTTATTTCCAAGTATTTTAAAAGTTGATCAATGCTGGATGTGTCTGATAATATAAACTAGATTTTGCAATGTTTCCATAACTTTTAGTTAGGGAAGCTCTGTATATAATTTATTTTACCTGACATATATGATATAAATGTCATGGATTATAAGACAATAATTTGGAGAAAGAATTGGTGAACATTAAGACCAATTTCTCACTGAATCATGTTTTCAAGAAGTCAACACATCAATTAATTTCTATTTAATGCACCAAATTCCTCAAAATATTTACATGACCAGGTCACTGATGTGGTATCCAGTTGAATTTGTGACATAGAGCAGAAGTTGGATTTAGATCTTATTGCCTTTTAGAAATTCACAGCCCTTTATTAAGGCTGTTTTGCATGGAGTCTTCTAAATGGATTACCAGGTGATCATTACATCAGCAGAACACTAAAATAAATTGATAATTATATAATGAAACTGTTGAAATAATTTAGTTGTTGGTGTTAGGGTCTGTTTGGCTAGTTAAAGCGTTTTTTTATTTCTATTTTTTTTACTTCTGTTATGTCTATTATTGTACTCACTTATAGCAGCGGCACAAGGGTCTTTTCCCTTCTTATTTATGCCGCCCTATATATATTATAATAAAAGCTGGCGCCGCCAGCAAGCACTGTTACATTGTCAATCCCTTCTCTTCTCTTCTCCCTTCTCTCTTCTTCTTCTCTTTTCTTCTCTTCCTCTTATTTCTGGCCGGCCACACTGTCAAGATGGTATCAGAGCAGGAATACTGACTGAGAGAACAGATCGAACAAACTTCACTGAGAGAACAGATCGAACAGACTTCACTCTTCCAACTTGCTGAATCTGGGCGGAACAGAGATCTGAATCTGGACTGAGGAAAACAGATCTACAACTGGTACAATCCTTCCTTTTTTCTCTTCCTTGCCCTCCTTGGTCGTGTACCAAGTGAAAAAACCAAATGAATCTGGGCTTCTGAATGCTGTCAGATCTTTATACCTCTGTTTTTTGGGATCGTGTGATTCTGTTCCTGTGTTAAGGCGACTGTAGGTCAAGGATGACCTGTTATCTCAATTATTTGGCTTGATTATAAGTGTTAAGGATCTCTCCTGCTGATTAATGTTCTTAGACATTCTGGAAGGCTGGTAGGTTAGGACTGTTAAACCGTACAGGTCTGAAATCTGCCGAATATTGCCTTTTTTTTGTCCTGAAATTGGTACTGTTTGTGCTTAGACTGTTTTCAAACCCAAGTGTGTGGGTGTGGACTGAGTGGAGCATTTTTTTGTGGAGTAAGGAGGGGTCCTAAGTCCGGTGTTTGGGACTGATTGTCTGTTTTGACCATGTCGTCTGAGAATTCTGCTACTTCAGAGATTTCAGGGAGCCACAATGGAGTGAGTGGGGGAATGGATATGAGTTTCCCCATGGCTGTTATTCTCTTTGATGGGTTGAACTACCTTGAGTGGTCTAGAGGAATAAAGCTCTACATCACTGCTAGGGGGAAAATAGGATACATCAATGGGAGAGTAAAGGAACCGAAGTACGGAAGTGCTGAATATGATAGGTGGAACCCAGAGAATAGTATAGTGGTGTCTTGGCTCTTGGTTTCCATGCTGCCACAGGTAAGGAAGACTTTTATGTGGGCTGAAACTGCTTGTGAGATATGGGAACAAGCGAAGTCCACCTATTCAGAGCAAAGACACTATGCCAAGATATATCAATTGCAAGTTGAATCCTCTACTTGCAAGCAGGGGGAGAGGAGTCTCTCGATGTACTATTCTGATTTGACATCGATATGGAAAGAACTTGATCACTATCAGAATGTGAATTGGAAGTGATGAAGATGCAAAGGCGTATAAGTCACTTGTATCTCAGCAACGACTCTTTGCCTTTCTCCTAGGACTGAATCCTTCATATGAGTCCATCAGGGTGCAGATCTTGGGTAGTAAAGACTTGCCATCAGTTCAGGAGGTGTATGCCTTAGTGTAGTCAGAAGAGAGTAGAAGAAGTGTGATGAATTGTGTAGAAGGGGAGTCAGTTGCCCTAGCTGTCCGAGGAAATTCAGATACAAATGTCGGAAGTGTTTTTAAAAAAGGTGACTTGAAAGCTAAATTACTGTAGCCGAAGTAGCAGAAAAGAGAAGAAGAAGAAGAAGAAGAGATGTTGGAATGTCGAACTGCACTACTCAGTCGACAGTACTATTATTTATATTATGATGTAGTACAATGATACAGGAAGTTACTAGAATGCCCCTGATTAGTGATGGGACACCCAGACAACTTAAAACATTAAACAGGATTAGGCCCATTAACAAAGGCCCAGTACAGGATAACTTAAACTTAAGTATAGGCTAATAAGAACTCTTATCAGCCGAATACTCATACATACAAAGACTTCAATCCAACACTCCCCCTCAAGCTAAGCATGGATATCAATCATGTTTAGCTTGCCAAGCATGTCCCTAAACTTTGTTACTGCCAGCTCTTTAGTCAGTACATCTGCAATTTGCATCTCAGATGGAGTATAAGGCACACAGAGTTCACCCGAGACAATTCTTTCTCTAACAAAGTGCCGATCAATCTCAATATGTTTTGTCCTGTCATGCTGCACGGGATTGTTGGCAATGTTGATGGCAGCTTTATTGTCACAATACAGCCTGAGAGGACCTTCAGCCTTAATGCCAAGTTCTTTAAGAAGAGTTCTGAGCCATAAGAGTTCAGCAACCCCATGGGCCATAGCTCGATACTCTGCTTCTGCATTTGATCTAGCCACTACATTCTGCTTCTTACTATGCCATGTGACCAGGTTTCCTCCCACAAATGTACAGTAACCCGAGGTTGACTTCCTGTCTCCAATAGACCCAGCCCAATCTGCATTAGTGTAGGCTTCAATTTCAATTCTATTGTTTTTCCTGAAGAGAATTCCCTTCCCTGGGCAAGTCTTTAAGTACCTGAGAATCCTTTCAACTGCTTTCATATGAGGGATCTTTGGAGAGTGCATAAATTGACTGACAACATGCACAGCATAAGCAATATCTGGCCGAGTGAGGGATAAGTATATCAGCTTCCCTACCAATTTTTGGTATCTCTCTTTATCACAGTAGTCCTCCCCTACTGATTCCTGCAAGCCATGATTCTGTTCCATTGGAGTATCTGCTGGCCTGCACCCCATCATGCTTGTTTCCTCTAGGAGGTCAAGAACATACTTCCGCTAACATATGTAGATTCCCTCTCTTGACCTAGCAACTTCAATCCCAAGAAAATATCTCAAATGACCCAAGTCTTTGATCTCAAATTCAGAAGCTAGAAACTCCTTCAGTCTTTTTATCTCTTCCAAGTCATTCCCGGTAATTACCATATCATCCACATAAACAATGAGTGCAGTAAGTTTGCTATCCTCTCCTTATGAACAAGGTATGGTCTGCACCACTCTGAGTGTACCCCACTTTCTTCATGGCCCCACAGAGCCTCTCAAACCATGCACGGGGAGATTGCTTCAACCCATATAATGCTTTCCTCAGTTTGCACACCTTTCTACTAAAGTCATAGCCTGGTGGAGGTTCCATAAATACCTCTTCATGAAGGTCACCATTTAAGAAGGCATTCTTCACATCCAGCTGATGAAGTTCCCATGAAAAATTTGCTGCTAGTGATAATAGAACCCGAATTGTGTTGAGCTTTGCTACTGGGGCAAAGGTTTCTTTGTAGTCAATCCCTTCTTTCTGAGTAAACCCCTTTGCCACAAGTCTGGCCTTGTACCTTTCAATGGACCCGTCCTCCTTGTGCTTTACAATAAACACCCACTTGCACCCAACAGTGATCTTCCCCTCTGGCAGATCCACTAATTCCCAAGCTCTTGCTTTCATTAGGGCTTTCATCTCTTCATTCATAGCTTCTTTCAACCTTGGATCAGACACAGCCTCTGAGTACCTAGAAGGAACACGCACAGAGGAAAGAGCAGACACAAAGGAGTGATAGGCAAGAGATAAATGTGAGTAAGAAACAAAATCAGCAATGGGGTGCTAGGTGGTGCAAGAGCGGATAGGCTTACGGAGAGCAATAGGAAGATCCAAATCAGAAGTATGAGAGTTGAAATTACCTTGGATTGTAGAGACAAATTGATCTGAGTCCAACTGGTTGCTGTCATGAGGTTGAGGGCCCCTTTTTCTTCTATTGTACGTAAGTATCTCTTTTTGTTGCCTATCGGAGCCTTCAGGAACATCTGCAGCATCAGGAGAGGTAACCGGCACAGTGGGAGCCTCACTGGGTTGACCCGGAATGTCACAACAAGGAGTAGGAGGAGAGGATGGAAGACCCGAGGCAGATAGGGGAACAAAAAAGGAGGGAGAACGAGAATCCTCTTCCATCCCACTGGTCTCCCCCTGAAGAGGATTCTGAGAAGACTGAAAATAGGGTTGAGACTCAAAGAAGACCACATCTCTAGTGACATACTTTCTCTTGGAGACAGGGTCATAACACTTGTAACCCTTTTGTGTAGGAGAGTACCCCAAGAATATTCCCTTTGTAGCCTTAGGATCCAACTTGGTCTTCTTTGGATCCTTCACATGTATGAAACATATACAGCCAAAGACCCGAGGAGGAAGGGGAAAGTCTGGAAGAGTGGGACACAAAACAGAGAAAGGGGTTTTCATACCCAACACCTTAGATGGCATCCGGTTTATCAGATATGATGCAGAAAGTACAACTTGAAACCAGTATTGCTTGGGGACTTTGTGCTGGAATAGTAAGGCTCGAGCTGTTTCCAATAGATGTCTATACTTGCGCTCAGCAACCCTATTCTGCTGAGGAGTATAAGCACAGGATGACTGATGTAGTATGCCAGCATCTTCCATGAATAAGTTCAAGGATTTTTTAAAGTATTCAGTAGCATTGTCTGACCTGAATTGCTTAATCTTCTTATCAAACTGTGTTTCAATCATCTTGCAAAATGCCATGGTTATCCATGGTACTTCATCCCGTCCTTTTAACAGGTAGATCCATGTACAACGAGAGTAGTGGTCAATAAAACTGATAAAGTACCGGAAGCCATCAAAGAAAACAATGGGTGAAGGGCCCTAGACATCAGAATGAACCAAATCAAAAGGAGCACAAATTTCATTGTTGGAAATTGGATACACAGTTCTACATTGTTTTGACATTTGACATACTTCACAGGTTAGACTCTGACTTGGAATGCCCTTAAACAATTCGGGAAACAACATTTCTAATGAGGAGAAAGACACATGACCTAGCCTAGCATGCCAAAGATGCAGCTTAGCTATTGACTCCACACTTTCCGGATTACTAGCAGCAGATGCTTGTAAGGCTGAGCCGATGTCTGCATCAAGGTAGTAGAGGCCTCCATACTCATGACCGCACCCAATCGTTCTCCTTGTCAATCTGTCCTGGAAGACACAATGAGTAGGAAAAAAGGTTATACTACAGTTCAAATTTTTGGTAAGTTTTGAAACAAACAAAAGATTTGAGGTAAGACTGGGAACATGTAAAACTGATTTAAGAGAGTGGTCCTTGCTTAGGTCAACAATTCCCTTTCCAGAGATAGTGGAGAAAGACCTGTCAGCAACTCTCATCTTATCCTGACCAGACAACAAATGATATGAAGAGAATAGGGAAGACATATGTGTCATATGGTCAGTAGCACCGGAATCAATAACCCAAGAAGTAGAGTCAATAGACCCAGTGGCACTGAAGGCAGAGGCTGTACCTGATCTAGCAAGAGATGTAGAAGCAAAAGAATTATTTCTTAGACGGGCTAATGCCCTGCTAAGGACCTCAACCTCACTAGCAGTGAAGCCTAAAGTACCAGTTCCAGAGGAATCAGCAACCTGTCCCATAGGAGAAGAAGACACTGTTGGTGTATTTTGTGAGTTGTCATCATTGTTGCTGGTGACAAAATTCCCACTTGCCGCAGGCCTGTTATCTCTAGAAAAAACATCTCTGGGTATTGAAGACATCTTGACTGCAGCCACTGTGTAGGTGACACTGATTAAGACTAGCCGAAACAGTTCTGAAGGTTCTGAACCAGTTCTGGAGCAGATCTGATTAGCTGAAATGATCACAGCAGGTTCTGACAGCACTCGACACAGTTTCAGACTTGCCGAGACTGTCACAGTTCTGAAACAGTTCAGTTACAACAGTAAGCAAGGAGTTCTGGGTTGGTAGCCGACTTGAAGCTAAGGGTTCTCAACTATTGTGCTATGCAGACTCCACTTGAACTTCGAGTACTGCAACTGTAAAGAGAGTGCCCTTCCTTGCGGCCAATACTAGGACTGCTGACATCAGTCCTCAACTAGGGTTCACAGTGCTGAACAATCTGGAGCTGGCAGCTCCCTAGGTAATCTCACAGCAGTGGTGAGGGGTTTCGGACTGATAACCACAACAGTAGCGAGTGAACAGTTCGAGGCTGCAACAGTAGCAAGTGAACAGTTCGAGGCTGCAACAGTGCAAGTCTTGCTGGAGCACCGAAGCTGCAACTGTAGATGTAGCTAAGCCCCTTTCGGCTAGTTCTAGGACGACTGAAATCAGTCCTCAACTAGGTCTGTCCTACACAGACCTCTCTTAGTAGCCAAATAGCTACTATTTGCTGGAAATAACCTAGTAGGACATCTACTTCTGGGTCTTACTTCCCTTGAGTCCTACAACCAAGAGAAACCCTAGGTTCGAACTTGCTTTACTCTCTTACACCCCTAGGTCTTCACTGTAGCAACCTAGAAAAGGAAGAGACAAGATGAAAAGACAGCAAGAGAAGAGAGTGTGTGCCAGCTGAAACTAGGAAGAAGCTAATGCTCTGATACCATGAAAGCTAAATTACTGTAGCCGAAGTAGTAGAAAAGAGAAGAAGAAGAAGAAGAGATGCTGGAATGTCGAACTGCACTACTCAGTCGACAGTACTATTATTTATATTATGATGTAGTACAATGATACAGGAAGTTACTAGAATGCCCCTGATTAGTGATGGGACACCCAGACAACTTAAAACATTAAACAGGATTAGGCCCATTAACAAAGGCCCAGTACAGGACAACTTAAACTTAAGTATAGGCTAATAAGAATTCTTATCAGCCGAATACTCATACATACAAAGACTTCAATCCAACATGACTCTCAGAAAAAAACAAATGATAAGAGTAAACTTTGGTGCACTCACTGCCAGAAGACATGACACACAAGAGATACATTTTGGGATCTCCATGGAAAACCTAAATGGGCACAGGATTTGGGTAAGAAGTCAACACCTGATCAGGGCAAGAAACCAAGCCAGCAAAATCAGAAAAAGTATAACTCAGCTAATATGGCGTCGACAGAGACTAGTCCTTTGGTAACTCAGGAGAAGCATCCCAGTTCTGACCTTAAGGAAGAAATTATCAACTCCTTTCGTGAACATTTGGAATTGTATGGTAGGACTCTTCGCCAGATAGATTCTGGTCCTACTCCCTTTACCTCTTTTGCGTCTACATCAGGTAATGCTGCCACTACCTTCCATGTGTCATCTCATACTACTGATTCTCCTTGGGTTATTGACTCCGAAGCCTCAAACCACATGACCGGTAAGTCAAATTTATTTCAGACATATAACCTTCTCTCTGGGAGAGATAAGGTGAGACTAGCTGATGGTTCTTTTTCTACCATGGCTGGCCGAGGTACCATACCTCTCCCACTTGGCCTTACCCTTCCTAATGTACTGCATGTTCCGAAATTACCTATTAATTTGTTGTCCATTAGTAGTATAACTCACTCCTTGAATTGTTCAGTCACTTTTTTTCCGTCTTCATGTGTGTTTCAAGATTTGGCCTCGGGGAAGATGATTGGTAAAGCATGGTGGATGGCCTCTACGTGTTGGAGAATAAAACTGGTCTTGTGGCTACAGAGTTCATGAGTTTGTCAAGTGAGAGTCAAGCCTATTTATGGCATAGTCGTCTAGGTCATCATTCTTTTGAGTCATTAGAAGTTATGTTTCCAAAGTTGTTTGAGTCCTTGTTAGTGAGTCAGTTACAGTGTCAGACATGTCAATTGAGTAAACATTGTAGAAGTTCTTTACCTTTGCGAAATAAAAGATCTGAATTTCCATTTCATATTGTTTATTCTGATGTTTGGGGCCTTGTTACTCTACCCACTGAGGCTGGATATAAGTACTTCATTACCTTGATTGATGATTATTCTAGATACACCTGGGTTTACCCTATGCAATCTCAAGGTGAAGTGCCAAAATATGTGAAAGACTTTCAACGCATGGTGTTCACTCAGTTCCAAACGGAAATCCATATCTTCTAGTCGGACAATGCGAAGGAATACTTCCATAGTGATCTCACGGAGTTTTTTGCTTTGAGTGGGTCACTTCAGCGAAGCTCTTGTGCCAGGACACCCCAACAAAATGGTGTTGTTGACGAAAGAACTGTCACCTTCTCGAAGTAGCCCGTGGCTTATTAATTCATATGAATGTGCCAAAACGTTTTTGGATGGATGCAGTCTTGTGTGCTACATACATCATCAACCGCATGCCCTCTCGGTTACTAGAGTATAAGGCCCCACATAAGCTTTGGTTTCCTACAACTCCGTTGTCCACCATTCCGATGCGTGTTTTTGGGTGTTGTTGCTTTGTCCATAACCTGTCCCCTACTCGAGGTAAGCTTGATCCTCGGGCTATTCCCTGTGTTTTTCTTGGTTACCCTTTATCTCAAAAGGAGTATTGCTGCTATGATCCTACCTCTCGCAAGTACTATGTCTCCATTGATGTATCCCTCTTTGAGAATCAACCTTTTTTCTCGGTTTCTCCTCAGGGGGAGAGTAGGGTTGAGGAGAAACAGGCGGCTCAAACTCAACTATCTCCTTTACCCGATCCTCCTCCATTTTGGGTTTTTCATCGTCGCCATAAAAGCCAGCAGAGTTCAAGAGCCGTGGAACCTGACACTATGCAACCAACATCATCGGATTCACTAGAGGCAGATCCATCTCATCAGCCAAGTACACTTGCTCCTATTGATATGTCTGTTCCTTTAAATGTTGATTCACCTATCATCAATGATCTTGATAATCCTATTGCTAAGAGAAAGGGTGTTAGGTCTTGTACCACTAATCATCCTATCTCTAATTTTGTGTTCTATGATCATGTTTCACCTTCATTCCGTGCATTCCTCTCTTCTGTGGATAGTGTCCCCGTTCCTAAGAATGTGGCAGAAGCTTTGTCTAAACCTGAATGGACAAATGCAATGCAGGAAGAAATTGATGCTTTACACAAAAATGGCACTTGGGAGTTGGTGGACCTTCCTGAAGGGAAGGAACCAGTGGGTTGCAAGTGGGTGTTCCCAGTGAAACACAAGGCCGATGGAACTGTTGAAAGGTACAAGGCTAGACTGGTAGCAAGAGGCTTTACACAGGTATATGGAGTGGACTATGCAGAGACTTTTGCTTCAGTAGCCAAGATGAACTCTATCAGGATCCTTCTTTCATTGGCAGCAAATCTTGACTGGGAACTTCACCAATTGGACATAAAAAATGCTTTCTTGAATGGTGACTTGGAAGAGGAAGTGTACATAACCCAACCTCCAAGATTTTGTGCCAAAGACAGTGAACAAAAGGTGTGCAGGTTAAAAAATCTTTATATGGGTTGAAACAATCACCTCGGGCTTGGTTTAGTAAGTTCCATTTAGCAGTTCAACAGATGGGGTTCAAACAATGCCAGTCAGATCACACTATTTGTGAAAAGAGGTGAAGGGAAAATTGCAGCTCTTATTGTGTATGTGGATGACATAATGATCACAGGAGATTGGGAGGCTGAAATACGGAGATCAAAAAAATTCTTAGCCACTCAATTTGAGGTGAAAGATCTAGGTCCCTTACGTTATTTCCTTGGAATTGAAGTTGCCTGCTCTTATAAGGGCATCTTTATTTCCCAACGGAAATATGTACTAGATCTACTAGAAGATACAGGCAAGTTGGGGGTAAAACCAATTGACTTACCAATCGAATCTAATCATCATCTGGGAGACAGTCAAGGAGAGTTTTTGAAAGATGTGAAGAAGTTCCAGAGACTCGTAGGGAGACTTTTGTATTTGTCTATAACCAGGCCTGATATTGCTTATGCAATGGGTGTCCTTAGTCAGTTCATGCACAATCCTAGGACAACTCACTTTGAAGCTGCAGAGAGGATCCTGAGATACCTCAAGAATTTTCCTAGAGCTGGTTTGTTGTTCTAGAAACATGGTCACTTAAAGGTGGAAGTATATACTGATGCAGATTGGGCAGGAGCAGTCAATGACCGAAAGTCTACCAGCAAGTATTGTGCCTTTGTAGGAGGAAACCTGGTCACATGGAGAAGTAAAAAACAAAGTGTGGTGGCTAGATCTAGTGCTGAAGCAGAGTATAGAGCGATGTCTTATGGGGTTGCTGAAATCATGTGGATAAGAAATTTGTTAGGTGAACTGGGTTTTGCAGTGAGCAATCCTATGTCACTCTACTGTGACAATAAAGCTACCATCAATATTGCTGCTAATACAGTCCTGCATGATAGGACGAAACACATTGAAGTGGACAAGCATTTTATTAGAGATAAACTTGTAAATGGAGAAGTGTGTACTCCATATGTCAGTGTAGATGTTCAAGACTGCTATCAGTCTTGAGCACTAATAAATTTCAGGTTCGAAAAAGGAGAGAAAGGATAGAGGAAAGAGGAGAAAGAGTAGTGAGAGAGCAGTAGAACACAAGATTTGAAAGGAAGGACAGAATCTCAATATTCTGCTGCCGCCACTTCTATTTAATATTTATAGGTTATGCTAGTTACATGAAAGGGCACATCTGCCCTTGGTATTTACATAATACATAAAACAATATAAAACTGAAATATAAATAACAACTAGAATAACAGATTGACCATCAGCTAACCCTAGGAATAGGTACATTCTACCCTATGGACAGAGTGGGACCACAGCTGCGGGGCCCACATCAGTGTTCTCTACACTCCCCCTCAAGTTGGGAGTAAATGTTTATCATTCCCAACTTGGATAGATCCACCTCTAGCTTCTTTCTTGATACGGCTTTAGTGAGGATATCTGCTAGTTGCATATTGGATGTGATGTAAGGGAGGCATACTTCTTGAGATGAGACCCTCTCTCATACAAAATGTCGGTCAACTTCAATGTGTTTGGTTCTGTCATGCTGCACTGGATTATGTGCTATATTAGTAGCTGCTTGATTATCACAATACAGCATCAGGGGGTTCTCATACTCAATACCCAACTCCTCAAGTAGAGATCTTAGCCATAGGATTTCAGCCACTCCGTTAGCCATGAACCTATATTCTGCTTCAACACTAGATCGGGAGACAACACTTTGTTTCTTACTTCTCCAAGAGACAAGGTTACCACCCACAAGGGCACAATATCCTGAGGTAGACCTTCTGTCATCAACACTCCCAGCCCAATCGGCATCCGTATAGACCTCCACCTTCATGTGGTTATTGTTCTTGAACAGTATACCCCTACCCGAGCATCTCTTCAAATAGGCTAAAATTCTTTCTTCCGCAAGAAGATGTGTGGTTCTAGGAGAATGCATGTACTGGCTGACAACACTAACAACATAAGTAATATCTAGCCAAGTGAGGCAGAGATATAGGAGCTTTCCTACCAATCGTTGGAACATAACCTTGTCTTCAAGAGGCTCCCCACTCTCGGCACTAATCCTGTGGTTCTGTTCAATGGGTGTATCCGCAGGCTTGACACCTAACTTTCCAGTTTCTGCCAACAGGTCTAGGACATATTTCCTCTGAGAGACATGTTTGGATCTAGCAACCTCAATACCCAAAAAATACCGGAGTACACCAAGGTCTTTCACCTCAAATTCTTGATGAAGGAGCTATTTGAGGGACTCAACCTCATGGCTATCATTCCCTGTCACCACAATATCATCAACATATACTGCCAGTAGTGTCAAGGAGGACTCTACCCTCTTGATGAATAGAGTATGATCTGACTGGGCCTATACGTAACCAAACTTCACAAGGGCTAGTCTGAATCTATCGAACCAAGCCCTAAGTGACTGCTTCAAACCATACAAAGCCTTGTTGAGCCGGCAGACCTTCTTACCTGTTTCTGCATCATAGAATCCAGGAGGCAAACGCATGTAAACCTCTTCCTATAGGTCTCCATTCAGAAAAGAATTTTTCATGTCCATTTGGTATAAAGGCCAAGTGTGACTTGCTGCAAGGGATAATAGGACTCGAATGGTGGTCATCTTGGCTACCGGGGCAAAGGTCTCCAAGTAATCTATGCCATAAGTCTGGATGAACCCTTTTGCAACTAACCGAGCTTTATACCTCTCAATGGATCCATCTGCATTATGCTTCACAGTAAATACCCATCTGCAGCCAACTGGTTTCTTTCCTTTGGGCAGATCAACTACTTCCTAGGTGTTATTTTTCAACAGGGCATCCATCTCAACCTGCATTGCATCTTTCCATTCTAGGACGGATAGGGCTTCTTGCACAGTTCTTGGAATAAGGACATTGGAAACGGAACTAAGGTAGGACCTGTAGGTAGGAGATAGGCAATCATAGGATAAAAACTGGGAAATACAGTGGGTTGTAGATGTGGTACAATGCCGTTTCCCTTTACGGACGGCAATCAGAAGGTCAAGGTCATCTGTAGGAGGTGAAATGGCAACAATAGAGGAAGTCTCTGTGGGCCCTGGGACTATAATACCTGGACTTGGAGTTGCAGATGAGATTGGAGCTGGCCTGGACTGCTGATGATCGAGATCAACCTGCCTGCACCGCCTGTGATAGACCCTCAACTCCTGATCCCTCTGACCACCCTCACCATTGCAGCTCTCATCACCCAATGGAATAGGTAAAGGAACTGCCCCACTCTCACAGCTCTCCCCCTGAAGACAAGGACTCAAACCCCCACTCTCATTGCTCTCCCCCTGAAGAAAGGAACTCAAACCCCCACTCTCACTGCTCTCCCCCTGAAGAAAGGAACTCAAACCCCCACTCTCACTGCTCTCCCCCTGAGGAGAAACCCGAGGATAATAGGGTGTCTCCTCAAAGAAAGTGACATCCATGGAGACAAACTTCCTCCCTGAGACAGGATCATAGCAGCAATAACCCTTTTGAGTTTGTGCATAACCAAGAAAGATGCATTTGGAGGCCTTAGGTTCGAATTTGGAATGATGGGGTCCGAGAAGCTGAACAAAGCAGGTACAACTGAATGTTTAAGGGGAATAGAAAGCAACTCCTCACTTGGGTATAGAAGGGAAAAAGGAGATCTCATATCAAAGACCCGGGAAGGAACCCGATTAATAAGATATACCGTCGTGAGGATAGCATCACCCCAGAAGCGAATAGGGACATTGGAGGTAAACATGAGACTTCTAGCCACCTCCAAGATGTGCCTATTCTTCCTTTCTGCAACTCCATTCTGCTGAGGTGTATGAGGGCAAGAGCTCTAGTGTATAACCCCATGATTAAGAAGGTAAGATGTCAATGGTTTAGCAAAGTATTCCTTTGCGTTATCAAATCTAAGAACTTTGATCTTGGCATCAAATTGGGTTAGGATCATTTGGTGAAAGTTTTGGGTCAGGGCAGGGACCTCATCTCGTGAACGCATGAGATAAACCCAAGAAAAATGGGTGTGGTCATCAACAAATAACAAGAAATATTTGTACCCACCCATGGAAGGGATGTATGTGATAGGGCTCCCAAACATCAGTATGCACAATATCAAAAAAATTATTACTCCTTTTATTGCTCAATAAATAAGACTTTCTACAATGCTTTGCAAACTCTCAACTTTCACACTGCAACTGAGACAACTCAATAGACTCAAATAAAGCTGGAAACAGACTCTTTAGAGACCAAAAGGACAAATGACCTAATCGGTTATGCCAAAGCATAACCAGACTCACACTCTGAGAAACAAAAGACATCTTCCCTACTGACTCTTCCTGACGGGACCTCTCCCCGAGCAGATAGATCCCATTCGTCTCACGGCCAGTCCCAATCATCTTCTTCGTCTCCAAGTCCTGAAAAACACATCGGTCAGGGAAGAAGGTTACTGAGCAGTTCATATGCTTGGTAATACTACTGACTGAAAGAAGATTAGTATCAAGCTTAGGAACATGCAAAACAGATGACAGGGAGATAGTATCTGATAACTTGATGTCACCCTTCCCAGAAATAGGAACCAGGGAGCCATCAGCAATAGATACTTTTTCCCTACCAGAAGACAAATGGTAAGTGGTAAATAGTGAAGGCAAGCTAGTCATGTGGTCGGATGCACCTGAATCTATTACCCAACAAGGTTCAGTAGTACCTGGAGCTGAGGCATGGTAGGCTGAAGCTCGAGTACCTGAATGCGCGAAGGCAGATGTGGCAGGAGCTGATGGTGACTGCGGTGGCTAAGCTGAATTTCCAACTTCCTTTTCTAACTGTATTAGGGCAGCCTGAACTGCAACTAAGGTCTCTAAAGGTGTTCCTCTTGTGCCAGATGAGGATGCCGAATCAGTGTTCACGGCCACATGAAGTGCTCTTCTTGCTTCTCAACTTCGCCGGAACCAAGTGAGGATGCAGTTTCCAACATGTTTCTTTTGTATGTTTGGGTTTCTTACAATGTTCACATACCACATCCTTCTTGTCTTCCTTCCTCCTGTCCTTTTCTGAATCACCCCCTGATTTGCGTGTGACAGCTACAAAGGCTGGTGTAAGGGGCTGAGGTTGCATCATAACTTTCCTTCTGGTCTCTTCACTATGTACGAATGAGTATGCCTGAGAGAGAGTCACACTGTCTCTAGTCAAAATCTGTTGCCGCACAATATCATACTCTGAATTTCGACCCGTCAGAAACTCAAACACCCGGTTTGTCTCGACCTGCTTTCTATATATCTGTGCATCTTTGGGACTCTCCCACTCAAGAGTCTCTAAGTGATCAATCTCACGCCACAGGGACTGCAAGGTAGAGAAGTATACTGAAATCGGTTTCTCTCCTTGTTTAAGGTTTTTCACTTCACATTTCTATTCATATGCTCTGGCAACATTAAGGGGTTGGGAATAAGTTTCTTTCATAACATCCCATATCTCCTTAGCTGTCTTTGCCCACAAGTAATTTCGGCTAATATGAGGCTGCATAGAATTACACAGCCATGTCATAACCAAGTAGTTTTCTTGGATCCACTTGGTATATGTAGGGTCTCCCTTGGGGGGTTTTTTTCACATCTCCCAAGAGGTACCCTAATTTACCTCTTCCCCCAATAGCCATCACGGCTAATTGGGCCCATTCTAAATAGTTTGGTCCATCAAACTTTATGGTTGTAATCTGACTACCTGTCTCAGAAACACTACCATAACTGATGTTCCCAAAGTTGCTTTCTGTCTGATTTTTAAACTCCATCTCAGTCAAGTCTCAAAAACAGCACTTGGACTACCAATCACAATCAAAACAGTGTCGGACCGATCTGTATTCACAGTGTATGTGCACAAAACTGGTATAACTCTGATCTGAAACCAACTAGCAAACACAACAGCAGCTGTCCGTACAGTTCTCACCCCTTAAGAGAGTTCGAACACCCCAAAAGGATCTGAAAAAACAGCTTAGAAGTAGGTCTGATATGCTTGGCAGAATTAGGGTTTTAATCAGTCCTTAAAGTGAACATTTTAGTTGCACATTCCAATCAGTACCGTACAGATAGACTTGCAGTAGGGTTAATATGAAATCCTAAAATCTGATCAATGCTAACAAAAAACTTGAGGACAGCTCCAGGTAGATCGCAAGGTTCAGTCTAACACTAGGGCTTGCCGCAAGATCACTTTCAAACCCTAGAGTAGAGAGAAACAAAGCTAAGGCAGTTCGGCCCAACAGTAGGGTTTTCTGTAAAACCCTAGAGAATAGAAGGGAGAAAACCCTAGAATGGTTCGGCCGCCCTCTCCAGATAGGTCTAACCTATCTTCTCTGATAGAATTTCTCTTAGAAAGTAAATAACTTACAAGAAAAAACTGTTCGCTACCTTCCAAGGTTACCCGAACCCTAGTCTTCTCTGATTCTTCCTGACCACCAACACTCTGCAACCGTGACAAGCCTTCAATAACTGCTAAACCTTCTGGTGATCTCCAAGAATCAATCTGCGAACTCCACCTTTTCAGCTTCCAGTCCTAGGAGATTCTCATGTGGTCAGTTGGTACTAGACTCACATGTGAAACCCTAACCTTGCTCTGATACCATGTAGATGTTCAAGACTGCTATCAGTCTTGAGCACTAATAAATTTCAGGTTCGAAAAAGGAGAGAAAGGATAGAGGAAAGAGGAGAAGGAGTAGTGAGAGAGCAGTAGAACACAAGATTTGAAAGGAAGGATAGAATCTCAATATTCTGCTGCCGCCGCCACTTCTATTTAATATTTATAGGTTATGCTAGTTACATGAAAGGACACATCTGCCCTTGGTATTTACATAGCACATAAAACAATATAAAACTGAAATATAAATAACAACTAGAATAATAGATTGACCATCAGCTAACTGTTGGAAAACGTGGGGTTACTGGTTTAGATCTGAAAATAGAATTGTATATATTCCTAGGATTGTGGAAGGATTGATTTAGAAAGTTTTTCTTTCTATTTCTTTCTTTCTATTTTTGTACTTTCTATTTTCTCTTCTTTCTATTTTTTCTTCTTTCTTTTTTCTTTCTTTCTATTTATTGCAACAACTTACTGTATAAATATGCCAATTGGCAATAGAATGAAACATATCAGTATTCTACCATTCCAAAACATGGTATCAGAGCTCTAGGTTTGTCAACCTTGAGATTTTTTTCTCGGCCTTCATTGCCAGTTTTTTGTGTTTTTCTCTTCTGGCCTTTAGTGTTGATTTGTAACCAGAAGTGTTCCTTTATTGTCCTTTCCTGTTGGCCTTATTTTTCCTCCATTAACATTGTCCGACATGACTGCAACAAGTGCTCCTGTCCAAACCAATGAAGGAGCAACAAATTCTCATCCTCACACTGGTGATTTGCAGAATATTCAGGCAACATATAGACTGAATGGCCAGAATTACTTGAAGTGGTCACAACTAGTGCGTACCTATTTGAAGGGAAAAGGAAAAATTAGTCACCTCCTTGGAACAGGACCAAGGTTGGGCGAGCCAAATTTTGATGCTTGGGACGAAGAGGACTCCATGATTATGTCATGATTGTGGAGTTCAATGACACCCGAGATCAGTGATACTTGTATGTTTCTTCCCTCTGCAAAGGCTATTTGGGATGTTGTCCGACAAACCTATTCCAAAGCCCATGACGCTGCTCGTGTCTATGAGGTCAAAGTGAAGACTGTGGCGGCCAAACAAGGGAGAAGGAGTGTTACAAAGTATGCAAATCTGCTGCAAAATTTATGGTATGAACTTGATCATTATCGGGTTCTTGAGACAAAGTGCATAGATGATGCTGTGATCTTGAAGAATTTTATTGAAAGAGATAGGGTGTATGATTTTTTGGTCGGACTGAATGCTGAATTTGATCAGGTCCGAATACAAATTCTTGGCAAAGAAGAAGTGCCTCCATTGAATGAAGTCATAGCCCTTGTCAGAGATGAGGAAAGTCGTCGTGGAATCATGCTTGAGCCTAAAGATCCCGAAGGCTCAGCCATGGTGGCAAGGGGAGGAAGTTACAGTGGTTCAAAGGGTGAGAACAATCACAACTTGGCTCATGACACAACCACCCGTGACTCTAACGATGACCTCTGGTGCACCTATTGCAAGAAGCCCAGACACACGAAAGATCGGTGTTGGAAACTTCATGGGAAACCTCCCACATCCAGCAAGGAATGGGGAAATCGAGGAGTTTCAAAAGGAGTTCAACAGGCCCATAATGTCTCCACAACCCCGCAGCAAGAACACTCAAGTCAGGAACCATTTAATGATGAAGAAATTGAAAGGCTAAGGTGCTTCCTGAAATCCTTGAAACCAGGAAGTGGTTCTACCTCTCTTGCTCTCTCAGGTGAGTCTTTATCTCTAGGATTACATGCCTCGGCTAGTGTTTTTCCATGGATTCTTGATTCTGGAGCTACTAACCACATGACACCCTCTTCACTACATTTTCTCACCTATACACTCTGTCCTAGTAATAGAAAATTTTCTGTTGCTGATGGTTCTTTCACCACAGTGGCAGGGATTGGGAATATTCAAATTACTCCATCCCTATTACTTAAAAATGTGCTTCATGTTCCTAAGTTATCCACTAGCCTTATCTCTATACATAAACTCACCCAGGATGTGAACTGCAATGCTGTGTTCTTCCCTTCTTACTGTGTATTTCAGGACCAAGTTTCGGGGAAGAAGATTGGACTTGCTAAGGAAAGAGATGGACTCTACTACCTTGAAGCAACCAGCAAATCATCTCACACTGTTATGCATGTCACACACGAGTCATTCTTATCTACCTCCAATAAAGATTTAATTTGGCGTCATCATTTCTGTTTTGGTCATCCTTCATTTCCTATTTTAAAAACAATGCTTCTTTCCTTGTTTAAAGGAATTGGTGTTGAAACCTTTCATTGTGATGTTTGTGAACTTGCTAAGCACAAAAGGGTTTCTTTCCCAATCAGCAATAAAATATCTTCAACTCCTTTTTATTTGATTCATTCGGATGTATGGGGCCCTTCTCAAATTCCCAACATTACTGGTTCCAGATGGTTCGTCACCTTTATTGATGATTGCACTAGGGTCACAAGGATTTTTCTTCTTAAGTCTAAATCTGATGTGGGTATGATTCTTCCCAACTTTCATAACATGGTCCAAACTCAGTTTGGTGTGAGAATTAAAAGGTTTCGATCTGATAATGCTACAGATTATTTTAATCAGAATTTGTCCCCATTTTTTCAACAGGAAGGCATTGTGCATGAATCCTCCTGTGTTAACACTCCCCAACAGAATGGAGTAGCTGAGAGAAAAAATGGCCATCTTTTGCAAACCACCCGAGCCTCTCTCTTTCAAAATCAGGTGCCAAAACAATATTGGGGGGAAGTTGTCCTTACTGCTCCCTACACCATAAATAGACTACCATCTAAAGTTCTTGACAACCGAAGCCCAATACAAGTCCTTTCTCAATTTTACCCTGATATTCGAGCCTCAAATAATCTCACACCAAGAATTTTTGGCTGCACTGCCTTTGTTCATGTCCATAATAAGGGAAAATTAGACCCACGGGCAATCAGGTGTGTCTTCTTGGGATATTCCCCAACTCAGAAAGGTTATAAATGTTATCACCCAACCACTAGAAAATTCTACACCTCCATCGATGTCACATTTGAGGAAGGAAAATCTTTTTTCACTCAACCTTATCTTCAGGGGGAGCCCTCATTAATGGAAGATAAGGCCTCGGATCTACTCTCCCTAGATGTATTACCCTCCTCACAGACATTCAATCGTCAAGAATCACATCCCTCTGAGTCACATTCCTCTGAGCCCCAACCTGTGCAAGTCCAAGATTCAACTCCTAATCCTAGAACTGAGGGATGCTCAGAACCTGAACCTACACCTTCACAGTCTGTGTATGAGTATGACCTACCTATTGCACTGAGAAAAGGAACCAGAGAATGTACCAAACGCCCATTGTACTCTTTAGCCAAATATGTATCATTCCAAAGATTCTCTAAATCCCATAAAAGTTTTCTAGCCAGCCTTAACACCATTCCAATTCCTAATACTCTAGCCGAGGCACTTTCTAATAAAGAGTGGAGAAAAGCCATGAGAGTGGAAATGGAGGCATTAGAAAAAAACAACACATGGGAAGTTGTGGATCTACCAAGAAACAAGAAGATAGTAGGTTGTAAATGGGTGTTTACAATTAAGTACAAATCTGATGGGTCATTAGAAAGGTACAAAGCACGCCTGGTAGCCAAGGGATATGCACAGACTTATGGGGTAGATTATCGGGAGACTTTTGCCCCAGTAGCTTAAATGAATACAGTAAGGGTGTTACTGTCATTGGCTACTTACTATAATTGGGATTTGCAACAGTTTGATGTAAAAGATGTTTCTCCATGGTGATCTAGAAGAGGAGATATACATGGACATTCCACCGGGTTTTGGAGAAGGCATTAAAGGGAACAAAGTTTGTCGGTTGAAGAAAGCACTATACGGTCTCAAACAATCTTCGAGAGCATGGTTTGGAAGGTTTACGAAGGTAATGTTGAGTACAGGTTACAAGCAAAGTCAAGGTGACCACACATTGTTTATCAAACACACAGCCTCAGGGGGAGTTACTGCACTATTAGTCTATGTGGATGATATAATCGTTACTGGGAATGATATAAAAAGGAGGAGGAAGCATTGAAAACCGCCTTGCCAGAGAATTTGAGATAAAAGACTTGGGGAGACTAAAGTATTTTCTCAGAATTGAAGTTGCACGTTCTAAACGAGGCATCTTTATCTCTCAACAAAAGTATGTTGATCTTTTGAGAGAAACAGGAAATATGGCATGTAAACCAGCTTCCACGCCTATAGATCCCAATCATAAACTTGGAGAAGCCAACGAGAATGCAAGTGTAGACAAGGAGATGTTCCAAAGACTAGTTGGAAAACTCATTTATCTTGCACATACACGACCGGATATTGCATATGCTGTAAGTGTAATAAGTCAGTTTATGCATAATCCTAAAGAAGTTCATCTGCAGGCTGCTCATCGAATTCTGCACTATTTGAAAGCCAATCCAGGAAAAGGAATTTTATTCAGAAGAAATGGAGGACTGGCTCTTGAAGCATATATAGATGCCGATTATGCAGGATCTCCAGTAGATAGACGGTCCACTTCTGGTTACTGTACCTTCTTAGGAGGAAACTTAGTCACTTGGAGGAGTAAGAAGCAAAATGTAGTGGCTCGGTCAAGTGCAGAGGCAGAATTCAGGGCTATGGCACAAGGAGTGTGTGAATTACTCTGGTTGAAGATAATTTTAGAAGACCTGAAGATTCCACGAGAAGAACCTATGAAACTATATTGTGACAACAAGTCAGCCATCAATATTGCTCACAATCCTGTTCAACATGACAGGACGAAGCACATCGAAATTGACCAACACTTTATAAAAGAGAAACTGGACAGCAAGTTGATTTGCACTCCCTATGTATCTACAAAAAGACAACTGGCCGATGTACTTAATAAAGGGCTCAATAGTACAGACTTTCGGAGAATTATAGCCAAGCTAGGACTGGAGGATCTCTATTCACCAGCTCGAGGGGGAGTGTTGGAAAACGTGGGGTTACTGGTAAAATAGAATTGTATATATTCCTAGGATTGTGGAAGGATTGATTTAGAAAGTTTTTCTTTCTATTTCTTTCTTTCTATTTTTGTACTTTCTATTTTCTCTTCTTTCTATTTTTTCTTCTTTCTATTTTCTTTTCTTTCTTTTTTCTTTCTTTCTATTTATTGCAGCAGCTTACTGTATAAATATGCCAATTGGCAATAGAATGAAACATATCAGTATTCTACCATTCCAAAACAGTAACCCTAGGATGACTAGGTACATTCTACCCTATGGACAGAGTGGGACCACAGCTGTGGGGCCCACATCAGTGTTCTCTACAGTCAGCTCAGAAGAACAACTTGCAGATATCTTCACCAAAGGTCTTCATCATGTGCGGCACAAAGATTTGTGTGACAAGTTGGGCATGATTGACATATATGCTCCAACTCGAGGGGGAGTGTTGAAATAATTTAGTTGTTAGTGTTAGGGTCTGTTTGGTTAGTTAAAGCGTTTTTATTTCTATTTTTTTTTACTTCTGTTATGTCTGTTATTGTACTCACTTATAGCAGGGGCACAAGGGTCTTTTCCCTTCTTATTTCTGCCGCCATATATATATTATAATAAAAGCTGGCGCCGCCAGCACTGTTAAATTGCCAATCCCTTCTCTTCTCTTCTCTTCTCCCTTCTCTCTTCTTCTTCTCTTTTCTTCTCTTCCTCTTATTTCTGGCCGGCCACACTGTCAAGAGAAACTATGAAAAAATACTGGAATAGTTAAACTGGTTGGATGGTTCACAGTTCAACTGTTGGTTTGACATAAGTCAATGGGTTTTAAATATATTTCTGGTCGTTCATATTTCTGACCTGGAAAGGTCCTGATTCATGTCTAACCTGGTTCAATCAGACAAGCCAATATGAGTTTCAAAGCTTTGGTTCACCGGTTGCCAAAATGAATTTAATCTAGGTTTCATTGTTTCCTGTTCTCACTTATCCTGCCCTCTATATCAATTAGAATGCTTTCCTTACTGATTGTATGTTTGAAGTAGCAGTGAACTAGTGCTGATTTCTCTGTTGGGAGGGGATGATATATTGCCAATTGAAAAAGAAGGCAAATCGCAGAGTTCAGGTCAGACCGAAGTCCAACGATGTTACTTTCAAGACATCGGATTAGTTTACAAAGAAATTAAAATAGATGTAGTTACAAATCTGCTAGTAGTTTGTTCATGCTATCAGAAAGTTTATGGTTCAATCTGGTTTTTTATCTATGTCCTAATTCTAAGTTGGATTGAGCCATAGAGGGGGGCCTATTCATAGATCAGCATATCCAGTTAAAACTTCAGAAGGTCTGACCAACTAGTCTACTCCAAGTTTTAAGATATTGCTTTGTACTTACTGCATACATTTATACCTGAAGACAATATATTGTTCTACTGGTTTCCTTTTCCTACCCTCAGTACTGTTAAACTGATAGCTGAAGTGTTGTAGATTGTACATGAGGGAAGTTATTACATGCTGTTATGCTCACAAAAATAAAATACTGAATATCGTGATATTGTTCTTTGAGGGTCTTCCTGGATTGTTCTTTCTATTTAATGTCTCAATACATTATTGGCTTAGTTTTTGTGTTTCTATACAGGTGGCATTCCATTGCTGATATTTTCAGAATGGTGGTTGGCAAAGGAAAAGTTTTCCAAAATTGATTCGTTTATTTTATCTTCATTTCCTGGAGCAACATTGCATGGGTGCAACGGGCTGAGTATTAAATATCAGGTAAAAATGATGCAACTGTATATGGTTATGTTTTGAGGTGATTGTTTTAAATGTTCCATTATTACATCCAACATCTTCATGACAAACCTAGGGGCAATTGCTTGGTGTAATAGTAAAATCTCAGGCCAACTAGCATGACAACATTTGTTCAAGCTTGTCCATGCAATATCCAGTGTCATTGGATACATATCTTGTCTGATAGCGGTTCGCTAGGCATGTACAGATTTCTCTGGTTATCATAGGTGACAGCTAACTTTTTGTAACTTTTAATGTACAACATCATCATACTTTGGCTTAGATTTCATTTTCTTGATCAGGAATATACTGAATAGAAACAAATCTTTTTATAGGATATCTATAAGATAGAGGATGTTTATTTATAGGGCTCATTGCTTGGTGCAATGGTAAAATTGCAGACTGAGATGCGTGACAACATGGGTTCAAGTCTGAAAGCGGCCGCTTGGTGCAAAAATGCCTGTGGTTCCATATCCAGTAGCCTTCCCTTTTGAGGGGTTCCGATTTTGAACAAAACTACTTTAAACTCTAATTTATACACGAATAAATGTTGCATAACCAAGGGGCATTACCCAATGTTGGTTGCGACTATCTAAGGTCTTGGGTGGGCCGTGCCTGCCTAGCCTGGAACCCCTCAAAAGGGAAACCTAGCATGGCCCGCAGCACAAGCCCAGGTGGATCATGCTGGGTCGGGTCGGGCCATGGGCAGTTTTTTAGAAATTTTTAAAAAGAAATAATGAAAATGTTAAAATAAGTAACAAGATAAACAAGAAATTGAAAAAAAAAATATTCCTTATGAATTTTGATGTATACAATTGTTTATACATGAAATAATAAAATAAAATTGAAAAAAATACAATAAAATTGGAATAAAATAGTATAATAAAATTGAAAATAAAAATTTATATATATATATAGAGAGAGAGAGAGAGAGAGATATCTGTGTGTGTGTATGGGCCATGCCTGCCGTGGGTGGCCCGGCCCACTTTACAGCTCTAACTGTATAGTTCTGTATAGTTGACCTCGTGATCTCTTGAATGAGTGACCTTTCTAGGTCCCAATTAAATGATGGTTTTCATGGTTTGAATGGGTTAACAGCCACTTAATTAATAAAACCCATGATCCAGTAAGAATTCCAGTTTTTTATCTGTTCTGAGACTGACAACATTGGTTTACAGTGCCAGACAAGTTTATTTTTTTAATCAGTATAAAGTGTCAGATAAGTTCAGGAACATAATATGATATATCTTGTATTTAGTCTTTTATATTTTTGTTGTATAACGAGTGCTACTAGTGATGTTTATTTATCGTTTCTGCAGTTCTGTCCAAATCGTAGACATGTTACTAATGTTTTCATGGTTTCTATTTATCTATAACATTTTTATGAACTATTGGTAAATGTGCACGTGTGTTGCACTGGTAATTTCAGATAATATTAATAATTCCAATATCCTTATTAGAAGCATTTAAAAAGGATAAGTAATAAAAGCATGGGTGTGCTGGTCTATTTAGATTTTATATTTCATTTTCATTGTTAATAAAGATACTTCTTATTTATCATATTTATTTTTGTTTAGTATGATAAAATTTAGTGTTCTCTATATTTTTACTGACAAAATTTAGTGTTCTCTATATTTTTTATTTCTATCTATTTTTTGAGTTTTTATTATATAATTATGACAAAATTTGACATAAAATGTATGTGTATAATTGTATATACATGCATGTATGCAAATATGTGCTATATATGTATTTATGATTTTATGTATATAATCAGGTTTGATTTTAGCTACCTAAGGGATAGGTTTGGGCCCAACCCAAAAAATAAAAGAGCACAAACTTTTGAACCTAGGCTTAGGCCCAAGTCAAGTAGCCTGTCTAAAATTACGAGCTAGGTCGATTCAAGCTTGTGTTAACTCCACCTAATTTGCCTCCCTATGAATCATTGACCATTAATTAGATGTAAAAACAGTTTTCTTTTTTGTTTAATATGATGAATACATAATATTAAAGATGCATCCAAATGTTTCTCTCTTTTTTACAAAATTTCTATGTTTTTAATAAATTTTGTGTATATCTTTTTTTAATTTTTATTATTTATTTATGACATCACGGGTTGATCCATTTGACCTAAAAAAGGTTGAATCATTGACCCACCACTTGAATAGGAAAATGGTTTCATTTTTGGGTTTGTTTTAGATCTTGTGTTTCATTTCCATCGAATAAAAATATTTTTATTTAGCATGCTTAATGTTGTTTGATACGATAAATATATTATATTAGAGATGTGCCCTAAATTTTTTTTCGTATTTTTTTATAATTTTTGTAATATTTATATTTATATTTGTTTTTAGAGTTTCATTATTTAACTATGAGAACATTGGTTGACCCCTTTGATGTCGATGGTTGAACTATTTACTTGCCAATTAGACAAAAGGGTAGTTTTTTTAATTATTTTTCATGTTGGTTTTGAACATAGGTTTCACATTATTAAAAATATTAGATATAGATTTACTTTGCAGAATTTATTTGTGAGAAACAAAATTACTTCAAATAAAGTATATAAGGTGAGGGAATGAGAGTTAATACCCTAATGAGAGGAAATTTAATGAAGTGGAAAGTGATAGTACTTTAAATTACATTTTTTGCCTATATAATTAAAGAAATTAAATTCATAATTAGGGGTGGGTGTTTTAGTCAAGAAAAGTCCACAAAGCTCATTTATTTAATGTGCCTTAAATATAAGATTTAATGAAAGTAAATGAGACTTAATACCTTAAATATAAGATTTAATGAATTTAATAGAAGTATTAGTTCAAATTGGAGCCCAAGTTTATAGAGTTAGACTATTTTAGTCAAAACAATTCCATAATCTAGACCTCATTCACACTTTTAATATTAGTATAGATAAGCTTCTGCTAATTAATTATCATTTTCATGGGAATTTAGTGCCTAACTAGACGTTTGCTCTTGTTTAGAGGCATTTCTTGTAATCCTACTTTATAGTTTAATGAATTGCAAATTAAATGGCCTTTCTATTAAATATTGTGTACCTTTGGCTCAGTTTGGAAAGAGTACAAGTACAAATATGTAGAGTGCAAAACCTTGTATTTTGTATTATTTTGTATGTATTTGCATTGTACATATTTGTATTTGTACTTTTTCCAAAAAGAGCCTTAGTAACTTTAACTTTTTGCATTATATTCAATTATTTCATTTTATGAACTTATAATTAGAAAGAAATTCCTGCAGTAGTGTGTTACATTGAATCATATTGTGCCAGTTTATGGTGGTTAGTTGAGAAAAAACACAAATTTGCGTCTGCTTACTTCAATGTGGCTTTATTTGATCCAAAATGTTATTACAGTTGCCATATGGAGAGGATTCCTCGCTAGCTGATATTTTTGGACACCTGGAGCGAAACAGGTGCAATACATTAATTTCTTTGATATTCTTGCCATAATTTTTCTAGTTTTATCAGTTATCTCTTTACTTTTACCTAAACTCCATTTGATATCTTCAGGAGTAGACTCGGAGTGGCTGAATACAGCATTAGCCAATCAACACTTGAAACCATTTTTAACCATTTTGCCGCAAACCCATAATGTACAGTCGTTCACTTAAACAGAGAAAGGTGATGTCTAACCAGTTTGCAGCAAGTCAATGATGTACGATTAATCACCATTCACCACTGGCATCGTCTTATCGTCTGGGGAAATTATAGTCTTCACCTCAGTTTTTGTAAGTCATTTGTAAATGGTTGAATATGTTACAGTTCATATAAATCAAAAGCTCTTTGCACGTTAAAAGTAAATTTTTCCTTCTTGTGGCCTGATAAGCAAATCCTGTTAATGATGACTGAATTGCTTGAAAGGATATTTTGAGGTTGCTTTTGTATCGATGGCATTTATAAGATAAACGTTTTGTACGATTTTTTTATACTTCAGCGCCATTTAGACATCATTAGGCGTCATAAAAGCCAAACAGTGAAAATCGGTCTTGAAAATGAAAAACATCAAAATTGATGTTTTTTAAATAAATGGTTCACACGATTTTTGAGAGCCATTTATCAGATAAACGGCTCAATCAAATAGCTTTTTAGGTGTTTTTCTGTTAAACGCATTTCCAATGCTGAGCTGGCACCGTTTCTTCCAAAAGCTACATCAATACCAAACACCATCTTTATTGGATAGCTGACCCGTCAATCGGGCTTGAATTTCTTGGTGAGACTCAAGCAGAAACAGCATTTAAAAGCTGCAATTAAATCAATGTCACAGACTCGCATTATGGTTGAGATAGGTTCAGAACCCCTTTCTCAATGTCAGACTTGGGTCGCATACAAAATTGTTTTGGTTAAGTGGGTTATGGACCAAACAGTTTGAGCATCTGGTTTGATCCTTCAACGCGAGTAAATATGCAAAAATATTATCAAAAGGCGAAAGATTCCAGATTGTCTTTTAAAATTATTTCATATCAAAATATGGCTAAAATAATTAAGAATTGGGTTTTTTTTGTCAGTGGAGCGTGATTTGTTCTCTGTTGTATCCATGTTACTTGTTTCCACTCCTACTTTTTGTAATCATTCTTTTTGCGAGGGAAACTGAAACTCGCCCTCTTCCATTAACAAAAATTTTGCCTTTGAAAAAGAGACCACAACCTGCATGGTTTTGAAACCAGTTTCCCTGTATATACCAATATATGTTTAAGCATCAAAATCCAAGAATTCTGTTTTTTAAAGACAAAAACAGTATATTCATTTATCAAAAAAAAAGATAAAAACAGTATATTCTCCATTTCATTAAGATGCAATAGATGAAAAAGAGCTTTGAGTAGGATGAGATGCTACAAATAGGGAGTGTTCATGGACGATATCTACATAGGGGCTGTTTAGTTGCATTGTCGTTTATTTAATAAACGTTTTGTGCATCTCCCTTGAAAAAAACGAGAAGATGGTGAAAAACATTTTCTTAGTGTTTTTTAACAGTAAGGCACCATTTGGTGGAAAAAATGCTTGGGCATTGGAGGAAACATAAAAAAGATGTTTCGATAGCTTTAACACAACCCAATAAAAACATTTATTTATATTTTATTTTTTAAGCGTTCATCATTTTAAAGTTTTTGTTGTTAAAAAAAAAAAAAATTGTATTGGTGTATCCAAATGTATCACGATACATTGATTCCAATATGATAAGACAATTGTATCGATATTTTAATCTTGCAACAAATTAATGCAATGCATTGAATGAAGAACAACATGATTACATGAATGCATACTTCTATCAATAGTTCTTCAGCCCTAAATAGGCACAAACAAGTCAGTAAATCTTATAGAATTACTTCCGGCTTTTTTCCATATTTTCAAGTTCTTCTCTTCCTATTTAGAAGATGCAGAAAAGGAGGTGCTGTTTGGGAAGGACATCTCTAGTACATGTGTATCGAAAAGAACCAAAGGTGCCTGTTGTCTTCGTGAGGCTAAAGGAGGGCTCAGCGTTGTCACCGGTTGTTCGAAATCTCTAAGTGAAGAAAAACCTTTTGTTCCTGTTAAAAAAGAAGATACTGTCAAAAAGTTTAAGGCAGGGCATGATGGGTATTGATTTGTTAAATGTGTTTATAATAATCCTATCTTTCTTTTTTCCCCCTTTTTTCTATTGTGTGTGGTCTTTTTGGGGTGAGGGGTATTGATCTATTTGTGTTTATGACCCTGTTCCACAGGAAGTCATCCATCCTACTACTACAGAGTTCAAACTTCAGAGTTCTAACAGGATTTGGAAATTGAAATAAGTTAGTTTTGTAAGGCCCCATTATGATATTTCTGTTACAAGTAATACTTTTCTTTATTTGTGTGTGTGTGTGCACGCGTTAGTGCATGTGTATGTATGTGAGCCATGCCTTAATTTTGATTTATTGGCCTGCAAATTCATCCAACTTGCTTACTGGAAGTGCAATGTTAAACGGAGTAAAACTGAGCAATTTGGTTGGATTGTTCATTGGTATGAGCGATGCTAAGGATAGAGATTTGTGGTTTTTTTGGGTATGCCTTACAATTTACAAACACACCATCGTGACTTCTAGTTCAGACGCAACACTGGAATCATTTTATGCAACATGGGCTGAAATAATTCTATGCAATATGGATAAAATTTACTTACATACAAAAAGGAGATATGTAGCTACAATGACTCAGTAAACTTAACATCATTTATTCCCCTGGATGAAAGAGAGTATATGTTGGATCTGCCTCAGATTTGGTAACCTGCAATATAGATAATATATTTTTGTTACAAAATAAATTGAAGGGATTATCAAAGAGAAGTCCCACCAATTAAGCATGCATATTTACACCTTGAAGTAGCAGCATAGAACGACACTTCATGTATAAAGGAAACTATCATACTAAAACAATTGAAGATAATCCCCTCATCTCAACTGTCCACAGGGGTTTGTACTCTCCACCTAACATTAACTCTAGCCTTACATTGTCAAAGAGCCCTGTAACTTGGGTGTCTCATCATTTAATACCTTTCCCTGGCATCTTCAAATAAATAGAGATGGTTTTTATTACTTCCAAAACTTTTGTTCTTAAGATGAAGATAATTATTGTTGTTTTTCATCTTTCCAAGTAACCAAATTACCAAATTAAAGCAACAGCTAAATAGCTGAGATACTAACCTCTGTAGGGCGAGAAATTCCAGTTGGTAAGATGGGAACAAGTGATGTCCAAAGAATGGGGTCTGCTATAGGCTCAACGGCATTGTAGTTGGTAAGAATTGGTGCAGAAAGGAAAGGAGTCAATGGGTACAAATTTCTATGAAGTGGCAACCCACTCATGCCTAATGTGATTGCTGTCCTGTCACTCCCACCCTCACCACTTGTCGGTTTCTCTATTGCCTTTCCATAATCCATTTTCCTGTTGTTGATGTTGTTCTCATTTTCATCATTGTCATTGTTGTCCTTCCTTTTTGATGCTTTCTCTTGCAAACTCTTATAGGCAGCAGAGCGTGACAAGATGCTCAATGCTGATACTGGAGACCCTTTATGCTTTTTGCCTTCACAGGATAGGCCCAGAAGAGGCAATTGGTATGGCTCAGTAGGTTTGATGGTCCATTCTAATGTTTTAAGCTCATTGCCAATATCTTCTGAACCACCATGTCTTGTTTCTTCTAAAGATTTAGAGAGAGATTCTGGACGACGGATTTTATTGGGGCCCCACCACTTGATGCAATTTGTCAGATCAATTTTTCTCTCAATGCAAAAACCACCTGCGTATTCACTCTCTGTTGTTGCATCTTCACCTGTACCTTTTTACAAGAAAGAGATCAACTGATAAGTAAACAATTTAGAAGGTGAAAAAAGGCAGCATATAATGTTCAAAGGCTAGATCTCCCAAATTTATTGCCTAAAGATAGTGTCAACAAAGACCACACATATGTAGGGATTCGCCAACAACTGAAATATTTTATTTCATTAATAAATCTTGGCTGTTTGGGTAAAAGCAAATAAGAGACATGAATTTGGGTAATTAAGAGATATGAACCTTGATTTAACATAGTTGAGCACTTACCATAGTGTATGCTGTTAAGATAATCAGGCCCAACCATACGGCCAAAGGATGACTCCCATTGACTACTTTGTGGTGGCCTAAAATAAAGGAAAATGTAGTAAACATGATGTTGTAAAAATAGTATGTTACATATTTTCAGGTATCCATGATCTAAAAAGACAAAATCATCAACACCAGAAAAAAAAATACCATGTATTATTATCAAGTAAACTTTTTCTTCCATTTTCCTTTCTGATGATAATTTACTTGTTTTGATGACCAAGTATATTTGGCATTATCAAGCATGCCAACAGATAAAACTAATTTCCTGGTAAACATTTTATAAAATAGATTCATATTTTTTTATCAGCCTAAAATAAATTCGTATTTGCACCAAAAGGAAGTAATTATTCAATGAATAACAGGTAATTATTGCAGTGGAAACATGTAATGAGAAATAGCTTCCAAAAGTTTTCATTAATGGTAATACTATAACTTGATAGTGTTCCATGAATGTGAGGCAATGAACTTCCAGGATCCACATGCTCCAAGGAGTTCCATCTATCCATATATTTCCATACATACAAATGCCCTCTTATCTCTTTTTGGCAAGCCACCTATATATACAAAAATTCATGGATGAAAACATACCTAGAGAGTCCACGATATTTAGAGATTCCTCTTGAGAAACCACTACTTTTCCTGCAAACAGTGATCATCTAATATCAGCAATGACAGATCCAATTGAGTATCTAAGATGCAATATATTGGCAAACCTTCTGAGGGATGCAAGATATTCTTCTCTTGAAACATGCTGCATCTCATCAAGATCTCTTGAATAATCAGTAACCTGCATCATAGAGTTACAAAATACATGTAATTTACATACTGAGAAATCATTGACAAGCCAACATGTAATAATAATAATAATAATAATAATAATAATAATAATAATAATAATATTTTTGAAATTGGTAAGGTAGAAAATTGTTAAAAGATGCATACAAAAAGAAAACCAATAATAAATGTTGATCAAAAAATACCAAAATTCAGTTGTCAAAAGGAAGTCTATGGTCAGAACCTCATAATTAGAAAGTAAAACTAAATTTAATATCCTGAGACTTTAAAATGTAATCAATGAGTTAATAAGAACTGAGGAACATATAACAGAAGATAAAGTGTACCATTGTAATTAGTAAAGAGAATGTACTATAGGCTGCCTCAACAGTCTGCATTTTGTACTTGGAATGCAAGCAGTTGGATGAAAGGGGTCAAACTGTTCAGCCACCTTACCCTCTCCTCATATGACAAGTGTGACCCCAGCATCCATCTGCCAATTTGCCTTTCAGGGGTCTCAGACCATGAGATCTCAAATCAGGCCTAGACCACCCTAGCCCTCAACCACAACTTACAGGCCAATTGACCCATAACTCATCCAAAAATGAATGACCTAGAAGTTTTCACCACTCCTCAACACTTCTTGACCTAATTCAACATGGAAGGAAGCCAGCACATGTAGCCTTTGACTGCACTGTGGCATGGAGTTTTTGCTATCTGGGCAACTTGATAATGTCCCTGAAAAGTCCAACAACTAGGGAGGATAATGCCAAGACTACCCCTACTACAATGTATAGACTGGCCAATATAGGGAATACCAAGGATTGTTGAGATATCAAGCCAAGGAATGTACCTATATGACACCACCTGATTCTGCTTAATTTCTTCTTTATAGGAACAGTGTGAAGCTTACAACCTCAACCTCCCACGAGAAGGAGAGATCTCTCATAGTTGTCGAATCATGCTGAAACATTAGGCTAATGCCAATGAAGCATCTAGGACCAAAATGTCCTTGCCTTTGTCACTATATAAGGTATCCTGCTTGTCTGGCCACACATAGGAAACCAGTCTATGTAAAAGATCCCAAATAGGTGGCAAAGACATGAAATCCAACATTTCAACTACCATCCATTTGGTCATCAAGCCCACAAATAGGAGCAAGGCCACATGTATAGGAAAGATCAACCAATACCATGACCTAGGTCCTCTACTATAAGCATTGCAACTTAGGCAAAGGACCATAAGTAGATTGGCACCAGTAAAGATCCATTGCTTTCACTTGGAGGAAATGGCTTCCCAAACATGGCAAAAGGGAATTCTTTTTCTCCTTGTTCTCAGAAGATCTGGGTATTGAACTTCTATTTGTAGGGAAAGAGAAACCAACAGGTTTAGGGGTTTCAACATGGACACCATCTGCATAACCAATCTAGACTCCTCTTCCAGATGGATAGTCCAGATTTGCCACATCATCTATCTATATACAAGAGCACTTTGTCCTTGAAAATGATCAGACTCCATTGAGACACCTCTAGAAAAAAATTTGATTTGGAAAACTGGAAAACGAAGGCAATATTGCATTAGGCTTACTGGAAAATTAATTAGTGTCCCAGGACCCCAATATTTTAGAGCAGCCAGATCATATGCTCTAGCAGCAGCCTCTTCTTCATCATATGCACCTATAACACATAGGCAGAAGATAAAAAGGGCTCAAACCAAATAATACAAGTTGAGTTCAATTAGATTCAAGATAAATAAGTTTCATAGTTCACCAACTTACCCAAGTAAACTGGCAAATGATCATCCATCCACCATTTGCCACACAAGTTATAAACCAGTGTCAGATATTTCAGTAGTAGTTGTTCCCTGTAACAAATAATTATGCGTAGAGAAGGGTGAAAACCAGAAAAATGCACATGTACCTTGTTTTCCCTTCTTATTCTGGTTCTGATTCCAAGTGCTTTTATCCCAAAGGTGAGCTTCATATCGCCCAGTCCATCTATGCCTGCCATTTTGCACAGCTAGAATCATCAATCAGTGGACATGCAAAAGGAAATACTAAATGAGAAAACCTAGTAAACGAAGATGATAGAAGTTGTATAGATAAAACACAGTTCCACAAAGCCTCATAGGTTTAAAAGGAACTTAGATCAAAAAACACAGTTGTATAGATAAAACACAGTTCCACAAAGCTTCATATCGCCAAGTGTTTTGTTGCCTAGGCACCAAAGCAGATAAAAAACAATGAACCTAGGCCAACAGGCACACAGAGAACCTGGCATATAAGTTAAACTTCTAAGCACAACATAGTAAAAAGTTTTCCCTACCGCATGGTATATACTATGATATTACATACTATATATTTTGTTAGAATCATCCACCAACAATGGTATATCATTACATAAGCCACATAGAAAACTTATTAGAGAAGAAATTTGATAAAAACTATGGCATATCTCCTGTAAGTAAGAAAATTAAATAGGAGAGTTTAGATGTTTTAGGTGTTTTTTCTCGTGGGAGGTTGGGACCTCCTCTTTTTGTGTTGGTGTTTTTTCTTTCTTAAAGTTTTGTTTTTTTTTTTTTTTCCTGAATGGAGGTCCAGGGGAGAAAAAGCACACAAGTGATGAACCAAAATTACATAAATCAAGGATAATGAAAAAGACTTTGAAGGAGCAAAGATGAGCAGAAAATATAGCCCCAAATAGAACATAGTGATGAAAATGATTCACAGATTCACATGGATAATCACATATAGTTTGTATAATTGATGGAAGATGATGATCTAAAGCATATGTATTTCATGTTTACACACATTTATTTATGCAATCTGCATGCATATAGAAAAGACCTCAACCACCAACTTCTGACCGTGTGAGCACTTAAGTAACAAGCTAGTTCTATGACTTCATTCATCCTTCCTCAACCTTGTTAAATCTAATGCAATAATTTTCCTAAGGATGAGAAAAGGTGGCAATTCTAACAGATTGGCAACAGGTAACTAAATAGAGAAACAAAGTATAGGAGAAACTAACCAAGTAATAAATAGGACCACAATTAGCAACATTGCAACATGATAACCAATAAAAAGCAAAATCTAGAACTAACAAAATGAACTAAACAAAATCTAGAAGTAACAGAACTAAAAACTAATTTTAGACTAGTAGGAATGAACAAAAGCACATGTGGTCCAAAAGTTATCACTAGAGCACAAGCTGCAAAGAAAAAGAGTATAACTTAGACGAGAAATAAAGAAGATTCCATCAAAGTTGGTTACTACTTTTCCAAACTAAAGGCAGCAAAGATTTTTATCAGATTTAGATCAAGTCATGAATAAGAACAAAACATTTTCGTATTATTCACTTGTATTATTTCTTTACAGTTTTGTGGCTGTTAAGATCCAAAGTAATTCTAACATTCACTCCACAGCATAGTAACTTATTTCTATCAGTACACCTGATGCCTTCAATCTTCTTGAATTCCAATAAAAGTAGTAACAGACTCCATAACTTCAGTTCACTGAAACTGTTCTGGGCTCTGCACATTATTTCCTGTCACTCCTGAAAATCCCAAACAATGTATTCCCCGATTCCTGAATCAAAACATTTTCAACCTATCAAAAAAAGATAAAATTTTTAAAACACTCAGAAAATCTTGATCTTGTAACTATAATAGAATGGGTTCCTTTTATGCCATATAGTATTATAATGTAATTAACAAACCGGAACATTTGAGTTATGACAATGAACAAACCCGAAGTATTTCAAAAACACACAGGAATTCTTGATCTATGTAAAAAAAAAAAAAACTATGGAAGAATGTTCCTTCTCTTCTCATGCGATATTCGTCAGTCTCCCACACCGTTACTTTCTTCCTAATTCAACGTGAAGTTAGAATGAAGACAAAACAACCATGACTTTAGGAACTTTAATTCAGAATCACTATCAAATCTTACACATAAAAAAAAAAATCTAAAATTACAATGAAAAATGCTACACACACAACCTTATCCACTTTCAAGCATCCACTTATTATGCCCAGAACCGAATTATCGATGGAATCTCGACCTTAGAATTCTTAACCAAATATACAGTTCAAAAGTTAACAAGTTCAATAAATAATGATCTAATTACATTTATCTACATCCAAAAATTCCTTTCTCCATCCATTGATTTACCTGGTTACTCCTCTGTACTTTGAGCTCCTCTTTCCGGCAGCACAAGGCGGCATTTTGCTGATCCTCTCCTTGGCCGTACAAGGCCGCTCCTTCTTAGCTTTCTTCAATCCCCTATAGAGCAGAAGCTGATCGTTCGCCATTACAGCCTCGGAAGTTTCTCCACCACCCCCTCCCCCTCCCTCAGCCTTCAATCCAGGCTCGGAAGAAGAAGAAGCCATGATCCAAACGAAACCCTAACTCCAATTCTCGAAACTAAACAACCCTCTTAAAACAAAGCGATCCAAAGAGAGAGAGAGAGAGAGAGAGAGACGAATCATAACAAGCACAGTTGAAAAAATGGCAGTTAAGTAACACTCGAAAGCTTACTCTTCTTTATTCAAATTTCCTTCGTTCCTCGCTCCAGAGTGCGGAGGCAGGCAGGAAGAACAATGGCAGCACGGATTTCTTGTGTCAAATTACTAAAACAGCCATCCTAGTTAAATCTAAATTGTTCTCTGTAAGTACAGCTGAAGCCTGAAATATTTTGTCCCCCTTTTAGGACTCATTTCACGTAATAATTATTGAGGGTGTTCCCGTAATTTCGAGAAAATTCTCTACTAATAACCACCGGCTCCTAACGGCTATCTATGATGACTAATGACCACGTGGCCACCTTGTCAGGCTGGCCACCTGTCAAGCATCTTTGTCAGTCTTGATTATTCCCTTTTACTTGCTAAGAAGTGAGAACTAACATGCACAAACTGCGAGGAGAGATCTCTGAATAGTACTGGGCTGGGCTAGGCTCCGGAGGTCTTCTTTTGAGAAGCATTGATGTTATTGGGCCTTGCCACCCAGTCATTGTGCAACACTATTGGGCCTTTTCTGTTGGATGCTTTTAGCACATAAAAAACCTGGATCATTTCTGCCCGAGCCCATATTGCCCATCCCAGCCCGCTAGAGAAATTTCTGGAAGTAGGTACAAATTTTTAGGTCCATAAATCCTGGGCCTTCTTAGAATATATGGATATATGTTAAGAGTATGTGGTAAAATGGTAGATCTTGAGCTGATAAGTATGCCAACATTGGGTTCATAATCAATTAATTTTCTCATTATAGGAACCCAACATTGGGTGATGGCCAGGGATAGAGTAGGGCCCAGTACTATCCATGTGTCCAACCTTCAATGGTATGAATGTGATTCTCCATTATGGGTGACAAGATACTCTCAAAGCAAAAACTCTGCACACACTATAAAAAGAATGAGAATCCAGCCACACATTGGGAACATCTCCTAATAAATTTAACCTTAGGCTTTTGCTTTCAGGAGATCCGGGCTCCCATCAAGGTGGTGTTTTACTACATGAATATTTATGTTTTCATCATCATCATCATCTATGCCTTATTCCAACTATTTTTGGAAAGCAAGAATAAATTGGCTTCGTTTATCCGACGGTTTTTAAAATGAAAACAAGTTTGAAAGTACAATGATGTATAACAAATGATAAGATATCATTATATGAAAACATGTTTTTCAAACCAGAAACTTAATGACATGTTCTTAGTTTCAAATCCGATTGATTTTGACTTGTTTTCATTTTTCGAGACCCACAACAAGAAAAACAATTCACATTGAAGATTAATCCAAATTTAATGACAGTGCGTTGGAAATGTTGGATGGTGGAAAAAATCCTATCTCTACTATCTCATGGCCTCATCTTCTGAATATCCCACACATAGCAAATTAAGATGGGACCTAAAGACTGCAATTGTTAGTATTTTGTCTCCTGACTAAGAGAGTACTGATGTAGATCTGAGTGGTAAAAACTCTTAAGGCTCAGTTTGGAAGAAGTATACAATATAAATTGATACAAAATAATATAAAATACAAGGTTCTCTACAAATTTGTATTTGTACTCCTTCCACTGAACCATATGTTCAATTTGAGTGGTTGGTGCAATAGAAGTTCACAGGTTTGCTAGCTGGATCATTTGGAGGGGTGTTTGCCATTATGGTGTTTATCTTCCGATGCGTTTTAAATAATTAGTCATATCAGCCTCTTGGCAAACAGACAAAAGTGTGGGGTTTATTTATGCGTGTTTATGCAAAAAATGCCAATGTAACGGGAGGCTCTAGAACTTTGTGTTGGGAGAGAGGGAGGCAGCAATTGTAACAAGAAAAATCAAATTGACAAGGCTCGATCTGCTAGTAACAAACAACGAAAGGCATCTTACAATTTATTTTTTCAACTGGCCTCAGTACATATGAGTTAAAAAAAAAAAAAAAAAGTATCAAAGTGTTATATACCTAGAGGGCCTCCAACTTTCACAAGGTACCCCATTGCTTTAGATAAAATTCAAGTCCAATCATTAGTATCCATCGGTTACTTGGAGCATATTTATGTCATGTGGGGGTATATTCAAATTCGATCTGATTCGAAGATTCAATCGGATTTGTAAATATGGATTTGAATTCGAATCCAATGAAAAAGTTGAATTTTTTGGATCTAATTCGATCTGATTTAAATTTCTTAAAAAATTAATAAATTATTAAAAGAAAAATAAAATGTAATAATTTCAAAAAGAAAAACAAAAAATACAATTATCTTTTCAATTATTTTCATCATATATATACATGTTTTTTATAAAAAAAATAATATAACAATTTTATAAAAATACAATATAAATAAATAAATAACATATATGTGTTATTGGATCTTCTCAGATCAGATAGGAATGATCCAAATTTGGTCCAATTTATGATCAGATCTTATTTTTTTTATCCAATCTGATCCAAAGATCCAAATAAGAGGAGATCTGAATCCGACAAAATAAGATCGGATCTAGAATCCATTTACACCCCTAAGAGGGAGGGAAGAGGAAGGAAGAGATGTAATATGGAAGTTCGAAAAACTCTCCATGATTTTCGATTTGTGCATACCTTGGGTATTGATTCTTTGAACCATATGTCCAAAAAAATGTGGTTTCTTGATTCAAATTAGAATGTTGGTTCATATCCTTAAATAATAAATAATCTCTTGTATCAAAAATAAATAAATAATCTCTAATGTGGTTTTCTAATGTAAAAATTACTCAGCACATGGAAAGGCTTTTTCATGATGTTACATTGGTTTGAGTGGTCTTAGATAAAGTGAAAAAGAAAAGAAATTCCATGGACCTTCCTAAATCAAATGAAAAACTAAGGGTTCATTTGGTTCGTAATTGGAATCAGAAGTCTTCTTGTTTCAGACAGGAACTGGAATCAGCTAGAGTGGGATTTCAAACCCAAGGGAGGAGTAGGAAATGGTCATTCCCTCATACTGATCCATTCTGATTCGAATTCCAAACCTCTATTCCCATGAACCAAATAGGCCCTAAGCCTAATAATAATATGGATCCCAAACAAAATTGGTACTACTCATAATTTGCATAATGTCTTCACTACTGTCTTGTACTCAGTACAGGGTCATTAATTAGAAATTTTACTTTTTACATAGAATGGGGTTAAGTGGGTAGGTTAGCAAACCTTACCACATTCTCAAAATAAACTCTATACTGGTGAATCTTTAATTAAAAAAATGTTTGGCCCCATTTGGTTTGAATGAATAAAGGTTTGGAATCGGAATCGGAATAGGCTATTCTGATTCCAACTGTTTGGTTGGGCGGAATCAGAATCACATTCCCATTTTTGTTGAAATAGTATTCCCCCATTTGAGGAAATGGCCATTCCCTCCCTCTCCCTTGGGAATAAAATCTCATTCTTGCTGATTCCAATTCCCGTTTTCATTCCTGTTTAAATCAAACAGATTATGGGAATGGACCATTCTGATTCTGATCTGAAGGATTTTGATTCTAATTTCGACTGTAAATCAAACAGGCCCTTAAATTTTGAATTGAATATTAGGCTAATTGCCACTATAGGGTTGGTACGAGATTAATATAGGGGTCTTCTACAACTAGAAAGGCATTTTTTGTATTCATATCAGCATAAAAGCAAAAAAATTTCATTATTGAATTGTGTTATTGTTTTGAAAAGAAAAAACAAATTAATTTTATTTCAAAAAATCAATTAATATTATCGAAAGTTCGAAACTATCAAAATGGTGATTTTTAAAACAAAAAACAAATTTTATAATACAGAAAATAATATGATTTAGGGAATATGATATTGAATAACCAGATATCAGTTTTGAAAACAAAACACATATAACCAGTTTTCAAAAGAAAGCATCTGTGTTTTTCTCTTAAAACCAATTTGTTGTCAAACCAGAACAAAAACTTGGACACAAAGCCCTTCCATTGGGTCCTCTATCTATGGGCAGTCTGGATCGGCCACTGAAATCCTCCATATGGCAGATAAGGTCAGAGAGGAAGCTTTGTAGACACATCCATCCATTTTTGTCACGTGGAAGAAACTTGTGGATAATCAAAACCGTCCATCAAATACAGGATAACAGGACTCTCAGATGAATCGCCTAGCTCATTTCCATTGCTTACATTAACTCAAAATCTCACCTTGAACTGGGGTATTGTATCATTAGTACTAGCCATACTAACATTCGCATTCGTGATTCAAAAAGATACCAATTAATTAGGACTTATATTGAAGAGTGGTAATGCATCTTAATCTTAAATTTGTTCTGCCAAAAGAAAGGAGGGTAAGACAAAAAAACAAACTGGAACTCCTTATTTTGGACGCCTTGCCTGCACAAATAAGTTGTTTTCAACCCATTGTTGACTTAGATGGTTGAACCGTTCGAATCGCCATCTGGTCATGATTCTGCGTTTGGTTCTAATAAAACTTAGAAATTGATTAAAAAAGTGTTTGAATTGCACACTAAATGTATATACAAACTTTTAGAAGTCATAATTTGCACTCTAATGTCCAATTAGGATGATTTTTTTTAGTAGCTTTTTAAGATCTATGCATCACAAGGAACCAAAGGCACCTTCCTTGCCCCTTTTTTTTTTTGCCAAAAAACCATTTTTTTGCCTCAAATTGCAATTTTTAGCATTCTTATAAATTAAAAATATAAATAATGCATATATCATGTAAAATATAATTATATATTATTTATTGATAAAATATGTGTTTCCACACACATACACACATGTATGTATGTATATAACTGTATATATACTTATAATATAGAGTGATGATGTGGCACAATCTGACCCATTCGACCCTACGATTGAACCGGTAACTTGCAATCCAGAAGCAAAAATGGTTTGTTCTCTAGGTTTTTTTTGGTCTCTGGGTTGGTTTTTAAAACATTGACACAAATAGGAGATTCCTTCAATTTAGGGGGTGTTCTACAATGTGAATTGCTGCTTTTCTTGTTGTGGGTTCAAAAAATAAATCAAAACCATTTGATTTGAAAACAACTTGTTTCTTAAAACATAAACACACAAGACATGTTCTGGGTTGTGTGTATTTTTTGTTTTTAAAACTGAAACCAAAAACATGTTATTGACTCTTGAATCTTGTTTTAAAAACATATTTCCATATGATTATTTAACATCATTATTTGTTGATTCCAAAAACATGTATTGTTTTTTAAAATAAAACCAACTTGCTTTTCCTTTTGAAAACAAAAATAAAGTTCAAGAACATATTTTTGCCTTTTTTTTGCTAATGTGGTCATACCAAAAACAAAAACATTCATGTTGTAAAACAACTCCTTAAACATGGTTCCTATGTCAAATGGTCCAATCATCCAGTCCAACACTCCAACCCGGGGTGGACAATTTTGGGGTCCAAAACCGGACCCAGACCATGACCGGTTCCTGGGTCAACCAGCTTGACCATCTGGTCCGGTCCAGTTTTCAAAACCATGCCCTTAAATAACTGAGAAATCTTCTAGGTGGCTATGTTATTAAAGCCCACGTAGCTTCTCAATAGAGCTTTATTCATGGGTAAGTAAGATCATCTTAGGTGATTTCTTTATTAAAACTTTAAGTTTAGAATATTAGCAGACCTTAATGACTGATGAGGAATCTTCTTAGGTGGCTATGTTGTTAGAGACCATGCAACTTCTCATAGGATTTTGTTAATGAATTCCAGTAAGATTATCTTAGGTGATTTCTTTAAATTAAGCTATTAAAACTTTAAGTTTAGAATATTAGCAGACCTTACAGAGCCTAAAATATGTCAAACCTTAATGACTGGTGAGGAATCTTCTTAGGTGGCTATGTTGTTAGAGACCATGTAGCTTCTCATAGGATTTTATTAATGAAGCCCAGTATCATCTTAGGTGACTTCTTTAATTATGCTATTAAAACTTTTGATTTCCCTACAGAGCCTAAAATATGTCAAACCTTAATGACTGATGAGGAATCTTCTTAAGTGGCTATGTTGTTAGAGACCACGTAACTTCTCGTAGAGCTTTATTAATGGATTCAAGTAAGATCATCTTAGGCGACTTCTCTAATTAAGCTATTAAAACGTTTGAGTTCCGAATATTAGCAGTTCCTACAGAGCCTAAAATATTTCAAACCTTTTAATGACTGATTCAGGTGGCTATGTTTGTTAGAGCCCATATATCTTCTCGTAGAGATTTATTCATGGGGTCAAGTAAAATCATCTTAGGTGATTTCTTTAATTAAGCTATTAAAACTTTTGAGTTTTGAATATTAGCAGACCCTACAGGGCCTACAGAGCCTAAAATATGTCAAACCTAATGACTGAGGAATCTTCTAGGTGGCTAGGTTAAACCCATGGCTTCTCATAGATCTTTATTTATAAGATCATCTTAGGTGATTTCTGTAATTAAGCTATAAGATCATCTTTGGCACCCCATATATAAAAGGGCAGCTTTAGAAAAAAATTTCGCTCCATCTTGAACACACATACTTCCCCTTTTTCAATGGCGGATGATAAGGTTGTTCCTCCTTGTTTTTGTTGAAGAATTCTGAACCTTAACATCAAACTATGTACTTCCAGGACGGGCCAAATAAAGCTATGTGTTAAGCTCAAGCCATTCAGTTGTAGGAGGGTTCCAATGAATGTGACATTATTGCCTTCGACTGGGCTAGCTCATTGACAATCTAGTTTTAATACTTCAGATGAAAGATTATCACGGTGGTTGGGTTTCTTCTATTAACAAGATAGACTCGATCGTATTACCTCTTTTATAAATGAGAGACCACCCCACACCCCCAAGGTTCAAAACTTTATAAGTATTAGAAATGTAGAGAGTACCACAAGGATAATTTTAATGCATATCTACAAACATGGATGCAGTGGACACATTAATATAACATGGATAGAATAGGAAAATTCAAATAAATCTCTATACATATATCAATAATACTAAGGCTCAGTTTGGAAAAAGTATAAATACAAATATGTATCATGCAAATACATACAAGATAATACAAAATATAAGATTTTGCATTCTACATATTTGTATTTGTACTCCTTTCAAACTGAGCCTAAGTTTTTGATGACTACAAATAAGGTTCAAAGTATATATATACTAAGAATTAAGAAGAAAAATTTAAGAAACATATCAGGATATAATTTAGATGTGCATGGATATCATGAAAAAAATTAGGATATGCATGGATACATGTAAGAAACTCCTATCGATCCCAAAACTATATCAATGATTCTCTATATAAATCTAGATGATTATAAGTGAGGTATATATACTTAAGCAATGCATACCTTGATAGTGTATGTAAAGTGCGAACTACAACCTCAAACAATACGTAAATGTATCAATACTTCAAACCTTGTCCAATTTGAATTAGCCAAACACTCTGTAGTGGGCCGTGAAACTAATGATAATGTCTCATACCACTGCACCAGTGGTAAAATATATAGGGCCCACAGTCTGAGGTTGAATATTTATAGGTGTGGGCTCCATGTATTTTATAACTGGTGTGGAGTGTTATCATTGATTCCACAGTCCTAACTTGGGTTGATTTAGGTTAAGAAATTGTAAAATTTTGAAGAGGCCCGAGCCAATTAAGTTTAGGGGATGCTTGACAAAATGGTTGATTTTGTTATTGAAAACAAAATCAAAAACAATATGCTTTTGCTCATGTGACAGTTGTTTTTGTTTTCGAAAACAAAACCAACATGTTTTGGAACACCTTAAATCAAACAACCGGAATTGCAACTCTAATTTTCAGCATTACTTTTGTCTCAACATAAATGTTCTTATTTCCTCTTTCCACCATATCAAGGACCATATTCACTGCTTAATTTCATTACGTAAATCTAAAGAATTTATCATTAGAGAAGATACTGGGGCAATGCTAAGCCTTAACCTTTCTGCTTAAACAGGTCGAGGTAATAAGGTGGAGAGAGACTTATAAACTAGATCCCTAGTGTCCAGAATAACCATCTCATTTAAATGGATTTTATCAGACAACTCTGCGCAAGGAGTCTCGATCCCCTGGTAACAAAATCACGCTTGGCACATCATAGTTTTATACCACCTGTCCTCAATATGCACTTGTTTACATTGTTGTTTGAAAATTCGAATATGTCAAGGACAGAAAACATCAAATTGTAATGTGCCTAGTTTTGTTTGTTTGTAGCAGATCCGGACGCCTTAGGGAGATGGTCTCAATATGATTATATGAATAGGTTGCTGTGGGGATCATCTTTTCTCGGGCAGTTGAATCTGGTGGTTACTGGAATGTCTTGATACATGTGACCATCCATTGCTCTGGTCCTCTTTAGTAGGGCTTGACAACTGTACCATCCTTTTATGCACTTTCATTGTAATAGAGGTTTCATTTTATTTACCCAAGAAGAGAGAACTGAGAAGTAAAAAAAAAAAAAAATGAAGTTTTAACATATGATCCTAGTCTAGGGACAGTAGTAATCAATAAATGCCAACATGTATCAGGAAAAAATTTCCCACCAATAGAAACATTAATTTCAATTATGATATGTGATTTTACATTTGCATTGTATGTGTATATCAGTAAGCATCTCTTGTCAGTGAATGGTACATACTAGTAAAGAATTCTGGACACTGTACAGCCTTAAACCTGATATTATGACATTAGTCTTTTATCTGTTCAGTCATTGTACAGGATGCTTCATGCAAGTTTGCCCTTTGTACAGCGTATCTGGTGGGATTTTATCCATTGCTTTTGTCTTCAGGGAGCCTGTAAAATGCCCAAACCTCAATTAATATGGAAAAATTTACTGATTGGAAGCTTCTAATGGAAGATCATAGATATTCACTTAAATTGGAAGATAGCCACTGAGATCATGAATACCAAAAGGGAAAAAGAATAAAAGGAAGACCAAGCATCAAGGTGGAAGAAAAAGAACAAGCAGAAAAGACTTTCCCCTAACATATAATAAAACACACTTGTCACAGTGCATAGTGGAAAGGACAGCAAAAAATAAACATCCCAAACACACCAGCCTCTGTCCTAACTAAGTCCAAAAAAAATGCAGCCAATGATTGCTTTAGAATACAAAGAGGTAGTAGACAGTATTCTATTTATCATCCATAAGGCAAGGATGTGCATAAGCGTTATAAGCATGATTACTCATACTTGATAAAATTCTGAAGCAGAAGTTTTATCTAGAATGACCAGCATACACATGCAAGCATGCTATAGGCATATTTATCAAGGATCCTTTCAGAATGAATTCAAGAATTTAAGTTAATAAAAAAATTTAACTTTCAAGTAGCCCATCTTTTCCAATTTGCCACATTTTCCTTATTCAACAAAGTTAGCCACAAGTGACTGTACCATGAACACAATGGCCAATCTTAGTCAAACTTTTTCCATGTGAAAAGCAGCAATGGAACATGATTGTAAGTTGCTTATTGTTTTCCATTTCTCTTTCTTTTCTTCTCTGGTTGTGTATCGAGACACTCTCCATGCAAAAAAATAAGTTACAAATTTACAACATATGCCAACCTTTTAATTATGGATGGTTATGTTTTATATTTTCTCATTGTGTGAAATTAGGTGCAAACACAAGGCATCTGATGGGATATGATAGGCATTCAATGAGGTAATAATCCCATCACTTTATTTTAACACTCAGGTTTCTATGTCAAAGCATTTAGAACATTAGAATATTTATCCAGTTACCTATCCAAAGGGTACAGGATTGCACTATATACACACACAAATTATGGCCATTTACAGAGAATGCACTAGACTACAAGTACCACAGGTAGGGATGTCAATCGGTCAGGTTCAGCACACATTTTTCTCAACCTGAAACCTGACATGACCTGTCCCACAAATGGTATCCCTATACTCAGCTAAGGCTATAATTAAAAATGTTTCAAAGCAATTTTTGTCAGCTAGCCACTACTTTATCACCTAGGTAGGTGAGTAGTTACCTAGACAGACACCATTTAACATAATTCATGGTGTTCAGGCTGGATACCCATCATGGATGCCTTGTTGTCAAGGTAATGCCTTGACATCCATGCCATGGATACAGACTGAGTTATAATGTTATATATCATTGTCAAATAAATATTCTTACCCATCCTTTCATGTATGAGAGAAGCATATTCTGTCCCACCACCTTTCCATGCAAAGGAGGTAATGCTGCGATACATTCCAAGTGAAGGTTGAATTCCTGCTTCTTCCATCCATTCCAGTACCTGCATTCACATTCTTCATGATTTCTTCCAGAAACAACCTTAAAAATGCATAACCTTAAAGTATTCAAATGCAAAAAGTTTACATTACTTGGGACATGTTAAAAAATTAATAAAAATAATAAACAGAGAGAGAGAGAGAAGGAAAGAAAAATTAGATATTTATGAGAATCCTTTTTCTATAAGCTTTGAGCTGTTCATACCATTTTTGAGAAAAGAGGTAACTAATATTCATTTTTCAAGGTGGTGCCTAGGCAAAGGCCCTCATAGAGGGTCACCTCGCTTAACCACCAAGGTTTTTTTACATGGTTCTCTGGATACTTTTATATTCTTAACTTTTTGAGATTATAATAATATAGTAGGCATTGTTAAACTAAATTATTCAGCTTAAGTTAAAATACTACTTTCATTTCATTATTTTCACATTTGTTAGGGTTCAATCAACATGTATACTTCCTTGAACCCTCAAAGACTTCACAACTTTAATTGATAAGCATGGAAGAACTCAATTTTATCCAATCAACACATATTGATTATTTTCATCATCTTCTTTCACCCTTTCTTTTCTTTTCTTCTTTTCGTAGGACAAAAATAGAGACTCAGCCCCCTCTATTTTCTGAAATTTCTTTTCTTTTTTCCTTTTTTTTCATGAATGTGTTGATTTTCTATGTTTCAAATAAAGCATAAAGAAGATTGTCTCTAGGGTCAGTAGAAGATCAAGACTGTAATCCTTGAATCCTAATAGGTTTTAGGTTTGCAAAACAGAAGAAAAGTGAGAGAAAGGAGAGAGAATAGAAGAGAAACAAGAGAACACAAGTTGTTGAAAGGAGGGACAGAAAACTAATCTGCCGCCGCCACTCTCTTAATATTTATAGGTTATGTTTAGTACATAATGGAAATGACACATCTGCCCTTAGTACTTACATAATAAATAAAAGCTGAAATAAATAACAACTGAATTAACAAACTAACACAAACTGACACTACTACAACTGAAACAAATAACTACACTGCTGTCCTACGAACACAGTGGGGACCACTGCAGTGGGGCCCACATCAGTGTTCTCTACACTCCCCCTCAAGTTGGGAGTAGATATCTATCATTCCCAACTTGGATAGGTCTGTCTCTAACTTCTTCCTTGGTACAGCCTTGGTGAGGATATCCGCGAGCTACATATTAGATGTGATGTACGGAAGACACACTTCTTGTGATGTGACCCTTTCTCGCACAAAATGTCGATCAACTTCAATATGTTTAGTTCTGTCATGCTGCACTGGGTTGTGGGCTATATTAATAGCTGCCTGATTATCACAATACAGCATTAAGGGCTTTTCATAGTCAATACCCAACTCTTCAAGTAGTGACCTCAGCCATAAGATTTCAGCAACTCCATTAGCCATTGACCTGTATTCCGCTTCAGCACTGGAGCGGGAAACAACACTCTGCTTCTTACTCCTCCAAGAGACAAGGTTACCTCCCACCAGGGCATAATATCCAGAGGTAGACCTTCTGTCATCAACACTTCCAGCCCAATCGGCATCTGTATAGACTTCCACCCTCATGTGATTATTGTTCTTGAGCAATATACCTCTACCCGGGCATCTCTTCAAGTATGCTAATATTCTCTCTGCTGCAAGAAGATGAGAAGTTCTAGAGGAGTGCATGTACTGGCTAACAACACTAACTGCATAGCTGATATCCGGCCGAGTGAGGCAGAGATATAGAAGCTTTCCAACCAACCGTTGGAACATAACTTTGTCTTCAAGAGGCTTCCCACCCTCTGCACTAATCTTGTGATTTTGTTCGATGGGTGTATCAGCCGGCTTAACACCCAACTTTCCAGTTTCCGCCAACAGATCTAGAACATATTTTCTCTGAGAGATAAAAATCCCCTGCTTGGATCTAGCAACCTCAATACCCAAAAAGTACCGTAGTGCACCAAGATCTTTCACCTCAAACTCTTGATGAAGGAGCTGTTTGAGGGACTCAATCTCATGACTGTCATTTCCTGTCACCACAATATCATCAACATAAACTGCTAGTAGTGTCAGAGAGGACTCCACCCTCTTGATGAATAGTGTATGATCTGACTGGGCCTGTACATAACCAAATTTTCCAAGGGCTAATCTGAACCTATCAAACCAGGCTCTAGGTGACTGCTTCAAACCATACAATGCCTTGTTCAGTCGGCAAACCTTCTTACCTGTCTCTGTATCATAGAATCCAAGAGGCAACTGCATGTAGACCTCTTCTTGTAAGTCTCCATTCAGAAAGGCATTTTTAACATCCATCTGAAACAGGGGCCAAGAATGATTTGCTACAAGGGATAACAGAACTCGGATGGTGGTCATCTTGGCTACTGGGGCAAAGGTCTCCAAGTAGTCTATACCATAAGTCTGAGTGAACCCCTTTGCAACCAGCCGGGCTTTGTACCTTTCAATAGAGCCATCAGCATTATGCTTCACAGTGAACATCCATCTGCATCCCACCGGTTTCTTTCCTTTTGGTGTGTCAACCAGTGCCCAAGTATTATTCTTCAACAGGGCATCCATTTCGACTTGCATTGCATCTTTCCATTCTGGAACTGATTAAGGCTTCTTGCACTGTTCTTGGAATAGGGACATCGCAATGGAAGTGAGATAGGACCGGTAAGATGGTGACAGACGATCATAGGATAAGAACTGTGAGATGCTGTGAGCTGTAGAAGTGGTGCAATGTTGTTTCCCTTTGCGAATGGCAATAGGGAGATCAAGGTCATCTACAGGAGGGGAAGTGGCAACAGTGAGAGGTATCTCAGTAGGCTCTGGATCTAGAGCCGCAGAAGGAACTGGAGCTGGCCGGGACTACCGAAGACTAGGATCAACTGCCTGCATCGCCTGTGATAGACTCTCAACTCTGGCTCCCTCTGACCACCCTCACCACTACAACCTTCATTACCCAGTGGAATAGGTAAAGGAACAGCCCCACTTCTACCAGCCCCACTTCCACTTTCATTGCTCTCCCCCTGAGGAAAAAAACTCAAAATAGCCCCACTTCCACTTTCACTGCTCTCCCCCTGAGGAAAGAAACTCAAAACAGCCCCACTCTCACTACTCTCCCCCTGAGGAGAAACCCTAGGATAATAGGGTGTCTCCTCAAAGAAGGTGACATCCATGGAGACAAAACGTTTCCCTGAAACCGGATCATAGCAGCAATAACCCTTTTGAGTTTGTGCATAACCAAGGAAAATGCATTTGGAGGCCTTAGGTTCAAACTTGGAATGATGAGGCCCGAGAAGCTGAACGAAACAGGTACAACCAAAGGTTTTAAGGGGAACAATGAACAACTCCTCGTCTGGGTATAGAAGGGAAAAGGGGGTTCTCATCAAGGATCTGGGAAGGAACTCGATTAATGAGATAAACTGCCGTGAGGATAGCATCACCCCAGAAGTGAATAGGTACATTGGAGGTAAACATAATGCTTCTAGCCACCTCCAAGATATGCCTATTCTTCCTTTCGGCAACGCCGTTCTGCTGTGGTGTATAAGGGCAAGTACTTTGGTGAATAACTCCATGGCTAAGAAGGTAGGAGGTCAATGGCTGAGCAAAGTATTCCTTTGCATTATCAGATCTAAGAACTTTGATTTTGGTCCCAAACTGAGTGAAAACCATCTGATGGAAGTTTTGGGTCAGAGCAGGAACCTCATCCCGAGAACGCATAAGATAGACCCAAGAAAACCGGGTATGCTCATCAACAAACAGTAGAAAATATCTGTACCCACCCATAGAAGAGATATGATATGGCCCCCAAACATCAGTATGCACAATATCAAAAGAGGAATTACTCCTTTTATTACTTAAAGAATAAGAGGTTCTACAATGTTTGGCAAACTCACAACTCTCACACCTCAACTTTGATAACTCAACAGACTCAAATAAAGCAGGAAATAGACTCTTCAAACAAATGACCTAATCGGTTATGCCAAAGCATAACCGAACTCACAGACTGGGAAACAAAAGACTTCTTATCCACTGACTCCTCCCGACGAGAACTCTCTCCAAGCAGATAGATCTTGTTCGTCTCACGGACAGTCCCAATCACCCTCCTCGTCTCCAAATCCTGAAAAACACATCGGTCAGGGAAAAAGGTTACTGAACAGTTCATGTGTTTGGTAATACTACTAACTGAAAGCAGGTTAGTATCAAGCTTAGGAACATGCAAGACAGAAGATAAAGAGATAGTATCCGATAGCTTGATGTCCCCCTTGCCCGAAATGGGAACAAGAGAGCCATCAGTAATGGATACTCTATCTCGGCCAGAGGACAAGTGGTAAGAAGTGAACAAAGATGGCAAGCTAGTCATATGGTCAGATGCACCTGAATCTATTACCCAGCAGTGATCAGTATTACCTGGAGCTGAAGCATGGTAAGCTGAGGCTTGAGTACCTGAATGTGCAAATGCAGATGTGGCAGGAGCTGATGGTGACTGAGATGGCTGAGCTGAACTCCCAACTTCCTTTTCCAACTGTATGAGGGCAGCCCGAACAACAGCTAAAGTCTCTAGGGATGTGCCTGATGAGGATGTTGAATCGGTGCTCACTGCCATATGAGCATTACCCTTCTTATTTCTTAGTTTTGCTGGGACCAAGTGAGGATGTAGCTTCCAACAAGTATCTTTTGTGTGCTTGGGTTTCTTGCAATGTTCACATACTAGATCCTGTTTATCTTCCTTCTTCCGGTCCCTTTCTGAGTCACCCCCTGGCTTAGGTTTAATAGCTGTCAAGGCTGGGAAAGAGGGCTGAGGCTGCATCATGACTTTCCTCCTAGTCTCTTCACTATGCACCAGGGAGTATGCTTGAGAAAGGATCACACTATCTCTTGTCAATATCTGTTGTCGCACAATGTCATATTCTGAATTCAAACCAGCCAGAAACTCAAATACCCTATTCGTCTCGACTTGCTTTCTGTGAGTCTGTGCATCTTTGGGACTCTCCCACTCAAGGGTCTCTAGATGGTCAATCTCATGCCACAAGGATTTCAAGGTAGAGAAGTAGACAGAAACTGGCTTCTCTCCTTGTCTAAGGTTGTTCACCTCACACTTCAGTTCATAGGCTCTGGCAACATTAAGGGGTTGGGAATAGGTTTCTTTCACAACATCCCATATCTCTTTGGCTGTCTTTGCCCACAAGTAATTTCGGCTGATATGTGGCTGCATAGAATTACACAGCCATGCCATAACCAAATAGTTCTCTTGAACCCACTTGGTGTATGTTGGGTCCTCCTTGGAAGGTTCTTTCACATCTCCCAAGAGGTAACCCAGTTTTCCCCTTCCTCCAATAGCCATCATGGCTGATTGAGCCCACTCCAAATAATTTGACCCATCAAATCTCATAGTTGTAATCTGAAACCCGGTTTCAAATACACTACCATAACTGTGGTTTCCAAAACTACTTTCTCCCTGACCCTTAAACTCCATCTTTGATCAAGATTCAGTGGCTACAAACTGTTAGAGCCACTATACCAGAAAACAGAGTCAAACAAGCAAGTCTGGAATCTGATCCGAAACCAGCACAAATCTGATCTGATTTGATCCGATCTGAAACCAACCCAAATCTGATCTGAAATCAATCGGCATGCACAGTACCAGGCAGCCTATCAATCTGAGATGCTATTTTCTGAAATCACTACTGTGGGGCCCACTGCTGCGAGAGCAAAATTAGGGTTTCAACTGTAGGTCTGAAGTAAGTGCTCAGCTGCACTCTCCCAATCCGCACAAGTGGGACTTGTCGTAGGGCAATATGAAACCCTAAAAGTTAATCACCTTTAAAGAGGGGGGTTCGGCCCAACAGTCAAACCCTAGAAACAAACTTAAACACAGTTCGGCAAGCCAAACCCTAGAAACAAACTTGAACACAGTTCGGCCCCTCTTTCTAGATAGGTCCAACCTATCTCGACTGATTGCAGTCTCTGAAACTCAGTAAAAAAAAAACTTACTTATGTACTTCGGTTTACTGTCTTCTAGGGTTACCTGAACCCTAACCTTCGCTGCCTCTTCCTGATTACCAACTCAAGCCGCGGCAAGTCTTCAACTGCTGCGAACCCCTTTTGGTAATCTCCAAGATTCAGCCACCGAAACCTTCTTCAAAGCTTCCAGCCCTAGCTAGTCCTCATGTGGTCGGCTGGACTAGACACACATGAGAAGCCCAAGATAGGCTCTGATACCAAGTAGAAGATCAAGACTGTAATCAGTCTTGAATCCTAATAGGTTTTAGGTTTGCAAAACAGAAGAAAAGTGAGAGAAAGGAGAGAATAGAAGAGAAACAAGAGAACACAAGTTGTTGAAAGGAGGGACAGAAAAACTAATCTGCTGCCGCCACTCTCTTAATATTTATAGGTTATGTTTAGTACATAATGGAAAGGACACATCTGCCCTTAGTACTTACATAATAAATGAAGTAAATAAAAGCTGAAATAAATAACAACTGAATTAACAAACTAACTCAAACTGACACTACTATAACTGAAACAAATAACTACACTGCTGTCCTACGAACACAGTGGGGACCACTGCAGTGGGGCCCACATCAGTGTTCTCTACAGGATCTACTACCTTATTATAAAAATTTAGAAATATCAAGGTAGTCTAACATGTTAAGCGATGAGTACAAATGACCACAACACTTTCACTCAACCCTCTAATAAAATACAAACATGCTATCAATCAAATAAAAAACCAAATCACCCAGTGAGTGCATGGCCGGGTGATTTGGTTTCAATGATTTCACATGGTCACAACACTTTCTTGCAACCCTACAGTAAAACACAGACATCATCATCGTCGTCCATGCCTTATCCCAACTATATGGGGTCAGCTAAATGAATCCTGTTTCGCCAATCCATTCTATTTAAACCATATCCTCTGTTAAATTATTGGTGCTTAAATCATTTCTTACTACTTCTACCCATGCCCTTTTTGGCCTACCCCTAGCCCTTCCAACCCCTTCAACTTCTAACAAATCACTTCTTTCATCGTTTCTTTTCTTTTTTTTTTCTTTTCTTAGGACAAAAATAGAGGCTCATCCCTTCTATTTTCTGAATTTTCTTTTTTTTTCCAAATTTTTCATGAATATGTTGATTTTCTATGTTTTAAATGAAGCTTATATATTTTTTATGAAGATTATAGACAATTAATAGTGAAGGATGGTAGCTACTTGCTAAGGGAACCTAGGTAATTACCCTAGAATTCATGGTTTTTATTCAAAAAAAAAAAAAAAAAAACATCACCTAGGCAACGAGGCTACAAGGCACCCACTATCGCCTAGTCTCACCTCAACACCTTGAAAACTATACTTGTATTCAATAACTCAAAAACAGGGGGGGAGGGGGGATGTACATTAGAAGATGTACAAGGGCAATGAAAACATACACACACACACACACAAAAAAAAAGAGAGCCCAAGCTAAAAGATTGGCATTGTACTAATGCAATTAATTTTCTGATTTCTATATGGTTCTATACATGCATTTTTGCCTTTTTGAATGCATTAATACAACTCATTTCTTACACATCAAAGAAACTTTACATGTTATTATAGGTACCTCAATATACTTTCTCCATTTTCCAGCAGCCAAAAGATTCTTCAACAAAACTGAATAGGTCCCTATGTTGACATCTGCACCTGATGCCAGTATTTTGTAAAACAGCTGCAAATTGTGAAAATGAAAATTAATACTGCTTTTCCAACTTCACCCCAAGGATGATAAATAACAGACAATTGCTATGCCTGAAATTTTTAGTTGCAGAAATCCTGGGTAGTGCAATCTTCAGCAAAATGAGACTGCATCTGGACTTGGGGAAGACACAGCTATACAAATCTGAAAATTCGTTTAGTAACTATATCAAGACTCTTTAAACAGGAATTTTAGACAAATTTCTGGAAATTAAATTCCAAGAGAAAAGGAAGTAAATGAACAAGACTTGAAGCCTTTGTGCTTAAGCAGAAAATATGGCCCTAGATAGTGTGGAGAGGCATAACAAGACACATGAAGCCAACCAACCATTGTTAGGTTGAGACTCAGAAATAAATAGAGTAACAGAACTATGTTTCTTCCCCGGCATATATGTAATTAGGTAATGAAAATGATAAAACTGAAAGACCAAAAACTTTACCATTGGAAGATAATTACTCCATCAAGGATGAAAGATAATTCTTTTGAAAAAAGAAAAGAATCTTATACCACTTATCAAAAAAAAAGACAATTCTTTTAAAATATTTAATTAGCTTTTCTTTCTTCTGAAAAAATATTTGACAAAATCAATATATAGGAGGGAAGGAGGGAAATCAATGTCTTTAAATTTCCTTTCTGAGATAAATGAAACAAAATTTCAGTTATTTGATATGCCAATTGAACCTGCAAAGTAAAGAGTGATATTATCCTTATAATCTTATTACAAGTTAGGAATTAAAGAAAGGAACAATATGAGAGAAAAAATACGTTTAGTACCTTCATCATGGTCTCAATCTTTCCACTTTTCCCAAGGAAATGCAGAAGATGATTTATTAATCCAACTGAGACCTCTGAGAATGACACCTCCATCACTTCAATTAGGTCCATTGCTGTTCTCCAGTCTCGTAGCCTTATGGAAGTTCAAATAGTTTAGGACAATTTAGGACAAGTAAATATGTTCTCATTCTAAAACAATAAATATCCTCCAAAATACAAAGAAACTGATGGATATATCAAAGTGAATGAGCACCATCAGAAAGTAGCTAACACGGTGACACCAACAAGAATTTTATCAAATAAGAAAAGCAGCATGGCATATGCAACTTCTTTAGTGCCATCATGCCCATGTCTACAGTGTAACAATTATAGGCAAAATATCATCTATCTAATGTACAAAAACATAAATCTTACATGCTACAGGCTGATATAATTTCAAAGAAAGTGGCTTCAATGAAAGGGATTTTTCTCTCTCTCATCAACTCTGCCAGAAGAAGAACCTTGGATGGTTGGCATCCTCTGTTAAAAGCTTTCATCAGTGAAGAGCATGCAATAGAATCAGGTTGGATACCATCCATTTCCATTTCTTCAAATAGAGCACATGCTTTCTTCCAGTTTTCTGCAAAATGCAAAATCCAAGTAAATGGAAATTAAAAGGGTTTCTCCAAGCGAGAATCTGATCACCTCAGTATCTTTAAGTGCAATCCAACCTGCTGCATTATATGCATGTATCATGGCAGTATAGGTTATGACATCAGGACTACAGCCATCCATCTTCATTGTTGTGAACAAAGATTCAGCTTCACCAAGTTGGCCCTGAAAATTAGAGAGAAAGGCTTTAATGAATTTTGTTAATCTACCATTGAGGCAAATGAATCTTGTAAAAACACTTGCCTTTTTGCTGTAAGCACAGATTACAGATGAGCACACCTCATTAGATAAAGGAATTTTTAAATCCATCATCTCACCCAAAAAATTGAGTGATTCGTCATACTTTGCCATTTTGCAAGAGCCACTTATTAGTATGCTGAAAGTGGCAGAATCAGGTTTAACTTTCTTTCTTCTCATAGATCTATACAAGGTTAGAGCTTTTTCATACTCCCCTACACTCAAATAGCTACCAATAGCTGAATTATATGCAACAGTGTTCAATTCAATCCCTCTCAACTCAGCTGCAGAAAGTACAGAATCAATTTTTGTCAATTGACCACAGCGGCCACAGGCCGCCAAGAGAGTGCATATTGTGACAATATTTGGTTGAACTCCATCACGTTCCATTTCACGCAGCACCTCCACAGCCTCAGCTAACAAACCTTCAGATCCATACGCATCAATCAGTGCATTGTAACTCACTAAATTGGGCTTCCATGAGTTCTGTCTCATCATATCAAATATTTCTCTGGCCTTTTCAGGTTGGTGTGATCTACCATAAGCATTAAGTAAAGAAGTATATGACACAACATCAGGCCGAATGCCAGAACTTTTAAGTTCATTAAAAACTGACAGGGCCTCTTTATGCATTCCATGCAAGGCATATGCACCAATAAGTGAATTATAGGAAACAATATTTGGTTTTAAACCTTCAGCAAGCATCATGTCAAATACAGCCTTGCAGTTTTCTATCTGTCCACAAAGAGAATATGCATGAATAATACTTGTAAATGTTACAATATCAGGGCGACACTCAGCTCTTTTCTCCCTCATTGAGTTGAAAAGGTCCACAGCTTTCCCATATTGTCCCAGCTTTGCCAGACAGTCTATGACTATGTTAAGGGTGATTGTGTCAGGATGGATATTTGTCCCTTTCATTAATTCAAAATAGGACAAAGCCTTAGAATACTGAGCCCCATTTTTGTATGCAGATAAAACAATATTGTGTGTCACCAGATCAGGCCCAACTCCATTTTCTGTCATTTTCTTGCAGATTTTCAGAGCCTCTCTCCAGTGTCCACTTGATCCACAAGCATTAATAAGATTATTGTATGTTGACCGACTTGGAGGAATCTGCACCCATATTCCAAAGGATAATTAAAAGTATAAGAATCTACATTCAAATTCTACAAAAAGATAAGCTTCAAATCAGCAGCTTGTCCACTTCCAAATCAAGTCCTAGTATAGCTTTAAGTAAACTGCTTAATTTTTATTTCTTCCAAGACAATGAAATTGATGAGGTATGGAAAACAAATAGTGTTAATGAGAGGGTGTAATGATGTGCAAAAAGTGTGAAATAACAATCTCCCTTCAAACCATAAAATATAAGAAAAATGAAAAAAAGAAACTAGGTACGTAAATAACTAAATACTTGTTATTGTATAAAAGGCCCTCTCTACCAAAGACATAGCTAGGTCATCTAGAATAGAATTCAACTCTCTAGTAATCCTGTATTCAGAGAAGATGGCAACCAAGGTTCGACCTTTTATTTATTTATTTTTTTATTGATAGGTAAGATTTGCCACCTTTCATTTTTTATTGACGGGTAAGATGTATCCTATTTCATTAGGATAAGGTTCCATGGACCTTCTACACCTTGGACATATCTAATAGCACTACCTGAATCCCCTTCTAAATAAGAGGTGAGGCTAGCTTGTTTGACTACCCACTTGTCAAGAGGATGAGGACCACAGCTTTAGTAAAAGCCATGTCTCCTATGGGGCCGCTGTAAGCCCAAAACTCACTACCATCAAATTTGAATGCCCCTATATGCCTAAGGGTCCTGGATTAACTTGTGAGCTCCTATCAAAGTGTAACTTATTCAGAAGGAGGATAGGAACCCAATTAAGGGGGTCCACCAAGTTCCTTCTAAGACATTAGAAGAGATGCCTAAAAAGTCCTTCAATGATTACAATAAACTAGGGAGAGATAGGATGTGACCCCTTAGCAATTATCAACAATTTCAAGGAAACCACAAACCACATTTATAGCCTCATAGGATGTCATCTTGTATCATCCTATTTTAGCTTATTTTAATAATTCATTAATAAAAAATCCATGCTCAGGAGGCTTACACTGGCATTCTGGTTTACACATCACGCCTCAGGATGGTAGAATGCCTTGTGTCATGCCCCCATGTTTTAAAACATTGGAATGGACACATGTATGAAAATAAAAGCATCACTCTACTAGAAAAATTGTGGCCTATATCCACTCAATGGTGGTAGAATGGGTTTGGCCATTTGGGTGCATCCTAAATTTGACAATAAAGATGGAGAACCTCTGATATCTTTCTTTTTACAGTAAAGGTAAAAGTATATTAAAATAACATAAAGGAAAATAGGGCTTTGTGGCCCAAGCAAAATAATTAGGACCAATTTGAATGTATGGTATACAAGGAAATAGAACCTCCAAATGATGTATACCTCTCATTCCTTAGTTACAGGTGACTTTGAATATTGTCATGAGTGATGTTTAAGATTCTTAATGGTTTCTTAAATAAATTATTTTGTTTTCCTTTTTTTTCTAGTGAAACCTCTTCACCTTCTCAAGGAATAGTTCCCCTTGCTTTATTCTTTGTCAACATATAAGAGAGAACCCATCTCAAAATTCTGGTTTAATTCCATTTCCAGGCTTATTTGGGACTTTGGTTTAAGAAGAGACTAAAAGAGAGAGAATGTTCTTCTCTAATTGACCTGTTGGCCAAACTTGGTACAATTTTCTTGGACAAACATACAGAAGGCAGTAGGGTAGGGTTTGTTTCTCAAATAGGTGTTTTCTCTTGTGCTTCTTTTTTTAGCACCTTCACCCACTCAAACATTCTAGGGAAAGATTTCCCAGTGAAAGAGATTTGGAGTAGACCTATTCCCCCTAGAATCCAAGCCTTTTATTGGGAAGCTTTCCTTGGTAAAATTAGTTCTTGTGATGTGCTCCATAGAAGAAGACCTAATAAATGCCTTTCTCCCATATGTGCATTCTTTGCAAAGCAAGCAGTGAGACCATTCCCCATTTACTAATCTCTTGTTCTTTTGTGAATTGTGTTTTTTTTATAAAATAAAATTTCATTAAAAGAAAAAAGAGATGCATCAAACTAGGTGCATTTGTTCTCTCTTTGATTGCAGATGGGACCCTCCTCAAGATGTGGCAACCCTCTTTAGCTCAAGTTTTCCAAGGCAGCTGAAGAAGAGAGGAAGAATTATGTGGAGGGCAGTTAGAGAAGCCTTAGTATGGACAATATGGGAAAAATGAAATGAAAGAATATTCAAAGAGAAGAGTAAGTCCAAAGAGTTAATAGTAGAGAGCATAAAAGTAAAATTTGCACATTGTAGGACTTTCAAGGATTTTCAATGGATGACATAATAAGATCTTGGGGAGCAATGGAAAACTCTTCTATAGTGAAAGGTAAAGTTGTGATAGAGTGGAAACCTCCTCTTACCAATGTGGTGAAGCTGAACTGATGGAAGCTTTCTAGGCAATCCAAGCCCGACGGGTATTGAGGGTGTCTTCAGAAATGCAGAATGCAAGGTGTGGCAATGTATTCAGGCCCAATTAGTTTGGATATTATTTGAAAGGTGAAATATTAGTATTTCTACAAGGTCTAAGGATAGTAAGCAGCTCGGGTTACAGCAAATGGAGGTGGAGGGAGAGTCAAAGTTGGTCATTTCCTGGACAAATAATAAGAATTCAGGTGTTTGGGAATATAGGCCAACACTAAGGGAAATCAACCATTTAGCTAAGAAAATGGGAGCTGCCTTCAGATGGGTTAAAAGGGCTGCAAACAGGATAGCAAATTTTTTAGTTAAGCAAGGGGTTCATAGGCAGCAATTGTTCTGGACTGAACATTCATTGGCTTAAAGTTGTAACAGGAAGGTTTTTCTATCAATAACAGAACCAATTCATTAAATTAAAAATGCACGGCAGTACAAGGATTTTGACCTTGTAGAAAAAAATTACACTGTCGCCCAAAAAAACTGATTTCTCCTAAAGTAAGGCCGGAGTGGAAACCACCTGAAGGCAATAAAGTAAAGCTGAATTTTGACGGGTGCTCATATGGAAATCCAGGCATTTCAGGATTAGGAGTATTAAGAAACCCTGACAGGAGGATATTGGGTATGTTCTCAGGGCGGATTGGCAACAGTAACTTGCTGAAGGCTGAACTATTGGCATTACTACAAGGGTTAAAGCTAGCCAAACAACTAGGATGCAGACATGTTGAAGTGGAAGGGGATTCAAAAGTAGTAATTTCATGGGCAAGAAATAGCAGCCACACCCCATGGACATTTAAACATGTGATTAGGGAAGTGGAGAAGATTGCCAAGGAGGTAGAGGCTGAATTTAAATGGGTCCGAAGAAGTGCAAATGGGCTAGCTGATGGATTAGCAAAACAAGGGGCATTGAGACAGCAATTATTTTGGGCTACACTGTAATGAGGGATGAATAGAGTGAGGAAAAGGGATCAACAGTCCCATCATCAAATTGTATAAAATGCTTACAATCTGGATTTTAATAAAACACGTATTTACTGATTAAAAAAAAAAAACGATTTCTCCCCACCCCTTGTTTAGCCAAACAGTCGGCAAATGAATTAGCATCTCTTTTCACCAATTGTATAATGACCTCCATGTCTTGTAGCAAGCTTCTAATTCTTCTCTTCTCAAAGATGTAGCCCCACCATCCAACATCCTCCTCTTTTTGCAGCCAATTAATAACCATCTTGGAGTGTCCTTCAATCACCAGTTTGCGAATAAGTAATTCCTTAGCCTTCTTCACTCCTTCCAACACCACCATTATTTCAGCCCTCAAAGAGTCACCCTACCCAATTGAGCCTGAAAAAAGAGCAAGTACTCTACCACCCTCATCGCTGAATACTCCTATACACCTTAAGGACCCAGATTTCCTTTGTTGGGAATTAACTTCCAATTTTGATGTGTACTCTTAACCATTTCTTTTAATGAAATTCTGTGTTACAGATTAAAAAAAAAACTTCTTTTTCATTAATGGAATTTTATCTTATTATCAGAAAAAAACTAATTGTTCGAGTATGAGGGCATTTCTGTCCTTTATGAATATTTGTATTTGGGCACCTATTCAAGGGCACCTTTGTAATTTTTTCTTGTGAAGAAAAATGAAAAGTCTCTTGGTGTGAACAGTAACACACCAAGCATTCTCAACACTTCCTTCTTCTCTTCTCTCTTCAACATCTCTAAACCTTCGAACTTGGTATCAGAGCATCATACAATCAAAGAAACTATCTGCTGCGGGTTGTGGCTCACAAACAGACCTGCTGACATCAGCATGCTGCCGGTTGATGTCAGGAATCCGTACAGTTGGCAGCATCCTCATGGGTTTTTTATGGTCGCTGATTCGCTCTGATTTTAGGGGAATTTTGGTATAAGTTTCATGGTGGTTTGAAGCTGTTTTGGATTTTTTGGATGAAAATTGGCAAAAAATCCAGATCAATAGTTTAGGGCTTGCATGCTTGTATGGTGGGTTGGTTGCTACTGAAACCTCTTGTATTTGAGTTGTGGTAAACCCCTAGGACTGCAAGAAGTAGTCCTGAATTTTTTGGAGCCCTAAAAATTTTTTGGGAAATTCTTTATTCCCATGTTTTGCCGCCAATACCTATTTTTCCTAGTTTTTTTGGCTGTAACTCGTGTCTAACCCTGTGGGAAAGGTGTTTGGGAGTTCAGCTGGTGTTGGAATACTATGGTGCTGGTGAGAAATATTTTTTTGAGGGCTTGTGATCGATGGGCTCACACAAGGACGTCTGTGTACCTACCTGTGTTCTCCCGAGAAGCAATGACAATGCCGGAGGGCAGATTACTGCTGCAAAACTTGATGGAACAAATTTTCTTGAATGGTCTCAATCAGCCAAGCTTACGATCGGTGGTAGAGGTAAAATCGGATTTATTACCGGTAAGGATGCTAAGCTGAAGCCTGAAGATCCAAACTATTCCAAATGGGAAGCAGGATAATTTGTTGGTTGTATCATGGCTTGTATGCTCTATGCAGCCACACATTGCCCGTAACTATATGTTCCTTCCGACAGCTAAAGATATTTGGGATAGACTAACTGCAACTTATCCTCAAGTGAAAAACACTGCCAAAATCTATCAATTGCGAACAGAGGAATGTAATATGCAATAGGGGGAGAAATCAGTGACCATGTATTTCTCCTCCTTACAATCAATTTGGGAAAAAATTGATCATCTTGAGGCTTTGGAGTGGAAGGGTCCTGTTGATGCTGAACAGTACAGGAAGTACATTGAATAAAACTGAGTTTTTTATTTTCTTGTTGGGTTGAATGCTGATTATGACTTCACCAGGGAAAGGTAAGATTAGTATTGCCGATGGATCCCACACCCCAATATCAGGTTTGGGTGAAGTTGAACTTACCAATAACGTTTCTCTGAACTCTGTACTCCATGTTCCACAATTGCATAGAAATCTTTTATCTGTTAGTTCTCTTACAAAGTCTCATAATTGCTCTGTAACATTCTTTCCATCTCATTGTGTCTTTCAGGACCTGAGTAAGGGGATGACGATTGGCGGAGTTTATCTTCTTGGTTAGTCTCCAATGTTAGGGTTGATGTGTTAGTCTGACTCTTGTCATGATGAGAAACTAAGTCAATTGAAATTGTGGCATCACCGTCTTGGGCATGTGTCTTTTGGTTCCTTGAAGTTTTTGTTTCCTAGTTTGTTTGAGTCCTTGTCTAGTTCTGGTCTACAATGTGAAGTCTGTCAACTATCAAAGCAATGTAGAACCACCTTTTTTGCAAGTAACAAAAGAAATAATGTTGCTTTTTATTTAATACATGTTGATGTTTGGGGACCTTATTCTATTCCATGTATGGGTGGCTGTAAATATTTCATTCTCTTTGTTGATGACTATTCGCAGTATACTTGGTTGTATTTGATGAAGAGTCGAGATGAAATTCCTTCCATTGTGAAAGGCTTCTTCAGTATGGTGGAGACACAATTTGAGAAGAAGATCAAGATTATTAGATCCGACAATGCCAAGGAGTACTTTGAGAAGCACTTACAATCCTTCCTTGAAGAAAAAGGATTCACCAGAGTTCCTGCCCTTATACTCCCCAACAAAATGGGGTGTCGAAGAGGAAAAATAGGCATGTGATTGAAGTTGTCAGAGGCTTGTTATTCCATATGCATGTTCCAACTCGGTTTTGGGGTGGGGGGGGTGCTACTCAAATAGTTGTATATCTTATTAACAGACTTCCCTCGCAGACCCTGCACCTCTAGTCTCCTCATTAGCTTCTTTTTCCTGATGAGGATACATTCCATCTTCCTCCCAAGGTTTTTGGGTGTGTCTACTTCATCCATGACATGAGTCCTTTTAGACTGAAATTTGATTTAAAGTCTATCAAGTGTGTCTTCTTGGTGTATTCTTCAATCCAAAAGGGGTATCGTTGTTATGACCCTTGTTCTAGAAAACGGTATGTGTCCAAAGATGTCACATTCTTTGAGTCAACTCCCTTCTCCGTCTCTCGTCCTTCTCTTCAGGGAGGGAGAATGTTAGTGAAGATCAGACTCCTTTTTGTATGCCGATTCCTGCAACTGATGTCAATCCTTCTTCTCCTCCACCTCCCTGTGGTGGCAGTAGTCCTCCTCCTTTGCCTCCTCATATTCCTTGGTCTTGGCATTAGTGGTTCATTAGACGAAAAAAGATGATGACTCCAGAGATTGAATGTCCATTACAATCTAACCTCCCGAACTTAGGTAATTTGGATTTTGAACCTCTTCCTATTTCCGATGCATGTGTTGAATCCGTTGTTGAGCCTCCTCTTATAGATTATGACCTTAACCTTCCTATTGCAATTCGTAAAGCAAGACAGACATGTCCTAAGTATCCTATTTCAAACTGTCTCTTATGATACTTTATCACCCTCTTATTGTGCCTATATCTCTTCTATTTCTTCTATTTTTATCCCTCACAATGTTATTGAGGCAGTGTAGTTCCCTCATTAGAAGGATGCTATGAACCAGGAAATGGAGGCACTCGAAAAAAACCAGACATGGGAAATTGTTTCTCTTCCAGAAGGCAAAGTTCCTTTTGGATGCAAGTGGGTTTACACAGAAAAGTATAAAGCTGATGGTTCAAAAGGTATAAAGCTTGACTTGTGGCAAAAGGATGCACTCAGTCTTACGGTATTGAGTTATCATGTCTCTTGCTACCCACTATTCTTGGCCCTTGTATCAAATGGATGTTAAGAATGCCTTCCTTAATGGAAATCTTCAAGGAGAAGTTTACATGGAACTTCCTCCAGGGGTGAACATCCCTAGGAGTGAAGGAAAGGTTTTTCGTTTGAAGAAATCCCTTTATGGCCTTAAACAGTCCCCTGAACTTGGTTTGACAGATTCAGGAAAGCTGTCTTAAAAATTTGCTTCTCACAATCACAAGCTAACCATACCCTTTTATTCGGAGAGCAAATGGAAAAATAACTATGTTGATGATATTGTTATCATAGGGGGATGATATCTCTGGGATTGTTGAACTGAAGTATTTCCTTACTACTGAATTTGAAATTAAGGATATCAAAAACCTCCGGTATTTCCTGGGGATTGAGGTCACAAGGTCAAAGAGGGGCATTTATGTTTCTCAGAGGAAATATGTCCTTGATTTTCTCCAGGAGGTAGGAAAATTGGATTGTAAACCGGCTAAAACTCCAATTGATCCCAATCATAAGTTGGGAGTTGATGATGGAGATGTCCTTCCTGACAAAGGTGTGTATCAGAGACTTGTCGGTCGCCTTCTCTACTTGTGTCTGACTAGACCAGATAATATCATATGTTGTAAGTGTGGTTAGTCAATACATGCACAAGCCTAGATCATCTCATATGCAAGCAGTGAATAGAATACTTGCCTATTTGAAGGGATGTCCAAGAAAGGGGATGTTGTATTCTAGTCATGGGCATCTGAAGGTAGAGGCCTATTCTGATGATGACTAGGCAGGTTCTATTAATGATAAGCGGTCTACTTCTAGCTATTGTACTTTGGTGGGTGGTAATGTCGTATCTTAGAGAAGCAAGAAGCAATCAGTTGTGGCTCAATCTAGTGCAAAGGCAGAGTACAGAGCTATGGCACATGGTGTCTCAAAATTGTTGTGGCTGAAGAACTTGTTGATAGAAATGGGAGTGTAGATTGATACTCTAATGATATTATATTGTGACAATCAAGCTGCCATAAACATAGCTCACAATCCTGTACAACATGATCGTACAAAACACATAGAGGTTGATCAACATTTCATTGGAGAAAGAATTGCTAGTGGAGAGATTTGTCTACCTTATGTGAGGTCTGAAGACCAGTTGGCTGATTGTCTTACTAAAGGTGTTCCCAAATCAAAGCTCGACAACAATTTGAACAAGTTGGGCATGATAAATATATATGCTCAACTTGAGGGGGAGTGTTAAGAGTATGAGGGCATTTATGTCCTTTATGAATATTTGTATTTGAGCACCTATTCAAGGGCACCTTTGTAATTTTTGCTTGTAAAGAAAAATGAAAAGTCTCTTGCTGTGAACAGTAACACACCAAGCATTCTCGACATCTCTAAACCTTCCAACTCTAACTCTAATAAACCTTCCAACTCTAATAAACTATTGATAGTCAATTATAAAGAGAATATGTCAAGACAATATCAATTTTTATGGTAAATGAAAAATTATTAAAAGAAAAAGACTATTACACGGATAGGTGATGAGGCACTGCCAATTAAGATAAAAACCACAACTGCTCCTATAAAAGAAAAGACCCCTAAAAAAGAAATGCATGAACAATATATACCCCACTCCCTTGCTATTCACATTTACATCCATCTCCTATTAACCTGTTCTCCTCTCCAAACTTCCTTATCAGATATATTAACCTTCTTCATTATGCTAAAGTTTGGAGAGAATAACGGGTTAAATACTTAAATATGGAAATAAAAAGAATAATGTTCATGTTTGTTACATTTACTAAGACTGATCAAGTAGGAAGAGTACAAATACACACAGCTGCACGAAGCATGTCATCCATGATATTCATAGCCCAACGCCATTGACCAGCTCGACCATGTGCATTAATGAGAGCATTGTACGTTTCAGCATCAGGTTTGCACCTAGTGACAACAATTTACAGGATAGAATTGTTAATTGTTAAGTCACAAAAAGTAAAGATGGTTAACTAGATACACTTCTAATAACTAGTCTAATATGTTACAAACCTAAATTAGATGGACAGATAAATCAGTCAATTCCAACAGTAAACAATGACAATTACATGAGCTTGTGATGGTAAATACCACTTATTTGTTTGTTTTCTCTTAATTATTAACAGAACCTTTTGGCACACATCAAAAAAATGGAAATTTTGTTGAAAGATGGAGGGGGGAGGAAAAGGGCCCTAAACAACACCTGATTCTACCATGTGAAGAAATCATGTGAGCAATCCAGACTCTCCACCAGATGTTACCCCTTAGGATTGACCATGTGCAGATCCCCACAGTCTACATCAGTTCGATGCTCCAACTTGCATTAAATGGTTGCCTGATTAATAACAGCCCCCTAAACTTTCAATTTTTCAATAAATAAAAGCTTGTTTTGGAGAAATGGACAGGTCTTTTGAGCAGAAGTTTATCAATATAGGATGAGGGGAGGAATAACAAATTGTCTATAAATATACATATGTATAAAGAAGGTAATGAGGCACAGCCTTCATATGCAAACATACACATAAACATTAGGATACAAGTAAGAACAGAAAGGCAAGCACCCTACACATAATTTACAACAGTATCAAAAAAAGATACCAAATTTATACCCATCCAAAAAACAGAGAGCCCAAATTCTAATCCAAACGATGCCCAATTTGTTTCTTCTATTCCACTCTCTCCAAATTCCCCAACAGGTTGTAAATGGAGTCATGCTCCATACAATCTTTACCTTTTACCACCAGAAATGTTATGGCCAAGAAACAAATATCTCATGAGGATGATGAAATAGACTGATCCTTAGTTGCTTAAACAACTAAGGAAGTAGGATAAAATGAAGTCTGCCACCTTGTAAAGAATGAACAAATGCATGGCAGTTTCCTCAAAACTCTTGCACATGAAGCACAAGCTTGCCAAATGATACCCTCTAGATTTCAAATGGTTAACTGTCCAAAACTCCAAATGATGTCAAATGACAATAACCAAGCAAAAGCCTCAATTCTTAGAGGGATAGGACTACCCCAAAGGCTCTCATTATGGAATGTTCCACCTGATTTCTGAACAAAAATTCATGATAAGATTTCAATTTGAACATCCTAACGTACATTCTTTCCACCATCTTGCATCAGCTAAATCAGGCTTAATCTTCGATTGCTTCTAATATACTGAACAAATTGACACATTTATCCAATTCTCTGTCTAGGAGTGGTCTTCTCAATGTTGGGTGCCATACCATCTAACCTCTCCTTGTTTCAAAGCACTGACTTACTGTGATATCCTTAGAGCTCAATTGATATAACCTACGATACATTCGTCACCTCCATCCTTGGCCATGGCAGTCATCCAGTCATCAGAATGACCACAACGATGGCAATCTTATATCACTGTCAACAGAGTAATCAAAACCACGAGGGTCAGGCAGTCAAGCTCTTAGGGAACCATATTTGATGAAACACTTAGTGTTAAATCTGTGATCAAATTGCTGCCTACTTCTAAATTTCTTTAAATGATAGTCCTCTCTTCACGTTCCTTACAATTTAAGCCAACAGATATCATATCTATTGAGAAAGCAAAATTGTTGGGTCAAACTCCTGCTGCTAATTACCTTCTCTTTTTGCTTAGCTGAAACACTAGGTTCATTCCAAAACATTAAGCAGTAGTTGGGCATGATTCTTTTGAGAAATGCTAGGAATGTTGCTGGGGGAGATATAGATTTTTGCTCCTTAGGGATTTGGCCACAAAAGGTTATAATCTATGGATTTTTTTTGAAGAATCAAGAAAAAAATTCATTAAAAGAAAAAGATTACATCCTAACACCCGTAGTTGTCTAGATGACACACCAAATACAATCACAAAGGATTCTGCATTACAAGGCTGTAAATCAAGGAAATTCCAGAAATTTTCAAACAAATCAGCTTTGGAGACTTGATCACATTGCCCATTCCTGCTATCAAAAATTCAAAGCTCCACCCATTCACCTCCCTCCTCCTTCCTTCTTTCGTACCCCTCACCATCCAGCTAAGAAACCTCAACTTCCTCCCACTCTCCTTGTCTTCCCACCAACCCCAAGATCACTCAATCTCGTCCAGTCCCTCCTCTTCTCCCCCTTCTTTATCCCACCCCTTGATTTTCTCTAAGTATTCTTCCCAACTCTTTTTCTCTTCTCTTTTCTTTTTTTCAAACTTCTCAAATGCTATTTTTGTGAAGCCTTCCCCTCCCCAAAAGACTAAACCAAGAGACTTTCCTATCTCGACCTCCCTCTCCACCAAATTATTGATATTCACCTTCCCATTTTGTACTAATTCCTTCCCTTATTGGTCTTTGAATCTGTTCTGCTCTTTTTCTCTCTCTCTATTCCTGTCCCCAGTGCTGGCGGCGCCAGCTTCTATTAGTGTATATAGGGTGACTAAAATAAAAGGGGAAAAGACCCTTGTGCCCCTCTGTAAGTGAAGTACAATAAACAGAAAAATAGAAAAGACATTAATCAACCAAACAGACCCTATCAACACAAGACTAAAAGACAAGAAATAAAATAAACTATTTCAACACTCCCCCTCAAGTTGGAGCATAGATGTCAATCATGCCCACTTGTCACACAAATCATTATGCCGCACATGATGAAGACCCTTGGTGAAGATGTCTGCAAGTTGTTCTTCTAAGCTGACATATGGAGTGCATACTTCTCCATTCACAAGTTTCTCTCTAATAAAATGCTTGTCCACTTCAATGTGTTTCGTCCTATCATGGAGGACTGGATTAGCTGCAATGTTGATAGCAGCTTTATTATCGCAATAGAGTGACAGGGTTACTAACTGCAAAACCCAATTCACCTAACAGGTTTCTTATCCACATGATTTCAGCAACCCCATGAGACATGGCTCTGTATTCTGCTTCAGCACTGGATCTAGCCACCACACTTTGCTTCTTACTTCTCCATGTGACTAAATTTCCTCCTACAAAGGCACAATACCCACTGGTAGACTTTCAGTCATCAACTGCCCCTGCCCAATCAACATCAGTGTATACTTCCACCTTTAAATGTCCATGTTTTTGGAACAACAAACCAGCTCTGGGAAACTTCTTGAGGTATCTAAGGATCCTCTCTGCAGCTTCAAAGTGAGTTGACCTAGGATTGTACATGAACTGGCTAAGGACACCCACTGCATAAGCAATATCAGGCCTAGTCATAGACAAATACAAGAGTCTCCCTACAAGTCTCTGAAACTTCTTCACATCTTTCAAGAACCTCCCCTGACTGTCTCCCAGCTAATGGTTTAGGTTCAATTGGTGAGTCAATTGGTTTCAGCCCTAGCTTGCCAGTATCTTTTAGTAGGTCCTATACATATTTCCGTTGAGAAATAAAGATGCCCTTTTTAGAGCGGGCAACTTCAATTCCAAGAAAATAACGCAAGGGTCCTAGATCTTTCACTTCAAATTGAGTGGCTAAGAATTTTTTTAATTTCTGTATTTCAGACTCCCAATCTCCTATGATCACTATGTCATCCACATACACAATTAAAGTTGCAACTTTCCCTTCACCTTTCTTCACAAACAGTGTATGGTCTGACTAGAAAATATGAATTTCAGTTTGGAATTGGGTAAACACCATGCGTTGAAAGTCTTTCACAATTTTAGGCACTTCATCTCTAGATCGCATAGGGTAAAACCAAGTATATCTAGAGTAATCATCAATCAAAGTAATGAAGTACTTATATCCAGCCTAAGTAGGTAGAGTAACAGAGCCCCAAACATCAAAATAGACAATATGAAACGGAAATTCAGATCTTTTATTTCTCAAAGGAAAAGAGTTTCTATAATGCTTACTCAATTGATATGTCTGACACTGCAACTGACTCACTGACAAAGACTTAAACAACTTGGGAAACATAACTTTTAATGACTCAAAAGAAATATGACCAAGACGACTGTGCCATAAATAGGCTTGACTCTCACAGGACGAACTCAAGGACTCTGTAGCCACAAGATCAGCTTTATTCTCCAACACGTAGAGACCATCTACCATGCTTCCTCTACCAATCGTCTTCCCTGAGGCCAAATCCTGAAACACACATGAAGACGGAAAGAAGGTAATTGAACAATTCAAAGAGTGAGTGATACTACTAATGGAAAGTAAATTTATAAGCAATTTAGGAACACACAACACATTAGAGAGGGTAAGGCCGAGTGGGAGAGATATGGTTCCTTGACCGGCTATGGTGGAGAATGAACCATCAGCCAGTCTCACCTTCTCTCCTAGAGAGAAGGTTGTATGCCTGAAATAAATTTGACTTACCAGTCATGTGCTTTGAGGCTTCGAAGTCAATTACCCAAGGAGAATCAGATGTATGAGATGACACATGGAGAGCAGTGGTAGTGTTACCTGATGTAGACGCAAAGGAGGTAGAAGGGGTAGGACTAGAATCCATCTAGCAAAGAGTCCTACCATATAACTCCAAGTGGTCACAAAAGGAGTTGATAATCTCTTCCTTAGGGTCAGAACTGGGAATAGTCTCTTGAGATGCCATATTAGCTGAGTTGGTTTTGATTTTGTTGAGTTAGTTTCTTACTCTGATAAGATGTTAACTTCTTACTCAAATCCTGTGCCCATTTAGGTTTTCCATGGAGATCCCAACATGTGTCTCTGGTGTGTCTTGTTTTTTGGCAGTGAGTGCACCAAAGTTTACTTTTGTCATCTGCTATCTTCTGTGAATCACCCTTCTTAAAGGAACCTCTGGCATTAGTATATGTACTTCCCCGGACAGCTAGGGCAACTGGCTCCCCCTCTGCACAATTCATCACACTTCTTCTACTCTCTTCTGACTAGACTAAGGCATAATCCTGCTGAACTGATGGCAAGTCTTTACTTCCCAAAATCTGTACTCTCATGGACTCATATGAAGGGTTCAACCACAAGAGAAAAGCAAATACACATTGCTGAGAGACAAGTGACTTGTATGCCTTTGCTTCTTCATCACACTTCCAATTTACATTATGATAGTGATCCAGTTCTTTCCAGATCGATGTCAGATCTGAATAGTATATTGAGAGACTTTTCTCCCCCTGCTTGCAAGTAAAGGACTCGGCTTGCAGTTGGTATATCTTGGCATAGTGACTTTGCTCTAAATAAGTAGACTTCGCTTGTTCCCATATTTCACAAGCTGTTTCAGCCCACATGAATGCCTTTCTTACTTGTGGCAACATGAAAACCAAGAGCCATGACATAACCATACTATTTTCTTGGTTCCACCTATCATATTCAGCACTTCCACCCTTCGGTTCCTTCACTTTTCCACTAATGTATCATATTTTCCCCCTAGCTGTAATATAGAGTTTTATTCCCCTAGACCACTCAAGGTAGTTTAGTCCATCGAAGGGGATTACAGCCATGGGAAAACTCATATCAATTCCCCCATTCAGTCCATTATGGTTTCCTAAAACCCCCGAAGTAGCAGAATTCTCAGATGACATGGTTAAAACAGACAATCAGTCCCAAACAGTGGACTTAGGATCCCTCCTTACTCCAAAAATAAAATTGCTCCACACACGTACTCAGTCCACACCCACACACTTGGGTTTAAAACTAGTCTGAGCACAAACAGTACCAATTTCAGGACAAAAAAGGCAAGTTTCGGCAGATTTCAGACCTGTACGATTTAACAGTCCCAACCTACCAGCCTTCCAGAATGTCTAAAAACATTAATCAGCAGGAGGGATCCTTAACACTTATAATCAAGCCAAAAAATTGAGATAACAGGTCATCCTTGACCTACAGTCACCTTAACACAGGAACAGGATCACACGATCCAAAAAAAAACAAGAGGTATAAACCTCACAAAGGCCTGACAGCATTCAGCAGCCCAGATTCATTTGGTTTTTTCACTTGGTACACGACCAAGGAGGGTAAGGAAGAGAAAAAGGAAGGACTGTACCAGTCATAGATCTGTTTTCTTCAGCCCAGATTCAGCAAGTTGGAAAAGGAAGGAAGCTTGTTCGATCTGTTCTCTCAGTCAGTATTCCCACTCTGATACCATCTTGACAGTGTGGCCGGCCAGAAATAAGAGGAAGAGGAGAAGGGAAGAAGAAGAGAGAAGGGAGAAGAGAAGAGAAGAGAAGAGAAGAGAAGAGATTGACAATGGAACAGTTTAGTCCATCGAAGGGGAAAAGACCCTTGTGCCCCTTTGTAAGTGAAGTACAATAATCAGAAAAATAGAAAAGACATTAATCAACCAAACAGACCCTACCAAGACAAGACTAAAAGACAGAAATAAAATAAACTATTTCAACATGTACCTTGAGTTTCACTGCCTGTATCAGCTTCTAAACCATATACACCATTGTTTTTGATCGGACATTTCTGAGATCTAGAGTTTGCCTTAAGTCCTTTCCTTTTGTAAATTTTCAGGAGAAAAAAATTTAAAGAAACAATCATTACCTTTAACTCCAATTTCTTTGTTTTGCCATCAAACAACTAAACCAATGAAATGGGAGTTTAAGGTTATAACTTATAAAAAAAATACATTTTCTCCATAGGTTGGTTTGAGAACAAGATAGAGTATCAGACAATGAAGGAAATGCCTTTCAACTTTTCAAGGGTAGCACCCACAGGTGCAACATACTTTTTCATGTGATGAATGATGAAAACATGAGATATAAACACAACGACAAACCTCCACTCTTGCATCTCAAAAAACAAGCCACGTGCTTGATCTGTTCTATTATGCCTTGCATGCAACCTAATCATCATATTGTAAATATCATTTCGAGCACAGTAGTTCTTTTGATTTTTCATCCAAGAGAAAACTTGAACACTATGTTCAAGCGAACCCAGTTTTGTCATCTCCTACAAAAAGAAAAAATAGTATGAGGCCTTTATGGCTTTGTTTGAGGCAATGTTCATCAGGATATCTACTTCTTTTGTAACTATTATAGAATATAGAAATAAGATATACTAATAAAAATGAAAAGCCAATTATACTAGAAAAGAAGTGATTTTCCCTTTACTCTGTCAGAAATAAAAGGAGAATTACATGCTACGCTTCTGCTTTCAATGATTGAAATATAAGTTCCAAGTGGTCTTTTAAAGTCACTTTCTTGTACATTTAAGCTAAACAAATTCTTCACTATGGGGAGCCTATTATTACAAATATACTCATTCTATGACCACAAGGTCCTCAGGTAATATTATAGAGCATTAGGTGTTGAGTGAAACTTATCATGGGGGATCTAATAACTTATAGGCCTTAAACATCTCATTGTATGGTGACCATTAGATGGGGTGGTGATTTCTAAATCACTTGAGTCAGAGACTCTAGACCTGCACATCGTGTATATCGGATACTCTGATATGATCAAAATAAAAGATTCATTGAAAACTTGTTCCATTGTCGGTTTTGAGCTAAAAACTATAGGTGCCATTTTGATAAAAAAAAGTTATGAATTTCAGTTTATTCCATCACTCATCAGTCCATGTTCCGTCAATCTAACTAAAAAAAAACACCGAATCCTCAGCTTGTTGCAGCAAGGAGAAAAGGCAGGAGAGAATATCGTATATGTCATTTTCTGCATACCCGAATAAGAACAGGGAAATTCTTCCTTGCAAATCGACCAGGCCACCGATTAAGAACTCCTTCAATGTCTTCCCAGCGATTGAGCTTGAGAATTTTCTGAACAACCTGAGAGATTGTCCAATCTCTTTGCCACCGGTCCCCTTCGACACGTAACCGGTACCGCTTCGGGATGTCATCTTTCCTGAGCCCACTCACCCGAGCTGAAACTCTATGTTCCCCCTTGTCGTAATCTACAAACCCATCCTTCTTCTCCTCCCAAGCTCCCTCTTCCTTGCTACTTTTGCAGGAAATTACAGTTCTTCGGCTGCTACTCTTCGTCTTGATCGCCATTTTGGACGAAGGTATGTGTGAGGAATAAAAGGGAAAGGAGTGGGATTTGGGGTCATTTGAACAATGTAGTTTGAAGAGCTCTGGAGTAACCAACGCCATGAATGTGAGATTCAGACAATCAGAGGAAAGGAGAGGGAAGGAGCTTAGGATAAACCTTTCCCTGGATTTTTATTCTACTAACCGTCAGACTTTTAGGAGTGCAGTTGGGACTTGGGACCAGGGGACTATAGAAATAGAACTACAGAAGTGCAGACTGCAGGCCGCTTCTCGTCCTCGACCACCAGACCCGACACCCGACAGAAGAAACGAACCGTGGGCGGCTCTCTTAAACCGGCAGAGCCGGATTCAGTCAGTACAAGCCCGTTCGAACACCCATTATAGTCAATACATATTGGGAAGGGAATGAAATAAAACACGGAAGTCCGGAGATGTTCCCGATGCAAATTGTGCAGGATTTTAACTGACTGAAGCTGATCTCTGCAGCAAGTTACGAGTCGGGATGAAGTGCGCATACTCGGCGAATTCGCATGGGAGCCCCACACAAATTTGGATCAGCTGAACACTTTGACTGTGGAACCAATGATGGGTTCCATGTTAGTAATAAATTCATGGGCCCATGTATTTAAATACTGGCATGGAACCTTATCATTGGTCATTGCAAAACCCATTCTAATGTTGTTCGAACTTGGAACAGCTTTACATTAGGGAGATATTCCCAATGCAAGGCTATAAAGGCTATTGAAAGGGGCTTTAGACAGATTGAATCCGATTTCATTAAAAGCATGTCCTATATAACAAGTACTAAAGATGTCTTTAATGCATGCTGAGATGTATGTGTGGAGTGCCAATCTAATCTCAAACAGTCCAGATCTCTTCCTCACAGAGTGCTGACACCAATCTCACAGAATGTATTCTCAAATGTCTTAGGCTCCTAACTGTACATCGGGAACATCACTTATATTTGTATATTATTATACATGGGAGATGTTTCCAATACATAGTAGGATGTGACTGTAACTACTCTGTGAGGTGAAAATCTCAGTTCAGAGATTGGATTTATTCATAGAATATTCCTCACCTCAAGAAGTCAAGATACATTGCAACTGCACATGGAAAACAATATCTTTCATATTTGTATGTTTTGATTCATTTGGATGTAAAGACCATTTTGTGAGTAAAGAACACTTTGCGAGGAAATCTGGATTCCCTAAATTCTACCCTTAAATTGATTCTAACGTTTGGAAGCACTTGGAGTGCTCTAGGTTTCAGAATTGAAAAGCCAAAAGCCAGTCAAAAATTAGTTGACAAAAAGATCTTTTTTATAATTGATAATCGTTTAACAAAAAGACTTGGAAACAAGTTTTTTTTGCATAAAAAAGGCATGTTTAAAAATGCAGAAAAAAAAAACTTTATTTAGCATTTTAAGTTTATAAGAAGCTACTTTTAACAAAAACAAAAAGATAATAAAAGCTTGTAAACAGCCACACACTAAAAAAGTTTTTTATCAAAAATTCCATTTTAAAAAGAAACCCGTTTAGACCAAAATAACACTCTCAAACATGTTAATAGAAGTCAGTACCTGTTTAGAAGGGCTTTTGTGAAACAACTTCTAGCATTGTGAGATGGGCCTCACTTGGTATTTTTGGTGAAACATCTAGAAAGCCCAAATACACTGTCCTTCAGCCAAAGAATAGGTTTCTGCACAATACTTTAGTTTTAGTAGCTTCTTCAAATTTACTCAATGATGAAAGCATAAGATTGCCATCTCAATACGGCATAGATGTGCTATGGGACGTTGTGGGGGGCTGATTTGAACTCCCAGACCACTCCACATCTGCTACCCACAAAAAGTTTCCACGTCTAGACCCCTGTAACACCTCCCTATGAATGGAAAGAGAAATGTTCCCAATGCACAACTGTTATATACCTATCTGCTACCCACAAAAAGTTCCCACATCTAGACCCCCGGAACACCTCCCTCTGAATGGAAAGAGAGATGTTCCCAATGCGCAGCTGTTATATACCATGGGTAGCAGATCGAACCCTGTGCCCAGACTCACTTTATTTACCAATTACTACACACATAAAAGGGTGGCAACTGTCACCTGATTAGCGAATATCCAACAAATCCGATTCTTTTCTTTCAAACCAAATTAATCAAATTACTTAAGACCCAACAAAAATCAACAAGTACACCCAAAACAATTATATAGATGAATTTTGAAAAACATCCGTAGGATTCTTGACTTGGGTTCCATGTTGGCCATATCTTGTTGGTAGGTATATAGGACAATCTATATATATATATATATATTAAAACAAAGTGGTCAAGAAATTTTCTCTATTTTTTGAATTTTTTGTTTTTTTTTATTTCATGTCATTTTTGAAACAACCAATGAGATGCACTTTCCCAATAACTTAAATAATCTCTTCTCCTAAAATTTATCTTAAACTACCTCCCCCACTTTCTCAGAATTATCTCTAATTCCAATTTATCTTCTAAATTATCTCTAATTCCTATTTATCTCCACAATTATCTCTAATTTAATTGAGAGTTTCTCTCCTAAATTATCTCTAATATCACAAAATTATGTATTAACAATTTAAACTATGTTTTTCCAGATCATCAATTTAAATGCTTTTTAAATATTTAATAATATGTAATAGCTTTAAATAAATAAAATTCAAAAAACAAAAAAATTAAATATTTTATGGCTATTTAAATATTTAAATAACTAAATATTTATCATAACTATATTTTAAATAGTTAAAATAATGAAATTATCTAATAAATAATTTTATAATTTTACAAAATACATAACAAAATTATATACAAACAATTTAAATTATGTTTTTTGGATCATCAATTTTTTTTCAAACATTTAACAATATGTAATAGCTTCAAATAAATAAAATTTAAATAGCAAAAAAGTTAAATAATTTATAGATTATTTAAATATTTATAAAACTAGATTTTAAATAGTTAAAGTAACAAAATTAAAGCAGAAAAATAAATATAACATAATATTGAAATTAAAAATAATTTAATATATTACAAAATTAATAATTAAATTATGTAATAATAGTATAAATTATGATTTAATGGATAATTAAACTTCGTAAATAACTAATATTTTAAATTTTAAATATTTTACATATTAATTAGGTATTTAAATAACTAGGTATTTTGAATAACAAAATATTTAACATAACTAGATTTTAAATAGTTAAAACAAAGAAATTATGTAATAAATTAAAAAAATCTGAAAAGTAGAAAAATAATTATAACATAAAATTGAAATTAATAATAATTTAATATTTTTACATAATATTGTAAATAACTAATTTTACTTATATCAAGTGATAATTTGAGAAACAACTTTAAAAAAATAATATTTATTAATAATAATTTTAAACTCTTAATCTATATTTATTATATAATTATATATACTAAAATTAATATTTATCGTATTTCAGTCATCATTTATTATTTTTGTGATAAATATATTTTCAATGATTATGTTTTTGTTATTTAATAGAAAACTTTCAATAATTATTAGAGATTAAACTACTATTAGTGAAATTTTTAAATTTAACTTATTGTACTTATTGTATTTATTGTATTTATTGTATTTTTGTTATAATTTATTGATTAATATTTATTAGAGATTAAACTATTATTTGAGATTATACTATTTATTGACTAAGTTAATATATTTTTATTACTTATTATATTTTTGTAATTATTATATTTTATATCAATATATATTTTCAATAGTTATTTATTTTTGCTATACATTTTTAATAATTATTGGAGATTAAATTATTATTATTTATCGGAGATGAACTATTAATTTAGCTAAAATTATGAGTGTCCATGAGTTGGTTCGATTCGGTCGTAGGCTATTTGGCAAACCAAATTGACCTGGTCAGGTTGGGGAACTAATCAACTAAAATCGACTAACCTTTTGTGAAAACCAACCCACTCAAGTTGTATCAGTTTGGGTCGATTTTTTGGTTTAGTTAGTCGGTTCAAAAGATTTAAACTTAAAAATTAAATTAATTTTTTAAAATTATAATGCAATTATAAAAAAATAAATTTAAAAATTAGATTTTTGATATAAAACATTTTAGACTAAGAAACATGGGAAATTTCCCACTTTTCCATATTAAAAATTATATTTAAAATATAAAATATTAATATATATATATATATATATAGGTCGTTGAATTTTGGTTGGTTTACAAATGGCAAAAGTGAATTTGATCCAACTTGGTCAAATTAGAAAATTTTTAAACCAAATCCGACCTAAAATACTAGAAAACCGACCAACTCGGGTTGAGTTGATCAGGTTGGTCGGTTTCATCAGTTTGATGAATAAACCTAACTGAAATTAATTATTGTTATTTTTATATTATAAAAAAAATTATTAAAAGTAGTATATAAAATATGAATAATTATTATTTTATTTAAAAAGTTGAAAATATAAAACAATTGTATACTCTTATGTGATTCTATTAGGGTCATTACTAGAACACATCTTATAATTTTATATATTTACTTAAACCTACCTTATGGTTTTCATTTTATTAAAACATCACATATATTTTACAACTTATTTACTTAATCAACATTTCATCAAGGAGTGTTTGTTTTGCCACTAGGCCCATGATTTTTTATTCAAAAAATACCATTAACACTTTTTTTTGTACAAAAAACAAATTTAAACAAATATAACCAATAGAGTGGTTGCTCGTGTCTTATAAAGGACAAAAATGATATTTTTATTTTTATTTTCTTTTAATTAAATTTATTTAAATGAGCATTAGGATCAACATTGTCATTTTTCACTATCATCTAATAGAAGATTGATTAAATCCATTACAAATTATAAGTGGTGTTTTAGTAAAATTTTAACTATAGGGTAGATTTTAGTAAATCCATGAAACTATAAAGGGTATTTTAGTAAATGACCCTTTCTATTATTTAGCTTTTGCTTAATAATACTTATTGTATCTATTGTATTTTTGTTGTACTTTATTCATTGATATTTATTAGAGATTAAACTATTATTTGAGATTACAATATTTATTGACTAACTTAATATATTTTTTTAGTATTTTTGTAATTATTTTTATTATCAATATATTTTTAATTATTGTGCATTTTTGCTATAAATTTTTAATAATTATTGGAGATTAAACTACTTATTTATTACTAACTTTAATGTAGGCTATTTAGCCAACCAAATCGACATGGTAAGATTGGGGAATTGGTTACCCAAAATCTACTGACCATTAGTGAAAACCAACTAAATCGGGTTGTATTGGTTTGGGTTGATTTTTAGTTTGCTCAATTGGTTTAAAATATTATATTAAAAACTTGATTTTAAATTTAAAAAATTACATTCACATTATTAAAAATAAATTTATAATATAAAATATTTGAGACTAAGAAACATAGGAATTTTTCCATTTTCTTGTATTAAAAAATCATATTTAAAATATAAAAATACTAAAATATATTTGTGATTAGGTCATTCGATTTTGGCCAATTTACAAATGGCCATAGCGAAACTGATCCCAATTTCAACCAGAAATATTAGAAACTGAGCAATTATTGTTATTTTTGTATTATAAAAAGTTATTAAAAGTATTATAAAATTTAAATAATTAATCATTATTTAAAAAATTAGAAATATAAAATAATTATATACTCTTATGTGTTTTATTGTTTAGCTTTCCTTAACAAATCTCATGCATCGCATGGGTCCCTACTAGTATAAATATAAATAAATTCTTTTTATCAAAAACTAACAATAGTAGCTAGTAACGAGCCTAACCACAACTTAAATACAAGAAAAATAGATTGATGAAACAAAAAACTGATATGGAACATCTTAAGAGGCCAAAAATGGTTGGCACAATAACATCTTAATGTCATTAAAAAACAAAAAAAAAAAGGATCAATTATCTTGATAAAGGACAAACCAATGTGCAAAGTGCAACTTCACATTAACTGAATTCCTGACAACTGGTACTCATTCCACCTTCAAGAGGAACTCAGAAATTCAAGCCACCCAATGTTTCATCATCTTCTAACTTTGCAGTGAAGAGTGGTGGTATTTTGCAAAATATATGCAGGACTACTCTGAAACTGTAAACTGCTTTCCGTGCAGTTAAAATAGTAGCTGGAGGCACTGCGACTGGCTTTTATGTGCAACAGAAGCATTTTAATATTCCAAGCTCAATGCAGATGTCTAGTTATTAGTTTTTTTTCTTTTTCTTCTGGACCTTCAAAGAACCAGCAAGACCAGGAACCAATGCTTTGCCTGCCTTTTTTCGCCCCACCTTTCCCTTTCCTCCAATTGTGGCAATTTTCTTCAACTCCCTCATTTTGCTCTTAACTCTGTCCATTGGCTGACCTTTCAATAATTTCCCTGATTTAGAGTCAGGTTTGTTCATCCTTCGGTTTTCAGTACCACTAACCATATGCTTGTGCGGCTCATTTTTGTGGGAATTTTCAACTTTGCGTTTCTTTTCTCTCCTCTTATGCACTATTCCAAGTGTCCTGGAACCATCTTCCGCATCTGGCACATCTACTCCTCCATAAGCCCTCTTTTTCCTCCTGAGATGGGCAAGTTCCACAATGAGAGATGGAAATCTAAACCTGAAAATTGGAACTTACAATATAATAAAATTCTGTAGGCTTCATAGAGAGTCCAGACCACTTTGGAGATGTATCTGCAAGTTCCAATGCCGTCTCAGTACTACCATCTTTAGAACTTTTCTTTCCATGGCGTTGCTGCAAACGAGTATAAAATCAACTATATAAAATCTTCTACAGGAAATCCAAGAAATCACAAAAAACAAATGCCAATCATCTTATTCCATGCAACCTGAGAAAGCAAATAACTTTCCATGAATTCTGACTTGTATAATGGAATCAAATATATGAAACAGATATATCTTTTCTTTCAAGAAAAGTGATCTGTTACAAGTTTAAGGGGCAGACCAAAATGGACTTGGGTATATGTAATAGGAAATGATTTAAGGGTTCATAATTTAATGATGGATATGACACTGAACAGAATAGAATAGTTAAATAGGCTTCATGTAACTGATCCCATATAGTTGGGAAAAGGCTTAGATGATGATTTTTTTTTTCTTTTAAGAAAAGGCAAAGCAACAAACTATATCAATTGTCAAATATATGCAATACACTAACTCTCATCCCTTCAACTGACTGGTCTGACCCCTAATATTCTTCTTATAATTTGTTGCAATCTGCAACATCTAAAACAGTAAGCAAGTATATGAAAATAAAACTCAGGGAACTGCTCAAACAACATGCCAGTAACTTGTTTTATGATGATAACATTCAATGAAAAAGATTACCTCCAAAACAGTTTTGATAAACCCCTTGTATTTATCTGGCACAATGGACTGAACTAAAGAAGCACCACACTTCCGTATCATGATTTCCAGTATAACTGTGACCTGTAGTGACAAACATAATTCAGAAATCTGTAAATGTCGAGAACAGATAAATAAAAAAGAAAACATTGCCAATAAGAGATTCTGTCCAAATTGTATGTACCTTTGATCTAAAGTGATGTCTTGAGACAGAAGACCATGGAAGAACTCCATTGACTATATCGGAAAGAATTTTCTGCAAGTCTTCTACTTGTAAGCAGGATACCACCACTTTCATGAAGCCCAAAACAGCCTGTTTCATGTCAAATATACTTAAAACAATAAATATAGTAGAAAAAAAAAGATAATACAATGAGTTGGGTCTTTCCAGGTACTTACTTTTATAATTTTTATATCTTTGCTTCGCAGCAAAACTAAAACTGAAGGCAACAGATCAGGTACAGAAAAACAAAGATCACTGTCCTTGTATATCAGCACTGAAAGTGCAGAAACAGCTGCACTTGTTATGTGAGGAGAAGGACCAGAAAGATAACCCAATATCTGACAAAATGAACAATCAAAACAGTAAAAATTAAAATCATGATCAAAGCATGAATCAATCACAACAAACTGTCTAACAATGGCATAAAAGCTATTTAAAACTGACCAGCAAAAGATATTAAGACACATGTCAATAAAACTGTGTTTTTCTTATAAAAAAACAAGCTTTTTTCTTTATAATTCGTGAGCATCTTGGAAGAGGGGGAAGCAAGATATTGATATTTCATTTTTATATTGCACAGAACAGATGGCAAAATAACTATATAGGCGCATGTCAAGCTGATAATTACAAATGTAGAAAATGAAACTAGGCCAAATAGTTCTACTTTGGCTGTGAAATTGAACTTGAATCTTTTATAAAGGGAAAAAACAAATGAACCAAATTGTTCAACCTAAATATTTATGCGAGGCATCTCACTCATTAAGAATTTTGATCTTAAATTGAATTTTATTATTTTTTGCTGACTCTTTCCTATGTGATGTTACCAGTTCATATAGGTTCAGACTGATGGTCAAACAGTTTGAACTGAACTGGCCCTGTTTCTGGTTCATTAGCATGGTTTTTTTAGCATTGAAAAACACATACATTTATATTACATTGCATGGGATAATTCACAAAATTGGTTCTCTTTATGGTTGTTATGGGGCTAGGGAATAGCTTCCTTCTCACATCCAACTGTAAGGATAAGATTATGTGCAAATGCCCCAGACAAGCCATTGTTTTGATCACCTAGGCTGCAAGCAATGGTTCAGGTCCCCATACCACTCCATTTGAAACAAATAACAATCTTGAACCAAGTCTCTCTTGTAAGCACTCATTACCACTCCATTTTAAAGCTTCATGTAAGGTCTGCCTAGTAAATACTACTCTTCCAAAAATGAATACGATAACCAGATTTCACCACATAGGATATATTTGAAAATCCAAAAACATGCTCATATATTCCATGTCAAATACAGGATCTATAAGATTCAGAATTAGATCCAGGTTCCATCCATGTTGAACACTCCATACCTGCTAACACTGATTTGCCCTCATCCATTTCATTTCCACATCTTCATTGTTACTTCCATAGTAGTGCTTTATTCGTCAGATTAAAGGGACTCCAACCAGATCCACCTTTTACTCCACTCGATGAGATGGGACTTCTCTTTCTATTTTCTCTGAGGTTTCAGCCGCCAACACCAGAATAGATACAAGTGACAAGTGAGAGGTACATTGAAAGGCAATTTTAATGAGTATCAACTTGCTTTTGAGAGGATTCCTCTCTTTCATCCTGCCAATTTTTTTCACAATCTTCTCCACAATTAGGTCATATAAAGCCTTCTACTAACAATTAGCTCCAAGAGAAAGTCTGAAATATATTGCAGGGAAAAAACCATGACTAGATCCCAAGGATTTCACTAATTTCATTTTTCCATTCAAGACTTCTTTCTTAACATTCAAGGCACCACCTACTTAAACAACCTTGCTTCTTCTTTAATTCATATAGAGATGAATATTGCATCAAAGCAAAAGAAGGTAAATCTTTGATATCAAAGTGCTTATTTTGTATCACAAAAGAAATAATGAAAGAGCTAACTCAACAACTGTCCTCCAACACACACACACAAACACACACTTGAAACCCTTCAATCATAGCAATACTTTCAGCATTGGAGGAATACAGAACATCCCCTACCTCATGGACGCCAGTTTAGATCAACCACATCATTACTCATTGTTTAGTTCAAGATGGATACTCCTGGCAGAAGTTCCAAGATTATTAATAACCTACTTTCTCCTTGAACAAGGGGGAAGCTCATGAGATGTATAAGTGTAACATTTCTGCAGTAAATTTGCAAGGAATGCCATAGTCTTCCATGATAAGACTCAGATGTGGTTGGGGCAATGATGCCTCAATCCAAGGATCTTCTCTCATTGGTTCTTTCCCTTTTCACATTCACCACCTTCACTGCTTCTATTTTATAAACAAAACATTTTTTGCAGTGGTATCAAAGTGTCAACCGGTTGACTGACTAGTCAGTTGAGGACCAGACCAACTGCATCACTAACTAGCTGGCTGATACCCATCATGCAGTCGTCTAGGACAACTGAGAATTGACTAGGCAAAGTAGTCAAATAACAAGTTAACCTAGTCAATCAGAGAGCCGGTTTAAAGCTATACTTGTCTTTTTGCATCTCTACTTGTTTGAAATAATATAGAGCATTTTACATTTTGTTATATTCATGCGGTTGCTTCTTAGAGAAAGAAATGAGGAAGTGGTGATGGAGTGCATAGTAACAAGGGGGATACATTGGGTTAAAACCTTGGGCATTTCCTCACAATTCACCTCTGATGATATTTGGAGGAATTGGGGTACAGTGGCAGAAGGCTCTTCAGAGGAGAAGATTACTTCCTCTTGGATTCCACCTGAAGATGAATTTATTAAGCTTAACTTTGATGGGAGCAGCCAAGGCAACCCAGTTCGGGTATAGGGGGTGTTTTCTGAAATAAGGAGGTATTGTTGCACTGTTCTCGAGACCAGCTGGTGCAGGGGATTCAGCTAGAGTGGAGCTTCTAGCTGAACTTCAAGGGGCGCAATTAGCTAATGGAATGGAAGATTCTCTAGCCAAGCAAGGGGTTAATAGGGACCATTTATTCTGGCTCAATTGTAATTCTGACTCTTTTTTAAGTTTTCTTCTAATCAGTGGTTTGTTGGTATAAGGACCATTACTTCATGTAATGGTAAAATCTCAGGCTGGCACCCAAAAAAATGCAAGTCCAACTCTGAGAGCGGCCACTGAGTAAAAAAAAAGCCAGATGTAAGGACCTTATCCAGTCTACCCCTCCCAATACCCCAGATTGCCGGGACTAACATTGGGTAATGGCCTTTTTAGAGGTATGCTGGTGTGTAGTTGCCACAAACAAAAGGCACATCAAATAGTCACGGTTACTCTTTCTTGGAAAACAAAGGCTGTGATTCCTTGCCCTAGACTATGTACCCTAACTTTTTCTTTGTTTTCTAAACAAAGACTGTAAAGTAAATGTTTAGTATGTAATAAAATATCTGGAGAAACTAGAAAGGAATGCAAGGGTATTAGAGCAGCCGCCTTGTGGACAATCTGGGAAGAAAGGAATGCAAGGGTATTCAAAGAAAAGGAAAGAAGCATTCAGACTGTTGAGGATTGTATCTTGACTAGAGCCATTCATTGGTTAAGAACTATGGATTTTTTTCATACATTTTCCTTTGATGATATTTGGAGAAACTGGAAAGCGGTGGCCAATAGTCATACGAGGAATGACAAGGAATCTGCAATGTGGAAGCCTCCGCCTGAAGGTTGGGCAAAGCTGAACTTCGATGGTAGCAGCCAAGGAAACCCAGGCCCTTCGGGGATAGGAGGGGTGCTGAGAGATAAGGAGAGAAACATTTTAGCTTTGTTTTCAGGCCCTGTGGGAATAGGAGACTCAAATAGAGCAGAGATTTTAGCGGCTGTACAAGGTATTCAGATTGCAGAACAATTAAGACTTCAACACTTGGTATGTGTTGTGGGATGGCTGACAGAGCCAGCTTCAGCTATTTGGCGATATAGAGACTTATTGAGGAAAGTCAACTGGCTCACAAGAAATATGACAGTTACCTCTCTTTGGGTGGAAAGATCAGCAAATACCTTAGCAGATGGGCTAGCTAAGCAAGGGGCTTCAAGGGATCATTTATTTTGGGCTGCTATGTAATTTTATTTCTGTTTATTCCTGTTTTTAATTTGATGTAATAGTTTGTAGAAGAGGTAACAGCTCGTGCCTCTTCATGGGTTTCCTGTATTGCCTTAATTTCTGAATTAATAAATTATTTTCATTCATAAAAAAAAATGTTTAGTATGTAATCTTTGGAGAAAAATAGTAGAAGAGTGGCACAAGAAGAGAGGACTGAGGAGAGAAGAGAGAAAACAGAGATTTGAGATTCAAAAGTTCTTGCTGGCGGAACCAGCAATAATATTTATACTAGGGAGTCCCAATACAAAAATTAAAAGAAGGGAAAATTACAAAAGCACCCTTACGGCACTAAAGCTTTTTTTTATAAGTAATAAGATAAGTTTCATTAATAGAGAATTAATGCAGTTACAAGCTTCCCATGGAGAGGCACGAGCTGTGTCCTCCCCTAACAGCAGGAAGAAAGATAAAAAGAAAACAGATTCAATCGACAATTGAGCCCAATATAAGCTTTCCCTGTTTACCCCTTGCTTTGCAAGACCATCAACCATAGAGTTTGCTGATCTCCCCACCCATTGTATTCTCACTGTCAAGCTCCTTGTCAGGCAGTTGAATTTTTTAATTTCATTCTTAAAACACCACACTATAGAGTCCAGGTTTTGTAGCCATCCCACTACCACCTTGGAGTCCCCTTCTATTATCAGTTATTCCACACCTATCTGCACAGCTAGCTGTTCTCCCTGGATAGCGGCTGCAAGTTCCGCCCTAGTAGAGTTTTCAACTCCTATGGGCCCCGAGTAAATAAGAACCACATTCCCAGCCTCATTCCTCAGTACCCCTCCCACCCCTGACAGACCTGGATTACTAAGACTACTTCCATCGAAGTTCAGCTTCAAAAAACTTTCAGGAGGGGGCTCCTAAGTCAAACTCATTTTAGCCTTTCTAGATGAACAATTAGCCACTGCTAACCAATTCCTCCAAATATCATTAAATGAGAATTGATGGAATAGGTAAGTGATTTTATCCATAGGATCACCCTATTTAGAATGCAGTCTTTCATCTCTTCTAGGTTCTCTCCTTCTCTTGGAAAGTTCTGGTATTCCTTTCTTCCCACACGGACCAGATCAGCGCTGCTCTTGCACACCCACATAATTCTTCCTCTTCTGTGCCGCCAAGGGAAGAAAGCAGGATCAAAGATCAAACTTGCATCCGCTGGCCTAACCAACCTGCACCCAAACAATGAGAAGAGCCACGCCCATAACTCTGCAATAAATGAACAGGATATTAGAAGATGGTCACAGTCCTCACCATATGACTTGCAAAGGATACACCAACAAGGTGAGAGACAAACATAAGGTCTTCTCTTTTGTAGAATGTCTAAGGTGTTTATTTTCCCATAATGCACTTCCCAGCAAAAAACCATAACCTTAGGGGGAACAGGCCTACACCAGATTTCCTTAAAAGGGAAAGACTGAATGTGGCTAGATTGAGTAATGGATTTAAAGAAAGAAGCGCAAGAGAAGGATCCAATTGGCTTGGGTGTCCAGATCCGTTTATCGGGTTCAAAAGGGTCCAAACATACTGTATCAAGTAGCTTAGCAGATTTGTTAGGGACACAATTTCCTCTTCCCTTAGACCTCTACGAAACCCAAAGTCCCAATTTGGTGTTAATGCATCCCTTAGACCTCTTCCCTTTTTGTACCTTGAAACAGAGAACAAAGAAGGGAAGAGGTCCTTCAATGGAGCCTCTCCAACCCAAGTATCCTCCCAAAAAAGGACAGAGTTACCATTACAAACATCATGCCTGACAAAACTGAGAAATTGAGGAAGGATGCCATAATGCTTTCCATGGTGTTGCCCAGGTTGCCTGCCATGATACTCTAGCATCCCACCCATTTTCTGAGTAACCATGAATAATACCCACCACCTCATGCCAGAGCCTCTCTCTCTCCACCGGCCACCTCCACAGCCACTTCCCCAGCAGTGCTTTATTTTTTTTAATCAAATTTCCTAACCCCAATCCCCCTCGTCTTTATTCTGGCATACCACCTCCCATTTTATCAAGTGATCCTTCTTACTTCCCCCCAGCTCCCAGAGGAAATTTCTCATCACCTTCTCTAGCTTCTTAGCTTCCCTAGGTGGTATCCTAAACATAGAAAGGAAATAAGTTGGTAGGTTAGCTAATGTGGCTCTTATCAATGTGATTCTACCCCCCAAAGATATATAGTTTTTCCTCCATGAAGTCAACTTCTTTTGAAACCTCTCCACCACTGGACACCAAAAGCTACTTTCCTTAGGGTTTGCTCCTAACAAAAGCCCCAAGTAGGTCATAGGCCAAGACGAGATAGAACACCCCAAGCTTCTTGCTATAGCCTCCACCTGACTGTCCTCCAAGTTAACCCCGGCTACACAACTATTCTCAAAATTGACACTCAGATTTGACACCCTCTCAAAGTTCCTAACCAGATCCTTAAGATTTCTCACTTTCTCAATATCATCCCCTTCACAGAAAATCAAAATATCATATGAAAATTGGAGATGGGTGACCGGAGTACCATCCCTACCTATCCTCCACCCTTTAATCACTTCTTCTTTGTCAGCCTTTGAGATCATTCTACTAAGCACCTCTGCTATTAGAGTGAAGAGGAAAGGTGATAGAGGGTCCCCTTGCCTGATACCTCTACAAGCTAGGAAGAAGTCCTTCACCACTCCATTAACCAGGACAGAGTAATGGCATGACTCACACATCCAAAAATCCAACTGCACCACTTATTCCCAAAGCCACAATTTCTCATTACTTGTACCATGAAGTGCTAGTCCACCAAGTCATAGGCCTTTTCAAGATCCAACTTACAAACAAAGCCTTTTCTTTTCGATCTTCTCATATCCTCCACACACTCACTAGCAATTAGGATCTAATCTACTATTTGTCTCTCTTGTACAAATGCCCCTTGGGCTTGGCTTATTAGGGATGGGAGAACTACTTTCAGCCTCAAAGACAACACCTTAGCCAAGATTTTGTAAGTGCTAGTTACCAAACTAATTGGCCTGTAATCCTTAGGTTGGATAGCATCTGGTTTATTAGGGACTAAGGCCAAAAAGTTGTCATTGACTCCCGGGCTTACTATATAATTCTCGGCAAATTCCTTAACAGCATCACATAAATCCTCTTTCAAAATGTCCCAACAATCTTGGTAGAAAGCCATAGTAAAACCATTTGGACTTGGTGCCTTAGATCTATCCATCATGAACACTGCTTTTCTGACTAGCAGCATATTTAACAAGCATCATTCTTTTCCTGCATACATGTAGTCTATATTTATTTAATTTATGAGTTGTTTATAAACAAGTATAAAAGGCTGTTTATAAGTTGTTTTTCTTTGTATTTTTGTTTCTGTTAGTGCCGCAGGGGTACTATTGTAATTCCCCTCTCTTTATGTTATGTTTTGGTCAACCTAATATAAATACCAAAAAGCTGATGCCGCCAGCAACACTTCTTGCTCTCAGATCTCTCTTTTCTCCTCTCTCTTTCTCTCTTCTCTCTTCTCTTCACTTCAGCTTCTGGACAAAGAATGAGATTGCATCAATATCTTAAATTCAAAACATATCTTTTTTTTTCTACCAACTAGTCAATGCCTAGACACCAAATTAGTCATCACATTCACTAGAGGAAAAAACAACCAGTCATCACTTCATCATATTGACAAATGATAACACTTCTCTTTTGACATCATTATCAATAAAAAAAGGGGGCTGGTTCTGTAGGGAAGCTCCATACTTGACCCAATTAAAAAAAAAAAAAAAGGTTTCTTTCATGTAAATATAGAATTATTTGTAACTAGGAGAAAATATAAAGTTACCATACTAAACAGTCGTTGATGAGGTGTACCACTTGAAAACATATCCCTCTTCAAGCTGGAACTTATCGAAAGTAGTACATCATACGCTGCTTTCCTGGCTTCTTCCTTCGACTGCAAGAACACTTACAAGCATAAATAAAATGAATAATGTAGTATTAGACCACTTCATGTTTCAATGTTAATAAAGAAACTTACGATTAGATAAGTTTTATGCAATATCATGTTTCAATGTTATTAAAGAAAACTCTTGGGAAAAGCTAAAGTTCAATTGCAACCTCGTTACATGCAACTTACAAGAAACAAACCTTAATCCTTCTTTGACCATACAATTTGCAAGAATTTGTAAGGAATCTTCTGTTATAATAATTTGATGTTCTTAGATGATCAAAAGACATAAAATGGGAAGATTTATAGCGAGAAATAATAGAAGGTTATTTTTTGAGACATGTGTTTCATTTTGATTTCTTAAATAGATTTATGAAGTACCTACATGGCCAATAAAAGTTATTTGCATCACAAACAAGATCCAATGAGCACCACAGAACTAGTGCCAAAATGTCCAAGATCATCATACAGAACAACCGTGACAAGAAATTACAATACTCCCTGAGTAAAAGGACAATAATACCCCAACATCTGTAACACTAGAAATTATAATACTTCTCTCAAGTGAAATATATATATCATGCATACCCAACTTGTCACAAACTTCAACATGACGATAGCTAACACACTTATATGCTATCCAATTGTCCCTTAGAGCTTACAAATAAAAGACAAATTTCAACCCTTGCAACTTTCTCACAGATCAAGTGTTTATGTGCAAGTACAATATATTGACTGCTGTATTGTAATAGACATTGATCCTGAAACTAGGAAGCCCAACTCATTAACAAATTCTTTAGCCATAAGGCCCATAATATTTCACCCACTCTGTGTGCCATGGCTTTTTGTGTAATGGAAACATCTCGGGATGGCCTTGTATTCTACCTCTCCCAAGACCCCAAATAGCTGGGAACAACATTGTGCAGGGCCTTTTTATATGCCATGACCTTGTATTCTACCAACACACCTGATCTCATCTCTATGTCCGTCTGTATCAGTGTTTTCAAAATCGTGTGATTCACGATTTGAATTGTACGATTCAAATCGAATCAGGGCTAAAACGATACAAATCGTTTTTTGAATAAATCGTATGATTTGTAAGCAAAACGCTAGTGTAGATCGTAAATCGCGATTCTTGGACAATTCATACGATTAGAGTTTGAAAGCTTAACCTAAGATTAAATGACCATTTAACCCTTTTCCTTTTTAAAGTTTTGTCTTTACATAGAGGGGCAGAATCGTCATTTTAGTTATAAAACATAGAATATCCACTTTGGTCAATCAAACATGACTTACCATTGAAGGAAAAGACTTGGTAGGAGACTGGAAGAGAAGAAACCCTCCTCCATTGTTTCAGTGAAGCTCCAAACCTCCTCTACTTGTCTGCATTGAAAGGTGAGAGGTTTTGTTTTTTTTTTTTATTTCTACTGTTTTTATATTATCTGTACATGGTTTGTATTGTTTTCTTCTTTCTTTCTTCCTCCTTTCCTCTTGTCTTCTTTCTTCTCCTTTATTTCAGTTGGTTTTTTGGCATGAAAATAGGGGCTCCGCCCTATTTATTTCTGTCGGTGTTTTGGGATAAAAATAGGGGCTCCGCCCCATTTGTTTCAATTGTTTTTTTGGCATGAAAACAGGGGCTCCATTCCATGTTTTTCATTCATTTTTTCATGAAAGCTAGGGGTACCTAGTTTCATAATATTTCCCCCTTGTTTCATAATATTTTATCTTGATTTTTTTTTTGCATAAAAACAGGGGCTCCGCCCTTTTACTTTTCACCCTTTTTCCATGCATAAATAGGGGCTTTTCCCCAATATTTTTACTTGTTTCTTGCATGAAAATAGGGCTTTATCCCTGATATATTCCCCTCACCCTTTTTCTAATCACAAAACAGGGGTTCATCCCCATTTTTCATTCTTTCTTACACAAAATAAAACTGTATTATGCAAAAACAGATATGTATTTGCACTTTTTAGGTTAAAACAGGGTGTTTTCTATTGTGCAAAAATAGCTTCCTTTTTTTTCTTTTTGCTAATGTTAAAACATGTATCATTCAATTATTTTCACTCTCATTTTTTTATAAAACAGGGATATATTCTATTTTTTCACTCTTTTCTAACATGAAAACAAGGTTGATTTGTTTTCTTTGTTTCATTATTCATATTAAAACAGTGACTTTGCCCCATTCTTTCCTCTCTTCATTTTTCCCTTGTTTATATTTTCCTTCCTCCTTTAAATTAGATTATGATTTATGAAGCACTTACACTTAGACTTTAAAATTTGATTTTTTTAGAATGGAATTAAAATTCATCCATAGTTCTATACACATGATATCTCTTTATATTCATTAATTTCAGAGAAATTAATTTCTTTAGTTGTTTAACTTTCATTTGTAGTGTTTGTCTCACTATCGTATAAATTGTATGGATAATTATTAATTGATGACTTGATGTGTGTAGTTTGTTACTTTGTTGAACACTTGAAAGTTAAAATTTAAAACAATAGAAACAAGACTCTATACTATATAGTTATGGTTCATTCATATTTCATATCAAGATAATTAAAGATATTGCTTTTTATTGACACTAGTGTAACTATAAGTCTGTCATTACTATATAGCTATAAGATGTTTATGGGTTAGAAAGCTTGTGCAAAGTCATTTTTTCTATTTTTTTTGAGAGATTTAGGTATATTTTAGAGTTTTGAACATCTTTTGAAAAAATAAGAAAAATCTTACGATTCGATTCAAACCCCTTTATGATTTACGATACGACTACAATTTTCAGAACATTGGTCTGTATCGGGGTGTCTTGATACTTTTAACACTTTCTCACAATTCTCTTTTGATGATATTTGGAAGAACTGGCATCTAGTAGCAAAAAAAGTTCTCATAATTCTCTTTTGATGATATTTGGAACACTTTCCTAATTCCTACTAGTTACCACCGAACAGTTTCTCATAAGAGTCCATTTGGTTCACAGTTGGAATCGGAATGGACTTCTCTTTTGATGATATTTGGAAGAACTGGAATCTAGTAGCAAAAAAGTTTCTCATAATTCTCTTTTGATGATATTTGGAACACTTTCCTACTGTTTACCACCAAACAGTTTCTCATAAGAGTCAAATTTGGTTCACAGTCGGAATCGGAATGGTCTAGTCCCCCCCCCCCTCCACCTGTTTGGTTCAGACAGGAATCGGATTTGGAATTGTAATCAAATGGAATGGATTCTCATTCCCAAGGGAGGGGGAGGGAATGGTCATTCCCTCAAATGGGGGGATTCCATTCCAACAGGAATGGAAATCAGATTCTGATTCAGCCCAACCAAATGGTTGCAATAGGAATAGACCATTCTGATTCTGATTACAGATCCTTTTTCCCATGAACCAAATGGACCCTAAAATTTGATGGGAGCAGCCAAGGCAACCCAGGTCCTTCCGGTATAGGGGTTGTTTTGAGGAACAAAGTAGGAATTGTTGTGGCCTTTTCGGGACAGGCAAATGTAGAGGACTCAGTTAGAGCTGAGCTTCTTACAGGAACTGGAGGCAGTAATTTGGGCGTATACGGAGCATATTAAGAAATTCAAATGGATTACTAGTAACATGACATTAAGAGATCAATGAGAAAGAAGATCAACCAATGGAAAGCCAGACGCTTTAGCTAAACAAGGGGTTACTAGGGATCATTTACTCTGGGCTCAGTTGTAATTTGAACATGTTACTTGTGAGAGTTTGCACCTTGCAGCTCTCCCTTTTCTTTGCACCTTCATTTATCTATCAAAAAAAAAAATGCAGCAACAATTATTGGAGAAAGAAAGGAGAAGAAAACAAGAACCGAACCAGAATAACCCAAATTACACGACTGTCACTTTACAGAAGACCACTGAGGCTTGACTAACTTAATATAAAGGACAATACCCCTAGAAGACCCCAGATTACAAGATGATCCAAGACACAAAATAAATCAACAGCAATGCCAGCACAAACTACCCCTAACTTTCCAACTCCACCAATAAATGGCATTCAGCAATTTGTATTTTTTCCCATTTGTCTGCCTCTCCCTCCAGTATATTTGCTTGTTATTTCTTGGTGTTTGCTGGTTTTATCCCAGCTTTGATGCCTCTCTGTAGATATCTGAGGCTCCTTCCAGGCTTCCACTCAGTACAATAGCTCCAGTAAATTCTAAAAAAACAGCTTTTGAATCGTCTTGTTCACCTCCTCTGTCTCCATCTCTCAACCAATAACCTGCCCTTGCCTATCCAAATTAATGAGCCTTTTCTTTTAGCTTCCTAAATATAATACCAGCAGAAGTGTCACAATGATGCAACAAGTACAAGGGTACAACAACCCAGGCAGCTTTCCCACATGCACAGTTGCACCTCAATACCTCATGTTGCGTGATGTTTTCCAACAAAAGCAACTTACCCATTTGGCAAGCTTCATCAATTAGAACCTTTTCATCATCTTCACCTCATCTAAAGGGGAAAAATACCGCAAGGTCTGTCATTAAAATAAAAAAAATAAAAAAAAAGAGGAGCTTGACCCCAAAAGCATGACACAAACCACCACCTCAACACTCTCAAACAAGGGTGTCTCAAGGGGCACAACAGTAGGAAAGTCAGTAACATCCCCTACCTAACCACTAGCCCAACATCTGGATTCTCTTCAAGAACCTGTAAACTCTATGGATGTTTCACCAAGTTCAAACAATAACCATTTCCCACAAAAGAAAACTTCACCACCAGAAGTACAGAAACATCTTCCACCATAGCCTGAACACCATCCCCCCTCCCCCCAATAATCTCAATCGAGACAAATGACAGGGCAAGATGGTGCCAACAACCTTAACAACGAAAAGTGCCATAATCACAAAAAAGCCACAAATGAAAGAGATCTCACCTCAATAAGGATCTTAGGACTGATACCAGCGAACCTCATTAAAGATCCTAAGGTCATATGTATTATGGTTTTTCCAAATATAGGGTTTCAATAAAATTTTCCTAAGTTATTGAATTCTAATATCCTTAGTCAAAAAATAAATAGAAAGATCCAAGAAAGCACCAAACAGAATCCTAATAATCGAAACAAATTATTGGAACAGAGTATAACCTCTTTTAATTTTTCTTCTTCTAGTCAAGGAGAGATAAATAGACAAAAAACAATGTCTTAAAACAAACTTATCAATGAACAAAATTAAATCAAATAGGATACCATTTTAAAGCAAACCCTTAAAAAGTTCTTACATCCTTTAGTCTGAGTATGATCTCATTGAGAATAAGAAAAACCTTTGCACTCTTCTCCTCCTCCAAATCACTCTGCACAAAACATAGAAAAGATTTCAAAGAGAAAGGGAAGTTAATCAGCTATAAAATTAAGATCATTTAAAGCTAATGTACATCACATTAAACTTAAAATATTAATATCATACAGTATAACACCAACTCCTACTAATACATATTCAGAGTAACTTTGACCAGGTCAACATTTCAAAGAATAGGCATTCGAAAAACCATTTCAGACTGCCATTTTCCTGGACATAACAGGCCTGCCTGGTCCTACTCCTATCCAAATCTGACAAAATTAACAAACCATTGAAGACAACTTACAACATTTGCAGTGAAATATAAATAGTACATGAAGTGATAAATGTGATATAAAAGCTAAGGATTGACAATTATATAAACTAAAAATTAGTTATGTGTTCAACTGATGCCAAAGTTGGAAAGATTGAAACAAAAAGCAATTTGTTCAGAAAAAGCACTCATGGAAAAATTACCATAAATTATCAACTTAAAGCCTAACAAAGCATTAGAGAAGGAGGAAATAATTCATGAATGCAATATATGTATATTTGATTTCTTCTCATAAACTGCTGTTCAGTGAGAAGCAAGTGCTATACCAAGCTTATGAAGATCCATTTAGAAAATTTTCTCAAGTATCAGGGTGAGAGCAAGGATCAAAATTCCAATACAATACGCCCCGTATCGGGCGTATATTATCTTTGGGTCCCGATGCACCTGTTTACAGGTGTTTCAGGAACCCCTTTTTTTAATAAAAATTAAACTTAAAAAACATCCCCAAAACCAATTTTTGAAAAACAAAACTAAAAAAAATATAAACATACATGGTTTTTAGTACCAATACGCCTCTGCTGATACACAGGGGTGTATCAATACTTTGAACCATGGGTGAGAGGAAATGCCTTGCATTGGAATTCAAGACCATGTTCAACATGCCATCAAAGTAGCATAGAGAAGACAAATGATCTTTGACAGCTTTGAGCTGACTGAAATGTCTTCTCTTTATCCTCTTTGGATACTGAAGTTTTTCCCTTTTTCTTAATACAATTCAAGGCTAATGATCAAAAAAAGAAAGAAGACCATAGCATTGCCTTCATGGATATAATATGAAGAACAAGGGGATTCTCAAATAGCTATCTTGTGGACAATCTGAAAAAAGGCTTGATAGAAAGCACTACTGTGAAGTGGTACATAGGGTAAAAAAGTGTAAGCTTTTTTACTCATTGGATATAGATGACAATATTTAGGGGTTAGCAGATTCTGGTTTATTCTTCATCAACTAAGAGCATCAGATATTATCGTTGGATCCCTCCGCCCCCCCCCCCCCCCAAAGCCTCTAAATACATCAAATTAAACTTTGATGTAAGCAGCTTGAGAAACCCAGGCCCCTAAAGGATTGGCGGTGTTTCCAGGAATAGCCATGGAGACATTAAGGCTATGATCTCTGGACCTTCTTTTCTTTTTTTGAGAAAGTGATGAATTGTGCTGATAAAAGAAAAACAATAAAAAAAGTGAAGTGTACTAGAAGGACAGAGAGGGTTTAAAAGCAATGTTCTCTGAGAATGGCTAGGGAAAGAACAACTTTTATATTCACACAAGGATCAGCCAATAGCCTAATAGATGAATTGGCTAAACAGGGGGTGTACAGAAACAATTTGCATTGGGGAATTACCCCCATGGGGATAGAATGAAGTGCACAAGTTATGACAAAATCAGGGTTTAGGTAGCTTAGACTAAGGGTGCTCACGGTTCGGTATGACAAAATCAGGGTTTAGGTAGCTTAAACTAGGGGTGCTCACGGTTTGGTTAACCGAACCATGGGGTATTTTTATAAACCCAACCGACCTGATCGGTTTTTTAAATACCCTAACCAAAACCGAACCGATGCAACTGGTTAACCAGTGGACCGAGAGAAGAGAAGGTTTCAGTTTTTTATGCATTTAAAATAAAAAAAAAAATCTAAAACAGAGAACTGAGAGAAGAGAAGGTTTAGGTTTCGAACTTCAAAGAGAAAAAACAGAAAGCCAAGACTAACTAGGATGAATGCACAGGTAAATAGCTTGGTGAAAGTAGTATCAGGCACAATGTCTCCATATCCTATGGTGCAGAGAGTCACTACAGAGAAATACAATGCATCTACTAATCTGACTGTAGAATGACCAGTGAAACTTCCACTTCTCACCATATAAATGGAAACACCAGCCATGATATACAAGACCACACCGATGAAGGCTTGATGAACAATAGAAGGGGTCGATCGGGGGGCGGGGCACTGCTCCACAGAACTGGAGGGAACATCATTTTGATCTGCTAATAAGGAGGGGGGCGAATGGGACTTACGCTTAAGCTCCTTCCTTCTACCCAAGTTGGCTATGAAATTGACAAAGGAAGAACTGTTGGCCGTTGCTCGAGTGGTCTGTGGTGGGAGAATAGGAACTATGGCTTCTGTATTGAGAATATGGGCCGGAGGTTGACACAAGGATGAACCAAGATCAAGCCCAGCAGAGGAGATGAAATCCCTGGTCAGTGGTGCTGTGCTAGACTCCTCAGGCAATACTTTCTTATTGGAGAGCAGAAGCTCATCCATGGTGAACCTTTATTATTACATGGCATGAATTAAAGATCAAACCTCAACCAGAGCTTTTGATTGTGGAGATGGGGAGGCTTCTTTTCTCTTTTTTCTTGTTTTCTCCTTTTTCTCTTCTTTGTTTGATAAAGATATGACGCATGAGTAGGTCCAGCTAGTAGAGAAAGGCTGAAAGTTTCGATTTTTGAAGAGACTGAGAAACTGGCAGTCAGTAGTCTGGCACTCTGGCAGTCTGAGACTTTCAGCCTTTCTCTTCGAACCTTTCAATTCGATTTTCAAAAAAAAGTAAAATATATAATATATAATATTATATAAATATATATTACTGTATATATCGGTCGGTTCGGTTAACCGGCGGTTTTTTTTAAATGGTTAACCGAAACTGTCAGTTTTTTTAAGAATATCGAACCGAAACCAAACTGACCGGTTCGGTTAACCGATTTTTCGGTTCGGTTTCAGTCGGTTCAGTTTTTCGGGTTTTTTTTTTGCTCACCCCTAGCTTAAACTACCTATCATTTAAATAAGGATGCCTGGCACATTCATCTGTTACCATTCTTTTTCATTAGTGATAAGGCTTCAAGTTAACAATAGAAAACAGGGGGATTCTGAGTTCTGACCTTTAACATATGAATTAACAAAAAGTGAAAACATGCAAATCGACTTCTTAGAGACATGACATCAATTGGTGACTTAAGATCAAGAAGTAGTTCCAAAAGTTGATCACACCGTGATGTATAAAACCAAGTATGTTCCTGCACAATACCACAGAAATAATTAGTTTACAGTTATCTGCATATAGATACATGAACGCAAAATGGTTATACAGACCTCAAAAATTCGGCTCAAAGTGTAGTATGCTTCAGAGAGACCAATTCCATTAGATGCCTAATAAAGAAACACATAGAAATGATTTAAACCATATATGACTATTAGAAACAAATATTAACTTTCGGTAATATCATACAAGAGAACATATCAAATTAACATCATACCTGTAAAACTGGCTTAATGTAGTTAAAGATTATATCAATGAGGTCTTCATTGGCTCCTTCAATAAGAGAGCATGCAAACTCTACCACAATCAACCTGTTCCAGTAAATAGGTTACTATGTAATTTATCATTTTACTTTTACCTACATGTAGCCTATGATGACCAGATACAGATACGGGTAAAGAAAATGAGGAGACAACTCTCAATTTCTTAAAATCCTGATTCCTGGACACGGATACAGGTATGGCATCCTATACTATATGATTATATCATGTATGTGTAGATCTTTTATAGGATGACTTGTTAAGCATAAAATTTTACATACTATAGAACTGTCAATTCTATTGAGTACATCTAATGGCATCCATCCAGTATCATACCTGACACAGGTATGCCAAGCATGTAATGGCATCCAGGCATCATAGCTTGTAGCAAGAGAACCAATAAAATGTGAATTATTCCACCAATAAAATGTGCATTATTCCACATCATTAGGATATTAAACCATTTATTCTCACAGGCTTCAAAGAGCTTGATAAGATTCTTAACATCCAAAAGAAATGGAACAGTTGGTCAAGAAGAGAAAAATACCATAAACAAAGTGGTTCTTATATTTTCTTGCACAATAAGATACATGAAGCAGCCAAAATCAACCCTAGCTAGAAACACAACTCATGAGACTCCAAGGGAGGGTAATTTCATAAGATATTACACCAGCAGAGTTTTAAAAGCATAAGTCACAAGGCGAGGTGTGTGCCTTTTCGAAGCAAGGATCAAAAATACAAAAAATAAAAAATAAAAAAAATAAGAAAAATAAAAAAACCTATTATAAATGTTTAAAAAACCTATTATCTAAAATTAAAATACATAAACATAACATGTAAAACATATTCAAATGAAAATTTAAAAATAAAATCAAATATATAAAACATATTCAAGCATGTAGAACCCTCAATCTCTTTTTCCTAATTGCATTACTTCAAATAGCTAATGTGATGTAAAACATTTTGCATTCCTGATTTTACGAGCCACATTTGTACAATTGTACCAAGCCCCCTGAGGCAAGCCCAAACAAGTCCATGATAGGGTTTCAAATTCTTAATCGCTACATAAAAAATAATTTTATAGTTTTAAATGCCTTTTAAAAATATAATTTATCAAGATGAAAGAAAGAACAACATTAGTAAATAGAAAGTCTTCATCAAGGTTTATCTTTATGTTGAGATATGGTGTAGTTAGTTGGAAGAACAGCAAATAGTTGATGGCAAATTCCATAATTGAAGTGGAGTACATTGTCGCAAGTGAAGTTGCCAAGGAAGCTATATGGATAAAGAAATTTGTTCAAGAGTTTGTAGTTGTTTCTTCCATTGCATCTCCCATCCCTTTGTTGTGTGACAACATTGGGGTGATTGCTCAAGCCAATGAGCCTCGAGCCTACTCAAAGTCAAAGCACACCGATCGGAAATCCTACATTATTAGGGAGACATAGAGGTAAGGAAGGTAGCGTCAGCGGATAATATGATAGACCCATTAACAAAGCCACTTTCATAGAAAGTGTTTGAGAAGCATGTGGATAATATGGAACTTTGCTATGTACCTAATTGGATCTGAGTGCAGGTGAGAGCAGTCGGACAATTTATTATTGCATAAAATCAATTTATTTATGTGTCATTGGGTGTGTTTTTGCGTTTTGGCCCCAAACTCACATTTTAGGATAATGGTAATTTACTGGAGACTCTCATCATCAATATGTGATCTAAATGTTCCCAACCAGTGGGTTGACTTGGGCAATTAATCCAATTAAGGAACCACCAATGAAGTAAAATGATAGTGTTACAAGAAAAAGAAACCACCAATGAATTAACAGGAAAAAACTACAAAAATATTCATAAATGAAATAACATTAGGATAAAGGAAATAAGGAAACTCAACAATTGCAAATAACATCAAACCAGATTCATTTTACCTCTTTGAAACTTCTTCCTCCACACACTTTGAATCCCCTCCTTGTTTTGTATCAGTAATACCATTACGACTCTCCAAATTTGCATTAACACCAATACCATTTATAAGCTGGAACCTCTCTAATGACGATGTGAAAAGTTTCTTCACCTTAGAAGTCTCAGCAATAGAAGCCATGCATCTCATAGCCTCCTGAATGAGTAAAGAAAACAATTATGACTGTACATGATTTAACTTCTAGAAGGACATCTCAGAGCATGGAAAAAGATTCCCCAAAGAAAGGTTGGTTTTTGGCCCTCAGAAATATTCACAACAGATCCAGAATAAAGGGAAAATTTACCTAATATCTATGGCCTTGAAACTGTAGATATTTTGAAGAGTTTAAACGATATGATAGTATTAACCTTTTCAATTGATACTTGATAGGATAGTAGATTTTGTTAATAAAAATAAAAAATAAACCGAGTAAAATAGGGATACCCATAGGAATAAAATTCAATACAGAAATACATGCTCTCTACAATACCATCCATAAAACATGTTTTTCCCAGCAAACTAGCCAAACCATCAACTATTCTTCAAACCCAAAGTCCAATCTAGGATTAAAGAACTAATATACATGCATAATCAACTAGCTTAGATTACTTTCCTATCTTCCAAACTAGAATCGTTCAATTAGTCAATTCCTACCATCATCCTGATGGGTACTTCTACCACCAAAACAGACAAGAGAGGGGCAATGACAGCCCCCTAGCCATAGCCCACAAAACTTCAACAAGTATCAACTAAAATAGATAACAAGGTAAAATACAAGTATCCATACATCCATCACCTCCATATAGCCACTAAGTCCATCCTGCCCAACTTCTCACCAAGGAGGCGTCATGCATTAATCCAATACAGTCATATGCCTTTTAAAGTTCTATGTTGTAAATAAGACCAAGCTAGCCATCTCTAAGTCCTCAGTCCACATGTTAAGTTGCTATCATGATATTATCAAGAATTTACCTACCTTCAACAAAAGTTCCATATCTACCTCCCACACGGATCTCTATTACTTTCTTGATTCATTGAGATGACTTTTTTATAGATAACTGAAAACCATTATCAATGCAGAGAGTATTATTTACAATAATGCCAATCCAATACCTGTGATGTACTACAAAAGTAGTGGTCTTATGTGGCAGGCCTTTTTGAAGCAAGCTTCTTCAGGCAACCAAAAAAAGGGGACAGATGTTGTGGAGAGCCACAAGAGATGTGGTCTGATGGGTAGTATGGAAGGAGAAAAATAATAGGATCTTTCAAGGAATTGATTGATTGTATCACTATTAAGGTACTGCACTGGGTAAAATCAGCTGAGCTGTTGAAGGAGCTCTCGGTGGATGATTTTCAAGATCCAGTCTCAAGAGAGTTGGGCAGTTCCTACACAACAAAGAACAAAGTTGAACTTCGAGGGCAGCACATTTGGTAACCCAGGACCTTAGGGTGTAGGAGCCTTTAGAGATGGGGAAGAAAAAATATTGGCTCCTTTTTTGGAGCCTATGGGATTGAGTGATTCATTAAAAGCAAAGGTATTAGCTTTGCTGCAAGGACTGAGACTGGCTAAACAGATAGGACTGCTCCAGATTGAAGTGGAAGAGGATTCAAGGTTAGTAAATAGACTGGATGAAAGCTGGAACTTTGGGAATCCGGAATCACAGGCAAGCTATGAGATAAGTTTGGAGTCTTACAAAGGAAATTGAAGCAAACTTCACATGGGTTAGAAGAACAGCAAATGGCCTGGCTGATGCTTTAGCCAAACAAGGACCAAACAGGAGTGAACTTTTCTGCGCTGTATTGTAACACTGGATCTGTTTTTGGGATCAGCATTCCAGCTATGGAATGTCTAATATGTAATGCTATGATTTTAAAATTTAATTACAAAAGTTACCATGCCTTATCATCCCAACTATATGGGGATAAGGCAAGAATCCCAAATATTAGCTCACAAAAGCATTGCTGGTATCTGATGCTACAGCTTGTAGTTTTTCCCTTTCTCTTTTTCTTTTTTAGATCACAGGTTGCAGCTTCTAATTGGTTAGGTCAATTTGAGTGTCTTTGGAAATCCAAAAAACAAGTTAAGAGATCTGAAGAGGAAAAAATGACCTAAAAGAGTCTTCTGGCCTCATTCTCATCTTGAAGGAATTTCATATGAGAGGAATTGACAAAAACAAGAAGTGGGACTACTTAAGATGCAATTCCATTGAATTTGTAGGTATCTCAAGAATAGGGTTTTAAGTTTTCCAGAAATTTACTATTACTTTGAAATTACTATTTATGGTGAATTTCAGACTTAATAGTAATATCTATAATCACTATTTATAAATTATAGTAAACTCGTGATTTACTATTTTTGGTAATTTCTGGTGCCTTTAAATTAAATTAGCTTTCCTAGAATTAGGAAAAGTAACATTAGAGTTTGTTCACACACAAATAAGAAATAGATGTGTCAAGTAGATGTGTAAATAACAAGAAACAAATTAGAAATAGACTGTGAACCTTCAAATAAGTCCGCTTCTCTGGAGGTGAAATAAAGAATACATCAGTAAGGGCCTCAATCAAGTCCACAGAACATGATGAAATAACCTTGATGTTTCTTCTTGCAATTTTCTTTGAGTAGTGAGATGGTATAGTCCTAGATTCTGCAGAAGAATCTTTTACATGATAATCAGTTGCCTCTTTCACAAACTTGGTAGCATCCTTACTAGATTTTAAGATATTCCTGTTTTGGTTAACAAGTTCCTGCGGAGTCCAGAAAATAACAAATAAGATCTTGCCTCGCACAACTAAAAAAACAACTATGGCCATTATAATTGTTTTTTTATGGGATGTGGCCATTATAATTGTAAAAGAAACTTTTACTCACATTGATTCAAGTAGATCCCTACCTGCAATGCAGTGGCTATATTTTCATGCACATAGGAGGCATCTTTCTTGAGGAATGCTATGAAGAGTTTGGCTAAAGTTTCAAATTCCTGATCAATATCAGTAGGATAACGACAGAAGGAAGGTAGCAGGCCCCAAAAACCATGAGCATAACTCTGCAGATCATGTCGAAGTGACGCCTTTTTAACTGAAAATAACAAAAGCAAACATATCATACATGGATATAAATGGAAATCTTCAGTGAAATACATTAGCATGTAGAATCAGGTAACCAAATGACAAGCCCTATAGATAATAAAACCAAAGAGCTAGCTACATTATCAGTTCCATAAAGAAGGTATTATTAATCCCTTAATAAGAAATGATGGCAAGGTCTAGTTTCTGGATCTAGTGGTTCTTTCTCTTCATTTTCATTACTCTTCAAAATATGCACAGACCTCCCCTACCCCTCTTATCTTAGTTACACAAAGATAAAATCTTTTGAAAGGAGCATGTGTAAAATGATTTCTATTAATGTAAAGAGGGCGAGAAACCCTCAAATCATTTACAAAAAGATCAAGGAAGTTATTCCCTCTAATAGTGTAAAAATGCAGGAATAGAGAACTGGTTAAAGAAGAAAGTCTTGCTATGCTAAAATGGTTAAATAAATGCATATTGTTGGACCTTTAACTTCTATTATTAGAGAGGGATTTATAGATTCTAATTGGATGGATCATTGATGTGAGACTATAGGTGGCTGTGATTTGGGTAATCCAAAACTCTTCAGTGTATCAGTCTTTAGGAGTCATTTAGGAGAGATTGCAGGAACATTAACCTCAGTCCATGCAGATTTTTTTAATGTCTTGTAATTCCTTTTTTGATATCTTTCGAAGGGCTACACAACAGGGGTAGCCCATAACCCCCCCACCCCAGGAGCAGGCAGGATTCAATCCTAAGTCTCCGCTACGACTAGAAGGAGACCTTACCAACCGGTTGGTTGGCACCTTGCCAGTCCATGCAGATTTTTTAACTAGTAAAACAAACTTTTATAATCATCAAAAGAAATTGAACAGTGATGCAAAGGAAAAAAAAGAATCATCACCCAACAAATAGACTTAACCCCAGTTTTCAGTCTTCACCAATGTTCTAAAACGCGGAGGCGTGACGCGAGGCGTTCCACTACCTAGAGGCGTGAGGCGTAGTTTAGAACACAAGGAGGCGTGAGGCGTAGTTTAGAACACAAGGAGGCATAAGCCTCCTTAAGAGGAGGGGGCTTAGGAGGAGAATGAAGAGGAAGGGGGGATCTCATTTTTTTATTTATTTTTAATAAATTTTTTTATATTAAGAAGAATAAAGATGCATAACATTAGTTGAAAGGGGGGGTCTTGTCGAAAAGGGGGTGGGGGGTCTGGGGGGCGAAGCCCCCCAACTGAAGGGGCAGGAGGCAAACCACTTTTTTTCCCCTTATCTTTTCTTCCCTTCCCTTTCCTTTTATCTTTTTTTCTTCTCTTTCTTTTTCTTTGATTCTTTCCCTTCCCTATATTTTCCTTTCCTTTCCTTTTTTTCTTTTTTCTTTTTTTGTCTTTTTATATAAGATGTGCATAAGGCGCATGAGGCGTACGCCTCTAGCACGCCTCATGAAAAAAGAGCATGAGGCGTACGCCTCTTGCACCTGAGGCATACGCCTAAGAGGTGTCAACGCCCCTAGCATACGCCTCAAGGCGTTTTGGAAGCGCCTCGCTTGGAGGCACCTCCAGGCGTACGCCTCCCACACCTTTTAAAACACTGGTCTTCACACAAGATAGAGAAGGTTTGCAAGGGAAAGGGTAGAAAGAAAGAAGAAAAGAGAGGATGAGGAGGAAAGGAAAAAGTTCGAAGAGAAGAATTTGGAGCCAAAAACAAAAGTTAGGAGATGTGCCCCTTTTCTTAGAATTTATATTTATGCATTCAAATTATATTTAAGCCCTTAATAACAAGAAACAAATAAAAGGACAAGAGTGCCCTCAAACAAACAAACAATTCACACAAGACTCCCCCTCAAGCTAGGCATAAGATTTTCTTTAAACCTAGATTTGGCTTGACCCGTAGTCAAACAATATGCAAGTTGATCACATGATTTCAGAAAAGGTAAACACATATCTCCACTAATCACTCTTTAACAAATGAAATGCCAATCAACTTCTATATGCTTTGTGCAATCATGCTGAACCAGATTGTTTGCAATATTGATGGCAGCCTGGCTGTCACAAAATAGTTTGGATGATCAAAAACAATTTCAATTTTCGTCAAAAGAGTCCTTAGCCAAAGTAACTTAGAGGCCCCATGCGCCATTGATCTATATTCAACTTCAGCACTAGATCTTGCAACAAGAAATTGCTTTTTGTTTCTCCAAGAAACAATATTTCCTGCAACAAATGTACAGGATCTAGATGTGGATCTAGCCCAATCGTCATTAGCATAAGCCTCTATCATGAGATGACCATTAGGACCATATAGAATAGGATATGTCACAATGAGTAAAGCAAAGATAGAGCAGCATTCAAACTAGATGTCGGCACATACCCTTGTTTGGGAGGACATCACCATCAGCCCCATTGATTTTGTGGATTGGATCTACAGAAGTGTCTACAGACTTAGGACCAAGTTGACCTATCTCTTTCAGCAGATCTAAAACATACTTCCTATGGGATATGAATACACCCTTCCTAGATCTTGCAATCTCAATTCCAAGGAAATATTTGAGTCCACCAAGATCCTTAATCGCAAATTCAAAGAACAAAAATTGCTTTAGTTGTTGCGTTTCAAACTAGTCATCACCAAAAGAGTATGACCAACATGAGATTGGGAGCGATGTTATTAAAATCTTATGATTTACGATACAATTCATGATTTTAATCATGAATCCAAAGGGTTCCCATTTGAATCTTATGTCTGAATCCTTTTATGCAAAAATCTTAATAATATTGTTAATCATGGATTTACAATGGCTTTCTATCAAGATTGGTGAGAAGTAGTGAAAGATGAGCTATTGGAAGTCTTTAAGGAATTCTAAAACACACATATTGTGAGCCCCGAAGTTGATGCAAATTTCTTGGCTCTAATTCCGAAAACATCTAATGCTAGCCAACCCAAGGATTTCCGACCCATTAGTTTGGTGACTAGTATCTATAAAATAATTGCTAAAGTTCTGTTATTGATGATTAAAGCAGTACTTCCATCCCTCATCAGCCAGTTTCAATGAGCTTTTGTTCAAGGGAGACAAATAATTGATCAAATCCTAATAGCCAATGAATGTGTAGAGGAAATGAAAAGATCTAGGAGAGAATGATTTGTTTGCAAATTGAACTTCGAAAAGGCTTATGATCTGGTGGTCTAGAACTTTTTAATAGAGGTGATGCAAAAGCGTAGATTTGGGGAGAGATGGTGCAATTAGGTGTTTGGTTGTATTCGGTCTTGTCACTATTTTATCCTTGTTAATGGAGTGGTGATACTCTCTCACCTTTTCTTTTTACCTTACTAGCGGATGTTTTTAGTAGACTCCTCTCTAAGGCTGACAGGGAAGATGAGATTAGGGGTTCAAAAAAAAAGATGAGATTAGGGGTTGGAGAGTGGGGAGAAACAATGTTCCAATTACTCACCTTCAGTTTGTAGATGATATCATAATTTTTTGTGAAGGGGAAGATACTAGGAGGGTGAGGAATTTAAAAGAATTGGTCAAGAAGTTTGAAAGGATATCAAAATTTAAAACAAATTTAGACAAGAGTTGTCTAGCAAGGATTAATTTGGAGGGGAATGCCTTACGTGCGGTAACCGAGTGCTTAAAGTGTCCTATCACCCCTTGGCAAATTCTAGAGAGCAAATTCTAGAACCCAATTTCAGAGAGATGTGAAAGGAGGCTGGCTACTTGGAAGAGAAACTATATTTCCTTAGGAGGTAGGATTACCCTAATAAGATCAGACTTGACTAACCTACCAATTTATTTCCTCTCTATCTCTAGAATTACACCAAAGGAAGAAAAGAAATTAAAGAAAATCATGAGGGACTTCCTTTGGGAGCCAAGTTAGGCTAGAAGACACCACCTAATCAAATGAGAGATTGTATGTAGAAGTAAGAAAAGTGGTTTAGGTATTGGAATGTGATTTGAGAATGGCTATGATGCTGGTGTATCCATAGTTGTTAAGGCGACACCTAGGCAACAAGGCAGCCACCCTTGGAGGCTCACCTTGCCAAGTCGCCACGCAATTTTGTGTACTATCTTGTATAATACATTTATATTATTATTTTTTTGAGATCATAATTATAAAAGACATTATTAAACAAAAATATTCATTTTTGTGTTTATAAACTATTTGTTTTTATTATTTTCTTATTTGTTAGGATTTAATCAACACAAACATTGCTAACTGCTCTAGGATATGCTTTTGGAATTTTTTTCTTTTTTCTTTTTCTTCTCATAAATATGTTGATTTTCTAGATTAACATGAAGTTTATACTTTTCTTATGAAAAATATAGATAATTATTAAGGAAAGATGGTTATGGAACCTAGGGAACTACCCTAGGATATGTGGTTTTTACTTAAAAAAAGGAAATTTTCTAAACTACCCTTATGGTTTAGCTAATTGACTAACTCTACCCTTACTGTTCAGATATTGTCATAAAGTACCCTTAAGCTTTCTGACAATTGGCATCGCCATTAAGTGCTAACGGAAAAAATGAAAGGTCTAATTTGCCCTCCACTATTCCTCAAATTTTCAAAATAAAACCCATCTGATAAAAAATTTGAAGAACTGTAATCTCTCACTCCATCCAATCGATAGCCCCAGTTTAGGTAGAAGAGGAACCAATAAAACATGAATATCACTTTAAAAAGAAATCCAGCAAACCCAAATAACATTTCAACTGTTTAGGGAAAGGCACACTGTAGTTCAAAGTATCAACGTCCTTCATGGGAGGCGGCACCAAATCTCAAGTATTGGTTAAGTTGTTTTAGTTATTTACCTTTGGGAGACCATTCTGGTTGCGGCACGTGAAGTGGCAAAGAGAGCTTGTTTTTCTACAACTTCTACTGCATCTAAGACCTTGTTTGCACTTCGCCACTTCCAAGGTTGAAACCCTGGTTATTTAATCTTTTATGTAGATAAAAAAAACATTATTGTAATTAATTTATACATTTAAACCTTTAAAATTATAGTTTACAGGTGAGAGTAAGATACCGATAAACAACATCCTGAATAAAGCATATCCATTTTAGGTTTCACTTACTAGCAGCATTGAGTGAAGCTGGGAGGACCTCTCCAAGGACCATGGCTAGGAATGTTTTCCAGCCTGGGATCGAACCAAAGGCATAACCACAGATCTAGTGACAACCCCCACACCATCTAAGTAATGATTTGCTCATCTTCTCTGTCATTTTTGATAGCTTTCTCACACTATAAAAAATGTTATGATACATATAACCTGATCTTGTTGGGCAGAGTTCACAACATTCGTAGCGGCAACACTAGTAACAAGGAGGAGGAGAATAGGACACCGAAGGTATAAAGGGTTGGTACACTATCTACACCTTTGACAACCCAAAATTCCCCTTCACTAAATTCAGTGCCAGAGCTCAATTACTAACCGATATCAAAAAACTAGTGGAGAAATACAAAGGTAAGGAGCTAAGTCTAACACTAACAAGTAATAATGTTGGCACATGCCATCCTGAGTGCTTTCGATGTCGTTGAGAACGTGTTGTCAATGCCTGTAGTAGCAATTGTGTTCGGTTGTCCAAAGGTGGCTAACAAGGCATTCGATCAGAGGATCAAGAAGTTTCCAAACCTTTGAATCTTGCACGTAAAGAATGTAATAGATCTAATACCGCACTACCCAAGCAAAGAACTGGGTTCGTTTAGAACTCAGCTAATGAATTTGGAGAAAGTAGAGCTCCTCCCACATGGTCCCCCTCCCAGTCTCAGCTAATGAATTTTCTATAACAAAAGGGTATTTTAGGGACTTTGAAAAATATATCAGTCACGTGTTGTCACATGTAAATGATTTATGACAAAGAGTTAAACCCATAGAATTAGTCAATATGTAAGCAGTAAGGGTAGAATTAGTCAATTAGCTAAACCGTAAGGGTAGTTTAAGAAATTTGCCCAAAACAATCTATCGCCCTATCGCCTAGCCTCACCTTGGCAACTTGAAAACAATGGTTGTATCACGTTGGACTACTTTGGCAACACCTTGGAAAGCAACCCATAGCTTTCGCCATCAGTTCCTCAAGTTTGTCAAGTATGATGCTTGTTCAGTGTTGAAGAATCAGTTTTATGGTGTTTTTTTTGAGTAGATGTTTTATGTTAGTTGTTAGATGGGAGGTGGGGACCACAGTAGTTATGTGAGTCCAAATTTTATTATGTTTTTGAGCCTTATATATGCTGTTTTATGTTTTGCCGCCCTATAAGGGCATAGTTGTCTTTGTACTGCTTTATTATTTTTAGTATAAATAATAAGGGCATAGTTGTCTTTGTACTGCTTTCCTGGCTGTTATGACCCAAGGGCCAATTTGAGCCTGAGGCGCAAGGCAAGGCGCGCGCCTTTTTAAGAAAGGCGCAAAATTACAAAAAAAAGCTAAAAAATCAAATAAAAGGTCAAAAAATTCCAAAAAATGTCAATTTTTTTTAAAAAAAAAGCAAAAATATTAGAAATATTAAAAATATTAAACATAATGTTAATAAAAATATAAACTTAAGTTTTAAAATAAATTATTTAAAAAACTTATTGTCTAAAATTAAAATACATAAACATAACATGTAAAGTGTATTCAAATGAAATTTTAAAAATAAAAGCAAACATATAAAGCATTTTCAAGTATGTAAAACCCGCAATCTCTTTTTTTCCTTAATTGCATTGCTTCAAGTAGTTAATGTGATGTAAAACATATTGCATTCTTGATTCTACAAGTCACCTTTGTAGCACGCTCCTCGAGGTGTAAAATTTTAAAAAGGCGCACGCCTGAGCTGAGGTGCAAGAAGCATCAGGCGCACGCCAAGGCGGACTAGGCGGACTAGGCGCACACCTTTTGAAAGAGGTGTGCCTAGGACCTAGGCGAGGCGCATACCCCAAAATGCACCTCGCCTGTGCGCCTAGGCGCGCCTGAGGCACGCCTTTTAAATCATTGTTACAATTTGTTCCTCTTCTTGTTTCTTCGGTGCATCCATCAGTTCAGCCAGCACCTCCATCATCAGTTCAGCCAACACCTCCATCAGTTCAGCCAGTTTCATTACCTGAGACACTACAGGCAGCCTTACAGAAATATCAGCGCCAGCAAACAATGGTCGACTCCACACATCCTCAATCCACACCACTCTCTATCAATCCTTCTGAAACTCTAAAATTCAACAAATACAGTTCCAGGTATTCCTCTTGAGCCTGAGCATGTTATGTTTTCTAATGATAATGTTCTTGTACCTAACACCACTGTTGCAGTTGATCGCACTGATCTTGATGTTGCAATTGCAATTCGTAAAGGGAAGAGAAAGTGTACAGCCCATTGCATTTCACACCATCTTTCCTACAGTGCCTTATCACCCTCCTACCGTTCTTTCCTTTCTTCTCTGGATTTTGTGTCTATACCTAGGAATGTTACTGAGGCCCTCTCCAAACCTAAGTGGAAAACAGACATGCAAGAAGAGATGGAAGCCTTGGTTAAAAACCAAACTTGGGATAAGGAGACAATCGGATGTGGATGGGTATTCATAGTGAAGTATAGGATTGATGGCAAGATAGAGAGGTACAAGGCAAGATTGGTAGCGAAAGGGTATACTTAGACATATGGTGTTGATTATCTGGAAACCTTTGCACCGGTAGATAAGATAAGTTCAGTTCGTATTCTTTTCTATCTGGCAGCCACCTATTCATGGCCTTTGTTTCAGCTTGATGTCAAAAATGCTTTCCTCGATGGTGATTTATAGGAGGAGGTATACATGGACATTCCAGTAGGCTTTTATGAAAATGTTGGTAAAGGAAAGGTGTGCAAACTCATAAAATCTTTGTATAGACTGAAACAGTCACCTTGGGCTTAGTTTGACAGGTTCAGAGGGGCACTTATCTGTTTTGGATACACACAAACCCAGTCTAATCACACCCTCTTTGTAAAGAGGAGAAATGCTCTGGTGTCAATTCTGATTGTGTATGTGAATGATATAGTGGTTACAGAAAATGATCTGGAGGAGATTGATGATCTCAAAAAATCATTGCAGCAAGAATTTAAGATCAAAGATCTTGGTGAGCTCAAATACTTCTTGGGGATTGAAGTTGCAAAATCCAAGCATGGGATCTTCATCTCACAGAGAAAGTATGTACTTGACCTACTACGGGAGACTGGCAAACTGGGGACCAAACCAACAGACACTCCTATTGATCCAAATCACAGAATTAATGGTGTGGATGGTGAGTTGGTAAAAGATGTGGGGAGATATTAAAGAATGGTGGGCCAACTGCTATATTTGTGCATGACATGACTAGACATTTCTTATGTTGTCAGTGTTGTGAGTCAGTACATGCATGCACCTTGGTTCAGCACTGGAAAGCTATTGAGAGAATACTTGCATATCTGAAAAAGCACCCTAGTAGAGGCATTCTTTTCTCAAATCATGACAATCTGAAGCTAGAATCCTATACAGATGCAGACTGGGCAGGATGCTTAGATGATAGGAGGGAGGTCTACATCAGGAGTGTGTACCTTTGTAGGTGGAAACTTGATCTCCTGGAAGAGTAAGAAGCAAGCGGTTATGGCAAGGTCAAGTGCAAAGGCTGAGTATAGATCCATGGCTCATGGTGTCTCAGAACTTCTTTGGGTTAGATCTCTTTTGAGTGAGATTGGGGTGAAAGCAGAGGAACCTATGATGCAGTGTTGTGACAATCAGGCTGCAATCAATATTGCCCATAATCCAATTCAGCATGACAGGACAAAACACATTGAAGTTGATAGACACTTTATAAGAGAAAGGGTAACAACCGGAGAAGTCTGTCGGCCTTATGTCTCCTTAAAGTTGCAACTGGTTGATGTTCTCACTAAAGGGGTGGCAAAGAACAAGCTTGAACATGATCTACACAAGTTGGGAATGTGTGATATTTACTCCCAACTTGAGGGGGAGTGTTGAAGATTAATCAGTTTTATGGTGCTTTCCTGAGTAGATGTTTTATGTTATTTGTTAGATAGGAGGTGGGGACCACAGTAGTTATGTGAGTCCAAATTTTATTATATTTTTGAGCCTTATATATGTTGTTTTATGTTTTGCCGCCCTATAAGGGCATAGTTGTCTTTGTACTGCTTTAATATTTTTAGTATAAATAATAAGTGAAGGGGGCGGCCAGATTACTACTCTCTCAAGATCTCTTCTTCTCTTCTTCTCTTCTCCTTTTCTCTTCAAGAAACTACCTTTTCTATTCATATTTATGAATTCAGCAGATTTCTACTTTCAGGGACTCAAATCTGATTTTGGTAAGACTTGTGGATCGGTGACCAGCCTTAAGGGACTTGCTTCCTTCTTTGTATTTCCTTTCCTTGTATAAGAATGAGATGATCTCCAAGTTATTAATACCTCCTATTTTGCCTTTGGATCATAACTGAGATTTTGGGATTCAAAGGGGATTGAGGAATGAAGAGGACACTTGCTTGTCAATGATTTTAGTTCTTCTTGATAAAGCCTGCCTAGAGCCTTCTAAACCAAATAGAAGAGTTTGGTGTCCAAGTCCTAAAGGTTTATTTTCTTCTACCTCTTTTTTTCTTGTTCTTTGCCAGTCCCCTACCCCTATTTCTTTTCCTATTAAGGAAGTTTGGTGTCAGCCAATTCCCTCCAATAGGGGTGTTCACGGGTCAGGTTGGGTCGGTTTAGTGGGATTTTCCCAACCGACCCGACCTGGTCGGGTTACCTAAGGTGGGAACCGAAACCGACCCACTGATAGGCCAAACCGACCTAGTCGGTTTGAGTCGGGTTGGGTCGGTTTCGGTCGGTTTCAGTTTTTCCCCTGTACAAAGCCGAATAAAACTGAAATATGTATTTTAAAATATATATATATATATATAAACAAAAATATACATACAAATAAAATATATTGGAAATTTGGAATATATATTTTCTGGAAATATATATCTCATATATTTCAGAATATATATTTTTTAGATATAAATTTTTTCAGATATTTCGGTTTTTATGTAAAACTGAAATATCTTTATTTAATAGTTTTAAATATAAAATATATTTAAGTTAAAACCGAAATATATATTTAAATAGATTAGGTTTTTCATAAAAACTGAAAACTGAAGTTTTTATTTTTTAAGAAATTTTCTGGAAATATATTTAAAACTGAAATATGTATTTTAAAATATATATATATAAACAAAAATATACATACAAATAAAATATATTGGAAATTTGGAATATATATTTTCTGGAAATATATATCTCATATATTTCAGAATATATATTTTTTTAGATATTTCGGTTTTTATGTAAAACGGAAATATCTTTATTTAATAGTTTTAAATATAAAATATATTTAAATTAAAATCGGAATATATACTTAAAATTTTAAATAGATTAGGTTTTTCATACAAAATTGAAGTTTTTTGTGCAAATATATCATCATTAACTGGATTTTTTTCAATGCTTAAACTTAAACAAAACACAAATAAAATATATCAACTTGTAACATGCATTAAATTAAAAAATAAATAAATAAATAAATATTAACCTTTGAATGACTGAAGTTGAGACTTTGAGAATGAGACTTGAGCAGTTGAGCTTGAGGGAATGAGGGGGGCGGACCAACCAAGTTAGAGAATAGAAGATTTTAAGAGAAGACAAAAGTGGTCAATAAAATAAAAAATTAGAAACCTTCTAAATTATAATCTAGGTAAAAAACTAAAAAAAGGACACCTAATTGAATTCTAATTGTAATTGCCTAATGGGCCTTCTAGAGTTCTAGTTCTAGTAGAAGTCTAGAAGTAGAAGACTAGTAGGAATTAGGAAACTACTCAAACTAGGAAGTAGGAACTACCAAACTAGTAGATCTCTAGGTCGGGTCGGGTTGGTTTCGGTTTTCACGCAAGAAAACCGAAACGACCCGATATATCGGTTTTTGTATGTGCCCAACCCGAAACCGACCGATACGGATGAAAACCTGGCCGACTCGGGTTGGGTCGGTCCGGGTTGGTCGGTTTGGTTGGGTTGGGCATTCTTATGAACAGCCCTACCCTCCAAAGTCAAAATCTTTTTGTTGGGAAGTGGCTTATGAGAAGATTAACACCCTGAACTACCCGCAAAACAAAAGGCCTTTCTTGTGTATTTCCCAGAACTGATGCACTCTTTGCAAATCTGATGGTGAATCTTGTTACCATTTACTAATTTCTTGTTCCTTTGCTCCATATATTTGGGATTGGTTTTTCTCTCTATTTGAGTGTAGGTGGAACATGCCAATGGAGATTAAGTTACCATTTGACACTGCTACCTTTGCTTGGCCAAAAAGAAGGGGAAGAATAATGTAGAGTTTGTACTAGAGCAGTAGTGATTTGGACCCTATGGGAAGAACAAAATGCAAGAATCTTTCAAGAGAAGGAGAAAGGCAAACAACAGATTTTGGATTGTGCAATGACCAAGGTAATACATTGGCTACTAACACTGGATTTATGTGGACAATTCTCCTTTGATGATATTTGGAGGAGTTGGTTTTTGGTAGCATTTAGTTCAGTGCAGAAGATTAAAAACAAGGTCGGTGTGGACACCTTTGCTTGAAGGCTTTCTGAAATTAAACTTTGATGGGAGAAATCAAGGCAACCCAGGTACTTCAGGACTTGGAGGTCATAAGAAATAAAGAATGGATCATTCTAGCACTACATTCAGGATTGGTGGGGATTGGAGACTCTTTAAAGGCTGAAATGTTTGCAATATTATAAGGTGTTCAGACTGCAAAAGACTTGAACTTAGGAATGGCAACAGGGCGGGTTCAGGGCAGGGATCATATTCCTTATCCCCGTCTCCGATACCCGCCGGGGATAAAATTTGTCCTCCATCCTCGATCCCCAACGGGGATGGGTTCCCTGCGGGGACCCAAATCCCCGAAATTTTTTTAGATAATAGTATTCATTTGAAAAATAAATTTACTTAAAATAAATAAAAGTTTTAAATTATAAATAATGTTTTAAATATGTTTCGTTATATATATATATATATATATATATATATATATATATATATATATATATATATATATAAATAATATATATTTAATATAAATAGCATTTAAATATATAATCGGGGTCGGGGCAGGGCGGGGACCTCAATCCCCATCCCCAACCCCGACCCCGATCAGAGATTCCTATTAATCCCCCACCTGATGGTCAGATCCCCGTCTGTGATGGGAAAAATTGCCATACCTACTTGAACTTGGTGAACCTGGTAATTAAAGAGGACTCCACGGTGGTGGTAGATTGGCTAAGAAATCCGAACTCAATGATTTGGTGGTATAGAAATGAAATGAAGAAGTTTCAGTGGTTAACATAGTAGATGAATATAAGTATATAGTGGGTGGGGAGGGAGGCTAATCCATTGGCCGATTCACTAGCTAAGCAAGGGGTAATTAGGGATCAGTTGTACTGGGCACAATTGTAATTACTGTACTAGTTATGTTCCAACAGTGAGGCTGCATCTTGTGCCTCCCTTTGGGATGCTTGTAAAGATGCCTACCATTATTGATTTCAATGAAATTAATGATCTTTTACTTATCAAAAAAAAACTCAATATTATTGTTTGAATCCTATGATTTGAATCATAAATCTTATGATTTATACGATTCTTGTGATTCAAATCAATTCAATTAAGAATTAGTTGTCTACTTTTTCATTTTATTTTGTTAATATTTAGTTTTGTCAAAGGTGACTTGTTATAAAGACCTTACTAGAAATTGACTTATTTACGTTATTTAAACCATATATTGTGTTTATTTTCCATCAAATATACGATAAAGAGTCATTGTATGTAGGTTATTTGACTTTCAAGTAAAACTTGATTATATCACCTTAGACTTCTATTGTATAAGTGGTAAATTTTATTGTTTAGGTACAAACATGGTAGATAATGGATTAAAAACAAGGTAGAATCACTTTTCTATATTTATTTTTTCTTTTAGCATATCTATATTTTATTTTTAACAAGTTTTTAAAAATAGAAATAATCTTGCAATTTATGATATGATTCACAATTTTACTCAATTCGATTTTCTCTACGATTTACTATACAATTACGATTTTCAGAACATTGATTAGGAGTATCCAATTGTTAGGAGAGCACTTCTAAATCAATCAAACCAATTGTTTCAGATCATAGATAGATTTTTTTAGCTTACAAACCTTGCCTTCACTTTTTGGAATAATTACACCAAGAGGGAGATCCATATACACTCCTCTTGCAAGTCACCATTTAGAAAAGCATTCTTAGCATCCATATGATATAGTGGCCAAGAAGAGAAATGAGCAGCAAGAGATATCAAAACCTAGATAGTATTCATCTGGAAACTAGAGCAAAAGTCTCAAGATAATCAATACATGGTTTTGAATATATCCCTTAGCTACTAGTCAAGCTTTGTATCTCTCAATAGAACCATGAGCATCAATTTCAAGGCGCCAAGGAAAGGCTAGGCAACAGGGGGAAGCCATGTCACCTAGTCACTTAGGCAAATGCCTAGGCATCACCTAGGTGATGGATCTTTTTAAGTAAACAACATATATCCTACGGTAAACTTCATGTTAAAGAATAGACAACCATAATATTCATAAGAAAAAGAAGAAAGAAAAGAAAATTCAAAATATGGGGATTGAAAAAGTGGATAATTATTAAGGAAATATGGTTTAATAATGTCTATTTTATAATTATAAAATCAAACAATTAAGAATATAGAAGTATTTTATAACACAGTGTACAAAACAACTTGACAATTAGGCGAGGTGAGTCTCCAAGGGCACCTTGTCGCCTAGATGCCGCCTTGACAACAATGACAATGAGCATTATACTTTACAACGTATACCCACTTACATCCAACTGATTGCTTTCCCTGTGGAAGCCCAACTAACTGCCAAGTTTGATTCTTTTCCAACTAAATACAGAATTCCTTCTATTAAAAGTATACAAAATGCTCGAGTCTCAAGACCCGATCCATGAAAAAACCGCTAGAATCACTACAAAATCTAGAAAGATCCTTATTTTTCCCTTAGAAATACAAAACTCCTTTTTGTAACCAAGAATTGCTAAACAAAGAATTGAAGAATTCCCAAACAGGTATAGAAGAAACAAGCTATCTATAGATTCCTCCCATCACTTTTATATGCATTTCTGGTTTGGAATGGCAATTCCTTTTATTCAGATGGTCCACTACAAGAACCTCATGTAGAGATCTACTGCATTAAAGCATCAAACCCTGCATCAATAGAGTCACATATTCCCCTAGCCAGGGCCACATAGAACGGACAGAGAACTTCTCATCATAATCCACCTCTCAAGCCAACTCATCCCTACTATCAGGGAAGATAAAGAATGAATCAATCTCTATCATCAAATAAAGGAATTCACTAAACACCTTTTCTTAGTTGCAAATAAATCAATTCACTTTTACAACTAAAAACTTAGTCCCTCTCACAAACAAGAATCCTAAAACATTCATTAAGGTGTTGCATATATCTGGAACTAGAGGTGAAAAGGTGAGAGGCACTTGCATTTTAATGGCCGCTATTGGAGTTTCTTGGAACATTTTGTCTTTGTTTTTTTTCTCTTTCTTTTTTTGCTGGATTTTTCTTATGTTCAACTTGCACACTTTCTTTTCTCTTAAATAAAATTCTACCGTCAATGAAGAAAAAGCAGTGACCACAAAAGGCAAGGTCCCTTTGGAGAAGATCTCAAGACCGGTCTAGAATCCTTGCTCTGGTATTTGCTTATAGCTTACAGTTCATGTTCCAAGTATCATCTTCCTCTTGTAGCCTACTCAGTATGAGGCATTGAGGTATCCTTTACAATGATGTGTTCCTTATTGATAAAAAAGAATAATGAAACAACTCTTAAGGAGAATCTCCAAAAGCATGGAAAAAAGGCCCAAGCTCCAGATTTTTGTTTACATCATGGGATTGGCTAAGAACTTATCATCGGAAATAATAAGAAACTAAGAGGTGGTTGATAGAAAATTAGAGCAAATACCTTTACATAGAGCTCCCTCAAGAGATTCTGCAAGGGGGACAATATGCTTCATAAAAAATCCTACAGATTTACCAACAACATATCTCTTCAAAATTGGAACCAACCAAATGTTTAAACAAGTTAACTTTTCAGGATGAAATGTTAAGGGTATCAGTGTCAGTAAATTCTCTGGCCCCATTGCAATAACGGCAGACCCGATGCATTCTTGAAGCTGCAGGCAATAATAAAATGATATTATCAATAATTCAAAGCAAACAAATTAATTTAGCATTACACATTTAGATAAATAGGTAAAGCATATTCACCCCCAGAAATATCAATCAAATTAGAACCCAGAAAAATGAAAGCAAAGAGCTCTCTCAATGCAGGTTCACCCTACCCTCATAAGTATAACCAACAGAAGCTCCTAACAACTCATCATCATCATGAATTTTACAAAAGATCCCTCACAAGATTATGCAAGGAGAAAATATGCTTCACATAAAATCTTAAAGATATGCCAACAACATAACTCCTCAACACTGGTACCAAACAAATATTTATACAAGTGAATTTTTCAGAATAAAATATTATGGGTATCAATGTCAGTAACTTCTCTGGTCCCACTGCAATGACAGCAGACCCAATGCATTCTAGCCTTCCTACTCATCCATGTCAACATTCACATTTCTGTCACACCCAAGTGATATTCTCCTATCACATAAGACACTGGATGAACCTTTCCATTATGCCCATCCTGCTTTGATCCTGTTGATGACATCATCCTTAATCTTTCCCCTGTTGGGGGCAATTGAACCAATAAATTGTCATTGATGATAATCAAATGACTTTTTACAGTATATGCAAAAAACAACTAGTCTTCTACAGGAAGTCCAGTAGGCGATTCTGAAACATTAATGGATGCATTTCCACTTTTTTTCTTTTGAAAAAAAAAAGGCAACTTCATTTTTTCGACAAGTCAACAGTAAATGGACATGGAGGATCATATCCTAGTGAAGAAGCTACAGCTGTTGAAAGAGAAAATCCTAGACTGGAAGAAAAACAGTTTGAAGGCAGTAGAATTAAAGAAAGGAGAGTTGTTAAGCACCATTGAAGAGCTGGATAGGAAAGAAGAGCTTGTGAACCTATCTGAAGAAGAGAAGGCAGCTAGGACTGAGGCCAAAATGTGTTTTGATAAAGTAGCTTACCAGGAAGAGATCAAGTGGAGACAACAGGCTAAAATCTCTTGGCTGAAGGTGGGGGACAGGAATACAAAGTACTTCCATGCAGTTGAGAATTGTCAAAGAAGGGAGAATACTTTGGAGAAGCTACAGGTGAGGGACAGGCTTATCGAGGATCAATCCTCTATTAAGGAGGTGGTGAAATTCTTAAAAATTTATATAAGTTAGTGTGGCCGGTCCGTCCGGGTTTGAATGGGAGCTTGTTTGAAGCCATCTCCAACATTCAAAGAGATGACCTAGAGAAACCTTTCTCAAAAGAGGAAGTTTGGGGAGTTATCACAAGCCTAGAGGGAGAGAAGACCCCTGGTCATGATGGGTTCACAATGCTGTTCTTCAAGAAATGTTGGAGTTTCCTGAAGCCAGAGGTGAAGAAGGCTTTGTCGGAATTCCACGATAGAGCATCCTTAGAGCGTAGCTTAAATTCTACGTTTATAACTTTGATTCCAAAGGTTCAGTACCCTATTCGCCTCTCTGATTACAGACCCATAAGTTTGGTAGGGGGTTTCTACAAAATTCTGGCGAAAACCCTTGCCAATAGAATGAGGAAGGTACTCCCTGAGATCATTTCAGGGGTGCAGGGGGCATTCATGCCCGGTCGACTATTATTAGAAGGTGTTCTTGTTGCTAATGAGCTGGTAGACTCGAAGTTAAGGAGTGGCAGCAATGGGGTGGTATGCAAAATTGTTTTAGAAAAGGCATACGATCATGTAAACTGGAGGTTTCTCGACTTGGTGCTGCAGAAAATGAACTTTGGCCAGAAATGGAACAATTGGGTCAGAGTGTGCATATCTACTGCTAAGTTTTCTATACTTGTGAATGGGTCATCTTCTGGCTCTTTTAGAAGTTCGAGCGGTCTTTGACAGGGAGACCCTCTTTCTCCCTTGCTGTTTATTTGTGTGGTGGAGGCTCTAGCTAGATTAACTAAAAGAGCTGCGGCTGAAGGTTGTTTGGAAGGTTTTAGAGTGGCAGAGGAAGGAACCGAGGTCCCTTTACTGCAGTATGCAGATGATACTTTATTCTTTGTTCAGGCAAAAAAGGAGCAGTTAAGTAATCTTCAGATGATTCTGGTGTGGTTCGAGGTGATTTCAGGATTACGGGTGAATTTCCAGAAAAGTGAAATTATCCCAGTTGGGGAGGTCAACAACATCCAGGAACTTGCTATGGAGCTTGGTTGTAAAGTGGGAAAACTCCCTTTCAGGTTCCTGGGCCTTCCAGTTGGAGCAAAATGTCACACCAAGTCCATGTGGGACCCGGTGATTGAAAGACTAGAGAAGAAGCTGGGGGGTTGGAAGTCCAGGTATTTGTCCAAGGGAGCTAAGATTACTCTGTTGAAAAGTGTCCTAGCTAATCTACCTATTCACTTTTTACCTTTGTATCCAATCCCAACACAGGTGGCTGAAAGGATGGAAAAGTTAGAAAGGAATTTCCTCTGGTGTGGGAAGGATGGTGAACAGAAGATTCACCAGGTTAAGTGGGAAACCATCTGCAAACCTGTCTCAAAAGGGGGTTTAGGAGTGAGAAACTTTAGGCAGGTGAATACTGCTCTCCTAGGTAGATGGCTCTGGCTCTTTAAGTCTAATCCCTGGGCTCTCTAGAGGCGGCGAATTGTGGAAAAGTTTGGAACTAGAAACTATGGATGAGACCACCTACACCCACTTCTGCTGGTTGCTCAGTTTGGAAAGGAATTGAGAAGGTTTATCCTCTTTTTGTCCAAGGGATTAGGCTAAAATTAGGGGATGGCAACAGGACTAGTTTCTGGCGAGACACCTGGTGCAATGGTTCTTCTCTAATGGAGACTATGCCTTCTCTATTCCTTATAGCAGAAGACAGAGATGTGATGGTGGCAGATCAGTTTGAGTGGCATGGAGACTATGCCTTCATTGTGAGGTTGCCCATCTGCTGTTCAATCATTTCTGCTCCCTGTTAAATGTTAGGTGGTGCTGCACCATATCTATAGCTGACCTGCTTTTCTCTTGGAAGTTGACGGGCTTAAGCAGCAGGGGTAAGGTGCTGTGGTATACGATCCCTCATGTAGTGTGCTAGGTCCTGTGGAAAGAAATAAATAGTAGGATTTTTGAAGGTCAAAGGTGCTCCATAGATGAGTTGGTGGTTCGGGCAATGGCTACTATACATTCCTGGCTGTCAGCCAAGGACTCTTTTAAGCATTCCTGGCTGTGGTCTGGGTTTTTTGTTTACTTGATTTAGTTGGGGGTCTCTTGTATTTCCAGAGAGACCAGTTTTTGTTGGCTTTTTGTATAGTTTCTGGCTGTACATGGAGTTTTTGTGGACCAAATGGTGTTATGTTTTACAGTTATACTCATTAAAACAATTACCTTACTTTTTCTCAAAAAAAAAAAAGGATCAAAAGAGAAGGGAGGGGGAATATACATGAAGGATGTACAATAAAACCAAAAAAAAAAAAACAGTCCATCTACAACATTAATGAGTTTTCACTACACACAAAAAAAAAATATGTATCCACCCCCGATTTAGAGAGTGAGTCAGCCAAAGAATTCAACTCCCTTGGAATCTATCAAAAAGAGCAAAAAACATCTACAGGTATCTCCTAAACCACATTTAGCAGATGAGCAAGTCTCCAAGGGTCCCCATCATTTGTAGGCCCAGCCAATCACCTTCCATAAGGGCTCTAGTTTCTGCTTCTGAGGCATCAGCAAAGCCTATAGGCCCCACTAAAAGCCCATATATGATTGCCTCTAGCATCCGTAACATGCCCCCCGATCCTAGCATGCCTTCTGTGGCCATCAATACCTCTGCAATTGCTATCAAACTTCAGATAAACACTAGTAGGTCATGAATCAGCATTATTCTGTACAGTTGTCAACACTATATGTAAGCATGGTTGTGAGCTACTTTTGCTTGTTTTGTAATAAAATAAAATTTATTAAAAGAAAAAAGCAAAGATTACAAGAAAAGTGAAACCAACAAGAAAGAAACAAGAATCAATATACTCCACCACTGAAACAATCAACAGCCCACCACCCCTAAGTTAAACAAGCAGAATTCCAAACTACAATCTCACAACAAACTAAACCCCATATGAGAGACCAAAGAACAACGAGACCCAACCCAATACAAGCCAACAGTCCAATCCCGAGATGAACCGAACATGATCAGATGCTCCCTACTTTGCTAATATTGCCCACCAATTCTTTTTAAAATTTTGGTCAAGGTTTGATTTGATGCAGCTCCCCAATAAGCAATTGTTAGAAAATACATAGATTGTACTGCCAGAACATAAACTTGCTTCTTGACCATATCCATAAACACAAACAGTTTGGGGATTGAGTAGTGAGGGCAAGGCATGGATTCATGTGGTAAAGATGGAAATGCAAAGAGAAAGGCTTTCTATGCAAATGCTTAGTAGGGAGAAATGTTTAGGGCACAGTAGTAAGAAAGTTAAAAGAAAACCCAATGGGTGGAGATAAGACTCCTTATCTCTAAACTTCTTTGCTGGGAAGTGATTTTGGAGATTTGGGGAGAGTCGAGGAGGGCTTTGGAAAAGGGTGGTGCAGACTAAGTATGGTTTAGGGTTTAGGGTTTTAGGGTTTAGATCCAAGGCACCTGAACCAAATTGATTTACAATGGCATTTTACCAAGATTGTTGGGAAGTACTGAAGGATGCTTTGTTTGAGGTTTTTAAAGAATTTGCAAACAATCACATAGTGAGCAGGGGTGTCAACGCCACTTTCGTGGCCTTAGTCCCTAAGAAACCTGATGCTAGTCATTCGAAGGATTTTAGACCAATTAGCTTAGTGACGAGCATCCAAAAAATTGTAGCTAAGGTTCTATCTCTGAGGCTTAAAGAAGCTATCCCCTCCTTAGTCAGCCAAGCCCAAGGGGCCTTTGTACAAGGAAGACAAATAATTGACCAAATATTGAGTGCTAATGGAAATGTGGAGGATTTGCAGAGATCAGATGGAAAAAGGCTTTGTGTGTAAGTTGGATATTGAAAAGGCTTATCGCATGGTGGACTGGAAGTTCCATCTTGAAGTCTTAAGAAATTGTGGCTTTGGTGAAAGGTGGTGTAACTGGATCTTAGGTTGTGTTAGTTCCTGTCACTATTCAATTCTAGTGAATGGAGTGGTGAAGGATTTCTTCTTAGCTAGTAGGGGTGTTAGGCAAGGGGATCCTCTCTCACCTTTTCTTTTCACCTTAGTTGCTGATGTGCTTAGTTGTTTGATCTCTAAGGCTGATAGAGAAGGTGTAGTTAGAGGGTAGAGAGTTAGTAGAAATGAGACCCCAGTTACCCATCTCCAATTTGCAAATGATATCTTAATCCTTTGTGAGGGAGCTGATATTGAGAGGGTGAAAAGTTTAAAGATGCTGATTAGAAACTTTGAAAGTTTTTCTAACTTGAAAATCAATTTTGAAAAGAGTTGCATTGCAGGGATTAATTTGGAATAAAGAGAAATGGAGGCTATTGCAGAGTGCTTAGAGTGTTCTATCTCTATTTGACCTTTGACCTATTTGGTGCTTCCTCTAGGAGAAAATCCTCAGGAGAGTAGGTTTTGGTGCCCAGTTGTAGAGAAGTTTTAGAAGAGATTGGATTCATAGAAAAAGAATTACATTTCTCTAGGAAGAATCACCTTAATAAGAGCTACACTTGCGAACCTTTTTTTTTATGAATAAAGATAATTTATTAATTCAGCAAAAGGCAATACAGGAAACCCAAGAAGAGGCACGAGCTGTTACCTCTTCAAAAAACTATTACATCAAATTACAACAAAAAAAGCCAGAAGTAGAATTACAGAGCAGCCCAAAATAAACCATCCCACCCAAAAAGAGGTAACAGTCATGTTTCTTGTAAGCCAGTTGACTTTCCTCAATAAATCTCTGTGTTGCCACATAGCTGAAGCTGGGTCTGTCAGCCATCCCACAACAATTTGAGAGTCTCCTTCCACTACTAGGTATTGAACTCCTAATTGTTCTGCAATCTGTATACCTTATACCACCGCTAAAATTTCAGCTCTATTAGAGTCTCCTATTCCCACGGAGCCTGAAAACAAGGCTAACATGTTGCTCTCCGTATCTCTTAGCACCCCTCCAATCAACAAAGGGCCTGGGTTTCCTTGGCTGCCGCCATCAAAGTTCAGCTTTATCCATCCTTCGGGCGGGGGGATCCACACTGCAAATTCCCTGTCCTTCCTTGTATGGCAATTAGCCACCGCTATCCAATTTCTCCAAATATCATTAAAGGAATAGGTATGAAAGAAGTCCATAGTTCTCAACCAATGAATGGTCCTAGTCAATATACAACCCTCAACAGCCTGAATAATTCTTTCCTTTTCCTTGAATATCCTTGCATTCCTTTCTGCCCAGATTGTCCACAATGCAGCTGCTCTCATACATCTCCACATCAATTTTCCTTTTTTTGTAGGCCACACAAAAAAGGAAGGATCGAATAGCTGACTTAAGTTTGTGGACAAATTCCACCTGCACCCAACCAAAGAAAAAATCCAATTTCAAATAGCTCTAGAAAAAGAACAAGATACAAGTAGGTGGGAACAATCCTCACCACTAGCCCTGCAAAGTACACACCAGTTAGGGGACAAACACATGAAAGGCCTTTTCTTCTGCAAGCAATCCAATGTATTAATCTTACTATAAAACACCTCCCAGCAAAAAATAACAAATTTAGGTGGAATAGGTTTAGACCAAATCTCCTTGGTTGGAAAACCCCACTGCCTCAGGGAAGAGCAAAGGGACTTAAAGAAGAGAAGAAAAACAGCCTTTTGAGAAGAAAGGATTGTTTAAAAAGTTGCAAAAATCAAAAGAAAGTAGCAAAAATCAGAGTTCAAGAGGAGAGAAGAAGAAAAAGAAGGTGGCAGCAACTTGGGTTCAGAGAGAGAGATTTTTCGAACATAATCTCTTCTCTTACTCCCTTAATTCTATTTCATTAAGTTAAACTTTAATAATTTACAGAGAAGCCCCTAGTTGGGTAGAAAATTAAAAAGACATAACATAAGAAAGAATAAATCCCAGATTAAGGCACATTACAGCAAAGAACATAAAAGATAAAAAAGGATAAACAGCCTATTGGCCATTCGGCCCATCTTCTCTACACTCCCCCTCAAGATGAACATAGATGTCAATCATGCCAAGCTTGCCAGTATCATGCTGGAGTTTAGCCTTGGGAATGCCCATGGTGAGGAAATCAACTAATTGTCCTTCAGAGGTGATGAAAGGTAGACACACTTCTCCAGAAGCCACTCTTTCTCAAATGAAGTGTCTATCAACTTCAATATGCTTAGTTTTGTCATGTTGCACTGGGTTGTGAGCAATGTTGATGGCGGCTTGATTATCACAATATAACATCATTGGCTTATCATGTTCAATACCCAGTTCCTCCATCAAGGATCTAAGCCACAATAGTTCAGAAACTCCATGAGCCATGGCTCTGTATTCTGCTTCGGTTGAAGATCGAGCAACAACTGATTGTTTCTTGCTTCTCCAAGAGACAATATTACCTATAACCAAGCTACAGTACCCAGAGGAAGATCTTCTGTCATCAATGCTTCCGGCCCAGTCAAGATCTGTGTAGGCTTCAAGTTTCATATGGCCATGCTTAGCAAATAGAATTCCCTTTCCAGGGGAGCCCTTCAAATAACACAGAATCCGCTCTGCTACTGCCATGTGAGTATCCCTGGGAGCATGCATGAACTGAATGATGCAACTGACAACATATGCAGTGTCTAGCCGAGTCATGCATAGATAAAGAAGTTTTGCAAGTAGCCTCTAGAAGACTCCCTTATCTTCTAACAATATTCCATCTGAAGCAGAGAGTTTATGGCTCATACCGATAGGAGTAGCATTTGGTCTAGCACCCATCTTCCCTGTTTTAGTGAGCAAATCAAGAACATACTCTCTCTGAGAGATAAGGATCCCATCCTTGAATCTAGCAACTTCTACACCAAGAAAGTATCTCAATTCCCCCAAATCTTTGATCTCAAACTCTGTATAAAATAAAGATTTGAGATCATTAATCCCTGAGACATCATTACCAGTCACAACAATATCATCAACATACACAATCAGGTAAACAGCCAAGGATCCTCTCCTCTTCACAAAGAGGGTATGATCAGACTGTGTTTGTAGAAAGCCAAAGCTAACAAGGGCAGCTCTAAACCTTTCAAACCATGCTCTAGGGGACTGTTTGAGTCCATAAAGAGATTTCTTTAGCCTACAGACCTTTCCTTTCATATCTGTTCCATACATCCCTGGAGGAAGAGACATATAGACCTCTTCATGTAACTCTCAATTCAGAAATGCATTCTTTACATCTAGTTGATAAAGTGGCCAGTCTTGAGTGTTCAGCCAAAGATAGCAAAACTCTCACAGAAGTCATCTTGGCAACAGGGGCAAAGGTCTCCAAATAATCAATCCCATATGTCTGTGTATAGCCTTTTGCAACCAGCCTAGCCTTGTACCTTTCAATGGTGCCATCAGCATGATATTTGATAGTAAAAACCCACTTACAGCCTACTGGATCCTTCCCTTCAGGCAAATCAACCACTTCCCAAGTGTCATTCTTGTGCAGAGCATCAATTTTTGTTCTCATAATGTCTGTGTATAGCCTTTTGCAACCAGCCTAGCCTTATACCTTTCAATGGTGCCATCAGCATGATATTTGATAGTAAAAACCCACTTACAGCCTACTGGATCCTTCCCTTCAGGCAAATTAACCACTTCCCAAGTGTCATTCTTGTGCAAAGCATCAATTTTTGTTCTCATAGCATCCCTCCATTCTGGAATAGTAAGAGCTTCTGACACAGACCTGGAAATTAGGTTAGAAGCAACAGAAGAAAGGTAGGCAAAATATGAAGGAGAGAGCAAACTATAAGAAAGGTGTTTGGAAATGCAATGTGTAGTACACTTCCCTTTTCCTTTCCTAATAGCAATGGGGATATCAAGGTCTGGGAAGGATGGCTCCAAAGGGGCTGTAACAATACCTGTTGTCTCATCTGTAACTGGAAGTGCATGAGGCTCATGTGTTGAGGGGAAACAATCTGCTCATTTCTGGTTCTCTGCCGTTGGTACAACCTGGGATTAAAAAGAGGGCGAGGAGGTAAAGGAGGAGGAATAGAAACACTGAAATGAGAGTGAAGTGATTGATCTTCCCTTGACTCATTTGAAGGAGGAAGAGACTCAGAAGACTCAACTGGGACAGGAAGAGCAAGAGCAAACATCTGTGACAAATCCTCTCCCTTTGGACAATGTCTCTCGAGAGAAGAACCATAAAAGGAAGAAAACTCATCAAAGGTGACATCCATTGAGACATACTGAGTGCCAGTCTTCGGATCAAAACAACAATAATCCTTTTGTGTGGGGGAATAAACAAGGAAGATACATTTGTGGGCTTTTGGTTCAAATTTATGTCTCTGGACACTTGGGATATGTACATAACAAGTGCAACCAAAGACACGAAGAGAAATAGGAAAAAAATCCTTGTCCGGATGAAGAAGACTGAAGGGAGACTTAAACCCTAAAACCCTGTATGGCATACGGTTTATAAGGTAGATAGCAGTGAGAACAACATCACCCCAAAATTTTGTAGGGACATGTGAGGCAAATAGAATACTTCTTGCAACTTCAACAATATGTCTATTTTTTATTTCAACAACTCCATTCTGTTCTGGTGTCCTAACACATGAGCTTTGATGAATAACCTCTAAATCAGTGAGATAACAAGTCAGGTTTTTCTCAAAATATTCTTTTGCATTGTCGGATCTAAAAATTTTAATTCTGGTATCAAACTGGGTTAGGACAAGTTCATGGAATTGCCTCACAAGTCTGGGAACTTCATCACGGGACTTCATCAAAAATATCCAAGTGAATCGAGAAAAGTCATCAATGAACAAGATAAAATATTTGTAGCCGCCCATAGAAGGTAAGTGGTAAGGCCCCCACACATCAGAGTGCACATCAGAGTGCACAATATTACACAATAGTTTAATGACTTAGTTAGGCTACTTACAGATAACAAGTTTGTATTTAGTCTGGGTACATGAAGAGCAGAAGAAAGAACCAAGGAGTCTGTAGCCTTAATGGTTCCCTTGCCGGAGATAGGGGCAAGAGAGCCATCGGCTAGGGTGATTTTGTCACATCCAAAAAGTATATCATATGAAACAAACAAAGTAGAAAGGCTGGTCATATGATCAGAAGCACCAAAATCAATAATCCAAGGGATCCTACGATTACCTGAAATGGTTGTATGATTGGCAGAAGCCCGTATACATGAATGAGCAAATGTAGAAGAGGTTGAATTTCCTGGAGGGTTGGAACAAGAGGTCACACCCTCTAGGTGACTGATCATCCTCCCAAACTTCTAATATTCTGCCTTCATAGCTACTAACTACTCACTAGTCGTCATCTCTTCAGTTTGGTATCTGTCACTATCTGGACCAACAGCAACATTGGCACTCCCTACCTTTATATCAGGCTTCTTCTTAAACCGAAGTGGTATGAGCTTAGGATGCAATTTCCAACACTTGTCTTTAGTGTGTTTTGGCTTTTTACAGTGCTCACAGATAATCTCTTTCTTCCCTGAGCTACTTGGAGTCCCTGCAACCCCCTTGGGTTTCACTCCCATATTAGCAAAGTGATCATTTAGACCAGCCCCTTGGGCCTGGACAAGTCTTTTGCTTTCTTCACTACTTACCAAGGCATATGCTTGAGACAGTGAGACACTATCCTTGGATAAAATATTTTGCTTTGTAATGTTGTACTCTAGATTTAGCATTGTCAATAACTCAAACACCCTGTTTCTCTCAACCAGTTTTCTATAAGTCTCAGCATCTTTAGTGGTATGCTGTGAAGTGGTTTGAAGGAACCGCTCATACTCATCACGCGGTACACTCACCATCTCCCTCCAAGAAGCAGATGTAGATGTGGAAGGAGTTAGGTCTTCCTGTATACTGTCACTGATATCAACCTCACCAGTTACAGCATGATTAGCCCATTTAGAGGGAGGGCCATGTAGATCATAACAGAAATTCACCGTGTGTCATTCCCTGCCACAATGAGTACACTTCCTTGCAGAGTTACTCTTTCCTTTGCCACGGCCTCCCCCTAAGTCACGACCACCACCCCGGCCAAACATGGAACTGCCACGGCCTCCTCGGGAGGCATGTGCTCCCCCTCTTGTACCATGTCCAGTTCCTCTACATGTCACAAGTGTTGATCTATCAGAATGTGTGGGATTCTCTATCTGTCCCAAAGAAATCCTACGAAGTCGTGCAAATACTTCCTTCACATATTATATTTATGTATTTTAATTTTAGATAATAGGTTTTTTAAAGCATCTATTTTAAAACTTAAGTTTACATTTTTATTAATATTATGTTTTATAATTTTTTTGAGTTTTTTGCATTTTTTTATTTTTTTGAATTTTTAACTTTTTTTAAATTGTGCGCTTGCCTCAAAAAGGCACACGCCTCACAATGGCCCTTGTGCCTTGCGCTTTTAAAACACTGGGATAATTTGGTCCATCTGGACCAAGAGGAATAGAAGGATTTTCAATAACAAGACTCTAAGTCCCGAAGAGTTCATTCAGAAATCAGTGGGCAAGCTGATTTCTTGGGTGTCTGTGGCTGCGGATTTTAGAAACTGTAATGTGTCAGATGTATTTCTTTCTAGCTCTTGATGGAAAGTGTATTTTCTGATTTGATCAGTCAGCCTGTTCTGGGACTGATCTCAGCCTCCTGTGTGTAATTTCTTATCAATAAATATTACTTTACCTTTTCCAAAAAAACAAAAGGTATTAGGGAACTTAATTCAGAAAAATACAACCTTATTGGGGAAGTGGTTGTGATTGTGGCATGAGGTGATCGGAAGTATACATGGATGCTCAAAGAATAGATGGGATGCTGCTGTATCAAGGCGAGCAACTTCGGCAACTCCTTAGAAAGGTTGTGCACAATAATCTCCCTCAGTTCCTCAGTTATATCAAGTATGATGTGTGTAATGGAAACTCTGTCCTCTTTTGGGAGGACATTTGGGTTGGAGATGTCCCCCCTGAAGATCCTTTTCCCCTCCTTGTTCTTCATTTCGTGGTACAAAAAGGAAGTTGTTTCCAAATTTTGTTCATCATTGGAAACCCCTTGGGCTCCTACTTGGGATTTCGGGTTTTGTAGAGGTTTAAGGGATGAGGAGATGGAGTGCTTAGTCAGTTTACTGTGCCTTCTTGAGAAAGTTTGTTTGAACCCCTCTGAACCTGACAAAAGAATTTGGACACCTCAATCGAAAGGATCCTTGTGCTTCTTTTTTCAAATCCATTTGTTGTTCTTTCCCTCACCCGGCCTTCCCTGTTAAGGAAGTTTGGTGCAGACCTGTTCCCCCTAAGATTATGGCTTTTTTGCTGGGAAGTGTACTATGCGAAAGTAAATACCTTGGACAATCTACAAAAGCGAAGACCTTTTTCTCTGTATTTCCCCCAACTGGTGCATCCTTTGCAGATCTCAGAGTGAGGACTGTTATCATTTACTAATTTCTTGTTCCTTAACTGCAGAGTAATGGGATTGGCTCCTCTCTTTGTTTGGGAGCAGTTGGAACTTGCCAACAGATTTAAGATTGCTTTTTGATCCCTCTACTTTTGTCTGGCAACAGAAAAGGGGTAAAATCATGTGGAGGTGTGCAAGAGCTGCATTGAAACGGACAATTTGGGAAGAAAGGAATGTTAGAACTTTCCTGGAGAAGGAAAGAAACCTTCAAGAGATTAAGGACTGTGTCTTGTTTAGGGTGATTCATTGGCTGAAATCTTTGGACTTGCTCCACCAATTCTCCTTTAATGACATTTGGAGGAATTGGGCAGCAGTGGCAATTTGTTCCTCTTCCAAGATTAAAGTAAGAACAAGCTGGTCATCACCTCCTGCTGGGTTCTTGAAGTTGAATTTTGACGGAAGCAGTCTAGGAAACCCAGGCCCCTCTAGGTTAGGTGGGGTATTGAAAAGGAAGTCGGGAATGTGATACTTATCTTCTCAGGTCCTCTAGGAGTGGGAGACTCTACTAGAGCAGAACTGTTTGCTGCCTTGCAAGGTGTACAGTTTGCAGCTCAATTAGGGGTGGAACAGCTAATAGTTGAAGGTGACTCCAAGGTTGTAATAAGCTGGTTGCAGAACCCAGAGTCGGTATTTTGGTGTTTCAGGAGTTTAAGTTGCTGACAAGAAACATGGACCTAAGAATATAATGGGTGGAGAGATCAGCAAATGCTATGGCGGACTGTCTAGCAAGCAAGGGACAGCTAGGGAACTTTTGTATTGGGCACAATTGTAACTTGTTTTTGTTTTCTTCTTTAGTGGAGAGTTTGCAGCTTGCACCTCTCCAAGGGCTGCTTGTATGTGCTAATATTTCCAAATTAATAAAAGGTTCTATTTATTTATCAAAATAAAATTGGATGGGATCACTCATTTATCAAAAAAAAAAATGGATGGGATCCAGGAACTTCAAATCAGTCCTATGGATGCTCAGTTTGGAAAGGTATTGAAAAGACTTATCATTGGTTTGCAAAAGGTGTAAAGTTCAAGGTAGGAAATGGGGAGAGGGTCAATTTTTTGAAGGATGTTTGGTGTGGGGATAGGCCTTTGAATGAGAAGCTCCCTGCCTTGTTTGAATTGCTGAAAGCTTGCAAATCCAAGATGGTAGCATGGTTTGGATCCCACAATTCAGGAGGAATCTAAATGATTGGGAAGTGGAGTGGATGGAACTACTGCAGCTCCTTTACAGAACAAAGTTGGAGTCAGCAAGAGCTTATAGTAGAATCTGGAAGTGGGAGAAGACTAGAAATATCTTCTCATTGTCCAAACAAGGTGGTAGCTCTCACTAATCCTCTAAAGAATAATATTGAAAGTTGAAACCAAAGTCATAGCACCTGAATCTGATCCATCAGAAGAAAATGTTATCCATGGCTGGTATTACAAACTTTATATATTACTCATCCAATTGTTGGGAATGAAGACTAGAAGCATAGTGCTATTTCCCATACACATGTACTAAATATTTTTCTTTTATCCAACAAGCAATAAAGCAAGCAGGTATTATGAGAAAGTGAAAAATAAACCAGCATAAGAAGAATTATCCTCTAATCAAGTCCATGTGAGCATTCAAACATATTTAGTGAAGTTCCATACTTCCATTCATGGACTTACATGGTTAATGCTAGACATGTCTCCCTTAGTAAGCTTCACCATGTCTGCAATTTTAAGCACAATGCTTTTCATAAATAAGTATGAGACATTGCCTACAAAACAAAAACAAGTATGAGATATTACTTACAAAACAATTTGCAAACTAGTCAGCAAATCCAAAGTGTCAATTATAACCACATCTAAAATATATACTTGCAAACTCAAACTTATACTGATAGTCCGGCAAGCACATAGACATATAAACCAATATATACAACTCTTAACCTTCACTTTGGTTATGAGCAAAACAAAAACACCTTCAACAACCAATCTTGGAATCTAAACAGAAAAGATTTCCAAGTTGTCCCATAAAGACCAACTCTCTCCCTCTATCGCCTTCTGGTTGAAAGGCGAGGGGGAAATAATCGAGTCAATGACAGTACACTAAGTGTAGGAGGGTAGTGTGTGGCACTAGGGGTATCTACCTAAAGGACAGTAGATGGTGGCGGTGGTGTTCTCCAAGAGGTTGAGAACGAGAGTGAGTACAAAAGGGTGAGGGAAGGTAGAGTTTTCCAAAGGGCAGAGCTCACAAAAGGTTCATGTAATGGATCAGCGTGGGGATCTTCGGAGGTCCCCTATTTATAAAGATACCCTTGGGGAAAGGAGGGAAGTTTTCCCACTTTGGAAAGGCAATCCCAAGTTTGTTGGATCTGTGATTTGTAAGTAGGTTGGGGTTTTTCCACGTGTCCATGCAGTTATGCCGGTGCAAAAGATCTCTTTCCTCCCAAAGTCCGCATGTGAGCACGAGTGCAGCTAGTCCCCTTCTAGAAGCATGACCCTATGCAGCACTGGAGACGTTACATCCAAAAACGTCTAAGTGTTGATGGAGCTATAGGATATAGGGTATAGGATCAATACACAGGTGTGAGGCTGGGAAATAGGCTTGCGATGGGGGGAGACGGTTCACATCACGAGGTCATGATGGCCTACAATGCGAAGCCGGAATGCTATAGCGCACTACATAATCATTACTACGGCATGAACCATCTGAGGCGAAGCTAGAATGCATAGTGTGTCACTACAAAGTCTTTCTGTGCTAGGACCTAGGGGAAGGCAATGAGTGTGCCCCTATTAGGCAGATGTGTTGGAACTGAGTATTGCTATTTTAATGTTTCACCGTGCTGCCATTATTTATGTGTTGGTCACTGGTGTGGACTCACCATAGGTCATTTATCGCACGTGATGCGATATCAAAATCCATGTACCTACACCAAGTATAAATATGTTGAATAATAACCTGAGACAATGGTGACCCTAGTAGAGTGGTTGCCTATTCAACCCCCCCCCCCCCCTCCCCCCTAAAAAAAAACAAAAACAAACAAGGTTATCAACCAGTGAATTGGCATAAATGATCTTCCTATAGCTACACATGAGATTTTTCCATGTGGCCATTTGATGGTAATAGGGAATCAAAGATTTTATTGGAATTTTAATCATTTATGATGGTCTGGAAGGAGAGATAATAGGTGCATATTTTAATGGCAAGTCTAAAGGTGTAATACGATTTTGTGAGGATATCTGTTCTATTCTCTGGAGTCTTGGACCATCGCTCGCCCAGAATTGGAAGATCTTTATAGAGCTCTTCTGCCACAGATTTTTGGACAAGTCTAGACTAAGTGGATGAGGATGTATAGCTCATGTGCATTTTGTAGTCAACCAAATTTTCTTATAGGTGGTCATTTCTAGCCCAACCTAGCCCACAAACTTCTGGCTTGGGCCTAGGTTATGTGTCCGGCCTCAGCTTGGACCTGGGCCCAATCAGGCCCAAAAATAAGTGGGCCAGACCTGGGCCAAATAGTTTAGGCCCAATCCATCCCTAAACATAGTTGCCAATGTGACACCTATGCAATAAGGTGCCCTACAGCCCCACCTTTTCTTTTCTTCTTTTCCTAGGACAAAAATAGGGCTCAGCCCCTAGATCTTCTTAACTTTCTTTTTCTTTCATCTTTTTCTTCTCATGGATATGTTGATTTTTTAAGTTTTAATACAAAGCTTATACTTTCTTATGAAGGTTATAGAGAACTACAAATGAAAGATGGTTGCCAGTTGCTGTTGAACCTAGGGAGTTACCCTAGGGGATTCATGATTTTTATTTAAGAAAGTCATCACCTAGGCAACTATGCAACAAGGCACCCCCCCCTGTCACCTAGCCGTGCCGTGGCGCCTTGAAATGGAATCAGGTGGATGACTAGGGACATTGACATGAGAATTAGATGGGTATAGAGAGCTGCCAATAGCATGGCAAATGGTCTAACAAGGCAAGGGGTGGGAACAGATCTCTGAAAAAAGATCTTTGGAGGAAATGATAGACAGCATAAAACTAAAGGTAGCTTTGTGGATAAAGACATTGGATTGCTTCCAAAATTTTTCTATCACTGATATTTTAAGGGCCTGGACTGAGGTAGAACACTCATCAAGAGTTAAAGATAGAATGCTAATGGAGTTGAAGCCTCCAGAAGGTAACAAAGTCAAGCTAAATTTTGATGGGAGCTCCCTTGGAAATCCAGGAATGGCAGGAACAGGACAGGTAATCAGAAATTCAGAGAGAATGATATTGGCCTTATATTCAGGACTGATTGGCAAGGGAAACTCCTTGAAATCTGAACTGTTGGCCTTACTACAAGGGCTCAAATTAGCTAAGCAGTTGGGATTCAAATTGATTGAGGTTGAAGAGGACTCAAAAGTAGTTGTCTCTTGGGTAAACACAAATAGGCATATCCCTTGGACTCTTAGACATGTGATAAGAGAAGTGGAACAGGTTGCAAAGAACATAGGGGCAGAATTTTAAGTGGATCAGAAGGACTGAAAATAAGTTTGCTGACTCCCTTGCTAAACAAGGAGTTACAAGACAACATTTGTTCTGGGCTTCTATGTAACTTGGGTGTTGGATCTGAAGAAAGGGATTAACATTTCAGTATTCATGTTGTACTAAGCACATTTTTTCTATTTAATATAATAAAACTAATTTTCTGTTGATCAAAAAAAGGCAGGAAGAGAATCAAGAGATCAAATGTTTTGGACACAAATTATCGGTCAAAAAAAATGCTTTGGACACAAATGTAAGTGAAAGAAAGGAGAGAGAAGGTAGAAGAGTGAACATACATTTTATTGTTTTATAATTAACAAAATTGAAGGTTACTAATCAAAAAATAAAGGACCCAGTTATCTGGGGTCTTAGGAGGGGTAGATTGGAAATGGAACTAACCTTAAGCGTTTTTAGCACAAAGTAGCTCAACCCCTAACCTATGCGATAATGTGGCCTCCTAGGGTAGTTCCCTAGGTTCAATCATATTTCCTTAATAAATATCAATAATTTTCATAAGAAAAGTACAAACTTCATGTTAAAGTATAGAAACTCAACATATTCATGAGAAGAAAAAGAAGAAAGAAAAGAAAATTCAAAAAATATAGGGGCTGAACCCCTGTTTCTGTTATAGGAAAAGAAGAAAAGAAAAGGTGGAAGAAAAAGAATTTAGTATATAAACACAAAATTAGTAAAGAAAAATAAGAAAATGTGTTGATTGGACAACATTTTATGTTCTTCCTTACTGGTTCAGGTTTTCAAGTCTTTGAGGGTTCAATACAGCATTTAGAAATGTTTGTGCTGATTAACCCCTAACAAATAAGAAAATAATAAAAAGTAATTAGTATATAAACACACAAAATGAATATTTTAGCTTAAAAATGTCTATTTTATAATTATAACCTCAAAAAATCAAGAAAATAGAAGTTTTTTATAACACGCTATAGAAAACTGCTTGGCAATTTGGCGAGGCGAGCCTCCAAGGGCGCCTTGTCGCCTAGGCGTCGCCTTTAAAACTATGGTGGCTACTCTCACTCAAAACTCATGTTCTCATGCTAGTCAGCCTACGATTTCACCATTATACTAAGCAATGGCCCCTAGGTAACAGGTAGTAGCAAATCAATAATAGAAACTAGGTAAACTTCACTGAACAAAAACATTAATCTAGAAAACTATGTCACACTGAAACACTCAATCAATAAATTCATAAGATATTAAGGCTCCGTTACGAAGAGTGTAAACACCGGTGTTTGAAGGGGTATTGGGCTCAGCCATAATCTTTTTTAGTGTTTGAAGGGTTGGAGAGGTCGCAGCTTGTGCCTCTCCAAGTGTCTTCTGTAAAAGTTGCTCCTGATTTCTTTCTCTAATAAATTCTTCATTTATCAAAAAAAAAGTGTAAACACTGGTTCGAGACATATATGCTCTGGTTCAGTTTTGCAGGCATTTGGTAAGAATACATGTGTAGTGAAAATGACAGTCATCACTCATCACAAATTCCAAGACATGTTTGCATTCAAAAAACGTAGATTCCAGTCTTAGAATTCATGTTTGTACCCATCACAACCAAAACCATTTGGTAAGAACACCAATTTATCTCCTTTTACTGAACAATAAAAAGGCCAAATTTATCAATACAAAACTAAACCATCTTTGCATTTTCATGAACCAGCGTATTTGTATTTGCACTCTTCCCAAGGGCAGCCCAGTACATGAGACTCCTGCCTATGTGGGCTCTGGGGAGGGACAGATGTACACAGCCTTACCCCTAAACATAAAGAGAGGCTGCTTCCAAGGTATTTGCACTCTTCCTAAATGGAGACTAAATAGCACAAAATTGTTAATGAAAAAAATTAAATAGCACAAAATCTAATCTTCAAAGTCACAAGCCCCCATTACCAAAATGTCATATACCCACATGCATTACAATCTTTATTTAGATATACTTTACCCGCAGCAGTAACTTCTTAACAACAAATTTTCAATGTCTAGGGATGCAAAGGCGTACCAAGTTTGAGTAGCAAATCTGAAATGACAGCCAACATATGCTTATTTGGAACCACCCCGGCAGTAGTGAGCATGTTCTCAAATACATTACAAATAGAAGAGATGACTACAGATTCAGTGGTATCCCTTAGTTTATCCTCATATGTTTCATTTTCACTGGTCAATAAAGTCATTTGATTGAGAAGGTGGCTGATCAACTCTTTCAAGATACCTGCAGCCTGTGATGCTGTACTAGCCTCAGAAACTAGAAGACCTGCAAATATGGTAAAGGGATCAGTATAAATATATATTTGCTGATCAAAAAAAATCAGTATACATATATATTTTTCCTTTGCTTTTTTTTATAAGTAAAAGATTCTTTAAAATTTCATTAAATCAGAAAAAAAATAAGCAACTGTTACAAGCTTCCCCAATGGAGGCACGAGATGCAGCCTCACTCATAAAGAAAACACAGCACAAAAATTACAACTAAGCCCAAAACAATTGATCCCTAGTTACCCCTTGCTTAGCTAATGAATCAGCCATAGCACTTGCCTCCCTTCCCACCCAGTATAATTAAGCTCATCTGTTGTGTTAACCATTTGAATTTCTTCATTTCATTTCAATAGCACCATATCACTGAATCCGGGTCTTTTAACCAGCCCACCACCACCTTGGAATCCCCTTTAATCACCAGGTCTTCCAAGTCCATCCCTTTTAGAATCTGGACACCTTGTAGGACTGCAAACAGTTCAGCCCTTGTAGAGTCTCCATTCCCCACCGGTCCTGAAAAAAGTGCCATGAGATTTCCTTCCCTATCTCTTATGACTCCTCCAATTCCAGACAGACCTGGATTGACTTGGCTACTTCCATCAAAATTTAATTTCAAGAGGTGCCCATAAAAACCTTGTTTTTGTCTTCTGTACTGAACTAGAAGCCACTGATAACCAGTTCCTCCAAATACCATCGAAGGAGAACTGTCTAAAGAGATCCAAAGTTAGTAGCAAATGTGTAACTCTGGTCAAGATACAATCCATAATTTCTTGCTTGCTTCTCGGGTTCTCTTGGAAGATCCTAGCATTTCTTCCCTCCCATAAGGTCCAAATCACTGCTGTTCTGGTGCATTTCCACATTATTCTTCCCCCTCTTTTTGGCCACACAAAGGTAGCTGGATCAAACAAAGAAAACCTATGCATGTATCATGGTAGGATACAAAAATTATTAATATTTCAATATATGAAATGTTACCCAAGCTTCCAAAAAAGTGCAATATTTACATAATAATAACTGCAAAAAAAGAGAAGTTGATCCACAGCCAATCCCAAGTATATTCTATAAAATCAAAAATAAAGATGCATCCATTATAAAGGGAAAAAGACAATGTAGCATAGTCTTGAAGATTCAGACAAATTGGAAAAAAAAAGGATCCTAACATAGAAGCAAGGTTCAATATGAACCAAAAATCTTACCCAAACACAGCTTTTTTCAAATCTTGAGATTCAGGATTGACCACCATTCATTTTTTTCTTTTTTGTAAAAGGTAAGGTATTTTATTAAATCACATAACAGTACAAAGGAGCCTAGGCCAGTAGAGGCTGCCTAGAGCCACCTCAGATTACAAATGCATCCAAGACTGAGAACTAAACAACAATCGGATGTTCTGATTTTTAAATTCCTCCATTACCGACACCCGAGACAGTAATTTTCCCACAGCTTTCTGCACCATTTCCTCTGGAGATTTAGCTTTACCCTGAAAAATTCTGTTGTTTCTTTCAATCCAGATAGTCCAAATCACCGCAGACGGAATAGTGTTCCAAACCAAGGTTCCTTTCTTGCTGAGACCCTCAATTCTCCAACAATACAGCAGTTCCTTCACAGAATTTGGCATTACCCAACTGACTTCCAAGGCCTGAAGGAAATGCCTCCAAATATAAATTGAAACTGGGCAATGCAAAGAAAGATGCTCAATAGTTTCTGCTGACCCACCACACAAGCCACATGACATGTCCAGAATCTGAATGCCACGTTTCATTAGATTAACTCTGGTTAGACAGTTATTTAAAGCCATTGTCCAGAGCAGAAACTTCACTTTAGAAGGACTAGTTGAGTTCCAAATTTGCCTAGCCGGAAAGTTCACATGACCTGAACTTATCAACTTACTGAACATAGACTTTACAGTGAACCAGCCATCAGCTTCCCATTTCCATCTCCAAGCATCCTCCTTGTTCAAGTCAACCCTCTGATTATGAAGCAAGCCCAACAGATCCGCATACTCTTCCACTTCCCAATCAAAGAGGCTCCTCCTACAAAGCAGATTCCAACTAATAGAATTAGCAGAAGCAATGAAAGTCTCAGCAACCGAGGAATCCTGATTTACAGAAATTTGATACAAGAGAGGAAAGGCATCTTTCAGACACACTTCAGAACACCAAGAATCTTTCCAAAATTTAATTCTTTCCCCATTTCCCAATTTATATCCGATTCCTTCCTCAAATAGAGTAGAGATCTTCAAGATACCTGTCCAAATGGAACTTATCCCTCATGCAATAGGACACTTGGATCTCCAATCACCCCAATCCACCCCATATTTATCCACAATAAGCTTTCTCCACCATGCATTTCTTTCATTTGCAAATCTCCAAAGCCATTTACACAGGAGGGCAGAGTGGAACTTCTTCAATTTTCTTATTCCCAACCCACCAACTTCCTTTGGAAGACACACTTGGTCCCAGTTTACAATATGAACCTTCTTCTCCTCCTCCCAACCTCTCCAAAGAAAGTTTCTCTGTATTTGCTCCAATCTATTTGCTACTTTGGATGGAATAGGGAAGAGGGAGAGGAAATAAGTAGGAAGATTAGAGAGAGTGCTCTTTATCAATGTAACTCTCCCCCCAAAATAAAGAAATTTAGCTTTCCAAGATGCCAATTTCCTCTCCATTCTCTCAATCACTGGAACCCAAGTCTTAAAGGAAGTACATTTAGCTCCAAGAGGAAGCCCCAAGTACTTGACCGGAAGATGGGCAGTCTGACAAACCATTACTTCTGCACAATCATCTAGATTTGTAACATGACCTACAGGGATGATCTGAGATTTACTCAAATTAACCTTGAGGCCAGACACCACCTCAAGCCAACTCAAAGTTCCAAGCACCACCTCCAGCTGACTTGGGGAAGCATCAACAAAACATAAAGTGTCGTCGGCAAATTGAAGAAAATTAACTTTTTCCTTGCCTAGCGCAATTGCAAAGCCATCCCAACGCCCATTCTCAACAGCCTTCTTGCTAAAAAGAATTAGAATTTCCATGACACAAATGAAAAGCAAGGGAGAGAGAGGGTCACCTTGCCTCAAACCTCTAAAGCTCCCAAAAAACCCCGTCGATTGCCCATTAATTAAAATGGAGAACTTAGGGGTCTTGACACAAACTCTGATCCAGTTTCTTCAATTCTGCCCAAAATTCATTTTCTCCAACACCAGGTCCAAGCAATGCCAGCTTACATGATCATAAGCTTTTTCAATATCAAGTTTACACATAACACCTGGGGTCCACTCTCTCCTTTTGGATTCCAGCAATTCATTAGCAATGATAATCGAGTCAACCATCTGTCCACCCGGGACAAAAGCACTTTGAATGCAAGAAATAACACTGCCTAACACACATTTCATCCTTTCTGCCAAGACTTTAGCCAAGATTTTGTAAAAATTGTGCAAGAGACTAATGGGCCTCAAATCCTTTATACTGACAGCCCCCTCAAGTTTTGGAATGAGAGTGATGAAAGTTGCATTCAGGCTTCTTTGAAATGAGGCATTAGTATGAAATGCCTGGAACACCAGCATCAGATCATTCTTCACAATATCCCAACATTTTAAATAAAATAGATTAGAAAACCCATCCGGACCCGGTGACTTTTCACTTTCCAGCTTCTTTACTGCATCCTTAATTTCCTCTTCAGTAAAAGGTCTCTCAATCCAGACTTTCTGCTCTTCATTTAATTTATTGAAAGGCAGCTCGGAGGGAAAAGGTCTTTGAACCCACCTCTCTTTATAAAGGTTCTTATAAAATGAAGTAGCCACAGATTTAACCTTAGAGCTAGATTCACCACTCCTGTCCTCCCACACCAACTTGCTGATTGAAGAGATCCTAGCACGAGCATTTGCCATTTTATGAAAAGTAAAAGATCAAGACTATAATCAGTCTTGAATCCTAATAGGTTTTAGGTTTGCAAAACAGAAGAAAAGTGAGAGAAAGGAGAGAGAATAGAAGAGAAACAAGAGAACACAAGTTGTTGAAAGAAGGGACAGAAAAACTAATCTGCCGCCGCCACTCTCTTAATATTTATAGGTTATGTTTAGTACATAATGGAAAGGATACATCTGCCCTTAGTACTTACATAATAAATAAAGTAAATAAAAGCTTAAATAAATAACAACTGAATTAACAAACTAACTCAAACTGACACTACTATAATTGAAACAAATAACTACACTGCTGTCCTACGAACACAGTGGGGACCACTGCAGTGGGGCCCACATCAGTGTTCTCTACACTCCCCCTCAAGTTGGGAGTAGATATCTATCATTCCCAACTTGGATAGGTCTATCTCTAACTTCTTCCTTGGTACAGCCTTGGTGAGGATATCTACGAGCTGCATATTAGATGTGATGTACGGAAGACACACTTCTTGTGATGTGACCCTTTCTCGCACAAAATGTCGATCAACTTCGATATGTTTAGTTCTGTCATGCTGCACTAGGTTGTGGGCTATATTAATAGCTGCCTGATTATCACAATACAGCATTAAGGGCTTTTCATAGTCAATACCCAACTCTTTAAGTAGTGACCTCAGCCATAAGATTTCAGCAACTCCATTAGCCATTGACCTGCACTGGAGCGGGAAACAACACTCTGCTTCTTACTCCTCCAAGAGACAAGGTTACCTCCCACCAGGGCACAATATCCAGAGGTAGACCTTCTGTCATCAACACTTCCAGCCCAATCGGCATTTGTATAGACTTCCACCCTCATGTTGTTATTGTTCTTGAACAATATACCTCTACCCGGGCATCTCTTCAAATATGCTAATATTCTCTTTGCTGCAAGAAGATGAGAAGTTCTAGGGGAGTGCATGTACTGGCTAACAACACTAACTGCATAGCTGATATCCGGCCGAGTGAGGCAGAGATATAGAAGCTTTCCAACCAACTGTTGGAACAAAACTTTGTCTTCAAGAGGCTCCCCACCCTCTGCACTAATCTTGTGATTTTGTTCGATGGGTGTATCAGCCGGCTTAACACCCAACTTTCCAGTTTCCGCCAACAGATCTAGAACATATTTTCTCTGAGAGATAAAAATCCCCTGCTTGGATCTAACAACCTCAATACCCAAAAAGTACCGTAGTGCACCAAGATCTTTCACCTCAAACTCTTGATGGAGCTGTTTGAGGGACTCAATCTCATGACTGTCATTTCCTATCACCACAATATCATCAACATATACTGCTAGTAGTGTCAGAGAGGACTCCACCCTCTTGATGAATAATGTATGATCTGACTGGGCCTGTACATAACCAAACTTTCCAAGGGCTAATCTGAACCTATCAAACCAGGCTCTAGGTGACTGCTTCAAACCATACAATGCCTTGTTCAGTCGGCAAACCTTCTTACCTGTCTCTGTATCATAGAATCCAGAAGGCAACTGCATGTAAACCTCTTCTTGTAAGTCTCCATTCAGAAAGGCATTTTTAACATCCATCTGAAACAGGGGCCAAGAATGATTTGCTGCAAGGGATAACAGAACTCGGATGGTGGTCATCTTGGCTACTGGGGCAAAGGTCTAGAAGTAGTCTATATCATAAGTCTGAGTGAACCCCTTTGCAACCAGCCGGGCTTTGTACCTTTCAATAGAGCCATCAGCATTATGCTTCACAGTGAACACCCATCTGCATCCCACCGGTTTCTTTCCTTTTGGTGTGTCAACCAGTGCCCAAGTATTATTCTTCAACAGGGCATCCATTTCGACTTGCATTGCATCTTTCCATTCTGGAACTGATAAGGCTTCTTGCACTGTTCTTGGAATAGGGACATCGGCAATGGAAGTGAGATAGGACCGGTAAGATGGTGACAGACGATCATAGGATAAGAACTGTGAGATGTTGTGAGTTGTAGAAGTGGTGCAATGTCGTTTCCCGTTGCGAATGGCAATAGGGAGATCAAGGTCATCCACAGGAGGGGAAGTGGCAACAGTGAGAGGTATCTCAGTAGGCTCTGGATCTAGAGCCGCAGAAGGAACTGGAGCTGGCCGAGACTGCCGAAGACTAGGATCAACCTGCCTGCATCGCCTGTGATAGACTCTCAACTCCGGCTCCCTCTGACCACCCTCACCACTACAACCTTCATTACCCAGTGGAATAGGTAAAGGAACAGCCCCACTTCCACTTTCATTACTCTCCCCCTGAGGAAAGAAACTCAAAATAGCCCCCCACTTCCACTTTCACTGCTCTCCCCCTGAGGAAAGAAACTCAAAACAGCCCCATTCTCACTGCCCTCCCCCTGAGGAGAAACCCTAGGATAATAGGGTGTCTCCTCAAAGAAGGTGACATCCATGGAGACAAAACGTTTCCCTGAAACCGGATCATAGCAGCAATAACCCTTTTGAGTTTGTGCATAACCAAGGAAAATGCATTTGGAGGCCTTAGGTTCAAACTTGGAATGATGAGGCCCGAGAAGCTGAACGAAACAGGTACAACCAAAGGTTTTAAGGGGAACAATGAACAACTCCTCGTCTGGGTATAGAAGGGAAAAGGGGGTTCTCATATCAAGGACCCGGGAAGGAACTCGATAATGAAATATACTGTCGTGAGGATAGCATCACCCCAGAAGCGAATAGGTACATTGGAGGTAAACATAATGCTTCTAGCCACCTCCAAGATATGCCTATTCTTCCTTTCGGCAACGCCGTTCTACTGTGGTGTATAAGGGCAAGTACTCTGGTGAATAACTCCATGGCTAAGAAGGTAGGAGGTCAATGGCTGAGCAAAGTATTCCTTTGCATTATCAGATCTAAGAACTTTGATTTTGGTCCCAAACTGAGTGAGAACCATCTGATGGAAGTTTTGGGTCAGAGCAGGAACCTCATCCCGAGAACGCATAAGATAGACCCAAGAAAACCGGGTATGGTCATCAACAAACAGTAGAAAATATCTGTACCCACCCATAGAAGAGATATGATATGGCCTCCAAACATCAGTATGCACAATATCAAAAGAGGAATTACTCCTTTAATTACTTAAAGAATAAGAGGTTCTACAATGTTTGGCAAACTCACAACTCTCACACCTCAACTTTGATAACTCAACAGACTCAAATAAAGCAGGAAACAGACTCTTCAAAGACTTAAAAGACAAATGACCTAATCGGTTATGCCAAAGCATAACCGAACTCACAGACTGGGAAACAAAAGACTTCCTATCCACTGACTCCTCCCGACGAGAACTCTCTCCAAGCAGATAGATCCCGTTCGTCTCACGGCCAGTCCCAATCACCTTCCTCGTCTCCAAATCCTGAAAAACACATCGGTCAGGGAAAATGGTTACTGAACAGTTCATGTGTTTGGTAATACTACTAACTGAAAGCAGGTTAGTATCAAGCTTGGGAACATGCAAGACAGAAGATAAAGAGATAGTATCCGATAGCTTGATGTCCCCCTTGCCCGAAATGGGAACAAGAGAGCCATCAGCAATGGATACTCTATCTCGGCCAAAGGACAAGTGATAAGAAGTGAACAAAGATGGCAAGCTAGTCATATGGTCAGATGCACCTGAATCTATTACCCAGCAGTAATCAGTATTACCTGGAGCTGACGCATGGTAAGCTGAGGCTCGAGTACCTGAATGTGCAAATGCAGATGTGGCAAGAGCTGATGGTGACTGAGATGGCTGAGCTGAACTCCCAACTTCCTTTTCCAACTGTATGAGGGCAGCCCGAACAGCAGCTAAAGTCTCTAGGGATGTGCCTGATGAGGATGTTGAATCGGTGCTCACTGCCATATGAGCATTACCCTTCTTATTTCTTAGTTTTGCTGGGACCAAGTGAGGATGTAGCTTCCAACAAGTATCTTTTGTGTGCTTGGGTTTCTTGCAATGTTCACATACCATATCCCGTTTATCTTCCTTCTTCCGGTCCCTTTCTGAGTCACCCCCTGGCTTAGGTTTAATAGCTGTCAAGGCTGGGAAAGAGGGCTGAGGCTGCATCATGACTTTCCTCCTAGTCTCTTCACTATGCACCAGGGAGTATGCTTGAGAAAGGGTCACACTATGTCTTGTCAATATCTGTTGTCGCACAATGTCATATTCTGAATTCAAACCAGCCAGAAACTCAAATACCCTATTCGTCTCGACTTGCTTTCTTTGAGTCTGTGCATCTTTGGGACTCTCCCACTCAAGGGTCTCTAGATGGTCAATCTCATGCCACAAGGATTTCAAGGTAGAGAAGTAGACAGAAACTGGCTTCTCTCCTTGTCTAAGGTTGTTCACCTCAAAAACTTCAGTTCATAAGCTCTGGCAACATTAAGGGGTTGGGAATAGGTTTCTTTCACAACATCCCATATCCCTTTGGCTGTCTTTGCCCACAAGTAATTTCGGCTGATATGTGGCTGCATAGAATTACACAGCCATGCCATAACCAAATAGTTCTCTTGAACCCACTTGGTGTATGTTGGGTCCTCCTTGGAAGGTTCTTTCACATCTCCCAAGAGGTAACCCAGTTTTCCCCTTCCTCCAATAGCCATCATGGCTGATTGAGCCCACTCCAAATAATTTGACCCATCAAATCTCATAGTTGTAATCTGAAACCCGGTTTCAGATACACTACCATAACTGTGGTTTCCAAAACTACTTTCTCCCTGACCCTTAAACTCCATCTTTGATCAAGATTCAGTGGCTACAAACTGTTAGAGCCACTATACCAAAAAACAGAGTCAAACAAGCAAGTCTGGAATCTGATCCGAAACCAACACAAATCTGATCTGATATGAAATCTGATCTGATCCGATCTGAAACCAACCCAAATCTGATCTGAAATCAATCGGCATGCACAGTACCAGGCAGCCTATCAATCTGAGATGCTATTTTCTGAAATCACTACTGTGGGGCCCACTGCTGCGAGAGCAAAATTAGGGTTTCAACTGTAGGTCTGAAGTAAGTGCTCAATTGCACTCTCCCAATCCGCACAAGTGAGACTTGTCGTAGGGCAATATGAAACCCTAAAAATTAATCACCTTTAAAAAGGGGGGTTCAGCCCAACAGTCAAATCCTAGAAACAAACTTAAACACAGTTCAGCAAGCCAAACCCTAAAAACAAACTTGAACACAGTTCGGCCCCTCTTTCTAGATAGGTCCAACCTATCTCGACTGATTGCAGTCTCTGAAACTCAGTAAAAAAAAAAACTTACTTATGTACTTCGGTTTACTGTCTTCTAGGGTTACCTGAACCCTAACCTTCGCTGCCTCTTCCTGATTACCAACTCGCTGCAAGCCGCGGCAAGTCTTCAACTGCTGCGAACCCCTTCTGGTAATCTCCAAGATTCAACCACCGAAACCTTCTTCAAAGCTTCCAGCCCTAGCTAGTCCTCATGTGGTCGGCTGGACTAGACACACATGAGAAGCCCTAGATAGCTCTGATACCAAGTAGAAGATCAAGACTGTAATCAGTCTTGAATCCTAATAGGTTTTAGGTTTGCAAAACAGAAGAAAAGTGAGAGAAAGGAGAGAGAATAGAAGAGAAACAAGAGAATACAAGTTGTTGAAAGGAGGGACAGAAAAACTAATCTGCCGCCGCCACTCTCTTAATATTTATAGGTTATGTTTAGTACAATGGAAAGGACACATCTTCCCTTAGTAATTACATAATAAATAAAGTAAATAAAATCTGAAATAAATAACAACTGAATTAACAAACTAACTCAAACTGACACTACTATAACTGAAACAAATAACTACACTGCTGTCCTACGAACACAGTGGGGACCACTGCAGTGGGGCCCACATCAGTGTTCTCTACATGAAAGAACTTCGTATTTTTATCCCCCTCTTTGAGCCAAATAGATTTAGCTCTTTGTCTCCACTTCATCTCTTCCTCTATTGCCATCTTATCATATCTGAGTTTTGCAATTGACCTCTTAAGTCTCAGATCTTCAGTCAAGGAACCCGCCTCTTCAGCTCTGTCAATCTCGACAATGGTGCTCAACAAAGCCTTCTTTTCAGTATCCATCTTCATATTCTTCTCCATACTCCAAATTTTTAATTTACCCTTGATGTCTTTTAGTTTTGATGCCAAAACAAAAGAGCTAGAACCCTCCACCTGCAACTCATTCCACACAGATCTGATTAAGGGGATAAGATTTTCCTCCTCAAACCAAGCATTTTCAAATTTAAACGGGGATTTGACTGTCTCACGAAGACCACAAACAAGCTGAATAGGACTGTGGTCGGACACCAGTCTAGGAAGGGTAAGCTGCCTGAAATCAGGAAAAAATTCATTGCAGTTTGAAGATACCAAAAATCTGTCCAGCCTTACCAGAGTCAGGACTGATTGATTATTAGTCCAAGTGAATCTATTACCCTGAATTGCAACATCCATTAACTCCATACTATTAATGAAGCCAGCAAACATGTTAATCAAGCCAGTTCTTCTATCCCTTGTATTCTTCTCATCCACCGAAATAGTTGCATTAAAATCACCCCCGATTACCCAAGGATAATTCTGAGGGTCTCTCAAGTGTGCTAATTCCTCCCAAAAAGCCGCCTGAAGATTTGAGTCAACAGGACCATCTTGTAATTTCAGCCTTAGAGAGATTGAGAAGTTACCAATTCTGATGGAAACCAGAGAACAGAAAGTAGGGTCCCAAAAGCTCTCACAATACCACCAGCACTCCCAAACGCAGTCAAGGCCTTCCATCTGACCTGACTCTCCCCCCAGACACTTCGAACCGTAGCAGCATCAAGACTTTCTAGCTTAGTTTCTTGAAGCAAGACTATCTAGACTTCAATTGTTTCAGGGAATTACATACCATCACCCTCCTCCTTCCCGACCCCAGACCTCTAACATTCCAGGAAAGGATTTTCGATTCCATAGGATTTAACTGATAACAGGAACCCATACCTCACAACTTCTTAGACCCCCTTCCCGCCCCTTCAATGCTCCCCACCTTATCATTCAAACCCCACGTTAATCTCATCATTTCTCTACTTCTCTTTGTTTTTGTTTCCCCTTTTTTTTGCCACCAATTTTCCCCTCTCCATGAGCACTCTTTGTTCAATCCCTTTCAAAAATTTGATAGTTTTAGCTTCCGTCCCTTCTATGAAGTCTCCATTGGTATTCCCAGGAAATTCCCCAACCCCAGAAGTTTCGACGTCACCCAAGAAGAAGGATTGTTTTCAGACACACTGTGTTTACCTACCTCCGCAGCTAATAAACTAGACTTACCCTTGTTTCCTATCAAGAAATCTTCTTCGCTTCTCATTGGATCAGGACTTCCTATACTAATCCCCAACTCTTTGGATTGGTCATGACTGTTTCCCTCATTCTCGCTTTGAACCTCCTTTCCCAACACTGCAATAGGGGTTACCACCATCGGAGTCTCTTCCACTGGCACCAGAGGAAGCTCTTGAATTTGTCACCGCCTAGTATCTGACTCCAACGAACCTTTTGAAGAAGACTGAACCTTTTGGGAAGACGAAGCAGCCTGACTCGGGCCTCTTAGCTCCATTTCTTCAGAACTGGAAACCTGGACCAAAGGAGAATCAAGACTGGGATTCATCGGCTATTTGGAAGGAAGACGGACCCAAGTTGGCTCCAGTCGAACCAGGGTATAAGATGTTTGTCTTCTAGTGGGCCACCGAGGCTCACTAAAAAATGTTTTGACCTCGTTTCTCTTAAACGCTTGTCTGGATTGAGCAAACAGATTATTAAGGCTAACTTGACCCGAGACCGGCTCCTAAGTCCAAATCTAAGCCACCTCACCATCATTGGAATCCAAAACAGCCCCTTGTCGAGCCTCCCACCCCATACTCCTCGAAACATCAACATCTGGTTCCACGTGCATCTCTTTGATGCACTGCTTAATTAGAATTTTTAATTCCTCCACCCTCGAGAATCCCCCACATCTTCCCTTCATTAATTCTGGCGCACTAGACTCGAAAATATCATTTTGAAGACGATCCTAGCCATCCAAAGAGACTGCTTGTGAACAGACCAGATTCACCCCACGATCATCATCTTCCCCTCCGTCGAACTCCGGCGATTTGCTTCTCAGTAAACTTCTCTGAGCATCTTGAGGCAGCGAAACCTCTCCCTCATCTTCTAAGACCACAATATTTGAAATCTCCGAGCTCATTCCCTACAACCGGGTCTGATTGTTCACATGATTCTCCTACATCCAACTTCGAACTATTGGCAGGGATTCGGGCCAGATGCAGACTTCAAACAGCGACTCCCCCACAACAATCTTCACTTTTTCAGGAATATGACCGGATCTTCTCACCTTCATTCGAACCCACTCACAAGTTAATAGCTCCTCGGAGGAATCGTCAGTTTCCACAAAACCACCACACACATCCCCTATGGCTTTGATCACACTCAGACACCACAATAACAGGGGAAGACCAAAAACCCTAACCCAAATGGTTTTCGATCGATCAGAGTCTTCGCTTGATTTCGGATAGAAGCAACCAGCTCTTGCACCCCATTCTCCCCATTTGCCATGGACCCTGATTGAGGATCCATGCCGCCGCTGATCTCGACAAGAAGATAAACAAGAAGAGGTCATCAGCTAATTTCTTTATTCTCACTCCCCCCACATCCTTCCAGTATCTGCTTACCCAGTTTTCCACTTCTTGAAACCCTACCCTCCGCTGGAATCTCCCCACCAAGCAATCTCGCAGGAATCTCCTTCTAGCCTCAACACCTTGGACCTCTGTCACTATCACCTGCTTTTCCTCCACCTTCTTGATTCCTGACTGCCCAAAATCCGGCCAAACTCCAGCCGCAACCGCCTTACTGTAAGAGAAATGCGGTCTCCTCCTCGCCCCCTTCTCTTCACCCCTGTACCAGTTGCTAGCTTCCCATCTCCTCCCACCTCCCCGAACTCTCCGAAGAAATCTATAACGAAACATCTTCACCCCTAATTAGGAGATTCAATCATGGCAGAAAAGTCGAAACTTCAAAATCATTTACACAAGTAGCATTCAAACACTAATGAGACAGAGGGAGCAAACATGAAGAGAGATACATCTGCCTTTGAGTTTCTTTTGTAACACAAAATTTGCAAAGATTCTTCTATTCTCTCTTCTTTGCCTTCAAATAATCTCCTTTTCTTTTCCTCCCGAAGGCCCCAAAATGCAGTGAACATAACCTTATGGATAATAAAACCAAAAGGGAAATTGAATGAGAAGCAAAAGGAATAAGTGTTGAGATGGCACTCCAGCAAAGAACCTTATAGCCAGGAATAAAAACCAAACTAGAATGCATCTCAAAATCAATCATTTATTATAATATTAGGAGCACTCTAGAGGTTGTGCCACAAGCATTGCTTGCAATGTTCTTGAACTCCAGATAGTCCATAACCTAATTTAAAATGAGAGCCAACATCAGCATAATGTTTGTCACCTTTCTTCTTTTCCTTCCAAAAGACACCTTCTATTTCTTCCTTCCAAGTGCCCTCATATATAAACGAAATGATGCTCCAAAACAATTATGCCTTCTTGAGTCCAACAAATAATGGTCCACATGAAAAAATCTAATGAGGTTCACTAGGCCTGAACATTGGCTTCAAAAATGCAAGAAAAAGGAATGACCATATATGTAATTAACCACCTTACAATTAATGAAGAGGTGACACACATGTTTGTTCTTGTTACATATAAAACAGAGGGTAGCCATCTTAAATTCTCTTCTTCTCGAGTGATCAAACATTAGGATGCTATCCAATGAAAGAGGACAACTGAAAGTTTCCGAGCTGAGCTTAAGAAAACTGGCCAAGAACCTTCCACCATCTACTACCTAAGACTAAAAAAGACATACGTGTAGCTTCCAAGCTGCAAAAGATATGAATGCATTCCTCAAGTTCTCTCTCTGTTGAGGGTCTACAAAGTGCCAAATGCCACAGAACCTGGTAATTTCTGAACTCAAAGTGTAGGCTAAAATCTTTAGGAAGCAACTGACAGAGCAGATGATACAATTAAAGTCTTCCAATGCCACTTGCCACAGACTCAGCTGGCTAAAACCTTATTATTATGCCTTCATCAAGATAGAATTTAGAACATCCAGGAAAGAGTTGATGGACCTTCATATACCTTTTCAAACATAAACTCCATAAGTAGCAGAAACCTCTCCTGAATCCAAATAAAATCTTTTCATAAAATGTTAAAAAAATAAGCCTCCTCTGCAATGTATTCTTTTCCAATCCAACCTCCAAAATCACTTCTCCAACAATTCTTTTCTAATCAGTAGCTATGCTTTATTCATCCCCCTTGTACTGCTAAAGCCCAATTAACCCACTTTTATCGGTTCGCCTACCAAGTCCCACTTAACCAAGTGAAATTTCTTTTCAACAACTCCATCCAATCAATAGAAAGTCTCTTTGAATTTTTCCAATGTGATTAGCCACTTATCTCAAAAATTTTAAATCCATATATTAATAAACATCCAAGCAAGGAAATGCACTTTTTATCAGGGTATTCCTACCACCACAAGACAGTTACCTGCACTTCTAGCCTACAAGTTCTTTTCAAATATTGCAACCAATGGTTGCAGTAGACTGATTTCAGATACAAAAATTCTCTAAAATTGATGCAGAGGCTAGAGAGATCTCCCACTACCTGTTTATCTTAATTGATAATTAAGAGGTAAATTACAAGTACACCTTAATGAGATGGCAGCAATTAAACAAACAAGAAAACTGGCCCATGGGCCCAATAATAAAACATATTAACAGCCAACTTACTACACATAAAACAAATACAATATAAGGCCCAATAACAAATAAGAAAAAGGATGTCAGCCTGTCAACACTCCCCCTCAAGTTGGAACTTGGAAGTAAACAACTAGCATTCCCAACTTGCTAAAAGTAGTCTGTAACTTCAGCTGAGGAACTGCCTTGGTGAAAACATCTACTAGCTGGATCTATATTCATATGAGAAAGACACTTCCCCAAACACCACCCTCTCTCTAATAAAGTGACAATCCACCTCAATATGCTTGGCATGATCATGTTGAACTGGATTATTAGCAATGTTAATTGCTGCCTTCTCACAAGGTCGGTAAGAAGATTTAACTTTTTTTTTGTTTTTTGAGAAAAGGTCAGTAAGAAGATTTGAACTTATGACCTCTTAGTTATGTGCCTTAACCTACTCCCATTAATCTATTATGATATTTGTGTTCATTTATACCTTTTTAATATACTATATATAAGACTTGAACCCTGCTCACTTGTATCAAAAAAAAACAAGGAACTAACCATCTAGCCACAACTTAAATATGTATTATAAATTACAAAACATATTATATATATATATATATATTATTTATCTGACTAGCGATCAAACCGTTTAGCCTGTGAGCCAGCAAGTATTCCGGTTCTGTGTCCAGTCCAGTCCAAGTATGCCCTTAATCAACATTCAGCAGAAGCAATTAAACAAACAAGAAAATGGTCCATGGGCCCAATAGTAAAACATATTAACAGCCAACTGACCACACATAAAACTAAAAACATATTAGCCCTAATAACAAAAAAGAAAAGGAAATGTCAGCCTGTCAATAGTTCCCATATAGATAGGGGTGTCAATTGGACTGGATTTGGTCCAATCCGATCCAGTACAATGTGAGTCCATTATAAATGGACCAGGTCCAATCCAATCCAATGAATGTTTTGGACCAATTTGGACCGGTCCAATTCAATGTTTGGACCGTCTAATCTGTTCAAATTCATTTTGATTTAGATTGGTTTCAACCCAAACCCGGTCCATTGACACATATATTCTTATCTTATATCAATGGACCAGATATTGGCTTAATCCAACCCAATCCAATATAAATTTGTTACGAACGGACCAGGTCCAATCCAATCTAATAAATATTTTGGACCGGATTGGTCCAATCCAATATGTCTTCTTGGTCCCACCAATCCGTCCAAATTGATTTTGGACTGGATGGGGTCCAATCCAAAACCGGTCCATTGACACCCTTACATGTAGAGACAGATGATGCCCTAGAGGCCTAACCCCAATTGACCAAAATTAAGTAAATGGAAACTTGGAAAGTTACCTACATGCTAACCAAAAGGAGAACATTGTTCCAACAAATCTGGTTAAACATCATCCACCCCAATCATCACACTCAGTCCAATTCATCTTCAAACAAGACAGCACTCCAACAGCCAAAAGGTTGAGCTGTAATTTTTATAATTTTTCTGTATTTTTAATTATATTTTTATTATTTAATTTATGACATCACAAGTTGACCCATTTGACCCAGGTCATTGGGCTGCTGACCCACCACTACCACCCAGACACAAAAGTGGTTCAATTTCAATTTAAGTATGTCATCTAGCCATACCATGGCATTTTCCTCTCGCTATGGCATGTTCTAACAAGCTAACCTCTCAACTTGTCTCAAGGCTGGTCTACTGCTATATATTACCTAATTCTACTGCTGTTGTAATCTCTTAATTTAGGGTTAGCCTCCTGCCATCATATGTTTAGAGTGTGCTTATTTCTCTACCCTCATTTTCTCATTAATTTGTTAGCTTCTATGTCTCCGTCATTCTAGATCAAATCAGGCAAGTACATGGCCACCAAAAAAACGAAACTAAAAAACCAATAATAAGAGATAATATTTTGTGATAATTATACAAGAGAAGTCAAATAAACAGAAGAGCGATAAGTCATAAAAATACAAAACTGAATATGAAAACTTAATCTAGACAGGAAACAATTGATATTGTCAATGTTCAATTTCTAAAGAAAATGGTGATGAAGCTTTCTACAGGCACACCTAACAGCATACCTGCTAAAGAACCAAATACCAGAGGAAGATTTCCAATCAATATGCTCGGGTCTGCTGCATGAATTTTGGTTGAACCACTTTTTATCAAATTAGCTGCAGAAAGTATGGTGTCCATGGGGTTCTCACCAGAAGATACATATGATGCAAGTAACTTCAAGTAGTTCTCTACCTCTGGAGCAATGACTTCTGCTCTTGAAGATTTAAAAAAGGTTTCAATAATGTTAAAAACATGCCGGGTAAGTGGTGAGAACTGGCAAGTCAACAGCTTATATAGTTCTTTCAAGATTTTCATACTGACTTTGTCAGAAAGATAAGGCGCAATCAGTTTCAGTGCATTCAGCATATGGATGATCTCCAAATGCTCAGATTTTGACAACACTTCACTTTTGGATCCATCTAAGGTTCTTGCAACACTTAACTCAATTGCCAAAGGCATGTATTTTCTGAGCAAAGAGAGTACCATTTTGTTTGCCTTCTTGATGGCAATGGAACACTGAAGAGATTGAAAGACTTTCCCAATGCAAACTTGAGCACATCTGCGAACCTACAACACAAGATTAGAAAAACATAAAATGCTAACAACATAATATTCTGACAGTTCCATACTTCCATGATCAGTTGCCATAATATTTGCCCACCAAAAACCAAGGACAGGAAAAGGATATAAATAATAAACAATTTCCTTTGATGTTTGTCTTCAGACAGATGGTTTCATTGCTTGAAAAAATAAACAACTTTCTTTGATTACTTCAATTGCACTTCCAAAAGTAAGAGTTTACATTTTCACCCAAAACAAACAATGCCTTTCAACACCTTGTTTTGCTAGTACATCTGACAACCCATTTGCAGTCCTTCTAATCCAGATGAAGGTGATATTGAGTTCCCTTGAATGAATGAATTTCTGTGTTGCTGATCAAAAAACAAAAAAAAAATATCTCCCTGAAGGCATGCCTGCACCCCTACTTCTTATGCAGCCGGTATTTCCACTTTCAATGAATTTCCAAATACAGCCAATTTATTTTCATTAGTTAATGATTTTTTTATAGGAAATATATATCATGTATATTAGTTGTTCATTTATGTCAAATAAGCAAGGATTAGAAAGAAAATTTAACATAGAAATGACCCATAAGAAGTCACAGTGCTAGAATTCAACTCATGCCTGACAAAGATATTTCATCCACTTAGGAGAGTCCATGCAGCATTGCTTCCAAGAAAAGGAAGCGGACCATCCAAATCCACCTCACCAAGATTTCCCAATCCATCAAAGACCAATAAGAAGTAGTTATTCACCTACAGGTGACAGGAAGAAACACCAACCATCTCCCTATATTTGTTTTGTTCTCTAGGATACCTTTAGGCATGTTGATGTATCTTTGTGGCTCCTTTCTCGTGGGGTCTCATGCTCTCATGCTTTCCATTTCCACCAAAATCATAAAAAACAAAACAGAAATATCCCAAATGGATTCAGTAACTGTAGATTAGAAACCAAGTCCTAAAACTGTGGTAATATATATATATATATATATATATATATATATATATATATATATATATTGATATATATATATATATATATATATATATTGATATATATATATATATATATTGATATATATATATATATATCAATAAAGAATTGCCTATCAAAGATAAAGTACATTTTCTGTTTCCCTATTTCTATGAGCTTTGATTAATATGGAAACTGAATACTTGTGTCACCTTTTCAGACCAATAACTTCAATTTCATTAAACTAAATACTTGTATCGTCATCCTCAGAAATACAAGACTGTCAATCAAACTACCAAACAATTTGGGCATAAGTGATATTCTTAGCGCTTCCCAGTTAATTATCGCCGCTCTTCCAGCCATGACTGCTACTAATTAATTTGATTCGTCCAACTGACCAAAACAAATTTAACTTTGTAGAAGAAAAAAGGGTGTCTCAGTTTTGAGCTTTCAGAACTTTATTGACTAAAACTAATAGAACTTTACGTCAACATTTCGGGATTTCATCCAATGCATTACAGCCAATTCCAATTTTCCACTAATTTACCGATATATGAATTCAGAAAAATTGATGAACCAAAGCACATGATTCCATACCTTGGGGCGTTTATCAACAGAGAACTTAATAATTGTCTCAAAAGGAAACTTCACTGCATCCCAGTCCTCCAGTTGACAGAAACCAATCAGAAACCCCAATGATTTGATCACAGACCGCACGGTTGCCGTCGATACAGTTTCTGGCGGTCTATTTAGTAGCTTAACAAGTACCGTCACGGCCTCACTCGCCTTCGACGGGGGCAGCGATTCCGGCGGAACAAGCGGAATCAAAATGGAGAGTAACGAAGATAGAGCAGCGATAGCATCGGAGTCTAGAGTCTCAGAAGCATCGTTAATAGCTGTTATAACTGCAGCGAAATAGGCAGGTGGAGTAAAGGGGAGACCTTCGTCTTGGAGCATGGCTCTCATGGCGGCCGCAGAAGCGCAGAGATGACGGTGCTGAGGAGCGGAGGATTTACCATATCGTTCCATTAGTCTCTGACAGAGGTCTGTATTTCCGTCGATGGTACCGTCTGCAACTTCTAGCTCTTCTTCATCTTTGCCTTCCATGGCATCTATGTCTTTTGCTGGTCTCTTTTTCATTGTTACTGAAGAGCTCAACACCTCAACTTCAACGTTTTTGGCGGCTGGGAAGCTTAGAGTTCGAAGTTCGAATTTGCTAATGGCTTCCAAGGAAAGGAGGCAATGAAAAGGAGTAGAGAAAGAAGTATTTCAGTATTAAACTCTTCAATACCAATGTTATTGTCTATAGTCGCGGTAGGGCTGCCAACGGATCAAAACTAATCGGATACAGGTAAATCCAATTATCCAGATTTTTTATTATTGTTAGGTTTCTAGCATATAAAAGCAACTTTTTGCCCTAAATATCAATAAAAGATAATATTTTTATAAAATAATTAAAGTAAGTAACTTTTAGACAGTATGTACACTTAGCTCCAATCAGCTTGATATACATTATGACATTTATTATAAATGAATAAAGTATATATTTGATTCATGTTATATTGGTGTGTTTAGATTATTATAAAGTATATATTATAAATGAATAAAGTATACATTATGACACTTATGAGACTCATGTTAGTTTATAATTTTCACAGCCGTTGAATAGATTTTAGAAGATTTATCCTGCCAAGGCTAACACTAATGTACTGCCAAATGGGTTGGGGTGGCTTGTCTCAGCTACCAAGGTGAGACGTGAAGCACATGCAGTGTGGGTTTGCTTGAAACTCTAAAATCGGACCATTTTCTAGTTATACCTTGGGCCTTGGAGATAGATGGGCAAAACTGGAAAGTTACACCTGACCCCTAGACTCGATTATGGTACTGCACTAGGTATCGGATTGGGCTGCCTTTGATATGCCAATCAATGAAATCCTTAGAGGGAGTCAAAACTTGGGTATGTTGGGGCAGTATGAGAATTCATCTGAGTAGACAATCATAGTGACAGGATCAACCCTTTTGTTGGACAAAGTGAATAATCAGGGAATGCACTCTCTTTAACGAAAACCTAAACTGTCGGTAGTTGATTTCAAACTTGCTGAGATTTGTTTTTGCAAAATATGTTTATATAGAGATATACATATATATTATGGTTTCACAAATTGCTTGTAAAAGGTTCTTATTCTCGGGATCCATGTGAGTAGAGAGTGCAACACTGTACCTTGCAACCAAGGGAAAGGTCATCTATTATCGGGTAGTGTTTGATCATTGAGCTGAGAGGTTAAGTATAAGACCATTTAGGGATAATAAACCTGATGGTCTAATCTCACATAAGTCCATAGTCCTTGGGCCTTCATAAGGTGGCTGAACTCATTGACCATTTAGTGTAAATGTTATGTCTGCTAAGAGCCCATGTTGATGGATCAGGGGTTCACTGTCTTTAGTAGTGAATTTGACTAAGCCTTGTAACAGATGTTAGGCTGAACCCGTATGGCTTTTGTGGAGATCAATGCTAGAGTCCCACACTATACAAAGATAATCAAACTAGCCAGCATTCAATGTGAAAGTGAGCTATGTGATTAAATGGGCCTAAAGCCCATTTCGAATTGGGCTTAAGTGATTTAATTAAATGGGCGAATTATGTTTTATAATGTGATTAGGATTAGCTAAAAGATAAGATAAGTCTTATCCATTTAAGAGGCCATATCCAGATAAAGATTAGGATCAAAAAACTTTTTCCTAATTCGATTAGGAAGCTAATCCAAAGAAGGTTACAAATAAGAGGGTGAATTCTTCTTAAAGAGGTAATTCTTTCTGCAATCTTTTTCTCCCTCTACTCTTGCCGTCGTACCCAGTTCAATTTCCACCTCCTAGAGTGATCAAGAACCGTTCTTAATATTGTTTATTGGTAGAAGAAACAATCTAAAGTCATGCTCACGTACTCCCTACTCAATTCTTGGTGAAGAATCTGGGTTTGGTGAAGAACCCCTTTGTTAATCCTACCTCAACATAAGCTGTGTCATTTTTAGTGAATGTGGGTTTTGGTGACTTCTTTGGGCGTAAATACCTACATTGGGAGGAGTTTTTGCATGGATTATGTATCAGGTATTCATCTCCCTCTTTTGGTTTCAAATCAGGTCCAGTTTGTTTCAAAAACGAACATTGAAAATGCAGTTTTCTAAATTAAGGAATAGGATTCCTAAAAGGGAGAAAAAAACTTTTTTGAAAATTTGCCCAACCTCTCTGCAAAATTCGACCATCCATATGATGAATCTCCTTCCCTTCAAACTGTCGTTAGTGGCTTTTGTAGATCTGCGATGGTAACTTGGTTTTCCAAACCATGGTAAGCTGTGAAGGGGCAATACCGTCATTAGTGGCTTTATCTCAATTCGACACGACTCGCTTTGTCTCAATCCAGTCTATTTGGATGAATACAGAGGTAGAGGAAAAGGAAGATGATGAATAGTGTCATTGCCCTTCCTTGATATTTTCATAAAAAGTTGCTCTATTTTTGTTATTTTATAAAAATATTATCTTTTATTGATATTAGGGCAAAAAGTTACCTTTATTTGCTAGAAACCCTTGTTTATATTCAAATTCGGATTCGAAACAAATTCGGACTACATTTCGATTTTTCTAAATATATAGCATTCATCCATTGCTCATTAGTTCCGACTTGATTATCAAGCTTTGAATTTTTTACGTATATTCGACTCAAATAACAAGTTATTTGAGTTTGGTTTAGCTTGAGTTGATTAAGAATAAATTAATATTCAAAAAATATTAAGAAATTCAAATAAATGTTATAAATATATATATTATGAAACTTGATTATAAATTTATTATTTTATTTATGTTATAATTAAAAATATATTAAAAATAATATTTTTATAAGCATAATTAGGCTCACAAATGACTCGAGTGGGATTAGTTGCATTTGATGGTCCATGTTAGGAGCGGATTTTTCTAGGGCTTCGTTCGCTTTTTGATAAATTACTTACCCGGGTAAATGTATTTACCTAGGAAAGACTTACCCAAGTAATTGCATTTACCCATGTTCTTTTATTTCCCATGTAAATGAGGCAATGCTTATTTTAGCCATAAAAATCCAATATTAAAAGGGGCATTTTTATCCCATTCAAGTGTTGGCAACTTTTATCCCAAGTGGGAAAGTTATTTATCCACCTAGGAGATGGGTATCACTTACTAAACTTTCCCTAGTCCCCATATAAATCTAGAAAACAAACATGGGTTTCTTGGTCAATGGGAATCCCATTGACCAACTTTCCCCTTATCAAAATCGAGAACAAGAACGCCTCCTAGGAGGTAGAGTAGGGAGAAATTAGAGGCTACTTACAATTGAGGGGTAACCCTTCCCCAAGCATCACAAAGTGACAAAGAAACAATAAAGTAGAAGCTTAAAAATAAAACAACAACAACAATGAGCCTTACATTGGGAACATCTCCCTTGTAAGGACCATGCCATGGTAGTTGATCTAAACTCAACTTCATGACCCGCCCAAGCTTCTTCCATAGTGATAGAATTTGAACCAACATCTTTTCTAACCATGAAGTAAAATTTTCATCGCGATCTCTTGCCACCACACCTATGTAGGGGTGTCCATGAAAAATCGAAAAATCGAACCGTAAATTGCGGTTAACCGAGCAGGTCGGTTCAGTTTCAGTTCAGAATTTTTGAAAAATCGAAGGACCGATTCAGTTTTTGGTTAACCTATAAAAAACCGACGATTAATCAAATTGACCGATATATATATTTATATGTATATTTTATAAATATTTTTAATATATGTCACATATTTTCTATGTATTTTATATAAATATATATTCATTATATATAAATATATACTTATATTTTATTTATAATGATCTATTTTCAAATATATTATATATTTTTAAAATATTTATAATATATTATATATCATTTATTATTTATAATATAATATTATACATATATTTATATGATATATATTATAAATATAAAAAATCGAAAAACCAAAGAACCGAACCAGTCAAAAACTGAAACCGGTGGACCGATTAACCGGTGGTACCGGTTTAGTTTCGGTTTGGCGAAATAAAAAACTGGTACCACCGGTTCGGTTTACAAAAAAGGGCCATGGTTCGGTTAACCGAACCGTGGACACCCCCTACACCTATGGTACACATCATTTTTTTTCTTGGATGCATTGGATTTTATCTTCACTTCACTCCTATTAGGAAATTTCTATCAAACTTGAATGAATTTGTTTGAAGAGCATGGTTAAGGATCAACATCTAGCTAAATAATGAAAACTCCACAAAGCTTGACCTAACTTTATTGATGATCATCAACGGAAGTATACTAGAATTACTGAAAAATCTTGTTATTTTATTTTTCCAAATATGTCATTATAAGGTCATCATGCAAGAATTTTTAAGTATTCTCACTCTCATGAGGTCTACAAGTGATTAGATCCATCATTGACTAAAACTAATGAGCAATTTGACATTTAGTAAAGATATAATTAATATCATCATCATTACCACAAAAGGAACAAACCACATTTTTTGGTAGTACCCATTACTCTTAATCTTACTTTGCTCAAAGTTTGTCTTGAGGAGAAACATAAAATATTTTATCTTAAGGTGGACACTTTAATTTCTAAATTAGAGGATGTGTAGTTGTGTACTATTTCTCAAAGAATAATCCTCTTTTTTTAGTAGGGAATAAACCGGTCTTATCTTAAACTTGCATTTATGGTTAGCTCGCCAAATCAGTTCATTCTCTATCATTTAATGGGAAGATAATAGATTACTAAAGACTAATTCTAAAAATTTCTACTTCTTTTATGAGTGACTAAAGCATTTAATAAATTATTCCATCACATCTAAGGTATTTATTTTTAATGACTTGAACACAAAGGTTATTGAGTTGGTGTCAGCACCTGATTTTTACTAATAAATTATTCCATCACATCTCAATCCGCCGCTTGTACCCTCCAATTTACCCCACACACTCAGTCAGACCCATCCAACCTCCTTGAAACACCCAAAAGCCAAATTTCACCCCATGAACCCTCAGATCCATCGGTAAACCTTCCCGATACCTACCCAATGGACCTTATCAACCCTCACATACACCTTAGACATTAGATCAGATACAACCATCAGACTCAGGACCTCCTAAAACACCTACCCATGAAATTTCAACTCAAGATTCCTCCATTTACCCTTAATTATACCAAGATTCCATTTCAAGGTTCCAGATTGAATGAATTATAAATCTGCCCGATTCGGGCCTAGTTAGCTCAATCTAACCTTACCAATCACCTCAAACTGCCTAAAAACCTTACTCTATGAAATTTTTCCAAAAACTGTCTTTATTTGTTCCTTAATCACACAAAGATTCCATTTCGACCCCTAAGATTAACCAAATTCACCCCTTTCCAAATCTGCCCAATCCAGGTCCAGTTAGGCCAATTTGACCCCACCGATCAACTCAGAATGGCAATAAACCCCACCCTATAAATTTTCAGCCCAAAATACCTTCATTAACCCTTCCATCCCAAAAAGATTTCTTTTCAGCTAATCTCATAGGTCCGTGCACACAAACCCACCCCCTATCGTTGGTTCCATCTCAACCCTTCATTTCCGATTCAAAAATCTCCACCCTTGAACCAAACCCCCCCAGTCCAACTCCTAGACCCCAACTCCTAGACCGATCTTGACATGGGTTCGCAAAATTCCGAAATTACCCGTAAATTTGGTAAAGTCGCAAAAAACCCCCTGCATGCAATATAAAATGCCCAAAACCCTCATTTACCCTAATCATCGGAGAAGTTTAGGAGGGAGAGATTGATCACTATCTTCTCTGCTTGAACCAGTGACAGAGCAAGAAGGGTCCCTTTTCTCTTGAGATTTTGCCCCGCTTCCTCTCATCTTCTCCCTTTTTTCTCAGTCTTCCCCCCTTCCCCCCTTTCCTCTTCTTTTTCATCGTCCATCAGATCCAATGGTATAGTGGCTACGAGGCAAAATCCCTCCCATCATTGAATATTCTCTTCTTCCTTCTTCTAGTTTCATTTTGTTTCGAAAATATGGTTATCGTCATTGCTTCATCGACTTTCGATCCCTTGCACCTGTGGTGATCCATCCCATTTTCAATGTGAAGTAGAGAACATGTTTTCGTTTGAACAGAGCACCTGTGTAGCGTCGATTTCAACTTCCCCAAACAACCTAGATTTCTTTGAAGTCCATAAATAGACCATTCTCCATCCCCACCGAGGTATTTAGCTTCTTTGTTCTCCGACCACGTTTTGGGAGCAAGCGGGATTAGGTAATCTTTCCTTAATCGGTTCTCTCACTCTTTCATTTACTTATTCCGTCTTCTTATCTATGCATGATCGAATAATGAGAAAAGGAGAAAGCCGACTCTCTATTAGTTTTAATTTTGTTTATCTGTTCCTCTGTTAGTTTCTTTTTTTTTTTGATAAATCTTCTTTGATGCTTCTTATTATTGTTTTAGTGATCCCTTCATTGGACCTTTTAAATATGTTTTTGTGTTATATAAGATTTAAATCTCAATGTTAAGTTTGTAAATCTATTTCCATGTTAATTTCTTTTCTTTAAATTTTCTCTGATATATTTGATCAAATCTTTAGTATTCCTTTGTCTTTGTTTTTCGCCATTTCCTTGTTGTGCATTTTACCTCTTATTCTTTGATGCATTTTATCAAACCACATTAGTATTTTCTGTCTTTGCATTTTGTCGTTTATTTTCTGTTACAGTTCCTTAAACTGTATTGATTTTACCCACTATCGAATAACAAATTTGATTGATTTCTGATGCGTTTGATTAAGTAGTTTTTAATTCAACGCTTCTTCATGTATATTTTAATTCTTACCGAACAACAAGCTTAGTTGGTTCTAATGCATTTTATCAAACATTAGTATGAGTGTTTTATTTTTTGGTTATGTTGCATCTTATTTTCATTTTGTTTTCTTTTTATTTTTTTATTTCCATTTTTATCTTCATACTATATGGTCTTATTGGATTTGGTTAAAGGGATTGTTTCTCGCTTGTTCAATATGTGAAATAATCATTAAGTTGTGTGCTCTCTATGGTGATGATCGATTGTGTTTCTCCTTAGGTTTTTTTTTTTGTTTAATAATATGCTTCAGGCCTTTATTTAATTCAGGTTATCAGTTTTCCTTAGTCTATGCATACTTGTTCTCAACATTCCAAGTCGGCCCCACCTTTGGACCTAGAAGAGGATGCCTAATCCCTTCCCTTTCCCATCCGAAACCTATCCAGACCGTTTTAGCCAGTATAACTCCATTTTCAGCCCAAGTGGCAAGTGAACCGATTTTTTTGATTCTTACACTTGGGTTAAAACTTTCCATTCTAATATTGCAACACAAGTCACATTAATCCATTCCAAATTTTTTATACTTTATCCACTATTCTTAGTATTTACATATTAAGTTCCCTTTAACCAAATTTATTAAATTCTTATCATTTTCCCCCAAAGGAATTGTGTGTACTTTTCTATTAATGGAATCCACAACTAATTAAGGAAAATTGAAATACTTCATTAAAAATTATGAGCCCATACAAATTATTTATTTAAGAAGTGTAACTATAATAGATAATGAAAGATAATTATTTTTTCCACTTAGATATTTTTATCAATTTTGTTCATGGCCCTCTTAAATGTCTCCTTATTAACCCTAGGCTCAATGATAAAAAAATCTTGGATAGTTCTTTTTCTTTTTTCATAAGTTATTTAATTTTAAGAGTATTGTTAATTGTAGCTTAAGTAAAAATTGGGCAATCATCCACAAATTAAAGAATTAGAATATTAGGTTTATATTTTGAGGCCTTAAAACTTAACTCTTCTTTAGGAATCTTTATTTGTTACTTACTAATTTAAATAAAACTTCACTACAAAGAATAAACATATAGGGTGATAGAATATTTCATTTTGTAATTGTTTTTGGGAGTTTGAAAACCTTTAAGGGGGAACTATTGATTAAAACTTGATAATAATATTTGTTGATGGTTTTGAAGTCTTTAGTTTGAGAGACATCATCGAGCACAGTTAGAACAAAACTAAGTTATATGAATAACAAATTTTAAGCCACTTATATTAAAAGCTTTATAAAAATGAGAACATTTAGTGTTAATCGCCATTAGGTTTCCAAATTATTACACTCTAAAAAATATGTATTTGCCATTTATGTATGACTGAATGGAGTATTTTGTTAGGACTTTTCAATGGGTTTGCTTAAAATTATCTCACTATATGACATTCACTGAAATGAACGTTATGAAAGTCTAACCTAATCGATTAAACAAGTCTCTATACCCAAATTCCTCTTTATTGTGGTCATTAAAGGCTACTGCTTTCAATTATATGATGTTCTAAAATAAAGAAGACTCAGATCTGATTTACAAACCTTATTTACAAATTTTGGATTATTCTTTTGTTCAAGAAAATCACTATTATTGTTATCATCATCTTTTCTTATATGAGATTCATACATTTCCTTTAAGATTCTTCTCATTATCACCAATGATGGATAAAAATGGGGTTCTCTTAATAAAATAAAAGATTTTTAATTGTTTTGTTTAGATAAGGAATGGTAGGGAAGATTTTATTAACCACTAGTTGATGAACTAGTTAAAAAAAATCACTCTCCTTGGACTAGATTTAAATGGACATTAAAATAGAGAAGAGGCTTAATGCACAATTTTATTAATTTGATTTAATTTTAGCAAATAATATCTATTATCTAGTATAGTTCATTTTTAAAAAGATTAAAGAGTGGTTATAATAGATTTCACAAAAGGTGAATGGTACTTAGAATTAACTCTATGCCGGTTTTAAAGAACTGTGATAATTGTTTTGAAATTTAGTTTAATAAAAAAAATCTTTGCATCTATTACCATTTTATCCTAAAATGGTGGAGGAAACAAGTGTACTCATTTTTGTTTCATTTATGACAATGTTATCTTGCATATTTCTTTTTATATATTATGTAAGAAAAAAAGATAAGAAATTTAGCTTTTGAATAAGTTTTAAAAGAGATACATTATTAAAGATGTACCTTTGAATATATTTTACTTACAGAATCCATTTTTTTCAATTTATTTTATGAGATGAATACAAGAATTCAACTTTATACTATCACTCTGAAAATTCAACTGATGGACAATCGCAAAAAGCACATAAAAATGAACAAAATAACTTAAGTTATCAAGTGAGTCATATCAAGAATGAAATAACATCCCCTTATTCAATATTATGTGTTTCGTTCTATAGATATTTCATGATAGGCGTTTATCAAAATGCTGCCATGTCATCGCCAAATCAGCATTTAGCCCATTATGGTGATCAATACGCATAGATACTCACAAAAGCTGTCATTGATTTATGTACACGCCTATCATTGGGGGAAGTTTCATTTTAACACTTTCCCCAACGGTTAGGCATTTATTCACTGTCCTACTGATGTAGCGCCTAATGGCACATAGTGGCGCCTACTTGTCATAAATGGTTGACATGTGTAAAATTAGAATTAAGAGGAAAATTTATAAAATTCTTAGAATCTATCTCACACAACAAAAAAAAGAGATTAATCATTGCTTTTTGATGGCACTCTTGTAACAACATGAAAACTTAATGCCATATGTAAAATTAAAAAAGCGGCAATGCTTACTTTTTAATGACATTCATATAATTAGTAAAAATTCAATGTGACAAATAATGACACTCTTGTAATTACATTAAAACTCAATGTCATATGCAAAAATAAAAATAAAACAATGATTGATTTTAATGACACTCTTATAATTAGAAAAACTCAAGGTGACAAATAGTGACACTCTTATAACTATTAAAAAAAACTTAATGTGACAAATAATGATTATTTTAACTAGTAAAAAACTGAAGATAATAAATAATAATACTTTTGTAACTATACAAACTTAAAGAAATAAATAATGATGACACTTTTGTAATTAGTAATGTTTATGGACATTCACATGTCTCACTAGTGCCAAAACAACAAAATATCTCATAGGATTTTATACAACCATCGTATATTGAGATTTCGTACGAAGCAAAATGAGTGTTCTGTCTGTACTCATTTTGCTTTTAGTATATAGATATATATTTAACTACTAATTTAAATGAATTCCTTTAAGTAGCATAATTATTCATTCAACTTAATTCAATTCTTACTTTTTCATAAGAAATCACTTTGGCACCGTAGCTTATCAATATGACACGTGACTAATATATTTTAAGAGAGAAATTTTAGGAGTATTTTTAGGTAATTGGATTGGAAATAAATAAATATAAAATGATAACTTGACATAATAAGAGTGGCGTGGATTGAAAATGATAAAGAATTAAGAAAAGTGTAACATAAGGGTTTGGAGCAATGAAAAACTTTTTTGATGTGAGACACATTGATTTATATATAGGATACATATGATAAGATGAATATTGGGCTTGAAAAGTAAAATATAAATTGTCTTATTCATAAAAGATTGGAAAAATGAAGCTTTTTGTCTTATAAAAGTTGAAAAATTATTTCAAAAGACAAAAACTGAATATTCTAAATATGAGAAAAGTTGAAAAAGTCAAACTTTTTGTCTTATTTAAAAGGTGGAATATCTTCAAGGACAAATGTTAATTTTTATAACAAGAGAAAGATTAAGAATTTATAGACTTTTGTTTTATTTGTATAAATTAAAAAATTATTTTAAAAGGCAAAAAATAAACTTTACTTATTAATGAAAGGATTGAAAATGTTTGCCAAATATTTTTTTAAATAAGAAAAACATTGTAAAAAGTGAAAAGACAAAAATAATTTTTTTTAAATAAGTCACGCTGAAGAAATGAATGATTGCTGGATATAAAATTCTTCACTCATAGTTAAAGAGAGTAAATGCTTAATTAAGTAATTAATTTGAAAAGTAAAGTAATTAAATTGATAAATTTACTTTGAAGGGAATAATGTTGAAAATTGAAAATATCTTTTGAAGAATAAAAAAAGAGAAATGTATTGAACAAATGAGACATCTCTTCTTTAAGAAGGAGACGTGTTTTTAAACAAGTAAATTAATTCCATCTTATTGATTTAAGTAATTTTTTAGATTGATTGATATATTTAATTTAACAAAGGAAATTTGATTATACTTTGTATTTGTCTATTTTTAAGAAACTTATAGACACTATTTGTTTTGTTTTTGTTTTTGATAAATTGAGGGAAAAATTGGTTAATGGGAAAATGTTTCCTTTAATTAATAATTCCATATTTTATTTTTAGTAACTGTGAGTCACACGATAAATTACTTTTTCTATGAGTATCACTTATTTCTCTTAAGTGAAAGATAATTTTCTCATTTGGGAAAAAATTGCCAAAACATTATGGGCCTATTTGTTTTTACTTAATGTGTGTGTGTGAGGGGGGATGATTTTCTCTTAAGTGAAAAATAACTTTCTCACTTGGGGAAAAGTTGCCAAAACATTATGTGCCAATTTGTTTTTACTTAATGTGTGTGTGTGTGTGTGGTGGTGGGGGGATGGTTCCCATTGACCAAGAATCTCATGTTTTTTTTGTGAATTTATGCGAAGCCTAATAAAAAGTTGTTTTCTCTAGGTATTATTTACCCAAGTAATTAATACATTTTTCAAAGTGGGTAAGTTATTTTTTCTCACAATAGGGGAAAGTTGCTAGTACATGATGGGATAATATTATTCCTTTTAATTTTGTCTTTTTAAGGATAAAATGGTTATATTTTTGTTTACTTAGGAAATAAAAGAACACAGGTAAATATACTTTCCCGAGTAAAGTATACTTATTCAGATAAATCGCCAAAAGAGAAAACGAATAAGGCCTATGAGACAAAATTGCCCCTCTTAATAATGAAGTTTTATGAAAAAAATATTAATTATTGAAATTACCTAAAAAACATTTTTGATCAAATGAACATCAGGAATGCATTCACCTTAGTAAGTATTTCTTGGCAAATAACTTACAAAAAAAATGAGCGAGGATATAAAGGGGAAACAAGAACAAGATTTGTTATTGTATTGTATGTAGTCTTTAAGAGGAAAATAAATGTGCATGTTGAGTTTTCAAGGGTTGAAGGCAAAACTATATCAAATTTTTAGGAAAAAGACGGAAACAATGTTAAGTTCTTAAAAAGGTGAAAGTGTGTGGCATTGAGTGTTTAAGGATTAAAGGAGGATGAGTGAATTAAGATAGCACATTCGAGTTTAGTTAGTGGGAAAATGGTTTAGTTAATACCCATACAATTTATTATGTTGATGTAAATGGTTTGGTTGACACCTATCGAGTCTAAATGATTAGTAGATTGTAAATTCTCAAAGTAGTTACATTGATGACAAAATGTAAGTCTCAAAAGGATTAAACCTATATAAATCCTAATATCATCGTTTACTCTTTTTATCATTCTTTCTTAATTTCAATTTTATTATACGTAAATGCAACGTGTTTCAAATTTGATTAAAAATGTTTGAATGCAACATTTAAATATTCAAATAGATGTTCATCACTTATATTTAAATAATGATTGATTAGTTAAATATCTTTTTTTTTGGAAAAAAATTATTTATTAAGGACAAGACAATAAATTACAAATAAAATTAGGCATTATAACAATACTAACCACATGAGGCATAATAAATTAACATAGATCTAAATAACACAACAAATAACAAACTCAAAAAGAAAGGAAAAATAAAGACAATCAACACGTTACAAAATAAACCACAACTAAAATATCAAAGAGGGACAACAATTATCAATAATAGAACAAGAACTACTAACACAGTTGACAACATGAGACAATTAATGAAAAAAAACCTCAATAAACTAAAAATTAGATTTTAAACACTTTCTTGCAATAGTATGAGCCATTTCATTTTCTTTAATGGGAATCCAACACACTTTGAGAAACATACTAGAACATCGAGCTTTGATATCTTTGCACCAAAAGAGAAATCTTATGGACAAAGTATTCATCACCAAAAGAGCTTTGGTTTTAGCTAATAAAGGAGAAGAAACTACACAAGAGCCACCTTTAACACCCAACAAATACCATCTCTATTTTTAAACAAAAAAACCAAAAATTGTACATGAAATATTCACAAAACCACCATTTTTATCTCTAATTTACTCAAATATGATTGCAATAAATATCCAATCAATTCAATCAATTAAATGAACATATATTGCTATCATACTTGAGTAGATTGATGTGTTTTATTCATTAAGAAAGCAAAATTTTAAAATTGTATAACCTAATTCACCTTCTATTAGGTTGCTAATTAAGCAGCAATTTCATTTTTATCTTTTTTTTTGTATGTAATCTATTAGCATGTTATTAGTAATCTACCTTGTAGGAACAAAGGTACTTTGGTAAGGTCCAATCAATTCAATCAAATAAGATTTGACCCTATTAACTAATATCTTAGTAGTGATATTGTAAATGACATTATTTATAAAAAAAGAGAGATTTTTTTTAATAATCAAAAGAATGAGGGGGCATGAGACCTTACCCTTGAAACAAAAAACTAAAAGCGAAAGCTTGATCTATAGAAAAAGTTAATAAACAAAAAACGAGAGTAAATTAAGAATAATAGGGGTGTTAACCTTTGTTTTTTTTTTTTCTAGAGGATCCATGAACATTTTCTAGTTTAGGCATCTCTTGAATCTTCTTGGATTTAGAATCCATTTTCTTTCTTTTGCTTTTCAGTGCCACTCAATGTTAATTTGAGCCATTTATCTCTTGTGTATAGTAGTTTTAATTGAGTTCTCGCCAATGGGACCACTTTGCTTTGTAGGAGTGGTTGTATGGTCAGAGATCATTGCGCATGTGCCTTCAAGAACACCCTGAGCTCTATAGAGTTGAGATCTACTAAAAAGGAAATGCACATTTTTATTGATTTTGATCTTCTAACCGTTTTGACTCCATTGATTCACCCTTGGCCAAGGAAAACCCGACCTTTCATCGCCACACTATTTTCTTGTTCTGTTTCTATTATTTCATGTAGTTTTGTGTTACGAAGCTTCCAATTACTTTTCTTTGCTCAATCTTCATGTTCCTTCTCAGTGTGTCCATATTAACATTTTGTCAAATACAACTTGTGCTAACCTCTGGTTTTGTCTCATGTTATCTAAGACTTACGCATGTTTGTCATGATCTACACTATTGCTCATAAAGTTATTTTTATCAAACACCTAACATGTTCCCAAATATAGTTTTTGGGTCACCATCATCTCCACTTTTGTTCTTCACCATGGGTAGTTGTTCAGTTAGTAGAGCTTCAATTATTCAGAACTCAGACTCACAACAGGATCTACAATGAGGGGATTTGTATTGGGGGTGTCTTCCGTTGAATCTTTTAGGACATTTATTCGTGGTTTCCATTCTTAACGTTTAATCAGTATAGTCTTCTTGGCATTGGGATGATCAAGGTCAATGACGAAATCTATTTTACCCTTTTCTTTTTTAGTAGTTTCTATTTTCTACGTGAACATATTGTGCTTGCAATCCGAATCCTTATGTCCAAGCTTGAAATAGCAAATAAAATAATTAAGTAGTTGCTGATAAAAAATTGATTGCCAAAGCCCATCATTGCTAGAACCAATCCACACCCATTGAGGGTGGTCTTCGAGTAGATTTAAATGAGATAAACCGTATTTCAGAACATGCCCAATAACATTGCAATCGATAGAAACAAGTTCACAAAAAAAAAAAAAAAAAATCACCGGTAGGTAGGGAAAATTGATCCAAAGTGGAATTACAAAAGTCTCCAAACTGACTCAAAATCAAATGTCCATTTCATCAAATGAAACAAGAAAGATTAGATCTTAAACACCTCTTTTAACTAGATCTTCGGAAAATCTTCCTCTATAGAGAAATGAATCAAAATGTGTTTTGAGTCTAAAGAAGTTGCTTAGGTCTCAGCTTTCAAGTTGAACGAGCATAGTACAAAATCCTTGATCTTAGTGAGAGGTGGGCGTTCATGCATGCACTTGCTGATCAAAGTGTGTTTTAGCACCTTGTAGGTCTGGAGAAATATCTCATAAGGAAGAAAACAGCTGGTTCTCCTGCTTTAGACTCAACGAAATAACATAAACATAAAAAAAAAGGGGTGGTGAGCAAAGAAGAATGTGAAAGAACAACAATAAAGGATATTTTCCCCACCGGTGGGAAAGAAAGAACTTGATTAGTCATGTCAGTGACTACTAGGGTTTCTCTCAATGATAAAACCTCCTCTACACTAATATTAGATACAAGGAAATGCTCACAATTTGGACAATTTTCCTAGCTGATGGTCCATATGCGTCTGCTTATGCAAAACTCATAAAACTTCTTTGGACTATTCATCTATAATAGAAAAAGGAAAGAGGAGAGGCAAAAAGCCACTTGCCACATTGCTCACACGAGTTCCTCTAGCCTCTCCCTTCTCACATTCCAGTCTATTTTATTTTAAATAACAAAAATAACCCTATAAGAAATCTATACCTGCTGACTAGGCACATTCCAGTTCCTCTAGCCTCTCCCTTCTCACATTCCCCCAAAGATATATGGCTCCCTATTCAATAACTTGGATTTCTATATTTCTGTTAAGGGCGTTAAGGCATTGGCAGACCTTGAAAACCAGATGAACAAGCAGTTTATTCCATACACCTGGTACCCTACTTCTCTAATGGTGTGCCCTATGCACACAAGTTCATCCTCACAACTTGTACATTTTCCAATCACAAAGCAAAGCTTAGTTTCATGCCTTGAATTATAGAGGCCAGCTCTGCTTGTATAGGTCCAAAAAATTGTAAAGTGATCCCTCCATAAGTTGTACGTGAAGATTACCATCACAAGCAGTTCAGACCAATTTCTTTTTCTTATCAGAAATATTCAGATCATAATTATTTTATATTTCAAGAAGTGGAAGATAACAACTTACTCCATAAGTTTGTCAACACATGTGTTCACTGTCAATTAGTAATGAGGAATAGTTTGTCTTGAAAGTAGCAAGCGTGAAGCTATGACCTGCCAAAAATAGGGTAAAAGAGATGATAAAGTTTCCATTTCACCATGTTAGGTCTCTGTATTCCTATTAACATATGCAATAAATAAGCTAAGGTGATTACTTTTCCTATCTGAGAGTGTGGAAGGTCAGTGTAGTCCATTGTTTCTGCTACTGTTGTGTCCTTGGTCTTGGAGACTAGAACCGAAAAATCCTTTCCGCTGGAAGCTACAATATAGGACAGAACTAGTAGGAAAGTTATAGGATCCAAGTGATATGTAATCAGTCAAAAGAACTATTCTGAACAAGAGAACAATAAAAAGAGAGACCTCAGAGTCCAATAAATGATACAGACCTACATATTAGCAGCATGTCCATTTAAAGTCAAAAGGTATTAACTTTCACTGAATGCCAATAATGTGAACTACATGAAAACATTGGTAAATGGTAAATGCACTCTAGCTGATACTTGATTACCCTGTAATGGTAAATGCACTTACTTTCTAATGAATAAAAAAGAGGCTAGGTTTCAATTGGCAAAGAAGGTACAAGTTCTTAACTTCTTACCTGTGAATACAAGGAAATGTGAAACCTTCTGGCTTCCTCTAGCTACAACATCTCATCTTTAATTGTAGTAGCATTTTTTATTAATTCAGTTGCACCAATAATATGAAGAAACCTGATAAGAAATATGGCACAAACATTTATACAAAAATTGAATCAAAATTTAAGTATGTTTCCATTGACACCTGTCAATTTGTGAGGTTCTTTCAATTAGAGGACCCATTGGTGGAAAGTAAAACCATACAGGTGGAAGTGGAGAAAATGTAAAAGATTGGAATTTGAACCAAGCACTGAGGAGCCTCTCAAGAGAGGAAGAGCCTAGCTTGGTTTTCTATTAGAAATGCTATATCCTGAAACCTACAATCGCTCATATTGATCTAATGTTTTTTGAGTGTCTCTTATATCAACTATGTTGATTTACTGAAAAAAATCTTAAATAATGTTGATTTATTGTCTTTAGACATGTGCATATATGAGAATTTTGGAAGAGGGAAGGAAGCAATCTAGATAAGCCCTGCTAAGCCAAGTAAACTCAAGTTTCAGGTAAAATCACTATAACCACTACAAGCTGATTTGATTTAGGTTGAAGCCTTGGAACCGGAGTTGGTTAGTTAGGCTTGGGTTGGTTTAGAGGATTGGTAAAAAAAAACCAAGGCTCAAGAGTAATTGTTCCAAAAATTTATAGTTTGTGATGCCTAATCATGATTGTCATGACAACTTTAAAATTTGCATCCCTTCCTACCTGATACAAAATTTGAATTTCTACCTTTTGTCCTGCCCCTCTATTTTTGCCACTTCAGATAAAGTTGAGAGAAATCCCAATGCCAAGAAAGCAACATAAGCCTTGGCAGAAATGTCTGAAAACATGGAAACTCTTTCATCCAAGTAGTCAACCCACCACACTGTAGATTGAAAACACAGGCCCTTGAATGAAAATTTATAGCAAATAAGGTGATCCATCATATCAAAGCAGCATGACCACAATAATGGAAAATCATGGGCATGTCTAGATCTTTGATGGCACAAATGCTCTTCGCATATTCAATGTTCAACACTTGAATCTATAAACACTAGTTCTAAGGATCCTACCGTCCTTAGAAAATATTGGAGGGGCACAAAAGAAACAGATCACCTTTGTTGGTTGAAGGCCCAATTAACTTCTGTGATCTGAACTAAAAGCTTATTTGGGCTTTAATGCATGCAAAGAAACATATCACTCAGATACTCACTATCTGTAATTTGACCCAACTCCCAAGCTGTTGGTTTGTGGTAAGAATCAACTATTCTATTGGTTGTATCAATTTCAACCTTGTTGATGGATGTAATAACTACTAACAAATTTTGAAAGAATGTTATAATGCTGGGATTTGAAGTGGAGTTTGGGTTTTGCTTTCAAATGGTTGCTATAATTGGTTGTTGGTGTGTGCTGATCTAAAGAATGGAAATGCAAGTGGGTGGTAATGGATTTTATTTTCTTTTCTTTTATTTTTGTTCTTTTTTATATTTCTCTTAGATGATTGCTGGTCATCTTTCTTGTCATTCTCACTAGTACCTTCTAACAATTCTTTAGGGCTGGCAACATAAGACTACTGACTTTGCTTGGATTTCAAACTCCAAATCAGCACTTAAATGAAGGGATTTGGCAGAATTTTTTCAACCAACACCCAATTTGACATGATCCCCTCCGATCTGTGCTTGCTTGCCATTGGCAATGCACAGCATGAGCATAGTCTAAAAGGTCCTAATTTTTTTGTTCTTTGTTCTTTTTCTTTGATATTTTCTCTGAAGAAAGCTCATTACTGGACTCTAGTACATGGGATTTTGTTTATAAAACTCTTGCTATTGTTTCTGATTTGTTGATTTCAAACTCTTGCTTTCTATTGTCACTATTCATGTTTAATCAGACTTCTATCTAATTTGAAATTAGATTAGAATGTTATTATACTCTAATCAACTTGATAGAGATCTTTCAAACTTATTAGCTACAAAGATAGAGCTAAATCAGGCAAACAACAAAATAAACGTAGAAAAATTCAAACACCATACAAAACTAACAACCAAATAACTATACTCACATAAGGATGCATTCCAAACTGAATTTGGGAAAAAAATTAAAGCACATTTAAATATTTGAAAGGAGATGCTAAATTTAACATGCATTTCATACAAAGAAAAATCAAGGAAAGCATACCTTGTTGTGGTTTGGCCTGGCCTGGTCTGCAGTGGAAAAACTAGAGAGGAATGAAAAAATAAAGTGAGAGAGAGAAGGAGAGGAGGAGGAAGAAGAAGAATAGGAAAGAGGAGAGAAAAAAAAAATTAACGGTAATTTACCTCGTCGTCACTATCGCCGGAGTTTCGATTCAGATCAGTACTTCGAACTTCTGCCGGAGGAGGGAGTGACGAAAGGATGAGTGAGGGTTAGAAAGTTGGATTCGAGTAGATAGAGATTTGAGGGGTATTTTGTCATTTTGGTTTTTTCTTATATTAAATAGTGGGAATGGGATTCTGATTGGGGGATTGCCATTCCGATTCTGGACCCCTATTCCTGCAAATCAAACATACCCTACTAGATGAATTTCATCGAGTATGCATGCATGGTGTTGTAAGAACGTTCTGATTGGTGATATATGTCCAATCTTTATCAACTAAAACAGTGAAGCCGACCAAATAAAGTTTAAAGAATAAACATATGAGTGAGAGACCACTTGGAAAACAATGTCTTTCCAATAGAACAATATATCCTTGTAGAAAATCCCTCTATAAGATATTATTTTCTTATTTACCCAGGGTATTAACTTTTTTTGCTTTTCCGATAGCTTTATTTTTTGATTTTATATAATCAGCCAATCTCTATATAAGATATTCTTTCCCATGTTTAGGTAAAATCATAGTATAAGAAATGTGTTTTTCTCTGTTTTTGTAGAAAATCGGGTAAAGTGTGGTACCAAGAAGAGATTGCATCAGTCTATGCGGAAGTGGTGCTAACATAAGCTACACTCGTGGCCGGCCGTTGCATTATAGGAACCCAGCTCATTTGTATTTATATGTTTTCTTGCATTATCTGGATAGCATTGTTAGCCAATAGCCACCAACAGATACTCCTAGCTTTTTTCTCTACAACATTCCCATCTCTTAGGACAAAAATGGGAGATTATGTAGAAATAACCCAGGCAACCATCCCTTGAACCATTTGAGAGGAAAAGAATGATTGATTTTGGAATGGCACAATGGGCAAAGACTAGGGAGGAATTAAGAAATATTTTTCCTAGATGTTGTGATTCCATGATGATCTCATATGGCAATATCATCTATGAGACAGTAGAATGCATCATGGAGTTGTACCCTTCTTTCTCAAGGAGCAAGAAATCTGAATTCTGGTCATTGCTCCTTGTGAAAAGAAAGTATAACTAAGCTTTTAAGAAAATACTCCAAAAAGTTGTAGCTTTCTAAATTAGCTGTATCAGAAGCTCTCTATGCCCCATAGTCAAGGAACTAAACTCTCTACTGACATGATTTTATAATTTTTTTTTTGATTTGTTATAAAATTAACAGTGCAGCACAATAAAATTGGAGAAGAAAATAACTACTCAGCTCCTGAATTCTTAAATTTAAACTTTTTAATCAATATATTCAAGTTCCAAGTGGAAGCTAATTTTTAAAACAAGAGCATGCCTCCCATCTATATGATTTGGTTAATTCATGGATCTGTGTAAGAAGTTTCAAGTCCTATATAATGCTGTTGGTATATAAATTTCAACTTACTGAAATTGAATGGAAGGGACTTGTTGGGTCTAGTAAGAAAGTTGTTGGGACCACTAAGAAAAAGAATAATAAAAAAAGAGGTGAGATACAATATAGGGGCCTCTAACGTATTGGCCCAAGAAATTGAAGCCCAATATGAATCGAACGTGTAGGGGTGGGGGTGGGGGTGGGGGGCAATTTAAATGGCTATAATTACACCCAAATTAATTAAGAAAAATCATGGCTGAATAAATTATGCCAAATTTGAGGGTTCACTCAAATCAATTCGAGGGATTTACTCAAGTGGGACCTAATTGAATGGCAATCACACATTAAGTGATGGGTCTATAGAAATGGAAACATGGTTGGCTAATGAGGACTAGCCCAATCGGATTAGTGAAAGTCCTTATATGTGTGGGATCAACCCCTTGCCAAGTGGCTTCTTTAGCAAGGCCCACCAATCAATGTTGATTGGATTAACCCAAATTTGGTGGAGATGACCATATTAATAGAATTGGATAGGGCATCCCAAGTTAATCTAGTGGGTCCCCCTCTAAATTAAATGCAATTGAAAGGAACCCACCAATTCTTCAAATGAACCCAACTCATTATAAAAGGGGAGATGGGATGAGAAGAACTACCCCCTTGGAGGAGGAGAGAAGGTTTTTTTACAGAAAAGAGGATAAAAAAAAATAAGAGAAGGGAAAGAGAAGACAGAAGAATTTGAAAGAAGTCTAGATCCCACACTGTTATTAAAGTTTCAAGTTAAATGATATTAGCTATGTGCATGTCAAGAGGCATGCTCAACTGAAATCATTTTATTTTCCCCTTCGGCTATCCAATTCTTCTCTTTTGCTTTCGTTGCTTTTGACAAAGAAGAAGAAGAAATGGGCTGTACCAAGATCAAGGGAAGAAGAATCAGAATTTTGGCTCCCCAACCATTGAAGCTTCAAAACCGCTATAGCTCTGTGCCACATTAGCTGAAGAATTTGGGTCTTTGAGTTGCTGCAATCGAAACCTTCACCGAATTACTACTACTGAAAAAAATTCTCCCATCTTGTTTGCATACAATTGATCATTGCAAGTTCTTTCTAAAACCACAAGTTGTCAAGCTTTTCGGATCATGTCCGTGACAAGACATAAATACAAGTTTGGGTCGTGTTCGTGACAAGAGAATTAGAGGGTTTTATTTGCTAAATTAAAAAAAGAATTTGTATCCCATTTACATTTTTGAAAATAAATAAATTTCTTTGATTTGTCTTCATTAATTTTTGTGCTCCAAATTTAGCACAAAATTTGTATCGACAAATGCAATGAGATCTATCTATGCTTCTACTTTTTCTCCTTGGGATGCATAATAACAACCTTTTTAGCCATTTGTGGCCATTGAAATGACAACTTTCAGAGAGAGCGGGTAGTAATTGGAATGTTTCAGCTGTACCATATGCCTTTGGACAAGTAATTGCTTTGCTTCAGTTGGGTTAAATAAAAGAAATTTTCCTAAATATAACTATTAATTTATCTTTATGCCGATGCATCTCTTTATACTGATTCTCAAATAATAAAAATCATGTACCTGTGACTTATTACATGTATTAACATTTAAAACCTAACTAATCACATGCACCACACAGGTTGCTTGCTAGTACTTTTTATAGAAAAATACATTTAGTCCATTAGGGCTAGAGGCTTTAAGATCTCCCGTAGAGTTAAGAGCTTCCTAAGCTTCATCATTTGTGCATTACTAAGTCCTCATTTTACTCCTTAACCACCGATTGATTAAAGGAATTCAGGATTCCATCTATATTTTCACTTTCACTCCTTTGAATTTATATGTAAATTTTGTAAGAAAATGATTCTTTATATCATTCATATTCACTAACCAATTGCCTCTATCCTTCCCAGTGAAGTGAAAAATATTATTTCGGTTTATTTTTATCATTGTACCAATATGAAAATTTCTTTTGTTTTTTATCACAGTGTTTAACTCAGTTTATTTCACATTGGATTTTTGAGCCCTTAATGCCTCCTCTCTTAATAAAGAAACATTTAATTGTCTACGAAGAGTCATCTCTTTTTGACCAAATTCCCTATTTTTAGGATTTCTTTACTTTTTTTTTGAACACCATCAATTTGGTTAAATAATTTTCCTATTTTTCCACAATATTTCCAAAGAATTTATTCCATTTTTAATTTTTAAAATAACCCTTCTTGATTTTTAATAAATTGCATTCCTCTTGATTCATTGTTGGTTTTAGTCCAATATTGCATAGTTTCTTACAATTGTTTCACATACATTACTTCAAACTTAAACGGTTTTCTTGTATTGCTTTCTTAGGCTTTCTTAGGCAAGGGCAAGGCACCTTGCTTCGATTTAATGTGTTGCTGCTTGCTTTTTTTCAAGATTTCAATGTTGTGATATTTGTTTGGATCTAGTAAGACAAAAATTACAAATTTTGTGTCAAGTAGGAGTGTAAATTATAATTACAAACAAGTAGATGCAAAATTGAACCAGGTGCAAAACTTGTATCTAGTTCAGATTTGCATCACAACCAAATGCAGCCAAAAGGTTGTATGAAATATAAAAGAGGGGAAAAACGATTCATGCAAAATGGATTACACTAACATAAAGTTGCCTATACCTAGTTGCCTCCGCAACATCAGTGTTGTTACTGCCTTGTTAATATTTCTTTTTAGTGCAAATAAATGCCAAAGTTTTAGATCTTTAATGGGTCAGAATCGTCAAATATATCTGCATCATGTCCCATCTAGGTATGAAAGGAAATTCAAAATTGACAAATCACAAATGAGAAAAATTGACTTAATGAATGTTCAAAAATCACAAGTGTAGGAAATGGTTTGTGGAGATACAAGTGTAGGAAATTACTATTATCTTTCAATGTGACGCAGGGCAAAAAAGAGATGGACTGCTCTTAGGGAAGAGGGATCATGGGGACCTGAATGGCCTTAGGAGGAAAAAGAGACGAATCTTTTACACCACTCACAAGAATCCAACATATGTCTGGGTTTCTGACTGAATAGCACAACTAAAATACCATCTAATTTTTTATAAGCAAAATAATTCACATTTTTATTTACAAAAAGCAAAATCTCCAAATGTACAAAAGATGACCATACAGTGAACAAAGCAGCAAAAAGTTGATCACACCCTTCTTTTTACACTATTTCCTTTACATTGATTCCCCCGGTCCAGGTTCAACCCAACATAAGTTTGTCTTTGAAAATCCTGCTCTGACCAAATCATCTGCCTAACTGTTTTCTGATCTAAGAACCTACCCAAACAAGCAATTCATGTAGATCCCCAATGCCCTAACATGATCACCAGAAAATGCAAGATCCAAAGCACATCATTCCCGGATTTATGCCAACCTGAAGAATTTACACAACATTGAAGGATTGGCTTCTACTCTGAATGCTCAAGTGCCATGCACGGTTCATGATAAGGCAAAAAAGATTGTTCAGTTAATATCTGCTATGGCTGAAATTTGAAGAGGTAGCTGAGCTCATAACCTTCCATGATTGAGACACCACTATGGCATGCCACACAGGAATTCTTAGAGCAACCTAGGGGAACCAACACTGATATCATCATATGGCTTTAGTCTAAATTCGACATGCTCAAATTGCCCCATTGAATTGGAGAATCTAACCAGACAGGTAATGCAGGCCTGGCAATTCTAACTCTGGCTCCAATTCCAGTAACCTAGGAGGATTATTCAACATAGTCTGCAAAAAAAAAAAATACAGTTTATTACTTAGCATGGAGCTTAGAAATATAAAAGTACAGGATAATGAAAGAAAAAATGTAAAAACTTTCAAAATCCGTTTAAGGATACTAAACCTCTAATTGTTTAGGCTTCTGGAGAAATTAAATATGCAAGTGAATAGCTTACATGGTCAAAGACTTGTTCATGTGGAAACACCAAAATATTTGCTATTCTAATAAGAGAAATGTTAGTAAGTAAGTTTATGCAACTCTTAGTTATCTTCACCCCAGAGAGAGATAAGGTGGAACCCATGAAAATGCATGTCCAACATTGCCATGTCAACTCTCCTATCATGGTTGAAAGCATTAAATATGTATCTTACTGTATTGATATATGCCAGCTTTCAGGGTTAAATAATAATACTAGGTGAGCATTAATGGTGATAAGATGGACACTGATTGAAACTAAAAAAAAAAGAGAGAATTGATCATTCTAGACACCTGGGTGTCTAAAATGTGCACAAACTCACTTACTAGCACTCGTCCATAAATACTAACGTGTCAAAGTCATGTAATGATCAGGATCTAAAAGAAATGTGTCCAAAAAATAATGGTCCATTGCTGCTTACTTCTGTATATATTTTCTGTGGTCATGTAAAAATTCTTCCTCGGCTATATTGAACTCCTCCTTTGGATGAGTCTTCTTTGACGATGTCTCCTGTTGAGGACATGATATGTTGGTAATGTCGCCAAGAGCTTTCTAGTAGTCAAGACCCCCTTTGCCTTTCTTGATGGTTGTTTTAGAACTCATGTTCCTTCCATCAACTGATATTTTTCCTTAGTTCAGCATATTACAAATGACACTAGTCACAGATTAAGAACCACTTATCAACACTTCCAATACAGACTAAACTTAGATACATATAATCACACTCATACACCAAATCATGCAAACAAGCAAATTAATACAGAGAGAGAGAGAGAGGAATGATGAAAAATGATTCATGTAGCCAATTCCATATACTTGCGACAAAGATCTCTTGAGTTCAGTTGAGATATGTAATATATGGTGAGCAAGAAAATGCTGGATTGGAAAAGGATTCCGGGAACACAACATGTCCTTATAAATCTCCAAAAGCATTTTGAAAAATATTGAACAGTTAGACACCAGCATACTTGAGTAATATAACATAAAACGTTAGAATTTATGGTTTTTCTTCTCTGCCTTTGTCTAAAGGGCAAGTTTAAAATCATCCCTATGACACTCTGTATCATTGCAATATTAAAATCACAAGCAACATTTCAATGTGTTATTGGGTACAATTTAGGCCATTCATTCTCTCTCTAGCTCTATAGATATACTTTTCTTCGGTGTCCAAGGGTCCCTTTGATGCTCACTATGTATATAATGGCAATTAGTAATTGTCTCCATACACAACTTAGTCTGATATGACATCTCTTGAAGCACCAACAAAATTGGACCAATGAAAAGCTTTCATCATGTTTTAACATATTCAACAAGCCACGGGTGAGATTTTTTCTAGAGGATAGTCCAGAGGTTTCTAAGGTTGCTGCCCAACCTCGGACTGGGAGTAGAAGGAGATAGCAGCCCTCTTATCCAAGGTTAAACTTAGAAAACTGGGAGTTGAAGGAGATAGCAACTCTCTTATCCAATCTCCAAGGCCGTTGCACAACCTCGGGTGTTCTAGAGAAAATGATTTGGAAGTGAAAAATAAATGCTTCTCTTATCTATTTTTTCAAAAGACAAACTTATAGACAAAACAAAAACAATTGAAGCCACAAGTAGTTAGTCATATAATGAAAATAGTTGAACTCATTCTCCATCACCATAAAGATCTCCAACAACAAGGCCAAAAAAATTGAGACAAACATATTTAATACTAGAGCCTTTGTTGAGTCCAAACAATAATTACCCAAAATCGACTTGATGAGTTATTAGTTACAAGGGCCTAATTTTCTAAGATATTCTTCAAAAATCTTTGCTTATTAAGAATTTGATAAGCATGATAGATCCATGCTTTTCAATTAGTGTGGAATACAATGATTGGAAGATTTTATAATACTTTTTTTAACAATTTAATAGAAAGTTCAATGAACATTTAATAAACTTAATTGTCAATACATATGAATAAGAGCTTGTCAATGATAAGCTTTTTGGATCGGACTAGTGACCCAGCATACACAACAAAAATTCAATACATAACAATAAGAGCAATCACAACTAAAACATCTTCAATATATCCAACGATTTCATATCATAGCATATAATAAACTTAGCTGTCAAATTCCAAATCCATTCAAGTTGTTCATTTGGTTAACTGGTCAAGGTGTGATTAACCATTTTTTGTTATTAAAATTTGAAATCATAAAATACTTATAGGTATGCATTGCAATATCCTAATGGTCCCCCAAATATAGAATAGAATTTCATTGCAAGTCTTTGATTTAAGGCCATGTTTGGTTTGCAAGAAGATTTGGGTGGGATGAGATAGAAAAAGGGAAAACCGGTGGAAAATTTCATGTTCCATTTTTTGGTTGCAAAAGGGTAAATAGTGGGAAAATCAACCCAAGTTTTATTAATTAATTAATTAGTAATGTTTTACTTATTAATATTTTCATGAAATAATTTTATAATTAATTATTAATAATAATTACTTAAATTATTAATTATTATTAGATTCATAAACCAAAAAAATATTAGATATTTAATAACATTATAATAAAATAATTGAAGAAAAAAATTCATAAATAAGATGAAATAGAAAATAATGAAAAATTAATCAATAAAAATTTCATAAATAATTATTTTTTGAAATGAAATATTAAAATTATTAATTAAGTCATAAGTATTAAGAAAATAAAATATTAATTATAAAATGTAGAATAGTAAAAATTCAAAAAATAAATTTTATTATCAATTAACTAAAAAATAACAACAAAGTATTTAATAATTAATAAATTTATTAAAAGTAATTAAACTAAGTAATTTATCAATGAAAATTAATTTTGTACATTATGAATTAATAATATTAAAATATTAAATTTATGAATTAAGTCATGGAAATTAATAAAATATAATATTACTAATAACTTATAAACTAACAAAATGTAAAATGTTAATTAATTAAAATAATTAACTAACTAATTATGGATTTTAAATAATTAATATCTTATTAAGAATGAATTACTAAATAATAAAAAGTATTATTAGTTACTAATTAACAAAAAAACTAATATTTAATTAACTAAGTAATTAATGAATAAATAAATAAGGATTTTATTATAAATCTAATTTGTGATTCAATAATATGATTAAATAATAAAAATTCTAAATAATTAATTGTAAAAATAATATTATTAATTAATTCATATTAAATGTTAATAAAATAAATTTGAACATATTAATTCTTAATAAATAATTGATTAGAAAATTATCAACATTAAATAATTATAAAACTTTTCAATAATAAATTAATAAATGTTACTAGGGTTGATTTTCCCACTATTTTCCCTTTTGCACCAAACAATGGAACATGAAAAAAATTCCACCCATTTCCCCTTTCCCATCCCACCAAAATCTTTCCACAAACCATGCACAACTATAAATCAAAGATTTGCAATGAAATTTTTTCTATATTTGGGGGACCATTAGGGTATTGCAACGCATACCTATAAGTATTTATGATTTCAAATTTTAATAATAAAAAATGGTTAATCACACCTTAACCAGTTAACCAAGTAAACAACTTGAATGGATTTGGAATTTGACAGATAATTTATTATATGCTCTGATATGAAATCGTTGGATATATTGAAGATGTTCAAGTTGTGAATGCTCTTATTGTTATGTATTTAAGTTTTGTTGTGTACGTTGGGTCACTGGTCCGATCCAAAAAGCTTATTATATGTTCATTGACAAGCTCTTATTGATATGTATTGACACTTAAGTTTATTATATTATTAAACTTTCTATTAAATTGTTAAGAGAACTATTATAAAATCTTCCAATCATTATATTCCACACTAATTGAAAAGCATGGATCTATCATGCTTATCAAATTCTTAATAAGCAAAGATTCTTGAATATTTTAGAAAATTAGGCCCTTGTAATAAGGAACTCATGAAGTCAATTTTTGATAATTGTTGTTTGGACTCAACAAAAGCTCTAGTATAAAATATGTTTGTCTCTATTTTCTTGACCTTGTTGGTGGAGATCTTTGTTGTTTATGGTGATGGAGAATGATTTCAACTGTTTTTATTATAACTACTTGTGGCTTCAATTGTTTTCATTTTGAATGAAAGTTTATTTTGTGAAAAAGTAGATAATAGAAGCATTAATTTTCCACTTCCAAATCATTTTCTGTAGAACACTCGAGGTTGCGCAGCGGCGTTGAAGATTGGATAAGAGAATTGCTATCACCTTTAACTCTTAGTTTTCTAAGTTCAACTTTGGATAAGAGGGTTGTTATCTCGTTCAACTCCAAGTCTGAGGTTGGGCAGTAGCCTTAGAAACCTATGGACTATCCTCTAGAAGAAATCTCACTCATGACTTGTTGAATATGTTAAAACATGATGAAAGTTTTTCATTGGTCCAAATGTGTTGGTGCTTCCAGAGATGTCATATCGGACTGAGTTGTGTAAGGAGACAATTACTAATTGCCATTATATACGTAGTGAGCATCAAAGGGACCCTTGGACATGGTTGCACAGGCCTCAACCAGAAAGGGGATGCTTGGACATGGAAATGTTCAATATGGGAAATTGACCTCACATGGAAATATTGCAGCTTCTTGCAAGAAATGTTCAACCATGGAAATGTTCAATATGGGTAATAATAATATGCATTAAAATAAGAGGCCTTGAAAACCCAAATGTCTCTCTCTATAATAGTGTGTAACTTTATTAATCTAATCAAGATAATCAATGGTTTCTGTTTTATATTTTTAAAACAAAAAAAAGAAAAAAATCAAAAAATGGAGAAAATAGATAAATAACTTCTCTCAAAGGAGAGACATGCTAATGTGAACCGTCCAATTTTATTATATATAATATAGATAAGAGAGAAAAAAGAAAAGCTGATGGAAAGTTTAAGGAATTTTACAAAATTTGTTAACAACTTTTCATCAACTTTCTATTTCTCTATTACTTTCTATCAAACCGAGCATAGTGTTTAAGAACTCTTGTTCCCCAATTTTTTTCTCATACAAGAATATAAAACCCTTGCCATATGTTGGATGTTATTGAGACTTGAGAACGGGTCACAAGAATCAATGAATGATAAATTAGTTTCAAGAATTGACTGATGATATATATTGGGGATGAGGGTGCAAATTAACCGGGCTAGCCAAGTTTAGGGTGAAAAATCAAACCTAACATGGGGCTTTTATCATTGAGTTTAATTCAATTTATTCTCATTGGGTTTTTGAGCCCTTCTACTCCTCTCTTAATAAAGCAGCATTTAATTGCCTAGCAAGAGTCATCTCTTTTTTACCAAATTCCCTATTTTTAGGATTTCTATAATTTCTTTTTGAACACCATCAATTTGATTAAATATTTTTTTTCTTTTTGTTCCACAATATTTCCAAAGAATTTGTACCATTTTTAATTTCTAAAATAGCCCTTATTGTTTTTTTTTAATAAATTGCCTTCCTCTTGATCCATTGTTGATTTCAGCCTAATATTGCATAGCTTCTCACAATTGTTCCACTTTACTTCAAACTTCTTGTATTGCTTTCTTAGGCAAGGGAAGGACAAGGCAGACATCTTGCTTGCTTCGATTTGCTGCTGTTTGCTTATTTTCAAGATCTCAATGTTGTGATATTTGCTTGGATCTAGTGAGACAAAAATTACAAATTTTGCATCAGGTAGGGGTGTAAAGCGGTGGTGGTCATATTCTTAGAACCATGGAATGCTTGATTGGTCATTTTGGTCCCATAAATTGGCCGGGAGGACTACAGCGAGCTCCACTTGGTTGGGGATTTCCTTTTAATGGTGAACTGATGAGAATCGGTGTCCTAGGCAAAACTTCTTTCCAGAAGTTCGTGAAGGTGGAAGATAAGGAGAACATAACAAGTTTTACAGGTTTCTGCATTGATATCTTCCAAGCTGCTTTTCTAAACCGAACCAATGACTATTCTTTGTTGTATGAGTTCATGCCTTTTTATGGCTTGTATGATGAACTTGTTGAATAGGTTTATTACCAGGTGATGAACCCATCTCTAAAAACAAGTAACTATTGCAAGAGGAAGAAGATGAACAGTGTTTTTGCCTTTAATTGTTATTATTTTTAAAAACATAATCTATTGTTGAAATTTTATTAAAAGTATTATATTTATTGATATTAGGGCCCAAAAGTTGCCCTTATCATCTACAATCCCTATTATTATTTTCAAGAAAATTATCTACTAATAAAATTCCTTTTTCTAATTTTCAATTTTGAGTGCGCAAGGTTTAAGTTTTTTGTATTACGGTAGAGCTGATGAGGAAGGAATGAATATGTTATATATCCTAGTTTTTTTTTTCTTTTTTTAGCCTCAAACTTTTCCAGGAGGGATAGCCACCTCTAGGGGTGCTCACAATTCGAACTTGAACCGTGGGGTTATTTTTTTGAACCAAATCGACCTTTTTCGGTTTTTTAAGTATCCGAACTGAAACCAAACCTATGCAACCAGTTAACCAGTGGACCGGTTAATTATGGTTTAGTTTGTTAGTTTTTTTATGCACTCAAAAATTAAAAAAAAGGGAAGACGAAGAGAGACCGACAAACGGCCTGCTTTTTCCTGTTGGGGAAGACGAAGAGAGATGAGAAACTGAGAGAGTGGGAACTGAGAGGGATGAGAGACTGAGATTCTAAGAGAGATGAGAGACTAAGTGAGAAGTGAGAACTGAGAGGCCGCCAGTCGGTCGGTCTGGGATTTTTTCCCGTTGGGGAAGAAGAAGAGAGATGAGAGACTGAGAACTCGAAGGCTGTCGGTTGGAGAATGGAGGTCGCTAGTTGGAGACTCGGAGGCCATCGGTTGGTCTGGGGAAGAAGAAGAGAGATGAGAGACATAGAACTGTGAGTGAGAGAGAAAGGGAAAGGCGTTTAGGATAATTCAATTTGAAGAGAGGAAGATTAAAAAAGGGTATTCAATTTAATATATATATATATATATATATATATATATAAATTAAGCATAATATAATATAATATAATATAATATAATATAATATAATATAATATAATATATATTACTATACATATACTGGTCGGTTCGGTTAACTGCCATTTTTTTTCAAAAGGTTAACCAAAACTGAACCAGAATTGTCGATTAACCAAATTCAACAATTTCAGATTTCTCTTGATCTTTTAATCACTAAGGGTCCGTTTGCCTTGTAGGCATGATTGAAATTAGAATTGAAATCCACCCTAGTTATCAAACTTGGAATCACTTATTCTTGACACCTGTTTGGTTCAATTAGGAATCAGAATAGAATAGGATTCTTATTGTTGTTGTTTGGTTCATTTGGAGTTGGAATTGGAACTGATTGAGATTTTTCAATTTTGTATTATTACTTTATTGTTATTTTTATTAATATTTTATGAATATATAATTAGTATTTTATTAGTATTTTAATAATTAGTATCTTATTATTTATCATTAATTTATGAATATTTTATTAATATATCATTATATTATTACTATTATTTGAATAATATATTTATTGTTATATTTTATTATTATTTTCTTATTAGTTAATTAATATGTTACTATTCTTATTTTTTTATAAATTAGTTTATTATTATTTAATAAATACTTTATTTATTTATTATTATTAATTTAATAATATTTTATTATTTAATTAATATTAGGGTTTGGGGGTTTCTTGTCATAAGGAAAAAATCTCGTATCTTAGGTTGTTTTTTTAGCCCCAAACTTCTCTAGGTGGAGGGGTGACCACTAGTCCTATCAATGATGACAACCAAAAATTCGTGTTCCAATCCGATATTCGATACGATTATTTTGATCATGTATTTTTGTAATAGAATCGAATTAGGATGTTATAATTTATATCTGATTAATAATTGGATTGGTTTCGGATTTGACTCATTCGACCTTAATAAAATTTGAATTATGGTATATTATAACATTTATTAATTTTAATGTATAAATTTTATATAATTATATTTAAAATTAAAAAATTATCATAAATAAAATTTGAAAAATAAATAAAATTTTAGTTTTTCTATTATTTTAAAAAAGTTAAAGCATATTTGAATTAAATCCGAATCCAATAGGATACAAATTCGAATCCAAAATTTTAAATCCATTCAGATTTCGGGTGGATTTGGAAGCAAGTTCTCAGTAATTAGATGATATGCGGATTTTGCTACATCCAATCCAAGTCCGAACCGATTACATTCCTAGCGGCCTCCTTGAAATTTGTTATCTTAATTAGGTTGTGTTTGTCCAATAATGTCAGATTTCTCTTGATCTTTTAATCACTATGGTCCGTTTGGTTTCTGAGAAAAAGATGGGATGGGAAGCATCTTTAAAGAATATTCTATTTTCCATATGTTTGTTTTGAAAGAAAAGCTGGGATTGAGAGAGAAAGAGGTGGGATGCGGGTTCCGAAAAATCGATACACGGGGTCGCACCAAAGTGATGAGACCCCGGTGGGAAAAGAAAATTTGGCCATTTGTGAGAAAATATTATCGAGAGCACCTTGAAGACAATCATGTTCTTCCTACACGTCATCCAATAGTCATCTCTCTGGCGCCATCTCCGACGGTTTCTTTTAGCTTAAATCTGGCATCCCTTTGAGATTTTCGTTCTTTTTGGTATTGTTTATCTTCGTTCGTTTTATGAGCTCCCCCTTCGTCTCATCGTCGTCTTCTTTCGTTTAGCGAGTTCCCCCATCAGATCCCAACACTAGATCTGGCATCTCCGACGCCATCTCACCATTGTTCTAGATCTTAGCATCAGATCTCTCATTTTAATGTTGAAACTCATCATATCTGGCGTTTTTTGTTGTGTTTATAATAGATCTTCCGTTTTTTATAGTTGGGAACTCTCTGGTGTTATGTTAGGAAGCAAATCTTCCGTTTTATTGCTGCTGGGAACTCATTAATGTTATTCTTTATTTTTGGTTTGTTCCAAATCTGCAATAATTGTGATTATATTTAGTTTTTGATTTTTGATTTATTGTTGAGAACTCATTGTTCAGATCTTCCGGTTTGATGTTTGATGTTTATTATTGCTCTGTTTCAAGTCATCTTAGGGTTTTTTTTTTTGAGCTACTGAAGGTTACAATAGTTTTTTTTTTTTCTTTTTTCTATTCTCTTACTCTGTTAATGATGTTTATTATTGCTCTGTTTCTTATTTTTCTATTGAACACTAATACGTATTTAACTGATTCTTTTCCTTATTATATTTGTTTGACCCAATTTTTACCATATTCTTTGTTTAGGTATAATTTCTTCTACCATATTATTTTTCTGGTTTTTCTAGTTTTTTTTGTGGAACTGTAAGATAGTTTTTAATGGTTACAGGCATCTTGAGATATTAATTTTTTGGTTTTTAGCTGTAGTATATTGATAAGAATGCTAGATTAAGGTGCCAAGAACTCGAAATGAAACTGAGAAGAGCAGGAAATATGTATACTTTCTTCTCCAGAAACCAAGATTTTGGTTTCTTCAACCTCGCATGTTTCATTGTTCAAATTGTGTCACGTCGTCCCCAAAACAAGTATTGTAAGAATGCATGGATTTGTCAAATTGGGATGGATCTAACAATCCTGTAAAATTTTCTCATCAATCAAACACTGGAAAACAGATTTAGCAAGATAAATGGTCTTAGCAACCAAACACAGGTGACAAAATTGAGAAAAAAAATTTCTCTTTCCATCACATCCTTCCTCATCCCATCCCATCCTTTCTCAGCAACCAAACAGAAAGGATCTATTTGGTTTGCAGACAGGATAGGAATTGGAATCAGAATCCCTAGGAATCAGAATCAGAATCACCTATTTTTGACACCTGTTTGGTTTAATTAGGAATTAGAATCGGAATTGGATTCTGATTGTTGTTGTTTGGCTCAATTGGAGTTGTAATTGGAATCAATTGAAAATTTTCAAATTTGTATTATTATTTTATTGTTATTTTTGTTCATATCATTTTATGAATATATACAATTACTACTTTATTAATACTTTGTTATTATTATTTTATTAATATTTAATAATCAATATCTTATTATTTATCATTAATTGCTAAAAATTTTATTAATGTATTACTTTTTTCTTATTACATTAATAATATTTTATTATTATTTTAATGAATGAATTATTATTTTATTATATTTTCCTATTAGTTTGTTAAAACACTATTATTTTTGTTTTTTAATCTAAAATTAATTTATTATTATTTTAATTATGTTGTATTAATATTTTATTTATACTTATTATTATTATTATTATATTTAAGAATTAATATCTTTGTTTGTTATTGTTAATTTAACAATATTTTATTATTTTATTAATATTAGGGTTTGAGGGTTTTCTTGGCACGAGCTCTTTACTTCTTGAGAGACTTTGGAATGGGAATCCCAAATCCTTAGGGGGGCCTAGAATGGTCATTGCTCCTTATGGGGGAATCCCTTTCCGCCAAGAATAGAAATCAAAATCCCATTCCTGCCAAACAAATAATAGAAATTAAAATGAGCCATTTTTGTTTCTATGCTAGGCACGTATTCCTAAAATCCAAACCCTAAAATCATATTTTTATTTTTCTCTCGTCAATAACTTATTAACTGGAAATACAGACCATGTAACGATTGATTTTGATTGCAAAGTCAAGTCGTCCAATGAAACAAGCTCCCCAAATAATTACAAACTACAAAGACATAAAAGTCATGCAATGCCGGTTAAAGGGATGATAGTCACATAGTGTTCTCAAATAATTAATTCAAGATTGCAGTCTGAAAAGTAAAACTATATACAATTTCGTCTCAATATGAAACTTTAAATTAATAGATTCATTTACATCGTAAATACTGTCCCCTCTCTTTACTCTCTTTCAATTTTTAATTTTCAACTTTGAAGTTTAAACACAAGCGAGCAGTCGGGGTGGAGCTCAGATTTCCTACTCACTCCCTATCCATCGTGAATTGCAATCACACATCTCTCAATTTATAATAAAGATGTGTGGCTCCAATTTACTATAGGTAGTGAGTGGACAGGAAAAGTGAGTAGGAAATCCCGAATGGTTGGGGTGACCTACAAAATTTGGAATTAGTGCAGAAATGGGGTGGAATTTGGACTTCTCATGTATACATTATCATCAATCCCTGTTGGAGAAGACATACTACGGTAAACAATAATTAAATATTCCCAGGATAAAATAGAGTAAACACATAAAGACATGAAAAACTCTAAGGTTGTGTTTGTTTTAGGTGTAAATTCAATTTTACACTGATAGAAAATATGAATCGGTTTTATTTTAGGTGTAAATTCAATTTTACACTAAAATATGAACCGGTTCTATGATGGATGAAAATTCGAACCGGTTGTTTTTAAATGTTTACTCGTATCATGTTTGGTTGTCAAGGTGTGTATATTTCCAAACATTCTTCTATGGATGTTAATTTAGTCTGGATAGCTTTAGCTTGTACTTAGGGGTGCCAACGAGCCGAGCTTTTCACCAGTTGCTTGAGCTCAGCTCAGCTCGTTTCAACTGAGCTCGAGCTCAATTCAGTGGCTCGATTATTAAACGAGCCAAGCTCAAGCCTACTGGAGCTTGACTCGTGAGTCGTGAGGCTCGTGAGCCGACTCGAATATAATGTTGTTGGTATATAAATTTCAACTTACTGAAATTGAATGGAAATGACTTGTTGGGCCTACTGAGAAAGTTGTTGGGACCACTAAGAAAAAGAATAATAAAAAAAGATGTGAGATACAATATAGGGGCTTCTAACGTATTGGCCCAAGAAATTGAAGCCCAATATTAATCGAACGTGTAGGGGTGGGGGTGGGGGGCATTTAAATGGTTATAATTACACCCAAATTAATTGAGAAAAATCATGGCTGAATAAATTACCTTTTATGTGACACCCAATTATCTCACCTTGGCATGATAGGAAGAAAGTGACAAAATATTGTAAAGTTGGCAATGGGAAAGATTCTCTCAAATCATGCCAAATTTGAGGGTTCACTCAAATCAATTCGAGGGATTTACTCAAGTGGGGCCTAATTGAATGACAATCACACATTAAGTGATGGGTCTATAGAAATGGAAACATGGTTGGCTAATGAGGACTAGCCCAATCGGATTAGTGAAAGTCCTTATATGTGTGGGATCAACCCCTTGCCAAGTGGCTTCTTTAGCAAGGCCCACCAATCAATGTTGATTGGATTAACCCAAATTTGGTGGAGATGATCATATTAATATAATTGGATAGGACATACCAAGTTAATATTGTGGCCCCCCCCTCTAAATTAAATGCAATTGAAAGGAAGCCACCAATGTGAAGGATTGACTTTCCTTTCATATAAGATTTTGAATTCAACCCAACATAAGTTTGTCTTTGAAAATCCTGCTCTGACCAAATCATCTGCCTAACTGTTTTCTGATCTAAGAACCTACCCAAACAAGCAATTCATGCAGATCCCCAATGCCCTAACATGATCACCAGAAAATGCAGGATTCAAAGCACATCATTCCCAGATTTATGCCGACCTGAAGAATTTACACAAGTGTCATGCACGGTTCATGACAAGGCAAAAGAGATTGTACAGTTAATATCTGCTATGGCTGAAATTTGAAGAGGTAGCTGAGCTCATAACCTTTCATGATTGAGACACCACTATGGCATGCCACACAGAAATTCTTAGAGCAACCTAGGAGAACCAACACTGATATCATCATATGGCTTTAGTCTAAATTCGACATGCTCAAATTGCCCCATTGAATTGGAGAATCCAACCAGACAGGTAATGCAGGCCTGGCAATTCTAACTCCGGTTCCAATTCCAGTAACCTAGGAGGATTATTCAACTTAGTCTGCAAAAAAAAAAAAGTTTATTACTTAGCATGGAGCTTAGAAATATAAAAGTACAGGATAATGAAAGAAAAAATATAAAAACTTCCAGAATCCGTTTAAATACTAAACCTCTGATTGTTTAGGCTTCATGAATATAGCAGGAGAAATTAAATATGCAAGTGAATAGCTTACATGGTGAAAGACTTGTTCATGTGGAAACACCAAAATATTTGCTATTTTAATAAGAGAAATGCTAGTAAGAAAGTTTATGCAACTCTTAGTTATTTTCACCCCATAGATAAGGTGGAACCCATGAAAATGCATGTCCAACATTGCCATGTCAACTCTCCAATCATGGTTGAATGCATTAAATATGTATCTTACTGTATTGTACGATATATGTCAGCTTTCAGGGTTAAATAATAATACTAGGTGAGCATTAATGGTGATAAGATGGACACTGATTGAAACTAAAAAAGAGAGAGAATTGATCATTTTAGACTAAAATGTGCACAAACTCATTTACTAGCACTCGTCCATAAATACTAACGTGTCAGAGTCGTTTAATGATCAGGATCTAAAATAAATGTGTCCAAAAAATAACGATCCATTGCTGCTGCTTACTTCTGTATACATTTTCTGTGGTCATGTAAAAATGCTTCCTCGGCTATATTGAACTCCTCCTTTGGATGAGTCTTCTTTGACGATGTCTCCTGTTGAGGACATGATATGTTGGTAATGTCGCCAAGAGCTTTCCAGTAGCCAAGGCCCCCTTTGCCTTTCTTGATGGTTGTTTCAGAACTCATGTTCCTTCCATCAACTGAAATTTTTTCCTTAGTTCAGCATATTACGCATGACACTAGTCACAGATTAAGAACCACTTATCAACACTTCCAATACAGACTAAACTTAGATACATATAGTCACACTCATGCACCAAATCATGCAAACAAGCAAATTAATACAGAGAGAGAGAGAGGAATGATGAAAAAGGATTCATGTAGCCAATTCCATATACTTGCGACAAAGATCTCTTCAGTTCGGATATGTAATATATGGTGGGCAAGAAAATGCTGGATTGGAAAAGGATCCCGGGAACACAACATGTCCTTCTTATAAATCTCCAAAAGCATTTTAAAAAATATTGAACAGTTAAACACCTGCATACTTGAGTAATATAACATAAAACTTAGAATTTATGGTTTTTCTTCTCTGCCTTTGTCTAAAGGGCAAGTTTAAAATCATCCCTATGACACTCTGTATCATTGCAATATTAAAATCACAAGCAACCTTTCAATGTGTTATTGGGTACAATTTAGGCCATTCATTCTCTCTCTAGCTCTATAGATATACTTTTCTTCGGCGTCCCCTTATGGTTGACGCCTCTACAACCATGTCCAAGGGTCCCTTTAATGCTCACTATGTATATAATGGAAATTAGTAGTTGTCTCCATACACAACTCAGTCTGATATGACATCTCTTGAAGCACCAACAAAATTGGACCAATGAAAAGCTTTCATCATGTTTTAACATATTCAACAAGCCACAGGTGAGATTTCTTCTAGAGGATAGTCCATAGGTTTCTAAGGTTGCTACCCAACCTCGGACTAAGAGGAGATAGCAGCCCTCTTATCCAAGGTTGAACTTAGAAAACTGGGAGTTGAAGGAGATAGCAACTCTCTTATCCAATCTCCAAGGCTGTTGCGCAACCTCGGGTGTTCTAGAGAAAATGATTTGGAAGTGGAAAATAAATACTTTTCTTGTCTATTTTTTCAAAAGACAAACTTACAGACAAAACAAAAACAACTGAAGCCACAAGTAGTTAGTTATAATGAAAATAGTTGAACTCACTCTCCATCACCATAAAGATCTCCAACAACAAGGCCAAAAAAAATTGATACAAACATATTTAATATTAGAGCCTTTGTTGAGTCCAAACAATAATTACCCAAAATCGACTGAGTTGTGTTGGTGCTTCCAGAGTTGTCATATGGGACTGAGTTGTGTAAGAAGACAATTACTAATTGCCATTATATACGTAGTGAGCATCAAAGGGACCCTTGGACATGGTTGCACAGGCCTCAACCAGAAAGGGGATGCTTGGACATGAACATGTGACTTCTCTCATTTTTTATATGTATTTGACAATGATTTAAACGCAATTGAGTACAATGTAGCTTTAGTCATCTAGAGAATTGATTCCAAGAAATTGGTTGTTGTCGAATGTGATTCTAGTTTTGAGAAACAAGAAAAAGATGACTGTGCCAAACACATTTGGCGATTCTCAGGATGAAGATTATCAGAATCCATTCTTTTCAAATGAAAGGATTCTGAGAATGAGAATCCCTAGAATTAATGCCAAACGGAGCCTAAATGACTAATGCACTCAGAGATGCATAACGATTGGATAAACAAACAATCAACTAATGATAAAAACACTGACAACTAGAAAGACATAAAGAATTACAAAATATGAAGCTAGCTAGCTAAATTGAAAAACTTTCAGAGTTGTTTTATTTTTTTCCTATGTGAATATTCTACCAAGGAATACACATTTCTTACAAAATAGAAAGCAACTAGAAACCTTAGAATTAAAAAACAAATCCTATTGGAGTCGGCTACATTAATCCTATGTTGCCATTCCATTTTGTTCAATGCCATATATAGATAAATTATGGACCCTTAAATGATTTCTCTCTACTACAACCCATGTCTTTATCCATGGCTCTTCTAGCCTCTAGAACTTGTAACAAATCACTTCTTACAGATTTTGTAGATGGTCTCCTTTGCACATAACAAACCTTCTTATTCTACTTTCCCTCATTTTATTACCTGTTGAAGTACTCCTAGATTAATTCAAAAAAGCTGATTCCTAACCTTATATTTTCTAGTTTTCCTTCTTATCCATCTCAATGTTTACATTCCCACCACACTCATTTTTGAACATGTTGTCTTGACTTCCCAACATTACTCCATATAAGATTGCTCATTTTACAAAATTTTTCTTTGAATCGAAGTGGTATTCTCTTATCATATAAGACTCCATATGCACCACTATCTTGTCCATCATACTCTCACATTTTTATATGCTAAGTTTGAAACTTGTATAAGTGAGCATGCAATATATGCTAAGTTACATTTTGAATGGACCTAAGCCCAAACCAGTGTAAAATCATCAGTTTGGATACCAAAGTTGCATCCCTAGTATATGCCTATCATACCAATGTCAAACAAAATACTTATTAAGATTCAACAACATGTATTGCATGATCACTTATACATCACTCCGAATCCAGTGCACTTGTATAAGTGATTTTTCTTCAAGTCCAGTTCAAATGCTACCATGTTAAAAGTGATTAACCAGCAACCTTCTCTTCTCCAATGCTTCTCGTTTATCTTTCCTATTTTACTTTCTGCTGTTAAAAACAGAAAATAAAGTCAGATAACCAGTTCTAACTCTTTCTAGAACCCTTAAATTTCCCTCCATATTCTCCAAACCACCACCACCATCATCTATTTCAATGAGTGTCAGGATTTCTAATCAAGAGCCCATTGTAGCTCAAACCAAATCCTTCAAGCTTCGTAGGGTAAGGAGACAATAGAAGAGAACTCAGGAAAGTTTGTCACTTGGAAGAGATATACTCATAAGGACAAGAGAATACAAGCAATGCAGAGGAGAAACTAGAGGGGACCAAAGAGATTTGTGATAATGGAATAGAAAAACAGAGAAGAAACTTTTGTGGTAGCTCCCACCTTGTTGAAGTATTCTCCCCATTCCCACATATCTCCTTTTCAAAATGACTGTATTGAAACCTTTACTACGAAAACTAGTAAATCAGAACCAAAGATAATGACAAATTGTGAAGGTATGAAAAAGCATGTAAGCAACAAAGAAAGAAAAGATTGCAAGTAAATGCCTGCACTATGTAGGAGAAATGGCTCTCCTTCTCTGAAATTCTACATGAACTCATGTGGCTTCAATTCCAAAATTTGACTGTTGTGGTTGCTGAATTTCCATTAACGAACTTTTACCATGGCTTCGGTTGATGATGTTGTATTTGTGTGGTAATGGAATTTAAAATTCTTCAGGCGTTACGGGCTTACAGTCTTTGATGAGAACCAAAATTCAAGATAACTTAACTGGTTTCTGCCTGAGGTGTTAAAATCAAGGGAAAACCTCACTGAAACCCACCTAAGAAATTTTAACTCCACTGTTAACCAAGAGGAAATCAGTTTTGGTTTGTTGGCTCTGGTTACTGGTTATTAGTTTGGTGTGAACTTTCCATCATTGGCTCTATTTTGGGTATTGTTTCCAAAAGAGGGTAGTGAAGGTTTTACATTTCAGATTTCAGTTAAGTCCCATCTTAAAAAGAAGAAATGATATATTTTTAATTTTTAAATGATAAAAATCTTTTAAGTGAAATGGAAAAGCATCTCAGCATCAGGTCAAGTGGTTCTTACTTTTTACACGTCATTAAATCATTTGGGATCAAAGCAAAACCCCTTCAAGTTCAAAAGCACTAAAACTAGACTCTTTCTAGATGTACTCTATAATTAAAACTTTTAAAACATACAAAATGGTATGTATTAACAGATTGTACTACAAAAGAACTGTATGTTTAAGATATTTAATTAAATTTAGCAAGAAATAAGTCTTGAGAAATGATATTTAACTTCTAAAACTAGATATAGAACCAAGATATAAGCATATAACATGAAATCAGTACCCATATATGCAGCTGGAATTTTTGGAAATGAAGTCTTATCTCCATTTCCTTTATCTGTCTTGGTTGTTTGTATCAGAGCATCAATAGGTTGATCCAGAAAAAAATAAGGTTAGTCCAGAAAAATTAGTCAAGTAAAAGCACTATCAATAATGCCACCATGATCCAATAGAAGTATAGGGGAAAAGAAAAAACAGGATATTTATGAGATCACTCTATCTAAATTCCATTCAAGTGGTGGGATGCGTATATATATTCTCTGCTTAGTTGTGTCTCTCTTTTGGGTGCTTATATATATATACACACACACACATTCTCTGTTTCGTAATAAAATTTCTGTAGCGTTACCTATCAAAAAAAAAAAAAGAAAAGAAAAAAATGACAGTACTATTTCAATGGGTTCCAAAGGATGCAAATGAGCTGGCTGATTCTTTAGCTAAGCACGGGGTATATAGGGAGCAATTGTACTGGGCTCAGTTTGTAATTGCTTTTTCCTAGGGATTTTGTTTACCCCTGTTCTTGGATCCTTATTGTACATATTTGCTTACATTAATGAAATGAATAGAGGTGACCTTTAAAAAAAATCTAATAGAAAGAACTAAATTATTAGGCAAGTCAATACTAAGAAACTCTTGTATAAAAGTTATAACATCAAAAAAGCGACTAGCAGCCTGTCTTTTAAGCTTGGAAGTACAAAAGAAATCTTGATGCAAGAACCTAAAGCCTTGCTACATCAAATCACACTACATTAATTGAGATTTTAGTAGAAATCAATTGCAAAGAAGAAGAGATGAGAAAGGAGCAGAGGAAGACTGATATGCTTCATATCATATTATCACAGATTCCCTCTTTGAGTAAGAGGTTGCAATTGGAGAAATTGTTTAAATAATATACCTCTTATGTTATTGAGGCTGGGTGTTGGTGCAATGGTTGGGTTGCTTCGTTGCGACTTGGGTGACCATGGTACAAATCTTGGAAATAGCCTCGTGCACTGGCAACAATTGGGAGAAGCATAAAAAGTCAACACTTCCCATTTCTCATTAGGTTTCCTCCCATACTAAAAAGACTTTTGCAAAGAAAACCATGATCCATTAGCGTCCACCCCAACATTTTGAAACAGACAACACACTTAAAAAGAAAAAACAAATAGAACCAACAAATTTTTCCAATCTCTAGACCCACTTTGGCAGTTCAATTCTCTATAAATCCTTTGTTATTACTCATTCCTTACCAGCTACTCCTAAACACCAATCAAAGCATTGATCATATCTTAACTCAGAGTCTCAGACAAAAGTAGACAACTACAAAATAAATCTCAAAACCAATAATATCACTGGATATGAATATCAGAATCATAAAGACAAGCATCAAATTGCTATTTTCAACTTTTTCTCTAATCCAAATCAGAAATTGCAAAATCCTCTATCTACTCGTTACTTGTCTGAAAGAAAAGCTCCATCAAGACCAATCAATCTTTGCATCTCCAAAACCCAACATCTAATATTAATTTTCTTACAGAATTTCATACGTTATTTTTTGATCAATAGAATTTCATACGTTATGGTGAGACTAAATGTCTGAATCTGAAAGCCAAATTGAAATTTAACTCAACGAGAGCGCCGCGTTTGTTGCTAAGCCTCTGCAACAATGTCTTCGTCCGCTTGAAATCTACTTTGGAATTGAAAACCTATTGGAAATCCATATAGACGTTTCCTCCAGATCCTAGATTCTTGTCTCCAAACCCAAGAACTCTATACGATGACCACAGACAACTCAAAAACCAACAAGATTTGATGAATAAAAAAGCGAAAAAAAAAACGGAAAGACGAAGACAACTAAGTTTCTTGGGTTCTGGCCTTCTGGGCCTCTGCTTAGACTAGCGCCGCAACCAAAACCAAATGCCCTAAATTTGTTCGAGGTTGGAGGCACAAAGGAAACTTTAATGCAAGAACGAAAACATAACTTTAATTACATTATACTAATTTAGAATGTTTTCACCAAAATTAATTGGAACTATAGAAAAAAAAATCATGAATAAAAGAAAGGGAAAAAGAAAAAGACTCACAGGTTTTCAGATTATCAAGCTCAATACTCTGAGCATCTTCGGGTGGAACAAGCCTTCAGCACCAAAAGATCGACTCGCGGAGGTAGCAACAGAGACCGAAGTCACAATTAAAAACTAGCGAGCGAGCGAGCGAGAGAGAGAGAGAGAGAGAGAGAGAGAGAGAGAGATTGTAGGTATGGAATAATGGAAATGGTATTTGGGTTTTGAATTTTCTAATTGCGCTTTTTAGTTCTAACGGTAGTCTCTATGCGACTTAAATGAATTGGGTTCGGCTTCTGTCGGTGCAAAGCCAGTGCTGAAACCGTTCGCACACTGCGAGGATGCGCCACGCGCGTCCTCAATTCGTACATTATCTAGACTCGTGCGAACTCTCTACCCCCCGTTCGGCTTCAAGCTTCAGTCCAGGCCTCTGCCGTTAGCTTCTCATTAGTTCCTTTCCACTTCCTGCTCGAGACTCACCGGACTCTGCCGTCACCAGTCACCAGTCACTCTCACTCTCTCCCTTTCCAACCGAAGGTGATTAACAGCCATCACCGGATCCCTCAGGTATTTTGGACTCTGCCATGATAGAAACCGGACTGCTATCACCGGCGACTGATAGAAGCCGGACTCCTGTCAACGGTAATCGTTCAAATTCGCTCTCCTTCCTCTTCTCCTGAGAATCCCAATCATCTCTCCTGTTGTATATTTCTCTCTCTCTCTCTCTCTCTCTCTCTCATCTCTGTTTCTCAACCAAAACCCAGACGCCAGGCCCTACAAGCTGAAAAGCCCATCTCTTCCTCTGTTCTATCCACCAGCTCCACCACCACGAAAGATGGCAACGGTGGTTCCAACTCTTCCACCGCAGCTACCACCGTTTGGGGCCTTTGGGCCTCTATTTTGTCATCCATTTTACCCAGTTCTAGGCCATCAGTATCGACGATCATGCAGCGTTTACTACTGTCCTCCACCTCCACTGTTGCCACGACCGGCACTGCATTTTCCTACTTACGCAAGCTGCACCATTGCTGCAGAGAACCAGATTAAGAGCATGGAGGTGAAAAGTGGCGGTATTTCAAGAAGGTTTTTTCCAGCGAGATTTAAGGGGTCATACAGACGGCCCTTCTGGTGGGGTTTCCGAGGGAAGAGTAGCTGTAGGTGGATTTGGAGACCAAAGGCTAATAAGGTGGAGGAATGCGGCCATTCATGTTCAAAGCTGGAGACTGCAATATGCACCCAAAGTTTTTGAAGTTGCTTCAGCCTTCAATACTGTCCCCAGTTCTCACTGACGTCTCTCTCCATTCCTCTATTATGGCATTTGCATTTACATTGTATCTCTTAATATGCACGCATGCATGGCGAACGGTGCGCGTATATAGTGTGCCTGAACTGAAGCCGAACTCCTTGTAACAAGCTAACGAGTAGACCTAGCAATTGAATTGAGTTGGTCGGGTTCGGGTTGAATCGACACTTTGGGTTGGTTTCACGTTGGATAGACAAATGTTAAACTTAAATGGGTCAAATCGGGTCATCCCTAAAAATAATTGGAAATTTAAAAAATAAAAAAATACCAAAATTAAATGAATTATCCTTAAAATTCTAACAATAAAATAAAAAACTTGAAACATTAACGTTTCAAAAAGTAAATGATGAAGTGTAAACACTAAATAGTATAGATTAAAGAGTGTAAACTTTTAACAAAACATAAATAGTCCCAATTAGACCTGACAATCTGGTTAGCCCATGACCCAACCCAGTTTTTTCTGGGTCGAGTTAGATCATTCTCAATTCAGGTAACCAAATATGAGACCTGAACTTTGTTTTTTTGGGTTGGATCAACTTTTTTCTAGGTCTACTAACAAGCAACAAGGGAGAGCCGTTGAACGATGCCCCTATTCTCACACCTGGTGTTAGAGGTGAGCATGTGTGGGTTTGGTTCGATTCTATGGCAGAACTTGGTTCCAAGTTTTTGGAACCGGAACCTACCCTTGAAGGTTAGTTCTAGACTTGGTGGTTCTGCAGTTGGTTCTAGGGTCCACCCGTGGAACCTGTTCTTTGTTTACTTTCCCCCTTCAAAAAATATGTTTTTTTTTAATTTGATTTTCAATAAATATGATATATATATATATATATATATATATATATAGTTTAACACTTATATTATCTTTATTGATTAAGTTGAATAAATTAATATGTAGATTATCATTATATGGTTCAAAACTTCTAATTTAAATTTAAATTTTACATTACTTATTATACACATTCAAATATTAATCTGAAAACAAATGATCAAATCAGACCATGGCCTTTATAACTATGAGTGCTTGGGTTCAAATCTTCACATCCCCAAAAGTATTTTGTGGTTTATTTCAAGGTAAGTTCAGTTCCAAGGCAGGTTCAATCAAGGGCAGTTCCACCAAGGCCGGTTCAGGTACGATAAACCCCTAGACCCTAGAGCTGGCCTGGGTGGGGGTCGGTTCCGAGAATTTGGAACCAGATCCTACCTTGTAACAGATCGGGTCGAGTCAGTACAAGGCTAGTTCCATTCGCTTCTAGGTAGAACTTACCCATTTGCTCACCCCTACTTGGCATGCTTGATCCTCCCCTCTCTTCCCAACCAAAATTGCCCTCTTTATGCTATAATTCTTCACTAGTGGTTCCCGGAAGGACCCTATTTTTTGATCTTGTAATATCCCCTTACCGTACCCTCTATGCTTCGATTATGTCCGGGCATTCTCTAATTTCTTAAGAAGTTCTCTCCGGTGTAAAGCTACAATTGGCATTCCTTATTTTAAGGACTTATCTCCTTTTTTGCGGTTAAAATGCTATTATAACACTCAAAACTACAAAAAAGAAGATAAATCCTTAAAATAAGGAATGCAAAATGCAGCGTAAGAACAATCCAAATCATAAAAAATCAAAAGACATTAACTTGCATTAACCCACAAACACCCTCTCTCTCACCCAAAATGCCAATTGTCTCGCAAGAGGGCTCCAAAGTTTGAACTCTGGACATTTGATTCTCAAATTAAAGTACGAAATGCGAAAATCAGAGAAACACATAAGAAAGTAAACTAAATTATAACCAACCAATCGAGAGCGTCATAGCTCTGTATCTAGAATCTAAGGAGAAACTGAAAAAATCCAAGCTCGAACCCCACCAAAGAGCAAGACTTCCAGACACCTAAAAATAGAATAAAACTAGAAGCTAGCAAGATTGGAGAGCTTGGAGGCTTATAGTTTTGCCGTGACAAACATCTGAGAGAGAGAGAGATGGAGGGGTTCAAGCTTCAGACCTCTGAGAAGGCAACTCATATACATGAGCAGCCCAACATGTAGCACTTGTCATTTAGACTGCATCGCGTCTTCGACCTTAATCCAATTAGAGAGATACATGTGTTCATTGTTTGGGACGATGGGATTGCTATGATGAGTTCACTACCTGTGACATGCAGAGAGAGAGAGAGAGGAGAATGAGAGAGACGGAGATAGAGGAGGATAGATAATAGATTGTTGCTGCTACGAACAATGGAGACGTAGAAGATGGTGAACAGTGGAGAAGAAGGCTGCTTCCCCTGCCTCCTTCCTCTTTTGGATGTTTCCTATACCCAAACCACCTCCATCCCTGCTACTGACTACTGACTACCCCCATCTAATTCTATAATCTATTCTCTCTTCCATTTGTTTCCACAAGATCTCTTTCATTAACTATTTTACGATTCAACTCACTTTTCCTGGGACCCTATACGATTCAACTCATATAGTATTTTTTGAAATAATGTAATTAATACTGTTAAATAAAGAAAATACTGTAATTAATACTGTTAGTTAAATAAAACACAGTAATTAATACTGTGTTTTAATCCAATCTGATGATGCACAATCCGGCCAATCTTAGCTGTCAACGATCTTGCCTCTGAACTGGGTGGCAGGGACCTGAAACGGAGGGAAAAGAGAAGCTCCGGGGAGAACCCGGCGTAAGGGCTCCGAAGCTCAAGTTAGAGTCTTTCAAAGGCAAGATAGACTAGATAGCGCAAAAGTTAGCATACCTCGTTCCTGGGAGGTAGGAGCCTTTTATAACCACCTCGCGTACTCACTTCCAGGCTTCCATCAGATCGGGCATGATTACTTCTGAACTCCTGCCAGTTCGGATGTCATTTCCTCTGGCCGGACAGAACCGCCGTTGCTCCTTTTGTCGGAGCCGTCTCTGCGGCTAGTAACGACGGTGGCAGGTGGCGGTAGCAGGAGGCCGTTTAAAGTGCGGCTGTCAGGCGTCAGATCCCACATCAGTCAGGTGCGTCGCCCTTGGATACGGACGTCCTTGGTGTTAGGTACGTTTGGTCAACTTGGTGTTTCGAAAGCGAAGTGTTGGAGTGGCGAGCGAGGTGTCTTGAGTTCGGTTTGGGGAGTTCCGAGCTGCCATGGGCCAGCTCGGGTCACAGCTTTGTGAGGCTTGGGGCCCAATACAGTTTGTGCTCCTTGTAGGGAGCTCGAGTTCTCAGTAGGGAGATCGGGTTCTTAATAGGGAGATCGGAATCCCCGTAGGGTGCTCGGACTCTTGGTAGGGAGCTCGGGCTCCTTTTAGAGCGGTCTGGTGGAGTTCGGGCTCAGTAGTGGGCTTGGACAGTCTTTCGGTGCTCGCTTCGGGCGCTCTACTATCCCGAGTTGCTTGTTTTTGCCACGTGTCGGGTGATTGTGAGGTTGGGCCAAATTCCCCTTCATCAATTGCCCCCCACTCCCAGCGACAAGGGTCCTGTCTTGGCGCGGGGAGTTCGTAAGGTATCAGGAGGGTTTTGGTCCGTGCTGAGGGCGCTCGCTTTAATTTGATTTTCAAAAAAAGGGCGCGCGTTTGGGAGACGTGACGACAGTCGTTCGAGAGTTGTGCTGTAGACGCTTTTATTGCGGGGAGACGTGCGCCGACACCCCGTCAGTTTCGAGAAGGTGCGCGCTGACACCCGTCCTCTGACAGGACGTGCGCGACGCCTCGTCAGTTTCGGAAAGACGTGCGCTGATTGGCTTCGGAAGACGTGCGGTTTAGCGCGGCTGTGGGCCGTTGGATTGGCTTCGATCTGGGCCGTCGCTTTCTGGCCGCTGTGGTTATAAATAGCGCGCGGGGGGGGGGGCGTCCTTGCTACTGTTGTACCTCTTGAGCTCGCGCCTAAGTTTCAGTTCGCGTCCAGGCTCTTCAGCTCGCGTCCCAGGTTCTTTGCTTGTTCGAGTTTTCGTGGTCTACTTTAGTCTTCTTCCCGGGTGAGTGCTTTTGGAATCCCGTTCCATTCTCTGATGTCTAGTTCGGAGGGTTCAGATTGTTCAAGTGGGTATGATGTAGGTTCTACGAACCAATTTGCGTCCCCCGGTAGTTCAAGTGAGCCCGATGTAGGTCCGGAGGAAGGGGTTGAACCTATAGGCCGAGGTGCTTCGGGTAGGTCGGCGTCCACCTCCCGTCGAGGCCGGGTTTTAGATTAGTTCGGCCCTCGACTATGACGCCTGAGGGACTTCAATCCCTCATAGACTACTACGACTTGCCCGGGGAGCACGCCTACTTCATCCCTACGGGTAGCTTCCCTTGGGAACACGAAGTGCGCTGGGGTGGCCGTTTCAGACCGGCTGGGGAATGGCCGCTCCCGAGTCCGGCGTCACACTCGATAAGGAGACGGCGAAGGGCCTCCGGCAATGGGCGTGGCTTGGGCTGGAGTGTCAACGGTATCTGACGGAGGCCAAGCTTATTGCTGCGGGCCAGAGTTCGGGTAGGTTCTTTCCCTAGCGATCCTGTCTTGCTCTTCTTTTACGTGTCTTACTGATGCTGAACTCCTTTTCGCAGGTACGATGGACTCTCGAGGGACCCGAGGTGGGCACTTGTTCCAGGGCATGAAGAGGAGAAAACGGGTGGCTAAGCGAGCTCGCGCTGAACCACCCCAGGGTGCGGAGCCCGAGGTGCCGGACTATCCGACGGAGGATCAGCCTATGGAGCCCGAGATGGTTCCTCCTATGCAGGAGCCGGCGGGGGCTCCTTATGCCGAAACCACACACACAGGGGCTCCCGCTTACTCCGAGTCTGCCCATATGCGAGCTGGGCCATCGGGCTCAGAGGCCCCGGGGGACTTCAGGAGTGTGCTGTCGCCTGTTCATGCTCTTCAACGGAGTAAGGAGGTGATGTTTCCCGAGGAAGTTGCGGCGTGGACCGAGCTCCCTCTGCACCAAGTGGCCTGCCGTGCCGTTACTCATGCTATGGTGGTAAGTGCTCCCTTCTTTAGAGTTCTTCGGCCTTTATTCTTCTATTCGTTCCTTTGATCCTGTTTCCCTTTGATAGGTGAACTCTTCTATTCACGCCTTAGCGAACCAGGTGGAGAGATGCTCGAGGCAGGCGCGAGCTGCCGAGGAGGCTGCTCGAACTGCCGAGGAGGCTGCTCGTGCTGCTGAGGCTGCTGCTCGCCTCGCGCGGTGTAGGCAGGCGAGGTCTCAGAGAGATGCCGAGGCCATGGGAGTGGTGGTGAAGCATATGGCGGATTTGAAGCTGGACCTGCAACACCAGGTCGAGTATCTTCAGGAGGATATCAGGGAGATGACTCAGATCTTCTCTCAAGGCATCGAAGACGCGAAGAAGAAAGCTGTTAGTGATTATATTGCTTCGCCGGATTTCGATGATCTGATGGTGGACTCCTATAGGAGGGGTTTCAAGCTAAGCCGGTGGATGATCCGGAATACGTACCCCGAGCTCGATACCAGTGCCATATCCACTTCGCGTATTACTCAAGAGATGGCTAATGTTGCGGATGCCGAACCGGACTCCGAGGGGGAGGCAGGTCCTTCGGGTGTTGTTAAAGTGGCTTTTGATAATGACGAAGTAGCCCCTGGCTTGTAAAATGTACACCTTTATCTGAAATGAAATGGCTTTTTGGTTTAAGTGCTGGTTGTCCTGTCTTCGAGCTGCGTTTTTTGCCGATCTGACCATTTCGGTCCTTCAGTTCGTTTTCCAACACCTTTATCTGAAATGAATTGGCTTTTTGTTTGAGTGCCGGTTGTCCTGTCTTCGAGCTGCGTTTTTTGCCGAACTGACCATTTCGGTCCTTCGGTTTGTTTTCTACCTAGGCTTCGAGGTACTTGCCTTGGTGGTTTATAGGTAGTATCTTCTTAAGTTGACGACGTTCCATGCTCGGGGTACTTGTTTTCCTTCTAGGGTTCCGAGCTCGTATGCTCCCCCACCGAGTGCTTTCTTTACTCTGTACGGTCCTTCCCAGTTTGGTCCAAGTTTCCCTACGCCGGGTTCGGGCACCATGACCTTACGGAGAACCAAGTCGCCGACGCGGAAGTTCCTCTTCTTTACTCGCGCGTTATAATACCGAGCTACCTTTTGTTGGTAGGCCGCAGTTCGGATGTGCGCGAGGTCTCTCACTTCGTCCAGTAGGTCGAGGTTGGTGCGTAACTCGCCCTCGTTTGTCTGTTCGTCGTACGCTTCTAGTCGCAACGTAGGCACTTCGATTTCCGCCGGGATCACTGCCTCGGTGCCATAGGTGAGGTTAAAGGGGGTCTCTCTTGTGGCGGTTTTTTCCGTTGTTCGGTGAGCCCATAGAACACTTGGTAGTTCGTCTGCCCACAAACCTTTGGCTCGGTCTAATTGTGCTTTCAGTCCGCGGAGGATGGCTCTGTTCATTACTTCTGTTGGCCATTTGCCTGCGGGTGTGTGACCGACGTGAAGTTCTGACTAATTCCCATACTTTGGCACCATTCTTGGAACTTGATATGTTCGAACTGTTTGCCGTTGTCGGAGATCAGTACCCGAGGTAGCCCGAAGCGACATACAATGTTCTTCCAAATGAAGTTCTGTATGTTTCGGGCTATAACTATTGCCAGGGGTTCAGCTTCTATCCACTTTGTGAAGTAATCTACTGCCACCACTAGGAATTTTCTCCCGCCTATCGCTAGTGGGAATGGCCCCAGGAGGTCGATGCCCCATTGGGCAAAGGGCCATGGGCTGGTGAGGTATTTGAGGTCGGCAGCGGGCTGATGGTGGATGTTGGCATGCTTCTGACACTTGTCGCATTTTCTGACGAGCTCGATTGCCTCTGTCTTCATCGTTGGCCAGTAGTATCCTTGTCGAAGTGCCTTTTGGGCGAGGGCTCTGCCCCCCAGGTGTCCGCCGCACAAGCCTTCATGGGTGTCGCGGAGTACCAACTCGGCTTCGGCTGGGCGCAAGCATCGCAGGTAGGGGAGCGTGTAGGATCGTCGGTACAACCGTTCGTCTATCATGACGTATTTGGCTGCCTGGCGCTGCACCCTCTTGGCTGCGTTGCGGTCCGCGGGGAGGGTTCCGTCTAGCAGGAAGCTCGCGAGTGGGTCGATCCAGCTCGGCTCTGCTTCAGTGACGGGAGCAACCTCTTCTGCCCCACCGAGAATGCTGGGCCGAGCTAAGTCCTCTACGTACACGGTTCTCCTGGTGTTGTGGCTCGTGCTAGCTAGTCGGGACAGAGCGTCGGCCTCAGCGTTCTCTGTCCTCGGGATTTGCTTGATGAAGTGTGACTGGAAGCTGAGTAGAGCCTCCTTTACTTTTGCCAGATATGCAATCATTGTGAGCTCGCGCGCTTCGTATTCGCCTGTAACTTGGTTGACCACGAGCTGGGAATCACTGCAGATAACCATGTGCTTTGCTCCAACCTTGTGCGCTAGGTTTAGCCCGGCTATCAGTGCCTCGTACTCCGCCTCGTTGTTGGATGCTGCGAACTCAAAGCGTAGTGCGTATTCCAGCTTTGTTCCGCTCGGGCCGCGTAGCACTATTCCAGCCCCGCTGCCTTGTTGGTTCGAGGAGCCATCTACGTGAAGGATCCAGGGCTCCTCATCCCAGTTTGCGCTTGGTCTAGCAGGAGGGATGCCACACTAGCTGCTACTTCACGGGGTTCGGACTCGTTTGGCTTGGGAGCTCCGAGTTCGCCCGAACTGGGGATCTCGGGCTCAACCGGCTCAGGGGCTTCGAGGCTAAACGTGCATTCTGTGATAAAATCTGCCAAGGCTTGGGCCTTAATGGCAGTTCTCGGCTTGTACTGGAGATCGTACTCGCTGAGTTCGATGGCCCACTTCGTCAGTCGGCCGGAAACCTCGGGTTTGAGTAAAACTTGTCTCAGAGGTTTGTCGGTCAGGACGATGACGGTGTGAGCCTGGAAGTACGGGCGGAGTTTCCGTGCTGCTATCACCAGTGCATACGCTAGCTTTTCTACCTGCGGGTACCTTGTCTCTGCTCCCTGCAAGATTTTACTAACATAATATATGGGTCGTTGGACCCGGTCTGCTTCCTTTACTAGCACCGAGCTGACCACCTCATCGCTAGCCGAGAGGTACAGTTCTAAGACTTTGCCTTCCTCGGGTCGAGCTAAGGTCGGCACACTAGCGAGGTAACCTTTTAGCTCGTTAAACGCGAGATGACAGTCTTGGGTCCACTCGAACCCTTTGCCTTTGATTGCTTTGAAGAAGGGTAGGCAGCGATCTGCCGACTTGGACATGAAGCGGCTTAGAGCGGCTATGCGGCCGTTTAGCCTTTGAACTTCTTTTATTTTCCGAGGTGGTCTCATATCTAGGATGGCTTTTATCTTGTCCTGGTTGGCCTCGATACGCGTCGATTGACAACGTAGCCTAGGAATTTGCCCGAGGTAACGCCAAAGACACATTTGTTGGGGTTCAATTTCATGCTAAACTGACGCCCGATTTGGAAGACAGAGTCTAAGTCTTTTATTAATTCTTGTGAAAACCGTGTCTTGACGACCATGTCGTCTACATAACACTCTATCTTTGTGCCAATCAGGGGCCGAAACAGCCTATTTACAAGTCTTTGGAAGGTCGCCCCGGCATTTTTTAACCCGAAGGGCATGACCTTGTAATAGTATAGACCGAACTCGGTTATGAAGCTGGTTTTTTCCTCGTCGGACTGGTCCATCCGGATTTGGTTGTAGCCTGAGTAGGCATCCAGGAAGCTTAGCAATTCATGTCCCGAGGTCGCGTCCACTAGGCGGTCGATCCTAGGAAGGGGGAAGCAGTCTTTCGGGCAAGCTCGGTTCAGGTCGGTGTAGTCGACGCACATGCGCCACTTGCCGTTCGCCTTTTTCACCAGCACAGGGTTGGCCACCCAGCTCGGGTAATGGACTTCCCTTATGAAGTCTGCCGCGAGGAGCTTCTCGACTTCCTCGTCGACCGCCTTCCAGCGCTCTGGGGCTAAGTTCCGTTTCTTCTGTCTAACGGGTCTGACTAAAGGGTCAGTGTTAAGTTTGTGAGTTATAAGACTAGGGTCAATACCGGGCATATCGGCCGCGGACCATGCAAAAATATCTAAATTTTGGCGTAAAAAACTTACCAGTTCGGTCCGTAGGGGTTCTTTGACGGAAGCACCAATCTGGAGTGCGCGAGCTGGGTCCGTAGGCGAGGTTGGGATCGCGACTGTTTCTTCTGTGGGCGAGGCTCGTTCTTCGCCTTGTTCCACGGGCCGCTCCAGATCAAGGTCGCCGGCCGCCTTGGTCTTTCCCTTTAGGGTGGCAACGTAGCACTTGCGGGACTCAAGCTGGTCGCCCCGCGCTACCCCCACACTGAAGTCCGTAGGGAACTTCATGGCCAAATAGTAGGTGGAGACCACCGCCCGCAGGATATGCGTGATTGGCCACCCTATTATGGCATTGTATGGGGAGGGGGTCGCGACCACCAGGAAGTAGTGGTTGAGTCTGACCGCACAAGGCCACGTGCCGACTTCCACAGGCACCGTTATTTTTCCAAGGGGCCTGACTTCCTCTTCGCTGAAGCCCACCAGGGGAGTGTTAGCAGGCTTTAGTTCGCTCCTCGGCAGCTGTAGCCGATCAAACGCTGATTTGAAGAGGATGTCCGCCGAGCTGCCCGAATCTACGAGTACGCGTCTAACCTCGAAGTCGCTGATCCTTAGTTTAATGACAAGTGCGTCATCGTGGGGGTAGCGAACTCCTCGCGCGTCGTCTTCCGTGAAGAGGATTGGCTCTTCGGTCTTTGGCCTTTTTGGAGGGTTCTGCTCCTCGAGGACCGCTTCGCGAACTGAAGTCCGAGCTGCCGCCGATGTACACCCCTCTACCACCGATCCTCCCACAATTACATGGATGGTTCCCCGGATTGGCCTCTCTACCGGGGGCTGTCGCTGCAACGGTTCGGCAGGCCTGTTGCTAGATTCGGGGGCGTCCTTTTCGTGCTCGCCTGGTCGATCCGCTTTATTGCTATTATTGTTGTGCTGTACAAAGTTTCTTAAGTATCCGCGATGGATGAGTCCCTCTATTTCGTCTCGGAGGTTATTGCACTGCTCGGTACTGTGATCGTGGTCCCTGTGGAAACTACAATACAAATTCTTGTTTCTTTCGTTCGGATTTCCCTTTAGGTGAGGTGGCCATTTCACGTACGGGGCGTCCTTGATCGTCATTAAGATCTCAGTCCGCCTCGTGTTGAGTGGCGTGTAATCCGTCCGAACTGGCAGGGGAGCTCGGAACGATTGGTTCGGTTTTGGGTCCCGGGCTGGGTTTTTTCGGTCGGTTGAGTTAGAGGGCTCGCCATCCCTCTTTCTTTTCTCGTTTCCGCCCTCGGTTCGTTGGTTTATTTCCTCCTCCGTCCTCATGAACTTGTCAGCGAGCTTGAGGAACTCGGCAACGGTCGCGGGCTGGTTAGCTACCATGTGCCATTTGAACTCTTTGTGCGTCACCCCTCTTTTTGCTGCGGCGAGCTGCACCGCGGGGTCTAACCGCGGTATTTGTAAGCATGCTTCATTGAATCGTTTGATGTAGCCTCGTATGGGTTCTCCTTCCCTTTGGACTACCCCGAAGATGCTTTCCTCTGCTCTGGGGCACCGTTTGCTGGTGACAAAGTGCGCAGTGAAGACCTGCACGAACTGAGCCCAACACTTTATCGACCCGGGGGCCAGGTTCCTGTACCAAGTGCGGGCTACCCCCTTGAGGGTGGTGGTGAAAGCCACGCACATGCATGATTCGCTGGCTCTGGCGAGGTGCATTTGGGATTGGAAAGCGTCAACGTGGTCGTTGGGGTCGAAGGACCCGTCATACTTGTCTAGAGGTGGGAGCTTGAAATCTCTGGGCAAGGGGACTGCCAGGAGTTCTGACGCGAAGGGGGAAGGAACTGAGAGAATCGGGGCAACTCCTACCTCGTCCGAGCTCGTCTCGCCTTTGCCTCTGAGCTCTGACAGGACGCGGGTGGCGGTTCGTCGACCTCGACGGCGCCTTCGCTGCTGAGTGGGCCTTGTACTGGCGCTGCTGGCCTCTGTGTTGCCGAGCTCGATGGGCCCGGAGTGCTGGTAGTCCGCTGCTGCCAGTGTGCCGAATCGGTTTTCCACGAGTGGGAACTCCAGTTTGGAGCCCCGAGGTGTCGATCTCGCGGGCGAGGTTCCCGATCCGCTTGCGAGCTGCGAGGCGGGGATGACTTTTCTTTCTCTCCGGCCTGGGGACGAGGCCTAGCTGTTTGGGGGGTTCTGGGGCCTGGAGGCCTTTCCTTGGTGGAGGCGCCCATCCTGCGGAGAGGCCTTGACCGGCTTCGGAGTAGGGTGGTGAGGTGGAAGTAGTGGTTGGTTCGGTGGCAGTTGGGGGAACTACTGTTGATAGTGGTACTGGGAGAGGTTGTGCAACACTTGGTGCTGGTGAAGCTGGTGTTGCTGGAATTGTTGCATCTGGGCTTGCATTGCCCGCATGCACTGCATTAGGTCGTCCAACCGATTTTGGCTAGCTGCCAGGGGGACGACGGTTGGTTCAATGAAGGTAGTCTCGATGGGGAGAGGAAAGGGGATGTTTGCGGCAGGTAGGTTTACAGGCGCCATTGCTTGTGGCGTATTCAGATTGGGAATTCCGTCCACCGAGAGGGGGATGGTGAACTGCCCAACACACACCACGGGAACTTGAGGCTGTTCCTCGGTGGTGTTTGTCTCTGTGCCGCGTCCGACGTTGCTGGAAGAGGCCATGAGTATTGAGTTTTTCAAAGAAGAAAGGGGTATGAGAGTTTTGGAGGGAGGCCTTTTGAAGCGTTCCCACAGACGGCGCCAATTGATGATGCACAATCCGGCCGATCTTAGCTGTCAACGATCTTGCCTCTGAACTGGGTGGCAGGTACCTGAAACGGAGGGTGAAGAGAAGCTCCGGGGAGAACCCGGCGTAAGGGTTCCGAAGCTCAAGTTAGAGTCTTTCAAAGGCAAGATAGACCAGATAGCGCAAAAGTTAGCATACCTCGTTCCTGGGAGGTAGGAGCCTTTTATAACCACCTCGCGTACTCACTTCCAGGCTTCCGTCAGATCGGGCATGATTACTTCTGAACTCCTGCCAGTTCGGATGTCATTTCCTCTGGCCGGACAGAACCGCCACTGCTCCTTTTGTCGGAGCCGTCTCTGCGGCTAGTAACGACGGTGGCAGGTGGCGGTAGCAGGAGGCCGTTTGAAGTGCGGCTGTCAGGTGTCAGATCCCACATCAGTCAGGTGCGTCGCCCTTGGATACGGATGTCCTTGGTGTTAGGTACATTTGGTCAACCTGGTGTTTCGGAAGCGAAGTGTTGGAGTGGCGAGCAAGGTGTCTTGAGTTCGGTTTGGGGAGTTCCGAACTGCCATGGGCCAGCTCGGGTCACAGCTTTGTGAGGCTTGGGGCCCAATACAGTTCGTGCTCCTTGTAGGGAGCTCGGGTTCTCAGTAGGGAGCTCGGGTTCTTAATAGGGAGCTCGGACTCTTGGTAGGGAGCTCGGGCTCCTTTTAGAGCGGTCTGGTGAAGTTCGGGCTTAGTAGTGGGCTTGGACAGTCTTTCGGTGCTCGCTTCGGGCGCTCTACTGTCCCGAGTTGCTTGTTTTTGCCACGTGTCGGGTGATTGTGAGATCGGGCCAAATTCCCCTTCATCACAATCTAATAAATATTTTGGACTGGATTGATCCAATTCAATATGTCTTCTTGGTCCATCCAAATTGATTTTGGACTAGAAGGAGTCCAATCCAAAACCGGTCCATTGACACCCTTAATTACCTCATCACCCTCAAATACTGGGTTAATTACTCAAGCTAGTCACTTTTCCTTTTAGATTACAACACGATGGGTATATACAGTCTTTCAAGTTTTCAATAAGCTCAGAGTATTATTTTATTGGAAATTATAGCTTAATAACTTATTAGCAGATGATGAGAAAGGAAAAACAGTTAAGCATCTATGGTGATATTTCAACCTCATCTAGAACCTACCCGAACAAGCAATTCATGTTGATCCCCAATGCCCTAACATGATCATCAGAAAATGCAGGATCCAAAGCACATCATTCCCAGATTTATGCCAACCTTAAGTGTTATACACGGCTCATGACAAGGCAAAAGAGATTGTTCAGTTAATATCTGCTGGGGCTGAAATTTGAAGAGGTAGCTGAGCTCATAACCTTCCATGATTGAAAGACCACTATGGCATGCCACACGGAAATTCTTGGAGCAACCTAGGAGAACCAACACTGATATCATCATATGGCTTTAGTCTAAAATTCGATGTGCTCAAATTGCAAAGGGGGGGAAGGAGGAGTGCCCAATTGAATTGGAGAATCCAACCAGACAGGTAATGCAGGCCTGACAGTTCTGACTCCGGTTCCAATTCCAAAGTTTATAACTTAGCATGGAGCGTAGAAATACTAATGATAGAAAGACAAAAAAAGTAAAAAACTTTCAGAATCCGTATAAGGATACTATACCTCTGATTGTTTAGGCTTCATTGATATAGCAGGAGAATTTAAATATGCAAGTGAATAGCTTATACGGTCAAGACTTGTTCATGTGGAAATACCAAAATATATGCTATTCTAATCAGAGAAATGTTAGTAATGTTGTTTAGGCTTACACGGTCACTACTTGCCATCAGTAATGATTTCGCTTTTATCATCACTTGACAAATTCTGCAGCATGTTATCAACACAAGGATGAATTATTAATAACTATGAAGGAACTTAGTTTACCTTGGAATGGTTTGAGACTGATTGCTGTTTTTGGGTGATGAAAGAGTAAAACTTCAGTGAAGATGAAAATGAAATCTATGTTAATTGAAAATTTTGTCTTAGTTTAGCATATTATGCATGACACTATTCACAGATTAAGAACTATTTATCAACACTTCCAATACAGACTAAACTTAGATACATATAGTCACACTCATACACCGAATCATGCAAACAGGAAAATACAGAGAGAGAGAGACTTTGGGGGTTTCTTGTCATAAGGAATAAATGTCGTATCTTAGGTTGTTTTTTTAGCCCCAAACTTTTCTAGGTGGTGGGGTGACCACTAGTCCTATCAATGATGATAACCAAAAATTCGAGTTCCAATCCGATATTCGATACGATTATTTTGATCATGTATTTTTGTAATCAAATCGAATTAGGATGTTATAATTTATATCTGATTAATAATTGGATTAGATTCGGATTTGACCCATTCAACCTTAATAAAATTTGAATTATGGTATATTATAATATTTATTAATTTTAATGTATAAATTTTGTATATTTATATTTAAAATTATAAAATTTATCATATATAAAATTTGAAAAATAAATAAAATTTTAGTTTTTCTATTATTTTAGAAAAGTTAAAGCAAAGTCGAATTAAATCCGAATCCAATAGGATACAAATTCGAATCCAAAATTTTAAATCCATTCAGATTTCGGGTGCATTTGGAAGCAAGTTCTCAGTAATCAGATGATATGCGGATTTTGCTACATCTAATCCAAGTCCGAACCGATTACATTCCTAGCGGCCTCCTTAAAATCTGTATCTTAATTAGGTTGTGTTTGTCCAATAATGTCAGATTTCTCTTGATCTTTTAATCACTATGGTCCGTTTGGTTTTTGAGAAAAAGATGGGATGGGAAGCATCTTTAAAGAATATTATATTTTTCATATGTTTGTTTTAAAAGAAAAGCTGGGATTGAGAGAGAAAGAGGTGAGATGCGGGTTCCCAAAAATCGATACATGGGGTCGCACCAAAGTGATGAGGCCCCGGTGGGAAAAGAAAATTTGGCCATTTGTGAGAAAATATTATTGAGAGCACCTTGAAGACAGTCATGTTCTTCCTACACGTCATCCAATAGTCATCTCTCCGGCGCCATTTCTGACGATTTCTTTTAGCTTAAATCTGGCATCCCTTTGAGATTTTCGTTCTTTTCGGTATTGTTTTTGTCTTCGTTCATTTTATGAGTTCCCCCTTCGTCTCACCATCGTCTTCTTTCGTTGAGCGAGTTCCCCCTTCAGATCCCAACACCAGATCTGGCATCTCCGGCGCCATCTCACCATTGTTCTAGATCTTAGCATCAAATCTCTCATTTTAATGTTGGAACTCATCATATCTGGCGTTTTTTGTTGTGTTTATAATAGATCTTCCTTTTTTTGTAGTTGGGAACTCTCTAGTGCTATGTTAGGAAGAAAATCTTCCGTTTTATTACTGCTGGGAACTCATTAATGTTATTTTTTATTTTTGGTTTGTTCCAAATCTGCAACAATTGTGATTATATTTAGTTTTTGATTATTGATTTATTGTTGAGAACTCATTGTTCAGATCTTCCGGTTTGATGTTTGATGTTTATTATTGCTCTGTTTCAAGTCATCTCATGTTTTTTTTTTTTTGAGCTACTGACGGTTACAATAGTTTTTTTTTTTCTATTCTCTTACTCTGTTAATGATGTTTATTATTGCTCTGTTTCTTATTTTTCTATTGAACACTAATACGTTTTTAGCTGATTCTTTTCCTTATTATATTTGTTCGACCCAATTTTTACCATATTCTTTGTTTAGGTATAATTTCTTCTACCATATTAATTTTCTGGTTTTTCTAGTTTTTTTTATGGAATTGTAAGATAGTTTTTAATGGTTACAGGCATCTTGAGATATTAATTTTTTGGTTTTTAGCTGTAGTATATTGAGAAGAATGCTAGATTAAGGTGCCAATAACTCGAAATGAAACTGAGAAGAGCAAGAAATATGTATACTTTCTTCTCTAGAAACCAAGATTTTGGTTTCTTCAACCTCACATGTTTCTTTGTTCAAATTGTGTCACGTCGTCCCCAAAACAACTATTGTAAGAATGCATGGATTTGTCAAATTAGGATGGATCTAACAATCCTGTAAAATTTTTTCATCAATCAATCACTGGAAAACAAATTTAGCAAGATAAATGGTCTCAGCAACCAAACATAGGTGACAAAATTGAGAAAAAAAATTTCTCTTCCCATCACATCCTTTCTCATCCCATCCCATCCTTTCTCAGCAACCAAATGGAAAGGATCTATTTGGTTTGCAGACATGATAGGAATTGAAATCAGAATTAGAATCACCTATTTTTGACACCTGTTTGGTTTAATTAGGAATTAGAATCGGAATTGGATTCTGATTGTTGTTGTTTGGCTCAATTGGAGTTGTAATTGGAGTCAATTGAAAATTTTCAAATTTGTATTATTATTTTATTGTTATTTTTGTTCATATTATTTTATGAATATATACAAGTACTACTTTATTAATACTTTGTTATTATTGTTTTATTAATATTTAATAATCAATATCTTAGTATTTATCATTAATTGCTAAAAATTTTATTAATATATTACTTTTTTCTTATTACATTAATAATATTTTATTATTATTTTAATGACTGAATTATTATTTTATTATATTTTCCTATTAGTTTGTTAATACACTATTATTTTTGTTTTTATTCTAAAATTAATTTATTATTATTTTAATTATGTTGTATTAATATTTTATTTATACTTATTATTATTATTATTATATTTAAGAATTCATATCTTTGTTTGTTATTGTTAATTTAATAATATTTTATTATTTTATTAATATTAGGGTTTGAGGGTTTTCTTGCCACGAGCTCTTTACTTCTTGAGAGACTCTAGAATGGGAATCTCAAATCCTTAGGGGGGTCTAGAATGTTCATTCCTCGTTATGGGGGAATCCCTTTCCGCCAAGAATAGAAATCAAAATCCCAGTCCTACCAAACAAATAATAGAAATTAAAATGAGCCATTTTTGTTCCTATGCTAGGCACGTATTGCTAAAATCCAAACCCTAAAACCATATTTTTATTTTTCTCTCGTCAGTAACTTATTAACTAGAAATACAGACCTTGTAACGATTGATTTTGATTGCGAAGTCAAGTCGTTCAATCAAACAAGCTCCCCAAATAATTACAAACTACAAAGACATAAAAGTCATGCAATGCCGGTTAAAGGGATGACAGTCACATAGTGTTCTCAAATAATCAATTCAAGATTGTAGTCTGAAAAGTAAGACTATACAATTTCATCTCAATATGAAACTTTAGATTAATAGATTCATTAACATGGTAAATACTGTCCCCTCTCTTTACTCTCTTTCAATTTTTCATTTTCAACTTTGAAGTTTAAACACAAGCGAGCAGTCGGGGTGGAGCCCAGATTTCCTACTCACTCCCTATCCATCGTGAATTGCAATCACACATCTCTCAATTTATAATAAAGATGTGTGGCTCCAATTTACGATAGGTAGTGAGTGGATAGGAAAAGTGAGTAGGAAATCCCGAATGGTTGGGGTGACCTACAAAATTTGGAATTAGTGCAGAAATGGGGTGGAATTTGGACTTCTCATGTATACATTATCATCAATCCCTGTTGGAGAAGACATACTACGGTAAACAATAATTAAATATTCCCAGGATAAAATAGAATAAACACTTAAAGACATGAAAAACACTAAGGCTGTGTTTGTTTTAGGTGTAAATTCAATTTTACACTGATAGAAAATATGAATCGGTTTTATTTTAAGTGTAAATTCAATTTTACACTAAAATATGAACCGGTTCTATGATGGATGAAAATTCGAACCGGTTGTTTTTAAATGTTTACACGTATCATGTTTGGTTGTCAAGGTGTGTATATTTCCAAACATTCTTCTATGGATGTTAATTTAGTCTGGATAGCTTTAGCTTGTACTTAGGGGTGCCAACGAGCCGAGCTTTTCACCAGTTGCTTGAGCTCAGCTCAGCTCGTTTCAACTGAGCTCGAGCCCAATTCAGTGGCTCGATTATTAAACGAGCCAAGCTCGAGCCTACTGGAGCTTGACTCGTGAGTCGTGAGGCTCGTGAGCCGACTCGAATATAATGTTGTTGGTATATAAATTTCAACTTACTGAAATTGAATGGAAAGGACTTATTAGGCCTACTGAGAAAGTTGTTGGGTCCACTAAGAAAAAGAATAATAAAAAAGATGTGAGATACAATATAGGGGCCTCTAACGTATTGGCCCAAGAAATTGAAGCCCAATATTAATCGAACGTGTAGGGGTGGGGGTGGGGGGCATTTAAATGGTTATAATTACACCCAAATTAATTAAGAAAAATCATGGCTGAATAAATTACCTTTTATGTGACACCCAATTATCTCTCCTTAGCTATGTGCATGTCAAGAGGCATGCTCAACTGAAATCATTTTATTTTCCCCTTCGGCTATCCAATTCTTCTCTTTTGCTTTCGTTGCTTTTGACAAAGAAGAAGAAGAAATGGGCTGTACCAAGATCAAGGGAAGAAGAATCAGAATTTTGGCTCCCCAACCATTGAAGTTTCAAAACCGCTATAGCTCCGTGCCACATCGGCTGAAGAATTTGGGTCTTTGAGTTGCTGCAATCGAAAGCTTCATCAAATTACTACAACTGAAAAAAATTCTCCTATCTTGTTCGCATACAATTGATCATTGCAAGGTCTTTCTAAAACTACAAGTTGTCAAGCTTTTCGGATCATGTCCGTGACAAGACATAAATACAAGTTTGGGTCATATTCGTGATAAGAGAATCAGAGGGTTTTATTTGCCAAATAAAAAAAAAGAGTTTGTATCCCACTTATATTTTTGAAAATAAATAAATAAATTTCTTTGATTTGTCTTCATTAATTTTTGCGATCCAAATTTAACATGAAATTTGTGGCGACAAATGCAATGGGATCTATTTATGCTTCTACTTTTGCTCCTTGGGATGCATAATAACAACCCTTTTAGCCATTTGTGGCCATTGGAATGACAACTTTCATAGAGAGGGAGTAGTAATTGGAATGTTTCAGTTGTACCATATGCCTTTGGACAAGTAATTGCTTGCTAGTACTTTTTATAGAAAAATACATTTAGTCCATTAAGGCTAGAGGCTTTAAGATCTCCCGTAGAGTTAAGAGCTTCCTAAGCTTCATCATTTGTGCATTACTAAGTCCTCATTTTACTCCTTCACCGATTGATTAAAGGAATTCAGGATTCCATCTATATTTTCACTTTCACTCCTTTGAATTTATATGCAAATTTTGTAAGAAAATGATTCTTCATATCATTCATATTCACTAACCAATTGCCTCTATCCTTCCCAGTGAAGTGAAAAATATTATTTCGGTTATCATTGTACCAATATGAAAATATCTACGAAGAGTCATCTTTTTTTGACCAAATTCCCTATTTTTAGGATTTCTATAATTTCTTTTTGAACTTGGTTAAATAATTTTCTTTTTTTTTCCACAATATTTTCAAAGAATTTTTTCCATTTTTAATTTTTAAAATAACCCTTCTTGATTTTTAATAAATTGCATTCCTCTTCATTCATTGTTGGTTTTAGTCCAATATTGCATTCTTAGGCAAAGGCAAGGCACCTTGCTTCGATCTAATGTGCTGCTACATGCTTATTTTCAAGATTTCAATGTTGTGATATTTGCTTGGATCTAGTGAGACAAAAATTACAAATTTTGTGTCAAGTAGGAGTGTAAATTATATTACAAACAAGTAGATGCAAAATTGAACCAGGTGCAAAATTTGTATCTAGTTCAGATTTGCACCACAACCAAATGCAGCCAAAAGGTTATATGAAATACAAAAGAGGGGAAAAACGATTCATGCAAAATGGATTAGACTAACATAAAGTTGCCTATACCTAGTTGCCTCCGCAACATGAGTGTTGTTATTGCCTTGTTAATATTTCTTTTTAGTGCAAATAAATGCCAAAGTTTCAGATCTTTAATGGATCAGAATCGTCAGATATATCTGCATCATGTCCCATCTAGGTATGAAAGGAAATTCAAAATTGACAAATCACAAATGAGAGATTGATCTAATGAATGTTCAAAAATCACAAGTTTGCAATGTAATATTGCCTTCTACTCAAAATAAGTAATCTTTAAATGATTGATAAAAATAAATAAATTTGTCTGGTTCCTCTAAGAACTCCCAGAATTTTCTTGAATTAGCATGTTGCAGGTGGTATGAAAATTCAAGTGTAGGAAATTACTATTATCTTTCAATGTGACGCAGGGCAAAAAAGAGATGGACTGCTTTTAGGGAAGAGGGATCATGGGGACCTGAATGGCCTTAGGAGGAAAAAGAGACGAATCTTTTACACCACTCACAAGAATCTTTACTAATATAAGAAAATAAAATAGAAGTAAAAGACGACAAGTCTTTGTTTTTTATATACAAAAAAAAAAAAACTACAATTTACAAATTTATAAAAAAATGTTCAGAGATGGCATAGGCATTGATATCACTCACTAGGTCTGTTCTCAGCCAGAATTTCATGGACACATAAAGAGCAATCAGAATCCAACATATGTCTGGGTTTCTGACTGAATAGCACAACTAAAATAGTCCATCTAATTTTTTATAAGCAAAACAATTCACATTTTTATTTACAAAAAGCAAAATCTCCAAATGTACAAAAGATGACCATACAGTGAACAAAGCAGCAAAAAGTTGATCACACCCTTCTTTTTACACTATTTCCTTTACATTGATTTCCCCGGTCCAGGTTCAACCCAACATAAGTTTGTCTTTGAAAATCCTGCTCTGACCAAATCATCTGCCTAACTGTTTTTTTATCTAAGAACCTACCCAAACAAGCAATTCATGCAGATCCCCAATGCCGTAACATGATCACCAGAAATGCAGGACCCAATGCACATCATTCCCAGATTTAAGCCAACCTGAAGAATTTACACAACACTGAAGGATTGGCTTCTACTCTAAATGCTCAAGTGTCATGCACGGTTCATGACAAGGCAAAAGAGATTGTTCAGTTAATATCTGCTATGGCTGAAATTTGAAGAGGTAGCTGAGCTCATAACCTTCCATGATTGAGACACCACTATGGCATGCCACACAGAAATTCTTAGAGCAACCTAGGAGAACCAACACTGATATCATCATATGGCTTTAGTCTAAATTGGACATGCTCAAATTGCCCCATTGAATTGGAGAATCCAACCAGACAGGTAATGCAGGCCTGGCAATTCCAACTCCGGCTCCAATTCCAGTAACCTAGGAGGATTATTCAACATAGTCAGCAAAAAAAAAAAAATGTTTATTACTTAGCATGGAGCTTAGAAATATAAAAGTACAGGATAATGAAAGAAAAAATGTAAAAGCTTCCAGAATCCGTTTAAGGATACTAAACTCTGATTGTTTTGGCTTCATGAATATAGCAGGAGAAATTAAATATGCAATTGAATAGCTTACATGGTCAAAGACTTGATCATGTGGAAACACCAAAATATTTGCTATTCTAATAAGAGAAATGTTAGTAAGCAAGTTTATGCAACTCTTAGTTATCTTCACCCCAGAGATAAGGTGGAACCCATGAAAATGCATGTCCAACATTGCCATGTCAACTCTCCAATCATGGTTGAATGCATTAAATATGTATCTTACTGTATTGTATGATATATGTCAGCTTTCAGGGTTAAATAATAATACTAGGTGAGCATTAATGGTGATAAGATGGACACAGATTGAAACTAAAAAAGAGAGAGAATTGATCATTTTAGACTAAAATGTGCACAAACTCATTTACTAGTACTCGTCCATAAATACTAACGTGTCAGAGTCATGTAATGATCAGGATCTAAAAGAAATGTGTCCAAAAAATAACGGTCCATTGCTGCCGCTTACTTCTATATACATTTTCTGTGGTCATGTAAAAATGCTTCCTCGGCTATATTGAATTCCTCCTTTGGATGAGTCTTCTTTGACGATGTATCCTGTTGAGGACATGATATGTATATAATGGCAATTAGTAGTTGTCTCCATACACAACTCAGTCCGATATGACATCTTTTGAAGCACCAACAAAATTGGACCAAACTTTCATCATGTTTTAACATATTCAACAAGCCACGGGTGAGATTTCTTCTAGAGGATAGTCCATAGGTTTCTAAGGTTGCTGCCCAACCTCAGACTGGGAGTAGAAGGAGATAGCAGCCCTTTTATCCAAAGTTGAACTTAGAAAATTGGGAGTTGAAGGAGATAGCAACTCTCTTATCCAATCTCCAAGGCCGTTGCACAACCTCGGGTGTTCTAGAGAAAATGATTTGGAAGTGGAAAATAAATGCTTCTCTTGTCTATTTTTTCAAAAGACAAACTTACAGACAAAATAAAAACAACTGAAGCCACAAGTTGTTAGTTATAATAAAAATAGTTGAACTCACTCTCCATCACCATAAAGATCTCCAACAACAAGGCCAAAAAAAATTGATACAAACATTTCTAATACTAGAGCCTTTGTTTAGTCCAAACAATAATTACCCAAAATCGACTTGATGAGTTATTAGTTACAAGGGCCTAATTTTTTAAGATATTCAAAAATCTTTGCTTATTAAGAATTTGATAAGCATGATAGATCCATGCTTTTCAATTAGTGTGGAATACAATGATTGGAAGATTTTAAAATAGTTCTCTTAACAATTTAATAGAAAGTTCAATGAACATTTAATAAACTTAATTGTCAATACATAAGAATAAGAGCTTGTCAATGATAAGCTTTTTGGATCGGACCACTGACCCAACGTACACAACAAAACTTCAATACATAACAATAAGCGCATTCACAACTTAAACATCTTTAATATATCCAACGATTTCATATCAGAGCATATAATAAACTTAGCTGTCAAATTCCAAATCCATTCAAGTTGTTCATTTGGTTAACTGGTCAAGGTGTGATTAACCAATTTTTATTATTAAAATTTGAAATCATAAAATACTTATATGTATGCATTGCAATATCCTAATGGTCCCCCAAATATAAAATAAAATTTCATTGCAAGTCTTTGATTTAAGGCCATGTTTGGTTTGCAAGAAGATTTGGGTGGGATGAGAGAGAAAAACGGAAAAGCGGTTGAAATTTTCATGTTCCATATTTTGGTTGCAAAAGGGTAAATAGTGGGAAAATCAACCCAAGTTTAATTAATTAATTAATTAGTAATGTTTTACTTATTAATATTTTCATAAAATAATTTTATAATTAATAATTATTATTAATTACTTAAATTATTAATTGTTATTAGATTCATAAACCAAAAAAATATTAGATATTTAATAGCATATTAAAAAAATAATTGAAGAAAAAAATTCATAAATAAGATGAAATAGAAAATAGTGAAAAATTAATCAATAAAAATTTCATAAATAATTATTTTTTGAAATGAAATATTAAAATTATTAATTAAGTCATAAGTATTAAGAAAATAAAATATTAATTATAAAACGTAGAATAGTAAAAATTCAAAAAATAATTTTTATTATCAATTAACTTAGAAATAACAACAAAGTATTTAATAATTTTATTAAAAGTAATTAAACTAAGTAATTTATCGATGAAAATTAATTTTGTACATTATGAATTAATAATATTAAAATATTAAATTTATGAATTAAGTCATGGAAATTAATAAAATTTAATATTACTAATAACTTATAAACTAACAAAATGTAAAATGTTAATTAATTAAAATAATTAACTAACTAATTATGTATTTTAAATAATTAATATCTAATTAAGAATGAATTACTAAATAATAAAAAGTATTTTTAGTTACTAATTAACAAAAAAACTAATATTTAATTAACTAAATAATTAATGAATAAATAAATCAGGATTTTATTATAAATCTAATTAGTGATTCAATAATATGATTAAATAATAAAAATTCTAAATAATTAATAGTAAAAATAATATTATTAATTAATTCACATTAATTGTTAATAAAATAAATTTGAAATATAATTCTTAATAAATAATTGATTAGAAAATTATCAACATTAAATAATTATAAAGTTTTTCAATAATAAATTAATAAATTTTACTAGGGTTGATTTTCCCACTATTTTCCCTTTTGCAACCAAACAATGGAACATGAAAAAATTTCCACCCATTTCCCCTTTCCCATCCCGCCAAAATCTTTCCACAAACCATGCACAACTGTAAATCAAAGACTTGCAATGAAATTTCTTCTATATTTGGGGTACCATTTGGGTATTGCAACGGATACCTATAAGTATTTATGATTTCAAATTTCAATAATAAAAAATGGTTAATCATACCTTAACCAGTTAACCAAGAAACAACTTGAATGGATTTGGAATTTGACAGTTAAGTTTATTATATACTCTGATATGAAATCGTTGGATATATTGAAGATGTTCAAGTTGTGAATGCTCTTATTTTTATGTATTTAAGTTTTATTGTGTACGTTGAGTCACTGGTCCGATCCAAAAAGCTTATTATATGTTCATTGACAAGCTCTTATTGATATGTATTGACACTTAAGTTTATTATATCATTGAACTTTCTATTAAATTGTTAAGAGACTATTATAAAATCTTCCAATCATTGTATTCCACACTAATTGAAAAGCATGGATCTATCATGTTTATTAAATTCTTAATAAACAAAGATTCTTGAATATTTTAGAAAATTAGACCCATGTAACTAGGAACTCATCAAGTCAATTTTGGGTAATTATTGTTTAGACTCAACAAAGGCTCAAATATTAGATATGTTTGTCTCTATTTTCTTGACCTTGTCGTTGGAGATCTTTGTTGTTTATGGTGATGGAGAGTGATTTCAACTGTTTTCATTATAACTACTTGTGGCTTCAATTGTTTTCATTTTGTTTGAAACGTCTTGTGAAAAAGTAGATAACAGAAGCATTAATTTTCCACTTCCAAAACATTTTCTCTAAAACACCCGAGGTTGCGTTGCGGCCTTGGAGATTGGATAAGAGAGTTGATATCTTCTTCAACTCTTTGTTTTCTAAGTTCAACCTTGGATAAGAGGGCAGCTATCTCATTCAACTCCAAGTCCGAGGTTGGGTAGTAGCCTTAGAAACCTATGAACTATCCGTTAGAAGAAATCTCACTCATGACTTGTTGAATATGTTAAAACATGATGAAAGTTTTTCATTGGTCCAATTGTGTTGGTGTTTCCAGAGATGTCATATCGGACTGAGTTGTGTAAGGAGACAATTACTAATTGCCATTATATACGTAGTGAGCATCAAAGGGACCCTTGGACATGGTTGTACAGGCCTCAACCAGAAAGGGGATGCTTGGACATGAACATGTGACTTCTCTCATTTTTTATATGTATTTGACAATGATTTAAACGCAATTGAGTACAATGTAGCTTCGGTCATCTAGAGAATTGATTCCAAGAAATTGGTTGTTGTCGAATGTGATTTTAGTTTTGAGAAACAAGAAATAGATGATTGTGCCAAACACATTTGGCGATTCTCGGGATGAAGATTCTCAGAATCCATTCTTTTCAAATGAAAGGATTCGATTGGATAAACAAACAATCGACTAATGATAAAAAACACCGACAACTAGAAAGACAAAGAATTACATAATATGAAGCTAGCTAGCTAAAGCTTTTTAGTAGCTAGCTAAATTGATAAACTTCCTGAGTTGTTTTATTTTTTTCCTTTGTGAATATTCTACAAGGAATACACATTTCTTACAAATATAGAAAGCAACTAGAAACCCTAGAATTAAAAAACAAATCCTATTGGAGTCAGCTACATTAATCCTATGTTGTCATTCCATTTTTTTCAATGCCTTATATAGATAAATTATGGACCCTTAAATGATTTCTCTCTACTACAACCCATGTCTTTATCAATGGCTCTTCTAGCCTCTAGAACTTGTAACAAATCACTTCTTACAGATTTTGTAGATGGTCTCCTTTGCACGTAACAAACCTTCTTATTCTACTTTCCCTCATTTTATTACCTGTTGAAATACTCCTAGATTAATTCAAAAAAGCTGATTTCTAACCTTATATTTTCTAGTTTTCCCTCTTATCCATCTCAATGTTTACATTCCCACCACACTCATTTTTGAACATGTTGTCCTGACTTCCCAACATTACTCCATATAACATTGCTCATTTTACAAAATTTTCCTTTGAATCGAAGTGGTATTCTCTTATCATATAAGACTCCATATGCACCACTATCTTGTCCATCATACTCACATTTTTATATGATAAGTTTGAAACTTGTATAAGTGACCATGCAATATATGCTAAGTTACATTTTGAATGGACCTAAGCCCAAACCAGTGTAAAATCATCAGTTTGGGTACCGAAGTTGCACCCCTAGTATATGCCTATCATACCAATGTCAAACAAAATACTTACTAAGATTCAACAACATGTATTGCATGATCACTTATACATCACTCCGAATCCAGTGCACTTGTATAAGTGATTTTTCTTCAAGTCCAGTTCAAATGCTACCATGTTAAAAGTGATTAACCAGCAACCATCTCTTCTCCAATGCTTCTCGTTTATCTTTCCTATTTTACTTTCTGCTGTTAGAAACAGAAAATAAAGTCAGATAACCAGTTCTAACTCTTTCTAGAACCCTTAAATTTCCCTCCATATTCTTCAAACCACCACCACCATCATCTATTTCAATGAGTGTCAGGATTTCTAATCAAGAGTCCATTGTAGCTCAAACCAACTTCTTCAAGCTTCCTAGGGTAAGGAGACAATAGAAGAGAACTCAGGAAAGTTTGTCACTTGGAAGAGATATACTAATAAGGACAAGAGAATACAAGCAATGCAGAGGAGAAACTAGAGGGGACCAAAGAGATTTGTGATAATGGAATAGAAAAACAGAGAAGAAACTTTTGTGGTAGCTCCCACCTTGTTGAAGTATTCTCCCCATTCCCACATATCTCCTTTTCAAAATGACTGTATTGAAACCTTTACTACGAAAACTAGAAAATCAGAACCAAAGATAATGACATATTGTGAAGGTATGGAAAAGCATAAAAAAAGCATGTAAACAACAAAGAAAGAAAAGATTGCAAGTAAATGCCTGCACTATGTAGGAGAAATGGCTCTCCTTCTCTGGAATTCTTCATGAACTCATGTGGCTTCAATTCCAAAATTTGACTGTTGGGGTTGCTGAATTTCCATTAACGAACTTTTACCATGGCTTCGGTTGATGATGTTGTATTTGTGTGGTAATGGAATTTAAAATTCTTCAGGAGTTACGGGCTTACAGTCTTTGATGAGAACCAAAATTCAAGATAACTTGACTGGTTTCTGCCTGAGGTGTTAAAATCAAGGGACAAGCATCTCAGCATCAGGTCAAGTGGTTCTTACTTTTTACATGCCATTAAATCATTTGGGATCTAAGCAAAACCCCTTCAAGTTCAAAAGCACTAAAACTAGACTCTTTCTAGATGTACTCTATAAATAAAACTTTTAAAACATACAAAATGGTATGTTTTAACAGATTGTACCACAAAAGAACTGTATGTTTAAGATATTTAATTAAATTTAGCAAGAAATAAGTCTTGAGAAATGATATTTAACTTCTAAAACTAGATATAGAACCATGATATAAGCATATAACATGAAATCAGTACCCATATATGCAGCTGGAATTTTTGGAAATGAAGTCTTATCTCCATTTCCTTTATCTGTCTCGGTTGTTTGTATCAGAGCATCAATAGGTTGATCCAGAAAAAAATAAGGTTAGTCCAGAAAAATTAGTCAAGTAAAAGCACTATCAATAATGCCACCATGATCCAATAGAAGTATAGGGGAAAAGAAAAAACAGGATATTTATGAGATCACTCTATCTAAATTCCATTCAAGTGGTGGGATGCGTATATATATTCTCTGTTTAGTTGTGTCTCTCTTTTGGGTGCTTATATATATATATACACACACACACATTCTCTATTTCATAATAAAATTTCTCTTGCATTACCTATCAAAAAAAAAAGAAAAGAAAAAAATGACAGTACTATTTCAATGGGTTCCAAAGGATGCAAATGAGCTGGCTGACTTTAGCTAAGCAAGGGGTATATAGGGAGCAATTGTACTGGGCTCAGTTTGTAATTGCTTTTTCCTAGGGATTTTGTTTACCCCTGTTCTTGGAACCTTATTGTACATATTTGCTTACATTAATGAAATGAATAGAGGTGACCTTTAAAAAAAATCTAATAGAAAGAACTAAATTATTAGGCAAGTCAATACTACGAAACTCTTGTATAAAAGTTATAACATCAAAAAAGCGACTAGCAGCCTGTCTTTTAAGCTTGGAAGTACAAAAGAAATCTTGATGCAAGAACCTAAAGCCTTGCTACATCAAATCACACTACATTAATTGAGATTTTGGTAGAAATCAATTGCAAAGAAGAAGAGATGAGAAAGGAGCAGAGGAAGACTGATATGCTTCATATCATATTATCACAGATTCCCTCTCTGAGTAAGAGGTTGCAATTGGAGAAATTGTTTAAATAATATACCTCTTATGTTATTGAGGCTGGGTGTTGGTGCAATGGTTGGGTTGCTTCGTTGCGACTTGGGTGACCATGGTACAAATCTTGGAAATAGCCTCGTGCACTGGCAACAATTGGGAGAAGCATAAAAAGTCAACACTTCCCATTTCTCATTAGGTTTCCTCCCATACTAAAAAGACTTTTGCAAAGAAAACCATGATCCATTAGCGTCCACCCCAACATTTTGAAACAGACAACACACTTAAAAAGAAAAAACAAATAGAACCAACAAATTTTTCCAATCTCTAGACCCACTTTGGCAGTTCAATTCTCTATAAATCCTTTGTTATTACTCATTCCTTACCAGCTACTCCTAAACACCAATCAAAGCATTGATCATATCTTAACTCAGAGTCTCAGACAAAAGTAGACAACTACAAAATAAATCTCAAAACCAATAATATCACTGGATATGAATATCGGAATCATAAAGACAAGCATCAAATTGCTATTTTCAACCTTTTCTCTAACCCAAATGAGAAATTGCAAAATCCTCTATCTACTCGTTACTTGTCTGAAAGAAAAGCCCCATCAAGACCAATCAATCTTTGCATCTCCAAAACCCAACATCTAATAGTAATTTTCTTACAGAATTTCATACGTTATTTTTTGATCAATAGAATTTCATACGTTATGGTGAGACTAAATGTCTGAATCTGAAAGCCAAATTGAAATTTAACTCAACGAGAGCGCCGCGTTTGTTGCTAAGCCTCTGCAACAATGTCTTCGTCCGCTTGAAATCTACTTTGGAATTGAAAACCTATTGGAAATCCATATAGACGTTTCCTCCAGATCCTAGATTCTTGTCTCCAAACCCAAGAACCCTATACGATGACCACAGACAACTCAAAAACCAACAAGATTTGATGAATAAAAAAGCGAAAAAAAAAAGGAAAGACGAAGACAACTAGTTTCTTGGGTTCTGGCCTTCTGGGCCTCTGCTTAGACTTGCGCCGCAACCAAAACCAAATCCCCTAAATTTGTTCGAGGTTGGAGGCACAAAGGAAACTTTAATGCAAGAAGGAAAACATAACTTTAATTACATTATACTAATTTAGAATGTTTTCACAAAAATTAATTGGAACTATAAAAAAAAAAAAATCATGAATAAAAGAAAAGGAAAAAGAATCACAGGTTTTCAGATTATCAAGCTCAATACTCTGAGCATCTTCGGGTGGAACAAGCCTTCAGTACCAAAAGATCGACTCGCGGAGGTAGCAACAGAGACCGAAGTCACAATTAAAAACTAGCGAGCGAGCGAGCGAGAGAGAGAGAGGGTGAGAGAGAGAGAGAGATTGTAGGTATGGAATAATGGAAATGGTATTTGGGTTTTGAATTTTCTAATTGCGCTTTTTAGTTCTAACGGTAGTCTCTATGCGACTTAAATGAATTGGGTTCGGCTTCTGTCGGTGCAAAGCCAGTGCTGAAACCGTTCGCACACTGCGAGGATGCGCCACGCGCGTCCTCAATTCGTACATTATCTAGACTCGTGCGAACTCTCTACACCCCGTTCGGCTTCGAGCTTCAGTCCAGGCACGCAATATACGCTCACCGTGCGTACAAGATAAGGATGCGCCCTGCGTCTTTTAATTCGTGCCTTGGTTTAATACGTGCGAAATGAATTAAACGGAGTCTATCATTCATGCCGTTAGCTTCTCATTAGTTTCTTTCCACTTCCTGCTCGAGACTCACCGGACTCTGCCGTCACCAGTCACCAGTCACTCTCACTCTCTCCCTTTCCAACCGAAGGTGATTAACAGCCATCACTGGATCCCTCAGGTATTTTGGACTCTGCCATGATAGAAACCGGACTGCTATCACCGGCGACTGATAGAAGCCAGTTCTAGGCCATCAGTATCGACGATCATGCAGCGTTTACTACTGTCCTCCACCTCCACTATTGCCACGACCGGCACTGCATTTTCCTACTTACGCAAGCTGCACCATTGCTGCAGAGAACCAGATTAAGAGCATGGAGGTGAAAAGTGGCGGTATTTCAAGAAGGTTTTTTCCAGCGAGATTTAAGGGGTCATACAGACGGCTCTTCTGGTGGGGTTTCCGAGAGAAGAGTAGCTGTAGGTGGATTTGGAGACCAAAGGCTAATAAGGCGGAGGAATGCGGCCATTCATGTTCAAAGCTGGAGACTGCAGATAATCTCCGTTCAACTCCTCCCACTCCCACGGCGGGGTTTAATGGCTGTGAGTCCATTCTTCATGGTAGTACAACTGTTATGATCAAAAATCTGCCCAACATATTGAGGTTTTCCTCTCTCCCTCTCTTTGTATATCCAAAAAGCACTTCTAGTCCCTAGACTTTTTGCTTGAGAACTGTTCTGGAATGGCACTTGCCTTAATTTTTGCCAAATTCTTAAGCTCTGTAGATTAAGGTTTTCTTTTCTCGATAAGTAGTCCCAAAGTTTTTGAAGTTGCTTCAGCCTTCAATACTGTCCTCAGTTCTCAGTGACGTCTCTTTCCATTCCTCTATTTTGGCATTTGCATTTACATTGTATCTCTTAATATGCACGCATGCATGGCGACATATATGGATCATGGATGCATTTTTTCTCTTGCAAAATATTTACGTTAGCAAAGTCCCAGTTTTGGAATTTAAATGATTGTTGCTTGCAACATATCATGACCTCGAATCCTGTTTGTATTTCTTCATTAATCTACACACACTTTCTCTCTCCGTTGCATTTTGTTTTGTTTTTTCTTCTGAACTTGTTATCTGTACTTCATGTCAGTAGGGAGATGTTGCTGGGCTTACTTGACAAGCACTGTGCTAAGATCCAGGTGAGCTTCATCTTTCTATCTCATTTTCTTTCTTTCATGCATCCAGTTTTTGTTAATCTGGGTTTGTTTCAATTTCCTTCTGTTCCATCTGGTTCAGGAAAAGGAAGTTCTTCTTGCACGTTTCCGGGCATCCAACTTCGCTTGTGATACAGTCCATGGCTGCAGACGACATTCTCCAGATTGAAGGTTGAAACCGACTCCCCGAGTGGCAGAGTGAGAAAACACGAGACAACGACGATGACACCTCCACTTCTTCTTGTTTTCGGTGGCCATCTCTTCTCTCATCGGACTCCTTTGTCCATAGAATCCTCCATTCTTGCTTGTTCAGCAAAATGATCACCGTTGACAGGAGTCCGGCTTCTATCAGTCGCCGGTGATAGCAGTCTGGCTTCTATCAGGGCAGAGTCCAAAATACCTGAGGGGGTCGCCAGTGATGGCTGTTAATCACCGCCGGTTGAAAAGGGAGAGAGTGAGAGTGACTGGCGAAGGTAGAGTCCGGTGAGTCTCGAGCAGGAAGTGGAATGAAAACCAACGACATGAAGGATAGACTCTGTTTAATTCATTTTGCACGTATTAAACCAACGCACGAATTAAAAGACGCGTGGCGCGTCCTCATGCTGCGCGAGCGTATGTAGTGTGCCTGAACTGAAGCCGAACTCCTTATAACAACTAACGAGTAGACCTAGCAATTGAATTGGGTGGGTCGGGTTCGGGTTGAATCAAGACACTTTGGGTTGGTTTCGGGTTGGATCGACAAATGTTAAACTTAAATGGGTCAAATCGGGTCATTCCTAAAAATAATTGGAAATTTAAAAAATAAAGGAAAATACCAAAATACTAAAATTAAATGAATTATCCTTAAAATTCTAACAATAAAATAAAAAACTTGAAACATTAACGATTCAAAAAGTAAACGATGAAGTGTAAAGACTAAATAGTATAGATTAAAGAGTGTAAACTTTTAACAAAACATAAATAGTCGCAATTAGACCTGACAATCTGGTTGGCCCATGGCCTAACCCAGTTTTTTCTGGGTCGGATCAGATCGTTCTTACATTCAGGTAACTAAATATGAGACCTGAACTTTGTTTTATTGGGTTGGGTCAACTTTTTTCTAGGTCTACTAGCAAGCAACAAGGGAGAGCCGCTGAACAATGCCCCCATTCTCACACCTGGTGTTAGAGGTGACCATGTGTGGGTTTGGTTCAATTCCATGGCAGAACTTGGTTTCAAGTTTTTGGAACCGGAACCTACCCTTGAAGGTCAGTTCTAGCCTTGGTGGTTCTGCGGATGGTTCCAGGGTCTACCCGTGGAACCCTATTTTTTTATCTTGTAGTGTCCCCTTACCGTACCCTCTATGCTTCGATTATGTCTGGGCATTCTCTAATGAGAGAGAGAGATGGAGGGGTTCAAGCTTCAGACCTCTGAGAAGGCAACTTATATACATGAGCAGCCCAACATGTAGCACTTGTCATTTAGACTGCATCACGTCTTCGACCTTAATCCAATTAGAGAGATACACGTGTTCATTGTTTGGGACGATGGGATTGCTATGATGAGTTCACTACCTGTGACATGCAGAGAGAGAGAGAGACGGAGATAGAGGAGGATAGATAATAGATTGTTGCTGCTACGAACAATGGAGACGTAGAAGATGGTGAACAGTGGAGAAGAAGGCCGCTTCCCCTGCCTCCTTCCTCTTTTGGATGTTTCCTATACCCAAACCACCTCCATCCCTGCTTCTAGTGACTACTGACTACCCCCATCTAATTCTATAATCTATTCTCTCTAACATTTATTTCCACAAGAACTCTCTCATTAACTTTTTTAGGATTCAACTCACTTTTCCCGGGACCCTAAAGACAGAGAGATAATAAACCACCTTGTTGGTTAAAGTTCATTTTATCAATATGATCTTAGCACCCAAATAAAGGATTTTTTTCTTCTAAGAGGGTAGTTTCCTAGTGAATCTATCAATTACTGGGCTTCAAAAGTTACTCTTTCTTGGATTATCCCCTAGAGGTAGGGGATAATCCAAGAAAATACTGTTAATTATGGATATAAAATTGTATTTATAAAATACTGTAATTATTAAAAATATTTTATTTATAAAATACTGTTAATAAATTTAGTATTTAAATACTGTTAATTAAATTAATACTGTATACTTAAAATACTGTTAATTAATAAATATAGTATTTTTTGATATAATGTAATTAAACATATTAATATTATACTACATTAAAAATTATACTTTAATTAACTAAATACAAATATACTACAATTAATTTAACATATACTGTATTAATTAATACTGTATTTAGTTAACAGTAATTTAAAATTAATTAATAGTAATTAATTACATTTAACATTAACTAAATGAAATACTGCATTTTTCTAATACTGTTAATTATTATTATTATTATTATTATTATTATTATTATTATTATGTTTTTATGGATATAAAATTGCATATATTTATTATACATAACATACTGTTAATTCATAAAATACTGTAAATAATTAATTAATACTATTAACTTATAAATACTCTAATTAATACTGTTAATTAAATGTTGTAATTAATACTGTTCATTAATAAATATAGTATGCTTTCAAAATACTGTAATTGATATTGTTAATTTATAAATACTGTAATTAATATTGTTAATTAATAAATATAGTATGTTTTTAAAGTACTGTAATAATTTAAATTATAGAAATACTGTATTTTTCAAAATACTGTATTTATCGATTAAATAAAATACTGTAATTAACACTGTTAATTTATAAATACTGTAATTAATACTATTAATTAATACTGTTAATAGAATCTAGTTTTTCAAAATACTGTATATATGTTATACATTTATTTATATATATAAAATACATATATATATATATATATATGTTATTTATTTATTTATAAATATATTATTTATATTGTATTTTTATAAATTTGTTATATTACTTATTCTTTTATAAAAACATGTATATATATGATGAAAATAATTAAAAAAATACTTGTATTTTTTGCTTTTTATTTATTTAAATTGGTATATTTTATTTTTCTTATAATAATTTGTTAATTTTTAAATAAAACAAGTTGGATCGGATTAAACCCATCTATTCAACTTATTGATAGGATTCAAATTCAAATCGAAGATGATAAGATCCGATGGAATCGAATCCGCCGTGAACAGTGTCAGATCGGATTCGGATATTCCCTTATTCAAATTTGTTCCGATCTATTTGCATCTAGGGCTGTTCACGGGTCGGGTTGGGTCGGTTTACTAAGGTTTTTCCATCCGACCTGACCTGGTCGGGTTACCTAAGATGGAAACCTTAACCGACCCAATGTTAAGCAAAACCGACCTAGTCGGTCTGTCGGGTTGGGTCGGTTTGGGTCAGTTTCGACTCTAAGTTCAACCATGCCCCCCATGGCCACCTAGTTTTCTGGAAATATATTTAAAACTGAAATATGTATTTTAGAAAAAATATATATATATATATATATATATAAACAAAAATATACATACAAATATATTGAAATATTTATTTTCTGGAAATATATATCTGACATATTTCACAATATATATTTTTTAGATATAGATATTGGAATATATATTTTCAGATATTTCAGTTTTTAGTCAAGTAGGAACTAAGTCAGGTCGGTTCGGATCGGTTTTGGTTTTCACACAAGAAAACCGAAACCGACCCGAACCATCGGTTTATGAATTTGTACAACCTGAAACCGACCGGTGTTGATGAAAACCCGGCCGACTCGGGTTGGGTCGGTCCAAGTTGGTCAGGTTGGGCCTTCTTATGAACTACCCTATTTGCATCCATATTTAGAGGCCAACCTAGATATTTCAATGTCCATTTTGAAAACCTTACAAACTATGATCTTAGCTCTCCCTCTCATCTTCCCCTCATCCATGTTAATCCAACCACATAGTTCTTATCAAAATTAACTTTTAAGTTTGATATATATTTTTTTAAAGTTGAACCACCCATTTCAAATTTTTAATCCACCTAACATCAATCACCCTCACATAAAAGAATTATATCATCAACAAATTGTAAAATGAGTGACATGTATCATATCCCTCCTAACCCTCCATCCCCTCACCAAATTTTTAGAGTCTATGCTTTCACTTTTAGTCTGTCCAATACTTCCATAATTGTGGTGGACAAGAAAGGGGAAAGGGGGCCTCCTTGCTTGATTCCTCTAATTGATAAAACGTGATCAACCGCTGTCCCATTCACCAAAATTAAATAAGGACATATTTCAATACAGCCTAGTGTCAACTTACACCATTTATCCCCAAAGCCAAAACACTCCATTACCTACATTGAAAAAGATTAGTCAGTCATATCATAAGCCATCTCCAAATCCAGTTTATACAGTACAGATTTTCAACTTGTCTTCACATCATCCACACTCTCATGAGCAATTAAAATTTGACCAATATATCTATTCCCCACAAATTCACTTTGATTCTATGAGATTAAATGAGAAAGCACCAATTTAATTCTTCGAGAAAGCACCTTAGCTATGATTTCTTTCTTTTTTCTTTTGGATTATGAATGCTTCTAAAGCCAGCGGTACCTTGAACTCAAACCTGAAACTGGCAGTACCCTGATCGAACTCAACCTATCAAAAGAAGTTCCAAGAACAGAGCAGGTGCCCACACCTGGTTTGTTTATCTTAGATTTTTCATACATCTTTGATCTACGTTTTGCATTTCTTTTATTTTTAGAAAAAGTGTTCCTAAACTGGGGTTGGACTATTGGAGTTATGCTACTGCACCACGCAGCCCCATCATCGATGGGTTACATCTAGGGGTGTCAATTGGACTGGACTTGGTCCAATCCGATCCAATTCAATGTGAATCCATTACAAATGGACCAGGTCCAATCCAATCCAATAAATATTTTGGACCAGTCCAATTCAATGTCTGGACCGTCCAATCTGTTCTAATTTGTTTTAATTTAGATTGCTTTCAACCAAAATCCAGTCCATTGATACCTATATTCATATCTTATATCAATGGACCAGATATTGGCTTAACTCAGCCCAATCCAATATAAATTTATTACGGATGGACCAGGTCCAATCCAATCTAATAAATATTTTGGACTGGACTGATCCAATTCAATATGTTTTGTTGGTCCATCCAAATTGATTTTGGACTAGAAGGGGTCCAATCCAAAACCGGTCCATTGACACCCTTAATTACCTCATCACCCTCAAAACTAGTCAAATGATTTCTAACATGCATTTAGAGTATTTAAGGATCTAGATAATCTTTTCAAATATGGACTATTCCCATGTTATCCGTTGAGTGCATGTGCCCATCAATCCCAGCAATATCGCAATTCATATGCAAGATTGATGTGGGGGCGTTATTTATTAATATTATTGTTATTTTTGCATTAAAAAAAAGCCAACAACTAAACAATCAAACTGGATCGACTCGACTCGATGGTCGGTTCTAAAAGAACCTATTCAATTTTTGTTTAGCAAATGATAAAATACGATACATTGATTTGGTTGCGGCACTACAAGAAAAACGGTCAAAGGCGGTGGTCGTAAGACCACAGGCTTAGCCCTTTAGACCGCTGCCTCAGAATTAAGGTGGCGGTCCTAAGTCCGCCCCCTAAACCACTGCCGGCTTAGGTCAAGACCGCCACGTTAGTCTGAAAAGACTATCGCGGTTCAGTCATTCCTAAAGCGGTGGTATATCAGAACCTCCGGCTCAGAGTTAATAAAGGTGGCGGTCTAGACTGCTGGCTTATAACCCTTTAGACCGCTGCCTTAGGTCGCTCAAACTATTACTAATGTTTTTTGGTGACGGTTCGAACCATCGGCATAGAACTCTCTAGACGGCCGCCATAGGTCAGTCAAACTGTTGTTTCTGTTTTTTAGGTGGTGGTCTGGACCGCCGCCTTAGAACTCTTTGGACCGCCGCTTTGGGTCAGATTAAATCCATCGATTTTTCTTATAATAATTTGTTAATTTAAAAAAAAAAACAAGTTGGATCGGATTAAATCCATCGATTCAACTTATTGGTAGGATTCAAATTCAAATCGAAGACGATAAGATCCGATGGAATCGGATCCGCCATGAACAGTGTCAGATCAGACTCGGATATTCCCTTATTCAAATTTGATCCAATCTATTTGCATCCCTACTTAGAGGCCAACCTAGATATTTCAATGTCCATTTTGAAAACCTTACAAGCTATGATCTTAGCTCTCCCTCTCATCTTCCCCTCATCCATGTTAATCCAACCACATAGTTCTTATCAAAATTAACTTTTAAGTTTGATATATATTTTTTTAAAGTTGAACCACCCATTTCAAATTTTTAATCCACCTAACATCAATCACCCTCACATAAAAGAATTATATCATCAACAAACTGTAAAATGAGTGACATGTATCATATCCCTCCTAACCCTCCATCCCCTCACCAAATTTTTAGAGTCTATGCTTTCACTTTTAGTTTGTCCAATACTTCCATAATTGTGGTGGACAAGAAAGGGGAAAGGGGGCCTTCTTGCTTGATTCCTCTAATTGATAAAATGTGATCAACCGCTGTCCCATTCACCAAAATTAAATAAGGACATATTTCAATACAGTCTAGTGTCAACTTACACCATTTATCCCCAAAGCCAAAACACTCCATTACCTACATTGAAAAAGATTAGTCAGCCATATCATAAGCCATCTCCAAATCCAGTTTATACAGTACAGATTTTCAACTTGTCTTCATATCATCCACACTCTCATGAGCAATTAAAATTTGACCAATATATCTATTCCCCACAAATTCACTTTGATTCTATGAGATTAAATGAGAAAGCACCAATTTAATTCTTCGAGAAAGCACCTTAGCTATGATTTCTTTCATAAACTGGGGTTGGACTATTGGAGTTACGCTACTGCCCCACGCAGCCCCATCATCGATGGGTTACCTCTAGGGGTGTCTTGGACTGGACTTGGTCCAATCCGATCCAATTCAATGTGAATCCATTACAAATAGACTAGGTCCAATCCAATCCAATAAATATTTTGGACCAGTCCAATTCAATGTCTGGACCGTCCAATCTGTTCTAATTTGTTTTAATTTAGATTGCTTTCAACCAAAATCCAGTCCATTGATACCTATATTCTTATCTTATATCAATGGACCAGATATTGACTTAACTCAGCCCAATCCAATATAAATTTATTACGGATGGACCAGGTCCAATCCAATCTTATAAATATTGTGGACTGGATTGATCCAATTCAATGTCTTGTTGGTCCATCCAAATTGATTTTGGACTAGAAGGGGTCCAATCCAAAACCGGTCCATTGACACCCTTAATTACCTCATCACCCTCAAAACTAGCCAAATGATTTCTAACATGCATTTAGAGTATTTATGGCTCTAGATAATCTTTTTAAATATGGACTATTCCCATATTATTATTATTTTTTTTTGCATTAAAAAAAAGCCAACAACTAAACAATGAAACTGGATCGACTCGACTCAAGATGGTCAGTTCTAAAAGAACCTATTCAATTTTTATTTAGCAAATGATAGAATACGATACATTGATTTGGTTGCGGCACTACAAGAAAAACGGTCAAAGGCGGTGGTCGTAAGACCACAGGCTTAGCCCTTTAGACCGCTGCCTCAGAATTAAGGTGGCGGTCCTAAGTCCGCCCCCTAAACCACTGCCGGCTTAGGTCAAGACCGCCACGTTAGTCTGAAAAGACTGTCGTGGTTCAGTCATTCCTAAAGCGGTGGTATATCAGAACCTCCGGCTCAGAGTTAATAAAGGTGGCGGTCTAGACTGCTGGCTTATAACCCTTTAGACCGCTGCCTTAGGTCGCTCAAACTATTTACTAATGTTTTTTGGTGGCGGTTCGGACCGTCGGCTTAGAACTCTCTAGACCGCCGCCTTAGGTCAGTCAAACTGTTGTTTCTGTCTTTTAGGTGGTGGTCTGGACCGCCGCCTTAGAACTCTTTTGACCGCCGCCTTGGGTCAGTCAAACTGTTGTTTTTGTTTTTAGGTGGCGGTCTGGACCGCTGGCTTAAAACTCTTTGAACCGCTGCCTTAGGTCGGTCAAACTGTTACTAACGTTTTTAGGTGGCAGTTCGGACCGCCGGCTTAGAACTCTCTAGACCGCCACCTTAGGTCTTTTTTTATATCTAAGGCGGCGGCTATATGACCGTTGGCTTTGTTTTTTTTATTATTTATATCAATTTGATTTCAACATTTTTTAGTACCTGTTTAATATAGATCTCATGGCAGATAATAAATAAAAATCAATTTAAATAAAAAAAATGCAAATTAAAAATTAAAAAAAACTATTGATTAAATTATTAATTATTATAAAATCCAAAAGAAATTGCCTAAATACAATATCCAATAGACATATAAAAAAATACAAGGCATTTAAAAAAAATCTTCTTGAGTAATGTAACACATGTTCAGATTTAACTCCAGCACCCACAGCTGCAGCAACAACAAAGCCACCCTTCTCTGTCATCATGTCTTCTTTACCACTTTCTTCCAACCTAACAGCTTGAGCAAAGTTCTTGGTCATCTGTTTTATGAAATCACTAGATATTGAGATTGGATTTCAGTGCTCATTGCCACCAACAGCAGGAACAACCATCAAGCTGGCCTACTGTTTCTTCCTTTCCTGCATGGCTTACTGGTGATCCTCGTAAAAATCGAAATCATGCAGGATGGTCACATCAATTTCATAATTCTTGAAAATGTTCAACATTTCAATTCCTTGTTTCAATTTGACATGCAAAAAATACTGGTATTAGATAGGAAAAGAAACTAAGGTTGACATGAAAACCCACATGCAAACAAATAAAACACAACCAACATTATATCATCCAAAGTGATAATTTCAATCAAGTACTCGACTTAAAAATTTTACACTGTATCAAGGGCCCAGACCCTTTCAAAATTTAACGAAAGCTCTAACCAAGCCTGCACAAGTTGCACCCAGACCTCTGGATATGGTTGAGAATGAGATGCCTCGGTTCCCTAGATAAGAGAAAGACCTTTAGCACTGTCTTCTCCTATTTCTAATTTGATATATAAAATATTTACAACTGCTGGAAAGGCAAACTAAAAGAAAATCTCCTCCCAGTTGCCTATCTATTATCAGAGGCAAGGTCTGTTGGAAAGCCTTTGTAGAAATTGTTCTCATAATTCTGAAGGCCAAGGCTTATCAACAATTCAACATGGATCTTGTCCTGGTATAGAATAAATCTTCAGCTGGAGACTGAGAGAACTTTTTACCCAGCTACTTTTGACAACAATCAGGTCATCCGTGTCGAAGGTTATGGAATCACTAAAAAGAAGGCTCCTATCAGTATATCACAGTGGCGTGAAGGTAAAGGTGCAGGCCAGACATTAGCTCGTGACATTGTGAAAGAAACTAAATCCCAAAGATCTAATGCAGCAAGTGATATCATTGAAAGAAGAAAGTCATACCCCTGAGTTTTACCTTCATATTAAACTCTTTAGAATCTTATCCTTCAAAGATAAAAACAGAAATGTTGTCATACACTTTGCTTGAGTCCTAGAGATTAAAAAAAGCACTAAAAATATACCATAGGTGTCAACCACCAAAGGTTGAGACTTGAGAACATTATTCAGAACAGATGGTAAGCTTAATATTTCTGGCTCGCAATTTTTAGTTTGATTCTCTTTCTCACAAAGAAGAAGAAGATGATGAAAAAGGGTTAATTTCTAGTCCTTATCCTTTCTATCAACTTAACTTATTCAAGCTCATGGGTCAGCAGCTGATGGAGCCTGAGGGTATTATTATTCTCTTTTTGTCTAAGGAAATTATTTCTAGTTTTCTTCGCATCTTCTCCAAATTAAATATGGATTTGGTGCCCCAATGAGGCACATGGGGTGATGAGGGATTCTTCATTTGACTTCTTAGCCAGCCTCGTTGGGAATCCCTCTGACTTTTCCAAACCCTACTGAAACAAGAATCCTGATTAAAGAAAGAAATCAGAAGATTAGAAGGCAAACTTCTCTACCACAAATTTAGGATCTAAAGGGTCTGATCAAAGTGCTCTGCATGTGGTAAACCGTCCATCTGAAAGGAGTAAATGTCAATCTAGCCCTTCCACTCCCTTTGCTTTCTAATCAACTTGCCTCTTTTTGAGCAGCCCTCAGCTGTACCCATCTGATTATCTGCAATGATTTTCATGCGCAGACCATGAATACATATAATTCTCTTCTTTAGAGCTTAACAAACCAACAGAACTAAAAACAACTAGGGATCATGGTCTATCCTAAAGTTCCAGTTGTCTTCAGTGTATTGATCAACAACTTCCTAAATACAGGGTTAATTACTCAAGCTAATCATTTTTCCTTTTAGATTACAACATGGGTATATACAGTCTTTCAAGTTTTCAATAAGCTCAGAGGATTATTGTATTGGAAATTATAGCTTAATAATTTATTAGCAGATGATGAGAAAGGAAAAACAGTTAAGCATCTATGGTGATATTTCAACCTCATCTATTATATATATATATATATATTCTTGTCTTCCCACTTCCATGTTCAGTGTGATCTCACTCTTTTCAGTTTTCCCCGGAGAATTATTAAAAACCCCACTTGGGTCTTCCTCTTAACTACCATGACTTCAATCAGATAATGTATATAGTTATAGAGAGGAGAACTTTGATTTCTCTTCACTCATGTTCATCATTAGGAGTTGTTAAGCTCAAGTATATATAGACAAAGATGATCACCTAACTGCACCAAAACATGTGTTCTCTCTCAACTGAGATTGCAGTAAAAATGAGCTACTCATCAAGACTAAATGCAACATTTGTTTGGGCATAATGATTAGGGAGCTCTCCAAAGACTTGAACAAGTTTTTTCATTTGCTGCAAATCCCATACCTAACCATGAATTTAACAAATAAAACTAGTAAGCCAGTGTTCAAATTGTAACAAAATCAAATCATAAACAATTTTTAACAAGGAATTAATGATGTCCAACAAACTAAAAATATATATTTTACCTTCAACGAACTATCCGTGTTTCTTGACACCAGAGTCCGCCCCTCACTGGAGAACTTAAGTGCAGTAATATCATCTTCATGTCCTTTTTCAACATGGATATCTGGCCTGCTTCCCCATCCAGGCTTATGGTTCCATATGTAAGAAGTAAAATTAAGAGCAATGCAAGATAAGAGCAAGCAACATGGATACAAAATTTTCACTTGCAAGTATTAACAGATCTTAAAACTACTTTATAATAAAACAGTGAAGGTTGAAATTTTAAAATGTCAAGAATAAATACCTGAATGGAGCCATAACCTATACCACCAGCAATGCATTTTCCCTCACGATCCCAAGAACATGTTGTAACTAGGACTCTTCCAGGCCTTGAAAGCTTGGTTTTGATAACCTATTTGTGGAAACATTACTGCATTTAGACTGAGATTACTCATTCAATTGCGGGGGAAAAAAAAAGCCTTACTTCAGGCTACTATAGATGATTGCAACTAGTAGCACCCACTTGATAGATTATAAAACGGAGTCAAGGTTAACAACCTTCCCTCAACTTTCTCTCTCTCTCTCTCTCTTATTTTCTATCAAACCAAACACAGCAAAAGAGTCCTTTGGGTTAAGATTATGGACCACCACGAGGGTAGCAGTGATGTGGATGATATGGGAAGAGATTAGATATCTCTTATTCAACAAAATCTTTCACATATCAAGTTAGAAGCAGACCTCCACATTTAGCATAGGATTTTTCTTTCATAGAAGGGAAGTCTTTGTTACGTGTGGAGTGACTCAAATTATAAATTTTACAACCATAGAGAATAGATATCAATTGGAAAAGTCAATGACTATGAGTTATATTGTGAACAGAAAGTGCTTTAAAATATCTTTAGGTATGAAGAATACCTGAGAAGATCCTCAAAAAAATCTGATTGGTTATTGTTCAATTCACTGGCAGACATGGAAGCATATTTTGGACCCAGCTCCTCACAGACAGAGTCAGGGTGAACATCTACAAGAAAAAGCAAGCAAGAATAATTTGATTATTGGAGGAATGGGTCAACTTCCATGAATCTAGTTTGGCTGAAAGTTGCAAGTGGATCCAGTAAGTTGGCCTCTACAGAAATTTGAGAACAAATGTTATTGCATAATTAAATAAAATTAAAAAAGAAAATCATGTATACCCCTTATTCCAGTTATCCAGTATAAAAATTTGTAAATTGCAATACTAGAAGTTAAGAGCATCAAAGCAGAATTCAAGAGTACTCACACAAACCAAATGCATAAAGCTTCAGAGATTTGATTTTGATAATTGTCATTGTTCTGAAACCAGTCCCAACAAGGACCTGTGATACATGTGGAGGTTGCATAATAATGTTCAAAACTCTCCAGGAAAACAAAATAAATTGGTAGAATATAGATGCAATAAAAGAAAGAATTGACCACCAGCAAATGTTTCATCTGTAAAATGGTGACAGCTTTATAAAATCCACCTTCTATTACATGAGTCACCATTTAAAAATTCCAGTTTCATTAGGACTGCAAATGGTATCCATTTGCCCATATTCAAATTCGAACTGATTAAGACAATCCAAATTCAATCTGTTTAAGTGGATCCAATATGGATTCACCCCAATCCTATTCCCTGTGATCTGATCCGATAATATTTAAGTATATATTCTTATATTTAGATAAAACTAATATGCATTCGTCATGGTTTTCAAAACGGGATAGATGTGATGTTAAATGCTTAGTACAAAGTCATAGTTCAAATATCATAAAAATTATTTTCAAGTCATTTTATTCATGATACACAATATTGAAGTCAGTTCTAGTTCATTTTGATAGTAGTATAATAGCTTGATTGTTTTCAGTTGAATTTATTAATGGTATTCAATTTCCAAGCTTGAATTCAATAGATAAGATTCGATTCAAATCCAAATTTTAACTAATCAAATTTAGATATAGGGATATCTAATTTGATCCAATCCATTTACAGTCCTGGGTTTCATACAGATAATGGTAAAAATTTTTATGCAAATTTTTATGTGAAATGATAAGTAAAACATTAGTGGCCAGTTTTCCCCGGCTAGAATGTTATCTAAAATTGCAGGGAACTTAATGCCTATTCTTGGCTCAACTGCATGCCTGCTGCAGTCCATGTCTAGAAAAGAACAGCCAGTGCATCCCCGGTGGTCATCCACACAGGATCTTTGATTCAAGTGTCCACTGATTTCTACATCAGTATTCTCTAGAGGGACATGCAGGACCTTTGGGGATCTTGAACAAGAAGTCAAAGTCAGAGTAGGAAAGAATTGATATGGAAAACAGAGATAAAATATATGTTTCAGTGAATGTCGGCATACATTCATCAGTAGTCAACATGGTAGTATGAAAAGAAAAAAGGTTTGAACTGATGGGGTATAGGAGGAACATTTAGAAATGATAAAGGTGACATCTTTGCATTATTCTCAGGACCAGTGGGACAAGGAAATTCAACAAGGGTAGAGTTACTGGCAGTGCTAACAAGGTTTGAAGCTTGCCATCTCAACATTTCTAAACTCATAGTAGAAGGGCATTTAAAAGTAGCAGTTGGGTAGTTAAGAAAGGATGGATTGTTTACATGGCATTATAGAAACAGTTGGAGGGAACTAAAGCAGATAATGAGGGATATGGAGATTTAATTTAGCTGGACACACAGATCAACCGATGGGTTATGAGATTCTATGTCCCTAAAGAGAGGTGCTTGGCACTCTTGTCCCTACAAAAAGAATTCTTTTTTCTTATTTTGATAAAAGTTGACAGTGACACTTTTCTCCAAAAGAAAAGAAAAAAGAAACAAAAAACAGCAAAAACTTCAATTCACATACAACAGATAAAAGTAAAAAATGAACAAGAACATTGCAGATTGCCGCTTCCTTTTTTTTTGAAATAAGTTAACTTTATTCAATAAAGGGAAGGCACAAGAGGAGATGTACACAGAGATCAAACACTCAAAGAGTTATACAGGCAGAAAAATATCACTAAATAAGTAATCCCTGTGAGGACCAGATTTAGCTAGACTGTCGGATAGAGAGTTTAGCTCCCTCGAAACCCAGCCCAAGTGTGCATTCAAAGAGGAGAGGATGTCTCTTGCTTCAGCCAAGTAGTGGGTTAAGGCCCAAGGCCCACCATCAGGATTAGTTCAACAGGGAAATTGACCTCACATGGAAATATTGCAGCTTCTTGCAAGAAATGTTCAATATGGGTAATAATAATATGCATTAAAATAAGAGGCCTTGAAAACCCAAATGTCTCTCTCTATAATAGTGTGTAACTTTATTAATCTAATCAAGATAATCAATGGTTTCTGTTTTATATTTTTAAAACAAAAAAAAAGAAAAAATTGAAAAAATGGAGAAAATAGATAAATAACTTCTCTCAAAGGAGAGACATGCTAATGTGAACCATCCAATTTTATTATATATAATATAGATAAGAGAGAAAAAAGAAAAGCTGATGGAAAGTTTAAGGAATTTTACAAAATTTGTTAACAACTTTTCATCAACTTTCTATTTCTCTATTACCTTCTATCAAACCGAGCATAGTGTTTAAGAACTCTTGTTCCCCAATTTTTTTCTCATACAAGAATATAAAACCCTTGCCATATGTTGGATGTTATTGAGACTTGAGAACGGGTCACAAGAATCAATGAATGATAAATTAGTTTCAAGAATCGACTGATGATATATATTGGGGATGAGGGTGCAAATTAACCGGGCTAGCCAAGTTTAGGGTGAAAAATCAAACCTAACATGGGGCTTTTATCATTGAGTTTAATTCAATTTATTCTCATTGGGTTTTTGAGCCCTTCTACTCCTCTCTTAATAAAGCAGCATTTAATTGCCTAGCAAGAGTCATCTCTTTTTTACCAAATTCCCTATTTTTAGGATTTCTATAATTTCTTTTTGAACACCATCAATTTGATTAAATATTTTTTTTTTCTTTTTGTTCCACAATATTTCCAAAGAATTTGTATCATTTTTAATTTCTAAAATAGCCCTTATTGTTTTTTTTTAATAAATTGCATTCCTCTTGATCCATTGTTGATTTCAGCCTAATATTGCATAGCTTCTCACAATTGTTCCACTTTACTTCAAACTTCTTGTATTGCTTTCTTAGGCAAGGGAAGGACAAGGCAGACATCTTGCTTGCTTCGATTTGCTGCTGTTTGCTTATTTTCAAGATCTCAATGTTGTGATATTTGCTTGGATCTAGTGAGACAAAAATTACAAATTTTGCATCAGGTAGGAGTGTAAAGCGGTGGTGGTCATATTCTTAGAACCATGGAATGCTTGATTGGTCATTTTGGTCCCATAAATTGGCCGGGAGGACTACAGCGAGCTCCACTTGGTTGGGGATTTCCTTTTAATGGTGAACTGATGAGAATCGGTGTCCTAGGCAAAACTTCTTTCCAGAAGTTCGTGAAGGTGGAAGATAAGGAGAACAGAACAAGTTTTACAGGTTTCTGCATTGATATCTTCCAAGCTGCTTTTCTAAACCGAACCAATGACTATTCTTTGTTGTATGAGTTCATGCCTTTTTATGGCTTGTATGATGAACTTGTTGAATAGGTTTATTACCAGGTGATGAACCCATCTCTGAAAACAAGTAACTATTGCAAGAGGAAGAAGATGAACAGTGTTTTTGCCTTTAATTGTTATTATTTTTAAAAACATAATCTATTGTTGAAATTTTATTAAAAGTATTATATTTATTGATATTAGGGCCCAAAAGTTGCCCTTATCATCTACAATCCCTATTATTATTTTCAAAAAAATTATCTGCTAATAAAATTCCTTTTTCTAATTTTCAATTTTGAGTGCGCAAGGTTTAAGTTTTTTGTATTACGGTAGAGCTGATGAGGAAGGAATGAATATGTTATATATCATAGTTTTTTTTTCTTTTTTTAGCCTCAAACTTTTCCAGGAGGGATAGCCACCTCTAGGGGTGCTCACAAGTCGAACTTGAACTGTGGGGTTATTTTTTTGAACCTAATCGACCTTTTTCGGTTTTTTAAGTATCCGAACTGAAACCAAACCTATGCAACCGGTTAACCAGTGGACCGGTTAATTATGGTTTAGTTTGTTAGTTTTTTTATGCACTCAAAAATTAAAAAAAAAGGGAAGACGAAGAGAGACCGACAAACGGCCTGCTTTTTCCTGTTGGGGAAGACGAAGAGAGATGAGAGACTGAGAGAGTGGGAACTGAGAGGGATGAGAGACTGAGATTCTAAGAGAGATGAGAGACTAAGTGAGAAGTGAGAACTGAGAACTAAGAGGCCGCCAGTCGGTCGGTCTGGGATTTTTTCCCGTTGGGGAAGAAGAAGAGAGATGAGAGACTAAGAACTCGAAGGCTATCGGTTGGAGAATGGAGGTCGCTAGTTGGAGACTCGGAGGCCATCGGTCGGTCTGGGGAAGAAGAAGAGAGATGAGAGACATAGAACTGTGAGTGAGAGAGAAAGGGAAAGGCGTTTAGGATAATTCAATTTGAAGAGAGGAAGATTAGAAAAGGGTATTCAATTTAAAATATATATATATATAAATAAAGTATAATATAATATAATATAATATAATATAATATATATTACTATACATATACTAGTCGGTTCGGTTAACTGCCATTTTTTTTCAAAAGGTTAACCAAAACTGAACCGGAATTGTCGATTAACCAAATTCAACAATTTCAGATTTCTCTTGATCTTTTAATCACTAAGGGTCCGTTTGCCTTGTAGGCATGATTGAAATTAGAATTGAAATCCACCCTAGTTATCAAACTTGGAATCACTTATTCTTGACACCTGTTTGGTTCAATTAGGAATCAGAATAGAATAGGATTCTTATTGTTGTTGTTTGGTTCATTTGGAGTTGTAATTGGAACTGATTGAGATTTTTCAATTTTGTATTATTATTTTATTGTTATTTTTATTAATATTTTATGAATATATAATTAGTATTTTATTAGTATTTTAATAATTAGTATCTTATTATTTATCATTAATTTCTGAATATTTTATTAATATATCATTATATTATTACTATTATTTGAATAATATATTTATTGTTATATTTTATTATTATTTTCTTATTAGTTAATTAATATGTTACTATTCTTATTTTTTTATAAATTAGTTTATTATTTTTTAATAAATACTTTCTTTATTTATTATTATTAATTTAATAATATTTTATTATTTTATTAATATTAGGGTTTGGGGGTTTCTTGTCATAAGGAAAAAATCTCGTATCTTAGGTTGTTTTTTTAGCCCCAAACTTCTCTAGGTGGAGGGGTGACCACTAGTCCTATCAATGATGATAACCAAAAATTCGAGTTCCAATCCGATATTCGATACGATTATTTTGATCATGTATTTTTGTAATAGAATCGAATTAGGATGTTATAATTTATATCTGATTAATAATTGGATTGGATTCGGATTTGACCCATTCAACCTTAATAAAATTTGAATTATGGTATACTATAACATTTATTAATTTTAAGGTATAAATTTTATATAATTATATTTAAAATTAAAAAATTATCATAAATAAAATTTGAAAAATAAATAAAATTTTAGTTTTTCTATTATTTTAGAAAAGTTAAAGCAGATTTGAATTAAATCCGAATCCAATAGGATACAAATTCGAATCGAAAATTTTAAATCCATTCAGATTTCGGGTGGATTTGGAAGCAAGTTCTCAGTAATCAGATGATATGCGGATTTTGCTACATCCAATCCAAGTCCGAACCGATTACATTCCTAGCGGCCTCCTTAAAATTTGTTATCTTAATTAGGTTGTGTTTGTCCAATAATGTCAGATTTCTCTTGATCTTTTAATCACTATGGTCCGTTTGGTTTCTGAGAAAAAGATGGGATGGGAAGCATCTTTAAAGAATATTCTATTTTCCATATGTTTGTTTTGAAAGAAAAGCTGGGATTGAGAGAGAAAGAGGTGGGATGCGGGTTCCGAAAAATCGATACACGGGGTCGCACCAAAGTGATGAGACCCTGATGGGAAAAGAAAATTTGGCCATTTGTGAGAAAATATTATCGAGAGCACCTTGAAGACAGTCATGTTCTTCCTACACGTCATCCAATAGTCATCTCCCTGGCGCCATCTCCGACGGTTTCTTTTAGCTTAAATCTGGCATCCCTTTGAGATTTTCGTTCTTTTTGGTACTGTTTGTCTTCGTTCGTTTTATGAGTTCCCCCTTCGTCTCATCATCGTCTTCTTTCGTTGAGCGAGTTCCCCCATCAGATCCCAACACCAGATCTGGCATCTCCGACGCCATCTCACCATTGTTCTAGATCTTAGCATCAGATCTCTCATTTTAATGTTGAAACTCATCATATCTGGCGTTTTTTGTTGTATTTATAATAGATCTTCCATTTTTTGTAGTTAGGAACTCTCTAGTGTTATGTTAGGAAGCAAATCTTCCGTTTTATTGCTGCTGGGAACTCATTAATGTTATTTTTTATTTTTGGTTTGTTCCAAATCTGCAACAATTGTGATTATATTTAGTTTTTGATTTTTGATTTATTGTTGAGAACTCATTGTTCAGATCTTCCGGTTTGATGTTTGTTGTTTATTATTGCTCTGTTTCAAGTCATCTCATGTTTTTTTTTTTGAGCTACTGAAGGTTACAATAGTTTTTTTTTTCTTTTTTCTATTCTCTTACTCTGTTAATGATGTTTATTATTGCTCTGTTTCTTATTTTTCTATTGAACACTAATACATTTTTAGCTGATTCTTTTCCTTATTATATTTGTTCGACCCAATTTTTACCATATTCTTTGTTTAGGTATAATTTCTTTTACCATATTAATTTTCTGGTTTTTCTAGTTTTTTCTTTTTTTTGTGGAATTGTAAGATAGTTTTTAATGGTTACAGGCATCTTGAGATATTAATTTTTTGGTTTTTAGCTGTAGTATATTGATAAGAATGCAAGATTAAGGTGCCAATAACTCGAAATGAAACTGAGAAGAGCAAGAAATATGTATACTTTCTTCTCCAGAAACCAAGATTTTGGTTTCTTCAACCTCACATGTTTCATTATTCAAATTGTGTCACGTCGTCCCCAAAACAAGTATTGTAAGAATGCATGGATTTGTCAAATTGGGATGGATCTAACAATCCTGTAAATTTTTCTCTTCAATCAAACACTGGAAAACAAATTTAGCAAGATAAATGGTCTCAGCAACCAAACACAGGTGACAAAATTGAGAAAAAAAATTTCTCTTCCCATCACATCCTTTCTCATCCCATCCCATCCTTTCTCAGTAACCAAACGGAAAGGATCTATTTAGTTTGCAGACAGGATAGGAATTGGAATCAGATTCCCTAGGAATCAGAATCCGAATCACTTATTTTCTACACCTGTTTGGTTTAATTAGGAATTAGAATCGGAATTGGATTCTGATTGTTGTTGTTTAGCTCAATTGGAGTTGTAATTGGAATCAATTAAAAATTTTCAAATTTGTATTATTATTTTATTGTTATTTTTGTTCATATTATTTTATGAATATATACAATTACTACTTTATTAATACTTTGTTATTATTGTTTTATTAATATTTAATAATCAATATCTTAGTATTTATCATTAATTGCTAAATATTTTATTAATATATTACTTTTTTCTTATTACATTAATACTATTTTATTATTATTTTAATGAATGAATTATTATTTTGTTATATTTTCCTATTAGTTTGTTAATACACTATTATTTTTGTTTTTTATTCTAAAATTAATTTATTATTATTTTAATTATGTTGTATTAATATTTTATTTATACTTATTATTATTATTATTATTATTATTATTATTATATTTAAGAATTAATATCTTTGTTTGTTATTGTTAATTTAATAATATTTTATTATTTTATTAATATTAGGGTTTGAGGGTTTTCTTGCCACGAGCTCTTTACTTCTTGAGAGACACTGGAATGGGAATCCCAAATCCTTAGGGGGGCCTAGAATGGCCATTCCTCGTTATGGGGGAATCCCTTTCCGCCAAGAATAGAAATCAAAATCCCATTCCTGCCAAACAAATAATAGAAATTAAAATGAGCCATTTTTGTTCCTATGCTAGGCACGTATTCCTAAAATACGAACCCTAAAACCATATTTTTATTTTTCTCTCGTCAGTAACTTATTAACTGGAAATACAGACCATGTAACGATTGATTTTGATTGCGAAGTCAAGTCATCCAATCAAACAAGCTCCCCAAATAATTACAAACTACAAAGACATAAAAGTCATGCAATGCCGGTTAAAGGGATGACAGTCACATAGTGTTCTCAAATAATCAATTCAAGATTGCAGTCTGAAAAGTAAGACTATACAATTTCGTCTCAATATAAAACTTTAGATTAATAGATTCATTAACATGGTAAATACTGTCCCCTCTCTTTACTCTCTTTCAATTTTTCATTTTCAACTTTGAAGTTTAAACACAAGCGAGCAGTCGGGGTGGAGCCCAGATTTCCTACTCACTCCCTATCCATCGTAAATTGCAATCACACATCTCTCAATTTATAATAAAGATGTGTGGCTCCAATTTACGATAGGTAGTGAGTGGATAGGAAAAGTGAGTAGGAAATCCCGAATGGTTGGGGTGACCTACAAAATTTGGAATTAGTGCAGAATTGGGGTGGAATTTGGACTTCTCATGTATACATTATCATCAATCCGTGTTGGAGAAGACATACTACGTAAACAATAATTAAATATTCCCAGGATAAAATAGAATAAAAACTTAAATACATGAAAAACACTAAGGTTGTGTTTGTTTTAGGTGTAAATTCAATTTTACACTGATAGAAAATATGAATCGGTTTTATTTTAAGTGTAAATTCAATTTTACACTAAAATATGAACCGGTTCTATGATGGATGAAAATTCGAACCGGTTGTTTTTAAATGTTTACACGAATCATGTTTGGTTGTCAAGGTGTGTATATTTCCAACCATTCTTCTATGGATGTTAATTTAGTCTGGATAGCTTTAGCTTGTACTTAAGGGTGCCAACGAGCCGAGCTTTTCACCAGCTGCTTGAGTTCGGCTCAGCTCGGTTTCAACTGAGCTCGAGCCCAATTCAGTGGCTCGATTATTAAACGAACCAAGCTCGATCCTACTGAAGCTTGACTCGTGATTTGTGAAGCTCGTGAGCCGATTCGAATATAATGTTGTTTGTATATAAATTTCAACTTACTGAAATTGAATGGAAAGGACTTGTTGGGCCTACTGAGAAAGTTGTTGTGACCACTAAAAAAAAGAATAATAAAAAAAGATGTGAGATACAATATAGGGGCCTTTAACGTATTTTCCCAAGAAATTGAAGCCCAATATTAATCGAACGTGTAGGGGGTGGGGGTGGGGGGCATTTAAATGGTTATAATTACACCCAAATTAATTAAGAAAAATCATGGCTTTATGTGACACCCAATTATCTCACCTTGGCATGATAGGAAGAAAGTGACAAAATATTGTAAAGTTGGCAATGAGAAAGATTTCTCAAATCATGCCAAATTTGAGGGTTCACTCAAATCAATTCGAGGGATTTACTCAAGTGGGACCTAAATAAATGACAATCACACATTAAGTGATGGGTCTATAGAAATGGAAACATGGTTGGCTAATGAGGACTAGCCCAATCGGATTAGTGAAAGTCCTTATATGTGTGGGATCAACCCTTGCCAAGTGGCTTCTTTAGCAAGGCCCACCAATCAATGTTGATTGGATTAACCCAAATTTGTTGGAGATGATCATATTAATATAATTGGATAGGACATCCCAAGTTAATATGGTGGGCCACCCTCTAAATTAAATGCAATTGAAAGGAAGCCACCAATGTGAAGGATTGACTTTCCTTTCATATAAGATTTTGAATTCATTTAAATGGAGTTGGGCGAGCTCTTCAAATGAACTCAACTCATTATAAAAGGGGAGATGGGATGAGAAGAACGACCCCCTTGGAGGAGGAGAGCAGGTTTTTTTAACAGAAAAGAGAAGATAAAAAATAAATAAATAAATAAATAAGAGAAGGGAAAGAGAAGACAGAAGAATTTGAAAGAAGTCTAGCTCCCACACTGTTATTAAAGTTTCAAGTTAATTGATATTAGCTATGTGCATGTCAAGAGGCATGCTCAACTGAAATCATTTTATTTTCCCCTTCGGCTATCCAATTCTTCTCTTTTGCTTTCGTTGCTTTTGACAAAGAAGAAGAAGAAATGGGCTGTACCAAGATCAAGGGAAGAAGAATCAGAATTTTGGCTCCCCAACCATTGAAGCTTCAAAACCGCTATAGCTCTGTGCCACATTAGCTGAAGAATTTGGGTCTTTGAGTTGCTGCAATCGAAACCTTCACCGAATTACTACTACTGAAAAAAATTCTCCCATCTTGTTTGCATACAATTGATCATTGCAAGTTCTTTCTAAAACCACAAGTTGTCAAGCTTTTCGGATCATGTCCGTGACAAGACATAAATACAAGTTTGGGTCGTGTTCGTGACAAGAGAATTAGAGGGTTTTATTTGCTAAATTAAAAAAAGAATTTGTATCCCATTTACATTTTTGAAAATAAATGACAACTTTCATAATAACAACCCTTTTAGCCATTTGTGGCCATTGGAATGACAACTTTCATAGAGAGGGAGTAGTAATTGGAATGTTTCAGTCGTACCATATGCCTTTGGACAAGTAATTGCTTTGCTTCAGTTGGATTAAATAAAAGAAATTTTCCTAAATATAACTATTAATTTATCTTTATGCCAATGCATCTCTTTATACTGATTCTCAATTAATAAAAATCATGTACCTGTGACTTATTACATGTATTAACATTTAAAACCTAACTAATCACATGCATCACACAGGTTGCTTGCTAGTACTTTTTATAGAAAAATACATTTAGTCCATTAGGGCTAGAGGCTTTAAGATCTCCCGTAGAGTTGAGAGCTTCCTAAGCTTCATCATTTGTGCATTACTAAGTCCTCATTTTACTCCTTAACCACCGATTGATTAAAGGAATTCAGGATTCCATCTATATTTTCACTTTCACTCCTTTGAATTTATATGCAAATTTTGTAAGAAAATGATTCTTTATATCATTCATATTCACTAACCAATTGCCTCTATCCTTGCTAGTGAAGTGAAAAATATTATTTCGGTTTATTTTTATCATTGTACCAATATGAAAATATCTTTTGTTTTTATCACAGTGTTTAACTCAATTTATTTCACATTGGATTTTTGAGCCCTTAATGCCTCCTCTCTTAATAAAGAAACATTTAATTGTCTACGAAGAGTCATCTTGTTTTGACCAAATTCCCTATTTTTAGGATTTCTATAATTTTTTTTTGAACTTGGTTAAATAATTTTCTTTTTTTTCCACAATATTTTCAATTATTCCATTTTTAATTTTTAAAATAACCCTTCTTGATTTTAAATAAATTGCATTCCTCTTGATTCATTGTTGGTTTTAGTCCAATATTGCATAGTTTCTTACAATTGTTCCACATACATTACTTCAAACTTAAACGGTTTTCTTGTATTGCTTTCTTAGGCTTTCTTAGGCAAGGGCAAGGCACCTTGCTTCGATCTAATGTGCTGCTACTTGCTTATTTTCAAGATTTCAATGTTGTGATATTTGCTTGGATCTAGTGAGACAAAAATTACAAATTTTGTGTCAAGTAGGAATGTAAATTATATTACAAACAAGTAGATGCAAAATTGAACCAGGTGCAAAATTTGTATCTAGTTCAGATTTGCACCACAACCAAATGCAGCCAAAAGGTTGTATGAAATACAAAAGAGGGGAAAAACGATTCATGCAAAATGGATTAGACTAACATAAAGTTGCCTATACCTAGTTGCCTCCGCAACATGAGTGTTGTTATTGCCTTGTTAATATTTCTTTTTAGTGCAAATAAATGCCAAAGTTTCAGATCTTTAATGGATCAGAATCGTCAGATATATCAGCATCATGTCTCATCTAGGTATGAAAGGAAATTCAAAATTGACAAATCACAAATGAGAGAAATTGATCTAATGAATGTTCAAAAATCACAAGTTTGCAATGTAATATTGCCTTCTACTCACTAGGTCTGTTCTCAGCCAGAATTTCATGGACACATACACATAAAGAGCAATCAGAATCCAACATATGTCTGGGTTTCTGACTGAATAGCACAACTAAAATAGTCCATCTAATTTTTTATAAGCAAAATAATTCACATTTTTATTTACAAAAAGCAAAATCACCAAATGTACAAAAGATGACCATACAGTGAACAAAGCAGCAAAATGTTGATCACACCCTTCTTTTTACACTATTTCCTTTACATTGATTCCCCCGGTCCAGGTTCAACCCAACATAAGTTTGTCTTTGAAAATTCTGCTCTGACCAAATCATCTGCCTAACTGTTTTCTGATCTAAGAACCTACCCAAACAAGCAATTCATGCAGATCCCCAATGCCCTAACATGATCACCAGAAAATGCAGGATCCAAAGCACATCATTCCCATATTTATGCCAACCTGAAGAATTTACACAACACTGAAGGATTGGCTTCTACTCTAAATGCTCAAGTGTCATGCACGGTTCATGACAAGGCAAAAGAGATTGTTCAGTTAATATCTGCTATGGCTGAAATTTGAAGAGGTAGGTGAGCTCATAACCTTCCATGATTCACCACTATGGCATGCCACACAGAAATTCTTAGAGCAACCTAGGAGAACCAACACTGATATCATCATATGGCTTTAGTCTAAATTCGACATGCTCAAATTGCCCCATTGAATTGGAGAATCCAACCAGACAGGTAATGCAGGCCTGGCAATTCTAACTCCGGCTCCAATTCCAGTAACCTAGGAGGATTATTTAACATAGTCTGCAAAGAAAAAAAATACAGTTTATTACTTAGCATGGAGCTTAGAAATATAAAAGTACAGGATAATGAAAGAAAAAATGTAAAAACTTCCAGAATCCGTTTAAGGATACTAAACCTCTGATTGTTTAGGCTTCATGAATATAGCAGGAGAAATTAAATATGCAAGTGAATAGTTTACATGGTCAAAGACTTGTTCATGTGGAAACCCCAAAATATTTGCTATTCTAATAAGAGAATGTTAGTAAGCAAGTTTATGCAACTCTTAGTTATCTTCACCCCATAGATAAGGTGGAACCCATGAAAATGCATGTCCAACATTGCCATGTCAACTCTCCAAGCATGGTTGAATGCATTAAATATGTATCTTACTGTATTGTATGATATATGTCAGCTTTCAGGGTTACATAATAATACTAGGTGAGCATTAATGGTGATAAGATGGACACTGATTGAAACTAAAAAAGAGAGAGAATTGATCATTTTAGACTAAAATGTGCACAAACTCATTTACTAGCACTCGTCCATAAATACTAACGTGTCAGAGTCATGTAATGATCAGGATCTAAAAGAAATGTGTCCAAAAAATAACGGTCCATTGCTGCTGCTTACTTCTGTATACATTTTCCGTGGTCGTGTAAAAATTCTTCCTCGGCTATATTGAACTCCTTTGGATGAGTCTTCTTTGACGATGTCTCCTTTCCTGTAGCCAAGGCCCCCTTTGCCTTTCTTGATGGTTGTTTCAGAACTCATGTTCCTTCCATCAACTGAAATTTTTTCCTTAGTTCAGCATATTACGCATGACACTAGTCACAGATTAAGAACCACTTATCAACACTTCCAATACAGACTAAACTTAGATACATATAGTCACACTCATGCACCAAATCATGCAAACAAGCAAATTAATACAGAGAGAGAGAGAGAGAGAGAGAGAGGAATGACGAAAAAGGATTCATGTAGCCAATTCCATATACTTGCAACAAAGATCTCTTAAGTTCAGTTGAGATATGTAATATATGGTGGGCAAGAAAATGCTGGATTGGAAAAGGATCCCAGGAACACAACATGTCCTTCTTATAAATATCCAAAAGCATTTTGAAAAATATTGAACAGTTAGACACCAGCATACTTGTGTAATATAACATAAAACTTAGAATTTATGGTTTTTCTTCTCTGCCTTTGTCTAAAGGGCAAGTTTAAAATCATCCCTATGAAACTCTGTATCATTGTCATATTAAAATCACAAGCAACCTTTCAATGTGTTATTGGGTACAATTTAGGCCATTCATTCTCTCTCCAGTTCTATAGATATACTTTTCTTCGGCGTCCCCTTATGGTTGACACCTCTACAACCATGTCCAAGGGTCCCTTTAATGCTCACTATGTATATAATGGCAATTAGTAGTTGTCTCCATACACAACTCAGTCCGATACGACATCTCTTGAAGCACCAACAAAATTGGACCAATGAAAATCTTTCATCATGTTTTAACATATTCAACAAGCCACGGGTGAGATTTCTTCTAGAGGATAGTCCATAGGTTTCTAAGGTTGCTGCCCAACCTCGGACTGGGAGTAGAAGGAGATAGCAGCCCTCTTATCCAAGGTTGAAATTAGAAAACTGGGAGTTGAAGGAGATAACAACTCTCTTATCCAATCTCCAAGGCCGTTGCGCAACCTCGGGTGTTCTAGAGAAAATGATTTGGAAGTGGAAAATAAATGCTTCTCTTGTCTATTTTTTCAAAAGACAAACTTACAGACAAAACAAAAACAACTGAAGCCACAAGTAGTTAGTTATAATGAAAATACTTGAACTCACTCTCCATCAGCACAAAGATCTCCAACAACAAGGCCAAAAAAAATTGATACAAACATATTTAATACTAGAGCCTTTGTTGAGTCCAAACAATAATTACCCAAAATCGACTTGATGAGTTATTAGTTACAAGGGTCTAATTTTCTAAGATATTCAAAAATCTTTGTTTATTAAGAATTTGATAAGCATGATAGATCCATGCTTTTCAATTAGTGTGGAATACAACGATTGGAAGATTTTAAAATAGTTCTCTTAACAATTTAATAGAAAGTTCAATGAACATTTAATAAACCTAATTGTCAATACATATGAATAAGAGCTTCTCAATGATAAGCTTTTTGGATCGACCAGTGACCCAACATACACAACAAAACTTCAATACATAACAATAAGCGCATTCACAACTTAAACATCTTCAATATATCCAACGATTTCATATCAGAGCATATAATAAACTTAGCTGTCAAATTCCAAATCCATTCAAATTGTTCATTTGGTTAACAGGTCAAGGTGTGATTAAGCATTTTTTATTATAAAAATTTGAAATCATAAAATACTTATAGTTATGCATTGCAGTATCCTAATGGTCCCCCAAATAAAGAATAAAATTTCATTGCAAGTCTTTGATTTAAGACCATGTTTGGTTTGCAAGAAGATTTGGGTGGGATGAGATAGAAAAAGGGAAAACCGGTGGAAATTTTCATGTTCCATTTTTTGGTTGCAAAAGGGTAAATAGTGGGAAAATCAACCCAAGCTTTATTAATTAAATAATTAGTAATGTTTTACTTATAAATATTTTCATGAAATAAAATTATAGATAATTATTATTAATAATTAATTAAATTATTAATTATTATTAGATTCAGAAACCAAAAAAATATTAGATATTTAATAACATATTAATAAAATAATTGAAGAAAAAATTCATAAATAAGATTAATGAAAAATTAATCAATAAAAATTTCATAAATAATTATTTTTTGCAATTAAACATTAAAATTATTAATTAAGTCATAAGTATTAAGAAAATAAAATATTAATTATAAAACGTAGAATAGTAAAAATTCAAAAAATAATTTATATTATCAATTAACTTAGAAATAACAACAAAGTATTTAATAATTAATAATTTTATTAAAAGTAATTAAACTAAGTAATTTATCGATGAAAATAATTTTGTACATTATGAATTAATAATATTAAAATATAAAATTTATGAATTAAGTCATGGAAATTAATAAAATATAATATTACTAATAACTTATAAACTAACAAAATGTAAAATTTTAATTAATTAAAATAATTAACTAACTAATTATGGATTTTAAATAATTAATATCTAATTAAGAATGAATTACTAAATAATCAAAAGTATTCTTAGTTACTAATTAACAAAAAAACTAATATTTAATTGACTAAGTAATTAATGAATAAATAAATAAGGACTTTATTATAAATCTAGTTTGTGATTCAATAATATGATTAAATAATAAAAATTCTAAATAAATAATAGTAAAAATAAGATTATTAATTAATTCAAATTAAATGTTAATAAAATAAATTTGAACATATTAATTCTTAATAAATAACTGATTAGAAATTATCAACGTTAAATAATTATAAAATTTTTCAATAATAAATTAATAAATGTTACTAGGGTTGATTTTCCCACTATTTTCCCTTTTGCAACCAAACAATGGAACATGAAAAAATTTCCACCCATTTCCCCTTTCCCATCCCACCAAAATCATTCCACAAACCATGCACAACTATAAATCAAAGACTTGCAATGAAATTTCTTCTATATTTGGGGGACCATTAGAGTATTGCAACGGATACCTATAAGTATTCATGATTTCAAATTTTAATAATAAAAAATGGTTAATCACACCTTAACCAGTTAACCAAGTAAACAACTTGAATGGATTTGGAATTTGACAGCTAAGTTTATTATATGCTCTGATATGAAATCGTTGGATATATTGAAGATGTTCAAGTTGTGAATGCTCTTATTGTTATGTATTTTTGTTGTGTACGTTGGGTCACTGGTCCGATCCAAAAAGCTTATTATATATTCATTGACAAACTCTTATTGATATGTATTGACACTTAAGTTTATTATATCATTGAACTTTCTATTAAATTGTTAAGAAAACTATTATAAAATCTTACAATCATTGTATTCCACACTAAACGAAAAGCATGGATCTATCATGCTTATCAAATTCTTAATAAGCAAAGATTCTTCAATATTTTAGAAAATTAGGCCCTTGTAACTAGGAACTCATCAAGTCAATTTTGGGTAATTATTGTTTGACTCAACAAAGGCTCTAGTATTAAATATGTTTGTCTCTATTTTCTTGACCTTGTTGTTGGAGATCTTTGTTGTTTATGGTGATGGAGAGTGATTTCAACTGTTTTCATTATAACTACTTGTGGCTTCAATTGTTTTCATTTTGTTTGAAAGTCTGTTTTGTGAAAAAGTAGATAACAGAAGCATTAATTTTCCACTTCCAAAACATTTTCTATAGAACACCCGAGGTTGCGTAGTGGCCTTGGAGATTGGATAAGAGAGTTGATATCCAACGATTTCAACCTTCAACTCTTTGTTTTTTAAGTTTAACCTTGGATAAGAGGGCTGCTATCTCATTCAACTCCAAGTCTGAAGTTGGGCAGTAGCCTTAGAAACCTATGGACTATCCGCTAGAAGAAATCTCACTCATGGCTTGTTGAATATGTTAAAACATGATGAAAGTTTTTCATTGGTCCAATTGTGTTGGTGCTTCCAGAGATGTCATATCGGACTGAGTTGTGTAAGGGAGACAATTACTAATTGCCATTATATACGTAGTGAGCATCAAAGGGACCCTTGGACATGGTTGTACAGGCCTCAACCAAAAAAGGATGCTTGGACATGAACATGTGACTTCTCTCATTTTTTATATGTATTTGACAATGATTTAGACGCAATTGAGTACAATGTAGCTTTAGTCATCTAGAGAATTGATTCCAAGAAATTGGTTGTTGTCGAATGTGATTCTAGTTTTGAGAAACAAGAAAATGATGACTGTGCCAAACACATTTGGCGATTCTCGGGATGAAGATTCTCAAAATCCATTCTTTTCAAATGAAAGGATTCTGAGAATGAGAATCCCTAGAATTAATGCCAAACGGAGCCTAAATGACTAATGCACTCAGAGATGCAAAACGATTGGAGAAACAAACAATCGACAAATGATAAAAACACTGACAACTAAGACATAAAGAATTGCATAATATGAAGCTAGCTAGCTAAATTGATAAACTTTCAGAGTTGTTTTATTTTTTTCCTATTTGAATATTCTACCAAGGAATACACATTTCTTACAAATATAGAAAGCAACTAGAAACCCTAGAATTAGAAAACAAATCCTATTGGAGTCCGCTACATTAATCCTATGTTGCCATTCCATTTTGTTCAATGCCATATATAGATAAATTATGGACCCTAAAATGATTTCTCTCTACTACAACCCATGTCTTTATCCATGGCTCTTCTAGCCTCTAGAACTTGTAACAAATCACTTCTTACAGATTTTGTAGATGGTCTCCTTTGCACATAACAAACCTTCTTATTCTACTTTCCCTCATTTTATTACCTGTTGAAACTCCTAGATTAATTCAAAAAAGCAGATTTCTAACCTTATATTTTCTAGTTTTCCCTCTTATCCATCTCAATGTTTACATTCCCACCACACTCATTTTTGAACATGTTGTCTAGACTTCCCAACATTACTCCATATAACATTGTTCATTTTACAAAATTTTCCTTTGAATCGAAGTGGTATTCTCTTATCATATAAGACTCCATATGCACCACTATCTTGTCCATCATACTCTCACATTTTTATATGCTAAGTTTGGAACTTGTATAAGTGACAATGCAATATATGCTAAGTTACATTTTGAATGGACCTAAGCCCAAACCAGTGTAAAATCATCAGTTTGGGTACCGAAGTTGCACCCCTAGTATATGCCTATCATACCAATGTCAAACAAAATACTTACTAAGATTCAACAACATGTATTGCATGATCACTTATACATCACTCCGAATCCAATGCACTTGTATAAGTGATTTTTCTTCAAGTCCAATTCAAATGCTACCATGTTAAAAGTGATTAACCAGCAACCTTCTCTTCTCCAATGCTTCTCGTTTATCTTTCCTATTTTACTTTCTGCTGTTAAAAACGGAAAATAAAGTTAGATAACCAGTTCTAACTCTTTCTAGAACCCTTAAATTTCCCTCCATATTCTCCAAACCACCACCACCATCATCTATTTCAATGAGTGTCAGGATTTCTAATCAAGAGCCCATTGTAGCTCAAACCAACCCCTTCAAGCTTCGTAGGGTAAGGAAACAATAGAAGAGAACTCAGGAAAGTTTGTCACTTGGAAGAGATATACTCATAAGGACAAGAGAATACAAGCAAGGCAGAGGAGAAACTAGAGGGGACCAAAGAGATTTGTGATAATGGAATAGAAAAACAGAGAAGAAACTTTTGTGGTAGATCCCACCTTGTTGAAGTATTCTCCCCATTCCCACATATCTCCTTTTCAAAATGACTGTATTGAAACCTTTACTACGAAAACTAGTAAATCAGAACCAAAGAAAATGACAAATTGTGAAGGTATGGAAAAGCATAAAAAAAGCATGTAAGCAACAAAGAAAGAAAAGATTGCAAGTAAAAGCCTGCACTATGTAGGAGAAATGGCTCTCCTCTGAAATTCTACATGAACTCATTTGGCTTCAATTCCAAAATTTGACTGTTGTGGTTGCTGAATTTCCATTAATGAACTTTTACCATGGCTTCAGTAGATGATGTTGTATTTGTGTGGTAATGGAATTTAAAATTCTTCAGGAGTTAACGGGCTTACAGTCTTTGATGAGAACCAAAATTCAAGATAACTTGACTGGTTTCTGCCTGAGGGGTTAAAATCAAGGGAAAACCTCACTGAAACCCACCTAAGAAATTTTAACTCCACTGTTAACCAAGAGGAAATCAGTTTTGGTTTGTTGGCTCTGGTTACTGGTTATTAGTTTGGTGTGAACTTGCCATCATTGGCTCTATTTTGGGTATTCTTTCCAAAAAAGGGTAGTGAAGGTTTTACATTTCAGATTTCAGTTAAGTCCCATCTTAAAAAGAAGAAATGATATATTTTTAATTTTTAAATCATAAAAATCTTTTAAGTGAAATGGAAAAGCATCTCAGCATCAGGTCAAGTGGTTCTTACTTTTTACATGTCATTAAATCATTTGGGATCAAAGCAAAACCCCATCAAGTTCAAAAGCACTAAAACTAGACTCTTTCTAGATGTACTCTGTAATTAAAACTTTTAAAACATACAAAATGGTATGTTTTAACAGATTGTACTACAAAAGAACTGTATGTTTAAGATATTTAATTAAATTTAGCAAGAAATAAGTCTTGAGAAATGAAATTTAACTTCTAAAACTAGATATAGAACCATGATATAAGCATATAACATGAAATCAGTACCCATATATGCAGCTGGAATTTTTGGAAATGAAGTCTTATCTCCATTTCCTTTATCTGTCTCGGTTGTTTGTATCAGAGCATCAATAGGTTGATCCAGAAAAAAATAAGGTTAGTCCAGAAAAATTAGTCAAGTAAAAGCACTATCAATAATGCCACCATGATCCAATAGAAGTATAGGGGAAAAGAAAAAACAGGATATTTACGAGATCAGTCTATCTAAATTCCATTCAAGTGGTGAGATGTGTATATATATTCTCTGTTTAGTTGTGTATCTCTTTTGGGTGCTTGTATATATGTATATATATATACACACACACATTCTCTATTTCATAATAAAATTTCTCTAGCGCTACCAATCAAAAAAAAAAAAAAGAAAAGAAAAAAATGACAGTACTATTTCAATGGGTTCCAAAGGATGCAAATGAGCTGGCTGATTCTTTAGCTAAGCACGGGGTATATAGGGAGCAATTGTACTGGGCTCAGTTTGTAATTGCTTTTTCCTAGGGATTTTGTTTACCCCTGTTCTTGGATCCTTATTGTACATATTTGCTTACATGCTTACATTAATGAAATGAATAGAGGTGACCTTTAAAAAAAATCTAATGGAAAGAACTAAATTATTAGGCAAGTCAATACTAAGAAACTCTTGTATAAAAGTTATTACATCAAAAAAGCGACTAGCAGCCTGTCTTTTAAACTTGGAAGTACAAAAGAAATCTTGATGCAAGAACCTAATGCCTTGCTACATCAAATCACACTACATTAATTGAGATTTTGGTAGAAATCAATTACAAAGAAGAAGAGATGAGAAAGGAGCAGAGGAAGACTGATATGCTTCATATCATATTATCACAGATTCCCTCTTTGAGTAAGAGGTTGCAATTGGATAAATTGTTTAAATAATATACTTTTATGTTAACGAGGCTGGATGTTGGTGCAATGGTTGGGTTGCTTCGTTGCAACTTGGGTGACCATGGTTCAAATCTTGGAAATAGCCTCATGCACTGGCAACAATTGGGAGAAGCATAAAAAGTCAACACTTCCCATTTCTCATTAAGTTTCCTCCCATACTAAAAAGACTTTTGCAAAGAAAACCATGATCCACTAGCGTCCACCCCAACATTTTGAAACAGACAACACACTTGAAAAGAAAAAACAAATAGAACCAACAAATTTTTCCAATCTCTAGACCCACTTTGGCAGTTCAATTCTCTATAAATCCTTTGTTATAACTCATTCCTTACCAGCTACTCCTAAACACCAATCAAAGCATTGACTATATCTTAACTCAGAGTCTCAGACAAAAGTAGCCAACTACAAAATAAATCTCAAAACCAATAATATCACTGGATATGAATATCGGAATCATAAAGACAAGCATCAAATTGCTATTTTCAACCTTTTCTCTAACCCAAATCAGAAATTGCAAAATCCTCTATCTACTCGTTACTTGTCTGAAAGAAAAGCCCCATCAAGACCAATCAATCTTTGCATCTCCAAAACCCAACATCAAATATTAATTTTCTTACAGAATTTCAGACGTTATTTTTTTATCAATAGAATTTCATACGTTATGGTGAGACTCAATGTCTGAATCTGAAAGCCAAATTGAAATTTAACTCAACGAGAGCGCCGCGTTTGTTGCTAAGCCTCTGCAACAATGTCTTCGTCCGCTTGAAATCTACTTTGGAATTGAAAACCTATTGGAAATCCATATAGACGTTTCCTCCAGATCCTAGATTCTTGTCTCCAAACCCAAGAACTCTATACGATGACCACAGACAATTCAAAAACCAACAAGATTTGATGAATAAAAAAGCGAAAAAAAAAGGAAAGACGAAGACAACTAAGTTTCTTAGGTTCTGGCCTTCTGGGCCTCTGCTTAGACTAGCGCCGCAACCAAAACCAAATGCCCTAAATTTGTTCGAGGTTGGAGGCACAAAGGAAACTTTAATGCAAGAACGAAAACATAACTTTAATTACATTATACTAATTTAGAATGTTTTCACCAAAATTAATTGGAACTATAGAAAAAAAAATCTTGAATAAAAGAAAGGAGAAAAAGACTCACAGGTTTTCAGATTATCAAGCTCAATACTCTCTGAGCATCTTCGGGTGGAACAAGCCTTCAGCACCAAAAGATCGACTCGCGGAGGTAGCAACAGAGACCGAAGTCACGATTAAAAACTAGCGAGAGAGAGAGAGAGAGATTGTAGGTATGGAATAATGGAAATGGTATTTGGGTTTTGAATTTTCTAATTGCGCTTTTTAGTTCTAACGGTAGTCTCTATGCGACTTAAATGAATTGGGTTCGGCTTCTGTCGGTGCAAAGCCAGTGCTGAAACCGTTCGCACACTGCGAGGATGCGCCACGCGCGTCCTCAATTCGTACATTATCTAGACTCGTGCGAACTCTCATTACCCCGTTCGGCTTCAAGCTTCAGTCCAGGCACGCAGTATACGCGCACCAATTTATTACGGATTGATCCAATTCAATATGTCTTGTTGGTCCATCCAAATTGATTTTGGACTAGAAGGGGTCCAATCCAAAACCGGTCCATTGACACCCTTAATTACCTCATCACCCTCAAAACTAGCCAAATGATTTCTAACATGCATTTAGAGTATTTAAGGCTCTAGATAATCTTTTCAAATATGGACTATTCCCATATTATTATTTTTTTTTTTGCATTAAAAAAAAGCCAACAACTAAACAATGAAACTGGATCGACTCGACTCAAGATGGTCGGTTCTAAAAGAACCTATTCAATTTTTATTTAGCAAATGATAGAATACGATACATTGATTTGGTTGTGGCACTACAAGAAAAACGGTCAAAGGTGGTGGTCGTAAGACCACAGGCTTAGCCCTTTAGACCGCTGCCTCAGAATTAAGGTGGCGGTCCTAACTTCGCCCCCTAAACCACTGCCGGCTTAGGTCAAGACCGCCACGTTAGTCTGAAAAGACTGCCGTGGTTCAGTCATTCCTAAAGCGGTGGTATATCAGAATTCTTTGGACCGCCGCCTTGGGTCTGGACCGCCGCCTTGGGTCAGTCAAACTGTTGTTTCTGTTTTTAGGTGGCGGTCTGGACCACTGGCTTAAAACTCTTTGAACCGCCACCTTAGGTCGGTCAACCTGTTACTAACGTTTTTAGGTGGCAGTTCGGACCGCCGGCTTAGAACTCTCTAGACCGCCACCTTAGGTCTTTTTTTATATCTAAGGCGGCGGCTATATGACCGTTGGCTTTGTTTTTTTTATTATTTATATCAATTTGATTTCAACATTTTTTAGTACCTGTTTAATATAGATCTCATGGCAGATAATAAATAAAAATCAATTTAAATAAAAAAATGCAAATTAAAAATAAAAAACTATTGATTAAATTATTAATTATTATAAAATCCAAAAGAAATTGCTTAAATACAATATCCAATAGACATATAAAAAAATACAAGGCATTTAAAAAAAATCTTCTTGAGTAATGTAACACACGTTCAGATTTAACTCCAGCACCCACAGCTGCAACAACAACAAAGCCACCCTTCTCTGTTATCAAGTCTTCTTTACCACTTTCTTCCAACCTAACAGCTTGAGCAAAGTTCTTGGTCATCTGTTTTATGAAATCACTAGATATTGAGATTGGATTTCAGTGCTCATTGCCACCAACAGCAGGAACAACCATCAAGCTGGCCTACTGTTTCTTCCTTTCCTGCATGGCTTCTCCTATTTCTAATTTGATATATAAAATATTTACAACTGCTGGAAAGGCAAACTAAAAGAAAATCTCCTCCCAGTTGCCTATCTATTATCAGAGGCAAGGTCTGTTGGAAAGCCTTTGTAGAAATTGTTCTCATAATTCTGAAGGCCAAGGCTTATCAACAATTCAACATGGATCTTGTCCTGGTATAGAATAAATCTTCAGCTGGAGACTGAGAGAACTTTTTACCCAGCTACTTTTGACAACAATCAGGTCATCCGTGTCGAAGGTTATGGAATCACTAAAAAGAAGGCTCCTATCAGTATATCACAGTGGCGTGAAGGTAAAGGTGCAGGCCAGACATTAGCTCGTGACATTGTGAAAGAAACTAAATCCCAAAGATCTAATGCAGCAAGTGATATCATTGAAAGAAGAAAGTCATACCCCTGAGTTTTACCTTCATATTAAACTCTTTAGAATCTTATCCTTCAAAGATAAAAACAGAGATGTTGTCATACACTTTGCTTGGGTCCTAGAGATTAAAAAAAGCACTAAAAATATACCATAGGTGTCAACCACCAAAGGTTGAGACTTGAGAACATTATTCAGAACAGATGGTAAGCTTAATATTTCTGGCTCGCAATTTTTAGTTTGATTCTCTTTCTCACAAAGAAGAAGAAGATGATGAAAAAGGGTTAATTTCTAGTCCTTATCCTTTCCATCAACTTAACTTATTCAAGCTCATGGGTCAGCAGCTGATGGAGCCTGAGGGTATTATTATTCTCTTTTTGTCTAAGGAAATTATTTCTAGTTTTATTCGCATCTTCGCATCTTCTGCACAAGGCTGAAGAACTTACCTTGGAGCAAATTCAGTAACACATTCGTATTGAAGAAGAGTCTCGAATTAGAGACAGTAGGGATAAGACCCTGACCGGTATGCTGAACTCTAAGGTCAATTTTGTGGAAAACGGATCGAAGAAGACTAACCCTGCATTGCAAGTAAAGAAGAAGGTTGAGAATTTCAAGAAGAGCAACAATAAGAAAGGATTCTACTATGTTTGTGGAAATAAGGGGCATTATGCCCGAGTCTGCCGACATTAGAAAGGCGAAACCAAGTCTGCAAACATGGTAGAAGACAATCTCGTGGCCATGATTACTGAAGTCAACATGGCAGAATTGTCTTCTGGATGGTGGTTTGATTCAGGCGCCACAGTCCATATTTGCAAGGACAAGTCCTTGTTCAAGACATATGAAAAAGTGACTGATGGCCAAGAGGTACAGATGGGAAACCAAACATGTGCCAAAGTTGCTGGAAGAGGCAGCATAGAGTTGAACTTTACCTCCGGAAAGACACTGACTCTCCTGAATGTTCTCCATGTTCCTAACATTAGAAAAATCTTGGTCTCAGTAAATCTTGTTTGTAAGAGGGGATTCAAAGTTGTCTTTGAATCCGACAAACTAATCCTATCCAAGAATGGGATGTTTGTTGGAAAGGGATATGGTTGTAATGGTATGTTCAAATTAAGTATTAATGAAGGAAAAGTTTATGCTTATATTGTTGATTCTTTCTCTTTATGGCATGATAAATTAGCACACTTGAATTTTAAATCCATAAAGAACATGAGCAAACTTGGTATAATTGCTTACAGTAATGAATCAACTGAAAAATGTGAAATATGTGTAAAATCTAAAATGGCTAAGAAACCTTTCCCTAGTGTTAAGAGAAATTCTCAACTTATAGAACTAATCCATTCTGACATCGCTTTATTGCTATTATTGTTGTGCTGTACAAAGTTTCTTAAGTATCCGCGACGGATGAGCCCCTCTATCTCGTCTCGGAGGTTATTGCACTGCTCGGTACTGTGACCGTGGTCCCTATGGAAACTACAATACAAATTCTTGTTTCTTTCGTTCGGATTTCCCTTTAGGCGAGGTGGCCATTTCACGTATGGGGCGTCCTTGATCGTCATTAGGATCTCGGTCCGCCTCGTGTTCAGGGGCGTGTAATCCGTCCGAACTGGCAGGGGAGCTCGGAACGACTGGTTCGGTTTTGGGTCCCGGGCCGGGTTTCTTCGATCAGCCGAGCTAGAGGGCTCGCCGTCCCTCTTTCTTTTCTCGTTTCTGCCCTCGGTTCGCTGGTTGATTTCCTCCTCCGTTCTCATGAACTTGTCTGCGAGCTTGAGGAACTCGGCCACGGTCGCGGGCTGGTTGGCTACCATGTGCCATTTGAACTCCTTGTGCGTCACCCCTCTTTTTGCTGCGGCGAGCTGCACCGCGGGGTCTAACCGCGGTATCTGTAAGCATGCCTCATTGAATCGCTTGATGTAGCCCCGTATGGGTTCTCCTTCCCTCTGGACTACCGCGAAGATGCTTTCCTCTGCTCTGGGGCACCGTTTGCTGGTGACAAAGTGTGCAGTGAAGACCTGCACGAACTGAGCCCAACACTTTATCGATCCGGGGGCCAGGTTCCTGTACCAAGTGCGGGCTACCCCCTTGAGGGTGGTGGCGAAGGCCACGCACATGCATGATTCGCTGGCTCTGGCGAGGTGCATTTGGGACTGGAAAGCGTCCACGTGGTCGTTGGGGTCGAAGGACCCGTCATACTTGTCTAGGGGCGGGAACTTGAAATCTCTGGGCAAGGGGACTGCCAGGAGTTCTGAGGCGAGGGGGGAAGGAACTGAGAGAATCGGGGCGACTCCTACCTCGTCCGAGCTCGTCTCGCCTTTGCCTCTGAGCTCGGATAAGACGCGGGTGGCGGTTCGTCGACTTCGACGGCGCCTTCACTGCTGAGTGGGCCTTGTACTGGCGCTGCTGGCCTCCGTGTTGCCGAGCTCGATGGGCTCGGAGTGCTGGTAGTCCGCTGCTGCCAGTGCGCCGAATCGGTTTTCCACCAGTGGGGACTCCGGTTTGGAGACCCGAGGTGCCGACCTTGCGGGTGAGGTTCCTGATCCGCCTGCGAGCCGCGAGGCGGGGATGACTTTTCTTTCTCTCCGGCTTGGGGACGAGGCCTGGCTGTTTGGGGGATTCTGGGGCCTAGAGGCCTTTCCTTGGTGGAGGCGCCCATCTTGCGGAGAGGCCTTGACTGGCTTCGGGGCAGGGTGGCGAGGTGGAAGTAGTGGTTGGTTTGGTGTCAGTTGGGGGAACTGCTGTTGATAGTGGTATTGGGAGAGGTTGTGCAACACTTGGTGCTGGTGAAGCTGGTGTTGCTGGAACTGCTACATCTGGGCTTGCATTGCCCGCATGCACTGCATTAAGTCGTCCAACCGATTTTGGCTAGCTGCCAGGGGGACGGCGGTTGGTTCAGTGAAGGTAGTCTCGATGGGAAGAGGGAAGGGGATGTTTGCGGAAGGTAGGCTTACAGGCGCCACTGCTTGTGGCGTAGTCAGATTGGGGATTCCATCCACCGAGAGGGGGATGGTGAACTGCCCAACACACACCACGGGAACTTGGGGCTGTTCCCCGGTGGTGTTTGTCTCTGTGCCGCGTCCGGCGTTGCTGGATGAGGCCATGAGTATTGAGTTTCTCAGAGAAGAAGAAAAGGGTATGAAAGTTTTGGAGGGAGGCCTTTTAAAGCTTTCCCACAGACGGCGCCAATTGATGATGCACAATCTGGCCAGTCTTAGCTGTCGATGATCTTGCCTCTGAACTGAGTAACAGGGACCTGAAACGGAGGGAGAAGAGAAGCTCCGGGGAGAACCCAGCGTAAGGGCTCCGAAGCTCAAGTTAGAATCCTTCAAAGGCAAGATAAACCAGATAGCACGAAAGTTAGCATACCTCGTTCCTGGGGGGTAGAAGCCTTTTATAACCACCTCGCGCACTCACTTCCAGGCTTCCGTCAGGTCGGGCATGATTACTTCTGAACTCCTGCCAGTTCGGATGTCATTTCCTCTGGCCGGGCAGAACCGCCACTGTCCCTTTTGTCGGAGCCGTCTTTGCGGCTAGTGACGACGGTTGCAGGTGGCGGTAGCAGGAAGCCGTTTGAATTGCGGCTGTCAGGCGTCAGATCCCAAATCAGTCAGGCGCGTCACCCTTGGATACAGACGTCCTTGGTGTCGGGTATGTTTGGTCGGCCTGGTGTTTCGGAAGTGAAGTGTTGGAGTGGCGAGCGAGGTGTCTTGAGTTCGGTTTGGAGTGTTCCGAGCTGCCATGGGCCAGCTCGGGTCAGCTTTGTGAGGCTTGGGGCCCAGTATAGCTCGTGCTTCTTGCAGGGAGCTCGGGTTCTCAGTAGGGAGCTCGCTCTTAACAGGGAGCTCGGGCTCCTAGTAGGGAACTCGGACTTAGGGAGCTCGGGTTCTTTAGGGAGTTCGGACCCTTAACAGGGAGCTCGGACCCTTAACAGGGAGCTCGCTCTTAACAGGGAGCACGGGCTCCTAGTAGGGAGCTCGGACTTAGGGAGCTCGGGTTCTTACTTTAGGGAGCTCGGACCCTTAACAGGGAGCTTGCTCTTAACAGGGAGCTCGGACTCAGTACAGCGGTCTGGAGTTCGGGCTCGGTAGTGAGCTTGGACTTGCTTCCGATGTTCGCTTCGGGCGCTCTACTGTCCCGAGCTGCTTGCCTTTGCCACGTGTCGGGCGATCGCGAGGTCGGGCCAAATTTCCCTTCATCAAGAAGAAAATACAACACTAATGGAACTATACAAACTTTTAAGGCTAGATTGGTAGCCAAAGGATTTAGTCAAAAGGAAGGGATTGATTACTTTAACACCTATGCACCAGTGGCTAGAACAACTTCCATTAGAACACTCATAGCATTAGCATCCATTTATCACTTATCTGTTCACCAAATGGATGTTAAAACCGCTTTCTTAAATGGTGATTTAAATGAAGAGGTTTATATGGAACAACCAAAAGGATTTGTTCTTCCTGGAAATGAGAAGAAAGTCTGTAAACTGGTTAAATCACTATATGGATTAAAACAAGCACCTAAACAGTGGCATGAGAAATTTGATTCTTGCATCCTAACTTTTGATTTTAAACATAATAGTGCTGATAGATGCATCTACTCAAAATTCACTGAAAATTATGGAGTAATTGTGTGTCTTTATGTTGATGATATGCTTATTGTGGGTACAAATATGGTTGGCATAAATGAAACTAAAAACTACTTATCCTCTGTCTTCAAGATGAAAGATTTATGAGAAGTAGATACCATCTTGGGAATAAAAGTTAAAAAACATAGTAGGGGCTATGCATTAAGCCAATCACATTATATTGAGAAAGTACTTGAGAAATTTAAGCATTTAGGGTCTAAAGAATATAGCACGCCATATGATTCTAGTATAAAGCTAGTAGAAAATACTGGTAGAGTAATTGCACAACTTGAGTATTCTAGTGCAGTAGGGAGCTTGATATATGCTATGCTTTGTACCAGACCTGATATTGCATTTGCAGTAAGTAAACTCAGTCGGTTTACAAATAATCCCGGTGCAGAACACTGGAAGGCAATTGGGAGAGTTCTTGGGTATCTCAAGAGAACCTTGGAACTTGGCTTATTTTATTGTGATTATCCAACTGTACTAGAAGGGTACACTGATGCAAGTTGGATTACAGGTAATGGAGATAACAAGTCCACATCTGGATGGATTTTCGTCCTTGGTGGGGGTGCAATCTCTTGGGCATCCAAAAGACAAACTTGTATATCTCACTCGACCATGGAATCTGAATTCATAGCCTTAGCGGCTACTAGAAAAGAGGCTGAATGGATTAGGAATTTATTATTGGATATAAAACTTTGGCCTAGTCCTATGCCTCCAATTTCCATTTACTGTGATAGTGAGGCAACTCTGTCAAGGGCCTACAGTGGTATCTACAATGGTAAGTCCAGCCATATAAGTCAGAGACATGAATTTGTTAGGCAACTAATTCAAGATGGAGTCATCATTATAACCTATGTGAGGTCAAGTAAAAACTTGGCTGATCCTCTTACCAAGGGTTTAGCTAGAGAATTGATAAGAATGACAACCAAAGAAATGTGATTAAAACCCTTTACTTAGTCACCTGTAATGGTAACCCAACCTGAACTGAAAAACCATCAGTATTGGGTTTAATGGGTAACAACAAGTTACAACAATGTGATTGTTGGCACTGACATTGAGAAATTTCCCATCACAACATAAACAATGTTGTCCGTTATGATGAGAGGTTGAGATAAACTCTTAATGAAGTTCTAAAATGTGTCAAATAACGGAGCACATAGTGGAATTTCACCTATGTGAATATAGAAGTGGTGTCGTTTCTCATGAGGGTTTGGGTTTGCTCTCAGGATTGTTCATGAAACCAGGAAAGAAGCACATGACCATAACAGTACTGAGAAAAACTTGAAACTCTTGCAGAGACTAGACATTTTTGTGTGTATAGGTGTCTCCAGTCTGTCTTGAGAGTAATTGGTTTAAGGTCTTACCACCAATAACTTTGACAAGGCTCTGAGATAACTATACTAACAAGAGGTTTAAGTTGATAAACACCTTTTGTATGCATAACTGTGTCATAGTAGTTTGGATTGAGAGAGAACTATGTAATTGATCAATCAATGTAGGGGATTGTTGGATTTTAATCTCATAAGAGATTAAATCCAATGGGTTTGATTGGTCAATTACATGAGAAATTGCACTTACACACTTGGTTGAAAAATCAGTTTTTCTCTTACAAAAACCCAGTTTTGAACTTGTCCCACATTGGAAAATTATGTTTTGTTTTTAGTTTTTCAATAGGAGCTGATTTACACTCCTTAGAATTAGTAGAGGAGAGTATGGGGATTCGATACCGCGTAACACGCGCGCACGTGTGTGCAGCGCAATAAGGCGCTTTAGAGGCGCACTTTGCTTGCACCTGCGTGGCTCGCGATGGACGGCTCTGGTTTTGGTGCGTTGATGACCGTTGATCACCGTTGATGAGATCAATGGTCACGATTCGATCAGGTGTGATCAAGAGGCACAATTCAAAGTTAACAGTCACCAACTGTTAACTACTTTTTAAACAGTCACAATGTTTGAAATTGTGACTGTTCAAGGTGCCTTCTCTAAACCAGCACCTACCTTTTCTTCATACATCTTCACAAATTATTTAAGGAGCATGAATCAAACTCCAAATCACACAATTTCGAAATTCACTCACTCTCTCTCTCTCTCTCTCTCTTAGTCCAATCTGCTACAGTCTCACATTTCTTTGGAGACTCTTCAACTTTGCTGGTTGCAGATTCTCGCCCAAGGCTCTGTTGTAACCTGGGAACGAATTTGCTTGTAACCCAACAACAAACTCAATAAAACTGAGTGGGGGCAAATAACGTTCTAAAGACAGTGTCTTCAGACGCGCCTCAGAGCTTCTCCTCCAAAGTTATAGTGACCCCATTTTTCCCCAACAATAACTATGAAGGAACTTAGTTTACCTTGGAAAGGTTTGAGACTGATTGCTGTTTTTGGGTGATGAAAGAGTAAAACTTCAGTGAAGATGAAAATGAAATCTATGTTAATTGAAAATTTTGTCTTAGTTAGAATATTATGCATGACACTATTCACATATTAAGAACTATTTATCAACACTTCCAATACAGACTAAACTTAGATACATATAGTCACACTAATACACTGAATCTTGCAAACAGGAAAATACAGAGAGAGAGAGAGAGGAATGATGAAAAAGGACTCATGTAGCCAATTCCACATACTTGCAACAAAGATCTCTTGAGTTCAGTTGAGATATGTAATATATGGTTGGCAAGAATGCTGGATTGGAAAAGGATCCTAGGAACACAACATGTCCTTCTTATAAATCTCCAAAAGCATTTTGGAAAATATTGAACAGTTAGAGACCGGCATACTTGAGTAATATTACATAAAATTTCAGAATTTATGGTTGTTCTTCTTTGCCTTTGTCTAAAGGGAAAATTTAAAATCATCCCTACGACACTTTGTATCATTGCCATATTAAAATCACAAGCAACCGTCCAATGTGTTATTGAGTGCAACTTAGGCCATTCATTCTCTCTCCAGTTCTATAGATATACTTTTCTTCAGCGTCTGCTTATGGTTGAGGACTCTACAACCATGTCCAAGGGTCCCTTTGATGCTCACTAGGTATATAATGAGTTTTACTAGTTGTCTCCATACACAACTCAATCCGATATGACATCTCTTGAAGCACCAACAAAATTGGACCAATGAAAAGCTTTCATCATGTTTTAACATATTCAACAAGCCATGAGTGAGATTTCTTTTAGAGGATAGTCCATAGGTTTCTAAGGCAGCTGCGTAACCTCGGAATAGGAGTTGAAGGAGATATCAGGCCTCTTATCCAAGGTTGAACTTAGAAAACTAGGAGTTGAAAGAGATAACAACTCTCTTATCCAGTCTCCAAGGCCACTACACAACAGCGGGTGTGCTAGAGAAAATGATTTGGAAGTGGAAAATGAATGATTCTCTTATCTACTTTTTCAAAAGTCAGACTTTGAAAAAAGAGTTCGTTTGGATAATTATAGATGTTGTTACTAGTGTCCTTGATTGCGTTAACTCTTCTATCATCTCCTCCATGCAAGGAGTTTTGGGAATCAAGACCCATTTCTCAGACAACAACCTGTTGTTCAAAGAATTTTACAGTGAACTCAAAAGAAAATTTCGACCAGGATATCTAGAAGAAGATTACTTTGAACTTGGAATTTATGCTCTCCGAGCACACGATACCATTTCTACACTAACACAGGCAATGATAGAGAAATCAACTAGTAAAGTAGTACTTCAAGAGTGTTATTAGAGAAAGTACTATCAACTGATTTCAATGGTTTAAGTGGAGAAATTCGATTCACAGACGGAGAATTATCAATCTCGCCAATGTTTGGAAAGAGTTACAAAGAGCACAACTTTTGGTCGGATGACATTGGTTTCTTTGAGAACCTCGGAGAGAAAAGCGGTGGTGGTCATATTCTTAGAACCATGGAATGCTTGATTGGTCATTTTGGTCCCATAAATTGGCCGGGAGGACTACAACGAGCTCCACTTGGTTAGGGATTTCCTTTTAATGGTGAACTGATGAGAATCGGTGTCCCCGGCAAAACTTCTTTCCAGAAGTCCGTGAAGGTGGAACATAAGGAGAGCAAAACAAGTTTTACAGGTTTCTGCATTGACATCTTCCAAGCTGCTTTTCTAAACCGAACCAATGACTATTCTTTGTGGTATGAGTTCATGCCTTTTTATGGCTTGTATGATGAACTTGTTGAATAGGTTTATTACCAGGTGATGAACCCATCTCTGAAAACAAGTAACTATTGCAAGAGGAAGAAAAAGAACAATGTTTTTGCCTTTAATTGATATTATTTTTAAAAATATAATCTATTTTTGAAATTTTATTAAAAGTATTACATTTATTGATATTAGGGCCCAAAAGTTGCCCTTATCATCTATAATCCCTATTATTATTTTCAAGAAAATTATCTGCTAATAAAATTCCTTTTTCTAATTTTTAATTTTGAGTGCGTAAGGTTTAAGTTTTTTGTATTACAGTAGAGCTGATGAAGAAGGAATGAATATGTTATATATCCTAGTTTTTCTTTTCTTTTTTTAGCCTCAAACTTTTTCTAGGAAGGGTAGCCACCTCTAGGGGTGCTCACAATTCGAACTTGAACCGTGGGGTTATTTTTTTGAACCAAATCGACCTGTTTGGTTTTTAAGTATCCGAACTAAAACCAAACCTATGCAACCGGTTAACCAGTGGACGGGTTAATTATGGTTTAGTTTGTTAGTTTTTTTATGCACTCAAAAATTAAAAAAAAAAAAGGGAAGACGAAGAGAGACCGACAGATGGCCTGCTTTTTCCTATTGGGGAAGATGAAGAGAGATGAGAGACTGAGAGAGTGGAAACTGAGAGGGATGAGAGACTAAGTGAGAAGTGAGAACTGAGAGGCCGCCAGTCGGTCGGTCTGGGATTTTTTCCCGTTGGGGAAGAAGAAGAGAGATGAGAGACTGAGAACTCGAAGGCTGTCGGTTGGAGAATGGAGGACGCTAGTCGGAGACTTGGAGGCCATAAGTCGGTCTGGGGAAGAAGAGAGATGAGAGACAGAGAACTTTTAGTGAGAGAGAAAGGGAAAGGCGTTTAGGATAATTCGATTTGAAGAGAGGAAGATTAGAAAAGGGTATTCAATTTAAAATATATATATATATATATAATATAATATAATATAATATAATATATATTACTATACATATACTGGTTGGTTCGGTTAACTGCCATTTTTTTTCAAAAGGTTAACCAAAACTGAACGGGAATTGTCGATTAACCAAATCCAACAATTTCAGATTTCTCTTTGATCTTTTAATCACTAAGGGTCCGTTTGCCTTGTAGGCATGATTGAAATTAGAATTGAAATCCACCCTAGTAATCAAACTTGGAATCACTTATTCTTGACACCTGTTTGGTTCAATTAGGAATCAGAATAGAATAGGATTCTAATTGTTGTTGTTTGGTTCATTTGGAGTTGGAATTGGAACTGATTGAAAATTTTCAATTTTGTATTATTATTTTATGGTTATTTTTATTAATATTTTATGAATATATAATTAGTATTTTATTAGTATTTTAATAATTAATATCTTATTATTTATCATTAATTTATGAATATTTTATTAATATATCAATATATTATTACTATTATTTGAATAATATATTTATTGTTATATTTTATTAAATTTTATTATTATTTTCTTATTAGTTAATTAATATGTTACTGTTCTTAATTTTTATAAATTAGTTTATTATTATTTAATAAATACTTTCTTTATTTATTATTATTAATTTAATAATATTTTATTATTTTATTAATATTAGGGTTTGGGGGTTTCTTGTCATAAGGAAAAAATCTCGTATCTTAGGTTGTTTTTTTAGCCCCAAACTTTTCTAGGTGGAGGGGTGACCACTAGTCCTATCAATGATGATAACCAAAAATTCGAGTTCCAATTCGATATTCGATACGATTATTTTGATCATGTATTTTTGTAATCGAATCGAATTAGGATGTTATAATTTATATTTGATTAATAATTGGATTGGATTCAGAGTTGACCCATTCAACCTTAATAAAATTTGAATTATGGTATACTATAATATTTATTAATTTTAATGTATAAATTTTATATAATTATATTTAAAATTATAAAATTAATCATATATAAAATTTGAAAAATAAATAAAATTTTAGTTTTTCTATTATTTTAGAAAAGTTAAAGCAGAGTCGAATTAAATCCAAATCCAATAGGATACAAATTCGAATCCAAAATTTTAAATCCATTCAGATTTCGGGTGGATTTGGAAGCAAGTTCTCAGTAATCAGATGATATGCGGATTTTGCTACATCCAATCCAAGTCTGAACCGATTACATTCCTAGCGGCCTCCTTAAAATTTGTTATCTTAATTAGGTTGTGTTTGTCCAATAATGTCAGATTTCTCTTGATCTTTTAATCACTATGGTCCGTTTGGTTTCTGAGAAAAAGATGGGATGGGAAGCATCTTTAAAGAATATTCTATTTTCCATATGTTTGTTTTGAAAGAAAAGCTAGGATTGAGAGAGAAAGAAGTGGGATGCGGGTTCCCAATAATCGATACGTGGGGTCGCACCAAAGTGATGAGACCCCGGTGGGAAAAGAAAATTTGGCCATTTGTGAGAAAATATTATCGAGAGCACCTTGAAGGTAGTCATGTTCTTCCTACACGTCATCCAATAGTCATCTCTCCGACGCCATCTCTGACGATTTCCTTTAGCTTAAATCTGGCATCCCTTTGAGATTTTCGTTCTTTTTGGTATTGTTTTTGTCTTTGTTCGTTTTATGAGTTCCCCCTTCGTCTCACCGTCGTCTTCTTTTGTTGAGCGAATTCCCCCTTCAGATCCCAACACCAGATCTGGCATCTCCGGTGCCATCTCACCATTGTTCTATATCTTAGCATCAAATCTCTCATTTTAATGTTGGAACTCATCATATCAAGCAGTTTTTGTTGTGTTTATAATAGAACTTCCGTTTTTTGTAGTTGGGAACTCTCTGGTGTTATGTTAGGAAGCATATCTTCCGTTTTATTGTTGTTGGGAACTCATTAATGTTATTTTTTTATTTTTGGTTTGTTCCAAATCTGCAATAATTGTGATTATATTTAGTTTTTGATTTTTGATTTATTGTTGAGAACTCATTGTTCAGATCTTCCGGTTTGATGTTTGATGTTTATTATTGCTCTGTTTCAAGTCATCTCAGGTTTTTTTTTTTAGCTACTGAAGGTTACAATAGTTTTTTTTTTCTTTTTTCTATTCTCTTACTCTGTTAATGATGTTTATTATTGCTTTGTTTCTTATTTTTCTATTGAACACTAATACGTATTTAGCTTATTCTTTTCCTTATTATATTTGTTCGACCCAATTTTTACCATATTCTTTGTTTAGGTATAATTTCTTCTACCATATTAATTTTGATTGCAAAGTCAAGTCGTCCAATCAAACAAGCTCCCCAAATAATTACAAACTACAAAGACATAAAAGTCATGCAATGCCGGTTAAAAGGATGACAGTCACATAGTGTTCTCAAATAATCAATTCAAGATTGCAGTCTGAAAAGTAAAACTATATACAATTTCGTCTCAATATGAAACTTTCATTAAAATCGTAAATATTGTCCCCTCTCTTTACTCTCTTTCAAATTTTCATTTTCAACTTTGAAGTTTAAACACAAGCGAGTAGTCGGGGTGGAGCCCAGATTTCCTACTCACTCCCTATCCATCGTGAATTGCAATCACACATCTCTCAATTTATAATAAAGATGTGTGGCTCCAATTTACGATAGGTAGTGAGTGGATAGAAAAAGTGATTAGGAAATCCCGAATGGTTGGGGTGACCTACAAAATTTGGAATTAGTGCAGAAATGGGGTGGAATTTGGACTTCTCATGTATACATTATCATCAATCCCTCTTGGAGAAGAAATACTACGGTAAACAATAATTAAATATTCCCAGGATGAAATAGAATAAACACATAAAGACATGAAAAACTCTAAGGCTGTTTTGTTTTAGGTGTAAATTAAATTTTACACTGATAAAAAATATGAATCGGTTTTATTTTAGGTGTAAATTCAATTTTACACTAAAATATGAACCGGTTCTAGGATGGATGAAAATTTGAACCAGTTGTTTTTAAATGTTTACACGAATCATGTTTGGTTGTCAAGGTGTGTATATTTCTAACCATTCTTCTATGGATGTTAATTTAGTCTGGATAGCTTTAGCTTGTACTTAGGGGTGCCAACGAGCCGAACTTTTCACCAGCTGCTCGAGCTCGGCTTAGCTCGATTTCAACTAATCTCGAGCCCAATTCAATGGCTCGATTATTAAACGAATCAAGCTCGAATCTACTGGAACTTGACTCGTGAGTCGTGAGGCTCGTGAACCGACTCGAATATAATGTTGTTGGTATATAAATTTCAACTTACTGAAATTGAATGGAAATGACTTGTTGGGCCTACTGAGAAAGTTGTTGGGACCACTAAGAAAAAGAATAATAACAAAAGATGTGAGATACAATATAGGGGCCTCTAAAGTATTGGCCCAAGAAATTAAAGCCCAATATTAATCGAACGTGTAGGGGTGGGGGTGGGAGGCATTTAAATGGTTATAATTACACCCAAATTAATTAAGAAAAATCATGGCTGAATAAATTACCTTTTATGTGACACCCAATTATCTCACCTTGGCATGATAGGAAGAAAGTGACAAAATATTGTAAAGTTGGCGATGAGAAAGATTCTCTCAAATCATGCCAAATTTGAGGGTTCACTCAAATCAATTTGAGGGATTTACTCAAGTGGGACCTAATTGAATGACAATCACACATTAAGTGATGGGTCTATAGAAATGGAAACATGGTTGGCTAATGAGGACTAGCCCAATCAGATTAGTGAAAGTCCTTATATGTGTGGGATAAACCCCTTGCCAAGTGGCTTCTTTAGCAAGGCCCACCAATCAATGTTGATTGGATTAACCCAAATTTGGTGGAGATGATCATATTAATATAATTGGATAGGACATCCCAAGTTAATATGGTGGGTTCCCCTTTAAATTAAATGCAATTGAAAAGAAGCCACGAATGTGAAGGATTGACTTTCCTTTCATATAAGATTTTGAATTCATTTGAACGGAGTTGGACGAGTTCTTCAAATGAACCCAAGTCATTATAAAAGGGGAGATGGGATGAGAAGAACGACCCCTTGGAGGAGGAGAGCAGGTTTTTTTAACAGAAAAGAGAAGATAAAAAATAAATAAATAAATAAATAAGAGAAGGGAAAGAGAAGACAGAAGAATTTGAAAGAAGTCTAGCTCCCACACTGTTATTAAAGTTTCAAGTTAAATGATATTAGCTATGTGCATGTCAAGAGGCATGCTCAACTGAAATCATTTTATTTTCCCTTTCGGCTATCCAATTCTTCTATTTTGCTTTCGTTGCTTTTGACAAAGAAGAAGAAGAAATGGGCTGTACCAAGATCAAGGGAAGAAGAATCAGAATTTTGGCTCCCCAACCATTGAAGCTTCAAAACCGCTATAGCTCCGTGCCACATCAGCTGAAGAATTTGGGTCTTTGAGTTGCTGCAATCGAAAGCTTCATCAAATTACTACAACTGAAAAAAATTCTCCTATCTTGTTCGCATACAATTGATCATTGCAAGTTCTTTCTAAAACTACAAGTTGTCAAGATTTTCGGATCATATCCGTGACAAGACATAAATACAAGTTTGGGTCGTGTTCGTGACAAGAGAATCAGAGGGTTTTATTTTCCAAATAAAAAAAAAAAAGAATTTGTATCCCACTTACATTTTTGAAAATAAATAAATTTCTGTTATTTGTCTTCGTTAATTTTTGTGCTCCAAATTTGAAACGAAATTTGTGTCGACAAATGCAATGGGATCTATTTATGCTTCTACTTTTGCTCCTTGGGATGCATAATAACAACCTTTTTAGCCATTTGTGGCCATTGGAATGACAACTTTCATAGAGAGGGAGTAGTAATTGGAATGTTTCAGCTGTACCATATGCCTTTGGACAAGTAATTGCTTTGCTTCAGTTGGATTAAATAAAAGAAATTTTCTTAAATATAACTATTAATTTATCTTTATGCCAATGCATCTCTTTATACTGATTCTCAAATAATAAAAATCATGTACCTGTGACTTATTACATGTATTAACATTTAAAATCTAACTAATCACATTTAAAATTCACTCCTTTGAATTTATATGCAAATTTTGTTAGAAAATGATTCTTTATATCATTCACATTCACTAACCAATTGCCTCTATCCTTCCCAGTGAAGTGAAAAATATTATTTCGGATTATTTTTATCATTCACATTCACTAACATAAAGTTGCCTCCGCAACATGAGTGTTGTTATTGCCTTGTTAATATTTCTTTTTAGTGCAAATAAATGCCAAAGTTTCAGATCTTTAATGGATCAGAATCGTCAGATATATCTGCATCATGTCCCATCTAGGTATGAAGGGAAATTCAAAATTGACAAATCACAAATGAGAGAAATTGATCTAATGAATGTTCAAAAATCACAAGTTTGCAATGTAATATTGCCTTCTACTCAAAATAAGTAATCTTTAATTGATTGATAAAAATAAATAAATTTGTCTGGTTCCTCTAAGAACTCCCAGAATTTGCTTGAATTAGCATGTTGCAGGTGGTATGAAAATTCAAGTTTAGGAAATGGTTTGTGGAGATACAAGTTTAGGAAATTACTATTATCTTTCAATGTGACACAGGGCAAAAAAGAGATGGACTGCTTTTAGGGAAGAGGGATCATGGGGACCTGAATGGCCTTAGGAGGAAAAAGAGACGAATCTTTTACACCACTCACAAGAATCTTTACTAATATAAGAAAATAAAATAGAAGTAAAAGACGACAAGTCTTTGTTTTTTATATACAAAAAAAAAACTACAATTTACAAATTTATATAAAAATGTTCAGAGATGGCATAGGCATTGATATCACTCACTAGGTCTGTTCTCAGCCAGAATTTCATGGACACATAAAGAGTAATCAGAATCCAACATATGTCTGGGTTTCTGACTGAATAGCACAACTAAAATAGTCCATCTAATTTTTTATAAGCAAAATAATTCACATTTTTATTTACAAAAAGCAAAATCTCCAAATGTACAAAAGATGACCATACAGTGAACAAAGCAGCAAAAAGTTGATCACACCCTTCTTTTTACACTATTTCCTTTACATTGATTCCCCCGGTCCAGGTTCAACCCAACATAAGTTTGTCTTTGAAAATCCTGCTCTGACCAAATCATTAGCCTAACTGTTTTCTGATCTAAGAACCTACCCAAACAAGCAATTCATGCAGATCTCCAATGCCCTAACATGATCACCAGAAAATGCAGGATTCAAAGCACATCATTCCCAGATTTATGCCAACCTGAAGAATTTACAAGTGTCATGCACGATTCATGACAAGGCAAAAGAGATTGTTCAGTTAATATCTGCTATGGCTGAAATTTGAAGAGGTAGCTGAGCTCATAACCTTCCATGATTGAGACACCACTATGGCATGCCACACAGAAATTTTTAGAAAAACCTAGGAGAACCAACACTGATATCATCATATGGCTTTAGTATAAATTCGACATGCTCAAATTGCCCCATTGAATTGGAGAATCCAACCAGACAGGTAATGCAGGCCTGGCAATTCTAACTCCGGCTCCAATTCCAGTAACCTAGGAGGATTATTCAACATAGTCTGCAAAAAAAAAAAAAAGTTTATTACTTAGCATGGAGCTTAGAAATATAAAAGTACAGGATAATGAAAGAAAAAATGTAAAAACTTCCAGAATCCGTTTAAAGATACTAAACCTCAGATTGTTTAGGCTTCATGAATATAGCAGGAGAAATTAAATATGCAAGTGAATAGTTTACATGGTCAAAGACTTGTTCATGTGGAAACACCAAAATATTTGCTATTCTAATAAGAGAATGTTAGTAAGCAAGTTTATGCAACTCTTAGTTATCTTCACCCCATAGATAAGGTGGAACCCATGAAAATGCATGTCCAACATTGCCATGTCAACTCTCCAAGCATGGTTGAATGCATTAAATATGTATCTTACTGTATTGTATGATATATGTCAGCTTTCAGGGTTAAATAATAATACTAGGTGAGCATTAATGGTGATAAGATGGACACTGATTGAAACTAAAAAAGAGAGAGAATTGATCATTTTAGACTAAAATGTGCACAAACTCATTTACTAGCACTCGTCCATAAATACTAACGTGTCAGAGTCATGTAATGATCAGGATCTAAAAGAAATGTGTCCAAAAAATAATGGTCCACTGCTGCTGCTTACTTCTGTATACATTTTCTGTGGTCATGTAAAAATGCTTCCTCGGCTATATTGAACTCCTCCTTTGGATGAGTCTTCTTTGACGATGTCTCCTGTTGAAGACATGATATGTTGGTAATGTCGCCAAGAGCTTTCCAGTAGCCAAGGCCCCCTTTGCCTTTCGTGATGGTTGTTTCAGAACTCATGTTCCTTCCATCAACTGAAAATTTTTCCTTAGTTCAGCATATTACACATGACACTAGCCACAGATTAAGAACCACTTATCAACACTTTCAATACAGACTAAACTTAGATACATATAGTCACACTCATGCACCAAATCATGCAAACAAGCAAATTAATACAGAGAGAGAGAGGAATGATGAAAAAGGATTCATGTAGCCAATTCCATATACTTGCGACAAAGATCTCTTAAGTTCAGTTGAGATATGTAATATATGGTGGGCAAGAAAATGCTGGATTGGAAAAGGATCCCAGGAACACAACATGTCCTTATAAATCTCCAAAAGCATTTTGAAAAATATTGAACAGTTAGACACCAGCACACTTGAGTAATATAACATAAAACTTCGAATCTATGGTTTTTCTTCTCTGCCTTTGTCTAAAGGGCAAGTTTAAAATCATCCCTATGACACTCTGTATCATTGCCATATTAAAATCACAAGCAACCTTTCAATGTGTTATTGGGTACAATTTAGGTCATTCATTCTCTCTCCAGTTCTATAGATATACTTTTCTTTGGCGTCCCCTTATGGTTGATGCCTCTACAACCATGTCCAAGGGTCCCTTTAATGCTCACTATGTATATAATGGCAATTAGTAGTTGTCTCCAAACACAACTCAGTCCGATATGACATCTCTTGAAGCACCAACAAAATTGGACCAAGCTTTCATCATGTTTTAACATATTCAACAAGCCACGGGTGAGATTTCTTCTAGAGGATAGTCCATAGGTTTCTAAGGTTGCTGCCCAACCTCAGACTGGGAGTAGAAGGAGATAGCAACCCTCCTATCCAAGGTTGAACTTAGAAAACTGGGAGTTGAAGGAGATAGCAACTCTCTTATCCAATCTCCAAGGCCGTTGCGCAACATCGGGTGTTGTAGAGAAAATGATTTGGAAGTGGAAAATAAATGCTTTTCTTGTCTATTTTTTTCAAAAGACAAACTTACAGACAAAACAAAAACAACTGAAGCCACAAGTAGTTAGTTATAATGAAAATAGTTGAACTCACTCTCCATCACCATAAAGATCTCCAACAACAAGGCCAAAAAAAATTGATACAAACATTTTTAATACTAGAGCCTTTGTTGAGTCCAAACAATAATTACCCAGAATCGAGTTGATGAGTTATTAGTTACAAGGGCCTAATTTTCTAAGATATTAAAAAATCTTTGCTTATTAAGAATTTGATAAGCATGATAGATCCATGCTTTTCAATTAGTGTGGAATACAATGATTGGAAGATTTTAAAATAGTTCTCTTAACAATTTAATAGAAAGTTCAATGAACATTTAATAAACTTAATTGTCAATACATATGAATAAGAGCTTGTCAATGATAAGCTTTTTGGATCAGACCAGTGACCCAACGTACACAACAAAACTTCAATACATAACAATAAGCGCATTCACAACTTAAACATCTTCAATATATCCAACGATTTCATATCAGAGCATATAATAAACTTAGCTGTCAAATTCCAAATCCATTCAAGTTGTTCATTTGGTTAACTGGTCAAGGTGTGATTAACCATTTTTTATTATTAAAATTTGAAATAATAAAATACATATAGGTATGCATTGCAATATCCTAATGGTCCCCCAAATATAGAATAAAATTTCATTGCAAGTCTTTGACTTAAGGCCATGTTTGGTTTGCAAGAAGATTTGGGTGGGATGAGATAGAAAAAGGGAAAACCGGTGGAAATTTTCATGTTCCATATTTTGGTTGCAAAAGGGTAAATAGTGGGAAAATCAACCCAAGTTTTATTAATTAATTAATTATTAATGTTTTACTTATAATTATTTTCATGAAATAATTTTATAATTAATTATTATTAATAATTACTTAAATTATTAATTATTATTAGATTAATAAACCAAAAAATATTAGATATTTAATAGCATATTAATAAAATAATTGAAGAAAAAAATTCATAAATAAGATAAAATAGAAAATAATGAAAAATTAATCAATAAATATTTCATAAATAATTATTTTTTGAAATGAAATATTAAAATTATTAATTAAGTCATAAGTATTAAGAAAATAAAATATTAATTATAAAACGTAGAATAGTAAAAATTCAAAAAATAATTTTTATTATCAGTTAACTTAGAAATAACAACAAATATTTAATAATTTTATTAAAAGTAATTAAACTAAGTAATTTATCGATGAAAATTAATTTTGTATATTATGAATTAATAATATTAAAATATTAAATTTATGAATTAATTCATGGAAATTAATAAAATATAATATTACTAATAACTTATAAACTAACAAAATGTAAAATGTTAATTAACTAACTAATTATGGATTTTAAATAATTAATATCTAATTAAGAATGAATTACTAAATAATAAAAAGTATTATTAGTTACTAATTAACAAAAAAACTAATATTTAATTAAGTAATTAATGAATAAATAAATAAGGATTTTATTATAAATCTAGTTTGTGATTCAATAATATGATTAAATAATAAAAATTCTAAATAATTAATAGTAAAAATAATATTATTAATTAATTCATATTAAATGTTAATAAAATAAATTTGAACATATTAATTCTTAATAAATAATTGATTAGAAAATTATCAACATTAAATAATTATAAAATTTTTCAATAATAAATTAATAAATTTTACTAGGGTTGATTTTCCCACTATTTTCCCTTTTGCAACCAAACAATGGAACATGAAAAAATTTCCACTCATTTCCCCTTTCCCATCCCACCAAAATCTTTCCACAAACCATGCACAACTATAAATCAAAGACTTGCAATGAAATTTCTTCTATATTTGGGGGACCATTAGGGTATTGCAACGGATACCTATACGTATTTATGATTTCAAATTTTAATAATAAAAAACGGTTAATCACACCTTAACCAAATAACCAAGAAACAACTTGAATGGATTTGGAATTTGACAGCTAAGTTTATTATATGCTCTGATATGAAATCGTTGGATATATTGAAGATGTTCAAGTTGAGAATGCTCTTATTGTTATGTATTTAAGTTTTGTTGTGTACGGGTCACTGGTCCGATCCAAAAAGTTTATTATATGTTCATTTACAAGCTCTTATTGATATGTATTGACACATAAATTTATTATATCATTGAACTTTCTATTAAATTGTTAAGAGAACTATTATAAAATCTTCCAATCATTGTATTCCACACTAATTGAAAAGCATGGATCTATCGTGCTTATCAAATTCTTAATAAGCAAAGATTCTTGAATATTTTAGAAAATTAAGCCCTTGTAATTAGGAACTCATCAAGTCAATTTTGGGTAATTATTGTTTGGACTCAACAAAGGCTCTAGTATTAAATATGTTTGTCTCTATTTTCTTGACCTTGTTGTTGGAGATCTTTGTTGTTTATGGTGATGGAGAGTGATTTCAACTATTTTCATTATAACTATTTGTGGCTTCAATTGTTTTCATTTTGTTTGAAAGTCTGTCTTGTGAAAAAGTAGATAACAGAAGCATTAATTTTCCACTTCCAAAACATTTTCTCTAGAACACCCGAGGTTGCGTAGCGGCCTTGGAGATTGGATAAGAGAGTTGATATCTCCTTCAACTCTTTGTTTTCTAAGTTCAACCTTTGATAAGAGGGCTGCTATCTCATTCAACTCCAAGTCTGAAGTTGGGCAGTAGCCTTAGAAACCTATGGACTATCTGCTAGAAGAAATCTCACTCATGGCTTGTTGAATATGTTAAAACATGATGAAAGTTTTTCATTGATCCAATTGTGTTGGTGCTTCCAGAGATGTCATATTGGACTGAGTTGTGTAAGGAGACAATTACAAATTGCCATTATATACGTAGTGAGCATCAAAGGGACCCTTGGACATGGTTGTACAGGCCTCAACCAGAAAGGGGATGCTTGGACATGAACATGTGACTTCTCTCCTTTTTTATATGTATTTGACATTGATTTAAACGCAATTGAGTACAATGTAGCTTCAATCATCTAGAGAATTGATTCCAAGAAATTGGTTGTTGTCGAATGTGATTGTAGTTTTGAGAAACAAGAAATAGATGACTGTGCCAAACACATTTGGCGATTCTCGTGATGAAGATTCTCAGAATCCATTCTTTTCAAATGAAAGGATTCTGAGAATGAGAATCCCTAGAATTAATGCCAAACGGAGCCTAAATGACTAATGTACTCAGAGATGCAAAACGATTGGAGAAACAAACAATCGACTAATGATAAAAACACTGACAACTAAGACAAAGAATTACATAATATGAAGCTAGCTAGCGAAAGCTTTTTAGTAGCTAGCGAAATTGATAAACTTCCAGAGTTGTTTTATTCTTTTCCTATTTGAATATTCTACCAAGGAATACACATTTCTTACAAATATAGAAAGCAACTAGAAACCCTAGAATTAAAAAACAAATCCTATTGGAGTTAGCTACATTAATCCTAAGTTGCCATTCCATTTTGTTCAATGCCATATATAGAAAAATTATGGACCCTTTCTCTCTACTACAACCCATGTCTTTATCCATGGCTCTTCTAGCCTCTAGAACTTGTAACAAATCACTTCTTACAGATTTTGTAATTCAAAAAAGCATGTATTGAAATACTCCTAGATTAATTCAAAAAAGCTGACTTCTAACCTTATATTTTCTAGTGTTCCCTCTTATCCATCTCAATGTTTACACTCCCACCACACTCATTTTTGAACATGTTGTCTTGACTTCCCAACATTACTCCATATAACATTGCTCATTTTACAAAATTTTCCTTTGAATCGAAGTGGTATTCTCTTATCATATAAGACTCCATATGCACCACTATCTTGTCCATCATACTCACAGTTTTATATGCTAAGTTCGAAACTTGTATAAGTGACCATGCAATATATGCTAATTTACATTTTGAATGGACCTAAGCCCAAACCAGTGTAAAATCATCAGTTTGGGTACCGAAGTTGCACCCCTAGTATATGCCTATCATACCAATGTCAAACAAAATACTTACTAAGATTCAACAACATGTATTGCATGATCACTTATACATCACTCCGAATCCAGTGCACTTGTATAAGTGATTTTTCTTCAAGTCCAGGTTCAAATGCTACCATGTTAAAAGTGATTAACCAGCAACCTTCTCTTCTCCAATGCTTCTTGTTTATCTTTCCTATTTTACTTTCTGCTGTTAAAACAGAAAATAAAGTCAGATAACCAGTTCTAACTCTTTCTAGAACCCTTAAATTTCCCTCCATATTCTCCAAACCACCACCACCATCATCTATTTCAATGAGTGTCAGGATTTCTAATCAAGAGCCCATTGTAGCTCAAACGAACTCCTTCAAGCTTCCTAGGGTAAGGAGACAATAGAAGAGAACTCAGGAAAGTTTGTCACTTGGAAGAGATATACTCGTAAGGACAATAGAATACAAGCAATGCAGAGGAGAAACTAGAGGGGACCAAAGAGATTTGTGATAATGGAATAGAAAAACAGAGAAGAAACTTTTGTGGTAGCTCCCACCTTGTTGAAGTATTCTCCCCATTCCCACATATCTCCTTTTCAAAATGACTGTATTGAAACCTTTACTACGAAAACTAGTAAATCAGAACCAAAGATAATGACATATTGTGAAGGTATGGAAAAGCACAAAAAAAGCATGTAAGCAACAAAGAAAGAAAAGATTGCAAGTAAATGCCAGCACTATGTAGGAGAAATGGCTCTCCTCTGAAATTCTACATGAACTCATGTGGCTTCAATTCCAAAATTTTGACTGTTGTGGTTGCTGAATTTCCATTAATGAACTTTTGCCATGGCTTCGGTTGATGATGTTGTATTTGTGTGGTAATGGAATTTAAAATTCTTCAGGAGTTACGGGCTTACAGTCTTTGATGAGAACAAAAATTCAAGATAACTTGACTGGTTTCTGCCTGAGGTGTTAAAATCAAGGGAAAACCTCACTGAAACCCACCTAAGAAATTTTAACTCCACCGTTAACCAAGAGGAAATCAGTTTTGGTTTGTTGGCTCTGGTTACTGGTTATTAGTTTGGTGTGAACTTGCCATCATTGGCTCTATTTTGGGTATTGTTTCCAAAAGAGGGTAGTGAAGGTTTTACATTTCAGATTTCAGTTAAGTCCCATCTTAAAAAGAAGAAATGATATATTTTTTATTTTTAAATGATAAAAATCTTTTAAGTGAAATGGAAAAGCATCTCAGCATCAGGTCAAGTGGTTCTTACTTTTTACATGTCATTAAATCATTTGGGATCAAAGCAAAACCCCTTCAAGTTCAAAAGCACTAAAACTAGACTCTTTCTAGATGTACTCTATAATTAAAACTTTTAAAACATACAAAATGGTATGTTTTAACAGATTGTACTACAAAAGAACTGTATGTTTAAGATATTTAATTAAATTTAGCAAGAAATAAGTCTTGAGAAATGAAATTTAACTTCTAAAACTAGATATAGAACCATGATATAAGCATATAACATGAAATCAGTACCCATATATGCAGCTGGAATTTTTGGAAATGAAGTCTTATCTCCATTTCCTTTATCTGTCTCAGTTGTTTGTATCAGAGCATCGATAGGTTGATCCAGAAAAAAATAAGGTTAGTCCAGAAAAATTAGTCAAGTAAAAGCACTATCAATAATGCCACCATGATCCAACAGAAGTATAGGGGAAAAGAAAAAACAGGATATTTACGAGATCAGTCTATCTAAATTCCATTCAAGTGGTGAGATGTGTATATATATTCTCTGTTTAGTTGTGTATCTCTTTTGGGTGCTTGTATATATGTATATATACACACACACATTCTCTATTTCATAATAAAATTTCTCTAAAGTTACCTATCAAAAAAAGAAAAGAAAAGAAAAAAATGACAGTACTATTTCAATGGGTTCCAAAGGATGCAAATGAGCTGGCTGATTCTTTAGCTAAGCACGGGGTATATAGGGAGCAATTGTACTGGGCTCAGTTTGTAATTGCTTTTTCCTAGGGATTTTGTTTACCCCTGTTCTTGGATCCTTATTGTACATATTTGCTTACATTAATGAAATGAATAGAGGTGACCTTTAAAAAAAATCTAATAGAAAGAACTAAATTATTAGGCAAGTCAATACTAAGAAACTCTTGTATAAAAGTTATAACATCAAAAAAGCGACTAGCAGCCTGTCTTTTAAGCTTGGAAGTACAAAAGAAATCTTGATGCAAGAACCTAAAGCCTTGCTACATCAAATCACACTACATTAATTGAGATTTTGGTAGAAATCAATTGCAAACAAGAAGAGATGAGAAAGGAGCAGAGGAAGACTGATATGCTTCATATCATATTATCACAGATTCCCTCTTTGAGTAAGAGGTTGCAATTGGAGAAATTGTTTAAATAATATACCTTTTATGTTAACGAGGCTGGGTGTTGGTGCAATGGTTGGGTTGCTTGGTTGCGACTTGGGTGACCATGGTTCAAATCTTGGAAATAGCCTCGTGCACTGGCAACAATTGGGAGAAGCATAAAAAGTCAACACTTCCCATTTCTCATTAGGTTTCCTCCCATACTAAAAAGACTTTTGCAAAGAAAACCATGATCCACTAACGTCCACCGCAACATTTTGAAACAGACAACACACTTAAAAAGAAAAAACAAATAGAACCAACAAATTTTTCCAATCTCTAGACCCACTTTGGCAGTTCAATTCTCTATAAATCCTTTGTTATAACTCATTCCTTACCAGCTACTCCTAAACACCAATCAAAGCATTGATTATATCTTAACTCAGAGTCTCAGACAAAAGTAGCCAACTACAAAATAAATCTCAAAACCAATAATATCACTGGATATGAATATCGAAATCATAAAGACAAGCATCAAATTGCTATTTTCAACCTTTTCTCTAACCCAAATCAGAAATTGCAAAATCCTCTATCTACTCGTTACTTGTCTGAAAGAAAAGCCCCATCAAGACCAATCAATCTTTGCATCTCCAAAACCCAACATCTAATATTAATTTTCTTACAGAATTTCATACGTTATTTTTTTATCAATAGAATTTCATACGTTATGGTGAGACTAAATGTCTGAATCTGAAAGCCAAATTGAAATTTAACTCAACGAGAGCGCCGCGTTTGTTGCAAAGCCTCTGCAACAATGTCTTCGTCCGCTTGAAATCTACTTTGGAATTGAAAACCTATTGGAAATCCATATAGACGTTTCCTCCAGATCCTAGATTCTTGTCTCCAAACCCAAGAACTCTATACGATGACCACAGACAACTCAAAAACCAACAAGATTTGATGAATAAAAAAGCGAAAAAAAAAGGAAAGACGAAGACAACTAAGTTTCTTGGGTTCTGGCCTTCTGGGCCTCTGCTTAGACTAGCGCCGCAACCAAAACCAAATGCCCTATATTTGTTCGAGGTTGGAGGCACAAAGGAAACTTTAATGCAAGAAGGAAAACATAACTTTAATTACATTATACTAATTTGGAATGTTTTCACCAAAATTAATTGGAACTATAGAAAAAAAAATCATGAATAAAAGAAAGGAAAAAAGAAAAAGACTCACAGGTTTTCAGATTATCAAGCTCAATACTCTGAGCATCTTCGGGTGGAACAAGCCTTCAGCACCAAAAGATCGACTCGCGGAGGTAGCAACAGAGACCGAAGTCACAATTAAAAACTAGCGAGCGAGCGAGAGAAAGAGAGAGAGAGAGATTGTAGGTATGGAATAATGGAAATGGTATTTGGGTTTTGAATTTTCTAATTGCGCTTTTTAGTTCTAACGGTAGTCTCTATGCGACTTAAATGAATTGGGTTCGGCTTCTGTCGGTGCAAAGCCAGTGCTGAAACCGTTCGCACACTGCGAGGATGCGCCACGCGCGTCCTCAATTCGTACATTATCTAGACTCGTGCGAACTCTCTACACCCCGTTCGGCTTCAAGCTTCAGTCCAGGCACACAGTATACGCGCACCGTTCGTGCAAGATAAGGATGCGCCACGCGTCTTTTAATTCGTACGTTGGTTTAATACGTGCGAAATGAATTAAACGGAGTCTATCATTCATGCCGTTAGCTTCCATTAGTTCCTTTCCACTTCCTGCTCGAGACTCACTGGACTCTGCCGTCATCAGTCACCAGTCACTCTCACTCTCTCCCTTTCCAACCGGCGGTGATTAACAGCCATCACCGAATCTCTCAGGTATTTTGGACTCTGCCATGATAGAAACCGGACTGCTATCACTGGCGACTGTTAATTATGGATATAAAATTGTATTTATAAAATACTGTAATTATTAAAAATATTGTATTTATAAAATACTGTTAATAAATTTAGTATTTAAATACTGTTAATTAAATTAATACTGTATACTTAAAATACTGTTAATTAATAAATATAGTATTTTTTGAAATAATGTAATTAAACATATTAATATTATACTACATTTAAAATTAAACTTTAATTAACTAAATACAAATATACTACAATTAATTTAACATATACTGTATTTAGTTAACAGTAATTTAAAATTAATTAATAGTAATTAAATTACATTTAACATTAATTAAATGAACTGCACTTTTCTAATACTGTTAATTATTATTATTATTATTATTATTATTATTATTATTATTATTATTATTATTATTATTATTACTATTATTATTATTATTATTATTACTATTATTATGATTATTATTATTATTATTATTATTATTATTATTATTATTATTATTATTATTATTATTATTATTATTATTATTATTATATTTTTATGGATATAAAATTGCATATATTTATTATACATAACATACTGTTAATTCATAAAATACTATAAATAATTAATTAATACTATTAACTTATAAATACTTTAATTAATATTGTTAATTAAATGTTGTAATTAATACTGTTCATTAATAAATATAGTATGTTTTCAAAATACTGTAATTGATATTGTTAATTTATAAATACTGTAATTAATACTATTAATTAATAAATATAGTATGTTTTTATAGTACTGTAATAAATTAAATTATAGAAATACTGTATTTTTCAAAATAGTGTATTTATTGATTAAATAAAATATTGTAATTAACACTGTTAATTTATAAATACTGTAATTAATACTGTTAATAAAATATTGTAATTAAAATAAAATACTTTTAATAAATATAGTATTTAAAAACTGTTGATAAAATATTGTTGATGTAACCGTTTTTGGTCACGTACCATTTTTTGTGATGTATAAATTTTTTGGCTAAGTACCTCGTTGTTTGACCCGGTGGTGACGTGCCTTGGTGATGAGCTACTTGGTGGCGAACTCCCTGCGGGAGAACTATTTGGTGGCGAACTGCTTGATGGCGGTCTGGTGGCGAACTGCCTGATGGCGAACTGCCTGGTAGTGCTCCTTGGTGGCGAACTGCCCAGTGGCGAACTACCTGGTGGCGAGCTACCTGGTGGCGAACTGCCTGGTGGCGAACTGCCTGGTGGCGAACTGCCTGGTGGCGAACTGCCTGGGGGCGAACTGCCTGGTGGCGAACTGCCTGGGGGCGAACTACCTGGTGGCGAACTGCCTGGGGGCGAACTGCCTGGTGGCGAACTGCCTGGTGGCGAACTGCCGGATGGCGAACTCGTCACTTGACTTGCTCCTAGGCGGTCTGCAACTCAGAGGATGGTGGAGCTCCCTGGTGCAGTGCAACCCGACTACCCTCCGCGTGAGGTGATTTTCTCTCCTTTGTAGACGGCGGGAGCTGAGGGACCTGCGAGAACTGAATCAGAGGACCCGAGGGTATTTTCCCAGCGAGGACTCTCCGATGCCTAAGTTAGCATTCTGATTACAGAGGGCTTAGAGAGAAATGAGAGAGCTAGAGAGCGGGGGTTACCATCCTTTTTTTCTCCCTTCTGGCTTTGGGGGTCGGAGTCCTTATATAGTGGTGCCCTCGCGGGTTAGGTGGGTGAAAAGCCTTCAAATGGTAAGACGTCATATCTCGTCAGAACCGGGGTACGGTGATGAACTCCTCGAGGTTGTCAGGCTGGCGCTTGTGCCAGGTGGCCAGGTCGGCGCATGGGCTAGGTTGTCAGGTTGGCGCCTGTCAGTCGGCGGGTCGGTGTCCGGGCTAGGTTGCCAGGCCGGCACCTGTGTCTGTCGGCGGGTCGGTGTCCGGGCCAGGTTGCCAGGTCGGCGCCTGTGTCAGTCGGCGGGTTGATGTCCGGGCCAGGTTGCCAGGCCGGCGCCTGTGTCCGGGTCAGGTTGTCAGGTCGGCGCCTGTGTCTGGGTCAGGTTGTCAGGTCGGCACCTGTGTCCGGGTCAGGTTGTCAGGTCGGCGCCTCTGTCCGGGCCAGATTGCCAGGTCGCGCAGGCCGCGCCAGGCCGCGCAGGTCGCGCGCAGGCCGCGCCAGGCCGCGTGCAGGCTGCCCGTGGGCCGCGAGCAGGTCGCGCTAGGCCAGCCAGACCGGTGCCCGGGGGGGAGACCAACTTGGTAAGTTGTTGCCTGGGTGCTTGCCTAGTTGTCACGAGGTGCCACGTGTCGCAATTTCACTGGAGGGCCAAATCTGCCCTCATCAATTGCCCCCCACTCCCGAGCAGAGAGTAACTCAGCGAAGGGAGTAGATTTCTTTTGGCCCGTAAGTTGACGAGCTAGTAAGTTTTGATCCAATTCCTTAGGCTTTGGGAGCTGCCAGTAAGACGAGGGGGTCTCCGCCAGTTCAGTAGTGTAGCCCTTAGGCTTTGGGGCAACTTATAGTTCACTTTTGCTGATTTTGTTCCTGCTGAGAAAGCAACTGGATATTTAGCGATAGTGTGGCCCGCAAGCTTTGGGAGTGACTCGTACTCTACTCATTTTTGACTTTTGCCCGTGCCGGAGAGGCGACCGGGTCTTAAGCAGTAATGTGGCCCGTAGGCTTTGCCTGTGAGGTGTCGAGCTATGATTGAGTTGCATCAGCTTCGTAAGGCCGGTCACCCACTCCTACAAGAAGCTACTAGGAGCTCGACCTTCAGGGGCAGCACTATTAACTTTAGGTTGCCAGCTCACACGGGAGCCTTGGAAGGCTCGACCGGTAAGGGTGCCTATGTAGTCTGTTGGCCGTCAACTCCCGCGGAAGCCACGAAGAGCTCATCTTTGTAGGGGGGACCTTGCGGAGAGGACTGATGAGGCATTATTTGAATTGAAAGTAAGGTTGGTAGAGCTACTTAGTCTGTTAGCCCCCTCCATAGTTTTTGAGTTCATAAAAAATGTAAACTATAAAGTGATAGCTTCAAAAAAAGTGAGGACTTAGCTTTGGTAAGATGAGAACTTAGCTTTTGTAGGATGAGAACTTAGCTTTTCGTAGTGTTTCCCACAGACGGCGCCAATTGATGTAACCGTTTTTTGTCACGTACCATTTTTTGTGATGTATAAATTTTTTGGCTAAGTACCTCGTTGTTTGACCCGGTGGTGACGTGCCTTGGTGATGAGCTACTTGGTGGCGAACTCCCTACGGGAGAACTACTTGGTGACGAACTGCTTGATGGCGGTCTGGTGGCGAACTGCCTGATGGCGAACTGCCTGGTAGTGCTCCCTGGTGGCGAACTGCCTGGTGGCGAACTACCTGGTGGCGAGCTACCTGGTGGCGAACTGCCTGGGGGCGAACTGCCTGGTAGCGAACTGCCTGGTGGTGAACTGCCTGGTGGCGAACTGCCTAGTGGTGCTCCCTGGTGGCGAACTGCCTGATGGCGAACTGCCCGGTGGCGAGCTACCCGGTGGCGAGCTGCCTGGTGGTGAACTGCCTGGTGGCGAATTGCCTGGTGGCGAACTACCTGGTGGCGAACTGCCTGGTAGTGCTCCCTAATTGATGAAGCACAATCCGGCCGATCTTAGCTGTCAACGATCTTGCCTCTGAACTAGGTGGCAGGGACCTGAAACAGGGGGAGAAGAGAAGCTCCGGGGAGTACCCGGCGTAAGGGGCTCCGAAGCTCAAGTTAAAGTCTTTCAAAGGCAAGATAGACCAGATAGCGCAGAAGTTAGCATACCTCGTTCCTGGGGGGTAGGAGCCCTTTATAACCACCTCGCACACTCATTTCCAAGCTTCTGTCAGATCGGGCATGATTACTTCTGAACTCCTGCCAGTTCGGATGTCATTTCCTCTGGCCAGACAGAACCGCCACTGCTCCTTTTGTCGGAGCCGTCTCTGCGGCTAGTAACGACGGTGGCAAGTGGCGGTAGCAGGAGGCCGTTTGAAGTGCGGCTGTCAGGCGTCAGATCCCAAATCAGTCAGGTGCATCGCCCTTGGATACGGACGTCCTTGGTGTCAAGTACGTTAGGTCAGCCTGGTGTTTCGGAAGCGAAGTGTTGGAGTGGCGAGCGAGGTGTCTTGAGTTCGGTTTGGGGAGTGTTCCGAGCTGCCATGGGCCAGCTCGGGTCACAGCTTTGTGAGGCTTGGGGCCCAATATAGTTCGTGCTCCTCGCAGGGAGCTCAGGTTCTCAGTAGGGAGCTCGGGTTCTTAGTAGGGAGCTCGGACTCCCCGTAGGGAGCTCGAGCTCCTTTTAGAGCGGTCTGGTGGAGTTCGGGCTTAGTGGTGAGCTTGGACTTGCTTTCGGTGCTCGCTTCGGGCGCTCTACTGTCCCGAGTTGCTTGTTTTTGCCACGTGTCGGGTGATTGCGAGGTCGGGCCAAATTCCCCTTCATCAATTGCCCCCCACTCCCTGCGACAAGGGTCCCGTCTTGGCGCGGGGAGTTCGTAAGGTAGCAGGAGTGTTTTGGTCCGTGCTGAGGGCGCTCGCTTTAATTTGATTTTCAAAAAAGGGCGCGTGTTTGGGAGACGTGATGGCAGTCGTTCGAGAGTTGTGCTGTAGACGCTTTTATTGCGAGGAGACGTGCGCGACACCTCGTCAATTTCGGAAAGACGTGCGGCTTAGCGCGGCTATGGGCCGTTGGATTGGCTTCGTTCTGGGCCGACGCTTTCCGGCCGCTGTGGATATAAATAGCGCGCGGGGGGGGGGGGGCGTCCTTGCTACTGTTTTACCTCTTGAGCTCGCGCCTAAGTTTCAGTTCGCGTCCAGGCTCTTCAGCTCGCGTCCCAGGTTCCTTGCCTGTTCGAGCTTTCGTGGTCTTCTTCAGTCTTCTTCCCGGGTGAGTGCTTTTGGAATCCCGTTCCATTCTCTGATGTCTAGTTCGGAGGGTTCAGACTGTTCAAGCGGGTCTGATATAGGTTCTACGAACCAATTTGCGTCCCCCGATAGTTCAAGTGAGCCCGATGTAGGTCCTGAGGAAGGGGTTGAACCTATAGGCCGAGGTGCTTCGGGTAGGTCGGCGTCCACCTCCCATGATTTTCCGGGAACAGCTCGCTGCGGGGCTGCGACTGCCCTTTCATCCTCTTCTCGTCGAGGTTCTAAACCACTTCGGTGTGACGGTCGGCCAGCTTCACCCGAACTCCATTAGGAATTTAGTGGGGACGATCTCCTTATTTTGTGACGAGAACTTTCCTTTGGATCTGGAGATTTTCTCCTCTATTTTAATGCTGAAAAAGCAAGCGGGTCCCCTTCCTGGGCGTAGGCGGGCATACTACCTGTCTCCTCGCCCAGGCTTCAAGCTCTTACACGGACTCCCTAATAAGGTCCCGGCGTGGAAGCGGGACTATTTCGGGGTGCGAAGTGCGCTGGGGTGGCCGTTTCAGACCGGCTGGGGGATGGCCGCTCCCGACTCCGGCGTCACACTCGATAAGGAGACGGCGAAGGGCCTCCGGCAATGGGCGCGGCTTGGGCTGGAGTGTCAACGGTATCTGACGGAGGCCAAGCTTATTGTTGCGGGCCTGAGTTCAGGTAGGTTCTTTCCCTAGCGATCCTGTCTTGCTCTTCTTTTACGTGTCTTACTGATGTCGAACTCCTTCTCGCAGGTACGATGGACTCTCGAGGGACCCGAGGTGGGCACTTGTTCCAGGGCATGAAGAGGAGAAAACGGGTGGCTAAGCGAGCTCGCGCCGAGCCACCCCAGGGTGCGGAGCCCGAGGTGCTGGACTATCCGATGGAGGATCAGTCTATGGAGCCCGAGATGGTTCCTCCTATGCAGGAGCCGGCGGGGGCTCCTTATGCCGAAACCACACACATAGGGGCTCCCGCTTACTCCGAGTCTGCCCATACGCGAGCTGGGCCGTCGGGCTCGGAGGCCCCGGGGGACTTCAGGATTGTGCTGTCGCTTGTTCATGCTCTTCAACGGAGTAAGGAGGCGATGTTTCCCGAGGAAGTGGCGGCATGGACCAAGCTCCCTCTGCACCAAGTGGCCTGCCGTGCCGTTACTCACGCTATGGTGGTAAGTGCTTCCTTCTTTAGAGTTCTTCGGCCTTTATTCTTCTATTCGTTCCTTTGATCCCGTCTCCCTTTGATAGGTGAACTCTTCTATTCACGCGTTAGCGAACCAGGTGGAGAGATGCTCGAGGCAGGCGCGAGCTGCCGAGGAGGCTGCTCGAACTGCCGAGGAGGCTGCTCGTGCTGCTGAGGCTACTGCTCGCCTCGCTCTAGGCAGGCGAGGTCTCAGAGAGATGCCGAGGCCATGGGAGTGGTGGTGAAGCATATGGCAGAATTGAAGCTGGACCTGCAGCACCAGGTCGAGTATCTTCAGGAGGATATCAGGGAGAGGACTCAGATCTTCTCTCAAGGCATTGAAGACGCGAAGAAGAAAGCTGTCAGTGATTATATTGCTTCGCCGGATTTCGATGATCTGATGGTGGACTCCTACAGGAGGGGTTTCAAGCTAAGTCGGTGGATGATCCGGAATACGTACCCCGAGCTCGATACCAGCGCCATATCCACTTTGCGCATTACTCAAGAGATGGCTAATGCTGCGGATGCCGAACCGGACTCCGAGGGGGAGGCAGGTCCTTCGGGTGTTGTCAAAGTGGCTTCTGATAATGATGAAGTAGCCCCTGGCTTGTAAAATGGCTTTTTTTTGTACACCTTTATCTGAAATGAAATGGCTTTTTTGTTTAAGTGCTGGTTGTCCTGTCTTCGAGCTGCGTTTTTTGCCGAACTGACCATTTCGATCCTTCAATTCGTTTTCCAACACCTTTATCTGAAATGAAATGGCTTTTTGTTCAAGTGCCGGTTGTCCTGTCTTCGAGCTGCATTTTTTGCCGAACTGACCATTTCGGTCCTTCGGTTCGTTTTCTACCTAGGCTTCGAGGTACTTGCCTTGGTGGTTTATAGGTAGTATCTTCTTAAGTTGACGACGTTCCATGCTCGGGGTACTTGTTTTCCTTCTAGGGTTTCGAGCTCGTATGCTCCCCCACCGAGTGCTTTCTTTACTCTGTACGGTCCTTCCTAGTTTGGTCCAAGTTTCCCTACGTCGGGTTCGGGCACCATGACCTTACGGAGAACCAGGTCGCCGATGCGGAAGTTCCTCTTCTTTACTCGCATGTTATAATACCGAGCTACCTTTTGTTGGTAGGCCGCAGTTCGGATGTGTGCGAGGTCTCTCACTTCAAGGTTGGTGCGTAACTCGCCCTCGTTTGTCTGTTCGTCGTACGCTTCTAGTCGCAACGTAGGCACTTCGATTTCCGCCGGGATCACCGCCTCGGTGCCATAGGTGAGGTTAAAGGGGGTCTCTCCTGTGGCGGTTTTTTCCGTGGTTCGGTGATCCCATAGAACACTTGGTAATTCGTCTGCCCACAAACCTTTGGCTCGGTCTAATCGTGCTTTCAATCCGCGGAGGATGGCTCTGTTCATTACTTTTGTTTGGCCATTTGCCTGTGGGTGTGCGACCGACGTGAAGTTCTGACTAATTCCCATACTTTCGCACCATTCTTGGAACTTGATATCTTCGAACTGTTTGCCGTTGTCGGAGATCAGTACCCGAGGTAGCCCGAAGCGACATACAATGTTCTTCCAAAAGAAGTTCTGTATGTTTCGGGCTGTAACTATTGCCAGGGGTTCAGCTTCTATCCACTTTGTGAAGTAATCTACTGCCACCACTAGGAATTTTCTCCCGCCTGTCGCTGGTGGGAATGGCCCCAGGAGGTCAATGCTCCATTGGGCGAAGGGCCATGGGCTGGTGAGGTATTTGAGGTCGGCAGCGGGCTGATGGTGGATGTTGGCATGCTTCTGACACTTGTCGCATTTTCTGACGAGCTCGATTGCCTCTGTCTTCATCGTTGGCCAGTAGTATCCTTGTCGAAGTGCTTTTTGGGCGAGGGCTCTGCCCCCCAGGTGTCCATCGCACAAGCCTTCATGGGTGTCGCGGAGTACCAACTCGGCTTTGGCTGGGCGCAAGCATCGCAGGTAGGGGAGCGTGTAGGATCGTCGGTACAACCGTTCATCTATCATGACGTATTTGGCTGCCTGGCGCTGCACCCTCTTGGCTGCATTGCGGTCCGCGGGGAGGGTTCAGTCTAGCAGGAAGCTCGCGAGTGGGTTGATCCAGCTCGGCTCTGCTTCAGTGACGGGAGCGACCTCTTCTGCCCCACTGAGAATGCTGGGCCGAGGTAAGTCCTCTACGTACACGGTTCTCCTTGCGTTGTGGCTCGTGCTAGCTAGTCGGGACAGGGTGTCGGCCTCAGCGTTCTTTGACCTCGGGATTTGCTTGATGAAGTGTGACTGGAAGCTGAGCAGAGCCTCCTTTACTTTTGCTAGATATGCAATCATTGTGAGCTCGCGCGCTTCGTATTCGCCTGTAACTTGGTTGACCACGAGCTGGGAATCACTGCAGATAACCATGTGCTTTGCTCCAACCTTGTGCGCTAGGTTTAGCCCGGCTATCAGTGCCTCGTACTCCGCCTCGTTGTTGGATGCCGCGAACTCAAAGCGTAGTGCGTATTCCAGCTTTGTTCTGCTCGGGCCGCGTAGCACTATTCCAGCCCCGCTGCCTTGTTGGTTCGAGGAGCCATCTACGTGAAGGATCCAGGGCTCCTCATCCCAGTTCGCGCTTGGTCTAACTAGGAGGGATGCCACACTGGCTGCTACTTCACGGGGCTCAGACTCGTTTGGCTTGGGAGCTCCGAGTTCGCCCGAACTGGGGATCTCGGGCTCGACCGGCTCAGGGGCTTCGAGGCTAAACGTGCATTCTGCGATAAAATCTGCCAAGGCTTGGGCCTTAATGGCAGTTATTGGCTTGTACTGGAGATCGTACTCGCTGAGTTCGATGGCCCACTTCGTCAGTCGGCCGGAAACCTCGAGTTTGAGTAAAACTTGTCTCAAAGGTTTGTCGATCAGGACGATGACGGTGTGAGCCTGGAAGTACGGGCGGAGTTTCCGTGCTGCTATCACCAGTGCATACGCTAGCTTTTCTATCTGCGGGTACCTTGTCTCTGCTCCCTGCAAGATTTACTAACATAATATATGGGTCGCTGGACCCGGTCTGCCTCCTTTACTAGCACCGAGCTGACCACCTCATCGCTAGCCGAGAGGTACAGTTCTAAGACTTCGCCTTCCTCGGGCCGAGCTAAGGTCGGCACACTGGCGAGGTAACCTTTTAGCTCGTCAAACGCGAGCTGACAGTCTTGGGTCCACTCGAACCCTTTGCCTTTGATTGCTTTGAAGAAGGGTAGGCAGCGATCTGCCGACTTGGACATGAAGCGACTTAGAGCGGCTATGCGGCCGTTTAGCCTCTGAACTTCTTTTATTTTCCGAGGTGGCCTCATATCTAGGATGGCTTTTATCTTGTCCGAGTTGGCCTCGATACCGCGTCGATTGACAACGTAGCCTAGGAATTTGCCTGAGGTGACGCCAAAGACACATTTGTTGGGGTTCAATTTCATGCTAAACTGACGCAGGATTTGGAAGACAGAGTCCAAGTCTTTTATTAATTCTTGTGAAAACCGTGTCTTGACGACCATGTCGTCTACATAACACTCTATCTTTGTGCCAATCAGGGGCCGAAACAGCCTATTTACAAGTCTTTGGAAGGTTGCCCCGGCATTTTTTAACCCGAAGGGCATGACCTTGTAACAGTATAGACCGAACTCGGTTATGAAGTTGGTTTTTTCCTCGTCGGACTGGTATCCGGATTTGGTTGTAGCCTGAGTAGGCATCCAGGAAGCTTAGCAATTCATGTCCCGAGGTCGCGTCCATTAGGCGGTCGATCCTAGGAAGGGGGAAGCAGTCTTTCGGGCAAGCTCGGTTCAGGTCGGTGTAGTCGACGCACATGCGCCACTTGCCGTTCGCCTTTTTCACCAGCACAGGGTTGGCCACCCAGTTCGGGTAATGGACTTCCGTTATGAAGTCTGCCGCGAGGAGCTTCTCGACTTCCTCGTCGACCGCCTTCCAGTGCTTTGGGGCTAAGTTCCGTTTCTTCTGTCTAACGGGTCTGACTAAAGGGTCAATGTTAAGTTTGTGAGTTATAAGACTAGGGTCAATACTAGGCATATCGGCCGCGGACCATGCAAAAACATCTAAATTTTGGAGTAAAAAACTTACTAGTTTGGTCCGTAGGGGTTCTTTGACGGAAGCACCAATCTGGAGTGCGCGAGCTGGGTCCGTAGGCGAGGTTGGGATCGCGACTGTTTCTTCTGTGGGCGAGGCTCGTTCTTCGCCTTGTTCCGCGGACCGCTCTAGATCGAGGTCGCCGGCCGCCTTGGTCTTTCCCTTTAGGGCGGCAACGTAGCACTTGCAGGACTCGAGCTAGTCGCCCCGCGCTACCCCCACACCGAAGTCCGTAGGGAACTTCATGGCCAAATAGTAGGTGGAAACCACCGCCCGCAGGATATGCGTGATTGGCCGCCCTATTATGGCATTGTATGGGGAGGGGGTCGCGACCACCAGGAAGTCGTGGTTGAGTCTGACCGCACAAGGCCACGTGCTGACTTCCACAGGCACTGTTATTTTTCCAAGGGGCCTGACTTCCTCTCCGCTGAAGCCCACCAGGGGAGTGTTAGCGGGCTTTAGTTCGCTCCTCGGCAGCTGTAGCCGATCAAACGCTGATTTGAAGAGGATGTCCGTCGAGCTGCCTGAATCTACGAGTACGCGTCTAACCTCGAAGTCACTGATCCTTAGTTTAATGACAAGTGCGTCATCGTGGGGGTAGCGAACTCCTCGCGCATCGTCTTCCGTGAAGAGGATTGGCTCTTCGGTCTTTGGCCTTTTTGGAGGGTTCTGCTCCTGGAGGACCGCTTCGCGAACTGAAGTCTGAGCTGCCGCCGATGTACACCCCGCTACCACCGAACCTCCCACAATTACATGGATGGCTCCCCGGATTGGCCTCTCTACCGTGGGCTGTCGCTGCAACGGTTCGACAGGCCTGCTGCTAGATTCGGGGGCGTCCTTTTCATGCTCGCCTGGCCGATCCGCTTTATTGCTATTATTGTTGTGCTGTACAAAGTTTCTTAAGTATCCGCGACGGATGAGCCCCTCTATTTCGTCTCAGAGGTTATTGCACTGCTCGGTACTGTGACCGTGGTCCCTGTGGAAACTACAATACAAATTCTTGTTTCTTTGATTCGGATTTCCTTTTAGGCGAGGTGGCCATTTCATGTACGGGGCATCCTTGATCGTCATTAAGATCTCGGTCCGCCTCGTGTTCAGTGGCGTGTAATCCGTCCGAACTAGCAGGGGAGCTCGGAATGACTGGTTCGGTTTTGGGTCCCGGGCCGGGTTTTTTCGGTCGGCTGGGTTAGAGGGCTCGCCATCCCTCTTTTTCTTCTCGTTTCCGCCCTCGGTTTGTTGGTTGATTTCCTCCTCCGTCCTCATGAACTTGTCTGCGAGCTTGAGGAACTCGGCCACGGTCGCGGGCTGGTTAGCTACCATGTGCCATTTGAACTCTTTGTGCGTCACCCCTCTTTTTGCTGCGGCGAGTTGCACCGCGGGGTCTAACCGCGGTATCTGTAAGCATGCTTCATTGAATCGTTTGATGTAGCCCCGTGTGGGTTCTCCTTCCCTTTGGACTACCCCGAAGATGCTTTCCTCTGCTCTGGGGCACCGTTTGCTGGTGACAAAGTGTGCAGTGAAGACCTGCACGAACTGAGCCCAACACTTTATCGACCCGGGGGCCAGGTTCCTGTACCAAGTGCGGGCTACCCCCTTGAGGGTGGTGGTGAAAGCCACGCACATGCATGATTCGCTGGCTCTGGCGAGGTGCATTTGGGACTGGAAAGCGTCAACGTGGTCGTTGGGGTCGAAGGACCCGTCATACTTGTCTAGAGGTGGGAGCTTGAAATCTCTAGGCAAGGGGACTTCCAGGAGTTCTGACGCGAAGGAGGAAGGAACTGAGAGAACCGGGGCAACTCCTACCTTGTCCGAGCTCGTCTCGCCTTTGCCTCTGAGCTCTGACAGGACGTGGGTGGCGGTTCGTCGACCTCGACGGCGCCTTCGCTGCTGAGTGGACCTTGTACTGGCGCTGCTGGCCTCTGTGTTGCCGAGCTCGATGGGCCCGGAGTGCTGGTAGTCCGCTGTTGCCAGTGCGCCGAATTGGTTTTCCGCGAGTGGGAACTCCGGTTTGGAGCCCCGAGGTGCCGATCTCGCGGGCGAGGTTCCCGATCCGCCTGCGAGCTGCGAGGCGGGGATGACTTTTCTTTCTCTCCGGCCCGGGGACGAGGCCTGGCTATTTGGGGGGTTCTGGGGCCTGGAGGCCTTTCCTTGGTGGAGGCGCCCCTCCTACGGAGAGGCCTTGACCGGCTTCAGAGCAGGGTGGCGAGGTGGAAGTAGTGGTTTGTTCGATGGCAGTTGGGGGAACTACTGCTGATAGTGATACTGGGAGAGGTTGTGCAACACTTGGTGCTGGTGAAGCTGGTGTTGCTGGAATTGTTGCATCTGGGCTTGCATTGCCCACATGCACTGCATTAGGTCGTCCAACCGATTTTGGCTAGCTGCTAGGGGGACGGCGGTTGGTTCAGTGAAGGTAGTCTCGATGGGGAGAGGAAAGGGGATGTTTGCGGTAGGTAGGTTTATAGGCGCCACTGCTTGTGGCGTATTCAGATTGGGAATTCCGTCCACCGAGAGGGGGATGGTGAACTGCCCAACACACACCACGGGAACTTGAGGCTGTTCCCCGGTGGTGTTTGTCTCTGTGCCGCGTCCGGCGTTGCTGGAAGAGGCCATGAGTATTGAGTTTTTCAAAGAAGAAGGGAGGGGTATGAGAGTTTTGGAGGGAGGCCTTTTGAAGCGTTCCCACAGACGGCGCCAATTGATGAAGCACAATTCGGCCGATCTTAGCTGTCAACGATCTTGCCTCTGAACTGGGTGGCAGGGACCTGAAACAGGGGGAGAAGAGAAGCTCCGGGGAGTACCCGACGTAAGGGCTCCGAAGCTCAAGTTAGAGTCTTTCAAAGGCAAGATAGACCAGATAGCGCAGAAGTTAGCATACCTCGTTCCTGGGGGGTAGGAGCCTTTTATAACCACCTCGCGCACTCATTTCTAGGCTTCCGTCAGATCGGGCATGATTACTTCTGAACTCCTGCCAGTTCGGATGTCATTTCCTCTGGCCGGACAGAACCGCCACTACTCCTTTTGTCGGAGCCGTCTTTGCGGCTAGTAACGACGGTGGCAAGTGGCGGTAGCAGGAGGCCGTTTGAAGTGCGGCTGTCAGGCGTCAGATCCCAAATCAGTCAGGTGCGTCGCCCTTGGATACGGACGTCCTTGGTGTCTGGTACGTTAGGTCAGCCTGGTGTTTCGGAAGCGAGGTGTTGGAGTGGCGAGCGAGGTGTCTTGAGTTCGGTTTGGGGAGTGTTCCGAGCTGCCATGGGCCAGCTCGGGTCACAGCTTTGTGAGGCTTGGGGCCCAATATAGTTCGTGCTCCTCGCAGGGAGCTCGGGTTCTCAGTAGGGAGCTTGGGTTCTTAGTAGGGAGCTCGGACTCCCCGTAGGGAGCTCGGGCTCCTTTTAGAGCGGTCTGGTGGAGTTCGGGCTTAGTGGTGAGCTTGGACTTGCTTTCGGTGCTCGCTTCAGGCGCTCTACTGTCCCGAGTTGCTTGTTTTTGCCACGTGTCGGGTGATTGCGAGGTCGGGCCAAATTCCCCTTCATCAACTGTTAATAAAATATAGTTTTTCAAAATACTGTATATATGTTATACATTTATTTATATATATAATATACATATATATGTTATTTATTTATTTATAAATATATTATTTATATTGTATTTTTATAAATTTGTTATATTACTTATTCTTTTATAAAAACATGTATATATATGACGAAAATAATTAAAAAAATACTTGTATTTTTTGTGTTTTATTTATTTAAATTGGTATATTTTATTTTTCTTATAATAATTTGTTAATTTTTAAATAAAACAAGTTGGATCGGATTAAATCCATCTATTCAACTTATTGATAGGATTCAAATTCAAATCGAAGATGATAAGATCCGATAGAATCGGATCCGCCATGAACAGTGTCAGATCAGATTCGGATATTTCCTTATTCAAATTTGATCCGATCTATTTGCATCTAGGGCTATTCACGGGTCGGGTTGGGTCGGTTTACTAAGGTTTTTCCAACCGACCCAACCTGGTCGGGTTACCTAAGATGGAAACCTTAACCGACCCAGTGTTAAGCAAAACCGACCTGGTCGATCTGTCGGGTTGGGTTAGTTTCGGCTCTAAGTTCATCCATGCACCCCATGGCCACCTAGTTTTCTGGAAATATATTTAAAACTGAAATATGTATTTTAGAAAAAATATATATATATAAACAAAAATATACATACAAATATATTGAAATATATATCTGACATATTTCATAATATATATTTTTTAGATATAGATATTGGAATATATATTTTCAGATATTTCAGTTTTTAGTCAAGTAGGAACTAAGTCGGTTCGGTTCGGGTCGGTTTTGGTTTTCACACAAGAAAACCAAAACCGACCCGAACCATCGGTTTATGAACTTGTACAACCCAAAACCGACCGGTGTTGATGAAAACCCCGCCGACTCAGGTTGGGTCGGTCCAAATTGGTCGGATTGGGCCTTCTTATGAACAGCCCTATTTGCATCCCTACTTAGAGGCCAACCTAGATATTTCAATGTCCATTTTGAAAGCTCTCCCTCTCATCTTCCCCTCATCCATGTTAATCCAACCACATAATTCTTATCAAAATTAACTTTTAAGTTTGATATATATATTTTTTTTAAGTTGAACCACCCATTTCAAATTTTTAATCCACATAACATCAATCACCCTCACATAAAAGAATTATATCATCAACAAACTGTAAAATGAGTGACATGTATCATATCCCTCCTAACCCTCCATCCCCTCACCAAATTTTTAGAGTCTATGCTTTCACTTTAAGTCTGTCCAATACTTCCATAATTGTGGTGGACAAGAAAGGGGAAAGGGGGCCTCCTTGCTTGATTCCTCTAATTGATAAAACGTGATCAACCGCTGTCCCATTCACCAAAATTAAATAATGACATATTTCAATACAGCCTAGTGTCAACTTACACCATTTATCCCCAAAGCCAAAACACTCCATTATCTACATTGAAAAAGATTAATCAGCCATATCATAAGCCATCTCCGAATCCAGTTTATACAGTACAGGTTTTCAACTTGTCTTCATATCATCCACACTCTCATGAGCAATTAAAATTTGACCAATATATCTATTCCCCACAAATTCACTTTGATTCTATGAGATTAAATGAGAAAGCACCAATTTAATTCTTCGAGAAAGCACCAATTTAATGCTTCTAAAGCCAGCGGTACCTTGAACTCAAACCTGAAACCTATTGAAGCTGGCAGTACCCTGATCGAACTCAACCTATCAAAAGAAGTTCCAAGAACAGAGCAGGTGCCCACACCTGGTTTTTTATCTTAGATTTTTCATACATCTTTGATCTACGTTTTGCATTTCTTTTACTTTTAGAAAAAGAGTTCCTAAACTGGGGTTGGACTATTGGAGTTACGCTACTGCACCACGCAGCCCCATCATCGATGGGTTACCTCTAGGGGTGTCAATTGGACTGGACTTGGTCCAATCCGATCCAATTCAATGTGAATCCATTACAAATAGACCAGGACCAATCCAATCCAATAAATATTTTGGACCAGTCCAATTCAATGTCTGGACCGTCCAATCTGTTCTAATTTATTTTAATTTAGATTGCTTTCAACCAAAATCCAGTCCATTGATACCTATATTCTTATCTTATATCAATGGACCAGATATTGGCTTAACTCAGCCCAATCCAATATAAATTTATTACGGATGGACCAGGTCCAATCCAATCTAATAAGTATTTTGGACTGGATTGATCCAATTCAATATGTCTTGTTTTGGTCCATCCAAATTGATTTTGGACTAGAAGGGGTCCAATCCAAAACCAGTCCATTGACACTCTTAATTACCTCATCACCCTCAAAACTAGCCAAATGATTTCTAACATGCATTTAGAGTATTTAAGGCTCTAGATAATCTTTTCAAATATGGACTATTCCCATGTTATCCGTTGAGTGCATGTGCCCATCAATCCCAGCAATATCGCAATTCATATGCAAGATTGATGTGGGGGCGTTATTTATTATTATTATTTTTTTTGCATTAAAAAAAAGCCAACAACTAAACAATGAAACTGGATCGACTCGACTCGAGATGGTCGGTTCTAAAAGAACCTATTCAATTTTTATTTAGCAAATGATAGAATACGATACATTGATTTGGTTGTGGCACTACAAGAAAAACGGTCAAAGGCCCTGGTCGTAAGACCACAGGCTTAGCCCTTTAGACCGCTGCCTTAGAATTAAGGTGGCGGTCCTAAGTCCGCCCCCCAAACCACTGCCAGCTTAGGTCAAAACCGCCACGTTAGTCTGAAAAGACCACCGTGGTTCAGTCATTCCTAAAGCGGTGGTATGTCAGAACCACCGGATCAGATTTAATAAAGGTGGCGGTCTAGACTGCTGGCTTATAACCCTTTAGAGCGCTGCCTTAGGTCGCTCAAACTGTTACTAATGTTTTTTGGTGGCGGTTCGGACCGTTGGCTTAGAACTCTCTAGACTGCCGCCTTAGGTCAATCAAACTGTTGTTTCTGTTTTTTAGGTGGTGGTCTGGACCGCCGCCTTAGAACTCTTTGGACCGCCGCCTTGGGTCAGTCAAACTGTTGTTTCTGTTTTTAGGTGGCGGTTTGGACCGCCGGCTTAAAACTCTTTGAACCGCCTTAGGTCGGTCAAACTGTTACTAACGTTTTTAGGTGGCAGTTCGGACCGCCGGCTTAGAACTCTCTAGACCGCCACCTTAGGTCTTTTTTTATATCTAAGGCGGCTATATGACCGTTGGCTTTGTTTTTTTTTATTATTTATATCAATTTGATTTCAACATTTTTTAGTACCATCTCATGGCAGATAATAAATAAAAATCAATTTAAATAAAAAAATGCAAATTAGAAATAAAAAACTATTGATTAAATTATTAATTATTATAAAATCCAAAAGAAATTGCTTAAATACAATATCCAATAGACATATAAAAAAATACAAGGCATTTAAAAAAAATCTTCTTGAGTAATGTAACACAGCTTCAGATTTAACTCCAGCACCCACAGCTGCAGCAACAACAAAGTCACCCTTCTCTGTTATCAAGTCTTCTTTACCACTTTCTTCCAACCTAACAGCTTGAGCAAAGTTCTTGGTCATCTGTTTTATGAAATCACTAGATATTGAGATTGGATTTCAGTGCTCATTGCCACCAACAGCAGGAACAACCATCAAGCTGGCCTACTGTTTCTTCCTTTCCTGCATGGCTTACTGGTGATCCTCGTAAAAATCGAAATCATGCAGGATGGTCACATCAATTTCATAATTCTTGAAAATGTTCAACATTTCAATTCCTTGTTTCAATTTGACATGCAAAAAATACTGGCATTAGATAGGAAAAGAAACTAAGGTTGACATGAAAACCCACATGCAAACAAATAAAACACAACCAACAGTATATCATCCAAAGTGATAATTTCAATCAAGTACTCTACTTGAAAATTTTACACTGTATCAAGGGCCCAGACCCTTTCAAAATTTAACGAAAAGCTCTAACCAAGCCTGCACAAGTTGCACCCAGGCCCATTCAAATTTTAACAAAAAGCCAACCCAAGTCTGTTCAAATAATTTCACCCCTACTGGTTAGTAAGAGACCGGATCTGCTCCTCACACCGACCTCACAGACACATCCCACCATGCATTAGGGATATCTCCCGTACTTATACATTTTTATTCACAGGAGGTGTTCTCAATGCATGGTGAAATGTGCCTGTGAGGACAGTGTGAAGCGCCCTGTGTGAGGGGAAGATACCAATTCGATTTGTATGACCCATGCATTGTTGCCCACAAACCACATGTCATGCATGCAAAGAACACAGACACTATTTCCTAGGGATGAAACTTTTGTGGGTTAGGGTTGGAATTTTGTCAAAATTTTAATGGGCCCAAAACCCATACAACCTCCAACCAAATCGTGTCTCTACTTTTTTCTCCAATAAATAACAAGTAAGGCTATCAATCGATTGGGTTTTGATCCAATCCAATTTCGGATATTCAATTCAATTGAACCCCTTTATGAGTTATCCGTGAGATCTATTTTTTCCCTTGTTTTGCCTAAAGAAATCAATAGATGATCTGAAAGCAATAAAAAAATGTTCAATAGAAACTGCACTCACAGTTATGAACAACATATAACAAGCACATTCACATAATAAGTGACCTCCTATACATGAAACTTTAGCTACACTCTAAAGCAATATTTATAATACATGTGAACGCATATGAAAGATAACAAGGTCAAAGTCTTTAAGAGGACCATGGTGATGATACGTTGTTCATTACAATTTGACTTCTCTACTTGTTCATTTTCTTTTCTCTATCCTCTGACCAACCACCTTGATCTGTGGAAAACATTGACTAATGCTATGCTTGATTTGATAAAAAAACTAGGAGAGAAATATAAAGTAATTGAGGGAAAGTTCTTAACAATTCCTTAACAACTTTCCCTTTGTCTCTTATTTTCTATTAAACCAAACATATCATAAGTGATAGTCATTTGAATAATGAGAACTCGGATTCTGTCATAAATTATGGGTATGGGTATGGGTATGGGCAAGCTTTTTTTTTTTTTTTCAATTTTTTAACCCCTAAGTAGGCACATTAAATTTTTATTTTTTTATATACTAAAAAGAATGGAAGTTGCAGGAAGAGTATTATTTTCTTGGGAGTGGGGGAATTTGTCTGAGCACTTACCCATGAATACATTAATAACCCACGTAGAAGATGAAGACTCATTGTTTATATTTTCTTTGGAAGGAGGGAAGGGGCATAGACCTAACACTGATTCAACATAAATGATACTGCACAGCCATATAAAGCAAAACAGTGAAGACATAAAAAGGGTGTGATTAGTTTTATAGAAAAAGAGAAAAAGGAAAGTTGATTGAAAGTTTAAGGAATTTTACAAAATTTATTAAGTATTTTTCCTCAATTTTCTATTTCTTTATTTTTTTCTATCAAGCCAAGTATTTAAGAACTCTTGTTACCCAAAATTTTTCTCATACATGAATATATATAAAACCCTTGCCAGATGTTGGTTGTCATTGAGACTTGAGAATGGGTCACAAGAATCGATTAATGATAAATTAATTAGTTTCAAGAATCGACTGATGATATGTATTGACGATGAAGGTGCAAATCAACCGGGCTAGCCAAGTTTAGGGTGAAAAATCAAACATAACATGAGGTTTCAGACAAGTCAAATATCTAAGGCCCTGACGAACCAATTTGGGGTTTAATCCATTTTTTTTTAGCTTAAGCAATTTAATCCTATTTTAGCATATATGTTTTTTATTTCTATATAAGTAAAAAAGCAAGTCAAATGAGGTTGAAACATATATTTTACTTGTATTCTTCTATTATATAAAACGAAAAACAAGTCAAACAAATTTACTTTCAAATCAATTTCCACACTATACCATCAACTTTCAAGAAGAATAATAAGAAAAATCAAATGAGAATCAAACTTCATACCTTTTCCTTATCTTGACTATTTCTTGGTGCACATTTTCTTCCTAAAATTTTGGCTCTCTCTACACACACAAAACAATTGACATCTAGCTTAAACCCTAAAAGAGAAAAAACCCAATCTAGGAGTTGAAGCTCACCATAAGGGAACAAGAACATTGTTCTCTAGTTGTAAATATTCTGTTTGAACACTGAGGAGCTTGAAGCAATATTCAATAGTGGTGGGATCCCTGTCAACCAAAAGGCTACTGTTCATTAGTGGGTGTTCACCAATATGAATAAAATTTTGTTTCTCAAAAAAATAGCAACTGCCACATTAATTTGATCTGGCTAGGTGGACAAGGGCAATAAATATAGTCTCAATAAACTGGGCCTTTGATAAGAAAATGATACAAGGAACTAAATGAATCCTTCTGGTTATTGCTAACCCAATAATGGCAGACATGACTGAACTGAATGAATTATTGTTTTGTCTTTTAATGGATAATATCATGATTTTTAAAACTGGATTGGACTGGACGGTCCGACCTAAAAAATTGGGAATCAGTCGCTTGATCGATTCCGTTTTATCCCAGAACTGTCATTTTGGCCAAAAACTGTTGATTTGGTCAGTAAATCGTTGACTTGAACAGTCAAACCATTTAAACCATTCACCAGTTTTTAATCATTTTTCATTTTTTTATCAGAACGGGCCGTTTATTTGATTTAAATGATTGGACTGTTCAACCCGGGAACTGAACCCTGAATGGTTTATTATCCGGTTTGATTTAAAAAACCTTGGATAACATTATACAGAAATCAACCCAACTTCAGATTTGAGTTATAACTTGTTCCTTAATTATTAAAAAGCAATGAGCCATTCAGTTCAATTACTTCAACTGCTATCAAAAAGGTCCTCAGCAGGTAACTGTACAAGCAAGCTTGTAGGTGTTTTTTGTTCAATCAGCGACCAGCTTCATTTATTATTCTAGAGACTAATATCTACTTCCATGCATTGCATGTGCCCTAAGGTAGGCATGACAGGTATACCTTCACTACAGTAGTGATCAAATTTAATCTAATAAATTTGTTAGGGTCCAGAGCTCCATACCTCAACCAAACAGCCAATATCTTTTCATTTCTGTTCTTTAATTTAATTTAATTCAGAGGGTGGGAATTGGGACGTTGGGTGGAGTTTGGCTTCAGTCAGAGCAAGCCCATGTTCCAACAGCTTCTTGTAACCTTGCTTTGGAAATATCTTCGCATAAAGTAAAATACATAAATAGGGAGATATTCCCAATGTAAAACTGTAAAAATTGTTCGAACAAGCTTTACTCTGACTGACTGAAGTCGGATTCTATTGGGTGGAGGCTGTGGAGCTTTTTACATTTGGGTTGATCACCACTTAGAACTCTATGGGTCCTCTGATGGAGTTTGGATTTGATACACACAAGACACTGAGATCACAGCTGGGAGTGCCCCCAATAGGTGCCCACATGCATATCTCAGCGTGTATTGAGAATATTTCTCATACTTGTCATTGAGAAATATTTTCAATACACGGTTGGAATGTAGTGTAGGACGCAGATGTTAACTTGAAAACACTACAACCGCACATCATTCATACTTGTATTCTCATTTATGAAAAATGTTCTTGATCTATTGCTATAGTGTTTAAAAGGATGCACATAAGGTCCATTAATCCATCAGAAAAAATCTTTAGGGTTTGATCTTTTAACTCCATATTTAGGAGGACGTCAAATGACCATCTGGGCTATAAGCTTGTATCTCCTACTCACAAATAGTTCCCATCTCATACTCACAAGAAGCTGCAGGCATTCATTGGAAATGTCATTTGGTAAGATATTCTCAATACACGGCGGTAATGCATTGTGTAGGGATGTGGGAAAGATTTTTGTATGGACGGAAGGCGTCCTTGTAAAGAAACAGGATGATAGGGCAACTATGGACCAGAAAACCCAGCCCGGCCGTCTTTGCCTGTTTGGATAAACCTGTCCCTGTCACCGAGATAGTGCATGAATACCCACCAAATATTTTCAGAAGATGGCCACTGGTCTTAGTTCTAGGCTAGCGGGCACTTGGCATCAATCCCTCATTTGGCCATGTTCGGTGGGCCTCGAAAGAAGTAAAACATTCGTTCAACAAAATGATGGCAAATTGACGGTTGAAAAGCGCTCATCGCATGAAGGGCCTATCTATCCATGCCAACGTCTCTGTTTGTAGACCGAATCGTTCAAAAGTGGAAGACTCGTCGTTGGTAACTTTTTGGCGGTAAGAAATCAGGACTTGACGAGTTGAATGAACAAACAAGTGCTGAGGTAGGCCCGTTAAGCATTCGGATTTCGTCCTCACTTCTTTTTCAGCCGTGCATTGGGAATATCTTCCATGAAGAAATATAATAAGTGCGGAGATATTCTCAATGCACAGTTTCAAGAGGCTGTGTGGACGGTGTTATGACGAATTCCGGTTTTGGTCCGTTGACCGAGTGCGCATGCATGTGACGTATCAGAAATCCACGCCTCCCGCTTGGTCGCCACGCGCATAAGACCGGGACCCACCCATTCCCTCGCTTTTCCCCGAGTCCTGACCCCACCTCTTCTACTACCCATCCTTCATCTATAACAGAGCATTTAATTGAAACAGAAATTTAATTCCAAATATCCCCTTCTCCACCAACCTCCCATCTTCCTCCCTCCCCCCATGAATCAACCCCCAATTTCGTTAAATTCCAACTATAAATACCTACCTGACTACCTCATATTAATCTGAGACGGTACTTAAAGGCTTATGAGCTCCCTCTCTCCCTCCCTCTCTCCCTGCAACTTCGCTATGTCTCCAAGCGAGCTCACTTCAAATGTATGATCTGCAATTTCAATTTTGTTTATTTAAATTTTCAATGCAACCTGGATATTTTGTCCTATTTCTGTTTAGGATCGATTTCGTGTTTAAAATCTCGGTTTGTATATCAAATTCTTGCCAGAATTGTTTTTTTCTTTGGGTGTGACCTTCCTAGATTTGTTAATTATGGTGTTTGAACAGGTTTTGGTTAACTGAGGTTAAGTTATAACAATTTATATGTAACTCTGTTCTTTAGCAATGGTTTGGGTTCATTTGGATTGATGCATCGGTTCATTTGCTGGCATACTGGTTTTGTTGTTTGTATAGCTTGCCTTATAAGTAATAATTTTTTGAGAGCTAAAGCAGATAGTAGGTTGAGCTGAGGAGCTTACCATTTAACGAGACTGGGGACACCAATTTGGATTATTGGTCAGGCAAATTAAGTTGAATGGTGAAGGTGGATATCTTCGAGAAAAATATGTCTTACATACTATGACCTTCCATATACTAAGGAGGATTGGAATTTGTAATTTCGTTTCAACTCTTTTCTGAAATCAAACAAATTCTGGGAATTTCCTCGGGTTGTCTCGTAATGATCCTACAGGGAAACATAAGTATATGTTTGGTGGAGTTAGCATGTAATTGAATTGTGAAATATTACAGAGAGAAGAAAAACGACCCATAGCCATGTCTACATGTTAAGACATATGCTGATAATGATTCCATATTTCCATCAGAGAAAGAGGGAAAAGGTACAACCTACCTTACCAAAAACAAAAAGCACAGTCAATTACTTGACCTCAAGAGAGGCAAACCTAAAATGATAGTGGCATAGATACATACAAAGTGCTCGTTCACCACTTCACGGGAATAGGATACACCTGTAAAGCTAGCTCCTCCAATCCTCCTAGATAAAGAATCTGCTAGAGGATTAGCTAACATAAATGGATACTAATCGAGTTGTCTCCATAATATCAATAGGAACTACAGGGCATTCATTTGGATGTCTGCCAAGTGATTCATCACACTATCAATTAATTGTAGGACAAAACAGGCTTCAATCCTGAAGTTAATCCATTCCAAAAGAAAAGGGATAATATATTGTTTCAACTTGTATAACAATCTTGTTTCATGTCATGCAATTTTATATTGTGCTTCAAATTTGTCAATAATAGGCCTTCCTTGGACAGGGGAGTTCCAGTGGGACATTCGTGCATCCAGAGAATGGTTTTAAGGATCCACTTTCTTCCTTGGATTCAGAAAAAGTAATGATGGAATTCCTTCAACAGTCATCTGTCAAGGGAATTGATGACCACCTTTTTGAGTTCTCCGAGGCTTTGAGAAGTAAGATTTTTAGATGAACACATTATTATTATTGTTGTTATTATTATTTGTATTAGTATTAGTATTAGTATTAGTATTAGTATTATTTTGTATTCTTAGATGTAGCACAAATCTGGCATCTACCTTAATGCTTTTATGTTCATTTTTAGCTGTTGCAAAGGCATTAAGACGGGTAGCAGAAGGAAAAGCTTCTGCTCAAGCTGAGGCAGCTGAATGGAAGCGTAAATATGAATTAGAGAGGACAAGGAATCTTAGTAAGGAATTCAGAGGTTTGTTCTGGTCAAAATACATGCATTCATTAGTTACAATTTTTCCTTCATATGAACCTGCAAATTTCAAGTAATTTTTATGTTCTTCTCTCTAATGCTGAAAATAAACAAATAATATCATTGTGGTTAACTTTTCAATTCCCAATTTTATATATTTCCTTCTAAATTACAGAAACCCCTTCAGTAATTATGAGAAAAAAATTATAAGATTGATTTACTTTATATGGAAGAAGTAACAATGCAAAGAAACTATGTTAAACTAAAAAGAATCAAGAAATGATCCTTTTTCAATATTTGAGAACTTGGGCCCAATCATACAGGAAATTGCTCACATCTATGAATAGGAAGAGGTCTTCCATAATCCTGTTCCTGTAAATTCTTTTTCATTCCTTGCGTAAAGCCCAGCAAACTGGGAAAGGTAGCATGACTTCTAACCTTTGAGACACTTCTATCATGAAGCAATACTTCTCTAATCTCCCATGGGTTCACCAAAGGCAGAGAGTAAAAGAGGAAGCTCCACATGATGGATATCTTCCTCTTCTTTGTATTGACGTTATGCATCTGTTAGGAATGTTGCATCTTGCATACCCATCAAAATGGCAAAGCCTCTGCCAATTTGTCATAAATATGATTGTAAAGTAATAATAAATGCTTGAATTTTGGATACCAAAATTTATAGAAATATTATATCTTAAGTAATTGATATCTTATTACTGAAAAAGGTATTGATATCTCATTTTCCTATCCAGAATCCGAGATGTATGTATATTTGCCTATGTGTTTATGACGGCCTTTTTTTAACTAAGATATCTTCTTTGGATGCAGAACTTTCATTTGGAGATCATCATGATACTGAGAGTGATAGGACAAATAATGAAAAGTTTTGTGGGAAACATGGAATCTGCTCCCAACATATTCTTAGGGATGGAGAAATAGATTTTGATTCAAAGGTGTTTCACAATAAAATCATGAGAAAGGTAAGACCGTTCTGTTTTCCTTCTGGTCCTGCACTTCTGACTACCTCTTTCATTCCAAAGTGACATCATGAAATTGTATCTATTTCTGTCTACCTTGAAATTTATTTTGCTTGTTTTTTATGACCAGTTGTTCAATAGTGTGTGTTGATATGTTTTTTTCTTTTAATTTTTTTTAGTTGTCTGGAGTATCTTCCTTGAAAGTGTATTCATGAGATCATTTAAGAATTGCTAGGGGTTGGGGACTGTGCTTCATTTTGGGGGAAGCGTATCAGGTCTGCAACCAATTGTTTTTTTTTTTTTCTTGTAGAGATGGGCTTGCGCTTATCTATAGCATTCATTGTTTTGATGCATAGATTTCAATAAATTTTCCTTTGCAATTCTTAAATGGTTATTTTCTTTATATCATTAGTATCTCCTAGGTTCAAGTGTTATGTTAATGAAAGCAATCTTGGAACTAGTTTTTTTTTTTGGTAAATGAACCAAGGGTAACGACTTATGTTTTTTATGGGGAGGTATTTTGAAACATAATGATGAAGACCATATAAAGGGGTAGAAATCACTCTGTCAAGCCATTTGTTTAACATCTCAGTCACCTTGATATCAATATTTCTCAAGATACTTCCCAACTTACAATGCCATTCTTGATGTGAATGAGTAGCTGCTTGATTGGTACTCATTTGCTATCTGGGTTTTCCTTTAATATTGAGCCTGCGCTTCATTGTTTTTTCAGAGCAACAGGTTCCTCTCAACCACCTGATATTTTGATCTACAATGACATGTGGTTAAGATCTATTCACCACCCTGTAGGGCCTGTATTTGATAATGAAGGACAAATAGGATATTAGACAGACTTCATTGGACGAATAGGATATTAGACAGACTTCATTGGACAGTTTATGCCTATTTTCTTTTTCTTACTTTTTAATTAAATACTTTTGATATTGACATTGCCAACCCCCAGAAAAAGAGAAAAGGAAAAATGCATAGTTCGCAGGGTTCTTTTTTTTTTTAAAACCATCTCTCTTTTGCTCCTATGGACAACTTCCAAGTCATGTATATGCAGTTGCATTGTTGCTTTCTTAGGTACAGTTAAAACTGTAACTGAGCATATTTCTACATGAAATAGGCATCTTTTAGACTTTCTTGGGGATGCAATGGTGAGAAAAATGGCCAGCACAAGCATGACATTGTCTCTTTTGAAAGAGGGAATATAACAACTGCAGAGCGAAGCAGTAAACAGGTAATATTTCTTCAATTTACACTGTGTCTATTTGTCTACATTTACATTTTAGCAGGCTCATGATGTATGTGCAAAATTTGTGATTCTTATTTCCAAAATTTTGTCCACTCAATATGAAAGTGTTTGCCACTATTTGTTCATTATGTGCTCATACAACTGCTGTTAATGGTACTGCAATTCTTGTTTTTTTGGATCCTTCTCTAAGTTATCTAATGGAGAACTCCTTTTCATTTTCAGATTTCCTTGAGGTGGGAATCGCCTCCACAGAAAGTGCTTATTTTGACCAAGCCAAATTCAATCTCTGTTCAAGTTCTTTGTGCAGAAATGGTCAGGTGTGGTTGTACTGAACTATCAGTTTTTGATGTTCTAGAGGCTGCGTTTGGAATCGGTGTAAAACTTTACACTGGTTTGATTTTGTCCGTGTTTGGAAGGAGAGTGTAATCATGATTGACGTAAAACTCCACTCTGGTTCAGTTTTGCGTACATTTGGATGGAGTGGAGTTTTACGTTGATAATCGATGTAAAACCTATCCAACGTAAAGTTTTACATCGATTTTATTGATGTAAAACTTTAGACTCTTCACCCATTGTGTTTTTGAAAAAGCAACGGTCACTTTCATGGTTCAGTGTAAAACGTCACTAGTGTACTTTTACACCGATGACATTTTACACTGATTCCAAACGCAGCCAGAGTTGTTTTTTTTTTCTTGGTTGCTAGAATCTGGTCCCAAAGTCTTCTTGGTATTATTAAAAAAAAAAGCGGAATAGCTTCCTAGATTCAGCTGAAAAAAAATAGGGCTAAACTTTTTCCCTCTTTGATGAGGAATTTGCATGCTAGTTTTGTTGTTCTCACATTGGCTGATTTTCTGTAAATACATATTATTTGTTTACGTTTTGTTGTTCTCACAGTGTGCTGTTATTTTATTTTTTCTAATATCAGTATAAATTAACAAGGTCCCCGTTGTAATACTGTTCTACTGTTTTCTTCTTGATGTTAAGAAATATTAATCAGAGCTTATTGTAGTACGCATAAAAATACATACAGATTTAGTGTGGCACATGCATATTTGTTTGCCATATATATACATATGCAAGAATACATGCATATATTTATTTTCAATTTATTACAAACAAACATACATGCATATATGCATATGTGTCTGTACTGGTGTATGTGTATCTCTACAGCGTTGTAACTTCGAAGCCAATGCTTGCATAGTATTTTACTTTTGGTCTCACTTTTCTCTTTATCTTCACAGATGGCTGAAACATCAGAAGAACATAGATGTTTTAGTGGAACCACGAGTGAGAAATGAACTTCTATTAGACGATTCCTCCTACAGTTTTGTACAGACATGGGAAAATGGTCAGCACTAAGACTTATCATTTTTGTAAATAGAAAATTACATTAAAACAAAAAGGTAGAGATGCAACAGGTGATAAGAAATTACCTGATCATAGCACAACACAATCCCTTCAATCCCCTATCAGAGCTATCTTCCTAGTAAAAATTCCTAAAAGAAGTCCTACCCAACAATTATACATACCTATCTTAGTTCAATAGCTCCACTTTCTCACCCCACCACCTAACTACTAGTTAGTCACAGAATTGAAGGATTTAACATCCTTCATTCTTTCCTCTTCCAACTCTATACATGCTCTTTTGGAAAACTCCTCTCCTCCTAAGAACAAACTTCATACCTTATTTCTTTTTCAACGACCTTATTGTGGTCCATTATCTTCTCGACCCTGAAAAATCAATAGGAGCAAATTCTTCATTTTCCTCCCCCTCCTTACCATCTCCATCTTCAACATCATCATTATGCAAAGCATTTGAGACCTCTTTATTAGGTCATGCCCTATATTCTTTATTTTTAAATCACTACCCCCAAAATGATTTCAGCATCTACTCAGGCACGCCAAGAATTAAGAATTTCTACCTCATTATTAAAACCATTGACCTCACCACTTTGTAAGTAAATTCTGACATCCAAACTGGTATCTTCAACATGACCAATTGTCAAGGAGAACACCAAGACTAATCATTCAATAACAATCTAAGCTTTTTCCATTCAAGATACATTATCTTTGTCATTGACAATTTTGAAAAGTGCACATAACACTTCTCCTTTCTACATTTAGTGCCTAGGTTAATTGTCCTATCAGATTTAGTCCTCTGACCACTTAGTTTTCCTTTATTTGCATTATTTTCCTCTATATCTTCTTTGTAGGCAAAGATCCAGTTGCAGTCTTTTTGTAATAATAGGGTGTATGCAATGTTGGCATTACTTGATGTTTAATCTGGATCGACAAGTGTCACTTGGGATTATAGTCTGCTCATGGTTTTTCCATTTATAAGTTTCCAATTTGTGTTGCTTTATCTTGCAGATGAGGAAATACTACATCTACACACAAAAGTTGATCTTGTTGTAACTCTTGGTGGGGATGGAACTGTTCTTTGGGTATGTTCCTTATATTTTTTCCAGATCTTAATTGGGTATGTACCTTCTATTTTTTCGGATCTTAAAATTTACGTATTCTGTACTTCATATTAGTTTGGAGTGAAATGGCTCTTTTTTTGGAAATTAAGATTATTCATTCTTTTTGCTTCTGAATGCTGCTTTTACATAGAATTCTATCTCATTGGTGGCAATTTAAAATTTTCAGAAGTGTTGCAATTGATAGAAGATCTCCATGTAAAAATTTTGGATATTTTACCTTACCTTTTTCAGAAAAGGATATTTCCATTTTGGGACCTACTAGGTTGATCTTGGGTGGGCAGATATCAATTTTATTTAATTGCTCTTCTTTGACCTCACTGGATGTCTTGAACATCTGGAAATTGTCCACTCCTTTCCACATCCACCTAAATGTTGGATAATAGTCAGTTGATAACTTTTACAGTTTTACAAAAGTCTGAAAAAGGAAAAATTTCTTATCTCAATTGGTATATTCATGCTGCAGTCTATGTCATGAAGCAAGGTCCAGCCCTTCTAACCGTCCTTGGGAATAGAATATTTTTGATAAAAAATCCACGAATGCATTTGTCAGACAAGGTCCAGCCCTTCTAAACCTCTATTTTCCTCCATTAGACAGGCATCTACTAAACTTCCTTTCGCAGGCCATCAACCAGCACTTCACTAGAAGCCAAAAGGGCCATTGCCTGTAACACATCAACCATAATTGATATGTTTCTCAAGAATTATCTTCACTAGGCAAGAAGTAAATATGTACATAAAAAAATCTATGGGTTCTCCATGTATGCAACATTCCAATCTAAATGAAACTGTTGACATTTGTTTTTGAGGATAAACTATGTCCAACTTTACTGGATCTACCTAGAGAGGAAAAGAAAAAAATAAATTGCCTACTAGCATCAAGTCAATAAAATGTCCTTCTTTTGCTTCATAATCTAATTGAATGAACTCAAGACCACCTAAACAGTCCATCATTATTAGAGAACATCACCCTAAAATAAAGGAAAAGAAAAAGAAGACAAAACAAAACCAAGGAAAGATATATGGTTTTGCACTTCAAGATACTTATAGATTTAGTGATTCTAGGGTACCTTGACCATAGATGTCAACTGTATGTTCAGCAGCTGTATTATGAGGTCAGATTAGCAGGTCATATTTGCATTTCATTAGTCATTGTCTTTCCCCTAAATATGCTCCATAATTATCCTATCTGCTACCAAGAATAAAGTTAGCAGCATCAAAAGCAGAGGGAAGGAGGGAAAAAGGAAAAATATACACCTTGGTGCCCCTTATTTTCATTAACAATTCAAAAATGACAATACGTCACTTAATATGATGTAAGCCATAAATACAATATAGGAGAGAACCGTTTGAGCATTTTAGGCTTAGGATTGATCCGTCTTGTTTAGGATACAATCTGCAAATGCCTGATTACTAAACCGTTTTCATTATTAATTTCTATTATTGATAAAAAGTGATTGTTTTAAAACCAAAGCAAAACTTGGTTCTGCACTCAAAACCTCCTTTAGCATATACATGGATATGACTGCAAATACAACACAGACATTTATTACTTCCTATGTTATCATACCTCCTCCCAACACAAAAAGCTTTGCTATATGCCATTAGTCAGAAGATTGAACTTCGACTTGATCTATCTTTATGTTGCTTTGTTTTTAGCATTGGAAAGATTGCGAATTTTCATTCCATCTACTTTCCATAATAATGAAATGCAAGTATTTGTTGTGATGGTTTGGTGCTCAAGGAAAATACTTGATTATCTAAACCCCTACCAGTTTCTCAGCTGTTTTTTTTTTCAACTGATTGAAAAAGTAATTCATCTAGTGCGACAGGACTTGCATTTTTGTGGATATACTTTATGGAATGTGATAAACTTTTTCTATCACATGTTTCTTAGTGATTATTGTGAAAATGAATTTGTGCCTGCCCTTGTTATTTCTTCAAGAAAAAAATTTCATCATTAAAATTGACTTCCATTTACAATCTGTTTCTTATTTGTAGGCTGCATCAATATTCAAAGGGCCAGTTCCTCCTCTTGTCCCATTTTCCCTAGGGTCTTTGGGCTTTATGACTCCATTCCGTATCCTCCATCTTTGTTTGAAACCATCATTTTCCAGTCAAAATAGTTTCTGGTTTGAAAGTTATAATGGGATTGATGACTATCTTGTTAAATATGTGATTTCTCTATTCATGTTATTTGCTTTCTATATCTAAAAATTCTTACTAGTCCACACATTATCATAAAATGTTTTTAGCTTGTTGCATTTCACATCAATGATCATGTTGTAGTGAACTTCATGGACTCGGGAAGCTATTCTCACTTTAAAAATAAGAAAAGTGGTAAGACTGGTTCAATCATGATTGAATCCTAAGTTTATTATAGGAAAAAAAGGGAATAGACCTGGAAGTTACAGGGTTCTAATTCAAGGAACCAAAGAGTTCTCAAAGGAACTAAAACCTAAAGCCATATTGTCATTTATTAATTCTAGTCACATTTCAAGATCTTCCATGCACCTTTTATATACCTCCGAGCATGCTTCTAATAGCGCAAACTTATTTGACAAAATTACAAATTCCTAGAATCCCACTCTATTTTCTCTACATCATGAACACCAAGTAGAAAGAGCCATTGCTGACTTTCCAACTTCCTGAATATGCACCATGCACCAGATGTTCTAGATTAGGCAACACAGCTTAATCATTTAATTGAGAAGAGAAGATTCAGATATTTCATTATGCACGAGGGATTTAAGCTGTTCAGTCATGTAAATGACATTTTACTTGACTTTTGGAATTACATATATATATATATATATATATATATATATATATAAGTGGCCAAAGATGGATTTCATCCCTTGTCACAAACATGTAATACTGTTATCATGCATCTAATACTCTATATGAGAAAACAAAATTCATACACTTAATTGGGAGACATGGTCCAGATATTCCATCTTGCATAAGTTATCAAGTGCTTAATTTGATTATGTGTCCATGATGTAGAATATGTAGAATCTTTTATAGATTATTGATATCAATGACATCCAAAGTTGTCTTAAATAGCCTTCAGAAAGTGAACATTACCAGGAGTACCTTGATGCAATAATAAAGGGACCAATTAGCATCACTTTACGCCACCGATTGCAGTGTCATGTTATCCGAGATGCTGCCAAAGATGAATTGGAGACTGAGGAACCTATTCTTGCCTTGAATGAGGTTACAATTGACCGTGGGATTTCATCCTATCTCACAAACCTGGAATGCTATTGTGACAACTCCTTTGTAACATGTGTGCAAGGGGACGGGTTGATCTTATCAACAACATCTGGAAGTACTGCATACTCATTGGCAGCTGGTGGATCAATGGTACACCCACAGGCATGTTCAGACACTGACTTGTTACTCTTATTACTCTTCTAATATTGTTATTTTTAGGTTAGAGGTATTGCCTACTTCTACAAAGTTTCAAATACTATTTCTTTTTACGCATAAAAATAGTATTTCTTTCTCCATATAAATGAATTCTGTAATGCATCCAGTATTACTTTGGGTTAGCATGAAGTGGAAAACAACTTCTGCAAGTTAGCTTTAGAATTCAGTTTGTGTTCCAGAATTTTCATTACCTAGCATGCTCCCAAAATACTCAACTCAACCCATTAAGCCTTGTCCAGTGTTATGATTGGCTACATAAAAAGGTATCGACATTTTAACTAAAAAAAAAAAAAAAAATGTATCAATCCATGAACCATACTACATATGGTTGTATTGTAGTTTGGCTCATTGAATTATGTTAATGTGTGCATCTATTTATTCTGAATCAACTAAGTTTCTCATGGATTTCACATTTACCATTTGAAACGGGATGGAAACAAGAGGCTCATGTCCAAGGGTTAGCTGTAATCTTTAGTAACTAGTTGACCGGCAACAGAATAGAGGACGTATATTTAGAGTTGTGCTTTATGCGTGGCCAGACCCCAGACACAAAGTTACAGAAGTGCCTTTGATACCAGAAACACATAAAAGGGAAAAACAAATTTCAGAAAAATTCTTTTGAATATCTGCTTTCTTCATCACCAAAAGACATGCATTGCTTTATGGACTAGAACATTGGACCGTGTAGAAATACCATCATAGAGCTGAGGATGCTGCAAAGGATGACTAGCATAACCAAATGAATACAGTTAGAAATCAATAACATTGAAGGTTTTCCATTATGTTGAAATTGACAAATCATGGGACTGTTAACTAAAATGATTTTGTCACATGCAACAAAGATTGAAAATGGAACCTGGAGAAAGGATGATTTGGTGCACGTTGAAAACTGAAAAAGACGAGGAAAAGGCTGTGAGAATAAGGTGTAACATCTTAAGCACAGTTGATATGACATTAAATAAAAAAGGAATAGTGGAACAGGGTTACAGTCTACAACTAATTGCCTGTGAAGTTCCAATGGATCGTTTGACTCATTTTGTAGATCCATACGGTTCATATAATTTTTTGTAGCCAACAAATTCAGTTATAATTATTTGTTAAGATAACAAAAAATAATTGTTTTATTTCTATGGCTATGAACTTGTATGGTTGTTATGTAACCATCTCATCTGTACTACGAATGAGATTCTAATTTTGTTGTGATGCAGGTTCCTGGAATCCTCTTTACCCCAATTTGTCCACATTCATTGTCCTTTAGGCCTCTCATATTACCAGAGAATGTAACAGTGCGAGTGCAAGTACCATTCAACAGTAGGGGACATGCCTGGGTATCATTTGATGGCAAGGACAGAAAACAGTTGGCAGCTGGAGATGCGCTTGTCTGCAGCATGGCACCTTGGCCTGTGCCGACGGCATGCCAGGTTAATTCCACCCATGATTTCTTGCGCAGCATACACGAGGACCTCCACTGGAATTTGAGAAAGACCCAGTCATTCGATGGTCCCAAGGAGTTATCATAATTCGTAACTGCTAATACATCATGCATGCATACACAAGATACACATATAGAAATGCATATATTGAGATTGAGATAATGTCGGTGAGTGAGGGAGGTTTCATTAGAGTATCATTTTCACATTCTTTGTGGATGAATGTCTCTGTCTTGTGGTACCAGGAGAGGTAATTTAAAATCTTCTCTGGTTAAATCTATTTGTAGAGTAATTGTATGTAGGAGTAGGTCAAAGAAAACAGTATAACACTTTCTCTTAACCTCCAACCCAAGACACTGGAGAGGTTGGGGTGCAGAGATGAGATTGTATGATTCCATCGTCGGTTCAGTCACCTTTTCTGTGGCTAATATCTTTGTATTAGGTCAGTGTTTACTAGTTTAGACAGTTGTAGTTTGTAAACGGCAAGTAGATCTGAACTAGTTACATGACAAAATGTATTTATAACCATACAACATATTAAGGCCATTGGCATCCATTGTATTCAGTCAATTATTCTTATTTCTTATCAAATGTGCCTTTTGTGGTGCACTGACAGTTTCTGGGTATGCTGAAATTGAAAGCCAGTTCAGACTCGCGCTATGAAACTTGCAATAATTCTAGTCTGTCATTGTTTAAACCAGCCACAGGCCACTCATGTCTTATGCCCTTAACCAAAGACCAAAAGTCACAAAACTTCTGAGGATTCTGTAGTAGATGATCTTCTAATGCAAACAATATGGTAGAGTTTCATGGCCGTCTGGTTCGAGTGAATCCCATTTCATGCCAAATTGAGCCTGTTTTCTCTATGGGCTGCTTTTGCTGTTGTCAGATGCGGATCAGACCCGGGATTGAACTGATACACCAGTGACCCGGTAAGCATTCTGGGTGAGATTTTTCCATTTCATTCAGTCCAAAGTCTGACAACATTGACTGCATCTCTTTTGTTGTAAAATTGTAAAAGGCTGGAAGACTTTTGTTTCAATTGTAACAGGGGTGTGGCTTCTAAAGAAATTTTAACAGGGGTGAAAATATAGTTGAAACATTTACACCCGAAAATTCTTCCATCCTTCCTGCATTGAATTGAAACAAAAGGGGCCATGAAGTTGAGCAGGTAAAGGGAGATGGAAGACCTCCACGCTGGAATTGATTACATATATGATTTTGTTTTCCAAAAAATAAAAAAAAAGGGGTTCGGCCGTTTGGGTTTGATTATGATGCTGGAAAAATATGATATAGAAAAATCAATCAACTGACATCATAAAAGTGGTAACCAAGCCTTTCCAAAATCATATCTTTCCAGCATCATAGATTTTTCAAAAAAAAAAAAAAAAGTGCTACATCAGCTGCATTTTATTGCATGTAAAATCAAGGGAGATGCTGTCTAGCTTATGTTTGAAAAAAAGGACTCATGAAAAATTAGAAGAATTTTCCTAAAATTACCACCGACTTGTTACTTGTTAGAAAGCAGCCATTTTACATACAAACTAACACCCTAAGGACAATATTTTCTGGGATTATGTTTGCTGTTGTACAATACAGACCCTACATATATTTAAAGAATCAATAAGGTCATAATAATATCAAACCAACTGATGAGACTGGCACATTGAGACTTGAGAGAACAAACCTTCGGCTGCCGACTAACAAATCAATGAATCACATACTGCGAATCCATCATGAACCAAATCCAACAATGAACTGAACCTGATAAATAATGGAGATCACTTTAGTGGGTTCCCCCTTCCTGCTCCTCCACACATGAATGACGTGCCATTACGAGACAGTGGATCTTCCATTCACATGGGGGCCCATCTGTTTCTGTCCTCGTTAGGTTAGGTAGAGGAAGCATACATAACTCGTGCGGCCGTTCAACGTTGTACAAGATAGACCCGGTTTTGTCCCAATGTAGGGTCTCTTAATTGGCCTTTAGTCTCTCTACTCTCTAGAAGAAGCAAGCACAATTTGTCAATGGTCATTGTCCACCCAGCACCCACACACACACAGTTGTAAAAATGCACTCTATTTTCAACGGTCAAAACCGTAGTGATGCAAAAGGCCAAGAACCGTACACGTAGACATGATGGTGAAGTAATCCATAAACCCTTTGATTGGCTTTTTGGACGTGGTAAGTAAAGTCTGAGTTATACAGTAGCAGATTGCTCTGTCTCTCACCCTCCAAAAAGTTCTTGATCAGATTACTACAATCGTTCGTTTAGTACAATTCAGAGATAGCCCATCACAGGGTGGGACCCTGTAACAGAGATCATTGATAGTGGCCAAAGCAAGTATCATTGTCATTTGTCAATCTGTCATCGCCACAGTATTAGCAAGGATGGGATGGAGCATGGAGGAATTAGGGTGGCTTCTCTAGACGGTCCCCTCTACTTTTGCCATGTAAAGGAATCTTAGGGCAGATCCAAACCGTCCATCAGAAAAGGGGTTCTCTCCAAAGTTTTTTTTTTTTTTAATTGTAATAAAAGATTTGCTTTTAACACGTGGCAAGATCTTTTTTTTTTTTGCCTTGGAACTTGCCTCATGGGTAAAGGACTGAGCGAGGAACCCTAGAAATTCCTTTCGGACCCAAAACATGTTGAAGATTCCATGGTCTCCCGGGAAAGCTCACAGATCCAAGGAAGACAACTTGCCGTTTTGTAATCCAAATGACACCAGGAATTCTTCTGTTCAAACATTATTTATGGATCGATTTCAGGCGGGAAAACTTAGCCACATGCCCGAATAAGCTCTTCTTTTGTCTCATGAAAGAAAGCCTTGTGATTGAAAATTTAGATGGTTAATGTGCTTCGGGCAAAAGTTTATAGGATTGATGTGAATTGTCAGAGCTAATACATGGTCAATTAACCCTTGTGGTCGAAGGATTATGGTTTCGTTTGGTTTCTTTGTGGAGGAAAATTGCAGAGGCTCATATTATTTAGATTGTTACTTTTTTTGGTGGTGATCTCTAGTTAGTTTTGGTATGTTTTGATCGGTCTTATTGGAAATTGGATTGAGTTTTGGGTTCTATAAGTTTTCTATCTGTTTCTTGTATTCAATGAAGAATTGCCTTTCGGCATAAATAACAACCACCACCCTTGTGGTTATTGTGTGTATCAAATTGATTACATTAAAGTGCATTGTACTGGTAAATTTATTGGTGAGTTTCCTTTCCTATACAATGGGGGTAGTACATCTCTGTCATTTTAAGCTCGCAACCTTGGTCGCAGTTGATCCCAGGTCTATGCTACAATGAATCAGAGATCTTACCAAGTGAATTAATTAGTCTTCAATTACCATCCCACGAAGAATTATAGAATTATACCGATAATTATATATACACATACACACACACACGATGCGTTACCGATATATACAATGGATGCGTTTCAATGGTTTCATATATCGACAGGACATTGGAACGATTTGATTCATATTGTATGATATGCATCAATATGTTGAACCTTAGTTAGAAGTGGGTTTTGTTTTATCATGTCAATAAATAATTTTTCAGAAAGATGAGGGGAGGTCTCAATATTTATAGAAGACTTAGAGGAAGTTTAAGGGTTTTTTATATGTCTTTTCCAAGAAATCTGCATTGAGGTTGCTTCAGGTAGGAAAGGCAACATGGCCAAAGATAGAAGAATGAGAGGAAGCTTTGGATTATTGCAACTTTTCAATTTAGGAAGAAAAGTAATTAACCTGCTAGAAGGTAGTCAATGACATATATATGTTAACCAATTGGAATGAAAAGTCAGTGGAAGGTTTCCCTATGAGGTGGTGATTGGGATGAGTAAAAGCACCAATAGTGAATGTAGATGGGGTTTTCCATTTTTCTAAGAAATACTTGCCTCTTTATTGGGGATGTGCCCTAACCACAGAGCAAGAGCCTTAAAATGAGGTTTTTGAAGGGATGGCCCTGACCCAAAGGGACAATTTACAGTGAAATCGACATTCAACTCAATGATGGGGTTTGAGCTCTCAAAGAGACAAATGGGAATTAGGAAAAATTAACTGTTACCCAAAAATTAAAATATTTTTGTGGTTCCTTCTCGGTGGGAGATTACCCACAGAAATGAGACTGATAACTAATAAGCAAAAACTTTAACATTTTCAGAGATTTCCTATTAACAAAACAGATATAGATGTTAGTAGGTCAATCCTGTCCGTGGCCAGATCCAGACAAAATAATCTGAATCACTTGAGAACAAACATGTGGAAATAACAGATTGTAGGAGGAATTAATTTTCTTACTGTACGAGTAATATGGAAAAACAGAAATGAGAAAGTGAATGATTTTATTTTCTAAAAAAAAACCATTATTACTGACATAGTTGTGTTAGAAAACAAAGACATTCACATTGGTGGACATTCTATTAGTAATAAAATCCAAAACATGGAACAGATGATGTAGAAAGCAAGAGACTTAAAACGAAGAATGGGCAGAGTTGAGTTAGACAACAAGCAAAAATGGGTCAAATGGAAACCACTAGGCATGACATGAAAATAAACTTTAATGCTTTGGGAAATAGAATGGCTGTTGCATTGCTAGAGATAAAAAAAAAGGCAAAATTATCAGGCTCAGATCGGAAGGATTATAAATACAAATATGTAGAGTGCAAAACCTTATATTTTGTATGTATTTACATTGCACATATTTGTATTTATACTCTTTCCAAACTGAGCCTCAATTGCAAATGTAAATAGGTTAGGAAATTGCATCATCAACATTGTGGAGGCTTGGATTACTTGGATTACTAGACCTTAAGCAGCAATTAAGGTCTCTACAAGCAAGTAGAGTATGGATAGAAGGAGATTCAAAGATCATGATAGACTATCTCAACAATAAGGACTGGGGCAGCAATGAAGATGGAGAAATTGTGTTTGGATCGATAATGTTCTCGTGGGTAGTAAATCTGAACTGAGGAAATAAACTCACATATATTAGGAAGATAATCAAGCAGTGGACAGACTAGGCAGGGCAGAGAATGATGGTGAGGAGCCCCCTTATAAAGCTGATTTAGGCCTTGTTTGGAAGTGCTTATTTGATAAATAATTGCTTATCCTAATAAGCATTCATAAGTGTTTTCTGAAAAAGCTCTTATTTTAAACTGGGGTAATATAGTTATTTTTTTTAAATGACGTGGCCGGCATTGAATAAGGCTTAAAAATAAGGGCTTATTGAATAAGGCTTAAAAATAAGCCCAAAATTTTAGTTTCTTGAAAATGGGCTTATTTTAAGGAATATGCACTTGGTTTTTTTCACCAAATGCACATAAAGTGCCTCTTAATGTGGTCCTGGCCTAAAATAATTATTTATTTGAATAAGTACTCTGAAACAGGGCTTAGATTACATCATCATTATGGGCTAAAGGTGTGTTTGGTTCTATCGTTGTTTATACCTTAAATGTTTTGGATTGATCAATACAAATACAAATGGGTGAGAGTAGAATAAGCAATAGTATTACAGTCATTTTAGGTTTGTACAGATAGAAATATGTAGAATGCAAAAGCCTTGTATTTTGTATTATTTTATATGCATTTGCATGTTATATATTTGTATTTATTTATTTGTGCTCTTTCCAAATTGAGCCTTATGCACACTTGGTGAGCACATTAGTAAGAGCACACAATTAGTATGCAGCACCTTTCCTATAACTATGCAGTCTATGCTTTCAAAGCCCACCCATGTAATGACCTAAGCATGGTTGTGGGACAGGTACTGTTGCACATTGATCATATGTGTGCTTATTTAGGGCCTGTTTGCTATGTCTTTTCGCATGGTCTTTCGATTACTTACAAGTTAGGAAAACCAATTTTTGGTCTATTTCTGTTTGGTGCACAGAAAATTTAGCCACCAAAAGACGGAATGTCGAAAAGATACAAAAAACTCATTTTGGGCTGATTTCGGGAAGCTCCAAATGAAACTTTTCATGTCTTTCGCATTTTATTCTCACACTGAAAGACGCGCATCTACCAAACCTGCTTCGAGCTGTTCAGATCTTCATATAAAAGCTCAATGTGTCTTTTGACCGTCAGACCTACCAAAAGATCTTCCAAAAAAGACATAACAAACGGACCCTTAGTGTGTTCACTAAGTATGCCTATCAGATCCTTACTTCTAAATATAATGATTATCCATGCACCATACATAGATCAAGACGTGTGGGACGTGACTCTATCTTACAGCTCCTAACAATACTCGAAATAAACACAACACAAAAATTATAAAGGTTTGGTATCATTGTTGTTTTTATTTAAAACTTTTTGAGTTGATCAATACAAATTGGTTTGCAAATATATATTCTTACATTGCATATGAGAATTACTTCAACGGGAAAAATACATGTCTCTAACTTGCAATTGAATCGTCACATGGCAAATATTTAAGGTGGTTCGATTTAGGAATACAAATACAAATATGTAGAGTACAAAATCTTGTATTTTGTATTATTTTATATGTATTTGTATTGTACATGTTTGTATTTGTATTTCTTCCAAACTGAATTGCGGTAGAAAAAATATTTGTCTGACATATTTGTATTAATTAACCCAAAGCATTTAAGGTAGAAGCAAGATTCAAAGTATCGATATTGACAGATACATCAATAGGACATACCAGCTAGTATCGGTCCTTTTTTTTAAGCTTTTACTTTTTTTTTTTTGGTTCAGAAGAGCCGATTTAAGTCCCGGCTACCCTCTGAACCAGGCCCTGACCTGATACAACCCCTGTAAGGGCATATCAGGAAAGGCCTGATACAATACATATAAGCCAATATGAGCTGATAGATAAGGATTTCTTTGAACCTTGGATAGAAGCAACAATTGATAATACCAAACTACCAAAATTATCAGTGTAAGACAACGGATACGATTAGGCTTGGTTGGTCCAGCGTGAACCCGTACGTGTCAAACCAAATTGGTCCAACTCAATATAGCGAGTGGCCGAGTTAGACATTTGATCTAGTGGTTACCCCTAGCCAATTGTGCTAATATTACCTCCAAAGAATATTTTATAATATTGGTTAATCAAATAACTAAAGGAAGTAATATAATTAGGGGCACCATACCCATTTGATTGGGGGAGACCCTCTCTCTATCTGATCACTGAGACCTCCACCACTATTCCTGTACCTTCAGAGCTTGACCACTGCGACCATGAAATCCACCGTGCTTACAATCACTTTATCAAACTTTAGCTTCATCCTCCATCCCCTTAACCCCCGATCCTCGGGGCAGTGAAATTTGATCTCAGGTCTCAACTACAACGAGTCAGAGATTCGACCAACGGAGCCACCATCAGTAAGAATCAAATTTAAGTAAAGATTCCCACAATTGTCTGACATTTTTGCCAAGTTTTTCAATTCTCATTGAATGCTTGAAAGCAACACGGGCATCTGGTTGAGTGAGCTCATAGCTCATGTGGATCATTCTAGACTCACCACTGAACGATCCCCAGTTCCCCACCAAAAAAAAAATAGACTAATTTATTTAACCATCTCAGCTCTAGGTAAACTATTTCTTACAATTTCACTCAAATGTAAGTACATATATCTCTCCACAAGTCCACATATCTCTAACTTTTGCCAGATAGGTTTTTCAATTCTCAGACTCAGACTCAGTAAATGCTTCCAGGCAATGGGCAGTTGGGTCAGCGAGCTCATGTGCTTACACTTTACAGATGATATGAATTCACCACTGAACAATAAGCCCCACCTCAAAATAGACTACTTTTATCGTCTATCTTAGCTGCTGCAGGTAGTTTTTCTCTGAAACTTCTGCCAGATTAAAATTTTCAATCTGAATTCACCATGATCATGACTGAACGTCTAACCAGTTAGCTGTAGGTAAATTATTTCTTTTTATATTTCACTAAAATCTAAGCAAACCACTCAATATTTCTCTGAACATTTTGCCAGATAAAGTTTTCAATTCTCAGTAAATGCTTCCAGGCAACATGGGCATTTGGCTGAGTGAGCTAAAGTCGTGTTCTACATATGGTCTGAAATTCACCATTGAACGAGCCCCACCTCAACACAAACTAACTTTAACCATCTTAGCTGTAGGAAGCTGCAGATGATCATGTCGGCAATCTCTTAAATCGGACCCATTTAATAGTAATTCCTTTTATCAATGCACTTACAATCCATTAATGAGAGAGAGAGAGAGAGAGAGGAAGAGCGCATCTGTAACCTTGATTAAAACTAGTGATTAACAATGAATTTAAAATGAATTAAGAGGAATAATCACGACTTTTGGTGTCAACTGGGTCAACTCGGATCAGGTCATGAATTCCCTTTCGGAATCTTAAAACCGCAAATCTCGATAACGGCAACAGAAACTGTAAACCATCTGGCAAATGTATTCTGCTTATTTTGCAATAAATAATACACTCTTCCCTAAACTAACCCACAAGTGTAGGATTTCGAGGGCTTATTAAAGGGAGAGATTTCCCTCATAATCACTCATCAGATTCATTACTCTATATAACCTTCATCCATCCAGTAATAGGTCCCACGTGGATGACCTACCAATTTTGCCACGTGTAAGGATGTTGTGAATTATGATGGGAAAAGAGAGTAGTTGATCATTCTATAATGTGGTAGGTAAGTTCATAAAGCCAGAGTTGGGAAAAAGACCTTCACTTCCAGAGTTCCAGTGTAGTAAAACCTTTCAGTTTCAGACCACGTGGCTAGCTGTTTCTTTCAGCCTTCCCAATTTAATGAGCCCATCTCTGTGCTTACGGAACAGGACAGAACTGACCCATGGGCCATGGCCCATCCGTCCTCCTTTCATTTCTACCATTGAAATGGCACATCTGGACCCACAAAACCCAAATGGCTCCACACTCCACAGTCCACACCAGTATGCAGTATGATCATTTCCACTAAAATCAACCCATGATGAACCCTGGAAACTTCACAGCATCCAAATATTTCTACTTTGGATGGTTAATAAGATCAGCCAACCTATTTACCAATCTTGGAGACCCATGGCACCCAATTAACAAATTACATTGGTGGGATCCATTACTTGATAAATCAAGCAACTGGATGGCTGACACTTGTATGCATCATAAAGGGTTTGCAAATTGCAACTATCATGCCCCCCACATCAAATCAGTTAATCCCTTATACTTACCTCGTTAATGTGCGTGTGCCTAGTTTGATGTTTCCCTTTCAAGCTCCAAGCATTAATCTTCTACACTTATTACTCGACGTCTTACTACTTTCTCAAATTTGTATCAACGCTCTTTCCTTTCTGTGCTCTGCTCTGTCTGTTTCTGTGATAGCCCTTCAACAAAACTACCATTTTTACTCTTCATGGTAGAAATAAAGCAGAGCCCAAACAAGCAAAGACATTTCTGTCACTCTCTCACAACTCATAAAAGATAGAACACAGCGAATGAACAACAGATAGAGAGAGAGAGAGAGATGGGCATCTCTGCCAAGGCCAAGAGCAGCAGCGAAAGCTGGGGTTTGGGTCTTCTCTTGGTGTTCTTTCCAGACGACGAGAATGGCCACGACCACGACAAATACATCGACAAGAAGAAAAAACTGCTCACCTCTTCTTCTTCTTCCTCCTCCTCCTCTTCTTCTTCACCTTCTTCATCCTTCAAATCTACTGGTTCTATCAGATATGGTAGTAATAACCTCCTCCTCAGCAAAGCTCAATCAACAATGTCCATTTGTGCTCTTATAGTCTTCTTTACACTCCTCGTCTTCACTCTCTGCACTTTCGAACCCACTCAACCCAAAACTAACGCCATTAATTCTCTATCTCCATCCAAGACCAGACTACCCAGAAGATGGCTCGCCGAGAATTCCAAAGGCTACCAAAATTATAAGAGCAAGAACAAGCGGCCTTCCTCCTCTTCTTCGTGGTTTGCTTCTATTTGGAAGAGGGAAGCTCGTCATCAGAAATCTAAATTCGTTTCGGATTCTTCGGCTGCTCTGCAAGGAATGGGAACTCTGTTTAGGAGAGGAACCAGAGCAATGAGTGATCTTGTTGTGGCTCATACTAAGGAGGACGTTACGGATGACGAGCTTCGCTTGTTTATGAGAAGTCTGCATCGATCTGGTCTCACTGCGAGATCAGATGTCGCGCTTATCTTCCCTTCTTCCGCTTTAGCTTCCCCACTTGGCATTTCTTCGAATTTTTCTTCTGTAATTCGGGAAGAAAACGATTCGTTCTTGAAACTCGTCCGCCATTGCAGAGACAATAATACTAGTTCGACTACCGGGAAGTTGGTGGGTTTTGATGTAACCCAGTTTGCGAAATCGGACAAGAAGGAGAAGAAGGTGGGGGAGCCATTGTGGGGGCGGCGAAATCATGCGAATTACAGCAATCCAGGAGGTGGCGGCGGAGATGAGTTGAACGAGTTGAGTTGGGGATCGGTGGTGGCTTTCGAAGCCGCGGAGCTTGACCCGGAGGGCTCGCTAGCCGGGTTCTTCTTAGACCATGTGCCAATGGCATTGAGGAGGTGGGCTTGTTATCCGATGCTACTGGGCCGAGTCCGGCGGAACTTCAAGCACCTTATGTTGGTCGACGTCAAGAACGTATTGATACTCGGCGACGCGCTTTCCCGAGTCAGGAACCGGAACTCTGAATCAGTGTACTTATCATCGACAACAGCGACAGAAAATCCGCACGGAAAGCACGGCCGGAAGGACTCGGAGAAAACTCAATCTCATAATCAGAAGCCATTGACGGCAGCAGTAATAATGGGCGGAACTCGAGGTGTCCGACGGTTATCAAATGCGATGTTGACGGAGATAGCTAAAACTTCAATGCAGCACAAGAGCAAGAACTCCATCTCCGAGTCAGGGCTCTTGAATCAACTCGTTCAGAACGGGTTGTTATGGATGAAGAACATAGAGATAGTCACTGCAACCGAGTCCATCCCCGATTCGACTACACTCGTAAGTCGAAAATCAAATTCTTTTACCTCCCCATCCACCCCGTCGCCTCATTCAATTGTTCATCACGGTAATAGTAATACCAATATCTATTCCATTCTTCTCAAAGAATTCTGTTCATCTGTTACCAGTTCTGTTTATAGAGACTGTCAATTACAATAAAAACAAATTATACTTTGATCAAATAATTCTATAGAACAGATAATGTCTTTTCTGGGTTTTTATTTCTTTTTAATTGGAATAAGACATTCTTTTCGCTCCTCACACTTGGCTGCTGCTTTATTTTCTCTGTTCATTGAAAAATTGTTAGTATGTAAGCTCGAGAGAGCCAACTCAACGAGTCAACTCACCCAGTCTGCCGAGTTTTTTTTTTTTTTTTCCTTTTTTTGTGGTAATGGGTCCCATTTAAGAAGTTCTTTTACACCAGAGATCAGCAAGGTTGGGTGATTTAGAGCATGATTGAAATGCCCATGACCATGAGTTAGTGGGTCCCACAATCCGGAAGTCTATAGTAGACCATTCTTGTGGTCTACCTAAGGACTCTTTGGATTGTATATTGTATATCCAGATTATTCTCTTCATTAATGAGTTGTTAATGGGTATCGAGGAGCGTGAAAGGCAGAAAATGAGAGATGAAGAAGGTTGGATTCGGCGTTTGTTTCTACTTTCTAGAGTGAAGAATTTTTTTTTTTTTCTTTCCCCCGGAGAGAGAAAGGGAGGGAAAGAGGGGGGGAGTCATGGAGGGAATGTGAGGCAACTAAGCTTAGGGAGTAGTAACCTCATTGACTAATGCCCATGTGCTCATCTTTAGCCCCCGTTAAAAGAAAAGGTGGTAATTTCCGCCTTCTTTCCTCCATTCCTTTGATGGGTTTGGCTTTTGCTTTTTAGCAACAAAACTGCCAAACAGATCCAGACCCAGACCCAGACCCAACTGAATTGCTAATTATAAGTTGGGTTTTGCTTGTTCTACAAGGATTTTAATGAATTGGAAGTTTGGATTTTGGAACAATACAAAACTGCTTTGTTACTCCCAAAACAGATCTCTTTCTTCTAAAAAAGGTTGAAGTCAGTCTGGCCTTCTCTCTCTAAATTAAGGAGTTGGGAAAGCAATGAAATGAAAAAAAGTTGCTCGTGGAAAATTGTAGGCTGTAGAAGCCAGAAGGGAATTGATTGACAACCTCAAGTACTACATATGATTCAAAATTCATGCCAAGTAGACTGGTCCATACAACATTGCAACATTATTGGTCAGAGACGTGATGTTCACATTTCCCCAACTCTAGTCTATAGAGGTGGTGGTCCATTGATGTAGCTATTCATTTATTATTATTGATGAGTGAATTGTGGATACCTTGGAAAGGAGAGAGAGAGTAGAAGAGTAGAAGATCTTCCAGAGAGAAAACATTCTCAGCTGGCCTAACAATCTTTGGTGTTTTGTGAGATGTCAATTGTGACTTACAGTTTGGATTGAGGTGCTCTGCTCACAAATTTGTGATGATGATCAAATCTGCCCATACTAAAACACAAGGCACCGACGCAAATAGTAGATACCACGTGGAAGAATAGTATCCAAATAGTGGGCAACACGTGTCAATATATGTTCCAATTGGTGGGCCAGAACAAAAGGACAACATTGATCAATTTTTCTTTTTCTTTCTTCTAACTTTAGATGGAGAGGTGGGGTTGGAGAGACAGAAAGATAAAGCAGACAAAGGATTGGTTTCAAAGGTTCTTGTGAGCAAGAATCCATATTTCGTAACCTATCAATTTATATGTATCGTATCAGCAAGTCACCGAGGGGGATAGGCAGGCCTAAGACAAACTCCCTAGCCAATTTTGGAAAAATAAAGAGAATTAAAGGTCCGTTTGGTTTGTGGGAATAGGGGTTTGGAATTGAAATCGGAATTGTTCATTTTAATTCCAAGTTCTGACTATTTGATTAGGTGAAATTGAAATCCCATTTTCATTTTTAATCAACTCCCTCTCCCGAAAATGAGCTAGAATCCATTTCAATCAATTCTAATCCAAACAGGTAACGGAAATAGACCATTCCAAAGGATTTTGATTTCAATTCTAATTTCAATTGTGAACCAATTGAAACATCTGATAGAAAGGTTATGGCATTTTGATTGTACCAATACTTTGAGAGTGATTCTTTCTCATGTTAATTTGCTTTCTTGGAATTTAGTGTTGGGATTCATGTATGAATAATGTATGGCAGAATGAGAGGTGCAACAGACTATAGTGACTTATAACTCAACATTAAGTGATGTTCATCCCTTGTGTTTAAATACTAAGCAGATATACGCATGGTAGGATGAGAAATAGAATAGAAAGGTCTAAAGGGTCACCTCCCATCGTGATGAACTGATGATGTTTTAATGTAAGAATAGAACTGTGTTAAGTATGTGTTTGGTTCCGTTTATATTTATTGAATAAACATTTGTATTTACATGGTGTTTGGAAGTGTGGGCGTTTTTGGGACCAATTTTCAAGAAAAAATGCCTACGCTTCCAAGACTCGTTTTTCACAAAAAAAAAAAAAAAGCTTCTACCACGTAGGCAGTAAGCAACACAGTTTTTTTGGTAAGGTGATTTTCATCACCGTTTTTCATGTATGTGCTGATAGGTAAGCACCACATGGGATACACATCAGTCAACCGTTGAGGGAAACGGTTCACCGATGAATTTGGTGTTTCATGCATCAGTAGGGTCCCGATTTTCAAGGCATGCCCGATTTTTTAATAATTGGCTGAACCAAACAATGAGATATATGGGCATTTGTTGAAACACTTGTGTAGATCCAACATGGCACCATTTTCTTAAAAAATGGCCACGATTCCAAACATCCTCTTATTTGCTAGTAAAACCAAGAAATGCAATAATTATAATCGTTTATTACAACTAGGCTCCCCATCAGTGTAACAGTGAAAAAATGTCTGCTCATTTGTAGAAACTTTAAAAAAATAATTTTTATAAACGGCTGGCGTGCACAAAAACCAAAATTCATTTTTTTCAATTTTGATAGAAAGAGAAAATGCTGAAATAACACGTATGTAGCACCGTAAAAAAACATTTATTGAATAAACCCAAACAGAACTAAACACCCTTTAAATTAACTTGAAACACCCCCAACCCCACCAAACCCACTCCTTTTTCTCTTCGGGCTACAGTGCGACTGCATACGGGAATTCAATTAGTCTTCAGTAATTTCCCATGTGATTAATGGGGCCCGGATCTTTTGCACTTGCGTTTGATTTGTGACGAGTGTCCCTTGCACGTGTTTAGATATTGAGGTCCAGAAAAAAATATATTATGGTGGGATACTTGTCACACACTGAATGATCATATAGGGAAAAGAGCATATAGTGAAGAATAGACGTGTTCAGTCTATTAGAATTTTGAAAAAAGACAAACCTGAACTCAGCCCATGAATAGGTATAGTTAAGAAGTGCAGGAGATCGGGAGTGGCAATTATAATTATATATGTTTCATTGGACGTAATACTAGCTTAAAAAAAAAGCAGTACTTATCACTATAGTTCTAAATCGTAAGTGCAGGTTTCTTATATTTTTTACTGACATGGAGCATTATTGATTTTACAGCTTACTAAATAGTCATCGTGTTCAATTAATTCTTGCTCCTATATTTCACATTTCACATGTTCACAGCCATTTTGTTTGTTCAGAGGCTCCATACACAAATATGATTAATCCAAGGCAGAGAAGGCAAAGGGTTTAGGGAGGAATTTATAAAGTTTAGACCTTTTCTCCCTCTCCACCTTTCAACCTGTATCTTTTCCAAAATTCATAAAAGCCGGATTTTCAAAATCTAAACCCTTTGTGCATATGAAAATATAAAACTCTCACAACCTTGTTTTGTTCGTATTTGAAGGTGGACAAATCAAATTGGGTCCAAAATTTATATTTAATTTCTTGTTATATATAAAAAATAAATAAGCAAAATAATATAAATAAATATAAAAATTTTCAATTATTTAATTGAAACATGTAAAAAATAGTATTAAATTTAACAGCACATAATGCATAAATTCATATGCCTTCAAATAATGATTTAATTATAATTACTAGGTGTATTTTAGTAAATTAAATCTACAGATCGAGGAGGATCAGGCCAGGTTGAGGGAAGCTTCCGTAAACTTTCTATTAATATCATAATTTTAATCTAACCAAACATATCCGTCGGAATCCTGCCTGCTCACAATTGGACAGGATATGGGTGTCCAATTCTCTACATGAACCGGACGGTACTGGGATCAATCATTCTGATACGTAGGGCCCATATGTACAGAAGTGATGACAAATAATATAAAAATAGTAAGTTGATTAAAGAATGGGCAAAGTCACAGAGTCACAGAACCGGTAAATGGGGTCTAAGCTAACTGTAACTTGCCATGTGATTCACATTGCAGAGGTTGAGGTCCCACTAGGCCCATTTGGTAGATCAGGCCAAATTCATAATTACAGATATATAATTCCAAGAAAATACTTTTGTTGGTCATTTGAGGCCTCTCTGACCAACAATGTACTGTCTTTTTTATTTTCTCAGTTGAAAAATCATTTTTTATATGGACTAATAATTTATATAATGGATGGTGGGCCCCCATATTCCAGCCAACTGTATGGCTGCATTGGCTCTATGTTTAATAATTTGTTAGTGCTCGATTCATGGACTACTTGGCGCTAGATTCATGGATCGGACCCCATCGGTTTCGGTTCAGTTGTAAAAAAAAAAATATCAACGCTTTCATAAGAGTGACAGCTAGCTGAGTTTTTTACGAGTTATTTGAGTTTGATTGGGTTTAAATCGAGCTTCGAGTCTAGGTCAGACCTAATAAAGCTTGGTTCATGAGAATTACAACTTTAATCAAGCTTCTACAAACATACATGCATACATATTCACATATATACATATATATATTATATTTTATTTTTTTATATAATAATAATAATAACTGATTATTATAATTATTAATTTTTTAAATATAAAAATAATAATTTTTTATATAGAATTTTTACTTTTATAAAGCATTTGACTCACAGTCGAACTCGAACTTATGAACTTTTGATTCGAGTCAAACTCGAGTTTAAGTCTCTAACTCGAATCAAGCCCTAATACTATCTTGACGAGTCGAGCTCGAATAACTAATAACTATATAGATAATTTGGCTCAGTTTGAAATCACCCCTACTTTTAACTAGATGGGAAATTCAGTACTCATTGACCAAAGGTTCTAAGTATCGATACAGGTCGATACACCCTACCGACCTATCGTCCTTTGTCAATGCTCTTTTTTTAAAATTAGTTCAGAATGATCAATTCAAGTCTTGACTACACTCTGAATTATGGTCTGACTTAATATACCCCTATAGAGATGTATCGAGAAGGCCTGATATGATACATATTGGCCAATACAAACTATACTTAACGATATTTTGAATCTTGGACCAACCATTTAAACCTACGCCCTAAGCTTGTAGGAATTTGGCCAATTCGCCGCCCTCCTCAATTGGAGTTAATTACAGCTATTCCTCTACACATTTATTTTTCCTCTCAAGATTTCTTTGTACTTTTTTCATACTTTGTCTTTGAGATTACCGCTCCCATTTTTTTAATGGATTGTGCTGTGTTTGATACTATTGCTATTTCTACCTTTAAAGTTTTGGAGCTTTGATCAATACAAATTGATGAAATGAATGTGTGGGACTAAAATAATATTAAATTTGATGCTTTTTACGTAGAAACATCAATGCTATCAAACACAACCTATAAAAGATGGTTAAAAGTAAAACATCTACCAGAAATGTGTTGTAAGTTCAAGGGGTTAAAGCCTAAAAGAATGAAGACAAAAATAAGAAATGATTTAATTGTTATACTTTCTTTCTTTCACCAAACACCAAACAAAAGGTGTTTGGTGATATGTAATTGTTATACTTTCTTTCTTGAATCTTGTTAAGCCAAAAGCGAGAACATGGTCAAACATAATACCATAAAGCCAAAATGTGGTCAAAGAGAATAGGTAGGTCCTACATTTACCTTTTTGTTCCTAGCACCAAGCTGGAAAATAGAAAAATTTTGCAAATTGAGTTTTTTGTTAATTCGTTTTAGATGGAGGTATCTATTTAGTCCATCAATATTATTTATTTATTTACTTATTATTTAAATAGAGGGTGGGCCTTGGCCTAACTATTAATATTGGATTGCTCCATTATAATTTAGATCATCAAGATTTAAGTCTTGGAAATAGCTTCTTTGTATATACAAGAATATAGCTGTGTGCACCTATCCTTCTCCAGACTAGTATTGGTAGGAGCGTCGTATATTGGGTAAGGACAGATTCACTAGGTGTTTGGCATTGGTGTTGGGAATATTGCATTGTTTTCTGAAACAAGCGGTGTTTATTTTTTATTTGGAACCGATGCTGTCATATAGGCTGTTTTCTGAGAAAAGAGCACTAGTTTTATTTGGTACTAGTGCTGGCAGCAAGGTTTTCAACATGGTCTATACTATCCAATATGGTCCTCAGCAAAATCCCTATGTTTTGAACATCACGGGTGATAGTTTTTTAACTCAACCATATGGTTTAAAAAGAAAGTTGATGTGATTAAGTGATTCTACGAATCTTCGGTGATATTCTTATATTGTATAAAATGAAGGGTTTAAAGTATCAATATAATACTTCCGATACAAGGAGTATTGTATTCATATCCATAACCATGGGTACGGAATGCTATGACTAGGTATATATCCCATAAGCCATGAATATGAGACTCAAGCTCGAAAGTACACATGGGACTTGTTAAAATGCAATATTATTGTATACACTTAACAAAATCTATAAGGGATAAGTAGACTGCACTCCATCTCAGAATTTTGAATTCAACTGCAGACCTATAACAATTCAAAATTTCAAATACCTCCATCTATAACACCAATACCCATTTATGTATTTGCATCAATTCCGAACTGGCACCTACCCCAATTATACGGTGGAACTAAGATTTATTAGGGTGGACTGAACAGTAAAAACCCCAATATATAATTATATATACTTTTAACATATTATATGTATTTTTATATATTATATATTATATATTTTTAACATTAAATTATATTTTAATGTGTTATATATTATTATTAATATATATGATAAACAAATGACCTTAAAAGATCAAAGTTGGATGGTGATATAGATGAATAGCTTCTATATCACCAATGGAATGTTGGTTATTGTTTTATTGATTCGTGATTACATTTGTCTTCACAAATGCAATTTTGGAAGCATTTTTGTCAAAAGTAAGGCTGTCAATGGACCGGGTGTAGGTATTTGACCCGATCCAATGCATGTCGGTTACATATAGTCCGGATCCAAATAGATTCAAATTCGATGGAAAGGGAATCCAATTCCATTTATTTTAATGCAAATGGGTCTGATGGATATGAAATAACAAAATTTACATAGAAACTAATATATATAATAAGAAACTACAGAAAGTATCAGAAATTATAGAAAAGATATAAAAAGTTTTTCTAATATGCTGGCAGTAATTCTTGTGGATTAAAGCAATTGTCGGTCCCTAAACAGATTCACCTCATAGAGGCATAACTAAAAGCGGGATGAATTCGATCTTATTCTCTCATCATGTTAGGCTTATATTCAAAGCTAAATTAAGTAAAAATGTAAAATGGCATCGCTTGAGCTTTGCTAGCTATCAGACTAAAGAAACCTCCTTCTCTATGGTCCCTGCACTGCAATTGGCTGTCCTGACTAAGACCATTTGCAGAAAATAACTTGGTCTGCTTTCTCTACCTTGTGATCTTACTTTGGCAATCCCCATGTGATTGGTTGGAGCAACACAAAATGTTGCTTTCTTGCTGCGTACAGTGAATCTGAGTTTTTCACTAAGGACATTTTAAAAGGGGTGTGCTTTAAAAATAAAAAGCCCCCCTAATTTATATTTGGACTCAAATTTTGATATATCATATAATATGCACTGAGAAGTTTGATCTCAACAGTCGAAGATCTGATCTTGGAGTTGATAAAACCTTGCATCCAGTCGACTGTTGGATGAATATGATGGTATTATCATAGTCCAACAGTCGAAGATCTGATCTCAACAGTCGGTATTATCATAGTCCAACTTGAAAGTAAAAGACAAACAGAGGGGAAATTCTTAAGAAATTTCTCAAAGAACTTTTCCTCATCAAATGTCAAATGGGGTTAGAGGGGGTTGAGAAAAATTTATGCTTACCACCCCTTTTTTGTAGCAAACGCGGCCCAAAGGATCTTAAGGAAAAAGAAAATTGTGAGAAAATCCTTCAATGTTGCTCATTCATGTTGGTTTCAGCTTCAGTTTCTATAGTTGGGAGGTGTTAGATTGTTAGTTCACTAGATTTTGGCATGTTTTTAGAGAATTAACCTTATCATTTCTGTGTTTTTGCAAATTTGCAGAGGAATAATCTGTTTTAAAAATAACTTTTGAGTTTTTGATTTATATGAAAATTGCTTGAACTAATTCATTTTTGGGCTCAAAATTCATTCTAAAAGTTGATTTTTTTTATCTATAAAGTTTAGCTTTAAAAAGGAATCACTTTTAACACAAAACTCATTTTGAATTTCTGGAGCAGGACATTAACCAAACAAACTAATTTCCCACGAGATGATGAATGTAAGAGTAACTCACGACAACCCTGTGAAGCATGGTTGGTGGTGCATGAAAGGGTAAGGGTGGTCAGTGGTCCTTAATGGGATCAAGTGCCACTTGACCCAATAAATTGATGCTGAACCCGAACCCGAACCAACTGTATGGCTGCATATCCTTCAACAGTTAGGAGCTAGCGAAAATGTTTACTTTTATGAGTTTAGTGTAATTGAAAACTATATTAATGATTAATCATGATTGATGCAACTTCTTCAGCATTTAATTTTGACTATAGTAATTTTACTTGATCAATACCACCCCAGCCATTGATTTCGATGACTATTCTGTCTATCTCTATCTCATATTTCACGTGGGTCGGGCGACCCAAATCCCAATCAATAGAATAAGACCAGTAACTGATCCTGTTATTAAGCGGGTTTATTAGTTATTAGGTCTGATCCAATAAAACTTCAATGCAATTAATGCTTCATTCGTATTTTGGTAAGTTTTTCCTGGGAAATACTTATTTATCTATGTTTATATTATTTATAAAAATGTGAATGAAATATACTGGCTTTTAGAATTTTTATTGGACAGTTTTATCCCTATATTTTGAGGTCTTTGAAGGGTATACATGTAACTATAATTTGATAAAATATTGCACATTAATTAATACAATTAAAGAATGAATAGAACAGAATTTTGGTTTTGTTTAAAAAACAGCCAGTTAATAAATATAGTTGACATTACTTTTTTCTTTATAATTGATATAATAAGTTGAGGCTGGTCGCTTTAGTATATGAAGCCTAGGAAGAAACATTTAATTACCCCTTGCAACTAACAACAGCTATAACCTAGTAAGGGGTAGTAGCAGAATCAAAAGCATGAATCGATCAATTTTTACCCCCTCAACTCTAATACAGCTACAAAAAAAAACCTTGTCTTCTCCTAAACCGCATATCCCCCTGACCACCTAGAGAGAGAACCTCCGCTTACTAACCCTCCTCCCTGCTCAAAAAACCATGGCGACACATCATCTCTGCACTTCTCCAGCACTGGCACACAAGTACCGACCGACCAATCGCTTTGCCTTCAGCTTCAAGCCACACCGTCTTGGACCAGTCGGCCACTCCTTGTCTACTGTAGTTCGGTCTTACAAGGTGACAATCGAGCACGATGCTCGTGCCAAGACAACCATTGATGTAGACCTAGATGAAACTATCCTCGCCAAGGCACTAGACTCCAGCTTGACCGTCCCACATAACTGTAAGCTTGGTGCGTGCATGACGTGTTTGACTCGACTGGTGAGCGGCGAGGTTGATCAGAGCGAAGGCATGTTCAATGATGATGTCGTTGAACGCGGGTACACACTGCTCTGTGCTTCCTACCGTCGATCTGATTATCACATTCGGACCATCCAGGAAGAAGAATTGTTGTCACTGCAATTGGCAACTGCAAATGATTAGGTGCAAAGCAGCGAATGTTTATACCTATTACTTCTCCCCCTCCTCCTTTTTTGTAATTTGGACACTTGGAGAGAATAATAGAATGAAGCCTGTTATTTTAGTTCTACAACCTTTACTGCAGTTGTTTATGAGTTTTGAGAAGATTATTAGTTTTGTTCTTACAACTCACACGAAACAGTCTATATCCATATAGGATTTTAAACTCAGAGAAAGGACAAAACTTAATAAAATCCTTTCAAGGTTGTCTTCAAAAATGAGAATAGGTTGATGGAGAAAATAAAAAGAAATGCACATTCATTCAATAAAATGAAATTAGTAAGAGTGGAAGAAAGGTAATGTTAAGTTGTTAATCCTTCTCATCATGGATTATTTAAATAGTGATGGCCAATGTTTTCAATTTGCCATTGACTAGCCGGTTTAACTGCCCAAACCATCACTCAATCAAGATTCTGGGTTCAGTTTGAGTAAATCCGAAGAGAGGTTAAAAACCATTGACTTGATAAAAAAAACATCCAACCTATATAGTTGGACCATTGCCCCATTCGACCCGGTGATTGGGCCGCGGGTTGCATATTAACCATGTATGCAAACTTTGGGAGGCCTAACTTTGCATTTCGATGTCCGACTGTGGTGATTTTTTTTATTTTGGGTAATTTTTTGATATTTGTGCATCCCAATGTTCCATATCCAGTTATTTTTGTCAAAACCCCTTTTTGCCTCAAATTGCAATTTTTAATATTTTTTATGAACAAAAAATTTAAAGCTAAATAAAATCATAAATTAGACACCCCATTTTTATGTCATTCAGTTATTTTGCAACACTTTGAGCTTCAAGCATGCTTTAGCTAACCTCTCAACTGACCTGGGGGCATTTTTGAAATTTTACAAAAGTTAGGGCCTCAGAAATCCGAGACCATAAGTACGTAGAGCAAAAAATCCAAATCCAATAACACTAAGATCACTTGAATCTGACATCGTTTACCCCTTCATCTTAAGACCCAAAATCGGAACCAATTCCGATCGTCCGATCGGAGTCATTTTGATCCTAAACCTCATTTCATGTCAAATCAGAAATCCAAAAACATATGTATATCCCATAAATCCAAATCCAACGACACCAAGATCACCCGAATTTGACACTATTTACCCCTTCATCCTAAGACACGAAGCCAAAATCGATTCCGATCGTCCGATTGAGATCATCTTGATCCTGACACCTCAGTTCATGTCAAATCAGAAATTTGACACCATAGGTACATAGAGCCTAAAATCCAAATCAAACAACACCCTAATCATTGAAATCCGACACCATTTACCTCTTCATCTTAAGACCTAAATCCAGAGTCGATTCCGATTGTCCAATCGGAGTCATCTTCATCCTAAACCTCATTTCATGTTAAATCAGAAATCCAAAACCAATAGATCCCAAAAATCCAAATCCAATGACACCAATATCACCCAAATCCGACACTGTTCATCCTGTTATCCTAAGACTCGAAGTTAGAACCAATTCCAATCGTCCGATCAAAGTTATTTTGATATTGAATCTCATTTCACATCAAATCATAAATCTAAGACCATAGGCACATAGAACCCAAAAATCCAAATCCAATGACACCAAGATCATTCGAATCCAACACCGTTTACTCCTTCATCTTAAGACCCGAAGTCAGAACCAATTTCGATTGTTCGGTCGGAGTTATTTTGATATTGAACCTCATTTCACATCAAACCATAAATGTAGGGAGAACCAAAAAATTCAAATCCAACATTAATTACCCCTTCATCTTAAGACCTGAAGTTGAAACTGATTCCGGTCGTTCGATCGGGATCATTTTGATCATGAACCTCATTTTATGTCAAATTAAAAATCTGACAGCATAGTTACATAGATAGCCAAAAATCTATATATATATATATATATTGAATAGGTGGTCTTTGACTTTTGAAATTTTTATTGGACCACAAATGCCCCTCTCTAAAGTTTGAATTGGAAAATAATATAAGTTAAAATTGTTATTTTACATCTTCATTTAATGCCTTTATACTATTATTAAAAGTGTGAATAATGGTGTAGAGCTTTTGTATTATAATACCCTTATTTTTTTAATTTAATTCCTCTCTAATTGTGAGGGCACAAAATGTAATATGAACTAAATTTCTTTTCATTAAATTTCCTCTCATTAAGTTGTATTATTAACTCCCATTCCTTTATTGAATCCTATATTTAAGATATTATTTTCACAAAATAAAAAATATAAATTTTGTCAATTAGATTTATATGCAATGCTTTTAACGATATAAATGCATGTTTTTTTTTAAATTTATCCCAAAATGGAACTATTTTTCCATCATCGTTGGTGAATAAGCAATTCAGTCATCTGAGTCAAGTGGGCTAATCCATGATGTCATAATTAAATAAAAACTTTAAAATATAAACAAATAACAAATGTAGAAAAACCGGGTACACACACACACACATATATATATATACACACACACACACACTCTTATTAAAGCAAAAATAAGTATGATAAATAATAATTATTCTTATTCATGGAAAGCAATCCAAAAGTAAAAATTATTTTTGTGGTGGCAAGTCAACATTTCAATTCAACCTTTTGAGTTAAATATGCCAACCTTTAATATCATAATTAAATAAAAATGGAAAAATATAAAAAAGCACACAAAAAACATTATGTAATGATACAAAAATTTGTAAATAACATTTAGGCACCTATCTAATATTTTTATATTAATCATATTAAAAAAATAAGTGTGATAAATAATAATTTCTTTATTGATGTTAGAAATAAAATTTAAAATTTAAAACCAAACTAAAAATGAAATTATTTTATTGGTGGTAGGTTAACAATTCAACCTTTTGGATGGTATGTGTCAATCATTGATTTCATGCTTAAACAATAAAAATCAGAAAAAAAAAGATAAAAATACAAAAAATATGAAAAAGTAGAAACTCAATAGAAAACATTTGGATGCATATCTAATATTTTATATTAATCATATTAAAAGTTAGACACGATAAACAATAATTTTTTTAACTTTTTATTGATGATATAAATAAAATACAAAATTCAAAATTAACTAAAAAGTGAAATTGTTTTCTTATTTGATGGTAGATCAATTCAACATTTCAGGTCAAATGTATTAACTTGTGAAGTTATAATTAAATAATAAAGATTTTATTTTAAAACAATAAAAACACAAAAGTATACAAAAAATATATACATTATATAGAAAACATCTAGGTATATCTCTATATTAATAAACCATAATAAGTGTAACAAATAAGAATAATTTTATAGACATAAAAATATAAAAAAATTGTAAAACTTTTAGAAACATATTATACACTATCATCATTATAAAACTTTTAGAAACTTATTCCAATTCTAATTCTAATTCCTGTTTGAACCAAAACAGACTATGGGGGTAGGAACATTTCGATTCTCAAGGAATTTTGATTCCAATTCAGATTCCGATTCCGACTATGGGACCCTAAGTTTTATAATGTGTACAAAAAAGTTTTACTTGTATCAAATCTATAGCTGCCTCGGTATGGGCTCTGGACCATTGACAATCAAAGCCGGACAAAAGAGGACAAAATGGAGAAGGGCGTCGCTTAAGCCCAAAGGTTTGGGTGCCCTACGGCCCACGGCCCACCTACAGGATCTTGGCCATCGTTTCCGGTTCCTCGTCCCCCGTGGTGTTCCAGCAAAAGTGGGGCTCTTGTCCACCGAAAGCGGTGACAGCAAGTGTCCTCCGGTATAGTACCTTTCCGGCATCAAAGATTCAACCATCAAATTAAACCGAGGGAAAAAGGTTAAATTGTATGGTACCACTGTTACGGAAGTCGAATGGTTATTAATTTATGGCCTATTTGGCAAGTCTTTTTGAGAAGATCTTCTTGTAGCTCTGACAGCCAATAGACATATTGAGCTTTTGACATAAGATCTGAGCAGCCCAAAGACCGTTTGACAAACGTGCATCTTTTCGTGCATCAATTCGGGTCTTTCCGCATGAGATTAAAACGTGAAAGATGCGAGAAGCTTCAAACCCAAAATGGGCTTTGCACATCTTTTCGGCACTGCATTTTTTGGCAGCTAGATCTTTTGTATGCTAAATGAGAATAGACCGATTTTCGGTCTTCCCGACTTGTAAACAGCCAAAAAAATACATGGAAAGACACGCTAAATAGGCCCTTATTGTTGAATATTTATACCGTAGAAGTCACTACTTGGGGCTGTTTCATCTGTTTCAAATGGTCCAGTCACAAGGTCCCATTACTGTCATAAAATTAATGTTTTTTTTTATAAAAAAAAAAAAGTAATGTTTTCAAATTTTAATGGGTGCCACATAGGATATTGTGCTTCAACGGCCAAAAAACCTATTTGTTAATTGTTAGAATGTTTTTTAAGTGAGAAACGAGCGAAAACAGAAATAACTAGACATCAGTGTAACTCATAACCACTTGAAACATTAAAAAGGTATTTCAAGCAAAAAGCTAGTGTTTCTCGCAATGATGATGTGGCATGATAACAACATTGTCAAATGCCAATGTAACCTTTTTAACATCTCTCCAATATAGGTGAACCATTGCATGCTATCCTACATGGCAGCGACATTGCCAAACTGTTTTGTGGCCGTTTCTAGTGAGGTATTGCACTGCTGTTTCCAGTAGAAAATACATCACTGAAAACAACCACGGTACGGTACCAAACACCTACTGAATCGCCCAGTTGGACCAGTTGATCCATCATCCAATCAGGTTTTTGGGGTCATTTAGCCTCTAAAGTCTAAGCCACTTGCTTGCAAAATGAAAATTGTTGATTCAATCAATAACTCAATACCCAACTGGTTAAACCATTGAAGACTCATTTAATGAGTAATGGATTAGATATTAATTCTTCTTTTTTTGTACTTTTACCCATTTCCATTATCAATAATGATAATTCTGAATGGAATGACTTATTTAGTGGATAAAATAATTAAATATTAAAATATTTGACAATTTAGTACTCAATCTAACTTTTGAGATAAAGTTGATGAACAGAAAGATGTATAGCTTTTTATTTTTATTCTAGTGAATGAGTTTTTTTTTTAATATTTTATTATTTAATTACTTTATCCACTAAGAGACAAAGCAATAAATTATTCAATTAGAGTGAAATCAACATTCTCAAGCAAGCCCCAAGTAGAAGAAAGTTTTTCTTTTCTTCTATTTAATCTTTGATGGTAAAGAACTATTTATATAGAATATGTTACATACATGTTTGGTGAGGACTGAGGAGACAACCAGTCAAGCACGGCTCTTTTCTGAAGTCAAGACTGGTTACATGGTTGGTGGGAGGGATGATGTTGTCTACCAAAGTAATGGGCATTTCATGTGGATATGTCATTGGGTAGAAATTAGTCATGGGAGGTGACATTTTGAGTCAAATATTGGGAATAGGATGTAGAGATTATGGCCATTGTTATATAAAAATGAGCGCTCTCTCTCTCTCTCTCTCAGACATAAACACGCAACTTTTGAACACACAGAGAATTCCTGTGGTTCGATTCGTTTTTCTATAAAATGGGTGTAAAAGTTTGTCGGTTGAAATAAGGTCAGATATTATTTCTGCTCCTTTCTACCCTTTCTAATTTATTGCATTGTAAATGGAAATGAATGCATAAATTTCCTTGTAAAATGAGAAAAAAAAGCATATTTATTAACTCAATCCAGTTGAAACGAACGGAGACAAGGGAAAAAATGACTAGGAAATGTTAGGATTTAAGAAAGTAATAGAAAGAAATAACCTAATTTATTAGCTCAATCTAGTTGAAACTGGGTGTAGATGGGCCGGGTTGATGTGAGCCCAAGAAACTAGTTACTACTAGGGATGTCAATGGACCGGTTTCGGATTGGACCCCATCCAAACCAAAATCAATTGAATTGGACCAGTGCAGACTTAATGATCCAAAATATTTATTGGATTGGACTGGACCTATTCCATCCATAATGAATTTATATTGGATTGGGTTGGATTGAGCCAATATCTGATCCATTGATAGAAGATAGGAATATAGGTGTCAATGGATTAGAATTAATCTAAATTAAAACAAATTTGGACAGATTGGATGGTCCAGACATTGAATTGGATTGATCCAAAATTATCCAAAATATTCATTGGATTGGATTGGACCTGGTCCATTTGTAACGGACTTGCATTGGACTGGATTGGATTAGACCAAATCCAGTCCAATTGACAACCCTAATTACTACTTTGTCACAAAGCTAGGCTCAAACACTATAAATACAAAATAACTGGATTGGGCCATTGATCATAGGTCGAGTTTCCGCTTTTTAATATCAGACTCAGTTTTAGGCCCAAAGCCAGGTCCAAGGCAGACTAAGAATTATTTCTTAATATATATATAAAACAAAGTGGTCAAAAAAATTTTTCCTTTTTATTTCCTTTTTTTATTCCATGTCATTTTTGAAACAACCAATGAGTTGCACTTTCTAAGAACCTAAATAATCTCTTCTCCTAAAATTTCTCCTAAACTACCCCCCAACTTTCTCCAAAATTATCTCTAATTTAGTAGAGAGTTTATCTCCTAAATTATCTCTAATTCCTATTTATCCTCTCCCTACTTTTTATCTATATCTATCTAAAGAAAGTTGATGAGGGTGGATTTGGCCCTCCAATGATATTGTGACACATGACACCTCAGAACAACTAGGTGACAACTGGAACCACTTTGGCAACAACTTGCCTTAGCCAAGTTGATGGTGTCCCACCTGGCGGCCTGGCACACATTCTACTATAAGAGTACTGACTTAAGCATCGGAGTGACCTCGCTGGGTTAGCCACCCCGGGTCCTCTGACATTTGGTTCCTTGTAGGTCTCTAAAGAGCAACGAAGCTCATCAATCCAGCTCGCTGCCAGGCAACTCGGCACTAGACAGCTCACCACCAGGCAGCTCGCCACCAGGCAACTCCACTTCGGCCTGAGTCATCGGCCACTTGGAAGTAGACCAAATGACAAGGTACTTACCCAAAAAATTGATACATCACCAAAAATTGATACATCAATTGGCGCCTATGCCAGGCCGCCAGGTCGCGCCAGTGCCAGGCTGCCAGCTTGTGCCTGTGCCAGGCTGCCAGGTTGTGCTAGGGCTAGGCCGCAAGGTCGCACCTATGCTAGGTCGCGCCTATGCTAAGCCGCCGGGTGGGACACCATCAACTTGGCTAAGGCAAGTTGTTGCCAAAGTGGTTCCGAGTGTCACCTAGTTGTTCTAAGGGGCCATGTGTCACAATATCGTTGGAGGGCCAAATCCGCCCTCATCATTTGCCCCCCCACTCCCGAGCCGAAAGTAACTCAGCGAAGGGAATAGATTTCTCCTTTTTGCCTGGAATGAATAATTCGATGAGCTCGTAAGCGTCGATTCAAATCCTTAGGCTCTAGGAGCGACTCACTGTCCGCTCCTTGATTTTTCTCATGCCGAAAAGGCGACTGGGTCTTATATGGCGAGGAGGTCTTCGCTAGTTCGGTATTTTGGCCCTTAGGCTCTGGGAGCGACTCGTAGTTCACTCTCCTTGATCTTGCCCATGTTGAAGAGGCGGTTGGGTCTTATGTGGTATTTTAGCCCTTAGGCTCTGGGAGTGACTCGTACTCCACTCTCCTTGATCTTTGATTTTGCCCATGCCGAAAAGGCGATTGGGTCTTATATGGTGAGGAAGTCTTTTATCATTTTGCCAGTTCGCGCCTGGGCCAGGCCGCCAGGTCGGCGCCTGGGCCAAGCCGCCAGGTCGCGCCAGGGCCAGGCTACCAACTCGTGCCTATGCCAGGTCGTGCCTATGCCAGGCCGCACCTGTGCCAGGCCGCGTCTGGGCCGCCAAGTCGGCGCCGTAGAGCAACGATTGTCTTGCATCAGCCTCGTTAGTGACGTCGGTTACCCACTCACCAACTCGCACGAGAGCCTTGGAAGGCTCGACCGGCAAGGGTGTCCATGCAGTCTGTTGGCCACCTACTCCCGTGAAAGCCACGTAGAGCTCATCTTTGTAGAGGGTACCTCGCGAAGAGGACTGCTGAGGTTTTATATGAGTTGAAATAAAGTTGGTAGAGTTGCTTAGTCTGTTGGCCATCAACTTCCTGCAATCTTTGAGTTCATAAAAAATGGAAACTATAAAGTGAGAGCTTTAGTTTCTAAAAGTTGAGGACTTAGCCTTTTAGATGATGAGAACTTAGTTTTTTGTAGTGTTTCCCACAGACAGCGCCAATTGATGGATCGACTTTTTGTGCTAAGTTCCTTGTCATTTGGTCTGCTTCCAAGTGGCCGATGACTCAGGTCGAAGTGGAGCTACCTGGTGGCAAGCTGCCTAGGGACGAGCTGCCTGGTGGCGAGCTACCTATGAGGAGTCGAGCTGCCTGGGAGGTGCCAAGCTGACCAAGTGCCGAGCTGCTTGGCGGCGAGCTGGATTGATGAGCTTCGTTACTCTTTAGAGACCTGCAAGGAACCAAATGTCAGAGGACCCGGGGTGGCTAACTCGGCGAGGTCGCTCCGATGCTTAAATCAATACTCTCATAGTAGACTACGAGCTAAAAATCACAAAGTATGAGAGCTAGAATTTGCTTACTTGCTTACTTGCCTCTGGGGTTGGTGCCTTTTTATAGGCATTGTTTGGCGTGGGCTTCACGCACCATATCCAAGATTTCTGCGAGGTCGTCAAAGTGGTTCGAGATACCTGGAGGTAACCGCCATGCACGTTGACCACCCTCCGGATCGTTCGGCATGTGGCCCAACTTCCAAGGATCGTGGGAGTGTTAGGATATGCATGCCAAATTTGTCAGTGAGCACGTCTCACAGGTCGCTAGGTCAGCCCCTGTGCCAGGTCGCGCCTAGGCTAGGCCTTCAGGTCGGCGCCTAGGCCAGGCCGCCCGGTCGCGCCTGTTCCAGGCTGTCAGGTCGCGCCAGAGCCAGGTCGCGCCAATGCCAAGCTGCTAGCTCGTGCCTGTGCCAAGCTTCCAACTCGTGCCTGTGCCAGGCTGCCAACTCGTGCCTGTGCCAGGCTGCCAACTCGTGCCTGTGCCAGGCTACCAGGTCGTGCCAGGGCTAGGTTGCCAAGTCGCGCCTGTGCCAAGTCACGCCCGTGCTAGGCCGCTAGGTGGAACACCATCAACTTGGCTAAGGCAAGTTGTTGCCAAAGTGGTTTTGGGTGTCACCTAGTTGTTGCCAAATCCGCCCTCATCAAAAGTTTAGATTAAAAAAGTTAAGAATTATTTAAATATTCTAACAAAATTATATAATATCTTTAAAATATTTATTAAAAATACAAAAAATAATTTTATATTTTTACAAAATATATCACAAAATTATGTACTAACAATTTAAATTATGTTTTTTTGGATTATCAATTTAAATGTTTTTCAAATATTTAATATAATGAAATATCCTTAAATAAATAAAATTTAAATAACAAAAATTTTTAAATAGTTTATAGATTATTTAAATATTTATCATAACTAGATTTTAAATAGTTAAAATAAAGGAATTATGTAATAAATTTAAAAAATCTAAAAAGTAGAAAATTAATTATAACATAATATTGTAAATAACTAATTTCACTTATATCAAGTAATAATTGGACAAAATAACTTTAAAAAAATTAATATTTATTACAAATAATTTTCAACTCTTAATTTGTATTTATTATATAATTATATATATTAAAATTAATATTTAATGTATTTCAGTAATTATTTATTGTTTTCGTTATAGATGTATTTTCAATGATTATGTATAAATTTATTTTGTTTTGTTATTTAACAAAAAAGTTCAATAATAATTGGAGATTAAACTACTATTATTGAAATTTTTAAATTTAATTTATTGTATTTTTGTTATAACTTATTGATTAATTAATAGTTATTAGAAATTAAACTATTCATTGACTAAGTTAATATATTTTTAGTACTTATTTATTTTTGTAATTTTTGTATTTTTTCATTACCAATATATTTTCAATAGTTGTGTATTTTCACTTAAATTTTCAATAATTATTGGAGATTAAACTATTGTTATTTATCAGAGATAAGACTATTAATTTAGCTAAAGTTATGAGTGTTCATGAGTTGGTTCAGTCTGGTCGTGAGCTATTTGGCCAACCAAATTGACCTGGTCAAGTTGGGGAGTTGGTTAGATGAAACCGACTAACCTTTTTGTGAAAATCGACCCACTCAAGTTGTATCGATTTGGGTCGGCTTTCACAAAAAGTCAGTCAGTTCAAAAGATTTAAACTTAAAAATTAAATTTAATTTTAAAAATTCCAGTGCAATTATTAAAAATAAATTTAAAAATTAGATTTATGAAATAAAACATTTTAAACTAAGAAATATGGGAATTTTTTCACTTTTTCATATTAAAAATTATATTTAAAATCTAAAATATTAATACAAAATTAATAATGAAATTATGTAATAATAGTATAAATTATGATTTTATGGATAATTAAATTCAATAAATAATTAATATTTTAAAATTTAAATATTTTACAAATTATTTTATTTAAATAACAAAATATTTAACATAACTAGATTTTAAATAGTTAAAAAAGAAATTATGTAATAAATTTAAAAAAATTCTGAAAAGTAGAAAAATAATTATAAGATAATATTGTAATTAATAATAATTTAATATTTTTACATAATATTCTAAATAACTATGTTCTATTGTATCAAGTAATAATTCGAGAAAATAGCTTTCAAATAAATTAACATTTACTAATAATAATTTTAAACTCTTAATATGTATTTATTATATAATTATATATATATTAAAATTAATATTCATTGTATTTCAGTAATTATTTATTGTTTTTTGTGATAGATGTATTTTCAATGATTATGTATAATTATTTTGTTTTCTTATTTAACAGAAAATTTTCAATAAATATTGGAGATTAAACTACTATTATTGAATTTTTTTAATTTAATTTATTGTACTTATTGTATTTCTGTTATAACTCATTGCTTAATTAATATTTATTAGAGATTAAACTATTATTTGAGATTATACTATTTATTGACTAAGTTAATATATTTTTAGTACTTATTATATTTTTGAAATTATTGTATGTTTTCATTACTAATATATTTTCAATAATTGTGTATTTTCGCTATAAATTTTCAATAATTATTGAAGATTAAACTATTGTTATTTATCAGAGGTAAGACTATTAGTTTAGCTACAATTATGGGTGTTCATGAGTTGGTTTGGTCCGGCCATAGGCTATTTGGCCAACCAAATTGACCTGGTCATGTTGGGGAGTTGGTCAGCTAAAATTGACTGACCTTTTTGTGAAAACCAATCCACTCAAGTTGTATCGGTTTGGGTTGGTTTTCACAAAAGGTCAGTCAGTTCAAAAGATTTAAACTGAAAAATTAAATTTATTTTTAAAAATTATAATACAATTATTAAAAAGTAAATTTAAAAATTAGATTTATGAAATAAAACATTTTAGACCAAGAAATATAGGAAATTTCTCACTTTTTTATATTAAAAATTATATTTAAAATATAAAATATTATATATATCCATGGTTAGGTTGTTCGATTTTTGTCGGTTTACAAATGGCCAAAGTGAAACTGATCCAACTTGGTCAAATTGGAAAATTTTTGAACCAAAGCTGACCTAAAATACTAGAAAACCGACCGACTCGGGTCGAGTTGATTGGGTTGGTTAGTTTCATTAGTTTGATGAATAAACCTAACTGAAATCAATTATTGTTATTTTTGTATTATAAAAAAATTATTAAAAGTAGTATATAAAATATGAATAGTTATAAATTATTTAAAAAGTTGAAAATATAAAACAATTGTATACTCTTATGTGTTTCTATTAGGGTCATTTACTAGAACACACCTTATAGTTTTATATATTTACTTAAACCTACCTTATAGTTTTCATTTTACTAAAACATCTCATATATTTTACAACTTATTTACTTAGTCAACATTTCATTAAGGATTGTTTGTTTTGCCATTAGGCCCATGATTTTTTATTCCAAAAATACATTTAACACTTTTTTATACAGAAAACAAAATTGGCCAAATATAGCCAATAGAGTGGTTGCCCGTGTCTTATTAAGGGTAGGAATGGTATTTTTATTTCTATTTTCTTTTGATTAAATTTATTTAAATGAACATTAGTGTCAACATTGTCATTTTCCACTATCATCTAATGGAAGATTGATTAAATACGTTGCAAATTATAAGTGGTATTTTAGTAAAATACTAACTATAAGGTAGATTTTAGTAAATCTATGAAACTATAAGGGTATTTTAGTAAATGACCCTTTCTATTATTTATCTTTCATTATTGCATGGGTCCCCGCTAGTTTTAAAATTAAAATTTGCTTTAGGTTCCTTCTTTCTAATAAAAGTTATCCCAATAATTAATATATTTCTCTAGTTTGAGCTGTCACATGTAACTCGTTTATTTGAGGTGTTCACAAGGCAAACAAGCCCCTTGATGTCAATTTATACTACGTAAATCCTAGGAAAAAGTTTCAATAATGAGAAATATGCCTTTAGCACATTCTGTTTGGCTTCAAATGGATGTGGATTTGAATTGAATCTTATGTGTCAGATTCATATTGAACTTGAATCATATCATTGGGGTTAGTGACAGGGTACAGCGCATGAGCTCAGTAGCACAAGAGAGCCTGCCTTGCCAGGGGAGCAGCCCATCGGCCCCATCATCCCCTTAACCCCCCCAACCCCAACCCTGGTGCTGGTGGGCTACACACAACTCATGTACCGAACACCCCCTATCCTATGTAACCCAGAAACAGAAACGTGCTTATTTATGCCAATGCCCATTAGCCCATTGCCATCAGCGGAAATAAGAAACCCTCATTGGAAAAGTGAGAAGTGAGTTGTGCGATTGTCCAATTCGTCTTCAAGAAGGAAAAGTCTAATATGGATACCCAAAAGACTGTCCTATCCAACTCCTTGGCTGGTTTTAGTTTTTGCTAATTCTTACTCTTCTTAAAAGAAATGAATGATATATGGATTGAAAGTGTGGTTCTGTACCCACATTGATTTTCCATCTCTTTTCTTATGTCTGATACTTGGCAGTGCAGTTAATTCTTCAGCTGTCTAGTTTCATTCACGACCAAAAAATGTCAGCATAATTGCACTTGCACGCCAGGTAGATGCTAGCGTATTTTTGGGGGTAACAGGAAACAACTGAAATATATATATATATATATATAAATACTACTTTTATTTTTTTTTTTTGGGGGGGGGGGGTCAATAGAAATAATTAGAACCAACTATCAAAATGAAAAATATTTGTTTTTCGGTAGTCAAAATGTGAAGGCCGCAACACAAGCTCCCCCCACTTTCACAACACAGGCATGACCTTTTATGGATGCTAATACTACAAGAAACAGCTAATTTATGCAACAAAAAATATGCTCAAAGCCAGACACACGAAAGATCAACCATTCCCTTGATCTCATGAAATTTCAGCAAAAATTGGTGTCCACTTGAAAAGGAAAAAGAGAGAAAATCTAAGAAATAATGCAAACAATGCAATCCTCTGATCTGTGTTTTACTCGCGGACTTTTTGAATTCCTACCCAACGGGCATAGTCCACCCACCTGTTCAAACAAAGCATCTCTGTTAGTGAGAAACTGCAAAAAAGAGCCTCAAATCGGTTGTGATGAAATTTCAGAAGTAAGATTTTCTTACATCAAAGACCCCAAGTATGTGTTGCCTGTCCGGACTGCAAAGCAGATTGCACTCAGTAAAAGCTTGTGGTGGTGTAACAAGGGTTCCAAAATCCGTTGTTCAATAACACCAGCCAGTACTTGGTACCTGTTGAACAAAAAATGTATATATAATCAGCTCTATAAACTACAACTACAAAGGAATCAACCACAAATCCATTATAACTGAGCATTTCCTGGAACCCAGACCATTCTTATGTCACGTGATGAATATGTACCCATACATATAGTGCCTGCTTCTGGCAGGCTTTAAACCAGCCACCTTCAGCTAGGAGTCTGTCATAGCTATGTCCTAGGACCATTAGCTTTGGAATCAAGTCCAATTGTGTTAGATCATAATCTGTACCTGATGCATATCCACATCCAGGTGCAGCTAAATTATATATTTGCCTATGCCTCTCTGGATGTACATGGACAGTCTTCAAGGCAGGAAATATATCCCCTTACAAGTTTACAATCATTTCTAATAATACACTGAAAAAATCCACCAATTAATGTTCCTTTTTACCCAATCTTATATGTGAATCATATCACATTGTGATCCTGGATGAAATTGCTACCCATACAGCAAGAATACGAGGTTTCTAGAACAAGGCCACATAGAATGATAAATGATTGGCAAAAGCTCTAACTACAGATGAAGGAAAACTGAAAATAAGGATTGCAAGATGACATAGCATAGATAAAACAAAGCAAACACAATGGCATTCTTCATACCTAAGGTTGCTAGAAACGGCCATATAAACACCATAGGCAACACTGGTTGATAATAAAGGGACATCCTCAGCTTCATCAGCAAAAGACTTGTCAACAGTCTTTCTTGCATTTATCAAGGCATTGGTTACACCTGTACCAACCTGGAAGAAAAATATTCAACTTTCATCATGTACTTGCATTTACACAATTCGAGCCTTAAATACCTTTTTATGATGTCAAAATGATCTAAAATTGGGAAAGATAAATAAAAAGGGTTGAACTTTGTAAGTCAAAGTGCTTTAAAGAACAAAATAATTATAGATAAGATTAAGGGAATTGTATCAATCTCAAATATCAGAAATGCACAGAAAGTTACAGCCATGTGTAATAGAGAAGCATTAATCACTCACTTTAGAAACAATATACTTTCCCCATGAATAAAATCCTGATCATGTCCAAAGAAGTTAACTTGAGAATCTAATGTAGGTAGAATAGTAATTGGATGAAGCCTCAACAACACAAACACACACATCAAAAATACCTTAGAATATATTAAAAGCAACAGAAACATGGAACTTAGGCCTTAATACAAAACAGAAAACATTCAAAGGACTTTTTCTAAATATTGGTTCCACAAAGAACACCCTAACAACATAACCATAAAGAAATGCCAACAAATATGAACCAAGGAGAGGTGGACTGGATACATATCTAACCTTAGGCATTCTTTTGCAGAAGTGGCTCCCCCAAAGATTTGAACCCATGTTCTCAATCTTATCACCCCAAGATTTTGTCATTGCTCCTAATTCTATGATAATCATCCAAAAGAAAAAGAATAAATGCTATTATGGATTCATTTGCAGGAGAGGGACTTCACAGACAAGAGCTGTATTCGTGTCCCCCCTCCATCTTCACCCCCAAAAAATAGGCTAGTGACTGGTATGTTTCTTTGGGGGGGGAGGATTGCCTTTTTTTTATTTTTCAGTAACAGTGAATTTTATTAATAAGAAGGAAAAGCTAAATTACAAGATAAGGAGCTAAAAAATCTTAACCTCCAGATACCCTATAAACCCGAATTCATGAAACAATTACAAAACAGCCCAAAACATTGAGTTTCTGTTCACCCCTTGCCTAGCTAGACCATCTGCCAGTGCATTAGCACTTCTCACTATCCATGTACAATGGATTTCAATATCCTTGGTGAGCCATTTGAATTTCCTCTTTTCGTTGCTGTATTTCCAGAGTGTAGAACTGTCCTCTTTTAGCCAATTTAATACAATTTCAGAATCTCCTTCTATGATCAGTTTTTTACAGTTCATTTCCTTGGCCTTTTGAATCCCTTCAAGAGCTCCTAGGATCTCAGCCCTCAGAGAATCACCCACCCCAATTGGATCAAAATACATAGTTAGCAGGTTCCCATTTTCATCCCTTATTACTCCCCCAACTCCGGAGGGCCCTGGATTACCCATGCTGCTGCCATCAAAATTCAGTTTGGTAAATCCCTGAGGTGGAGGTGTCCAACAGGAATTTGAGGTCTTCCTGATTGAGCTTAACTTCACAATCTCCTTCCACTTTCTGGCCATCTCATCAACTGAGAACACTGCAAACAGCTCCAAAGTTTTTAACCAGTGAATCACCCTAATGTGGATAGTTTCCAGAATTACTTCCAGGCTTCTCTCCTCAGCAGAAAATACCCTTAAATTTCTCTCCTCCCAAACAGTCCAACACACTGCAGCCCTACCACATCTCCACATGATTTTGGCCCTTTCAGTTAACCCGTTAGATGGAAGTAAATAAGCTTTGCACATCCGAAGGGGGAGTCCACCTGCAACCAAACAGAGAAGTAAACCATTCCCAAATGACTTTAACAAACTAGCAAGAAATTAATAAGTGATATCCAGACTCACCATCAAATTTACAAAGAACACACCAGTGAGGAAACAAGCAACTATTGGGTCTTTTCTTTGAAGTAGATCCCCTGTATTAACTCTTTCCAGAAAGGCTTCCCAACAGAAGCACCCAACCTTTGGAGGAATAGGTTGACACCATACTTCTTTAACAGGAAACGACATTCCAACAGGAGAAGGGGATAGAAGGGCCTTGAAGAAAGAGGCACAGGAATGGGAGCCCGAGGGAGTGAGTGTCCATATTCTACTATCTGACTTCGATGGCTCAATGAAGATCCCTTCCAGAATGGATAATAAGGTTGAAATGCAGGCTAACTCTGTGTCCCTGACATCTCTTCTCAAGTTCAAATTCCAACCGAACCCAGAAGGAGAATTAGAAGGAATGAGAAAGGAGGAAATTGGTTCATTTTTAAGGGTAGAGATAGCAAAGAAGCTTGGAAATTGATCTTTCAAAGAAGAGTTCCCAACCATACATATTCCCAAAATTTAATGAGGTTACTTGAGTGTAATTCATACCTGACCCAAGGATAGAACAAGGGAAAGATGGCTTGAATAGCTTTCCAAGGAGAAGCTCTTGTAGTCCTTGCTAAGATCCCAGAGTCCCATCCATTGCCTGCCAGCCCATGTATACTTTCCACTATCTTAACCAACAGTCTTTCTTTCTCCAATGAGAATCTCCACAGCCATTTCCCCAACAGTGTTAAGTTCCTAACCCTTATATTCCCAATTCCTAAACCCCCATCCTTCTTGCATCTACATACCACATCCCATCTGACCCTATGGTCCTTCTCCGCTCCTGGCTCTAAAAGAAAGTCTCTCATTAGTTTTTCCAGCCTACTAGCCACCTTAGCCGGAATCTTAAAAACTGAAAGGAAATAGACAGGAAGGTTGGCAAGAGTAGACCTTATCAAAGTGATCCTCCCACCAAGAGATAAATAATTCTTCTTCCAGTTGGCGAGTCTTTTTTCGAACCTCTCCACAACAGGGGCCCAAAATTCACCTTTCTGAGGATTATCTCCCAATGGTAAACCAAGGTAGTTTAAGGGCCAATTGGAAACTACACACCCCAGAATGTTTCCACATTCACAAACCTCCACCTCGCCCATATTGACTCCAATTATACAACTCTTCTCAAAATTTACTCTAAGGTTTTGACATTTGCTTGAAGAGTTGTATGGTGAGCTTCAGGTTTCTAATCCTATTGATGTCCCCTCCTTCACAAAATAGAATTGTGTCATCTGCAAATTGAATTCAAGAAGGTCTGATATGCCCTCATCCTTTCTTTTTGTTTCATACTTCACTTTTCTTCTCTAATACAATTTCCTGATCAATGCTGATAAAAAAAAATCCTGATCAAATACCAGTAAAAAATACAAAAGCTAAAACAAAATTTATATTCCTATCCTATTTTCCTTCTCCGCATTCTTTAGTCTCAATACAGAAACAATATAAATATGTACAGTGTAAATACATACAAAATACTAAGTTTTGTATCCTACATATTTGTATTTGTACTCATTCCAAACTGATCCTTATGTTTCCGTTTTTACAAGCTAATATGCTTCAAAACTTAAAAACATTATGAAAAGTCAACAGTAAAAAAAATTAATAGGACAAAGGATAAAAGCCTCACAGAAGAATATATCAGTTTCCAGAGGTTAAAACCACATAAAAGGTTTAATCTAAATCAAAGGGTCTCCTAAGAAAACTGATATACCAGAGATGCGCCGGTTCCAACTGCAAAAAGCTTGGCTCCATTACGCTGCACAAAAGATCCAATACCACAAGTTAAGACGATGCATTTGGAAATGATATTTTAAATATCTGTGATTTAATTCAATTAATACATTTTTCAAAAAGAAATCAGTAAAGTATATATCAACAATACCATTATGGCTCCTATTCTCTGTAAAAATGAATAGGATGTTCCAGCCAATGCAACCTGCAGACATGATTCCAATATCAAGTAACTGTATAAGAAACAGCTACTAATTCAATGACTTACTCCCCCCCCCAAAAAAAAAAAAAAAAAAAAAAAAAAACTAATTCAATGATATCTGTATAAATAAACAGTAACCTGAAAGGCATTATCAGGACAGCTGTGGAAGAACTTAGCAATAGATCCAGCACTGACTGAAAGAGGTGGCCGAAGAGAAACTGTGGGAGCAGGAAGCCAGACAAGCATAAAATCTGCAATTATGGCCATAAACTAAGAAACAAATTGCATTAGCTAGATAAATAAACCAGTTTTTTATCAATAATATTAACAAATAAATCAGTTCAGAAAATATCATTTCAACTAATGAACAAAACCCAGAACAATTATCAAGATAAGGGCTTTTTGTATGCATACAAATCTGTATGTTTTGGACTATTTGTATTTATTCCCCATTATTTTTTCAGATTCTGTATTTATACCTCCAAGTCATTAGGTTAATCATGCCAGCAAGGCTGCACCATGTACACTCTGTTTGTCAACTCCTTTTCCCAATTACAGTTCCAATGTTCCATAATTTTTTGCTTCCGCAGTTAGGGGGTCAAATTTTGTCTCATCATTGTGATGTTTGGTATCATTAAAAATGTTATTCCATAACCAATTAACAAAACTAAGATCTCGCATATTCCATGTGATTTGCAATTTTCAGAAGCTATAGCCACTTTACTAGAGACAGGATTGGGGTTTTCACAAAATTTATTTTAATTAAACCTTCTTTATGTACTTTCTTGGTTATTCAGAGTTAAATTGATGAATAAAGTCATGTTCTAATCAATATATTGAGATTTCCAATTAATGGTAAGGCGATGTATACATCTTCCTCTTCTTTGCCAATTTTTTCTTTTTTTCCTTCATCCCCAATTTCCCACCCCAAGGTTCCATATAATCCACCCCTACACTTCAGTCACCAAATTTCAATTCCTTAAAACCAAATCAGCCCTTTATAGAATCCCAAATACATAGCCAAAAATCTACCTACATATTCTTATATTCCCAAATTCCATTACATATAGATAACCATATCATGAGCACTCTTACTAAGTAAGCTATGGTCACTTTACAGTGTTTATTACTCATTAGCTTGAAAAAAAAAAAAAAAGAAAGTCAGGCAACAAAAATATTTTGAATCTTTTCTATCTTCACTCAAATGAATGAGAAACATGGTAGGACCCCCATGGCTTACTCAATGAGAGCACACTTGTCTGATTGACACTCTTACATACAAGTGATCCACATTTTTTTATATAAACAAAAAGACAATCATATTTTGACGTTTTAAACTGCAAAGGACCAAAATAACCAGAATCTGACACTGTGGTAATATTCAATGAGGTAATAACTATAGAAGTAGATTTTTGTATTAAGGGTACAAATGTGAAAGACCTATTGATGTAAGGGAATAAATAGAGAACTAGAAAACACAGGCTTCCCCCCTTGTAATTTTTCTTTTCTGCCGTTTGAGTTCTCTTTCCTCTGTGTAGTACTTCTGCTCATGTACTTCCGTTTTTTTCTAATCAAATCTGGTTAACTTTTTCTCAAAAAAAAAAAAAAAAAAACAAAGAAGAAGAAGAAAACACAGGCATCTAATACAATCAATTATCTATTCTACCAATGAAAGCAGACAAGTAAATTGTCATCCAAGAAAATTAACCTATTTCACACACTTCCTTGTGGAAGTCGGGTTATTGTAATAGACATTCTTCTAATACAGGACCTACCCCTCTAAATTAATTTAATAAACTTATATATGTCCTCTGCTATACAAGCATAATAATATTCCTGTAAGAACTTTTCAAGTGTCCAACAAAGTCCAGCATAAACATAACCAAACAAATTTTAAATTAAGAATTCATTTTCCTGTTAAGAAAAGGGCATACCACATCAGCTAAGACAAAATCCAACTCCTTCATAAAATTCTCTCTACGTCGGTCATACTCTGCAGCAGTCTGGAGTCATAACTCAAACAGATTATGATTTTATAATTGGAGGAACTTTAAGAATAAAATACCAGTAAAAAAAGAAGTCAAACAAAGAACACAAAATGATAACAGAAAACTAATTAATAAAATGCATTAATAGGCTTACATTTTAGAGCAAAATAATTATGGCACAGTCAACCTCATAAAAGGTACATAAAGCTAAGCTTAACAAGTGACAAAGGCCATTATCCAATGTTGGTCCCAGCACCCAGCTATCAGGGGTCTTGGGAGGGGTAGACTGGATATGGTCCTAACCTACACCAAGTAATGGCCCATAAGACTATAAATATACTAATCCTTATGAAAGTCATCATCATCTAAGCCTTGTCCCAACTATATGGAATTGGATAGCTATCTATATGAAGGTTAGGGAGAACTCTTTTGCAGTTAGAAGATTTAGAAAGAAGAGTAAGCACCAAGACGTTTTGCTAGATTGAAAAGGAGTCTTTGTGGGATTGGACCACACAAGAGGCTATTGAAACCTTGGAGGATTCTAAGGAAGAAGAGAGTTCTTGGTCTGGTTTTTTAGGTTTTGATGGCTTCTTTGACTCATTGGCTCTTTTTAAGGACTAGGGTTATAGGTGCATTTTCAAATTCTGGTTTGGAGGTATCTCTCTTGCTTTGAGCCAGTCTTGGGTGGTGAGTTGTTTTTTTTTTCCTTTTCTCAGTTTGTTTGTGGTCATGTCAGATAGGGTTGGTGGATTTGGACTTTTGTTTTGTTTTGTTTTTTCTCTTTTTCACCTTCCAGGCTTCCTTGTATCCTTTCTTTTTTGTCTATTAATAATTTTTATTTTATTACCAAAAAACTGGAGCATATCAGTCAGCGAGCAAAAGTCCATGCTTGAAAACCAATAAACATAAAATCTAAGTTGAAAAGAAAATGATTAGGTGTCTTCAAGACATAATTTAGTCCAAAATAACTTCACAATTAAGCAACAAAGCATCCAAAAGAAATGACATTCAAGCAACAACACAAGGCTAAGCTCATTCACCGGAAATTTTCATTCTCATCAGTTAAAATTACATATTTTAAACTTAAATTTAGACCAATAAACAAATAGTGACAAGGAAAAAAAATAAGTTGTTCAATAAACACTATTGAGAATACTTATGAATAGGAGGCATCAGTTTCACAGGTCAACTTTGGAAGAAGTGAAGACTGATGAAACACTATAACAACAAAGCATGCTCAACACTATACTCAAAATTCTACCTAGCAAGTTGACCTTTTTTTCAGAAGCCTGTTGACCAAATTAAATTGTAAAACATTCTTTCCATTGCCTATTTCAGCAATGAAGATTTATCAATACATAAGAACTTTTTTTGAAACCTACATAAGAACATATATACAGGATAGCAAAATCATCAATAATATGGCAATAGTTGCTTCAATTCCCACTTACTGAAAGCCTAAGCCTATTATAAGTGTGAAAATGGATATACAAGCATCATATATTTGCCACTTTATTAAAAAAAGGCTATTTTTCTGGTATCAGCTTAAGATGGTTGCAAGTTTCATTCTCCTTCTGTAATAGTATCCAAGTTGCAGTCAGGACAAGAACATCTTCATGGTATAAATAGAAATCCTTCATTGGGATTCCACAAACAACAGTCGATAATCTTGACCACAGAAAATAATAGAAAACCAAATGCAACCAAGTACATAAGCCTGACATATTTCACATATTTCATGCATTGCAATTATATTTCCTAAAACAAAGAACCTACTCTTATTGGTACCCGGGTGCAATTGAAGTTAAAGAACTGTCCATAAATGAAAAATATTTCAGAAAATTCAAGGATACCCCACATACATTCTTGGTAATCAAATACTAGTACCCCAAAGCATAGAACATTTGACCCCACCACCAGTTTCATTACATTATTCCATTTATTATCAGATTCAACAAGCAACTCAATTTTCCAGTTCCTTAAGGCTCCATTTGTTAATTTAAATAGGCTGAAAAGTTCTCAATTTGTAAAAATTGCAATTACTTTTATGCCTCTTCTAAAGCCGAAACCTTAGTTTAATCCATTTTTGCATGAAAACAAGCTCAGCCTAATCTGATTTTCCCCATTACAATTTGACTCCAAGACTTCTGTCAGCACAAGCATCCCCCTTATAAGAATGAACCAGTTAGAAGCTCAAAATAGTACTTTCATTGAAAAGCTAAACTTTCAAAACCAAGAAGAAGAAAGAAGCTTCAGAAATCTACTTCCAAATTAAGAAATTACCATTCGTACAGGATGACCCATAAAACAGCCACTACATTAGACGCATTACTGGTTCACAAGATTATTTAAAGGAACCCATATGGTAAGCATTTATGATCAACCAACCAGTTTATTAAAAAAACATAGAAATAAGGAATCTAGCAGAAGAAGAACACCAGCCTTAGTGAAAATGCCAACGCCGCACTCCATGGTGACCTTAGCCAAGAAAAGATCATCAGCCAACAACCGTTCCTTAAACCCCCCAAACTGAAGCAACCACCGAAATACCGGTGACTTCTCCAGATCAAAGTAGCGAAAAACGATCTCTCCAGGAATCCTTCCAGCCTCAATCGCCGAAGCCAGATCCGACGGAATACTATCCAAAGGCCTCCCAATCTCTGCTAGCGCCAAAATCGCCTCCGTCTTGTTCTTGTCGCCGGAATCTCCTCCTTCACCATGACCACCACCTCCTCCGCCACCACCACTGCAGTTCCCGCCATTTCCACCATTGCCACCGTTACCGCCCGAGAAAACTAAAACCATAGGCTTCCGACTCTGTTTCACCTGCCACGTCAACGGGAAGCCGGAGACGGCTGCATTGGTGGCAGTGGCAGCGATGCGGGGGGTAGTGAAAGGAGAACCATAGGATGAACGGTGGTTATTGAGCTTGGGGAAACCAACAGAGCGTGCCGGATTGAGCGTGGCGGAGATCGCCATGGCCGTCTCGTTCGATTGGTGGTATCGCTGTTATTCTCACTCGCCCAAACAGAGTTTGAGAGAGAGAGAGAGACTGCGTTTGGAGGTGTTGTTACTTCGGTGGTTGGAGGGCGAAGAAAACAGTGAGAGAAGAAGAGAAGAAATTGCGAACTACAAAAAGCACGCGCGCAGTTGCCAGTTGGGTTTCTTTGGGTTCCTGTTGGTTTTTCGGGTTAGGTCTTCGTCTTGGAGTCAACAGGCTAACACAGCGCCGTCGGATTGGAATCTTTTTGTCTAAAGATTTGATAGAGTAAACAATATTCTATAGCCACGTTGAGAGTTCTCATATGTAACCCATTGAACTAGAATCTTTTATATTCCCATCCTTGGGTTCTCCGTCCATTCCACCAAAACACAAAATGAAAGATTCTAATCTAACGTCTCATATCTAGGAAAGACAGCTGTGACTGTCCCCTACGAGGAGGGTAGGTTCAGGGAGGGTTAGGTTGGATTCTGGTTTTCCGACAATCAAGGAAGGTTGCCTGAAGAATGATAGTGGGGTCCATATGACACGTGGGAAGACAGCAGAGCTTTCCTTTTGGGTCTCTATCTATGAAAAACAAGGCAAAGATTCTGATCCTACTGATAAAAGTTTATGTAGCAGCGATATTTGAAGAGGAAAAAGTCAAAAGGAGACGGTAGGGCGAAATGATGTTGTACACAAACATACATTCATTCTGTTTTCTCATAACACGTGAACCGTTGGATTCAGATACATGCGTTCGTGATATACCGAGTTAGCGGCAAGGATTCTGAGTCAGACTCTCGATTCATTGAATTGACAGCTCCGAAGTTCGGATCCACTGTCCCTTACCTATAAAGCATTGAAACTCGTAGACGCAATTTAAATTGGGAAGTGGGATATCAGATATGTATGACATCGGAGATACATGGAAATTTAATAACGGCCGGGTCAGACCCGTCTCGTAAGGACTAAGGAGATCCACATCGTAAGTTGTTTTAGGGGCCTTCAGTTCAGGGTTGACCTGCGCCCAATCCAAGCAATGATCTTAAGGATCTGTTTGGGAATCCTCATGGCTAATTAGGACGATTAATTTTTTTAGATTAGGGATGGCAATGTTCTCGGCAAATAGTATATAATAGTGTTTATATTATAGTATTAAAATATATTTAAATATTTAAATATTTTTATATTTAAAAAAATCTAATTTTAAGTAATTTATTTTTTTAAAAAAGTAATTTAAAAATGTCAAGGATTTGACTCCTTATTGAGAAATCTGTCTTTGTTGGGGATCCAGGATTGAGGATCATTTTTATCCCTGATAGGGATCGGGGTCAAGGAAAGGGATTTGTTTCAAAGTCAGAATAAGATCCAAAATTTGGTTTTCATGGGCTTTCAACCTTTATGGTTGTCTATGTGTTGGTTATTTTTGGCACGTGCGTGCAGATCTACTATCTATAAGACACTATAACCACACATTGGAAACATCTCCCATAAATGATAACATGTAAGTACGGGAAATGAATGACCACATATATTATGGCTGAACATTGAAAATATGTGGACTTATAAATCATGGCATAGAGGGGTTAAGGGGCAGAGATGGAGCATGGTGCACAAGAGGTCCATTAACCATACCTTTGATCCTGTGCCTCCATTTTTTGAGGGATGTCAAATGACCATCTCATCTACCGAATCATCGGCGTCTTCATTTTAGGACTGCTCGAAATCCATTCCCTTAATCAGTTTTGAGTCAGTTCTAAATCGTGTTATTAATTATTACAGAGGCCACTGAAAAAAAACCAATAGAATAAAAGATAAATAAATAAATAAAAGAAAAGAGACGATGAAGAATCAGCTACTTTGTTTCTTTTCCATGATCTTTGATCATGACATGTATAACAAACGTTTGTTACCATGTGCTGCTTCATGGTTTGAATCTTTGGACCAAGGAAGCTTGGCATCCTAGTTATACTTCATTGAAGATAGCATATTTCGAGCCCATGGAAAGTAAGATCCACAGTTTCCACACTAGGAAGATCCACTAACAAGCCCTTCCAAACGGGCCCTTGTCTTGGGTTTGACCTTTAGCCTCAAGCATGTAACGTAAAGATTCTGAAGGCAACCAGAAGCCTACTTTCCACCAATATCAAACAAAACTTGGCTGAAGCATCAGTGAGGTATTCTTTTAACAGTTCTTACAAAAGCACATACGCAGATAGCCTCCTTGCATGACAAGGAATATTAGAAAAAGAACACACGCAACAAATGCATTATAAATAGTATGGGTCCATTTAATTTATAGGAATAAGGGTTCCAATTCCAACAGTTTGGTTTGGTGGAATAGCATTCCCCATTTGAAGAAATGGTTCCTCCCTCTCCTTTATGAGAATTCCATTTTAGCCGATTCCAATTCTGATTCTCGTCCAGACCAAACAAATGGAAAGAATAGACCATTCTGATTCCAATTCTAAAGGCAGGGTTTAAAACCGACCCAGAACTAGAATCGTTCTGGTCAATGGTTCAACTATCTAATTCGAACGAATGGCCCATTCCAATTGAAAAAATAAAATAAATAATTACAACAAAAAATAGTCAAAACCGTTGAATGGGTCGAATGAGTGGACAGTTCGACCACTAAAGTCAACGGATCGCTGACCAGTGATCAATGGTTTTTAGCTAAAAGACTAGGTTGAGGGTGAAATGGCACCAGTTGCCTAAATGGTTCTGGCCGAATGGTCCGACTGTTCAAGTCAATAACAATTCAAAAACACTGTTTAAAGGATTCCAATTCTAACTACCAATCAAACAGACCTTGTGTTCCTAGAAATGTCAAATGGGTGGGGTAAAAGGATCGAGGTCAAGCTCACCAAATGTCTGACTTAAGAAAAGTATAAAGAGAGACTTAGAGGTTAGCTCCCTCAAAATTCCCATTGCGATGGTTGTTTAATTTATAGAAGAACTAAAGGTCTTAGTCTTTTGCCTTTTTTAGAGCCTTGTATTTGCATCAAAGTCACTCGTGATTGGTGTTGAATAAGCTGCTTTTCATGAGTTTGAAGCAAGCTGACTATTTGCGGTGGGCGCCCTCAAAATTCAATCTTATGGTTAATAAGTTAATTTATGATAAAATTCTAGGGAAACAATTTCTCCCCTTCCCACTCCTTATAAAGAATATTGTATATGGAGCCAGTGCAACCAAATTTAATATAGTTAGATGTGATTATCATATTACATGGGTACATAATGTTTTAGCTAGAAATGTCACGATGCCATTAATGACTTAGTGAACGCTTTTTAATGTCAATTTCTCTTATATAGAATAGATAATTAGATACTACCTGAATACCATAAATAAATAAATAAAACTCTTGCATAAAAATATGATGGATGATAAACGTAATAAGAAATTATTTAAACATTCATAGTTTAATAATGGAAGTGGTATTAAACAGAATTAAACAGAATGGAATGGTATACATAATTTTTTTTTTCAGAAATAGATTAATGAAAGTGGTACTAAACAAAATGGAATGGTATACATATTATTTTTTTTTTCAAATATAGGTTTCTTAGGCCTGTGTAGCCCCTGAAATAGGTCAAATTCCCAAAGCTCTATTATTTAGTGTATCGATGATGACCCATTAATACGATAAGTAAGTATTACCCGATGCATGCATGATGACATTTTTGAACTTTGTTTCTATCTGCACTTAATTGCTCATTCGTATATAGGAATGGCAATGGTGCGGGTTCAGGGTGGGGCTCGTCTCTAATTCTTAAATTAACCTTCATCTCTGTCCTCGATTTTAATCAGGGATAAAGTTTATCCTCCATCTCTGATTCCCAACAAGGATGGGTTTCCTGTGGGGACCCGAATCTCCGAAATATTTTCAGATAATAGTATTTTTTTTAAATAATAAAAATTTTAAATTATAAATAATATTTTAAATATGTTTTGGTATACATATATATAATATAAATAATGTAATAGTATATTTAATATAAATAGCATTTAATATATATATATATATATATAATCGGGGGCGGAGACCTCAATCCCCATTCCCATCCTTGGCCCCATCAGATCTGGAAAATTGGGTCCCCGTCGGGGATGAGAAAAATTGTGATCCCTATTAATGTAATGACTGATCATCTATGCATGCAAGTGTAACCCAATGTCTTGAACCTCCAAGTTGAAACTGGCTAATCAGACATTAATAACAATAATTCTCATTTATCGTATTTATTTTGTTCAAATATAATTAATATATAATTTAATATTAGAGACATGTCCATATTTTTGTATTTTTCTTAACATTTTATTGGTTTTTTATCATTTTATTATTTTCATTTATAATATAATTCACACTTTCACAGGTGTATGACCAAGCACAGCTGCACAGGGTTCACCCACTCGTATGTCATAGCTCATTTTTACTATTAAAATTATAGTTATATTCTTTTATTATGCATGCGTCGGTGTACATTCATGCAACGCAGACCCAGAATTGCAGATCTATGGTTGCATGCATCACAACATCAGGCTTATCTTAATTCCATTTAAAGAAATGTTAATTTGTCATGGTCATTACCTAGGTCCTATGCAACGCCTAAAAAAAAAATCAATGATCCTGGTAGCGTGGTCACTGCAAATGCATATGAACTTTGTACAAGTTTTGTACACGCCAGAGGGGCGGCACAAACAACAACCAAACGAAAGAAACCATATAACCAAAAGACCCAAAATAACGGGCCCAGCCCAATGCCCAGTCTATCATAAGGCCTAGGCCCAAGAAACTGAAAAACACAAGATGCCGAACGTAATGCATACACTCGGGATCTATCCACAAACTGTTTCCAAATGCCGGTCTAGTGTCAAGTGGGTCGGGGATGTGGGAACAGTTGGGCTGTGTTTGGTTTGAAGGAAAAAGTAGGGAAAAGAAGGGAAATGTAAGAAAATTTTTAAAAATTTTATATAAGTTTCTCTATATTTTCCTTCCTTTCTTTATCTTTTCCTTCAAACCAAACATAGCCTTAATGGGTAGGACTGTAGGAGATCTTAGCTCAACACAACAATCAGTGGCAAGCCATTTGGGATCTCCTATCCATAAGAACCTTACCCACGCTTACCCACATGATCCATAACTTTGCTTGGCTACAAAAGTATCAATTCACCAAAGGCATGTTGGAAATTGTTGAAGACTGATAAATCACAATCAGCATCCTATACTGAGATTTGAAGCTGGTTAATTGAGAGAGGATGGTATAAATTTATATGATCCAGCTGAAGAAATGATCTAATTAAAGAGCTGAACAAAGTAACAAAAAAAAAACATAATGGTACTAAAAAAATGAAGTTTATGTAACTGTAACCAATAAAAAAGCAAAGTTAGCAAAGTTTATACAACTGTGACAATTATTGACAATTACAATATTAGGAGAATTTCAAAATCTTTATTTTATACATGTTTGAGAGGCACAACAATTGCAATGCAGACGAAAACTAATATTAAGGGGGTGTTCTTTTTATGGGTTTTGAGAGGGGGGAAAGTTGGTCAATGGGAATCAAAATCCCATTGACCAAAAATTCCATGTTCTTTTTTCAGATTTATGTGGGGATCAAGGAAAGTTTATTTTCTTAGGTATCACTTACCCTCCATCTCTTAGGTGTAAATAACTTTCCCACCGTGGGGGAAAGTTTCCAACACTTGAAAGGAACAAAAATGCCCATTGTAACAATGGATTTTTATGAATAAAATGATCATTACCTTATTTACATAGGAAATAAAAAGAACATGAGAATATATACTTATCCGGGTAAATCCTTCTTGAAAAACAATTACCTGAGTAAGTGCATTTACCCGAATAAGTAATTTACCGAAATGTGAGCGGGGTCTAAATATAAGACTTGCAGATTTTTGAAATGTGGGGTTTTATTTTAATTTCTATGCCTTCCTTAGATTTCTCTTTTTAGGAAATTAACAAAGCTATTATGATTAAAGAATATAGAAGTTGATGTTAGCAAAGATGGCAAAATGGGTAAATTGGGAACTTTCAAGGTGAATTGGATGAGGGTCCCACACTACTCTCATATCAAGAGGCCTTATTAATGGTGCCATGAAGGACATCTTGTAATGGCTTTACAATGGTCAAATTGAATGCTAGCTTTATTAAAGCGGGGGATACATGGCTGAACATTACTCTAGCATTTAATGATTCTGAGTGGTTGGCCACGATCATAATGCCCGTGTAAATGTAAATTTGTAGGGTGCAAATACATACAAAATATATAAGGTTTTACATTATAAATTTGCATTTGTACTCATTCGAAACTGAGCCCAAGGGATTAAGACGAAGGGTAAAATATTGCAAATACTCTATAAAAAGATGAGGTTACCCTTCGAGGTGGCCACGTGTCGATTGCTGATTGGCACATGTAACTTTGGTTGTATTAGAATTCAGAAGTATTTAAACCAAATCCCCATCTAATATCAGAGCCATTGCAGAATGTCCAAGAGAAAGCTGAAAACCACACTGTTGTCCATTATTCTAGCAGCTCTCAAGAATTATTCTACTTCACTTCATAGGCCAGTCACAGTGAGATCAATCTCATCAGGCCAAGATGATATATGCTCAGCTGAAGGCCTCCTCACTTTAGGTGATTCATTCAAGCAAACCTGATCAAGATTCAAGACCCTTAGTCTATGTTTTGAAGGAAAAGGTAGGAAATTATCTTTATAAACCTTGTATTGATTTCCTTGCTTTTCCTTTCTTTTTTTCTATCTTTTCCTTCAAACCAAACATAGCTAACCTTAATGTTTTCTTGCTATTTTAATTTACTTGTCATAGATGAATGGATCAAAAAACTTGTTTCCCCTCCTCTTTCTTTATTTGAAGCATTGACAAGATCAAATATGCCAAGACACTCTTGTAAATATCATAATATATACCCTTACCTCTGAGCAGCTCCAAAAGAATAAACCCAAAACTAAAACACCTCCCTTGTAAGTGACAATTGAAGCTTGGCCATATTACGGGTGTCATGAAAGGGAGTACAAACCTAGCAAATCCAAATTCAGCAAATATGCTTTAAAATTCTCATGTAGAAGGATATTAATTGAATTGATGATCGATCCAATGCAGGAATTGCAGCTCATAAGATTTGGGCAAATAAGCCAAGCCCCTTCTTGCTCCTTGAGCTATTCAAAACCTAGTTTTCTAGTCAAGTGAAGAAGCCCCATCAAACTTCTCATGTAACAAATGGTCAAGTCTAGTTAGGCACCTGTACTTCATGTAAGAATAGTTTAAAGTCCAGATCTGCTCCTCACAGAGTACTCCCCACACTAATCTTACAGCACGTCCCAGTCGCATATTTGGCGAACATCCCATCCATCCATGTATATTGTTATTCATGAGGAGATGTTCCCAGTACAGGATGGAATGTGTTGTAAGGTTGGTGTGAGACTGTGAGGAACAAATCCTGATTCCTGGGGAGGTGTAACGTGTTTCTGATGTACGGCTGTAGTGTCTTGTGGCCAAGATAAAGTCAGCACTTTGTGATCTTCAGATCCGAGCTCTTCATGGACTGTAATTGTCTAAGCTTTAAAACTCCTACACTGAAGAATCCCTCCTCCTTGGGGCCAGTAAAAGGACACTACAAAACGACTTTTGCAAGAAAATGACAACTTAATGATTCACTAGGAAGCAAAAAATGGATTTAGGTGCAGAATTGCTCCTTGTGCCACCCTTACGGCTCCTTGGGCAACTTTTCACTCAATTGGTCCTAGAAACAATACAAAATTAAAGCAAAGGCTAGGGCCTTTCGTATGAGTTTTTTTTTTTTTTTTTTTCCTTTTTGAATTCATACTTTGTTGCTTTTGAAATAAAGGTTCGGTTCTGCTGTAGTGATGTGAACTTTAGTCCATGTAACGAAGGCGATGCAAGAAAATGGGGACCGAAAGAGAAACAGCTAGCCAGAAGCCTAGAAAGAAAAAAGTGGAATAACTAGGAACCCATCACCAAATCAGCAGGACCACACATCAAAATAATGGATGGTCAGGACAGATTATGATATAAAGTTCAAATGTGTTAGACACATTCCATTTAATCATATATCTCTCTTTGATTGTTGTACGTAGTACTTGTTTTATTTACTTATTTTTTATGCACTCACTTGCTTTCACTAATTACAGAATCTCCTCTGTTGGGGTCATTGCTTGGTTCAATTATAAAATCTCAAGTTGATAAGAGTGAAAACATAAATAGTAACTAATCCTGGATAACTAGGACTAATATTATGGTCCTTCGATAAAACCAGTTATATGTGGAATAAAATTAGCCAATTTTCTTTTTTAATCAAGGGGCATTTAAGTTACTAAGGATGATGGATGGAGTTTGAGTTATCATGTGATGACTGTAATAGTAATTTAATAATGGATATTGACATTAAGGTTCTGTTTGTTTTTTGGTAAGTTATTTATTTGGATGCGTAAATTTTTTCTAGGAAATATTTACTTAGGTGAGTGTATTTATTCATGTTCTTCTATTTTCCAAGCAAAAAAAAGGAAATGACCATTTTAACTATAAAAATTCATTATTAAGAGGGACATTTTTGTCCCATTCAAATCAAGTGTTTGATCGAGTGTTTCCCAACCATTTCAAGCACCACTGAATGTCTTGAATTCTTTGAAAGCAACTTTTGCCGAAAATGCCATTTTAGCATTTTTCTTTTGCTATAGAATAATTTTGCCTTTTTTTACTTATATGATGCCTAATGGCACCTAATTGACACAAAACAACACTATAAAATAGCACAGAACCCAAAATTACTTTACCGAATTCTAATGATATCAAACATTGCCTTAATTTAAGTGCCTATTTGGCATGACTGAACTAAAGATTCAGCTAAGTTGGTTCAGCTGTTCTCAAGTGCTTTAGATAAGCTTTTCAAAAAATGCTGACATAGATGAGTCTGAATCTACTGACACAACACATTGCTGGCTACACTTATCCAGCCACATATATGAAGCATCGGTTGTATTGTGGTCACTGATATTCTCAACGTGCAGCTGGATGAGTGGGGCAAGTGAATCCGGACTCAAAGAGAACAGCCCTTCAAATGACCGACCAATATTCGATCTGGGCTTTCTATATTTTATACTGAGCCCACCTCAGAAAGCAAGAAGGCACTACGACCTCCCAAACAAGCACTAAAACTTAGGTTTTCAATAGCTTCAAAAGAAATGGCTACATCATTATTCCAAGTGGTAGGCATAGGATGGGTGAGTGATGGGCCCAATATTCTCTATATCAGCAGGAAGTATAACATCATATCGCGCAATTATATTAAAGTACTTTACAGGAACATACAATATTGAACAGTTATCCTCCTACATAAAATTCAAGACTTTGTATTTTGTACCTTTTGTTAATATACCCATTTGATGATTCCAACCAAACAGGACCTAAACTCCATTTTAGCAGCTGGCCCATTAGAAGGGGAGATCAGTTTCGGTCAATGCAAGGCCCGTTATAATACTGTTCAAACAGCCTTTAGGCCCTTTACAGCCTTGCATCGGGAACATCTCCATACTTCTGTGCTTTATTTTATGGGAGATATTCCCAATGCAAAGCTATAATGACTGTTCAAATGGGCTTTGCACTGACTGAAACCGGTTTCTCAAAATAATAGCCCATACTAGAAAAAAGTTGGGTTAAGTACACTGCAGCCCGAATTCTGAATTACAACCCCCCATAGTCTACTAATAACCCCCCTATAAGCCGCATCTTGTCCATGGATTTAACATCAATCCATTATTAGGATTCATCCCCTCTACGATGGGGTTAAAAAATTCTGAGCTGAATTGATTGATCATTCTCCAAAAAAACGTTCTTGGTCAATTTTCAACAGAAGAATCTATAGTGCCAACATTCCAGTCCGTCCACTCGTCATACTTGAGGGGATACTTTTTGTTTGTATTCTTTAATCAATTAGTTTCTTAAAATTAGATTTCTTTAGGCAAATTTATATTTTTCAGGTTTTTCACACTCCCAAATGCTGTGCTGGAATCTGAAAGAATGTATGAAAAATTTCGATTAGCATCCTGTGTATTTTGTGCCTAGTGCCATTTTAGTCCCGAACTTCAAAATGTGATAATTCAATATCCGGATTTTCAAAACATGATAATTGAGTATTTATCATTAATCAGTAGTTAACCTGTCATTAAATGACATTTGAAAAGGATATAAATATCTTTTAAGTGATATTTAAAAAATAATTAAAAAATGGTCAAAAACTATTAAATGGGTCAAATGGGTCGACAGTTTGACTGCTCAAGTCAATAGATTATTGACCGATTCAACAATTTTTAGCCATCAGGTTTGGGATAAAATCTCGTATTGATAAAAACGAAATGGGCTCTCCACAGCGCATCTCCTCATGATAATATATACAATATAAATACATACATATTAATAAATTAATACAAAATAAAAGGTTTTACATTCTACGTACATATTTGTATGTATTTATACTCCTTTTAAACTGCGCCTTTAGAAGTCAGAACCAAGGGGTGAGATTTAATTTTACTATAAATTTATCATTATCTGATCCTGCAGAGAATTTAGACATGAAACTTAAAAAAAAAATAAATGGATAAGGAAAAAAAAAGGGAAAATATTGGAGAAAAATAAAACCTTTGATCGACACTCTGACAATGGGATGCTGCAGAAGTGATAATGCATAATCGAAGGAAATGCAATTGGATAGTTAATATACAGACAAAAGCAGAAAAAATAAGATATAGAATATGAATAAGACAAAAAGGTGATCATGAATTGGAAAAATAAATGTTATTACTTAATGGTCCCCATAACCTGGGGTCTTAGCGCTAGGGATGGATTGGAGAGATACCTAACCTTATGGCATTTTCTTTTTACTTTTTTGGCATGGAGTGGCTGCTATTAGAGATACCTAACTTTAAAATTGATGTCAGATTGTGGGGCTAGTGATAGGGGACGCCCCCTTTGGCACAACATGGAGAGCCTGTGGGGGTGTTTGTCAAGTCTTTTTCAAGTAAATCTTTCTATTGTGTCAAAGTCATGGTTTTCGAACTGTCGTTGATTCGGACAGTTGGACTCTTTGCCCCAACAACCGTTCAGGCAATCAATTATATTTTACTATAAATTTAGTTTTTTGTCAAAAATCGTTGAATCGGTCAATAATCTATTGATCGGGATGGTCGAACCATTGACCTGTTGATCTGTTTAATGATTTTTGGCTGTTTTCTTTCTTTTTTTATTTTTTATAGTCAAAATGGGCCATCCATTTGAACTGGACAATCGAACTATCAACCTAAAAACCAGTAGCCAAAACGATTCCATTTTCAAGTTGTTTTTTAAAACCATGGTGAAAACTTAGAAGACTGCATGAAAAAATGTACCAAATACCCTCTTTTTTCTGCAGTTTGAAACCTTACAATCAACTTGACACAAGTGGCTACTCTTAGAATTGAATCCACATTTTGTTCACTTACATGCTATTATGTTATTATGCTTTTTTTTTGTTCTATTGTTGTGTTTATTGTTCTTATTTTATTCCATGTTCTGTTGACTTTGTTATACAATATTCAAATGGTAGGGATCTTCTTTTGAAAAACTAATAAAATTTCTGTCCAAGTTATATTATTGAAAAAAGGGGGCTGTGTGCCTTTATTTCAATCCCAGCAGGAAAATATTTTTGGCAAGCAAAATGTTTGTAAGGGAAGATATTTATTTATGAAAAATATAAAGCTCAGTTTGGAAAGAGTACAAATGTAAATATGTACAGTAAAAATACATACAAAACAATACAAAATATAAGGTTTTGCACTTTTACATATTTGCATTTGTACTTCTTCCAAACTGAGCCTAATTGTTATTCATTTTTTTTAACATTTGAATGCAAATGTTAGGGGCCTCATCTAACAATTTAAGCTTTTAGGTTGCACGGTTCCTCCAAATGATATTAGTCTATTTAGACAACTGATCTAGTATTCAGTCCTTATTACCCTCATTGTAATTAATTAAATTTTAATATAAGGTGCGGAAGCTTATAGGATATTTCACTGAGAAAGAGTATAGTCAGCAATTATAATCAAGTCTCATCAGATCAGATCTGATGGTCCCTATTACAAACCCTAAGATGTGGATTAGGAGTCTACCTTGACCCGACCAGGCCCTTATTCATTGGGAAGAACTTTAGCTGTTGCAAGCCAACAGCATATGCTGTTGAAAGAATTTTTGGGAATGCCACATTACCATGAGAATGGGTAAATTAGTAATTATATATATATATATATATATATTAAAATTGGTCCTACCATGTCAGCAGTCCTCTCCTTGCTTCAAACCCCTTCCTAATTTTTTATATTTTTTAAATTTTTTTATTTTTTTAGTTCCACATATTTACCCATTAAACCAATAACGAAATCACATATGCTTAACTATTTCTTACAACTATAAAGAAAGAGGGATTTGTTTTTCTAATGTTTAGCAAAGTGGCACCACTTTCCCCCACTTCCTCCTAAATTGTCTCTAATTCCTATTTATCTCCTAAATGATCTCTAACTCCTATTTATCTCTTAAATGATCTCTAATTTAGTAGAGAGATTCTCTCCTAAACTATCTCTAATTCCTATTTATCTTCTATTCCGCTTTTTATCTATCTATCTAAAGAAAGTTTCAATTTAAAAAAATTCAGAACTATTTAAATGTTATAAAGAAATTATATACTAAATTTAAAATATTTATTCAAAACATAAAAAAATAATAGATTTAATAATATTCATATTATTAATAATTCAATATTTTTACAAAATTCATCATGAAAGTATGTAGTAACAATATAAATTATAATTTTACGAATTATTCAATTTAAATGTTATTCAAATAAAAAAAAGTAACATTAAAAAATAAAACATTATTTAAATATTTCAATAACTAAAAATCTTAAATAAAAAACATTAAAAATAGCTAAATAATATAACAAAATATTTAATATTATGTAATAACATTAAAATAAATAAAATTCAAATAATGAAAACTTTTAAATATTTAAATAACAAAATATTTAACATGACAAAATTTTAAATAGTTAAAATAAAAAAATTATGTAATAAATTAAAAAAATCTTAAAAGTAGAAAAATAATTATAATAGAATTCATAATATTCATATTAATAATAATTTAATATTTTACAAAATTCATAAAATGACGATGATGATGAGTCAACTTTTCGAAAGAGGGGTACTAATAATAATAATGAATTCTAGTTAATTAATTTCAGTTATTAATTATTAATTATAATAACTCACTAGTAATAACTAATTACTGATAATAATTTCTTATAAAAATTACTGCTAATACTTAACTACTGATATTAACTAATTACTGATAATATTTCTCATTATTAATTCGGAATGATAATTAATAACGATTTTCATAATTGTAGTTAATAATTCAGAAATAATAATTATATATATATATATATATATATATATATATATTAACTCGTATTAGTTATTTTGAAAATAAATATTGAATGTTAATTATTTGTATTTATATAAAATAATTAATTATATTATTATTATCAGTAATTATAATTAACTTATATTAATTAGTATAATTATATTATTATTATCATCAATAATTATAATTAATTATTACTAATAATAATGATTTCTGATAAAAATTAATTACTGATTATAATTACTTACTTATAATTAATTCCTTAATTATAATAATGATAATTATTGGGATATAATCATTTTATATTTATATTAATTCATATTAATTTTTTTATAAATATATAATTAGTGTTAATCATTTACATTATTATTATTATAAGTAATTATAATCAATACTATTACTATTCTCCAATAAATATTTCATTTAGTGAAAGTAAAATTATAAACTTTCAATTATTCATTATTGTTAAACTAAAAGAATTATAAAAGCAATTATTATTTCAGGAATTAATTAAAAATCGTAATTATAACAAATTAATTACTTCATAATAATAATAATAGTAATAATAATAATAATAATAATAATTTAATATTACTGATTTCAAAATCAATACACACATAATAAGAATATATTATTAGTAAATAATAGTAATAGTAATATACTTATATTGATTTCATAATTATTAATATATTATTAATCTATGAGTATTCTAATTTACTTGAATTTGACACATCAACATGCCCAAAATTATAATTTCAACCTACATTTTCTATTTCTATCTCTCAATTCCCATGATTCAAACATACGATTAGGTTATGTACAGTCTTATCTTTTTCTAAAGATAAATTCTAACCAGTCTACGTGCATTGTGGGGAGCTTAGACTTAAAATCCATAACCATGATTGACCAAAAGAAGCGTTGCCACCTAACTAGGAGGTGACTTCCATACTTAGGATGGTCCCATTATTCTCCTTTCTTTCATGTTTCCTCTGTTGGATGGGCTTCAAAGTTCTAATTATATTATCAGTTGATTATAGCCATACATGATGATGATTTGATTGTAGTATATTTTTCATCTCTTACTTTAGAGGATGGATGCATCTGGAAATGTTGTTTGGCATGGATTGTTTTTCTTAACAGCTCTTTGAATGATTTTTTTTCCTTTTTTACCTCTTTGAATGGATATCATATATGCTTTTTATGCATTCATATGTCCCTAAATATTAAGCACTATTGGTGATATTGTTGTAAACATCTATCTAAGTTTACTATTTTATAAATAGATTAGTGATTTCAAAATTATTGATACTTTTTTTGGGATGGGTTGCTCAACAGGACATTGATTTTTTATTATTAAATAGTAAATTTCAAATTAAATGATACTGTAGTTGCCCCTTACTATGGGGTCATTGTCTAGATAAAAAACATGGTAAGTCTCTTAAATCAAATAAAGAGCCTACCCTAAATGTCTATTATAAATAATTAAAAAAATAAAATAATTCATATTAAATCAAATAATTACTTACTCAAAATTACTAAATCATCAAGTACTTATTTAAGTAAATAATAAAAAAAATAACAATCATCACTTGTCATTAATGTTTATTCAAAGCATGCCCCATAATAATTACCAAATACATAATTAAACCTTAAATAAGAATCAATATTTATTAATAGTCATTAAAATTGTTAAGCCAAATCATTAATGTTTATTCTAAAATGGAAAATGTGAATTAACAAATCTATTATATAATAATTATACTCGGTTGAAAAAAAATTTAAGTAAATATTTAAATAATTACAAATTTAGTTAATATTATTACTAAATAACAAAAAAGTTAAATTAAATACTAAAATAAATTAATAATAATAATGGTTAAATTAAAGTAATAAATGTTTCAAGTTGAATTTAATGACCCGTATAATTTTGCAGGTTTGTCATATAAGGGTCAATTTATGTAGACCCGTACATATATATAGATTAACTACCCCGTACTTAGTACGGAGTCATTCACTAGTTGGGTGACAATTTTAAGCTATTTTGGCGGATAATTAAGCAGAAGCTTTTTATTAGCTTGTGATTTCTATTTTTTTTTTGGGTTTAAGGTGTGGGCCACATTTTAAAACTTCTAAATTCCCTTTTAAATGCCATTAATTAATGACCTCAAAGTTATGCTTTAAATTTATCCATAAGCCTGGATAATTTTTAAGCTATTGGATTGAGCCTTCCCAAACACAGCCTAAGAATTATATAAGGCTTGGTTTAGAAAGATTATAAATACAAATATATACAATGCAAATATCTATACTACTTGTAAAAGGGCGAATGCCCATTCTTTCTGGAATTTTTATTGGACATTTTCTACTCCTTTATCTAAAGATACAATGGGCATAAAGAGGATATATATGTCATTTACTCCTTCAAAAACTATCCTATAACCGCTTAGAAACTATCCACTCAAAAAAATTTAGAAACTGATCATGAATTATAAATAATTTTATCTTAAAGATACTGAGAAATGCAAATGTACATACACGTTTACTAATAAATTTAAAAATACAAAATACAAGTAAGAAACACTGTGGTTTAGGACAAATTCACACTGGTGTAGTTATGAATTGATACAAATTATAACAAATTAGTACTTGGAATTAATTAATGCTTCACATTCTTTTGTCTTAGAAGCTGGAAGGTGTCCTCTTGACCAGGCCACTTGCCTTACTTGATAAGGAAGTGGGACCCCCTTGCAGAATGGGGGTGGGACCCATATACAACATATCAGAATTTGATTCAACCAAGGTAGGCCCCTATCATGTATTAGGTGCATTTTCGTCATCAGAATTTGATTCAACCAGGCTGGGCCTCTTATCTGTAATCCAACGATAGAAAATGGAAGATGGAAGAACAAGACCTGAAGATGTTAGATGACCCCACATTATGATAAATTGATAATGGTGATGATGATGATGATACCGAGTCACCGAGTTGACTCGCTTGTACCAAGTCAATCGACGCACCTGACACATAACCGTTGCTCCGTTGGTTAGAACACGAAAAGTACGGGGATGAATGGTGAAATCCGCTACGCGTTGGCCTAAAACATGAAATCATGGCCTTTGGATATATTTTTGGAGCCCACCTTACGTCACTTATCCATTTCAAGGTGGGCCACATCAAAAACATCGAGGGCTGTGATTCACGACTTTAGCCCAAGGCTACGCAAACGGTCGTAGCAGATATCTATTTCTCCGGTTTCATCCCAGATTCCCGACATACGAAAGAAAAAGGAGCCAAAGCCTAAAATCAAGGAAATTGTTTGAAAAAAAGAAGCCATATTTGAATCTTCTTTATCGGTTTCCAGTTTCCACCGTTGCCGGTGCCACCATGACCGGATCTTCAGGTTCCTAATTTCCTCACTCTTCCTTCTCCTTTTATTTCTTCATTCCCTCGCATTCCCCTTCTCGTACTCATCCCTTCTCCGCCTCTTATCTAACAAATTTAAAGAAAAATTCAAGTATAAGAACAATTCTCTGAAATCTGAATATCTGAAGAAAGCTAAAAAGTAAGAGATAGAGAGAGAGAGAGCGAGCGAGAGAACCAGAGTGCAATTACTCGTTTTTTGTTAAGCTTTTGCCAGCTCTGCATCCCTTCTCACCACATTCCGGCCATCTTCGGCTCTGCAAGGAGAGATAAGAAATCGCCGGTATGTTCGGTTTGCATTCTTATCAATGAGATTCTTTCTGATTGCTTATAAGTTTGCTGTTTTCGATAACTGCAGTAGTTGTATGAAGATCTGGTTTACCTTAGATTCTTGTTACGTCAATTTAATTTGTTGTCCAAAAATATTTAATGTTAACTGTTTTAGTCATTTTTACTTGATAATTCATAATGTCTTTTTTTTTTATTGTGGAAAAAATTGGAGGCTTTTTCCTTTGGTGTTTCTATCGTGCACTGTACTGATTGATACATTGTTGAAGTGGATTTTTCTGATGGTTTTGTGTTTGTTGGATTTACTTGATGTTTTGCAGGACATTGTATTCCTGAATCCATCTGAACTAATACTGAATTGTAATTGAGCATATTAGACGCGCTTATATGTTTTTCATGCACTAATGGATATCCTAATTGTGCATTGCCTTTAAACGGAGTTATTGATTTTTGAGTAATCTTTTTAGATTTTTCAGAGGATTAGGAATATCATGGATGCATTCTTTCATTTTATAACTGATTATTGCATAACTTGTAGATCTATGGTCGTTGGTTTCTCCCTAGTATTGCTTCCACAAAAAAAGTTTCTCCACTATTGCTTATGATCTGTCATACCACTTCTAAATATGTTTGAGGCTTATTCTTTTTTAAGAAATTCATAGTCATGTCAATGTTTTCTTTTTCTCTTCTCTTTCATTTTCTGGTTCTTCAGTATCTCATATATGTTTGTGTTGTGTTTGTTATTTTTTGAAAATTTTAGACACCAGAAATTTGGGAATTGGAAGGCATCCTCTGAAGCCTGTATAAGAGAGATTGATAAAGAAACTGCTGCACAATGGCAAGCTCTACAAAAAATGTGGATCCTGCATTTCATGGAGTGGGCCATAAAGTGTATCCTTTATATGAAAATTCAAATGATAAATGTTTTTTTCTGGTATTCAGCTACAGTCAGCCAAGTGCATTTTTCTGTCTCCTGCTTCCTACTAACTGGAATGCTTGGATTTTCTCAAATTCCATTATTGCTTGGTGCAGTGGTAAAATCTCAGCTTGACAAACATGAGATTGTATGTTTCAGTCTGAGAGTGACCACTTTGTGTAAGAAAGTGTCAATGGTTAGGTCTATATCCACTCCACCTCCCACCCTCAAGAAAAAATAAATACACTAGATAGCTAGGACCAACATTGGGTAATGACCCTTCTTAGTAAAGCTACAATTCATGGTTGCTGATCCTAAAAAAATGAAAAATTTTCTGGTATTCACTCAATTGCATTTGGACCTTTGTATGAGAGAACAGGAATTAGTGCAACTTTCTTAGATTTTCTACTTAACATTGTACAGTGGGACTGAAATTTGGCGAATTGAGAACTTTCAGCCAGTTCCTTTGCCAAAAACTGAATATGGTAAATTCTACATGGGGGATTCGTACATTATATTGCAGGTACTTTAAGTCATCTATTATATTTGTTTTTAAATTTGGACATGTTCCTTTACTCCTATCCTTCTGCCATTTATGTTTATATGCTTGCGGGTAATTTCAATCATATGTTTTGGTTCTCTTTTTCTTCTCCTCTTCTCCTCTTCCCCTTCCCCTCTTTCTTTCCTGTTTTCAATTTAAGTGCTGTATTTTATTCCTTTCTTCTGTCTTCAGTGTTCTTGGACAATCTAAATTCTTAGCACTGAGTCCTATGTCACTTTATACTAAATGGTATTTTCTTAATATCATCTTGTATGTGGTAGAGACTTGGGATGAAGTTAGAGCTCCCAAAGAAAAGGCATTTACAGCTCTGTTCACACAGATCTGATTTAAGAAAGCTCTTCAAATTTCATGCATCAAATAAAAGTTGAATTACATAAAATGGAAAGTACCCATCACATAATTATATAATATGGTCAATTTATAAAATAATTGATTAAAAACATATATGCACATTCCTAAAACATCTGCAACAGCTATTTGGGCATCTGATACAATAACTATGGCTAATAGATTTACACTGATGGCCAGTTAGGGAGCCTCTGGTAACTTCCCAAAGCTCCACTGATTGGTTTCTATTGGCTGTAACCATTCTACTACCTGCTGCTTCAAAATAAGTGGTCTCTACCCCCAGCTGCTGCCTCAAGCCCAAGGATTAATTTGTCACAAAGTGTGTTTACATTTACAGAGTTTGTTTCGTGAGGCAGCCTCGGTCTGTTTCCTGTAATGATACTCTTATCTATTCTTGGAAACAAGATTTCTTTCTCTTTTTCATTAATTCAATCCAATTTCCGTTATTGATAAAAAAGAAACTGTGCTACTGGTTTATAGAGTGACTTAAGGAGTGAAGAAAAGGCCTTGCACTTTTTATATGTCTTATTTTCAGATAATGGAATTCTCAGTTACCGGAAAAATAGGTGCTGTTAATTTTCTTAAATATTTTTTAAGTACTCTTGCATATAAAATAAGTGCTTCCTGCTTAAAAAGTCAACTGCACAATGGTTCAGGAATTGACCTGAACCTTTTTTTAATCAATACCAAGAAAATTTCATTAATTAGAAACAATGTACATTAGGGAGTGGTAAGCTCTCTTCGCTCATCCAAAAAACATACTAAAAATCCAGAAAATTACAACTGAGCCCAGAATAAAGCCGCCCTTTTCACCCCTTGTTTGGCTAACCCATCAGCAAAGGAATTGACACTTCTTTTAATCCAGAACACTCTAACTTCAATGCCCTGAGCCAGCCATTTGAAATTTTTCTTTTCATTACTATAAGCCCACAGTCCATGTTCATTCTGTTTTGCCTTCAACCAATCCACCACCAGTTTGGAATCCCCTTATATTATCAGTTTGTTAATTTTCATCTCCTTGTCTCTTTGTACACCTTCCAAGGCTGCTAGGATCTCAGCCCTAAGGGAGTCACCAACTCCAATTGAACCTGAGAAAAGAGAAACTAGATTCCCTTCCTCATTCCTTATCACTCCCCCAATGACTGAAGGCCCTGGATTCCCAACATTACTTCCATCAAAGTTTAGCTTAAAAGTTCCATTGGGAGGAGGGGCCCAGGAATTGACCTAAACCTTTTTTTGCAACTTATTGACTGTCAGTACTGTAAACTGTATGGTCTGGTCATTCCTTATATATGTATCCGATTTTGACACATTTCTTTAAGTTGGTGTTGCTTCTTACTTTTGGAATAATACTGCTCTTTTCTGTGTTTGATGAACTGTTTTTTCTATAGATGCATTTGCAATTATGCACCCAATTTCTGTAAGTCTAATGTTATGGTGCGAAGTGTACTCTCTTTTAGGCTTTTTATGAACTCATCTAGCAAATATGCTGCAGACAACCGCTGGAAAGGGAGGCTCTCATCTATATGACATTCATTTTTGGATTGGGAAAGACACGAGTCAGGTGGTCTTCTAGAATTGCTATTATTCTGCTTTTATTAGTTTTTTTCCTACAATGTCCCTGATAAGGGCTATTACCTACCTAATACATTGTCACTTGTAATTATCTATATATTATTTTTATTCTCATCAATAACATTTAACAGTTACTGAAAACAATCTGTTCTAACTCGAAGCTGTAATTTCCGCAATTGTGATAGGATGAAGCTGGAACTGCAGCAATCAAGACAGTTGAACTTGATACAGCCCTTGGAGGGCGTGCAATTCAGCATAGAGAACTCCAAGGGTATGAGTCAGACAAGTTCTTGTCATACTTTAAACCATGCATTATTCCTTTGGAGGGTGGTGTTGCTTCTGGATTTAAGAAACCTGAAGAAGAAACGTTTGAAACTAGACTCTATGTTTGCCGAGGAAAACGAGTTGTCAAATTGAAGCAGGTTTCAGATATTCTCAACTTGAACCTGAGGCACTTATTTTTTTTAATCTGGGATGAAGGGAAAACGTGATATTATTTCATGTCACGCAGGTTCCCTTTGCTCGCTCGTCACTGAATCATGATGATGTGTTTATCCTTGATACGGAGAACAAGATTTATCAGTTTAATGGTGCAAACTCCAATATTCAAGAAAGAGCAAAGGCTTTAGAAGTAATTCAGTATTTCAAGGACACGTATCATGAAGGAAAGTGTGACGTTGCAATTATTGGTAAGGCCACCTATAATTTTGATGTTTTGTTTTCTCACATAATTTATTTTCTGAATATTTTAATATTTTATGTTTAAATTTTGTACCTATATCTGCATGCATACGTAGTTCTCTTTAAATATCTAAATGGTGTTCTTTATGCTAGATGATGGAAAACTTGTAGCTGAGTCAGCTTCAGGTGAATTCTGGGTCATTTTTGGTGGTTTTGCACCAATTGGGAGAAAGGCTGCAACAGAAGATGATGCTATTCTGGAGACTACTCCTGGAAAACTTTACAGGTATTTCCAAAAAAGAACCTTGCTGGTAGTTTATCTTCTATAGTTCTAATATTTGTACAAACCAAAGGGGAATCCTAATAATGATAGTATCCTGAATTTATGTGCCCCATGAAGTGTGTAACTAGTCAACATATGATACTAACATGAAATTTCTGGTTACTGTAGCATTACTAATGGTCAGGTGACGCCAGTGGATGGTGCACTTTCAAAATCAATGTTGGAGAACAACCAATGCTATTTACTGGATTGTGGTGCTGAGGTTTTTGTCTGGGTTGGCCGTGCCACACAAATGGAGGAGAGAAAAGCTGCCAACCAAGCTGCTGAGGTAGAGCACTTATTTCCATTCCTTCATGATAATCATAGCATCAGACATTCTTATATATACTCTCTGCTGTCAGGAATTTATTAGCAGCCAAAACAGACCAAAATCAACGCACATAACCAGGGTTGTTCAAGGGTATGAGACACATTTTTTCAAGTCAAATTTCGAGTCATGGCCAAGTGGATCAGGTACTTCTGGTGCTGAGGATGGAAGATCAAGAGTAGCAGGTACTATCACTTCTACATTTTGCAAGTACATTTTTTCCTGAGATGATAATTTAATTGTTAAATTGTTTTCATCTGTTAGCAATGCTGAAGCAACAAGGTGTTAATGTCAAGGGAATAACAAAAAATGCCCCTGTTCATGAAGAAGTGCCACCTTTACTTGAAAGTGGTGGAAAAATTGAGGTCTGACTATTCCCATTGTTTTGTTACTGTATTTCTGAAAATGACATGATCTTTACAGGATTATGAATGATAATATATTATTGAAAGAGATGAAGTGTGAAGTCCACTAGTTTTTTCAGGTATGGTGCATTGATGGCAGTGCCAAGACACCTGTTCCTCAAGAGGAGATTGGTAAATTTTACTGTGGAGATTGCTATATTATTCTCTATACATATCATTCAGGTGATAAGAAGGAAGAGTACTACTTGTCCTGTTGGGTGGGGAAGGACAGTATCCAGGTAATTTAAGTTATTCTGGACATGCTACATGACAATTTATTTTTGTGCCCTCCTCATGGGGCATGTCAAGTGTCAAGGCCTATATCTTTCTTATGAAAAAGTTACTTTTATATTCCTTGGGAGGCAATCCTATGTACTGCATTTTGATTCTAATTACCCCATTGACCCCCTTTTTTGTCTTCTTATCTAATGAATGATGCATCAATTTGGATGGAGTTAAATGTAGAATAAGAAACCTTGCTTTTCTCAATTCATAAGCTGCAAGAATTATTCTCTTTTATATGCATGTATCTTCCAAAAGTTATGGCCCTGGATAGAGTGGAATGCCAGAACAAGGTCTCTCTAACCCACCTATCTAGTTGGGACAAGGCTTTGTTGAGTTGAGCATCTAAATTTTTGTCTCCAAAGGTTTTTCTTTAGATGGTTGCACTGGTTTTGTTCAGGTACATTGATGTATAACACTAAATTTGGTATATATTTTTCATTTCAAGGACCACAAAAGTTTCTACATGATTGGTCCCCCTACACCCACCCCACCCGAAAAAAAAAAAAATCCACCCATCCCTTCATTCTGGTAGAGGCTAAAATCCCATTATGTTGTGCCATTCTGTTCATACTTCACTGCTCAAGTGGTTCTTACACAATCCTTTTGGTACTTAAAACTCTCTGTTGACTAGTTATCCAATCTATCTACAATCTAGTCCTTCCTCCTAATTGTAAGACTAGTTTTCCCTGCAAGTATATATTTTGCTTGCTATGTATCCAATGTGTAACTGTTTTTGCTGCTGCTAGAATAATATTTCCACCATATCTCTGGACTGTCCGGTAGCCAAAAACTATACTTGTGATTGAGTTCTACTTGTCTTTCACACAATCCTAATTGCTAACTGTAAGTTGATCTCATATTTTAGACTTTAACGTTACTTTTATGTCATCCTATTACTCAATCTCAGGAGGATCAGATGATGGCCATGCAGTTGGCTAATACAATGTTTAACTCATTAAAAGGAAGGCCTGTTCAGGTAGCATGTTTTACCCTATTTGAATAAAGGTAGGGTAGGTGACTTAAATTTGGTATTTACCATTAAACTTCCTGCAGGGCCGCATTTTTCAAGGAAAAGAGCCTCCACAGTTCATTGCAATCTTTCAGCCTATGGTTGTCCTTAAGGTATGAGATATTGAGCTTGAAGGACCGACTCTGTACAAGTAATATGTTTACTCAGAAATTGGACTGTTATAAGTTAGATGCTTATTTAATGGGAATTGCTATGTTTTAATCCAGGGTGGACTAAGTTCTGGTTACAAGCAGTTTATAGAAGACAAAGGTCTAAATGATGAGACTTACACTGTTGATAGTGTTGCACTTATTCGTATTTCTGCAACATCTGTGCATAATAATAAAGCAGTGCAAGTTGATGCGGTATGTTCTCATTATTTTACTACTTCCATTATGATATTTTAAATTGGAGTTTGCTCATATGATCGTATCTTGTAAGACTACCATTAATTAGGGTTATAATCGGATCAGATCCAGCCACATATGAATCCAATCCGACTACCGGAAGAATCCAAATACAATCAGATCTAGGGGCATAGGATTGTATTTGGATCCTGATGGATTTTGGGTCATATTTAGGTTTAATCCGACTCTGTTTTATTGTCTTTACAATAAACAAAAACTATAAAATTTAAAAAAAAAAGCTATCAACTTAACAAGGGATTTTGTTGGGGTAAGGCTTGGGTGATGATGATGGTTCCAAGCCTTACCCCAATTACATGGGGTTGGCTACATGAATCCTGCTTTGCCATTTGGTTCTGCTTATGCCATATCCATTGTTAAATTATAGGTTCTTAAATCATTTCTTACTACTTTGACCGATTCTCTTTTTGGTCCACCCCGAGCCCTTCTACCCCCTTTAGCCTCTTCTACACACACACACACACACACACACACACACACACACACACACACACTTGCATGCATAGCATGCTCAGACATCCTTTTACCATTTAGAAGTAGGCTGTTAAAATCACTACCCATGTTCACTTTACTCATTCTATATGCATCTGCATGAGCCCCAAAACAATTGTTCCATATTCACTCCTTGGCAAGTGCATCAGACATGGAATTCATGCTGAAATGAGAAGACAGGGGGATTTCTTTTTATAATTTATTCACTAGTATCATATTTTTGTGCATTTCTGGTCTATTTTTGACTTTTTGTTTCTGTTGCATCTCCTGCATCAGTACTAAACAAATCAGATTTATTTTGTCATTTGTTAATGTATTTTCTTTTCTCATTCAGGTGGCAACATCTTTGAACTCTAATGACTGTTTCTTTTTGCAATCTGGGTCTTCAAATTTTATCTGGCAAGGACATCAAAGTACTTTAGAGCAACAACAATTAACTGCAAAAATTGCGGACTTTTTAAAGGTATGTAGTTCAGTTTGTCCTTTATTTTTATTTTTTCTATTCAAAATCTGGGTTGGGGGGGAGGTGCAAAACAGATTGCACGTTCATCATCTTTTTTCTTCTTAGTAGATACATAAAGATAAAGAACAGTATAGAAGGAGAAGAAAAACCAACATATGCCAATAAAATCTGAAAGCTTTGGAATATTTGGGGTTTCTCTCACTAGTAAGTTATAACAATAAATTTCTGATTCGCTTTCTCTGATAAAAAACCACAGATGCCAAAACCCTGAATACCACAAACCACCACTCTCCAGATACTACAAGTTCACACCAAACGGCTCTTAACCTTGATGGGCATTCCATTGCTTCCCCTGTGACCCACAAATCTCTCAGTTTTTACTAATTTCAACCATCATCCCAGTGGATTCTAGCTACTCCTTTACATCTACCTTTTGTTATTTTATATCTTATGTTTTAACTGGAGCATTGTCATAATTCTTTCTCTTCAAAAATCTTAGATTTCATTTTTTTTTCAAATTCTTCTTTATTTTTCTCTTACTTATGTTTATCTTAGGAAAGTGGTGGAAAGGAAAGAACATATTGAAGAACCACTACAGTTAAAACCTCAAAAATTATTTCACCTGCTTATGTCATGGTAATGGCATTCATATAGAAACTAAAAGGCCACTACCCAATATTGGTCCCAGCTATCTGGGGTCTTGGGAGGGGTAGACAGGGTGCGGTCCTAACATTTGGCATTCTTTGCACAAAGTGGCCTCCCTCAGACTCAAAACCGTGTTTTCACCTTTGCCAAATAATTTGAAGTACCGGATAATGTAAGGTGGTAAGGAAAAATAAGTTCAATCATTTCTAAGAGAGGTCTAGCTAAGGAAAGATGTCCTTGTAAACTGACTTTTGGTTGATGTGGTAGATTTTTTTCTTTCTTTTCTTAGTTTTTTTGTGTGTTTATGGAGGTAAGGAGGGAGGTATTCTTTTTGACTTTTACTTGTATTAATTTGTAAATCTTATCATTCTAAAAGCCAATAAGATAAATTGGAAAGACTACTTTTATTTTATAATTTATAGTTTTTTCCTTTTAATTTATTTCAATTGATAATTTAAACTGGATGACATAGAATATTGTTTTAACTATATTATATTGTTCTATTAGTGATCTTTACAAAGGTGAGGAGTTAGGGTGGAACCCATCAAACATGATACTAGAGTGGATTTGGAATCTGGAAACTCTGAAGAAAATGGTGGTAATTAGCAGGAAAACTAGCTTGTCTTTATGAATGACAATGGGGAGGTAAAGATTTCTTTCTCAGTGGTTAAGGAATCCTGTTGAAGAGAGTGATAGCTCAAAAAAGGTCGCAGGGGCTGAGATAAGCGAGTGGAAATAATGAGTGAGAGGTGGAATCTTTGTACCATTGATCCACATTTTAAAAGGCAGTAAGGCCTAAGGGAGAGTTAAATCCCCTTGCCTCACCCACCTTGTATCTTTAGCAGCATACACCTCATCTATAAAACCTCAAAATTTAAAAAAGAAACTAAAACATTAAAATATTAATCTATCATATTCTCCAAAGTTCAAGAATACTTGAGTATTTGTTTGCGCACACTCAAAAATCCCTCATAATACCTCTCTTAGTCCCAAAAAAATCTCTTTGATTTTCTCTAACTTAATAAATATGGTAATACCAGTATGCTACTCTATGTCTCAATGTACCACATGTAAAAATAACTTCTCCATTCAGATGTTCACCCATGACATGTGACAATGGGACCCATAAATCTACAAACTAAAAATCACAGTTAGTTCTTTCTTTAACTCAAGAAAATAAAATATAAATTATTAATAATAAAAATAAAACAAAATTTTCAAACTATTTTTTTATCACAATCTCACTTCAAGTCATTAGTTCCAATAAAGAAGTTGAATATGATGCAAACTATTTATTTAAAAATTTTATAAATGAATTTATATTGAAAAAAAAGACAGGAAAGAAGCATAAAAATCAATATTTAGGTAGGAAAGGTTGTAATGTAAAATAAAATACAACATAAAATTAAAAAATGTAATATTAAAAAGAATACACATGTAAAGAGGGGACTTGATCAAGATGAATCAATTGTACTCCCAAAGGCAATATAAAGATATTGATAAAATTATCATGGATCAGTGAATGATAAAAAAAGATTTATTGGAAACCCAAAAGATGTGTTTAATTTTTCATTTGTCAAAGAATGCCAATTGATTTGTTTATTTAGTCTTAGTAATATTGCAATGAATTTTGTAATATTAAAAACATTCTCTCTTATCATATTATGATTTGGATAATCAATTCTGACGTAATTTCTTAATGATTCAGCCAGGAGTTACTTTGAAACATGCCAAGGAAGGAACTGAGAGTTCGACATTCTGGTCTCCATTAGGTGGGAAGCAAAGTTACACAAGCAATAAAGAAACACAAGAAACTTTTAGGGATCCTCACTTGTATACTTTCTCATTCCTTAATGGTTGGTGCTTAATCTTCATCTTGTTAGTCCAAAATATTTTGTTGTCTGTAAACATTATTCTTTTAATACCCTTAGTTAACTTTCGGTATAACTGCTGGATAAAGCTGATCATTCTTTTGTACTTGTTTTTCCTCTTTCAATACTCGTACCACCATGCTGCTTTGCCAGAAAAGTTTGAGGTGTGCCCACGGCTTCAAATTTCAGTGAAACTTTCTTGTATTTTTATTAGGTATCTTAGGTTTTCTATCTTTAACTGTAACTGTTTCTACTTTGTAGGTATCAGAAGTTTACAATTTCTCTCAAGATGATCTACTGCCCGAGGACATTATGATACTTGACACACATGCTGAAGTATTTATTTGGGTCGGCCAGTGTGTGGACAGCAAAGAAAAACAAAAGGCTTTTGAAATTGGCGAGGTATTAATGCTTTCAGGACTATTTTCCGGGATTATCTAGTTTCTCTTCTTTTACCTCATGCAGTGCAGTATTTTTCAGAAATATGTAGAACTGGCAGCAAAATTGGAAGGTTTGTCTCTAGAGGTACCGCTTTACAAGGTCCTGGAAGGAAATGAACCATGCTTCTTCACAACATATTTTTCATGGGATTCCTCAAAAGCTATTGTATGTGCTGCAACTATGGAACTTTAATTTGGTTTAGCCTGTAATTTTTTTTTATTTTATTTTAACATCTTATAACTTTTTCGCTTGAAATAATATAGAAATTTGTGCTGTTGTAGCAATAGTTAAAGAAAACGCTAAAGTAGGAATCATATTAATCATTGCATGGGGTTTACCTTGATGGAAATTTAAATAATGCTACAGGAACAAAATATTAAATTCAGTGGGTTAATATTAACCTTTTATAGTTATGAATCTTCCCCATCAAAGTTGCCAGCGCTGCATTATTTCTTTGAACAACCTCTATTTATTATGTTTTTATTTAATTTTTATTTTTTTTGTGCTTCATGCATCTTACTTAAAATCCACTAGAATCTTCACCATATTGTGAGCGATTCCTCTCAAAATCTCCAAACCCTTCAGTGGCATAACCATAAAACCAATTAGGACTGTATAATGTTTAATGAATATGGAAAAAAACAATTTTCACAACTTGCATATTTGTATTGTAATTACTTAATAGGTTCAAAATGTATAAAAATGGTCCAGTCCCCTTCATTTCACTGAGATTATGTCAATCAGAAACAATGCCATGAGAAGTGATTTATTTATATTAATCTCTATAATCCAGTGTTAGGTTCTGATACAAATTATCTATTGCTTCTTTTAAGCATATGTTCCACATCAAAGATGTTTTCCTCTATGAAATTGCAGGTTCATGGAAATTCGTTTGAAAAGAAGGTCTTGTTCCTGTTTGGTGCAGCACATGTTTCAGAGGTGAATGCTTGATCTGGTTATTTAATTCCATTACACGGATGAAATTACACAAATTGTCTTAGTTTTATAGTAGGAAATTCAAACCATCCAGTTTAAGTGAAATATGCTTGAGGATCGGTGGACTACAAACATTGGGATTATATGATGCCCTTAGGTGTTTCACTTTCTTATGTTTAACAGATGCCCTCGCTTTATATTATTTTACTGTTCATATACAATAAAATGATTGCTTTGCTTTCGAGTTGCATTTGGAATTTAGTCAGCCAACAGTGATAGCTTTACTCAAGTTTCATCATATCACTATGCCATTGAAGGGCTCAGTTTTTTCCCCGGTGGATAAGAGGCTTTCTGAAGGTTTCTGTTTTGAAACAGTAGATTTCTTTCATGCCTCATTGATTATACTGTTCTTCACGGTAAAGTATGAGATATGTGTTGCAACAAAAGATATTACAACTGAAAGAGTTGAAAAGAAGTTCTAGAGTAATGAGTTTGAGGGAATTTTAGCTCATATCAAGGATATAAAAATGTCTTGGGGATTTGAGATTCAAGGGTTGAATACCCTTATCATAATAATCAAATTGGGAGTACAAAATTCAGTTCAGGTTATAGTCATATATACATCGGGAACTCAGGTTTAAAGATTACCCAGCCAAAAATAACTGAATGAAAAGGGGGTTGGCACTTTTTTTTTTTTACTCAATTGGAACTGTCTACATTCCAATAGTTATTGCATTATTGCTTTGTGAGTTACTTCTTCGAGTTCATTGATAACTCTTGGGGATGCAACGTGGGCGGGCTGGGATGGTTTTAAGGTCAAAATAGGCCCAACCCTAACAGTTGGGCTAAGACCAGATCCTGAGGTCAAATGCCATCTATCCAACCCAGGCTCAGCCCGAACTAAAATTTGACATACTTGGGTTGGGCTCAGGCCTGGACCAACTTGAGGTTTGACACTCAAGCTTGATCAGGACTATTGGGTCCAATGTGTTTAAAATGGTCCTAAGTACCTTAACCATTAGATAGGAATAATTTATGTATCTATGCTTGTGTGTGTATATATGTACATTATGTATGTATGCATGCATTTTTTCATGTATATTAGTATGTATGTATCTGGTATGTGTATGCATTATGTAGCTGAGCTAGGGTCAGGTTAGGCTCGGTCCAGGCTTGGGTTACTTAGGTGCTAGGCCAAGGCCCAGCCCAAGGACCCAAAATCCAAGATTAGGCCATTTAAAATTTCAGGTTGGGTCCGTCCAGGCTTAGGGCCCTCTCAAGTTGCACCCTTAATCACTGTTACATCATGGATTTTGTAAGTTGTCTGTTTATTACTCTTCTAGGGTACTGAACTCAACATAACTGGATGTTTAAAAGAAGTGTTATTTAACAAGTTACTGTGGAGTTTATATTGTACGAAGGAATACAGATTGATTGGTTCTGTTTTAATAAGAAACCCTACTGAACATTTCATTTCAAGATTAGGATGAATTTTGCCTTGTTACCAGATAAGGTTCCTTTTAATGAATGACAAGTTTTGGTTGTGATCTCTCTCTCTCTCTCTCTATTGTGGAGCCAGGATAAGTCTGGATCATCAAATCAAGGGCCAACTCAACGGGCTTCAGCTTTAGCTGCCTTAAATTCTGCATTTAATCCATCCAGTGGAACAAAATCAGTTGCCAGGGTATCTACCAAGGGTGAAGGATCACAGAGAGCTGCTGCTGTAGCAGCTCTTTCAAATCAACTTACTTTTGAACAGAAGCAGCGGCCATCCGATGCCACTTCTGCAAATACACCCACCAGGAGTCCTACTGGTACGGGAAACAGCTTCTTTTTTTTTATGCTTGATTACATATTATCTATTAAAGACTTCTGCATGCAGTAACCAGGAATCTGATTCAGTGAACCCAAAAAAGTAGGATTAGTGGACATGTGTTGTATAAATAATGCTTTATCATTCATTCATTCATACATACTTACATACATATCCATCATCTAAGCCTTCCAACTATATGGGATTGGCTACCTGAATCTTGTTTTGCCACTTGGCTGTTCAGTGCCATATCTATGGTTAAATTATCATCACTCAAATCATTTCCTATTACTTGTACCCAAGTCCTTTTCGGTATGCCCCTAGCTCTTAGCCCCCTTGTTCAAAAAAAAAAACCTCTTATAGCCCTTTTTTCAACTTGTAACAGATCACTTTTTCTAACACACATGCACACATAATTACATATTATGATTTTTAATATTATTCTTAAAATTATACTTTCATAGAAATATATAAGCATACTTAAGATTTTAAATTACAATTTACAATTGACAACTAAATTAGCAGTTTCCTATTTTCCACCTGGTCGCATTAGTTTCTTTTTCGTTATTTTCCTCATTCAATGTTAATTGGAAAGGTTTAATGAAAAATGGTCATAAATTATGTTTAATTTGGGAAAAAACACAAATATTAAAGTTCCCTATTGGACCGTTAAATTGTTAGACCAGTGTTACGTAGAGGCATTTGTTAAATTGTTGGACCAGTGTTACGTAGAGGCATTTGGAGTGAGAATTCGTAATTTTGGAGAGTTCAGCTTCAGTCAGGGCAAAGCCCATTCAAGCAGCCTTTACAGTTTTGCATTGAGAATATCTCCCTGCTTATGCTTATGTGCTTTATTTCATGGGGAGATATTTCCAATGTGCAAAAGGCGGTTGGAAGGGTGTGGGCACGGGCTTGCCCTGATGGAAGCCAATCTCAATTTTGGAGAGTCAACACAGAGGGCATTTTGGCAAGTCCCCTTGAATCGTACTGTAGCTGAGTCCAGCATCTATTTTGGAGAGTCAGACATGAGCCAGACTTGAAAACAGATGCCAACTTGTGAGTTTCCTCCCTGTAAAGGTTGGGTGTCCATGCAATAGTGCCCTTTATACAAGTGTGCCACTTAGGTTGGGGTCAACTAGATCATTTGGTTTGGCTCAGCATGTCCAATACAAACTTTTATTTATTTTTTTATTTTTGGTTTGGTTGAATTGATGAACTTGTAGTCTTAAGGTTGCCAAGAAAAAATCCATGGAACAAGCAGAAAGAAAACTAGGAAAGTAACAATCCCCATCCCCCGGGATTTTTATTACCCAAAAAAACAGTAGGCTACAAGGCATTTTGTAGGGGCGCCTTTATATCATGCCTGGTTTTGCATACATGTTTGTTGCCTTATTAGGCAAGGCGGTCAACTTTTGCTTTATGTTGGAGAAAACCTTGCAAGTTCAAAATTATAATCAACCATGATTTGAAGCTAATCATCGACTCTTCTTGGTATGTCAAATCGGGTCTCATTTTTGTGAATGTACTGTCTATTTCCCTAGATTAGAATGATATTAATTAACATTATTCTATATCAGTTGCGGCTGCCACGAAGAGTGAACTTGCTCCTGAGACGGAGGATACTGAAGATGTTCAAACCAATGAAGAGGACTCAGAGGTGAAAGAAGAGTCAGAACAGCAAGACAATATAGTTGAAGGTGTATACACATACGATCAATTGAACACCAAGTCAGAAAACCCAGTTAGTGGAATTGATTTCAAGAAAAGAGAGGTTTGTATGATTACCTTTTATCTTCTTGATATTCAATAGTTGAGAAGTTATCTACTTATATAGAAGAAACAGATATGTTCTTGAAATAGAAGGACTGCTTTATTTTTCTTTGCTTTAACTAATCCTATGGAATGTCAAAAGACAAAATAGCGAACCTATTTTATTTGATCAATTTAATTGCTAATATATGCTCAATTTTATCAGGCTTACCTGTCTGATGAGGAGTTCGAGACTATACTGGGGATGACCAAAGAAGCATTCTACCAGCAACCAAAGTGGAAGCAGGACATGCAGAAGAAGAAGGTTGATTTGTTCTAAATCAAACCAAGTAGTGACTGCTTACATTTCTGCTGGATTTTATCCATCATGCCTTTGCTATCCTGCTGTCTGTTGAGAAATTTGGTAACACTGAAGTCTTGAGGGGCTCCATCTAGCATTTGATTTTTGCTGGTAATGAAGTTAGTAGCTGTCATTTTCCTATTTATCATGACTTGGTAATACCAAGTCTGGGAAGTTTTCTTAATTTTCTTCGCTTTTTTGTCTTTTCTGTTCAGTTTTTATAATTTTTTGGGGTGGAGTGGGGGTTTAATTAAGCTGCTGCCGCTATCCCTGTGATAAGCAAGATTTGTAGCTTTAAGAGAGCAGCATGCAGGCCATATTCTTTTATTTGTACATGAGGGTATTACCATTTGATGCCCTCAGATTGATGTTTATCAAGAAGGGGGTATATATGTTCGTTGTACTCCTTATCGAATTTAATTAAAGAAACCCATTTGTTTCGTTGAGGTTATCTATATATTAAATCTTATTCTTTGTTTCGTAAGCCCCCCATTTAGTGTTGGAAAACATCTGCTCCTCACACCGGCCTCACAGCATGTCCTGGCCGTAGGGAGATAGATATTCATGGAATACGGTCAAGGTGCAGACATTGTACTTATTTCCAACATGAAGCCCATGGCTGTTTTGGGGGCCATGTTGGTAACAAGTCCATGATGCATGGAATAATGACAATTTCAAGATTTAATTAATCAATCCTAAGTAGTCTAAAAGTCTAGTCTTGGTTAACTTTTTGATATCCTGAGAAGACCCAGAGTTCACTTTAGTTGCATGTGGGTGTTTAAATCTGTATCCAAATATGTAAACCAATTATTTTTAACTTCCTAGATTTTAGAAGTTGTATATGTGAAGGCTAAATAAATATTAATGTTTAGACACTGAATTTGAATAAAAGTCCATATTAATTATAAGGAAAGTGACCAGTAATGTAATTAGTGGTCATATTAATGTATACATTAAGGCTAATTATATAGAAAGAGTAATCCATGCTTCCATATTTGCTAACTTTTGTTACTATTAATGGAAAGGAAGAAGGTATGTAAATTTGCACCAAGCAATTAAGGTGGCCACAGAGAGGGATCCTAAGGCCAATTTGATCCTTGGATCGGGTACCTTCTTGATTGGCCATGGTTTCACTCTGGTCCATACCAACTGCCATGATTGACCACTTGGACCTTTTGTGCCTATTGGACCATGCTGGAGAAGTTGTGTTGGGATCTATAGGCCTCATTACACTGGCATGTTCATTCGTAATTGATCTGATTATATAGCCTGTTATACACAATTGTATGAGCAGTAAATCCGAAATCCCAACTACATGCTGTGTTTGGAAAACCAGATTGAAGATCAAAGAGGGCTGATTTTGTATATGTTTGCCAGTTTAACCGGGCAGATTTGCCTCAAAACGCCAGGTTTTCATAGACCCAGTCCTTGTCCAACCCAGTTCAATTGGCTGTCCAAGTACTGTTTTCAGAACATTGACTACATGGGTTAAGTCAATAGCCATATGTTCATCTGACCTTAATACCAACACTATTGTTCTGGACCTCTTTTGGAAGAGGTTCAATCGGCTTCCCAACATTTGATGCTATTATTAAGCCTAGAAAGGCTCTTACTGAAAATACTCACATTGTGATAGTAAAATACTGAAAATACGGCTATTGAAATAAAAATCAAAGATATAAGAAACAAAATAAAGATATTATTTAACTTCTTTTCCTTAGTTGCATATTCTTTTCACTTTTCTTGTTTAGCTCGAACTTCATGCCATATGTTTGGTATTTTGTTTTTAGATACATAATATGAGTAGTTTCATGTTTTATTGGCTTATTTTCACCATGTTCATTAATTTTTGATGGTATGTTTTATTTCTTGTATTTGACCTCTGATGGTGATTTTTATTTATTTTTTGACCCAACGTAATAAAATTAGAAAAAATTGTTAAACATTAATATTTGCATAAACAATAATTTGAATAATTATTTGGCAAAATTGTAATTTGAATAATCAAGATTTTAATATCAGAAAAAGAGAATCAACTTGTAATTGATAAGAAGTTTTGTTACAAACCAAAATTATTGATTACTTGCTATAAAATTTGTTGAGCTGGCTGACTTTACAAATCGGAACAATTGTACATGATCATATATGGTCCAATATTGATGGACAAAGATAAAACACAGGCTAGAAACAACATGTATTATTTTACAAATAAAAAATGTTCAAAAGATATTACAAAGAATGCTAAGAGATTGATAATTTCTATTATTTTACAAATAGCCGGGAATTTTGGCAGTACGGCGTCAATGGTTGTTCGGGAATGGCGGTTAGTAGCAGCCTAGAAACGACGGTCAATAACAATCCAAGCCAAAAAGAGCAGCACATTGTTTCGTGGTAATTGTTCTAGTTTTCTGATATATATTGTCGGATGTTATCAGTGGTATTGCAATAGACCAACATCGATAATAGTCAATGGTCGGGACAGCAATGATAATGGATAATGGATTTAAGTTAGGATATTTTAATTTAAAACTTCAATCAAATACAGAAATTGATTTGGGAGGAGGATTGTGTATTTGGGTCTCCCCCAACCTTTTAAGGTCTTGTTGGATTTTGGACCTTTTTCTTTTTCGTCTATGAATAGGTCTTAATTTGGCTGATTTGACCATGATATATGTTAATATCTATGCAATATGAGGAGGGAAAAGGATGGAAGTCATTAGCAAGTGAATTTTAATTGTTTTTCATACTCAAGAGATTGAAGAATTGTATATATATATATATATATAGAGAGAGAGAGAGAGAGTGAGACTCACAAAAATTCCTATAGAGAATCCTTTAGATAAAACCCAAAAAAAAAAAAAAAAATCTTTCCAAAGAAAACAAAAACTTTGTGATCAGAATCCATAAAAATCCCATCTTTCCTATGAATTAAGGGGAAAAAGCTCACCTTTTACAAATTTTCATATCAGATCTATGAAATAAAATCATTATTCCTCTACTTTCACATTCTTAGAGCTAGAAGGATGAGGGAACAAGGGCGGAAGCCATTAACAAGTGAATTTTAATTATTTTTCTAGAGTTGTGGTCTTTTCTTCTTTAAGTGGTAGGCATGATAAGGAATCTCATTCTTCTTCAATATTCATCAAGGAGCTATCATATGTGAGCATACTTTACTTTTATGGATAAAAGTGTTTGATTTGTAATAAATATGTAAGTATATTTACACATTATTGATTATTTGCTATATATAAAATTTGTTGAAATGATTGATTTTATAAACCAAAACAATTGTACATGATTACACAGTTCGGATTTCCGGCTAACCTTTTCCTCCTCTCCTCTCTACTAACCCACTCAAATCAGGCCACCTGTCCCTATCTATCCAACCTGCTAACAAATGTCCAACAAAGTTAACCCTCCTTTAACTTTAATGTTTTATTGACATCTAAATAAATCAGTTCAGTTTAAATTCTAAACCGTTTTAATTAATTACTGCTAATTAATAACTGATAGTTAACAACGGTAATTAATTACTGATAGTTAATAAATAATATAATTAATTAAATTATAAACCATTTTCATTAATTGCTGATAATAATTTCTTATAATTAACAACAGTTTTAATAATGACAATTATTAATTCCGATATAATCATTTAATATTTATATTAATTCATAATAATTATTACATAAATATATAATTAATGTTATTTACTAATATTATTATTATTATCAGTAATTATGATTAATAATATTATTATTATCCATTAATTATTTGATTTACTGAATGTTAAATTATAAAACTTTCAATTATTCAATATTCTTAACTAAGTTAATTATAAAAGCAATTACTATTTCATTAATTAATTAAAAAATAATTATAACAAATTTATCACTTAATATACACAAAATAAGTACATACATAATTATAACAAATTTGTTAATTACTTAACAAATTATAAAAGCAATCATATGATCCAAACATTCACCAAGGAGGAAGGAGACAATTTCCGTAAGACCTTTCCATTCTTACTTAGCTTTGGCATGCACCCACCTTCTATAGCTTCATAGAGTGTTTGCGAGAAGATCCAATTGACCCCAAAATCTTCTAACAAAAGATCAAACCTGTTTTCTAAAATTATAACGCAGGAACGGGTGACTATTAGTTTCATTTACCCTTTTGCATGGCATACAATAAAGGGTCCTGAACTATCATTCCTCTGTGTTTGAGTTTGTCTTTTAGAGGGGGCTTGCTGAATTCATAACTGCTTTCTTGGGAAGCTAGGGCTTTCTACTCTTAGAATATGATGATCTTTTAGGAAAAGATTTAGGGGTCATTTAGTGACAGCTAAGTGGCTGAAATGAATGACTTAATGTTTTGTCTTTTACTTGACAAAATAATTAATAATAAAATAATTGAAGGCATAATAATCAACCTAAGTTCAACATCAGCTATTAAGAAGCTAACAAGAATCCCTTCAATTAAATTTCACTAAAAGACAAAACAATAATCCATTCAATTTAGCTACTTCAGCTGTTACCAAACATCCCCTTAGTTTTGCATGCTATTGATGAATCTCATATCCATGGTCCAGTATCTTGATAGTTGATCCTTACTTGATTTTGCTCCAATTTCAGCATAAGAGTTGCTGATGCATCCACTTCCCAGTTTCCAATCGTTCAGGTCTCTATGAAGGTTTAGGCACCAATTTGTACCTTATGCTGAAACATGTAGCAGTTTTTTTACAAAAGCTTCTTTGAACCGTGTACAAGTGCAACAGGTGAAAACCTAAAACTAAGGCACAGTTTGGGAAGAGTAAAAATACAAATATGTACAAAGCCGTGTATATGTTATTTCTAAACCTTGTATTTGCACTGTACGCATTTATATTTGCAGTCGTCCCAGACTCAGTGATTATGTTATTTTAACTTAGTAGCTTCTTTTGTAATTTGGACCTTTATATTCTTAAATAATGAATTGACATTTATTTTATTTTGTTTCAGTAGGAGATATTGAAGCGTCTTCTCCCTGCACTACTCCTGCTTGCAAATTTAAAACATGAGCATAGGCAAGATGTTCACGAAGCATTGGATGTTGTTACTTCATTGGCAGGTGTATCCATAACTAACAACGACACATGTAATGAAGTTGAGCTTCCATGGAATAAATTGGTACGTGCAAGACAGAAGAAAAAAAAGTTTGTAATCATGTTGTTGATCTTACTACTTTACATTCAGTTGATAAAGTGACACCAGTGGAAGATTCTCAAATGAAGACATACAAAAGAGGATATGGGCTAAGAAGTAGATCCAAGATGAAAACACAATGGACTCCTAAATGATGTTTTTCATCAATTAACTCTACTTTGGTTCTAAGTATATATAAATGTAACTGTTTTTACAAATGCTTGGCATTCTAAGTAACATTTTGTTTTTCCTATTTAATATGGATTAATTTCTCTTATCCTATATCAATTCCAATCTTTGTATGTATTTTTAGTTTTACTAGATGATTTATACTAATAACACCTTTTTTAGAAAAGTATGTTAAAAACCGTTCGGTCTGTTCAATGTCAGATGGTTTCTAAGTCTATAAATTAAACACCATCTGGACTGCCTTATACCGGATGTACACATATGAGAATCATATAGAAACATGTGGTTTATTGGGTCCTAGATGCTTTTAATGGTGTAACTACATGCAGATCATCTGGGGATAGATGTTCGCAATTGTAATTGATGTTTCAAAACTGAAAACAATCATTTGGTCTGTTTAATGTCAAATGGTTTCTAAGTTTGTAAAAGACCATCCAATCTCTACTAATACTGGATGGCCAATCATATACAACATGTGGTATGTTGGGTTTTAGATGAATTTGAAAGTGTATCTATTATTTTATTACCAAGGTAATTGATGAATCAAAATTTTAAGCTATCATCCAACGCTAGTGTAATGTCAAATGGTTTCCAAGTTTGTAAAACACCATCTGGTCTTCCCTACACCGTAAGGTCTATATACTTGTGAAAATTATATACAACCTTATGATAAGTAAAACACCATCAGGTATGTATTTTGTCCAATGCTGCCTACATCTGTTAAACACCATCTGGTCTTCTATATACCGGATGGAAAAGCAATGATATATTAGATTGCAACATTTACTGGGAACTTCACTTTATGAAGAGTCTTGAAATTCTCATCCATTCTTTTGAGACTTGATCATATACATAATTTCCCTTATTAGAAGATTGTTGTTTACAATTTGTTTCTTTGTTTAAGAAGCTTGAACACATTGTAGAGACTAATCTGCTTATAAGTAGTTGCATTTATAGATGGCTGCTCTTCAGAACAGCCATAAAAGCATACAAACTCCAATCATTGTGTTGAAAGAAGTAAATACAGTCTGCCTTTATCCATATTGCAGTTGCAGTTGCAGTTGCAGATGATATTGATACCAAACAATCCATGCATCCTCCAATCAAGAAGGTTCGAAATTGTCCAAACCAATTTACAGAAATCAAACTTGAAGACTTCAAAATTGTCCACTTCATCAAGCGCACATCCCAAGTATATCTTGGAAACAATGAAGATGTCTCCTCAAAAATTTACCAAATAAAACTGTCGTGCTATGGTTTTTATATGATCCTGCACTTCAAATAAGATTATGGTGGCAGTAGTAGCAGCAACTCCACTTATATAATAGTTAGACTTCCATTAAAAGTATAAGCATATGCTTTGACCCCACAACCGATTTACAGAAATCAAATCTTACTGTCCAAACCAATTTACAGAAATCAAACTTGAAGACTTCAAAATTGTCCACTTCATCAAGCGCACATCCCAAGTATATCTTGGAAACAATGAAGATGTCTCCTCAAGAATTTACCAAATAAAACTGTCGTGCTATGGTTTTTATATGATCCTGCACTTCAAATAAGATTATGGTGGCAGTAGTAGCAGCAACTCCACTTATATAATAGTTAGACTTCCATTAAAAGTATAAGCATATGCTTTGACCCCACAACCGATAAACAGTCATAATCTTACTGTCCAACTGTTGCTGCAAATCTTGATGAATCTATTGGTCATCGTCAGGTCGGGCAAACAAGATGCAAGGCTCCTCTGATCTAGGAAACAACATCACCACAAACTTACTGAGATCAGATTCAGTGGCTGTTGGATTACATGTCAGAGCAGAGCCGTAAATCGAAACGGATGGCTCCAAATTCAATGACGGTAGCTGCAATTTTACCCGTGTAAAAGGACTCCAGAGAAAATAGTCCAAGCCAGAGGCGGAGAAATTGTCATCCCATAAAACTAACCAGCCTTTGGAAGATGCCAAACATTCCATCCCTCGCATCTCCGCCTCTCTGGTATGCTGTTGACGTGATAACGTCCTTCTGGCAGGTTGAAAAACATCCGGTTGTGCATTTTCCTCCCATGCATGAAAACTAAAAAGGGCGCTACTGATTTAGGTGGAGCTCGGAAACGCCAGCCTTTCTCTATCGATTCTTCTTCTTCTTCTGCCTTCAATCCTTGGCTCTGTTGCACCTCTCCTCCGTCTATTCTGCAATGTTAGCAATGATTAACACCGAGTCGCTAGCTTCCTATTCCAAATAAATTCAGTTTCGACCTATACAGGTTTGAGGTTGTTTTCCTAGTTGTTAAATACCGGAAAAATTAAAAAGGATTTCCTAGTCGTTTAATAACTGGAATTTCGGATTTAGATTTGGAGTTGGAGTTGAATGGGTATTGGGCCGTGTTGGAAGGGAGTAGGATCACAAGTTGTTACTCTGGTCCAGTGACCAGTGGGTTGGATACGAATGCTGGGCAGTAATTACTATTAGTCCCCACCTTATTCACTAGAACTTTATTTAATTTTTTGGAGTCATCATGTATCCCAATCCTGTTTTTGTGGGAGTCTTGTATTTGGGGGTTGGCTGTTGAGTTAAAAAATTAAATTTCAGATCTGGTTCAAATTTGGGTTAAACTGATTCGTATGCCAACTTTTGAATGAGGGAAATTCAACCCACTTGTGATCTGTTGTTTTTTAAAAAATAAAAATGGAATATATGTTCAATTTTTTTCTGATTTCTATTTTGTAAAGAAAGTTACAAATTGGATTTTCAATTTGATTATTTATCCAAAAAGAAATTTCCAATTTGATTTGTATTTTGGAGTTCTGAAGAAAAAATGAATAATTTCCAATTTGATTATTTACCAGAAAAGAAATTTCCAATTTGATTTGCATTTTGGAGTTCTGAAGAAAAAGAACAATTCCCAATTTGATTTGTATTTTGGGTCTTCAAATTAGTTTTTACAAGCCTGTTACAAATATGAATGATGTTTCTACCATTTGCATGGAATGAATGACTTAACCGTAAATGTCTTAGCATCCTTATAATCTTTTTAAATTTCTTCTCCTTTTCTTTAAAGGTCTTGGGGCCTCACAACAACTAATCACAAGGTACGTATTTGAAAAAACAATCACAAGAAATCTAATAGCAACAAAAATGATAAAATCCAAGCAAAGACAAATAAAAGCATATGCCACAAAGAATACAGAGACTTAAGTGGTCCGGCCTTATCACCTACGTCCACGGGAGAGATAAGATATATTCATCACTATGAAAGAAAACTGAGAGCAATATAAATACCTTGTGGCTTGTTGCTCAAACCAACCCTTAACTCTTGTGCACCTGTTCTCCCTTTCTTCTCAACCCAAAAAACAAAAACAAGAGAAAAAATTCACTCTCACACCAAGCATTTTGTATTTTTCTCACACCTTTTTTTCCCAAAAAACCTTAACCTTACATAGAAAAAAAACTTTTATATGTAAAACCTCTTTAACCTAAAGAGGGACCACACCAACCGATAGCTAGGTCATAGGGCTCACGACCTTCCTAATTATACTACGACCTTCCTAATTATACCAGTGGAGTTCTTTATCAGAATATTCATCAGGCTTCGACTCAATTTCAATCCAAGTGCAATGCCGCATTTCCCATGTGCCATACTGATAGGTCCCAATCAAAGCTAGAGAGAGATAGAGTATTCTGCTTAGGGCAAGAATAGGCCACAAGAGGTTTATTAACTTTCAACTGCCCCATCCAAGTGGTGGGGTGGTGTTTAAATACATAAACTTCTTAACTTCCTACCACTGAAATAGCCTTAAAGTAAGGGATTAGCCTTCTAACTATATGGCCTATCCCTATGCCTTCTCATGCTAACAACTTAACAGAAATAACAAATAACTTATTTGACTCAATCTTGCTTAAGACCAGCTAACAACATGCTTAAGACTAGTTAACAATCAACAACTAACTGCTTGACCGATTCTTGTGGCTTGACTGAATCCTTCTCTACTGGGTACTGCTCTACCGGGCCGTTGCATGGGCCATGCATGTGCATTATCAGTCCACATACCTTGGGTTACACGTGGGTACCTAGTTCGATCTTCTCGGCCCATCATTGCCACCATCCTGAAGATGGACCTTGTCCTCAAGGTCCAGATTGATATACTTCTTGCGCAACTCTTGGGAATTCTCCCAAGTGGCATCTTCGCTAGGAAGGTTCTTCCATTGGATGAGACTTTCCTCCACGAAAGTGGATCCTTTCTTCACCAGCGGGTATCCAGGATGGCTTCTGGTTCAGTGATGAGTTCTCCCTCCTAGTTTATGGGTGGTAAGTCGGTGGTAGTGGCAGTGGTGTTGCCCACCTATTTTTTGAGTAGGGAAACATGGAAAATTGGATGGATGCGCGAACCCTCGGGAAGTTGCAGTTTATAAGCCACCTTGCCTATTCGTTCCTCCACTAGGTACGACCCATAATAGCGACTGGCCAGTTTGTGATAGGCCCGCCTATGAACCGTCTGCTGTTGGTATGGGTGGAGCTTGAGAAAGACTAGATCGCCCACTTGGAACTCGACATCTCTTCTTTTAGCGTTAGCCATTTGGGTCATGCGATTAATGGCCGCATGTAAGTTTACTTTGAGTTGCTGCAAAATGGCATCGCGAGAGAGCATGGCTTGATCTATTTCTTCTACTAGGGATGTTCCACCTTGGTAATTTGGAATACGAGGTGGAGGTCTCCCATATAGTGCTTGAAAGGGGGTCATTCCGATAGAGGAATGATAGGTGGTGTTATACCAAAATTCTGCCCATGGCAAGAAGGAGCTCCACTTCCGAGGTTGCTGAAAAACAAAGCAACGAAGATACTGCTCTAGACAACGGTTGACCACTTCTGATTGTCCATCAGCTTGGGGGTGATAGGCGGAGCTCATCTGCAATTTGGTACCAGACATCTTAAAGAACTCCCTCCAAAAGTGGCTGATGAAGATAGGGTCTCTGTCACTAACTATCGTCTTGGGCATACCATGCAGCTTCACAATGCCTTCTACAAACCTTTCAGCTACTATCTTCACCGTATAGGGGTGCGGCAGGGTCAGGAAATGGGCTGATTTGGTGAGACGGTCTACTACCACAAAAATAGTGGTTTTGCCTTTGGAGGGTGGTAGTCATTCTATAAAGTCCATGGTAATGTTGTCCCATACTTGGCAGGGGACGGGTAATGGCTGTAACAGTCCTGCCGGGGATAGTGTCCGCCTTATTTTTTTGGCAAATGGCGCAAGAAGCTACATATTGTTGAATATCTTTGTACATGGAGGGCTGCCATACGCTTGTATGTGCGTAGTACCCCAGAATGTCCACCATAAAGGGGAGTCATGGAACTCCTGTAAGAGTATAGAAATGAGGTGGGACTAAGGAGGGATCACAACGCGGTTTTTGTAACATACCAGTCCATTTTTCCATGTGTAAGGAGCTCCAGGATTCTCTGTTGCCAGCTTGTTGATGGGGATCATGTAGGGGTGGGTGCTGGCTTCTTTCTTGATGGTGTCCCATAGAGATGTTTGAGGCATGTAGAGAGTATTAAGGCTGGGACTGCCCAAGACTCTCGAAAGTGCATCTGCAGCAGAGTTTTCTCGTCCAGGCTTGTAGATGATTTCATAGTCATACCCGAGCAGTTTGGATACCCATTTCTGTTGTTCTGGTGTCCCAATGCACTGCTCTAATAGATACTTGAGGCTGCGTTGATCGGCTTGGACGTAAAACTTGTGGCCTAGCAGGTAAGGTCGCCATGCCCGTATTGCCTGAACAATGGCGAACATTTCTTTGGCATATGTGGACCAACTTTGCTTGTTGACGCCTAGAGATCGGCTCGTGAATGCAATGGGTCGTCCCTGTTGCGTCAATACTACTCCAATACCTGCGCCGGAAGCATCTGACTCAATGGTGATGGGCTCCTCAAAATTAGGCATTGCCAGTGTGGGAGTCGTGGTCATTGCCTTTTTTTAAGGCTGTAAATGCTTCTTGGGCTTCGGTGGTCCATCTGAATTCACCCTTCTTGAGAAGATTGGTAAGGGGTCGAGCTATAATTCCATAGTTGCGGACGAACTTCTTGTAATACCCTGTAAGGCCTAAGAAGCCACGTAAGTCAGTAATATGATAGTGGGTTGAGGCCACTTAAGCATAGCCTCAATTTTCCTTTGGTCTACCTTGACCCCGTGGGAAGTGACAATGTGTCCCAGATACTCTACCTCTAGCTGGCCGAATATGCATTTACTAAATTTGATAAAAAATTGGTGATGCCTTAAAACCTCAAAAGCTGTTCGAACATGTTCAAGATGCATGTTCTAGTTGGGACTATAGATAAGAATATCATCAAAGAAAACTAGCACAAATTTACAGAGATAGGGTTGGAAGACAGAATTCATAATAGCCTGAAATGCAGAAGGTGCATTACATAGGCCAAAAGGCATAACCAAGTACTCATAGTGACCATTGTGTGTGCGAAATGTCGTTTTATGAATGTCTGGTGGGTGGATCCGTACCTGGTGATATCCGGATCGTAAATCAAGTTTGGTAAAAAAGGAGGCTCCATATAGTTCATCTAGCATATCGTCAACAGTTGGGATAGGAAATGTATCCTTAATGGTCACGGCGTTGAGTGCCCGATAATCGGTACAAAAATGCCAAGTCCCATCTTTTTTCTTAACTAGCAAGACAGGGGAAGAAAATGGACTTGTGCTAGATCGGATGAGCCCCAACCGTAACATATCTTGTGCTTGTTTTTCGATCTCAGCTTTTTGAAAATAGGCATACCTGTACGGCTGGACGCTGACAGGTTCCGTTCCTCCTTTGAAAGTGATGCGGTGGTCTATCTCTCTTCGTGGTGGCAGTTGTGTTGGTTCTTGGTAGAGATCACTGAATTCCGCCAACAACTGCTGCATATTCGGGTGTAGTTGTGGATACACCTCTTCTGCAACTGCTTGGAGACAGACGACAAATAGCGAATGTTCCTGTTTGATCCCCTTTGTAATTTGTTTGAAGGAGGCCGACTGAATTGTTTGGTGGTCGATCCCCTTCAATAGCCGGTGTTGGTTGGCCCAAGAAAAATCCATCGTCATACGCTTCCAATCACACGCCACAGTTCCCAACTGCTCTAGCCAATGGATTCCTAGTACCATATTCAATCCAATTAGTGGTAAAGAATAAAGTGTCAAGGTGAATGGAATACCTTGTAGTAGGACATGCACATTCTCGAATCTTCCTCGGCACTTAAGGGGTTCGCCATTGGCTACTTTGACGTTGAACGGCTCGGTAGGTACTACCGGTAGGTGCAGCAGTTCGGCTATCTTATTGTTGATGAAGTTATGGGTGGATCCACTATCGATGAGAACAATCAGTTCGTGTGATCCTACCTTGGCCGTGACGCACATGGTTCTAGCTGCCGACCAACCCGTGAGAGCATGTAGAGATATTTCAGGCTCCCTACGCAATTTCGTAAAGCTTGGTTCGACATCCTCTGGTTCGTTGTCGCTGTAGTTCCCAGCGAGCAGTAACAGTTGCGGTCCCTTGCATTTATGCCCGGGCCCAAACCTCTCGTCACAGTTGAAACATAGACCTTGAGCATGCCTTCGCTGCATCTCTGTCCAAGAAAGACGTTTCAATGATGGGGTTGACTTTGTCTTTGTCGGGAAAGTTACCAGTAGTCCTGGTGGCTGTACGCAGAGTCCTCTCTTGACGACGCAGCTGTTCATCCTTCATTCTAGCTAGGCTAATAGCCTCCTTCAAGGATTTCAGTTTAAACATTCGAATCCCGTCGGCTATGTCCGTTTTGAGCCCTCCCATGAACGTACCGACCAACGCCTTCTGGGTCATTCCGTGCACCCTATTGCCCAGTCGTTCGAACTCTTTCTGATAGTCACGTAGAGACCCCGTTTGTCGTATTTTGGATAACGACTCATCGAAGTCTTCGCAATCGGTTGGGCCGAAACGGGCCCAAAGTTCTTCTACAAAAATCTTCCACGTTACCTCCTTTCCGTCTTCGAGATAGGTCCGACGAAGCCATTGCCACCATTGGTTTGCTTCTCCTTCCAGATGGAAGGAAGCTAGTGACACCTTCTGTGGATCCTCGGTGTGTTGGCATTCGAAGAATTGATCAACACGGGCAAACCATTCAGTTGGGTCATCACCTGCATACTTGGGAAACTCGAGCTTGGCTAACTTTGAGGAAAACATGGGTCGTCCTCCTTCTGTATTGTCACGGGATTGTCCGTAGGAGGACTATCCGCTGCGTTCATTAGTTGGCTCATAGATGGTTCCTGCCGCATCAACAAGACTTCAAACATCTTACTAATAGCTGCCTCAAGCTGGTGTAACTTGTCATTAACACCTAACTCGAGCCTGCTCAAACTTGCTTGGAGTCCTCCAAGCCCAACTTCCAAACTCTTAATTCTTTCTTTGTTAGTTGCCATGGAGCCTAGCTCTGATACCAATGATAGGTCTCAGTCAAAGTTAGAGAGAGATAGAATATTTTGCTTAGGGCGAGAATAAGTCACAAGAGATTTATTAACTTTCAACTACCCCATCCAAGTGGTAGGGTGGTGTTTAAATACATAAACTTCTTAACTTCCTACCACTGAAATAGCATTAAAGTAAGGGATTAGCCTTCTAATTATATGGCCTATCCCTATGCCTTGTCATACTAACAACTTAACAGAAATAACAAATAACTTATTTGACTCAATCTTGCTTAAGACCAACTAACAACATGCTTAAGACTATCTAACAATCAACAATTAACTGGGTACTGATCTACCGGGCCGTTGCATGGGCTATGCATGTGCATTATCGGTCCACATACCTTGCGTTACGCGTGGGTACCCTTTTCGATCTTTTCGGCCCATCACACACAAATCCTCACGAGAGCAAAAATTTCCAAAACAACTGTACTTCCGAGTTGCAGAGAGTAAAACACACCATCTTGGCCCTGAAATCTTGGAAAATAAATCTTGTTTTCTGTTCCCTTTCTCGGAGCCGGCGTCAACAGTGATGCGGTACGGCTGACGAAGAATGTACAGTTATCCAAGCTCACCGCTTCCTCCCACTTCAGCCTGGACTCATTCAGCCTGAGAACACAAATTGGCTTTACGAAAACCGCGAAAATCTTCCCATTGCACTCGGCCATGAAACTATTGTGAAGGGAAATATTTGGTCCTATGACCTTTGGAAGAACAGTCCAACCATTCTCACCTAGCGAGGGATCAAAAGCTCCCACTCTCCCATCCTTACCCAAACAATAGAAACTCACTTTATTCTTGTTTTCTATTCTATAATTAGTCCAGTCGCTTTCTCCCCTACGACAGACATAGATGCTAACAGATTTCGGACTGCAATCAAATTGAGCGAGAACTACGCAATCTGAGCAAGTGGGTGGGGCTGAGAAAGAGACCCCCAAAATTTCACAAGCATAGTCTAATAATATATCAGGAAGGTTGATTGTAGTTCTTGTGCTGGGATTGAAGAAGAAAATCGAGTTCCTGCTTCGAGACATTAACAACCACCCGTACTTGGCGTGGCGGATGTCTGCATCCACTATAGATCGGGACGAAAAAATTCCACAGACCTGCGCCCGACGATGTAGCTTTTAAATTCCGTCGGAAGGACAAAAGACATGGACTAGAAAATCGTTTCGACGAGGTTGCAGGAGAGAGCGTGAGACATGGACTAGAACATCGTTTCGACAAGATTTCAGGAAGCGAGCGGGGTGGAGGAGAGATATGTAGCCACGCTTTACAGACGAGGCGGAGGCGAATGCAATCACCCATGAATAGACCTAATTGAACCAACTCTATGAGATCCCTGGGGAGGTCAGCCCACGGTCTTTTCTCATCCTCCATCTCTTCTTCTTCTTCATCCTTCAGTTCTGCTGCTACTCCTCGCTCCTCCCCACAATCCAAAGCTAACTTCATCGCCATGTTCTGCGCAGGACGCGACACCGGGAATAAAGAAAGAGAAGGAAGAAATAAACAGTGATTGATGGCTTATCATATTGTATCTCTCACGAGTCACGTCACGAGCATATATATATAGCCGGGGACCGGGGTTTCTAATTTGTTTCATATCTCAACTAGGAAAAAGCCAAGTCACACTATTAAGTCCTAACTAAACTCCAATGGTCCAATCCAATTCTAATTCTAACTACGTACGTACCACTGACTCCACCATACACATCGGGCTGTTAATGGACGGGATATGGGCCCAATCCGACTCGGTATAAATCCATTACAGATGGACCGCGGGTCCAATCCTATCCGATCAATTCTAGATTGGTCCAATTCAATGTTTAGACCATCCAATTTAAACCTGGTCCATTGACACCTGTACTCTTATCTTTTTGGTTCAATTTGCTCCGAGTTTAATATAAATCCATTAGAAATGGATTATGCCCAATCCAATCCAATGAATATTTTGGACCATTAAGTTTGGACTGATCCAATTTAATATGTCTTATTGGTCCTTCTTCCAATCCAATTAAATTGCTTTTGATTTGGATGGAATCCAACCAAATCCAGTCCATTGACACCTTTATTTAAGCAGAGTTGGCTGCTCGTTTCATTTGTATCCATGTCTGTTTATCTATTCCAATTTATCATTTGCTATTGTATGTAGAGTAGAAATTTATTAAGAATTCAAATCGCCCCACAGAACATCCCCATCTTGTATTGGGAACATCTCCCAATAACAAATACGAGCGATGATGAGACATCACCAGGAGATGTTCCCAATACAAGGTTGGGATGTGCTGTGGGCATTGTGGGGCGTAGATGTGAACTCATTTATCAATTACAATGAAAATAAATGCAACACTCCCTGGGACACCCACCAATTCTCATCACCCATGGATGTTGGATAACAAATAGATTTTCTTTTTCTCTACTGAACTTACGGGCACTGAATAACTTAAAAGGGATATGATACATCACTGATAACTCTCGATAACAAAATGACAATAGAATGTATAAACCAACATTTCCCATACTTGTTTTTATAATTCATAGGGAGATGTTCCTAATACACGATGGGATGTGGTTGTGAATTCAGTGTGAGGAGCAGATCCCAATTTCTTTTATCCTGCCCAACTAGGCTGCCCCCTGGCCCCTTCCCACCAAAAGTAAAAAAGAAAAAAAAAAGAAGAAAACAAAAGAACAACAGGCCTAGTTGAATGTCTGATATAGACATCAATGAATGGGTCTCAACTAGGATATTGGCCATGACAAATTAAGTAATAACAATGAAATGAATTTTAACCATTTGATCTAATTTTGGTTTTGCCTATAAATACTCCTTGTAACTTAAAAAAAGAATGTTAAAAGGGATATTATCTAAAATTCACCATGATTTTTCACATTCTCTTAAATTTATCTTGACTTTTCAAAACCTCAAATAGCCTTCTATTAATGAGTTTTATTTGTTTAAAACTCACATTCCGTTAGATTTCCGGTAGTACATTGTTAGTGATTATTAACAAAAGTTGTCCACATAAATATTTAAGTATTTTACAAAACCAATCTACCCCTGAATGGGCAGTCAATCTTATTAAATAGTTTTATGGCAAAATTATGCCAAATCCGAGCCTGGGTCACACTAGGCCTGCAATTTTTAATATGTATATATGTTATTCTATGTTATAATATATATTTTACATATAAATATTATAATATGATATTTATAGTATATTATATATAATATTTTTATATTAATAATGTATAATACAAATTTATATGCATATTGTAATATATGCCATTTCAAATAAAATATTATATATGTAATAGTTTATATGTTAAAGATATAAGCCTAGGTTTTATGTTTTAGGCTTGGAACCTAGGTTGGGCCAGGCCTAGGCTATAGCAATTATCATAGGTACAAAGCCCGACCCAGGATCAGTTTCACCCATGATCACTCCTAAATTTAACCCATCAAAGAATATATATGTATAATTATTATATATGGGAAATTAAAGGTAATTTTGTCCTAAAAATTTGTAATAAGGTTGAGTGGCCATTTAGGGGTAGTTTGGTCATGTAAAATACTTAAATGTTTATGTGGACAATTTCTATTAATGATCACTAACAATGATCTAACGAAAATCTTAATGTAATGTGAGTTTTGGACAATAAAACTAACTTTGGAGGTTTTGAAAAGTCATGGTGAATTTTAGAAAATATCCCTTCATTATAACATGGCTATCCTTAATTGTTTTGTAATGATGTTATCATTCCTGGCAAGCTTTTTTTTGGCGATCTTCGAGTTCTCTCTGACAATGTTCAAGGTCCAAATGTTTCGACTTCTATAATGACATGGATGGGTGGTTTTTTTTTTTGCACATTTTACGTCCCTACAATTACAAGTTACAACTTCTTTTATGCACTTTTGGCTTTCTATGGGGCCCATTCCTTGAATGTTTGGATGGTAGAATGTTAGGGAGAGTTTTGTAACAGGAAGCAATCTTGGGCCTCTCCCGCTCTCACATTTTCAATTAATGCCATGGATTGGGTGCCATAATACCTGTTTTCTCTATACCCCTCGAGGGTTTTGCATAGTTGATTCAGACTCATTTGGTAGGGAGACACACTTTCTAGCTTCACCTCTGTTGGAGGCATTTAGCTGACCTTTTTGGCATTACCTATATTTGCGTCAATTGCAAAGATTTCTCAAGTCGTTTTTTTCTCCAGGTGCTCGTGGTTACCTATTTTTGTCTCAGCATGCTTAACATTCTTTTTTGGTTATATTTTTCATTGCTGTTACTTTTTCTATTTTGTAACCTGAGCATTTATGAATGAATTTGCCTTGAGGTGTCAGAAAAAAATTGTAATGATTAAATGCTCGAAAGCTTTTGCTTACTGAAATTATTTTGGAAGACAGTCATGGCTTGATCCTTGCCATTTCTCTATATTCCCTTTGGTTGATTTTGTTTCTCCATAAAATGAATGGGAAAATTTTCAAACCAAAATATTTCATTTATTATTTCCATCCCTTGGAAAATTTTGCTCTCCACCTCTTAATTTGTGTTGATGAGATGGTTTTCAATGTAAAAAGTTAAAAATGTAGCTCAAATATTTTAGCCTGTAAATTTTTGTACGTTTTACTTTGAATCAAAAACAGCCTTACACTCTTGCCTCCCCACCCCCACCTCTTAAAAAGAAAAGAAGCCTTACACGGCCTTTGTAGTAAGGCTGTGAAGAAGGGGAAACAATTCAATCCCTATAATTAGGGATAGCGATTCAATTCAGCTCCTTCAACCGCATCAAACAAGGGAGACTGGATTAAATAAAAGTAAAGAGAAACCCGCACAACCCACTCTACATGGGCCATAATTGTGTTCTTCGAAGACTCTTAAGTGATGGAACATTACCAAATTGGATAAAAGACTTGGGATCTCCCCTGAGATTTCTAAGACATGGTATTGGAGGGACTTTGGACCAATCAAAGCACCCCGTGAATTTTGATTAATACCACCTAATTGGTTACCACTTTTATGGTGCCACTTGATTGCCCGCAAGCTTTTTTGGTATCATAATCAAACCCTAAATACTTACAACCCTCTTTTTTTTCTAACAGGACTTATGCCTCCCCAGTCATAATAAAATGCCGTTATATTCAACAGAATTAGAAAAATACTATTTTACCCTTAATTTTCATTCAAATTTTCAAAGAGAGCCACTACCATTGTTCTTCTGGGTGGCTTTGCCGATACCACCCACTTCTGGTTCATCATCATTACTCTTGGTTGAAGAAGCCAGAATTTTCAATCTAAGTCTGAGCTCAAATGGCAACACAGTTTACGTGGCAGATTGAAGATGCTGGGATATATAGTTTCAGGGTGCTGAAAATCCAAATTCCATTTCATTGTTCAAAATTTCAAATCATAAAAACAACTTTCTATCAAGTTACTAAAATTCAGCCACAATGCCGCCATGATCGACAATGAAAGAGAGTATTTATATATCAAGATTCAGCTTCAACAGAGAATGCCAACATGGAAATGGGTGCAGGATGGGTTTTTCTATCTCCAAACATTAGCAAGTTATTCCATTGACATCAGCTTTTATCAGTCAGCATATGTGATACTATTCCTTGAAAGACTTGTTCAGAGGATAATGGGGACTTCAATAATGATCCTGATGTCAGAACCAAAATCTGCTCTCAATATTTTCTTGTGTTGGCATTGGCTGAAGCATTGCTGCTTTTGTGGAGAAAGCATACTGGGGGCGGAAGGTCATTTATTGATGCAACATTAGCAAATTTCTAGGTTTCTCTTTCTAGAATATTTCTTTACTTACTCGTGCTGAACAATATTATCAAATCATAGGCCGTCCAACTCTTACCAATTCTATGGACTGATGAAGAATATTTTTCTAATTTTGATGTTCTGTTAAAGAATGATTCTGAGCTCCAGTGAATATATATATATATATAATGATGACGTGATTTCTTTACACTCTTAAAAATAAAAAATGAGAACTTTACATGGACGTAAGAAAGGAAAGTATATTGTTATGGAGGGGATCTGAGATGTGTTCAAGAAGATTTTGTAGAGGACCTTTACCAGTTAGAGCTGCTTGGAGATAGAAACCTAACCAGGCAACCATGGCTAAACGCCCATTTTTTATCTCTTTCACCTTCAGTTCTTCAAAAGCCACTGGGTCCTTGGATAGGCCCAAAGGGTCAAAAAGTGTACCTCCAGGATAATTGATGTCCCCTGGCAAGTATATTCCTAGAGGCTCAAGGGCTTCAATACCGCAATATCTTGCATACTCAGGTCCCACCTATTTACACAAGTGAAAAAAATATATATATATATTAGAAGATTAGAAGTGTATCAAAGTTTTCAGTTACAAAAGACAAATCTTGGTCCCTATGGTGGCCAATCATCTTCTCAATGTGGACCTCAAACCACCTGTTTTATTGGTTCGGTTTACATTCAGTTTATAGATGTTCAATTCTGACCATTTAATTTGTCTATTAAATCATTCCAAGAGGAGGGGGTAGTCTAAGATACTCCCTTTATATGGTATACCATCTTTTGAACCATGAGCACGAGCATAGGCATGGCATCTTGGCAAAACAAAACTTTTTTTTTTGGAAGCACTACATGAAAGCAGAAGATTATAAAGAAATTGTCAAAAAAGAATCCAGACATGAGGATCAGATATACATCAAACTTTTACTATCCATATGCTGCACTGGGATCTGAGACCAAGATGGTACTTCAGCAAGGGAAATGGTGAATTAGATGGTAGAGATTATGATATATATGATTGAGTTCAAAATAACAACTCAGTAATTCCCAACAATCATGGATAATAGCTGATGAATGTGATAAAAAGAAACATTAAACAATAATATGCATACTATGATATCGGAAAGGCATGATATCTAAAAAAATAACCAATCAACTAGTATCATCAAAGTGGTTACCAATAAGATGGTATTCATTGGGAATATATATTGTTAATTATAGATCCATGGTTTGGGAATAAAATCAACTCTTAAGCATTCTATGCACATGCATCCAAACTGATTGGACCTCATGGATAAGAAAAGACATCATCCACAAGATTTTACAGATTAGATGGTTAATATCATTTGTTAAGTACATACACCAAGAGGATTTTGAATGCTGGAAATGGGGTTAGGAAATGCACTTTAATGATGGATTTCAATCCCTTACATGCATGCAAATTTTATGAGACATAGGATAGAAATATTCTACCATTATGATAATATTGCTCTATAGGGAAAAAGAAAAGGAAAAATATATAGTAAACTTGGTACTTCATAAATTTATTACCATGAGAAGGGCTTGGCATATAGCTATAACGATCACTCCTTGGCTTCCAGCAATGTGAAGCCCCGGGATGCCGAGGTAGTCAAGAGTATCCCCCTGGTGGAATGTATGCAAACAAAAAGGAAAATCACTTGAGTTTTCCAAAAGAGTTTCTAACTGACTCCTTCCAGTTAGAAAATAAGGAACACATTACGTTCAAAGCAAGAAGGTAGATTTAAAATGAAAACTCAGTTTATGCTCCAGGGAGATGGTTGACTGCATGGAATAGCTCCACAATATATTAATGAAATAGAGACCATGTCACTTACCTTGAGTTTTGCATAGCCAACACGCCACCATACAGGCTCAACAAAGTGAACAGTGCCTGACAGGTCCAACAATTCGGGAATCAGAGCACCAAGAGCTGCAAGCATAGCCCATCGAGCATGCAGTATTTCAAAGCTGCAGAAAGGAATAAATACTATGTTCATCCTTTGAAAACTCAAATTCCAAATTAATAAAAGCTTTTACATCCTGTTTTCTGCATTAGGAATGAGATATAAAACACAAGTAAAATAAGTTTTAAATGAATCATGTTTAGATGATGCATCTCATCCATGGTTACAAGGAAGTAAGAACCAATATTAACATTTAAGTGTGTTTCCAATGGAACACTTTCCGGGACCACAAGTGACTTTCTTTTGCTTTTCTTTAGTTCTAAACTTTGCTACCTAGAGGATATCAGTATAAAATATCCTTGACAACACTAACACCACTAGTTTAAACTTAAAATTTTGTGTATGGAAAAATATCAGAAACAGACAAGTATGATATGAAAATAGATGGAGAGACAAAAAGTCTTCATACTTGAAGTATTTCTGAAAAGAAACGGGATCCTTGCTCAGGCCCACAATGTCAAAACCATAATCACCAGGTAGTTCTCCTGTGAGATATGATGGGTAGTCATACTTGATTGGACCAAGCCAGCGAGGACGTTCTTCTCCATACCAAAAACTGCAGGGAGACCAAAGATCTTATCATGAAACAAAACAAGTTTAATTAAGACCAAAATGCAAGGAAAAATGAGAATCTAGTTGTAGATACACTTAGAAACTGTTTCATAGACAAGTATTAAAATTGTTTTCAACCTCTAGAAAAAAGAATAGGAAAACAAGAATACAAAACCAAATTTTTACTAACCATGCAAAATCAAACAGCTGGTAATGCTAGTAGTACATATCAGAATGCATTCCGTTCTCCTATTTTAGAATCCCAAGAAAATGTTATATAAACTAAGAAAAAATCAATTAATGAAAGTAAACTATCAATGAGGTCATGACTAGAATGCATCATATAAGATAATGATAAATATCCATCTTAAATTGTCAATGAGGTCAGTACATATCAGAATGCATTCCATTCTCCTTTTTTAGAATCCCAAGAAAATAGTATATAAACTAAGAAAAAACCAATTAATGAAAGTAAACTATCACTGAGCTCATGACTAGAATGCATCATATAAGATAGTGTTAAATCAGTGTTCACGCTCTCTTTTATCAGCATTATTGGGATGAGGTTGGCCCAGATCTACTACAGTTTGTAAAATCAGTGTTCCGAAATCCACAGTTAGTCAAAGAGGTAAATGATACCATGTTAGTGCTCACTCCCAAGAAAATGGGAACAGCTATTCACCTGATTGGACTCACGAATGTTCCCTACAAAGTGATGACTAAGATCATCTCCTTCAGATTGAAACAGTTCTAAATGATCTTATCATACCTTTTCAGAATACTTTTTTGCTGGGAAGACAAATCCATGACAACAGAGTAATTGCTACAGAGATTGTTCATTCTATGGGGAAGTTGAAGGGTAGGGAGGTTTCATGCTTAAATTGGATTTATCTAAAGCCTATGGAAGAGTAGAGTGGGGCTTCATTCCGTGGAGCCTACAGAAACAAGGCTTCTCTTCCCATTTTCGGTCACTTATTCGGGTTTGCATCTCAACTTCCAACTATTCTATTCTAATCAAAAGGAAATGTAGAAGCATCCTTCAAGCCTGAGAGAGGACTTCACCAAGGCTGTCCTCTCTCACTGCATTTATTTATTCTTTACATGGAACTCTTCTCCAGGATGCTCACTAAGAAGATGGACATTGGGGAACTTCATGGTTTTAAGCTTTCCAGAAACTGTCCAAGGCTGAATCACCTCATGTTCACAGATGACATACTTCTTTTTTGGCAATTGTTCCACTAGCGAATTTATCAACATTAAGATCACTCTTGAGGAGTTTGTAGATGCTCAGGTCAAGAGGTAAACCTTACAAAGTCTTCTATATTCTTTAGTAGAAATGTACACCACAGAAATAGAGGGACTTGCCTGTCTGATGAGAATAAACATCATGAATGGAAAGGAACACTACCTTGGAGCCCCACTGTTGTCCAATGAAAATTCTTATAATAACTGGAAGTTCATTGTGGAGAAGTGCCAAAATAAGCTTAAAAGTTGGAAGACTAGCTGTCTATCCCATTCAGGAAGAGAAACACTAATAAAGTCCAATATTACCTCTATTCCTTCTTACTTTTTGGCTACACAACAGGTTCCACATTCAATCTGTTCGCAAGTCAATGCCATTGCCAGAGACTTTTGGTGGGGCTTCACACCAGGAACCTCTCATATCTACATTCATGGCTGGAAAAAATTCATGGTAAGAAAGGATTTGGTGGGCTAGGCGTTCACAATGCCAGTTTGAGAAACAGAGTACTTTTCATGAACCCCTACCAATGATGTCAGCATATTCACCAAAGGGCCCATCGTGATGTGGCATTGCTGAAACATAGATGCAAACAGGTGAAGGAGGGAATTAAGATCAAACCGGTCATAATGATAGCTGCTGACCATGCACAAATTGCTGAGCTTGTAGAGCTAAAACTCAAAAGGAAAAAAAGAAAAAAAAAAAAAAAGAAGAGGACTCTCCCAGCACTATGAACAGACCTAGTTACTAATTGGTCTCCTCCACACTACCCTTTTGTTAAATTAATGTTGATGGGGCTACAAATGGACCCAAGTCTGGCATTGGTATAAAAATGCAAGACCATCTCTAGGACTGTTACTTGGTCCCTTCCTGATTTTCCCAGGCCTGTACTGGACAATGAGTTGATGCAATGAATTTGCCTACGGGATTTCCTTAAAAAAAAAAAAAAAATTGTAAAAGGAGAAACATGCGTTGCATGTCCACATTGATGGAAATGCTTGTGAGGCTTTACTTGCATATCAGGATATTGGTAAAAGTATATGTATGCTCCATAACAGAATCCTCTTTCATTCACTATAACAAAGATAAGATGTTATAGTAAAAATAAGATAAAATAAAAAAATCCGAATTTTCTTTCTTGGTAATACAACTTTAATTGTCAGAAATTTATAGTACATTGCAACTTCAACTACATAAATCTATTTTCTCTATCATAATTACAGATCATTTTAATACTCTTCAGAGTTAAATCGTCTTATTTTTGTTTGTTCCATATCATGCTCTCATCCAAATGCAACAAAAAATTATACTCGTAAAATCGTTGATAATAAAACGTAAAAAAAAGGAAAAATGAAATTACAGAAGAAAGAACCAAGACCACATTTTGAGGAGGAAAACAAACTTGAAGTTTGAACCTCAGATGCTAAGAAACCCGGACAAACATTGATTTTTCTCAGAAATAAGATACACCTCAAGGATGCACATCATATCACATGTAAGAAAGAATTAAAAGGAATGGGAAAATACTTTGAATTAAAAAACAATACTTTTAAAAAGAATAGATAAAAAATTCGAGTGCTCTGATATTCGAATTAATTTGATTACCTCTCCTCTCTCGCTTTCTTGGATAAAGCCTTGAAATTCGAGGAACGCTCAATTGAAGCCTTCTTCGTCTCTTCCATTCGCCTCTGAAGCGTTGCTCCTATGGAACTGTTAGCTATGGCTTTCACGGCAGTGAAAGGAATCGCAGAGAAGATGAGAACTCCAGCGAGCTTCAACAAGAACCCAAAAGCATATCAGAACTTAAATAGGTATAAGTCTTCAATTCCTCAATTACACAAAACCCTAGAAATGCAGAGACCTCTTGCCATGATGCTCTGCAACCTGAATAGGACTTCTTGGGTCTGAATCTGAAATCACGATTTCGAGGTTTCAAATGGAGGTGCTTCAAAGCGAATCCTTCATGATAACCCAGAAACAGAGACGAAGCAGAAGAAGAGAGAGACGAAGATGAAGCCTGTGGTGTGAGCAGAGCCATGGCCATTTACTTTGCGTGGAGCTCGATGATGACACAGAAAAAATGAAATTTCTAGTGAACTAACGGACCAAGCGGTTCAACGACTCCTGATTAAAAATCGAATCGATGAACTACGAACCGGGTCTAATTATTAGCCGTCTGATATTTGGAGGATGCAACGCTTTTATACCATATCTTTGACTATAACGGATTGGATGGCTATGATCATGTCATTGGATCATCATTTTGTCCTGGACCTCTTAGGTGGATCCTATTTACAATACTTTTAACTCATGGTACACTGTAACTATTGGTATACTAAAAAGTACTAAACCGTTACCTCAGACCCGATTCTTCTTCTTATCTAGCTTTTCTGTGGACGGATAGCTTCGGCTGACTGTGAAGTGTGAAGTGAACAACAGCAACAATGGCTTCTGCTGCTTCTTCTCTGATGTTAACATACGCCTCTCCAACAGTTTTTCCTTCAGAGACCCCCTCTTTATGCTTCAAATCAAGCCCCGTCTCCCCTTCCTCAAGGAGCTTCTCCGTCTATCCGTTAGTTTTGCAGAGCAGAGGAAGGAAATCTTTTAATTGGGTTCAAGTTTCTTCTAGGAAAGAATCTAAATTTGATTCTTCACTTGTCGTTGCGGCAGCTGTTGCTGCTGAAGCAGAGGTAGCTGAGGACGTCGAACAAGAGGGCACCGAAGGCAGCGCTACTGCGATTGCGCCGGCTCCGTCGAAGCCTAAAAAGGGGAAAGCAGCATTGCCATTGAAGAGAGACAGAGTAACCCACTTCATACTTCTCATCTAATTCTTGTTGGTATTGTGAATTATGACTGTTTTATGTGAATTAGTTACTTGGTTTTGCTTGATTCTAGTATTTATTGTATGGGTATGAGGTTTTGGATTTTCTGGTTTCTATTTTTATTGAATTATCAAATAACATGCTTAGTTTTTATATGGATTTTTTTTGTTTAATTTTTTTGGTCTGCTTCTCTTCCATTTAATTCCTTTATAGTCTTTCTGGGTTTTGTTTAATTTTGTGTTGTTGGTCTCCATGTATTTTATTTGTTTATTTTGGTTTCATTTGCTGAAATTTATCTTATATTTTTCTTTTTGGTTTGAAATTTCAGACGAGGTCTAAGAGGTTCTTGGAAATTCAGAAGTTGAGGGAAAATAAGAAAGAGTATGATTTGCCCACTGCTATATCACTTATGAAGCAAACGGCAAAATCTAAGTTCGTAGAGACGGCGGAAGCCCATTTCCGACTAAACATTGACCCTAAATATAACGACCAACAGCTGAGGGCTACTGTAAGAATCTCTTTTTTTAGATTTTGGGAAGTGTTTTTTTATTAGGTTGTTGATCATTAGAGGTTTCTAACATGTCTTCATCTGTTTTTGACAGGTGAATTTACCTAAGGGAACTGGTCAGACTATTAGAGTAGCTGTGCTTACTCAAGGTGGGTTCTCTACTTGTCACGTTAACTCCTTGATTTAGGATGAAGCAAAACAGAAGAAAGATAAATGAAAAGGAAAGTAAAAAAATAAATAAATAAAACAAGGAAAAGGGCAATATGCAAGGAATCAATATAAGTGACTAAAACTGCAGTATAGGGTCTAAAAGAATCAATTTAAAAGTAATAATTTGAACTTCTAACAGTCTCAATTTGAAGATGTGAATAAGCAATATAATCCCTGGTGTTTATGGAGATAGTTGTCCAAGGGTTGTATATATTAATGTCTCTCTGTCTAAGATGCCATCTCCCCACCCAACTAGTATTCATCTTTGCTTAACAGTTGAATAGAACATAAATCAATGACATATCATGACAGGAACATTTAAGTACCTAGGTAAAATTTTGAACTTGTTGAGAGTCAAGTGGAAGATCATTTGGCGTAGAAGCAGTTATATGAGAAGGCAGATTAATAATTGATATTTCATATTGAAATATTTATTGTCACAAGAGAACACAAAAAAAGTGTTAAAATAACTTGGAAGGTGTGGTTCTGCTTGCTTTCAACCAAGTGAACTATGCAAGAATGGCTTTATTGGTTTGAGATGCCAACAGTCTTTGTATAACACTTCTATTCAGTCTAAAATTGTGCCTGAATGATTTTTGCATAAAACTGTAAGGCCACTCCAACCCCCCCCCCTCTTCACAATATTTTTTTTTTCTTATTGATCAAAAAAAAAGAGGAGTTTTTCTTTTTCTTTTTTCTTTTTTTGAGCAAAGTTAAAGTATCAATGTATTGATGAAAAGGTCCTTTGTACAATAAGAATCTGTACACAACAAAACAGAAGGACCTCAAAAAAAGTCCATCGTGAAAAAATTACAATCAGATGTATCCCCTTTAAAATCAGTAAGTATAGCCAACCAACTTCTAACTCTCAAAGAACCATTCAACCTAAAAGCTTAAGCTGTTAAGTGATGTCCTTGAATAGGTTATATTCTCTAACATGCACCCTCACACGAAAGCCCATTGTCTTGAAGCATGGACAGCACAGGCCCACCCATACCTTGTGCTGAAACTTAATTAATTATAATGGGGGTGACGAGAATCAAACACTAGACCACTTGGTCAAAGTGGCTCTGATATCATCTCAAAGAACTATTCAACCTAAAAGCTTAAGCTGTTAAGTGAGGTCCTTGAATAGGTTTTATTCTCTAACGCTAACAAAATCTACAGCTGATATGATGACTTCAGCTGCAGAAGAGGTTTTATAATCAAAGACCCTCCTGTTCCTTTCCAACCAAACCGCCCATAGAATTGCTAAGGGAATGGCAGACCAGCAAGTTTTCCCTTTCTTAGTCAACCCTTGGATCTGCCAAGCCTCCAGGCAGGCTTTAACTTAGGCTGGCATGCACCAGCTAACCTTCAGACTTCTTAAGAAATGGCTCCAAATCTCTGAGGCAAAACTGCAGTGTAAAAACAGGTGGTTTGCTGATTCTGTTTCTCCACCAAAGGCTACATCTCAGGTCTCTACAATTAAAACCTTTTTCTTACCAACATATCTTTGGTGAGGCATTTCTCTAATGCTGCCCCCATACAAAAAATTTTACTTTAGAGGGAGCCACGGTACCCCAAATGGCCCGGCTTGGGAAGGGAGTTTCAGCATCTCCCTTTATGGCATTGAAGAAAGATTTAACTGAGAACTCCCCACTTTTGTTCCCTTTCCATACTAGAGCATCTTCAAATTGCAAATTCAAAACCTGGGACTGAAGCAAAACCAAGAGATTCCCTACCTGTTGAATCTCCCATTCATTGAAGTTCCTTCTGAAGGTAGGGGCCCAGCAAACAACATTACCCTTAACACAAATGCGTCTGCAACCACTGCTTCTTTGTCTTCAGCCACATTGAACAGGGTAGGAAATAAATCCCTAAGGGAGTTTTCCCCTGTCCAGGCATCCAACCAGAACTTGATCCTTTTACCAACTTTAAATCTGACTTCTCTTCTGAACAGGTTGGAAACTTTGCTTATACCTTTCCAAAGACTGCAGCCATAGGTTGGCATGGGTGGACCACTACCTCAATCCCTTTCATCAGCCCATATTTTTCTGCTATGACTGTCCTCCAAGGTTGTCAGGCTTAGTGGCAAACCTCCAAAGCCAACTTCCTAGCAGAGATAGATTAAAAGATTTAAACCTCCTTAACCCCAACCCCCCTTGAGATAATGGTTTACAAATCTAACCCCAACCCCCCAACCCCCCTCTTGATGAGTGCTACTTTCCCTCCTTTGGAGAGATACCTTGCTTTCCAAGTGGCCAACTTCTGATCCATTCTTTCTATTATTGGGTTCCGAATGGTTTTTGAATTGCATTTGGCAGCCAGGGGTAACCCTAAATACTTTGATGGTAGCTTACCAACCTTGCAGCCTAACAAGTCTGCCATACCTTGAATGTTAGCTGCATCCCCCACAGCTATTAACTCACTTTTAGCAAGGTTCACCTTCAGACCTGAAATAATCTCAAACCAGTACAGAATGTACTTTCAAATTTAGAACTTGCTCTTCTGAATCCTTACAAAAGAAGAGAGTGTCATCAGCATACTGTAAGATTGGGATAGAAGTCCCATTGGGCTTCACCTGAAAGCCTTCCAGCAGCTCTCCCTCCACAGCTCTATCAACCAACTTACTCAAACCTTCCATTACTATTAAAAAGAGCAGAGGAGACAACGGGTCTCCTTGCCTCAAACCTCTAGCACTGCTAAAATTTCCTTAAGCTGTCCCATTTACTAGCACTGAGAATCTAGGAGTTGAGTAGCAAACCTTCATCCAATTTCTCCACTTGGAGCCAAACTGCATTCTTCTCATCAAATAATCCACGAAGGACCAATTAACATGATCATAGGCCTTCTCTATGTCAATTTTTCAGATTAGATCACTCTCCCCAGTTCTTAGTCTGGAGTCTAGAAGCTCATTTTCTATGAGCACTACATCCTTCTACAAGATGAGTTTATTGCTTTAGTCTCACTCTTGATGGACTTATTTAATTTTGATTTTCAACAGGTGAAAAGGTAGATGAAGCAAAAAATGCAGGAGCTGATTTAGTTGGTGGAGAAGATTTGATAGAACAGATAAAAGGTGGATTCATGGAGTTCGATAAATTGATTGCTTCTCCAGATATGATGCCCAAGGTTTTATTCTGCTCATTTTGATCTAAATTATATAGCATGCAATTTCATGTTCACCAATTCTCAAATTTCAAAAACAAAGTTTTCTCAGTTTTCCTTATCAATGAAATACTTACAAACTAAAAGTGAAAGCATATTTGCAGTGAGGGTTGTGAGTTGAAGTTTTCTCTATCATAAAATGAAAACATGGGAAGGGCTTCAATACATGGACCTCTTGGTATTGAGCTTTCCATGCCTTAAAAACATTAAACATGTGGGCCCTACTATTACAAAAATAGAGAAGAAGCGGATTCAGTGGTTGATACAAGTTTGAGGCAGAACCAAGAAGATTTGGATTGGGTGGTGAAAAGAATTTCAAAAATGTGGAAGATATGGTTCCACATAGATTTGAATCTTAGAAACAGGACTCATCTTGCAGAGGGCAAATAGTTGGAAAAGGAATTGATGCTGTTAACGGTTATGATGAATTGGACTATGCCTTGCATGTGATATTTGACTCTAGTGTCAAACATGCCCTACTTCTGGAAGTCTCCAGGGGGCTGTTCAAGTTGACTGTCCAACTTTTTTTTCTTTCTATCTTTTTTTGTAGGGAGGGGGAGAGTACCTAAAATATTTGTATTTTAGTCTTCAAGTACAACTGCATCTTCTTTTTCCTTCTAATTTGGGGGCAGGGGGTTATAACATTAGTCAACTATATCATTACAATAGTCATATATTATATAATGTTTGGTTGGTGTAATGGCGAAATATTGGGCTGATAAGCATGAGAGAGTGAGTTAAAATCTGAGAGTAGTTACTTTAAAAAAAAAATGCCAAAGGTTAGGTCTGTATCCAATCCACCCCTCCCAAGTCCCAGATTGCTTGCTCTTAATTTTATGCAAGTTTTATTATATTGCATTATTACTATCAAAATTTATCAAATGTTTTTCCAATTTATTTTTCTTATGGTGATTATCTTAATGGTTAATGTGATTTTGATGTTATATATTCTAATATTTCTGAAGATATTTTTATAGAAAAAATGACATAAATTCAAGCAACATGTTTTGCAGTATATTCCATAGATGAGAACACATGTTGGCCTCCATCCATTTCAAAATCAGTATATTCCATACATCAATCATGATATTTTGTGTGGTATTTGAGTTCTGTGGCTTGGCATTGTACTAACATGTTAACTTGACTCTGGTTGATTGTTATTCCTTTCAGGTTGCCAGTCTAGGAAAGATTTTGGGACCACGAGGTCTCATGCCAAATCCAAAAGCTGGTACTGTCGCAACTGATATACCCCAGGTATGGTCAAAATATTCCCATAACAGTTTTCTACTAGTGGTTCCACTGACATTCCTGATTAAAGGATTATAGTCTAGTGAGCTCCTATATATTCTTTATGAGGAACTATGATTTATCACTGGCTTTTTCTTCATCTGCTCTATGCCACTTTGGTAATGGTCAGTGGAATTTGGTCATCTTCACTTAAGATGAATTTTTGGGTAAAGAATATTATGAGAGAATTGAGGATCCAAATGGAGAGATAAAAGATGAAGACAAATATAAGTTATATTTACCTGATCATGTTGTCAGATTTGTCACAATTGAGTATAATCAAGATCTATTATATTCCATGGAAGAAAACCAACAGATTTCACCTTAATTAAATTCCACATTGAAGACTAAATTAATTCAACATATTTGAGACAAATCAACTGACATCATGATGGACTGGATCTGGTAATATTTAATGTGTCAGATTAAAACTTGTTTGATCACTTGGTGTTATGCAACTAGATGCTAGAAAATGGAGAGAAAGAAAGCAATATCTAGGTTCTTTTGTCTGGTTCCAGAGATCCATTCAAATTGAGACACTAGGTAGACTGTTATGAATTCTATAGCAATGAAAAGAAGGGTTGAGTTGAAACTGTTGACAACGAACATAATGATCTCTGAGAATTGAAATCTCTTGAGAATAATTGGCAGTATCTTTTCTTTTTCTATTCTTGGCTGCATCAAGATTGGGATAAATGGAAATGTTTGGCCAAATTTTTTCAGGCTATTGGAGAATTCAAGAAAGGGAAAGTTGAATACAGGGCAGATAAAACTGGGATTGTTCACATACCTTTTGGGAAGGCAAACTTTTCTGAAGAAGATCTTCTTGTAAACCTGATAGCAGCAGTAGTATGTTCTTCCCTTCTCTAGCCTTAAACATAATTTAAAATGCATGCTCCACATGAAATTTGCGTTTATTTACCATTGGTTTTTTATGCCCCCATAGAAATCAATAGAAGCAAACAAGCCATCAGGTGCAAAAGGAGTATACTGGAAAAGTGCACATATATGCTCATCAATGGGCCCGTCCATTCGGTTGAATATAAGGGAGATGCTTGACTACAAGCTTCCATCTAATGTCTAAAAGAGTTCATCTGTTCCTGTAAAGTTTGTTTTCTCGTGTTTTATTTAATCGTCTTTGTTGATACTGGCTTTGAAGTTTGCTGATGATTCAGAAAACAAGATAAGGCAAGGACAAGGATGAAGAACAAGAGGGAGACCTTGACAGGTATTTTCTGGTCCAAATTTTGCTGCAGTGGGCCTGCATGCTCTCTCCTTTTACACTGCTTAAGCAAGATCTTGTATAACGACAATAATCAATGTTATCATCATTTTGTTCCATTAGGATCTTCCAAGGTGGATAACTATTAATGCCATTTTCTAACTCCTTGGTGCTCAAACTTTGTGATATCAATCAAAGATGCATATACTGAAGTTTCTCTTACCATTTTGACTTTGGCTCAGCCCTCTCTAACAAACAGCGGGGACCATAGAAAAGAATGTTTTCATTAAACCTTGGAGGTTTAATAGACTAAGCTTAGATGATTACTTTTGTACCATTTGGAATTAGAAGGCCACAGTTTGTTACCTCTTTCACCTCTAAAACCTTTATCCTTCTTGTTCGTTTGTTTTTCACCTCTAAAACCTTGTCTGTAACATCCAATACATTACTTTTGCAGATACTCACATTAAATAAAGTAATAAACCCTCCAAAGCTTGTTCTTGGTGATTCCTCTGTGGGGTCATCGAGTGCCTAGCTAGGACCCAATTGAGTGGGTCCCCACCTAAGAGATTGCCTTATTTGAGAACCGATGGTCCTTATGGTGGACTTCCCTCAAAAACTGTTGGCATGGTGTAAAACCCATAATGCCAGGTGAGCTCTTGCGTTAGGGTCCAACCTCCGACTGGAATAAACGCCAAAAACAAGATGGATGTCTGGTAGCGTGGTGTTGCGTCTCCGATGTGATTCTGTTTGAATCACACATGAACGTCACCGACAATTATGCTTTATCAAATCATAATCCTGATTGATAAAGCGCAAGGGGCATATACAACACCACCATATCAAACATTGCCAAGTAAGGTCATGCTTGGGTGGCTGGGTGTCGTATGGATCTTATTCCGATTATGAAATGCCCTCTCAAAGGAGGGGCCTTATCAGGAGACAGAATCCTGCCAACATGAGTGCAAGTGCAAGTGATGAGTGTTCGACCCCAATTATTGTTCAACGATTTTTGTCGTACCTCGAACCCGAAGTTTAGACGCTACGCCTCTTGATATTTGGAATATAATTTGAAGTAATAAAACTATCATCAGATCGATTGGAATTTCCAATCAAGGGATGTTTGCAAGGTGGCAACCAGTTGGTTGGTAAGGTCTCTTACTGGTTGTAGTGGAGACTTGCGATCAAATCCTGCCTGCACTTGGATTGGGGGATGGGTTACCTCTGTTGTGTAGCCTGTTAAATGATATAAAAAAAAAAAAACAAAAAGGATCAAATTGGATTGGATCTTATCCATCGATATACGGATTCAAATTAAATTCAGCTTACAGTAAAAAATTAAATAGTATAAATAAATCAAAGTAAAAAATAAATATTATATTAAATGAACTAAAAATGATTTGATGTAATATTTAAAAAAAAATCTATGATGCTAGAATGAAGATACTGTAAAGACTTTGACCAATCAAAATCCTCATGAATTTTGATGAAAACCCCCTAATATTTTTAAGAAAAATCTATTGAATGTAAGTTTCTCCAGTATCATGACTTCCTTGCTACTCTGGATCTGCTTCCACTATTTGTTTCCACATCTATACCCATGGAACACTGCCACTGTGTATTGGAAACATCCCCCTATGAATGAGAAGGGAGATATTTCCAAGTGCAGCTGTTATGTCATGTGGGAACAACTAGTGGGTAGCATATCTAAGCCCATCATAATTGAACCCTATATGTTAATGAACAAAATGAATTGATAATTACTTGTATGAAAACTTGTACATATGACAATTTAGTAAAAACTAAAAACACAACATTGAAAGTTTAAAATCAAATCAATTCTACTGATAGTATATATGACTATATGAGCATATATATTTAAATCAAATTATATCTGATTGGATAGGGGCGTATCCACATTTTATCCAATTATAAATGGATAACTCAGATCACCCTTAATAGGGTCGAATTTAAATATAAAATTCGGGCAATTGGATACCACTTACACAAATAAAATAATTTTTAAAAATTAATGAAATAATTAAAAATTATTATTTAATAAAAATAATTAATATTAGTAATTTTTAATAAAAAATAATTATTAAATATTAATAATTAATAAAAATAAAAAATAAAAAATAATTAATGTTTAATAATTAATAATTAATAAAAATAATTTATAATTAATAATAATATTATTATTTCTACTCACCGAACCACCATTGCAAGTTACAGCGGCGGTGGCGGTGGCGAGAAGAGAGAGAGAGAGAGAGAGAGAGAGGCAGAACCGCTGCAATGCTGCAGTGGCAAAAATACAAGAGAGAGAGAGAGAGTGCAGCGGCAGTGGAGCTTTGTAAGTCGCAATGAAGGTTTGATTCAAGTTAAATGAAGATCAAAAACATGTAATATTAAATTTTTTTTAAGGGCATTTATATCTATCATGCACCTCTCAATTACATCTCAACACACAAGTGCTAGGCTATTAACTTAAAATTTTAGATCTGAAAAAAAATTTCAGATCGATTTTCAGACGTAATACCAAATGAGTCTGGTGTCTGAAAAGCAAATTTTTCAGACACCAGACCTCTGAAAAGTGTTATCAAACGAGGCCCTAAACTGGCCTAATCTTAAACCGGATCAAGTTGAAATTGGTCGAATTTTGTATTCAGGTTGGGTGGCCTTTATTCATGCCTTTTATATTTGGGGGATCTGGTAACATTTTAAATGCTCAAGGAGTGGTGGGTATTGGCCACTTGAGTCTGGATCGGTTTTTCTCACTATGGAGTATGGATGTCGAGTTGTCGATCCAATTGCATGAAGAATAGCCGAAGGTCCATCTCCAGCATGGAGCCGGTTGTCTTGGGCCGTTAGACTGCCAGCGCTCCTCATGACTATGGAGCCCACTTGGACAGTGGATCCTGAGGCACATTATACCATCGAATCAATGGAGGAATTATGTAGAAAGCACGAAATAGCAAGCCATAATTCAGATTACAGACCGTTTCTAATCCCTCTAGAATATCAATTCTCAACCATGGATACCCATTTTCAATAGTTTCAACAGTGCAAACAGGATCTTGTCCTTTCCTCGTTAGACTTGTAATTTTGATCTGAACAAAGAAATAACTGCATCCCCTTTCTATAAATTTCTAAGTTGCACATTCACCTTTTCATCAACATGTCTCAATACTCAATTAAGCTTATGTACTCAGACAAGCCAATTCCATAATCACATCTGTGTATACACGGAATGTTGAAACACTCACGTGCATGTGAACACCAATTCCACACGAGTGCAATACTTTTCACTTAATAAACTACCTTTCAATCAGTATTTTCTTCAGTTCTGTAGCAACCATGCAATGTTCAAGTTGCAAGTTCTAGATGAAAACATCATTATTCTGGATCAAAATCAGGGTATTTTGAATGCTGCACTTCAAACAAAAAACAAAAAGAGGAATCTTGAATGTGGAGATGATCAAAACTGAAATGGCCTATCAAGTTTGCATTTCCATCAGTGAAACAATTCTTGCATCTTAAATAAACTAGAGTAAACCTTATCAACTGTAAGGTTCATAAACAATTACAATGTTACTACAATTTCAAAGAACAGGGAATCTAGCTTCCAAGCATTGTAGAAAGATTTGTGACTAAGATGATTCATATTGGTATTGATCTTTGTGCTTAATTGACAGTCTTCTGGTACAGTTTCCCTAAGCATGGTGTGTCATAAAGGACAAAAAAACCAATCAGAAACAACCATTAAAATAAACAAAAAGCTACTTATGATGATGATGAAGCGCCGGTTACCACAAACATCACTTTAGGTTCCATTCTCATCCTCTGAAAGCAGAAAATCTTTTATTTGTTCCCTGCAAGTGCAAATAAAGTTGAAATTACTAGTGCTTTCTCCTGTGTTGGATGGGACTAGATAACTCATTAGTCATAAAGCAAAAAACAGAAAGGAATTGAAGAGCACAATAGACTGACAATGCTACACCTGACCTTAGCAAGTCCTGGTCCCTAGAGATATGATACTTTGCACGATCAATCATTGGTTGGGGAAGAAGTGAGTAAAAATGCTCCTTGGATGATGATTTCTTTGGTAGTATCTGAAACTGGCAACTAGAACAGCAGCTTATACCCAAAATATCAGCACTGGTTTCGCAGTGTCTTAAATTGCTTTTCAACCTCTCTGAATCCACTTTATTCAGTGGGCTATTGCAGATTGGACAGAAAAGCTCTGAGGGAATAGATTCATTAGATTTAGGGTTAAACTTCTTATGGCGCCTTCGGGAGGACACATGATTGTTGGGATCATCAGTTTCTGGTAGCCTATTGAAATGAAATGGAGTAAGCTTTTCTGCTGTTCTTACTATAGTGCGCTCTCGTGAAGGATTTTCTTTCTGCAATATAATAGCATCTTTAGAGAATTTGATGGAATAGTTGTTACAGGAAGGGAATGCAAGCCCCCCTACTAGAAGACAAATTAAACAAAAATCACTCATTTACCTGCAAGAGAGTTACAAATGATGACACCAAAACATTGATGCCAGAACCAGAACCATCAAGCTGCTTAACAATCTTCAAACTGCCCTGCCAGAAGTAGATCTAGCCCATGATTCAGACATAGCTGGGTGGAAAAGCCATAGCATAGAAAGCATCTAAGACAAACCTGTCATGACTACAGATCATGTTAAGCTCCTGTATAAGACAGTCCCGAAGAGGAAGAACCACTGGGATCTCCCACCTTGCATCAACATACTGTATATCTGCTGGTAAAGAGTAACCCTGGCCCTGTTGAAACCAGAGAAATTAATAAGACCTCTAGGCCAGTTGATGCAAAACACCTACCTCCCTTATGCCAACTTCCAAGGCTCATATCCAACAGCCAAGTCACTAGGATGGATATCTTGGCTAATGATCTGGGAGTCAGTTTCTCCAAGGAAAGACCAGGCATTTGATTGAAACCAGGCAACAAAGAATTTTTATCCAATAAAGGAACATTAAAAAAATTTCTTTTTGGTCCTTGGAGCTTTAATTCAGTGTTTTAAAAGATTTTAGACACCCTTTCCTAATTATACTGCAACTTTTATGGTTGGTAAAATACATGTAATACCACTGATATCTGGATAAACATAAGCTAACAGTGCATGAATAATGACGTGTTTTCACCTTAGCAGGCTTAGCTGCTCAGCTCATTTGTATATATAAAATAGAATAGGTACTAATATATATAACCCGATGTGGTCATTTGTCTATCCCAATTTATCTTATGCTATTTTATGTAGAAACCCACATTCTAAGGGCCAACATTCCCAGGAACAATGAAAATAAACAAAGCATTCCCTGAGAAACCTACTAATTCTCATCACCTACAGCTGCTGTTGGATATCACAGATTTCTCCCCATTGCACTTATAGACACAGGATACTTAAAACGGATTCATCATTAATCATCCTTCGCACCAGAGTGATAATAAAATGTCCAAATAAGTTCATCAGTTGAAAATCCTAAAGTGACTCCATTCAAATAATTTTATGCCTAAAATAGAATCACATTCTTTTGATGCACAGTTGACAATCCGTGAAGCATCTTTTCAAATAGAAAGGTTTGTAAACCAAGTGAAATCAGTTAATTTCATTTTGTCTTACATAGAAAGGTTTAAACATATTGAAGGCAATGAGTTACACGGAATGCGTTTCTTCCTTTTTTTGTTATTTTCTTTTATAAATCAATAATGGGAATTTACAAAAGAAAAGAAAGGGAGAAAACATAGGAGCCAAATAAACAGACAAAACAGACCTGAGAGGAGCCTGATGAAAGCCAACCACTCCTGTGGTGGCTGAAGAAGAAAACAAAGAACACAATCTTTTTTTTTTTTTTTTTTTCCTTTTTGAAAAGGAAAGAACACAAAAATTTAGATCAGAAAAATTATTTCATTTTACAAATTAATTTCTTCTGCACATTGGTTAAATGGATTAATGAAATAGCATAAGGTAATGCAACCATTTCCACTTGGTCAATTGCAGTTTTCCTGCAAATAGAGTTTTTAATAACAGTTTTATAATAATCAAATGAAGGAGCTTGATACTTCCAAGTCAAGGAAAATTTATGAACTATATATAAATTGATAGCGAACCTTTACAGTTGCTGAAATGACATGGCAAGCAATTCTTGATGCACATGATCCTAAAACCAATTTGTTGTAGCCATTGTCAAGAGCAATCTGTCAAGAAGATAAAAAGAAAAGGTTCCATGAAAAAACAGGCTCCTATTCATTATCCTAAATATGCAAATGATCTAAGAAGTAAACTGAACCTTTTGTAAGGACATCATATGCAAATGGTGCACAAGATCTTCTTTCCCAGTGTCATCATCAATGGCATGCAACAATTCCTTCAGCCTACTTGTTTCACCCTTGGAATCCAAAGAATAGATATTCTCAATGGGTACAATATGCAGTTTTTTTTCTGGTGGAGCTAAGCTTGACACAATCAATCTGATATCTTGAATTGCTTTTTCATATTCATGGGAAGGAATAGAAGAAATAACAGTTTCATCAATAAAAGCAACTCCAACACCAAATACTGGCAAAGATCTATCTCTGCTGGCATCAAAATTCCTCTGTGCTTTCTGTTGCATCTCATGTACAAATTGTAGAACCACCCTAAAATGGAAATTCTTTTCTTTTAGGGAATAAATTCAATGTAAAAAAGAACTAATAAAAAAATTCAATGTAAGAAAGGTCATTTACAGAATCAGAAACATGTATTCCCCTAATTAGATGAATTATTTTCCTCTCAAGCCAATAGAAGAATTACCCCTTGACACGGGAGAAAGATTAGGGATAGAAAATAATACTCATAATCCTAACAGAAGGAATAGTACAATCATAGGAGATGTTGAAGAAATTATCCCAGAATGTACAATAATAAGAATTCAAGTGTTGCGATAAGCAACAAATTGCAATAATATTTTCCTCATATCCTGAAAATTGTAAATCAGAACATGGTGATTTTGGATTCTTTTCCTGGTAATAGACACTAGGAATGAGAAGTAATACATCTAATGAATGGGAGGCTATAGTATTCAGATATTAAAGATCTTGGAATGATGTAATCTTTATTTAACCCCACTCAGATGAGACTCTTCTGTATGCAAAGGAGATCACAAGGGAGTTTGTCAACCTTATCATTATACCATTGGCAGCATGAGAAGTGTGATGGAAAATGATGGAGAGTGTTGGATCTTTGGTGGAGAAAGTGGTCAACCACTGACCTTGCAATGTAGTGCCCAAAGCAACTGTTACTTTCAATGGAAGGAGTTGGAAGAAGATCCACAGCCCCTCTAAATCTCCCTTAAGGTGTAGCACCATTAGAAACTTGTTGATCAACTCAAAGGGAAAGGAGTCATGTGCCACCTATCCCAAAATGGTGGATACTTCCTCCTCCCCTAGGCCCTCCTAACATGGTGGAAACCCTTCCTAGAAGTCGGTCCAGCACTAACTAAGGGCAACCATGAGACCTTGTCTTTAGCATTTCAAATCTTGCTAATTTAGGTTGTTGTTCTATCTGCTTTGATGGTAGGAGGTTTGGGCGAGGGTGAGAGGTTGTGAGATTACCTTTAAAAAGAATAATTAAAAAGGACCCCGAAAAAGGCTATTCTACTTCCAACAAGAGGTGATTTGTTGTAATCTAGCAAGGAGGTACCACTGTACCAGAATTGGAGAAGGTAGGAAAATCCTTTTTCAATAAGAATGGAGATGGGAAAATGGAGTTTTTTCTTCAGAACTTCGGGAAAATGGGATCAGTTAAGAAGCAGAACAGGAACCTATGGCTGCATGGGCTTAGTACGCTGGTCGCTGGTAGGATGGTGAAAACTGTAGTGGCTTAGGGGAAGGTAGTATAATTGAAGATGTTGAGTGCGATGCAGCAATTATGTCCAAAAGCAGGAGATACTTTTCAACATGTGCATGCTGACCATGCCATAGAACCAGTGCTCTTATTCTTTGAGATTGTTTTGAGAAAATTTAACCAAAATTCATTAAGTAAAGAGGAGGTACATGAGAAGATGTACAAAGCAGGGGAAGAACCCCTACAAATTACAAAGGAGGAATCTTGTCGCTATACAAATGCTCCAAGTACACGCCACAATTGGCTAAGCCATCTGCAGTATGATTGTGTTCCCTAGGAACCCAAACTAAATTAACATTTAAACAGTGCAAAGAATCCCTAGCCTCTGTCAGATAGTGATTCAATCTCCAAGGACCCCCCTCTTTGTTTCTTAACCATTTTACGGACAATCAATTATAGAAACACTGAATGTATGGATTTGTTCCTCTTCCCTTACACTTATAGGTGTCCCTGTAATTCGTAATTTTTTATCATTAACAATCAGAAATGTTTTTATGAAAAATTTAAAGATAGTACATAAGTATAAAATACCACATTCAGAGCCACTAGCTTCTCCCCTAAAACTTTAAATTAAATAATACTGCCTAACCTTGATTGGCAGGCCCCACATATAGTTTGGTCCTATTTACCCCTTCCCTTGCATATGTATTGGCCAGGGCATTTTCTGCCCTTGTAAACCACTTCATGAGATATACAGGTTAGTGGAGAAGAATTTAGCTTACCTTAAAACATGTCTGAACTCCAAGTAACCACTTTATTTACATTCATCCACCCCTATGATAACCAGATACAAATACTGACACAGACATGGATATGGGAAAAGGGGATGTAACTCTAAATTTCCTAAAATCCCAGACATGGATAAGGATGCAGGTATCCATAGTATGCTTATACCATACTTCCATATCTAGTTTTTGAGGCTAATTGTTGTCACTTCTCAAGACTTGTGTCTTGTTAAATTTAATTGAATTTCCAATAAATCATAAATGCAGATTTTTGAAGTATAACATGTTAAGACATACCATTTTATACACGTCTAAAGTATTAATGTATTGAGAATCTATAGAAGTGTCCATGCAGTATTAGGTGTTGTATCAGGTACATATTGTGCCTGATACTGATATACTAGGCATGTACAGGCATCTGGGTGTCACAGATCCACCAAGTCACCACCTTCAAGTCAACTCTTACCACCAAATCTGATATGCTTGGAGATTAACAGATCCTAAGACATTGAACTGAGAAAATCTTTTCCCTAATTGAGTTGCCAACACCAATGGGTCCGGAAAAATAAGGACAATCCCCATCTAATGATTTCCCCTCTACCTGAGTTCCCTGGATTGCCAAGACAGCAGGCATAAAAATTTAATTTGAGGAAATTTGGAGGTGGCTGTAATTCATTATATACTTATTTGAGAATATGTACAAATGGAGAAACACAATAGAAATAAAAATAGTCCCAGATAAGGATGCAACTTGGGTCGGGTTGGGTTGGGAGTTTGTTTAATTTTCAATGGGGCTGAACCCTAACCTGAGCCTGATATAGTTGAAATTCTTTAAGCCCGGCAACCCGATTTGTAGCCCTCATCCCAGGTCAGCCAACAGACCAACTCCACTACACCTACGTATATTATTTCTTTATCCCGCCACTACTGCCCAAAAATAGAAGGTCCACTAGACGTTGCTTCCCTATTAACCCCTTCCCTAGCCAGAACATCCACCACTAAATCAGCAGATCATGGAACTCATTAGAAAGAGTAGTTCAACCTAAGAAGCTTAGAATCTCACCTCTGTAATGTGATGTTTTAGGATCCAAGGTCCAGGCTCATCCCTCCCTCATTCATCTTATATAATTTTTATGCCATTGAGACCAAAGAAACTGCAGAGTCTAACTAAGATACAGGTGATATCACCAGAACGTTGTGAATTCCCTAAAGCAAGATGGTAGCTTTACAGGATATTGGTGTGCAAAAAGCATCCCGAATGCATGTGATCAACAATCTTGCATTGCTTGACTGCAGACCAAGACAGACCAAGCTCATCAGGCTTGACATCCATAGCCATCCCGGCTATTAGTTCATCTTCTATCCAACCTAAATCTATATGCGATGCCATCCTCAATCTCTCCCTCGATTAAAGTCCAAATTCTTTCTGATAATTAAAGTTTTTTCAATAATTAAGCCAGAAGCAAAAGCGAAAGAAACTGGGAGATCAAAATATAGATAAAGGTATTCTTCAAAAGGAACACTTGCCACAATCAACACACAACAGAAAGACAAAAAAAGAAAAGAAAGAGGAAGTGGAACCTAGAGGAAGGACCACCGGAAAAGGCAACGAGGATATTGTCGAAAGGGTTAATCATGTCATGGGAAGTGACGGAGAACTTGAACTTGCCGAAGAGAGAAGAGCGGAAACAGCCAAGGCAAAGGTGGGCTTCATCCCCAGTGATAGCTTCATCCACCTTGCACTTGAAGCAGAGATTCCGATGGTCAGAATCTTCCTTAACTGGAAGCGAAGCAGAACCATTAGCAGTTGTAGTAGTTGCAGACTCGCTCCTCCTTTCAAACTCCATCGCCTCGTCGTCATCCTCCTTGTAGCAACCAGATTGGCATACTCCTGTAGTACACGCCATACTCCTCTTTTTGCTTCTTCTCCCACTCACGTCTCTCTTTTTGGGTTACCAACTTCGTATCGACTATCGAGTGTCGAAGCCCTCTCTCTTCCCAGTCCGGAATCCGGATCGGTTGCGTTTGGACCAGTGTTTTAAAAGCCGTCTCGGTGGCTAAAACGTTTTCCCTCGGGTCGCGGGTATATATAATAACGAAAATTGAAGATTAGTATCCAATAATATGGCCAGTTGTTAAACTTTTAAAATGTGCTAATTTAATACCTACCGTTAATCATTTATCAGTTATGTGTATCAAATAACATTATTATAATTTAAAATTTTTAAAAATATCAAAATTATAATTTAAATAGGATACCCAAATTCAATCAATTATAATATATAAATTCAATTTGATTATATCCAATAAAAAATTTAAAATCGGAATTTCGAATACAGTTAACAACCCTAAGGTATCCATGGGCCTACAAATACAATTAAAAACATTACACACCCAAGACCCAACAACAAAACACTATAAAGACCAAAATAAAATTAGGGGTAAAACATGCCATTGAATTGATGTTTTAGAGCTTGGGTCTCTCAAGGTTTTTCCTGGACTTCAATCATATGATAGAGAGAGAGAGATCAAGGTGATTTTAGGCCTCTTACACCTTTAGAATACTTGGCATTTATTTGATTACATTCAATACATTTTTTCCAACTTTTGTTGTTACGTTAATACAAAATATTATAGGTTTCCTATTTGCATAGGCTAACGGCCACAAGTTTTTGTTAGTTTAATCAACAGTTTCTATTTTCTTTGGCACCAACACATGGAAAAGAACAGCAAAACAAGAAAGGTTCTCGTCCGTGAACCGTCTGTTCTGTTGTAGAAAAGAAAAGCGAAACCGACACCTTGGATGGATTAATTTTTGAGTTCACGTTTCCTCTGCACAAGGGGCTGCCCCACAATGTCCCACAGCACATCCCCGTGTGTATTGGTCACATCTCCCAATGATGACATCATCAAGTCTGGTACTATCATCAGGAGAATGTTTCCAATACACGGCGGGATGTGCTGTGGGTCATTGAGGAGCGGCCCCTTGTGGGGAGGAGATGTGATCTCTTTTTCAATAGGCTATATTTGTTTTATGAGCAAGGGATGGAAAACAAAGTCGTAGGATTGCAGCAGTAAAACATAAATATAGTCGAGATTTTACAATATAATCACTTTTACTATATTTTGACGGTGAAATAGAGCCTTGGGATATTACAATCCAGCTGAAAAATGGTCTTCAGTCCTGGCTTTGACACTTGGAAACAAATCCCAACTAGACGGGGACCTGGACCTGGGGAGGCCAAGGCATTTAAATACAAACGATGCAGGGGAATTTTCTTAAGCGGCAGTCAATGATACAAAGCAAGTTGAATGTAACAGAGCTATTTCATTTAAGCCAGGGAAAACAAGTGCTTGAATTAAGTTAGTAGGGCACAAATCAGGATTAGTGAATTGCACGGTTTGCACCCTATACAGTATACTTGAAAAATAAACCTAATGTTCCAACCAATTTAAATCAAAGAAAAAAAAATACCGAAACTGAACTTATTTACAAAAAAAAAGGAGAAAAAAACTACCATTCTTGTCACAGGGTACATAAACTTCCCACCACGTTAGTTTCAGCTAATTGGGCTTTGGTGGTTCTCATTAGCACTTCTTTCACCCTCTGAAACTCCAACATTAACACTCACCAACCAAGCCCATGATTGTTCTCCAACATCCTCCATTACTCCAGGCTGAATTGGAAATAGACAAACATTTCAAAATAGGCATGAAGTAACAAATAAATAATTAATAAATCTTGCTTCACTAGCATTGTTACCTTGGGAAGGCTCTTCAATCCAAGGTCCATTCATAATATTCAGAATACTACATGATTCACCATATTCCAGGTCTGGCAGCAGCTTTGGGGTAAGTAAAAAGCATCTGATATGGTGACAAGCCAAATGTCAAATGCTGGAGGAATATAAATAGGAAGTGACGCAGGCCTATTCAGTGTTGCCCATAGATTCAAGGATTCAAGGACAGTTGGTCTTTATTGTCCTACTAGCAAGTAAACCCATGCAATAATACATGGGGTTCAATAGAAATTTGGTTAGGTTTAGGTTGGCAAATTTGGGTTTTGACATTACTCAAAAAAAAAAAGCTATTTAGAAATCAGTTCGGGTCCAAGCCAGGGTCCATGTCTAGGGCTAGTCTTGCCATGGCTCTTAACCTGACCCTTCTAATTTATACCCTTACTTAAGGGAGTCAAAAGTAGTCAAGAGAGACTTACGAGGAAGGAAGGGCAGAATTAATAGGGAAGGGGAGGGCCGGAGGGGATATTTAATAGGGGTAGAAAGAAGGGCAGATTTAATAGGAGAGAGAGTTGTGAGAATGTTCTTATTAAGAGTAAGGTTGGATTTAATTAGAGAAAATTAAGACCTAAGAGTGTTTTATTGCAACTTCTTATATTTTTTAATAATTTAATTTAGAAATATATAATCACAATGAGAGATGGGAGGAGAAAGAGGTCAATGTGAGCTTATGGTGAGAGAACCCTTCACTTCTCCTCTCTCTTTCTAATATAGATACAAATTAACTTTCCAATTATTATCTTCTTATTTTGGGAGTAAAAGGCCCTTTTCTAGTTAAATGTTACTTTGAGTTGTCACTTGAATGCAGTCTTAAGAGCATTTTTCTGACTACTTCAATTTTGCTGGAAATGCTCTTGGGGTCTTTTTTCATATTTTTCTTTTCTGGAAAAGACACATTATCTGCAGTTCACAAGAGCTATGCAAACCCAACCTCACTATGAAGAAGTTAGGGATCATCTAGGGAAGGTGCTTGCAGTTTTAAGCAAGGACGTGAGCTCTTGTTCTATCAATAGTGCAGAAGCTTGGGTGGCGCTTGAAGCTCATAGGATGGCGATGAGGTTCATAGATAAAGAATTTTATTAAAGGAGATTCGAAGATTGTGGTGATGGTATTAAGGGAGCTGAAGACCCCCTTGGTGCATGAGTGCATCAAGACTATTTTTGAGAATTGCTACAATTTGTGTTTATGTTGCTGTCATCTGTATGTTCTCATGTTTTTACTTTTTAGAGAAGCAAAATTCTGCTGCTGATTGGGTATAGGTTGGCAGTTCAAGTTTATTTTTAATAGTGATGTGTGGGGGAGGGTACCCCCCGTTTTGTGTAGCCTATGCTCCTTTTCCATTTTACTCAAAAAAAGTTAGAGATTTTTTTTTTTTTTTTCCTTTTCTCATAGCTATGTCATGCTTCCTGGATTACCTTCTAGTTCTGTTCTGTTTTCTTCTTTATTTTGAGAATTTCACCATATTTTGGTGCTAATATGGCCCTGCATGTGCTAGGCAGAAACTAGGCAAGCTAGCCTAGTAATTTACAGATCAGACATGATTGACTTTTAGAACTTCGAAAATTGACAAGCAGCAATTTACCAGTGAATGGAATAAGGTAATTGGTTCTTACTGTGGTGTATTTGGTTGGCTGGCTGCCCTGACTAGTTGCTGGAACATTTTCCTTTCATTTATAGGATCCATTCCTGAACCACAGAAAAGAAGGGGGGTGGGAGGATAAACCATCATGTGGTATACAATTTTCAACAAAAATCATGTCAAATATGTATGTATTATATGCTAATTTACCTTGGTTTATCTCATCAACCACACGAAATGGGCAGTTAGTAAGATCTTGTAGTGAAACCAGATAGAGAATGGTAGAAACAGAGCGTTCCTATAAAAAAATGAAACCTCAAATTACAGTATAGGAAAAACAATATCATAACGTAAAATGAAAAACCACAAAGAGTACGGTATACTATGATACCCCCCCAGACTGATGGTGAGCACTCAGCACTTTCAGTTGTCCTGTTTGCCTGACAGTATCAATATAATGGAAGGTGACAACTTCAGAAAGTAAGCATGCTGCCCCAACCAAAATGCCTTACCAACAAAAGAGTGTAGGAACTAGCTCTCAAAATTATATTACCTAAATTTCACTTTTATAAGTATACCATATTTGTCAAAGTCCGTGTCATGTTCATCTGAAATGCACCACCAAAACCAATAAGAAAGGCTATGGAACTTTCAATGAGTATATTTGATCATGGCAGGAAAGTTTCGACAAAATACCCAAAGAAACTTCTCCTGCAACAGCCATTTCTTGAAAGTTGCGACTGAACGTCTGATTTATGTGGCAAACAAGGTTTCTTAGATTTGGAAGCCAGCTTTCCTGCATAAACACTTCAATCAGAACATACTTAAAAAAGTAAAGCAAATAGTTGACTATTTTGGCATATTAACTCAGATCAGAAACAAAAAATACAAATAAAATATGGAGTTAAGAAGGAATGGAATGTTTGAGTGGTCAACTTGCCACACACAGAAATGCTGCGAGTCTATGTCCCTAATCAATAAAATTCCTTTTCTTGACAGAATACTAACTATAACTATGCCTTCCAAAATGACAAGTGATGATATACTTCAAAAACAAGGAAGCTTCAGGCTTGTACACCTCTCTTACCTTCAGAGAATCAATTTCAGCCAAGCACCTCTTTAGTTCCTTGTTATCAGCATCCAATTTCATAGCCATGGCTTCAATCTGTAAGAAAATGTCAGCACCTATAAATCATCATAAGCTCAAATATATAGAAACAGATCCAGTAGCAATTACCTTATGCTGACGGGTTTCATATTCTTCCAAAATATTCTGGTTTAGAAAAAGAATAGAATTGGCTTGAGAAATATTGTCCTGAATAGCAGCTTCCAATTCCTCAATAGTACCAGGCATCTGGTTTGACATGGGATACAAATATTTAGACTATACTATTTAAGGATAAAAAAGTAATGGGGTTCAATTTAAGTAAAATATTTCAAACTTCTAGGACAAAGTAATCATCTGAAACAACAAACTCTCTTGCAATGAGCATAGTTCCAAAAAGAACTATTCATAGAAAAGGGTAAGTTTCAGTGAGTATTAGAAACATGTAAGATGGGGGCATTACTACTATTAGAGGAGAAAATTAAAAGTGTTCTACTCTAGGGATCTGAAGAAAAGCTTCAAAGAACAGAAAATAAGCATACCAAACATGCAAGTAATACTAAATGCAGAAGTTCCAAACTGCTATTGACATCATGGAAGAACATGGAGCCACTGGATAGCTCTAACTTTTGAATTGTGATTCCAGTCATTGGTTTTGAACGGGGAATGAAAGGGACATAAAAACTAGGCCTCTAATCATAAAAGAAAGGTGAACTGAGATCACCCTCCTCATTTATAAGTCTGCAAATTAGGTGCATTTTGATACATGAGCCTTGCTTTAACCTGAGTGATGACAGTTTCAGAAGGTGCTAGCATGGTGCACCGATGTACACACACCTTGGTTGGAGCACAAGGCAACCCAGGAGTTTGCCCAACCATACTTTTTTTTCTTTAGTTACTTCTATATACTGTCATGTGTATTGTGATCTACTACTAAAGAAACTTGTTATTGTTGCTTGTAGCCTGACCTTTACACTAGTTATAGTGTACTGACTTTAAAAGGAATAAAAGCAAAGACATGCCTGAAGTCCTAGCTTAAGTAATGCGACTAAGGGAATGACAAAGTGAACATGTTGAGAACTTGAGAGGACTTGAAAGGCAAGAAGTGATTATACAAATCATAACTAGTTACAGGTATGTATACTTTTCTCTCTCTCTTTCTTTCTTCACTGAAACAGGGATCAGACCTTTCTCCATCTTCTCCACATATTTTCATTCTTTCTTTCTTCTTTTCCTCCTGTTCTGTTTTGTATTGATTTCTTTTTTTCCTCCTTCAAACAGGGGATCCCCCTTCTCTTTTTTCTGATTTGCTGGAAAAAGGATATGCTCTATGCTGTCTGCCACAATCTTCTTTAATCTTTTCCTTTAATTGATTGCGGTTCCTTTCCTTCTTTTTCATAATTATATAACTCTTTTAATAGAACATAGCTGAACTGTTTAAGTTACTAAAACGTTGAACATGTTTGGTAACTTGTCTGTCTTCTATAGATTTGGATTGTTGCTTTTTATAAATGTTGAATTATTGATGTCTTTTATGAAATATGGTCATGGATTATCATATGGAGGTCTATATGCAGATTTTATTTAATTTAGAATCCATATTTACATATTTTTATATCTGAAGTTTTATTTTATTTTATTTTACATTTCAAAAGTTGTTTCACTTTGTTCGGAAACACACCTTGCCTTGTGCCTCATGCCTAAGGAGTTTAGAAGCCCTTGCACTTTTGTTGCCTGTTAAAAGGCTGTTATTCTTTAAGTTTAGTACCGCAGGGGTACTTTGGTATTTTCCACATCTCTCTTCTCTCTTCTCTCATCTATCTTCTCTCTTCCTTTCTTCTTCTCTTCTGGACAACATGGTATCAGAGCGGGACTGTCAGATCTGAAAGGAGATCGAGCAAGCCTCTTTTCTGTCTTCTCCCTTTGCCAGCTACAGTGTGGTTTATTGAAGATCCAGATTTTTTTTCAGCATCGGACTGAAGTACCCTCTCTACCTTCCTCCTTTTTTATGTTTTTTTTTGTGCTTGTGTGCCAGGACAGAACCTGTAATAGGTACAGTTGGTTGATGTGAGGTGATCAGCACCTCCTTTCCTTTTTTGTGGGATTGGCTGATCCCTGTGATAGACTGTAGGTCGGTGATGAGTTGATGACCTTTATATGCTGTGACAGCAGCCATATTTGATTTGTAGGTCAAGAGAGGACCTGTATATGCTGCGACAGCAGCCATACCTGATTTATTATAGGCCTGTGATGACCTGTTAGTGCTGTAACAACACCTTTTTCGTTTGAAGAACTGAGCTTTAAAAAGAAAAGGAGGGGAGTGGTTGTCTCTAGTCTCCTGGTGCAAAGAGTTTTTTTTGGGGGTGTTAGACTGCTCTTTTCTAAGGTTTTTGTTCTCACTTGGAGTGTAACCTGAAACTGTGATTATGAGTGGTGAAGATTCTGCTACATCTGGTGTCTCCTCAATGCAGAATGGAATGAGTGGAGGTATGGATTTATCCTTCCCTATGACTGTCATACCCCTGGATAGCTTAAATTATTTAGAATGGTCGAGGGGGATCAAGCTATACACTACTTCAAGGGGAAAGATAGGGTATATAAATGGGAGAATTAAAGAACCTAATTCCGGGAGTGCCGAGTATGACAGATGGAACCAAGAAAACAGCATGGTTATGTCTTGGCTTTAGTGTTTATACAACCTCAGGTGAGAAGGAACTTTATATGGGCTGAAACAGCTTATGAGATTTGGGAACAGGCAAAATCGACCTATTCTGAACTACGTTACCATGCAAAAATCTATCAATTACAGGTGGAATCATTCACTTGTAAACAGGGGGAGAGGATTCTTTTTGTGTACTATTCAGACTTGACCTCTGTTTGGAAGGAGTTAGATCACTATCAAAGTGTAGACTGGAAGTGTGATGAAGATGCAAAAGCGTACACGAAACTTGTTTCCCAACAAAGAGTGTTTGCATTTCTCCATGGCTTGAACCCTATGTATGAATCCATCAGAGTCCAGATCCTAGGTAGCAAGGATCTTCCATCTTTCTAGGAGGTTTATGCATTAGTACAGTAAGAAGAAAGTAAAAGAAATTTAATAAATAGTTATGGAGGGGATGCAATTGTGTTGGCAGTGAAAGGGAATGCTATTACAGGTGGAGGAAATCCTTTTAAGAAGGGGGACTTTCAAAAAAGGGTGGAAGACAAAGACAAACTATGGTGCACACATTGCCAGAAACCCTGACACACCCGTGAAACATGCTGGGAACTTCATGGGAAGCCAAAATGGGCTCAGGAATTGAGTAAGAAGCAAGGTTCAGATCTGAATAAGAGGTCAATACAGCAAGGTCCAAGAAAGTTCACCATAGAAAACATGGCTACTCAAGAGAATCAGCCCCCTACTACTACTAGTCTACTATGATTCGGACACACACCTCTAGTTTTGACCCAAGGGAGGATATTATTAATTCTTTCCGTGACCATTTAGAACTCTATGGTAGAGCAATTCGTCAGATGGAAGCTTCTCCTCCATTAACTTCATTTGCGTCTACATTAGGTAACTCTGCCACAACTTTCCGTGTATTGTCTCATTCCCCCGACTCTCCTTGGGTAATTGATTATGGAGCGTCAAAACATATGACTGGTAAGTCCACTTCTTTTTAGACCTACCACCTCCTCTCTAAAAGAGACAAGGTGAGACTAGTTGATGGTTCACACTCTACCATAGCTGGTCAAGGAACAATTTCTCTTCCCTTTGGCCTCACCCTGACTAATGTTTTACATGTTCCAAAATTCCCTATTAATTTGTTCTCTGTTAGTAGTATCACTAATTCTTCTTTAAACTGCTCAGTGACCTTTTTTCCCTTCTTATTCTGTGATCCAGGATTTGGCCTTGGGGAAGACGATTGGTAGAGGAGATATGGTGGATGGACTCTACATGCTAGAGAATAAGGTTAGTCTTACAGTCACAGAGTCTAAGAGTCAGTCTGGTACGAGTCAAGTCTGTTTATGGCACAGTCGTCTTGGTCATTTGTCTTTTGAGTCTTTAAAAATGGTGTTTCCAGAGTTATTTAAGTCAGTGTCAGTGTTAAGAGTTTTCATGTCAAACTTTTCAATTGAGTAAGCATTGCAGAACTCATTTTTCTTCAAAGAATAATAAATCCGAATCTCCTTTCCACATTGTTCACTCTAATGTTTGGGGCCTTGTTACTTTACCATCTGAGAGTGACTACAAGTATTTTAATACCTCTATTGATGATTACTCCAGATATACATGGGTATATCCCATGCAAACAAGGGATGAAATACAAAAAAATATCCAAGATTTCCATCGAATGATCTTCATCCAATTTCAAACTAAAATTCAAGTTTTTCAATTTGATAATGCCAAGGAACATTTTCATAATGATCTAACGAAGTTCTTTGCTTCGCGTGGATCACTTCACCATAACTCATGTGCCCGAACACCACAACAAAATAGTGTTGCTGAAAGAAAGAACCGACACCTTCTTGAAGTGGCCCAGGGGTTACTCATTCATATGAATGTCTCGAAACGTTTTTGGCTTGAGGCTGTCCTTTATGCTACCTATCTCATTAATCGTATGCCCTCTCACTAGTTAGAGTGCAAAGCCCCACATCAACTTCTTTTTCCTAAGGCTCCTCTTCTTTATATTCTTCCTTGTGTGTTTGGTTGTCGTTGTTTTGTTCAAAACCTAGCGCCCACCTGTGGAAAATTAGACCCTCATGCTATTCCTTGCATCTTCTTGGGGTACTCTTATCACTTAGAAGGGATACCGGTGCTTTGATCACGTCTCTTGGAGGTATTATGTTTCCATGGATGTCTCTTTCTCTGAGAATGATTATTTCATCCCTCTTTTTCCTTAGGGGCAGTGTATGAATAAGGAAAAACCGGTTCAGCTCCCTCCACTTCCTGGTCCTCCTCCCTTTCGTGTTTTCTTTTGACGTCACAAAGGCCAACCAAGTTCAAGAGCTGTGGAGCATCTAAAAGCTGTACCACCAATGCCATCAAACTCTCTAGGGGTGGATCCTACCCAACTAGGTACCTTGGTTCCCATTCATGTTCCTGACCCTATTGCCATTGATACCTCTATTGCTGATGACCTTGACCTTCCCATTGCTCACCGGAAGGGTGTTAGGTCTTGCACCATTAAACATCCCATTTCCCATTTTGTTTCCTATGAGAACATTTCACCTTCCTTTCGGGCTTTCCTTTCTTCCATTGATAGTGTTTCCATTCCTAAGAATGTGGCATAAGCTCTGTTGGTGCCTGAATGGACAGATGCTATGAAGGAAGTGATTAATGCTTTACATAAAAATGGCACATGGGAATTGGTAGATCTTCCTGACGGAAAGGAACCAGTTGGATGTAAATGGGTTTTCATAGTAAAACATAGGGCTAATGGCACAGTGGAGCTGTATAAAGCTCGTTTAGTGGTAAAAGGGTTTACACAAGTGTATGGAGTGGATTATGAAGAAACTTTTGCACCTGTTGCTAAGATGAACTCCATTAGTCCTTTTCTCTTTAGCTGCTAATCTTGATTGGGACCTCCATTAAGTAGATATTAAGAATGCCTTTCTAAATGGTGGACTTGAAGAGGAAGTGTACATGGTACAACTCCCTAGTTTCCGAGCTCAAAGACATGAACAAAAAGTGTGCAGGTTAAAAAAATCATTATATGGCCTGGTTCAGTAGGTTTCATGTAGTTGTTCAACAAAGAGGATACAAGTAGTGTCAATCTGATCATATATGATTTGTGAAAAGAGGGAAAGGAAAAATTGCAGCCCTAATAGTATATGTTGATGATATAGTTATCACTGGTGATTGGAAAGATGAAATTCAAGAGTTAAAGAGATTTCTTGCTACCCAATTTGAAGTGAAAGATCTAGGTTCTTTAAGGTACTTCCTTGGGATGGAAGTTGCCCGCTCACAAAAGGGTATCTTCATTTCCCAAAGAAAGTATGCCCTAGATCTACTCCAACATACAAGAAAATTGGAAGTGAAGCCTAATGATTCTCCTATTGATCCTAGTCACAAATTAGGTGACTGCCAAGGTGAATTCATCAAGGATGTGAAACAATTTCAGAGACTTGTGGGAAGATTGTTATATCTTTCTATGACCCGACCAGACATAGCTTATGCAGTGAGTGTTCTTAGCCAATTCACGCATGCCCCTAAGACCACCCATTGTGGAGTAGCTGAAAGAGTTCTCAGATATCTTAAGAAGTTTCTAGGTGTAGGTTTATTGTTTCAAAAGCATAGGCATTTGAAAGTTGAAGTATATACCGATGCAGATTGGGCAAGATCCCTGAGTGATGGGAAGTCGACCAATGACTACTGTACCTTTGTGGGAGGGAACTTAGTTACCTAGAGAAGCAAAAAGTAGAATGTAGTGGCTAGGTCTAGTGCTGAAGCTGAACATAAAGCAATGTCTCATGGAGTGGCTGAAATTATGTGGCTAAAAAAATTTGTTGAGCGAGTTGGGATTTATAGTTGATGGACCTATGACTCTATACTGTGATAACAAAGCAGCCATAAACATTGCTGCTAATCCTGTGCTGCATGATAGAACTAAACATATCGAAGTCGGCAAGCATTTTATCAGAGAAAAGGTTGTCACAGGGGAAGTGTGTACTCCCTACTTCAGTTCTGAAGACCAACTTGCAGACATCTTCACAAAAGGGTTACATCACTTGCAACATAATGATTTATGTGACAAGTTGGGCATGATTGACATCTATGTCCCAACTTGAGGGGGAGTGTTAAAAGGTTGTTATTCTTTAAGTTTAGTACCAATGGGGTACTTTGGTAATTTTCACATCTTTTATTTTATGTTGTGTGGCCCTAGTATAAATAATAAAAAAAAGCTGGCGCCACCAGGAGCTCTTTTGGACTCTCAATCTCTCTTCTCTCTTCTCTCTTCTCTCTTCTCTCTTCTCTCTTCTCTCTTCTCTCATCCTTTCTTCTCTTTTGTACGACATTGCTCTTAACATTTAAACCACTAGTATAAATATAAACATCTTAACGAAGGAGATTAACTAATTATACCCCCTTTATATATTGATACAAGTGTATGACCAAATTGGGTTGGCATGAGTATTATGTAATGCTAAAGGCTAGGCCAATAAAAATTAATTGTAAATTTTCACTTAAACCATTTTCTGATACAATTTCTCACTAAATAGCTTATTTATTTATTTATTAATCAGCAGCCATTTTGGATATTCTTCAATGTCCCAACTGTTCATGGAAATTTTAACATGTAATTACATAATGCTTATGCAGTGGTTACATAAATACATTGCAGAATATGTATTACCATCACGAACATAAGCTCACTGGCTTGGGTTCAAGTCGTATTTCAGGATTATATGATTTCAAGCCTAAATATCTCAAATTTAGGCTTGGATTTGGATGCTAAAGACCCTTGCAAAACAAAGGAGGCATGCCCACATTTTCAAGAAACTAAGTACATGTTCTTTTGGTCCATCTACATATGCATTATGAAATGGAAACATGTGCATTATGAAATGGAAACATGAAAAGAGAAGAAAAGACGTTCTGATATGAAGAGAAATGGCAATGCCATTCTAATGAAAATGAACAGAACAGTACAAATGGACAAAGTCCCTTCCCAGCACCAAAAAAGTCACTACCCAATGCTGCCCAAGCTTCTTGCTGGGATTTACCATCAGCATTTTCCAGAAGTTACAAGTCAATCTAAGAATATCATCAGAGCAATAAAAGATATATTTGCAGATTTGAAGTGTACTGCAAAGTATTTCAGTTAAAAGCCAAACCTCAAGAAATGCCTGTTCAAGTTCTGGTGTGATCAAGGCAATTGATTCTGCATGCCTTTTGGCAGCAACTAGCTGCTGTCTGCAATTCTCTGACTCCTTCTTACCTGTATAACAAACAAACTAGTTAAATAAAAAAGAATTGAACATAAAGCAATACGTAATTCCTCATCACATGTACCCCATTTGAGACACTGACCAGAGAACCATGGAGAAGAAATAAGTGACAACAAAAACAATTTAAATTTAAAAAAACCAAGAACAATTTAAGCTTTATACCTTTGCACCACTGAACGTCAAAGAAAGAAATTTCAATTCAAAATAAGGATAACCACCTGAAGAATTACAAAACATGTAGCTTTTTGGCTTTCCCAAGAGAAACTCTAAATCAAAGGATGGCAAATTAATCTTTTGGATGCCTATCAGTTGTGCAACTTGGGCAGGCCCAACCAGACCAACCTGGCCCAAAATTTTACAGACTAGACCTGGATTTTTGGTCCTCAGTCTGGACCTGGGCTCTGGTCTTTTTCAAGCTGGGCCCAAGCCTAGCCCTAGACGCAGCCCAAGCTTAGTCTAATCCTGGACAAACTTGAACCTGGCCCAACATATATACACAATATACAGAATTCCTGTTTAATGGTTTTTATTGCTGATACTTAAATTTTGTGCATTTTTTAATACATTGGCCTAATAGGCTCACCTAAGCCAATTGACCAACCCAAGTCCAATCTGAGAGTATCAAATTTCAGTTCAGGTTGGGCACATCAGGCTTGACCTTGGCTCAGTCTGGGTTTGGGCCTTAAATCCAAGCCTTGGGGTTGGGCCTCGGTTGACCTTAAAGCAAGCCCAGCCTACCCAAATTGCACACCTACAGCCCATCCTCTAGTAATGCTTACTGACTTTATTAGTGTACCACTGGTTTTTGACAATTTGCATGATTCAAAAGCATGTCAGTAAGAATGTGAATGTAGCAGGCTATCCCCGGTTTCTATAAAGGAAGCTGTGTGGTTTTGTACCCTCACTACTTCAGAGCTGTCAAGCTCAATTCTGAAATCTGTTCTCCCATATTTGTGGTGCTTAACGAGATATTGAAGGTTGGGATTATTCAATTCTGAAATCTGTACACAGGTCTGATGAACTAATGGCAACTCCACTAGATCAGATTTTTTTCCTCTCAAATGATTATCATCTGGATGAGAGGAGTCTGATGGGCCTCGCAGATGAACACTTCAAGAGGGGCCTGATGGATCTCAAGCACCAGTGATCCAACAACAGATAGTCCTTCCAGAAATGAACTAAGGTGGACCATGTTCTATTAGGGAACTTCTTTTCCCAGATGATTTGTAATTTGTGAATCTCTTTCTGTCAAGTTCCCTGTTTTAAGCAAGTGAAAATGATCATGGGGTAGATTCTGTCACAGAGACACAGATCATAGGTCTTATTCTGAATATTGTACATTCTTGGAAGTTAACCTAGCTACTTGGCGGTTTGAACAGGAAGGATAAAAGTCCTACAATCATCATGTTTGGAAGAAGAGCAAAATCAGGTTTGAGATGGGATAAAGGAAGCAAAAGCAGATGAGATGAGACCTTACATTTGCAAAAGAAACAGAGAGAGAAGGACAAGAGAATATTGCTCAAAATAACTCAATTCTATTTTTTTCTATAACCAAATTCTCTACTAGCAAATTTAGAAAAGCACATATAGATTATAGAATGGATGATTGGCTAACTCATTTTCCTATTTCATATAAAACTCAAAGAAGATAGAAACTCTAAACTCAATCCCATCATGCACTAACACCCTATCAATAAATAACTTCTAAAATTCACATTGGATTCAGAAGATATTGCTCTCATTAGATAACTAACCAAAAAACATTTTGGAAGACACCAAAACCATGTAAAATATAAAAGTTCTATCTCTGAAAAAAAACCCAAAAGAAAGTGGTATGATTCAACTTAAGGTCCAAGAAAACTTTGTACTTTGTTCACTCGACAAATCATCTACAGATCTGAATTTTGCAAAAAAAAAAAAAAAGGAATACAAAAACAACTGCCTGGAATGCTGGATCCCAAAAACATTAGGAAACTAAATATTTTCCAAACTATTGATCCTATCAAACTTGTTCAAATAAAGAAATAAAAGTTCAAAATTAAAAATAACAACTTACAGTATTCAAGGTGCAGAGATGCTTGCATAGCAAGCTTTTCTTGTTGCTTGAAGTTGACTTCCAGTTCCTTTATCTAATCCATCCTCAAGGCAAAAGAGATTTCATAAACATGATCAGGCAATAACTAAAATTTAATATACAGACATCTATTTGGCCAGAGTATGTTCGCAAAACCAAAAAGAATGTAATATGAAGATCATGCAAAGAAAAGATGTAAGCACATTATCTTCTCAAAGTCAAAGAAAGTTCACTTTAGGGTCGAAAGGAGCAACAGAATGAGGATTTAAGAGAATATTTGCAGCCAACACATCTTTGTTTGTAAGTTTCCATCGGTTTCAAGAGGTAACTGCTAAGAAATATGTATTTGTGGCTCTACATATACACACATAAGCCTATATACATACAAAGTATGTTTGCTAGCATGCAAACAGGCATAAACACGCACAAATCTATGTTATAGTGCTTGCAGTAAGGAAAATAGGTACCCAGAGACCCCAGTTATATTTCATGTTTGTGTGCACACTTCTAATTACAATGGTTAGCATGGCAGCTGCAACCTAGAACACCATATATTAAAAGAACAATTGGTTCCTCAACTCGTCATTGCAGTATGATTTCACACTTTTCACTATGAGATCCCATTAACAGAATCATGCCCATAATAGGAGGTACAAGTTCTATGCATTTGCTTTTGAGAAGAAAAGGAGAACTATAAATGCAGATTTGCATGCTAGCAAACATACTTTATAAATGCAGATTTGCATGATATTCGGGAAAATAAATCTTCCAACTTACTCTAGTTCCATGAGCAAACACATTAAAAGAACTTTACAGGAAAAAATAAAAAAGCCTGGTACTCAATCTTAAATAATTCATTTTCTGCTCTTATAAATGCAGATTTGCTACTACCAATTTTAGTGAACCTGGGAATCTTCCATGTGGCAAAGTAATTTAAAGCATTGTCGAATATGCTGAGATATATTTTGGAAACATTCCATGTCAACAACCATGTAGCAATATTTTGTGGCAATATTATAAAGTATATACACATTTTAAACCATGCACAAGATCCCTCCAAATGGCGAAAATAGGTGGGTTCATCTAACGAATCTCCCTACTTGACCCAATTATATGTTGGAGACTTTGGAGTAGGTCTGCTAGTTTAGTCATTACTGAAATTCCCTAGACAACCCAGAATTCTTAATGTGATATTCCATTTAGAGCCCAAAAAGTTACCATATGTTGGTCTTGGTGGCCTCTATTCATGAATCAAGTTGCAGCAAAGAAACATTTGCCAAGTATCCGCATTCCACAATTAGGTGCAACTATAGATAAATAAAAACTTGAATGGCCATCATAAGCATACATGGCATGCCAGACAATGGATGGGGTGCTGGTCTTGATCCTAGGGCATCACGGTCGTCTCCTTGGAAAGCAATTCACAGCTTACTACATTCCTTCCTCTTGAATATCAGGTATGATGCTTGTGCAGGTAATATAGTGTGTTTCTGAGAAGATGTATGGTTTGGGGATACTTCTCTTAAAGACAGATTCCCATCTATTTATTCCCTGCCTCTCAACAAAAGGAGAGTAATATCCTCATTGTATGGCTAACTCTTTAGTTGCACAAAGTGTGATTCAGCCCCTTTGGACACCTGTGGCACAACAAAGAGTAAAATTGAATTTCAATGGAAGCTCATTGGGAAACCTGGGGCCCTCTGGAGTTGGGGGAATTTCCAAGGATGGGGAGGGCAGGATGCAAGCACTTTATTCTTGCCCAATAGGCATGGGAGATTCCTTAAGGTATGAGATTGGCCAAGCAATGAGGATATCAAAACCTTGAGGTAGAGGGAGACTCTAAACTTCTAATAGGATGGCTGCAGACAAAAATCTTGGGTGTATGGGCCCTTAGACAACAGATGAGGGAAATACTTTGCCTAGCAAGGGAAGTGGGAGTAATTTTCAAATGGATAAGGAGATCAGCCAATTCTGTAGCTGACAATTTGGCAAAGTAGGGGACTCTCAGGGAAAGCTCGTTTTGGGCTATATTGTAAGATTTGAGATTTGTATGGGGTCAACAATCATGCTCTGACCGGTTGACACTATTGTATTTAACTGTTATTTTAATGAAAGTTACCGTTTCCAATATAAAAAGACTTGAATGGATAACATTGTAGGAGAAATAACCAATATTTTTAATATGAATGTATGTTTTTGAAATTTTACTTAATATAATGCCTTATATAGGATCCCAACTATCTGAGGTTTTGGGAGGGGTGGACTAGATACAGTCCTAACCTTTGGCATTTTTTGCACAAAGTGGCTGCTTTCAAACTCGAAGCTGCATTTGTCAGTCCTTTGTTCTCCTTTATGTTTCCTTCTTTGAGAATGTGCCCTTTTTCTTTACAATAATCTCCTAGTCTACACCACTTTCCTTATTTGTCCCCCTCAACTTGTGTCTCTTCTTTCCACTATCTGTCCCTCTTCTGTTCAAAAAGCCTTGTATTTGTATCCCCTGATTGGACGAACATAATGGATGAAGAATTTCATACTTCTGAATCCAACCACACCCGGAAGCTCACCTCCTTTCTCACAGCAAACAAATAGTAAGGTGCACATGAGTTTACACTGTTAAACATTGCCATGATGGTAATGTTGATCACTATGAAGCATAGTTAGTAGCAAAGGGGTACACCCAGACATATGGAGTTAACTATAGTATACTAAGACTTTTCTTTGGTTTCCAAAATGGGTTTTGTGCAGGTGATTGTTTCCTTGGTTTCCCATTTTGGTTGGTCTTTGTTTCAGCTTGAAATTAAGAACACTTTCTTCATGGTGAGCTTCAAGAAGAGGTGTATATGGAGCAACCTCCTAGTTATGTTGATCAGAAGAAGGTAGAAAAGGTGTGTAGGCTTAGGAAGGTGGTTTATCGTCTAAAATGCAGAGGCGTGACAATATAGTGTTGATCATGTCACTATAGTGTTGATCAACCTCCTAGTTATAGTATAGGAGTTTGGATCATATCACTATAGTATTGATCAATGTTTTAAAACGCGGAGGCGTGACACGAGGCGTTCCACTACCTAGAGGCGTGAGGCGTAGTTCAGAACACAAGAGGCATAAGCCTCCCGAACACAAGGAGCCGTAAGTCTCCTTAAGAGGAGGGGGGTTAGGAGGAGGAAGGAGAGGATGAAGAGGAAGGGGATATCTCATTTTTTCTTTATTTTTAATAAAAATATTTTATACAAAGAAGAATAAAGATGCACAACATTAGTTGAAAGGCGAAGACCCCAGTTGAAGGGGTAGGGGCAAACCACTTTCTTTCCCCTTATCTTTTCTTCCCTTCCCTTTCCTTTTCTTTTCTCTTTTTTCTTCTCTTTCTTTTTCTTTCCCTTCCCTTTCTTTTCCTTTCTTTTCATGTTTTTCTTTTTTCTTTTTTTTCTGTCTTTTTATATAAAATGTGCATGAGGCGCATGAGGCATACACCTCTAGCACACCTCATGAAAAAAGCGCATGAGGCGTACGCGCCTCTTGCAGATGAGGCATACGCCTCAGAGGTGTTAGTGCCTCTGTCATACGCCTCAGGGCGATTTGGGAGCGCCTCCGGGCATACGCCTCCCACACCTTTTAAAACACTGGTGTTGATCACTCAGTCTTTAGTAGAGATACTTCATTACGCAAGATTTTCTTGTAGTATATGTTGATGATATATTATTACAGAGAGCGATACATGAGGAATTGATAAGTTGAAATAGCTTTTGGAACAACAACTCCAAACCAAGGACTTGATTTCTTGGGAATTGAGGTGGCAAGGTCTTAGTGGGGAATCTCCCTTCACAGTGGAAGTATGTGCTTGATTTGTTGGATTCATGCTTACTACGAGCTAAGCCAATTGAAACTCCTATTGACCCAAACACTAAGGTAGTTGATAACAATGTTTTAATGCCTCCGATTGATGGTACTGGTGGTGGTGGTTCATTAACAACTCTTCAGTCGTCTCTCTCCCATCTCCAGTGACATTGCAGACTTGGTCATCCGTCTCTTAAAGCTCTGAAGCAACTTGTTCCAGCATTGAGTCGTCTTTCTACTTTGGATTGTGAGTCGTGTCAGTATGGGAAACATCACCGGGTTTCCTTTAGTCCTAGAGTCGAGTATCGTTTATCAAATCCTTTTTCTTTGGTCCATTCAGACATTTGGGGTCCAAATAAAATAGTGTCACACAATGGATACAAGTACTTTGTCATTTTTGTTGATGATTATTCAATGATGACATGGCTTTATCTTATGAAAGAAGTGAATTATTTTCTATTTTCCAAAAGTTTCATGCTGAAATCCGCACTCAATTTGGTGTCCATATTAAGATCCTACCTTCAGATAATGGCTGAGAATATTTTTATACACCATTTCAGCAATATTTAGAAAGCTCGGTTGAGAGATTGAAAGATCTCTCCGGGGTGGCTCATAACAATAAGTGGTGTAAGTGGGTTTACACAGTCAAGTATTTGCCTAATGGTAGTGTTGAGAGATTGAAAGCTCGGTTGGTTTCCAAGAGTTATTCATAGTTATATGGTATTGACTACATAGAGACCTCTCTTGTTGCCAATATTTGTTTTGTTCGTGTTTTGATCTCCCTTGATGCTATGTATGATTGGCCCTAGTTTCAGCTTGATATCAAGAATGCTTTCTTGCATGGTGGTCTTCTTGAGAAGGTATACATGGAGCAACTGCCCGGGTTTGTTGCTCAAGGGGAGGATGGTAAAGTGTGTAAGCTCAAGAAAGCTATTTATGGACTTAAACAATCCCCTTGTGCATGGTTTGGAAGGTTCATTGAAGTAGTGAAAAAGTTTGGCATGAAACAGTGCCAAGTTGACCATTCAGTATTTAGTTATGATTCTTATGTTGGGAAGATTTTGTTGGTGGTATATGTGGATGATATTGTTATTACTGGTAGTGATAGGTTCAGGATTGATAAGTTGAAGACTTTTCTGCATGATCACTTCCAGACAAAGGATCTTGGCAAACTAAAATATTTCTTAGGGATAGTGGTAGCAAGGTCCAAACATGGTATTAACTTGTGCTAGAGGAAGTATGTCCTTGATCTACTGGATGAGACAAGGTTGTTGGGTGCCAAACCAGCTGAAACACCTATGGAATTGAATGTTAAGTTGAGTAGTGATATGGGTGAGGAGTTTGAAGATCCAGGAAGGTACAAAAGGTTAGTGGGTAAGCTAAACTACCTAACTATCACTTGACCAGATATTTCATTTGCAGTTGGTGTGATGAGTCAATTTATGCAGAATCCTCAGGTTCCTCATTGGGATGCAATTCAACCCTTTGGTGAACAGATCTGCCCATTGGCTTCCTGTGTTAACATAAGTTGTACTTATTACTCCACTAAGAACCATCTGTACCTGATAGAAGGTCGACTACAGGTTATTGTACCTTTCTTGGGGGTAACTTGGTGACATGGAAGAGTAAGAAACAGACAGTGGTGGCAAGAAGTAGTGCAGAAGCTAAATACAGAGCCATGGGCCCATGGCACATACAACTTATGAGTTGGTGTGGTTGAAGAACCTTCTATAGGAGATGAGGTAATCAATTGACACACTGATGAAGCTTTATTGTGACAACCAAGTTGCTGTCCACATTTCCTCCAATCCAGTCTTTCATGAGAGAACAAAACATATAGAAGTTGATTGCCACTTTGTGAGAGAGAAGGTTCTTAGTGGAGTAATAAGTACAACTTATGTTAACACAGGAAGCCAATGGGCAGATCTGTTCACCAAAGGGTTGAGTCAGGCAAGAGTAGACTACATATGTAACAAGTTGGGATTATATGATATATACTCTCCAGTTTGAGGGGGAGTGTTAGTGTCGATTATGTAGGGGTAGATTAGTCCTTTTGTTTATGTTTAATATGAGGTGTAATATTGAGTTAAATGATGTGTCCCATACTTAAGTAGGGGCACAAGAGTCATTTTGTATTGGAAAATAGAAATATTAATACATCCTGGCCGACTAGAGGACTGATTTTTCTCTCCTGTTCAAACCAGATTTCTCTCTTCACTCTTCTTTCTTCCCCCTCTTTTCTCTTTCTTTCTTCTTTATCTTTTCTTCTCTGATTAATCTGAAACCAACATGTATACAGATCTGAACTTTATCATAAAGCAATTTATTTGATAAATAACATATATAAAGCATTTTCAAGCATGTAAAACCCACAATCTCTTTTTTTCCTCAATTGCATTATTTCAAGTAGCTAATGTGATGTAAAACATATTGCATTCCTGATTCTATGAGCCGCCTTTGTACCAAGCCCCTAGAGGGAAGCCCAAACAAGTCCATGCTAGGGTCTTAAATTCTTAATTCTCACAAAAAATAATGATTTTATAATTTTAATTGCCTTTTAAGAAGATATCTTATTAGAATTAGTGAATGAGCAACATTAGCGAGTAGGGGGTTCTCGGAGTTAGGCGCATAGGCATGTCTGTGCTGAGGCACAAGGCGCATGAAAGGGCTGCACCTAGGACCTAGGAGAGGCACATACCCTAAAATGTGCATCGCCTATGCGCCTAGGTGCATCTTCTAAATCACTGATTGATAATGAGGGGGAGCTATTGGATGATCTAGAAAGATACAAGAGACTAGTGGGAAAACTTATCTTATTATCACTAGAGAACATAGTTCAAACCCTTCTGCTCTTCAGGCCTTCTGTTCAAGTTGGAAGATTCCCTACACAACCAGCCATATTTCTGCTGCATTGAGCAATGATGTGGCTAACTCAAGCAAGTTGGCACCTGTACCAAGTACCTACTGCTACTTCCTTTCCCCACCCCCACCTCCTAGCAAGGCTCCTGAATTCAAGCAAACGAATTTGCATGCTTGAGAACTTAAATGATGCAGAGGAAAAACTTAGAATCAGGCTAACCTTTCCTTGCTAGGTGACAAGATTCAAAAGCAAAGAAATAGACAGAACAGGGGATGGAAAGAGAAAAAGAACCTAAAAATGGTAGGAAAGCCCTAAAAAATAAAACAACATACACAAAGAGCCAACAGCTTCACAAGGACATATATATTAATAACCTGCAAAAGAACTGGAGAACAATCACCAGTTACACCAACTATTTTCTGGTAACTTCTCCACTTCCTTAGCATATAACTTCCTTCTTTTCTCCTTTCTTGATATTGTTCAGTTGTACCATCCACAAAGAATTATGACATCCCCTTCCCCTTCAACATGGAAAATGTGAAGTCTGTCATTTTCCCTCCATCTGTACTGAGCACCCTCCACTTCTAAGTCTACAAACACTGACATTTGGACCTTGCTTCCAGCTCCTGTCTTAGACTTCAATCTTCAAAGCTTTCTTGAAAACTATCACTAAATTTTCCTTGTTATTAATCATGAATCATGTTAGTAGTAATGCTATCACAAGATCTTGGCAGATGGGTTGGACATCAGTCAATACTGCCTAGAAGTCCAGGATAGGCCAAGGGATGGGTTGAATCACGAAGCAGGCAATCTGGTTTGCCACACTATTACATATTGGAATCATGTTACTTAAAAGTTTCTCAGATCTGTTATTGATAAAAAAAATTGGAGTCAACCTTGAGTCCTTGCAGAGACAAACCCCTTCCCCCTCCAACCAGACACCATCTAATAACATACCTGTCTGAGACAATTCCCTCAAAACTCCTCTCCTATCTTCACCTTGTTAGCAACTTCTCTTTTCTTGGTTACAGAAGTCCAGCCTTGAACATTTCTGCTAGGTCTAGCTTATTCACCAATCCTCGCTTGCCCCGGTTCCTTTTTACCAAATATATTGCTTCAATCCATCTTTAAAATCCGATTAAAGTGATATTCATGCTTGATATCTCCTACTTTGCCCCTCATGATAGTATGCAGACAGATTCCTTATCAGAAGATTCAGAACCACCAATACACTCCCAACTAGATTTGCAAGGGATGCAAATATGGTATAGGGAAGAGAGACTGAGAAGATGTGCAGATAGGAGGTTTTGTGTGATTGTATTACCTCTTAAAAGATTTTGGGACATTAATGGTTTGTTTTGTGAGCTAGGATTAGGGTATTCCCTTCAGATGTATGAGGTGCATCCCCCTGCTGCATACTTTTTGTTTTCTCATCTTAATGAATGCATTATTTATCAAATAAATAGATAAACAAATAAATTTCTTCCTCCCCTTAATAAATATCTTATTTATGAAGTAAATAATAAACAAAATAAGGCAACACTTGTCAACTAAAATGAAATAGTGCACTCACTCAAACTATCAGCACAAACAAGAAAACTGTTCCCAAGACCCAAAAATTTACTCTAGTCAATTAATGATGAATATGCTGCAAAGCTCAAATAAACACATACATATCATAATCGCCAAAACCCCATAGTGACAAGAAAAGTTGCTAGAGTACCTTTCTGTCAAGCTCAATGGATGACAAGTGCTTTTCGGTGAAGTTCCGTTTCAAGGAAACAGCTTCAATCAATAAATTCTAGAAAAAAGGAAATTACCCAAGAAAAATAATATATCAGAACTCAGAACACAAAGCTCAGTAAAGAAAATTGCATGCAAAATATCAGACATCATAACCATATAGTCTTCTATTCTTTTCTTTTTTCTAATCATGAGTAATCAAAAAGATTTATTAAGAGGGTATGATTTCATCAAGGGTAATAGAAGTTGGGGCATTAGAGGCCCTGATTGTTCATCTGACTACAATAGGCATCAATAAGGTAAGGGGGCATAGGTAGTACTTGCAGTGTTGGACTGAAGTCCAGTGGGGGTGCTTCATCAATCATCAGAACCTCTTCCTCAGAATTATCAGACCTGGCCTCTCATAGGAGATAACTCAAGTGGTAGTGAATTGGGGATCAATGGTATGTTGGTAGAAAGTAAGGAGAGCCTGGTGGAGGATTGCAATATCAAGGGTGGTGATGTAAGGTTCAAGTTGGTAAGGCCCTGGGCATATTTTCCTTGGGTGGTAACTGGTAAGACATATGCCAAGGTGACTTTTCAGCAACTAGATGAGTGGGAGATAAAGGAGAAAAGGGCAGTGGATGGGGACTTGTTTTCTAGCGGTAGTGGAACCTTTGAGTGCCTAGAGGAAAGGGAAGGGGGAGAAAAAGAAAAGGAGGCACCTAAAATGGTGGTTTTACCAATGTCATCTATGGGAGGTTCCTCTAGGAGCACTAGAGGATGTGAAATGGGCATCTGGGGCATTGTTTGCAGTGTTGCAAGAGCACTAGCCTTCAAAGGGGACTTGCAAATTGGCATGTATCCACAAGATGAATCTTGTCCAACTCCTCAAAACATGTTTTAGATTCAAGTACAGGGCTAATCAAGAAGATTTACCGAAATGCTTACCACACCAACTCTGCAAAATTACAAATCCCCACTCTAGAAGCCTCTAGTAACAGTGGTCCAACCATTTAAACTGTCAAATAGGGGACTCTAATACATGGTCCTACCATTTAAACATAACTTATGATCCATTGTATAGTGGATCTTTTCCAACTAACATTGATATATTGAAAACAATGAAACAACTAGTATGTCCACGTGGCAAATAGGCAAAGGCTGTTATTTTATGTGTCAATTGTAAATTGTAACTTTTTTTTTTGAAACTGTAAGGTAAATTGTAACTTATTATTTAAGTTGTTATATAGCAATCAACCCATTACCTAGAGACAATGATGGGTCCATTAGTTATGTTTAAATTGGAGAGAGAGAGAGAGAGAGACATACAAAAAACGGAATAACATTTACTATATCTAACCTGTGACCTGCTTACTGGTGCGAACGGATCACCAGTTCAACTAGCTGGGCCATCGGATTACTGACCAACTCAACCTTTTTTGCCAACAAATAATTCAGAGGGTGAAACAGACCTGGAAACATGACCCAGTCACAGGTAAAATGGTCCAATAGAATGGTTCAACCATGGGTAGAAAACATTGCTTATTTTATATATAAGAAAGAAGATGCCCTAATATTTCGATCTGAGGGCTCAGATCTTTTGATGGTCTGACCCATTTGACCCAAATGGTCAATCTAGTGACCCATCACCTAGAAAGAAACCAGGTCAATTTTTAAAACGCTTTAAGAAGAATAATAAAAATCATAGCATTTAATATAGACATCATCATCATCATCTAAGCCTCATCCCAACTATATGGAATCAGCTACATAAAAATCATAGCATTTAAATGCCACATCCATTGTTAAATTACGAGCGCTTAAATTATTTCTTACCATTTGACCCATGTCCTTTTTGGTCTGCCCCTAGACCTTCAAGCCCCTTCAACTTGTAACAGATCACTTCTTACAGGTGTTGTAGGCGGTTCTTTATGCATGTGGCTAAACCATATTAGTCTACTCTCACCTTTTATCAGCTATTGGAGCTATTCCTAGGTTCTTTCAAATGACTTCATTCCTAACCCTATTCTTTCTAGTTTTTTCACTCATCCATCTCAACATACACATTTCTACCATACTCATTTTTTGTACATGTTGTTTCTTGACTGCCCAATATTTTTTATAATATAATAATTATATTCACCAAAAAAGCATGGGTTGAAGTTGCTAAAAGTAATATGGATATGGCACTAAATAGAGATGGAATGGCAAAAAAGGATTATTTGAGGGATGCAAAAGGGAATGTGATAGCTGTGTTCTGGCCCAATCGGAGTGGGAGATTCCTTGAGGGCTGAGATATTAGCAACTCTGGAAGGGGTACAAAGGGCTAAAGACCTGAAATATTAACAAACTGATCATAGGAGACTCTGAGACTGTAATGAGATGGCTAAAAGAAGACAACTTGAGGCTTTGGAACTACAGAAGTGAAAAGAGGAAATTTAAATGGCTGACTAAGGACATTGAAGTCCGATGCACATGGGTAAAGAGAAGTGCCAATTCATTTACATTGAAGTTCGACAAGACCCCCCCCCCCCCTTTCAACTAGTGTTATTCATCTTCATTCTTTTTAATACAAAAGGTTTTTATTAAAAATAAAGAAAAATGAGATCCTCTTTTCTCTTCTTCCTCTTCCCCCTCCTCTTAAGGAGGCTTACGCCTCACGCCTCTAGGTAGTGGAATGCCTCGTGTCACGCCTCTGCGTTTTAAAACATTGAATAGGAGTTTGGTTTTTTGGGCTCAGTTGTAATTGCTCTTGTATTTGGGGTGTATGTTGGCAGTTTTGGACTTTTGGGAAGTTAAGATATTTTAGCCTCTGTAATCTTTTTCTTAATCTATTAATGAATCTTTCTTTTATTGATAAAAAAAGGATTCATGTAGCTAACCCCATATAGTTGGGACAAGGCTTAAATGATGATGATGATGATATAATAAATTAAAATAAAATTTTATTTATGAGAGATGTGTCCATGAATCCTGCTTTTTTGAGTTCATCATGTTGTCTAATGAAATAAACTATATTTTATGAGAGATGTGTCCATGAATCCTGCTTTTTGGCACCAAGGGATGTAGAGGAGCTGCTAACAGGTGATTTGTTTGTACTCATCAAAAAACAAAAAAAAAAAAAAAAAAACAGGTGATTTCTTTGTGTGGCAGGCTATGCTAACCAAATAGAGCAGCTTCACATACGAAATTTGCACTAAAAATTGAATTATCTGATATAAAATAGCACCTTGTACAGGTATCTGGGTATCATAGGTGCAAGATGTGGTGGTAAGGTGCAGAGTAGTATTTTGGGCATTTGGGGAAGCTTGCAGGACACTATCTTTGCAGGTCAGGTGGATTTTGAATTTTTTTATCTCTTTGGGTCTAGGAGCAGCCAGTGTCCATTTGGTTGGTAACTTTTAAGTAGGGCAGGGACTTACTATACCTACATATAGTTTTGATCTTTCGCTTCGGCCACAAAAGCATATTTTGTTATTTTTTTCTAATAAATTTTTATCTTACTAAAAAAAGTTAAGAGTATGTATTGAGATGCACAAAAAACTCAGAGGACAGATGCTTTATGTTCATACCCTCTACACACACAATATAGCATGTTAGCATTCCAGACTTCCAGTTAAACAAAACCCCTTCTATATAACCTGACAAAATCCTTAAGCCCCACATAATTTTATGCTTGTAAAAGATTATAATCACACACACAATAAGCAGGAAATCTGGGTGACTACGACCTCACCTTCATTTCAATAGCAGTTTTGAACCTTTGCATATTTAACATTGCAGCTTGATCAATGAGCTTTTTCATATTTGCCTCTAGGTTGTCTTCCTTCTCCAAAGACTCTAGTTTTTTCTTCCTTTGCACTGGAAACAATACCACAAATTAATATCGTTCAAAGAAACACTGAACTACAAGGTAAAAAGGTGAAAAGGCGACCAGCTAAACACTTCCCTATATGCAGTGTTTTTAAAAGTGCAAGGCACAAGGCAAGGCGTGCACCTTTTTGAACCAAGGTGTAAAAGTTTTAAAACATTTCAAAAAAATGCATAAGAATGCAAAAAAACAAAAAACAAATAAAAACCAAAAAATAAAAAACATTAAAAATAATATTAATTAAAAAGTACAGATTTTTTTTTTAGGAAAGGTGACAGTTTTATTAATAAATGAGAGAGTACATGAGGAGATGTACAAAACAAAGGGGAAACCCCAGAGGATTACACAGGAATCAAACTATTTATTGCCGTATAAGGCATCCAAATGGGCACCTATTTTAGCTAAACCATCTGCAACAGAGTTTAAATCCCTTGGAATCCAACTCAATTTTGCATTTAGCAGTTCCAGAGAGTCTCTAGCTTCTGTCAAAAATATAGCCCAAACTCCTGGATGTCTTAAATGTTTGAAAAAGCCTATTAGCTCAAATTAAAATGCATAAACATAACACAATAAATAAGGGTGTCAATGGAGTGGTTTTGGATTGGACCCCGTCCAGTCCAAAATCAATTTGGATGGAATGGACGGACCAACAAGACATATTGGATTGGACGAATCCGGTCCAAAATATTTATTAGATTGGATTGGGCCTGGTCTGTCCGTAATAAATTTATATTGGATTGGATTGGATTAAGCCAGTATCTGGTCCATTGATACAAGATAAGAATATAGGTGTTAAATGGACTGGGTTTGGGTTGAAACCAATATAAATCAAAACGAATTTGAACAGATTGGACGGTCCATACATTGAATTGGACCAATCCAAAATGGTCCAAAATAATTACTCACATTGGACTGGATCGGATTGGACCAAATCAAGTCCAATTGACACCCTTACACATAAAGCATATGCAAAGTGAAAATGTAAAAATAAAATTAAACATAGTATATAAAACATATTCAAGCACTCAACAATTTAAGCATGTGAAGCTTGCAAGCTCTTATTTGGGCTTAAATTCTTCAGTATAACAAATAAAACAAATTTAAAAAATATTACTCAAGAATTTAAGGCCCTAGTGTGGACTTATTTGGGCTTGCCTCAAGGTGCTCATCAGGGGCTTGGGGTCTCTAACCCCAAACCAGCCACCATGCTTAAGAAAGCACAGAAAGAACCAAATTCAACAAAGACACGTGCCTGTGCTGTGACACAAGGTGCACCAGGCACACCAGGTGTGTACCTTTCTAAAGTGGTTGCACCTGGGCCTGAGCAAGGCACAACCCTTGAAATGTGCCTTGCCTATGTGATTTGCCTATTAATAAAATACTTACCTATACGATTTTCAATGTCACGGCGTTTTCTCCTCTCATGCTGTACAGTGTTAGTAATCTCCTCCTGCAGAAACGAATAATAAATTGAACATGTACAAACATGTAAATTACATTAATGCCTTTTTTATCTTTATTTTCATTACAACGTACACGCTGTTTAATAAGCTTAGCAGTTTCATCCTCCAAATGTCTTTCTTCAGTCTGAAGTGTTTTAAAACTCTCCTCTAGACCAACAATGGTCTCTTCCAGTTCCTTTTTCCTGGACCTCAGCTTTTCAATTTCACCAACATCCGTACCTGTAAAATGTGACAATATAAGAGTATAAATATAGAATGTAGACCACAGATTGTGGAAATAAAAGTTTCTAGATACATACCACTAAGGAAAAGGCGTGAAGGAGGTACTGGTTCAACACTAGCTGAAACATGGCCACCATATCTAGAAACTGACCACCTATAATGATTATCTGGGGTCCAAAGATCAAAAATTTGTAGCCGTGGGGCCTCATCAGCCTTTTGATCGGTTTCCCTCGTCCCAATATACTGGAATAATATTTAAGAAGATACAGATATAAAATCCATCAAACCAAAATGTTCTCTAAACACACCTACCAATTTCAGACATCTTGGAATATATCATCAAATACTGACATGCATGTTTCATTAATTAAACTTTAAAAAAAGAAGAATAAAAAGTAAGCATACTGAATAGTCCAATCCAAATTGGTTGGTCAAAACCTCCTTGACAGCAGTAGGAGCATCAAAAACTTGGTCAAGCCTGGAATTGATGCCCAGCTTGTCCATCTGCTCAGCATAATGTAATGAAAACCTAAGTGAAATGATTTATCAAATACTACAAACAGAATTGAGACGTCCAATGATGACTACCTCCTCAGAAATTTCAAATGGTACTTTATTACTGCCTCCATCCCCTACATAATTTAAAACTGGAACACCAAATGAGCTCAAGCTTTTGACTAGCATGTCTCTATCAGCAGCATCCTGAGTAACAAAGGACTGCAATTCACAAATATGCAAAAAATGGCAATCAGAAATATGTATGGATACAAAGAAACTTAAAATACATCAGCAAAAATCACATTCATATAAAATGCCAATAATGAGTTAAAAACATAACACATCACAAGCAAATCATAGATACAAAAGATTTTGACAACTCTGAACTCTCATATTTTCTACATGTATTTCTGTTGTATACTTCGGGGCCATTACTTGGTATAATAGTAAAAACCCAGCCTCATAAGTGTGAGAATGCAGGTTCATGTCGGAGAGAGGCCACTTTGTGCAAGTTTAAGACTGTATCCAGTCTACCCCTCCCAAGTCCCCAGACCCAAAAAGCAATCAATATTGGGTAACAGCCTTATATTTCTTTTGTATACTTGATTTTTTTTCTTTTTTGGGAGTTTTTTTATCAATTCTTTTTGGGAACATTTATATTCTAAAATCTAAACTAAGATCATGCAAACAGACTATGTCAATGTTTTATGTTAAGAAAAAATATGAGAAAACTTATCATGGGTGCTGTTTGGTATCTAATTGTTGATTACTAATTTACAATGCAAACAAAATAAAAAAGGAGTTTTTTACTTACAAAACACATCACCTACGTGCTCCCTAGTCACCTAAATTCACATTGGCACCTGAAAACTATGGTTGAGGGTGAGTGTAGAAGGGATGAAGAGTATTTGCCACTTATTTGTTTTCGTCTTATTTATGTCCTATTATTTGTTATATAGTCCTTGAAAACATATTTATATACACATTGGCCCCTCATAAGAGCTACCTTGTACTTGTACAATGATTGATTCTTTGACACCTGTACATATGTTTCTCACACTGTTTCACTCTCAAGTAGACTGGTCTTTACCAAACCTAGGACAGATCAATTCTATCCAGGTTTACAAATACTTCCTACACCAGATAATACATCAATGAGATCATAATTAACATATAGCATGGCATAATTGGATAATTCTTCCAAAGAGGGGTTGAATACTTGTATTGTGGAGTTGGGGGCTTCAGAGATGTTTTATCCTTTCTCTGAGATCTTTCCAATCTGTACTCTTGTACACATATTGGGTAATGACCATTTTATATCTTAGTTATAGATCAAAAAAATTATTTCATGGTGATTGACCAATGGTTGTCCTCACTCATGCTTCTACAGAATTACCAACAGATATAAGCAAAAAAAGAATTCTACAAAGAACATACTCCATAGTCCAAAGGATCTTTAGACAAGTACAAACATGTATACCATGGCCTTTGATGGTACCCTAGAAATATAGAAAATCTCAACAAAGTGTACAGGCTATGGGACTCCAGATAGCTATGTTACAAATAACAAGGGTTTATGGGTCTCTAGAGTGCATAAGATGGATCAAGGAAATGCTGAAATAAACACATGAAAATATGGTACTGTAAAAGGACATTTATTGAAGCAGATGTGAGGCTATCAAGGAAAGAAGAAAATATCTGGCTGTTGGTAGCTAGAATCACATAAACAAGAGCTAAAGAAAAAAAAAAAATAATAACAACAGTTGGGGGAAAACAATACCCTCCATGCATAATAAGGAACATGGCTTTCTAGGTAAGCTGCATGAGTACGACTTGAAACATTAACCTGAGAATGCAATTCCAAATGAAATTACGAAAGAACAGAATTGGCATTCATTTCCTTAATAAAAGGATAATCTGCCAGTTAAAAAAAAAAAAAAAGATAATCTGACTTTAGATAGAACATAGACCTACCTCAATAAGGACAGGACCATAAACTTCCTTGTTTAATTCATGACGATGTTCCTGTAACCATTGATAAGCCTGAAAAATATTTTCAGATCCTGAATTTTGTAAAGCCTGTAAAAGTTTATTAGTCATATTCTCCATATCTCTCAATCTGCAAAGAATGCATCAAAGAGGTCAAGTAAAAGTTGTTAAAATAAAAGATGGACAATCCAATCAATGAAATGTTAGCCAAACAGAACCCTACTTGTCTAAGCACTGTCTAAGAGAAACCTTCTTCTGATGTATAAGTTTTTCCTTTTCTGACTTCTGGTTTCTTTTCTGAATTGCAGATACTTGCAGCTCCTTTATTTGAGTAGCTAATCTATCCTATTAACAGAAAGAGTTACACAGTCATTTCTCAGTCATGTCACGGACCAGAATCTAATCCTAAGCTGTATGAATCAATCCAATATAAGATCTCTTAAATATGATCAGCAATGAAAACATAAATTTTAGTTCCCAAGTATTTACTTAATGAGGGGCTAGAAGGGGTATGGGTAGACAAAAAAGGACATGAGTCAAAGTAGTAAGAAATGATTTAGGAGCAAATAATTTAACAATGGATATAGCATTAAACAGAATGGAATGGAGAAACAGGATTAATGTAGCCAAATCTATATATCGGGGATAAGGCTTGGATGATGAAGATGATATTTACTTAATGAATATAGCATGTAAGGGTTACTTGTTGATACCATCAGAAGTTCAGAACTACAAGGACAATAAAATTAAGAAAAGATGTAATTACATGTTAAACTGATAAATCATCATCATCCATGCCTTATCCCAAATTACATGGGGCCATTTGTACCGATAAATATCAACCCTAAAATCAGTATCACATTGAAACTGCATAATAAATTCATCTTATTAGGATCTACACATTTTAAGGTATAGCCTACAGAAGCAACAAGAACAAATTGATCCAAACACACCAGTTCATCCCTGGGAGGCTCATAGGTAGGCAAGCTTTCAAGTTCTGACAGAGAAGCAGCAAGTTCATCTTTAGCTCTAGAGATTCTTTCTTGACGAGAATACTCTTGCTTTCTTAAGTCTTTCATTTCTTCATATTTTCCTTGTATTTGCACCCCCTTGCATATACAAGCAAACATGTTAAGCACAATTTGAGTACATATCAATCACCCCCCCCCCCCCCTTTTCCAGAGTAATATTGCACTAGCAATAGTAATAAACAAAATCACAAGAAACAAAAGGAATATGTTTGACATACCAAACGGCTTTCTGTGTCTAGGATTTCCATACGTTTATTGTTGTTGTTACTTATAAGATTGCTTACTTTTTTACAAGCAGCTTCTTGTTTTAACTTCACTTCCTTCTGTTTCCTACAAAATCAATTATTTCATTAGTGGTTTGTGCCAAACAAAACACCCAGAATTACAATATTAGAAACAAAAATGAATTTAGCACATTTCATAGTAAAAACAACCAATATGTAACATTGAAATGACACTTAAGAAATTCTTGTAATAGTTATTCCAGTTCATCAAAACCATTGAAATGATCAAAAGGAAAAAGAAAAGATCAAATTTTCAATAACCTAGACATAGAAAAAAAATAACTCCACCTCCATGAAAGAGTTTGAAAACCTCACATATATCTGCGAACTCATATAAATTCTAAATTAAAGGCAGAAATACCTCTTAAGAAATATGGAATCCAGAAAATCACAACTCTTGTCAAAAGGAAACACTACCCCCTCAGTAAACCCTACTTGGATTACCAATCCCTCAAGTAGCCTATGCCATAGACGCTGTCTCAGTACCTACCAGTCTTTAACATGAAAAGTCCAGACAATAACATATGAAAAAGCTGGAATTAAAGTCTCTCCAACCCAGTGTTTTAAAAGGTGCGCCCATAAGCACAAGTGAAGCACATTCTAATGTATGTGCCTGGCTTGAACCCAAGTACGACCCCTTTCAAAAGGTGCATGCCTAGTGCACCTTGTGCCTCAGCCCAGATGTGAGCCTTTTTTTGAAAATATGTATTTCTTTATTATTTTTTTAATTTATATTTGGTTTACAGCTTTGTAATAGTTTATCAACTTCTAAATTACCTTTTTACTTTTGTTGTACACTAAAAATACCCTATTAACTTCTAAAATTAACAAAACCAAAGACCTTGCAAATACCTAAAGCCTTGGTTCATGCAAATAGGAAAAATTAATACATATTAAATAAATTATTTAAATAATAATAACAAGTAATTAAAAGAAAAAGTAAATATACCACTCAAGAAAGTGATAGATATTGAATAATCATAAAATAATAAAAAATGTTAAAACATTTAATAAATAGTAAATTTAATAATTAAAAATAACCAACCAATAAAGCAACTAATAATAAATAATTATAAAATATGTAAATACATTAATCAAAAAGTAATGCATATTAAATAATTTTAAAATAATAAAGGAAATTAAAAATGATTTAAAATAATGAGAAATGTTAGAATTATTAGTAGAGTAATCAGTTATTAAATAACAGTTGAAAATTAATAAAGTAATTAATAATTAGTAACATTTAATTATAAAAAATCTATAAGACACATTACTCTATAAGATACCTTTTGGGTGAAGGTGTGTATGGAGAACTAAACTTCTGATTTTTGTGGAGTGATTAAACCCTGACTAATGGACTTGAATAAATTAAACCAGCAAATAGTTGTTTTCTGATTTAAAAAGGTAGAAAAGAAAGAGAGAAGGATCATGAATAGAAGAGGAAGGGAGAGAGGAAGAGAAGAAGTAGGAAAGAAAGGATTCAGCTAAATTATGTTTCTAGCCGCCCACTAACGTGTATTTATATTGTAATCTATTACAATGACTAACTACCATAATACCCTTACTTAAAACAAATGAGAGAAAGGCAAACAAGGCCCAGCCGGCCTAATTATTCTAAATAAAAAATAAAATAAACGGCAGGTATAAAATGTGGGGTTGGAACCCCACAAACACTAACAACATATCAGCTATCTCTACACTCCCCCTCAAGTTGGGAGTAGATATTTGTCATACCCAACTTGCGTAAATCTGTCTCCAATCTGAATTTTGTGACCGCTTTAGTAAAGAGATCAGCTAGCTACATGTCAAAGGTAACATAGGGAAGACACACTTCTTGAGATGCAACACGCTCTCGGATAAAATGTCTGTCCACCTCGATATGTTTAGTCCTATCATGTTGTATTGGGTTATGGGCAATGTTAATTGCTGCTTGATTATCACAATACAACATCAAAGGTTTCTCATAGTCAATTCCAAGTTCATCCAGCAAAGATTTCATCCATAACACTTCTGCAACACCATTGGCCATGGACCTGTATTCAGCTTCAGCACTAGAGCGAGCAACAACATTTTGTTTCTTGCTTCTCCAAGAAACAAGGTTCCCCCTTACAAATGCACAATACCTCGAGGTAGATCTTCTGTCATCAATATATCCAGCCCAATCAGCATTTGTATACACTCCTATCTTCATGTGTCCATTGTTCTTGAAAAGTATGCCTCTCCCTGGGCATCTCTTCAAGTAAGCAAATATCCTTTCCACCGCAAGAAGGTGAGTGGTCCTAGGAGAATGCATGTACTGACTGACAACACTGACAGCATATGAAATGTTTGGTCGTGTTAGGTAGAGATAAAGAAGTTTCCCAACCAACCTTTGATACATAGCCCTATCCTCAAGAGGTTCTCCACCTTCTGCACTTATTTTATGGTTCAACTCAATGGGTGTGTCACCAGGCTTTACTCCTAACTTTCCAGTTTCTTCCAATAAGTCAAGGACATACTTTCTTTGAGAGATGAAGATGCCATGCTTAGATCGAGCCACCTCAATTCCTAGGAAATAGCGCAGTTCTCCCAAGTCTTTTACTTCAAATTCTTTGTGAAGATTCTACTTAAGAGCATCTATCTCATTAATATCACTTCTAGTCACCACAATATCATCCACATAGACAGCAAGTAAGGTCAAAGAAGAGAGTGTGATTGAGCCTGCATGTAGCCGAACTTTTCTAATGCCAATCTAAACCCGTCAAACCAAGCTCTCAGAGACTGTTTCAGCCCATACAAACTTTAGTTGACAAACTTTCTTTCTTGCTTTTGTATTGTAAAAACTGGGAGGTAACTCCATGTACACCTCCTCCTGCAAATCTCCGTTTGGAAAAGCATTATTGACGTCCATCTGAAAAAGTGGCCAAGAGAAGTTCGCAGCCATAGATAGTAGGACTCTAATTGTGTTCATTTTTGCAACTAGTGCAAAGGTTTCCATAGAGTCTATGCCATAAGTTTGTGTGAAGCCCTTTGCAACCAATCTGGCCTTGTACCTCTCTACAGAGCCATCAACATTATATTTTACTGTAAACACCCATCTGCATCCAATAGGTTTCTTCCTCTTAGACTAGTAAACTAGTTCGCAAGTGTTGTTCTTAATAAGTGCATCCATCTCTATTTGCATTGCTTCCTTCCATTCAGGTATCAGAAGAGCCTCTTGCACTGTTCTGGGTATAGGAATGGTAGCAATAGATGCCAAAAATTATCTATAGGATTCTAGGAGACGACCATAAGAGAGAAACTGGGAGATACAATGAGCAGTGGATGAAGTACAATGACGTTTCCCTTTACGAATTGCAATTGGGAGATCAAGGTCATCTGAAGGAAAGGACTGAGGCTCAACAGTGTTAGGTGAAGTATCTGCAATAGTGGGCTCAACAATGGGTGTAATGCCTGGATCTAAAGTTGTAGGAGGTGTTGGGATCGGCTTGGACTGCTGTGAACGAGAACCAACCTGCCTCCATCACTGTCTGTGATACACTCTCAACTCCCTACACTTTTGACAACCCTCTTCACGGCACTCCCCTTCAACAACTAGGATAGGTAATGGAACTTCTGGGGCTGAAATCCCTTCCTCACGACTCTCCTCCTGAGGAGAGGCCCTATGATAGTAGGGCATATCCTCAAAAAAGGTGACATCCATGGACACATAACGCCTTCCCGAAACAGGATCATAACAACAATACCCCTTTTGATTTTGTGCATACCCAAGGAAAATACATTTAGCAGCTTTGGGATCAAATTTGGAGCAATGAGGTGCCAGGATTTGAACAAAGCAAGTACACCTAAAGGTTTTAAGGGGAATAGCGAACAAGTCCTTGTTTGGATAAGAAGGTTGAATGATGTTTTCATGTCCAAAACTCGTGAGGGAATTCGGTTAATAAGGTAAACAACAGTACGGATTGCATTCCCCCAGAAGCGTATGGGAACATTAGAGTTGAGCATAATGCTTCTGGCTACTTCCAAAATATGTCTGTTTTTACTCTCAGCAACCCCATTTTGCTGAGGTGTACGGGGACAAGTGCTCTGATGAATAACTCCATGGTCTAGAAGATATGATGCCAGGGGTTTTGCAAAATACTCCTTGGCATTATCAGATCTGAAAATTTTGATCTTGATTTCAAATTGGGTCAATACCATCTGATGGAAAGCTTGGGTCAATGAAGGAACCTCATCTCGAGAGTGCATGAGGTATATCCACGAGAAACAAGTATAATCATCAACAAATAACAAGAAGTATCTGTACCCCCCATGGCAGGAGTAAGATATGGCCCCCAAACATCAATATGCACAATTTCAAATGGAATATTGCTTCTTTTATTGCTCAAAGAATAAGTTGACCTACAATGTTTTGCAAGTTAGTAGCTTTCACACTTCAAACTAGACACTTGGACTGATTCAAACAAACTTGGAAGCAGACTCTTCAAAGACCCAAAGGACAAATGACCTAATCTGTTATGCCAAAGCATAATCTGACCCAAAGACTAAGAAACAAACAATCTCCAACTTCACTTTCCTTCCCCTGTGGATGCTCAAGCAGGTAAACTCAATTCGTCTCACAGCCAATCCCAATCACCTTCCTTGTTTCCAAATCCTGAAACACACAATGATCGGGAAAAAAAGTCATTGCATAGTTTTGATTCTTAGTAATACTACTAACTGAAAGCAAGTTAGCACTAAGCTTAGGGACATGCAAAACTGAGGACAAGGAGATGGCATCCGACAGCCTGATGTCTCCCTTGCCAGAAATAGGAACAAGAGAGTCATCAACAATAGACACTTTGTATTTGCTTGAAGATAAATAGTAGGTGGTAAACAAGGTGGATAACCTAGTCATATGGTCAGAAGCACCTGAATCTATTACCCAGAAGGGTCTAGTATTACCTGGGGCTGAAGTGTGATATGATGTAGCTCTTGTACCTGAGGTAGCAAAAGCTGAAGTAGGAATGGCAGGAGTAACAGTTGAAGACTGAGATGATGACCTGGAAATACCAGCTTCATTCTCCAATTGTGTCAAGGCAGCCCAGACAGCAGCTAAGGCATCTATAGATGTGGTTCTTGTATTGGAAGATGATGCACTGTCAGTGTTGGCTGCTATATTAGCACTTCCTTTCTTATTTCTGAATCTAGTTGGAACAAGATGGGGATGCAACTTCCAACAAGTATCCCTAGTATGCTTGGGCTTCTTACAATGATCACAAAACATCTCCCTTTTATCTTCCTTCTTTATTTCCATTTCCTGATCTTTCCCAAATTTCTGTTTTGTTGCTGCTAGGGCTGATTCCATGGGTTGAACTTGTAACATCACTTTTCTTCTACTCTTTTCACTGTGCACTAGTGAATAAGCCTGAGACAAGATCACACTATCCCTGGTAAGAAGTTGTTGTCTTACTATGTCAAAATCTGAATTCAGACCTGCTAGGAATTCAAAAACTTTGTTTGTTTCAACCAGCTTGCTATAGGTAGTTGCATCTCTCTGACTCTCCCATTCAATGGTTTCCAAATGGTCAATTTCATGCCACAAAGATTTCAAAGTAGCAAAATAAACGAAGATTGGCTTCTCCCCCTGCTTGAGATTTTTCACTTCACGCTTCAGTTCATAAGCCCTAGCAACATTAAGAGGTTGGGAGTAGGTATCTTTCATATTATCCCAGATTTCCTTAGCTGTTTTGGCCCATAAATAATTTCGGCTAATGTGAGGCTGCATTGAATTACACAGCCATGTCATCACCAAATAGTTCTCTTGAACCCATTTGGCAAGTGATGTGTCTTCGCTTGCTGGTTTCTTTATATCCCCCGTTACATAGCCTAATTTACCTCTACCCCCAATTGCCATCATGGCTGATTGTGCCCACTCCAAGTAATTTGTTCCATCGAACCTAATAGTTGTAATTTGAAAAGAACTTTCAATCATACTTCCAGCCCCTAAAAAACTTTCCCTTGGAGTCTTGAATTCACTTCCAACTTTCTCCATTTTAAAGAGGATGTTAGCAGTCACTACTAGAAATCAATTTCAGATTATTGGTAATTCCCAAGAAACACTCCTCAGTCGACAAGAACACCCAAGAGCCAAAAAACCAGATTACTGTAGCTACTCAAGAACCAGTCACGGTCACAGAAAAAATGGGAGCAATAGTTGACCGTGGGATTTCACAAAGAACTTAGAGAAACTAGCAGATATATCAGAAAACTGCTGAATTAAGGTCAATCTCTGTCAGAAAACTAACAACAATAATTGACTTAAATCAGAACTGCCAAAAAAAAACTCCTTTCAAGGTCGATCTCTGCCAAGAAACCCTAAAGAAATGGCAAAGGAGACAGAATTCTATTAACCACTGCTTCCAGAAGGTTAAAAACTGTTCCCTTTAAGGTCAATCTCAATAAAGATGTGTTCTTTCTCAGAAAGAATTTGATCGCCACCTTTAACCTTCAGATTAAGCCCTAATCTTTGAATTACCTGACTTCTCAGACTCTTCCTGGTCACCGGGCACTCTCCAAAGGCCGTGTAACCCCTTGGGCACAATTCGAATCTCCAGTGATCCTCCAAGAATCAGACAAAGATGCAATACTTCAGATTCAATAACTTCTCATGCTGTCGACTGGATTAGGCTCACATGAGAGCCCTAAACTGCTCTAGTTTTGGATCTGATACCAACTTGAATAAATTAAACCAGCAAATAGTTGTTTTCTGATTTAAAAAGTAGAAAAGAAAGAGAAAGAAGGGTCACGAATAGAAGAGGAAGGGAGAGAGGAAGAGAAGTAGGAAAGAAAGGGTTCGGCTAAATTATGTTTCTAGCCGCCCACTAAGATGTATTTATATTGTAATCTATTACAATGACTAATTACCATAATACCCTTACTTAAAACAAATGAAAGAAAGACAAACAAGGCCCAGCCAGCCTAATTATTCTAAATAAAAAATAAAATAAACAGCAGGTATAAAAAGTGGGGTTGGAACCCCACAAACACTAACAGCTTATCAGCTATCTCTACAGAATTTTGGTGAGTTTTCGAAGCAGTTTTGATAGGGGTGCAAATGGATCGAATCATGATGCAATCCATTCTGAAGTCTGATACTATATTGTCAGATTTGGATATCCCCATTTCAGATTTTAAGATCAGATCGGATAATCAGATCCAATTAAAAAATCGAATCAAATTCAGATCACCACCCATCCGATTCGATATATATGTTATTTATTTATTTATAAATATGTTATTTATATTACATTTCTATAATTTTTTATATTATTTATTGTTTTATAAAAACATGTATATATATGACAAAAATAGTTGAAAAAATACTTCTATTTTTTGTTTTTCATTATTTTAATTGTTTTTTTTCTTTTCCTTTCATTTCAATAGTTTTTAATTTTTTTTAAAAATTAAATCGGATTGGATCAGATTCGGATATCCGACATCCTGATCGAATTCAAATTCGAATCAATAATGATGAGATCGAATCGGATCTACAATGTATCGGATAGGATTCAAATATACCTTGATTCAAATCCAATCCAATCCAATCCGTTTGCATCCCTAAGTTTTGAAAGTCCAAGAAGGTTCTTGTAGAATCATCCCAAAACCTAGCCAATCAAAGAAAAGTGTGTTAAGGGACAAGGAGAAGGCTACAGCCTACCACTTGGAAATTAGGGACTTCTTTTGGACCTCTTTAGAGATCAATCCAAGAAGGAAGTGTATCTGTGAAGCCTGGTAGGAGTGGTTTCTTTCTCTCGGGTTGTGGGGTTGTGTGAAACCATAGATTAAGGTGATCCAGGTGTTGGTTTGGTGACAGACCAATGCTTCTAGGGTGATAGTATCCATTTTTTGTTGTCGTTTGCCTTCGTTTGATCAATGGAGCAGTTTGAAGTTGACTTTGAGCAAGCTTCAGAATATGGACTTGTTCCGATAGGGTCCATAGACACCTTAATGAACACTGACCACAATTAAGGTGGATGGAACCAATTACCTTGCTTGGCCATAGTTTGTTCGTATCCATGTTTGTAGTAGGAGGAAATTGAGCTATCTCATATAGGAAGTAAGAAGCCAGAAGAGACAGATGCCCTTATAATAAGGGGATGCAAAAAAATTATACGATGATTGGTTGGCTAGTGAATTCCATGCAACCACATATTAGTTAGCAATACCTATGGATAACTTCAGCAAAGGAAATCTAGGATAGTGTAGCTGAAACCTACTCCCAAAAGATGAATGTAGCTAGAGCATACTAGCTGAAGAATGAAGTGAATATTCTGAGACATGGGGAGAGACCTCTAGCCATGTACTATTCAAAGCTGAAATCGTTGTGGCAAGAGATAGACCTCATGGAAATAGTTGTCTAGAAAAGTACCAAGGATGCAAAGACCCACAAGAAGCTAGTTGAGAGAAATAGGATGCTTGAATTTCTTACTAACACAATCCAGAGTTTGACATTAGAAGACATAGCATTCTGGCCAAGGATGAAGTCACTCTCTCTCAAGCTTATGCCATGGTGAGTGGTGAGGAGAGTAGAGGAAGGTGCAACTTCTGGAGGCACCTACAAATCACTTTGCCCAAGCAGGGAAGAAGTCCAAGACTCTAGATGAGAAGAAGGAAGTCGTTTTTAAATACAGTAAGAAACCAAAGCATACCAAGGATACAAGCTAGAAATTGCATCCTCATCTCCTAGCTACAAGGTTTAAGAATAATAAGAAGCCTGAAATTGGGAATGGTAAGAATGGGAAGACCAATATGGCTACCATTTCTGAAGGTGATAATGGATTCATAAATAAGAAGTCAACAATGGAGCAATTGGTGGCAGTAAGGCCGATTTCGAAAAATATTGCTGGCTTATAACTCACTTAGAAGCCACTATGGCGACATCCATATATTTAGGCACTTCATCCTCCACTACATTTGCTCACCCAGGTACTCGTGCCACTACAAATCATGTGATTGTCTCAAGTAACAATAGGGTTCTATGGATTATAGATTCAAGTGCTTTTAACCATATGACTAGTGTTTCTAAGTTATTTCATACTTATCAGCTCCTTTCTAGTAGTAAGAAAATATTCCTTGCCGATGGCTCCCTTGTACATATCTTTGGCAAGAGAGACATAAAACCTTCTAACTCCCTTACCCGTCTTTTGTTCTTCATGACCCTGAATTTAGAACTAATCGTTTATACGTTAGTAGTTTGACTAAATCATTGAATTGTTGCATAACCTTTTTTTCCTTCCTATTGTGTTTTTCAGGACTTGAAGCTTAGAAGGTGATTGGGAGTGGCCATTAGGCAAATGGGATATACCTGCTAGATGCTCCTAAGAAAAGCCATGTGCAGCCTCAAAAGTTTGCTTTGAAGTCTACTGTATTTTTTGTTTAGATCTTTGGAGTCTACTGTATTGGAGTTTATCAATCAGATCATGTTGAGTCATTTCCATTTGGATCACCTTTCTCTTTCTTCTTAAAGTCATTTGTTTCCAGAATCATTTAAGAAAATAAGTTTATTGAGCCTTCCTTGTTAGTTGTGTCAACTTCAAAGCATTGTAGAAACTCTTATCCTTTAAGCAATAAAAGATCACAATTTCCTTTTCACATTGTGCACTCCAATGTGTGGGGACTTTGTTACTTACCTTCAATGGTGGTTATAGATATTTTATTTTCTTTGCAAACGATTTTTCACAATATACTTGGATTTATTTGTGTTATTTCAGTAGCCTCAGTAGTTCGAACCAGAAGATAGTGAAGGAGCAAGAGAAGAAGAAGAAGAAGAAGAAGAAGAAGTCGAACTTGGTAGTCCAAAAACCCTACCAGTTGACCATAAGATAGATTAGGGGTTCTAATTAGAGTACAATGACTAAACTGCCCCCTAAGTATGGGACAAGAAGTCTACAAGAGATATATTAGAACTGCCACATAAGCACATAAATTAAACTGAATGAAAAGACTAATCTACCCTTATTCGGCTAACTCCAACACTCCCCCTCAAGCTGGAGAATATATGTCATAAAATACCAGCTTGTTACATATATAGTTCACTCTCCCTGACCTTAGACCTTTTGTAAACAAATCTACCCACTGATAACCTGAGCCCACATGTTCTGTGCTTATCTCTCCAGCAAGGACTTTCTCCCTCACAAAGTGCCAATCAATCTCTATGTGCTTTGTTCTCTCATGAAAAACAGGATTATATGAGATTTGAATTGCAACTTGATTATCACAGTACAATCTCATAGGTTTGTCCATTGAGAATCCAATTTCTTGTAGAAGGCTTCTCAGCCATACTAATTCACAAGTAGTGTGTGCCATGGCTCTGTATTCGGCTTCAACAGTGCTCCTTGCCACAACGGTTTGCTTCTTACTCTTCCATGTCACCAGATTTCTTCCAAGGAATGTGCAGTAACCTGTAGTAGATCTTCTATCCGACACGGAGCCTACCCAATCTGCATCTATATACCCAACTACCTCAAGTCTTCCTCCTGGTTTGTACAATAACCCACGGCCTGGAGCTCCCTTCAGGTACCTTACAACTCTAAGAACTGCATCCCAGTGAGGCATCCGAGGATTCTGCATAAATTGGCTCCCCACACTGACTGCAAAGGAGATGTTTGGTCTTGTGATTGTTAGATAGTTCAGTTTCCCCACTAACCATCTATACCTTCCAAGATCATCAAATATTTCACATGTATCATTGCTCAACTTAGCATTTGGTTCCATAGGAGTTTTAGTCGGTTTCGCACCTAATAGTCCTATTTCATCCAACAAATCAATGACATATTTTCTTTGGCACAGATTTACACCTTGTTTTGATTTGACTACTTCTATACCCAAGAAATACTTCAACTTCCCAAGGTCTTTTGTTTGAAAATGGTCTTGTAGGAAGAACTTTAGTTTATCAATCCCCAATCTGTCACTACCAATTATGATAATATCATCCACATAGACTACTAATAAAATCTTTTCGGCTTCCGAATCATAGTTGAACACTGAGTGGTCAACTTGACATTGTTTCATTCCAAAATTCTTCACCACTTAACTAAACGTCTCAAACCAAGCACGAGAAGATTGTTTCAACCCATAAATTGCCTTTTTTCAGTCTACACACCTTACCATCCTCCCCCTGAGCAAATAACTCAAAGACAGAACTAGTATCTTGAGTGCCTTAAGAGATGGATGTCCCAGCCGACAATGCCATTGTAGAGGAGTGAGGGAAGTCTGAAGTGCAACTAACGATCCACCACCGACAAAATAATACAATCCACCGGCTTCATGCCCCCCACCAATCTTCTTCCCTCTCTTGAGATCATGAAAAACACAAAAGAAAGGGAAAAATGTAATAGAACAATTAAGGGTCTTAGTTAATTTACTAATTGACATAAGATTGAATGGAAATTTAGGTACATATAGAACAGATGATAAGGAAAGAGAAGCCATGTCAATATTACCAACACCACAGATGTGAGAAGAGGAACCACTAACAAGGGTAACAGTTTGAGATGTGGAGGTTTTAGAGAGGGAAGAGAACACACCTGGAATCCCGGTCATGTGATTAGAGGATCTAGAGTCAATAATCCAGGGAGGGGATTTGGATGTCAGACAAACTATACCTGAGTGTGCAAGGGTGGTTGTAGTATGTTGTGAAGTAGCCTGAAGGAACCTCTCATACTCGTCGCACGGTACACATTCCGTCCCGAAAACAAATGTGGATGTGGAAGGTGTGAGATCTGTCTGTTGGTTACCACTGACTTCAACATCACCAGCTACTACATGATTGGCCCATGTAGAAGGTGGGCCATGGAGATCATAACAAAAATTCACTAAATGTCCTTCCCTACCACAATGGGTGCACTTCCTAGTAGAGTTACCTTTTCCTTTACCATAGCCTCCCCTTGAGTCACGACCACCACCACGGCCAAATATGGAACTACCACAACTTCCTCGAGATGCGATGTCCTCCCCAACTAGTACCACGTCCACCTCCTCAGGCTACTACAAATCCTGATCTATTAGATAGTGTGGTACTCTCTGTAGATCCCAAAGAAATCCTGTGAAGCTGTGCAAACACTTCCTCAAGTGTGAGAAGAGTAGAGCCCCCTAATATTTGGGCTCCAACTTGTTCGTACTCTAATTTCAGCCCCACTAAAAACCTAATGACATCAAGTTGCTCCCTCTATTGTTGTTGAACCTTAACATCTAGAGTTAGGGGAAGATAGACATTGAGTTCATTCCTGAGGTTTTTCATGCTGACATAGTACTCTTCTAGGGTTTTATTCCCTTGCTGCATATCAAAATACTCCTAATAGAGCTGATATACCCTCGTAGTATTATCCTACCCAGAATAAAGTTTCTTGGCATGTTCCCATATGTCCTTAGTTGTATCTAAGAACATAAATTTGGCACTTATTTTGGGTTCCATACTATTCCATAACCATATCATGATTTGAGCATCTTCTTGTTCCCAGTCATCAAACCCTGAAGAGTCAACTGATGGTTTATCTTCCTTCATGTGTTTCACTTTCCTCTTTGCCTTGAAAAATACTTCTACTGACTTGGCCCATGGCACATAATTCTCACCATTAAGTTTAATTGAAGTCATCTGCACACCCAGATAGTCGGAGGGAATCATCACACCAGGTTTCTGATCACAACAACCATCTCCAGTTGCTGCCATGATACCCTCCCAATGTTACTTCTAATGCTGAATCCCTAGTCACCAACCGAGTACTGCTGTCAGGAGTTTGATGTTTCAGACACTACAGCAGTCTCCAAACACAAACAATAGGTTCACAACCAGTCACAATCAATCACCAATATGTAAACTACCGCTCAGATTAAGAGCTTGACGTTTCAGACAGGTTCGGCTACCATTTCAGATTAGAAAAAAAGGTAAACTAGCATTCATACAGCAACAACAAATCAAAAAAAAAAAAAAAAAAAACACAGACTTTTGTTCTTGTTCACACCACTACTGATTACACAACCATAAATCACCATGACAGTAACTCAGCAACTCAACTAACCACACACAAACCCTCTTGAAACAGCTCAATAGAGGGTGAACATCATAACCACCACCACACAACCAAAGCTGTCACACATGGTGATAGCAATATGGAACTGATAGGCTAGGACTGCCGCACCTTCCTAACCACTTGAAACAGGGACTGCAGCAGTCCTAAAAAAAAAAGAAACTTGCTGCAGTAACTAGATTGAGTACCTCAGATTTCGCAGCCCAGAGAAGAACCCAGAAGAAGGAGAAATCACAGAATATGAACCTTGGTGCCACAGCCTTCTTCTCTTTTGTTTAGCGCTCTGATACCATGTTATTTCAGTAGCCTCAACAGTTTGAACCAGAAGATAGTGAAGAAGAAAAAGAAGAAGAAGTCAAACTTGGTAGTCCAAAAACCATACCAGTCAACCATAAGATAGATTAGGGGTTCTAACTTCTAATTAGAGTACAATGACTAAACTGCCCCCACTTAAGTATGGGACAGGAAGTCTACAAGAGTAATATTAGAACTGCTACATAAACACATAACTTAAACTGAATGAAAAGACTAATCTACCCTTATTTGGCTAACTCTAACAATTTGCTATGTTCTCATGATGAACTCTCTAAAAGCGTGAAGTTGTTTCATGAGCTTATCCTTACATAATTTGATACCCATATCAAGGTATTCCATTAAGACAATGTAAAGGAATATTTTGAGAAGGGTCTCCCTTGTTACTTTGACAGTTTTGGAGTTGTCCACCAAAGTTCTTATATTCGCACTCCACAATAGAATGGAGTGGCTAAAAGAAAAAATCATCATGTTGTCGAGGTTTCTAGGAGCATGCTTTTTTTCTTCTAATGTTCCTATGAAATTTTGTGGAGAACCTATTATTACAACCACTTATTTAATCAATTGTATGCCTTCTAGGGTCTTCGGATTCAAGTCACCTTTTAGTCTTCCCTTCCCTAATTTTGAGCCCTTTTCTCTTCCTCTACGAGTGTTGGGTGTACTTATTATGTACATGTTCCTAGTAGTCAACAGCATAAGTTTGAACCCAAGGCTCAGAAGTGCATCTTTCTCAATTACACCTCCACACAATAGGGGTACTATTGTTACAATCCCTCTAATGGCACAACGATTTATATTTATGGATGTTACATTTGCAAAGTCAATACCTTTTTTATCCAATTTCTTCTGAGGGGGAGCACTCTGTTGACTTGTTTGATATTCCTCTCCTTATTTCGGTTCCTATTGATTCCACTAGTGAATCTTTTTCTGATCCTCCTATTGTGTCATCACCTACTTCCTCTACTCCTATTCTTGTTCTTCCTAGTCATCCTTCCTTTTCTCCTCTCCTATCCTTTAGAGGTGGTATCACAAGTGTAGACATGAGTAGATTGCTCCCCTATCTTCTACCGAGCCTCATGCACCTCCAGTTGCTGAAGAGACGACGGATTTTACATCACCACCGCAACCTTTCTTGACCTTGACCTTGCCAAATGGAGGTGCACTGCAGATTGTATCTCTAAACACCTTTCCTATGGTTTACTTTCCCCATGCTTTTTAGTCTCTGTTCCTCGTAGTGTATCCCTAGATTTGTATCAAAAGCACTATTTAAACCTGAATGGAGGGTCACTATGAAAGCTGAGATAAACGCATTGCACAAAAATTATACTTGGGGATATTGTTGATTTTCCAGAAGAAAGGAATTTGTACATTGTAAGTGGATGTACACAGTCAAATATCATGCCGATAGAACTATTGAATTCAAAACTAGATTAGTGGCAAAGGGTTACACATAGATGTATGGTGTGGATTAATTAGACATTCTCTCCAATAGCAAAGATGAACTTTGTTCGAGCGCTTCTTTCATTAGCAGCCAGCTATGATTGGCTTCTCTATCAGTTGGGTGTTAAGAACGTCTTCCTGAACGGTGATCTCCATGAGGAAGCCTATATGCCCCTACCTCCAAGTATGTATGGTAAGGAGATGATATATATGCAAACGGAAAACATCTCTCTATGGATTAAGTAGTCAACAAAATCTAGTCTATGTAGGAGCACCATTGCAACAAGTGGAGGCTAAATGTGCATAACAAAGGATAGAGTAATATCATGGAGGGCACTACTTGACCAACTAAAAGATTATTATATAAAATCATATTCTTACACATAACAAAATAGTATAATTAACCAAGTAACATACTCTACAGGTTCTTTGAGATCATTTAAAATCTTAGCAGCTTCATCCAGCTTTTTTTTGGCATCACTCTCCCGTGCTTTTGCTTCCATGTATTCAGCCTTTTTCATATCATACCTAAGCCAAGGTAATTTCTTTTTCATGGCCTTAACCTATAAAAGACAAGGAAAAGATGTTACAACTTAAGAAGAGTTGTAGAGTGACAGTTATATGACGCTAAGAAACAACCTTTGCAAGCAGTTCTTCTCTTTGACGGACACGCTCCACATCTTTTTCTTGTTCAGCATTGAGTGCCTTCAGCTGATTCAAGGTATCTCCATTTGCCTTCACAGTCTACAAAAGCATCACTACAGTATATTAGCAATCATAACTCATCAGACATTCAATATCAAAACTTTTTGATACTATTTCTAGGAAAAATTAAAAAAATAAAAGATTGCTTACTTGAAATGTGAAGACAAGAATGACCACATTTTGAGGCCAAGTAGCAGATGAATGAATAAAATTTGATAAGTTTACAAAGAAAAAGGTTAATTTATAAACTCACAACTTCAAGTTTCTTCAGCTCACGGCTTTTATTGACAAGAGCATGATGTTGAAGAGGTAACTGAGGATCACCAACAGCCTTTTCAGTCTCTTCTAGAAGTTGTACAGGAGTTAGCTTAGCAAATTCACAGACCCGGTCTTGAGGTAAGAACTAAAATGAAAACAAGAAAATTTTAAAACCATAGTTTCATATGAGCTTCCCATAGAGCCAATTTATGTCAAGTGTACAAGGTGAATGGGAAAAAAATATGGACATTAAGAATATTAAGCTAGAAAAAACAATTCTATAAATGTATATAGGATTTAGTACACATGGATAGAATATGATAATATGGACTAAACAAAGTTATAAAAGAGACTAATAAATTTCACCATAGCCATCTAAATTTAAAAATGAAAAAAGGCTTTCATTAAACATTAAGGATCAGTTTTGCCATGCAAACTCAGAATCAAAGTTTCATTATATGCTAGCAAATTCATACCAGTTATATTGTTTTCCAAAGCTTTCATGTCCATTAGACCGTTACTTTTTCTTATTTTTACGAGTAATCAAAGAAAATGATATGAGGTATAACCATATATGTAAACATATAACTATACTGATCAATAAGGGTATGACTACATATGTAAAGATACATAGAAAATAGGGGAAAGCAATAATAACCCCCATAAAGCTTTACAGTGTACCACACTGTACACCCAAAACAACATACCAATTGAACACAATGTCTCTCCTAGTTGGGCATGCAATGGAGGAAGAAATGGATATTCTTCAAGCAAAATGTACATGGAAACTTATTTCTCCCTTCCAAATAAGCATATAATTGTGTGTTGTGTCAATTGTGTCATCATATCATCATCATCCAAACCTTCCAACTATATGGGATCAGCTACAAGAATCCTGTTTCACCACTCTGTTCCGTTTAATGCCATATCCATTTCTCAGTGCTTAAATCATTTCTTACTACTTTGACTCATGCCCTTTTTTGGCCTACCCCTAACCCTTTTAGTTCAACTTACAACAAATCACTTCTTATAGATGCTGTCAAAGGTCTTCTATGCACGGGATTACACCATCTTAGTCTACTTTCTTATTCTATCACCTATTGGAGTTACTCCTAGGTTCCTTCAAATGACTTCATTTCTGACCCTATCCTTTCTAGCTTTTCCATTCATCCATCTCAGTATACACATTTCTTCCACACTCATTTTCTGAACATGTTGTTTCTTGATTGCCCAACACTTCGCTCCATACAGCATAGCTGGCCTCAAACTGTTTTATAGAATTTTCCTTTTAATCTAAGTGGTATTTATCTATGACATAAGATTCCAAATGCACCCCTCCATTTTGCCTATCCTGCTCTAATTCTATGGGCAACATCCTCCTCAATCTCTCCCTTGTAAAGAATTATTGATGAGAGAGATTGAGGACATCACCCATAGAATTTAAGTAAGATGGGCAAAATGGAGGGGTGCATCCAGAATCATATGTGATAGGTGAATGCCACTTAAATAAGAGCAGGACATCTCCTAGATGGATATGTGGAATGTCTAAAATCAAGCTTAGTAGCAAAAGGATATAGTGAAACTTAAAATATTGACTAATTTGAGACATTTTATCCAGTTGCTTAAGCTTTGATCACTGTGTGTTATTATTTTCCTAGATGCTAATCTTAGGTGGCTATTGTTTTAACTTGATGTCAAAACACTTTCTTGCATAGTTATAGGATTATGAAGAGATATATATGGCACAACCATGAGGAGGTATAAATTTGGAGGTATAAATCTGGAAAAGAGTTGCGTAGCAGGTATAAATTTGGAGGTAGGGGAGGTCAAGGCTATTGCGGAGTGTCTTGAGTGTTCCACCTCTGCTTGGCCTATGTCATATTTAGGGCTTCCTTTAGGGGCAAATCCTAGGGAGAATAGATTTTGGACTCCAGTGTTAGAAAAGTTTGAGAAGAGATTAGTCTCATGGAAGAGGAACTATATCTCTTTAGGAGGAAGAATTACCCTAATAAGAGCTACCTTGGCTAACTTACCTACCTATTATTTGTTCGTCTTTAGGATACCAGTTAGGGAAGCTAGGAAGCTGGAGAAGTTGATGAGAGACTTCTTATGGGAACCGGGACAAGAGAAAAATGATCATTTGGTTAATTGGGAAATTGTCTGCAGAAGTAAAGAAGATGGGGGGTTTGGGAATTGGGAGGGTAACTAGAAAGAATCAAGATTTGTTAGGGAAATGGTTGTGGAGATGGCCTTTGGAAAGAGAGATTGTGGCATGAGGTGGTGGGAAGCATTCATGGGAGCTCAGAGAATGGATGGGATGCTGGTGTATCGAGGCAAGCTAACCTAGCAGCACCTTGGAAGGCTATTCACAACACCCTTCCTCAATTCCTCAATTTTATCAGGTATGAAGTTTGTTCTGGCAACTCTATCCTTTTTTGGGAGGATATTTGGATAGGAGACTCACCGTTAAAAGATTTGTTCCCTTTGCTTTTTTCTATTTCTTTGTACAAAAAAGAGGTGGTCTCGAAATTTGTCTCACCTTTGGGAACACCCTTAGATCCTACTTGGGATTTTGGGTTTCGTAGAGGACTTAGGGATGCTGAAATTGAGTCTCTTTCTTTGTTGCTTGGGTGTCTCAATCAGGTTTGTTTGGATCCCTCCAAGCCAGATAAGAGGGTTTGGACTCCTAGACCCAATGGAACCTTCACTTGTGCTTCTTTTTTCAAGTCCATCTCTCAACTTCCTACTCACCAACCCTTTCCATCAAAAGAAATTTGGTGTAAGCCAGTCCCCCCAAAAATTATAGCTTTTTGTTGGGAAGTTTTCCATGGGAAAGTAAACACTTTAGACAACCTACAAAAGAGAAGACCTTTTCTCTGTATCTCTCCTAATTGGTGTATCCTCTATAGAGCTCACGATGAGGATTGTTACCATTTATTAGTATCTTGTCCCTTTTCTGTAGACCTTTGGGCTTGGCTACTTTCGTTGTTTGGGGGTAGTTGGAGTCTACCAGCAGAAGTTCACATGCTCTTCAACCATTCTACCTTTTATTGGCCTACAAAAATAGGGAGCCAAGATTTGAAAGACTGTGTTAAACAGGGCAATACATTGGCTGAAGACCTTGGAAATCTTTCATCAATTCTCCTTTAATGACATTTGGAGAAATTGGTCAGCAGTAGCAAGGTGTTCATCTTTAAAGGCCAAATCAATTACAAGCTGGTCTCCTCCACCCGAAGGCTCAATTAAGTTGAACTTTGACGGAAGCAGCATGGGTAATCCAGGATTATCCAGAGTGGGGGGTGCTTTGAGAAATGAGAAGGGAGAGTTTTTGTTGCTCTACTCAGGTCCTTTGGGAATTGGGAATTCCATCAGGGCAGAACTTTTAGCTGCTGTACAAGGGGTCCAATTTGCAAACCAGCTAGGGGTACAACATCTAATAATCGAGGGGGATTCAAAAGTGGTGGTGGGTTGGTTAAAAAATTCTGAAGAGGCTATGTGGCGATACAAGAATGAAATGAAGAAATTTAGTTGGTTGACAAGGAATATGTTGGTCATTGTACAGTGGGTGGGGAGATCAGCAAATACCTTGTCAGATGTGTTAGCTAAGCAAGGGGTAAATAGGGAAGAATTATTTTGGGCTCAGTTGTGATTCTTGTTCTTCTTTCCTAGTTTACTTGTAAGTTTCAAGGAGGGGCTGCAGCTCGCGCCTCTCGTTGGGATGATGTATGAACTCACTCTAATTTGTTTATGAATCAATAAACTTATTATTATTCATCAAAAAAAAACCATGAGGATATGCTGTCCAAGAGGGACTGGACAAGATGTGAAAGCACAAGAAGGCTATTTAGGTTGAAGTGGTCTTCCCATGCATGGTTTGGTTGATTTAAGTGAAGTGCTGAAAATTGAGTTGAAACAGTGTCAACCTGATTACTCAGTGATCAGCCATCATGCAAACTTGGTACACTGTTGGTTGTTTATGTACAAGCTACTGTGAATTGTAAAACTGAAATTATTTCTTCAACATCACTTTCACAAAAAAGACTTGTTTACTAAGGGCCTGAACCGAGGAAGAGTAGATTACATATGCAGCATACTGGGACTATATAATATATATTCTCCAGCTTGAGGGGGAATTTTATGAGCCAACTTATAGAGGCCCATTTTAGTCTTTTTCTCTTTTACTATTGAGTATAATGTCTTTTTTGTTTGTTGTTAAGTTGTGTAGCCCATACATAATTAGGGACACTTTAGTATTTGCACCCAACTTTAGTAAATCTATAAATAAGGGTCAGTTGGGCTAGAGTTGATTTGATTTTCTGTCTAGCCGACTTCTTTTTCTCCTCTCCTTGCTCCTCTTCATGCACTTCTTTTCTTATTGATAAACCTAACACTACAAATCCTCTACCAAGTCTGAACCACAATTTCAACATTTATTAAATATGTAAAATGATACACTTTTTTTATTAGTAACAACTCAATTCTATATGTTAAAAGAATAGCATATACTTACCCTCCTTGGGGAGTTGGGACTTGGAAGCCATAACAGCTGATATGCTGTTTTTTCATGATTGCTGCACATGATACATTGACACACTAAACAAGCTTCCTTGCCATGCCAAAGGCATCAGCCAAACTATTAGTTGACCTTTGTATCCAATTGTAGGCTGTCCTCAATGCTATAGCCAATTGCTTTATCTCCCTCATGACATATTAACATTTCCAAGAGCCCCATACTGTAGTCCATGAGCCAGGAAACAATTACACAAAAATCCCCTACCACCGCTAGATTCCTGTAATTTAGGATTTGGATTTGACCAATCTCAATCCATGTAAAGCTGCCATTTTCTATGGACAAAGGGTCCAAAATATAAGACCAATATATCTCCATTAGCATTTCTAAATACTTGTATACCTGAGGTTCCTGGATTTCACAAACTACAATCATCAAAGTTAAACTTGATGGTATAGGAGGCCAAAGAGGACCAAGGAATGTTCATTCAATCCCCCCCCAACTGAACTAATGTTCACTGTGATGCCAACGGTCTAGCCTCTCTTCTGATATAGTAATGTAGTGACCTGATGGCCCTCAGATCCATCTACTGCCCAACCAATAATCACCTAGAAATCCACCACAACTCCAAGTTCAAACCATGATAAGTCACCAGAATAAGACAAGTATCATGATCTCACATACTGTCATCTAAAAGGTTTCCCCATTCCAATAGTCACTAGTTTCTCAAGGCAAGAACCCTTAAAGTTGAGCTTGGTCATTCCTGAGGGAGAGAAAGTCCAGCTCTAAGCAAAAGCCTGGCCTTGAAGTGACACAATATTATATAATGCAAATTGCATTTCTTAGTAATCAGTACAGTTAAGAACAGTGTAAAGTATAAAACAGAAAAGAAAAGAGCAGGAACACATTGTGTATTATTACTAGCTAGTAACATGGAGCCAGAGGCCCTTTAATTTTGAGTTTCATTTTCAAGAGGAAAATGGTTAAGAACTTACTTGAGTCAAATTGTTGACTTGGATGTTGAACCTTTGACTTATTTCATTTATGTCTTTCTTTGGAACTGCCTTGCCTGAAATTAAAAGAGCACATGATAAATATTGAATACCTACTTTTTGATTTAATATGCTTCCTTTATCGATGTCAAGATCTAAGGAGGAAAAAAAGAGAAAAGCTGAACAATTTTTATAGAAACACAAATAAATCAGGCTATAGAAGCATACCCAGTTCCAAGTTAACCAGAAATGGTAATATATCAAACCTTATGGCTGAATTTATCTGCCTCCATTTATAGGTAACTGATCAAAGAATTTTATTACGAAAAACACTAATTAAGTTGGTTACAGATAACTATGTCACACTTCTTATGTTAAGAAGGAAGAAAATGCTAAAACATTAATTAAATTGGTTCCAGATAATTATGTCACACTTCACTTAGTATTAGAGTAGATTTGAATTTGGAGGCAAAATTGGAATTGAAAATTCCACAAATTACTGAATAATATAGTTTGAGTTTCTTTTTGGTTGTGCAGTATTTTGGCTTCAAAATCCATGTTTTAAAATGTTTGAGAACTATCATTTTAGGAGACCAAGAGTCTTTTCCCAAATTTTATAGATTTCTTGCTCAAGCATTTAGCAACATGTATTAATTATCAAAAAAAAAAAAAAAAATCAGCAACATGTATTAGTCTAGCTGTTAATCCAGGCCACCAAACCACTCCAACGAGTCTGGATCTGCTATGACCCCAAAACTATGGTCATTGCAGTATAGTGTATACCCAATGACCATCAGCCACTTGTCCTCTCTTTCACGAGAAGTGTTTCCTTGTGTGAAGATTAGTTGAGTACCTCTATCCTCCATTAAGACTTTTTTTCCTCAAAATAATTGAAAATAGCCACACCCTAACCCATTTGCTAACCCAGTTCCATAAAACCCCCTCTTGCAGAATCCTCTCTTCTCTCTCAAAGAAAAACCCTCTCATTCACATTCAACTTCCTTTTCTCCCCCTCTTGCAGAGTCCTTTCTTCCCTATCTTTTCTCTCAAAGAACCCCCTCACCCACATTTACTTTTGTGATTAATTGCCCATATTAGCACTAATGCATTTGGACAGAGAGGCATCTCCTTCAACCTCCAGTCACATGCCAATGAAACCCTGAGGATTGAACTGGCAACTGCTAATGGCATTTTGGCTAGCCATCATCTACATATTCTGAGGAGATATGTTTATTCCTTTTTTCCCTTTAGGGCTCAAAGCCTCAAACCAGTGATAGCCACAAGTGGGATTGTAACTTAAAAGAAGGCTTCAGCCATTCATCACACCAGTCCATTAACCACTGTAGAGAATGTAATTTTGTGGAAAACAACGGGAACTAGGTTACAATAAATACAAATAAACTAAGTTCTATAAAAGATGAAAATTTAAGAAGGCCGAGTTCAAAACTAAACCAGAGAATCATTACAGATACCATGAGCTATGTTACATTACGTCAGAATTCTTTTTTTTCAATAGTCAATATTGTCAGAACTCTAGATGCATAGCACAGAGATACAAACAAACTATCTTTTCTGTGGAGAAACCCATTTTTCATTCTTCCACTCCTGACAAAGCCTCGGCAGAGAAAATGGATATCCAATCTCATTTCCAGTGGTATCCAAATACAAAAAGAAGCTTTGAAAGACTCAGAGGTGGCCCATTTTGTGAGGTTTTGCAGTGGAGCTTTATGGAATGACTCTAGCTGAAAACATTTGATAACTGAGAGAGAGAAGAGAAAAGAAGAGAAGAAAAGAGAGAAGAGAGGGAAGGGTCCGCAAGAGTGAAGACTAACGGAGGATACAGGCATTGCTAGTCTTCACTCAAGGAGACGCTTCACATAAAAGAGAGAAGTTCGGCTTCGGTCAGTGCAACACCCATTCGAACAGCCTTTACAGCCTTGCATTGGGAATATCTCCATACTTATGTGCTTTATTTCATGGGGAGATATTCCCAATGCAAGGTTGCAAGAGGCTGTTCGAACGGTGTGAGCACGGGCTAGCACTGACCGAAGCCGAACTCAAAAGAGAGTGCAAGTGGCTGGTGGTCATTGGGTACATTGCAATTATTACTCCATTCCAACATTGAAATAACAGCCCCTAGCAGTTCCTTCATATTTGATGCAAAATATGTACTTAAATGGTCTTAGATACATGGGATTCTATTTTGCACATTGACAAGGATTTAAAACTTAGTTTCAAGTAGTGATGCTTTGTCCGAAGTCAAAATGAAAATTTAAGAAAATAAAACTTGAAAAAAAAACATTGTTTTACATGCAAATCAAGCATGCCATAACAAGAATTGGATGCACGGAGAAATACTGTGAAAAATGGGCATGGAATTTCCCATATGACACAGGAAAACAGATATAACTTCTAATGTCCAGGCTTTCAGCCTATGTGCACCGTAGTTGGTGTTCTGAGCCAGTTGCTGATACTCTTGAGCCTTAGCAGTAGTTCCATTAATATAAGAAAACGGCTCCAGTTGCATGACATTAGCTTAAGTCAGATGACCAAAGCATGAAAGAGCAGTAACAAAGCCTAATTTATGAAATTTACTTGAAAAAAAAGGGAAAAACAATAAAACAAATAAGTGAATAACAACAATCTTAATAGGCGGAAAAAAAAAGATGAGTAGAAATCATGCCATTCAACAGCCACTCAGATTTGTTGCGTATATCTATTTTCCTTGTAATAACGATCTGCTCCTCTATAGTGTCGCCCCTCAATGAAATCTTAATATAACCAGACTCCTCTCCACGCTTCACAAAAGCTCCAATACTAGAAGCCCTTCCAAGAAGCTGCACAGAAGTAAAACACTCCACTTGATCATAGTATTAAAAATAATTAATTTTTATTACATACAGGAGGGCCGGCATTTCAACCTGAGGCTCACCACCAAGGCCGAGAGAAATAGCGCAAACGAGCGAACTTTTCCCCGATCCATTTGGTCCAACTACAACGTTTAGACGTGAATGGGGCTTGCATTTCAAGTGATCAAAGGTCATGAAATTATTCAGTTCAATCTCGATTATGTTTCCGGGCAAGTAATCATCCTCACCTCTGAAAATCCACTAAAAATTAGTTCTTTTTGGGAAAAAAAAGAGCATATTTTTCGAGAAAATTTCACCAACAAAAAGAGATAAACTGCAAAATAGCTAAAGACAGCGTGCAGAAACGTGACGTTAAACTGCACAGTGAGGCTGTAACACTGAACAAACGGAGTGAGAAAGGGCATGGATGGAGAAAGGACACGAATACCTTGTAAGCTTGATGCGTTTAGCAGAACGTTCGGCCATTGCTTAGGGCATATGGTTCCTATGGTATTTGGCAACGCAGAGCCATCGTCTTCAAAACCCTAGTTGATTGTGCAGTTAGGGCTTCCGCAGTACCAAAAATGCTTGGAGGGGGGGTGAGGATTGGCGCCAAATCTGAAAGCGGGAACGTGGAACCGGACTCCTATTCAGATAGGGACCCTAGTCCCTATTCGATAGGTTTAAGCATGTTGGTCCGACCGACACCCAACAGGCCGAACCGAGAGAGAAATGTTACAAACAGCCAAGCCTTAAACCGGATGACCCATTGAGTCTAAATGCCTAATCGTTTTCCATTTGTGGATGGGTCATCGATTCAACCGTCCAGGTTAATGGTCAACCCATGCCGTGACTGACAGGAATACAAAAAAGTTAAAAACCGGATGACTCATTGAATGAGTTACATAAATCATCGGTTCAACCGTCGGGTTAGACGTGCCGTTGCCATTATGGCGGGTTAAAGGATGACCGGTACCAAAATTGTGACCGGTTGAACTTGTGAGCTCAAAAATCCTTCGAGAAGCAAGACGAAAATGCTTCTACTCTCCGAGTTAACTCTCGATCTCGAATTCTCGATGGAGAAGAAGTAGGACATGACGATGAAGAGGTCTTCCCACTGGTTCTGTACACCTCTCCTTCTCTGTTATTCTATCCAGCAATATTTGTGTTATATTATAGTTCTTATCGGGAGGTTCTTTGATGCAGTAGGGTCGAAGATGTATGAGTGGAGTAGTTCAGAATGTTGGGTTTTTCTTCTGATCATCTCGAGTAAAGAGATTTCTTTTATTCTTTACGTAATTTTTTGGGTGCTGTTTTTGGGTTTCTTTTTTCTCTTATACATTTTTCTTCTTAAAAGAAAAACTGGTTTCGAGTCTATTGCTGCAGAGCGGTTATTGGGTTTCTGAAGACTGAAATAGCTATATATAACCTAGATGGTTTTCCCTTCCCTCTTTTATTTTGTTTATTTGCATGATTGAAGGTGATTTTTGCTTGACATGACCGATGGTGGTTTTATCTCTTTCCATTTAATTTGCATTCTCACGTTTAGTTGGTGGTATTAAAAATTTTATTTTTTTTCCTATAATAGATATACTACCTGTCCAGTGAAATTTTCAGTGCAAGTTATGCCAATCTGTCTGTTAATGACAAATGATCTTAGTCTATATTTCGATGGCCTTTGAGTTTGAGCATAAGATGCTGCGAGAATCAGTTTACAGAGTAACCAAGTATCTGATATATTTTGCATATCAGGTTCAATCAGACGTCTGATATATTTTTGTTAATTAGTTCTGCATGCACGTTCTTACATTTGCAGTTGATGTATGCTCGTTTACCTTTGTTCCATTCTCGCATGATGATGAAACATTTTACTATATATTGAATCATGCAGATTAGATGCGTGAGGCATGGATCTTAGGATTAAGGGCGTCTACTAATCGTTGACTAAATTTGATGGAAGTTAACCCACAGAAATTTCAACTGGATTTCTTTTCCTGGACAGGAGGTTATACAAGACAAAGGTCCAAGAAACACCTCTCATTTCTTTGATTCTGCTGGATATGAAGTAAGAAAACTATGATTTGAACAAATCAGTTGGGGGTTGAGGAGGGTCCTCCAGGAGCTTTCAGTCAATGTTTATAGATGTAAAGATTATGGGGTTGCTAAATGGTGGTTTCATTAATGTTCAAGTAGTGTGGACTTAAAATGAGGGATTAGGGAAAGCTAAAAGGAAAAGATTACAAATTCTAGGGTTTAAACTGGAAGAAAGAAACATCTAAGGGAATAAGATAAAGGACTAATAAGGCTACGCAAAGAAGAGTTGACAACCAGAGGTATTTCACCTCTTGAGCTAGAACATCTTCTATCCTAAAATTTCCTAAATAGAGTCTGACCACTAATTGATTGAGAATAGGGTAATGCCAAGAGAGGTAGCTATGAGAAAAACATTTATCCAATTCAGTATTCTCTTGGTATGTGTTTGGTTCCATTTATGTTTACTGAGTAAACGCTGCCACATAGGCGCCCCACCAGTAAAGGCCTCATTATGCACATCCGTACGTATTGATGTTTGCAAAAAGCAAACATCGATTGCTGTGCGCCTCTCCCGTTTCAGGAAGCTTCATTTTGGAGCTTCCCCCAACGGTAGGCGTTTATTGGCACCTTTGCTGATGTGGTGCCTTATGGCGCCTATGTGTCATAAACGCCCTCATTAATTGTTTTTCTCGGTTTTGCAGCCACACAAGTACAAAATGTTTACTCAATAAACGTAAATGGAACCAAACACAAACTTGATTGCAGGAGTTCAACTTTCATTTATAGATGTAAGGTTCAACCTTCAAGTAAACACTAAAAGTTTTGTAATTTTCTTATACAAAACAAAACAGAAACTGAATCTCAAATAACATCTGAATAAAACTATTCCAAATAATATAGAACAGCACTTAGGATAATTGATTTTAGTGATAATCATCCCAAATGATGTTTTATTAATTGAGCAAAACTAATCTAAACAACAAGAAACAGCACTAGGTTAACTGATTTTAGTGATAACCATCACAAATATTTATTAATTGGATAACATTTTAAAGGTAACAAATCAAGGATTTTGGGTTTATTTTGACATAAAAAATGAGGCCACAATTAAAACTATGGACTTAATAGACTATAGCTGTACCATTGAGCAACAATAAACAATCAAAAGACTTAAGTTTACTAATTACTAAAAGTATTTGATGATGAGCCTTGCACTATTGTGGTTATGACCTCAGTATTTTTCTTTTGTTTAATGGGTATTCTACAACAATTTGTTAAGGAAGCTTTCATCACAAATTGATTCATGTCAATGCTTTTTTGAAACTTTCAAATCATTTTAGGTTTCATCTCTATACTGTTCTCTCTTTTAATCTGTTGTGTCCCTTATTTAATATGTTTTTTGTATGCAAGTAAAGATTGCAAATTGAGTTATGCAAAATCTTTTAACTGTTGTGTTGCTACATTTATATTTAATTTTGCTGTCTGGGTGGTTGAAAGTTTGGAAGAAACAAGAGAGGGGGAGAATGAATTCATCAAGTGCCTCTGGAATTTGGCAGGGGAGATGGAGGTTGAGGCTTTTAGGCACCTCTTCCCGCTTTCGTTTCTATGAATATCATCTCCTTGAATCCGTACACCCTGATGCCAGGCCACTTGGAAGAGCTAGAGATACCACTGTGGCTCTTGGTTTGTTAAAAATTATTTTACTGTTTTCAGTTATTTAGAAAATATTTTTTTAATTATTGATGTTCATGTTTCTAGTTACAACTTTTTCTTTCATTCCAGGGGTTGTAGAAGCTGCTGATGGGTCAGCAATGGCAATGATTGATTGCACAGTAAGCGCCTTCCTTTTTTTTCTTTGTTTCTTTTCTTCTTCATATATTCTATCCCATTTTTTTCCTCACTCCCCCGCCATGCCCAAAATTCCTTCATATATTATTGTAAGGTAACAATGTCTTTGGTATTATGATATTTTCTAAATTTTATTTTATGCATAGACCATGTTGGCTGCTATCAAGATGGAAGTCATGACTCCTCTATCAGATTCACCAGATGAGTGATCCATAGGTTGATTCTATCCAATATATGGGCACTTTTCTCTTATTCTTTAGGCTCAGTTTGGAAAGAGTACAAATGCAAATATGTACAGCATAAATACATACAAAATAATACAAAATATAAGGTTTTGCACTCTACATATTTGCATTTGTACTCCTTCCAAACTCAGCCTTAGCAATGGCTAAACTATTTGTTCACCAATTGTTAGGCCTGGAAGGCCAGCTGAGGTAGCACCACTTGTTGGTGCCAACACATGCAAGGTGTGAAAGAGAGATGGGTCCTACACTTCTACTGTATCACTCTTCTTTCTTTATTTTCTTTATCTTTTCTTTACCCCAGGGGAATTTCTTTAATCATAAATATCTAGCCATGATGGTGGGAGTTGATTCTTTGAAGACACCCCTTTAATCTTGTGTTTATGGTTCTAATTTGTGGGCTAGGGGGTAATATGGTATCTAAGCATTGAACAAGGATAAATGGGATTTCAATTTAGTGTCATTAATGGATTTCTGATGAAGTTTTATGTTTCAAGTTTATAGACCTGTATGAAGAAGAATCTCATGTGATTCAAAGAAGAGCTTCACAGGTTAGATTCAGTAGCAGTATTTCATGCATTGAACAATTTCTGATAATCTAATTATAAAATGAAAAAGTTCTGATAATCTGATGTATAAAAACTTTATTGTTTTGTTGGTCACATTTTAGGGACTATTTTCTCAGTCATGAACATCCACATTTTTTATTTGAAGAAAAACAGTAAATGAACTAACATAAATTTACATTTAATAAATGATCGAAGGCTCTTTTCATATGGGAGAAATTCATTATTCATATTGATTAGAATGCCCAAGTAAATTTCTAGGTGATCAAGGTGTAAGTGGAAGAAACTATACTAGCCAGTTGTTAGGACTCAAAAGTCCAGACCAACCTATCAGAGTATCAGGTAGAATGATATCAAGATTTCAAATTTCATTGAAATTTTCAAAATATCAAAGGCTTTACATCACATTCCATTTTGAGTTTCCACCAAAATGAAAGAATTCTTACATTTATTGATTTAAGTTAAATAGGAAAGGTTTTCAAAGATTTATGTAAAGGAGAAGAACTATGATGTAGTATATGCATGAGAGATAAAGGAGAGTTGTGCCAGGTTGGCAGCCAAGTGACCTCAGACTAAAGGGCTTCTATTTCAGCCAAGCGACCTCTAAGCCCTCAGACTAGAGGGTTTCTACTTCAGACAAGTGAGAGTAATGAACCCAACTCCCAGAAAAAGTGCCAACTTCAGACACGTGGCTACCCATCAAAAGAACAAAATCACTTCAGAAGATGTGGGACCATTTTATTCTTTCTAATAAACTACAAACAAAACCTGATTTAATCTTTTAAATCAAATAAAAAACTCTATCTAACAAAAATTTAAAAAAAAAATCAAATAAAAAACCTAACTTAATTCAAAACAAAAAAACCGAAATAGTTCAGTTTAGTGGCCCCATACATAGTACAGAGGTCATTATCTAGTCAAATATGAATTGATAGATAAAATACAAAACTAACAAGATAATTTGATTAAACAATTTTCTTTTCTTCCAATTCGTTCATAATCTTAAAAAATGGTGTAGTCTCGAGGGAGGTTGAGACCCATTCAAAAACCAAAATTCAATAACATGGATGAAATAGACAAAGGAATATCTGTAATTCTGTTAACAGTCCATTAAGGGAAGTGAGATATCAGACAAGCCATAGTGCATGTGCCAAGTCTAAGGTGAAGGAAGTCAGCAGCCAGCTGATTAGCTTGAATAGAGAGTTGATTGAGTTAAGATGAACCTGAGTGTCAATATTGTATGTCTATTTGTACTCTAGGCAAGATTTCTCATCTATTGATCTTTTAATTACTCAAGTGTTTATATTGGTCTTATTGGATAGTCAATATACATATGGTGGCTTACCAGTTTCCTTTGGTTTCTTTGCTAGATGTAATGTTTTGCTCTGACTAGTTACCTGTTGCAGTTCTGCAATGATCAATTTAAAGGAACTATCTTTAATCAGCGGAAAGGCGGTGTAGATGGCATACTTGGTAATGGGTTCTAAATTTCTAATATGTGGATTCTTCAATTATACTTACAGAAATCTATATGGCATTCCTTAACTATATTTTTGCATTTGAGCTGATCTTTCTCTTCTAATCGTAATATGCCAATTTTCTAATCATTCTTAAAACACCTACTTTTAGTTTATTTCCGATGTTTATGGCTACTGAAAAACTGATATTATTAAAACCTAGCAAAGGAGATCTTGAAATATCATCATCAGTTTTGTCTCCTTTATTTTGGATGACAGTGAGACATGCTTTTGTGTCTTGTAGGACATATACTGTCTGGATGCAGATGGCGTTCTTTTTAATGCAGCATTACTTTCTGCAGTTTCTGCCTTCTCTCATTCTAAGATATTCTTTTTATTCTTTCCTTCATTCTATGTGCAAGCTTCAACTTGATTGGACTTAAGATTTCTTGTGCCTGTTAACTGAGTTCTGGTTTTGCACCTAAATATGTTTTCATAAGAGCCTTCATAAGTTTCCTGGTCCATTGAGTGCGATACAGGCTTCATTTATTAGTCTGACATGTATGATTTTATTCGATGCATCAGCTGCTTCTTTTAGGCAAACAAGTGACTTGAAATCCTGGCTCACTGACAGATAAGAAATAAACTACCACAAAGCTGACCTGTATGATGCCACTTGAGCCACTTTATTCTGTCATTTAGTTCACGTGAATATTTGTTGCTAAGATCAATTAGTAAAATTCTAAAACCTTCCAACTTATATTTTGGATCAGTTTGCTACCTTATTTTGTTGCTGTGTGCAGAGAGGCACATCTAAGTTGAATTGATTCAAGTGAACATTGCTTGATCGCTATAATACAAGGAACTAGGTAGACCTTTTACAGCTTTAAAAGAATCTTTCATGGTCAACAGCTATCATGCTGAACGGAACCATTAGAGTTGTGGCTTGTCTATCCTATTAAACACCCCCATCTGTTTGATTTAACGAGAATATGTCCCTTTCCAATCTGTTGGGCAATTCGGAAGGGAAACAATGGGATAGTTGGGAGAGGCTCTTAGTGTGTCTTTTTGTGTGGATGTTGGTAGCTTATTGATGAATTGGGCTTTGGTGCTTGGTGAATCCAAGAAATTCAAAAGGACTTTGTTTATAAGCTGTATATTCATCAGATGTAGAGGGTTGTATATTATGAAACTTTTGCTAGGCTTCAGCTTTTTTGTACATCTTCTCTTGTTATCCTTGATAAACTTTTTGATTACTCATAAAAGAAAAAGATGTAATGAGAGTGGTATCTGGCATGCATCTAAGTTGTGGAAATCTCTTTCTCAACACATGGGTAGAAAGACTTATGAGAATATTATCTGGCCTTATCTACATTATAGACAGCTCTTTTGGAACATGTGCAGAAGGCACCTATGCAAGCGCAATAATTAGAATTTTGCAGGAGGGATAGAGATCATGTGTAACTATGAGGCAGTGGAATGTAAATTTTAGTTTAGGTTATTCCACCAATTGTGACCTTGTCATGTATCTTAAATATATTCAGATAATAAATTTGTTAAATCTTTTAATTTTCCTACCAAGTTGTATTAATTATTGTATTTTTCATTTTGACTTGCAGTGCAAACTCTGGCTGTTTCTCTCAATGATGATGGAAGAGTTGGAATTCTGTCAGGGGATTCTAAAGAAGTTAAAAGATTCTGTCAACAAAGAGAAGAGGAAGCTTACCTTGAGTTGGAATTGCATTGCCTTCTCATTTACCTGCATTATTTACTAGAAATGCATATTGACAGATCCTACTGCAGAGGAAGAGTCCACTATGGAAACTCTCATCACCGTGTTATTGGATTCGTCCAGTCAGCTTGTGTCCTTGTATAAGCCAGGTGGATCAATTCTTCCTCATACGGCAGCTGTTCAGGTTTGTTGGTACCTTGCTCCAAAATCCAACTTTAATGGTATTAATACCTAAAACTCAAAAAGGTTCATTTAGTTGAAGAACTTCAAGTGAGTTACCATATTAAATGTTCTTGAAGGTTCCAACACCATGAACCCCTCAATCTTGTTTGACTATGATAACATAGAGCTTGCTTTGCGGTATTCCTGTTTTAGGTTGAAATGCTGCCACACCAGTGCCACAAGAAGTTTGATTTTAACATTCAAAGAACATATTTGATAGAGCAGACTAAACTTGAAATGAGAACACCACATTTTGCATTGGTTTTCATACATAGAGGGTGTTGGGAAGAAACATTAAAATGTTCTTGAATCTGCAGGGTGCACCTACTTCATTTGTCCTATGTGGTACCTAATGGCACCTATGTATTTGGCACAATAATAAACTGTTGCACTTCATGTTTTGTCCCCAAAACTTCTTTCTCTGTTCCCATTGAGCTTGAAACACTGATTCAAACTGAATTTTCTTAGCTTGAAAGTTGAAACACCACTTTACCAAGCACCATCATAATAATACATAATACATTGTTTGTCACAACACTCATTGCAGTATCTGGATAAAAAGTGATATTGTTAGCAATTTTTGGTATCCATATTAGAACACCATTAACTTCTGGGGGACCAGATAAATGGAAAATAGGGTCACTTGAAGTAATGTGAAGAATCCTGCTAGTATCATACTCATGCAAACTATATGGTGATTGCTAATGACTGTTATTTCATTACTGATCAAAAAAATGGCTGTTATTTCATTGTAGGATTGTATTGCACTTACAAGGCAGAGAATAAGGAACTTCAGAAGATTCTAAATGAAGCAGTTTCTGAAATGAAGTTGAATAGGTCAAATACTAATTTAGTGGGTTGGGTTGACAGATTTTCGCAGTTGACTGGAAACAGTTTTGTTTCTAAATGATACATCATCTTATTTTAGTGAATGGTGGTGGAATGGAAGTCACTAACATAGTTTAGCATCATGAACAAACTCTGTTGTTATGTGCTTATGTTCATATGGTGGAATCTGATGGTCATATGATGCCACGGTGCAATTTGATTATCACAAAACGGGTTGGGCAATGCAATGGAGTCAATTTACAGTCTTAGCTTGTAAGTAACCGTTAGTTCATAGAATCCTTAGGAGTTAGGCCTATATAAAGATGTGACCCACAATCAAGCCAGGTTATTAGAAACACGGCCATCTATATCTATATTAATTACTAGCAAGTAAACCCATGCATTGCATAGATTAAATGGAATTTTGATTAGGTTTGGGTTGACAAATTTGGGTTAATTTGGACATCAGTTCGGTTTCATGTTTAAGGTTAGTATTGGTTTGGTTCTTAACCTGATCCAGTCCATCTAATTTATACCTCTACTTTATTAGAAAGAGCTAAGGGGGTTGAGAGGAGGAAAGGAGGAATTAGTGGAGATAAACATTGGCAATAGGAGATTGTATGAAAAAAAAAAAAAAAATCAACAATAGGAGAGAGTTAATAATCATATTAAAGGGAGTAATGATGAATTTTATTAGAGAAAATTAAGACCTGGTTTTCTTGTTGACTTATTATATTTTAATAATTAAGTTGAAAAAATAACAACATAAGGAGATTACAAATACATAAAAAAGAGGGAGACAAAAGTTCTCTCCTCAATGCTCACACAACCTCCTCATTTCTCACACGTAGTTATTGTTTAAAATAAATTACTAAAATACAATAAGTCACAAACTCTCTCTCTCTCTCTCCCCCCCCCCCCCCCCCCCCCCCAAACTGATGTCAAAACCCAAATTTGCCAACCAAATCGCGCAGACAGTAATAATTTTATTATGAATAATAGAAATTTTATTAATTCAGAATTTGATTTAGAATTTTAGCTTCATACAACATCCCATGGAGAGGCGTGAACTGCCGCTTCTCCCAAGTCCCAACAGCTCACAAGTAAACTAGTAATAAATTACATAAATTACAGTCGAGTCCGAAACAATTCTTCCCTATTTATCCCTTGCTTGGCCAATACATCAGCCAAAACATTTGCCAATCTCCCCACCCAATGTATATAAACCAACATATTTCTTGTCAGCCAATTAAATTTTTTTAATTTCATTCTTATAGCAGGATATAGTGTCATCGTGGTTTTATTAGTCAACCCACCGCCACCTTGGAATCCCTTCAATGATTAAATGCTCTACCCCCTATTGATTTCCAAATTGAACCCTTTGTATAATAGTTTTTTCTTATAATAATTATTAATTATGATAATATAGCAATTATTAAAATAAATATAATTTCTTTTTCATTTTTCCCATTGATTTTACTTTCCTATATGATGTTATGACTCCATACAAATATCATATAAATGATTTTACTTTCAACCTAAAAAATGATTCGGGCACGCCACACCACGGGTGATTTAGTTTGATATGGCCACACCCATTTTGCATCTCCTTGTGTGCATGGGCATTGATGAAACATGAAGAAGACTTTGATTTGGGGTAACCCAACTGCTCTAATCTTTTTTTATGGACAACTTGACAAGGCCCTTTCAATGCAATTTTAGTTTCATTTCCCACTGACTATTATCTTGTGACACCATAGAAGATGAAGCCTAGAGAGGGGAGAATAACCATTTTCCCTATCTTTTGGGTCTACTCTCCACACGAACCCCACGGGACATTGCAGCTATATATTAGGAACATCTCCCGTATTTGTATATTATCATTCATGGAAAGATGTTCCCAATCCACAGCTATAATGTGCTGTCAGGAGCCAATCCAAATTCATTTGGCACCAATACTTTTACTATTGAATGCCGAAAAATTAAAAAATTTTAGGATGTTAATACATCGAAATTTCAAAAAAATCATTAAATAACCTCTGGCCTTTGACTATGATACCAAAACCCATGCAAGAACTTATAACCAATCAACCAGCACTATAAAAGCGATAATCAGTCAAAGGCCTTCCTATATCATGTCTTTTGGCATCATAATTTTTTCATCTATGATAATTTATGTTAGACAGTTTTGTATGCCCTTAGCTTCAATCCGGTTTGATGTACGTTTGATATTTAGTGTAAATAAATAAAGTGCATGTTTGATTCATGTTGTTTGGTATAACTCTGTGTAAGACCCTAAAACTGGACACTTATAGAGATTCGTGTTAGTTTTAAATGTTCACAGTCATTGGATAAGTCTGGGGAGATTTATCCTACCAAGGCTGGTACTGGTGTGCCACCAAGTGTTGGGATGGCCTGTCTCGGCCACCAGGGTAAGACCCAAGGCACATGTAGTATGAGATTACTTGAATCCTTGAATTTGACCAGATTTCCAGTATTGCCCTGGACCTTGGAGACAGATGGGCAAAACTGGAAAGTTACACCTGACCCCTAGACTCGATTATGACACTTCACTAGGTGTCGGATCGGGTTGTCTTTGATATGCCAATCAATGAAATCCTTAGCGGGGATCAAAACCTGGGTATGTTGGGACAGTCTGAGAATTCATCTGAGTGGGTGATCATAGTGACAAGATCAGCCCCTTTGTCGAACAAAGGTAATGATCGGAAATGCACTCTCTTTGATGGAAACCAAATTGCCGGCAGTTGATTTCAATCGTTGGAATTTTGTTTTGCAAAATTTATATATGTACGGTTTCAAAGTATTTGCAAATGGTTTTAATTCCTGGGATCCATGTGAGTAGAGATTGCGGCACTATTCCTTGCAGCCGAGGGAGAGGTCATCTCTTGTCGGGCAGTGCTTGATCATTAAGGACTGAGAGGTTAAGTGTAAGACCATTTAGGATAATACATGATGGGCTAATCTTGCACCTGCCCACAATCCTTAGGTTTTTATAAGATGGCTTGGCCCAGGGACCACTTAATGTAAGTGTTGGGCCCATAGGGTCCATATGATGGGCTCAGGGGTTCACTGGGTTTTTTTAGTGAATTCGGCTGGGCCTTGTAATAAAGGCTGGGCCGAACCCATGTGGTTGGTGTGTAGATCAATGCTTGGGTCCCACGCCATACAAAGAAGCCCAACTAGGCAGTAGATTGGAAAGTAGTCAAGCACTAAACACTTAATGGGCCAAAAGTCCATTTCGAGCTGGGCTGATATGATCACCCATCTATGGGGTGAATCTGAGATTAATGTTAGTAAAAGGGTTGGGCCTTTAATCTTATCTACTTTGGGAGACCAAATTCAAATCAGATTTGAATCTGGTAACCTCCTGATAAGATCAGGAGTAAGCTAACTTAATCTGTAGATAGGATTAAGATAATCCCTTATCCAAATACTGATTTGGATTGGGATAACTCCTAATTAGGAGGTTTCTTAATCAAGAAGAAAAGAGGAGAAACCCTAAGAGAAAAACATCAGATTTCGAACAGGGGTAGTAAGTAAGAAAGCTTCCTACGAATTGAGATCAGATTTCATACAGACTCCAGAGAGAAGAGAAGCTATTCAGCCATTTTCGTCCTAGGAGTTCTCCTCCAACCGCCGCCATCATTTCTTACAAGATTCGATCTTTGAAAAAGAAAGAAATCAAGAAATTGTTTCTTGACCTCAACTTTGCAGAAAAGGTTGAAAAGATCTGGTGCTCAGAGTTTCCAGATGATTCTTGCGAAGGATCCAGTGTGTAGGACACTCTGCTGGTTCTATTTCACATACAACTGTGCCATCTTCAGTAGGAGCGGATCTTGGTGTCCTCTTTGGGCGTGAACACCAACTTTGGGAGATACTGCTTCTCCGGATCAGGTATAATCCTCCATTTTTCTTTTTGACTCAGATCTGGTTCGATTATGGTTCAAGTAGGATCCTTGAATATTGTATTCTAAATTTAGGGAATATGATTCCCAGTTGGAAGAAGATAGGAAAATTTTTGAAATTTGCCCACCCATTCTGCAACCTTTTTTGCATCTGCTAGATGGATCCTACCATTCTTTCAATTTAATGATGACCCCTAGTAGTAATTTATTAACAATGATAAATTTTCATTAACCCCAAGGATACTGGTGGAATTTACCAAGAAGCAAATGTAATTTGCTTTTGAAAGAACCTATTTATTAATTCACAATAAAGGAGATTAAGTCAACCTTCACTTTTGTTTTCGATCAAGTGGCCTAGGGAAAGGTGGAATAAAATGGGCAAAGAAATTATTTCCAAAAGAAAGAAAAGAAAAGGATGCACCCAATTGAAAGATACTTTTGGATATTGGATGCATCACTCACTCAGTAGTTGATGCAATAATCAGTATATGCACTTGCATACTTGCATATGATTCAATTCCATGATATTCGTAGTGGTGTGTTACTACTTGAGCACTTTGCCAATATATTATGATTTTTGCTTTACAAAATATAAACAATTGTCACATCAGAAAAATGCATACTGTTTTTGTTTTTATAAAAGTAAAATCATACAATTTTTTTATGTTTGGGCATTTCTTGGGGCAACAAAAGAATCTCAAATTTTCATTAAAAGTTTAAAACATAAGGCTGCGTTTGTTTGCGGTGTAAATACAAAACTACACCATGAAATTTAACAACGGTTAGATTTCTGAGTGTAAAAAGCAAACCGACTTTATACTCATTTTACACTCTTATGTGTTTGGATGATCGATGAAAAAGATAGCATCGCTAGCCTTCGATTGCTCAATCCCTCTCCTATCAGAAAAATGCATACTGTTTTGTTTTTATAAAAGTAAAATCATACAATTTTTTTGATGTTTGAGCATTTCTTGGGGTAACAAAAGAATCCCAAATTTTCATTAAAAGTTTAAAACATAAGGCTGTATTTGTTTGCGGTGTAAATACAAAACTACACCATGAAATTTAAGAATAGTTAGATTTCTGAGTGTAAAAAGCAAACCGACTTTATACTCATTTTAAACTCTTATGTGTTTGGACGATCGATGAAAAAGATAGCATCGCTAGCCTTCGATTGCTCAATCCCTCTCCTATTTTTTTTACTCCAACATTGAGCATGATCTTCAAAAGCCTGTTGCAACAAATAAAAGTAAAATAAAAGTAAGAGAGAGAAAGACAGCATTGGAGAGAAAGAGAGAGAGAGACCGTAAGCTGGATCTTGGAGACCTTAAGCTAGCAAATGCAGTAACCTTTCAGGTTTCAATATCTATGGATTAAATGCTCCATGTAAAATGTGTCTTAGCTTTGAGACTCCTTCAATCCCATCAAATGCCATGTGTTTTCTCTGTACAGTAATTTCACACAATGACAAGGGAAAAGACATCATCATCATCACCTCATCATCTTCTAAGTCATATCTCAATTATATATATATGGGCAGTGTTGTACATGGTCCTCTTATCCTCTAAAGTTCATGATAAATTAATTTATCATGAAATTTAGATAAAGCAAACAAACTCAGTATGGTTATATCTAGGCTCTGGATCTTAAAAATTAGATTTTTCTCTTATTTTAATAATATAAAAATCTACAAATAAATTTTCACTTTTCATCAGATCATTATAAACAGGCTGGGGAGTAGAGCAAGGCTTAGATCTAATGGGAAGCATGGGAGTTAAATACTTAATATTTTTTAGTATGGTTAATTTTGGTTAAATTATCAAAAAGTAATTAGTGATCTTAAGCCTCTTAAATTTCTATCGTCGTATAAGCAATGTGTCACTTTATTGCGGGTTTTGAAAAAGTTTAAACTATTAGGTGAGGTTTCTTTTATTTCTAACACTATCTTATCCTGAAATTTAATTAATTATAATAAAGATGGGAGATTGAATACTAGACCAATTGGTCAATGTGGGCTTTGATACCAAGGAAAGCCAGCCCATCATCTCAACATGGTTCAAAGCATGGTTTTCGAACTGCCATTGACCCGGATAGTCGGTTGCCCGGAAACCATTCAGGCAATCGGTTTCATTTTACCCCAAATCCAGTCCCTGGCCAAAAACTGTTGAATTAGTCAACGATCCGTTAATTCAGACAGTCGACCTGTTGACCCATTTTACCCATTCAATGTTTTTTTATTTTTAATTTTTTTTATCAGAATAGACCATCCATTCGAACCGTCAACTCAGAAATCGGTGGCCAAAACGATTCTATTTCCAGGTCATTTTTTAAAATCATGGTCCAAAACTCTTTTCCATCTTCTATAGCTTGCTTTTAAATCTATTATTTAAAAGCATCAGAAGAAATCAATTATACTAGACATAAAGAAAAATGAGATAGGAATTATCATCTTATAGTTTTTTACCCTCCAAGCAATAATGTACGCAAGTTACTGCTACATGAAATAAAAACATAATTAAAAACTTAGAACTTCATTCAACTAAAGGCTCCAAACTTTTAGTTCAACTCAAAGTGTAAGTTTCCAAAATAGAAAGATTTACCCAATAGCAACAAACTCCTAATTATCTGACCTAAAGCACCCTGATCAACTTCAGAAAACTTAAACAAAATATTTCAAAAATAGTTTAAATTAAAATTCATAACCGGAAGCTGTAAGTTTGACTAAAACAGTCAAAGTTCTATTAATCCAAAAAGGCTGTTCTCTAATGAATCCAAATTCAGTCCTCACAAAATTTGTTCTCACAACACTTGAGAACGGTCTGAGGATAGATTTTGTAAGGACTGAATCCAGCGTTGCTCTTTTTACTCTATTTGGATGCTTGATGGATATTAAATTGATCACTTAATGGAACAGATTGTGGGTTTTGATATGACATTATGATCAAAAGTGTCAGCTTAAAGTTGAGGATGTATTCTACTTTCTGCACGAATTGTTTTTATTTTTTAAAGGCAGTTTTAATATAATAATAAAAAGATAAGTTTTCCTTAGTTTTATTATATGTTGGTGTCATGCATGTTCTATTAGTATGGATTATAATATAATATGTGAATTTTTTTAACTAAAATAATTTTACATTAAATTTAATCCCTATGTAATTGTGAGAGTAATTGAACTATTTCTTTTCAAAGTAGCAGCAAGGCTGACTCCGTTCATCAACAAACAATTAAGAAGAAGCTTAATATCTTCAACTAGAGAGGGGGATAATTTGACCACTAATGACTAACAAAAGATTTATGCCCCGTTTGTTTTCACTTACCTGGGTAAGTATGCTTACCCGGGCAAGTGCTTCGTAGGTAATACTTGCCCGGGTAAGTGAGGTTCCAATGTTCTTGTGCAATACAAGTTAATTAGGTAAAGAGAGAGGCAGAAGTGAGAGAGTGTTATTGGCGCGCGGGTAAATTGCTTATCCACCTTGTAGGAGGGTATTAGTTACTTGTATAATTGATACTCTCTGAAATCTTTGATTACCATGAGACCCAATATAGTGACAAATGAATGTGGGAATCATGGTGGTCAATTTACCAGCTGACTAACTTACCCCCTGCTACTACTTTTCACCACATTCAATTCACTCTCATCAAGTTTTATGATTAAGATTAAGATATTAAGTATTGTTGTCTCTCATTAAATCTCATATTTAAGGTATTTTCCATTTTTTTCTCACCAATAAATTCTACTAATTAGGTTTGAATTCAATAACTTTATCAATATGAAACCTATGCTTTTTAAAACCAGCCTAGGAACAAAATTGTTCTTCTACCCCAATAGTGGGTAAGAATTTATAAATTAATGATGAAAATGAAATACAAAATTTAAAACCGGCCCAAAAATGAAATTGATTTCCTATTTGGTGGTGGATCAACAATTCAACATTTGGGTTCAAGTATGTTAACAACTGATTTCATTATTAAATAATAAATTAAAATTAAAAATATATAAAAAATATAGAGTTTTATAGAAAACATTTGGGTATATCTTCAATATTTTATATTAATAAAAAATAAGAAAAGAATAATTGTCTTTATCCATTATGGAAAAAAATACAAAACTTAAAAGTGACCCAAAAATAAAATTGTTTGGTTAAACTGTTTATTAAAGAAACCTTTTTTTTTATTTTTGGAATGTGGGGAAATGTCTTTGGATGTTCCCCTAGGGCTTTAGGCATTTTTTCAATATTCAGCTTATTATATGGTGTTTAATTAATGTCTCCTAGCTGTCGCAAAAACATTAAAAAAACGTTTTTCAACAACTACTTTTTCATTTTTGCAAAGGAGATGCTGTACAAAATGTTTATTAAATAAAGGGCAATTAGTGGAACTGAGGGGTCCCAATGGAAGAAGATGATGGTTAACATATCTGGTTAAACTACATTTGCAAAAATACATCAAAGTATAATTTGTCCAGTGTAAATTAATCTATAGATCAGTAAGCAGACTTACATGCAGCATTAGATCGAATCCACCATAGCTGAACTCTTTTACAAATGAGTTCTAGACAGTCACTGAAGATAAACATTCCGTAATGATATAGAACCTATTCGGCAATTGGTTTTGTCAGATCTTAGATGGGCAGAATGGTTCTGTTAAATCAATGCTTTAATTGCTCAGCCCTATCTCTTCACTTGGCTTAACCAGTCGTTCCAGCATTTCAAACTGGTTTTTGATGCATGGAATTTAAGGTCTACGATTTAGACTTTAATACTAAACCATTTATGAGCCCGTTCTCTGTTAAGCCTAACTGACCAACTTCGGCACAGTTGAAATAGACTTCAAACCAAACCAGGGTGAGATTTGTTGGGAATTCATGGTTGGGGTCCATTACATATCTTGATAATACGAACAAGATAAATACTACGAAGTTCAGATGAGACGTCTCATTCTAGTTTCTAGGTAGTGATAAATAAGCAGTTATTTGGCTGTTAACATCAAATTAAAGATGCCTCCGCCGATGACTTGAAAACCTTGAGGACTTGTTCAACGTGGTGGGCCGTGTCGGGCGGATGAGCCTCCATCCTGGGTCTCTCCGGTAAGATCCACCGACCGTCGGTTGTCCTTACCATCCCCTTGTTCTCGTCCTGCCGCCAAAAAGGCGGAACGCCGTAGTCTACCCTTAAGAAGTCACAGCTCTTGTTAACAAGAGCGATGTCTCTCTTGGTTGCCAAGCAGAAGCGTCGTTCCTTGCCGTGATAGCCGTCGACGAGATGCAGATGAACTTCGAGATTGTGTGCACAAAACAGATCGAATGTGGGCTTCAGAAACGGTGAATGCGTATGATCCAAAGCAAGTTCCAACCCCACGTGTGCATAACTCCAAGGGAACGACATCACCTCTTCCATGTATTTCTGAAACTGAAATTTCTCATTTGCAATGACTCCTGGCACAGTAGGCACCTTATCGTGCACGTTGATCACTCTAAGAACCTTAACACCGAGTTCGTCGCATCTCTCCTTGAACTTCAGATTTCCGACTCGGGGTCCGGCGAAGGAGAACACCGTGATCGGAATTCTAGCCTGAATGTGCCCGCTGTCTCCAATGTTGAGTTTCATCTCAGCAATGTCATAAGCGCTTAGTAATGCTAAAGCAGCTCCAAGGCTATGGCCTGTGATTGTAATACTCAACTCTTCTCCTTTGTATCTCTCAACCAAACGCTTAATTTCAGCTAGTATTTGCTCTCGGGCTGAGAATGAGCAGTAATTGCACTTGTGTTCTTTCTTCGTGTACAAGTCAAAGAAGCCCGATTCGATCTTGATTGATGGGTCATCACCGAAACGAGCCGGATGAAGAATGTCTTTCAGATCATGGATCCATTCGAGGTAGGTCACAGTGCCTCTCCATGCAACAAGGATGTCGCGTCTCCCCAGACGCTTAATCTCTTGCTCGTCAGTGGCGACGGCGACGTAGCCCATCCAGTTCGCGTGGGGGCTCCAGACGCTGCTAATCTTGGCCTTCTGGAAGAAGTTTGGAAGGTTGATGTTCGTGGTTGCATAGACGTATCTGCTTACTTGATAGCCCAGATTTGTCATGTAAAGCTTTTGGAAGAAATGGGCACCTTGGTACTTACAGGTTCCGCAATACTTGGAACGAGGATCGAAGTCGAAGGAATCGTAGCAGGCTTGAGCGAATTCTCCGTACCGGATGATCTCCTTGCGAAGAACAGGATTCGTGGGGTCTAAGAGTCCTTCCCAGTCGTTACAGCCTTGAATTTCCTGCCAAATTTCTCGCAGCGACTTCTCTTCCTCCATGACCAACTTCTCAGCTTCCTCGACGACTATTTCCTCATCTGAGATGGAGGTCAAACTTGAAACTGATGAGCACTTTAGTGACGTTCTTGGCTTCAGTGAAATGGGTTTCTTGGAAATGATAAGATTTGGGGTTTGACTGAGGTTCCATCCTGGCAAAGATGGAAAGAAGCATTTTGGCTTAGTAAAAGATAGAGAAGGAGAAGCCATGTGAGGATACTTACTTTTTCTGGAGGATTCTTGATTTTTTTATATATATGAGGAAAACTCACAGCAAATATCTATGTAGATTCACAACAGTTGGGGTTGGGGAAGGGGGAGGGGGAAGACCAGGGGCTTAAAGGTAGAAATGTGGGGATTGACTGTCAAAGCCTTTTTTTTCTCAGTAGAAAGTTTTTGGCATCTGATATGCATGTTTGATATTTGTAAGAAGAAAAAGAAAAAGAGTTCAAATCAGTCCCCCACAACATCTCGTGTATTGGAAATATTTCCGGATGATTATATCATTATTTCTGATATATCATTGGGAGATGTTTCCAATACACTGTGGAGATGTGCTGTGGGACGTTGTGGGGGGCAATCTAGTGGGGGACTGATTTGATCTCGATGAAAAAGGAGAAGAAACAACAAAAAAAAAATCTTTTCTTTCTTTCTTTCATCATGGTGCATGCTGAACAATCGAGAAAATCAGTTAAATTAAATTAACTATGTTTGATTGCAGTGTAATTTTATTTGCATTAGTACAAATACATAAAAGTGAAAATGAAAAGAATGCAAATTTGAGTTTAGTTTTGTTTTGGGTTTTACTTCATTCTGTTTCAAGTTTAGTTTTACTTTAATTTGTATTGCAATTATAAACAAAATAAGGTAAAATTTGAAACAAAAATAAATCAGAATTTACACCTAATTAATCATTTCCAACTACCTAAATTTATTTACATTGTGACCAAACACAGCCTTGAGAATTTGAATGAATGAATGTGGTGTTAGGTAAATACGTGGGATACCAAAGCTGTTTGTCTCTCTCTCTCTGTCTCTTTCTCTCATTGCACGGGCGTTGAAGAAGTATACGGTGGCCACTATTGAGAGGTTCCCATTTCTACATTGAAAAGGTGAAGAGAGGAAAGGCACATGCACTTGATCATGAGCAACAACTTGAACCCCAGTGGCAGTAGTGGTGACTAGTTATAGGCTTGGAGGCAGGTTGGGTCCAGATTCTATCATTCTCAATGGCATTCAAATTAACCCGTATTCAAAATGTGATTCTATTCAATTATATTCCTGTTTATTTGGGTGGACCCAAACATATGGCTTATTTGATTTTGATCCCAAAAATTTGGTTTCAAGCTGAAGCAATCTGTGTTGTCCCTTTTAACTACTTGAGTACTGGTCTATGGTTATAAATACGAAAGTGATCAATAATATATACAAACAATAATGAATGAACTGTCCCTGAAGTATCACCAGCAAGCAATTAGGACTCGTGAATGCTTTCATACTAAAATTGATTACAATCTTATTTTAATTAGACTCGCGAATGAACAGCCATGGACACATAGACCACGTATGCATGTGGTTAACAGTTAGGGCATGTGTAGCCAATATATGAGCGGCTACATTACCAGTACGTGCAACCCAATTTATTGAGCAGTGAGAGAATTATCTAATAAAAAGTCTGCAATCTGTGATCAATATGTGAATCTGCTAAGGAGCGTGAGAGCCAAACTCTAACAGACTTGTAGTCACAATTGTAGAATCTCTCTCAAGAATGATGGAAGAGAGCCCCAATTCTAAAGCAAACAAAAGGGCCGCATGAGCAAATTTAACTTCTAATTCTTCTGGGGAAGCTTTAGGAACTTTAATGGATTTGCCATAAATAAAAGCTCCTGAGTGATCACAGATCACAACACCTAAAGCCCCATATAATGACGACAAAGCACCATCAAAGTTGATTTTATGCATAGGAGGGATAGGTTTCTGCCAAAAGTGGGAGGAGTCATTCAGCCTTGAGATGATAGTATTAGAAATATCCACATTAATCAATATAAAGCATCGAATCTCCTCCAGTTGAGACTAGGCCTTGAAGATAACTGTCATAGATTCAAAAGGTCAATTTTTCATGATTGTTTTGCATCTAGATTTCCATATTTGCCACATGAAAATGCTTCCAATAGTAAAATATGATAACTGGCTTTCATTAAAAGGAGAGTCAAGTTCAAACAATTAAATAGCCAATCCTGTAGACTCCAATCTATATGTTCGTCAACTTTTAGGTTCAAACATGAAGCAAACCAAACTGATCTGGTCATTGAACAACCAAAAAATAGATGGTGAATGGTTTCAATAGTAGTGCCACATAAGTGACAAGTAGGGTCAATTCCAGTAATATAGTTAGCCAATCGACCAGTGCTAGGAATGGCATTCGTTAAGCATCTCCAAAGAAAGAATTGTACCCATAGTGGCAAATGTTTAATATGCCAAAAGCTCTTCCACATTACTGTGCCAAAAGCATAACATGCATTAGAATAGTATGCAACATCAGATCATAAGAGAGTGTATATGGAAGACGTTGTAAACCTCCCATGAGGAGCAAGTGTCCAAACTAGCTTGTCATCAATGTCCTCCACATTTGTTGGTAGAGGTAAGGTCTTTATGAGTTGCATCGTAGAGGGATTAAAAAACTGAGAAACTTGTTCATGCACCCAAGATCTAGTGTGAGGGTCAATAAAATATGCCACACGTAGTACAGGCATCTCATGAGGTAGAGAAATATTGGTTCTAGGAGGAGTCCAAGGTTTAGGCAACCAAGGATCAGCCAAGGCATCTATAGACCAACCGTTCCCAATACACCATTGACAACCACGCTTAAGATAAGTTCTGCATTTAAGCATACTCGTTCAAATGTAAGTCATTGTGCTTTTGGAAGAAATGGTCCACAAATTCTTTTCTTGAAGGTATTTGGACTCCAAAACCTTTACCCATAGATGTGAATACTCAGTAAAAAATCTCTAGCATAATATAGAGACAAGGGAAATATTGAGACGATGGAAATCTTTAAAACCTAAACCTTCTGTCAATTTAGGTGTAGTAATATCAATCCATTTGTGCAAATATAAATGTTTCTTATCATCAGAAAAGCCCTACCAAAAATTGCGGGTCAAAGATGTAAGTTGCTGACAATGGGAAGATGTGAGCAATTTTGTGGCCATGATGTATGTAGGGAGAGTAGACACTGCACTATGAAGCAAAACTGCCTTACCTACATGAGAAAAACAACAGCCTTTCCATCCTTCCAATCTTGATTTGACCTTTTCAATCACCCTTGAACCATCATCTTTACAAATCTTAATGTCATGAAGACTACAACCCAAATATAGTCCGTTACCCCTCATTGTTTTAACCCGAGAAAGGATGTTAACATTCAGCGATAACATCTATGGACATTAGAGCTAAAAATAGATGGATGATTTATCATAACTGATTTGTTGACCTAACCAAGAACAAAACATGTCTAGAATTTCCTTAATTCGGCTGAGTTCTTACATAGTTCTCCTTCCAAAAATTAGAATATCATCAGCATACATTATGTGGTTAAGCACAATTCCACTTGTCCCAAGTTTAACCCCATGCAACTGTCCATCTTCAAGGTCCCGTTATAATAGTTTGGATAAAACATTATCACACAAAATAAATAAATAAGGTAAAAGATGACAACCTTGGCATAATCCTTGATGAGGTTGAAATGGCTAAGAGGGAATCCCATTCAACAGGACAGAAAAATAATCAGTAGAAATACAGTTCAAGATCAAATCACAAAATTGTTCAGAAAATCCTCTTAACCATAGTGCATGCATCAAAAAAGGCCACTCCATTTATCATATGCCTTGCTAAGGTCTAATTTCAAAATAAATAACCCTTGTTTGTCTTTCTTTTTCTTTATAGAGTCAAGAACTTCAGAAGCTATTACCCGATTGTCTATAATTTGTCACCTCAGATTGAAAGCATTTTGCATTGGTGATATGAGACGGGACAACATACTTTTATCTATTTATGTTGCAGTAATGTGTTTCTATGTATAGGTTTTAAAAAATTATCTTCTATATATATATATATATATATTAAGATTAAAATTAAATAAAATCAACATTATATTCATTTTCCCAGTTGTCATGACTAGCTAGCTATACCTAAATAAGGCGTGCATGCACCCTTCTTATATTATTTTTGCTGTCACAGATTGATGAAATTAGAAAATTTCGCTTGCACTATGTGTGACTGAAAATGGATGCTCACTATAAGGTTGGTAGGGTCATTATTGGATGAAGAAGTTGGGCCAACCAGCAAATTCATCCTTTTATTTATTTATTTATTTGTTTATCTTTTTATGGAAGGTGAGGGTATAGGTGAACTGATTTAGCTATGGAGATAGGGATTAATAAAGAATGCATGATTCTAACAGGAAATAGGAGGGGTAAAAAACAGTATCAGCTACCACCTACCAGCATCTTGTACAAAAAATCTTCCAAATCTTTAACGAGAGCATCTATTGACCATTCCAGAGATTTGTGAATCCATTCTCCTTGGTAATGTTTCCCACTTTTATTACAACGAGGTGAGGGGATTCATTACCACCCCGATTTGTGGAACTATATATATAGTCGCATAGCTGTAGTACTGTGAAGCTTAAAATGATTCAGAACATCTTTCAGGATGAAAGATAATAAGAGATGATACAGAACATCCCTCTCCCTGCAGCTTCAAAATGGAATAAGTACTCTGCATCACTTTCAAGGATTATTTTTAAGACACAAAGCCTCCTACACGCATGTAGGGCTGTTTGGTTGGCAACTAGGTCCGGAACCTTTTTAGAACCATGTTAACAGTGCGTCAAAACAGATTATCCTGGTCTACAACCATTAAACCCCCTATTGCATCACCTATTAATTTCTTTAGGCTGCGTTTGGAAACGATGCAAATAAGTGTGAATGTAAATATGTAGAGTGTAAAACGGTCCATATAAATTATAAATTTGGATTAGTTTTGCATTGACAAATTTATCTACTCTTAGCTGTAATGGATGCAAACACTAATTCCAATAAAGCATATGTCTTTTTTTATAAAAAGCCCACTTGAATGCAAATTTAATTCTTTTTTATTGATGTACTTTTGTATCTTATTATCAATGTAAATATGCATTTTAAAATGTATTTTCTGTCATTTGTCAATGCGTAAATGTAATGTTGCCAAACACAAGCAAAAGTGAATCAGAGTGAAAATTTACCCTGAACTGAGATTTATACTCCATTTGCATCGTTTCCAAACGCAGCCTTAAAAGCAGTCGGACACCAAGCATGGAGGGGAACTCCAAACATCCAAATCCACCAAGCAACCTGTAGGTAGGGGTGTCAATTGGACTGGATTTGGTCCAATTTGATCTAGTCCAATGTGAATCCATTATAAATGGACCAGATCCAATCCAATCCAATGAATATTTTGGGCCATTCTGGACTAGTCCAATTTAATGTCTGGACCATCCAATCTATTTAAATTTGCTTTGATTTAGATTGGTTCCAACCCAAACCTGGTTCATTGACACCTATATTCTTATCTTATAATAATGGACCAGATATTGACTTAATTCAACTTAATCCAATATAAATATATAACGAATGAACCAAATCCAACCCAATCTAATAAATATTTTGGACCAGATTGATTCAATCCAATATGGTCCATCTAATCTGTCTAAATTGATTTTGGACTAAACGGATCCAATTCAAAACCGGTCCACTGACACTCCAGCCAAGTTTTGCTCGAATGCAGAGTTCCCTCTGCTTCAATCGCACAAGTGAGGAAAACTTCTGGACACTAGCTGTAGGTAGAACCGAGCGATCAAACAATTCCCGAGGAAAACGTCATGCTCCCAACTCCCAAGTGCCCTCCTCTAAGATGGCAACTCTGAAACTGCCATTCTTAGGCAATACAAGTAAAATTAACTTTGATGGTTTACAGGGGTTTTGATTTGTCAAAGCTTATTTTTCTGGTACCTATCTTTCTCACGTTTTTATAGAGTTGATTCTAATCTAATGATTAAAGCAATGTTTTCAAATCAACCCATCCATCAATGGAACCAATTTCGTCTGTCTCCGCTTGTGGAGTCAGTAGTTCAACCATCCGGGTTGAACGAGCTGGTATTGGCAAGCATTTCAGTTTCCGGTATTGGGTTCCATTTCAGTTTCTGGTAATGGGTCCCATTAGGTATCATTAATTGAGGTTCCAAACCCCATTCTAAATTTAATGATAAATTAGTAAAATAACTTTAGATTTAATATTGATTTTTAAAATATCTCTAATTTTTTTTTTAATTTTTAAAACTTTAGGATTTCATAATTTCATTTCAAAAGTATCCTTAAATTATCATAATCCAATACCTAAAATACTCCTAAATTCCTATAATCTTATTTTTTAAATATTCACAAATTAGATTATTTTTAAGTGATTGTCTTGGAATAGAAAAATTTTGGGGATTTACTCCGATGAAGAATTTTATATATAAAATAATAAAATAAAATTGAAAAAATTATAATAAAATGTATACAACTGTTTATATATTTATCATGTTATACCGTATTGGTCCATGGGCTTGGACCCCAAAGCTTGGCATGGCCCGGTTACAATACCAGACAGGCCGTACTAACCCATTGGTGGCCCAGCCTATGTCTGAAATTATACCTGTGATTGTCAAATTTAAGAGATCAAATCAGCCCCCCACAACGTCCCACAGGACATCCTGTCATGCATTGGGAACATCTCCCAATGATAATATAAGAAATGATGATGTCATCATCGAGATTCGGGAGATATTCCCAATACATGGCGGGAGTGTGCTGTGCGTGAGATGTTGTGGGGGGCAATCTTGTGGGAGATGATTTGAACTCCAAATTTAAAGGAAAAAAAAAAAAGATGTTAACTGAGGTTGAGCAACAAATATAAATCAAGATCACTATAAAGTAGGGTGCAAGGCTGGAAACTTGGTTTTGCTCCCCACTCCAACTGCACAACACATTATTGTCATTTATGGAGAGATGTTTCTAATGCACGGCTGCACTGTGCTGTTGGAGGCGCTCTAATGAGAAAATCCGGATTTGTAAGACTGACGTTGGAAGTAAGACCAGTCAGGTGGCCAATCAAAAGAGGGTCAGTCATCTCATGAACGGTTTGGATCAGCCACATCATCCCTCCACATGGCAGAGATACACTTAGATTGTCTAGGAAAACTTCCTACTTGACTCCATTAGGCAATCTCTTTCCATATAATTTTGTATGCATCTGTATTTAAGGATTTTTAATAAGTTCCTTTCCTTTTATTTATACAATAGTGAGTAAGTTTCCCTTGACTTGTGGCAGATTTGGCTAGCAGGTTCGCGCTCTCACTTGGGGTTAGGCTGGGCTTGGAATGTTGGGTTGGGCCTTATGTAAGCGGAAGATATGGACAGATCGTCAAGTATCTAATTTCAAGAGTTTTCATTGTGGAAGTTAAGCCAAACTGGATAAGACCATACATGTAAAAGACCTAGCAATTTGGTTGGGTGGGTCGGGTTCGGATTGGGTCAATACTTTGCAGGTTGATTTCAGGTCGGGTTGAATTTTGGGTTGGGTCAGCACATGTTAGACCCTAACATTAATTGTTCGGATTAGGGTTGACCCATGGGTCAATTCGGGTCGTCTCTAAAAATAATAGAAATTTAAAAAAATAAAAAAAAAATACATGAAAAATGTTAAAATTAAAGGATTTAAGCTTAAATTCCAAACATAAAATAAAAGAACTTGAACATTCAACAATTCAAAGAGCAAACGATAACGAGTAAAGACTAAATGGTAAAGATGAAAGAGAGAAAGATTCTAACGATACATAAATAGTCCCAATTAGACCTAACAATCAGGTTGACGGTTTGACCCATAACCCAACCCAAAACCCAGTTTTTTCAAGATTTGATTGGGTCGGATCATTCTCAAATTCAGATAGCTAAATATGAGACCCTAACCCTATTGTTTCAGGTCGGATTGGATTAGATTTGCGGGTTGGGTGAACTTTTTGCCAGGTCTACATGTAATGTATGCCAAAGTTTAGGATAACAGGTGGGAGTCCACTTAGTGGGTCCACTTGTGGGAACATCCCCTCTAAGCTTTAGGTCTTCTAGAAAAACAATATTTCAAAGATCAAAACAATGATTTATTTATCTTATTACCTATACAAAAGGGAGTCTATTCCAACATATTTCAACATAGCCCAATTGAAGATGAGCTCATTCAACATACCTCAATTCCAGTTTTGTTTGTTAATTGGGCATAAAAAAGGGGAAAAGGGTAAAAATAAAAATGGACCAAGGGTGAACCCAAGAATCATAGATCTTCATATAAAAATTAAATATTAACTTTTGTAACCACTTTATACAATTAGCATCTAGGATTCTATTTACTAGTAGAAATAAATAATTCCAGGAGAAGGGGAACAAGTTCCAGAAAATTTTATCACAGATGAGCTCAATATTTCTACAATACTAAGTTACCAACATGCATTCTTTTGAGTTGATCTGTTTTTCTAGTGAAGGTGCGTTCACTGCTACTGCAGATGGACCATATCTAATTGGTGGAGTTGTGGATTTGGAGTTTTTTGTCATATATAAATTAAAGCTATTTTGTTTGCTATGGATCATAGGGTTTTTCTAGGGTCTTGATAAAATATGATTCTCAGATAGCTGTGTCAATGCTTCAAGGGTCATCTTTTAATTTTTCCTATAAATGTTTGGATCTTATGGATAATATTTTGGCTATATTTGGTTCTGTGGGAGATTATTTAAAAACTGTCACATAAGCACGTTTATTGTGCATGAAACCACTATTTGGTTTCAATAATTATCAAATAAACACTAAAAAATGTAAATGCTTGGATTTATGTGCATGAGGCAATTGGGGAAATGTAGAATTTTTGTTTCTCCCAATGCCCTAGCGATTCCTGAAATGAAATGTTTATGTGGCAAATTTTATGGGGTTTTAATCTGAGGTGTAAAATAAGAAACATTTAAAGTAGTTCCCAACCAAACAACAAAAGCAAGAAATGTTTAAAGTTTTTCAAATAAATCTTTAAAGTAATAAACACCCATCTATAAACGCCCACGGAACCAAACACATACTTTATCTTGCCTTTGTTTTCCGAACTTCAATTCTATATCTTTTTGGTATGTAAATAGGAAAGATAATATGGTGGCTCATGCTAGAGAGGCCAAAACTCCTGGCGAGGATAAGTACCTCAGCTCAGCTGCTTAACTCATAATAAAGGAGCCTCTATCCCTAAAGAATATTAACCTGAAAAAAAATTAAAATATTATTTGCTTATTTTTAAGCAATTTTTGTTAGAATCTCTATTCTTAAGGCTGCATTTGTTTTAGGTGTAAATTCAGTTTTATACCAATGGGAAATGTGAATCGGTTTAGTTGTTGATGGAAATTGGGATCGATAGATTTTGAAAATTTACACCGACTATGGTTGGTTGTCAAGGTGTAAATTCGGTGAGCTGGGATCTACTAACGAAACCTGAGATGGGAGCTACTGTAGTCAACATAGAAGGAGGAGGGAAGCAAAGGAAGAAGAAGAAGAAAAAGGAGGAGGAGAAGAGAGGAAGAGAGAGAACGAAACAGAGATAGATAGAGAGAGAAAGGTCGGAGGTGGGTTCACAGATTTGCCGCTGCAACTGGTTGCAGCGGCGGTGATGGAACAGAGAAAGAAAAAAATGGGGGGGGGGGAGAAGAAGAAGAAGAGAGAAGGAGGAGAGAGAGAGAGCTAGAGAGAGAAATCTCATACTGCCGCTGCAACTGGGTTTTGCCGCTGCCGCCCTAGGTTTAGATCCGCCCAGGGAGAGAGAAATCTCATATTGCCGCTGCAACTGGGTTTTGTTGTTGCCGCCTTGGGAGAGAGAAATCTCATACTACCGCTACAACTGGGTTTTGCCATTGCTGCCTTGGGAGAGAGAAATCTCATATTGCCGTTGCAACTAGGTTTTGCTGCTGCCACCCTGGGTTAACATTCAGATCCGCCCTATGAGAGAGAAATCTCAAACTACCACTACCGCTGTTGGGTTTTCCTTCTAAATGTTTGACGGAGACGCATCGGTGCCAGCGAGAGAAAAAACGATAAGAAAGAGACGTTAGTTTTACACAGACAATTTTGATATATATTTTACATCAATTATCGGTGTAAAAAAAAATTAAAAATGAGTTTTACACTGATTTACGGTGTAAAATTACACTCTTTCCAAACATGTGTAAAATCAAACCGGGGTGTAAAATTACCCTGGTTTGATTCTCCACCCCAAACAAACGTGGCCTAAGGCTCAGTTTAGAAGGAGTACAAATACAAATATGTATTTGTATTTGTACTCTTTCCAAATTAAGCCTAAGGCTGAGTTTGGAAGGAGTACTAATGCAAATATGTAAAATGCAAAACCTTATATTTTGTATGTATTTATGCTGTACATATTTGCATTTGTACTGTTTCCAAACTGAGCCCAAGGCTCCGTTTGGAAGAGGTGTAAATTCCAGTTCAGCACAAATATGCATCCCCGGATTTACAAGCATTTGGAAAGAGTGTAAAAATGTGTTGAAGATTGGTACAAATATGCAGTTTTGTCAAAAAATGCATTGATATTGAGACAAAGGTTACTTCTATTTTTTCCAAGCAAATTTTGCTCTCTTAAGCAATCCTGGGAAACAAGCCAACCAATTGCGTTCATCATCACAACTTTATACAGACCTCAATCGAAGTCCGACGACAATGGTTGCTATTGATGTCTGATATTTGTCGTCGGTGACTTCTGTGTCTTCAAGATTTCTTAAATCTATATCTAGATGTGAGCTCCTGCCTTCCTCATTGCAATTGGACTCAGATCTGAACCTAGAAATTCACCATCATAGCTTCATCTTCAACAGTAAGTCCAGATATTGTTAGATATGCTTCTTTTGCCTCCGATTTGGATGTATAGCCACTAATGTTCGATTTTTGTGGTTCTTTTTCTTCATGTTCGTTTCACTTCTCCAAATCAGGCTTCCCCTCACTACATCTACACTTTGACTGATAACGTATCCAACCTCTTTCACAAGTTAGATTCAATCTGATTTAAACACCATTCACAATAATTTTTTAAATGAACTTGTTTTTTAGAAAATTCAAAAACTTATTCATGTTTTAATGAAATTATTTATATTAAATTTTGAGTTATCAAATTAGAATAAATTGTTAAATTATTAAATTATTTATTTTATTAAAAATATTTATGTTTGTTATTTTTATCAATTATTTGCTCTCAAATAATTTCCACTATTTCAAATTCTATTTATATTATTAAGTTTTAATTTCTTTGAAGAAATTATCACATGAGTCCCCGCTAGTCTATATATATACTAGTCTATATATATTTTCTTTGAAGAAAATATTTGGGTGCAAGATTCCCTCTAGAAGTATTAGGTATTGCCACCTAACATGGCTTATCTCTCTTTTTTTTTCCTTTCTTTTTATTAGGAAACTAACCAACCCCAACTTTCTCCTAAATTATCTCTATCTCTCCCTAATTCCTATTTATCCTATCCCCCACTTTTTATCTATATATCTAAAGAAAGTTTCAATTAAAACATTTAACAATTATTTGAAAATTATAATGAAATTATGTGATAACTTTAAAATATTTATTAAAAACACAAAAAATAATTATAATAGGTTTAATAATATTCATATTATTAATAAATTTATATTTTTATGAAATTCATAATGAAATTATCTAATAACAATATAAATTTTAATGTTATGGATTATTCAATTTAATAACTAAATAATATTTTAAAAACATAAATAAAAATTTATTAAATAACAAAATATTAAAAATAGCTAAATCATTATGTAACAAAATATTTAAAATTACATAATAAAATTTGAATAACAAAAAAAGATTAAATATTTTAAATATTATTTAAATATTTAAGTAATGAATTATTTAACATAACTAGATTTTGAATAGTTAAAACAACAAAATTATGTAATAAATTTTATAAATTTTCTTAAGAGTAGAATAATAATTATAATAGATTTCATAACTTTTGAATTAATAATAATTTTTTATTTTACAAAATTAAAAAGGGATTATAATTATTTTATATTTAACTAATAATCCATAAATTTTTAAATTAATAATAATTATAAAATTAGGAAAAAAATCTACAAAAAAATATTCTCCAAAACTATTTAAATAATAGTCCATTATTATTATTCAACTTAATAATTATTAAAAATTTTAGGAAAATTAAATTAGGAAATTAATCTATCAGAAATTGTTTCAGATTTATTTAAACAGAAATCCATTATTATTGTTTTAATAAGTAATTATGAAATAATTTAGGAAATTATTAAATCTATCCACACCTATCTAGACCACTTGGTTGACTTAAACCATACTTGGTTTTAAATTAATGAACAAAAAATTATTTACTTTTAGTTAAAATTAATGTTATTTATCATAACTACATTAATTTACTATAATTACATCACTTTGATTAATAGTAAATAATTTTTGCTTAAAAAGTAAATAATTTACATTAATTCACATTAATTTATTGTTATTGTAAATAACTAATTTACCATACATTTTTTCTAATTAACAACAATTTCAATGATTTTTGGAAATTATCATAAAATATTATAATTTATTGTTAGTTAATTAGTTATAGAAAATTATTAGAAATGTAGGGATGTCAATTTTCACTATAAAACTAGGGCCTACCTTGCCCCACCCCGAACGGGGCAAGTTTTCTCAAATTTTAAATAGGGATGGGGAAGAGACAGGGTGGGGATGGAGAAAATATTTTGCTCCAAATCAGGGATGGGGTTTGCATATAATTCCCCAAACCCAATGCTAAATTAGTAAAATATCATTATATTTCATATTGATTTTTCAAATATCTCTAAGTTTTCCTCATATTCTTATAATCCTAGGATCCCACAATTCCATCTACAAAATGCCCCCAAATTGTCATAATCCAATTCCTAAAAGACCTCCAAATGTGGGATCATATCTATCAAATCATATATCCTATTTGTAAAATATCCACAAATTAAATTATTTTTAGGTGGTTGCCTCGGGATGGGGAAAATTTGGGGATTGCCATCCTTAACAGGGAATGGGTGCCTTGCCTCGAACCCGCCCCACCACCGTGGATGGGGTAGGGATGGGGTAGAGTGTCTTGACTACGGACGGGGGTGAGGGACAGGGAGGAGTGCCCCATCCCGTGCATCGCACAGGCCCCTGCTAGTATATACTAAAGTAGAACATGCCATGTCAGATGGCTCTCATTGCACCATTACCCCAACAGAGCAATTGTAGAGGGGGTTCAAAATTGCCTTTAGAAGCCCATGGAGTTGCCACCTGAGCCTGCTAGATCTCCCTTTTCTTCTCATTTTTATTAGGAAACTAACTATCCCCCACTTTGTCCTAAATTATCTCTAACTATCTCTAAGTCCAATTTATCTCCTAAATTATCTCTAATTCCTATTTATCCTCTTCCCTACTATTCATCTATATCAATCTAAAGAAAGTTTCAATTAAAAATTTTAACAATTATTTAAATATTATAATGAAATTATGTAATAACTTTAAAATATTTATTAAAAACACAAATTACAATTATAATAGATTTAATAATATTCATATTATTAATAACTTTATATTTTTTATGAAATTCATAATGAAATTATGTAAAAGCAATATAATTTATACTTTTATGGATTATTCAATTTAATAACTAAATATTTTAAATAACAAAATATTAAAAATAGCTAAATAATTGTATAACAAAATATTTGATATTATGTAATAACTTTAAAATAAATAAAATTTAAATAACAAAAAAGTAAATATTTTACATATCATTGAAATATTTAAATAATTAAATATTTATCATAACTAAATTTTAAATCATTAAAATAACAAAATTATGCAATAAATTCAAAAAAGGTATTAAGGGTAGAAAAATAATTATAATAGATTTCATAATATTTGAATTAATAATAATTTTATATTTTACAAATTTAATAACAATATTATGTAATAATAGTATAAATTATAATTTTATGGATTATTAAATTTATAAATAATTAATATTTTAACATTTACATAATAGTATTATTTAATTAATTAAATAATATTGTAAATATATAATTTTTAAATACTTTAAATATCAAAAGTTAATAACTAAATAAAATTTTATATATTGTTTCAAAAACAAAAAAAAAAGAGATTAAATCATGAAGTCGTGTTATAACTTTAAAAAATTATCAAAAACACAAAAATAATTGCAATATATTTAAGGGAATTTTACAAAAAAAAAAATTAATAAAGTTTTACATATTAACAAAATCAGATATGTTTTAAAACAAATTGCAAAAACAATTAGTGGGAGAAAAAGTCAAACTTTTTTTCACCGAATTGCCCCTCGTTAAAATCCCACCAACAAGACCATTCCCGCCCATTACTCTAACTCTCTCTCTCTCTCTCTCTCTCTCATATTCTAGGAATGGAACCTTTCCTCGGAATCTTTAGTAGGGGTGATCATGGGTCGGGCCGGGCTTTGCACTTATGATAAGGGCTATAGCTTCGGCCTGGGCCCGGCCCCCGCCCGGGATTTCGGGCCTGAAGCATAAGCCCTAACCCAGGTCTATACGGACCTGACCATATTCCGGGCCAATGGCACTCATATATAAAACATCACATATCCATATATTAAATGACATAACATGCATATAAATTTATTTTATACATTATATAATATAAATTATACATGTCATGTTATAATATTTATATATATAATATATAATATAGTGTAAAATAGCATGTATACATTATACAGAAAATGTGTAAGTTCAAATATATGCGGGCCGAGCCGGGCTTGAAGTATTAAGCCCAAGCCCGACCCTAAAATTTGCAGGCCTGATGTGGGCCCAGGCTCGGGCCGGGCTTGAACACAAAACCTAGGCCCATGCCCAGAATTTCCGAGTCGGGCCGGGCTGAAATGATCACCCCTAATCTCTAGTGGTCGAAGTGATGGCGACCAGTATCGTAACGACAAAGGTACTTGTACTCAATATTATGGAAGTTATGTAAGGTCCTCTAACTTACAAAGTTGAGACAGAAAAACCCAGACATAACACAGTGGAGTAAGGTTTAGCTGAATGCAATATCTGCTCAACAGGCTATGAAACAAATAATACCTATTTATAGAGCTGTAAATTGGGTGGCTCGTTATGATCCATATATATTATGTATATATTATATATATACGTATATGTATAGTTGTATATGTAATAATAATATATATATATAAATTTTTATTTTCATTTTTTTATACTATTTAATTCCAATTGTATTATATTTTTTAATTTCATTTTATTATTTTATATACAAATAATTGTATAGATCAAAATCCATAGAAATAAAATTTTAAGATATTTTTTTTCACTTTTTATCTATTTTGTTAATTTATTTTAAAACTTTCATTATTTTTTTTGAATTAAAAAAAGCATGCCTCTCATGGCTTAGCCCAGCCTAATCCAATGCTCCACCCACAGCCCAACCTAGCCTACAGCACAGTCAAAGCCCTTTTAGGCTTGTGCAATGGGTTGTGAAAGTCCTAACCTTTTAAGTATCTTAGAGGGAGATCACATCTCTGCCCCACAAGGAGCTACCCCACAATGCCCCACAACACATCCCCGCCTTGTATTAGAGACATCTCCTGATAATAGTACCAGTCCCAATGATATCATCATCAGGAAATGTTCTCAATACATGGTGGGGGATGTGCTGTGGGGCATTGTGGGGTGGAGATGTAAACTCTCTTAGAGGAGACAAGCATGGCCCGACATATCTTACAGGCCAGCACAGCTCAATTTACACATCTAACGATGTACTTTTGTAATAAAATAAATGGGACCCATAACTATTTAATTAATTTGCCCTTGTGGGCCCTATATATTTTATCATTGGCGTGAGGCATTACATTGCTTTCCCAATCTAGAATGTGGATGCATGGAGATAAAATAAGGGGTTAATTAATGAAACCTCTCCGGTACCTTGTTACAATACCCTACTTTATGCTAATAGCATTGTCCTCTCCAACTTTCGGACACTGTTGCATCTACACTCTTCAATTGCCCAAACAATTAAGCCGAAGGACGAAGGAGATAAACATGTACACCTTACACTTTGCCAGTGGAGTCGAGTGGTGTCTTTTGGGTGTAGTTTCATTTCACCACACTTGTTTGTTTCAGGAAGCCACGAATTTCCTTCATTTCTCTGCCTAATCTTTGTCGTCATGATAATTTTTTTGTTTAATGCCATATTCATTCCTTATTCCTTCGAAAGGAGGGTAGTGTCAAGATCCCAAGGATATGTTATAATTTTTTCGTTTTTTTTTTTTTTATCAAAATCTACGATGAAGAGATTGTCTTAAACCAGACACATAAGGAGGGTTAGAATCATTTGCATTTTTTTATAAGTGTAATTTTTGCTTGAACTTACTCTATCATGTAGTTTATAAATAATTTCCTAATATATTATTTTGTCTATTAACTTTAGTTTCTAACTTTATTTGATGTTTTTGGAACAGAACAATAATTTAAAAGGATTTACTATGCTTCATTTATATCATTTCATAAGGCTCAGTTTGGAAAGGGAAAGAGTACAAATACAAATGTGTACAGTATAAATACATGTTTAGAAATACAATATACAAGTAATGTAAGTTTTGCTTTTGCACCCTATTCCTTCCAAACTGAGCCTAAATTATTTCACAATATTTAATTTTCACCATATCTATGAATTTTACATTATTTTCATGTGATATTTTTTACACTTCTGACATGTTTCTCATATTTCTAACATTATGTGATGTAAAAAATACAGTCTGGATGAGCTGGAAACAAAATCATACACCCCCAACTACCTATCATGGTTGAATACACCAGTGCACTATGGCCCCATCTGTACTGAACACTGGCATGTTGAATGGCCATAGATAGTTCAGCCAGGTGTGTATGATTTTGTCTCCAACTAATCCACTCCCTTAAAAACAGTGCCTAGTACTTTCTCCTAAATGGTGTATTGTTCTAAGGGGGCGTTCTTTTTTCCGATTTTGAGAGGGGGAAGTTGGTCAATGGGATTTTGGTTTCCACTGACCAAGAATCTCATGTTCTTTTTTCAGATTTATGTGAGGATCAAGAAAAACATATTTTCCTGGGTACCACTTGCCCGAGTAAGTGATACCCATCTCCTAGGTGAGTAAATAACTTTCCCACCTAGGGGGAAAGTTCCCAACATTTGAATGAGACAAAAATGCCCCTTTTAATTATGGATTTTATGACTATAAAGGTTATTGCTTTACTTAAATAAAAAATAAAAGAATATGGGTAAATCCACTTACCCGAGTAAATGTTTTCCAAATAAAACTTACCCAGGTAACTATATTTACCCAATAAATAACTTACCAAAAAGTGAATAAAGCCTAAGTGCAAAAGTGGTCAATCAAGATGTAAATTTGGCACTTTGGTTCATTTTTTCCTCTACAAAATACCTTACACCAAGGGAACCACCACCCCAGTTCACACATGCAACTCCTTAAGAGTGATATAGTATTTTACTTCTCTTTCTCCATTGCCTCACTCTTCAATATTTACTGCGGACCATATATATACTTGATACTTCCCTTCAACAAAAAGCAATGTAAAATCTGAACCAAATCGATCAAGGTCTGCCACCGACTTTTCTGATATAAAACCTCATCAGTTCACTTTGGCTGTTTGGAAGAAATAGCCTGAACTACTTTGGGAACCTTTACACATGATATTTTAGTTAATTAGCTATCACCAATCTCATCTCATCTAATCCCAAGACGTAATTTAAAAACAGGACAGCCAAGTCCGACCACGACATCACATCACATGGGCAGATTGTTAATTAACGAATTTGGACTTCACCCTTCCGGGTTTCTTCTTACTCACAGTGCCGGTTGGACCGGATGATAATAATAACTTTTGTTCAAATTAATTAATTCAGTATGAATCATATCATAAAATTATAATTTTTCCTTATTATCATCTTAAATCTTATCCCAATCATATGACATTCGTTAGATGTTTAGCCATTTCGCATTTAGTTTTATATCTGTTGTTATGGTTAAATTATAAATGATTAAGATGGTATTTAGAAGCGTGGACGTTTTTTGGGATCGATTTTCAAAAAGAAATGCTCATATTTTTAAGACTCGTTTTTTACAAAAAAATGTTTCTGCCACGTAGGCAGTGAGCAACACTATGTTGTTTGGTAAGGTGATTTTTATCATTGTTTTTCATGTATGTGCTGACAGGTAAGCATCACATAGGATACACATCAGTCAACCGTTTGGGGAAACAGTTTATCGATGCATGAAACGGCAATCGGTGGAATCCTGATTTATGAAGCATGGCCGATTTTTCAATAAATGCTTAAACCAAACATTCATATATATGGGCGTTTGTTGAAATGCCTATGTGGATCCAACATGGTACCATTTTTTTGGAAAAACGACCATGGTTCTAAACATCCCCTAAATCATTTCTTCTTCTTATTATTATTCTTATTATTAAAAAAGTCATTTCATACTGCTTTGACTCAAAAATCAACTTGTCTATTAACCTAATATGTCTAAGGGGTGGGTGTAACCTTTTGGGTGTTAGGGTTGGGATTTTGTCAAAATTTCAGTAGCTCAATCTAAAGCCCTAGCCTGAATTCTATTTGATATAAATATATAATCTCTCATGTTGCAAAAAAAAAAAAGAAAGAAAAGAAAACTATTGACTTGGCTAGACCATACCATGAAAATTCGGGTCTGAGAAAATGCCAATTCTTTCTTGTTTTATACTATTTTCAACAGTATGCTGATGTGGCAACAATCAACAACAGTCTTAAACAAAAAATAGAAAAATATTTTCTAAGAAAACAACATGAAAATGCAGCATTATTTTCTCAAAAACGGCGTTGGTTCAAAACATGGCCTTCATCAATGACCCATCTACTCATATAGCAGAACCCTTGACACATTCATCATACATGTCCATTGAAATGGTGACTTGTCCACCCGAAGGGGGAAAAACGATTCAACCTATATTCTCAGGTATAACTGATGTAACCGTTTCTGGTCACGTACCAATTCTTTGTGATGTATAAATTTTTTTGGCTAAGTACGTCGTTATTTGACCCAGTGGTGACGTGCCTTGGTGATGAGGCACTTGGTTGCGAACTCCTTGGGGGAGAACTACTTGGTGGTGAACTCCCTGGGGGAGAACTGCCAGGTGGCGAACTCCCTGGTGGCGAACTGCCTGGTGGCAAACTCCCTGGTGGCGAACTGTCTGGGGGCGAACTGCCTGGTGGCGCTCCCTGGTGGCGAATTGCCTGGTGGCGAACTCCCTGGTGGCGAACTGTCTGGGGGCGAACTGCCTGGTGGCGAACTGCCTAGTGGCGAACTCCCTGGTGGTGAACTGCCTGGTGGCAAACTGCCTGGTGGCAAACTGCCTGGGGGAAAACTGCCTGGTGGACTCGTCATTTGACTTGCTCCTAGGCGGCCTGCAACTCAGAGGATGGTGGAGCTCTCTGGTGCAGCGCAACCCGATTGCCCTCTGCATGAGGTGATTTCCTCTCCTTTGTAGGCGGTGGGAGCTGAGGGACCTGCGAGAACTGAATCAGAGGACCCAGGGGTATTTTCCCGGCGGAGGCTCTCCGATGCCTAAGTTAGCATTCTGATTACAGAGAGCTTGGAGAGAAATGAGAGAGCTAGAGAGTAGGGGTTACCATCCTTTTTTCCCTCCTTTTGGCTTTGGGGGTCGGAGTCCTTATATAGTGGTGTCCTCGCGGGTTAGGTGGGTGAAAAGCCTTCAAACGGTAAGACTCATCATATCCCGTCAGAACCGGGGTACGGTGGTGAACTCCTCGAGGTTGTCAGGCTGGCGCTTGTGTTAGGCGGCCAGGTCGGCGCCTGGGCCAGGTTGTTAGGTCGGCGCTTGTGTCAGTCAGCGGGTCGGTGTCTGGGCCAGGTTGCCAGGTCGGCGCCTGTGTCAATCGGCGGGTTGGTGTCTGGGCCAGGTTGTCAGGTCGGCGGGTCGGTGTCTGGGCCAGGTTGTCAAGCAGGAGATCTTCCTGCGATACGCCAAACTACTCTTCTGTACCGAGCTACCCTACAAGTGGCGAGCTGCCCGGGGGAGCTATCCCGAGCTCCTTGGCGAGCTCTATGGTGAGCTACCAAGCTCCTTGGCGAGCTCCTTGGTGAGCTACCGAGCTCGCGGGGTATGCCCTTATGGTTCATCGGTGGGCATCTTATGGGTTGCCAGGTCGGCCAGGTTGGATCATGTGCCAGGTTGATCCGACTAGGTCGCGCAGGCCGCACAGGACGTGCAGGCCGTGCAGGCTGTGCAGGCTGCGCCAGGTCGCGCGCAAGCCGCACCAGGCCGCGCTAGGCTGCGTGCGGGCTGCATGCAGGTCGCGCCAGGCCAGCCAGACCGGTGCCCGGGTGGGACACCAACTTGGTAAGTTGTTGCCTGGGTGTTTGCCTAGTTGTCACGAGGTGCCACGTGTCGCAATTTCACTGGAGGGCCAAATCTGCCCTCATTAATTGCCCCCCACTCCCGAGCTGAGAGTAACTCAGCGAAGGGAGTAGATTTCTTTTGGCCTGTAAGTCGACGAGCTAGTAAGTGTTGATCTAATTCCTTAGGTTTCGAGAGCTGCCTATATGTGGCGAGCTGCCAGTAAGGCGAGGGGGTCTCCGCCAGTTCAGTAGTGTAGCCCTTAGGCTCTGGGGCAACTTATAGTTCACTTTTGCTGATTTTGCTCCTGCTGAGGAAGCGACTGGATATTTATCAATAGTGTGGCCCGTAGGCTTTGGGAGTGACTCGTAGTCTACTCTTCTTTGACTTTTGCTCGTGCCAGAGAGGCGACCAGGTCTTAAGCAGTAATGTGGCCCATAGGCTTTTGGGAGTGACTCGTAGTCTACTCTTTTTTGACTTTGCCCGCGCCGGAGAGGCGACGGGGTCCTAAGCAGTAATGTGGCCCGTAGGCTTCGCCTGTGAGGTGTCGAGCTATGATTGTGCTGCATCAGCTTCGTAATGCCGGTCACCCACTCCTACAAGAAGCTACTAGGAGCTCGACCTTCGGGGGTAGCACTACTAACTTTAGGTCATCAGCTCACACGGGAGCCTTGGAAAGCTTGATTGGTAAGGGCGCCTACGTAGTCTGTTGGCCGCCAACTCCCGCGGAAGCCACAAAGAGCTCATCTTTGTAGGGGGGACCTTGCGGAGAGGACTGATGAGGCATTATCTAAATTGAAAGTAAGGTTGGTAGAACTACTTAGTCTGTTAGCTCCCTGCATAGTCTTTGAGTTCATAAAAAATGTAAACTATAAAGCGATTGCTTCAATTTCTAAAAAGTGAGGACTTAGCTTTGGTAAGATGAGAACTTAGCTTTTGTAGGATAAGAACTTAGCTTTTTGTAGCGTTTTCCCACAGACGACGCCAATTGATGTAACCGTTTCTGGTCACGTACCAATTTTTTGTGATGTATAAATTTTTTTGGCTAAGTACGTCGTTATTTGACCCGGTGGTGACGTGCCTTGGTGATGAGCTACTTGGTGGCGAACTCCCTGGTGGAGAACTACTTGGTGGCGAACTGCCTGGTGGCGAACTGCCTGGTGGCGAACTCCCTGGTAGCGAACTGCCTAATTGATATAGGAATATTTGGCCCGACCTCGTAATCACTCAACACGTGGTAAAGGCAACAGCTCGGCACGACAACACGCCCAAGACGTGAGCTCCGAGAGGAACCAGCGGTCCGAACTCCCTACAAGGAGCCCGAACTCCTCGTAAGGAGCCCGAGCTCTCCCTTGAGCCCCGAGCCTTACAAGCATAAAGGGCAACGACTCGAACTGGCCTGCCCCATGACAGTTCGGGACACACCTCTATCCGAACTCAAAACTTCACCTCGCTCACCACTACAGCACATTGCCTCCAGAACGCCAAACTGAACAACCGTACCACGCCTGACACCGAGGAAGTCCGTACATAGGAGCGGCGCACCTGACTGACTTGGGATCTGACGCTTGACAGCCGCACTCCAACGACCACCTACCACCGCCACCTGCTACCGCCATCTCCAGTTGCAGAGACGGCTCCGACAAAGAGAGTAGTGGCGGTTCTGTCCCAGCAGAGGTGATGACACCCGAACTGGCAAGAGCGCAGAGATAATCATACCCGACCTGACAGAAGCTTAGGAGTGAGTGCGCGAGGTGGTTATAAAAGGCTCCCTGTCCCCCAAGAACGAGGTATGTGAACTTTGCGCCATCTGGTTCTATCTTGCCTTTGAGAGAATTCTAACTTGAGTTTCGGAGCAATCTCACCGGGTTCCCCCCGGAGTTTCCACATCTTCTCCGTTTCAGGTTTCTTGTAGCTCCGTTCAGAGGCAAGGTCGTTGACAAATAGGACCGGCTGGATTGCGCACCATCAATTGGCGCCGTCTGTGGGAAACGCTTCTAAAAGCCTCCCTCTAAAACTCTCATAACCTCTTCTTCTTCCAAAAACCCCAACACTCATGGCTTCGTCCAGCAATGTCGGACGTGGCACAGAGACGAACACCACCGGGGAACAACTCCAAGTCCCCGTGGTGTGCATCAGACAGTTCACCATCCCCCTTCCGGTGGATGGGATCCCTAGCTTGAATGCGCCACAAACAGTGGCACCCGTAAACCTTCCTGTCATGAACGTCCCTCTTCCACACCCTATCGAAACAACTTTTGCTGAACCAACTACTGTCCCCTTGGCGACCCGCCAGAACCAGTTTGACGACCTGATGCAATGCATGCGGGCAATGCAAGCCCAAATGCGACAATTCCAGCAGCATCAACTCCAGCAGCACCAAGTACTACACCACCTCTCTCAACAATACTATCAGCAGCAGTTCCTCCAACTACCCCTGAACCAGTCACTGCTTCCACCTCTACACCCTGCTCCGAAACCAGTTAAGGCCTCCCCTCAGTGTGGACGCCCTCACCAAGGAGAAGCTTCCCAACTCCAGAACCCCCCTAACAGCCAGGCCTCATCCCCAGGCCGAAGGGAATGGAAAATCACCCCCACCTCGCAACTCGCAGGCGGGTCGGGAACCTCGCCCGCAAAGTCAGCACCTCGGCGCTCCAAGCCTGAGTTCCCGCTCACAGAGAACCGATTCAGCGCCCTAGTAGCAGACTACCAACATTCTGGGCCCATCAAGCTCGGCAACACAGAGGCCAGCAGCACCAGAACCAGGTCCACTCAACAATGAAGGCGCCGGCGAAGTCGTCGAACTACCACCCGTGTCCTGCCCGAGCTCAGAGGTAAGGAAGAGATGAGCTCAGACGACGTAAAAGCTGCCCCAATTCTCTTAGTTCCTTCCCCCCTTGCATCAGAACTTCTGGCAGTCCCCATGCCTAGAGACTTCAAGCTCCCACCTTTGGACAAGTATGATGGGTCCTTTGACCCCAACGACCACGTTGATGCTTTCCAGTCCCAAATGCACCTCGCTAGGGCCAGTGAATAATGCATGTGCGTGGCCTTTACCACCACCTTCAGGGGGTGGCCCGCACCTGGTACAGGAACCTAGCCCCCGGGTCAATAAGAAGCTGGACCCAGTTTGTGCAGGTCTTCATTGCACACTTCGTTACCAGCAAGTGGTGCCCCAGAACCGAGGAAAGCATCTTCGGAGTACTCCAGAGAGAAGGAGAATCCATCCAGGGCTACATCAAGCGGTTCAATGAAGCATGCTTGCAGATACTGCGATTAGACCCCGCGGTACAGCTCGCGGCGGCCAAGAGAGGAGTAACGCACAAGGAGTTCAAATGACACATGGTAGCCAGCCAGCCCGCGATCGAGGCCGAATTCCTCAAGCTCGCGGACAAGTTCATGAGAACAGAGCAAGAGATCAACCAAAAGACCGAAGGCGGGGTCAAGAAAAGGAAAAGAAAAGGTGAGCCCTCCAACCCAGGTGACAGAATAAACCCGGCCGAGGAGGCGAAGCCAAGCCAGCCATCCCGAGCTCCCTTAGCAGTTCGGATGGATTATACGCCGTTAAACATGAGGCGGACCGAGATCTTGATGACAATCAAAGACGCCCCATACATAAAGTGGCCACCTTGCCTAAAGGGGAATCCAAATGAGAGAAATAAAAATAGGTACTGTAGTTTTCATAGAGATCACGGTCATAGTACCGAACAGTGTAATAATCTTTGGGACGAGATAGAGGGACTCATCCGTCGCGGATACTTGAGAAATTTTGTACAGCATAATAATAATAATAACAATAAGGCAGGTCGGCAAGGGGAGCACGGAAAGGATGCCCCCGAATCCAGCAGCAGACCAGTCAAAGCGTTGCAACGACAGCCTCTGGAAGAGAGGCCAGTTCGGGGAACCATCCATGTGATAGTGGGAGGTTCAGTGGTAGCAGGGTGTACTTCGACAGCAGCCCGAACGTCAGTTCGCGAAGCAACTCGAGAAGAACAGAACCCTCCAAAGAGGCCGAAGACAGAAGAACCGATCTTCTTCACGGAAGACGATGCGCGAGGTGTCCACTACCCCCACGATGACGTGCTTGTCATAAAACTAAGGATCAGTGACTTTGAAGTCAGGCGCGTACTTGTGGATTCAGGTAGTTCGGCGGACATCCTCTTCAAGTCGGCATTTGACCAGCTATAGTTGCAGAGAAGCGAGCTGAAGCCCGCAAACACTCCTCTGGTGGGCTTCAGCGGAGAGGAAGTCAGGCCCCTCGGGAAGATAACAGTACCCGTGGAAGTCGGCACATAGCCTTGTACGGTCAGACTCAACCACGATTTCTTGGTGGTCGCGACCCCCTCCCGATACAATGCCATAATAGGGCGGCCAATTACGCATATTCTGCGGGCAGTGGTCTCCACCTACTATCTGGCAATGAAGTTCCCTATAGACTTTGGTGTGGGGGTAGCGCGGGGCGACCAGCTTGAGTCCCGCAAGTGTTATGTTGCTGCCCTGAAGGAAAAACCAAGGCGACCGACGACCTCGAGCTGGAGCGGCCTACGGAGCAGGGCGAGGAACGAGCTTCGCCCACAGTGGAAATGGTCGAAATCCCGACCTTGGCTACGGATCTGGCTCGAGCGCTAAAGATCGGTGCTTCCGTCAAGGAGCCTCTACGAACCGAACTGGTGAGTTTCTTACTTCAAAATTTAGATATTTTTGCATGGTCCACGGCCGATATGCCCGGTATTGACCCTGGCCTTATAACTTACAAACTTAACACTGACCCTGTAGTCAGACCCATCAGACAGAAGAAACGCAACTTAGCCCCGGAGTGCTGGAGGGCGGTCGATGAGGAAGTCGAAAAGCTCCTCGTAGCGGACTTCATAAGGGAAGTTCATTACCCAAGTTGGGTAGCCAACCCAGTACTGGTGAAAAAGGCAAACGGCAAGTAGCGCATGTGCGTCGACTACACCGACCTGAACCGAGCTTGCCCAAAAGACTACTTCCCCCTCCCCAGAATTGACCGCCTAGTGGACGCAACCTCGGGACATGAGTTGCCAAGCTTCTTGGATGCTTACTCAGGCTACAACCAAATCAGGATGGACCAGTACGATGAGGAAAAAACCAGCTTCATAACCGAGTTCAGCATGTACTGCTACAAGGTCATGCCCTTCGGACTGAAGAATGCTGGGGTGACCTTCCAAAGACTTGTAAATAAGCTGTTTCGGTTCTCAATTGGCACGAAAATAGAATGTTATGTAGACGACATGGTCGTCAAGACGCAGTTCTCACAGGAATTAATACAAGACTTAGATTCTGTCTTCCAAATTCTGCATCAATTTAGCATGAAACTGAACCCCAACAAATGTGTCTTCGGTGTCACCTTGGGTAAGTTCCTAGGGTACATTGTCAACCGGCGTGGTATTGAGGCCAACCCGGACAAGATAAAAGCCATCCTAGATATGAGACCACCCCGAAAAGTAAAGGAAGTTCAAAGGCTAAACGGCCGCATAGCCACTCTAAGCCGCTTCATGTCCAAATTGGCAGACCGCTGTCTGCCTTTCTTTAAGGCAATCAAAGGCAAAGGGTTCGAATGGACTCGAGACTGTCAGCTTGCGTTCGACGAGCTAAAGAGCTACCTCGCTACTGTGCCAACGTTAGCCAGGCCTGAGGAGGGCGAGGTCTTAGAACTGTACCTCTCGGCAAGCGACGAGGTGGTCAGTTTGGTACTAATAAAAGAAGTAGATCGGGTCCAGCGGCCCGTCTATTATGTTAGTAAAATTCTGTAGGGAGCAGAGACGAGATACCCGTAGATAGAAAAGCTAGCATACGCACTGGTAATTGCAGCTCGGAAACTCCGCCCATATTTCTAGGCTCACACTGTCATCGTCTTGACTGACAAACCTCTGAGGCAAGTCTTACTCAAGCCCGAGGTTTCCGGTCGGCTGACGAAGTGGGCCATCGAGCTCAGTGAGTACGACCTCCAGTATAAGCCACGAACTGCTATTAAGGCCCAAGCCTTGGCAGATTTCATCGCCGAGTGCACGTTCAGCCTCGAAGCCCCTGGGCCGGTTGAGCCCGAGATCCCCAGTTCGGGTGAGCCCGGAGCTCCCAAGCCAATAGATTCTGAACCCCGTGAAGTAGCAGCCAATGTGACATCTCTCCTGGTTAGGCCAAATGCGAACTGGAATGAGGAGCCCTGGATCCTTCACGTAGATGGCACCTCGAACCAGCAGGGTAGCGGGGCTGGAATAGTCCTACGTGGCCCGGGTGGCACGAAATTGGAATACGCACTACGCTTTGAGTTCGCGGCATCCAACAACGAGGCAGAGTATGAGGCATTGATAGCCGAGCTGAACGTAGCGCAAAAGGTAAGAGCAAAGCACATGGTTATCTGTAGTGATTCCCAGCTCGTGGTCAACCAGGTTAAGGGCGAATATGAAGCACGCGAGCTCACTATGATCACATACTTGGCAAAAGTAAAGGAGGCTCTACTCAACTTCCAGTCACACTTCATCAGGCAAATTCTGAGGCCAGAGAACACTGAGGTCGATGCTCTGTCCCGGTTAGCCAGCACGAGTCACAACACCATGAGAGCCGTGTACATAGAGGACTTACCTCGGCCCAGCATTCTCGGTGGGGCTGAGGAGGTCACTCCCGTCCTTGAAGTAGAGTCGAGCTGGATCGACCCACTCGCGAGCTTCTTGCTAGATGGAACCCTCCCTGTAGACCGCAATGCAGCCAAGAGGGTGCAGCGCCATGCAGCCAAATATGTCATAATAGACGAACGGTTGTACCGATGGTCCTACACGCTCCCCTACCTGCGTTGCTTGCGACCTGCCGAAGCCGAGCTCGTACTCCGTGACACTCATGAAGGTCTGTGCGGCGGACACCTGGGGGGCAGAGCCCTCGCCCAAAAGGCACTTCAACAAGGGTACTACTGGCCGTCGATGAAGGCAGAAGCTGTCGAGCTCGTCAGAAAATGCGACAAGTGTCTGAAGCATGCCAATATCTACCATCAGCCTACTGCCGACCTCAAGTACCTCACCAGTCCATGGCCCTTTGCACAATGGGGCATCAACCTCCTGGGACCATTCCCGCCAGCAACAGGTGGGAGAAAGTTCCTAGTGGTGGCAGTAGATTACTTCACAAAGTGGATAGAAGCTGAACCTCTGGCAATAGTTACAGCCCGAAACATACAGAACTTCTTTTGGAAGAACATAGTATGTCGCTTCGGGCTACCTCAGGTACTAATCTCTGACAATAGCAGGCAGTTCGAGGATATCAAGTTCCAAGAATGGTGCCAAAATATGGGAATTCGTCAGAACTTCACATCGGTCGTACACCCGGAGGCAAACGGTCAGACAAAAGTAATGAATAGAGCCATCCTCTGCGGACTGAAAGTATGACTAGACTGAGCTAAAGGGTTGTGGGTGGATGAGCTACCAAGTGTTCTATGAGCTCACCGAACTACGGAGAAAACTGCCACGGGACGATCAGACAAACGGAGACGAGTTACATACCAACCTCGACCTACTGGATGAGGTAAGAGACCTCGCGCACATCCGGACAGCGGCCTACCAGCAAAAAGTAGCTCGGTACTACAATGCCAGAGTAAAGAAGCGGAGCTTCCGCGTTGGCAACCTGGTTCTCCGTAAGATCATGGTACCCGAACCCGGCGTGGGCAAACTTGGACCAAATTGGGAAGGGCCCTACAGAGTAAAGAGAGCGCTCGGGGGGGCATACGAGCTCGAAACCTTAGAGGGCAAACAAGTACCCCGAGCGTGGAACATCGTCAACTTAAGGCAATACTACCTATAGTCCATCAAACGAAGTGGACAAAATCGCTACCAGAGACTAAGTATTAACAGGGACATCGGCATCTCAGAGACTAAGTATTAACACCAAAATAGGCCGTGCGAGTGCAGTAACCCGGGCAAGAAACAGATCAGGCATATGGTCAGTTCGGCAAATACGGTCAGTTTGGGAGAAAGAACAACCAACACTTAACCAAAGAGAAAAGTCATTCCATTTCAAAATAAGGGAGTGGACATTTCAAACAAAAAAAAAAATTTTACGTTTCACAGGCCCAGAGCTACTTCTTCATTATCAGAAGGCACTTCAACGATACCCGAAGGTCCTGCCTCGCCCTTGGAATCTGGCTCACCATCAACAGCATTGGCCATCTCCTGAGTTATGCGCGAAGTGGATATGGCACTGATATCGAGCTCGGGGTACGTGTTCCGGATCATCCACCGGCTTAGTTTAAAACCCCTTCTGTACGAGTCCACCATCAGGTCATCAAAGCGCGGCGAGGCGATGTACTCATTGACGGCCTTCTTCTTGGCATCTTCGATGCCTTAAGAAAAGATATGCATCATTTCCCTAATGTCCTCCTGAAGGTATTCAACCTGATGCTGCAGATCCAGCCTCAGGTTCGCCATGTGCTTCACCACTACTCCCATGGCCTTGACTTCTCTCTGAGACCTCGCCTGCCTGGTCTGTGCAACGTGAGCAACCGCCTCAGCAGCGCGAGGAGCCGCCTCAGTAGCTCGGGATGTCGTCTCGGTAGCACGGAGAGCCCCTTCGGCAGCTCGCACCTGCCTCGAGCTCCTTTACACCTGGGCTGCCAAGGCATGGATAGAAGAGTTCACCTACCAAAAGGAAAGAACAAGTGATCAGAAGAACGACAGCAAGAGGGATAAAAGCAAAAGAGCTTGACAAAAAATCCTGATTACCACCATGGCATGAGTGACAGCACGATAGGCCACCTGGTTGAAAGGGAGATCGGTCTACGCTGCGACCTCCTTGGGGTAAATGGCCTCCCTACTCTTCTGAAGAGCGTGGTTCGACGACAACACACTCCTGAATTCCCCTTGGGCTCCCAAGCTCCCTGTGTAAGCAGACACAGAGTAAGCGGGAGCCCCCGTGTAAGTAGTCTTAGCATAAGGGGCCTCTGCCGCTTCTTGCATTGGAGGAGCCATCTCGAGCTCCCTGGGCGGATCCTCTGACGGGTAGTTTGGTACCTCGGGCTCCGCATCCTGGGGCAGCTCGGCACGAGTTCGTTTGGCGACTCGCTTCCTCCTCTTCATGCCTTGAAACAAGTGCCCACCACGAGTCCTTTCTGAGTCCATCACACCTGCAAAAAGAGTTCGGCATCAGAAAAAACAAAAGAACAACAAAAACAAAAAACCTCTGTGTAAGGAACCTACCCGAACTCAGGCCGGCCGCAATGAGCTTGACCTACATCAGATACTGATGGCATTTTAGCCCAAGTCGCGCCCATTGCCGAAGGCCCTTTACCGTCTCTTTATCAAGCGTAACACCGAAGTCAGGGGCGGCCATTCCCCACCCGGTCTGAAACGGCCACCCCAATACACTTTGCACCCCGAAGTAGTCCCGCTTCCACGCCGGGACCTTGTTGGGAAGTTCATGTAAAAGCTTAAAACCCGGGCGAGGAAACAGGTAATACGCCTGCCTACACCCGGGAAGGGGACCCACTTGCTTCTTAAGCATCAAAATGGAAGAGAAGATCTCCAAGTGTAAAGGAAATCCCTGTTCGCAAAATAGGGAGATTGTCCCCACCAAGTTACGAATGGAGTTCGGGGGAAGCTGGCTGACAGTAACGCCGAAGTGGTTCATGACCTCGACAAGGAGAGGGTGGAAAGGCAGGCGCAACCCCGCAGTGAGCTGCTCCCGGAATATCACGATCTCATAAGGCCCGTGCTCCCAAGGGAAACTGCCCGAAGGTATGAAGTAGGCGTACTCCCCAGGCAGGTTAAACTGGGTAATAAGGGATTGAAGCCCCTCGGGCGTCATGGTCGAGGGCCCAAACTTGTCTAACTTCCGACCTCGACGAGAGGTGGATGCCAAACTACCCGAGGCGACTCGGCCTACGGGCTCGAACTCTTCCTCAAGTTCTACCTCAGGTTCGCTAGGACCGTCGGGGGATGCAACTCAGTTCGTAGAACCTGCATCGGACCCCCTTGAAGAACTGTCTGAGCTATCCGAGCTAGACATCGGGAGGAGAAGATGGATTCTAGGAAAGTACTCACCCGGAAAAAGGCTTGAACAGACTGCGGAAACTTGAAACACGAGCTAAAATCTTGAGTGCGAATTAAAAGCCTGGATGCGAGCTGAAACTTGGACGCGAGCTCAAGAAATAGCGCAGAAGTGACAAAGCAACTGGGGACCCCCACTATTTATACCCACAATAACCGAGAATCAATGGTTCAGATCAAAGCCAACCCGACGGCCCGCAATCGCGCTGACCGCACGTGCCCTGAGACCGAGACGCGGTTGGCGCATGTCTTTCTGAAACTGATAGAACGCCAGCGCACGTCTCCTCGCATTAAAGGCGACAGCGGCGCGTTTTTTCAAATTTGAAAAGACCCGCTGTCACGTCTCCTAGCGGCGCGCTTTTTTGAAGTTTGAAATAAGCGCGTGCCGCCACGTCTGTCAGCATTTTTGGACAGATTGGCGCTTTTTCCGTCTCTTTGGCGCTCGATAAACCCGGAAAAATCCGGACGAACACCTCGTGCTATCAATCAAAACCAGTTCGAAGTACGAGACAAATCCACCTACCACCTCGCGACTCCTCGCGCCAAGGCAAGTCCCTTAAACACGAGGAGTGGGGAGCAATTGATATAGGAAGATTTGGCCTGACCTCGTAATCACTCAACACGTGGCAAAGACAACAGCTCGGCATGACAGCACGCCCAAGACGTGAGCTCCTAGAGGAACCAGCGGTCCGAACTCCCTACAAGGAGCCCGAACTTCCCGTAAGGAGCCTGAGCTCTCCCTTGAGCCCCGAGCCTTACAAGCACAAAGGGCAACGACCCGAACTGGCCTGCCCCATGACAGTTCGGGACACACCTCTATCCAAACTCAAGACTTCACCTCGTTCACCACTCCAGCACTTCGCCTCCAGGACGCCAAACTGAACAATCGTACCACGCCTGACACCGATGAAGTCCGTACCCAGGGGCGGCGCACCTGACTGACTTGGGATCTGACGCTTGAGAGCCGCACTCCAATGGCCACTTGCCACTGCCACCTGCTACCGCCATCTCCAATTGCAGAGACGGCTCTGACAAAGAGAGCAGTGGCGGTTCTGTCCCAGTAGAGGTGATGACACCCGAACTGGCAAGAGCGCAGAGATAATCATACCCGACCTGACAGAAGCTTAGGAGTGAGTGCGCGAGGTGGTTATAAAAGGCTCCCTGCCCCCCAAGAACGAGGTATGTGAACTTTGCGCCATCTGGTTCTATCTTGCCTTTGAGAGAATTCTAACTTGAGCTTCGGAGCAATCTCACCGGGTTCCCCCCGGAGTTTCCTCATCTTCTCTGTTTTAGGTTCCCAGTAGTTCCGTTCAGAGGCAAGGTCGTTGACAGGTAGAACCGGCCGGATTACGCACTATCAATAACCATCCAATTAAGATTTGGATATCCTAGCTCCAATCCCGGATTCGACCCGATCTACCATACCCATCAAATTCTAGGTGTTTCTAGACCCTCCAATAGACCTCATACATTGGATTGGGTCGTTGAGTCAAAATTCACATACAAAAGAGGGAGGCAGCCACAGCCAATAAGGGGTGAAAGAAAGTGAAGCCAGGCCTCTCAGCCAGTAGCACCAATACTGCATCTGAGCCAGTGCCTACGACAAAAGAAAACGAAAACCAGCAGACCATGACACCTGAATGGAGCGATTGTGGCGCAGCCGGATCAGACGGCAAGCCCAGCGGTGGCGTCGATGCTCGGGAGCGCCACAAGCTCGCCGAACGTGAACGCCGTAAGTCCATGCGAGAGCTCTTCCTATCTCTCCATGCTCTCCTCCCTCACGCCAACACAGTCCGGAAAGAACAGTCGGCCATCCTTGACGAGATAATCAAATACATCCCCTTAGCTGCTGCTCGCCTTCGCTCACTTCAGAACCGAGGGGATTCTCCCTCCAGCTCCGGCATCTCCAAGGCCTCGCCGACTGTTCTTGTCTCCGACCGTAACTCGACCTCGCCCAACTCTACAGACTGCGACATCCGAGTCGCTCCCGAGTCTTCCTCCTCTGTGGCCATTCGTATACGAGGGGACCGCGTCAACGTTTCTCTGTCCGATACCAGGGGTAATTCAAAGGCATTCTTACTATCTGCCATCTTCGATGAGCTCGAAGCTCATCAACTTGAGCTTATCCGATCTACCCATTGTCGTGATGGAAACAAAATACTTCATCATTCTGAAAGCAAGGTCTGTGCTGCTACCCAGGATTTAATTTGTTATGTTCTTTTGTTTTTGATTCTATGAACATGATGATGCATTTATCAAGGTCGTTACCCATTAAACTTTTTCTAACTATATGAACTGGGTTTTCATTTCTTTTTCTATTTTGATTACAGATTTGCGATGGGTTGGATAGATCTCCAGCTTTGTTGAAAGCAAGACTGCAAGAACTAGCTTGCAAACTGCACCGGCTTAGAAACTCATCCTCGCTTAAGGAATCTTTTGACCAGCTAGACTAGACTAAATTGATTCACGTCATCATTCAGCTATAGTCTTCTCTCTCTGAGTCTCTGTCTGTTTGAAGTTGATAAATGTAATTAAATAATAGTCGGGATCAAGGGATTAAGGCTGGGTTGAGCTTTCATCAATCTCAAGTTGTTTTTGTTGTTTATGGCACCCCATCTATCCCTTCAAATCCCGAAGAGACGGCTTATCGGGAAAAAAAAAATCACGAAGAGGCGTTTAGATTAAAAAAAAAAAAAATTGCCATTGAAATGAAATATGAATGGATCGTCCGTTCTCATTTATATTGTTCTTGTTATCAGGACAGCTTATCTTTGTTTAATTTGTTTATGGAAATTATTAGACCATGTGATTGTCCACGCATTAATCTATGAGATCTGACTTGTACCCTTCAACTATTAGAGAAATCAAAATATACTATTTATAGTACTGTAAATGCAAGTATGCAACAAAGCTGATCATGGAACGGCATTTGTCGGTTATTTTGCTTTCTGGGTTCTGTGCCAAACAGAAGGCGAGAGGATACCATTTATTTTGGGACTTCTGAATCAATCAAGATGTAAGCAAATGCCCATTTATTTATTATTATAATAATAATAATAATAAGGCAGAACAAAATAAGAAGTTTGAATTAATTAATTATATAAGCTAAACAAAACCTGAAATGAAGTTTCGGTTTGGAAGGAGTATAAATATAAATATAATCATTTTATATGTATTTGTATTTATACTTTTTTCAAACTGAGCCGAGATGATTTTGTAGATATTCTCCATTACATATTTGAGAGCTAGCTAGCACATAGTGGCTGAGTTATCCATTTAGCCACTTTAGATTCATGGATTGATTTACCTTAGATCATCAAACCCGCCTTGATTCACTGCAAATCAATTCTACAAACTTAAGTTAATTAGGCGAATGACATTATTAATCTACTTACTTAATTTGACTATGATTTGCGAAATAAATTACTCAGAAGTACTACCAATGAATAACAAGCTCATCATAACAACGATAAAGGAAATATAACAGTATCAGGAATTACATGAACTAATTAATGTGGAACCTAACTAGTCTAGGCAACTAAGATCAGCAGACAACCTGTGGACTGTGGTCACTGATTTTAGCCATTTCTCATTTTCAGTCAAAGTTAAAAATTCCAAGGAATGAATTTGATGGAGGCATTTAATTTTCAATCAAATTAAGTAATTGGGATCAAGTATGCACAGCATAATAAGCACTTTCTAAATATTCTCATAACTATCAATAGCTATTTTTAATACTTTTTAAGTGTAGGTTAAGGGTATATTTTAAGGGACAGATGTCAAAAAATTTTCTAAATACTCATTGGATGTGTTTATAATGCTGTGCCTACCTGATATTTTTTCTATGTAAGGCAGTAAAAAAAAATGAATCCACTTAGATTATGTTTGGTTTGAAGGAAAAGGTAAAAAAATCTATACAAAATCTGTAAAGTTTTTCTTATTTTTTCTCTTCCTTTTCTTTCAAATCAAACACAATCTTAATATCTCATATTCTTATTTGTTTAATTTAATAATTAGACTAACCAAATATATTGAAAGCATGTAGAGAACGTAAACCTAACAAAACCACTATAAATTACAATCCAGAACCTCAATCGTTGACCACTCAGCTATGAATATATATACCAGATACCCAAAATAAGAGACCCATGAAGAACGTGCGTGGAAGTTGCCATTTCCCAATCTTCATCTATACGTGTTAGCTTTATGGGGAGTTTTGATTCCAGGCCCACGTGCCCATGTATCCTTATGCCCATTCAAATCTGAAATTTGATCGAATTGTGTTAGTTTATTCCAATCTGACGGTTGACTATTTGTTTTGGCGCGTGTTGTCAGGGTGATCAACGGATGGAAACAGTCCCTGAAGTCTACACTGGCTGCTGGGCAATGCAGTGTTGATAATTTGTCATAAATCTATCATTTGAAAAGTGGAAAGTTAGATGGTCATTATTTTCTGGAAAATTGCACCAAGAAATTATATTTTCCAGAAGACCGGAGAAAGTAAACTTCTCAGTAATTCTTGCATCCCAATCGTGAATTGATTTCTGGATGGAAAAGTCCAAAGTCCATACGCTATGGATTGAAACTTTAATATCAGAAGTAATACATTCTAGCTTTTTGGTGGCAGACTATTTGGCCTGGCAATTGGATTGGGTGGGTCGGGTTCGGGTTGGGTTAAAGACATTTTGAGTTGATTTTGGGTCGGGTGGGTTTTCGAGTTGGGTTGGCAAATTCTTAATCCTAACCTTAAATGAATGGATTAGGGTTGATCTATGGGTCAATTCAGGTCATTTTAAAAAATAAAGAAAAAAATACATGAAAAATGTCAAAATTAAAGAAATTAATCTTAAAATTCTAAAAATAAAATAAAAAACATAAATATTTAACAATTTAAAAAATAAAGATTAAAGAGTGAAAACTTCTAACACTATATAAATAATCCTAATTAAACATGACAAATTGACAATCAGGTCAGTAGATTGACCCATGACCCAACCCAGTTTTTTCCGGGTCCAATTGGGTCATTCTCAAATTCAAGACCTCAGATAACTAAATATGAGACCCTAATCCTACTTTTCCAGATTGGATTGGATCGGGTTCACAGGTTGGGTTTTTTGGCAGGACTCATTATTTTTTAGTTAGGTGGTTCATGATAAACATTCCAAACATTAAAGTGTTTAAGTTATTAATAGTATTTAATATCCAAACCTATAATCTAAATCCCAGAGATAAGATTTGATTTTGCTTGGAATATTCAGCATCAAATTTGATCTTCGATTGGAGGTTAGAAGTAAAGGAGAAGAGAAGGAAGGGAAAGATCATCGGGCTAAGTCTGTGTTAGTGCTTTGGTGGTGCTATTGCTTTGCACTTAACTCAAGAGGAGGTCTTTGGTCAGTAATTTCCAGGGAGAAGAGTTAGAATCATTGAGAGAGTGATTAGGGTGAACCCAGATTTACTACTCACTTTCTCTACCCGCACTCTTCCCATTGTGTATTGCAGCAGCTGCATATCTCACTAGACCTGTTCATGGATCGGGCCGGGCCGGGTTTTTGTTCTGTATTAACAGATTTTTCTAAGGCCTGAGTCCGAGCCCGGCCCGACCATCAGGCCTACAACTTGGGTCAGAGCCCAGCCCTCATAAAAAGCCCGAAGTCCGGGCCTGGGCCCGAGCTCAAAATTTATCCCATGTTGTTACTATTGCTGAAAAGGCTGAATAAAGACAGAGAGAGAGAGAGAGAGAGAGAGTGAGAGAGGAATTATAAAGAAAAAAATAAAAAAATGTATATATTAAATTATAAATATATATTTCAATAAATATTATATTATTTATATATTTTATATAATATATAAAATACATAATATGTATTTTATAAAATATATAATGCTGAATCGGGTCGGATTGGGCTTTTTTGACAAATCCCGAGCCCGGCCCATAACACAATCGGGCTTACTGTATTAGGCCCACGGGCCTAATTACATGACCAAGCCCAACTGGGATGGGGGCCGGGCCATCGGGCTACTTGGCCCATGAACAGGTCTATATCTCACAATATAAAATGGCGATGTATGGCTGCAATTCAAAGCAAATAGAGAGTAAACCTTCGTCTCGAGAGGAAAAGGGATTCTTTTTTTTTTGTAAATTTGGCGGTTTTCTGGCAATTCTCTGGTGTTAGTTTGTGGGTGTGTTCTGTTTTGTTTGAGCTGGGTTCAGATCGCTTGGACCATATTGTATATTTTTCTCTATTTTCTGTTTTTAATAATTTTATTTTCTTTATTCTTCAGAAAAGAATTGATCTTCAATATATCTAATTTGATTTGACCTGTTAACTCCAGCCCATATATCTAATTTGATTTATCTCTGCCCATTTATTTAGTAGCTTGAATGTATGGAAATATATAAAGTCATTTATACTCATTTGAGAAAGAGTACAAACACAAATATTTACAGTGAAAATACATACAAAATAATACAGCACATAAGGATTTTCACTCTACGTATTTGCATTTATACAGCACACATGGCTGAGCTGGCCTTGCGAGATACATGGCCGCTCAGCCATCGCTGCCCTGCTACATCATCCTAGCTTGGCCACATTGGCATAGCTTGGCCATATCGGCCTAGTTTGGCTGAGCTACGTTATTACTGTGGCCCCCCATCTTATCCTTCCAGCCACGTCAACTATACGTCGCACGGATGAGCACGACTACGGATAATGAGGAATAAGGAAGACGACTCCACTGGGGAACAGGACTCTATCCCGAAAACCACGATGGCTAACCTCATCCCGACAACTCTAGAAGCCTAATCCGACTAGGACACTGATCCTCAGCTATAAAAAGGTAGTCTATGCTCGAGGTAAGGGATCTAACTTCTAACACCCGTACTGCTACTTAGCTCGGACTAGCATCCTTATAGCTCGGCCCAACTATCTACCACCCCTACTGACTTGAGCGTCGGAGTAGTTACCCGGTGATAACTCCTCAAGCCTCTGATTTCTACTTCCTTGATCACAGGTCTTGAGGAGTGGCCTCATCCTTGTAGCTCGGCCCCGCTCTGCCAGCAAAGAACTATCTGGTTGCTCTCCTCAATTCGTGCACCACCTCAGATTGAGCAGCATCAGATTGGCACCATCTGTGGGAACCGCACAAAAAGCCTTTACCAAAGGCAACATCATCCTTCGCACGCGTTGGTGCACTCAGTTCGTGCACCCCCATGTGCACCGACACGCACGAAGGATGATCCTCACCTCAAAGACCCCAAAGCACACCAAGCAGACAAGGGCATAGCGCGGTCCAACCAAGAAAAGCAAGATACAACAAGAAGGTCGGCCCCTTCCATCCGCTCTCATAACAAGACACACCAAACCACACGGATCCCTGCAAAGGAAAGACTTGGCAAACGAATGCCACCTGACGTGGTCTCCGTCGCTGAGTCTAGCTCTGTGAAAGACCGTGCCACGTGCCCTAAGAAGGAAAGGGAAATGCACACTGCGGACCAGGACCAAAGGGATGACGAGATTCGGGAACTCCGACAATGCTTAGAAGAGCTAGAGCACAACACCACCGACCGTGCCCACGGCCAAAAAACCACCCTTCACCCAGGAAATTGTGGACGACGCACCTCCCACAGGATGGCGGGCACCTCAGCTTGATAAGTACGATGGAAAACTGATCCCGTCGACCATATCGAGGCATTGAAGGCTAATTTAATGTTGTACGAATCCTCCGAGGGCTTGATGTGCAAAACCTTAGTAGCCACCCTCGCAGGTCCATCCTTAACCCAGTATTCCTCCCTGCCTCCACGCTCAATAGCGTCGTGGGAGCAACTGGAAACCCAGTTCAGTGCTCAGTTCACAGTGAGTCAAAAGCATTAGAAGACCTCGGCTAGCCTCATGTAGGTGCGATAGAGGAAAAACGAGTCCCTCAGGGACTATCTAGCAAGATTCAACAAGGAGGCACTACACGTCAGGAACCTAAACCAGTCCGAGGTTGTCACCGCTATTCAACACGGCCTCCACCCATCCCCATTCAACTTCTCCATCTCCAAGAACCCTTCGCAAACCTTGGTTGTGCTAATGAGCCATGCGCAGAAATATATCAACACAGAAGAAGCACAGACACAGCTACGGGATGAGGAAGAGAGGCCCAACAAGAGGAGGAGAGATAATGAGGAGCGAAAGTCAGAAAGATCAGATCGGGACCATAAGAGGCAAGACCGCTGACCCGACCACAGACCATAGACACCCTCGCCAACCTATCGGAACTTCATGCCACTCAATATGCTGCGGTCTAAAGTCCTAATGCAAATTCGCGATCACAACTACGTTCGTTGGCCTGAAAAGATGAAAATGCAAAGCAACAAGAGGAATCGCGACAAGTATTGCGAGTTCCATAGAGATTATGGCTACGACATGAAGAATTGCTTCGACCTGCGCAACCACATTGAAGACCTAATCAGGTGCGGATACCTCGGTGGGTTCATCAAGGGCGAGAAACCGACACAGGAAGAACAATGCACGGAGGATGCTCAACCACCACTCCAAGCTCCCCTGCTGGTGTGATCCACGTCATATCAGGTGGAATCGCCACAAGAGGGGAGAGTAGCTCGGGGCACAAGAAGTATGCGTGACTGTGCGAAATCGACAACTGGCAAGAAGAAGTGCGGCCAATCCATCACATTCACTGACAATGACCTCCGGGGGGTTCAAACCCCGCATGATGATGCCTTGGTAATCACAATCGAGGTGGCCAATCTCGAGATAAGACGGATACTGGTTGACACGTTAGTTCCGTCAATGTATTCTTCGAGGGTGCATTTGAAAAGCTCCGCATCAACAAAGAGCGCCTCACCCCCGTTAACACTCCCCTAATGGGCTTCTCTGGGGAGTCCCTCCTGCCCACTGGGAGAATAACCCTTCCCCTACTGATTGGAGACGGTGACATTACTATGACGACCATGGTGGACTTCATTGTGGTTCGTTGCCCCTCTTCGTACAATGGCATTCTCGGTAGCCTGACCCTTAATGCTCTGTAAGCTACGGTCTCCACATCCCATCTTGCCATGAGGTTCCCCACCGAATATGGCATAGGGGTAGCACATGGAGATCAAAGAACTGCGAGGTAGTGTTACTTTCTCTCTTTCCATGGACCACACCCGATCGCAAAAACGCTGATGACAAAAGCTTATGACTTAAGGGACAAGGAGCGGACATAGCGCAGCCAACCTATCGAAGACCTCATCTAGGTGCCGCTTAACAAAGAAGACCCCGAGAGGACCGTCCAAGTTAGTTCTCTCCTAAATGACCGCCTCTGGGAAGAGCTTATACAACTACTGAGGGACCACACCAACGTATTTTCCTGGTCGGCGGTAGATATGCTAGGGATTGACCCCCCCAAAGTCATCAAACATTGTTTGAACACCGAGCCCCGCTATCGACCTATCAAGCAGAGGAAGACGAGCTTCGCAACAAAACGGTGGCAAGTGATTGCAGATGAAGTACAAAAGTTACTCGACGCCAGCTTCATTCGGGAGGTCAAGTACCCCAACTGGCTGGCCGACGTGGTAATGGTGAAAAAAGCCATTGGGAAGTGGAGGATATGCATCGACTTCACTGACCTAAACAAACCCTACCCCAAAAACAACTTTCCTCTACCAAGGATCGACCAACTTGTCGACGCAACGACAGACCCTGAACTCCTGAGCTTTATGGATGCCTTCTCAGGGCACAATCAGATCCAAATGCATACCGATGACTAGGAGAAAATAGCTTTCATCACTAATCGTGGCTTATTTTGCTACAAGGTCATGCCCTTTGGCCTCAAGAACGTCGGCACCACTTACCAACGGCTGGTAAATGAGGTGTTCAAATATCATATCGGTCAAAATGTAGAGGCATACATCGATGACATGCTAGTGAAGAGCAAAAAGGACGAGTAGCACCTTGCCGACCTAAAGGAAGTCTTTTAGTACCTTCAAGAAGTATAAGATGAAGCTGAACCCAACCAAATGTGCTTTCGGGGTCGGCTCAGGTAAATTCCTGGTGTTCATGGTGACACAAAGGGGGTTTGAGGCAAATACAGAGAAGATACAGGCCATCCTCGACATGCAATTGCCCTAAACCCACAAATATGTGCAATGACTCAATGGTAGAATAGCCGCCCTTAGTAGGTTCATGTCCAAATCCGCGGACCGTTGTCTGCCCACCTTCAAAGCCCTCAAACGACCAAAGGACTTCCAATGGACCGAGGAATGTGAATGGTCCTTTCAATAACTGGAGCGGTACCAAAGTTCGCCACCTCTCCTCACTAAGCTAAGACTAGGGGATGAGCTATTGCTCTACCTCTCAGTCGGGGATGAGGTCATCAGCTCGATACTGATCAAGGAGGAAGACCAGGTACAGAAGCCGATCCACTACACCAGCAAAGTCCTTGGTGGCGCGGAAACCCGGTACTCCAACTTGGAGAAAATGGATCTAGCTCTGGTCACCTCGGCCAGAAAGCTCAGACAATACTTTCAGGCCCATAGTATTCGAGTGCTCACCGACCAACCGCTTAAGCAGGTTCTCCAAAGGCCAGAAGCATCTGACCGCTTAATCAAATGAAGCATGGAATTGAGTGAGTTCGACATCGAATATGCACCCCAGCCCACGATCAAAGCTAAGTCCCTAGCGGACTTCATTGCCGAATGCACATTCACCACCGAGGATCCTGCCCCACTACTGCAAGTATGGACTCTACGCGTAAATGGCTCATCCAATCAGCAAGGTAGCGGAGCCGACCTTATTCTCCTCGACCCAAATGACACGGTGTTAGAGCATGCCCTCAGGTTCGAGTTTAAAGCGTCCAACAACAAAGTAGAGTATGAGGCTCTGATCGCCAGGCTACGTCTCGCCCTAGACCTGGGAGCTTGGAGAGTATAAGCCTTCAGTGATTCTTAGCTGGTAGTTAACCAGATCCATGGACAATTTGAGATGAGAATGCCCACGATGGCAAGTCACCTACAAAAGGTGCAGGAGCTTATCCACCGACTTGAGCACTTCAACATCTTGCAGATTCCTCGAGCTGAGAACATACGATCTGACGCGCTATCCAAGTTAGCCAGCTCCTCGAGAACCGACCTCAGCAAGACAACACGGTTGGATACTGTTGCCCAGCCGAGCATTGCGCAGATAGCTCTCCTTATCCTCCCGGTACATAATGACCCATCCTGGATGGACCCCATAGCACAGTACCTCCGAGAGGGCACACTTCCATAAGATCGAACATAAGCAAAGAAACTCCAACAAAGATCATCTCGGTATTGCCTTATCCAAGGTCAGCTGTATCGCCGCTCACACACTCTCCCCTACCTGAAATGTCTCTCCTCATCCAAGGCAGACTATGTCCTCAAGGAGATCCATGAGGGTATTTAAGGAGACCATCCGGCGCACACACCCTGGCACACAAGGCACTCCGGCAAGGTTATTTTTGGCCGACGATGAAGTAAGATGCATCCCAGCTAGTCCGAAGATGTGACAATTGTTAGCGACACTCCAATCTCCATCATCAGCCTACAGTTCCCCTAAAGCCAATCACCAGCCCATGGCCATTCGTGCAATGGGGGATGGACATCCTCGGCCCCTGCTCCACTGCGGTTGCTCAGAAAAAGTTCCTTCTAGTGGCGGTGGATTACTTCACCAAATGGGTAGAAGTTGAAGCATTGGCATGCATTACTGCACATAATGCCCATAACTTTTTCTTACAAAGCATTGTTTGCCGATTCGGTATTCCGCGCATCCTCATCACAGATAATGGGACGTAGTTCATTGACCGAAAGTTCGAGGCCCTCTACTCCGACCTGAAGATCGACCATCGAACCACGGTTGTACATCGATCCCAGATAAATGGGTAGACTGAGGTGATCAACCGAACCTTGCTACACGAACTGAAGACTCGACTATACCAGGCCAAAGAACTGCCGAGCATACTCTAGGCATACAGGAGTACTCCGCGAACAGCCACTGGTGAGACACCCTTTAGCCTGACCTACGGAGCCGAACCTATGGTTCCTATAGAGATTGACTCTCCGACCCTCCGGACCGATCTCTTCGATGAAGACCAGAATAACGAGGATCTCCGTGCAGAATTAGACCTGATCGAGGAAGCCCGGGACCGAGCAGTTGTTAGAATGGTAGCACAACAGCAGAGGATGGCGAAGTACTACGACACTAAAGTCAAAAGATGTGAGTTCAAGACAGGCGATCTTGTCCTTCGCAAAGTCATAGTGCCCGCACTCAGAGAAGGAAAGCTCAGATCAAATTGGGAAGGGCCATATAGAGTTACCAAGGTTATTGGTCTGGGCACCTAAAGGCTCGAAGACCTGGATGGCCACCAATATTGAGGAGTTGGAGCACAAGAAACCTTCAGATGTACTATCAATGATTCAGTATTAATAAAGAGCACCTTGTTCAAGCAAAATGTTGAGCGCCCGACACACCACATGTGCACACACCACACAGAGCACACACGCCACTACACGACTGAGTTACATGACCATGCTAATGCAACCACACATGTGTAGCTTGGTATAATCCATTGACTCGGCTGACCTCCGAACAGCTTGAGCCCACAACGCATAGCTCGGCAGTGCATCACCGACCTACCTAACTCAGCTGACCTACGAACGGCTTGAGCCTAAAGCAGAGAAGAACGCCCCTGCCCCTCAGGGCCTGAGGACGGTTAACCAAACTCTACTCGACTACCAACTAAGTCGGTCAGAGCTAGCTGAGCAACGGCTAGCCCTCAAAGGGCCCCAAAGGCTCCCAAGACCAAAAATTGAGCATCCCAAAGACGAGAGCTCAAAATGCACTCCTGCTTCACCAATCGGAGGCTAAAGATCTCGGCCAAACCAAACCTCGGCCAAGGAAAAGTTAAGGAAACAAAAATAAAATATATAAGTTGCACACAAGTTTGGAACAAGAAATTTTCATTAAGTTAAAGTAACTAGTACATTAGACGAAAGCTCGACATACCGAGCCACTACAAGAGCAATAAAAAGAAAAAGAAAGGACCCTTGGTAGCTCAATCCGTGGAAGGGAAGTTTGTGGCCTCGTCATCCCCATCTTCATCAGCGCCGTCGCCTCCACCGTCCCCACCAAGCTCATCCGAGGCTAGGGAAATTTAATCGTCATAGGCTTCCCAAGTCCATGCAACATTGGCTAGCTCAAGACAGTGAAGCAGCGCTCTCCGCTGGAAGACGTTAAAACCTGCTTCGTACGAATCCGAAGCGTACTAATCCATGTCCTCCCGAAGTTCCACTGAGTTCTTGTACCATGCCACCGCCTCCTCAGCGGCCTCTTGCTTCAACCATTCCCTCTCTGCCTTGAGTTCGGTGATCTCGTGCTTTAAGCCACGAACCAACTCTCCTTCCTCGGCCAGCCAAGCCTTCAGCTTGGTCACCTCCTTCTTCAGTTCAGCAAACCGCTTCCCCGCTGCCTGAAGCTCGGCCAGTTGTGCCTTCAACTGCAGATACTCAGAATGTTCCTTCTCATACCACCGCCACAACTCATGAAGGTGATCAACTATAGCAATGGCCGAGCACGCGTTCTGCGGACACCAGAAGCAGTTTTAGCACGAGGAAGCACACTCAAAACAACAAAGACACTTAAGTATGAACTTACCTGATCCGTAGCCTGGATGAGCGAGCACTCTAATGTGTTGCTCCTAGTATTCCCGACCTCTTCAGTGATGTAAGCCATCATCATTCCACGGAGCAGCTGCTCGGGAACTCTGGGAGTCTTTAGCTCGTCCCGATTACGAACTGTCTAGCGCGACACAAGGATGTCCGAGCTACTGCTACCCACCCCGACCTGCATAGGGAACCATCGGGCGAGCTTCCTTGGGTTCCACGACCACCACGTCCTCGTCATCGTTTCTCCGCCACCGAGCTCTCTTCTGTCGGCGAGGTGCCCTCTTGGAAGTCCCCAGGGGAGGAACTACCTCAGCACAGACCTGCGGTACCACGCCAGCCCAGCTCTGCCTCTGGCGATTCTCCGTCATCCGGTGTATGATCTCCTCTTCACTCGCCATTTCTACACCTGCATCACAGAAGCATGACAGTAAGTATGACAACAAAAAAGCAAAGAAAGTATAGGAAGGTAAAGCAACAAAAAGGACAAACCAGCCACCCTACGCATCAGCCCGCTGAGCATCAGCATCTCTGAGCATGTATACACAGTTACGTCTATCTTGTGGATCATGCTCTGAGCCGACCTTTCCTCCCAAGTAAGCACCAACCATTGAGGTTGGGGCACTCTCGTTCTTGGCTCTTGTAGCACAGCCAGGAAGGGGAGGCCCCTAGGACAATGGACAAAGAAAAAAGTCTTGTTCTAGTGCTTCACAGAGGAAGGAGCCCCGACCAGCACTTTGATGTTCTTCCTAATCGAGAAATAGTAATAGCCCTTCTGGTGAGGTTTGAGTTGAAGAAGGAAGCTCACCATACCTAGGGTCAACTCGACATTATGGGCGACGCAGTAGAATAGAAGGCCGACAAAAAACCTAAAGTAATTCGGCATCAACTCCACCGGCAATACTCGTAACCATGCAAGCACATCGACAACCCCTTCATTCAAAGGGAACCTCAACCCGACTTCCAGACAGTTCTCGTACACACAAAGTTCGTCGGGCCGAGCATCGGTTGCCATCTCACCGTGCTATGGACACCTCATTTGGAAATCCTTGGGGATGTCATATATAGTTCGGATCCGAGCCATATCCTCAAGGTCTAACGCACAGGGTGTGGTCCCAAATTGGCGACCAGCCCGCAGCGGAAGCTCGACTTCTACACTAGAGGGACCAACCTCGGGCACCTCAACCTCGGCCCTCTCAACCTCGACATCCTCGAAAACCCCAACCTTAGACTCATAGTCGAACCCACTAGAACGAGAAGAGCTAGAAGTGGAAGAAGAATGGGAAGATGAGGAAGACATCTTACCGAGCTTAAAGCCGAGGAATAAAAATAAAGCACCGAGCAACGATGACAACACCCCATCGAGCTATCCCAACAACTCCTCTCGCAAATGGCAAAGGGGGAATGCCCCTCCACCCCTTCTTATAGCCCACAGGGATGCAAATCAATGCTAGATCTACGGTAGAGATCAAGTGCCGCCTTGACAAAGCTCGGGAAAACCAATCAACGCGACTATTACCACATGCGCAAAGCCTCGGAAATCGAAATGACGACCTTGACAAGCAACGGCCAGGGCATTAATTGCTCGGGTCCACCTTGTAGCAATGGTCCAACCGCCGATGCAGGTGCTTCAGGTTCGCCCAGGCCCACCGGGTCAAGCAGTTCCCCTGATTTCCTCGGGACACCCGACAACGAATGAGGCCTCACTCTGTCCCAGCCGAGCATCCCACTCTTTGGCTTCGGAGATGGGGGAGTGGTGCTCGGATCCAGAAATTTCAGATACAAGTTCCTCGGCTGAAGGGCATACCCTCAACTACGAAGCTAGGAAAACCACAACCGAGCATCATAATAGCTCGGCACCAGCGAGGCCCTCAACTTCGAGGCTCAGCAAGCCACAACCGAACATCACAATAGCTTGGCACTTGGGGGCCCTCCGCTCCGGAGCTCGGCAAGTCATAGCCGAGCATCGCAACGGCCTCAGTTCCACAGCTCGACACCCCCAAGGGACCCATCTCTGTAGCTCGGTGCCTCATAGCCAAGCATCACAACCTCAATTCCGGAGCCCAGCCTCCATCTGGTAGCAAAAAGCCATTCCTTGGCTTACTGTCAAGCTAAGTCCCGACTTCGAAAGCTTGGTGCATCATGGCCGAGCATTACAACGGCCTCAACTCCAAAATTTGGGCCCAACTTCAAAGCTCGGCACACCATGGCCGACCATCACCACGGCATAGAAGCTCGACTTCCAGTTGGAATCAGAACCATTCCTCGACTCCACCAAGAGGATGGACTTGAAAGATCAGTTTGACACCTCGGCTTTCTATCGAGCTACGCAACAGCGCAACACTTCGGACTAGGCACTCATCCACACATCAACTTGGAAGTTCCTCAGCCGAAGAATGAATTGGACTACGTCATTCCTCGACTTCAGAACTGGGGGAGTGGTGTTTGGGTCATGGCTGAGCCAGCCCTGTGAGACATGTGGTCGCCCAGCCATTGCTGCCTGCCACATCATCCTAGCTCGGCCACGTTGGCTTAGCTCGCCTGAGCTATGCTATTACTGTGGCCCCCCATCTTATCCTTCCAACCACGTCAACTACACGTTGCACGGATGAACACGACTACGGATAAGGAGGAATAAGGAAGGCGACTCCGTTGGGGAATGGGACTATCTCGAAAACTTCAGTGGCTAACCTCATCCCAACAACCCCGGAAGCCCAATCCGATCAGGACACGGATCCTCGGCTATAAAAAGGTACTCTATGGTCGAGGTAAGGGATCCAACTTCTAACACCCGTACTGCTACTTAGCTCGAACCAGCATCCTTATAGCTCGGCCCGACCATCTACCACTCCCTACTAACTTGAGCGTTAGAGTACTTACCTGGGGATAACTCCTCGGGCCTTTGATTTCTTCTTCCTTGATCACAGGTCATGAAGCGCGGCCTCGTCCTTGTAGCTCATCCCCTCCCTGCCAGCAAGGAACTATCTGATTGCTCTCCTCAATTCGTACACCACCTCGGATTGAGCAGCATCAGAAATATATATAATCATTTAGGCTCAGTTAGAAAAGAGTACAAACACAAATATGTACAGTAAAAATACATACAAAATAATAAAGCACACAAGGATTTTCACTCAGCCTTAGTGGATTCAAATGAGCTCTTATATATGGAAAAATTGGAATATCTTCTTCTTCCTCTTCTTTTTTTCGGTAGAAATGTTAACCAGGAGTTTAATTAGCTGCCTAGTAAGAACACAATTGAAAGATTACTCCAAATCTACTACAAACAAAGATATGTAAAATGGACTATCAAGAGTGAACAATGCCAACATGAAATCTCTTATTCTTCTTCCTCCTCTTCTTCATGTCTAAAACATTTTCAATTCATAATTTTTATTTTTGGTAGACGAATAGACTATAAAATAGAGGTTTAAATCTCTTGCAAATCCCCATACACCCAAATTAGGGTAAAGACAGGACTCAATCCCGGGCTTCCGCTACGAATTCTCATCTGCCCTTACAGAATGTATCTCAAAAACATCCCACAACACATTCCAACCATATATTAGAAACATCTCACAATGACAAATAAAAAAAATGTTCTCAATGCATGCTAAGATGTATATATAAGATGTGTTATATGAGGACAGATGTGAATTCTTCCACTACAACCATCTACAGACCTTACCAGAAGACTTAATGGCACCTTCAACATTTTCATACTTATGTTGTCATTCATGGGAAATGATTCAAGTGCTTGTTATTAGTGTATTAACACACTTTTTTGCATTTAGGAAATTCTGTCTCTCTTAAAGAGTACTTCAACCCTCAACTCGAAAAAAGAAAAAAAAGTTTGAAGTCTCTAGTGTCCTTTGGGGAACAGAAGTGACACAACTGTGAACGGCAAGACTTTGTCATATAGCTAGCAATTTTAATTAATAAGATAATATTTGGATCTTCTGGGGGTACCCATTTCTCCACGCACCATTCGTGATGAAATTTTATTTTAAACCACATTGTCAGAAATGTTTCCCTTTATCATATACGTATATGTTTGATTTGATTAAAAAAATAAGAGAAAAACATAAAGTTGGTGGATCATCATAATCACCATCTGATTCATGTCCCAATTATATTGGGACAGCTACATGAATCTCATTTTTCTGTCTCATTCTGGTGACAAACATACACACATAATCTTTTAATATTTGTTTTAAATAAGTTTTCTCACTTATTTCTTTTTCTTTTTTTTTCTTTTTTTTTTTTATATACTTGTAACCTGGTTACAGTAATTATGGTTAAAGACAGAAGCTGCTTAGCTTTAACCAGAAAATATTTAGGCACAGGTAAAATTTTATTTTCACTAGAAACGGGAGTAGTGACTACACCAGCTTAGTGCTGATCCCAACTCATTTGATCCACCCAATTCATCCACCTTGGAACCCATCTCTACCACTCAATCTATTGGTGGGTCAATATGAGTCGAGTAATCCATTAGGGTGAATAGAAAAGGGTTAGGGTGGCTTGGGTTGATGGTATCCATTAGGGTTAGGATGGTTTGCGTTGCGAGGATTAAGATGGGTTGGGTCAAAGTCAGCTCTATCTATACTCGCCAAATCTCGAAAACTAAACAATAGTTAAAATAACTCAAACTCAAGCCTCTTAGTGCATTCACATCCCATTACAATTTCAAAGCACCATGCCACATGTCATTTTGGAATTAAAAGTGAAATAAAATAGATTTTATTAACTTTCGTGTTCACATACAATTTTACACAAAAGCAATTTTATAAAGTAATTTTATGAAAAAGACTTTTACAAAAGTACTTTTACACAAAATCACTTTTATGAAAATACTTTTATGATAGCATAAAAGTACTTTTATGAAAGTACTTTTACGAAAGCACTTTTACAAAAATATTTTTATATGAAAGCACTTTTGTAAAAGTACTTTCATGAAAGCATTTTTATAAAAGCACTTTTACGAAAGTAATTTTATAGAAGTACTTTTGTGAAAGCACCTTTATAAAGTTATGCATTTTTTTTGCATTTTCTGCAATTTTTTTACATTTTTTGAAATTTCCTGGTATTTTCTACAATTTTTTGGTGCTTTTCTGCATAACTTTTGCATTTTTCATGCATTTCCTGCACTTTTCTAGTATTTTTTGTATATTTTTTGACTTTTCTACAAAAGTTCTGAATTTTCTGCAACTTTTTAGTTTTTTTTTTTTTGCATTTTCGTTATTTTCTGGTATTTTTTTGTATTTTCTGCAATTTTTTGTATTTTTTGCAAATTTTTCTACTACTTTTTACATTTATCTATAATTTTTGCATTTTCAGGTAAATGATGGGTTGACCTGACTCGTTTTTGTCACATGGTAGTCTTGAGAGAAATGCTATAATATTATACATTTATTATATTGAACAAAAATAAATATTATACATAAGATATAATTTTATCAATATTGGAAATGTAATACGAAATTTAATGTCAACCTAGAAATCAAAATTTTTTTGGGTCGTGGGTTAGTGGTTTAGGTCAAATGAATTGATTGATGATATGATGGTTAAATAATATATATTTAAAAAGTAACAAAAAAGTACAAGAAAATCAAAAGAATATATAAAAAATTATATACTAATTTTGTCAAACAAAAATTAAGTGTGATAAGTAAAAATTATTTATATAATGTAGATGAAACATATAATCTAAAACTAATCCTAAATCAAAGCTATTTTCTTATCTAAATGATGGGTCAATGATCCAACTTTTCAAAGAAATTCATGATGTCATAATTAAATAATAAGTATTTAAAAAAAGATTAAAAAAAGTACAGAGTTTTGCCAAAGACATTTTGGAGCATTTCTAATGTTATATAATCCTCATATTAAATAAAATAGTTGTTAAGACAAAAATTATTTTTATTTAAGATAGAAATGTATGTAACACAAAATTTAGTATAATAATAATAATAATAATAATAATAATAATAATAATAATAATAATAATAGTAATAACAATAATGATGAAGGAAGATTTGGCCCGACCTCGCAAATCACGTCACGTGGCAAAAAACAAGTAGCTCGGCACTTAAAACAGCGTACCAAGGGTACAAACGCCAAAGGGAAGAGACCAGCGGTCCGAACTCCCTAGAAAGTGCCCGAACTCCCTACTTAGAGCTCGAACTCCCTACAAGGAGCCCGAACTCCCTGCAAGGTGCCCGAACTCCCTACTTAGTGGTCGAACTCCCTGCAAGGAGCCCGAACTCCCTACAAGGTGCCCGAACTCCCTACTTAGTGCTCGAACTCCCTACGAGGAGCCCGAACTCTCCCTTTGGCCTCGAGTCGCACAAAGCAGAGACCCGAACTAGCTCGTCCTATGACAGTTCGGGGCCCCCCTTATCCGAACTCAAGTCTTCGCCTCACGCACAGCTCCAGGCACTTCGCTTCCGGAGCATTGAACTGGATGAACCACGTCGTACCTGACACCGAAGGAGTCCGTATCCAGGGGCGGTGCACCTGACTGACTTGGGATCTGACGCTTGACGGCCGCATTTCAAATGGCCACCTGCCACCGTCACCTGTCACCGCTACCTCCAGTTACAGAGACGGCTCCGACAAAAAGAGCAGTGACGGTTCTGCCCCAACAGAGGCGATGACGCCCGAACTGGTAGAAGCACGGAAATACTCATTCCCGACCTGACAGGAGTCTGGGAGTGAGTGTGCAAGGTGGTTATAAAAGGCTCTCCACCCCCAAAGAGGAGGTAGGCAAACTTTGCGCTATCTGGTTTTACCTTGCCTTTGAAGGATTCTAACTTAAGCTTCGAAGCCTTTACGTCGGGTTCCCCCCGGAGCTTCCTCATCTCCTCCGTTTCAGGTTCTCTGCTACTCAGTTCAGAGGCAAGGTCGTTGACAGCTAAGACCGGCCGGATTGCGCATCATCAATTGGCGTCGTCTGTGGGAACGCTTCAAAAAAGCCTCCCTCCAAACTCTCATACCCCCTTTTCTTCTTCAAAAAACCCAACATTCATGGCCTCTTCCAGCAACGCCGGACGTGGCACGGAGACAAACACCACTGGGGAACAACTTCAAGTTCCCATGGTGTGCGTTGGACAGTTCACCATCCCCCTTTCGGTGGATGGAATCCCCAGCTTGAATGCGCCACAATCAGTGGCGCCCGTAAACCTTCCTGCCACAACCTTTACTGAACCGACTGCCGTCCCCCTGCCAGCCAGCCAAAACCGGTTGGACGACCTGATGCAGTGCATGCGGGCAATGCAAGCCCAAATGCAATAGTTCCAGCAACACCAGCTTCACCAGCACCAAGTGCTACACAACATCTCCCAGTATCACTACCAACAACAGTTCCCCCAACTACCACTGAACCAACCACTACTTCCACCTCGCCACCCTGCTCCGAGGCCGGTCAAGGCCTCCCCACAAGATGGACGCCCCCACCAAGGAAAGGCCTCCAGGCCCTAGAACCCCCCTAACAGGCAGACCTCGTCCCCAGGCCGAAGAGAGAAAAAAATCATCCCCGCCTCGCAGCTCGCAGGCGGGTCGGGAACCTCGCCCGCGAGATCGGCACCTCGGCGCTCCAAGCCCGAGTTCCCACTCACGGAAAACCGATTCGGTGCCCTGGCAGCAGCAGACTACCAGCATTCCGGGCCCATCGAGCTTGACAACACGGAGGCCAGCAGTGCCAGTACAAGGCCCACTCAACAACGAAGAAGCCGACAAAGTCACCGAACCGCCACCCACGTCCTGTCAAAGCTCAGAGGCAAAGAAGAGACGAGCTCGGACGAGGTAGGAGTTGCCCCGATTCTCTCAGTTCCTTCCCCTCTCGCATCAGAGCTCCTGGTGGTCCCCTTGCCCAGAGATTTCAAGCTCCCACCTCTGGACAAGTATGACGGGTCCTTCGACCCCAACGACCACGTTGAGGCTTTCCAGTCCCAAATACACCTCGCCAGGGCCAGCGAATCGTGCATGTGCATGGCCTTCACCACCAACCTCAGGGGGGAAGCCCGCACTTGGTATAGGAACCTGGCCCCCGGGTCGATAAAGTGTTGGGCTCAGTTCGTGCAGGTCTTCACCGCACACTTTGTCACTAGCAAACGGTGCCCCAGAACAGAGGAAAGCATCTTCGGAGTAGTCCAAAAGGAAGGAGAATCCATACGGGGCTACATCAAGCGATTCAATGAAGCATGCTTGCAGATACCGCGATTGGACCCCGCGGTGCAGCTCGCGGCGGCAAAAAGAGGGGTAACGCACAAAGAATTCAAATGGCACATGGTAGCTAACCAGCCCGCAACCGTGGCCGAATTCCTCAAGCTCGCGGACAAGTTCATGAGGACAGAGGAAGAAATCAACCAACGAACCGAGGGCGGGAACGAGAAAAGAAAGAGGGAAGTCGAGCCCTCCAACCCAGTCGACAGGAAAAACCCGGCCCGAGAGCCGAAGCCGAACCAGTCGTTCCAAGCTCCCCTAGCAGTTCGGACGGATTACACGCCATTGAACACAAGGCGGACCGAGATCTTGATGACGATCAAGGACGCCCCATACGTGAAGTGGCCACATCGCCTAAAGGGAAATCCGAACGAAAGAAATAAGAATTTGTATTGTAGTTTCCATAGAGACCATGGTCATAGTACCGAGAAGTGTAATAATCTCCGGGACGAGATAGAGGGGCTCATCCGTCGCGGATACTTGAGAAACTTTGTACAGCACAACAATAATAACAATAAGGCAGGTCGGCAAGGGGAGCACGAAAAGGATGCCCCCGAATCTAGCAGTAGACCTGCTGAACCGTTGCAGCGACAGCCCCCGGAAGAGAGGCCAGTTCGGGGAACCATCCATGTAATTGTGGGAGGTTCGGTGGTAGCAGGGTGTACCTCGACAGCAGCCTGGACTTCAGTTCGTGAAGCGGCCCTCGACGAACGGAACCCCCCAAAGAGACCAAAGACCGAAGAACCAATCTTCTTCACGAAGGACGACGCGCGAGGGGTCCGCTACCCCCACGATGACGTGCTTGTCATTAAACTAAGGATCAGCGACTTCGAGGTCAGACGTGTACTCGTAGATTCGGGCAGCTCGGCGGACATCATCTTTAAATCAGCATTTGACCAGCTACAGTTACAAAGGAGCGAACTAAAGCCCGCGAACACTCCCCTGGTGGGTTTCAGCGGAGAGGAAGTCAGGCCCCTCGGAAAAATAACAGTACCTGTGGAAGTCGGCACATGACCTTGTGCGGTTAGACTCAACCATGATTTCCTGGTGGTCGCGACCCCCTCCCTATACAATGTCATAATAGGGCGGCCGATCACGCATATCCTACGGGCGGTGGTCTCCACCTACTATTTGGCCATGAAGTTCCCTACGGACTTTGGTGTGGGGGTAGCGCGGGGCGACCAGCTCGAGTCCCGCAAGTGTTATGTTGCCGCCCTGAAGGAAAGCAAGGCAGCCAACGACCTCGAACTAGAGCGGCCTGCGGAGCAAGGCGAGGAACGAGCTTCGCCCACAGAGGAAACAGTCGCAATCCCGACTTCGGCTACGGACCCAGCTCGCACACTCCAGATCGGTGCTTCCGTCGAGGAGCCCCTACGAACCGAACTAGTGAGTTTTTTACTTCAAAATTTAGATATTTTTGCATGGTCCGCGGCCGATATGCCCGGTATTAACCCTGGCCTTATAACTCACAAACTTAACACTAACCCTGTAGTCAGACCCGTTAGATAGAAGAAACGCAACTTAGCCCCAGAACGCTGGAGGACGGTCGACGAGGAGGTCGAGAAGCTCCTCGCAACAGACTTCATAAGGGAAGTCCATTACCCGAGTTGGGTGGCCAACCCTGTGCTGGTAAAAAAGGCGAATGGCAAGTGGCGCATGTGCATCGACTACACCGACCTGAACCGAGCTTGCCCGAAAGATTGCTTCCCCCTCCCCAGAATTGACCGCCTAGTGGACGCGACCTCGGGACATGAGTTGCTAAGCTTCCTGGACGCCTACTCAGGCTACAACCAAATCCGGATGGACCAGTCCGATGAGGAAAAAACCAGCTTCATAACCGAGTTCGGCCTGTACTGTTACAAGGTCATGCCCTTCGGATTAAAAAATGCTGGGGTGACCTTCCAAAGACATGTAAATAGGCTGTTTCGGCCCCTGATTTAGATTGTTATGTAGACGATAGAGTGTTATGTAGACGACATGGTCGTCAAGACATAGTTTTCACAAGAATTAATACAAGACTTAGATTCTGTCTTCCAAATCCTGCGTCAGTTTAGCATGAAATTAAACCCCAACAAATGTGTCTTTGGCGTCACCTCGGGCAAATTCCTAGGCTACATTGTCAATCGGTGCGGTATTGAGGCCAACCCGGACAAGATAAAAGCCATCCTAGATATGAGACCACCTCGGAAAGTAAAAGAAGTTCAGAGGCTAAACGGCCGCATAGCCGCTCTGAGCCGCTTCATGTCCAAATCAGCAGACCGCTGCCTACCTTTCTTCAAACCAATCAAAGGCAAAGGTTTCAAATGGACCCAAGACTGCCAGCTCGTGTTTGACGAGCTAAAAGGTTACCTCGTCAGTGTGCCAACCTTAGCCCGGCCCGAGGAGGGCGAGGTCTTAGAACTGTACCTCTCGGCAAGCGACGAGGTGGTCAGTTCGGTACTAATAAAAGAAATAGACCGGGTCCAGCGACCCATATACTATGTTAGTAAAATTTTGCAAGGAGCAGAGATAAGGTACCCGCAGATAGAAAAGCTAGCGTACGCACTGGTGATAGCAGCTCGTAAACTCCGCCCGTACTTCCAAGCTCACACCGTCATCGTCCTGACCGACAAACCTCTGAGACAAGTTTTACTCAAATCCGAGGTTTTCGGTCGATTGACGAAATGGGCCATCGAACTCAGCGAGGACGACCTCCAGTACAAGCTAAGAACTGCTATTAAGGCCCAAGCTTTGGCAGATTTTATCGTCGAATGCACGTTTAGCCTGGAAGCCCCTGAGCCGGTCAAGCCTGAGATCCCAAGCTCGGAGCTCCTAAGCCAATAGAGTCTGAACCCCGTGAAGTAGCAACCAGTGTAGCATCTATCTTGGTTAGACCAAACGCGAACTGGGATGAGGAGCCCTGGATCCTTCACGTAGATGACTCCTCGAACTAGCAGGGCAGCGGGGCTGGAATAGTGCTACGCGGCCCGAGCGGAACAAAGTTGGAATACGCACTACGCTTTGAGTTCGCGGCATCCAACAACGAGGTGGAGTACGAGGCACTGATAGCCGGGCTGAACCTAGCGCACAAGGTCAGAGCAAAGCACGTAGTTATCTGCAGTGATTCCCAGCTCGTGGTCAACCAAGTTATAGGAGAGTACGAAGCACGCGAGCTCACTATGATTGCATACTTGGCAAAAGTAAAGGAGGCCCTGCTCAACTTCCAATCACACTTCATTAAGCAAATCCTGAGGTTAGAGAAAACTGAGGCCGATGCCCTGTCCCGACTAGCCAGCACGAGCCACAACGCCATGAGAACCGTGTACATAGAGGACTTACCTCGGCCCAGCATTCTCGGTGGGGCAGAAGAGGTCGCTCCCATCTCTGAAGCAGAGCCGAGCTAGATCGACCCACTCGCGAGCTTCCTGCTAGACGGAACCCTCCCCGCGGACCGCAATGCAGCCAAGAGGGTGTAGCGCCGGGCAGCCAAATACGTCATAATAGACGAACGGTTGTACCGACGATCCTACACGCTACCCTACCTGCGATGCTTGCGCCCTGCCGAAGCCGAGCTCGTACTCCGCGACACTCATGAAGGCTTGTGCGGCGGACACCGGGGGGGGCAGAGCCCTCGCCCAAAAAGCACTTCGACAAGGATACTACTGGCCAACGATGAAGACAGAGGTCGTCGAGCTCGTCAAAAAATGCGACAAGTGTCAGAAGCATGCCAATATCCACCATCAGCCTGTTGCCGACATCAAATACCTCACCAGTCCATGGCCCTTCACCCAATGGGGCATCGACCTTTTGGGGCCATTCCCACCAGCGACAGGCAGGAGAAAATTCCTAGTGGTGGCAGTAGATTACTTCACAAAGTGGATAGTAGCTGAACCTCTGGCAACTATTACAGCTCGAAACATACAGAACTTCTTTTGGAAGAACATAGTATGTCACTTCGGGCTACCTAAGGTACTGATCTCCGACAACGGCAAACAGTTCAAGGATATCAAGTTCCAAGAATGGTGCCAAAGTATGGGAATTAGTCAGAACTTCACGTCGGTCGCACACCCGCAGGAAAATGGCCAAACAGAAGTAATGAACAGAGCCATCCTCCACGGACTGAAAGCACGACTAGACCGAGCTAAAGGGTTGTGGAAAGACAAGCTACCAAGTGTTCTATGGGCTCACCGAACCACGGAAAAAACCGCCACAGGAGAGACCCCCTTTAACCTCACCTACGGCACCGAGGCGGTAATCCCGACGGAAATCGAAGTACCTACGCTGCGACTAGAAGCATATGACGAGTAGACAAACGAAGACGAGTTATGCACCAACTTGACGAGGTGAGAGAGCTCGCGCACATCCGGACTGCGGCCTACCAGCAAAAGGTAGCTCGGTACTATAACGCGCGAGTAAAGAAGAGGAACTTCCGCGTCGGCGACCTGGTTCTCCGTAAGGTCATGGTACCCGAACCCGGTGTAGGAAAACTCGGACCAAATTGGGATGGACCCTATAGAGTAAAGAAAGCACTCGGGGGGGGCATACGAGCTCGAAACCCTAGAGGGAAAACAAGTACCCCAAGCATGGAACATTGTCAACCTAAGGCGATACTACTTATAGACCGCCAAGCAAAGTGGATAAAATCACCACCAAAGCCAACAGGCTAGGATGTCGAGCTAAAGAAGGAATCTCGGCACAAGCAAGCAAAGAAAACAGGTCGTGCGAGTGCGGTAACCCGGGCAGAAAATAGACCGGACGTATAGTCAGTTCGGCAAATACGTTTAGTTCGGCAAATATGCTAAGTTCGGGAGAAAGAATAACCAACACTTAAACAAGTCATTCCATTCCAAAAGTAGGGTAGTACAAAAAAAAAATTTTGCAAGCCCGGAGCTATTTCTTCATCATCTGAAGGCACTTCGACAAAACCCGAAGGCCCCGCCTTGCCCTCGGAGTCTTGCTTGGCGTCAGCAGCATTAGCCATCTCCTAGGTTATGCGCGAAGTGGATATGGCGCTAACATCGAGCTCGAGGTACGTATTCTGGATCATCCACCGGCTTAGTTAAAACCCCTCCTATATGAATCCACCATCAGATCATCAAAACCCGGCAAAGCGATGTACTCATCAACGGCCTTCTTCTTGGCATCTTCGATACCTTGAGAAAAGATCTGCGTCCTCTCCCTGATGTCCTCCTGAAGATACTCGACCTGATACTGCAGATCCAGCCTCAAGTCCGCCATGTGCTTCACCACCACTCCCATGGCCTCGGCATCTCTCTGAGACCTCGCCTGCCTGATCTGGGAAAAACGAGCAGTCTCTTCAGCAGCACGAGTAGCCTCCTCGACAGCACGACGAGCCTCTTCGGCAGCTCGCGCCTGCCTCGAGCTCCTCTCCACCTGAGCCGCTAAGGCGTGAATAGAAGAATTCACCTACCAAAAGAGACCGAATGATCAAAAGAACCAACAAAACAAAAGCCAAAGAGCTCTAAAAAAGGAGAACACTTACCACCATGGCATAGGTAACGGCACGGCAGGCCACTTGATGCAGTGGGATATCAGTCCACACCGCGACCTCCTCGGGGAAGATAGCCTCTTTACTCTTTTGAAGAGCATGGGTCGACGTCAACACACTCCTGAAATCCACCGGGGCCCCCGAGCCCGAGGGCCCAACTCGCGTATGAGCAGACCCGGAGTAAGCAGGAGCACCGGAGTATGTAGGAGCCCCTATGTATGTAGTCTCAGCATATGGGCCCCCTGCCGGCTCCTGCATCGGAGGGACCATCTCGGGCTCCCTGGGCGGATCTTCTGACTGGTAGCCCGGCACCTCGGGCTCCGCATCCTGAGGCGTTTCGACGCAAGTTCGCATGGCAACCTGCTTTCTCCTCTTCATACCTTGACACAAGTGCCCACCCCGGGTCCCTCGCGAATCCATCACACCTGCGAAAAGAAGTTCGCCATCAGTAAAAAGCAAGAAAGACAGCAAGATAAGAGTCTCTAAGTGAAGAACCTACCCGAGCTCAGGCCGGCCGCAATGAGCTTGGCCTCCGTCAGATACTGTAGACACTTCAGTCCAAGCCGCACCCATTGCCGGAGGCCCTTCGCCGTCTCCTTGTCAAGCGTAACCCCGGAGTCAGGAGCGGCCATTCCCCACCCGGTCTGAAAAGGCCACCCCAGCACACTTCGCACCCCGAAATAGTCCCGCTTCCATGCTGGGACCTTGTTGGGGAGCTCGTGTAAAATCTTAAAGCCCGAGCGAGGAGACAGGTAGTAAGCCCGCCTGTGCCCGGGGAGGGGACCCGCTTGTTTCTTAAGCATCAAGATTGAAGAAAAAATTTTCAAGTCCAACGGAAAGCTCTCGTCGTAGAAAAAGGAGATTGTCCCCACCAAGTTTCGAATGGAATTCGGGTGAAGCTGGCCGACCGTCACGCCGAAGTGGTTCAACACTTCGACAAAGAGGGGGTGGAAAGGCAATCGCAGCCCCGCGGCGAGCTGCTCCCGAAATATCACGATCTCATCAGGACCGTGTTCCCAAGGAAAGCCACCCGAAGGTATGAATTAAGCATACTCCCCGGGCAAGTTATAGTAAGTAATGAGGGATTGGAGCCCCTCGGGCGTCATGGTCGAAGGGCTGAACTTGTCTAACATCCGACCCCGGCGAGAGGTGGACGCCAAACTACCCGAAGCGCCACGGCCTACGAACTCGAACTCTTCCTCGAGCTCTACCTCCGGCTCGCTAGGGCTATCGGGGATGCAACTTGGTTCGTAGAACCTGCATCAGACCCGCTGAAAGGACTATTTGAGCCATCCGAGCTAGACATCGGGAGTGATGAGATCCAGGAAAGTACTCACATGGACAAAAGCTGTAGACCACAGGAGCTCGGACGAACGGAAGACCTTGAGCGCGAACTGAAAAAACCTGGACGCGAACTGGATGCGAGCTGAAACTCAGACGCGAGCTCGAGAGAAATACAGAAGTGACAACTGGGGTCCCCCCTGCTATTTATGCTCACAGTAACCGAAAGGCAACGGCTTAGAACAAAGCCAATCCGATGGCCTACGGCCGCACTGACCGCACGTCCCCCGAGACCGAGACGTGATTCGCGCACATCTTTCTGAAACTGACAGCGTCGGCGCACATCTTTTCGAAACTGACGAAACGCCAGCGCACGTCTCCTCAGAAAAAATGGCAGCAGCATGTCTTTTTCAAATTTGAAAAAACGCCCGCTATCGCGCCCCCAAGTGGCGTGCTTTTTTTTTGAAATTTCGAAACAACGCGCGCACCGCTACAACTATCAGCATTTAGACAGGCCGGCGTGCTTCCCGCATAAATGGACGCTCGAAGAAGCCCAAGAAACCCTGACAACGCACCTCGCGCCAATAGAACCAAGATTCAAAGTGCAGGACAAATCTACCTGACACCTTGCGAACTCCCCGCGCCAGGGCAAGACCCTTAGCACGAGGAGTGGGGGCAATTGATGAAGGAAGATTTGGCCTGACCTCGCAAATCACGTCACGTGGCAAAAAACAAGTAGCACGGCACTTAAAACAGCGTACCGAGGGTACAAACGCCAAAGGGAAGAGACCAGCGGTCCGAACTCCCTAGAAAGTGCCCGAACTCCCTACAAGGAGCCCGAACTCCCTGCAAGGTGCCCGAACTCCCTACTTAGTGGTCGAACTCCCTGCAAGGAGCCCGAACTCCCTGCAAGGTGCCCGAACTCCCTACTTAGTGCTCGAACACCCTACGAGGAGCCCGAACTCTCCCTTTGGCACCGACTCGCACAAAGTAGAGACTCGAACTGGCTCGTCCTATGACAGTTCGGGGCCCCCCTTATCCGAACTCAAGACCGCCTCACGCACCGCTCCAGGCACTTCACTTCCGGAGCAATGAACTGGACAAACCACGCCATACCTGACACCGAAGGAGTCCGTATCCAGGGGCGGCGCACTTGACTGACTTGGGATCTGACGCCTGACGGCCGCATTTCAAACGGTCACCTACCACCATCACTTGTCACCGCTACCTCCAGTTATAGAAACGGCTCCGACAAAAAGAGCAGTGACGGTTCTGCCCCAGCAGAGGCGATGACGCCCGAACTGGCAGAAGCACGGAAATACTCATTCCCGACCTGACAGGAGTCTGGGAGTGAGTGCGTGAGGTGGTTATAAAAGGCTCTCCACCCCCAAAGAGGAGGTAGGCAAACTTTGCGCTATCTGGTTTTACCTTGCCTTTGAAGGATTCTAACTTAAGCTTCGGAGCCTTTACGCCGGGTTCCCCCCGGAGCTTCCTCATCTCCTCCGTTTCAGGTTCTCTGCTACTCAGTTCAGAGGCAAGGTCGTTGACAGCTAAGACCGATCGGATTGCTTATCATCAAATAATAATAATAATAATAATATAAAATTTCTGCACGTGCACATTTAGTACAAGTTTTTAATTTTATTTTTAGTCATATTGTTACTTTTATTAATTTTCAGTTTATATCTTAACTATGATATGTCTAAATTCAAATAATTAATATGAAAAAAAATTTCATATGTGCAACATACATGCTTAATTACTAGTATATATATAAGTGGGGATTCCCACGGGGCAGAAATCGAAGGCCCCATAGGCCAGGGAGTGCTTTCTCCATCTCTAGCCCGTCCCTATGAACAAGACAAAAGTTTCCCCATCCCCATACCCATGTGGAGAAAATCATTAATGTGGATGTGGGCTAATGAAAAAAATTGCCATCCCTAATTGGAATAAGATTTAAAATTTTATTTAAACTCAGTTTAGAAAAAGTACAAATACATAAAAAATATAAAGTTTTACACTACATATTTGCATTTGTACTCCTTCCAAACTGAGACTTGTGGAATGTTGGAATTGCTTTTGCTATTTCTATCTAACATAATATCAATTATAATATAATAATTATCAACATAACACAGTATTTGACATATTTATATTTCTATATCTGTGCATTTGAACGTCTCTCCACCCCCCTCCCCCAGCTCTCTCTTTCCATGTTTTTCGAAATAAATGTCCTTTGGAAGGCTTCAAAGGCTTCTTCCAATCGAATGCCCTTTTAAAGCGGAGAAATACTGATACATCCGATGCAGAATTCTGAATTCCAGGCCCCCCTACTATTAACCCTCTCCCCCCTATAAATCACATCCCACCTGTGAATTTAACATCAATTCACGGTCAAGATGCATTCCCCTGTATTTTGGGGATATAAAATTTTGATCTGGGCTGATTAGTCATTCTCCCCCTTTTAGAGGTCTCAAGGGATATTTGACATTTTTATGGTGGGACAGGTCTGTACATTTGAATGAATGTCCTTTGGAAGGCTTCAAAGGCTTCTTCCAATCGAATGACCTTTCAAAGGTCTCAAGGGATATTTTGACTTTTTTTTGTTGTGACAGGCTGTGGACCTTTGACACATGCTAAAACAATAGCAATCAGTTTCATAGCACGTGGAGGTTTACTTTATTTTTAGGTTATGGGCTTACTTGGGGTTTTTTTTGATAAAATATAAAAAACTTCCAATGAGGTTCATGACAATCATAAAAAACCTCCCAACTTCAACAAACACCTACATCTCTTGTAGTTTTCAAGGAATCAGCAGTTTATCTCCCTTTTGTTATTGTCGTAATGGAAATTTTAAAGTTGCAAAATTGTCCTTATTGCTTGCTTAGGGCATCTTTCAATATAATTAAAAATGTATTTTTATTAGCATAATTAAAAATGTTAAATTTGTCCCTCTAAAGTCTAAACTTTATTCGACTTAACGAGTTTACACAGTAAAGTTACGTTTGACTCAAGGGTTTTTTTAATTGAAAATTAAAAGTTCTTTTGGAGGTATTTTAATAAATCTACATTCAAATTGATAGATATAAAGGTAAAATGGGTATTTTCAAAAAATAATACATTATGTCAACATTTTCTCCTAGCACTATGATAAAAGGGAGGTAAGTCTAAGTTTTATTTTATTTTTTTCAAAACTATAGGGGTGGATTCGAGTTGAGCCAAGCCGAATAGCTAGATATTCCAGCTCGGCTCACTAAGGCAATATAAGTGCTTAAGTCACTTGCAGCAGTTTTTAGTAGTTTTTTTCTCTAATATTAAAAAAATGCAAAAATGAAAAAGGAAAAATGTAGCACATTTGAATTTATTTTATTTTGTTGGAGAGTAAGGACTAGGGGGTCCGGATCTCACACAGATAACACAGTGTGTCCTAACCTATGTGAATAAGGATTTTCTGCCAATATAACACGTTCCAACCTTCTACTAACTTTATCTAACACCACACCTCTCACCATGATGGAGGGTTGGAACTTATTTTGTTGGCAGGTGATCTAGATTTGTCTTATATTGGGAACATCTTTTGTAATTGTATTTGTTATTCATATGAAGATGTTCCGAATACACAATGGGATGTGGCAATAAGGTTAGTGTGAGCCTGTGAAAAGTAGGGATGCTCATGTATTTTTGAAACCAAATTGGTCCTACTAGTTTCTGAAAAACTGGTAATTGAAACTAAACCAAAGCTGACCAGTTAACTAGTTGACTGGTTCGGCTTATCGATTTTTTGATTTTTTTATATTTATAATATATATTATAAATAAATAATAAATAATATAAAAAATTTATATAATATAAAAAAATATATGTATAATAGTCGGTTTAATTAACTGTTGGTTTTCTATATTAGTTAACCAAAGCTGATTGGTACTTTTTTTTTTTTTGAAAATATCGGTCCGAAACCAAACTGACCAATTCGATTAATCAAAATTTCAATTCGATTTTAATTGATTTTTCGATTTTTCTTACTCACCTCTAAAGAAGATCCCAATTTGAGAGTAGGGGATACACATGTTGGGATAAATAAGCTACATTCCACCTCAGAATTCTAAATTAAACTGAGACCTAAAAAACTCAAAATTATAAATACCTTCACCCATACCCGTCCGACCCGACACCTAATCCCAACTGTATGGTGGAGTTAGGATTTAGTAAAAACCCCAAACATCTTTTACCATGTTGGTACACGGTAGCGACGTGCTTCACTCACCAACCTGAGCTTTCAACTCGATTTTCATAAATATAAAAAAAACATGGCAAATTTATTGTTAAGTCCACATCTCTAGGTGTCCTTTGGAAAATAGAAAGGGACAAGCTGTGAACGACAGGACTTGACAACATACAGGTGTGAACTTTTAGTGGTTCTCAGTTTGACACATAGCCTCAGTTTCCAATAGTTTAATAATACAAATATGTAAATTGTTGAAACCTCCCCGAAATTTCTAGCAAGTGTGGTTCATCCGTAATCTAATTTATGTTAATAGTATTCTCCTCCCTTGATATTTTTTTTCTCATTATTATACACCCCTTTCATTAACTCAATGAATGTTAATCGAAATTGTTGATGTCATCATGTCAAATTTTCAAATTTTTAAAGATCAAGATTAACCCTTAAATGAAAACATATGGTTTTATACTAACCAAAATATCCTAAAAAAGAGTCATCTATATCTTGCTTTTATAATGGATTAGGACCCGTCCTTACCCTTACCCTTACCCTTACCCACCTGCTTTGATCCATATATCCACAAATTCAATATGTTTCTTAAAAAACACAAAAAACACATAAAATGATAAAAATAAAATATATATTTTAATAAAAAGTAAACAAACATAAAAAAAAGTATTAAAAATATAATTCAACAAACTATACAAAAATTGTAGAAAAACACAAAATTTGTGAATTTTATGGTTAATAGTGAAGGACAAAATCAGAAGCCAATTATCCATTCAAATAATCAAAGTTGAGTATTTTGGTAATTTTACCTGCTTCTATCTACTCAAGATAATGGAGGGAGTGTAGATGCAACAATGTCCCAAATTTCAGGGGGAACATAGTATTATTAGCATAAAGCAGGGTGTTATTGGACTGTATAGTGGGGTCGTGTATAATAAGAGAATATTTTTATTGATTGCATTATTGTTTGAGAGACTGACAGTTCAGCCGAGGATCAGAATTTTTAGGCCTAAAGTACAATTGGGGTAGGTGTCAGCTCATAATTGATATTAATTCACGGGCATACATTGATATATAAAATGAGGGTTTTTAACATTTTAAATACTTATAACTTTACAGTGATATTCAAAAATCTGCATTGAGCCTATCCACAATTTTCCATTGTTTTAACATCTGATGGGAACTATTTTTCTTACACCAAAACAAACAGTAGTAAATTATAAACAATACTGATTTTGATTGTGTTTTTCAGTTTTTGGCCGAAATGATAAATCTCTTGTCTAGCTAGTTGTATATATACAAAATCTTGCATGAGACACAAAAGATGAGATTAACCTGTATAATATTGAAGAGATGGCGCTTTATTGTTAATAGCTATATGCTGCGTGTCCTCATAATTTACTAATTTTAAAATCGTTTTCTTCTACACAGAGAACGGGCAGCCATAGATGATTCGGCACCCACCACGTCTGTTTGTTTCATCTCTTGTCTGATTGGTGCATGCGCGCATATGATGAAGAAAAATTCTGCAGAGGCGTCGTAAGTGGTTGGCAGTTGGTCCAGCAAGGTGGGACTACCAAAATGATGCAAGCCTCATTAGCAAAATTCAAAATATCGATATGATACCTCTTATATTGCGCAGCGTTTACTTTTACTTCTGAAACACATAATAAAAAATACTAAAAAAAAGAGTTCGACTATAATATGAAAGAAGATTTGGCCCGATCTCGTAATCATTCAATACGTGGCAAGGGCAACAGCTCGACACAACAGATACTAGCCGGAGTCCCATGCTTTCCACGTGTTTCTCAAACACTTTCTGTGACAGTGGCTTAGTCAATGGGTCTACCACATTCTCCGCTGATGCTACCTCTTTACACTTTCCTCCCATAGGTCCAGCGTTGTCATACAACAGTGGAATGGGTGATGTGCTGAATTCCAAATTCTGGAATGAACACCTTCATTCATAAGGCAGCCTCACTTACGGCAATGTATTCGGCCTCGGTCGTGGAGTCTGCAGTGGACCCCTGTTTGCTGCTTTTCCAGCAAACAGCACACGATCCTATCGTGAAAACATATGCAGATGTAGACTTTCTATCATCTGGGTCTGACTGGAAATCGGCATCTGTATACCCTTGGATCTGTAGTGAGCTACCGTCGAACACCAGACAAAACTCTTTTGTCCTTCGAAGGTACTTAAGTATGTTTTCCACAGCAGTCCAATGCTCCTGTCCTGGGTTGGCCTGAAATCTGCTTACTACACTCACTGCCTGAGCAATGTCAGGACGAGTGCACAGCATGGCATACATGATGCTCCCTACGGTAGAGGCATAGGGAACGTCTTTCACGCCATCAATCTCCTCAGAAGTCTTGGGAGACATCTTCTTGGAGACAGTGACTCCGTGCCTGAAAGGAACATTTCCTTTCTTGGAGTTTTCCATGCTGTATCTTTTGACTATTTTGTCAATGTAAGCAGATTGGGATAATCCTATTATCCACTTCGATCTATCTCTATAGAGTCGAAGACCCAGTATATAGGAGGCTTCTCCAAGATATTTCATGGAGAATTGTTGCGAAAGCCATACTTTCACTGTAGTTAACATTCCTACATCATTCCCAATGAGTAGAATGTCATCTACATACAGAACCAAGAAGGTAACCTTATCCTCACTGTACTTCCTGTAGACACAGGGTTCATCCGGATTCTGCTCGAAGTCAAATGATTTGACAGCAGAGTTAAAACGGATGTCCCAACTTCTAGAAGCTTGCTTAAGCCCATAAATGGATCTGTTAAGTTTACATACAATGTTTTCCTGACCTGCAGCAATGAAGCCTTGCGGCTGCTGCATATAGATATCTTCAGTAAGATCTCCATTCAGGAATGCAGTTTTGACATCCATCTGCCAAATCTCATAATCATGGTATGCTGCTACAGCTAGCAGGATCCTAATGGATTTAAGCATGGCCACAGGCGAAAAGGTTTCCTCATAATCAATGCCCTCTTTCTGGGTGTACCCTATCGCCACCAGACGAGCCTTAAAGGTCTCAACTTTACCATCGGGGCCCTTTCTTCCTCTTGTAAATCCATTTGCAACCGATCGGGGCCCTCATCCCTAGGCTGAAAGGAAAGGAAAATCACCCCCGCCTCGCAGCTCGCAGGCGGGTCAGGAACCTCGCCCGCAAGGTCAGCACCTCGGCGCTCCAGGCCCGAGTTCCCGCTCACAGAGAACCAATTCATCGCCCTGGCAGCAAACTACCAACATTCCGGGCCCATCGAGCTCAACAACACAAAGGCCAGCAGCGCCAGTACCAGGCCAACTCAACAACGAAGGCGCTGGCGAAGTCGTCGAACTGCCACCCGTGTCCTACCCGAGCTCAGAGGTAAGGAAGAGGCGAGCTCGGACGAGGTAAAAGCTGCCCCGATTCTCTCAGTTCCTTCCTCCCTCGCATCAGAACTCCTAGCAGTCCCCATGCCCAAAGACTTCAAGCTTCCACCTTTGGACAAGTATGATGGGTCCTTTGACCCCAACGACCACGTCGATGCTTTCCAATCCCAAATGCACCTCGCTAGGGCCAGTGAATCATGCATGTGCGTGGCCTTCACCACCACCTTCAGGGGGGTGACCCGCACCTGGTACAGGAACCTAACCCCCGGGTTAATAAGAAGCTAGACCCAGTTCGTGCAGGTCTTCACAGCACACTTCGTTACCAGCAAGCAGTGCCCCAGAACTGAGGAAAGCATCTTCGGAGTAGTCCAGAGAGAAGGAGAATCCATCAGGGGCTACATCAAGCGATTCAATGAAGCGTGCTTGCAGATACCGCAATTAGACCCTGTGGTACAGCTCGCGACGGCCAAGAGAGGAGTAACGCACAAGGAGTTTAAATGGCACATGGTAGCCAGCTAGCCCGCGACCATGGCCGAATTCCTCAAACTCGCGGACAAGTTCATGAGAACAGAGGAAGAGATAAACCAAAGGACCGAAGGCGGGGTCGAGAAAAGGAAAAAAGAAGGTGAGCCCCCTTATCAGTTTGGACGGATTACACGCCGTTAAACACGAGGCGGACCGAGATCTTGATGACGATCAAAGATGCCCCATACGTGAAGTGGCCACCTCGCCTGAAGGGGAATCCAAACGAGAGAAATAAGAATTTGTACTGTAGTTTTCATAGAGATCACGGTCATAGTACCGAGCAATGTAATAATCTCCGGGACGAGATTGAGGGACTCATCCGTCGCGGATACTTGAGAAATTTTGTACAGCATAATAATAATAATAACGATAAGGCAGGTCGGCTGGGGGAGCACGAAAAGGATGCCCCCGAGTCCAGCAGCAAACCAGCCGAGGCGTCGCAACGACAGCCTCCGGAAGAGAGGCCAGTTCGGGGAACCATCCATGTAATAGTGGGAGGTTCGGTGGTAGCAGGGTGCACTTCGGCAGGAGCCCGGACGTCAGTTCGCGAGGCAGCCCGAGAAGAATAGAACCCTCCAAAGAGGCTGAAGACAGAAGAACCAATCTTCTTCACAGAAGACGATGTGCGAGGTGTCCACTACCCCCATGATTACGCGCTCGTCATAAAACTAAGGATCAGCGACTTCGAAGTCAAGCGCGTACCTGTGGATTCAGGTAGTTCGGCAGACATCCTCTTCAAGTCGGCATTTGACCAGCTACAGTTGCAAAGAAGCGAGCTGAAGCCCTCAAACACTCCCCTGGTGGGCTTCAGCGGAGAGGAAGTCAAGCCCCTCGGAAAGATAACAGTACCTATGGAAGTCGGCACATGGCCCTGTGCGGTCAGACTCAACCACGATTTCCTGGTGGTCGCGACCCCCTCCCCATATAATGCCATAATAGGACGGCCATTTATGCATATTCTGCGGGCAGTGGTCTCCACCAACTATCTGGCAATGAAGTTCCCTACAGACTTCGGTGTAGGGGTAGCATGGGGTGACCAGCTTGAGTCTCACAAGTGTTATGTTGCCGCCCTGAAGGGAAAAACCAAGGCGACCAACGACCTCGAGCTGGAGCGGCCAACGGAGTAGGGCGAGGAACGAGCTTCGCCACCTGAGGAAACAGTCGCAATTCCGACTTTGGCTACGGATCCAACTCGGACAATACAGATCGGTGCTTCCGTCAAGGAGCCTCTACGGGTCGAATTGGTGAGTTTCTTACTTCAAAATTTAGATATTTTTTCATGGGCCGCGGCCGATATGCCCGGTATTGACCCCAGCCTTATAACTCACAAACTTAACACTGACCCTGTAGTCAGACCCATTAGACAGAAGAAACGCAACTTAGCCCCAGAGCGCTGGAGGGCGGTCAACGAGGAGGTCGAAAAGCTCCTCGCAGCAGACTTCATAGGGGAAGTTCATTACCCGAGCTGGGTGGCCAACCAAGTACTGGTGAAAAAGGCAAACGGCAAGTGGCGCATGTGCGTCGACTACACCGATCTGAACCGAGCTTGCCCAAAAGACTGCTTCCCCCTCCCCAGAATTGACCGCCTAGTGGACGCGACCTCGAGACATGAGTTGCTAAGCTTCTTGGATGCCTACTCAGGTTACAACCAAATCAGGATGGACCAGTCCGATGAGGAAAAAATCAGCTTCATAACCGAGTTCGACCTGTACTGTTACAAGGTCATGTCCTTCGGACTAAAGAATGCTGGGGCGACCTTCCAAAGACTTGTAAATAAGCTATTTCAGCACTTAATTGGCACAAAAATAGAGTGTTATGTAGACGACATGGTCGTCAAGACGCATTTTTCACAGGAGTTAATACAAGACTTAGATTCTGTTTTCCAAATTCTGCGTCGATTTAGCATTGAAACTAAACCCCAACAAATGTGTCTTCGGTGTCACCTCGGGTAAGTTCCTAGGGTACATTGTCAACCGGCGCGGTATTGAGGTCAACCCGGACAAAATAAAGGCCATCCTAGATATGAGACCACCCCAGAAAGTGAAAGAAGTTCAGAGGCTAAATGGCCGCATAGCCGCTCTGAGCCGCTTCATGTCCAAATCGGCAGACCGCTGTCTGCCTTTCTTTAAGGCAATCAAAGGCAAAGGGTTCGAATGGACCCGAGACTGCCAGCTCGCGTTCGACGAGCTAAAAAGCTACCTCGCTACCGTGCCAACCTTAGCCAGGCTTGAGGAAGGCGAGGTCTTAGAACTGTACCTCTCGGCAAGTGACGAGGTGGTCAGTTCGGTGCTAATAAAAGAAGCAGATCGGGTCCAGCGGCCCGTCTACTATGTTAGAAAAATTCTGCAGGGAGCGGAGACGAGATACCCGCAGATAGAAAATCTAGCGTATGCACTGGTAATTGCAGCTCGGAAACTCCGCCCGTATTTCCAGGCTCACACTGTCGTGGTCTTGACCGACAAACCTCTGAGTTGGAATACGCACTACGCTTTGAGTTCGCAGCATCCAACAATGAGGCGGAGTACGAGACGCTGATAGCCGGGCTGAACCTAGCGCAAAAGGTAAGAGCAAAGCACATAGTTATCTGTAGTGAATCTCAGTTCGTGGTCAACCAGGTTACGAGCGAATACGAAGCACGCGATCTCACTATGATCGCATACTTGGCAAAAGTAAAGGAGGCTCTGCTCAACTTCCAATCACACTTCATCAGGCAAATCCTGAAGTCAAAGAACACTGAGGCCGACGCCCTATCTCGGTTAGCCAGCACGAGTCACAACACTATGAGAACCGTGTACATAGAGAACTTACCTCGGCCTAGCATTCTCGGTGGGGCAGAGGAGGTCGCTCCCATCCTTGAAGCAGAGCCGAGCTGGACCGACCCACTCGCGAGCTTCTTGCTAGATGGATCCCTCCCTGCGGACCGCAATGCAGCCAACAGGGTGCAACGCCAGGCAGCCAAATACGTCATAATAGACGAACGGTTGTACCGATGGTCTTACACGCTCCCCTACTTGCATTGCTTGCGACCTGCCGAAGCCGAACTCGTACTACGCGACACCCATGGAGGTCTGTGCGGCGGACACCTGGGGGGCATAGCCCTCGCCCAAAAGGCACTTCAACAAGGATACTACTGGCCAACGATGATGGCAGAGGCGGTCGTGCTCGTCAGGAAATACGACAAGTGTCAGAAGCATGCCAATATCCTCCATCAGCCTGCTGCCGACCTCAAGTACCTCACCAGTCCATGGCCCTTTGCGCAATGGGGCATCGACCTCCTGGGGCCTTTCCCGCTAGCAACAGGTGGGAGAAAGTTTCTAGTGGTGGCAGTAGATTACTTCACAAAGTGGATAGAGGCTGAACCTCTAGCAACGGTCACAGCCCGAAACATACAGAACTTCTTTTGGAGGAACATAGTATGTCGCTTCGGGCTACATCAGATACTGATCTCCGACAACGACAAACAGTTCAAGGATATCAAGTTCCAAGAATGGTGCCAAGATATGGGAATTCGTCAAAACTTCACATCGATCGCACACCCGCAAGCAAACAGTCAGACAGAAGTAATGAACAGAGCCATCCTCCGCGGACTGAAAGCACGACTGGACCGAGCTAAAGGGTTGTGTGCGGACAAGCTACCAAGTGTTCTATGGGCTCACCAAACTAAGGAAAAAACCACCACGGGAGAGACCCCCTTTAACCTCACCTACAGCACCGAAGCGGTAATCCCGGCGGAAATCGAAATACCTACAGTGTGACTAGAAGCATATGACGATCAGACAAATGGAGATGAGTTACGCACCAACCTCAACCTACTGGATGAGGTAAGAGACCTCGCGCACATCCGGACAGCGGCCTACCAGCAAAAAGTAGCTCGGTACTACAACACCAGAGTAAAGAAGCGGAGCTTCCGCGTCGGCGACCGGGTTTTCCGTAATATCATGGTACCCGAACCCGGCGTGGGCAAACTCGGACCAAATTGGGAAGGGCCCTACAGAGTAAAAAAAGCACTCGGGGTGGCATACGAGCTCGAAACCTTAGAGGGTAAGCAAGTACCCCGAGCATGGAACATCGTCAACTTAAGGTGATACTACCTATAGACCACCAAGCGAGGTGGATAAAATCGCCACCAAAGCCCAAGGGCTAGGATGCCGAGCTAACGAAAGTACCTCGGCACAGGCAATCTAAGAAAAGTGAGCCAAAAGCAAAGCGGAGACAATAAGCTAATAGAGACATCGGCATCTCAGAGTATTAAACACCAAAACAAGCTGTGCGAATGCGGTAACCCAGATAGGAAACAGACCGGACATATGGTCAGCTCAGCAAATACGTTCAGTTCGGGAGAAAGAACAACCAACACTTAACCAAGAGAAAAGCCATTCCATTTCAAAATAAGGGAGTGTACATTTCGAACAAAAAATAAAATTCACAGGCCCGGAGCTACTTCTTCATTATCGGAAGGCACTTCAGCGATACCCGAAGGCCCTGCCTCGCCCTCGGAATCTGGCTCACCATCAGCAGCATTGGCCATCTCCTGAGTTATGCGCGAAGTGGATATAGCACTGATGTCGAGCTCGGGGTACGTATTCCGGATCATCCACCGGCTTAGTTTAAAACCCCTTCTGTACGAGTCCACCATCAGATCATCAAAGCGCGGTGAGGCGATGTACTCATCGATGGCCTTCTTCTTGGCATCCTTGATACCTTGAGAAAAGATCTGTGTCCTCTCCCTAATGTCCTCTTGAAGGTACTCAATCTGATGCTGCAAATCCAGCCTCAGGTCCACCATGTGTTTCACCACTACTCCCATGGCCTCGGCGTCTCTCTGAGACCTCGCCTGCCTGATCTGTGCAACACGGGTAGCCTCCTCGGCAGCACGAGCAGCCGCTTCAGCAGCTCGTGAAGTCATCTCGGCAGCTCGCGCCTGCCTCGAGCTCCTTTCCACCTGGGCCGCCAAGGCATGGATAGAAGAGTTCACCTACCAAAAAGAAAGAACAAGTTATCAAAAGAACCAACAGAAGAATAAAAGCAAAAGAGCTCAATAAAAAAAAAAAAGTCTTGACTTACCACCATGGCATGAGTGACAACACGACAGGCCACCTGGTGCAGAGGGAGATTAGTCCACGCCGCAACCTCCTCGGGGAAAATGGCCTCCTTACTCTTCTGAAGAGCGTGGGTCGGCGACAGCACACTCCTGAAATCCACTGGGGCCCCCGAGCCTGAGGGCCCAGCTCGCGTATGAGCAGACCCAGGGTAAGCAGGAGCACCAGAGTAGGTAGGAGCCCCGTGTAAATAGTCTCAGCATAAGGGCCCCCTGCTGCTTCTTGCATTGGAGGAGCCATCTCGGGCTCCCTGGGTAGATCCTCTAACGGGTAGTTCGGCACCTCGGGCTCCGCATCCCGGGGCAGCTTGGCGCGAGTTCGCTTGGTGACTCGCTTCCTCCTCTTCATGCCTTGGAACAAGTGCCCACCACAAGTCCTTTCTGAGTCCATCACACCTGCAAAAAAGAGTTCAGCATCAATAAAAAGCAGGAGAGACAGAGCAAAACAGAACCTCTAAGTGAGGAACCTACCCGAATTCAGGCCAGCCGCAATGAGCTTGACCTCCATCAGATACTATTGACACTTTAGCCCAAGCCACACCCATTGCCGGAGGCCCTTCACCGTCTCTTTGTCAAGCGTAACGCCGGAGTCAGGAGCGGCCATCCCCCACCCGGTCTGAAACGGCCACCCCAGTACACTTCGCACCCCGAAGTAGTCCCGCTTCCACGCTGAGACCTTGTTGGGAAGTTCATGTAAAAGCTTAAAACCCGGGCGAGGAGACAGATAATACGCCCGCCTACGCCCGGGAAGGGGACCCGCTTGCTTCTTAAGCATTAAGATGGAAGAGAAAATCTCCAAGTCTAAAGGAAAGCCCTCTTCGCAAAATAAGGAGATTGTCCCCACCAAATTTCGAATGGAGTTCGGGTGAAACTGGCCGACCGTCACGCCGAAGTGGTTCAAGACTTCGACAAGGAGGGGAAGGAAAGGCAGTCGCAGCCCCGCGGTGAGCTGCTCCCGGAATATCACGATCTCATCAGGACCATGTTCCCAAGGAAAGCTACCCGAATGTATGAAATAAGCGTACTCCCCAGGCAAGTTATAATAGGTAATAAGGGATTTGAGCCCCTCAGGCGTCATGGTCGAAGGGCCAAACTTGTCTAACATCCGACCCCGATGAGAGGTGGACGCCAAACTACCCGAGGTGACTCGGCCTACGGGTTTGAACTCTTCCTCGAGCTCTACCTCCGGCTCGCTAGAACTATTAGGGGATGCAACCCTATCTGGGGATGCAACTCGGTTCGTGGAACCTGCATCGGACCCACTTGAAGAACCGTCTAAGCTATCCGAGCTAGACATCGAGGAGTAAGGTGGATTCCAGAAAGGTACTCACCCGGAAAAAGGCTGGAGCAGACTACGGGAACTTGAACGAGCAAAAACCTTGAACGCGAACTGAAAGCCTAGACGCGAGCTAAAACTCGAACGCGAGCTCGAGAGAAAAGCACAGAAGTGACAGCGGCTGGGGTCCCCCCACTATTTATACCCACAGTGACCAAGAAGCAACGGCTCAGATCAAAACCAATCCGACGGTCCGCAGTCACGCTGACCACACGTCCGCAAAGACCATGACGTTATTGACGCACGTCTTTCCGAAACGGACGGAACGTCGGCGCACGTCTTTCTGAAACTGACGGAACGCCGGCGCATGTCTTTCTGAAACTGACGGAACATCAGTGCACGTCTTTCTGAAACTGACAGAACCAGCGCACGTCCCCTCGCATTAAAAGCGGCAGTGGCACATTTTTTCAACATTTGAAAAGACCCACTGCCACGTCTTCCAGCGGCGCGCTTTTTTGAAATTTGAGAAAAGCGTGCGCTGCCACGTCTGTCAGCATTTTTTAGATAGATTGGCGCGTTTTTCGTCTCTTTGGCGCTCGAGAAAACCCGGGCAACTCCGGACGAACACCTCGCGCTATCAGTCAACCAGTTCAAAGTACGGGACAAATCCACCTGCCACCTCGCAAACTCCTCGCGCCAAGACAAGCCCCTTGAGCGAGGAGTGGGGGGCAATTGATGAAGGAAGATTTGGCCCGACCTCGTAATCATTCAACACGTGGCAAGGGCAATAGCTCGACATAACAGCGTGCCCAAAGCGCAAGCACCGAAGGGAGGAACCAAGAGCCCGAAATCCCTACAAAGAGCCCGAACTTCCTACAAGGGGCCGGAACTCCCTACAAGGGGCCGGAACTCCCTACAAAGAACCCGAACTCCCTACAAAGAGCCCGAACTCCCCACAAGGAGCCCAAACTCCCTACAAGGAGCCCAAACTCCCTACAAGGAGCCCGAACTCTTAGGCCCCAAGCCTCACACAAGGCAAATGACCCGAACTGGCCCACCTCATGGCAGTTCGGGACACTCCCCTATCCGAACTTAAGACCGTCTCGCTCACCACTCCAGCACTTCGCCTCCAGGACGCTAGACTGAACAAATGTACCATACCTGACACCAAGGGTGTCCGTATCTGAGGGCGGTGCACTCGACTGACTTGGGATAGGACACTTGACAGCCGCACTTCAATGGCCACCTGCCGCCGCCACCTGCCACTATCGTCACCAGCCGCAGAGACGGCTCCGACAAAGAGAGCAGTGGCGGTTCTGCCCAGCCAGAGGGGATCACATCCGAACTGGCAGGAGCTTAGAAATAATCATATCCAATTTGACAGAAGCTTAGAAGTGAGTGCGCGAGGTGGTTATAAAAGGCTCGCTACCCCCCAAGAACAAGGTATGCGAACTTTGCGCCATCTGGTTTTATCTTGCCTTTGAAGAATTCTAACTTGAGCTTCGGAGCATCCATACCGGGTTCCCCTCGGAGCTTCCTCATCTTCTCCGTTTCAGGTTCCCTGTAGTTCCGTTCAAAGGCAAGGTCGTTGATAGCTAGGACCAGCCGGATTGCACACCATCAATATGTATAGGAAAAACAATTGATCAATAAATTGGAATTATAAACATGGTTGTGAATCAGGTGTCATTTATCAAAATTTATGGGTCAATTTTGATTGGTCAAAACTCTTTCTATGTCATAGATTTTCCCCTAAAAAAAGCTCTTTAAAATGAAGTTTTGAAAAAAAAATTAGAAAAAAAGAAAGCGCATAGTTTTTAGTATTGATACGCCTTTTCCCAATACTTGCATATCGTTACTTTAAACCTTGCTCGTTAGGGAAGAAGGGCAATTTCCCCGATCCCAAATTATTAGGTGGAGACAAAATTATCCACAACAGGTTGGGCTACCAATCACTAGTGAATAAGCCATTATTCACTATGGGTCCCATTTGGGCCCCATCTGTACTGAACATTGGCATTTTTGGTCATGATAGGTAGCCCAGCCTGGTGTGTACAACCTTGTATCCACATCATCCGGACACAATTTCCCCACGATTGCTGCTTCAATCAACAACTTATCATCACACCTATTGTTTGAGAGTAATGCAGCGAAAATGTTGTGTGATTTACTAATAAATTTATTTTCTTATGAAACAACCTCTCTTTTTCTTCTTTCTTCTTTGTGTTATACTAGTTTGCTTCCGGATCAAGGGTCACCGGTTCGACAAATGATGTAGACCGTGTCACATCAGTGCATATATGTATTAAGTATAATATGTGTGTGTATGTGTGTGTGTGCGTATGCATATGTATGTATATATATGTGTACAAATATATATTTTAGCAATACATAATGTATAAATATATTATATGTATTATTTTATATTTAATATCAAAAATTGCAATTTGATGCCAAAGTAATGTATAAATATCTTCAATCATTCCCCCTATTATAGGGAAAAGTACTATGCAATTCACTGCAGAATTCTGAATTACAGCTCCCCATAGTCTACTAGTAGCCCCCCTATATGGCTATAAATTGCATCTTTCCCGTGGATTTAATGTTAATTCACGATCAGGATTCATCCCCCCGTACGGTGGGGCTAAAGAATTCTAAGCCGGGTTGATCAGTCATTCTCCCTTACATTACATTATATGATGTTACTAATAATATATAATAATACTCTGACTTTACTTATTAGATATAATAATATATGTATATAATATTAGTTAACATGTATTGCAAGCCTGGACTGAAGAGTATTAGGCTTAGGCCTTGGCCTGAACAGAAAACTTAGGCCCAAGCTTAAAATTTTTGGGTTGGGTGAAAAAGAATAATACCTATTTAATATCAATATAATCCGCACTATGACCTCATTTCACTTTTCGAGAATTTACTTATCCAAGTAAATGAATTTATCCAGGTAAGTGTTTATTAGGAAAAATTTACCCAAGCAAGTGCATTTATCTATGTTCTTTTATTTTCTAGGTAAACAAGAGAATAATTGTTTTAGCCATAAAAAGCCATTATTAAAAGGGAAAATTTTGTCCCAACCAAGTATTGGCAATGAATAGCATATTAGCTGAACTTGAGAGCTGTTATAGTGGTTGTGAGATCAACCATTCTTCTCCACGCCATCCATAAATACAATGTAAAATATTAAGAGGCTATTTGGCAGGTCTTTCTAGGTAGATCTTTCAACAAGAGGAAGCATTGAGCTTTTGGAAAGATCAAGACAATCGGTTTGCATCATGGTCTAATGGGTTATTGAAAGTAGTTGGAAAGCTATTTTCAGCATAGAAAGACCAAAAGCTTCATTTGGAGCTTCTTGATTTTTGGCTTTTTCAAATTTTCCACGTGCTCGTCTTTGCATCGTTTGGTCTATGTAATATGAACGGAGAAAAAAAACTATCTTTTTATCTTTTGAGATTCTCATAGACCGAAATATACACAAAAAAAATTGCACCAAATACCACCTAAGTGAATAAGTGATTATAAACCAGCCACATGCACTTTATAACCTGTATATAAGGATGGCAACTCGGCAGGTTTTGTAAATTCTAGACCCTATCCACCTCCCAACCTGTACCCGCCCCAAAACCCGTAGCGGGTTGGATTTTGAGAATCCAAAACCTCTCCACACATGAAAGTGCAAAACCCTCCCCACATTCAAGGGTAGGGGTGTATTGGGTTTAGAATCCGCATCTAATTTCTTATTATTTATTGTCATATATAAACAATAAATAAGTAAAATAGCACAAATAAACATCAAAATTTCTAATTATTTGATTAAGACATGTAAGAAAAACATAAACTAGCCATTACCTTCCATATAAAATTTAAAATATTATTAAATTCAACACATAGTATATAAAATTATGCAAGTCAAGGAGGATGGGGTTTAATCTAATACTATATCCTATCTGTACCTATAAGGATTATTGTAGAATCCCAAAACCCATACACGCTAAAAATCTGTCATTGAAAAAAAAAACCGTCCAATCGGGAGGGTAGGGTAGGGGCTGGTACCCTTGGCGTAGGTTAGAATGTGCAATCCATACCTGTATTGTCACAGGTGAAGCTTGCTGAGGTGCCATTAGTGTGTCAGTGTATTGGGTGGGTTGTTGTACTCATTTTGTAAGGGGGGTTTTGCCAATGGCATTTCTTGTAAATAGTAGTATGATTTTCCAAGAATATAATGTAATCATTTGTCACTCCCCCAAAAGCTTAAGCTACTCTTTGAGGGGAGGTAGGTAGTTGAGTGAAACTAAGACGTGTAAAGGTTAAGCACGAGATCCTCTCGACACTAAATTGTGTGCTTGTGTTTGCCACTTCCCATGCAATATAAAGTGCCTTTTTACTAATTTGTGACCCTTTTGAAGAAGTTGATGGTCAGTGCTGCCAACTCGTTGACCACCCCAAGACCACCCAAGATCAAAGTTCGTGAGCCTACCCCTTACGCAGGGGCCTGTGATGCCCTAGAGCTTGACAACTTCCTGTGGCAGATGGAACAGTATTTCTCCACCACTGAACTAGTGGAGGAGTCAGCCAAGGTTCGCACGGTTGTTATGTACCAGGCCCGTCGAAAGCTGAGATAAAGCTTAAGAACTTAAAACAAATAGGCTCTTTTTATCTTGAGAATGTGGAGTACCAGACCCGTTGAAAGCTTAAGAACTTAAAACAAATAGGCTCTTTGCACAAGTACGTGAAGGAGTTCTTTGCCCTGTCACTTGAAATCACCGGCATGTCAAACAAGGACTTGCTCTTCAACTTCATGGACAGCCTTCAACAGTGGGCTGGGCTCAAACTTCAACGACGAGGTGTGAATGACCTTGCCACAGCCATGGAGGTTGCAGAATAGTTAGTGGACAACAGAAGACCTAACAGAAATGGGCCGAGGCCTAACAATTTCCAAGGCCAAGGCAAGCCAGGAGGAGACAAGAAGCCTTACTTTGCCCTAAAAGGCTCAACTGGATACAGCAAGCCCAATGATGGGAGGAGCTGGAGAAAGCCCAAGGGGGAGTCTAGCTTCAGGTATGGGAACTTCGCCAAGAGACCCTCTCCATCACCATGCTTCCTTTGTGGAGGCAAGCACTAGACAAGGGAGTGCCCAAATTGAGGAAAGTTGAATGCCCTCTTCACAAAGCTCAGTGATGATGAACGTAGTGATGAGGAGAAAGAAACAAAAGAACCAAAGATGGGGGCCTTACAGAGATTCAATGCCTTGAAGAAGAAAGGGACCACCCAGAATACTTAAATGGCCACATAGAAGGGCTGATGTACATTGGGATATCCATAAATGGGAGGCCTGCAAAAGCTATGGTTGACACAGGCGCCACCCACAACTTCATCTCGGTGGAAGAGGCACAACACCTGAAGCTCATTCCAACTAAGGAGACGAGGTGGTTAAAGGCGGTAAATTCTAGTGCCAAACCCATCAAGGGGGTGGCTCATGGAGTAGAACTATAAGTGGGCGACTGGTAAGGGCTTGTTGATTTATCTGTAGTTCCTATGGTTGATTTCCAGGTTATCTTGGGCATGGATTTTCTATCTCAGGTGAAGGCGGTGCTCGTGCCCTTCCTCAATTTTGTTTGCATCTTTGAAGAGCCCTTGCCTTGCGTGGTACCAATCATGCCTAGGGTTGACCAACCAAACAAGCAGTTATCAGCCTTGCAGCTTCGAAAGGGTGTTCGAAAGGGCGAGGCTACCTAATTAGCCACCATGGTGAACCTTGATGCACAGGATTCAGTTCTAAGAAGTGTACTCCAAAGGTCATGGCCATTCTGAGTGAATTTGCAGATGTTATGCCACCACAGCTCCCAAAGACATTGCCTCTCAGGCATGAAGTTGATCACAAGATCGAGTTGGAACCAGGTGCCAAGGCCCTAGCTCGCCCTCCATATCGCATGGCTCCTCTAGAACTTTTTGAGTTAAGGAAGCAGTTGAGTGAGTTATTGGAAGCTGGGTTTATCCAACCTTCCAAGCTTCCTTATGGAGCACTAGTTTTATTTCAGAAGAAACATGATGGCCCACTTCGCCTTTGCATTGATTATCGGGCTTTGAACAAGGTCACCATCAAGAACAAGTACCCCATTCCTCTAGTCGCAGACTTGTTTGATCAGTTGAGCCATACCAAGTGCTTCACCAAATTGGACCTGCGTTCGGGCTATTATCAAGTCCGCATTGCTGAAGGTGATGAAGCCAAGACCACCTGCGTCACAAGATATGGGTCCTTTGAATTCCTTGTCATGCCTTTTGGGCTCACTAATGCCCCAACCACTTTTTATACTTTGATGAATTGCATTTTTCATCCTTACCTCGATCAATTTGTTGTTATTTACATTGATGATATTTTAATTTATAGTAGTTTAATGGAGGAGCATGTTGACCACCTCCGCATTGTATTCCAGGTACTACGGGAGAATCACTTGTATGTGAAGAAGGAAAAATGTTCATTTGCTAGGGAAGAGGTGGCCTTCCTTGGGCAGATCATCCACGTGAGCACCATCAGCATGGACCCCACCAAGGTCAGTGCCATTCAAGACTGGGAGCCCCCTACCACATTGATAGAACTCCATTCATTCTTGGGGCTTGTCAATTACTACAGGAGATTCATACCAAGCTACTCAGCTCAGACTGCCACTTTGACTGACCTCCTTAAGAAGACATGTGCATGGAGATGGACAGAAGCATGTAACTTGGCCTTTGAAGACTTAAAGAAGACTGTGTCAGAAGAACTGGTGCTGAACCTACCGGACCCCAACAAGCCCTATAAGATGCATACTGATGCTTCAGACTTTGCTATTGGGGGTGTGTTGATGCAGGATGGCCACCCTGTTGCTTTTGAAAGTCGTAAGCTCAATGAGGTTGAACAAAGATACACAGTGCAAGAGAAGGAGATGGCGGCCATTATTCATTGCCTCTGCACTTGGTGGCATTATCTTCTTGGCTCCCACTTTGTTGTGAAGACAGAAAATATAGCCACCAGCTACTTCCAGTCTCAGAAGAAGTTGAGCCCAAAGCAAGCACGTTGGCAAGACTTTCTGGCCGAGTTGGACATGACATTGGAGTACAAGCCTAGACCTATGAACAAGGTTATCGATACTCTCAGCAGGAAGACAGAACTAGGTGCCCTCTCCTCCAGCAAACCGTCTGCGTGCCAAATTTCAGTGGACCTTAAAGACCGCATCCGAGAAGGGCTCAAGAAGGATCCCTAAGCCAGTAATATGATGCAAGTTTCACGTGAAGGGAAGACTCGGCGGTTCTGGGTTGAAGATGATCTCTTACTCACTCGGGGTGGTCGAGTGTTTGTTCCCCAAGCTGATGATTTAAGGAAGAAGCTTCTTCGGGAATGCCGTGATAGTCTTTGGGCTGGACATCCTAGCTGGCAGCGCACCCTTGCCTTGTTGCAACATGCTTATTATTGGCCTCAAATGGAGGATGATGTGAGAGAGTACACCAGGACCTGCTTGATCTGTCAACAAGACAAGCCCGGTCACCAGAAACCCATGTGATTACTTCAGCCATTACCTATCCCTATGCGCCCTTGGGAGAGCGTTTCTATGGACTTCATCAGCGACTTTCCCAAAGTTGGAGACTATGCTTCCATTCTGGTCGTAGTTGACAGATTCTCTAAATATGTAACTTTCATTCCTACACCTAAGTCATGCACCGCCAAGGAGACAACATACTTATTTTTTAGACACGTTGTCAAGTATTGGGACGTACCACAAAACATTGTCAGTGATCGTGATCCCTGCTTCACCAGCACAATTTGGACAAAACTCTTCAAGCTCATGGGATCGCAGTTGAACTTCTCTAGCAGCAGCCACCCAGAGTCAAATAGACAGACAGAGAGAACAAACTCCCTCTTGGAAGAATATCTTCGGCACTTCATCTCCGCCATACAGAAGAATTGGGTTCACCTCCTGGACATCACGCAGCTCTCCTACAATGCATAGAAGACCTCGACAATGAACAAGAGTCCATTTGAAGTCATCACCGGCCAGCTGCCGTAGTGCCCACATACATTTGAACTCTTCAAGCTCATGGGATCGCAGTTGAACTTCTCTAGCAGCAGCCACCCAGAGTCAAATAGACAGACAGAGAGAACAAACTCCCTCTTGGAAGAATATCTTCGGCACTTCATCTCCGCCATACAGAAGAATTGGGTTCACCTCCTGGACATCACGCAGCTCTCCTACAATGCATAGAAGACCTCGACAATGAACAAGAGTCCATTTGAAGTCATCACCGGCCAGCTGCCGTAGTGCCCACATACATTTGTAGTCAAGTACTAGGGAAGAAATCCAAACCTTCACCAGGGAATGAAAAGAAAACCTTAACCTTACCCGAGCTGACCAAGGTAGAAGACCTGATCCCTTCCAAATAGGCGACCTAATAATGTTCAAGCTCCACCCAAACAACCTTCAACTTTTTAGGAGAGTTCACCCTAGTCTCCTTACGAAGGGCCTTGCGAGATCGTCTCCCGAATTGGACAAATCGTCTACCATCTCGAGCTACCCTCATGGATAAAATTCCACCCAGTTTTCCATGCCAGCCAATTAAAATCTTATCATGCCGACACCCTTGATGACACCCGAAACCAGTCCAACCGACCTCCGTCAACTTTCAGACCACTTGCCATTGAGTGTAGACGTGTGGCATATAATTGAGTCGGGACGCAGTAGCCAGTAGATGGATATGGTCCAAAAGCCGCATCGCATGTTCCCAAATAAGGAAGTGAGTGCTCTCCGCTCCACATGTGCTGTAACGAGAATGACTTGTCGGCAGCTTCCGAACAAAGCTGGCTTTTACCCAGCTGATGATATTTTAACTGCAAGCACATCTGTTGGGATTGGAAGGTGCAAATTACCGTCTCCACCCAGAATCACGAGACAATTTAATTTGGGTCCTATTAATTGAGTAGCTAGCTTGGGTGGAACTCTGGTGTCCTGAGTCCTGACTAGACTAGATATAGTAGCAGTAGCTCCTATTAGAAGTTGGGAAGAACCATCAAGAAGAATGGCAACTGCTGAATGGGGCAGCGACTGGGACGCAGCGGCAATAGACGGCAACCCAGAAGCAGGCGACGTCAATGCTCGAGAGCGTCACAAGCTCGCCGAGCGTGAGCGCCGCAAGTCCATGCGAGAGCTCTTCCTGTCACTCCACGCCATCCTCCCCCACGCCAACACGGTTCGAAAGGAGCAGTCGGCAATCCTCGACGAGATTATCAACTACATCCCTATAGCTGTAGCTCGCCTTCAGGCGCTCAAGAAACGCAAGAATTCCTTCTCCCCCTCCGCTTCCTCCATGACCAAGCCAACTGTTCGCATCTCCAACCGTAACTCCGCCTCCTCCAACTCCACTGATTGCATTATCCGACTGGTGCCCGAGCCGTCGTCATCGGTGGCCGTTCGGCTCCGAGGCGACCGTGTCAACGTGTCTTTAACTGACATCAAGTGTGACGGACAGACTTTCTTACTGTCTGCATTTCTGGATGAGCTCGAAGCTCATCACCTTGAACCGGTTCGGTCTACTCACTGTCGAGATGGAAGCAAAATACTTACTCACTCCGAAAGCAAGGTTGGTTGGTTGGCTTGTTTCCCAGTGTAACTTCTCCAAGTCTTTGGCACACATTTCTCTGCTTCTGATTTTCTAAACTGGGTTCCTCCCCATCTCCTCTTGTTTGATTACAGATTCCCGATGGGTTGGAAAGATCTCCAGCTTTGTTGAAGGAAAGATTACAAGAACTAGCTTGCAAGCTCCAGAAGTTAAGAAGTAATGTCTCCCTCAAGAGATCCTTTGACCAGATTAGTTGATATCCTTTAAATCGCTTCTTCTTATTGGGAAGAGCTAGCTAGAAGAAAAAGAGAGAAATTTGATACAAAGTTGTGTGTTATGGTCTGGTCGATCTGCTTCTTGTTGTTGTTCAATATACATGGTATGTGGTTTGAATTGAATCACTTTGTTCTAGTTTATACCATGTAATGCAAATGAAAATTAATATTGTCCTCTCCTTAGTTTTAAGCCTAGCTTGAGTTCCACAATTTTGTATCGTATATACTTTTAATTAGCCTTCAATTGTTGTGCTTGTGCATGCATCATAAACACATACAGGTAGCAGGTCCCTGGCTCCATACATACATAGTATCGTACTATCATGCATGCACACAACACATAGGACCTCCTCACGGGTGTTGGAGTGTAGGACTACTGTACGGATAAATCTAAAATTAAATCGAGCCACAACACAATTGCAACAGTTCTTATAAGGACATTTCCTTCGGGTAGAGCCTTGAAACACACTATTCAACTGAGAACCTTATACACAATATTCATCAACTGATGAGAATCTATATTAAAGCAGGAGCCAGACTCATAAGACATTTCCATTTGGGTAGAGTTTTGGTTTGAGTCCAACCCAAGTATTTTTTTTTTATATGTATTAATTGTTGCATGAATTTATATTATTACCAAATGAGTTTTTAATTAGTAAAGTTTATTTTTAAGATTAATAACTTTTTATTATTTTTAAACGAAACTTAAATGGATGTTAAATTTTATTTAGTAATTATTAATTCCATTACTATTTTTTTATTAGTTGTTTGTATTAATTTTTATTATCTATAAATGGAATTAATGTAAGTTAAAAAATAGATAGACAGAACAGAGGTGCCCGTGTAAAATATATAGATAGATAGAATATATACCCACGTGATGCACGATTTTGAATTCTCTATCTTCCATGATTTCTCTGGCTTTACCAATGCAAGCTAGTTGATTTGGTAAGATTTCATTACATTAATGGAGCCATTTCTTTATAATGAAATATTACTCATGGTTTTTAAAACCGATCCGGTGACTGAACCGGTCAGGGTCCGGTTATCAGGTCGAATGGTCAAATCGTTTGAATCGAACGCTCGGCCCATTCTGATAAAAAAATAAAAAAATTAAAAAAAATTAAAATAATAAAAAACGGTCAAAACCATTCGAATAATTAACTGTCCGGTTCAGCGATTCGTTAACCAAAATCAACAATTTTGGGAGAAAATCCGATTTTTAGGAAAAACAAAACTGGTCAAGGGACCGGTTTCTGGTTTTTCCGGTCCAACGGTCCGGTTTTGAAAACCATGATATTACTTGTAGGGGAGCCTGTTATGTTGTCAAAAGAATAATGGTTATAGGCTTTCATAAATTGCTAAAGTAAATAGGCTTTTCACAAGATGAATGCTAATTTACCATTGGAAATTGGTCTCAGAGAGAGCCTACGCCATGATCAGATTCCTTGAAACCATCTATAATATCTACATTAGTTGCAGAGATTTTAAAGAGGTTTAATAGAACTTTTCTCCATCAATAAAATTTAATTTACAAAAAAAAAAATGGTGGTTCCTACTTGATAAAAAGCATGCATTGGATGGGTGACAAAGTTACATGTCTCATATCCATATGTCCGACAATTTCAGATTTACTCCCCACATGTCCCATGAATGAAAACGTACAAGTACGAAAATGTTCTCATGTATAATTTCAAGCCCTATGCTTTAAATGCTATAGATATTGCATATTAATGATTTAGACTGAGATAAGTAAATGATATCCAAATATAAAGGCTGTGTTTGGTTGCATTGCAATTTTATTTGTATTAGTATAAATCTATGAGAGTACAAATGAAAAAAAAATGCAAGTTCTTGGTTAATTTTGTTTTGGGTTTTACTTTATTCTGTTTCCTGTCTTAATTTACTTTATTTGTATTGCAATCAAACAAAATAAACTAAAATTTGAAACAAAAATAGGTCAGAATTTACACTTAAATCATTTGCACTTGCCATAATTTTGCATCAGTGCAAATTTATTTGTATTGCAACCAAAAACAGCCAAAATGTTTCCAAATTAAATCTCATTACTTAGCATTCTGGTGAGTTCAAGAAACTCGAACCTTGACTTATTTACATCGTAAATATAGGATTTGGTGCAAAATGGTTTTTGATGAAGTCATCTCTATGGTCAATTTCAGCATAGTAGCTCTTAATTTGCTATTTGACAAAGGAAACTCAATGTTTAGGTCTTTAGCTAGACTCAGTTTGGAAAGAGTTTATTACAAATACAAAGATAAGTAGCACAAATACACCCACGATTTTGCACTCTACATGTTTGTATTTCTACTCCTTCCAAACTGAGCCTCTTATTTTAATTTTTTTTTTTTTTTAATCTTCAGTCCTGAGGTCATGTGCATCATGTTGCTAATCCTGTGCTTAGTCGCATAGAGAGAGGATGGTGGCCTACCAAGATGAGAGATTGGATTAGCTGAACACGATGGCTGTTTTATAGGTTGTGCAACCAATATTAACGCTCCACGCCGTCATAAAGAGCATATACCCAATAACCACACAATTTCTCACATGCGAATTTGGTCTGGAGCTCAAGGCTCTGTTTGGTTTGTGGAAAGATTTAGATGGGATGGGAAAGTATAAAAGTTTACACTTCCATTGTTTGGTTTTAGATAAGAGAAAATAAATGGGAAAACACTATGATGAAGAAGAGAGGAGAGAGGGAGGAAGCAGATATGGGTTCGAACGGGGAAGGTAGCAGATCTGGGTTCAAAAGGAGTGGTAGCAAAAGAAGAAGAAGAAGTCGCGCCATCGCTCTGCTTCTGGGTTCGAACGGGGAAGGTAGCAGATCTGGGTTTGAAAGGGGATGTAGAAGAAGAAGAAAGAGAAGCCGCCGCTGCTGCTATGTTTCTGTGTTCAAACGGAGGTAGCAGATCAGGGTTCGAAAGGGAAGGTAGAAGAAGAAAGACCTGGGTTCGAAAAGGGGAGGTAGCAGATCTGGGTTCAAGAGAAGCCACAGCCACTGCTTGAATGGAGGTAGCAGATCTGGGGCCGAAAGTTATCGCCGCTACTCTACTCTGCTCTGCTTCTATAAAAATACTTTCTTAACTTTTTCCACCGGGGTTGCACGGTTTTGATGCGACCCCAAATCCACAATTTTGGGATCTGAGATCTCACACTTTTCTCATCTCATCCCTCTAGGAAAGGAAGTGAAACCTTTTACAAATTTTGTATAAGCTTTTCCTGCATTTCCCTTTCTTTCCCTACTTTAGTCGTATGCCTGAATCCCCCCACAAGGCAGATTGCATTTCCTACGACGGGTCGCAGGACAACCCCAAGACCCCCCAGTGAATGATTTATGAACACGCATTGCTGACGTGTTCAAAAATCACTGGGAAGTCTTTTTTTTTTTTTCCTTATTTGAAAATCCTGCGATGGGTCGGAAATGTGAATCTCCCCACTAGGACTGTGATTCATTTTTTTTCCCCTTTTCAAAACAAGACAGCAACACACTAATAACTCTCCTCTAAAGTAAGTTAAAGTATCACTTGAATCCAAATTTACACTGAAGCAATCCAGCTATGTACCAACGGATCCATCCTTAGTTGGCGAAAAAAACAAAGATCAATAATATAGAGATTTGGGCTAGCATCACTTTGGAGAATTAACGTGCAATAGGATTGAAAAAATGAGCATGCCCAATTTGGCTCTCAATTGGGCATTTGATTCCAATTCCATTTGATTCTAATTCTGAGCACGTCCAAAGATTCCAATTCCATTTGATTCTAATTCTGATTTTGATTCCAATTTTCATTTGAATTAAATAGATTGTAGAAATAAAGCATTCCAATTCTGATTCCAATTCAAATTCGGGTTCCAATTACACACGGAACAAATAGACCCTAAATCAGGCACTAATTTGGCTCTCAATTCTGAAAAGGGCACTCATGGAATAATGGATGCAGCTTTGCTCCTGGGAGAGGACTCTGTTAACTCTGCAGTCTGCATTGACAGTATTTGGACACTGTCTTCTCGGTTGTTATAAGGGACAAGGGCAGGGCCACAACCCACTAAAATCCTTGAATTCTTGTGGTCCTGTCTTTCCAGGACTTTTGGGTTCTTCTATCTTTGCTGGATTCTGAACCAAAACTGTGGGTCAAGATCAATAAATAATACAGCACTTCGATCAAGTAGGATTTATTATTGCTACACTTGGACCATTTAGCCACTTAGTTTTGTTTTATCCCACAACTGTTCCTTTGCTAAAAACCAATGATCCACCGACGATCCAGGCACTCCAATTATCAACTCGTTTTTTATGTTTTAAATTACAAGAATCTGTCTGTTTTGGATCAGACAATTGAACTATTGAACCAGAAATTGATAGTTAATGCTGTTCAAATTCTAGGTCGGTTTTTAAAACATATATTATATCAATGCAAATAAAATTTACACCACAAACAAATACAGCCTTAAAATTAAATCCTGTTCTCACCATGGTTTTTAAAACCAAACCGGTGACCGAATTGGTCAGGGGTCTGGTTATCAGTTCAAACGGTCCAACCGTTCGACCCAAACAGTCAGCCCGTTCTGACAAAAAAAATTAAAATTTTTTTAAAAAAATTAAAAATCGAAAAACAGTCAAAACCATTCAAATGGTTCAAACGATTCGAACAATTAACCGGCCGATTCAACAGTTTGCTGACCAAAATCAATAATTTAAAAGAAAAACAGAACCAATGACCAATTCCCGATTTTTCCGATCCGACCATCCGATCCCGATTCTCACCGTAGGGAAAAAAACCAATTCCAGCCCCAACCAGAAATGGGCAGGCCAAGCTAATGATGCCAAAATAACAACAATTATTAGTTGCACTGCACATGGACTTACTTATATATTTTAATATGGGTGCTGCTTGCCACATTTTGAAAACTTTTCTATTGTACTTCTATAAATGCCTCAGCTTTGTATTAATGAAATTTAGACAACCACGTTCCTAAATATTATCATTATCGATACTATTAAAATGGTCTAATTTAACATTTATAAAGTTGTAAGGCAAGACAAAATCTTTATTATATGCTATCAAACAGACATGCATGATATCAATCCCTCTTGAAATTCATAAATAATCATCTGATTAGTGATATTGTTCGATCTGATGTGTTCCAAATTGAGCATATGGTTAGTTAGTTCCGTCAATTGGAAAAGGCCGATGTGAAAGAATGAAGTCGTGCACTGAGATCTGTAGTTAAGAAAAGAGTCAGAGGCTTGAAAAATTATTCCCTGGATAGACACTTCGATGCTCAGGTCAATAGGATAAAGAGAGATATCACTAGGATGAACAAGTTGAGGTAGTACTGGTCCGAGTTGAAGAGATAGTGTAAAGAGGCACTACAAAAAAAAACCGTTTTTAACCACGGTTTTTCCAGCAATGAACCAAAAACCATGGCTAAAATACTATATATATAGCAATAGAATATACTGTGGCAATATTCCCGTTTTTTGTATACAGCCTGGCCACGGTTTCCTGGTTGTGGCTTAAATATAATTTATTCAGACGGTTTTTAATTTAACCGTTGCAACACATCCTCATTTTTTATTAAAAAAATGTTAAACCGTGGCAATTTAAATTGCGCAGGTTCTAAAATTTAAAAATTTTGGCTTACACGCATTCTTGCTCCCGCGTCTCTCTCAGCTATCATCTTCACTCTTTCTCTCTCTCTCTCTCTTACACATCCAAACTTGCCCCAACTCTCTATCAGTCGATCTCGTTCTCACTCTCTCTGAAAAACATGGGATTCATCATCAACAACGTCCATTACTAGGCAACTAATCTTTACCTTGCGAGAGAGCAACTCCCAATAGGGTCCTTTCGAGAGATTAGCACCTCCCGGCTTCCATTTCTTCAACCCTTTTGTCGGTGAATGGCTCACTAGAATTTTGTCAACAGGGTCTGTTCTCTCAATGTCCGCATCGAGACCAAGACCAAGGTAACATCTCATCAATTTCCTCATTCTTTTTCCTTACCCATTAATTTGTACCTTAATTATGGGTTTATATGATTTATTATTTGGGATTTGTCTTTTCTGATAGATACACCCTAATAAAATCTACTTTGTCTTCTATCTTGCAAGAAAATGCCAACTGAGTTTACTTTTTTGCCTCCTACGATTCTAAGCTTTGGTAGGCAGCCATTTGTCTAGATTATTATTATTTCAGTGGAAAATCATATAATCAACTAATTTGGGTGTTTGCATTCATATGATGAATGTTGGATTAGTGGCAAATCCCATAATCTATATTTTCTTTGTATGCTTTTCATTTAATTTTAGTAGGCAGCCACTTGTCTAGGTTAATTGGATTTATATAAAATAAAACTTTATTTCTTAGCAATTTAAAAATCAAACAAAAAATTTTTAAATGTTGGATTAGTGGGAACCATTCTGTCCAATAGATGATATCCATGTCTAGCACCACCTATGTTTCTAAGATGCTCATGGCCAAACAAATGGAAAGTCCATTACAATCTATGCCTTTTGGCATCAACAAATTTTCCGTTCGTTTAAAATTGTGGAGGCTTTTCATGGCCAAACAATCTTTCTCATCATCGGCAAGAATCAAATAAGTAACAATGTTACAAACACCCAATTTGAATAAAATAAGATATCTTTGATGGGTGACTGGGTGGAGCCTAGGGAACCTAGGACTATCTGGAATTAGGAGTATTTAGGAATTAAGAAGGATAAATATGACTCTTTTGGAGCAGAATAATGAGCAATGTTGCATGATCTAAGGCTAGCTAAATCTCTCAATTATAAATGTTTGCAGATTGAATGACACTCAGAGGTAGTAATCGCTTTGGTAAAGAACAAAGCAGGTTTGTAGAAGATAACAGGCACCTCCATTTGGTGCCAAACCGTCCTCATTGGAGAAGAAATCTTCATTTGGTGCCAAGCCTCTATTTCTATCTTATCATCTAAGAAGGAAAACCGTAGAGGCATAGCAACACCATTGTTGCATAAAAGAGTCAGGTTAGATGATAGTCATTAAACACTTGTTATCACCTTACAAATTCTGATTATTTAGGGTTTTCTTTTTTGGTTTCATATGCCAATCTATGACAAAACTATGCCTATGACTCAATGTATTGTAGGTCATGCATCAACTCTGACATTTTTTAGACAAAGGTATGCTGAGTCATTGAGTCATCATGTTCTTTTATGTTGGTTATTATTATTTAAAATCTATTAATTAGAACATTGTGCTTAAATAGGCTAGACCAGGTTGAATATCTACTTATCTATCCAAAGTAATTGGAAAGAAGGTGAGGGAATTTGTTCCCCTTTAGTTTAGTTGATCTATTTGCTTCTTTTTCACATGTCTAATTGTTTTCATGCTTAGTTTAATTGTTTTGGGAAAGACAACATTTTTGGAATCTTATTATTATGGTCCCTTACCAAGCTTTGGATCCCCTGCATTGTACTAGTGATGGGGGACACATAGTCCCACCATGTCTAGAAAATGGGAGTTTATGAAAAAACAGAGAAAAAAATGCAAGGGGTCTAAAATGATTAGATCGTATGTTCTAATGTAGTGGTAGGTAGTTCTATTGTTTCCATTTATTTTAATCTTTTGACTCTGTTGTTATTGTGTTGCAGGTCTGGAGGCATCACTCCCATTTTTATGATAGTTAGAGTTTAGTACATATTCTTTCCTATGATCTTTTGTTTCTTCTTTTGTTGTTAGGTACATACTTAGATATCAAATTACTCTTGTGAACCAGTTTTAATACATCAAGTTACATTGAGATCACATTAACAGTTACAATCAGTGGTTGTACACTATTGTTAATCCTGGTGGTTGAACTAGTGAAATGGTAACCTAGATAGCTGACCGGGTCTTGGGTTTTGTCAGTGCTAGACTGCTTAGGCCTTGACTGCCAAACCTATTAGCCGATCAACTTTAAATGGTCTTGCTAATTCTTACTCCTTAATTCTTTACACTGCTTAGAACACATCATAATCATTATATTAGTCCTTAGTTCTTTACACTATAGAATTTATTTTGCAGGTTTGGCACACACTAGCTAGCCTAAATTGCTCGATTGTACTATAAGGCCTATGAACTGGTATGTTTTGTACTAGGTAGGCAATCTCTTATTTGGTTACTCAACAGAATTATGCCTAATAAATAGGATAAAAAGCTTGGGAAATTTGAGATTTTTTTTTAAGAAAAGGGAAAGAAGAATTCTTATGTTTCCTTGTCGAACAAAAGGCAAACTTCATCTGGACTATGAACATTGAACTCTATAATAGTGAAGAGAACAACCAATAAAAAAATGGACAAAACACTTTGGTCAACTGCCTTTACAACAAATCCCCTTGACCTTGTACACTTAAGTCCTTAACATTCTATATAAATCTGGTTCTTATATGTAACATGTAATCTAGTTCATGGTACAATTTTGTTTTCATAATCATACATTCTAGAAGTTTGGTACAGATAGTAGCATCATTTAATCAGTTGCATGGAGATATATGGAGACTTTTTTTTATCAATATGGAGATATGGAGATAAACTTCAAGAGCCAACCTATTTGAAAAGAACTATCATGGTAAACCCAAGGATTATAATTTTGTCATGTATTGGGGGGGAGGGGGTGTATTGGCCGATACGTGTCGTATCGGGATCCAACCTATTTCAGGGAGTAGACTGACAACCAACCCCTTGAACCAATTTCAAAGAAAAAGAACTAAAAAAATAGAGAGCTCTAGTGCAGGCCGATACGTTCCATTTGGCATATCAGACTACATTGATATTTTAAACCTTGGGTAAACCTTGTTTGGCCTTGTTTAAAAGAAAAGTCCCTTATCTAGCTCTAATGTAGTCACCTTTAACAACCACAAAATGGAAGACAAGAATATAGTCTTTTAAATAAGAATGATTAAGATATTGTTTATTCCTTGAGAGATGCAATTAGATATGCTCATTTCTGTGGTTCTATTATTAGTAATGTTACTATTTATTGGGATTTCATGGTAATTTGCAAGTGGTAGATTTTTATAATTTACAAAGCTTTATGGAAACTCTTCACACACCAAATGTGTATGCACATGATATAGGAAAAGATCTTTCATACGGTAATAAGGTAAAATATTGTGATTCCAAGACAACAGAAGTAGCTCATGTCCTAGATGAAGGTAGTATAAGATGGGGAACCATGTGGCTAAGCAATAGGAATCACTAAACAAGGATATGAATATAATTATGAAGTTTTCTGGTATAATCAATTGCAAAACCCTAGTGCTATGCATCTTTACCCTTCTTAATATAAAATATTTTTATTAAAAATAAAGAAAAATGAGATCCCCCTTCCACTTCTTCCTCCTACCCTTCCTCTTCCTTCCTCCACACCCCTACTCTTAAGGAAGCTTAGCCTCCTTGTGTTTGGGGTTGATCAATACCAGTTGGTGTTAAAATATGACCAATATAGAGTGTTGTTACTTGAAACATAAAATTTGATATTTCAACTCTAAACAACAATGATGAGTCTATACATGCATTTTTTTTATTTTTATTTCAGTTGAAGTGACTCCCTTATGTAAGTAAGTGACAACTCATCTTTCTCATCAATTTCTATTGATCAACCCCAAAAGGATACATAAGAAACTCGAATGGTACCCAACACAACTAAATAATGCAAGATAGAAATAAAGAAATAAAAAGTAATGGGTAGCAACATAGCAAGCCATTCAAATCTATCTTGTGATATCCATTGTGAATCACAACTATTGGACTGACTTTCTTTCTTTTTCTTCTTTCTGTTATTGGTAATTGAAATATCAACATAGGACTACTTTCAATCTGATCACAAATCTCCAACCTCAATGAGTACTCGACAATTGTACAAGGGATTCCACCAACTACAAATAGGTCTTTTTGCATAGAAACAAGGTGGATCTTATGTGATGTTATGGGCTGATTTTGCTGATTTGGGTGTGTATTAAAAGGTGAGTTGGTATGATGGAAAGTGCTAGGTCCTCTGAGAAATACATGTATGGCATGAGCCATCACCATCTATCATACATACATGCATATCCAACATATATACATGTAGAATATAAAGCAAATTAACATTGTGGTTTGAGAAAAAATATGGTTTGCTTTCAGATTCATCAATTCATCATAATCATTATTATCTAAGTCTTGTACCAACTCCCAACTATAAGCAACTATAAGGGGTTAGCTATGAATATAATTTCACTATTTATTCTGCTAAGTGTTTTACCAATTGTTAACTTATGAGTACTTAAATCAATTCTTAGGTTCTTACTACTTCAATTAATTAATGTATTTTTTGGTCTATCCCTAATCCTTCTATTCTTTTCAGCTTGGAAAAATCATTTCTAATAGTTGTTGGAGCTGGTCATTTTTATTTATTTATTTATTTGGTAGAGAGAGTTGGTCTTCTATGCATGTGATCAAACCATCTTAGTCCACTTTTCTCATTTTATCATCTAATTGAGTTATTCTTAGATCCCTTCTAATGACTTCATCTCCAATCCTATATTTCTAGTTATCCACTCATTGTCTTATCCATCTTGGTGCATGTGTTTCTACTACACTTGTTTTTTTATATGTTGCTTTGTGATGACTATCCAATACTCTGCTCCATAAGTATTGCTAGACTTGCAACTGTTTTACAATAACTATAAAAATTTGATTGGTTTGGATTGATTTATTGCATTAATTTACTTTCTATAGTTATTTATCTAAAAATACAATCTAAGATGGTAGATGGATGGAACATCTGGCTGTCTTTATTTCCTTAATATTATTTACTTATGTTGATTGATGTCAATTTGTAGGACTTACATTCACAAGGCGCTCTACATGGGTTCAGTGAATTTAGATACCTTTGGAAAAGGATGTAAGTGACAACATGTACTTAATTGCATAAAGAGTTGTCTATGTTTTGTTTGTTCTTAAATTTTAAGATCCATATGGCCAAATATCATATGGTCCATCACATTAGAACAATTTCACTTCAGTTGTTTTCGATTTTATTCAAAAACTATGACTTTGATAGCAAAGAAGCTGAGAAATAATTTTTTTAGATCGAATTATTTCCACTATTATGGGTTAAAGTAGTAAGAAATGATTTAGGGGTTCAATAAAATTTGCAATGGATATGATGCTAAACAGAACAAGATGGCAAAATAGGATTCATGTAACTGACCCCATATAACTGGGATGAGGCTTAGAAGATGATGATGATGATAAAATATTGAAAAAAAACACTATTAGCTCTAATAGAATGCAAGAACAAAGGTTTTGATTCTTGCATTGGGCTTTACTTAGTCCCCATAACCTGCAATTCTTTGAAAACATGAGACAAGATCATGACTCATCAGCAATGTGGACAAGTGGAAGAACTGGAGCCGATCAAGTCATCTCAAAATAATAGAGATCTCATCTGTTAAGATATAGGTTATGTACTATGATAATATTCTCTTATTCCTTTAAATCCGAGATGTTTTATTAAGGCAGAAAGAACAAATAGGTAGGAACCAGGGGCCTACATCCCCTAACATTTTAGGTTAGGTCACAAGGAAACTGTGAAGGCAATAATAGGGAGTTCACTTTGGTTGTTTTTTAAAAATAGCTTGGGCTGTTTTGGGAGTCTCTACACATGTCACCTTAGCTAATTCATGTCCTAATTTTTCTTTTCAACTAAAGAAACTATTTGAATATAAATACATTTTTACCCTCACTCATTATGAGATGTCAATCACAACAGTTTCTTAAATAGAACAACCTTTAATTCTAAAAGGGATCCATGGCACTATTGGGCCATTTGGTCAAAAGTTGAAGATTTATAGATAAGATAGCCATTGTGTTTACCAATGAGAAATTGTGGACCCAAGGCATGTCTGAATTATCAATGAGACACATGGGACATGGCCCATCTAGAAGCAAGTTCAGTCCTGAATTTGGTTTCTATTGGTTCTTATCTAAAAAATAAGCATCAAAAGAGGAAACTAACACTTGAGTAGATGTCAACCAAATCTGATACCAATTCGTGTTCTATGGTCAGGCATAGAAGGCTGGACATAAACCCCACTTAGGAGTCTCAACAACTGCGAACAGGCATCCACATCCCAATTGTTTAGGTTGCACCTGAACTGAGGACACCGGGAGATGCCTGCCTCTGAAAATCAAAACAATCTCAAACAATAACACCCCTATTGGTCATATGTGTCAAACTTTTGGCTTAACTCTATTGATCTTGCACTGTAATGTGTGCTTACCTATTAAAGTAGTGAATAGAAAAGAATAACCTTCCCCTTACCTTTAAAGAGGTGACAATTCTTGGATCCTTTGCAGAAGGGTTCAGATTTGATAGTTATTATCCTGACTTAGAATAACCTTCCCCTTACCTAACCCAAAATTCTTTGCTATTGCTATATAATTTTGATACTTGTTAATATTAAAATGCTCTTTCATGGTTTTCATATTGATGTTTAAAAAAAAAAAAAACTTATTTTCTGAATGAGTAGAGATAATGAACCAATATGTTGCACTATCCATTGAAACTGGACATGTCTATGTTAAACTGATAATTTTCCAATGGTCATATAGTGTAAATTTTGCTCGAGAAAGAACAATCATTTTATGCATAATTTCCAGCCTTCTCTCTTGCTTCTTTACACGCTTCCAATCCTGAATTGCATTTTTCTGCTTCATTTTGATAATGATAAGATGACTTCTTTGCCTCTACTTTGTCCATCATGTGATTGGTTACATGTCTTGGTGGATTTAGCTCATCTGTCAATAACTCTACAACATATTTCTCCATTTCCTTATTCATGCTAGGGTCATGCTTACCACAATCTATACAAGAGGGTAGGAAAATATGATGCAACAGAGAATAGCTTGAAAGTAGGATAGGCACACCCTAATGCATATAATGTTGGAAGGTATGGAAACTTGTTATCATCTTTCCAACCAACCCATAGGAAGGTTCTCATCTTCTTTTCTAGTTTCTTTGCATTCAAAAAGGGATTTGAAGTAGTGATAAATAATAAATTTGGAAGGGATGATAAGACACTTGTTATCATGTGAACCTCTAAAGGAGGTTTATTTGGGGTTAGCAAGCCCCCTTGAGGAGGTGAAGAATGTTAAGATTTTATGGCAAGTGTAAGGGGTTTTTTCCAACATGAATTGCTTTCTTTGTTGCCCCATCTTGATTTTGATTCCCTTGGATTTTTTTCTAGGGTAACTCTTGGGGATGCACTTGAATCTCACACGCATGGGTTAAATCAATGGTAAGTGTATAATGCATATAAATCTCTTACATTATTTAATTTATATAGCTAATTATTTATATCAATGCTTATGTATTCAGTTTTGAATTTGACAGACCGAAGTTATGATCCAAAGCGAATGTCTTGAGCATGATGCATGTGCATATAAGCTAATGTTCAGATGCAACGAGGATAATTTTGTTAATTCTATTTTCTTTTTTGGTGATGAAAAAAATTTATTAAATGTGTATCTTGAAAAAATAATACAGATATTTTGTGTAAATTTGTACAGGTTTTATCATACAAGAACAGCTGAAATTAATTCTTTTTGTAATGGTATTCCTTTAAAATTTAAATGAGAAATAAACTTTTAGCAACGGTTTTATAAAACCGTGGCAATACAAAATAATAACTAATACTTGTAGCAACGATTTTACGTAAAACCGTTGCTATTTCTACTTATTCATCAATAAACCATATTCTATAACCACGGCTAAAACCGTTGCTATAGCAATTTGTAGCAATGGTATAAAATAAATCCGTTGCAATGAAATTTTTAATTAGCAATGGTTAAAACCATGGCTATACATACATTTGTAGCCACAGTGTACAATATCCATGGTTATAGGTTTTAGCCACGCCAATATCCGTCACCGACAAAAAATCATGGTTAAACCGTTGCTATAGCCTTTAGCAACGGTTTTTTTTGTATCTTTTTGCAATGATTTTGTTTGTTGTTAAAGCTGATTTTTCCTATAGTGAGGTATTCAACGAATACAATTCCAAAAGTCTCTTAACTCGAGCAGGGAATACATACTTATAGTTAGGCATTCGTGTCCTAAATGGATAGGACTTTTGGGGTTGTTGAGATGAGGGCATCTGCCGAAGTCTTCGGTAAGTTCCTTCTTCCCTAGCGGAATCCATTTGTCCATGCGAGACACTCTTTCTTAATCGTATTCAATTGATTAATTACAAGTTTCTTCCCATATCATAGTCAAACCCATTTGGCCATTTATATAAGAAAGATACCGTTCTCATTGTTTAGTGTGGATTATTTGCGATGTACAGTCTCCCCATGTATTAAACAAGAAACACCAACACTAATCAACAATTGAACAATTGCTGGCTTACAAAGAGTCAGAGACCATTTAATCGGCTTTAAAAAAGGAAAAATATTATCCAATCCATTGCTCAAGTATAAATGATGCATAATGTCACCATCAATTAAAAAAGTTAGCTTTTTTTTTTTTGCTTCAATTTCACTTAACAAAGCCCCTACATTAGATGAGATTCAATTTGTTAAAATGTTAAAAGCTTGATAAGATTCACTGACGAGTGACGAACGTAACACGTAAAACCTGCAATTACCACATGGATTTGATCCCACAACAACGGATACTACTGAGGGCTTGTTCGTTTCCTCTTAACTCTTATCTCTTAAGAGGAATATTTTAACTTTAAGAGAAAATTGGTTGTCCGTTTCCTCTTATCTCTTATCTCTTAAAGTGCAATTATACAACTTTTTATTTTTCAATGATACCTCCAAAAAGATAAACAAAAACTCTCATATATGGGGTCAAAATAGATATTTGATAGTTTTCAAAATTCAAAATTCAGAATTTAGAACAACATTCTCTGCATTCAGAGTTCAGAGGAAAGAAAAATTCACCAATACCAATATACCTCTTAATGTAATTATTACACTTTCAGATGTCAAACTTCAGAGCAAACGAACAGGCCCTGAGCCATCACATTAGCTAAAAATGTCTGAAGGTGACAACATCCTCCCAGTATGGGGAAATGACCACGTGAGATAGATTGGTATATTCGTGGCAATTCTGCCATCATATTGTATCCCCTCCAATTGCGAGATCAACTTCTATGATGGCAAACCTGTGCCCACACCATTCTAACAGCTTTTTGCAATCTTGTGAAATAAAGCATATAAATACAGAGATATTCTCAATGCAAGGCAGTAAAGACTCTTTAAAGGAGGTTTGCCTTGATTGAAGCCAAACTCTTTAATTGCCATCCCTAATAAATTGAGGTTGTACAATTTTGTTGCTAGTAACACATTTTTCTTGTTGGTTTGCTTTCTCATTGGTTGATTTTGCTTCCAATAAGACCTTGAGGAATTTGACAGAGCTGATACCAAATGTTAACCATAAATTAAAAAACTCAAATTTCATTCCAACTCCATTTTTAGATATTTAGGGTGAATTTAATTTATCTCGCTAAGGCTGCATTTGGAAACAATGCAAATAACTGTGGATGCAAATATGTAAGTGTAAAACAGTTCATATAAATTGTAAAATTGGGTTAGTTTTGCACTAATAAATTTATCTTCTTAACAAATAGACTTTTAGTTGTAATGGTGCAAACATGAATTCCTATAAAGCATATGCATTTTTTTTTTATCAAAATCCCACTTGAATGCAAATTTACTTATTTTTTATTGATGTACTTTCATATCTTATTATCAATGTAAATATGCATTGATCAGTCATTTGTGAATGCATAAATGTAATATTGCCAAGCATAGGTAAAAGTGAATCAAAGTACAAATTTACCCTGAACCGGGATTTACAAATTGGATGGTTGGTAGAAATACACAACCTATGCACGTGGATATGAATAAGTTTCTTTTTTATTTTTTATATAACCCCAAACTTCACTCCAGCCGAATAAATTAAGCCCATTTTTCTATCCAACATCATTTGGGATAGGCCCCAGTAAATGGTAGGTTACATGAACCATGAGACCTTTCTTGTGGATATCTTAAGGGAATGAGATGTTTCTATAGTGAATAAGCAGGGATTTTGGGTGGTTTTCTCGTTACCTCACACTTGATACAAAGTTGTAGTTTATGTATCTGGTGCCATTGTCATTTCTTCATAAAACATTGTCCTTCAAATCAACCATTGTCCCATCACATATGAATTGATTGATGGAAGTTGACAAGAAATATGCTTTGTCCCATCACATAATTAAATGAATCACTTCAATTAGAAAAATGCACGTGGGCAATTAAAATAGCTTTGCCAAAATGTTTTGGGGCTTGTTTGGTGGTGTCTTTCCACGTCAGAATAAAATGCAAAAAACACAAAAAGATTCATTTGGAACTTTCCAAAATCAACCCAAAATGGGTTTTTCAACGCTCTAACTTTTGGCAACTAGATCTTTTGTATGCTAAATGGAAATAGACTGAAAATCTGCCAAGCTTATAAACAGCCAAAAGATCACATGAAAAGACATGCCAAACAGGCCCTTGATTGTGTGATGTAACTATTCATATTTCACATTAATTTCTTTTAATCGGTCCCAAAATTTCATAAAAAAAGGGCAAGGGCAATGTACCAAATACAACCCGTTGGTGTAAAAATTTCAACTTATTGAAGATATTGGCCCGAGAAATGCATTCAGTAATGCCAAGTATGAAATTAAATGTAAAGGACCTGATGTGCCTACTAAGAAAGTTGTTGGGCCCAATAAGAAAAAGGATAATAAAAAAAGAGACGGAATACAATATAGAGGCCTCTAACTTATTGGCCCAAGAAATTGAAGCCCAATACGAATTGTAGAAATAAAAAAGGAGAAATGGTTAAGCTCAAGCCCAAGATGGTGTAGGGGTAGGGTCCATTGTAAATGGATATTACTCCCATGCCACATGGCTATCCTTAAGCATCCCACTAAATTAAATGTAAGAATTGAAGGCCCACTATATGTCAATTAGAGAGATTTTATCTCTAATCACGTTAAATTAGAGTCAAGAGGTTTGATCAGCTTAGTGGGGGCCATTTAAATGGCTATAATTACACCCAAATTAATCTTGGCCGAATAAAATACTTTTATGTGTAAAGGTTGAAGACACCTCACCTTGGCATAATAGGAAGAAGATGACAAAATATTGTAAAGATGGCAATGAGAAAGATTTTTCTCAAATCATACCAAATTTGAGGGTTCACTCAATTCAATTTGAGGGATTTACTCAAGTGGGACCCAATTGAATGGCAATCATAAGGTTAGCTTAGTTCCCATTTCAGTCAAGAAAAGCGGATTGGGTGGATTAATTCACTTACCATTCAAGTCAAAAGGTATCCATTTCAAATCCTTGTGAAAATCCTATACTTAAGCCAATACCAATTGGAAAAGAAAAGTTATAATTATTTAATGGGATTTCCTTTTATGTGTGGGTCCAATCTCTTGCCAAGTGGCTTCTTCACATGGTTCCCCCTTATTAATTTTAAACATTGATTGTCATAATCCCGCCGAATCACTTAAAAATGTCAAGGCAAATTTAACAAAGAGAATCCTATATTTGGTGGATTGGACTAGGCATCACTCAATCTCAAAATTAAATGCATTTGAAAGGAAGCCACCGCTATCAAGGATTGGCTTTCCTGGGGAGAGGGGATGAGATGAACGGACCCCTTTAGGAAGAGGAGAGCAAGTTCTTCCACAGGAAAGAGAAGATAAAAAAAATAAGAGAAAGAAAGGAGAAGACAGGAAATTTGAAAAAAGTCTAGCTCTGGGGTTGCTGCTAAAGTTTCAAGAGAAGAAGAGACAGGCTGCACCAACATCAAGGGAAGAAGAATTATAATTTTGGTTCCTCAATCATTGAAGTTTCAAAACTGTTACAGCTCTATGACACGTCAGCTGAAGGATTCCAGCCTTTGAGTTTCTATAATCAAAAGCTTCATCAAATTACTACAACAAAAAAAAGGAAAATTCTCCTATCTTGTGTGCGTACAATTGATCGTTGCAAGTTTTTTCGACATTTACAAATTGTCAAGTTTTTCGGATCATGTCCATAACAAGCTACAAGTACAAGTTCGGGTTGTGTTCGTGACAAGAGAATCAAAGGGTTTCCTTTGCCAAAAGAAAAAAAAAAGAGTTTGTATCCCACTTACATTTCTGCAAAAAAAAATAAATTTCTTTGAATTTGTCCGTATTTTTTTGTGCTCCAAATTTAGCACGAAATTTGTGTCGACAAATTTCTAGCACGCCCGATGGGACATCTCTTTCCTCTCATCTCTCAAGTCAACGCATGAAGCTTGTTTTTGACAAACGGTTTGGACACATGGCTCCAAAGAGAATTGTTTCAAGTGTCATCGAAAATAAGAAAAATGCCACATATAGCTCAAGCTCGTCCAGATCAAGTGCATTTTTAGCCTCCAACTACGAGAGGCCAACCACTCATCTCATGATGAGGTCCAAGAATTCACAATTGGTTGCATCTCTTGCTCCATGTACAACTCTAGGGGTCCCTTCAAAAAGTCGAAACACCAAAACGAAACCTTTAAGGCTACCAATGATGAAGGACGCTAATAAGAAAGGGGTAGCCCTGAGAAAAGAATTGATCTCAACAACTCCACTTGAGCATCCAAGTGGACAAATACCCGTGTTGGACGCAAAATCTAGTACTGGCTCAAGGTCTGACTCTCATTCCAACTCCCTTAAGACTGAAGGGTCCGATTACATACAGACACACTCCTACACTTCGGTAGCACCCATTATGATGGCAGGAACTACTACAGTGGAAGAACAACTTGCTGAGATGGTTGCGGCCATCACTAAGTTAACAAAGACGGTGGAAGAGAATGACCTTCAAATTGCTTCTCTCATGAATCGAATGGAACAAATGCAAACAACAACATCCAGCCTGGGGCCTTCACACCCACCAGGGTTTACCCCGCAAGTAAACCCTCCTAAGAAGAGTATCCATAATGTACTAACATACAAGATGCCCAACATGCTTCAGTTGCCTCCCTCTCAATACAACAACTCCAAAACATGATAACTGACACAATACGTGCTAGTATAAAGGTGTCTCACAATTATCCTCAGTGTATACTAAGCCATATACTGAGCGCATTGATCATATGCTTATCCATTAGGGTACCAACCCCCAAAGTTTCAACAATTTGACGGGAAAGGTAACCCTAGGAAACATATTATGCACTTCGTAGAGACATGTAACAATGCTGGAACTTTTGATGATTTAATGATAAAGAAATTCGTACGATCTCTGAAAGGAAATGCTTTTGGCTGGTACACCGACCTCCCTTCGGGATCAATCGATAGTTATGATCAATTAGAAAGAGAGTTCTTGGATTGCTTCTACAGTACTCAATGTACTATAAGCATTATACAAACTCACTACCACAAAACAGAGAAAAGATGAACAAGTCATTGACTATATTGACAGGTGGAGAAATCTCTACCTTAATTGTCGAGACAAGTTCTTAGAAGCTTCAACTATTGATACTTGTATCCAAGGCATGCGTTGGGGTTTGCATTACATCCTCAAGAGAATAAAACCCTGAACGTTTGAGGAATTGGCCACCCGCACCCATGACATGGAACTTAGCTTGGCTACCTTCAGAGAACATCACCTGAATGATTTCCAAAGGGAAAAAGAAAAGAAAGATGGTGAAAATGAGACAAAATTGTCTAGACCGATGCAAGTCCTAGCAACCTCAATAGCCCCTCCCAAGGTTATTGAGAAGGAAAAAAGCAAGAAAAAAATGAAATCAAATATTCAACAAGAGAAAGAAAATCCAAAGCTCACTCTTAAGGAATTAGAAAGAGAATGTGTATCTATTCCTTGACTCAGAAGTCACAGAAATGTTAGATGCCCTTCTACCTGAAAATCTTATAGAGTTTCCTGATAGTAAACACCTAAAAGAGGAAGGGAAAATTGATTATCCGAAATATTGTCATTACCATCAGGTAATTAGCCACCCAATTGAGAAATGTTTTGTCCTCAAAGATAAGATAATGCAATTGTCCGAGTCAGGAGTGATCGAACTAGACCCAAGTGAGGACATAGCAACCACCAACATGACAACCGTTACATTTGGATCCTTTGAACCTGAAGCTCTCTAATGCCCTCATCATCCTATCTTCAATGAACTTACACCGGGGGCATCACTAAATCAAACACAAATCCCTAATGACCCTTCTACTTCTTGCCATACCCTAGAGGTAGTACTAAATCGAGCACAAGCACATGCCTTAAGTCTCAAGGAAATTCCTTCACCCCGATCCACCGTCACTCTCAAAAGATGATTGGGCAATCATTACGCGTCGGGAGCGTTATGCTACACACCAATCCACTCTACCTTGTGGGCAATCAAAGCAAATTAAAAGGAATGTTCGATCACAAGGACTCTCCAAAAGAAAGAAAAGGCAAGGCAAGAACACTACTACCCAGCCACCACCATTGGTAACTAATAAAGTTTTGAAACAAGCCCCTCGACTTCCAATTACTCTACAAGAGTACATATAAATGGGATTCTTTTCCAGATGATGTATAACTATACATACAGTCCCATGTTACATGAAAAGGAAATGATTCAAAGTTCACTCCTGGATATGAGCTTAAACTATCTATGCTCTCAAATATGAGATTAAACTATCTAATAAAAAAGGGGAACATTCAAAGTTTGCTCCTAGATACGAGTCTAAACTGTCTATTAAAAAAAAACTCAGTCAATACGCTCCTAGATATGAGCTTGAAATATCTTTGCTCTTAGATATGAGCCTAAACTGTCTATTAAAAAAACTCACTCAATTCACTCATATATATGAGCCTAAACCATCTATGCTCCCAAATATGAGTTTAAACTATCGAATTAGAAAAAAGAAATAAAAAAACAAAAACTCATTCAAATGTGCTCCTACATATGAGCATAAACTATCTACAGGACTCCCGAGTATGAGTAAAAACTACTCGACTTTCTAAACAACTCAAAGTTTGTTCCTGATACGAGTATAAACTGTCTACAAAACTCCAAGAGTATGAGTATAAACTATTTGTTATTTTGAAACTACTCAAAATTTGCTCCCAGATACAAGCATAAACTGTCTACAAGACTCTTGAGTATGAGTATAAACTATTCAAGTTCCAAAATAACTCAAAATGTGCTCCCAGACACAAGCCTAAACTGTCTACAAAGCCCCAAATCGCAAGTACAAATCACTTTATGAACTAAGTCATGATTTGATCCCTCTAAGGGGTACGTAGGCAACCTAAAAATGTGCAGTCACAAAATAATTTATTTGTACTACTCCTAGCCCGCACGAGTATAAACTGTGAATAGCGAAATTAATTAAAAAAAAAAACATTTGTATCACTCCTGGCTCACATGAGTATAAACTGTGAATAGCCAAATCAAATAAAAAAACATTTACTCCTAGCCCGTACGAGTATAAACTGTGAACGGCAAAAAAAAAACTACTCGTGACCTGTAAGAGTATGAACTACTGATAGTACCAAAGAGAGAGAGAGAGAGAGAAAGGGAGAAAATTCTCTACTCTTTGCCTATAAGAGTGTAAACTTTTTCAAGTCGATGGTTGCATTGCCAATTATAATAACAACCACCAACTTTGGGGGCATTTGTTGGTGTACAAATTTCAACTTACTGAAGATGTTGACCCATGAAATGCATTCAGTAAGGCTAAGTATGAAATTGAATGGAAAAGACCTAGTAGACCTACTAAGAAAGTTGTTGGGCCCACTAAGAAAAAGAATAATAAAAAATGAGGTGGGATACAATATAGAGGCCTCTAACGTATTGGCCCAAGAAATTGAAGCCCAATACGAATTGAAGAAATAAAAAAGGAGAAATGGTTAAGCCCAATATAATATAGAGGCCTCTAACTGTTCAACTTACAAAATATATATTGAATATTGCTTTTTGGCCATTCTATACTTGTATTAAGTTGTTATTTATAGCTAGTTCCAATATAATACTTGAAATAGAAGAAGTCTTTCCATGAACCAATCATCCAGATTTCACGCTACAAAAGCTTCAAGTTTCATCATTCAACTAACACTTTTCTACGGTCAAAGTTTTGGTAATGATTAGCAGTGGCCAAACACGTCCAACCTTATCACTCCATTTAGAAGCAAACACCTTTCTGGGAAGTAGATAATTAATGGTGTACAGTTCTTTACAAGGAAAAAAAAGAGGAAGACTTACCGATGGACTTAGTAGAAGCCTCTTCCATAAACTATAGAAGGTTGATTCAGTAGACGGATTCTGGAAATTGTAATATGGAGAAGAAGTCAACGTCTGCCCTAACCTTATCAATAAGGGTATTTTCATCTAAGAGGTAAATGGCCAAAATACTTACCCAGGGGAATATGTATTTTCCAGGGGTCCCACATGCATTTGCAATAGAACATGAGAAAGTTGGTCAATTTTCCCATTAACCAACTTTTTCACCCCAAGATAGCGATAAACAAACGGGACCTTAAATTGAAACATTAGTATGTTGTGTTAAATACCCACCCCCTCCCCACCAAAAAAAAAAGAAAGAAAGAAGCCCAATCCTAACAAGGATAAAAATGGAGTTTGGCTTCAGTTAGGGCAAAGCCCATTCGAACAACCTTTACTGCCTTACATCGAGAATATCTTCGCACTTATGTGTTTTATTTCATGGGGAGACATTCCCAATGCAAGGTTGCAAAAGGATGTTGGAACGGTGTGGGCACGGGTTTGCCCCGACGGAAGCCAATATCATAAAAATGACCCTCCATCCCATCTAAGTCCAAATCTATTCCTCATAGAATGTACCTCACACCAAACTTACAACATATCCTTTCCGCACATGGAGAACATCTCCCATATTTATAATTATTATTCATGGGGAGATATTCCTAATACAAGGTGGGATGTGACTATAAGGTTGGTGTGAGTCACGCTCTGTGAGGAGCAGATCCTAATTCAGCCCATTCCCAATTTGTTCCAGGGGAATCCGAATCCCTAAATTTTTTAAATTAGGGTAAATTTCTTAAAGTACCCTTATGGTTTAGTTAATTGACTAACTTCACCCCTATTGTTTGACTATTGTCTTAAAGTACCCCTATTGATTGCTGTTTTGGACAATGGACTAACACCTCCCTTATCGTTAAGTCTTCGTTAGGAGCCGTTCACATGTGACATCACGTGGTTGATTATTCATCATATAATAACAAAACTACCCTTCGATGGTCAAAAATACTCTTTACGGTTCAAACTAGGGCGCCCTTAGAGTAGACCTATTCATGGGCCGGGCCGGGCCGGGATCGGGCCGGGCCGGGCCGGGAGCCCAGCCCGACCAACGGGCCTACAACTTGGGCCCGAGCCCGAGCCCGAAGCCTGACCTAATAAAAGAAATTCAAAATTTTCTGACATTTTTCTATTTTAATTCAAATGTTTTTTCCCCTATTTAAATGAACAATGGATCTACAAGTGAATCAATGACCTCAAATCAAAAAATTTATTCAAATAGACATCACATAGGGTTTTTACTTAGGTTTAACTATAGGTCGGGCTGGGTTTACTTAAGTTTAACTATAGGTCGGGCCGGGCCGGGCTCGGGCCGAGCTATTTTGGCAAAGCCCGAGCCCGGCTCGAATTTTATGCGGGCCAGGCTTTTTGGCCCAAGGTTAAGCCCACGGGCCAAAAATCCTGTTCAAGCCCGTCCGGGGGTCGGGCCGGCCGCCGGCCCGGCCCATGAACAGGTCTACCTTAAAGTACAGGTTTAGAGGCTCAAGTTCTGCCAAGCGAACCAGGTTTAGAGTACAGGTTCTGCCATAACCAGAGCCACAGGTTCTTCCATACCAAATGAACTTGAAGTAGTGGTTGTCAACCGACCAAATAAATTTGGAGGAAGAAAGTGGAAGGGGGAAGAAAGGAGGGAGGAAGGAGGAAGATGGAAAGAGGAAGGAAGAACGGAGGAAGGGAAGAAGGAAAAAAGGAGGAAGGGGAGGGGGCTGAATAGGTAATGCGTGATGACCACCTCCTAGAAATCCTCCATGACCACTTCCCACCTCTCACATGCACACCCACATTGCCCAGACCACCCCTGTCTGTTGTTGTTGCACACCTAGCACACCCCCTGCACGCTTAGCGCCTTTAGAACAATGTTTTAATGCGATTACAATACAAATAGTTCACTAGTTTGAAAACAAATAATAATTAAAAGGATCTGAACCCAATTGTCTAGATCTAAGGGATATGAAGGACGATCGGACATGGTTCAAGTGAGAACTAGTCTGATATATATCTCTAGTTCTATTGAACAAAATAAACAAACAAATACAACACATTATCTTACCTCCCCCAATAGCCATAACCACGAAATTTATTTCTTGTTTGATGAGAGGTCCAACCAAATCAGTGATCCTGCATCCACGTTCTTGATCAACAAAAGGAAAAGATCTCTAGTACACCCTCAATGCACAAGTGTGGAGTTTTTTTTTTGTTCTTTTTGTTCTAGTATTTTTCTCCTCTCAAGTCTAACCTCTCTAGAGCTTTCACGTTCAAGAAAGTGATAGGGGGTCTTCTTGAATGTTCTCTTATGAATAAGGTCATTAGCTAGACTCAAGGAGAAAACTTTCCATTCACTTTTCCCACCTCTTAATTAGTTCATCCTATCAATGAATTTCCTAATTTAGTTTAGAAAAAATCTCTCCAAATCCCATCACCTCTCCTAAATCTTCTCCACCATTCAATTAAATTTGAAATTAAAATTCAAGTTTAAACACACTCCTACAATTTGGGATGATTGTGGGAGGTTTCAAACTCATTCCCAACAAGCTAACATTGGGATCCTTAAAATAATAATGACCTAGATTATGGCCACTATTGAGGGCCATAATCTGAGTCATTCTTACAATCTCCCACTTGGCCCGAATAGTGGACATGGAATGAGATATAAGTTTGATCAGAGCTACGGATTTGGATTATGGTTATATCACTTAGGTAATTGCTAAGTATGACATAGATCATGGCGGTCCCCATACAAGTTAGGCTTCCTTCCATGTATCATGACATCATACATCACAACCCTCAGTGTTAAATATTCATAATGTCTCATCCCTTATACATTTGTTCGTAACAAAATTGTGCACAATTGATAGATTCAAGATAAAAGGAGATAGAGAAAATTAAATTGAACAAAGACACGTGTCATTATATCATATTACATTAAGAATTGAACTGACTACTCTCATGTCTTTTACATGGTTCAAAAATGCTTTTGAGCACAATCCCTTAGTCATGGGGTCAGTAATCATTCTATCAGTTCTAATATGTTCAATAGTAATCTTCTAGTCTTGAATTGTATATCTCACAACCAAGTACTTTAAATCTATGTGCTTGCTTTGACTGCTACTTTTATTATTCTTTGAGAAAAACATAGTTGCAACATTGTCCCATTTTCTATATGTCAGAACAAATTCTTTTGTTCCCTATACATATCTAAACACCTTCTTAGCAGCCTTCCAAACAGTGTTCCCTTCCTGGGTTGCTTTGGAACCTACCCAACACTCCCACTGCAAATGCAATGCCTGGTCTTGTGCAGACTTGTGCATACATCAGACTTCCTATAGTTGATGCATAGGGAACTTTGTTCATGTCCTCCTTTTCATATTCTGTTTCAGGACTACTCTTAATGCTAAGCTTACCCCCTTTATTAATTGGCACTATACTTGGTGCACAGTGTTCCATACCAAATGAGGTAATTACATTGTGAAACTTGTAATACCATTGGCATGATGCTTGTTTCAAGCCATATATAGACTTATTTAGCTTGCATACCAAGTGTTTTCTACCCTCTGCCACGAATCCTTCTAGTTGCGCTATGTAGATTTCTTCCACAAGTTCCCTATTCAGGAATGTAGTCTTAACAACCATCTGGTGCAACTCTATATCATAATGAGCCACTAATGCCATTATAGTTCTAAATGAATCTTTCTTAGAGACAGGTGAAAAAGTCTCATTATAGTCTACTCCCTTTTGAGTATTGTACCATTTTGCTACCAGTCTGGCCTTATACCTCTCAACTTCATTAGATGTTCTCTTTATTTTGAATACCCATTTGCATGGACCAATTTTGACACCCACTAGTTGCGGCACAAGATCCCAAACACCACTGGTAGCCATAGAGTCAATCTCACTCTTCATGGCATCTAACCAAAAGGCGGAATTAGGGCTATCCATGGCATCTTTGAATGTTAGTGAATCTTCTAAGAGACCTACACCAAAATCTGTTTCCTTTTCTTGGAGGTAAACGTATCTAAAGATGTGGTGTTTCGTCTAATCCTAGTGGATCTCCTTAGCACAAATGGAACCTCCTGCACTTCATCCCGATTTTCAAGATCAATTTGTTTAGGGAGAATTATAGGCGATTCAACCACAACAGGTTGTTCTATTATATGTTGTTCTTTTTGTACTTCAATAGAGTTTGTAGGCAAAACAGTACAAGAGTGCCTAACCATTGGATTGTGACTTCTTTGAGCTCAAGGTTTCTTGGAGTTTGACGTGTCCTTAGCCAATTTATGGCCCTTGCCTTTTGTTGTAGGACCCTACTTATTTCAACCTTTCTTCTTCTTGTACACACATTGTGAGGAGTTGGTTAAAACTCCATGTTTCCTTTTGTGTGCTATATGACATTTTGAATGGCCCATACTCGATTGGAAGAGAGTTCATGATGAAAGTGATAAAAAAAGAGTCCGTGATTGTTACTCATAAGTTGTTTAATTTGTTGCTTATGTCCTTTCATCAACTTATTCAAGAAAGTTTGTCATAATATTTTCTTAGATTCCATAAACCATTCTTTTATAGCCGCAAGGTATTGGGAAATTGTTTCTTTGTCGTAAATGACACCAGCACATTGAAGTAGACAAACATTTTATCAGAGAGAAGGTGTTGTCATATTTCTACTTATGCAGGCTTTCATGATCATCTTTCAGATACGGTTGGACTTTTCCCAATTTGTTAAGAGAGTCACTTCAGTAGGAGATGACTGATCAGTAACAATGGACTTATCTTTTACTCGCAATGCGAGGTCTAGGTCTCTCTGACCTAGATTTGTGAGAATAGTCTCCTCTCATTATGGGAAATTGTCTCCCTCTAAAAGGGGAATGGAGTTCAAATCAAGCATATCAATAGAAGCTGTAACATATTAGAAGTCACGATCAGGATTACAAATGTCACCAACAAAACGCAATTAGGTTTTACCTTTGGGCATTCAACCAATTGCAAAATAAAAAGGATGTTGTTTGGATGTGATTATGTGAATTGTCCCACACCTTTGGGCATCTGGAACTATTCATATTCAAACAATCTGCTATGACATAATGAGGCATTCCACAATTAGATTAAGATCGTTTGCCTTTGGACCCACACAAACAATATCTAATTGTTAAACACCTTTAATTGGCATGCTTGTCATAGTAGTCAATCACCTAGGTTGCTTTGGCTACACCTAGGTTAGAAGAAATCTGCATGTCTTGTACCCACCCTATTAGGTTGATTAGAACTTGGGCCTTATTATTATTATTATTATTACAACACCGGCGCATGTTACAGCATTAGTGATAAGTGCCCAATTTTAATCAAGGCCCACTAGGTTTCCATGCGTCAAATCCAACAACCACAACCACAAGGGCTCAAAAAACTATAACATCAACTAATTTGTTGGTTTGATACAAATTCAGTCAAGATAACAATTTCAACAGGCCCAAAACAAATTATATAAAGTAATAGTGATCATAAAACCAACTTAAAAGGTCACATCATGGCTGCACCCACATCATGTGTAAAAGCTTATAGTGTTTTTCCCCAATACTAATTTCAGCGTAGTGCATTTGAATGCACAAACCAGAGCTGTATTCGTTAAGATAATGAGTTACAGATCTGGTTGGCCAACTCAGACCATATCAAAGATCTATTAGAAGTCCCATGAGCCCTAATATGACATTCTAGGTTCCGCCAATCACCATCAGCCCACATGGGCTATTGGTTGAACCCCATTTTTTATGTTGAAATCACTATAGAAAAATACTACGACACGCTACACATGATCAGGGATAGTCACAAGGCAACAATTTACAAAAGGAATTCAATTGAAATATAACTATGTTAATGGTGGATTTAACTAGCACATACTCATGGCTTGTTACATCAATAATGCCTCAAAATACGGCATTTGAATTAAAATTACATCACCAAAGAACAAACACAGGGATGATAATAACAAAAAGAAAAAAAAATCCAAGCCATGAATATTCAATAGCAAATTTAAAGGAAATAATAACACAAAAGGTTCAAATACCAGTGACAAAAGTGAATCCTAATGTAGCCATGATAACTAGGTTACATACACAGGACCGGCTCTGATAACGCTTGAAAACAAATAATAATTAAAAGGATTTGAACCCAATTGTCCAGATCTAAGGAATACGAAGGACGACCCGGACATGGTTCAAGTGAGAACCTGTCCGATATATATATATATATCTAGTTCTATTGAACAGAATAAACAAACAAATACAACAATTTATCTTACCTCCCCCAGTAGACATAGCCACGAAATTGATTTTTTATTTGACGAGAGATCCAACCAAATCAGTGATCCTGCATCCATGTTCTTGATCAACAAAAGGAAAAGATCTCTGGTACACCCTTAATGCACAAGTGTGGAGTTTTTTTTCGTTCTTTTTCTTCTAGTATTTTTCTCCTCTCAAGTCTAACCCCTCTAGAGCTTTCATGTTCAAGAAAGTGATAAGGGGCCTTCTTTAGCGTTCCCTTATGTTGAGTTTGGAAGGAGTACAAATGCAAATATATAGAACGCAAAACCTTATATTTTGTATGTATTTACATTGTATATATTTGCAAACTTTATGAATAAGCTCGTTAGCTAGACTCAAGGAGAAAACTTTCCATTCATTTTTCCCACCTCTTAATTAGTTCATCTTATCAATGAACTTCCTAATTTAGTTGAGAAAAAATCTCTCCAAATCCCATCACCTCTCCTAAATCTTCTCCATCATTCAATTAAATTTGAAATTAAAAATCAATTTAAACACACCCCTACAATTATGGGATGATTGTGGGAGGTTTCAAACTCATTCCCAACAAGCTAACATTGGGATCCTTAAAATAATAATGACCTAGATTATGGCCACTATTGAGGGCCACAATCTGAGTCATTCTTACATAGTCGCCTTTAAAATTTGTGAAACAGGGAAAAACAATGTTTTTTCCCTAAAAAAATAAAAAAAAAGAAGAAGGAGGGAGAAAGGAAGTTGCTACCGCCACTAGTTCGAGTTGTAGTGGCGGCGACTATTGTGCATCCTCGGAATAGTAGCGGCGGGTGGATGTGAATCAGATTCCCGGCGTTCTTCGGCTTGGGCTTGGACTTGAGCGGCGATGAGAGCAAAGAAAAAGAAAAAGAAAAAAGGAAGGAGGATGGAGAAAGGAAGTTACTACCGCCAATGGTTCAAGTTGCAGCAGTGGTGGCGGCAGTTGCGCATCCTTGGAACAGTAGCGGTCATGGTGGAGAAAGAAAGTTTGGCGACAAGAACAAGACGGGGGCGATTTTGGCACTAGCAGAGATTGGGAGGTCTTTGGATAATATTCTGTTGGATCTGGCTTCCGTTGGTTCGAGTTGCAGCGACTGCGATGGTTACGCATCCTTGGAACAATAGCGGCGGTGGATGTGAATTAGATTTCCAGTGTTCTTCGGCTTGGGCTTGGACTTGGACTTGAGTGGCGATGAAAGTGAAGAAGGGAGTTGCAACAGTAACCCATGCAATCGATGGTGTTCATTCTCTATTCAGATTCAGACTGAGTTCTCCACTCAGTCAAGATGCTATTACAGTGATGAACAAAAACATAATTTCCAATTTGGCGTGTTCAGATTGAGTTCTCCACTCAGTCAAGATGCTATTACAGTGATGAACAAAAACATAATTTCCAATTTGGCGTGTTCAGACTGAGTTCTCCACTCAATCAAGATGCTATTACAGTGATGAACAAAAACATAATTTCCAACTTGGCGTATTTATTGAAATAGGGGCAAAAGTAATTGTCCGAAACAATAGGGATACTCTAAGGCAATAGTCTAGCAGTAAGGGTGGAATTGGTCAATTAGCTAAACCATAAGAGGCTACTTTAACAAATTTACCCTTTAAATTAAAAGCTCTTAAAAAATAAATTTCCTTAAAATAAAGGAAAATTTTATAAATATAAAAATATTATATAATATATATTTAATATATATAATGGGGATTAGGGCGGAGCTGATAATTCACTCCTTGTCCCCGTACCGGTCGGGTATCACTGTTAATCCCATCCCCGCCCCCGTCTCCGCAAAGGCAACCTCCGGCTCCGCACCCAACCCCATCGGGTATCACTTTGAGCAGAACTCATTCTGCTTGTGCGAGCTGTTTGATGTTGTGCCCCTTGCCTGCGAGGCTGTGGTTATTGCATCGACAACTTGCTTCTTCTCCTTTCAGCTCGTCTATATAACGATTCTTGTTCATGGCTTGTCACATCGTTGCTTTTCCCGCCTTTCTCCGATACATCGTTTCTTTCCTCTTTCTTCCAACGTTAGATTTTCTCTGCTACGGCACTGCTATAACCTGACGGACCATCATCGTAACCTCAGTAAAACTGTATTCTCTCCTGTTTTACATTCATGTACAGACCTAAAAACACTCAAACAGGTCCACGCTCTTATACTGTGCACTGGGTTTCAACCCATTTCTTCTGCGCCCAAACTAATTACCCTGTATACCCAGTTCGACGATATCAAAAGTGCCGTCTCTGTTTTTAGGTCCTTGCCGGAAGCCAATACGTTCACGTGGAATTCCATCGTTAAAGCTCATGTTGATTTTGGTTTGTTCAACGATGCTCTTTTCCTTTACCGAGAGATGCGAGAACTGGGTGTTTCACATGATAATTTTACGTTTCCTGTTATTCATAGAGCCATTTCGTCGCTCGGGGGTCTTCTTGATTATGGAAAAATGGTTCATAAACTCGCAATTCAGATGGGATTTGACTTAGATATATATTTCTGCAATACAGTGATTGAGATGTACATTAGATGTGGCTCCGTTTTCTCCGCCCGTCGGGTGTTTGATGAGATGTCTCACAGAGATTTGGTTTCTTGGACATCGATGATATGTGGTTATGTTTGGTCTAGAGACATTGTTAGTTGTTTTCAATTATTCCGTGAGATGCAGATGAGAGAGTTGGAACCGAATTCGGTGACGCTGATGATTATGTTGCAAGCATGTTCTCTCTCTGAGAATGCAACTAAAGGGAGGGAACTTCATGCTTATGTGATCAGAAAAGGGTTAGAGAGTAAAGGATCTCTGCAGAACTCGATCTTGACAATGTATGCTAAGATGGGAAATATTAAAAATGCAGAAAATCTTTTTTGCATGACCAACAAGAGGGATATTATTTCGTGGAATATCATGATTTCTGGTTATTCCAAGAAAGGAGATGTTACAAAAGTGGCCGAGATCTTTTCGAAAATGCAGATTGAAGTGAACCCTAGCCTTGAAACATTATCCTTGGTCATCTCAGCCTTTGCCAAGTGTGGGAATCTTCTTCAAGGTGAAATGATATGTGGTTATGCAGTCAAAACTGGACTCTGTGACATAGTTCTGCAGACCGCTATAGTGGATCTTTATGCGAAGTGTGGGGAGTTGGATATATCAGCTCAATTATTCAAAGAAACTTCTCAGAAAAATAGAATCACTTGGAGTGCTATGATGTCGGGTTTTGTTCAGAATGGGTATTTTAAAGAAGCAATCGAGTTATCTCAGCAAATGCAAATTGTGGGTCTGAACCTTGAGCCTGACATCCTAAGAAACCTTGTCCTTGTATATACTCACCTGGGTGCTCTCCAATTGGGTAAAGGAGTCCATGGCTACATGGTAAGGAATATGTTTTACATCTCTAGAGAAGATAGTGCTCCCATGGAAACCTCCATCCTTAACATGTATGCAAAATGTGGTAGCATAGTTTGGGCAAGAAGGTGTTTTGATCAAATGGTTGTCAAGGATGTTGTAGCATGGAGTTCAATGATCGAGGCCTATGGCACCCATGGGCTTGGTTTTGAGGCTTTGAAACTCTTTGATCAGATGGAGAGGGAAGGGGTCAAACCAAACAGTGTCACCTTCTTAAGCTTACTCTCTGCGTGTAGCCACTCTGGCCTCGTGAGTGAAGGTTGTAGAGTTTTTGGCTATATGAGGCAGAGATACAACATTGAACCTGATGTATACCACTACACCTGCATGGTGGATCTACTTGGTCGATCAGGAAAACTCCAGGAAGCCCTGAGTATAATTGTGAACATGGTGGTGAAGCCTGATAGTCGGATCTGGGGTGCTCTTCTTGCTGCATCTAGGGTTTATTCAGATGACAAAATTGGGGCATATGTAGCACAACGAATCCTGGAGTTGGAACCTGATAATGCTGGTTATCATACTTTACTGAGCAATGTCCATGCCAGTGTTCAGAGGTGGACTGAAGTGGAAACTATTCGAAGGGCCATGACTGAGAAATATTTGAAAAAGAAACCCGGTTGGAGCTGTATAGAAGCAGGAGACCTTCATGGGTTTGTTGCAAATGATGGATCATGCCTTAGAGTGGTAGAAATGTAAGAGTGACTAGGATGTTTTCACAAATCATGACTAATGTAGAGAACTCATTATGTCACATGTTTGATTTAGTTAATTAAAGAATATCATCTTTCTTTTACTCCCTTAAGGAGCTGTAGGCATTGCTTTTTGTGGGGATCAAGGCTTAAAATGTCAATGTTGCTGGAAATATTGGTCATCCGAATATAGGAAACATGGTGGAAATGTTGGAAACATTATATGCAAATATTGTAAAATTATAAACATGGTGGAAACATTGTGAAATATGCAAAAGTATAATGCTATTTTATGCCATGGTAAAAGATGCATAGGTGGAGTATAGACAGTTTTAAATTATTTCTTCTTCAAAATTATCAAAATTGCATGGTAGTGAGTTCAAGCAAAACTCAAACTCATAAAAAGTGCAAATGGTTCAAATAAATCAACCAAATGATTTATTATACAGTAAAAATTAAGATTTGATTGAAAGTTTTAACTTCATATTTGAAAAGAATTTCAAGCAAGCGCAAAGTGGTTATTATTCCTTTAGGGGGGCAATAAAACTACCACTCCACATATATAAAATATTGTCATCAACTTATGTTATAATCAGTGATTTAAAAGGCGTGCCTAGGTGCCTAGGCGAGTTGCATTTTAGGGTATGCGCCTCACCCAGGTCCTAGGCACATTTTGGGGTATGTGCCTCACCTAGATCCTAGGTGCACCCCTTTCAAAAGGCGCACGCCTGGTGCGCCTAGGCATGTGCCTGATGCGCCTTGCGCCTCAGCCCAGGCATGTGCCTTTTCAAAATTTTGCGCTTTTTGCCTTTTTTTTGAGGCGAGGCAACTCATAGAATCAAAAATGCAATATGTTTTACATCACATTAGCTACTTGTAGCAATGCAATTAAGTAAAAAAAGAGATTGTGGGTTTTACATGCTTGAAAATGCTTTATATGTTTGCTTTTATTTTTAAATTTTCATTCGAATACACTTTACATGTTATGTTTATGTATTTTAATTTTAGATAATTGGTTTTTTAAAACATTTATTTTAAAATTTATGTTTATATTTTTTATTAACATTATGTTTAATATATTTTGAATTTTTGAATTTTTTTTTAATTTTCTTACGTTTTTTTTTTATTTTTTAGCTTTTTTTGTACTTTTGCGCCTTTCTTAAAAAGGCGCACGCCTCACCTTGCACCTTTTTTGTGTCTTGTGCTTTTAAAACACTAGTTATAATACTATCTCTTGTACTTCACATAGCACCAGTGGCTTTCATTGGAGAATATGTTGATTCCAGTAATGTTTCATGTCGATACCCATGGAAATGGAATTATGTCGTCGAAATATTAGGAAATCTATGGACATTCTAAACCATGGTGGGGATTCCTCTTTCATAATACAATACCCTTTTCAAAAAAGGAAAAGAAAAGAATCTATCCTTACTGCCTCGACTAGGCAGATTGTGGATGAGAGACACTTGTCCAACTGCTTAATTGGTATGTTCTATTTTAGTGTTTGGTCATGTTAATCTCACCCTTGCCTAAATTCATATTAGAAAATTTACGAGCATTTTAAACCATGGCAGGGATTCCCCTTTCAATACAATACTGTTTCCAAAAAAGGCAAAAAAAATCTTTCCTTACCGCCTAGGCTAGGTAGATTGTAGATGAAAGACACCCAACTGGTTAATTGATTTGTTCTTTTTTTAGTGTTTGATCATGTTAATCTCACCCTTTCCTAAATTCATAGCAGGAAATATACGGACATTTTAAACCATGGTAGGGATTCCCCTTTCATAATACAATACTGTTTCCAAAAAAGGAAAAAAAATCTTTCCTTACTGCCTAGGCTAGGTAGATTGTAGATGAGAAACACCCAACTGCTTAATTGATCTGTTATTTTTTTTTAGTGTTTGGTCCTGTTAATCTCATCCTTGACTAAATTCATATCATAGGGGAATCTCGGTTAAGGATTGGAATCACCTAATGTTATGCTCTCTCACATGAGAAAATCTACTTATTTTAAAACAACTTCTAGAGAACTACAAATATGCTCTTCTTGGAACAGTTACAATGAGTTCCCTGAACTAAAAGGAAGTTTCCAAAACTATCTTTATCAATCATAGGGAATAAAAAAAAGTCAGTTAAGCATTCCAACATTCCCCTCAAACTATCTTGCCTAGTGACAATAAACTTGACTGATTATCAGCACCAACAGACAACAGTACAAATTACAAACAGAGATATTTTTCTCATTATCCACAACAATTGGATCTAGTCATTTAGATTCTCCTAAATAGGTTCAAAAGCTATTATTCAAATCCAAATCCATAGTGTGGAACTCTGAAATATCTAAATCCATAGTGTGAAACTCTGAAATATCTAGAGGATGTATGGGAATGTGGATGTATTTCTGACATACAATATCTGTTGCCCGCTTATAGTTCTAGTTTTTAGGCTATGTAATTGATACAGCACTCTTATATAGCTTATCTCTCTTTGGATTTAGCATTGGGGGTTACCATGATGTATTTGTCACTTTCTTAGGGAGATTACTCAAGGGCACTAAATTGGTGATGAGAGTGCTTTTCAAAATTGAGAAATAAAGGTTCTGTTGACTCAATTTGTTGATTTTCTAGAGGATGCAAAGGAGCTTATGTATTGAATCATTTTGAAATTTTGTAGCTACTAATATTGGAATTAGCAAGACATGAACGGAACTGAACTGGAATGTTATTTGGCTTTAAATAGTAACTCCTTTGAGCTAGTGACGAACGAGAGAAATGAATGCCTGGTAAATAAAAGAAGAAAATGATTTGAATTACAGTATGGTTATTTTTATTTTCTACTTCCTCAGTGTCACTATTGGTTAATAAATCTTTTTGCCTATTACATTCAACTACAATTATGCTTTGTCTGTTTAACTTATGTTAATATGCTTATGGTGACAAGATCTTGTTGTCTTTTATAATTAGATTCTTGAATTGTTTCTTTATTTCTGTGCATTTGAAGTAGTATTTGATGTATGTTGAAACTTACAACTCATTATGCAAAATGGACTTCCAGCTAATGCATCTTATCCTAATTGTAGTTGGCTTGTTATACAGAAAGCCACAATACAGATACCATGCATTAACTGAAAGAGCCTTACCTATTATTTTCTTTCTTATGTGTTGTTCTGTATCATATAATGCTGTTCTTTCTTTTATGTTAATATGCTTATGGTGACAAGATCTTGTTGTCTTTTATAATTAGATTCTTGAATTGTTTCTTTATTTCTGTGCATTTGAAGTAGTATTTGATGTATGTTGAAACTTACAACTCATTATGCAAACTGGACTTCCAGCTAATGCATCTTATCCTAATTGTAGTTGGCTTGTTATACAGAAAGCCACAATACAGATACCATGCATTAACTGAAAGAGCCTTACCTATTATTTTCTTTCTTATGTGTTGTTCTGTATCATATAATGCTGTTCTTTCTTTTCAGCACAACAATTATAAAAGTTTTGGGCATTTTATCTTTCTATTTATGTTCTTGACTGTTTCATCAATTGGCCTTTTCTGTTCCATTCCGCATTTCAGGCTGAATTGATTGACCCTGCAGTTAAGGGAACTCTTAATGTTCTTCACTCCTGTGCGAATACTCCTTCTAGAAGAGTGGTCATAACTTCCTCCATTGCTGCAGTTGCATACAATTGGAGATCTCGGACTCCTAACGTGGCAGTTGATGAGACTTGGTTTTCTGATCCAGAGTTTTGTAGGGAAACAAAGGTTCAGATATTTTCCCTTCTTTCTTATGATATAGTCATCGTTTTGTTGTTTTGACAATTCTTTCTGAAGTGATTTTTGTAAATTTTAGTTTCAAATAGTTTTTATTTATATTGTTGTGATTATTTTTTAGTAACTTGTACTATTGTTCTTTTTTTTAATTTTTATCTAGTGCTATGATCAGTTGTAATGAAAGGATACAATCAAGACCACCATTGGTGATACATTGTGAATACATTTATGCTCATCCTGAGAGTCAAGAAATAATCAGAGATATTTGACCAAACACTTGTCTCCATCAGGAGACAGAAAATAACAAAAGATGCCACTTCAGGCAAAAAAAGAATCAAAACGTGCTTCTTAAAAATTGCATTATATCTGAGTGGAGCATCTTTTTTTTTTTTTATTGATAACCAAACTAACTAAACCAGGTTCCAAAAATATGAGTTCCTGAAGCACAATGAAGCATTTTTATGTTGGTTCATATCAACTATTCCTTGTGCATTGTTATTCTATGCAAGGAACATAACTAATGATCAAACCCCTACTTATTCAAATACGTTTTGGTTGCTGTCACGTTCTTTCATACAGCCAACTGTTTGACAGACTAGAAGGTGAGAATGCTTCATGCATCTCTTAACATTCAGTATGTAGGACTGGGATTTGTGCCCACGAAATCCCTCCTAAGGTTTATTTGAAGTTAAAGCTCTGGTACAACACTGTCTACAACAGATTTGGGTTTTCAAATTGCCATGCTTAATAAGTGGTGATTTTTATTTCTCTTATTCTTGTTTCAGAAACCAGCCCATTAAATAGGCTTCTTAATTAGCAATGGAACTTTATTTATATGTATGGATAAACGAGCATTATGCGACCAACATATCTCTAAGAAACATCAAACCATATGCTGCATAAATGATGTGAAATTGTTCTAGGATGTGATCAACAATGGATAGTGGGTGTACAAGTTCGAGGACTAAATACATGTTAAGTACTTTGATCAGTTTATAACAAAAAAAAGACGTATGTTGTGCTTGTATGATTTTCAGTGGAAATTAGTCATTTTATTTTGTACTTTTTTTAGGTAATGCACTTTGTGGTAGTTGAATACAAATTATTTCCATCAGGACCTCGACTAGCTGCAATGGAATCAGCAAAGTGATGTTTCTGTTATTTTAAATCCACAAATTTCACTGGCCTGTTGATTTCCAGAGTTTCATATTCCATCTTTATTTGTTGATGGTGTGCCATGTGGATTGAGATTCACCACACCCATAATAGCCCATAAGCTAATTCAGTATACATAATACATTTCACTTGCAGCAGAGATGGTATGTACTTTCAAAAACCTTAGCTGAGGATATTCCTTGGGACTTTGCAAAGAACATGGAATTGACATTGTTACAGTAAATCCAGCAATGGTGATTGGTCCTCTTTTACAGCCAACTCTTAATACAAGCACTGCCGCAGTTCTGAACTTAATAAATGGTATGCTTTTATTGTCAAGTTTATCATGTTTGGTTTATCCTGTTATCATTTTTGTGCTAGTAGATTTGGTTGGGCCTCTCCAGTAAATAGAGAAAGCTCTCCAGAAATAGTAGATGGATATTCTGTTATCTGAATATCATTACCTTGACTATTTCAAGAAGCCAATGTGATTGATTCAATAACCACACAGGAAACAATTGTAAAATGGCAGCCTGGCAGGGACCATTTTCTTTGCTAAAATGTGTTTATTAAATTACTAGTATGTAGATGGATGTGAGTGAACTCTTGATAGAAAAAATACTGAATACACATTTCCAAGCATTAGAGTATATTTAGTCCTAGAGGCCATTGCTTAGTACAGGTATAATCTTGGGATGACAAGTGTAAGAACAGAGGTAGTTCTAGTCATAGATCATCCACTTTGTGCAAAAAAAGGCAAAGGTCCTGAACAGAGTTAAATTCCCTTATCATTTAAATATCTTTCACTTTTCTATGAGAAAAATTTTTCATTACTGATCAACAAGAGAGTAAAGGGAAATAATGAAACTCCCTCCAAAACAATGTCACATGTCGATGTTGGAATGGTAACTTGTAGAATGCAGAATCAGATTTATGTAGCAATTTTCACAAATGTCCTTGCAAATCATAGGGAAAAGGATACTTAAGCTATGTTTGGTTTGAAGGAAAAGGTAGGGAAAAGAAGGGAAAGACAGGGAAATCAATACAAGGGTTGTAAAGGTTCCCCTACCTTTCTCTAAAATTTCCTTCAAACCAAACATAGCCTTAGAGTATAATAATTCTTTCATTTTCTGATGAAATGTTACCCCAATGATTAGTTTGTACGATGCAGGGGCTGAAACATTCCCAAATGCAAGTTATGGATGGGTTCATGTTAAAGATGTTGCTAATGCACATACAAAGGCATTTGAGATTCCATCAGCAAATGGGAGATACTGTTTAGTCGAAATAGTTGAACACTATTCAGAGGTCGTGAAGATTTTGCGCAAACTTTAACCTACTCTCAATCTTCCTGACAAGTAAGCATTCATTAATATAATTAGGAGTGGGAGTGACAAGGAATGATGCTAAAAGGGAGATAATTAGGAGATTCAGGCAAGTGATCCTTCTTTTTTCTGGATGGGGTATTGATAATGTAATTATACAATCGGGGGTTTCCATGACACTCAAATATGAGCTACTTTCCAACTACATTTTCTCGTATCTTAAAGGCATGCCTATTCTTTTTACCATGGATTCCATGGAACCGAAACAATAGTTCTCAATGGTTAAAGTGAAATGTCCACCTTCATTCATCCACTCTTCAGCTAAGAGCCTGAGACTACAGTTGTTGTCATTGCTGCTGCTGATGCTATGGCTATTAATGCTATTTTAGTAATTAGTGTCATTATTCTTAGAATAAAGATAGGGTCCATTACTGGTGTAATGGTAAAACCTTGGGCTGGAAAGCTTGAGAACACGGGTAATGGTAAAACCTTGTGCAAAGAAATGCCAAAAGTTAGGACCATACCCAGTCTATCCCTCCCAAGACCACAGATAGCAGGGACCAACATTGGGTAATGGCCTTTTTTATTATTACTAATAAAGATAGATACATGGGTAAAAGAATTGTTGCTTGGAAGCATGTTTATGCATTAAGTACCACCTTGAGATACAACTATATATAATTACTATAGCCCTCTAAATGCTCTTTTGTATATATCAAGATTTATAAATTCTACATAACTCATATCTGAGAGTAGCTGATAAAATAAGTTTTATTTGAGAATTTAGTTTCAAGAATCTGGAACTTAATTTTAATTCAAGAATCTACTCTCATATTTTAGGGTGCCATTTTATTTTAAGAATTTGTCTCTGAACTTTCAGGTGTATAGATGACAACTTATATACCAACTTACCAAGTATCCAAGGAGTGAGTGAAGAGCTTGGGCCTTGAATTGGCTCCTCTTGATGTGAGCCTCAAGGAAACTGTTGAAAGATTGAAGGAGAAATTTTTTGCTAGTATCTGAATCTTGGTAGTTCATATTTATGCAAATAAATTAGTAGCGTCATCATCAATTACTGATTATTCTAAACTCTTGAGATGAATAATCTCATGTTTGGGCTTGGGCTTATCAGTATTTTAATTCTTTATATCAGTTTTATTGTTGCTGTCTTTAGTTATTGGATCCATTAGAGCTTTATGTTATGAGTCAGCTCACTAATCTGGGGCTTTCTTGTAATTTTATGTAATTTTAAACAATATGTTAATACAAGCCATTAGGGCCGGCTGGAGAAGATTATTCTGCCACCCCATTATCTCCATTCTTCTCTTCTCTTCTCCAAAGCCTACAACTCTGAAAATAACAACATCATAAAAGATACTGTTTGTCAAAATTGAGTGAGTATTCTTTGGAGAGAGAACATCTTTTATTGGAAGTATTTCTAGGATATGAATAGGCATCCATGTTGGGAACTCAGTATCATTCTAGCTTTTTATTTTGTCATGGTTATCACACTAGATGCTATTAAACATGCAAGAAAATGTTCTTATCATGATTGAACAGGTTCAGGTTAATATTTCAGGCCTATTATTTCAGATCATTATTCCAAAATCTGAAGCAGAACATGGCCCTGAAGGCACTTGTTTGCTGCATCATCGGGAGTAGTTCTCTATATCAATGAAGTAACTAGCCTCTTTCCAGTAAGAATGCAATTCAGTTACCCAAACATAAGAATTTATACAGCATCAAATTTTAACAAAATTTCAACCTTTGTTTGCTCATGTTGCACCCCTATTTGCTAGAGATCCCTTTCAGTTCTGAGGCCTGATCAGGTCTTAAAACATATTTTTGAAATGCTATTTTTTGGTGTGGATAAACTTTCACATATTACTATGAAGTAATTTCTTAGCTATTAACTTACATAATAGAAACAGAAATCAAAAAGGGCGATGACAATAGTAGTTTGGAAGTGGAACTAACATATTCTTCATCCCCTCTGCCCCCATCCCTCCAAAACAAAAGTATGATCAAACCATTGAAAGACAAAATAAAGAAAACAATCCAAGAAACTTGAAAAGGGCATTCAGATGCAAACTTTAGTGTAAACACACAGATAGAAAGGGGGTGATTTCCTTTTCTAAATGATAAAATTGTGAAAGGGATTTGCTTAGCTGCTAATAATATAGGGAAAGGGGTTTTCTTAGCTGCTAGAGTTTTCATCTGGAAGCCTTGTCAATATTAATTTCTGCAGGAAAATCTAAAGGATAAAATGCTCTTCATTTAGATTGTTTTCTTATAACATGAATGATGAAACTAAAAACTGTGCAAACTGTCTGACACCTCTTAATTTCCTAAACTGAACTTGTTAAACCTTGTTCCTAGCTCGATGTGTTTGACACTTGTTTCAAAAACATAAAATGGCTTTTCTTAGAAAACCTATTTCTGTTAGGCCAAACGGATTAGATATGTAAAACACAGACTCGAATTTGATTCATTTACATATCTGGAAATCTAGTTCGATTAAAATAACTAAATCTATAAAAAAATTATGACACGTTTACAAATTTAAATATAAAACAAAATATGTAGTACAGATAAAAAATAAAATTTTCAAAATCCAAAGTTCCACTAGTTTCAAAGAATTTTAATACAAAAAATGATATTTATTATATGTAGGTATGTATGTAATTGGATTGGATCCTAACCGATTTGATCAAGCAATATCTGAATTCATTCCAATTAATAAGCAGATATTATTCTGGTATCCAATTGATCCAATTATGGCTAAATGAATTTCCAGATCCAAATTAAATGAATGGATTCGAATTTGAATAGGATTAAATCTGATCCATTTGCATCCCTATTTTCTCTATAATTTATTTATCCCTAAAAATAATTAAAATATGATGACAGTTTTTAACAAACAGGACTATTATAATTAGCATTAGCCTCCTGGGGAGAGGGGGTTGGAAATTATTAGGTCTTTACTATTGAGAAGAAATAGCAAAAGTTTATAGCTAATTCCAACTTAACAATAATGCATTTTTCTCATTCAGATATTGGACTGCATAATGGCACACCAAGATTGACTGTTGGCAATGATACTCGTAGATATTAATAAAAAAGCACACTGTTCCTGGAAAGAGTAGTTCATGTTATCTAGCATGCAGGTTTTACTTTTTACAGAGTATGCCTTAGTGGGTAGCAACTTTCTCTCAGAAATTAAATAATGGAATTATTTTCTTTTGATAATCGAACTAGACAGCTCAGCAGTATGGATGGACCTTCAGAAAATTGCTACTAATCTTGTTTGAAACATGCCTACTTAATACATCAATAGGATGTTCCTTTAAATAAATATGTCTCAAGCATGGCATGCCAAAAGCACCTAGATAAATTGACTCATGATTGCTTTGATGCTAAAACTGACTGAATGTGGGTTCTCTGTAATGGATCTGACCTTATCAATGAAAAGGGAAGGAAAAAACTACAAAAAGAAGATAAAGATCATAATAAATAAAACCAGAGACATTAAACTAAAGAAATCTCCATCAAGCAAAAGAGAAATAGATCACCTTTAAAATCATTGAAAGTCAGATTTGCCTTGTTTTGGGTAGTCATCCATACACAAACTTAAAAAGGAGTGGAGTAACTATTTCTTGAACAAAAAATTATTCATTTAAGTATGACATTATTACTTGCATCATCCATATCACTGTGAGTAGCCTGCAAGAAGTACCTTGGAACAAAAGACATGGCCTCTCAACTTGAAAGAATCTTAATAATGTCATAATTTAGAGATTTATTGGTGATGACGTCGCTTCTTGTGGGACATGGCTTTGCCGCTTCCTACTTCCAATATTCTATCAACAATTTTATCTACAATACTGAAATAAGCATCACTCCATGGCCTTCTTACTGCTAGAACAAAAAAAGGTACCAAAAGACCTGCGGAAAATCCCAGACCAGTGCTCAAGTAAAACCATTTATCCTTGATTCCATTGCCAATTTCATCCTTAACAGTCACTTTTCTATTTGGAGGTCCACAAAGACCAGGGTTTCCATAGTATGAAGACTCATCAAAAGTCTGAAGCTGCCCTGAAAATGGGATCAAACCTGAGAAATTGTTGTTTGATAAGTTGAGATAACTCAAAGAAGCCATGGATGGCATGCTGGAAGGGATGACACCTGAGAGCTGATTATTTGAGACATCCAGAGACGACAGTTCATGTAAGTTCATGATTCCTTCAGGAAGGACTCCACTGATATAGTTCGTTGACAAGTTCAAAACTATTAAGCCTGACAAATTTATTATTGCTTCAGGGAAATCTCCATGTAAACTATTTTGAGACAGGTCTATGCAGGTTACAAGAGAAAGAGTTTTGGTGTATGTGCGAAGCTGGCCTTTAATGGACATAACCAAGTTCTCTTCATAGTAGAGTCTCCTGTATTTTCCATAGAACAGATACCGGTTGACATATTGTGGACGAGCCATTGCTTTAAGAACTCCTAGGTTGGCAGGAATCCTGCCAATCAAATTGTTTTGTGCAAGATCTAAAACTTGTAATGAACTAAGATTGAAAATTTGAGAAGGAATTCTTCCTGAAAATGTATTTGACCTCAACCGGAGGATTCTAAGAACAGTCAGGCTTCCTCCAATCCAAGGTGGAATATCACCTGAGAATCTGTTGTTGCCGAGATCTAGAGTTTCCAAATTTATGCAATTCTGCAAAGATAATGGAAGCACCCCTAATAGCCTATTATTGCTTAGGTGCGGTGTCTGAAGCTGCTTTAACTGACCAACTGACCACGGAAGTGACCCAGATAGATTATTCTGTCTGAGGTCTAAGGCCTTTAGTAATGAACAATTTCCTAAGCTTGAGGGGATACTGCCCATTAAATAATTTCTTGAAAGGCTAAGGACTTCTAGAAATATCATCTTTCCAATGGTGGTTGGAATTTCACCTGTTATATGGTCACCTGAAAGGGAAAGAAAGATTAAATTTGGTAGTACTTCACCAATGTTTGATGGAATAGAACTGGTAAGTTGATTGTCAGAGAGATCCAACAATTCAATCTTGACTGTTGGAAGAGTTATGGGTCCTTGTAAGAGGTCGGATCGGAAATCAACATCTGCAAAGGGAGCAACATTGAGTGGGTTTGGCAGCCAACCTTGTAACTTGTTAGAGTACACAAAACAGGGGTATTTTGGTCATTTGGATTTATCTATTTGAGAGTGAAAAGTCTGTTTTATTCAAGTTTAAGTTATGTGCCCCATCACTTATGAGGGACAATATGGTCTTTCTTGTAACTATGTTATTGGAGATAAATACAAGTGGGTTGACTAGAGAGTGGATTGATTCTTTCCTCTACTAGCTGAACCCTTCTTCTTCTTCTCCTCTTCTTCTTCTTCTTCTTCTTCTTCTTCTTCTCCTTTTTCTCTACTGTAACCTAGGACTAAATAAGGTTTTCACATGGTTCACCCAGTTTTTTTCGCCCTCCTCTCTAGGGTTTTGCAGATTTCTCAAGAACCATTGGGAGATTAAGGGAAAGGCTGAAAAGGAGTGGTCGTTTTTCTCTGTAGGAGGCCTTCATGCCTCCGGTTTGTGGTGCAGTGGCTGTTTGTGATGATTGGTAAGAAGCTCTCTATTCGATGGTACGAAGAGAGCAGGTTCGGGTGAACAATGTTCAGCTGAGTACAAGTTGGTTCTATAGAGTGCAGTGTAAGTGTTTGGTTTAATGGATGAGTGATTTCAGCCCTTGTATTTGGTGTGTGAATGGTTCTGCAATGTGCAGTACAGATGTTTGATTTAATGACTAAGTGATTTCAGCTTTTGTATTTGATGTGTAATGTGTATTTGAAGAAGTTGGTGGTGCTGAAAGTGAGATAAGTTTTGTGGAGGTGCGTGAGGTTGTGCTGAATATTTGAAGGTGAATTAGTTAAGATGGCATCGATTGGAGATGGGAATGACAATAAAACAATCGTTATAATTTCTCTAGATTACCTAAATGTTCAAATGACATCTATTAAGTTGAATGGTGAGAATTATGTGCCATGGGAAAAATCTGTGGAGGTGTTTTTAAAAGCCAAGAAAAAAGTAAAACATGTGAGAGAAGAGAAACCCTCCTCTGATTCTCTAGGGTTCAGTGATTGGGAACAAGAAAATGCACAAATAGTGACATGGCTGTGGAATAGCATGGAACAAAAAATTAGCGTGAACTTTATGTTCCTAGACACAGCAAAAGAAATCTTGGATCATGCTAAGAAACTATATTCCAGGCAAGACAATACAACTAGGGTGTATCAGTTGTACCAAGAGTACTTTAATCTGAAGCAAGGCAGTCAAAGCTTGGAGGAATACTATGCAAGTCTGAGGAATATCCGAAATGAGCTCAATGTGTATCATTCTCTGACACAGGATGTTCAGATTCAGCAACAACAGCATGAACAACTTGATGTGACAAGGTTTCTGGTGGGTTTGAAGGCTGAATATGAGCCTGTCCGAGCACAAATACCGGGGGTCTGCTCTTCCCTCACTTGAAGAAGTTTTTGCCTGTCAGGAGGACATCTATTGAGTCTACAGAGCATTCTTCTCTCTCAGACAGATCTGGTTTTGTGGTGACTAGAGGGGGAGGTCGTGGAAATAGAGGTGGTGGTGGTGGTGGTCGTGGACTTCTAGGTAACCGTGGTAGTCCCATGTTTAACCGTGCTGGTGGCCGGAGTGGAGGTCAGGACTCAGGGGGAGGTCGTGGTAAAGGAAGAAGTAATGTCCCTAGGAAGTGTACATACTGTGGATTAGAGGGGCACATGGTTAATTTCTGTTATGATTTACATGGTCCACCCAACACTTGGGCTAACCATGCTATGACTAAGGGTAGTGGTATAGCTACTGAAAGTCAGCAAACTTACCCAATCCCCTCCACATCTACTGGTGTTTCTGGGAAGGAGATGGTGAGTGTACCCCGTGTAGTAGATGAGCAATTCCTTCAGACATCTTCTCAGCAGAACACTTACCCTTGCCCATTTAGGTATGGCTTGCTTGGCTTCCAAGCCTTCACACTGAATCATTGACTCCGGAGCCTCGGACCATATGTCTGGGACTCCTAATGTATTTTCTTCTCTTTTTCAGTCCTCCACATCTCAAATAGTTACTCTTGCTAATGGTTCTATATCTCCCATCTGTGGTGTTGGTGATGTTGATCTCTCCTCCTTGTCTTTATCATCTGTTTTATATGTTCCCAAGTTCCCCTTTAACCTTATGTCTGTTAGTAGATTAACCAAGTCACTTAATTGTTCCATAACCTTTTATCCCTCTTCTTGTGTGTTTCAAGATCTCAAGATGGGGATGAAGATTGGTGGAGGGTATGAGGCAGGTGGATTGTATTACCTTGATGGTGGTGGCCCTCCAGTAGCTTTTCAGTCATCTCTTACTCCTCTTCAATGACACTGCAGACTTGGTCATCCCTCTCTCAAGGCTCTGAAGTTGCTAGTTCCTTCCTTGAGTCATCTTTCATCTTTGGATTGTGAGTCATGTCAGCTTGGGAAACATCATAGAGTCTCTTTTAGTCCAAGAGTTGATAGTCGTGTCTTGAGTCCTTTTTCTTTAGTTCATTCTGATGTCTGGGGTCCAATCAAAGTGATGTCATACAATGGCTATAAGTATTTTGAAATTTTTGTTGATGACTTTTTAAGGATGACATGGATTTATCTTATGAAAGATCACAGTGAATTGTTCTCTATTTTTCAAAACTTTTATGCTGAAATACGTACCCAATTTGGTGTTCATATTAAAATTCTTCGCTCCGATAATGCCAAAGAGTACACCTCAATACCATTTCAGTAATACTTAGAGCACCATAGGATAATTCATCAAACTTCTTGTGCCTACACCCCACAACAGAACGGTGTAGTTGAACGGAAAAATCGACTTTCTCCTTGAAACTGCTCGGTCTTTGATGCTTAATATGAATGTCCCAAAGCATTTTTGGAGTGATGCCGTCCTCACATCCTTTTTTCTCATCAATAGGATGCCCATGTCCATCCTTGGAAGTCAATCCCCCTTCTAGGTGTTGTTTCCCACCTTGTCTCTGTTTCCTCTCACCCCAAGAGTCTTTAGATGTGTTTGTTTTGTTCAAAACTTGGGACCTGGTTTAGACAAGTTAGATGCACGAGCTACTAAGTGTATTTTCCTTGACTACTCAAGGACTCAGAAAGGGTATAAGTGCTATAACCCTAACTTCCATAAGTCATTTGTGTGCTCCGATGTCACGTTCTTTCAATCGGTTCCTTTTTTCTCGGATATTGTGGTTTCTTCTCCTTTCCCTGTAGTTCCTCTTCCCGTCCCTATTGTGGATCCTCTTCCCATGGTTCCCATTTCAGTTAAAGATTCACCTCACATGCCAGTTACTACTGAGAGGCCACCAATCAGACAAGTGTATACTCACAGAAGAGCATCGGCCCCTTCTCCAATTCGGCCCTCGTCGACAGATCCTAGCATTGCTTCTTCTCCCTTGTACCTTGATCTTCCTATTGCCCTGCGGAAAGGTAAACGCACTTGTACTTCTCATCCTATTTGACACTATGTTTCAGCTGCTAACCTTTCTTCTTCTCATCGCAACTTCATGTCATTGCTATCATTTGTTTCCATTCCCAAGACTATCCAGGAAGCCCTTACCTCCCCAGGGTGGCAGAAAGCAATGGAAGAGGAACTATCTGCTCTACAACACAATCACACGTGGGAACTCACTGCTCCTCCTCCTGGTAAGCATTTTGCTGGGTGTAAGTGGGTCTACACAGTGAAGTATCTTCCAGATGGCAGTGTGGAGCGATTGAAGGCTAGGTTAATAGCCAAGGGCTATTCTCAGCTGTATGGTGTGGACTATATGAAGACATTTTCTCCTGTGGCTAAAATTGGTTTAGTTTGGGTGTTGATTTCATTAGCTGCTATGTATGATTGGCCTCTTGTGCAACTTGACATAAAAAATGCTTTCCTACATGGTGATCTCATTGAGGAAGTGTATATGGAGCAGCTGCCAAGGTTTGTTGCTCAGGGGGAGGATGGTAAGGTTTGTAGACTCAAAAAGACAATTTATGGACTAAAACAATCTCCACACGCATGGTTTGGCAGGTTCAATGAAGTAGTGAAAGACTTTGGGATGAAACAGTGTCAGGTAGACTATTCTGTGTTCATCCATGACTCAAACGATGGGAAAATCTTACTAGTGGTGTATGTGGATGATATTGTCATAACTGGGAGTGACAGTAATGGAATTGACAGGTTGAAGAAATTCCTACAGGACAACTTCAATACGAAAGATTTAGGTAAGCTGAAGTACTTCCTGGGAATAGAAGTTGCAAGGTCAAGGCATGGAATTAACTTATGTCAAAGAAAATATGTTCTTGACCTACTTGAAGAAATATGACTATTAGGTGCTAAACCAGCAAAGACTCCTATGGAACTTAATGTCAAGTTGAGTGTTGATGCAGGAGAAGAGTTTGATGATCCTGTAAGATATAAGAGGTTGGTGGGAAAATTGAATTATTTGACTATTACCCGACCAGATATATCATTTGTTGTAAGTACGGTGAGTCAGTTTATGCAACATCCTCGGATTCCTCACTGGGAAGCATTTCTAAGGATTGTTAAGTACCTGAAGGGTGCTCCAGGTCGTGGTTCTATATCAGACAGAAGATCAACTACAAGGTATTGTACCTTCCTTGGTGGCAATCTTGTAACTTGGAAGAGCAAGAAACAAATAGTGGTAGCAAGGAGTAGTGCAGAAGCTGAGTACAGAGTTATGGCTCATACAACATGTGAACCAGTATGGTTGAAGAACTTGCTACAAGAGATGGGGTTCTTGATTGACAAACCCATGAGACTATACTGTGATAACTAAGCTACTGTTCACATCTCTTCCAACCCAATCTTCCATGAGAGAACCAAGCATATTGAGGTCGATTGTCACTTTGTGAGAGAGAAAGTGATGAGTGGAGTGATAACCACATCTCATCTGAGCTCAGGAAATCAGTGGGCAGATTTCTTTACAAAGTGTTTGTCTCGGGGCAGAGTAGATTATATTTGTGACAAGCTGGGACTACATGACATATACTCTCCAGCTTGAGGGGGAGTGTTAGAGTACACAAAACAGGGGTGTTTTGGTCATTTGGGTTTATCTATTTAAGAGTGAAAGGTCTGTTTTATTCAAGTTTAAGTTATGTGTCCCATCATTTATGAGGGACAATATGGTCTTTCTTGTAACTATGTTATTGGAGATAAATACAAGTGGGTCGGCTAGAGAGTGAATTGATTTTTTCCTCTATTGGCTGAATCCTTCTTCTTCTTCTTCTTCTTCTCTACTGCAACCTAGGACTAAATAAGGTTTTCACATAACTGATTGAAAGAAACATTTAACAAAGATAACCTAGAAGAAACATCCCATAACCAGCTGGGAATAGGACCTGAAATACTAACATTTGATATAAATACATGACTCTACTTTGGGTTTCAAGCCAAGCTGGAAAAAGGGGGCCCAACTGGCAAGATCCCATATCAAGATTCTGAACTTGAAATGGGGGGGCCCAGCTGGAGCTGATATTCAAAACTAAGGAGTTGGAAGTCATATGTAAGAACTTCAATTTACTTTACTTTGAGAAATGAGCTTCAGAGACAAGTCCTGTCAGTTGATTGGAGGATACATCCAAACTAACCAAATTGGAAAGCTGTCCTAAAGTATCAGGTAGACTTCCATTCAGCTCATTCCCTCCAAGCCCCAAATCTTCTAGGAGAGGCAATCTCCCCAAGGTCGTAAGAATGGGACCTTTAAATAAGTTATATTCCAATCTCAGTTCTACAAGATTCACCAGCTGACCCAGCCATTCAGGTAAATTCCCAATCAAGTGGTTATTGCTCAATCTCAGGTGTATCAAATTTGCTAAGGGGCTCCGAGACATGCAATTTTCTGTTCCCTCAAGAAAATTCGGTAAGCTCTTGCTCAAGTTATTACTGGATAAATCCAAAATTTGCAAGTTGCACAGTTTACTGATGGAGCTTGGGATCCCTCCCTCAACAGTATTGTCAAATAAATCAAAGATGACCAGAGACGTCATATTTCCAATGGAGGCAGGGAGCTTCCCATGCACTCTATTTGAAGCTAAGTTCAGAACCTCAATTTTTCTCCAACTTCCCCTGAGAAGTTGTGTAAAACTAACAGAAAGATTATTGTTTCCAGAAAGATCCAAATATTACAAATTTGGAAGCTCAGAAATACCAAGGGGAATCTTTCCATTCAAACCTGCATTACTCATATCCAATGACAAAAGGCTGCTCACATTCACAATCCAATCAGGAAATTTTGAATCAAAGTTATTAAAACTGAGATCAATAACAGTGAGTGAAGTAAAATTTACAGATTGCAGAGATGGAATGGGGCTAAATATGCCACAACCTGATAAATGCAACTCATTCAACAGTGGAAGGTTATTTAGCACCTGAACCCAATCAGACCATACCGGGGAGAGGTCCACCCCATTCAATGCAAGGTTTCTCAGAAGACCAAGACCGGCTACCCATTTAATATCATCAACAGCCAAAGCAGAGAATCTAGAAGAGATAATGCAAACTAGACAGATTGCCCAAGTTAGGAGGAATTTTTCCAGTGAACCCAGCATCAGACAAGTTTAAGTAGCGTAATCTCTTCAGAGAACCAATGAAGTTAGGAATTGGGATGCCTTGGAATGTATTGAGACTCAAGTCTAAGTAACTCAAGGACTTGAGCCTCAACAAAGCAGGATCAATCTGCCCACTTAAGTTCCAGAACCCATACCTGCTAGGAGAATCAAAGTTGTATGGATGTGGGTTGTGGAGATCAATTGCAATTACAGCTCCAGTGCTAGTCACAACTCACCCCCCTCCACTGGCAACAATCGTTTCCATTCCATGGGGAGAGCCGATTTTCAGGATCTCTCAAGCCATTTCTGAAGTCAACAAGTGCTTTCCTATCAGATTCTGAGCATGGAGTATCAGCGTTGCAAACAAGCTTTCTTGACAACAAACACAGAATTAACAAAATCTGGCCAAAAGCAGAAAACATTCCCATTACTTCAACAACCCTAGCTGACAGTCTGCGAATTAGTGTCAACCATGGTAGTTGATATTTCCAGATTTCCTTTCTGTTTCTTGAGTCACAAGAAACTTTGCCATTGTATTAAGAAGATTTGAGGGCATAACAGTTTGTCTTCATGAACAGAAAAAGATAGTATAGATAAGAATCCAGTTTTCATAAGTCAAAAAAAGCAGATATGAACTTATCTCTTTGAAGCTTGAAACAAATTTTATATTCATGAAAGCAATTTTGTATTCCCAAAGTTGGTGAATTATGGTTTAGACAAATAACATTCCAATTCAAACGGCTTTGAATATCAAGACTCAAGTTTAAAAGGAGAAAAAGCTCCTTTTGATAGTAAATAATATAACCACGTCATCCATGTTATCAGAGTACGGTTTCTAACAAAATGTGAAACGTGGCATTATTATCCACCGACAAAAGGTGCCAGTTAATTTTTGAGAGTGAAAGTTAAGCAAATCAACCTGCCACGCGGCGTTGGGAAGTTGGATCCCATACACAAGGATCCGAATCCAACAGTGCAGATGTCAGTACCGCATTTTCAAGCCGTAAGAGATAAACGGCCACATTGGCGCCCCATAAAGCGCGCCCTATTTGGAGATATTCACAGTACACGGTTGGGATGTGCTGGGGCGCAGATGCGAAGGGAACGACTGACAACTGACACTGACAGAGTGCGTTTCTGCCACGCTTCAGGATTCGGTCTCCGCCGTCGGCCGTATTAACATCTTACACATTCTATGCATTCATACTCATCGTGAATCGGCATGAATTTCGAACTGACATCAATTCTGACCCTGAGCTTATCGATCATTCTCCCTAAACATCAATTCTGATCCTGAGGTTATCGATCATTCTCCCTAAATAAATATCGGAGTCAGGCGTCAAGAATCAAGCATCAAAGAAAATGAGTGGTGCCGGCAAGCTCGTCTGTGTCACCGGAGCTTCTGGTTACATTGCTTCATGGCTGGTGAAGCTCTTGCTTCAGCGAGGATACACCGTCAAAGCTTCAGTTCGCGACCGAAGTCAGTAATAGCCACTCTTACCATCTATTATTCATGTTTCTGCATCAGAGATTCTATTGGTTTCCACTTTGGGGTTCTTTTGTTTTTGTTTGTAAATTCGTTAGGCCCTGAACTAGTTTTACTTCATCTTCTACTTCAATTATGGACAAGAACATCGGCATACCCATTTTAGGATTATTACGCTATTTACTTATTTGTTTGTGGGAGAGGGGAGTGGTACCCAGTTGAGGAACTTGCCTTATTGGCTCGGATTTCTTCTCTATCGGTTGCTCCGGTAAGTAAGGAGTACCGACGGTTGCAGGGGATTAAATAGAAAGGGCAAGTTTGTCCAGTTCATTTGGATCAAAATTCCAAATACCCAGTTTGGGATTTAGTTATAATGATTATGAAATTTTATTAAATTCATTCTGTGGAAGTTCTGAGGAATGACATACTGATAACATGCCTTCTAGTAACTTTACTGCTTTTAATATGTGACTTGAAGACTTGTGGAACATTAAATGTTATGGAGGTCGTTAATGTAACAGCAAGTCAGTAACAGACTGAGGGTGCTGGTCTTTTTTTTTTCTGTACTCTTCTTACAGATGATCCAAAAAAGACTGCACACTTACGTGCTCTTGTTGGAGCAAAGGAAAGACTTCATTTGTTCAAAGCAAATTTATTGGAGGAAGGATCTTTTGATTCTGTGGTTGAAGAATGTGAAGCTGTTTTCCATACAGCATCTCCTTTTTATCATAATGTCACAGATCCACAGGTTTTTTCCAATACTAATTCTGCCATACTAGCTGTAGTTGTTTGTTTCACTTTATTAATTTGATTAGGCATTAATGTTCTGAACCTGCTTTGTTTATTACCCTTTGTTATTTTAATTATTAATCTTTCATCTTCGTAATGAGATTTGTTTACAGTTCCCTGCTAGACTTTCTAGACTTTTCTTTGGTTGTCCCCTCATTTGGCATTTTTGTGCATAAATAAAATGGATCTTTTTTTATTTGTAACAATGAGACTTCATAGATCTAAATTAAAGAATGATATTTTTTGAGAGAAGGTAAAGTATAAATGTATTAATATGAACAAAATACAGCAAGATGCTATACTCGGGGGCCCTAAAAATCTGTCCCCTCTGACCTCGACCCCCCACCCTTTACAAAAAGATTGTCATTTACAAAAAAGGAATCAAAACCTACTCCCTTAAACAACCTATGACCAGCCAACCATGAATACATCTTTCCCAAAATTTTCTGAAAAAAGCATCAGCGGAACTAGACTTGTTTTTGAGGACCCTTGCATTCCTCTCTGGCCAAAGACACCAAAATGCCACTGCTGGGGTAATATTCCAAATCATCTTTCCTCTTATGCTCAGCCCTTCCACCCTCCAGCCTCTAACAAACCCCTCAATTGATCCTGGGCAACGATTTTGAACTTCAAATAAACCTGAAACTCTATTCCAAATCCCACTAGAGAAAATACAATGCAGAAAAAGATGATCTACTGTTTCCCACTATCCTTCACACACACAACAGTCTGAATCTAACACAAATCCTTTCTGTGCCAGGTTGTCCCTTGTGAGTATTCTTTAAGGTAGGAGGACTATACAAAGAAAGAAATTTTTGAAGCACAGTTTTACTCCAAATGATGTGAGCTAGGACTGGTTGTCCTTTTGCATTGTCCAATACCTTATAAAAGGACTTAACTGTGAAAACTCCAGATTTCTCCCACTTCTAAACTCTTCTGTCAGACCTGCCAGCCTCCACCTGTATGTTATACAACTGCTGTAGTAACCCCATCCACTCATCCACTTCCCAATCATTTAAATTCCTTCTGAATTGTGTAGCCCAGACCACGTAACCATCTTGGATCTGCAAGTAATCAGCAAATTTGACTTCCTTATCCATTGCAATTTCAAACAGGGCTGCAAAACTCTCAGCCAAGGATCTCTCTCCACACCAAACATCTTTCCAGAATTTGATGCACTCCCCATTTCCTATTTTGAATTTCACTCCTGCAAACATGTTATATGCCTTTACAATTCCTTTCCAAGCTGAGCACCCATAGGATTGGTTTGAAGCCCCCAAATCCCACCTTAAATTCCTTTTAGCATATTTGGCTCGCACCACTTTTTTATACAGGTATCTTATTTTATTTTATTACCTTATTGAATAATTTAGTCAGCCATTATAACCCTACCTCTCTCATATATTTTCCCAGTTCTATTGGAATCTCATCAGGTTCAAATGCCTTTCTCTTCATCTTATTTAGTGCCTCCCTAAGTAATTATAGTTTTACGAAGGTGCATATTATTTTTAACACTATTAAAATTAGAGTTGCTAATCTCTCCCCCATTAGCTCCCTATACATGTTCATTTAATATTTTTTCAAACTAATTTTTCCACATTTCTTTGATTTCCTCATCTATTACCAAGACTCTTTGATCTTTCTCTTTAGTGCACCTGACATGGTTTAAATCTTTGCCTTTCCTTTCTCTCATCTTTGTTAGTTTATAAATCACATTTTCTTTCTCCTTCTTTAGTACCTAATTTATGATAAATCTCATCATATGCCTTAGATTTAACTTCTTACTTTCTTTGTTAACAAAGTGGTATTCTATAAAATCTCAAATCCCCCTCCAATGGTGCTAACGATATTTTGATTGATGCTTATATGGACTTTCTATTTTAAGTTTGTATAATTTTACTTGTTCATTGTTGTGCCATGATGCCTTTCTTTTGTTTATGTAAAATAAATGAGTGTTCCGTCTCTGTTTCATTCTGTGTTTCAGGCTGAATTAATTGACCCTGCAGTAAAGGGAACTCTTAACGTTCTTGGTTCCTGCAAAAAAGCTTCATCTGTTAAAAGGGTGGTTGTAACATCATCAATGGCTGCAGTTGCATACAATAGAAAACCTAGAAATCCTGACGTGGTTGTTGATGAAACTTGGTTTTCTGATCCAGAATTTTGTAAGGAGACAAATGTGTGTAAATATTCTCCCTTCATTTTGATCTTTTCTTTAGTATCTGATCACTTTTTTTTTTTTTTTAAGGAGATAAGAACTTGATTGCACCATGATTAATTGTTTTACACTTTTCTTTTTTGATAGCTAGTCTTGCACACTTTCAGGTCACCAAATTATTACCAGTGAAAGTACAATTGTCAAATGTTGAACACCTTCATCAACAGACTTAGCCCAATCAACATCACTATAAACTTCAACCTAATATGCCCATGAACCATGATTAACATACAATATCCCTTTACCAAAGGTAGCTTTCTAGTTTCAAAAACAACAAGGTTCTCACTTTCTTCAACATGAGGGATTTATATGGCTAGTGCATGAATTAGTAGCTGAATGTGCTAGCAACCTATGATATGTTCAGTCAAGTCACATAGATATAGAACTTTTAATAAGCCTCTGATAATGTCCTTGTATTCAATAAGTTCCCCTTCACTAGCATCCACTTTGTAATTGGGATCTTATAGAGTACGCACTGGTTTAACTTTGGACTTGGTAGTTTCCTTCAATAAATATAGGGCATATTTCCGTTTTTGATCGGTAATTAGTAATCTTATTGGTGCTATCAAACTATACAGTAGGGGTTTTTAAGAAATGTACAGTTTCTATAATACATTGAAGTTGGCCTAAGTTACTCCCCCTATCCAATAAGAGCCCCACAAGGTTAACAATTCATAAACAATTTGTTTACCCCAGTGAATATTTTCCCCTCATTGTAGCCTCTCCAGTAACAGCCTCTTTGGTTAATGAGTTAGCAAGGGAATTGGCTGACTGAGGGGTCTAAAAGAATTATCTTGTGTGGCCAAGGTCCTAGCCTTTCCCCTCTTACCAGAAGATAGTAGTCTTGGAATCTTCTATAATGAGGCTTTGAAAACCTGCATATAATATTGTTTCACTTTAATAAATCTTTGATGCTTGAAAAAACAGAATATCATATTAATTTGTTGAGGTTTCCATTTATGTTAGTGAGGTAGATTGAAGGCAACTTTCTTCTTTAAAAACATTAACATATCCATGAGAATTTTATTAATCAGAGAATGAAGATGAATCTGTACAATAAATAGCAGCATTCTGTAACTGGTATCTGGATTATGCACCATTAAAAGACCTTCAGCTCCCCTAACCCTTCTTACCTCATACCTTGTCCCTTAACCTACCCCTCTAGGGCAGGCCCCAAATAGAACTCCACCCAATCCACACCTTTCCTTGCAAGTGAATCAATAGGTACATTAGTCTCCTGATAACTCAATAAGATATTCAAGTTGCAGGCCAGAAACCTATCTTCTTGAATGGTGTCTGAATTCCAAGGATGTATCTGGCCTACCTTATCAACTGTGATATCTCCTACCACCTCCAGTTTAGAAGGTTGTAGGCCAGAAGCAGCTTTTGCTTGGTCTTATTGTTGTAGGTTGTGATTGATGGGTTCATTCGGGTTGTTTGTTGGACAAGTTGTTCAGGCTCTGCTTTAATTAGAAAGGTTTCTTGATTGCCCAGATAAAAATCCCAGGAACATGCAATGTCAGCATGATTTAAGCAAGTTGTGGCCAATTTACAGGCATGATATGGGTTTTCTGATGGAATGATCTTATTTATGACAATATGGTGAGCAAAGAAATGCTAATCATAGAGGGAGTTGGTGGTGATAATGTGAAGGAGGGGGAGAGAAAGTAGAGAAGGCATTGGCATCAGAGAGGGGAGAGAATGGTTCTGGGAGTTTGAAGCTAACAAAGGTCCTAATGTAGTTAGGCACTTTAAAAGTCAAAAGAATCAGCATCAGATTCAGATTTCAAAGGTATTCACCAGGCTGAAAGGGGGCTTCTCAACTGTGGGGATATTCTCTTGGTGTAATTTGGGGTTTTGGGGCTTTTGGAGTTTAGGTAGGGCATGTGTATTTTATCTGTTTGTGTCAAGGACGGGGTAATGTTGTAAGGGTAGGGTGGATGAAAGGCCTGAATTTGTATTGGTGAGTGGTAGTAACTAGTAAGTTGGTGCCTGCCTAGGGTTGATTTTGTGGGGTTGTCATCTCTCTCAGATGTTTTCTTTTTTGGTACAATCTCTCTAATCACTTTTCTTTGTAACTTCTTTTTTCTTTTAATAAATTTTATTTTTACCTTAAAAAATGTTTTGGGTTGTAATCTTTATTAGGATTTATTTTGTTATTTGATTTTATTTGAGTTGTACAATTGTACTAATGTTTTGATTGATTTTTAACCAAAATTTTTTAAGTTAGTATATCACTTTTACATACAAAAAGGTTGAGCTTCTGGAATCATCATATGTTGATAAATGTGTCTACACTTGTTTTTATCCCTCTTGTTTCTGGGTTCCAATAGCACTTATTTAACAGAATTCCACTATATCTTCTCTGAAATGCTACTTCATAAATTTCTTGGCTTTTCTTAGGCTTGGTATTTACTTTCAAAGACCTTGGCTGAGGCTGCAGCCTGGAAATTTGCAAAAGAAAATGGGATTGACATGGTTACAATAAATCCAGCAATGGTCATTGGCCCTCTTTTACAGCCAACACTTAATACAAGTGCAGAAGCAATTCTGAAATTAGTTAATGGTAAGCTCACTCCCTTACATTCTTCATCTTAATATGCAAATATACTCCAACAGCCCTAAACAAGTGCAAAATACAACAATTAAATTGCCTAAAATTGCTGCCTAGGAAAACAGACGTGAACAAGAATGGTTTTGTTCTGATCAATTGGAGCTTCTCATGAAATTTATAACTTGTATAACATAATAATTTTTTCATCTTGACCATTTCTTTTTCTTCATATTCAATTTGATTCTAATGCGACTGCCAGTATCAAAGCAGTGTAGAAATCATTCCTTACCCCTGTTTTTCTTTTTTTTTTTCTGGCACCCCGGTTTTTCTTCATTCACTGGCTTCCAAGATCAGTCAATTTTTTAGCAAATAGTTTCACAAGAATGGTTTTCTCAAGGAGGGTGCTATTTTGGCACATATCATTACCAACTCGATGGTTTCTTCTGTATATTTTGTTTGAGAGACCCCATTTACACCATTGAGCAGCCACCTATTCTCCTTTTTGTGTTAATTCTTGGGGCTTTGTGGTTTACATTGTAACCCACACCTGCATACATTTGTACAATGTGTTTAAAATATATTTTCTTTGGCTGCTCAAAGAACATTTTTTTTCACTTTTACAATTCAGATCCATACCGTGATTTAGCCCAAAATAATTTTTCTTTATAGGTAACTTCCCTGACCTGAAGTATGTTTTGACATTCCCTTGATGCCAGTATACCACTGAACAAGAATCTAAAAAAGAAAATCACTTTCAACAATGACACCCTTAGAAGCTAGAAAGGCTTATAATTGACCTGTAGAATATTTTCTACACACATACAATCAAACATTTTGTAAAATATTGGAACACAACTTTGCATGTTTTTATTTCCCCTTTCATTCCAATTTCAAGAAATTCCCCTCCCACCCTGAGCCCCTACTTTCTCTAATGGGTAAGAGAAGTAAATACTAAATAATTCATTAAAATGCCTTTGCTTCTGGTTACATTATTATTGTTCCCGAAATTTTGTACATTGCAGGTACAAATACATATCCCAATGCAACACTTGGATGGGTTAATGTTAAAGATGTTGCGAATGCTCATATTCAGGCATTTGAGATTCCTTCAGCCAGTGGAAGATATTGCTTAGTTGAGAGTGTTGTTCATTATTCAGGGGTTGTGAAGATTCTACATGAGCTTTTCCCTTCTTTCCACCTCCCTAACAAGTAAGTTTCAAAGGAGATATATCAAACATTATTTTTATTATGATCCTTGACCAAGTTAGGAAATCAAGAATCTCATGTTGTGATGGAGAAAATAGATATGCATCTCCTTTCTATATTAGGGATGAGCATTTGGTCTATTTAGTTAAAAACCAAACAGGATGAACCAAAACCAAATTAAACGAACGCCTAAGAGGGAAAACCAAAACGAAAACCAAATAAGCTAAAACCAAAATTTTTTGTTCGATTTTTTTTACCCCTAGTTCATATGGCGGCTTTATAATTGCTTTCAAGAGATTTCATTCATCAACATAGGAAGGGGGATTGAGCATCCCTATCCCCTTTTTGTTCACTTCAGTCAGGATATAATGCTTAACAAGCTTTCTTAGCAAGACAATTACTTCAGTGAATTTTGATTTAGGATAGCATAAGTTAAAGACCTTCTGCAGTCAGCAGTTTCTAAAGCTTTTTTTCTGCTATCGCCATTGTGCATAAAGCACAAATTCTTGGTAATAAATGATATACAAGACTTAGATGGCATCTCCTCCAAGCCTATGTTACTTGGGTTTGGTTGTGGATGTTGGGTGTAGGTATAAGTCTAGGGATTAAATCCTTTTTTCTTCAAAATTGGACTAAAGATTGATCCACCAATTGGTACAATACGTGGACACATACATTGGAGAAATAATGCCTGACTCAAGAAACCTATATTCAATATTTTATATGCACTTTAGGGTGGAAAAGATTATTTTATATGCACTTCATTATTGATTTAAGAAAATCAATAACTTGTCAGATGATAACTATAATATGAAACATAGTTCTGTATTGGCATTCCTTTCTTGCTCGGTGCAATGATACATCTTAGACTGTGACGCTAGAGATATGTGGGTTTGGGACTAAGAGCGGCCACTTTGTGATAAAATGCCAAAGATTAAGTCCATATCCAGTCCACCCCTCTCAATAATGATTGGGACCAGCATTGGGTAATGGCCTTTTATATCTCCAATCTTAGACTTCTGATTAAAAATTTGTGTTAGGTGCATGGCCAATTAGGGGTACTTGCTAGGTGTAATGGTAAAATCATAGGCTGACAGGCATGAGAAGATGGATTTGAGCCTGAAAGGGGCCAGTTTGTGCAAAAAAATAATGTCGAAGGTTAGGTATCCATTCATCCTACCCCTCCCAAGTCCCTGGACAACCAATCATTGAAACTTTAACCAACCAATATGAACGAGTTATTATTTGATAAAAAAAGCATACATGAATTTGATGGATCTGACACTTCCCAAACCCAGACATTGTCATGGTATGTCATGTCTGGCACACATACTTTTGGTAAACTGAAGAGGCTTGCTATCTCATGGACAAGAACACTTCTTCAAGGTAAAAGTGACATGTTTTCCTTTTTGTTAAGTCATTTTTAACTCTTCCCTTATTCAGATTTATGGTGAAATCACCTTTTTTTTGGGGAAATGTGTCTAATTGTACATGGTTCCTTGACAAAAGGCGCTTCATTCTTGGCAGGTGTGCAGATGATAAGCCTCACGTGCCAACATACCAAGTAAGCAAGGAGAAAGCAAAAAGCTTGGGCATCGATTTTATTCCCTTCAAGGAGAGCCTTAAGGAAACAGTTGAAAGCTTGAAAGAGAAAAACTTTTTCAGTTTCTAAATCTTAGTAGCTGCAAATGATGCAATCAAACAAATGAAGGTTCATTATCTCCAAGTGCTCTTAAATTTGTCCATGGGTAATATTTACAGCGACACAGTGAACTTATTATAATGTGTATTTGCATCAACTATTATTGATATATAAATACAAGACTATGACCCTAAAGCTACGTGCAGCAGTTGGTGGTATCCTGAAAGAGCAGGAAACTGAACATTTGAATGACACTTCAATGCCGTGATGATCATGCATTAACTTGATGCAGATTTCACTTATTTATATCACCCCAAAGCTTGGAGAATTACGGTTCTAGGAATAAGCTTTCATGGAGATCCAACATCCGGTTAGTTGCAATCACTTGGGCTATATTTGGTTTGGTAGAAAATAAGAGAAACAGAAAGTTAAAGGAATTTCATAAAATTTTCTAAGACCCCCCCCCCCCCTTCAACTTTCTACTCTCTCATTTTTTCTATCAAATCCTTGATTTCTTCCTGAAGAATCTTTGAGAGTTGATAGGTTAGCTGTGACTTTTGGGGGGGTTGGTACTGTTATTTTTTTTTTCCGTGACCCTTGTCTTCTGCTGAAGCTCTTCTTCCCTGTTCCTTCTGACTATACAAAATGTAGGCAAGTGTAATTTGCATTATATACATTGTTGAATCTTTCAACTGATATCAATGGCTTTTACCTGGCAACTGGATTCCTTAGTTCAGCTCCTCTGGGCTTCCATATTCCTCACAATGTCATGACTCATTGGGGGTCTAAAATGAGTACCCGATTTCAAGAATTTAGGCTGCATCAAGTCCAGGCTCTCAGGTCAGGACATTCAAATTTTAACAAATGCTCTACCCAAAACTTGCCCAAGTTGCACCTTAATCAGTACATGTGGTGCACGTATAGCCAAACTGTTCCAATATGTTTGATTGAAATATTATGTTTCTGCTGGTAAATGATTATGCAAAATAGATGAAGTTTAGGATAATTGAAAACCTGGGGCTCAAGTTTTGCAGATGCCCTGTTCAGAACACAAGCATCCATATCAATGGTTCTGATCAACCACTATAGTCTGGCATTTGGCTGTGTCATACCATAGGTGACCTACTCATTGCTAATTTGCTATTTGTATATAAACCAGTGGTTAGGGCCAGGATAATAAGTTGTTTGATAACAGCTGAAATGGCTGAATTAAATGGCTTATTGCTTTGAATAAATCAATACGAATGGCTGAATAGCACGTTTGGTGGATTACTGTACCCTTAAATATTTGACCATGTAATTATTTATCCACTCACTAGTCACTAGTTGGGATAAAGCTTTGAAGATGATAATGATGATGATGATGTATGCTCTCATACCACATGTGACATTCATTGCTATTTGCATATACACCAGGTTATGGGTAGAGGTAACAAGGGATCATTTGGTAACAGCTGAAATGGATGAATTAAATGACTTATTGCTTTGAATAAATCAACAACAATGTTGTAAGCTCCTTTCCCTTAATGGCCGAATAGCATGTTGGGTGGATTACTTATCCACTAGTTGGGATTAGGCTGATGATGATGATGATGAATTATTGACTAGAGTTGTGCCTGTTTGGGAGGCTGAAGAGAAGCTTCTAGCTTTCCAAGATGGACTTTAACATAGACATCTTATAAGCTATATTTGGTGGAAAATTTGGAGAGCCCTAATCAGATGTCAATCAGTCATTTGAAAAGCTGTACGCTTCCGCCTCTTTGAATAGCTAAGTAGAGTGCCTTCAAGATCAACTGAATCTTCAAACGGGCATTGAAGAGACAAAGATGACAGCTGAATTGGCTGAATGGAAACTGAAATTGGAATGACTACCATACCCTCAAACATTTTATTTATTATTTAATTATTTTATCTAAACGAAGCAATAAATCAAAAGGCTAGTCTCGTTCTTTTGTAATCTCACGAGCTCATGGCCACAGGGACAGCAGCAATTGTTCTTTATATAGTAGAAAGAATCCCAAATGTGAGAAACTGAGTTTAAAAAGCAAACAATACTTAATTGCAATCCTATTTGCGTCCAGTCCACCTAGTTGTGTGCAAATAGCGACGTGTCAAATTACAAGAGGACAAAACATAAACAAGGATCTTTCTTTCTTGGGCAAATACAAGGCTGTTTGTATTGTCCTTTCGTGATTGGGCCTGGCCGGCTGGGTTCCCCGTGGTGCCCAGGCCCATGACGCTACCATCCATGATCCAACTCAACTCCTTTCCGATTTGGGAGGTGAGTCATGATTCATGAGTGTACATCACAGAATACGGAATGTTCATTGCTCAATCGCGTGGTGGAAACTGGAATCCGTTACCCAGTACCACTTTTAGACCCGATAAACTGAACCGATTTCTGCCTATAATCGGATTCTTGCCCGTCCTTTAATCGGATTACATCAGCCCCCGCAGCCGCAGGCCCCGACAAATCATTCGTTCACGTTTGCAGCAGTCAGGCGTCAGCACCAGCTCGACTTGATTCTCTCTTCTACTCCATCTTTAAAGCCCTAACCCTACGTCACTCTCACTCATTCGCAGTTCGCACACTGAAACCTCTTTCACAGCGTCTCATCCATCAATGGTGATCTGCAACTATTCTCACTTCAAATCCATCTCCATCACTCCTTCAACCAACCGTTGCAGATACGATACCTCCACCCCCCGCGTCCCAACTTTCAGATGTAACAGTACCCTGAACTCAACTCAGCTGAGAGCCGAACCAGAACCGGTCTTCACCTCCGTCAAATCATTTGCACCCGCGACCATCGCAAACCTCGGCCCTGGCTTTGATTTCCTCGGGTGCGCCGTCGACGGACTCGGCGATTTCGTCAACTTGCGCGTCGATCCAGATGTTTGCCCCGGCGAAATCTCAATCTCCGACATCCATGGCACCGGAACTAGCGTCAAGAAGCTCAGCAAGAACCCCCTCTGGAACTGCGCCGGAATCGCCGCCATCTCCGTAATGAGAAGGCTCGGAATCCGATCCGTCGGTCTCTCACTCTCCCTCGAAAAAGGACTACCCCTAGGAAGTGGCCTGGGATCGAGCGCCGCAAGTGCCGCCGCCGCCGCCGTAGCCGTTAACGAGATTTTTGGCGGGAAACTGCCGGTGTCAGAGCTCGTCCTCGCTGGGCTTGACTCAGAGCAGAAGGTCTCCGGTTATCACGCTGATAACGTAGCACCGGCGATTATGGGAGGGTTTGTGCTGATTCGCAGCTACGAACCACTGGACATAATCCGGTTGACATTTCCGACGGAAAAGGAGCTATATTTCGTTCTGGTAAGCCCGGAATTTGAAGCTCCGACGAAGAAGATGCGAGCGGTGTTGCCAAAGGAGATCCAAATGTCGGATCATGTATGGAATTGCAGCAAAGCAGGGGCGCTGGTGGCGTCGGTGTTGCAGGGGGACTTGAGGGGACTGGGCTCGGCATTGTCGTCGGACAAGATTGTGGAGCCAAAGCGGGCGCCGCTAATTCCTGGAATGGAAGCGGTGAAGAGGGCAGCAATGGAGGCTGGGGCGTTTGGATGCACGATTAGTGGGGCCGGGCCTACTGCGGTGGCGGTGGCGAACGATGAAGAGAGGGGGAGGGAGATTGGGCATCGAATGGTGGATGCTTTCATGAATGACGGAAATTTGAAGGCTTCTGCTGTGGTGAGCAAACTGGACCGAGTTGGTGCCAGGGTTATCAGTAGCAGCTCCAGATGAGAACAGAGGTTTGTTAATCTCCTTCTTCGCTTGTAAGTTGTAAGAGGTGAGTGAAGGGAGGTGAAGATTCTGTTTTGGATTTTGGATTCTGTGAAAACCATAAACGCTATACAAAGAGAAGTAAACCGATTTGTTTCTGGAATTTCTTTCAGTTGGTTAACTTCTTTCTTGTTGCTTAAATGGAATTTCTTGAGTTGGTTAAAACATTAAAAAACCTGAGATGGAATTTGGCAGTTTCAAACAGTAAAAATTCCCTAACACCATGAAAGAGAGGTCAAACCCATCTTTCACAGTATTTCTATCCTGCTAATGGTGGCATCTGACTTCGAGACTTTCATGAAACTGTAGAATCAATCAATCAATTGTCTGATAATTAAGAAAACTTGGCATTTCAAATTCCTACTTATAGCTCTGCCAAGAAGAGATTATTCATATAAACACACCAATTTGAAGGGCTTCTTCGGGACATGTGGGGTCATACACAAATTGTAATCGGTAGGCATCGGTAGGCATTGTAATCCCAATACCAAGATTTGCAGCACCTTGGGTATTAAACAGTACAGAATTTGAAATATCATTAGGCCTATGTACAAAAACTCAGAACTTTCTGTAGTAGACCGGGGCCGGACCTCGGGATTAACTTTACACTGTTTCAGACCAGTGGGTTCTAGACCACTCCCAAAGAAGGAACGCCCCGATCTGCCTCTAGTCACCCCGAGGTAAAGACACTTCGGGTCAGTGCCACTGCTGTAGCTTGCCACAAGCAGCTCAGTGTAGCTCGCCGCAGGCAGCTCGGTGTAATTCGCCGCAAGCAGTTCACCACTTGCAGGGTAGCTCACAAAAGAGCGGTTCGACATATCACAGGAAGATCTCCTGCCTGACAACTATACCCAACAAACCTGGAGACTGCGATCACGTCTTTTGTTTGACAGTGTCGTGTCCGCCACCTCTGGAAGATGTCTTACATCTGACAAGTACATACCCTGCAACGATGGCCCTGCACGTGCCACCTCAGCGTTGGCTATAACGGCTACAACAGGACGACAGTGACGGTTATACCTGCCCCGACAGAAGCAGGTGGGCCTGATTCAACAGAGTTCTGTTATACCTGCCCCGACTCGCCAGGTTTGCGTCACCCCAGCAATCGAAGTTCGAGGCCCCACTTCTAGAGAACCAGTTCGAGATCCTAGCTGCAAACCCTAAGCAGAACCCCTCTGTTCGCAGCCATCACCAGCAGCCCGAGTTGCTTCCTGCGCAAACTATCCCTGATAGTACGGAGGTAAGCAGCACCAACGCGGAGCCCGCCAAGAAGCAAAGACATCGCCGCCGAGCTTGCCGAACCGCCACCCACAACCTGCCCGAACTCAGAGGCAGGGAAGAGGTAAGCTCGGGTGAAGTAAAAGCTCCCCTCCTTTCTGTTTCATCCCCCGTGTCTCCTGAGCTCCTGGCTGTTCCAATGCCCAAGGACTTCAAGCTCCCCCCTCTCGATAAATACGACGGGTCGTTCGACCTGAATGATCATGTAGATGCTTTCCAGTCACAGATGCACCTGGTGAGGGCCAGTGAGTCTTGCATGTGTGTGGCCTTCTCCACCACTTTCAGAGGAGTGGCCCGCACATGGTATCGAAACCTTGCACCCGAATCGATAAGAAGTTGGGCACAGTTCGCGCAAGCCTTCACGTCCCACTTTGTCACCAGCAAGCGGTGCCCGCGAACTAAGGAAAGCCTTCTCAGCATAGTCTAGAGAGAGGGAGAGTCCATATGGGGCTATATCAAGCGGTTCAATGATGCATGCATGCATGCAGATACCGCGCCTAGACCTCGCAATGCGCCTTGCAGCAGCCAAGAAGGGCGTGACGCACAAGGAATTCAAGTGGCACATGGTTGTCAACCAGCCGACGACCATAACTGAATTCCTCAAGCTCGTAGACAGGTTCATAGCCATGGAAGAGGAGATCAACCAGAAGGGCGAGGGCGCGCCCGAGAAGAGAAAGAGAGAAGGAGAACTTTCCAGCCAAGGAGACAACCGAAAGAAGAAGGACTTAGCTCGGGGGGCCAAACCTGGTCAGCCATTTCAAGCCCCTGTAGCGGACCGAACTGACTACACCCCACTGAATGCTAAGCGGGCCGAAATCCTGATGGCAATCAAGGATGCCCCGTACGTGAAGTGGCCACCCCGCCTAAGGGGGAATCCTAATGAGAGGAATAAAAATTTATATTGTAGCTTTCACAGAGACCACGGTCATAGTACCGAGAACTGTAAGAATCTCCGCGACGAGATAGAGGAACTTGTTCGTCGCGGATATCTGTGGAATTTTGTACATAATAATAATAATAATAATAATAATAATAATAATAATAATAATAATAATAATAATAATAATAAAGTAGATCAACAAGGGGAGCACGGTAAGGATGTTCCCGAGTCCAGCAACAGGTCGGCAGAGCAGTCACAGAGGCAGCCCCCGGAAGAGAGGCCAGTTCGGGGCACCATCCACATGATAGTTGGAGGCTCGATCGTTACCGGCTGTACCTCGGCGGCAGCTCAGACATCAGTTCGTGAAGCTGCCAGAGAAGAGCATAATCCTCCGAAGCGGCCGAAGATAGAGGAACCAATCTTCTTCACGGAGGACGATGCGCGCGGGGTCCATTACCCCCACAACAATGCGCTCGTCATAAAAGTAAGGATCAATGATTTTGAGGTCAGGCGCGACCTCGTTGACTCAGGTAGCTCGGCAGATATCCTCTTCAAAGCCGCATTCGACCAGCTTCAGTTGTAGGGGAGTGACTTGAGGCCCGCGAATACTCCCCTGGTAGGCTTCAGCGGAGAAGAAGTCAGGCCCCTTGGGAAAATAACAGTACCTGTGGAAGTTGGCGCATGGCCCAGCGTAGTAAGGCTCAACCATGACTTCTTAGTGGTCGCGACCCCCTCCCCGTACAATGCCATAATAGGTCGGCCGATCACCCATGCCCTATGGGCGGTGGTTTCCACTTATTATTTAGCAATGAAGTTCCCTACAGACTTCGGAGTGGGGGTAGCGCAGGGCGACCGACTCGAGTCTCACAAGTGCTATGTTGCCGCCCTCAAGGGAAAGACCAAGGTGGCTGACAATCTCGAACTGCACCCACGGAAGAAACAGTTATTATTCCAGCTTCAGCGGAAGTCCCAGCTCGGACACTTCAGATCAAAGTTTCAGTAAAGAAAGCCCCTGTGATCTGAACTAATAAGTTTCCTACTTCAAAATTTAGATGTTTTTGCATGGTCTGCGGCAGAGATGCCCGACATAGACCCTAATCTCATAACTCACAAACTCAATATTGATCCTGTAGTCAGGCCCGTTAGATAGAAGAAACGCAGCCTAGCCCCAGAGCGATGGAAAGCAGTCGACGAGGAGGTCGGGAAGCTCCTCGCAGCCGACTTCATAAGAGAAGTCCATTACCCGAGCTGGGTAGCCAACCCCGTTCTGGTAAAGAAGGCTAACGGCAAGTGGTGCATGTGCGTCGACTACACCGCCCTGAATAGAGCCTGCCCAAAAGACTGCTTCCCCCTCCCCAGAATCGATCGCCTAGTGGACGCGACCTCGGGGCATGAGTTGTTAAGTTTCTTAGACGCCTATTCAGGCTATAACCAGATCAGGATGGACCTGACGGACGAAGAAAAAACTGCCTTCATAACAGAGTTTGGTCTGTATTGTTACAAGGTTATGCCCTTCGGATTGAAAAATGCGGGGGCAACCTTTCAAAGGCTTGTAAATAAACTATTTGAGCCATTAATTGGCAAAAAAATAGAGTGTTATGTAGACGACATGGTCGTCAAAACCCAATTCTCACATGAATTAATACAAGACTTACATTCTGTCTTTCAAATTCTGCGACAATTTAACATGAAGTTAAATCCAAACAAGTGTGTCTTTGGTGTTACCTCGGGTAATTTCCTAGGGTACATCGTCAACCGACGCGGCATTGAGGCCAACCCGGATAAAATTAAGGCCATCCTAGATATGAGGCCACCCTGAAAGTTGAAAGAGGTTCAAAGGTTGAATGGCTGCATAGCTGTCCTGAGCCGCTTTATGTCCAAGTCAGCGGACCGCTGTCTGCCTTTCTTTAAGGCAATCAAAAGCAAAGGGTTCGAGTGGACCCAAGACTGTCAGCTCGTGTTTGACGAGCTCAAGAAATATCTCGCTAGTGTACCCATCTTAACTCGACCCGAAGAGGGAGATGTATTAGAGTTGTACCTCTTGGCAAGTGACGAAGTGGTTAGCTCGGTACTGATAAAGGAAGTAGATCGGGTCCAATGACCCATCTACTACGTTAGTAAAGTATTGCAGGGAGCAGAGACGAGATATCCAGAGATAGAGAAGCTAGCCTACGCGCTGGTCATCGCAGCTCGAAAGCTCCGCCCGTACTTCCAAGCTCATACTGTTATCGTCTTCACCGACAAACCTTTGAGGCAAGTCTTACTTAAGCCCGAGGTCTCTGGTCGACTGACAAAGTTGGTCGTTGATCTCAGCGAGTACGACCTCCAATACAAGCCGCGAACTACTATTAAGGCCCAAGCCTTAGCAGATTTCATTGTGGAGTGCACTTTCAGCTCCAAAGTCCCTAGGTCGGTTGAGCACGAGGCCCCCGGTTCGGGTGAGCCCAGAGCTCCCAGGCCAGTTGAGTTCGAGCCCTGTGAGACAGTAGCCAGCGTGACATCTCTCCTAGTTAGGCCAAGCGCGAACTGGGATGAGGAGCTTTTGATCCTTCATGTAAATGGCTCTTCGAACCAGCAGGGCAGCGGAGCCGAAATAGTTCTGCACGGCCCAAGTGGCACGAAATTGGAGTACGCACTACGCTTCAAATTCGTGGCATCCAACAACGAAGCGGAGTACGAAGTGTTGATAGCTAGACTAGCTTTAGCCAAAGAAGTAAAAGCCAAGCATATCGTCATCTACAGCGATTCTCAGCTCGTGGTCAACCAAGTCACAGGAGATTACGAATCTCGTGAACCAACCATGATTGCCTACTTAGCCAAAGTAAGAGAGGTTCTGCTCAACTTCCAGTCACACTTCATCGGGCAAATCCCGAGGTTGGAGAACGCTGAGGCCGACGCTCTGTCCCGGTTAGCTAGCACCAACGATATTACCATGAGAACCGTGTACATAGAAGGGTAGAGTCGTGCTGGATTGACCCGCTCGCGAGCTACTTTCTACACGGGACCCTCCCTGCAGATCGCAATGCGGCTAGAAGGGTAGAGCGCCAAGCGGCCAAATACGTCATAATAGACGAAAGGCTGTACCGAAGATCCTACACGCTCCCCTACCTGCGTTGCTTGCGACCTACCGAAGTCGAGCTCGTACTCCATGACACTCATGAAGGGCTTTGCGGCGGACACTTGGAGGGCAGGGCCCTTGCCCAAAAAGCACTACGACAGCGGTACTATTGGCCAACAATGAAAGCAGATGTCATCGAGCTCAACAGAAAATGTGACAAATGTCAGAAGCATGCTAATATCCACCATCAGCCCACTGCCAACCTCAAGTATCTCACCAGCCCGTGGCCTTTCGCACAATGGGACATTGACATACTTGGACCGTTCCTGCCAGCGATAGGCCAAATGAAGTTCTTAGTAGTAGCAGTGGATTACTTCACCAAGTGAATAGAAGTTGAACCCCTCGTAACCATCACAGCCTGGAACATCCAAAACTTCTTTTGGAAGAACATTGTGTGCCGCTTCGGGTTACCCCGGGTACTAGTTTCCGACAATGGCAAGCAGTTCGAGGACATCAAATTCCAGAACTGGTGCCAAGACATGGGGATCCAACAGAATTTCACTTCAGTCGCACACCCTCAAGCAAACTGCCAAGCAGAAGTCACGAACAGAGCCATCCTCTGCGGACTGAAGGCACGTTTGGACCGAGCTAAAGGATTGTGGGCAAACGAACTACCCAGTGCTCTATGGGCTTACCGAACCACGGAGAAAACCGCCATAGGAGAGACTCCCTTCAACCTCACTTATAACACCGAAGCAGTTATCCCGGCAGAGATCGAAGTACCTACGCTACGATTGGAAACATACAATGATAAGACAAATGAAGACGAGCTACGTACCAACCTCGATCTACTCAACGAAGTAAAGGACCTCGCGTACATCAGGACCGCAGCTTACCAGCAAAGAGTAGCTCGGTACTATAACGCCAGGGTCAAGAAGCGGAACCTTTGCGTTGGTGACCTGGTCCTTTGTAAAGTTATGGTACCCGAGCCCGGCGTTGGCAATCTCGGGCCTAATTGGGAAGGACCTTACCGAGTGAAGCGAGTGCTTGGGCAGGGAACATACGAGCTCGAAACCCTTGAAGGGAAACAAGTACCTCGAGCATGGAATATTGTCAATCTGAGGCAGTATTACCTGTAGCCGCTGAGCAGACCACGGGTCACTTAGAGCCCAAGGGCCGAAACGCCGAGCTAACATGAACCTCGGCAACACATGAAGACCAGCCGCCCCTTCGGCACGAGTGGATAGACTATAAGTCACCCTCACCTAGCTTAAGAGCCAAGAAGCTGAGCTAGTAAGAGACCTCGGCGCCGCGCACGACTTAACCACCTCATTTTGGCTAAGTGAACACCGAGCGATACATAGCCCACCTCGGCATATGCCAAGAGCGAATATCAGTCGAGTAGACAGGTCGGGCACATGCCTTACTGTGTCCACCCCGACGTATGAAGTCTACTTGTAAAAGTGTATACAGTCCAGAGAACAGCAAAAGAAAACCATACGAAACATGTACTTTCATTAATTCTACAAAATTCTTTACAAGGATTGAAGAAGGAAACAAAAACCGAGCTCGTAACCACTTCAGGATATAGGGACTGAACAACTTTGGGGGCTCTCGCCTTTGCTCGGAACCACTTCAGGGGCATCAACCGGATCGGTGGCCTCCGCATCATCATCGGCCCCTTCATCCTCGGAGTCTGGATCATCCGCTGACTGACGCACCATGTCATCAATGATCTGCGAAGTGGTGATGGCACTCGTATCAAGACTGGGGTAGGTATGCCTGATTATCCACCGACTGAGCTTGAAGCCCTGACGATAGGCCTCGGTCATCACGCTGTCAAACCTTGGAGACTTGACGTAGTCAATGACGGCCTGGACCTTTGTCTCCTTGAGGGCATCTTCGAAGATCTCGGTATTCTCTTTGATGTCGCCTCTGAGGTACTCCACCTCATGCTCCAACTTCCCTTTCGCTTCCTTGAGGCCCTGTACCTCGAGCTTTAGAGCATCCCGGTCCGCCTTGAGGCTATCCACCTCGAGCCTCAAGGCCTCTTGGCTAGCCTTGAACCCGTTCACCTCGGCCCTCAATCTGTCCTTGTCTCAGGCCAACTCACTCTTCTCCGCCAGCAGTACCTCGATGAAGCTCTTCTGAGCTGAGGTATCACTCTACAAGCGGTGGATCTGACCACGAGCCACCCTCATTTCGGTGTGGGCTATGCGGGATGACTGCTCAGCTGCCAAAGCCCGTTTCAGGTGCCGATCAGATTGAAGGGTCAAGGCGCGCACGACTGAGTTCACCTACAAAAAGGAGACCAATCAAAAAAAAAAGGAGAGAGAAAAAAAGAGAATCCTTCGCAAGGAACTCACCACCATAGTATGTGAAGCAGCTCGGACACCGAGCTGACCAGAAGTGAGATCAACCCATTCTGTGACCTCCTCCAGGTACGCTGCCTCCTTACTCTTTTGAAGGCTGCACTGGGGGTTCAGAATGCTTTGACCCTCCTGACTCCCCGAGCTGGATACCGACATCTCTGTCGCATGGGTGGACTCCTCAAAAGCTTCAGCGGCGACATCAGCAAGACGAGCTTCGGCTGTAGCCTCTGCAGGGCAAGTCTCAGCAGCAGCCTCAGTGGCATCCCCGACAGCAGTCTCGGCAGGATTAGGGGTGGGCTCTGCCGCCCCTGAGGCGCCATGTCTCCCTCCAAGTCGATCACGAGGGGAGCGTCGGGGAGCTCGGTCTCCGGAGCCGGAACCTGTGGAGGCTGGGCCTCGATAGGAGTCTGCGGGGACTCGACACGCGCCTTCTTGGCTACATGTTTCTTCCTCTTCATCTGGTGGAAAAGCCTTTGGCTTTCTATCTTCTCCGCCTCCATGGGACCTACAGTGAAGCTCGGCGTTAGTAACATCGGAGCTCAAGCCGGCCTGGATGAGCTTCTCCTCGGCTGTGAAATCCTTGTAGTTCATCCCGAACTGAGCCCATGACTATAGTAACTTCTTGGTCTTCCTATCAAGGATAACATCGGGGTCTTGAACGACCACCCTCTAGTCAGTGGGGAAAGGCCACCCCGTGTCGCTCTGAACTATGAAGTAGTCCCGCTTCTAGGCCGGAACTTTACTCGGGAGCTTGTGCATTAATTTAAAACCCGGGCGGGGAGACAGGTAGTAGGCCTGCCTGTGCCTGGGGAGAACGCCCGAAGCGCTTTTCTTTATTGCCAGGATGGAACAAAGAATATCTAAGTCTATAGGGAAGGCGTGATCGAAGCAGAGGGAAATGGTCCCAACTACATTACGTATGGAATTCGGGTGGAGTTGGTCCAAGGTAATGTTGAAGTGCACCAGTACCTCAACGATCAGGGGGTGAAGAGGGAGACGGAGTCTGGTGACCAGTTGCTCCCTGAAGACCACGATCTCATTAGGACCGTGCTCCCATGGAAAATCGCCAGTAGGAAGGCTGTAAGAGTGCTCCCTAGAAAGGTGAAACCTCTGTATGAGATCCTAAAGTCTCTCCAGAGTCATAGTGGAAGGGCCGAACTGATCTGGCACCCGACCTCGGTGGGAGGTGGATGCCAGATGGCCTGAAGTCGCTCGTACCCCGGACGGCTGGGCGGCAAAAGAAGCACCTTGAGCCAAGGTACCCACCTCGGGCTCATCTATAAGACTATTTACACTAGACGACATGAAAGCACGGAAAGAAAAGAAAGTTTAGAAGATAAAAGGAAGCTCAGGGACTCACCGTAAAAGGCGCAACCGAACTAAGGAAATGACTGAACTAGAAGACCCGAGCTAGGAGCCTCAGACACGAGCTCAATACTGACGCTGAAGACTTTGTGGCGAAAAAAATGACCAGGGTCCCCCACTATTTATAGTCGTTGTATCCGGGCGTTGACAATCAAGATTGAGACGATCCAACGGCTCTCAAAGAAGTCGGCTACGGGCTCCTCAAGGTGAAATCAGTTTAGCGCATTTTTTGGCATCCACGAAGTCCAAATCGTGTGACGTCCGCGCGTAAACCAAACGCGACCCGGGTTTCTTTTGATTGATTCAAGCACCGGACCTGTCCGTCCAGGCGAATCGCACGACGAAGTAGTATGAGTACCGAAGCCAAATCCACTCGGCGCATCATGAACTCCCCGCACTAGGTCAGCACCACCTGCATAGGGAGTGGGGGGCAATTGATGGAGGGTGATTTGGCCCGACCTCGTAGCACGGGGACATGTGGGTATGACCTTGCTCAAGCGATGACTCAGCGTGACAGCACAGCGAGGGTAACTGAAACTCAGTGAGAAGGGCTCACCGAGTTCAATCCGGCAACTCGGCGGGTTAGGCTACTCTCCAAGAGTCATCTGCCTTGCATCTTCTTCCCAAGGCTGAAGCGCTCTGAGCTCCTCCTAGTGGGTTCTTGGCCACTCCCAAAGAAGGAACGCCCCGATCGCCTCTAGTCACCCTGAGGTAAAGACACTTCGAGCCAGTGCCACTGGTGTAGCTCGCCACAGGCAGCTCGGTGTAGCTCGCCACTTGCAGGGTAGCTCACAGAAGAGTGGTTCGGCATATCACAAGAAGATCTTCTGCCTGACAACTGTGCCCGACAAACCTAGAGACTGCGATCACGTCTTTTGTTTGACAGTGTTGTGCCCGCCACCTCTGGAAGATGTCTTACATCTGACAAGTACGTACCCTGCAACGACAGCCCCGCACGTGCCACCTCAGCCCTGGCTGTAACGGCTGCGGCAGGATGACAATGGCGGTTATACCTGCCCTGACAGAAGCAGGTGGGCCTGATTCGACAGAATTCTGTTATAAGTAGCCCCAATCCCAAAGGGCAGAGGTAAATTTTCTGATACTCGCGCTATCTGCACTCTTAGCCTCCTTTACTCTCCTTGCATCTTTCACAGACCTCTAACTTAAGCGTCGGAGTGTTCCCGCCAGGCAAGCCTCCCGTGAATTCCTCATCTTCTCCATCTCAGGTACCACCTGGGAGCCACGCACCCGCCGGGTAGGAGTGACCGGATCGCACACCATCAGGTATCATTGACAAATCTACCTATAATTGGATCTATCATCAACACACAAATAGGTAGTTTTGGGTATCACCGACAAACTTACATATAATTGGAGTTATCATCAATACACAATAGGCAGTTTTGGGTATCATTGACAAACCTACATATAATTGGAACCATCATCAACCACATCAATAGCCTATCTCAACCTAAATAAATTGGATGAGAAAGGGAAAGTTATAGTCAGAGAGAGTTATTTAAAATTATGTTGCAAGTTGGTCCAAAAATCAACAAAATTATGGCAATCCGGCTATACATTTGAAATTATAAAAACTCTATGCCATGTTATTAGAGGCTTATGTGGTTGTTGCCAACATGAGACACTTAATCCATGTTGGACAAAGCAAAAAAGCCTATACCGGAAATAGGTTTTGAGTTTCTCTCCCACTCTCTCACTCTCAATCATATCTCGATCCCCCACTCTCTCAGCTTCGGTTTGCAACCAAATCAAAACCTCTCTCTCTCTCTCTCTCTCTCTCTCTCTCTCTCCCGCTTCCTCTCTCATTCATATTTTTAAATTTTTCTTACAAACGTATACAATATTAATCAGACCGTACAAAAAAACATAAGACCAACTTAATATAGTTTTAAAATCATTACAATCAAATTACAAAATTTCTATCAAGTTTGTGTAAATTTTATAATCAAGAGTTTGATGTAATAATTTTAGAACCTTACCAACTTGGTCACATATTCTTTTATACGGTTTTATTAATACCATATAAGTGTATAAGAAAATAAAAAAAAAAAGAAAAAGAATGAGAGGAAGTGGGAGAGAGACTAAGGGAGAATGATAGAGAATGAGAGAGATTGAGGGAGAACAATATGATAGAGAATGAGAGAGATTGAGGGAGAACAATAGGGAGACACACATACACACATAGACATTGATAAAGAGAACGTAAATATAGAAACCGAAAACCATTTATATATATATATATATATATATATAGAGAGAGAGAGAGAGAGAGAGAGAGAGAGAGTCAAAACCCTTTTTTATTTTCAAATCACTCAACATTAAAGGGAAATTTTGATATAAGCTCTTTGTTATGTCCAACACGGATTAAGAATCTCATTTTGGCAACAGCCACATAAACCTCTGATGACATGGTGGGGGTTTTTATAATTTGAAATGTAGAGCCGGTTCTTAGAGTTTTGTTGGTTTTTTGACCAACTTACAGCTTAAATTTAAATGTACAACCAACCCTAACTGTAATTTTCAACCATCCTAATATTTGGTATAGCCAATGACCGATGTTGCTAATGGATGTATATAAATAATGATGTTTATATTTCTTAAGTTTCATCCATTTTGAACCTTATACAAATGATTTTCAAATTTTAGAATTTGTGCACTTTTACAAAATTTGCTTAGGTTATTAACTTCAATAGAAAAGCCTGAACTTTTGGATAAAAGTAGCAATGAAATGTCATAATTTAAGCCAATAATAAAGGGCATGTTTGGTTCACTGCTCTAGGCATTCTTTTTTTAATTCTTGCTCATCATGTGCAAAAAATAGGCAATAATGAATAACATTAAGAGCTTTTGGTTACAAAATTATTGTCATGGATTTTCATTTTTTTTCAAAATGAAAAATTAGCCCATAGCATAAGAGTTGAGGTAACCTCCATAATCATGCCCCATATTTCTCATTTTCATTCTTTAAAAAAACTCTGTGCCCATGATTTTGGAGTCCTAGGCCAGTGGTTTATGACTACTAACACAGTTTTTTTAAGAATGAAAATGAGCAACATATGGCATTTGTCAATTTGGAAAGAATTCATTTTTCAAGAAACAAGTGTTTGGTTCATAGCAATATTTTCCATTCTACCCATTTTTATACATTCTTGTCCATTTTAGAATTTCATCTTGGATAAGAATGAGAAAGAATTAAATCACCCAAAATTTAACACATTTTATTTCTTTTAGCACAGTAGGCATAATTCCTTAAAATTGGTGGGTTCTAATTCTTGAAACATCCCAAAATTTTCCACATAGGGCAGTTGGCAAATTTTGTGGGTCCAAAGGGACATGCCGGTTTATGTCAGAGCATACTTGATTCCAGACCACCATAAATTCCATTTTCCTCTCACTCTTTCCATTTAATTTTCTCTCTACTCACTATTTATGCCTCATCTCTCTCCTCTTATACGTGCAAATGGACATGCCACTACACTTAAGTAGTAGTATCTAGGGTTGCAACTTGGCTGGGCCTAACCTAAGCCCGACTTGACCAAACCTGAATCTTGCTTTAGTTGGGCTTGAGTTTTCAGGCAGCAAGTTGGGTCTATGCTAGAAAACTGGGGCTTGACTTAAACTTGGATTGGGCTAGGATTGAGGCCTTAGCCCAATCTTGGCCCAACCCAACCTGGGCCTGGTCCAATTCAAACCCACCAAAATAAATACATAAATACATGTATTATTTATATAAAAAATATCCTTTTTTAATTATAAATGAAATTTATACATATTTTCAATGAATTGTGCTCCTAAATTGGACCAGAAAATCCAACAAAAGATACCTATATAAAAATACATAAATAAATTTTTTTCAAACCTGACTAACCCGCTCAAACCCAACCCAAGTATGAACCCAAGTTAACCTTGGTTTGGGTCTGGATTGATAAACTTGGACTTAACCTAGGTTGGACTAGGCCCAAGCCCAAGGTTAGGGTTGGCCAATCTAACCTGATCAAGTTGTACCTCTAGTAGTATTAAAAGTATCAACTTTTCAAGAATAGCTTAATTACCACTCGTCCACCTCTTTAAGACAAACTGATTGGTAAGGCCTCCTACTAGATATAGAGAAGGCTTGGATCAAATCCCACCTACACCAGGGTTAGGGATGGGTTACCTCCCTCCCCAATAAATCATTCAATTCAGCCACTTCAACTGTCATGAAAGGGCCCTTAGTAAACATCCTGAAATTCTAGGATACACAAATCTCAGCCTCACAGCTATAGAGAGAAAGATTTAAGAGAGAGAATAAGGGAGGAGAGGAAAGATAATGTGGTGTGAGTGTCACTTGGACTTAGCCCCATTTAAGCATATAAGAAAACTACCATATCCCCTCACTCTAGGCTTGTTTTTCTTTTTTTTGTTCTTTTTTTTTATTGGATTGTAAGGGGGAAATTTGGTATATGTTTGGCATCGATGCTACAGATACAACACCGTTTTCTCTGCTGATGTGTGGGTTGGAAGCACTGCTTTCTGAGAAAATAGTGTCTTTTTTTTTTTTTGCTTAGAAACGTTGCTTGCTGCCAAGTAGGACATTTCCTAGAGCAACAGCAACATTTTCTGTTTGGTACCAGTGCTCCATGTCCGTTTTCAGCATTGGTACCCATTATAAGAAGTCCACGTCACTGCCACATCACGCCCTCATTGGCAACAACGAGCTACAATATGAGAAAACGCCAAATTCGGCATTGCTCCAAACCACACCTTTTCAATTTCCAAGGCGTGGCTTGGAGCACTATTTTTTATGGAAAAACAGTTCCAAACAAACAAACATTTCCTAGAGCACTGTTTTTTCCAATGTGGTGCTGATTTGTTACCATTTTCTGGAGTAACGACATCGATGCTAAACAAACACTTGGTCAATGGGATTTTGGTTCTCATTGAGATACCAATGTTCTTTTTTATGGGACAAAATTGTCCCTTTTTAAAAATGATTTTTTTATGGCTAAAATGGTCATTGTCTTATTTACTTATAAAATAAAAGAACATAAGTACACTCCCGGATAAGTATTTCTTGGGAATTACTTACCTGGAAAATGCATTTATCTAAATAAATAACTTTTCAATAAGAGAACGGGGCCTTAGAGTTAGAAAAGGAAGTTAGTAAAAAAGAGCATTCACCTAATATTGGTGTAAGCAATATGAGCATTAGATTGATTGGGTATGGTCCTAAAAGTTGGTGTTTCACAAAGGAGTCATCCTTAAACTCAAATTCATGTTTGTAGACCTGTTCAGGCTAGGGGTGCTCACGGTTTGGTTACTGAACCATGGGCCTTTTTTTGTAACCAAACTAGTATTACCGGTTTTTGGGTAACTGGTAACCGAAACCAATCAATTAACCGGTTGATCGGTTTAGTTAACTATTGGTTGATTCGTTGATTTTTTGGTTTTTTATTTTTACAATATATATTATATAAATATATAATAAAAATTTATAAATATACATATAATATTATATTTTAAATAATAAATAATATATCATATATTATAAATATATATTTATATATAATGCATATTTATTAATTTATAATATATAAATAATATTAAATATATATAATATATAATATACATGAATATATATAAAATATATAGAAATATATGTATACAGGTTAGTTCGATTAACTACCGGTTTTCTATATTGGTTAAATGCTGAAACCAAACCAGTACCTTCGGTCAATTTTTTCGAATCAGTTCAGTTTTTCGGTTTTTTTTTTCTCACCCCTAGTTCAAGCTTGAGCTTAGCTTTTACCAAAATTTGAGTGGGTCCGGTCCAAAACCTGAACCCAAAACAGTGTAAAACCGAGCCGAAGCCCGGTCCGTTAACAGATCTATTTGTCCGTCCCGAGATTAACAGAGTAATAATTTGGGCTCTTAGTCCTGAATTCCAGGAAACACAAATCTCAGCCCCTCAGGTATTATCTTTTCTGTACTTATATCCACGAGAGAGAGAGGGAGAATATGTGGTGTGAGGATCACTTGGCAGTCGGCATACTTGGCCCTATTTAAGCACACAGAAAAAATATCAATTCCTCGTCACTCACAGTCACAAACTCAAAAGCAAGAATCTTTACAAGAAAAGGTATTGAAAGAGAAGATCTTTTATCCTCTCAGCCCCATCCGACTCATCATCCATTCCTCCTCAATTCAAGTTTGGGAATCCAAACCATCCAATGAGAAGCCAAGGAACTTCATCGCTTTACATCTGAGGATAGATAAAACACAAATCCTTTTTTTAAAAAAAAAAAGTCAGACATCATACAGTCCTTGTCAACCCACTTCTTACCACGTGTCCATCACTGCACCACTACCTGAATAAGCCACTGCCTCATACCCCCTCGTTCACTTCTCGCCACACAAATGTACATAAACTTACCACCCTCCAACCTCCCAAGAAGAAAGAAAGAACTCTAGAAGAAGATTAACCAGAGAGAGTAGAAAAGGATTATTTTGTGTTTCTTTTCTATAATCTCTCTGTAAGCTCTCTGTCTCTGGGTCTGTTCAAGAGACAGAGCAGTTTTCTTGAGGCAAAAACTTCCAGCAATGGCGTCTCTAGTGTCTTCACCATTCACATTGCCTGCCTCCAAGGTAGACCACCTCTCCTCTCTTTCTCAAAAGCATTTTTTGCTTCATTCCTTCCTACCCAGGAAGCTAAATCAATACAGTAGCAGTAGAACTGGCTTAAGAGTGAAATGTGCTGCAACTGGCAATGGTTTGTTCACCCAAACCACTCCAGAAGTCCGTCGAATTCTTCCCGACCAAAAGCCAGGCTTACCCAGAGTTAAAATAGTCTATGTGGTACTTGAAGCTCAATACCAGTCTTCCCTCTCAGCTGCCGTCAGGTCCCTCAACAGCAAAGGGCGGTACGCTTCGTTCGGAGTTGTTGGTTACTTGGTCGAAGAGCTTCGAGATGAATCTACTTACCAGACATTCTGTAAAGATCTTGAGGATGCTAACATCTTTATTGGTTCGCTTATTTTCGTGGAAGAGCTCGCAAGGAAGGTCAAGGCAGCCGTTGAAAAGGAGAGAGACAGACTGGATGCAGTTCTGGTGTTCCCTTCTATGCCTGAAGTGATGAGACTAAACAAGTTGGGTTCATTCAGTATGTCACAGCTCGGGCAGTCCAAGAGTCCCTTCTTCCAGCTCTTCAAGAAAAAGAAGTCCTCTGCGGGTTTCGCAGATAGCATGTTGAAGCTTGTGAGGACTCTGCCCAAGGTTCTCAAGTACTTACCAAGCGATAAGGCTCAAGATGCTCGGCTGTATATACTTAGTCTGCAATTCTGGCTTGGAGGATCCCCGGATAATTTGCAGAATTTCATCAAGATGATTTCTGGGTCATATGTTCCGGCTCTTAAAGGAGCTAAGATTGAATATGCGGATCCGGTTCTGTTCCTAGACACTGGGATATGGCATCCTTTGGCTCCTTGTATGTATGATGATGTGAAGGAGTACTTGAATTGGTATGGAACTAGAAAGGATGCCAATGAGAAGCTGAAGGATCCGAATGCTCCTGTTATTGGGTTGGTTTTGCAGAGAAGCCATATTGTTACCGGGGATGATGGCCACTATGTAGCTGTGATCATGGAGTTGGAGGCAAGAGGGGCCAAGGTGATACCAATATTTGCCGGTGGGCTTGATTTCTCCGGGCCAGTGGAGAAGTTCTTCATTGATCCAATCAGCAAAAAACCTTTTGTACACTCGGCGGTGTCACTTACAGGTTTTGCACTGGTGGGAGGGCCTGCAAGGCAGGATCATCCCAGAGCTGTTGAGGCATTGACGAAGCTTGATGTGCCATACATTGTCGCACTGCCATTGGTGTTTCAGACAACAGAAGAATGGTTAAACAGTACTCTTGGGTTGCACCCAATCCAGGTGGCTTTGCAGGTTGCTCTTCCTGAGCTGGATGGTGGTATGGAGCCCATTGTTTTCTCCGGCCGTGATCCTAGAACTGGTAAGTGAAGCTGTTTTCCCTAGTGTCTTTGGTCTGGTTTATTTATTTATTCCTTTGGCATATCTATTTAGTTGGCATTGTTATTTACATAATACGATGTTTGGATGCTTTTGATGAACCGAGTTCAGTTATGTGATTTTTTTTATTCCTTCACTTACTTTTGGATAAATTCTCTTATAGGAATTTGATTTTACATTTGTTTTTCTCTGTTTGTTTCCTTCTTATACACTGCAACTTTTTGTTCTTCTTCTTCTCGAGTTCTGTATTTTGCTCTTTTGTTTTTTTGTGCTTTACATGGCGTACTAATAATTTTTTTTATCTGATTGTTGGTGGGATTTTTTATGTAATATGTTCTGCAGGGAAATCACATGCTCTTCATAAGAGGGTGGAGCAGCTCTGCACCAGGGCAATCAAATGGGCTGAACTGAAAAGGAAAACAAAGGTATTTATTCTCTCAAAGATGCTAATATCACCAGGGCAATCAACTTTGGCTACCACAGGACTTTCATAATCTAAATCGGGGGTTCAAATTAGCATAATACCACCAACAGCCACCTGCCAATATTACAGAGCAGGTGGGGTCACAACTCACAAGTTAACCATGAAAGCTACTTACTGTCTCTAGAATCTCTCTTTTTCTCTAATGTAGGAAGGTAGGTCGTATGGAATCTAGGTGGGCTGAAAATGTAGAGGAATGAATCAAGAAGATGAAAGGCAACTTTAGGAGAGTTTATTAGAAATATCTAACTAGGGAGGTTTTTTACCCATACTGATGAAACCTCAGAAAACCAAGATTTAGGTGTAGGATTCTTCTTTGAAATTTTCTGTACAAAATTAAAACAGGGAGATAAAAAAGGCCATTGCTCAATGTTGGTCCCAGCTAATTGGGGTCTTGGAAGGGGTTGACAAGATAAGGTCCTAACCTTTGACATTTTTCCTTGCACAAAGTGGTCATTCTCAAACTTGAACCCATGTTCTCATGCTTGTGAGCCTAAGATTTTACCATTACAGCAAGCAATGGCCCCTAGAATAGGGAGATGCAGAGGAAAATTTAATTTGAAGGGGGTTCTGAGTAGCTTGGGCACAAAAGGACAAAAAACACTGTTAATAAAATCAAAGATAAAACCTGAAAATTCTAGTAAGTTAGGATTTTAGGTTGAATTTTGGATTTAAAGTTGGAAGGGTAAATTATAACAGAGAATAGTGAAAGTAAATTAAATTTGAAACGGATCTGAATAAATCTTGTATAAAAAGATAAATTTCCCAAAGAGATAGTTAGAAAAAAAAAAGAAGAGAAATAATTGAGAAAAGTTGAAATTAGGGAAGCTTATGTTTCCTTTTATGTTTATCGTTGATGTTTAGGGATTTTTTTATTACAGGGGTATATTTGTCTATTCAGTTTTATTACGGGAGTACATCATAATTCATACAATCTTGGATAGATGTGTATATTGTGTATTTATGACCTGTGTACAACTGTACATGTTTTTTTCTTTGAATAAGAAGATATGTGTACATGTATATTATATATTTATACCTTCATATACATCAATCATAGAGTATATTAATTATTTATAATATGTATATGATTACCCTAAACTCATACCCATGCAAAACATGTGGAAATGCCCGCATTTCATGTATTGTATTTATAATAATTTAGGTGATAATAATTTAACAACAGATATGACATTAAACATAATGGATGGAAAAATAGGATTCATGTAGCCAACCCCATATAGGTATATAGGTAGGATAAGGCTTGGATGATGATTATGATGGTGATGCATTTACAATTATATGTACGCAATGTACATATGTATAACATATGTATATAGGCATTTATTTAGGGAATTTGTGCATGTTTTCAATCTAGTCTACTGCTAAATTGGGCTATAAAAGGTGAATGTGCACAACATATTGAAAAACCCTTTCAAACCCAACAAACACATCCAAGCCCGACCCTGAGCCTGGCCCCGGGATATGTTGGGTTCATCTCAGATTGGGTCTGTGTTGACCCTCAACCTGATGCAACCCACCTAAGTTGCATCCCTAATTAAACCTGTAATACAAAGTGATTTAAAGAATTAAATCACTCAAAAAAGCACTTCCAGTTCATTCTTCGAATCATAAGGAATATTTAGAGAGAAATAATAGGGCTTGGATCACTGTTCGCCCATGCTACAAAATTGCCAGTGGCAAGCTTCAGACAAAAGAAAACATTACAATTCTTATTCTACTTATCCTATGACGGTGAAACTTAAAATACACCTTAAATAAGATCCAAAAAATTTACCTATCACACCAAATACCCACTGTCATTAAGTAAAATTACGAAGTACCTCAAACAGATATCCAAAAAATCAGATTTTTTTTTAAACCATACCTCTCTCTAGTAAGCTATGTTCCACTAGGTAACAACATCATCATCTAAAGGGGTTAATATCAATAAAAATTGAATGTGAGATAATTATGGGATTTGAAAATGGCACTCGCATGCAACATGTAAAGTCTAGTAGAGAATATATTCTCATTATAATTAATGCAAAGTATCCTAACAACTCCAGAAGTATCCACATATTTAGAGTGATGGAGAATGATGTTGAGCATAGTAAGCAATCAGGAATACCTTGACTTAAAGAAATTCAATAAATATGAAAAAAGGTTCATAATGCTTTAATGATACTAGAACAAGAAAACAATATTTTCTTTGCTGCTTATGATTTCGTGATATAATAAGTGCTAGTGTGCATTGTGTTAATCTGATTTGATTATTTTTCATTACCAATGTGTATTCATTTGGTTTAGATTGGCTTTAAGTCCTTAATACTTAGTAGATACATATTTAAGTATATTTTTAGGACATTATGATATTGTTTTGTCCTTACTCCTTAATTGCAACCCTCCAAGAAAATTTTCCCAGTGATTATGCGGTACTAGCCAATATTTATCATGTAGTTAAGACAAGTGTATGTGTTTATCTAAGACCATGATGATCAATGACTGCAGACAGAGAAGAGGCTTGCAATCACTGTCTTTAGCTTTCCACCTGACAAGGGCAATGTTGGATCGGCTGCCTATCTCAATGTCTTTGCCTCCATCTATTCTGTCCTAAAGGATCTCCAAAAGGATGGATACAATGTTGAGGGCCTGCCAGAGACAGCTGAAGCCCTGATTGAAGATGTCATTCATGACAAGGAGGCACAATTCAGCAGTCCAAACCTCAATATTGCATACAAAATGGGTGTCAGGGAGTACCAGAGCCTCACTCCATATGCCACTGCTTTAGAAGAGAGCTGGGGCAAGCCACCTGGAAATCTGAACTCTGATGGTGAGAACCTTTTGGTCTATGGAAAGCAATATGGTAATGTTTTCATTGGTGTGCAGCCTACATTTGGATATGAAGGTGATCCAATGCGACTCCTATTCTCCAAATCAGCCAGTCCACACCATGGATTTGCTGCATACTACACTTTCGTTGAGAAGGTATTCAAGGCTGATGCAGTACTCCACTTCGGTACTCATGGTTCACTGGAATTCATGCCTGGAAAACAGGTTGGGATGAGTGATGTATGTTACCCTGACAGTCTCATAGGGAACATTCCCAATGTATACTATTATGCTGCTAACAATCCATCTGAAGCTACCATTGCCAAGCGCCGCAGCTATGCCAATACAATAAGCTATCTGACACCTCCTGCAGAGAATGCTGGGCTCTACAAAGGCCTAAAGCAGCTCAGTGAGCTGATATCTTCCTTCCAGTCACTTAAAGACACTGGTCGTGGGCCTCAGATTGTGAGCTCCATCATCAGCACTGCTAAGCAGTGCAACCTTGACAAGGATGTTAACCTTCCTGAAGAAGGGGAAGAACTATCAGCCAAAGAGCGAGACCTTGTGGTTGGGAAGGTTTACTCCAAGATCATGGAGATTGAGTCCCGCCTACTACCATGTGGTCTTCATGTCATTGGTGAGCCACCATCAGCCATGGAGGCAGTTGCAACACTGGTCAATATTGCTGCCTTGGACCGCCCAGAAGAAGGGATATCCTCACTCCCAGCAATATTAGCTGAGACAGTGGGAAGGGATATAGAGGATGTATATAGAGGAAATGACAAGGGTATACTGAAGGATGTGGAGTTGCTACGTCAGATTACAGAAGCATCACGTGGAGCAATATCAGCCTTTGTTGAAAGGACCACAAATAACAAGGGACAAGTGGTTGATGTGGCTAACAAATTGAGCTCAATCCTTGGCTTTGGTTTGAATGAGCCATGGGTGCAGTATTTGTCAAATACAAAGTTCTACAGGGCTGACAGGGAGAAGCTTAGGACCTTGTTTCAGTTCCTGGGAGAATGCTTGAAGTTAGTTGTTGCTGACAATGAACTAGGGAGCTTAAAGCAAGCCTTGGAAGGTAGTTACGTAGAACCAGGACCAGGTGGAGACCCAATCAGGAACCCCAAGGTGTTGCCAACGGGTAAGAACATTCATGCACTAGACCCACAGGCTATTCCAACAGCAGCAGCAATGCAAAGTGCAAAGGTGGTTGTGGAAAGGTTGCTTGAGAGGCAGAAGGCTGACAATGGAGGAGAGTACCCCGAGACCGTTGCACTGGTGCTGTGGGGTACAGATAATATCAAGACTTATGGGGAATCGTTAGCTCAAGTTTTGTGGATGATTGGGGTGAGACCTGTTGCAGATACCTTTGGCCGTGTGAACAGGGTGGAGCCAGTGAGCCTTGAAGAGCTTGGACGACCTAGAATTGATGTTATTGTCAATTGCTCAGGAGTGTTTAGAGATCTATTCATCAATCAGGTATGTTTATTTAATTTTATGTTTCTCCTATTTGTTTGATATTGCTTGAATATAGTGCATGCTGGTAAGTAGAAAAACTGGTCAGTTTGCAGCAGAATCCTCCATTTAATTGTCTTACCCCACTTTGAGGACTCCTTTTCTAGGGTTTAATCCAATTGGATGATCACAACCATTTTATATATTTCTTTCTTTCAGTATAGCTGGAAGATCACAAACTTGCAACCATCCAATCTGGTCTACTTCTTGGATTGGGAGACATGCTATGTAGCCTTTATCTGATCCTGATTATGCTTCATATGATATATATGACTAGTAATTGGTTTTAGTTAGCCATCCCTTCAAGTGTAATCTCCTAAAAATCTGATTGACCTTAACGCTGGAACCTAATACCTGATCTTTTGTTGGGAACAGTAACAAAGGAGAAAAAAGACTGGTTCCTTGTTCAAAAGGGAAACCATTTTCATGCTCAGTAGTCAGTAGACGATTACATCTTACAAAGCCATTAATTCTTAGAGGCTAGCTTTCAACATACTTTCAGTTTTTTGTTTGGTATAATCTTGGTGATTTTTTTTATCTATTTTTTCCACAGATGAATCTCCTGGACAGTGCAGTGAAGATGGTTGCAGAACTAGATGAACCAGAAGACCAGAACTATGTCAAGAAACATGCAGTACAACAGGCACAAGCCCTTAGCATTGGTCTGCGTGAGGCTGCAACTCGTGTCTTCTCCAATGCTTCAGGCTCCTATTCCTCCAACATCAACCTTGCTGTTGAAAACTCATCATGGAATGATGAAAAACAACTTCAAGATATGTACTTAAGCCGCAAGTCATTTGCCTTTGACTGTGATGCCCCTGGTGCAGGGATGACTGAGAAGCGCAAGGTCTTTGAGATGGCACTCAGTACTGCTGATGCCACATTCCAGAATCTTGACTCATCTGAAATATCACTTACTGATGTCAGCCACTACTTTGACTCAGACCCCACGAACCTTGTCCAGAACCTCCGAAAGGATGGTAAGAAGCCCAGTGCATACATTGCTGACACAACAACAGCCAATGCCCAAGTTCGAACACTTGCAGAAACCGTACGGCTTGATGCACGAACAAAATTGCTCAACCCCAAATGGTATGAAGGTATGATGGCTAGTGGGTATGAGGGTGTTCGTGAAATTGAGAAGAGACTTACTAATACAGTTGGTTGGAGTGCCACCTCGGGCCAAGTCGACAACTGGGTATATGAAGAGGCAAACTCAACATTCATTCAAGATGAGGAGATGCTAAACAGGCTCATGAACACTAATCCAAACTCATTCAGGAAGCTTGTACAGACTTTCCTAGAGGCAAATGGACGTGGGTATTGGGAGACATCTGAGCAGAATATTGAAAGGTTGAGGCAGTTGTACTCAGAAGTTGAAGACAAGATTGAGGGGATTGATCGATGAATACCTTTAAACTCAAAAAGCGCATGTACTAAAAATTTTAAACTTGATCGGTTTTAGCCAGGCATGGCTTTTCTCTGTATTTATGTCATGGGAGATGAGTTACTTGTAGCTACCAAGGACATGGAAATGTGAATTTGTTTAGCAGTTTTACACTAATATGAATAAATTTTCCAAGGATGTTTTGTATACATTTTTGTTTCTGGTTAGAAGATGATTTTGCAAGTCTTTGGTTTGTAGTCAACTTTATGCAGTGTTTTGGTCATTTTCATCAAAACCACATCCAACAATCTGGTCGTTAGTCAAGACAAATCAACCGCATCACCATTTTCTCTGCCATTTCTATTGTCACAAGCCCCTCTAGAATCCTTGAATTGACAGATTAGTTCAACAATCCATTGATGAAGGTTGATGTACCAGTGCTGAACATGCTCTTTACTTTTTTTTTTTTTTTTTTGGAGAGTACATTGTTTGTTACCATCAAATTGAAATCTTCTGAATCATCAGTTGGTTCACCTGAATAAACATTACAGTGTAGCAGTTGCAATGCTGAACCATTTGAGCCTAGTTTGTGAGAAGTGAGATGAATAAAAATCAGTGTATCAGCTGTAATTGTGTCAATATCTAGAGGCTATAGATTTCAAAATGGTGAACAAACAATGAATTCATCATGTGAACTTAAATGGACCCCAAGAACGTGAAGAACGATCTACAATTAGTTGGACAATTTTTCGTTGAACTATATCGAGATGCCATCAAGAAAAATTTGCAAAATAGAGTCCATTTATTGGATGACCAGATTTAACAAGAATGTGCATTTCTTTTATGCATCAAAAGCACCCTAAACATTATAGCAACGTATTTCCCTCGTCTTTTTGTTTTCAAAAAATTTCTCCTTTCTTCTTATTGCTTAAGGCCATGTTTGGGAGTGCTTAAGTTAAAAATAAGAGCTTATTGAATAAGTGCTTAAAAACAAGTACTTATTCAAATAAGCATTAATTTGCATTTGGCACCCAACTTTTTCAAGTGCTTATTTTTTAAAATAAGCACTAATTTTATATTGGGCATTTCGTAGTCTTTTTTTCTAATAAGCACTTAATTAAGCATTTGTGACTATTTTGTTCTTCATTTTCTTTCAAATTTTCAAAATGTACCCTTTGAAAACACTTTTATGAAAATACTTTTATAACAATACTTTTACAAAAGTACTTTACGAAATCACTTTTAAGAAAGTACCCTTACAAAAGTACTTTTATGGAAGTACTTTATGAAAGCACTTTTACAAAAGTACTTTTTATTAGTACTTTCATAAAGTGCTTTTGTAAAAGTATTTTTGTAAAAATGCTTTCTTAAAAGTACTTTCATAAAAGTACTTTTATAAAATTCAACTAGGGATAATTTTATAAGCGGTGTTTTAAAATTCAACTAGAAATAATTTTGGAAGAAAAAAATTGAATAAATGCTTATTGTATAATCAATTAAAAAAAGTTTAAAATTTGGCATAAAAACTAAGCCCTTATTTTTAAAATAAACATTTATTTTAAATTTATTTTTCAAATACCAATAAGTGCTTAATGACCCAAATAATCACTTATTTTAAATAAGCATTTATTTTTAAGCACTTCCAAATATAGCCTAAATAAAATTTATACTGTGCATAAAAAAATTACTCTACAACTAAAGATGAGAGAACTATGGCATGACATCTATCATGGTATGAAGAGAGATCAGACCCATATTTCAGTATTTCATGTATCCTCCTAATGGTGAAAATTTATTATACAACTAAAGATGAGAAAACTATGGCATCTATCTTCAACGCAACTGTAGAGCCAAATGTCCGAATTCTGATGATCCACACCATGTCTAATCAACATTAGGTGACATGAAAACAGTACAACTAATGGTTATGTGATTTAAAAAATTACTCCATGCTGTTGATACCAAAAAAAAGTGTAGAATTGCCTAGAAAGAATTTTATTTGTAAGACATCTTCGAAATTAATAATACATTGTCAAAATTTATCATATGTACCATTTATGCAACAATTAATGATAGATATCATCATTACTCAAATAATCAATCAATTTTTAAGTTTTTGAGACTTTTACCTCTCCACCCATTAACTCACCATTAACCCCTCTTTTCTTTCTCATTAATTCCTTTCATTATCTCTCCTCATTAATTATTCCATTAACTCTCTTTCTTCCAATAACTCACTCCATAAATTCTCTCTCTCTTTTCAATTATTAAATCGCTTAAAATTCATTTACTTTTTTTCTCTTTTCCTTTTCCTTTTTCTTTTTTCCTTTTCTTTTTTTTTTATTTTATTCTCTCTCCTCTCTTCATTAACCTAATAAACCAAAAGCAATTTGCTTAGGGGTGATTATTTCAGTCCGATCCACATCAAACCCATAAATTTCAAGACCAGCATGGGCCCTATCTAGCTCATAAACAAATAACAGCTTAAAAATAATTGATAAAAATATCATAAATAGTTAAATCACCTAAGAGAATTCTAAGACATAGGTCTCACCCCTTCCATCATTGACCTATTTTATCATATTCCTATAAGCTTCTTCCATTATTAGCCTATTGTATTCCAAAGAAAGAGAATTTTACTCTTATCCAAATTCCATTTATTTGTTTCATATTCAAGTTCTATTTAACTAGTTATTTGTCAAAAATTTAGAATTTGAAATCTAATAACTAAAACTAATAAAAAAATCACTAAAGTTAATAAAAATGTTAAACTTTAACAAGTTTTTTAATTAATAAAAATTAGTAGTTCATAAATTAAAAACTAAAATACATTTGAATTCTATTAAAAAAATAACTAATATTAATATAATAATTAAAAGTAATAATGACCCAAATAAAAATGCCAAAAGACTCTTACTCAGGGATGATCGTTTATAATTCAAGGAACTATTTTCTTCTAAGCTAGGCCTACCTCAAATTTGCACCAAACCCACACATAATGATGCAGCTAGTAGGGTTGTAAATGGGTCATATTGAAATCGAATATGGCTACATCCGTATCGACCGATTATGAAATCTCTAGATCCACATCCACATCCGATTATTATGTCGGATTTGGATTTAATTTGTAACTAGGCTATTGTGTTTAAAATGACCAAAAAATAAAAAAAGTTTTAAAAGACTAATATTTTTAAAGTATATATGTATAATAAATATATATTAATTTAAAATGTTATATTTATCAATTATAAACTTTATATACTTATGCATAATATCTAAATGTATACATAATTATACTACATATATACATAAAATAATAATTTTTTATTGGATTTGGATTTTAGCTAGATCAGATGAGATCAAGTCCACATATGATCCGATTATTAATCGGATGCATGTTCTAACATCCAAATCCAAGATAATTAGATTTAGAATTGAATTAGGTATCAATCTTTATTTTGGAGTCAACTGATAGCCTTAATGAGCAGGGCCCGAGGTAAGCAACCCTAAGCTCGACCTAGAAGTTATATACATACATATTTAGATAATAAATTTTATATTAATATATAGATAAAATTTTTTATATATTTTTTATAATATACTAAAATTAAATAAAAATTTTAATTTATAAAAAAATCATGATTTTGTAATTAACACGGATCATATCCTTGTCCTAAGCCCAAACAAATATTATTACACTTAAGGTGTGATCCAAGCTGGGCAAGGCAACCTTAAAAACTATTAATAGACATGAATACAACTCCCAACAATTAAAAAAACTTGGTCTAACTCAAGATATTACATTCCCAAAATGGCAGATTTCTTAATCTATCCCTACTGTTTAATTAATTAACTAATTATATTCTTGCCATTTAACTATTGCATTTCACAACCCCTATTGTTTCTGATAATCAATATCATCGTTAACTGCTAAATTTTCTCTCCATTTTTCCTCCGTCTTATCTCCATTTCCGCCTCCAACTCTGCCTTCGTTTTCCATCTCCCTCTCCGTTCCATCTTCCACTTTTGATGAACCCTCAGCTACGAAATGCTGAGGGTTTCGACGATGGCATGAGAACAATCAGCTCTGTGGCACCGTTTCTTCATGACCGGATAACAGACAAGGAAATGAGGAAGGAACCGAGGAAGTCCAGGAAAAACCATTGTCGGTTCCTGGAACACAGCGGTAGGACCATTGTCGGATGGGATTACCATTCGTACATGATTTTGGTCACTGGAATACAGCGGTAGGAACACCATTTTTTATCCCAGCCGGAAATTTAGGGTTCAGTTTTGACTAAAAAATTGGGGATTTTTTAAGGGAACTCCTGTTTCTTTTCCCTTTCTTTGCAACGATCCATTGCTAACAGTCCAACGCCACCACACTACTCATTCCTACGGCAGTAGTCGGACTTTGCCGTTCATCTTCACCAAAAAGCACATGTTCATCACGTCAGCCTCAAAGGGCGATCCCCTGTTCTACCGCTACACAAGAACCCTCGGAAGAAGGAACCCCGGTGGATCATCTTACTTCCCTCGTCTTCAAAACTCTATGCCACGTCGACCCTTTCACTGAGTGAGAAAGCAAAATACTCCCCTCCTAAAAGGAACTTCTACAATCAGATCTCAGTCATTTGAACTGCACATCGTCGTTTTTTGCTGCTGACAACAATCATACCAGCTGCAGCTGTTAATCCAGTTCGTTATTTCTCGTTCAAGTAGTCCAGTCGGGTTTTGGCAACCAGTTGCCAGTGTGTAGGCCAAGTATACGGCGAGGGCATGAAACCGGTTTCAGCGGTTGAAGAATATCCATATTTATACTACACAGTTAGAAATCTAGCCGTGGATTAGTAGTTTAAACTAACAAAATCTCGAGAATTTCATCCACAAGAATCACCCACCATTAATAATAATACCGCTGCAAATAACGGGAAAGCGTACCGACGAATGGGACCTGCTAAGTCCTGATCAAGTTCTCTGGTCTTTCACTTTGTTTAGTGATTAACAGATAACTGGGTTTCAACTTTCAACTCTCAAATTGCTTGTTGATAGTTGAAAAGTCACGTGAGTATCATGGAGGAAGCTGATAGGCTGAGGTTGAACACAATTAAGGAGCCAATGGGTATCCTCACACCATTGTAGGACGTGGACCTTCTCTGGTTGCTTCCAAGAAGCCGCACCTCTCCATTCATGAGTGGGGAAAAAGAAGTGATCATCCAAAAGGGAGAAATTGTTAAGAGATGTATATAGTTTTTTTACTTTCCAATTTTGGTAAGGAGAAATGGAACTAGAGTTCGCTTTCCAATTCTGCAACTACTTGTTCTCATTGACAAAGAGGGGAGTTGCAGTGGCCTAATGGTGAACCAAAAAAGAAAACAGAGAGAGAGAGAGTAGTATTAGGTTGAAGAGAAAGAACGGGGAAGTGAAGAGAAGAGGAACGGAGGGTGGTATTGGGTTTTAAAAAAATTATACGTCACATGGTGTCGAGTATATGGATTTTGATGAAAACATTAACAAGATATAACGGCAGAGGTAGAACTAGTCAATTGTCCAAAAACTTAGGAGTACTCTAAGACAATAGTTAAACAGTAAAGGTATAGTTTGTCAACTGGTTAAAGAGTAGAGGTAGTTTAAGAAATTTGCCCTTGATAAAATTATATTTTATTTATAAAAAACAAAGAACTTGAAAAGGACCATCCAAAGGTCTGAGCAGCTACCATTAACTTCACAACCATTCATAATTGATCTACTCAGGATGTGCAACAGCACGAAGGAGAAAAATATGAACAGGCTATAGAGTTAACCATAAATTTGATTACTGTCTAATAAAGAAACATTCAGATGTACATGGGATTCAGCAGACATCTAAGAGAACGGCAACCAGAGAAAATGAATTACCACAATATAGCTGCTTGAAACAGGGGAACTGAAACTTATCCACATAGGGTACTGGTAATGGTTAATGGAACCTCCAACATAACATCTGGCAATTCCATAACAGTATGGAATCAAGAACCGAAAAATAAGTTCACCTATAAGAAGAGATGCATTTACCTTCAATTCAAAGATCAGCTTCCCTTGTGAAGTCTTCTATATTTTAATTGTACAGTCCTAGGAGCTGCAAGAGTTCAATTGACAACTTACAATTCTAAAGTTCAACATACAGTATGATAAAGCTTAATTGAAAAATGTGGCAAACCACCATAAATTAGTCATGACATGGCCATACCAATCCAAAAAAAAAGTAAATAAATTAGTCATAACCCAAAGAGACCAGTAGTTGCAAAGTCTGCTCTCTCAACAGTTCACCAATTAGACAAATTAATTAATCTCCATTACAAGCCCAATAAAATATTACAAGGAGAGTTCTTTACAGGCACTTAGAAAAAATAATGGCTATATCAAGGATGTACTCACTTGTCAACATAGAAACTTGGGAACAAGAACTCACTTATCGGTGTACAAATAAACTAAACTAATCATGAAAAAAGCAATGGAAAGCCACTGGTTTATTAGCATGAATACAACAGAGAAGATAAACCTAACAATCAAGAATAAATATTTGTCGGCATGAATTCAATATGTAATATTCCAAGTTCAAAAAGAAGCAGTAATTCTAGGAAACATCAGAATTCCTTAAAAAATCAATTTTTACTTTGTATATATTCCATCTCTAGCCCTACTATCCATTTCACACAAGCCAATGCAACTGTGTTACCACTAAGACATAACAGACTTCCTTAATAAAACATCTCAAATCCATGTGTCACCATCATTACTGCACCATACAAATTGGCAACAGGGAGAATTCAGATAAATTGGTTCCCAAGATATGCCAGTAATCGAATTCTTGTGGCCCTGAGATGTGTAAAGCCATATATTAAATCTCTTAACAATAAATTGAAGAAGGGAATGTCAGATAAAATAAGAGGCCATGGCCCAAGGAGGGTGGTAAATAATGTGGCAGAGGATGAAAGGGATATTTATATTGGCATTTTGTTGGGTAAGGTAGTATTCAAGTCGGTTGATGTGGTTTTCCTTTTGATGCCTTGGGTGGTGTAACCAGTTGAATAGATCTAATCTCTTTTGTTGTGTAGACCTTAATGGGATGGGCCAATCCTTTGGGGTTGTTTGCACAGTGTGAATCATGTATAGGGTTGTAGGTTGGAAGCATGGCCTTTTTTTCACTGTTGTGCTATTGCTCTTTGCCTTTGTTTCTGACTGCAAATAAGGATCAGTAAATTGCTTATATCCTTTCTTCTATTTTTACAAAATTTCCTCTGCTCTCTACATGATCAAAACAAACAGAGCTCCTTTTTTGAGTAAAAAAAGAAATTATATACAATAGAAAAAGCAGATTGCGTAAAGATGAAATCCCTTTGAGGAAAGTTAGCCTTGGCTAACCATCTCAAAAAATACAAGATTTGACCCCTACAAACCACTTGACGTTTGTACAATTGCCCCCTTAATGTTTCTTCTTTTGCCAACCCATCTGCCAGTGCAAAAGCTGTTCATGTTATCAATCGCACTTTCACCCTTATCTCTTCCATTAGTCTTTATATTTCTCTCAAGTCATATGTATTTCCATGGGTCACAAACCAAAGTTTCCTCATTTATTCGTATTTCTAGTACTCGGCTCACCTAAAATTTGACATCTTGTTCCTCTGTCAACATCCACTCCTTCCAAGAATACTTTCAGAGAATTCAAACCAGCAATGCCTTCACGGAATGTGTTGTGGGATTTTGCACCCAGAGAACAGACAGTATAAGCAGTATTTAATAGCTCAAAGAAACGACCTGTTGATGAAACCTTAGAAGCAAGGGTGGATGCATGATTGTCTTTGTGATGAATACTGGCTTTGGCATTGAGAGTCCAACGTTTCATAATGCAACTTTCAGGGATGAGGCGAAGGTGTTCCACCTTAAACACAACAATCATATGAGCACAAGGAAACCCTAATTCCTCGAACTTTAGACATGAGCACTTTGCTTCAATGCTTGAAGAATCAAAGAAAACCCTCCATCTGGATTCTGGATTATACCACTTGCAAACAAAATGAATGCGTTGGTGGTCATTTATGTGCTCAGTACGATCCACAACAAAGTTCGTTTCCTCATTTGCAATCATACAAAATTTCTCAAATGAAGCCTTTGTATACACAGAACCCATTTGTTCCTTGTATAACTTTAACTGTTCACCTATAATAGGCTTTTTCATCTTTGATTGAAAGTCTGCCTGCACCTCCCGCTGTCGGTTGTTCATAATTGCAATTTCAAAATTTCGAAAGAACTCCGTTAAGTTGTTTCTACTGGTTAAATAACACTTGACAAAGCCGTTCTGAATTTCACACCGTTGGGTTGTCCTCACACCAGCAAAAAAATAACCACGTAGATAAGCTTCAGCCCACTGTTCTCTTTTCCTATAAAGGTCATTGAAAAATTGTTGGTCACCTAGGTTGTATGTTTTAATCATTTTATTCCAAGCCTCCTCAAACTGCTCTGGGGTACCTACCATATGCATACAGTTGTTAAAATCACCAATTATAGCTGCCCAATGACTTGTTACATTCTGGCTGATATGCCAAGTACATAGGCGATGTCGGGCCTCTGGTAAAAGATTCTTGATGGCCTTTTGCATCTCTTCATCACAATCAGTGACAACAGAAATTGGTTTTCGTCCACCCATTGCCCTCAAGAATGTATCCAACATCCACATATAAGAGTCCTCAGTCTCATCTGCTAGTAGGGCAGCAGCAAATATAATCGTTTGATGATGATTGTTCATAACAAGAAAGATGAGAAGAGGTTTTCCATAGACATTAGTCTTATAAGTAGAATCAAAAATCAACACATCACCAAAGCAACTGTAATCAAAACGAGACTTTGAATCCATCCACAATAAGTTTTGAAGATGACCATGTTTATTAACAGTGTGACTGTAAAAGTAACCACGGTCCTCTAAAGCTTTTGACTCCAAATATAGTAATACACTGTCAGTATCCACAGTGCTAATGGGATATCTTCGAACAGCATCAATATGATTATGTAAATCCCCTGCATTCCTCAAAGCAGCTACTTGAGCCTTATCACCATTCACTACCCTTCCATGCAAACGTAAGTACATAGAGCTAGGAGATGGGAGAAGATCATGACTATGATCTCTAACAAAACATGTAACCACATATTTCCCTGTGATACGATCTAATTTCACCTGAAATGACGCATTGCAATTAAACCTTGTCAACCTCTTAGGTGCTCTTCTCCTGTTCTCTATGCTATGTCGTTCACCTTCAGCTGAACAAACTAACTTTTGAGAAACTTGGCATTCCTTGTAAACTTCCTTGTGAGATTTCCTAACACTGAAACCAATCTCACGTGCATAATCGTAATAGAATTTGGCTGCATCATCAACTGTATCAAATTGCATTTTCCATATCTCCGCATCAGTTAATTCCCAAAGTGGCTTCTGACTATTAAATTTCAATGATGGGTTGTTAGTTTCTACCATTTCATTATCCTGGACGCTTTGAGATAAAGAACCTTCATTTGCTCCACTAAGGTTTTCGGCATTTGATTCATCATTGAGATTAACACATACCTGCTTGCCTCGATCCATACCTAACACAATAAAATACAAGACAGAAGATTCATACTCATCTACAGATATCATGTAATACGATAAGATTACTGCAATGAAATATAACAAATGTAAACACTTGGGTAGTACAAATAACTACACGCATACGCTACCTTGTTAGTCGTCAGGATTAACATAGTGTCTTAACAGATCGTACATATGAAACAATATGGGAATTTTAATTACCAATATATAGAGTTTCTCCAAATCAAGTGTAACTATCATAACGGGTGCAAGCTTGCCACTCTAATACCATTTACCATTCTAGCACTTGTAGATCTTACACTTAATCTCCAACAATTAAAATATAATTTCTTCACTAAAAGTTGGCATCAATTTGCAACAATCATGAAGTAAAGGCATGCTCACAATTCCAACTTTGGATACAACAACCACATACACAAATAGGGCTGTTCACATGATGTTATAAACTGACCAAACCAGACCGAGATGATCGGTTATAAAGTTAGTTGGGTCACTTTTGGTTTAGAAAATGGTAAAACCCGACAACTCGGTTCAGTTGCAGGTTATGCCTTTATAACCTGATCCAAAACCAACCAAATTGACATAATCCTACTAAGCGTAGCATAGGTAAAGGCTGATCATAATCCTCTTATGTCACTTGCTTCTTTTGAAAAGCAACTGATGGAAACTTAACAAATACTCATATGGTCACTTGCCTCTTTTGATAGTCAATTGATAGGAATTTAATAAATTCAAAGTCAACCTGACTGACTTTGTTGGTTCAATTGACAAAACTAAGTGCAACCGAACCAAACCATGAATAGCCCTATACACAAACAAGTCGACAGCATGTTATCTATGTTTTCTCCCACATAAGCAATTCGTTTTCCAAAGCATATGGTTCAACTTCTTTTTTTCAACATTAAATCAACAGTCCAAACAGACGAGTCGCCAAGAATTTATCATGACAGTTTGCATATGGCATGAGAATAGCAATGGATAGTCAATAAGAGATCGTAGATGCTATGCTTACTAAGGACACAATTGCAGGTTCATCATCATCATCATCCAAGCCTTATCGCAACTATATGAGATCAGCTACATGAAACCTGTTTCACAATTGTGTTCTCTTTAAAGCTATATCCATTTTTAAACTATTGGCTCTTAAATCATTTCTTACCACTTCTACCATGTCCTTTTTGGTCTACCCTAGCCCTTCTAGTCCCTTCAACTTGCAACAATCACTTCTTATAGGTGCTGTTGATGGTCTTCTGTGCACGTGACCAAACCATCTTTACTTTCTCTCATTTATTACCTATTGAAACTACTCCTGAGTTCCTATTACCCTCAAACTGAGAGGCAAACTGAAGTTGTTAATAGAAGCTTGGGTAATATACTTCATTGTATAGTGAAGGACAGGCCTAAACAATGGGACTTAGCACTACCTCATGCAGAGTTTGCCTACAACAAGTCTAGAAATTGTACTACTAGTATGTCCCCATTTGAGATGGTCCATGGAGGTAATCCCAACAATGTTTTAGACTTGATCCCAATTCCAAATCCAAGTAAACCAGCTGGAAACATTGCTGAACTTAGTTCTAAAGCAAATTGAGAAGAGCAATGTGGGATAATAAAAGAGCAGTAGATTCGAAGAGAAGGAATCCAATCTTCAACGAAGGAGATCTTGTGTAGGTTTACCTTCACAAGGGCAGAATCAAGAGTGGCAAGTTACTGCAATGAAAGTTGGCCCATGCAAAATTCTAAAGAAGATAAATGATAATGCATACAAGGTAAAGTTGCCCAACAAAGTGAACACTTCTGTTGTGTTCAATATTGCTAATTTAACTCCATACACAGAAGATGATGTCAATGCAGACTCGAGGTCAAATCTCTCTCAACCCAGGAAAGATGATGGCAATCAAGATGGGCCAAGTGGACCAAATTTAGAACAAGTGGCAACTTATGCAATTTGGGTTCTAGGCCTGAATTTGGAGACTTGGGAGTTCTAGACCAGCTTCATGGGTCATTGGCTACTTACTGAAATGGGCCTCCAAATTGTTGGGTCCACTAGAAGATCCATTGTTGGAAACAAAGTTGTCATTAATGCCATATTTTCCTTAGTTTAGTAGTTGAGAATGCATTTGGTAGTCCCATGTCTTGTAAATTGTGGAGTATAGTAAGTTGCGATTGCATTAAATAGTCGATGTCTTGTTAATTGTGTTAGTCAAAAAGTCTTTTGGGAATCAATGGATGTTGGGGAATGTGGAAGTATTTATAATATAGTTGAGTTCCCATGTAAGTGTCATTATTACTACTGTTGTACAAGGGTCTATAAAAACTGATGAAACCTTCCAGTCCAGCACTTCATTTTCTAGACTATCATTTCTAGTTTCTACAATTGTTGTGTGTTCAACTTTGCAGTTCACGGTATCCCAACTGTGCTTGGTTGTGGGTGACATTTCTCTCTCAGTTTCTACGCTAGAAACCATCTGGTTTTCACATTGAAAACCTATTGCAACTCTATTCCACCTTCTAGACCATTGTTGGTTCACTGAAGAACCTGAAATCATACTAATTTCAGGCTTGGAGATCGCAGCCATTACAACCGCAAGTTCTGTCCACATAAATGCTGCATCAGTTGGGGGCTCCTTAATGGATTAAGCTGAAGTCAGGTAGGTTAATATACTCCTTGAATATTTTGTTATTTGATTATTGTATCCACTAAAAGACAAAGAAATAAGTCATTCAGTTCAGCAATCTTAGCTGTTATCAAATGGCCCCTAAGTCTCTTGCTAGCAGTGTGACTATAAGGCAGTCTTTATTTGCAATGCAAATCTGAATTGGACACAAATTTTGCACATGGTTCAGTTTTGCATCCATTTGTTTCTGATTATGAGTTGCACTCTTACTTGATGCAAAATTTGCACTTTTTGTCACATTTGCATCCATTAGCAGTGCAAATTTTGTATCTGAAAAACTGATGCAAATTTTGCACCACTTCCTCCTACCTTAATTTTCTCCCATATAAAGCGGGGACCACATCAACTTGCTTCCTGCTTTACTCCAAACAAATAAACCTTCTACCCACCTCATTTCTCTTTCATATAAATTGTGGACCACATTATTTTGCTTCCTGTTTTATTCTGTACAAACAAACAAAATTAGGTCAATTCTGAAGCAAAGGTAAACCAGGATTTTACACTCAGTCCATTTGCACTCCTATAGTCCTAATGTACTTGCACAACTGCAAACTTCATTTGCAATGCAACTAAACAGAGCCTAAAGGGACACTGGAGATGCATCCATATCTAGAAATAGTTTTTCTTATTCATTCACTTGGGAGGAAGGTACAGGAGTTGATTGGATTAAGCTTTATTGGGACCAGCCCCCCGAGTTAGCCTTGTATACATTGAGACCACCAAAATCATCTAAGCTTTATCCCAATTATATGGGGTCCACTACATGAATACGTTTCCCCATTCCATTTTGTTCAGTGTCATATCCATCATTAAATTATAGGTGCTTAAATTGTTTCTTATTACTTCCACCCAAGTCCTTATTGATCTTACCCTAGCCCTTCTAGCCCCTTCAACTTGTAATAGATCACTTCTAACTTTTGCCCTAGATGGCCTTCTATTCATGTGACCAAACTTCTCTCATTTTATCACCTGTTGGAGCTATTCCTAGGTTCCTTCCTATAGTCATTTCTAACCCTGTCCTTTCTGGTTCTTTTTGGATTAATAGCAGAAATGTTATTAAAAAATAAAAGTACAAAAATAGAAATTATGTACAGATCATTTCAAAACCCACCTCTCATTACAACCCCTTGAATCCTTTAAAGGATTCCTCGCCCAATATTTACAGCATAGCCCAACAAGATGTTCTCTATTTACAACCCATTGAATCTTTTTTTTATCAATAACCAGAAATTTTCATTAATGAATGAATAAGATACAAGTGAGCATCCCTGAGAGAGATAAACTCTATTAACTCTCTCCAAGAAGACAAAAAATACAGCAATTACAGAACAGCCCAGAAGAGTTGATCCCTTCCCACCACTTGCTTTGCCAAAGCATCAGCAAAGGCATTTGCACTCCTTTTAACCCACTGCAACTTGATCTCTATATCTTGTGTTAAATAATTAAACTTCCTCCTTCCATTGACAAATTTCCACCAGCCAGTCTCATCTTTTTGCAGCCAGCTAACTACCAACTTTGAATCCCCTTCTATGATTGATCTTCTTACATTCATCTCCTTGGATTTTTGGATCCCTTCCATCACAGCCAAGATTTCTTCCCTCAAGGAGTCTCCCGCATCTATTGGCCCCAAGTAAAGGTCAATATTTTTTTTATCAGTATAAAGGGCAACAATTCCACCCTCCCCGTTCCAAAAGTCGCCTCCAATGCCTGAATGGCCCGGCTTTCCCTCACTACTACCATCGAAATTCATAGAATCTTCAATTGCATACTCTCGGTATCCTGCTTAAATTTTTTGATTTCATTTCTGTACATCTGGAAAACATTTTCCGTTTTCAGCAACCAGCAAATTACAGTCTTTGAATCCCTTTCAATTACAAGTTTTTCCACTCCCAGCTCCATGGCCTTCTGGACTCCACAAACTACAGCCACTAATTCTTCCCTCGTAGAGTCACCTTCCTCTATATTCCCTGAGAATAAAGCAAAGATTTCTCCTCTATCATTCCTTAACACGTCCCCTATTCCAGATGGTCCTGAATTGCCAAAACTACTGCCATCAAAATTCAATTTTAGAAAATCCCTTTTTTCGGAATAGAAGAGGCTAAATTTAACTTAAGAATGAACAGTATTTGACTATACAAATACAGATGCCCAACATTATCTCTTAATTACCACATTATCTCCCAGTCTATGTCCAGCCAACCACACTAAAAGTAAATAAACAAACTAGATTAGTGTACGCAGTTGTGAAAATAGACAGGTAAATATATAAAACTCCCTTCAACAAATTTTTTTTTTTACCGTTCGATTCTCCCAGAGTCGATTCTTCCATCTTTTTCTGCTTCTCTTCGAATTCTTCTTCTTCGTCTTCTTCTTCTTCTTCTTCCTGCACACGATTCCACCTTTCTTTTCAGCACCGTAGCATTCTTCCTCCTTTACTTTTTCATCATACTCGTGTATCTGATCCATGAAAATGCTATATGATATGGCGTAAACTGTGGCTCACAGTTTACGCCAAATAATAGGACTCCACAAACAACAGCCACTAGTAATACAATCCCCGTTGTATTGGCGGCAAAAAGTAACCCCGTTGTCTTGGCGGCAAAAAATAACACTTGTATTGGCATACGTGCCACTTTTATGATCTTGTGTCCCATTTTATGAAAAATACTTAGGTTTAAAAGGCATTTTATACAGCAAATTGGGGTCTGGATTTAAAGGTTTAAAATTTAGATTTTAGGGTTTAAATTTTAAAATTTAGGATAAAAGTTTAGGGGTTTAGGGTTTAAAGATTTAGATTCTAAATAATAGGATTTAAGATTTAGGATTAGTTTTTTAAGATTTAATGTTTAAATTTAGATTTTAGGATTTAGGATTTTAGATTTCAAAGATTAAATCTAAAAATCAAGTGATAGGTCGGTAGGAGATAAGTATTGCCCCACTTTATGACCCATGAAATGAGGGAGTGACCAAGTCGAATAGTTTTATTTCGGATCATTTTTTAAAACCTTGGTAATGCATGCTAATAACTAGTAATACTGGTGCAAATTGAACAAAAATCACCCCCCCCAAAATTTTATTGTCTAACCCAATTTTTGGGACTCCTTTGCCAGGGTTTGATCTACTTAAATGATTTAAATCGGTCTATATATTGTTTTCGTTCAGCATAGCTGGAAGAACACAAATTTGCAATCATCCAATCTGGTCTACTTTCTTTGGCATGGGAGAAATGCTATATAGCTTTTGCTTGATCCTGATTATGCTTGATATGATAAAATATATATGACTAATAAATTGTTTTAATTAGCCATCCTTAAACTGTAACCTGATAAAAATTTGATTGACCTTAATGCTGGAAGCCAGAAACTGACCTTTTGTTGGGGTCAGAGAAAAAGGGCATTGGTTCTTCCATCCATCAGTCTTCAATTTATTGAAATGGGAAACCATTCCCTTGCTCAAGATGGATTACATCTCAAATGGCCATCAGTTCTTGAGGCTATCTATTTTAACCATAGATGAAAACCTTGATTCAGACCCCACCAAACTTGTTCAGAACTTCAGAAAAGGATGGTAATTAATTGCTGACACAACAGCCAATGCCCAAGTTTTAACACTAGCAGAAACTTTGGCTAGCCAGTATGAGACTACGAGGGTGTTCTGGATTTGAGAATAGACTCACTAACACGGTTGGTTGGAGTGCCAAACTTCCACCTCTGGCAAAGTCGTCAACTGGGTGTATGAAGAGGTAAACTCAACATTCATTCAAGGTGAGGAGATGCTCAGGAAGCTCATGAACAGTTGAACACTAATCCAAACTTGTTCAGGAAACAGGTACAGACTTTCCCAAAGGTAAATGGACGTGGGTATTGAGAGACATCTGAGAAGAACACTGAGGTTGAGGCAGTCATACTCAGAAGTTGAAGACAAGATGAGGAGATGCATGGCTTTCTTTCTGTATCTCTGTCGTGGGAGATGATGAGTCACTTGTAAACTTTTTAGGGATGTTTTTGTACATTTCGTTTTGTTTAGAAGATGATTTTCCAAGTCTTTGGTTTGTAGTCATGACTTTCAACACCACGGCAGAGTGATCAGTGTGGTGATCATTCTCACAAAAACCACTTTGGACAGTCTAGTTATTAGTCAAAGACAAACCAACCACATCACCATTTCCTCTGCCATTTCTGTTGTTACAAACCCCTCTAGAATCATTGAATTGATAGGTTAGTTCAACACTCCATTGATGAAGATTGATTTACGTCTTTTTCATTAGTACATTGTTCTTTACCATCAAATTGAAGGCTTTCGAATCAACAGTTGGATCATCCTGAATAAACATTACATTGTGTACCGGTTGCAATTGTGTCAATATCAATAGGCCATGGATTTAGCAAATGGCGAACAAACAATGAATTATTCATCAGGTGATTTTAAAGGACGTGTAGATTTATCATTGAAATATTGACGTGCGGTCTAAGGAAAGTTACAGAATAGAGTCCATTTATTGGATGGTCCAGATTGACAAGAAAGTGCATTTCTTGTATGTATCTTCTGCTTTGGGGGGTAGGGATCTGCTATCAACCCTGCTCCAACAGGCCACTAGCCTCATATTAGGAACATCTCCCTTAATCATTCAAGGGAGATGCCTCCAATGTACGGTTGCAATGGCTAGTTGGGACATTTTTGGCACCCTGTGTTGGTAGCTGAAAATTCTAAACTACCTAAGTGAGGTTTTGAATGCAGATTAAAATAAACCTCGGCATGGAAATGACCAAAACAAGGATATTATCCTTACCATTCAGGCATTGGAAAATAGATGGTGAATTTTTGTAAAACTGAGCAGCTAGCTGGGAGGGTGGTTTAGGGATGGGGCTTGTGGCCCAGTTGGTAGAAGTGTGATTTCATTGCTGCGGAGACCCGTGACCTAATCCGTCGCCACCATGGTTAAGGGGGTTTTAAGAGGTTATAAGGATTGGGGGCTAATTCCGCCCAACCAAACAGTTGGAATCAGATTCACAATAGCTTATTCCGATTTTGATTCCGATTCCAAACCCTATTCCCGTGAGCCAAGTGGGCCTTTTTTTAAACTGCTCAAAAATTTCCATTTAAGCAACTAATATAACTTATGTACGTCGTGTGTAAGTAAAGGATAAAAATATAAATTGATATTATACAATTAACTTTGTGGCCTGTACTATATAACCAAGGCGAGCAAAATACATGTAACTTTGCTTCTCTTTATATAGCATGAGTGGTTGTTTGCATCCTCTTTAGTGTTTGAATTCCAGGAACCAGTGGTGCCCACTTCGGCTCCACAATCTTGTCTGACGACAATGCCGATCCCAGTCCCTTTTATGCCCCCCTACAAGGCTACAACACTGAGTCACCGATGCCACTGCTTTCTCAGTCGGGCACTCTGGCTTTTTCACTAAACTACCTAAAATGAAAGAGCCAGAGTGCCCGACTGAGAAAGCAGTGGCAATGTTTCCCCATATTGCTTGTATAGGAGCCACCAATGTGAGGTCTGAGAGGGACAGATGTACGCAGTCTTACCCCTGCACATTACAGAGAGGCTGTTTCAAAAAATATACTGCTTGTATAAAAAATATGAATATACAGAAATATCAAGAAAAGAATGTAAACACCATGTGGAGAGTTGATAGGAGATTAGTCTCGCTACTGGACTATAACCATCAAACCATATAAAAGAAAATTACTTGCTTAATTTCCTCCGGAGGTGAAGCACACTGCAAGAGATTTAACCAGTGCCCATTCCCCTGAATCAAAACAAATGATGCAAGAAAATGTAAATCGGAAGTTAACAAAGTAGGAAAAAGGATACAAGAAATGAAAAGAAAGCACTTGAGTACTAATTCAGGTTTGAGGGCTTAAAACAAAGTCCAACCAAATCACCTTTCATAATCATGAATCCTACTTCTATCCAAGGTTCAAAGTATCCATACACCTCTATGTATTGGCAGAGGTGTATCGGTACCTTTTTTTTTGATAAATAGGTGTATCGGTACTTTAACTGATGCGCCTTTCCTTTTCTTTAGTTTTTTCAAATTTCAGTTTGAAGAATATATATATATATATATATATATATATATATATATATATATATATATATTATTTAATAAAAAAAGGAGTTCCTGCAAACAGATGTATCAGCACTCAAAGATACGTTAGGATACACCATGTATTGGCCATATCGTGTCAACACCTTGAACCTTCTATCCAAGATAAAGAAAGGACACAATTGAACAAAGGACTTATGCCAGCACAGAACCTGAAAAGAACCATTCAAAGGTATGAGCAGTCATCATATCTTCACAACCACTCATAATTGATCTTCTCAGGATGAGCAACAGCAGGAAGGAGAAAAATATGGGCATGCCATACAGTTACCCATACTGTGTAATAAAGAAGTACATACAGAGGTACATGGGACTAAGCAGACATCTAAGAGAAAGGCAACCAGAGAAAATGGGGTACCACAATTATAGCTCCTTGAAACAGGGAATAGAAACCTATCCCTACACAGTACTGATAAGGGTTAATGGAACTTCCAACATAACAACTTGCAACCATATATTGATATGCAATCTAGAGTTCAAAAATAAGTTCACCTAAAAGAAGAGATGACTTTACCTTCAATTCACACATCAGCTTCCTTTGAAATCTTCCACATTTTAATTGTACAGTCCTAGGAGCTGCAAGAGTTCAATTGACAACTTACAATTATAAAGTTCAACATACATGTAACAAAGCTTAATTGAAATGTGGCGAACCACCATAAACTAGACATGTCCATACCAACCAAAAAAGTGAATAAATAAATTAGCCATACCCAAATGCAAAGGAATTTATGTTTAAAACATGAATATATGTTCTACCTGGAGAAGGCACCATGATGGTAACACTCTTCAAAGAAAGAAAAGCTATTTAGATATTATAGATGAAGAACGAAATTTGAATGCTAATGGAGACAAGAGAAGGCTTAGTCACAAACTAACAATTGGGCGATGGAGTGTGTATAGTAATGTAAAGTGATGGAGCGCAATCCAGCCGGTCCTAGCTGTCAACGATCTTGCCTCTGGCTGGAGCAAAAGGTGCCTGAAACGGGGAAGAAAGCGAGTAATCTCCGGGGAGGAACCAGGTGAGAGTGCTCCGAAGCTCAAGTTAGTATTTTCTCAAAGGCAAGATAAAAAACCAGATGGCGCAAAGTTATCACCTCCCTCCTTCTTGGGGGGAAGAGAGCCTTTTATAACCACTTCGCGCACTCACTCCCAAGCTCCTGTCAGGTCGGGTATCATTACCTCTGCACTTCTGCCAGTTCGGGTGTCATCACCTCTGCTGGGGCAGACAACCATCACTGCTCTCTTTGTCGGAGCCATCTCTGTGACTGGAGGTGGCGGTGGCACGTGGCCGTTGAAGTGCGGCTATCAAGCGTAAGATCCTAAGTCAGTCAGGTGCGCCGCCTCAGGATACGGACTCCTTTGGTGTCAGGTCAGGTGCGGTTGTTCAGTTCGGCGGCCTAGAGACGAAGTGCTGGAGTGGTGTGCGAGGTGAAGTCTTGAGTTTGGATAGAGGTGTGGCCCGAACTGCCCTAGGGTGGGCCAATTCGGGTTGTTGCCCTTTGCGCTCCTCATAAGACTCGGGGTCAAAGGGAGAGTTCGGGCTCCTTTTGGGGAGCTCGGACCGCTGGTTCCTCCTCTCGGAGCTCGCGCCTTGAGCGTACTGCCGTGCCGAGCTATTGCTTCTGCCACGTGTTGAGTGGTCAAGAGATCGGGCCAAATCTTCCTTCATCAATTGCCCCCCCACTCCTCGCGCTAAGGGGCTTGCCCTGGCGCGGGGAGTTCGCGAGGTGGCGGGTGGATTTGACCCGTACTTCGAACTGGTTGACTGATAGCGCGAAGTGCACGTTCATCAGGAGATTTTCGAGTTTCTCGAGCGCCAAAAAGTCAGGAAACGCGCCAATCAGTCTTTAAATGCTGGGAGACGTGACAGCGCGCGTTATTTCAAAATTTAAAAAACGCGCCGCTGGGAGACGTGACAGCGGGCGTTATTTCAAATTTGAAAAACGCGCCGCTGCTGCCTTTAATGCGAGGAGACGTGCGCCGGCGTTGCTTCAGTTTCAAAAGACGTGCGGCCAATCACGTCTCGGTCTTAGGAGGCGTGCCGTCAGCTTGATCTTGGGCCGTTGGATTTGCCTCAATCAGAACCGTCGGTTTTCAGTCACTGTGGGTATAAATAGTGGGGGACCCCCAGTCGCTTTTCATTGCCATTCTCCTGCGTTTGCTTCTTGAGCTCGCGTCCAAGTTTTAGCTCGCGTCCAAGTTTTTAGCTCACGTCAACCTTCCGTAGTCCGTTTGCCTCTTCCGGGTGAGTCAGTACTTTCTTCCTGGTATTCTTTTCCTCCCGATGTCTAGCTCGGACAGCTTAGACAGTTCTTCGAGGGGGTCAGATGCAGGTTCTACGAACCAAGTTGCATCCCCCGACAGCCTTAGTGAGCCCGAGGAAGAGCTCGAGGAGGAGCTCAGGGAAGAGTTCGAACCCGTAGGCTGAGTCACCTCGGGTAGTTTGGCGTCCTCCTCCCGTCGAGGTCGGACGTTAGACAAGTTTGGGCCCTCAACCATGACGCCTGAGGGGCTTTACTCCCTTATCACCCAGTTCAACCTGCCTAGGGAGTACACTTACTTTATACCCTCGAGCGACTTCCCTTGGGAACACGGTCCTGACGAGATCGTGATATTCCGGGAGCAGCTCGTCGCTGGGTTGCGCCTACCTTTCCACTCCCTCATCGTCGAGGTTATGAACCACTTCGGCGTTACCGTCGATCAGCCCCACCCAAATTCTATCCGTAATTTGGTTGGTTCTGTTCTTTCGTTTTCCTGATGTCGAGCTCTTTTTGCAGGTGTGATGGACGTAGAAAAGACTCGTGGTGGGAACCTATTTCATGCCATGAAGAGGAGGAAGCGAGTTGCCAAACGGACTCGTGCCGAACTGCCCCAAGATGCGGAGCCCGAGGTACCAGGCTACCCGCCAGCGGATCCGCCAGGGAGCCCGAGATGGCCCCTCCAGTACAAAAAGCGGCAGGGGCCCCTTACGCCGAGGCTGCTCATACGGGGGCTCCTCCTTACACTAAGACTGCTTATACGCGAGCTGGGCCTTCAGGCTCGGGAGGCCAAGGCGAGTTCAAGAGCGTGCTGTCGCCGAACCACGCTCTTCAAAAAAGTAGGGAGGTCGTTTACCCCGAGGAGGTCGCGGCTTAGACCGAGCTTCCTTTGAACCATGTTGTCGGGCGCGCTGCCTCTTATGCCATGGTGGTAAGTCAGCGACTTCTTGTCGGGCTCCTTGTCATTACCTTTCTCGCTGTTGCGCATTCTCGTTTTTTTTTTTTTTTTTTTTTGGAATGTAAACAGAGTATTTTGTAATGAAACGTTCTTTTGACTAAGTTGTTGTCACCCTCTTTTTTCCGAACTGACTATATTGTCGAACTAACCATATGCCTCTGATGATGAGATGCCGAGGTCCTTGTTAGCTCGTGTTATCATTTTGCCTTTCCGAACTGACTAAGTCTTATGGTGCCGAGGTCCTTGTTAGCTTGTCATTCTAACCCTCAGGCTCTGATAGCGACTCCTAGTCCACTTCGCTTGGTAATTTATAGGTAGTATCGTCTTAAGTTAACGACGTTCCAAGCTCGGGGTACTTGTTTGCCCTCTAATGTTTCAAGCTCGTATGCTCCCCCGAGCGCTCTCTTTACTCGGTAGGGCCCTTCCCAGTTCGGTCCAAGTTTGCCCACACCGGGCTTGGGTGCCATGATCTTACGGAGAACCAGGTCGCCGACGCGGAAGTTCCGCTTTTTTACTCTGGCATTGTAGTATCGAGCTACTCTTTGCTGGAAAGCTGCGATTCGGATGTACGCGAGGTCTCTTACCTCGTCCAGTAGGTCGAGGTTGGTACGTAGCTCGTCTTCGTTTGTCTGATCGTCGTATGCTTCTAGTCGCAGTGTAGGTACTTCGATCTCCGCCGGGTTTACCGCTTTAGTGCCGTAGGTGAGGTTAAAGGGGGTCTCCCGTGGCGGTTTTTTTCGTAGTTCGGTGAGCCCATAAAACACTTGGTAGCTCGTCTGCCCACAACCCTTTAGCTCGGTCTAGTCGCGCTTTCAGTCCGCGGAGGATAGCTCTGTTCATAACTTCTGTTTGACCGTTTGCCTACGGGTGCGCAACCGATGTGAAGTTCTGCCGAATTCCCATATCTTGGCACCATTCCTGAAACTTGATATCCTCGAACTGTTTGCCATTGTCGTAGATCAGTACCCGAGGTAACCCGAAGCGACATACTATGTTCTTCCAAAAGAAGTTATGTACGTTTCGAGCTGTAACTGTTGCGAGAGGTTTAACTTCTACCCACTTTGTGAAGTAATCTACCGCCACCACTAGGAACTTCCTCCCACCTGTTGCTGGCGGGAATGGCCCCAGGAGGTCGATGCCCCATTGCACAAAGGGCCATGGACTGGTGAGATACTTGAGGTCGGCGGCAGGCTGATGGTGGATATTGGCATGCTTCTAACACTTGTCGCATTTTCTGACGAGCTCGATGGCCTCTGCCTTCATCGTTGGCCAGTAGTACCCTTGTCGAAGTGCCTTCTGGGTGAAGGCCCTGCCCCCCAAGTGTCCACCGCACAGACCTTCATGAGTGTCACGGAGTACGAGCTCGGCTTCGGCAGGTCGCAAGCAACGCAAGTAGGGGAGAGTGTACGACCGTCAGTACAGCCGTTCGTCTATTATGACATATTTGGCTGCCTGGCGCTGCACCCTTCTGGCTGCATTGCAGTCCGTAGAGAGGGTCCCATCTAGCAAGAAGCTCGCGAGTGGGTCGATCCAGCTCGGCTCTGCTTCAAAGACAGGAGCGACCTCCTCTGCCCCACCGAGAATGCTAGGCCGAGGTAAGTCCTCTATGTACACGGTTCTCATGGCGTTGTGACTGATGCTGGCTAACCGGGACAGGGCGTCGGCCTCAGTGTTCTCTGACCTCGGGATTTGCTTGATGAAATGTGACTGGAAGTTGAGTAGAGCCTCCTTTACCTTTGCCAAGTAGGCGATAATAGTTAGCTCGCGTGCTTCGTATTCGCCCATAACCTGGTTGACCACAAGCTGGGAATCGCTGCAGATAACTGTGTTTCGCTCTTACCTTTTGCGCTAGGGCCAGCCCGGCTATCAATGCCTCGTACTCCGCCTCGTTGTTGGATGCCGCAAACTCAAAGCATAGCGCGTATTCCAATTTTGTGCCACCTGGGCCGCGCAGGACTATTCCAGCCCCGCTGCCCTGTTGGTTCGAGGAGCCATCTACGTGAAGGATTCAGGGCTCCTCATCCCAGTTCGCGTTTGGCCTAACTAGGAGAGATGCCACCCTGGCTGCTACTTGACGGGGTTCGGACTCTATTGGCCTGGGAGCTTCGGGCTTACCCGAACTGGGGATCTCAGGCTCAACCGGCCTAGGGACTTCGAGGTTGAACATGCACTCGGCGATGAAATCTGCCAAGGCTTGGGCCTTAATAGCAGTTCGTGGCTTATACTGGAGGTCGTACTCGTTGAGCTCGATGGCCCACTTCGTCAGCCGACCGGAAACCTCGGGCTTGAGTAAGACTTGCCTCAGAGGTTTGTCAGTCAAGACGATGACAGTGTGAGCCTGGAAATATGGGTGGAGTTTCCGAGCTGCAATTATCAATGCGTATGCAGCTTTTCTATCTGCGGGTATCTCGTCTCTGCTCCCTGCAAAATTTTACTAACATAATAGATTGGTCGTTGGACCCGATCTACTTCTTTTATTAGTACCTAACTGACCACCTCGTCGCTTGCCGAGAGGTACAGTTCCAAGACCTCGCCCTCCTCGGGCCTGGTTAAGATCGGCACACTAGCGAGGTAGTTCTTTAGCTCGTCGAACGCGAGCTGGCAGTCTCGGGTCCATTCGAACCCTTTGCCTTTAATTGCTTTAAAGAAAGGCAAGCAGCGGTCTGCCGACTTGGACATGAAGCGGCTCAGAGCGGCTATGCAACCATTTAGCCTCTGAACCTCTTTTACCTTTCAGGGTGGTCTCATATCTAGGATGGCCTTTATCTTGTCCGGGTTGGCCTCAATACCGCGCCGGTTGACGATGTACCCTAGGAACTTACCCGAGGTGACTCCGAAGACACACTTGTTTGGGTTTAGTTTCATGCTAAATTGACGCAGAATTTGGAAGACAGAATGTAAGTCTTGTATTAATTCATGCGAAAACTGTGTCTTGACGACCATGTCGTCTAAACATTCTATCTTCGTGCCAATTAAGGGCTGAAACAGCTTATTCAAGAGTCTTTGGAAGGTCGCCCCAGCATTCTTCAGTCCGAAGGGCATGACCTTGTAGCAGTACAGGCCGAACTCGGTTATAAAGGTGGTTTTTTCTTCGTCGGACTGGTCCATCCTGATTTGGTTGTAGCCCGAGTAGGCGTCCAAGAAGCTTAGCAACTCATGTCCCGAGGTCGCGTCCACTAGGCGGTCAATTCTGGGGAGGGGGAAACAATCTTTCGAGCAAGCTCGGTTCAGGTCAGTGTAGTCGACGCACATGCGCCACTTGCCGTTTGCCTTTTTTACCAGAACTGGGTTGGCTACCCAGTTCGGGTAATGAACTTCCCTTATGAAGTCTGCTGCGAGGAGCTTTTCGACCTCCTCATCAACCGCCCTCCAGCGTTCTGGGGCTAAGTTTCGTTTCTTCTGTCTAATGGGTCTGACTACAGGGTCAATATCAATACCGGGCATATCGGCCGCGGACCATGCAAAAATATCTAAATTTCGAAGTAAGAAACTCACCAGTTCGGTTCGTAGAGGTTCCTGGACGAAAGCACCGATCTGTAGTGTCCGAGCCGGGTCCGCAGCTGAAGTTGGGATTGCGATCGTTTCTTCTGTGGGCGAAGCTCGTTCTTCGCCTTGCTCCGTAGGCCGCTCCGGTTCGAGGTCGTCGGCCACCTTGGTTTTTCCTTTCAAGGCGGCAACATAGCACTTGCGGGACTCAAGCTGGTCGCCCCGCACTACCCCCACACCGAAGTCTATAGGAAACTTCATTGCCAAGTAGTAGGTGGAGACCACTGCCCGTAAGACACGAGTGATTGGCCGCCCTATTATGGCATTGTATGGGGTGGGGGTCGCGACCACCAGGAAATCGTGGTTGAATCTGACCGCACAGGGCCATGTGCCGACTTCCACAGGTACTGTTATTTTCCCGAGGGGCCTGACTTTCTCTCCGCTGAAGCCCACCAGAGGAGTGTTTGCGGGCTTCAACTCGCTTCTTTGCAACTGAAGCTGGTCAAATGCCGACTTGAAGAGAATGTTCGCCGAGCTGCCTGAATCAACAAGTACGCGCCTGACTTCGAAGTCGCTGATCCTTAGTTTTATGACAAGCGCATCATCGTGGGGGTAGTGGACCCCTCGCGCATCGTCTTCCGTGAAGAAAATCGGTTCCTCCGTCTTCGGCCTCTTCGGAGGGTTTTGTTCTTCTCGGGCAACTTCGCAAACTGACGCCCGGGCCGCTGCCGAAGTACAACCCGCTACCACCGAACCTCCCACTATCACGTGGATGGTTCCCCGAACTGGCCTCTCTTCCGGAGGCTGTCTTTGCGACGGTTCGACCGACCTGCTGCTGGACTCGGTGATGGCGTCCGCCCTGAGGGGAGGGCTTAACCGGCTTTGGAGCGGGGTGCCGAGGTGGAAGCTATGGTTGGTTCAGAGGCAATTGGGGGAACTGCTGCTGATAGTGATACTGAGAGATGTGGTGCAGTACTTGGTGCTGCTGGAGCTGGTGCTGCTGGAACTGCTGCATTTGGGCTTGCATTGCCTGCATGCATTGCATCAAGTCATCAAACTGGTTTTGGCTAGTCGCCAGGGGGACAGCAGTTGGTTCGGTAAAGGTTGTCTCGACAGGGAGAGGAAGGGGGACATTCATGGCGGGAAGGTTCACGGGCGCCACTGTTTGTGGCGCATTCAGGCTGGGGATCCCATCCACCGGAAGGGGGATGGTGAACTGTCCGATGCACACCACGGGGAATTGAAGTTGTTCCCCGGTGGCGCTCATCTCCATGCTACGTCCGGCATTGCTGGAAGAAGCCATGAGTGTTGGGGTTTCTTGGAAAAAAGGGGTTATGAGAGTTTTAGAGGGAGGCTTTTAGAAGCGTTTTCCCACAGACGGCGCCAATTGATGGAGCGCAATCCAGTCGGTCTTAGCTGTCAACGATCTTGCCTCTGGCTGGAGCAAAAGGTGCCTGAAACAAGGAAGAAAGCGAGTAATCTCCGGGGAGGAACCCGGTGAGAGTGCTCCGAAGCTCTAGTTAGTATTTTCTCAAAGGCAAGATAAAAAACCAGATGGCGCAAAGTTATCACCTCCCTCCTTGGGGGGAAGAGAGCCTTTTATAACCACTTTGCGCACTCACTCCCAAGCTCCTGTCAGGTCGGGTATCATTACCTCTGCACTTCTACCAGTTCGGGTGTCATCACCTCTGCTGGGGCAGACAACCGTCACTGCTCTCTTTGTCGGAGCCGTCTCTGTGACTGGAGGTGGCGGTGGCACGTGGCCGTTGAAGTGCGGCTGTCAAGCGTTAGATCCTAAGTCAGTCAGGTGCACCGCCTCAGGATACGGACTCCTTTAGTGTCAAATCAGGTGCGGTTGTTCAATTCGGCGGCCTGGAGACGAAGTGTTGGAGTGGTGTGCGAGGTGAAGTCTTGAGTTCGGATAGAGGTGTGGCCCGAACTGCCCTGGGGTGGGCCAGCTCGGGTTGTTGCCCTTTACGCTCCTCGTAAGGCTCGGGGTCAAAGGAGAGTTTGGGCTCCTTTTGGCGAGCTCGGACCGCTGGTTCCTCCTCTCGAAGCTCGCGCCTTGAGCGTACTGCCGTGCCGAGCTGTTGCTTCTGCCACGTGTTGAGTGGTCAAGAGGTCGGGCCAAATCTTCCTTCATCATAAAGCATGTTGCATAAGATGGAATAATTGTTATTTATACCCTTGGCCTACCCTTTCACTTGTGGACTGAAGAGATTATTCATCAACTATCCAGAATCTGTGGAGGGTTGGCAGAAGAAATACACAGAAGTAGCTATCAATCAGTGAAGGTGAAGTTAACTGGTGTGAGAACAGAGAAGGTGTAGCACAATTATCAAAAAAAAAAAAAAAACAGAGAAGGTGTAGCTCATGATTGAGTTGCATGTGGAGGAGATGGTGATCAAGGTGTGGATGGTCTCTTATGCTGAAGCTGAGCTATGGAAAGAAGGGATTGGAGAAGAAGATGATAAGATGGAGAGGGACTAGCCACGTGAAGAACAATGATTGGACAGTCAAAAGAAGAGTGGATGTTTCAAGGAAAAGGAAAAACAAGAAAAGTGGGGTGAAAAAGGTGGGTGGCAGGAAGATGAAAGGTCATTTAATACTGAAGCTGATTGAGGTAGTTTCTTTTCAGTGCCTTTGGTAGTGTGATCAGTTGAATTGATCAAATCTCATCTATTGGGGATCATATTGGAGACAAAAATGGGATGGGTCATTCCTTTGGAGTTGTTTACATGGTCTGAATCAAGTATAGGTTTATAGGATTGTAGGTTGGCAGCATGGCCTTTTTTTTGTCGTTGTGCTATTGCTCTCTACCCCTGATTTTGGCTGGAAATTGGGATCAGTAAACCACTTGTATACTTTCCTTCTATATTAATAAATTTCCTCCATTATCAAATATAAATGTACATGATCAAAACAAATATAGCACCAGTCTTCTTTTTATAAATAACAAATGAAATTCTATTGAATATACAGTTAAAGCAAATTACATCAAGATTAAATGCCCTTGAGAAAAGTTGGCCTCAGCTAACCACCTCAAAAAATACAAGAACTGCCCCCTTTAAACCACTTAACCCCAGTACAATTGCTCCCATAATGTCCCTTTTTGGCCAAACCATCTGCCAGTTTGAGAGCTTCTCATGGTGTCCATCTTACACTCACCCTTATCTCTTCCCTTGGTTTGTGTATTTCTCTCAAGATTTTCTGTATTTCCATGGGACTTTGTAACCATTCATCCACCCTACCACAACTTGTGAATCACCTCCAACTTCCAACTTGTTCCATGGTTTTTCACTATAGGTGGTTCACGAACCAAAGTTTCATCATTTATTCGTATTTCTAGTACTTGGATGACCCCCCAAAAGATTTTGGCATCCTGTTCCTCTATCAATATCCACTCCTTCCAAGAACATTTTCAGAGCATTCAAACCAACCATGGTTTCATTGAATGTATTATAAGATTTTGCACCCAGGTAACAGACAGTATATGACATATTTAATAGCTTAATGAAACGACCTATAGACAGAATCTTGGAAACAGGAATGGAGGCATCAATGCCTCCTTGATGAATATTGGCTTTGGCATTTAGAGTCCAACGCTTCACAATGCAACTTTCTGGGATGAGGCGAAGGTGTTCCACCTTAAACACAGCAATCATATGAACACAAGGAAACCCTAATTCCTCAAACTTTAGACATGAGCACTTTGCTTCAATGCTCGAAGAATCAAATAACACCCTCCATCTGGATTCTGGAATATCCCATTTGCAAACAAAATGTATACGTTGGTGGTCATTTATGTGCTCTGTACTATCCACAACAAAGTTTGTTTCCTCATCTGCAATCATACAAAATTTCTCAAATGAAGCTTTCGTGTATACAGAACCCATTTGCTCCTTGTATAACTTCAATCGTTCACCTATAACAGGTTTTTTCATCTTTGACTGAAAGTCTACCTCTGCCTCGCGTTGTCGGTTGTTCATAACTGCAATTTCAAAATGTCGAAAGAATTCCGTTAAGTTGTTTCTACTAGTTAGATAACACTTCACATAGGCATTCTCACTTTCACATCGTTGGGTTGTCCTCACACCAGCAAAAAAATGACCATGAAGATAAGTTTCTGCCCACCGGTCTCTTTTCCTATAAAGGTCACTGAGCCATTGTTGGTCACCTAGATTGCGTGCATTAATCATTTTATTCCAAGCCTCCTCAAACTGCTCTGGGGTACCTTCCATATTCATACAGTTGTTAAAATCACCAATTATATTTGCACAATGGCTCACTACATTCTCACTGATATGAAAAGAACATAGGCGATGTTGGGCATCTGGAAAATGATTCTTGATGGCTTTTCGCAATGCTTTATCACAATCAGTAACAACAGAAATTGGTTTTCGTCCATTCATCGCCCTTAAGAATGTATTCAACATCCACATATAAGAGTCCTTGGTCTCATCTTCTAGTAAGGCAGCAGCAAATATAACAGTTTGATGATGGTTGTTTATACCAAAAAAGATTATAAGAGGTTTTCTATAGACATTACTCCGATATGTAGAATCAAAAATCAACACATCACCAAAGCAATGGTAATCAAAACAAGCCTTTGAATCTGTCCATAATAAGTTTTGAAGGCGACCATGTTCATCAATTGTGTGACTGTAAAAATAACCAGGGTCCTTTAAAGTTTTGGACTCGAAATATAGTAATGCACTGTCAACATCCACAGTGCTAATGGAATCTCTTCGATCAGCATCAATATGATTCTGTAAACCCCCTGTATCCCTCAGATCAGCTACTTGAGCCTCATCACCATTTGTTATCCTTCCATGCAACTGTAAGAACATAGAGCTAGGAGATGAGACAAGATCATGACTATGGTCTCTAACAAAACACTTAACCACATATTTTCCTGCTGTACGATCTAATTTCACCTGAAACGATGCAGTACAATTAAACCTAGTCAACCTCTTAGGTGCTCTTCTCCTATTCTCTCTGATACTTTGTTCACCTTGAGCTGAACAAACAAACTTTTGGGAAACATGACATCCCTTGTAAATTTCCTTGTCAGATTTCCTCACTTTGAAACCAATCTCCCGTGCATAGTCATAATAGAATTTGGTTGCATCATTAACTGAATCAAATTGCATTTTCCATATCTCCGCATCAGTTAATTCATAAAGTGGCTTCTGAAAATTAAATATAAATGATGGACTAATGGCTTTGAGCGTTTCATTAACCTGGATGCTTTGAGATAAAGAACCTTCACTAGCTCCCTCAAGGATTTCGGTGTTCAATTCATCATTGAGATTAACACGTACCCACTTGCCTCGATCCATACCTAACACGGTAAAATACAAGACATAAGATTCATACTCATCTACAAATATCATGCAATACAATAAGATTAATTCAATCAAAATATAACAAATGTAAACACTTGGGTAAGTACAAATAACCACATGAATATGCTACCTTGTTTGTTGTCAGCATTAACGTGAAGTCTATAACATCATACATATGAAACAATATGGGAATTTTACGTACAAATACTTGGGGCTTGTTCAAATCAAGTGTTAACTATCATAAGGAGTGTGGGTGTTAGTTTTAATACCACTTACAGATCAAACACTTGCATCTCTAACAATTAATATATAATTTCTTCACTAAAATTTGGCACCAAATTGCTATACCTACAAAGCAAGAGCATGCTTACAATTCCAATTTTGGATACAACAACCACATACACAAAAAAAAAGCTGTTATCTATGTTTTTGTTTTTCCACATAACCAATTTGTTTTCCAAAGCATATGTTTTGACTTCTTTCTTTCAGCATTTACAAGATGAATAACAATTCAAACAGCTTAACAGCCGATCATGACAATTTGTATATGGCATGATCATGGCAATGGATGGTCAATAAGAGATCATAGGTGCTACACTTGCCAAGGAGACAATTGCAGGTTGACTACCTAAAGTCACATAGTTGAACCAAATGAAAACCAATCTGCTCCAGCTTGTTGTAGGGTTAGTGAGGCATGATGATAAAATATTATAATTGAAGCAAAGAATATCTGGCATCAATCTACTAATCTTAAGATTTGTACATTCTCATCTTTTGTGTTCGGTAAAGTTCTGTACATTGTCAAGTACACAAAATTTTTTAACCAATGATATCATTCAAAGAAAAGATGCTACACGAGACGATGTATGATGGAGAAACAAATAATCTTTGTCCCAACTATATGGCATCCGCTACAAGAATATATTTTGCCACTCCGTTGTGTTTAGTGCCATATCCATCATCAAATTATGGACACATAAATCAATTCTTATTACTTCCATCCAAGTCCTTATCGGTCTAACTGTAGCTCTTGTAGCCCCTTCAACTTCTAATAGACCACTATTTCTAACAGGTGCTGTAGATGGCCTTCTATGCACATGAACCAAACCATCTCAATCTACTTTCCCTCATTTTATCACCTATTGGAACTACTCCTAGGTTTCTTCATATGGATTCATTGCTAACCCTTTCCTTTCTAATTTTACTATCTAAGCATTAATATTTATGTCACACTCATTTCTTGGACATGTTGTTTCTTATCCGCCCAACACTTTGCCACATACAACTGGCATTACAATTGTTTTATAGAATTTTCCTTCTAGCCAAAGTGGTATTTGCCTATCACATGAGACTCCGGATGCACCCTTCCATTTGCCCATCATACACTAATTCTATGGGCAACATCCTCCTCAATCTCTCCTTTGTTATGAATTATTGAACCAAGGTAACAAAAGAGGTTATATTAAGTTATCTCTTGGTCTCCGATCTGCACTCCGATTTACCCTCCTATATTATTAAATTTACATTGGAGGGTGGGCTTTGGCGCAACAGCTGGGTTTCTCCATTGCGACCTAGGTGACCAGGGTTCAAATCTTGGAAACAGCCTCTCTGTATGTGCAAGGGTAAGGTTGATACATCTTTCCCTCCCCAGACCCCGCATTGGCAAGAGCCTTGTACACTAGGTTGCTCTTTTATTATTAAATTTACATTGCATGTATTCTATTTTAGTCTTATTTTAAAGCCTCATATTTCTAATGCAATTGCCCACAAACCTAATTTTGTATCTAATCCTTCGCTAGTTTGATTAATTAAGACCACATCATCAAAAGAACCAATTATTTAGTTGATCAAGTTTTTTAAACTTCTTTGTTAATGCAACTTCACTATATTAAATAATAATATTTTTTTATCAGTAAGCATGAATTTTATTTAACTTTCATATTTGAAAAAATGTATACAACTTAGTGATGGGAGTGATGACCCCTTTTGGGCCCTCTTTTCTGTCCCTCTTTACAATGCAGCCCAAAATAGTTGTTGTCTCAAATCTCAATGCCCCTTGTTTTGCTAGATAATCAGCTAACCCGTTTGCACTCTTTCGAGCCCATTTGAATTCAAACTCAACTTCCTTTGCAATCTTTTCCACTTCCCTAATCACATGTTTAAACGTCCATGGGGTATGGGCCGTATGGCTGTTGTTTGTAGCCCAGGAAATGACTACTTTTGAGTCCCCCTTCCACTTCAATATTCTTGCATCTCATCTGTTTAGCTAGCTTCAAACCTTGTAGTAGTGCCAAGAGTTCAGCCTTCAACAAATTCCCTGCTCCAATCGGTCCTGAGAACATGGCCAATATCCTCCTTTTAGAATTTCTGAATACTCCGCCTATGCCTAATAGTCCCAAGTTTCAACTTTCAAGAGGACCAATTTTTGCACCATGAATTTAAATCATTCCCTCCTCTATCCCATGCCACCATTCATGCTGGCAGCGCTAGCTTTTAGTATTTATACTAGGGCGACATAAAATAAAAATAAAAGATATGGAAAATACAATAGTATCCCTACAGTACTGAACTTAAAGAATAACGAATTTTTAACACTCCCCCTCAAGTTGGGACATAGATGTCAATCATGACCAACTTGTCACATAAATCATGATGTCGCGAGTGATATAACCCTTTTGTGAAGATGTTTGCAAGTTGGTCTTCAAAACTAACATAGGGGGTACACACTTCCCCTGTAACAACCTTTTCTCTAATAAAATGTTTGTCAACTTTGATGTGTTTAGTTCTATCATGCAGCACTGGATTAGCAGCAATGTTTATGGCTGCTTTGTTATCACAGAATAGAGCCATAGGTCCATCAACTGAAAAACCCAACTCACTCAAATTTTCTAGCCACATAATTTCAGACACTCCATGAGACATTGCCCTATATTCAACTTCAACACTAGACCTAGCTACCACATTCTGCTTTTTGCTTCTCCAGGTAACTAGGTTCCCTCCCACAAAGGTACAGTAACCGCTGGTCGACTTCCTATCACTCAGGGGTCTTGCCCAATCTGCATTGGTATACACTTCAACTTTCAAATGCCCATGCTTTTGAAACAATAAACCTACACCTAGAAACTTCTTAAGATATCCGAGAACTCTTTCAGCTGCTTCAAGGTGGGTAGTCTTAGGGGCATGCATGATTTGGCTAAGAACACCCACTGCATAAGCAATGTCTAGTCGGGTCATAGAAAGATATAACAATCTTCCTACAAGTCTCTAGAACTGTTTCACACCCTCGATGGGTTCACCTTGACAGTCACCTAATTTGTAATTAGGATCAATACGAAAATCAATAGGCTTCACTCCCAGTTTTCCTGTATCCTGGAGTAGATCTAAGACATACTTTCTCTAGGAAATGAAGATACCCTTTTGTGAGCGGGCAACTTCAATCCAATGTTTTAAAACGCAGAGGTGAGACACGAGGCGTTCCATTACCTAGAGGCGTGAGGCGTAGTTCAGAACGCAAGAGGCGTAAGCCTCCCGAACACATACGGCTCCTTAAGAGGAGGGTGGTTAGAAGGAGGATGAAGAGGAAGGGGGGATCTCACTTTTTCTTTATTTTTAATAAAAATCTTTTATATTAAGAAGAATAAAGATGCATAACATTAGTTGAAAGGGGGGGATCTTGTCGAAGTGGAGGCGAGCGAGCGAAACGAGCTTGATCGAAAAGGGGGGGGGGGGGGGGTCTGGGGCAGGGGCAAACCACTTTCTTTCCCCTTATATTTTATTCCCTTCCCTTTCCTTTCCTTTTCTCTTTTTTTCTTCTCTTTCTTTTTCTTTCCCTTCCCTTTCTTTTCCTTTCCTTTTTTTTTTCTTTTTTTTCTGTCTTTTTATATCAGATGTGCATGAGGCGTACGCCTCTAGCATGCCTCATGAAAAAAGCGCAAGAGGTGTACGCCTAAAAGGTGTTAGCGCCTCTGGCATACGCCTAAGGGTGTTTTGGGAGCACCTCGCCTGGAGGTGCGCCTTACGCCTCCCACGCCTTTTAAAACACTATAATCCCAAGGAAGTACTTTAGAGGACTTAGATCTTTTACTTCAAACTGGGTAGCAAGAAATCTTTTCAACTTTTGAATTTCATCTTTCCAATCACCAATGATAACTATATCATCAACATATACTATCAAGGATGCAATTTTTCCTTCCCCTCTTTTCACAAATAATGTGTGATCAGATTGATACTACTTGTATCCTCTTTGCTAAACAGCTACATGAAACTTGTTGAAAAAGGCTCTCGGTGATTATTTCAGGCCATATAATGATTTTTTTTAACCTGCACACTTTATGTTCATTACCTTGAGCCCGAAAACCAGGGGTTGTACCATGTACACTTCCTCTTCAAGTGGAAATAAAACTATTTACTAATGTTGTTTTACATTAGGAAATAAAAGGTGCACGCCTAGGCTGAGGCGTGCACCTTACGCCTCACCCCCTATTTGCTAATGTTGTTCATTCATTCATTGCAAAAAAAATATCTTCTTAAAAGGCAATGAAAGTTATAAAATCATTATTTTTATGTGAGAAATAAGAATTTTAGACCCTAACATAGACTTGTTCAGGCTTGCCTCGAGGGGCGTGGTACAAAGGCAACTCATAGAATCAAGAATGCAATATGTTTTTCATCACATTAGCTACTTGAAGCAATGCAATTAAGGAGAAAAAGAGATTGCGGGTTTTACATGCTTGAAAATGCTTTATATGTTTGCTTTTATTTTTAAATTTTCATTTGAATACGCTTTACATGTTATGTTTATGTATTTTAATTTTAAATAATAGGTTTTCTAAAACATTTATTTTAAAATTTAAGTTTATATTTTTATTAACATTGTATTTAATATTTTTTTGCATTTTTTGAATTTTCTGACTTTTTTTATTTTTTAGCTTTTTTTGTAATTTTGCGCCTTTCTTAAAAAGGCACGTGCATCGCCTTGCACCTTGCATTTTTAAACACTGGGAGAAATGCAAATACTCTTTGTTGGGAAACAAGTTCCTTGTATGCTTTTGCATCTTCATCACACTTCTAGTCCACACTTTGATAATGATCTAACTCCTTCCAGATAGAGGTCAAGTCTGAATAGTACACAGAAAGATTCCTCTCCCCCTGTTTACAAGTGGATGATTCCGCCTGTAACTAATAGATTTTTGCATAGTGACAGTTCATAATAGGTTGATTTTGCCTATTCCTGAATCTCATAGGCCGTTTCAGCCCGCATAAAGTTCTTTCTCACTTGAAGTTGCATAGACACTAAAAGCCAAGACATGACCATGTTGTTTTCCTTGTTCCATTTGTTATACTCAACACTCCCAAAATTAGGTTCTTTAATTCTCCCATTTATATATCCTATCTTTCCCCTTGGAGTAATGTATAACTTGATCCCTCTCGACCATTCTAAATAATTCAAGCCATCTAGATCCACCCCCCCCCCCTCCCCACTCATTCCATTCTACATTGAGGAAACACCAGATGTGGCAGAATCTTCACCACTCATGATCACAGTTTCAGGTCACACTCTTCAATCAAAAAAGGTTGTTGTTACAGCACTAACAGGTCATCACTGGCCTATAATAAATCAGATATGGCTGCTGTCGTAGCATATACAGGTCATCCCCTGACCTACACATCCATCATAAGGCTGTTATCGCAGCATATAAAGGTCATCACCGACCTACAAACTACACAGGGATCGGCCGATCCCACATAAAAAGGAAAGAAAGAGGTGCTGATCACCTCACATCCAACAAGCAAACCTACTACAGGTTCTGTCCTGGCACACGGCCAGAAAAAAGGAGGAACGAGGAAGGGAGAGAAGGTACTTCAGTCCGATGCAGAGAAAAAAAATCTGGATCTTCAATAAACCAAACAGTAACCGGCGAAGGGAGAAGACACAAAAGAAGCTTGCTCGATCTCTCCTTTCAGATCTGATAGTCCCACTCTGATACCATGTTATTCAGAAGAGAAGAAAGGAAGAGAGAAGAGAGATTGAGAGTCAAAAGTCATGCTGGCGGCACCAGCTTTTAGTATTTATACATGGGCGACATAAAACAAAAATAAAAGATATAGAAAATACAATAGTACCCATGCGGTACTGAACTTAAAGAATAACAGATTTTTAACAGATTAGAACAAAATCACAACCATTGGTTGAACTTTTATGTTGATTAGATAGTTATGGATGGATGTAGGAAAAGCAAATTCTTTAAGAATTGCCACAAAGAATCTGGAAGGGAAGCTTATACTCAATGTCATATTTATTCATAGGGAGTGTGAAATAATTCTCTCAAATAAAAACATACTAGAGAAGTCAGCAACTAGGAGTAGTGCCTTGGAAGCATTGCATTTGGACAAAAGTGGGTTAACCTCTATAGTCCAATATGATGACTATTTTAGGGCTTTGTGTTTTGAAGACGACGATAACTTTTAGCAATCACCTATAGGAACTCGGTAGTCCTGTACAGCAATTGATATATTCAAATGTTAACAAATATAGGCCAACATCTAACAACATTAACCATCAGAATTTAGCTATAGAATTATAGGTGATTAACATTATTAAGTCTCCCAGTGTGTGTCTTCAATTTAAATGTAAACAAACGAACTAGACTAGCGCATTCAGTTACAAAAATGTATAGGTAAAGATATATAAAAAAATCAACAAAAATTTGCATATCAAACAGAAGCAAACGTTGCTGCTTATACAAATGCAGATTCCCAGAGTCTATGTTTAACCAATCAAACTAAATGTACATAAACGAACTAGACTAGTGCATTTCAGTTATGAAAATAGACAGGTAAATATATAAAACCCTTCAACAAAATTTTACCGGTCGGTTCTCCCAGAGTCGACTCTTCCATATTTTTTTGCTTGTCTTCCTATTGTTCTTCTTCTTCTTCTTCTTGCACACGATTCCTCCTTTCTTTTCACTTTTCAGCACCGTAGCAGAAGGATTTCCCCTCTCTTATTCCTTTACTCTTTCATCTCAAACCCGTGTGCCGTGTATTATGAAAATGCTGTATGATATGGCGCGAACTGTGAGCCACACAACACAACGAGAAAACTTTGGCTGTTCGGGACAAACAGCTTGGGCTGTTTCCTGTTTGGGAGCTCCCTCCGTGGGACACAGCACACCATCTGGTTGGTCTCTCGGCTGTATGCTACCGGGTTACCGGGTATTATAGGTTGTAAGCACGTGATCTGAAATGAGTAAAAAACATATATCGTATATGCTCAACCACCCACTGGGCCCTGGCCAGTGGCCACTGTGTAAAACGCGCCGTACTGAACCGGTACGGCACAGTCCACGTGCGGCCAAAGTGTTGGCCTGGCCGTGCCTGTGATATTTTGGGAGTCAGTCCGGTATGGTCCAAGGTTCGAATTTGTACGGACCTGTTGCATGGCATGTTGTGCCACGGGTTGAATTGGTCCGTAGATTGAGTTAAAGTTACTTATTTAAAAAAATTAAAAAAAATCTTAAAATTTTTATTTTATATAAATTTTAATGTATACAATTATTTATTTATATAATAATTAAATAAAATAGTATAATAAAATTAAAAATAATTTTTTATTTTATTAATATATTATATATTACATATTATTATATAATTATAATTTATATAAATATATTAGGATAAATTATAAAGACCCCCTGTAATATGGGTCCGTGACAAAAAATCCTTATACTTTTTTTTACAACAAAGACCTCTGTTCTATGACCGTGAGACAAAAACCCCTTTCCGTTAGTTTTCTGTTAAAATCCGTCGTTATAATATTTTTTAATTCTCATGCAACCCTTATAATATCTATTTGAATAATACACTATTTATCTTCTCCGACGGATACACGAACAGCAGCGGCGATAATCCCTTCTAAGTGCCGCTGATGATGTTCGTGTTCGTATATCGTGAAGGACGGAGACAAAAAACCCCTTCTAGCACCTTCAATGAAGACCATGCCTTGCATGAAAGGGTTCCGCTCATGGCTCCGTCCTTCACTTTCCAGATCAGGGTCATCGGATTCTCTCCTCGGTGAGCTCGTGAAACCCCGTACAGGAGGAAGAAAGAGAGAGATCTCTATTTCTACTACTGATTAGTTGATTCAGAAATGATGCCTCGGACATTTTTGGTTAGAAGGCCATGGATGATAGAGGAAAAAAATCAGAAATCAGTTGAAGAAAGAGGCAACGAGAGAGATGACGATGACGATTGTTAGATATTTATTAAGGAATAGAGAAAGGGGGTGAAAGACGGAAAGGTAAAAATATAAAGACGATGAGAAAGAGAAACGCCCACAGGAAATAGGAAGGTTGTGGAAAGATCTGGACAATACGCTTTTAGCCCCGCTAATAAATAATGTTCAGTGTTTATCAATCTTGGAGTTACATGATTAAAATGCCTTTTCGGAGATTTCAAAGAGAAGATTCTTTCATTTCATTTATTATATTAATTTAATTTATGGCCTTTTTCAGAATAAGATATTTTCGTAAGGGAGGAGGAGAAGGAGAGAGAGACGGTGGAGGAGATGGAAGTGGCGTCCTCTATTTTATATGTATCGACAATCGGCAGAAGAATGGATTGGGATTAGGATTCGGTTAGCTCTTCTTTTACTGCTACTCTTAGCGGCGGTAATCCCAATCCCTATTTTTAAAAGAGATTACTGCAGTTGCTTTTTGTGTATCGTAAGGTTAGGGAAGATGAATAGTAGTTTTCTCTTAATTGCCCTAAATAGATATTATAATGATAGTATGAAGATTAAAAAGTATTGTAATGGTGAATTTTAACAAAAAACTAATAGAGGGGGGTCTTTGTCTCACGGTCATAGTACAGGGGGTCTTGTAATTTACCAAATATATTATATATAATATATACTATATAACTATATTAATAAAATATATATAATATATATGAATATATATGGGCCGTGCTGCGAGTCATAGGCAGCACAACCCACACTGTGAGTTGTATCAGTTCAGCCCGTAGACTTGAAACCCCAAGCCTAATATGGCTCATACAATTGTACCAGGCCGTGCTAACCATCGAGATGGGTAGGGCCACTTAGTTCGATTTACACCTCCACTGCCAATTTATGTTTAGAAGGCTAAATATCATATCATAGAAATGTTTTCTATGTCTCGGTTGTATGTATGGCTAGTTGCTATTTCATTACTTAAATTTGGCTCAATTTCTTGGCTTTTCTATAGTGTTTTCTACGCAATCTAAATGGTCACCAAATCACAATTCTAGATCCGAATGGTCTTGTATCCCCCTTTTTTTAGTTTCTACTTTACAGACGGACTGTAATCCTGAGCAGCTTTTTGAATGAATCTTGACCTATCTATATATCTATATAGATAGATAGATAAATAGATAGATAGATAGATATAAGGTACTTTTGTTTTTTTTTATTATTAAATTCTATTAATTAAATCCAAATCTAATAAATTAACAATTTCAATAACATAAAAACTTATATTTTTAAAATCTACCTGAAAAAAAAATAGTGTTTTCATTTACATGGTGGTAAGAAATTAAACCATTTTGGGTCAAATGGGTCAATCCATATTGTCACAATTAAATAATAAAATTCAAAAATAGATAAAATGTAAAAATATAGAAATTAAAAAAAAATGAACATTTTTAACATTATATATTCAACATATTAAACAATAATAAGTATGATAAATAAAAAATGTTTTTATTAATGATGAAAATGAAATGTAAAATTTAAAACCAAGTGGAAATAAAACTATTTTCCTATTCTCTCTCATTAAATATCATATCTAAGGTACATTCTCTCATTAAATCTTATATTTAAGATATATTTTTCTCATCATTAAATAATTAAATCTATAACATTAATTTTAATAGTATAAAAATAAATATTTTAAAAAGTAATTTGAAAACAAAACCATTTTCTTCCCTCCCGTTGGTGGGTAAGCAATTCTACCATTTGATATCAAATGGATTAATAAATAATGTCATAATAAATAACAAAAAATTAAAATATATAAAATATATAATATACAAAAATAAAAATAACTTGGCATACATCTAATATTACATATTCATTATACTAAACAAAAATAAATATGAAATGTAAGAACCGTTTTTATTAATGATGAAAATTTAATGCCAATTTTAAAATCAACATAGCAATGAAATGATGTAATAGTCAAATAATAAATTTTTAAAAATAGAAAATACAACACAAAAATAAAAATAAAAAAATAGAGAAAATTTTTGGTACATATTTAAGAATTCGAATTAGCTAAATGCTTTAGTTGTTTAGCAAGTTGTCGAACCAATAATGAGGTTCCGTGCTAGTATTAAATTCATGGGCCCCAATATAAAAGATGTGGGCTCCATGTATTTAATACTATCGTGGAACCTTATCATTGGTTCCACAGCCTACTAAACAACTAAACCTTGCTCCATATTTAATATTATATATTTATAAAAAATATAATAGTGGGTACACCTTTAATATATACATTCATTATATTGAACAAAAACAAGTATTATACATTAGAAATAATTTTATCAACGATAGATATATAATACAAAACTTAATGTCAACCTAGGAATCAAACTATTTTCCTTTTTGGGTGGTGGGTTAGTGGTTTGTATTAAATGGATTAATGAATGATATGATTGTTAAATAACAAATCTTTAAAATTTAAAAAAGTACAAGTAATCAAAATAATATATAACATTATATATTAATTATATCAACCAAAAATTAAGTGTGATAAGTATAAATTATTTATATAATGCAAATGAAATATATAATTTAAAACTAATATGAATGATAATAATAATAATAATTGTTATTGTAATTTAAAATTTCTACATGCAATGCACATGCACATTTACTACAAGCATTTAAGTATGTTTTTAATCATATTGTTACTTTTATTAATTTTCAATTTCTATCGTAACTATGATATATTTAAAATTCAGGTAATTAATATGAAGAAAATTTTCTCACATACAACGCAAGTGCTTAATTAGTATGCAAACTTCCAAAGGTCATAATTTTATGCTTAATTTTCCAATTGGGATGATTTTTATATTGTAAGCGTAATTTTTCAAGATGTACATGTGGTCCCTTGCCCCGCTATTTTTGCCAAATAATATCTTTTTTCTAGCTTCATGTCTAATTTTTAACATTTTTATAAATAAAAATTAAAACCCAAAATATAAATATAAACTAAACACAAAATAATATGTATATCTATATATAATATATTACATGTATAATATAATTTTAAATTATTTTATTAATAAAATTCATCTTCATACATACATACATAGAGTTTGAGTTGCAAGTTTGAGGCAAAAATAGTTTAAACTCTGTATTTATTTTCAAATTAAAACATTGGTTTTTTAGGTAGCGACACAGAACTGGCATGTACAAAGTGGAGCAGTGAACCTTAAAGAATGACAACACATTACCTGCAACCCTGGTAGCAGAACAACTCAACAATGAGATCAACTTTTGTCAGGGCCAGCCCGTGCCCACTCCGTTTCAACAACTTCTTGCAATCTTGCATTGAGAATATCTCCCCATGAAATAAAACATAGAAGTATGAAGATATTCGCGATGCAAAGCAATAAAGGCTGCTCAAACGGGCTTTGCCCTAACCGAAGCCGAACTCCTCAACGACCCCACTGATTTTTGAACATGCTCGTATTTGATGAAAAAGACAATATCACATCAACCCAGTGCCCGATTAAAACACTGATGTGGGTCGTTGAGTTATTCTACAATCCTAGTCATAGCCTCATAGGTTATGTTTTCTCTTCAAGAACATGATCGACCTACAATTGATGTCGTTAGTCAATTGCACAAAGTCTCTTTTTTCACTTTTTCTTTTTTTTTTTTTTTGCTTGAGGAAAGCTCAGAGTCACTTTTTTCGCCCATTTGTTTGGTATTGCTTGAATATAATGCACACACGAGTAAGTGGTAGTACTGATGTAGTTTGCAACAAAAATCTCCCATTTTTAGACATGGCAATTGGGTTGGGTGGGTTGGGTCAAAGACACTTCGGGTTGATTTTGGGTTGTGTTGGATTTCGGGTTGGGTTGTCAAGTGCTAGACCCTAACCCTAAATGTTTAGGTTAGGGTTGACCCCATGGGTCAATTCAGCCATTCAAGTCATCTCAAAAAAATAACTGAAATTTCAAAACAAATAAAGAAAAATACATGAAAATGCCAAAATTAAAGGAATTAACCTTAAAATTCCAAAAATAAAATAAAAAACTTGAACATTTAACAATTCAAAGAGTAAACAATAAAGAGTAAAGACTAAATAGCAAAAATTAAAGAGTGGAAACTTCTAACAAAGCATAAATAGTCCCAATTAGACCTGACAATCGGGTCAATGGGTTGACCTATGACCCAACCCAATTTTTTTCAGGTTGAGTCGGGTTAGGCCATTCTCAAATTTGGATAGCTAAATATGAGACCTAACCCTGTTTTTTTGGGTTGGGTTGAGTCGGGTTTGCGGACTCCTTTGTTAGGGTTTGATCTAATTGAATGATCACAACCATTTTATATATTATTTTCTTTGAGCATAGTTGCAGAGCAAATTTGCAATCATCTAATCGGATCTATTTCTTGGCATGAGTTGGGTTAGGAAGTTATCGGATCTATTTCTTGGCATGAACAAATTTTATATATACTATCTGATAAAAATTTGATTGACCTTGTTGAGTTGGGTCGATTTCAAGTTATTGGGCCTAGTCATTTATTTATTATTTTTAAGTTGTTAGGTTAGGAAATTATTGGGCTTTAGGCCCATTAGTTTATGATTTTAAGTTGTGATTGTTCAACTACTTAAAGTAGTTGCCCTACTAAGGGCATTCTTGTAAATTTTCATTATTTTATTTTAAGTATATAATTCAAAGAGGGGTTGGCGGCCAAATCTATTCAATTCTAGCGACATCCCACTCTCTTTTCTTCTCCTCTCTTCTTCTCTACTGCTGAAACATTTCAACTTTTTCTTCACAAAGCATTCATCTAAAACTGTTATCAGCAACTTCTACTTGGTATCAGAGTAGGTTGAAGGTTTCTTGAACTACTCTATCATGCAGCCCTAGATCGACCGACTGCATGGTGATTTGAGAGGCTGATCGAAGATCTCAGGTAAGCCCAGTTTTTTGTATTTTTTTGGCGGATTTGTTTTGCCCTGTAGCTGGTCTAGGGTTTCCCATCAAATTCAGGAAGAACCGGAGAAAGGGGAAGAGTCATGTTTTTGTAGGACTCTTCAATTTTGACCTAGGCACTGGCGCCCTAATTTTTTAGGGTTCCTTGGAGTTTTTTGAAGAGGACAGTTCAAGTCCTACCTTTTTTGGAGGTCTCTGGAGAGAGTGACTACCTCTTCTCTCTCTTCTCCTGTCCCGTAGAAAGGGAATCTTTTGTGAGAGGATCATCTAGGGCACTAGAGGGGTGTTTGTGGTACCTAAAGGGATTTATTTCATATTCTTTCATCTTAAAGTGACCTTCTAACCCTTTTTTGAGAATTATGGAGGGTAACGGAGCTGAAAACAAACCCGGGAGTGAAATGGGACCAATGGGAGGAGGTGTCGAAGACCTTCTCGGGGTTGGAACCATCATTACAGTTAAGTTAGATGGTACAAACTATTTAGAATGGTCACAATCTACAAAGATGGCCATTGGTGCTCGTGAAAAGTTGGGGTATATCACTGGTGATGAGTGAAACCCGATACTAATAGCTCCTGGTGGGTATAGGAAAATTATATGGTAATCACTTGGCTGTGTAATTTGATACTGCCTCATATAAGTAAAAATTTTTTGTGGGCAAATACAACTAAGGAAATATGGGATGGAGTTGCAAAAACCTACTCACAGAGTGAAAATGTTGCTAGGACCTATCAGTTGAGGAATCAAATTATTACTACCAAGCAGGGAGATAAACCTATTGTTATTTATTTTTCGGCCCTTAAAACCCAGTGGCAGGAGATTGACCATCTAGAGTTGTTTGGGAAACCACTAAGGATGTAGCTACCTACCAGAAGCTCTTAAAGAAGTATAGAGTCTTTAAATTTCTTGTTGATCTTAATCTAGAATATGATATTGTATGGCAACATATCCTTTCCAAGGACAGTGTTACTCTCTCTCAGGCATATGCCTTTGTATCAGGGGAAGAGAGTAGGAGGAATGTGATGATGAAGAATTCTGGTTTTGAACAATCAACCATGGTCAGTATTGTGAAACCTAAATAGAGTGGAGACTAGGGTGGCAGTGAAATCAAGAAGGAAGATAAGAAGGATTTGATTTGTTATTACTATAAGAAGCTTAAGCACACAAGAGATACCTGCTGAAAGCTTCATCCTCATTTTGTGCAAAATAGACTTAAAAACAAGAAGGGAAATGTTAACATGTCAGTCACTGGTGACATACCTAGCCCCCTACTACAACTTCGTTGGAGTCTATTGTAGCTATTGCAGTGAGGGCTGAACTCGAAAGATATGGGTAGTTCCTAAGTCAGCGAGATACAGTCAGCCCTAATCCAGTAACAAGTGGACAGCTAGGTACGGGTGGTTCTAGTGGAGCACATTCTACTTCCTTTGCTCATACAGTTAGTTCACATGCCATTGCAAACTATGTTTCCACTACAGGTAAAGACGGACATCCTTGGATTATAGATTCTAGAGACTCAGAGCACATGACCCATGGTTCCACTATTTTTTCTTCTTACCAACTCTGTTCTGGTAGAGACAGAGTCTCCAAATCCGATTGATCTCATATTCCCATTGCTGGGAAGGGGTCTGCCAAGACTACTGCTTCCATTTCCCTACCCTCTGTCCTTCATGTTCCTAGATTGAGTACTAACTTGTTATCTGTTAGTAGTTTGACTAAGAACTTGAATTGCTTAGTGATTTTTTTCTCTTAGTCATTGTGTTTTACAAGATCTATATTCAAAGAGGATGATTGGGAGTGGTCATGAAGTGAATGGAATCTACCTCCTGGATGCGCTTCCTCATCATCAGGGTCATCATGTTAATGGGATATTGAGTCAGAGTCTGTGAGTCAAATTATGCTTTGGCATAACCGTTTAGGTCATTTGTCTTTTTCTTCTTTGTGTTTCTTAAGCTATTTGAGTCTGTTACTTTGTCCAGTTTAAAGTGTGAAGGTTGTTAGGTTGGAAAACATTGTAGACATTCCTTTAAAACTGGTAATAAAAGGTGTTCATCTGTCTTTGATGTTATTCATTCTGATGTGTAGGGACCATACCATGTTCCTTCTATGGGTGGTTATCGATATTTTCTTTTATTTGTAGATGATTTTTCTCGGTATTCTTGGATTTACTTAATGAGATCTCGTGATGAGGTACTATCATTGGTTCGGCAATTTCATCAGATGGCACTAACACAGTTTGGGGTACAAGCGAAGGTGTTCAAATCAAACAATGCTAGGGAATATGTTGAAAAGAACCTTGCTTCGTATCTGTTAGAGTATGAAGTTATCCATCAGAGCAGTTGTTTTTACAGTCCACAACAAAATAGTGTTGCAGAGAGGAAGAACAAACACATTGTTGAGATTCCAAGAAGCATGATGATCACATCTATTGTTCTAGTTCAGTTTTGGGGTGATGTAGTTCTCACAACAATCTCTCGGATTAATAGGGTGCCCTCTCGTATACTTGGATTCAACACCCCATTCAGCCTCCTTTTTCCTGAGGGGGAGATGTTCCACATTCCTCTCAAGTTGTTTGGATGTGTTTGCTTTACACATGTTCTTGGTCCTCACCGCTCGAAGCTCGATCCAAAGGCAAAGAAATGTGTTTTTCTTGGGTATGCAGAAAATCAGAAAGGGTATTGCTGCTATGATTTAGTCTCTAGGAGTTGGTATGTTACTATGGATGTCACCTTTTTTGAGTCCACATCCTTTTTCTCGAAAGATCCTTCTTAGGGAGAGTATTTTGGAGAAGTGAGTGAGCAGTCTATTCCTCTTCCAGTTCTAGTTCATGTGCCCACTCCTGTGTTTGATCCTCCTATGTCACTTATCTTACCACCTCCCTTACATCCTGCTTCTCAGTGTTACTCACGATAGCGACTCCACAGGGAGGTTGATCCCACTACAGAAGAACTCACATTACTTCCTACCGATTCCTTGGAGACTCCAAATTCAGCTGACATGGATTCAGGTATTCCTCTTGATCCCTCTAATGTTTCAGTTCCTATTGATTCTACTAGTCCCATTACAGATGACTTGGACCTTCCTATTGCACTCAGAAAAAGGAAAGAGAAAGTGTACTGCTCATTGTATTTCACAGTACCTATTCTACAGTGGACTCTCTCCTTCCTACCGTGCTTTCCTTTCTTCTCTTGACTCTATGTCTATACCCAAAGGTGTCAATGAGGCTCTCTCCAAATCTAAGTAGAAGACAACTATGCAAGAAGAGATGAAATGCTTAATTAAGAAATAGAAATGGGAAATTGTGGATCTACCAGAGGGCAAGGAGACTGTTGGATGCATATGTTTTATACAGTTAAATACAAGGCAGATGGAAGTATAGAAAGGTATAAAGCCAAATTGGTTGCAAAAGGGTACACCCAAACTTATGGCATTGATTACTTAAAGACCTTTGCACCAATTACAAAGATGACTTCTGTTCGGATCCTTATATCTCTTGCTACCACATACTCTTGGCCCCTATTTCAACTTGATGTGAAAAATGCTTTTCTGAATGGAGATTTGTAAGAAGAAGTGTATATGAATCTTCCTGCTAATTTCTACAGTGATGCTGAAAAGGGGAAGGTATGCAAACTGAAAAAGTCACTTTATGGTTTAAAACAATCTCCCAGAGCATGATTTGACAGGTTCAAGAAGGCCTTGATTGCTTTTGGCTACACTCAGACTCAATCAAACCATACTTTGTTTGTGAAGCGGAGGGGGTCCTTGGTGTCAACCCTGATTGTTTATGTGGATGATATTCTTGTCACAGGAAATGACCTAAGTGAATTGATAGTTCGAAGAAGAATTCTTGATAGTAAATCTGATTGAAGGTTACAACAAGAGAAGAGAAGATAGGAGAAGAGGAGAGAAGAGAAGAAAAGAAGGAAGGAAGAAGTGTTGAGGCAATGGAACAGTACTGGCGGCGCCAACTTCATTATAATATATAGGGCGAAAAAAATAAGAAGGGAAATGACCCTTGTGCCCCTACTAAGTGATAGTACAATAATAGATTAAAATAAAAAAGGCTTTAATCAGCCAAGCTGACCCTAACAAACCTAACAAACATAAAATCAATTATTTTAACACTTTCAACACTCCCCCTCAAGTTGGAGCATAGATGTCAATCATGCCCAACTTGTCACACAAATCATTATGCCACACATGATGAAGGCCTTTGGTGAAGATGTCTGCAAGTTATTCTTCTGAGTTGACATATGGGGTGCACACTTCTCCACTTACAAGTTTCTCTCTAATAAAATGTTTGTCCACTTCAATGTGTTTCGTCCTATCATGGAGGACTAGATCAGCTGCAATGTTGATAGCAACCTTATTATCGCAATAGAGTGACATAGGGTTGCTAACTGTAAAACCCAGTTCTCTTAACAGATTTCTTATCCACATGATTTCAGACCTGTACGGAATAGCAATCCCAGCCTACTACTTTTCTCAGTAGGTCTACAAGCAATAATCACAAGGGGAGATCCTTACACACAAGGCATCAAACCAGCAAGTAGAGAAAACAGGTCATACGTGACCTACAGTAGCCTTTCACAGGTACAGGATCACACAATCCAAAACAAGTAGAGGAAAAACCTCACAAGGGTGTGCCAACATTCAATGGTTCAGGTCCATTCGTTTTCCTCTTGGTACACGACCAAGGGAAGAGAAGAAAAGAAAAGAAAAAAAAATGGGGCAGTACCAATTGCAGGTCTGATTCGAACAACCCTGATGTACTCCTCTGTTCCGCCCAAATTCAACAGCTTGGAGAAGACACTTGATCACCCAGATTCAATGGCCACGCTCTGATACCATCTTGACAGTAAATCTGATTGAAGGTTACAACAAGAGAAGAGAAGAGAGAAGAGGAGAAAAGAGAAGGGAAGAAGGAAGGAAGAAGAAAAGTTTGAGGCAATGGAATAGTGTTGGCGACGCCAACTTCATTATAATATATAGGGCAAAAAAAATAAGGGAAATGACCCTTGTGCCCTACTAAGTGATAGTACAATAATAGATTAAAATAAAAAAGGCTTTAATCATCCAAACAGACCCTAACAAACCTAACAAACATAAAATCAATTATTTTAACACTTTCAACTGAATCTACACAGAGAATTTGAAATTAAGGATCTTGGGGAGTTGATGTACTTCTTGGGCATTGAGGTTGCAAGATCAAAACATGAAATTTTTATTTCTCAGAGGAAGTATGTTCTGGACCTTTTACAAGAAACAAGGAAGCTTGGAACAAAGGCTGTTAGTACTCCTATTGAACAGAATCACAAAATTAATGCATCAGAAGGTGAGCTGGTAAAGTACATTGGGAGATATCAGAGACTTGTGGGGCGACTGCTATATTTATGTATGACAATACCAGATATCTCCTATGTAGTGAGTGTGGTGAGTCAATACATGCATGCCCCACAAGTCCAACATTGGAAAGCTATTGACAGGATTCTTACTTATCTGAAATGACACCCATGCAAAGGCATACTATTTACTGATTATGAACAGTTGAAGCTAGAGGCTTATACAAATGTTGATTGGACAGGATGACTTAATGACAAAAGATCTACATCAGGAGTCAGCACTCTTGTTAGGGGTAATCTAGTCTCGTGGAAAAGTAATAAACAGACAATTGTAGCAAGATCAAGTACATAAGCTGAATACAAAGCCATGGCACATGGAGTTTCAGATCTTCTCTGGATCTGCTCCTTGTTAGGAAAGATTGGTGTTGAGGTAGAAAAACCTATGATGTTGTACTGTGATAGTCAAGCAACAATTAACATTGCCCACAACTCAATTCAACATGACAGGACAAAGCACATTGGATAGACATTTCATAAGAGAAATGGTGACTTCAGGGGAAGTTTGTCTTCCATGCATTGCTTCTGATTTGTGACTTGCTGATGTTCTCACAAAAGGTGTTGCAAAGAACAAACTAGAGCATGATCTACACAAATTTGGAATGTGTGACATTTACTACCAACTTGAAAGGGGGTATTGAATTGGGCCGATTTCAAATTAATTGGGCCCAGTCTTTTTATTTATTATTTTTAAGTTGTTAAGTTAGAAAGTTATTGAGCTTTAGGCCCATTAGTTTATGTTTTTAAGTTGTGACTGTTCAACTACTTAAAATAGTCACCCTACTAAGGGCATTCTTGTAATCTTTTGTTATTTTATTTTAAATATATAATTCAAAGAGAGGTTGGTGGCCAAATCTATTCAATTCTAACGACATCTCACTCTCTTTTCTTCTCCTCTCTTCCTCTCTACTGCTGAAACCTTTCAACTTCTACTTTTCTTCACAAGGCATTCATCTAAAAATATTATCAACAACTTCTACTCTTAATGCTGGAACCCAGTACCTGACCTTCTGTTGGAGTCAATAAAAAAGGAGAAAGAATACATTGTTCCTTCATCCATTGGTCATCAGCTTTTTGTTTTTTATGGTTTTTAATTATTCAACAGAGACACGGGAAACCATTCCCTTGCCTCAGTAGATGATTACATCTCACAAGCCCATCAATTCTTCAGGCTACGTTTGAACATAATTTTATTTGTTTGTTTGGTACTATCAACTATTTTTAATCCATATGAAAGCATCGATCCAGACCCAACTAACCTTGTCCAAAACCTCAGAAAATGATGGTATGAAGCCCAATACATACATTGCTGACACAACAGCAGCTAATGCCCCAAGTTCCAACATTGGCAGAAACTATAAGGCTTGATGCACGCACCAAATTGCTCAACTCCAAAGAGCATGAAGGTATGCTGAATAGTGGGTATGAGGGTGTTCTTGAAATTGAGAAGAAACTCGCTAATTCAGTTGGTTGGAGTGCCACCTCGGGCCAAGTCGACAACTGGGTGTATGAAGAGGCAAACTCCGAAAGTCAGCATTCATTCAAGATGAGGGATGCTCAACACAACAGGCTCATGAACACAAATTTAAACTCGTTCAGTAAACTGGTAAAGATTTTCTGGGAAGCAAATTGACTTGGGAATTGATTTATTTTAGCCATGCATGACTTTTCTCTGCATTTATGACTTGGGAGATGATTTGCTTGTAGTCATAAAACTTTAAGCACCATCATGCAGTGTTGTGGTCATTTTCATCAAGACCACTTTCAACAGTCTAGGCATTAGTCAAGACAAACCAACCACATCACCATTTCTTCCCTCTATCTCCATTGTTACAAACTCCACTAGAATAATTGAATTGACAGAATAGTTCAACAATTCATTGATGAAAGCTGATTAATCAGATTTGCACCAGTACATTGTTCTTTACCATCAAATTAAAGGCTGCCAAATCAACAGCTGGGTCATTCAGAATAAACATTATATTGTGTACCAGTTGCAGTGTTGAAGCCATTTGAATGTAGTTTTTGACATGAATAAACATCACATTGTATACAAGTTTAAACAGAACAGAATGATGAAAAATGATTCATGTAACGGATCACATATAGTTTGGATAGGGCTTGCATGATTATGATGATTGTGTATCAGTTGTAAATGCGTCAACATATATACCATAAGGATTTAAAAATTGGTGAACAAACAATAAATTCATCAAGTGAAATTAATGGACCCCAAGGATGTGAAGAAAGAACTACACATGGTTAGAGAGTTTATGGTTGAATTATATTGATTTTCCATCTCCTACCCTGCTACCCAATTCAGACAAGTCACTGCAAGTGAACCACTAAGACAAATAACAGATTTCCTTAATTAAACATCCCAAATTCACGCATCACCATTGATACTGCAACTTACACATTGGTAACATGGAGCATTCGGATGAACTGGTTCCAAAAATATGCCAGTAATCCTATTCTTGTAGCCCTGAGATGTGTAAACCCAGATATTAGATCTCTTAATAACTAATCAAATAAACCTCAAATTTGCAATACAAAAAATTATTAGGGAATTTCCAATAAAATAAGAGGTCATGATAAAGGAAGGGTGGTGAATCATGTGGCAGGGGTTGAAAGGGGTATTTGTGGTGGCTTTTGCTGGGTAAGGTATTACTCAAGTTGGTTGAGATGGTTTTCTTTTTGGCACCTTTGGAAGTGTGATCAGTTGAACTGATCTATTCTCTTCTGTTGGCGATTGTATTGGAAACCTTGACAAGATAGGCTATTCCTTTGGGGTTCTTTACTCGGTGTGAATCATGTACAAGGATGTAGGTTGACAGAATGACATTGTTTTCACTGTTGCGCTATTGGTCTTTGCACTTATTCTTGGCGGAAAATAGGGATCACTAAATTACTTGTATACTTTCTATTTTAACAAAATTTCCTTAATTGTCAAGGAGATATGTACATGATCAGAGCGAACATAGCTCTTGTCTTTTTTCTTTTTCAACGAGTAACAAAACAGATTCTATTGAATAAAAAAACAAACAGGTTACATTAAAATCAAATCACCTTGAGGAAAGTTAGCCTTGGCAAACCATCTCAAAAAATACATCTGACCACTTGACCACGGTACAATTGCACCCAATATCCCTTCTTTAGTCAAACCATGCATCAGCCCAAAATCCGCTGATGGTCTCTATCACATTCTCACCCTTATCCCTTCCATTAGTCTTTTTATTTCTCTCAAGACATATGTATTTCCATGGAACCTTCTTGTTGTCATTCATCCACCATACTATTACTTGTGAATCACCTACCGCTTCCAACTTGTCACCCTTGGTTTTCGCTATAAGTGGGTCACAAACTAAAGTTTCTGGATTTATTCATATCTCTAGTACCCAACTCACCTTCCAAGATGTTTTGAAATCATGTTCCTAACAACATCCACTCCTTCCAAGAACATTTTCAGAGCATTCCAACCAACCATGGTTTCATAGAATGTGTTATGGGATTTTGCACCTAGGTAACGGACAGTATAAGCAGAATATAATAGCTCAATGAAGCAACTTGGTGACAAAACCTTGGAAACATGGGTGGAGGCTTCATTGCCTTTTTAATGAATATGGGCTTTGGCATTTAGAGTCCAATGTTTCATATTGCAACTTTCAGGGATGAGGCACTGGTGTTCCACCTTAAAAACAGCAATCATATGAACACAAGGAAAACCTAATTCCTCGAACTTTAGACATGAACACTTTGCTTCAATGCTCAAAGAATCAAATAAAACGTTCCATCTAGATACTGGATTATCCCATTTGCAAACAAAATGTATACGTTGGTGGTCATTTATGCGCTCTCTACTACAACAAAGTTTGTTTCCTCATTTGCAATCATACAAAATTTCTCAAATGAAGCTTTCGTGTACACAGAACCCATTTGCTCCTTGTATAACTTCAACTGTTCGCCTATAACAGCCTTTTTAATCCTTGAATGAAAGTTTGACTAAACCTCCTGTTGCCGGCTGTTCACAATAACAATTTCAAAATTCCAAAAGAATTCCGTTAAGTTATTTCTACTAGTTAAATAACACTTTACATAGGCATTCTCACTTTTGCAACGTTGGGTTGTCCTCACACCAGCAAAAAAATGACCATGTAGATAAGCTTCTGCCCATTGGTCTCTTTTTCTATAAAGGTCATTGAGCCATTGTTGGTGACCTAGGTTATATGTATTAATCATTTTATTCCAAGCTTCCTCAAACTGCTCTGGGGCACCTTCCATGTGCATACAATTGTTAAAATCACCGATTATATTTGCACAATGATTCACCCCTTGCTTAGCCAAAGCATCCACCATCCCATTTGCTCATCTCCTCACCCATTGTATCCCCAAATTCATATTCCTGGTTAGCCATGTAAATCAAAATTATATTTGCACAATGACTCACCCTTTGCTTAACCAAAGCATCCACCATTCCATTTGCTGATCTCCTCACCCATTGTCTCAAATTCATATTCCTGGTTAGCCATGTGAATTTTTTCATTTCACTTCTTTAACCATTCTACCATCACTTTTGAATCCCCTTCAATCACCACATTTGTCAAGTTTAGCTCACTAACGATCTGCACCCCTTGAATTGCAACAAGCAGTTCCACTTTGAGGGAGTCACCATACTTGCAGTGCCAAAAAAGAGTGTTACCTCTCAAAACCCCTCCTATTCTAGAAGGGCTTGGATTACCTTGGTTACTCCCATCAAAGTTCAATTTAACAAAACCTTCAATTGGTGGTACCCAAACAAGCTCCACCCTATCCTTTCTATTAGAGCTTTTAGCAATTGCTTCCCAATTCCTCCAAATATCATCAAAATAAAACTGGGAAAACATCTCCAAAGTCTTGATCCAGTGGATCACACTAACCATCACACAAATCCTAATCTCTTCCTTGCCTCTCTCCTTCTCTGAGAAAATTCTTGCATTCCTCTCTTCCCAGATGGTCCAAATCAGGGTTGCTCTAACATATCTCCACATTATCCTTCCTCTCTTCTTTGGCCAAGTAAACAAAGAAGGATCAAATAACATATTAACCTCCGTTGGTAAAGGTCACCTGCACCAAAACAAAGAAGAAAAACAAAGCCACATATCCACAACAAAAGGGCAAGAAATCAGTAAACGAAGGCAACTCTCATTACTAGGTTTGCATAAGACACACCAATTAGGGAAGAGACAAGAATTAGGTTTTCTCTTTTGTAGCATCCCCATAGTATTTATCTTCTGTGAACTACTTCCCAATAGAAAGCTTTTACTTTGGGTGGAATGGGTCTACACCAAAACTCTTTAAAGGGAAATGAAGAAGCTAAGGAATCAGAAAAGGTCTTGAACAAACCCTTAGGGTGGGGGGCCCAAATATGCTTATCAGGTTTACTGGGGTCCAAGCAAACATTTTGAAGAAGTTGTAGGAGATCCACACAAGCCAAAAGTTCATTATCCCTAAGAACTCTGCCAAAACCAAAGTTCCAACTAATACCCACAGGATGTATTGGAGAAACAATGAATCTAGACACACACTCATTTTTGTACAATGAAACCGAGTATAAGGAAGGGAAGAGCTCCTTTAGCGGACAAGAACCAACCCAAGTATCCTCCTAGAATTTAATAGAAACCCTAGAGCAAACATCATACCTGACAAAATGAAGAAAGTGAGGCAGAACGCTATGAATAGCTTTCCAAGGCAAGACTAGAGTAGCTCTGTTAGATACACCTGCATCCCAACCTTCCATGTATGCTGACTATTACTTCATGCCACAATCTATCCCTCTCCATCAGCCACCTCCAAAGCCATTTCCCTAGTAAAGTCCTATTCTTTTTATCCATACTTCCAATACCCAAACCTCCCTCTTGAAGATTCCTACACACAACCTCCCATTTAACCAGGTGATCCTTCCATCACCTGGATCCCACAAAAAATCCCTCTTAACCTTCTCAATTTTCTTGGCTTCCTTTTGAGGGATTCTAAAAACTAACAGAAATAGATTGCCAAATTAGCAAGTGTGGATTTAATCAAAGTAATCCTTCCTCCTAAAGATACATAATTTCTCTTCCAAGCTGCCAATTTCTTTGCACATCTCTCCACTATGGGGTTCTAGAATCTACTCTCTTTAGGGTTTTCTCCTAGAGGAAGTCCTAATGAATCTATTTCATTATTCATCAAATAAAAAATTGTTAGTCAATATAGAGGAACTTCTTTTTGTACTCCTTTCTTTGCTACTAGATGACAATGTATTGAAACAAAAAAAATTAGCTAACTAATGTAGAGGAACTTCTTTTTTGTACTTGTTTTTTTTCTTTGGTACTATGTGACAATGTATTGAAACCACAAAATTTGGCTAACTTGGTGAGATGTTGAGTGAAATTAACTCATGACTCAATGTAATAACATTTTGTTACAATAAAAAGTTCAATAAGGTGTAGAACCCCTATTTGCAGAGATTTTTTTATAAGATACTTTGCAGAGAAATTTGAAGAACAAGCCTCTGATTTGCACATAAAGAAAAAGATTTCTTGCTCATTCTTATATCATCATCTTCTTTATTTCTTGTATACTACTCTTTGCATTGGTATCAGGTTTGAAGAATTAAAGGGCATTGTTGAAAATTGAAATTGGAATGTATTGTGTTCTTTTGCTTTTCCCCTTTTGTTGTTTCTTTATCCACCCTCTTTAATTTGATTTAGAAAAATTGATACTTCACTCAATTTAGTTATTTACTTGGCCAACCATTGATCTGTTAAGTCATTTACCTGGTTAGGGTCAACACTTCCTGATAAACTTGATCTGAACAGGGACATCCTTGATTTGATCGTTGAGATTTGAAACACTTATGTGATATCTCCCTTGTGATAATTTCAGGAATCTTTGGGGGGAGAAACCAAAATATAGTGAACAACTTTTTTTTGCATCAGTAAAAAATAGAGAACAACAATTGAAGGAGTAAAGTTTTGTGCCAGAGAGATATCAAATAAAAGAAAATTTGCTTCTGTGAAATACTTGCAGGCACTTATTGGATATTGGGAATTGATCCCCATTTTGACTCAACAGTCAACAAGAAAAAACTCTCCCATTTTGACTTCCATTTTTCCAACTACACCATAGTGAAATTTAATATTTACTAATGACTCTTCATTTGGCTAGCTATATTTAATAATTAATAACAACTACAAAACAAAGAACTTGGCACACATTGTAGATAGAGGGTACAAGGATATTGGATTCGTTCTCTCTAATCAAACAAATGAAATTAAAAGAGCAATAAAGGAAGTAGCTTTGGGTCTAAGCAGCAATTGACCCATTACTGGTATTGATAACGCTTGCAAAAACAGCAGTTGGAAGAGGATAAGAACAACAGAACTATTGACAGTAGGTCTTGTGAAGGCATTTTCCCCTTTCTGCTCTGTGAAAGGTCAAGACAGAATCGGATGAATTTCCAACTGATGAAGTATAATCTTCATCCTTTCATGTGCTAATTTTAAGCATGTGGAAAAAAATGGAAAAATACTTGTAAATCATCATAAATTTTATCACAAAATAAACATTGGTGGCTAGCTGAGAAAATAAACTTTCTTTTTTTCCTGCCATCTTTTCTCAGCCATATTTTGTCAGCAATCGAACAGAGCAAAAGTGTTAGACAGTGTATGCCCTTAGCTCCAATTAGAATGATGTACATTATGACATTTAACGTAAATGAATAAGTACACATTTGATTCATGTTATCATGGTGTGTTTCTGTGTAATACCCTTAAACTGGACACATATGAGACTCGTGTTAGTTTAGAATCTTCACAGCCATTGGATAGATCTAGGGAGATTTATCCTGCCAAGGCTGACACTGATGTGCCGCCAAGTTGGTTAGGGTGGCTTGTCTCAGCTGCCAGGGTGAGACCCGAGGTACATGCAGTGTGGGTTTTCTTGAAACCCTAAACCGGACCAAAATTCCAATATTGCCCTAGACCTTGGAGATAGATGGGAAAAACTATAATGTTACACCTGACCCCTAGACTCGATTATGATACTACACTAGGTGTCGGATTGGGCTGTCTTTGATACGCCAATCAGTGAGATCCTTAGAGGGGGTCAAAACCTAGGTTTGTTGGGACTGTCCGAAAATTCATCTGAGTGGGTGATCATAGTGACAGGATCAGCCCCTTTGTCGGACAAAGTGAATGATCGGGGATGCACTCTCTCTAATGGAAACCAAAACTGTCGGCAGTCGATTTCAACCGTTGAAATTTGTTTTGCAAAATATATTTATATAGAGATATACATATATATATATATATATATATATATATATATATATCTTTATTATGGTTTCAAAATGTTTGCAAAGGTTTTAATTCCCGGGATCCATGTGAGTAGAGAGTGCAGCACTGTACCTTGCAGTCGAGGGAGAGGTTTTCTCTTGTCGAGCAGTGTTTGATCATTATGGGCTGAGAGGTTAAGTATAAGACCATTGAGGGTAATACCTGATGGGCTAATCTTGCATCTGCCCACAGTTCTTGGGTTTTTATAAGGTGGCTTGACCTAAGGACCATTTAGTGTAAATGTTGGGCCCATTAAAAGCCCATGGTGAACTCAGGGGTTCACTGTCTCCTACAGTGAATTCGGCCAGGCCTTGTAACAGAGGCTGGGCTGAACCCATGTGGTTGATGTGTAGATCAATGTTTGGGTCCCACGCCATACAAGGATATCCAACTGGGCAGCAGTTTGGAGGGTAAGTAAGCAAATAGACTTAATGGGCCTAAAGCCCAATTCGAACTACTTAATGAGATTAATTAAAAAGGGGCGGTTCTAGAATTTAGATCAACAGATAGGATAAGGGATTGTCCCTATCCACTCAGAGAGTCCAGATCCAAATAGAGATTTGGATCAAGAAACTCCTAATTAGATTAGGAGGGCTGATCTTTATCTGTAGATAAGATAAGGGATTATCCTTATCTCTTAAAGAGAGTCCAGATCCAAATACAAGATTTGGATTAGGAAACTCCTAATGGGATTAGGAGAACCTCTCTTTAAGGCTATAAATAGGAGAGCAGGGCGAATCCTCAGAAAACAACAGAAACCAATCTGACTGCTAAATTCAGAGAGAGACAACACAGTTAGATAGACTGCACTGTCTCCCTCTCTCCTGCTCTTGCCGCCATACCAGTTCGATCTCCACCTGTGGGAGCGATCAAGAAGTGCTCTTGATATTACCTTTTGGCAGAAAAGATAATCAGAAGTCGTGCTCACTAGCCCTCCATCAGATTCTTGCTAAAGAATCAGGTTCTTGCTGAAGAGCCATCCTGCTGATTCTGCTTCATCCTGCACCGTGTCATCTTCGGTGGAAGCAGTCTTTGGAACTTTCCTTGGGCGTGAACACCTCCATTGGAGGTTATTGTTACTTCGTATCAGGTATAACCCTCCACTCCCTTTTAGTTTCAAATCTGGTCTGGTTTAGGTTCAAGATTGATCCTTGAAAATGCAGTTTTCTAAAATAGGGAATGTGATTCCCACGTGGGAGAGAAAGAAATTTTTGAAATTTCGCCCAACCATCCTGCATAGTTCGGCCATCCATATGATGGATCTCTCATCCCTTCAAAAAGAACAGGGAGATCCCCAATCACATCCGTTTTGGAGATCAGACAAGACAATAATTCAAATAAAAGAGGAATAAGGACACAAAAAGAAAAGAATAAGGAAGCCTAACAATAAAAATAGCTATGAAGAACAGTCCAAAAAGGTCCAGATTTATAGAAAGAAAAGAGAAATAAGGATACCACGAAACATAGAGGAAGAGATATTTTTACCTCCAAAGTAAAGATGGCAGCAAAATAATGGTTTTAGATATTCTCACTGTCTTTACCAATCAGATAACAATAGATCCAGTCTTGCTTCTGACGAGATATGAGACCTCAAAACTTCAAAAAAAGGGTCAGTGTCTGTATAACACAAACAGATATCATCAGATCTAACATTGTCAATGATAATAGAGTTCTGTTAAGGATTGTGAAAGCCATCAGTCGCTCAGATTTCAGTTGATGTCACAGGATCTTATCTTTTCTTTGTTAGAATCTTGACCTCAGAGGTTGCCAACAGCAGATTGATTAGATTGGAACTAGCTGTTGTTGTCCCAAGATATGCTAGTTATCCGATTCTTGTGGCCCTGAAATGTGTAAAGCCAGATATAAAATCTCTTAACAACTATTTTAACAAACATCAGTTTTGCAATACAAAAAAAAAGAATGTATGTCCAATAAAATAAGAGGTCATGGCCCAGGAGGATGAGAAATCATGAGGCAGAGGATGAGAGAGGTAATTGTGGTGGCTTTTTGTTGGGTAAGGTAGTACTGAAGTTGGTTGAGCTGGTTTTCTTTTTGGTGCCTTTTCTAGTATGATCAATTGAATTGATCTAATCACTTATGCTCTGCTGAGGATTGTATTGAAAACCTTACTTGGGAAGGGCCATTCCTTACAGGGTTGCTAGCATGGTGTGTATCATGTATAAGGTTGTAGGTTGACAGAGTGACCCTTGTTCATTGTTATGATTCAACTCTTTGCCCTTGTTTTGGCTGAAAATAGGGATCAGTGAATTACTTCTATACTTTCTTCTAATTTTAACCAAGTTTTCTCTACTGTCAAATAGAAATGGGCATGATCAAAATAAAAATAGCTCCTGTCTTTCTTTTTTATTTTTAGAGGAGTAACAAAAGAAATTCTACTGAATATTCAGTAAAGGCAGATTACATAAAGATGAAATCCCCTAGAGGAAAGTTAGCCTCTGCAAATCACCTGAAAAAAAAACACAAGATATGACTGCTTTAAACCACTTGACCCCGGTACAATTGCTCCCTTAATGCCTCTTCTTTTGCCAAAGCAGCCGCCAGCCCAAAAAATGCTCATGGTATCCATCACACTTTCACTCTTATCTCTTCTATTACTCTCTCTCAAGACATATGTATTTCCATGGGGCCTTCTTGTTTCCATTCATCCATCTTACTACAACTTGGGAATCCCCGTCAACTTCCAACTTGTTACCCTTGATTTCCACTAGGTGGGTATGGGTAATGAACCAAAGCTTCCTCATTTATTTATGTTTCTAGCACCCGTCTGACCTCCAAAAATGTTTTGAAATCTTGTTCCTCTATCAACATCCACTCCTTCCAAGAACATTTTCAGAGCATTCAAACCAACCATGGCCTCGGAGAATGTGGTATGGGATTTTGCACCTACGTAACAGACAGCATAAGCAGAATTTAATAGCTCAATAAAGCGACCTGTTGATGCAACCTTGGAAACAAGGGTCGAGGCAATATTCTCCTCTTGATGAATACTGTCTTTCACATTTAGAGTCCAGCGTTTCATAATGCAACTTTCAGGGATGAGGCGAAGGTGTTCCACCTTAAACACAGCAATCATATGAACACAAGGAAATCCTAATTCCTCAAACTTTAGACATGAGCACTTTGCTTCGATGCTTGAAGAATCAAATAACACCCTCCATCTGGATTCCGGAATATCCCATTTGCAAACAAAATGTATACGTTGGTGGTCATTTAAGCACTCTGTACTATCCACAACAAAGTTTGTTTCCTCATCTGCAATCATACAAAATTTCTCAAATGAAGCTTTTGTGTACACAGAACTCATTTGCTCCTTGTATATCTTCAACTGTTCACCTATAACAGGCTTTTTCATCTTTGATTGAAAATCTGCCTCCACCTCCCGCTGTCGGTTGTTCATTATAGAAATTTCAAAATTTCGAAAGAACTCTGTTAAGTTCTTTCTGCTAGTTAAATAACACTTCACATAGGCATTCTCACTTTCATGCCGTTGGGTTGTCCTCACACCAGCAAAAAAATGACCACGTAGATAAGCTTCTGCCCACTGGTCTCTTTTCCTATAAAGGTCACTGAGCCATTGTTGGTCACCTAGATTGTATCTATTAATTGTTTTCTTCCAAGCCTCCTCAAACTGCTTGGGGGTACCTTCCATATTCATACAGCTGTTAAAATCACCAATTAAATTTGCACAGTGACTCACTACATTCCCACTGATATGACAAGAACATAGCCGATGCCGGGCATCTGGCAAAAGATTCTTGATGGTTTTTCGCAATGCCTTATCACAACCAGTGACAACAGAAATCGGTTTTCGTTCATTCATTGCCTTCAAGAATGTATTCAACATCCACATATAAGTGCCCTTAGTCTCATCTGCTAGTAAGGCAGCAGCAAATATAACCGTTTGATGGTGGTTGTTCATACCAAAAAAGACGATAAGAGGTTTCCTATAGACATTAGTCCGATATGTAGAATCAAAAATCAGCACATCACCAAAGCAATAGTAATCAAAACGAGCCTTTGAATCCGTCCATAATAAGTTTTGAAGGTAACCACGTTCATCAACTGTGTGACTGTAAAAATAACCAGGGTCCTTTAAAGCTTTTGATTCCAAATATAGTAATGCACTGTCAGCATCCTCAGTGCTAATGGAATCTCTTCGATCAGTGTCATTATGATTCTCCCCTGCATTCCTCAGAGTAGCTACTTGAGCCTCATCACCATCTGTTACCTTTCCATGCAAACGTAAGTACATAGAGCTAGGAGATGGAGCAAGATCATGACTATGATCTCTAACAAAACATGTAACCACATATTTCCGCGTCTTACGGTCTAATTTCACCTGAAATGATGCATTGCAATTAAACCTAGTCAACTTCTTAGGTGCTCTTATCCTGTTCTCTTTGATACGTCTTCGTTCACCTTGGGCTGAACAAACAAACTTTTGGGAAACATGACATCCCTTGTAAACACACTTGTCAGATTTCCTCACACAAAAACCAATCTCACGTGCATAGTCGTAATAGAATTTGGTTGCATGATGAACCGTATCAAATTGCATTTTCCATATCTCTGCATCAGTCAATTCCCAAAGTGGCTTCTGATTATTAAATTTAAATGATGGATCATTGGCTTCAACCATTTCATTAGCCTGTACACTTTGAGATGAAGAACCTTCACTAGCTCCCCTAAGGTTTTCGGCATTCAACTCATCATTGAGATTAACACATACTTGCTTGCCTTGATCCATACCTAACACAATAAAATACAAGACATAAGATTCATACTCATCTGCACATATTATGCAATAAAATAAGATTAATGCAATGAAAATAATAATAAGTGTAAACACTTGGGTAGTGCAAATAACTACATGCATACGCTACAATATTTGTTGTCTGGATTAATGTATAGTCTATAAGATCACATATATGAAACAATATAGGAATTTTAATTACCAATACATAGAACTTGTAAAAATCAAGTATAACTGTCATACGGGATGCAAGATTATTAGTTTTAAAACCACTTAAATTTCTAGCGCTTACAGATCTAAATCTTACATCTGTAACAATTAAAATATAATTTCATCACTGAAAGTCAGAATCAAATTGCAACACTTATGAAGCAAAGAAATGCTTACAATTCCAATTTTGGATACAACAACCAAATAAATAAAAAATAGCATGTTATTTAAGGAGAGAATTGCAGGTAGACTACCTAAAATCACTTTTTTTTGGAAAAGAGATAAAGTATCATTTCATTAAAACAGAATAAAACCCAAGTACAACCAGCAGCTGTACAATGGGAGAGTATAAAGCAAATTAGACCACTGTCCCATTTGATATTACCTAAAATCACATATCTGAACCATACCAAATCAATCTGCTCCAGCTTGTTGTAGGGCTAGTGAGGGATGATGATAAAAGATTATAATTGAAGCAAAGAATAGCTGGCATTAATCTACTAATCTTAGACTTGTAAATTCTCATTTGTGACTGATAAAATTTTGTAAGTTGTCAATTACAAAAACATTTAACCAAATATATCAAACTCTGCCTTGAAAAGGAACTAAATATAATATATGCTGCACTTGCCTCCTCGAATGTAGAATGCCTTTAATTACTAGATACTAATTGAAAATTTTGACAATTTGATACTTCTACTCAAACCTGCATGTAAAAGGAAAAGCATGTAAAGTCACACATACTTGTAAATTTGAGCATCAATTTGGTGAACTGCCAGATTTTTTGGGGTTGGTTAATCTATAGTACCAAATCAATTGATTTTAGATGCTCAACAATTCTTTTGGACCATATTGTAACTTTGTTGACTATTACATCATCGGATCATCCACAACCACAGGTGGTTGTTTTCTATGGTGATATTAATGAACAAGGACGTTTCTTTGGCCTATGCAATTTGCATAAGCTAGAAATGTGTTATAGTGTAGAAGAACACTTCTTCAGCCTATGTGTGAAACTGTGAATACATAGAGATTATTCATAAAGGAAGCTTACACAGGATATAATAATGGATATCATGAAGGCTATGGGGCTGTTTTATAACAACTGAAATAGCTGAACTGAAAATCTTATTGCCTTTTTCTTTTAGTGAATAAGATTTTAAGGAGGTTGGGGGCTCCTTAATGGCTGAAGTTGAACTCAGGTAGGTTAATATACCCAAATATTTTGTTATTTGAATATTTTATCCACTAAAAGACAAAGCAATAAGTCATTCAGTTCAGAAACATTAGCCATTATCAAATGAACCACAAATCCCTTTCCACAACTGTGGCATAAAGCTGTGTTTGTTTGCAATGAAAATCTGAATTGGAAATTATCAAAAAAATGCAAATCTGAATTGGAAACAAATTTTGCACCTGGTTCTGTTCTGTATCCATCTGTTTGTGACCATGAGTTGTACTTTTACCTTATGCAAAATGTGCACTTTTTGTCGCATTTGCATCCATTATCAGTGCAAATTTTGCATCTAAAAAACTGATGAAAATTTTACACCACTTCCTCCTACCTTAATTTTCTCTCATATAGAGTGGGGGCTGGGGACCACATCAACTTGCTTCCTAACTTACTTCTCCAAATGAATAACCTTCCTCCCACCTCATTTCTCTTTCATATAAATTGCGGACCAAATCATTTTACTTCCTATTTTACTTTTTTGGACTTTTTTCCACATGAGCCTACACAATGGGGGTAGCCCATAACCCCCCCCCCCCAACCCTGGTGGTAGAAAAATTTGATCCTAAGTCTGCACTACAACAAGCCAGAGACTTCATGCAAAAGCAAACCAGGATTTGCACAGTCAATTTGCACTCCTACACTTTTTTTAGATGATTAACTAAATATTTTATTAATGAATCAGAAAATTACAAACATTACAAGCATTACAAGCATTACAAGCATCCCAAAGATAGGGTAGGAGTTACTACCCTATCACTACATCAGTATACATGTTATAAGCAAGCCTAATACAGCTGATTTCTGGTTTCCCCTTGTTTAGATAGCTAGAGTGTCAGCCAACCCGTCTTCTGTTCTCAGCGCCATTATATCTTTAATCTTATAATCCTTGTCAGCCAATTTATTTGTTTCATTTCATTTTGTAACTCCATACTGCTTTCTCCCTGTTTTCCAACCAGCCAATGACACTCCTTCCACTATCAAGTTGTTTATATTCAATTCCTTGGCCCAGTGCAGTCCTCAGAGTACAGCAAGGAATTCAGCCCTCATGGAGTCCCCTTTACCAAGAGGTCCTGAGAACAAAGCAATGATATCTCCTTTTTTTTCTAAAGACACATCCCATACCCGATGGTCCTGGATTTCCATACTGCTTCCATCGAAGTTTAACTTGATAAAACCCTCATCAGGTGGTGTCCATTATTTATGGACTTTAATTTTTCTCGAAGAATAAGCAACCACCTCTCCCCATCTCCTCCACAAACAATCTTAAGCATAAGAAGAAAACAACTGTAAAGACTTTACCCAATGAAGCATTCTAGCTATCATGCATTCCACCACTGCCTCCAGGCTCCTTTCCTTTTCATTGAAAATTCTTGCCTCCCTCCCTCTCTCTCTATAACTTTAATTTACTAATTAAAAGTACATAAGAAGCAGCCCAAAAGGAATGCTGAACCCTACAAAATAGGCACCCATGACAATGCTGTCCAAAAGAAGTCAGCCATAGTTTAGACTTGTTTAGCTAAACCATCGGCCAAGGCATTGGCTGACCTTCTAACCCAATTAAAATTTACATAAATTTCCCTTGTCAGCTACCAAGTTTCTCTTACAGCTTATCTATATGTTCATACCCCCAAGCCTCCTTCCTGCATCCATCCTATTACAAATTTTGAGTCCCTTTCTACTTCAATCCAATGGAGGCCCAATTGTTTAGACAATCTCAACCCATGTAGGAGGGCCAAAACCTCAGCTCTTAGTGATTCTCCTATGCTAGTTGGCCCCAAGAATTGGGCTAATAGTCTTCCATCTCCATCTCTTAGAACTCCCCCTACCCTTTAAGGCCTTGGATTGCCAAGTGAACTCCCATCAAAATTCAGCTTAATTCTTTGAAGTGTAGAAGGTGCCCAACTGTCCTGAACTACAAGTTTATATCTTAAAGAAGCTTCTATTGCATTATATCCCCCGGATATATCACCAACTGAGAACTCTTTAAGTAAATCTGTAAATTTCACCCAATGTGCTACCTTGATGGTAGTGCTGTCAATCGGTTCCTCCTTTAACTTTTCTTTCCCTTGAAAGATCTTGTTGTTTCTTTCTTCCCGAACCACCCACAAAGGTGCTGCTCTTGTTTCTCTTCAAAGAGTTCTTCCCCTTTTCTTCGGTTGTCTAAAAAAGCTTGCATCAAAAAGGCCTGCCGCACTAGGAGGAATTCATCTACAACCAAAGAAAGAAAAAAGCCACTCTCAAATACTAGACACAAAAGAGCAGGAAATTAGTAGGTGTTCAGTTGTCTCACCAATCACCGCAATCATGGCATAGGACACAAACATGAGGAAAAAGGCACCAATTTGGCCTTCTTTTTAAAAAATGCACCTCCAGAAAGATCAGGTAGGAGGGGTACTGGTCGTCCCTTTTTGTGAAGAGTGGGAGAGCGAGACGCTTTGGACAGGAAAGGTAGAAGGTCCTTCACAGAAGCGGTTAAGGAGAATACTTGGACGTCTGAAGGCGAGGCAGAAGTGCGGGTTGGGAAAGATGGTTTTGTCATTGTGGCTGGAGATTGTGAAAAGGAAAGAAGAGTAGATTTCCTTAAGGCATGCCTAGTTGGTGCAGTAAACTAACCCAAATCTTTGCTCGAGCTAAAGAACTGGGGTCAGAGAAAATGGGGGGTAAGAGGTGGTTTGAGACTTCAGTGGCTGCCATATTCTAGAATCCTGTTTATTTTTTCAAGTCCTGAAGAAGCTAGGAGAGTTTGGCTCTTTGGGAGTAGAAACATCGAAGGAGAGCTCCTTCATCTGGTCCCTTGGTATACGAAAAGCTTGCAGTGGAAAGAATAAGAGTGGAAATGGACAACTCTAGTCATGCGAAAGAATCAGCTGAATGGATACGCATTAAAGTAAGGTGGAAGGGAAATCCACCAACCGCGGTGTAGATTGTGGATGGAGAGGAGGTGCTGACAGTGACACTGTGGCTGGAGTTCCTACCTGTGAAAAAAAAGAGGCCAATGGCTTGCGCAGAGACTGTTGTCGCTAACCAAAGTTGGATCTGGAAAGCTTTGGCTGGGCAGGATGTACCAGAGGAGATAAGGAGGAAGTTAAAAGGCAAGGAAATTGCAACGAATGGGGATGACGGGGAGTTGATCGGAAGTGGGGAGGTAGACGGACAAGAGGAAGAGTTCCTGTCTCCTGGGAATCTTCGCAAGGGATTTTCTTCCCTTGATGTGGCATGCATCAAATGACCCTCTCTTGTGGATCTCTTGGGAAAATCAAATGGGACGGCTTCTGGTGGGGCACGTGAGCCACTTGGAGATAACCAAGTGAAGCGGGATGTTCAAATTTTAAATAAAGAAAGGCTCATTGAAGAGGTAGTGGCCCGATGCTTTGAGAGGCTAGCCCAAGTGGGGGCAAGCAGGGAAAAGATGGGGCGTGAGCAAGACCTTGTTGGGTCAAGGAGTAACCAGCTTTAAGAGGTGAGGCGGCGAGAGGTAGTTTTCGTCTAAGGGCCCGAAACCGACTCAATTTTTCCAAGTGTAAGGGAGACAGTGGCCCCCAGAGACAAGTCGAACCTGATATCAGCCTCTGATCCAAAACCGAGCCAAGTTGGTTCTGAGGATTCAGACCCAAGAGGTCCGCCCCTCATTCTGTTACCGCAAAGCTCCACTCCAGTGCGTGACAGTCCATGAAGTTTCTCGCCAGCTTTCTCGCAAAGAAGAGGAGGGAAACTATTTGCTGCAACGTTGGCAAAGGGAGGTGGTGAAGGCATGAGAGATCCATCCCATGGACACCCAAAGATTGCGGAATAAGGGGGCGAATTTCAAAAATTTTTCTCTCCCTTCAACTAGGAATCACATTCCCTGTTTAGAAAATCATATTTTCAAGGATCATTCTTGAACCTTAAACTGAATCAGATCTGAACCAAAAGGAGTAGGAGAGAATTATACCTGATACGGAGAAATAATATCTCCCAACGAAGGTGTTCACGCCCAAGGAATGATCCAAAGACTGTTCCCACTGAAGATGGCACAGTGTATGATGGAGTAGAATCAGCAGTGTTCTTCTCCAAGAACTCTGTCCTTCGCAAGAATCAGCAGGATGGAACGTGAGCACAGCTTCCTTTCAATCCTTTCTCAAAGAACTGATGTCAAGATCCAATCTTGGCTTCTCCCACAACTGGAGATCGAACTGGCAAACAGGGCGACAAGAGCAGGGAGGCGGCAAGAAGAGTATTCGCAAGGTGCAGAATTCTCTCTTCTTGTTTTCAGCACTAAAGGAAATCTGATGTCTATGATTTAGGCTGCCGCCCCCTTCTTTTGTTAACCTAGAAAGATCAGCTCCTAATCTCATTAGGAGCTGCTTATCCAAATCATATTTGGATCAGCCTTCTCTTCAGGTGATAAGGATAAACCCTTATCTTATCTGCAGATTAGATTAGCTTTCTCCTAATCTCATTAGGAGGTTTCTAAATCTAAATCACATTCAGATCTGGACTCTCTGAGTGGATAGGGTCAAGACCCTATCCTATCTGCTAATCCATCTCAGAATTCGCCCCATTATTAACTAAATAAATAGCCCAGTTCGAAATGGGCTTTAGGCCCATTAAGCTTATGTGCTCACTTAACCTTCCTAACTGCCGCCCAGTTGGGCTTCCTTGTATGGCGTGAGACCCAAGCATTGATCTACACATCAGCCACATGGGTTCGGCCCAACCTTTGTTACAAGGCCTGGCCGAATACACTGTTAAAGACAGTGCACCCCCTGAAACCCATCGAGTGGGCTCTATGGGCCCAACACTTACCCTAAGTGATCCCTGAGCCAAGCCACCTTGTAACACCCAGGGACTGTGGGCAGATGCAAGATTAGCCCATCAGGTATTATCCTCAATGGTCTTACACTTAACCTCTCAGCCCATAATGATCATGTTAGAATGTTAGAGTGATGTTCGGCTGATAAGAGTTCTTATTAGCCCATTCTTATGTTTAACTTATCTTGTAACTGGGCTTGTGTTAATGGGCCTAATCCTGTTTAATGATTTAAGTCATCTGGGTGTCCCATCACTAATCAGGGGCATCCCAGTAATTTCTTGTACCTTGTACTATATTCATCTATAAATAAAGGACTGGTCAACTGGCTAGGACAGTTCGACATTCTCTTCAGTTCTGTGGTTCTCTTCTCTTCCTTGCTACTTCGAGTATAGCTCTTCAGATTACATGGTATCAGAGCATTAGCTTCTTCCCGATTTCAGCAGGTGCACTCTCTTCTCTTGCTGTCTTTTCATCTTCTCTCTTCCTTTTCTGGGTTGCTGCAGTGAAGACCTAGGAGTGTAAGAGAGTAAAGCAAGTTCGAACCTAGGGTTTCTCTTGGTTGTAGGACTCAAGGGAAGTAAGACCCAGAAGTAGATGTCCTACTAGATTATCTCCAGCAAATAGTAGCTATTGGGCTACTAAGAGAGGTCTGTATAGGACAGACCGAGTTGAGGACTGATTTCAGCAGTCCTAGCACTAGCCGAAAGGGGGAGAGCTTCCTCTACAGTTGCAGCTTCGTGCTCCAGCAAGACTTGCGCAGAACAAGTGGTAAAGACTTAGCCTTCTCTACAGTTGCAGCTTCGTGCCCTAGCAAGACTTGGGCAGAACTGTGGTAACTTTAGTTACAGATTTTCTTCAGGTCGGTTATCAGTCCTACTTTGCGAACTTCAGTTACTGCACTGCACAGTTACTTCAGGTTGCAGAACAAGCCCTAACTGAAGTAACTTCAGTTACTAGCACTGTGAACTGGTTCAGTTACAGCCCTGTACTTGCTACTTCGGCCAGTCCTAAACAGCACTACACAGTACCCGAACTGTGAACACTTCTACCAACACTATGAACACTGTGACCACTTCAGCCAGTCCTAAACAGAACCACCTACAGCACTGTGAACAACTCTTGGACTGAAGTCAGGATGTCCTCACTATCCGGTGAAGTTTCCTCTAGAGATAACAGACCTGTTACAAGGTCCTCAAACCTGGAAAACCCTAATCTGCACAGCTTGCAGATTACAAGTGTGCTGCTAGATGAGTATAACTTCAGAGAGTGGTCTGTCTCAGCAATGCTGTTCATTACCTCTCGTGAGCTCATAGGATATTTGGATGGAGACAAGAAACAACCAGAAATTGGTAGTCCTGAATACACCGTGTGGCGCAAGGAAAATGCCACAGTCATGTCTTGGTTGCTGGCCTCTATGACTCCTAGGGTGGCCAGAACTGTTCATCACTTCCCCACAGCTGCTAAAATTTGGTAGAAAGTATCTAAGACATATGGCCAGAAAAAGAACAATGCTAGAATCTACAGGCTGAACCAAGACATTGCAGCCCTAAGGCAAGGAGACATGTCCGTGGCAACCTACTTTGCAACACTGGAAGGCCTCTGGGAAGAGCTTGACCACCATTTGATTTTGGATTGGGAAAATGCCAATGATAAGGGGAGGCATGATAAGCAGATTGAGGAGGGCAGAGCCTTCAAGTTTCTGGCGGGTCTTGACCCTATATATGAAGGTATAAGGTCACAGATTCTAGGGAGAGATGAATTAGCTGAGCTTCACCATGTCTACTACCTGGTGAGGAATGAAGAAGTAAGGAGAAAGGAGATGCAAGTTGACTCCAAGACACAGTCAACAGAACTACCTGGAGAACATTCAGCCTTAGTCTCCACTAAGGGGAATAGATTTTCAGACAAGAAGTCCCTCAAGTGTACACATTGTGGTGGTGAGAAACACACAAAGGAGAAATGTTGGGTCTTGTACCCTCATCTGAAGCCAGCTGCTCTGAGAAAGGACAAAAGGCAACATAAGGGCCACACACCAAGTGGGAATCTTGCCACCAACAACAGTAGTGACAACTCACAGAGTATTCAGACAGTGTCATCTTCCACCGCAAGGTAGGCTGCCGACTCCTCTGGACCAAGTACTTTGGGCTTCACAGCTAGTGAGGTAGAGGTTCTCAGTCAGGCATTAGCCCGTCTAAAGAACAATTCTTTAGCTTCCACCTCTCTTGCCAAATCAGGTACAGCCTCTGCATTTAGTGCATCTAGTTCCATTAATTCTACCTCTTGGGTGATTGATTCCGGAGCCACTGACCATATGACACATATGTCCTCCTTATTCTCCACATATCATTTGTTGTCTGGCCAGGATAAGATGAGAGTAGCTGATGGGTCCCTCTCCACCATCTCTGGAAAGGGGGTGGTTGACCTAAGCAAAGATCTCTCTCTTAAATCAATCCTACATGTTCCTAGTCTTACCTCAAATCTGTTGTCTGTTTCAAAGCTTACAAAAAACTTGAACTGCAGTATAACTTTCTTTCCTTCTCATTGTGTCTTCCAGGACAGATTGACGAGGAGAACGATTGGGAGTGGTCATGAGTATGGGGGCCCCTACTATTTTGATGAAGATGTCAGCTCAGCCTTGCAAGCTTCTACTACTAGTCCGGAAAGTGTGGAGTCAATAGCTAGGCTGCACTTGTGGCATGCTAGGCTAGGTCATTTGTCCATTTCTTCCTTAGCAATGTTGTTTCCCGAATTATGTAAGGGCATTCCGAGTCAGAGTTTAATTTGTGATGTGTGTCAAATGTCAAAACAATGTAGATCAATGTATCCAATTTCTAGTAATGAAATTCAAGCCCCTTTTGATTTGGTTCATTCTGATGTTTGGGGTCCTTCACCCATTGTTTCCATTGATGGCTTCCGTTACTTTATCAGTTTTATTGACCATTATTCTCGGTGCACTTGGATTTATCTGTTGAAAGGACGTGATGAAGATCCCCGGATAACTATGATGTTTTGCAAGATGGTTGAAACACAATTTGACAAAAAGATCAAGCAATTCCGTTCAGACAATGCAGCTGAATACTTTGAAAGATCCCTGAACTCATTCATGGAAGATGCAGGCATGTTACATCAATCATCATGTGCTTACACCCCTCAGCAAAATGGGGTCGCTGAGCGCAAGAACAGGCATCTATTGGAGACAGCTCGAGCCCTTCTTTTCCAGTACAATGTGCCCAAGCAATATTGGTCTCAAGCTGTTCTCACTGCATCATACCTGATAAATCGGATGCCATCTAAGGTATTGGGTATGAAGACCCCTTTCTCTGTTTTGTGTCCCACTCTTCCAGAATTTCCTCTTCCCCCGCGGGTTTTTGGTTGTACATGCTTCATACATGTGAAAGATCCAAAGAAGACCAAACTGGATCCTAAGGCTACAAAGGGAATATTTTTGGGGTACTCTCCTATGCAGAAGGGGTATAAGTGTTATGATCCTGTCTCCAAGAAAAAATATGTCACCAAGGATGTAGCCTTTTTTGAGTCTCAACCCTATTTCCAATCTTCTCAGAATCCTCTTCAGGGGGAGAGTAGTGGGTTGGAAGAGGATTCTCATTCTCCCTTCTTTTTTGTTCCCATTTCATAACCTTCCACTACTACTAGCTGTAACATTCCGGATCAACCTAGTGAGACTTCCACTGTGCCAGTTGCTTCTCCAGATTCGGCTGATGCTTCTGAAGGTTCCAGTAAACAAGAGAAAGAGATACTTAAATACAGTAGAAGGAAGAAGGCCCCTCAACCTCATGATTGCAACCAGTTGAACTCAGATCAATCTGTCTCTGCAATCCAAGGTAATTCTGATTCACTCAATTCAAATTTGGATCTTCCTATTGCTCTCCGTAAGCCTGTTCGTTCTTGTACCACTCGGCATCCCATAGCCAATTATGTTTCTTACTCACACTTATCCCCTGCCTATCATTCCTTTGTGTCTGCTCTTTCCTCTGTATGTGTCCCTTCCAGGTATTCAGAGGCGGCATCTGATCCAAGGTGGAAAGAAGCCATGAATGAGGAGATGAAAGCCCTAATGAAAGCAAGGACATGGGAATTGGTGGACCTGCCAGAAGGGAAAGGCACTGTTGGGTGCAAGTGGGTATTCATAGTAAAGCACAGGGAAGATGGGTCAATTGAGAGGTACAAGGCCAGACTTGTAGCAAAGGGATTTACACAAAAGGAAGGAATTGACTACAAGGAAACCTTTGCCCCAGTAGCAAAGCTCAACACAATAAGGGTTTTACTGTCACTAGCAGCAAAATTCTCTTGGGAACTTCATCAGCTGGATGTGAAGAATGCCTTCCTAAATGGTGATCTTCATGAAGAGGTATTCATGGAACCCCCACCTGGATATGATGTTGGAAAGAAGGTATGTAAACTAAGAAAAGCATTATATGGTTTGAAGCAATCTCCCCGGGCATGGTTTGAGAGACTTTGTTTGGCCATGAAGAAAGTAGGGTACACTCAGAGCAATGCAGATCATACATTGTTTACAAGGAAACAGGATGACAAACTTACAACACTCATTGTGTATGTGGATGATATGGTGATTACTGGAAATGATGTGAAAGAGATGAAGAGGCTGAAGGAGTTCTTAGCATCAGAATTTGAGATCAAAGACCTGGGAAATCTGAGATACTTTCTTGGAATTGAAGTTGCTAGATCAAGAAAAGGAATCTACATATGTCAAAGAAAGTATGTGCTAGATCTCCTAGAGGAAACAGGCATGATGGGGTGCAGGCCAGCAGACACTCCAATAGAACCAAGCCATGGATTACAATAATCAATGGGTGAGGAATACTGTGATAAGGAAAGGTACCAAAAGTTGGTAGGAAAACTGATATACTTATCCCTTACTCTGCCAGACATTGCCTATGCAGTGCATGTTGTCAGTCAATTCATGCACTCACCAAAGACCCCTCATATGAGAGCAGTGGAAAGAATCCTCAGATACTTGAAGACTTGCCCAGGGAAACGAATTCTATTCAGAAAAAACAGCAGACTTGAAATTGAAGCCTACACTGATGCTGATTGGGCTGGGTCTGTTGGAGACAGAAAATCAACCTCAGGTTACTGTACATTCTTGGGAGGAAACCTAGTCACATGGCGTAGTAAGAAGCAGAATGTTGTGGCTAGATCAAGTGCAGAAGCAGAATACCGGGCTATGGCACACGGGGTTGCTGAACTCTTATGGCTCAGGACTCTCCTTAATGAGCTTGGTATCAAGACTGAGGGTCCTCTCAAGCTGTATTGTGATAATAAAGCTGCTATCAACATTGCCAACAATCCTGTGTAGCATGACAGGACAAAACATATTGAAATTGATCAACACTTTGTCAGAGAGAGAATTATTTCAGGAGAACTCTGTGTGCCTTATACTCCATCAGAGATGCAGATTGCAGATGTATTAACTAAAGGGCTGGCATCAATGAAGTTCAGGGACATACTTGGCAAGCTAAACATGATTGATATCCATGCTTAGCTTGAGGGGGAGTGTTAGAATGTTAGAGTGATGTTCGACTGATAAGAGTTCTTATTAGCCCATTCTTATGTTTAACTTATCTTGTAACTGGGCTTGTGTTAATGGGCCTAATCCTGTTTAATGATTTAAGTCATCTGGGTGTCTCATCACTAATCAGGGGCATCCCCCGTCATGATACACTTGCATCCCAACCATTACCTATCCGTCTATGAATGCTTACTATTACCTTGCTCCATAGCCTTTCTTTCTCCACAACCATTTCCCCAATATAAAGATAAGTTCTTTAATTTCACCTCTGATTCCTAGACCTAGGGATATCAACGGGTTGGATCCAAATAGAACTAAAACCAGCCTGACAAGAAATACCAAAGACCCATAACTGAACCAGACCCGAGAGGATCTGTAATTTTAGACCTAGAACCGAACTAATCAGTGTTTTGGAATGGTAGAATACTAATATATTTCATTCTATTACCAATCGGCATATTTATACAGTAAGCTGCTGCAATAAATAGAAAGAAAAGAAAATAGAAAGTAGAAAAATAGAAAGAAAAGAAAATAGAAAGTAGAAAAATAGAAAGAAAAGAAAATAGAAAGTACAAGAATAGAAAGAAAGAAATAGAAAGAAAAACTTTCTAAACCAATCCTTCCATAATCCTAGGAATATATACAATTCTATTTTTACACAACTACCAAATATAGATCTGCACCAATAACCCCACGTTTTCCAACACTCCCCCTCAAGCTAGTGAATAGAGATCCTCCATTCCCAGCTTGGCTATAATTCTTCGAAAGTCTGTACTATTGAGCCCTTTAGTAAGTACATCGGCCAATTGTCCTTTTGTAGACACATAGGGAGTGCAAATCAACTTGCTGTCCAGTTTCTCTTTAATAAAGTGCCGGTCAATTTCGATGTGCTTCGTCCTGTCATGTTGAACAAGATTGTGAGCAATATTGATGGCTGACTTGTAATCACAATATAGTTTCATAGGCTCTTCTTGTGGAATCTTCAGGTCTTCTTAAATTATCTTCAACCAAAATAATTCACACACTCCTTGTGCCATAGCCCTGAATTCTGCCTCTGCACATGACCGAGCCACTACATTTTGCTTCTTACTCCTCCAAGTGACTAAGTTTCCTCCCAAAAAGGTACAGTATCCAAAAGTGGACCGTCTATCTACTGGAGATCTTGCATAATCGGCATCTGTATATGCTTCAAGAGCCAGTCCCCCATTTCTTCTGAATAAAATTCCTTTTCTAGGATTGGCTTTAGTTGAAAACAGTTCACTTGATGTATGGAACTGTTTGAGATTAGATGCAAAACAGAAACTAAACAAACAAGAGAGGAAGAGAAGAGAGAGAGCTGGCGGCAATGAGTGTTAGAGAGTGAGAGTTTCGAACATATCCTCACTCTAACACTCTAAACATTTTATTAAGGTGTTAATCTTTGATAAATTACAGAGAGGCCCTTGAGTGGGCAGAAAAATACAAAAAACAGAACATTACAGAGTATGGGCCCAGAATAAGGCCCATAACAAAGAGAAACATAACATAACATGAAATGACAGTCTATGGGCCATTCGGCCCATCTCCTCTATACGCCCCCTCAAACTGAGCATAGATGTTAATCATGCCCAGCTTGCCAGTGTCATGTTAAAGCCTTGCCTTGGAAATGCCCTTGGTGAGAAAATCTGCCAATTGTCCTTCAGAAGTAATGAATGGAAGACACACTTCACCGGAGGAGACTCTCGAATAAAGTGTCGATCAACCTCAATATGTTTGGTTCGATCATGTTGTACCGGGTTGTGAGCAATGTTGACGGCAGCTTGATTATCAAAGTACAACATCATGGGTTTGTCATGATCAATCCCAAGTTCTTCCATTAAGGACCTTAGCCACAACAATTCCAAGACTCCATGTGCCATGGCCCTATACTCTGCTTCTGCGGAGGATCGGGCCACAACAGATTGTTTCTTACTCCTCCAAGAGACAACATTACCAGCCACTAGACTGCAATGCCCTGAAGTAGATCTTCTATCATCAATATTTCCAGCCCAATCAGCATCAGTATAGGCTTCAAGTTTCAGATGACCATGCTTGGTAAATAGAATTCCTTTTCCTGGAAAGCCTTTCAGATAGCACAAAATCCGTTTTGTTGCTGCCATATGAGTATCTCTAGGAGCATGCATGAACTGGCTAATGCAACCGACAGCATACGCAATATCTGGCCTAGTCATGCACAGATACAGAAGCTTCCCAAAAGTCTCTGAAAGACCCCTTTGTCTTCCAACAAAGTTCCATCCGAAGCTGAAAGTTTGTGACTCATATCAATGGGAGTTGCAACAAAGTTCCATCAGACAACAAATCAAGGACATATTTCCTTTGGGAAATAAGAATCCCATCCTTGGATTTGGCAACTTCTATGCCAAGGAAGTATCTCAACTCCCCCAGATCCTTAATCTCAAATTCTGTACGGAGGAAAGACTTAAGAGCCAGAGTGCCTGAGGCATCATCACCAGTCACTATAATGTCATCCACATACACAATGAGATACACTGCTAGAGATCCACTTTTCTTTACAAACAGAGTATGATCTGATTATGTCTGAACATAGTCGAATTTAACAAGTGCAGCTCTAAATCTCTCAAACCAGGCTCTAGGAGATTGTTTGAGACCATAAAGTGATTTCTTCAATTTACATACCTTTCCTTGCATATCTTTCTCATACATTCCTGGAGGAAGACACATGTAGACCTCCTCATCTAAGTCACCATTCAGAAATGCATTCTTTACATCTAACTGATAGAGAGGCCAATCAAAGTGAACTGCCAGAGATAAAAGAACCCTCACAGATGTCATCTTGGCAACAGGGGCAAAAGTCTCCAGGTAGTCAATCCCATATGTCTGTGTGTAGCCTTTTGCAATAAGTCTGGCCTTGTACCTCTCAATAGTTCCATCAGCCCTGTATTTAATGGTAAAGATCCACTTGCACCCAACTGGATCCTTCCCTTCAGGCAAATCCACCACCTCCCAAGTACCATTTGCATGTAGAGCATCCGTTTCAGTCTTCATGGCATCTCTCCATTCTGGAATCCCAAGAGAGCTTCTGAGACAGACCTAGGAATGGGGTTAGAAGCAACAGAAGAGAGGTAGGCAAAGTATGAAGGAGAAAGCAGATCATAAGAAAGGTGTTTGGAAATGCAGTGTGCAGTACACTTCCGCTTCCCTTTCCTAACAGCAATGGGGACATCAAGGTCTGGGAAGGATGATTCCAAAGGAGCTGAAGCAGTACCTGTTATCTCATCTGTGATTGAAAATGTATGAGCCTCATCTGTTGTAAGGGAAACTACTTGCTCATTCCTGGATCTCTGCCTCTGATACACTTTGGGATTATGGGTAGGACAAGGAGGTAAAGAAATAGGGGCACTAGGACAAGAGGTATGAAGTAATTGATCCTCCTTTGATTCATTTGGTGAGGATACAGGTTTGTCAAGAGGCTCAACTGGGACAAGAAGAGGAAGAGCAAAAACTTGTGACAGACTCTCCCCCTGTGGACAATGTCCTTCCTGAGATGAACCATAAAAAGGAGAAAGTTCATCAAAGGTAACATCCATAGAAACATGTTGGGTGCTAGTCTTTGGATCAAAACAACAATAACCCTTTTGTGTGGGGGAGTAACCAAAGAAGATACATTTGTGGGCTTTCGGTTCAAACTTATGTCTCTGCACACTTGGAATGTGACATAGCAGGTACAGTCAAACACACGAAGAGGAATTGGGAAGAGATCCTTGTCTGGATGAAGAAGACAGAAGGGGGATTTAAACCCTAAAACCCTAGATGGCATACGGTTTATGAGATAGGTAGCAGTAAGTACAGCATCACCCCAAAATCTTGTGGGAACATGTGAGGCAAACAAAAGGCTCCTTGCAACTTCAACAATATGACTATTTTTCCTCTCAGCAACTCCATTTTGTTCAGGGGTTTAACACAGGAGCTTTGATGAATAACCCCCATGTCAGAGAAATACAAGGATAAACTCTTCTCAAAATACTCTTTTGCATTGTCAGATCTGAAAACCTTAATTCTGGTATCAAATTGAGTTAAAACAAGCTCATGAAATTGCCTCACAAGTCTTGGGACTTCATCCCGGGATTTCATTAAGTATATCCAAGTGAATCTAGAAAAGTCATCAATAAACAGGATAAAATATCTATAACCCCCCATAGAGGATAAGTGGTAAGGCCCCCACACATCAGAGTGCACAATATGAAAAGGAAAAGATGATCTTTTATTACTCACTGGATAATTTTTTCTACAATGCTTTGACAACTGACAAGACTCACAATTGAGACTGGACACACTGACTCCCTTAAACAGTTTGGGAAACAAATGACTTAAAGCAGAAAAAGGTAAATGACCCAACCGACAATGACTCAACATAATTTGACTGACAGACTCTGGAAAAGTAGAACCAAAAGCAACATTCTTGGGATGATCAAAGCATTGGCCAGGGGTGTCGAGCAAGTATATTCCATTCGCTTCATGGCCACTCCCAATCACCTTCTGAGACTTCAGGTCCTGAAACACACAGTGAGAAGGGAAAAAGGTTACACAACAATTCAATGACTTGGTCAAGCTACTTACAGATAATAAGTTGGTATTTAATTTAGGTACATGAAGAGTGGAAGATAAGAGTAAGGAGTCTATAGCCTTTACAGTTCCCTTGCCAGAAATAGGGCAAGAGAACCATCAGCTAAGGTGATTTTGTCACGACCAGGAAGTAAATCATATGAAACAAACAAAGTGGAAAGGTTGGTCATGTGATCAGAAACACCCGAGTCTATGATCCATGGGGTTTTGAGATTACCTGAGGTGGATGCATGGTTAGCAGAAGCCCTTATACCTGAGTGAGCAAATGTGGTGGTGGCTGGACTTCCAGAAGGGTTGGATGATGAAGTTACACCTTCAAGCTGGCTGATCATCTTTCCAAACTTCTCATATTCAGCTTTCATGGCTGCCAACTGTGCACTGGTAGACTCAACCTCTGTATCTGTGCTTGTGGCTGCATGTGCACTTCGTGTCTTTCTACTATCATTCTTCTTCTGGAATCTGATAGGAACAAGATTGGGATGCAATTTCCAGCACTTGTCCTTTGTGTGTTTCGGCTTCTTACAATATTCACACACCACCTCCTTTCCTGTGCCACTGTGAGCTCCTACTTTCTTCACTGCTGACCAAAGCATATGCTTGTGACAATGAAACATCTTCCTTGGACAAGATGTTTTGCTTTGTAATGTCATATTCAGAGTTCAGCCCTGTCAAGAACTCAAAGACCCTATTCCTTTCAACCAATTTCCTGTATGTTTCAACATCCTTAAGGGTATCCCATGTCACAGCCTCTATCAAATCAATCTCTTGCCATAGAGATTTCAGGGTTGAGAAGTATGTTGCAAGTGACTTCTCCCCCTGCCTTAGATTCTTCACATCACTTCTCAGTTTGTAGGCTCTAGCAACATTCAACTTCTGGGAGTAAGTTTCTGCAACACTATCCCAGATTTCTTTAGCCGAGTTCATCCACAGATAATGTTGGCTAATCTGTGGCTGCATTGAGTTCACAAGCCACCCAATCACTGTGTAATTCTCCTGCACCCATTTCTCATAAGAGGGATCCTCCTCTAGGGGAGCTTTCTTGCTCCCAGAGATAAACCCCCACTTTCCTCTACTGCAAATATGAATTTTTACGGATTGTGACCAGGCCAAATAATTGGTTCCATCCAGTTTAACTGTAGTTACAGCCAACAAGGAATCAGTTGTAGTTCCCGAATTATGTCCATATTCAGCAGTGCTCTTGTTCTCAATTTCTAAGAAGTCCATTATGTAACAGCTTCAATTAGGGTTTCGGCAAACCTTCCAAAAGTGACCTAATTTCAAAGAACTCAGATTGGGTTGAAACAATAGCAAACACAGCAACACACAAACTCAGTTCAGATTTGACAGCCGTGAGAACCAAGTTCAGTGGCAGCACTTTCAAGGAGAAGAAACCCTGATTCAGCCTTCAAGGAACAATCAGCAGGCCTCCAAACAATATGTATCCTTGGTTCCCAACAATAATTTCCCAAGGAGAACAAAAAATACAGTCCACAGTACCTAAGAGGACTTTTTACAAACACTATGTATGCAACAGTCAACACTTCACTGTTAACCTAGCAGAAATCACTTCAAGAACACTCCGTCTAGGTCCAAGAAGTAGCTGAACTAAAGTAGAGGCTTGTACCACTTAGTTTAGATCAGTTTTCAGCAGTTTTGGAAGTCCAATAACAGCCGAACCACACTTCCAGAATAACCCAGAAATTTCTGAGTAGAATCAGTCCAGCAACAGTGGGCCGAATGGAGGTGTGCTTTGAATGCTTTAACAGTCCTCCCAAATAACAAAATAACTCAGCAAAGAACTGAGAAAACAACTTACAGTATCTCTGGTTTGAACTTCAAACCAAGCCGAACACTTTGCTCTCTGAGCTAGCTTCGAAATCCCCTTTTTCTGATTTCAAATCAGGCTGGAAAACTTGCTCTCTGATTCTTCCTGGTCACCGAACCCTTCTCCAAGTGTATAGAAACTTGGGCACCCTCCAATGACCTTCAAGAACCAGGCGAATGACTGTAAACATTCAGCCCTAGAACATCCTCATGCAGTTGGCTGAACTAGAACCACATGAGGGACACGCCAAGCAATGACCCGCTCTGATACCAAGTTGAAAACAGTTCACTTGATGTATGGAACTGTTTGAGATTAGATGCAAAACAGAAACTAAACAAACAAGAGAGGAAGAGAAGAGAGAGAGCTGACAGCAATGAGTGTTAAAGAGTGAGAGTTTCGAACATAACCTCACTCTAACACTCTAAACATTTTATTAAGGTGTTAATCTTTGATAAATTACAAAGAGGCCCTTGAGTGGGCAGAAAAATACAAAAAACATAACATTACAGAGTATGGGCCCAGAATAAGGCCCATAACAAAGAGAAACATAACATAACATGAAATGACAGTCTATGGGCCATTCGGCCCATCTCCTCTACAGCTTTCAAATAGTGCAGAATTCGATGAACAGCCTGCAGATGAACTTCTTTAGGATTATGCATAAACTGACTTATTACACTTATAGCATATGCAATATCCGGTCGTGTATGTGCAAGATAAATGAGTTTTCCAATTAGTCTTTGGAACATCTCCTTGTCTACACTTGCATTCTCGTTGGCCTCTCCAAGTTTATGATTGGGATCTATAGGTGTGGAAGCTGGTTTACATGCCATATTTCCTGTTTCTCTCAAAAGATCAACAACATACTTTTGTTGAGAGATAAAGATGCCTTGTTTAGAATGTGCAACTTCAATTCCGAGAAAATACTTTAGTCTCCCCAAATCTTTTATCTCAAATTCTCTGGCAAGGCAGTTTTTTAATGCTTCCTTCTCCTTTTTATCATTCCTAGTAACGATTATATCGTCCACATAGACTAATAGTGCAGTAACTCCCCCTGAGGCTGTGTGTTTGATAAACAATGTGTGGTCACCTTAACTTTGCTTGTAACCTGTACTAAGCATCACCTTCGTAAACCTTCCAAACCATGCTCTTGGAGATTGTTTGAGACCGTATAGTGCTTTCTTCAACCTACAAACTTTGTTCCCTTTAATGCCTTCTCCAAAACCCGGTGGAATGTCCATGTATATCTCCTCTTCTAGATCACCATGGAGAAGCACATTCTTTACATCAAACTGTTGCAAATCCCAATTATAGTTAGCAGCCAACGACAGTAACACCCTTACTGTATTCATTTTAGTTACTGAGGCAAAAGTCTCCTGATAATCTACCCCATAAGTCTGTGTATATTTGGCTACCAGTCGTGCTTTGTACCTTTCTAATGACCCATCAGATTTGTACTTAATTGTAAACACCCATTTACAACCTACCGTCTTCTTGTTTCTTGGTAGATCCACAACTTCCCATGTGTTGTTTTTTTCTAGTGCCTCAATTTCCACTCTCATGGCTTTTCTCCACTCCTTATTAGAAAGTGCCTCGGCTAGAGTATTAGGAATTGGAATGGTGTTAAGGCTGGCTAGAAAACTTTTATGGGATTTAGAGAATCTTTGGAATGATACAGATTTGGCTAAAGGGTACAATGGGCGTTCGGTACATTCTCTGGTTCCTTTTCTCAGTGCAATAGGTAGGTCATACTCATACTCAGACTGTGAAGGTGTAGGTTCAGGTTCTGAGCATCCCTCAGTTCTAGGATTAGGAGTTGAATCTTGGACTTGCATAAGTTGAGGATCTGGATTTCTTCTCCTAGAGTAAACCTGCATATATCTCACATTATCATGCACATCATTTGTGGGGTTAACAGTGTCCGAATTTGGTTCAATGGTCGGGTTGTTTGACTCTTGTTGAGACTCGGGAACGTGGGGCTCAAAGGAATGTGACTAGAGAGATGTGATTCTTGACGATTGGATGTCTGTGAGGAGGGTAATACATCTAGGGAGAAAGGACTTGTGACCCAAAGATCCGAGGCCTTATCTTCCATTAATGAGGGCTCCCCCTGAAGATAAGGTTGAGTGAAAAAAGATTTTCCTTCCTCAAATGTGAAATCGATGGAGGTGTAGAATTTTCTGGTGGCTGGATGATAACATTTATAACCTTTCTGAGTTGGAGAATATCCCAAGAAGACACACCTGATTACTCGTGGGTCTAATTTTCCCTTATTATGGACATGAACAAAGGCAGTGCAGCCAAAAATTCTTGGTGTGAGATTATTTGAGGTTCAAATATCATGGTAAAATTGAGAAAGGACTTGTATTGAGCTTCGGTTGTCAAGAACTTTAGATGGTAGTCTATTTATGGTGTAGGCAGCAGTAAGGACAGCTTCCCCCCAATAATGTTTTGGCACCTGATTTTGAAAGAGAAAGGCTCGGGTGGTTTGCAAAAGATGGCCATTTTTTCTCTCAGCTATCCCATTCTGTTGGGGAGTGTTAACACAGGAGGATTCATGCACAATGCCTTCTTTCTGAAAAAATGGGGACAAATTCTGATTAAAATAATCTGTAGAATTATCAGATCGAAACCTTTAAATTCTCACACCAAACTGAGTTTGGACCATGTTATGAAAGTTGGCAAGAATCGTACCCACATCAGATTTAGACTTAAGAAGAAAAATCCAAGTGACCCTAGTGCAATCGTCAATAAAGGTGACGAACCATCTAGAACCAATAATGTTGGGAATTTGAGAAGGGCCCCATATATCCGAATGAATCAAATAAAAAGGAGTTGAAGATCTTTTATTGCTGATTGGGAAAGAAACCCTTTTGTGCTTAGCAAGTTCACAAACATCACAATAAAAGGTTTCAACATCAATTTCTTTAAACAAGGAAGGAAGCATTGTTTTTAAAACAGGAAATGAAGGATGACCGAAACGGAAGTGATGACGCCAGATTAAATCTTTATTGGAGGTAGATAAGAATGACTCGTGTGTGACATGCATAACAGTGTGAGACGGTTTGCTGGTTGCTTCAAGGTAGTAGAGTCCATCCCTTTCCTTGGCAAGTTCAATCTTCTTCCCCGAAACCTGGTCCCAAAATACACAGTAAGAAGGAAAGAACACAACATTGCAGTTCACATCCTAGGTGAGTTTATGTATAGAGATAAGGCTAGTGGATAACTTAGGAACATGAAGCACATTTTTAAGCAATAGGGATGGAGTAATTTGAATATTCCCAATCCCTGCCACTGTGGTGAAAGAACCATCAGCAACATAAATTTTTCTATTACTAGGATAGGGTGTATAGGTGAGAAAATGTAGTGAAGAGGGTGTCGTGTGGTCAGTAGCTCCAGAATCAAGAATCCATGGAAAAACACTAGCCGAGGCATGTAATCCTAGAGATAAAGACTCACCTGAGAGAGCAAGAGAGGTAGAACCGCTTCCTAGTTTTAAGGATTTCAGGAAGCTCCTTAGCCTTTCAATTTCTTCATCATTAAATGGTCCCCGACTTGAGTGTTCTTGCTGCGGGGTTGTGGAGACATTATGGGCCTGTTGAACTCCTTTTGAAACTCCTCGATTTCCCCATTCCTTGTTGGATGTGGGAGGTTTCCCATGAAGTTTCCCGCACCGATCTTTTGTGTGTCTAGCTTCTTGCAATAGGTGCACCAGAGGTTATTGTTAGAGTCACAGGTAGTTGTGTCACGAGCCAAGTTGTGATTGTTCTCACCCTTTGAACCACTGTAACTTCCTCCCCTTGCCACCATGGCTGAGCCTTCGAGATCTTTATGCTCAAGCATGATTCCACGGCGGCTTTCCTCAGCTCTGACAAGGGTTATGACTTCATTCAATGGAGGCACTTCTTCTTTGCCAAGAATTTGTATTCGGACCTGATCAAATTCAGCATTCAGTCCGACCAAAAAATCATACATCCTATCTCTTTCAATAAAATTCTTCAAGATCACAGCATCATCAGGGCACTTTGTCTCAAGAACCCGATAATGATCAAGCTCATGCCATAAATTTTGCAGCAGATTTGCATACTCTATAACACTTCTGCTCCCTTGTTTGGCCGCCACTGTCTTCACTTTGACCTCATAGACACGAGAAGCGTCATGGGCTTTGGAATAGGTCTGTCAGACAGCATCCCAAATAGCCTTTGCAGAGGGAAGAAAGAGGGAAGAAACATACAAGTATCACTAATCTCGGGTGTCATTGAACTCCACAACCATGACATAATCATGGAGTCCTCTTCGTCCCAAGCATCAAAATTTGGCTCGCCCAACTTTGGCCCTGTTCCAAGAAGGTGACTAATTTTTCCTTTTTCCCTTCAAATAGGTACGCACTAGTTGTGACCACTTCAAGTAGTTCTGGCCATTCAGTCTATATGTTGCCTGAATATTCTGTAAATCACCAGTGTGAGGATGAGAATTTGTTGCTCCTTCATCGGTTTGGACGGGAGCACTTGTTGCAGTCATGTCGGACATTGTTAATGGAGGAAAAATAAGGCCAGCAGGAAAGGAGAATAAAGGAGGGAAGAACTGGCCGGAATAAAGGAGAATAAGGAACACTTCTGGTTACAGATCAACACTGAAGGCCAGAAGATAAAAACACGAAAAACTGGCAATGAAGGCCGAAAAAAAATCTCAAGGTTAACAAACCTAGAGCTCTGATACCATGTTTTGGAATGGTAGAATACTGATATATTTCATTCTATTGCCAATCAGCATATTTATACAGTAAGTTGCTGCAATAAATAGAAAGAAAAAAAAAATGGAAAGAAAAGAAAATAGAAAGTAGAAAAATAGAAAGAAAAGAAAATAGAAAGTAGAAAAATAGAAAGTACAAGAATAGAAAGAAAAACTTTCTAAATCAATCCTTCCACAATCCTAGGAATATATACAATTCTATTTTTACACAACTACCAAATATAGATCTGCACCAATAACCCCATGTTTTCCAACAATCAGTTCTCGGGACAATCAAGTCTAACCCGATGGGCCCAATTATAATAAACATGCTAAAAATACCATATATTATATTAATTTATTTAATATATATGTATAGCTTGGGTTGGGTCAGAGTTGGTTCGGGACTGGGTAAAACCGGTTTCGAACCGATAATAATCGGCACAAAAAATCAGGAACCGGAACCGATGGGTCGGTTCAAGTTCCTGGAACCAAAACCAAACCTAATCAGTTTGAGTCCGTCAGGTCAAACCCAACCCATTGACAGCCCTACCTAGACCTCCTTGTCTTTTACTCCTACTGCACCAAAGGATCCTTCTTCCTTTCACCCAGTTCCCACCAAAAAAAAAACTCATTATTCATTCCAACTCCTTTGCTATCTTGCACGGTACTTTAAACACTAAAATGTAATAGAATGGAAGGTTTACCAGGGCAGATTTTATCAAAGTTATCCTACCCCAAGGAGATGTAGTTTCTTTTCCAGGATGTTAGCTTCTTCTTGGCCCTCTTCAAGATAGACAAGTAGAATTCCAAAACCTACTCTCCTTTTAGGAATTCCTAAAAGATCCTTAGTTCATCTTCCTCTATATTAACTTTGGCAAGACAGCTTTTAGCAAAGCTTATCTTAAGATTGAACATCCTCTCAAAAAGTCTTACCACTATCCTCAAATTCCTAACCTATTGGCTATTATTGCTCATCATTATCCTCACAAAATGATAATATCATCAACAAATTGGAGGTCTGCACCCACTATTCCGTCTCTTCCCACTCTCTAACCCCTAATCAGTTGCATACTATCAGCCCTAGAGATCAAATTGCTCAAAACATCTGCTACAAGGGTAAAGAGAAAAGGCGGGAGTGAGTCTCCTTGCCTAAGGCCCCTACAGAATGGAAAGAAATCCCTGGCTACCCCATTTACTAACATCAAATGATGGCAAGTTTATAGGCAGACCCTAATTCATTTGTACCACCTATCACCAAACCCATACTTACTCAAAATTTCTATCAAAAAGGGCTAGTCTACTAGATCATAGGCATTTTCAATGTCCAACTTGCAAACCAAACCTTTCCTACCCAATATTTTCTTTTTCTCCACACACTCAATGGTAATCAAAATTTGATCCATAATTTGCCTATCCTAAACAAAGGCACCTTAAATTTGAAGTGATTACGGTCGGGAGTACCTTTTAATCCTCAAAGAAAGAGACTTTGTAGTTATCTTGTACAAGGTATGGACAAGGCTTATTGGTCTATACACTCCTAGGAGCAAAGCTTCCTGGTTATTTGGTACCAACACTAAAAAAAGTACCATTAACTCCTTGACTTATGATACCTCTTTAAAACAATTCTTTGAAGACCTTAACCAAATCTCCCTTCAAAATTTCCCAGCAATCCTGATAAAAAGCCATTGTAAAGCCATTTGGACCTGGAGCTTTTTTTCTATCCATAGAGAAAACTGTTTGCTTTACTTCTTCCTCCTCAAACTCCTTTTCCAACACCCAATCAAGTTCCCTTCTAAGGTAGGCCATTCCAACCCTTCCACCACCACGGCACCACTCTATCTTCTAGTGGCCTTCTGTAGATTGACTTAAAGTGGTTCACAAACATCTCTGCTATTTCCTCTTGAACAGTTATTATCCCGCCTTCCTTCCAATCTGCATACATAGTTCTTCCTTCTAGCATTTGTAATTGCATAAAGTTGGGAACTTTGCATTTCCATCACCTTCCATGAGCTATCTATACATTTTTTACCACCAAAAAAATTCTTCCTTAAGCAATAAGTCCTCTGGCTCCTTTTTCAACTTCCATCTCAATTCTTTTTCTCCCTCATCTAAAGGCCCTAGAGATTCTTTCCCATCCAGTTACTTAATCTAACTTATTATAAGCTCCTTCTTCTCCTCAATCCTCCCAAAGTGCCCCTTATTCCAATACTTTATTTTACTTTTTAGCCTCTGTAGCTTTTTATGAAATTCAAATACCTTCCGTTTTATATTACTCAAATCCTCCTACCACCACTCCTTCACCAATTGTCTAAGGCCTAGATGAGATAGCCACATTCTCAAATGTAAAAGGTGTCGGTCCTCTCACAAAGGCTTCCTGACCTATCTTAACAGAGCAATGGTCTGAGGTTAACTTGGTTAAGGCTCTAGAGCTTAAACCCTCCCAATGTTCTTCCCATTCTAAAGAGAAAAAAGAATCTAACTTAGGGCACCCAAGGTTTTCCTACACATTTAAAGAAGTGCAAATTTCATTTGCATTGCAACCAAATGTACAGGAGTTAATTGGATTAAGCTTTATGGGAACCAACTCTCCCAGTTAGCCTTGTATGTATATCATCATCGTCGCAATCATCTAAGCTTGTCCCAACTATATGAGGTTTGCTACATGAATTTGTTTTGCCATTTCGTTTTGTTCAATGCCATACTGATCATTAAATTATGGGTGCAGAAAGCATTTCTTGTTACCTCTACCCATGTCCTAATAGGCCTTTCCATAGCTCTTCTAGCTCCTTCAACTTGTAATAGATCACTTTTTTTAATAGGTGTTGTGGTTTGTCCTCTATGCATGTGAGCAAACCATCTCAATTGATTTTTACTCATTTTATTATCTATTGGATCTACTCCTAGGTTCCTTCATATGGCTTCATTTCTAACCTTGTTCCCTGTCCTTTCCAGTTTTAACATCCATGCATTCACAATTCTGCCACGCTCATTTTTTGGACATGTCGTTTCTTAAATACCCAACACTTGACTCCATAAAACTGACCTCACAACTGTTTTATATAATTTTCCTTTCAGCCAAAGTGGTATTTGCCCCCATACACATAGGACTCCGAATTCACCCTTCCAATTGCACATCATACTCTGATTCTATAGGAGACATCCTCCTCAATCTCTCCTTTGTTATGAATTACTGAACTGGGTAACAGAAGAGGTCACATTGAGCTATCTCTTGGTCTCCAATTCTAAGTGTGCTCTGATTTGGACTCCTATAACTATTAAATTTACGTTGTGCATATTCTGTTTTAGTCTTACTTTTTAAAGCCTCTTGTTTCTAATGTCATTCTCCAAAAGCCTAATTTTGCATCTAATCCTTCACTAGTTTGATTAATTAAGACTACGCCATCAAAAGAACCAATTATTAAGCTGTTTAAGTTTTTGCAACTTCTTTGTTAATGTCACTTCAGTATATTAAATAATAATATTAGGAAGCCAATTTTTGCACCATGAATTTAAATCATTCCCTCCTCTTTCCCATGACACTATCCAAAAGGGTGAGAGCAAAACCACAACCTTTATGTTGTACACCTTTCCTTGTCCCTTTTCCTCTTTTGTTGATCAACTGCTTCATATTGGATTGGATAGTTATGGATGGATGTAGGGAATGTAAATTCTTTACAGATTGCCATAAAACATTTGGAAGGGAAGTTTATACTCAATGTCAAATGTTTTCGTACGGAATGTGACAGAGATAATTCTCTCAATAAGGACATTTAGTAGACAAGTCAATAACTAGGAGTGTTGGAAGCATTGCATTCGGACAAAAGTGGGTTAGCCTCTATATTCCAATATAGTGACTGTTTTCAAGATTTTGTATTTATGAAGACTGAGATAATTTTTAGCAATTACCTATAGGAAGTTGGTAATTCTGTACAGCAATTGATGTATTCCCATTCTAACAAATGCAACTAAACATCTAACAACATTAGCCATCAGAATTTAGCTATAGAATTATTGCTTAACGCTATTAAGTCGAGTGTATGTTCAACTAGACTAGTTTATTCAGTTACAAAAATATATGGGTAAGGAAAAAAAAAAAACTTGAACAAAATGCTACATATCGAACAGACAAATGTATTCCGATGTGAACCAGTGCAGGTAAACCCAACAACATTAAGCAACAAACGTTGACCGTACACATACACATGCTTAGCATTATCTCCTGATCACCCAAAAAATAAAACATTATATCCCAGAGTTTTAGCTCAACCAATCAAACAAAATGCAAACAAACGAACTAGACTGGACAGGTAAATACATAAATTCCCTCTTAACAAAATTTTACCCGTAGGTTCTCCCTGATTCGACTGTTCCATCATTTTCTGCCCCTCTTCTTCTACTTCTTGCTCTTCTTGTACACGATTCTTCCTTCCTGAACTTTTGACAAATGCTCCTATGTGTGAATACTGTTCACACCATATGATATGTCGAACTGTGAACCACACAACCTCACTTTATTGGCATGCGTGCCGCTGTATGGCCCCGGGTCCCACCTATTCCTCTCCCGTGCGTTCGATCTTTTGGCGTAGGATTTGATAAATGATACCGAAAAAACTTATAATCAATCTAATATTATTTATCGTTATGAATTTATCAAAATTCACGGAGGCTTTTTGATTGAGTAATGCTCTTCCGAATTCCGATATAATACCCATCCAGTTCTAGCATCATAGATGACTAGATATTTCTGTCAGGCTATCTGGTGCCTTAGGTTTTTCTCGGTTGTAACTTGTACTGTTTGTATTGCTACCGCTACGGGATACCGGCCACCGGGTATTACAGGATGCAAGCACATCACTGGAAAGAGAAAGGGTCATTTACAAAAACATCCCTTATATTTTCACGGATTTTTACAAACCTATTCTGTAATTTTGGTTTTTAGTAAAAATACCCCGTGCTATCAACCAAAAAAGAAGTGGTAAAATGACGGTTTTAACCCTAACATATGCCATTTTCTACTTGAAACAAAGGTCTTTAATACTATTATCATCACACGAATGAGAAAACCACCACTTTTGACATCTCATTCTCTCATCTTAAGTTTTTTTTTTTTTATTCATTCATATTAAGTTTTTGTGGTAATTGAAAATTCATTTCTTATTCCAAAAGATAATAAAGATGTGATCCCAACTCCCAAGCAATAGTGTGTACCAAAAAGAAAACTCCCAAGCAATAGTTGATTATTCCACCATCACCCCGCATTATAAAAAGGCTTAACTACAATGACCCCATTTTACTATGGTCTATGTGATTAGTGACAAATATTCCTCTGAACTTTTATTTGTGATGAAAAACCACACTGAATTTTTACTATTTTTAATAATTTTATATTGATTTTTCATTAACTATTTATAATTAATAATAGTTCTCTTATTTGTATGCTTTTCATGTTTTCTATTACTTTTATTTTTAATCATTATTAATTTTTATGATTTTATCCAATAATCCTTTTATTAATTATTTTCTCATAGATAATTAATGTTAATTAACCACACCATCTATACTACTTTAAAAAGCACAAATAGCCTTAAGAATATTTCTACAATTTTCTAAGAACAAAATTTACCCCTCTATATTTAAATTTATTGATAAAAAATGAGGGCAAATAGGATAATCATTTATTGACATTAAATGAGTTGAAAAGAGATAATTTAAAGATGTTTAATGCATTCAATTATCTCTCATTAAATCCAACATTTAAGTTATTAACTTGCATTCATGTCCATTGAATCATATATTTAAGTAATTTTTGTTTATTCTCATCATTAAGTTCTATTAATTAAATCCTTACTTAATAAATTAATAATTCCATTAACATAAAAGCTTATACTTTTAAAATCCACCTTACAAAAATAGTGTTTTCATCTTGGCAGTGGTAAGGAATTAAATCATTTTGGGTCAAATGGGTTGTTCCATGTTGCCACGATTAAATAATAAAATTAAAAAATAGATAAAATGAAACAAATAGAAGTTAAAAAATTGTGAACATTTTTTAACATACATATTAAACAATAATAAGTATGATAAATAAAAATGTTTTTATTAATGATGGAAATAGAATGTAAAATTTAAAACCAATTGAAAATAAAACTATTTTCCTATTCTCACTCATTAAATACTATATTTAAGATATATTTTTCTTATCATTAAATTCTTGTAATTAAATACACAATATTAATTTTAATAGTATAGAAATAAATATTTTGAAAACAAAACCATTTTCTTCCCTCCCGGTGGTGGGCAAGCAATTTGACCATTTGGGGTCAAATGGATAAATAAATAATGCCATAATTAAATAATAAAAAAATTAAAATAAATAACTATGAAACATAAAAAAAGTATTTTTTTTAATGATGAAAATGGAATGTGAAATTCAAAATCTACCTAGAAATTAAATGATGTCATAGTCAAATAATAAATTTTTAATAATAGAAAATACAAAGAATCACAAAAATTAAAAAAAAAAGATAGAGGAAATTTTGGGCACATATCTAATGTTATATATTTATAAAAAATAAAATATTAGGTATATCTCTAATATTGTGCATTCGTTATATTGAACAAAAATAAGTTTTGTACACGATAAATAATTTTATCAATGATGGAAATGTAATACAAAATTTAATATCAACTTAGAGATCAAACAATTTTTATTTTTAGATAGTGAGTTATATTTTTAGATAGTGAGTTAGTGGTTTGAGTCAAATGATACTACAGATAAACAAAAATTAAGTGTGATAAGTAGAAATAATATTTTATATAGTGTAAATGAAATATATAATTTAAAGGGAAAATTATAATCAAAGTTAGTTGTACATTTCAAATTAAGTTGCAGGTTGGTCCAAAAACCAATGAAACTCTAACAAATGGCTCTATATTTCAAATTTAAAAACCCATGTCATGTCATTGGAGGCTTATGTGGCTATTGCGAACATGAGATTCTTAGTCCATGTTGGATACAACAAAAAACCTATACCAAAAATAGGTTTTCATTTTCTCTCCCACTCCCTTTGTCTCTCGATCTCCCTTCCTTTTCTCTCACTCTCATAGTCATCTCTCGATCTCCCACTCCCTTTGTCTCTCCCACTCTCAGCTTTAGTCTGTAGCCAACTCTCTCTCTCTTTCTCACTCTCTCTCTCTCTATTGTTCCTCCTCAATCTTTCTCATTCTTCTCCCTCACTCTCTCTCTCGGTCAATATCCCCTTCTCCCTCAATCTCTATTGTTCTCCAGTTATTGAAAATTTAATAGCCAAGAGTTTCTTGTGATTTTTTATCAAAGTGGTTTAATGCTTTTTGAACCATACCAAGTTGGTCTCATGTTCTTTTACATGATATGAGTAATACCATATAAGTGTGTAAGAAAATAAAAAAAAAATGAGAGGGGAGCAGGAGAACAGTAGAAAATAAGGGAAAACGACCAAGAAAAATAATGAGAAAGATTGAGGGATAATGATAAGTAGAGAGAGAATGAGAGAAATTGATATAGAGAATGTAAATGTAGAAACCCAAAACCATTTTTATTTATTTTCAAGTTACATAGTCATTGAGCAAATAAATATGACTGTGAATGAGAGAGTGTGAGGGATATTGAGATAGAGTAAAAACCCTTTTTTATTTTCTAATCACCCAACATTAAAGGGCAATTTTAGTATAAGCTTTTTGGTGTGTCCAACATTGATTAAAAGTCTCATGTTGGCAACAACCACATAAGCGTCTGATGACATGGTGAGGGTTTTTATAATTTGAAATGTAGAGCCAGTTGTCAGAGTTTTGTTGGTTTATGGACCAACTTATAACCTAATTTTAACTACACAGTCAGCTCCGATTATAATTTTCCCTAATTTAAAACTAATCTAAAAGCAAAACTATTTTCTCTTATTTAGATGGTGGGTCCATGATCCAACTTTTCAAAGAAACCCATTATGTTATAATTGAATAATAAATATTTAAGTTATTTAATCATATTGTTATTTTTGTTAATTTTAAATTTTTATCTTAACTGTAATATATCTAAAATTCAAGTAATTAATATGAAGAAAATTTTCTCACATGCAACACATGTGCTTAATTACTAGTACCCTAAAGAATGTCTATGTGGGTGTGGTGTAGTTCAAAACTATCCATTATTGCCCAAAATATAGAACTACTTTAGCATGGTATATTCTCAACCATATCATACCACAGAACACCCCCTAAGAAACTTTGTCAAACTCAAGGTATATTCCTAAAAGGCGGCAAAACAACCAAAATACAATAAAAATCAATAGTTAAGAGCTCTATGCATAAGAACTTTTTTTCGTATAAACACACCAACTTGAAAGCATAGGTGTCCAAGCCTTATCCCAACTATATGGGGTCAACTACATGAATCATAGTCCGCTATTCCGTTCTATTTAGTGTCATACCCATTATTAAATTATGGTAGGCATTGTAATCCCAATATTGAATTTTAAATACCCTAAAATTGAATCATAAAAGAATTTGAAATAACATTTGACTATGATTTGAGAAAAATATCGTAAAAAAAAAAACTTAGAACCAATCAACCTTTTATCATAAAAACCAAATATTTATCAAAATTCAAAGGAGTTTTGATTTGTTAAAGCCCTTTGGTATGGGTGGCTATGAGTCGAGCTCTTCACAAGCTATTTGAGCTCGACTCGTGAAAAGTTCAGCTCGGATTGGTTTCAACTGAGCTTCAAGTCGAGCTCGAGCCCAACTTATAGGCTCGTGTATTAGTCGAGCCGAGCTCGGGCCTAATATAACTCGGCTCGTGAGCTAGGCTTGAATAGTTACATACATACATACATACATACAACAACAACAACAACAACAATAATAATAATAATAATAATAATAATAATAATAATAATAATAATAATAATAATAATAAATAGAAAATAATATATACAATATTTTTATTTTTATATATAATAATAACTAATTATTATAATTCATAATTTTTTAAATATCAAATGAAAATATTTTTTTATATATAATGTTTTTATTTTTATAAAACATTTTATCAAGTCGAACTTACAAGCTTTTGACTTGAGTCGAGCTCGAGCTAAAGGTTCTAGCTCGAACCTCGTACTACCTTGGCAAGCTGAGCTCGAAGCTATTCGGCTTGGCTCGACTCGAATCCACCCCTTCCCTTAGGATAAAATATAACATTGAGAACCTCCCATCATGTTTTTAACAATATTAAAAATATTCCTTGAGGTTTCACTTTCACAAAACCTCCAATGTAGTATTGAAAAACATGCAATTACATCCCTTTTCTTATTGTCATAGATGGAAATGTTTGTTTTTTTCAAAAGTACCCATTTTACCCTTGTATCTATCAATTTGGATGGAAATTTATTAAAATGCCCCATAAAAATTATCCACTTATAATAAAAAAATCTATGGGTTATGAAATATGAAAACGTTATGTCTAGTAAATTTAATTTGGCATTTTAAATTACATTGAATGATGCCTTCATAAGTTATAAGGGCAATTTTGTAACTTTAGAATTTTCATAGGTAACTGCAGATATTTGGTAAACTTTAGGGGAGGAGGTTTTATGATTATCAGTATACGAAAAATTATACAGTGCGATACTCTGCGATACTCTGATTGAGATGCACGAGTGGGCCCATACAGCTTGGCGCCTCTGATAAATATTCCGCTAGATTCTCTCAATGTTTGCCAAAGAAGGACCAAAGTGATTGTTCGTTTGGTCTTGTCGTGAGTATTAATCTTGTCCTCTGCATTCTCCAGTTCAGGAGAAGAATCGGAACATGTTGACCTTGCAACCTCTGCTTCTCGTCTTTCTTATCCTGGTCCCTCTAACTTCCTCTCATATGGAAGAAATGGAGGTCTTACTGAAACGTCTTGATGGCAAACGAGCCTCTCCGTCTGTCCAAGAAGCTGCAGCTAAGGCAGTTCTTCAGAGATTGTTGCCGACCCACTTGTCTAGTTTTGAATTTAACATAATTCCCAAGGTACTTTAACTTCCATCGTTTCTTCAATTGGTTTTGATGCTAAGTGAAGTTGTATCGCTGTTTTATCTAACTTCCAAGGGGATGATATGTTTTTGGCGAGAAAGACCAAGGAAATGCTTTTCTATGTGAGTTGATTACTGAGATGTGTTTCTATTATAGTTTTTTATTTTGATTTTATTCAATTTTCTATTTCAGGATGCTTGTGGAGGTTACAGTTGCTTCTGGATAAAAAATTTCGATCCTTCAAACAGCAATGGACCGGAGATTTTGTATGTATCTTCTTTTTGTTTCGAAATGAAATATTGTTCTGATTTTTTACTTATTGTTACAATGTATGGCTTTGAGGTTTTCTGAGAATTAGAGAATGTACTGTCTTCTAATTTCTGTTTTTGATGTTCTGATACTCCCTAAGCATCTTTCCAACTGAAAAAGTGATGTTCAATGAGATATCCTCATGAATTTACTGTGTGATGTGTAAACATACAGAATTACTTGTACCTATCAAAAAATTTTTCAATCACAAAGAAACAGATGAGAGGGTATTAGAGTAAGATGAAAGAGAAAATTGAGGACATTGTAGTGTCAGTCTGGGTTTATAGGACACACCTCTAGAGAAAGGAAGCATCATACAATCAAAGAAAGTTGAAAGAGTTCTCAATTAAATTATTAAAGTCTTTTCAATTTTGAAAAACTGAATTGACTATATATATATTCTTACGGTGAGATGTTTCTTCTTGTGAAAGCAACTCCCTTGAAATGAGATCAGAACATTTTGCTCATAGTTACCTGCTTTGGCATTGTGAGCATTCACATACTTGTCACCTTGTACAACCAAAGAAAGTAAACAAGAAATTAAATACTAAAACCTATATCTAAAGTGACCTCAATTTTTTTTTGCAAAAAAAGATCCTAATTAAGAGAAGAAAGTCAAAAAAAAAAAAAAACTTGTGGAGCACATGAATATCATGCTTTTTGTTGTGTACCTGTAATTGACTCGTTGCTCTTTGTATGATGCCCATCTTGTGTGTCTGTGTCTGTGTTCTACTTTCTCTTATTTCCTTATGAAGTATTTTTGATTATTATTGCTGAAAATAAAAAAAAGTAAATGAGTATTGAAGACACTGATGGACTGAAAATTCATAGCTTTAAAGGATCTGCGTACAGATCAATGTATTAGAGCTTCTACAGTTGCACATTTTTCATTTATTCTGTTTATGTATATTAATTTGTTGCCTTTTTCTATGAATGAATGTGGTAATCTCTCTCTCAATTCATATCTAAAGTAATTAAATCACTAAATCTATAATTGGAAGTGGCTATGCTAACCTGGAACCTGGTCAATCTGACTCAGTTTGGTGCTAATCTCACATTCTTCTGATTAACTTGGTTATTTTCTAGAAAAAATTGGTCGGATTTTTATTACATGCTGTAGTTGAACATTGGATGTTACAAGCTTCGAGTTAATGTCCAATCTTTTGAACATCACCTGTAGGTCATAACTCTCTGAAGAACAACATGGGTGGTTGAAAGTACTAAATCTGTTTTATTTCTAGCTTGTCTTATGACCTCAGATATGCTTTAGTATTTTTTTGTGGTATTTATTAAGGCAAACATGAAACCATATGCTCCATAATACATTCAGAATTTGTTCAGGTTGGTAACAACTTTGACGACATTTGATGTTTTTTATTTATTTTTTCTATCAGGATTCAAGGCACCACAGCAGTTGAAATTACATCCGGTCTGCATTGGTATTTAAAGTATTGGTGTGGTGCTCATTTTTCATGGGACAAGACTGGTGGCACTCAGATAGGTTCTATCCCAAGACCAGGATCTTTACCTCTTGTAAAAGATGGAGGAGAAATGGTTCAACGTCCAGTCCCATGGAATTATTATCAAAATGTTGTTACTTCAAGTTGTAAGTATTGGCTTTCCTTTTCTCTCTTTCCAGTTTCCTTTTGGTTGATAACATGGAAATGGTTATCAAATTGTTCTCTCTTTTCCCCCTCCCTCCTGCTTGATAGTTTTTGTAAATTTTTTGATAGATTGAAAAGTGTTAATTAATGTGAGAACTGTATAAAAGGGCATAAACCTATTTACAAAAACAAAGAAATTATACATTAGAATCAACCATGAAACAATGTGAATATGATATGGCAGGGTCTAGCTTCAGATTCAGGGGGACTTAATTGTGTTTTTGAACATAGAAAGAGTGACAAAGAAAGAAAAAAAAGAGAAGAAAAAGATGAAAGAGACAGGAGCATTAGGGGGTAGAGTTACACTGCTTGACTCGCCTTGGGAAATGTTATAGCTACAATATCTTGAAAGTTGAAGCTCAGGATGTACTAGCAGCCAATCTAAAATGTGGAAACGGGTATCAGTAAATACGTAATCTGTGTTTTCTTCTTCTCTTTACTAGGCCTGTCAATGATACCCAAAAATCCGAGGCCTGATGTGATTATCTCAGATTTGGATGATGCATTTATGTAATTGGATCGGATTCGGATGTTGCAATCTGCATCTGATTAGTAATCGGATCGGATTCGGATTTGACCCCATCTGATCCGATTAAAATCAGTATCTAATTTTAATATATACAATTTAAATAATTATATTTAAAATTATAAAAATATATTCTATATATTATATGAATTTATATAAATCTGATTGGATATGAATGCAGGTTTTCAGTAATCGGATCGGGTGCAGATTTTTCTGAATCCAATCCGAGTCCAATCTGATTACAGCCCTACTCTTTACTTAGAAAATTCTTCTCTTTCTTTCTCTACAAGGGGCATTGGTAGGCTATAAGTGGGATATAGATGAACCATATGTGCCAGAGTTAGAGCTTTATAAGATGTTAAAAGGGGTGGCATGGAAAGTGATGGAGGAAGAGGCAAAGGAGAGTTTAAGGAGACAAGCATTGCACTGGTTTTGGCTTTTTGGGAGGTGTTCGTTATTGCTGGCTTTTCCTTTTTATTGTCTACTGATTTTTGGTTTCTCTTGACAAGCATTATCTTTGGCTGTTTTCTTTCTGGGGATAGCTTGGTTTCTCTTTTTACTCTAAAAAAAAGCTTGGTTACTCTTTGTTGTGCTGGTGCATAGGAGTAGTGGTTTATTGTCATTTTTAGTAGTGTTCCTTTTGTTTGATTGTGTACTGATTTTTGGTTTTTTCATGCATTCATGGGTATGGGTGTATAGAAGGGTAGGCTCCTTATGTTTTTTGGCCATTTCATCTTTTCCTTCTTGCTTGCCACAATCTCTGCCTTCAGCTGGGTTGTTCTCCCTTGTAAACCACTCTTTCTGCTTTGCCTTGGTTTATACATCCTTTATACTCTTTTTGTTAAATATATTTGATTATCTGTCTAAAAAAACACTATTTTCTGATCTGTGCTGCTGTACAGTTCTAGCATTTGTTACTCTATAGCTAGACATCATTGAGAATTCAGCTTTGGAGCCTATTCTTAGTTATTGTAGGTTACTTAAACAGGTGTAATCTTGTAGAAATTAGTGATCTAATCTTATGGTATGAGTTGTTCCAACCTCAAAAATGAAATTATTGCATATGCATGCATTTGATTACAGTTATGGTAATGAATGCATTTTTTTAAACGAGTAAAAAGAAATTTTATTAATCACTTGAAATTAGCATTACAAACATCCCTCAAAAAGAAATTTTATTAATCTCATCCATTGTACTCCCAAACTCATATTTCTAGTGAGCCATTTGAACTTCTTTATCTCATTCCTATTACATCAAATTATAGTCTGGGTCATTGAGCCACTCCACCACCAATTTTAATGGTAATGAATATATTTTCAACCTCTGGAAAAATGAGTCTTGTGAGTCTTCTACTTGCTGTCTTGTCATTGAGATTTGACTTGCCAAGCTGCTATTGCATGTCTAAATTTTCTCCAACAAATGGGACATTAGGAAATGTGGTTCTGTAGAGAAGATGGGCCGAATGGCCCATAGCCCACAATTGTGTTTTTATTTTTTTTTGTGTTTATGTTCTGTTTTGTTAATGGTCCTTTTCTTATGAGCCTGTTAGCATTAGCATCTTATGTTTTAATTAGCTAGCCGCCCCACTAAGGGCTTACTTGTAATTTCTGATTATTAGTGATTAATCTTTTAATGAAAAGGGTTAGGGAAAGGAGAGAGTGTACGAACAACTCATCTCTTTCACCCCTTTCTCCTCAATCATTCTCTTCTTCTTCTTCTTCTTTTGCTGTTTTCTTTTTGTTTCTCCACGTTTTTTTAATCAGGCTTCTTATTTCTTTATTGGGGATGGTTTTTCTTCTTGGTATCAGAGCCAGGTTCCTTTTCCTTTTTTCTCTTCCTTTTAATCCCATACACAATGTGTATGGAGAATTGAATTAATGATTGATTGAAGAAGATATTCGGCCCGGTTGGTTGTGGTTTCTTGGAGAAAAGAAGATACTTTGTTCACCTTTCAAACATTTTTTTGGAATTTTTCCCGAAAACCCTAATCAATTGGAGATTTCTAATTGTGGGTCCCACAAGAGGCTTCACCTTGGCTCTCAGTGGTTGAAGGGGTCCTTTTTGGTTCTCTTGAAGATCGATCCAAGCAGATTTCAGTTCTGTGAAGCCTACAAGGAGCGGCTGCTATTTCTCAGTTTCTCCCAGGTACCGGGTAAGGCGTAGTTGTGTTGTTGGGGATCTATGAAGGTTGGTGTTGGGTGTTTTTCTTTTCTGTCTTCCTTATTTGTCATCTGAAAATTGTTTTGGGATTTTTTGAGGAAGATGGATGGTTCTAGAGTTGAAAATAAGTTGTGCTCATAGTCTGGACAGGTTCTGAGAGCACCTGTAGACTCTTTATTGGCTGTGACTACAATCAAGCTTGATGGGACTAACTATCTAGCATGGTCACAGTCAGTAAAGATATATGTTTGTAGTAGAGGCAAGTGGGGATATATTTCTGGTAGCAAGAAAGCACCAAGGGAGGATGACCCATCTCTTGAAAAATGGTTGCAAGAGAATTACACTATTATTAGGTGGTTAGTGAATTCGATGCAACCCCAAATTAGTCAGCACTATCTGTGGATGAATTCTGCTAAGGAAATATGGGACAGTGTTGCTGAAACCTATTCACAAAAATTGAATGTGGCCAAATCATATAAGTTAAGAAGTGATGTGAACAATCTGAGGTGTGGGAGAGACCTTTAGCAATCTATTTCTCAATGCTGAAATCCTTGATCTCATGGAAACTGTTGTCTGGGAAAGTACAAAGGACACAAAAACATATAGGAAATTAGTTGAGAGGAATAGAGTCTTTGAATTCCTGATAAGGTTGAATCCAGAATTTGACACTACCAGGCAGAATATCCTAGCTAAAGACAATGTATTTTTGTCTCAGGCTTATGCCATGGTGAGCAGTGAGGAGAGTAGGAGGTTGGTTCAGGTTCAAGGGGCAATTCTAGTTGACCATTTTGCTAATATGGTGGTGAAACCTAAGGTGGCTGTAGGTAAGAAGAGGTTATATGTGAATATTGCAAGAAGCCGAGACATACCAAGGATACATGTTAACAGCATCCAAACCTTTTTCCACCTTGTTTTAAAAAGAAGGCAAAAAATGGGAAGACTGGGAATGCCAATGTAGCCATAGTTCCAGATAGTGACAGGAGTGCAACTGATGAGAAAGCCGCTAGTGAGCAGTTAGTTGTTATCAACAAGGTTTAAAATGTCGATGTCGATGGAAATGTCACTTACCAAAATATAGGACATATGTCGAAAATGTCGAGGGGGAATATTGTAAAAATTAGAGACATTGTGGAAATATTATGAAATATGTGGAAATATGCAAAGATATTTTGTAAAATGATAAAAGAAGCATTAATACATACTTCTAGACTATTATCTTATTACCAACCATTATATAAAGCTAAGAAACTAAGATCAATAACAAATTAGTAAATGACGATTTACTGATTTATTATGCATTTTGATGTTTTTACAAGGTTATCTGATATTTTCTTTTCTTATTTTTAATTCTGATTTATTATAAATTCTAATATATTTATATCACACTTGTAAATAGAAATACATTTGTGGGTTTCACTTGTGTGCCTGTTCACTCATGGTATATTTCACCATCAGATCTCAATAGTCCAATGCATCGGAATCCTAGAAGGCAATGGTTTTCAGATCCTCTTTTGTTGGTTTCACTTATCTTTAGTTGGTGAGTTGGTTCATGGTTATTGAGTGTTGATATAGATGAATCATTTTTTTGCCTTGTGTCATCATCAAAACATGTTCTCTTTTGTTTTAATTAGCAGTGAATGATTACTGCACTACACATAGAAAACACATCTTCAGAGGTAAGCAAACCTGGAAAAGGCATGGTTCTCAAGGCAAGAAAAGTCTAGTGGATTGGAACTAAAGACTGAACTGATGGGAAGCTGAAGTGGAGAAGTTTTTCATTTGGTGAGTAGATGGAAGTCTGAACTGATTATTGAAGTGAAGAAATTTTTATTTGAGAGCGGAAGGGCCAGAGGAAAGAACCTGTTAAAAATTAGGGAGGATAGGAAGGCCATGATACTATTGTTTGAGGAAGGAGTGGCATGGTTAAAGGGCTTTATTGATGGTGTTATACAATCAGTTAGGACAATAGGATGGAAAAATGTCTTCGAACTGGGAAAGAAGAGGTACGAAGTGGAACTGAGATGCAATGGTAAAGGCTGGTTCATCATGGTCACAGAATATTTCGACGCAAGAAGACAATTGCTTTGCTTACCGGAAGGGAAGAAGAAACAAGGTTGGATGGCCTTTGCGGAGGGGTTGCAGCAGTTTCTTGTCTCTGTCGATGTGATGGTGAACTTATTTCGAGCTTAATACAGGGGTGAAGCTGTGGTTTGAGGGTGAGAAAGAAGACTGGGAGCGGAGAATGGTGATCTCAGCGACCAAAGCAATACAAGATTGGAGGAAGGTCTTAAACTCAGTGGTGCACAACTTGAAGCTGGAGTCTGAGGTTGCTCTGAAACCATTCTCAGACAGGAAGGCAGTGTTGAGAATTGACGATGAAAAAATCAGGGGATTTACATCTTTTGAATGTGAAGAAGGTTTGATTCAGATTCAAAACTGGAAACCGTTGTGTAATGAGATGGAAACCGTTGGTAAGTCTTCCCTTCCATCTCTGGAGTGAAGCAAATCTGGGAAATATTGTGAAGCTGCTGGGCGGAGAAATGGAGGAAGTCCATCTGCAAGATTTTCGTGCCGCTGTGGTTAGGATGGTCGGGGTGAGACCGGAATCGCTCCCAAGAACAATAGAGGTTCTTGCTGAAGGTACATGGTTTAAAGTATGGTTGGTTTCAGAGGTGGAGGCAGAGCTGTGGGGACGAAGACCCAAGGTAGAAGACGATGCTGACATGGAGGGTTGGACTACTAGGGGTCTACTGCTGGAGGGTAAGACTGAACATAGGGGGCAGCTTAGAAAGGAAGCTGAAAAGTCGGTGGGAGAGAACCAAAATCCATGAAATCTATTAAAAGAAATAAATTCAAAATTTTTTGAATTAGCTGGTAATTCGAAGGGACAAGACACCTTCGCTAATGCGGTTAAGAAAGGGAGATTTTTGCAGGGCGTGTCATCTGAACCGGTGGGTGGACTGATTGGCTCAGCCAGAAGGGGGAATCCATACCCACGTGATTGTTTAAGTGAGCACGTGTGTCGGGGGAGACGATTGGGGACTATAGACGATAGACATCGTCTATCTTCTTCTTCTTCGAAAATTTTGGACGGGGGCGCTGTACATGATCTCCGGCAGTCAGAGTGAAGCTCAAGTACTCTCCGGTGGGTGCCTCGCGCAGTTTCTGAAACACCCAGGGAGGGACGAACATCACAAGACAGACCAAACCCCAGGTACGATCGAGCTCATCTCGAGGAAAAGGATGGTTTTGATGAGGGCTGGGTGGACTGCGAAATGGAGGAAGAAGACGTGGAAGAAGTTTCGGATAGCTAGTCCAGTTTAGGCAGTGTTTTGGGTGAGAAATTTTCAGAGGAAGAAGCTGCTGCAACTTTTGATCTGGATACATTGTTCTCACAAAGACCAGGTGCAGTAACGTCTCACTGTGCTGAGGAAGAGCCATACATTGTTGTCGCTGAACACATTTTGAACTCTGGGGGTGGAAACTCTAACTCACACTCAGAAGCTACATCTCAAAATCTCCTTGCCGAACAGGTTTTTTGTAAGGGATCCCTCGAGACTTCTCAAAAGCAATACGGGGACACAGTGGGGAGGCATAAACAGGTGGGTAAGAGTTGTGGTCTCTGTTTAACAGAGGTGATGGAAAGGCTAACTAATCAGAACTGAGCCTTGGAACCAGATGCAACCCACATTCCTTATCAGGGCCAGACGGTTTCTGTATCCAACTCCAGCACTCCCAATCTTCCCCACCACAACCCAGGTAACCGTGTCCTTTCGTTTTGTGATACTAACTGTTGCTTTTTGACTTCCATGCCAAATACAGATCCCAACCCAGAGGCTGCAGCCCTTGAAGGAGGGGATGGGGTGAGAGAAAATAGAAGCGACAGGGAGGGTCAGGAGAGAGAAGTAGGGAATGAAGGAGAAACAGAAAAAAAAGAAAAGAATCCTGGAAATCCTAGAGTGTCTGTTAATTGAAGCAGTGGTGGAAAACAGTCAAAAGAAAGGGTCAGAGGGAGTTAGAGTAGAGGGTTCTGAGGAAGAAGGAGATAGAAGGGGGAAAACAACAACAGGGGAGGGAAGTAGAAATTCAAGTGTAAGAGATGTAATTAGTGAGGATTCTATGGCGGGTTTTGTACAGAAACTGGGGTGCAAATTGAAAGATCCAAATGCTCTCAAAGTATTTTTGAAAACAAAGACAGAAGAAGCAAAATCTAAAAGGAGAAGAGTGAGTGAGGCTGAAAGGCTGCTAAAGGAGGTGGGAGGAGATAGAAGTTTGAAGGTTAAAGGAGAAAGAAGGAAGAGGAATAACTGAGGGCAGGAGGGTCTAAGGGGAAAGAAGATAGTTAGATGAGGATCTTAAGCTGGAATGTCAGAGGTTTGGGAAGTGCTAGGAAGAGAGCAGTAATAAAAGAGGCCATCAAGAAAACAGACCCAGATGTGGTACTTTTGCAGGAGACCAAGAGAGCAGATTTTGACATTAGGAGGGCAAGGAGTGTCTGGAGAGGCAGGGGGATTAGCTGGGCGGCTCTGCCTTCTTGGGGGTCTGCGGGGGGTGTTGTCACAATGTGGATGAATGAAGTACTCATAGGTCAGGAAGAGTTAATAGGCCAATTTTCAATTTCCTTGAAGTTTAAACAAGCGGAGGATGGGTTTGAATGGGTGCTTACCAATGTATATGGTCCAAATGATTACAGAGAGAGAAGGAAGTTGTGGGAAGAACTGGCCGATATAAGGGGACTATGGGAAGGGCCTTGGTGTCTTGGAGGTGACTTTAATGTTATAGGATTCTTGGAAGAGACAAATAGTCTGAGGTGGAGATCGACCTTGAGTATGAGGAAATTCAATCAATTTGTGGATGCTTACGAGCTTAAAGAGATCCCACTATCACACAACTGTTTTACTTGGTCCGATCTCCAAGTGAACCCGATTTGCTCTAAGCTGGATAGATTTCACTTCTCAAATGATTGGGAAGAACATTGGGGGAATCTAAACTCTAGAGCATATCCAAGGGTGACTTCAGACCATTGGCCTATTGTAATCTGTAGGGAGGAAGTGAGAAGTGCTGGTCCTGCTCCCTTTAGGTTTGAAAACATGTGCCTAGGACATCCGGGGTTCATAAAGAAAGTCAAAGAGTAGTGGCTAGAAAGCAATCCAACAGTGAAATGGAGTGGAATGGGGTTTCATAAGAAGCTCCAATATCTGAAAGACAAAATCAAGGAGTGGAATCTGTTAGAGTTTGGGAGATTAGAGGAAAGAAAGCGAATAGTGACTGCACAAATTGAGGACCTGGATGATAAGGAAGAAAGGGGTTGTCTTACAGAAGAAGATAAGGAGCTAAGATGGAATTTGCGTAAACAGTTAGAGGATTATCTTCTCCAGGAGGAAATAAGTTGGAGACAAAAATCAAGGTGTAAATGGCTGAAGGAGGGGGATAGGAATACCAAATTTTTTCATGCGATGGCAAGTGGAAGAAGAAGAAGGAATTTTGTATCAAGTCTGGAGATTGAAGGGGTTATAATATCCACCCAAAGAGAAATAGCAGGGGCTTTTGCAAATCACTTTAGGTCTATCTTTAGAAAACCCCTAAATAATAGGGTGTGGATTGAGGGTATGGAATGGCCAACTTTGCAGATAGAGGATAGGGATTGGTTGGAAAGGAAATTTGAAGTGGAAGAGATAAGGGAGGCATTGTTCTCTATGGATAGATCAAAGGCACCAGGCCCAGATGGTTTTACGATGGCTTCTTATCAAGATTGCTGGGAGATATTAAAGGAAGATCTATGGACTGTGTTTGATGAATTCCACTCTAGAGGGGTGATCAACCCAGGTCTGAACTCCACTTTTATTGCACTGGTTCCTAAGAAGAGGAATGCATGCCACCCAAAGGATTTCAGGCCGATCAGCCTAGTCAACAGGCTTTATAAGATTATCACCAAGGTACTGTCCATCAGAATAAGGAAAGTGCTCCCAACAATTATAGCAGATAATCAAGGAGCCTTTGTGAAGGGGAGATAGATAACATATCAAATTCTGATAGCAAACGAGAGCTTAGAGGAGTTTAAGAGATCCAAGAAAAAAGGGTTGATTTGTAAACTGGATTTGGAAAAGGCTTTTGATTTGGTGGATTGGTCTTTCTTGATGGAGGTGATGACTAATTTTGGTTTTGGGGATAATTGGTGCAAATGGGTCTTGGGTTGTATCAGGAACTGCCATTACTCCATATTGGTAAATGGGACAGTGGTCGATTTCTTCCCAGCCTTGAGAGGGATTAGGCAAGGAGACCCCCTCTCTCCCTTCTTATTTACTTTGGTAGCTGAAGTTCTGGGGAGACTAATTTATAGAGCAGATTCCAAGGGCTTAATCATAGGTTGGAGAGTTGGGAAGGAGCTTGTGCCACTCACACATTTGCAATTTGCAGATGACACCATACTCTTTTGTGAAGCAGGGGACCCTAACAAGGTTAGAAATTTGAAGCTCACTATACGCTTTTTGAGCAAATGTCAAACCTTAAGGTGAATTTTGAGAAGAGTGGTATAGTTGGGGTAAATATGGGCGAGGGGGAGATCTCTGAGGCTGCAGATATCTTAGAATGTGCAATAACAAACTGGCCCCTTAATTACCTTGGTTTGCCATTGGGTGATAACCCTCAGAAAGGTGAGTTTTGGGTTCCGGTTGTGGAGAGGTTTGAAAAGAAATTAGCAACTTGGAAGAAAACTATTTGTCTCTTGGAGGGAGAACCACTCTAATTAGGTCTACTTTAGCTAACCTTCCTGTTTACTTTTTGTCAATCTTCAAGATTCCGACAAAGGTGGCTAGTAGATTAGAGAAACTAATGAGAGACTTTCTCTGGGAGCCGGGGGAGGAGAAGAAGGACCATAGGGTGGGGTGGGAGATGGTTTGTAGGAGTAAGAGGGAGGGAGGTTTGGGTATAGGGAATTTAAGGAATAGGAACTTGGCTCTTCTGGGGAAATGGCTTTGGAGGTTCTCATTGGAGAAGGACAAACTTTGGGTGAAGATAGTGGAAAGTATTCATGGAGTTGCAGCAAATGGATGGGACTCTGGGGTTCTGGCAGGGAGTACAAGAGCATCTCCTTGGAAAGCTATTCAAGCTATTCTACCTTTGTTCTCTCCATGGATCAGGTATGACTTGCACTCTGGCAATCTCATTAATTTTTGGGAACATGTTTGGATTGGGGACTCCTCCCTAAAAGACCAATTCCCAAGCCTTTTTGCCCTTTCCACTTTTAAAAATGAACCGGTGTCTTCATTCATTGTTCCTTCTAGTTCTATTTCTGGGTCGGATGGAACTTGGGCCTGCGAAGAGATATCAGGGACACAGAGCTTGATGGTATATCATCACTGTTATCCATTCTTGAAGGGGTGTTCCTAGAGCCAACAAAGGCAGATAGTAGAATTTGGATTCTCACCCCCTCTGGTTCTTTCACTTGTGCCTCTTTCTTTAGCGCTCTCACACATTCTTCTTCTACTGGCTTGTCTTTCCCTGTTAAAGAGGTGTGGTGTCATCCTATACCTCCTAAGGTTGGGAGTTTCTGTTGGGAAGCCTTTCTGGAAAGAGTTAACACAACAGATTTACTTCAAAGAAAAAGACCCAATTGTTGTTTTTGTCCTCACTGGTGTGTCTTCTGTAAAGCTGATGGTGAGTCTGGATATCACTTACTAATCTTCTGTCAGTTCACTAACATCATTTGGGAGTGGTGTACTTCTTTGTTTGGGTGCAGGTGGACCCCCCTTCGAATGTGCAAAGCCTATTCACATGTATGCCGTTTCGGCCAACAAAAAGGGCCAAGTTTATGTTGAGGTGTATGAGGGCTGCAGTCTGTTGGACTATTTGGGAGGAGAGAAATTCACAAATATTTATAGATAAGGAGAGAAGTTTGGAAGCAACGCTGGAGGTCATCCACATTAGGGTTATACACTGGCTGAAAACCTTGGCTCTGTTCGCAGAATTCTCAGTTGATGAACTGCAAAGAAAGTGGAAGGTGATAGCAGAACTTGTTCCAATGAGGAAGGCCTCAAATTTTTGTTGGATCCCCCCACCCCATGACTTTGTTAAACTGAACTTTGATGGCAGCAGCTTGGGCAATCCAGGGCCATCCGGAATAGGAGTAATAAGAGATGAACAAGGGAAGCTGTTAGCTATGTATTCTGGACCAGTTGGGGTGGGAGATTCTTTGAGAGCTGAGATTCTTGCTGCTCTTGAAGGGGTACAAAGAATCAAAGATATGCATATTAACAAGTTGATCATAGAAGGAGATTCTGAAGTGGTGGTAAACTGATTGAAAAAGGATAGTCTTAGACTTTGGAATTACAGTAATGAAAAGAGGAAATTCAAGTGGCTGACTAAGGACATGGAAATCCAATACAAATGGGTAAAAAGAAGTGCGAACTCTTTGGCAGATGGTCTAGCTAGACAAGGGGTGAACAGACATTCTATTTTTTGGACTGTCTTGTAATTTTTGTTCTTTTGATGCTTAATGGTTGTTCTTGGGAGCTAAGATTGTTTAGTCCCCTTGCCCTGTATTTTTCTCATATTTTTAATATTAATTCAATCCACAGTTATTGATAAAAAAAATAGAAATACATTTATTCTGATTTTTTAAATATTAAAGTTATAATACATTATGTTTTATTATAAATTTAATCAACTGATTCTCCTTTTTGTAGTATTAAGATTATGATAAATTCTGATTTCTTATAAAACTTAATGAATTTATTATGATTTTTAATACTAAATTTATAATAAATTATGATTTAGTATAAAATTTATTAAATTTATTCTGATTTTTTATATTAAATGTAGAATATGGTTTATTATAAAATTTAATAAACATTTTCTGATTTTAATAAATATTTTAAAAATACTAACTAGTTAATATTTTATTACTTGAAAAATATTTTATGTTTTATATTATAAAGTAATTACTTTATTCTTTTGTTTTTATATTTTGTTAATTCTTTTTATAAATATTTTATTTGAAATATTAAATAGAAATTATTAATGGAATAATCTATATTAATATATTGTATTATATTAATATAATATACTAATATATTATATTTTTAATGTACATTAGTCGACATCTTGTCGACATAATAGGAAAAACTGTATTTTTTTTGGTTATTTGAACCGATTTGGTCGACCGACATAATGTAATTTTGATATTATCATCCACTTTCATGTCGGTGAGCCTCGACATTGACATATGTCGGGCGACATCAGTGACATTTGGCGACATTTGAAACCATGGTTATGAAGGCAGAGTATGTGAAATATGGGAGGATGATTAGTCATCTTGAGAGTGCAGCCACTTCCTCCAATCATTCAGGCAATCCAACTACTTTTGCATTTGCTCATTCAGGTATACGTGATACTACCAACCATGTAGCCATTTTAGGTAATTGTAGAATCCCTTGGATTATAGATTATGGAGCTTCTGATCATATGACCAACATTTCTACTCTGTTTAGTTCTTATGATTTACTTTCTGGTCGTGATAAGATTACCCTAGCCGATGGCTCTCTTGCTCTTATCTTTGGCAAGGGAGTCATCAAGGCCACTGACTCCCTTTCCCTTACTTCTATCTTTCATGTCCCTAAGCTGCACACTAATTTGATGTTAGTGAGCAACCTAACTAAACCCTTAAACTACAGTGTAACTTTTTTTCTTTCTTATTATGTTTTTTAGGACTTGAAGTATCAAAAAGTGATTGGGAGTGGCCATGAGGCGAATGGAATATATCTACTGGATATTCCTGGACAAAGCCAAGGACAACCTAGGAGAGCTTCTTTTGGGTCTACTTCTTTAGAGTCTTTTAGTCGTGTCATTTTATGTCATTTTCGTTTGGGTCATATATCCTTTACTGCTTTGAGTCATTTATTTCTAGAGTTGTTTAAATGAATTAGCATGTCTAGTCTTCATTATGAGTCATGTGAGTTATCAAAACATTGTAGAAGCACTTATCATTTGAGTAATAAGAGATCCACTTTTCCTTTTCATATTGTGCACTCTGATGTGTGGGGGCCGTACCACTTGCCTTTTCTGGGTTGCTATCGATATTTTATCTTGTTCATTGACGATTTTTCTCGGTATACTTGGTTATTTTTGATGAGATCTCATGATGAGGTTCCCAGACTTGTGAGACAATTCTATGAATTTGTCCTTACCTAGTTTGATACAAGAATCAAGATATTTCGGTTTGATAATGCAAAAGAATATTTTGAGAAAAATCTCACTTCTTATCTCATTGACTTTGGGGTTATCCACCAGATCTTCTGTGTTCGTACTCCAGAATAAAATGGAGTAGCTGAGAGGAAGAATTGTCACATAGTTAAAGTTGCAAGGAGCATTTTATTTGCTTCACATGTTCCTATAAAGTTTTGGGGGCATGCTATTCTCACAACAACATACCTAATCAATCATATGCCATCTAGAGTTTTGGGCTTTAAGTCTCCTTTTAATCTTCTTTATCCAAATAAGAAGCTTTTTTCTCTTCCCTTTGGGTCTTTGGCTGTACCTTCTATGTACACATTCCTAGTATCTAGGAGACATAAGTTTGAATCAAAGGCCCATAAGTACATTTTCCTTGGTTATGCCTCAACACAAAAGGGTAATTGTTGCTTTGATCCTAGTAGTGGGACTCGTTATGTCTCAGTGGATATCACTTTTGTTGAGTCTACTCCTTTCTATGGTTCATCTTAGGGGGAGTATTTGTCACAATTGTTTACACTCCCCCTTCCGCTTCCCGTTGAGTCTTCTTCTGTTGAGTCCAGGGGGAACAATCATCTCCTAGTCCCTCCACTATTCCTGTTTCTCTACCTTTGCCTCTTCATTCTCCTCCTATTCACATGTGGTACTAACGGCAAAAGACCAGGAGTGAACAGATTGTTTCTCGTACATCACATGAGCCTTCTACACTTCCAGTTACTGGAGAGACAACAAGTGCTAAGCTCACACCCTTGCAGTCTCCCTTCCCCGTCCTTGATGTTCCTATTGCCATTAGAAAAGGTAAACGGAAATGTATTGCACATTGTATTTCTAAACACCTTTCTTATGGACTTATTTACCCTTCATTATTCATATTACTCCTTTCTTTCCTATGTTTCTTCTCACACTATACCCAGGTTTGTATCAAAAGCACTCTTTACTCCAGAATGGAGGGATACTATGAGAACCGAGATAGAGGCATTGCATAAGAATGACACATGGAAAGTGGTTGATTTGCCTGAAGGGAAGGAGCCAATGGCTTGTAAGTGGGTGTATACTATCAAATATCATGCTGATGGTTCTATTAAGAGGTACAAAGCCCGGTTGGTTGCAAAAGGCTATACATAGATGACCTCTGTGAGGGTTCTACTATCTTTGACAGCTCATTCAGATTGACCCCTATATTAGCTTGATGTGAAAAATGCCTTCTTGAATGGAGAGTTACATGAAGATGCTTACATGTATCTCCCACCAGGGATATATGGCCCAAACATGCAGGGTAAGGTGAGTAGAAATCTGCTGAATTAAAAAATATGAAAGAAAAGTAGTTTCTTGAAGAGAGAAGGAAGAGAGAAGGAGAAGAAGAGAAGAAGAAAAGTTGAAAAGAAATGAGAACAATCATCTGGCCACCCCCTTCACTTATTATTTATACTAAAAATAATAGAACAATACAAAGACAACTATGCCCTTATAGGGCGGCAAAACATAAAACAACATATATAATACTCAAAAACATAATAAAATTTGGACTCACATAACTATTGTGGTAGATCATGTTCAAGCTTGTTCTTTGCCACCCCTTTTGTGAGAACATCAACCAACTGCAACTCTGAAGAGACATAAGGCAAACAAACTTCTCCGGTTGTTACCCTTTCTCTTATAAAGTGTCTATCAACTTCAACGTGTTTTGTCCTATCATGCTGAATTGGATTGTGGGCAATATTGATTGCAACCTGATTGTCACAGTATAACATCATAGGTTCCTCTGCTTTCACCCCAATCTCACTCAAAAGAGATCTAACCCAAAGAAGTTCCGAGACACCATGAGCCATGGATCTATACCCAGCCTTTGCACTTGACCTTGCCACAACTGCTTGCTTCTTACTCTTCCAGGAGATCAAGTTTCCACCTACAAAGGTACACGCTTCTGATGTAGACCTCCTGTCATCTAAGCATCCTGCCCAGTCTGCATCTGTATAGGATTCTAGCTTCAGATTCTCATGATTTGAGAAAAGAACGCCTCTGCTAGGGTGTTCTTTCAGATATGCAAGTATTCTCTCAATAGCTTCCCAGTGCTGAACCCGAGGTGCATGCATGTACTGACTTAGAACACTGACAGCATAAGAAATATCTGGCCGTGTCATACACAAATACAGCGGTCGGCTCATCATTCTTTGATATCTCCCCACATCCTTTACCAACTCACCATCCACACCATTAATTCTGTGATTTGGATCAATAGGAGTGTCTGCTGGTTTGGTCCCCAACTTTCCAGTCTCCCGCAGTAGGTCAAGTACATATTTTCTCTGTGAAATGAAGATCCTTGGATCTTGCAACTTCAATCCCCAAGAAGTATTTGAGCTCACCAAGATCTTTGATCTTAAATTCTTGCTGCAATGATTTTTTGAGATCATCAATCTCTTCCAGATCATTTCCTGTCACCATTATATCATCCACATACACAATCAGAATTGGCACCAGAGCATCTTTCCTCTTCACAAAGAGGGTGTGATCAGACTTTGTCTTTGTGTATCCAAAACGGATGAGTGCCCCTTTGAACCTGTAAAACCAAGCCCTAGGTGACTGTTTCAGTCCATACAGAGATTTTCTGAGTCTGCACACCTTTCCTTTACCAACATTTTCATAAAAGCCTGCTGGAATGTCCATATATACCTCCTCCTATAAGTCACCATTGAGGAAAGCATTTTTGACATCAAGCTGGAACAAGGGCCATGAATAGGTGGCTGCTAGAGATAAAAGGATACGAACTGAACTCATCTTAGCTACTGGTGCAAAGGTTTCCAGATAATTAACACCATTGGTCTGAGTATACCCTTTTGCTTCCAACCTTGCCTTGTACCTCTCTATCTTGCCATCGGCCTTATACTTCTCTATGAATACCCATCGACATCCGACTGTCTCCTTGTCTGGGGGGAGATCAACTATTTCCCAAGTTTGGTTTTTGACCAAAGCATCCATCTCATCTTGCATGGTTGTTTTCCACTCAAGTTTGGAGAGAGCCTCAGTAACATTCCTGGGTATAAACACAGAATCCAGGGAAGAAAGAAAAGCACGGTAGGAGGGTGATAAGGCACTGTAGGAAAGATGGTGTGAAATGCAGTGGGCTGTAAACTTTCTCTTCCCCTTACGAAGTGTAATGGGAAGATCAAGGTCTGTGGGATTAGCTGCAACAATGGTGTTAGGGACAGGAACATTATGATCAGAAAACATAACAGGCTCAGGCTCAAGAGGAATACCTAGAACTGTATCTGCTAAATCTGGAGTTTCAGAAGGACTAACAGAGAGTGGTGTGGGTTGAGGATGTGTGGAGTCAACCATCATCTGCCGGCACTGATATTTCTGTGAGGCTGCCCGTAGTGGGTCAGGTAATGAAACTGGAGGTGCAGGTGCTGGCTGAACTGATGGAGGCACCAAAGAAACAGGAAAAGGAACAGATTGTGAGTTCTCCTCCCCAAAACTCTCCCCCTGAGGATAACCACTCAAGAAGAAGAAGGTGGATTCAAAGAAGGTAACATCCATAGTGACAAATTTGCTCCTCGACACTGGGTCATAACGGCAATACCCCTTTTGGTTTTGAGCATACCCAAGAAAAACACATTTGTTGGCCTTAGGATCCAATTTCTTGCGATGAGGGCCAAGAATGTGAACAAAGGAAACACAGCCAGAAACCCTCAGAGGTATATGAAATATCTCCCCATTTGGAAAAAGAAGACTAAATGGCACTTTAAACCCCAAAGTCCGTGAAGGAACACAGCTAATCAAATGCATGGCTGTAAGAACTACATCTCCTTAGAACTGCACAGGAACTGAAGCACACACCAAAAGATTCCTTGCCACCTCCACAATGTGTCTGTTTTTCCTCTCAGTAACGCCATTCTGTTGTGGTGCATATGCACAACTGCTTTGATGAATTACACCATGTTCTAAGAGATACGTGGTCAGGTCCTTCTCAAAGTACTCTCTTGCATTATCTGATCTAAAAGCCTTAGTTCTCACTCCAAATTGTGTGAGAACCATCTGGTGGAACTGTCGTACCAAGTTAGGAACCTCATCACGTGATCTCATCAAATATATCCAAGAATATTGTGTATAATCATCCGCAAACAAGAGAAAGTAATAGAATCATCTCTCATGGAAGGGATATGATATGGCCCCCATACATCAGTGTGAACAATATTAAAAGTAGAAATATTTCTTTTATTACTTGGTTTGAAAGACTGTTACAATACTTTCCTAACCGACAACTCTCACACTCCAAAGTAGATGATTGAATAGACTCAAACAACTTTGGGAAAAGACATTTCAAAGAACTAAAAGAAAGATGTACCAAGCGATTGTGCGAAAGCATAATCTGGTTCACCGACTCTGACCTACTACAATTGCTGCTGTTAACATGATGGCCCTGATGTCTTAGAATTTCATCTAGAAGGTAGACTGCATTCACCTCACGACCACTCCCAATCATCTTCTTTGACTCCAGATTTTGCAAAACACAATTACCAGGATGAAAGATCACGAAACAATTCAAATTTTTTGTCTAAGAACTAATAGACAGTAGGTTGGTATGAAGTCTAGGGACATGTAAAACAAAAGACAAAATTATATCATTGGTCACTCTAACTGTCCCCTTCCCAGCAATGGGCATATGTGAACCATCTGTTGTAGAGACTCTGTGTCTACCAGAGCACCACTAATAGGAACTGAAAAGGGTAGGGGCATTAGTCATGTGCTTAGATGCTCCTGAGTCTATAATCCAGGGTGGTCCTTCCTTACCTGAAGTGGATGCAAGATTTGCAGTTACATATGAACTACCTGTATGTGCAAAGGAAGTGGTGTAGTTGGCTCCTGCATTCTGCTGTCCATCTAGAAGGTTAGAGCTAGGTGAATCTTTCTTACTCATAAGCTGTCCAAATCTGTCCAAATCTGTTCTCATTGCTGCTACTGCAATGGATTCCCAATCACTTTGGGAAAGAGGGGTTGAAGAGTCTCATGTAGTGGCTACATTTGCATTTCCCTTCTTGTTTTTTATCCGATCAGGCATAAGATTTGGATGAAGCTTCCAACAATTGTCCTTAGTATGCTTTGGCTTCAATAATCACACTCCAAGTCCTTATCTTCCCTTCTAGTCTCACTATTCCCCCCTGTCCCCATTCGGCTTAGGTTTTGTTGTACCAACCATAGCCGACTGGTCAATCCCAGGCTGTCTCAGCATTACATTCTTCCACTCTCCTCTCCAGAGACAAAGGCGTAGGCCTGAGAGAGTGTCACACCCTCCCTAGAAAGAATATGCTGCCTAGTAATGTCAAATTCAGGGTTCAACCTTGCCAAGAACTCAAAAACCCTATTCCTCTCTACTAGTCTGTGATAAGTTGTTGCATCATTTACATTTTCCCATACCACAGTTTCTAAGCGATCTATTTCCTGCCATAGGGTTTTAGCATAGAGAAATACACAACAAGAGGTTTTTCTCCCTGTTTCATACTTATCACCTGATTTCTTAACTGATAGTCTCTGGCCTCATTTTGCTTATGAGAGTTGGTTTCGGTCACTCCATCCCAAATCTCCTTACCAGTATTAGCTCATAGGAAATTTTTTGCAATAGGAGGTAACATAGAATTATCCAGCCAGGACATTACCATGTAATTCTCCTGCACCCATCGGGAAGAGTCTGTATCTGGTTTCTTCTCCTTCCAGTGAGATACCCTAATTTTCCATGGGCACCTATAGCCATCTTAGCTGATTGTGCCCACTCCAAATTATTTGTACCATCAAGTTTTACTGTAGTAATGATCCCAGACCCAAAAATTTCACTACTACATCTAACACCTAGTCCCATAGTACTGGTAGATTTCATCTCGGTATTCCAACTCTCCATCTTACTTGAAATAGTTCAATAATAAGAAAAAATAGATTGGAGACCTTCAAAAAATAATTTAATATCACGCACACAGAAACAACCCTTCCGGAAGAAGAAAACCCTAGCTGGAGAGAAATCTCTCTCCTCCCCATGCCTCCCTACAAAGAGAAAAGTGAATCGATCATTCCGGGAGGCTTAGAAAATTCTAGAAACCAAACCGCCTTCTTCAGAAAAACAAAAGAAAACTAACAATACCTGGGTGCCCAAGATCAGATAAAAAACAAAGAGTCCAACATTTTTAGGACTCTTCCCCGTACTCTAATTCTTCTTGATTTTGATGCCGAACAATAGTTCACCTTCCTGATGACTAGATTCCACCAAAAAATCCAAGAACTGGGCAATCTATAGCAGATCAATCAGCCCTTTACTACTTCATGCATTTGGCTGATCTAGGGCTGCATGAGAATGCTTCAATAAACCCTGGCCGATGCTTTGATACCAAGTAGAAATCTACCGAATTAAAAAATATGAAAGAAAAGTAGTTTCTTGAAGAGAGAAGGAGATGAAGAGAAGAAAAGAAGTTGAAAAGAAAAGAGAGCAATCATCTGGCCGCCCCCTTCACTTAAAAATAATAGAACAGTACAAAGACAACTTTGCCCTTACAGGGCGGCAAAACATAAAACAACATATATAATACTCAAAAACATAATAAAATTTGGACTCACATAACTACTGTGGTTCCCGCCTCCTATCTAACAACTAACATAAAACATCTACTCAGAAAAACATCATGAAACTGATTAATCTTCAACAAGGTGTGCAAACTGAAGAAGTTTCTCAATGGGCTCAAACAGTCACCTAGAGCCTAGTTTGAGAGGTTTAGGGCTGCTCTTGTTAACTTTGGTTACACACGGACTCAGTCTGATCATACCCTCTTTGTGAAGAGGAGTGGGTCATTAATGGTATATCTTATAGTCTATGTGGATGACATTGTAGTGCCTAGCACTGATGTGACAGGGATTAATAATCTTAAAGCCTTCCTCAATGTGGATGTTGAGATCAAAAATCTAGGAGAATTGAGGTATTTCTTAGGTATTGAAGTGGCTCGATCTAAAGATGACATCTTCATATCCCAACACAAATATGTGCTAGACTTGCTCATTGAAACAGGTAAAATGGGAGCAAGACCGGTGGCTACCCCTATTGATACGAGTCACAAGTTTTCTGCTTCTGATGGAGAACTATTGAAGGATAAGAGAGTGTTTCAAAGGTTTCTTGGGAAAATGCTATATCTACGTATGACTCACCCTAGCATTGCATATGCTGTTAGTTGCATTTTCCAGTTCATTCATGCACCAGAGATACACATAAAGTAGCAGCAGAGAGGATTTTATGTTACTTGAAGAGTACTCCCGAGAAAGGTATTCTTATTGCTAAGCATGGCCACATGAAACTAGAAGCCTATATAGATACTGACTGGGCAGGCAACATTGATGATCAGAGCTCAACTTCGGGGTACTGTAGTATGGTTACATGTAATATTGTTTCTTGGAGGAGCAAGAAACAATCAATGGTTGCTAGATCTTCAGCTGAGGCAGAGTATAGAGCTATGGCTCATGGAGTTTCTGAGTTGCTTTGGCTTCGGTCTCTGATGGAGGAATTGGGTGTTGAGTATGATAGACCAATGGTGCTGTATTGTGACAATCAATCTGCTATTAACATTGCCCACAATCCCGTACAACATGATAGAACGAAGCACATTGAAGTTGATAGGCATTTCATCAGAGAAAGAGTGGCTTTTGGAGAAGTTTGTCTACCTTTAGTTGCATCTGAAGAACAGTTAGTTGATATTCTTACCAAAGGAGTCTCCAAGGCGAAGCTACAACATGACACAAGCAAGCTGGACATGATTGACATATATGCACAGCTTGAGGGGGAGTGTAAAGAAGATGGGCCAAATGATCCATAGCCCACAGTTGTGTTTTTATTTATTTTTTGTTTATGTTCTGTTTTGTTAATGGGCCTGCTAGCATTAACATCTTATGTTTTAATTAGCTAGCTGCCCCACTAAGGGCTTACTTGTAACTTCTGATTATTAGTGATTAATCTTTTAATGAAAAGGATTAGGGAAAGGAGAGAGTGTATGAACAACTCATCTCTTTCACCCCTTTCTCCTCAATTGTTCTCTTCCTCTTCTTCTCTTCTTGTTGTTTTCTTTTTGTTTCTTCACCTTTTTTAATCAGACTTCTTATTTCTTTATTGGGGACTGCTTTTCTTCTGGTTCCTTTTGCTCAGTGTTATATTTTTCATATTTATTACTATCAAGGAAATGAGTATACACAGCTTTTCTTCAGATGTGCTAACAATGAGTTGTTTGCAGATTCCTTTGTTTGGTGGGATTGGGAAAGATGGGAAAAAGAAATAGACTGGATGGCTCTTCAAGGGGTTAACTTGCCTTTGGCATTTACAGGACAAGAGACCATTTGGCAGAAAGTTTTAGAGGTTGTATGATTATTCATTCATATCCTGTTTTCCTAGCACAAAATGATTTAGCTTGTACTTGTTGGTGTTCAAAGATGTCCTTGCCATACACTCTTCTGGATGAATCTATCAGATATACTTCTATGTTCTAGTATTTGAGGTTGCACTGAATTTTCTCTCATGGTTAAATTTAACGTATGCTGGTCTTTTTCTCAATAAGTTCATTAAGAAGCTTAAGTCTGTTGGTTGCAGCTGCTGCATTGCTACATAGTAAAATATGTTGCATATGAGATTGATGACTAATTTTCCTATAAATATTTGATTTAATATTTTTGTTGTTCCTAGATGTCACATGACATTGCCAACCTAATGTGGATTAATTTGTGTGGTTACTATCTTTTCTTTCATTTTTTTTGGATTGATACTTATCTTCCTTTTCATTGTTTATATGTTTTTATTTAAGGATTAAAAGACAAGTTCCTGTTATTCACAAGAAATGGACTGTAGCTGCTAGATACATTGGGTGTTGTCATGCACCATGCTCAAATAATTTCTTTTGTTATTTCCATATGTGGCTGAAGCACCATTTAACAAGAGCAGTTAGGAATGGATGCATATAACATATATTATAAAGAGAGCAATACTCAAGAAGACCTAATACAAAATTTAGACATTGAATCAGCATATGTCAGTATTAAGAATAATGGCGTTTTCAACAATGTGGACATAAAATTACTCAACCTCCAGGAATTGCTGGAGGGGTCAGACATCCACATGATGATACTCTGAGTCCCACTCAACCAAAGCTGGAAAAGTCCATAAAAAAGAAAACTCTGAGACTTTGAAGTTGGGATTACTGATAACATATTTTCTTGGACTGATTCACCCTTTCCTATTGGGCTGGAATTAACCAAGTTGGCCTCTCCTCTGCTATCTCTTAACTTCCTTTGAATTTCTGAGTGGTTGCTTACCTAGAGAGCATCCATTAGAATCTTGTTTTTATGGTTTCTTGATTTGAGGAATATGAGTAGCCACAACCCTAGCTGGTAGAGGTCGAGTGATATAGAATGCTACTAATGTAGCATCAAATCAACAGGGATTCCTCTCAGCATCCAAACTCTTGATATGCTATCGCTTTCAGCCTTGATAAGGTCTCTTTGTTCCATGAAAAGTTTTGTTTTGATTTATTCTTTCTGATTCTTTCCTTTTGATCGCAGAATTTTAATATCAGTAAGAATGATTTGAATGATTTCTTTGGGGGACCTGCATTCCTTGCCTGGGCTCGCATGGGCAACTTACATGGGTAGGTAAATGAGATTTTGACTTGAACTCTGTTATTTGGTATTTTAAATGAATAATAGTGTAAAACTAGTTCAGCTGTATATAGGGATGCAACTTGGGCCAGGTTAGGTTTGGTTGTGTTGAAGATTGGGTTAGGGTCAAAAGTTTGAATCCAATTTAACTAGGGATGCAAACAGATTGGATCAGATTTGAATCTGATCCAAATAATATAAATTTTATATCCAATATGATCCGAAGATCCGAACAGATCTCACAAAGGGCAATCTGAATTCGATTCTGTTAAGGATGTTGGATATCTGAATATGATCCGACCCGATTTAATTTCTGTAAAATTTTACAAATTATTAAAAGGAAAAATATAACAGTCTATAGAAAAATACAAGCATTTTTTTCAACTATTTTATCATATATATACACATCTTTTTATAAAAAATAAATAATATAAAAAATTATAAAAATTCAATATAAACATATTTATAAATAACCCACACACACACACACATAGAGGATCGGATGGGGGGTGATCCGAATCCGACAAAAGTAGGATCAAGTTTGAATTCGGTTCGGATCATGATCCAGTCCATTTGCTCCCCTAAATTAACTTTGGGTTGGGTTGGTTGAGGCCTTGGCCGATCTGACTTGACCTGAATCTGACTTGATTTCATTTTTGTATTTTTAAATGTTATATAAACATGTATTTATGCAAGTACTTATGTATATATGTATGCATGTCTTTGTTTGCATGTATGTATCTATGTAACTATGCATCCATAAATGTATATGTATTTTATGTGTCTGTATGCATGTATCTGTCTACCCTATCTATCTATTTATATTTATGTATGTATCTGTGCATGTGTATATGTATCCCAATAGTTTAAGTTTAAAGGCAAATTTTTGTTAAACCATGATAACTATGTCTTTTTATATATAATAATGCTAAAACTGAGTTGACCTCAACCCATGAGGCTAGGAAATAAGAACATGTGGCAAGAGGAAGTAGAACAGTCAGGCCAACCTGAATCCAACCCGAGACCAACCTAACCTGAAAACTTCAGATTGGGTTAGGGTTGACCTCAACCTGACTTAACCCAGCCTGACTTGCACCCCTAGTTGTATTGTTTTGATCTTGGTTCCTATGAATCATTACTTCATATATTATTCTCATTCAAAAGGAGATATTGATCAACCATTTTAAGATTAGCAGACCATTATAAATTCAGAAGCACATAAGGTTACAGAAAATATGCTTGATATTTATTTAGATGAAGATTCAGGAAATGGTATTAGACCGGCTGTTATTATGAGTGCTAAGGTTAATTGGAATGAACCCATCCTGCAATTTAACTGACATTAATATTTTTTACAAAAAATTAATTAGTTTTAAACTAACAAGTAATGACCATCAACATGCCACAATATCACAACTAATGAGAAGCTCATATTAAGGTCTGTCAATGGACAGCACAATTAAAATGGACTGTATGGTCCAATATATTGTATTGGATTGAACTGGTCCAGATTTAATGTTTCAATACATTTAGTGGATTGAATTGTACATATCTAGCGACTCCAAAGCACAACTCATTTATTGTTTGAAGTCTAGGGTTTCTGTCCAGCAAACGGTCAGTCTGTTTGTCTTGCTCTCTGTCTGCTTCAGCTTTGTTCAATTAAGTTTTCTATAAGGAGATGTGTTCAGTCCAAGCTTCTGAGGCTTCTACTATTGGGTAAGAATAGAAGCGTTTTTTCTGGCCATATTTAAGTATTTACCATAATTTTCTTTCAAATTTTTTTGAAACACTTGATGGGTAATTTCATACTCTCATCATGGTTGAAAATCTCTTTTTCTTCTTCTTGTTTAACAGATATTCTCCCAAACGGCTCAACCCACAATATTTCATGGAAAGATTTGTAGCTAGCCCCTGCCCTAGACATCCATATACCATTTCCCTTATGATAAAGATAAAAGACTACTCAGAACAATAATACCAAAACATACTATGCCATTGCAACTTCTCCTCAATGCTTCATATTTGCTAGCTCCTTCTAGGTATTAGAGTAAACAGTTGCCACCAGAATGCTGAGGTCAAGTTTATTTGCAAATGCCTTGGTTTTGGAATTAGTGCACATGTCCGATTGCTGACCATGATGTCCTTCATTGGATACCTTTGCTGTAATAGTACTGTGATTGATTCTAGGTCAAAGTAGAGAAGAAGAAAGAAGAAAGAAAAGAGAAAGAAGAAGAAGGAGAGAAGAAGAGTGTTCGGCCAGTCTAGAAGAGAGAATGTGAAAAATCACTGTCCTAGCTGACCCACTTGAATTTTATTCATAAAACTTAGAGTTACAAGAAAGACAATTTTATTCATAAAATCACTGTCCTAGCTGACCCTCTTAGATGTAGCATGGTTTGCCCAAGTGTTGGGTGGACCACACAAATCATAGCAGAAATTAACTGTGTGCCCCTCTAAGCCACAATGTGTACATTTTCTCTGAGCATTACTCTTTCCTTTTCCTCGGCCTTCCCCTGACTCTCGGCCTACAGTTCGGCCACTAGCCCGGTTAAACATGTGTCTACCACGGTTGTATGGAGGGCCACTGCTGTTCCAAAGCCATGTCATTATCTGTGCATCATCTTGTTCCCTATCACTAAACCCAGGAGAATCAGAGGGAGGTTTCTCCTCCCTCACATGTTTTACTTTCACAGATTTTGCCCATGGTACATAGTTCTCACCATTCAACTTGATGGATGTCATTTGAACACTTAGATAATTTGGAGAAAGCATGATGTTGGTTTTGTTGTCATTCCCATCTACAGATGAAGCCATCTCAATTATTTCACCTTTGAATATACACCACAATCTCACACTCTTCACAAGACTTATCTCACTTATGATACCACCAACTCCACCTTCTTCAACTGCACATTACACACTACACTCTAAAGCTGAAATCATTCAGTCAACACATCAAACACTTGGACTGCACACCGTAGAACCATTTAGCATCAACACACCACGGCTGAAATTACTCAGTCATTTCATCGAACACTTGTTCTTCATACTGCAGAACTGATTACACACAAGGTCTAGGGGTTCACTTTTAAGCATTTAGAATCATGGATATGTCAGCCACCACAACACAACCATCACCACACCACTGCTGTTGTGGACATCAGCAGTCTACTACTCTTCTTTCAGCACACATGCGAGCAAGAAAACAAAGAAACATGACTGATATGTGTATCAGTTTCACCCAGCACCACAACAACTAACTTTTGAAGCACAAAAATTAGCATTCACAGTCCATTTTTGAACACATGACAGCGGTGTCCATACCTGTATACGTCCAGCCCTCTTCGTACACTGAATAGAGGGTCTAGTATACCACTTCAACGACCACCACAGCACCGGCCAGAGGTATTCTCACCTCCAGGACCTCAAAACGGCAACTCCTTTTCAGCCCTTTATCGAGTCTTCAATCAGGTCAGCTGTAGGATGATGAAACCTACAGTGAAGCTGGCGGCGAACCCAGGAAGAAGACAGCAGCAAGAAAACACGAGACCTTATTGCTCTGATACCATGTGAATAAACCCTAGTTGATTCTAGGTCAAAGTAGAGAAGAAGAAAGAAGAAAGAAAAGAGAAAGAAGAAGAAGGAGAGAAGAAGAGTGTTCGGCCAGTCTAGAAGAGAGAATGTGAAAAATCACTCTCCTAGCTGACCCACTTGAATTTTATTCATAAAACTTAGAGTTACAAGAAAGACAATTTTGTCCCTCATAGAAGATGGGACACATAACTTAAACTCAGATACAATAGACCTTTCACTTTCAAGAAGATACATCAGAATGACCAAAATACCCCTGACTTGAGCATTCTAACAAGTACCAATATGTAGGACAAGGTTCAAAGTATCAATACACCCTGATTGTCAGTTTAAGCAAGAGAAAGAGAGAAAGAGATGAAACATCAGAGAAGTGAGACTGTTTAGTTGGCTTGTCTTGGTTGATCCAACTCAGTAATGATGTATTTGTATTAAATAGTAAATGGACAAAATTGTCCTTAAAAAGGAGATGAAATATAGGATTGTACAACTTAGCACTATAGAGTACATGCCTAATAATATACATACAAGAAAGGGATAAAATGACAAAACTATCCCTTTTCTCTACACTCCCCCTCAAATTGATGCCGGGGAACAAGCATTGGTTTGTCCATAAGAAAATTATGTCTGGCCCTAGTCATGGCTTTGGCGAAGAAGTCAGCGAGCTATAGGCCAGAAGAGACATGTGGGAGAGAGTTTTGACCAACAAGAAGGAGATTCCTAATGAAATAGCATCCCACCTCAATGTGTTTTATATGCTCATGGAAGACAGGGTTGGATGCAATCTTGATGGCACTTATGTTATTAACAAAGAGTGGAATGAAAGATGAGTGATCAATAGCTGATAAAAACAAAGATGAGTGATCAATATCCATATCATGAAGTAGGGCTTTGAACCAAATTATCTTATTGCATACAGAGGACATTGCTCTAGGCTCCGCTTCAGTAGACGACTTGGAGGTAGTTTGTTGCTTCTTGCATTTCCAAGAGACCAAGGAATTTCCTAGAAAAATACACCAACTGGTAGTAAAGTGGTGAGTGTTATGACAACCTGCCCAATCAGCATTAGCATAAGCTCTAAGCAACATAGTGGAATAGGATGAGAAGAATAGTCCATGGGACAATATTCCCCTAACATAACGGATGATCCGAAGAACAACAAAGAAATGTCGCTGATGTAGTGTAGAAATGAACTAGCTAACAATCTGAACTGTACAAGAGATGTCCAGTCGAGTCATAGTCAAGTAAATAAGACTACCCACAAGCTGCCCATACAACGTAGCGTCCTCTTTACTTAATTTAGGGATGAGTTCAAGAGGAATCTCAACTTGTTTGTAGTTAGATATATGTGCCATTTGCACCAAATCCATGGCATACTTTTGTTGATTGATAAAGTATCCTTGAGGTCACCGCTGAATTTCAAGACTCAAAAAGTAAGTGACTGGCCCAAGATCCTCCATCTTAAAACAAGTGTTGAGAAGAAGTTTCAAGTTATCAATACCATCCACATCATCTCCTGTGATGAGAATATCATCAACATAGACCAAAAGAAGGGTTAATCCCTATGCCCACTTGAGAGTGAAGAGAGAGTAATTTGAAGTACTCTGCTGTCCAGCATCCATTACAACTATACGGAAGCGTTCAGACCAAGTTCGTGGAGCTTGTTTAAGACCATAAAGAGATTTCTTTAGATTACAAACCAAAGAAGGATCACCACAGTACCCAGAGGAGGTTTTGTGTATACTGTTTCTTGTAAATGCCAATGGAGAAAGGCATTTTTAACAACTATCTGATGAATTGTCCTTTGTTTAACTATAGTGATAGCCAAAGGAAGACGGGCAATCATCACATTAGTAGCAGGGGAAAAAGTATTATCGTAGTCAATACCATATATTCTTGCTTATAACCATGAGCAATCAAGCGAGCTTTATAATTATGCGGAGTACCATCTTTTATAAGCTTCAAGGAATAGACCCAACAACTACCTATAATAGAAGCATTTAGAGGAGGGGAGACAAGATCCCAAGTGTCATTATCTAATAAGGTCAGAATTTCTGAATCTATGGCATCTTTCCAATGTTTAATTTCTACAACTTGGTGGTAAGGTTGAGGAATGCCTGTAGAGGATAGAACAGCAGAAAAAGAGCTATGGCTGGAGGGAAAGCCATAGCGCTCAAGAGGACAGGAAATACGTGATGAACGATGTAAAGGAATAGATGTAGGTAAGGTAATTGGATGAGAAGAACTTATAGTAGCAACAGGTGAAGTAGAAGGATCAGTCATTGGTGTTGGAGGAGGAGGCATAGGCGTTGAATGAACTGAATGCTTCCTATAATAAACCTGTAGTTGCTGAGGGCTTAGAGGAGAAGGATCATTTGCAGAACCAAAATGTTGTAGAATACAGAATGATGGTGCAAGCAATCTAAGAATGTATTCAAAGAAGGAAATATTTTCAAGAAAAATGACATTATGAGATATGTGGAGTTGAGGACCTTGGAATCATAATAGAGGAATCATTCATAAAAAAAATCATAATAGAGGAATCCCTTGTTTTCTAGATTGTATCTCATGAATGTACACATAGCTGATTGAGCAGTTAGCTTAGTGCGTTCATCAGGAGGAAGGTGAATAAAACAAACATAACAAAAAACATGGAGCATGGAAAAGTTTGGTGGGTGATGAAACTAAGACTGATAAGGAGATGAGTTTCCAAGAACAGAAGGTAGAATATTGATAAGGGACATAGTATTGTTGGTCGCCTCCACCTAGAAGGTAATGGAGACAGGTGATTCATGTAAAAGGAATCCTACCATACTAGCAATATGACGATTCTTGTGCTCAGATACCCCGTTTTGTTGAGGGGTACCCGACAAAGATCTTTGGGACTGAATATCATGTTGCTTTAAATAATTTTGAAACTGACCACCCTCACCATCAAAGTACTCTCCCCCTGAATTTGACTGCAAGATGCTTATAGTAGATTTAAATTGTGCCATAACCATGGCATGAAAATTCTTAAATGTGAGAGACTTTTATGATTTCTTACGAAGAAAATACATCCACATATATTGTGTACAATCATCAATAAATAACACAATATTTGTAACCCAAGCATGAAATAACAGGAGACGACCAAACATCACTATGAACAAGATGAAATAGAATAGAAGCATGCTCAGAAGATGGAAAAGGCAAAACATGACTTTTACCATAACAACAAGTCAAACAAGACTTGTCAACATTCTTGAATGCAAAACTAGTAACAGGAAAACAACTAGAAAACATATAATCCAAGTTTTTAGCATGAGTGTGACTCAAACATTTACATATGTGCCACATATTATTACAAGAAGTAGAAGAAATATAAGAAGTAGCAGAAAACAAACAAGAAGCCGATGAACAACTCTTATCCTCAAGTTCCAAAGCAAATAGTCTTCCAAGTTTACGCCCCTTCCCCCTCAGCTCCCTAGTGCATTGATCCTAGATAAAGCAATCGTCATGGGAAGACAAAACATTGTTACCATCATCAATAAGTTGTCCCACAGAGATTAAATTCATAGTTAACTTAGGCACAGAAAAGGTCCTAGGAAGTAGGAGAGTAGATTGGGAAGTAGACAACCAAATCATCACAACCCTAAATGGGTAGAGTTTTACCATTAGCAGTAACATTGTGATTATCTGAGGTGTAAGGCTTAAGAGATTGATCAAAGGAAGCCCAGTCATGTGATTTGAGGCTCCAAAACCAATAATCCACATATGAGAAGGAGAGGAGCATAAGTAAGCAGACTCACCAACCAGACCAATAGTAGAAAAAATGGAAGAAACAACCGAAGACACGAGTTGATGAATCTTATCTTTAGTTAGAGAACCTTGAGAATCAGTCTTGGGAGCTAAAGTAGAGGAAGGAGCATCGGATGATTCAGATGAGGCCTGAAAAGCCTTATGTTGTCCTTTCTTAGGAGGCCTAGTTGGACATTCAACAATAATATGACCCTATTGCCTGCAGTAGGTGCAAAAATTCTTCTTACAGTGAGATGCAACATGCCCAAAATCTTTGCACTCATAACACTGTACCTTTGAGAAGCCCTTCCTCATTTGTTTTGTAGCCAGAAAAACTACCTTCTTTCTTGTTATCAAGAGAGGACTGTGTAAGAAGTCGAGCTTCCTTTCTTAATAACTCACCAAGGATCATATTCAAGTTTGGTATAGTTTCCCTACCGAGTATGTTTGACCTTACTGTCTCATAATCCAGCTGGAGATGCATCAAGAAGTGCATGACTTTCCTCTTGTCAAAGTGACTCTTCATTGCTTTCGCACCATGGTTAGAAGATAGGTCTCCCAAATGAACCAGCTCATATTTAGTCCAAAGATTCACAAAGCCATCATTGTATTGTTGTATTCTTTTCTCATCTTGAGCATATGAAAATATGTCCAGCTCAATCTGATATTGTCTGGACAATTTTTTTTATCAACAAAGAAATTCATTTATTAAATTAAATCTTTGAAAATAAGTTACAGGTATAAAGATCCCATAAGCACTAGGTTACAACAATGCCCAAAATAAGGATGGTCTATGATCTCCCTACTTGGCTAACACATTTGCCTACCCATTTGCTTCCCCCTTTTAACCCATCTAAAAGTATAGTCAAATTTCTTCGCAAGTTGGTCAATCTGTCTGAAAATGAATATGAGTTTCCAAGGTGCTGACTCAATTTGCTTTGCCCATGATATGACCAGAAGGGAGTGTCCTTCAATTCCCAATTCTCTTGCCCCTAATTGTTCAATAAACTTTAGTCCTTGCAACAGTGCTTTTGATTCAGCCTGAATCGAGTCACCAGAACCGATTGATCCTGAGAATAAGGCCATCATTACTCCTTGGTGGTTTTGAAAAACTCCCCTTATTCCTGCTCTTACTGGATTGCCAAACGAACTACCATCAAAGTTTAACTTTTGATATTGTTTGGACATATTTGACTGCTGAAAAACCTTCTCAAGGTATTTGAACACGTCATATGCATTCTTAAGTCCTCTCATTGGGATAGCAACATCAACAGTTACAAAGCCCAGAATCCAGGAGATAACTTGAGCATTATCAATCTTCCACTACTTCAACCCCTTTGCATCACTAGTATTGGGCATGTAGAAAGTGGGGAGCATGGTAAAGAAGCAGAAGTTGGCAAAGAGAACCTTAGTCAGAGTAAAGTTGGGCAAAGTGAACTTCCTGTGGTGTTGCATGAATGCAACGACACCCAGGTAGGCCAAATCTGGCTTGATTCTGTTGGGGAGGGAATTTTTGAGGAGTTTCTGGGGAAAGGGATGGGAAGTGTGTTTCAGAAGATTGTGGAGGGGGCAGTGGAGGAAGAAGGGCAGCCAGGGGGAGATAATTAGAGAACAGGGGATGTTAGTATGTGAGCAAACCGAAGGGGGGAAAGAAAAGGGGGCTAATGAGGTCAGGGAGATTGGTGAGGGAGGAAAGGGGACAACTAAGGGTTTGTGGTTGAGGGAGGGGTGGTGCTGGGAACCATTGAGGTAGAGTTAGGAGATCCAAGAGAAAGGGAGAATATTGGGCAAGGGAGACTAGTAGGGAACATGTGTACTAGAGGAAAAATATAGAACAATGCCTTTAGCAAGGTTTAAAATGTCGATGTCGATGGAAATGTCGCTTACCAGAATATAGGACATATGTCGGAAATGTCGAGGGGAAATATTGTAAAAATTAGAGACATTGTGGAAATATTATGAAATATGTGGAAATATGCAAAGATATTTTGTAAAATGATAAAAGAAGCATTAATACATATTTCTAGACTATTATCTTATTCCTAACCATTATATAAAGCTAAGAAACTAAGATCAATAACAAATTAGTAAATGACGATTTACTGATTTATTATGCATTTTGATGTTTTTACAAGGTTATCTGATATTTTCTTTTCTTATTTTTAATTCTGATTTATTATAAATTATAATATATTTATTTCACACTAGTAAATAGAAATACATTTATTCTGATTTTTTAAATATTAAAGTTATAATACATTGTGTTTTATTATAAATTTAATAAACTGATTCTTTTTTTTGTAGTATTAAGATTATGATAAATTCTGATTTCTTATAAATTATGATTTAGTATAAAATTTATTAAATTTATTCTGATTTTTTATATTAAATGTAGAATATGGTTTATTATGAAGTTTAATAAACATTTTCTGATTTTAATAAATATTTTAAAAAATACTAACTAGTTAATATTTTATTACTTGAAAAATATTTTATGTTTTATATTATAAAGTAATTAATTTATTATTTTGTTTTTATATTTTGTTAATTATTTTTATAAATATTTTATTTGAAATATTAAATAGAAATTATTGATGGAATAATCTATATTAACATACTGTATTATATTAATATAATATACTAATATATTATATTTTTAATGTACATTAGTCGACATCCTGTCGACATAATAGGAAAAACTCTATTTTTTTGGTTATTTGGACCGATTTGGTTGACATTTCCGAAATATAGGAAATGTCGACTGACATAATGTAATTTCGATATTACCATCCACTTTCATGTTGGTGAGCCTCGACATCGACATATGTCGGGCGACATTAGCAACATTTGGCAACATTTGAAACTATGGCCTTTAGAAGATAGGGGAGAAGGGGAAGCGGGAGAGGAACATTCTGGGTTTGTTTTTTTAGGGGGAGAAGAGTTTGCAAGGGGAGCTTTCAGAGAAGTGGAAGAAGAGGGTGATAAGGGTGAGGAGAGGAAGAGTGAGGAGCAGGGAATGTTTACAGGAGATAAGGAGGACTAAAAAAAGAAAAGATAAGTAGGGAGAGGAATAGAAAAACAAAGAGTTTTGAGACTCACCAAGTTAGCCAGAAGGCTGATTTTGAGAAAGTGATTGATACAGAGGTGAGGGTGAGCAACATTCTGGGTTTGTTTTTTTAGGGGGAGAAGAGTTTGCAAGGAGAGCTTTCAGAGAAGTGGAAGAAGAGGGCGATAAGGGTGAGGAGAGGAAGAGTGAGGAGCAGGGAATGTTTACTGGAGATAAGGACTAAAAAAAGAAAAGATAAGTAGGGAGAGGAATAGAAAAACAAAGATGAAAATTTTTTCATGGAATGTAAGGGGGTTGAGAGATCCAAAATGAAGAGAGGCTGTCAGGAACTTTGTAAGGAATTATGAAGATGATATATTGATGCTTCAAGAATCGAAGTCGGAAGAGGTGGATTGGAGAATTATTAATGATTTATGGATCTCAGGGGACAAGGACTAGGTTATAAAGGGTTTTGAAGGTCTACTGAGAGGTCTGATTTCAATATGGGATGCGGGTTTGCTGAGAAAGGTGGGGTTTTTTGCTGGAAGCTTCTTTATTTTAGTAGTTTTGGAGCATGTGTCATTAGGAAGAAAAGTTCTGATCTTGATAGGGAAAAGGCTAGGTTATTGGAGGAGTGTGAGGGATTTCATGATGCAGGGGTTAATCCCTGGATGATTGGGGGTGATTTTAGTGTAGTTAGGAGGATAGGGGAAATGAAAGGGGGGAGGGATGGAAGGTGGTTAGGGGCTATAAGTGACTTTGGGATCAAATTTCACTTTGTCAAATGGCCAGGATCCCCCAATATTGAGTATATTGGATAGATTCCTATTTAATCAGGAATGGGAAATATTGTTTTGAGGGCTTGATCCAAGAAACCTTAGTGATGACAATTTCAGACCATAAACCTATTTTGTTAAGGGATTTTGTAAGGTTGAAGGGGCCAAAGCTTTTCATATTTGAAAGTATGTGGATGGGACATCCAAATTTTTTGGAGTATGTTGAACAAAAATGGAATTCTTATCAAGTTCAGGGGTCAGCTGGGCATATATTGATGAAGAAACTGAAAAATTTGAAGGAGGATTTAAAAGGATGGAGAAGGCAAGTGTTTGGGGATGTAGAGTTGAGTAAAAAAGGAGGTTTTGGAGAGAATGGCTAGGCAGGACAGGTTGGAGGAGGAGGACAATCTTCGTTAGGGGGGCAGGCTGAGAGAGAAATTGGAAAAATTAATTCATTTTGAGGTGGTTTCATGGAGGCAGAAAGCTAGGATGTTGTCGCTCAAAGAGGGTGACAGGAACACTGCATTTTTTCAAGCCATGGTGTGGGGAAGAAGAAGGAACACAATTTTGAGGTTAGAGGAGGGAGAAAGAGTTATTTATGACCAACAAGCCATTGCTAAGGAGATCTGCAATTTTTATGTAAATTTGTACAAAGCTATGCTTAATAGGAAAAGCCATTTGGGGGAGCTGGAATTTGCTTGTTTGTAGGGAGGGATGAAGGAGTTGCTGGAGAGAGAATTTGAGGAGGAAGAGGTATGGATTGTTGTCAAAAAGGTGGAGGGGATAAGGCCCTAGGGCAAGATGGTTTTAACATTGGCTTCTACAAAATGGGGTGGAGCATTATCAAGAAGGATTTGATGAACATGTTGTAGGAATTATGGGAGGAAAAAAACTGGAATAAGTAGCCAATGTAACCTTCATTTCTCTTATTCCGAAAGTGGATGGGGCTGTTAGGGTTATGGACTTCAGGCCGATTAGCCTAGTTTCTAGCCCTAAAATCATTGTTATGGTGCTGTCAGGTAGACTGAAGGTGGTGGTTGCGTTTAGTGGTGGGTTTGACTTTGTTGAGAATATGCAATACGATGTAAGGGCTTTTTTGGATTTTTTCCTCTTTTGTATTTGGTCGCCCAAGTAAGGGCAAACTTGTACTTTTCAGCAAAAGATAAAAGCTTTGTTTTTGGTGTAAACAGTAACCTGAGACACACCTTCGTAGCTCTCACCGACAGCCCTATGTCATATGGACAAATTACTCAAAGGCAAATAAACTGATTTTTTAATTGGTTGTTGACAAATGAATGTGTAGAAAATGACAACTCAAGTTAGGGTGAAGATGAATTTTGATGGGTGTAGCATAGGGAACCCTGGGAGTTTAAGTATTTGGAGAGCTTTTCATGAACATGGTGGAGAATTATTATTTTGACATTCTCAGCGAAAGTTGATAATCTAATGATCGTATTGTGCAAAAATTCCAGCAATTAGAGGTATGGAAAATCAAATTTTTCTAGAAGCCTTCATGCTGAAGTCACATTGATCATCAATTGACATACAATCCTTGAATATCTCAACATACCCAGATATTTGATGTAAGAAGGATCTCACTGGGCATATCAAAGATAGACAAGTTTGATACTCAATCTGATATCAATATCAAGTCTAGGGATTAAAAACAAGACTTGGTTGTTCCACCTGTCATAAAGTCCAGGGGTATTTCAGGTTTGCTTTAGTTCAATGTTTCTTGTAAAAACTGATCCTCACACCTTAGGCTACAACCCAAGAAGTTGATACCCACTGCTCCACTACCATAGTTTTCAAGGTGCCAAGGCGAGGCTAGGTGACCGGGGGGGGGGGCGCCTAGTTGTCGCCTAGGCAATGGATTTTTTTTTTTCAAGTAAAAGCTTGTATCCTAGGGTAGTTTCCTAGGTTCCATAATCATATTTATTTAATAAATTTCCATAATTTTCATAAGAAATGTTAAAAGTATAGAAAATCAACATGTTCCAACATATTCATGGGAAGAAAAAGAAGAAAGAAAAGAAAATTCAAAAAATATAGGGGCTGAACCCCTATTTCTGTTATAGGAAAAGAAGAAAAGAAAAGGTGGAAGAAGAAGAAGAAAATTAGTATATAAAAACAAAATTGGTAAAGAAAAAGAAGAAAATCTGTTGATTGACAACATTTTATGTTCTTTCTTACCTATTGGTTCAGGTTTTTGTAGTGATACAGTGGACCAGACATGATCTTCCTTGTTTATGTGGTCCCATAAGTTCAGTTTTTTTTATTTCTTATTTCTTGCATTTATGCTTGCTTACTTGTACTATTGTAGGTAGCAGGGCATTTTTGACCTTTTACCTAATGTTATGTTGAACATATAAATAATACTGCCTTGGGCGGCCTCTCTTGCTCTTCACTCTCTTGATTTTCGCCCATCACTCTCTTGCTCTTCCTCTGCTCTCTTTTCTCCTTTCTTTCCTCCTCTTCTCTTCTTCTCTTCTTCTCTCTTCTTCTTTGATTTCTGTTTTGTTTTGTACCCAGAAGTTCTGTTAACAGCAGTAACTTCAAGTTGGTATTGGAGCAGGTTTAGGTCTGCTTGTGAATCTCATGTAGGCTCTTCCCAGCCAGCTACATGAGAGTTTAATAGGGCTGGAGTTCTAGTTCTGTTCGTGGCCTGATTCCTGGAGATTGGTGGAGTCTGAAGCCTTGCCTAGGACGTTTCTGTTCTTCCCAGCAGTCAGGAAGAATCAGAGAAAAGTTTTGAGGTGAGATTTAGGGTTTAAATCCCAGATTGAAGGTGCCGCCCAGAAATTTCTGGTAGTTTTTTTTTTTCTCCTTAACCCTCCAAAGGACTATTACTGAAGGTTGTTCTTTTCTGAAATCTCTGAGAGGTGCGGCTACCTTTTGGAGTTTACTGGACTGATTAGGGTTTTGAAGATTGCTTTTTCTGAAACCTCTGAGAGGTGTGGCTACTTTTTTGGACTTCACTGGACTGATTATGGTTTCTGATATTTCTGAGCAGTGTGCCCATTTTTTCTGAATTTTTTCCTGGACCGAATAGTTGCTTCTCCTCTATTCTATCTGCTTTTGTTTCAGAAGGGGAGCCGACTGTGGTTTTGTTCTTCTTTGTGTTGGTTTCAGCATGGAGTTCTTTGGGGGTGAACAGAAACCTACTGGAGAGGGTGTTGAAAGGGCTGTTAGTATGACTGATAACAACCCTTTTCAGGTTACCACAATCAGGTTTGATGGTTCTAACTATTTGGAGTGGGTTCACTCTGCCATGATGGCTATTGGAGGAAGGGGAAAGTTAGGCTATGTGACTGGAGACACTAAGGAACCAGTCAAGGATGACTATTCCCGTTCGAAATGGGAATGGTTGTGCAATTCGATGCAGCCCCATATTATCAGAAATTTTCTTTGGGCAAAGACTGCCAAGGATATTTGGGACAATATGAAAGAGACTTATTCCCAACCACTTGAATTCAAGTCTTGATGCTGTAAGAGGAAGGATATTTAGCACAAAACCGCTGCCAAGCTTACGTGAAGCATTCTCTGAGGTCCGAAGGGAAGAGATAGACTTCATTTGATGCTGGGGATGGAAAAATCAGCTGCTAGTGGTGAGTCATCAGCCTTGGCTGCCCGAAACCAGCAGCAGCCACGCAAAGGGGGAAGGCCATGGTGTGAACATTGCCGCCACCCTGGTCATACCAAAGAAACCTGCTGGAAACTCCATGGAAAACCTGCTGATTGGAAGCCAAAGACAGCAGCAGAGAAGAAAATTCGAGGCAACATGGCTGGCAGTTCAGAGCAACTTGCAAATTTTAGCAAAGAGGAACTTGATGGACTGAGAAGGCTGCTGCAATCACAACAAAATCCACCAGTTGTTGGGTCAGGTTCCATAGCTCAAAAAGGTAACTTTCTTAAGGCTTTGACTGTAAAACAAGAGCACTATAAATCTTGGATTGTAGACTCTGGTGCTTCCGATCACATGACAGGAGATAGGCGAGTTTTCCACACATATTTTCCTTGTAATGAAACTCTCACAGTTTTAATTGCAGATGGTTCTTTGGAAAAAGTTGAAGGAACTGGTTCGGTTGTGGTATCCAGGGACATAACACTCAAATTTGTTCTATATGTTCCTAATCTAGACTGCAACCTACTCTCCATAAATAAAATTACCCAAGATCTTAATTGTATAGCTAATTTTTCTCCTTATGTCTGTGAATTTCAGGATTTGACTTCGGGGAGGATGATTGGCAGTGCTAGGAGTCATGCTGGGCTCTATCATCTTGAGGTTCAACCGGATTCTGTAAGACAATCTCATCTAGGAGTGAGTGAACCTATTTCTTGTCACAATAATTCTTGTGTGTCTGTAAGTGAGTTGAAAAGTGAGAGTGAGAGGTTGGTGATGGTGTGGCATTACAGGTTAGGTCACCCAAGTTTTATGTACTTATCCAAACTTTTCCCAAGTTTATTCAGAAATAAAAGTGCTAGTTCTTTTCAGTGTGAAATTTGTCAATTTGCAAAACACTCTCGCATTTCTTACCCAATTCAGCCATACAAAGCATCGAAACCTTTTTCTATGATCCACAGTGATGTTTGGGGTTCATCTCAAATTTCAAATGTCACAGGAGCTCGGTGGTTCATCTCTTTCATAGATGATCACACACGACTCACATGGATTTTTCTCATGAAAAATAAATCAGAAGTTCCTCAAATATTTAAGAATTTCAAAACAATGATTAAAAATCAATTTCAAACTTCTATTCAAATACTTAGAACTGACAATGGAAGAGAGTTTTTTTAACTCTAATCTTGGCTCATATCTATCAACTGAGGGAATCATACACCAAAGTTCCTGTGTAGATACCCCTCAGCAAAATGGGATAGCCGAGAGAAAGAATAGACACCTTTTGGACATTGCCAGGTCTCTGTTGTTTTCATCCAATGTTCCAAAACGTTTTTGGGGTGAGGCTACTTACAGCAGCATACCTAATCAATCGAATTCCATCCAAAGTACTAGATTTTTCCACTCCAAATCAAGTATTTTTACAACACTTTCCTCAAAGTCGGCTGATTTCCTCCCTTCCGCTAAAAATATTTGGGTGTACTGTGTTTGTGCATATCCATCAACAACACAGGGTACTCTCCCAACCAAAAGGGTTATAAATGCTTTTGTCCTAACAACCAAAAGTTTTATCACACCATGGATGTCACATTTTTTGAAACCAAACCCTATTACCCCAAAATTGATATTCAGGGGGAGAGTTCTAGTCAAAGTCAACCACAAGAATATCAGCTTTTCTTGGATAGCATAGATTGCACACCAGAAACACCTTCTCCAAGTGATTCTGAATTTCCCGAGATAATTGTCTATCATAGAAAAAAGGGAGAACCGAAGGAATCAGAGACTCTAGCAGATTCACAGATACTGCCAGCATCTGAACCTGAGGTAAAAATCCCTACATCTGACTTACAGACTGTGGAGGAAAATTCTGCAGGTACTAGTTTAAGTGATCATGATAATTCCGATGAGAACCTACCCGTTGCACTTAGGAAAGGGGTGAGAGAATGCAGAAGTAGGCCATTGTACCCTATTGGAAACTATGTGAATTATGAGGGACTATCTTCATCTTACCAAGCATTCACCAGCAAGATCAATTCTATCTCCATTCTTGATTCAATCCAAGAAGCCATGGCTATCCCAGAATGGAAGAAGGCAGTTAATGAAGAAGTTAATGCTCTAGTGAAGAATGGTACTTGGGAAATTACTGATTTGCCTCATGGAAAGAATGTGATTGGGTGCAAGTGGATATTCACTGTAAAAACAAAGGCAAATGGTAGTATTGAGAGATACAAGGCTCGGTTGGTAGCTAAGGGATTTACTCAATCCTATGACATAGATTATGAGGAGACCTTTGCTTCGGTTGCAAAACTCAACACTATTCGGATACTTCTCTCTCTTGCAGCAAATTTGGATTGGCCCCTCCATCAACTAGATGTCAAGAATGCGTTCTTGAACGGGAATCTAGAAGAGGAGGTCTATATGGACATTCCCCAGGGACTACAGAACTCATCAAACATCAACAAATTTTGTAGACTAAAGAAGTCACTTTATGGTCTCAAACAATCACCCCGAGCTTGGTTTGAGAGATTTACCAGAGTTATGAAGAGTAATGGGTATATACAGGGACAGTCTGATCATACAATGTTTGTCAAACATTCTTCAGAAGGACTGATTTCTTCGTTGATTGTCTATGTTGATGATATTGTTCTAACAGGGGATTATGCTGAGGAGTTTCCAAGAGTCAAAGAATTTCTGACTAGAGAGTTTGAGATCAAGGACCTAGGTCACATACTTCTTGGGAATGGAAGTGGCTAGGTCTAAGCGGGGCATTGCAGTTTCTCAAAGAAAGTATGTATTGGATCTTCTTAAAGAAACAAGTATGCTTGGGTGTAAACCTGCAGAGACACCTATGGACTACACTACCAAAGTTGGTTCAAATAAAGAAAGTGCTCCTGTAGATAAGGGAAGATATCAAAGGCTTGTAGGGAAATTGATCTATCTCTCACATACTAGGCCTGACATAGCATTCTCAGAAAGTGTTGTTAGTCAGTTCATGAACAACCCTACTGAAGAACACATGACAGCGGTGTACAGAATCTTGAGATACTTGAAAATGACTCCAGGAAAGGGACTGTTGTTCCGAAAAAACTCAAGTAGGGAAGTGGAATTGTATTTTGATGCAGACTGGGCAGGCTCAATCACAGATAGACGATCCACTTCTGGATATTGTACCTATGTTTGGGGAAATTTGACAACATGGAGAAGTAAAAAGCAAGCTGTGGTGGCTAGGAGTAGTGCAAAAGCGGAATTTCGAGCTATGGCTCATGGTATTTGTGAAGGAATTTGGGTGAAAAGAGTATTAGCCGAATTGAAGATACCTTCTGAGGGAACAATCCAACTACTGTGTGATAGTCAATCTGCCATCAATATTGCTAAAAATCCAGTTCATCATGACCGAACCAAGCATGTGGAAATAGATCGACATTTTATCAGAGAAAAGATAGAAGGGAAAGTAATCAATCCTGTTTACATTCCTTCTAATCTTCAGACTTCCGATATCCTAACTAAAGCACTTCCAAGGGCGCATTTTGAAGATCTTAGTTGCATGTTGGGTATGATAAATATTTACAACCCAGCTTGAGGGGGAGTGTTGGGATTCTTTGCTGTAAATTAGCTATAAATTAGGCTACAAATCAGGTGTAATTAGCTATATAATTGTTTCCTTATTTAGAATAGATTAGGCAAGATTTTCTCTTTTAAAATAGGAAACAAGTCCTAACATTTAGGACTCCAATTGTATATAAAACATGTTCTGCTGGAATAGAAAAAATAGGTCATTCAAACCTAATTATTCACAGTATCCATAGCTGATGTCTCCCTTGTTCCCATTTCTGGCAAGGGAAACATTAGAATCTCTGATGCCATTACTTTTATCCTCAACTCTGCATGTACCTAAGCTTAGCACTAATCTACTTTCAGTCAGTAGCCGTACAAAAAGCCAAAATTGCTTAATAACCTTCTTTCCTGATCATTGTATTTTCCAGGATCTGGTGACAAGGAAGGTGATTAGGACTGGCCATGAGATGAATGGAATCTACCTGCTCGAGCACCTCTGGAAGTGATAAAGGAGTTGCGAAGTCTTTTGTTTCTTAGTTTGTGAGTCAAATTATGCTTTGGCATAATCGTTTAGGTCATTTGTCTTTTGGGTATTTGAAAAACTTGTTTCCTACTTTGTTTAATTCAGTCCAAATGTCTTTTTTGAAGTGTGAGAGTTGTGAACTTACAAAGCATTGTAGGTCTTCATAGTTTTTAAGTAATAAAAGAAGCAATACTCCTTTTGAAATTGTGCATACTTATGTATGGGGGCTATATCATATTCCTGCTATGGGGGGGGGGGGGGGGTACAAGTATTTCTTATTGTTTGTTGATGATTACTCCCGTTTCTCATGGGTTTATTTTATGCGTTCTCGAGATGAGGTTCCTACCTTAACTCGTGCCTTTCATCAAATGGTTCTCACTCAACTTAAAGTTAGAATCAAAATTTTCAGATTTGATAATGCCAAAGAATATTTCACTAAACATCTGGATTCATATCTTCTTAAGTATGGGGTTGTTCATCAAAGTACTTGTCCTCGTACACCTCAGCAAAATGGGGTAGCTGAGAGAAAAAATAGGCATATCCTGGAAGTTGCAAGAAGTATTATGCTGAATTCTTGTGTTCCCATTCGTTTTTGGGGGGATGCTATTACTACAACTGTGTACCTCATCAACTAAATCCCTTCCTGTGTTCTGGATATGAAAACTCCTTTTTCATTATTGTATCCTGAGAAAGATTTGTACACCATCCCTCTTAAAGTTTTTGGGTGCACTTGTTTTTAGGACCCCATCGTTCTAAGTTTGATCTTAAATCTACTAAATGTATATTCCTTGGCTATACACAGAATTAAAAGGGATATTGCTGTTATGATCCTTGTTCTAGTTCTCAGTTTGTATCCATGGATGTTACCTTTTTTGATAATGTCCCTTATTACCCAGGTGTTTCTTCTCAGTGGGAGAATAATGAGAAGGATCGTCCTTGTCCTGGAGTTCCTCTACCTATCCCTATTCTTGAAGGAGAGTTGTATAATGAGGGTGCTTGTCAGAAGTGTAGGGAGTTGAGAGTTTATCACAGGAGGTGGAGGTAGGTTGATTTCGAAGCTCATAATCAATCCAGGCCAGTTCCTCTCTCCTCTGCAGTTTTAGATTCAGGTACTTCTCCCTCCTTGCCTGTTGACACATTACCCTCATCTTCTGATCCTCTACCCCCTCCAGATGATCTTGATCTTCCCATTGCAGTCTGGAAGGGAAAGCGTTGGTGCACTTCATCTACTGCTCATTGCATATCTCAGTTCATCACCTATGATCATCTTTCACCATCCTATAGGTCCTTCTTGGCATCTATATCTGCTATACCTATTCCTTGGTCTCTACAGGAAGCTCTTGCAGTACCTGCGTGGAAGATTGCAATGGAAGAATAGATGGGTGCTTTCATTAAAAATAAGACTTGGGAGCTCATTGACAAGCCATAAGGAAAAAAATCAGTTGGGTGCAGATGGGTGTTCACTGTGAAGCATAATGCAGATGTCTCGGTTGAAAAGTATAAAGCTCGACTGGTGGCAAAGGGGTTTACTCAGACTTATGGCATTGACTACCTAGAAACCTTTGCACCTGTTGCCAAGATGAATACCATTAGAGTTCTACTATCCCTTGCAGCAAATTTCTCCTGGCCTCTGTTCCAACTTGATGTCAAGAATGCTTTCCTTAATGGAGACTGGCAGGAAGAGGTGTATATGGAACTACCTCCTGGTTTTTATGATGTTTCTATAGGGAAGAAAGTTTGCAAATTGCAAAAGGCTTTATATGGTTTAAAGCAATCTCTAAGAGCTTGGTTTGACAGATTTAGATTGGCTCTTGAAAGGTTTGGCTATGTACAGGCCCACTCCGATCATACTCTTTTCATTAAGAGAAATGGTGCTTCTCTCACCCTTCTTGCAGTGTATGTTGATGACATTGTTATGACTGGTTGTGATCATGGTGAGATTGATTCTCTCAAACAATCCCTTCATGCGGAATTTGAAGTGAAAGACCTTGGTGATCTACGCTATTTCTTGGGAATTGAAGTGGCCCGCTCTAGACATGGTATCTTTATTTCACAGAGGAAATATGTCCTTGATCTTCTTGAGGACACTGGGAAACTAGGGGTTAAACCCACAGACACACCCATTGAGCTGAATCATAAGATAAGTGCTGAAGGGGGTGAGCCTCTTGAAGACAAAGCAATGTACCAGCGACTAGTTGGAAAGCTCCTTTATCTATGTCTCACTCACCCTGACATCTCTTATGCTGTTAGTGTGCTCAGCCAATACATGCATTCTCCTAGAACCACTCATCTATTGGCTGTGGAAAGAATCCTTGTTTACTTGAAGAAATGTCTGGGTCGGGGAATACTCTTTAAGAATAATGGTCATATGAAAATCGAGGTGTATACTGATGCTGATTGGGCCAGATGTGTTGATGATAGAAGATCGACTTCAGGATATTATGCTTTTGTCAGAGGTAACCTTGTGTTATGGCGTAGTAAGAAGCAAAATGTTGTTGCCCGTTCAAGTGCTGAGGCAGAATACAGGTCCATGTTGTTATAGCTGAGATCTCTTCTTGAGGAACTAGGGATTGAATATGAGAAACCGTTGAGGTTGTATTGTGATAACCAAGCTGCTATCAATATTGCTCATAATCCCATCCAGCATGACAGAACTAAACATATTGAGGTTGACCGTCATTTCGTTCGCGAGAATGTTGCTTCTCAAGATGTTTGTTTTCCCTATGTCGCCTCTGATATGCAGCATGCTGATCTCTTCACCAAAGCAGTCACCAAAGTCAAATTGGAATCAGACTTGTGCAAGTTGGGAATGATAAATATCTATTCCCAACTTGAGGGGGAGTGCAGTGATACAGTGGACCAGACATGATATTCCTTGTTTATGTGGTCCCATAAGTTCAGTTTTTTTTTATTTCTTATTTCTTGCATTTATGCTTGCTTACTTGTACTATTGTAGATAGCAGGGCATTTTTGTCCTTTTACCTAATGTTATGTTGAACATATAAATAATACTGCCTTGGGCGGCAGTAAGTGATTTTCACCCATCACTCTCTTGCTTTTCCTCTACTCTCTTTTCTCCTTTCTTTCCTGCTCTTCTCTTCTTCTCTTATTCTCTCTTCTTCTTCTTTGATTTCTGTTTTGTTTTGTACCCAGAAGTTCTGCTAACAGCAGTAACTTCAAGTGTTTTGAAGTCTTTGAGGGTTCAATACAGCATTTAGCAATGTTTGTGTTGATTAAACCCTAACAAATAAGAAAATATCAAAATGAAATTAGTATATAAACACACAAGATGGGTATTTTAGTTTAAAAATGTCTATTTTATAATTATAACCTCAAAAAATTTAAGAAATAAGAGTTTGTTATAACACTCTATAGAAAACTGCTTGGCGATTAGGTGAGGCGAGACTCCAAGAGCGCCTTGTCGCCTAGGCGTCGCCTTGACAACTATGTCCACTACCTTGGGCAGTGTGAGAATGACAACCTTGTCAGGGTATAGTTCCCCAAGTGTATTCATTGGTTGTGATGATTTAAGTCCATGTTATGAACTAAGGTGATTTTAGAAGAACAACCCGTTGATGCATGGAATAAATATTCTTTTGTTCATAAACAAAAGTTTGTACAATACATCAGTTGGAGTTGAGAGCATACACATTGTCTAACACTCAGGTCCAATAGATGTTGGTAACTCAATAAAGGCAGAAATACTTTTCAAAAAAAGTTGTACTTCTAGGCATGAGACTAGAAATTTGATACGACTTCAATCTGATTCTTTACTCAAAGATTGCAAGCTGATTTCTCATGGGTTCTTCAATCTGCCAACTCTCTTGTGGACTCTTTAATCTGTGAGAGGGTAAACTGAGTGCTTGAAGTGGGGCACATATCCATTAGATTAAATGTGTAGCCATGTTTAGAGAACTGGTCCAGGCATAGAACCAGAAAAAGGAGAGGTTCACTGGTTAGAGGTTCAACTGACATTTTCTTTAAAATACGTGTGTATTAAAGCAATATATACATTAAAGAGGCATAAATGAATACAAAATAAAGACAGGGATTAATGGTAACAAGACAGTAGATGTAAATAAAAGGTCATGGGTTCAAGTCTTGCCCTTAGAAATTTGAAATTTCCATTCATTTAGTAATCCAGGTGGTTTTATGAAACCGGAACTGATTCATCAGTTATCTAGTTAGACTGGATGGTTATATATTATGTAAGATGACATTGTTTGATAAGGTACTCTTGATCTTGGGTCTAACTGCCCACTCTTTAAGAATCTATACTTTTTTCATGGACTAAGTGCAATTACATAAATGTCCTTAAATGTATGAAAAGACTAAACTACCCTCTATTATTATTCTTTCAAATTACTGCATTGAGTAATACAGATATTGTAAATCTTCCATCAGCTACATCTTATTTGATACCACCCTTGGTCCCACATTACCAATTTACCATGCATCGCTTGAATCCACCCTTTTCTGGTAGCTGTACCTAATTACCAATGTTTTAATTCTATTATTATGAAGCTCTACATCCAAAGATTGCAGTTTAGATTCTTGGGTAGTTGTTGAGTTTGTTGTCATTATTTTGTGATTGGTTTATGAGAAAATGTTGTGTTCGCAGAAGCCAGTATATTCTTATCCTGAATTGCTTTTGTTACTGAGTACTTCACATATCACAGGTGGGGTGGGCCTCTTACACAAAGTTGGTTGGATAAACAACTGGCATTGCAGAAACGGATTTTGTCTCGAATGGTAGAGCTTGGCATGACTCCAGGTATAACTAAGCATTATGTTGGGAATAATTTTATTTTTAAAGGCAAGTTGTAATTATATTGCCATATGTAAAAGTTTGTAGGTTCTGGCAATAATTTTTTTCCTATTCTGTGTAAATCTTATCATTTATGAATTCCATAATAAATTCTTTTCATTAACCAACAGCATGGATTTGGATTTTTCTAATGTTTCCTATGCCCTCACTTCCAGGGATATTATCATGAAAAGTTCTGTGATAATCATCAACACAACTCATAATGTTTCTTGTTACATTGGATGCCATTATCACAAATTTTACTTCCTTAATTATATAGTAGCTTTTATACTGCAAGTATAAAAATATAAATAAAGCAACACAATTTGATTAGGGGTGCTCATCAAAAACCGAAAAACTGAAAAACCAAACCGAACCAAACCGATTTTGGAAAAGCTGAAGCCAAAGGTACTGGTTCCGTTTTGGTTAACCAATATGAAAAACTAGCGGTTAACCAAACTGACCGGTATATATGTTCTATATATTTTTTTATATATTCTATATATTTTTCATATATATTATATATTATATATTATATATATTTATAATATAATATCTTGCATATATTTCTTGTATTTATATTATATTATTATATATTTATTGATAATATATATTTTAAATTCAAAAAACCGAAAAACCAAAGAACTGAACTGGTTGGTTTCGGTTTTCAGTTTTTCAAAAACTGAAAGACCAGTTTGGTTTATAAAAAAGGCCCACAGTTCGGATAACCGAACCATGAGCACCACTAAGTTTGATACTTGTTTCTAGGCGAGAGATATCAGAGATGGAGAAGAGGAGAGGAGGAAGAGAGAAGAGAGAAGAGAGAAGAGAGAAGAGAGAAGAGAGAAGAGAGAAGAGAGAAGAGAGACAAATAAAATGGGTTCAAACTTGTAGCTGGTGGCTCCAGCTATTAGCTTATATATTAGGGCGACCCAACTCATAATGAAAAGAAAAGGGAATTACAAGAGTGCCCCTGCGGCACTAAATAACAGAAAAACATAAATAAAATGCCTCAGAGAAGAGGCTAACTGATTCCAACACCCCCCCTCAAGTTGGGACATAGATATCAATCATGCCCAACTTATTAGATAAATCATTGTGCCGTGGATGATATAATCCCTTGGTAAATATATCTGCAAGTTGATCCGTGGAACTGACATATGGAGTGCACACTTCCTCATTTATAATTTTCTCCCTAATAAAGTGATTGTCAACCTCAGTATGTTTAGTTCTATTGTGGAGCTCTGGTTGGAAGCAATGTTGATAGCAGCTTTGTTATCACAATACAAGGATATGGGGCCATCAACAGGAAATCCCAACTCATTCAACAAGTTCTTTATCCACATAACTTTAGCCACTCCATGGGACATTGCTCTATATTAAGCTTCAGCACTAGACCTTGCCACAACATTTTGTTTCTTGCTTCTCAACGTGACTAAGTTTCCTCCCACAAAGGTGCAATGCCCACTAGTAGACTTACTGTCATCAATTGATCCGGCCCAATCAGCATCTGTATACACCTCAATCTTTAAGTGACCATTCTTTTGGAAAAGTAAACCAGCCCCTAGGAACTTCTTCAGGTACCTGAGAATTCTATCGGCTGCCTTTAAGTGAGTAGTCTTAGGAGCATGCATGAATTGGCTAAGGACACCCACAACATAGGCAATGTCTAGCCGTGTCATAGACAAATATAATAGTCTGCCCACAAGTCTCTAGAATTGTTTCACATCCTTGATAGTCTCACCTTGACAATCACCTAATCTGTGGTTTGGATCAATGGGGGAGTTAGCAGGCTTGACTCTAAGCTTTCTTGTATCCTGTAATAAATTTAGGGTGTATTTTCTTTGAGAAATGAAGATCCCCTTTTTCAAATGGGCCACTTCAATTCCAAGAAAATACTTCAAGGGACCTAGATCCTTCACCTCAAATTGAGTGGCCAGGAACTCCTTTAGTCTCTGAATTTCCACCTTCCAGTCACCTGTGATCACTATGTCATCAACATAAACTATCAAGGCTGCAATTTTCCCTTCTCCCTTTTTCACAAATAATGTATGACCAGTTTGTCACTGTTTATAACCAATCTGCTGTACAGCTAGGTGGAACTTGCTGAACCAAGCTCCCGATGATTGTTTTAGTCCGTGCAAGAACTTCTTTAACTTGCACACCTTTTCTTTTTGATCTTGGGCATAGAAGCCAGGAGGTTGCACCATGTGTACTTCTTCTTCAAGATCACCATTCAAGAAGGCATTTTTAATATCTAACTGGTGGAGATCCCAATCAAGGTTAGCAGTAAGAGAAAAGAGAACTCTGGTAGAATTCATCTTAGCAACTAGAGCAAATGTCTCTGCATAGTCCACTCCATACACCTGAGTAAACTCTTTCGCCACCAACTGATCTTTGTACCTTTCTACTGTACCATCAACCCTATGCTTTACTGTAAAAACCCACTTGCACCCTACCGGTTCCTTTCCCACAGGGAGATCCACTAATTCCCATGTGCCATTTTTATGTATGGCATTCATCTCTTCTTTCATTGCATCTGTCCATTCAGGTCCTGAAAGAGCTTCTGCCACATTTTTGGGGATAGGAATACTGTCAATAGAAGAGAGAAAAGCATGAAAGGAGGATGAGATGTTCTCAGATAAAGTGGGAGATAGGATGTCTGGTGGTACAGGACCTAACTCCCTTCCTTTATGCAATAGGGATGTCATGGTTATTGGCAGAGGAAGAATCAATAGCAATAGGATCAGGAACGTCAACGGGAATAATAGTACTTGGTGGAATGTGATCTGTCCCCGATGAATCTGATGATGTTGGTGGTATAGTTTCAAGTTGCTCAACAGATTTTGAACCCGGATGGTCCTTGCGGCAACGAAGAAAGACATGGAATGGAGGAGGGTCAGGTAGGGGAGGTAGTACTTGAAATTGTTTCTCCTCCACCCTATTCTCCCCCTAAGGAGAAACCGGGAAGAAGAGATCACCCTCAAAGAAAGACACATCCATAGAAACATAGTATTTCCAAGAGACGGGATCGAAACAATGGTAACCTTTTTGAGAAGAAGGATAGCCCAAGAAAACCCAAGGAAGAGCACGAGGGTCAAGTTTACCATGGGTAGGAGACAAGTTTTAAACAAAACAATGACAACCAAATAGACGAATAGGAATAGAAAAAAAGTGAGCTTTGGGGAATAGGAGCTGATGAGGGGCCTTGTACCTTAACACCCGAGATGGCATACGGTTGATGAGATAGGTAGCACATATAACACAACATCCAACCAAAAACGTTTTGGAACACTCGTATGGATGAGTAACCCATGAGCCACTTCAAGTATATGGCGGTTTTTTCTATCTGCAACACCATTTTGTTGAGGAGTTTTGGCACAAGAGCTACAATGGATAGACCCACACAAAGCAAAGAACTTCGTGAGATCACTGTGGAAGTATTCTTTGGCATTGTCAGACTGGAAAATTTGGATCCTTGTCTGAAATTGGGTGAATATCATGTGTTGAAAATCTTTTACAATCTTTGGTACTTCATCTCTAGACCACATGGGGTACACCCATGTATATCTGGAATAGTCATCAATAAAAGTAATGAAATATTTATAACCAAGATCAGATGGTTAAATAATAGGGCCCCAAACATCAGAATAAACAATATGGAAAGGAAAACCGGATTTATTATTTCTTGAAGAAAAATGATTTCTATAATGTTTGCTCAACTGACAAGTTTGACATTTGAACTCAGACACTGACACTGATTTAAATAAATCAGGAAGTAAGACCTTTAACGACTCAAACAATAAATGACCCAAACGACTATGTCACAAGTAAACTTGACTCATACTAGACTGATTCGTAGACTCAATGACCGCAAGACTAGCCTTGTTCTCCAACATGTAGAGACCATCCACCATACAACCTCTACCAATCATCTTCCCCAAGTCCAAATCCTGTAGAACACAAGAAGAAGGGAAAAAGGTCACTGAACAGTTTAAAGAGTTTGTAATGCTACTGATAGAAAACAAATTTATAGGTAATTTTGGAACATGTAATACATTAAAAAGGGTAAGTCCAAAAGGAAAGGTTATGGTTCCTTGACTAGCTATGGTGGAAAAAGAACCATTAGCTAATCTCACTTTGTCCCTACTAGATAAAAGTCGATAGGATTGGAAACAATTTGACTTACCCGTCATATGGTTTGAGGCTCCAAATCCATTTATCCAAGGGGAGTCAGATGAATGGGAAGACCCATGGAAGGCTGTGGTAGGATTACCATTACCTGAAGTAGATGCAAAAGAAGTCGAGGTAAGAGAAGCAGAATCCATCTGGCGGATTGCTCTCCCATACAGATCCAAGTGGTCACGAAAGGAATCAATGGTATCTTCCCGGGGATCGGCAATGGATGGGTGGTCCTGGTGAATAGCAGTAGATGATTGAGACTCCTGAGAGGCCAAGTTTGCTGTATTAAACTTTTTCTGACTCTGCTGTCCCGACTTCTTATTCTGATCTGATTTCTTACTCAACTCTTGGGCCCACTTTGGCTTTCCATGGAGGTCCCAACAAGTATCTCGAGTATGCCTGGCTTTCTGGCAGTGAGTACACCATAACTTATCTTTATCTTCCACTCTCTTCTGGAATTCACCTTTCTTAAAGGAATTATTGCCTCCTACACCCATACTCCCTTTAGCCACTAAGGCAATCTGCTCCCCCTCGGAGCTATTCATCACACTCCGCCTGCTCTCTTCGGATTGAACTAGAGCATACACTTCTTGTATTGAAGGAAGATCTTTACTTCCTAATATCTGAACTCTAAGGGACTCATATACAGGGTTCATCCCCAAGAGGAAGGCAAAGACCCGTTGTTGGGAAACTAGAGGCTTGTAGGCCTTAGCATCAGCATCACACTTCTAGTCAATGTTTTGATAGTGATCTAGTTCTTTCCATATTGAGGTCAAATCTGAATAATAGGCTGAGAGGGTCCTCTCCCCCTACTTACAAGTAGAGGAGGCAGCTTGCAACTGGTATATTTTGGCATAATGACGTTGCTCTGAATAGGCAGATTTTGCCTGCTCCCAAATCTCAACAGCTGTTTCAGCCCACATGTAGGTCTTCCTAACTGGAGGCAACATAGAAAGTAACAGTCATGACATCACCATGCTGTTTTCCTGATCCCACCTATCATTCTCCACCCCCTGGGACTTTGGTCCTTTTGTTTTTACCATTAATATAGCCTACCTTCCCCCTGACTGTTATGTATAATTTGATTCCCCTTGACCATTCTAGGTAGTTAAGACCATCAAAAGGTATCACGGCCATGGGAAAACTCATGTCAAAACCCCCACTCGTTCCACTTTGACTGGAGGACCCACTAGACAGGATAGAATCCTCAGATGACATGTTAAAGGATAGTTCTGTTTAAAAAAAGTTCAGCCACAATCACAGTTCAGCCACTGTTCAATTCCAGTTCAGACCCCAGACCAAGTTCAGCCACTGTTCAATTTCAGTTCATCCAGTTCAGACCCCAGTTCAGTCACAGTTCAATCCCCAATTCAGTTCAGACAGTTCAGTCCCTGGTTCAGCCACAGTTCAGTTCAGTTAAGCCTTAGTCAGGTATATTTTTTTTTGGATCCCACACATCTACTGGAAAAGTTTCCAAGAATTATAATCGACCACTGTTTTATAGTTACAGGTAATTTTGACCTATATCACCCAGCTATTTGGGCACAGAAATGGATCACACAATCCACTAGACTGAGAACAAAAACTCACTTTACTTACAGGTCATTCAGACCTCCATAACTCCCTTACCTGGGTACAGAAATGGACCACACGATCCACAGAAAACAGGTGGAAGAACCTTCACAGAAACAATCTTCCCTCTCTTTTGTTTGTTTCTTGGCACATGACCAAGAGAGAAGGGAAGAAAGGGCGTAGAAAACTTCAGATCAGTCCAATGCACTTCCTTGACAGGTTCGATCCACAGCAAGAAGAAACTGAGAGAAGAGAGAGATCTTGCGGCTTCTAATCTCAGAAAACCCGCTCTGATACCATGTTTCCAGGCGAGAGATCAGAGAAGGAGAAGAGGAGAGGAGAAAGAGAGACAAAGAAAATGGATTCAAACTTGTGGCTGGCAGCTCCAACTATTAGCTTATATATTAGGTTGACCCAACTTATAATAAAAACAAAAGGAAATTACAAGAGTGCCCCTGTGGCACTAAAGAACAGAAAAACATAAATAAAACGCCTCAGAGAAGAGGCTAACTGATTCCAACAATACTCAAGATAGAAAATTTCACATTTTATCTTGGAAATGGCTCAATCTTCCCTGGGTGCCAAAAATGAATTGTACCTATAATGTTCGTGGATACATTCTAAATTTAAGATATTGACTCTATCTCATAAATGTATTAGTACAGACTGCAAGTATGTAATAAACAGATTATATTAAACATTTATCTTACAATCTCATTATTATTGTTTTTGCAAACATTAACAAGTTGAAATGGACAGACTAGGATAAGGAGTTTTAACCTTTGCTTTTAGAAAGAGAGAGCGCAGCCTTTGATTATTTGATGTACCCCTTGCTCTGACAACTCCATATCAGCATACAATTGATCTAAGAAAACTTAGAAGGACCTTTCCTTCACTTTCATCTTTTATTTTATGCCTTATTTCTATTTTACAGGCCATCAGCTACTCATGTTCCATCACGAATGCATAAAGCAACAGCATGCATGTAAAAATAAGAACATATATTATATTATTTTAAATAACTTTGTGGTTGACTAGTTGACCTACTTGATGCTGTCTAGAAAAAATTAATTGTTACAAGTTAAGGGACTAGAAGAGCTAGGGACAGATCGAAAAGGACTTGGGTGGAAGTAATAAGAAATTATTTAAGCGCCAATAATTTAGCAGTGCATATGTCAATGAACAGAACCGAATGACCAAACAGGATTCATGTAGCCAACCCCATATAGTTGGGATAAGGCTTAGATGATGATGATGATGAAGCTTCTTTAGTATATTTTGTGCATTATTTATATCATATTGTGTGCATCTTCTTCTGTTTTATTAGTAAATCTCTCACTTTCTTAAAGGAAAGTTTACAGGGTTTTCATCTATGTTATTGTATCTCACTGCTAAATGCTCAACTTCACACACACACACACACACACACTGTGATTCTTGTAAATTTTTTAACAATTTTGATCTTTCAATTTGTATCATCTTTCCTATTATTTCCTATAGATTTGATACATTTCGATACAATTTTACTGCTATAAAGGGTATGCTTTTCGGTTTCTAGGTAAATGTTATTGGTAAGTGGTTGACATTCTGGTTAACTTTGACTTCACATATTTTTAATTGTTGCAGTACTTCCATCTTTTTCCGGGAATGTTCCAGCAGCTCTGAAAAAGATATTCCCTTCAGCAAATATATCTAGACTCGGGGACTGGTATTTTATTTTTCTTTACTAGTACATAATATGGAAGTGCATTTTAATTTCCTTATTTTTATGATTAGCACTTGCAATTCTACTGATGAAACATAAATGAATGACACAAAAAGAAGGGTCCCTTAGACAAAACAAACCAAACCTTGTGTTTTTCATGATAAATGCAGTAGTGAAAGACTTTTTTTTTCAATGAAAAGAAGATTGAGACAAGGTGATGGAGCTTTGAAGCTTATAAAGGGAAATGGTCATCCACATATTATGGGTTCCAAGGGTAGAAAATGAGTACATGACATGGCAAATGTTCTAGAGAAGGTTCAAAGTGTCGATAAGATACACCCCATATCAGGTGTATCGTATTGTCTATTTGGTTCATCAATACACTTTATATAAATAGTTTGATGATATTAATGTTTTTAGATGAGAATAGATGATATGGCAGGTCCCCCTGTCAATTTGTCAGACGAAGTAATAAAAAATAATAATTTTAATCAATGAAAATTCTTGATATGCAAATTTTGAGTATTGAGAGTATTGATACTTTGAACCACGGTTCTAGCTAAGAGTGGGGTCAACAGGACAGAAATATTCAGAACAGTTGTGAAATGAAATGCTAAGTGTGGGAATGTGCCAATGTGTAGGTCCATCTGAATGCAGTTATAATTATTCTTTTTTCCATATTCGAGAAAATTTTCAGTTAGTGCTATAATGTAAGCTTTAGAAGTCTCTATGCAGTTCTTGGTGTTATATCAGTATGTATTGTGTTCAATATTGGTATGCTTGACACATATGTGTATCTGCATATCATAGTCCATGTCTCCTTAGGAGATAACCTAGCATTAAGTATTTGCAACTGATACCTTGACAGCTACCCTTTTGATGTTTTCGACACCAACTAGATTGAGAAACAATGTTTTGATGGCCAAGCTCTGACTGGAATCTCTTTAGTATGGGTCTCTTATGACTCCCCTAACTTTGTCCTTGCCTCATACCTTGTCTGTTGTTATCTTTTGTATGTTGGTTTATTTTTCTCGTCTTTTTTTGATATTATGGACATTTTGGCATTTTATTTTCTTTTATTTTCATTTTTTCTGTATGAATATAATTTGGTTATTGATTTTCTTATAACTATTAGGAACACTGTCAATGGTGATCCTCGTTGGTGTTGCACATTCCTTCTGGATCCTTCTGATCCACTATTTGTTGAAATCGGGGAGGCTTTTATTAGACAACAAGTAGAAGGTATGTCTCACAATACTATCATTAAAATGTTGTTCTATTGATCATTTATTGAGATCCATAAGAATAGAGGGCTGTACCTGTACTCCCTATCTTGGCCACCGTCACTCCTTGTGGATGAAGACCATCAACAGCACCTGTAAGAAGTAATTTGTTGTGGTTAAAGGGGGCTGGAAGGGCTAGGGGTAGACCAAAAAGAACGTGGGTAGAAGTAATAAGAAATGATTTAAGTGCCAACAATTTAACAATAGATATGGCATTAAACAGAATGGAATGGCAAAACAAGATTCATGTAGCCGACCCCTTATAGTTGGGATAAGGCTTAGATGATGATGATGAAATGTTGTTCTATTGATCATTTATTTAGATCCATAAGATTAGATGGATGTACTCCCTTAGCCACAGTCACTTTGTCTCAAAGGCCACATTATATGTAATGTCCATTAGCCTTGCGTTATGGTAATAGTATATAGAAAAGATGCAGAGTAATATCCAGAAAGTTGGATTTATTTAATTCTAAACTGAAAAAATAGAAGTTTTATTTTTTTATGGCAACTTTGAATAGTTTTATTAGTTGTGGATAAGAATGCCCAACAAGAGCCTAGCACCCCATAGAGATATAGATCAGCCCCTGCTGCCTACCCCTTAGAGCTTATTTTAAATGCATTCAATGAATACATATTAAGGGAATATTTCCTTTTTACAAGTGTTCCCTCTGTTGTCCTTGTTTAGATAGCTCATGTGCTGTGCTATTTGCAGATTATTGGACCCAACTGTAGTGATGGCTAATTCCTAGAATGTGAATTGATAAAGCCTGCATTATGTGGAAATGGCATAATATCTTGATGGACTTAAGTTACCTTAAGTTGGAATACCTTGAATGTTGAATGGATGTGACTGTATTTTCTATAATTATTTTTTGGAGTTGGGGAACTTTTCTTCTCTTTTTCTTTACTTGGTATAGGGAAAATTTGGTTTTATTCCATTTCTTGTGTTACATATTATACATATAACAGATACCTTATAAAGTTTCTTATCCCAAGAAGGGAAAGAAAAAGAAAAGTACAAAAGTAAATAAAATACTCTTTATTTGACTCACTTATTAATCTACAGTTAGTGCATCTTGAATCTGGAGAGATATCCTATGACAATATCAAACCGACACAATGATATAAAGCTATCCAGTTTCTGGAGGCAGCTTCCCTTTGCCATTTGAAGTACACCTGATTATCTTGGTTAGTCTTTTGGACTAAGTTTGTGACTGGTTAGTTTAATGTGACAAAATTTTGTTATCATGGAAAGATCTATAGTAGAGGTAATCAAGAGCTGGGCTGGGCCTGGGCCAGGGCCAGGGTTGCAACCTATATATATATTGTATATGCACATTATATACCTATTCCGGGCTGGGCCAAGCTAGAAATGATAACCTCTAATCTCTATGGTTAGCTTCGTATGTTATCAACTTTGATATGACTTTTCCCATCCTTGTTTTCCTAACATATTGTATGTTTATTGCAGAATATGGGGATGTAACTGACATCTACAACTGGTAATCTGTTACTTCCTTAATTCTTCATTAAGTTCTATCTTGACAGAATATAATGTTTTTAAGAATGTAATTTTCAATCTCATACTAAACCATTTTGCATTTGATCTTTTTTTTTTTTTTTGCTCAGGAACAAGGAAATGTTGGTAATTTTTTATTTTTCTATATATAGAGTATATCCTGATTATAATGCACCTGTGTTTATTGGTGCCCAAATTATAGAGAAAAATCCAGAAATACCTTTCACAAAGACCTACAAGATAAGACCGACTTAAATACCTCAAAATGGTTGTGAAAAACGTTATAACAAAGTTGCCAAATCTTTTAGTGCTTTAAAGAAATTCAAAATCCAAGAGAAGTGAAATTCTACAGGTGTTTGATCAGTTCTGTGATGATTTTCAGATATCCAATTGGCTCCAAAAATCATTAGTAGAGAGGTCAAGCTATAATACCTGGATAGCTATACATGCCTAGAGTAGAAAGGTGCTGAAATAAAGATCTGTAAAAGAAAAGAATATTTCTTGAAGAAGAGAAGAAAGGAGAAAAGGAAGAGAAGAGATTTGAGAGAGAAAAGAGAGCAATAATGCTAGACACCCTCTTCACTATTATTTATAGTCTAAAATAATAAAGAGTACAAAGACCAATATGCCCTTATAGGGTGGCTAACACATAAAACAGCATAAAACAATTAAAATAACTGCTCAAAAAGGACCCAACAAGAGTGTTGTGGTCCCTATTTCCTATCCAAAACAATAAATAGTCAAAAACTACCACTATAGACTACACAATTTGTTTAAAACCTCAACACTCCCCCTCAAGTTGGGAGTAAATGTCACACATTCCCAACTTGCATAGATTATATTCAAACTTGTTCGTTGCAACCCCTTTGGTGAAGACATCAGCCAATTGTAGTTCAGAGGAGACATAAGGCAAGCAAACTTCTCTAGTTGTCACCCTTTCTCTTATGAAGTGCTTATCAACCTCAATGTGTTTAGTCCTGTCATGCTGAATTGGATTGTGGGCAATATTGATTGCAACTTGGTTGTCATAATATAACATCATGGGCTACTCAACTTTTATTCCAATCTCACTCAGTAGGGATTTCTCCCAAAGTAGTTCTGAAACACCATGAGCCATAGATCTATATTCAGCCTCTACACTTGATCTAGCCACAACTGACTATTTTTTACTCTTCCATGAGACCAAGTTTCCTCCCACAAAGGTGCATACCCCTGATGTAGATCTCCTGTCATCTAAGCAACCTGCCCAATCTGCATTTGTGTAGGACTCAAACTTTAAATTTTCATGGTCTGAGAAAAGAATCCCTCTGCCAAGATGCTTCTTCAGGTATGCAAGTATCCTCTCAATGGCTTCCCAGTGCTGAACCCGAGGAGCATGCATAGACTAACTCATAACACTAACAACATAGGAGATGTCTGGATGTGTCATACATAAATATAGTAGCTGGCCTACCATCCTCTGATATCTTCCTACATCCTTAACCAACTCACCATCAAAAGCATTAATTCTATGATTTGGATCAAAAGGAGTATCAACTAGTTTAGTTCCTAGCTTCCCAGTCTCCTATAGTAAATCCAACACATACTTCCTCTAAGAGATGAAAATCCCATACTTGGGTCTTGCAACCTCAATCCCCAGAAAGTATTTCAGTTCACCTAGATCCTTGATCTCAAACTCTTGCTGTAGTGACTTCTTGAGTGCAATCAATACTGACAAGAGTGCCTCTCTCCTTTTTACAAAGAGAGTTTGGCCGGATTGAGTCTATGTGTACCCAAAATGGATAAGTGCTCCTCTGAACCTATCAAACCTTGCCTTAGGTGACTATTTCAAATGATATATAGTGATTTCTTCAGCCTGCAAACTTTTCCCTTACCAACATTCTCATAAAAACTAGCTGGAATGTCCATATATACCTCATCTTGCAGACCACCATTAAGGAAAGCATTTTTAACATCAAGCTGGAATAGAGGCCATGAATAGGTAGCTGGTAGGGACAAGAGAATCTGAACTGAGCTCATCTTAGCAACAGGTGAAAAAGTTTCCAGGTAATCAATACCATAAGCCTGTGTATACCCTTTTGCAACCAACCTTGCCTTGTACCTCTCTATGCTGTCATGAGCCCTGTACTTCACAGTGAACACCTATCTGCATCCGACTATCTCTTTGTCTATAGGAAGATCAACTATTTCCCATGTCTGATTTTTAACCAAGGCTTCCATTTCTTCTTGCATAGTTAGTTTCCACTTAGGTTTGGAGAAAGCTTCACTAGCATTCCTGGGTATAGACACAAAATCCAAGGAAGAAAGGAAAGCATGGTAGGAGGGTGATAAGGCACTATAGGAGAGATGGTGTGAAATGCAATGGGTTGTACACTTTCTCTTCCCTTTGCGGAGTGCAATGGGAAGATCAACATCAGAGGGATTAGCTGCCACAATAGTGTTAGGTACAGAAACATCATTATTAGGGAAAATAGTAGGCTCAGGCTCAAGGGAAATACCTAGAACTATATCAATTGAACTTGGGATATCAGATGGATTGATGGAGAGTGGTGCAAATTCTTCTATCTGAGCATGTGTGGAATCAACCCTCTTCTTGTGGCACTAATAGAATTGTGAGACTGGCCGTAGTGGATCAAGCAGTGGGACTGTAGTTGCTAATGGTGGAATAGGTGGATCAAATGAAGGAACAAATGACACTGGAAGAGGGACAGGTTGTGAGTTCTCCTCCCCAAAGCACTCCCCCTAAGGAGAACCACCCAAGAAAAAGAAAGTAGACTCAAAAAAGGTAACATCCATAGTAACAAACCTATTCCCGGACATTGGATCATAACAAAAATACCCCTTTTGGTTTTGAGCATACCTAAGGAAAACACATTTCTTGGCCTTAGGATCCAATTTCTTGCGATGAGAACCAAGAGTGTGAACAAAGGAGACACACCCAAAAACTTTCAAAGGTATATGAAATATCTCCCCATTTGGAAAAAGCAAGCTGAAAGGTGCCTTAAACTCCAAAGTGCATGAAGGAACACGATTAATCAGATACAAAGCTGTGAGAATTGCATCCCCCCAAAACGAATAGAAACTGAGGCACACACCATAAGGCTCCTTGCCACCTCCACAATATGTCTATTATTCCTCTCTGCTACCCCATTTTGTTGCGGTGTGTATGCGCAACTACTTTGATGAATCACACCATGCTCCAAAAAGTATGAGGACAAGTCCTTATCAAAGTATTCTCTAGCATTATCTGATCTGAAGACTTTAGTCCTCACTCCAAATTGTGTGAGAACCATCTGGTAGAACTGTCGCACCAGAATGGGTACTTCATCATGTGATTTCATCAGATATATCCAAGAATACCGTGTATGATCATTCACAAACAAGAGAAAATAACAATAACCACCCATGGAAGAAATGTGGTAAAGACCCCATACATTAGTATGAACAGTATCAAAAGCAAAGGAACTTATTTTATTACTTGGTTTAAAAGAATGTCTACAATGCTTTCCCAACTGACAGCTTTCACATTCCAAACTAGACAACTGAACAGACTCAAACAACTTTGGAAACAAAAACCTCAATGAAATGAAAGAAAGATGACCCAAACGATTATGCCAGAGCATAATCTGACTCACCGACTCTAATCCACTACTACTACTGCTACTAACATGAGGGCTTTGATGTCTCGGAATCTCAAAGGTATACTCCATTCACCTCACGACCACTCCCAATCGTCCTCTTTGATTCCAGATCTTGCAAAACAAAATTACCAGGAAGAAAGGTCACTGAGCAGTTCAAATTTTTTATCAGAGAGCTTACTGAAAGAAGATTAGTGTGGAGTTTAGGGACATGTAAGACAGAGGATAAAGTAATGTCATTAGTCACTCTAACTGTCCCTTTCCCAACAATGGGAATATGGGAACCATTTGTTGTAGAGACTTTATCTCTACCAGAGCATAACTGGTAAGAACTAAAGAGAGTAGATATATTGGTCATGTTCTCAAATATTCCTGAGTCTATAATCCAGGGAGGTACCTCCTTACTTGAGGTGGATACATGATTTGCAACTACATATGAACTACCTGTATGAGCAAAGGAAGTAGTATTGTTGGCTCCTACATTGTTCTGCCCATTTGAAGAAAGAACTAGAATTGGCTGAATCCTTCTTACTCATAAGCTTTCCATACTTATTCAATTCAATCCTCACTACTGCTGCTGCAATGGACTCCAGATTAGCCTGGAAGAGGGGTCCTGAAGGGTCTCCTGTAATTGCCGAATTTGCATTTCCCTTCTTGTTCTTGATCCAAGCTAGTACGAGATGAGGGTAAAGCTTCCAACAGGTGTCTCTAGTATGTTTAGTCTTCTTGTAATAGTCACACACCAAGTCCTTCTTGTCCTCCTTCCTAGCCTCACTACTCCCCCTGTCTCCATTTGGCTTAGATTTATTTGTACTAACCATAGCTAACTGATCAATCCCGGACTATCTCAACATGACATTCCTCTTGCCTAACAATGTCAAATTCAGGGATAAGTCCAACCAAGAACTCAAAAACCCTATTCATTTCTACCAATCCCTAGGTTGCTATATCCTTCATACTGTCCCAAACCACTATTTCTATTTGCCAAAGAGTTTTTCAGCATGGAGAAATAGGTGGCAAGAGGTCTATCTCCCTGTTTTGTACTAATCACCTGATTCCTTAATTGATAGGCTCTAGCTACATTTTATTTCTAGGAATAGGTTTCAGTCACTCCATCCCAAATCTCCTTTGTAGTATTAGGCCACAAAAAAATTTTTACCAATGTGAGGTAACATAGAGTAACCAGGAGGTCATCACCATGTAATTTTCTTGTACCCACCGGGAGGGATCTGTATTAGGTTTCTTCTCCTCCCAAGTGATGTACCCTAGTTTCCCACGAGTACCAATGGCCGTCTTGGTTGATTGTGCCCATTCTAGATAATTTGTACCACCAAACTTCACTGTAGTAGTAATTCCAGACCCAAACATATTACTACTACCTCTAACACCCAGGCCCATGTTATCGGTGGACTTCTGCTCGGTACTCCAACTCTCCATTTTACTTCAAACAGTTCAAAAGCAGAAAATAATTAAGTAGAGAGCCTCCAAGATCAAATCGATCTCACACACAAAGGTAATTGACCTTTCCGAAAGAAGAAAACCCTATCTAGAGAGAAATCTCTCTCCTTCCATTGTCTCTCATCGGAGAGAAAAGTGAATCGGTCACTCCAGAAGGCCCAGTAAATTCCAGAAACCTAACCGCCCCCTTTAGAATACATAGAGAAGTCTAACAATACCTGAGCGCCCAAGATCATATCAAAATTGAAGAGTCCAACTTGATTAGGACTCTTCCCCGCACTCTAGTTCTTCTTGATTTTGATGCCAAAACATAGATCACCCTCCTGATTACTAGATCACACCAAAAAGTTCAAGAACTGGGCAATCTGAAGTAGGTCGATCTGCCTTGTATCTCTTCATGCAATCGAATGATCTAGGGCTGCATGGAAAAAACTTCAAGAAACCCTAGTTGAGCTCTGATACCAAGTAGAAAGGTGCTGAAATAAAGATTTGTCAAAGAAAAGAATATTTCTTGAAGAAGAAGAGAAGAAAGGAGAAAAGGAAGAGGAGATTTGAGAGAGAAAAGAGAGCAATAATGCTGGTCGCCCTCTTCATTATTATTTATAGTCTAAAATAATAAAGAGTACAAAGACCAATATGCCCTTATAGGGCGGCTAACACATAAAACCGCATAAAACAATTAAAATAACTGCTCAAAAAGGACCAACAAGAGTGTTGTGGTCTCCACTTCCTAAATAAATATTAAAACACTACCACTATAGACTACACAATTTGTCTAAAACCTCAACACCTAGCATACTAGTATTTGGCACAATACATACCCAAAGTAAGGTTTAAAATGTATATTTTGATGGAAATGTCAACCACTTAAAAATAAAAAATATGTTAGAAAAATCAGAAACTCCACATAGATTTGTTGAAGAAGGCTAAAAGTCATATTGGTCATATTTTGCCTTTTCCTACTTCTGCTGCACATTATGATGTTCCTTTTAAACTAATTCACAGTGATGTCTGGTCATTTCCTATAACTTCATACTTGGGTTATAAATATTTTGTGATTTTTGTTGATGATTGTACCCACTTTACTTGGATATATTTTCTTTGGCAGGAATCAAAAGTTTTCTCAACTTTTAATTCAGGCCATGGTTAGGAACCAATTTAATGCAACCATTGGAATCTTCCATTCAGACTTGAGGAGGGAATACATTGATGGTGCCTTTCAAACCTTTTTGAGAGGACATGGAATACAACTACAAAAATCTTGTTTTGGGACTCCACAATAGAATGGAGTAGCTGAAAGCAAAAATAGACATATATTGAGTATTGTGAGAACCTTATTGCAGGAATCCAATGCCCTTACTTCCTTTTGGGTGGAGGCAACTAGCACAGTTGTACATCTTATTAATTTGATTCCATCCTTAGTTCATGGTAATTCCTCTTTGTTTGAAAGTTTATTTTATCGTCCACCAAAATTTTCTTTTATTCATGTTTTTGGGTGTATGTGCTTTGTCCATCTTCCCCCTCATGAACGGACTAAGCTTACTCCCCAATCTACCATGTGTGCTTTCATGGGGTGCAGCTTCAATCATAAGGGACTTCTTTGCTATGATTCTCAAGCTCGTCAAATTAGAATCTCTAGAAGTAATGTATTTCTTGAGAACGTTTCTTTCTTTAGTCACATTGCAAAGTGTCCTACTTCTGTCTCGGTTATATATTCTTTTGACATTGCAGGTTCTTTGCAATCATCATCAACTCTTGTACCTTATCATATCCAGTATGCCAGGAAGTGGACAATTGCTCCAGAACCTACTGCCTCATCCCCCAACACTACCAGCTCAAGGTCCTCTTTCCTAAATTGATGCTATAAGTTCTCCTCCTTTACGTTGTTCTACCCATATGTCTAAGCCTCCTGACTGCTATGGTTTTTCATCACCCCATAGCTCCTTTGCCTTTTTTCCATTTACAAATATTCCTAAGTTTCACTAGTAGGCTATGGCTGTTCCACATTGGAGAGAAGCTATGGATGTTTGAGATTTAGGCTCTTCTTGAAAATGATACATGGGATTTGGTTCCTGCTCCCTCAAATGCTTCTATCGTGGGTAGTAGATGGGCTTTCTCAGTGAAGTTGAATTCAGATGGGAATCTTGACAGTTATAAGGTTTGTCTGGTTGCTTGTGCATGCCAGCATTAGTTAAAGCTCTTTTGGAAGAATGGCAGATTTCTAGACTTTCCAAAAAAGGGAGACTTTGCTGGGCTTTTGTTCCTCCAGCAGTGCTCTGGGCTGTGTGGTCAGAAAGAAATAGAAGGTTGTTTGATCAGAAATCCACTTCTGAAGCCGAGGTCATCAATTCATCCATAGATGCCACTAAGAGCTGGCTGTCAATACTTACTGAATTCAAAGATGTTACCTCTTATCATACTTTTTTAAGAGGACTTTTTTCGAGGTCCTTTTTTGTACAGTTTCTCATTGTACACAGGACCCGTTATTAATATAATCATACCTTACCTTCTTTCAAATAAAAAGGTTTGTCTGGTTGCTCAAGGCTCGTCTTGAAAATGATACTGTTCGCCTTGTGCTTGCAATCTCTGCTGTTGAACAATGGGAAATTCATCAGATGGATGTCAAGAATGCCTTTCTACATGGCCACTTGAAGGAGACAATGTTTATGAAACTCCCAGTTGGTTACTATGATGATCCAACTATGGTCTGTTGTTTGAAGAGATCTCTCTATGGCCTCAAACAAGCACCCCGGGCTTGGTTTGAGCGGTTTTGTGTTGTCATTACAGATGCGGGCTTTATCCAAAATCCTTTTGACTACTCGCTCTTTACTCTTGCAAGACCTCAAGGTGTCACTCTTCTACTTTTGTATGTGGATGATATTCTTATCATTGGAGATGATTGCCAAGCTGAAGAACCTTCTTAGTCAGTCATTCAAGATGAAATATCTTGGTCCTCTTAACTTATTTCCTGGGGCTAGAGGTAACTCATTCCACTCGAGGGTATTTTGTAAATTAATAAAAGTATGCTACAGATTTGGTTAATATGGTCCGTCTTACTGATGATAAACAGCTAGATACTCTTCCTGAGGTTAATCTCAAATTATGTAAAGATGATGGTGAACTACTCCTCGATGCTACTTAGTATTGACAGCTGGTGGGTAGCCTTATTTACCTCACTAGGACTTGACCTGATATATCTTATGTTGTCCAAGTAGCTAGCCAGTGTGTTTCCTCTCCTCGGCAACCACATGTGACTTGTTCATTAGATTATTAGGTACATCAGAGGCACTTTGTCTCATGGCTTGTTCTTCTCATCATCCTCATCTCTTGATTTGGTTGCTTATGCTGATGTTGATTGGGTAGGGTGCCCAGACACAAGGCGGTCCAAAACTGGGTGGTGTGTTTTGTTGGGTGATTCTCTTGTTTCATGGAAGTGTAAGAAGCAGTGGACAATCTCAAAATCTTCCATTGAAGTAGAGTATTGGGCCATGTCTTCTGTCTGCAATGAGATTGTATGGCTAAGAGCCCTTTTTCATGACTTACATATATCAACTTTGTCTCTTGTTCCCATCCATATTGAATTATTGATAATGTGAGTGCAATCAGGGTTGCTTTAATTCCTATCTTTCATGAGAGAACAAAACACATTGAGGTTGATTGCTACTTTATCCGAGACCAGTTCTTAGCCGGCAACATCTCCCTTCCACACATCTCCTTTGGCCTTCAACTAGCTGATATCTTCACCAAGGCTATGACTTGCCCTCGGCACAGATTCCTAACAAACAAACTGATGCTTCTTCCTCGGCATCAGTTTGAGGGGGGGGGGTGTAGAGAATCTGTAGGCTGATATCTTGTTGGGAGCATCCTTTTTAATATGTAACATATGTATAGTATCACATTCTTTATTATTTTTATCTTCTTGTACTTGAGAAGGGCATTACTGTCTTTTCTCTCATTTGTAACTTAGCAATATATAATACAATCTTTCTTGGGCCACACCCTTCAAATTTGTCTTCTCTCCCTTTGTACGAACCCTAGTTATTAGTTATCACTTTTAACCCATTGTAACCTCACATCTATGTCTTTTGTTAGCCATATGAATTTCTTCCTCATCCAATAGTTTAATATTACTAAGATGAATATGCAAGCAATTAATCATAGTGGACTCAATTAATTAAATTGCTTGGATGGATGAGTTGTATTGCTTAAATGACAGTAATAGCCAGTAGTAGACTAGCTTAAACCACAAATTTCTGATGATGCTATTTTCATACTTCAAAAATATTTTACCTTGTGCAAAGAGCTCAGGGACTTTGGTTTATGGACCATACCTGTGTTGATAAACTTAAGAGTCTATTTTGTTTCTTAATGTCCTGATTTTATGATTTTCAGTTTTATTTTTATTTTTGCAAAATTTCGTCATAATTTACTATGTTCAATCCTTATTTTTCTACTGTCTTTGTCTCTTTTATTCTCTAATATTAATCTCCATGTTGAATCTAGTTGTTGAGGTGATTCTGGGGGGGGCTAGGCAAGAAGGTTCCCTTGGAGGCTCGCCTCGCCTAATTGCCAAGCAGTTTTGTATGTTGTGTTATAAAATACTTTTATATTATTATTTTTTTTTGAGATTATTGTTAAGTTGACTGTTTTTATGTATTGTTGGTTCGGCTGATAAGTGTACATGTTAGTTAGTATTGGGTTTTAAGCTGTTAGGTACTGGGCCTTTGTTATTGGGCCTAAGTCTGTTTAGTGTTTTAAGCAGTTTGGGTGTCCCATCACTAATCAGGGGCATTCCAGACATTTCATGTAACACTGTATTGTAATCTACTATAAATAATAGTACTGTCGACTGGGTTACTCAGTTCGACATTCTCAGCACTTGTTTGCCTTCACCTCTTTTCTACTACTTCAGCTATAACCTTTCAGCAAACATGGTATCAAAGCATTGAGCGGTCTTCTGGTTATAGCCGACGCCAACTCTTCTCTCTTGATTTCTTTCTCTCTCTTTTTTTTTTTTATCCTGGTTGCTGCGGAAAAACCCTAGGGTTGCCGTAGAACAAAACAAGGTTCGAACCTAGGGTTTCCCTTGGTTGTAGGGCACAAGGGAAGTAAGACCCAGAAGTTGATGTCCTACTAGACTGCTTCTAGTAGTTAGTAGCCATTTGGCTGCTAAGAGAGGTCTGTATAGGACAGACCTAGGTTGAGGACTGATTTCAGCAGTCCTAGTATTGGTCGTAGGGGTGAGCACTCTCTACAGTAGCAGAAGTCGAAGCCCAAGAGAAGTCTGCATAGTGCAGTGGTGGAGGGCTCTCAGTTTCAGGTCGGTTACTAGCTCACAGAATTCTTCTTGCTGCCGTAACTGGTCAACTTCGGAACTGTGACCACTTCGGCTAGTCTGAAACAGTGTTATCTACACAAAGTCTACAACCAAGATGTCTTCAATATCCGGAGAGGTCTCTTCTAGGGATAACAGACCTGGTGGGAGGTCTTCAAATCTGGAGAACCTGAATCTGCACAGCTTGCAGATTACAAGTGTGTTGCTGGATGAATACAACTTCAGGGAGTGGTCCGTTTCTGCAATGCTTTTTATTACTTCTCGTGAACTCACAGGTTATTTAGATGGGAAGAAGAAGGAACCCGAAGTTGGCAGTGTGGCGCAAGGAGAATGCCACAGTTATGTCCTGGCTTCTTGCTTCTATGACTCCACGAGTTGCCAAGACTGCTCAACACTTTCCCACAGCAGCTAAGATTTGGGAAAAAGTGTCAAAAACCTATGGACAAAAGAAAAACAATGCTAGAATTTACAGGTTGAACCAAGACATTGCTGCTTTAAGGCAAGGGGATATGACAGTTGCAACATATTTTGCAACTCTGGAAGGACTGTGGGAAGAACTTGATCATCACTTGATTCTGGATTAGGAGAATGCCAGGGACAAGGAGAGACATGATAAGCAGATTGAAGAGAGCAGAGCCTTTAAGTTCTTGGCTGGTCTGGACCCAGTGTATGAGGGCATAAGGTCACAAATTCTTGGAAGAGATGAAATGCCCGAGTTACATCATGTTTATTATCTGGTAAGGAATGAAGAGGTCAGGAGAAAGGAGATGCAAGTTGACACTCAGATGCAACCAGTTGAACAATCTGTAGAACATTCAGCCCTGATTTCTACAAATAAAAAGGGGAACAGATATCCAGACAAAAGGCATCTTAAGTGCACTCATTGTGGAGGTGAAAGACATGTAAAAGAAAAGTGTTGGGTCCTGTATCCTCATCTAAAGCCAGCTGCATTGAGAAAAGACAAGAAGCAACAGAAGGGTCAAGCGGCAAGTGGGAACCTTGTCACTAGTAACAATGGTGATAGCTCACAGAGTATACCAACAATGGCTTCTTCCATGGGGCAGGTTGCTAATTCCTTCGGAGCCGGTACCTTGGGCTTCACTGCTGGTGAGGTAGAGGTCCTTAGCCGGGCTTTAGCCCGTCTAAGGAATAACTCTTTTGCTTCCACCTCTCTTGCCAGATCAGGTATAGTCTCTGCCTTTAGTGCAACTAGTCCTCTTATTGACTCTACTTCTTGGGTTATTGATCCGGTGCAACTGACCACATGACACATATGTCCTTGTTCTCTTCATATCACTTGTTGTCTGGTCAGGATAAGATGAGAGTTGGTGATGGGTCTTTCTCCACCATCTCTGGCAAAGGGGTGGTTGACCTAAGCAAGGACCTCTCTCTTAAATAAGTTCTGCATGTTCCTAGTCTTACCTCAAATCTTTTGTCTGTTTCAAAACTTCATAACCTTTTTTCCTACTCATTGTGTCTTTCAGGACAGATTGACGAGGAGAACGATTGAGAGCGGTCATGAGTATGGAGGCCTCTACTATTTTGCAGACATCAGTTCAGCCTTACAAGCATCTGCTGCTAGTGGTCCGGAGAATGTGGAGTCAATAGCTAGGTTGCATCTATGGCATGCTAGGCTAGGTCATTTACCTTTTTCTTCATTGGAAGTGTTGTTTCCCGAATTTTTTAAGGGCATTTCAAGTCAGAGTTTAGTCTGTGAAGTATGTCAACTGTCAAAACAATGTAGAACTGTTTATCCAGTTTCCAGTAATGAAATTCAAGCTCCTTTTGATTTGGTTCATTCTGATGTTTGGGGCCCTTCACCTATTGTTTCTATTGATGGCTTTCGTTACTTTATCAGTTTTATTGACCACTACTCTTGATGCACATGGATCTACCTGTTAAAAGGACGAGATGAAGTGCCACAGATAACCATGGCATTTTGCAAAATGGTTGAAACACAATTTGACAAGAAGATTAAGCAATTCCGGTCATATAATGTTGCTGAATATTTTGAAAAATCCTTGAACTTGTTCATGGAAGATGCTGGCATGCTACATCAATCATCTTGTGCTAATACCCCTCAACAGAATGGGATTGTTGAGCGCAAGAATGGACATCTATTGGAGACAACTCGAGCCTTACTATTCCAGCACAAGGTTCCCAAGCACTACTGGTCTCAAGTAGTTCTTACTGCATCATATCTGATAAATCGGATGCCAGCTAAGGTGTTGGGTATGAAAACCCGTTTCTCTGTTCTGTGTCCTACCCTTCCAGACTTTCCTCTTCCTCCTACGGTCTTTGGTTGTGTATGTTTTATACATGTAAAGGATCCAAAGAAGACCAAGCTGGATCCTAGGGCTACGAAAGGAATTTTTTTGGGGTACTCTCCTACACAAAAGGGTTACAAGTGTTATGATCCTGTCACCAAGAGAAAGTATGTCACCAGAGATGTTGTCTTTTTTGAGTCTCAACCCTACTTTCAGTCTTCCCAGAATCCTCTACAAGGGGAGACTAGTGGGATGGAAGAAGATTCTTATTCTCCCTTCTTTTTTGTTCCTCTATCTGCCTTGGGCCTTCCATCATCTCCTTCTACTCCTAGTTGTGGCATCCCGGGTGAACCTAGTGAGGCTCCCACTGTGCCTGCTACCTCTCCTGATACTGCAGATGTTTTTGAGGGCTCTAGTAGGCAACAGAAAGATATAAGAATCGCCTACAACAGAAGAAAAAAGGGCCCTCAAACTCATGACAACAACCAGTTGGACTCGGATCAATCTGTCTCTGCAATCCAAGGTAATCCCAACACACATACTTCTGATTTGGATCTTCCTATTGCTCTGCGTAAGTCTATCCGTTCTTGTACTACTCGACACCCCATTGCTGATTTTGTTTCTTACTCGCGTTTATCTCCATCCTATCACTCCTTTGTGTCTGCTCTTTCCACTATACATGTTTCTTCTAGGTACTCAGAGGCTGTGTCTGACCCAAGGTGGAAAGAAGCTATGAATGAAGAGATGAAAGCTTTAATGAAAGCAAGGACTTGGGAATTAGTGGATCTGCCAGAAGGGAAGAGCACTGTCGGGTGCAAGTGGGTGTTCATTGTAAAGCATAGGGAGGACGCGTCCATTGAAAGGTACAAGGCCCGGCTTGTGGCAAAGGGGTTTACTCAAAAAGAAGGGATTGACTACAAAGAAACCTTTGCTCCAGTAGCGAGGCTCAACACAATTCGGGTTTTACTGTCATTAGCAGCAAATTTTTCATGGGAACTTCATAAGCTGGATGTGAAGAATGCCTTCCTAAATGGTGATCTTCATGAAGAGGTATTTATGGACCCTCCACCAGGCTACGACTTTGATAGAAATGTGTGTAAATTGAGGAAAGCATTATATGGCCTAAAGCAGTCTCCTCGTGCATGGTTTGAGAGGTTTTGTGGGGCCATGAAGAAAGTGGGGTAAACTCAGAGTGGTGCAGACCATACCTTGTTCATAAGGAGACAGGATAGCAAACTTACAACACTCATTGTTTATGTGGATGATATGGTGATTACTGGGAATGATTTGGAAGAGATCAAAAGACTAAAGGAGTTTTTAGCTTCTGAATTTGAGATCAAAGACTTGGGCCATTTGAGATACTTTCTTGGGATTGAAGTTGCTAGGTCAAGAGAGGGGATCTATATATGTTAGCGGAAGTATGTACTTGACCTCCTAGAAGAGACAGGCATGATAGGGTGTAGACCAACAGATACTCCAATAGAACAGAACCATGGTCTACAGGAATCAGTAGGGGAGGACTACTGTGATAAAGAGATACCAAAAATTGGTAGGGAAGCTGATATATCTATTTCTCACCCGACCAGATATTGCTTATGCTGTGCATGTTGTCAGTCAGTTCATGCACTCTCCAAAGATCCCTCATATGAGAGCAGTTGAAAGGATTCTCAGGTACTTGAAGACTTGCCCAGGAAAGGGAATTCTGTTTAGAAAACACAATAAAATTGAAATTGAAGCTTATACTGATGCAGATTGGGTCGGTTCTGTTGGGGACAGAAAATCAACTTCAGGATATTGTACATTTGTTGGAGGGAACCTGGTTACATGGCGGAGTAAGAAGCAGAATGTGGTTGCTAGATCAAGTGTGGAGGCTGAATATCGAGCTATGGCTCATGGTGTTGCTGAACTTCTGTGGCTTAGGACCCTTCTTGGTGAGCTTGGCATAAAAGCTGAGGGTCCTCTCAGGCTATACTATGACAACAAGGCTGCCATCAACATTGCAAATAACCCAGTGCAACATGACAGGACGAAACATATTGAGATTGATCGACATTTTGTTAGAGAGAGAATAGTCTCGGGAGAACTCTGCATTCCTTATACTCCATCCGAGATGCAGATTGCAGATGTGCTGACTAAAGGGTTGGCTGCAACAAAATTCTTGGACCTTCTTGGCAAGGTAAACATGACTGACATCCATGCTTAGCTTGAGGGGGAGTGTTCTGCATTCCTTAATACTCCATCCGAGATGCAGATTGCAGATGTGTTGACTAAAGGGTTGGCTGCAACAAAATTCTTGGACCTTCTTGGCAAGCTAAACATGATTGACATCCATGCTTAGCTTGAGGGGGAGTGTTAAGTTGACTGTTTTTATGTATTGTTGGTTCGGCTGATAAGTGTACATGTTAGTTAGTATTGGGTTTTAAGCTGTTAGGTACTGGGCCTTTGTTTTTGGGTCCAAGTCTGTTTAATGTTTTAAGCAGTCTGGGTGTCCCATCACTAATCAGGGGCATTCCAGACATTTCATGTAACACTGTATTGTAATCTACTATAAATAATAGTACTGTCGACCGGGTTACTCTATTCGACATTCTCAGCACTTGTTTGCCTTCAGCTCTCTTCTACTACTTCAACTATAACCTTTCAGCAAACAATTATAATTGTAAAATATACATTATTAAAGTAAAATATTCATTTTGTGTGTTTATATACTAATTTCTTTTTATTATTTTCTTATTTGTTAGGGTTTTAATCAACACAAACATTGGTAACTGCTGTATTGAACCCTCAAAGCATAGTTGTCAAGGCGATGCCTAGGCCTAGGCGACTAGGCGGTTTTACAGTGTCACCTCGCCCAAACGCCTATAGTTTTGTATACTAGGCGATTAGGTGGGCGCCTAAATCCAGCTTCAGTGCTCTTTTTTTTTCGAAAAAATAGGGGCTTCTTCTCTTCCAGCCCAGCTTCAGTTCTTTTTTTCTTCAAAAAAACAGGGCTCCGCCCCTATACTTCTCCTCCAGCTCAGATTCAATGCTTTTTTTTTGAAAAAACAGGGGCTCTGCCCCTATTCTCCTCCCTCCTTCTCCTCCCTTCCTAGTTCCTGGCTTCCCGCACTTATTATTTTTAACAGCCGAACCTACTCCCTTCCTAGTTCCTAAACTTATAAAATAGTTTAGGTCAGATTCCATTGCCTAGGCAACTAGGCGTCGCCTAGGCACCTGGGCGCCCATGGTCGCCTAGCCTCGCCAAGTCGCCTTGACAACTATGCATCAAAGACTTGAAAACTTGAACCAATAAGAAAGGATGAACTTAAAATTTTGTCTAATCAACACATTTTCTTCTTCCACCTTTTCTTTTCTTCTTTTCCTATAACAAAAATAGGGGTTCAGCCCCTATATTTTTTGAATTTTCTTATCTTATTTTTCTTCTCATGAATATGTTGATTTTCTATACTTTAAGATGGACTTTATACTTTTCTCATGAAAATTATGGATAATTATTAAGGAAATAGGGTTATGGAACCTAGGGAACTACCCTAGGATATGTCTTTTGCTTAAAAAGGTCCATCACCTAGGTGATGTCTAGGCACCTGCCTAGGTGATTATGCAACAAGGTGCCCCCCTGTCGCCTAGGCACCTTGAAAACTATGCTTATTCCATTAGGTTTTTCTCATTCTTTATGAACTTGTCAAAATAGTTTGAAACCAATATTTTCAGTTTTTTGTTATTTGAACGGTATATTTATATTGTTTACCCAGATTTTAAACCACTGCTCATCATGTTCAATGCAGTGATACATTCAATGAGAACTCTCCACCTACAGATGACCCAACATATATCTCATTGCTAGGAGCTGCTGTTTACAAGGCAATGGCCCAGGGTGATAAGGATGCTGTGTGGCTAATGCAGGTATTTTTCTTAGCAAGGGGTGGGGAGGGAGCAAATCTTTTGGGCACAATTGTAAGGAAATTTTTATCATTGTATGGGGAGATAAAAGCTTTTTATCTCTCCCACTGATGCTTGTAACATGTACTTTTTTAATTTTCATTAATAAAATGCTCAGTTATTGATAACATAATTCAGGTATTTTTCTTACTTATTTCCATATGCATGCAACTATCATTAGTAGTTCTTCATATCTTGCATATAGTCCCATAAATTGTGAATTTCATTGGAATCTTGTGAACTTGTACCTAACATACTTCTTCTGTATCTACTCCTCCATGTCTTCCATAAGTAACAAGGATTTTGCTAATGGTCAAAAGTAGATATACAGCAAGAGCTCCCAAACCTAGATTCACAATGGTGGAAGTGGCCAAAGCATAGTAAAATTAAGCCAAACAAAGTACATTGGCAATGATCTAAACTACAGGACGACCATGAAGAATTAAAATCAGAAACAAAAGTTTGGCTCCCAGGCACCAATTATCCCTTGTGTCCAGGTCCCCACATTAACTCTCCCTGACCTATAACTTCCCTGGCTTAGCTGTCCACAAGTGAACTGGTTGGTATTTGAATTTATCTGAAACAGCTATTGGCCTTAAGTTTTAATGGTCTTATCTTCTAAATTTGGTGTCTCCATTGCCAATCGCCCTTTGCATAGTTACCTATCCACCCAATGACAACCTATGTATTATGTATGCTTGACATTTTTTATACTTTGATAAGATGAATCACAGTTGTTCTTTTACATAGCTGCATGGCCAGGATCCTGAATATTATAAATCTTACCATTCTGAACTTTTTACAATATGAGTAAAAGTTTAGCTGATGATTTACAATTAATAGTTTGCTGATGTGCAGGGTTGGCTATTCTCGTCAGAGTCCACTTTCTGGAGACCACCACAGATGAGAGTAAGCAGTTACCAAAAGAAATAAAATACCTTTACCAGATTTTTTTCTCATGTTTGGACATTTGTTACTTGAACAATTGAACAAACCCTTCCCTCTCCCTCAACAGCCTCAAAGAAAATGTATAGAAGAGAGAGAGACACAACCCTGAGTCAAATTATCTAGATTAACTCATATTACTTCACATGCGTATTATTTTATTTAAAGGGCCATGTGAATCTGAGGCTCAATCTGGAGTTCTGGGGAAGCAGCAATGGTTGACTTAATGTAACATATGAAAATAGAATATACAAACTGTAATTACAATATGTACATTACTGCTTATTAATACAAGTTTAGTGTTTGCCTCTTGTAATAGAGGCATCTATAAAGGCATGCACCTTGTATAAAGCATACAATTTTTATGATCCTTATATATGAAGCATGAACCTCAATGGTTTCCACTTCAATTTTACTTTTTGTTATAGGGGGGGGGGTAACCATTTTATTGTGCTCCCCTTCACATAATATAATTAATTAAAGGGGAAAATCAAATGAAGAAAATGTACCTTAATGTGGTCCAGCCTTCCCAAGACCCCAAATAGCTAGGACCAACATCGGATAATGGCCTTTTAACCAATAGATGCTTCTTGAAAGGATCCTGAATTCTCTTTTCTTGCTCATCCTAAGGTGTGGCACTAGACAGAATGGAATGGGGAAACAGAATTCATGTAGCCAACCCCATATAGTTGGGTTAAATCTTAGATGATGATGAAGACACATCTTGAAGGAAACTATTATTATTATTATTATTATTATTATTATTATTATTATTATTATTGTTATTGACAAAGCTTTCTGTAATAACTTGTTAGCTTAGGGGTATTTCTGTCTTTATACCTTGATTAAGGTTGCTGATCTGTAATGTTGTGTTGGAACATGTGCTCTTAACTTAAGTAAGGGCACATAGGTCTTTTCAGTCATGTTTTAATAATAATATAAATACTTACTGGCCGACTGGGAGAAGTCAAGTTGACTCTTTCAGTTCGAACCAAAATTCTCTCCTCTCTTTCTCTCTCTCTCTCTCTCTCTCTCTTTATCACCTTTCTTCTTCTACATAACTGAACTCAGTCAGGCCGAACTCTAAGGCAGACCTGAATTCTATCATAACTAATACTGACAATACATTTTCTTGATACAAGGAGGTTAGAAAGGAAAAGATAGTCTTGAGATGTCAGTCAAAACCCTAAATGAAACTTAAAGGAAAAAAGGTCAACCATCTCAATAACCATACCGGAATTAGACCAAATATTGCATTCAAAAGAGGATCTTTCATGTCTTTGAACTTTGGATGAACCATTATCTATTCAAAACGAAGATAACGATTATCAGCAAAGTGCCTCCTATTTTCCTGTTCTTTTCCTTCAAGTCTTTCTATTTTTCTCTCAAAATACTCCAAAATGAATGGTATTCTACGAAGTTTGGTCTTCATGCTACCAGAAAAGATGGCCAAGTAGAGAATACTTATTTGAATTAACAGGTCTGAAACTCAGTTTTCTAAAGAGAGAGAAAAGGATGAAATGAAGTCAACAACCCTCCATATGATGAGCAAATTTCTGACATCTTAATTCTAGTGTACATGAAATGAAGACTGATCAATTGAAATCATGTACTTTTCAAGCAATCGATAATCTATATAACATTAAGAGAAAGGAACCATGTCAATGCTTCCACCCTTGTTTTCATGTCTTCATTGGTTTGAAATTGTATTGCAGGACTAATTCCTAACTATAGTGTTTATTTTTTGGCTTTTCACCAAGTAGAAAAGAAAAACAATGATCTGATTTGATTACAGTGAGAAAGAAGAGAGGTAGAGAGAGTTTTTGGTGAGAAGAGAAGAAGAGATGGGAAGAAGCCAATAATGATCTGGCCACCCCTCATTGTCTTATATACTCATTAAAAAAGATTGATTACAATGACTAATATGCCCTTAATAGGGCGGCTACTGCTAACAACATAAAAATAATCCCAAAAAGTAATAAAAAAGCAACACAAACTAATGGGCCTGGGCCCAACAACACTAACTAATGACCCAATGACACTAACTACTGATTATGTACAAGAAAAACATAAAAAACTACTGAGTTTCAACAGCCCCCCTCAAGTTGGCAGTAGATGTCACACATTCCCAACTTGCATAGATCATGCTCAAGCTTATTTCTTGCAAATCCTTTTGTGAGAACATCAGCTAGCTATAAGTCAGATGCAACATATGATAAACACACTTCTCCAAATGTCACCCTTTCTCTTATGAAATGTCTATTCACCTCTATATGCTTTGTTCTATCATACTGAACTGGGTTATGAGCAATGTTAATTGCTGCTTGATTATCACATTACAACATCATAGGTTCTTTTGTATCAACTCTAACCTTTCCTAATAAGGGCCAAACCTACAAAAGCTTTGAAACATCATGTGCCATAGCTCTATATTCAGCATCTACACTTGACCTGGCTACAAATGATTGCTTTTACTCTCCCATAAAATTAGGTTACCTCCGACAAGAGTGCATACTCTTGATATGTAGATCTCTTGTCATCTAGGCACCTTGCCCAATCGGCATCTATGTAAGATTCTAGCTTCAGGTGTCCATGGTCAGCAAACAAAGTTCCTCTGCTTGAATGTCCTTTTAGATAGGCAAGTATCCTATTAATGGCTTTCTAGTGTTGAACTCATGGGGCATGCATGTACTGACTCACCACACTAACTGCATAGGAGATATTTGGCTGAGTTATGCACAAGTATACCAATCAACCCACCAATCTTTGATACCTCCCAACATCCTTTACTGGCTCACCATCTGTAGCATTAATTTTGTGATTCGGGTGAATGGGTGTATCAACTGGTTTAACCCCAAGCTTTCTTGTCTCCTATAGTAGGTCCAACACATACTTCCATTGGGAAATGAAGATCCCATGTTTAGACCTTGCCACCTCAATGCCTAGAAAATACTTCAGCTCCCCAAGATCCTTAATCTCAAACTCTCGGTGTAAGTTTTTCTTCAATGCATTAATCTCACTTAAGTCATTTCTTGTGGCTACAATGTCATCCACATATACTATCAACACTAACACCAATGATCCCCTTCTCTTCACAAAAAAGTATGATTATATTGGGTTTGAGTATAACTAACTTAATCAATGCACTCCTAAACTTGTCAACCACCTTTGGTTGATTGTTTCAAACCATATAATGACTTCTTCAATTTGCATACTTTTCCTTTGGCTATATCACTATAAAAACCAGTTGTAAGGTCCATGTACACCTCTTCTTGGAAATCTCCATTAAGAAAAGCATTCTTCACATCAAGTTGGAAGAGGGCCAAGTGTAAGCAACTGCTAGAGATAGGAGGATCCAAGCTGAACTCATCTTTGCTACCAGTGTAAAAGTCTCCAAGCAATCCATCAACCCTATACTTCACATTATAAACCCATCTGCAATTGTCTCCTTTTTATTAGGTAGATCCATAATTTTCCATTTTTGGTTTTTAATCAAGGCTTTCATTTCTTCTTGCATAGTTGTCTTCCACTCAGGTTTGGAGAGAGCCTCACTAACGGTCTTGGGTATTGACACAGAGCCAAGAGAAGAAAGGAAGGCTCGATAGGAGGGAGATAACCCACTGTAGGAAAGATGATGTGAGATACAACGGGTTGTGCACTTTCTCTTCCCCTTCCCAAGTGCAATAGGAAGGTCTAGGTCATTTGCAATGGTGTTAGGAACATGTGTGATAGTATCAATAGGAACTAAAACATTAGATGGAACAGAAGGCATACTTGGGTCTATGTTAGCCAAATTTGGAATCTTAGATAAACTAATGGGAAGTGATGTAGGTTCCTCTGTTGTGGAATCAACCTCCCTGTGCCGTCATAGGCGCTGTCATGTAAAGAACCGAGAAGCAAGGCATGATGGAGCAGACAAAGTAGGTGGAATAGGTGGGTTAGACACTGGAGTAAGCAAAGGAGCTGGAATAGGAAGTGGTGTGGAATGCTCATTTCCTCCCCCAAAACACTCCCCCTAAGAAAGACTCCCTGAAAAGAAAGGTGTGGAATCAAAGAAAGTGACATCCATTGTGACTGCTGACTCCCTGACACTGGATCATAACAACAATACCCCTTTTGATTTCTTGTATACCCGAGGAATAACACTTCTTTGCTTTAGTGTTCAGTTTCGAGCAGTGAGGACCAAGGATATGAACAAAGCATACACATCCAAACACCTTCAATGGAACATGAAACATCTCCCCCTCAGGAAAATGAAGACTGAATGGAGTAATGTATCCAAGAACACAAGAGGGTACCCAATTAATCAAGAAGACTGTTGTGAGAACTGCACCGCCCCAAAACTGAAGTGGAAATGTGGAGCTCACCATCATACTTCTTGCCACTTCCACAATATGTCTATTCTTCCTTTTTGCTACACCATTCTGTTGTGGAGTATATGTGCAACTGCTTTGATAGACTACTCCATGCTCTAATAGATATGATGCTAGTTTTTTCTTAAAGTATTCCCTAGCATTATCTGATTTGAATATCTTTACTTATTTTGAAAAAGTTAAAGTAAATTTTATTAATGAGAATAATAGTCATACAAAGAGGGAAGAACCATAAACCAGATCCCCCTCAGGAAAAGATCAGAGATCCCATAGACTAACTGAATTAAGCATCAGAAACATATTCTGATTATAGAAATCAGGTAGGACAGATAACCAGGATGCTAATCTAGCCACAATACATTGGATCAACTCCTTAGGGATCTTCGTCTCTTGTTTAACAATTCTGTCATTTCTCTCTGACCATATAGTGTTGATTATTGTTGCTGGGATAGATCTCCAAATGTATTTGCCCTTCTTCGATAAGCCCTGGAAGTGCCAGCTTTGTAACAGATCCTCTACTGTGCTTGGTATTACACAACAAACACCCACAGCAGAGAGGAAATGGGACCATATTCTCCAAGAAAGGTTGCAATGAATGCAGAGATGGTCCATGGATTCCTCATTCAGACCACAAATTCCACAACTTAGGTCCTCTAAACTGAATCCCCTCTTAGCTTGGTTGTTTCGTGTTAGGCATTTTCCTAGTGCTGAGGCCCAGACCAAGAAATTGATGTTATATGGGGATGAAGGGATCCATGTTTGCTTACATGGGAAGTCTGCATTCCTACCGCTAGTTAGACTGTTTCTACTGTTGCTACAGTAGTCCGAACCAGTAAGGAGAAGAAGAAAGAGAAGGAGAAGAAGAAGAAGAAGATGAAAGAACTGTCGAACCTGATAGCTAAACCCTATCAATCGACCTCTTAATAGTGATTAGGCTTCTAATTAAATGTACAAGGACTAAACTGCCTCTACTTAAGTATGGGACAGAACCTCTAATAAGACTGCCACATAAGCTCATAACTTAACCAAGGTGAGTTGACTAGTCTACCCTTATTTGGCTAACTCTAACACTCCCCCTCAAGCTGGAGAATATATGTCATATAATCCCAGCTTGTTACATATATAGTTCACTCTCCCTGAGCTTAAGGCTTTTGTAAACAAATCTGCCCACTGATCACCTGAGCTTACATGTTCTGTGCTTATCTCTCCAGTAAGAACCTTCTCCCTCACAAAGTGGCAATCAATCTCTATGTGCTTTGTTCTCTCATGAAAAATAGGGTTGGATGAGATATGGAGCGCAGCTTGATTGTCACAGTACAACTTCATAGGTTCATCCATGTGGAACCCGATTTCTTGTAGGAGATTCCTCAACCACACTAATTCACATGTAGTGTGTGCCATGGCTCTGTACTCGGCTTCAGCACTGCTTCTAGCCACAACCGTCTGCTTTTTACTCTTCCACGTCACAAGATTTCTTCCAAGAAATGTGTAGTAACCTGTAGTAGATCTTCTATCAAACACAGAGCCCGTCCAATCTGCATCCGTGTACCCAACTACTTCAAGTTTTCCTCCTGGTTTATACAATAGCCCACGGCCCGGAGCTCCCTTCAAATATCTTACAATTCTAAGAACTGCATCCCAATGAGATATACAAGGGTTCTGCATAAATTGGCTCACCACACTGACTGCAAAGGAGATGTCTGGTCTCGTGATAGTCAAATAGTTCAGCTTCCCCATTAGTCGTCTATACCTTCCAGGATCATCAAATACTTCCCCTGTATCACTGCTCAACTTAACATTTGGTTCCATGGGAGTCTCAGCCGGTTTTGCACCTAACAGTCCTGTTTCGTTCAATAGATCGAGAACATATTTTCTTTGGCACAGGTTTACACCTTGTCTTGATCTAGCAACTTCTATACCCAAGAAATACTTCAATGTCCCAAGGTCTTTTGTTTGAAAATGATTTTGCAGAAAGACCTTGAGTTTGTCGATCCCCAATTTGTCACTGTCAGTTATGACAATATCATCCACATAGATCACTAATAAAATCTTTCCAGCTTCTGAGTCATAGCTAAACACTGAGTGATCAACCTGGCATTGTTTCATTCCAAAATTCTTCACCACTTCACTAAACTTCCCGAACCAAGCACGAGGCGATTGTTTCAACCCATAAATTGCCTTTTTCAGTCTGCACACCTTACCAGCCTCCCCCTGAGCAACAAACCCAGGTGGTTGCTCCATATATACCTCCTCTATAAGGTCACCATGAAGGAAGGCATTTTTTATGTCAAGTTGAAATAAGGGCCAATCATACATAACTGCCAGGGAAATTAACACATGGACAGAGCTAATCTTAGCCACTGGAGAGAAGGTCTCCATATAGTCCACTCCATACAACTGTGAATACCCTTTAGCAACAAGTCTGGCTTTCAGACGCTCCACACTACCATCTGGCAAGTATTTAACAGTATACACCCATTTACAACCCACAACATGCTTACCAGGAGGAAGAGTAGTGAGCTCCCACGTGTGAGTATGCTGAAGAGCAGAGAGTTCATCCTCCATTGCCTGCCTCCACCCAGGTGAACTAAGAGCCTCTTGGACATTGTTAGGTATGGAAATAGATGACAATAGTGAAACAAACTGGCGATGTGAGGTGGAAAGGCGAGATACTGAAACAAAATTGGAAATGGGATGGAGAGTAGAACTACGTTTACCTTTCCGTAAGGCAATGGATAGGTTAAGTCCTGAGGGTTCAGCAACAGGAGCAACGACAGGATCCGCAGACAAGGTAGAAGCTGGAGGATGGGCCGGTGTCATTCGACGTGTATACACTTGCCGAATTGGTGGTCGTTCAGTAGGGATCTGCACCGGAAGAGGAAGAGGAAGTAAAGGTGGAGACAAAGATGCTTCAGTTCCTAAGAAGAAGGGAACAAACTCAAAAAAGGTGACATCAGGACAGACATAGCACTTCCGAGTAATGGGATTGTTAACACTTGTACCCTTTTTGAGTCCGAGAGTAGCCAAGAAAGACACACTTAATGGAGCGTGCATCCAACTTTTCTATTCCAGGACTCAGATTGTGAACAAAGCACACACAGCCAAAGATACGAGGTGTTAATGGAAAGGGAGACAAGGTGGGGAACAAGATAGAGAAGGGAGACTGACCATGAAGAATAAAGGAGGGCATCCGATTAATGAGGAAATACGCAGTAAGTACAGCATCACTCCAAAACCGTTTAGGAACACTCATATGATGAAGAATAGACCGAGCTGTTTCAAGGAGATGACGGTTCTTCCGTTCAGCCACCCCATTTTGTTGAGGAGTGTATGCACAAGAAGTTTGATGAATGATGCCATGCTGTTCTAAATACTGTTGAAAGGAAGTTAGAAAATATTCACGACCATTATCTGAACGAAGAACTTTGATTGGAACACCAAATTGTGTACGTATTTCAGCATGGAATTTTTGAAAAATGGAAAATAATTCACTCCTTTCTTTCATTAAATAAATCCATGTCATTCTTGAACAATCATCAATAAAAGTGACAAAATACTTGTAACCATTATAAGACTCTATTTTGATCGGGCCCCAAACATCTGAATGAACCAAAGCAAAAGGACTCAACATACGACTTTCAACTCTAGGACTGAAGGAAACACGACGATGTTTCCCAAACTGACACGACTCACACTGTAACACTGACAAATGACTCAAAGACGGAACTAGTATCTTGAGTGCCTTGAGAGAAGGATGTCCCAGTCGACAATGCCATTGTAGAGGAGTGAGTGAAGTCTGAAGTGCACTGACGATCTACCACCGTCAAGATAATACAATCCATCAGCTTCATGCCCCCCACCAATCTTCTTCCCCATCCTGAGATCCTGAAAAACACAAGAGGAAGGGAAAAAAGTAACAGAACAGTTAAGAGTCTTGGTTAATTTACTAACAGACATAAGATTGAATGGAAACTTAGGGACATATAGAACAGATGATAAAGAAAGAGAAGCCATGTCAACATTGCCAACACCACAGATGGGAGAGGAGGAACCATTGGCAAGGGTAACAGTTTGAGATGTGGAAGTTTCAGAGAGAGAAGAGAACACACCTGGAGTCCCGGTCATGTGATCAGAGGCTCCAGAGTCAATAATCCAAGGAGAGGTTTTAGATGACAGGCAAGCTATACCTGAGTGGGCAAGAGTAGCAGTAGTGTGCTGTGAAATGGACTGAAGGAACCGCTCATACTCATCACGCGGTACACTCACCATCTCCCTTCTGGAAACAGATGTAGATGTGGAAGGAGTTAGGTCTGCCTGTTGATTATCACTGACATCAACCCCACCAGCAACATCATGATTGGCCCATTTAGAGGGAGGGTGGCCATGAAGATCATAACAGAAATTTACGAAATGTCCTTCCCTGCCACAGTGGGTACACTTCCTTGTAGAGCTGCCTTTTTCTTTGCCACGGCCTCCCCCTGAGTCACCACCACCACCACGGCCAAATATGGAACCACCACGACCTCCTCGGGAGGCATGTCCTCCCCCTTTCGTACCACGTCCACCTCCTCTGGCTGTCACAAAAGCTGATCTATCCGACTGTGTGGGATTCTCTGTCTGTCCCAAAGAAATCCTGCGAAGCCGAGCAAACACTTCCTCAAGTGTAGGAAGGGTAGAGCCCCCCAATATTTGGGCCCTAACTGGTTCATACTCTGATTTCAACCCCACTAAGAACCTTGTGACATCTAGTTGTTCCCTCTGTTGTTGCTGAACCTTAACATCTGGAGTGAGAGGATGATAGACATTGAGCTCATTTCTGAGGTTCTTCATACTGGCATAGTACTCTTCTAGGGTTTTATTTCCTTGTTGCAGACCAAAGTACTCTTGATAGAGCTGATATACCCTTGTAGTATTATCTTGCCCAGAATACAGCTTCTTGGCATGTTCCCATATGTCCTTAGCTATATCTAAGAACATGAAGTTGACACTTATTTTGGGTTCCATACTGTTCCATAGCCATGTCATGATTTGAGCATCCTCCTGTTCCCAATCATCAAACCCTGGAGAGTCAGCCGGTGGTTTATCTTCTTTCACATGCTTCACATTTCTCTTTGCCTTGAGAAAAACTTCCACCGACTTGGCCCATGGAACATAGTTCTCACCATTCAGTTTAATTGAGGTCATCTGTACACCTAGATAGTCAGAGGAAACCACCACACTAGGTTTCTGATCACTACAGCCATCTCCCATTGCTGCCATGATACTCTTTCAATGCTGCCTCTAATCTGAATTCCCAATCACCAACTAAGTGCTGCTGTCAAGAGTTTGATGTTCCAGAACCTACAGCAGTCCCTAAACACAATGATAGATACACACGCCTTTGTTCTTATCCACACCACTACTGATTTCACAAAAAAAAAACATAGACTACACCGACATTAATTCAGCACTTACTAACCACATGCAAGCTCTCTTACAACTACTCAACAGAGTTTGTGCATCACAAGCACCACCACACAGCCATAGCTGTCACACACAATACAGACCTGCTTTAACGCTTTTAAGAGGGCACCACAAGACCAACAAAAACTCAACTAGTACCATTGCATTACACCTTGCACCATTCGGCCACCTACAGTAGCAGCCCTTACACCATTTGGTCACTGTAAACACAGCCTGTTCTTGGAATTTTTCCAAGAACCAGGGCAACAACCAACCTAGTTCTTTAGGTTCTGATCAGTCCTCTCAAGTTCTTGAAGATTTTCAACCCAGAAATACCAACAGCACACAGAGGAGAGATAACCAACCTCCGTTTGAGAGCTTCAGCCAACCATTCACTGCTGAAGTTGTTTTCTTAGGAAAGGAGGTTCTGTGCACCAGAAAAAAGAAGAGCTGTGATGTTTCAGGTCTGGGACGAACCACTTTTCTCCATTGACTGCCCAGAGAAGAAAAAGGAGAGAACTGAAGCACGAACTGAAACAGGTCACGGACTGAAGTTGTCACGCTCTGATACCATGTTTCTACTGTTGCTACAGTGGTCCGAACCAGTAAGGAGAAGAAGAAAGAGAAGGAGAAGAAGAAGAAGAAGATGAAAGAACTGTCGAACCTGATAGCTAAACCCTATCAGTCGACCTCTTAATAGTGATTAGGCTTCTAATTAAATGTACAAGGACTAAACTGCCCCTACTTAAGTATGGAACAGAGAACCTCTAATAAGACTGCCACATAAGCTCATAACTTAACCAAGGTGAGTTGACTAATCTACCCTTATTTGGCTAACTCTAACATAGACCATCAACAAAAGATCTAACCGAGAAATTCCCATCAGCTATCCAGGTCCAGGTCTATTGGTCTCTTGACTAGGGGTGAAAGGAGAAACTATTTAGGCTGCTCAGCAGGTTCACAACTTCAACTACTTCCCAGTCTTGAAAATCTCTTTGGAATTTGGGTTTCCACACCACTTCACCTTGAACTAACTTGAAAGAGTCAGCAACAATTGCCTCTTTATCCTCAACCATTGAGAACAAAAGGGGAAATCTCTCTTCCAAAGATACATCGTTTAGCCATTTGTCCTTCCAAAAATGAACTCTACCTCCATCACTTAACTAGAATCCCACTCCTTTTAGGAACATAAGAAGTGTTTTCATGATGGCTTTCCATAGAGAGCATCTGTAAGAGGGAAGCGTAACAACAGTCATCCATCTCCCCGATTGAAGCCCATACTTGGATGCGATGAGCTTCCTCCACTAGCATTTTTCTTCCACTCCAAATCTCCATATCCACTTGTACTCCAAACTGTGTTAGCACCATCTGATGGAACTGTTGTACCAAAGGAGGTACCTCATCCTAAGATCTCATCAAGTGCACCAGAGAATACCATGAATGGTCATCCACAAATAGAAGAAAATAATGGTAGCCACCCATAGAAGGAACATGATATGGTCCCAAAACATTAGTATGAATAATGTCAAAAACTAAAGAACATCTTTTATTGCTTATCTTAAATGAATCTCTACAATGTCTTTCTAGTTGACAACCATCACACTCCAAACTAGAAAACTTAATTGACTCAAATAGTTTTGGAAACAGAAAACACAAAGACCCAAAAGATAAATGCTCTAACCGATTATGCCAAAGCATAATCTAACCTATTGACTTTGACTCATTACTCCTGCTACTAACATGATGGCTTTGATGACTGGAATGACCATTGAGAAGGTAGACTCCATTCACCTGACGACCACTTCCAATCGTCCTCTTTGACTCCAGATCTTGCAAAACATAATGAATAGGAGAAAACGTTATTGGACAATTTAAATTTTTGTCAAACTGCTCATAGACAAAGGGTTAGTACTCAATCTAGGAACATGGAGTACAAAAGGCAGGGTAATGGTATCGATTATTTTGATAAACCCCTTTCCAGCAATGGGAACATGGGATTTATCATCCGTGGAGGCTCTATCTCTACCAGAGTAGAGGTGGTATGAGGATAAGATGGTGGAAACATTGGTCATATATTTTGAGGTTCCTGAGTTTATAATCCAAGGAGGTCCCTCTTTACTTGTAGTGGAGGCATAATTTGTAGTGGCATATGAACTACCTATGTGTGAAAATGAAGTAGAATGACTAGTTCCTGGGTCACTTGCACCTTGCTGTCCACCCTGTGAAGAGTTGGAATTAGCTATATCCCTTTGACTCAAAAACTACCCATATCTCTCCAATTCGACCCTAACTGCAGTTGTTGCAATTGAGTCTAAGGAAGATGTAGTAGGTGGTTCAGATAACCACTAGTCACTACCATATTATCATTCCCTTTCTTGTTTTTGAGCCGACTTGGCATGAGGTGTGAGTGAAACTTCCAACAGGTAACTTCGGTATGCTTAGGCTTCTTGCAGTAGTCACATATCAAGTCCTTCTTGTCCTCCTTCCTAACATCACTACCACCCTTATCCTCACCTAGCTTAGGCTTCATTGTATTGACCATAGTTGACTGCTAGAGGTTTAAGTTTCTCATCATCACATTCCTCCTACTCTCTTCTCCCGACACAAAGGCATATGCTTGAGAGAGGGTTACACTATCATGGGAGAGAACTAAAACTTGTTGTCGTGCTATGTCATACTCTAGGTTAAGTCTTGCTAGAAATGCAAACACTTTATTCTTCTCTACCAGCTTTTGATATGTGGCTGCATCTTTACTACTATCCCAAACTATAGTCTCTAAATGATCTATCTCTTTCCATAAGTTTTTGAGGGCTGAAAAATAGACAACAGATTTATCTCCCTACCCAGTAGCAATAACTTGATTCCTCAATTGGTAGGCCTTAGCAACATTTTCACTCTGTGAGTAAGTCTCTACAACTTCATCCTAGATCTCCTTAGCCTATAAGAATTCTTATTTATATGGGGTAACATAGAATTGCACAACCAGGTCATCACCATGTAATTCTCCTATACCCATTAGGGAGAATTAGTCTCAAGTTTCTTCTCTTCACTGGTGACATACCCCGGTTTTCCCCGAGCACCAATAGCCATTTTTACTGATTGGGACCATTCTAAGTAGTTTATACCATCTGGCTTAACTGTAGTTATGGTTCCTACCCCAAAAGGGTTACTAGAACCTACTCCACCTAGTTCCATTTCACTAGTGGACTTGTATTCAACTCCACTGACCTCCATAATTCCTAAAATAGCTTTTGAAATCAACTGTAGATGAAGAAAAATAGATTTAACTCCTTTAGAGGCTTCAACCACCCTTCTAGTATCCAGAAACCTTTTCCCACCAAGATTCCTTTCTCCCTAGGAGCAGGTAGAAAGAGGAGAAAAGGCTGTCGCTCCCTCCAGGAACCTCAGAAAATTCCGTAGTTTGAACTGCCTCTTCAAAAATCACCAAGAGATCCAAAAAATCCACAATGCCCCTTCCTAGGTCAAAATTGAAGAGTCCTACTGAAATTAGGACTCTTCCTCCTCTAGTTCTTCTTGATTTTGATGATCAACCCAAGATCTGACACAAAGGGTTCTAGATCCACCAAAAAAATCCAAGAACTGGGCACTTTTGAAGTCTTCGATCAGCTCTCTAACTCACCATGCAGTCGGCTGATCTAGGGCTGCATGATGTAATACTCAAAAAATCTCTAAAAACTGCTCTGATACAAAGTAGAAAAGAAAAAGCAATGATATGGTTTGATTACAGTGAGAAAGAAGAGGAAGAGAGAATTTTTAGTGAGAAGAGAAGAAGAGATAGGGAGAAGCCAATAATGATTTGGCAACCTCTCTCATTGTCTTATATACTCATTAAAAAATATTGATTACAATGACTAATATGCCTTTAATAGGGTGGCTACTGCTAACAACTTAAAAATAGTCCCAAAAAGTAATCAAAAAGCAACACAAACTAATGGGCGTTGGGCCCAACAACACTAACATAAAAAACTACCGAGTTTCAACACACTGAAGATATTTGTAATCATACAACTAGACATTGTTGGATGATTTTCTATAATACTATTTCCTTGTTATTTAATTTATTGTGGTCTCAACAGGCACTTCTACATTCTGTTCCATTTGGAAAGATGATAGTGCTCGATCTATTTGCTGATGTGAAACCTATATGGAGAAGATCTTCGCAATTTTATGACACCCCTTACATCTGGTAATTGAAACAATTTTCATGAAAACTTAGTATATCCTTCAAATTGTCTTTCTAATTCCTTCACTACTTGTCAAAAACTAACAATTGAATACCTGTTTTCATAATTTCAATATCTACTGTTTCAATCACCATGTTGTCAAAAGCTAACAGTTCAATGCATCCATCACTGAGCAGAATTGTTAACCTACTTTCTTCATCTTTACATGTGTTTCAGGTGTATGTTGCATAACTTTGGTGGAAATATTGAGATGTATGGCCTACTAGATGTGGTTTCATCTGGTCCTATTGATGCTCGTGTCAGCCAAAACTCAACTACGGTATGTTAGGAAGAATTTTTCTTATGGACAAGAAAATATCTTGGGCATGCATATCAGAAGATTGACATGCTTGGGGGAAGGCCATTTTAATGTCTCTTCTTTTTTCTGGTAGGATGCTAATGCCTCTTCTAAAATGGAGGTAATGGACAGGCACAGAGTTCTAGTTGAAGTAGGTAATAAGAAAGAGGAACTGGAAGTATCAGGAAGGAATAAGAGAGAAGAGGAAGGATGACAGCAAAGGGTCAGTGTTGTTTTGGGTATTAAGTTAGACTTAGACATGAGAATGGTAGGTTCACTACTACTAAGGAGGCAATGTACCTGTTAGGGTTGGTAAAGTAGGAACTGAAAAATGTGCTTTATCTTTTTTATTAATATGTTTGTGTGTGCCCAAATAATATTTCAATAGATAGGGTATCTTTTTCTTCTTTTTCTTTGGGCTGACAAGTGTTAGAATGTGGGTTTTACTCTGAGAGCAGTCGCTTTTTGTGCAAAACAAAAAAAGGACACCCCTCCCAAGACCCCGGATTGCTTGGACCAACATTGAGTAATGACCCTTATTATTATAATTATAATTATAATTATGTTGAAGATTAATTAGTTTTGTGATGTTTTTCTGAGTAGATGTTTTATGTTAGTTGTTAGATAGGAGGTGGGGACCACAGTAGTTATGTGAGTCCAAATTTTATTATGTTTTTGTGTTATATATGCTGTTTTATGTTTTTCCGCCCTATAAGGGCATAGTTGTCTTTGTACTATTCTATTATTTTAGTATAAATAATAAGTGAAGGGGGCGGCCAGATTATTGCTCTCTTTTCTTTCAAACTTCTCTTTTTCTCCTTCTCTCTTCAAGAAACTACTTTCTTTCATATTTTTTAATTCAGTAGATTCCTACTTGGTATCAGAGCATCGACTAGGGTTTCTTGAAGCATTCTCATGCAGCCCTAGATCAGCTGACTGCATGAAGTAGTAAAGGGCTGATCGATCTGCTATAGATTGCCCAGTTCTTGGAGTTTTTGGTGGGATCTAGACATCAGGAAGGTGATCTACTGTTCGACATCAAAATCAGGAAGAACTTGAGTACGGGGAAGAGTCCCAAAAAAGTTGGACTCTTTGTTTTTGATATGATCTTGGGCGCCCAGGTATTGTTAGTTTTCTTTTGATTTTCTGAAGAGGGCGGTTTGGTTTCTGGAATTTTCTAGGCCTTCCGGAGTGATCGATTAACTTTTCTCTCTGTTGGGAGGTGTGGGGAGGAGAGAGATTTCCCTCCAGCTAGGGTTTTCTTCTTCCGGAAGGGTTGGTTTCTGTGTGTGATATTAAATTATTTTTTGAAGGTCTCCAATCTATTTTTTTTCTTACTGTTGAACTGTTTGAAGTAAAATGGAGAGTTGGAATACCGAGATGAAATCTACCGGTATTGTGGGACTGGGTGTTGGAGGTAGTAGTGATATTTTTGGGTCTGGGATCATTACTACAGTAAAACTTGATGGTACAAATTATTTGGAGTGGGCACAATCAGCTAAGATGGCTATTGGTGCTCGTGGAAAATTAGGATATCTCACTGGGGAGGAGAAGAAACCTGATACAGACTCGTCCCGATGGGTGCAAGAGAATTAGATGGTAATGTCCTGGCTGTGTAATTCTATGTTACCTCATATTGCAAAAGATTTCCTATGGTCTAATACTGCTAAAGAGATTTGGGATGGAGTGACTGAAACCTACTCATAAGCAAAAAGAAGCCAAAGCCTATCAGTTAAGAAATCAGGTGATAAGTATGAAACAGGGAGAAAAACATCTTGCTGTGTATTTCTCCATGCTGAAAACCCTATGGCAGGAAATAGATCACTTAGAAATTGTGGTATGGGAAAGTGTAAATGATGCAACAACTTATCACAGATTAGTAGAGAGGAATAGGGTTTTTGAGTTCTTGGCAGGGCTGAACCCTGAATTTGACATTGCTAGGCAGCATATTCTTTCTAGGGAGGGTGTGACACTCTCTCAGGCCTATGCTTTTGTCTCTAGAAAGGAGAGTAGGAGGAATGTAATGCTGAGACAGCCTGGGATTGACTAGTCGGCTATGGTTGGTACAACAAAACTTAAGCCGAATGGAAACAGGGGGAGTAGTGAGACTAGAAGGGAAGATAAGAAGGACTTGGTGTGTGATTATTGCAAGAAGCCTAAGCATACCGGGGACACTTGTTGGAAGCTTCATCCAAATCTTATGCTTGCTCGGATAAGAAACAAGAAGGGAAATGCAAATGTAGCCATTACAGGAGACTCTTCAGCCCCTCTCTCCCAAACTGATTGGGAATCCATTGCAGTAGCAACAGTGAGAACAGAATTGGAGAGGTTTGGACAGCTTATGAGTAAGAAAGATTCACCCAGCTCTAGCCTTCCAGATGGATAGCAGAATGCAGGAGCCAACTACACCACTTCCTTTGCACATACAGGTAGTTCATATGCAACTGCAAATCTTGCATTCATTTCAGGTAAGGAGGGACCTCCCTGGATTATAGACTCAGGAGCATTTGAGCATATGACTAATGCCCCTACCTTTTTCAGTTTCTATCAGTTGTGCTCTGGTAGAGACAAAGTCTCTACAGTAGATGGTTCACATATGCCCATTGTTGGGAAGGGGACAAAGTCTCTACAGTAGACTGTCCCCAGACAAGGAGACAGTCGAATGTCGATGGGTATTCATAGTGAAGTATAAGGCCGATGGCAAGATAGAGAGGTACAAGGCAAGGTTGGTAGCAAAAGGGTATACTCAGACCTATGGTGTTGATTATCTGGAAACCTTTGCACTAGTAGCTAAGATGAGTTCAGTTCGTATCCTTTTATCTCTAGCAGCCACCTATTCATGGCCCTTGTTCCAGCTTGATGTCAAAAATGCTTTCCTCAATGGTGACTTATAGGAGGAGGTATATATGGACATTCCAGCAGGCTTTTATGAAAATGTTGGTAAAGGAAAGGTGTGCAGACTCAGAAAATCTCTGTATGGACTGAAACAGTCACCTTGGGCTTGGTTTGACAGGTTCAGAGGGGCACTCATCCGTTTTGGATACACACAGACAAAGTCTGATCACACCCCTTTGTGAAGAGGAGAGATGCTCTGGTGTCAATTCTGATTGTGTATGTGGATGATATAGTGGTGACAGGAAATGATCTAGAGGAGATTGATGATCTCAAAAAATCATTGCAGCAAGAAATTGAGATCAAAGATCTTGGTGAGCTCAAATACTTCTTAGGGATTGAAGTTGCAAGATCCAAGCATGGGATCTTCATTTCATAGAGAAAGTATGTACTTGACCTATTGCGAGAGACTGGGAAGCTGGGGACCAAACCAGCAGACACTCCTATTGATCCAAATCACAGAATTAATGGTGTGGATGGTGAATTGGTAAACGATGTGGGGAGATATCAAAGAATGGTGGGCCGACTACTATATTTGTGTATGACACGACCGGATATTTCTTATGTTGTCAGTGTTGTGAGTAAGTACATGCATGCACCTCGGGTTCAGCACTGGGAAGCTATTGAGAGATGTGAATAAACCCTAGTTGATTCTAGGTCAAAGTAGAGAAGAAGAAAGAAGAAAGAAAAGAGAAAGAAGAAGAAGGAGAGGAGAAGAGTGTTCGGCCAGACTAGAAGAGAGGATGTTCAAAAGTCTCTCTCCTAGCCGACCCACTTGACTTTTATTCATAAAACTTGAGTTACAAGAAAGACAATTTTGTCCCTCATAGAAGATGGGGCACATAACTTAAACTCAGATACAATAGACATTTCACTTTCAATAAGATACATCAGAATGACCAAAATACCCCTGACTCGAGCATTCTAACACTCCCCCTCAAGCTGGAGAGTATATATCATATAGTCCAAGCTTGTTACAAATGTAATCTATTCTTCCCCGAGACAATCCTTTTGTGAAGAGATCTGCCCACTGATTTCCTGAGCTCACATGAGATGTAGTTATTACCTCACTTATCACTTTCTCTCTCACAAAGTGACAATCCACCTCAATATGTTTAGTTCTTTCATGGAAGACAGGATTGGATGAGATGTGAACAACAGCTTGGTTATCACAGTATAGTTTCATGGGTTTGTCAATTGAGAAACCCATCTCCTGTAGTAGGTTCTTCAGCCATACTAGTTCACATGTGGTATGGGCCATAACCCTGTACTCTGCTTCCGCACTACTTCTTGCCACTACTGTTTGCTTCTTGCTCTTCCAAGTTACAAGATTGCCACCCAGGAAGGTACAATACCCTGTGGTAGACCTCTTGTCTGATATAGAGCCAGCCCAATCAGCATCTGTGTACCCTTCTATCTCAAGAGTTCCTCCCTTTTGGTATAACAAACCACGACCTGGAGCACCCTTTAGGTACCTAACAATTCTCAGAACAGCTTCCCAGTGAGGAACCCGGGGATGTTGCATAAACTGACTCACCACACTCACAGCAAATGATATATCTGGTCGGGTAATGGCCAAGTAGTTCAACTTTCCCACCAACCTTCTGTATCTTCCAGGATCATCAAACTCTTCACCTGCATCCACACTTAACTTGGCATTGAGTTCCATAGGAGTCTCTACTGGTTTAGCACCTAACAACCCTGTTTCTTCAAGTAGATCAAGAACATATTTCCTCTGACATAGGTTGATCCCTTGTTTTGACCTCGCAACTTCTATTCCTAAGAAATACTTTAGCTTCCCCAGATCTTTCGTATTGAAGTTGTATTGTAAGAATTTTTTCAGCCTGTCAATTCCATTGTTGTCACTTCCAGTTATGACAATATCATCCACATACACTACTAGCAAGATTTTTCCATCTTTTGAGTTACAGCTGAACACAAAATGATCAACCTGACACTGTTTCATCCCAAAGGCCTTCACCACTTCACTGAACCTGCCGAACCATGCACGAGGAGATTGTTTCAGTCCATAAATTGCCTTTTTGAGCCTGCACACCTTACCAGCCTCCCCCTGAGCAACAAACCCTGGTAGTTGCTCCATATACACCTCCTCAACAAGATCACCATGTAGGAAGGCATTTTTTATGTCAAGTTGTAGGAGAGGTCAATCATACATAGTAGCCAATGAGATCAACACCCGAATTGAACCAATTTTAGCCACTAACCGTGCCTTCAATCATTCCACACTGCCATCAGGAAGATGTTTCACTGTATAGACCCATTTACACCCAACAGTGTGCTTACTAGGAGGAGGAAGGGTGGTGAGTTCCCACGTATGATTATGTTGTAGAGCAGAGAGTTCTTTTTCCATGGCTTGCCGCCACCCTGGGAAGGTAAGGGCTTCCTGTACAGTCTTGGGAATGGGAACCGATGAGAGTAATGATATAAACTTGCAATGAGAAGCAGAAAGTTGAGCAGTGGAAACATAGTCTGAAATGGGATGAGAAGTACAAGTACGTTTACCTTTCCGCAAAGCAATAGGGAGATGAAGATCTGAGGGAGAAGGAGCAGTGGCATGATCTGTCGACAGGTGCTGAAGTGGAGGAGGAGCCGAAGCACTTCTGCGGGTATACACTTGAGTAATTGGAGGCCTCTCTGTAGTAACAGGCATATGATGTGCATCTGCAGTAGGAATGGGAGCTGCGGGAAGGGGGTCCACAACCGGAACAGGAAGAGGAACCACAGAGGGAGAAGAAGAGACCCCGACATCTGAGAAAAAAGGAACTGATTCAAAGAAGGTGACATCAGGGCACACAAACAATTTATGAAACTTAGGGTTATAACACTTGTAACCTTTCTGAGTCCTCGAGTAGCCAAGAAAAATACACTTCGTAGCTCGAGCATCTAGCTTGTCTACTCCAGGCCTCAAGTGTTGAACAAAACAAACACAGCCAAAGACTCTTGGGGTGAGAGGAAAGGGAGACAAAGTGGGGAACAACACGGAGAAAGGGGATTGACTTCCAAGGATTGACATGGGCATCCGATTTATCAGAAAACAGGATGTAAGAACAGCTCCAAAAATGCTTTGGGACATGCATATTGATCATCAAGGACCGAGCAGTTTCAAGAAGATGTCTATTTTTTCATATGAACACCAAATTGAGTGCGTATTTCAGCATGAAATTTCTGAAAAATAGAGAACAATTCACTACGGTCTTTCATAAGATAGATCCATGTCATCCTTGAAAAGTCATCAACAAAGATTACAAAATACTTAAACCCATTGTATGACACCACTTTAACTGGACCCCATACATCATAATGAACTAAAGCAAAAGGACTTGAGACACGACTATCAATTCTTGGACTGAATGAGACTCGATGATGTTTTCCCAACTGACATGACTCACAATCTAATGATGAAAGATGACTTAAGGAAGGAACTAGCAGTTTCAAAGCCTTGAGAGAGGGATGACCAAGTCTACAGTGCCATTGGAGAGGAGTAAGAGACGACTGAAAAGCCACTGGAGGGCCACCACCATCAAGGTAATACAAACCACCGGCTTCATGCCCTCCACCAATCTTCGTCCCCGTCTTGTGATCCTGAAACACACAAGAAGAAGGATAGAAGGTTACAGAACAATTAAGGGACTTGGTTAATCTGCTAATAGACATAAGATTAAAAGGGAACTTAGGAACATATAAAACAGATGCTAAAGACAATGAGGAGAGATCAACATCACCAACACCACAAATAGGAGATGTAGAACCATTAGCAAGTGTAACTGTCTGAGATGTGGAGGTGCGAGAAAGGGAAGAAAATACATCAAGAGTCCCAGACATATGGTCCGAAGCTCCAGAATCAATGATCCAAGGTGAGGATTTGGAAGCTAAACAAGTCATACCTGAATGGGCAAGTGTAGTTGTGTTCTGCTGAGATGTTTGAAGGAACTGCTCATATATTGCCTATGGTACACTCACCATTTCCTGCCCGGAAGCACAAGTGGGTGTGGAGGGGGTTGGGGCAGTTTGCTGGCTTTCAGTAATTGTGCTACTACTCTTAGATGTAACATGGTTAGCCCAAGTGTTGGGTGGACCACGCAAATCATAGCAGAAATTAACTATGTGCCCCTCTAAGCCACAATGTGTACATTTTCTCTAAGCATTACCCCTTCCTTTTCCACGGCCTCCCCCTGACTCTCGGCCTCCAGTCCGGCCACTAGCCCGGTTAAACATGTGTCCACCACGGTTGCTTGGAGGGCCACTGCTGCCACCACCACTTCTACTTCCACGGCAACTCCCTTTAGTCACTACCAAACCAGATCTATCAGAGAAGGAAGAATGTTCCACCGGCTCAATGGATGTCCTCTTAAGACGGGAAAAAACTTCTTCAAGTGAGGGGAGAGCTGATCCTCCCAATATCTGTGCTCTGACAGGCTCATACTCAGCCTTCAAGCCCACAAGAAACCTAGTCACATCAAGTTGTTCACGTTGCTGTTGTTGGATCTGGACATCTGATGTTAGAGGGTGATCCACATTTAGTTCATTGCGGATGTTCCTCAAACTTTTATAATACTCTTCTAAGCTTTGACTTCCTTGCTTTAAATTGAAGTACTCTTGGTATAACTGATATACCCTAGTTGTGTTGTCTTGTCCAGAGTACAACTTTTTAGCATGATCCCAGATCTCTTTGGCTGTATCTAGGAACGTGAAGTTCACACTAATCTTTGGTTCCATGCTGTTCCAAAGCCATGTCATTATCTGTGCACCATCTTGTTCCCAATCTCTGAACCCAGGAGAATCAGAGGAAGGTTTCTCCTCCCTCACATGTTTTACTTTCCTCTTGGCCTTCAAGAACACCTCCACAGATTTTGCCCATGGTACATAGTTCTCACCATTCAACTTGATGGATGTCATTTGAACACTTAGATAATCTGAAGAAAGCATGATGCCTGTTTTGTTGTCATTCCCAACTACAGTTGAAGCCATCTCAATTATTTCTCCTTTGAATACACACCACAATCTCACACTCGTCACAAGACTTCCACCAACCCACTTTCTTCAACTGCACATTACACACTACACTCTAAACCTGACTCTAAACCTGAAATCATTCAGTCAACACATCAAACACTTGGACTGCACACTACAGGACCATTTACCATCAACACACCACTACTGAAATTACTCAGTCATTTCATTGAACACTTGTTCTTCATACTGCAGAACTGATTACACACAAAGTCTAGGGGTTCACTTTTAAGCATTTAGAATCATAGATATGTCAGCCACCACAACACAATCAACACCACACCACTGCTGTCGTGGAAATCAGCAGTCTACTACTCTTCTTTCAGCACACATGCGAGCAAGAAAACACACACAAAAAAAAAAAAAAAACATGACTGATATGTGTATCAGTTTCACCCAGCACCACAACAACTAACTTTTGAAGCACACAAAAAAAATCAGCATTCACAGTCCATTTCTGAACACACGACAGCAGTGTCCATACCTGTATACGTCCAACCCTCTTCGTACACTGAATAGAGGGTCTAGTATACCACTTCAACGACCACCACAACACCGGCCAGAGGCATTCTCACCTCCAGGCCCTCAAAACGGCAACTCCTTTTCAGCCCTTTATCGAGTTTTCAATCAGGTCAGCTGTAGGATGATGAAACCTACTGTGAAGCTGGCGGTGAACCCTGGAAGAAGACAGCAGCAAGAAAAAAAAAAACACGTGACCTTTGCTCTGATACCATGTGAATAAACCCTAGTTGATTCTAGGTCAAAGTAGAGAAGAAGAAAGAAGAAAGAAAAGAGAAAGAAGAAGGAGAGGACAAGAGTGTTTGGGCAGACTAGAAGAGAGGATGTTCAAAAGTCACTCTCCTAGCCGACCCATTTGACTTTTATTCATAAAACTTGAGTTACAAGAAAGACAATTTTGTCCCTCATAGAAGATGGGACACATAACTTAAACTCAGATACAATAGACATTTCACTTTCAATAAGATACATCAGAATGACCAAAATACCCCTGACTCGAGCATTCTAACAAGAGAATACTTGCATATCTGAAAAAGCACCCTGGCAGAGGCATTCTTTTCTCAAATCATGAGAATCTGAAGCTAGAATCCTATACAGATGCAGACTGGGCAAGATGCTTAGATGACGGGAGGTGTACATCAGGAGTGTGTACCTTTGTAGGTGGAAACTTGATCTCCTGGAAGAGTAAGAAGCAAGCGGTTGTGGCAAGGTCAAGTGCAGAGGCTGAGTATAGACCCATGGCTCATGGTGTCTCAAAACTATGTACCTACACCTACCTTCTGTGTGGTATTAATTCGACACCTTCTGTGCTCTGATGGTCTGAGCAACCACTATGTACCTACACCTACCTTTCCCTTCCTTTCCTTATCTTTTCTTTCAAACCAAACAAAGCATTAGAAGACACCTATTGTCTAGGGAGACTAATGAAACATTTCTCTGCTGTATGAGTTAGCATTACCTTTATTTTTTCTGATAAGACGGCTAAAGGGATGAAATGGACTGGAAAGTGGAACATGTTAACATTTTCTGTCCATCCTAAAATTGAAGCTTTTATGTAGATATTATTGCTGGATAAGGTTCATACAAATATACAATAGACCACCTGAACAACAGAGATGGCTATCCCAAATAGGTGTTGGGTGTGTAAAAGGGAAGAGGAATCCATTGGTCACTTGTTTTTGCTTTGCCCTGTGATTACCCTTCTTTTGGGTTTCTTCAATTTTTTGTTAGACTCCTCTAGGTCAGTCTTATTCCATTGAGAAGGTCCTTAGGTCATAACCTTATGTAGTGATTGGTGCTAGAAATGCTATATTATGGTCCAGTGTTCATGGAGCTATTTTCTTGGTGTATTTGGAAAGAGAGGGGACCTTGTATTTTTCAAGGAAAGGATCAAGATCTTCTCAGTCTTTGCTTGGATCAATGTTGTAAGACTTAGACAGGACTGTAAGGTTGGAGCGTGAGAACTGGGAACCGGAAAGCATTCCAGTTATTAGAAACACTCATTGGGCTCCCAGTTAGACTGTCTGAGTTTTATAAAACCACATGGTTTTTGCCCGACAGTTTTAACATGAACCATCCCAGATTGAACTGTGTAAGTGTTTCAACTCAACTCAATCTCAATTCTCAACTGTATACCGTCCATAATCTAATGTGAACTATACAATAAAGGGAAAACATAAAGAACCCTAAACCAAATATTGGAAGTTGGAACTATTTTACTTATATTTTATTAGTTTTATTTATATGTTGTGCTAGTGTGATTATGATCCGTGATATGTCATGTTGATGAAATCATGAAATTCTATATTTGTTGGTAACTTGCTATGATATAATTTACTTTTAGACATATGCTTGTTAAATATATATTTTTCTATCTTTATGTATTTTTTTAGTTTTTTTTTTTTGCATTTTGATTTTTATTCATATTTTTATTTTTGATGCTATGGTTCACTGGGTTGACCTAGCAGTTGAACCGCTTGGTCCATGACCTGGAAAAGTTTATGGTTTTGTGTCTGGTCTGAGCCTTACAACATTGGTTTGGATACTAGTAGTCTCATTATGGACTGGGCCTTATCTCTTAAAGTCCTTGATTTGTTTGATTTGTTTAAGAGAAGGGATTTACTTTTTAGATGGCCCCCCTTTTTGGGAGTCCTAGATGGTTTACTTTCAACATTGCTGAAAAGAATCTTTTTATGCACTACACTTGTATAAAATGAAATTTTGATTACTTGCTATGTGTATGAATGGGAATAGTTCTGCTTATCAGTCTGTTCGGTGAAGTCTAAACAATCCAGGAACCTATCACATGATGATTGGTTTCAGAGTCCTAGATGGTTTACTGTCAACATTGCTGAAAAGAATCTTTTTATGCACCCCTACACTTGTATAAACTGAAATTTTGATTACTTGCTATGTGTATGAATGGGAATAGTTCTGCTTATCAGTCTGTTCGGTGAAGTCTAAACAATCCAGGAACCTATCACAATGATTGGTTTCAGAGCCCAAAAGGACTCCCAGCGTTTCTCTCCCCATTCTATATTCATTGAACAACTTTTGGCCTAGAAGACCTTGTCATGGGTTCAAGATAAGCCCTTTTTATGGGTAAATTTGAAGTTCTGACTGGCTAATATTAGTTGTGACCAATACAAGGTGGGTATGGGCTGGCCATTACTTAGTACAATGATGAAACCTCAGGCTGACAAGCATGGGAGTCCAAAATCAAGTCTGAGAGTTGCCACTTGCAAAAAGTGTCAAAGGTTAGGTCCATATTAGTCTGCCCCTCCCAAGACCCTGAATAGTTAGGACCATCATTATGTAATGGCCCTTTGACGAATACAAGGTGGGGTATGGGCTGATATTGTTGGTGAATCAAACACATGGCTGATTCAGGCCCCTTGGTGGATGGTTTGATTTCCCATACTATATGTTCATGTAGCAGAAATAAGGTAGGTCATGTAGGGGAATCTCCTACTTGACCTTAGAATTCTTCTTTGGGTAGCAACCACTGTACATACAGTTGAAAGTGCAATAAATATGATCTGATTTGAAATCTGTGATAAAAAGAAGAAAAAGGAAAAGTTTGTGCAGAGAAGAGAAGAAGAGTAAGGCTGAAGAGAGTGGGGAGAAGCTAAAAGAAGTGATCTGGCCACCCCTTTCACTATCTTATATACTCATAATTAAAAATGAATACAATGACAAGTATACCCTTAGTAAGTCGGCTATTGCTAAAAACACAAGTAAACACTCTTAACTAAACATAAACTAATGGGCCTTAGGCCCAATAACTCTAGCTAAACTTTAAAATTAAAAAAAAAAAAACAAATATTATCAGCCTGATCTCAACACATACAAAAGGATGCTAATTCTAAATTTCTAACAGGATGTGTCCCTCCTTCCTATCACCCCCAACTTGTACAAAGATGTTCTCAAAACCTTTTTGGGCCATCTGGGGGGGGGGTGATTTCCCCCAGCTATGTCCTTACAGATAAATAGATAGAGAGTCCACATGTTGTTGTCCTTTTTTTCTTAAACAGTTCCAACTACAGGGATTTTCTCACCATCTTTGTTTCTCATAGGTTGGTGTTGGCATGTGCATGGAAGGAATAGAGCAAAATCCAATTGTCTATGAACTTATGTCTGAGATGGCATTTCGAACTGAAAAAGTCCAACTGCAGGTAATTCAATTTTCCAATAGATGCATACTGTTATTTTTCCCATTAGTGTGGTAAAAGCTATGGATCAACTCTAATATTCTATAGACATGATATTTTCTTCTTTCTTGTTCCTACTACTATGGCCTTGTTTAATGAAGTATCCACTTCTATCTTTTTGCTCATTTTTGTGATGGTATTTTCTGTCAAGTAATGATATGTTTCATATCACTGTGACTAATCTATAAAAGAGAGAAAAACTTTGTTAGGGAGATGCAGAGACTGATCTTTTTTCTCTTGCTACAAGCTTTTGACAGTTCATCCTTATTGTCTTACACTGTATTTATTTCTATATCATGCACCAAGGTGCCATAGATACCCAATTAAATTTTAGGGATTCTTCTGTTTGTTTGTCAGCATATATATGACTTTACATTCACACACATTGGGGAGAGGAATGTGCTAGGATAATGTTTGAGGAATTGGAAGAGAAATATCCAATGCCAACAGCCAAGACAGGATTTCTGAAAATCCAGTTACACTCAATTAAATTTTAGGGATTCTTCTGTTTGTTTGTCAGCATATATATGACTGTACACACATGCACACACACATTGGGGAGAGGAATGTGCTAGGAGAATGTTTAAGGACTTGGAAGAGAAATATCCAATGCCAACAGCCAAGACAGGGTTTCTTTTACGCTATGTTAAGTATATATCTATCTATTTATTTACATGGGGAAAAAATAGCTGACCAAATGGTGTGAACTGCTACATGCCTTGAAGATGAGTTGCATGGTGTGATTTGGTGTCTTTCCATCATCGATTAAGGCATAAAGACCTGGTGTGCTTGCAAAGGTTATGACATGAAACAAGTGTATTAGGAAACCAATTGGGTTTATGCCAGGGAGATCAACTATGGAAGCCATCTTTCTATTGAGACAATTGATGGAAAATGTTAAAGAGAAGAAGAGAGATCTTTATATGGTATTCGTAGATTAGAGAAAGCAAATGATAGAGCCCTTAGAGAGATAATATGGTTGGTTTTAGAAAAGAAAGGAGTAAATAGGTAGACCTAATTAAGGATATCTATGAGGGGTGTAACAACTAATGTTAGAACACTTAGTTTGAGTCTCCAAGAGATGTCAAGGTTTATATTTATGGTGGTTCTTCACCAAGTCTCAGTGCTGTCCTTATTTATTTCCATGTCGTGGATGAATTGACTAAACATATCGAAGAGGAGGTCCCATGGTGCTTGTTGTTTGCTGATGTTGTAAACAATTGATGAAACTAATGAAGGATTGAACACAAAATTAATTTTATGGACAAATACCTTAGAAACAGTAGGTTTTAAAATATGTAGGAGTAAAACAGAATATATGCAATGTAAATTTAATAATAATAGAAGTGCAAATCAGGGTACAACTAGGATTGGAGACCAAGAGATAATTAAATTTGATCTTCTGTTACTTTGGTTCAATAATCCATAAGAAGGGAGGGATTTGATGTGACCTATAGAATTAGAGTAGGATGGGCAAAATGGAAGTGTGCATCATAGGCGTCCCATTTTTATCAATAACAAAAATATTTCACTGGGTATAATATGGAAATTTGAAAGAGAGTATAAGATACCCTTATAGAACAAATTGGCTATCCAAAATGACAAAAAATGAGTATAAAGGCACATATATGTCGTGTTCAACATTTCCTAATCTTTAATGAAGTCTACCCTTTTCATACCTTGGAAATCCATTAGACACAAATCTAATATGTGATACAAGAAATAGAGGATACATGTGATAGAATATCTTCAGAGAATTGGAGTGGGGCAGGAAACTTTTTCAGTAACCTATGATCACACCTGTCACAATTTCTCCACAAAACAGCAACTGAAACCATTCTCCATCAACTAAGACATCAGGATCCCACCATTCCACCTCTCAATATCAACTGGAAGAATCTCTAAGTTCCCCATCTATGACAATGTAAAACCACTTTTAGCCTTCCAGCATATCCATGGACCAACTTGTCATATATATATATATATATATATATATATATATATTCTTCTTTCTTTTAGTTGATCCATTGTTAGATTTTTCTCAAAGGCTGATAACTACATGGATGCTTCCACCTTTGGTTGGACAAGGCTATCCCAAACATTCCAAATACAACAAGTTTTCCCATTCCTCTAGACAGCTTGTTGCATAAGTATCAGTGAAAACACAACCCAATGCTATAAGAGATGGTTTAGGGCAATTCACAATTACCTCTATAGAAACAAGAATTGAAATGAGAGAAGTATGGGAATATTCATGGAAATATGGACTGTATTATTTTAAGTATCATGTAAAAATGTCTCAATCAAGATCTACTTATTTTGTTTCTTTTAACATAATGGAAAGCTGTGATTCTTTTAGTTGGTTCCAAGATCAAGTGCATCAGCAGGATGAATAAGAATCTTACTATAAAACTACTACAGGAGAGTCAGAACCTTGAGGGGTTAACAGCACAAGTCACAAGTCACATAGAAACAAAATAGTGGTACAACAAAGACTATCCTGGCATATCTGATTCCTGAAGTAACAATTCCTGATTAAACCCTTCCCTGGTTAAAAGGCAATAAGTTTTAGCTATCAACTAAACAATGTCACAATGCCCTAGAAGGTTTTTTTTTTTTGTATGTTTGTGTGTGTGTGGGGGGGGGGGGGGGAGTGCTTGATCACCTATTAAAAGATTTTTCTGTAGAATAAAATCTCAAGATGTTTCTGAAATCACTAAATATGTTAAATGTAATAAAAAAATATTTAAAATATATTAAAAAGAAAAAAGTTAATATTTCATCAACTTTTGTAATGAGAAGCCTATTTTAGTTAATGCATGGGAAACTTGTTATCAACATAAGACATCTTAAGGTGTGAGGTAGGCTGAGCTCAAGGTTACCTCAGTGCATTATCCATAGGCCTTGCCTCATACAACTCTCATCTTCAATTTGCTCTCTCCCTCCCTCCCTCTCTCTCTCTCTCTCACACACACACACACACACACACATCCTTTCTTCAGTTGTTTGATGCCTTTATAAGTAATTATCACTATATTAATGTCAAGTGCAGAATGTAATGAATCAATTAGCATGTTTTAAAGAAGTATGCCTTACTGTGATATTTTGATGTTGTAGTTGTAAACAGTATGGATTTATTTATTTTTCTCAAGCAGGAATGGGTGACAACCTACTCTCAACGACGTTATGGTAAAGCAGTCCATCAAATGGAGGAAGCTTGGGGAATTCTTTATCGCACAATATACAACTGTACGGATGGAATTGCAGTATGTTCTCTGAATGAATTAATTAAGGACATAGCTAGAGCTATGTCTATAGAAATCTTCTTTTCTTCTTCCTTTCATTTTTTTAATCTTTCAATCTCTGAAAAGGGAATTTCATTAATAAAAGAACTAGGACATTCTAGAACACAGAAAGGACTCTATAGGTTGCTAAACCCAATAGGGAAAAACAAAGCTAGGAACAATAAACTGCAATGATAAAGCTACACAAAGAGAGAAGCCCACAAGACAACTGTGGGTCAAGGTGAATGCTATTCTTAGTTGCCTTGCCAAAGTGTCTTGCTGCTTTTTCTATTGCCATGTCCTTGGACATTTGTTTTTTGAACCAGCCCACTATCACCTTTAAATCTCCTTCCACCTCAATTGTTTTTGAAGTTCAGGGAGCTTCCCAACCTCATTCCTTGCAGTAATGCCATTAGTTCTATAAAACACTGAAGTGCCTTTTTTATCCTTTTCTTCTATTGCCAATTACTAGTGTATCTGGTTATAACCATCTAGCACTTCATTTCTATTGTATAGAAGTTAGTAGAAAATGTTAATTAGTTTATGCCTATAGTTTCTAATTGAAAGAAATGGTGAGTAATGGGATGAAAGATGGAAAGTTCCAAGATTTTAATGTAATTATAGTTTTGAGATTCTTTTGCTTCATTCATCCGGGATTTTCTTAGTCTTTTCAATTTTGTCAAAAAACTTATGCTGAAAGGCTCCCTTATTCTTCCAAAGCTCTATAGGTATTCCATCTGGTTCCAAGGTCTTTCCTTCATTCATTTTGACAAAGTTTTCTTCACTTCTGCTACCTTAGTCCTACAATAATATGCCCCTTTGGTCTCTCTTTTGGTATGCACTCTACCTACTTCTAATCCCTTTGCATGATCATCTTTTAGTAATGTCTTCGAATAGCATTTTACCTTTCCTTAACCTCATGTCCTTTACCACGGTTCTCTGGCCACTGTTCTTGATTCACTTAACATGATCTAGACTCCTAGTTTTCCTTCCCACCCTTCTGTAAGTAGACATCTTTCTCACCTTCTTTTGTTCCCAACTTACAATACAAGTACTTGTATTTCTTATGCTTGGATTCACTAGCTACTTAAATAACCTCTTTTTAAGCACTTATTTACCATTCACTAACTACACTTCCAAGACTGATCTTCATATTATTGCTTTGGAGATCCATAGTACATGTAAATATTTTTTGGAGTGCTGAATTAACAAAAGCTATTGGAGCTATTTAAATCAAGTGTTAAACATATTCTTGCATGACAGGGCCACATCATAGACTTTGGATGTATTGTTCAGATACTTTTAAAGAACTATTCTTTAAGGAGGTTAAGTTGCAAGATCCAAACCTGGGGTAAATTTTGGCTAATTTGGTAAAACTATAGAACATCCATAATCTAATCAGTGAGCTAATATAATTGATCCAAGGAAAATAGTAATATTCAACTTAAACGAAGCAGCTAACAACTGTAAGGTGTTTCATTAGTTTGTATCAATGTTTTATCTCAAACACAACTAAGATGGTTAATTGCTCTTAATTTCTGTATCTGTGCCAGGACCATAACAGAGATTTCATAGTTCAATTTCCTGATTGGGATCCCTCATTAAAACCCAAAGCTGAGTTGTCAAAGCAAGAACAGATGCAAAACCCTTTTATGAGAGATAGAACCAGAAGATTCTCTTTCAGAGAAACAATCTCTTTTTTGACTCAGCCACACTTATGGTACTCCACTGAGGAGGTTATTTATGCTTTACATCTGTTTCTTGATGCGGGAAATGATCTTGCTGGAAGCCTTACATACAGGTAAAACCCTATTTCATGATTAGACAACTATTTTTAAATTACCTCCAAAATAATATTATTTGTTCAACATCAGTTTTCTGATTATCTACCTATTAATTTTCTTCAATTTCTAGTTAATTTTACTTTTTGAGTTAAATATCATCATTTCATGTTGAAGTTAACCACATAACCCAACAAAAACAAGTGGATTATATGATTGCTCCTTAATTGCAAATAATGACAGATATGACTTGGTTGACTTGACTCGGCAAGTACTATCCAAACTAGCAAATCAAGTATACATGGATGCTGTGACTGCTTTTCAACAGAAGGACATAAAATCTTTGAATTTTCAGAGTCAAAAGTTTGCTCAGCTCATCAAGGATATTGACACTCTTCTAGCTTGTGATGATAACTTTCTATTGGGAACTTGGTTAGAAAGTGCAAAAAGACTTGCGGAAAATCCCAAAGAGATGATCCAGGTGAGAGCAAACAATTTGTTAATTGTTTTTATAGTTGCTTATTGCTCGGGGACTTCAAGATGATAAAACCCATTCTTATTTTCCAGTATGAGTGGAATGCGAGAACTCAAGTAACAATGTGGTATGATAACACCCAAAACAACCAGAGCAAGCTTCACGATTATGGTAAATGTTTCTCATTGTTTATTTTATTACTTGTCTCAAATATTTCAATGTTGATAGTGATACATTATTTCATATTCATGACAGCTAATAAGTTTTGGAGTGGGATTTTAGAAAGCTACTATCTACCAAGGGCTTCTACTTATTTCAGTTACTTGCTGAAAAGTTTAAGAGAAAATGTTACCTTTGAGTTGGAGGAGTGGAGAAGAGAGTGGATATCATTTTCAAACAGATGGCAAGCAGGGAGGGAGCTTTACCCTGTGAAAGCGCAAGGAGATGCTCTTACTGTTTCCAAGGAGTTGTTCAAGAAATACTTGACCTGAACTAGGAGCAATTCATCATAAAGTAGAAATTAGAAAAATGTAGGCGGACAGAGACTTCTTGTAAGTATCTTGATTAGTGCTATGAAATAGTTTTGAAATGTCTGCAATAAAAAGAACCTTCCGCTAGCCTACAAACAATGGCCTCGTTGCTGTGTGCTAATAAAAGGTGTTGAAGTAGAATGCTTTTATAACTATAAAAAAGTAGAATACTTTTGTAACTTTCTAATCCTCCTAACACTAAATACAAAGAACCATAAATTACTAAAGATGGCAAGTCACCATGACCCATAGAACTCAAAAATGGGTCACTTGAATTTGTTGGGACACTTCCTCGTGTTGGATTGAGCTAAAAATCTATGATACTTGAACACTGTAAGGATATTTTGCTACCACCAAATTTCAAACAAATCAACCAAGGTTTGACTGGTCAAATAGTCTGGCCGGAAGTACATTTTGCATTTGACCTGGAATCCATTTCTTTCTTTGTTTCAATGTTTACATCAAATAGATGCCAAAGCCAATGTGTATCAATCCATATTGTAACCTTTTATGGGCTTTTTCAAACTAATGATCCGGTAATTTGGTCACATTTCCGGTTTGGGTTAACATCTAACCTGTCATACTGTCATATAGCAAATATCTTAAACTTGGTGAACGTCCCTTTAACCAGATGTTTGAACCATTGACTTGTATGACCCGCTTATTAAGTTACAAAGTTTATATATATATATATATATATATATATATATATATATATATATAATGTTCAATAATATGGTCACTATAAGGTGTGGTGTGTTTGAATCTGTTGGGTTCCACCCACACCACTCATTATTATAATTTTTTATTACCTTGGTATCATGGGTTGACCCATTGGGCAGACGGTTGAACCAATGACAGTCGACCTAGAGGAAATACAATGTTGCCCGTAACTTCATACATTGTGAAATTGCTATATTGTTTTCATTATTTTTTTTAAAGCCTATTGCGATTTTATTTTATTCTTGAAGCCTTTAATTTCATCTTTCCTAATGCGGAGGAGTGAGGACTAATGTCTAAGAGGCCAAATCCAGAGTGCTCAATGGCTCGTGTTCATGAAGTAAAAGATGCTCTGGAATATGGATTGGCCCCAACCTGCACCCTTCAACTATTTGTGTGGGCCACCCAATCAACGGGTAATCAAATATTGACTCGATTTGTTATATAGATTCTCTTGGATGAGTATATTACCATGGGACAATCGGAACCTTCCTACAGGTAGTTCGAGGAGATATTTCCTCTTCTCTTCCTATGTATTCTGAAACCAATAGAAATGATAAACACAAATGTGTGAGGGGAATCTTCACCCTGTAAATGAATAATAATACAACAAAAAATCTATAAACAAAAAATCCCTGCCCCCTCTCCCAAGAAAAAATAAATAAAGGCAAAAAGGAAATTACAGAATTTGGTGTAATAGCTAACCAAGTGGTACATGTTTCTTGATTTTTGCTGTTTGAATCTGAATGGTACCCACAGCCCACAACCTCCCCATTCAAACCAGCTCCATCAGAAGTGGGTCACCTTCAGCCATGAATCTTATCAACTTTATGAATTCGGACTCACTGGACACCTTGCATGGATGGACTGCTGTTGCTTGGGATGAATAAAAGCTCAAGGTATCATTAACTGGTGCTTCTGACCGATAAATCATCGTATTGAGAACAGAATCGAAATTACGTGGTGAATCCATTGCTGTAAAGATCATAGGTATTGCAGTCTTGTGATGGATATCTAACTTTCCCACTAAACCTACAATCTCAGTGAAGTCTCCCACAAAGCGCCGAGGCACATAGAATACTTCAGATGTGCATAGGGTTACACTCTGCTCAGCAGTGTTACTTTCCTTGTAACTGACCTGAAAGTGAACAGGCATCGTGCTCACAATTTTCTTGATCATGTCTGCTTGACTTGCAAACCACTCTGTGTCCTTGCCAGTGGTGGAAACAGTGAACCAAGAATTGGATACCTGGTCAACACAAAAATGATAAGAATTTAAGAGAGAGAGAGAGAGAGAGAGAACAGCATGCTTGGGAGCTACATTAGAAGCCGATTACCTTATCATTAATCCACAGTTTATTCTTGTCTGCTTGCAGCAGATTCCAGTAGTTAAGAATGGTATCATCCTGGACGAATAGAAACCCTTCCGCACTTGTAAAACGGTCAAATATCTTAGGTAGATACCTGCACAAATCGTTTTACATTTGCCAGCATGAACTAGAGCATTAGACCATCTATGTGTGTGTGTGTGCACGTGTGCGTGTGTTTATTCAGCATTAATTAAGCACATTCAATAGTCAATATGCCAACTAACATAGTTTTCCCATGTTTATAATTTTTGTCCACCTCCCTATCCATTTTTGTGTTTATCAATAACCACAGAATTCATTAATATTGGAAAAAAGTTACAGGGAAGAGGAGCTAAAGAATCTTAACTCCCCAGAACAGAAATACATCTGAATTAAACACTCAAAACCTTACAATTGAGCCCAAAACCCAGAATTTCTAAAAACTCCTTGCCTAGCCAATCCATCAGCAAAGGAATTAGCACTTTTAACCCATGTACATAGGACTTCCATATCCTTTGGAGCATTTTCTAAGAAGTAAATAAATAAAAAATCACATATGGAATGAGAGGAAGGTACAAATGTTACACAAGCTAGAACCATTTCTAGACCTGGCAAAAAGTTGACCCAACCCAACCCGAAAAAATAGGGTTAGGGTCTCATATTTGCTACCCGAATGTGAAAATGACCCAACCCGACCCAACCCGAAAAAACTGGGTTGGGTTGGGCTGGGTTGGGTCATGGGTCAACCCACTGACCCGATTGTCAAGCCTAATTGGGATTATTTATGCATTGTTAGAAGTTTCCACTCTTTAATTTTTTCTATTTGGTCTTTACTTTTTATTGTTTACTCTTTAAACTGTTAAATGTTCAAGTTTTTTATTTTATATTTGGAATTTTAAGGTTAAATCTTTTAATTTTGACATTTTTCATTTATTTTTTTTATTTGTTTAAATTTCAATTATTTTTTGGGATGACCCGAATTGACCCATGGGTCAACCCTAACCCGAATATTTAGGGTTAGGGTCTAGCATTTGACAACCAAACCCGAAATCCAACCCAACCCGAAATCAACCCGAAGTACTTTGACCCAACCCGAACCCGACCCACCCAACCCAATTGCCAGGTCTAACCATTTCGTATAAAAAATATAGTACCACAAAGACACCTTGTGTATTTTTTCAAATCTGCAATTACCAATTTTATGTCTAAATCACCTACTATATTTTTTGGTGCTGCTTCTGTGGTATTTGTGACTCGAAGGACATTTTCTTAATTTTATCCATTCTCATTTTGTCTCAATCTAGAATTCCCCTAGTGTTTGGTTGATATGATTGAATTACTTTTTGGTTGGCAAAGGTATGTTTATTATAAGAAAAAAAGGTTGTATAGAAGAGGCATACAGGAAGACAAGAAGAATAGAATCACAAAAAAAGAGGCCCAAGACTCCTCACGGTGAAGTTTCGTTCACTCCTCAAGATTCCCACTCTTGGAATACTATCAACTAACATTTGTTTTTTTGAGTAAAGGCAAAGTATTAATTGTTTTGGTGATAAATAAAAAATAAAAAATATTAAAAAAGAAAAGAAGATACAAGAAGGTGACAAGATATCACCCACAAAAAAGGGAGAAAACTCAACAACCAATCACCAAATCCCTCCAGACCCCTTAAAAAAACAAAACCTTCTCCCCTTCCCAGCTCTTGAAACATCCAAACAACCTTGCTGCCAAGACCCAAAACCCTCAAGGGACCCAGTGCTGTGATATTTAGGCAAAGTACTCATAATTCATCCTTATCAGCTAATATATTGGCTGGATCAAGTTAGGCCCGGGAGGGGATATAATCTAGCAAGGGGCTGCGATGTTTAGGATGTTATAGGTGGGGATGAGACTCTGTGCTGCAATGTGAGGAAATAAGATGTGGATTTGGAACAAGGAAGTCAAATTTGAAGGATGAAATGGCAATAGGTCTCTTTGGGACCATGCAAAAATGGGACAATTCAGTACAAGGGGGAAGACCCCAACCAACACTTACAGCTCTTGAGATTGTGCTTCTTACAATAGAATTTCCACCTAGTTGGAGAAAGGGTTACATTAGGAGATGTACAGAGATTTCAAGTTAAGAGGTTGGGCAGTTTCCAAGGGCCTGAAGCCTGAACTTTAGCTCATGCAATACCATGTCTAGAGTCACCTTCCACCTAGTTACTGATTGTTTGTTGAAGCAAATGGTTCAGTCCCTTCAACCCTAGAAATAGGGTTCTTGCATCAAGAGTTAAAGAGGAGCATTCCAGCTCATGGGTCATTGCTAGACTATTGTAAAGAAATGAAAGAAAGATGTAGGATCAGCAGCGTAAACAGGAAAAGAAAAATGTTTAGAGTTTAGAGAAATGAAAATAACAGGTTAAGAAGGGTCAGGACAGCTTGAACGGAGACCATGGAAGCCAGTCTGATTTGTCCAAAGACAATAGATCAGGTAAGACAGAGATTACAGTGGTTAGGCAAGAGCTGAATATGACTACCTCCACCATAAAAAAATGAACCTGCACATAGGATTGGGGAGTTAAAATAAGGGGTTAAGAGAGTTATTGACCAGTGGAAAATGCAGTGGTTAGGTCCTTATATTGCTTTGATTCTTGCAGAGGCTTGTTAATAGATGAGACTTGATAAAGTGTGGCTTTCTGCAAGTCAATTCTTTTGCTATTTCTGTTTGTTTTCATCTTCCTGCCCCTGTATTGTTCTTGCACACATTTCATTTCCCTCTTAGCATAAATTTTTACCAATTGGGTGAGGGGTAGGGGTAGAGTAAAGAGGAAAAGGTAGACTCCAAACTGGTATCATAGTTTCCATTAGCCACTGGAACTATCAATCCCTTGTCTATTCTATCAGAAAATAGAGTCTCCATTGATGCATCCTCTGAGGTATGCTTTCTTGACCAATAACCTGAGCTCTTATATCAAATGACATGAGCTCAGTTCTCAATAAACCCCCAATATCAACTGTCATAGGTATTCTAGAACCACCAAACCTATCACCATCTCTTAATACTACTATAGCCCACAATGGTTACAGGTTACATAGGGAAAAGCACAAAACTTTAACTAAATGGTAAACTGAAAAAGGGCTGAGCTCTGTATGGCCAAGATCTAACCACTGTTTTCCACTCTGCAATGATTTTTTTTTATCAGTAACAGTGAAATTTTATTAATGATAAAAACAAGATTACAACGGGATGGAGCTAAAAGGTCTTAATAAGCGGGTCATACAAGTCAATAAAGACCCCTTCAAGGATAGAATGTAAGGAAGAAATTGGTATCTGCTTTAGATGGATCAATAAAGACCCCTTCAAGGATAGAAAGTAAGGCTATGGTACAGGCAATCTCTGTGTCCCTAACACCTATTCTCAAGCTTAGGTTCCAACCAAACCCAGAGGGTGACTTAGAAGGAGCAATAAAGGAAGAAATTGGTTCATTCTTGAGGGAGGACAAAGCAAAAAGGCCTGGAAATTGATCTTTCAGAGGGAAGTCCCCAACCCAGACTTGTTCCCAGAATTTGATAAGGGTACCTGAATGCAAGTCATACCTGATCCATGGAGAGAATAAAGGCAAGATGGCTTGAATGGCTCTCCAAGGGGAAGCTCTTGTGGCCCTTGCTAGAATTCTTGAATCCTAACCATTATCTGCCAGTCCATGTATACTTCCCACCACTTTAACCCACAACCTATCTTTCTCCAGTGAGAATCTCCATAACCATTTTCCTAGTAGTGCCAGGTTCCTAGTCCTAATATTACCAATACCCAACCCTCCCTCCTCTTTAGCTCTACAAACCACCTCCCATTTGACCCTATGGTCCCTCTTCTCCTCCCCCGGCTCCCACAGAAAATCCCTCATTAGCTTTTCCAACCTATTAGCCACCTTCACCGGTATCCTAAAAACTGACAGAAAATATACAGGAAGGTTAGCCAACGTAAACCTAATTAGGGTGATTCTCCCTCCAAGGGACAAATAATTTCTTTTCCAGTTGGCCAGCCTCTTTTCAAATCTCTCCACAACAGGGGCCCAGAAATCATCTCTTTGAGGATTATCTCCCAATGGTAAGCCCAGGTAGTTTGATGGCCAATTAGACCGCACATCCCAAAATATCTGCAAATTCCCCCATCTCCTCTTCCCCCATATTGACTCCAACTATACAACTTTTTTTCAAAATTCACCCTAAGATTTGACATTTGTTCAAAGAGCTGCATAGAGAGTTTCAAATTTTTAATCCAATTGGCATCCCCACCTTCGCAAAACAAAATCGTATCATCTGCAAATTGTAGATGTGTAAGTGGTACATTATCCCTTCCAACTCTCCAAATAGTCCACCACTGTCCCGTTCACCAAGATAGAATAGTGATAATCCTTAATGCATCCCATCACCCAATCGCACCAGATATCTCCAAACCCAAAATTCATCATCACTTCCAATAGAAAGGACCAATCAACCATATCATAAGCCTTTTCTAGATCTAGTTTGCAGACCACTCCTCTTCTCTCGGATCTCTTGTAATCCTCTAAACTCTCATTTGCTACCAGTATCTGATCTGTTATTTGTCTCCCCCTCACAAAAGCTCCTTGATTGTTCGAGATGATAGATGGTAGCACCTTCATGATTCTAATTGACAGCACTTTCGTGATGATCTTATAAAGGTTGTTAACTACACTAATCGGCATGTAGTCCTTTGGGTGGCTTGCCTCACTTTTCTTGGGAACTAAAGCAATGAATGTGGAGTTTAGCCCCGGGTTAATCACTCCTCTGGTATGGAATTCATCAAATACCAACAATATGTCTTCCTTTAAGATCTCCCAGCAATCTTGATAAAAAGCCATCGTAAAACCATCTGGGCCCGGTGCCTTTGATCTATCCATCAAAAATACCACCTCTTTTATTTATTCCAACTCAAATTTCTTCTCCAACCAATCCCTCTCTTCTATCTTCAGTGTTGGCCAATCCAAGCCCTCTAACCATACCCTATTATTCAGTGGCCTTCTATATATGCTCCTAAAATGATCTGCAAATGCTCCTGCTATTTCCCTCTAGCTTGTGATGTTGTTCCCTTCAATTTCCAATCTAGTAATAGAATTCTTCCTCCTCCTACCACAAGCCAAGGCATGAAAGAATTTAGGGTTCCTGTCCCCCTCTGTTAACCACTTGCATTTTGACTTTTGCCTCCAACTTATTTCCTCCTGAAGCATATAATCTTCTAACTGTTTCCTCAAACTCCACCTATGTTCCTTGTCCTCTTCAATTAGGCCTTCCCTCCCTTCTTTATTGTCCAGTTCCACAATTTGTGTGATCGCATTTTGTTTCCTTTCCTCCAATCTCCCAAATTCTAGTAGATTCCATTCCTTGATTCTCCCTTTCAGATACTGGAGCTTCTTATGAAACCTCATTCCATACCACACCCCTGTTGGGTTGCTCTCTACCCACCACTCTTCAACCTTCCTAATGAACCCCGGATGCTCTAACCACATGTTCTCAAATCTAAATGGAGTTGGGCCCGCACCACGCACCTCCTCCTTACAAAGTACAATAGGCCAATGGTCAGAAGTCACCCTTGGGAGTGCTCTAGAGTTCAGATTCCCCCAATGTTCTTCCAGGTTGTTTGTAAATAGGAATTTGTCCAACTTAGAGCAAATTAGATTGGTTTGGAGATTGGACCAAGTATAGCACCTCTGTGACAGTGGAATTTCTTTTAATTCAAAGGCCTCAATGAATTGGTTAAACCTCCTCATACTTGTGGTGCTCCTCTGCCTAGAACTATTTGTTTCTCCCAGAAATCTTATTACATTAAAGTCACCTCCTAGGCACCATGGACCTTCCCACAAACCCCTTATGTCTGCCAACTCCTTCCATAATAATCTTCTTTCTCTGTAGTCATTTGGCCCGTACACATTGGTTAATACCCATTCAAAACCATCTTCCACTTGCCTAAATTTCAATGAGACTGTGGATTGTCCTACCAATTCCTCTAGGCCTTCCACTACCTCATTTTCCCACAATGTCACCACCCCCCTGCTGATCCCCAAGATGGTAGGACTGCCCAACTAATCCCCCTACTCCTCCACACACTCCTTGCCCATTTGGTATCAAATTCTGCTCTTTTTGTTTCCTGTAATAGTACCACATCGGGGTCCATTTTCCGGATGAGTCCTTTTATTACTGCTCTTTTCCTTGCACTACCCAGTCCTCTCACATTCCACTCTGCGATGATTGATAACTCCTATAAATCTCTTTGATCTCTGTAAGGATCTTGCCTTCTAGAACATTATAGTTTTCCTTTCTTCTCATATAAACCAAATGACCATATGCAAGAGGCTGTGATCTTTTGGAATCCTTGCCTTGCATGGGGTAGCATTTCCTTATTGGTGCCTTCAATTGTCTACCACACATGATTATGCCATCTTATTGACTTTTTTTTTAATCCTGATCACATGTTTGATTACCCCTTGGATTATAGAAGCACAGTTTTCCAATTCTACCATGTTAGTGTTGCCATTGATCCATCTCAGCATCTTCCTTTTCTGCAGAATGCATTTTGTTGATATGTTGTTTCTTGATTGCCCTACATATTGTTCCATACATATTGTCTGGTGTTACAGCTGCGTGGTGAGATTTTTCTTTAAATCAGATATCTTCCTTTTTAAGAAGGTTCCTCCTCCCTTTACATAAAACTCTGGGCCTTCTGTACAATATATGATTTCAAATTACTCGAGCAATTTAATTTCTGTATCTCCTGAAGTGGCATGCATGACAGCATGAGGGTTTTCAGACAAACAAACAAGAATGTCCCTAAATGTCCAATGACAGGAAAAAAGAACCAAATCATTTTATAATGAGCATGGAACTTCTGGTACCAGCTGCACTAAGATAGGCACTCGTTAGATGATCTCTTAATTATTGTACTTGCTCTATAAATTCAAGACTCTGTAAGGGCCCCACAATATTTGATGCGCTCACAGGCAATACTTCTCAAGATTTTCACATTGACCCAGTCCAGTTCTAGTTGAAGATATTACTAAAAATGATTTCTCCTTTTTATTTTGGATTGGTAACTTTAACATCACTAACAATGTTTTCAACAGCAGTTTTGCATAAGAATATATAATGAATGAACGAATAGTGGAGAAAAAAAAATGCAATCTAACTTACTTGTATGCTAGGTCTAAGTTGCCCTGTTCAATAGCAAGATCTGCATTGCTCTGCTCTGCTAGAATAATTACAGTCTTGAATATTCTTCCATAGAGCAATCTCCATTCCAAAGCAGTACGTTCCACAGGTCCACTGCAGAACATGATGAACACAACATTCCCAAAGTTCTTCCTCCACCGAATCAAGTTCCCTATCTCATAATTTACTGTCCCTGTTTCCTCAACTCCAAGATGCACAGACGGTAGTTTTCGAGGGATGAACTCCTTCCTATCTCCATGACCAATGGTTGCCCGCGGCCTATCTAGCTCCAAAGACATCAGCCTTGGCTGCTGGTAACCAACAGCAAGCAGGTCCTGAAGCCATGCAGCAGTAAACCTCACATCCTTCTCAGTCCAGAATTCCTCTTCTGCCATCGAATAACTTAATTCCAAGATCTTCTCAAACAATCTATGTTTTCCAGATCTCCATTGGACCAAAAACTTAATCAGACGGCCCACATTCACATGGAGATCCTTCTCCTCTGAAAATGGATATGCCTCTACCCTGTCATTGCGATGAATAGTGGGAGGGTAAACGACAACATAACCACCAATCTCCCACAAAAGCCTCTGTGCCCAGTAACCCCTCAACACATCGGAAGCCATTGAACTAACAGAAACCGGAAGCATCAAAGCCCAAAATGCAGAAGAGTGAAAAATCGTATTGAAAGAGTTCAGAGGCACCATCATACCTTGTGGCAATGCCACTTTAGGGGCATGCTCATCAAACCTAATATCAAAAGCTTCCAATCCAGACTTCCGTGTGAAATAGAAAACCGAATCGACATCCGGGAGGCCATTCGATATTCCTTGCTGAATGAATTGCCTACCACCATATACTTCTGTGAGAAATTCCTCGTGGCCGAGCTCACCTACATTTTCCAGAGGCAAACCTCTCGGCCAGACCGACCGCTGCCCGAAATGAATGTAAGGATTTACAACAGTTCGATTTGGATTCTCATGACTGTACTGTAAGATTGGCTGCTGCCTTGCACCCTCACTAACCAGTTCCAAATCAAAATGTTTGCCAAGATCTCCGTCAATTACATCTCCACGATCGTCCGCATCGAAGATCTTCTTCGCTCCGTGCTGAATTGCGAAGAGATACCCAACCGTCTTCCTAACATAGGAATCGTAAGGGAGGTGATCCACAACTCGAAACCCTAAATTGGCTTGTTGTTCTAGAGATAGAAAAATCGCACCTTTGAGGTTCCAATCTGAAGGGGCCTTCGAATTGCCAAGTGCGAGGACCTGCCAACCTTTAAGTTTTACGAGATTGCGAAGCGACTCAGTGGGATAAGTGGAAACGGAGACGACGATCCATTGTTCGGAGCGGAAAGCGGCGAAAGGAGAGGATTTGTCGACAATGGGTTGGATCGCATTCCATTTAATTTCAGGGTAGGCTATCTTCTCGAGCTCCCTAGCTCGGTTTTTGAAACAGAGGAAAGCGGCGGTGTCGCCAACATTGCGGAGGAAGATGAGAACGGCAACTGCAACGACAAGGAGAGAAATTGTGACGATTTTGTAGAGATTCTCGGAAACCCATGTGGAAAAATCAAGGTTTTTGGGTTCAGAAAAACGATCTGTAGGGAGAGGAGGTGGTTTTCTGAGGTGGGATTTAGATGGTTTGGGGGATGAACGGTCTTGGACCAACATTTGATCCAAAACAACCTAAACTGGAATCAGGACTGAAGCTAAAACTGAAACTGGAACTGCTGTTCTTCTTCCTCTTCCTTCTTCTTCTCCTTCGTGTTTTTCACGTCTGGATTTTGACCCTTCAATCTCTTTGTAGTTTAATTGAAATTGGTGTCTCTCTGCTTCAACTTCTCGCAGTGTCTGGTCGGGCTGCCGACAGGTTTAGTTTGTTACTTGTTCTTGAATTTAACTACTGCTAGTTGGCATTTGGTGAGGTCTGAGGTTTTCCTGTTTTTTCCTTTTATATTTTTTTATTGACTCCTCTTCAAAATTTTACTTGGCCAAAGCTCTATCTTAAGATTAATGAGCTAATCAGTTATCAGTACACAAACAGAAAAGAAAATATTTAGGCCAGTGACATGAAAATTTGAAGTTGAAAGTTAACCCCAATGAAGCTTAAAATGTGAAGGATCTGATCCTTCTCTTACTCTTTGTAAATGCTCTGTGATCTGTAATTTAGCTGGTCAAACAGAGTGCTTAATACCCATTTTGTGGGTTGGAACTGTATCTTTGGTACTGTAACAAATATAGCGGTCTTATTTGTTATCCAACAACCCTAAATTTTGAGTACATTGTATTGGATTTATTGCTTTTCTGTTTTTTCAGCAAATTGGGGTTTATGGCTTGACAAGTTCTTGTAAATTTGATTAATTGTTATCGTGGAGGGTTTTTTTTGGTAAACACCATAGAGGGGTTCAATATGTCAAGTTCACCTTCCCCAACCAAATAAATCAATATCACCGATTTTTGGAAAACTGTAAAAATGTAAATGGAAATTGAACCGAAATCAGTTGATTCGGTTTTTATTATTTTTTTATATTTATAATATATAATAAATATATATAATATAAATACTAGAAAGATATATAATATATTATGCTATAATAAATTGATGAAGGGTTTTTTGGCAGCACCCTATTGTTCGGACTACTTCCAGGTGGCCAACGATTTAGAGGCCGAAGTGGAGGATTTTTGCTGGATGAGGATTTGGATGCCGAACTGACTAGGCCGAGCTAGGGGTAGATTGGGTGCCGAGCTGGGTTGATTGTTGAGGACCTGGTGTGGCTAACCCGGCGAGGTCGCTTCGATGATTAAGTTAGTACTCTCGTAGTAGATCGCGAGCTAAAAAATCATAAAGTATGAGAGCTAGAATGTGCTTACTCGCCTCTCTCTTATGTCATTGGGGTTGGTGCCTTTATATAGGCATTTTTGGTTTGGGCCAAACGCACCGCATCTGAGATTTCCGAGAGGTCGTGCCTAACTGGTCTGAGATCCTCGGAGGTAACCACCATGCACGTTGACCATCCTCCGGAACATTTGATACGTGGGCCAACTTTTGAGAAACCTGGGAGCGTCGGGATATGCATGCCAAATTTGTCGGTGAGCACATCTCGTAGGTCACCACCGCCTAGTCCTTAGTCAGGTCGACAAGCCCTCGAGGGAGATCGCTTCTCGCATCGATGTCACTTCGGCCAGTGACAAGGTGCTACAGGCTAACCCTGGACGAGGTGCTACAAGCGACCTAAGTTGTGGTCGAGGTCGCTAGGTCAGTGTAAAGGCAGGTCGCCAAGTCGGGGTAAAGATGAGTTGCAATTTGGGACTCCAAATCATCACTTAGGTGGTGCCTAGGTGTCATCTAGCTATTCTGAGATGCCATCTGTCACAATGTCATTAGAGGGCCAAATCCGCCCTCATCAGAAATTGAACCAAAATTAATCGATTCGGTTTTATTTATTTTTTGATATTTATAATATATCATAAATATATATAATATAAATATTAGAAATATATATAATATATTATGCTATATAAATAATATATTTTATATTTTATATAATGCATTTATATTTATTTATAATAAATAGGTATATATATGGTTAATTTTGTCAGTTCAATTTGAATTTTTGGTTTAATTCGAACTGAAATCGAATTGATACCTTCGATTTTCAAAAATATCAAACCGATCAATTCGATTAATCAGAATTTATGGTTTAATTTTGTCAGTTCAATTCGAATTTTTGATTTTTGATTTTTGATTTTTTGGTTTTAATGAGCACCCCCACGTCAAGAGCCATTTAAATTCTTTTCCTTTCTTTTTCATGGGTGGTTATAAATATTCATGCAACGAATTCTAATCCAGTGTGAAATCGTGTGTAAACTTGACTACACAATCAATCATAAATGAATACCTCAATGTTATATGTTCCGTACACATGAAACCTACGTATGGTATAATGTCTATTAAAATTTAAACATATATCAACTATGGAAATGGAGATAAATACAAAAAAATCATAAAAGATTGGTGTGTTTTGTTTAATTAGGGGGTTACAAGAGAGTGATGTGACCACGATGCATGCTTGGTCCAATTTGGGTATTAACAAGGACCATACTCTAACTTGGAACAAGAGAACCTTAGGCTATGTTTGGTTGGATAAAATATTAAAGACAAAAAGAAAGTTGAAGGAAAGTTCCATTTGAGGAGAATGTAAGGCCTTGTTTGGCAACGTTCCGTTAGAATATTTCTCTTGTTTATGGCGTTCCCGTAGAGCAAAAACACGTTTGGCAAAATAAAAGTGAGAAAAATGAGTCATTCTCGTGTGAGAATAACACCCAAACAACATATTCTTTGGGAGTGACAAATCGACACTCTCAAAGAACATGTTCTCAGAGAATACGCGGTTCTCACATCATCCTTCAAATTTACGAATACATATGCCTTGCTTCCCACGTGAGAGTAAGGGCATTTTAGACATTTTCCCAATCTAATGGTTTTCTTCTTCCTTTGACTTCTCTTTACCGTCACACAACCAAGGAGCGATGAGCGTTGGATTTTTGGCGAATGATTAGGGACTTCGGTGAGCACTCGGTTTTGCTCATTGCCAACGGTGAATACTCTTGTTTTGCACCGTTTTTGCTTACTGTTGATGGTAAACGCTGCTTTGCTTGTCTTCCTTATCATCACTTTTTCTTTGTTACTAGATACCTTGTTTTGCCTCTCATTCGATTTTCCTCTCTACTAGTATTCTTTCAAGGTGAACACTGCAACAACTCTTTGATGTTTGCTTACTGACAACTATCATTTACACAGATATGGTTTATTTTCCCAATTTGCTAACGATTTGAGCTTCTATCTACCCTGAAATTCCTAATGATATGAGCTTCCATCTACTCCTTTTCCCAACTCCCAACCTAGGTTGCGTGAAATGAAACTAGGTTGGTTTTCATAACTCTAACTACTTCCTAACAATCTGAACTCTATCTACCTTGAAATTCCTAACAATTTGAGCTTCCGTCTACTCCCTTTTCCAACTCCCAACCTGGGTTCCCCCTAGAATTGATCTTGTAGTTCAGTGTTCCTATTGAATATCCATAATTATTCATTGTTTTATAGCTCAAGTCAAATATAATTGGAAAATGAACCATTATGATTCATGTGACTTGAGACTCACAATGGCACTTGTTTTTTTTTTTTTTTTGTTAATTTTAGGTTTAATGACTTGCAACAATGCAAAATATGTTGATAGATTGCAGAATTAATATTAAGAAATACTTGTGCTATACAAACGTTGTTTCTGTTTCTATATATAAAACAAAAATATGTTCTCGAAGAACAAATTGCCAAAAACCTCTATTTTTCTTGAAGAGCAAGAAACAAAATTCCTATTCCAGATAAGGAATTTCCTCAAGAATAGAAACAGGTGGGAACATTGCCAAATAGGGCCTAAATATGTACAGATGTTCAGTGCAAATATAAATGCTACCTCAGGTTTAATTGAAAAAAAAAAAAGATTAAAGCAAAATAGCTCCTACCAAAAGTGGATGATAAAGACACATTATCCATGGTCAAGAGAATATTATACTTAGGCCCATTTGTTTACCGATAAATGGGGGGAGTTGGCCAGTGGGTGGGCCCCATGATAAAAAGAGCTTCATTGACCTCGGTAAAATTTATTCATCTACCAGGTGGATAAGTGACTTTTCCACTTATGGGAAAAGACAAATTTGCTCATTTTAACATTAGTTTTTTTATGGGTAAAAAAGTCAAAAGTCATTACATTATTTACTTGGGAATCAAAAGAACATGGGTAAGTGAATTTATTCAGGTAAGCGTTACCTAAGAAATATTTACTTGAGTCAGTGAAAATTTTGTAAATGAATGTGGCCTAAATGTGATAATATAGGTTACCTAGTTGTGTTCTAACTGTTGAAAACTGCATACCTCTCTCTCCCAAGCCATCGAAAGAACCCCAACTTAATTTGGTTTTATATCATCCTACTATTGGAATTCCTATTGGATATCACTATTTTACTACACATGCAATTATTTTTGTTGCCTAAGATTAAGGGTCCCCATCCCTCAAAACACTTGTTTTTGTTTCTAAGAAAGCAAAAAGAAAGAGAAACAAACCATCGCACGTATGAAACTACTAATATATCAAAATATGATCACACTCCAATGGATTATGAATTTGTTTCTTTTGGAATGTGAGAGTAGTGATGTCAACAGGTAGGGTTTGACTAATTTGAATCCCATTTGTCTCACAAATAGTATACCTATACTCAATCATCAAGGCAATATTTAGGTCCTGTTCATGTCTTATTAAATGACTTACTTGGATAAATACACTTAACCAGGCAAGTGTTCCTTGGGAAACACTTATCCAGATATGAGCACTTATCAGTGTTCTTATACTCCCAAGTAAAGGTGTACAATGACCAATTTATCCAAAAATGACATTATAAGTGGCATTATTGAAGGGACAATGTTGTCCCATCACACATTAATGATTTTTGACACACATGGGTAAGTAATTTATCCAAGTCTAAAGAGAGTATTACTTCTCCAGGTAAATGATCCGCTTGGGACTTATTCTTTTTTGTAGAACCCACTAATACTGGAAAATGAATGTGGGTTTATTTCTTTTCCATAGGACCTACTAACTTATCCACCCCTACTTCCCAAAAAAATGAATGAGGCCTTATAAAAATACTCCAATGCTACATATTATATCATTGTGTTTGGTCGATATGGGTTTATCACTTAACCCAAGCTGCTCACATCACCATGTGAGAGATGAACTAGTAACCAAAAATAGTCCACCTCGCATAGTTTTGCCTAAGTAGACATCAAGATAATAAAATGCTTATTTGGTGACCTGTTAAACGAGTATATATAAGAAAAAATGCAACAATGGGAAACATCTTCTAGATCATGCATGTGATTAGTTTTTTATATTCTATGAGTTAGGATTTGCTCCCAACAAGCAACTGCTCTTGATATAGGGCTATAGTGCCTAGTTGGGAGTAAGGGTGCAAACGGTATCCGATTGTCCAAAGTGGATCCCATTAAGGCCCTGTTTGCTTTTCGGTAAGTTACTTACCCGGGTAAATGCAATTACCTAGGTAAGTGCATTTACCCATGTCCTTTTATTTCTCAGGTAAATAAGGCAATGACCATTTTAGCCATAGAAATCCATTATTAAAAGGGGCATTTTTGTTCCATTCAAGTGTTGACAACTTCCCCCTATGTGGGAAAGTTATTTACCCACCTAGGAGATGGGTATCGCTTTCCTACGTAAGTGATACCTAGGAAAATAAACTTTCCCTAGTCCCCACACAAATCTAAAAAAGAACATGGAATTCTTGGTCAATGGGAACCAAAATCCCATTGACCAATTTTCCCCCCTCTCCAAATCCAATAAAAGGACGTCCCCTAAGGGTGACCCCAATTGAATCTATTTATAATTGGATTGAATATGGATGCACCCCTATCTGATCTAATATAATCTGAATGGATTCGATTTAAATACATATATGCATTTATACACATAGTATTTATATTGTATCTATTAGTAACGTTGACTTAAATGTTGTGTTTTTACTAAATTTTCTTATATTCAAGTTTCATATAAGTATTTTTTAATTAATTTCATTCATAAAATACAACATCAAAGTCAAAGTCGTTTTTAGTTTATTTTATTAATACTATATAATATTTTGATCATTTTTAATATACTTTATTTATATTTTTCAATATCGATTGTAATCCAAATTAGATTTGAATCCAACATAAATCTGATGATAAGATCTGATTCGAATTCGAATATAAATGAATCAAATTTGTATCCACTGATATCTGATCCAATTTGATATATTTGCAGCCCTAATAGGGGGGCTTATTGGTAGTAAATCTTCTTTCATATTCTAGTGAAGCAAATTCTTTAATAAACAACTGACCAACTTGTGCCATGGTTGAATGGTCCCATTTGAGTATCAACTGATAAAGCAAACAGTTTCATAGTAAGATTGTTACAAATTGAAATTCAAATAAATTTTCTTGACATATCCATTGTCATCATTATCAAAGCCTTATTCCAATTATATGGGATTGATCATATAAACCATGTTTCATCATCAGTCCATTCTATTTAATATCATATTCAATGTTAAAGGATCACCGGTTAAATCATTTCTTAACATATCCATCTATATTTTAATTATTCTGTATTGTTTCTGATGCTGCTCAATTCAAGGTAGTACACGAACTGAGGTTGTAGTCAAATAGTCATTGCCAATAGGGTGGAGCCGAGGTGGAAGGATGAAGCCGCGCTTCAAGACCTGTGATCAAGAAAGGATGTTAGAGGCCCAAGGAGTTATCCCCGAGTAGGCACTCCGACGCTCAAGTCAGTAAAAGGTGTTTGATGGCCGGACCAATCAATGAGGGTGCCGGTCCGAGTAAAGTGACAGTATGGGTGCTAGAAGTTGGAATCCCTTACCTGGAGCGGGATATACCTTTTCATAGCTGAAGGTCCATGTCCTGGTTGAATTAGGCTTTCGGGGTTGCTGAGATGAGGTTAATTGCCAAGGTCTTTGAGATAGAGTCCTAATCCCCAGCGGAGTTGTCCTCATTCCTTCTCCTATTCTTGGTCGTGCTTATCTGTGTGACGTGGGACTGACGTGGTTGAGAGGATAAGGTGGGGGCTATGGAGATAGCGTTGCGCGGTCATGGCTACAGAGTCGGTGTATGCCGCGAAGCTGGTTGGGCGGTGCCAACGTGGCCGAGGTGACTAGGCGGCCATATGGCATTTAAGACCAGCTCAACCATGACCCGAACACCACTCCTCCAGTTCTGAAGTCGAGGAATGAAGTGCTCGGTCAAGTTGTAGCGCGACAGGGTGCTTTAGTTCTCGGCTAAGGAACTCCAAGTTGTAGTCTTGGTTGAACGTCTGGTCCACTTAGTATTCCTCGACGCTTGTCCGAGCTTGGAGTCCATGCAATGCGGGATGTGGCTGAAGAATTCTTTGATCGTCGGCTACGGAACTCTGAGAATTATAATTTCGAAATCCAAACACCACTCCCCCAGTTTCGGAGTCAAGGAGAGGAGTGCTCGACCGAGGCATGGTGTGGTCATTTACTTCGGTTAGGCACCGATGAGCTTTCAGTTGGTCTTCGGGGTCCGAGCTTCTCTGATGCTCGGTTGTGTTGCGTCGCGGAAGGGCTCTTTGTTCTTCAGCTGGGGAACTTAGACTCGAAATTTTGGAATCTAAACACCACTCCCCCAGTTCCGAAGTTGAAGAGAGGAGTGCTTGGTCGTGGTGTAGTGTGGAAGAGTTCTTCAGTTCTCGGCTGAGGAACTTGAACTTGAAGTCTGGTTGAGTGCATTATCTAGGTTGAGTGGCTCGAAGTTAGCCGAGGTCTCTGCCTTAGTGTTCTCAATCTCATGCTAACCGAGGTCTTTGCTCCTTGTTGGCCGAGGTCTCCGCCTTAGTGGCCTCAACCTCATGCTGACCGAGGTCTTTGCTCCTTATTGGCCGAGGTCTCTGCCTTAGTGCCCTCAACCTCATGCTGACTGAGGTCTTTGCTCCTTGTTGGTCGATGTCTCTACCTTAGTGTCATCGATCTTATGTTAATCGAGGTCTTTGTTCTTTGTTGGCCGTGGTCTCTGCCTTAGTGGCCTCGATCTTGTGCTGACCGAGGTCTTTGCTCCTTGTTGGCCGAGGTATCTGCCTTAGTGGCTTCGATCTTATGCTGATCAAGGTCTTTGCTCCTTGTTGGCCGAGGTCTCTGCCTTAGTGGCCTCGACCTTGTGCTGACCGAGGTCTTTGCTCCTTGTTGGTCGAGGTCTCTACCTTAGTGGCCTCGATCTTATGCTAATCGAGGTCTCTGCCTTAATATCCTCGATCTTATGCTGACCGAGGTCTTTGCTCATTGTTGGTCGAGGTCTCTTCCTCAGTGGCCTCGGTCTTGTGTTGACCAAGGTCTCTGCCTTAGTGGCCTCGATCTTATGTTAGCTGAGGTCTTTGCTTCTTGTTGGCCGAGGTCTCTGCCTTAGTGGGCTTGATTTTATGTTGACCGAGGTCTTTGCTCCTTGTTGGCTGAGGTCTCTGCCTTAGTGACATCGATCTTGTTCTAACCGAGGTCTTTGCTCCTTGTTGGCCAAGGTCTCTACCTTAGTGGCCTCAATCTCATGCTGCCGAGGTCTTTGCTCCTTGTTGGCCGAGGTCTCTGCCTTAATGTTCTCGATCTTATGCTAATCGAGGTCTTTGCTCCTTGTTGGGCGAGGTCTCTGCCTTAGTGGCCTTGATCTTGTGTTGATCGAGATCCTTGCTCCTTGTTGGCCGAGGTCTCTGCCTTAGTGGCCTCGATCTTGTGCTGAACGAGGTCTTTGCTCCTTGTTGGCCGAGGTCTCTGCCTTAGTGGCCTCGATCTTGTGCTGAACGAGGTCTTTGCTCCTTGTTGGCTGAGGTCTCTGCCTTAGTGGCCTCGATCTTATGTTGACCGAGGTCTTTGCTCCTTGTTGGCCGAGGTCTTTGCCTTAGTGGCCTCGATCTTATGCTGACTGAGGTCTTTATTGGCTGAGGTACTTCCAAGCTCTCAATGTTGCTGGGGAGCTCGGTGGCACCTAGTCTTGAAGAGTTGCGATGAGAGCGGGATCCCCGAGATGGGGATCGGCATGTTGAGCATTCCGAAGCGCTTCTTGGCATCTTTCTTGATTGCGTGGCGAGAGAAAATTAGGAAAGGCTTTTTGTGTGTTTCCCACAGACGGCACCAATCTGATGTTGCTCAATCCGAGGTAGTTAACGAACCAAGGTTGCAGTTAGATAGTCCTTGCCAATAGGGCGGAGCCGAGGTGAAAGGACGGAGCCGCACTTCAAGACTTGTGATCAAGAAAGGATGTTAGAGGCCCGAGGAGTTATCCCCGAGTAGGCACTCCGACGCTCAAGTCAGTAGAAGGTGTTTGATGGCCGGGCCAATCAATGAGGGTGTCGGTCCGAGCAAAGTGACAGTATGGGTGCTAGAAGTTGGAATCCCTTACCTGGAGTGGGAGATACCTTTTTATAGCTGAAGGTCCATGTCCTGGTTGAATTAGGCTTTCGGGGTTGCTGAGATGAGGTTAATTGTTGAGGTCTTTGGGATAGAGTCCTAATCCCCAGCGGAGTTGTCCTCATTCCTTCTCCTATTCTTGGTCGTGCTTATCTGTGTGACGTGAGACTAGCGTGGTTGAGAGGATAAGGTGGGGGCTATGGAGATAGCATTGTGCGGTCATGGCTACAGAATCAGCGTATGCCGCAAAGCTGGTTGGGCGATGCCAACGTGGCCGAGGTGACTAGGCGGCCATGTGGCATTTAAGACCAGCTCAACCATGACCCAAACAATTTCATAAGCATATCCGATATGTGTCTTAAAATATGATAAAGTACACCATGTGAACCTGATGTTTGGGACCCATATATATATATATAGCTGACATGGTGTATTGTGATTGGCCAATGTTATGAGTGGAGGTTATAGAAGATTTGAACTGAATCCTATTTCCCTCTTTGGGAGTGCAGCTGATGTATATGCATACAAAATAGATAGGTCGTTTCTGCCCCATGACGGATAACAGAGAGCTTTCAGTTGAAATTGTTTACCAAGGCTACTAATTACTTATATTTTAATACAATGTGAAGATGATAAATGGAAATCAGATGCCAATTTATTTTACTTCTGAAACAACAAATACATGGATCCAAACTAGCATTTTCACCAACAGCACAATTCATAATTCAAAAGCAGAACTTACATCTCTTCTACCTTTCTTTTTTATACTTCTATTCAGTCTGTGACAGGTTTCCTCATTACACGTGTATAGAATGCAAAACGTAAATGGAAATGGAAATGTAAAAGAAACGTGTGGGAGAAAATGCAAGAAATTCGGGTTCATCATATACAAGAGAGGATTAGGATTAGTTAAACTTGATAGCCATTGTTCGGCCTGTAGAGCCAATCATTTTACCTCGAAGCCATAAATGAAAGTGAGAGGTTGAATGATTGTACTCCGGATCTGCTACCCATGAATGAATTGTTCTCACATCCTTGCCGAGACAAGGGAGATAATCCAAGTGAGCAACTGTAATGTTCTTTGAATGGGGATATAGGAATAGCAGAGCAATATGTACTTTGTGACTGGCGTGGAAGTGTGTAACACAACGATCGGTGATCCCTCAGTTCGTAATACGAGTTTTGATTGACACTCATATGCACCGGGAACATCTTTCATACTTGTCACCAAGAGATATTCTCAATGCACGAGGGTGTTCGATGCAAATTCTTGTAAAATAATTATCAAAGCTTAGTTAATTAATCCTTTCCTCGAAAAAACCTGCGATTCCGGTTCATACCGGTTCATGGGACTCAATACGTGAAGCATCAAAAAGTTCCAAATTAGGGAAGCCATATTTCAAAGAAGTTAAGCTCCTTTTTTGGTATTCAGTGCAATGCACCATTAATAATTTCCTCCTAACTATTTTTTCTTTGAAGTGCTGGTTGTGGGATTTGATTCTGTATCAATTTTGGAACAAACCAGCTAACACACCAATGAGTCAGCCCTTGATTGGTCAAGCTCCTTCAATTCCCAAATCCCCATCATTGATTTTATTTTTATGGGAAGGTTGGCTGACCAAAAACAGCCTCAAATATATGTTATATTCCCATCTGTATTGATCAATCTAAAAACTTTTCAGGTAGAAACAACAATATTATATATATATATATAAAATAAAAAAAAATTCTTTAGGTTGTATTTTGAACCATTGCTATTTTTACTTGAAACATTTTGGATTACTAGTAAGCATGTACGTGCTTTGCACGTGGTAATTCTAGGTGATGATAATGATAGTAATAATGTATCCAAAATTTTCTATAAATATGTATTTTTATTTTGTTTGTTTTTATATGTTCTTTTTGCTTTTTATTATTAATCGGATGCATATTGCAAAATCAAAATCTTATTACATAAATACATCATCTAAATATGTGATAATCGGATCGAGTTGTGAAGTTTTAAGTATCATTGATAGGTCTATCTGCTTGGTTAAATTTTTATTTTTATAATATTTTATCTTTTTTTACTATAAAAATGTAAGATTTAAATAAAGAAAATTGAATGAGGTAAAATTAATAGTTCAATTTACAATTTAAACCTTACAATTAAATAGGGATTAAATTAAAAAATGAGTATTTTAGTTAAAAGAATGTTCCATAATCTTATTTATATTTTTAATAGTAGTGTAAATATAGAATTATAGATGTGTTCATTTTTTATAATTCTTTTATATTTATGTGTAAAAATAATTCCGATATGTAACACTTAACTTTGTTTAATATGATAATTAATTAATATTAAACATGTTTCTAAATGTTTTTTGGTCAGTTCTAATGCATGTATTTCATTTTATTATCAATAAAAATAATTTTATTTATTACACTTATTTTTTAATTTGATTATTAAAAGTATCATAAATGTGTCTAATTTTTTATATATTTTTGTAATTTTTATATTTATTTCTATTTTAAAAATTGTATTACCTAATTATGACTTCATAGGTTTATCAATTTGATTTGGATGATTGAATTGCTTAGCCACCACTTTGATAAATAATGCTTTTATTTTTTAGCTAGTTTTGAAATATATGTGTTCATATCGTTAAAATATTAACATAGATCTAATTAGTACTAGTTATTGGTAAAAAATAACTTAAATATAAGATTTAATAGGAGAAATGGGAGTTAATACCTTTAAGTATAAGACTTAATAAAAGGGAATTAAATGAGGTGGAAAGTAATAATTGAATTTACATTTTCAACCCTTATAATTAGAGGTGTAATAAATAAAAAAATATGGGCATTTTAGTAACTATCAAAAGTTGGCAATAAATCTGTAATAAAATGACTTTCTTGTCCTTTATCAAACAAAGAAATAGAGAGTAATTTTAGTTCAAAAAAACTTCCACTTGCATCTACACTTTTATATATAGTATAGGTCATTTTTCTTTTGTTCATTAAAAATGTAATATTTAAATAAAGGGAATTGAATGAGGTGAAAAGTAGTTTAATTTACAATTTAAACCTTACCATTAAATCATCGGTTTCATTTTGGCCCCAAATTACTATTTTTACAAAAAAAGGTTGAAATGGTCAAAGAACTGTTGATCCGAATGGTTTAACCATTAACGTTCAACCTGGTTACTAGTTCTTGGGTTGCTTTCAAACTAATTCCAAAATTTTTATTTATTTAAAAAAAAGAAATTAGAAAATAAAAAAATTGGTAAAAGAAACTTTCATATCTCAAAATCTTGTTCGATTATTCCTAATAACCAAAATTAGTTAGGGTTTTTAGTTATTTTATTTTGATTTTGAGTTTTCTCATTTATGCAATTATTTTTAAATTGTAATAACAAAAAAAGTACAACTACAATGAAGAAATTGAAAAATCGATACAAGAGATAAGAGATTAAACACCAATCTTTTATTAAAATCTGAGATACACCAATGAAGCAAATGATTTGGGAGTTGAAAGAGATTTAGAGAGATGAGAAATATGTAAAAAGTGGGCAAGCAATGTTGTAGCAGCGGCATTGATGAACAAGGAGATAGCCATCACTGAAGATTCCTTCTTCTTTTTCTTAGGGCAAATATTTCTGCAATAATTCTCGATGAATATGGTGACAACCACCTCCGGAAATGCTTCATTATCTTCTTCTTCCCTTTCTTTTTTCTCCTTCTCAACTTTAATCAGCTACCTCCTTTTCAAAGTCTAACACTCCCTCTTATAATAATGTAAATATATAGTAGGCTTTAACCTAATCCTAACCTAATGGTCAAAATAAAAAGTTACATTATATTTTATATCTTACCGGTTTAACCCATTCAAAATGAATGGTTGAACGACTAACTTGGAAATCGGAAACCAAAGCGGTTTTATTTCTCGGTTGGTATTTATAACCTTGATTTTAGTCAAAAGAAAGTTTCATAATCTTATTTATATTTTGAACAATAGTGTAAATATAAAATTTTATATGTGTTCAAAATTTTCTATAATCTTTTTTGTATTTTTGTGTATAAAAAAATTCTAATATGTCACATTTACTTTTTGTTTAATATGATAAATACATGATATTATACATGTGTTAGAATGTTTTTTTACAAAATTTATGTATTTTTATATTTTATTAATTTTTATTATTTATTTAGGACATTAAAGGTTAACACATTTAACCCAAAAGTTGAACTATTTATTATTAATTTTTATATTTCATTTTTCGTTAGTTCTAAATTATGAATTTCATTTTCATTATGAATAAAAATAATTCTTGTTTATTATTAAAGGGAAAGTTGGGTTTTGAAGAAAATTTATACATCACGTGGTGTCATGTGTGTATGAATTTCGATGGAACATTAACGAATATTAACGGCAGAGATAGAGCTAGTCAATTGTTAGAAAACTTAAGGGTACTGCAAGACAATATCTAAATAGTAAAGGTACAACTTGTCAATTTCGTTAACAGTAGGGATAGTTTAAGAGATTTACCCTTTTTTAATTTGATTGAAAAAAAATATCATTAATGTGTCTAATTTTTTTGTAATTTTCTATATTTATTTATATTTAAAAAAAAATTATTATCTAACTATGATTTCATAAGTTAACCAATTTGATTTGGATGGTTGAATTTCTTAGCCACCACTTGAATAATGAATGGTTTTGTTTTTGAGTCAGTTTTAACATATTTGGGTTTATATTAAAAATATTGACATAGATCTAATTAATAGCATTTATTAGTGAAAAATAACTTAAAATATAGGATTTAATAAGAAAAAATGAGATTTAATACCTTACCTATAAGACTTAATGAGAGGGGATTAAATGAGGTGAAAAGTAATAATTGAAGTTACATTTTCAACTCTTACAATTAGAGATGAATTAAATACACAAATAAGGTCATTATAGTAGCCATTAAAACTAGCATTAAAGCTATAATAAAATGACTTTTACCCTTTTTAAAATAAAGAAATGAAGGATAATTTTAGTCCAAAAAAAGTTTCACACTACATCTACACTTTTATATATAATATAGATTTAATAATAGTTGGCATAGAATTGTTATTTGAAACTATTTATGATTGAAACAGGCATATCTAAAAAATGCATTGAAATAGAAGATTGGATTGGATTGGCTATACACTAAAAACCATAATTCATAAAAAATTGGCCAAAACTGTCTGAACGGTTGGTTTAATCAAAATGTTGATAATAACACTTGAACTCAAAACCTCTTATTCATATATATAATCTTATTACCATGGATCCATTTTTTTTATTTGCATTCATTTGTTCATTTTTACTCTATTTATTATTTTAATACACATGTATTAAAATATGAATTAAGAGACTTGAACCATATGCAAATATAATACTATTTGTTAAATATTTAATATATAGTATTTATTTGAATTATAGTATATATATATATATATATTCCACGTTATCATGATTCAACATCAAGTTTCACCATGATTGAATCTCTGACCCATAAACTTTTTCTTTTTCCGATTCTATTATTCTATTATTCTATTATTCTATATCTATATCTGATCCAATTCTCTAAACATTGAGTATATATGAAATAACTCCCACATGTGATGTAACAATATATATCTCGCACCCATTTGTATTAATCAACCCAAAAGTTTCAAACACAACGTAGTTGTTGCTCGTTTCTTGGTTTTTCCGTTAAACCACATATATGACATCAGATAAAAGAGACCGTAAGATGGGAATTCGCATCTAACATTGCCTTGGTTTTGAGGCCCATTCTAGCCATCGGCCGGTTCACTGACCCGGTCCATGCAGGATTTTCCAGCCTTAGGCCCTTGCCATTTACAAGACCTGGATCGGTTGGTTCTCTGACCCGGAATCCTTGGCCGGGATCGGGAGGGAAGCTGCAAGCTGGACTTTGATTTGATAAAAATGGAACGGTCCAACTGAAGGGTGTTTTGGCCTGTTGGGTATTTACCGAATTACTGGCGTAAAACTATAAAAAGGATCAACCGCGCTTCGAAAAACGGAAAAAAATTCAAAAAATCGATTTCGATCTGCCCGCCATTCCCGCGCGCGCGCGCGAGAGAGAGAGATTCTACGTTCGCTTGTCCGAAACATGGGAGCATTTCCATGCCTGCGCGAACGTAAGGCTGCAACTGCTCTCCTCCTTCTCTCCTCCTCCTCCTCCTCCTCCTCCTCCAACAACTCTTCCTCTCTGTCTTCAAATTACTCTTCAAGGTAATTCACTCCACTGGAATTCCTCCTATGATTTTTATGAATTTCTCATCTCGCTTTCTTCTTCTTCTTCTTCCGTCTCCTCCGCGTCCTGATTAAGCTTATCATCTGTTCCACTGTTTTACTTTTATCTTCTCTTTAGGTGCCTCTCCAATGAGTCCTACTCAAACAACTATACCATCAGTTCAGATGGCAAGGAGGAATCGTCTCCAAGCGGTTCGAATTCGAAGTCGTGCTCTTCATCTCTCACGAATGAAGGATCTTCTGAAAGAAATGAACAGTTTCCGCTTAGAGTTCTCGCAGCTGCAGCTCGGTGTCATGAAATCAAGCTCAAGGTGATCAGATCCGTTTCATGGCTCACTTGTTTCGTTTAGGCTTAATTTTGTATTATCTGTCCGTAACTGCTTGGAGTTTAAGATCCGATCTTCGACTTTGAACCTTATAATTTAGTTAGTTTCATTCTTTCCGCTTCAGATCGACGTGCTTTTTGAATTTAAATTACTTGAAGCGAATCGTAATCTGCAGATCTGAATACATTTTTCATATATAAACCAGTTATGGATTTCGGTTAGTAGGATGGTCTTTCAAGTTTCGAATCCTCCCTACCTTCATTTCACCTACTTATTGTTCTGGTTTATGCCTGCTTTGAAATCTTTCCGAGTAATTCCGTAGGATCAGTTCTTCTCTGCTTGATTTGAATTCCGATTGCTCTATATACCGATCTAATATTTCGGAATGGTTTGCTATTTTAACTAATTCTGAGCGTCCTTCAGATGATTTATAAAGAGTTTTACGTAAATTTAATTATTAAATAATCTGTTTAACTACTTCGTATCTCTGTATATCATTTTAAGCTTCTTCTAATAGTCCAAACCTATCAAACAGTTCAATATTCTGGGATCTCACGCTCAACAGATTCATCTAGAGTTCTAGAGTAGTTTTCTGATCTGATCCTGCGCAGGCCGTGAGAAGACGACGTTCGAAGAACTACAAGAAGACCGACAGCAAAAAAATGATCTCCGGCGTATGGGAAAAACCTGTAATTCTAGCTCCAGCAACTGTGTCAGAAGTTACAGAGGTTTCGTCTCTCTCGAGTGCATCCAGCAGCGTAGCTTCAGCCCTACCAAACCACCGTCTAATAAGACTTGGGAAGAAGTTATCACTGATTCAGGAACGTGGTGAAGAGCGTAGAAGACAGAAAATCAGTTCGGGTTGCCTCCGGCGCCGAGCGGAGGCCATCATGAAGTTTCTTTCTGTTGGTTGCGCTTCTGAGGTTCGGATTCGCCAAGCGCTCGGAGACAGCCCTGATACCAGTAAAGCTCTTAGAATGTGAGCCCTCTCTCTCTCTCTCTCGTCCTGCTCGATCACTCTACTCTAGTCTTTAGAACTTGACACGTTGCATGTGGCGTGTGGTTTGCGGCATGCACGCTTGTCGTCGAGTGTTCTAACTTCTAAAGTGCGCCATCGGAGCGTAATGCGCACTGATCCTAAGAAGTTATGATCACGATAATAGTTCATGGTTGGCGATGGTGACTTATTATGCGGTATGCCTTGTGCGTGACAGACGGTAACCTATCCCAATAAGGTACAACAGGGGTCGGTCCAATTCTTTGGCCATGATCTGTGAATAATGTCATCACCGTTAGATCAAAATCGGACAGTGATGTTATCTCTTTTGTTGTTAATCCAATAATCCATATCGTACATCTTCTCATGATGTCGACGATCATCTGGCATGCAGGTTGGTAAAGCTGGAAGAAATTAAGCGATCAGGTGCAGGTGGTCGTACGGACCCATACATCTACACGGTAATGTTATCACGTCTAATTTATTCTTCAAGAAGGGTATTTACGTAATTTGATCAATCAGTATTAGCACTGCAACTTGGGGAGGCCCCAATTGGCCTATCCGGGCTTCTGCACGGGCTGGTATGATACTTTGGGCTTTGGGCTGGGCTTGGGCCTTGATCTAAACAGGTTGGTTTGGTTGAGGCGTAGTCTGAGCCAAATTCAACTTGGCTGATCTAACCTAAGTCTGTTTAAACAAATAGATAGATGTATTTATTAATGAAAGTTATACATATTTTAAGTTTATTCTGCTTCTAAATTAGATTATGAATGACTTCAAAAATATGTTCATAAATTCTTTTATAGCTAAACAACCTCTTTAGGTTTAACCAAGCCCAACCCAATCCAACCCGAGTCCAATCCCAGTTCAAATTGTCTTGGGTTATGTTCCGATTGGCCTGGATTGATAAATTTGGACTTCACCTCAAATCATCCAGGCCAGATTCAAGCCCAAGATTTGCATCTTAGGCTGTGTTTGGTAGCAGTGCAAATTTATTTGTACTGATGCAAAATTATGGCAGTGTAAATGTTTTGGGTGTAAATTTTGATTTATTTTTGTTTTGAATTTTACCTTACTTTGTTTAGTTGTAGTACAGATGAAGTAAAATAAGACCTAAAACAAAATAAAGTAAAATCCAAAATAAAAATTAAACCAAATATTATATATTTTTTTCATTTACACTCCCATGCAGTTGTACTAGTGCAAATAAAATTGTACTACAACCAAACACAGCCTTAGGGTTAGGCCTAAGTTGACCCCTCAATCAGATCCAACCCTTGCACTCCTGATCAGTATATGTCGCCACCATCGAGTCCGTGGTGTCAAAACTTTATGCTGAAAGTTGATAACAGCCATTTGGTCTGTTGAATTCAAAGATAGTTGAATAGAAGACTTTAGTCGTATCTGCATGACAAAGATTCACAACTACCTTTTCCTTCTTTTTTTTACCTTTTTCCTTCCAACCAAACACGGCCTAAACGATTATTTTGAAAAAAATTCCTTTAATATATGTTCTGATGATTGATGAACATGAAATTTTCACAGGTGGCAGATGCAGCAGTATCCAGGAGCGATGTAGACTCGGATTGACCGAGTCTTCACGTAAGTTGAAAGTTTTGGGGCCTACTCAAGAAAGGTAATAGAATAAGGGGTCATAGGTAACAAACCTGACTAACACAATGGGCCAATTGTTAATTGATTTGACGAGAGTTTCTCTCTTTAATAGAGAAAGGCAGACCCCTCGGATACGCAAGTGTAGAGTCATATGATGTTCTTGTAGTCTGAAGATCTTTACCATTTACCAGCAACAATATGTAATAGGAGGAAGATATGGATGCTCAATAAATCAATAATAGAAATCTTCTTTCAAATAGAAAAAAAAAAAGAAAAAGAAATCTTGATGCTTTTCACATATGAACTGTTTTTTATATGCATTTTATTATTGTAGTACTTGCCATAAAAAAAAAAATCATCGTAGTACTTAAATAATGTAGGAGACTTGAGAGAGGGAGAGACTCAATGGATATATCTATCCTTTCAGAATCAGATGGGACGGCTCCATAGTCCATTGCAAATCCTGATTAGCTGGAACCATTAGCCGCGAAGATAACCATGAAAACAACTGGGCTCTGTCCTCTTTATAAATTTATTGGTTGAGATCTAATCTTCATACTAGATTCAGCTGCATGCATATGAACGGTTAGGGCTTGGGTTACACCTAAGGTTTTTGAATCGCCGTTGATTCGGACACTCGGACCGTTTGGCCTGGGAATCGTTCATACAATCGGTTCTATTTTATTTCAGATTCAGGTTTTGGTCAAAAACCGTTGAAAAAGTCAATAATTTGTTGATCTAGGTGATCAAACTGTCGATCTGTTCAATGGTTTTAATCGTTTTTTATTTTTAATTTTTTTGTCAGAACCAAGGTTTTTAAAAACCAACCGGTGACCGAACTGGTCAGAGGTCCGGTTACCGATTCAAATGGTCTGACCGTTCGACCCGAACGGCCGGCTCGTTCTGACAAAAAAAAAATAAAAAAATTGGAAAATGGTCAAAACCAAAATCAATGGTTTTGGGGGAAAAATCGGTTTTGAAGGAAAACGGAACCGATTAGGTGACCGCTTCCCGGTTTTTCCAGTCCGACCATCCAATCTAATCCGGTTTTGAAAACAGTGGTCAAAATAAGCTATTTGTTCAAACCGAATGAACCATCCATTCAAATCGAACAATCGGACTGTCGACATAAAAATTGGTGGCCAGAATGATTCTATTTCCGAGTCTTTTTTTAAAACGTTGGTTACTTACACCAGTTTGGCCCGTCTTTTTTCCCAAGGACCTTGGCTCTTATGTTTTGGATGGGGCAAGATCTTCAGTCCTGGTCTGAATATGGATCAGATAGAGAGAGACCATTATAAAAGTTTAGAAAAAGCAGAGGATAGCAGAATGCTAACCACCTGATTCGAAATATTGGTGTAATTTGAATCCAAATTTGGTCGAGAACGCAATGCTCAGGGTTATATTGGTTGTAGGGATTGATATGGGGCCAGTAGATTCTGTTTGTCTCTCAATCTTCCAATCTGTATTCACCCTAAAATCCGTATTTAATATCTAATACATAAAGTTTATATGCTTTTTAATAATACACGGGTTGGGGAAGATTGTGTTTAGCCTAATATCATATCTTATTTGTTTCTGTTGTGAATAAAGGGGAATCGTCAAAATCAGGGAATCATACATGTACATGTATAAGGCTTATACACAAGAGAGGGACACCACAAACAACCCAAAAACTTAAGCTATTGGGTTATAGGCCACTCTTGTATATAAAAGACGACTTGATTCATGTATCCATAAAAGGATTTCAAATTGTGAACGTAGATATTAATTGGTTCAGCATTGGGCCACACTAAGACTAAAAAAGGTGGGTTTTGGGTTATTATAATTAATTGAACCATTTTGTACCAGTAATGTCTATGATATGAATCCATTATTTTTGTCATTTTTCTTAGAAAGTTTAGTAATAGAAAAAGAGTAATGCCTAAATGGTTTGCTCTTTTTCCTTTCTTTTTTCCTATTCCTTTTTTACTCAAATGGTTTATTGATTCAAGTGTGTGATATTGAATGTCAAGGCAACCATGCATCTAATTTTTATTTTAGAAAATGCTCGAAGGCAGATCCATTCAACAATTTCTCAGTTACACCAGATTGTAAAGAAGTCATTACAAACCAAGTGAGATGAAAAACAAGACAGAGCATGTTTAGCAAGTCTATGGGCATCCCAAACAAATGTAACTGAGTCATCTTGAAGGTAGGATAGGAATCTCTTACAGCACTAGAAATTCCAAGAGAAGAGGCAAATGTAAGGCTTTCCAAAAGAGCCCAAGGAATTAAGAGGGCGTTCTTTTTCTAGATTTTGAGAGGAGGGAATGTTGGTCAATGGGAATCAAATTCCCATTGACAAAGAATCCCATGTTCTTTGTTCAGAATTATGTGGAGACTAGGGAAAGTTTATTTTCCTAGGTAAGTGATACCCATCTCTTAGGTAGGTAAATAACTTTTCCACCTTGAGGGAAAGTTGTCAACACTTGAATAGGACAAAATTGTCTCTTGTAATAATGGATTTTTTTGACTAAAATGACCATCGCCTTATTTTACATGGGAAATAAAAGAAAATGGATAAATGCACTTACCTGGGTAAGTCTTTCCTGTAAAACACTTGCCTAGGTAAGTGCATTTACCCGAATATATAACTTACCGAAAAGCCAACGGGGCCTAATTAGAAATCTAAGGAAAATTATGGACATTCCTTAAAGAGCAGGGGCAGAGCCAGGGGAGCCATGCCCCCCCCCCTATGATTCATAAACTCTCCAATGAGAAACAGCTTTCCCTGTAAATTTTCCTCTCTTTCCACTCTCCATCTCAATGGTTGGCCCCCTATCAACCCATCCATACTTCATTTATGTTTTGGCCCCCTTATAACAATTTACTGACTCCGCCCCTGTTAAAGAGTCAATAGTTGCATCCTGATTTTCAAGGACAACTACACTATAATTATTATGGTAAATGGACTTAGTTCCCTGTGCAACTTTTTGCAATGTTCAGTTCATTGTACTTTTATATCAAGGACAAATAACATCTTCCATCCATCACCATGCAATTTATAAACCCATGTGCTAGTCATTTATATTGTCAGATAATTTTTTAAATCTTAGAATGTCTTTCTATTTACTCATTTACTTTTATTTAATATTATTTAAGAAAAGAAATCTATGAAGCCGAGAAGACATGATATAGGAAGGGAATTGATCAATCAAATTCTCTCGTGAATTTTGATGAAAATCCCCTTACCTGGTTACCATCATTTTGACGTTGGTTGATTGATTATAAGTTTTCCCGGTATTATGTGTCTTTTCGGCATCATGGTCGATCAAACCCATTATTTAAAAACATAATTTTAATCATAATCTTTTTTGACTAAAGATCTAGATCATAAACTCATGTTTCAAATTAGTCAACCAACCAATGGTGGTTCAGTTGGCAAGTTCAAACAAACAAACAAAGTTGAAAATGTAACTGATTTACTATGTAAGCGCTATAGAAGTAGTATGGTAAACAATGTATCAAATTAATCAAATTCTCAAAATAAAAGCAATGCATATGGTGCATTGAATCAACCCAAGGATCTAGCCCATCAAAATGGTCTCTTAAAATCACTGCCTTACGTGGCGTTTGATAACGTTTTTCAGAGGTCTGGTGTCTGAAAAACTTGCTTTTCAGACACACCAGACCTGTTTGGTGTTGCTTTTGAAAATTGGTCTGAATTTTGCTTTCAAATTTGAAATTGAAAGCTCGTGGCTTGGCTCTTAATGCGTTTAGACATGTTTCAGAGCTAGCACAAAGTCGAAAATACTCCCAGTAATTTTGAAATGACACAATTTTGCCCCTGTTTAACCCCAAACCTAAAAACCTAGCTCATTTGTGTTGCCTCTCTCGAACGGGAAAGAAGATCATTGTTGCTCGTCTAAAGATTGTTCCAGGTATGTTTTCATGGCCGCAACTCTTTCTTCTCTCCTTTTTGCTTCCTCGTTGTCACACATCTGATTTCACACTGTATTCTTCATTTTCTAGGGGTTAAAGTAGCATCCTCACTCTAGATGCCTAGCCAACGATTAACAAGCGACGAAAGTATCTTCTTCTTCTTCTTCAAACGTCTGTTCAAAGGAAACCCAGTTCATATTTTTGATTTATTTTGATTTGTTTATATTTAAATATTTTGATCTATTTATAGTTGTTTGATTTGTTTGAGATAGACAAAACTGCATTTTGATATGTTTATCATGGTTGTTTGATTTGTGTATATTTATTTTGATTTGTTTAAGATAGATAAAGTTGCATTTTTTTATCATGGTTGTTTGAGATAGACCAAGCATAGTCCTCCTCAGAATTTGAGAGGTGCCAAGCTTCATATTTTTATTAATTATTAATTATTAAATATTATTTTGAATTTGATAAATTATTTTATATGAAATAGTACAAATTGAACTCAAAATTACCAAATAGTCTATTCTAGGGGTTAAATAGTAAAATCAGGAAATTTCATATGTTAAAGGTTTGATCCAACACAAACAACCATATCTATTCAAAGCCTCTAAAAAGTAGGAAAGCATCTATACCTCTTTTCAGATTTCAAATACCTTTAATATTTTTTTTAGCTTTTCACACTTCAGATTTCATATTTATCAAACGCCACCTCAGTCTCAACCATCCAAATGATACACTAACATTCAACTAATATCAAATCCATCCAAATGATACACTAACATTCAACTAATATCAAATTTATGGATGCATAGTTGCATATACATACATGTATTGATAGGCAATACACATACACAAGCACTTATAGGTATAAATATATTTATATAGTAATTATATATGAAAATATGAAGTTAAGTTGGGGTTGGCCAAGTCTTCAACCCTAACCTAACCTAAAATAAAGTCAGGTTCATACCTTTTAACCCTAACCCTAACCCAAACTTCAACCTAACCCAACCCTATTTTTTTTGGGCTAGGTTAGGTTTGAGTTTAGGGAGGTCAATTTTCCCCATCCCCGATGGGTATCTGACTTCTCCGACCCAATGGGGTTAGGGGTGGGGATTGCTTTGACGGGGCAAGGATGGGGATGGGGAATGAGGTCCCTTCTCTACCCCGATTATATATATATATGTGTGTGTGTGTGTGTGTGTGAATATGATATTATTACTGATGAGGGCGGATTTGGCCCTCCAATGACATTGTGACATGTGGCATCTCGGAACAACTAGGTGACATTCGAAACCATTTAGGCAACAACTTGCCTTAGCCAAGATGATGGTGTCCTATTTGGCGACTTGGCACAGGCACCGAACTGGCGGCCTAGCACAGGCGCCGAACTGGCAGCCTAGCACAGGCGCCAACCTGGCGACCTTGCACAGGCGCCGAACTGGTGGCCTGGCACAGGCGCCGACCTGGCGACCTGCGAGACGTGCTCGCTGACAAATTCGGCATGCATATCCCAACACTCCCACGATCCTTGGAAGTTGGCCCACGTATCGAACGATCCGGAGGGTGGTCAACGTGCATGGTGGTTGCCTCTGGGAATCTCGGACCACTTAGGCGACCTCTCGGAAATCTCGGATATGGTGCGTGAAGCCCACGCCAAACAATGCCTATATAAAGGCACCAACCCCAATGACATGAGGGGGGCAAGTAAGCATATTCTAGCTCTCATACTTTTATGTTTTTTAGCTCGTAGTCTACTATGAGAGTACTGACTTAATCATCGGAGCGACCTCGCCGGATTAGCCATCCCGGGTCCTCTGACATTGATTCTTTGCAGGTCTCTAAAGAATTACGAAGCTCAACAATCAATCCAGCTCGCCACCGGTCAATTCGGCACCTAATAGGCAGCTTGGCACTCTGGTCAGCTCGACACCTGATAGGCAGCTTGGTACTCTGGTCAGCTCGACACCTAATTGGCAGCTTGGCCCTCTAGTCAGCTCGGCACCTAATAGGCAGCTCAACACTCTGGTCAGCTCAGCACCTAATAGGCAACTCTGCACTCTGGTCAGCTCGGCACCTAATAGACAACTCGGCCCTCTGGTCAGCTCATCACCTAATATGCAGCTCGGCCCCGTCAGTTTGGCACCTAACCTGCCCCCAGCTCGGCCTGGTCAACCCGGCATCTAGGTCCTCATCCAGCAAAAGTTCTCCACTTCAGCCTCTGAGTCATCAGCCACTTGGAAGCAGACCAAATGACGAGGTACTTAGCACGAAAAATTGATACATAGCCAAAAAATTGATTCAATTACTATTACTATTATATATATAAATATATTTAAAATATTTTTTATATTTTAAAATTTATATTTATTTTAAGTAAATTTATTTTTCAAAAAAAAACTGTCAACTAAAAAAAATTTGGGGATTTAGGTCCCTGTGGGGAACCCATCCCCATCAGGGGTCGAGGGTGGAAGACAATTTTTATCCCCAATGGGGATTGGGGTTGAGGACTGAGAATATGATCCCTACCCTGTTGCCATTCCAATTTTGGTTCATGCTAACCTGGCCCAAGTTGCAACCCTACATGGATCTAGGCCATCAGGGTGGTCTCTTAAAAGCAGTGTCGTAATCTTAACCATCCAAATGATGTATTAAGATTCAGCTAATTTGGGACATCCAGAAAATGCCCCAAATGGACACAAAAAAACTAGGCTATCAAAATGGTCCCCTAAGAGCATGGTTTTCAAAATCGGACCAGACCGGAAAAATCGGGAATCAGTCAAGTGACCGGTTCCATTTTCCCCAAAAACTGGATTTCCCCTCAAGACCGTTGTTTTTGTCAACAAACCACGGAATCGAGCAATTAATCGTTCGAACCGTTCTGACCGTTTATTTATTTATTTTTATTTTTTTAATTTTTCTTTTATTTTTTTGTCAGAACGGGCTGAGCATTGATTCGAACAGTTAGACCGCTCAACCCAATAACTGAACCCCTAATCGGCTCGATCACCGCGTTGGTTTTAAAAACCATGCCTAAGAGCAAAGAATTAATCTTGCCCATCCAAGAAATGCACCATGATTTCAATTGATCTTGACAATTCAAGTAAATTATCATTTTTTGTTGAAAAAAATGTTAACCACATAAAGTGGTGTACCAAATAACACCAAATTAAAATCTGGCTCATACAAATAGCATCCTAGGTTAACCAACCAATTACAACCACGCATCAAAATGATGTGCCAAGTTTTTCTCAAATCCTGCCCATCCAAATGATGTACACAATCCAAAGGTCTAGGGCATCAAAGGCCCATGCAAGTGATATGCCATATTTTCAATAAATATGGCTTCTTTAAACAATACATCAAATCAATAAAAAAATCTAAGTTATCAAAATGGTTACCAAGATTTTAATTCGTCTTGGCCATTTGAGTATAGCATCAAAATTTCTAAAAAATATATGTCAAATAAAGTGATGTACAACAAAGTAAGCCAAAGATCTTTACCATTACAGTGGTCTCTTAATATTAGTTAATTAATATCAGTTATCCAAATCATTTATTGAAATTTCAACTAATTTTTGTTTCATCTAAATGAGCTATCAAATCAAGTCAATGGATCTAAGCTATTAAAGTGGTCTCCTAGGATTAATCTCAATTATCCAAGTGATATCAAAGTTAATTTCAATTTATCTAAAGCACGAAATGATTTCTTGTTTGTTTACCATTTACATCATCAAGGTGTTCTACGTTATTTGGGGCTAAGTGTTAAAAAAATAGTATAGTATTAAGGAACTAAAAGTTTCAAAACCCTAAATATAAGGAGTCCCTCTAATTCACCCAATTAACTTGTTTCCAATACTAGTAAGTACGTACGTGTTTTGTATGTGACAATTTTAGGTGATGATAATGATAGGAATAATGTATACAAACTTTTTTATAAAATTTATGTATTTTTTGTTTTTATTATTAATTAGATGTAGACTACAAAATCTAAATCTGATTATGTAAGCACCTTATATTGGACTACAAAGTTTTGGGTATCATTGGTAGGCCTACCTATTTGGCTGAACTCTTCTTTTTGTCATGTTTTATCTTCTTAGTGTATAATTTTTTGTTTATTTATAAAAAAATGTAAGATTTAAATAGGGGGAGTTGAATGAGGTTAAAATTGTAGTTCAAACTACATTTTCAACCTCACAATTAAATAGTGATTAAATTCAAAAAGTGGATATTTTAGTAAAAAGGAAGTTCCACAATTTTATTAATATTTTTAATAGTAGTGTAAATATGGAGTTATTGATGTGTTCAATTTTTATATAATTTTTATATTTCTGTGTGTAAAAATAATATTGTTATTTACACTTTTTTGTTCAATATGTTAAATATATAATATTATACATGTGCCCAAATGTTTTTTTTTTGTAAATTATGTATTTTTTATTTTTGTTTGTTTTTTATATTTTATTAATTTTATTATTTAATTATAACATTCAAGGTTGATGGATTTGACCCAAAAGTTGAACTATTGATCTCTGCCAAATTAGAAAATAATTTCATTTTTTGTTAGTTTTAGATTATGTATTTCATTTTCATCATCAATAAAAATAATTCTTGTTTATTACAGTTGTTTTTTTTTTAATTTGATGAATAAAAAATATAATAAATGTGTATTTTTTCTACATTTTTGTAATTTTCTATATTTATTTCTATTTAGAAAATTTATTATCTAAGTATGATTTCATGGGTTGGCAAATTTGATTTGGATAGTTGAATTGCTTAGCCATTACTTGGATAAAGAATGAATTTGTTTTGAGTAAGTTTTAAAATATATACTTTTAAAAGTATTGGACATAGATCTAATTAGTAGCATTTATTTGTGAAAAATTAACATAAATATGTGACTAAATAAGAGAGAATGAGAGTTAATATCTTAAATATAGGAGTTAATGAGAAGACATTAAATGAGATGAAAAGCATTAATTGAAATTACATTTTCAACCTTCTTAATTAGAGATTGACTAAATAACATATATGGGCATTATTTATTTATTTATTTTTGCTTAAGACATATGTGGGCATTATAGTTAATAAAAATTTCACACCTCTCATTTGTACATTTTATAATAGTACAGATATCTTCAAGAGAATGTACATTAAGTACCACCTCATTTATTATTATATTGATCAGACCTCCACGTGAATGTGTGTGATAGATAACAATTTTGCCATCAACATAAATATAACATTGAATGCTATTATTATAAGTATTTTTCATCTTTATTCTCTTTAAATTATGAACTCTTTTTTAATAATGATCTACCACAACGTGAAATGATCTAATCTGAAAATGAAAATATATGTGAACACTTATATTTACTGACATAAAGAGTACATATTATACACGTGTGCAATTAAATATTATCATATATGAAATATGACTTTTATAGCATTTGTTTGGCATTGATGTTGTTCCAAAAAACGGTGACGCATCAGCATTACGTAAAAAAAAAACGGTACTCTAAGAAACATCAATATGTTTGGAACCGTTTTTCCATAAAAAGCAGTGCTCCAAACCATGCCTTGGAAATCGAGAAGGCATAGTTTGGAGCAATGTCGAATTTGACATTTTCTCAAATTGGAGCTCATTGCTGTCAATAAAGACATGATGTGACAGTGACGTGGACTTCCTATAATGAGTACCAGTGCTGAAAAACAGATATGGAGCACTGATACCAAACAAAAAGTGTTGTTGTTGCTCCAAGAAACATCCTACCTGACAACAACTTTTCCAAACAAAAAAAGGCATCATTTTCTCAAAAAATGATGTTGTATCTGCAACATCGATGCCAAACATATACCTAATCTATTTGGAACCTAAGGCAAATATTGGCTTTATATAGTATTAATGCTTGTATCTATCAAAATTAGATGCATATTGGCTAATGGTAAAGTTGGTTTGAATATTCCGTCTATACTAAAAATTCAGAGGTTCAAGATTCATAAAATTCATTTTCAGGTCATCCAATATTCTCATTATTTTTACTTAATTTTTATCATAATACAATACACAAAACTGCATAAAAGACCACCAACAATCTCCGTTAGAAGAAGTGATTTGTTACAAGTAGAAGGGGTTAGAAGAGTTAGGGGTAGACCAAAAAGGACATGGGTGAAAGTAGTAAGAAATGATTTAAACAATAATTATTTAACAGTGGATATGGTTTTAAATAGAATGAATCGGTGAAAGAGGATTCATGTGCCCAATTTCATATAGCTGGCATAAGGCATGGATGATGATGAATACAATATCCAAATATAATCCAAGTTCAATATAAATCTGATGACAAAGATTAAATTCAAATATTAATGAATCAAATTTGGACCTAGGTATATTCAATTCAATGCAATCTGTTTGCAGTCCGACAAAAACTAGACCAATCTAGGTGAGCCAGATAAATTGGGTTAACTATGCTGAGATAACTAGATCAATGTACCAGGACGGTCTGAGACACCAAGGAAGGGATTGAGCCAGATGAACCAAGGTCCTCAGCCTCATGTTCTACCTTTTTTCACTCTTTTCCATTCTTCACCGCAATCCTAAATTAAGGTGGTACGTTTTCTTCCCTGTATTTTGTCCCGTTTTTAAATCACAAGAAGCCATGTTCAAATTACCACTATTTTGATATAAATGGGCTAAACAAGAAACTCAGAGAACAGTGTGCTCTGTTTCTTTTAATCCCCTGACATCGTAGTTCACAAAGTAACCAGTTGATTAAGATAATTTCCAAAAAAAAAAATTAAATACGCATTTATAATGAAGAAAAAAAAAAAAACCACCTCTGAAGAAAAAAATGCAATACATCGGCATCAATCTACCCTGATGATGAGAGAATGCAAATGGAATCAAAATATAATGCCTTCTTTTTCCTCCACGTTGTATGCTTTTATCCAAAAATCCATTCCCTCAATCCCAAACCCAGACTCGGACCAGAATCACCCCCTAAACAGAGAGCAGGGTCCATTTCATTCCTCCATGTCTCTGTCTTTGCTTATTCTCCTTTTTTTCTTTCATTAGCGTCTTCGTATTTCCACTTGGTGGGTACGATTGGATGGGGGTGAGTTGGGGCCCAAGGCCAAGGGCACTCGAGACAATTTGGTCAATCCACTTATATCCAACTTTGGCCAACAATGAAAATTGGGTTCACAACATGGCCCATATAGTCACTTGATTATTGCCTCGTGGCTGACAAGCTTTCCATTGGAAAAGAGTTGTCGAGCCATATCCCATTTGTGGAGACCAGAAACTGCGTCTGTCTGAGTCAATGTAAGCGACCCTGTCAATGCGAGCAAGGGCTCTAGCAGAAATGGTTGACTCTCCTTTTCGCTTCCCTTCTCATTCTTCATTTCTTTCAGTAAAGCGTTGCCCGTGTCAATGCCTGCTTAAAAATCCTTCGTTATTTAACAGCACAACATTGAGTACAACTCTTTTTTCTTTCTTTCTGTTTTTACCCATAATCTGGTTCTCACCTGACAGGTATCCTCCGTGGACGTAACCATTAAATCTCTCATTTGTATGTTCTCCTGTGAAGAAGATGGGCACCACGGGTGCCTGTTCAACAAGAAAAAAAGAAGGAAACTTAAGATCAGCAACCAACTTCTATTGGGTGCAAATTGCAATAGCTGAATGAATGACCAAAATCAGTACATTTTGTCCAAGTCACATAACAATAATTGTGTAGGAGTTCTTGGAGAATAATAATAATAACAAACGAAGAGTATCGATTAGTATATTGATGCTGTGAAAAATAAGGTTCATTTAAGGTGTCCTCTTCTAGCCAGCCATGGATTTTTTCATACTAAAGCTTTAAAAAACCAGACAAAATGTTAAAAGATAAGATAATGGAAAATGATCTAGTCATGATCTCTTAGGTTGGACCTGTTAATTGGGATATAATAAATCCCTGAATATATAGACAAAGGTATCAATGGGTAAAGGGGCCACCTTAGATTACTCAATATGAGATCAACCTTTCCACAGAATGAGTTAATAATGAATCCGTTGAACAAGCAATTAATAATGAAGAGAAAAGTAAGATTGAATTAATTTTCTGATAATAGGAGGAATATGATGCTGTTAATTAGATAGAAGACCTTGATGTCGGCAAAATCTTGATGGGTAGCCAAGATGGGGTAGTTGCTGTAGCTGCCACGCTGGAATCGATTGTTCCACCAGCGGGGCACGAGGATTTGTGTGGCATCTGGTATGTCAGGTCCAAACATGTCCCTAAGGACCCCCATTGCTTCCTTCAACGTCTCCTCATCGGTTTGCGCTTCCACACGTTTTGATTCTCCGTTCGTCAATGTTACCACCAAAATGTTGGACCCAGGATATGCATTCTCCATATGCTGATGACATGCAAAAATCAAAGAAGACAGCGTGGATCAGCTCGGTGAGTAGGTGATCAACTGATGGCTTTCTGATTTAAACTCAAACCCATAAAATAAGTTATCACGAGCTACAAATGAACTATTTGGATTCAATAAAATAAGCTTATGATAATGGAGCTAATAAGATCCCTCCAAAACTGTGTAAGAGGCCACGTGTGTTGATTATAAAAGGATACAAAGTTTTCATATTAAATTAGAGTCAATGATTTGAATTTATTAAAATATGACATGTTTGATCAAGCATTATTTTATAGAAGATATACCCATTAACAATAATAAAATGTACTTAACTATAATATCTTACACAATTTAATAAGGAAGAAAAAAGGGTGAAGTGTTCAAGGAGTCTCTTGAGATTGGCATTTTATGGTGCAATCAATATTTTTGCCAGCTCAATGGAGTGACCCAATGCCATCTACTTTATGAGCAAATAAACAATACAATATCAATAAGCCAAACAAATGCAAGTTGCTTTTTTACGGGTTCTCTCTCCTATATATATACAACACACAGACATATTATATGGAAAATAAAATTTGTGACTTTTATTACATGTAAACAGTGGTATAGGCAACATGTACAATATCTATTTATCTTCTACGTTGGCATGGATGAGTATTTTGGTCGTAGTACAGTGTTTCAGAGAGTAAGCTACAGGTGCAGTTCTTATAATTAATTAAGTCAGTAAGGAGGCAAATTTCTAGGAATACCTGTATATATTAGATGTCATGCTTATACAATTATCATTATTAAATCCATTGGAGGGTCACTTATACAACTCTGAATAATTTAGATGTCATGCTTAAGGGATTTTATATTCTCAAAAACCAGGTCATTAATGATGATTCCTCTCACGTAGAACACGTCGAATCAGTGCAGAACACAAATCAAATTGTGGGATTTGCATAGATCGATGATCATTTAACCAGCTAGATGATCTTAATCATGGAACTAATGAATTATGGGATTGGCCCACATAGCTTAAAAAACATAATTAAATTGATTGCTTAATTAATCAAGATATAAACAAAGATAAAGAGAGGCCCAGAAGGATTTAAAGGACTCGGGATACATGTGCCTAAGTAACTTACGTGTACACTATAAACATGCATCATCTTCAAAATAATATTATGTTAAATCATTTCTCACTTCAATAAATTTCTTCTCTGTATGTCATGAATTCAATCCATTTGTCCATGCAAGAGACCCAATACTTTTGTCAAGTGTCACTTATGAAAGCATTTCTTTTTAGGACATCTTAACCACCTCTTATAGTGAAAAAAAGGATCTTATGGTGGACCTATCATGCGTGCACCTTGCTTCATTATCATCATCAACATGCATCATCATCCATCACACATTACTCCAGGCACCAGACAGGAAATAGAGATTTCCCTATAAATGAAAGAGAGCGAAACTAACCTGCCAAAACGTGTAGTAGCCTCTCCTCTCGTGAGCATAGATGAAGAACTCCGTCCCAGGTCCACACGGCCAAAACTTACACGGAAATTTGAGGAAGATCTTTGTATACACGATCACATCACACTTCATAATCGCTTCAGTTTTCCATTTCTGTCAATCCAATGTTTTTTAATTTACTTATCCGAAAACAAAGCCAATAAATTAAACAGTAAAATCGCTATATACGACAACCATATTAATATAATCTCTCCTAATATTACTAGATTTATTATCGGGAGGGGGGGGGGACCAAAACATCAAACCAAACCACCCACTCAACTGAAAAAACAATCCTTGTTGATTTATTTCTTGCTCCTTATTAAGAGAGAGCATTATACGATGTGACAGCTGGCAATATATTCAATCCACCTTGCCTATAATTCACCGTACACGTGTCGTACCAGCTAATCTGTCCTAGACCATACAATTGACTGTCCACATATACGGCTTGAATTATATTTATATCATAGTAGACTGCCCTCCACCTCAGAATTCTGAATTCCACTGCATACTTACTGTGGCTGCTTCAATACTGTGGATTGCGTTCATGTAACCCATGGCATCTTATCGAAACCTTCACACGAGACAACTGGTCTATTGCTTACGTTATCACCACAGTTGGAGATATTTATTGAGATGGCTCTCTATCCATCAAATCCGTGCTCCTCTACTCTAAGATCATTATTGTATAATTATTACGATCTCAGTTTTATGGGTCCCATCGAGGAGATACTCCAGTGGGAGTGGGACACAATAAACCTACAGGCGGCCAGATGCGTTCACGCTACAGAGTACGTACATCTAACGGCTGAAATAGTGGGGTGAGGGCGGAAAAGTGAACGTACCGGCAAGGGGGGTCGGAAGGAAATGAGGTCGCTTTGGAGAACGCCCACGCTAACGGACAATATTACGTAAGTTGCCTCGAAGACGGAACCATCCTCCGTTGTTACGGTAACGCCGTTTCTCGAGTAGTGTAATTCCCGAACAACCTGCATCAAATCTGTGTGAAAAGAAATAGCAGCAGGATATAGAAACCGAGCTTCAAAACATGAAATTCTGGGCAGTCAAACCAAGAAACTCCGTGCAATGAAATGGATTTTTTTTTTCATTCAGAATTTACTACCAATTCTGCATATCTTCATCCATCTCTTTGTTCTTCTTTTTTTGTTTTAAGGTTACATTGTTCTTGATGGAGTGTTCTACAACAAAAGGTTCTTCTGTTTTATGCTTGCTTATGACCTAAGGAAAATGACCTGACTGCCCCAAGACTGGATAGGGTATTGAGTCTTGAATGGGAGCTCCCCTGCCTCCTGAGTCCTAAGAGTTGGTGATTGCTACTCAACATTCTATTACTGGTTACTGGTTAGAGAGTTAATTAAAAAGGGATATGAAGCCATTTCATTAGGATAGATACTGATTGCTGAGTATGGATGAGTAGAGTTTTCAGTCATTTGATGCCCTGACTCCTGAACGGTCAGATACTACTACTTGACAGACTCACAGATGGAGATGGACAATCTTGTCAAGTGAAAGTTACTAGACAAACCAATTGGATGCCAATTTTATTGAAATACCAATATCTGTTGAATTAAAAATACAAACACAAACACTATTTAAGGATTCGGTATTTCTTTATTACAATCCAAAAACTATGGTTGAGTTTAGGTTGCATGTAATGTGGAATATTTATGAAGAACAGGAAGGGTTCCCATCTCTGTTTCAAAACCCAGAAAGGAATTCAAAACAAATTCAAGTAGTTTAATGGAGGTACCAGATCAGAAAATGAAAATAATCGAGGAAACTCATTATTAATCCATCCTAGTTTTTTTTTTTTCATCAAAAAAGCGTAACAAACACAACTCAGTAAAATAATAAATAAAAAAGGACAGACATGGGAACTCCAAAAAGGGGTTGACCAAAATCCACATATGTTCTGTTCTTTTTCTATTTTTATTTTGTTTTAAACTTTTAATGCCTCTCAAGAAAATGTCGTTATCTGAAAAACACAAAAGTGGGTCAAACTCTAGAGAAAAGGAGTGCATGCATACAAAACAGAATTTCGGATTTTTTTTGCTAATTTTTCGTTTCTTCTGATTTTTTAAGCATTACTCTGTTTCGATCTGGTGTGATTACAAAGAAACAAAAATACGACATAAATTTATAAAAAACAGAGCGACAGACAGCGAGGAAAATGGAAAAGAAAACAGAGATCCAATCTAATCTAACCTTGTTGAGCTTGAGACGACTGTCCACGATTTTACCGTCAGAGGTGAACAGAAAATTTTCCGCCATTTTGTAGAGCAGGAACTCATATCCTCTTTCATCTGCTACAAGAAATTCTCTCTCTCCGAAATCTGTGTAAGTCGATATCGGTTCTACCTCTGCAAACAAGAGCCATTTTCTCATCAATTTCATCTCTAATGAGAAATGCTAACTCGAAGAAAAATGAAGCAGGAAACCAGCCAAAACTAACCGGCCATCTCAAAATCATGGAGAATGAAATCAATGGCGAGTTCTATTGGAGTTTTAGGTGTCCTGAACAGAATCCATACAGCCAAAATATGTTGTTAATGTCCGTCCCACTCAAAACTTCTAATATTTTCTGACTTATTTTTTTTTTTTTTTAAAAAGACAAACCGAGAGAAGGGAAAAAAACAAGAATGGAAAAACATTACAAGGGCGGTTCGGTTATCGTGGAGAGGCCACGAAGCTTCGCCTCTTGCATCCTCAACTTCTGAATCGCAGAGTCCACCGCTTTGTTGTATGAAGCAGCCGCTAAACCGCTTGGAATGATCTTCCCACTGAAACCGATTCCAAAACTCGGTTAAGATCGCCCGAGTTACCAAATTCCGAATAGCTCAAAATGCAAAATCAGCACTCTTCACATCGCCGATACGAAACTTAATTTTAACGTATCGTTCAAACAATACGATCCACCGCCAAATAGCACTGAAGAACTTAGGTGACAACTTGCCCCCGCCCCCCCCCCCCCCCCCCCGGGCGTACTATAGCAAAAACTAGAAACAGATTTAGCAGAGAGGACAACATAGAGAACATACGAACCTTTGATCGTAGATGTTGTAACGAGCATTGCTGTAATCGGAGAAATAAGTACGCAGGCCGACTTTATTGGCGAGTTCCCAAACCGGATTCGGTTTTTTGCCACCAACGCCTGCAATCCAGCCCGCTCCCAGCTCCACCGACACGCCACCGAAATCCTCCTTTCTAATCCTTCCACCGATACGATCCGACGCTTCAAGAATCACCAAATCCTTCACGCCGTTCTCCGCCAATACCTTCGCCGCTGATATGCCTTCATTAACACAAAAACAGAAAGAAAATACGTCACAGGTTCGCAGGAAAGAAAAAAAATAAAAAACATTTCTCGCCAGGAAACTGAGGTTGTTGCCGGAGATTAACTTACCAGAAATCCCTGCTCCGACGATTATCACGGAACAAGGAGTAGAAGAACCCATAGAGAAGAGACACTCGCGCAGAGAGAGAGAGAGAGTCTGTTTGATTTGTTGTGTTATTTGCTGGTAGGAAGCTGAAATAGCGGGAGTAGGTCTTATATAGGCTTGTTTTAATTTCTGTAGACGAGCCGCGGAGATTGCTTTCAGCCTCTGGAATGATGATGTGGCGTTATCTAGACCGTACGTCACGTCGACAAACTCTGGGCCAACGTGAATCGCCACGTCTGACTGAGCTTCCTGATTGCGCAGATTGCCACACCACAAGATCGTCCAGCAAAAACGAATAAAAAACAAAAATTATGGATGAGGGGGGGGCGGGGCACGGTCAAGGATTGAAGAGAAAATAAGACATTTGGAAAGGACGTTAAGATGAAATTGGGGAAGGGCGGGGGGGTTATGAGAATTTAGGAAATTGCAGGTGTGGTCGCCGTGTGGTCAATGTCGAACGTGAAAGGCATTGAATCCGTGGCAGAGTGAGAAAATCAGTGAACAGTGAACAGGAAAGAACAACCAAAACAAAACCGACGGGAGACAACTGCTTATCGTATCCTTTTTTGCACGTGAAATTTATTAATGCAAGCGTGTGAGATGAAAAAAATGGAGATATCTGAATTCTGAACTGAACCCACATCCGGCCCATTACTCCTCTTTCTTTTCTTTTGGGCTGTGTTTGGTTTGAAACATAAGGTAGGGAAAAGGAAGGGAATTGGTGAATCGATGGGTTTCTTTATCCACATATTGGCTTCAAATTTCAGTTTGATTACATTCCTTCTCACTAATTGAGAGAGAGAAGCAAACATTAGAGGTCTTGTATATGTCGAGGCTGACTATGATAGGCGACCCTCTGCTTTATCCACATCTGCATTAGCGTCAGCCTTAAACCTAATATTGTATGACATTTTTTTTTATTCCCAAATTCCAAATGAAACAATGCCCCACTTAAGGCGGGAATTTCCTTTTCTCATCATTTAAAACTCTGCCTTGTCTTACTAATGATGTTGATGTTTTGTAGTCTTTCTCCTGTTTGGTAATCTATATTAATTAAGTTCGAAAAAGGACAGATGCATACTTTCTCGGATTCCCCTTTTAATTATCTCTAATAATTCATCATCCCCTCAAATATGCTTCCATTTAGCCTCTTTATTTCCCTATTAAATCACTTTAATCCCTGCCAATAATCATAATGCATTAATTTAATTATATCGAGGTTAAAAGTATCACAATGTATTGGTATGTATCATACAATATGGTTTTTTAATCCATTGATACGTTAAATATTAGGAGTTAGGACATGTGACAACTTTTGGAGGTTAATCCTCTTATTACAGATGCCCTAACTCTACCGGGGACCAAAAGATATGATTCACCTGATACAGTGCATATCATATTGATACTTTGAACCTTGAATGCATTGAACTGGGTAGTATTACTTAGAAAAATATAACCCGGGTAAGTGTTACCCAGAAAAATGTAATTACCCATGTTGTGTTTGCCAAATGTGTAAATGAGTGAATTTCCTAAACGGTTCCTAATTCACTTTTGTTCTGACATGGACATTTTAGTATTACATACTTTGGCCAATTTCCCCACTTCATAAATAAGTAATTTACCTAACCCCCAGGTGGTCAAAACTTTTCTACACACAAGTTACCAAAAACTTTCCCATTGACCAACTTCCCCCCCCCCCACCACCCCCCCCCCCCCCCCAAAAAAAAAAAAAACAAAAAGGGAAGGGGGGCCTAAGAGTACCTAGGCCTGCTAACTCTACCCTAAAGTCCACAACTTGATCCAACATCTGATGGGATCATCTTGGATTCAAATGATGGGTTTATGTAATCAAATTGTTTGCAATTTGCATCCGATTAATAATCGGATTGGATTCAATTTTGATTCTATCTGATCCAATTAAAATTCAAACCTGATTATATTATAAAATTTATTTAATTATATTTAAAATTATAAAAAAATATATTTTTAGATATTATATTATATATGAATTTATATATAATAAATTCAATATGTTATATTTACATTAATTTATTATATATAGAAATTGAAAAATAATTAACTTTTTTTATTTTTTATATTTTAAAAAATTAAAACAAAATTAGATTAAATCCGAATAAGGTCCAAATATGTTAGGATTCAAATTCAAAATCCAATCGATGCAAGTTTTCAATGATTGGGTTATATTTGGATTTTACTGAATATGATCCAAATCTAATCCATTTACAGCCTTAAAAATATCGGCCCTTTGAGTCGTGCAATACACGATTTGAACTTATATGAAGTTGAAGTTAATTAGATATTTATTATATCTAAACTTTAAATTATTAATTAGATATCCGAAGAATTTTCCAATCAAGATGATTCATTAATTCTACGTAATAGATATTTATGATTAGATTTTTTTTTTATGTAGCAGCTTTTTTCTTTACTTTTCTTTTATGAATAGCTTATTTCTTTGTATAAATTTGTTCTCTTGAAGTTTTATTTCACTTTTATATTGTTTCCCAGTATTTGGTTTTCCGGTGCATCATCAAAAGTTTCTATTAGTAAGGATTAAATAGGGTTTTATTTTACAAAATTTAAGTTATTTATTTATATTAGCAAGTTGGATTAGACTTTTACTGAAACATTGTAGTTATTTTATACAATATTCTGTGTTAATATTTCTTTGTACTTGCATGAAACTCGGAATTTGCCTTAGCTATGTACTATTCTTTCCGTAGACGCCAAGTATAAATTATAAAATCATTAATTAAAACCAAAAGGTAATTAAAGAAATTCTACAATCATTAATAAAATATATTAAAGAGTGTATCAATCATTATCATAAGCATTAATAACTTGGAGATTTTCAGAGAAATGTTTCAAAATTATTCAGAGTGACACAGTTTTGAATCTTAATTAATTGTTTAGTATATTATTCAAGAGAAAAGACTGAATTACAACATTTCTAGGTAATTAATTTGGCATTGAACTCTATGTATCATTGTCACAACATGAGAAATCTGGCCAGTGAGTGTTACAAGCTTGAGTCTAGGAACCAAATTAGAATAAGAAAATGGAAAATAATATCATGACCCACCACTGTCCTGTCCTGTGTACTGAATGGTGACATTTTTATACTAAATGGGAGGAAATTTGTACTTGCTAGTTTAGTCAAAGTGCAGCCTAAAGGGGAAAAAACAAGAAAAAGAATAGAATGAAGTATGAAATTTCCATGATGCTGATGTCTTTGCTAATTACATTTTGCCTTGAAAACAAGGGAAGATGAAAATAATACCGATGCTCTTATTTAGATGATAATATCAATATAGGGTCACAAATCGAGTCGGCCGACCACCGGAATATGTATTCGGCAAAGTTGAATTTATTCCAAATGTATAAATGTTGGGATATCATACCATTTTTGAATCTCAAAAGGTGGTTTAAAGTCTTTTTTTTTTCTTTTAATCAAAAACCTAAGATGCCATGGGATTTCAAAAGGTGGTCTAAAATAAGTGAGAAGAGAGAAGATTAGAAATGCAACATGTTCTTGTTACATTTTCAGGAAGCTGTTTCAGGGTTCAAGCGAAGCAAACAGTTGAATAGCTAACTATCATATAATCAGCCAGAAACTGTAACCCCCCTTAAAATTTAAAAAAGAAAAGATCAAAAAGCCATGGCCCACGGCCCAAGCCTGTGCGGGCCTGTGCCGTGCCGCGGGCTTGGGCCAGGCGGGTTGTAGGCCATGCCGTGGGCCTGGGCTGTGTCGGGTTGGGCCATAGGCTAGGCCTTGGGTGTAGGCCGAACCGGGTCAGATTGATTTTTTACTTTTTTTTTTATATTTTTGATATTTTTATTTTTTTGTTAAGTAAAACTAAAATATTTAACTTTCTTTTGAGAACTATTGAAAAAATAAGAAATAAGAAATCTAACAAATAAATGAAAACAAATACTTAACCAAGTAAGAATGGAATAACAAATTTGAAGAAAAATAGGAATTTTATTTCATTTAAATTTGAATGATACAAATCACAAAGCATACAATGGTTGGATACTTGGATGAATGAAATATGAATATTAGAAAATGGAATAAATTAATAAAATATAAAAAATACAATATAGTTACAAATTAAAAATACAAAATTATATTGTTAAAAAATAGAAAATAAATTAAATAAAATTAAAACAAAATTTACAATAATTTGAAAAAATGCTATACAACTATTGAGTGAGTATACAAAAAATATTGACTTCATCATTTTCTGATTTTCTCCTATTGTTCATGACTTTCATCATCTGCTTCAGGTGAAATATTGGGTGTAGTGTCATGCCCTCCTTTGTCTTTATAATTTGTTTTCAGCATCCAACCAATCTTTAAAGTAGATGCACATCTCTAGACTTTCATCATTCATACAACTTCTCTTGTCGTCTAACACCTTATTATCTGCACTAAAACAAGACTTCGATGGAACTATAAACATCGGAGGGGTTAGTAGATCACGTGCCATGGCAATGAGAACTGGATAATTTTTTGAATGTTCACTCCACCAAGCTAAAATATCAAAATTATTTGTTCCATCATTTAAAGTAGAAAAATTTGCTTGTAAATAAAAATTAAGTTCAATAAATGAACTTGTTGTTGAGGTAGCTGATTTCTACCTTTTACTTATTAAATAAAAATGTTTTTTTCTTCTACTACTGTGCTCAAGTTCAGAAGTGGAAGATGCAACTGTACAACTTGTAGAATTATTTACTATTACTTCAGAAATAAAAATGTTTCTTTTTATTTCTGATTTCAATATTCGTATTTTCACAATATGTTATAAGTAAAATATCTAAACCATCTTTCCTCATCCTAGGATCTAATATTGTAGCTAAACAATAAATAGGAGAAATGTTCTCCCAATATATATATATATATATATATATATATATATATATATATATATATATATATTTTAATTTTTTCATTATTTCGACAATACTTTTAAATTGTGGATTATTTATATATTTTGCAAAACAATCACTAACCACCATTAATTGATAAGGTAAATTACAACTAGTTGGATAATAAATACACAATAATTCATTAGTTGCATCATAAAAATGTTTTAAAAAGTCTCTTATACAAATTACAATTTCAGTCTTCCTCAAATAACATATCAATAGACATTTTTGTATTATAAAAATCATTAAGAATTTGTTTGTAAGAAATACAACTTTCTAACATAGGTAGAATTCCATCTATGTTTAACATTTGATATAAAATATTTATATTTTAACATTTGATATAACATAAGTAGAATTCCATCTATGTTTAACATTTGATATAAAATATTTATATTTTAAACCATAATTTTGAAATAAATATTTGAATTCTTGCTTTCTTGCTCTATAACTTTTAACATTTATAATACAATTTCTAATTTTAGAAATATGAATAGAAATAATATTTAAAGCATCTTGAATACATAAATTTAAGATGTGACATGCACATCTGATATGAAATAATTTACTATTTAAATATAGTTTTAATTGAGATTTTAAAATATTTATTGTTGAATCATTATTACTAGCATTATCAAAACTAATAAAAAATAATTTATTATCAATTCCATAAGCATGTAAAGTATTTAAAATGCTCGTAGCAATAGCTATGCCAGTATGTAGTCATTAAAGCGTAGTAAAGTTTAAAATTCTTTTCTTTAAAAGCCAATTTTCATCAATAAAATGACCAATAACACAAATATAACTTATGTTAAATTTAGAAGTCCAAACATCAAAAGTAATTGCAACTTTAGAATTAAGATTTGACAACATATAAATTAAATTTTGTTTATATGAATAAAAAATTTTTAAAGCATCTGATCTAATAGTATTCCTAGAAACTTTTTTAAATTGTGGATTTACAGAATTACGTAACCATTTTTCAAGTTTAGTATCTTTAGTTAACAAAAATGGTTGTTCAACATATACAATGTATTTTGCTAATTCTTGCCTCATTTTTCCTTGAGAATATTTAAATGTACCAAAACCCCCGCCCAATTTGTGTTTGTGTTGTTTCTCTCCCTTCTTCTTCTTCTTCTTTCTCATGGATGAGCAAATGTCTGCCCAAAAGGCTAGCACCACCCTTGCTATAATAGTTAGTCTTTCCTACATTTTTGGCAAACAACTCTTTTTCCATTCCCCTCAACCTCCTCTACTTTAAATATTTTCTAAACCCGACTAATCAGCTTATACTCTTAGAAACCCTCTTTTACTTTCCCTTAGTATAAGTAATAGGGTGAAAGTTCCATCAATATCAATAGCATCCATATCGGTGATAATTTTCTAAACTCGACATTGAACATGTTGGGGAATTGGTTTCGGGAGGAGCTAGCCATTTTTTTTTAATTCTAAAAAAATAAAGATTAATTTAATTGGACTTACCCGGATTGCTAGTTCAGAATCCCAACTTGATTTCAATGGTTGAAGCCTTTCAACTCCAAGAGTCTAAGCCTCCCAAATTGCTAACTTGAGATGCTTGAACTGGTTGAGCAAGCATTATTCTTGTTGAAATTTCAATAAAGTTGAGAATTGGGAAATTAGTCAATTAGAGTTTAGAAAATGTATGAGATATTGAGAATTTTAGAGATTGGGAGATTGAAACTTGAGAGAGTATGAGAATTAGAGAAGAGATTAAGAGAATTGTTGAATTGATGTGATGAGAATGGTAGAGGATAGGGCTATTTATAGGAATTGAAAATAATTCAATTGCCCCAAATACCCTAAAAACTAGTCGTTTTTTAGTTGTTGGAAAGGGTATTTTGGTCATTGTAAAGTTATTTATCACTTTACCCAAACTAGCTGTTATATAGCTATTAGGGGGCATCTGTGTCATTTTATCTCTCTCTATAACCAAAATACATAAATACCCCCCTATATAATTGTTTATAACTGGTAGGGGGGGTGTCCCCAATAGCTAGTTCTCGGGCGGGCCGAGCGTGGCCCACTACGGGCCCATGGGCCATGCTGTGCCAGCCCATGATGGGCCATGTCGGCCTGTAGACATTGAACCCTAGGCCCAACATGGCCCGGACCATCACGCTGGGCCTGGCATGACCTGATTTACACCTCTAACCGCATGTCCCCTATGGCAGTTCATCCAAAAACTCAAGATTCACTTCCCTCTTTCCCACCCATACTTGGTCTCTCACTCCCTTGCCCTCCTGCCTACTACTGTCGAGAAATCCGACGGACGATCGTTCCAGTAGATGCATCGGAGGTACGTACTCTCTGTCCCTCTCATCTCATCTACTTTTTAATCTGTTTCTCTGATATATATATATATATATCAGAGAATATATATATATATATATATATATATATATATTTTCTGTAATGGAAAAAACTCCAAGGGAAGAATCGACAACAGTACAGGTGCAGTTTTCTTCCTCCTTATATTTCTTTATATCTGTACTTTACTTTCCCCTGCTCTATGTGCATACAACATTAGGGTTTTCCCTCACAACTAATTTTTTTTCAGCTCGGGGTGACATTTCTGTTGGGTGGCTGAAAAAAACTGATACCGTTTCTTATAGTATATAACTTCACATTCAGATTATCAGTGCAATGTATTATGTTTTGTTAGCAATGTATGTGCGGGAGAGGTGGGGCGAATCGAGTTTCAGAGGGCAGGGGAGTGAGAGACCAGGTATGGGCGGGAAAGAAAGAGGGGAATGAATCTTGAGCTTTTGGATGAAATGATGAGTTGAGAACTAATGGGATGAGCTAACGGCCTCTGCACGAAAATGAAGTGCCCACGTGTGGGAAGACACTCGGCCGAATGTAATGATGTGGGACGTTGTTTTTTTGGGTAGCCTACAAGGGTGATGCATACAGCGCAGCTAGGGAGGTTTTCAGAGACCATCTACTGAGAAAAAAAGGAGCTGCAAATATGTCCTCACACATCACTTGTAAGCGGCAAGAAATGGCACACACCCAGGTTGTAAATCTGCTTCTGTAGCTGGGTAACGTGGACACAAAGCAAAGGAATACGTACAGCTTCTACTCGTACAGTGCTGGGCTGTCCTTGTTGGTATTATTGTGATGCAAATAGCAGGGAGTAGAATATGTCTTGTAGATTCAATAAAGGAGTTACCCCCGGCCCCAGGAAGCTTAATTTTTCTTTTTTTATTTTTTATGACTGAGGAGGAGTGAGGAGTGAGGACTACTGGTTCACTTTTATTACTGTGGAGATCAAGATAGCATTATAGAATTGCATTTTGGGAAGAATCTGATTCCAGTGAAAATTTGAAACATTTGGAGCCAGATTCCATAATCAGTTCTATAATTCAGCCCCGTCTGTATTCTGTAATGGGTTCTAGGATTTTGTGCTGTGGATTTTGGCTGCCGGACCCAACTATTCGGATTTTGCGGGATTTGACTGTACAATACCTTGGATTTTACAATATCATCCAAGTGTCTCTTGGATTCTAATTTATCTATGTAGGATTTTTTTTTTAACCTAAGTAGACAGCTAGCTGTTACTCGGATCAAATTCAATGTGGTTTGGTCTTTTTGAACCCGGCCCGGCCAAATGCTGTACCCACCGCCAAGGATAATGGTCATAACTCAAAATTCTCAATTAAACAATTGGAATTAATTGACAGGTGGAGAAGATTTTATCAGAGCTGAGAAACAATTAGAAATTTTGATGGTTAAATCTTAAATGTTGGGATTCTGTGGCTAATAGCGACAGCCCAAATGGAAGCATTTGTGTCAGGGTGCTGGACAGTTGATTATAGGTGGTGAAGAAGAGAAATCTCATCTCATGACATCAAGCCCTGAAATAAGTCAAGCTGGCAAATCGGACAGTTGAGAGTAATTCTGCAACATGGTTCCATATGTAATTTGTTGATTCTTTTGACAAGCTCCATTCAATGGTGGGTGTGGGTCCAATTGTCCAATTATTTATATTTATGAAACATGGCAGACGATTTGATAGCTCTGGGTGAGGGGTATCATTATGAGCCACTGCTTCAATGAAAATCATCATAAATGAATGATCTTGATTCATAAATTTATTTCCCTTTTTTTCGTTTTTATTTGGATAGTCAAAAAATTAATTAAAAGAAATAAAAACAACTAGGGGAGTTCAAGAATGAATTAGAATGCTTCTTCTGGTTTCATACATGATTTCCCTCTCTTCCTTGCTTCTATTTAACAAGATATGAGTTTGATAGGGAATTCTGGGGGATGAAGAATAGTTTCATCACTCTAATTGGGTATATATATTCTCATAAAGTAACACTCTCACATGCACAAACTTTTTAAAAGTGCATACAAAACAAAATGGGTTGTGTACTTGTGTTGGAGTCTTCTCATGTATAAATCTATATGAAACAATTCATTCCTTAATCTGTATGCATCTGGCCAGCTTGGATGTGATCCAAGCCTGATCAGATTTGAATGAAACCCATGCAACAAAGAGAAGGAAGGGGTAGATCTGTTTGCATATGCATGCATCTTGAGCATGATTTGGATTCAAACTAAATTTGGCTTTATATCTTAGAAGTTAGAACCCTCGAGTCTATTTCAGACTATTTTGAGGCTATCCTTGGATTATGGAGGAAAGATCTCTAGGGTGGAAAAGGTTTTGGCGTTTTGCATCTCAATTCAGCATGGATCTCTTTATTTCTTCATTTGGCTCCAAAAATAATGCACGGCACATGGGTTTTGGCTTCATTTCCACTGAAATTTATCCTAATCCAAACACAAGCCAAAGCCATCAAATCAAGGTGATTTTGTGAAGACAAGGGGTGCACCTTTTTTCTTTTAGGCAAAACATAGAAGATTCATTCATCTATTGATTCAATATAGGTACATAGCTGTGACGATCTGCATCTTTTTTCTTTTAGGCAAAGCATAAAAGATTCATTCATCTATTGATTCAATACGTATATTGCTGTGACGATCATATGCTACATTCTTCGATTTTTATAAGCAAAATAAGCCAAGTCATGGGCTATTATATATATTCAGGTCTCTTTTTATATGTTGAATATTTACAACAGAAAAGGAATCCAAAGTGCCCATATATAGTTGGCCCATACGTTTTTGCCGATATACCAAGGTTTATCGAATGTACGATCCTTGATTCTTTTGATTAGCGTCTGTTGGGAATCATTGTTGTTGTTTCAGAAAATGGTGATACATCAGCGTCATTCAAAAAGAAATGGTGTTTCAAGCCATGCCTTGGAAATCGAAAAGGTGTGGTTTGGAGTAGCGTTGAATTTGGCGTTTCTTTGAGCTGCAGCTCATTGCTGCCAACAGGGATATGAGGTGACAATGACAGGGACATGATGTGGCATTGGATAATGAGTACCAGTGCTGAAAACGTTTCCTAGAGCATTAGTACCAAACAAAAAACATTGTTGTTGCTCCAGGAAATGTCTTGGCAGAAACGTTTCCAAATTAAAAAAGACATTGTTTTCTCAGAAAACAATGCTTTTAACCCACACATCAGCAGAGAAAACGGTGCTGTATCTATAGCATTAATGCCAAACATATACTAGAGCTTCTACATCTAAAAATATGGACACCCCTGAGACACCCAGCCTTTTAGCGAGTAGAAGAGCTTGTAGCTTGTATGAGTCTCAATAGTCTTCGGCTCTAATTACATATCATTTTCTACCCTTTATTGCAATTGTTTGAAAGCCATGAGCTAATATGACATATCCAATACCTGCTTTACCACTAAGGCCCCGCTTGTTTTTTGGAAAGTTACTTACCTAGAAAAATGCATTTACTCGGATAAGTCTCTTTAGAAAGTTTATCCGGGTAAGTGCATTTACCCATGTTCTTTTATTTCCCAGGTAAATAAGGCAATGACCATTTTAACCATAAAAGTTCATTATTAAAATGAGCTTTTTTATCCCATTTAAGTGTTAGTGACTTTCCCTCCCGGTGGAAAAGTTATTAAATTTTCCCTGTGCACACATAAATCTGAAAAAAGCACAGGGGTTTCTTGGTCAATGGAAATCAAAATCCCATTGACCAACTTTCCCCCTCTCAAAATCGAAAAAATAAGAACGCCCCCTAAGTAACATAAATGAATCACCCACAAAAATAAGGAATTGATCAGTCCAAGAGGCCCCATGTGTGAATGCAATTTGAAATTTCCTTTCCTTGTGAACAAGATTATTCTTGGACATAGTCTATTGATCAAATAATGACCATTAACACCTCCACAATCTTGTTTTGCCAAGCAAATGCATGAGTGAAACGTTACTAGTAATACCTGAAAGACAGGAGGGGTCAAGGGTTCCAAGTAGATCGGACAGTCCGACACTTTTGGGTTGATCAGGGTGATCGAGATGCCTGATCCATCTTTACTTATTCCAACCGAATCACGGTGAGGGTATCTCGTACATCGCTTGCTGGATTTTAATCTTATTAGAGATTAAATCCAATGGGTTTGATTGGTCAATTACATGAGAAATTGCACCTGCACACTTGTTTTAGAAATACAACTTTTCTCTTACTAAAACTAATTTTGAACTTGTCCCACATTGGATATTTACAAGTTTTGTTTTGAGTTTTTTTAATAAGAATTGATTTACACTCCTTAGAAATAGAAGATGAGAGTATGAATACTTTATACTGCACAGCGTGTGCGTACGCGTGTACGCATGTACGCACACGTGTACGACACAATGAGACGCTTTAGAGATACACTTTACTAGTTGTATCAGATTTTTTTTCCTTTCTTTTATTTTGCTTGCAACCAAATGCAACAAGGGAATGGACTTTAGACCACCCATAAAAAAATAATAACTTCGAAGGGTGAAAACTTAGGTGACTCAGCTTACATTAATAGTGTGGAGTTGTCATTGTGTTTTGGGTTGATAAATACAAATTGTGAGGAATATATGTTGCCATATAATATATGAGCTAGTGTCGTTTCAACTAGAGAACAAGAAGCATCAAATTTGACGTTTTATGTTGAAATCTCTCTGAAATGCAATGATAATGCAACACCCATTATACTAAACACCTCCTAATTGGTCTAACTTGTTGGAGTGAAGGGGGAGACCTGTTTAATATATAGAAAAATGTTTAGACATTTGACTTTAAGAGTAGTAATCTTGTATATTGGTCACTATAGCAAAGAAAAGGTCGAATATCTCAGCTGTGATCATCACTGGATCAGAGTCCACATCAATCATACTTAATTGTTCCAACACAATTGGAAGTCTGGTTTAATGGTTTTAAGGATACCAGCTGGCTAGTTGGCAAAGTAGTTAATTGCTTGTTGCTTACTTGCTGCTGCGGGCCGGGTGGAGAGGTCGTGGAGAGTTCACATCTGCGCCTAGAGGGAGCGCCCCGCAATGTCCCACAACACATTCATGCCATGTATTGGGAACATCTTCTGATGATATTGTTAGAGCTGATGATATCATCATTAGGAGATGTTTCCAATACAGGGCGGGGATGTATTATGGGATGTTATGGGGCGCAGATCTAAACTCGATTGTGGATGTTTCATTTGTTCCTCACACCTGAGCACATGCCTTTTTGAAGCTCCAGTCCAAAAAGCTTTCTGTCTGTAAATGCTTTCAATTGATCCAAGGTCAATAATTTAACGGGAAACCCATACATATCCTAATGAGGGATAGATGACTGAATTATTCATTAGAATGTAAAATAAATCTGTAGGTAACTGGAGTGTTGCAACACAACCGGTGTCAATACATCTCTCTCATCACAACAACCACCACCACCATCACCACCTAGAGAGGTTGCTGACTCGGAGACAATATTCCTTGATGAAGGGGTCCCTCCCAACTAAAAGACAAATGTCATCACTATTATAGAATTGGGACTTGCTCCTCACTGAGTGTTACTCACACCGACCTACAACCATATCCCGTGTTATATTAGGAATATCTTCCATTAATAATATGCAAATATGGGAGATATTCCTGATGTGTGATTGGAATATGTTGTGAGGTAAGTGTGAGGAGCAGATCTGGACTCTTCAAGAAAGAAATTTGGAGCTAATCTATCAGGGATGTGCTCGGCTAATTAGAAAAGCAGAATTGGATGAGCCAAAATAACGTCGCCTCATTTGGATTGGCAGAAAGCGATGGCTGTCAGCTGTGGAACCAATGATAATGATAATGTCTCGCACCAACTATAAATGCTAAGTGAGAGATTGAGTGGTTTTGAGCCATGTGAATTTTATGACTATTTTGGAGTATTACCATTGGTTACACAGCCCACTACACAGTGGAGGGCCCCTGCTTCGCAAGGGCTATCACTCCATTATTTCAATTAGCCTAAATAAAAATATAAACTTGGGATATTTATAATTGTGAATTACACTTAAAAACCCTCGGGGTGTAATTGTTAAATTGAAAATAGTAAAGACAGACTTGCAGGGGTTTATCTATGAAGATGCACACAAATTATTGAACCACATTAAACCTTGTAAGTTCTCTGTGATTGCATTTCCATTTGTGTTTTCTTGGTAGTCAGTATCAATTACAGCAATGCGCAAGAATTAAAAAGAAAAACAACAGAATTGTATGTTAGAAAAATTACCCGTTGAGTAGGACCCGGATTGTGGCCCATCATGGTGGCCACGATCCAGAGTGAATTGGTCCAAATCCAATCACCCTAATTTGATCTCCAACTGAACCGGTTCAATATAACCTTATCAGTACAAATCAGATGGTGGTCCAGTTCTTAATTAAACCGAGTGAATTATTCAAATAATTCGTTTGGGATCTCTGTAATCAATATTTTGATCGCGTCGACAAGTTGGTTATTGATTGTATTGCACTATAGGAAATTCTTTTTCTGAACGGGCCTAGCCAAAGCAACCCATTGGTGTGTCAAGGATGCCGGAGTTTAAATTAATCACGTTAAATCTTAACTACTTAAGCCCAAAGGCGAGCAATTGAGATTTAACAAACTGAGTGTGTACTGTTAGAAGATTGGGATAACATCCTTTGATGATGCATGCATACTCAGTTAATATGGCGGTTGGGTTGAATGCCCAAAGGTAAAACTCAATTGCTTTTACAGCAAATTCTTAATTCTGCTTAATTCAAATTGCAGCAAATCTCGATTCGTTTGACATTACTGCAATCCTTATGTTGAATGGGGATAATTACGCGGAATGGAGCGAAATGCTTCATATAATTCTGGGTTGTAAAGACTTAGACCTAGCCATATGAGAAGATAAAAACCGTGCTCGTTGAAATTGCGTCTCAGAAAGATATAGAGCACTTGGATGCATCCAAGAATTGTAGAGGCAAGAAATGTAAAGTACTCAGAGGACCTGTTGGAGAAGAGGGGGAATCCTCGAAGCATTGATTTTAGGGAAGTCCAAAACATTGATAGACATCTCAACATTGTTCTGCCTACAAACTCTGTTGTAGTATGAGAAGAACAATCATTAGTGGAACAAACTACTGAAGTGGAAGCGACTGTTGCTCATCAAGAAGAACCTACGGAGGAAATACCATTAGACATAGTGAGCATAGAGGCATTGATGCTTCATAGGAGATCAATTCGAATAAGAAAAATGATCGCATCCTCCGATTATGTATACCTTCAAAAAACTGAGTCTGATTTGGGTCCTTTTATAGACCCAGTCACATTTAGAGAAGCCATTGAAAGTTGTAACTCCATGCTCTAGCTTGAAGCCATGAAAAGCAACATTGACTCCATGGTCACTAATGGCGTCTGGGATGTAGTACCGCTACCGATAGGTGCTAAAACAATTCCATGCAAATGGATATTTAAGACTAAAAGGGCACCTACTGGTGAAATTGAGAGGTACAAAGCAAGACTAGTGGCCAAAGTGTACAATATAGAAAGAGGAATTGACTACAATGAGACTTTTTTCCCTGTCTCTAAGAAAGATTCATTCAGAATAATCATGGCATTAGTAGTTCATTATGACATAGAGCTACATCAAATGGATGTAAAAACAATCTTTCTGAATGGTGATCTGAAAGAAGAAATGTACATGGAACAACCCGTAGGGTTTAAAGCTGAGGGCAGGGAACATATGGTTTGCAAACTAAAGAAGGCAATCTATGGGTTGAAACATGCCTCCCACCAATGGTACTATAAGTTCCATAGTGTAATTACATCTTTTGGATACAAAGAAAATGCAATAGATCAATGTATATACCTCAAGGTCAGTTGGAGTAGTTTCATCCTATTAGTGTTATATGTTGATGACATCTTGTTAGACAGTAGGGACACAAACCTGTTGTGCCAAACAAAAGAATTTCTAAAATAGAAATTCGACATGGACATGGGAGAAGCTTCTTATGTCCTAGGGATTGAGATCATGAGAGATAGAACCCGTAAAGTTTTGGGGTTATCTCAAAGGGTCTTAGAACACTTTAGAATGGAAAACTATGCACCAAGTGTAATTCACATTCACAAAGGAGATAAGCTTAGTAGTGAAAGTTGTCATCAAACTGAATATGAAAAGGATGACATGAATAAAGTTCCTTATGCACTAGCCGTTGGTAGCCTGATGTATGTATAGGTTTGCACCAGACCTGACATTGCGTTTGCAGTGGGAGTATTGGGTAGATTTCAAAACAACCCAAGTAGGAAACATTAGAAAGCTGCTAAGAAATTGCTTAGGTATCTGTAGGGAACCAAATAGTATGTTCTCACATACAAGAAATGAAACAAATTGAATCTGTGTGGATACACTGATTCAGATTTATGGTGGTTGCCCAGACACCAGAAAGGCCACATCGAGGTATATATTTTTGCTTGTTGGATGAACAATTTCTTGGAGAAGTAGCAAGCAGAAGTTGAGAGTTTCCTCCACAATGGAAGTAGAATTCATTGGGTGCCATGATGCTACGAAACATGCAATATGGTTGAAAAACTTTATAATCAGCATGGGTGCCCTAGTATTGGATTATGTAGATAAACCAATACAACTTTACTGTGATAATGCGATAGCTGTGTTGCAGGAAGGCAAGGTAGACATCCATCATATCAAAACTGAAAAAATGTTAGCAGATCCTATGACTAAGGGATTGTCCCTAGTGGTTTATCAAAACCATGTGAAAAACATGGGTGTTGTCAGTTCGTTGGATGAATATAGTTTAATTCAGTGACATGTGTTGGTGCCTCCTATATCTATGGATGCCCCGTGGCCTGTCATATTGTACACATATATGAGATGACAAACTATGGATTGGAAACACTACAAGGTTTATACACTGAGGGTTGTGATGCGTAATTGTATAATACATGGAAGAAACTTGTATAATCCGAGGGTACCGCCATGATTTACATTATGTTAGCAATTACCTAAGTGGTTTGGTTGAATGTGTATACTTACACATTCATTGGCCTTGATCAAGCCAACTATTCGCGTATATATATATATATATATATATATATATATATATATATATATATATGTATACATGTATGTATTTATGTATGTATGTATAAATATATATACATGTATCTTTCTTTATGGCCACCTTTTGGGCCAAGTGGGAGATTGTTAGAAAAATTACCCATTTGGTAGGACCCAGATTGTGGCCCATCATGGTGGCCACGGTCCAGACTGAATTGGTCCAAATCCAATCACCCTAATTGGAGCTCATTATGAGGGTGTTGGACTTGAACAATTTTCTAATAAAACAGCCCCATTAATTAAGGGATTTGCGAGATTCAAATTTGAATTTAAATATCCCATTTTTAATTTTGGAAACCATGGGGCTGATTGATTGGCAAAATTTATGGGAATTAAATTCCCTCTAATTAGGCAAGATCTTTGATAGGAAGATTGCCTAAAAGAATGACAATAGAGATATGACCCATCTCCCCTATGTGTGTGATCCCTCTTGACTTTTTTTCTCCTTCAAGCTTCACTCTCATTCTGCTCTCCCCAAAAGAAAATGAGTGCTCCCTATCAGCACTGAACTAGAGAGTTAACACACAAGAGATATCGACTAGAATTCTAAGGGGATATTATAGTTCTCGCGAGTCACCAATTATAACCAGTGTGTAGTTGTTGAGTAGTTTGACTGCATTAATTAGAAGCAAGGAGTCAAAGTCCAGTGGGGCTTGATTCAAGAAAGTAGAAAGCGGTTTTGATCAATACACTTATTGGTACGAGAGTTCCTTGCACAGAGGTTATGACAACTGTAGGTAAAATTTTATTCCAAACTGTTCTTTTATTTCAGTTGAACAGATTTTGGTCGACTTACATTGTACTCTTCAAAATCATTTCTTATTATATTCCTTATGTAGTAAGAAACCTTGTGCATTTTAATTCAACCTGCTCCGAAGTTTATCTCAAAATCAAATATCAACCTACCATGAAATACCAAGATCATATGGCATGGTTGAAACCATGGAAGCAATACTATTATAATTAAAATTAAATAATTTCAAAAATAGTAAAGAGTAATTACTCATATATAGATAAACAGAATGTTTGGTATCAAGTTATTTCAATAGATTGACTCATTTTGTTTGACCACAACCTAATCACTAGGGATGGTAATGGGTGGATTTAGGGAGGGTTTTGTAAATTCTATATTTTACCAGTCTTTCTAGACCTCTCAACTTGTATCCTCCCCAAGAGGCCAAAACCCTTAGCAGATTGGAATTTTAGAATTCAAACCTTCTTTTTATATAAAAATACAAAACCCTCCCCAACCCTACCTTCCCCACATTTGAGGGTGGGGCAGGTTGGATCTAGAATTAATTTTCCATTATTTCTTATTACACATAATGTCACCTTATACTTTATTTCTTTACCTTCATTTGCACAAATGCGTATCACATGTGCTTACGTTAGTAAGCAATAACGAAGTAAAAGAACATGAAAAAAAATCCAAAATTTCAATTATTTGATTAAAACTTGTGAAAAACACAAATTATCAATTGTGCTTTACATAAAATTCAAAATATTATTAAATTTAACACCTAATATATAAGTTCATATGCCTTCTAACTATATACAGGTCGGGGAGGGTTAGGGCTAGCCTAATAGTGTGCCCGAGGAAAAATCTATGATGCTGGAAAGACATGATATTAGAAAGATTTTAACCAGTCCAAACCGCTTGCAAATTTTGATGAAAACCACCTTATTGGTTACCACTTTTATGATGCTGGTTTATTGGTTATAAGTTTTTCTAGTATCATGTATTTTCAACCAATCGACCTAAATGGATCGGGTTTTGGTCCAATCCGATCCAATGTGAGTCCATTTATAAATGGCTTGGGCCCATTCAGATCCGAATCCAATAAAAATAGAATTCAAACCGGTTCATTTAAATGCATATGGGTTGGATTGGATTGAAATAACACAAAATACATAGAAAAATGTAGAACATAGGTTATAAAATTACAAAAAAAAGTAAAAATGCAGAAAAAAGATACAGGAAAATTTAAAAATAAAAATAGCAAAAGAAATACAGGAAAAAGAGTAGAAACAATTATAGAAAATTATAAAAGAAATTATAGAAAAAGATACAAGAAAGTTACAGAAAAAATTATAGAAAAATTACAGAAAGTCTTTCTACCTACTCTTTCCTTAACTCTTCGATGAGATTTCATCGTATCTGGCGACTTGACCACCACATAGGGGTGTGTCAATGGACTGATTTTGGGTTGGACTCCATCCAAATCAAAATCCATTTGGATGGATTAGACGGACCAAAAAGACATATTGAATTTGGACAGACTGGATGGTCCAATATGACATTGGATTGGGCCTGGTCCGTCCATAATAAATTTATATTGGGTCCAAAATAGGTGTCAACAGATCAGGTTTAAGTTGAAACCAATCTAAATTAACAGGAATTTAAACAGACTGAACAGTCTCTGGACCAATCCAAAATGGTCCAAAATATTCATTGGACTAGATTAGACCAGGTCCATTAATTTATAATGGACTCACATTGAACTGGACTGGATTGGACGAAATCCAGTTCAATTGACACCCCTACCACCACAGACGTCTTTGCAATTACTGCAGACCACATCACAGCAACCAGAAATGGTATTATCCGTCCATTAGAGAACAGCTGGTCAGTTGGCGACAGGAATCTCGGGCTCAACATTTTCAGGAGGGTTTTTCCACTGCAAACGAAGGCTAGGTTTCTTGCTGTTGCCTTTGATTCTGAATCCCACGAAAATCATGTAGGACTAGCAAACAAGAAAAATCCCCCAAAACCAAAACTGAGAGGGATAACAACCAAAATAGAAATCTCAACTTATTGAGATTTGAGAGCGAGCAAGGACCGGTTCAACCCAATAGGCCAGGCCAATACGGTATGTTGGACCCGGTCCATTGACACCTCTAGTGATTCATTAGCATGAGTCTGGATCGAGACCAGTTTTGGTCAGTGCAAAGCCCGTTTGAACAGCCTTTACAGTTTTACAGTAGGAATATGTCCATATTTATGTATTTTGTCTCATGGGGAGATATTCTCCAATGTAAGGTTGCAAGAGGCTGTTCCAACGGTGTGAACACTGGCTTTTACTGACCGATGCTGAACTCATCTGCTACTCAACAATGACCGGTGCCATTTATTAGAAATGCATGATGATGGAGACCTTTTTGATGGAACTAATGGAATAGAGACTGCCAAATGGAGTAGAGACTGCCATAGCCACAGCTTAAGTTGTAGATCAAATTAAGGTTCAAAATTTTGTCATGTATCGGTTGATATGTATCTTTCCAGCAAGTTTTTGATACGGTACATGGTACCAAATTGAATGTTCCATATCTATTCATCGTATCGAGGCTGTATCGTGCCCGTATCGTACCTGTATCATTGAGTATCGATGCATTTTGGCACTGTATCGGCCTACGGTAGCGTATCAGCCGATACAATATGATTTTACTGTGGCGGAAACGCAAATAAAACTCCCTTTGAAAGAGGGTTTCCAAACCCATTTCAGAAGCCCTCTTTCTTTCCCAAACCCTTCAAAAACCCTTTTAACCTTTTTACGCTTCTTGCATTCTAAATTATGCTTCACGCCTCTAGGTAGTGGAATGCCTCTGTGTTTTAAAACATTGATATTTATTTTTTTTAATTTTTTGAATAAAATATGCAAAATAATTATTTCATCTATTATGTCCATAAATCCATTCAATTTTTTGTTACATATTTACTTTTCTTAATTTTAATTTAATTTTTAAAATAAAACATGCAAAATAATTATTGAATAAAAATAAATAATTATTTAGTTTTTAGAAAATTAGAATAAAACATGCAAAATAATTACTTGATCTATTATATCCATAATTAGATAGTGTGTTTCTATTCCCAACTTCCCGTTTATTGATTATAATATGTTTTTTCATAAAACCCACTAAAATGTGTTATTTTTATGCATAAATAACTCATTTATGTCTTATATTTATTGATATTGATATTTATTTATGATTTATTAGAGTATTTATAGAATTTCCATGCATATCTTAATTTTTCATCTGTATCCATGTGTATTCAAGGCGTATCCCAATACGTCTCTTAAATTTGCCTTTCCGATATACATAACGTTTCCAATACTTTGAACCTTGGATCAAACTCCATCACAGGACTCTCCAATTTGATTTGTGTTTCCTTTGTATTGAACTCTAATTTCTACCACTTTAATCCAGTTGTCTTCATACTGTTTCTATGATAGATTGAAGCCTCCTCAGTGGAGATCAAGTTAAGCTGAAGCTCAGATAGACTGGGCCGTAATATTCTTATTCTGAAAATTTATTATATTCTGTAATCAGATGAGACGTAGTGGAGAGTTTTTGGTTGAAAATTATTATGTGATACATAATATTTTTGTTGATTTTTTTTTTTTGTCAAATTTGTAATTTTTCTACAATTTCTGTTTATTTGGTTATTGGATTGCTACCAATTTATGTATTTTCTACAATTCTAATTTTTGGCTGAAATATATATGTGAAAATTTGTCATTTTTTATTTTATTTTTTGAAATTTCTGGTTTTTGCTAAAATGTATAATTTGTATCTTTTTTTTATCAATTTTGTGTTTGTGTTTTGAAAAACAAATGATGAGTGTGGTGGGTAAACGGGCCAAAATGGGTGGGTTGTGACCCACTAACAAATAGTCAATATGGGCCACTAATGGGTTGTAGATGATAATTTGCCACAGCGCTGAGTAGGAGATCTGAGCTCGATTAGTATACCCCCCAATATCTTAAAATATGACTTTTTTATTCACTAAAAAACAAATCAGTAAATGATCAAAAGATGGATAATGGGTTTCTCTATCCTTTTTAGGATCATGACTAAAGAATAAAATTATTCTACATAGTTAATTAAATAGTCGTTTGTTTGCTCACAACCACGTTATTTCATTTGATACGTTCCTCAAACATCTTAAAAGCCACCCGTTTTAGAGTCTTCTCCAGCTTAAATATCATCACTTTACTTGTTATATAACGACATATACATTAGTTACTGTGTTTGGAGCAGACCACTTCATGCACTGAATGAATCAAGGTAACCAGAACATTAATAAGAGACCGACTTAAACCATTAGTAACTCAAATGTCAAATCAAGGCTCCAAGGCTCTCAAATTTCTGATTAATAGGCTCTAAAATCTAAATTACCCTAACTAGAATTTAAATTTGTCATTGTAAGTTTGTAACACCCTTAAATGACATCAATGGAGTCAACCTTGAGGAATGAAATATAAAGTAAAGCTTGAATTTGATTATTTTGGGTATAATGTGGATTATGGCTACTCTTTTCATTGTAATTTTAAAACAATTAAAATCCCAATATGCAATTTTATCTCCAATCCAGAATGCTAAGGAGAAAAAAAACAACCAAAGCTTCTCTTTCTGTTTTTTTAGGGAGAAAGTATGGACCTAAATGCAAGAGACAAATAACAGAAACACCAGCATCTTGTATTGTGGATTTTATTTTTTCCTTTTTTGTTTCTTTTGAGCCCATGTAGTAGTCATTCATGTCCACTAAAACAGAACATCCCCCTTCAAAGGAAAGCAAGAACAAATTTAATATTCTGGGTTTAGGTTCTTAAAGGTTTCTGCTAATAAAAATGGAACCATGTAGATAGAACAAAGAAGGTTGAAGCATCTCATACTAATGAAAATGGTATAAATTAAAAAAAAAAAAAAACAACACCCGTAAGAAAAAATTACAGAAATCAAGTCTGACCAATACCAAAGGGCAAAGGAAAATAAAATCCCAAACTATTGATCTGTAATAACCTGTAAATCAATAATGAACACTAATCAATATTAAGTGGAATTGTCTGTGATCATGGTAAATCCACAGACCTAAAAAGGAGCATTCCAAACAGCAGGACAACATAAGGCAGGGAACCCTCCTTGCTGATCATGCCTGGAAGACTTGGTGTTCATTCTCCTATTGCTTGCCTGAGCCTTGGTACCGCTGTTGTTGAGGTAAACTCAAAACAATGTTCTGGGAATTGAAGGATGGAATCTAGAAGAATGTAGAATTGCAACTAGGACCCAAGTGATAATAATAAGACCCTCCAAGGCATGTGATCTTGCAACATTCAAGATTGTCTCTTTTTCCAGAAATTAAAACACTCCATCTCCTAGCAGTTGATCCAACTTGGTTTATTCTAATGACTGCCTGGGGCAAAGTAATTGATATGATAATTAAAATAAGACAGGCACTAAAGAAAAATTGCAAAAAGAAGTAGATGCTCATATGATAATTTATATTGCTTTCTCCCTTTTATGCTTTTCATAATTATTTTGCAATGATAATATATACAATGTGAAAAAATAGAAAGTTGAGGGTAAAGTTGGGAAGTAAAATTAGGGTGTTTTGACCAAACCAATTGCAACATTCTCATATTTTAGTATGGTATAGAAATTTTTATTATTTTATATATATATATATATATATATATATATATTTGTAATTTATATTGTGATGGTGCGCAATCCGGCTGAGTCCTAGCTGTCAACGACCTTGTCTCTGACCGGGGCTACAGGGAGCCTGAAACAGAGAAGATGAGGAAGCTCCGGGGGGAACCCGGTATGAATGCTCCGAAGCTCAAGTTAGAATTCTTAGGCAAGATAAAACCAGATGGCGCAAAGTTCACGTACCTTGTTCTTGGGGGTAGGGAGCCTTTTATAGCCACCTCGTGCACTCACTCCTAAGCTTCTGTTAGGTTGGGTATGATTACCTCTGGTCTCCTGCCAGTTCGGGTGTCATCCCCTCTGTTGGATAGAACCGCTACTACTCCCTTTTGTCAGAGCCGTCTCTGCGACTGACGATGACGGTGGCAGGTGGGGATGGTAGGTGACCGTTGAAGTGCGGCTGTCAAGTGTCAGATCCCAAGTCAGTCAGGTGCGCCGCCCTTGGATACGAACCTCCTCGGTGTCAGGTATGGTGCGTTTGTTCAGTTCAGCGTCTCGGAGGAGAAGTGCTGGAGTGGCAAACGAGGTGAAGTGTTGAGTTCGGATAGGGGAGTGTCTCGAACTGCCATGAGGCGGGCCAGTTTGGGTCACTGCCTTGTGTGCCTCGGGGCCTAAGGGAGAGTTCGGGCTCCTCGTAAGGAGGTCGGGCTCCTCGTAGTGAGTTCGAGCTCTTAGTAGGGAGGTTGGGCTCTTAGTAGGGAGTTCAGGCTCCTAGTAGGGAGTTCGGACTGCTGGTTTCTTCCCTTTGGTGCTTGCGCCCTGGGTGCGCTGTTGTGCCGAGCTGTTTGCCTTTGCCACGTGTTGAGTGATTACGAGGTCGGGGCAAATCTTCCTTCATCAATTGCCCCCCACTCCTCGTGCTAAGGGTCTTGCCTTGGCGCGGGGAGTTCGCAAGGTGGCAGGTGGATTTGTCCCGTACTTTGATTCTCGGTTGACTGATAGCGCGAGGTGCATTGTCAGGGTTAGTTTCTTTGAGTGCCCAGAAGACGGAAGACGCGCCGACCTGCTTATAAACGCTACCAGACGTGACAGCACGCTTTATTTTAAAATAAAAAAGGCGCGCCACTGGGAGACGTGATAGCAGGCGTCCTTTCAAAATTTGAAAACGTGCCGCTGCCGCTTTTAATGTGAGGAGACGTGTGCTGTCATTCTGTCAGTTTCACAAAGACGTGTGCTGGCGCTCTGTCAGTTTCAAAAAGACGTGCGCCAACCACGTCTCGGTCTTAGGGGACGTGCGGTCAGCGCGACTGCGGGCCGTTGGATTGGCCTTGATCTGTGCCGTTGCTTCTTGGTCACTATGGGTATAAATAGTGGGGGACCCCAGTCGCTTTCACTTCTGTGCTGCCTCTTGAGCTCGCGTCCAAGTTTCAGCTCACGCCCAGGCTTTCAGTTCGCGTTTCTAGGTTTTCGCTCGTTCAAGTTCCCGTAGTCTTGTTGAAGCTTTTTTCCGGGTGAGTACCTCCCTGGAATCCACCTTCTCTCCTCGATGTCTAGCTCGGAATGCTCAGACGGTCCTTCAAGTCGGTCAGATGCAGGTTCTACGAACCGAGTCGCATCCCCTGATAGTCCTAGCGAGCCGGAGGTAGAGCTCGAGGAAGAGTTTGAACCTGTAGGTCGAGTCGCCTCGGGTAGTTTGGCATCCACCTCTCGTCGGGGTCGGACGTTAGACAAGTTTGGCCCCTCGACCATGATGCCTGAGGGACTCCAATCCCTTATTACCTATTACAATTTGCTTGGGGAGTACGCTTATTTTATACCTTCGGGTAGCTTTCCTTGGGAACACGGTCCTGATGAGATCGTGATATTCCGTGAGCAGCTCGCTGCGGGGCTGCGATTGCCTTTCCATCCCCTCTTTGTCGAGGTTTTGAATCACTTCGGCATTACAGTCGGCCAGCTTCACCCGAACTCCATTCGTAATTTGGTGGGGACAATCTCCCTATTTAGCGAACAGGGCTTTCCTTTAGACTTGGAGATCTTCTCTTACATCTTAATGCTTAAGAAGCAAGCGGGTCTCCTCCCCGGGCGTAGGCAGGCATATTACCTGTCTCCTCGCCCGGGTTTTAAGCTTTTGCACGATCTTCCTAACAAGGTCCCGACGTGGAAGCGGGACTACTTTGGGGTGCGAAGTGTGCTGGGGTGACCGTTTCAGACTGGGTGGGGGGTGGCCGCCCCTGACTCCGGTGTTACGCTTGACAAAGAGACGGTGAAGGGCCTCCGACAATGGGCGCGGCTTGGGCTAAAGTGCCAACAGTATCTGACGGAGGCCAAGCTCATTGCGGCCAGCCTGAGTTCGGGTAGGTTCCTTACTTGGAGGTCCTATTTTGCTCTGTCTGGCTTTTTTCTAATGCCGAACTCTGCTTTGCAGGTGTGATGGACTTAGGAGGGACTTGTGGTGGGCGCTTGTTTCAAGGCATGAAGAGGAGGAAGCGAGTTGCCAAGCGAACTCGCGCCGAGCTGCCCCCGGATGCGGAGCCCGAGGTACCGGACTGCCCGTCGGGGGATCCGCCTAGAGAGCCCGAGATGGCTCCTCCAATGCAAGAAGTGGCAGGGGGCCCGTATGCTGAGACTACTTATATGGGGGCTCCCACCTACTCTGGTGCTCCTGCTTACTCTGGGTTTGCTCATACGCGAGTTGGGCCCTCGAGCTCGGGGGCCCCAAGGGAATTCAGGAGTGTGCTATCGCCGACCTACGCTCTTCAGAAGAGTAAGGAGGCCATCTTCCCCGAGGAGGTCACGGCGTGGACTGATCTCCCTCCGCACCAGGTGGCCTACCGTGCTGTTACTCATGCCATGGTGGTAAGTCAGACTTTTTATCGAGCTCTTTTGCTTTTATCCTTCTTGCCGTGCTGTTACTCACTCGTTCTTTTTGGTAGGTGAACTCTTCTATTCACGCCTTGGTGGCCCAGGTGGAAAGGAGCTCGAGGCAGGCACGAGCTGCTGAAGAGGCTCTTCGTGCTGTTGAGATGACTTCCCGAGCTGCTGAGGCGGCTTCCCGAGCTGCTGAGGTGGCTGCTCGTGCTGCAGAGGCCAAGTAGGCGAGGTCTCAGAGAGATGCCGAGGCCATGGGCGTCGTAGTGAAGCACATGGCAGACCTGAGGCTGGATTTGCAGCATCAGGTCGAATACCTTCAGGAGGACATTAGGGAGAGGACGCAGATCTTTTCTCAAGGTATTGAAGATGCCAAGAGAAAGGTTGTCGATGAGTACATCGCCTCACCGAGCTTTGACGACCTAATGGTGGATTCGTACCGAAGGGGTTTCAAGCTAAGCCAGTGGATGATTCGGAATACGTACCCCGAGCTCGATATTAGTGCCATATCCACTTCGCGCATAACTCAGGAGATGGCCAATGCTGCTGACGGTGAGCCAGACTCCGAGGGCAAGGCAGGGCCTTCGGGTATCGTTGAAGTGCCTTCTGATAATGAAGAAGTAGCTCCGGGATTGTATTTTTTTTTTTTTTGAAATGTACTACCTTACTGGAATGACTTTTCTTTAGGTTAAGTGTTGGTTGTTCTTTCTCCCAAACTGAACGTATTTGCCGGACTGACCATATGTCAGATCTATTTCCTGCCCGGGTTATCGCACTCGCGCGGCCTATTTTGGTGGTGATTTTATCCACTTCGCTTGGTGGTTTATAGGTAGTATCGCCTTAGGTTGACATTGTTCCATACTCGGGGTACTTGCTTACCCTCTAAGGTTTCGAGCTCGTATGCCCCTCCGAGTGCTTTCTTTACTCTGTAGGGTCCTTCCCAATTTGGTCCGAGTTTGCCCACGCCGGGTTCGGGTACCATGATCTTACGGAGAACCAGGTCGCCGACGCGGAAGCTCCTCTTCTTTACTCTGGCGTTATAGTATCGAGCTACTTTTTGCTAGTAGGCCGCTGTTCGGATGTGCGCGAGGTCTCTTACCTCATCCAGTAGGTCGAGGTTGGTGCGTAACTCATCTCCGTTTGTCTAGTCATCATATGCTTCTAGTCGCAGTGTAGGTATTTCGATTTCCGCCGGGATTACCGCTTCGGTGCTGTAGGTGAGGTTAAAGGGGGTCTCTCCCGTGGCGGTTTTTTCCATAGTTCGGTCCCACAGGACACTTGGTAGCTCGTCCGCCCACAATCCTTTAGCTCGGTCTAGTCGTGCTTTCAGTCCGCGGAGGATGGCTCTGTTCATTACTTCTGTCTGACCGTCTGCCTGCGGGTGTGCGACCGATGTGAAGTTCTGATGAATTCCCATATTTTGGCACAATTCTTGGAACTTGATATCCTCGAACTGTTTGCCGTTGTCGGAGATCTGTACCCGAGGTAGCCCGAAGCGACATTACTATGTTCTTCCAAAAGAAGTTCTGTATGTTTCGGGCTGTAACTGTTGCCAGAGGTTCAACTTCTATCCACTTTGTGAAGTAATCTACTGCCACCACTAGGAACTTTCTCCCACATGTTGCTGGCGGGAATGGCCCCAGAAGGTCAATGCCCCATTGTGCAAAGGGCCATGGACTAGTGAGGTACTTGAGGTCGGCAGCAGGCTGATGGTGGATATTGGCATGCTTCTGACACTTGTCACATTTTCTAACGAGCTCGACGGCTTCTGCCTTCATCGTTGGCCAGTAGTATCCTTGTCGAAGTGCCTTTTGGGCAAGGGCTCTGCCCCCCAGGTGTCTGCCGCACAGACCTTCATGAGTGTCGCGCAGTACGAGCTCGGCTTCGATAGGTCACAAGCAACGCAGGTAGGGGAGCGTATAGGATCGTTGGTACAACCGTTCGTCTATTATGACGTATTTGGCTGCCTGGCGCTGCACCCTCTTGGCTGCATTGCGGTCCGCAGGGAGGGTTCCATCTAGTAGGAAGCTCGCAAGTGGGTCGATCCAGCTCGGCTCTGCTTCAAGGACGGGAGCAACCTCTTCTGCCCCATCGAGAATGCTGGGCCGAGGTAAGTCCTCTATGTACACGATTCTCATGGCGTTGTGACTCGTGCTGGCTAACCGGGACAGCGCGTCGACCTCAGTGTTCTCTGACCTCGAGATTTGCCTGATGAAGTGTGACTGGAAGTTGAGCAGAGCATCCTTTACTTTTGCCAAGTATGCAATCATAGTGAGCTCGCGTGCTTCGTACTCGCCTATAACCTGGTTGACCACGAGCTGGGAATCACTGTAGATAACTATGTGCTTTGCTCCAACCTTGCGCGCTAGGTTCAGCCCGGCTATCAGCGCCTCGTACTCCACCTCGTTGTTGGATGCCACAAACTCAAAGCGTAGTGCGTATTCCAGTTTCGTTCCGCTCGGGCCGCGTAGCACTATTCCAGCCCTGTTGCCCTGTTGGTTCGAGGAGCCATCTACGTGAAGGATCCAAGGCTCCTCATCCCAATTCGTGTTTGGCCTAACCAGGAGAGATGCTACACTAGCTGCTACTTTACGGGGTTCAGACTCTATTGGCTTGGGAGCTCCGAGCTCGCCCGAACTGAGGATCTTGGGCTCGATCGGCTCAGGGGCTTCGAGGCTAAACGTGCACTCGGTGATAAAATCTGCCAAGGCTTGGGCCTTAATAACAGTTCTTGGTTTGTACTGGAGGTCGTACTCGCTGAGTTTGATGGCCCATTTCGTCAGTCGATCGGAAACCTCGGGCTTGAGTAAAACTTGCCTCAGAGGTTTGTTAGTCAAGACGATGACGGTGTGAGCCTGGAAGTACGAGCGGAGTTTCCGAGCTGCTATCACCAGTGCGTATGCTTGCTTTTCTATCTGCGGGTACCTTGTCTCTGCTCCCTGCAAAATTTTACTAACATAATAGATGGGTCGTTGGACCCGGTCTGCTTCTTTTATTAGTACCGAACTGACCACCTCGTCGCTTGCAGAGAGGTACAATTCTAAGACCTCGCCCTCCTCAGACCGGGCTAAGGTTGGCACACTAGCGAGGTAGCTTTTTAGCTCGTCGAACGCGAGCTGGCAGTCTCGGGTCCACTCGAACCCTTTGCCTTTGATTGCTTTGAAGAAGGGCAGGCAGCGGTCTACTGATTTGGACATGAAGCGGCTTAGAGCGGCTATGCGGCCGTTTAGCCTCTGAACTTCTTTTACTTTCCGGGGTGGTCTCATATCTAGGATGGCTTTTATCTTGTCTGGGTTGGCCTCAATATCGCGCCGGTTGACAATGTACCCTAGGAACTTGCTTGATGTGACACCGAAGACACATTTGTTAGGGTTCAGTTTCATGCTAAATTGACGTAGGATTTGGAAGACAGAATCTAAGTCTTGTATTAATTCCTATGAAAACTGCGTCTTGACGACCATGTCATCTACATAACATTCTATCTTCGTGCCAATCAAGGGCCGAAACAGCCTATTTACAAGTCTTTGGAAGGTTGCCCCGGCATTTTTTAATCCAAAGAGCATGACCTTGTAGCAATATAGGCCAAACTCGGTTATGAAGCTGGTTTTTTCCTCATCGGACTGGTCCATCCTTTGGTTGTAGCTCGAGTAGGCGTCTAGGAAGCTTAGCAACTCATGTCTTGAGGTCGCGTCCACTAGGCGGTCAATTCTGGGGAGGGGGAAGCAATCTTTCGGGCAAGCTCGGTTCAGGTCGGTGTAGTCGACGCACATGCGCCACTTGCCGTTTGCCTTTTTCACCAGCACTGGGTTGGCTACCCATCTCGGGTAATGGACTTCCCTTATGAAGTCTGCTGCGAGGAGCTTTTCGACCTCCTCGTCGACCGCCCTCCAGCGCTCTGGGGCTAAGTTGTGTTTCTTCTGTCTAACGGGTCTAACTACAGGGTCAGTATTAAGTTTGTGAGTTATCAGGCTGGGGTTAATACCAGGCATGTCGGCCGCGGACCAAGCAAAAATATCTAAATTTTGAAGTAAAAAACTCACCAGTTCGGTTCGTAGTGGTTCCTCAACGGAAGCACCGATCTGTAGTGTGCGAGATGGGTCTGTAGCCGAAGTCGGGACTGCGACTGTTTCCTCTGTGGGCGAAGCTCGTTCCTCGCCTTGCTCCGTAGGCCGCTCCAGTTCAAGGTCGTTGGTCACCTTGGTTTTCCCTTCAGGGTGGCAACATAACACTTGCGGGACTCGAGCTGGTCACCCCTGCGCTACCCCCACACCGAAGTCTGTAGGGAACTTTATTGCCAAATAGTATGTGGAGACCATTGCTCGCAGGATATACGTAATTAGCCACCCTATTATGGCATTGTATGGGGAGGGGGTCGTGACCACCAGGAAATCATGGTTGAGTCTGTCCGCACAAGACCATGTGCCGACTTCCACAGGTACTGTTATTTTTCTGAGGGGCTGACTTCCTCTCCGCTGAAACCCACCAGAGGAGTGTTCGCGGGCTTCAGCTCGCTCCTCTGTAACTGTAGCTGGTCAAATGCTGACTTGAAGAGGATGTCCGCCGAGCTGCCCGAATCTACGAGTACATGCCTGAACTCGAAGTCACTGATCCTTAGTTTAATGACAAGCGCGTCATCGTGGGGGTAGTGGACCCCTCGTACATCGTCTTCCGTGAAGAAGATTGACTCTTCAGTCTTTGGTCTTTTTGGGGGGTTTTGTTCCTCTTGGGCCGCTTCGCGAACTGACATCCGGACCGCTGCCGAAGTACACTCTGCTACCACCTAACCTCCCGTAATTACATGGATGGTTCCCCGAACTGGCCTCTCTTCCGGAGGCTGTCGCTGTAATGGTTCGGCTGGTAGCACTATTCCAGCCCCGCTGCCCTACTGGTTCAAGGAGCCATCTACGTGAAGGATCCAAGGCTCCTCATCCCAGTTCGCGTTTGGCCTAACCAGGAGAGATGCTACACTGGCTGCTACTTTACGGGGTTCAGACTCTATTGAGTCCTAACTGTCAACAACCTTGCCTCTGACCGGGGCTACAGGGAGCCTGAAACAGAGAAGATGAGGAAGCTCTGGGGGGAACCCGGTATCAATGCTCCGAAGCTCAAGTTAGAATTCTTAGGCAAGATAAAACCAGATGGCGCAAAGTTCACATACCTTGTTCTTGGGGGTTGGGAGCCTTTTATAGCCACCTCGTGCACTCACTCCTAAGCTTCTGTTAGGTCGGGTACGATTACCTCTGGTCTCTTGCCAACTCGGGTGTCATCCCCTCTGCTGGATAGAACCGCCACTGCTCCCTTTTGTTGGAGCCGTCTTTGCGACTGGCGATGACGGTGGCCGGTGGCAGTGGTAGGTGACTGTTGAAGTGCGGCTGTCAAGCGTCAGATCCCAAGTCAGTCAGGTGCGCTGCCCTTGGATACGGACCTCCTCGGTGTTAGGTATGGTACGTTTGTTCAGTTCGGCGTCTCGGAGGCGAAGTGCTGGAGTGGCGAACGAGGTGAAGTCTTGAGTTCGGATAGGGGAGTGTCCCGAACTGCCATGAGATGGGTCAGTTCGGGTCACTGCGTTGTGTGGCTCGGGGCCTAAGGGAGAGTTCGGGCTCCTCGTAAGGAGGTCGGACTCCTCGTAGTGAGTTCGAGCTCTTAGTAGGGAGGTCGGGCTCTTAGTAGGGAGGTTGGGCTCTTAGTAGGGAGTTCAGGCTCCTAGTAGGGAGTTCGGACTGCTGGTTTCTTCCCTTTGGTGCTTGCGCCCTGGGTGCGCTGTTGTGCCGAGCTGTTTGCCTTTGCCACATGTTGAGTGATTACGAGGTCGGGCCAAATCTTCCTTCATCATATTGTATTCTTTATTTTGAGGAGAAAGGTGCGTAGGATAAGAGAGAAGCCATTTCTGCTTCTTTCTTCCTACTGTAATGATGACATTTGGTCTTTTGCCTCTTGCCATTTTGCTCGTCAATGGTGGGGCTGTTATTTGGATATCTAACGGCTAGCATTAGGATATAGGTTGATTTTGATTCATTTATATCCATATTCGAATCGAACATCTGTTTGATTTATAAAGAAGAGTCTAGATCTCCTACTAACAAAATGCATTCCAAACCCCTACGACCCTACCAAACACAACCCCTATGGTATTACGTTGGTACGGTGTCAAATTATCAGATTGGCTTAATGATCGTTAAGAAAAAACACCCTATAACGATTCAATATAATGATAAGAGCATTTCCTGATCCAATACAACTTATTATGTTAACAGAGACAATTGAAAAAAAAGTTTCATTTAATCATCTAATCGATTGTTCCATGATGAAAAGAGAGAGGTTGAGAAAACATCTATTCCTTCATTCAATTCAAATTCGTGATTTGGGCAAACCATTTGATACTTAACACGTGTTGGCTCTAATCAATGAAGATGTTTGTCATGTAGGTGCTTTTGGAGAAGATCAGATAAGGCGAAGAATAGGTTCCACAACAGTCTTATTATTATTTTATTTGTTTTATCCAATTACAAGTGTTAACTGTTAATTAAATAAAATTGAAAATAAAAAACATAACAAAGGGTAAAAATGAAAAATGAAAATCAAGCTTTAAAATAGAAAACATGATAAAGGATAAAAATCAAAGTGAAAATTAGGCTTTTTGATGAAATATTGTCACCGTCCACATTTTTATAAATGGTAAAGAGATTATCCAATTACAAGTATTAACGGTTAACTGTTAATTAAATAAAATTGAAAAAATAAAACATAATAATATAAAGGGTAAAAAACAGAAAGTGAAAATAAACTTTAAAATACAAAATATAATAAGGTTCCCATCATGTCATCATTGACCATTCTTCGCAAGTATGTGAATGGGTCGGGCAGACCCGTTAGCACCCAACCAAACCTGACCCAATTATAATAGGGTTGGGATTGGTTTTTTAACTTAATTTTTTAGTTCATATATAATCAATTGAGACCCGAAACAGATCAAGGGTATTTCTCTAAAACTTTGTCTGTTTTTTTTTTTTTTCTTTTTCTCTTTTTTTGGTATTTCATTCATTGGAATACATAATTCTCGATTTTGTTCATGTATTTAGACTTCGGAGAACACTATATGGGTGGAAAGAGGAGATATATATGAGGCAAAGATTGTAGTTGATTGACTCATATGATCATATCTACAATAGGGGTATATAGGCCTATATCTTTGCTTATTATTATTATTATTATTATTATTATTATTATTATTATTATTATTATTATTTGTATTTGTTTTTCTTTTGAAACTGTTTCAGAGGAGTCTATTTAAGGTCAGTCTACCCTCTGAACCCCAAAACATTCCTTGTAGGTGTGTATCGAAAAACTATCGATACATATCTAAATTTTGAACCTTGGGTATAACTTGGTTGGTTCGGGTTGGGTTGAACATTTGTAAAATTTTTGAATGAGCCCAAACTCAAACTCGAGTCCGGTGTATTTTAATATCTTCAATTTGGGTGGTCCAGCTTGCACCCAGATCCAACCTTTGCATTTTCAGTGGAACCAACCTAATATAAAACCTCAATCTTAAGCAAAAATCTGTCAGCTGAGAGTTTTTATTTTGTTTTATTTATTAATTTTATTCCGGTTGATGAGCCCAATCAGCTGAGCTCGGATCCACCCAGAGCTTTTCCAAGGAAAAGCAATTTAAGTTGGCATCACTTGTACTTGTGGCTTCTCATCTGAGAGTAGGATTTATTATGATATAGTGAGAAGGGTTTCCTCTTTCTGGGCTCACAATTTATCTCTTTATCATAGTTGCAACTTGGAAGATAGAACTCTGAGCCCACTTTAGGGGAGTTCTGCTTCAGTCAGGGCAAATTTTGTTCAGGCAGCCTTTATTGTCTTGCATAGAGAATATTTCCATACTTATATGCTTTATTTCATGAGGAAATATTCTCAATGCAAAGTTGAAAATCACTTTAGGAGATAAAACCTATACTGGAACCCTGGTTGTTCTTAGGGATATTAAAAAAAATTCTAACATATAAACAAACGATTCTTAAAATGAACTTTAACCCGGCTCATGTGAGACACTACCCATTAGAATGGCAAATGAGAATGCAAATGTATGGTGCAAAAGTTCTTTAATAAAGTGGATTTCTCATTATTCAGTAGGTGTGGAAAGGCTACTCTCCAACTATGTAATGTAGCCTGATTTGTTCATTTTTTCTACAAAAAATAAAGGAGTTTGGGCCCAAATGAGTTGTCTTCATTTGCACAACTGCGCTTTCATAGTTCCCGTGTGAAGAAGAGAGTGTGCATTCCCGCTTTAATAATCCTCTTAGCCATGGTTTTCAAAACCAGGCCGGACCGGATGGTTGGACCAGAAAAAACGGGAATCAGTCAGGTGACTGATTCCGGTATTTTCCAAAACCGAATTTTTGCCAAAAAAAACATTAATTTGGTCAGCAAATTGTTGATTCGGGCAATTGAACCATTTGAACCATTCAACAATTTTGACTGTTGAATGGTCTGATCATTCGACTCGAAACCGGACCCTTGACCGGTTCATTGTCCGGATCGGTTTTAAAAACCTTGCTCTTAGCCACTTCAATAATTTTACTATGCGTGAATCACACGACCCATCATTCAGGGCCTGTTTGATTCACAGTTGGAATTGGAATTAAAATCGAAATCCTCCAAAATTGGAATCAGAATAGTCAATTCCTATAATCTGTTTGGTTCAGATAGGAATGAAAATGGGAATTAAAATCAGCAGGAATGGGATTTCATTCCCAAGAGAAGGATAGGAAATGACTATTCCCTCAAATGGGGAAATACCATTCCAGCAAGAATGGGAATGGGATTCCAATTCCATCTAATCAAATTGTTGGAATCGGAATAGCCCATTCCAATTCTGATTCCAGACTCCTATACCCACGAACCAAACGGGACCTCAGTCTTGACAACACATTTCAGGATAAACCCAAGAGACTCCCAGTGTTCTGTAAAAAAACAAAATATCACGTAAAACGACGTTGGATTCAAACACCGGCGTGTTTAAAAATCACTAGGGGGTCTCAGGTTTGTCCTTGACCAAACTTAAGTTCTTTAGTCTCGGCTTCCTTCCAATGATTTCCTTTGAAAAAGGGGATACAAGGTGAAGGGTAAAGATGTTATTGCTGCATTGTCAAATTTAATTTTCATGACATGCACACAGAGCCCAAACAAGTATCCCATTTAGGCTTGGTTTGGAAAGAGTACAAATGCAAATATATACAGTATAAATATATACAAAATAATACAAAATATAAAATTTTACACTTTACATATTTGTATTTATATTCCTTCCAAACAAGTATCCCATTTTACACTTTACATGGATAGAGAGGGAGAGAGAGTGAGAGAGAGTGAGAGAGCGGTTAAAGTTCTGACCAATCACAATCATACCTGTGAATTTTGATGAAAACCCATTACCACTTTTATGATGCCCGTTGATTGGTTATATGTTTTTCTGTATGATATTTTTCTGGCATCATAGTCAAATACTCAAATGCATAAAACAGCATTATCATTAGTGACACATAGACCATGAAAAGAGTTTCTTTTGTGGACCATGTAAAGGACAGTCAGTGCATGAGGTTCCCACTAATATAGGGTCTGGGGAGGAGTAGATGCACTCATGTACACAGCTTTGCACCTGTATTTATACGAAGAGGCTGTTTAATTTCAAGATTTGAACCATGATAACTCAAGTCAGTCCCAATAGAGTCTGGAGCATAAGTTAACCCAAAACAAGTCTTACCCTTAAGATTGTTTAGTAAAAAACGGCAATTAGAAGCTCAATGAAACTGTTATATGGTCCAATTACATTTGAGATTGAATCTTCTGGTAGACATGGTAGACATAGGAAGGGTCCCATCATCTGAGAAATGGTGATCGAGTATGGGTACCATCTATCCCATACCCCAAAAGTGAATTAGTGTTGCTAGGAGCACTTGCACTCAACTATACTTCATATATATGATTCTCATGAAAGCTTAGAGTTGCATGAAAAGGAGCAACATTCTCATAAAATCTGTGTTGATGTCTCTTATGTTGGTTGCTCAGTCTACTACAGGTTTCATTGTCAGATCTCCTAAATCTTTTTTATCAGTAGGTCAGTCTTGCATGGTTAATGGTCCAGAAGAGGCAGAAGGGTGGGCGATTCTTAAAGGGCTCTTGCTTTTGGCCTCTGCATGATTGTGATCAAACTCGTCCTTCATGGTTATTTAGCCTCAGTTTGAAAGGACTACAGACACAAATATATACAGTACAAATACATACAAATTAATATAAAATACATAGTTTTACACTTTACATATTTGTATTTGTACTCTTTCTAAACTGAACCTGGAAGAAATACAAATGCAAATATATACAGTAAAATGCATGCAAAATAATATAAAATACAAGATTTGCACTCTACATATTTGTAGTTGTACTCTTTCCAAACTGAGCCTAATTATATGTATGTTCACAATAAAGTTTTTATATAAGAATAGAGATTGTACTACTGCAGCCCATAGCCCCATATGATAGCTCAGAAGGCTCATACCGATGGTTGTATAGCACTCTCCACCGGTTTGGTTAGAACCAGTTATTAGTTATTAGTAGTTTTTTTAGTGGGCATTGCTCCATAAAATAAAGGGGAAAAGTCTGGCTATTTGAAAAAGAAAAAGAAAAAACAGCCGGAGATGTTTGGAATGTTCCTGCAAATAACATTTTATCATGAGTGTGGGGGTGAAAGAGCTTTTGCATCCAATATTTCTTTTAGCAAAAGATACATACAAGGAACACTGTTTGGAGTTAATGCTCATGTGCAAGAAGCTCCTAAGTCTTAAGCAGCTGCCTAAGCTGTTTTTCCCACTCAGTCCCATCAAGTGTTCGCTTGTAATTGACTACGATATGCAGCTTTGTGAACAGCAGATCCCTATTACCCAAATAGCCCAGGGTGCTTTTTCTAAACAGCCAATATTTTTCCTCATAATATATCCAATTCAATGGCTTAGTTTGATGGTTCAAGTGGTATTAATCTTATAGGTGTTTGTGCTTTTGTTTTGTATGAAGCTCACAAGCACCCCTTAAAATTTATGATAATATAGGACTAAGGGTGCAACTTGAATAGGCTTAAGTTAGGTTTATGTCAAAATTTGAATGGACTCGGCCCAAAGGCCCAATCCCAGAATAGTGTAAAATGTTAATTTGCGTCAATCAAAATTGCACCCCTAACTGGGACCAATCGGCTCAGTTTGGAAAAATATAAATGCAAATATATAAAATGTAAAACTGCAAATATATACAAAATAATGCAAAATGTAAAGGTTTAGCGTTCAACATATTTGTATTTGTACTCCTTCCAAATAATCCGAGACTGCAATCCAAAGTTCACATCTAAATTTCAACTGTGAGCCATATGCTGGGCCTCTTCAAATTTATTAAATGCATATCTGAGGCCCAGGTCACCCACAGTCTATCCAGAGGACACTGCCCGTATGTTGAAAATATCTTTTTTACATGTATGTTGTCATTTATGGGAGATATCAACTGTAATGTATTGCGGACGGTATATTTGGGTTGAAAGGATGAAGTCCCAATTTTAAGTGTCCCTTTGATAGGGCTAATATAGCTGATGCAACTCAATCTAATAAGTGAAATATCATATTGACAGGTCATTCCCAGCATTTAAGCTATGTTTGGTTTAAAGGAAAATGTAGGGAAAGGTAGGTGATGAAGGGTAATTTGGTCCTCCAATGATATCACGATATGTGGCATTGCAGAATAGTAGAATGACACCTCGACACCACGTAAGAAGATTCTAGGAGCACTTCAGACACTTTACAATTGCATCGATGACCTCAACACCACCCTATTAGGCCAAATTGCAAACAGTTAGGCAAGACCTCAAGTCGACGTAAGAGGCGACCTGTTTCCACCGATTTGACCTGACTCCGGTTAGCAACCTGCTTGACGTGCCGAGCGACCTCCCCCCTTAAATAGACTATTACCTCCGAATTCCCCAAGATCATGACACCATGTGTGAAGAGTTGGTTATCACCCCGTTCGCTTCGATTAGGATTGGATAAACATTATCTACTTATGTGGAGTCCACCTCCAAGTGTGAAATTACCTCCGAACCAGACATATTGGAGATCCTGGACGCATTTCGTGAGGCTCACAACAACTCACCTATATAATGGCCTCACCTCCAACCTCATAAGGTATGCACGATTTAGCACACTCTCTCTCTCTCTCTCTTTCTAACTTTCTAAAAACTCCAGTTTGCTAACTTAAGCATCGGAATGCCCTTCACAAAGTAAAGCAGCCCAGGTACACTGATCTTATCTCTCTTTCTTTACAGCTCGACCAAGTGACCTACCTAGTCCGATGCCCAATTAGTCCGCCAATAGGGAACACAAAATCGGACACCATCAGTAGGGAAATCTATACAAAGTTTATAAAGATTTCCCTACCTTTTCCTACTTTTTCCTTAAAACCAAACACAACTTTAGCTAATCTAAATTAATAATGGCTACCTAGTTAGAAAGATATGGGATGCTTTTTGGGCTCAGTTTTAGAAGAATGTAAATGTAAATATGTACGGTGCAAATACAAAGTTTAAAAATGTCATTTACAAGCTAGCAGTAATGCCTTACTTGATAGAATCTCTGACTTGTTGAGTGGAGACCTAGGATCAAATTCTGTTGCCACCAGGGTTGGGGGTTAAAGGGAGGGGCCAGTGCATCACCTCATGAAAAAAATAAATCGCTTACAATGTACATTTTTGTATTTGTACGTACCGAGATTTAGTATTTATTATTCTTAATATTGATTCGTATTTGCCATATCTGGTTTCCCGTTTGAAGAAAAGACTTGAAGAAACAAGGAAAGCAGGCAGGATAAAGATTTATGGATATGTGGGGGAGATGTTTATTGGGCAGTCTCATAATTAGATACCAAAATAAAGTCTCATTACATGTAGACCTATTTATGGACTGGACTAGGACTGAGCTTTTACACTGTTTTGGCCTCGGGCTTCATCTCAGGACCGTTCAAATTTTGACAAACAATCACCATTACTCCAAGAGTCTGTTTGGTTTGCAGTTGGAATTCAAATTTGAATCAAAATCAAAATCTTTCCGAATCAGAATCAGAATGATCTACTCCCTTGATCTGTTTGGTTCAGACAGGAATTGAAATGAGAATTAGAATAAGATAGAATGAGATTTCATTCCCAATGTGGGTGGGGAAGGGAATGGCCATTCCCTCAAATGGGAGAATATCATACCACCAAGAATGAGAATGGGATTTCCAATCTGCCCAACCAAACAGTTAGAATTGGAATGCCATTCCGGTTCCAATTCCAGACCCTTATTCCCACAAACCAAATGGTCCCTGATTGTATTATCATCCAGCCCCTCCCTCCAAATCAAAATTCTGACGAACAACCACCACCACCACCTCCCTCAGCTCCTCAACACTCCCAATCATGGTAGTGTTGGCAGCTACATAGCTGCTGCCGATGCCTCCGCCCAGTTGGGTGATTGCAGTGCCAAGACGTTAGATGCTACAGACTTGATGCCTTATTCTTTTCTGAAGCATTTGAGCAATTGCATGGTTCAGATAAAAAGAATTAAAACAGATTAACGAATTACTATGGAAAGTTTTAATTTACTTCATTGTCACATAGACTTATTTTCCTTTCTCACTCACTCTCACTCTTTATTGATTTAGTGAATCAGTTGACGAATTTATAACTTGAATATACTTTTTTTGGGTATTTTGAGTTGTTTTTAAACTAAAATTCATTGAGAAACACACCGAAAACATACAAGAAGGGAAGCTTCCTAACCTGTACTTGTTAATGTGGAGGGACCTTAAAGTTGTTAAATATATATGAACTTATTTAACTTTGCCACTTCAACTGCCGTATGTTGTTATTTTGGCTCAGTTTGGAAAGTGTGCAAATATAAATATATAGAGTGTAAATACATATAAGATAATACGAAATACAAGTTTTTGTACTCTAAATATTTGTATTTATACTTCTTCTAAACTGAGCCTTTGTTACAAGAAAAATTCTGCAACAGCGATTCAATACTCATCAAGTCTCAAGTCCAAACAAAAAACCAACTGCACATGGACATGGGTTGATGGGTCCCTTATAACTCGTCGTATATCCGGTCCAGGTCTTAGAGATCAAGACCCACCATTGGATGGGTCCCACCTGATAGCTCGATCTCGATTTGGCCGGAAGAAAAGAACATGTAGAGAACATTACAAGCATGTGGTTTTAGTGCTTTTAGTTTGGTTATTATAGCAACAAATTAAAAGGTTTTCCTTCATCACCGATCATTTCAATGGTTGTTAGTGGTTGGAATACGTGGTAAACCCGCACTGACCCGACCCTATCGGGTTAGGGTTGGGTCCGGATTAATCAGGTTTTGGGTCAGCTCAGGTTGGGGGTGACCCACGCTGAATCCAACCCATTGACAATATAGCTTTGAATTATTAATTTATATAGTGTTTATTGAGTGTAGGTGTACCATATATGAGCTGGGGCGAAGTAGGTTCAGTATCTCTTCTCTATTTAGTCGGGTCCTGTTAAATATGGCTTTGGTTCGGGTTCCGGATGAGACAAACCCGTATTGAAAGTAGGTATGGTTCAATGGATTACCCAAACTAAATCGGTCCCAACTATAGGGTCTGCGTCTGTATTAAGCGTCCCAGTTATTATTAGGTCGGGATTGGCGTTGGAACGGAAGAACCAGAAGGAAGAAAGCCGTCATTGATTAGAGGTGCGATTTGGGTGGGTTTTGGATTAGGCTTTTGTCAAAACATAAATGACCCAGCTCAAAGGCCCGGGCCTGAAGAAATGTAAATGTTAACCCGGACCAACCCGAGTTGCACCCCTTCAACAGGTTCAGGTTGTCTCTTCTCTCTGGGCTGAACCCTAAGCAAGAGAAATTAGCCAATTAGGATCTATTTTCTCCTGACAGATCGCTCATTACGCCACCTCACAGCCACGTACTAAAAACATTTTTCCATAAATAGCACAAGAGATATTTCCGATATACGATTAACACATACCGTGAAATCGGTGTGAGGAAGGAGGAGATGCGGACTCAGGCAAGAGAGTCCCTCTGAAACTGTTCCTAGTCAAAATATTGTGGCCAACTACTTTCCCGAGATTGTGCATCAGTGCATGTGAGTCCATGACTTTCTATGGTTACAAATTAGCATGGGATGGGCTATTGCCCTATTGGGCTTCCTCAGTCGAACCGAATTGGCTGACGCTTCATTTGGGTTGCCCACATTAGGGTCTTGCTTTTAATACATGGACAAAACACTGCCCAAGCCTGAACTGTTTTTTCCTTTTTCGCTGGGTTAAAATAAAAATAAGAAAAGGATGGCAAACCGGACCCGGATCTAGATCCGGTCCGGGCCCTTCTGATTTGCCACTTATACGTCAACTTCAGCCATGGTGTAGCTGACGCAACCAAAGTCCAACAAGTCAAATTTAATATCATATGAATGTAAAGTCCAACGTGCTTAACCGCATATAGTGCGTGGAGGGAGATATTCATTTTTCAAAGGGGGCATTTCTGTATTTCAATCAAAATGACGGGGGTATCCTAGACAAACCACACCTCAGACAAAAATAATAAAGAGCGCCAGCTGGCAAATAATCCCACCAAGAAGAACCCTAGACAAACCACACCGCCGTCGCCAGCACGCGGCGAATATCGAGCGAGCGCGTCACGAAATTGACGCGGTCCTGATTCAACGCCAATATCAGAGGAACGGGGGTCCTAATTCAATGAGACTCATAATAAATCTTATGCACTCACATCCGTCAGATTCGAATCTAATGGCCCCGTACTCCTTTCTTAAAGCCCGTTAGATTCAGCACTCAATTGACCGAACAATCATTTGGCCGAATTGGGTATTTGGGTCATCGTCCTCCGTGCAGCACATCTCCATCACATCACTTCTAACTTAAAAAACAAAGCAAAGAAAGAGGGGAAAGTGTTGTGGGGGAGAGAGTAGCCTTGGACAGAGAGAGAGAGTAAGAGATGAAGCAGATTGAATACAGGACAGACTGGCCTATAAATAAGGCACCCTCTCTGCTCCAAATTCTCCAAGCTGTTTTCATCATTTTCCCATTTCATGGGCTCTCACATCTGGGATGTTTTCTAGCATCTAGCTCTGTAAAAGTTCTTTTTTCTTTAGTTGTTTCTCCTTCTCTTTCTCTTCTTTCTTCTCCTCCGATTAGAAAGAAAGCAGGAGAGAGAGAGAGAGAAGGAAGGGAGATATCTGTGGAGAAGGAGATGAGCAAATACGTGGAGATATTGGATGCTTTCAGAATTGCAGCGAGGATTCACTCTCACTGCCCTCAAACGGCTCGGATGTACTACCGCCCTCCGTCCAACGCCGATGACCAAGACAGCCAGCTGCAGCCTCTCGACCTGCACTCTCATGATGGCACTGCCGTCGTCAGCAACGCAGCCTCTGATGTCTCCGCCCGGCTGGGTGGTTGCGGGGCCAAGGCTATCACCTTCGATATGACGGACTTGATTCTTTACTCCGTCGTATGACCGACCGCATACACAGTTTAGAGGAAAAACCAAAAAAATAAAAGCAAGCAAAAGATGCCATTCTTGGGGAGTTTCGGTTCATCTTATTTGTTTATAGCTCCCCCTCACAAACATAGATTCTTTGTTTTCTTTCCCTTGTTTCTGTGATCTGTCATTGTTTCTCTCTGTTCATTTGTTCTCCATCTAATATTTGTTGAATGAATGAATTGAGAGAGAGAGAGAGCTCTCTACTCTTCTTACAGTTTGTTTATATGTTTTTTCTTCTCTTAAATCGTTTCTGGGGCGCTGTTTTCTGATGGGTATTGTCTATTGTGTGGTTTGAAGTTTGAACAATAAAGATGGAAACATGATTGGTCGGTCTATGTATAAGTCTCCTCTGAAAACTGAAAGCAATTAAACCACTCAACGTCTCGTTAGGGTTTCAGGAGAAGGAATAGCGTTTACCTTTTCTTTGATAACTCGAAGAGCGTTTACCTTGAGACGATGGCTTAATTTCCACGTTAAGGTGGAAAATTTTATTTTTTGTTTGAAGGAAAACGTAGGGAAAGGAAGAAAAAATAATTTAGATTTCTCTGTGTTTCCCTTTTTTTTTCTCTACCTTTTCCTTTAAATCAAACATAGCCTTAGGGTTTAGATTTGGAATAAACTGATTCTGATGGTCTTGAGGAAATATCAACCGTCCATTAATAGTCAATATATATTTTTAATCTCTTTGCTATTTCTATAGTTCATTTTTGAGATTCTTCTAGATTGTTTGGTTGGTTGGGTTATGTGGGGTCCCACCATGCACGTTGCTAACCTGCTACCACGCGACATGTGAATGGAAACGTCAGTAGGTGTAGAGAGGAGGCGTAGGTTGAGTCAAGCCCAGCTAACCCTTTTTTGGAGTTTGGACGGAGTATTAGTTGGAATTTCTGAGTCTGTATCATCTTATTATTAATTAATTATATTATTAAGATTAATATAACAGGAAATTGTGTGAACCGTGAAGGACTGAAGGGGATGGTTTTGAGGATAGAGATGGTTTGCAAGATGTCTGATTCCTTTCACACGATGGACTGTTCTTTCTTTATGTGGTAAGCCGTAAGCGCACGTTTTGTAAGGAACTAAGGATCGTTATTTTGTATGAGGGCCCCTTTGGGTTGGGAGGGTTGAAGTTTTGAATCTTTTGATAAGTTGCTTTCACTTTGGGAAGCCAATTTTGTTTTTCTTTTTTTAGCATGACAGGGCTTTTGGGATTTTAACCAAATATAACTTATAAGTTATTCATGTGGGGTTCCAAAGCTAGAAGTCATAATGAACAAGAGGAGTGGTTCAGTTGGTATATTAGCTAGTTCACTCTAGCAAGGTTCAAAATATCGATACGCCGGTAGGGGCGTATTGGGCCATATCGGTACTTTGTTTTATTTTTTATTTTTCAAAATCGGTTCAGGGGGGACGGTTTAAGGCTCCTCTGCCCCCTGAACCGATCAGAACCCCGATACACCCCTTGTAGGAATGTATCGGGAAGCTCTCAAAACGATACATATCGGCTAATACAGGCCGATACATATTGATTCTTTGAACATTACACTCTAATATAGACGTCTAGAACTTGTAAGCAATTACTGTTTGGTGAAAAGTGAAAACCCTAATAAACCCAAAATAATAATCTAACAATCAAAAACTTGATTTTTAGGTTTAGTTTGGAAGGAGTACAAATACAAATTTGTAGGGTGTAAAACCTTGTATTTTGTATTATTTTCTATGTATTTGCATAGTATATATTTATATTTATACTCCTACTAAACTGAGCCTTTAAGTGATTTCTATGATGAAAACAGCTCAACCAAAGCTTCAGCCCACCCAAAACACAGCATTGAAGTGGGGTCTTGTATGTACATATACAGAAAAAATCGGAGCTGTTGGGCGAGAATTCCCATAAATTCAAAATTTATAGTCAGTAAAAGAATATTCTTGATATAAAATGAATAGAATACTTTAAGGCAAAGGAATATAAAAACATGAATAGAGAAGGGAGTCCTAAAAACATTCAGCATTCAGAAGAGGTTGTCAGTAGAATTAACCTTGCTTGGAAAAAAGAAATGGGATTAACTTGACATCTTTCCAAAGTATAAGACATCACTGCCTACGTCATGTGTGTCATAGCCTAATTTGGCCTGTGAATACGTCCCCCCCTTCACCCAAAAAGAACAATGAGAAATATGACAATCAACTGCGAAGTCTAGACTCTTGAAAATAGTTATAAGCCATCTCTATTTCTTATAAACACAAAGAAAAATAAATCTTAAAGACAATTCCGTCGAGCATGATTTTAGGTATTAGAATCACAAAAATAAGACAACAGAACCACTCTCACTTGCTTTCACAAAAAACTTCAAAAAAGAAAAAAAAAAAACCACTCTCACATCGCTTTTATTGCAAATTGCAACCCTCATGGATCATAATAATCGGAAAGAAAGGATCTTAGATTGAGTTCAGCTTTCTAAAAAATCGGGAAAAAGAAGAATTGGGTTGAACTTAAGTTGCTATGTTTTTGAATGGGGCACAATTTAACCTGGTAAATTGGTAGAGAAGCCAATAATGATGGTTCAGCAGCGACTTGTTTCGTGCCTTTATCTGAACATTCTTCAACAATATCACACGTCCAATTATTAACTTTCAAAAGTGTGGAGTGTTCTCAAATATGTTAATTTTTCCCCTTTTTGTTGTGATTTCAAGAAAATGGAACTGAAATCAGCATCATCCAAGACTTATCCCATGGGCTTGGCTATATTGAATCCTATTTCACCAGTTTATTCTATTTAAAGTCATGCCCACTATTAAATTATTAGTGTTTACTTACTTTTTTAGCCTATCCTATTTCTTCCGGTCACTTCAACTTGTAATGGATCACTTCTTCTAACAAGTGCTATCCGTGGTTTTTTGTACACAAACAAATCATCTTAATCTACTCTCTCATTTTATCTAATGGAGATATCCCCAAGTTCCTACAAATGACTTCATTCTTAATCCTATCTTTTCTATGTTTTCCACTACTCCATCTCAGCATTTGCAATTCTACCACACTTTTTTAGGACATGCTTCTTGATTGTTCAACACTTTGCTCCATATAGGATATAGCATAGTTGGTCTTACAACTGTTTTATAGAAATTTCCTTTTGGTTTAATTGTCATTTGCTTATCACTTAAAACTCCATACGCATCCTTGTTATGAATTATTGAACTAATGTACCTGAAATTGTCACGACTCACATTGAATTATCACTTGTTCTCCAAACCTAAGTTTTCCTTGATTTGCACTCTTACTATCACTAAATTTACATATCATATACTTTGTTTTAATCCTACTTATTTTGAAACCTCATCTCTAGGGCATTGGTCCATAAACTTAATTTGTGTTTAATTCTTATTAGTTTCCTCAATTAAAACAATGTCATTAGAAAATAACATGCACAATGGGACTTCCTGAAAAACAACCAAAAAACCCTCAGTTGCACTGTGTTTTTTCTTTAAATAAAAAATCTATTCTTAAATTTCTGGTTTCACATTTACGACTTTCTAAGATGATTTAATATTGTATTTTATAAAATATATGGCATTTAGATAAAGGTCTTAGTCAAATGGATAACATTTTTCTTCTTTTTAGATTTTATACTTTGGATGAAAGTCCACTAAAATATAGGTTGATATGATTCACAGGAGATTTAATCCAAAACTTGGAAGGCTTATAGTAGTTTGGTGGTCTGAATAGATCACTAAATGATAGCCATCCTCAGTCTTGTGGAAATATAAAAGAGACGTCTTTTTAAAAGCATCCCTTCTGTTGGTTTTAGGAACAAGAACAAGGGAACTTGTTCTGAATCAAATTGTTCTCTTTTTTTTTTTTTTTACTTTTTTGAAAAAACATAAGTTGAAAAAAGTTTTTTGCCTTATTTTTTTGGTTGAGGTGAATTTTTATAGAAACATAAAAAACATAATATTCATTCTGGTGAACATTCCCCCCATTGGTTCCTTTAGAAACCATTTTTTTTCCTCGTAACATCCACGAAACAAAAACATCGTTATCTCGTTGAAACTTGCAGCCTATGGTCCTATCTTATCCACCATTGGTATTCTTAAACTTGACACAACAAAAAAGAACTCTTGTCACAGAAATTGATTTTTTTTTATTTCAAAGCAGATGTGCTTGCATTTCATTGGGGTCGCGTGTGGTATAATCTTAGAAATTTTCTCGATAAAATTGCACTATGTTATAAGAGCAAAAAATAGACAATTCTGACAGCTCATGTTTATCATAACAATTTCAGAGAAAAGTATGCCACAAACATCTGCATATAAAAGATGAGAACAAGGTAGTTCTTTGATTTGATTTAAGGGAGAGAAGCCTTATGGGGTAACTGTGATCTGTTGGTGGTATTACGACCAATATCTCCCATGCTTGATAACTCTCATGAGCAGTGCTGCATCAATGGAGGCTCTCTCACAGTTACTGTACAACCAGGTTGAAACATCTGTAGTTTCATATGACCTAAGCCTCCTTTGAAAGAGCCATATAGAGGTCGTGATCTTCTGAAGCTGAAAATGTCATCAATTCGAACAGATTGTGGTTGAATACGTTCACTTTTGGCTAATTTATAGCCATCAGAATGTAAACCCCCATATACCTGTACACTGAGTATCTTTTTGCGAGGTGCACCCACCTTTATGTATTCATTGAAGAAATCTATCAATTCTTGTTGAGTCAGCTGCTCCAGTGCTGCAACCTGTTTATTGCCACAAGTGACTAAAGCTGACGACTATTTCCAGATTAAGGTGTTTGGTCATGGATGTAATATGCTGTAATTAGATCGTGCAGTAAGAAAATTCCATTTTATTTTATTTTTACTTGTTTCATTTGGGATGCAACGATTTATAACTATTGAATATGATATGCACTCCAAAGTGTTTGCTTTTGCGTGTCTTGGATCTAAGCAAGGTTTTGGAATTTGGATTTCCTATGGATCTGTATAAGGAACTGCAGAACTGGTCAGATCTCAACCACACATGGTAAAATCAGGCTAGTAACTCATAATTGAAATTTAAAAGAATACTAACATAAGCAGGATTTTGCAAAAATGAGCACCGGAAAGTAAAACATTGAAAACAAAAGTAGCAAGATACTAAAGTGGCTGAACTGATGACTTGTTGCTTAATCTCCTAGCCAACAAGTCATTAAGTAGATTTTTGAGCTCTTCAAAGCCTGAATCGTATGTTGGGTTGGTTACTATATTAATAAATATTTTATTCTATAACTAGCTTATCTACTAAAGGACAAAACAATAAGTCCATTCAATTCAGTCACTTAAGCTGTTATCAAATCTTAGGGGCTTGGAGGTTTGATGTCTGATCAACCTGATCTAGGGCCCAATTGAATGGCCAAACGGGAATTACACATAATAAGTACTAGGATTTGAAAAGGGAAGAACGTAATGTAATAATTTAAAACCTAATCCTCATTTCTCACCCAACAATTTGACATTATGTTTTAGTTGCAATGCACTTAACATAAGGTTGACCCCTACATCATATTTGTAAAGTAATGTATTCATACCTCAGATTCTTTCCTGTCAAATTTGAGGGTACCATAAACAATTTCTTTCCAGTAAAATGAAGATTCTTCCCTCAAATTCTTGTGCCTTTCAAGTTTCATATCTATGAGGGCATTTACATTGCTCTGTTTAATAAAAAAAGAAGAAAAATGTAATTAGCTAGACAGATCTGTGACTCAAACATGGTGAAGCTTTCTGAAATTCAATGAGATAGAGAAACCCTCATAAAACACTAATGACAAATAAATAACAAAATTTGGTTATAAGAATAATGCTAGCAAACAATGCTTTTCTAAATAGCCCAAAGACGCACTAAAAGACAGGATTGATCTACTTTATTACAGGTCCCACCATGCCAGTTTTGTTATTTTAGTGACAATGAGGTCAAGTTCCAACGTGTTGCTTGCTAGAATCCCCATTTATATGGAAGATCCAAATAAGGAAATTAGCTCCTAAAGAAAGTCACAACATCAGGATGAATTTAGGATACATTAGTAAGAACAATATTAGGCAACATGTCATGAAGATTAGAAGAGACCCTTATATTGGTAATCTAAATGCTGTCAAAATAGAAAACCATCAAATAAAACCTTCGAATATATGAACTACAAGTATTATAGGCATGGGTCACAAATCATTTTAGATGATTCAATTGTGTAATCAATCACAATCTTTAGAAAGCAATATGGTTAACATTCTTTCTTTAACATTAAACAATAAAGCCATTTATTAAATACACACAATTAATTCAGTTGGTGTGATATATTTGCTATTATATCTGCAGTATGGATATTGAAGTTGATACCAATGAGATGGTACCCTGATTGTGCAATACAAAAGTACTGGGCTCTATGCAACATAGAATAGTCCCAGTAGAACATCCCTGGGAATTTATATTCAAAGGCCTGCTTATAGCAATCTTCAAATTCAACACTTAGAAATCAGTAACACATTCAAGAATTTCTTTGTAAAGTAAATAAAAAGATAATTGGAACTCATCAAGTTTAAAAAATTCTCTCCTTGAAGGCTTGAACAGAGCAGGTCATCATCCCCTGAAATTTCTAGGGAGGTACTTTCTTGATTCAACTCTTCCTATGAAACTTACTGTCCTCTCCTAAAAATGTTGTCCTGGAGAAACTTTGTGGAAGGTGTTCATCCAAATTTCTTGAGAACCAGAGCATCTAGTTGAACCAGGAAAACTGGAGCAGACTCCATTCTGCCAAGTTTGGCAGTTTCTAGGTTAAACCACAAGGTTTCACCAAGGAAACTAGAACTGGAACCCCATCCTGGTTTTCTGATTCAGTTTTCATAGCATTGGTTTATCCTGGAATGGGGGCTATAAATCAAATGGTCAGTCAAAAGAAAATTGTGAAGGTTCAAAGGTTGATTAACTCATGCATGAAATCTTCTGCTGCTTATTTTTCTGTTTTACCCCGGCAACATAAACATGCTATTATTATACATGCTTTAAGAAGATTTTATCACAGAGGTATGACCATCTTAAGGATCTTTATGCTTTTCTCTTAGCTATAAGAAGAGAAAATATGGACTTACCTTTTTATTTTTATTTTGATAATGGATCTATCTTTTTGAACCTGGAATTTGCAATGCCGATTGAAAGTTGATATTGGTTCTTATTCTGAAGGAACAAACAACTGGAAAAACATACTTTCAAAATGATGGTCATGGGAAAAGATGTTAAGAAAGTTATTAGTGGTAATAGGCATCGATGTGGATCAATATAGAGTTTCCATCAAACCCATTTTCCATTTCAAGAGCAGGTTTAGTTGTGCGAGATTGGTGAAGCAATTGCTAATGGAATGAAGAAGTTGCTCCTTAAGACCACCGGACAATACAATCCGGCTACACACGTAAAAGCTAATTCCCTAACAGAAGAGATGTTAGATCTTTGCAGGACTGAAATTGGAACTCTCCATAGGGATAGATAGAGTCCAGCTTGAAGGATAAAGAAGGATCCTTGGGTGGTCATGAGAAGGATGCCTTCACACTAATATGGGAGGTAGGCATCCAAAAAAATACATCAAGGATGCCAGATCATTGGCACTTTAAATGAACAGTTCATTCAGATGGATTCCAAACTTGCAAACTTTCTTGTTGATGGCCTAGCTAGGGTAGGACTGGCTTCTTCGTTTTAATGGACTACAATAATGAGGGTAGCTAGTAGGTTTTAGTCGTACTTTTTTCATACAAGATAATCAGTATTGGTACCCTTGTTCCCTTTCTTTCAATCATAGAGATTTAGGACTGTTTTTTCATACTTCCTCTAACAAACCTTGACCTTATTAATGATCCTGAAAGAAGAGAAAACTTAACCTTGAATTCATCATTTGTCATCACATGAAGTTTGCTCTCAAACACCTTAAGAAATGCCTCAACTCTCAAATCTACCTCCTGTGGATCCTGTTAAGGCCAAAATTGATATTGTTTAGAAAAGGCCTAAAATGGTAACTGAAATGAAAGAAGAAAGGATATCATGATAATGATATGTTATACACCTTTTCTGTTGATTGAATAATAAATTGCAGTCCTCGAATACCAAAATCATTCCTACATGTGGAAAAAATCAGAAATTTTATTGCAAATAATATTTACACTGTGAAGGATGAAGTTTAGGGACAAGCAGGACATACCGCTGCATAAGAACAGTAATGTACCCAAGTTGCTCAACTGAGCGAAGTTGGTGGAAAGCTGCTTGCTTTGCAATAAGGGAAAACAGTTGAAGTTTCACATTCAACACCGAGTCATCTTGGTGAACCTACACATCAATAAGAGCAAGCAATTGAATTATCACATTCAACACTAAATTATTGGTTTAATTGCTGTCAATTAAAATATTATAGATTTGTAAAAGAAAGCATGATTCACAAACATATTAGTGCCAAGCCCAGCATAAGTTAGGTGAGCTTCTGCTGCCTATCCCCTTTCTTTACACATTACATACTCATTCAACATTTCGTAAATTCAATTTAAAGATTTTTTGTTCTTTTGAAACCTCTTAGAGATTTCCCACTTTTTAGAATTGAAATTTCCTTGAGTGTATTGGCAAACCTTGTCCAGAGGAAGTTGAGGAACATATAATAATTATCCCACCTACAAACATCATTCTTCTTGGGATGTACCTGAATATAGTGGACTAATGCAGAGTTCTTGTCACTCTGATTTAGTCCTTCGATAGGGTAGAAATAACTAAGACTGCTTTCAAGCTTAATAGTTCTAGTTGCCAAATGCTCAGAAGGGGATAACTGCTTAGATATGGGTTGGGGGCACTTAAAGAGAGTATCTTCAATATGCTTGATCACTGATTCTGCTTCATTTTGATCAAAATTTCCTGATAAAAGAAATGTTGGTGTTAAGTATCTAAACAAGGCTTACGTGTAATAGCCATTAAACAATAATTGAGTTTATAGAAATATGTTAACCTGCAATGTAACACTCTAAGAAAGCCCTTGAGAGCATCACAGGTGAAAATTTTGCAAGGTCATCGGCTTCAAGATGAGGAAGAGCTTCAAGTTTTTCACTCCAAGGCCATGAGTGATCCTCTAGAATTGTAGAGCAATAGTACAAAGCCTGTTGATATGGTTGTTGAAACTTGAAATTTTCATACTCCTTTGTCACACTTTCCTGATTAAAGAAAGACATAAAGGTGTCAATTACTTGCCTCATCTTGATTCTCTGCATACAAAATATGATGCTTTGTGAGTTTTAAGGACTTTAACCTTGAAACTACCATAAACGGTAGATTAATAAATTATACCTCAAGTTCTTGACAGAATTGTTCAGCTATTTACTATGGTTCTTGAAAAAGATTGTTGTAATTTGTAAAAAATTTAAAAATCAATAGTTCATAATTGGAAGTTTCAAAACTACCTTAATACTGATACAACAGTTAGCAAGACAATCGTAATTCTCTAAAGGTTCTGTGGAAATACATAACCCTGTCTGATCAATATCATCATCTAAGCCTTGTCCCTACTATATGAGGTAGGCTACATGAATCCCATTTCACCATTTCATTCTGTTCAGTGCCATATCCATTACTACAATACAGACGCTTAAGTCATTTCTTACTACTTCCGCCCAAGGCCTTTTTGATACCCCTAGATCTTCTAGCCCCTTCAATTTGTAATAGATCACTTTTTTCTAACAGGTGCTCTAGTTGGTTTTCTATGGACATGAACAAACCATTCTATTATAAGTTAATATAACAGAAAAACAATATGATTAATTTTCAAACAAGAGTTATTGCTTAGCATTACGGTGAAATCATGGGCTGACAAGCATGAAAATGTGGATTTACTATGAGAGCATCCTCTTGGTGCAAAAATGCCAAAGTTTAGGGTTCTATCCAATCTACCCCTCCCAAGATCCTAGATTGTTGGGATCATAATTAGGCAGTGGCCCTTTATTGACATGGGAAATTAAGTACTAACCCCTGTGGTATTGAAAAGTCCCAAAGACAGCACTAGATCATTGATTAGCAGAGTTTCCTTTTTGAAGCTGACTAAGCTGCATTAATTGCTGCACACTTGACAGGCATGGGTGTGCCAGTGTGCATTTGTGTGGTGGGTGCTGGAGAAAGTGGAACCACCACAGAAATCTATATATTGTTTCTTCTTTGAATATGGATTGATGGGAAAATAAAAAGTAAAAAAAAAAAAAAAACAACATGAATTAGACAATAATCAATAAGAAGCCATCCACTTACCTTGACAACCGCAAACCTATCCGGTTTTACTTTAAACTCAGCAATTTTTTGAACTACGGTTTCTAACAAGATCCTCATTTTGTGATTATAACCCAACACAATCACCTAAAAAGGGAAGCAAGAAAAAGTTAGAAAAAAACACAGATGAATTTATGGGAAAATTAAATATATTGGTGTTGATTAAAATTTAAAAACAATAAATAAATTGGCAAAGCAGGTGGACAAAGATAATGCTTAGAAAATCAGTAAAAGCGACCCAACATCATCCTCAAAAATTCAATTTTCTTGGTGTATGATTACAAGTTTTTGTTTTGGGGAGATCTTTGGGTTGGTAACTTGACTCTCATGGACCTTTTTCCCTCTTTGTACTCTCTCTCTGCTTTTAAGAACTACAATGCTTTGCTTCTTTCTTCCCCTCATCTGGTGTTAGTTGGGATTTAGGCTTGAGAAGAGGTCTGAGAGACCATGAGTTTGATCAGGTTGCCTTACTTCTATAAGTCCTTGATTCTTTTCTTTTTGGACCCTACCCTTTTCTCTTGTGCTTCTTTTTTCTCAATCTTGTGCTTGTATTTGCCTTTAAAGAAGTTTGGTTGTCAAAACCTATTCCACCCAAGGTTGGATCTCGTTGTTGGGAAGCTTTTTCATGAAAAGTTAAACACTTTAGACAACCTATAAAAAAGAAGACCCTTCTGTTGTCTCTCTACCAATTGGTGTTTTATCTTAAAAGCTAATAGTGAGAGTTGCTACCATCTGCTAATCACTTGTCCTGTTGTTGCAGGCTTTTGGGAAAGGTTTTTTTGCCCTTTGGTTGCAGGTGGTCTTTATCTTTGCAGATCAGTAGTCTATTTGACCATTCAACCTTTAGATGGCCTAAGAGAAGGGGCAAGATCTTGTGGAGATGTGCTAGGGTTGCCTTGGTGTGGACAGTGTGGGAGGAGAGGAATGCTAGAATTTTCAGCAATAAGGAAAGGAACAAGGAATCCATCTGGGACTGCACTTTAAGTAGGGCTATCCATTGGGATAAAACTATGAATATTTTTTCATTGCTTTCTTATGATGATATTTGGAGGAATTGAGGAGTTGTAGCAAGGAGCTCAGAATTGAACATAAAGCTGGCTAGAGCCTGGTACATCCTGAAGGTTTCATTAAGCTTAACTTTGATGGTAGCAGCTTGGGGAATCTGGGACCCTCAGGAATTAGGGGTGCTTAAGGAATGCAGATGGCAGTATAGTTGCTTTATTTTAAGGCCTATTGGTGTAGGGGACACTATTCAAGCTGAGTTTGAAGCTGTTTTGCAGGAGCACAACTTTGTAGAGAGTTGAACATTGATAGATTGCTAATTGAAGGGGATTCGAAGCTGATAATTGGGTGGCAAAGGAATCCAGACACTGTTGTTTGGACCTACAGGGAAGCTATGAAAAGATTCAGATGGTTGATCTCCAATATGACAATAAGAATTTTACTTATCAAAAAAATAATGACAATAAGAATTCAGTGGGAAAGGAGATTGACTAATGGGATAGCTGACTGTTAGCTAAGCAAGGGGTATATAGGGATCATCTTTTTTAGGCTCAATTGTAATTCGGTGCTTTTTGGGAGGCTGCATCTCACACCTCCTTTTGGGAAGTTCTTTGTATAATTTTCTTCTGCTGTTCTGTTAATAAAATCTTTTCTATTACCAATCAAAAAAATTAGGAACTTAAAGACCTTCTGAGTTGATTCACCGAGTACAACAAAAATTCTAAGATAAGACTTTACAAAAATGTTAAATGGATGGATAGCTTTATCAATAGGAATTGGATAAATTTTCAAGAACCAGAAACAGAACATAAGAATAAATATTTCTTGGAGAGACTAGAGAGATCAAAAAGTGGAAACATTGTCCAATGACCAATAGAACACTGATTAATTTCTAATAGAAAGTAAAGGTGCTTAAGGTCTGGAGAGGGAACAAAAGAACCTTCTTTCGTTCCCTTCTCAAGTTAGATCCCAAAAAAGCTTATGAATGGACTTGGGACTTTTTAGATGAGGTACTTGATAAGTGGAAGTGTGAACAATCTTTTTAGAATAGGGGTTCTTCACAGAGATTGAGAAAAGAAAAGGAAAAAAGAGTAACCACCAATCCAAGAAATTTGGGTGAGATAGGGCAACAAAATTTGAAAATGCAAGTTTTGAAATAAGACTCCAAATGGCAGCAAACCATTACAAATAGTTAAGTGGCTTATCTGTGGATAACGGAAGGTATTCTGCTCCCTAATCCTTCCATAGAAGAATGGGTACCAAGTGCTAAACCATCTTCAAACAATTTTCTTTTTTTTTATTTAAACTGGTATTTTATTTTTCAGTCTATAGGACCCTAGTCTTGATTATTAAGAAATTATAGAAAATCATGAGGAAATTCCTATTGAACTAGGGGACATCAAAAAGGACCATCTCATTAAATGGGATACATGGAAATAAGATTCAATAATGAAATAAACATGAAAACTGCAATCAATCTTAGAATAGAGAAGATTAGAAGAGCAAGAAGAAGAAAAAGAAGAGAGAAAAAGTAAGGAGAAGCAGAGGGAAGCATAGATGAGAGGTGGCTGCCCCATCCTTTTATTATTTATACTTTAGCGTAAATCAGTGTTCAAAGACAAATATGCCCTTAGTAGAGCGGTAACTATTAGAAAGAAAATAGACACCGTACTATGAGCCAAGGCCCAATAACTAATAACAAAAGGAAATAAATAAAATCTCAACTGCTATCAACTATCAACACTCCCCCGCATATTGGGAAAAGAAGTTAACCATTCCCAACTTGCATAGATCATTTTCCAAGTTATTCCTGGCAACTCTTTTAGTGATGACATTGCAAATTGCACTCAGATTAAACACGTGGCAGTCAGATTTCTCCTGAAGACATCCTCTCCCTAATGAAGTGTCTGTCCACCTCGAAATGATTATTCTATCATGCTGGATTAGGTTATGGGCAACATTGATGGTGCCCTGGTTATCACAACACAGTATCATGGACTGCTCTGCATCAATACCACCAACTACTTTTTACTTTCCGATGAAACTAAATTACCATAAAAAAATGTGTAAAAACCTAATGTAGATCTCCTATGGTCCAAAGACCTACCCAATTTGCATTTGTAAAATCCTTAAGTTTCATATGTTCTTGATTATCAAACGACACAAGTTGAAAAAGTGGCTAAGAATATGTGGCAGCTAAGGGAAAAAATAACATGAACTGAGCTCATCTTGGCCATGGGAGCAAAAATCTCCAAATAACTAACACCATAGATTTCTGTATATCCCTTTGCAACTAACCTTTCCTTATAACTTTCTATATTTCTATCAATATTATACTTTATGATAAATACCCATTTGCACTTCAGTCTCCTTATCAATAGTCAAATCAACAATTCCCCAAGTTAGATTCTTAACCAGACATTTTTCCCTTCCTCCTAGAGTCTCTGGCTGTGTAGTTCCATCCATGTTAAGGATCCTAAGAAAACAAAGTTGGATTTTAATGCTATCCAGTATACCAAGAAAAAGTATGTCACCAAGGATGTGGTTTTCTTCAAGTCTCAATCCTTTTTTCAATCTCCCAGGAATCCTCTTTAGGGGGAGACTAGTAGGATGGAAGAGGATCCATCTTCTCCTTCTCCTTTTTGCTGTTATCTATCTCTTGTCTTCCATCTTCTCCTCCTAATTCTCCTAGTTCAGCTTCTTTAATGAATCTATTTCATTATTCATAAAAAAATCTCATTCAACTGGTTTACTAAGTCTCTTGCTTTTAATCATGATCAGGTTGCAGAATACTTAGTTAGGTCTGCTGTTGGAAATAGAGAACTCAATTCGGGTGTAATACTTCTGAAGTAGGGACCTTTATACGTATTGCTTCTCTCAGCATACTTTCTTGGTGGTTTTGGCAGATCACCCTAGGACATCCTATTGTTGTGTATATTGTTGCTTTCTTCACAGACAGCTCTTTATTTCTGGGTGGGGTAAATAATTATCTATTTTTTACTTTATTAATAAAAACTCTTGTTATTTGTCCCAATAAAATAAAAATACAATGACTGGAGATCTAACCATATTATTATACTAGTCATGGCACCATGCACGAGTACTAAGAGACTTTTTTCTTTTCTTTTCTGTTATTTTTTTTTTTATGGTTAAGTACTAAAATAATTGATACCCACTGATACTAGACCTAAGACTTAGGACCACTTAAGTATACAACTTATTTTGACCATAAAAACCAAATTTAATAAAAAATAAAACAAAATAAGATAATAAAATTTTTAAAATCAACAATTACTTTGCCATTGAACATGAGTGTTCATCACACAAAATGCAAAATCCTTATAGAATGTAAAAAAGATGAGTAACCTGGAAACCAGTATCTTTCAGGTATATGGCATAGTGAAGACCGGCAACTTGAGCATCATAAGCTGAAAGATACAGAATAAGTAAGATCAGCATCAAGGTTTATGCAAGAGATAAAAAAATATTAGAATGAAAGAAAAGGTTTATGCCAAATACCTGACAGAAAGAAAAGTAGTATGTATTATATCAGCATCAAGGTTTATGCAAGAGAAAAAAAATGTTATCGCTTCCAGTGAAATCAATCATGTAAAAAAATTTTAATTTCATGCTTTTTGATCAGAATAAACCTTATTAAATAAATTAACTGGATAAAACTTAATGGTACAACAGTTGTTCCATGTTATACACACTAAACAGCTTACCATATTCATTCAAGTAGTCCATTAACAGCTGTGTGAAGATATAAGTAAGAATTTGCGCCTCAGGAGAGTGGCTCGCATAGGGACAGTTGAAATCTATCCTAATATATGCCTTTGGGGTAAAGAACATTGTGTCAGGCTTATACCATAACCTTGAATAAGCTGACTTCCTTAACAGAACCGGATATTTAGCCTGATTCAAATCCAAAAAATCATGTCATTTGGAAAAAAGTTCATAAATAAGGTAGTTGACAAAATACAAAGAAATGGTTTATGATGTTCTGATTGCACCTTTCCTTGTACATCTTTAAGTGACAAATCAGTGGGAATGAACAGATTGGGTGCTGGTAGATGTAAACAATCATTAGGAGCTGTATCTATCCATTTCTGCAAAAGGTTTAGAACATATGATGAACCATCAAGTTGCTCCACAGATTATAATCAACCAGAACTGAACAGTAAACATTAGGTTCAGAAAATGATTTGAGGTTTCCCTAAAATTTACCAAAATTTCCTATGAAATCCCCATTTCAGGGTCCCAAAATATCAATCTATGGAATTCACATAATTACATGATTTATATGGAAAACAGGCAATAATTCTGCTAAAACGTTCCATTTGGTGTTTTGCAACATATCACATACACTTGTTCCAAAATTGAGCATGAGCTTACATATTTCTTTTCTGCAGAAATAAAAGACAATATGATAAAAGTTATATGGATTTGATTTTGTACCACAATGTGTCTATATAGCTATTAACGAAATTAGTTATCAAAAAAAAAAAAAAAAAAAACATGTGGCTTTTAATGACCACTTTGTTCCTTAAACTTGCCATACCCAATGCATAATACTATATTTGTAGCATGGGTCTTTTGCTTTTAATCATGTCTGTATTAACATTATCTGTAGTATGTAAAGAAAAACTTCACTCTCCCTAAAATTGAGAAAGTGTACACTAATTAGAAAATTTCCACTAAATTCCTAACGAAATTTCTAATTTTATTATTGAGCACAGAAGTATTTCTCAAAAGCAAAGTAATGAACTTTCCATCAGAAAACCAAAAAGCTTAAACTTTTTTCTTGACTACAGTATATATAACTATTGATAGTATGAAGAACATGAATGGAGAGAAAATGCCAAATCAATAAAGATAGAGCACCACAGTGCCTATATTTAGAAATAAAGTTGCAATAATTATCATAGGATTAAAATGAGGAGCCAGAGAGAAAGTGGCTAAGCAAAGATTACAGCACAAAACAAGTATATCTGTTTGGCAAATTGTTCTTAAAGAACATATTTTTGTTTTATAAAAATAGAAATGGTATTTGGATAGCCATATTATTTGTTATGATTAATTCTTCATATCAATATACATACAGAAAATCATAATAGTAGTTACTAATCTATTAAGCATTTCTCTTTTAAATTCAACAAATTTAAACTAGATGATGCAATTTCTCAATAGCATAGAGCTGAAACACTTTTTATAATAGAGTAACATCCAATGAACAATAGAATGATAAAACTTGGGACTCTTCTTAGGATCTTAAATTCTACAATATAGGAAAACTAAAACATTAAATTCCAAGATTCAATTGTAGAAAACATGGATATTATCTACCAAATAGGGGACGGAGAGGATTAATGCTAATCCCTATTCCAAAATCGTGAATGGAACCAGTATTTCTAGATTACTACTTTAGGGAACAAACTAAAATGAAAAAATTTATCTTTTGGATTAGGAATGGAAGCGAACTAAAATGAAAAATTACAACATATTCAAGTCATTAGATTTTTTTATTTCAGCCAACAAATGATCAGAAAACAGAAGAAAAACAGCCTTTTGAAAAGAAAGGACTGTTTAAAAAGTTGCAGAAATCAGGTTTCAAGAATAGAGAAGAAGAAGAAGAAGGTGGCGGCAACTACGATTCAGAGAGAGATTTTCGAACATAACCTTCTCTCTTACACCCCTAATTCCATTTCATTAAATTAAACTTTAGTAATTTACAGAAACGCCCCTAGTTGGGAAGAAAATTAAAAAACATAACATAAGAAAGAATAAAGCTCAGATTAAGGCCCATTACAACAAAGAACATAAAGATAAAAAAGGATAAACAGCCTATGGGCCATTCGGCCTATCTTCTCTACACTCCCCCTCAAGCTAAGCATAGATGTCAATCATGCTGAAGTTTAGCCTTGGGAATGCCCTTGGTGAAGAAATTAGCTAACTGTCCTTCAGAAGTAATGAAAGGTAGACACACCTCTCCAGAAGCCACTCTTTCTCGAATGAAGTGTCTATCAACTTCAATATGTTTAGTTCTGTCGTGTTGCATTGGATTATGAGCAATGTTGATGGTAGCTTGATTATCACAGTATAACATCACTGGCTTATCATGCTCAATACCCAGTTCCTCCATCAAGGATCTAAGCCGCAATAGTTCAAAAACTCCATGAGCCATGGCTCTATATTCAGCTTCGGCTGAAGATCGGGCAACAACTGATTGTTTCTTGCTTCTCCAAGAGACAATATTACCAGCCACCAAGCTATAGTACCCAGAGGTAGATCTTCTGTCATCAATGTTTCCAGCCCAATTAGCATCTGTGTAGGCTTCAAGTTTCGTATGGCCATGCTTAGCAAATAGAATTCCCTTTCCAGGGGAACCCTTCAAATAACATAGAATCCGCTCCGCTACTGCCATGTGAGTATCCCTGGGAGCATGCATGAACTGACTAATGCAACTGACATCATATGCAATGTCTGGCCGAGTCATGCATAGATAGAGAACTTTTCCAAGTAGCCTCTGGAAGACTCCCTTATCTTTCAACAATATTCCATCTGAAGCAGAGAGTTTATGACTCATATCAATAGGAGTAGCAACTGGTCTAGCACCCATCTTCCCTGTTTCAGAGAGCAAATCAAGTACATACTTTCTCTGAGAGATAAGGATCCCATTTTTGGATCGAACAACTTCTATGCCAAGAAAGTATCTCAATTCCCCCAGATCTTTGATCTCAAACTCTGTATGAAGGAAAGATTTGAGATCATTAATCCCTGATACATCATTACCAGTCACAACAATATCATTTACATACACAATCAGGTAAATGGCCAAGGATCCTCTCCTCTTCACAAAGAGGGTATGATCAGACTATGTCTGTACATAGCCAAAGCTAACAAGGGCAGCCCTAAACCTTTCAAACCATGCCCTAGGAGACTGTTTAAATCCATAAAGAGATTTCTTCAGCCTATAGACCCTCCCTTTCATATCTGTTTCATACATCTCTGGAGGAAGAGACAATATAGACCTCCTCATGTAACTCTCCATTCAGAAATGCATTATTTACATCTTGCTGATTAAGTGGCCAATCTGAGTGTGCAGCCAGAGATAGTAGAACTCTCACAGAAGTCATCTTGGCAACAAGAGCAAAGGTCTCCAGATAATCAATCCCATACGCCTGTGTATAACCTTTTGCAACCAGCCTAGCCTTGTACTTTTCAATGGTCCCATCAGCATGATATTTGATGGTAAAAACCCACTTACAACCTACTGGATCCTTCCCTTTAGGTAAATCAACCACGTCCTAAGTGTCATTCTGGATCAGGGCATCAATTTTTGTTCTCATAGCATCCCTCCACTCTGGAATAGTAAGAGCTTTTGACACAGACCTGGGAATTGGGTTATAAGCAACAGAAGAAAGATAACCAAAATATGGAGAGAGCAAATTATAAGAAAGGTGTTTGGAAATGCAATGTGCAGTACACTTCCTTTTTCCTTTCCTAATAGCAATAGGGATATCAAGGTCTAGAAAGGATGACTCCAAAGGGGTTGTATCAGTACCTATTGTCTCTTCTGTGATTGAAAGTGTAGGAGGCTCATGTGCTGTAGGGGAAACAATCTACTCACTTCTGGTTCTCTACCGTTGGTACAACCTAGGATTAAAAAGAGGACAAGGAGGTAAAGAAGGAGGGATAGGAACACTGGAATGAGAATAAAATGATTGATCCTCCCTTGACTCATTTGAAGGAGGAAGAGTCTCAACAGAAGACTCAACTAAGATAGGAAGGGGGAGAGCAAACAGCTGTGACAAATTCTCCCCCTTTGGACAATGCCTCTCTTGAGAAGAATCATAAAAGGAAGAAAGCTCATCAAAGGTAACATCCATTGAGAGCCATCGGCTAGGGTGATTTTGTCACGGCTAAGGTGACATCCATTGAGAACCATCTGTAGCCTTGATGGTTCCCTTGCCGGAGATAGGGGCAAGAGAGCCATCAGCTAGGGTGATTTTGTCACGTCCAGGAAGTAAATCATATGAAACAAACAAGGTAGAAAGGTAGGTCATATGATCAGAAGCACCTGAATCAATAATCCAAGGGATCCTATGATTACCTAAAATGGTTGCATGATTAGCAGAAACCCGTATACCTGAATGAGCAAATGCAGAAGAGGTTGAATTTTCTAAAGGGTTGGAAGAAGAAGTCACACCCTCTAGGTGACTGATCATCCTCCCAAACTTCTCATATTCTGCTTTCATGGCTGCTAACTGCACACTAGCTGTCATCTCTTTAGTTTGGTATTTGTCACTATCTAGACCAACAACAATATTGGCACTCCCTGCCTTCATATTATCAGACCTCTTTTGAAACCGAAGAAGAAGCTCAAGATGCAATTTCCAACACTTGTCTTTAGTGTGTTTTGGCTTCTTACAGTACTCATAATTTCTTTCTTCCCCGAGCTACTTGCTACTTGGAGTCCCTGCAATTCCCTTGGATTTCACTCCCATATTAGCAAAGTGATCATTTAGACCAGTCCCTTGAACCTAGACAAGTCTCTTGCTTTCTTCACTACTTACCAAGGCATAGGCTTGAGACAGTAAAACACTATCCTTGGATAAAATACTTTGCTTTGTGATGTCATACTCTGGATTCAGCCCTGTCAAAAACTCAAACACCCTATTTCTCTTAACAAGTTTCCTGTAGGTCTCAGCATCATTAGTGGTGTCCCAGGCTACAACTTCTATCAAATCAATTTCTTGCCATAAAGACTTCAGTATTGAGAAATAAACAGCTAAAGGTTTCTCCCCCTATCTCAAATTCTTCACATCACTCAGCTTGTAAGCCCTGCCCACATTTAATTTCTGGGAATAGGTTTCATCAACATTATCCCAAATTTCCTTTGCTGAATTCATCCACAAATAGTGTTGACTAATTTGCGGTTGCATTGAGTTCACAAGCCATCCAATAACAGTATAATTTTCTTGCATCTATTTTTCATATGATGGATCAAGAAAACCCCATTTGCCTCTATTGCATATATGAATTTTTACTAATTGTGACCAAGCCAGATAATTAGTTCCATCTAGTTTGACTGTGGTCACAGCCAATAGAGAGTCTACAGAGGCTCCCAGAACCAGTCTGGATTCAGCAACATGCTTGTTTTTAACTTCTAAAGGGTTCATCTTCTTAAAATACTTCGAAAATAACTTCTAACAACTTCGAATAACAACAAATGAAGATAGAATAAAAACTGTGTTGTGAGCCAACCTCTATGTAGCCGTACCAGCTACGTGCGTCACACCCGAAAGTCGGGAGAAACAAAGAAATCTCAGCCACTCCTTGTAGACTTCACAGAACACCAATCCACTTGAATCGATCTTCAAGATGAAGGATGAGGAGACTTTCAATCACTGAGCTCCCAAGTCAAACTCCCTATAGGGCCCGCAATCAGATTTCTCCAGAAAATTTGGGTTTCGGGCAACACACTTGAATCTGTCAGGAGGACGACAAAACCAGTCCCCTTCTCTCCAAGAACCACTAACAACTGGGCTGAAATAGGTTTCTTTAACTATTCATACGATTCAGTTCTCCATTCACATTGTGTATGGGAAAAAAGAGGTGAAAAAAGGAAAAAGTCGAGCCTGCTCTGATATCAAGAAGAAAAACAGCCTTTTGAAAAGAAATGACTGTTTAAAAAGTTGCAGAAAATCAAAAGTAGAAGAAATCAGGTTTCAAAAAGAGAGAAAAAGAAGAAGAAGGTGGCAACAACTAGGGTTCAGAGAGGGATTTTCGAACATAACCTTCTCTCTTACACCCCTAATTCCATTTCATTAAGTTAAACTTTAGTAATTTATAGAGAGGCCCCTAGTTGGGCAGAAAATTAAAAAACATAACATAAGAAAGAATAAAACCCAGACTAAGGCCCATTACAGCAAAGAACATAAAGATAAAAAAGGATAAACAGCCTATGGGCCATTCGGCCCATCTTCTATACAAAAACAAAACATAGGGTTTATCTTTCGGAAAGGGGATTGGCTAAGCAAGTTGAATCAAGGAGGAGATTGACCTAACCTTCAAAAAAATAAAATTAAACGTTAGAGAAGGGGGAGAAAAGAAGAGCAACGAGGCTGAACTCTGTTTGTGTGATGATATAGCAGAAGAAGAAAAGAAGTTCTGGCGTTTTTCAGTGCATTGATTGCTGTTTTCAGGCTGAACTATGGTTCAAACTCTTCAATTGGCAACAGTTCAAGTCAGTGAATCCACAAGCAAAGAAGAAGAATGTTCTGGCCAACTATTCTTTCTTGATTGATGGACTGTGCGGCAGTGGGATGATGAAGAAAAGAGATAACTGACAAGGGTTTTTTGTGCCCAACATTTCTTTTATTTGAGCAAAATTACATTAACATCCCTCTTTACATGTGAGAAATTCCCACGTGTTTGTTTTTATAAGTTAACATTGTGGGAACATGCGGTTCCGCAGGACATGTTCTTTTGGAGTGACAGTTTTGTCACTCTAAAAGTACACTCCTGGCAGCTTGTTCTTGTTCCAGAACACGATATTTCTTGTGACAAAATGCATGCAAACGTATTTCTGATCCGTGAGAACATTCAGAATGCAAGAAACGTTCCCATGGAACGATACTAAACAGGGCCTAAATTTCTGATTCCTTTCCTTTCGCTTTTTGGAACAAAAACAGGGGCTCTGCTCCTTAAAATTTCTGTTCTTCATTTGATTTTTTTCTCTGTTTTTTGAAACGGTCATCATTTTCAAGTTTTTTCTTGCATTTTTTTAAAAACTATAACAGGGGCTTCAACCCTTCTCCTCCATATTGCTTATCGTTCTCTCTCTCTCTCTCTCTCTCTCTCTCTCTCTTATGAGACAAAAAACAGGGGCTCCACCCTTTCTTCTCCTTATTTGTTGATTTTTTTTTCTTCTTTTTCTATGACAAAAACAGAGAAGCCCTTCTTTTACTAGGCGATGGTTATTTCTAAGACACTATCCTTGAAATGGTATGAAGAAAATGGTTATTTCTGAGATATTACAGAAGATAAGGTTTATTTTTGAGACAGGCCTGGAAATACTATGAAAAATACGTTTAGTTTTGAAACACTAGGCGACACCTAGGTGGGAGCCTAGGCACCGAGGCAACTAAGCACTCCCTTGTTGCCTAGGTTCACCTTGGCACCTTGAAAACTATGATTGTATTATCTTGATGGTGGTGGTCCAAAAGTAGCACTCCAATCTTCCCTCACTCCTCTCTAATGGTATTATCTTGTGAGTCATGTCAGTATGGGAAACATCAAAAAGTTTCCTCTAGTCCTAGAGTTGATAATCGGCTTTTGAGTCCTTTTTCTTTAGTTCATTCAAATGTGTGGGGTCCAAATAAAATTGTCATATAATGGCTACAAGTATTTTGTAATGTTTGTTGATGACTATTCAAGGATGACATGGCTTTATCTCATGAAAGAAAAAAGCGAATTGCTCTTTATTTTCCAAAAATTTCATGCTGAAATTCGTACTCAATTTGGTGTTCACAGTTCATATTAAAATTCTTCATTTTGATAATGCAAAGGAATATTGTTTAACACCATTTCAGCAATACTTAGAGCAATATGGTATAATTCATCAAACTTCTTGTACTTACACACTACAACAGAATGGCTTGGATGAACGGAAGAAACAACGTTTTTGGAGTGATGTTGTATTTAATCATGTTTTCTCACCAATTGGATGCCCATGCCTATCTTTAGAAGTCATTTTCCTTTCTCAGTTTTGTTTCCTACTCTATTTCCTTTTCCCCTTACTCCCAAAGTTTTTGGTTGTGTATGTTTTGTTCATAAGTTAGGGCCTGGGATGCATCTTTTGTTTCCTAATCTATCTCATTTTCCCCTACAAAATGCATCTTTCTTTACTATTCTAGAACCCAAAACGGATATAAATGTTTCAACCCCAGTTTCCATCATTCATTTGTTTGTCCAGATATCACTTTCTTTGAATTTGTTCCCTTCTTTACAAGTCTTGATGTTCCTCCCTCTCCTCTAGTGTTTCCTCTTCTTGTTCCATTTGAGGACCCCGTTTCTACAATTTCAGTTGTGTCCAAGCCTTCATCTCCTCTAGTGCAGGTTCCACTAAAAGACCACCAATCATGCAAGTGTATATTTATAGACAAGCACCGACTCCTCCTCTAGTCCCTTCTTCATCGATAGATCTAGCAATTGTTTCTCTTCCTTCTAACCTTGATCTTCCTATTGCATTGTAGAAAGGTAAATGCAATTGTACTTCTCATCCCATTTCCAATTATGTTTATGTTTCTCACCTTTCTACTTCCCATTGGCAGTTTGTTTCTATTCCAAAGAATGTCCCTATTACCTCCCTAGGGTGGCGCCAAGCAATGGAAGACAGGAAGAGGAACTGTCTGCACTTGCATATAATCACACGTGGGAGCTTACCACTCTCCCTCCTAGTAAGCATGTGTAGGATGTAAATGGGTGTATACTAAAGTATTTACTAGGTGGCAATGTAGAAAGATTGAAGGTTCAATTGGTTGTTAAAGGCTACTCCTAGTTATATGGAGTTGACTACACAATTTTTTTTTAGTTGCTAAGATTGGATTTGTTCGAGTTCTGATATCTATAGCAGCAATTTATTATTGGCCTCCTTTTTAGCTTGACATAAAAAATGCCTTCTTACATGGTGACATTCTTGAGGAAGTATATATGGAGCAAATGGTAAAGTTAGTACACTTAAGAAGGCAATGTACAAGCTAAAACAGTCTCAGCATGTGTGGTTTGGTAGGTTCAGTGAAGTAGTAAAAGACTTTGGTATGAAACAGTGTCAAGTTGATCATTCCGTGTTCAGCTATGAATCTGAAGCTAAGAAGATTTTGTTGGTGGTATATGTAGATGATATTATCATAACTAGTAGTGATAGTGTGGGGATTGACAGATTAAAGGCTTTTTTGCATGATGCTTTCGAACAAAAGATCTTGGTAAACTAAAGTATTTCTTGGGAATAGAAGTTGCAAGGTCGAGGCATGGTATTAAATTGTGCCGAAGAAAGTATGTTCTTGACTTGCAAGAGGAGACAAGATGGTTAGGTTCCAGACTAGCTAAAACACCCATGGAACCAAATGTCAAATTATGTATTGATGTAGGCAAAGAGTTTGAAGTTCCTAGGAAGTACAGAAGGTTGGTGGGTAAGTTGAAGTACTTAACTACTACTTGGCCAGATCTATCATTTGTAGTTAGTATGGTAAGCCAATTTATGCAGAATCCTTAGGTTCCACACTAAGATGTAGTTCTAAGGGTTGTGCGATATTTGAAGATGCAATTTTAAGGATCTTCATGGGTGACTCTAATCTCATGGAAATGCAAAAAACAACAAATTGTTTCCAAGTCCTCTACGGAAGCAGAGTATAGGGCAATGCCATTTGTTTGTAGCAAAGTTGTTTGGCTTCAATCTTTATTTCAGGAATTGGGTCATTCCTCTCCTACACTCATCCCTCTGTATTCAGACAACACTAGTGCTATTAAGAATGCCTCTAATCCTGTCTTTCATGAAAGGACGAAGCATATTGAGGTGGAGTGCCACTTTATCCGCAACCTGTTTCTTGTGGGCTCTCTCTCTCTCCCTCATGTTGCCTCCAATATGCAAGTTGCAGACACCTTCACAAAGGCCATGACAAGATCCAAACGCTTATTCCTTGTAAGCAAACTGATGCTCATGCCTTTGCATTAGTTTGAGGGGGAGTGTGAAGAGTCTCATTGATGTACCATATTAATGTAGTCCCTATTGTATTGTATCTTTTATTTTATTGTTATTCTCTCTTTAGCCCTGCAAGGGATTTTTTGTAAATATTCTTATTTCTTTAATCTATATATTGAGGCTCTTGGGGTTGGGCCGAACTATTCAGTTCTTCACCCCAAAAATCTGTCTTCTCTCTCTGGTACAAATTGCTTGTTTGACATTCTCTTCTCTAAGCATGGTCACTTGAAAGTAGAGACATATATAGATGCTAACTGGGCAAGTTGAGCTGAAGATAAAAGACAAGTTATTGTACTTTTGTTAGGGAGAAATCTAGTGACCTGGAAAAGCAGAAAGCAAGCGGTTGTTGCAAGATCTAGTGCGAAGGCTAGGTATAAAGCCATGGCACATGGTTCAACTAAGATTTTGTGGCTTAAGAATATGTTAACAGAGTTGGGAGTTTAAGTTTCTAGACCAATGTCATTCTATTGTGACAACAAAGCTACTATTCATAATTTCATAGCCCATAGCCTCGAGATTCATGAAAGAACAAAACACATCGAAGTAGATAAACATTTCATTCATGAGAAGATTGAAATGGTGAAACCTGTATTCCCTATGTAAACTCCATGGACCAACTGGGTGATATCTTCATCAAGGATGTTACAAGTCCTTGGCATGCTGACATTTTTACTAAGTTTGGAATTATAGAAATATACAACCCAACTTGAGGGGGGATGTTGTTAGAAGTGTTAGAATGCCTTTTATTTTATTAAGTTGTAATCAAGGGTATTTTCTAATTTTTCTTTATGCTAAACACCCTAATATATAAGCCAATGTGGGGAGCTGCCACTAATATCTTTTGCCCAAATATTCTTCTTTCTCTCTTCTCCTCCCTTCTCTCTTCTACTAGAGAACTTGCTGCTGATTGGGATGGCAGGGCATTCGAACCTGGAATACAAATAAAACAGAGTTTGAATTGAGACACTGAGAGGGAAAACGAAGAACTAAAGGTACTGTTAATAGGCTACTTTGAATCTCTTCCTCTTCCTCTTCTCTTCTTGTGTGATTTGTCACTCCTTTTCTGTTCTATCGATCTCTTGAGTTGTATCCAAGCTTTTTCTTTTTCTTTTTCTTTTTCGTTTTCATTTGATTCCTTTAGATTATGCTAACCACATGGCTGGCTGTGCATTCTACCTAGGGGTGAAAGTTGGGTGGGCTGAGCCAGGTTTAAGCTCAACCCAAACCCAACCCTTAAATTGAGCCTAAGGCTCAAGCCTGCCCGAGCTCAAGCTCAAACCCGAACTGTCCAACCTGGGTCCGACCCAAATGGAAATTTGATGCACTCAGGTTGGGCTCAGGCCCAAGCCAGGCTCGAGTTCGTCAATCAGCCCATATTAAAATTTAATATAAATGTATATATATATGTATGAATGTATGCATATATGTATGTACATAGGTAGGCAAGGCTTAGGTTAGGATAAGGTAGGGCTGGGTTAGAGCTACCAAAGGGTTACTCTTGGGCCCATCACGAGAAATAAAAGAGCCTAAACTTTTGGTCCTAGGCCCAGCCCAAGGCCCTAAAATCCAAGCCCAGGCCGTGTAAAATTGCAGGCTAGGCTGGTCTAGGCTTGGGCTGGGCCCACCCAAGTTGCACCCCTACTTCTACCTGCATCTCTTCCCACCTTCTCAATTGATCACAAAACCCTCTTCTTCAAACCAAAAGTTTTCAAATCTTAAAGGGGATGTCTTAAACGTCACTGCAATCCAGATAAATAGGTGGATGATTGGTAGGGTTACAAAATTGTGAGATGGAGATTGAAAATTGTATTTTTCTTGTTCTGTTTTTTGTTCTTAGGTGTTACCTTAACACCTATCCAGGTTGTACTCAATTAATTTTTACTTTATGAAATTACCATTTTACTTATCAAAATAAGCTGTCTAGGTAGAGCCTCTAAAGATACACTTAAAAAATTTTCTTCGTGTTCAATAGAAATCCCAAAGCAGATCAGTTTAACTAGAGTTTCTTCCTCCTGATTGCTTGTCCATGTGTATTTGTCCCCTGCATAGTTTTCAAGGTGCCAAAGGCAAGGCTAGGCAGCAGGGGATAGGGGTGTTAAAATTTGGTTGATAAACCAAAAACTGAACCGAACCAAACCGAATAAGCTAATTCGGTTTGGTTAATTCAGGTATCAGTTCGGTTTGGTTTTTATTTAAAAAAATCAGTTTTCGGTTTTGGTTTGGTTTGGTTGAAATTTTCAATGAAATCAAACTGAAAACCGAATTAATGCTATTATTTAATTAAGTATATGAAATATTTAATGTTCTATTTAATACTTTATGCTAATTAATTATTATATTTCCCAATGAACAATTTGGCAATTCCCATTGGGCTTTAGGCCCATTCTAACTTTTAATTAATAATAGTTAATTAAAACCTAGACTGATTATTAATTGTTCATGGATCATTAATTGTTTGTGAAAATTAATGGCCAATTGCCAATTCCCATTGGCAAAGGGATTTGGGCTTATTCTAACTTTTAATTATTAATATTTAATTTAAACCTAGACTAATTATTAATTGTTCATTAATCAATAATTGTTTTTGAAAATGGCCAATTTGCCAATTCCCCATTGGCATAGGGCTTTGGGCCTATTCTAGCTTTTAATTAGTAATAGCTAATTAATTAAAACCATTGGGCTTTTGGGCCATTTTAACATTTAGTTAATAATAGTTAATTAATTAAAACCATTGGGTTTTTGGGCCATTTTAACTTTTAATTAATAACACTTATTAAATGCTTATCATTTATGTGGAATTAGGGCCCGACCGAACTGAAAATCGAACCAAACCGAACTGAATTCAGTTAAGGTCAGTTCAGTTCGGTTCAGTTAGAGGAAATGGTAAAACCGAATAGTCAGTTAGGTCCTCGGTTCTAGCCAAAACATATATCCTAGGGTAGTTCCCTAGGTTCCATAATGATATTTCCTTAATAATTATCCATAATTTCCATAAGTATAAACTTCATGTTAAAGTACAGAAAATGAACATATTCATGTAAGGAAGAAAGAAAAGAAAATTCAAAAAATATAGGGGCTGAACCTGTATTTTTGTTATAGGACAAGAAGAAAAGAAAAGGGTTAAGTACTCTGCAACCCAATGCAGAATTCAAAATGACAGCCTTCCATAGTCTACTAGTAGCCCCCCACCTATAAACCGCATCCTGCCCGTGAATTTGGCATCAATTCATGGTCAGGATGCATCCCCCTGTACAGTGGGGCTACAAAATTCTGACCTGGACTGATCAGTCATTCTCCCAAAAGAAAAAGGTGGAAGAAGAAGAAGATGGTGATGATGACGACAATGTGGAAAAAGAAAATATGTTGATTAGACAAAATTTTAAGTTCTTCCCTTATTGGTTCTGGTTTTGAAGTCTTTGAGGGTTCAATACAGCAGTTAGCAATGTCTATGTTGATTAAACCCTAACAAATAAGAAAATAAGAAAAAGAAATTAGTATATGAACACACAAAATGAATATTTTAGTTTAATACTGTCTATTTTATAACTATAATCTAAAAAATTATAAATATAAAAGCATTTTATAACACAACATACAACATACAAACTGCTTGTTGCCTAGGCGTCACCTTGACAACTATGGTCTCCTATCAGTGGTAGATCCATCAATGCCCATCTTTCCAAAAATTCAGCAAGCCCTTTCATACCTTTGCTTGGCCTAGCTCCTCCCTTCTTTCTTTCATGGGCAATAAAAATAGTGTTGAAAACTGAGAAGTTTTAGTGGATGATTTATACCAATTTCTTGGAGCTAGAGGCCAGGTAGTGTTGGCACTCAAACTGAAGAGGCAATTCCATGACTGGGAATTAGATGACTTGATATATCTGCTCAAATGGTTGGGTGATCATAATTTAAGACCGGGTTGTGATGATGAGTGGTGTTGGAAATGGGAAATGAGTGGTTTCTTCTCAGTCAATTTTTTTTCTGAGATGTCTTAGCAGTACCCATAATGCTCACTTCTCCTCATCTCTGATTTATAGTCCTTTAATTCTTTCCAAGGGTGGGATTCTTGTGGTGGACTGATACTTCAGAGAAATGCCTCACCAAGACCTCTTTGCAAACCAGATGGATGCAGATTGCAGACCAGAATTGTGAGTTCTGCAACGAGGATATTGAACATGACAACGACTTCCATTGCCAGCCCGCCAATAAAATTTGGGAGTATTTTATTGAGCAGCAAAGAAGACCTGGGTAAGGTCTTCAATCCTGTTGGAGCATCTAAGGGCCTGGCATAAACTTGTCTGTACTAAGGAAAAGTCATTTGCCAGCTTAACTCAGCAGCCATCACCTGGACAATTTGGTTGGAAAGAAACAGAAGAATCTTCTCCAAAGTTTGAGATGGAAGAGCTGATCAAAAAAGTGATTGTAAGAATTGGATCCCAGGCATCTGTCCAAAGGGAAGATTTTTTTTCTTCTTAAGATAAAAAAAATATATATATTAAAAGTAAAGAAAAACAATATCCTCCTTCCTCCCCATCCCTCTCCTCTTGAGGATTACACCTCTTATGTTCTGAACTACGACTCATGCCTCTGCATTTTAGAACATTAATGGTTTATTGTTGTGGGATGTTTGATGTCACTGTGGGGGGGGGGGGGGGGGTTCTGCCTAGAGGGCAGTCCTGCCTCTCTGTTGTACTATTTGGTTTCATTCTAATAAAATCTTACTTTACCATTTAAAAAACAAAAAAAAAGGAAAAAGAAAAGAAAAGAACTTGAAGTAGCCATCTAACAACATACCTGTATCATGGAGTCTGTGAGTTTCATGACAGCATATGCAGTTCCATACCATGGTTCAAGCATGTCAGTATGTCCTTCAAATTTCTTAGATTCCCAAAAGATTCTGTCAAAAAGAGAAGCTTGCTTAACATCTACTGAATATAAACTGTGCTATGAAATTGTCATGTGAACCAAACCAATAAATCTAGATTGCAAAGCAGATGAATGTTGCAATGATGAACATTACACAAACCATAAGCAGTAAACAGAGTTTCTTTACCACAGAGGAAGCCATCCTTAATGGCAAAGGTTCATGTAATAAGTCATGCTAACCAAGTATCTATACTTCAATCCAATATAGGTGGAATTGAATAATGGAGGTTCATGGAAGCATTGTACATGAGCAAAATAACATGGATAAAAAGGATTTAGGACGAAGCCTCAGGAAATGATAAAATTAGCATCAAAACACACTTAAGGTGTATTATATAATAATGATTATTTAAAGTAGTATCATGAAATTGATATCTAGTAGGTAGTAAAATACACTGTTAAGCATTCTTAAAATCTATTTAAATGAATAAAAAGTGCAAACATATTAAGGGAAATACTTTCTCAACCTTGAATTCTGTAACATAGGTTCAGTTGAAACTTGCCCAAGCATTAGCAAAAAATGACCATGATGGGCAAAATGTTGAGAAAAGAAGAAAATTTATTACTTGTAAAAAACCAAGAAAATTTTATTTTCACATATAGGATTTACTACGTTTCCTCTCTAGAACTATTTTCTCCATCCAAAATGCTTCAATCCAAAGATCAGCACATGGCTAAGACCTCTTTTGTCTAAATATCACAATGTTAGACAATTATGCCCTTAACTCCAATCAGATTGATGTATCTTTTGACATTTATTGTAAATGAATAAAGTATATAATTGATTCATGTCATTGTAGTGTGTTTCTGTGTAATACCCTTAAACTGGACACTTATAAGACTCATGTTAGTATAGAATCTTCACAGCTGTTGGATAGATCTGGGGAGATTTATCTTGCCAAGGCTGACACTGATGTGCCGCCAAGTTGGTTGGGGTGGCTTGTCTCAGCTGACAAGGTGAGACCTGAGGTACATGTAGTGTGGGTTTTCTTGAAACCCTGAACCGGACCAAATTCCAGTATTACCTTGGACCTTGGAGATAGATGGGCAAAACTGGAATGTTACACCTGACCCCTAGACTCGATTATGGTACTGCACTAGGTGTTGGATTGGGCTGTCTTTGATATGCCAATTAGTGAGATCCTTAGAGGGGGTCAAAACCTGGGTATGTTGGGGCAGTCCAAGAATTCACCTGAGTGGGTGATCATAGTGACAGGATCAGCCCCTTTGTCGGAAAAAGTGAATGATCGGAATATGAACTCTCCCTGATGGAAACCTAAATTGCCGACAGTTGATTTCAAACATTGAAATTTGGTTTTGCAAAATATATTTATATAAAGATATACATACATATGTATAAATATATATATTATGATTTCAAAATGTTTGCAAAAAGTTTTAATTCCTGGGATCCATGCGAGTAGAGAGTGCAGCACTGTACCTTACAGCCGAGGGAGCAATCCTCTTTTGTTGGGCAATGTTTGATCATTATGGGTTGCGAGGTTAAGTGTAAGACCATTGAGGGTAATACCTGATGGGCTAATTTTGCATCTGCCCACAATTCTTGGGTTTTCATAAGGTGGCTGGATCCAAGAACCATTTAGTGTAAATGTTAGGCCCATTAGGAGCCCATTGTGATGGACTTAGGGGTTCACTGTCTCCTATAGTGAATTCGGCCAGGCCTTGTAACAAAGGCTGGGCTGAACCCATGTGGCTGATGTGTAGATCAATGTTAGGGTCCCACGCCATACAAAGAGAGCCAACTGGGCAGCAGGTTAAGGAGTAAGTGAGCACATAAGCTTAATGGGCCTAAGGCCCAATTCAAACTGGGCTTAAGTTAGTTAATTAAAAGGGGGCAAGATCTGATTTATAATCTGATTAGGATTAGCTGAAGGATAAGACAAGTCTTATCCATTTAAGAGTCTAGATCCAAATATCAGATTTGGATCAAGAAACTTTCTCCTAATTAGATTAAGAGGCTGATCCAGAGAAGGCAATAAATAGGGGGCGAATTCCTCAGTTTTAACACACAACAATCTACAGAGTTCTCCCTTGTTCTTGCCGCCCCTACCCAGTTCGATCTCCACTTGTGGAACTGATCAAGAAGTATTCTTGATATTGCTTCTTCTGCCAAGAAGCAATCTGAAGTCGTGCTCACCAGCCCTTACCCAATTCTTACTGAAGAATTCAGGTTCTTGCTAAAGAACCATCCTGCTGATCCTGATTCACTACACACTGTGTCATCTTCAGAGGAGGCGGGTTTTGGTTCTCTTTGGGTGTGAACACCTGCGTTGGGAGTTACTGCTACTTCATATCAGGTATATCCCTCACTTCTTATTGGTTTCAGATCTGGTCCGGTTTTGGTTTCAAGAACGAACCTTGAAAATGCAGTTTTCTAAATTAGGAAATGCGATTCCCGGATGGGAGAAAATAAATTTTTGAAATTTCGACCAACCTTCCCATAGGGTTCGGCCATCCATATGATGGATCTCCCATCCCTTCACACAAGGGCTTCTGAAAAATTATGATAGCATGTCTAAAAACAATCAGCTAGTTTGAAGAGATGTAGCAACTAAATTCAAGTTAAAAGGATTCTACATGTTAGCAAGAATCCAAATATGGTGGCAGTTAAACTTGATAAAGTAAGAAGGGATTTTCTGTGGAAAGCAATTGTTGACAGATGTTGTTGTACATATGTTTAGTACCGCAAGGGTACTTTTGTAATTTCTTCATTCTTTATGTTGCACGACCATCCTAGTATAAATAATAACATACTGCACACGCCTGGAGTATTCTTTTGGGCCCTCAGTCCTCTCGCCTCTCCTCTCTTTCTCTTCTCTTGTTCATCATGGTATCGGAGCAAGTCGTCCAGGCCTGAAGGGTGATGTCGAGCAAATCTGATTTGTTCATCTTCCAAAGTCGAGCAGTCAGTCTCTTCATCTCCCAGCTGTATCCATCTGTTATTTGACCTTAAGCAAGTAGAAGCCTACCTGACTTTTCATCTTCCAGCGTAGAGAAAGTTCTGGTTTATAGAGAGGCTATCATCTGATGTTCAAGAAGGTATTATCTACTGTTCATCTGCTGTTCGGGTGTCCTGGTATTCGACTGAAGTTTTTTTTTGTGTTACTTTGCACCCATTGATGGACTGTTGATGCCCTGGTATTCAACTGAAGTGTTCTTTTTGTGTTACTGTTGTTCGGCTACCCTGTTGATGGACTGAAGTAGCTCTTTCTTTTACTTTGCTCTCATTGACTGTTCGGCTGCCCTGAAGTTGGCACTATACCAGGTCTGCCGATTAGGTGTGTGGTGAACTTCACCTTCCTCCTTCCATTCTGTTGTGGGGTCGTATCATCTCTGTACAACCGTAGGTCATACAGACCTGTTTATGTGCTGCAACAACAGTGTTTGTTTTTTTGGATCCCTGTAAAACCGTAGGTCATACAGACTTGCTTACGTGCTGCAACAGCAGTGTTTGTTCTTGGATCCCTGTGAAACCGTAGGTCATAAGGACCTGTTTGTGTGCTGCAATAGCAATCTTTTTAGTGGACCGAAGGTCAGGAAGTGCCTGAGGCAGTGCTCCTTCTTTGGGTGCTGTTTTTTAAACCTGAAATCATGAGTGGTGAAGATTCAGCCACATCTGGAGTTTCTTCAATGCTGAATGGAATGAGTGGGGGTGGTGACCTATCCATTCCTATGGCTGTTGTCCCTCTTGATGGTTTAAATTACCTAGAGTGGTCAAGAGGGATCAATATACATCACTGCAAGGGGGAAGATAGGCTATATTAATGGGAGAATTAAAGAACCACACTCTGGGAGTGCTGAATATGATAGATGGAATCAGGAGAACAGTATGCTTATGTCTTGGCTCTTAGTCTCCATGCAACCTCAAATAAGGAAGAATTTCATGTGGGCTGAAACTACAAAGGAGATCTAGGAACAAGTAAAATCTACATATTTAGAACTGTGACACTATGCCAAGATCTATCAACTGCAGACAGAATCGTCTACTTGTAGACAGGGGGAGAGGTGTTTATCAGTATATTACTCTGACTTGACTTCTGTTTGGAAGGAGTTGGACCATTACCAGAATGTGGATTGGAAGTGTGACGAGGATGCAAAACTGTACAAGAAACTTGTCTCCCAGCAAAGAGTGTTTGCCTTCTTACATGGTCTAAATCCTATATATGAATCTATCAGAGTTCAGATTCTCAGTTCTAAGGATCTTCCATCAGTTCAGGAAGTTTATGCTCTTGTACAATCTGAAGAGAGCATAAGGAATTTGATGAACAACCCTGGTGAGGATGCAGTTGTGTTGGCAACAAAAGGGGGTGTCTCTACTAGTGTGGGATCTTCTTCCATGAAAGGAGATCTCTAGAAAAAAACAGAAGATAAGGACAAATTGTGGTGCACTCATTGCCAGAAACCCCGATGCACCAGAGATACCTGTTGGGATCTTCATGGGAACCAAAATGGGCTCAAGATCTGAATAAGAAGCAAGGTTCAGATGTGAATAAAAGGTCCGGACAGCAAGGTACAAAGAAATACAACATGGCCAACATGGCTACTCAGGAGAATCAGCCCTCCATCCCTACTGTGACTCAAACACATCTCTCTGGATCTGACCCTAGGGAGGATATTATGAACTCCTTCCGTGACCATTTAGAGATCTATGGTAGAGCAATTCGTCAGATGGATGCTCCTCCCTCAACTTCATTTGCATCTATGTCAGGTAACTCTGCCACAACTTTCCATGTTGCTTCTCACACCCTTGACTCTCCATGGATCATTGATTCTGGAGCATCAAGACACATGACTGGTACGTCCTCTTACTTTCAATCCTATCACCTTCTTTCTGGAAGAGACAAGGTGAGACTAGCTGATGGATCATACACTTCCATAGTTGGTCAAGGAACAATTTCTCTTCCACTTGGCCTTACCCTCTCTGATGTCCTACATGTTCCAAAATTTCCCATTAATTTGTTCTCTGTTAGTAGTGTCACTAATTCCTTAAACTGCTCAGTGACTTTTTTCCCTTCTCATTGTGTGATTCAGGATCTGGCCTCGGGGAGGACGATTGGTAGGGGACGTATGGTTGATGGGCTTTACATGCTAGAGAATAAGGCTGGTCTTCATGTTACCGAGTCTATGAGTCAGTCCTGTAAGAGTCAAATTTACTTATGGCATTGTTGCCTTGGTCATTTGTCTTTTGAGTCTCTAAAAGTTGTGTTTCCAAAACTGTTTAAGTCAGTGTCCATTTCAGATTTCTCTTGTCCAACATGTCAGTTGAGTAAACATTGTAGAACTCATTTTCTTCAAAGAAATAGTAAATCTGAATTTCCCTTTCACATTGTTCATTCTGATGTATGGGGCCCTATTACTTTACCATCTAAGAGTGGTTACAAGTATTTTATTACCCTCATTGATGATTATTCTAGATATACTTGGGTATATCCCATGCGAACCAGGGAGGAAGTGCCAAAAATTATCCAAGATTTTCAGAGGATGGTCTTCACTCAATTTCAAATTGAAATCCAAATTTTTCAGTCAGATAATGCGAAAGAGTATTTTCATAGTGATCTCACGGAATTCTTTGCTTCGCGAGGTTCACTTCACCGTAGCTCTTGTACCCGAACACCACAACAGAATGGTGTTGCCGAATGAAAGAACCGACATCTTCTTGAAGTGGCTCGGGGCTTACTACTCCATATGAATGTCCCCAAACGCTTTTGGCTTAAAGTTGTCCCTTGTTCCTCCTACCTCATTAACCGTATACCCTCTCGTTGGTTAGAGTGCAAGGCCCCACATCAACTTCTTTTCCCTAAGGCCCCCCTCCTTCCTATTCCTCCTCATGTATTTGGTTGTCGGTGCTTTGTCCAAAATCTGTCTCCCACCCGTGGGAAATTGGATTCTCGTGCTATTCCTTGCATATTCCTTGGTTACTCCTTCACTCAAAAGGGATACCGTTGTTTTGATCCTGTTTCTCGGAAATTCTATGTCTCCATGGATGTTTCTTTCTTTGAGGATGAGCCTTTCTTTCCTGTTTCTCCTTAGGGGGAGTGTAGGCCTGAGGAGAAACTGGTTCAGCTCCCTTCTCTTCCTGATCCTCCGCTTTTTCGTGTCTTCTTTCGTCGTCGCAAAGGCCAACCAAATTCAAGAGCTGTGGAGAATCTAGAAGTTGTACCTCCAGTGCCATCAAACCCCTCGGGGGAGGATCATACCCACTCAGGTAACTTGGCTCCCAATGATGTTCCTGATTCTATTGAAATTGATACCTCTGCTGCTAATGACCTTGACCTTTCCTATTGCTCACAAGAAAGGTGTTACATTGTGCACCACTAAACATCCCATTTCCAACTTTGTTTCCTATGAGAACATTTCACCCTCATTTCGTGCTTTCTTTACCTCTATTGACAGTGTCCCTATCCCTAAGAATGTGGCAGAAGCTCTTTCAGTACCTGAATGGACAGATGCCATGAATGAAGAAATTAATGCCCTTCATAAAAATGGCACATGGGAACTTGTAGATCTTCCTAAGGGAAGGGATCCAGTTGGATGTAAATGGGTGTTCACTATCAAGCATAGGGCTGATGGGACGGTGGAGAGGTATAAAGCTCGCTTAGTGGCAAAGGGGTTTACTCAAGTGTACGGAGTTGATTATGTAGAAACTTTTGCCCTTGTTGCCAAGATGAACTCCATTAGAGTTCTAATCTCTCTTGCTACTAATCTGGATTGGGATCTACATCAGCTTGACATCAAGAATGCATTCTTGAATGGTGATCTTGAAGAGGAAGTTTACATGATTCAACCCCCTGGTTTCCTGGCTCAAGGCAATGAACAGAAAATGTGCAAGTTGAAGAAATCTTTATACGGGCTGAAACAATCACCAAGAGCTTGGTTCAGCAGATTCCATGTTGCGGTTCAGCAGAAAGGATACAAGCAATGTCAATCAGATCACACACTGTTTGTGAAAAGAGGAGAAGGTAAAATGGTTGCTTTAATAGTATACGTGGATGACATAATTGTTACTGGTGACTGGACGGATGAAATCCAGAGGTTAAAGAGTTTCCTTGCCACTCAGTTTGAAGTGAAGGATCTAGGACCTCACAGATACTTCCTTGGAATTGAAGTTGCCCAATCAAAAAGGGGTATCTTCATTTCCCAAAGGAAATATGTCCTAGATTTACTTCAGAACACTGGAAAGATGGGAGTGAAGCCTATTGACTCTCCCATTGACCCCAACCATAAATTAGGTGACAGCCAAGGTGAACCTCTCAAGGATGTGAAACAGTTTCAGAGGCTTGTAGGGAGATTGTTATATCTTTCTATGACTCGCCCAGACATTGCTTATGCTGTTGGTGTCCACAGTCAGTTCATGCATGCACCTAGGTCAACTCATCTTGAAGCAGTAGAAAGAATCCTCTGATATCTAAAAAAGTTTCCTGGTGCTGGCTTGTTATTTCAAAGGCATGGGCATTTGAAAGTTGAAGTTTATACAGATGCAGATTGGGCTGGATCTCAAAGTGACAGAAAGTCTACTAGTGGCTACTGCACCTTTATAGGAGGGAACCTTGTTACATGGAGGAGCAAAAAGCAAAATGTGGTGGCTAGATCCAGTGCTGAAGCTGAATATCGTGCAATGGCTCACGGAGTAGCTGAAAGTATGTGGATAAAGAATCTATTGAGTGAGTTGGGTTTCCCAGTGGACAAGCCTATGACTCTATTCTGTGATAACAAAGTAGCTATAAAGATTGTTGCTAACCCAGTGCTACATGATAGAACAAAACACATCGAAGTTGACAAGCATTTCATTAGAGAGAAAGTCATCACAGGCGAAGTATGTACTCGATGTCAGCTCTGAGAACCAACTTGCAGATACCTTTACAAAAGGGCTACACCATTCCAGACATCATGATCTCTGTGACAAGTTGGGCATGATTGATATCTATGCCCTAACTTGAGGGGGAGTGTTGACAGATATTGTTGTACATATGTTTAGTACCGCAAGGGTACTTTTGTAATTTCTTCATTCTTTATGTTGTACGACCATCCTAGTATAAATAATAACATACTGCACACGCCTGGAGTATTCTTTTGGGCTCTTAGTCCTCTCGCCTCTCCTCTCTTTCTCTTCTCTTGTTCATCAGCAATTAATGATGAAAGGAAAGTCCATTTAGTAGAATGGCCCCAAACATCTTTATCCCAAAGGAAGGATGAGAAAGGTGTTCAATCTCATAGGGTGATGAAGGAAATGCTTCTAGGCAAATGGTCATGGAGGTATGAAGAGTGGAACCTATTGAGAAGCACTCTTGGTCACAAATATGGACGTGTCTCCACTGGATTGGGAAACCCTGTCGATTAGCCTATGGGTTGAGTATTTTTTCCCAAGTTTGCCAAAATAGGTAAGCTACAATCAGGGCATACTATGAAGAAATTGGTGGTCATACTATTTAGACACCTTAGTTACATCAAAACAACAACAATTAGAAATGCAGGAACATCCATTTTTGGAGGGGCTGGGACTACATAACTCTGAATTTATCTGTCACTGTACAAATGGAGGAACAGTTGTATATGATAGACGGTTTCTTTTTGACCCTTTAACCATTATTTTCTATACTGAATGAACCACTCCTTCAATTTTGTAGCTAATACACATTTATCGGAAAATTAAAAGAGGAACCAACAAGCATGGTAAATCACAATGTTGATATATCCCTTGAACCCAAAACCTTAACAGCTTAAAAATATGAAATTATTATTTTAATGAAAAGATATTGTATTAGTGAAAGCAAAATGCAAGTATGTGAATCAGATTTATGGCTTTCAAGTCACTCCAGTTGAACTGTTTTCCCATTATGTTTCAAGTAAACAACACCAGCATTATGAAATGAAGTTGATTTTTCTAGGAGTGCAAATTGGATACCAGATTTGAAAAATCTACACTGCATCTGGTTGAGGTCCACAGGCCCAGATCAGTCCTCTTCAAATTTTAACAAATGCTCAACCCAGACTCACCCAAGTTGCACCCCCTATATTTTTCATTATACACTTTTCAAAAAGTGAGGGTAGGCTTGGTGCAATGGCTGGGTTTCTCTAGAGCTGGGTGACTGGGGTTCAAATCTTAGAAATAGCCTCCTTATGTCTGTAGGGGTAAGTCTGCATACATCTGTCCCCCCTCAGACCCTGCATTAGCAGGATTCTCATGCACCAAGCTGCCCTTTTTACACTTTTCAATAAGTAGAGTGGTTTGTTTCTTTTGTATTTAATGATGTGCAAAAAAGAAAAGGCGCAATTGTCATTGCATTTATATGAAGCAGAATCTCAATTTAGTAACAATTGTGATTTACAAGTAGAATACAATGACAATTGCTGCCTTTTCTTTTTTGCACATCCTTAACTTATAAAAGAAACAAACCACTCCTGATAAAAGGGAGAACAACACAGTGAAGGGAGAGAGATTTGAGTTTTCATAGTCAAATAATCCCAGTTCAAATCTAATAATTATTCATGCACCACCTTACTTACCTCACATTGTTCATAGTAAGCTCATCCAACACCATCTGAATGGTGCCTGGATTGAAGTTTAAAGGCAAAGATGAAGCTACTAACCAGTCTTTGGGGGGATATAACTGAAAATATAATTTTAAACGTCAGATTGCCTTTAGCACAAGTAATCAAAGAAGAAACAGCAGTTGTTAAACCAGTTCTATATCAGTGATTAAATCCTAAATTCCTAATATACTTGAATGACATTAAGCACACATTATGATCATGCAGGGCACATGCATCCTTGAGAAAAAAAATGCCCTAGTAAATTTTATAAGTAAAACCATCATCCAGAAATGGAAGGCTCATAGTCTTAATGTTAGTCCTGTAGAATGAAGCACCAAGTTTTGGATGAGCATGCTTACTACATAAAAAAATTGTAATATCAAATGATTATGGGGTTGTAGCTTCTAGGATAAACTTGGCAAGGGATTGGATTCCACCAGTCTAAGATCAAGGCAAACTTAAATTTGATGGGTGTAGTATTAGAAATCCAGAACTGGGAGTCCTCGGGAATAGTGCTGGTTACTTCATTGCTCTCTATTAAGGTCCAGTAGACAAGAGAGACTCTACAAGGTTTCAAAGGCATGCTGCCCTTCAAGGACTAAGGATATGCAAAAGACTGAACCTGTATCAGCGAAAAGGTTGCATTGGGGGATTATTATTCCTTTCTGACAATCAATACAGTTTTCACTGTAACCAATAAAAAAAAAGATTATGGGGTTGTGTAATGATATATGGATGGAGAATGTTAAAGAGGATTTGGCTCAGAAAAATATAGTTCTGGGATTCAAAGGTGTTGTAAAAAGGGTAATTGTAGGGTGACAATATATTCAAGTTCTTTTCAAGAGTTAAGGGGATAGGTTTGAGTGGTCCTTTCCCAATGTCTATGGACCTAATGAGGAAGAGAAAGAGGAGCATTATGCAAGGAGTAAGGGGCAAGCCGGATTCTTTATGGAGAAATTTGTTGGAGGTTAGTGAAGCTCAAATTTGAGTTTTTCATGAGAAGAATGGAGCAATAAAAGAATAGCAATCCTTTAGGGAACCAGAGAGGTAAGTTCATCCATTCTTTCATGCTTCTACAAACACTAAGATACTAATTAACTTATAAAAGTAATATCAGGGCACTGTCATTTTCTTGCATGGATTTGAGCATAGTCATAGATGTGACTATAAATTTCTTTGAGAACCCCTACATAATAAGACAGGAAAAGTAGGCATACATCATTCAACCTCATAACTTTTTTTATTAATAAGCTACATCCTTGCACAAAATAGCATGACTTCAAACCTATAAATCATCATGAACCTATTTCTCAAGTAATGGTATGTGTAAACAGTAGAAATTACTGATTGCAGATTTAGATGAATTCCTTGTGAAGAGAAAGAAGAAGATGAAGAGTTTCAGTAGTAGAGAAGAAAAGAGGAGAAGAAAAGAGTAGGAAGTCAACCAGAATTGAAAAATTAGCTCTGAGCGCCAACCCCTCATTATATTTTATACTTAACTCAAAGAATGAGATATTACAAGAATGCCCTTAATAGGGCGGCTACTAAAGTAGATGAACAGTCACAACTTAAAGCCCAACAATTTCCTAACTAAGTAACTTAAAATAAGAATAAAAAGCAGTTGGGCCCAACTCAACCCTCCCCCTCAAGTTAGGAGTAAATGTCACACATTCCCAACTTGCGTAGATCATGCTCCAGCTTGTTCCTTGCAACACCTTTTGTGAGAACATCAGCGAGCTGCAGATCAGAAGCAATGTATGGAAGACAAACTTCCCCAAAAGTCACTCTTTCTCTGATAAAATGTCTATCCACTTCAATGTGCTTAGTTCGGTCATGATGGACTGGGTTAGGGACAATGTTAATTGCTGCCTGGTTATCACAGTACAACATCATAGGTTCTTCTACCTATACACCAATTTCTCCTAATAGGAAACAGATCCAGAGAAGTTCTAAAACTCCATGTGCCATGGCCCTGTATTCAGCTTCAGCACTTGATCTTTCCACCACTGTTTGTTTCTTACTCTTCCACGAGACAAGGTTACCCCCAACAAGGGTGCATACTCCTGAAGTGGATCTCCTGTCATCAAGGCATCCTGCCCAATCTGCATCTGTATAACCCTTTAGTTTCAACTGTCCATGATCAGTAAACAATATGCCTCTGCTCGGGTGTCCCTTCAGATAAGCAAGAATCCTGTCAACAGCCTCCCAATGCTAGACTCGTGGAGCATGCATGTATTGACTTACCACACTTACTGCATAGGAAATGTCTGGTCTTGTCATACACAAGTATAACAGCCGACCCACAAGTCTCTGATATCTCCCAATGTCCTTTACTGGCTCACCTTCTGATGCATTGATTCTGTGGTTCTGATCAACAGGAGTACGGATTGCCTTCGTTCCAAGCTTCCTTGTTTCTTGAAGAAGATCCAAGACATACTTCATTTGAAAGATAAAAATTCCATGTTTTGATCTTGCAACTTCAATGCCTAAGAAGTATCTTAGTTCTCCAAGATCCTTAATTTCAAATTCTTTATGTAGATTCCTTTTCAGACAATCAATCTCACTTAGCTCATTCCTTGTGACAATAATATCATCCACATAAACAATTAGGACTGACACCAAAGATCCCCTCCGCTTCACAAACAAGGTATGATCGGATTGAGTCTGAGTGTAGCCAAAAGCAATCAAGGCCTTTCTGAATCTGTCAAACTATGCTCTAGGAGATTGTTTCAAGCCATAAAGTGACTTCTTAAGTCTACATACATTTCCCTTTTCAGCATCACTGTAGAAGCTAGCAGGAAGATCCATATACACTTCCTCTTGCAGATCCCCATTTGGGAAAGCATTCTTCACACAAGTTGAAACAAGGGTCAAGAGTATGTGGCAGCAAGAGAAAGAAGTATCCGAACATATGTCATCTTTATAACTGGTGCAAAAGTCTCTAACTAATCAATGCCATAGGTCTATGTGTACCCTTTTGCAACAAGTCTGGCCTTGTACCTTTCTATACTTCCATCTACCTTATATTTTACTGTGTAAACCCATCTGCATCCAACAGTCTCCTTGCCCTCGGGTAGGTCGACAATGTCCCATGTCTGATTTTTAATCAAAGCTTCCATCTCTTCCTGCATAGCTATCTTCCACTCAGGTTTAGAGAGAGCCTCACTAACACCCTTGGGTATAGACACAAAATCAAGAGAGGAAAGAAAAGCACAGCAGGAAGGAGAAAGTCCATTGTAGGATAAGTACTGTGAAATACAATGAACAGTGCACTTTCTCTTCCATTTTCTGAGAGCAATAGGAAGATCCAAGTTATCTGTAATAGGATTTAGTAGAATCAATGGGAACTGAAACAGTAGCGGGATCAAGAGGAATACCTGAATCCACGTTAGTTGAATCTAGAGTCTCCAAGGAACCAACAGGAAGTGATGTGAGTTTTACTGTAGTGGAATCAACCTCCCTGTGAAGTCTCTGTCATGAGCAATGCAGAGAAGCAGGACGCAAAGGAGGTGGTAAGGTAGGTGACACAGGAGGGTTAAGCACAGGAGTAGACACAAGGACTAGAACTGGGAGAGGAATAGATTGCCGACTCACTTCCCCAAAACACTCCCCCTGAGAATGATTCTTTGAGAAGAAGTATGTGGATTCAAAAAAGGTGACATCCATAGTAACATACCGGCTCCCAGAGATTGGATCATAGCAGTAGTACTGGTTTTCTGCATATCCAAGGAAGACACACTTCTTTGCCTTGGGATCAATCTTCAAGCGGTGAGGACCAAGGATATGTGCAAAGCAGACACACCCAAACACCCTGAGAGGAATATGAAACATCTCGCCCTCAGGAAAAAGGAAACTGAATGGGGTGCTGAATTCAAGTATACGAGAGGGCACCCTGTTAATCAGATATACTGCTGTGAGGACTGCATCACCCCAAAACCGAGCTGGAACTGTAGATGTGATCATCATGCTCTTGCAATCTCAACAATGTGTCTGTTCTGCATTTCTGCAACATCATTCTGCTGTGGACTGTAGGGACAACTGCTCTAATGGACAACACCATATTCTAACAAATATGAGGCAAAGTGTTTTTCAAAATATCCCCTGGCATTGTCTGATCTAAACACCTTTATTCTTATTCCAAACTATGTTAGTACCATCTGATGAAATTGCCTCACCAAGGATGGTACTTCATCGCAGGATCTCATCAAGTAAATCCAAGAGTATCGTGAGAAATCATCCACAAGTAAGAGAAAATATCGATAGCCTCTCATAGAAGGAATATGGTACGGTCGCCACACATCAGAATGAATAACATCAAAAGAAGAACACCTTTTATTACTAGTTTTCCAAATTGACAACCTTCACACTCTAGACTTGACAAACTAACAAACTCAAGAAGTTTTGGAAACAACAGACTCAAAGAAGAAAAAGGTAAGTGACCCAAACGATTATGCCAAAGCATAATCTGATCCACAGACCCTAACTCACCATCCTTGCTGACATGATGACTCTGATGAGGAGTAAGCACATCCAGGAGGTAGATTCCATTCACTTCACGACCACTTCCAATCGTCCTCTTTGAATCCATATCCTACAAGATACAATGACCAGGAGAAAAAACTACTGAGCAGTTCAAGTTCTTAATCAAACTACTAACAGATAACAAATTAGTGCTCAATCTGGGAACATGAAGGACAGAGGGAAGGGAAATGGAATCACTAATCTTGACAGATCCCTTCCTAGCAATGGGAACATGGGATCCATCAGTTGTGGAGACCCTATCTCTGCCAGAACAGAGTTGGTAAGAAGAAAAAATAGTAGAGCTATGGGTCATGTGCTCTGAGGCTCCAGAATCTATAACCCAAGGAGGTCCCTCCTTACTTGAAGTAGAAACATAATTTGCAGTGACATGTGAACTACCTGTGTGAGCAAAGGAAGTAGAGTGAACTCCACCAGTACCACCTGTACCTTGTTGTCTGCCTATTGCTGAACTAGAACTGGCTGTATCCCGTAGGTTCAGAAGCTGCCCATACCTCTCAAGTTCGGCCCTTACTGCAACAGCTGCAACAGACTCTAGAAAGAAGATGTTGTCTTGCAATATCATACTCAGGATTAAGGCCAACAAGAAATTCAAACACCCTATACTTCTCTAGATGTTTCTGATAGGTAGCTGCATCCTTAGTGGTTTCCCAAGCAAATGTCTCTAAATGGTCAATCTTCTGCCATAGGGTTTTAAGGCCTGAAAAATAAGTTGCAATAGGTCTATCTCCCTGCCTTGTAGCAATAATCTGATTTCTCAATTGATAAGCCCTAGCAACATTCTCCCTCTGTGAATAGGTTTCTGCAACCCCATCCCATATTTCCTTAGTTGTATTTGTCCATAAAAAACATTTTACTTATATGGGGCAACATGGAATTACACAACCAAGTCATCACCATATAATTCTCCTGTACCTACCGGGAGTTGCTAGTTTCGGGTTTCACTTCTTCACCAGTGATATACCCTAATTTCCCATGAGCACCAATGGCCATCTTTGTAGATTGTGACCATTCTAAGTAATTTGAACCATCCAACTAAACTGTAGTAATGGTCCCAGTCCCGGAAAGGTCTCCAGCACCTCCTCCCACTGGTCCAATTTCACTCCCGGACTTATTTTCAACTCTGTGACCCTCCATGCTTCTCAAAAGGTGCAAAGAAAATAACTGAAATATGCAAGAAGATCAAAAGAAACACTTCTGGAACCAACAACACCTTTCTGGTGTCCTAGATTGTCCTCCCACAAAAGATTCCTTTTCTGCAGGACGGAGAAGAGAGAGAAGAGGCAGCCGCTCTCTCTAGAGGCCTCCAAATCGGCCAAGACTTGAACCGCCCCCTACAGAAAACTCCAAGGAACCCTAAAAAATTAGAGCGCCACTTCCTAGGTCAAAATTGAAGAGTCCAACAGAAACAGGACTCTTTCCCTTTTTCTAGTTTTTCCTGATTTTGATGAGAAACCCTAGACTAGCTACAGGGCAAACAGATCCACCAAAAAATCCAAAAACTGGGCTTACCTGAGATCTTCGATCAGCCTCTTAAATCACCATGCAGTCGACCGATCTAGGGCTGCATGAGAAAACAACTCAAGAAACCTTCGGCCTGCTTTGGTACCAAGTAGAAATTACTGATTGTAGATTTAGATGAATTCCTTGTGAAGAGAAAGAAGATGAAGAGTTTCAGCAGTTGAGAAGAAAAGAGTAGGAAGTCAACTAGAATTGAAAAATTAGCTCTGGCCACCAATCCCTCATTATAATTTATACTTAACTCAAAGAATGAGATATTACAAGAATGCCCTTAATAGGGCGGCTACTAAAGTAACTGAACAGTCACAACTTAAAAACATAAACTAATGGGCCTAAAGCCCAACAACTTCCTAACTAAATAACATAAAATAAGAATAAAAAACAATTGGGCCCAACTCAACGTAAACAAGGCAATTCCAAATACCAGTTTCCTTACAAAATATCTACAGCAACTACAACTGAATCATAAAGAGATGAGGCTTTTATTTGTAGTACAATAAAATTCATTTTGATTAAATAAAGGATAAAATTAAACATAACAGTTGCAACATTAAGCAATAAGAAAACTGTCCATGAATGTAATAGTTCACTCACCTTCATGTTTGAAGCAACATTGACTACATAATTAATAGGAGGGATTTTGTCCTTATAATGGAACACTGTCTCACAAATGGCTGAGATCTTGTGAACAGAATAAATTGTTTCAGAAGCCATAAATATGAAATATAACATCAATTATCCAATAATTCAATATCACAAGAAAGGCAACACTATCACATGAACATTAGATCAAAGAAGAAAAATACTTAACATAATCCTGAGATTGGCACCACAACAACAAAAAATATCATCATCATCATCATCCATGCCTTATCCCTGCTATATGGAGTTGGCTACATGAATCCTATTTCACCAATCTGTTCTATTTAATGCAATATCCACCATTAAATTATTAGTGCTTAAATCACTTCTTATTACTACCCATGTCCATTTTGGTCTATCCCTAGCCCTTCTAGCCCTTTCACCTTGTAACAAATCACTTCTAATTGGTGCTCTTGAGGGTCTTCCATGCACGTGAACAAGCCATCTTAGTCTCTACTTTATCTCATTTTCTCACCTATCAGAGCCACTCCTAGGTTCCTACGGATTCATTTCTGATCATATCCTTTATATTTTTTCCACTCATCCATCTTAGCTTTCACAGTGCTGCCACTTAGTTTTTGGACATGTTGTTTCTTGACTGCCCAACACTCTACTCCGGACAGCATAACTGGCCTTCTTTTTGATTAGTAGAAAGTAATTTTATTAATGCAACTTTTAGATTACAAGGAGGTAGGTCTAAGATCCACCCAAATAGAAAAGAGTTCACAAATTTTCCCAAAACAAATGTTGTCTTAAAGCCCCTTGTTTGTCCTAGAGTGTCTGCCATTCCTTTTGTTGTTCTTCTCATCCATTTAAAGGAAACATTTAGCTCCCTCCTTAAGTTCTCAATATCCCTGAATTTGTGCCTGAAAACCCAAGGTATTTGAGCACTGCATCTTATCCAAGAGCTGATCACCTGAGAGTCCCCCCTTCCACTTCTAGATTGTGGAATCCAAAATGTTTAGAAAATTTTAGCCCCTGCAAAAAGAAAATCAATTCTGCTGTCAGTGAATCACCATGCTCCAGTGGTCCTTAATACAAAGCCACCACTCTTCCTTCTGAATTCCTGAAGACACCCCTACCCCAGCCAATCCCATATTGCCTATGAAGCTTCCATCAAAGTTGAGCATTAGAAAGCTAGATGCCAAAGGTTTCCATACCATAAGTTGCCTTTCCTTTTCTTGAGACAAGAGTGTCACCTCTTTCCAAGTTCTCAAAATATCATTCAAAGAGAAATTTTGGAGAGCCTCCATAGTTTTCACCCAGTGTGCAGCCTTTATTTTAATTAAGGTTGGGCTTACAACTGTTTTATAGAATTTTTCTTTTAATCTAAGTAGTATTCGCCTATCACATAAAAGTCCAGATACACCCCTCCATTTTGCCCATCCTGCTCTAACTCTTTAGGCACATCCTCCTCAATCTTTATGAATTATTAAACCAAGGTACCAACAAAAAAAAATATCAAAAGTATTAATTTGTTATAGCAAAGTATGAAAGCACCACAATAAGATCAGAAGAGGTCAATGCTATTTAGTCATTTTTTTTATTTATGTACAGAAACAAACAGTATCATGTAGTTCTAATGGTGATAAATAGGAGCATGTAGATACAAGGTATGAAACTTAATCTTATTAAAGGTAAGCACTGGTGCAACGGTTAGGTTGCTCCATTGTAACCTGGGTGACCAGGGTTCAAATCCTGGAAGCAATCTCTCTGTGTTACCTGCATTGATGGGACCCTTGTGCACTGGACCATCCTTTTTTTGATGTATATAAATATATATTAACAAAGTTGGCAATTGCACATAAAACCATGCATGTCTAAAAATTCAAAATTCACATACCTCATCAAATACCCATTTCTTAACACCAGATTGTTGTAAGAGAATAATGTATTTGAACAATAATCCTACAATTTCTCCCATGTGCTCTGTAATTTAGAAAGTCAATATCATTTACAAAATGTTTATCATATTGCTAAAATTTCTTCAAGAAAACAAAAAAAAAAGATTTAATTTGACCTATCTCACCATAACGATACATGACTATAACTTAAGAGTGTACAGGCATGTCAGATCCTTTCTTCACCATATTTTATCTTTATAGTAATTTATAAAGGGAAGTTCATAGAAAAAAGTTGAAAACTAAAATGGTGCAAGGCAAAGTAAATTTTTTTTTATAACAGTATAGACAAATAAAAGGTTTACTGGTCAGAAAAAAGATATCAAGAGAACTACTTAGGACACATGAAACAAAATAGTTGATGCACCAAGAAAAGGAACTAACCATGACCAGCATCAGTAAGATCAATAACCACTTTAAAGAAAGAAAACTCGCGTGTAAAATCCCCTTCACCTGCTGACAAACTTATAGCCCATCCTGCAATTTCAGAAAGATGCAACCAAATATACAGCATTAACCTTGACCAATCAGTACAAGAACAATAAGTTATGGATATACAGTCTATTGTTTCCTTCAAGCAATAAAGAAATAATTATTGTATAGTTAAAAAGATGTGGGAGTAAAAAATGCCCCTGTCCCTACAAAAGAGATGCACAAAACCAATTGATGTTTCTAATCAGACAGATTCCAATCTTTCTAAAACAAACAATCTAGAAGTCAATACATTTCAGCTTATGGAACTCCATAAGGAATTTCTTCCCATTTCTTGATAATTGGCATGTATATATTATAATACTAATGCGTATAAGTATATATATAAGATTGATTCTCAAGTCCTTGTCTTCCAGCTCAGCTGAACATCTGTCAGATTTTGGCTTTCCCATTGACAATACATATACCAAAATAAGGATCAAAGATGGAGAATACACCTGATGCTTATACTATGCAATGACTTGAACTTGATGAAACATAACCTCTGAAGTGACCCACCTTTTTTTAAAACAATTTTGATAACAACATAAAAGCCTTTCAAAGGAAACTTGCTGAGAACAACACAATGAAGATTGTTCATTGGATGAAAGCAGCGAATGTATATATGCAATTCTCCATTGACAATATTCTATGAGTATTACGTGGTTGCCAATTCTTCTTCTTTGAGATCCCTAGTGTGCAAGAGGTAGATGCCACCTATGAGTAGCTAAATTAAACTGAATTTTGATGTCTGCAGCCTAGGCAACCCTGGAAATTATGGTATTGGGGGTGTGTCCAGGACTGAAAAATAGAATATCATTAGCCTCTTCTAAGGGCCTATTGGGGTGCATGACTCTCTACAAGAGCAGAACCATTGGAAGCACTCAGAGGGTTAAAGATTGCAAGGAAACACAATTAGGCTATGTTTTGTTTGAAAGAAAAGGTAGGGAAACCTATACGAGCCTTCCCAAAAAGAGATACAACTTTTTCCTTTAGAAACTAACCCACAACATGCTTTCCAAGCCCACAACCCTTAACAAACCAAAACAAAGTTGCCAACCCAACGAAACATAACCCTAAAACAAAAACCTCAATCTATCATCTTTTTAAGATAAATAAAAAAGAAATTTTATTGCTAAAAGAAAAACAGTACATCATAACTAGGTGAAAAAATGTCACCCCCACCGGATTACAGTAATGAAAACCACAAAAAGCAAAAACATCATATCAGATATATAACAAATCTCAACATTCCTATAAAGAATTCAGAGAAGTCCAAAAATCAGCTCCAAAGTCTTTTTTTTTCTGAAATCCTTGAAACTCTTGAAGTAAAAGCACCCAACCAATAACTGTCGAACTAATAACAGCTACCAACTCTTCCATGTTTTTCTTTTTCTCCTTGAAGATCCTTCTGTTTCTTTCCTTCCATATTTCCCAGAAAACAGAGAAGGGAATACATGACCAAAGGATCTTAACCTTAACTCCACCTTGGATTCTTGGCCAACAACTGAAAATTTCAGCTGGAGCAGCCAAAGAGCTTCTTTCCACCTTAAGTAACTTGAAGAAATAGGACCAAACTGGATATGAAAAGTTGCAATGAAGCAAAATGTGAGACACATCTTCCACGCCAGCACAACACAGCGCACATCTACTTGGAAACTGCAGACCACTAAGTTTCAAGTTATCCCGTGTTAGAATGCAGCCTCTCACAATCAACCAAGCAAATGCTTCAGCCCTTGGTGGTACAATCATACCCCAAGCACCCATAACTGGATCAGCCTCCACCTGATTTCTGATCAGTGCCAAATACAATGACTTGACAATAAACTTCCCATCCTTACACTCTTTCCACACTCTAACATCTGTAATTGAGGGATTAATCTCAGAGGCCTGAAGTTTTGCCAGCAACTCCAAGCACTCCACCTCCCAATCAAAAAAGGGTCTTCTGAAACTTGGCCTCCAAATCACAGCACCATTAACAACTTCGCAGCAGTCTGAAATTGGCACTCCTTTCTTGCTCAGATTATATAATCTTGGGCATATTCAGCAAATTTCCCCACCCCCAACCAGTCATCTTCCCAAAACCTTATATTCAACCCACTTCCCACTTTCCATGCATAGAAAGGAATCATCAAGGAGTTAAAACTCATGATACCTTTCCATGCACAAACTCCATACGTGTGTCTCACCTCCTTAGAATCCCACCCAAAGTTCACCACCCCATGCTTACAAGCCACCACTCTCCTCCAAAGGGCCTCCCTCCAAACCCACTTTCCCAATAAAGCTTTGTTGAAGATTCCAACCCTTTTCACACCTAAACCCCTATCTTTTTTGGATCTGCACACCAACTCCCACTTAACCAAGTGCAATTTCTTTCTCTCAGCCCTAGCACTCCACAAAAACTCTCTCTCAAGCCTTTCTCTCCCACCACAGCAGCAGGAGCTTTATGTAAAGATAAATAGTAAACTGACAGATTTGAGAGAACACTTTTTATCAAAGTTAATTTCCCTGCAAAGGATAGAAATTTCCCCTTCCACCATGCAAAGGATAGAAACAGAAGCAGCTCTAGCTCCAATTGGAAGTCCAAGATAGGAAAAATATATAAATATATAATAAAACACTAGAAATATATATAAAATATTATATTTTAAATAATAAATAATATATTATATATTATATATTATAAATATATATATATATATAATGCATATTCAGTTCGGTTGACCGAATTTCCAATTCGATTTCAGTCGGTTTTTTAGTCAGTTCCGTATTTCGTTTCTTCTTGCTCACCCTAATAAACTGGCTTAGAACACCAACCATATAAGCTATGTCCGGGTGTGTCATGGACAAGTAAAGCAATCTTCCCACTAGTCTTTGAAACGGTTTCACATCTTTTAGAGGTTCACCATCACAATGACCCAATTTATGATCAACATCCATAGGGGTGTCTGCTAGTTTTGCACCTAGCTTGCCTATATCTTGTAGCAGATCTAGGACGTACTTCCTCTGAGAGGTGAAGATACCCCTTTTTGAGCGGGCAACCTCAAACCCAAGAAATAACTTTAGGGGACCCAGATCCTTCACCTCAAATTGGGAAGCCAAGAACTCCTTCAACCTTTGTATTTTAGAGCTCCGGTCCGTGTAATAATGATATCATCCACATATGAACACTACAACTTATTCTTGACACCCCTTCACAAACAAAGAGAGTGTGATCAGACTGACATTGTTTGAATCCTACCTGTTGAACTGCCATATGAAACTTGTTGAACCATGCTCTGGAAGATTGTTTCAGGCCATAGAGAGGTTTTCTCAACTTGCACACCTTATTCTCACTACCTTTGGCACAAAAGCCTGGTGGCTGAACCATATAAGCCTCCTCCTCCAGATCACCATTTAAGAAAGCATTTTTTACATCAAATGATGCAATTCCCAATCAAGATTTGCAACCAATCAAAACTCAAATTGAATTCATCTTAGCAACAAAGGCAAATGTCTCATCATAATCAATACCATAAACCTGAGTGTACCCTTTTGCTACTAGCCTTGCTTTGTATCTTTCTACCATTCAATCAACCTTGTGTTTCACTGAAAACACCCACTTACACCCCACAGGTTCTTTGGAAGATCTACTAACTCCCAAGTGTGATTCTTATGGAGGGCATTAATCTCCTCCTTCATAGCATCTGTCCATTCAGGATAAGTTAGGGCCTCTGCCACATTTTTGGGTATGGGAATACTATCAACAACAGATAAGAATGCACGGTGAGAGGGGGAAATATGGTCATAAGATACATAGTGGGTAATAAGGTGTTTGGTAAAACACGATCGGACTCCCTTTCTGTGAGCAATCGGGAGTGAGGTGGAAAAGCTAAAATGTGAGGTGGATTATGATAAAGGAAGTGTTGGAAGGAAGGATAGGAAGAAATGGTGAGTGGGAGCTGGCTGATTTGGGTGTGCTTTATTTCGGTGTCCATGAAGTTGATAAGATGGAATGTAAGAGGATTAGGAAGTTCAAGAAAAAGAGGAGTAATTAGGGACCTGTTGAGGAGAAAAAAACCAGATATTGTTATGATTCAAGAATCTAAGTTGACCGAGTTGGATAAAAAATGGGTGAGAAGTATTTGGTCAGCTAGAGACATAAGTGGGCATATGCATAATCTTGGGGAGCCTATGGGGGAATTATAACTTTGTGGAAAAATGCAGAATTGGAGTGTAACGAGGAGTTAACTGGGAAATATTCAGTATCCATAAAGATCAAGAGGAAGATGGATGGTTGGGAGTGGGTGTTAACCAATGTGTATGGTCCTACCTCTTATAGGGGAAGGGAGAGTTTGTGGGAAGAGTTAGCAGTAATGAGAGGTTTATGGGATGGTCCATGGTGTTTAGGGGGAGACTTTAATGTAATAAGATTCTTAGGTGAAACAAACAACCCAAACCACCAAGTTACTTCGAGCATGAGGATGCTTAACCTCTTTGTAGAAACCTTTGAGCTACGGGACTTACCAATTCAAAAGGCAAGTTTTACTTGGTCAAATTTTCAAGAGGTCCCTACTTGTAGCAAGTTAGATAGACTACTCTTCACAACAGACTGGGAAATGGAATGGCGGGGATTAGTAGCCATGGCTTTGCTGAGACCTATCTCAGACCATTGCCCAATCAGCTTAGCCAAAGAGAGGGTGCGGGGTGGCCCTTGTCCCTTTAGATTTGAGAATATGTGGCTGCTACACCCTGAATTCTTACCAATGGTGAAGTAATGGTGGGAGGAGGATCAAGTAGAGTTCAGATGGAAGTGCTATAGATTTTACAAGAAACTACAGTTGCTGAAAGCAAGAATCAAGGTTTGGAATAACTACACTTTTGGAAGGATTGAGAAAAGGAAGCAGGAAATTTTGAGTAGGCTAGAGGAGTTAGATGGTTTGGAAGCTGAGAGAAGTTTGAGTTCGGAGAATAGGGAAGAAAGGTGGAGGTTGAAAAAGGATTTAGAAGAGGTTAGTTGGAGACAGAAATCTAGTTGTCAATGGCTTAAGGAAGGGCATGGAAACACCAATTTTTCCATATGTTGGCAAATGGTAGGAAGAGGAAAAACTCAGTGTTGAAATTGGAGTGGAATGGACAAGTTTTGACAAAAGATGAGGACATTGCTCAAGCCTTTGTGAACCACTTCAAGACGGTGTACGAGTGCCTGGGGAGCTCAAGAGAAGGTTTAGTGGGCTTGGAATGGAGGGCTGGAAATAGAGTTATTGGACACTTTGGAAAAGAAGTTTGAGGTACAGGCAGTGAGAAATGCAGCCATCTCAATGGAAAGATCTAAAGCCCCAGGGCCGAATGGTTTTACAATGGCATTCTATCAAAACTGTTGGGAGATAATTGGGGTTGATTTGATGGAGGTTTTTGATGAATTCTTTGAGAGAGGGAAATTTAACTCGGGGACAAATGCAACTTTCATTGCTTTGATACCAAAGAAAGTGGATGCAATTCAGCCATAAGGATTTCAGGCCAATAAGTTTGGTGGGAAGCATGTATAAAATCATATCTAAGGTGTTGGCCCTAAGAATAAAGAATGTCCTTCCTTCGATGATTTCTCCAAATCATGGGGCCTTTGTTTTTGGGAGACAAATAGTGGATCAAATTCTAATTGCTAATGAATGTGTTGAGTTTAGTAGAAGGGAGAAGCAAAAGGGGCTAGTCTATAAACTAGATCTAGAGAAGGCTTATGACATGTTAGATTAGGGCTTTTTGATGGATATTCTCAAGTGTAAGGATTTTGGAGAGGGATGATGCAGATGGGTAAAGGGATGTATTTCTTCATGTCATTTCTCAATTTTGGTGAATGGAGTAGCTAGAGATTTCCTTCCTGCTAAAAGATGTCTTAGACAAGGAGATCCTTTATCCCCCTTTCTTTTTACCTTGGTAGTTGATGTCCTGAGTGAAATGATTGTAAGGGCAGATGCTAATAACATGATTAGAGGCTAGAGAGTTGGAAGGGAGGAAGTGGTGGTTACACATCTACAATTTGCAGACGATATTATTTTGTTTTGTGAGGGGAAAGAAGAAGTGCCTGTGAACCTAAAAAGGATAGTGCATAATTTTGAGAGGCTTTCCAACCTTAAAGTAAATTGGGGTAAGTGTTGTGTGGCAGGGGTAAATTTAGGGAGTGAAGAGGTGGATATGCTAGCGAGACTCTCGGGGTGTGAGGTGGGGGAATGGCCATTACAATACCTAGGACTACCATTGGAAGGAAATCCAAATACAGAGAGCTTCTAGTATCTAGTGATTGAGAGATTAACAAAGAAACTTGCAAAACTGGAAAATGAACTACATTTCCCTGGGAGGTAGGATAACTCTAATTTAGTCAACATTGGCTAACTTACCTGTGTATTTCCTATCTACCATTAGGATACCAGTGAAAGTGGCAAACAAGTTAGAGAAGATTATGAGGGACTTCCTTTGGGACCCATAGGACTCTAAGAAGGATCACCTAGTGAAGTGGGAGGTAGTTTCAAGAAGTAGAGATGGAGGCCTAGGGATTAGAAATGTTAGGATGAGAAACACAACATTATTGGGGATGGTTATGGAGGTGGTCGTTGGAACAGGATAGACTACGGCACAGAGTGATTGGCAGCATACATGGAGTGGTAGATAATGGTTGGGATGTGGGAGTTGATCCTAGGGCTTCTCGATGTTCTCCCTAGAAATCTATTCATGGTATTTTGCCTTCCATCCTTCCTTACATTAAACTTGATGCTTGTGCAGAAAACGAAGTGTTGTTCTGGGAAGATGTTTGGGTTGGAGAGAGTCCCCTTAGGGATAGGTTCCCCAATATTTATTCAATGCCAGAAAAGAAAAGAAAAGTGATTTCTTCAGATTTTATTGATAACTAGTTCCCTTTTAGGGTCGACCTTTTTGGATCAGTCTTGTGAGGATAGTAGAATTTGGAAACCTTCCCCGTCTGGTGTTTTCACTTGTTCCTCTTTCTTTAATGTCTTCATTCAATCAAATAACCATGCAAGAAACTTTCCATCAAAGGAGGTATGGTCTAGCCCTATACCCCCAAAAATTTGGGCTTTTTGTTGGGAGGTGGTTCTTCAAAAATTCAATACTCTGGATGTGTTGCAAAGAAAAAGGCCAAATTTCTGCCTTTCACCCCATGTTTGTAGCCTTTGCTTGGGTTCTGGTGAGACGATCACACAACTATTAATATCTTGTCCTTTTGTGTACTTTATTTGGTCCTGGTTCTCTTCTCTCTTTGTTTGCAGGTGAACACCTCCCTCGGATGTGATAACCCTTTTTGATCCATGTTTTTTCAGTCAACCAAAGAGGCATGGTAGAGTGATGTGGAGAGCCACAAGAGCAGCTATACTTTGGTCAGTCTAGGAAGAAAGAAATAATAGGATTTTTAAAGGAGTGGAGAAATCCAAGGAGGCAACCATAGAAAGAATAACCATTATGACTATCCATTGGTTGAAAATTCTTGATTTATTTAAAGATTTCTTAGCTGAGGACATATTTAGGAATTGGGGAGTGGTGGCAGCTACAACATCTATAAAACCTATTGTGTAGGAAATGTTGTCCCCTCCAACACAACAAAGAATAGATTTGAACTTTGACGGGAGCTCTAGAGGTAACCCAGGGCCTTTAGGTATAGGGGGAGTATTCAAAGATGGAGATGGGAGAATTACTGCTATGTTCTCTAGGCCAATAGGGGTGGAAGACTCATTGCAAGCAGAAGTGATAGCTTTGCTTCAAGGTGTAAAATATGCCAAGCAATTGGGATTGCACCAAGTGGAGATAGAAGGAGATTCTAAATTGTTAATGGACTGGTTGCAATCAGGCAAGTTGGGAGCATGGATGTATCGACAGCCCATACAGGAAATTCTCAATATAACAAGGGAGCTTGATGCAGGCTTCAAGTGGAAAAGAAGATCAGCTAATGGTCTGGCTGATACCTTAGCCAAACAAGGGACAATGAGGGAAAGTTTGTTCTGGGCAGTTCTGTAATTCAAATTACTTGGGCCCAACTCCCATCTTAGGGGTTGACAGTTGTATCTTAATTTTAAGTAATGAAGTTACTGTTTCCAATCAAAAAAAGAAAAAAAAAGGGACAAGGCTGCCTAGCTAATTTGGACTTACCTCCTAATGGCATTGGTTACTCAATATCCAGTAGCTCTACATCTTTAGAGCATTGTTGGTCTCTACAGCGTGTACGTAGGAAGACACAAAATGGAGCTGGATCCGGAAGAGGAAAGAGAAACTTGGCGAACCTGCTTTTCCTCCTTTGTACTCCTCTCCCCCTAAGGAGAAGCAGGGTAGAACGGTTCAGACTCGAAGAAGGAAACATCCATAGAGACAAAGTATTTATGACCAACAGGATCAAAACATTGGTACCCCTTTTGAGAGGAGGGATATCCAAGGAAGATACATGGAATAGACCAAGGGTCCAACTTACCACAAGGAGACAAACCATTAACAAAAGCACGGCAACCAAGCACCCTCATAGGGATGGAAAACAGAGGGGACTGAGGAAACAACAACTGATGGGGGGACTTGCAGTTCAATACTCTAGAGGGCATGCGATTGATGACATATGCAACAACAAGTACAGCATCTACCCAAAAACATTTTGACACATTCATATGTAACATCAACCCTTGTGCTACTTCAAGAAGGTGTCTATTCTTTCTTTCAGCAACACCATTTTGTTGTGGTGCTCTTGCACATGAACTCATGTGAAGGGATCCATGGGAAGCAAAAAATTCATTAAGCTCACCATGGAAATATTCTCACGTTATCTGATTGAAAGATCTGAATCTCAACATGAAATTGTGTGAACACCATCCTCTGGAAGTCCCTTATAATCTTTGGGACTTCGTCTCCGGTATGCATAGGAAATATCCATGTATAACGGGAAAAGTAATCAATCAATGTGATAAAGTATTAATATCCACCCTCTGAAATTATAGTAGTAGGCCCCCAGACATCAGAATGCACAATATGGAAAGGTAAATTTGTTGTTTTATTACTTGAATGAAAAGTTGTTCTACATTGTTTGCTCAATTGACACATTTAACACTGAAAATCTGACACCAAACATGACTTAAATAAAAACGGAAACAAATACTTTAATATTTCAAAGGACACATGACCTAGACGATTATGCCACAGAAAAAACTTGACTCCTTATTGGACTGACCCAACTAACTATGTGATTCTAAAGATAACCAAACTGAAGATGACACCGAGAAACCAGCCTTGTTGTCGAGAGTATAGAGACCATCTACTAAGCTTCCCTTACCAATCATCCTCCCTGAAGTTAGATCCTAAAAAATACATGAACCAAGAAATGTTACACTACAATTTAAAAAATTTGTGATACTACTAATGGAAAGAAAATTGATAGAAAGTTTAGCTACATGTAACACATTATATTAAGGTTGAGGCCACGGGGAAGAGATATTCATCCCTGGCTTGCAATGGATGAGAATGATCCATCTGCAAGCCTCACCTTATCTCTCCCAAACAATAGGCTATAAGACTGGGGCTTACCAGTCATGTGGTTCGAGGCCCCTAAATCAGTAATCCATGGGGAATCAATGGCAATGGAAAAATGGAAGGTAGAGGCCGCATTACCTGATGTAGATGCAAATGAAGTAGTACCAGTAACTGAGTTGTCCATCTGACGTAGAGCCCTACCGTACAATTCTAGATGATTAGGGAATGAGTTCATGATATCCTCCTTAGGGTCAGAAATTGTGGATTGTTCCTATGAAGCACTAGGGTTACCAGTAGACTGAGAATCTTGAGCTGCCATATTTGTTGCATTGTACTTCTTCTGACCCTACACCATACCTTGCTCTTCCTTTTTCACAACCCACTTCGGTTTCCCAAAGAGATCCCAGCATGTGTCACGAGTATATCTTGAACGCCAACAGTTAGTACACTACAACTTGTCCTTTTCATCAGCTTTCTTGGGATCACTTTTCTTTCCTATATTAGTACCACCTATTGCAGCTGCAATCAGCTGCTCCCCCTCATTTGCAATCATTAAACTCCGTCTACTTTCCTCATATTGGACCAAGGCATACACCTCTTGGACAGAAGGCAAAGACCCGCTGCTCATATTCACGACTTCCCAAAATCTGAACTTAGATGCTCATACATAGGATTCAATCCCAACAAGAAAGAAAAGACCCGCTGCTAAGATACCAACTTCTTATAAGTTTTGGCATCATTTTCATTCTTCCATTCTATAGTCTGATAGTGATCCAACTCCTTCCAAACAGAGGTAAGAGCTGAATAATATATTGACAAACTGCGGCCACCCTATTTACAGGTTAAGGATTCAGCCTGTAACTAATAAATCTTAGCATAGTGTCTTAGCAAGAGTAGGTAGTTTTAGCTTGTTCCCATATCTCATTTGTAGTCTCTGCCCATATAAAATTCTTATTTACACTTGGTTCCATGTCTGCAAGTAGCCAAGACATCACCATACTGTTCTCCTGATCCCACCTATCATGTTCAACTGTCCCACCTTTAGGTTCTTTTACTCTCCCATTTATGTATCCAGCTTTTCCCCTAGCTATAACATATAGTTTTACACCTTTAGCCCACTCTAGATAGTTCAAACCATTCAAAGGGGTGATTTGCATTGGAAAAAACATATTCTCAACATTCATACCCACTCTACCATGGGTTGATGTAACCCCAGACGAAGCTGAATCATCAGTTGCCATGTTAGACAGGTTCTACAATTCAGAAAGAACCACTAATGTACACAGAAATAAGTCTCCACCCTATTTCTACTACCCAACACACATGTAGGGCACAAAACACACACCAATCTGCCTCCTAGAATGGGACACCACTGCTGAAACACCACTACCGTCTCCAATCACCATTAGGCCACACAAGCCACACACTAAAACAGGACAGCACATACCTGTCACGAGGGAGCACACAACCCCCTATACAGCACCTGTACGAAGGTGAACATTGCAAGAACACAGCCTTCACAGCATCGGCTGTCACCAACTAGGGTTTCCTTGATGTTATGACCAAGGAAGAACCCAGAGAAATCACAATTTGAGAGTTCTGACAAGTCTGATTGGGATCTTGCACCTCACAGTTCAAGAAATCAAAAACTGACGAGAAGAGATGTAATTCTGAGAGAGAAGCTTCCTCCCATTGCCCAGAAGTATGCTCTGATACCATGTTTTCTTCTAGGAAGAAGAGAAGAAAGGAAGAAAAAGAGAGAAGAGAAGAAAAACAGTCTTTTGAGAATAGAGGACTGTTTAGAACAGATGCATAAATCAAAATAAAATAACAGAAATTATTCTTCTAAGGAAGAGAAGATGAAGAAGAAGATGGCGGCAATAGGGGTTCAGAGTAAGAGAGTTTCGAACCTTAATCTCCACTCTTACACCCATAACACTATTTTATTAAGTTAAACTTTGATAATTTACAGAGAGGCCCTTAGTTGGGCAAGAAATTAAAAGAACATAACACAGAAAGAATAGGCCCAGAATAAGGCCCATTACAGCAAAGAACATAAAAAACAAAAAAGGATAAACAGCCTATGGGCCATTCGGCCCATCTTCTCTACACTCCCCCTCAAACTGAGCATAGATGTCAATCAAGCCAAACTTGCCAGTATCATGCTGAAGATTAGCCTTGGGAATGCCCTTGGTGAGGAAATCTGCTAATTGTCCTTCAGAGGTGATGAAAGGTAGACACACTTCACCAGAAGCCACTCTTTCTCGAATGAAGTGTCTGTCAACTTCAATATGCTTGGTTCTGTCATGTTGTACTTGTGAGCAATGTTGATGGCAGCCTAATTATCACATTATAACATCATTGGCTTATCATGCTCAATCCCTAGTTCCTCCATTAATGATTTTAGCCACAATAGTTCAGAAACTCCATGTGTCATGGCTCTGTATTCTGCTTCTACTGAAGATCGAGTAACAACAGATTGTTGTTTCTTGCTTCTCCAAGAGACAATATTACCTACCACCAAGCTGTAGTACCCAGAAATAGATCTTCTGTCATTAATGTTTCCAGCCCAGTCAGCATCTGTATAGGCTTCAAGTTTCATATGGACATGCTTGGCAAACAGAATTCCCTTTCTAGGGGAGCCCTTCAAATAATACAGAATTCGCTCTGTTGCTGCCATATGAGTATCCCGGGGAGCATGCATGAATTGGCTGATGCAACTGACAGCATATGCAATGTTTGGCCGAGTCATGCATAGATAAAGAAGTTTCCCAAGGAGTCTCTGGAAGACTCCTTTGTCTTCTAACAATATTCCATCTGAAGCAGAGAGTTTATGACTCATATCAATAGGAGTAGCAACTGGTCTATAACCCATCTTCCCTGTTTCAGAGAGCAAATCAAGAACATACTTCCTCTGAGAGATAAGAATCCCATCCTTGGATCTAACAACTTCTATGCCAAGAAAGTATCTCAATTCCCCCAGATCTTTGATCTCAAACTCTGTATGAAGAAAAGATTTAAAATCATTAATTCCTGAGACATCATTACCAGTCACAACAATATCATCAACATACACAATCAGGTAAACTGCCAGGAATCCTCTCCTCTTCACAAAGAGAGTATGATCAGACTGTGTTTGTACATAGCCAAAGTTAACAAGGGCAGCCCTAAACCTCTCAAACCATGCTCTAGGGGACTGTTTTAGTCCATAAAGGGATCTCTTCAGCTTGCATACCTTTCCTTTCATATCTGTTTCATACATCCCTGGAGGAAGAGACATATAAACCTCCTCATGTAATTCTCCATTCAGAAATGCATTCTTTACATCCAGTTGATAAAGTGGTCAATCTGAGTGAGCAGCCAAAGATAGAAGAACTCTCATAGAAGTCATCTTAGCAACAGGGGCAAAGGTCTCCAGATAATCAATCCCATATGTCTGTGTATAACCTTTTGCAACCAGCCTAGCCTTGTACCTCTCAATGGTGCCATCAGCATGATATTTTATAGTAAAAACCCACTTACAGCCAATTGGATCCTTCAGGCAAATCAACCACTTCCCAAGTGTCATTCTTGGGCAGGGCATCAATTTCTGATCACATAGCATCCCTCCATTCTGGAATATTAAGAGCATCTGACACAGACCTGGGAATTGGGTTAGAGGCAACAGAAGAAAGGTAGGCAAAATATGAAGGAGAAAGCAAACTATAAGAAAGGTGTTTGGAAATGCAATGTGTAGTACACTTCCTTTTTCCTTTCCTAATAGCAATGGGGATATCAAGGTCTGGAAGGATGGCTCCAAAGGGGCTGAAACAGTACCTGTTGTCTCATCTATAACTAGAAGTGCATGAGGCTCATGTGTTGTAGGGGAAACAACCTGCTCATTTCTGGATCTTTGCCTTTGATACATCTTGGGATTAAAAAGAAGACGAGGAGGTAAAGAGCGAGGAACATTGGGACAGAAAGAATAGAATGATTGATCCTCCCTTGATTCATTTGAAGGAGGAAGAGACTCAGTAAAAGACTCGACTGGGACAGGAAGAGGAAGAACAAACATCTGTGACAAATCCTCCCCCTTTGGACAATGTCCCTCCAGAGAAAAACCAGAAAAGGAAGAAAGCTCACCAAAGGTGACATCCATTGTGACATATTGAGTACCAGTCTTTGGATCAAAGCAACAATAACCCTTCTGTGTGGGGGAATAACCAAGGAAGATACACTTGTGGGCGTTTGGTTCAAATTTATGTCTTTGGACACTAGGGATATGTACATAATACGTGCAGCCAAAGACACGAAGAGGAATAGTAAAAAGCTCCTTGTCCGGATGAAGGAGACTAAAAGGAGACTTAAACCCCAAAACCCTAAATGGCATACGGTTTATAAGGTAGGTAGCAATGAGAACAGCATCACCCCAAAACTTTGTAGGGACATGTGAGGCAAACAGGAGACTTCTTGCAACTTCAACAATATGTCTATTTTTTCTTTTAGCAACTCCATTTTGTTCTGGGGTCCTAACACAGGAGCTTTGATGAATAACCCCTAAATCAGTGAGATAGCAGGACAAGTTCTTCTCAAAATATTCTTTTGCATTGTCAGATCTGAAAATTTTAATCCTGGTATCAAACTAGGTTAGGACAAATTCATGGAATTGCCTCACAAGTCTGGGAACTTCATCACGGGATTTCATCAGGAATATCCAAGTAAACCGAGAAAAGTCATCAATGAACAAGAAAAAATATTTGTAGCTACCCATAGAGGGTAAGTGGTAAGGCCCCCACACATCAGAGTGCACAATATTAAAAGGAGAAGAAGATCTTTTATTACTCAAGGGATAATTGTTTCTACAATGCTTAGACAGCTCACAAGACTCACAATGAAGACTGGACAAACTAATTCCCTTAAACAGTTTAGGGAATAAATGACTCAATGCAGAAAAAGAAAGATGACCCAAACGAAAATGGCATAACATGACTCAACTGATAGACTCTATAGATATAGACCCAAAAAAAGCTTTTCTAGGTTGTTTAGGGCACTGTCCCGGAGTGTCAAGCAGGTATATTCCATTCGCCTCACGGACACTCCCAATCACCTTCTGAGACTCCAGATCCAAAAAAAAACACAATAGGAAGGGAAGAAGGTTACACAACAATTTAATGACTTAGTTAGACTACTTACAGATAACAAGTTTGTATTTAGTCTACGTACATGAAGAGCAGAAGGAAGAACCAAGGAGTCTGTAGCCTTGATGGTTCCCTTGCCGGAGATAGGGGCAAGAGAGTCATCGGCTAGGGTGATTTTGTCACGTCCAGGAAGTAAATCATATGAAACAAACAAGGTAGAAAGGTTGGTCATATGATCAGAAGCACCTGAATCAATAATCCAAGGGATCCTACGATTACCTGAAATGGTTGCATGATTGGCAGAAGCTCGTATACCTGAATGAGCAAATGCAGAAGAGGCTGAATTTTCTGAAGGGTTGGAAGAAGTCACACCCTCTAGTTGATTGATCATCCTCCCAAACTTCTCATATTCTGCTTTATGGCTGCTAACTGCGCACTAGCTGTCATCTCTTCAGTTTGGTATTTGTCACTATCTAGACCAGCAGCAACATTAGCACTCCCTACCCTTTTATTATCATGCTTCTTCTGAAACCGAAGAGGTAGAAGCTCAGGATGTAATTTCCAGCACTTGTCTTTAGTGTGTTTTGGCCTTTTACAGTACTCACAGACAACCTCTTTCTTCCCTGAGCCACTTGGAGTCCCTGCAACCCCTTTGGGTTTCACTCCCATGTTAGCAAAGTGATCATTTAGACCAGCCCCTTGTACCTGGACAAGCCTTCTGCTTTCTTCACTACTTACCAAGGCATATGCTTGTGACAATGAGACACTATCCTTGGATAAAATATTTTGTTTTGTAATATCATACTCTGGGTTTAATCCAGTTAAGAACTCAAACACCCTGTTTCTCTCAACCAGTTTTCTGTAGGTCTCTGCATCATTAGTGGTGTCCCAGGTTACAGCTTCTATCAAATCTATTTCTTGCCACAAAGACTTCAGTGTTGAGAAGTATACAGCTGAAGGTTTCTCCCCCTGTCTTAAATTTTTCACATCACTTCTCAACTTGTAAGCTTTGGTCACATTTAATTTTTGGGAATAGGTTTCAGCAACATTATCCCATATTTCCTTTGCAGAATTCATCCACAAATAGTGCTGACTAATCTATGGCTGCATTGAGTTCACAAGCCACCCAATAACAGTATAATTTTCTTGCATCCACTTCTCATAAGATGGATCATCTTCTGAGGGAGCCTTTTTTGCTCCCAGAGATAAAACCCCACTTTCCTCTACTATAGATATGAATCTTTACCGATTGTGACCATGCCAGATAATTAGTTCCATCCAGCTTGACTGTGGTCACAGTCAATAGAGAGTCAACAGAAGCTCCCGGAACCTGCCCGGATTCAGCAACATTCTTGTTTTCAATCTCTGAGGAGTTCATCTCTTTAAACACTTCAAAAATATTTCAAACAACTTCAAAAGACACCAAATGAAAATAGAACAAGGACTGTGTTGTGAACCAACCTCTATGTAGCAGTACCAGAAATCTGAGTCACACCCGAAAGTTGGGAGAAATAGAACAAAAAAAAGGAGCCACACCTTGTAGAGTACATGAAACACCAAACAACTTGGTTCGATCTTCAACAAGGAAAATCAGAAAGCCTCCAGACACTGAGCGCCCAGTCCAAACACCCTGCGGGGCCCGCAAACACCAGAAAATTAGGGTTTCGGGCAATACACTTGAATCAGCCAAGGAGGCGACAAAGTCAGTCCTCTTCTCTCCAAAAACCACTAACAACTGGGCTGAACAAAGTCTCTTTAACAGTCCGTATGATTCAGTTCTCCATACACACTATGTATGGAAAAGATGGTGAAAAAAAAAGGTAAAAAAGAGAGTTTGCCCTGATGCTAAGAAGAAAAACAGTCTTTTGAGAATAGAGGACTATTTAGAACAGATGCAGAAATCAAAATAAAATAACAGAAATCATTCTTCTAAGGAAGAGAAGATGAAGAAGAAGATGGCGGCAATAGGGGTTCAAAGTAAGAGAGTTTCGAACCTTAATCTCCACTCTTACACCCCTAACACTATTTTATTAAGTTAAACTTTGATAATTTACAGAGAGGCCCTTAGTTGAGCAAGAAATTAAAAGAACATAACATAGAAAGAATAGGCCCAGAATAAGGCCCATTACAGCAAAGAACATAAAAGATAAAAAAGGATAAACAGCCTATGGGCCATTCGGCCCATCTTCTCTACAAGAAGAAAGGAAGAAAAAGAGAAGGAAGAAAAGAGAAGGAGAAGAGAGAATGGCTGTTTGGGAGCCAAAACTTCTTGCTGGTGGCGCCCTGCTTTCTATTTATATTAATGAGATAAAAAATAAGAGGGAAAATTACATGCTTGCCCCTGGTGGCACACACTAATAAAAAACAATAATAAAAACAATAAACAAGCTGACAGCACCCTAAGATTAACAGCACAAAAGACTGTAACAGCATAAACAACACTCTCCAACACTTTGTCCTCTTGAGAAGGTCCAACCTTCGAAAGAAATTTTTTCTGTCCAGGATTCAGAACAATGGACCTATTTTCTTGAGTAAACTTTGTTACCATCCATTCCCAATACCATCACCTTTCCTATTTTTCATGCAATTGCTTTTAAACTCCTCTTAGAGATCAAAAGTTTTCATCCATTTGATTTACTGAAACTCAGCCGCAGCGTCGACTTCTCTTTCTTGAGATGAAGCTTCTCATTTTTCTTCCAACCAAACCCCTCGCAAGGAGACGTAGATAGACCAGAAATTGTGTCTGTAATTCAAGTGGGCCAACTCTCCTCACATCATTCTTAGAAAAGTTATTTGATTCAGCCTCCACACCCTTAGGACCACACTTACTAGCCCAACACTTCTTTTAACAGAGGAGTTATCGTCATCTTTAATCATCCACAAACCTCATCCACCCCCACATAGCCCACCACCAGATCCTAAGTTGGTAGGACACCTTTTCATCCTACATCAGTTTGGTATCAGAGCCATATTAGAGTGAAATGAAGGGGTATCAAGGCCTACCATGAATAATGACTCCATGAGATGGTGCCAAATCATGACAAAGACTGCTATGAAAGAAGCCAATGCTAAATTTGATGATTTGGTTTATAGCCATTTAGAAAATAAGGATTGACTACATGGTATGGTGCAGAAAGTTGCTGCAATGGATGACAAGTTTGAGCACAAGTTTTCTGCAATAGATCACAAACTTGACCTTTTAATTGCCAATCTGGAAGCCTATCTTATAGAGAACGGTCTTATTATCTGTGAAAGATTTTGAAACGCCACATCTAACAGAGTGTCAGCCTACCTTGGCATCAACTTCTCAAACATCAGATCAATATTTAGATAACAACATTATGACACTTATGATACAAATTTCAAACAGAGCTAACTCATACATAAAAGATGTAAAATTAAGATAATCAATGATCTAAAGTACGAAACGAGAGGACTATGGGAGTACATATATAGAACTCACCCAATTTTTTCAAGATGAGAAATAGAGAACCCTCTCCTTTATGACCAATAAGGTGGCCAAGATACCTACATGGCCCTTCCTTGTAATAATGAATACTTGGGGTTATAGGCCATATAATTCTCAGCTTGTGACCTTGCATTATTGGGACAGCTTTGACAAGAATCTGAATGCCATAATATGAAATAGAATCATGTATGAGACAAATGTTAAAATGTTGAACTAGGAATGATACCCCAACAGATGAATAGATAACAAGAAATAAAGTCATATTGTTTATATTTAAGAATATTTCCCTGTAATCTAGGAATACCTGAAGATGCTCAGGTGTGCAAGGCTGCCCAGGAAAACTGAAACAACTTCGGTTGGTATTTGGAATTTCTTGAAACTTGTTTTCCACCAGGCTTTGAATTTTATCAAGACTCTCTGGAATTTTCCATAGTGAAGTAGGTAAAAGGTTCATTGCATCACTAGTTTTGTAAACCACAATGGACATCAAAAAATAACCACTGACCTTTCCCATATACAACCAACTGCATAAGGTTGGCAGAATAGCGTTCTTCATAGAATTTGATAAGCTCACATCTAATATCTATCCCTCTTGCTTTTGGACGGACTTCTAAAGTATCCCAGTTTCCTAAAATCACAACAGATCACCATTAAACTATAATAGGAGGTCATGGAGATTCAGAACCATAGCTAATTTAAGATTCCATTATATTGAGATAGAGATAAATAGAGATAGATAGAGAGAGAGAGAGAGAGTGGTTACAATTTTAACATCCATTAGCAAACTTTTTTATATCACTAACAAAGCAATTGGATTTTGTTGATGAAAAATCAAAAAAAAAAAGAAAAAGAAAACTCATATCCCTTGAATAGAGTTATGTGGATCAATTCAAGAGACAGCATGTGGTCCATTAGCAAACATTTAGGAATAAAAAACATTAATAAGCTAATAAATCTTTCCAAAAACAATGCAATCTCCAGAAGGCCTCCAATTGATCAGAAAATTCAAGTTTAGCAATTCAAAGTAAATATCAGATGATGTGAACTATATTTATATTTACTCATGCCTAATGTTTTTTATTATGCTTGTCTGATGTTTGACTTCAACATGGTTGAAAAGGCTATGGTTCTTTTTGCAGTGTAATTTTTCAGTTGGCCTAGGTTGGGGTGTTTTCCAAGTTTCCATATTTCTGTCTTTGGTTGTAGGACTGTTGGCTGTTCTTCAATTTGTGGTAGAGGTGATCCAGTGTATGTCTTTTCTGGGGAAGGTGGGTCTTACGGTGGCCTGTTTGGATGAAAGGGCTTACTACGTTAGTTCCATTCCATCACATGAATATGGATTCCAGTCTGTTAGAATGTTAGAGTGATGTTTGGCTAATAAGAGTTCTTATTAGCCCATTCTTATGTTTAACTTATCTTGTAACTGGGCCTGTGTTAATGGGCCTAATCCTGTTTAATGATTTAAGTAATCTGGGTGTCCCATCACTAATCAGGGGCATCCCAGTAATTTTTTGTACCTTGTACTATATTCATCTATAAATAAAGGACTGGTCGACTGGCTAGTACAGTTCGACATTCTCTTCAGTTCTGTGGTTCTCTTCTCTTCTTTGCTACTTCGAGTATAGCTCTTCAGATTACATGGTATCAGAGCATTAGCTCCTTCCTGGTTTCAGCAGGCACACTCTCTTCTCTTGCTGTCTTTTCATCTTCTCTCTTCCTTTTCTGGGTTGCTGCAGTGAAGACCTAGGAGTGTAAGAGAGTAAAGCAAGTTCGAACCTAGGGTTTCTCTTGGTTGTAGGACTCAAGGGAAGTAAGACCCAGAAGTAGATGTCCTACTAGATTATCTCCAGCAAATAGTAGCTATTGGGCTACTAAGAGAGGTCTGTATAGGACAGACCTAGTTGAGGACTGATTTCAGCAGTCCTAGCACTAGCCGAAAGGGGGAGAGCTTCCTCTACAGTTGCAGCTTCATGCTCCAGCAAGACTTGCGCAGAACAAGTGGTAAAGACTTAGCCTTCTCTACAGTTGCAGATTCGTGCCCTAGCAATACTTGCGCAGAACTGTGGTAACTTCAGTTACAGATTTTCTTCAGGTCGGTTATCAGTCCTACTTTGTGAACTTCAGTTACTGCACTGCACAGTTACTTCAGGTCACAGAACAAGCCCTAACTGAAGTAACTTCAGTTACTAGCACTGTGAACTGGTTCAGTTACAGCCCCTTACTTGCTACTTCGGCCAGTCCTAAACAGCACTGCACAGTACCCGAACTGTGAACACTTCTACCAGCACTGTGACCACTTCGGCCAGTCCTAAACAGAACCACCTACAGCACTGTGAACAACTCTTGGACTGAAGTCAGGATGTCCTCACTATCTGGTGAAGTTTCCTCTAGAGATAACAGACCTGTTACAAGGTCCTCAAACCTGGAAAACCCTAATCTGCACAGCTTGCAGATTACAAGTGTGCTGCTAGATGAGTATAACTTCAGAGAGTGGTCTGTCTCAGCAATGCTGTTCATTACCTCTCGTGAGCTCACAGGCTATTTGGATGGAGACAAGAAACAACCAGAAATTGGCAGTCCTGAATACACCGTGTGGCGCAAGGAAAATGCCACAGTCATGTCTTGGTTGCTGGCCTCTATGACTCCTAGGGTGGCCAGAACTGTTCATCACTTCCCCACGGCTGCTAAAATTTGGGAGAAAGTATCTAAGACATATGGCCAGAAAAAGAACAATGCTAAAATCTACAGACAGAACCAAGACATTGTAGCCCTAAGGCAAGGAGACATGTCCGTGGCAACCTACTTTGCAACACTGGAAGGCCTCTGGGAAGAGCTTGACCACCATTTGATTTTGGATTGGGAAAATGCCAATGATAAGGGGAGGCATGATAAGCAGATTGAGGAGGACAGAGCCTTCAAGTTTCTGGCGGGTCTTGACCCTTGTATATGAAGGTATAAGGTCACAGATTCTAGGGAGAGATGAACTACCTGAGCTTCACCATGTCTACTACCTGGTGAGGAATGGAGAAGTAAGGAGAAAGGAGATGCAAGTTGACTCCCAGACACAGTCAACAGAACTACCTAGAGAACATTCAGCCTTAGTCTCCACTAAGGGGAATAGATTTTCAGACAAGAAGTCACTCAAGTGTATACATTGTGGTGGTGAGAAACACACAAAGGAGAAATGTTGGGTCTTGTACCCTCATCTGAAGCCAGCTGCTCTGAGAAAGGACAAAAGGTAACATAAGGGCCACACAGCAAGTGGGAATCTTGCCACCAACAACAGTAGTGACAACTCACAGAGTACTCAGACAGTGTCATCTTCCACTGCAAGGCAGGCTGCCGACTCCTCTGGACCAAGTACTTCGGGCTTCACAGCTAGTGAGGTAGAGGTTCTCAGTCAGGCATTAGCCCATCTGAAGAACAATTCTTTAGCTTCCACCTCTCTTGCCAAATCAGGTACAACCTCTGCATTTAGTGCATCTAGTTCCATTAATTCTACCTCTTGGGTGATTGATTCCGGAGCCACTGACCATATGACACATATGTCCTCCTTATTCTCTACATATCATTTGTTGTCTGGCCAGGATAAGATGAGAGTAGCTGATGGGTCCCTCTCCACCATCTTTGGAAAGGGGGTGGTTGACCTAAGCAAGGATCTCTCTCTTAAATCAGTCCTACATGTTCCTAGTCTTACCTCAAATCTGTTGTCTGTTTCAAAGCTTACAAAAAACTTTAACTGCAGTATAACTTTCTTTCCTTCTCATTGTGTCTTCCAGGACAGATTGACGAGGAGAACGATTGGGAGTGGTCATGAGTATGGGGGCCTCTACTATTTTGATGAAAATGTCAGCCCAGCCTTGCAAACTTCTACTACTAGTCCGGAATGTGTGGAGTCAATAGCTAGGCTGCACTTGTGGCATGCTAGGCTAGGTCATTTGTCCTTTACTTCCTTAGCAATGTTGTTTCCCGAATTATGTAAGGACATTCCGAGTCAGAGTTTAATTTGTGATGTGTGTCAAATGTCAAAACAATGTAGATCAATGTATCCAATTTCTAGTAATGAAATTCAAGCCCCTTTTGATTTGGTTCATTCTGATGTTTGGGGTCCTTCACCCATTGTTTCCATTGATGGCTTCCATTACTTTATCAGTTTTATTGATCATTATTCTCAGTGCACTTGGATTTATCTGTTGAAAGGACGTGATGAAGTTCCCCGGATAACTATGATGTTTTGCAAGATGGTTGAAACACAATTTGATAAAAAGATCAAGCAATTCCATTCAGACAATGCAGCTGAATACTTTGAAAGATCCTTGAACTCGTTCATGGAAGATGCAGGCATGTTACATCAATCATCATGTGCTTACACCCCTCAACAAAATGGGGTCGCTGAGCGAAGAACAGGCATCTATTGGAGACAGCTCGAGCCCTTCTTTTCTAGCACAATGTGCCCAAGCAATATTGGTCTCAAGTTGTTCTCATTGCACCATACCTGATAAATCGGATGCCATCTAAGGTATTGGGTATGAAGACCCCTTTCTCTGTTTTGTGTTCCACTCTTCCAGAATTTCCTATTCCCCCGCGGGTTTTTGGCTGTACATGCTTCATACATGTGAAGGATCCAAAGAAGACCAAACTGGATCCTAAGGCTACAAAGGGAATATTTTTGGGGTACTCTCCTACGCAGAAGGGGTATAAGTGTTATGATCCTGTCTCCAAGAAAAAATATGTCACCAGGGATGTAGTCTTTTTTGAGTCTCAATCCTATTTCCAGTCTTCTCAAAATCCTCTTCAGGGGGACAGTAGTGGGTTGGAAGAGGATTCTCATTCTCCCTTCTTTTTTGTTCCCATTTCATCACCTTCCACTACTACTAGCTGTAACATTCCAAGTCAACCTAGTGAGACTTCCACTGTGCCAGTTGCTTCTCCAGATTCGGCTGATGCTTCTGAAGGTTCCAGTAAACAAGAGAAAGAGATACTTACATACAGTAGAAGGAAGATGGCCCCTCAACCTCATGATTGCAACCAGTTGAACTCAGATCAATCTGTCTCTACAATCCAAGGTAATTCTGACTCACTCAATTCAGATTTGGATCTTCCTATTGCTCTCCGTAAGCCTGTTCGTTCTTGTACCACTCGGCATCCCATAGCCGATTATGTTTCTTACTCACACTTATCCCCTGCCTATCATTCCTTTGTGTCTGCTCTTTCCTCTGTATGTGTCCCTTCCAGGTATTCAGAGGCGGCATCTGATCCAAGGTGGAAAGAAGCCATGAATGAGGAGATGAAAGCCCTAATGAAAGCAAGGACGTGGGAATTGGTGGACCTGCCAGAGGGGAAAGGCACTGTTGGGTGCAAGTGGGTATTCACAGTAAAGCACAGGGAAGATGGGTCAATTGAGAGGTACAAGGCTAGACTTGTGGCAAAGGGATTTACACAAAAGGAAGGAATTGACTACAAGGAAACCTTTGCCCCAGTAGCAAAGCTCAACACAATCAGGGTTCTACTGTCACTAGCAGCAAAATTCTCTTGGGAACTTCATCAGCTGGATGTGAAGAATGCCTTCCTAAATGGTGATCTTCATGAAGAGGTATTCATGGAACCCCCACCTGGATATGATGTTGGAAAGAAGGTATGTAAACTAAGGAAAGCATTATATGGTTTGAAACAATCTCCCCGGGCATGATTTGAGAGACTTTGTTTGGCCATGAAGAAAGTAGGGTACACTCAGAGCAGTGCAAATCATACATTGTTTACAAGGAGACAGGATGACAAACTTACAGCACTCATTGTGTATGTGGATGATATGGTGATTACTAGAAATGATGTGAAAGAGATGAAGAGGCTGAAGGAGTTCTCATCTTCAGAATTTGAGATCAAAGACCTGGGAAATCTAAGATACTTTCTTGGAATTGAAGTTGCTAGATCAAGAGAAGGAATCTACATATGTCAAAGAAAGTATGTGCTAGATCTCCTAGAGGAAACAGGCATGATGGGGTGCAGGCCAGCAGACACTCCAATAGAACCAAGCCATGGATTACAAGAATCAATGGGTGAGGAAAACTATGACAAGGAAAGGTACCAAAAGTTGGTAGGAAAACTGATATACTTATCCCTTACTCGGTCAGACATTGCCTATGCAGTGCATGTTGTCAGTCAATTCATGCACTCGCCAAAGACCCCTCATATGAGAGCAGTGGAAAGAATCCTCAGATACTTGAAGACTTGCCCAGGGAAACGAATTCTATTCAGAAAAAACAACAGACTTGAAATTGAAGCCTACACTGATGCTGATTGGGCTGGGTCTGTTGGAGACAGAAAATCAACCTCAGGTTACTGTACATTCTTGGGAGGAAACCTAGTCACATGGCGCAGTAAGAAGCAAAATGTTGTGGCTAGATCAAGTGCAGAAACAGAATACCGGGCTATGGCACACGGGGTTGCTGAACTCTTATGGCTCAAGACTCTCCTTAATGAGCTTGGTATCAAGACTAAGGGTCCTCTCAAGCTGTATTGTGATAATAAAGCTGCTATCAACATTGCCAACAATCTTGTGCAGCATGACAGGACAAAACATATTGAAATTGATTGACACTTTGTCAGAGAGAGAATTATTTCAGGAGAACTCCGTGCCTTATACTCCATTAGAGATGCAGATTGCAGATGTATTAACTAAAGGGCTGGCATCAACGAAGTTCAGGGACATACTTGGCAAGCTAAACATGATTGATATCCATGCTTAGCTTGAGGGGGAGTGTTAGAATGTTAGAGTAATGTTCGGCTGATAAGAGTTCTTATTAGCCCATTCTTATGTTTAACTTATCTTGTAACTGGGCCTGTGTTAATGGGCCAAATCCTGTTTAATGATTTAAGTCATCTAGGTGTCCCATCACTAATCAGGGGCATCCCAGTAATTTCTTGTACCTTGTACTATATTCATCTATAAATAAAGGACTGGTCGACTGGCTAGTACAGTTCGACATTCTCTTTAGTTTTGTGGTTCTCTTCTCTTCTTTGCTACTTCGAGTATAGCTCTTCAGATTACACAGTCCTTCCATGTATAATTGTCTTTAGTTGGGGTTATTTCTGGTTTACTTTGGGTGGTGGGTGCATAGGGTATTTCTAGAATTCCTAGAGCTCAAACTTGTACTTTTTCTTTTTTATGATCAACAAGAAACAAAATTTTATTACTATAATAAGATGAAGGTCTAAGTGTAGACAAGTCCTCTTGTAGAGATAAGGAGTCCTATCTTTACCTATTGAACATCAATTTGCTTTGTTTACAATTAAGACCAGAACACTTGTTCCCTCCACACCCCTTGCATTGCTAAATTATCTGCCAAGCTGTTAGCTTCCCTTGTGATCCAAGAAACCTTCACCTCCAGAACAAGGATTGCATTAAAAGGTGAGAAGGCACCCACAAAAATGCAAGTCACCAAAACCCAACCAAGTCTCCCAACATGAAACTTTCTAAACCAAAACCAAAAACAACCCCCAGAAATCCAAAACCAATTCCAGCCAAAGAGCCTTCAAACTAATGACAAAAAGAAAGAAGATGGCCCATTCAGAAAATGAGCCCCAGCAAACCACAACCATGAAACAAAGATCACTTCCAACCCTAACCTCTACCTAACAAAAGAGACACCCAACTCCAATCCAAACCCCAACAAGAAACCCCTTAAAACCCCAGCTTAATTGTAACAATGCATTTTCTGCTTCTTGGCTTTCATAATTTTCTTGAAAGGACCACCCCCTATTAATTCGCTTCCAGGTGGTTTTAGGCTCTAAAATCTATAGCCCGAGCTTTAGAAAAAGATGCCAAACAAGTTATACCCGACTTTTCATAAGTAATGGTATTATTGAAAGAACAAGAAGATAGACAAAGCTTTTCATACTCCTCAAGGGTATGGATATCATCTCCTCTTCCTCTTCCTCTTCCCATTCCTACTATCGAGATTTCCCTACTGGCTACCAAAGTTGAGGCTCCTAAACAACCGCCAATTCGCAAAGTATACTCTTGCTCCAACTTCTAATGCACCACCATTGCTCATCTATCTCCTTCCTATTGAAAGTTTGTCTCTTGCTTCTCTTAACTTTGTTCCTAGGGCTGTTTAGGAAGCTCTTGTCTTACCAGATTGGAAGAAGGCAATGGATTAGGAATTTAGTGTTCTTGAAGCTAATAATACTTTGGATCTCATTTCTCTCCCTCCAGGAAATAAGGTGGTAGGTTGTCACTGGATTTACACAATTAAGCATTGGCTAATGATAGTGTGGATAGGAAATAAAGCATGCTAGTTTCTAAAGGTTATACGCGGACTTTTGGCATTGACTACATTGACACCTTCTCTCCTGTTGCCAAGATGGTCTCTAATCTCTATATGTGTTATTATGTCCTTAGCTGCCTACTATGATTGGCAATTATTTCAGTTGGATGTCAAGAATGCCTTCCTCTATGGTGATCTTATAAAAGAAGTATATATGGAGCAACCTCCTGGGTATGTTGCTCAAGGAAAGGTTGGGAATGTGTGTAGATTAAAGAAGGAAATCTATGGGTTGAAACAATCACTACAAGCATGGTTTGGTCATTTTGGTAGTATGATACAACAATTTAGACTGCAGTAGTGTTGTATTGATCAATCAGTGTTTAGTAGAGATTCTCCTTTTGGTAAAATTATCTTTGCTATGTATATTAATGATATTATTATTATTATAGGAAGTAATACAAAGGGAATCAAGGAGTTGAAATACTTCTTGCAACAAGAATTTCAGACTAAGGACTTGGAACATTTGAGGTATTTTCTAGGCATTGTGGTAGCAATGTCGAAGTGGGGACTCTCTCTCACATAGAAAACTTTTAGAAGAGTAGAAAAGTTTGGACAACCTGTTTTGATATAAAAACTATAAAAGAAAGAAGAAAAGAAAAAGAAGAAAAGGTTTCATCTAAGAAAGAGAGAGGAGAGATAGAAGAGAATGGGAGAAGCTCAGAATTGGGTCGGGCCGCTCCTTTCATTAGATTATATACTCATAAATAAAAGAGAGTACAAAGAAAAGTATGCCCTTAGTAAGTCGGCTACTTGTGACAACTTAAAAAAGCACTCTTAACTTAAAACATAAACTAATGGGCCTAAGGCCCAATAACTCCCTAACTATGTCATATAAATAAAAACAAGTTATATCAGCCCAAAACTCAACAAGAAGAAATGGGATTACTAGGAGCAAAATCAGTGGACACTCCTATTGATCCAAATGTCAAGATATCTGATAGTAAGGGGGAGTTCCTAGATAACCCTCGAAGATATAGAAAACTAGTGGGGAAGCTCATTTATCTCACCATCACAAGGCCAAACATCTCCTTTACTGTGGGAATATTAAGTTAGTTTATGCAAAGTCCAAGGACAAATCAATGCAAAGGGTTGTTGCATAAGAAAAGGGAGAGCTATCTTGGGAGGGATACACAGATGTAGATTAAGTAAGATCCACTACTGACAAGAAGTCCACAGCAGGCTATTGTACATTTCTTGAAGGAAATGTGGTTACATGGAAAAGCAAAAAAGTAGACTGTAGTTGCCAAGAGCAGCACGCAGAAGTTAAATACAAAGCCATGGCAGATACAACTTGTGTGTTGGTTTGGCTAAAACGGCTATTATAGCAAAATGGTAGGAAGGCTTCAATTCCTATGAGAATATTTTGTGATAATCAAGCAACAAATCGCATTTCCTCTAACCCAGTATTTTATGAAAGAACTAAACATATAGAGGTGGAATGTCACTTTTCAAGGAGAAGGTCACAAGTAGAGAAATTATTACCCCATATGTGAAGTTAGAAGATCAGCTAGCCAACCTCTTTACTGAAGGTCTAACCCATGCTCAGATGGATCATATATGTAGCAAGTTGGAGTTTTATGATATATATATGCTCCAACTTGAGGAGGGTTAGTATTAGAGTCTTTTTATTTTCTTTATAACTAAGTGGTGGTTGTAACTGTTTTCCCTCTTTTTATTTCCTTTCACTTAAGAGCACTAGTGTAATTTTAACTTCCTTTATAATATTAACAAAAAAAGGGTGGCAGTTGGAGATCAGTTTATCGTGATCTCCTCTGCTTTGATCCTCATTCTTCTCCAAGTTCTCTTCTCTTTCTTTCATCTTCCCTTCTTTTTCTCCTTAATTCTGAATATTTTCTAGGTTGTGCCTTGCCTTCCCTATCATTTTCAGGTCTGATCAAAATGTACAGGAGTAATTTTTCATTTTGTTGGGAGCTGATCTCATCTGTAAACTTCTCAAGTACCTATGTTCATTTATCTAACATATCAAGCATGTCCTTGAAATAAATAAAATATTTTAATCAAAGATAATAGAATAATGATTCAAAAGAATATAGATAATGAAGAAATGCTCCATGCTTAACCACATAGCAGTTATATGTTGCAACTCTACCTCATTTCTATGACTTAATCAACTTTAAGACAGAACTCCGACAGTTTGAGCTTGTCTTACACTGCCGGTCTCAAACCCGAACAAAGGAGGGTTGTGTCAGCTTGGCATCCGGCACCAAAACTTTTGCCAAACTCTCATGATATGGCTCCTAATTTGTCTTTCCAATGCTCATACTAGGGAATTCTCCATAAATGACATGTTGCACCCTAACCCGAGTGTAGTGTTAAAAGGGCAAAGGTTTACTAGGATGGTCCCTGCAAATGACCTACCATGGCAACGTCAGTTGTGGTGTCAAATAGACAAGAGTTCTCACATCCTTCTGGACAAAGGTGGGTAAAGAAGCTAGTCCAAGAAACACGACTTCGTTGAACCACTTGGAATGTAGAAACATTGACAACAAAAACTATGGAATTAGTAGACACTATAAAGAGGAGAAGAGTTAATATTACATGCCTACAAGAAACTAAATGGAAGGGTAAAAGAGATAAACAATTTGATAGAAACAAAGTATGGTATACGAGAGAGGTAAATATCAGAAATGGTATAGTGATAATAGTAGATAAGGATTCAAAAAAATGAAGTGGTATATGTTAAAAGAATTGGGGACAAAATAATTTAATCAGACTTGTTTTAGGTGAGGAAATCATTAACATAATTAGTGCTTATGCACCTCAAGTGGGTTTAGAAGAAAACATTAAGAGACAATTTTGGGAAAACTTAGAAGGATTAATCCAAGAAATTCCAAACAAAGAAAAGATTTTTATAGGAGACTCAAATGGGCATGTAGAGAAAAGAAGTGTAGGATATGATATGGTGCATGGAGGATTTGGTTTTGGGGAAAGAAATAAATCAAGAGGTACAATATTAGACTTTCTAAAAGCTTATGACACAGCAATTTTAAACACCTTTTACCAAATGAAAGATGAACACTTGATAACATTTAAAAGTGGGTCAAACATAAGTCAAATAGATTTTTTTCCTTATGAGGAGAATTGAACAAATGATATATAAAGATTGCAAAGCTACTCCAGGAGAAAGCTAAGAACACAAATAGACTAGTGGTTGTAGATGTACGCATTAGGAAATTGAAGAGAAATAGGGAAGAAAATAGGCATCCAAGAATTAGATGAGAAAACATAAAAGGAGAAAATTTAACTCAGTTTAAAAACAAGTTGATAGTAGAAGGAAAACGGAATTTCGATGAAAAGACTAATGATGTGTGGCTTGAAATGGAAAACAACATAAAAAAAAGTAGAAAAGGATTTCCTAGGAGAATCTAAAGGAAAATGGGAAAGTACTAAAAAACTTGGTAGTTGAATGAAGAGGTTCAAAACATAATCAAATGAACATGAGCAATTGAGCATGTTACTAAGAATGTAAGACACTAGTGCAGAAAACTGCAAAACAAAACATAAAACCAAAAGAAATGAAGTTAAAAAGTGAATGAAGCTAAATATAGGGCATATGATGAACTTTATCATAAATTAAACATTAATTTATATAGCAAAAGATGAGATAGAAAGGAAAAGCAGAGATATAACCAATGTTAGGTGCAATAAAGAGGAAGATCAAAGAGTCTTAACAAAAGATGAGGAAATCAAGCTAAGATGGAAAAACTACTTCAAAAAATTATTTAATGAACAATAGGGAGAGGATACTAATGGAGGAGAATCTAGCAATACTAATAGTGTTAAAAATAATGTGTGCATTCGTAGAGTTAGACCTACTAAAGTAAAAGAGGCACTAAATAAGGTGAAGAAAAGAAAGGCATTAGGATTTGATGGGATTCCAATAAAGGTATTGAAAGGTATGGGAGAGGTAAGCTTGTTATTGCTAACCAAACCTTTCGATAAGATAGTGAAAGAAAAGAAAATGCCTAATGATTGGAGAAACAATAGTATGATGCCTATATTTAAGAACAAAGGGGATATACAAAGTTGTAATAACTAACAGGGGATTAAACTCATGAACCACAATATGAAACTTTGGAAGAGAATTATTGAGCAAAGATTACAACTTGAAGCAAGTGTTTCTGAGAACCAATTTGGCTTTATGCTAGGCAGATCAACCACAGAACCTATATTTATTATGCAATGATTTATAGAAAAATTTAGAATGAAGAAAAAAGATCTTCATATGGTATTCATTGTTATAGAAAAGGCAAATGATAAAATTCTTAGAAAAATAATATGTTGGGTCTTTGAAAAGAAAGGGGCTCAAAACAGGTATATAGACCTAATTAAGGATATGTATGAGGGGGCAACAACCAATATTACAATACTAGTGGGAGATGCTTCAAATATTACAATTACTATGGGTCTTTAGTAAGGTTCAGCACTTAGCCCTTATCTATTTGCACTAATCATTGCTGAATTGACTAAATATATTTAGAGTTAATCTCTCTCTTTTCTATTCCTCGTACTGTCTTGTACTTCCTTACTTTTATTTATTTAGTAATGACTGAGTATATGACATATAAATTTAGTAATAATATGACTAAAACAAAGATTATCTCTCCCTTTTCTATTCCTTGTATTGCCTTGCTTTTATTAATTTAATAAATTAGTTATGTTACTAATAAAAAATAGTAACAATAGGAGTGTAAATCAAGATACACATAGAATTGGAGAAGAGATAACTCAATGTGACCATTTCCGGTACCTTGGTTCAATAATTCATAACAAGGGAGAGATTGAGGAGGATGTCACCCAAAGAATTAGAACAAGATGGGCAAAATGGAGGGGTGCATCTAGACTTTTATGTGAAAGCGAATTCCACTTAGATTAAAAGGAAAAATCTATAAAACAGTTGTGAAAGCCAGTTATGTTGTATGGAGCAAAGTATTGAGCTATCAAGAAACAACATATCTAGAAAATGAATGTGGCAGAAATGCAAATGCTAAGATTGATCTGTGGAAAAACTACAAAGGATAGGACTAGGAATGAAGTTATGCATAGGAACCTAAGCATCTCTAATAGGTGATAAAATGAGGGAGAGTAGACAAAGAAGGTTTCGGCACGTGTATGGAAGACCATCAACTGCACCAGTTAGAAGAAATGATTTATTACACATTGAACGGGCTAGAAGTGCTCGGGAAAAGGGCATGGAAAGAAATAGTAAGAAATGATTTAAGCACTAATCATTTAACAGTGAATATGGCTTTAAATAGAATGGATTGGAAAAACAAGATTCATGTAGCCGACCCCATATAGTTCGGATAAGGCATGAAACAACTTTGGGACAACAAACCTATAACAACATTAGTTCATATTTTCATTTCTAGTTTTTTCCTATATTTTCCAGCTGAAGTATCATTTCATTAATTACTAGAAGAGTACCACTCATTTCACCATTCACACATACTCATTAATCATAATGAAACAAATACTGAAGCAAGAAATCAGTACAGATTATTTATCCCAGAAGAATAGATTGATTGTGTTGAAGACAAATTTTTGCACACCTGTACTGAATTTATGGTATGGGTGAGCTTCTGTGCATAGATGTTTCTGAAGCTATAAAAAATAAATCAATGGAGCAAAAAATAAAATTAGCCCATGAAATATATATGTATATATACAGATATATGCACTAAAGGGGTCAAAAAAAGGGCAGGGAAAGCCCTATGATATGGGTTCCAATGCATTATGTGCATGTCATATGTCAATGTCAAGAAGGAAAATTTTCTTCATTCTTTTACTAAAATCAATAAATTTTTTATTTTTTTGAAAGGTGAAGTATATTTGTATTAATTAGTATAACAAAACTACAAGGGTCTTCCTGTACAATTTCTTTTTTTGAATAATAAAAGAAAAAATTATTAAAAAGACCAGCTACAGGGTGATAAGGCAGCACTCAACCAAACCACAAAACAAACTAAACTAAAGAAAAATATACAAGAAGAAACAGAAACAACCCTCCCCTTCTGAACACTTCATTAGTCTTCTCCTTCAAAAAACTCTTCCCAACCATCTTCTTCCTCATTTCATGCCTCTACCCCTACCCCTGCTGAGTTACTCTTTAATCTTTCTTCCTTCCTGCCTTTTTCAAAAGCTTCAAATTCTCTTCTTGCAAAGTCCTCTCTGCCCCAAAAAAACAGGCCTAAACTCTTTCCCTCCTTTACATTCCTCTCAGCCAAAACTCTCAATCTCCACTCCTTTCTTCTCCACCTTGCTAAGTAAAATCTCCTCACCATCTCCCTTCTCACCACCACAGCCACCTTCTTCTCTGGCACTGAAATTAGTAAGGAACTTTCTTCTTAAGAAACCAACATCTGGGACTCTGCCAACTGAATCCTGAACCCCCCAAAACCTCTCCCCTCAGCAGTCTTATTCAAAGCTTTGGCCTTTGATCCTCTTTTCCTGTAGACTCTCCAGAACTTGTTCGTGGGACCTGTCCCAACTAGACCTTCTTTCAGTCTTGAAAATATTTTAGTGGCATGAACTACGAGAGACTTACTACAGATCTGATCATGCTTCAAAACCTCCAGATGACATATCCACATATTCAAGGACCCTTAAAAAATCACATCCAAAAAAGAAGATAACTCTGCCTTCCCTGAAATAGCGTGTAAGTTAGCCATCCTCAGAGCCTCGATTGTGCCATTAAAAAGGGTTGTCTTCTCCAGACCTCTTGTATTCTCTTCTTCTCTCTTCTATTACCCACCACAGACCTTTCTTTTTCTTATTCTTATGAGTTATTCTTATGCAGTCTTCGGACCAGCTGACTACATAACGAATTAAAAAGGGCTGGTTGATCACATCCTTGAGTCCTGGTTGCTGGAGTTTTTGGTGCTGGGTTGCTGCCCAAGTAGTAGTCTTGGAGATCCATCCCAAAAACAGGAAGAACCAGAAACAAGAAGAGATAGGACTGAAAAGATTTCTTTATTTTTTTTTTACCAATAACAGAATTTCATTAGATTTTTTAAAAAAGAATTACAAGAAGAGGAGAGGTAAACTTTCTTAACTCTCCTCAAGGAAATTTACTATTACAATTTATTCCTGTTGAGGATTTTACAGTTATTAGCTTGTTTTTATTTATTGTTTGTTTAGTTAGATGGGACCATAGCCCATTATTTAGAAGTTGATAGAGTAGTGGTTTTCTGTTTCATGTAAGTTGTTTGCATCAGCCGTCCTATTAAGGGCATATTTGTCTTTGTACATGTTTTTTTACTCAAAGTGTAAAATACTAATGGAAGAGGGCATCCAGCATTACTGCCTTCTCTTCCTTTCTTCATTCTTTCTCTTCTTCTTCTCTTCTCTCTCGAAACTCTTCCTCTCTTCCTCTTCTTTCTATATTTTTTATTTTTCTACTGATATCTACTTGGTATCAGAACCAAATTAGGCTTCCTTAAGGCTGATTCATGCAGTCTTAAATCAGCCAACTGCATGAGGGAGTAGAGGTAAAGATTCTGTATTACACATGCAGGGTGGAGATATTTGGCAGAGCAGGTTAGCTTGACAAAGCAGAGAAATTGATCAAGGGGATGCCCTTTGAGCCTGATATAACCTAGTCTCCCCCTGAACATGTTTCAACTCTGACACTTGAACCAAAATTGGTTGTCATGATTAGAAGCCATGGTCTCTGAAGTGGTTGTGAATCCGGAAGGATATATTCACGATAGACTCAGGGTCTTGAATAGGAATTTGGTTAGGCATTTTGTGAATTCTTATCCAGACAAAGAGAGTATTGGTGACTGGGCTAATTCTACTTGGCATCCAAGGAAGCCGATCCAGGTCAGGAAGTTGAATGTCGGCTTTTTCTTTTCATGTTCAATAGTTAAGCAGAGGAAGGTGATATTTTGAGGAAGGAACATAACCAGGTTCAATCTCCGGAACTTAGAATTGGGTGATGGAATCCCTTGGTTGGTGAAATCAGAGATTTGGGTCCTATAAGTTTGATCTGGATAAACATTTTTGGAATTCCCTTACATGCTTGATGTTTCCAAACTTTTAAAGCAGTGGGGGATGTTTGCAGGAGATTCATATTTGTGGATTCTCAAACGATTAACCGGAGGAGTGTTGCTGCTGCTCATATCCTAGTTGAAGTCAACAAGATTCATATGGTCCCATCTTCTCTTGTCCTTCGCTATGCTGGAGAATGCTATGATTTAAGACTTGGAGTTAAAGGCTCATACCCAATGAGATGGTTTGAAAATCTAGGTTCAAACTGGGAGGAACTGAGCATGAACCCTCAGACAAAAGCTGCAAATGGTGGGAAGATGAACAGACTGCTCGAAAGAGGGCCCGAGGTTGAAGACAAGGGCATCGTCAGAATTATAGAGAATGCCAGTCCGGGCTTGATAGGTTCTAATAATAATGACTCCAGGAAGATTTCAAGAGGTGGACTGAATGGTGGGGCCCATCTGAATTGGACTGAGAAACGTAATGAAGTGGGAGCCTCTTTCGATGAGGAAGGAGGCTGTTGGTGGAGATTTTAATGAGGGGACACGTGGAGGGCCAGAATAAGGAGAGGGTGGGGCAAGGTAAAGATTCAGGAAGTTTCTGTAAAGAGACTGGGCCGAATGGGACCTAGCATCTTCTTTTGTAATATCTTTTATTTTATTGTTGGCTAATGGGCCACTCTTAATGGGCCTGTTATTTTTTTCTGTTTAATCTCTTTATGTTACTGCCTACCTGGCCGCCCACTTAAGGGCATATTTGTCATCACTCTAATTTTTAATTCTTAATAAAAAAGGGTTAGAGGAGAAAGGGGAGATAATTCGACTACTTCTTCTCCTTCCTTCTCTTTTCGCCATCTTCTTCTCTTGTATTGCTGCTCTTACTTCTCTTCTTCCTTTCTTCTAATCTTCAAATTTACACCTAATATTTGAGGACTAATTTGCATCTTGGTATCAGAGCAGGTCTATTTCTTCCTTTTTCTCTTTCTTCTTTTCCCATACACCCTTAGATTAAGAGAGTGTATGGAGAGATAGGTTCTCTATAGTACAGAGGATCTCTGGCCTAGTTGGTAGAGGGTTTGGAGAGTTTAAATCTGGTTGGATATTGCCAAGAAACGGTGCTGTTCTGTTGCTGCCCAAAACCCTAGCCGATTAGAGATTTTCGAAGGTACCGGGTAAAGGTGAAGCTTGGGTGTGGCGCTTTGTGCTTGGGAGGTGTCTTGTGACTCCTAAAGGAGGGCGGTTCAGGTTTGGAAGAGATTGGGAAGGTCTGGTAGGAGCGGCTGCATCTTCTCTCTTCCTCCCCAACAGCTAGACGGAGTAAAACCCTAGTTTTCAAGCATCTGAGTTCTGGTTTGACTTCGAGTAAGTTTATATAGACAAAATTTCTGGTTTTTTTTATTTTCGTTTGATTGATGAAGACATACGGAAGTGAGTTCAAGCAAGTGCCGGTTTCAGACCTTGGCTCGGTAGATTCCGTTTTGACTGGTGTAACCACAATCAAGCTAGATGGGACAAATTATCTTGCTTGGGCACAGTCTATAAGAATTTATGTCTGTAGTAGAGGAAAACTCGGGTATCTCACAAGTAGTAAAGTGAAACCCGAAGAGACAGACCCTGAATTTGAAAAATGGATACAAAAGAACTATACTGTCATAGGATGGTTGGTCAATTCTATGCAACCTCGTATAAGTCAGCACAATCTCTGGATGTCTTCGGCTAAGGAGATATGGGACAGTGTTATTGAGACCTATTCACAGAAATTGAATGTAGCCAGAGTATATAAGTTGAAAAGTGATGTGAAGAACCTAAGACAGGGGGAGAAGAGTGTAGCAATCTACTACTCTATACAGAAATCCCTATGGCAAGAAATTGATGTTATGGAGACAGTTGTATGGGAGAGTAAGAATGATGCTGAAATGTATAGAAAGTTGGTGGAGAGAAATAGGGTGTTTGAATTTCTCATTGGACTCAACCCTGAGTTTGACATCATTAGGCAAAATATCTTGGCCAGAGATGAGGTTACTCTTTCACAGGCATATGCTATGATAAATAGTGAGGACAGTAGATGGCAGGTTCAGTTGCAGGGTCCACCTACAGAACATTTTGCACATGCTAGAATGAAGCCAAAGGGCCCTATTGAGAAAAAGAAGCAGATATGTGAATATTGTAAGAAACAGAGGCATACAAAGGACACTTGCTGGAAGCTTCATCCTGAGCTTCTCCCTGATAGGTTTAAGAATAACAACGGCTCTAAGAAGGGCAGTCAGGTAGGAAAACCTAAGACAGCTAATGTTGCTACAGTACCTGAAGGGGGAAATAAGGAGAGTGAAGAGAAATCAACCATTGAGCAGTTGGCAGCAATGAAGGCAGATTTTGAAAAGTATGGGAGGCTCCTAAATCACTTGGAAGCTACGGTTTCTTCAGCTAACCCTTCCAACAACACATCATCTTCATCAGCATTTGCTCACTCAGGTATTCGTGCTTTTGCAAATCATGCTTCAGTTTCAAGTAATCATAAAATCCCTTGGATTATTGATTCCGGTGCATCAGACCATATGACCAGCCTATCTAATCTTTTCTGCTCATACCACCTTCTCTCTAGCAAAGAGAAAATATCCCTTGCTGATGGGTCTCTTGCTCCTGTCTCTGGTAAAGAAGATATAAAGACCTCTGACACCCTTTATTTATCATCTGTCCTTCATGTCTCTAAACTTAATACAAACCTTTTATCTGTTAGCAGCTTAACTAAATCCATGAATTGCAGCATAACCTTCTTTCCCACTCATTGTGTTTTTCAGGACCTGCAGTCTCAGAGGATGATTGGGAGTGGCCATGAGGCAAACGGGATATACTTGCTGGACACACCGGATCGAGGTTTGGGACCCACCTCATGGAGTTGCCTTAGAGTCAGTTTTGTCAGAGTCTGTTAACAAAATTTTGTTATGTCACTTTTGATTTGGTCATTTGTCATTTTCTGCTTTTAGTCATTTGTTTCCAAATATGTTTAAGGGAGTGTCTTTATCGAGTCTTCATTGTAAGTCGTGTGAACTGGCAAAGCATTGTAGACATTCCTATTTAGTAAGCAATAAAAGATCACTTTCTCCTTTCCATATTGTTCACTCTGACATGTGGGGGCCATATCATTTGCCAACTATGGGGGGTTACAGGTAATTTATCCTTTTTATTGATGACTATTCGCGTTACACTTGGATTTATCTCATGAAATCCAGGGATGAAGTACCAACTATTGTGCAAAAATTTCATGAACTCATCCTCACCCAATTTAACACTCGTATCAAAATATTCCGTTCTGATAATGCTATGGAGTATTTTGAGAGAACTCTCTCCACCTATCTTGAAACTTTTGGGGTTATTCATCAAAGTTCTTGTTCCTACACTCCACAATAAAACGGGTAATGACACTCAAGAGGTCAATAAACTAAAAGGATTTCTCAACTCTGAATTTGAGATCAAGGATTTGGGAGATCTTCGGTATTTTTTGGGCATTGAAGTTGCTAGATCGAAAGATGGTATCTTCATTTCTCAGTGTAAATATGTCCTTAACCTCCTTGCAGAGACTGGTAAACTTGGAGCTAAACCAATCTCCACTCCTATTGATCCTAATCATAAGCTTTCTACTACAGATGGTGAGCTTTTATCTGATAAGGGGGTGTTTCAGAGACTACTTGGGAAGTTGTTATATCTTTGCATGACTCGGCCAGATATTTCCTATGCAGTAAGTGTTACTAGTCAATTTATGCATTCTCCCAGAGATACTCATTTAGCTGCTGCAGTAAGGGTTCTGTGTTACTTGAAAGGTACACCAGGGAAAGGTATTCTATTTGCTAAACATGGACACATGAAGCTGGAAGCTTTCACTGATGCCGATTGGGCAGGATGTATTGATGATAGGAGATCCACCTTAGGTTATTGTGCTCTGGTTGCAGGGAACATTGTGTCATGGAGGAGTAAGAAACAGTCTGTAGTTGCTAGATCCTCAGTTGAAGCAGAATATAGGGCAATGGCACATGGTGTGTCAGATTTATTGTGGCTACGATCCCTTTTAGAAGAATTGGGGGTTGACTACGAGAAGCCAATGATACTCTATTGTGACAACCAAGCAGCTATCAACGTTGCACATAATCATGTTCAACATGATAGAATTAAGCACATTGAGGTTGATAAACATTTTATAAGGGAAAGAGTTTCCTCAGGGAAAGTTTGTTTGCCATTCATCACATCAGAAGAGCAACTGGCTGATATCTTGACCAAGGGAGTTCCAAGAGGGAAAATGACACACTATATAAATTGACATCTATGCTCAGCTTGAGGGGGTGTGTAAAGAGACTAGGCCAAATGGGCCCTAGCATCTTCTTTTGTAATATCTTTTATTTTATTGTTGGCTAATGGGCCTATTATTTCTTTCTGTTTAATCTCTTTATGTTACTGCCTACCTGGCCACCCAATTAAGGGCATACTTGTCATCACTCTAATTTTTAATTCTTAATAAAAAAGGGTTAGAGGAGAAAGGGGAGATAACTCGAATACTTTTTCTCCGTCCTTCTCTTTTCGCCATCTTCTTCTCTTGTATTGCTGCTCTTACTTCTCTTCTTACTTCTCTTCTTCCTTTCTTCTAATCTTCAAATTTACACCTAATATTTGAGGACTGATTTGCATCTGTTTCCAATGCTAGATAAAGAAGAGGTGGCTTGGGAGGGTAAGGGGACCGAAGTTTCAAAAGGGGCCCATGCCTTGAATTTAATAATAAAGAATTTCAAAAACCGATTTAGAGCTTCATTCTTAAAGGCTAACAGAAAATACTTATAACTTCAAATGTCAAAAGCAAAGGAAGCTGAGGTGAAGAAAATCGAGCAACAAGCAAGAAGTCAATAAAGAAAGATGCGTTTAGGAGATTTTCAAGTCTATTTCAATTGGGAAGAAGACTGATCCAAACAAAGATAAGGCAAATGATAAAGAAGAGGCTTTACGAATTGACTCTGATGATGGTTGTGCCTTGGTTTGCTACAATCCTATGGTGGATGACTTGGTGGTAGCCTCAAAAGTAGAGGAAGACAAGGGGTCTGAAGTCATTTCTGTTCAAGAAGGTGACTGTAACTCTAGTGAGCAGTTCGGTAAGGCCGTAGGGGAAGGCTGTGAGGAAGTGGAGATTGGTTTGAGGGAAGAGGAGGAAGGTGCAACGAGGATTAAAGCATGGTTTCAAATGTCGCTAATGTTGCCCAACATATGTCGATGTCGAGGCTCACCGACATGAAAATGGATGGTAATATAAAAATTACATTATTTCGGTCGACATTTCCTATATTTCAGAAATGTCGACCAAATCGGTCCAAATAACCAAAACAGATGCAGTTTTTCCTATTATGTCAACAGGATGTAGACTAATGTCGACAGGTTGTCAACTAATTTCGACAAGATGTCGACTAATGTACATTAATAATATTTCCATTAATAATTTCTATTTAATATTTCAAACAAAATACTTATAAAAAAGAATTAACAAAATATAAAAACAAAAGAATAAATTAATTACTTTATAATATAAAACATAAAATATTTTTCAAGTAATAAAATATTAACTAGTTAGTATTTTTTTAAATATTTATTAAAATCAGAAAATGTTTATTAAATTTTATAATAAATTATATTCTTCATTTAATATAAAAAATCAGAATAAATTTAATAAATTTTATACTAAATCATAATTTATTATAAATTTAGTACTAAAAATCATAATAAATTCATTAAGTTATATAAGAAATCAGAATTTATCATAATCTTAATACTACAAAAAGGAGAATCAGTTTATTAAATTTATAATAAAACATAATGTATTATAACTTTAATATTTAAAAAATCAGAATAAATATATTTCTATTTACTAGTGTGAAATAAATACATTAGAATTTATAATAAATCAGAATTAAAAATAAGAAAAGAAAATATCAGATAACCTTGTAAAAACATCAAAATGCATAATAAATCAGTAAATCATCATTTACTAAATTGTTATTGATCTTAGTTTCTTAGCATTATATAATGGTTGGGAATAAGATAATAGTCTAGAAATATGTATTCATACTTCTTTTATCATCTTACAAAATATCTTTGCATATTTCCACATATTTCATAATATTTCCACAATGTCTCTAATTTTTACAATATTTCCCCACGACATTTCCGACATTTCCAACATATGTCCTATATTTTGGTAAGCGACATTTCCATTGACATCAACATTTTAAACCTTGGATTAAAGAGGGTGAGGCAGAAAGAGTGGTGGAAGGAGAAGAAGTGAGACTGGTTGAGAATGTGGTTTGTAGGGACTGCAACCAGGCAAGGAGATCAAATGCTGATCTTTCTTACTCTGAAGAGGTGGTGATAAGCAGGTCAAGAGTGGACCTAGGCCGAAGAAGAAAGATAGTTGGGAAGTCCTTGGATGCTGGGGAGATAGTGGTTGCCAAGAAACCTTGATCTTCAAGAAATCCCCACATTATTCATGTTACCAAAGTTTTCTCTTGGCTGAAACTCAGTTTGGTGGGGGCAGGACCTACAAAAATCTTCAAGAAGGTATATAAGAGAAAAGGTGTGAAGAAAGCTAGGCCGATTATAGACGACGAAGGTGGGACTGGATCTCGGATTATTGGCAGCCATGATACTCAGGAGGGTGGCTTTCAACAGGGTGAGGAGATTAAAGCCGCAAGGTAATTCTCTTGTATGGAAATGTTGAATTCGATCTCTAAAAAAAAAGGTGGAAAGGAGGCATGCCAATTGAGGAAATTGCTGAAAGGGATGTAGAGGTTGGTAAGAAGCATGGAATGTTCTTTTGGGGAGGGAAGGGATTAGCTAGGAAAGCCTTCAAGGAGTTTGAGAGAAAGAGGAAAGAAGAGAAGTTAAAGAAAGTGATTACCGGGGGAGGGGGGAGAAGTGGAATGAAGAAGACAAAGGTCAAGAGGAAGGTCTCGAGAAGGATTGAGGAGAGGCTTGTTTTCTTCAGCTTCCAGTTTTGAATTGAAGGTGTACGGGAATCTTTTGGTCCAGGGCATAGTGGCTTTTGCTGCTTTTGTTTTGGTTGGTGTTTCTTTAAGGTCTAGAGTGTGTTTTTTTATTTTGGTGTTAGTAGTTGTTTAGAGTGCTTAGTGTCTGTCTTTTCCTCTCGGGTGATTCCTTATCATCTTTCTCATTGTATTCTTTCTTTTCTGTTTTGAATTTAATTATTACTTTTTGTTAAGAGTTAGCCGAATGAGGGGTAGATTAGTCTTTTCCAGCCACTTTAAGTTATGTGCTTATGTGACAGTTCTAATTAGACTTCCTGTCCCATACTTAAGTGGGGCCAGTTTAGTCTTTGTACTTAATTAAACCCCTAATCCATATTATGGTCGAACGGTAGGGTTTAGCCTACTATGTTCGACTGTTCTCTTCTTCTTCTGCTCTTCTCCTGGTTCGAACTACTGTAGCTACAGGACAAACATGGTATCAGAGCAAGACGTTGCTCTCTAAATCTCCTCCCCTGCTCCTCTCTGTTCGTGACCTCATTTTTTTTCTTCTTTCTGGGCTGAAAATGGAGAACACGGATTCGACCTAGGTCTGAGAACACTTCAGTCCTTCCTCTGCGCAGAACTTGACTGTTTTTCAAGAAAAACCTTCAGAAGTGGATGGTCGAGTGAAGCTCTCCATCAGAGGTTGGATACCTTTTTTTTGTGCTGTTGGTATTTCTGGGTTGAAAGCCTTCAGAATCTGCTTGGACTGATCAGAACCTAGAGAACTAGGTTGTTTGTAGCCTTGGTTCTTGGAAAAAGGTCCAAGAACAGGCTGTGTTTACAGTGGCCGAATGGTGTAAGGGTATGTTTGACCCTTTTATGTGGGTCTGTAATTGTTTTGAAGCCTTTGTTGGTCACAAGTGACCCGAATTGAATGACAGGTTACTACAGTGGCAGTAGTTGATGTTTTCTTTGGACTTGCAGTGCCCTCTGAAAAAGCCAGACAGATCTGTACCATGTGTGACAGCTATGGTTGTGTGGTGGTGCTTGTGATGCTCAATCTCTATTGAGCAGCTTCAAGAGGGCTTGTATGTGGTTAGTGAGTTGCTAAATTAATGTCAATGTGATTCATGGTTTTGTGAAATCAGTAGTGGTGTGAACAAGAACAAAAGTTTGTGTACCTATCAACTGTGTCTGGGGACGACTGTAGTGTCTGGGACATCTGTGTGTTTGGGGACTGATTGATTGTGACTAGTTGTGAACAGTGGTGATTGATTGTGACTGGTTGTGAGCCTCTCATCTGTGTTTGGGGACTGCTGTAGTGTCTGGAACATCAAACTCCTGACAGCAATACTTAGTTGGCAACTGGGAATTCAGATTAGAAGTAGCATTGGAAGAGCATCATGGCAGCAACTGGAGATGGTTGTAGTGATAAAAAACCTAGTGTGGTGATTCCCTCTGACTATCTGGATGTGCAGATGACTTCAATTAAACTTAATGGTGAGAACTATGTACCATGGGCCAAGTTAGTGAAAGTTTTTCTCAAGGCAAAGAGGAAAGTGAAGCATGTGAAGGAAGATAAACCACCAGCTGACTCTTTAGGGTTTGATGACTAGGAACAGGAAGATGCCCAAATCATGACATGGTTATGGAATAGTATGGAACCTAAAATAAGTGCCAATTTTATGTTCTTAGATACAGCCAAAGACATATGGGAACATACCGAGAAGCTTTATTTTGGGCAGAATAACACTACGAGGGTATATTAGCTCTATCAGGAGTATTTTGATCTGCAACAAGGGAGTAAAACCCTAGAAGAATACTATGCCAGCATGAAAAACATCAAAAATGAACTAAATGTCTATCATCCCCTAACTTCGGATCTTAAGGTTCAGCAACAACAAAGGAAGCAACTAGATGTCACTAGGTTCTTAGTGGGGCTGAAATCAGAGTACAAACTAGTTAGAGCCCAAATTTTGGGAAGCTCTACTCTTCCTACCCTTGAGGAAGTATTTGCAAGGCTCCACAGGATCTCCTTGGGTTCTATAGAGAGTACAAACACCATCTGACAGATCAGGATTTGTGGTAGCCAGAGGAGGTGGACGTGGTAATAGAGGGGGAGGACATGGATCTCGAGGAGGTCGTGGTGGTTTCATATTTGGCCGTGGTGGTGGTCGAGACTCAAGGGGAGGCCGTGGTAAAGGAAAAAGTACCTCTACTAGGAACTATACCCACTGTGGTAAGGAAGGACATTCAGTGAATTTTTGTTATGATCTCCACGGCCCACCTTCTACATGGGCAAATCATGCAGTTGTTGGTGGGGTTGATGTCAGTGATAACCGATAGCTACATCTCATATCTTCCACATCTACATCTATTTCTAGGAAGGAGATGATGAGTGTACCGCGTGATGAGTATGAGAGGTTCCTTCAGGCTACTTCACAACATACTACTGCCACCCTTGCTCACTCAGGTATTGCTTGTCTGGCATCCAAACCCTCTCCCTAGATTATTGACTCTAGAGCCTCTGATCACATGACCGGGACTCCAGGTGTGTTCTCTTCCCTCTCTAAAACTTCCACATCTCAAATTGTTACCCTTGCCAACAGTTCCTCTTCTCCCATCTGTGGTGATGGTAATGTTGACACAGCTTCTCTTTCTTATTAATTTGTTTTATATGTACCTAAATTTTCATTCAATCTTATGTCAATCAATAAATTAACTAAGACCCTTAATTGTTCTATTACATTTTTCCCTTCCTTTTATGTTTTTCAGGATCTCAAGACGAGGAAGAAGATTGGTGGGAGCATGAAGCCGGTGGATTGTAATACCTTGACAGTGGATCGTCAGTTGCACTTTCGACTTCACTCACTCCTCTACAATGGCATTGTCGGCTGGGACATCCATCTCTAAAGGCACTCAAGATACTAGTTCCGTCTTTGAGCCATTTGTCGTCTTTACAATGTGAGTCATGTCAGTATGGGAAACACCATCGGGTTCCCTTCAGTCCGAGAGTTGATAGTCGTATGTTGAGTCCTTTTGCTTTAGTTCATTCAGATATTTGGGGTCCGATTAAAATAGAGTCTTATAATGGTTACAAGTATTTTGTCACTTTTATTGATGATTGTTCAAAGATGACATGGATTTATTTAATGAGTGAACTATTTTCCATTTTTCAAAATTTCCATGCTGAAATACGTACACAATTTGGTGTTCCAATCAAAGTTTTTCGTTCAAATAACGGTCGTGAATACTTTCTTACTTCCTTTCAACAGTATTTAGAACAGCATGGCACCATTCATCAAACTTCATGTGCATCCACTCCTCAACAAAATGGGGTGGCTAAACAAAAGAACCGTCATCTCCTTGAAACTGCTCGATCTATTCTTCATCATATGAGTGTTCCTAAACAATTTTGAAGTAATGTTGTGCTTACTGCTTGCTTCCTTATTAATCGGATGCCCTCCTTCATCCTTCATGGTCAGTCTCCCTTTTCTATTTTGTTCCCCACCTTGTCTCCTTTTCCATTAACACCTCGGGTCTTTGGTTGTGTGTGCTTTGTTCACAATCTGAGTCCTGGGATAGACAAGCTGGATGCACACTCTATTAACTGTGTCCTTCTTGGCTACTCTCGGACCCAAAAAAGGTATAAGTGTTACAATCCCAACTCGAAAGTTCTATGTCTGTCCTGATGTCACCTTTTTTGAGTTTGTCCCTTTCTTCTCAGGACCTGAAGTATCAGTATCTCCACCTTTGCTTCCTCTTCCTCTTCCAGTCCGTGATCCCGTTCCGATTGTTCTAGTTGGGTTTGTCCCTTCACCTTCTCCAGTGCAGATTCCTATTGAACGACCACCGATCCAGCACGTGTATACTCATCGACAGACACAAGCTCCTCCTCCAGCTTCTACCTTGTCTACAGATCCTGTTGTTGCTCCTGTCCTAGAACCTTCAAGACTTCATCTTCCCATTGCTTTACGGAAAGGTAAACATAGTTGTACCCTCCATCCCATTTCCAATTTTGTTTCAGTCTCTCACCTTTCTGCTTCACATCACCAGTTTGTTTCACTATTGTCACCTATTTCTATACCTAAGAATGTCTAGGAGGCTCTTACCTCACCTAGGTGGCATCAAGCAATGGAGGAGGAACTCTCTACCCTTCAGCATACTCAAACGTGGGAGCTCACTACTCTTCCTCCCAGTAAGCATGTTGTGGGTTGTAAGTGGGTGTATACTATTAAATACTTGCCAGATGGTAGTGTGGAGCGTTTAAAGGTCAGACTTGTTACTAAAGGTTATTCACAGATGTATGGGGTGGACTATATGGAGACCTTCTCTCCCATGGCTAAGATTAGCTCTGTCCGTGTCTTAATCTCCCTGACAGTTAGGCATGATTGGCCCTTGTTTCAACTTGACATTAAAAAATGCCTTCCTTCATGGTGACCTTATGGAGGAGGTATATATGGAGCAACCACCTGGGTTTGTTGCTCAAGGGGAGGATGGTAAGGTGTGCAGACTGAAAAAGGCAATTTATGGGTTGAAACAATCACCTCGTGCTTGGTTTGGGAAGTTTAGTGAGGTGGTAAAGAATTTTGGAATGAAACAATGTCAGATTGACCACTTAGTGTTCAGCTATGATTCAGAAGCTAGAAAGATTTTATTAGTGGTCTATGTGGATGATATTGTCATAACTGGCAATGACAAATTGGGGATTGATAAACTAAAGGTCTTTCTGCAAAACCATTTTCAAACAAAAGACCTTGGGAAGTTGAAGTATTTCTCGGGTATAGAAGTTGCCAGATCAAAGCAAGGTGTAAACCTGTGCCAAAGAAAATATGTTTTTAATCTACTGGATGAAACAGGACTGTTAGGTGCAAAACCGGTTGAAACTCCCATGGAACCAAATGCTAAGTTGAGTAGTGATATAGGGGAAATATTTGATGTTCCTGGAAGATACAGACAATGGGGAAGCTGAACTATTTGACTATCACAAGACCAGACATCTCCTTTGTAGTCAATGTGGTGAGCCAATTTATGCAGAACCCTCGGATACCTCACTGGGATGCATTTCTTAGAATTGTAAGGTACCTGAAGGGAGCTCCAGGCCGTGGGTTATTGTACAAACCAGGAGGAAGACTTGAGGTAATTGGGTATACAGATGCAGACTGGGCAGGCTCAGTGTCGGATAGAAGATCTACTACGAGTTACTGCACATTCCTTGGAGGCAATCTAGTGACATGGAAGAGTAAGAAGCAGACTATTGTTCCAAGGAGTAGTGTTGAAGCCGAATACAAAGCCATGGCACATACTACATGTGAATTAGTATGGCTAAGAAACCACCTACAAGAAATTGGATTCACAATGGACAGACATATGAGATTGTACTGTGATAATCAAGCTGCAATTCACATCTCATCTAATCCTGTTTTTCATGAGAGAACAAAGCACATAGAGATTGATTGCCACTTTGTGAGGGAGAAAGTCCTTACTGGAGAGATAAGCACAGAACATGTGGGCTCAGGTGATTAGTGGGCAGATTTGTTTACAAAAGGTTTAAACTCAGGGAGAGTGAACTATATATGTAACAAGCTGGCATTATATGACATATATTCTCTAGCTTGAGGGGAGTGCTAGAGTTAGCCAAATGAGGGGTAGATTAGTCTTTTCCAACCAGTTTAAGTTATGTGCTTATGTGGCAGTTCTAATTAGACTTCCTGTCCCATACTTAAGTGGGGGCAGTTTAGTCTTTGTACTTAATTAAATCCCTAATCCATATTATGGTCGAATGGTAGGGTTTAGCCTTCTTCTTCTTCTTCTTCTAGTTTGAACTACTGTAGCTACACGACAAACACTTTTCATAAAAAAACAGAGGGTTGATCAATTTGCTTCAAATTGCTTAGTTCTTGGATTTTTTTATGGATTTCAGTCATTAGGAAGGTGCTTTGTGGTTTAGCATCAAAATCAAGAAGAACTAGAGTGTGGGGAAGAGTCCTAGTCAAGTTGGACTCTTTGTTTTTGACCTGGTGTTGAGCGCTCAAACTTTACCTTAGAGCTTTCTGCTTTTGACCTTAATGTGAAGAATGCTTTCCTCAATGGATATTTACAGGAGGAAGTGTATATGGATCTTCCAACTAGTTTTTATGGTAATGTAGGCAAGGGAAAAGTATGCAAATTAAAGAAGTCCATATATAGTTTGAAACAATCACCCAAAGCTTGATTTGACAAGTTTAGAAGTGCACTGATTGGTTTTGAGTACACTCAAACCCAATCAAACCATACCTTGTTTGTGATGAAAAGGGGATCTTTGGTGTCAATGTTGATAATCACAAGGAATGACCTAAGTAAAATTGATACCTTAAAGAGGAACTTGCACCAGGAGTTTGAGATTAAGGACCTTGGGGAACTAAAGTATTTTTGGGGCATTGAAGTGGCAAGGTCCAAACATTAGATCTTCATTTCCTAGAAGAATGTGTTGGGCCAACTACAGGAGACAGGAAAACTTGGGTTAAACCAACTAATACACCTATTGACCAGAATCACAAAATTAATACTTCAGATGGAGAATTAGTAAAGGATTTTGGGAGGTATCAGAGATTGGTGGGCCAGCTGTTATACTTGTGCATGACACGACTAGATATCTCCTATATAGTTAGTTTAGTGTGTCAATACATGCATGCCCCACGAGCTCAGCATTGGGAGGCCATTGATAGGATACTTGCTTATTTGAAAGGACACCCAGGCAAAGGGATATTGTTTCCTGACCGTGGGCACTTGAAGCTAGAAGCTTACATAGATGTTGATTGGGAAGGGTGCCTAGATGATAGAAGATCTACATTAGGAGTTTGCACTCTTGTTGGGGGTAATTTGATTTCATGGAACAATAAGAAGCAATCAGTTATAACCAAGTCAAGTGCACAAGCTGAATTGGGGTTTGAAAGCTTCTCTAGGTTCAGTCCTTCCTAGGAGAGATTGGAGTTGATGCAAAGGAACCTATGATGTTCTACTACAACAATCAAACAGCAATTAACATTGTTCATAACCCATTTCAGCATGATAGAACAAAGCATATAGAAATGGACAGACGTTTCATAAGAGAAAGGGTGACATTTGGAGAAGTGTGCCTACCACATGCTGCATCTGACTTACAAATAATTGATGTTCTCACAAAGAGAGTTGCAAGAAATAAGCTTGAACATGATCTACGCAAGTTGGGAATGTGTGGTATCTACTCCCAACTTAATGGGGAGTGTTGAGATTCAGCAGTTTTTTATGTTTTTCTTATTTAAAATTATTAGTTAATGTTATAGGGCCCAAGGCCCATTAGTCATGCTATTTTTTGGGACTACTTTTATGTTGTTAGCAGAAGCCGCCCTATTAAAGGCATATTAGTCATTGTAATCAGTTTTATCTTATGAGTATATTAGATAATGAGTGGGGCAGCCAAATCATTATTGGTTTCTCCCCATCTCTTCTTCTCTTCTCTTCAAGAACCACTTTCTCTTTTCTTTCTATCACTGTTATCAAATCAGATTATTGTTTTTTACTTTCTACTAATAATGTTCTTTTTTTTTTATAAATAACATGGAATTTCATTAAGATTTAAAAGGGAATATACATACAAGCAGAGGAGGTAAATTATCTTAACTCCCTTTAACCAACAAAACAAAACTACAAGAATTGAAAGGGAAGACCCCTGTTGGTTGTAAGTGAGCTTTCACAATTATGTATAGGGCTGATGGCAAATATAAAAGGTACAAGGCAAGGCTGGTTCCTAAAGGCTACATTCAGGGCCTGTTCGTTTCCTCTTAACTCTTATCTCTTACGAGGAATCTTTTAACTTTTAAGAGAAAAATGTTTGTTCGTTTCCTCTTACCTCTTATCTCGTAAAGTGCAATCATACAACTTTTTGTTTTTGTTTTCTAATGATATCCCCAAAAAGACAAACAAAAACTCTTATATATGGGGTCAAAATAGATATTTGATAACTTTCATAATTCAAAATTCAGAATTCAGAACAACATTCTATGCATTCAAAGTTTAGAGGAAAGAAAAGTTCACCAATACCAATATACCTCTTAATGTAATTATTGCACTTTTAGATGTCAGACTTCAAAGAAAACGAACAGGCCCTCAGACTTGCAAGATAAAATATAAGGAGAATTTTTTCCCAATTGCCAAAATGGCATTCATTAGAGTTCTCCTATCTCTTGCAGCTCATTACTCTTGGCCTCTTTATCAAATGGATGTCAACAATGACTTCCTTAATGGTGGTCTTCAGGAGGAAGTGTACATGGATTTCCCTCCTAGCTTTTATAGGCATTTAGCTAGGGGGAGTGTGTGTATAAGCTAAAGAAAGCATTGTATAGCCTAACGTTGCAATCAAATTGATCTTGAATTGAATAATTCAGGCCCGAGTTCGATTAGGCTCAATTCAAGTTCGATTCTAATCAATCTTGAATCGAGTTCAAACCTCGGGGTAAGCTCGATTAGTTATTTGAGCTCGAGCTCGATCAATAAAAAGTTCAGTTTGAAAGCTCAAGAACTTGGCCCGATTAACAAATGCATGCAGACATACATACATACATACAGACATACACATACATGCATACATACATATATTATGAAAATATATTTTTATATTCTATATATAATATAAGAATATACTATATATTATAAAAAATATATCATATATATAATATAAAGCTATATTCATTTTCAAGATTTTGTGTCGAACTCAAACTCATATATCATATATATAATCAAACTAAGCTCAAATTGGAAAAATATAGTTTGAATCAAACTCGAGCCTGAACTCGATCTTGGTAGTATTTTAGTTGAGTCGAGCTAAGACGTGACAAAGTTCAGGTCAGCTCGGCTCAACTACACTCCTAGTATAGCCTCAAACAGTTTCCTTGGGCATGGTATGATATGTTCCTTGGTAGGGATGGCAATTTTCCGGGGCCCCACCCCAAACGGAGCGGGTTTTCCCTGACCCTAAATAGGGACGGGGTGGGGATGGGGAAAATATTTTTTCCCCAAACTAGGGACGGGTATTATATATAATTCCCTGAACCTGCCTCGAATCCGAAGGTAAGTTACTAAAATATCCCTAGGTTTAATATCGATATTTAAAATCTCTAAGTTTTCCCTAAATTCTTAAAATCCTAGGATCCCAAAATTTTATTTTTGAATTACCCCTAAAGTGTTATAATTCAATTCCTAAAATACCCCCAAATTCCTATATCCTATGTATAAATTGTCCATAAAATAGATAATTTTTAAGTAATTGCCTTAGAGGAGGGAAAATTCGGGGATTCCCCGTCCCCGATGGGGAATGGATGCCCCACCCCGCCACCAGGGATGGGGTGGGTACGGGGCAAAGTATCTTGACTTTGGGGCGGGGACAGGGAGGGGGTGCCCTGCCCCAAACCTGCCCCATTTCCATTCCTATTCCTTGGGGCCTTATTGAAGGTTGGGTATACTCAGCCCTAGTGTGACCATACTTTATTTGTGACGAAGAAAGGGCAACATATGACAGCTTTGATAGTTTATGTTGACGATATAGTGTTAACTGGTAATGATCAGGATGAGATTGCCAAACAAGGGGCTGCAAGGCAGCAACTATATTGGGCCTCATTGTAACTTGGGTTGTAATCCTTGGGGATGACTTTCAGGTCATCAGTCTGTAATTAACTCCACATATTTTAATTAATGGAACAATCCTTTTGCTGATCAAAAAAATGATTGAGATTGCCAATTTGAAGAAACTAAGGTATTTATTGGGGATTGAACTTGAAGTGACTCAATGTAAGTATGTTTTAGATTTACCAAAGGACACAAGGTAGCTAAGAGTAAAGCCAGTTGATAAGACTATTGATCCCAATCATGAGATTTACCTATGCATGACTCAACCAAATATTGATTACTATTGAGTATAGTAAGACAAAATATACATGCGCTTGTACCAAGGGTCAAAATTTCACAACGTATTGGCCCATATCAGTCACCCATCGATATGCTACTTTAGGATAGGTTTTGGGGTTTGACCTGTTTCAAGGGGTAGATAGGCCTTAAACCGACCCTGTGAACAGGTTTGAAAAAAGAAAAACTAAAAAAAAAATGAAGCGCCCAATGATACAAACTGATATGCCCCATCCAACGTATCGACCTATATCGATATTTAGAACCTTGGCCTGTACTACACATTTGGCAATAATGTACTCACCCTAGCATATTTGAAGGGTTTTCCTAGAAAAAAAAAAATCTTATTTTTTAGACATGATCAAATGAGGATTGAGATGTTACCAATGCTAACTGAGCAGGATGTCTTGATGATAGGTGGTCTATATTTGGGTTATGTGCTTTTGTTGGAGGTAACTTAGTATCATGGAAGAGAAAGAAGTAGTCTATTGTAACTCACTCCAGTGTAGAGGCTGAGTATAGAGCCATGGCACAAGGCTTATCTAACATGTTGTGGCTGTAATTCTTACTTGGTAAATTGGGGATTGCCTAGGAGAAGCATAGCACAAAAGATATTGAGGTAGAACACCACTTTTTCTTATGGAGAAGTTGATGACTGGAAAAGTTTGTGTCCCATAAGTGAAGACCAACTAGTAGTTGGCAGATATATATATATATATAGCCCCCACCATTCAAACACGTGGATTTTTCAAATTTAGACATATGGCATTTTCTGAGAAGTTGTTAAAGCCCACAACCAACTATCACCATTCAAACAAGTGGCCTTCTCATTTTTTAGAAAGCTAGACACGTGGCAATTTCTGAGAAATCCTACCAAAGCCCACAACCCACTACCAAGCTACAGCTCCCCACCATTCAAACACATGGCCTTCTCATTTTTCTGGAAAACTAGACACGTGGCATTTTCTGAGAAGTTGTTGCTAAAGCCCACAATCCACTACCACCATTTTCAATCCATTCCTAAAAAAATGCAGAAAATGCAAAAGTGGTTATCAACAACCACTTCTGCCTACATTCTATCAATCTCAGTTAATTATTAACCCTCTACTTATCATAACAAAAGAAAATTATCCATATTCTATTAATTATTGAAAAGATATTTCTTGAAATTTTAATAATATTTAAAATATTAATAAATATAAATTTAACAGTATTGATTCCATAATGTAAATTTAACATTACTGATTCCCCGTACTTAGTACGGGGTCATTCACTAGTATGTTCACTAAAGGAGTACCTTGGTTAAACCTACAAAGTGTACTTGGAAAATTGGCTATGATGGAGATCTATTCTCAACTTGAGGGGGACTGTTGATAGATTAGTCTGGCCAGAATATATCCTTTTTGGGACTGTTATCCTTTATATTTTATCTTTCTGATTGGGCCTTACCATTTTGTCTTTATGTAGCACCATTGTATTGGTACCTAGGTATCATAGGAAAAATTTTACAAAGCAATAAAAAATGCCAATTTTTCATTAACTCTTGTTACATCTTACAAGTGTCAAATCAAGCAAAAAATTTAACCTTAACAGTCTCTATCAGCTTAGAATCAGTAAATACCATTCGATACAGTACTTGGATAAAATACATATATCTTCCCAGGAAAGGGCAGCTAAGGCAGTAAAAGTTACATCAACCAATACCTGATTCATTCGCCAAACATCAGACAACAAATTTTTCTGATTCTCTGGACAAAGGGGAAAAAGGAAACAACAAATTACTCCAAAACAATATAGAATATATTGTAAATTTGGTAATAGAAACCACTAAAATACAACTACATACCAGAATCAACAGCTTTTATTTCCCTCATGGTAGCATCAGGAGACATTAATGGTTTGATAAAGAACTGTGCAAATCTGATTGATAAGAAGAATGCAAAGAATTCACGCTTAGAAAATTTTAGAAGGAAAAAAGTAACAAAACTAGTTCTAGGACAGAACAGCATCCTACCTATCCAAAGCCTCTTCAAAACAGTCAGTGTTAATGTCAAAATGGTAATTTGTGCGTTCAGAAGAAGTGAAAGCATTTGTAGAACCTCCATGCTGAGCATCAGCCAAAAAAATCACATCAACAACAAAGCAACAATAATAAAAAACAAGGACAATAGAAGATACCCTTGCAAGGGATAAAAGACCAACAAAATGAAAAATAAAGTTGGCAAGAACGACTAAAGCATATTTTTAATGAATTATTGCTGCAATGAAAATGCTATACCAGTATTTTGAGAGGATTTGTATGCTTTTCATTTCTAATAAAATATCTTTATTGCCGATAAAGAAGAATTAAAAGTTGGTCTAATTGACTACCTTTTTGCTACTGGGTAACAACTTATGCTTATAAAAAACTCACAGCAAAAATCATCTACAGAATTAAATAGTATATATACAGGGGGATGCGAGAGAGAGAAAGAGAGAACAAACCACAGTATGGCATCAAGAAGAAGAAGAAGAAGAAGCATAAAGCAAAGGAAGCAAACATCTAAGAAAATCTGAATAAAAGGATTAAGTATCTCTACTATGATATGGAATTATGGAAGCAATACCTCTGCTATGTACTTCGAATAACTGTCTTCCAATGGATACTTTTCACTAGCATAGAAAAGCATATGTTCTTCAAAACAGTAACAAAATACACTAGGATCAGAAGAAAGTTATCAAAAAGATAATAGAGGAAGGCCACTCATTATGAAGTATAGATACCAAAGTTCATCAATTAAAATAAAGGGGAACTTAAGCTACAATTAAACCATTCATAATGTTGAAAAAACAAAAGCATGAAAAACAACATCATGCAATTAAAACCTATCAAATAAGTAAGAGAAGTTTTCAAACAAAATGGAGAAAACTTGGGAATGAGAAATCCAGAGACTATGCAATGGATAAGACCATTGTCTCACCGAATATGGCTCCATGTTTAAGACTTAAGACTGACCATGCATCAGCAGAAGGATTAACAAGAAATCAATCAACATAGCATGAAACTAAAATATAAAATATTTCTAACATGTCTTATTGATAATATTTCCAAGGAAATTTTAAAGAGTTGCTTATAATTTACTAGGACATGAAAAACCAAATCAGTTGTAAATAAGGCAATTCCAAATAATCCATATAAGAAAGTTAAATAACCTACACCGGATATGTTGTTAGACAGTGTATGCCCTCATCTCCAGCTAGACTAATGTAATCTGATATTTATTATTGAATGAAATCAGAACATTATTATTTCATGTGTTTTGGTGTGTTTCTATGATTTACCCCTTAATCTGAACATTTATGAGACTCATGTTAGTTTAGAATATTCTAGGCCATTTGATAAAATTGGGGAGTTTATCATGTCAAGGCTGACACTATTGTACTGCAGAATTGATGGAGAAGTTTGCCTCAACTACTAGGGTCAGACCTAAGGTACAATGAGTGAGTGTTTAGTGAAACACTAGGACTGTTTACAATTATGCCTTGGAGTTTGGAGACAGATGAGCAAAACTACAAAGTTGCGCTTGACTACAAACTTGATAGCGATACTTCATTAGGTGTTGGATTGAGCTGCTTTTGATATAACAACCAATGAGATATACTTAGGATCAAATAACAAGGTATGTTGGAGCAATTAGGAATAGCACTTAAGTGGGTGATCATTGTGATAGGATTAGTCACTTTGTCAATTAGACAAAGGAAATATCTTGGAATACACTCTCTTTGATGGAAACTTAAAACTGTCGGTAGTGGACTTCAACTTGTTTTAAAGTCTGTTTGCAAAATGTATGTATATGGTTTATTTTATAAAATGGTTTCCAAAAGATTTTAATCCCAAAATCCATCTGAGAAGAGGGTGTGACACTGCATATTCCAGTCAAAAAAGAGGTCCTTCTTTATGGCCAATGTACTGATATTATTGGCTGAGAGGTTGACAGCAAGTGTTTGGTTAGGTTCAAACCAGATAGGCACTTTTTCTCAGGTTAAACCATTAGGCTTGGGCTCATAGGATGGCAGAAACCCAAATCCCACTTATATTTAAGTATTGGGCCAGTTCTAAGCCCAATAAGATTGGGTGGGCAGTTCACTAGGTTACACTAGTGAATTCAGCCCATATGTTTTAATACATGGGCTGAACCCACATGGTTTAATTTGGGAGCTTAGCGGATCTCACGCCATACAAGGTTCAGGTCAAATAGACTAGTCAAAGGTACGAAATAAAAGGATTACTTAAAAGGTCAAATTTATTTCCAACAAGAATAGTTTGACTCGGAAGTTGGATATTATGGGTCAAATTAGCAAAAATGCCTATTCTCTCTTGATCCTACTCTAGATCCTAATCTAATTAGGATTATTTCCTAATTAGAAAAATTCTAATTTAGTTAGATATCTGATTGGGAAACTCATTTTAGCAAAATTGCCTATTCTCTCTTGATCCTAACCTACTATTGATTCTTTTGTTTCTTCGTTCTTTAATAGATCCTCGAAGGATTTGCACACCAATTCCCAAATTCTTTCTCTCCCAGGTTCCCACAAGCTTCCTCCTCATTCCCTAGTTCGGTTCTAACTTCCCCCACCCCTTACATTCTCCTCTTGTACACCTGCAGCTAAAGATTGGGACAGGAGTGTATCTATTAAAAACACAAAAAGCTCATCAGTAGCCTTAAAACTAATAATGACGTGCATACCTGGAGAGAAGGTTTCAACAGGACCGCTAGGCTGTACAGCACCTGGCTCGAGAGTCCACCCATTCAAATCAGTTTCCACCAAGCTGGGAATTGTAGGAGACACTTAGGGTAGAGGTTCAGGTTACAAGAGGTGTTTTTCTCTATGTTTTCTTTGCCTTGCGCAAAGGGAGAGCTAGAGACCAACGACAAAAATCCTTTCCCTTGTTGCTCAACCCGGGTACATTTTGATCCCAAGGGATATAGAAAGGCCTCCAATCTATCAATCCATGTTTCGACCTTGCAACATCTATTCCCAGAAAATACTTCAGTTTGCTAAGATCTTTTGTTTGGAAATGATCATGTAGAAAGGCCTTCAATCTATCAATCCCCATACTATCATTGCCAGATACAATAATGTAATCTACATATACCACCAATGAAACCTTTCTAGCTTCAGAATCATAGCTGAATACTAAGTGGTCAACTTGATGTTACTTCATAAGAAAGTATTTTACCACTTCGCTGAATCTACCCAACCAAGCACGTGGAGACTATTTCAGCCTGTAAATTGCCTTCTTGAATCTACACACTTAACCATTCTCCCCCTGAGCAATAAATCCTAGTGGTTGCTCCATATAAACCTACTCAAGAAAATTACCATGTAAAAAGATATTCTTAACGCCGAGCTGAAATAGAAGTCGGTCATACATAGCTGCTAAAGAAATCAAAATTCAGACTGATCCAATCATGACAACAGGAGAGAAAGTTTCTATATAGTCTACTCCATACAACTATGAGTTACCCTTAGCAACCAGTTGAGCTTTCAACCTTTCTATCCTATCATCTAGTAAGTATTGACAGTGTGCACCCACTTAACCTACGACATGCTTAATAGGAGGGAGAGTAGTAAGCTCTCACATGTAATTATGTGCAAGTGCAGATAGTTCCTCTTCCATTGCTTGACACCACCCTAGGGAGGTAAGACCTTCCTAGACATTTTTAGGAATAGAAACGGAGGATAAAAGGGAAACAGACTGGCAATAAGAAGCAAATAGATGAGAAACATAAACATAATTGGAAATGGGATAAAAAGTATAACGTTGTTTACCTTTGCACAATGCAATGGGTAGATCAAGGTTAAAAGAAGGAGAAATAACTGTTAGATCTGCCAACAAAGAAGGAATTGGAGGAAGAGCCAGTGCCTGTCGACGAGTATACACTTGCGTGATTGATGGTGGTTCAATAGAAACCTGTGCTAGAGGAGATGAAGATTTAGACACAATTGGAACTAGGAATGGGGTCATCAACTGGAACTAGAAGAGGAAACACAGGAGGTGAAGGAGGAACATTAGGACCAATGAAGAAAGGACCAGATTCAAAGAAAGTGACATTTAGACAAATAAATGAACATTAGGAATTAGGATTATAGCATTTATACCCTTTCTGGGTCCTAGAATAGACAATCCTCCTTTACTTGTGCTTGACTAGGCCAAATATATCCTATGTAGTTGGTGTGGTGAATCAATATATGCATGAACCCAAAATCTCTTATACGCAAGTTGTCAATAGGATTCTTGCCTATCTAAAGGGATGTCCTAGTAAGGGAATGTTATACTCCAACCCATGGCATCTGAAGATTTAACCTTACACAGATGCAGACTAAGCAGGGTTTGTCGATGATAGGTCTACATCTGGCTATTGCGCTTTGGTAGGAGGCAATGTGGTATCATGGAGAAGCCAAAAACAATCAGTTATTGCTTGTTCTAGTGCAGAGGCAGAATATCAGGCAATGGCCCATGGGGTATTTGAATGTTATGGTTAAAAGCCTTATTATCTGAGATAAGTGTTCATACTGAAATCCCAATAAGACTCTATTGTGAGAACCAAGCAGCAATAAACATTGCCCATAATCTTGTCCAACATGACCACACAAAACACATTGAAGTGGATAGACCACCCTCTCCAATAATCTCTCTTCTTCTTCCTCCTCTCCCTTCTCCCATCTTCTATCCTTCCTACTCAAAGTACACCTCCACATTATCTTCCCTAACTTGTTAATGGAGGTAGGGAAAACTATTCATTAACATCTCCTACACACCTCTAGGATGCATCCATCAAAAATCAATGCAAAGACATGACCAACTCGAAAGAAAATTAAAATAGATAAAAATGTAGTTAGACAATCCCCATCTTCCAGCTAAAGAACAAACTTAAGGAGTGACCCTTCAATTCTAGGGTTGTCAATGGGTCAGGTTTGGGTCGGGACAAGGCGATCCCAACCCCAAACTGATTATTAATCAAGACAAAATCACAGACCCAGGGCCAGAGCCATCCCGATTAATAGTCGGGTCCAAACTTGATTTACTAAAAATTATATTTATTTACTTAAATGATAACTTAAAATTTAAACTTTGATAATGTAAGCTTAATAAAAAATGATAGTAAAATACTAAATTATTTAAAGGTTTTTATTAGCAACTAAATTATTTATATGTTAATTTTTGAAAATTAACATTTTTATTTATATGTTAATTTTCAAAAAAAATTATTTATATGTTGATAAATTAAATATTTTTAACTAATATTATCTCATATTAGTTCTATAAAATTTGGCACTTAAAACATAAAATATGATAAATATGATAAGAAAATTAAGAAAGTCTTGTATAAATAAAATAAATAATTGGTTCCATCTAAACCAGTTCAAGACAGGCAAGAACTGGAACCGACCCAATAAACACCAAAATGTGGTTCCTCCTACAAATATCTTTTTGGTAATTGTGGTTCCTCTTACAATTATGCATGCGAGAACAATTTATTGCATGATAATCAATTTACAAACATTATTAATTGATTAGAGAAGTAGCAATGCAATACTATTGTTTAACATAGTTAGTACAAGAGGAAAAAATCCACCACTTAAGACATTTCTTCCACATACCAAGAAAATGAGCGAGACCGTCAAGGCCTTCAGGATTGCTAAATGAACCAACACAAACATTCATCGAAGCTGCAGCCTGAAAAAATTGGCATAAAATTTAGGATATGATTCCAAAAAAGCTTTCTACAGTCCTAAAACTTAAAAAAAAAATTAAGAAAGAAGAAAAGAAAAATAATGAAGAGATTTTTTTTAAGATAAAATCATCAGCATCATCATCATCCATGCCTTATCCCAAACTATATGGGGTTGGGCACATGCATCCTGTTTCACCAATCCATTCTATTTAAAACTTTTTTAAGATAAATAAAGAAGAAAGTTTTATTACTAAAAATGAGATAATACATCAAACATAGGTGACAAGGAGTCACCCCCAGCAAACAGAAAAAGCAATAGAATAAAGAGAGGTTTACTAATCCAAAATACAAGAAGCCAAATCAAGCATTTAAAGTGTGCCAAAAGTTGGCTCCAAAGTCTTCTTTCCCAAGGCCTTCAAATTCTGGAAGAACCAGCACCGAACCAACTAACTTCAAGCCAATTGCCACCCCAACTTCTTCCATGGTTTTCATCTTCCCCTCAAAGATTCTTTTGTTTCTCTCCTTCCAAACCTCCCAGCAAACAGCAAAGGGGATGCAGCCCCAAATGATTATAGATTTAGGATTTCCATGTACTCTTGGCCAGCAACCAAAGATCTCAACAGGATCAATTGTTACCCATCTGCTCGCCTTGAAGAGTTTGAAAAAGTAGGCCCAAATACCTTTCACAAAATTACAATGGACCAACAGGTGCAAGATTTTCTCTTCAGCCAGACACAAAATGCATCTGTTTGGGAACTGATTACCTCTTTCCTTCTGCATATCCTGAGTAAGGATGCAGCCCATTGGAACCAGCCATGCAAAAGCTTCCACTCTTGGAGGAATTGGTTTCCCCTAAACACCTTAAAATGGTTCAGCCTCCAGGACCTCCACGTGATTCCTCACCAAAGCGTTGTACATAGACTTCTGTAAATCTTCCATCTTTACAATTTTTCCACCATTTGACTTCTGAAGCCGAAGGGTCAATTACCACCACCTGCAACTTTACCAGCAGCCCCACACACTCCTCCATCTCCCAATCAAATAAAGGTCTTCTAAATTTAGGGCACCAAAACACTGAACCATTGATGATCTCATATTGAGAAGTAGACACTCCTTTCTTGCTCAAACTATATAGTCCTGGGCAAAGATTACAAAGCTTTCCAACTCCAAGCCAATCATCATCCCAAAATCATACACTAGACCCATTACCCACTCTCCAAGAAAAGAAAGGATGCATCAATGAATTAAAAAATTCATAATTCCCTTCCACACACTTACCCCATAAGATGACCTCACTTCCCTCACATCCCCCAAGGTTCACCCCATACTTACATGCTACAACCCTCCTCCCTAGAGCTTCCCTCTCCCTCCCAAACCTCCAAAGCCACTTCCCCATCAAGGCTTTATTAAAGATTCCCACCCTTCTCACTCCCAATCCCCCCATCATTTTTAGCTCTACGCACCAAGTTTCACTTAACCAAATGGAATTTCTTTTTCTTTCCACCTTAATGTTCCATAGGAAGTCCCTTTGTAGCCTCTCAATCTCTTCCACCACCAAAACTGCTGCCTTTATGAGTGAAAGGTAGTAGATTGGAAAATTAGAAAGAACACTTTTTATTAATGTTATTTTCCCCCAAATGACAGATATTTCCCTTTCCAGCCTGCCAATCTCTATTCAATTCTATATAGGACAGGTTGCCATGTGGAGGAAGCAACCACCCTAACCCCAATTGGAAGCCCCAGGTAGGAAAAAGGGAATTTTCCTAATAAACATCCCAAAGCTCCAGCGCACTCCTCCAAAACAGACTACTGAATTTCACCAACTCCTATCATAACACTTTTGCTGAGATTAATCTTTAAACTTGACAACAGTAAGAAGCATTTGGGTATACCCTTTAAATTATAAACTTGCTCCACTGAAGCATCCAAAAATATTAATGTACGAATAGCAGTAGAACTCTCAAGTTTCAAGTTCTATGGTAGATCCAAGGATCAACATTCCACCATACATGCTTCATAATAGCACAGGGTCCAACCAACAATCTTAGATAGAAAGTATCCATGCACACTAGAAACCAGAAGGAATGCAAACCTAGTAAATAATAAAAACAAGGGTAATGAAGATGACAATAACAAGGATGATGCTTATGACTAACAACAATTCAAGCAAATGTTGTTGCCATGTTAGATGGAAGCAGCCTTGGAAATTTGGGACCTTCTTGCAAAGGGGAGCATTTAGAGATGAGGATGAGAATGTATTGCTATGTTTTCCAGACCAATTGGAGAAGGAGCTCCTTAAGAGAGGAACTAATGGCAGCAATCTATGTGGTGCAGAGAGCAATGGAAATGAAGGTGGAGAAGATATTCATTGAAGGTGACTCTCAGGTGGTGATAAACTGGTTGCTCAAAAAGGAAAGGGTTCTTTGGAAATATAGAAATGAGATTAGAAAGTTCAAACGGATGACAAGGAACTTCAAATTCAGAGTAGAATTTGTTTAAAGGTCCGCAAAGGGGGAGAAGCAGTAGAGGCTGGGATCTCAAGGGATTTATTTGTACCCCAAGGGCTTGTATATCGATTGTATATTTCTGTTTATAAATTAAGGAAATTTTCATGTTATAGATCAAAAAAATCCAAGCAAACTAATAATAATGAAGTAAAAAATGAAGTTCACCACCTTTTTGTCACCCCATACTTTGTCTAAGGATACAAAAAAAAAAAACTAAGAAACCCCCTACTTAACCAACCAATGTACCATGTTAGTAATATTGTAAGAAGAAATTATGACTATATTTGTTTCTCTACCTTCTTTGTGGACAATATATATTAATAGTTGGCTTACCAAACAAATTAAGTTTCCCAAGTGAAAAGAATATAACTTGTTTTTAATGTTAACAATTTGAAAATACCTAAACTATTTTAATAATGTATCATTGTTAAAATATTTTTGATGTACCCCTAGAGTACAAAAATATTCTAAAACCCATGTCAATGTATAAGGTCATTAAACCAAATCTGAAAAAGGTCCAAATACACACAAGTAACAAATGAAATCATTCTAAATTTTTAGGATTTTAAGAAATAATTGAGAAAACCTGCAGAATTATTTCTGAGGATTGAGACCCCAATATATATTGAATTGCTTAGTCTCAAATAAAACAGGCCCAATGAAGGCAAGCCATAACATTTCTTAAGTTGCTCTGACTCCAATCACAATTGAGCTGATACAGGCAATCTCAATCAATTTTAATCAGTGTTTTAAAAAGCATTGGAGGCATATTCCAGGTGAGCACTAAGAAAATGCCTGGAGGCGCAGCCTAGAAGCATATAGACACTTGAGACATATGCCTCCAGCATTAAGGCATACACTTCCAGCATATTAGTATGAAGCATACATCTTCATTACGCTTATAACATGGTCACAGATTACACAATAAAACTTCTGGAGGCCATAATTTTGTGTTTGGTTGCCTGATTGGGGTGATCATTATAAGGATTGGTAATAACTTTTCAAGATTTATGCATCCAGTTAGAGTCAACTAAACAGGGGTAATTTAGTCTTTGTATGTCTCCTACATAGACGGGCATTTCTGTCTTTGTATACATGTTTTATCAATTCTAAATTAATGGTCGACTGGGTTGGACTTTTGAACTTCTCAGTTCGACACCTCCTCCTCCTCCTTCTTCTCTCCTCTCTTCTTTCTTCTCAGTTCGGATGAATACAAACATGGTATCAGAGCGCCACTGATAAAGGTAGATTGCAGCCTTCTTCGTTATCTCTTCTCCTTTCTTTCGTTTTTTTTTTCTGGTGTGCGAAATCTGGGTTAGAAAACTGCGGCAAACCCAGGTTTCTGCTGCAATTTCTAGGGGTTCGGTAGGTTGACCTCTGGTGACAGTGGACAAGTGCAACAGTTCGAGTGAACAGGGAAAAAAAGAGAGTTTTTTTTCGTGTGGACTGCTGTCACCATGCATGAGAGCTGTGCTGGTCGAGTTGGTGCAGTAGTGGTGGTGTGAACCTTCGAATGAGCAGTTTCAAGAGGGATTTTCTGTGTTTTTTTTTCTGCCTGTTCGCAGTACAATAGTGTTCAAAGTGACCGAATGCATGTTAGGGCAAACTCGTGGTGACTATTAGTGTGCTGGTGTGGTAGTTGAAGAACAGTAGTGCAGTGGTTGGATCCTCTTCTTCTTGTGTGTGTGAAGGGCAGAAGCAGTTTCGCAGATTGAAATGGCGTCGGTGGGTGATTCAAGTGGTGACCAAAAATCGAGTGTGATGATCTCTGATTTTTTGAGTGCCCAGATGACATCCATCAAACTCAATGGTGAAAACTATGTTCCGTGGGCCAAGTCGGTGGAAGTGTTTTTGAAGGCTAAGAAGAAAGTGAAACATGTATGGGAGGAGAAACCGAGTGCTGAATCCCCAGGTTTTAGTGATTGGGAACAAGAGGATGCTCAGATCATGACGTGGTTGTGGAACAGTACGAAGCCTAAAATCAGTGTTAATTTCATGTTTTTAGATACAGCAAGGGATATATGGGAACATACCAAGAAACTCTATTCTGGACAAGACAACACTGCAAGGGTTTATCAGCTTTATTAGGAATACTTCAATTTGCAACAGGGAAATCAGACTCTTGAAGAATATTATGCCAGTATCAAAAATCTTCGGAATGAATTTAATGTCTATCATCCCTTAACTCCAGATGTCAAAATTCAGCAGCAACAAAGGGAACAACTAAATGTTAAACAGTTCTCAAAGCAGAGTATGAACCTGTCAGAGCACAGATATTAGGGGGATCTGCTCTCCCTACTCTAGAAGAAGTGTTTGCCCGTCTTCGCAGGATATCTCTTAGCCCCACAGAGAGTAACATAACTTCCAACTGATCAGCACTTGTTATCTCTCAAGGTGGTTCTTATGGGCACAGAGGAGGTGGTCGTACAGTTAAGGGAGGACGTGGTAATCCTATGGGTGGTCGTAGCAGTGGAGGAGGTCGTGATTCTAGGGAAGGCCGTGACAGAGGAAGGGGGAGCACAACTAGGAAGTGCACACATTGTGGGAGAGAAGGGCACACAGTTAACTTCTGCTATGATCTGCATGGCCCACCTTCCACATGGGCTAATCAATGCAGCTGTTGGTGGTAGTGAAGTCAGTGATACTGAACCAGTTGGTCCAGTATCTTCTACAGTCACAACTAATTCTGGAAAGGAGATGATGAGTATTCTAAGAGAGGAGTATGAGAGATTCCTTCAGGCCACTTCACATCAGAATACCGCCACCCTCGCTCATTCAGGTAAAACTTGCCTAGCATCCAAACCCTCACCCTGGATAATTGACTCTGGAGCCTCTGATCACATGACCAAGACTCCAAGTGTGTTTTCCTCTCTTTCACCAATTTCTACATCAAATAATGTTACCCTTGCCAATGGATCTACTTCCCCCATTTACGGTGTTGGTAATGTGACCACGAAATCTCTTTCTTTATCATCTGTTTTATATGTTCCCAAGTTTCCTTTTAATCTTATGTTTGTTAGTAAACTCACCAAATTCCTAAATTCTTCTATCGCATTTTACCCTTTCTCTTGTGTTTTTCAGGATCTAACGACGGGGAAGAAGATTGGTGAAGGGCATGAAGCTAGCGGATTGTATTATCTTGACGGTGGCGGCTCTACAGTTACACTTCAAACCTCCTTGACTCCTCTTCAATGGCATTGTAGACTCGGCCATCCATCTCTTAAAGCTCTCAAGCTTCTTGTTTTGTCATTGAGTCATTTGTCGTCTTTACAGTGTGAACCGTGTCAGTATGGGAAACACCATCAGGTTTCCTTCCGTCCTAGAGTTGGTAGTCGTATGTTGAGTCCTTTTGAGTTAGTTCATTCAGATGTTTGGGGTCCAATTAAAATTGAGTCGTACAGTGGTTACAAATATTTTGTTATCTTTGTTGATGACTGTTCAATAATGACATGGCTTTATTTAATGAAAGAAATAAGTAAATTATTTTCCATCTTCCAAAAATTTCATGTTGAAGTGCGTACACAATTTGGTGTTTCACTTAAAATTCTCCGTTCTGACAATGGCAGAGAGTATTTTCTTTCTTCGTTTCAGCAATACTTGGAACAACATGGTATTATTCATCAAACATCTTGTGCCCACACCCCTTAGCAAAATGGGGTGGCCGAGAGGAAGAACCGACACCTACTTGAAACAGCTTGGTCTCTTCATCATATGAATGTTCCTAAACGGTTCTGGAGTAATGCAGTACTTACTGCTTGTTTTCTTATTAATCGCATGCCCACGTTCATTCTTGATGGTCGTTCTCCGTACTCCATCTTATTTCCCACTTTGTCTCCATATCCTCTGCCTCCCAGGATCTTTGGGTGTGTGTGCTTTGTTCAGAATCTTGGTCCTGGTTTAGACAAGTTGGATACTCGCTCCATTAAATGTCTCTTCCTTGGCTACTCTAAGACCCAGAAAGGGTATAAATGCTACAATCCTATTACTCGGAAACCCTTTGTTTGTCCTGATGTTACATTTTTTGAATCGGTGCCATACTTCTCGAGTTCTGATATCTCTCCTTCACCTACAAAGGTTCCTCTTCCTCTTCCTCTTCCGGTTGATACTTCTCTTCCGGCAGTTCCCATTATGCCTGAGTCTCCACCTCTCCCAATGCAGGAGAATACTGAAAAACCACCAATTCGTCAAGTGTATACTCATCAACAGAGACCAGCACCTGCACCATCTTCTACTCCGGTAGCAGATCCAGCTCTTTCCACAACTGAATTGCCTTCTGATCTTGACCGTCCTATTGCATTGCGGAAAGGTACACGTAGTTGCACGCTACATCCCATATTCAATTATGTTTTTGTATCTAACCTTTCTACTTCCCATCGCAAGTTTATTACCCTGCTGTCCTCTATATCCATACCTAAGGATGTTCAGGAGGCTCTTACCTCGCTACGGTGGCGACAAGATATGGAAGAGGAACTCTCTGCTCTTCATCACAATCATACATGGGAACTCAACAATCTTCCCCTAAGTAAGCATGTTGTCGGTTGTAAATGGGTGTATGTTGTTAAGTATCTACTAAATGGGAGAGTTGAACGTCTAAAAGCCCGTTTAGTTGCAAAAGGGTACACTCAACTTTATGGTGTAGACTATGTCAAAACCTTTTCTCCAGTTGCAATGATTGGCTCAGTACGTGTGTTGATTTCCTTAGTTGTCATGCATGATTGGCCTCTATTTCAACTTGATATTAAAAATGCCTTTTCTCCATGGTTGATCTCCTAAAGGAAGTGTACATAGAGCAACCACCTGGTTTTGTTGCTTAGGGGAAGGATGGTAAGGCGTATAAGCTCAAGAAAGCGATCTATGGGCTTAAACAGTCTCCTCGTGCTTGGTTTGGAAAATTTAGTGAAGTAGTGAAGGGATTTGGAAAGAGACAATGTCAAGTTGACCATTCAGTATTTAGCTATGACTCTGTGGTCGAGAAGATCTTGCTAGTAGTTTATGTGGATGACATAGTCATAATTGGCAGTGATAGAGTTGGGATTGATAGATTGAAAACTTTCCTTCAAGATCAATTTAGACAAAAGATCTTGGGAAGTTGAAGTATTTCCTGGGTATAGAAGTTGCTATATCAAAGCAAGGAATAAACCTCTATCAACGGAAATATGTCCTTGACCTATTGGAAGAAACAAGGTTACTAGGTGCTAAACCAGCTGAAACTCCCATGGAATTGAATGTGAAGTTGGGAAGTGACACAGATGAATTGTTTGATAATCCTAGTAGGTATAGAAGGCTAGTAGGGAAATTTAATTATCTAACTATCACTAGGCCTGATATCTCATTTGTTGTCAGTGTGGTAAGCCAGTTTATGCAGAGTCCTCGGGTACCTCACTGGGATGCAATTCTTAGGATTGTACGGTATTTGAAGGGGGCTCCAGGTCGTGGGTTATTGTACAAGCAAGGAGGTGATCCTGAAATAGTTGGATACACTAACACAGACTGGGCTGGCTCTGTATCAGACAAAAGATCCACTACAGGTTATTGCACCTTTCTTGGAGAAAACCTTGTGACATGGAAGAGCAAGAAGCAGACTATGGTAGCAAGGAGCAGTGCAAAAGCAAAATACAGGGCCATGGCACACACTGCATGTGAACTAGTGTGGTTCAAGAATCTATTGCAGGAAATTGGGCTCTCAATAAGAAAACCCATGCAGCTATACTATGACAACCAAGCTACAATTCACATCTCATCCAATCCAGTGTTTCACGAGAGAACTAAACACATAGAGGTAGATTGTCACTTTGTAAGGGAAAGGTCATCAATGGTGTGATAAGAACAGAGCATATGAGAACAGGTGATCGATGGGCAGATCTATTCACAAAAGGGTTAAGTTCGGGAAGAGTGAGCTATACATGTAACAAGCTGGGATTATATGATATATACTCCCTAGCTTGAGGGGGAGTGTTAGAGTCAACTAAACAGGGGTAATTTAGTCTTCGTATATCTCCTACATAGACGGGGGCATTTCTGTCTTTGTATACATGTTTTATCAATTCTAAATGAATGGTCGACTAGGTTGGACTTTTGGACTTCTCAGTTCGACACCGTTCTTCTTCCTCCTCCTTCTTCTTCTTCTTCTCTCCTCTCTTTCTTCTTTCTTCTCAATTCGACTGAATACAAACACATCCCAACGCACCTTGCCCCACTACTTTTGCCAAATGAAAACCTTTTTGGCCTCAAATCCCAATTTTTAGCATTTTTATAAATAAAAAAAATTAATAATTGAAATAAAACATAAAACAATACTTCTATTACATGTAATACACACACACACACACACACACACACATATATATATATATATATAAATACCGTAAAGAGATTGGGCCAAATGTGCCTTAGTTTTCTTTATTTTTAAAGAAAACTGTAGTGGGCCTTCTTATGGCCTATGGGCCTATTTTTTATTTCTTTTGTTTATGCTTAAGTCAACCTCCCAACACTCTAGTTCCTCATCTTTTGGAGCAAAGTTGATCGAGGCAGTTGTTATCAAGTTTACATCCTTAATCTGCTGACAAGACTCATTATTACATATTTTAATTTTTAATAATTTATTTTTAATTTGTTATATTTTTTATATGTATTAAATATTAAATATTTAAATTTGTATTAATTATTACATATTACATTTTGTATTAATTATTAACTATTTTATTACTTTTTCATTGGAATTTATTTGTATTTTTCAATATTATTTTGATATTTAATAAATTATTTTTAACTTTTTTATAATTTTTACCAAATAGTCTATTCTAGGGGTAAGATAGTAAAATCAGGGAATTTCAAATGCTGAAGGTTTGATCCAACACAAATAATATCTTTTTAACTTTTCAGATTTATCAAACGCCACCATAGGGTCCGTTTGGTTTCCGGTTGGAATTAAAATCACAATCACCTATTCCCCTACTTGTTTGGCTCAAACAATATTTGAAATCAGATTCCAATTGATGTTGTTTGGTTCATCTGGAAGCCAAAACTGGAATTAACTAACAGTGACTTACCTCTCCGAAGTTTGAAGCTTCAGCTGTTGGAGGGGGTGCCAACAGAGATGGAAGGAAAGAGAGAGTAGCATCGGCTGTCACATCTTATTATTTTTGGCCGGCTGTAATGAGATTCTCATTCCCAAGGGGGCAGGCCAGAATAGTTACTTCCTCAAATGGGGAAATGCCATTCTGCCACGAATGGGATTCAGAATCCCATTCCACCCAACCAAATGGCAAGATTCTAAAATTCTTGCAAACCAAATGGACCCTAAATGAATTTTTACATTTCCTCAATTTCAAATGCCACAATCGAGTCAGATTAATCTGTATACCCAAAAACTCTTTTTAAGAGAAAACAATGATTGACTAATCTTGTGACTGCCATGTAGCAGATATGGATCATGTCAACCAGTATGTTCAAAAGTGCATCTTAAGGGAGAAGTTTGGCTATGATACCAATCAAGTGGTATTCATCAAAATTCATAAGGGTGCTTTGATTGGTCCAAGATCTTTTTTTTTTATCAATAACAGAATCAATTTATTAATGGACAATAATATTATGACAATCCAAGAAGAGGTAAGGAGGCTTAACTCTTCCGAAAAAGAAAAAAGAACAGAAAATTACAATACAGCCCAAAACATCTGTTCCCTTCCCACCCCTTGTTTCACTAACGTATCTGCAAAAGCATTTGCAGTTCTCTTCACCCATTGAAACTGAACCTCTAACCCTCTAGTTAGCCATTTAGCATCCCTTCTCTCATTTGCATATTTCCACAGTCCATTGTCCTTCTGTAACCAGCTTAAAACCAGCTTTGAGTCTCCTTCCACAATTAGTCTATGAATACTCAGCTCCTTTGTCTTCCTTAAGCCTTCCATTAAGGCACATATCTCAGCTCTTAGAGAGTCAACATTACCAATGGGCCTGAAAACAAAGCAATCACCTTACCATTCTCATCTCTGAACACCCCACCAACACCCGAGGGCCCAGGATTACCTTCACTACTGCCATCAAAATTTAATTTGACACACCCTGGGCCTGGTGGAGACCGTAAGGGAGAGGAAACTGATGAGAAAGGAGGTGAATTTGCCACTTCCAACCAGCTATTCAGAAGCATAGCTGTAGAGACATCAGTAAATATATTCAGAGACTTCAGCCAATGCACCACCCTAACCATAATTACCTCAATGATACCTTCTTTGCACCTTTCCTTATCAGAAAAGGTCCTGGAGTTCCTCTCTTCCCATATAGTCCAGCAAATGGCAGCCCTCACACACCTCCACATAATCCTTCCCCTTTTCTTAGGCCATCTAAGGAAAGACGTGGCAAGCAAGCTTCGTATATCTAGAGGAGGGGTCCACCTGCAACCAAATAAAGAAATAAACCATTCCCATATATCAGAAACAAAAGGGCATGAAATTAGTAAGTGGTAGGAGCTTTCACCATTAGCCTTGCAGAGGGTGCAACACTTTGGGGATAAGCACCAATTTGGCCCTTTCTTTTGGAGTAAATCACATGTGTTGCATCTTTCCAGGAATGCCTCCTGACAGAAAGCTCCAATCCTTGGAGGTATCGGCTCACCCCAAATTTCTTTGACTAGGAAAGACTGAACAGAATTGTTGGTTTGTTGTACCAAGGACTTAAAGAAAGAAGGACAAGAGTAACCCCAGAAGGGGACAAAGTCCAAATTCTACTATCCCTTTTTTATGGGTCCAAAGCCAGCCCATTCAAAATCTGAATTAAGTCCACAACAGTTCCCAATTCTGACTCCCTAAGGCCTCTCCTAAGCCCCAAATCCCAATCATACCCAAAATTTGACTCAGAAGGAACTAAAAGATCAGATACACACTTCCCTTTGAAATGGGAGAGGAAGAATAAAGAGGGAATTTGGTCTTTCAGAGGTACATCCCCCACCCACAAATGTTCCCAAAATTTAACCCGATTCCCAGAGCAAAGATCATACCTGATGTATTGCAGAAAAGAATGAAGAGTGGCATGTATGGATTTCCAAGGAGAGGCCATGTTAGTCCTTGCCACAATCCCAGAGTCTCAGCCATCATCTGCCTGTCCATGAATGTACAAGATTACCTTGGTCCATAGTTTATCCCTATCCCCTCCAAACCTCCACAGCCATTTGCCCAACAAGGCTTCATTTTTCTTTCGGATATTGCCTAATCCCAATCCACCCTCATCTCTACACTTGGAGACTAACTCCCAACTCACTCTATGATCTTTCCTTTCTTCCCCTAGCTCCCATAGAAAATCTCTCATCAACTTTTCCAGCACTCTACTTATTTTTCATAGGATTCTAAACACAGATAAGTAATACACCAGCAAGATAGCCAATGTAGACTTGATCAGAGTGATTCTGCCACCCAGAGATAAATAATTCTTCTTCCAAGAGGCAAGCCTTTTCATGAACCTATTAATTAATAGGTTCCAAAAACTCTTATTCTTCGTATTATCCCCTAAAGGCATCTCCAAGTATATCATAGGCCACTATGACACATCACAATCCAAAATCTCAGCCCTATCCTTCATCTCTCCTTCCATGTTCATCCCTACCACACAACTCTTACCAAAATTAACCTTCATATTTGACATTCTTTCATATAACTGCACTACCCTCTTGAAAATTCTGACCCACCTCACACCCCTTCACAGAATAGGATTGTGTCATCAGCAAACTGTTGATGTGTAATGGTAACCTATCTCTTCCAACCCTCCACCCTCTCACTAGGTTCCTCGAATCTGCCCTCTATTAATTTCCCCAACACCTCTGCTATCAAAGTAAAGAGAAATGGGGAAAGGGGGTCCCCTTGTCTAACTCCCCTAGTGGCAGGGAAATGGTCCACTACAGAGAGTTACAGAAATTACAGATTACAAGTAGCCTCGGCTACCCCACTATACTTAACATGTCAACCATCAGAATGATTTTTCATTCTTACAACTGAGCCCAAAAACATTGATCCCTATTTATCCCTTGTTTAGCTAGCTGGTCTGCAAATCCATTTGCTGCTCTTGGAGTTCACTGAATTGGCAACTGCATGTCCTTGGATTGGCTTTTAATCTTCTTGATGTCATTTCTGAAGAGCCAGGGTATTCTTTCATTTTGCTTTAGCCAACTGGTAACCATTTTGGAATCACCTTCCACAACCAGCCTTCTCTTTTTTTTTATATTCTTCCACAACCAGCTTTCTCACCCCCATCTCCTTAGCTTTTTGTATCCTATATGCCACTGCTTTCAATTCAGCTGTAGTAGAATTTTCCATTCCAATGGGGGCTGAAAATAACCCCATCACAATTCCTCCGTCATTTCTTCAGTACCATGTCTTTCCAGTATCATATATTTTCCCAAGTTTTTTTTATCCTTCTTATGACTTCCACATGGCAGATTTTCCCAATTAAGGGAGAAAAAGGTTTTTTTTTCCTTTCGAGCAGATACAGTCGGGTCAATCTACATACCTATAAAAATAATAGAAAGAGGAGAGTGTGGAGGCTAGGATCTCTCACCACAGGCCTCACACAAAGTCTCCCCTAGTCTCCTTCACACATGTGAAATATTAAAAATAAAGAATTTACTAAAGCTTTTAAATTAGGTATCTTTGTTTCCCATCATAAAGTCTCATAGTGGCAATTAAGGAAGGATGCCCCAATTAAATCCCATCCTTACATCCAGTCTCCAATTCCTTATTAATATCTCTAAATCTATTTAAGGAAGAAACTTTTAGAAATTAAATTCTAGATTCCTTTTTTATTCATTTTTATCACTCACAAATCACCAATTGAATTCATCCCCACCAAAACATTTCCTACACTGTTGTATTATTAAAGTTTCCTAATATTATTCAACCATAGTCCCTCCTCCACCCAAAATTCAATAACTTAAGTTTCAAAACATCACCCATGCACATAATTAATCAAATGCCTATTTTTCTTTGAAAACATATATTTTTTTGAAGCACAAAAACATTTACTTCAATTATAAAACCACTTATATCAAATAGTTTATTTATCTTATTTTTCCCCAAGGCCTAAATAACATGGAGTGTCTTCTATAAAGGTAAGAAACCATTGCTCCTCTCCATGGGTTATCAGGTTCTTCTCTTTTTTTATTAATTTAATGTAGATTTGTTAAAGCACCGAATATGAGCCTTTGGTTATCTCGATCTATTCAAATTTGAAATTGCTTTTTTAACTTGGTTATTGATTTCATGCTAATTACTTGATTTATGTACTTAAGCAATATAAAAAAAGAAATAAGTTTGAAGCTCAATAATTAAGAAAAAAAGTTATTTTTTCTACTATTTTGTATGGATTATGCAAGAAAAATAAAAATATACATAAAGTTTTGCTAAATTACTATTACTTCATTTTTTCCTTAAAAATTGTTTTTAACACCATCCACTATTACAGAAAATTGCATAAAGAAATTTTGCAAAAAAATGCAGAAATTTGATAAAAATAGAAAAGTTCAAGAAAATGCAGAAAATTGCAGGAAAATGTAGAAAATTGCAGGAAAACACAGAAATTATTAAGATATATAAAACTTGTTTGACTTCTTCTCAACAAAAACAAACACGTCGTCATTGGAAGAATAATGGCATTAAAATAATGCACATTAAGGTGAAGAAGAAGAAGCATACACGCTTATCAAAAAAAAATAGCATAAACTATACAGAATAGAGATGCATCCAATCACGAAAGCCGATGTCTTCGACCGAACCTCGACACCATCATTCTTCTCATCTTCAACCAGTTATCCGAGCCGTGTTCAAGCGCTTCAACTCCCTCGTCCCGCAAGCTGACAACCTAGTGGTAAAGGTCGACCGCGTCATCTCCAGATTCTCCACCGAAACTGGTGAGTGCAGCTTCCTATTCCACCTGCTCAAGTCTATACTCCAGACATTGCAAGACTCTCCTGAGACGAGTTCCAATCCAGCCCCGAAACCAGAACTCTCTGACCGAAATCCTTCGCGGATTCGACAGTATCAGAGGGCTTGAGATCATACTTCGAGCCGGGGATCTCCGTTTACACAAGGACGTGGTTGTGAGATGGAGAGCAGAGTTCGGGAAAACCTTGAAGAGCTGCGTAATCTTTACGGTCCAGACCATTGGACCACAGACGATGGGGGAGGCAACGGCAGAGATGGGGAGCGTAGACTTCAACGGTGAAGACGAAGAGGGAGGATAGAAGTTGGGAGTGGTGTGGACGATTAGCGCGCTGGTTGCGGCTTCGGCGAGGCATTATTTGTTGAGAGATGTGATCAGAGAGTACAGAGAGATGGAAAGGTTGGTAGTGAAGGACAAAGAAGAGGAGGGGACGGTGAGGGGCAGTAGGAGAGGGAAGCGCAGCAACTTAATATCACGGTGGGGTGGAAGAATATGACGCCGGTGCCAGCGGTGCGGATGAGGATGATACATGAACCACGTCGCTGAAGAAGAGGTTTCGAACATCAGTCGTCGTCGCCAGTGAAGAAAACACTTCAAACTTCAGTCGTCGTCGTCGTCTCCCTAGAGTCCGGATTCAGATCGCAATCCCCCCAGTAGGGCTGTAAACGGATGGGGTTCAGATCGGATCCAGCTAAATTCGACCCGATCCGATTATCAAACCATTGAATCCGAAATCCGATATGATTTCGGATTTAATTGGCAAAAAACCATTGCGCTTAAAATGGCAAAAAATAAAATATTAAATTTAAAATTAAGCACAAAATATTAAATTTAATCACTATAAACCTCAGGTAATTGTATATAATATATTTTTGAATTTATATAAAATTATACTATATATAATAGTTTTTTATCGTACTTGATTGTAATTAAACTCAATAAACTATCCCCATTATATAGCTCCACAAAAAAAAAAAAAAATCGAATGGAAATTCAATCTAATACCCTATTCCATACTTTCTCATTCAACTTAATTGAACCATTATATAAACCAGTCCAGAGTTTTTTTTTTTAAGTGAAGAAATATATTAAGAGGAAAAAAACAAACTATATAATTAGCAAGCTCTATCTAAATCTCGGGTTGCAAGGTCCCGTATCCATTGGTAGGAGTGTAAAATTGGTCAGTTCAGCTAGAACTGAAGACTTAACTGATTATTTAGTTTGATCTTTTTTTTTTAATTGAATCAAGTTGAACTAGATTTTAGAACCAAAAGGATCCTAATTGAATTCGTTTCGGTTTGGTTCGGTTGGACCCTCATTCCACATAAATGATAAACCGTCAACAGCTAATGAATAATTAATAATTAATAAGTATTATTAATTAAAGTTAAAATGGCCCCAAAATCCAATTATTTTAATTAATTATATTATATTAATTAAAAATTAGAATGGCCCCAAAGCCCAATGATTTTAATTAATTAGTTATTTTTAATTAAAACTAGAATAAGCTTAAAGTCATATGCGAATGGGGAATTGGGGAATTGGCGAATTGGCAAATTGGCCATTATTCAAAAACAATTAATGATTAGTGAACAATTAATAATTATTCTAGGTTTTAATTAAATATTATTAATTAAAAATTAGAATAAGCCCAAAGCCCTATGCCAATGAAAATTGGCGAATTAGCCATTAATATTCACAAACAATTAATTATTAATAAACAATTAATTATTAGTGTAGAATTTAATTAACTATTATTAATTAAAAGTTAGAATGGGTCTAAAGTCCAATGGAGAATTGCCAAATTGGTCATTGGAAAGTATAATAATTAATTAGCATAAAGCATCAAATAAAACATTAAATGTTTAATATACTTAATTAAATAACAACAAATTCGGTTTTTGATTTGGTTCGGTTGAAAATTTCAACCAAATTGAATCAAAGTTATAAATCGATTTTTTAAAGATAAATTTTTTAAACTACCCCTAAGACTTAGGAAATTAACTAACTCTACCCCTACTGATTGATTATTGCCTAATACTATCCCTATTATTTCAAAAATTTATCATTGTCATTAAAATATTGCTGAAATGTCTGTTTTGGCCTTAAGTCAAATTGGAAGCTCCCGTTTTTCATCATCTCTAGTCTAGTATTCGTCGCCCAGGTTCAGTCTGATGTTCATCGATCAAAATCATTATCGTTGCTACAACTTCAAGCAGTGGCGGAGATCTTCTTCACTCGCCCCTTCCCTTCTTTGTTCTCCCAAGCATACAACCACCGAGAAAAGTTGGAAGAGTTGGCCACTGACGATTGCTGGGTAGGATCATTTCGGTATGGGCAGGATCATTAGGATCATCTGGCCCCACCATGAATCTCACCTTTAGACAATCGCTACCCTTCTCCAAATGGCGACTAATCTATTTCAAGTCAAACCAGGGGCACTCCCAACAGCGCTCTGTAGCCTACCCGCGTTCTCTCGATTTGCTCTAACGCTCTGTACCTGTTATGAACACATTGCCCGGAAGCATACTGTGGCGCAGTCATAGGCAGCAGCACGCACTGCAGGCCGCACAGCAGCACGGACCGCCCGGTAGTACCGCACAGCAGCACGCACCGCCCAGCAGCGCACAGCACGCACCGCATGGCAGCAACACTGTGAGACGTGCGCGTTGCCGGCAACAATAGCAGTAGGGCGGGACCCACACGACAGCTCATCAAGGTGGGTCCGCACTTATCTTACCACATCAGCTCTGCTCACCGCCAGCTACTCCATTCCTCATCCCTTATCCTCATCTTATCTTATCTTAACTAAGAGTTGTGTTACCATTAGGAGTAGATAATTAGGAATTTCCTTCTGTAATCTCCTATTTAAGGAGCTATGAATTGAAATAAAGGCATTTAGTTTTCAACCAAGAAAAGTGTTAGGAGAGTTCGGGTGATCTCTTGGACAAATCACCCACGCGATTGCCACAATAGAGTCTGTACGCAAGGGCAATGGCAAGGGAAGACAGGAGTCTCTCCCGGTGGACCGACCCGTGACGAGATCCTATGCGCGGGCCCATAACATTCTGGTATCAGAGCCTACCGTCATGGAGGAACAAGAGCCTCTGTCTTCCAAGGTCCACGAACTAGAGCACAAACTTGTAGAGACCAACATGGAGGTACGTGAGGTCAAGGATGATGTCCGGGAGCTTCGACGCTTGCTGGAGACATTCTTAGCCAATAGGGAAAGAAACTCAGAAGGAACCGCCACCAACAACAGCCGCAGACCAGACTGGGCAGAAACGCCTAGCGAACATCAGACGGCCACCCCGACTGCCGCTATTATCCCCAAATACAGTCGGCTAGAATTTCAATCCTACAACGGCGTTGGAGACCCACTGGGATGGTTGCACCGCTGCGAATAGTTCTTCCGCAACCAGCGCACCGATGACAGAGACAAGGTCAGTCTGGCCGCTTTCCACCTCATAGAAGAGGCACAGCTCTGGTTCTACCGTCTAGAGCAGGAAGAACCCGGGCTTAGTTGGGAACAACTCAAATCCTATTGCCTCCTCCGGTTTGGACCCCCGCTAGGCGAACTGATCAACCTCAAGCAGACCGGGACTATGGCGGATTATCAACGCCAGTTCCAAACTCTTCTCGCCAGAGCAACCTCGGTACGCCCAGACCAGCAAGTCGATATGTTCACAGCAGGGCTGGTGGAACCCCTAAGGGTGGACGTCGAGATGCAGCACCCCCCTAATCTAGTCACAGCTATGAACCTCGCACGCGCCTTCAAAAGGAAGATGCAGATCTCCCACGGGGGCTTCAATATAGGACAGCCGACAGCAACATTGACGCCTTCGAAGACAGCAGGAGTGACTCCCTCTTCGATCACCAGCAGAGAACCAAGGCTGCTTGCGGGCAACCCCTCCAGATCAGCGTCAAGCATAGGAAACAGCAGGTCTGCACCCCCCATTAGGCGGCTGACCCGAGCCGAGATGGCAGAACGGCGCGCAAGGGGGCAGTGCTTCAACTGCGATGACCTGTACTCCGCCGGCCACAAGTGTAAGAAGTTGTTCTATCTTCTAGTAGAAGAACCCGAAGAGGAAGAGGACGAACCTGCAACGTCAGAACCAGAAATCTCCCTCCATGCCATTACGGGGGTCAAGACCTCCCAAACCATGCAACTGAGAGCATTGATAGCAAGACGACCAGTCCGTATTCTGATAGACTCGGGTAGCACCCACAACTTCATTAGCGAACAGGCGGCCCGCAAGTTAGAATTGCCCATGGAAAGAAGACCACAATTACAGGTGGCCATGGCAAATGGGGAAAGAGTTCACAGCCCCGGAATTTGCAAAGACACCAGAATTCAGGTCGGAACAGAGTCCTTCCAAGCAGATTTATTCGTGCTATCCTTGGACGAATTTGGCATCATCCTAGGTGTTAAATGGCTGATCACGCTTGGACCAATTCTATGGGACTTCGCCGCCCTGACCATGACCTTCCACTTGGATGGCAAACCAGTCACATGGCGGGGAACCAGAATAAGAACAAGGGCGCAACTACATACACTCCAAGGTAGGGACTCATGCTCAACAGATATGGAAAGGCTCCTTACGGACTTCTTTGCAGTATTCAAGGAGCCCAAGGGGCTTCCCCCTCCCAGAGCTTGCGACCACCGAATCCCTCTGATAATCGGATCAGATCCTGTTGTTTTCAGGCTCTACCGCTACCCACATCGACAGAAAGATGAAATAGAAAGGCAGTGCGCAGACATGTTACAGCAAGGGATCATCCGCCCCAGCCGCTCCCCCTTCTCCTCCTCAGTTCTCTCGGTGCCCAAGCAAGACGGGACTTGGAGATTCTGTGTGGATTACAGAGAACTTAACAGCCGGACGGTCAAAGATAAGTTTCCCATCCCAGTCGTAGATGAGCTGTTAGACGAACTCCATGGAGTGCAGTATTTCTCCAAGCTAGACCTTCGATCAGGATACTTCTAGGTCCGAATGACCCCAGAAGATGTAGAGAAAACGGCCTTCAGAACACACCATGGCCACTTCGAGTTCTTGGTCATGCCCTTCGGTCTTAGCAACGCGCCATCCACATTCCAGGCCCTGATGAACGAGGTGTTTCACTCCCATCTCCACAGATTTGTCTTGGGTAGAGCACGTGCAACATCTACAAATTGTTCTTGAACTCCTGCAGCAACATTAGCTCTTCCTCAAACGGTCAAAATGCTCCTTTGGGGAATGCAGGGTCCTTTACTTAGGACATGTGATTAGCGGTCAAGGGGTCACTGTGGATGACTCCAAGATTCAGACCATCAAAGAATGGCCCAGACCGCAATTCGCCAAGGCCCTCCATGATTTCCTAGGGCTGACTGGCTACTATCGCAAGTTCATTCACAATTATGGACTGCTGGCAGCCCTGCTAACAAGTCTGCTCAAGAAAAACGCCTTTCTCTGGGATGGTACAGCTGAAGCAGCCTTTGTAAAATTAAGAGAAGCCCTCTCCTCCACACCAGTTCTATAGTTGCCCAACTTTGATCTTGAGTTCACAGTGGAGTGTGACGCCTCCAACACCGGCATAGGCGTGATACTACAGCAACAAGGGCACCCAATCGCCTTTTTCAGCCGCAAGCTGGCTGACCGCCACATTAAGTTCCCGCCTACGAACGAGAACTTATTGGCCTAGCTAAGGCAGTGTAGCACTGGAGGCCGTACCTGTGGGGCAGATCCTTCATAGTCAAGACGGACCATTACAGCCTCAAATATCTGCTGGAACAGTGACTCACCACCTCGCCACAACAGCATTGGGTCAGCAAACTCCTTGGATTTGACTTCCGGGTAGACTACAAGGCGAGGGCCTTGAACCGTGCCGCAGATGCCCTGTCCCGTTGCGACGACGACATGCTACTCCATGCAATCTCACAGCCCCGAGCCTCCCTGCTGGAAGACATTCGGAATGAACTGCCACAGTCACCCGAATGGAGCGATCTGCTCAGGACAATACAGGCGGGAACGACCAACTCCAATTGGAGCACACAGGACGGGTTGGTACTGTACAAAGGCATAATTTATCTTCCAACCAACTTCCCCTTAATTCCCTCCGTTATCTCCAGCATACACAACGCCACGCATGAGGGTATCCAGAAAACACTGCACCGCATCCATGCAGATTTCCACTGGCGGGGCATGAAGGCTTCGGTACGGGACTTCATCCAGAACTGTTCAACGTGCTAGCAGCAGAAGTGGGAAAACTTGCACCCAGCAGGCCTTCTCCAACCCCTCGTCCTCCCCACTCAGATCTGGGCAGATATTTCCATGGACTTCATCGAAGGCTTACCCAAGGTGGGAGGGAAATCGGTGATATTTGTAGTAGTGGACCGCTTCTCAAAGTATGCCCACTTCCTTCCCTTATCTCACCCCTACAGTGCGGTCTCAGTGGCCCACACCTTCCTCGGCCACATCTTCCGATTACATGGGCTACCCGAGTCCATTGTAAGTGACAGGGACGCGATCTTCACCAGCGCCTTCTAGAAGGAGTTCTTTCGACTGCAGGGAACAAACCTCGCCTTCTCCTCCGCCTACCATCCACAGACAGACGGCCAAACAAAGGTGGTGAACCGGACAATAGAGATGTACCTCCGCTGCCTTGTGGGAGACCAGCCCAGGTGCTGGGTGGAGTGCCTTCTGTGAGCCGAATACTGTTATAACACGTCCTACCACTCCTCCCTTGGCATGACTCCCTTCCGGGTGGTATATGGCCGAAACCCTCCCCGTCTCCTATCGTACGAGCCAGGCTCAACACGGCTGGAAGAAGTCGATTGCAGCCTCCAAGATCGCGACGCCCTCTTGGCCGAAGTCTCCTTGCGCCTACAGCAGGCACAGGCGCGCATGAAGCACACCTACGATCAGCACCACCGCGAAGTCACCTTCGAGCCGGGACAGTTCGTTTGGCTGAGGCTCCAACCCTACCGACAACTCTCCCTCAGGTGTCGAGGACCCCCCAAGCTGGCCCCAAAATTTTACGGGCCCTTCAAGGTTCTCAAGCAGATTGGGAAGGTTGCCTCTCAGCTCGAGCTACCAGAGTACAGCAGAATCCATGACATCTTCCATGTGTCCCTCATGAAGCCTTTTACTAGGACTCCGCCGGACCAAGTGCCTCCTCTACCACCTCTAAAGGACGGCAAACCCATCCTCCTACCTCGGGCTCTTGTACGGTCGCGCATCAATCAGGGTACCTTCGAGGTTCTAGTAGAATGGGACGGATTACCATCAGTTGAGGCCACCTGGATCCCTTGGACTGATCTTCACAGCGCTTACCCCGAACTCGAGCTTGAGGACAAGCTCATAGTCCAAGAGGGGTGTGATGTTATGGACACACTGCCCGACAGCACACTACGGTGCAGTCATAGGCAGCGGCATGCACAGCAGGCCGCACAGCAGCATGCACCGCCCGGCAGTACCGCACAGCAGCACGCACCGCACGGCAGTAGCACTATGAGACGCGCGCATCGCCGGTAGCAACAGTAGGGTGGGACCCACACGACAGCTCATCAGGGTGGGTCCGCACTTATCTTACCACGTCAGCTTTACTCGCCAACTCACCGCCAACTACTCCGTTCCTCATCCCTTATCCTTATCTTATCTTAACTAAGAGTTGTGTTACCATTAGGAGTAGGTAATTAGGAGCTACGAATTGAAATAAAGGTATTTAGTTTTCAACCAAGAAAGGTGTTAGGAGAGTTTGGGTGATCTCTTGGACAAATCACCCACGCGATTGCCACAATAGGGTCTGTACGCAAGGGCAAGGGCAAGGGAAGACAGGAGTCTCTCCCGGTGGACCGACCCGTGACGAGATCCTACGCGCGGGCCCATAATAGTACCCTCCCAATCTCGATGCAGTGGCGGTAGGGGTGCTACCCGAACCGTGGGCCTTTTTTGTGAACCGAACCGGTAGTACTGATTTTTGGAAAACCGGTAACCAGAATCGAATCGAAACCAATCGATAAATTGGTTGACCGGTTTGATTAACCGACAGTTTAGTCTGTCAATTTTTCAGTTTTTTTAACTTTATAATATTTATTAAAAAATTATAAATAAATAAATATATATATATATAATATTATATTTTAAATAATATATAAATATATAATATATTATAAATATATATTTATATATAATGTGTATTTATTAATTTATAATATATAAAATATATATAATATACATAAATATATAGAAAATATATATATCAGTCAGTTCAGTTAACCATTGGTTTTTTAAATTGGTTAACCGAAACCAAACTGGTACCTTTAGTTTTAAAAACACCGAACCGACCGATTCGATTAACCGATTTTTTGGTCAGTTCGGTTTTTCAATTTTTTTCTCACCCCTAAGTGGCTGAACAGCAACACTCCCTTCTCCCTTCCGAAACATCCTTGTTGGAAATGAATTTGATACTAATTAATTAACTTCTATTGCTAACACCCGTTGAACAGGTTAGTACTTAGTAAATAGGCCAGTGCCAAGTAGGCTAGTAGACAAGGTTGCATACTAAACGGTACCAGGCCGATCACCAATGTTCAGGTGGTGCAAGACAGAGCTCTTCCTAGTGGACCTAAGGTGGTTTTGGTATGTCCTATGATCTTCACTGTGGTCGATCCGGTTTTCTGTGCAAGGCCTTGTTCATAAACAGCCATCTTGGGGAAGTACTTCCCAAAAACCTTCTCATGCCAGTGGTTGAGGCTGTGTTGGCCGGTGGACGAGCTGGGGCATTCGATACCACAGCTTGCCCATTGACGTATAGATGGCACGGTACTAGCCTACTAGGTACTGGGGTGCAGCCCATGGCCTTGCTGGGATCCTTCACGTGTGCTCCGCTTTCCTATCTCTGGGAAAGATGCTAAGGATGTTAAGGACACAATCAGGTACAAGATGAAGAACAGATTTCCCCACACCGGCAATTACCAATCCAGTGAAGGCAACCCAAGGGACAAGTTGGTGCAGTGGTCACATGGTGCCATGGGCATGACCATCACCCTGTGCAACGCAGCTCAGGTATGCACATTAAAAAGGCAACAATTTTGAAATTTCAGCTTTGGTCGTTAATGCCTTAATGGCCCCTGTGTTTGTGGTTCAGAGTCTTCACACCAGACTGACTCGTTCATGTGTGTGGTTCGTAGGTGTTATCGTGTAAACACACAACTGTTTGTCATATGCGTGTGAAGTGCTTGTCATATAACATGTGCGTGTGAACACAATCACCCTTGGCCGGCCTCCAAAAATTCTAAGGATAAATTTCTTAAACTACCTTTATGGTTTAGTTAATTGACTAACTGTACCCTTACTGTTTGAAATTTGACTAATGCTACTCTTATTGTCTCTGACAATTGACTAACTCTACCCTTACCATTAACATCTGTTAATATTCTGTCAAAACCCGTAGACACGTGACGTTTTGTCTCAAAGTGCCAAAGGCTTTTTATCCCAATACAATAAATTAGAACTAAAATAAAAAAAAAAAAATATATATATATATATTATAGAAGAATATAATTATATATTTTAAATAAATTATAATCTAATTATAATTTATTTATAATTATTACATACATTTATATACAAATATATCAGTTTGACCTCTTATTCAACCCCTATTGAACATATGGCATATGAAGCTCTTCCTTATCTGGGTCAATGCTTGATCTGATTATCTGAAAATTGATTTTTAGTGTGATGATGTGTTACCCAGCTCAACAGCTCAAATGGGTTGCTTGATCCGACAATCAGCTGAGTTGGGTAACAAAATTGCGACAATCACGTCCTAAATGTCATACCTTTCACCAGTGGAAAAATACCGCGTGATGGCTCGGTTAGTATTTAAACTGAATAATTCCAGAAATCACCATTTGGAGAAGAGTTATTTGATAGTTGTTGAAAAAATGTTATACTATGCCAAAAAAAAATAAACTACGGTCCCAATGGGAGAGAAGGCGTGTAATTCAATACCAAAAAAGAAAATGGTGGAAGAATAAGAAGATTTGAGAGAGCAACTACGGATGCAAAATCAAAAATAAAAATCCAAATTAACATACAAATAAAACTGCATTTTAAGGCCAACAAGCCTCAAACCACCAATTCTACAACAAAAATTGCCAAAACTGAAAGCCTATATGCATCAAAATTCAATCAAAGGAACTTTTAATTCTCAAAGATAGAAACAACAGCAGTTTAATGGAGAAATCAAATTAGGAAAAGCAAGTGCAGAAGACCCATTTCTGAATTCTGATTAGTAAATATACCTTATCGGTATCGGGATCACTGATGAGGAGGACTTCGAGAGAGTTTGGGAGGACGATCCTCCTGTACTCTCTCTTGTCTGTTCGAGGCTTCACTATCTTCACTTCTGTAATTCCGACCGCCATTTTCCCTTCACGCTTCAGCTCGGTTGTCTTCCCTCTCGCTCTGAACAAAGATGACGAAGAATGCAGAGTTTACGAGTCAGCGTGCGTTATATAAACAATTTAACTCACCAAACAAATTTTCTAAAAAAAAAAACTCATCAAACAAGATTAAGAAATCCATTGGTTGGTATGGCATCATAATTAATTACATTAAGGCCCCGCTTGTTTTTTAGTAAATTATTTATCCGGGTAATTGTATTTGCAATTTATCTATGTTCTTTTATTTCGTAGGTAAATAAGGCAATGGTCATTTTAATCATAAAAATATATTTTTTGTCCCATTCAAGTGTTGGCAACTTTCTCCTTAAGTGAGAAAGTTATTTGCCCACCTAGGAGATGGTACCTAGGAAAATCAATTTTCCTTAGTCCAACATAAAATTCTTAATCAATGGGAACCAAAATCCTATTGACCAACTTTTCCCTCTCTCAAAATCCCAAAAAAGAATGCCCCCTAAAAGAAAATTTGACTTGCAGTCTCATCTCATCATATGCGAATGAAAGCATCTTTTGAATTTAAACCTCTAAAGTTAACTTTGCCTTCTCAGTAATATATACTCTTTTACGTTGCATAAGGTTTGATCAATTAATTGTCAAAAAAAGTAGGATCAAGAGTGACAATATTACATGTAAATACAAATCCTTGGTTCATCTCAAAGTAGTGGCACCACATTTATTGTGTTTTGTATATTATGTTTAATTTTCAACATAATTAACCCATTGATTAACACGTAAATGTGTATAAGTGGGCTTGTTTATTATCTAAGAATCTAACATGTATAAATTCAAGGGAAAATTCTCAATTAGTACCTTGTACTTTGGGTCTAGTGCCGTTTTGGTCCCCAAACTTTAAAATGCGATAATTCAGTATCCAAACTTTTAAAACGTGACAATTCAGTACTTACCGTTAATTAGTTGTTAATCAACTATTCTGGTGACCCCAACTTTCTTGAATAGAAAAGGCAAGGATATGAGACTACTATTTTTTTGTCAATGTTTGGATGGTTGATAAAGAAAATTAGATGACACTCAAAGGGCATTAATGTCTTTTTCATATGCCACTTAACAGTTGACTAATAGTTAGTTAATAGCAGGTACTAGATTGTCATGTTTTGAAAGTTCAAGTATTGAATTGTTGCATTTTAAAGTTTGGGGACCAAAGTGGCACTAGGCCCAAAGTATAAAGTACTAATCGGAAATTTTCCATAAATTCAATTGGGAATCCAAAAAGGTCCACCTTAGAGACTCCTAGTTATGAAAAAAAAATTCTGCCTCATAACATTTATCATGTATCAATTATAAGCCCTTCTTTTTATATATTAAAGCCTTGTTCATGGGAAAGTTATTCAATGGGAAAAGATACTTTCCTGAGTATGCATATATAACAAAGTTATATATAACAAAGTTACTTTCCTAGGTATCACTTAGAGGGCATTCATTTTTTGAATTTTGAGAGGGGGGAAAGTTGGTCAATGGGATTTTGGTTCCTATTGACCAAAAATCCCATGTTCATTTTTCAGATTAATATGAGGACCAGGGAAAGTTTATTTTCCTTAGTATCACTAGTGATACCCATCTCCTAGGTAGGTAAATAACTTTCCCACCTAGGAGGACAAAAATGCCCCTTTTAATAATAGATTTTTATGATTAAAATGGTCATTACATTATTTACCTAAGAAATAAAAGAACATGAGTAAATGCACTTATCCGAGTAAGTGTTTCCCAGGAAAAACTTACCCAGATAATTTGCATTTACCCGGATAAATAACTTACTGAAAAGCGAACAGGGCCTTAGATAAGTTTTCCATCCGGAGAAAAAATTGTGCACACATAATAGGATGATATTATTCTTTCCAATTTTGTCTTTTTTTAAGGGTAAAATGGTTATTATCTCACTTACTCAAAAAATAAAAAAAATACATATAAATGACCAAAAGAAAAACAAACTGGACTAGATAAATATTAACTATGAATGATGTAAATTGAAAGTGAACATTTGACCAATTCAAAGGTTTCTTTACGCGGTAGATAGATCTCTGCTACGTTGTGCAAATTCAGAAGTTCAATGTTTGAAACCTGATTCGTGGAAGGTGTTTATCTACGTAATCTACTCACCAACCTTTCAAATTTATCAGACAAGAGGAAGAAGACCGAGAGGGAACATAGAACTTGGCATTTGCTAAAAAGTAGGTTTTTGATGTCTATTTTTTTTTTCTCTTTTGTTTGTTTGGTTGGTTTGCATGGGACCCACCATGCGAATTTCTGATTCTGTAAGACTTGAATATATTCTGAGTTTTCATAAATTGACTTAAATATATGTTTCTTGCTCTGATTTTCAATTACAACAGATTTTGATTATCCTTTTTTAGCTGCATTGATTCCTGTGATATGTGATAGCTGAGATGTGGTGCTGGGTTGAATTTGCTGTGATTTTGAGGATTTGGTTCATTAATCAAATCGTATTAGGGACACTGATTGATTTTAGGGCTTTGCTTGTGGATCAGTCATGTTTTGCTATCAAATTTTGATAATATATGTAGATTTATTAAATTTTGATAATATATGTAGATCTATTTACAATATTGTTTGGAATAATTGTTTCGAGGCATCCGGAGTTTTATATAGATATAAATTTGTAAAGAAATAAAAACAAGAGATTGAAAAGGGTCTTTGCCTTGCTGTTATGGTTGTTTTGGTCAAGGTTTTTAAAATTGAATCGGATAACGAATCGTTCAAGGGTCTGGATCTTGGGTCGAACAGTTTGACCTTTTGAATCAAATGGATGGTTCGTTCTAACAAAAAATAAAAAAATAAAAAAAAGAAACAGCCAAATCGTTAGATGGTTCGAATGGTTTGACTGCCCGGGTCAGCGGTTGTTGACCAAATCAATAGTTTTTGGTGAAATAATGGTTCTAGGGTAAAACAAAACCTGACCGGTTCCCGGCTTTTCTGGTCCAACCATCCAGTCTGGTCCAGTTTTGAAAACCATGATTTTGGTGATTGTGAGGAAAACGGCTCACTGTCATATGATAGAATTTCTGTTTTTTTCTTTTCTTTTTTCTTTTTTTCTTTTATTTTTTGAAGTTCAGGCACTTTCACGGCAGCAGCAAACAAATGGAGCTTAAAAATTGTACGATTTCAGATTAAATTGTAACAAAGGCTGTGTTTGGTTGGAGTGCGAATACAAATTTGTAGAGTGCAAAACAAAAATGTTTGATTCATATGAATGCAAAAGTGGTTCAAGATTTACACACCCACTTTGCACTCAACTCATTTGTTTTGAAAGACGCAAATAAAAAAACAATTTTGTGGATGTTTGGCATTTCCATCAATGCAAATACAACTATTTCTTGCTACCAAATGGTGTTTCAGTTACTCCCACCATTAAACAAATATAAAAAATAACAAATAAGCCAGTTTTCTCTCTCCTCTTTACGCCAACACGACTATTCTTTTTGAATAGGAACTATGGAGCTTACAAAGCATAGAATTAGCTGCCCCGACATTCTGAATATATTCTTGAGTTTCACAACTAGCCTCCACTCCTCAATAGAGAGATCATCCTGTACAACAAGTCGGCTCAGGCAACAAAAAACACTTTAGCTCCATTGGAAAATCAAAACAGAAAATCAAGAATATAATAGTAAGATACTAAGTTCAAGTAATAATCGATTGAATATTTCTCCGACTAGAGCTTACCGGCATTGGAACTAGAACTTCATTATGTAGTACTTGTACAAAATAATTGCTTGAATTGTTGGCCGGACAGCTGTACAATACCAGCATATTGTTCCCAGTAAAAGGTGCTACTATACTGCCCCTCCAACTTCTTTTCTGAGGAGGCTTTGGTGATAGTTGTAGAGCTTCCTCCCTTTGTATTTCTTCAAATTCTGGAACATTGAGCCAATAACCAACCATTAGGCAGATAGAGAGATGAAGCATATCCAAATAAAGGGAGTATAGATTAATTTTTTTTTCTCCAAATAGACAGACAAACTCACAAGCTGCATATAAGCATGTTAATATGCCTTACGGCAAGTCACAAAAATCGAAATTTTTAGAATCGGAATCAAAATCTTTCGGAATCGGAATTGGAATGGTTCATTTCTATAGTCTAATTTGTTTGGTTCAGACAGAAATGGGAATAAAAATTAAAATCAGCAGAAATGAAATCTTATTCCCAGAGCAGGGAATGGCCATTTAGGAACATGGTTTTTAAAACAGATCCAGAAACCGAACTAATCAGGGGTCCGGTTACCAGGTCGAATGATCAGTTCATTCTCACAAAAAAAAAATTAAAAAAAAAGTTTGAACTTACTCTGTTCAGAGTTCAGACTTCAGATACCAGGCCAGAGGCCAGCAAGGATGGCGTCCTCTACTGCCATCAACTCCCCATTTTCCACCACCACCGCCAATTGTGACCAGAAAACCACCCATTTCCGACGCGCTACCCTTAATAGCTTCGTTGGCCTCCGGAAAACTACATTAGAGAATCACCATTCCCTCTCCCTAACTAAATTTCTCTCATCCAAACCAAATCCCCGCAGATTCCGTATCTTAGCTAGCAAATCCAGCCCCAAACTCTCTGGTCGCAACCTCTGAGTAGCCGTTATTGGGGGAGGCCCGACAGGTGGCTTGGCTGCTGAGGCGCTAGCGAAGGGCGGCATTGAAACTTACCTCATCGAACGGAAGCTGGACAACTGCAAGCCATTCGGCGGTGATATTCCGCTCTGCATGATCGGAGAGTTCGACCTCCCGCTTGACATTATCGACCGTTGGGTCACTAAGATGAAGATGATCTCCCCATCCGATGTGGTCGTCGACATCGGTCAAACCCTAAAACCCCACGAGTACATTGGTATGGTATGCCGGGAGGTGCTCGATCCATACCTCCGCGACCGTACTGTCAAGTCGAGTTAATTGTCCGGATCAACAGTTTGCTGATCAAAATCAACGGTTTTTGAAGAAAATCTAACCGATCATTCCGATTTATCGTTGATCCATTGATGTAAGAATGAATTACAAGATAATGGAGGGTTTACTTACATTTTCGGTTCCTATGCTCTTGAAACTATTTTTTGCTGCCTAAGATATGGAGCTTAGGATTGAAATAAATTTCTGATATTTAGAGAAATTCACCTGTAAGGCTCTTTCATACAATTTTAAAGCTTCATCAATCTACAAACCTTCATTAATGTTTGCTCTTAAGAAGAGATAGGAGTCATATGCAAAAAACGAGGTGAGTAATAACATGACAATTATGATTTAATTAAATGCCAGAACTGTCCCCTCAGCATGAACTTTTTGAACTGTTGTTGACTTAACCTCTTCATAAAAAAGGAAAAGGTAGGGAAATAAAAAGTCCTCTTGCCTAAGCGCTCTAGAGGGAGTAAAGAACTGGGATTGCTATTCGCTGACAGAACTTGGACTTGTTTTATCTTTATGTGGGTGGCAAGCACATGCTTTCCAAGGGTTGTTTCTTTGTTAGAAGGCTCGTTTGGATTGAGCTGTTTTCATTGACCCTTTGTGAAGAAGCTACTAAAAGAAGTTCTATTGGGAAGTTAATTTTTAGCTGTAACAACAGCATATTTAGGCTTTTTTAACCCACCTCGCAAAGTTCAGACAGTCAAACAGTTCAGTCCGGAAATTGGTCATGCCACCAGTTCTGTTTTTGTCTTAAACCACTATCTTGAAGAAAACTATTGAAACGGACAAAGGACCACTGACCCGGGTGGTTGGACCATCGACCCATTTGACCCAAGATTGCATTTAAAATTAATTTAAAACAAAAATAAAAGAAATGAAAAAATTAATGCCATATTGTCTTAAAAGCTCTATTTAATAGTTTTCTTTCACTCAGGGTTTATTGTCTTCTTTCTTATCTCAACAACTCATCAGCTTGCAGTGGGCCAGTGGCGTCTATGTGACTTACAATGGGCAAGGTCAGTGGGCTGTAGAACAATAATAAAGTTCCATGCCAGTAGTGAAATATATGGGGCCCACATCTTTTACAATAAGGCCTATAAATTTAATACTGGCGTGGAACCTCATCATTGGTTCCACAGCCTGCTGAACAGCTAAAGCGTTCAGCTAATTCGAATTCGCTGACAATAGTTTGGTCTGCATAGAAGACCAAACAGTAGTTAGGTCAGTGAAACTTACTTCCTATGATCCTATCTTATCTGCCACTTGGTATTCTCAAATTTGACACAACAATAAGAATTCTTGTCACAGAAAAAATGAATTTTGTAATTTCATATTCAGCAACTATAAGAAGGTTCAGATTTGTGATAGATAAAATTGCACAACATGGGACGAAAAATGGACAATTTTGACAATTCACATTTATCGTAACAATTTCAAAACATGAATAGAGAAAGATATTAAAAGTACACCAGAGAAATATTTGACATCCGCATACACAAAAGATGAGAACTGTGGTATTTCACTAGTGCGTTCTTAAAGGCTAAATGTAACTCAGTTCAGATCGATATGATTCCCCTACATTTGAAAATGTACAACCATATGATTACAAGGTAGTGCTTTGATTTAATGTAATGAAGGAGAGAAGCCTTATGGGGTGATTGCGATCTGTTAGTGGCATTACGACCAATATTTCCCATGCTTTATAACACTAAGTGCAACATCAATGAAGGCTCTTTCAATTACTGTACAACCTGGTTGAAGCATCTATAGTTTCATATGACCTAAGCCTCCTTTGAAAGAGCCATATAAAGGTCGTGATCTTCTGAAGCTGAAAATGTCGTCAATTCGAACAGCTTGTGGTTCAACAGGTTCACTTTTGGCTAATTCATAGCCATCAGAATGTGAACCCCCATATACCTGTACGCTGAGTGTCTTTTTGCGAGGTGCGCCCATCTTTATGTACTCATTGAAGAAATCTATCAACTCTCGTTGAGTCAGCTGCTTCAATGCTGCAACCTGTTTATTGCCACAAGTGACTGAAGTTACCAACTGTTTCCAGATTAAGTTGTTTGGTCATGGATGCAGTATGCTGTAACTAGCTCGTGAGGTATTTTATTTTATTTTCATTTGTTCCATTTGGCATGCAGGGATTTATAACCATTCAACATGATATGCAGTCCAAAGAGTTTTCTTTTGTGCATCTTGGATCTAAGCAAGGTTTTGGAATTTGGGTTTCCTATAGATCTGTTTAAGGAACTGCAGAACTGGTCAGATCTCAACCATACATGGTAACATCCGGCCAGTAACTCATAATTGAAATTTAAAAGAATCCTACAATAATAAAAGCAGGGTGTTGCAAACATGGACACTGCAAAGTAAAACTTTGAAAACAACAGTAGTAGCAAGAATGGCTAAACTGTGACATATTGCAGAGTCTCCTAGCCCACAAGTCGTTAAGTAGGTTTTGAGCTCCTCAATGTCTGAATAGAATGTTGCATTGGTTACTATATTAAAAAATATTATATTGTATAATTATTTTATCTACTAAAGGAGAAAGCAATAAGTCAATTCAGTTTAGTCACTTCAGCCATAATCAAATGGCCATTCAACTACATAGATCCCAATTTTGGTGACTGGTGGACTTGATATCTGATCCAACCTGGTCTACAGTCCAGTTGAATGGCCAAACAAGGATGACATATAAGAATTACTAGGATTTGAAAAGAGAAGATAGGGGAGTTTACTTTCAGTAAGATAGCTTAACAGGGCCAAATAATGTGATATTTTAAAACCAAATCCTTATTTACACCCAATAATTTTAAATTAGGATTTAGTTGCAATGCACTAACATAAGGTTGATCCTCACACCATATTTGTAAAGTAATATATTCTTACCTCAGATTCTTTCCTGTCAAATTTGAGGGTACCATCAACAATTTCTCGCCAGTAAAATGAAGATTCTTCCCTCAAATTCTTATGCCTTTCAAGTTTCATATCTATGAGGGCATTCACGTTGCTCTGTTTAATAAAAAAAGAAAAATGTAAGTAGGTAGACAGATCTGTGACTTAAACATGGTAAAACTTTCTGAAATTCAATGAGATAGGGAAGCCCTCTTAAAACAGTAGTTACAAATAAATAATATTATTTTGTTGTAAGAATAATGATAGCAAGCAATGCTGTTTTACATTGCCCAAAGACACGCTAAAAGACAGGATTGATATGCTTTCTTACAAGTCCCACCATGTCAGTTTTCTCATTTTAGTGACAATGAGGTCAGGTGCTGATTTGTTGCTTGCTAGAACCCCCATTTATATAAAAGATCCAAGTAAGAAAATTAGTTCCTAAAGAAAGTTGCAACATCAAGACAGACTTAAGATATACTATAAGAACTATGTTAGGCCTAATATCATGATGATTAGAAGAGACCCTTGTATTGGCAACCTAAATGCTGTCAAAACAGAAAGCCATCAAATAAAACCTTTGAAATAGATGAACTACAATTATGATGGACATGGATCACAAATCTTTTTAGATGATTTAATCCTGCAAACAATTACACTCTTTAGAAAGTAAATTGGAAAACTTTTTTTTTCTTAACATTACATAATAATGCCATTTATTAAATGTATAGAATTAATCCAGTTGGTGTGTTTATAACTTTATATACTAGTCTCTTTTTATTATTTTCTTATTTGTTAGGGTTTAATCAAACACACATAGGCAAATTCTGTCTTGAACCCTCAAAGACTTCAAAACCTGAACCAATAAGTAAGGAAAAACTTAAAATTTTGTCCGATCAATACATATTCTTCTTTTAACAAAAATATGGGTTCAACCCCTATATTTTCTGCATTTTCTTTTCTTCTCATGAGCATGTTGATTTTCTATACATTAACATGAAATTTATACTTATGAAAATTATGGATAATTATGAAGGGAATATGGTTGCTAGTTGCTATGAAACCTAGGGAGCTACCCTAGGATATAGGATTTTTACTTAAAAAAAAACCCATTGCGGCGACTAGGTGACAAGGCACCGTGTTGCCTAGCCTCGCCTTGGTGCCTTGAAAACTATGTTCTCAACCATAGAGATTTAGGACCGCTTTTTCATACTGCCTCTCTTAAGAAATCTTGGTCTTGTTAATGATCCAGAAGGAAGAGAAAACCTAACCTTGAATTCGTCATATGTCATCTCATGAAGTTTGCCCTCAAACACTTTAAGAAATACCTCAACTCTCAAATCTACCTCCCGTGGATCCTGTCAAGGTCAACATTGATATTATTTTAGAAAAGACAAAATGGTAATTGAAATGAAAGAGAGGATATTGTGAAAAGATATCTTATAATACCTTTATTGTTGATTGGATAATAAATTGCACTCCTCGAATACCAGAATCATTCCTACATGTGGAAAAAATCAACAGTTTTGATGCAAACAGTATTGACATTGTGAAAAATGAAGTTTGGGAAAAAGCGGGAGTGCGAGATGTACCTCTGCATAAGCACAGTAATGTATCCAAGTTGCTCAACTGAACGGAGCTGGTGGAAAGCTGGTTGCTTTGCAATAAGGGCAAACAGTTGAAGTTTCACATTCAACACTAAGTCATCTTGGTGAACCTACATATCAATAAGAGCAAAATTTAATTTTCAGAATCAACACCAAATTATTTCTTTTAATTGTTGTCAATAAAATTTTATATATTTGTAAAAGAAAGAACGAATTACAAGCATATAAGTGCCAAGCCCTACATGGTTAAGTAAGCTTCTAATACCTAATCCTTTCTTTACACATTACATACACTCATTCAACATTTCATCAAGTTCAACTTATAGATTTTGTATTTCTTTTGAAACCTCTCATGGGTTTCCCACTTTTTAGAATTGAAATTTCCTGGAATGTATTTTCAAACCTTGTTAAAAGTAATGCATAATAATTATCCCACTTACAAACATATTTCTTTTTGGTATATACCTGAATATAGTGGACTAATGCAGAGTTCTCATCACTTTGATTTAGGCCTTCAACAGGGTAGAAGTAACTAACACCCCTTTCAAGCTTAATAATTCTAGTTGCCAAATGCTCGGAAGGGGACAAATGCTTGCATACAGGCTGGGGACACTTGAAGAAAATATCTTCAATATGCTTGATCACCGATTCTGCTTCATTTGGATCAAAATTTCCTGATAAAAACAATTTGGGTGTTAAGTATCTAGAGAAGGCATACATATCATAGCCATTAAACAATAAACTAAATTTATAAAAATTATGTGAACCTGCAATGTAACATTCCAAGAAGGCCTTTGAGAGCATCACGGGTGAAAGTTTTGCAAGGTCATCAGCTTCAAGATGTGGAAGAACTTCAAGTTTTTCATTCAAAGGCCATGAGTGATCCTCTAGAATTATAGAGCAGTAGTACAAAGCCTGTTGATATGGTTGTTGAAACTTGAAATTTTCATACTCCTTTGTCACACCTTCCTGATTAAAGAAAGACATGAAAGGTGTTAGTTACTTGCCTCATCTAGATTTTCAGCATGCAAAATATGATGCTTTGTGAGTTGTAAGGACTTTAACCCTGAAGCTACCATAAAGAAAAAATATCTCTAGACCAACTCTGGGAAACCAAATTATTTCGCCCTGAGAAAACAAACCAATGAAATCTACATGGATTAGGCAGTGTCCAGTGAGTGCATTTTTTTACATCTGAGCCATCATGTTAATAAATTATAGCTCAAAATTTTTGACAGAACTGTTCAACCATTCCTTATGGTTTCTTCAAAAGGATGGTTGTAAAGATTTAAAAATCAATTCTTCAAAATTGGAAGTTTCAATACTACCTTAATAGTTAATACTAGTACAACAGTGTCTTAATTCTCTAACGCTATGTTTGATTTGAAGGAAAAAGTAGGGAAAGGTAGGGAAACCTTTACAAACCTTGTATGGGTTTCCCTACCTTTCCTTTCCTTTCCAGACCTTTTCCTTCAAACCAAGCATAGCCTAAAGGTTCTATGGAAATGCAAAATCCTGTCTAATCATCATGTAAGCCTTGTCCCAACTATATGAGGTGGGTTAAATGAATCCTTGTTTTCCATTCAGTGCCATATCTTCTTAAATCATTTCTTATTACTTCCACCTAAGTCCTTTTCAGTGATCCAGATGGTCTTCTATGCATGTGACCAAACCATCTCAATCTAGTCTCTCATTTTATCATCTATTGGAGCTACTCCTAAGTTCCTTCATATGATTTCATTTCTAACCCTGCCCTTTCTAGTTTGTTTTTTGATAGTAAAAAGAAAATTCAATAAAAAGAAAAAGCGATTACAACCTACAGAGGTGTTGAGGGAACACCTCCAAACAAAACTAAGGACCAACAATCTCCCCAACACTTTCTTTGAAAACTTTACACCCATATTAAACAGCAAAAATGATTTCATTAATGAATCAGAAAAAGCCTTTCTATCCAGAAGGATGCTGACAGGGTACTAATAGAGACGGTTACAAAAATAAACAGTTCCTGTCTTTTCACAATAAAGGCTAAAGTTCCATCACACATTCAAAGCATTCACATTTCTAGTTTTACTACTCATCCATCATTTTTTTTTTAATAATAAACAGAAAAAAGGATTTCATTAATGAATCAGAAAAAGTCTTGCTATCCAGAAGGATGCTGACAGGGTACTAATAGAGATGGTTACAAATAAAAACTGTTCTTGCCTTTTCAAAATAAAGGCTAAAGTTTCATCACACATTCATGCATTTCTCTAATAAAAAGATGATTATGAATAAGAGGTCTGAATAACAGTTATCTACAGGGGTGTAAATCATGGTGGTCATTGGTAGTTCACATTTCCTTCACTTTCTCCAAACCATCAAACTTCAGCACTTTCTTCTAAAGTGTGAAATGAGAAGAGTTAAGGATTCAATGGAAAAAGTGATAAATCTTTTTTTATCCATTGTACAAGTACTTGGGAGTCTCCTGCTTCAGGCCAAGGGAGGCCTGACGTGACATTAAAGGCTTACTGATCCATGGAAAGTTTGATTTAGAATGGATTTGCAAAATTTTATAACAGTTTAGATAATTCTCTTAAATTTCTAAAAAAATGATTGTTCCAATGTTTATATATCATACATCTGTGCTAAATCTTTTTGTTTGTATTGATTTTATCATTGAAACGATCATGTACCAAATATATTTACATATTAAAAAGATATAACAGATTATTGAAAATAGCAATAGGCCAATAGCTACTGCAGAAATTTGTTAAAAGGTACACTGATATAAACTATAAGATCACAAAAAATATAAATGCCAACTAATGATATTTAATGAACATTTCTGAACAATATTAACTTAAGAATGAATAGCACTTGTGTTCCAAACCTGTCAGTAAAAATGGTATTATTGCCATATTCCCACCACAATGTTGAACCTTTGTTATTTTAAAAAATATCACATGTATTTTGCATGTCTATCAGAAAATAAAAACAACCCAAGCAAAAAGAAAAAAATAAGGAAAAAGAGACTGTGGTAGTAGTCACAGAAATCATAACAGAATGGAAACAAGGAGAAAGATACTGATTTATTGAGCATATATGGCAAGATGGTTAATGGCCGGTATGCAGGCTTGAATGGTAGTGTTACTCTTAAACTCACTGTGGAAAGCAAATTCTTTGGTCCATCTTGTCTGCTTAAACCATATCAGGTATGATGCTTGCAATGGTAGTAGGGTAAAGTTTATATGCAATATCCACTTTCAAAAGCAACCTACCTCATCCCTTATATCTGTGCATCCTAATGGGTTAAACTGGAATTTGAGTTTTAGAAGCGGTCTGAGAGATTGTGAAGTACTAAATAGCTTATGCTTGTTCAAAATCCTTGAGGAGGTGTTTCTTTATCTGTCTTCCATAGATCACCAGTGTGGACTACCAGTCTGCTTAAACCATATAAGTATTTACAGAAAGGCCAATGTCGGGCAAAGAAGAGTGTAGAGAAGATGGGCCGAATGGTCCATAGGCTGCTTATTCTTTCTTACTGTCTATGCTCCTTTCTGTAATGGGCCTTATTCTGAGCCCATCTTTCCTATGTTATGTTCTTTGTAATTTTTTGCCCAACTAAGGGCCCCCTTTGTAATTATTCAAATTTAACATAAGACAATAGTGATAGGGTGTTAGAGTGAGAGCAGGTTCGAAACTCTCATACTCTAAACCCTCATTGCCACACTCTCAAAGTCTGGTTTTCTTCTTGGTATTAGAGCAGCCCTGAACTTGGCGTAGGTTCGCATGTGGGTGTAGTCCAGCCGACTGCATGAGAGTGTTCTAGGGCTGGAAGCTTCAGCTCGTGTCGCCTGATTCTTGGAGGTCATTGGAGGGTGCCCAAGACCTTAATCTCTTGGAGAGTGGTTTGGTGACCAGGAAGAATCAGAGAAAAGGACTGTTCGGTTCCTGATTTGGAGCTCAAATCAGAGATTAAAGAGATTGTAAGTTGCACTCAGTTATTTCTGAGTTATATTTCTGTTTTGGGGACTGTTGAAGTGTTCGAAGTTCCCTTGAAACTGTACAGCTGTTCGGCTGTGGTTAATCTGGTTTAACCCAGAGATTTCGGGGTTGGTTTTCTCCCTTTTTGGGACTGTCAAGCTGCCAAAACCTCTTTGGATTCAGTGGTGCAAGTTCTTGCTTCTGTTTGGTTGTTTTTTGGTCCTGTACGGACTGCTCCTGAGGTGTTTCTCACTTGTTGACTGTGGGGCTTTCTCTGCTGCCCACACAGTGTTCGTAAAAAGGCCCCTTAATCACTACGGACTGTTTTTGCTCTTTTTAGGGCACTTGTTGGTGAGTACCTAGAATTCCTGATTAGTAAAGGTACACTTCAATTGGGTGCACAGTGCTTGGAGGCCTGTTGATTACTTCTTGAAGGCTGAACCAAGCCATTTAGTGTCTCGTGTAGACAACAAGGTGCTGCTGCCAAGCTTGGTTCTCACAGCTTCCGGGTGTGGTTTGACTTTGTGTATTGCTGTGTTTGAGGCTGATTTAACACAGTCCTAGCTCATTCTCATTCAGTACACTAGTAGAAGTTGAATGAAACCTTATTTGAAGTGTTTACATGATGAACTCCTCAGAGATTGAGAGGAAGAATGTTGCTGAATTTGGACAAGTTCAGGGAACTCCAGTTGATTCTTTATTGACTGTGACCACAATTAAGCTGGATGGAACCAACTATTTGGCATGGTCACAATCGATAAAGATTTATATATGTAATAGAGGAAAGTGGGGGTTTATCTCTGGAAGCAAGAAGGCTCCCCCATAGGATGATCCATCCTATGAGAAGTGGATGCAAGAGAATTACACTACTATTGGGTGGCTTGTGAACTCAATGCAGCCACAGATTAGCCAACACTATCTATGGATGAATTCAGCAAAGGAAATCTGGGACAGTGTTGCAGAAACCTATTCCCAGAAACTAAATGTGGCTAGAGCCTATAAATTGAGAAGTGATGTGAAAAATTTAAGGCAGGGGGAGAAATCCCTTGCTGTATACTTCTCAACCCTGAAGTCTCTGTGGCAAGAAATTGATCTAATAGAAGTTGTAACTTGGGACACCACCAATGATGCAGAGACCTACAAGAAACTAGTTGAAAGAAACAGGGTGTTTGAGTTCTTAACCGGACTAAACCCAGAATATGACATCACAAAACAGAATATTTTATCCAAGGAAAGTGTCTCATTGTCACAAGCATATGCTTTGGTAAGCAGTGAAGAGAGTAGAAGGGCTGTCCAGGTTCAAGGGGCTGGTATTTGTGAACACTTTGTGAATATGGGGGTCAAACCCAAAGGGGTTGCTGGGGCTTCTAGTGGCCTTGGGAAGAAAGAGATTGTATGTGAGTACTGCAAGAAGCCAAAGCACACCAAAGACAAGTGCTGCAAATTACATCTTGATCTTGTTCCCATTCAGTTTCAGAAAAAACATGATAGTAAAAGGACAGGGAGTGCAAATGTGGCTACTGGTCTAGATAGTGATAAGTGCTATACTGAAGAGATGTCTACTTGTGCACAGTTGGCAGCCATGAAAGTAGAATATGAAAAGTTTGGGAAGATGATCAGTCATCTAGAGGGCATGACTTCTTCTTCCAACCCTTCAGGAAATTCAGCTTCTTCTGCATTTGCTCATTCAGGTATAAGGGCTTCTGCTAATCATGCAACCACTTCAGGTAATCTTAAGATCCCTTGGATTATTGACTCGAGTGCTTCTGATCATATGACCAACCTTTCTACCTTGTTTGTTTCATATGATTTGCTTCCTAGACGTGATAAAATCACTTTAGCCGATGGTTCACTTGCCCCTATTTCTAGCAAGGGAACCATCAAGGCTACAGATTCCTTGTTCCTACCTTCTGCCCTTCGTGTACCTAAACTGAACACAAATTTGTTCTCTATAAGTAGTTTAACCAAGTCATTAAACTGTTGTGTAACCTTCTTTCCTTCCTACTGTGTTTTTCAGGATCTGGAGTCTCAAAAGGTGATTGGGAGTGGCCATGAGGCGAACGGAATATACCTGCTTGATACTCCGGGACAATGCCCTGATCCTCCTGGGAATGTTGCTTTTGGGTCTGTTTCTTCAGAGTCTATTAGTCGAATTATGTTGTGTCATCGTCGTTTGGGTCATCTGTCATTTTCTGCCTTGAGTCATCTATTCCCTGAACTGTTTAAGGGAATTAGTTTGTCCAGTCTTCATTGTGAGTCTTGTGAGTTATCAAAGCATTGTAGAAACAATTATCCTTTGAGCAATAAAAGATCTTTTCCTTTTAATATTGTGCACTCTGATGTGTGGGGGCCTTACCACTTACCCTCTATGGGTGGCTACAAATATTTTATCTTGTTTATTGATGACTTTTCTCAGTTCACTTGGATATTCCTGATGAAATCCCGTGATGAAGTTCCAAGACTTGTAAGGCAATTCCATGAATTTGTTCTAACCCAATTTGAAACTAGGATTAAAATTTTCAGATCTGACAATGCAAAAGAATATTTTGAGAAGAACTTATCCTGCTATCTCTCTTACATGGGGGTTATTCATCGAAGCTCCTGTGTTAGGACCCCATAACAGAATAGAGTTGCTGAAAGGAAAAATAGGCATATTGTTGAAGTTGCAAGAAGTATACTGTTTGCCTCACATGTTCCTACAAGATTTTGGGGTGATGTCGTTCTCACTGCTACCTACCTTATAAACCGTATGCCATCCAGGGTTTAAGTTTCCCTTCAATCTCCTTCATTCGGACAATGACCTTTTTTCTATTCCTCTTCGTGTCTTTGGCTGCACCTGTTATGTACATGTTCCAAGTGTCCAAAGGCATAAATTTGAACCAAAAGCCCACAAGTGTATCTTCCTTGGTTATTCCCCCACATAGAAGGGTTACTGTTGTTTTGATCCGAAGACTGGCACTCGGTATGTCTCAATGGATGTCACTTTTGATGAGCTTTCTCCCTTTTATGGCTCCTCTCCGGAAGGACATTGTCCACAGGGGGAGGATTTGTCATAGGTGTTTGATCTTCCTCTTCCTGTCCCAGTTGAGTCTTTTGATGAGTTTGCTTCTCCTTCAAATGAATCAAGGGGGGATCAGTCGTTCCATTCTCCATGTCCCAGTGTTCTTCCTCCTTTACCTCCTCATCCTATCCACAATCCCAAGGTGTATCAAAAGCAAAGATCTAGAAATGAACAGGTTGTTTCCCTTACAACACATGAGCCTCATACACTTCCAGTCACAGATGAGACAACAGATACTATTTCAGCACCCTTGGAGCCATCCTTCCCTGACCTTGATATTCCCATTGCTGTTAGGAAAGGAAAACGGACGTGCACTGCACACTGCATTTCCAAACACCTTTTTTACAAGTTACTTTCACCTTCATACTTTGCCTATCTCTCTTCTATTTCCTCTAACCCTATTCCCAGGTCTGTGTCAAAAGCTCTTAATATTCCAGAATGGAGGGATGCTATGAGATTTGAAATTGATGCCCTACACAAGAATGACACATGGGAAGTAGTTGATTTGCCTGAAGAGAAGGGTCCAGTTGGTTGCAAGTGGGTCTACTATCAAATATCGAGCTGATGGCACCATTGAAAGGTATAAGGCCAGGTTGGTTGCGAAAGGCTATACACAGACATGAGATTGATGATCTGGAGACCTTTGCACCTGTTGCTAAGATGACATCTGTGAGGGTTCTTCTATCTTTAGCTGCTCACTTTGACTGGCCCCTTTATCAATTAGATGTGAAGAATGCATTTCTGAATGGTGAATTACATGAGAAGGTTTATATGTCTCTTTCTCCAAGGATGTATGGAACAGATATGAAAGGAAAGGTATGCAGGCTAAAGAAATCCCTTTATGGACTAAAACAATCCCCTAGAGCATGGTTTGAGAGATTTAGAACAACACTTGTTAACTTTGGCTATGTGCAGACACAGTCTGATCATACTCTTTTTGTGAAGAGGAGTGGACATCTGGCAGTATACCTCATTGTGTATGTAGATGATATTGTAGTGACAGGTAATGATGTTTCAGGAATTCATGATCTCAAATCTTTCCTCCATACAGAGTTTGAGATTAAAGATTTGGGGGAAATGAGATACTTTCTTGGCATAGAAGTTGCTCAATCAAAGGATGGAATTCTTATCTCCCAAAGGAAGTATGTTCTTGACTTGCTCTCTGAAACTGAGAAGATGGGTGGTAGACCAGTTGCTACTTCTATTGATACGAGTCATAAACTCTCTGCCTCAGATGGGATATTGTTAAAAGACAGGAGTCTTCCAGGGACTTCTTGGGAAACTTCTGTACCTATGCATGACAGCCAGATATTTCATATGCGGTCAGTTGCATTAGCCAATTCATGCATGCTCCCCGAGACACTCATATGGCAGCAACAGAGCGAATCCTGTGTTATTTGAAGGGCTCCCCAAGAAAGGGAATTCTGTTTGCCAAGCATGGTCATATGAAACTTGAAGCCTACACCGATGCTGACTGGGCCGGAAACATTGATGACAGAAGATCTACTTCTGGGTATTGCAGCTTGGTGGCTGGTAATGTTGTTTCTTGGAGAAGCAAGAAACAATCGGTTGTTGCTCGGTCTTCAGCATAAGCAGAATACAAGGCCATGGCACATGGAGTTTCTGAACTATTATGGCTAAAATCATTGATGGAGGAACTTAGGGTTGAGCATGACAAACCAATGATGTACTGTGATAATCAGGCTGCCATCAACATTGCTCACAATCCAATGCAACATGATAGAACTAAGCATATTGAAGTCGATCGACACTTCATTAGAGAAAGGGTCTCTTCGGGTGAAGTATGTCTTCCTTTCATCACATCTGAAGGATAGTTGGCAGATTTTCTCACCAAAGGCATTCCCAAGGCAAAACTTCAGCATGATACTAGCAAGCTTGGCATGATTGACATCTATGCTCAGCTTGAGGGGGAGTGTAGAGAAGATTGGCCGAATGGCCCATAGGCTGTTTATTCTTTCTTACTGTTTATGCTCCTTTCTGTAATGGGCCTTATTTTGGGCCCATCTTTCCTATGTTATGTTCTTTGTAATTTTTTGCCCAATTAAGGGCCCCCTTTGTAATTATTCAAATTTAACATAATAAAATAGTGTTAGGGTGTTAGAGTGAGAGCAGGTTCGAAACTCTCATACTCTAAACCCTCATTGCCACACTCTCAAAGTCTGGTTTTCTTCTAAGAGAAAATAAGAAAGAAAGAATACTATGGTAGTGTACAACAAGGATTATAGGACTAAGGTACAACGTCAAGATTCTTCACAATTTTCTAGTCTGTTGGTATGGCAGGAATATAGGCTTCTTAATCATTATTAAGGGTTAAAAGAATTTCAAGTATCTTGCTAAAGACTAAAACATATTAGAAATAGAATTTTGAAAAGTTGAAGTTGCAGTCTAATCACTTCTCTTCCACTCCAAGTGTGAGCTGAGCATGGTTTCTTCAAAAGCTTTTTTCAATTAGCAAATGACCCAGTAGCTCAGATGGTCACTTGGCGTCCCTCCAAATATGGAGGCATGGGATCAAACCCATGCAACTGCAGGCTATCCAAGATAAGATCAGTCAACATCACATGCATCCTGCTCTGTCCCCTCCCCTTAATCCTCTTGTAATGTGTACTATGTAATACCAAAAAAAAGTTTTTTCAATTACCTATTCAATGAGATCAAGAAGTGTTTCAAGACACATCACCTCTATTTATCCAGTTTTCCCCATATCCCCACTAAAGTATCTTTGATGTCATTAATAGAAAGTTATCACTCATCATGATTAAACACATAAAAAGGTGAGATCAACCTTAATAGGAGTATCAAGATATAACACCATTTAAAAGCATTTACAAGTATCTAGCTTCATGTATATGCATTTGACAAAACAATGGATGCAAATTTTGGATAACTATAATAACAAATAAGTCAAATGCATATGATAAATAATCCAGAATGAAGGAAAAATGGAGTTGTAACAAAATCGAGGATATACGCATGACACTTCAAATGAACAATTATAAACATTTATACAAGTTAATATAACAAAAGATATATCGCTTAGCATTACGGTGCAATCTCTGGCTGACAAGCATGACAATGTGGATTCTATTCTGCGAGAATCCAATTTGTGCAAAAATGCCAAAGGTTAGGTCTTTATCCAGTCTACTCCTCCCAAGACCCTGGATGGGCAGGACCATCATGGGGCAATGGTCCTTTATTGACATGGGAAATTAAGTACTAGCCCCTATGGTATTGAAAAGTACCAAAGGAAGCACTAGTCCATTAATTAGCAGAATTCCTATTTGAAGCTGATTGAGCTGCATTAATTGCTGTGCACTTGACAGGCATGGGTGTGTCGGTGTGCATCTGTGCAGTAGATTCTGAGAAAGGGGAACCGTCATAGAAATCTATATATTGTTTCTTCCTTGAATATGGATTGGGAGGAAGATGAAAAGTAAAAATAAAAAATCGGGAATTAAACAATAAGCAATAAGACATAACAACAAGAAGCCATCCACTTGCCTTGATCACAGAAAATCTGTCTGGTTTTACTTTAAACTCAGCAATTTTTTGAACTACAGTTTCTAACAAGATCCTCATTTTGTGATTATAACCCAACACAATCACCTAAAAATGAAAGCAAGAAAAGTTAGTAAAAAATGCAGATGCATTTACAAGAAAAATAAATAAATTGGCGTTGATAAAAAAACAGTAAATAAATTAGCAAAGCAGGTGGAAAAGGATAATGCTTAGAACATCAGTAAAATCATGATCCTACATCATCCTCAGCAAATCAACTTTTTTGGTGCAAATTTAGGAACATAAAGGCCTCCTAAGTTGATTTACCTACTACAATAAAAATTCTAAGATAAGACTTTCCAATAATGCTAACAAACATGGATGAACACTAGAATAAATATTTCCTGGAGAGAGAATATAAGGTGGAAACGTTGTCCAATGATCAAGAGAACAGCAAATTCTAATAGAAAGTGAAGGTGCTCAAGATCTGGAGGGGGACAAAAGAACCTTCTTTTCGCCCTTTGGATTTATTCTCACTTTTCTCCTTTGAGGACACATGGAGAAACTGGGAATCTGTTGCAAATTCTTCCTTAGTTAAGGACAAACCTGTTGTACACTGGAAGCCCCCAGAAGAAAGCTTCATAAAATTAAACTTTGATGGTAGCAGCCTTGGCAATCCTGTGTGTGAGGATATAGGGAACAGGAGGAAGCAAGAAAATTACAACTTCTAATAAAATGCTTGACACTGTAGATATACATTGCAAGGTATAGAGGAGAGGGGTGTATCACATCATTCTGACCTCTCATTTGATACTCCTTTTTGCGCATGCATACCTATACCATGACACTTGACATATACTTCTGTATTTTCCACAGTGCAGATCCTCAATGTACCTGGGACTCTTTTTTATGATTTAATACAAATCCTTGATCTCTTAAAAAAAAGAAAACACATATCAAGCTTAAAGACATAAACACCAAAACTTGTAATAAAACCCAATTCCAATCCCTCAAACTAACAGCCAAAAGATACCCTCCTAAAAATATAAACACCAAAACCAAATAAAGGCTGAAAATCAGATCAAACCCAGACCAACATCAACTCACTGAAACAACTTTTAAACTTCAAACATCATCTCATTTGACACACCATCAGATCAAACCAACATCAAACCCCAACCAACAAAAAAATATCTTTCTATAAAAACACTTGCTTCAGCTGTATTGTTGGCAGGTAGTAGCCATCCTTTCTACTTAAAATCAAATGTCAGTGCAGGATTAGATTCCTTTCCTAGTAGAAATCTCAAATTACACTATGATGGATGCTCCATTGAATACCCAAGCCTTTTAAGTTTGGGTGGTGCCTTTAGAAGTAGTAAAGGGAAGGTTAGCCATGGTTTTCTATTACAAAACAATTGGTCTTGGAGAATCAATTAGAGTTTAGATCTCAATGCAGGTGTAGGGTTTGAAGCTGAAGTTTACTTTTGACCATGATCAGATTGAGGTAGAGAGAGACTCACAAGTAACTAATGGGGCGCATGCATTACCATTTTGGAGGCCCTTGGGCTCTACCACATTTGATTAAAGAAGCTAAGTCTTTTGCTGTTAGACAGTGTATGCCCTTAGCTCTAATCAACTTGATGTACATTATGACATTTATTGTAAATGAATAAAGTACATATTTGATTCATGTTATTGTGGTATGTTTCTATGTGTTACCCTTAAACTGGACATATATGAGACTCGTGTTAGTTTAGAACCACAACTGTTGGATAGATCTGGGGAGATTTATCCTACCAAGGTTGAAACTGATGTACCGCCAAGTTGGTTGGGGTGGCTTGTCTCAACTGCCAGGGTGAGACCTGAGGTACATGCAATGTGGATTTTCTTGAAACCCTGAGTCGGACCAAATTCCAGTATTGCCCTGGACCTTGGAGACAAATGGGCAAAATTGGAATATTACACCTGACCCCTAGACTCGATTATGATACTGCACAAGGTGTCGGATTGGACTGTCTTTGATGTGCCAATCAGTGGGATCCTTAGAGGGGGTTAAAACCTGGGTATGTTGGGACAGTCCGAGAATTCATCTGAGTGGGTGATCATAGTGACAAGATCAGCCCCTTTGTCGAACAAAGTGAATGATCGGGAAAATGCACTCTCTGATGGAAACCTAAACTGCCAGCAGTGGATTTCAAAAGTGTTTGAAATTTGGTTTGGCAAAATATATTTATATAAAGATATACTTATATATTATGGTTTCACAAATTGTTTGCAAAAAGTTTTAATTCCCGGGATCCATGTGAGTAGAGAGTGCAACACTGTACCTTGTAGCCAAGGGAGAGGTCCTCTCTTGTCGGGCAGTGTTTGATCATTAAGAGCTGAGAGGTTAAGTGTAAGACCATTGAGGGTTATACCTGATGGGCTAATCTTGCATCTGCCCACAATCCTTGGGCCTTCATAAGATGGCAGGACCCAAGGACCATTTAGTGTAAATGTTGGGCCCATTAAGAGCCCATGGTGATGGACCCAGGGATTCACTGTATTTAATAGTGAATTCTGCTAGGCCTTGTAACAAAGGCTAGACTGAACCCATGTGGCTGATGTGTAGATCAATGATAGGGTCCCACGCCATACAAAGAGAGCCAAGCTAGCCAACATTAAAAGGAAGGGATCCTGAAAGCTTAATGAGCCTAAAGCCCATTTCAAACTGGGTTAATTGGATTAATTAAATTAAGGTGGATCTGGGTTTGGATCAACAGATAAGGAAAAGAAGATAACTTTTATCCACTTAAAGAGTCCAGATCCAAATAAAGATTTGGATCAGGGAACTCCTAATTTGATTAGGAATAAGTTGATCTTGAATTGCAGATAAGATAAGGGATTATCCTTATCACTTAAAGAGTTCAGATCCAAATAAAGATTTGGATTAAGAGACTCCTAATCAGATTTGGAGGTTGTCTCTTTAAGGCTATAAATAGAGAGCATGGCGGATCTGAAAAAGACACATAGACATTAGAAAAGACAACTCAGTTTGACTGGTTTTTGCCTTCAGTTCTTTTTCTCCCTGCTCTTGCCGCCCTACCCTGTTCGATCTCCAATTCTTGGAACTGATCAAGATTTGATCTTGATATTGTTTCTTGCTAAAAGAAAATTCTGAAGCTGTGCTCACTACCCCATTTGATTCTTGCTGAAGAATCAAAGGTTCTTGGTGAAGAACTACCTGCTGATCCTGCCTCATCCTAAGTTGTGTCATCTTCAGTGGAGGGAGGATTTGGTACACTTTTTAGGCGTGAACACCTGCGTTGGGAGGAGCTTTTTGCGTGGATTCCGTATCAGGTACATCCCCCCTAATCTTGGTTTCAGATTTGGTCCGGTTTGGTTACAAGAACGAACCTTGAAAATGTAGTTTTCTAAATTGGGAATATGATTCCCGGATGGGAGTAAAGAAATTTTTGAAATTTCGCCTAACCTTCCTACAGGGTTCAACCATCCATATGATGGATCTCCCATCCCTTCATTTGCATCCAGATTTCGAAGTCAACATGTCATTCTGCTGGGTCCCAAGGTTGACTAACTCTCTTGCTTTCAACCATGATGAGGTTGCAGAATACTTTGATAGGTTTGCTGTGGGGAATAGAGAACTCAATTGGGGTGTAATAATTCTGATCTATGTACCATTATACTTCTTATTTATGCTCTCTGTGTACGCTCTTAGTGGTTATGGGAGATCATCCTAGGAGGTCCTATTATTATGTAGATTGTTGCTTTCTCAACAGTCAGGCCTTTCTTTCTGGTTCAGGCTAATAATTATCTATTTTTACTTTACTAATAAAAATTCATGTTATTTGTCCCAATAAAATAAAATTGGCCAAAGATCTAACCATATTAGAATTCTAGTCAAAGTGTTAGAACCACTCAAGTACAAAACTTATTTAGACCATAAGAAACAAATTTGGGAAAAATAAAACAAAACAAGACAGTAAAAAATTTTGGAAATAATAACTACTCTGCCATTAAACACACGCATTCATCACACAAAATATAATCCGTATAGAATGTAAAAAATGAGTAACCTGGAAACCAGTATCTGTCGAGTTTATGGTATAGTGAAGACCAGCAACTTGAGCATCATAAGCTGAAAGATACAGAATAAAGTAAGATCTTTCCCTCAAGAAATTTAACTTAAAGGAGTGATTCAGACGGGTTCAAGAAAATCATTAAAATGAAAGAAAAGTAGCATGTATAATTTAGATATTAAGCTTTATGCAAGAGACAAAAAATAAAAAAATATTCACTTCCAGTGAAACAAAACATAGTGATGTTACCGAAATTCAGAAACAATGGCAGCCATGTAAAAACTTTTAATTTCATTTTATACACACTAAAAAGCTTACCATATTCATTCAAATAGTCCATTAACAGCTGCGTGAAGATATCAGTAAGAACTTCTGCCTCAGGAGAGTGGCTTGCATAGGGACAGTTGAAATCTATCTTAATATATGCCTTTGGGGTAAAGAACATTGTGTCAGGCTTATACCATAACCTTGAATAAGATGACTTCCTTAACAGAACCGGATATTTATCCTGATTGAAGGCCAGAAAAGAATCACGTCATTTGAAAAAAATACTTCTTAAATAAGAAGGTATACAAAGAAATGGTATGTGATGTTTTGACTGTACCTTCCTTTGCACATCTTTAAGTGACAAATCAGTGGGAATGAATACATTGGGTGCTGGTAGATGTAAACATCCATTAGGAGCTGTATCTATCCATTTCTGCAAAAGGTACAGAACATATGATGGACCATCAAGCTTCTCTGCATATTGTAATCAACCAGAACTGGACAGTGAGCATTAAGTCCAGAAAATGATTTGGGGTTTCCTTAAAGGTGCACACCCAACAACTTAGGTGCTCATCTAGGCAACTTAAAAGGAAAAACAATTGCTCTACATTATATTTTAGGGAAAATGAACAGAAAGGTATGACTTTAATTCCCTATGCTAACTAAGAATAATGCAGTGAATGCTTTGCATTAATTTTCCATATTTACAATATGTCCACTTAGTCCTAAATAAAGCATAAATCCCATTTTGTATTACTTGATATTTTATCGGTTAAGAAAAAAAAGAACGTTTCTTGATATTTTTCTTTGATAAGTATTAGAGTTCGGCCTGCCTGTTAGACTGATAACAGTCAAGGAAAAGAGAGAAGAGAGAAAGAGAGAAAGGAGAAGAGTAGAAGAGAAGACAAGGAGGAAAAGGTCTGGTTCGAATGTGAGAAAAATCAACCCTCCCATTCGGCCAGATTTATTTTATATTACTAAAATATTGTGGAAAAATCACATGTGCCCCTACTTAAGTTAGGGACATAGATCTAACATAAGCTTACACATCAACACCTAAACATAAGCACAAAGACATAAATACCCCTACATACTCGACACTAAAACTCCCCCTCAAGCTGGAGAGTATATATGATATTGTTTCGAATGCGCCCACAGTAACCCGAACCAGGAAGAGAAGGAAGAAGAAGAAAGAAAATAAGGGTCTGTCGAAATCTGATGGACTCCCCATACAGTCAACCCCCTTAATCTATATTAGATTCTAATGACCTTTACAAAGACTAAACTACCCTTACTTAAGTGTGGGGCAGAGTGTCTCAAATAAGACTGCAACATAAGCAAACTGCTTAACAAACATAAGACGACTAAACTACCCCTATTCGGCTCACTCTAACACTCCCCCTCAAGATGGAGAACATATGCCATATAATTCCAGCTTGTTACATAGATAGTTCACTTTTCCTGAGCTTAGAGCTTTTGTAAACAAATCTGCCCACTGATCATTCGAGCCCACATGTTCTGTATTTGTCTCTCCAGCAAGAACCTCCTCCCTCACAAAGTGGCAATCAACCTCTATGTGCTTTATTCTCTCATGAAAGACAGGGTTGGATGAGATATGGAGTGCAGCTTGATTGTCACATTACAATCTCATAGGTTTATCCATGGGAAACCCAATTTCTTGTAGGAGATTTCTCAACCACACTAATTCACAGGTAGTGTGTGTCATGGCCCTATACTCGGCTTCAGCATTGCTTCTGGCCACAACCGTCTGCTTTTTACTCTTCCATGTCACAAGATTTCCTCCAAGAAATGTGCAATAGCTTGAAGTAGATCTTCTGTCATTCACTGAGCCTGCCCGGTCTGCATCTGTATACCCAACTACTTCAAGTTTTCCTCCTGGTTTATACAATAGCCCACGGCCTGGAGCTCCTTTCAGATACCTTAAAATTCTAAGAACTGCATCCCAGTGAGGTATACGAGGGTTCTGCATGAATTGGCTCACCACACCGACTGCAAAGGAGATGTCGGGTCTTGTGATAGTCAGATAGTTCAGCTTTCCCACTAGTCGTCTATACCTTCCAAGATCTTCAAATACTTCTCCTATATCACTGCTCAACTTAACATTTGGTTCCATTGGGGTCTCAGTCGGTTTTGCACCTAACAGTCTTGTTTCTTCAAGTAGATCAAGAACATATTTCCTTTGGCACAGATTTAAACCTTGTTTTGACTTGGCAACTTCTATTCCCAAGAAATACTTTAATGTTCCAAGGTCTTTTGTTTGAAAATGATTTTGCAGAAATACCTTTAGTTTGCCAATCCCCAATTTATCACTGCTAGTAATGAAAATATCATCCACATAGACCACTAATAAGATCTTCCCAGCTTTTGAGTCATAGTTGAACACTGAGTGATCAACTTGGCATTGCTTCATTCCAAAACTCTTCACCACTTCGCTGAACTTCCCGAACCAAGCACGTGGTGATTGCTTCAACCCATACATTGCCTTCTTCAGTCTGCACACCATACCATCCTCCCCCTGAGCAACAAACCCAAGTGGTTGCTCCATATATACCTCCTCCACAAGATCACCATGGAGGAAGGCATTTTTTATGTCAAGCTGAAACAGAGGCCAATCATACATAACTGCCAGGGAAATTAGTACACAAACAGAACCAATCTTAGCCACCAGAGAGAATGTCTCCATGTAGTCCACTCCATACAACTGTGAATAACCTTTAGCAACAAGTTTGGCCTTCAGACGCTCCACACTACCATCTGGCAAGTATTTCACAATATACACCCATTTACAGCTCACAACATGCTTACCAGGTGGGAGTGTAGTAAGTTTCCACGTTTGAGTATGTTGAAGAGCAGAAAGTTCCTCCTCCATTGCCCGCCACCATCCAGGTGAACTAAGAGCTTCTTGAACATTGTTAGGTATGGAAATAAAGGACAAAAGTGAAACAAACTGGCGATGTGAAGTAGAAAGATGAGATAATGAAACAAAATTGGAAATGGGATGGAGGGTAAAACTGCGTTTACCTTTCCGTAAGGCAATGGGTAGGTCAAGGTCTAAAGGTTCAGCAATAGGAGCCATGAGAGGATCCGTAGATGAGGTAGAAGCTGGAGGAGGGGCCGGTGTCGTTCGACGTGTATACACTTGTCGGATCGGTGGTCGTTCGGTGGTGATCTGCACTGAATGAGGTGATGAGTCTACTCCAACAACAACATCTAGAACTGGATCACTGACAGGAAGAGGAAGAGGAAGAGGAAGTAAGGGTGGAGACGAAGGTGCTTTAGGACTTGAGAAGAAGGGTACAGACTCAGAAAAGGTGACATCAGGGTAGACATAGCACTTTCGGGTAATGGGATTATAACACTTGAATCCTTTTTGAGTCCGAGAGTAGCCAAGGAAGACACATTTAATTGAGCGTGCATCTAGCTTGTCTATTCCAGGACTCAGATTGTGGACAAAGCACATACAACCAAAGACACGAGGAGTTAATGGAAATGGAGATAAAGTGGGAAACAAGATAGAGAAGGGGGACCGACCATGAAGAATGAAAGAGGGCATCCGATTAATGAGGAAACATGCAGTGAGTATAACATCACTCCAAAACCTTTTAGGAACATTCATGTGGTGAAGAATAGACCAAGCAGTTTCAAGAAGCTGACGGTTCTTCCGTTCAGCTACCCCATTTTGTTGAGGGGTGAATGCACATGAGGTCTGATGAATAATGCCATGCTGTTTTAAATACTGTTGAAATGAAGTAAGAAAGTATTCACGACCATTATCTGAACGGAGAACTTTGATTGGAACACCAAATTGTGTGCGTATTTCAGCATGGAATTTTTGAAAAATGGAAAATAATTCACTTCTTTCTTTCATTAAGTAAATCCATGTCATTCTTGAACAATCATCAATAAAGGAGACAAAATACTTGTACCCATTATAAGACTCTATTTTGATTGGACCCCAAACATCTGAACGAACCAAAGAAAAAGGACTCAACATACGACTCTCAACTCTTGGACTGAAGGACACACGACAATGTTTCCCAAACTGACATGACTCACATTGCAAAACTGACAAATGACTCAATGACGGAACCAATATCTTGAGAGCCTTGAGAGATGGATGTCCCATTCGGCAATGCCATTGTAGAGGAGTAAGTGAAGTCTGAAGAGCAATTGAAGATCCACCATCGTCAAGATAATACAATCCACCAGCTTCATGCCCCCCACCAATCTTCTTCTCCGTCTTGAGATCCTGAAAAACACAAGTGGAAGGAAATAAGGTAACAGAACAATTAAGAACTTTGGTTATTTTACTAACAGGCATAAGATTGAATGGAAACTTAGGTACATAAAAACAAATGATAAGGGCACAGAAGCCAATGTCAACATTAACAACACCACAGATGGGAGATGAGAACCCATTGGCAAGTGTAACAGTTTGTGATGTGGAGGTTTCAGAAAGAGAAGAGAACACACCTGGAGTCCCGGTCATATGATCTGAGGCTCCAGAGTCAATAATCCAGGGAGAGGTTTTACATGACATGCAAGCAATACCTGAGTGAGCAAGTGTGGCAGTGGTATGCTGTGAAGTAGTTTGAAGGAACCGTTCATACTCATCACGCGGTACACTCACCATCTCCCTCCCAGAATTACATGTAGATGTGGGAGGAGTTCGGTCTGCCTGTTTGCTATCACTGATGTCAACCTCACCTACTACAGCATGATTAGCCCATTTAGAGGGAGGGCCATGTAGGTCATAACAGAAATTCATTGTGTGTCCTTCCCTGCCACAATGAGTACACTTCCTTGCAGAGTTAATCTTCCCTCTGCCACGGCCTTCCCCTGAGTCACGACCACCCCGACCAATCATGGAACTGCCACGGCCTCCTCAGGAGACATGTCCTCCCCCTCTTGTACTGTGTGTCCACCTCCTCTACCTGTCACAAGTGCTGATCTATCAGACTGTGTGGGATTCACTGTCTGTCCCAAAGAAATTCTGCGAAGCCGTGAGAATACTTCCTCAAGTGTAGGAAGGGTGGAGCTCCCTAATATTTGGGCTCTAACTGGTTCATACTCCGATTTCAGCCCCACCAAGAATCTTGTAACATCTAGTTGTTCCCTTTGTTGTTGCTGAACTTTAATATCTAGAGTGAGGGGATGATAGGCATTGAGTTCATTCCTTATATTCTTCATGCAAGCATAGTACTCTTCTAGTGTTTTGTTTCCTTGTTGCAAATCAAAGTACTCCTGATAAAGTTGATATACTCTTATTGTATTATCTTGTCCAGAATACAACTTCTTAGCATGTTCCCATATATCCTTAGCTGTATCAAGAAACATGAAATTGGCACTAATTTTGGGTTCCATACTATTCCATAACCAAGTCATGATTTGAGAATCTTCTTGTTCTCAATCATCAAACCCTAGGGAATCAACCGGTGGTTTCTCATCTTTTATGTGCTTCACTTTCCTCTTTAACTTGAGGAAAACTTCCACTGATTTAGCCCATGGAACATAGTTCTCCCCATTCAGTTTAATTAAGGTCATCTGTACACCTAGGTAGTCAGGGGAAACCACCACACTAGGTTTCTGATCATTAAACCCATCTCCTATTGCTGCCATTGTACTCTTTCACAATTGCCTCTAACCTGAATTCTCAGTAACAAGCTGACTGCTGTAATTCAAAATTTGATGTTCCAGCACCTATAGCAACCCCTAAACACAATAGTGGGTACACACGCCTTGTTCTTATTCACACTACTGTTGATTTCACAACACCACGAACCACATAAGCATCAATTTAACACTCACTAATCACATGAAAGCCCTCTTACAACCACTCAATAAGGATTGTGCAACACAAGCACCACAACATAGTCAAACCTGTTATACCCAGTTCAGACTAGTTTAACATTTTTAAGAGGGCACTACACAACTACAAAAACTCAGCTATGTCACAGCATTACACCTTACACCATTCGACTACTTACAACAGCCCTAACACCACTCAACAACTTACAGCAGCCCCTACACCATTCGGCTACTGTACACACAACCCATTTTAGGGCAACAATGAACCTAGTTCTCTAGGTTCTGATCAGTACTAACAGCTTCTTGAAGGGTTTCTACCCAGAAATACCAGCAACACAAGAAGAAGAGATAATCGACCTTCCTTTGAGAGTCTCAACCAACCATTCACTGCTAGTCACTTTTCTTGATGAAGAAGATTATGCGCAGCAGAGAGAGACAAGCTGTGATGTTTCAGACCTAGGGCGAACCAGTTCTCTCCATTGACTGATCAGAAACGAAGGAAGAAGAGTCACGAACACTGCTGAGGTGCTTTACCAACTGAAGTAGGTCAGGAACATGGCTCTGATACCATGTTTCGAATGCTGCTACAGTAACCCGAACCAGGAAGAGAAGGAAGAAGAGGAAGAAGAAGAGAAGAAGAAGAAAGAAAATAAGGGTCTATCGAAATTTGATGGACTCCCCATACAGTCGACCCCCCATAATCTTTATTAGATTCTAATGACCTTTACAAAGACTAAACTACCCTTACTTAAGTGTGGAGAAGAGTGTCTCTAATAAGACTGCCACATAAGCAAACTGCTTAACAAACATAAGATGACTAAACTACCCCTATTCGGCTCACTTTAATAGATATAATCCCAACTTGTTACATATGTAGTCCACTCTACCCCGACTCAATCCTTTAGTAAACAAATCTGCCCACTGGTTCCCTGTGTTGACATATGCAGTGTCTATCACTCCACTCAGCACCTTCTCTCTAACAAAGTGACAGTCAACCTCTATGTGCTTGGTTCTCTCATGAAACATTGGATTAGAGGAAATATGAACTGCAGCCTGATTCTCACAGTAGAGCTTCATCGGAGTATCAACAGTGTATTCCATCTCCTGTAGAAGGTTCCTTAGCCACACTAATTCACTAGTATGTTCCATAGCTCTATATTCTGCCTCTACACTGCTTCTTGCTACAATTGTTTGCTTCTTGCTTTTCCATGTCACCAGATTACCCCCAAGAAAAGTGCAATAGTCTGTGGTAGATCTCCTATCAGATACAGAACCGGCCCAATCAGCATCAGTATATCCTTCTATTTCAATTTTTCCACCACTTTTGTATATCAAACCACGACTAGGAGCCCCCTTTAAATACCTCACACAATCCTTAGAACCGCATCCCAATGAAGAACCATAGGTTTCTGCATGAATTGACTTACCACACTAACTATGAATGAAATGTCTGACCGAGTGATGGTTAGGTAGTTCAATTTACCTACTAGTCATCGGTATCTACCAGGGTCTGCAAACACTTCACCCATATCACTGCTCAGCTTAGTATTTGTTTCCATAGGTGTTTCAGATGGTTTAGCACCTAACAAACATGTTTCTTCAAGCAAATCAAGAACATATTTCCTCTGACACAAGTTAATACCATGCTTAGACCTTGCTACTCCTATCCCCAAGAAATACTTCAATTTACCAAGGTCCTTTGTCTGAAAATGTTCCTGCAGAAAAGTCTTCAACCTGTCAATGCCCATTTTATCATTTCTGGTAATGACAATATCATCTACATACACCACTAGTAGGATCTTCCCTGCCTGAGAGTTATGACTGAAGACTGAATAGTCAACTTGGCATTGTTTCATACCAAACTTCTTTACCACCTCACTAAATCTGCCAAACCACGCTTGAGGAGACTGTTTAAGCCCATAAATGGCTTTCAGTAGTCGACACACCTTACCATCCTCCCCTTGAGCAACAAACCCCGGTGGTTGCTCCATATAGACCTCATCGAACAAATCACCATGCAAGAAGCATTCTTGATATCAAGCTGATAGAGGGGCCAATCATACATCGCAGAAAGAGAAACCACAACACGGACTGAACCAATCTTAGCAACCGGGGAGAAAGTTGCTGTGTAATTAATACCATAGGTTTGGGAATACCCTTTGGCAACCAGTCTAGCTTTCAGCCGCTCTACACTACCATTAGATAAGTACTTAATCGTATAAACCCACTTACAACCAACAACCTGCTTACCAGGAGGAAGAGTGGTGAGTTCCCATGTATGATTATGGGCTAGAGCTGAGAGTTCTTCTTCCATCGCACGACACCATCCTGGAGAGGCAAGGGCTTCCTGGACATCCTTAGGGATAACAACAGATGATAACAAAGAGATATATTGGCGATGGAAAGCAGAAAGGTGAGCATGTGAAACATAATTAGAAATAGGATGAAGGGTACAACTGCATTTACCTTTCCGCAAGGCAATGGGAAGATCAAGATCAGATACTGGAGTTGGGGCTGGTGTGGGAACAACTGCCGGATCTGTCGACGATGATGGAGCTGGAGGAGCCGATACATGTGGGCAATGTGTATACACGTGATAGATAGGTGGTCATTCAACAGGTGGTGGCACCGGAGGCAAGGACTTGGTCATAGTTGGAACAAGAGGAACATAATCCACAACTGGAAGAGGAAGGGGAGGAGGTGATGAAGAGGAAGAAACATCACCAGACCCCAAGAAAAATGGAGTAGACTCAAAGAAGGTAACATCAACACACACAAAGGAACGTCGAAAGCTAGGATGATAACACTTATACCCTTTCTGAGTCTGGGAATAGCCAAGGAAGATGCACTTAATAGATCGTGCATCTAACTTGTCCTTTCCTGGCCCCAGATTATGAACAAAGCAAACACACACAAAAACCCGAGGAGAAAGAGGAAATAGAGACAAGGTAGGAAACAATGGGGTGAATGGTGAATGACCATCAAGGATAGACGTGGGCATCCGGTTAATCAAGAAACAAGAAATAAGCATTGCATCACTCCAAAAAGATTTGGGAACATTCATGTGATGCATGAGGGATCGAGCTGTTTCCAAAAGATGATGATTCTTTCTCTTAGCCACCCCATTTTGTTGTGGGGTGTAGGTACACGGAGTCTGATGGATAATGCCAAGTTGGTCTAGCTATTCTTGAAATGATGAAGAAAAATATTCACGACCATTATCGGAACGAAAAATTTTAATGTGAACACCAAATTGGTTGCGAATCTCAGCATAAAATTTTTGGAAAATGGTAAACAGTTCACTCCTTTCTTTCATTAAAAAGAGCCACGTCATCCTTGAATAATCATCAACAAAAATGACAAAATATTTATATCCATTGTATGACATTACTTTATAAGGACCCCAAACATCTGAATGAACCAAAGAAAAAAGACTCGACATACGGTTATCAACTCTAGGACTAAAGGGAACACGATGATGTTTCCCCAACTGACACGACTCACAATCCAAAACAGACAGATGACTCAATGAAGGAACCAAAGACTTCAAGACTTTCAGTGAAGGATGACCAAATCGACAGTGCCACTGGAGAGGAGAAAGAGACGATTGGAGAGTTGTTGACGTACTTCCACCACCATCAAAATAATACAATCCACCAGCTTCATGCCCTCCACCAATCTTCATCCCCGTCTTGAGATCCTGAAAAACACACGAAGAGGGGTAAAAGGTAATGGAGCAATTAAGAGACTTGGTCAACTTACTAACTAACATAAGATTAAAAGGAAATTTAGGGACATACAAAACTGAGGATAAGGATACAGGGTCCATGTTAACATTACCAACACAACAAAGGGAAGATGTGGAACCATTAGCAAGAGTAACAAATTGTGATATTGGGCAATGAGAAAGGGAAGAAAACACACCTGGAGTTCCAGTCATGTGATCGGAGGCTCCAAAATCAATAATCCATGGATTGGGTGTGGATGCCAGACAAGCCATACTTGAGTGTGCGAGAGTGGCCGTGTTCTGCTGAGATGTGGCCTGAACAAACCTCTCATACTTATCACGGGGAATACTCATCATCTCCTTCCTAGTAACATCTATGGATGTAGAAGGTATTTGATCAGCTGAATGACTCTCCTATTTGAAGCTACTGTCACTAGTCACAGCATGATTGGCCCAAGTTGAGGGTGGACCATGCAAGTCATAGCAATAATTAATGGTATGTCCATCCATACCACAGTGTGTACACCTCCTCGGACCCAAACTACGTCCTCTGCCACGAGCTCCCCCTGAATCTCGACCTCTAGTACGACCACCACCACGGTTATATGTAGGTCCACTACCACCACTCCGACCATATGCCGGTCCATTGTTGCCACTACGGCCAGACTGAGCTCCCCGAGCTCCATTTCTAACACCACGACCTCTAGACACTACAAAGGCTGATCTATTGGAAACATTAGGGTTCTCAGTAGATCCAATGGAAATCCTTGTAAGGAAGGGTTCTCTTCTAAGGAAGGGAGAGTTGATCCTCCTAGTATCTGAGCCCGCACTGGTTCATACTCAGATTTCAGCCCCACCAAAAATCGAGTCACATCAAGTTGTTCCCTCTGTTGTTGCTGAATTTTGACATCAGAAGTGAGGGGGTGATAAACATTCAATTCATTACGAATGTTATTCATACTAGCATAATCTGATTACCCTGTTGTAGATTAAAGTATTCTTAATACAACTGATATACTCTGGTTGTATTGTCTTGGCCCGAATACAGCTTCTTAGCATGGTCCTACACTTCTTTGGCAGTATCAAGAAACATTAAATTTACACTAATCTTGCGTTCCATACAATTCCATAACCATGTGATAATTTGTGTGTCTGCTTGCTCCCAATCATCATACCCATGAGAATCGGTGGAGGGTTTTTCGTCCCTTATGTGTTTCACCTTCTTCTTTGCCTTAAAAAAGACTTCTACAGATTTAGCCCAAGGTACATAATTTTCTCCTTCAGCTTAATGGAGGTCATTTGAACATTCAGGTAGTCAGTAGGAACCATCACACTAGTCTTGCTATCACTGTTGTCTCCCATTGTTGAATTCTGGTATTGTTAAATTCGACACACTAGACCACACTACACACTGATTTCAGCATTTACTATTGTTGTAAACTACACTCTTTACACCACAAACCCTACCTCACGACTACCTGAAACTTCACCACACTGTTTGAGGAACACTTCCCCTTCGAATCACACTGAAAAATGCACAAACCCTAGCACACTACAATCTGAAATCCCACCATACAGTCTGAAACAGACTTATCATTTAATTCACACCAAGAAAATGAATAGAACCTCTTACCTGATCACCCGAAAATCAGACCACACAAGGCACCGACTGCACCACACGAATCAGCCCTCTTCTCTTCATCGATTAGGGGAGGGCTTCTTACAAACTGCAGCAACCGACCACGAACACCACAACTGGAGGCATAGAAACCTCCAAGGGAAGAGGACGATCACTCCTTTTCAGCCCTTTCCCTTATCTCCAACTGATGGCGAAGAAAGCAAGAAAAAACCCTAGACTAGGTGCGTAGTGAACAGAATTCTGGGCAGATCCGATTTTCTCAGTTTAGCTCTGATACCATATTAGAGTTCGGCCTGCCTGTTAGATTGATAACAATCAAGGAAAAGAGAGAAGAGAGAAAGAGAGAAAGGAGAAGAGTAGAAGAGAAGACAAGGAGGAAAAGGTCTGGTTCGAATGAGAGAAAAATCAACCCTCCCATTCGGCCAGATTTGTTTTATATTACTAAAATATTGTGGAAAAGTCACATGTGCCCCTACTTAAGTTAGGGACATTAGATCTAACATAAAGTTATGCATCAGCACCTAAACATAAGCACAAAGACAGAAATTCCCATACATACTCGACACTAACAATAAGTAATGTTTCTTTATATTTTCTCATATTCTTTTATTGAAACTTGATTTCCTAGAACCAAATTTTGAAATCTAAATGGATATAATTATCCCAATAAAAATGAAAAATGAATATAAAAGATTGTGAACTCTCACATGGTTGTGGTGTGACCGTGTGAGGACTGAGGAAAGGAATTTGCAAAGCTTTCCCAGATTTCTTGAACAGCATTGGAATCAGGATGGAGAAGGGAGACAAAACAAGTTTTGTCTTAATGCTCTGGACAAATGTCACTCTAAGGTGAATCTTCCTAGGAGAGGGATGTCCCTGAATGGCATCTTGTGCTCTATTTGCGAGCAGTGGCCAGAAAGCTCCAACAATATTTTTCTTAATCGTGCTTTCACTAGCAGAATCTGGCAACAACATTTGCAGAACATTCATCTTATGGATTGTCAATTGGAATCTCTGTTGAAGATGCTGAGTGCTTGGGTGGTCAATGGAATGAGCAGGAGAGGCAAAATTTGCTGATTGGTGATCCCTTTGGCAGTAGGTCCAGCAATCAGGTTAAAGAGTAACAGCAGGGTGTTTCAACCAAAGGATCTGATCATCCTGTTTTTATTTTGATTTTATTAGGGCTTGGCTGCAATTTTTTTTTCAATTCAAACTATATGTTTTGGCAGTTTTCTGTTTTCATTTTATGTGTGTGTGAATGATTAGCTGCCTTGTGGCATCTATATAAAATCTCATGGTACAAAGGGCTGCAAATTTTCATTTTTTTTATAATGATGAATATAATACTTCAACTTTCAAAAAAATAATAAAAGATAGTCAGAAACAGTTTTGACTGCTTGATTTATATACATAAAGTATAAAACAAATGAAATAAAGAAAAGGCAACTTCATCTTTGATTGAGCTCTCACCAGCAATAATAACAATAAATGGAAAAGGCTATTGGATGTCTAAAGACATTTTAATAGCTAGGTAAAAGTTGAATGCAAAGAGGACCTAGTGGACACTAATTTTGTCTTTTTTTTTTTTTTATCAATAGTGGACACAAGTTCCTGTTGGAGGATTTTTTTCCAAAGACTTTGTTCCAAGTTCCCTAATTTGTACATGAAAATTTAGAAGAGCTCATATTAGTAAATTCCCTACTTTTTATGTTTTCAATATATGGGCTTACAGTATTAAAATAGAGTTCTCAACCAAAACCGTTATAATATTACACATTACCATAAAAATTTTTGTTTTTTATGTTTGCTGTTTTACAGGATTGGAACCATGCAGTCACATAGGTATGCATTTTCTTTGCCTTCTTGGAAAAAAAGGGGCTCTGCTCCTTGTTCTCCTTTTATGAGCACAAACATAGGCTTTCTCCCTTATTGAAAACAAGGGTTCTATCCCCACCAAGGATCAAATTATATGTATTGAGTATCGGTATACAAACAAGGATCAAAATATCAGCATGCCTAATACCCCATGCTTTTTTACTTATTTTATTTTACAAGAATTATAGGGTGATCTGCCTAGAGGTAGCCCTTTCTCTCTGTTGCACTATTTGGCTTAATCTTATATTACCATTTTCAAAAAAAAAAATAATTACTGTTTGAAGTAGTCATCTAGCAACATACCTGTATCATGGAGCCTGTGAGCTTTATGACAGAATATGCAGTCCCATACCATGGCTCTACCATGTCTGTATGTCCTTCAAATTTCTTAGTTTCCCAAAAGATTCTGCCAAACAGAGAAACTTGCTTAAAATTCAGTCGGTATAAACTGTGCTATGAAATTGTCATGTGAACTAAACCAACAAAACTAGATGGCTCATCAGATGAAGGTTGCAATGATGAACATTACACAAAACCATAAGCAGTAAACAGAGTTTATTTACCACGGAAGAAAATAAGTCATCCTTAATGGCAAAGGTTCATGATAATTCATACCAATCAAGTATTTACACCTCAATTGTATGGAGATGGAGTTAATGAATGGAGGCTTCTGGAGGTTCATGGAAGCATTGTTCACAAGGAAAACATGGATAACATGGTATGAGGATGAAGCCTCAGGAAATGATAGAATTAGCATCAAAACACACTTACAATTTATTATATAATAATGGGCATTTAAAATAATATCATGGGATTGATATGTAGTAACATATACTGTTAAGAATGCCTAAAACTCTAGTTAAATTACAATTATAAATGATGCAGACATAAAGAAGGAAACACTCTCAACCTCAAAATTTTAGCTTTTTGCAACATAATTTCAGTCAAAGCTTACCCAAGCATTAACAGAAATGACCATGATAATGTTGACCACAACAAGAAAATCTTGTTACTGTAAAAAAACAAGAAAAAAATTATTTTCACATGTAGGTTTTACTATTTTTCCCCTCTGGAACTGTTTGCTCCATCCAAAATGCTTCAGTTTGAAGATCAACACATGGTCAAGACTTCTTTGGTTGAACCATGGCAAGAGCTTCTGAAATATGATAGCATGTCTGTTTGAAGAGCTGTAACCACTATAGGAGGCGTTTGGTTCTGTGGTTCATTTTGAAAATAGTGTGGATTGCTTGGTTCCAATCCATGCCAGGGTACAAGAAGTGTTCCTTTAAGGTGTAGCTCAGTTCAGTCCACACCATAGTGTGGATTGAACAGGGTATATCACAATTTCTCATCCACATATAAATCTCATGGATCAACCCATGCCACAGTAGATGCAATCATTGTTGTAAGGTCCTGTAATATATCACTAAGGTATTTTACCGAAAATTTTGCTGATAAGGCATCCACACCATCCACGCCAGTGTAGAACACCATGATAGAGTGTGGTGTGATTTCATCCATGCCAGTGTGGCCCACTGGATTGAAACAATCAATTTATTGAGCTACAACACCAAACAACCCCTAAATCATAGTTTTCAAGGCACCAAGGCGAGGCTAGGCAACAGGGGGGCACCTTGTCGCCTAGGCAATGGATTTTTTTTAAGTGAAAAATACATATCCTAGGTAGTTCCCTAGGTTCCATAATCATCTTTCCTTAATAACTATCCATAATTTTCATAAGAAAATTATAAACCTCATGTTTATGTCTAGAAAATCAACATATTTATGAGAAGAAAAATAAGAAAGAAAAGAAAATTCAATATATATGGAGACTGAACCCCTATTTTTGTTATAGGAAAAGAAGAAAAGAAAAAAAGAAGAAATGTGTTGATTAGACAAAACTTTAAGTTTTTCCCTTACTTACTGGTTCAAATTCTGAAGTCTTTGAGGGTTCAATACAGCAGTTAGCAATGTTTGTGTTAGTTTATAAACACAAAAAAAAGAATATTTTTGTTTAATAATGTCTATTTTATAATTATAATCTCAAAAAAGTAACAATATAATAGTATTTTATGACAGTATACAAAACTGCTAGGCGGCTGGGCGAGGCGAGCCTCCAAGGGAGGCCTTGTCGCCTAGGCACCCGCCTAGGCATTAGTGAGAACTTGCATATGGTGGCAGCTACACTTGAGAAACTGAGAAGGGATTTTCTGTGGAAAGCAATTAATGATGAAAGGAACTTTGATGTAGTAGCATGGCACCAAGTATCTTTATCCAAAAGGAATGGTGAGAAAGTGTTCAATCTCATAGGGTGATCAACAAAATGCTTCTAGGCAAATGGTTATGGAGGTACAGAGTTGAGAAAATGGAACCTGTTGAGAGACGCTCTTAGCCACAAATATTGGTGTTTCTCCATGGATTGGGAAACCCTATCAACTAGTACATCCTATAGGTTGAGCATGTTGAAGGGCAACATGCAAATAGGATCATATGTGCTCAATTTATCAAATAGGATCATATGCTTTTAGAAAGATCCATGGTGTATCCATTTTTTTTTTTAATTGGCCAGAAGAATGAAGCTACAATCAGGGAATATGATACATCTTGCTGCTGTTTTTCTACTGGTTTGGTGTTTTGGCTGTGCATCAGAATACAATATGAGGAAACTGGTGGTCATACTATGTAGACACCTCAGTTACATCAAAACATCAATAATTAGGAAGCAGATGGCTTGGTTGAGATAATGGATACTCTTAGGCCTTAGCAGAACGCATGTAGAAGCAGGCACTTCAGATGTGAAAGTTTAGAAGGTTTGTAAGTTGAGTTTATTTTCAGACTTTCAGTCATCCACTGACATCCTTTTAAGTGGCCCTGGAGGGCTCAGCTCCAGATCACTTCCCATGGTTGAAGATTTGGAAGTTCCCTGCACCATCCAAGGTGTCTTTTATCATATGGACTGCTATTTTAGAAAAAATTCTTACCAAGAATCGTACTATTTCTAAAGGGATAGCTTTAGATAACCCCTGTTGTTCATATAGTAAGGAGGAATCTGTTCAGCATTTCATAATTCACTGTGGCTATGTGAATTCACTTTGTGGACATGAGTCCAGTTTTTCAAATAGTGGCTATTGAGTTACCCAAAAAAATATTCCATGTCGCTATCTTCTTGGGCAGTTAAGGGTTGTAGTGAAGGTAGCACCCTTGGCTGGGTGCCTCACCTAAACGCCTAGTGACTAAGCACCTGCCTAGGCAATAAGATGCCCACCTAGGTACTAAAATGATAAAGAAGACACCTTATTACAATATCATCCATATTGCTAGATCTTACTAATATGTATTTTACTACATTATATTATATATTATATGCATTATTTAAACTTTGTTTTAAAGTTTTACTATTGAACTTTAAAAGATCCAAAGCATCCACCACTCTATTCGCTGATCTCACCCATTGTATCCTCAAATTCATAATCCTGGTTAGCCATGTAAATTTTTTCATTTCCATTCTACCACCACTTTTGAATCCCCTTCAATCACCACATTTGATAAGTTTAGCTCACTAACCATCTGCACCCCTTGAATTGCAGCAAGCAGTTCCGTTTTGAGGAAGTCACCCATACCCGCAAGGCTAGGAAAAAGTGTTATAAGTTTACCTTCTCCATCTCTCAAAACCCCTCCTATTCTAGAAGGGCCTGGATTACCTCAGGAAAAAGTGTTATAGGTTTACCTTCTCCTTCTCTCAAAACCCCTCCTATTCCAGAAGGGTCTGGATTACCTCGGCTACTCCCATCAAAATTCAGTTAAACAAAACCTTCAATTGGTGGTACCCAGAGACCACCTCCACTCTGTCCTTTCTCTTAGAGCTTTTAGCAATTGCTTCTCAATTCCTCCAGGTATCATTGAAGGAGAACTGGGAAAACAACTCTAGAGTCTTGATCCAGTGGATCACCCTAACCATCACACAAATCCTGATTTCTTCCTTGCTTCTCTCTTTCTTTGAGAAGATTCTTGCATTCCTCTCTTCCCATATGGTCCAAATCAAAGCTGCTCTGACACATCTCAACATTATCCACCCTCTTTTCTTTGGCCAAGTAAAACATGAGGGATCAAATAACATAGTAACCTCTGTTGGTAAAGTACACCTGTACCCAAACAAAGGAAAAAACCAAAGCCAAATATCTGCAGTGAAGGGGCAGGAAATCAGTAGATGAAGACTCTCATTACTGGATTTGCATAAGACACACCAGTTAGGGGAGAGACAGGAATTAGGTCTTCTCTTTTGAAGCAAGTCCATAGTATTTATCTTCCCGTGAACTACTTCCCAACATAAAGCTCTTACTTTGGGTGGAATTGGTCTACACCAAAACTCTTTAAAGGGAAAGGAAGAAGTTGAGGAATCACAAAAAGTCTTGAACAAAGATGCACAAGAAAACAAACTCTTAGGGTTGAGGGCCCAAATCCACTTATCAGGTTTATCAGGTTTTGAGCAAACATCTTGAATAGGGGTCCAATTCGGGCAGGTTGGGCCGGGTTTATGGTCAACCCAGGCCCGGCCCTAAAATTTGGGCTTAAGGCCCTAGCCCGGCCCAAGACCGAGCTTGATTCCGATTTTCCCAACCAGAGCCCACCCCTCCCTATAGTTTGATGCACTTAGGTTGGGTTTGGGTCCGGGTTGGTCAATGAACCCACTCTAAAGATATACATATATAAATGTATTTATGCAAATATATATATATATATATATGCATATATTTATGTATGTATGTATGTAAATATGTATGCAAAATATCTATACAAATGTTATATACACAAATATGTATGTATATAATTAGGGCTAGGCCCGAGACCGGCCCGAAAAATTAAAAAGCCCGACTTCTTGGGCCCAAGCCCAGCCCGTGTAAAATTCTGGGCTGGGCCAGTTCGGGCTCGGGTTGGGTCCACCCAAGTTGCACCCTTAATTTTGAAGGAGTTGTAGAAGATCCATACAAGCCAAAAGTTCGTTATCCCTAAGACCTCTGCAGAAGCCAAAGTCCCAACTAAGGCCCATAGGATTTGAAGGAGGAACAACAAATCTTGACACATTTTAGTACAAAGAAACTAAGAATAAGGAGGGGAAGAGTTCCATTAACAAATGAGAACAGAGAACCCACCCAAGTATTCTCCCAGAATTTAATAGAAACCCAGAGCAAACATCATATTTGACGAGGTGGAGAAAGTGAGGTAGAATGCTATGAATAGCTTTCCAAGGCGAGGCCAGAGTGGCTCTGGTAGATACACATGCATCCCAACCATTTCCCGACCTTCCATGTATGTTGGCTATTACTTCATGCCACAATCTATCCCTTTCCATTGGCCACCTACAAACCCATTTCCCTAGAAAAGCCCTATTCTTTTTATCCACATTACCAATACCCAATCCTCCTTGTTGAAGATTCCTACACACAACTTCCTATTTAACCATATGCTTCTTTCTTTCATCACCCAATTCCCACAAAAAGTCCCTCATAATCTTCTCAATTTTCTTGGCTTCTTTTTGGGGGATTCTAAAAACTAATAGGAAATAGATTGGTAGGCTAGCAATGTGGATTTAATCAGAGTAATCCTTTCTCCCAAAGATACATCTCTCCACTATGGGGTTCTAGAAAATGCTCTCCTTAGGATTTGCACATAGAGGAAGTCCTAAGTAGGTCAAAGCCCAATTAGCAATAGGACACTAAAATATCTGCAGCAAAGTTTAGTTCCTCTTCTTCCAAGTTGATTCCTGCTACGCAACTCTTATCAAGGTTGACTTTCAGATTAGAGATAAGCTCAGATATCTTCACCAACTCCTAATTGATTACCAAATTTTGCTCTCCACCCTCACAGAAATTATAATATCATCGGCAAACTGTAGGTGTGTAATTGGGACCCTATTTCTTCCAACCTTCCACCATTTTATTATAATCTCCCTAAGGCTAAGATCATTCTACTAACCACATCCGTTACTAGAATGAAGAGAAACGATGAGAGATGATCACCTTGCCTCAAGCTCTGATGGCTGGAAAGAAATCTATAACAATCCCATTAACCAAAATGGAATAGTGGCAAGACTTTACACAACTAGAGACTCATTTGCACCATCTCTCCCCAAACCCACAATTTTTCAAATCCTCCTAGGTCTTTTTAAATCCTCAACAAATTCATTAGAAAATAGAATCTGATCAACTATCTGCCTCCCCTGAATAAAAGCCCCTTGATTTTGAGTGATTACCCTCAACACATTCATTAGCAAATGGAATCTGATCAGCTATCTGCCTCCCCTAAATAAAAGCCCCTTGATTTTGAGTGATTACAGCTTTGAGGACCGACTTTAATCTCCATGAGAGAACCTTGGCTAAGATCTTGTAAATGCTAGCTACTAGGCTGATTGGTCTAAAGTCCTATGGATGACTAGCATCAATTCTCTTTGGTTCAAGAGCTAAAAAGGTTGCATTCACCCCTGGGTTAATTCTATGCTTCTCTGCAAATTCATTGAAAACCTCAACCAAGTCATCTTTCACAATTTTCCAGCAATCCTGGTAAAAGGCCATTGTAAAACCATTTGGTCTGTGAGCTTTGGATCTGTCCATTAAGAACATTGCCTTCTGAATTTCCTCTTCTAAAAAATCCATTTTTTTATCAATAACAGTAATTTTATTAAAAGAGATATGGAACTTATTAAAAATCTCTTTCCAACCAATTTGCTAACTCAGTCTCCACATAAGGCCATTCAATTCCTGCCACACTCATTCTCTCATTCAAAGGCTTTCTAAAAGTAGATTTGAAATGGTACACAAAAATCTTATCAATTTCCTCCTGATTGGTTATCTCCTTCCCTCCTATCTCTGCGTTGGCCATATAATTTTTCCTCCTCCCATTCACCAGGACATGAAAGAATTTTGCATTACCATCCCCTTCTTTAATCCACTTGCATCAGCACTTTTGTCTTCAACAAATCTCTTCCTTTAAGAGCACTTCTTTCAACTCTTTCTTAACCCTACATCTTAACGCTCTCTCCTCCACAACTAGAGTCCCTGGGGCTTCTTTCTCATTTAGCTCCTCTAATTTAGACGAGAGTAATCTTTTGCTCCTCTATTCTTCCAAACCGCTCCCTACTCCATTCCTTAATTCTCTCTCTCAATCTCTTTAATTTTTTGTTAAATCTCACCCCTTTCCGTTCCACTCCTCTTAATTCCTCCTTCCACTAAGCCTCTACATTCCTCACAAAATATAGGTGTCTAACCCACATGTTTCAAACTTAAACGGGGTAGGGCCATTTGCAAAGTTCCTAAATCTAGCTTAATAGGACAGTGATTCGAGGTGACTCTAGGTAAAAATCTAGACACCAAGTTTCCTACATTGATTCCTAAAGTTCATTAAATAGGAATTTGTCTAATTTTGAGCATTGGGGCACTTCCTGGAAATTCAACCACGTGAGTCGGGCTTGCAATAGGGGAACTTCCTTCAGTTCACAAGTCCCCACAAATTCATTTAACTTACTCATACTAGTGGTGACCTACTGGTTGGGGTTGTTTGTTTCATTTGAGAACCTCACCACATTAAAATCCCCTGCCACACACCACAACCCATCCAATAAGCCCCTAATAGCATAGAATTCCTCTCACATTTCATTTCTTTCTTGGTGTCAATTTGGACCAAAACCATTGGTGACAACCCATATAAAACCATCCTTGATGTTTTTGAATTTAATTAATATCGAGAATCTTCCTATCAATTCCACCATTGACTCTACCACATCATCCTTCTACATTGTCAACATTCCCCCTAAGGCCCCACAAGAAGGGCTGAAAGACCATCTAACACCCCTTGAACCCGAAATGCTTCTTATCCACCTTCATTCCATCTCCAACAGTTTTGTTTCTTGTATCAACACAATGTCTGACTTTTCCCTTCTAAGTAAATCTTTGATAGCTCTCCTTTTCCTTCTCACTCCCAAGTCCTCTTACATTCAAACTGATTATTTTCATAATGTTTGCTCAAATAACAACCCTATTAACCCATTCTTCCCCTAGTTTTTTTTCTCCTGGTTTCACCCCTTCCACTGAACTCAATATCACCTTCAACATACGACCTCAACCTTTCCACTTTTGAATTCTTCCTACTCTTTTCTACTTTTCTTCATTTTTCCTGCAATAGACCCTTACCTTATCCACCCCATCTTCTTCCTGGTTGATCCCTGGCTCTAATTCTTCACCACCTTGGACCCCTAGAAGTTGATTTTTCTATAGGTACAAACTGCATACCAGATTTAAAGAATTTACACTGCATCCAGTTGAAGCCCACATGACCAGCCGCCCAGGTCAATCTTCTTTCAACCCAGCCCACCCAAGTTGCACCCCTATATTTTTCTTCAATTTAGTGACAATCAATTTACGTTTAGAGAATCGGACCGGGCATAGAACTGGAGAAGGGAGAGGTTCACAGGTCAGAGGTTCAACCGGGGTCGAACCATACATACATACATAGTGGTAGTTAAGCAATATATGAAAATAAGTGGTCATGGGTTCAAATCTTGTTAAACACATTTTAAAATTTCAATTGGTTAAAGACCCAAGCGGTTTCATGAAACTAGGACCGGGTCACGGTTTTCCAATTAAACAGGCTGGTCAGCCAATTTTCATCGTTTTTAGCAAAAGTGGTTATTGGAGTAAGAACAAACTGGCCAAGATCCCGGGTCACAAATCAACTAGTTCGACCGACCGGTCCAGTCTGGTTTTCTAAAGACTGAGATTTACAAGTACCAACACCAAACAAAAAAAAAATTAAAAATTAAAAAAAAAAACTTAGAAGAAAATGAAAATTTCATCCATTTCTTTTTATTTCATTGTTAATTAACAAAAAAAACCACTCTTGATACCATGGTGCTACGTTCTGTCTCTTAAGAATTTCTTATATTCACAAATTATGGAAGGGAGAACAACACAGTGAAGCAGAGAGATTTTAGTTTTTATAGTCAAATAATTTCAGCTCAAATGTAATAATTATTCAAGCACCATCTTATTTACCTCACATTGTTCATAGTAAGCTCATTCAATACCATCTGAATGGTGTCTGGATTGAAGTTAGAAGGCAAAGATGAAGCCACTAACCAGTCTTTGGGGGGGTATAACTGCAATGATGATTTTAAACATCAGATTCCCTTTACCACAAGTAATCAAAGAAAAAATTGCAGTACTTAAACCAGTTCTATATCAGTGATTAAATCCTAACATACTTGAATGACATTAAGTGCACATCATAATCATGCAGGGAACATGCATCATTAAGAAAAAAAAAATGCCCTAGTAAATTTTAAAATAAAATCATCTACCAATAATGGAAAGTCAGTAGTCTTTATGTTGGTCCTGTCAAATTGCACTTGGGTTTGGATGAGTGTGCTTACTACACTAAAAATTGTAATTATCTCTTTACATTAGATACATAATGATTATGGCATTGTAGCTTCCAGCATAAACTTGGCAAGGGATTTGATTCCACCTGTCTAAGATCAAGTCAAACGTAATACTGATGGGTATAGTATTAGAAATCCAAGACTGTAGCACATAGGAAAGTCAAGAGTGTTAGGAACCTGCCTAACTCAGGGCTCTTCGAGGGGCCAACCTCCTGAATTCTTGGAAGGAAAGGGGGGAGAGAGAGAGAGAGTTTATTGCTGAAAGAGTGTTTAATTCTGAAAGAGTCCTCCTTTATTCCTTTTTGGATCTACTACTTATAGTGTTACAATCTTGACTGTTACAGCTGTTACAAGTGGATGGCAGTTGTGACAAGTGGCTGCTGATGGGGCCTCTTCTTGTAACTGACCAACTGCCTTCTGTTGGTCTGTTCCAACAGTCTTGACAGTCCAATTGGGTGGCAGTTGTTACAAGTGGATGGCGGTTATTACAAATGGCTGGTTAGTTGAGCTGATGTGGCCTCCTCTTGTAAAACTAACTAACTGCCTTCTGTTGGTCTGTTCCAACAGTCTTGACAAAGAGAGACTGTACAAGGGTTGAACTGCATGCTGTCCTCCAAGGACTATAGATATACAAAAGATTAAACCTGCAAAAGATAGTGGTACAAGGCAATTCTAGAAAAGTGGTGGGATGGCTAAAAATGAAACTGAAGGAATATGGCAACAACATCAGGGAAAAAAGTTGTATTGGGTGATTATTTCCTAGATTTCAAATGTTAACAACTGATAAGGGGTAGTAACAAGTCAGTTCTTTAACCATTTTAAATATTATTCATTTCTGACAATCAAAAAGTTTCTACTGCTACCAATAAAAAAGATAATGGGGCTGTGCAATGAAATGTGGATGGAGCATGTTAAAGAGGATTTGGCTCAGAAATGTTAAAATCTGTCATAAAAGGGGGTAGTTGTATGGTGACAATATATCCCAATTCTCTTGAAGAGTGAAGGGGATATGTTTGAGTAGTCACTTCCAAATGTCTATGGACCTAAAGAAGAGGAGGAAGAGGAGCATTATGTACAGATTAAAAAAAAAAGAAAGAAAAGGAGCAGGAGAAATTTATTGGAGGTTAAAGAAGTCCAAAATTGCATTTTTCATGAGAAGAATAGACAAAGTAAAAAGTAGCAGACTAGCAATCCTTTTGTCTGGAGATTAGAGAGGTAAGTTCCCTCCATTCTTTCATGCTTCTACAGACTCTAAGATACTGGTTAACTTATATAATTACAATCAGGGAAATGTCTTTTTCTTGGGTGGGGTTGAACATTTTGTTGGATGTGACCATAATAAGTTGCATCCTTGTACAAAATAGCATGACTTCAATCCTATAAATCATCATGATCCTATTTCTCAAGAAATGATGTATGTAAATAAGGCAATTCCAAACACCAGTTCCCTTGTAAAATATATCTTGACAGTAAATCCGATTGAAGATTACAGCAGAAGAGGAGAGAAGAGAAGAGAAGAGAAGAAGGAAGAAAGGAGAAGGTTTAGAGGCAATGGAACAGTGCTGGCGGCGCCAGCTTCATTATAATATATAGGGCGAAAAAAAAATAAGGGAAACTACCCTTGTGACCCTACTAAGTAAAGTTACAATAACAGATTAAAATAAAAGGCTTAAATCAGACAAACAGACCCTAACAAAAAAAAATCAATTATTACAGCACCCCCTCAAGTTGGAGCATAGATGTCAATCATGCCCAACTTGTCACACAACTCATTATGCTGCACATGATGAAGACCTTTGGTGAAGATGTCTGCAAGTTGTTCTTCAGAGCTAACATATGGGGTGCACACTTCTCCATTTACAAGTTTCTCTCTAATAAAATGCTTGTCCACTTCAATGTGTTTCGTCCTATCATGGAGGACTGGATTAGCTGCAATGTTGATAGCAGCCTTATTGTCGCAATAGAGTGACACAGGGTTGCTAACGGTAAAACCCAGTTCTCCTAACAGATTTCTTATCCACATGATTTCAGCAACTACACGAGACATAGCTCTGTATTCTGCTTCAGCACTAGATCTAGCCACCACACTTTGCTTCTTACTTCTCCATATGACTAGGTTTCCCCCTACAAAGGCACAATATCCACTGGTAGACTTCCGGTCATCAACTGCCCCTGCCCAATCAGCATCAGTATATACTTCAACCTTTAAATGTCCATGTTTTTGGAACAACAAACCAGCTCCAGGAAACTTCTTGAGGTATCTGAGGATCCTCTTTGCAGCTTCAAGGTGAGTTGTCCTAGGATTGTGCATGAACTGACTAAGGACACCCATTGCATAAGCAATATCAGGTCTGGCCCTAGACAAATACAAGAGTCTCCCTACAAGTCTCTGAAACTTCTTCACATCTTTCAAGAACTCTCCCTGACTGTCTCCCAGTTGATGGTTAGGTTCAATTGCTGAGCCAATTGGTCTCGCCCCTAGTTTGCCTGTATCTTCTAGTAGATCTAGTACATATTTCCGTTGGGAAATAAAGATGCCCTTGTGATAGTGAGCAACTTCAATTCCAAGGAAATAACGCAAGGGGCCTAGATCTTTCACCTCAAATTGAGTGGCTAAGAACTTTTTTAATCTCTGTATTTCGGCCTCCCAATCTCCTGTGATCACTATGTCATCCACAAACACAATTAGAGCTGCAATTTTCCCTTCATCTTTCTTTACAAATAATGTGTGATATGAATGGCATCGTTTGAACCCCATCTGTTGAACTGCTAAGTGGAACTTACTAAACCAGGCCCGAGGAGATTGCTTCAGTCCATATAAAGATTTTTTTAACTTGCACACTTTCTGTTCACTGCCTTTGGCACAAAAACCTGGAGGTTGGGTCATGTACACTTCCTCTTCTAAGTCACCATTCAAGAAAGCACTTTTGATGTCCAATTGGAGAAGTTCCTAGTGAAGATTTGCCTCCAGTGAAAGAAGAATCCTGATAGAGTTCATCTTGGCTACTGGGGCAAAAGTCTCTACATAGCCCACTCCATATACTTGTGTAAAACCTTTTGCCACCAATCTGGCCTTGTACCTTTCAACAGTTCCATCAACCTTGTGTTTCACTGTGAACACCCACTTGCACACTACTAGTTCCTTCCCATCAGGAAGATCCACCAACTCCCAAGTGTCATTTTTGTGTAATGCATCAATCTCTTCCTTCATTGCATTTGTCCATTCAGGTTTGGATAAAACTTCTGCCACATTCTTAGGAACAGGGAAACTGTCAACAAAGGAGAGGAATGCACAATACGAAGATGAAATATGACCATAGGACACAAAGCGAGAGATAGGATGATTAGTTGTACAAGATCTAACACACTTTCTCTTAGCAATAGGAACATCAAGATCATTAATGACAGGGGAATCAACATTAAGAGGAGCAGGCATATCAATAGGAGCAAGTGTACCTGGTTGAAGGGAAGGATCAACCTCCGAAGAGGCCAATGATGTTGGTTGCATGGTGTCAGGTTCCACGGCTCTTGAACTTTGTTGGCTTTTGTGGCGGCGAAGAAAGACACGGAAAGAAGGAGGGTTAGGTAGAGGAGGTAGTTGAGTTTGACCCTGTTTCTCCTCAAACCTACTCTCCCCCTGAGGAAAAACCAAGAAGAAAGGTTGATTCTCAAAGGACACGTCGATTGAGACATAGTACTTATGAGAGGCAGGATCATAGCAACGATACCCCTTTTGAGATAGAGGGTAACCAAGGTAGACACAAGGAATAGCACGAGGATCAAGTTTACCCCGAGTAGGTGACAAGTTATGGACAAAGCAACAACACCCAAAAACACACATTGGAATGGGGAACAATAAAGTTGTAGGAAACAAAAGTTGATGTGGTGCCTTATACTCTAGTAACCGAGATGGCATACAGTTGGTGATGTACGTAGTACAAAGAACAACATCCACCCAAAAGCGTTTCGGAACATTCATATGGATTAACAAGCCACGAGCCACTTTAAGAAGATGACGGTTTTCTCTTTCAGCAACACCGTTTTGTTGGGGTGTCCTAGCACAAGAGCTTCGTCGAAGTGATCCACTTGAAGCAAAGAATTCTGTGATATCACTATGGAAGTATTCATTTGCATTGTCCGACTGGAAAATATGGATTTCAGTTTGGAACTGAGTGAACGCCATGAGTTGAAAGTCTTTCACAATTTTAGGCACTTCATCTCTAGATCGCATAGGGTAAACCCGGGTGTATCTAGAGTAATCATCGATCAAGGTAATGAAGTACTTATATCCAGCCTTAGTAGGTAGAGTAACAGGGCCACAAACATCAGAATAAACAATATGAAATGGAAATTCACATCTTTTATTTCTCAAAGGAAAAGAGCTTCTACAATGTTTACGCAATTGACATGTCTGACACTGCAACTGACTCACAGACAAAGACTCAAACAACTTTGGAAATATAACTTTTAACAACTCAAAAGAAATATGACCAAGACGACTGTGCCATAAATAGGCTTGACTCTCACTGGACGAACTCACGGACTCTGTAGCCACAAGACTAGCTTTATTCTCCAACACGTAGAGACCATCCACCATGCTTCCTCTACCAATCGTCTTCCTCGAGGCCAAATCCTGAAACACACATGAAGACAGATAAAAAGTAATTGACCAGTTCAAGGAGTGAGTAATACTACTAATAGAAAGCAAATTTATAGGTAATTTAGGAACATGTAGTACATTAGAAAGGGTAAAGGCTGAGTGGGAGAGATATGGTTCCTTGGCCGGCTATAGTGGAGAAAGAACCATCAACTAGTCTCACCTTATCTCTCCCAGAGAGAAGATTGTATGTCTGAAATAAATTTGACTTACCAGTCATGTGGTTTGAGGCTCCGGAGTCAATTACCCAAGGGGAATTAGAGGTATGAGATGGCACATGGAAGGCAATGGTAGTGTTACTTGATGCAGACGCAAATGGTCACAAAAGGAGTTGATGATCTCCTTAGAGTCAGAACTGGGATGCCTTTCCTGAGTTACCATGGGACCAATCTCTTGAGATGGCATATTAGCTGAGTTATACTCTTTCTGATTCTGCTGACTTGGTTTCTTGCCCTGATCAATTGTTGACTTCTTACCCAAATCCTGTGCCCATTTAGGTTTTCCATGGAGATCCCAACATGTATCTCTGATGTGTCTTGTCTTTTGGCAGTGAGTGCACCAAAGCTTACTCTTATCATCTGTTCTCTTCTGAGAGTCACCCTTCTTAAAACCACGTCCAACATTAGCATCTGAACTTCCCCGAACAGATAGGGCAACTGGCTCCCCCTCTGTACAATTCATCACATTTCTTCTACTCTCTTCGGACTGAACCAAGGCATAAACCTCCTAAACTGATGGCAAGCCTTTACTTACCAAGATCTGCACCCTGATGGACTCATATGAAGGATTCAACCCCAAGAGGAAGGAAAATACCCGTTGTTGAGATACAAGTGATTTGTATGCCTCTACATCTTCATCACACTTCCAGTTAACATTTTGATAGTGATCAAGTTCTTTCCATATCGATGTCAGATATGAATAGTACACAGAGAGACTCCATTCCCTCTTCTTGCAAGTGGATGATTCAGCTTGTAGTTGGTATATCTTGGCATAGTGTCTCTGCTCTGAATATGTGGACTTTGCTTGTTCCCATATTTCACAAGCAGTTTCATCTCACATAAAAGTTTTTCTCACCTGTGCCAGCATTGAAACCAAGAGCCATGATATCACCATACTATTTTCTTGGTTCCATCTATCATATTCAGCACTTCCACTCTTCGGTTCCTTCACTTTCCCACTTATGTATCCTATTTTTCCCCTAGCAGTGATGTAGAGTTTTATTCCCCTAGACCATTCAAGGTAATTCAGACCATCAAAGGGAATAACAACCATGGGGAAACTCATATCCATTCCCCCACTCACTCCATTTTGACTTCCAGAAATCCCTGAAGTAGCAGAGTTCTCAAACGACATGGTCAACACAGAATTTTTTTTATCTAAAACCACAACTTAGGATCCCTCCTTATATTAGAACAAAAGGCTCCACACACACTTCAGTTTCTTCCTCTTGATACACGACCAAGGGAAGAAACACAGGAAAAAAGGGGTGGTACTAGTTGCAGATCTGAATCGATCAGCCTAGATTTACTCCTCTGTTCCGCCCAGATTCAGCAGCTTGGAGAAGACACTTGATCGCCCAAATTCAATGGCCACACTCTGATACCATCTTGACAGTAAATCAAATTGAAGATTACAACAGAAGAGGGGAGAAGAGAAGAGAAGAGAAGAGAAGAGAAGAGAAGAAGGAAGAAAGGAGAAGAAGGTTTAGAAGCAATGGAACAGTGTTGGCAGCGCCAGCTTCATTACGACATATAGGGCGAAAAAATAAGGGAAATGACCCTTGTGCCCCTACTAAGTAAAGTTACAATAACAGATTAAAACAAAAAAGATTTAATCAGCCAAACAGACCCTAACAAAATAAAATCAATTAATTCAACAATATATATAGCAACTGCAACTGAACCATAAAGAAGTGAACCACTGTTCGTATTACATTAAAATACATTTTGCTCAAATGGAGGAGAAAATTAAGCACAAATGATTGAATAAATTGCAACATTAAGTGTTAAGAAAACTATCCTTGAATGTTGTAGTTCACTGACCTTCATGTTTGAAGCAACATTGACCACATAATCAATAGGAGGGATTTTGTCCTGATAATGGAACACTGTCTCACAAATGGCTGAAATCTTGTGAACAAAATAAATTTTCTCAGAAGCCATAAATATGAAATACAATGTCGAGTATCCCATATCACAAGAAAGGCAACACTATCGCATGAATGTAAAATAAAAGAATCCAATGCCAAAAGAACTCAACAAACATAATCCTAATATTGTCATTGCAACAAAAAAAAAATCTCAAAGGTACTAATTTCTTATAGCAAAGTATAAAATCATCACATTAAGATAAGAGGTCAATGCTATTTACTCTTTTTATTTTTTTTATTTTTGCAAATAATCTTATGTGGATAAATGCTATTTTTTAGGATACTGAAATCATGCTTTTTAAGCTTCTGTTTCATTAGGCATTTTGCCATGTCCAAATAGGGATTTTTGAAATTCACTTGAAATTTGAAAGGAAAAATATGAGGAAAGTGGGAAAAGGTTAAAAACATCCAAAGAAATGTAGGATTTACTTATGGAACTCTAAAGAACTTTATAAAATGTATTATTACATACTCAACTCAACTAATATTTGCACTAACCATATGGGGTCAGCTAGGGATGCAAATCAGGGTATATCCAATTCCGATACAATACTATGAACAGAAGATCTGATCCGATCGGATCTCATAAACATTGATTTGAATTCGAATCCGATGAGGAAGTCGGATATTTGGATCTGATCCAATCCGATTTAATTAAAAAGTAAATTATTGAAAGAAAATAAAATATAACAATTTAAATAAAGAAAAACAAAAAATACGAGTATCTTTTCAACTACTTTCATCATATATATACATGTTTTTATAAAAAAAATAAACAATATAACAGATTTACAAAAGTGCAATATAAATAACATATTTTTAAATAAATAAATAAATAACATATTTATATCGGATCAAATCCTCTCAAATCAGATAGGGGTGATCCAAATTCGACCCAATTTTTTATCAGGTCCTATTATCCAATCCAAAGATCCGAAATGGGGATATCTGAATCTGACAAAATAGGATCGGATCGGATCATGATCCAATCCATTTGCACCCATAGGGTCAGCTACATGAATTTTGTTCCACTATTCCACTCTGTTTAGTTCCATATTGTATTGTTACACATTCAGGACCTAAAAGGTAAAAGTCCACTATGCACAACTAATAGAAGATTAAACATTTTAAATAGATATTCATAGGTTCCTTATTTCCCTATACAAGTTGGGTCCATAAATGATTGTCAATACCCATTTAAGACCATCTTCCATATTTTTTAGTTTTATTGACCATGTGTATCTCCCATGAACTCCTTCATACATTCATAGAGTTTCCATTCCACAAAAGAATTATGTCCCCTAATGCCCCCAAAGATGGCACCATGGACCAATTGATGTTCCCACATGCCCATACACTTTGGACAATCGAAAATCAATTTCTGCTAATTTAGATTACTGGATCATTACAACGTCAGGCATCTCTTGTCCAAGTGAAAACTTGACTGTTTATCTCTTCCTTGAACTCATAGTCCTCTAATATTCCAGTTTATGATTTTCATGATTGCTTCTCCACCTTACTCAAATTTCCTTCCTTTTTTTATTGTCCTACTAAGCATTTTTTTTCTCAAGTGAACTGTCATGAGATGTGCTTTATTTTGTATTTTGTAGTGCAAGGGTATTTTTGTCCTCACACTTTATTTTTATGATTTAATCACAAGGGTAAAGTGGGCACCTCCACTTACCCAAGGCATATTTATGTTCTCTTTTCTTCTCTCTCTTCTCTTCTCTACTTTTCTCTTCCTAGATTTTTTTGACAGATCACATGGTATCAGAGCATAATCTGTCATAGCAAAATCTGTTTTCTCTTATTCTTCTTTATTTTCTCCTTGACTGACCATTTTGACAACGTGAAGAGGTAGAGACAAAAAGATATCTGATCTGATTGCCTCTGCCTTTCTCCTCTAATCTTTTCTTCATTTGTAAGTCCAATTTTTATTTTTTCTGGATTGCTTAAGAGATCAAAGCATGTAAGAGGATCTGGCTACCATATAAGGAAAGTTTCTGCTGTGTTCGATCTGGACAGTTTTGAGAGCCTTATGGAGGGTTGTTATAGTTAGAGAAGGTACTGGAATGTGACCAGGCTTTATTTTCCGTTGCAAGGAAGGTTTTCCAAGTAATCTAGTTATGTTTTCTATTTGCCAAGTGAAAATCGAAGGGATTCAGCAAGGTTGGCCAGACTGTGCGTGCAATAATGGTTTACAGTGATAGTGTGTGCATGGTGCAAGTGGTTGCAGCTCTCAAGCAAGATTTTATGATTCAGCTTTGTTCCTCCAAGTACAGTTGGTGTGCTGTTTTCTTGGACTGTTACAGTCATGTCACTACGTGTGACCTGAAAAAGGGTTGTTTTTGCCTTTTAGGTTATTTGGTGGTGTTACTCATCTAGTAGTAGTGTTTCAGCAATGTCTTCAGAGTTCTGTCACTTCAAACTCTTCTGGGGGACATGTTGGTTCTGGTAGTGGAATGAACAGCATAGGTTTTCCTGTGTCCATTGTTCTCCTTGATGGACTGAATTACTTGGAGTGATCCAAAGGTGTGAAGACGATTGTTGGAGACAAGGGAAAGCTGGGGTATCTCACTGGGAGGTCAAAGAAGCCTACTACTGAAGGGGTTGATTATGATAAGTGAGAATAAGAGAATTATATGATAATGTCTTGGCTTACATACTTAATTCATCATGCTCTTAGAAAACACTTCACACAGGCTGAAATGGGCAAGGAGATTTGGAACCAAATAAAGTCAACAAACTGAGAGCAAAGGCATTTTGCTTGGATCTACCAACTCCAAGTTGAGTCATCAGCTTGCAAACAAGGCAACAAATCTCTAGCAGCCTACTATTTGTCTCTTACTTCCATGTGGAAGGTGTTAGACCGTTAGAAGACTTCATTGGAAAAGTGAAGAGGATGCTTCAGTCTATAGAAAGTTGATCTCTCAAGAAAGGGTGTTTGCATTCGTGGCAGGTCTGGATTATGTTTATGAACCCATCTGGGTTCAAATTTTAGGTGGTAAGGGGCTTTCAGCTCTTAAAAAAAGCGTTTATCGTGGTTCATTCCAAGAAAACTAGGAGGGCTTCTATGAATTCAACTGAGGAGAAGGTTGCTTTATGTCTAAAGGTGAAAGCAAGAAGGCTAAGGTACAAAGGAAAGGTGAATATGATAAGGACAAGCTTTGGTGAAGAATTTTGCTAAGATTTGATTAGCAAGCCTAAGAAGTTTCAGGGGAAGCAGAATAGAAAGCCTAATGCAACTATTGTTGCTTCCTCCATGACCAACCAAGAGAGACAACAGTAGCCAAGTTGTTGCTGAATTTTTGCCCAGGATATGGTGGGGTTCTCTAGAGGGCCAACAGAAATCCTCTGGAGACAGGCAAACACCTCCTTGAGACAGGGGAGGGCAGACTCACCTAGTATCTGAGCCCTCACCGGTTCATATTTAGGCTTCAATCCCACCAAAAATCTGGTTACATCAAGCTGCTCTCTCTGTTGTTGCTGAATTTTAACATCAGATGTAAGGGGGTGATACACACTCAACTCATTCCTCAAATTTCTCAGACTAGCATAATACTCTTCAAAACTCTGGTTACCCTGTTGCAGACTAAAATACTCTTGATAGAGCTAATATACTCTGGTGGTGTTATCCTGTCATGAATAAAGCTTTCTTGCATGATCCCAAATTTCCTTGGCTGTCTAAGAACAAGAAGTTTACACTAATCTTAGGTTCCATACTGTTTCACAGCCAAGTCATAATCTGTGCATCTTCTTGCTCCCAATCATCATACTCCTAGGAATCAAATGGGGTTTTTCTTCTCTTATATGCTTTACTTTCTTCTTGGCTCTAAGAAACACCTCAACAGATTTGGCCCAAGGAACATAATTTTCTCCATTCAATTTAATTGAGGTCATCTGTACATTCAAGTAGTCTTGAGGGATCATAACCGACTTACGTTCATTATCTCCCATGGCTGTAAAAAAAAACTTTTTTTTCTTCTGTTTCAACCTGCCTTACCCAGTAATCACTACACTGCACTCCAACAACACTGTACTCCACTCCTCAAGTTAATCACTCACCACCATACGACTGACCCTTGCTGAAACATACACTGTCATAGGTTTCAGCAATGTTAAGCCCCACTATTGTCACTTTCGGCACCTCACAAACACATCACACACAAGAGTACCACAATCTGAACCTACCACCAGACGACTGATAATAAGCCTTCGACCCACTCATCTGAACCTACCACGAAACCTACTGTTGCAGCCCTCTTCGTTCCATCGATTAGAGGGTTCTCTACCAATCACCTGAAACCACAACTTCACACCCAACCGAATACATTAGAACCTCCAGAATGAAGATATGACAACTCCCTTTCAGCCCTTTTACGAAACTCCCCAAAAAAAAAGGAAGAAAACTGAGAGATTACAAGCTGGGGTGCACTGAAAGTCGAACAGATCTGGACTGACTTAACCTGGCTCTGATACCATGTGATGATTTATATTTGTCAGTTGCAGATCTGAACTTGATGTAAAAGAGAAGAAGAGAAGGAGAAATAGAAGAAGAGAAAACCTGTTCAAACTCAAGAGAAGAGAATACATCTAATTCTCTCTTAGATCGGCCAGGATATATAGTTTACTAAAATAAATAGCAAATGACTTTTATGCCCCCTATTTAAGTTGGGACACATAGCACTAACTAAAAGACACATCACCATGTTAATAAAACTCAAATGACTATTCTACCCTTATTTAGTCAACACTAACAGTTGTATTAACATTTTCCCCTAATTCTATTGTGTTTCAGGATTTGACTTGGAGAAATGATTAATAGAGTACTCATGACAAATGGCCTCTACATTTTGGACTTAGTGGCTTCTAATACTTCCAAAGGCACAAGTTTATTGAGTAAGTCAAGTCAGCACAAGGGTCATTGTAATAAAGACTAGATTTATCTCTAGCATTGTCGTCTAGGTCATTTATCTTTTACCTTCTTGAAGACCTTATTTTCGGATATGTTAAAAGCCAGTATCTTTGTCCTCATTGGAATGTCCTACTTATCAATTGACCAAAGGGTCATTGTAATAAAGACCAGATTTATCTCTGGCATTGTGATTTAGGTCATTTATCTTTTACTTCCTCATTGGAGTGGCCTACTTATCAATTGAGTAAATATTATAGAAACTCATATCCTCTTATTAATAAAAGAGTTTATTTTCCTTTTCATATTATGCACTTTGATGTTTGGGGCCCTTGTTCAAATAAGGCAAAAAGCAGTATAGACATTTTTTCAATTTTATTGATGATTTATTTACATTACACATGGATAGTTTTGCTATGGTCTAGAGATGAAGTTCAAAAGGTTGTGAAGAACTTTGATCTTATGGTTTTTACACAGTTTCACATTGATACTTATATCATAAATGCAAAAGTATATTTCACTAATGATGTAAATGCATACCTCCAACATAATGGTATGTTACATCAAAGTTCATGTCCTCACACACCACAACAAAATGGTGTGGAAGAGAAAAAGAACAAACACTTGGAGATAGCTTACTTCTGCAGATGGATGTTCGAAAGCGCTTTTGGGCAGATGTTCTCACCGTGGCTTTCCTTATAAACCACATACCATTTAGACATTGCAATTTAATTTAGGGCCCACATCAGTTGTTCTTTCCTTCATCTCCTTTGTCCTCCATTCCTATTTGTGTGTTTGGGTGTCAATGTTGTGTAAAACCTGTCTCCCACTTTCGATAAGTTTGACCTTCGTGCCATTCCATGTGTTTTCCTTGGTTATTCTACCTCTAACAAGGGGTACAAATGTTATGATCTTGTGTCCAAGAAAGTCTATATCTCCATGGGTGTCTTGTTTTTGAATATTGTCCTTTCTTCCCTACATCACCTTAATGGGAGAGTAGTGGTGAGATGAAACATGTTCTTTCTTTTCCTATTCCTACTCAGCCTTCTTAGCAGCAGTGGCAGTTTCTGCCTCAACGACCTCCTTGGTTCTACTCTTGTCATACTTGGCATCACAAAGGCCAGTTGTCAGATCAGCCACTAGGTATAGGTGTGGAGCTGTACGAAGTGCTTCCAATGCCATCAAACTCTCACGAAGCATATCCTCACCTTAATCATCCTTCAAGTACTTCTAAGCCCATTCCTAATGACATTGACCTTCTCATTTCTCTTTTTAAGGGTGTAAGGTTTATTGCCCACTTTACTTCCACTGCTTCTTTATCTCCCCATTACCGTGCTTTTATATATACTATTAGTAATGTGTTTATCCCTAAAAGTGTTGCAAAGGCTTTGGAATTACCTGAATGGAAGAATGCTATGTGCGAGGAGATTTATGCCTTCCATAAGAATCACACATGGGATTTTGTCAACCTTCCAAAGGGAAAGAAGTTGATAGGTCGTAAATTGATGTTCATTGTAAAGCTTAATAGCTGCTGGTGGCTGTAATAGCTTCTTGAAGGAATAAGAAAGAAAATAGGGAGAGAAAGAAGAGAGAAAATACCTGGAATCACTCACAGGGTGCCTAGAAGGCTAGAATCACTCAAGAGCATGGAAATCACTCACCATAGCTAGCATAAGCTGAATAAAACTCAATAAACTTCATTGCCTTTTGTGTAAAACGTTCATACATATTTATAGACTCTAACTCATAATAATCCAAGGAGTACAACTGTTAGACTCATAAAAGTCTTAGGAGTCAAACTATTAGACTCAATAACATAGTTGTCAAGGCGACGCCTAGGCGACAAGGCGCCCTTGGAGGCTCGCCTCGCCTAATCGCTAAGCAGTTTTCTATAATGTGTTAGACAAAACTTTTATATTCTTAATTTCTTGAAGTTATAATTTTAAAATAGACATTTTTAAACTAAAATATTCATTTTGTGTGTTTATATACTAATTTCTTTTTATTATTTTCTTATTTGTTAGGGTTTAATCAACACAAACATTGCTAAATGCTGTATTGAACCCTGAAAGACTTCAAAACCTGAACCAATAAGGAAGAACTTAACAATTTTCTTCTTCCAACTTTTCTTTTCTTCTTTTCCTATAACAGAAATAAGGGTTCAACACTTAATTTTTTGAAATTTCTTTTCTTTCTTCTTTTTTTTCTCATGAATATGTTGATTTTCTATACTTTAACATGAAATTTATACTTTTCTCATGAAAATTATGGATAATTATTAAAGAAATATGATTATGGAACCTAGGTAACTACCCTAGGATACATATTTTTACTTAAAAAAAAACCATCGCCTAGGCAACTAGGCAACAAGGCACCCCCTTGTCGCCTAGCCTCACCTTGGCGCCTTGAAAACTATGCTCAATAATCCTACTTATGCAATGACTCTGAAATTTTAAACATAAACAAACTATAAATAGACAATCAAAGCCTATTATTGGACCCTACAGAAAAATTGTAAAATGGTAAAAATACCCTTGGGTGTTCAATTCAGTCCAAATCCCAAGTACCATTACTAGAGTTCAGCTTCAGTCAGGGCAAAGCCCATTCGAGCAGCCTTTACTGCCTTGCATTGAGAATATCTCCCCACTAGCGTGCTTTATTCCATGGGGAGATATTCTCAATGCAAGGTTGCAAAAGGGTGTTAGAAGGGTGTGGGCACAGGCTTGCCCTGATGGAAGTCGATCTCCCATTACTATAGCATATCAAGACCTGTTGTAAGGCCTTCTTTCTAGAATAAGTCTTTAAGGGTGCTGATCGGTTCCTATCATCTCTCCCCAGCAAGTTAAGAGCATGGTACCTTTCGTAAAGATCTAGATTGAGACGATGAAAGTCTTCTGCAGTGATCCAAGAACTCTCAGACATAGGCTTGCCATTCTACTTGACAAGGAATTTCAGATACCCTCCCATAGTAGTAGATATTATTTCCTCACCTAAAACATCCTTTGGAATGTCATTTGGAGCTGCAATAGTCGGCAACTTAGGTACAGGACTCTTAAAAGAATCCACATGTCCATGATAATGAGTTAAGTCCTCAACGTTGAAGATAGGACTAATTCCCATGTCATCCAGCAACTGTAGAACATAGGCATTAAAACTTATCTTCTTGAAGGTTTTGTAAGGTCCTACACTCTTTGAATGGAGCTTCTTGTACACACCATTAGGAAGACACTTTAGTCGTAAACGTACCATAACCATGTCTCCTTGATAATTTGCCAAGCGTTGACAAATATCAGCTCTATCCTTGTATAAATCATTGATCAATGCAATTTTTCTCCTAACATCATCATGTATCTCTCTTATGTGCCTAGCAAAATCTTATGCTTCAACGCTAGTATATCTGGTGATAAGGTAACTTAAGTCAATTGGTCGCTTAGGCTGAATACCAGTCACCACTTAAAATGGACTTCTTCCTGTGGATCTATTTGTTGAGCTATTATAAGTAAATTCAGCTATTGGAAGCACTAGATCCCATCTAGAAGTATGATCACCAACTAGACACCATAAAAGATCTCCCAAGCTTCTATTTACTACCTCAGTCTAACCATCTGCTAGGGGGTGAAACAATGTAGAGAATTTCAACTTGGTATTGAGTAGTTTCCAAAGTGTCTTCCAAAAGTAACTCATAAACTTGGTGTCCCGATCTGATACAATAGTAGAAGGCACTCCATGAAGCCAAACCATTTCTTTGAAAAATATAGTAGCAATATGTGAAGCATTGTGTGTTTTGTTGCAAGGTAAGAAATGAGCCATCTTGGAGAACAGGTCCACCACGACATAGATTGTATCATGACCCCTAGCAATCTTAGGCAATCCAAGGACAAAATCCATGGATAAATCTTTCTGTGGTTTCCAGCTACAAGGAAATAAAGGGAAAGTTTGTTGTTTGAAGAAACCCTTCTATGGCCTAAAACAATCCCCCAGGGCATGGTTTGAGAGGTTAAACAAGGTAGTCCAACAGGTTGGCTTTGTGTAGTGCCAGGCTGATCACACACTATTTGTAAAAAGAAAGGGTAATTTCGTTGCCATTTTGATTGTGTATGTGGATGATATTGTGATTGCAAGAAACTAAGAAGAAAAAACATTAAAAAGTTAAAAAAATTTCTTACCTTACAATTTGAGGTTAAAGATCTTGAACCTCTGAGGTACTTCCATGGTATTGACATTGCATATGTGGATGATATTGTGATTGCAAGAAACTAAGAAGAAAAAACATTAAAAAGTTAAAAAAATTTCTTACCTTACAATTTGAGGTTAAAGATCTTGAACCTCTGAGGTACTTCCATGGTATTGACATTGCATGGTCCAATAAGGGGATCTTTATCTCTCAAAAGTACATCCTTGACTTACTGAACGATACTAGAAAACTGGGATGTAAAACAGTAGATACCCATATGGATCTAAACCATAATTTTGAAAACTGAGGGGGAGACACTTTCAAATGTTCAGTAGTATCAAAGACTCATTGGGAGGCCCCTATACCTCTCTATGACCTGGCCAGATATAGCGTTATAGTGTTTATAGTGAGTGTCTTAAGCCAGTATATGGTATGCATTCACTAAAATCATCTCATTTCAAGGCTTTAAAGAGAATTCTTTCTTGCATCAAGAGACATTGTGGTAGGGGCTTCTCTAAACTAAATAAGGCCATATTAGGTAAAGGGTTATATTAATGCTAATTGGGCAAGTTCTATTGATAATAGGTGGCCCACCATTGATTGTTGTACCTTTGTAGGGGGCAATTTGGTCACTTGGAAGAGCAAGAAATAAACCATGGGGGCAAAGTCAAGTGCAGAAGCTATTTATAGAGCCATGTGCTCATGTATTTGCTATCACTATAACCTACTCCAGCAGGAGTAGCAGCTAACATTGAAAAGAAAATGAGAGAATTTTTGTGGAAGGGTTGGAAAGAGGGAAAAAAGAAATTTCTCCTTTGATGACAAGGGAAGACAATCCAAAGTCTCTTGCAATCCGGAGTCCAGCTAGCACTACTAACACTTCAGCCTTTGTAGAGTCTTCCAAAACGATTGGACCACTATAAGCCCATAGTAAATTCCCACCCCTTCCTTCCCTTAAACGCATCCCCATTCCAGCTAAACCAGGGCTCCCAAGGGCACTTCCATCAAAGTTCAGAATCACCTCCTCTTATACACTTGGCTTGAGGCTGCTTGTTGCTTTTAGAGAAGCTGGAGAAGAAAGCAAGATCTCCACTGTGCTTCTCTGAAGGACATTCAAGGAAACACCTTTGAACTCCTCTGAGTTCAGCGCCCAAATGTTGCACAAAGTAGAAGATGTGAGATAACAGTTCACCCATAGTTTTGGCTTTATTGTTGAAGATTCAGTTATTTCTTTTTCCTCCCATACCCCCCCCGAAAAAAAAAAAACTGCCTGAACCACAATGTGCCAATACACTATTCCCCTTTTTCCAAGGCCTCTTCCTTGTCATTGCCAAAGGAGGTCTTGAATATGTTCAGAAAAGACCCAGCTGTATCCTACTAGGTTTAGGAAGAAGCACCAAATTTTCCTTGTTTCTGAGCAATGTAAAAGGTGTTCAGCCGTCTCGCCATTCTTTAGGCACATTATACAATTATGGGGGAGATATACCATCTGCCTTTGTTTTTCCACTGTAACAAGTCACAAGTGTTTATTTTTTTCAAACAAGCCTCCCATACCAAGAAGGAAACTCTAGAAGGAATATGGGAGATCCAAATCCGTTTGGCAGGAAATTTAGAGGTGCTGACTTCTGAAGTTAGGGTCCTGAAAAAATATTTGGTTGAGAACTTCCCAGCTGGATGAGATTTCTAGATTCTTTGGTCTGATTTGAGGGGAACAGGTAGACTTCCCTTAAGGAATGTAGCAGATCTGCCAACTCAGATATTTCTACATCCCTTAAAGGCCTTCTAAGACTTGGGTTCCAATAAGGAGTAATTGGGGATACTTGGATACAGGTTGCAGCGGTGGCATTTTGGGCTTGGGAAAGATTAAAAATAAGAGGAAAGGAGTTGGCTAATGTGTTGTCTCCCCACCACAAGTCAGTCCAGAATTCAATATTATATATCATGACAATTGTTCTATTTATGTTATACACCCACACAATGACGTTATGGATAAAAAGAAAACAAAAAACAAACTTTCGAAATTATGTAAATGTAATTAAATTATAGTAGAGAATCCTCACTGAATTATTGATCAAAAAAATCCTCAACTGAATCTTATTAATGTTTATAAATATATATATATATATTAACAAATTTGGTAATTGCCCTTGTTTTAAACCCCAAAATTTACTCCAGGTGGAGGGGGCACCTTAAAATACAAAATAATATGCCCATAAAACCATGCATGTCTAAAAATTCAAAATTCACATACCTCATCAAATATCCATTTCTTAACACCAGATTGTTGTAAGAGCAGAATGTATTTGAACAATAATCCTACAATTTCTTCCATGTGCTCTGTAATTAAGTTTATAAAGTCAATATCATTCACAAAATGTTTATCATATTGCTAAAATTTCTTCAAGAAAAAGAAAAAACAGAGTCTTACTTATTGATTAGAAAACAGGGGTAAAAACATAGTCTACTAGGATTAATTTGACCTATCTCAACATAATGATACACGACTTTAGCTTGTGGAGTCTGCAGGCATGTCAGGTCCCTTCTTCACTATATTTTGTCATTATAGTTTACAAATGGAAGCTCATGGGAAAAAAATGAAATCTAACACGGTACAATTCAAAGTTAATATAGTATAGATAGATAAAAGATTTACTAGGCAGGAAAAAAGATATCAAGAGAACTACTTAGGACACATGAAACAAAATAGTTGATGCATCAAGACAAAGAACTAACCATGACCAGCATCAGTAAGATCAATAACAACTTTAAAGAAAGAAAATCCGCAAGTCCAATCCCCTTCACCTGCTGACAAACCTGTAGCCCATCCTGCAAAATTTCAGAAGTATCCAGATCACAACACCTTCTTTGAAAACAAAGATGCAACCACAAGTACAATACTGAGGGGGCAAACACTAATGTGGCCTTTTCTTGCAAGACACAACAAGCACACATGAGGGAACAAACATTAAAATGGCCTTTTTCAGGATCTCACAAGTCCTGATCAAGGTGATAAACCTCCTAGCAGAAATACTGACATGCTTAGTGAAGACAAGTGGGTATGGAAATGGAGTAAGGATGGTAATTTTTCAGTCAAAGTCCTTATCATCTAAACTTGGCAGTTCTGGGCCTGTTATCTTTCCCTGTAAACAAATCTGGAATGCAGTTTCTCCCTCTAAGTCGAATTTTCTGGTGTGAACTATGGTGCTTAATAAGTGCCTATCAAAAATCAGCCTGGAAAGGAGGGGTCTGCATCTCTCAAACCTTGCTTGTGGGCTGTGGGGACTGATGCCTGAAAGTACAGATCATCTAAGCATACATTGTTCAATTTCTTCTAGAGTGTGGGAGCATTTTTTAAAAGTCTGCTAGAGTTTGTTGGGTCATGGCGAGATCAGTCAAAGACCTCCTATGTAGCTGGAATCTGGCAGGGTTAAGGAAAAAAGGAAGACTAGTCTGGAAAACAATTCCTGCAGCAATACTGTGGATTTTGTGGTCGGAAAGAAACAATTGAGTTTTCTCTAACAAGTCAAAAAGCCCAGATGAGCTAGTTCAGCAGTCAGTCAGCAAGCTGATCTCCTGGATGTTGGTTACTGCTGATTTTAAGCACCTGAATGTAGCTGAGCAGTTTAGCTCTCAGTCCATTTGGAGTCTGTAATTATACTTGTTTCTGCGCTTCTTCTGCCCAGGAATCTGTTGTACTTTGTTGTTTCTATGAAATAAAACCTTACCTTACCTTTTCAAAAAAAAAAAACTCCTAACAGAAAGAGTTAATCATGGGTGGTAACAAGATGCTCCAAATTTCCATCACTGAGAAAGTCTGAATCTCTGAGAGGAAGGAGGGGGGGAGGAGGACCTTGAATAAAGAGGCAGAATAGAAGGCAACTCACTTTCAGGATCCTATAATCAAGCTTGGAAAAATCAACGGACACAGAGGGCAGAGAATTAATTAGATCCGAAACAGTGAGTATTCCATGATCCCTAAGACCTCTTCTAAAACTAAGGTTCCAATAGAACCTAGAAGAGGAAAGGAAATTAGAGATAGCTTTGTTTTTGAACAAACAATAGCTAGCTAATCCAGATTATGTGAAGTAAACAAATGATGATTATGTGAAGTAAACAAACAATAGCTAGCTAACCCAGATTATGTGAAGTAAACACAGAGGGCAGAGAACTTACTGTTGCAGAAAAAATGATGGAAGAAGCATCAGCCTATGCTCCATAAATTAACTAGCTCACCAATGTATCAAAAGTTGTTTATCGAATACATGAATGATAACCTATGATAACCAAATAACTGTGCATGCCTAGCACACCAGTGTCAAACACAATTTGTACTTGATACAACATTGTATACTGCATGAACACTTCTACATATACTCTAGCATTAACATTTCTAATATGTAAAATGTTATGTTTTAATAAATCAATACTATAAAAATATCTTTGTATGTTAGAAATGAAATTAAATTTTATAAAAATCTTTATGTTAGAAACCAAATTAAATTTGGCAAGATATGTAGCTCCAAAATCTTGATATAGAAACATAAAACAAGCATATTTCATGGGGCAATCATACCCATATTTGTGTTCCAGATTTTAGGAAATGGAAAGTCATATCCCCATTTCCAATATCCGTGTCCATACCAATATCTATACCTGGGTATCATGGATGATGAAAAAGGATGCAACATGACCATATCCCCAGCTTTTAATTAGATGTAACATATAACTAACCCAAGTTCTAAAATATAACATCAGATCAAGATTCAGCTAACAATATTACCGAACATTTACGATATAAATTTCAAACATCAAATTTCTAACAGAGGAAACTCCATACATATAAAAAAATGTAAACTAAGAGAATCAATGGTTTAAAAGATGAAACGAGAGGACTATTGAAATACATATATACAACTCACCCAATTTTTTCAAGATGAAAAATAGAGATCCCTCTCCTTCATGTCCAATAAGGTGGCCAAGATACCTACATGGCCCTTCTTTATAATAATGAATACTTGGAGTTATAGGCCATATAATTCTCAGCTTGTGACCTTGCTTTATTGGGACAGCTTTGACAAGAACCTGAATGCATAAAATGAAATACAATCAACATTGAAATAGACAGGTTAAAATATTGAACTATTATTTCCATGGGTAATAATACCCGAACAGATTAATAGCTACCAATAAATAAAGTGATAAACTTGTCTATATTTAAGCATGTTTCTTTGTAATCTATGAATACCTGAAGATGTTCAGGTGTGCAAGGCTGCCCAGGAAAACTGAAACAGCTTCGGTTTGTATTTTGAATTTCCTGAAACTTGCTTTCCACCAAACTTTGAATTTTATCAAGGCTCTCTGGAATTTTCCATAGTGAAGAAGAATTAGTAGGTACTATGTTCACTACATCACTAGTTTTGTCAAACCACCTGGACATAAAGAAATAACAACTGACCTTTCCCATATACAACCAGCTGCATAAGGTTGGCAGAATAGTTCGCTTCATAGAATTTAATAAGCTCACATCTAGTATCTAGCCCTCTTGCTTTTGGGCGGACTTCTAAAGTATCCCAGCTTCCTAAAATCATAACATATCTTCATTAAACTATGATAGGAGGTCAAGGATATTCAGAACCATAGCTATGTAGGGTTTCCATTGTATTGAGAGAGAGAGAGAGAGAATAGTTAAGATTTTAATGTCCATTAGAAAATTTTTTAAATCAGTATTCAAGAGACAGCCTTTGGTCCATTAGCAAACTTTTAGGAAGAAAAACAATAATAACCCAATACATCTTTTCAAAAACAAGCAGTCCCCACAAGGCCTCCAATGGATCAGAAAATTCAAGTTTACCATTAAAAGTAACTATCAGATAGTGTATACCATATTTAGTCATGACCAATGTTCTTTATCGTGCTGGCCTGATTTTTGACTTTCACATGGTTTAAAAGGCTATGGTTCTTTTCACAACATCTTGCAAGTTTTCCAGATTTCTGTCTTTTGTTGTAGGAGTGTTGATTGTTCTTCAATTTGTGGTAAAAGTGGCACACTGTCTTTTCTGGGTAAGGTATTGGGATGGCCTGTTTGGATGAAGGGGCTTTCTAAATTAGCTCAATTCCATCCCATGAATATGGATTCCAGTCCTTCCATGTATAATTGCCTTTAGTAGGAGTTATTTGTGGTTTACTTTGGGTGGTGGGTGCATAGGGTGGTCCTTCTTGAACTCGTATCCGTAAACTTCCCAAGTACCTGCGTTTTTTATTTAACATATCAAGCATATTCTTGAAATAGATAAAAAATTAATCTAAGCTATATAATAATTATTCAGAAGAATATAGAAAATGAAGAAGAAAGCCTTATGTTTCATGCTTCTAAGAATAGCAGTTATATGCCGCAATTCCATCACCTCATTTCTATTATGATTTATTCGACTTTAGGACAATAAACCTAAAACAAAATTATTTGATTTCTAGGTATTTTCCCATGTATTCCAGCTAAAGGTTTATTGCATTACTTACTAGAAGAATAACATTCATTTCACCATTCACACGTTGCCTAAAAATAAACAAGAGAATCCTATCATCAAATTAGGGCTGTCAATGGGTTGGGTCTGGTTCAGGATAGTGTTGAACCATCCTGAACCAATAGGAAAATTTGCTGTTCTGGTCCCAGACCAGACCCTATAGGGTCTATAGTTACATACTCAGAACCAAACTGATTACTAATAGTAATAAGAATAAATGGGTTTTAACCAACAAGACCTGATTATATATAACTCTATGAGACTACAATCATGTTATCTTGCCGATTAATGTGGTTGTTTTACTTCAGCTATGGACCACAACTTTCCTCTGCAATTCTAGATTGTTGAAGATTTCAATGGTTGGTATTTTCTCAATCACAACCTATCTTACCCATTCATGAATTTAGGCACAACCTTGCCTTCTTGACTCTGGTCTACAACCACTGGCTAGGGATCTTTGCTAACCTCTCCATAGTAGACCAATAATGGAAAAATCTTGGGCTGTATGGCAAGTCTTTTTGGGAAGATCGTCTAGTAGCTCTGACAGTCAAAAGACGCATTGAGCTTTTGCATTAAGACCTGAGCAGCCTGAAGCCCATTTGGCTAAGGTGTGTCTTTTCGCACGTCTTTCCGCTCGAAGACGAATAGAAAAAAATGCAAAATCTCCATTTGGAGCTTCCCGAAAATCGTTTTGGGCTTCTCACGTCTTTCTGACACATCGGCTTTTGGCGGCTAGATCTACCGCGAATCAAACAAAAAAAGACTGAATCGCCATCTGCCGAGCTTGTAAATAGCCGGCAGACTACGCGGAGAGACACGCCAAACGGGGCCCTTGATTTTTGCTAACCTCTGACAGTGGATTGCAGTATTGCTATTCTTGGTAAATGGCAAAGCTGCAAACATGCAAAGCAATTTGTTTTTAAACTTGGTTTATTGCAGCAGTGCTGCACTTGCCTGCCATTTCAGCTGATGTGAACAACCAAAGCACATCCCTCACTGCTGGCACTGTGAACAACCACAACCTATTTTTTTGATAAATAATAAAATTTCACTTTATTAATCAAAAAAATAACTCGACCTTGCCGATGTGAGTGAAGAATGAAAAAGACAAAGGATGAAGAGTCAAAAGGGGAAGAAGACAAAGGGGTAGGGTTCATTCAAATGTTTTTAGACGAAAATGAAGAGTCGGAGGGGAAAAGATGTTACCTTTGCATCTTTTTTGAGGATGGGTCTGAAAAGAAATGCATAAACTTGTTTTGAGTGTCAATAGGAGTATTTTTTTGATGGATGTGTCCATTGGACTGAGTACTGAGAAATCCAAAAAGGTCCCAGCTGGCTCATCATTATTGTTATGTTTGAAATATAATAAAATTAATAATATTATATATATAATCAGTTCGAGTCTGAGTCAGTTCAGGACAGCCAAAACCGGTCCCAACCGAATAACAATCGGGACAAAAAACATGGAACCAGGATCAACCCAACGGAAGAGAATATGGAACCAGAACTGATATAGTCGGTTCAGTTCTGTTGGGTAAACCCAACCCATTGACAACCCCTACATAAATTGACCATATTTCAGGGGAAGTTAAGTAAATATCTGAAAGGGATGCTCTTGCATAATGAATATATAAGTAATACTCTCTTCATAAAAATACAATATGTCCAACGGGCTGAACTGAAAGGCTTAATTGCTTTGTCTTTTAGTGGATAAAAATAAAACATATAGTAATCTACTGAACTTCAGCTACAGCCACTAAGGAGCCCTAAGTAATAAGAGAGGCACTGAAAAAGAAGAGAAAGAAATATAAGCCATAGTGTTACTTAGTAATCATAACGAAACAAATACTGAAGCAAGAAAGTGCAGCTTAGTTATCCCAGAAGAACAGATTGATTATGTTAAAGAGAATTTTTTTTCACACCTGTACTGAATTTATGATATGGGTGAGCTTCGGCACAAAGATGTCTCTGAAGCTGTAAAAAATAATCAATGGAGCAGAAAGAAAAAATTAGCCCATGAAATTAGACCATGCATGCATGCTCTAAGCGAGTCAAAAAAGGCAAGGAAAGCCCTCTGATATGGCTGCCAATGCATTATGTGCAAGTCATATGTGAATGTCAAACAGGAATGTTTTCTTCATTCTTTCACTAAAATCAATAATTGTTTTTGACATGTAAAGTATATTTGTATTAAAAAGTATAACAAAATTACAATGATCTTCCTGTACAATGAGGTTGTGCATATCCACATACATTCAAGGACCGTTAAAAACAATCACAACCAAAAAGGAAGAAGAAAATTCTGTCTTCCCTTAAATGTAGCCATTTCCTTAGAGATTCGGCCTCGTCTATGCCATTAATCACTCACCTCCAGAATGCATTTCGGCTCAAAAATCCTTGACCAAAAGTATCTCCCTTTCCTACCCCCTACCCATAGCAGCAACCTTCCATCCATGTATGAGGGCCTGAACAGAGGCTTGTAGGCACCCCTGATAAGAGATAAGCCTATAGGAAGCATATCCATACCTTGTAAGTGAATCTGCAGTGAATAAATAGATGACTGGGAGATTCTTTCTCCACCATGAACATGGGACAAAGGGTATCCAGTAAGTTTACTCCCTTCCTTGACAGCAATTGTTTGGTTAGGCATTTATCCAAAGCTCCAAGCCACAACCCAGGTGAAAAACCTAATCCTTGAGGGGACAGCAGGCTTCCAAATGGCATTACTAGGAAAAGATGAAACAGCAGTTGTTCCCATTCCAATGATAGCACGGTTTTACTCAGAAAAGGCCAGATTTAGACCATTTCCAGCACCTAGAATGTTGAACTTGTAGGGTAACTCTTTGGGAATGACACAAAGACAGTAGACCTGCCACTTGAGACAGCTCCCAATCATTGAAGTTTCCCCAATAAGATGAAACAATAAAAATGACGAAACAGCAGTTGTTCTCATTCCATGATAGCATGATTTTACTCAGAAAAGGCCAGGCTTAGACTGTTTCCAGCATCTAAATGTTGAGCTAGTAGGGTAATTCTTTGAGATTGAAGCGAATACAATAGATCTGCTACTCAAGACGGCTCCCAATCATTAAAGTTTCTCCTAAAAGATGGTGTCCAGGCAATATTCTCCCCATCGAATATGAATCTGCCACTGAAGCATTTCTGTCACTTGCCATCAAGAAAAGGACAGGAAATAGGTCACATAAAGGCCTCTCCCCACCACATGGGTCCTTCCAAAAACTCAGCCTAATCCTATCTACAAGATTGTATTTAACTCTTACATGAAGCAAGGAAATGCTTTTTAGATTTTTCTCCATACACAGCATCCATACAGCTGACTAGAGTCAGCTCCATCCCAGCCATTCTCGTGAAAGCTATACTTATCTACAATTAACCTTCTCCCAAGGCTCATTTGGTTAAAAATTGAAGCCATACTTAGCTACAATTTCTGATTGTTTTTTTTTTCTTCATCAGAAAGGAATATCTCTTTGTGTGTATATGTGTGTATAAACCCCAGGGCTACGCAATACTCATAACGAAGTCCCTCTTACAAGCATATACAGCACCCTTGGCCTTGTGTTAGTATCCAGGTATTATAGGAAAAAATTAACCAACCAATAAACATGACAAATTTTCATCAACTCTCGCTACTTCTTACAAGTGTCAAATCATGCAGAACACTTGATCTTACAAGTCTCCATCAGCTTAGAATCATTAAATAATATTTGGTACAGTATTTGGATAAAGTACATATATATCTCCCCAGGAAAGGGCAGCAAAAGCAGTAAGTGTTAAATCAATCCATACCTGATTCATTCGCCAAGCATCAGACAACAAATTTTTCTGATTCTCTGGACAAGAAGAAAAAGGAAACAACTGATTACTTCAAAACAATTTAGAATATATTGTGATATTAGTGTAGAAACCACTAAATAGCACCTACTTACCAGAATCAACAGCTTTTATTTCCCTCATGGTAGCATCAGGAGACATTAGTGGTTTGATAAAGAACTGTGCAAACCTGAATGATACAATGCATGCAAAGAAGCCATGATTAGAAAACTTTAGAAGGAAAAAAGAACAAAACTAGTTCTAAGAAAGAACAACATCCTACCTATCCAAAGCCTCTTCAAAACAATCAGTGTTAACATCGAAATAGTAATTTGTGTGTTCAGAAGAAGTGAAAGCATTTGTAGAACCTCCGTGCTGAGCATCGGCCAAATAACCACATCAACAACAGAACAACAATAAGAAAAAAACACCATAGAAGATACCCTTGCAAGGGCTGAAGGACCAACAAAATGCAAAATAAAATCGCCAGAAAATGACAAGTATTTTTTTTAAAGAATTATAGCTGCACATGAAAATGCTGTACCTGTAATTTGGGAGATTTATATCTGTTTCTTTTCTAATAAAATCTTGTTATTGCCAAATGCCAATGAAAGAAGAATCTAAAAGTGGGTCTAAATCACTTCCTTTTTGCTACTAGAAAATAAAATGTTCATTAAAAATTTGACAACAAAAATCAGCTGTAGAATTAAATAATATATATACAGTGGGGAAAAGAGAGAGAGAGAGAGAGAGAGCAAGAAGCATAAAGCAAAAGTAAGCAAACTTCTAAGAAAATCTGAATAAGTATCTCCACTATGGTATGGTAGCAATACCTCTGTAATGTACTTCGAATAACTGTCTTCCAATGGATACTTTTCACTAGCATAGAAAAGCATATGTTCTTCAAAATATCAACAAAATACACTAGGATCAGAAGAAAGGCTTCAAAAAGATAATAGACGAACAAGACCACTAATTATGTACAGCTACCAAAGTTCATTGAAAATCTAAAAAATGAAGTTAAGGTACAATTAAACCTTTCATAACATAGAAAAAACAAAAGCATGGAAAACAACATCAAGCAACTACAACCTATCATATAAGTAAGTGAGTTTCAAACAAAATGGAGAAACCTTAAGATAGCAAGCCAGAGACTAAAGCACTGGATAAGACTATCGTCTCACCAAATATGTGACTCAAATTTAAGACTTAAGATTGATCATGCATCAGCAGAAGGATTGCAATAATATAAACAAGAAATTTATCAACATAGCATGAAACTAAAATATAAAATATTCCAAGCATGTCTCGCTGATAATATTTCCAGTGAAATTTTAAAGAGATGCATATCACTTATTATAAGGAACGAAAATGAAATCATCTGTAAATAAGACAATTCACAAAAAGCTAATTTCAGATAATCCACAATGATAAGAAAGTTAAATAACCTACACTGGATATGCCAGGTGCTAGGTGTATCAAGACTATAAAGCTCACTAAGTAATAGCATATTTTAAGTGAACAAACCAAATTATGCACCTTGGAATGGTATGACCACAAGCTGATTCAACAGCCCTGAAGATCGAGCTCCCATAACTGTTCCTTTTGGTATCTTGTCTTTGTTAGAACTTGCTCCCCCTCATGAAAGTTAAGTAAAAGAGAGGATTTTTGTTTTTTTAATTATGTTTTCTTTTTGATGGGGGACAAAAAGCCACAGAATTAAAAAAGTATTACTAACCTTAAGCTTTGATGTTCAAAAATTCACAAGTATTGAGAAAGTGGTTACAAGAGATTATCAAAAAACCTCAAAGAAAGAAATTGAAGAAAAAGGGTTAGATGGTGGACTTGCAGAATGCACCACCAACCATAAAAGTAGTGACTTTGGCCAGTCAAACATTGGTTGATTTGACTAAAATTTCATGAAAGTACACTTACAGTGCACACATCTATAGATTTTCAGCTCATCCGACCTTTGGAAATGCCCCAGCTAAAGGCTTCAAGATAATTGTTTTTCAGGTTCTGCTATCAGCAATCATGATCAAAGTCAAAGTTAACAGATTGACCAATGGACCACACTATCTATGTCACCCACTATGCAATCTTTGTGCAAGTGGGTGTTCACAGTGAAACACAGGGCTGATGGAACAGTTGAAAGGTACAAGGCCAGACTGGTGGCCAAAGGTTTTACACAGGTATATGGAGTGGACTATGCAGAGACACTTGCTCCAGTAGCCAAGATGAACTCTATCAGGGTTCTTCTCTCATTAGCAGCAAATCTTGACTGGGAACTTCACCAATTGGACATTAAGAATGTTTTCTTGAATGGTGACTTAGAAGAGGAAGTGTACATGACCTGACCCCCAGGATTTTGTGCCAAAGGCAGTGAGCAAAAACTGTGCAAGTTAAAAAAATCTTTGTATGGGTTGGAACAATCACCTCAGGCCTGGTTTAGTAAGTTCCACTTAGCAGTTCAACAGATGGGGTTCCAACAATGCCAGTCAGACCACACTTTGTTTGTGAAGAAAGGTGAAGGGAAAATTGCAGCTTTAATTGTGTATGTGGATGACATAGTGATAACAGGAGACTAAGAGGTTGTGATACAAAAACTGAAGAAATTCTTAGCCACTCAATTTGAGCTAAAAGATCTAGGACCCTTATGCTATTTCCTTGGAATTGAAGTTACCCGCTCTCAAAAGGGCATCTTTATTTCCCAACGGAAATATGAACTAGATCTTCTAGAAGATGCAGGCAAGCTAGGGGTGAAACCAATTGATTCACCAATTGAACCTAACCATCAACTAGGAGACAATCAAGGAGAATTCTTGAAAGATGTGAAGAAGTTTCAGAGACTTGTATGGAGACTCTTATATCTGTCTATGACCAGACCTGATATTGCATATGCAGTGGGTGTCCTTAGTCAGTTCATGCACAACCCTAGGACAACTCTCTTTGAAGCCGCAGCAAGAATCCTTAGATACCTCAAGAAATTTCCAGGAGCTGGTTTGTTGTTCCAAAAATATAGACATTTAAAAGTGGAAGTATATACTGATGCTGATAGGGCACGGGCAGACGATGACCGAAAGTCTACCAGTGGGTATTATACCATTATAGGAGGTAACTTGGTCACCTAGAGGAGTAAGAAGCAAAGTGTGGTGGCTAGATCTAGTGCTGAGGCAGAATACAGGGCTATGTCTCGTGGAGTTGCTGAAATCATGTGGATAAGAAACCTATTAGGTGAATTGGGCTTTGCAGTCAACAATCCCATGTCACTATATTGTGACAATAAAGCTGCTATCAATATTACTACTAATCCAGTATTCCATGATAGGACAAAACACATTGAAGTGGATAAGCATTTTATTAGAGAAAAACATGTGAGTGGAGAAATATGCACTCCAATATGTCAACTCAGAGGAACAGCTTGTAGACATCTTCACCAAGGATCTTCAACATGTGCGGCACAATGATTTGTGCGACAAGTTGGGCATGATTGACATCTATACTCCAACTTGAGGGGGAGTGTTAAAATAGTTTATTTTATGTTTCATTTATTATTTTCTGTCTTGTTAGGGTCTGTTTGGTTGGATTAAATTCTTTTTTATTTTCTGTTATTGTACTTCACTTACATCAGGGGCATAAGGGTCTTTCCCCCCTTTTAATTTAGACACCCTATAAATATCAATAGATGCTGGCGCCACCAGTATTGTTCCATTGTTGCCAATCTCTCCTCTTCTCTTCTTTCTTCTTCTCTTCTTCTTCTTCTCTTCTCTCTTATTTTCAATCGGCTTTATTGTCAAGAACCATTAGAGAGTTAACTTTCAATCTTCTAGAATGTACTATTTACAGTAACTCCCCAAAATGCTAATTATGGTAATTCCCATAATTTCTATCTATGGTAAAATCACGACTTACTGTTTTTAGCATTCTTTAGTTTCTTATATTTGGTTTTAGCAAAATTAGAGATTTATAAAAGTGTCCTACTTTGAAAAGTTTCTACATTTTTTATAAATACAACTTGGACTTAAACTCAAAGATCAAGTTGAAACTTTTAGCTTTTGGATCCATATAAGAGAGTCAACAAGTCTTGTAGAGAGAATCCTATTTTTCCCGCTAAGGAGCAAGCAAAGATTTTTTTTCTGTTTCCATTACAGTCAACAATTATTGTAGAAAATATTCTTGCTTCCTAAAGAGATTTCTCCTCTATTTCTTCTTTCAATAAGACCAACCCTGATTTCAAACGCTATACCTTTCATTTCCCCTTTTTACATGTTAAAGGTAAAAGATGTGATCTTTTCAAAGAATCCCTTCTAATGTTGCATCCTGCAACCTTATCTTACAGGTCAACTCCACATAAGCCTTAACTCTTAAGGCCATGACTATAAGCAATGAAAAACAAAATATGGTGATCCCTATGTGACTTTAAAACCACTAGCTCCTTCTGGTGAAACAAAAACATGACATCCAATAAAAAGGAACTCAAAAGACTTACAATGCCAATGGGCATTGCACCATTACCATCGGCTTCTCTATATTTCTTTACGAGTAAAAATCACTTTTAATAATCCATAAAAAGTAAGCATTAGTGCATTACAGACATCCCATAGAGAGGCACAAGGTGTTACCTTTCCATACAAGAAAGTTAAATCATTACATTTAAGCCCAATACAAAAAATTCCTAGTCCTTGCCATCGGCTTCTATTAATCAAAATATATAAGAAAAGAGTAGAAATCTGCTGAATTAAAAAATATGAAAGAAAAGTAGTTTCTTGAAGAGAGAAGGAAAAGAGAAGGTGAAGAAGAGAAGAAGAGAAGTTGAAAACAAAAGAGAGCAATAATCTGGCCGCCCCCTTCACTTATTATTTATACTAAAAATAATAGAACAGTACAAAGACAACTATGCCCTTGAGGGCGGCAAGACATAAAACAGCATATATAACACTCAAAAAACATAATAAAATTTGGACTCACATAACTACTATGGTCCCCACCTCCTATCTAACAACATAAAACATCTACTTAGAAAAACATCATAAAACTGATTAATATTCAACACTCCCCCTTAAGTTGGGAGTAATTGTAACACATTCCCAACTTGCATAGATCAAGTTCAAGCATGTTCTTTACCACCCCTTTAGTGAGAACATCAGCCAACTGCAACATTGAAGAGACATAAGGCAAACAAACTTCTCTGGTCGTCACCCTTTCTCTTATAAAGTGTCTATCAACTTCAATGTCTTTTGTCCTATCATGCTGAATTGGATTGTGGGCAATATTGATTGCAGCCTAATTGTCACAGTATAACATCATAGGTTCCTCTGCTTTCATCCCAATCTCACTCAAAAGAGATCTAACCCAAAGAAGTTTTGAGACACCATGAGTAATGGATCTATACTCGGCCTCTGCATACCTTGCCACAATCGCTTGCTTCTTACTCTTCCAGGAGATCAACTTTCCACCAACAAAGGTACACACTCCTGATGATGACCTCCTGTCATCTAAGCATCTTGCCCAATCTGCATCTGTATAGGATTCCAGCTTCAAATTCTCATGATTTGAGAAAAGAATGCCTCTGCCAGGGTGCTTTTTCAGATATGCAAGTATTCTCTCAATAGCTTCCCAGTGCTGAACCTGGGGTGCATAAGAAATATTTGGTCGTGTCATACACAAATACAGCAATCGGCCCACCATTCTTTGATATCTCCCCACATCCTTTACCAACTCACCATCCACACCATTAATTCTATGATTTGGATCAATAAGAGTGTCTACTGGTTTGGTCCCTAGCTTCCCAGTCTCCCGTAGTAGGTCAAGTACATACTTTCTCTGTGAAATGAAGATCACATGCTTGGATCTTGCAACTTCAATCCCCAAGAAGTATTTGAGCTCACCAAGATCTTTGATCTCAAATTCTTACTACAATGATTTTTTGAGATCATCAATCTCCTCCAGATCATTTCCTGTCACCACTATATCATCCACATACACAATCAGAATTGACACCAAAGCATCTCTCCTCTTCACAAAGAGGGTGTGATCAGGCTGTGTTTGTGTATCCAAAACGAATGAGTGCCCCTCTGAACCTGTCAAACCAAGCCCTCGGTGACTGTTTCAATCCATATAGAGATTTTCTGAGTCTGCACACCTTTCCTTTACCAACATTTTCACAAAAGCCTGTTAGAATGTCCATATATACCTCTTGTTGTAAATCACCATTGAGGAATGCATTTTTGACATCAAGTTGGAACAAGGGCCATGAATAGGTGGCTACTAGAGATAAAAGGATATGAATTGAACTCATCTTAGCTACTGGTGCAAAGGTTTTTAAATAATCAACACCATAGGTCTACCCTTTTGCTAGCAACCTTGCCTTGTACCTCTCTATCTTGCCATCGGCCTTATACTTCACTATAAATACCCATCTACATCCGATTGTCCCCTTGTTTGGGGGGAGATCAACTATTTCCCAAGTTTGGTTTTTAACCAAAGCATCCATCTCATCTTGCATGGTTGTTTTCCACTCAAGTTTGGAGAGAGCCTCATTAACATTCCTGGGGATAGACACAGAATCCAGGGAAGAAAGAAAAGCACGGTAGGAGGGTGATAAGGCACTGTAGGAAAGATGGTGTGAAATGCAATGGGCTGTACACTTTTTCATCCCCTTACAAAGTGCAATGGGAAGATCAAGGTCAGTGGGATCAGCCGCAACAATGGTGTTAGGGACAAGAACATTATCAACAGAAAACATAATAGGCTCAAGCTCAAGACGAATACCTGGAATTGTATCTGCCGAATCTGGAGTTTCAGAAGGACTGATAGAGAGTGGTGTGGGTTGAGGGTGTGTGGAGTCGACCATCATTTGTCGGCGTTGATAATTTTGTGAGGCTGCCCGTAGTGGCTCAGGTAATGAAACTGGAGGTGTAGGTGCTAGTTGAGCTGATGCAGGTGTTGGCTGAACTAATGGAGGTACTGGCTGAACTGATGGAGGCACCAAAGAAATAGGAAGAGGAACAGATTGTGAGTTCTCCTCCCCAAAACTCTCCCCTGAGGAGAACCACTCAAGAAGAAGGTGGATTCAAAGAAGGTAACATCTATAGTGACAAATCTGCTCCTCGACACTAGGTCATAACAGCAATACCCCTTTTGGTTCTAAGCATACCCAAGAAAAACACATTTCTTGGCCTTAGGATCCAATTTCTTGCGATGAGGGCCAAGAATGTGAACAAAGGAAACACAACCAAAAACCCTCAAAGGTATATGAAATATCTCCCCATCTGGAAAAAGAAGACTAAATGGCACCTTAAACCCCAAGTCTGTGAAGGAACACGGTTAATCAAATGCACAACTGTAAGAACTGCATCTCCCCAAAACTGCACAAGAACTGAAGCACACACCATAAGACTCCTTGCCACCTCCACAATGTGCTTATTTTTCCACTCAGAAACTCCATTCTGTTGCGGTGTATATGCACAACTGCTCTGATGAACTACACCATGTTCTAAGAGATATGTGGTCAGGTCCTTCTCAAAGTACACTGGCATTATCTGATCTAAAAGCCTTAGTTCTCACTCCAAATTATGTAAGAACAATCTGGTGGAATTGTCGTACCAAGTTAGGAACTTCATCACGTAATCTCATCAAATATATCCAAGAATATTGTGTATAATCATCCACAAACAAGAGAAAGTAACGGAATCCTCTCCCATGGAAGGGATATGATATGGCCCCCATACATCAGTGTGAACAATATTAAAAGTAGTACTTCTTTTATTACTTGGTTTGAAAGACTGTTTACAATGCTTTCTTAATCGACAATTCTCACACTCCAAAGTAGATAACTGAACAGATTCAAACAACTTTGAGAAAATACATTTCAAAGAACTAAGAGAAAGATGTACTAAGTGATTGTGCGAAAGCATAATCTGGTTCACCGACTCTGACCTACTACTACTGCTGCTACTAACATGATGACCCTGATGTCTCGGAATCTCATCTAGAAGGTAGACTCCATTCACCTCACGACCACTCCCAATCATCTTCTTTGACTCCAGATCTTGCAAAACACAATTACCAAGAAAAAGGTCACGGAACAATTCAAATTTTTTGTCAAAGAACTAACAGACAATAGGTTGGTATGAACTCTAGGGACATGTAAAACAAAAGACAGAGTTACATCATTGGTCACTCTAACCGTCCCCTTCCCAACAATGGGCATATGTGAAAACCATCTGTTGTAGAGAACTGATAGAAACTAAAAATGGTAGGGGCATTAGTCATGTGCTTAAATGCTCCTGAGTCTATAATCTAGGGAGGTCCCTCCTTACCTGAAGTGGATGCAAGATTTTCACTTGCATATGAACTACCTGCATGTGCAAAGGAAGTGTTGTAGTTGGCTCCTGGATTCTGCTGTCCATCAGGAAGGCTAGAGATAGGTGAATCTTTTTACTCATAAGCTGTCCAAACCTCTCCAATTTTGTTCTCACTGCTGCTACTGCAATGGATTCTCAATCAGTTTGGGAAAGAGGGGCCGAAGAGTCTCCTGTAGTGGCTACATTTGCATTTCCCTTCTTGTACCTTATTCGAGCAGGCATAAGACTTGGATGAAGCTTCCAACAAGTGTCCCCCCGGTACGCTTAGGCTTCTTGCAATAATCACACACCAAGTCCTTATTATCTTCCCTTCTAATCTCACTACTCCCCAGCCTCCATTCGGCTTAAGTTTTGTTGTACCAACCATAGCCGATTGATCAATCCCAGGATGTCTCAACATTACATTCCTCCCACTCTCCACTCCAGAGACAAAGGCATAAGCCCAAGAGAGTGTCACACCCTCCCTAGAAAGAATGTGCTGCCTAGCAATGTCAAATTCAGGGTTCAACCCTGCCAAGAACTCAAAAACCCTATTCCTCTCCACCAGTCTATGATAAGTTGCTGCATCATTTACACTTCCCCATACCATAGTTTCTAAGTGATCTATTTCCTACCATAGGGTTTTCAGCATAGAGAAATACATAGCAAGAGGTTTTTCTCCCTGTTTCATACTTATCACCTGATTTCTTAACTGATAGGCTCTGGCCACATTTTGCTTCTAAGAGAAGGTTTCGGTCACTCCATCCCAAATCTCCTTAGCAGTATTAGCTCAAAGGAATTTTTTTGCAAGTAACATAGAATTACCCAGCCAGGACATTACCATGTAATTCTCCTGCACCCATCGGGATGAGTCTGTATCAAGTTTCTTCTCCTTCCAATGAGATACCCTAATTTTCCACGGGCACCAATAACCAAATAATTTGTACCATCAAGTTTTACTATAGTAATGATCCCAGACCCAAAAATTTCACTACTACATCTAACACCTAGTCCCAAAGTACTGGTAGATTTCATCTCGGTATTCCAACTCTCCATCTTACTTGAAACAGTTCAACAATAAGAAAAAATAGATTGGAGACCTCCAAAAAATAATTTAATATCACACACACAAAAACCAACCCTTCCGGAAGAAGAAAACCCTAGCTGGAGAGAAATCTCTCTCCTCCCCACGCCTCCCAACAGAGAGAAGAGTGAACCGACCACTCCAGGAGGCTCAAAAAATTCCAGAAACCAAACCGCCCTCTTCAGAAAATCAAAAGAAAACTAACAATACTTGGGTGCCCAAGATCAAATCAAAAACAAAGAGTCCAACTTTTCAGGGACTCATCCCCGTACTCCAATTCTTCCTGATTTTGATGCCGAACAGTAGATCACCTTCCTGATGACTAGATCCCACCAAAAAATCCAAGAACTGGGCAATCTATAGCAGATTGATCAGCCATTTACTACTTCATGCAGTCGGCTGATCTAGGGCTGCATGAGAATGCTTCTTGAAACCCTAGCCGATGCTCTGATACCAAGTAGAAATCTGTTGAATTAAAAAATATGAAAGAAAAGTAATTTCTTGAAGAGAGAAGGAAGAGAGAAGTAGAAGAAGAGAAGGAGAGAAGTTGAAAACAAAAGAGAGCAATAATCTGGCCGCCCCCTTCACTTATTACTTATACTAAAAATAATAGAATAGTACAAAGACAACTATGCCCTTATAGGGCGGCAAGACATAAAACAGCATATATAACACTCAAAAACATAATAAAATTTGGACTCACATAACTACTGTGGTCCCCACCTCCTATCTAACAATTAACATAAAACATCTACTCAGAAAAACATCATAAAACTGATTAATCTTCAACAAAAAATACATGTAGAAAATACAGGCCTAAATAAGTAAAAGTTAATCTATTCCTTAATCAAAATGTATAAGAAAATGCCATCAAATGCACAAGATAAGCATACAAATAATTTTGAAAGAATTACTTTATTTTTTTATCAGAAAAAGTAGATTTATTTATTAAATGAAATAAGAAAGTAGGGGTGATTAATACAATTTGATTGATAGTACTGTCAATCCCTTCATAACCCAAGTTACAAGGATAACCAAAACAATTGATGCCTCATAACCCCTAGTTTTGCCATGGAATCTCCCAATCCATTTGAACTCAACCTCTAATTCTCTTACTATCTTTTCCACTTCTCTTAGAACGTGCTGAAAGGTCCAAGGGATACGCCTGTTCTATTCTGCACACAAGATGACCACTTATGAGTCTCCTTCCACTTAAATCACTCTAAATCCCAGCTGTTTAGCTAGTCTGAGACCTTGCAACAGAGCCAACAGTTCAGCCTTCAATGAGTTTCCCAAATCAATTGGCCCTGAAAACATTGCCACAATCCTCCTCTCTGAGTTTCTTATGACCCCCCCCCCCCCAAATTCCAACCATACCCAGGTTTCCAAAGGAACTCCCATCAAAATTTAATTTTACTTTATTACCTGTTGGGGGGTCATAAGAAGTCAGTCACTGAGAAGGTTTTGAAGATGTCTAAGGTCTTCACCAAAAAGGCTACCTTTACTTTTATGCTGCCCATCACTTCCTTCAATGTTCTGCTCTTCTCCAAGAAGATTCTACAATTCCTCCATTCCCACACCACCCAGAAAATTGCTGCCTTAGTGGCCCTCCATAGCACTGCCAGATTTTAATCACAAAGAGACAGGAGATTAGTAAATGGGATAGGGTCTCACCACTACCCCTACATAAGGACATGTGAGGAGAAAGGCACACAGAAGACCTACTTTTCTGCAACATATCACAAGTATTCATAGAATTACTTTATTCAAATATAATTTTTAGTAAGCATATCCTCGAATTCTTATTTTTCAGCCTTCCTGAGTCAAACACCTGGGTGAGCATCACATTCTGATTCTCATGTTTAAGTCATCCAAAACTGCATGCCATTCTCACAAAATCAACTCAAGTAAAATATGTCAATATTTCTCAATAGATACAAAACAACAGTTGGTACTAATCATAGTCTAATATGAGCAAATTTATAGCAAAGATTATTAGCATTTCTTTCCTCCCACAATTCCCAAAACCTAAAATATATTGCAATGTACACATTCACATTATCTTCCCCAACTTGTTATTAGGGAAGGGAGAAACCAATTCATTAACATCTCCAACAAGCATCCACTATACGGCGATCAAAAATCAAATAAGCAAAGAAATGACCTACTTAGAAGCAAATTAAAATCGATAGAAAGGTCATTAGACAATCCCCATCTTCCAGCTAAAGAACAAACATAAGGAGTGACCCCTCAATTCTTCATCCAACCAATTCAAATTCCAAAATGCGCTACCAACATGCATGTGAGAACAATTTATATGTATGATATTCAATTTATAAGCATTACAAATTGATTAAAGCGAGTAGCAATGAAAGTGTTTTTTTAACATAGTTGAGACAAGAGGAAAAAAAGAGCACTTAAGATTTTTCTGCCAAATACCAAGAAAATGAGCGAGACCCTCAAGGCCCTCAGGATCGCTAAATGAACCCACACAAACATTCATTGAAGCTGCAACCTGAAACAATTGGCATAAATTAGGAGATGATTCCAAGTCCAACAAAGCTTTGTAAAGTCCTAAAATTAATGAAAAACACAAAAAGTGGAAAGAAAAACAAAGGACACAAGTAATAGAACTTTCAAGTCCTATGGTAGATCTAAAGAACACATCAGTAATAAATCAAGCAAGCTGATAAAAGATTGCATGACAAGCAGGCCTCTTGCAACCTCAGACCACAACAAGCATCTATCTTCTTCGTTGTTGGGCTGTCAAAAGTCTACTGGCAGCCTCTCTTTGACACTACAGTGGATCCCAATTACTCAAGGCATCGTGGGGGTGAAAGAGAAAAGGAGGCTAATGAGGGTTGGTTGCAGTGTTCTGACAGTGAGGAAGGAGAAGGGAGATCCAGCATAGGAAGTGTTGAAGATATGTTGCAATATTTGGGCCAAGGATTCTCTGCACAAAGTACTACTTTTTGGAAATGGCGATTCCTCAGATAACCTAGTTCAAGGCAATACAAAAAACGATGATAGAGAGAAGCTCTTGGGTTAGCAGGAGGGTCATTCTTTGGATCAGTAAAAGGGAGGAAATATAGTTCTGGTGACCCAGACCCCAACTTTCCTCTTGTTGGTTGTGCTTTACAGCAGGGTCTCCTTCTACTGTGCCTTTATCTATTTCCCCGAACTTGCCTCTTGTTGGTTGTGCAGAGACCACGCCCTCAACAGAAAGACTCCAGAAGCTACCTCAAGACTTATCTGATCACTTGGGGACAAATTCCAGGCTATTCGAACAAGAAGTAGGGGAGTTTATTTGGGGTATAGTGATGAAAAGATTTGAAGAGTTGATTACAGGAGAGATCAAGATGGGGACAAGATAGAAAGAGTGAAGGGATGAAATTTACACCAGCAAGGAGATGGAGAAGAGTTTTGAAGATTGAGGCAAAAACGTTTGTCTTGGAAGAAGTTTGGACAAGAAGAGGAATTTCCCTGAAGGTAGTGGAGCTGAGAAAAGCTACGCTGATTCGTGAAGAGAAAGCAATCTCCTGGTTTCAGGGATTCCTGGAGGGAGCGAAGAGAACTTTGAGAACAATAGAATGGAAGTGTAGTCTTGTGGAAGAGGGAAGAAGGTATTCTACTGAAAGAACAGAAAATAAAAAAGGAAGATTTGTGGGTATATACGAATATTATGGAGAGGGTCTGAAACAGTTCACTTGCTTCCCTGAAGGGAGAGGAGCATCAGGTTGGGATAAACTAATACAAGCAATGCAGGATTTTCTGGTGTTAGTATATGAAAGACGAAGTTCTCCAATCAGAAAGGAAGAGGGTCAGAAGAATCTTGAAGAGAAGATGGAACTAACAGACTGGAAAGAAACAAAAAATAAGGGAACCAATATGGATAAGGATGTTCAGATTGATGCAAGATTAGTGTCAATGAGAATGTGGATCAATAAAGCCAAAACAGAGTGGGAGAACAAATTAGTATTATCCATGAGTAAGAATGTTACAGATTGGAAAACCCTGGGTGAAGAGATTCAACAAACCTTGAAGGTATCAGAAATGCTGCAAATTATTCCTATTGATGGGCAGAAGGCTCTGATTTCTTGTAGAAATCCCTGGCCGGGCTTTGAAGCTATGTCAGCAGTAATAAAGCAAGGAACTGCAGTGGTAGGAAGATGGTCCCCAAGTTGCAATGAGAAAACTGTAAACCCAACAGATAGCATTAAGATGAGAATTCTGGGGCTGCCTTATCATCTATGGTCGGATGAGATTTTTAACAGAATTGCAAAGTTATCTGGTGGGGAACTCTCGACTGTGGATGCCTCAGATCTCCAAGCTGTGCTTATAGAGGTGAGTGGAGCGAAGCCAGAACTCATCCTACGTTCTGTAGATGGTTTCTTAGATGGTCAAATGTTCAAAGCTTGGATAGCTTCCTCTGTGGAAGCTCAATGGTGGAATGAAGGAAGGACTGGAGAAGATGAAGCTGACATGGCCAAAACCTGGTCTCGAGGAAACCTTGGAAAGAGAGAAGAACAGAGAAAATTAAGAAGTTTCATGAATAAGGAAACTGAAAAGACTGAGAATTGGAAAGGTGTAAATCAAGCTATCTCTTAGTGTGGTAATTCGAAGCAGCTGGTCAGAGTTTCAATGGGTATGTGTAAAACCTTCAATCAGGCTTTAATGAATTCAAAAGGTGGAGGCGTGGCAGGTTCAAATTCAAACAAATGGCCGGGGGTGGGGACAAATGGGAAAGAAGTAATTCCTGGTGGGCCTTTGAATGGCTTGGCCCAATCACGAGATAAATCAAATACACATGTGATTCTAGTAGAGAATGGGGGGCTGTTGGGCTGATTAGGCCAGGCCCATTAAATCCGACTCAAATGGAAGAAAACGGGGCTTTTGGACCAAATAGGCCTGGCCCATTAAAAAAGAAGTCATGTGATCACTCAAGTGATCATGTGACTACAACAAAAGGTGAAAGTTGGGGGACCATTGTTTGGGTGTATCATTGTCCCAACCTGAAGTTGCAGCGGTCTTTTCTTCCTCCAAACACAATTCTCCAGCAGCAGGCTCAACAAGAAGTTCCAGTTTAGGGCTTGCTTGGGTGCCAAGACTGGTTTCCTGCTCTACCAGTCCAGAGAAGCTAAATCCAATGTACAATAGAACAAAGAACAGGGATGAAACATTAGATTCAAGGTGGATAAGTTTAGAGGGCAGTATGAAAGGAGAGAACTTTGAAGGTTTCAGCCTTGGAAGTGTTCAAAGTAACTGCCACTCTTGACTTGGGGAAGAAGCGGAAGATGGCTTAATACTGTTTGATGACGATCTCTTTACTACACTTCCTAGACTCAGTCCAGCCTGAAAAAGGGGAAGGAAGATAGGCTCCACTTTGGGGGAAGTAAAATCTAAGACAAAGAATAGCAGAGATCTGTGTTCAGAACAAGACCAAATACAGGGTATTAGTAGGGGCTGTAAAGTCAACCCAGAACCTCTCAGTAGAACTACAAACTGCCCTGTTCTCATGGCTAACTATCTAGAGGGTGGTTCTGAAGGTAACACCTCTGACTTTAGCACAACAATTGGGGTTAAGGGGTCGCCAAATCATCCGCTAAATCCTACCTGTTTACAAAAGTCTCTTTTGAACTCGAATTTTGTTGCTACTAATGTTTCTTTTAGTCCTGTGTATGTTGTGCCTACAGGGGAGACTAATCCAACCTTGCAGTCTACCAGTCAGAATGATCAAATGCAAGAAACAGAGGTGATTGGAGATTTGTTTTCAAAAATTGTACACATGGAGATCGGGGATAGACTTTGGGAGCTGATGATTATGGAACTATTTAGAATTCAGGTGGAGGAAGAGATGGTTGAACAGATTGAAAGGGATGAGGAGGGTCAAACTCCTAATCCTATTGTTGAAAATGAAGTAAAGGGTGATGGTAGATTAAATGCAGAAGATGGCTCAAAAAAAAAAGGGGGGGGCAAAGAAAAAGGGTTCCAATAGAAAGAAAGAGGGGAAAGAGAAGCTAGAGGAGCCTAGATCTAAAGGAGCTGGTGTATAAAAGCAGAGAAAGAAAAAATTAAGTGAGGTGGAAAGGCTAAAATGTGAGGTGGATTGTGATAAAGGGAGTGTTGGAAAAAAGGAGAAGAAGAAGCGGTGAGTGGTTTGTTTGTTTAAGGGGTATTTTGTCGCAGTCTCCATGAAATTTAAAAGTTGGGATGTAAGAAGGTCAGGAAGCTTAAGAAAAATAGGAGTGATTAGGGATCTGTTGAGAAGAGAAAAACCAGATATTGTGTTGATTCAAGAATCTAAATTGTCTGAGTTAGATAGGAATTGGGTAAGAAGTATATGGTCAGTGAGAGCCATAACTTGGGCATACACACAATCTTGGGGAGCTTCAGGGGGAATTATAACTTTATGGAAAAATGCAAAGATGGAGTGTATTGAGGAGTTAATTGGGAAGTATTCAGTGTCCATTAAGTTGAAGAGGAGGATGGATGACTGGTAATGGGTTTTAACTAATGTGTATGGACCCACCTCTTATAAGGAAAGGAAGGGACTTTGGGAGGAGTTAGCAGCAGTGAGAGGTCTATGGGAGGGCCCCTAGAGTTTGGGAGGAGATTTTTAATGTCATAAGATTTTTGAGTGAATCAAACAACCCAAATCATCGGGTTACAACGAGTATGAGGAAGTTTACCCTCTTCGTAGAGACCTTTGAATTGCAGGACCTACCTATTCAAAGGGCAAGTTATACGTCAAACTTTCAAGAGGCCCCCACTTGTTGTAAGTTAGACAGATTCCTATTCACAACTGATTGGGAAGTGGCTTGGCGGGGATTAGTAGTTACAGCACTGCCAAGACCTATTTCAGACCACTGCCCAATAAGTTTGACACAAGAGAGGATGGGGGGTGGCCCCTGCCCTTTTAGATTTGAGAATATGTGGCTTATGCACCCTGAATTCTTGCCAAAGGTTAAGGAGTGGTGGGAGAAAGATCAAGTGGATTTCAGATGGAAGGGTTATAGATTCTATAAGAAATTGCAACTGCTGAAAGCAAGAATTAAGATGTGGAATAAAGAGAGTTTTGGAAAGATTGAAGAAAGAAAACAGGAAATTCTCAGTAGAATAGAGGAGCTAGATGGTGAGGAAGCTGAGAGAAGTTCGAGTTCAGAAGAGAGGAAAGAGAGATGGGGGTTGAAAAGGGATCTGGAAGACATTCTAAGAAAAGAGGAGGTTACTTGGAGACAAAAATCTAGAAGTCAATGGCTCAGCGAAAGGGATGGTGTTGAACAAGAACTAGAGAAGAGAGGAGAGGAGAGGAGAGGAGAATAGAGAGGGAGAGAAGAGAGGAGACTCGAGTGGACTGAGAGCCCTCCTTAACTTAGTGGGCGAGAGTTGGTATTATTATTTATACTGGCCCAGTCGTACAACATAAAGACAAGAGAAAATTACAACAATACCCTTGCGGTACTAAACCTGAGAACATAAACAACTGTTAACACTCCCCCTCAAGTTGGAGCATAGATATCAATCATGCCCAACTTGTCACACAGATCATGATGTCTGGAATGGTTTAGACCTGTTGAAGTTTGACCTGCCATAGAATTCTGTCTTGTTCGTTGACTGTAGAGTAAAGTAGACAGCAAGAAGTAGGAGAGGAAAGAAGAAAAGAGAGAAGAGAGAAAAGAGAGAAAAGCTGGTTCGAATTAGGGAAAAAAAGTTAATCCCTTGATTCGGCCAGACCTATTATTATATTATTGACTTATTGAAAAAGACTTGAGTGCCCTTCTTTAAGTAAGAGGCACTCGAACTAACATAACAGTACACATCAGCACACTCAACAAGTACAAAGACTGAAATACCCCTTCACTAACACCACTAACACTCCCCCTCAAGCTGGTGAGTATATATCATATAATCCCAGCTTGTTACATATGTAGTCCACTCTCCCCCGACTCAAGCCTTTTGTAAACAAGTCTGCCCACTGGTTTCCCGTACTAACATATGCAGTTTCTATCACCCCATTCAGCACCTTCTCTCTCACAAAATGACAGTCAACTTCGATGTGCTTGGTTCTTTCATGAAACACTGGATTGGAAGAGATATGAACCGCTGCCTGATTGTCACAGTAGAGCTTCATTGGAGTACTGATGTCATATCCTATCTCCTGTAGAAGGTTCCTCAGCCACACTAGTTCACAAGCAGTATGTGCCATGGCCCTATATTCCGCTTCTGCACTGCTTCTTGCCACAACTGTTTGCTTCTTACTTTTCCATGTTACCAGGTTACCCCCCAGAAAGGTGCAATAGCCTGTGGTAGATCGTCTATCAGACATAGAACCTGCCCAATCAGCATCGGTGTATCCTTCTACTACCAGTTTTCCACCACTTCTGTACAGCAAACCACGACCAGGAGCTCCTTTCAGATACCTCACAATCCTTAGCACTGCATTCCAATGTGGGACCAAAGGTTTCTGCATGAACTGACTCACCACACTAACCGCAAATGAAATATCTGGCCGAGTAATGGTTAGATAGTTTAGTTTGCCTACAAGTCGTCGGTATCTGCCAGGCTCTTCAAACACTTCACCTATATCACTGCTCAGCCTCGTATTTGTTTCCATAGGTGTCTCAGCCGGTTTAGTACCCAACAATCCTGTTTCTTCCAGTAAATCAAGCACATATTTCCTCTGGCACAAATTAATGCCATGCTTAGATCTTGCTACCTCTATGCCCAAAAAGTATTTCAACTTGCCAAGGTCCTTTGTCTGAAAGTGTTCCTGTAGGAATGCCTTCAATCTGTCAATGCCCATTTTATCATTCCCAGTCACAACGATATCATCCACATACACCACCAATATTATTTTACCTGCCGAAGAGTCAAGACTGAAGACAGAGTGATCAACTTGGCACTGTTTCAGACCAAACTTCTTGACCACCTCACTGAACCTACCAAACCATGCTCGAGGGGACTGTTTAAGTCCATAAATAGCCTTCTTAAGTCTACATACCTTACCATCCTCCCCCTGAGAAACAAACCCAGGTGGTTGCTCCATGTAGACCTCCTCGAGCAAATCCCCATGCAAAAAGGCATTTTTGATATCGAGCTGATGGAGAGGCCAACCAGACATAGCTGCAAGAGAGATGATGACACGAACTGACCCTATCTTAGCAACCGGGGAGAACGTCTCCGTGTAGTCAATGCCATAGGTTTGGGAGTACCCTTTGGCAACCAGCCGCGCCTTCAGGCGCTCAAAACGACCATCTGGCAAGTACTTAACACTATACACCCACTTACAACCGACAGCCTGCTTCCCAGGAGGAAGAGCGGTGAGATCCCAAGTGTGATTATGATGCAAAGCAGAGAGCTCTTCTTCCATAGCACGGCACCACTCTGGAGAGGTAAGGGCTTCCTGGACATCCTTAGGAACAACCACGGAGGATAACAAAGATATGAACTGGCGATGGGAAGCGGAGAGGTGGGTAAGTGAAACAAAATTGGAAATAGGGTGAAGGGTGCAAGTACGCTTACCTTTCCGTAAGGCAATAGGAAGATCTAGGTCGGAGGCTGGTGTCGAAGCTGGAGCTGGATCTGTCGACGGTGATGAAGCTGGAGGAGCTGCAGCCGGTACACGTGGGCGATGTGTATACACGTGACGGATGGGTGGACGGTCAACCAATGGTGGCACCGGAGGCAAGGACGTAGGCATGACTGGAACCAAAGGAGGTGGATCAGCCACAGGAAGAGGAAGAGGAGGTGGTGATGTGGGGGAAGCAGCAGCACCGGACCCCACGAAGAACGGAGTAGACTCAAAGAATGTAACATCAGCACATACCAAGGAACGACGAGAACTAGGATGATAACACTTGTACCCTTTCTGAGTTCGGGAATAACCAAGGAAGATACACTTCATGGAACGTGCATCTAACTTGTCAGTCCCGGGACTCAGATTATGAACGAAGCAGACACACCCAAATACCCGAGGAGAAAGCGGAAACGGAGACATGTTGGGGAATAAGACACTAAAAGGAGAACGACCATCAAGGATAGACGTGGGCATCCGATTAATTAAGAAACAAGAGGTGAGCATTGCATCGCTCCAAAAAGTTTTGGGAACATTCATGTGGTGCATGAGGGAGCGTGCCGTTTCTACAAGATGGCGGTTCTTTCTCTCAGCAACCCCATTTTGTTGCGGAGTATAGGTACATGAAGTTTGGTGTATAATGCCATGTTAGTCCAAGTATTCTCGAAAAGATGAAGACAAGTATTCACGACCATTATCAGAACGGAAAATTTTGATGTGAACACCAAATTGATTGCGGATCTCAGCATAAAATTTCTGGAAGATGGAAAATAATTCACTTCTTTCTTTCATTAAATAGAGCCACGTCATTCTTGAACAGTCATCAACAAAAATAACAAAATATCGGTATCCATTATATGACATCACTTTATAAGGACCCCAAACATCTGAATGAATTAAAGAAAAAAGACTCGACACACGGTTATCGACCCTAGAACGAAAGGGAACACGATGGTGTTTCCCAAATTGACAAGACTCACAATCTAAAACAGAAAGTTGACTCAATGAAGGGACTAAGGACTGCAACACTTTCAGCGAAGGATGACCAAATCTACAGTGCCACTGGAGAGGAGAAATGGATGACTGAAGAGCCGTTGACGTTCGTCTACCACCATCAAGATAATACAGTCCACCGGCTTCATGCCCTCCACCAATCTTCATCCCCGTCTTGAGATCCTGAAAAACACACATAGAAGGGTAAAAAGTGATGGAGCACTTAAGTGACTTGGTCAGCTTACTAACAGACATAAGATTAAATGGAAGCTTAGGTACATATAAAACAGAGGATAGGGATACAGGGTCTAGGTCAACATTACCAACACCACAGATAGATGACGTGGAGCCATTAGCAAGGGTAACAGATTGTGATGTTGAGCAATGAGTGAGAGATGAAAACACACCTGGAGTTCCCGTCATGTGATCGGAGGCTCCAGAGTCAATAATCCAGGGGTTGGGTGTGGATGCCAAACAAGCCATACCTGAGTGTGCAAAGGAAGCTGTGTTCTGCTGCGACTTGGATTGAACAAACCTCTCATACTCATCACGAGGAACACTCACCATCTCCTTGCCTGGACCATCTGAGGGAGTAGAAGGCATCGGGTCAGCTGACCGTTTCTCCTGTGTAGGGCTGAAACTGGTGTCACTAGTCATGGCATGGTTGGCCCACGTCGAGGGAGGACCATGTAAGTCATAGCAGTAGTTAATGGTATGTCCATCCAAACCACAGTGAGTACACTTCCGTGGACCCGAGCCACGTCCTCTACCACGAGCTCCCCCTGAATCTCTGCCTCCAGTACGACCACCACCACGGATGTGTGTAGATCCACCACTACCACTCCTGCCAGGCTGGGTTCCTCGAGTCCCACTTCTGCCACCTCGGCCTCTTGACACTGCAAATGCTGATTTATCGGAGACATTAGAGTCCATAGATCCAATGGAAGCCCTCCGAAGACGAGCAAACACCTCCTCTAAAGATGGAAGAGCAGATCCCCCTAGTATCTGGGCTCGTACTGGTTCATACTCAGACTTCAGCCCCACCAGAAACCGTGTTACATCAAGCTGCTCTCGCTGTTGCTGTTGAACTTTGACATCTGAAGTGAGAGGATGATAGACATTTAACTCATTACGGATATTCCTCACATTGGCATAGTACTCCTCAAGGCTCTGATTTCCTTGTTGCAGATTGAAGTATTCCTGATACAGTTGATATACCCTAGTGGTATTATCCTGACCTGAATACAGTTTCTTGGCATAATCCCACACCTCTTTGGCTGTGTCAAGAAACATGAAGTTCACACTGATTTTGGGTTCCATACTGTTCCACAACCATGTAATGATCTGTGCATCTTCCTGTTCCCAGTCTTCATACTCCTGAGAATTAGCGGGGGGTTTCTCCTCTCTTATATGCTTCACTTTCTTCTTCGCCTTCAGAAAAACCTCTACAGACTTGGCCCAAGGGACATAATTCTCTCCATTCAGTTTAATGGAGGTCATTTGGACATTCAGGTAGTCAGTAGATATCATGACACTAGGTTTACTATCACTGTTATCTGCCATTGCCGAACTCCCTTAATTCTGAGCACTGAATTAGGAGCACTACACACTGCACACTACACACAGACACTTCATCGAAATCTGCACACTGATTTCAACAGCTGAGAACTGCAACACCACAAACCCTACTCACCGAAGTCTGTACACTGATTTCAGCAGTATTAAATGTTGAAAACTACAACACCACAACCCCTACTCACCGAGGTCTACACACTGATTTCAGCGATATCAAAAGCTGAAAACCACACTTGTAACACCACCAACATTAATCCACAACTATAGGAAGCTTCACCATTAAGTAGACACTATTGCCATTCGAATCACACACAAACCAGAATAAACCCTAGCATACTGCAATCTGAGAACCCATCATGCGAACTGTACTACACCTCTCATGTATTCCATAACAAAAAAAAATATATAAAAAAAACTTTACCTCATCGCCTGAAGGCCAACCATACGAAGGGCTGAGACACCACTGCACCACACGTACCAGCCCTAACTAGGGCTTAGAAACCACAGCAACCAATCACCAACGACACAATCGGAGGCATAGAGACCTCCTAGGGAAGAGGGCGATCACTCCTTTTCAGCCCTTTTCCCAGTCTCCAACTCACAACTGAGAACCCCAAGTGAAACCCTAATTCGAATGCGCAGAAGGCAGAATTCTAGCAAGTCTGATTTGGTGAACCTAGCTCTGATACCATGTTGAAGTTTGACCTGCCATAGAATTCTGTCTTGTTCGTTGACTGTAGAGTAAAGTAGACAGCAAGAAGTAGGAGAGGAAAGAAGAAAAGAGAGAAAAGCTGGTTCGAATTAGGGAAAAAAAGTTAATCCCTTGATTCGGCCAGACCTATTATTATATTATTGACTTATTGAAAAAGACTTGAGTGCCCTTCTTTAAGTAAGAGGCACTCGAACTAACATAACAGTACACATCAGCACACTCAACAAGTACAAAGACTGAAATACCCCTTCACTAACACCACTAACAAGACCCTTTGTAAAGATGTTTGCAAGTTAGTTCTCAGAATTGACATAGGGAGTACATACTTCGCCTGTGATGACTTTCTCTCTGATAAAATGCTTGTCAACTTCAATGTGTTTTGTTCTATCATGTAACACCGGATTGGCAGCAATGTATATAGTTGCTTTGTTATGACAGAATAGAGACATAGGTTTGTCCACTAAGAAGCCCAACTCACTCAACAAATTCTTTATCCACATGCCTTCAGCTACCCCGTGGACCATAGCACGATATTCAGCTTCAGCACTGGATCTAGCCACAACATTTTGCTTTTTACTCCTCCATGTAAAAAGGTTCCCTCCTATAAATGTGCAGTAGCCACTGGTAGACTTTCTGTCACTTTGGGATCCAGCCCAATCTGCATCTGTATAAACCTCAACTTTTAAATGTTCGTGCTTTTGAAATAACAAACCAGCACCCGGATACTCCTTTAGATATCGGAGGATTCTCTCTGCAACTTCAAGATGAGAGGACCTAGGAGAATGCATGAACTGACTGAGGACACCAACAGCATATGCAATGTCTGGGAGTCATAGAAAAGTATAACAACCTCCCTACAAGCCTCTGAAACTGTTTCACATCCTTGAGAGGTTCACCTCGACTGTCACCTAATTTATGGTTAGGGTCAATGGGAGAGTCAACTGGCTTCACCCCCATCTTCCTTGTGTCTTGAAGTAAATCTAGGACATATTTCCTTTGAGAGATGAAGATACCCTTCTTTGATCGGGCAACTTCAATTCCAAGGAAGTATCTGGCAAGTCCTAGATCCTTCACTTCAAACTGAGTGGCAAGAAAGAACTTCGACCTCTGAATTTCATCCTCCCAGTCACCAGTAACAATTATGTCATCTACATATACAATTAGGGCAGCAATTTTACCTTCTCCTCTTTTCACAAACAGTGTGTGATCTGATTGACATTACTTGTATCATTTCTGTTGAACTGCCACATGGAATTTGCTGAATCAAGCTCTTGGTGATTGTTTCAGCCCGTATAAAGACTTCTTCAACTTGCACACTTTCTGTTCATTGCCTTGAGCCAGAAACCTACGGGTTGAATCATGTAAACTTCCTCTTCAAGGTCACCATTCAGGAAAGCATTCTTGATGTCAAGCTGATGTAAATCCCAGTCCAAATTAACAGCAAGGGAGAAAAGGACTCTAATGGATTTCATCTTGGCAACAGAAGCAAAAGTTTCAGCATAATCAACTCCATACACTTGAGTAAACCCCTTTTCCATTAAGCGAGCTTTGTACCTCTCCACTGTTCCATCATCCCAATGCTTGACAGTGAACACCCATTTACATCCAACTAGAACCTTTTCCTTAGGAAGATCAACAAGATCCCATGTGCCATTCTTATGAAGAGCATTAATTTCTTCCTTCATGGCATTTGTCCATTCAGGAACTGAAAGAGCTTCACCGACATTCTTAGGGTTAGGAACATTGTCAATGGAAGAAAGAAAAGCACGAAATGAGGGTGAAATGTTCTCATAGGAAACAAAGTTGGAAATGGGATGTTTAGTGGTACACAATCTAACACCCTTCCCGTGAGCAATAGGACAGTCAAGGTCATTAGCAGCAGAGGGATCATTTTCAATAGATTCAAGGACATTATTGGGAGCCAAAATACCTGAGTGAGTATGATCCTCCCCCAAGGAGTCTGGTGGCACTAGAGGTACAGCTTTCGGATTTTCCACAGCTCTTGAATTTGGTTGGCCTTTGCGACGACGAGAAAAAACACGAAAAGGCGGAGGGTCAGGAAGAGAAGGGGAAGAAGGATTAGGAAGAGGAGACTGAGCCAATGGCGAAGAATTAGGAAGAGGAGGAAGATGAACTAGTTTCTCCTCATGTCTACACTCCCCCTGAGGAGAAACAGGAAATAAAGACTCATCTTCAAAGAAAGAAACATCCATGGAGACATAGAATTTTCGAGAAACATAATCAAAACAACGGTATCCCTTCTAAGTAAAGGAGTAACCAAGAAATATGCAAGGGATAGCACGGGATTCCAATTTCCCACAGGTGGGAGACAGATTTTGGACAAAACATCGACAACCAAAGACACGACGAGGAATAGAAAGAAGGAGAGCCTTAGGAAAGAGAAGTTGATGTGGGGCTTTGTACTATAACCAACGAGAGGGCGTACGATTTATAAGGTAAGCGGAACAAAGAACAGCTTCAAGCCAAAAACGTTTAGGGACATTCATATGAAGTACTAAACCCCGAGCCACTTCAAGGAGATGTCGGTTCTTCCGTTCGGCCACACCATTTTGTTGTGGCGTGCGGGCACAAGAGCTACGGTGAAGAGAACCACACGAAACAAAAAATTCTGTGAGGTCACTATGAAAAAATTCTTTGGCATTATCTGATGAAAATTTTGAATTTGAGTATGAAATTGAGTAAAGACCATCCGTTGGAAATTTTGAATGATTTTTTGTACTTCCTCCTTGGTTCGCATCGGGCACAAGAACAGTCCATCAGCTGAACATTCCATCAATCGGCTGAACATTCAATCAATAACCAGTCAATCAGTAGGGCAGCCGAATGGTAGATGACCAGTACCACTTTTAACATCAGAAGATAGCTTCTCTGTAAGCTAGAACTCCCTCTACGAACCTCAAGAGATAGCCTCTCTACAGTCAAACAAATGATGGATGCAACTTCTGGGCTGGAAGATGAAAGGTCTCTATGACTTCTGGGTCGAACTGAGTAAACCAGATTAGCAGTTCGATGGAACCAGCTCTGGAAGATGAAAGGTCTCTATGACTTTTGGGTCGAACTGAGTACTCTACATTAGCAGTTCGATGGAGCCAGCTCTGGAAGATGAAGAGTCTCTATAACTTCTAGACTAGAAGATGAAGAAGACCATCTGCTCGACATTGAACAATAGGTTTGCTTGACACCACCCTTCAGGCCTGGACGACTTGCTCTGATACCATGTTGAGCAAGAACTAGAGAAGAGAGGAGAGGAGAGGAGAATAGAGAGGGAGAGAAGAGAGGAGACTCGAGTGGACTGAGAGCCCTCCTTAACTCAGTGGATGAGAGTTAGTATTATTATTTATACTGGCCCAGTCGTACAACATAAAGACAAGAGAAAATTACAACAATACCCTTGCGGTACTAAACCCGAGAACATAAACAACTATTAACAGATGGCAATACCAATTTTTCCATATGTTGCCAAATGGGGGAAAGAGGAAAAACTCAATGATGAAATTGGAATGGAATGGGCAAGTATTGACAAGAGATGAGGACATAGCCCAAGCCTTTGTGAATCACTTCAAAACACTCTATGAGGGCCCAAGGAGGTAAAGAGAAAACTTAGAGGGCCTAGACTGGAGGATTGGAAACAGAGAGTTGTTGGATTCCTTGGAAAGGGAATTTGAGGTTCAAGAAGTGAAAAATGCAGTCTTCTCGATGGAGAGATCTAAAGCCCCAGGACCTAATGGTTTTATGATAGCTTTCTATCAAGATTGTTGGGAAATAATTGGTGGTGACTTAATGGAGGTTTTTTATGAGTTCTATAAGGGGAAAATTTAACTCAGGTGAATGCAACTTTCATCGCTTTGACACCAAAGAAAGTGGATGCAATCCAGCCGAAAGATTTTAGGCCCATAAGTCTGATAGGAAGCATGTACAAAATCATTTCCAAGGTTTTAGCCCTAAGAATAAAATATGTTATTCCCTCGATGATTTCTCCAAATCAAGGGGCTTTTGTGTTTAGGAGACAAATAATGGATCAAATTCTCATTGCCAATGAATGTGTAGAGTTTAGAAGAAGAAAAAAGCAAAAGGGACTGGTTTGCAAGTTGGACTTAGACAAGGCTTATGGCATGATAGATTGGGAGTTTTTCTGTTGGAAATTCTTAAGCATAGGGGTTTTGGAAAGAGATGGTGTAAATGGATGAAGTGGATGAAGGGTTGCATTTCTTCATGTCATTTTCCAATTCTGGTAAATGGAGTAGCAAGGAGATTTTTTCCCTGCCAAAAGGAGCCTCAGACAAGGAGATCCTCTATCCCCCTTCCTTTTTACTCTGGTAATTGATGTGTTGAGTGAACTGATCATAAGGGTAGATGCCAACAATTCGGTTAGAGGTTGGAAGCGTCAACAAACCCAGAGCAGAATACAAAATTCTGGGGATGAAGAATGGATTATTCGACCCTACCCCAAGGGTCCTTTATATAGAAAGTGAAATTACAAAAATTACAGAGAGGCCCTTGTAGGGCAACACAATTTAGAGAATTTACAAAGAGGCACTTGTAGGGCTGAAGTGAAAATAGTAATAAATAAGAAAACAATACAATAAGGACTGCAATAAAATGGTCCATCAGGGAGTTTCTTCACACTCCCCCTCAAACTGATGCAGAGGCATGAGCATCAATTTGCTTACTAGAAGTAAGTGCCTGGATCTCATCATGGCCTTTGTGAAGATGTCAACAACTTGCATATCAGAGGCAACATGAGGGAGAGAGATAGAGTTTGCAAGAAACAGATCACAAATTAAGTGGCAGTTCACCTCAATATGCTTTGTCCTTTCATGAAAGATAGGATTAGAAGCAATCTTAATAGCACTAGTGTTATCCGCATATAGAGGAATGTCCTAACTCTTGAAATAAAGATTGAATCCAAACAACTTCACTACAAACAGATGGCATTGCCCTATACTTTGCTTCCGTAGAGGACTTGGAAACAGTCTATTGTTTCGTGCACTTCCATGATATTAGAGAGTCACCCATGAAGACACACCACCCGGTAGTGGAGCCTCGTGTGTCAAGGCATCTAGCCCAATCTGCATCAGCATAGGCCTTCAGTTGGAGAGAAGAAGATGAAGAGAAAAAAAGACCATGTGATAAAGAACCTCAAATATAGCGGATGATTCGATGCACCGCAGTCAAATGAGGTTGATGAGGTGCAAAGACAAACTGACTAACAACTTGAACTGCATGTGAGATGTCAGGACGAGTCATGGTCAGATAGATGAGAGACCCTACAAGTTGCCGATAAAGAGAAGCATCAAGAAGCAGGGAGCCTTCTAATTTGGATAATTTGACATTCAGCTCCAAGGGAGTATCAACCTGTTTACTACCACCGAGGTTGGCAAACTTAACAAGATCAGAGGCATACTTGTGTTGGCAGACAAAATAACCTCAGGAGCTCCGTTGGACTTCAAGTCCCAAGAAATAGTTAAGAGGGCCGAAATCCTTCATGTGGAAGGAACTATGGAGAAGAGACTTGAGGTCCTTGATTCCTTCTATATCATCTCCAGTCAATAGTATGTCATCCACATACAGTAAGAGAATGGTAAGGCCCTAGGGTCTTTTTCGAACAAAGAGAGAGTAGTCCGATGCACTTTGGCTATATCTGGCTTGCATGACAACATCACTGAATTTTTCAAACCAAGCTCGAAGGGCTTGCTTGAGCACATAGAGGGACTTCTTTAGTCGACAAACGAGGGAGGGATCACTATAATACACTGGAGGAGGTTTCATATATACCGTCTCTTCATAGTCAATGCCATACTGCTGCTTATATCCATGTGCCACAAGCCTGGCTTTGTAACGGTCCAGAGACTCATCAGATTTCAATTTGATGGAATAGACTCATTTACTCCCAATAATAGAGCCATCTGAAGGTGTTGGGACAAGGTCCCAGTTGTCATTCTCATGCAAAGCTTGAATCTTTACATCCATGGCTTCTTGTCACTAAGAGCTAATACTAGCCTGCTAATAAGAAAGGGGAATATCTATAGAGGTCAAAACAATAGAGAAGGAGCTATGGTTTGAAGGAAAACCATAGTGGTCAGGTGATCTAGAGATACAAGCAGAACAACGTAAACGAGCAGGAGGAATAATTGAGGAATCTAAAACTGGGGCATCACTTACAGGGTATTCTATGATGGGCGAGGGATCCGGATCAGGAGGAAGAGGGGTCATAGGCGTAAAAGCTAGACCACAAACCCGCTTGCAAGAGAAGACGAGAAGTTCCTTCTCAGCAATGGATGATGGAGATTCATGTTGTTCAAAATCATGCAAAACTGAAACAGAGGGTGCAAATAACTTGGCAATTCTTGAAACAAATGAGATATGCTCAAGAAAAATCACATTTCGAGAGATACAAATTCGACGTACTGAGGAATCGTAACAAATGAACCCCTTATGGCTCGGGCTATGCCCGACAAAAGCACACATGACAAACTGAGCTAAAAGCTTTGAACATTCACGAGGAGGAAGATGAACAAAGCATAGACACCCAAAGACATAAAGATGGGAAAGATCTGAGGGGGATCCAAACATCTTTTGATGAGGAGAAATGTTAGCAAGAATAGATGATGGGATACAATTGATCAAATATACTATAGTGCTAGCGGCCTTAACCCAGAATGTGGGAGGCGCCCCATGTGATTCTTGTAGGAAAGTCCTTAAAACATTGAGGATGTGACCATTCTTTCTTTCTACCACACCATTTTGCTGAGTGTCTGCGCAACATCATTGGACTTGTATGCCATGATGTTTCAGGTAAGCCAAAAAATCTCTGTCACTGTATTCTTCCCCTAAGTCTGAGCATAAGATTTACACATTCACTTGGAAACAAACTTGAACCATGTTATGAAATAACCTAAAGGTTGGAAAAACTTCTTATTTGTGTTTGAGAAAGTAGATCCAAGTGTACCCGGCACAATCATCATTAAATAGCACAAAATACTTGTATCCCATCCGAGAAACAATAGAAGAAGTCGAAACATCACTATGAATAATTTCAAAAGGCGAAGTAGCATGTTCAGCTTGGTGAGTGAACAGTAAAATATGACTCTTACTCAAACAACAAGAAACACAAGATGTATAAAAGGATTTCATAGAAGGAAATTTAGTTTTAATAAAACCATACTCAAACAAATATTTAAGTTTATCAGAATTTGGGTGGCCCAAGCGCTTAATCTATAAACCCCAAACATAGTTTCTTTGACTCAAAACAGGACTCAATGTAGAAGAGCTCAAAAAAGCAAAGGATGATGCTGATGGAGATTTCTCAAACTCCAATGCAAACAAGTGGTCCATCCTACACCCCTTCCCTTTCACCTTCCCAGTACATTGGTCCTGAATCAAACAACCCTCAGAAGAAAAGGTTAGAATATGACCTTCATCAACTAATTGACCAATTGAAAACCGGTAGTAAGTTTAGGAACAAGGAAGGTTTTAACAAGGGACAAGGAATTTGAGGGAGAAAGTTTGATACACAAGTCATCACTCCCAATGATGTCAAGTTTCTCACAATGTGTCTATGGTTGGTTCTAGGCAATCTGTTTGAAGGTTCAGGATAGGACCCAATCATATGATTTGTAGCACCAGAATCAATTATCCAAACAGGAGAAGAGCAATAATCGGAGAACTCACCAAATAGGCCGATAGCAGAAAAGGCAAATGAGATGGCAGAAGATACCAATTGGTGTATCTATTCTTTATTCATGGAAGCAGAGGATTCTCCCTTGGCAATAGGGGTATCGGACACTCGTCCCTCAGACGCTTGATAAACTCGTGGCTGATTCTTCTTCATGGGTCCCTTGGGTGGACGAATTGGGCAATCTATAATGATATGCCCATGTTGTTTGCAATATGTGCAAACATTCTTCTTTTTGCAATTAGAGGCTATATGTCCATATCCTTTACATTCATAGCATTGAGTTTTAGAAAGGTCCTTTCCACCAGATTTCTTATTCCCTCTGTTGTGTAGGGGTATTTCTGTCTTTATACTTATGTTGAGGTTGCTGATCTGTAATATTATATTAGAACTAGTGTCCCTCACTTAAGTAAGGGCACATGTGTCTTTTCCATTATGTTAGTAATATAAAACATGTCTGGCCGAATGGGAGAAGTAATTTTTTTCCGTATTCGAACCAGACTTTTCTTCTCTCCTTTTCTCCTCCTTTCTCTCTCTCTCTCTCTTTCTTTCTTCTTTCTTATTCTCTCTTCTTGGTTGTTATCAGACTAATAGAACTAAAAGGCAGGCCGAATTATAATATGGTATCAAAGCTCAACTAAGCAACTCGGATCTGCCCAGATTTCTGTTTTCTACGCACTCAATCTAGGGTTTTCTCTTGATTTCTCTGCCATCGATTAAAGATAAGGGAGAGGGCTGAAAAGGAGTGGTCGTCCTCCTCCCTTGGAGGTTTCTATTGCCTCCAGTTGTGTTATTCATAGTTGGTTGTTGTGGTTTCTAAGAAGCCCTCCCCTAATCGATGAAGAGAAGAGTGTTGATTCATGTGCTACAGTGGGTGTCTTGTGTGGACTGATTTTCTTCTTGTGTGGTTTGTTTTTCAAGTGATGAGATAAAAGATTTCTATGCATAAAAGATTTCTATGCATAAAAGATTTCTATGCATATAACCGTGGTGGTGGTCGTATTGGAGGTAGAGATTCAAGGGGATCCCGTGGCCGAGGACGTGACTTGGGTCCGAGGAGATGTACTCATTGTGGTATGGATGGACATACCATTAATTATTGCTATGGCTTGCATGGTCCACCCTCAACTTGGGCCAATCATGCTCTAACTAGTGACACCAGTTTCAGACAGGAGAATAGTTCAGCTGATCAAAAGCCGCCTACATCCACAGATGTTCTCAGGAAGGAGATGGTGAGTGTTCCCCGTGATGAGTATGAGAGGTTTGTCCAATCCACATCTCAGTAGAACACGGCTACTTTCGCACACTCAAGTATGGCTTGTTTGGCATCCACACCCAATCCCTGGATTATTGACTCTAGAGCCTCCAATCACATGACTAGAACTCCAAGTGTGTTTTCTTCCCTCTCTCATTACTCAACATCACAATCTGTTACACTTGCTAATGGTTCCACATCCTCGATTTGTGGTGTTGGCAATGTTAACTTGACCCCCTTATCTTTATCCTAAGTTTTGTATGTACCTAAATTTCCGTTTAACCTTATGTTTGTTAGTAAGTTGACCAAGTCACTCAATTGCTCTATTACTTTTTACCCTTCTATGTGTGATTTTTAGGATCTCAAGACGGGGATGAAGCTTGGTAGAGGGCATGAAGCCGGTGGATTGTATTATCTTGACGAAGGTGGAAGAACATCAACAGCTCTCTAGTCATCTCTCTCTCCTCTCCAGTGGCACTATTGATTTGGTCATCCTTCGCTAAAAGTTTTGAAATCTTTGGTTCCTTCGTTAATTCAACTTTCTGTTTTAAAGTGTGAGCCGTGTCAATTGGGGAAACATCATCGTGTTCCCTTTAGTCCTAGGGTTGATAACCGTGTGCGAGTCCTTTTTCTTTGGTTCATTCAGATGTTTGGGGTCCATATAAAGTGATGTCATACAATGGATATAGATATTTTGTCATTTTTGTTGATGATTTTTCAAGGATGACGTGGTTCTAATTAATGAAAGAAAGAAGTGAATTGTTTACCATCTTCCAAAAATTTTATGCTGAGATTCGCAATCAATTTGGTGTTCACATTAAAATTTTTCATTCTGATAATGGCTGTGAATATTTATCTTCATCATTTCAAGAATACTTTGACCAACATGGCATTATACATCAGACCTCATGTACCTACACCCCACAACAAAATGGGGTGGCTGAGACAAAGAATCGTCATCTTTTGGAAATAGCACGATCCCTCATGCACCACATGAATGTTCCCAAACCCTTTTGGAGTAATGCGGTGCTTACTTCTTGCTTCTTGATTAATCGGATGCCCACGTTTATCCTTGATGGTCATTCCCCATTCACTACCTTGTTTCCCACCTTGTCTTTGTTTCCTCTTTCTCCTCGGGTTTTTTGGTGTATCTACTTCGTCCATAATCTGGGCCCCAGGAAGGACAAGTTAGATGCACAATCCATTAAGTGCATCTTCCTTGGCTATTCCCGGACCCAGAAAGGGTATAAGTGTTATCATCCTAGTTCTCGACGTTCCTTTGTGTGTGCTGAAGTTACTTTCTTTGAGTCCACTCCGTTTTTCTTGGGGTCAGGTGATGCTTCTTCCTCCTCATCGCCTCCACTTCCAATTGCCAATTCCGTTCCCCTTGTTCCAGCCGTGGCCAAGTCCTTGCCTCCAGTGTCACCACCTGTTGAACGCCCACCTATCCGTCAAGTGTATACACATCACCCACATGTATCGGCTGCTACTCCTCCGACTCCATCACCGTCGACAGATCCAGCAGTTGTCTCTGCACCAGCCCCAAACCCAGTATTTGATCTTGATCTTCCCATTGCCTTGCGGAAAGGTAAACGCACTTGTACCCTTCATCCTATCTCTAATTATGTTTCACTCACTCACCTTTCCACTTCCCATCGCCAGTTTATCTCTTTGTTATCCTCAGTTGTTGTCCCTAAGGAAGTCCAGGAAGCCCTTGCCTCTCCAGGGTGGTGCCATGTAATGGAAGAAGAACTCTCAGCTCTAATTCATAATCATACTTGGGACCTCACCACTCTTCCTCCTAGGAAGCAGGCAGTCGGTTGTAAGTGGGTTTATACTGTTAAGTATTTACCTGATGGTAGTGTTGAGCGCCTGAAAGCTCGATTGGTTGCAAAAGGGTACTCCCAAACCTTGGTATTGACTACACAGAGACCTTCTCCCCAATTGCTAAGATAGGTTCAGTTCGTGTTGTGATCTCTCTTGCTGCTATGTATGATTGGCCCCTCTATCAGTTTGATATCAAGAATGCTTTTTTGCATGGTGATTTGCATGAGGAGGTCTACATGGAACAACCACCAGGGTTTGTTGCTCAGGGGGAGGATGGTAAGGTATGCAGACTAAAGAAGGCTATATATGGGCTTAAACAGTCTCCTCGAGCATTGTTTGGTAGGTTTAGTGAGGTGGTAAATAAGTTTGGTATGAAACAGTGCCAAGTTGATCATTCTGTCTTCAATCATGACTCTCAGGCAAGGAAAATCCTATTGGTGGTGTATGTATATGATATTGTTATTACCGGGAATGATAAAATGGGCATTGACAAGTTGAAGACTTTTCTACAGGAACATTTTCAAACAAAGGACCTTGGTAAATTGAAATATTTCTTGGGGATAGAAGTAGCAAGATCTAAGCATGATATTAATTTGTGTCAGAGGAAATATGTGCTTGATTTGCTGGAGGAAACAGGTTTGTTAGGTGCTAAACCAACTGAAACACCTATGGAAACAAATACTAGGTTGAGTAGTGATATGGGTGAAGTGTTTGAAAACCCTGGCAGATACCCGCGACTTGTAGGTAAACTGAACTACCTAACCATTACTTGGCCAAATATTTCATTTGCAGTTAGTGTGGTAAGTCAGTTCATGCAGAAACCTCTAGTTCCTCATTGGGATGCGGTTCTAAGAATTGTGAGGTATTTAAAAAGGGCCCCTAGTCGTGGTTTGATATACAAAAGTGGTGGAAAACTTGAAATAGAAGGGTATACTAATGCTGACTGGGCCGGTTCTATGTCTAATAGGAGGTCTACCACAGGCTATTGCACTTTTCTTGGGGGTAATCTGGTGACATGGAAAAGTAAGAAGCAAACAGTCGTGGCGAGAAGCAGTGCAGAGGCAGAATATAGAGCTATGGCACATACTGCTTAGGAATTAGTGTGGCTAAGGAACTTTCTACAGGAGATAAGATACAATATTAACACTCCAATGAAGCTCTATTGTGACAATCAGGTTGCAGTTCATATTTCTTCTAATCCGGTGTTTCATGAAAGAACCAAGCACAGAGAGGTTGACTGTCACTTTGTGAGAGAGAATGTGCTAAATGGAGTGATAGACACTGCATATGTTAACACAGGGAACCAGTGGGGAGACGTATTTACAAAAGGGTTGAGTCAGGGAAGAGTGGACTACATTTGTAACAAGCTGGAATTATATGATATATACTCACCAACTTGAGGGGGAGTGTTAGTGTAGGGGTATTTCTATCTTTATACATATGTTGAGGTTGTTGATCTGTAATATTATATTAGAACTAGTGTCCCTCACTTAAGTAAGGGCACATGTGTCTTTTCCACTATGTTAGTAATATAAAACATGTCTGGCCGAATGGGAGAAGTGATTTTTTTTCCTTATTCGAACCAAACTTTTCTTCTCTCCTTTTCTCCTCTTTTCTCTCTCTCTTTCTTTCTTCTTTCTTCTTCTCTCTTCTTGGTTGTACCAAACTAACAGAACTCAAAGGCATGCCAAATTATAATACCCTCGTTCAAGAAAAACAGTATCAATCCCTGAATCAAGATGTTTCCCTTCTATGTTTGCAGCAGTTGCGAGTCTAGTTTCTTCCCTCAACAACTCTCCCATCACAAAGTCTAAGTCTGGAAAAGCTCCTCTACTCAAAATATTTGACCTGATTATTTCATACTCAGATCTCAGCCTCATGAGAAATTGGTTAACTTTCCTGTTTTCAAAATGTTTCTACAAATACTTGACACATTAAACGGGATCAGAGGGTTTAGTATGAACAAGTTCATATTCAGCCCAGAGATCAATAAAGCCTAAATAGTATTCTTGAATCTTTTTGTCCCCCTGGCAATAAGCAAAGACTTCAGATTCAATCTAGTATTGTCATGACATATTGAACTGATGATAAACCTTTTTCAACTAGGCATACATCTCATAGGCAGCCCTTAGTCTTCTCATAGGAACATTAATGTGAGGCACAATGGAGCTCAAAACCCAAGAGAATAACTTTCCGTTGTCAAGCGTCCATTGTGTATAGGCTTTACTATCAGCCTCAGCCTCAGCCTCATCGGGTTTACTTACAATCCCACTCAAGTAACCTTCAAGTCCCTTTCCCTCAACATAGAAATCAAAATGGAACTTCCACATATTGTAGTTAGTTCCATCAAATTTTACAGGGAGAAAATCAACCTTTTCAGCCATCATAAACAAGCAAAAAACAGCCCAGAATAGCACCACAGAATTAGGGCAGACAAATCCAAGGCAACTTCAGCAGGAAACTTTAGAGAAAAATGAAAAATCCTCCAATAGCACCACAGAATTAGGGCAGCACAAACTAGGGTTGCAAGGACTAATAACAGTTGATTATGACAATAGTGTGATGCACCAACCGGAAATGAGAAGTTTTCCATATCAGTTTTGAAGAGAGGACCTACTATCTGTTGAAGTTCCTCAATCAGAAGAAGAAACCAGGTTTAAATACTATTGCTGTTGAGGGAGGAAGCAGCCAGACTGTTGAGACTCCTTAATCTGTGACTGTTCGAAACTGAACCACAGAGAGAAAGGCTGCTGCCACCCAGGAGAAATCAGTACACAGTCAGAGGAAGAAAACAAAACTGCTGCCGCCCAAGAGAGAAGATCGGAACTCCTCCAAGACTTGTCAGTTTTTGCTGATTTTCTGAGGGAAGAAGGTTCTAGGTGACACAGCTGGTCAGAAATCCTTCCAAATAGAAGCCTTCAAGAGGAACAAGGGTTAGAAGAGCCCTAACACCAGCCAAAAGCACCCTGAGAACAGAAACCCTAATATGCCCAACGAATGAGCAAGGAAAGAACAGCCTACTCTGATACCATGTCAACAGACCCAGAGCAAAATACAAAATTATGGGGATGAAGAATGGATGATTCGACCCTACCCCAAGGGTCCTTTACATAGAAAGTAAAATTACAGAAATTACAAAGAGGCCCTTGTAGGGCAACACAATTTAGTGAATTTATAGAGAGGCCCTTGCAAGGCTAATGTGAAAATAATAATAAATAAGAAAACAATACAATAAGGACTACTATAAAATGGTACATCAGGGAGTTTCTTCACAGGAAGGGATGAAGTGGTGGTTACACACCTACAATTTGCAAATGAAATTATTTTGTTTTGTGAAGGGAAAACAGAAGAACTTTATGAACCTAAAAAGGATAGTCCATAAATTTGAAAGGATCTCCAACCTTAAGATTAATTGGGGCAAGAGTTGTGTGGCAGGAGTAAATTTAGGGAGTGAAGAGGTGATCTGGCTAGCTGGACTATTGGGGTGTGAAGTAGGGGATTGGCCATTACAATATTTGAGACCACCATTGGGAGGAGATCCTATTATAAATAGTTTCTAGTATCCAATGATTGAGAGATTTACAAAGAAACTTGTGAATTGGAAGAGAAACTACATTTCTTTGGGAGGTAGGATAACTCTAATAAAGTCAACTTTGGCTAACTTACCATTGTACTTCCTATCTACCTTTAGGATACTGGTGAAAGTGGCAAACAAGCTGGAGAAGATTATGAGGAACTTCCTTTGGGAACCAAGAAACACCAAAAAAGACCATCTAGTGAAGTGGGAGGTGGTCTCTAGAAGTAGAGATGAAGGGGGCCTAGGAATAGAAAATCTTAGGCTAAGAAATACAGCATTATTGGGGAAATGGTTATGGAGATTGCTGCTGGAACAGGACAGACTTTGGCATAGTGATTATTAGCATTCATGGAGTGGCAGACAATGGTTGGGATGCAGGAGCCAACCCTAGGGCTTCCCGATGCTCTCCTTGGAAATCTATTCATAGTACTTTACCTTCATTCCTTCCTTACGTCAAATTTGATGCTTGTGCAAGAAATAAAGTGTTGTTTTGGGAAGATGTTTGTGTTGGAAACATTCCCCTTAGTGAAAGGTTCCCTTCTATTTATTCACTATCAAAAAATAAAAGAAAAGTGATCTCTTCAGTTTTTACTGATACTTCTTGGGACTTGGGTTTGAGGAGAGGTCTAAGGGAGTTGGAAATGGCAATGGTGGATGAATTAATTAACCTTCTAGGGTCAACCTACCTGGATCAATCTTGTTTGGACAGTAGAATTTGGAAACCTTCCCCATCCAGCGTGTTCACTTGTTCCTCCGTCTTTGATGTCCACATTCAATCATCAAGCCCTGCAAGGAGCTTTCCTTCAAAGGAGATTTGGTGTCAGCCTGTACCCCCAAAAATTTGGGCTTTTTGTTGGGAGGTGGTTCTCCAAAAAATCAATATTCTAAATATGCTGCAAAGAAAAAGGCCAAATGTATGCCTATCACCCCATGTTTGTAGCTTCTGCTTGGGCTCTAGTGAGACGAACACACACCTATTAATTTCTTGTCCACTTGTGTGCTTTATTTGGGCCTAGTTCTCTTCTATCTTTGGTTGCAAGTGGACATCTCCCCTAGATGTGGCAAGCCTTTTTGACCCAAGCTTTTTCAGGCAAACGAAGAGACGTAGAAAATTAATGTGGAGATCCACAAGAGCAGCTATCTTATGGTCAGTTTGGGAAGATAGGAACAATAGAATCTTTAAAGGAGTGGAGAAATCCAAGGAGGCAATTGTAGAAAGGATAATCATTAGGGAGAATGACCGATAACCCCAAGGTCAGAATTTGTAGGCTCAAAGTACATTTGGGGTAGGTGCCAGCTCGGAATTGATGCCAATTCACGGGCGGGTATGGGTGCATAGAGTGTGGCTTTTGGACCTTCTGAATGTTTATAGCTTTGCAGTGGGAATCAGAAATCTGCATTAGGCCTGTCCGTACTTTTCCGTAATCATTATGACTATTCAATGGTTGAAAACTTTGGATTTGTTTAAAGACTTCTCGGCTGAAGACATTTATAGGAATTGGGATGTGGTGGCATCTTCAACTTCCATAAAACCTATTGTGCAGGAATTGTGGTCTCCACCGACATAACAAAGAGTGAAATTGAACTTCGACAGGAGTTCTAGAGGTAACCTGGGCCCTTCAGGTATAGGAGGAGTATTCAAAGATGAAAATGGCAGAATTATGGCTATGCTTTTAGGACCAATAGGAGTGGGGGACTCATTGAGAGCGGAGGTGATGGCCTTGCTTCAAGGTGCAAGATATGCCAAACAATTGGGGTTACACCGAATTAAGATAGAGGGAGACTCTAAATTGTTGATTGAGTGGCTGCAATCTGGTAAGTTGTACTTAACTCTAAAAAGTTATTCTTAAGTTGTATTAATGAAAGTTATTGTTTCCAATCAAAAAAAAAAAAGATAGAAAGAGTGATATTTTCCACAGAGATTAGTGGTCAAACTAGATTTGATTTTTTTTTAATTTATCTTCAAAAAAATGGTCAGACTAGAGATGAGTTGTAGGAGGACAGGTAGGTGGAAGGGCAAATAAGAGAGTTTTTTATCAAACTTGGCCTGCAACCTGAGTTTCCAAAAAGGGATGTAAGATTTGTGAGCTCTCAGGATTAAGAGTGTACAACAGAAAAAATCAAGGAGGGGGAACCAAAGGCAATAGAAGAAAGATAAGTGAAATTGAAAACCTCTGATGCAATATTAATTATGACAAATCTAGAGGGGAATCAGAACTTAAGAGGAAAGATTCTAGGTGAAGTAGTGTGCGAAAAGATTTTAGAGAATTGTGAAGAATGAAGATCATAAGCTAGAATGTTAGAGGCTTAGGAAGTGACAGAAAAAGGAAATCAATCAGGAACTCAAAGAAAAAACCAGATGTTTTTTTTTTACCAATAACGGAATCAATATCATTAATTAAGAAGAAAATTAGTACAATTGAAGACAAAGAAGGGGAGGGAATAAACTCTCTTAGCTCTTCCCACCCCTTGTTTAGCAAGTGTATCAACAAAGGCATTTTAGGCCTTGTTTGATTTCACTTCTAAAATGTACTTTTAACAAGTACTTCTTTTAAGTGCTGGGACCACACGTTATGTGGTAAAAAAGTACTTATGTGTGTTTAGTAAAAAGTCACCAAGAAGTACTTTTTTTGAAAAGAAGTACTTAAAGAAAAAGTCACTTGAGACTGGCTTTTTTTCAGCACTTCTTGGAGAAGTGCTTTTTCAAAACGTATGGGACAATTCAATCCTGCCTTTTCAAAACGTATGGGATGACTCAGTCCCTAAATAATTTATTAAATATCCATTTTGCCCCTACGCGAGGGTTTTCTTCCCTCTCCTCTTCGAACACATAAAGAAGAGGGCGGCGACTCCAGTTGCAGGTCCACCGGCAACAATCAATGGTGCAAAAATACAGCCGGCAGACCTGTTGTTTTCCCTTTCTTTCTATTTTTTTTGCTTATTTCATTCGATTTGAAGCATTTTTCTTAAGTTTTTTAACACCTGAAAAGGCACCCTTCTCTCTGTTCGCAGATCTATGATTGGGCAAGTTTACCAGTGACACCCGATCGTCCAGCAGCCGGCGAACGAAGGTGAGTTCACCCAAACTCCTCCCCTCCATGTTTGATGTTATTTTCTTGTTTTTGAGTGAATATTTGTCTAGATTTGTCTATGTGATGATTCCTATGCATGAGTAGATTTTTTTGTGTTTTTTGTTATATTTTTCTTTATTTTTGATATGTATAGTTGTTATTATTATTATTATTATTATTTTTGAATAATCAATATTATTTATCAATAAACAATAATAAATAACCAATATTATTTACTATTTGTTATTATAAGTTATTATTATTATTATTTTTTATGATATTTTTACTATTACTATTTATCAATAATATTTATTATTTGTTGTTGTTTTTTGCTACTACTACTACTATTATTATTATTAATTGGGTCCACATGCCTCTCCACGTGTGGGCTCTCAAGTGTCATGATGTGGCGATTTTTCATTGAAATGTATAATATAATATGTGAAAAGCATTGTTTATATGTACGAGTAAAGTGAGGGCTAAAATTGTCATTTGTGTCAATATAAGAACTTCTGGGGAAAGTAGCTCACCAAACATCCCCACCCCAATAAGTGCTTAAAAAACATAATAAGTGATTTGGCAAGTGGGTCACCAAACACAATAAGCACTTCTAAAAACTACTTGTGCAACAAGTACTTCTTTTAACAACCACTTAATCACCAAGCATAGCCTTAACCTCTTCTGATAGAAGGAGTTTTTCTTGATACTAGCAAACTTGATAAAGGAATTTAGACTTTGACTTTGACCACCTATAGTTCCTTCACTTGCACCTCTTTCTTTCAAGCTCTTCATTGGGACCCTCAACCTTCTGCCACTTGTCCTATTAACACCATTTGGAAAGGTCCACTTCCACCTAAGATCAAATCTTTTTGTTGGGAGGTATATATCATGATAAAAATTAGTACTTCTGAGAATTTACCCAAAAAAAAAACAGAAGAAACCTTGGTGACTACTTTCTCCTGTAGTTTTGTGGTTGCTATCTGAAGCCATTTTCTCTCCCTTTTTGGTTGCAGGTTGGCTCCTCTGACATATCTGAAGAGCCTATTTCTCAATTCATTTTTCTCCACTTCAAATAGAAGAGAGAAGGTACCATGGAGATGTACTAGGGCAGCTATTCTATGGTGTGTTTGAGAGGAGAGGAATGCCTGGTTATTCTTGGACAAAGAAAGAGGCATAGAAGAAATCATTGCCAACATCTCAATAAAGTTGGTGCATTGGGTGACGAACATGAACTTATTCTCTGATTTCACAATGGATGACATCCTTAGGAATTGGTTGCAAGTGATCCTTGACCTTCAGGTATAAGTGGAGTTTTCAGGAATGAAAATGAAATTATCTTAGACTTCTTTTCTAGATCTCTAGGGACAGGAAACTCAATTCGGCCAGAAACTTGGGCAGCACTCATGGGTTTAAGGAGGGAAAAAGCTAGGAACATGGAAGAGATTGAAATTGAAGGGGATTAAAAACCAGTCATTGGGTGGTTAAATAAAGATCAGGAAGTAACTTGGCATTATAGATACATATTCAGGGAGTTATAAACCATCATAAAGGAATTGCAAGCAACAATGACTTGGATTCCAAGGGCTGCCAATGCTTTGGCAGATGAACTGGCAAAGCAGGGGTATCAGGGACCTGTTGTATTGGGGCCAACTGGGCTAGGGGCTAATGCATTCTTGTATGGTTGTTAGCAAGGCTAACCTTTTTTGGGTTATCATCTCTACTGTACTCACTTTTATACTGTTTAATAAAATTTAGTAAATAATGAAGATGGCAATGACAAGAATAATGTTGATGACAATAACAACAAGTCAAGCAAATGTTGTTGCTATGTTTGATGAAGGCAGCATGAGAAATCCTGGACCTTCTGGCATAGGGGGAGCATTTGGAGATGAATACGGAGGCATTGTTGCTAATATTTTTGGGACCAATTGGAGAGGGGAACTATGACAGCAATCTATGTGGTGCAGACAGTAATGGAAATGAAGGGAAGCAGATATTCATTGAAGGCGACTCTCGGGTGATGATGATAAACTGGCTGCTTAAAAAGGAAAGGGTTCTTTGGAAATATAGAAATGAAATGAGGAATAAATGGACAGAAAGGAACATCCAGTTAAGTGTACAATGGGTTTGAAGGCCTGCAAACTGTTTGGCTGACTCTCTAGTAAAACAAGGGGCCGCTAGAAATCAAATATTTTATTTTTGATCAGCAAAAGGATATCATTAATAATTAAAGATTTAAACTTAATACAACTGTTGGCAGTTTCCAATACCCATCAGTAACACTGCTTACAAGTATGCTCAGAAAAGACTTTGCCTATTAACTCCTCGTTCAGCTAATGCATCTACTACTCTGTTTACAGTTCTTCTCACCCAGTTGAAGCTTGTATTTAATTTCTTTGCAATCGCATAAATCTTCCTAAATGCATGTCTGTATTTCCAAGGTGCTTCTTTGAAGTGCTTTGCCCAATGAATTACTAGCTGTGAATCACCTTTAACTTAATCCATCAAAAAAAAAAAATCGCCTTTAACTTCCAAATCTCTAAGGCCATGCTGTTGTGCTAATCTCAACCCTTGTAGAACTACCATGATTTCTGCCTTGACTGGATCTCCCAAACCTGCTGGACCTGAATACATCACAACCACCAAACCTTGGTGGTCTCTAATCACTCCCCCAATACCAGCTCTTACCGGGTTACCCATAGATCTACCATTGAAGTTTAGTTTTAGTTTATTTCCAGCCAGTTACTTCCAGTCCTGTCTTACCTCTTCAAAGTGGCTACTAGTTTGTGCAACTTCAGGCCTGGACCTGGTAATATCATTGACTGAAAAGATTCTGAAAGTCTCCAAGGTTTTTACCCAATGTGCAGCTCTGACTAGGACAGCTTCCAACAATTCCTCCTTTGATATTCTCTTTTCATCAAAGATTCTATTATTTCTTTCTTCCCATATTGCCCACACCATGGCAGCTCTTACTATCCTCTACATGATCTTCCCTCTCTTTTTATTGGGCCTTAGGAAATATGGGTTGAATAAGCTTACCACTTCTTGTGGGGGGACCCATCTACAACCAAATAGAGAACAAAAATATTCCCAAATACAAAATACAAGAGGATATGAGATTAATAAATGAGCAATGGATTCTTCACAAGCCTTACACAGAACAGACATATGAGGAGAAAGGCAAGAATTGGACCTTCCTTTATTGTAGCAGGTTAATGTTAACCTGACCAAGGAATACTTCACAGCATAGAGCTTGAACTTTAGGTGGAATGTGCTTACACAAAAGAGCAACCCATCAGGGGAGGGGGTCCAGACCCTAACATCAGGTGAATTTTGGTCCAAGAACACAGTCTCCAAAGAAGAAAGCAAAGAAATGAGTGACTCACACTCAATGTCCCTTAACCCTCTCTTGAACCCAAAATCCCAATTAATCCCATTTTGGGAGGTTGCACCAAATTTTGGGCTTGGTTGTAAGATAATGTATAGGGGGAGAGGCGGTAGGGGCTGGACTCTTGAGGGCTTGTATATCAACTGTATATTTTTGTTGATAAATAAATGAAATGTTCATGGTATAGATCAACAAAGTAACAAGTCAAGCAAACTAAAATAAAGAAGTAAAAAAATGAAGTCCAAACTTCATCTAAGAAAAAAAAAACTAGAAACCCCCTAGTTATCCAACCAATCTACCCTGTAAGAATTTTGCAAGAAGAAATTATGCCTACATTTGTTTCTCTCCCCTTTTTTTGTGGGAAATATATAGCAATAGTTAACCTACCAAAAAAATTAGTTTCCTAAACAAAAAGAATAAAATTTATTTTTAATCATAACAATTTAAAAATAACTAAGCTATTTTAATAATGCAGCATTGTTAAAATTTTTCTTAGGTATCCCTAGGGTGCAAAAACATTCTAAAACCCATATCAATGTACAAGGTCATTAAACCAAATCTGCAAAAGTACAAATACCCATAAGTAACAAATGAAATCATTCAAAAATATTAGGCTTATAAGAAATGTTTGAGAAAACCTGCAGAACTATTTTTGAGGATAGAGACCCTAATAAATATTGAATCAATAGAACAGGCCCAATTAAGGCAAGGCATAACATTTCTTAAGTTGCATTCTGACTCCTCCAATCACAATTGAGGTAATACAGTCAAACTCAATCAATTTCAACTTTCAATCCCCTTCACCCCCCCCCCCCATAAAAAAAAAGGAAAACAACTATGAACTACCTAATCCGTATGGGGCCCTCCCAAACTTCAAACTGAATCAAAGGTAGCAAAATGGCTCCTTTTAGAGTAAGCATGTAATTCAGAATACTAGCACTCCATAATAAACACATCCCCACAATAGTATTATACAAGTCTAGCATATGTATGCCATCAAACTGCTTAAACCAAGGAACAATCAAATTGGTTAACCTATCTTAGGGCTAGAGAATTATTCCATTCCCCCTCTGCCCATACACCAATATCCCCATATGCTACGCATCACGTGAAAAGGCTAAAACATGTTTAGATATCAATTATAGCATATCCCGTGGCAATACTGGTGTGTCGAAATCCATTAGTTCGTGAATGTAGGACATTTATAATGTTCTACAACTACGTCCTAAATGACATATTTTCACTAGCTATGAACATGGTGAAAGAATCCAAGAATATGAAAGATTTGAGAGAACAACAACGGATGCAAAAATAAAAATAAAAATCCAAGTTATTAAAATGTGTACTAAATAGTACTGCATTTCAAGGCCAACAAACCTCAAACCACCAATCCGATAATAAAAATTGCCAAAATCAAAAGGCTGTCGAGTATCAAAATTCAATCAAATGATGAGAAAAGAAAAGGGACTTTTAATTCTCAAAGACAAAAAAGCAACAACAGTTTAATTGAGAAATCAAACTAGGAAAACCAAAAGAAAGCAAATGAGGATGACCCATTTTCTGATTACTATCAATACCTTATCGGTATCGGGGTCACTGATGAGGAGGACTTCGAGAGAGTTGCGGAGGACGATCCTCCTGTACTCTCTCTTGTCGGTGCAAGGTTTCAATATCTCCACTTCTATAATTCCGACCGCCATTTTCCCTTCACGCTTAGCTCGGTTCTCCGCCCTCTCTCTCTTTCTGAACAAAGATGACGAAGAATGCAGACTTACTGAGTCAGCGTTCGTAAATCGTAATATAACAATTAGCTTGTCAAATAAGGCAATAATCCATCAACGGCTCAACGCTCACCAGACACCGGACAAGATTAAGAACTCTATCTGATAGGTCTGAGGAGATCAGACGGATAACAACGAAACACGTCGAGTCTATCCCACCATCCCCAATTCAAGCCGTTCATCAAAGACATAGATCCCTAGATGGCTCTCTGTGGATGAACCAAAATTTCGCTTTGCAAAAGGTAGCGAGACAATAAGAGGGTGACGTGTCCGAAGCGAAAAAAACAAGAGAATGACGTGGTATCACGATAATCTGCCACATAAACTTAAGTCGCTAGACGTGCAATTTGGGCGAGTTCAAATTAATCTCCTACATTTCTATCTATCATCGAGAGATGTTTTCAATGCACGACGGGATGTGCTGTATAACTTGGGCGGGCCTGTGCTAGAGTGTTTTTTTTCGCTCATTTGTGCCCCATGTTAAATACTTGGGGCAAAGAAAACAACTTCTATATTAAAAAAAATGTTTGGATGTTTTTCTGATGTGATATGACAGTTATTCTTGTTTTTTTAGGTATATATGAGCTTGACCAACCAAAATGAAAGCACCCTGAATGAATTTTGATAAATACCACTTGAGTGGTTGTAAGCTTCTAGTGTTTTTCGGGTATCATAGTTGCACCCATAAATATCATGTACATGAGATATTTTGCTCATTTGTGCTTGTTATATGTATAATGTAAATACATGCAAAGTAATATAAAATATAAGATTTTGTATTTTACAAGTTTGTATTTGTACTCTTTTCAGGAAAAATGCTGGAATTTGATTGGTGATTATCAACAACCACTGTTGGCTAATAACCACTCTAGATTTAATGGAACAAAAATCAACTTAAATGTTACTCTCAAAACATTTGGGTCGTTGTAAATTTATTTTATAGAGCATTTGAAGAAAAGATGGATACAAATTTTTTTTTGTATGGTCTTTTGGGATTTTTAAATTTTGAATGATCTTCCATTTTGGGGTAATGAAAGATAGAAAACCAGAAAGACCTATGCTTTTAAAAGCTCATAAAAGTCTAAAATGGCCAAAATTTTGGAAGCTTGTACTGTTTTTCTTTACCTAAAATCTTTCATTTAAATGCTCTATAGGCCATGGTAGACTAAGATAATCACCAAAAAGTCTAGATCTTTAAAAACAAGACCCCCAAAAGCTCATTATATATTTCGGCCATCGATACTATAGGAAGATCTTCCTAAAAAGACTTGCCAAATGGCACTTATATAAATAAAACATAATTGATAGAAAATTAATAAGTAATTTATTTAACTTTGGTAATGTGAGCTTGTCTCAGATTCCTAGTCCTAAGTTTAAACAAATGAGGGTTGTGTCAGGTCAATAGTGAAACTTAAAACTTTAGTTGAATTCTGAGGAATATGAATCACAACTTAATTGTCATTTTTATGTTCATGCTATGGTGTTCTTTAGAAAAGATTCATCAGTTTTGGACTATGAATCTCATACGGTTGTGTTACTACAGGCCCCTTTGCACTCCCATTCATTTTGTAATGCATTTGATGTGTGACTAGAGTTTATTTTAGTCCTGATTTCGTGAGGGCAATTTTGTCCATAAAATTTAGTAATATAATTATTATTGGTTCTCCTTAATTTTTATTTTTACCTTTTAAAAGAAAATTGTATTAAATCCCACTTTTACAACTGGTTGTAATTGATTATCTTCATAAATTTGCTTAATTTTAATTTCAAAATAATCTACAAATTTGTTATTCGTAAGATTTCACTCCGCAGCAGTTATTAGCCACACCAACTTATCTATACTTATTAGATAAGAGGGATAATTGCCTTGGTTTTAGTGTAGGTCATGAAAGTTAAAGTTGATTTATGTAATGTTGGCTTATATCTTAACCCTTTATTTGCACTTATGCTATGCACATTCACTTACATTAGTATGTGAAAGTGGTGATAAGTATACATCTTTCTTTTTTTTCTCTAAGGATGTGAAAGTGGTGAAGGAAAATTCTCCAAATGAATTTCACAAATTTGTTAACAACATTCCCTTGAATTTTCTGTTTCTTTCTTGTTATCTATCAAACCAAATTATAGCCTAAATTTAACCTCCATTTCCTTTCCTCTATACTTTTTATGGTCTATAACTATGTTTAGTGTATGAATTTAAAAACAAAAAAAAGAACAGCAACGTATCATGCTCTTAACTAATAAGTTAGAAAAGAAAAAGGGAAAAGAATTACAACCATGAAAAAGAGAGTAAAATGGTCTTCAAACTTAAGCCAAATATAGCTTTAACCTATTGCGATCTTTATAAATACCATTCTTTTCTCCTCTCTTCCTCTTTCATCATCACCAGGTGTGGTGATGGAGGTTCTTTAAAGGAATATCTTTTATTGATTAAGGGAAAAAAAATGGGAAGAGGGCATTCTCTTCCCTGTGAACGACGAGAATGATGGGTTCCACCAGATATCAGCAATAGATATATATATATATATATATATATATCATTATATCAAAGGTTCCATCTCTTATTCTTATTGTTTTAATTTTCTTTTATTTTCAATCCAATGCATGCATCTCTGTTCCTTTTCCATACACCCAACCAGATAAATCGTAGGCTTTAAGTTCATATACACAATAAAATCTGAAACTTTTGGTTGATAAATACATTTGTGGGTCAGACTGTTGAATTCAATAGTTCTTTCCAATTTCAATTGCACTTTGTTTTGATGACTGTATTGAACCGAATAATGGGTCCGGTACTGATTTATCTGTCCAACTCTCCAATCTGCACCATTTAAAAAAAAACATCGACAGAAAATTGAGAGCCAATGGGTCCCAAGATTGTCTACATCTAAATCAACATTGATTAAGATAACTGTAATGCATAATCTTAATTAGATGGTTTTTGGGATGTATATGATTTTGTGTTTAAAAGCAAAAACAGTTGCTCACATAAAAACAAGAGCAGTAGAAACATCGGCAAAAGCAATATAAATTTGGTGATGTTATAGTTGTTTTTATTTTCAAAATAAAAATAAAACGAAACCGACTGATGGTGCTCTACGGGTGAAAAAACAAAACCAATCATATCGTCAAACAACCCTTTAATTGGTTGATCTTGTAGAGATCGGGGAACAAATTCTACTACCACCAAGGTTAGGGCCTTAGGGGTAACGGGCGTGGGGATGGGCTACCCCAGTGGTTGTGTAGTCCCAAGAACCCTAAAAAAGGGAAATTTTTTGAATAGTACCCTGAACTTTGGTGGTTGTATCAAGTTAGTCCCCAAATTTCAAAATGTGTCTCTGCAGTATCTTGAATTTTCAAATTGTGTCTAATAGGTCTTTACCGTTAGTTGATTGTTAGTCAACATTATCACATGACATTAGGTTCGCATTAAATAATTTCAAAATGGCAAAATTATCCTTTTATGATATTTTTCTAACCAATTTACCCATTTCGTCTGAGTGTTAAAAGAAGGAAAGGGAAAGAAGGGTTATGAAACCAGACACTGATTAACTCTTAAAGCTCCCACTCCCCTATTCAAGCTCCCATGTTCAACAATCAACTATAACCAGACAATCAACTGGAACTAGACGAAGAATTATACTACTCAAGGCTCAAGGCTTCCTCTACTACAATGAAGCTCGTTGAAAAGTCTCTGGATGGAAACGGGTCTGCTCAACTCTTGAATTGGTTTATGGAAGTGACAGATAAAGAAAATTATATAACACCTGATAGGCATTTCTATCATTTCACTTAACTGTCATGCCTGTCATTTTTGTCATTTCACCTATTAGACACAATTTGAAAGTTCAGGGGTACTGCAAAAGACATATTTTGAAGTTTGGAGATTGACTCGACTCAAATTTTTCTCACAAAGCAAGCACCTTTCCATTGATTCAAGAACCCATAAGATCTCTTGAAAACTATACACTAGATTTTAAATTTTATATAATCCGTGAGGAAATATATTAGAGTTGACCCCTTAATGATGGGTTACCCAATGTTCCACCTACCGGAATTGGTGGATCATGAAATGCCACATCAAGTAACCTTATATGTGGGTCATACATACCAAGCAAATGTGGTGTATGTGATTACCCATGTTACAAATAGGTTTGTGAACAATTTGAACTCACATGATGAAGGTCAATAAAATGGCACTTCACACTCTTATGGACTGGATGGGTTAGGTAAATCCATCAAGAATGAACAAGCCAGTGTATCATATAGATTTGTTCATGGGTCAGGTAACTCAATGGGTTAGTCTGGCCTATTATTTTTTGAGCTTGGACATAATTCTAGGCTGGTGGGCTCAAGTTTGTATCTAAAACACTAGGCTTGACTTTTTTGGGCTGGGCCAACCCTAGCCCAGCCTGCCTAATAATATTTTATATAATAAAATATATATTTGTATATAATAAAATATATATTTTATATAATTAATAATTAATTATATATAATAGAAAATATATTTTATATTTTTATTTGTTTCTCTTCTCTTTTCTTGGACCATAGTGCGATTTTTCATTAATTTTGGGATTTTAAGTAGTTTAATATAAATAAATCAATTTTGTTGTTTGAGTAAAAAAATAAAAATATCTTTGTGACCAAATTCCATGTCAGGCTTTGGGCTTTCTATAAGCATTAGGCTTGAGCTCAAGATCTAGGTCTAATGGTCAGGTTGGGCTCAAGCTTTGGGCCTGAACACATCTAATTCCATACGAATAAGGTATGCACCCCATATGGGCCCATGTTTACAAAACACTAGCATATTCACTCTTGACAAGTTGCTTAGCCCACTCTTTGTTTCTAGCCCAGTTGCACTCTGGACTTTGACACCACCATTGTAAAAAATTAATATATCAATCATGATATCAGAAAGGCATGATACTATAAAAACTTACATTATCATAAAAAGAGGTGACCAATCAGGTGGTGTTGGGTGCTTTGATTGGTCTAAGCTCTTATGGAATCATGTTTATCTGGTATAATAGATTTTTCCCATCTCATTATCTTTTCTTCTCCCTTTTCTTTCGAACCTCTTGAAATTTTATGAAAATTTTGGGTAAATTGCTTAAACCTCCCATTCAGTTTTAGATTGTTGCTAAAACCTCCCCTAAAGTTTCGTAATTGCAATCACCTCTCCTGAACTTTCTAACACAGTTGCCAATAGACTCCTTATATTAGAATTTTCTAAAAAGAGGCACGAAGTCCCACATACCCAAGCAGTTATTATTGAGGCTGGTTTCTACACAAAAAAAAGCCATAAAAACTTTATGAAAACAAGAAAAAAAAAAGAATTTAAAGTTGTAGCTTTACCTTTCAATGATTTATATGAAGGGAAATTTTGAAAAATAAATTTATTTCAAAAAAGAGATAGAAGGGTTTGGGGTAGATATTCATTAGTAGAGAAACTTGGAAAATAAACATTCTGGTCAAAGTTACTACATTAGTATTTTGAACATTTTTATGTCTTGTTTTAGAGGATAATAACAGAGGGGGGTCTACTTGCAACTATGCCAGAAAATTCAGGGGAGATGATTGCAATTACCAAACTTCAAGGGAGGTTTCAGCAATTTACCTTTTTTTTTTAAATTTTAACAAAAAAAAATGTGGGCCTAGTATTTAACCCAAACCAAATTCAGTTTTCCTGACTGAATCTCATCACTCCCTTATAGAACATGGCCATCTTTTAATTCCAATCCATGCATCACATCACATGGGTCCACATCATCTTATACTCTCTTTTCCCTTTCCTTTCCAATCCCTCAATTTTTTATAGTTTTTTGTAATTTTTAGGAAAACAAGAAAAAAATCAAATATATAGCTATTTGGGCTCACCCACAATCAATTTAATTTCCTTCTTATTATAAATCCGGATCTGTTCAACTCCCTTGTTGGCTTGTTGCATCTTTTTTACACCATCATATGGGTAGATCTCTTCCAACATAATTTACTTCAAAAAGGAAAGAAGAATATAAAGCATTTAAACCCATTCACCATTGCTTTCTTGTTACAGGTAGAGGACCAAGAGTTAATTAGCAAACACAGCATCAACCACAACCATCTGATCTAAAAGTATGGGTAATACCAGGGTGACTGGTATTATTCATATTCTCATATTGGCATTAGCCATGGCCCAGCCATCTCTTGGCAGCTTCTATTTGGGTAAAAGAGTAGTGAGCGTGAAAAATGGGTTAAATGTTCCACTGAGGATCCAATGCTGGTCCAAGGACAACGACATTGGCCTGCACTGGCTTCGTCCCAACCAAAAAATTTCTTGGAGCTTCATGGACGATGTCTTCGCTGGCACCAAATTCTATTGTTTTGTGGCGTATGGGAAGAAATACCTAAGGTCGGGCAGCTACAAGGTATACAACTCTCGGAACGACGGTGATATCAGGCATCCAGCCTGCTACCGTACATGCGCATGGATGGTGGCCAGAAGTGGCCTCTACGCATGGGACGCTCATGAGAAGAGGTGGCAACTCGAAAGGGGTTGGCCCAGAAACAGGCCCACACTCTTTCCAACATACCATAGATGAGTTGATTGTCACGTATGGATGGCTGGGTTTGAGAAATAGAGTCCGGATCGATCTGCTGCACTTAACCATTTGAGCTAAGTTAACCATTATCAAAATTCACAGGATGGTTTTGATTGATCAAATTATAAAACATGTGTGTGTGCGGGTATGATACGGGAAAGTCTCACAGTTTAAAGTTTCACCAATCAAAACCATCTCATAAATTTTGATGAATTCTCATTGGTTAGTGTACAACTTAGCACAAATCAAGTGAGATCCCATCTTCGTCCCATAAGGGGCCGCCCCACAATGACTCACAGCACATCTCTGCTGTGTATTGGGAACATCTTCTGATGATGATGATATCATCGATTCTGGTATTATTATCGGGAGATGTACTCAATACACGGCGGCGATGTGATGTGAGACGTTGTGGGGCGGAGATGTGAACTCAAATCAAGTGTAGAAGATCGGAAAAATCAATGGTTGTGGAGATTTATGGATATATAAAAATAATCATTCAGTGGATTTGCTGTGTTACCCTTTTATTTTACCTTGTAGCACATCTATCATTGCTTATTTATTGTAATGGGCACCTAAATGCAAGTGCCAATACTTGCCTTGGGTTTTGGAGTTCACATCAGCACACCACAATGCCCCACATCACATTTCGACCTTGTATTGGGAACATCTCCCAATGATGTCTCATCATCTCCCATACTTATCATCGGGAGATATTCTCAATACAAGGTCGGAATGTGCTATGGAGCATTATGGGGTGTGAACTCTAGTTTTTGTGCAGGCACCACATAACAGGGGAATTCACATCAGTGCCCCACTGAGTGCACCCCACACTTGCCCCATGCCCAATCCAGCTGTTTATTGGAAACATCTCCCAATGCACACTGAGATGTGCATGTGTCTAGGCCTGTAAATGAAGCGAATTTGAATTGAATTAGGCCATGTTCGAATTCGATTCCGATTACATAATAAGTGATTCAAATTCGATTTGAATTCCGTCAAATATTCAAAAATCCCAACCGGATTCGATTTGGATTAAAATGTCGAATATTCGATTATAACTGATTTTGTAGAGAAAACTATAAATCTAAAAACCAAAATAAAGAGGACAAACAACAATCGCATGTGAACAACACAAAAAAAAAAAAAAAAAAAACTCAAAAAATAAAATCATCACTTGTTAACAATGCAAAAAAAAAAGCCTCAAAAAATCTAAAACAAGAAAGAAAATAGACAAAAAACCCATAATCTAGAAGATAGAAGAAATGGGAGATAGAGAATGAAACAGAGAACAAAAAGGAAGAGCAAGAAATCTTGGATAATGGCCCCAATCGACAGAAGTTGAAGTTTAATCTTCAGAAGCCCTTTCGTCTTTGATAGAAGCTAGTTCTTCTTACTTTCTCTCTAAACTTTTTCATCCTGAGTGCCAAAATGAAAGGTGTTGAAGAAAATTTTTCCAAAGTATTTGGTTCCGTTTACGTTTATTGAATAGATGTTTTGTACTTGTGTGGCTGCAAAACCGAGAAAAGCAATTAATGAGGGTGTTTATGACACATAGGCACCCTTAGGCACTACATTAGTAAAGTGCCAATAAAAGCCTACTCATTTCAGGAAGCTCCAAAATGAAGCTTCCTGAAATGGGAGAGGCGCACAAAAATCGATGTTTGCAAACATTGATATGTACGAATGTAATTAATGAGGCCTTTGCTGATGGGGCACCTATGTGGCACCGTTTACTCAATAAATGTAATCGGATTCATCCTAAGTGTGAGAAAGGAAAAGATGGAGAGGGAGGAGAAAGAGGGGAGAAGAGATATATAGAAAAAAAAGGGTTTGGGTATCTCGGTAAACGAAAAAGTTGAAAAAGTTAAAAGGCTTTTGGTATCTTGGTAAATGAATCGAGAACAACTTTTATTTGTCTTTTGTAGTAAGTAGATACAAGTGACGCATTGGGTCGTGTGTAAAATGTGTACTACAAGAGAGAAGATGTGGGGAAGAGAGAGGAAGAGAGGAGAGACGGGAGAAAATCCTTTTGAGAAACCCTAGGTCAAGGTTGTATAATCATTTTTTTCTCCCCTTGGGGAAGAGTTGCTCTCATTTTTTATAGAGAGAAGCCATGGCTATAAGTATATATATATATATAAAGCCGAGCAAAGAGACAAAAGTATGAACAGTTGTATAATAATAATAATAAAAAAAAAATTTGGGGCACATAGTCCATGGCTTCTTAAAAAAATGGGATTATAACAGATAATACTTTAAGGCCCTAATATCAAGTAATACTTTTAAAAAAAATTCAAAAATAGGTTAAGTTTTTAAAAATATATCACTTAAAGGTAAAAAATACTGTTCATCTTTTTCCTTTTACGATCTATTCATCAACACTGTCGTCCATTGTCGTTTGCCGCCGCTTCCGGCAACATTGCCAGAGGTGGGCAGAGGCAAAGGTGGTGGTGGCGGTGCTGGTGGTCATTTCTCTGTCCAATGCCACCACCTTTGCCCATTAGCATTGTTGCCGCCTCTGTCTTCATCCACCTCCGACAACATTACTAGAGGCGGAAATGAAAGTGATGGCATTGAGCATAGGAATGACCACCAACGCCGCCACCATTGCCTCTGCCTCTGCCCATTCAAATATTTTCAGAAGTCACACTCAGAATTCATGAAATATATTCGGTGACATATCACTGCCGGGCAACCATGAAATCAAATAAATAAATAAGACTGCTGACCCATAACTCATATTCAAAACTTTGGAGTCATGTGTAGTGGTAATTAAGTAGAATTTGGTTTGCTGTTTATTGGTAAGCGCTCACATGGAGGACATTATTAATTTTATCTCAACTACAGACCAAGTAAGGTTCATATCACACCAATCCATTGGATTGCTAATCGAGCACATGTAACGCCAACTCAACGCCAGATAGATTTTCTTACCTTTTCCTTACACTAAGGTTATGTTTGTTGTTTTGAGGGAAAAAGTAGGGAAAAGAAAGAAAAGGTAAGAAAACCTACCCTAATAGTGTCACTCCAAAATTTTAAAATATTTATAAAACAAGTTTCATCTTTATATAGTGCTATTAAAATATCCTCGATATAAATATTAATTTTAGGCATTCTATATACTAAAGATTATATTTTATATATAAAGATGATTAATCCATTCATCATTCCACAACTCCAATAATTAATTACCGTGTGTTTCACATTACAAAGGCCTTGTTTGGCTTGCTGGATTAGGGGTTTGGAATCGGAATCAGAATGGGCTATTCCGATTCTAATTGTTTGATTGGGTGAAATCGAAATCTCATTCCCATTTCTGCTGGAGTGACATTCCCCCATTTGAGGGAATGACCATTTCGTGCCCCTTTCTTAAGAATTAAATCCCATTCCTATTGATTTTAATTTCTATTCCTATTTCTGTATGAACCAAACAAATTATAGGATTAAACCATTCTGATTCCGATTATAGAAGATTTCGATTCCGATTTCAACTCCGAGCCATCTTTATCATGATTTGCACCAAAGTCCATGGTGGATATGACTGGTGTGATGTTATTAAATTGCCACAAATGCTGCATTAGGTTTGCATAATCTCATTGGTAGCCAATCAAAGGGTTCAATGATTAATCCACCTAACTACCTATTGTCCTTTTACTTTAACAAAGTGGAAAGAAAAAGAAAAAGGCACAAACAATACAGAGGAGTAGCGTGTCCCCGAAGATAATTAATCTTGTTCTTTCTAACAATCTAAAGAAGTTTATGCGAGGTCTCCAGATTCATGGGATGCATGTCCATTGCTGATTATCGGTGAGTGTTTGGCACTGTAGCTTTTCACAAATGTTTTTTCTGTTGATGTATCATGTGTGTGCCACATCAGCAATTATTAAATGGAATTGATAAGAAAATTGCATTTTGTCAATCATGTTTCTCAAATTCACATTTTTGTAAGGGAAAATTCCATTTTATTACTCTGAACTTTAAGGATAGTGTCAAGTTAGTATCTGATCTTTCAAATATGTCGCTTCATTACCCAAATTTTCAAAAAGTGTCAAGTTGGTCCAAAACTGTTTATAAATATATTATAATATAAATGCCCAATTAACTTGCAACCTGATTTTTTTTTGTATTTTTCAAAAAATAGATGAAATGAAACACTTGCAAATTGGGACCCACATGTGAAATAGAACGTTTATAAAACGATCCGGTTAGGGGTGAGTAAGAAAATCAAAAACTCGAACTAAACTGAAAAAACTTATTGAAACTGAACCAAAAATCTGATTAATTGAACCAGTCTGGTTTGGTTTCGATTTGGCATTTTTAAAAATCGAAGGTACCGGTTCGGTATTGGTTAACCAATATACAAAACCAACAGTTAACTGAACCGACTAGTATACATATATTTCTATATATTTTTATGTATATTTAAGTATATTATATATTATATATTTTCTATATAGTATAAATTAATAAATATGCATTGTATATATGTATATTCATAATAAATAATATATTATTTATTATTTAAAATATAATACTTTATATATATTTCTAGTTTTTATTATATATTTATATATTTTTTACATGTATATTGTAAATATAAAAAACCAAAAAATCAATGAACTGAACTAATGGTTAACCAAACCAGTCAATCAGTTAACTGATCGGCTTTGATTATTAGTTTTCTAGAAACCAGTAATATTTTAAAAAATAGGTTAAAATATAATACTTTATATATATTTCTAGTTTTTATTATATATTTATATATTTTTTACAATGTATATTGTAAATATAAAAAACCAAAAAATCAATGAACTGAATCAATGGTTAACCAAACCAATCAATCAGTTAACTGATCGGCTTTGATTATTAGTTTTCTAGAAACCAGTAATATTTTAAAAAATAGGCCCAGTTCGATTAACCATGAACACCTCAAGCTCCGGTGCCAAACACCATATAGATCAACTAAGAACATGTTTAGGAGGGTTTCTGCATTAGTGGCGAGTTGGGGTGATTCAGCCATGGTAGTTGAGCAGGTACCCATGTTCCAGAGAAGCTATTTACAATAGAATAACTTCCTATTTCAACCATGCTTTTGGCGTCTGAAATACAGTGATTGGCTTTCCTTACTTGAGTTTCTGTGTGGACCTCAGTGATTGGCTTTCCTTCCCAAATGGGCGCTACCTGGTTGGTTTCCCAATAAGTATGCATAAGCAAGTATTATGCATTCATTATTGGGTATATCTGTAATATTATGCATTAGATATGATAGTTAAATGATAAATTTTTAAAAATTAAAAAGTATAAGTAATCAAAAGAATATATAAAAAATTATATATTAATTATGTGAAACTAAAATTAAGTGTAATAAGTCAAAATTATTTATATAATGTACATAAAATATAATATTTAAAACTGATCTAAAAGCAAAGTTATTTTCTTATTTGGATGGTGGATCAATGGTCTAACTTTTCAAAGAAATCCATGATGTCATAACTGAATTGAATAATAAATATTCAAAAAAAAAAGATAGAAGACAAAAAGTGAAAAAGTATAGAATTTTGTTGAAAATATTTTGAAACATTTCTAATGGTATAAATTCATCATATTAAATAAAAATAATTATTAAAATAAAAATTATTTTTATTTATAACAAAAATAGAATAAAAATTTAATAATAATAATTGTTATTATAATTTAAAATTTCCATGTGAAATGCACGTGCATATTTACTACAAGCATTTAAATTTATTTTTAATCATGTTATTACTTTTGTAAATTTTCATTTTCTATCTTAACTATGATATATATCTAAAATTCAAGTAATTAATATGAAGAAAAATTTATTATGTGCAACGCATGTACTTAATTACTAGTTAAAAAAGGGTAAAAGACTAAAACCTCTCTTTATTTTTATCCTAAATACAAAAACATCCCCTCCTTTTTCAAATTGGATTAAGACCTCCCATGCTTTGTGATGTCACAAGACAAAAGCCTCCCTAGGTTAACATTTCGTCCAAATCCGTTAGCATTTTACATTATGTGGAAGTTATTTTTTCCTAAAACCGAATTCTGTCCATTATTGTCCATTGCTCTGTTCTGAATGTGTAAATGTGTGGCATACCCAAAAACGTTATAGAGGCCTGCACTCCCTGAAACACCTAACCTCCGCAATCCACAAACGACTACCTCTCACCAGCAACGCCACCACACGGTATTGCCACTATACTCATTTGGGTTGAGCCTTAGCTATTAGTCAGACATGGTTGAATCTAGCTTATTGATAAAATGGCTGCACAACACTATTTTAATTGGAGGTTGTTTGCATTGAATTTTTAATTTAAGTGCTTCATTTTGTGGACATTCTAGAGGATTTCTATGTCAGTGATTGTATCATTATCCAAAATAAATAAGTTTGTGGTTGAATCATGAATGGATTGAACGTACCAGGATTGAGAATTTGAATGATTCTACAAAAGGTTAACAGATGGGTTTGTACACCATACCAATACAACTGTTTAATTACTATGATGGTTCATCGAAGGTGGAAGTAGCTATGATTGCATGGGCGATCGTTGGTTGTTAGATGAAGTTTGTGGAGGCTTTTTATTTTTTTTTATTGTATTTTTGGTGGAAAAATTTTTGGAGTTGGGATGCATCCTATTCCTATTGTTGATCGATGTAGAAGTAGCTGTGGCATATACAGTGTATAAAACTCTTCAAATTGTGCAGAAGTTTATGGACAAATGCATTCTAATGACTAGAAGAATCAAATTGTTATGAGTAGTTCCATACAGAACAAGTCTTGGAAGAATATTTTACCCTACCTCTTTAAAATATTTATGGGAACAAGTATCATCTTTATGTAGTGCTATTTATATAAATATTAATTATAGGCATTCTATATACTAAAGAACTAAAGATTATATTTTATATATCAAAAATGATTAGTCCATTCATCATTCCACAAACTCCATTAATTAATTATATCGGTGTTTCACATTATTAAGACCCTGTTTGGCATGTCTTTTTGTGTGGTCGTTCGGCTGCTTACAAGTTGGAAAGACCGAAAATTGGTCTATTCCCGTTTGGCATGCCGAAGATCTCGCTGCCAAAAGATGGAGCGCCAAAAAAACGTAAGAAGCTCATTTTGGGTTGATTTCAGGAAGCTCCAAATAAAGCTTCCTGCATTTTCCACGTTTTAATCTCGCACGGAAAGACCCGAAACGACACAAGGAAAGATGCACGTCTGCCAAACAGTCTTCGGGCTGCCCAGATCTTATGTCAAAAGCTCAATGCATCTATTGACTGTCAGAATTACGAGAAGATCTTCTCAAAAAAACTTGCCAAACGAGCTCTAAATCTTTATCATGATTTCCACCAAAGTCCATGGTGGATAGGATGACTGGTGTGATTTCTTTTTTGTGCATTCTCCATGATGATGAAGATTGCCCAATTCAACTTTCATCATGTTGTTGTTTTTCGGTAGAAACTAGAAAGGATGTTATTAAATTGCCATAAATGTTGCATTAATTACATTCACTATTATTATTCAATAATTAATAATTATTAATTAATATAATAGTTAATAACTAATTAACAACTAATAATTAATTAATATTTAAAATTTAATTTATAACTAATAATAATTATTATAATAGTTAATTAATAATTAATAATTAGTTATTAGTATAAATTAATTATTAATTATTCTTATTAATTAATTTTAATAATTCTTATTAATTAATAATTAATTGTAATTAATTAATAGTAATTAAAAATTAAGAATTAATAATTATTATTATTAATTTTTGTATTTCAATAAAGAAAATAATATTAAAAATTGTTATAATGATTAATAATTAATTAATATTTCATAATAATTATTCTATTAATTAATAATAACTTTAATTATTATTAATTAATAATTAGTTATCATAATTATTAATTCACAATTGTTAATTGTTAAATAATACTAATTAATATAATAATTTTAAATTAATAATTATTAATTAAATATTACTTTTTCATAATTAATTATAATAATTCTTATTAATTAATAATAGTAATTATTATTATTATTATTTAATAATTACTACTAATAATAAATGATTAATAATTAATTATTAATTATTATAATAATAAGTATTAATTAATTTTAACTTTAATTAGTTATTAATTAAATAATTAATACTTGTTATTATTATTGCATATGAAGCCCTTGAGTTATAAGGAGGGAGAAGTGTTTTGTGTTTTTGGGGTATCATTAGAAAACCTATATATATATATATATATATATGATTCCACCTTAAGAGATAAGAGATAGGAGGAAATGAACAATCATTTTCCTCTTAAAGTTACAAGGTTCCTCTTTAGCAATAAGAGTTAAGAAGAAGCAAGCATGCCCTTAGTCGTTGAATCTAATGCAAGGCGGGAGTTTGTATGTTAATTTAAAAAATAAGCGTTTATTAATAATTACTTAAAATAATGTAAGGGACCTTGTATAAAAAAACAATAATGTAACAGGCCAATACAAACCAAAAAGAAAATAAGCACTTCAAATAAACCCAAATTTTGGATTTCTGAAACAAGCACTTAATTTCACGAATACCACTTATTTGGACTTATTTCTCAAATATAAATAAACTCTTATGGGTGTGATCCTAGCTCAAAATAAGTGCTTATTCTAATAAGCTACTAGCAGGGACCCATGTGATGCACAAAATTTGTTAAGCAAAAACTAAACAGTAGAAAATACATATGAGTATACAATTGTTTTATATTTTTAATTTTTTAAATAATTAATAATTATTTATATTCTATATATTACTTTTCAATTTTTTAAAAGAAAAAATAAGGTAATTGTATTAATAAGTGTAACTGTTAACATCACAGTTGTCAATCCACAAAAACTCCATGTACAGCTAGAAACTATACAGAAAGCCAACAAAAAACAGGTATGTCCGGAATACATACAAGAGACCCCCCAGCTAATCAAGTAAACAAAAAACTCAGACCAAAATACTGATGGTGGGGGACATGCTCAGCCAAGAATGTATATAGTAGCTATTGCCCGAACCACCAACTCATCTAGGAGCTCCTTTGACCTTCAAAAATCTTATTATTTCTTTCTTTCCACAGGACCTTAAAAAATCCTACTTTTCAAATTTTTTTACGATACAAAAATAACAATAATTAATTTTAGCTAGGGTTGTTTATCAAATTGATGAAATCAACCAACTCAACCAAGTTTGTCGATCTTTTAGTATTTTTAATCAACTTTGATTCAAAATTTTCCAACCCGACCAAGTTAGATCAGTTTTGCTTTAGCCATTTATATACCAACCAAAATCAAACAAACCAGTCATAGATATGTATTAATATTTTATATTTTAAATATAATTTATAATATAATTTTTATATCATAAATTTAATTTTTTAAATTTATATCTTTTAAACTGACCAACCAAATCGAAATCAACCTAGACTGATACAACCCAAATTAGCCAATTTTTACTATATAGTGTATTTACTAACAATAAATAAAATAATAATAAATATATACTTCAATGAGCTTTACATCCAAAACATATTACGAGATGCATCCATTTCCAGGCTGATCGATACAAAACACGACTGTCATACTGGTATGTCAATAATTTGAACCTCAATCCTCATCAATCCCCCCAGCATTTATGCACTGCACTTGGTTTCATTATGTGCTACGTAGAACTTATCATCCTTTGAAGCTCGAAGAATATTTTCTAGGTAAGCAAAAACTGTGCATACATTGTTTCATTCTGCACTGCACTTGAGCCTCAGATCTCCTGTAAGCAAAATCTATGACATTATCCATCGGCACATGGGGAACATCTCCCGTACAAGTTAAATTCAAGGGGAGATGTTCCCAATGGAGGACAAGATTCCCATACTTGCAGAGTGTGGTTAGAACTTTAGTTTACAGAGAATCCGGTCACTCCAACCCCTTCCCCAAATCACCATATAAATATATACAGGAATCAAACTCTCTTCTAGGTTAATCTGATTGGCCTAATCTTATGAGTCCAGATCTGCTACTCTTTTCTCTCCTACGCTTGCTATTGCTACCCATGGAACATTCCCACATGTATGAATCTTTACACACGTGTAATGAACACCTGTCACATGCTGATTGCTTAATGAAGCAAATATAGAAATGAAAGTGCAGCAGATCTAGACGCTACCCTTAGGCTCCAATAACTTGACTTCACATTTGCGCCCCACAGCACATCTCAATCGTGTATTGGGAACATCTCCCAATGACAAGTACGTGAGACGTCCCCAATGCATGCTGAGATGTGCATGTGGGGAGATGTTCCCAATACATGGCTGTGATGTGCTGTGGGGCGCCCATGAGACTTCGAGTTTCTTTCATTCTTCCACAAGTCACATTTAAACCGAGAACACTTTTCATCTCAGAATATTGTCCAGGCAATAAATGCCATGCATTCCTGACCATGTAACCAGCGCAAAAAGCAAGAACTAAGATACATCAGCAGGTGGCAAAACCAGTAGTCAAAATCTAAGATATCCTTCAACTTACAAAAGCTTAACTGCCTAGCTTGGTCTTCTTACATCATACATTGTTTGTTGTTAGCCAGAATATCAAGGAAATTAAAGAGCAAAAGCAGCACACCTGGTAAACTAATTTTCTTTGGATCCATTTCTGCTTCTTGAAGGGAAAGGTAGGCAAAGTAAATAAAGATAACAATATACTAACTTTAAGAAGATTCTACTGCACTGCCAGATTTGCCGTTGTTCTAATGAGGCTTGCGAGCCAAGAAGAAGTACATTGGTGTAAAAATTTCCCTCCTGTATGAACCATTTAAGAATACATTTAAGTATCTGGAACAATTAGCCCATTAAACAGAGAGGGTAACAAGACAATTCATCTTTGTTAACCCCCCCCCCCCCAATAAAACAGAATATGTTCTCTCTTTGAGGGAGAGAGGGGAGGGGGAGAGAGAGAGAGAGAGATCTTCTCAAGTACCAAGGATTTAGAGAGAGATGAGCATGTACAGAAAGAATCTCACCTTCCACCTTCAACAAGTGACTCTGCAGCTTTCTCCAAGAAAGCTTGAACTCTTTGACTTCCTTCTGGAGCAAGATTCACAAATTCTAAGAACTTGACCTACAAAAGCAGGGAAGTTGGCACTTATAAACACCATAGAATTGTAAAAATCGGGAAAAGAATAATATACAAGGAGAAATGGCATTTTTCTATATCCATTGCAACAGCAGCATTATGGATGATTTTTTCAAACTTTTGAGTTCAATATAAATGTGACAGAAGCATGATACTTACCAGGTTTCTGGTCAAGAAACGTCCCAGAGCTGTCAGACGGAAGCTACTTAGCGAGAAATGGGTTGCATCCAAAGGCAAATACCACGGCAGAGGTGAGTCCACAGCAAGATCCTTCTCCCATATCACCTTAGGTAACAATGACAGACCATCTCCATGTCATACCAATATATATGTCTCTACTTTTCTTTTTCCTTTCTTTTTCTATTTTTCCAGTATAATTAAATTAATGGAATGTGCAATGATCATGCTACTCACCTCAAAGCCTGCAAGTTTCAGAGCCTCAAGACACTGCTTTGTTGATCGAATGTCTGGAAGGCCATCACCTAGCTCTATTTCAGCCTGCATTTATGGGAGTAAGTCTATACGTACATGGAAAAATGAATTGGAGGAAACGGTTGAAGGTTATTGTGCATCTGGCAATACAATACCTTGATTTTCTGGTGGACTGCATTATTGGGGTCATAGGAATCAGTCATGCACCATTCATATGCAGCAAAATACTGGCCAGGCTTTAATACTCTATGAATCTCTTTGTAGCATCCAAGCTTTTCCACCCATAAAAGAAAAAAATCGGATACATTGAACACAACATATAATATATGTGGATTTAAATTTAATTACATTAAGAAAACATACCGCATCTGGTGCATGACAAGTAGCTTCTATTGCATATATTGCATCAAAAGTATTGTCAGGAAGTGGCATTTTCATGAAGTCAGCCTTCAATAATCATAAAACAACAACCATAAAGGTCCAGAATCCAAAAGGACATACTATTAGAACTAAGTTCCAGACCAAAAAAAAACTCGGGAAAATGTATATGCACATAAAGGGTTACACCACAAATAGTTCAGTAAAATGACCGAAGAAGATGACAACCTTCAGAAAGTTGCAGGTCTTATGCACTCCGGCAATGTGATTCAATTCCTAAGAAACAACTGAAAGTTGTTAGTACAAATGCTACAAAGACAACAAATCTATTAAGTAGTTATAAAAGTTGAAAACATTTATCCAAAAAAAATGTGGAAAATAAATTATTATGATGGGAATTTCTAAACAGTACCAGAATATAAGAATTAATATATTCTAGAGCTATTTTAAGAGGTTTTCATGTTGCGCAAAGAGATAACAAAAATCAATTAAACAGTTATAGAAGCAAAAAAAACATATTATTGAACCAAAAAAAAATGTGGAAAACATACTATTCCTCTTGATATTTGGTACTCATTGTTGTTCAATCCTGTGATGCATGTTGAGCTGCAATAGAACACCATACAAATTTGTGATGCTCAAAGTTCAGAAGCAACTAACTTGAATAACCAACTGAATTTTCCAAGATAACAAAGATAAAATCAATGGCACTCAATGTAGTATTTTGTCACAGCCAGACCTTTTTCTTTTGTGGGAGAAAAGTGGAAAGACACCAAAAGTTTCTTTACAACATGGAAAGAAGAGAGAAAAGTTGTGGGTGGATCTCAACCTCTTTTTTTATTTCCCAGTTATGAACCATGTTTGACATCTTTTTATTAGGGCATATAACATTTTACTCCCATTTCACAATATTCGGTGTACCTTCTTCACATTACAAAGAAATATAACTAATAGACCTACCACTTTGACTTGATACAAAAAAAGGTGGCTATTTATACTCAAAAATGCCAGAAGAAATAAATATGTTCATCAGTAACTGAAATAAAAAAAACTATTTATTATTTAATAGTGAAAAGATAAAAAGCAGAAATGCTGAAACCAGAACTCTTGAGCATGCTGCCTAGACCAAGTTTGTGATGGTATCAGGCTCCTTTCAGGACAAGGGAAAAGACAAGCTGCAAGAGCTCACCTTTGGCTATATTTCGAAGTGCTTGGAAGCCAAGGAACAGGCAGAATTTCTAAGAGAGAAGTTGATCCAAGATAAAGATAGGTGTAGCAAATTGGGTATCTATTAAAAAAATGATAGTAACTATTGAAAAATCATCTTGATAATGGGTTTTAGGTTGTGAATTCTTCTCATTTAGGCAGATCTCATAGCCTTGGTCCTCTCCAGTCCAAAAATGTGCTGAAGTACCTCAGATGGATGTTGATGTTCTATTGGTAATCCAGCTTCTAGAGATGAAAATTTAGCATTGGACCTAGGGCTAAGGTTCACATATCTCCATGGTTATGATAGAGCGGATATCAGAAGACTCTCAAGTCTCAAGTAGATTATTTGCTAGGTCCATCCTTTTTTGGGTTCCTTGGAGGATATCTTTTGAGTTATGAGTTGCCAGAGCCTTGGAATCCAGGTTGACCACCTTGTTCTCTCAGTTGTCTAATAGTTGGGAGAATGAGCTTATCACTGGGCTGAATTTCACAGCAGGCCTATATTGCATTCTATCTCACTCAATTTCTTTCTGTGTACCCTCCTTAAAATATGGGCCAGTTCCTTCTGTTAGTAGTTCTATTTATCGTCCTTTTCTGTCTTAAGCAAATTTTATTGTTGCCTAGGAAAATATTTATTACACGCATGATAGAGGGATGGTTATCGGACTATGATACCCGGATACCTTTACATGCCAAGCATACCAGTGTCAGACATGATACTCATCGGATACAACACCGAATACTGTAGACACGCCTACATGTACTCTATACTATAGCATTTAATGCCTTAAAACAAATAACATGGTATGTTATAACTAATTATACTATAAAAAACTGTATATGTTAGAATTTTAATTAAATTTGGAAAGGCGAAGTGTTGAGAAATGAAATTTAGCTTCAAGAGTAAGATAATATAAGCATGATATAACCATATTACATGAAATGACCTTGCCCTTATTCATGTCCAGGACTTATGAAATGGAGAGGCATATCCCATTTCCCATATCCATATCTAGGGATTCTGGGCATCATAGTTCTCAAACTTTACAGTTTCAAGACTCACAAACAGCCATCATTTCTATCTATTATATATATATATATTTGATAAATATTGCTATCTATTATATTAACCCAATGAGTTTTGCATGTTGAGACTTGAGAACTATCTTTTGAAGTTTCAAGCAAAAAAAATGTTGGGAACTACCAGAACCTGATGATCACCCCTCTACCAATTTAAATTTAAATAATAATGTAATAATCATCAGGAAACAACAGGATATTCCAAACTAAATACCAGGACCAAACAGAATTTCCAGCTAGAGGAATAAAAATAAAAAGAAAGATTTCCAGCGAGAGGAATAAAAATAAAAAGAAAGAATAGATTTCATTCAGCTTTCTTCTATTTGTAATGTTACAAATTAATAACCCAATCTTCAAAATCAAGGATTTTAATTTTCTAGGACAAAAAAGAAGTTCCATAATCCATACATGTCAATTAAGTAGGTTACCTGAATCTAGCAATTTCTCTTAATGGCCCACCAATGCCACATCCTACATCCAACACCTGCAATGGCAAAGCAAATATTCAACTTCACCAAGATGCACCAACTGGAACTACTGCGAGTGCAACTTGGGTTGGGCTGACCAGAACCAGGCCTAGCAAATCCAAGATTTAGGTTGGATCAGGCTGGATTTCCTCTCCGTGTTGGTGTATGTCTCAAGAACTTCAACTTTTCAATCGCTAATTAAGCTGTCAAGTATCTTTAGTAGGACCTCCGTTGTCATATTAATAGTCATAATTTCAAGTACCCTTTATTCATATTATTGTATAGAGCACCCAGATTGGCCTGATTCTGTGATACAACCCTAGTTGTGCTTTTGGCTAGCAACTAGGCTCTGGTTGGGTCAGTTCAGGTTGGGTTAATCTTAGTTGGCTCTTCTATGCTTAAGACATGTTTGAGTTGGCCCTGGACCTCCCAGAAAACACCACTTTGATGATTGAGGGATTTTCATGTTACAGCAGAAGAACAATTGAACCAAACAAACCTTTTGTCCAGGTTTCAGACCTAGTTGTAAAGCAAGAAAGTGTTCATGACGCTTGATGCTTTCTCGAAGTGACTCACCTTTCCACCTGCAGATATACAGATTGCGCTTTTCATTGGTAAAACTGGAAATACAACTTTAAAATGCATATCCAGATCACGGTAAACTTTGTAGAAGAAAGGACTTAAACCACTTAATATACACATTGATCAAAAAAATAAATCACTTAATATACGCTAACCTGGGCGCAAAATGGAAGGATTCCCCCCACCCAAATTCATAGAAGCTGGTTGAAAGATCATAGTATTTATTAACCTAAAATACATATGAAACAGAAATAGCAGATTAAATTGTTTGCAGGAAAATAAATGAAGAATTGGAAAAAAAGAAAAACTCAAGTTTTGCTGCAAATGAATCACCAAGATGGGTTCCATGTCCAATAATAATGATAATGATAAACTTTCATATTACCTTGCTATGTTGAATGGTATTTTATATAATCAAAAATTTGGAAATGCAAAGATGTAACACTTTGTAAAAGGCACAATTTCCCATTGAAAATATCCGTTGTAATATTCACTAAACCATGGTAATATAACAGACATCTCACTCCCATCTTCTTAGGCATTATGTAAACATAACTATGGAAGCAAGGAAGAAACATTAAGGAGAATACCAAAGAAAAGGGAAATATTAATAGGCTCAGCAAGTGCTGTTTCAGTGCAGGCTTCTTCATTATTAAAACATGAACAATTAATTGAGCATGAAATTCCAACCCTGACTATATGTGCAGTGTTCATAAGAAAATTGATTTCCAACTACTTGAAGCAATATTTCAAAAATAAAGTAGATGATGTACCCACACTGTCAATGGTATAGCCTCTATGCAGTGTTCATCAGATCAGACAATGCACTTTTTTCACTTCTTGCATGTCAAGATGATCATAGGAATTGTTGGGTTTTATCACAAAATGCAGTTTATTCGGAATAGAATGTGCTTGGAGCCAAAAGTGGGAATTTATCCCAAAATACATATGTTTTAAAACAGAAGGATAATTGGTCTACAAGTTTCACATTGAATTGGGAGACCAGAAGAACAGATACTCTACCATGTCAGTATAGTGAGATTTTCTTTCTTCCCCATCACCTCCATAACATACATGATACTTCTCGTACCTGGATTATTAGCCAGAATTACGTCAGATATCACTCAAAAACACCAAGCATCCTTGATGACACTTGATACTGAATAAGTAACATAGAAACCAAAATAAACACACTACAGAGTGCAAATTATGGATAATGAACGTAAAACACTAATTAAGCGATTTAGGGCATATTTTATAACATTCCATGTGAACGAATCTGGTATTCCCGGGAGCAAAAAAAATAGTTGTTTTCCTGTACCGGGAACACAAAAACATTCAATTCGAAATTCTTTTCATTCGAGTAAGTTGTGATTCAAAGCTCAACCTAAAAGCACAGCAAGACTGGGCCAAGTGGAATAAATCCAGTGTTGAAAATCAAAAGACAGAAGCTGAACTATAATGTTATAATGGAAGTTCATGGTAATCGTACTGAAAAGTACAACACAGAAAAACAACAAAACAAAAAACGGCATCTAAGTGACACGGAAGAAAATGTAAGATCTAGAAGACTGTTTGTAAGTCTACATTCTTAAGAGTTTAAGATCATATAATAGCCATTCAAGGAATATAGATATTGTATCCAGTAAATCAGATCAAAGAGTCCTAATTCTTCCGTGACTTTTCAATGATTAACTTCGTTGATCAGATCAAAGAGCCCCAATTCATTCAATTAAGGCAAACATGCACGTCCGACTAAGATACTAGGAAAAAGAGAAAGGAATAAGAGAGTATACTTATCAACAGCTGAAAGAACTTCCTTTTTCTCAATCTTTCCGCCAACGCCAGATGCGAGATCCAAAGCTCCAGTTTTCGACATTTTTCAATCCTCCAAAACACAGATCTGGGAAACACTCAAAATTCCAAAACGCATTAAAAATCACATCTCTTTCCCAACAGTCGTGCCAACAAGCAATAGTCAAACTGTCTAAGGATCAGAAGTTTTCTCAAGAAGAAAAGAGCGAAAGATAAAAGTTCTTCAAACATCACCAAGTTGTCTACAACAATCCCGTCTGTTCTAGAATCAAACTGACGCCATTAACGAAGCATAGAGAACTTACATCGAGGACCGAATCTAAAAGCCCAAAAAAAGCCTGCCGAGAGCAAGAGAACACACTGGAGATCCTACGACGAATAAAACGAGCTCCTTTAAAAGTTGGATACGAAAGGGAGAGAGAAAGAGACCGGTGGTGGTGGTGGAGAGAAAGAAGTAGAAGAGACAGAGCAGAAACAGAGTGTATCGTCTGTCCTCAAATACCAAATGGCACAATGGGGCCCAACTGCCCAAGGCCAAACCGGAATAAGCGATCAACACTCAACAGTCAATAGGAATTGCATTTACATATTTTTTTCAATTATATTCATCCACTTTTTTGTAATTGTAATTAAAAAAACAACGGGTATTGGAGCCAGGTTTTGTAAAGGGAGAATGAATTTTTAGACTCAAAACGGTAATAATAATGGGCCTTTTTTTATCACTTTCTTTTTTTTATAACTTTCTCTTTATTTTTTCTTGTAGAATGGGAAAGACGGGTCTTATCATTCGAACCACTAATAAGAAAACGCATAAAAACTAAAATGTTGAAATTGGCCGAATATGCATTTTTGTTCAATACGATATCATCCAAAAAGTTTATCATACAAATTTTGTTATATTAATCTCTTTTTAAATTCTTAAACTATATCTATATCTATACTAGAATAAGGTCTAGATTTTGAACTTTTTCTTTATTAAAATACCTATATTTTGTATTTGATCCCTCCCTTATTACGAGGGCAAAAATATAAGTTGAATTACTAGCTTAGCTTAAGACCTATATTTAAGATATTTACTTCAAGTCACTTTCGTTAAATTTTATATTTGAAATTACATTATATAAATGAATTTTATATATTTTTTTCTTAACTAAAGCACTCCTATTTTCGAATTTGATCTATCTCTAAAGTATAAAGTATTATTACTTTTCATTTTATTTAATTCCTTCTTATAAACGGTGTTAACCAGTGTTTTCAAAATTGGACTGGAATGGATGGTCGGACAAGAAAGATTATAAATTAGTCACCTGATGTTTTCAAGATTGGCTCATCCTATAACGCTATAATGGGGAGGCCAACCCTTCACGCACTCCAGGTAGTCATTTCTTCCTACCACCTTGCCTTGAAGTTCCCCACCGAGCGTGGCGTCGGGGTCGTTCGTGGAGACCAACATGCCGCCTGTCAGTGTTATGTGGCAGTACTAAAGGGCAAGAATAAAGAAGCTCTGCCACTAGAGGGTATCGACCTTAGGGAGGAGCCAGCCGGCTGAGGACCTTGTCTCAGTCTCCCTAGACGATGACGAACCCGGCAAAACAGTCCGCATCGGGTCCAACCTTCCCCCTAAGAGCCTATCTGAATTGGTAAGTTTCCTAAGACCCAATGCCGACATCTTTGCTTGGTCCGCCGCTGACATGCTCGGAATAGACCCCTTGGTCATTACACACAGGTTGAGTGTGGACCCGAGCTCTAAGACAGTTCGGAAAAAGAAGAGGAACTTTGCACCATAACGTTGGAAGGCCATAGAGGAGGAAGTGGCAAAGCTACTCGATGCCGGCTTCATCCGAGAGGTACACTACCCTAACTGGTTGTCAAACGTGGTTATGGTAAAGAAAGCTAACGAGAAATGGCGGATCTATATTGATTTCACAAACCTTAACCGAGCCTGCCCCAAGGATAGTTTTCCTTTGCCGATGATAGACCACCTCGTTGACGCCACTATACGGTATGAGCTGCTTAGCTTCATGGATGCCTTCTCCTGATACAATCAGATAAAGATGCACCCAGACAATGAAGAGAAAACCTCATTCATCACCGAGCATGGCACATACTGCTACCGTGTGATCCCTTCGGCCTCGACAATGCTGGGGCCATCTACCAGTGCCTTGTCAACAAGGTGTTCAAAGAGCAGATGGGGAGGAACATTGAAGCCTATGTGGATGACATGGTAGTGAAGAGCCTGAGGGTTGAGACCCACGTCTCAGACCTAGCCGAAACCTTCGACACCTTGCGAAAGTATAACATGAAACTTAACCCCAGCAAGTGTGACTTCGGTGTTACATCAGGCAAATTCCTAGGTTTCGTTGTTATACAGAGAGGCATTGAGGCTAATTCTGAGAAGATACAGGCCATACTAGATATGGCAACCCCGTAGACGGTGAAGGAGACTCAAAAACTCACCGACCGAATAGCAGCCCTCAATCGCTTCATGTCAAAGTCAGTCGACCACTGCCTACCCTTCTTCTGGGCCATCAAAAAGCTGAAAGAGTTCCAATGGACGGAGGAGTGCCAATGCGCCTTTGACGAGCTCAAGGCGTACATTACTTCACCTCTCCTTCTCGCCCGGTCGGCTAAGGGGGAAACCTTGTACCTATACCTCTCGGCTGGGGATGAGGCAGTCAGTTCAGTCCTCATCAAGGAAGATGGCATGTAGAAGCCGGTTTACTATGCCAACAAGGTCCTCTGTGACGCCGATACCAGGTACCCTGAGATAGAAAAGTTGGCTTTTGCCCTCGTGACTTTGGCAAGGAAACTCCGGCCATATTTCTAGGTCCACATTGTAGAGGTCTTGATGAACTAGCCCCTCAAGGTCGTCCTTGCCAAACCTGAGACCTCGGGACGCCTGACTAAGTAGGCCATCGAGTTGTCGGAATTTGGCATCCAGTACCAGCCGAGGCCCGCGATCAAAGCACAAGCCATGGCAGACTTTATAGTGGAGTGCACCTTTAGTCGAGCCCTTCGCTAACCCCCAGAAAATGTTAAGGGGGATCATGTTGACGATGAGGCTCAACCTCAACGGAAGCTCTTTGTCGATGGGTCCTCCAATGCTAAAGGAAGTGGAGTAGGCCTCATCCTCCTCACACAAGATGATATTGTCCTAAAATATGCGCTAAGGTTTGACTTTCAAGCATCAAACAACGAAGCCGAGTACGAGGCCCTCCTCGCTGGTCTCCAGCTTGCTAGGGACCCCGACTCCTCACATGTCGAAGCCTTCAACGACTCATAGCTGGTGGAAAATCAGGTGAACGACAAGTACCTTGCCAAAGTCCAAGATCTAACCCGTCACTTTCAACGCTTCTCCCTGCAATGGGTCCCATGAGCCGAGAATGCACGAGCCGACGCTCTCTCCAAGTTCGTGAGTACCTTGAGCGGATCCCTCAGCTGGACTATGCACGTCGAGAAGCTACTTCGGCCCTCCATCGAAGAAGTCCAAGTGCTCCCCATAGAGGCCGAACCTTCATTGATGGATCCCATCGTTAACTTCTTGTCAACAGGACAACTGCCCGAAGACAAAAATGAGGCAAAACGACTTAGATGATAGGCAGCCCATTAAACCCTGTTGGAGGGAAAGCTATACCTAATATCCTTCACCCTGCCTTACCTCCGATGCCTCCGTCCAGAGGAGGGCAATTATGTGTTACAAGAAATTCATGAAGGCATCTGTAGTAACCACCTCGACGGGAGAGCCCTAGCCCAAAAAGCACTAAGGCAGGGCTACTTCTAGCCTACCTTCCACAAGGACGCAGCTAGATTGGTGCAAAGATGTGACCCATGCCAGAGGCACGCCAACTTATGCCACAGGCCAGCCACCACACTTTCGGCCCTCAACATTCCATTGCTATTCGCCAAATGGGGCATGGACCTCCTTGGCCCCTTTCCTCCGGCCACAGGGAGCAGAAAGTACCTCGTCATCGCAGTAGACTACTTCACTAAAGTGGGAAGAAGCCGAGCCTTTCACCGCCATCACGGCGCGAGCCATCCAAAACTTCTTTTGGAAAAACATCATCTGCAAAGTTCCTCGCACATGGAATTCGGAGAACCTCTGGATGTACTACAAATGATTGTAATATATTTTTAAAAACTATGGAATGAACAAAGCAAAGTTCCTCTTCGGCTTAGTGCTCAGCGCGTTTACCTACTATGTCTTTATAACTCTTTGGCCTCGTGACTGGTAGGGGCGCAAGGCCTCCTCCGAGTCTATACCCCCTCGCTAAACCGATGCCAAGACTTAACGAATAAGTAGCGGACACCTTGGCTATGACTTAGCGTGTTAGAATATGCCAAAACGACCGAGGGCCCCATGTGCCTCAACGCCCCGCCTCGGTGGCGACTAGCCTCCTGAACTTTTACACTTAGTGCTACTAGTAAAAGAAGTCAGCCTCATCGGAGTGTTGCACTCGACCCCGTGAAAACAAGTGTGCGGAGGCATGGGAGCTAAGCGAGCCTCGGCTCTGCCTAGGCCCCATGGAGCTAGACGAGCCTTAGCTCTGTCTTGGCCACCCACCAATATGGTAGGCCACCTCAGCCTTGTCAAGGTTAACACATTGGGATACGGGAGCCAGGTGAGCCCTTGCTCGACCTAGGCCCCACGAAGCCAGATGAACCCCAGTCTGTCTCGGCCGCCCCTTAATATGGTAGGCCACTTCAGCCCCGCCGAACCCAACACTTAGAAAATTGGGAGACAGGTGAGCCCCAGCTCAGCCTCGACCCCATTCTACATCGACGGGTCATGTTGCTATCATTTAAGTAAAGGGAAGAAAGTCAGGAAAGCTTGGCACCCCGCTTCGACCTCTCCCCATCACAGGCCTCTTCGGCCCCGCCTAAGTGAATGATTAAAAGGGTGTTAGGTCAGGCAAGCCCCGGCTCAGCCTCGAAGGCTTCACCTCGGCCACCCCTTTGCCATGATCTTGACGCACAAAAATAGAACAAAGTAACTGAAGAGAACTATGCCCATCCCACGCTGTGTTTTTTCCTTTGGAGGGGCAAGGACCCTTCAGCAACAAAAGCATAAGTGCAAAAAACGATGCGAAAACATACAAGGAAAGATAATACAGCAAAACACAAAGTGCAATAGTACACAAGTGCAACAGTTGAAGCAAAAGATCAAAAAATTCCTCTGATTTTCATTATGTACAAAAAAATCTTTTTGGCTTTACAAATTTGTTCTATGGCCCTTCAAGCCAAATACACAAAAATAAAAGTTCTGGCTTAAACCTCTCCACCAACTGGAGAAGGAAGTGTAGAGTTAGTTGCCTCTTTGGGAGTATAGGGAATCACCTTCAGAGATTCAACATCGAAGTCCGGAAACACCGCCAGGTGTGCCTTCTTGGTGTCCTCGATCCCGTCCAAATAAGCCCCGAAAGCAACGTCGTCCAGCTCGCTAACCCGCTCTTCCTAGACCCTCTTCTCGGCACCAACCGTCTTCTGTTCGGCCTCAGAAGCCATCTTAGCTGCCTCTTCGACCCTCCGCTCTATATCGGCCACCCGCCTATTCGCCTCAGAGATACCCTCCTCAGCTTGATGGAGACGCCACTCGGCCTTGGAGATGAGACTCTCTACCCGAGCCCTCTCAATCTGCTCCTTGGCAAGAAGATCTTGTGTCTTCTTCAGGTTCTCCTCAGCCTCCTTGTGGAACTTCTATTCGTCAGCGAAGAACCGCTGCATCTCGCGGCGCTTCTCTACGGCGTTGGTAGCAGTTTGCTGAATCTTGTCTTTCTCAGCCTCCAACTTATCCATATTGGTCAGGGTCAGCTTCAATCGATCCCCCAGACCAACAAAATGAAGGCAGACCTACAACAAGAAAGCAATCAACAACCAGCAAAAAGAACGAAAGAAAAAGAGAAGCAAAGAGGAACAGACTGTTACCTAGGCCAGGCTCTACAACCCTTGGTCGTACAACTTGTCAGGGGCCATCCTCAACATCTAGAAGCGGTCCTAAGACAATAGGGACCCACTTAACAGCACTAGGCCAACTCCCACATTGCGGATCGAGTCCCCCTCGTGGACCTCTCACTGGGGACGGAAGATCTAGTCATACCGCTGGGCGAGCTCCTCTAACGGCATGGGAGCAGAGAACGACCCCATCCGCTTTATGTGGGACCCCCTCGAGGCATCACTGGTAGAGCTCCTGGTGCAGGCCACCTTTTGCTGCGGTAGACCCCCCACAGCCCCCTCGGGCAGTCTCTTCCTCCCTACCACGACCTTGTCGTTAGGTCCTCTCGGCACCTCGGCCGTTTGTTGCGGCGCTTGCTCCTCGCACCCCGGTTGGACCTGCTCGATGAGCCCCTTCCCCTTTGCGGGGATCTACGGAGGGGCTCCCTTCGAGGGAGTTGTTGAAGAGGTCCCTTTGGTAAGGACCTGTGCCCTCGTCCCCTTGGCAGGGACCTGGCGGGAAGACCCCCTCTTTTGCAGGGGTAGAGACCTTCCCGGCCTTCTTCTGCCCATCAAAAGGCATCTTGGCCCGTTTCTTCTGCATGGCATGAGCACGTTTCAGAATAGCTTGGTGGGTATCCTTTGGCACCTCTGCAAACAAAGTGAAGCCATTAGTAAGGCAACAAAAAAAAATGGAAAAGAAGAGAAGAAAAGGGAGGGGGGAAAAGGATGTGTTAAAAGACTACAAGGTCTCTCCTACTGAGGGTAGCAGAGCCAAGCCCCGCAAAAACTAGTGGGACCTCCTCCTCCACCAAGGGCTGGGCTCGAACTATCCCCAGGTCAAGCAACTATGGGAGGTAATCGTTCTCCTCACTTGTGAGCACGGGGACACTCTTCTCCGTAGCCTGGCTAACTTCTCCCCACCCTGACTTGAAGGACCAACCCTCGGGGCTGGACAGAAAGAAGAATTTTCCCTTCCAGTTACAAACAGCGCTCGGAAGAGCCTTAGCGTCAGCTCCACCCCCGGAACCGAGCCACCACCAGCATGGCCACTTTGGTCCTAACGGCGTTGGGCACCAGCTGACTGAGAGTAATCCTATACGCCCTCAACAGTTCGGAAATCAACAAATGAAGGGGAAACTGGAGGAAATGTTGGTAGACGCAGATCTCCCCCTCATTAGGAGTCCACGAATGTTCGCCTACTTCGGGCACCCTCATATCATAGGACGAGGGAATGAAGTACTGCCTTGCCAGAGCTTTGACCTGGTCCCCATCTAGAGAGTTCTCGAAACCCAAGCAGAGGACATCAGGCTCAGCTACTACTTGGGCAGTCCTCATCCCGGGAACATGGTCTAGGGTTCCCTCCCCCTCGGCTGGGTAGACCCCTTCGGCCTCCCTCGGTGTCATAGAAGCGGCACTCTCAGAGGGAGGATCCTCGCCTCGATAGCTGCCTTCGGCACCCTCAGGGGCTACCCTTTCCCGGAGCACCATGACCTCCCGCCATAGGGGGTCAAGAGTAGAAGGACTCAAGGGGAAAGGGGAGAAGGGGTATGGGAAGAGCTCATTTCTGACTCATGCAGAAATTCATAGCACTCAGGTCCAAAATATGAGAAAGACATTGTTTGAAGTTACCTAAGAAATATGGAGGAAGAAAGAGTGAGAGTAGAGTGTTGAAGGTTGGAGAGTTTGGAAGCTAAGTTCACTTGAAGGCAAAGGCACTTAGAGGCAAATGACAGGAACGCTACCCCTAAGGGCCCTATTTAAAGAGGAACGAATGGCCCAGATTTCTCAAGATTCAACAGCTAAGAAGCCACCGCCTCCACTACCCAATCATGCCGCGCTGCGTGATGATCAACCTTGGAAGGCAAAACGACGCTCCAGTGACAGCTCGAATTGTCCTTGACCCAACGGACGTGAAACGCCTCCGCACCTGTGATCCAGTTGTGCCACATCCCTAAACGCTCACCCTCGGAAGGCGAAACGATGCTCACTCTTGGAAGGAGAAATAATGCTCACCCTCGAAAGGCGAAACAACGCTCCGGGTGGATTGACGTGTCTTCCCACTATGGACCACTGGCCTACGCGACCCGGCCGCACGGATGCGTGCACTAGTCAGACCAGAAAGCCATCCCGTACACAGGTCCTCGGGCTTTATAGGTCTTCGACCTAAAACAGCCTTTGGCTTCACAGGTCTTCGGCCTAAACAGCCTTTGGCTCCACAAGTCTTCGGCCTAAACAGCCTTCGGCTCCATCGGTCTTCGGCTCCCCATGTTCTCAACCCAAATGACGGTACCAGAACATCTGCACTGAGTGCGCCTCCCGAATCGCTTGTCCGAAGCAGCAGTGTTGTAAACCACTTGCAGAACATCTGCACTAAGGACGGACCAGGTAGAGACACAAAAGAGGATGCCACTATAGGGTACACCTCGGTTGTTGAGCCCATTGGTGCTCACCATTATTACTCCCATCAACTGAAGCCGAATTTTCCTCTTTAGCCTCGGGAGTGAGGGGCAAGTGATGTGGGGTGACCCAACCCAACCCATTTGAGGCTGGGAGGCCTAGCCCACGAGCGCCAGATCAAGGAACGAGATCCACTACAGCAGGGATTGCCCTGCCCCATCATACGGAGCCAACCGCGATGCACTCACATGATCCTACCAAACCCGCTTATGGCCCTCGTACGGTTCTCATCTCAAGCGTTCATTTCCACCTACCTCCAGGAAACTCATGTATAAATAAGGGTACCTCCCTCCAGGTAAGGGGGTGACAAAAACTCAAGACCAACAACTATTGTCGTAAGGGCTATTGCAATAATTGTTGTTGTGACTTTATTCTGGAACCGCCTACTAGGATCCTATCTTGGTACTCTCCCTTAGTACTCTGTACTAACTTGACCGTCGAAGACTTTGCCTCGGGTTCTCACTTGGGGCCTCTGACGTGTTTTTGCCTTGCAGCACTCCATCCACCTACTCTCGGCTTCTACCGTACTCGGAGTCCACCCCGCCTCAGCGTACACACCTCGGCCTCAGCAGCAACCTCTCTAAGTCCTCAAAGCCTTCGGCCACCCTTCAAAGTCTAGGGGCAAAATTACTTTATTGTCCTCGGCCATTCCGAGCACCAACAGTTAATCTTTACCCCTAATCCCTGATGGGGACTAGTTCCTTATCGAGAACCTAAATCCCCAACTTTTATAATGAAAAGTTTTTTTTTTTTTTTTCGGGGGAGGGGGGGGGGAGATTTACTTAAAGGGAAATTTTTAAAGCGTAAGTAATAGGGAAGGGACTTCAGTCCCTAACCATGTTCCCGTCCTCGATTGGGATCCCTATTAATATCCATCCCTACCAAAGTACTTTTCATCCTGAACCCGATTAGGTTGGGGAGGTCAAGTATCCAATAATGATGGGGAAAATTGCCATTTCTAGGTTTGAGGAGATGAAGTAGAGAGATAAGATTGAGTTATTAATGGATGTGAAACGAGGAAAAAAACAAACAGAAGACAAGAAAAACAAGAAAAACAAAAAAAGTATAGAAGTTAAAACACTAATTCTCAAACATCATAACTTGGTCCACATGGGCTTGCATATTTTTTCTTTATTTCTAACTTGGTCCACATGGGACTAGGAGATGGGTGCCATGTATGCATTCTTGTATATTTAAGAAACCAAACTTTATTTGACCCCTACTACTTTTCTTGAGTGGGAGTAATTGTAAAATTTTTAAATATATTCATAAATTTCATAACTATATAGATTTTTTTTTTTTTTTTACTTCGATAAAACCCACCCGTGGCTGTGAGGTAGGCGTAAGGGGAAGATCCGGTCTCATTGCAGCTGCACGTTGGTAACATCACCCATACTTGTTTGTTTTCATTCATGGGAGATGCTCCCAATGCTTGTGAGGTGGGTGAGGAGGAAATTCAAATTCAATGAAATTGAATCAGAATTAGGTTGCCCCGTATCAAATGTATCATATGATATATTTTCACTATTGATACACCTTTCAAAAGGAATTTTGAGAAATATTATATTTTGATAAACAAAATATATAAAATAACATGATTTTATGAAATTTTGAAAAAATAACTCAGAAAATAAAGATAAAAGGTTCATGATGATGCACAATCTGGCCGATCTTAGCTGTCAATGATCTTGCCTCTGAACTGAGTAACAGGGACCTGAAACGGAAGGAGAAGAGAAGCTCCGGGGAGAACCCGGCGTAAGGGCTCCGAAGCTCAAGTTAGAATCCTTCAAAGGCAAGATAAACCAGATAGCGCGAAAGTTAGCATACCTCGTTCCTGGGGGGTAGAAGCCTTTTATAACCACCTCGCGCACTTACTTACAGGCTTCCGTCAGGTCGGGCATGATTACTTCTGAACTCCTGCCAGTTCGGATGTCATTTCCTCTGGCCGGACAGAACCGCCACTGTTCCTTTTGTCGGAGCCGTCTCTGCGGCTAGTGACGACGGTTGTAGGTGGCGGTAGCAGGAAACCGTTTGAAATGCGGCTGTCAGGCGTCAGATCCCAAATCAGTCAGGTGCGTCGCCCTTGGATACGGACGTCTTTCGTGTCGGGTACGTTTGGTCGGCCTGGTGTTTCGGAAGTGAAGTGTTGAGTGGCGAGCGAGGTGTCTTGAGTTCGGTTTGGAGTGTTCCGAGCTGCCATGGGCCAGCTCGGGTTAGCTTTGTGAGGCTTGGGGCCCAGTATAGCTCGTGCTCCTTGCAGGGAGCTCGGGTTCTCCGGAGGGAGCTCGCTCTTAATAGGGAGCTCGGACTCCCAGTAGGGAGCTTGCTCTTAATAGGGAGCTCGGACTTTAGGGAGCTCGGGTTCTTAGGGAGCTCGGACCCTTAACAGGGAGCTCGGGCTCCTAGTAGGGAGCTTGGACTTAGGGAGCTCGGACCCTTAACAGGGAGCTCGCTCTTAACAGGGAGCTCGCTCTTAACAGGGAGCTCTGGCCCCTAGTAGGGAGCTTGGACTTAGGGAGCTCGGGTTCTTACTTAGGGAGCTCGGACCCTTAACAGGGAGCTCGCTCTTAACAGGGAGCTCGGACTCAGTATAGCGGTTTGGAGTTTGGGCTCGGTAGTGAACTTGAACTTGCTTCCGATGTTCGCTTTGGGCGCTCTACTGTCCCGAGCTGCTTGCCTTTGCCACGTGTCGGGCGATCGTGAGGTCGGGCCAAATTTCCCTTCATTATTTCACAATATCAATACACCCCTTCCGTCAAATTCTTGAATTATGCACCGTTAGATAAAATTGAGTTGATTATCATTATTTATTATTACTATTAGTAAACTATTTTAATATATCCTATTTTATAATTTTGGTGAGAGCGAATTTCCCGCTTCCCAAGTATTGGGACCAGTACCACTAATGTCTGTCTATTTTAATCCGACGGTAGGCAGAGATTCTCACGTGAGCCTGACTGCGGTGGATTATTTAGTTTTGCAACCCGACCAAGATTTTTCAATGCAGCCAAATTTACATACCAAGCAAGTAGGGCACATAGTTCGGGTCATGCTCATGGAAGAAATGGCCAACTTAATTGAGTTGAGCGAGGTAAGTTGATGATTATTTATGTAAAACGAAGATCCGGATCGGCCTTTGCAAAATAAACATGGTCCAAAAGTCCAAACAAATACAGGTTGTAGACATCCTGGCTTTTTTAATGAACAAAGATTCAAGATTGGTTCCCTTACGACTTTTCTGGTATAGGTAACAATAGTGGAGAGAGAATAAACAGTTCTTATTAAATGCAGCTCACATGGGATGAGAGCCAGTGGACAGGAGGGCATCTTCTCAAAGCAAAAGTCCTACATACATGATCGAAGTATGGCACCTAAACTGTAACAATAGACCTGACAAAAAGTTGAGCCAATCCACGGACCCGACCCAATCCAACCCGAAAAAATGGGGTTAGAGTCTCATATTTAGCTACCTGATTGTAAAAATGACCCGACCTGACCCAATCTGAAAAAATTGGGTTGGGTTATGGGTTGACCTGTTGATTTGATTGTCAAGTTTAATTGTGATTATTGATGCATTGTTAGAAGTTTTCACTCTTTAACTTTTTCTATTTAGTCTTTACTTTTTATTATTTACTCTTTAAATTGTTAAATGTTCAAGTTTTTTTTATTTTATATTTGAAAATTTAAGGTTAATTCTTTTAATTTTGATATTTTTTATGTAATTTTTCTTTATTTTTTTAAATTCCGATTATTTTTTGGGATGACCTGAATTGGCCCATGGGTCAACCCTAACTCAAACATTTAAGGTTAGGGTCTAGCATATGACAACCCAACCCAAAATTCAGCCCGACACGAAATCAACCCGAAGTATATAAACCCAACCCTAACTCGACCCACCCAACCCAATTGCTAGGTCTAAAGCTGTATATTTAAAATATCTTTAGGTCAATTTAATATAAGGCTTTTAGTGATTCTCCCATTTCATAAATTTTTATTGGTTTTACAGTTAGAAATGTCGAGAGGAGAGGAATCTAAATACAGGTAGGTTTTGGTGATTAAAACCAAAAGCCCAATAAAAATTTATGAGGTGGGATAAATCATAGATTTTCTTTAATATGTTAGTATGCGGTCAGATGTTATGCTCTTAGAGTGTTTACCCCTATTGCACCCCTAGCTGGAATTGATCTGTTGAGGTGATCACTGAAAATCATCTCTGGAGATGTAAATAACATTGAATTCAAATCTTTCCTGTCAGATTTAAATGGGTTTGAACCGAATTTGGACTGCAGCTGAATATTGAATAGCGATATTAACTAAAAATGATCAAAATGCCATTATTAATAATAAAAGAAAATGATCAGAATAAATGTCAAGTATATATAAGTATATTTATTTAAATCGAAGGGAATCGGATTCCGGATAAGAGTGAATCCATATTTGATCTACTAGGCTTATGTTTCAGGCTTGTAACTGGCTGGGGTCATGATCACCCCTAATTGGAATAGGTCACATCTGCGCCCTACACGTCTCACAGTACATCCCTGCCGTGTATTAAGAATATTTTCTGGTGATGTATCAGAAATGATGATATCATCATCTGGAAATATTCTCAATACACAGCGGAGATATGCTATGGGATATTGTAGGGGCAGATCTGAACTCTAATTGAAATCAGTCACTTTCTATTTCTTTACTTGGCTACTTGCAAGGCAAATCATTAAAGTGGATGATAATGTTGAGGATAAGAAATTCGAATTGGTTTACTATCCAACTATTGTTGCTTTAAATGGATAAACTTTTAATTTTACAACCAACCTTAAACTAAATTTTAGAAAAGGCAAAACCTTGATTTTGAGCCATTGAGTTGAGCCCACACAATGGTTGGCAAATGGAAAACACTAAATGAGTAAATGGGTCTCACTCTCAAGAAGATTTACTGGATATGACAATGAACGGAATGGTATGGCAAAAGAGTATTCACAAATGATGACAGTTGTCTTTATTTTGTTTTATTTTTGAAGCATATCTATCTATATACTTGAAGCATTGGGAGGGTGTACACCATTATTGGGAAGTTGATACATACATGTTTTTTGTTCTCTAAATTATTGACACGTGTTTCACTCTTCCTTCTCCTCTTTATTCTCTCTTTTCTCCCATCTTTCTTTGTTTAAAAAATTACAAGAATGTCACATATAAGACAAACCTCCCTTATAATTGCCTCTATAATATTCAAAAATTATATCAATGCCACATATAAGACAAATCTTTTTATATAATTGACTCAGTGGCATTCGAAAATTACATTAGTGCTACATACAATTATTTATGATTACGGCATCCTATAAATAAAATGCCATTCCTCTTCTTTCTCAACTCTATCTTTCTCTCTCTCCTATTCTCTATCTCAACTTTTATTTATTCATTTATTTATTTTATTATTATTATTTAAATATTTATTTATTTAGTAAAATTAAATAAATCGATAGAATAAAAGATATGTGACATTAAGAGATATATGTCAATAAATATTTATTTATTTATTTATTTTATTAAATTATTTATTTATTCAGAAATAGTTTACTAACAAATTATTCTCTCTCCTTGAGCCCAATATTTAGTGTTGTCAACGAATCGAGTCTAGTTCGAGATAGCCTATACCAGTCCCATCTCAATAGACTTTTATTTATTTATTTAATTTATTTAAGAAAAACTAGGGTTGAACCAATGGGTTGGCTCTATCTTGATGGAGCTAAATTGACCGAACATAATTATAATGGTTTTGGTTCCATTATTTTGTCTTGATTAATTATTGGATTGATTTTCAATCTTACTTGTCCAGAATTGATTCATGTCCGGAACCAAACATTTTATGAAATATATAATTTTTTATCTTTCTTGTATTTTTTGTCATGCTTCATGTTTGAAATAGTAAATTTGATAAATAATAAATAAGATAATATTAGTTAAAAATGTTTAACTTATTAACATAAAAATAAATTAGTATTATTTTGACTATTATTTTTAATATAATGAGGTCTATGATTTGATCCCAATTAAATAATCGGTTCAAGACTAGTTCTACATGGTTGTTTATTATTCATAATAATATAGTTATAGTTATTTTATTTTAAAAAATGTAACCTAATTTATTATTGTATCTCCAAATGGCATTTTTAAATTTTGCCCTTGTGAAGTAGGCGCTTACCCGCTAGTGATTTAGATAATGGATAAACAATGCCAAATCAGATCGTTATGACTTTGTTTGTTTGTGGTGCAAATATTGGATACAGATTTTGCATCTCATTCAAATTTTCAATTATTTGGTTGTCATTCTGATTTGTACTTCTATCTGATACAAAATTTTATATTTTGTTTTATTGCACTCATTGGTAGTGCAAATTTTGCATCTCAAAAATTGATTTAATATTTACACCACCTTCCTACTTCAATTCTATTTCATATAAAGTGGGGGGCCACATCATCTTGCTTCCTATTTTGCTTTTAAGGCTTAGTTTGGAAAGAGTACAAATGCAAATATGTACAGCATAAATATATACAAAATAATACAAAGCATAAGGTTTTGCACTCTACATATTTGAATTTGTATTCCTTCCAAACTCAGCCTAAACAAATAACCCTCCTCCTACCTCCACTATCTTTCACAAATGGTGGGGACTTATTTCATTCCCTATTTTACATCTCACGAAGAAATAAGTCGAAACCAAATCTAAAGCAAAAGTAAATCAGAATTTACACATTGCCTATTTAAACTCCTATGCATTCACACCAATGAAAATGCAAACAAAGTCAAAATGTTTACATAAGCATTTATTCAAGTTATGTGCAAATTAAGGACATTTGCATAAATAAGTCATTCAGATTGGATACACATGTATCTAAATTTTATCTATTTGGTTCACATTTGGAATCAGAATCAAATTCCCTTGAAATCAGAACTGGGATGATTTATTCCCATAGTTTAGTTTAAATAAGAATCAGAATTGGAATTGAAATAAGCTGGAATGAGATTTCATTTCCAAGGGAGGGGAGAGAATGTTCATCCCTCAAATGGTGGAATGTCATCTCAGCATGAACGGGAATGAGATTCCAATTCCACCCATCTCATTTCGACTTTGATTTCAAACCCCTATTCCTGTGAACCAGACAGGCCCTATCTCTAAGGTTCAGATTTTTTTTTTTTTTTTGAGGAAACTAAGGTTTAGATTATACTCAGATTGAATTTTTGATATTGAATAGCATTGATAAATTAAACTAATTAAGGATGGTCATAATATTTTATTTTAATAATAAAAATGAACTAAATATTGCTTTGATATTGTATATTATAAATAAAAATGACCTGAAAAATAACTTCTATGAGACTTGAACACACCAACTTTGTCAAGAGAAACATATCTAACTATTTAAAGAAAAAATACTTACCTTGCCACCTTGGTTTTGATGTAAGTCATAAAAAATGAATTTGATTTTATAATGATGACTGATATCTTTACCTTTTCTTGTAGTCATGCCCTTACATTAGTTAATGTCAACTTATAAAGTGCCCTGCCCATGATTTACATTGAAAATCTTCATCATTTTCAACTCTTATAACACCTGCCAATTACCCAATTGAGATGGTTACTCAGACTTTAGAGTCCCTTTGAATATTGAGGCCCAAGATCAAACATGCAAAACTACAGACTGTTTTTCATTCATTCAATTTAAATTTGACAGAATTGATGAAAATAATCAAAAGGCTTTCGTAATTATACTTCATTTTTCTTTGAAATTTCAAAAAAAAAAAACCATCGAAGAAAGTGTTAAGGAGATTTATGGAATAAAAAATCATGGACCTAAATGGCAAACCAAACACTTCTTAATGAAAAAGGTTGATTAAGTAAATAAGTTGTAAAATATTTGGGATGTTTTAGTAAAAAATGAAGACTATAAGTTAGGTTTAAGTAAATATGTAAAACTATAAGGTATGTTCTAGTAAATGACCCTAATAGAAAAGCATAAGTGTATACAATTGTTTTATATTTTTAACTTTTTAAATAATTAATAATTATTCATATTTTATATACTACTTTTCATATATTTTTTATAATACAAAAATAACAATAATTAATTTCAATTAGGTTTATTCATCAAACTGATGAAACCAACCTGATCAACTCGATCCAAGTTGGTTGGTTTTCTAATATTTTAGGTCAGCTTTGGTTAAAAAATTTCTCAATTCGACCAAGTTGGATTAGTTTCACTTGGCCATTTGTAAACCAACCAAAATCGAACGATCTAACCATAGATATATATTAATATTTTATATTTTAAATATAATTTTTAATATGAAAAAGTGGAAATTTTCCCATATTTCTTAGTCTAAAATGTTTTATATCATAAATCTAATTTTTAATTTTTTAATAATTGCACTGAAATTTTTAAAATTAAATTAAATTTTTAAGTTTAAATCTTTTGAACCGACTGAGCAAACCAAAAAATCAACCTAAACGATACAACTTGAGTGGGTCGGTTTTCACAAAAGGTCAATTGGTTTCATCTCACCAACTCCGCAACCTGATCAAGTCAATTTGGTTGACCAAATAGCCTATGACCGAATCGAACCAACTCATGAACACTCATAATTTTAGTTAAATTAATAGTCTCATCTCTAATAAATAACAATAGTTTAATCTCCAATAATTATTGAAAATTTATAGCAATATTATGTTATGATTTTTTAATTTTTTTATTTTATTGCATAATTTCGTTATTTTAACTATTTAAAATATAGTTATGTTAAATATTTCGTTATTTAAAATATTTTATTGCATAATTTCGTTATTTTAACTATTTAAAATATAGTTATGTTAAATATTTAGTTATTTAAGTATTTAAATGATATATACAATATTTATAAATACTCATTATTTGAATTTAAGATATTTAGGTATTGAAATAATTAAATATTTTTCTATGTAATTATTTAGCTATTTTATTATTTAAGATATTTAGTTATTGAAATATTGAAATAATATTTTATTTTTTAATGTTCAATTTCTGTTTTTTGAATAGCATTTAATTTTAATAACCTGGAAAATCATAATTTATATTGTTAGTACATAATTTCGTGATGGTTTTGTAAAAATATAAAACTATTAATAGTATGAATATTGTTAAATCTATTATAATAATTTTTTTTAATAATTATTTTAATGTTTATACTAGTATTACATACTTTCATTATTAATCTTGTAAAAATATTAAATTATTATTAATTTGAATATTATGTTATGATTTTTTATCTTAAGTTTTTTTTAATTTTATCGCACAATTTCATTATTTTAGCTATTTAAAATATAATTATGTTAAATATTTCGTAAATAATATATAAAATATTTAAAAATACTCGTTATTTGAATTTAAAATATTTAGTTATTGAAATATTTAAATAATTAAATATTTTCTATGTAATTATTCTGCTATTTTTAGTATTTTATTATTTAAGATATTTAGTTATTGAAATAATATTTTATTTTTTAATGTTAAAGTTCTATTATTTGAATAACACTTAACTTGAATAATCTGGAAATTATAATTTATATTGTCAGTACATAATTTCGGCATGAATTTTGTAAAAATATAAAAATATTAATAATATGAATATTATTAAATCTATTATTCTATTATAATTATTTTTGTGTTTTTAATAAATATTTTAAAGTTATTATATAGTTTGTTAAAATATTTAAATAATTTCTAATTTTTTAACTTTCTTTAGATAGATATAGATAAAAAGTGGCCAAGAGAATAAATAGGAATTAGAGATAATTTGGAGAGAAATTCTCTAGTAAATTAGAGATAAGTTAGGGGATAAATAGAAATTAGGGATGATTTAGGAGAAAGTGGGGGAGGTAGTTTATGATAAATTTTAGGAGAGGAGATTGTTGGGGAGGGAGAGCATCTTATTAGTTCTTTAAAAAAAAATACATAGAATAAAAAAAATAAAAAAAGGAGAATATATATATATATATATATAGAGAGAGAGAGAGAGAGAGAGAGAGAGAGAGAGTGAGAGAGAGAGATGTTTGGTATGCTTTGAACTCCAAAGGGAGACCACATATATGTATGTGCATGTGCTAAGATTAAGGGCAACAACAACAACCTGGCCATTCTTCTCATGGTAAAACCCCTCGAATACCCATGTCTTATTCATTTGCATAGAGCTCTCAGAATTTTCTTTACAACTCATTTTGTCCGATACTATACCGGAGGCGATAGGAATAGCATTGTTCATCCAATGTGGACAAAGTTGGGTTTTTGAAAGAATTTAACTACATGTAATGTAAAATGTAAAATGATATTAGCGCATTGTTAATGGTGGAGAGGTCTTTGTCGGATGGATCACCCAAAAAGGGAGGTCTTAGTCCAATTTGAAATAAGAGAGGATGTTTCAGTACTTAGGAGAAACCTTAGAGGTGGTTTAGGCCTTTTACCCTGAAATTTATATCCAATAATTTTAACGGCACAAAACCTATATGCTTAAGGCTAACATGAAAAAAAAAATTGTCACTTTCATCCAAGTGGCAAGTAATCAACCATTAGGGTCAACCCATAATGGCATAATTAAACAATACACAATTAAAAAATAAATAAATATATAAAACTACAAAAAATACATTTTTTTTTTTGTGAATAAATGTCTGACACATCTCTAACATTATATATTTATGATATTAAAAAATAAGTATCACACATAAGAAGTATTTTTATTAATAATGATAATGAAACACAAAAATTTAAAACTGACCCCAAAATGAAACTGTTTCCCGTTAAGTGCTTGATCAATAATTCAACATTTTAGGTTAAATAAGTCAGCCCATGATGTCATAATTAAATAATAACAATTTTAAAAAGATAGAAACACAAAAATAATTAAAAAAATATAAAAATTTTATAGAAATATTTGTATACATCTCTAATGTTATGTATTCATCCTATCAAACAAAAATAAGTATGATAAATTAAAATTATATTTATCAATGATAGAAATAGAATAAAAAAGTAACTTAAAAAGAAAAGTATTTTTCCATCCTAGTGGTGGTTAATGGTCCATAGGAGTACAACTTGAGCAGACCCAACTTGAGGCTGGAATAAACCTAGTCCACAATATTAGATGGACTGAGCTTGGATTTTCAGTTCTTGGGTTGAGTCTAGGCCTGAGTCTGAAATTTGTTGTTGTTTTTTAATTTTTTTTTGGATTAGGCTCAGGCCTAGTCTTAAGTATCCTGAGCCCGATCCAACCACATACATAAATACATACAAAAACACATATTTGCGTACCACATATATGCACACATATTTTACATATACAAATATATACCAATTATTAGATCAACCTGAGCCTATCCTGGGGCCTAAGCCCAAATACGTCGTTAGTTTTTGTGCAAACAACTGTGTTCGCATAAGTGTTCTTGGCAATGCTCTACCACTCTGTCAATGACTTTTCAGGATTTGGTTCTCACACAACTATCCTCACAGTATTTTTATAGCTTTTTGCAGCTGTGCATTGGAAATATCTTCATGTTTGTATATATTTTTTACAGTGAGATATTCTCAATGCATGATTGTAAGGGACTGTGAGGGTCTTGTGTGGACCGATATTCTCCATGTTTGTAAAGGTTTTCCTACCCTTCCCTATCCTTTCCTTCAAACCAAACATATCCTAATGTTTCCGACTGTCCAAATTTCAACCATGTTTTGACCACCAATTCCCTGGTCAAATGGTATGACCATCTGGTCCAAATCCCAGATAAACGGTTCTCGGATTGCTGGACTCGGAGCCATAATCGGTTCCCAGGTACCATGGTTTCGACCTTAATCCAATCCATCTAAAATTGGGTTGGGTTGGAGCCCAAATCTCACCAATCTTATTAATGAAACACCTAATCCAACCGCTAACGGCCCAATACAGCCCAATGATATGTGGTGGGCCGGTGGGGTATAGGTCAATTCGTTCCCTTCTTTCATGTGTAGGAAGACGTGGCAAGAAAGCAGCGGCCCAGTTGCCTTTGGCCAGTCAACATAGAGGATGCATGCAGAACTCGAGTCCGGATCTGGTGCAAACAAGGCGTGTACAACTATTTATGAACCCCAATCATATGTAAACACATCATTAATCCGTACATCTGTAGTACTTCCATCGTCACCTCAGCTTAGGTGGCGTGGCGCCCCTTGATTCGCCAGAGGGAGATTGCTCTCCGTGTCTCCATAGTCCGTACCACTGCTCCCGCTCACACTGGAGGGTAGTTTCGTAACTCCAACAAAAGCTTCTTTCCCCTCTACAATGCCCAATGTCGAACTTCCTCCTTCCCCCTACAACTCATTCATGGTCTCAGCTCTGTGCATTAAGGAGCCCTAGTTTTTCAAAATTTTCGCTTCTATCTCTTCCCTTTTTCAAATTTTCCATTGTAAATATTCCTGATTTTTTCTCCCCACTCAAAGGCGAAGAAGAATCAATCAAGTTGGACTAAAATTGCAAATTGATCAGGATAACCAGCTACCGTGCGTTGAGGGTTCAGGTAAATTTCAGGTGAACCTGTTTGATTGATTTTCATTTTATTTCTTTACTTTTCTTCTTTCTATGTTTTGATTTATATGCTCAATTTTATGCCCTTTTCACCTGTGATGCTTTTAAGTTCGTTAATTCTGTACAATCATAATAAAAATCTCTCACCAAAGCAAAACAACCTGACTAAGATTACGAAGAGATTTTTCGTTTCAGATCAATACTTGGTGCAAACACAAGAATTTGTTGAAATTGATATGGCAGATGATGATGATTTCACCTTTTGTCAGGCAAGTTTAGTGTAACTCCCGTTGAATGGTTTTGCATGCCTGTAATCTGCTTGCATCAGAAAAACTTCATGGGAGTTCTTTTTTAGGTTGCTCCACCCGCAAATCAGGATGGTCTGGGAGCAGAGGAGATTCTTCCCAAGATTGGTGGTATCACTATGAAAGATAATCTCTCAAATAGCGCTGGTGTTAAACAGAAAGATGGTATTCTGTGGAAAGATCAGGCGTCGCAAAATGCTTCCTTTAAGAAGCAGGGAACAGTTGGTTCTTTGTCTTTTAATGTCACTGACACGTCGCCTCCAAAACCTTCGAGTGAATCATCAAAACAAAATGTCTCAACAAATGTTGGAGCTTCAGCCGGTGTTCCACAGGAACAGAAGACTGTTAACAGAAAGCCTGTAGCTCGTGCTAAGGTCCCTTTCGAGAAGGGGTTTAGCCAAGTGGATTGGTTAAGACTTACAAACACACATCCAGACCTTGCAGGTATTTGACGATTTTTTGTTTTTGGTTGTTGAAGTTAGTTCTAGAGTAAGGTTAGTCAGTTGATTAGTACTAACGAGAGTTCTGATTTTGAACTGGAGATGCGTGTAAATCTGTCTATTAATAGTTGTTTGAATAAGTTCGTATGAGGAACTTGTAGAAATAGAAAAGAAAAGATGTTTTAAAATAAAACACTTAATGGATTTTGAAAATGGAAATCAACCTTTTTGAGGATAAGTGTACTTTCCACTCCTTACTCCCTAGTCCCTACAAGTCCGCCTATGGTCTATGGATAGCTCTGATCCTAGGTTCGATCTATCAAGGATATATTTATGCTGTAAAAAAATCCCTTTAAGTTTTATCAAAAAAAAAATCCTTTAAGTTTGGAATATCAACTTGCAGAGATTCAGAACACACAGATCTCTTTATATTTAGACTACTAAAAAATCAAGATATGAGGCAGAAAAGTTAGATGCTTTCTTTGTTTTTTGAGAGAAAGGTAACTGATTTCATTAATAAAAGAGAAAGGTACACAAGAAGGTGTACAATTAAAAAGAAGGGAAAACAAAAAACAGGGGTCAGACCCTTACGAATTATAGAGAGAGTTTATATGAAATATAGTGCCAACATGCACATGGACCCTATCTTACTGTATGGATTGCTAAATTTCTGTAGAACCTATTAATAAAGTTAATTTACACTTAAAGCTTTAGAATGACATTCATCTGCAGATCTTTATGCCTAATTGGCAATTTGGCACTATCTTTCCCTGTTTCTTGTTAAAATTTTCCTTTTTGGTGTTGGCATTTGTTTAACTTTCACTTAAAGATACTGAATGGAGTTTCTGTGGCTCTGGCCAGTATAAATATTTCATCCCATGTACTAATGAGAAAATGCTTGAGACAATTTTATTTTTGGTGTTTTTTTTGTACATTTGTTTTTTGCTTCTTGACATTTTCACTGGCTCATCTTTTTGAAACTCTTTCAGAAAGTAACCTTTGGTTAATCCTTTGATTGAATGGTGCATTTCAGGAAGATCAATGAAATTATTATTATTTTTTTTTGTTGATAGGATTTAAGTGAAATCTTACATTGTTTTCATATTTTAGTGTTTTATTTCAAAAATGTTTTGCATCAAATGCGATCTGCACTTAAGGTTTGGTGTTTTGGAAATTTGGAAGTAGAAAGGCTTTATATGTTATATAAAATTATAAACATCAGAAACCTGGTGATTAATTGGTTCTCCTTAGATCTGGTTGAACCTTTCAAAAGGAAAGGGAATTGTGGGAAGGGGAGGACATTATTATTTAGAAATTGAAATTTAAAGGTTAATGGGGATCAGTCTGCAGTCAAAAGGCTTTTTAATTCTTTTGGTGACAATGAAAATTATTTTGTTTTTTTCTCCTAAAATGTCTCACGGTCAAGGGAATATATGTTGTTTCTTTACTGTATGGGATATCAAAATAATATAATATGTGGTTTTGTGGGTTATATTGCTTGTTTCAGGATTGAAGGGGAAGTCAAATAAAAGGCTTATATCTATGGAAGAAGTTAAACAACACCAAACAGAAGGTTCTGTTTGGACAGTTTTAAAAGGTCGCGTATACAATATATCACCTTACATGAAATTTCACCCTGGAGGTATGCATTAAATCACTCATTTTTTTCTTATTTTTGTTCGTAGTTACATGTTGATGGTTGGAGCAGATTTCCTGTTCCTTTAAAAATTCTAGAATACATGTTTTGGGTTTCAATCAGAATGATTGTTATTATATTCATACTTACTGAGTGTTTTTTATTGTTGTTGACTAAGAAATAAATTTGTAATATATTTCTTTTTTTTTTGGTGGTAATCTATTCCTATTTCCTATTTCCCAACCTTTAATCCGGTTATTTATCTATTACATTTTCTTCTTGGTCTATTATGCAAAGAAGACCCAAGGAAGCCAGTTCATTGTTGTTGTTTTTGTAATAAGATCATGTGAAGTGGCAAATAGCTTAGACATCTCCATAATAATCATAATTTCCTAGAACCTAACTTTTTGTCTTCAAATTTAAATTGCAATGGTTCTATCTATATACTCAACATGAGAGGTCTAACTTTCCTTTATAGATTCCAATTTAGACTCAGGAACTTCTAAGAAACAATTATTAATTGCAGTAGAGCTAAGACGGACCTTTATTTAACCCACAAGAACACACAATTATGGATTATAACTCATATAACAACCCTATATACCTACTATTAATCTAGTATTTAAAAGGTGTGTTCCAGGTGCATGTAAGTACACAGGAAAGGTATGTTTTTAGGCATGTGACTCACTTGATCTCAAGCAACATCACTTTCAAAATGTGCACTCTTGGTTTGAGGCAAAAGGGACTCAAGTGCACCACTTTGTAATTTTACCTTTTTAGTCACTTATTTTTTATATTCTGATACATTTTACACATTCATAATGGTCTATTAACTTCTAATAAACATAAAACAGAATGAATTGTGACCAAAATCATGAAACCTGTCCCCTTATATAACATCGTACTAGCTACTTGAACTGATGCAACTAGGAGATAGACAAACACATTATATAGTTGCAAAAGTGATGCCTAAGCGACAAGGCACCTATAGAGGGTCGCCTTACGTAAACATTATTTTTGTTAATTCTTCAACCATTTAAGGTTCTATGAAACTCTAGCGCCTTAAATAGCTTAAATTGAGGTAAGGATTTAATATTCTGTTATTTTGGAGATTATGCTGACGGTTTATGTAGCAGTGATGGTAAAGCAATGTAAAGAAGATGGAAGCATCTGGTTCTGCAGACAGTTTCAGTGTTTTTCCCAACTTTTGAGCAGTTGGGAAAATTATTGTTCAATATCAGCCAAAGCGGTATGGATGGTTAGATGGCAATCTGAGTGGTTCACTTTTCCAGTTCAATCTAGTTTTCAGAACATTTAAAGTTAAAAGCTGAAAGGGATTTAAAATTATATCAACATCTCACTCTAAAAGTGGATCTTCTGGAGCACTCTTATTTTGCTATCAGGAGGGGAGCCCCATGGGCTTAGGCTTGTAAGTAGTGTGGAGGATAGTTATCAGAGAGACAAATGCAGGATAACAGAGAAGCAAGATGGGGCTCAAGAAGGTCCATGCAAAGAAAAATTGTGTCACTAGGTGGTGCTGGTCTCTTCTTAGCTCCCCCCTTCCGTTCATTTTGGGGAAAATCAATTCTTTCCCACTTAAGCCACTTATTTATAATGCATTTTCTTGGAAATTGACTTCCCACCTTAAGGTGGAGTGCTTGCAACCAAGTGGAAGTACCTTGGATTTTTTGCATGTGGTTAGCCTGATATAATGCCCAAATTGTGTATCAGTTCTCCTAGCGAAGTTCCATCCAGAATGTCCAACTCTTGTATTGCCCCTAAGGTCCCAATTATCCTCCTGTTTTCTATGTTCTCTAAGCCATGCCACAAAAGGAATCACATAGCGAAGGCCTTTGTTAGAAAGCTAACTGAAAGAAGGTTCATAGGATTCTATATAGCAAGGGAAATGGAAATACTTGGTTAGTTCCCCACTGAAGATAGGATATAATGATCTTTTTTCTTCCATCCAAATGCACACAACAAATGAGCAAAAAAGAGCAAATGTATTACTGAGTAAAAAGAATTGGCAAACTAGCTCCAGGAATACTTAAAATTGGACCATTCAATATTGATGCTAATTGGGGCCTTATCCAAGCCTTATCCCAATTATATGGTGTTGGCTACATGGATCCTATGCATGTCTAAGAGCCTGACTCGGCAGAGATGAGAAAACATGGAATACAATACTTGACACTTGTACTTTTTGTCAAGTTGAATGCAATACTTTACCTTTTTTTCTAAAAAAGAAGGATGAGAAAACATGGAATCATGGACATGTCAATAGAAAAGTTTATACCATTAAAATTGTTCATATGTTTTGAATTCTAAGATTATATACCTGGAAAAGGGGGTCTGAAATGTTGCCTTTGATACATAAAATGACATTCATCTTGTACATTCATTCCTGTACCTTCGGACACTTTTTTCTTAAATAATGAGAAATCATAATTATACCACCGGAGGTGTTACCTGTTCAGAAGAAAAAAATGATGAAGTGTTGTAGTGTCAAAAGGTTCCAATGTTTCATTTTTTGGGCTTCTGTTTTGATATTCATTTATTGTTTTTCCCCATTATGGGCACAGTGATCACTAAGAGGGCCTATTCTTGTATCTTTATTTTTGGATTGATGTTTTCCCATTATGGGCAAGCTAACTGCCAAAAGGTTCTAATGTATCTTTATTTAATGATATAATAAGGGCCATACAATCATGTATGGTAGTGGTCTGCCATGTATTACTGTTGTGTATTTCTATCTGAAATTTAACTTATCCAATTTTCTTTAGTTTGCGTCACTTCTTAACCAAAGGTCAAAGCTCTATTATCTTCTTTACTTTCATCAATTTGTTCATTATTACAATTAGTCTGCAAGTTTCTTATATAACTTAAATACCATCTCTATTCCTGTCTTAGACTCTTGGCTAAGATTTCCATGTCTCATCTGGTTTTACAAATACAGGAACTGTATATTTGGACATCATCCTAATTTAACCTTCTCTCCTCTCAGGTATTGATATGCTAATGAAGGCGGCCGGAAAAGATTGCACTTCTTTATTCAGTATCCTTTTATGGGTTTATTGCCCTGTAGTAATGTTTTTATTTCACTAATCTTTTATAGGTTCTGTTAATCATTTTTTGCAGATTCATTGTGTGTATGTATGTATCTATGCATCTCTCCATCTATATATTTATCTATCCTTACATTTCATTCCAGATAAATACCACGCCTGGGTCAATGCTGAATTCTTGATGGAGAAGTGCCTGGTTGGCACTTTAGATGATAGCAGATGAAGGGCAACAAATTTTCAATCATTGGACAAGATTTTCGTCCATTTGTACTAAGCATAATAGACTCACTCAACAAGATGGTAAATTATACATGTCACTACATTATTTTTCATGCAACCAAAAGCTGACATGCACTCTGGGGAATAAATCGTCCTTTATAGAAACTAATAGCGTACCATTTAAAGACACAAAATAATTATTATTCTGGTAGTCCAGTAATCAATTTCTTTTCCATTAAACCCTAATTAAGCTCTTTGTTTCACTTTTCATGTCTCAGTAAGAGCATCTCCATTTATCCCATTAGATTATGAGCGGGAGTCTGAGGTCCCATTTGGTGATCTAAGAATGATAGGCAAGACTCCCACAGAATGAACACAGTTGCAATAATAAACGCAATGATTTAAATTTCAGTTTCGTACCGTATTGGCCTGGGTTGAAACCAAAGTATTCTTCGAAATTTTGTAAGAATTTTTATGTCAGACTGAAAATTTCTAGGAAAAAAAAATTTAGAGGATTCTAGGAAAAAACATAGTATTATTTTTATTTTACAGAAGGGATGATTGCTTGATGCAATAGTAAAATCTCGGTCTGACAAGCATGAAAACATGGGTTTGAGTTGAGGGGCCATTTTGTGCATAAAAATGCCAAATGTTAGGTCCATTATCTAATTTACTCCCAAGTAATTTTTATGTTGTACAAACTCTCCCTTTCCCCCCATTCTTTTCTATCTTGTTTTCATCCTCAACCCGTCTAATCATACCTCGTATAGTCAACTTAAATTTCTCATATTTTTATCTACTTTAGTTCCAAATTTAACAACATATTATTCTTTTGTTCTAATCACTCTTGAAAATTGGGATGGAGTCTCAAGGTATCCTTGCTTGTAGGTAGTTCCATGGTGAAAATCACCATGACATTCATCTACCGTGTTTCCTATGCTGACAACCAAACTATATCTTTGACCATTTAGAGGGACTGTTTTTAGACCATTCACAAATTTTATTTTAGGCTGCATTTGGTAGAGGTGTAAAATCGAAATGGGGTAAATTTTACACTCCGGTTTGATTTTGCAGGCATTTGATAAATATGTAATTTTACACTGAAAATCGTAAAATTACATTTTACCAACTAATTACATCAATAATCGATGTATTATTGATGTATTTATTACATCTCTCTCTCTTCTCCTTCCTCTCTTTTTTTCTCTTTCCGTTATTGCCGCTGGACCCACCTCCGCCTTCCACCTCTCGCTATCTCTCTCATCGCTGCTAACCGATGCTCCTCTCATTCCGGCTAACTCCAAGTTCCCGCTATAAGTCTAGCGATCTTCTACTTTATTCTGTCAAATTTGGAGTAGAAAACATCAACTCTAAGACAACATGAAAGCAAGTGGAACCTATGATTCACCACTGCTAACGGGCATGAGATTTAACGGAGAGATCTCCAATCGAAATGAGGAGAAGGAGAACGACAGGAACTAGAAAACAACTCCTTCCATCGGTGGGTTTCTGTGGATGCGGCTATAGGGTAACCGATGGAGGAGAAGGAGATCTCCAATAGTTGATGGGTTTGTCTCCCCCTCTCTCTCTCTCTGATAAATCTCCCGAGAAAACAGGGTAACCGATGGAGGAGAAGGAGATCTCCAACGGTTAGGTAATAAATTAATTTAAGCCGTCGGAGAACACCGATGGAGGAGAAGAAGATCTCCAATAGTTGTTGGGATTCGTCTCCCTCTCTGATAAATCTCCCTAGAAAACAGGGCAACCTCTAAGGCTCTAACCAAATAGGACGAGTATAAATGGGCACAATGGCCGGTTTGTATTTTATACTCTCACCGAACCATCGTGTCTCAACTCCATCGGTGTAAGTGTGTATTTACACCGGAAACAAATGCAGCCTTAGGAAAAATTTCTGATTAGTACCTTGTCCTTTGGGCCTAGTGCCATTTTGGTCCCTAAACCATAAAACGTGACAACTTAGTACTTGAACTTTCAAAATGTGTCAATCTAGTACCTGCCATTAACTAGTTGTTAACTAGCCATTAAGTGGCATTTGAAAAAGACATACTTTTTGAGTGTCATCTAATTTTCTTTATAAACCATCTAAACATTGACAAGAAGTTAACAACCCCAAATCCTTGCCTCTTTAACAACCTAAGGGCTGGCTCGTTGGTGTGTTAGTTGGTTTGTTTTAGCGTTGATGTAGAATTGAATCCTGCAAACATCACTTTGTGGTGAAAGGGGGTTAAGGGGAAGTTATTAATGGTGCATAGCACGAAATACCAAAAAAAGAAAAAAAATCTTTGCCTCTTCTATTCAAGAAAATTGGGGTCACATCTCAGTGGTTAAAAAATTAGATTTAAATGCTTCTTAACAACTAGTTAACGATTGATACTGGATTGACATGTTTTGAATGTTTGGATACTGAATTGTCACGTTTTAAAATTCAGGGATCAAAGTGATACTGGACCCAAAGTACATGGTACTAATTAGGAAATTTTCCTTTATTTTATTTTGACCCTCTAGATGAATCTTATTAATTGAGAAATCACCGTCTTATATCAATTTCCAGCATTGAATTTGTGGCCATTTGGTAGATGCTCCATTGATCTCTTGAGACAAACTTAGAAGATGATGATGGATAATTAGTGATATCAAATCTCAAGATGAGTGAGAGTGTGAGACGGTAGATGTTGTCAAGACAGAATGAAATTAATAAGTTTAAGGTAACTGAAATGCTTATGTTGGTGATGATTGATGAGGGGGACCGTAAGGATCTATATTGTATACCATCAGAGGCCTACTCGTCTACAATTCTACCCGTGATACTGAGCCAAATCATGGATTCGTGGTGCACCACATCATCCTCATAAATATGTAGGGCCATTTATCTGGCTGATGTGGCAATTTGCCAATGCCGTGATTAGTATTAGACTATTAGTATCCCCCTTACCAAAGCGGATTCAATGTGCCATCTTGCTCAAGCTTCTCTTTTTAGAGCAAGGATTTCTGTACGCTCTCTTTGTTCCATCTGACATTTGTTCCATGATTCCATCATATTTCTTGTCGTTTTCGTTGTGATTTGTGAATCAAGAATTTCTGTACGCTCTCTTTGTTTTCCAACCTCTATTCTCTCAGCCTATCTGTCCCAAGATCGGCTTTCATTAGTGTAACTCCCATAGTCCCATTCAAATATTTTTACAGCCTTGCATTGGGAATATCTTCGTATTTATATGTTTTATTTCATGGGAAGATATTCTTGATGTAAGATTAAAAGAGGTTGTTCGAATGGTGTGAGCTTAGTGATGGGATCTGCTCCTTACAAATGGGCGCCTCACAGGCACATCCACCGTGAATAATAACTAATAAGTACAGGAGATGTTCCCAATGCATGATAAAATGTGCGTGTGAGGTGCCAGGTGTGAGGAGCAGATCCGATCTCATGCACATGGGCTTGCACTGATTGAAGCCAAACTCGTCTATAGCTCCACCTAACAACCAAATCCTCTCTTTTCTCTCTCCCTCTCTTGTGCTGCTGACAAATCCTTGCAAGAGTGAACTTTTTTGGGTGTTCAGAGGTAGGGGTGTCAATGGACCAGTTTTGGATAGGATTCCATCCAAATCAAGATCAATTTGAATTGATTGGATGGACCAATAAGACATATTGAATTAAACTAGTCCAAACTTAATGGTCCAAAGCATTTATTGGATTGGATTGGACCTGATCCTTCCATAATAAACTTATATTGGATTGAATCAATATCTTGTCCATCAAGAATACAGGTGCCAATGGGGTTTGAGTTAAAATCAATCTAAATTAAAACCAATTTTAACAGATTGGACAGTCCAAACATTGAACTGAATCAGTCCAAAATAGTTCAAAGTATTCATATGATTGGATTGGACCTGGTCCAATGGACTCATATTGGACTGGATCGGATTGAACTAAATCCTGTCCAATTGCACCTCCCTTAAGAGGGTCTCTCCATAGGGTGCACCCTGAGATGTCCCAATTGCATGGAAAGGATGTGTTGTGGGGCACGCTGTAGGAAGCCCTTCAGTGCTCGGACCGGAGACAGTAGTCCAGGAGTTCACATCTGCACCCCACAAGGGGGCGCCCCACAATGGCCCACAGCGCACCCCACCTGTGTATTGGAAGCATCTCCGAAAATAATACACATCATCACAAGATGTTCTCAATACACAGCTGAGATGTGCTGTGGGGCATTGTGGGGCGCAGATGTTAACTCGTAGCCCAGTCCCCACCCTTCTACGTGTTGCAGGGTTGCAGCCGGAAAGAAATTTTAGGAAGTATCCTTACAAAAGCCTCTCTTTAAGGGGGCAGTAGACATCCAATAGTTGAGACACCCGGCATGTAAAGTCGGACAGAGACATTCTAACGGTCAATTATACAAAAGCAGGATAGACCGACCATTGCCATAATACCATTAGTCCAGAAAATCTAATATCTTACAGGAACAACCCTGACCTGATCCAGTATGGGACCACAAAGAGATCCATAATCATCAACCCTTGTGTGGTAGAAGGAACTGTAGAATGTGATCCTTGTCCTGGGCTCAATTGCCTTGAACTTGAAACTAGCAGTCTTGAACCCACCCTTTCCATGGGATTCATAGGGGACCTTCAGAGTCTCTTTTGCAGCAAAAGCTTCAACCATCATGGATCCATGGCAGCCATTCCTTGCATCCCCAACTGTGAAACTGACACCGTATAATCTGTTGGGGACTGTTCTTATGATTTGGGCAATGGCACTTTCCCTCCCGGCAACAAGCTCCACTGCTTTAAATCCGTATGGGACATTGAAATGCGCTGAGTCTATGAACTTCACAGCTTTCAGGGATTCGATGATCCACCCAGGAAGTGGAGACGTGCTGTCCTCCTGTTTAGGGGGGAGAAGGACGCCATTGGTGGAGTTCTGTAGCAAATGGGGACCCTCTTCAAAACCACTATTCTTAACCAAGTTATCTGCAAGCAAGCATGAGAACATTGCTCAGACTGAGAAACAGAATATCCAAATTGGGACCCGGAAGCGAGGTGTATATGTTATGAAGAATAACTGAACATACAATGCACTCCACAAGATACCCAGTGATCTAGCTCAGAAGATGCTAATAATAGTTCAAAACCACAATCACAAAGATACAGAGTTGGGTTCCTTACCTTTAGTAGCCATTGGAGGAAAGAGCTCTTTAATGGCAACTGCATCCAAGAGAGGCCCACAAGCAGGATCCTCCTGAATCCCTGGGTTGTGGAATATGACTTTGGCGAACTTAGAGGTGGCTCTGAATCCCCAAGCATAAGTGTCACCTCCATTGCTGCTGTAGAGTGTTTGAAGAGGGAGGTCCCCTGACAGAGGAGGAACTGAGACCCTCAAAACTTCATCCTGGGCACAGGTCCTTGAAGCACCGAATGTGAGGGAGTAGAGAGAGCCTGGTTTAACTGGGATTGTTTGGGAGACTGAGGCTTCATTGCCAAGCCTCACGGCATGGATGCCGTGTGCGACGGCGAAGTACATGCCACCTGGTTGTGGCCCCCCGGAGATGTACTCAACCAGGCCATTGATTTCCCACTTAGGCAGCGAGTTCTTTCCCTTGAGTACTGTTTTGTTGAGGTTGGATGCACTGGGCTTTTCTTCAAAATTTCCATTTGGGAGAAGTCCTGGAAATACAAAAGAAACAGATCAGCAGAGAATATAGAAAGAGCAAACAAATGCAAAGAAACTAAAGACATTCCGTCAGATCAACACAGTGGAGAAGAAGAAACTTGAGAAACTCAAAAGCAGAAAAGCAGCTTCCATTATCAATAAAATCATAATGAAATCTCAGCTCTGGAAAACGGTTTAGAACACCAAAGCATCACAATTGAAATGCAACATGGAGCCACAAACTCCGATAGCAGAATAAGAGGAAACACAAAAGCCCCATCTCAAAATACTTGGATTAGATCTCTACAATGCACATGAGAAAATGAAAACAGAAACCCAACACAGTAGTAGATGATGAAGCCAAACTAGATGGCTGGTTCTTACCCTCTAAGTAGGTAACTGCAAAAGCAGGGCTGGTGAAGAGCAAGGAGAGAGCAAGAAAGAGGGAGAGCCACACCGCCATTTCCTTAGAGCAAGGAAGTAAGGAAGGGGTCTTAGCTGGGCTCAGGATGGAAGAAACACAGAGCTTCTCTGGTCATTATATAGAGATGGAGAATTCACCAAATGGGTAAGGCAGTTACACTACAGAGTAAGGGAACTTAGGAGCTTACTGCTTAGCAAAACAAGAGCGTGGAGGTTTGGAAGAAAAAGGCAGACCAGAAATCACGTTGCAGTAGATTTGTCTGTTTGTCTCAGTGTCTCCGGATTCACCTTTTGTCCATACTTCATTGCTGGGAGTCTGGGACGTGTACACTGTATAGAGGGCAATCAAGTTAAAATTATGAGGAAGTTTGCTTAAACTTTACCTCAACAATCTAAAATATTTCTCGCTTTCTGGACATAAAAACTTCACTGGTTTTAGTAATTGTGTGATTAGTTGGATCTTCGGTGATTCATCTAAAGTTGAACAGTTTCTGTTTGTTGGGTTGATTCTGTTTCTTTGACACCAAACATGGCCAATGTGGAATTAAATGAACGATACCTCATTTCTTCTTGATTCAGTTTCTTGGGTTTATTCTGTTTTACCCCATAAAAGAATTCAACCCCCCCCCCCAAAAAAAAAAAAAAAATAAATAAATAAAAAGAAACCCATCAAAGAACGCTCCTTCATTCGAACTGTCAAACAGTAAAAGGAAAGAACATTTGTGTGCACGGTCAAGCAGATGACGTGTCCCACGTGCAGAGGTATGAAGATAAACTGATAAAGCATAAAATGGATAGATATTGTCTGCAAGATAGCAACTATAAACGCATAGGATTTTGACACTATTTTGGGTTTAATTTACAGAAATGCCATCATTGTTCTTATTGTTGTACTCCTCTCATACAAACCAGTCTATGAGTAGATCCCAATTCTTCTATGAATTCACTGATGCAGTAATTTTCTGGACTGAACTGTTAATATGGATGATTACATCGTCCGATTTGATGCTGGCCTTGGCTTCTGGGTTATCAGAGAGGTCTTAATTTTGTGGGCCGTGGGCCTGGACGAAAAAGTAGATATGATTAGATGGTGTAGATCTCTGGCCATGTCATGTGGAATGTGATGAAATAGCATGGTCTTCACTCCTGTGTGTTTCAAGACTGGGAACTGAAGTTGATGAACAGGAGATAGACCACCGTCCAATTAAGCCACTGGCCCACAGCCCACAATTCAGTCCTGGTTACTTGCATCTCTTTTGGGTTGTCTTGCCTTTCAGGTGGTCTGCCAGTGACAAAGTTTGTACGCTAAGCACATGGGTAAGGGCTGAAATCCAAGCCCAGGGTCCTCCATGTCTGAGTTGAGATCAGATCCCTAAGCTCACAAAAGAATGAATCATTTTTACAGAATGATGCTTAGCTAGGTTTTCTTTATGGGACCCATCAATCCTTGATATCAAAGGCATCTCCACCAACACTTACTGGAATCAAAATTTCAACAAGTATGATTAAGTATGATTGTTACATTAGCTATGATTCAAAATTATAGTTGGATCTTTCTGTAGACTGTAGCTTGGTAACATGGTGATTATACAACCGAAAATTAAGAGACAGGAAAAACCCTAACATGATCCAGGACAGGCCCACAAAGGGTGCCATAGTCATGAAGCTTTGTGTGATAGAACCCACTGTAAAATGTGATCCGTGTTCTGGGCTCAACTGCTTTGAATTTGAGACTCACAGTCTTGAACTTGCTACCGCCATGGGCTTGGAATGGGACTTTCAGGGTCTCTTTAGCAGCAAAGGCTTCGACCATCATCGATCCATGGCACCCATTCTTGGCATCTCCAACTGTGAATGTGAGGTTGTAGGATTTTCCGGGGACTGTTCTTAGGACTTGAGAAATGGCACTCTCTCTCCCTGCAACCAATTCAATTGCTGCGAATCCTGATGGGACGGAGAAGTGCTTTGAATCTATGTACTTCACTGCTTTGAGGGACACTACAGTCCAACCAGGGAGTGGGGATACATGGTCTTTTTGTTTGGGGGGGAGGAGGACTCCTGTGGAGAAGTTCTTGAACAAGTGAGGCCCATATTCAAAATCGCCATTCTTAACCAAATTACCTGCAAAAACATATAATAGAACAACCAATTGTAAGCCTTTTCTGTTATTTTGGGGGGTTGGTAAAATTTCTTCTGAAATAGAAAGAATATTTTTCTTTTTTGGTTATGATCCATTTCTTCACTGTATTTATCTGTTTGATCTTGATTTAAGATCAATGAGATGGAATATAGAGCTCACCAGGTGTTATGTGATTGGAAAGTTACTCTATAATGACTTTGAATCTCTGCCACACAAGCGTTTGTTGAATATTGAATATACTCTTTAGTCTGGACTGATCAATTAAGTAGTTTTCTTACCAAAAAGGCAAAAACAGATAAACTAAATAGTTTTTATATCATGTGCAACTTCCAATATCAGAACTAATTACAGATAAATGAAACAAGGAGAAAGCAACAAAACCAAGGATTAATAGAAGTTTACCTCTAGTGTGCAAGGGAGGGATGATTTCCTTGATTGCAACTGCATCCAGGAGGGGGCCACATGTGGGGTCCTCTTGAATCCCAGGGTTGTGAAATGTCACCTTAGCAACATTAGAAGTGGCCTTGAATGCCCAAGCATAAGTGTCACCTCCATTGCTGCTGTAGAGTGTTTGCAGAGGGAGGTCCCCTGAGAAAGGAGGTACTGAGACCCTCAAAACTTCATCCTGAGCACAGGTTCTGGTAGCACCGAATGTGAGGGAATAGAAAGATCCTGGTTTAACAGCCACTGTTTGAGAGATAGAGGCCTCATTGCCAAGCCTCACTGCATGGACCCCACGAGGGACGGCAAAGAAGAAGCTCCCTGGTTGGGGCCCACCTGAAATGTATTCCACTACCCCATTGATTTCCCATTTGGGGAGTGAGTATTTCCCTACTATTACTGTTTTCTTCATATTGGATCGACTGGGCCCTTCTTCGAAGTTGCCATTTGGGAGAAGTCCTGAAGACAAAATGAAAAAAAAGTTGAGGAAGAGAGATGGAGGAGACACTAAGACCACACTAAGCAATGTCGAACAGTTGGAGCAACCAAGTTTCTAGGAAACAGATGACCATCTAAAGAGATTGTAATACCAAAGCTGTAGGAAATTGAAAAAAAGTAAGACTTTGCTGCAATACTTACCATCTAAACAATTGAGCAGAGAGAGAGAGAGAGAGAGAACCAGTTAAATAGAACAAGGTAGATAGCAGGAACCTAAACAATAGAGCAGGCAATACTTACCATCTAAATACTTTGCTGCAAAAGCAGAGGTGGTGAAGAGGGAGAGTAAAACAAGGCAAACAGAGAGCAACTCTGCCATTCTCATTTGCTGAGAGGAAGATGGATACAAACCAAAGAGAAGAGAGCTCTTATACATGGAAAAGAGAGACACTGAATGGATATTTATACTGGAAAGACTGAGATGAAATAAAGTGATTAAAGAAAAAAGAAGAAGGAATAAAGCAGAAATTGAAGCTCAAGACTTCTCTCGACAATTATTACCACAAAAAAAAAGAGACTTCTCTCGACAACTCGAGTAATGTATTTCTTGGAGTCTTGGACCCCTGTTACTAACAAAGTTAAAAAGAAAACGAAGTATTTCATGGACCCACCACCACCTGTTAATTAACAAATCTAACGTCAAGAACCTCATTGTTTGCCGTGATTAGCTCATTTTCAACTTTGAACTTCTTTTCTGAGATCAGAAATTTTGAACTTCCTTCTTTTATGGAAAATTAAATCAAATATTCTTTTTTTTTTGTTGTTGTTGTTTTGCACATGGTGCTCTGATATTGTTTCTTCCCTTCACATTCAGTGACATGATGTGTATGTTCTGCATTCCTATCAAATGTTTCACCAACAATTCCAAAATTTTGATTTCTTAACTGCAGACCATTAAGAAATAGTCAGGACCATGATCTAAAAAGGCAAAACCTTTATATGGTCTTCATTGTTGAGTGTTGACTGTGCTATTCTTTCTATTTTTGCCTATAATGGATTTTTGATTGCATGGTTGGGATTGGCTGGAATGTTTGAATCTCATTATCAAGGGTCAAAATGAAGGCTAATGGGAACCCATAAACGCTTCCACCAATTTCGGTGGAGAGAAGGTAAAACCCTGCCAAGGATTAAGATTAGAAGACAAGGCAACTACATTTGAGTACATGGAAGGACAATTTATCATTCTCATTTATTTCTTTCAAAATTTTTTTTTCAAGTGACATGTGCTAGATTGGGACCCATTTAGAACTTTGTATGATCTCGATAAACATGGCAATCTTTCAAGCTGTTCCTTTTCTTTTCTAATTTTTTATTAATTTAATCCTGTATTGAGCCTCAAACAACAAATAATTTACTAATTGTCTAAGATTAGTTATCTAGGATCTCTTTCATGTACAAAACGAGAGAGATTTTATTAGAATTGGGAGCAAAATAATTGCTTTCACATGATTACAGGGAGCCACACCTCTTCATCGCTGTCCCTGTACAATGGGTCTATATGTGTATATGTTATATTACGAGTTCAGATCTACGCCCCCCAACGTCACACAGAATATCCCCGCTGTATATTGGGAACATTTCTTGATGATGATATCATCGGCTCTGATAATCATTGGGAGATGATTCTAGTACACGGTAGGGATGTGTTGTGGGACGTTTTGGGGTGCAGATGTGAACTCTTATATTACCAAGTGGTGATCCCCATGTGATGGGGAACTCTCTCTGTCCCCCTCTCCATCTCATGAGGTGGGTTCCTACGAGGGGGGATAAAGGAAACGGGGAAAATTACCATTCTTGGGCTGATTGGATTTTTTTTTTTGTCTTTTTTTTTTTCAAATGAAGCACAGTCCTATTATTACTCAGAAAATCAAAAGATGTATCCTTTAAGATAAAAATGCTTCCAAGGCTCAGTTTGGAAGGAGTACAAAAACAAATAAAATAATACAAAGTACATAGTTTTGTGCTCTACATATTTGTCTTTATACTCTTTCTAAATGGAGCCTTAGGGAGGAATATATAAATACAAATATATAGAGTGCAAAACCTTATATTTTGTATTATTTGTATGTATTTATACTATATATATTTGTATTTGTATTCATTCCAAATTGAACCTTCTACATATTTGTATTTATACTCCTTCCAAATGGAGCGTAAATGTTAATGTTTATGGTGACAAACAATATTGTCTTTGGTCTTTTAACTAGGGTGTATCTTGTTTATCAGAAATGCAAAAGGGAATATTATAATTAAAAAAAAAACATTTCGCTTGCTTAGTAGGTTTTGCGAAATGCATCGTTTCGGTGTCCAACAAATCAAGCTTAAATTTATCGAACTTTAAGTATTGGAAAAGAATAATAATTAAATTAATTTAGACTTCACCGGATGAATGGGTTTTCTTCTCTCTCTACACTATTGCTACCTGCTGATTGGTAAGTTTTGCTTGTCATTAATAGTCTTTTCTGTATGATCCTCTTTCTTCCTTTATTTGAGTTTGGGATTGGCGATATAAAAAGTTAATTACTTAACTTAGGTGGCGTTTGGTTGTGCTTTTCAGACATTTGAATATGAAAACGTTGTTTTTTAGATGCCACTTTCGTTTGGTATGCTCTCTTATTACTGATCTGAAATCCAATTTCAGATCTTAATTCGTGAGAGGTGGGGTGGGTCTTTAATGCACTCAGATGTAATTCAGATTTGTGTAAAAGACATTAATATCCTCAATAAAATTTTAATGGCATGGTTTGTCCCTCATATAACTCAAAAATTAGGTCATTCGAACCATTTCTGTGACCTAAACAAGCTCCACCACTATCAAGCTCTCTTCAAACCCTCTCTACGACCTGAATAAGCAATGGCGGTTCTCTCTCTCTCTGTCTTCTTGCCACCACCACCGCCGCTGCAACTTGCAGCAATGGCGGTTCGGTGAGTAATAATAATTAATAATAATAATTATTATTAATTATAAATTATTTTTACTAATTACTAATTATTAATTATTTTTTATTAATTTTACTTGTGTTATCTATTAATTATTAATTATTTTTATTAACTAGTAATTTTTAATTATTTCATTAATTTTTAAAAATATTTTATTTTTATTTGTATAAATTATAAATTATTAATTATTTTAATATTTTTATAGTCATTAATTATTTTTTTTTTAAATTTTAACCATTTTATTTATTAATTATTAATTTATTATTTATTATTTGTATTGTTTCAATATTATTTTGAGGTTGAAAATTATTTTTTATGAGATAATGCAAATTGAACTCAACATTTCTAAACAATATGTTATATGAATAAAATAATAAAATCAGTAAATTTCATATGGTAAAAGGTTGATCCAACACAAACAAACTTAGGCTCAATTTAAAAGGAGTGCAGATACAAATATGTATAGTACAAATACATACAAAATAATATAAAATGTAAGGTTTTGTACTCTACACATTTGTATTTGTACTCCTCCCAAATTAAGCCCTATGGATTCAAAACCTTTAAAAAGTAGAAAAGCACAACTGTTTCTTTTCAGATTTCAAACACAAAAAATATCTTTTTAACTTTTCAGATTTATCAAATGCCACCTTAGATTGAAGAAGGTATTACCCATAAAATTAATAGGATGAATAAAATGGTTAGTGCATCTGGAGTTTTATATAATAAGAGAATACCAGTTAGATTAAATGAACTAATTGCAAGGTCAATTATGTTTTGACAGTCAAGAAATTGTTACCGAGAAAGACAACTTGGGGGGGGGGGGGAGTTGGGGTTTACAAATTTAAATTGATTTGTCTCAAAAAATGGTTCTAACGAATGAAAATCACTATTGATATACAATTAATGAAAATGAAGAGAGACAATAAATTCAGTCTCAAGTGAATGCTTAGATATGAGTTGTGAAAGTAAGTATTAAAAGAAGCACTAAAACATGCACGTTACTTGAACAAATTAAATGAAAGAATAACAAACAAATAAATAAAAAGAAGAGTATAAATATATTTATAGAGGTTCGGCTATCACAACCTGTGCCCTCTTGTCAAGGAAGTCCCCTTGAGAATTTTCAATCCACTACAAACATTGGCTAGTTGATATGGTCCTAGTCACACCAGTTTGCTTTTCTCTTTAGGCTGCATTTGGAAATAACGCAAATGAAGTGTAAATTCCAGTTTAGGATAAATTCGTACTCTGGTCCATTTTTGCTTTGTTTGGTAACATTATGTTTTTGTATTGACAAATGAGAGACCACTGCATATTTACATTGATAATAAGATGTACAAGTATATCAATAAAAAAGAAGCAAATTTGCATTCCAGTGGGCTTTTGATAAAAAAAAGCATATGTTTTATTGGAATTTGTGTTTGCATCCATTACAATTAAAAGTCTATTTGGTAAGAGGGTAAATTTGTTAATGCAAAACTAACCCAATTTTACAATTTATATGAACAGTTTTACACTATATATTTGCATTCACACATATTTACATCGTTTCCAAACACAGCCTTAAGAACTTGTTGCAGCACCCAATAATTGATTCGTTGCAGAACCCTTAGCTAATGCATGTCATTTTTACATTCCATAATAGATAAAAAAACCTATTCTCAATTTTGAGTGCCTTGGTGATGCATTTGGTTTGCTCTTTTTCAATCTTTACTCTAGGGACTTGAACACCATTCTTTTACGGATCAACTTTTTGGATATACAATCTTGAACCATTTGATTTCATTTGGGTTGTAAATACTAAATTTCACATAATTAGTATCAACAGTCAAAGTGTGTTTGTTATCACCTATTATAATCTAATCTGCACTTGAATTCTGTTAGAATAAGGATTGGAGAAGTAATAGAAAGACTAGAAGAAGAAGGAGAAGAAGAAGAATTATGGTTCGAACAAGAGAGATTAATCACCTCTCTAATCGGCCAGATTTAATTTTTATGTTTCTACTTAAAAACAAAAGGACTCCTTTGCCCCTACTTAAGTATGGGGCACAACCACTAATAAAACATTATACATTAGTAGCTTTAAACATAAATATAAAGACCAAAATACCCCTACAGTCGACATTAACATCACCAAAACACATATAAGTATATATGGGTCATATACCCTGGGGTCAATAGAAACATGTCAAACAATAAATAAATAAATAAATAACTAAACATGATAGAAATGTGAATGTTTAGATAGATGAATAGAAAGGTAGGGTCGTAAATGAAATCATTTGAAGGAACTTGTGTGTTATTCCAATAGGTGATAAAATGAGAGAAGGTAGATTAAGATGGTTTTGTCACAAGCATTGAAGGCCATTGGCAACACCCTTAAGAAAAGTGATATTATGCAAATTGAAGGGACTAGAAGGGCAACGGGTAAGCCAAACAAGACATGTATTGAAGTAGTAAAAAATGATTTAAGTGCTCATAATTTAACAATAGATATGGCATCAAACACAATGAAAGGGTAAACCATGATTCATGTAGTTGTTTCCATATAGTTGGATAAGGCTTAGATGATGATGACAATATACCAATTCTGTAACTGCCCAATTTATTCCAAGAAGAGCTGATTTTCAAATAATGATAACAATTATTACTATTATTATTATTAAAAAAGATTTTAACGAGAGCTGGGGATTCAATAAGGAACCTTTCATGTGAGGGCATATTTTTGCATCGACCTTTAGGCTGTCTTTGGTTCGAAGAAAAAAGTAGGGAAAGGAAGGGAAAACTAAGGAAACCTTTACAAATCTTGTATAAGTTTTTCCACCTTTTCCTTCCTTTCTTTACTTATTCTTTTAAACCAAACATAGCTTTAAGGTTTAATACTGATGGTTCTCAACAATTGAGAGAGAGAGAGGTTTCTTTACCTAAATATCACATTTTTACTGTTTACATTTGCTGTGATCATAGTCACCTATAAACACGGACACATTAGTTATCTTCAAAAGGGGCAATACTGGGCTATAAAAGGGGCCATTAGTTGGTGTAATGTTAAATTCTCAGGCTATCAAGCCTCTGATCATAGGCTATGAGAACCATAAAATGCCAAAGATTAAGACCTTATACAGTCTATCCCTCGCAAGACCCTAAAAAGCTGGGACCAACATCGGATTATTAGCGGAGGCTTGGAATTGAATTCCACATGCACCTTTCATTTGTGACAATGAGGTGTCCTGCTGTACTTTTAACTCTAAGCCGTTAACTGAAGGTACAATGAAGGGTAAATTTACCCAAATATCCATTCACAGTTTAAATAGCTGAGAGAATAAAATTGCAAAATGACATAAAACATGGTTAATGTACAGATTGCCGTTTTACTTTTTAACACTCTGTTCATTCAATTCTAAGAAAGAAAATGAGAAAGGGTTAAAAATTAAGATTTTAGAGACCTAATAAGGGGTAAAATGGTCTCATAAAATTTGTAACGGATAGTCTGGGGATTTTTAAATATTTCAAGACACACATAACATCATATGCTCCAAATGACTGGCAGAATGCTAACAGTTGGACTTGAATGTTAATTTTTGAAAGTACAGGATACGCCACTGTCATAAGGGAAAGTTGAACCCCTCTAAATGTCATTATCTCAAAAGTACAGAGTACCTAATCGTAATTTCTCTAGAACAAATGGATTCTGTCCATATTTTATTGGACGGTCCAGTGTTTTGTTGCGACAATGGGTGCTGCGGAATTGAAATAAAGCACTGGAGGAGCCAATTCCGATTAGCTGAATGCTTTGGCCGTTCAACAGGTATGGAATCAATGATAAGGTTTTACGTCAGTAATAAATTTATGGCCCCGTGGACTATTTATTCAATAGGGTAATTAATGAAGGAACCATCAATTTGACATTTCCTCTCAACATCTCCTGATTTAAGTTTTTAGTAGAAACGTTTTATGACTGTTTTAACTCAAAACAATTTTCGACCAAACATAAAATAGACATTTAAACTCAAAACGCTTAGGTGACATTGATGTGGCAACTTTTCAAGTAGAAACAGCCACGGTACCAAATATCACCTTAATTTCTTAATTCCTTGATGAATAACAATGGGAAGAAACTTGCCACTCTTGCCATGTGGCAGATGACAATTGGGTTCCAGTTATTGTTGGACTGTGACAGGGCAATTGGATTGGATCTTAAAAGCGAGATGCATTGGAAGCAGACACAAATAGGATCAAATAATATATTGTCAAAGCCCACCTCCAGAATTAGTTTGGCCCAATAAGCCCAAGCCAACTTTGTCAATCCTAATCCCATCATAAACTGTGTTCGGTTGGTTCAAGTTAAGATGGGCTTACAATGGGCAAGGAAAAAGAAAATAGATGGGAGTACAGTACTCATCATGTGTGAGGTTCAAGAAACATTGAATTTGCCTTAGCCTAGACCAACCGTAGGTGTTGTTTGGATATTTCCTCCCAAGCCCATGACAATGTTTTGAAAGAACAATCAAATTTCACCTACTCGAATGGATATTGATTATTGGATATTCAATCCCATGTTGCATCCTCTTAGGGTTCATCAATGTGAATGGTTTTGTTTCTTAAAATAAAAAAACTGCCATATCAGTAAAAACAGTGCTATTTTGTTTTTGTTTTCAAAAACGAAGCCATTTACATGGGTGAACACCCTCTTTATGCATTTTGGAAAAAAGTTGGTTTCTCAAAATTTTAATATAACTTAAATAAATAAAAAACAAAAACAAAAACAAAATAAAAAAGTGCTAATCAATATAGAGGCTCATTTTGGAAGGAGCACAAATACAAATATATAGAATGAAAATCTTATATCTTGTATTATTTTATATGTATTTGCATTATACATATTTGTATTTTTTTTATACAACAAGAAAGTGGATTAGCAGCAGTGGGAGAGTCCTCCCTGCTGCATCAAGAAGAATTAGATAGCTGAACTCCCATGGGGGAGAACTTTGTCTTGAGGCTTCCAGATCATTGCAGTGTTTGGCCAGCTAGTCAGCAGCTGCGTTACCTTTTATGTGGATGTGTCCATAAGCGTTTGTTGATGAGGAACTCTGGATCAGACACTCACTCCTGCACTCGTAAGAAGTGATAGGCACTGCCATAGGGGACCAGATTCTGACAACTGAAATCTTTTTTGAGAGGAGGGTGTGGGTGTTTTGAGAAACAAGTGTCAAAAAATTTTCTTAGTGCTTATTGAACGTATTTACAATGGTGTGCCTAACTGATCCAAATTGCTGCCAAGTGACCTTCAAGACACCTTGAAGAATGTTAGTTATGAGGAGAGAGTCTTCTTCCTTCTATAGTGATGAACTGATTTTGCATACCACTTTGACTTTAGAACTTTGCCTTTGCCATCTCTCATTGCACAACCAAAAGTACTCCTTCAAAATTTATTTTTATATTGTTTGTAATTGCTAGGTTCTGTCTGATCTAATTCAATTGTTTCAATTGAACCTCTCTGTAAGAGGTCAGAGGGTTATTTGCTTCCAAGGCTAGAGCACCAAATCTCCTTTTATTTATTTTGCTAGGCAAACTAATTACAATACGCTTTTTTCTTTTTTATCCACTAGTTGTAATAGAGAATGGGTGGGCCTGATTTATGTCTTAGGCCCACAAACATACAAAGCCCTGGGTTGTGCTTGTGTTGAGGAGTCATTGCCTTTTGTAGGCTTGGATTTGGTTACTTTGTTGTAAGTTTGTATCAAGTTTTTGGCTTGTGTTGGTCCCTTCTCGGTCCAACCCGCCCAAGTTGCATTGCTTAATGGACCCTCAGAAAAGAAAAAATAAGGAAAAGATGCAATAGATTCTATATGCATTTCACTTTCAATCCTTATTATACATCCATACATACATATGGGTATTACAATACGTGCATATATACACATATATACATGGCAATTTTCATGGTGTGTATGACCTACTCTATATTTTTTTGTACATGTGGTAATAATGTCTGTGCTATTCTCTTTGGTAGAGAGCGAACCTGTTTCTCACATAGGGCGCCTCACATGCACATCCTACCATGCATTGGGAACATCTTCCGTATTTGTAAGTCATTTTTTACAGGAGATATTCTCAATGCACGATGGATGTGCATGTGAGGCACCCAAGTGTGAGGAACAGATCCCGTATTCCCATGAGATGCCACTTTAACCGTACTGAAATTCACATGAGCACCCCATAGAACACGCTCCACAGCACATCGCCGCTGTGCATTGGGAACATCTCCCCAAACATTTCAGTTAGAAATGATAATAATACCAAACACTACCCTAATTTATTAGTTTAAAATGTATCTTTTGAGCACATACCAAGGGTTTTGGGTGTGAAAAAACTCATCTGCAAAAGTTCTGGGTCATTTAGACATCTCAAAATGACCCCAACTCGCAGACCCACTCTGGCATAACTCAGCCTTTCTCTTTCTAGTAGAAATAACTCACCAATTTAATAATTGATATGGGTTTAGATTGGAATAAATTTGTTCATTTAAGAACCTAGCTACCTTTCATGGATTACTCTTTGATTTTTTCGGCAGACAAAGATCAAAATGAATCTGACTGGAAAGATCTCCATACAATAAAAGATGACCACTTAATTGATTGAAACCCCAGAATATTGACACCTTTTATAGGTTGGACTCTTGGATGCTTTGCCTGTCATTTAGAAAGGACCAAACACATAAACCAAGAGATTGAAAGGGTTGTGTGCAATCAACATACATGGTTGGTTTGGATTATTGCAATTTCATAAATCGAAACCAAATCTGAAGTTCTCAAAACTCAGGAATTCAAAGCTTGAAACTTCCTGGGAATCAAATTTCATCTTTCTGGGTCCCGTTGTATGTTCATTTTATTGATATTTTACTGACGTTATTTACAGGGATGCTTTTCTTTTCATATAATCTCAATTTCATGAATACCCAGATTCTGGAATTAAGTATGGAGCTCAGAATTTATGAAATATATCATCCCAAAGAATTGTAAAGGAATCAAAGAAAAGAGATGATCAGGACCTAGAGGAAATGAGAGGGAGGGACCTTGGATGCCTGAACTTGGTGAGACAACCCATGATACAAGGCCCACCATGATACATGTCTACTAAAGCTAAAGCCTATCTCCATCAGTAGAGAGACTGGACAAAGAAATCCGAATTGCTTTTCCTCCTTTTCTTTTTTGGCGCCATAGCCTACTGGCTTCACAATCATCTAAAGTGGCTTTCTTTCCACACCATCATCCAAGCACATGCGATCAGTCTAAGGGACGAAGTGGAGTCACATCCTGGGGAGAAAAAAAAAGTGGGTTTTGTTTAATTTTGTTCTTACAAGACAAAAGGTGGAGGGACGCAAGAAAAACAAAAGTTCTTCGTTGGCTTTGACTTAATTTAATTAATATATAACAAGGCAAATACTTCGATTCTCAACCAAACTTCGCCCAATTCAACCATCACCTACAAACTATTACTTGGGCATCATGATGTTCATGTCAGGACCCGACTATCTCAAAATCCAAGGGCCTGTTCGGGAGGGCTTCAGTGTTGCTTTAAGTGTATTGATGAATTGCTTTGAAGAAACTATCAGCTTCGTTAAAAAATCAATTCTGAAATTAATGTAAGTCGGTAAGTGTGTTTTGACTTTCTTTTTTCTTTTTAAACAAATATGGCTTTCTGTATGGGCAGGCAGTGTTTTCAAATCATCCTTGACCAAGATAGTCAGACCATTCAGCCCGGAACCATTCAAGCAACCAATTCTATTTCATTCTTAACCTATTTTTTGGCAAAAAACAGTTCACTTGATAAGTGACTCGCTGACCCAGGTGGTCAAACCATCAACTTGATCGCCTTGATCGCCTTAATTGGTGTAAGTGGGGTAATAATGACCGGGAAAGCTATTTCTAGCCTAAACTTCTATTTTTATCCATGATCGCCTTGATCAATGTTTGTTCATATATTGAAAGCAGACAACCAAGTAAGCTTCCAAGCATGTGGACTTCAATGGATACAGTAACCCATTCAAGGTTAGACTTGGGTGGAGTTTGGTGAGAGGAATTTATATTAGTGATTGTTAGTGAAAGGGTATTTCGGTCTTTGTACCTATTGAGAATGCTGATGTGTATTATTATGTTAGTTCGAGTGCCTTTTACTTAAATAAGGGCATTTATGTCTTTTCCAATTATATTAATAATATAATAACAGGTCTGGCCGAAACTAGGGTTGACTTTTTCCTAATTCGAACCAAACATTTTCTCTTCTTCTTCCTCTTTCTTCCTTGCTGTTTACTTTACTTTTCAGCTAACAAACAAAACAAACTTCTAGGGCAGGCCGAACTTCAACATGATATCAGAGCCACATTAAACAAATCAGACTTGCTAGAATTCTGTTTTCTGCGCATTCGAACTAGGGTTTCTCTTGGATTTCTCAGCCGTCGGTAAGAGACTGGGAAAAGGGCTGAAAAGGAGTGATCGCCCTCTTCCCTTGGAGGTTTCTATTCCTCCGGTGGTGTCATTGGTGATTGGTTGCTGTGGTTTCTAAGCCATCCCCTAATTAATGTAGGGATGATGTGTGTGGTGCAGTGGTGTTTCATTCCTTCATGTGGTTGACCTTCAGGCGATGAGGTAAGGAGTTTTTTTTTTATGCATAATTTCTGTTATGGAACACATGAGAGGTGTGGTACAGATCATATGATGGGTTTTCAGATTGCAGTATGCTAGGGTTTATGCTGGTTTGTGTGTGATTCGAAGGAAAGTAGTGTTTACTTAATGGTGAAACTTCCGGTAGCTGTAGAGTAGGGTTTGTGGTGTTACTAGTACGGCTTTCAGCCTTTATTATTGCTGAAATCAGTGTGCAGATTTCGGTGAAGTGTCTGTGTACAGTGTGCAGTGTGTAGTGCTCAGGATTCAGTGATAAGGGAATTCGGCAATGGTAGATAACAGTGATAGTAAACCTAGTGTGGTGATATGTACTGACTATCTGAATGTCCAAATGACCTCCATTAAACTGAATGGAGAGAATTATGTCCCTTGTGCCAAGTCTGTAGAGGTTTTTCTGAAGGCGAAGAAGAAGGTAAAGCACATAAGAGAGGAGAAACCCCCCACTAATTCTCAGGAGTACGAAGACTGGGAACAGGAAAATGCACAGATCATCACATGGTTGTGGAACAGTATGGAACCCAGAATCAGTGTGAACTTCATGTTTCTTGACACAACCAAAGAGGTGTGGGATCATGCTAAGAAATTGTATTCTGGTCAGGATAATACAACTAGGGTATATCAACTGTATTAGGAATACTTCAATCTGCAACAGGGAAATCAAAGTCTTGAGGAGTACTATGCCAGTATGAGAAATATCCATAATGAGTTAAATGTCTATCATCCTCTCATTTCTGATGTCAAGGTTCAACAACAACAGAGAGAGCAACTTGATGTGACTCGGTTTCTGGTGGGGCTGAAGTCTAAGTATGAACCAGTACGAGCCCAGATACTAGGAGGATCTGCCCTTCCATCTTTACAGGAGGTGTTTGCTTGTCTTTGGAGGACTTCCATTGGAGGTAGAGATTCGGGGGGAGCTCGTGGTAGAGGACGTGACTCAGGTCTACGGAGGTGTACTCATTGTGGTTTGGATGGACATACTATTAACTACTGCTATGACTTACATGATCCACCCTCAACGTGGGCCAACCATACCATGACTAGTGACACCAGTTCTAGCTTTAGACAGGAGAACCGGTCAGCTGATCAGATGCCTTCTACCTCTTCAGATGGTCCAGGCAAGGAGATGGTGAGTGTTCCTCGTAATGAGTATGAAAGGTTTGTTCAATCCACGTCGTAGCAGAAAACAACTACCTTTACACACTCAGGTATGGCTTGTTTGGCACCACACCCAACCCTTGGATTATTGACTCTGGAGCCTCCGATCACATGACGGGAACTCCATGTGTGTTTTCATCTCTCACTCATTGCTCAACATCACAATCTGTTACTCTTGCTAATGGCTCCACATCATCTATTCGTGGTGTTGGTAATGTTGACCTAGACCCTGTATCCCTATCCTCTGTTTTATATGTACCTAAGCTTCCATTTAATCTTATGTCAATTAGTAAGCTGACCAAGTCCCTTAATTGCTCCATTACATTTTACCCCTCTATGTGTGTTTTTCAGGATCTCAAGATGGGGATGAAGATTGGTGGAGGGCATGAAGCCGGTGGACTGTATTATCTTGATGGTGGTGAAAGAACGTCAACGGCCCTTCAGTCATCTACTTCTCCTCTCCAGTGGCATTGTAGATTTGGTCATCCTTCGCTGAAAGTGATGAAGTCCTTGGTCCCTTCATTGAGTCAACTTTCTGTTCTAGATTGTGAGTCGTGCCAATTTGGGAAACACCATCGTGTTCCCTTTAGTTTCTAGGGTTGATAACCGTGTGTTGAGTCATTTTTCTTTAATTCATTCAGATGTTTGGGGTCCTTATAAAGTGATGTCATATAATGGATACAACTATTTTGTTATTTTTGTTGATGACTTTTGAAGAATGACGTGCCTCTATTTAATGAAAGAAAGAAGTGAATTATTTGCCATCTTCCAGAAATTTTATGCTGAGATCCGCAATCAATTTGGTGTTCACATCAAAATTTTCCATTCTGATAATGGCCGTGAATACTTGTCTTCATCTTTTCAAGACTATTTGGACCAACATGGCATTATACACCAAAATTCATGTACCTACACCCCACAACAAAATGGGGTTGCTGAGAGAAAGAACCCACGCCTATTCTTGATGGTCGTTCTCCTTTTAGTGTCTTGTTCTCCAACATGTCTCATTTTCTGCTTCCTCCTCGGGTATTTGGGTGTGTCTGCTTCATCCATAATCTGGGTCCCGGGACTGACAAGTTAGATGCACGATCCCTTAAGTATATCTTCCTTGGCTATTCCCGGACTCAGAAAGGGTACAAGTGTTACCATCCCAGTTCTCGTCATTCCTTGGTATGTGCTGATGTTACTTTTTCGAGTCTACTCCGTTCTTTGTGGGGTCCGGTGATGCTGCTTCCTCCACATCACCTCCTCCTCTTCCCCTCTTGTGGCTGATCCTCCTCCTCTGGTTCTAGTCATGCTTACGTCCTTGCCTCCGGTGCCACCGTCCGTTGACCGTCCACCTATCTGTCACGTGTATACACATTGCCCACGTGTACCGGCTGCGACTCCTTCGGCTTCATCACCGTCGACAGATCCAACTCTAGATCTGACACTAGCCTCTGACTTTGATCTTCCTATTGCCTTACGAAAAGGTAAACGCACCTGCACCCTTCACCCTATTTCCAATTTTGTTTACCATACTCACCTCTCCGCCTCCCATCGCCAGTTCATCTCTTTGTTATCCTTAGTGGTTGTTCCTAAGGCTGTCCAGGCAGCCCTTACCTCTCCAGAGTGGTGTCGTGCTATGGAATAAGAGCTCTCTGCCCTCCATCATAGTCACACTTGGGACCTCACTGCTCTTTCTCCTGGGGAGCAGGCTGTCGGTTGTAAGTGGGTGTATACCGTTAAGTATTTGCTAGATGGTCGTGTTGAGCACCTGAAGGCGTGGTTGGTTGGAAAAGGGTACTCCCAAACCTATGACATTGACTACACAGAGACATTCTCCTCGGTTGCTAAGATAGGGTCAATTCGTGTTGTCATCTCCCTTGCAGTTATGTATGATTGGCCTCTATATCAGATAGATATAAAAAATGCCTTTTTGCATGGTGATTTGCTCGAGGAGGTCTACATGGAGCAACCATCAGGGTTTGTTGCTTAGGGGGAGGATGGTAAGGTATGCAAACTTAAGAAGGCTATATATGGACTTAAACAGTCCCCTCGAGCATGGTTTGGTAGGTTCAGTGAGGTGGTCAAGAAGTTTGGTATGAAACAGTGCCAAGTTGATCACTCTGTCTTCAATCATGACTCTCCGGTAGGCAAAATACTACTGGTGGTGTATGTAGATGATATCGTTGTGACTGGGAATGATAAAATGGGTATTGACAGATTGAAGGCATTCCTACAGGAGCACTTTTAAACAAAGGACCTTGGCAAATTGAAATACTTTTTGGGCATAGAGGTAGTAAGATCTAAGCATGGCATTAATTTGTGTCAGAGGAAATATGTGATTGATTTATTGGAAGAAACATGTTTGTTGGGTACTAAACCGACTGAGACACCTATGGAAACAAATACGAGGCTGAGTGGTGATATAGGTGAAGTATTTGAAGACCCTGGCAGATACCGATGACTTGTAGGCAAACTAAACTACCTAACCATTACTCGGCCAGATTTTTCATTTGCGGTTACTGTGGTGAGTCAGTTCATGCAGAAACCTTTGGTCCCACATTTGAATGCAGTGGTAAGGATTGTGAGGTACTTGAAGGGAGCTCCTGGCCGTGGTTTGTTGTACAAAAGTGACGGAAAATTGGAAGTAGATGGATACACCGATGCTGATTGGGCATGTTCTATGTCTGATAGACGGTCTACCACAGACTATTACACCTTTCTAGGGGGTAACCTGATAACGTGAAAAAGTAAGAAGCAAACAGTTGTGGCAAGATGCAGTGCAAAAGCAGAATACAGGGCCATGGCACATACTGCTTGTGAATTAGTGTGGCTAAGGAACCTTCTACAAGAGATAGGATATGACATCAATACTCCAATGAAGATCTATTGTGACAATCAGGCAGTGGTTCATATCTCTTCCAATCCGGTGTTTCATGAAAGAACCAAGCAAATTGAAGTTGACTGTCATTTTGTGAGAGAGAAGGTGCTGAATGGAATGATAGAGACTGCATTTGTTAATACGGGAAATCAATGGGCATACTTGTTTACAAAAGTTTTGAGTCGGGGGAGAATGGACTACATATGTAACAAACTGGGATTATATGATATATACTAACCAGCTTGAGGGGGAGTGTTAGTGAAGGGGTATTTCGGTCTTTGTACCTATTGAGAACGCTGATGTGTACTATTATGTTAGTTTGACTGCCTCTTACTTAAATAAGGGCATTTATGTCTTTTCCAATTATATTAATAATATAATAACAGGTTTGACTGAAATTAGGGTTGACTTTTTCCTAATTCGAACCAGACCTTTTCTCTTCTTCCTCTTTCTTCCTTTTTTCCTCTCTTCTTTCTTGCTGTTTACTTTACTTTTCAGCTAACAAATAAAACAGATTTCTAAGGCAGGCCAAACTTCAACAGTGATCCTACTTTCTTGTTTTGTCACATTAGTTGTTTGGGCATGCAAATTACTTTGAGAGAAGAAGATCTAGATTCTAGAGTGAGATAGCATCTTAGAGTGAGTGTGGTTGTCAATGTGATTTCTGACATGGTTTTATGCTAATAACTTTGAAACAATCCCTGAAACTATGTTTGATTTAATAGAAAATAAGAGAGAAATAAAAAGTTGAATGAAAGTTCTTAAAGAGTTTTGTGGAGTTTCTCTAAAACCTTCCCCTCAACTTTTTGTCTCTTATTTCTCATCAAATCAAACATAGTCTAAATGCCTCAAAATTGATGATTCCCAGAGAAATGATTTTTAGATATGAATGCTTTCCACCAAGCACCTTAAATATAATACTAGAAAAGTCCATTCTAATAACCAGAATGAAGGCAAACTAGAGTGCTGAAAAAAATGGCTAGATGGTAAAGCCAAAGTCATACAGCCCATAACAACTGTGACCCACCCTTGTTAATTAAAGATTAATGGCTCAACTTTGGCTTTATAGTATGCTGAAAATTTTCTTTCTACATGGAGTAAAACCAGAATGAATTGGAAGTTGAATACAACTTTGTTTTTCTCTTGGGTGGGTTATCACTTATCAACTTTTGCCTAATCATAAAAGGAGCCAACTTTTAATATAACCATTAACTATGGGAAGCACTTTTGATATGGGCTACAAGCTAGTACACCCTAGTTCAACTTGGCCTAGGCTATGATAAAATCTGATTAAAAATATGGTTTAACTATCCATTTTAGTTCTTGATCCTCGAAATGACATCTTGCATGCACGAGTTAGCATCCCCTAGACATACAAATCCTAGAAAATACCTGCTTCTGAGGTCTGACAATCTCCTTTATTTGTCCTTCCTTCGAAATCAACAAAATCGTTTTCACTGAAATGCATATGAGATCAAGCTACCTACTCCAGTAAATTGTGATGACTGATTTGATTCACTGTCTCTGCTACAATCAGTAAGAATAGACTTTACCAGTGAGCCATATAGCACCTTCGAGTTTGACAAAACTGCTGTGATCAGACATTCCTGGTTGCAGACTCAACATACACAATGCTAATTACTCCAAGGATCACTTATCCTCTTAATCACGTTTCTTTCTTTCTTTTCTTTCATATTTTCTATTGGGAGGGGGAGGGGGACGTGGGCTACCCCTTAATCATGGTTGAGGGGACACCCCTCATCACTATATTCCATGTATGGAGCCAAATCCTTGATCTCTGCATAAATCAAGCAACAATCAACATTGCCAAGTGCCTGCTGCCATGAGACAATTAACGAATTTCATTCATTTATTTTATTTATTTTTATTAAGCAAGTGTTATCTCATCAATCTAGGGTTTAGGGCTTTGCTTTACCATTAAGTGTTTCACAGATTTAAGATTCAAAAGCAAGGAATCTAGTTCATCTAATTATGTCAAAAGGAAGTTTTGTTTTTTGGGAGGTTGAGAATATTCTGATCTCCAAACCCCAACCCATAACAAAATAATAATAAAATCTTAGCTTTGATCACATTATGTTGCCATCAGACATGTCTGTCCCTTACTTGTCTAATAGATGCCACATCCCCACCCATTTCTGTGGGTCCCTACACTCAAAATGAAATAATTCATTTGTACAACTCATTTTTTGTTTTCTAGGAGGGGCCTATATAGAACAGACAGAATTCTCAATAATTCATATATATTGCACTAAAAGGACTAATTCTGTATGTATGAATTCTTTATTTGAATTTTAATAGATACCACTAAGAATACCATTCATTCATTGATATAAATCTGAACAGGAAGTAAGTTCTTTTTTTTTTTTTTTGCCATAGTGGAGAATAAAATATTTTAGAAATCACACAGGTTATTGATTCGATTGGACCGGCTTGTGGGTCAGGGTCAACCCATGTACATTACTACCTATTTTCTTCAAAGCATATTTAAAGGAAAAGTTCTGATGAACTCCAAGGTGGGGTCGATTGAACAAAGACAGTGATACACTAATAAAGAGAAGGTTTTGCTGCCCAAGTAATGAACCATAAAAGTGATTGGCTTGACTCCTACTCCTCAAGTCCTAAGACCCGAGACACAAGGACCCATTTGACAAAACTTATTTTGTTTCTTCCTCTTTTTCTCTATATCTATGTTTTGGGCCAGAGAGTCTCCAATGGACCCGGTTTATGTTCTGTCCGAAGACTCAGACCACACATGTCTTACCTGTAGCCATACAACTCAACTTTATTAGCTAGTAGGTGAGGCTCCACTGATTTGGACCTGAGAAGAACCTGTGCTAACCATGTAATGCAGGTGGTGAATTAATGGGCCACTGAGCTATAAAGGAAACAGTGAGAATCTGTTAGGCATTTTTCACTCAATTGGCAAATATAACAGACCAGTCTTATTTAATGAGACTGATGGAGGAGAAACCATATGGGTTTGTTGGATGCTCTCCAAAAAACTTACTAGACCAAGTTGAGCCAAGTGTTCTAAGAACGAAAATTGAACCAGGTTCCGAGTCTATAATATTCAAATAAGAGCGATGTTGCTAAAAGCATTTACATAAACAAAGTTTGATCCTGATGCAGTCACACAGCATATTCTCCATGAGATACCTCATTTTGATCTATCATCCACCATCTTGAGCTTTTGCTTTTGCACAAAAGACCTTACTGGTGCAAGTGCTTTTTGCAACAAAGCTCTTACAATGATTTGCCTGCTGCACGCCCCATCAAATGAGATTGATTTCTTTATGATTTTATCATATAATTATGCTTTAACTTTACATTTTAGAGCAAAATGGAGCCATTTTTATATACATATTAATTGAAATTAAAATATTGAAATGGAGTAATTTGAGGATGTATGGATGAAAAAGGAGTTGCGACTGTTTGGGTGATTGCCGAGCTGGCCTAAGGGTGCCATATGGCAGACTCTGTGGCTACTCTCTTCAGGCCGTGTCAGCATCAGCCGCGTAATGGGAGAGTATGAGTGTCCTAGATGGACAAGGAAGCGGATTCTGTCGAGAAAGAGGAAACCTTTCGATAGACAACTCCAGACGCCCAGTCCAATCAAAACACGGATGCTTGGCTATAAATAGGTACGTCACACTCAAGGTAAGGGACTTTCGGACTCAGAACTCAATCAAATACCCCTCTTGCATTTACCTCGGTCTTGACCAACCCACATACCTCGGTTTGTCCTGACCGATCTCTTTATCGCTCACTAATTTGAGCATCGGAGTGCCTACTCAAAAAATAACTCTTCGAGCTTCTAACTCTTTTTGTGATTGAAGACCTCAGTATGCGACTTTGTCCTTCCACCTCTACCTCATCCAGTTGATAAGAGTATATGACTGTAGCCTCGATTCGGAATACCTTGAGCCGGACAACATCAATGACTTTGCTTGTTATTAGGGAGGGAAATGATATCATTTGTCTGAATTCGAATTTGAGCCCAAACCAATTAATGTGATCTGAATTCCATCCATTTATAATTGAATCAGATATAAATAAACCCCAGTCAAATCCTATATTCCCTTAGTTGATAATATTTAAATGTTTATCTTCACAAAATTAATGTACATATAGCTATTAATGAAGATGGTTTGAATGATGAATGTATGATAAAGAGTCATAGGGACTAGACGACAGGAGGTAGCCCATAACCCCAAACCTTTATTAACAGCAGTATTTGATCCCAAGGTTCAAAATTTTTCCATGTATCAGCCTGTATTGATACACCAAATATTTAAGCTTTAGTGTTTTGACCTGTTCCAGGGGATAAAGAAGTTTTAGACCAATCCCTCTGAACCAGGTTTTGAAAAAAATTAAAGACAGAGGGATTCATGGGGTCAAAACACTTGATATGCCCCATTTGGTATTATCAATGTGAGTTTGGATCTGCTGATCACAATACATTGTTAGTCACACTCATTCAGTCGCATATTGAGAACATCTGTGACCACAACACAACCAATGTTTCATATGTGTGATTGAGTAAACACGGTCAGAAATGTACTATGGTCAACAGATTCTACCAGTGCTTATTGATATTTTCAATCTTATTTGACCCCAATTTTTGCTAAAACAAGCTTGAGAACTTATCAATTAAGCCACCATCAATTGGTCTCATAAAAGTTATTTTCATGTCTATCAAATTCATTATTAGTTTATTTTATTATTAGCATATAATGTTTGTGGTCATTTCATTTTAATATCTGAATTCAATCCAAGTCTGATATCTAGATTCTAAAATGAAGATAAGATTTCAATTCGAATTCAAATATTAATGAATGAAATCTAAATCAAAGCATGTCTGATTTGATTCGATCTGTTTTGCAAACCTCTACTACTTGTTGTTCTCCTTATCGTCAATGCATATCAGCATATGCAAAAGGACAATGCACCATGAACACTTCAGTCAATAAAAAGGACCCGATGCTTGTCCTCTTTTTCTTATCTGTATCCAGGTATAGCAAGAATTCCATAGCACTACCTTTCAGTGAATAAACTTATTTCGGATAAAATAATTATATTACAATATTTTCATGGGTGTAGTAGTAATAGTAAACTCAACGAATCATTCAGTTCAGTATGCCATTCAGTCATTAAGGAGCTCATAACCTGCTTAATGGCTTTTTTCTAAAAGACAATGCAGTAAGTCATTCAGTTCAGTATGCTATTCAATCATTAAGGAGCTCACAACCTACTTAATGGATTTTTCTTAAAAGACAATATAAGAAGTCATTCAGCTCAGCCACTTCATCCATTATCAAGTACTCTTAAGGCTCCATTAATTTTTCAGAGGAATGCATTTACTTGAATAAGTATACTTGGCATTTATTAGATAAGTGTTTACCCGTGTTATTTTGATTCATAATAAATTATATAATGACTTTTTTATCCATAAAAAACCATTGTTAGAATGGACAAACTTCTCGCATACCAAGTATCGACTTTTCCCTCCTATTTCCCGAAAAACAAACAGGGTCTAAATTCAGCTTTTACCAAACAATTTTGGGTGTTAAGGGAATAGGGCTTAGGAGGGTTAAGCTGGGATTTGGGACTACTCATTTTTAGAGGGGGAAAAGTAAAAGTTCACCAAAAATACAGTGAAAAAAAGTAATGTATTTAGAAAGGACTACAGTCTGTGTCTCACAATGTGGGCCTGGGGCATCTCTCTCAATCATTTTCCATGCAATAGCATTCCAGCTAACCCTAAGACTAACAAAACTCTATTGGGTCTCACCCTAGTTGTGATGTGACTATATGTTTGGGTCAGAGCTTCATTTAGTAACTAGTGCAGAGAATCATGTTGAGAAAGAAGGAAAAATTCATCTTAAGGTTAAAAAGAACAGACTGTTCTTTTCAAAGAGAACATAAAGGTGAAAAAAAGGTTTAGAGCACACAACAAATGTTTTGTTTTCATCATCATTCATGGTTGCAGTGTTATTTAGTTGAGTTCAAGTTAGGTAGGAGATCTCTTTCTCTCCATTCGAGAGATTTGACTTTTAGATGTCTTTATATAATGCCCAAATACTCAATTGCATAAAAGAAATGAAAAAGCCATTATGTCTTGAGAATACTTTACTACAAATTCCTTCTACTATTAAAATGGTAACTTTTTAGGATATTTAGGGCCCAAAATATGATGGGCCCTACCAAAATGCCTTGGGCTCTAGAGTTGCTCGATGAATGAAATACCCCTATTGACCGTTGACCTCTATTGATCCAGTGCTTATTATGGTTAAGATCGTTCTATTAAGTTAATATGTTTTTGACAAATCAATTAGGTTGTTTTTGAGTCCCCCAAGTTCATGACATAATTGAGACAAGACACTAAGTTCCCCTCTTGTGCCCTGCACATTGGGCACAAGACCCATCAAAATGACTATGATCATTTGATCCTCTAAATATTTCTTTCTCAATTCAACTGGTATACTATTTTACTTGTCATAAGTACATTGATGTAGAGATGGTAGGATCGTCTTTAAGGGTCCTTCAAATTTCTGTGCCAACTAGAGCTCTGAGAAATATATTTTGATCAACTCATGGTTCAAGGTATTGATACACTTGGCGGATTGGTTTGCAAATCAGACTCATTCTCCTTCTGATGGTGATGTCTCCATCAACCTTTGTAATCTCCCTAGGGACCTTTATTTTATTTGCATAAATGACTTTTGGGGGAGTGCTATTACCGTCTTGTGTAGCATCATTTGATTCTATTAAAGTATTGATATGCTTTATACTAAAAATTGGGAAAATCTATGATGCGGAAAAAATATGATAGGGAAAGAGTTTTGATCAATCAAAACCCATCTATGAATTTTGATAAATAACACCTGATTGGTTATCAGGTTTATGATTCCAATTGACTGGTCAAAAAATTTTCAGATATAATATCTTTTCCATATCATACGTATGATTTATTGGGTATTTAATTTGTCAATATGTATGATTTTACTTTTTAAAAAAACAATTTTTTAATAAAAAATATGACTTATATGGCAATTATTTTTCCTAAAAATGTATTTTATTCTAGGCAAAGGCCTAAAAACTGATTGGGAGTACTCTATGGGGAATGTGAAATCCTATGGATTATAGATTATAGAATACAGCTTTGAAGTTTGTGATTGTATAAGCATTACACTACTGCTACCAATAAATGGTAGTCCTAATACTATTTCTTCTAAGGGCCCAATAAATTTTTTAGGTGAAATTAATTGTTTGTTGGTAGGATAAGCTACTATAAGGCGCATTGGAAAAACAAAACTAAAAAAGAAACAGGTATCCTAGTAAATTAATCATAATTTTCATTGACTTCCTCTATGTTTTCAAAAAAATTAATTGACCTCTCCAATTAAAAATTTATTTATTTTGACTCCCCCTGTTATTATTTTATTTTTTTTAACAATGATCCCATGAACAGAAAGTTCTAATATCTAGGAATGTCCTAAATCCCAGTTGACAAAAAAAAATTAGGTTATTAAGCAATCTGATCTAGAATGTTTGAATTCAATATAATCCGAGGTCCGAGGTGGACATTACTCTAAATAAGTATAAACATATTGTTTAGTCAAATCCAGATTTAAAAAGACATCACACCCAAAGCTTCATCATCCTTTCATCCTGATGGCTATCTTTCTCCCTCCCTTTCTTTTAAACCCTACTTGACAAGTTACATCCCTATTGATCAGCTTATTGCACATTCAAATCCAATTTCAAGAATTGGGATCTGAATTCTAATTTTAATGACTCAAGGGGTGTTCAACGACATGGTTGATTTTGATAGTGTTTGGTTTTATTATTGCTTATAAGGGTAGACTTGAGCCGAGCCAAGCTTGAATTGCTTGCTAGGGCAGTACAAGATTTAAGCTTGGTTTGAGTTAGAACCTTGAATTCGAGTTCGACTTGAGTCAAAAGCTCGTAAGCTCGAGTTTTGCTTGGCTCAAACTCGACTTGAGAAAAATGTTTTATAAAAATAAAAAGTTATATATAAAAAATATTTATTATTTGATATTTAGAAAATTAAAAATTATAAAAATTAATTATTTATATATATCAAAATAAAAATATTATATATATATAATTTATTATTATTATTATTATTATTATTATTATTATTATTATTATTATTATTATTATTATTATTATTATTATTATATGTAGCTATTCGAACTCGGCTCGCGAGCTTCACGAGCCCAGCTTTTCATGAGCTGAGCTTGAATAGCTCATGAAGAGCTTGGCTTGTGGCCACCCCTAACTAATTGCTTATTTGAAAATTGGTGACATTTCAGTGCCATATAGGCATTTTCCCTAATAGAATTTGAAATGTTGTTTGCTTTAATCCTTTATCAAATAAACATTTATTTTAATTTGTATGAGAATCATCTATTAGGAAAGCTTATTTTTAATGTTTTTTTCCGACACCAAGACATTTTTCACTATTCATCTAACGTGAGGCTTAATAATGTTTAACTGTTAAAAAATAAAAAAAAAGTTTTTCAACAAATTTTCTCATTTTTAAAGATAAATGCCATACATAATGGTTTTTAAATAAACAACAACGGAGTGAACAGCCCCTTTATTTTTTATTTTTAAACAAAACAACTATCACCAGTAAGTTTGCACCTTGCTCTATTCCCACCCCCTAATCCAATGTATAACATATTTTACCTAAAAAATCCAATTTAATTGGATTGCACTTAAAAAATGGATTATATTTGGATTGGATTGGAGCAACATCGGATCTATTGAGTATTGACAGCCCTATATACAAGCACAAAAAGCAAAAGACCCCATATAATGGTCAATACGTTTTCAGAACTATTCCCACAAACTTGAGTTAAAAAGAAATTGTCAATAAAAGAAAAGAAAAAGAAATGCATGATTTATCAAAAAGTGAAAAAGAGATCTTAGTGGTACCCTTAAAAGCCCATCATCCTCTGTCATGCTCAATCCCAACCTTTATCAAGTAATGAACTTGACTGTTGAATCACCAGCTTACCAAGAATAGACCTTTTACTCAAAAAAAAAAAAAAAAAAAAAGACCTTGAAATCTACCAAACTATGATGAGCAGTAACCGTATGGCCAGTGGCCCACCTTGATTGTTCAATGAATGAATGGTCCTGGTTCTAAAGTCCATTGAATTTGATGGACCTCACTCCTAACATATCAAAACATCCCAAACAAAATCCCTTTGTAGGATTACGATGACGTAGCCCCAGTATCTATGGCAATGCCATACCACCACAGCATTTGGTATTGGATTATGACATTGATGAGCACCATTCGATTTTCTCTGACATAATTATGCTGTAAATCTAACGGCTGGCGCTTAGGCATTGTACTTGTTGCTGCCAAACACGCTTCATGGGGTCAAAACCGTCTTAGAATGCATCTTGCCTTGGATTTCTCCTGTTAAGACTGTCTCTGACATTCGCAGTTTCATTGACTCATGACTGTTTTCTGTTCATTTCTCGTGGGAGAATTTCCCTACCATCTCTTTTCAAACGCTTTTACTCTCTCTCTCTCTCTCGTTTTGATAAAGAAACTGGGGAAAAAACATCTGGTCCGTGAAACCAGCACCGGGACGTCGTACTCTCCTCTCCTCATCAATCATGGAAGCTCTGTGAATGTTGAGGGAGTTTTAATGAATACCCAAGTTCTGTGAGTGGAGTGTCTTTGTGTTTGTTCAAGTTTCTTCTGATTTTTGGATGGACAGTGTTAGAAGTTGTTTAGTGTTCGAGTTTCGATAATGAACTTTTGGTGGGTCTGGGTTTCTCTGCAAGCAAGAAATGGGTGACTTCTAAGATGCTTGGATACTGAGAAATTGCACTTAAGTGTGGATTTGAAGTTGGAGGTGATTGCATTTCGGGTTTCAGTCTTTCAGAGCTTTCATTCAAGTTGTGGGAGGTTGAAAGGCCTAATTGTTTTCTCATAGGAAGCTCTGGTTCTTGAAGATGTTGTTGATTAGTGACCAAGTTCTTTGAGAAGAAAGTGGGGTTTCATCACATCATAAATTTTGATTCTTTGATTAAAGGAAAGAAAAAGGAGATTTGTGGCGAGACGTTCAGGCTTTCTTCACATAAAGTCTGAGTGCTTTGGAGAAAAGAGAAGGTTGTTTTGACGGAGTCATTGTTTTTGGATGGAAAAGAGGGAGCTAGTGGTGAATGTCAGGCCTTAGTTAGGACTGGTTCAGGCATTCGCCGGTCTCACTGGGCCCTGAGGGAGTGAGTTCTGTGCAGGATCTATGCCTTGCTGATTACTTTTGTGCTCCTTGTTTTGGGAAATGATATATCTCTTCATGTTCATTCTCATGGTATGTTCTAAACACTGTTGAGCAAGAAGTGTTCTACAAGGAAGAGAACCTGCAATGGCCTTTTCTCCATGGTTTTCTCTTTTCCTGCTTGGGTTTCTGTACAGAACCCAGTTGGTGGTTGCACAGAAGGATGATCGATCAACAATGTTGGCACTTAAGGAAGAGCTCTCAGTACCTGGATGGGGTTCTAATGAATCGGATTACTGCACTTGGGCAGGTGTACACTGCAGCTCCAACGGGTCTTCGGTGGAAATGCTTAATCTTTCTCACTTTGAGCTCCGAGGTAATATAAGTTTAGCCTCTGAGCTGAAAGCTTTAAAGTGGCTTGACCTTTCTTACAATAACTTTAATGGACCAATCCCTCCAGCCTTTGGGAATCTGTCCCAGCTCGAGTTTCTTGACTTATCGTGGAATAAGTTTGGAAGCTCGATTCCCCCTGAGTTGGGAAACATCAGAAGCCTTCGGTCATTGAACCTCTCCAATAACTTTCTTGTTGGAAGAATACCTGATGACCTTCAGAATCTGAAAGGTATACATGATCTCCAAATTTCTGGAAATAAATTGAATGGTTCCATCCCTAAATGGGTGGCCAACCTATCCAATCTGAAAGTTTTTACAGCCTACGAGAATGAATTAAGTGGTAAAATTCCAGAAAATTTAGGCTCTTCATCTGAGCTCCAGTTGTTGAACCTTCACTCAAACTACCTTGAAGGGCCTATACCAAAGGCCATTTTTGCTTTGGGGAAGCTGGAAGTTTTGGTCCTGACAATGAATAAGTTGACTGGGAATGTTCCTGAATTGGTTGGGAACTGCAAAGGCCTTTCCAGTATCCGAATTGGGAACAACAGACTTATAGGAAATATTCCTAAAGCCATTGGTAATGTGAGTAGCCTTACATATTTTGAAGCGGATTATAACAATCTTTCAGGTGAGATTGTTCCAGAGTTCTCTCGATGCTCTAACCTCACCCTCCTGAATTTAGCCTTTAATGGGTTTACGGGGATGATTCCTCCAGAGCTTGGAGAGCTTATGAACCTGCAGGAATTCATTGTTTCTGGTAACAGTCTCTTTGGAGACATTCCCAAGTCCCTTCTTAGGTGCAAGAACCTTAACAAGCTTGATCTAAGCAATAACAGATTCAATGGAACCATACCACAAGACATTTGCAACACAGCAAGATTGCAATTCCTTCTATTGAGCCAGAATTCAATAAGAGGGGAGATACCTCATGAGATTGGAAATTGTGTAAAACTGTTAGAGTTGCAAATGGGCAGCAACTATTTGACTGGCAGTATTCCTCCAGAGATTGGTTGGATTAAGAATTTGCAGATAGCTCTCAACTTGAGCTTCAATCATCTTCACGGACCTTTACCTTCTGAATTGGGGAAACTGGACAAGTTAGTTTCGTTGGATGTTTCTAACAATCAGCTTTCTGGGAATATCCCATCTGCACTGAAGGGCATGATGAGCTTGATTGAGGTTAACTTCTCCAATAATCTTCTCACAGGCCAATTACCAACATTTGCACCATTCCAAAAGAGCCCACAGTCAAGCTTCTCAGGTAATAAAGGGCTCTGTGGAGAGCCTTTAAATTCCTCCTGTGGGGGTTCTTTTGGTCCTAGTGGTGAAGGTTACCATCACAAAGTGTCATATAAGATCGTTTTAGTTGTGATTGGTTCTGGTTTGACAGTGTTTGTTTCTGTAACAATTGTTGTTGTACTGTTTATGATGAGGGAGAAGCAAGAAAAAGCTGCCAAGCTTGCTGCAGGAATTGCAGATGATGTAACTGCTAACCCACCGTTGATAATAGCAGGAAATGTCTTTGTTGAGAACCTCAGGCAGGCAATAGATTTTGATGCTACCGTTAAAACAACTCTTAAGGATTCAAATAAGCTCAGCACAGGAACTTTCAGTACTGTTTACAAGGCAGTTATGCCATCTGGGCTAATTCTATCAGTAAAGAGACTTAAGTCTATAGACAAAGCAGTAATTCATCACCAGAACAAGATGATTAGAGAGCTCGAAAGGCTGGGCAAACTCTGCCATGAGAATCTGATGAGGCCTGTGGGTTTCATAATCTATGAAGACATTGTTCTCTTGCTGCATGAGTACTTACCAGGTGGCACATTAGCTCAGCTACTTCATGACTCCAGTTTGAAAGCTGAATATGAACCAGACTGGCCAACAAGGTTCTCCATTGCTATAGGAGTAGCACAAGGGTTGTCTTTCCTTCATCATGTGGCCATTATCCATCTTGATATCTCCTCAGGTAACATATTGTTAGATGCCAATTCCAAGCCTTTGGTTGGGGAGGTTGAGATATCAAGGCTCTTGGATCCATCAAAGGGTACTGCAAGTATTAGTGCAGTGGCAGGGTCATTTGGTTATATTCCCCCAGGTACCCTACATGTTAAAATACACTTTACATTCTCCTTTTGTTTTTTGTTTTTTGTTTTTTTTTTCTTTCTTTTCTTGCTTCAAAACTATTGCATATTTCATGCATATGGTTATCCATTGTTTTCTTTCCCTTGACACTTTTTATTCAATCAGAATATGCATACACCATGCAAGTTACAGCACCAGGAAATGTTTATAGCTATGGAGTTGTGCTACTTGAGATTCTTACAACACGACTACCAGTTGATGAGGCCTTTGGTGAAGGGATAGATCTAGTAAAATGGGTTCATGGAGCTCCAGCAAGAGGAGAGACCCCAGAACAGATACTTGATGCAAGGTTGAGCACAGTCTCCTTTGCTTGGAGGAAGGAGATGCTTGCAGTTCTGAAGGTCGCTTTGCTATGCACGGATAGCACACCAGCCAAACGGCCCAAAATGAAGAAGGTTGTGGAGATGCTCCAAGAAATAAAGCAAAGCTGATGGTATTTCATTTATTTGAGCTTCACAGATTTCTAAAACCTGGGAGCCAGAATCTCATAGTTATAAATTTCTTATACTTTTGAATATAGAAATATCAGTTGAATTCTCCACTATCATCATCCATCAAAGGAAGAGGATCCTGAAGGTTGGAAGAAGGGGTTCTTAGATGAAGGCCCTGGAGAATGTGTTAGCTCTCATAGGTTAGTCTTTCACATTGTCGATCTGCTTGCACTTTAAAGTGTTTACTGGAGAAGGCAGCATGTATACATTTTGAATTGTTAACAGGATTGGGGGATGTATTCATGCAATGAATGCTTTCAATTTCTGCAAATATTTTTTTTCTATAATCACATGGTTAAAGTTGATAGTTTCCAACATGCATGTCGGCAGAGATACAATCCAACATAATTCTCTATTTTAATGAAACTGGTGTGACTTTCCACAATTAGTACTTAACCAAGCAACCAGTCTTCAAGTATCTTGTGTGTCTTAAATGAACTTTGGTTTCATATTTACAATATGATATTTCAATCCCCAACCAATTCTAATGTCCTTTACCACATGACTCTTTTAACATTAGAAAATAAATTTGAGCATGTTGGCTAGAAACAAATTATGGGGTGAATGCTAAAATACTTTTGATGTTTGGAAGTTGAGAGTGATGCTTTCCTTTGCTTTTAGCCAAACTAATGTTAAGTTGATATTTCTGTGAGCAGAATGTGAAGGATTTCTATTAGTGGAAATACTTTGCCATGAGACATGGTTTTTTCATGTCTTTAGTTTTATGTCAACTAAAATACTCTATTAATGACTGTTAAATTGTCCATGGTGTTTTTTTATTTCTTCTCTTTTCCTTTGTGTTGGACAAATTGTATATTTTAAAACATCACACTTGAAGTACTATTGGCATGTATAGGGACAGCAAGAAAATTATTGGAATCATGAACTAGTTGCTTGCAGAAAGTTGATTGAAAAATATAAGACAGACAGAAAGTTAAGAGAAAATTCTTAAAAAAAATTTTTGAAATTCCTCTATAACTTTCCCTCAACTTTCTGTTTATCAAACCAAACACAGCCTGAGTTGCTTGCAGTTTGGTTAAGGATCTTGTCTCCCAACACCCACCTCAAAGTAAAAAATTCAGTTACAAAAGTAATAAATAAGTAACCCTTTTAAAAGCCTCCATTAGGTCATTAGCAAGAAAACTCGATGATTGATTAGACAACATTGGAATGCAGGTGAACAAGTTGGTAAACGACAGTACAGCCTGAATATTTTAACTTGTATATAGGATATCAAGGGCAACTAGTTGTCACTTGTCACTTAACAACTTTAATGTTATGTGTAATGCGAACATGTCGAGTTTATTGGAATAACATTCCAATGAGGATGGCTGAACCAGGCAATTTGATGCAGCAGATTCCGGAAAGTGCTGGAATCTGATGATCATCGGAGTTAAGTTTCTGATGCCAGAGAGGGAAACTGATGATTGACAAGTCACCAACTGATTGAAGAGTTTGTTTTAGGAAGAAATAGGTAGTGGCTATGGGATCACGTATGGCTAATTTCTAGGGGTTTCCTGTAAAATTCCAGTTTGTAAGTCTGAAGTACAAGTACTGCTATTCATGGAGTCCATTGCAGGCGTACGTACCTGGCAAGAACATGTCTTTCTGATTTATTCTTGATAAGAAGAGAGTGGGTAGTGAAAAGCTGTAGGGTTAAGAGATATAGGCCTGCAATGAAAATGTAATGGACTAGTGGGCTTTATGGCTGTCTACTGGAGAAAGTGAGGTTCTAAGGGGGTGTTCAAAACAGGAGAATAAAAAGAAAATCTAGACCAAGGGGTGGATGGAGGGTAAGATGGAGCTGGTCGACAAATAGTGTATGTTTGTATGTACATGATTCTCTAAGGTCAGGAAATCAATACATAGATGTTGACTAGGGTTTATAAGCTATTTTCTGTCTGAAAATTGAACTAGTGTTGTTTGAACTACTGTTTTGAAAACCGGACCAGACTGGGCAGTCGAACAGTTTGACCCAGGAACAGGTCATGTCTCCAAGTCTGGTTTCGGACTGAACTGCTTTTTTGGGAAAAAATGTTGAATTGGTCAGAGAACTGCTGCCCGTGCGGTCAAACCACTAAATTGTTTGATCCGGCAGCGGTTTGTGGTTCAATAAAAAATTGCTTAATTTTTTTTAAGGAAGCATTATTAAAAAAGAGGAGATCAAGAGAGATGAGGGGGGGATTGAGACAAGATCTCAAATCTTTCTCAGAGAGAGAGAGAGAGAGAGATCATAGAGATAATAGAGAAAGAGATCCAAAAGGGCTGGGGAGAAGCGTTGCTATTGACGTTTTTGTTGCTGTCATCATTACCAGTGAACGTTGCATCCTCCTTTCCTTTTTTCTTTCATTTTTGTTCAGCTGACAGTCACCTACCTCTCTAAGAGTTAAATCTATCAACCGCTTGAACCGTTTGATCCAGACTACTTTAATTAGGAACATGTAATTAAAAGAAAAAAGAATATTAGAAAGAGATGTAAAGAAAAACAGCTGCATAGAATTAAAGAGTTGCATAAATAAAATTTTATCTACTTAAATGCCAATGTCAGTTGATCCAAAGCAAGGACCATATTTGACTGCTTTGAGATAAATGCAATAAGAAGTTTCTAAGCTAAACATCAAAAGTTCTTGAGGATAAAGTAGTGTGGCCAATCAAATACTGGCCCGGAGTCCATCTAAATTAACAAAAAATATTGGTTTTGATAATTGATTCAATTTATACATGTTCCTAATTACAGAGCTACTGCTTATCTAACACTTGATCCACCTAAATTCATTCGCTATGAATTGATTTCCAGATTTGGGCAAATAAAGATTAATTTCTATAACTGGAAATTTGGTTGGGTTGGAAATTACCAAAATAATAAAAAACAATATTAGATTGAGTTGGTGTCCAATGGTTCCCAATCCTCAAGAATTGTGGGATCTGTAGCCAGCAAAATAAAAAAAAAAAAAAAGTGTGCTGAGAGAATGACATTCAGCTGCACGTCAGGAACATCTCTCAAGAATGTGGAAATAAGATGGTTTTGTTTTAAAAAATAGGGACAATTCCCTATTAGTACCTTGTACTTGAGCCTAGTGTCATTTTAGTCCCCGAACATTAAAATGTGATAATTTAGTACGCAAACTTTCAAAACATGAAAATCCAGTACCTGTTGTTAACAAGCTGTTAAGTGACATTTGAAAAAGACACAAGTGCCCTTTGAGTGTCATCTAATTTTCTTTATCAACCATCCAAACATTGACAAAAAATTGTCTTAAATCCTTGCCTCTTTTATTCAAGAAAGTTGGGGTCACCAGAATACCCACTCAAACATGACCCCAACTTTATTGAATGGAAAAGGCAAAGATTTGGGACTGTTATTTTTTTGTCAACGTTTAGAAACGTTGACAAAGAAAATTAAATAACACTTGAAGGGTATTTGTGTCTTTTTCAAATGCCACTTAATGACTGGTCAACAGCTAGTTAACGGCAGGTACTAGATTGTCAAGTTTTAAAAGTTTGGGTACTGAATTGTTGCATTTTAAAGTTTAGGGACCAAAGTGACACTAGGCCCAAAGTACAGGGTACTAATCGAGAATTTTTCCTAAAATAAATCATGTTTTTGGTCTCTAACCTCTTGATCGTGACTAAAGTTTGTGAAAAATGCATCCTCAAACTATCATTTTCTTATTTATTTAAATTCTACACAACAAGAAAATTGCAAAATTCAAAGTATTATCAGTTGTCAATCCCTGGTTCTACAAAATCTTTTTAGATAATTTGCCAAAACAAGTGAGTAACCTATGTGGGATCTATTACACACAAACAGAAGCTCTATCAGATTTCTCAAATTGCATTTCTTCCCCAGCCAACCTCTAGTACTTTTAATGAAGTCAGATTGAGGACGAAAAGCTTATTGCTTTAGCAACAGAAAATTCTCCACATCAATTGACAGATTTGAAAACCATATTGGATAGCTCTAAAAGATGGTAAAGCTATGAATGAAAACAAAAAATTAACGATTATAAGGTGATTTAGAGACAAAGGCTCTGAAATTACTAGGCAAAGCTTTGCAATGGAGGTACAATACACGTATTTTTGAGTCAGTTAGGGTTTAAGAGAAAAATGGGTGAGGAAAGAAAGTAAAGAAGTTTGGGTAGGTATTTTAGTAATTTAATGCCTTTTGTCATTGAGAGTCAAGATGCATTTTAATTAAGTATTTTTGGGTCAATTAGGGTTTAAGAGAAAATGTGTGAGGAAAGAAAGTAAAGAGAGTTTGGGTAGGTATTTTGGTAATTTAATGCTTTTTGTCATTTAATTTGACACCGGTATGCATTTGTCACAAGGTGAAAGTTAGGGAAAATGGAAGGCCAGGGGTAATTGTCAGTATAGAAAGTTTGTGTAGGTATTTTGGTAATTTAATGCTTTTCGTCGTTTAACTTAACAGCCGGATGCATTTGTCACAAGGTAAAAGTTAGGGAAAATGAAAGGCCAGGGGCTAATTGTCATTGACCTCATAATATGGGTGTCTTTGTATTTTTTTTGAGTACAGTAACCATATCATGCTGCAAGTGGTTTCATAATTTACTCCCAACAACTGTTTAATTGGAAAAAAGAGTAAATCTGCCAGTCCTCCATTAGTCTATGTTTGTAATTCAATTTTATAAATTTCTAAGCATGTTTGTTGGAGACGAATCATATATTTGTCATCACCAACAAGTAAATAACGTTTTAAAAAAAAAATCTCTTCTTCACTTCATTATAGATATATTGTCTGGAGATAAATCATAAAATAAAATTGTCCATTTTAATAATGGCTTTATATTTAAAATAATCATTATCTTATTTTATTTAATTAGGAAATAAAACAACATGAGTAAATGTTTCTTGAAAAATAATTAACTGAATAAGTCAATTTATCCAATGGAACCTTTCATACATTTAGTTGAAAAGGGGATTGCATATTTTGAAAATTTAAAGGATAATTAAGGGCACAAAAGTCTTTTTCCCAAATTAACTACATCCAACCGTGCATTGGGAATATTTCGCATTTGTCATTGGGAGACGTTCCCAATGCACGGTTGGATGTGCATGTGGGGCGCGCTCGGTGCCAATGCGAATTCATACCAACAACAAGCATAGTCATCTTAACCCACTATACTATAGTGGGACTAACAAGCATAGTCATACTATAGTGGGACTCCACTTATACATCCCAAAACCATCTGATCCTCCCCAACTCATCTTGGCCCTCCGTTTAAAACCCGCCTAGTTCGAATTCAAATACAAAAAACTGGACCGTTAAGGCAGACCCTTCTCTTCCCTCCAAATTCCAATATATAACATCCTTCTTCCCCATTTCTTCGTTTGATCTCTCGACTCTCCTTCTCCCTTGACAGTTGACACAATCTCTGTGTCTCATCAGCTTTTGATCTCCACCATGGCCTTCGAAAAGAAGTTCCCTTTACAGACAAGCAACAATGTCAATGTTGCCAGCTCTCGACCCCCGGTCGCGCCCGGCAAAACCATCGAAGAAACATACCAGAAGAAGTCCCAACTTGAGCACATCCTCCTCCGACCAGACACCTACATTGGCTCGATTGAGAAACACACTCAGACCCTCTGGGTCTACGAGGGTGGTGAGATGGTGCACCGACCCGTCACCTACGTCCCTGGCCTCTACAAGATTTTTGATGAGATCCTCGTAAATGCTGCCGATAATAAGCAGAGGGATCCATCCATGGATTCAGTCAAGGTCGATATCGATGTTGAACAGAATTGTATTAGTGTGTACAACAATGGTGATGGGGTCCCGGTCGAGATCCACCAGGAGGAAGGAGTGTATGTGCCGGAGATGATCTTTGGGCATCTTTTGACGAGCAGTAATTACGATGATACAGTGAAGAAGACGACTGGTGGGAGGAATGGATATGGTGCGAAGCTGACCAACATCTTCTCAACCGAGTTTATTATCCAGACTGCTGACGGGAGGAGGCAGAAGAAGTACAAACAGGTATTTTTTGTGGTTTCTCGGATCATGCTATTTAATTTCTCGATCGATTCTTTTTCTTGTTTTTTTTTTCTTAATTCTGGTTTATGTTAACCTTGAATATTGAGGTATTTTGGGTTTGCATCTTTTCTTAAACAAATTCTTGGTATGGATCTAGTGTATCACTCACGAATCTGTTGGCAAATGGCAATACCGTAGGGAATCTGTTGGCAATAATATTCCTGTTCTTGTTTCAATTCTTGCTTTTGGTTTTCCATTTAGGGTTCATAGAAAATCTTATGTTTCACTTTTCGTGAAGGTGTTCTCCAACAACATGGGGAAGAAATCAGAGCCCACCATAACCAAATGCAAGGAAGGCGAGAACTGGACCAAAGTTACATTTAAGCCAGACTTGGCTAAGTTCAATATGACCCATCTTGAAGATGATGTACTCGCGCTGATGAAAAAGCGTGTCATTGATTTGGCGGGTTGTCTTGGTAAGACAGTCAAGGTTGAGTTAAATGGGCAGAGGGTACCTGTGAAATCATTCCTTGATTACGTCAATCTCTACCTTCAATCTGCTTCCAAAACCAGGCCAGAGTCCCTCCCAAGGTTTGTCTTTAGGATGAATAGAATCCCCACCTATTTACATTGTAATTCTTTCTTTTTTTTATTTTTTTTTAATTTAGACCCTCTCATTTGACTCCATTTTCTATCAGGATCACAGAGAAAGTTAACGAGAGGTGGGAGATCTGTGTGAGTCTAAGTGAAGGGCAGTTTCAACAGGTAATTATGCTCATTTTAATTCGTTACAGAGTTTTTCTTCTTCATCATTGGTATTACAGTTGAAGCATTGCTTCTTGAGTTGATCTTTATTGCTTAGAAAAGCTTGTATGGCAATGCACTCCCACAGCTTTGCCATGGAATGGCTTCTTGTTTTATAGTCTTGACTGTGGAACTTACACACTTAAGGGTGCGTTGGTTTTATCAGGTCAGCTTTGTGAATGGAATTGCAACAATCAAGGGTGGGACTCATGTCGACTATGTTACAAACCAGATTACGAACCATGTGATGACTATAGTTAACAAGAAGAACAAGAATGCCAACCTAAAAGCCCATACTGTAAAGAATCATTTGTGGGTTTTTGTCAATGCTCTCATTGACAACCCTGCCTTTGATTCTCAGACCAAAGAGACATTGACAACTCGTCAGAACAGCTTTGGATCAAAATGTGAACTCTCACAGGAGTTCCTGAAAAAAGGTTTGTAGCCTAAATTTAACATTAGTATGGACATATAGGTTATGTACAGTCTTGGAAAGGCATTGAATTTTATCATGTGTTTAATGACACCTTTTGCTGCAGTGGCCAAGTCTGGAGTAGTAGAAAATCTTCTCTCATGGGCAGATTTCAAGCAGAGTAAGGATCTTAAGAAAACTGATGGGGCAAAGAGACAGAGGATCACAGGCATTACTAAGCTGGAGGATGCTAATGATGCTGGAGGAAAGAACTCTGAAAAATGCACTTTGATCTTGACAGAAGGAGATTCAGCCAAGGCTCTTGCTGTAAGTTATTAGTAGTGCTCCTCAACATGAATGCAACTTAATTATATTTGTGGAAGGAATGCTTGTATTGACTGGACTTTCCATAGATGGCTGGGATCTCTGTTGTGGGACGAAACCATTATGGTGTGTTCCCATTGAGAGGCAAACTGCTCAATGTGAGGGAAGCGAATCACAAGCAGATCATGGAGAATGCAGAAATCCAGAACATCAAACAGATTCTCGGATTGCAGCATGGGAAGGAGTATGACAGTGTCAAGTCACTCAGATATGGCCATTTGATGATAATGACCGATCAGGTTAGGTCTAACTTCTGTCATTTCTCTGTGACTTCATCCTGAGAATGGACTATTTCATGGTTCACTTGCTATCATCTGGAAAAAAAGAATAAAACAGAACTCTAATTTCCTTGCTTACAGGATCATGATGGGTCGCATATCAAGGGGCTATTGATTAATTTTATCCACACATTTTGGCCATCTCTGCTTAAGATTCCTTCTTTCCTAGTGGAGTTCATAACACCTGTTGTGAAGGTTGGTATATGATAGTTTGGCCTAATGTTAATTTAAATTTAGAAAAATATCTAATGCTGCACAACACTCCTAATTCTGGTATAGGCAATTCATAAAAATGGAAGGGTCCTATCCTTCTACTCTATGCCAGAATATGAATCATGGAAGGAAAGCTTGGCGGGAAATGCCAGTGGGTGGAGTATCAAGTACTATAAGGTTTGTCAGTGCAAATAAGTAGGAACTCAACTAGACTGCCTCTAATTTGGTTATATACTGCCAACTTAGGCAAGTCAACTGATTGCACATATTCCTGATCGTTCTTTGGCCCTGTCCACAGGGGTTGGGAACAAGCACATCAAAAGAAGGGAAGGAATATTTCAAGGATCTTGACATGCACAAGAAAGATTTCATCTGGATAAATGAGCAGGATGGGGATGCAATTGAGCTTGCATTTAGCAAGAAAAAAATTGAAGCACGGAAGAATTGGCTCCGGAATTTTGAGGTTGGAAATCCTTATATGCATTCATAATCTAAAATCTCTCTTTCTAGATAAAAAAAAAAGAAAAATCAATTATCACAACCATCTTTCCTTGATCGGAAGCAGAAGCTTAGAATATGAATCCTTACATGCATAAATCTTTCTTTTTCTTGGTGGCTTTGTAGCCTGGTACTTACCTTGATCAGAAGGAGAAGTTCATCAAGTACAGTGACTTCGTCAACAAGGAGCTTATATTGTTTTCAATGGCTGATCTGCAAAGATCAATCCCTTCAATGGTTGACGGCCTTAAACCTGGTCAAAGGAAGATTCTTTTCTGTGCTTTCAAGAGAAACTTCATCAAAGAAGCAAAGGTTGCTCAGTTCTCAGGTTATGTCTCTGAGCATTCAGCTTACCATCATGGTGAACAGAGTCTCATGAGTACCATTATTGGAATGGCACAAGATTATGTAGGCAGTAACAACATAAACCTTTTCCAACAGTAGAAGTTCAGGACTGTTATCAGTCTTGAACCCTAATGGATTTGAGGATCGAAAATAAGAAGAAAGGTAAGAGGAAAGAAGAGGAAGAGGGAGGAGAAGCAGTAGAACACAAGAGTTGAAAGGAGGAGAAGAAGCTTAATGTTCTGCCGCCGCCACTGTAATTAATATTTATAGGTTATGCTCATTACATGGAAAGGACAGATCTGCCCTTAGTCTTTACATAACAAATAGAGCAAAAAATAAGACTGAAATAAATAACAACTGAAACAACTAAATGACCAATAGCTAACCCTAGGCAGACTAGAACATCTTCTACCCTACGAACACAGTGGGACCGTAGCTGTGGGGCCCACATCAGTGTTCTCTACACTCCCCCTCAAGTTGGGAATAAATGTTTATCATTCCCAACTTGGATAGATCTGCCTCTAGCTTCTTCCGTGGTACAACTTTGGTGAGGATATCTGCCAGCTGCATGTTGGAGGTGATGTATGGGAGACACACTTCTTGTGATGAGACCCTCTCTCGTACAAAGTGTCGATCAACTTCAATATGTTTAGTCCTGTCATGCTGCACTGGGTTGTGTGCTATATTAATAGCCGCTTGATTATCACAATACAGCATCAGGGGCTTCTCATACTCAATACCCAACTCCTCAAGTAGTGATCTCAGCCAAAGAATTTCAGCCACTCTATTAGCCATTGACCTGTACTCAGCTTCAGCATTGGATCGGGAGACAACACTCTGTTTCTTACTCCTCCAAGAGACCAGGTTACCTCCCACAAGAGCATAATATCCAGAAGTAGATCTTCTGTCATCAACACTCCCAGCCCAATCGGCATCTGTATAGACTTCCACCTTCATGTGATCATTGTTCTTGAACAGTATACCTCTACCCGGGCATCTCTTCAAGTATGCTAGTATTCTTTTTGCTGCTAGAAGGTGCGTGGTTCTAGGAGAATGCATGTACTGACTGACAACACTAACGGCATAACTGATATCTGGCCGGGTGAGGCATAGATATATGAGCTTTCCCACTAACCGCTGGAACATAACTTTGTCTTCAAGCAGCTCCCCACTCTCTGCACTAATCCTGTAGTTCTGTTCAATGGGTGTATCTGCAGGTTTGACACCCAGCTTTCCAATTTCAGCCAAGAGATCTAAAACATATTTCCTTTGAGAGACAAAGATCCCCTGTTTAGATCTAGCAACCTCAATACCCAAAAAATACCTAGTGTACCCAGATCTTTCACCTCAAACTCTTGTTGAAGGAGCTGTTTGAGAGACTCAATCTCATGGTTGTCATTTCCTGTCACCACAATATCATCAACATATACTGCAAGTAGTGTCAGTGACGACTCCACCCTCTTGATGAATAGTGTATGATCTGACTGGGCCTGTACATAACCGAACTTCCCAAGGGCTAGTTTGAATCTGTCGAACCAAGCTCTAGGTGACTGCTTCAAACCATACAATGCCTTATTGAGCCGACAAACCTTCTTACCTGCCACTGTATCATAGAATCCAGGAGGCAACTGCCTCTTCCTGCAAGTCCCCATTCAGGAAGGCATTCTTAACATCCATTTGGTACAAAGGCCAAGTGTAGCTTGCTGCAAGAGATAATAGAACCCGAATGGTGGTCATCTTGGCTACCGGGGCAAATGTCTCCAAGTAATCTATACCATAAGTCTGAGTGAACCCTTTTGCAACTAGTCGAGCTTTGTACCTCTCAATGGAACCATCCGCATTGTGCTTCACAGTAAATACCCACCTGCATCCAACTGGTTTCTTTCCTTTGGGCAAGTCAACTAGCTCCCAAGTATTATTTTTCAACAGGGCATCCATTTCAACTTGCATTGCACCTCTCCACTCCGAGACTGATATGGCTTCCTGCACTGTTCTCGGAATAGGGACATCAGCAACGGAGGTGAGATAGGACCTGTAGGAGGGAGATAGGCGATCATAGGACAAAAACTGGGAGATGCAGTGGGCTGTAGATGTGGTGCAATGCCGTTTTCCTTTACGGAGGGCAATGGGAAGGTCAAGGTCATCTGCAGAGGGTGAGGTAGCAACAATGGAAGGAGTCTCTGTGGGCTTTGGGACTGTAATATTTGGACTTGGAGCCGCAGAAGAGATTGGAGCTGGCCGGGACTGCTGATGACCGGGATCAACCTGCCTGCATCGCCTGTGATAGACTCTCAACTCCCGATCCCTCTGACCACCCTCGCTACTGCAGCCCTCATCACCAACTGGAATAGGTAAGGGAACAACCCCAAAAGTATTAACCCTGTCCTCACTGCACTCCCCCAAAGGACCCAAATCACCACGCTCACTACTTTCCCCCTGAGGAGAGACTCGAGAATAGTAGGGTGTCTCCTCAAAGAAAGTGACATCCATGGATACAAACTTCTTCCCTGAGACAGGATCATAACAACAATAACCCTTTTGAGTTTGTGCATAACCAAGAAAGATGCATTTGGAGGCCTTGGGTTCAAACTTGGAGTGATGGGGACCGAGAAGCTGAACAAAACATGTACAACCAAATGTTTTGAGGGGAATAGTGAACAACTCCTCATTGGGGTATAGAAGGGAAAAAGGAGGTTTCATATTAAGAACCCGAGAAGGAGTCCGATTAATAAGATATACCGCCGTAAGGATAGCATCACCCCAGAAGCGAATAGGGACATTGGAGGTAAACATAATACTTCTAGCCACCTCCAAGATGTGCCTATTCTTCCTTTCTGCAACCTCATTCTGCTGAGGTGTATGAGGGCAAGTGCTCTGGTGGATAACCCCATGATTAAGGAGGTACGATGCCAATGGCTTAGCAAAGTATTCCTTTGCATTATCAGATCTAAGCACTTTGATCCTGTCATCAAACTGGGTTAGGATCATTTGGTGGAAGTTTTGGGTCAACTCATCTCGTGAACGCATAAGATAAACCCAAGAAAACCGGGTGTGGTCATCAACAAATAACAAAAAATACCTGTACCCACCCATAGAAGGAATGTGATATGGCCCCCAAACATTAGTATGCATAATATCAAAAGAACTATTACTCCTTTTATTACTCAATGAATAAGAGTTTCTACAATGTTTAGCAAACTCACAACTTTCACACTTCAACTGAGATGACTCAACAGACTCAAACAAAGTAGGAAACAAACTCTTCAAGGACCGAAAAGATAAATGACCCAATCGGTTATGCCAAAGCATAACCGGACTCACAACCTGAGAAACAAGTAACTTCTTATCCACTGACTCTTTCCGACGAGAACTCTCCTCGAGCAGATAGATTCCATTCGTCTCATGGCCAGTCCCAATCGCCTTTTTCGTCTCCAGGTCTTGAAAAACACATCGGTCAGGAGAGAAAGTTACTGAGCAGTTCAAATGTTTGGTAATACTACTAACGGAAAGGAGGTTAGTATCTAGTTTAAGAACATGCAAGACAGAGGACAAGGATATAGTATCCGACAGTTTGATGTCACCCTTGCCAGAAATAGGGACAAGAGAGCCATCAGCTATAGATACTTTATCCCACCAGAAGATAAGTAATAAGTAGTAAACAAAGAGGGCAAGCTAGTCATATGGTCGGATGCACCTGAATCTATTACCCAACAAGGTTCAGTAGTACCTGGAGCGGAGGCATGGTAGGCTGAGGCTCGAGTACCTGAGTGTGCAAAGGCCGATGTGGCCGGGGCTGACGATGACTGCGGTAACTGAGCTGAACTGCCAACTTCCTTCTCCAATTGTATTAGAGCAGCCCGAACTGCAGCTAAGGTCTCTAATGGTGTGCCTCTTGTGCCAGATGAGGATGCTGAATCAGTAGTCATAGCCACATGAGCATTACCCTTTTTATTTTTCAACTTTGCCGGGACCAAATGTGGATGCAGCTTCCAACATGTTTCTTTTGTGTGTTTAGGTTTCTTGCAATGCTCACTCACCACATCCCTTTTATCTTCCTTCTTTTTGTCCCTCTCTGAATCACCCTCTGTTTTGGGTTTGACAGCTACCAAGGCAGGTGTAAGCGGCTGAGGTTGCATCATGACTTTCCTCTTGGTCTCTTCACTATGCGCTAAGGAGTATGCCTGAGAGAGGGTCACACTATCTCTTATCAAAATCTGTTGCCTCACAATATCATATTTTGAATTCAGTCCTGCCAGGAACTCAAACACTTTGTTTGTCTCGATGTGCTTTCTATGTATCTGAGCATCTTTGGGACTCTCCCACTCAAGAGTCTCTAAGTGATCAATCTCATGCCACAGGGATTTCAAGGTAGAGAAGTAGACCGACACCGGTTTCTCTCATTGTTTAAGGGAATTCACCTCACATTTCAATTCATATGCTCTGGCAACATTAAGGGGTTGGGAGTAAATCTCTTTCATCACATTCCATATCTCCTTGGCTGTCTTTGCCCATAAGTAATTTCGGCTGATATGGGGCTGCATAGAATTACAGAGCCATGTCATAACCAAGTAGTTTTCTTGGACCCACTTGGTATACATAGGGTCTCCCTTGGAAGGTTCTGCTACATCTCCCAAGAGATACCCTACTTTGCCCCTTCCCCCAATAGCCATCATGGCTGATTGGGCCCATTCCAAATAGTTTGATCTATCAAACTTTACGGTTGTAATCTGAAAACCTGTCTCAGAACCACCACCATAACTGCTGTTCCCAAAACTGCCTTCTGTCGAATTCTTAAACTCCATTTCGGTCAAGAACCATAAGTCTTAAAATTAGGGTTACTACATCAAAACCAGCACTAGGACTACCAGCCACAATCACAAAATCAGTATAGAACCAATCTGTACTCACAGTATATGTGCATGAAACATGTATAAAACTGATCTGAAATCAATAGCCACACAACAACAACAGTCCGAACTGTTTTCACCCCTTTAGAAGTGTTCGAAACCCCAAAAGAAAACTTAAAAACAGTTTGAAGAACAATCTGATATGCTGAAGCCAATTTAAGGTTTTAATCTGTCTTAAAGGCCGTAACTCCAGACAGTACCGTACGGATAAGGTTTGTATTAGGGTTAATATGAAACCCTAAAACTGATCAATGTTGAGGAGAACTATTAGGATTTGCCGCAGGGATAAGATCACAAGGTTCAGTCCAATACTAGGGTTTGCCGCAGGGATAAGACAAAACCCTAGAGAATAGAGAAATAAAACCCTAGAGTGGTTCGGCCACCCTTGCTGGATAGGTCCAACCTATCTTCTCTGATATTACTTCTCTCAGAAAATAAAAGACTTACAATAGGATGCAGTTCGCTGCCTACCAAGGTTACCCGAACCCTAGCCTTCTCTGATTCTTCCTGATCACCAACTCGCTGCAACTGTGGCACTTCTTCAAACAGCTGCTAATCCTCTGGAGATCTCCAAGAACCAGTCAACGAACTCTGCTTTCTCAGCTTCCAGCCTTAGATGGTTCTCATGTGGTCGGCTGGACTAGACTCACATTAGAAACACTATCTCTGATAACAAGTAGAAGTTCAGGACTGTTATCAGTCTTGAACCCTAATGGATTTCAGGATCGAAAATAAGAAGAAAGGTAAGAGGAAAGAAGAGGAAGAGGGAGGAGAAGTAGTAGAACACAAGAGTTGAAAGGAGGAGCAAAAGCTTAATGTTCTGCCGCCGCCACTTTAATTAATATTTATAGGTTATGCTCATTACATGGAAAGGACAGATCTGCCCTTAGTCTTTACATAACAAATAGAGCAAAAAATAAGACTGAAATAAATAACAACTGAAACAACTAAATGACCAATAGCTAACCCTAGGCAGACTAGAACATCTTCTACCCTACGAACACAGTGGGACCGTAGCTGTGGGGCCCACATCAGTGTTCTCTACACCAACCAAATGGCCAATTTGGCACACGGCATCAGGTTTGGATGAATAAAAGTAAACCTTCCTTTAAGTTAATATCTCCATAAGCCCATTTTAGTTACCTGAAATGTTCTCTTTCCAATTACAGGGAGGCAAAGATCATGCAAGTGCAAGGTACATCTATACCCGCCTGTCTCCCATCACAAGATTCCTTTTTCCCAAGGATGATGATATCCTCCTTGACTACTTGAATGAAGATGGGCAATCCATTGAACCCACTTGGTAAGTTTTCTAAAAGATTAGGGAGGATAGGCAATTTAGATTAAAGGTCTTGCAAATGTTAATACCCTTTTTAACTTTCAGGTACATGCCAATTGTACCTATGGTTCTAGTTAATGGAAGTGAAGGAATTGGGACTGGGTGGAGCTCCTACATTCCTAACTATAACCCAAGGGACATTGTTGCAAATATAAGGCGTTTGTTGAATGGTGAACCTATGGAGGCCATGGATCCATGGTACAAAGGCTTCAGGGGATTGATTGAGAAAACTGCAACAAAGGAAGCTGGGTCCAGCTACACTGTTAGTGGGATTATTGAGGACTCAGGATGACAAGGAGTTCCTGGAGTCAATAATGACGGGGAATGATAAAATCAAGGAGCCATTTATCAAGGTAAAATTAAAATATAAATTCCTAGTCTTAAGCTAAGATGGTGGGGCTTCTGAGAGAGCTCTCAAGGCAAATCGTGTACTGCTTGCAGGATTACAGGGAGCACAACGATGACACAACAGTACACTTTGAAGTAATCCTGTCGGAGGAGAACTTGCAGGCAGCCAAGCAAGAGGGTTTGATGAAAAAGTTTAAGCTCACCACTACAATCAGCACAAGCAACATGCACCTATTTGATCCAAAAGGCGTGATTAAGAAATATGACAACCCAGAACAGAGTAAGAATCTTACATTTTACGTGGCCCAGATTTCTCTTTTCTTCCTTTTTTTTTTTTTTTTTGATTTACAATAGTGTATTCTTACGTTGACATGCACGTTTTCTCTTTTTGTCTGCACTTCTTGAGGAGTTCTTTCATTTGAGACTAGAATTTTATGAGAAGAGAAAGGTGAGTTGGTTGAAAAAAAAAAGGTTTTTTAGTTTCTTTTTTATTTTTAGAAAGATTATTGATCTCTTGTTTGAAAAAAAAATCCTGCAGAAAGTGCTATTGGACAATCTTGAATTGGATTTACTGAAACTGGATAACAAGGTCAGGTTCATCCTCGGGGTTGTGAAAGGAGAGATTATTGTCAGCAACAGGAAGAGAGCCGATCTATTCCTCGAATTGCAGCAGAAAGGTTTCACTCCATTTCCGAAGAAAACCAAGACAGTTGAGGTGGCAGTGGCTGGTGCTACTGAAGATGCAGAGGAAAATGAAGAAAACTCAGAGGTTGTCAGCAGCAAAGGTGTACGAGCCAGCGATTATGAGTATCTTCTGTCAATGGCAATTGGAACCCTGACACTGGAGAAGGTTCAGGAGCTCTGTGCGGATAGCAATAAGCTCAACCATGAAGTTGATGAGCTGAGAAAGGCAACCCCAAAGACCTTGTGGCTGAGAGACCTCGATGCACTTGAGAAGGAGCTTGATGTATGTCCTGAGATGTTTAGTTTACATTCCTGATTATGTTCTACAATCTTCTCCTTGAGATTTTCTGTTTTTCTTGTCTGATATTTTTCTCCCATAATTTAGGAACAAGACAAGAATGATGCCCAGGCAGAGGATGCAAGGAAGGAGTTGAAAAGCAGGGTGATGAGTGATGCAGGCTTGAAGGTTTCCAGACAGGCACCTAAAAATCCACGGAAGACTAATGCAAAGAAGAACAACAATTTGGAGCCAGTGGCTGAATCTGTAGCAGCATCCGTTGGTTCTGCAATGGAGACAGGTATGACTGAATAAAAATTTGAGTTAGTTTAATTTTGTAAGTTGGTCTCTCAATTCGAATCATCTCATTTCCTCTGATGCACCAGGAAACGTTGCTGAGGTGGCAAAACCCAAAGGCAGAGGTGGTCCAATGAAAGCTTCTGCTAAAAAGGTTTGATATTTTTTATCAATGATCCCAGATTTTCATGCATTTTCAACAATTTGTTTTAATTCGTTTTCTTTTTTTTGGTATTTCTTTCAGCAGGACCAGCTCGCCCTAGCTGACAGTGATGAGGATGACGAAGACGTGCTTGAGCTAAAAGAACGATTAGCTGCATATAACCTTGATTCTTCTCCTGATCAATCAGCAGGTGGACTTTCCTCATCCCATCATTTTTAATTTGGAATTTATATTTTCTTCCCAGATAGCTGTATTCTTCGCCTGACTGTTGTTTCTTTCACAGCAATGGAAACTGAAGTGGCTAAACCACCGGCGGCACGAAAGAAAGGACCAAGTAAAATGGCTGCTGCACAGAAGAAACACCCATCAAGTTACACAGAAAATTCAGATGATGATGACGTAACGATGCATACCATAGAAGAGAATATGAGAGAGAATGGAAATGACGAAGATTTTGAGCCTGAGGCGGCTGGCCCAAGAGGAGGAAAGAAAGGTGGGAGAAAGCCTGCTGCAGCCAAAGTCAAGACAGCAGCTGCTAAACCCACTGCAGCAACCAAGAAAAGAGGACCGGCAAACAAGCAGCCGTCACTGTTGAGTCAGAAGCTAATAACAGAGGTGCTGAAGCCCGTTGACAATTCTGGGGTCTCACCGGAGAAGAAAGTAAGGAAGATGAGGGCGTTCCCATTCAACAGGAAGAGTGCTTCTGTGTTGGGAAGGGTCAGTGGAAAAGTTGGGGAGGTTTCTCCAAAGCTCAGCGAAGAAGAACCAGGTTCCTCTTCTGGTTCTGCTTCCACCAATACCGAAGAGGTGAGTGAAGTGGTGGCAAGACCAAGACCACAGAGGGCGAATAGGGGGAAGGCGAGGTATGTGCTTAGCGATTCCGAGAGTGATGATGCTGAAGAAGATTCTGATTTCAACGAGGATGAAGATTAGATTAATTTGGTCGGTGTGTTGAGATCTGTTAGCTGAGACTAACTGGAAACATGGACTCGTTTCCTATTTCTACCAACTGAAGTTTCAAAGTTCAAGTGTCTGTATTTTTCAACTGAATGTTGAATATTAGAGGTTGTAATTGCAAATTGTGACACTGCATGACTATCTTGAAGTTGTGCCTGTCCAAATATCTAGTGTGGCTTTTTTCTGCATCTGCAAGAGGATTCTTCCCATTGACCTGCTCGGTTGTTCTAATGGTCTGCGTCAAAGAAATCTTGACACAGGTTGTATTTTTATCTTAATTTTTGGACAATACAGAGATCCCATTGTTTCGTTGACACTGGTTCACAAACATATGGAAAATTAACCAAAAAAAGGTTCACATATCAATTTAATATACAAAAAAGTCCCAAGTTGGAAATCTCTTTAAGCGGAAAGTAGTTTAACCAGAGCAGACATATAGGTAAGACATACGAGTAAACCAGTATACAGATGTCTATGTACTCCATAGACAAATAACCAGAAATTCAAACACAGAAGTTTATGTGATCAGGACCAACAGGTTAGTTAATATCCACAACATTTTATTTCCATGACAATAATTCAGATCCAAATAACGTTTTTTTTTTTTTTTGTTTTTATATCAATCAATTCCATGCCTAGTTAAAATGGAGGAGATCGATTCTGTTTAACAACCATCCCCTGCAAATCCATGTGAAAGAAAATTTCAATGTCAACAAAAAATCCATTCATCTAGATGAACTTCTATCTCATCAATCAAAAGAAATTGATTCAGAACGGATCACCTCTTCAAGATTCAGAACGGGCCTTGACAATAAAATTTTGGCGACGGATGGGGTTCATCACCACTGGTGGTCCTGCTGTACGAGGCCACGCCTGAAACTTCTTATCAGTTTCTTCATACCATTCCTCGCTCGCAACAGTTCTTGGCGTTGTTCCTGATTTAAGCATGAGTAGAATTAGAGTTGCTAAAACTAAAAGATGCAAAGAAAAGATGATTAAGCTTATTAAAATTCACCTCCAAGTACTTTGTTGTCAGCAACCCAAATACCCATCACGTATGCAAATGCAAAAGATCCCAACACAGACCCAACAATGTATTTTGTTGCCATTGTTTAACTGCACAGATTTAAATAATTAAATGAGATATACACGATTATATGGATGGTAAGATATGCTGATCTAAATGGAGTCTATTTCCTTGACCGTTGACCTTTTAAAATGTTATTATGACAAGAATACCCCTACATCCGTCCTCAAAGAGAAGAAACTACAGTAGTCACTACATTAAACAACTCTAACATGATAATCTAATATTCTAATGGGAGTTCACATACAGACAATTCTAACATGATAGTCTTCAGAGTTCAGAGGTATTAGACTTCAGATTTCCAAAAGCCACCTTAGTGTTGGCGTGGAGAGTGATCTCCCGGTGCCTCATTGCCTCATCTTCTCTCTAGCTTCTCTTCTCTAAAGTCCAATCTCTAATTCTTCTTAACTTCTGTTCACTTCAACTATCTTTCTTCTCGTTCCTATTCCAGTTTAGTGCTGATTTCTTCAAGACTTTTATATCTAGTACATAGATCACTAACCTTAATCTTGGTATTGCAGAGAGTGCAGACCCTGTTTCAGCCTAGAAATCCTCAAGTTCCATCTTAGAAGTTAGAACCATCATTCAAAACCTATATTTTTCAGGGATGTTAGCAAACACTGGCCTGCAGCCCTAAAGAAGCAAAGTCTAAGCCCTCTTGATATTAATTGATTTCCCTTCTAAACCCTTTAGTTTTACTTAACACACCTAACCTGTAAACTCTAGATACCGCTGCCCTCTATACCCTTTGTTTCAGGATTGTTCTACAATCTAGAGCTGTGACACAGCTGATACCAAATCCTTTAGCCATATATGGCACCATGTTATATAGCCTCTATAAAGTGGTCTAAACCCACTAGAAGCCCTTATAATATCAGTCCTAGCATCTCCTAATTAACCTTTCTACCATTACTTTGCCCTCAACCTGATCCAACCCACTGCCCCTTGCTACCACAAGTAGGAAACTCAGAGGACATGTCTCTACGTAGTCTACTCCAAATTTGGATGATGGCTTTAGAAAATCACAGACCACATGCCAAAAGAAGTCAAAATCTTAAACTATTAGTAGGTTGTATCAATTTGATCTGGTTAATGATGGTAATGTCTAGCAGTTCATACATGATACATCAGTACAAGAAATCACAATAAACAAGCTAGAGCATGAAGAAAAAAAGCCCCACAAGGCCACAACTGCATAAGCTAATTAAAGACGAAAACCAAACCAACTAAGCTCTGGCCACTCCATGGAAGCAAGGTTATTTGCAACAGTGTCATTGATCTTGGAATATGGGTGAACAAGTATGTTCAGTGATAAGCCTATATTTTTATATATTTTCATACCTCTAACTTGATGATTTTGGTAATAATGTTTTTGGAATTAGCATGGTATTGCACTAATTATGATGAAATTGTCTTGCAAGATGACTTGGAGCATAATTGTGCAATTTTAAGGAGGAATTCAATTTAATTGATCAAGATAATCATAGAGGAAGGACCATGCAGCAATGATGCTCCAGGATGTAGCCATGAAAGAGAGAATCCATTGAAATCGGATTTGATATGTATGCACAAAAAATCGGGAAATTTCCTATTTTGATATAGTTCCCGTATTTTGGGCATAACTTTCTGCCTACAACTCGGATTGAGGTGATTCAAACAGATAATTAAAGATAAGAGATATGGCTACAACTCTTGTGTTTATCACTCAACCTAATTCCACCACTAACTAAGTGCAATTCGAGCTAAAAGTTTTGGGTCTGGCAGTTGGAAGTGTAGAAGAGATAGGAATTCAACTGAGATAAGGACTAAGAGATCTAATTTGTGTTGAATTAGGAGTCTACATTGAGAAGCAATTGAGGGGGAGGCTGCACTATAAAAAGGACCATAGACTCAAGGCAAAGGGGCACATCCTTAGAGAGAATTCAATAGAAAAGAGAAGATGAAGCAGTCTCAGCACATCAGAAGAGAAGATGAAGCAATTTCAGCACGCCAGAGAGGAGAGAAAGAATCCGAATTCAAGAGGGAGAAATGCTTAGTTGCTGCACTTGTCTTCGATCTCCAAAGGCTAAAATTTTCTTGTTATTCTATTCATTCTTTGATGTGTTTTTGCTGTGTTTTCCCTTTAATTTTCTTGAGTATGTTGAATTTAATGATGTTTGGCTAAATTCTCTTAGCTAGGGTTTAGATGGATTTTGATCTTAAGATTATATAGTCAATTCAAGACCTTTATTATTTGCATGAAGAATTTTTATTGTTATGCTTAATGCTTTAAAAGAATTGGCCAATCTTTTAATGATTTGATGATTCATGCATGACTGACCAAATGATTGTTATGAATTAGATCCCTAGGCAATAAAAATCGCATGATAGACTATGATATCGAAAAATGATTAGCTCATGTGTGGGAATCAAGGAAGCTTAGTGAGTCAAATCCCCTTCTACGATTAGAGGTTTCCAAAGAAATTAATGCTTATTTTTCCTTTTGACAACCACTTAGAAATTTGATGGTAGAATTGGATATAAATGATTAATATGATTTGAGAAAGTTTATTAATAAATTTAGGGAAATCCACCATCACATGCAAATAACTTTAATATACCTTAGGGTAATTTCGGTCTTGAGTTGGATTAAATAGGTAATTATGTAACCTTGATTGAATGAAATCTAAACCCTAGTGGCATTCATCCATCAATTCAGTTTTTATTAAGTTTTTGGATTTGCATTAATTCTTTTAGTTTTTATTCATTCAATTGATTCACGAATTCAACTTAGGTTAGTTTAAAATTGATTTGGTACTATGATATAGTCTTTATGGGATTGACACTTTTCTCATCATTATACGCACATTTGACTAAGGTACATTTGCCTGAATTAACTGTGCATAAATCACACAACATTCAGCCTATATAGTCTACTAACTTGGTCTTCCTGATGAAATGAAAATTGTCCAAACGCCAGAAATTGCATATTTAAATTCACCTAATAACCCAAAGTCTACCTCGCTCCACCAAATAGTATTTGATGGTATCATCTTGAGTAGACATGTTCATGGGCCGGGCTTTGGGCCCAACTTTACACTATCTCAGGCTTGGGCTTCAGGCTGGGCCCATTAGAATTTTGACAAAAGCCAAGCCCGAGCTTGGCCCATGAACAAGTCTAATCTTGAGGAGAGATTCACTGCATATTTCTTTGGGTAAAATACAAAAACCTCCCCTGAAGTTTCTGACAATCATAAAAACCTCCCCTAGAGTTTCACTTTAGTAAAAACCTCCCCTCTATTTTTGAAAAAAATCAACAAATACCTCCCTTCCGTCATTGACCATGACGGAAAATGTTTAACCGATCATCTTTTTTTTTTAAAATACCTATTTTACCCTTTTATGAATTATTGTACACCTTTTTTTCTAAAGTACCCATGTCTATATTATATACTCTGTGCCCTCTCTTCATATCCTAGTTTCACCTTTTTCTATTTGAAGAGAGCTGAAGAGGAACGAACCCAGGAAGAATGACCGGCACAGGAAGAACGAACTTAGTTTCCCCTTCTCCACTACCTCCAAATATCACAAGTCTGTCATCGTATGACTCTCACGAGGGGAAGGTGGGGTCCCTTCACATTTGGGTTGGGTCCATTCTTCTGTTCTAAGATCCAATATATGAAGGTCATTTACCTTCTTGGAGAAATTGGTACCCCTAAAACTATCATCCTATGCCCCCACAAGTACTGCATTGTGGATGTCTTTTGCACCAGGCTGTTGACGAGTAGTTACAAGGGTGCTCTATGCCATTGTTTCAAGATTAAGCATGAGAACATCACTAAAATGCAGCCGTCAACAACAACCCTGAAACTGAAATAGGTAGAAGAAAAAAACAGTAGAAGAAATAAGAATGTAGAATGCAAATGGAAGGTGAACTTTTAGTTCTTGGTAAGGAAATCCAGATTTTCTTTGTTCCGGAATGATCCTAACTAGGTAATTTGCTAGAAAAAAAAATAGACCACAGTCGTCGTCCGGTGAATGGGAGATGACTAGGCATCAAGGATGTGGTCGTACTTTTCTGCTAGAGCTTGAGGAGCTTGAGCTGAACATACTTTTCTACAAAGGTTTCCAAAATGTGGTCATATTGGCCATGTAGAGAGCATTCAGGAGTGGTGGTGGGTGGTGGGGTTGGCAAGAGTGTTGATGGGTCAAGGTTGTCCGAGGGCAGGAGACGTTGCTGCTGTTGGGTTTTCTTTCGCTACTGTTGTTGCAGTTTGAGTTGTTTCTCCTTGAAGACTTCCCACCACTTGCCAAGGCGCTTGGCGGTGCAACTGGGGATTTTGGAGGTGATTTTCTTCCACTTGTTGTCGTACTTGGCTTGGAGAGAAATGACGAGGTTCTGCTCTTCTAGGGTCAAGGAGCCTTTCTTGATACCGGGTTTGAGACAATTCTTCCACCGCTCGAGATAGGATTTGCCCATGCATTGAGAGATGAGGTGCCATTCCTTTGGTCCATATTGCTTAACATAGGTGCGGAGGAGTCTGTCTTCTTCGGGTTGCCAATGTTGCCTCTCCTTCATCTCCTAACCAACATATCTCCTACTGCTGCTGTAGCTTCTTCTCTTCTAAAGAAGACAAAGATAACAGTTCACTATCTAAACCCACATTTTTTTTCTTTCTTTTTTCATTTCCTTTTATCTGACGTAGAATCGGAAGTATGGGCTTTAAACTTTGGAGTTAAATCAAGAGGGTCAAGACATGAGAGAGAAAGAGAGAAGTGATGAGATAGTAGCCAGGGCAACAAAGTGAGATATGGGGCAGAGGAGGTGTCAGAAGGGATGGAAAAGACGGGACGAGAGATGAATGATCAGGTACGGTATTTTTCAAATAGGTCAGATGAATGAAGTCTAAGGGTAAAAATGCATTTCTATACGATTTTCGTCTTTATCGTTAACGAAAGGGAGGTATTTGTTGATTTTTTTCGAAAATAAAGGGGAGGTTTTTGTATTTTACCCTATTTCTTTTCTCTTTGCTTGATAATGATAATTTTTCATTTCTCTTTTCACTCCTTGGTTTTCCAGGAAACTTTCTTGTCTTACATGTGTTCGTTTTATTTGCTTATAGGAGAAGGCAAGCATTAATCAAGTTCGATTCCTAATCCATCATTGAAGCTCCTATCTTGGCAAGAAGCATATATTATCACAACAGTAAATCAAAGCACTCCCCTCGTCTAATAAACATAACCTCATCATTTCTTAGGTGATAAACACAACATAAGCATCCAAATTCATTTTGGGATTAAATGTTGTCAATCATATTCATTTGGCAAACCTTCAAATGAAGCAAGTTGCATTCGACTGCTTGTCAGTTTCTCTATATATATACTTAACAGCAGAAAATTTGTACCGCAGAGACCAGAAAGAACACAAGAACACGAAAGTAACGAATAGGAGAGCTTAATCTTCAAAACAAGAGAAAAACCTAAAATCCTTGATTCACGTTCAACACTAAAGATCGAAGCAAAGACTAAGAAGAAGTTGAAAGAAAAAAACAATGAAGATAATGAGAGCTTAATCGAAGACTAAGTAACAGAAGGGGAGAAAAGGAGAGAACAGATCTAAAACTCACCGTGATCTGAAGAGCTTTGACTGGATCTGAGTCGGCGAGCGGAGAAGAAGGATTGGTTGGTGACGTGCGGAACTTCTTTTAGGGAGGTTTTGTTAACAAGTGGAGATATAATATTGCTCATTTGTTCATGTTTTCCTAGGCAACTCTTGTAGTAAAATGGCTTAAATGAGCGGAGAACTCTCTACGTGTCCACTCAGCGGCGCCCACAGAATCTTTGCGTTGACTATCATTTCAACCAATGAGCATCGAGCACGTTACGTTACAAAGCGTGGGTGCTCGCCCATGATCATATTCCTACGCCGTGATGAATTTCAAACTGCTGGTCCGTTTTGTTTGCAGTCGGAATCGGAATGGGAATTCCGAATTCCCCTTCCTGTTTGATTAGGACGAGAATCAAAATCAGATTTCATAAGATGCGTCCGTGCAAAATAGAAATATGATTTGGAGGATTTAAGTCAATTGCCGTTTTTTAAGTAAAATGAATTTTCATTCCCGAGGTGTTTTTAATTTCTTTCTTATTGTCTAAAATGAGATTTTCATTCCCAAGTCGATGCTTGGAGGGTGGCCTTCCCTTAGGCCCCATTTGTTCAATGGGAACGTTGACCAATTTTTTCATGTTCTTTTGCACATGTATGTGAGATCCATGGAAAATATATATTCCCCTGCGTGAATATTTTGGCCATTTATTTAGGAAAATTTACCCATCTCAGAGGTGGATAAGCTTCTTTCCCATTGTAGAGAGCAATAGACTGACTTTTATTCAAAAAAATATACCCTCAATGAAACACTTACCTGAGTAAGTTTCAACTAAAAAAAACATGGATAAATAAATTTACCTGAGTAAATTTTACCTAGGAAACACTTACCCGGTAAATGAATTCACCTAGGTAAATAAGATAGCGGTAAATGAATGGAGCTTGAATGAGAGAAAGACATTTCAATAGGGCCATTCCAATTTATATTGATCAACCTAAAATGCTCCAAGTAGAAATAGCAAGAGTACCAAATACAATACAAATGTGGATGACTTGGATAAAGCATGGAGCTGTACTTTCATTTATGGAGAACCAAAGAGGGCAAAAAGGAAGTTGTTTATGAAAAAATGGGAAAGGCTAGCAGCATTAGTGAAGAGGCATTGACTTTGTTTGGGAGATTTGAATTCAATTTTCTATCGGGATGAGAAGGAAGGAGGAAAATGTGTAATCAACACTATTTACAAAAGAATAGGTAGCCCCTTAAAAATTGTGGTTTATAGGAACTCAAGAGCTATGGTCCTTTTACTTGGACAAGTAGAAGAGTGAATAACCAGTTAATCACAGCAAGATTAGATATAGCCTTGTGCAATAGGGAATGGGCAGGTTTGTTTCACCAAGCTAAAGGTAGAATTCTATGTGCTATGGATTCTGATCATACACCTTTATGTGTAAACACCGAGAAAATGAAGATTTGGAGAAGGCCATTCAAGTTTGAAGAGATGTAGTCAAACCATGAGGACTGTGAAAAAGTTATTAAGGAGAATTGGGAGGCTGAAACCTCTGGGTCTATGAGAGAGTTTGAACAATAAAATTAAAAAGGTAGAGAGGGCCCTAAAAAAGTGAAACAAGGAGACTTTTGGAAACCTTACCTTATGTTTGGTTTGAAGGAAAAGGTAGGGAAACATATATTAGGTTTGTGAAGGTTTCCCTACCTTTCCCTACTTTTTCCTTCAAACCAAACACAGCGTTAATGAAAGGATAGTAGAAATCAGGAATAGCCTTGCCAAGGAGGAAGGCAAAGATAGAAAACATTTGGATTTAGAAAATATAAAAAAGTTAAGAAAGGATTTGGATGTTTTGTTAAAAAGGGAAGAGATATTTTGGCACCAAAAATCCAGAGTAAATTGGTTAGCCTATGGGGACGAAAATACAAAATACTTCCATGCTATAACTCAGAAGAGGGTAAGGAACATAATAGTAAGAATAAAAAATCAACAAGGATATTGGAAGGAGAATTTAGAGGATGTGGAAGATTGTACCAATGAGTATTTTAGAGATATTTTCAAAAGTTCCAATCTTGAAAATATAGAAGAGTGTAGCAAACTTAGAAGTTGTTCTAAATGAAGATGACTGAAATGTTTTGGAAATAGAGGTTGCCAATGAAGATATCAAAGATACTTTGTTTAAGATGAATCCAAGGAAATCCCTAGGATCATATGGCTTTCCAAGCCTCTTCTTTCAAAAGTATTGGAGTATTGTTGAACTTGAAATAGACAAAAACTATGAAGTTGTTCTTTCATACTAAGAAAATTCCAAATGATTTAAACTCAACCTTTATTGCTTTAATCCCAAAAGTCAAAAACCATAAAATCCTGAATCAATATAGACATATTAGTCTATGTAACACTGTGTATAAAATTATTGCATAAATTTTGGCTAATAGGGTCAAACTTCTATTAAACAAACTCATAAGCCCAAACCAAAGTGCCTTCACTCCAGGGAGATAAATTAAGGATAATATCCTCATTGCTCATGAAGTAATTGGTTTCATGAAAAAAACAAGAGGAAAAAAAGTGGATCGCTCTGAAGTTGGATATGAGTGAGGCTTATGATAGGGTAGAATGGGATTTTCTCAAGAAAGTAATGGAAAAGTTGGGATTTGGCAATGTTGGATTGAATGGGCTATGGAGTGTGTGACATCTATGTCCTACAAAATTCTGATAAATGAGGCTTTAGGGGAAATCCTAATACTAGAAAGGGGCTTGAGGCAGGGGGACCCTCTATCTCCTTATCTTTTCTTACTAGTTTCAGAAGCTTTATCTACAAAATTGATAAATCTGGTGAAATCAAATCAGCTATATGGCATTAAATTAAATAGAGACTGCCCAGTGATTTCACACTTATTTTTTACAGATGACAGTTATCTATTCACTAAAGCAAATCCAGAAGAGGGGAAGATTCTCCTGGACACTATCCACAACTATGAACAGGCTTTTGGTCAATAGGTAAATCTGGAAAAATTTGAGATTTTCTTCAGTTCAAATTTACACCCAATAGCAAAATCCCTAGGAATGAAAAGAGTAGAAACCCCTTCCATTTATCTGGATCTTCACACAGCCATTGGGAAGTCAAAAAACAAAAAAAATCTTTGTTTGGGCATAGTAGAAAGAATGGTGAAAAGAATGAAAAACTAACAAGAACTTCTCCTCTCCCAAGTTGGTAAAGAGATTTTAATTAAATCAATTATAACAGCCATACCTTCCCACACCATGTCATGTTTTCTTCTTCCAAAAACCACCTGTGAATTATTTTCTAGAATTCAAAGATATTTCTGGTGGAACAATGGTAACTCAAATAAAAAAGTACATTGGGTAAGCTGGTCAAATGTGTGCAGAAACAAATTAGATGAAGGGGATTTAGGGATCCCTACAGCTTTAACATTTTCCTCCTTGCAAAGCAAGCTTGGAGGCTTTGTATTGATAATGAGAGCCTTTGGGCAAAAATTATAAGGGCAAAATACTTGAAAGGAAAAAACCTCCTAAACAATAACCTCCAAAAAGAGGTTCTTGGGGTTGGCAGAGTATTCTAGCGGCAAAGGAAATTTTAAAAGGTGGGGCTTGTTGGGCAGTTAACAAGGGAGATAAGATTAAAATTTGGGAAGAACCCTAGGTTTCAAAATCCAAGGTCCTAGACCTTTATGGGACGTTCTTTTTTCGGATTTTGAGAGGGGGGAAAGTTGGTCAATGGGATTTTGGTTCCCATTGACCAAGAATCCCATGTTCTTTTTCAGGTTTATGTGGGGACCAGGAAAAGTTTATTTTCCTGGGTATCACTTACCCTCCTAGACGGGTAAATAACTTTTCCACTTAGGGGGAAAATTATCAACACTTGAATGAGACAAAAATGCCCTTTTTAATAATGGATTTTTATGGCTAAAATGATCATTGCCTTATTTACATGAGAAATACAAGAACATGGGTAAATGCACTTACTTGGGTAAGTGTTTCCCAGGAAAAACTTACCCAGATAACTGCATTTACCCGGGTAAATAACTTACCGAAAAGTGAATGAGGCCTTAAATGAAAATCTTACGGAGGTAAAAGACCTTATTTTCCGTTCGGGAAGAGCTTGGAACGAGGAGGTTATAAAAAAATAACTTCTGTGAGCTAACAGCAGAAAAAATAAAATAAAATAAACACTCCTCTAGCTGGTGGTGACTAGCAAGATAAATAAATTTGGATTCAAAGTGAGAATGGTCTTTCTTCAGTAAAATCTGGTAATTTTTTAGCAAAGCATTTGAATTAAGATTCTACCAATGCTCTAGTAGAAGAAAGGAGTAGAAGTAGAGCTTTGGAGAAAGGCCATTGAAAAGCTCTATGGAAGACTAAAACTGATCCAAAAATAAAAAATTTCCATTGTGGAAATGCTTCTGGGGGCTTTGGCAGTAAAAGAAAATAAAAAAAAAAATGTCCTATTAGCTCAATGCCTTGCTTTTTTGTGATCACACAAAAACCACTTAGTTTCCAAGTAGGTTAAACTTACGAATAGAAAATTTTTCTTTTTCTTTTTTTTTTGGACTGTGGTTTAAATGGTGGGTTGATCAATGCTTACCTCAAAAAGAAAAAGAGCAAGAGTTTCTGGCTGTCTTTAATTATCCTTTGGTCAATTTGGAAAAGTAGGAATGATTTCATTTTTTAAAATGTACTCATAGATCTTCATCCAGGAGTTTGCCTCAAAGTGGATCCTGGGTTGTATGTACAGGCATGCCCGAAGTGGATCCAGGAGCTTGCCTCAAAAGATCTTCATCCTGTTTTTTCTAGTTATTTAAATTAAAGTTTATTACCAAAAAAAAACAATACAAATGGACACTCAAAACAACAAGGCTGTTGACACTATCTCATGGTAAAATAAAGATAAAGCCTTTGTTTTGGTCACTTGTATTTTAATAATGTTTTCCAACGTGATGGGCTGTGTCCATTTTTCTGTCTGTTTTAGCCCAATAACCCCATTTAATTTGTATTCAAAATAAGGGAAAATTATCGATTAGTACCCTGTACTTTGGGCCTAGTGTCACTTTGGTCCCCCAAACTTTAAAATGCGATAATTCAGCACCCAAACTTTTAAAATGTGATAATCCAGTACTTGTTGTTAACTACCTGTTAATCAGCCGTTAAGTGGCATTTGAAAAAGGCACAAATACCCTTCGAGTGTCATCTAATGTTCTTTATCAGCCATTTAAGCATTGACAAAAAATTAACAGTTCAAAATCCTTTCCTCTTCTATTCAAGAAATTTGGAGTCACCAGAATGCCCACAAAAACTTGACCCCAACTTTCTTGAATGGAGAAGGCAAGGATTTGAGATTATTAATTTTTTGTCAGCGTTTAGATGGTTGATAAGAAAAATTAAACGACACTTGAAGGGCATTTGTGTCTTTTTCAAATGTCACTTAACGGTAGGTTAACATCTGATTAACGGCAAGTACTAGATTGTCACATTTTAAAAGTTCGGATATTGAATTGTCGCATTTTAAAGTTTGGGGACCAAAGTGGCACTAGGCCCAAAGTACAGGGTATTAATCGGGAATTTTCTCTAAAATTAAAAAAGAATTAATACCCAATATATTTAGAAAATAGAAAACTACTTAAATGTACCCTGGACTTTTCAAAGCCTACTTCTACATATTAACCTTTCAAAAGTTAAGTCTAAGGGATAAAAAGTAAAAGACAAATACATCTTTAAATGTAAATTAAATTTTCTTCTTCTTCTTGAGCCTTGTCCATGACATAAATCCGGTTCAATTGGTACGACACTGGAACGTCTATCCTTTGAGAGAACTTGTACTGGTTGCAGTAGTAATGTAGCAACAGCTGAACCGAGCTGTGACAACCTGAGAACTCAGGCATACTGAGGAGATGGAGCACCTAAGGATTGAACACAAAGGGCGATGTCGAGCCAACACTGCGTGAGCCTATCAAATCAGTCTGCATTGAGACTCACATTGGAGATCGCAAATGATGTCTTTGTTACTTGAGTGGTTAGGTTAAGGAGGAGGGCTTCAATGTCTTTGTTGTTTGTTGAGTTGTTGATGGGTTGTGGGTTGTATTTGAGAGCGAGAAGAGGAGAGGGGAGGATGTTGAGTTGCAGCAACAAAGGAGGCATAAGGAGAGAACAAGTGACGAGAGAGAGAGAGAACAAAATCCATGTTCACTCTAATTCACACACAGGCGTGTGTTTGGTTGGTCAGGAGTGCCAAGTTTAGGAAAATGTGTTTTGTATTATGAAAACATTTAAAATAAAGTATTAACATATTGATATTATAAAAACATTTGGAGTAAGGTATCTATTAACGGTTCTAAATGGTCCATTAACACTAACAGTGGTCCTGGTATCATTGATAGCCTAATTAACAGTGGTCCTGGTATCATTGATAGCCTAATTAACAGTGGTCCTGTATATGTTATGTGAGACCATCAACAAGGTATGTACAAGTAGATTTTAAAAGTTCAGGATAAATTTAAGTAATTTCTGTACAGAGTATATTTAAATAATTAACCTAATTAAAAATTCCACCATAACGATGACCCTCATTTTTTGTAGGTAAAATCCCCCCAAAAGGGTGCTTATAATTTCCATAACTGGCAAGGGTATATTTCAAGACTCACATTGGAGATCGCAAATTTCAAGACAACTCTTGACAATCAGTAATTCTTGAAATTTGACTCAAAAAAAAAAGAGCAACTCTTAGAATTCATTCATTGAAAAATAGGTAAAGAAGCATTTTTTTCAGCTTTTAAGGATAGATCATAGAGCTAGGCTCAGTTGCGCCTTTCAAACACATGGCTGTGTACGTAGGGGTGTCAATTTGACTGGATTTGGTCCAATCAGATCCAGTCCAATTTGAGCCCATTATAAATGGACAAGGTCCAATCCAATCCAATGAATGTTTTGGACTAATTTGGACCAGTCCAATTCAATGTCTGTACCGTCCAATCTGTTCAAATTCATTTTGATTTAGATTGGTTTCAATCCAAACCCAGTCCATTGACATATATTCTTTGTCAATAAACCGGATATTAGCTCAAACCAACCCAAGCCAATATAAATTTGTTACAGATGAATCAGATCCAATCCAATCTAATAAATATTTTGGAGCGGATTGGTCCAATCCAATATATCTTGTTGGTCCATCCAATCCGTCCCTTGTGTGTATGTTTATATTCGTAGGCCTATCTGTGTGTATAATCAACACCCCCCCCCCCCCCCGGAGAGGGAGAGAGAGAGAGACGGTTGCATATAAATGAACAAAAAAGAAAGAGGAAAAAAATGTGAGATTTTTAGTTTATAAACTTAAAATTCTAAAAGAATTCCAACTTAGTTCCCATACCATAACGAGGCAAACAAATAAAATAGAAGCCCGAGCTGATAAACATGGCCCCTATACCAGCTCATGACGAAATAATCGTCTTTTTAATGTGATAAACGGATTGGAGTTACAGGATCATGAAGACTAATTCCAAAAGTGTTTTCCCAACATGTCATTTTCATCTTACCTTAAATTCTCAAAATTTAGAAAAGGGCATAGTTATTGCTTCTATTTTATAACAAATCAAAGAGAAGAATCATTAAAATAAGTCAACATGTTAAGATAGCACCCCACAGCCACAAAATGATCAAATAAAAAAACAAGGGAAAATACAAAGCTTTCAGAAAAATCTCTTTTAATACATCATCCACCTACTACAAGATCAATGCAAACCTAAAAATTCTGGACGTGAAATCACCTTGTCCACTGTCAAATGGATAATATGAGCACATAGTTTCTCCATGCTTCTATAACTCCCATCAAACTACCTTCTATTTCTTTCTCTCCAAAGACTACAGAAAGTAGCAAAGGAATGCACCTCCAGAAAATATTAGCCTTACCTTGAGTGTGCGGCCATGTGAAAATCCTCCATGCGGATTAATAGGCTTATATGCTTGTAACAGGAACAGTGAATAGAAAGATTGCAAGAAATAAATAGGCGCCTCACATCTTCAATAATGTTGCACATGCAGTGTAAACAATCTTGAAACCCCTCTTCTTCAAATGGTCAATTGCAAGGATGCTATACAGAGCGACCAACCAATAAAAAGCTTCTATTCTTCTTTTTTTATGAAAAAAAAAAAAAACTTTCTGCTCTTCAAGGAATAGAATTATCACAATCCCACCCCTCTCACATTAGAACAGCCCACCTGATTCTGGATGAGATGATAGCAATGTAGCACAATTTGATAGTGAATTGCCCATATTACAACATTCTTTTCCACCACCTTGCATCGTTCTCCAAAGGCAAAATTTGTTCTGTTTTTACTCAATAATACAAGACACTTCAACAAAGTCTTCTGAATTTCAGAGTTCAGACACCATGCCACTTGGTTACCATTTCAAGCATTCACCGATGGTGCTATACATGGAATTCCACCTGTAGTCTTGGATGCAAGTAACATAATTTCTAAACATCACACCATCTTCCCAAAATCTCATTTTAGACCCCTCCCTAACCATAAATTTGGTAAACCCCACAAAAGACTAGGAAAAAAATGATCCCCTTCCATTGATCCACCCCATAAGACACTGATACCTTCCCATCCCATATTTACACAGTATAATTCTTGAGATAAATATCTGCATTTCAAACCTGCTAGCTTCCTATCAATTCTATCCAGAATAGCTTCCAATGTAGTAATTGCTTTTATAAATATTATTCTTTAACATGTATTTATTTGGTTTTCATTTCCCCAACCAAACCCAGCAAAAACCCCAGATCAACCATCATATCCTTCAGCACAAATCTGACTTAACGGCCAGAGGGTTATTTGTCGCAAAGTAAAAGTTAAGGGGGCTTTTGTCACAAATGAAAGTTCAGGGGGATAAATGTCACTGATCCCATAGTACAGGGGATCTTTGCAATTTGCCCTTCATTTATTTTTTTTCTATTTATTTACTTATTTATTTATTTTAATAAGTAGGGTGAGATTCAAGTTTCAAAATGGATTTCAACAGTCGTCTGGACTTTGATGGAAGTAGTCAAGGTAACCCAGACCCATCTGGTATAGGAGGGATGTTGAGAGATAAAGACAGTAACATTCTAGCCTTGTTCTCTGGCCCAGTAGGAATAGGAGACTCTGATAGGGCTAAACTACGAGCGGCTATACAAGGTATGCAGATTGCAAGCCAACTTGGTGTGGAGAATCTAATAATTGAAGGAGACTCTAGAGTCGTTGTGGGATGCTTGACAGATCCGGGTTCAGTCATATGGTGCAACAGAGACCTAAAGAAAGCTAATTGGTTAACAAGGAACATGAATGTTAGCTCACACTGGGTGAGCAGATGGGCAAATGCATTTAACTGGTTATCTTGCCAAGCAAGGGGAAAATAGAGAACATCTGTACTGGGCCTGGTTTGCAAAGTTGTTTCTTTCTAGTGTTTTGATGTAATTTTCACTCTTTAAAGAGAGGTTGTGCCTTGCGCCTCTCTTTAGGATGCTTGTAAGAGCCTCCATCTTTTGCTGATAAAATTATCTTTCAATTATCAAAAAAAAAAAGTAAAAACAGAAGGATCAAATGTATTACTCAAAAATATTAAAAAGAATAAGTGGCATAGTGATAAAGAAGATTTTGTATATTATGCACGAAACAACAAAAAAATGGAATTGATGAGAATCTATATTTCCCTTTGAAATTGCTTCCAAAAACGGAAGCCATTTTCACATGAGAGATGGAGTATTCTCTGTACAAACTCCAGTTAGATAACCAAAGAGTAAAAAAAACTAACCTGAGACTAATTGTACACCTATAAACCATAAATGACATAAAAGAAGGCTGAACATACAACTTCGCTTATAAAGTTTAAACCCTATAAATGTAAAGTTACCTGAGATCAATGAGTATCCAAGAGAATACATGCATCTGCTGCAATCATGTACCGAGGTTCTGTTTTGTGGCTTCCATTTTTAACAATAGGTCTTTAATATCTGATTCCATCCTCATCTTCATGTTGAAATATTCACGGTGTGCCTTTTCTAAAGCCTGAAGTTCTTCAAGCTTTTGTCTGTGTCTTTCCTTAGCTTCAACCAAACGTAATTTTGCAACTCGGCATGCATACTCTTCTTCAATTTTCTCATTCTTAGCAATTGCAATGCGTTTCAGACCTTCGGCTTCTCTTCTTGCATCATCAGCACGTGATTGGAACATTTTAGCTTCTGCCTGTTTGATTCTAACAATGCTCTCCAATTCATCTACAACTGGTGTTTTTTCACTGCTCTTCTTCAACTCTGAACCTCCAGTTCGCATACCCCCTCGATCCCAACCCAAGCTTGGACTTGGAGTAACACTACCTGTGTTTTCATTGTGAGGAACAGCATTATCTGTTGAAACAGGTGTCAGCCATGTTGTTTCTTGGCTGAGCCCAACAACCCCATTGCTCCCTTCTAGATTCTTGTAGGATGGTTCCTTCACAGTAACTGTTGAAGTACTGCCAGGCTTGGAATCTCCTGCAATCGCAAAAAGTAAAAGGATAAGTTAATAGCATCATAATGGTTTAACTGTTTAAGTTCCACAACTGGGTAGATCAACAATGCAGATTATCGAACATAGACCATGTTTAAAATGTCCATATATTTCCTAATAATTCCACACACATTTCCATTTCCATGGGTGCACACAAATGTTTATTGAAATCTACATATTCTCCAAAGAAAACTATAGTGCTATGTGGAGTAGAAGAGATGGTATTATAACGTAAGTAGGCAACAACATTGTAGTTATGTAGAGAAGCAGTAATCTTGCCCACCTAGTGGACATGATTACCACTTTGAGTCAGCATGAAATTCTTTCTAGACATGAAGATAAATCTTAGCTTTTGTTTGTGAAATAGATTATTTGCTGAACTCAATCTATTTAAGAAGATACACCTATGCTTCTTTTATCATTTCATAAAATACCATCTTACATTTTTGCATATTTTACAACATTTCCACCATGCCTATAACTTTTACAATATTCCGACATTTTCAACATGTTTTTAATTTCCTTTTCCCAAGATCCTTGCAAACATAGGGAATTGAATATTGCATTATTGCTGATCATCTAACTGTCTGTCATGACCTAAACTTTGGAGATTTGTAATATAATGTATTTTGTCAGTTATTTAGTTCCATATCAGATATGACAGGTTCCAAATAGATACCGCAATCAATATTTTTACCAAAGGTTCCAGATCCATATTCATTGTGCCAAACTAAATATCCATTATTCAAGTTAGCTGACCCCATATAGTTGGGATAAGGCATGGATGATGATGAAGTTAGCACTGCTCAGAACCCTGAACTGCAGGATTCACAGTATTCTATGGAACCACTTTGATGAAATAGGTCGCAATTTCATACTTCCTTTCCGGTTTTTTCCTATGAAAAATATAAGTCCAATCCCGTATACTGTAAAATTGCTAGAAAGTAAACAAGTAAACATTGTAGTGATTGAAGCACCACTAGAAACAGCCTTCAAAACAAAATAAGGGCTCCATAAATTACCCATCACATACAATCTTCAGATCAAATCATGATAGGAACAGTTTGTAAAGAAAATGAACAGGATGCAAGCAAACTGGCCCACCATGGAGTTTGAGCTAGAGTTTAATACCATAATTAGGCTGTTATTGGTCTAGGGTAGGTATTGGGCTTAAAGTTTATCCAAACGTCAGCAAAAGCTTATCTCAGGCCTGACCTACATACCCCCTCCCCCCAAGGGTAAAAAAAAGCATGGATAAAGTCACATATTAGAACAAGCACACGATGACCTAAGAAATGAGGAGTCTAAAGTACAACACCAGAAATACACAAGGAATTATGAGATTAGTAATTAACGATTCATCTACAGAACTTCAGAAACCCAAAAACTTAACAGAGTGAAGAAAGGATAGGCATAAGCCAATAACAGCAGTTTAGTCTACTAATATTCCTGATAATAACATGTGAGATTCATACAGTGAAAGACTCATAGCAGCAAACTGGCCTAGGCATAAGTTTAGATATTGGTTAGTCAAAAATAGAAATTTGCAACTATAGTTTATTTTGATCTGTTATTGATTAAGAAACAGAAATGTGAGACTAGGAAACACCCATGGAAACAAAACACAGTGAATAACCAACATGCAAGAAAGGTCTTGCTCCAAAAAAAAAATCAAACAACAACAACAACAAACCAATGAAATTCTTGGTAAAAACAAAACTATAGAACTTTTGTTTGGAAACCGGTAAAGTATAAATTTCATTGATCATTCCAAGAAAAACACACAAGGAAATAAAACTACAGAAATTACCAGTAAGGAACGCCATTATATGATTATAGGCCTCAGGAAGATTGGACTTATTATCTAATCTTGCCATCATCTGATCAGCAATATCATGGAGTTGTTTTCCTCTCGTGTCATTGCTGGCAGAAAAAATCCTCTTCACATATTCAAGCTCCTTGGAAAGAGTTTCAGCTTTCCAATCCTTCGCACATGTTTTGAAAACTTCCTTTACAAAGCCAAACATTTCAGAAGGATGATCACAGGCAAGACAGTGGAACTGCATCTCTGTTGCCCCTTGAGTCCCAGTTGCACTCCGTCCATTTCTAATATAAGATTCCCGCAATCCGCAATCAGTATGGCACCAATGAAGGCAGACATCACATCCAACCCAACTACAAGTATTAGATGCCATGTCAAACTTTGAACATACAAGGCACATGCAAGCACTGCAGAAGCCATTCTTTTGTATGCAAACCTTGCAATCACATTCATCCACAGGAATCACACTCTTGCACCCAAGATTTCTACACCTCAAGTTCAGAAATATTTCGGCTAATTCTAAAGATGGAACATTTCTAGCTCGCCTAAGGAAATCCTGAAGACCAGTCTTAAGAGCCACCAAAATTTCCAGCTGAACTCGATGGGACTTCAAAAGTGTCTCTAGTGTAAGGTCAGACCTGCTCTGCAGCACCTCCTGAAATGTACATAGCTGTCCATGCTTCTCTTCATTCACTATCATCTCATAAGCATACTCTCTTAAGCATGCCACAGATGTCATCTCATGGATTCTCTTGGCCATTATTTGTATTGGTTCTGAAACTACCATGGTGATTATCTTCTCAGGAAAATCAGTTCCACCTGCCACCAGCTGTTCTATCTCTCTCTGGCTGCTACTACAAAAAAGACTACCACCACTTTTCTCTCTTATTATCCGCTTCTTATCGTTAGCATATTCTGACCTAGTTTCATGAGATCCAACACTATTTGTAGGGGACCTGATTTTTTCAGGTTGCCTTGGCTGTGTTCCTGATAACTGTCTCAGAAGGCTTGGCTGCCCATCAAGACCAATTGGCAATCCAGATCTTCCTTCAGCAACTTTAAGATGTTGTCCTTGCATTGCTTGACAATGTAAAATACCTTGTGATGACTGGGATGCATGCATTGATCCATTTCCATTCATTAATATTCTCTGATACAAGGGAACCCCCTTGCGCTTAGGGTCATTTGAAGGCTGTCCTTGCCAGGTGCCATGGGAAACTTGATCAACTCCCTGAAATATAGGATGACTGCCAACAGATTGTTCATAATTGTCAAATGAATTCTGGGTGAGAGAACAGCTAGGGTTGTGAACAAAAGGCTGGGAACCTGAAAATGAAATTGAGGCAGTGAATCCATCTGAGCCTGTACGGAAGGTGTTAGTGGTATGAAAGGACTGAAAACTTCTTGCACGACTAGGGGAACTAGGGGCTGGATTTGGATCATGAGAAACATGTGGAAGTGAGACATTCGGCAAGCCAAGAGACAGCTCAAGTGGCTCCATTTTCAGCTTCTCATCTTTATGCTTACCGGAATTATTTGTCTTATCTGATCTTGTAGCAGATGGGCTGAAGAACAACTCAAAGCCCCTAGAGCTAGGTCCTTCCATAGCATCTTCTCTGCTGGTCAGTAAATCTCTTTCCATCCACTCCATGGAGCTAGCATCATTGGAGGGAGAAAAGGCCAGACTTTTGCCTTTGTCCTTGGCATTTTGATTTAGCTTGTCTGTTATAAGGGACAGAGTTACTTTAGGCACTTCAGTCTCATCTTCAACTCCCTTATCTGAATTGGGTGAATTCAGGTCCTTTGCCTCCACTTCTAGATCTATACTTCTGTCTAGTTTCTGTTCTTCTCTCAAAAGTAATGACTTCTCGGTTGTCGCATCCTCAATTTCTTCCTTCTTACCCTCATCTTCTGGCTTAAGGTTACAGGGGAAAATTTCTTGGTCCTCCCTACCACTTTCTTCCTTTTCTCCACCTCCATCATCTACTTCTGTTTCTGTTTCTGCTTCTTTTTCTGTTACTCCTTCCTCCTTTCTTCTAGCCAATCCATCAACAGGATCATCCGGTAAAACCGGAAATTCATCATTTTCTTTTATTGTATCTGTCACAGTCTCTGATACTTCATTTTCCAGTTTTCCATCATAATTTCCACTTTTCTTGGTGAGCCCTATCTTCTCCTCTTGGGCTGATTTCACTTCTTCCTCCGAGTTCGTCTCTGATTTAGTCTGCTGCTCAGTCTCTAGCTCCTTATGATCTTCCACGTTCACCTCAGCCGGAGGCTCAGGTTGAGAAGGTTCACGTTCATGAGTGGGTTTGGGTTCATGAACCGTTTCAGGTTCCAGTTCCCCTTCTTCCATTTCACTGTTATTACCACTCTCTCCCTGCACTTCTTCGCTCTTCTTAACCTCAACGCTCTTTGACTGCTCTCCACCAGAGTCCTTTGACAAAGGAGGAGACTTGACAACATCTTTCGACCCCTGCGGAGATCTCACATTACCTCTATCTTCAGAAGCTACTCGACTCCCTCTGCTTGAATCGGAAACAAACCTACTATCTTCATCAACATCTTTGCTTCCACCGAATCTCCGCCACAAGGAAACACTATCCTCTCGCCGTGACCGATCCCTCTCCGATCTAAACCCCTTGGGGAACTCCCGCCTAGATCCAGAGAAGCTCTCGGATCGATGCATACGCTCTCCTCCATACGAGTTCCTAGGAGAAGAAATTGAAACCCCCCTGTCGCTGCAATCCCGGTAGCGATCAAAGCTCTTTCTACGATCGAAGCCATCAGAGTCATGGTCCAATCGCTTCCGCAAGGATCTGGAACTCTCCCGATCATCGTCTATCAATCGATCGTGCCCAGACGAAGATGATAACCCCTTCCGCCCGCCACTCTCAGCTTTCGAATAAAACCGCCGATGCGAAGACGAGCGGTCTGCATCCTGATCCCTTCTTCCCCAATCTTTACAAACTCCCTTCTCCCCAACCGAATCAAGATCATCACTGTAAGATCTCAACCTCTTCATACTTAATTTACAGAACAAAATAAAACAAAAACAAAACAGAATTAACAATACGGGAAACTAGAACTCAACTTCGAAACCCTAGTTCCCGAAACCCTAAATTCCAAAAACCCTAACTTCCCATTGATACAATAACTGAAACAATAATAAACTACCGAACCAGGTAGAAACAAAGCGAAAAAAGTTACCAGTCATACATATACAATCTCCTGCCGGAGGCCACCGAGAATTCGTCGCGAAAGACGGCCGTGGAACGTTTAACGGCGGATGTTTTCCGGCGAGTGAATGATAAGTGGCGAGAATTATCCATACAAGAAATGGGAAAAAAAAAAGAAAAAAAATGCAGAGACGAAGGAAAGGTTTTATTAATGGTTTTCGAAGTAAAAAGGAACTATTTCAGTCAACCGAGTTAATTGAAGATGACGTTAGATAGACAAAAGTCATAAAGGGGACCAAACCAACTGTGGGTGTGTGGGGTCGCTGAAGGATTCTGGTATACGCAGCGTGCGTGATACGCATACTGAAGGCTGTAGCCGAAAGGGTGCGTAGTGCGCTCGGTGCTTTAGTAGCCGTTGACATGGTTTCGGGATTAGCGGAACAAGTTTGCTTTTGGAGGAGGGAAAGAGAGAGAGAGGGTTTGACTATTTTGACAGACTTTTGACGCCTCGATGTTATCGAAGTCGAAGGCACCTTTGCTTTTTTGACTCCCTGCACTGAACTGCAAATCTGAAATTGGTTTTGTCTTTTTCTGCTGGACGACTCTCCGTCGCGTCCGGATTACCTGCCAACAAACTACGTTCCAACCCTCTACAAACAAAATCTCACACCGCACATCTGATATATGGAGGATCCCAAGGATTACACTTTTATGGTGCATATTTTGTTAGAAGGTTGGAACATATTTTGTTGGCAGAAGATCTCAACTCCTCTCTGTCTCCCATGCTTTTGCCACTTGCCGTCTATCTTTCTTTCTTTGTCTGAATAATCACAGCCACTGATTTCTTCAGGCCCCATTTTGGATGAATTTTGCAGGGCCCACAGTTTGTAGCCTTTGAAAGACGCGGTGGAGATCACATCTCCGCCCCACAACGCTCCATTAAAGTCAAACCCAAATTCATTAGATATGATCCAAATTGGATATACTAGTAGATCCAATTTGAATATAATATGTTTACCAATGACCTCATTGAGTTGGTCTCAGCACTAGAGGTGCAACTCGGGTAGGTTCAAATTGGGATTTTGTTAAAATTCAAAAGGGGTTTGCTCGAAAGCCTGGATCCAAAACAATGTAAAATCTTCAAACCGGGTGCCCGACTTGCACCCCTACTTCAGCATCCCTTGCTTTAAGGCTGTGTTTGGTTTGAATAAAAAAAAAAGATAAGGAAAGGAAGGAATCCCCACCAAACAACTTATGGGCCAATCTTGCAAAAATTGCAAGTTTCCATGGTATGGTCAGTGATTCATGTGCATCCTTCACTATCTCTACATCTTATCCCCTTCTTTTATTATTTTTTTTGAGGGGCTATAGGACCGCGGAAGGGGAAGGGGGCCCATCCCCCATCCCCTAAACCCCCAACCCTGGTGGCAACAGGATTTGATCCCAAATATCCACTACAATGAAACTGAGATCCTACCAATTGGGCCAACAACCAATTGGTCACCTTGCTCCTATTGGGGGCAAAGCCACATTAAATATGAAGCAAAAACAATCTATGGCTAGGCTAGTGTTGCATAGTCTCCCCCACTAAGAAGTGCTTGCGTTGGAAGCACGTTGGGTTTGACATTTATGTTTCTTCTTGTCCACTCAACATAAATGAACAACCAACGTCTGTGCCAAATGCCATTTTCATATAAAAATATTATCAAATAATAGAGATGATCTTCTAAACCTTTTCTATAGGTTTATTTCTTCATCTTATTAAAGTTGGACTCTTGAACATGCATCAGATTCTAATTTCCATGTCTGTGCCCATGTACCAATCCAAGTGATAAAATATATGTTTTCACATAAGATTTTATTTATTCTCAAACAACAATTGGATGCCATTGGGTATGGAGTGGCATTCTCAAAATAAGGACTTTTATAATGAAAGGGACAATATGTAGTGGGAGAAGGTGAAGATTTCTACTTTTGACTTGACAGTATGATGTAAAGCCTCTTCTCTATTCCTGCCTCAACATTGGTAAAGTTGGGTCAAATTGTAAAGGTGAAGATGAAGATAATCAATGTGGTATGGAATACGAGCAAAATAAGAACCAGCTTCACTTAAAAAGCAGTAGGTCATGTCTATTACTAATATCGAGCAAAGGCTGGTTTTGCATTAGAGGTCCCTTTCCAATGATAGGTATTCAATCAAATTAGCAAAATGATTGGAAGTGGAGGTTACTACAAAGTAAATATGCATAGAAAAAGGGTGTAGAGATTACAATGCGCAGAATGATTGGTAGTTTTCCTCTGGTTGATGGCCAATAGCAGCCTCACAACAAGGCACCTCTTAAAGGTTTAAAGTATTGACATGTATTGGCTCGTATCTCAGCTGATATGTATCGTATAGGAAGTACCCCGGCCGATATGCCCTTACAGAGGGTGTATCGAGGTTTTGACTAGTTCAAGGGGTGAATGAGCCTTAAATTGGCCTCCCTAAATCAATTTAAAAAATATATATATAAAAAAAGGACCAATATAGCCTGATACACTCCTACCGACATATCAGGCATATGGATATTTAGAACCTTGCTTAAATCATCAATGATGAACCTGGACCCACTTCCCAAATATGCTTGTGTGAGACAAAGGACTTGAATCATGTGATTAACCATGTACTCTGTAGCGTAATAATGTTTTAAAAGCCAGACTAGAGATTGACCCGATTTCTATTCAGAGAACAGGTCAAACATCTAGCCTTTAGATGGGAATATTGGTAATTGTGGCATTTAGATGGGAATATTGGGTCAAGTTAACATCATATCACCATCATTCACGTTTATGTTTTTGTAGAATGACAAATGAAAGAGAGATGAAAAAGAATATTCTCTCTTTCTCTCATTCAAGGGCTGTTTAGTACTGTGGCAGTTGATTTTAATTAGGGATAAGTGGACTGCAATCCACCTTAGAAATCTGAATTGCAGCTCCCTCCTAGTCTACTAGTAGCCCCCTATAAATCGCATCCTGCCCATAAATTTGGCATCAATCCATGGGCAGGATTTAATCCACCCCTAGAAATCTTAGCTCCACCCTAGGGGTAGATAGAATTATAAAAACCCCTTTTAATTTATGCTTTGTACTTTTTTTATCTTGAGAAACAAGAAAGTGGTAGATAACATTTATTCAGTGTTGTTTGAGTTAGATATCATTAGGCGCCACATAAGCTCAACAATAAATAAACACGGTTGAGTGTTGGGGGAAGCATTAAAAATGATGTTTTCTCCAACAGTTGGCTCTCACATAAACTGATAAAACGCTTATTTAATAAGCAGTGTTACCAAATAATGGTGTTTCGCTCAATGCCTACATGGTGATAACCTGACACCGTTTTTCAAATAAACAACCATAAAACCAAACACAATTCAAGTTGCCAATGCTGGTGGGTGTGGGCAACCTTTTTTTTTGTTTCTACCAATTGTTCTAATTATTATTTAAAAACATAGATTACAAAATTAAAAAAATAATATAAATTGTTGAACTGTGAAACAAGTTGAAGGATTCATTCATTTAACTAAGTTGATAGTTTGTTGACCAAGTAAATAGTTTTGTTTTTGGCTTCTAGATACATGCATTATATAATAATTATATTATATAGGAAAAATTATAAAGAACTACCCTTTACTTTGGGACAATGACACTTAGGGCACAAATATGCACTTGCTATACAACTTGGACTTGAGTGTTGAAATCTAAAAGCACTAAGCAGCTATTGCCTATCTGTGGCAAGTGAGAGTTCAAGCCCTTAAGGCCATGTTTGGTTCAATTCTCATTCTTTTTCATTCTTACCTAAGATGAAATTCTAAAATGGACAAGAATGGGTAAAAATAGGCAGGATGAGAAAATATTGCTATAAACCAAACACTTTTTCCCTAAAAATGAATTCTTTTCATGCTAACAATTGTCCTATGTTGCTCATTTTCATTCTTCAAAAAAAAAAAATCATGCAAGTATTCACAAACCGCCATCCTAGGTGTCCAATAGTCAATGTTTACTACTTGGCATAGATGTTTTGTAAAAGTACTTTCGTAAAAGTGCTTTTATAAAAGTATTTTCCTAAAAGTGCTTTTGCAAAAATGTTTTCATAAAAGTACTTTCGTAAAAGTGCTTTAGTAAAGTACTTTTATAAAAGTGTTTTTATAAAAATATTTTCGTAAAAGTGCTTTTGTATAAATAATTTCATAAAAGTACTTCCAAAAAAGTGCTTTTATATAAAAGTACTTTTATAAAAGTGCTTTCATAAAAGTGGGTTCATAGAAGTGCTTTCATATAAAAGTACTTTTATAAAAATATTTTTGTAAAAGTGCTTTCACAAAAGTAAACATTTATGACAACATTTTTGTAGACAGAGTTTCCTCGAATGAAATGAGTAAGATGGGGCATGATTATTTTTCATGCTGCAAGCTACTTATACTCAGTTTGAAAAGATTACAAATGTAAATTTGTTCAGTGCAAATACATATAAAATAATATAAAATATAAGGTTTTGCATTCTATATATTTGCATTTGTACTCCTTCAAAACTGAGCCTTAGTGTTTTGTGCTATGAAGCTGATTTTTTATTCTAAAAATGATGTGGCCTTTGGCAAGAATTTTGTAACCAAACACTAATGTTATTCATTCTTGCCCATTTTTATTTAGAATGAACAAGAATTAAGAGAATGAGGCATAGAACAGTCAACCAAACATGGCTTAAGTGTCACACTACCCCCCAAAACCCAGCCCATTATCACCCAGATTGACTCCATAGTCCATACTACAATATCCATCATCATCTTCTTCTTCTTTTTCCAACCCTCACCTTCAAAACCCCCCCATGACCAAAATCATCTTCTTCTATCCATTCTTCTATAATTATCCATTATCTAAGACATGACACTTGACACAACCACCTTGAATTTCATTCATCAGATATTTTCTTCTGTTTTTCATGCATGGCAACCCTGTCAATTGCCCATTCTTTCCACACCTAAGCCTAAGAACATCCTAGATCCTCTTTGTAGACCCACTTCAAGATTGTGATGTGAACCGATCGATTGGGTCTTCAGATCAAAAGCCAAAGCAGAAGGGGCTGTTTTAGAGAGGCTAGAGCGTTGGCTAAAAGCATAACTTGAGTGTGTTGAGTCCAAAAAGCAGAAGGGGGATTGGAAGGACGTGATGTTGATGAGCTTCTCTTCCATTCGTTGTTTACGTTTACTTTATCAGAGAAGATTGTTTGTGCATACCGTGCTCAAACAACCCCGCTAAGCAACATGCTCAAATGATTATCCCCCCAACAACAGTTTGAACTAAATTCCCACACCCAAAAATCTGAATTATTTATTGCTGTATCCGAAAAACAACGTGAATTCGTTGATGAAAAAGAAACGTGTATCTCTGCGGATGACAAAATGATCTGTAACTATCAATCGGTTGGGTGTTTGGTCTAGTGGTATGATTCTTGCTTTGGGTGCAAGAGGTTGCGAGTTCGATTCTCGCAACACCCCTTAATATCAATTATATTTATTATTTTAAGGGAAAATTCTCGATTAGTATCTTGTACTTTTGGTCTACTGTCACTTTGCATCCTGATAATTCAGTATCTAAACTTTTAAAATGTGCCAATCCAGTATCTGCCGTTAAGGTTCAAAATTTCGATTCGCTTTTGTGTATCAGCATAGGCGTATTGAAACATAAATACACATGGAAAATCTTTTATTTTTTAGTTTTTTTTCAAAAATTTTTGGGGAGTTATAAACATGTTTTTTATTAAAAAAGAGTGAGATCCTGAAACACCTGAAAACAGACATTTTGGGACCCAAAAGATACATTACGATACAATACGTCCCGTATCGAAATTTTGAACTTTGCCTGACATTTACAATTCTGTTAATCAGTCATTAAGTGGCATTTGAAAAGACACAAATGCCCTTTAAGTGTCATCTAATTCTCTTAATCAACCATCCAAAATCCAAACATTGATAAAAAATGAACAGTCCCAAGTCCTTGCCTCTTCTACTCTAGAAAGTTGGGGCCATGACTTAGTGGACATTGTAGTAACCCCAACTTTCCTGAATAGAAGAGGCAAGGATTTGACACTGTTCATTTTTTATCAATGTTTGGATGGTTGATAAAGAGATTTGATGATACTTGAGGGCATTTGTGTCTTTTCAAGTGCCACTTAACGGTTGATTAACAGACCGTTTAATGGCTGGTACTGAATTGGCACGTTTTGAAAGTTTAGGTACTGAATTGTCGTGTTTAAGTTCGGGGACCAAAATGGCAACAAGCCCAAAGTACAAGGTACTAATCGAAAATTTCCCCTTATTTTAATGGAATAGCTTTTACCATGCTTAAGAATATGTTAGTAGATGTAAATATGTAAATGGATTTTTGCCCTGGAGCAATGGTAATGTGGGTGCAAATGGACAATACTATTTCTGTAGGATTTGGATAGCCCTAGAGGTGCAAGTAAGGTGGGTTGGACCGGGTTTATAATCAATCAAGGCTGATCCTAAAATTTGGTCTTAAGGCCCGAGCCAGAACCAAGCCTAAGGTCAAGCCTGATTTTCCCAACCTGAGCCCAACTCGTATTGTAATTTGATGCACTTGGGTTGGGCTTAAGTTGGTCAATGACACACACACACACACAAATTGGGTTAAAATTTTCATAATTCGAATCGAGTTGGATCAGATTCGGATATCCGACATACTTAATAGTTTCAAATTCGAATCACCATTTATAAGATCTGATCATATCTTCGAGTCAGATCTTGGATTCTGCTATCTGATTCGACTCCGATCCGATCTGTTTGCATCCCTATGATAACCTTATAAGAATTTAGTCATTTGCACTGTTTTCAAAACCGGACCGGACTGGACAGTCGGACCAAAAAAACCGGAAACCAGTCACCTGAACTTCACAACAAACCGCTGAACCATTGATTTTGGCCATCAAACCGCTGAACCATTCGAACGGTTTTGACCGTTTTCCAATTTTTTTAATTTTTTTAATTTTTTGTCAGAACGGACCGATCATTCAAGTCAAACGGTCGGACCATTCAAACCGGTAACCGAACCCCTGACCGGTTTGGTCACAGGTTCGTTTTTAAAAACCATGGTCATTTGTCAACCTGACAAGGCCGCGGCTACATATTCACGACGATGCATTACTGTGGTGTTGATAATGAAAAATTGAAAATAACAAGTCAGGCAAGAAGATTTCAATCGAATGTGAAAATGCTATTAGTCAATATTAATTATATGTCTATACCCTCTTTGGCCAAACCAGCAACGGGGAGTCCTCTGTATGGACGGAGCAGTGGTTTCCTTTTGCATGGGGGGCCAACCAGTTCAGCCATCTATGCTTGTACTCGCAACAGTTTGATGTTTTATAAAGGCAAAGTTTAAAAATCAGCATTAACCCAAGCAGTTGAACCTTTTGATCCGAAAACTGATCATGCTACCAGTTCCCATCATCGCCCAGTCCGTTTTTTACCACAAAAACGTTGATTTGGTCAAAAAAACATCAAGCTGGATGGTTGAACCACTGAACCATTTGACCCATACAATAGTTTCGTGGATTCACAGCAATAAATATTTTGTAAGACAACTGGAAAACCTCGTGTTAGGCAGTTAGGACTTTTTTTAGCAGGGACCACATCTCCATGACAAGGGAGATACGGCAGGGTATGTCAAACAACTACAAGCCTACAACCTCACAGAGATAAATTGGACATCGAAGCTGTACAATTCACCAGCTCGGTTGGTTCACTCTCACTGGCAGAAAAACTAAACCTAGTTAGTTCACTGGTAGCCGGTTCAACTACCAGTCTATCAAAATGTCAATAAAGAAAAAGAGAATGATTTCTGGACAGAACAGAAAGAAACTTGTATGTTTGATACAGTCATATAGAATTACTCGTTTAGAGTTAGTCGATGCATAACAAGAATATTATCTTTATGGTTAACCACAAAAGAAAGTTTTGGAGTAACTAGCTAGGTTTGGTTATCCAAAATTCTGATCAGTCAGCTTTGTCCCTTTTGAACTTGAATAGACGGTATATTAGTGCCAACAACCATTGCCAAATGAGGATTATCCAATTGTTTGTCTTGGGCTTGGGTTCAGGTCGTGGTCCGAAAATTCCCTTGTATAACTCTTTCTGTTTCTGATAAACAGCCTTCTCATGTTCAGCAAGTAAACGGAGCTCCCTTGTAATTGCCTTATCTTCAGGTGCAAATTTTTGGGCTTTGAGAAAATCATCCCGGGCAGAGTCTGTCTGCCCAAGTTCTGCTCTAGCTTTTCCTCGTCTGAAAAGTGCTTTAACATTATTTTCATCCTCTGCCAACACCTGAGAGCCCAGCATGGAATTTGGTAATAACCATTTTAGACTTGTACTTTCTTAAATAACAATCATTATATTCATCATCTATCAAATACAAAGAGACCACCAATGGAATACTGCAAGAATGTTTTGTGAATACATTAAAACTAGGAAGGCCTTCCATTTGCAAGCAATAACAGCTAAATTTGAGATTGAAGACCCGGGATGCATGGGTTGGTGAAAAAGATGAACAGGATGAAAATTGGTTGAAACATAGAAAGTGATTTGGGTCCTTTTTTGGCTAAGGGAAACCACAATTGCAATACGCAACTTGAAAAGCATGGAAGTCCCAAACAGAAACTAAGGTTCTTACATTGGTAATAAGTGCTGATAAGAGAATGTCTTAAAATAATGAAGTGCTAAACCTCCCAAACAATATTGTTACAATAAAATCAAGATGAAGTTCTTTATAATTTTTTTATGGAGAAAAGGAAGATATTATGCTTGCTAACATAAACTCTTGGGGAAAAAAGGTGCAAAAGAATAATACCTTGAAAGAAGAAAAAATGCAAGTACATTATAGGAATTCAAATGTGTCAATAGGTGAATTACCGGATCTTAGGAGAATGATAGATTGGAAAGTTTAAGAAAGCTAGTTTCTGGTGAAATAGTCAAAGACAAAAAAGGGCAACAGCAATTTTCAAGGGAAGATATACTTACAATGCTACATTGCCCAATTGCCTCTTCGTAGCGTTTTAACTTTATTAAGCATGCTGCCATGTTAAGGTGGCATGGATTCTTCACAGCCAATGCCATGTCTCGGTACTTTCCAAATAACTGGAACATGAAGTCATCTCCCATGTATGCTATGGCCTGACAGGGATCAGATTCATCAGGGCAATTTCTTGCATGAAATCAGAATGCCAATGTTAAAAGACTAAAAAGAAAACAGAACAAGAATCAAGGGAATAGTGAGCCTATGACCATTTCATACTGTTGCATAGCCTCCTCCAGTTTGTCATCCTTAAAATACGCATTCCCTTCCATCTTTCTCTGGTCCGCTGCTCCAATCCTCTCCTCTACTGTCATGTCACTGCGAGCTTTCCCCTGAAATGTGTGCCACAGTTTATATAGTCATCATCTAAGAAATGCTCTAGCTATGAAAGGTCTTAGATGGCAATATGGCATTTGCATACAGCTGAATTAGAGGCATTGGAGAAACCAAGCAGCAAAACTTACTTCTTTGACTTCATCAAAACCTATAAGCTCAACTTCATATAAAAGATCTGCCATAGGTGGAACATTTGGAAAAGAAAAGCTTCCATCTTTGCCATAGCCTAATTCCCAGCCAACATGGATCAGGGCACGCTCACCAGCTTTCATACTTGAGACACCAATCCCCAATCCTGTCATCTCAATTTTCTCTGGTGCAAAATGGGAGGGGGGGGATCATAAATGATTAAAATTCTTTATCAATACTGTAAAAGCCTTGTATCATTTTTCTAACACAACCTAGAAGCAAAATTCCATGAAGAAAGTGCAAAGGTTTTTCCTCAGAAAAGGATTATACACGGCTTTTGTACTTCAACACGTCACATATGTTAAAGGGGCAGAGGTAGAGTCAACCTGTTGTGCAGGACATGTTATTTATCTCTTACATGTGCCCACTAGCTGTATCTATATAATATTTTTTTTACAAAGTTCTAACCATGACTGGTTTAATGGTAAGTTTGTTAACAAATCAAGTGATGAATATCTATTTGTAGAAAAAAAATGACAGGCAGTTGAAATATAAATCAAATTTGTACAAGTTTGCCCAAGTTATTGGTCAAGAAAAAAGCTGATTTATTTTTCAACCTTTATAATTTCTTTTTTCTATGCAAATGGCTGTTACAATTAAATGCTTGCACAGAGCATGGTTAGGTTCTATTTTTTGAAGGAAAAAATAGAAAGCTTCATTAAACTGAAAAAGAAGTACAATACAAATCAGTTGGTTGTCAAGTTGACAAACCAACCAATGTTACACCACTCAAACTGAAAATAAATCTTCATTACAGGGATGCAACTCAAGAGTGCTCCAAAAGTTCTCTAACAAATTGGCTTTGTTCACTTTATCAAACTCTGGAAGCCGTAGAACCCAATCTGATATTGGATTACTGACTGTTGGTAAATGTTACTGTTAACAGCTGTTATTTTTCCTATGTATAGTACCACAGGGGTACTATTGTACTTTTACTCTTTTTTATTTTAGTTGCTGTCGCCCTAGTATATATATATTAAAAAAGCTGTGCCGCCAGCAGTATCTTTTGCTCTCAGTTCTCTCTTCTCTTTTCTTCTCTCTCTCTTTTATCTCTTCTTCCATTCTTCTCTCCTGCATAACATGGTATCAGAGCAGGACTATCAGATCTGAAAGGAGAAGTCGAGTGAACAGCTTTTTTCTTCTTCACACCAGATTTCCAGATTTGCCGCCCTCATCTGCTGTTCGACTGATTGAAGATCTCACACACTGAAGTAACTTTTCTCTCTCTCTCTCTCTCTTACCTTTTTTTTCTGGTCATGTGCCAGGGCAGAACCTGTACTAGGTCTGCCGATTGGATGTGAGGTGATCAGCACCTCTTTCTTTCCTTTTTTGTGGGTTTGACTGATCCCTGTGAAACTGTAGGTCGTGAGGACCTTTTGTGTGCTGCAACAGCAGCTTTTATGGTGAACTGAGAGCCAGAAAGTGACCAATACCTCTTGTGTGCTGCAACAGCAGCTTTTATGGTGAACTGAAGATCAGAAAGTGATCAGTACTTGCTGTAACAGCAGTCCTGTTGATGTGTAGGTCAAGAGATGACCCGTATGCACTGTGGCAACACTTGTGTTGAGCTTGTAAGTCAAGAGATGATCTGTTAGTGCTGTAACAGGACCTGTGTTTTTACAAAAGGAGGTGTATTTCTGAATTTTTTTTTTTTTTTCCGTTCCCCCTCAGTGTTGAATTTCTTTAAGGCTGTGTATCCCATTTAAGAGTTGTTTTTGAATCTGAAATCATGAGTGGGGAAGATTCTGCTACATCCGGTGTTTCCTCAATGCTGAATAGAATGAGTGGGGGTGTGGACCTATCATTTCCCATGGCTGTTATTCCTCTTGATGGTTTAAATTATTTAGAATGGTCAAGAGGGATCAAGTTGTACATCACTGCAAGGGGAAAGATAGGTTATATTAATGGGAGAATCAAAGAACCACATTCTGGGAGTGCTGAATATGATAGATGGAACCAGGAAAACAGCATGGTCATGTCTTGACTTTTAATTTCTATGCAACCTCAAATAAGAAGGAATTTCATGTGGGCTGAAACGAAAAATGAGATATGGGAACAAGCAAAATCAACATATTCAGAACTGCGACACTATGCAAAAATCTACCAGCTACAGGCAGAATCGTCTACTTGTAAACAGGGGGAGAGGTGTCTATCTGTGTACTACTCAGACTTGACCTCTGTTTGGAAGGAGTTAGATCATTATCAGAGTGTGGACTGGAAGTGTGACGAAGATGCAAAACTGTACAAAAAACTTGTCTCCCAACAGAGAGTGTTTGCTCTCTCTTACATGGTTTGAACCCTACATATGAATCTATCAGAGTCCGGACCCTAGATAGCAAGGATCTTCCATCAGTTCAGGAAGTTTATGCTCTTGTACAATCAGAAGAAAGTAGAAGGAATTTGATGAACAGTTTTGGAGGAGATGCAGTTGCGTTGGCAGCGAAAGGGAGTGTTACTACCAGTGGGGGAAATACTTCTAAGAAGGGGGATCTTCAGAAAAAGATGGATGACAAAGACAAGTTGTGGTGTACTCATTGCCAGAAGCCCTGACACACCCGAGACACATGCTGGGGTCTTCATGGGAAGCCGAAATGGGCTCAAGATTTGAATAAGAAGCAAGGTTCAGATATGAATAAAAAGTTAGGACAGCAAGGTACAAGAAAACCCACTATGGCAAACATGGCTACTCAGGAGAATCAGCCCCCCATTCATACTGTGACTCAAACACATTTATCTGGATCTGACCCAAGGGAGGATATTATAAATTCCTTCTGTGACCATTTAGAGCTCTATGGTAGAGCAATTCGTCAGATGGATGCTCCTCCCTCAACTTCATTTGCATCTACATCAGGTAACTCTGCCACAACTTTCCATGTTGCGTCTCATAACCCTGACGCTCCCTGGATCATTGATTCTGGAGCGTCAAAACACATGATTGGTACGTCCTCTTACTTTCAAACCTATCACCTTCTTTCTGGAAGAGACAAGGTGAGACTAGCTGATGGATCATACACTACCATAGCTAGTCAAGGAACCATTTCTCTCCCTCTCGGCCTTACCCTCTCCAATGTTTTACATGTTCCGAAATTTCCCATTAATTTGTTCTCTGTTAGTAGTATTACTAATTCCTTAAATTGCTCAGTGACCATTTTCCCTTCTTACTATGTGATCTAGGATCTGACCTCGGGGAGGACGATTGGTAGAGGATGTATGGTTGATGGACTTTACATGCTGGAAAATAAGGCTGGTCTTCAAGTCATAGAGTCTAAGGGTCAATCCTGTAAGAGTCAAGTTTATTTATGGCATTATCGTCTTGGTCATTTATCTTTTGAGTCTTTGAAAGTGGTGTTTCCAGAATTGTTTAAGTCAATGTCCGTTTCAGATTTCTCTTGTCAAACTTGTCAATTGAGTAAACAGTGTAGAACTCATTTTCTTCCAAAAAATAATAAATTTGAATTTCCTTTTCACATTGTTCATTCTGATGTGTGGGGCTCTATTACTTTACCATCTAGGAGTGGCTACAAGTATTTTATTACCATTATTGATGATTATTCTAGATATACATGGGTATATCCCATGTGGACCAGGGATGAAGTACCAAAAATTATCCAAGATTTTCAGTGGATGGTCTTCACCCAATTTCAAATTGAAATCCAAATTTTTCAGTCAGATAATGCCAAAGAGTATTTTCATAGTGATCTCACAGAATTTTTTGCTTCACATTGTTCACTTCACTATAGCTCTTGTGCCCGAACACCACAACAAAATAGTGTTGCAAAAAGAAAGAACCGACACCTCCTTGAAGTGACTCGGGGTTACTACTCCATATGAATGTCCCAAAACGCTTTTGGCTTGAGGCTGTCCTTTATGCTACCTACCTCATCAACAGTATGCCCTCTCGTTGGTTAGAGTGCAAAGCCCCACATCAGCTTCTTTTTCCCAAGGCCCCTCTTCCCATTCCTCCTCGTGTGTTTGGTTGTCGTTGCTTTGTCCAAAATCTGTCACCCACTTGTGGAAAATTGGACTCTCGTGCTATTGCTTGCATATTCCCGGGGTACTCCACTCAAAAGGGATACCATTGTTTTGATCCTGTTTCTCAGAAATTCTATGTTTCCATGGATGTCTCTTTCTTTGAGAGTGAGCCTTTTTTCCCTGTTTCTCCTCAGGGGGAGAGTAGGAATGAGGAGAAACTGGTTCAGCTCCCTCATCTTCCTGATCCTCCTCCTTTTCGTGTCTTCTTTCGTCGTCATAAAGGCCAATCAAATTCAAGAGCTGTGGAAAATCCAGAAGTTGTACCTCCAATGCCATTAAACTCTTCGGGGGCGGATCATACTCATTTAGGTATCTTGGTCCCATTGATGTCCTTGACCCCATTGCAATTGATACCTCTGTTGCTAATGACCTTGACCTTCCTATTGCTCACAAGAAAGGTGTTAGATCGTGCACCACTAAACACCCCATTTCCCACTTTGTTTCCTATGAAAACATTTCACCCTCTTTTCGAGCCTTTCTCACATCCATTGACAGTGTCCCTATCCCTAAGAATGTGGCAAAAGCTCTTTCAGTACCTAAATGGACAAATGCTATGAAGAAAGAAATTAATGCCCTTCATAAATATGGAACATGGGAACTTGTAGATCTTCCTAAGGGAAAGAATCCAGTTGGATGTAAATGGGTGTTCACAGTCAAACATAGGGTTGATGGCACGGTGGAGAGGTATAAAGCTTGTTTAGTAGCAAAGGGGTTTACACAAGTGTACGGAGTTGATTATGCAGAGACCTTTGCACTCGTTGCTAAGATGAACTCCATTAGAGTTCTATTCTCTCTTGCTGCTAATCTTGATTGGGATCTACATCAGCTTGATATCAAGAATGCATTCTTGAATGGTGACCTTGAAGAGGAAGTTTACATGATACAACCCCCTAGTTTTCAGGCTCAAGGCAATGAATAAAAGGTGTGCAGGTTGAAGAAGTCTTTATACGGGTTGAAACAATCACCGAGAGCCTGGTTCAGCAAATTCCATGCAGCGGTTCAGCAGAAAGGATACAAGCAATGTCAATCTGATCACACATTGTTTGTGAAAAGAGAAGGTAAAATTGCTGCTTTGATAGTATATGTTGATGATATAATTATCACTGGTGACTGGAAGGATAAAATCCAAAAGTTGAAGAGTTTTCTTGCCACACAGTTTGAAGTAAAGGATCTAGGTCCTCTAAGATACTTCCTAGGAATTGAAGTTGCCCGCTCAAAAAGGAGTATCTTCATTTCCCAAAGGAAGTATGTCCTAGATTTACTCCAGGATACAGGAAAAATGGGAGTGAAGCCAGTTGATTCCCCTATTGATCCTAACCATAAATTAGGTGACAACCAAGGTTAACCTATCAAGGATGTGAAACAATTTTAGAGACTTAAAGTGAGATTGTTATATCTTTCTATGACCCGCCCAGACATTGCTTATGCAATTGGTGTCCTTAGTCAGTTCATGCATGCCCCTATGACCACTCATCTTGAAGCAACAAAAAGAATCCTCCGATACCTTAAAAGGTTTCCAGGTGCTAGCTTGTTGTTTCAAAGGCACGGACATTTGAAAGTTGAAGTGTATACTGATGCTGATTGGGCAGGATCCCTAAATGACAGAAAGTCAACTAGTGGCTACTATACCTTCATAGGAGGAAATCTAGTTACCTGGAGAAGCAAAAAGCAAAGTGTGGTAGCTAGATCCAGTGCTGAAGCTGAATATTGAACAATGGCTCATGGAGTGGTTGAAAGTATGTGGATAAAGAATCTGTTGAGTGAGTTGGGTTTTCCAGTGGACAGACCTATGACCCTATTCTGTGATAACAAAGCAATCATAAACATTGTTGCTAACCCTGTGCTACATGATAGAACTAAACACATCGAAGTCGACAAGCATTTTATCAGAGAAAAGGTTATCACAGGGGAAGTGTGTACTCCCTATGTCAGCTCTGAGGATCAACTTGCAAACATCTTTACAAAAGGACTACACCACTCACGGCATCATGATTTATGTGACAAGTTGGGCATGATTGACATGTATGTCCCAACTTGAGGGGGAGTGTTAACAGCTGTTGTTTTTCCTATGTATAGTACCGCATGGGTACTATTGTACTTTTACTCTTTTTTATTTTAGTTGTTGTCGCCCTAGTATATATATTAAAAAAGCTGCGTCGCCAACAGTATCTTTTGCTCCCAGTTCTCTCTTCTCTCTTTTCTCTCTTCTTCCATTCTTCTCTCCTGCATAACAGTTACCTAAAAGTTATTATACCTGGATACCTGTACAAGGGTGTGTTGAGTCATGTTGTACGATATGTATTGGATTTTGAATCCACTGAAAAGCTAAATAATAGGATTTAGGGGAAAATGTCATATTCAATCGATAATACCCTTCCTAGAGATTGTCTGGTTAGAATCTTAAAACCCGAAACATTTTAGAACTATGAGTATCGCACCTTTGAGTTGTGCAATATGCAAAAATTGTGTATCACACATATTGACACTTTGACCCATGAGTGTAGCTAGAGCATAAAATATAGTGGGGAATTTTGCATGATGACAAGTATGTCGGATGTGATACCTTACTCTTGAATTACCAATTGTGAAGCACATTTTTATGGGTATTTGACATGCATTAAGATTTAAGACAAAGTCATTCCTATTGGTAAAAAGCACAGTTTATTAATATGATGGGAAGAAAAAGGCATGCCCAGCATTTCATTGACTTCGAAATGGAAGGTATAAACAAGCTAAATACAACAGAAGACAACAGCTACAAGATGGCTAAAAAAACCCTTAAAATAACGTACTATATACTTGCTAAACACCTGCTGTTACAAATAAGTCTCAGGTCAAGGTGAACTCCATAACATTTCTTCCCTATCTCTGATCATTAAAAGAAAACTTTATTGAGATAGAGAAAATAGTGTGCATCCTTGTTGACCCCCATCTTGACTAGACTGTCTGCTAGGCTCTAAGCAAACCTGTGAATCCACCTGAATGAACAGTTCAGACTGGTAGATAAAGTCTTTTCCTCTCCCATTTGGAATCTTAAACACCAAAGTCCTTCAGTCTTTGAGAGAAACCAACTGACCACAACTTCACAATCTCCCTCAACCACTAAGCTACTCCACTCCAGCTGACCATATTTCATCCCTATTAATTCCATGTATTGCTAGTGCATCTGCTCTATGATTTGCTGTTCTAGGGTCCATCTCAACGAGAAATTCAGATTGCCCACAAGAAGTTTTGCTTCTCTTATTGGAAAGCTAACATGTCAAGGACCGTTCTCTCTAGTAGTGAATGTAGTGAATTAAGATTTTTCAAGTCTTTTTCCTTTTTTTGGACAACTCTAAATGTTATTGTTTTAATTAAAAGAATAGCATATGTACAATATGCCAAGCACCCTTGGTATAGGCTGGTGAACAATCACCTATCCCATCAAAGAATTTCCAGATTACATTTCAGCTCAAAATAAATGTTCCCTCATTGCCCCTTGTTTGGCAAGCCCTTCAGCCAAACAATTTGCCAATCCCTTTACCCAACAAAAGGTTCAATTTTTCTAACTTTTTTTTGATAACTATGACTTCCTAAACATTAAAGGGTAGAAGATAAAACAGTTCCATTGCTTCAAAAATGGTCATTTTATGCCATCAAATTCTTTAAGGATAATTACCCAGCATCAGAATAGGTTTTCAATCTTACTAATGATCACAGCTGCTGAGCATTTATATCAATGAAATACTTGTTTGTTTCTTTCCTTCCAGAAGGGCAAGCAGCAAATGGAAGTACATACATATAATATTCCCTCTATTTTTTTATAGGTCATAGAATATTTCCTCAATGACTGAAATTTGATATCTGCCAAGAGGATATCAACCTTGCCAAGTTTTCAGGTAGCACCCAAGACCTGGAGAACATTGAGGTGCAAGTTTAGCAGGCTGAGCCAAGTTAAGGCTCAACCAAAGTCCAACCCTAAGACTTGGGCCTAAGGCCTGAGCCCAAGGAAGCCAACCCGAGCCCAGCCCGAACTAAAATGTGACACTCAAGTAGGGCTTAGGTTGGAACCAGGCTCAGGTTGGTTAGTGAAGATCAAGTGGGCGCTTTTTTTTTCGACAGGAAACAGTAACTTTCATTAGATAAAACCATAAGAAACAACTGTCACCTTCCAAAGTAAAAGGTGACCCCTGAACAACAAAAATCTTACAAAACTGCACAAAACAAAAACTCCCGATTCACCCCCTGTTTTGCTAGGTAGTCAGCTAAAGCATTTGCTGACCTCCTAGACCAATACACTTTTGCATCCAGCTCCCTTGTGAGGCTCAATAAATCCCTTACCTGTTGTCTAAGGGACCACGTTCCCAAACTGTTTGATTGCAGCCATCCTACTACTAATTTTGAATCCCCCTCCACTTCCAACTGTTGGAAACCCAATTGCTTGGCCCATCTGAGCCCCTGGAGGAGTGCCAAAACTTCAGCTCTAAGCGAGTCCCCCACACCTATTGGGCCAGAATACAGAGCTAGGATTTTTCCTTCCGCATCTCTAAACACACCCCCTATTCCAGAAGGTCCGGGGTTCCCAATAGAGCTGCCATCAAAGTTCAGTTTGACATGACATTGCAAAGGAGGGGACCAAACTGCTTGTATGGTAGGTGATGAAGTAGAAGATATTGCTAAAATATTCCAGCCTCTAATCAAATCATCTGTAGAGACATCCTTGAACAAGTCAAGAGTTTTCAGCCAATGTACTGCCTTGATGGTGATCCCTTCAATAACTTCAGGAGCTGATTTTTCTTTCCCTTGGAAAATCCTATTGTTTCTCTCTTCCCATACTGCCCACAAGATAGCTGCCCTCGTTCTCCACATCACCCTTCCTTTCTTCTTTGGTTGTCGGAAAAAGCTAGGGTCAAATAAATCCGCCACACTTGTGGGAGGATTCCACCTACAATCAAAGAGAGAGGAGAACCAATCCCAAATTAGAGCGCTAAAAGGACAAGAAATTAATAGGTGATTCACCGCCTCACCATTCCTCAAATAAAGGCTACAGACATGAGGTGACAAGCACCAATTTGGTCTCTTTCTTTGAAGCACCTCCAAGGTATTGATTTTTTGGAGAATCACTTCCCAACAAAAAGCCCTTACTTTTGGGGGGACCGGAGCGCTCAAACTTCTTTAACAGAAAAAGAGGAAACCGGGTTAGAAGGACCAAAGCATTGAAAAACAAAGAACAAGAAAAACTACCTGTAGAAGTTTCTGCCCAAACTCTACTGTTCGGAGAGGAGTGGTCTAGAAAAACTGAACTTAGAAGAGAAAAAATATCAATTGCTGACTCCACTTCTGAGTCCCTCAAAGCTCTCCTTAGTCCCTAATCCCAAGAATCCCCAGAAGTACGAAAAGAAGAGATAAATTGAGATTTTTTCAAAGAAAGGGAATAAAGGTTCAGGAATCTATCCTTGAGAAGAGATTCCCCAATCCACAAGTCCTCCCAAAAAAGAATTTTATTACCCACACAAGCATCATACCTGATGAAAGGATAGAAGAAAGGCAATATACCAACAATATCTTTCCATGGGGAAAAACGCGAAGCCCTTGGGTCGAGTCCAGTGTCCCATCCATTTGTTGCCATTCCATGAATACTTCTTATCGCCTTATGCCATAGACTCTCTTGCTCCTTAGAAAACCTCCATAACCATTTGCCTAACAAAACTACATTTCTTATTCTAATATTTCCAATCCCTAAACTCTCTTTGTCTTTCTTTCTAGACACCACTTCCCATTTTACCCTATGATCCTTTTTGGTATTTCCAAGCTACCACCGAAAATCTCTCATTATTTTTTCAATCTAGTTTGCAATCTTAACAGGCAATTTGAAGGTAGACAAAAAGTACACTAGCAAATTTGCTAGTGTTGATTTAATTAGAGTGATTCTACCCCCCAAAGAAATGTAGTTCCTTTTCCAACCCGCTAGTCTTTTTGAGAATCTTTCCAAGACTGGGTACCAAAAGCTAACAGACCTCGGATTTCCTCCCAAAGTTAAGCCTAAATACTTAAGGGGCCATTCACTTAGCTCACAACCTAGAGATATAGCCAACGATGCCACCTGACCTTCTTGCCTATTAATTCCAGCTACACAGCTTTTATTCCAATTTACTCTCAAGTTGGAGACCTTTTCAAAAGTCTCTACCAAGACCTTTAAATTTTCCAACTCCTCCGGATCTCCTTCACAAAAGAGAATCAAGTCATCAGCAAATTGAAGGTGGGTTGCAACTATTTCCTGCCTCCCTACTCTCCACCCTCTAATCAAATTTCTAGCATCGGTTCTAGTAATTTGGACACTCAACACATCAACTATCAGGGTGAAAAGGAAAGGAGAAAGAGGGTCCCCTTGTCTTAATCCTATCTTTCCCGGGAAGAAATCCTTGGCTACCCCATTTACTAGAATGGAGTAGTGACATGAAGAGATACAGCCCTTAACCCACATGCACCACCTTTCTCCAAATCCTCTGATGCTCAATACTTCTAGTAAAAAGTCCCAGTCCACCAAATCATAAGCCTTCTCCAAATCCAGTTTGCAAATCAGACCCTTTTCTCCTTGTCTTTTTCTGCAATCCACACATTCATTGGCAATAAGGATCTGATCAATAATTTGTCTTCCTGACACAAATGCCCCTTGGTTTGGAGAAATCAAAGAAGGTAGTACCTTTTTTATTCTTTCTGCCAAGACCTTTGATATTACCTTATACATACTACCAATTAGGCTTATGGGCCTAAAATCCTTTGGGTGGTTTGCATTTATCTTTTTAGGAATCAAAGCTATGAAAGTAGCATTGGCACCCGAATTTATCTTACCTCTCTCAAAGAATTCCAAGAAGACCTCCATTAAATCACCACCTATAATATCCCAACAATCTTGGTAAAAGGCCACCGTAAAACCATCTGAGCCTAGGACTTTAGATCTTTCCATTGAAAAAATAGCATCTCTTACTTCTTGGACTTCAAAATTCTTTTCTAGTTGATCCATCAAAACTCTATTCCCAGGTAGCCAATCAAGGTCAGGGATTTCTTCTCTCTCTCTTCTTGGGCTTTCATAAATGGATTTGAAATGCTCCACAAAGTGGGCCTTTAGGCCAATGAATTAAAAAAAAATGCATTAAACCTATTTAGCACTACAAATTAAAACCATTAACTAGAAAATTTGTACATTTCATATATATGCATGCATGCATGTATGCATGTATGGGTAATTGGGTTGAAATAGTGAGAAATGATTTTGAAGGGCCCAAATTGGATATTGGACATGGTACTGAATGGAACAGAATGGAGGAATGTGATTCATGTAGCAAACCCCATATAATTAGGGCAAGGCTTAGTGGATTTAAATAAAAAAGAAAAAGATTAACAGGACCAAATTTCCATTGCAAAACCATCTTTTTAACTGGATAAATAAAAAGCTCTATGCATGGAAGGTGCTTTACACTGAAAATCCCAAGAGACAAACAAGTAAGCTAGGAATCACCCTATGGATCGGTTTTTGTTATTGGCAGTTCAAAGAACAAAACAGCACGAATATTGAACCTCCTCCATTGATTGACAAAAGAAGGCAAACCCCTAAGTGATTAAGTTCACATTAGGGATGCAACTTGGGCAGGCTCAGGTTGAGTGTTTGTTAAAATGTGAATGGGCCTAGCCCAATGAAGTGTACATTCTTTAAGTCAGGCACCTGACTTGCACCTCTAGTTCAAATAGAGAAACAAAATGCTTATGATCATTCCTCTTTTTCTGGTTTAACCCCTAAGCAATTAAGTTCATACAGACAAGAAAACTGCCGAATGATTATTCCTCTGTTTCAAGTTCATAAAACAAGTAGGAATACTAACAAATGGCAGATTTAGGAAATTATATCAATCATCAGAATGAACTCATGATTTACTTGCAGCAAGAAACTTCCACACAGAAATCAAAAATAGAAGCAAAAGAAAAAGTTTCCTTTGGACTGCAAACTGGATAAATACCTTTTCCCAAAACCAATTCAACTGGTCGTTGTTCTAACCATGTGTCTTCAAACTTGTGTTGGGTGCTTTTAGTCCATGCCCTGTAGTGCACTATAGGAAAGGCAATTACCCAATTTAAGTCTTTAGGACACAAGTTAGCAATCACATATCTTGAATAGATCTACCATAAGACAAGATTAGCTCTAAGTTGCTTTGTGAATTTGATAAGCATTTTAACCTGTAAGATTCAAGTGATAAAAACAGGAAAAGATGAACTTACCTCACTAATTAAAAGCTTAAATTATGACAAAACTAAAATTCTAGCCATTTCCTAGTGCAGAGTCCTTTTTTATTCTTTTTAAGATTAGAAATCTTCACCAAGTATTCAATTTCACAAGGATGAAGAGAAACACAAAAGTCGCATAAAAAATAAATTGATGTTCATTTTCCTGATGATAGTACATACTGACAGCTTTTTCATACCATCACAGGGTAGATGTATCTTTTGAAGTCACATAAAGCGTGTAAATATGCCCAGTGTCTGGTATAGAAGCCTATGACAGCTTTGCAAAGGGGTCTAGAAGCATGCTAATCTTGCTTTATGGGGTTGATAGTAGGGCGTATTTTAACACGTTTTAGAAAAAGGAAAAAAAAAAAACTTTTCTTTAAACCAGAAGATAGTTCTTTAATTTAAGATTTTAACATATGCAACAATGAAACATACAAGTTATATTTTCTGTTCTCTAGCTCTTTTTGAAGTTTGATATAGAAGAGAATTACCCCCAACTGGAAAAGTATCTACCTACATTTTCTGTAATCTAACTCTTCTATCTATCAAATTGAAGTAAGGAATTTGTTTTTTCAATACTTTTTTTTGGTAATGAAACAAAAAAAAATTCATTAGCTCAAGCCCTCAAGGGGGGTAAGTTTTTTCAATCTATTAACACAGAAATGCAACATGCAAAGAAATAACAAACACTCCATGATGTTACTTACAGAAGCACGTTGAATACTTGGTTGGTTTTTGTCCATGACCTTCCTTGTTGATTTGTTTTGTAACTTTCTCATGAAGAACTTCCACTTCTGAATCAACATTTGGGGGACCTTTTGTATCTTGTGGAGGTTCTCCATGCACAAATGCAGTAGATTCAGTAGTGATTTCATTATCACCACCCTCGCCTGTCAAAAAACAAGAAGTATTATTTTTTCTTTATTCACCAAATCATAGAATTTTATCCTTTTTAGTTTCCTTTTTGATTAGTGCATTATGTTGTCATCCTAATACCAGGAAGAGATACAGCTCCATTGATAATCTGAGATTTCTCTCTTATATGCAGAGGAGCAATAAAATGTTGGCTCTCTATTAATATTTAATAGATGAACAAAAATAGCAAGAAAATAAGGCAAAATTATTTCAAATTCCAGTTTATGATTTTTTTATCAGCACCAGTTTTATGATATTTAGGAAATAAGGTTGTTTTTCTTCTAAGGATTTCGAATAGAAATAAGCATTTAATAAATCAATTTCATGTCAAACTAAAAGAACAAGGGTGAAGACACTGTTTTATTTAATGTAAGAGGGAGAAAACAGAAGAAACAAAAAAAAAACTATTCATCCTTCTCTTACTTCTTTTCTTTTTCTCTTCTCAAAACCCTCCGATCTTTTAAATTTCAATGGTAACACTTTAAAGCAAAGTATAATTGATTTATCTCTGTGCTAGGTACTCTAGCTAGGTCTGGACGGGAAGTTCTTTTTTTTTTTGTGTGTGTGTGTGTCACTATAAGGTGCCCACATTTTTTTTGTGCATGTGTTCCATGGAGGAATGATATTGCACGTATCTGTATATTGATGCACCTCTGCTAATATAAACCTCATTTTGGATGTATTAATACATATATGAAAAGAAGAAACAAAAATTCTTGGATAACATTCTGATTCATTAATAAGCCATAAGCTCTCTTCTTTTTGGTATTTGCTTCAGTAATACAGGAAACACATGCAGTGACAGACTATGATGACCAGATATAAGTACTGACATAGACATAGATAGCAGAAAATGGAGATACAACTCTCCATTTCCTAAGATCCCATACATGGATAAGGCCTTAGGTACAAGTTTAATTTGCTTACATCATGCTTTTATATCCAGTTTTTTGAAGCCAAGGAGCCATTTGATAATGACTGAAGTGACTGAAAGGAATGACTTATTGCTTTGTCATTTACTGGATAAAGATATTCATATAATAAAATATTTAGGAATGTAGTAATCAACCTACTATGACATTCAGCCATTAAGGAGCTCACAACCTATTTGATGACTTATTTGCTAAATGTAGCAAGTCTTTCAGTTTAATCACTTCAGCTGTTATAAAGCACACTTTGGACATGTTCATACAGTATCTGGTTTTGTATCGGATATGTATCAATTTCCAACATTGGTAAACTAGGGATGTAATAGGTATCATGGATCACAGGTAGGAAATGTGAATCAATTAAGTAGCAATTTTTTCAAGAAAGAGTAAAGTTTATTGTATTATATTGAGTAAGAAGTGCTCCAGTACAGAAAGGAACTGTACAGTGCAGGAGATGGCTGTACAAACATAGAGAATACACAGATTATTTGTTGTAAGGTTAGAAGCTTGGGACCAAGAAAAAATCTTTGCCACTATATCGTAGATCACAGTTCATCTATTTGAGAGGATTTGCATTCAAAAACCTTGCTATTCTTCTCTATCCAAATGGTCCAAAGAGCAGCCGCAAGAATCATATCCCATACATGCTTGCCATTGCTTGAGAGGCCTTCTAGATTAGATACCTACCTACAAGAAGTTTCTTTCTTATAAAGAATTCATGTGGTATATTATGTTACATTATTCATCAACATAATTGATTACCTAACATTTGGCTGCCACATTATCAACAAAAGGGAAGAATTAGAAAGTTAAAAGCATTACATTGAATATATACTGGCTACGGTAATCCCAAGGTTCAAAATTTTGTCACATATTGGCCCTACGTATCGTATCAGTGGGTCACCAATAGACAAAATATGAGTGTTTCAGGATTTTGACCTATTTCAGGGGGCAGACAAGCCTAAAACCTACCCCCTGACCTATTTTGAAAAAAAAAAAAAAAAAAAAAAAAAAAACTAGAAAAGAAAAGGTGGGTGCATGGTTAAGTACCGATACACCCCTTGCACTGTATTGGGGTGTATCAATACTTTGAACCTTGTGTTATCCTCCATGAATTTATATCTCTAGTTTTGCACCCACAATTGTTCCAACTTCCAACTACCACTTATACACTTTACAACAGTGACGGTTCTAAACATCTGCCACAGAAACTAAACCAGTACATCTTAGCCTAGTTCCATAGCCTTCAGCTAGATTAAACCTATTCTAACCAGTAACCACATAACAACACAATAACTCAATAACCATTACATACAATGAAAAACTTAAATAGTAAAGTCTTTGAATGACTACTTAACTTTCATTACACTTATAATATAGGCTTACAACTTACAAGTTACAATTGTAAGGAAACTGAGAAAATAGGCCCAACCTGCAACATATTACATTCTTTACAAGGATGCTGGTCCTCATTTTATGGAGATTGAAATTAATTTGTTTTGGGCTCGCCCATGACCCAACATGTCAAAAGAAAAAAATAATTAATTAATTAATTAATAACAATTAACAAGACAATATTTGGACTTTAAAGATTAAAAATTTCATTCCAGATAGCAACAGAAACTGCAGATATGCATCTGAGAACTGAATGAGTGAACATATTTTGTTTAAAGTTCATACTTGTTCTGTATAATTAATTGAAATTATATTATTAAATAAAAAACACAAAGAAAAGGAAGAAAGAGAAATCCACTTGAATATCTTATTTTGTTTAAAGAGGACAAAGTCTGCTAAATCACCAATTGAATGACTTTGTTCATCCTGAACATCCTCCATTGCTCAAAAATTAAAAATCCAACTCGTATGCTCTCTCACGGATGTTACTCTCAAACTTCTGCAAGAAATGAAGCAAACTGAACTAAGTAAACTAACAGGAAGAGCAAATTAAAGCCACAATTCAATCAAAACCTCCTTCACAGACTCCAGCTCAAAACTAGAGGTTTATCCAAAACAATTACGGCAAGATTAAATCAGAATGCTTCAATAAACACACTAAGGAAGATCAAACGACGTTCACTAAAGCCTTAAAAAGATGGCAACAAAGAAAGGGAGAATGAGCATAGTCGAAGTAAGAAATGGTGAGTAGATCGACCGATCTAAAGGAAACGAAGAGAACATGGGGCACTTAGTTACTCGCAGTATCGACGAATCTCTCGAACTAGGGCTTTAACGCAGCAGGTCAGTGACGCAGAGGAAGACTTCAGTTTTCAGGTTTTGTACGACCGATGAAGATTCGAGAGTCGGACTCGGAGATCAACCCACCCATCCGTTGAATATTAAAATAACTGGAGACCAAGAGGCAAGAGGGAGAAGTTTTGAAAAAAAAAAAGAAAAAAAAAAAAAGGAAAATTAAAACGTTCCCCGTGGCCGCGGGTGTCACCCGGTCCAACCAGGTCAAAGAAATTCAACCATGAGGTAGGGGGTGGATTTGAAGCAAGTGATTAGTAAATAGCTTCAAATATTAATCGAACTAACCTCACAAATCTAATCGAATCCATTCAAATGTTGATAAAAGCCAAGCCCAAATCCAACCCATGAACACATCTAGTGCCGCAACAGTTCAAGAATTCGAGGCCTGAGCTGCCAGGAATCATGCCACAGGGGATGATAGGCTGATGACGTGGTGCTCGATCTACAATGTCAACAAAACCATATATAATAGCTTCGATATACCAAAATTTAGAGCTGCGATTGCTTCATTGGAAATTGGTGATAGAATGAATGGATCCCCGAAGAAGGGAGGCCATGGTGTCAAGTTCACAATGTCTGATGACGGATACTCCAAAACTGAAAGTGGATTCGAGAAAGAAACTGTGGATTTCAATTTGAAGATCCGGAGGATGACGCTGATGCAAATAAATAATGATAACTAAGCCATCTGGTTTAAAGTCAATGACAGATTTTGAGGATTTAAAGAGTAATTAAGAGTATTTTTGTTTTTTAATCTTTAATTAGTCTTTAACGTTAAATGATTTAACAAAGTAAACTTAAGTAGTTTAGTGAAAGTAATTAACCCAATAAAGGTATAATATCTGTAAAAGTTTAACCAATATAAACACGTGAATTTGAATGAATACCAGATTTGTATTCGTGTGATCCTTTGATAGTAGATCTTGCTCAACTCAGTACGACCACTCTTTTCTTGCCAACACGGTATAGGAAAATTGAAAAAGGCTCTAAATCAACCTCTACAAGAACGTCGTTTTGTTGCAGTGCCGTCCGCAAAGCACTTGTTTTGTCAAATCAAACATAGCATAAATGTTTTACTTTGAAGGAAAAGGTAGGGAAAAGAAGGGAAAGACAGGGAATCTATACAGGTTTGTAAACGTTTCCTTACCTTTCCCTGCATTTTCTTTCAAACCAAACATAACATAAATGTATATCCATTCTCTCGTATGGAGGAAAGTTATTAAATTAGTTTGATTAAAAAAAATTAAAAGAACCTAAGGGGTGGCGTTTGGGACTCTAGGGATGCCTGAACATAGCATAACTTATGCTTTTTTTTCTTGTTGAATTCAAGTCTATTACTACCAAATGCCTATAACTACCGTGTATGAAACATCGCTATCTAATTAAATTCAGATTAACTAGAAGGGTACTTTGGGACCATTTAATTAAATTCAGATTAACTAATAAATTAACTGTATAACAGGCTGTAAAACCAATGACAGTACTCCACCCTAAAAATAAAGTACATGGGACTGGGATCCATGTGTTTTATGACTGGTGCGGAGTGTTATTATTAGTTATCAGCATTTTCTTAGGTACTGACTACTGACCAAAATAAAACCCAACTCTTAAGCTTCTATTAGTAGTTTCTGGCTCATCTAGAAAGTCTTCCCCCTTGGCCAAAAAAATAGATTGTAAAGAGGGTTCATGATGTTGCCTGAGGTTTCAAAAACCAATCTGGAAATGGAACCACCTTGCAGCAATTTCCAGGTCAACAGTAGAGGTGAGCAAAAAAAACCAAAAACCTGAATCGACCAAAAAAGCCAAACTAAAAAAATCGGTTAATCGAACTGGTCGGTTCTGTTTCGGTTTGGTGTTTTTAAAAAACCGAAGATACCGATTTTGGCTAACTAATATAGAAAAACGGCGGTTAACTGAACCAACCGATATGCATATATTTTTATATATTTTATATTTTTTTATATATTATAAATTAATAAAAATGCATTATATATAAATATATCAAGGTTCAAAATATCGATACGCCTGATACACCGGTAGGGGTGTATCAGGCGGTGTATCAGGCAAATCGATACCCTTTTTTTAATTTTTTTTTTAAAACCGGTTCAAGGGGCCGGTTTAGGGCTCCTCCACCCCCTGAACAGATCAGACCCCGATACCATATCGAAGGGGTCGCGGAATGATTAGTATCCGTCAATACATGTCGATACTTTGAACCTTGAAATATATATATAATATGATATATTATTTATTATTTAAAATATAATATTTTGTATATATTTATAATTTTTATTATATGTTTATATATATTTTTATAATATATATTGTAAAAATTAAAAAACCGAAAAAACCGACAAACCAAACCAACAGTTAACCGACTGGCTTCGGTTCAGTTTCAGCTTTAGGTTTTCCAAAAACCGGTTGTACCAGTTCGGTTCCCAAAAAAGCCCTACGCCGTGAACACCCCTAGTCAGCAGTCAACCGCCTGGGTTGAATGGTTCAAACCGTGGCAGGGGTGATTCTGTTCACCGTGGCTGGCATTGCAGCGATCTGAAACCTGAGAGCTAAGATCCTCTCTCTCTCCCATCTCCGTCTGTCTTTTATCCAGATCTCAGGTTTACAATTTCTAGTTTTATTTTTTTGGGTTATTTTAATTTTTAAAAAACTTCAATATTTTTCATTGAAGTGTAAACAATTGTCCAGGTCAAACAGTTCAGTGGTCAAACCATCTTGGTCAACAGTTTGCTGATCAATTTGGGCCACGGGAAAACGGAAGCAGATAGGTGACCAGTTTCTGGGTTGAGTAGTCCGACAACCCGGATCAATGACGATTTTAAAACCATGAATTGTTGCCTCCTAAGTCTGAAGTTGTGATGGGAACTTTTCAGTGGGAGAATCGGTAGTTTATATTGCCCCCTAAGCTTGGGAATTGGGATTCTGTGTCTGTGTACAAAAACTCTTGTATTGTAATTCCAATTCATAGGACTTCGTTACAGTTACGCCAGATGCAACAAGCACAAAAAACAACTCCCAGACTTTGGGTTCTCAGTGTTATGACTAATTGTTTGATACTTAGATACGTATGATGCAAGCTAGCATGATTTAGAAGCATAAGAGTCTCTATTTTTGATAATCTCAAAAATCCTTGACGCTGCTCAAAACTAGCTAGGCAATCTGCAAAACATAAAAAAAAGTCCAAAGAAAATTTCAGATTTACTGCTAAATAGCATATTTCCAAATGGCTCATACGCAAAATAATCCCATGACTAATGAAAGAATTGGAGATGTAAACAAAATATTATCGAATCATTGTCAAAGTGAAGCTTTGGGTGAAGACTATGAACATTCTTGACTGTTATTTATCCATAATATGCTTAGAGATTGGCAATGGGTGGGTGGCTTCACAACTTACATTGAGCCCTACTCTAGTGATCATTTCACTAGGCTGAACTTTGATGTATTTTGCGTTGGAAATCTAAGCCCTTAAGGCTATGTTTGGTTTGAAGGAAGAGGTAGGGAAAGGAAGGAAATATAGGGATACCGATACAAGGTGTGTAAAGGTTTCCCTACCTTTCCCTACATTTTCCTTCAAACCAAACATAACCTAAGAGATAGGGACTTATAAATTTACATAGTACCATAGTAGAAATATTTTCGGGCCCAGCTGGCTACAGGGACAAAATAAGGGCGAAGATGATAGCTGTATTGCAAGGATTGAAAGTGGGTAAATCTTTTTTTTTTTTTGAGAAAAGTGGGTAAATCATTAAACTTGAGAAATATAGTGGTAGAAAGAGACTCAAAGACGGTGGTGGTAGTGGGATGTATGAAAGGTACAGGTCAAGGATTATGATGTTACTGCTTACTGGTATATCATGAGGGAGATCAAACACTTTGCCAAGCATGAAGTAAACAGGGACTACTTTTTTGGGGCTCAAATGTAATCTGGAAATTGATTGATGGGATAATAGGTGGTTGCTTACCAACTATATCAGGGATGCTTGGCATGTTGTACATAACCTTTTTATTATCTTAATAAAATCATTTAGTTAGTCATAAAAGCATAGCTCCAACCTCTTAGTCAAGATCCTCTTTAGTGATCAGTCTGCAAAATCTCAAAATGACATCTTTTTATCAATAAAAGGAAACTTCATTAAGAAAAAGGAAATAGTACAGATTATGAGTAGCCTCGGCTACCCCACTAGGACTTAAAATTGCCAACTATCAACTTTTGACTTTTTAGCCCCTTGTTTAGCTAGCTGATCTGCAAATCCATTTGCTGCTCTTGGAGTCTACTAGGTTAATAATTGCATGTCATTGGATAGGCTTTTAATCTTCTTGATTTTGTTAGAATGCTCGAGTCAGGGGTATTTTGGTCATTCTGGTTTATCTGCTTAAGAGTGAAAGGTCTATTGTATCTGAGTTTAAGTTATGTGTCCCATCTCTTATGAGGGACAAAATGGTCTTTCTTGTAACTCCATGATTTTGAATAAATACAAGTGGGTCGCCTAGGGGAGAAGTGATTTGAGACTCTCTTCTAGTCTGGCGAACTCTCTTTCTCTTCTTCTTTCTCTTTTCTTTCTTCCTCTCTACTTCGACCTAGAATCTACTAGGGTTTACTTACATGGTATCAGAGCTGTAAGGTCGTATTCTCCTTTCTTTCTTGCTGTTGTTCTCTTTCTAGGTTCGCCGCCAACTTTCACAGTCATCTTCATTTTTCGACTAACCTAAGTGGAGGTTCGATAAGGGGCTGAAAAGGAGCTGTCGTTTTGTGGGCCTGGAGGTGAGAATGCCTCCGGTCGTTGTTGTGGTGGTCGTTGAAGTGGTATACTAAACCCTCTATTCAGTGTACGAAGAGGGCTGAAGGTGGACAGCTATGAACACTGCTGTTGTTTGTCCAAGTAAGGGACTTTGAATGCTGTTTTTTTTTTTTTGCTTCAAAAGTTGGTTGTTGTGGAGCTCGGTGTGGCTGATATGCATATCAGTATGCATTTTTCCTCATATGTGTGTTGAAAGAAGAGTTGTCGACTGCTGAAGTTCACGACAGCAGTGGTGTGGTGGTGGTTGTGTCGTGGTAATTGGTGTATCTATGATTCTAAATATTTAAAAGTGAACTCCTAGACCTTGTGTGTAATCAGTTCTGCAGTATGAAGAACAAGTGTCCGATGTAATGACTGAGTGATTTCAGCCTTGGTGTGTTGATGGTGAATGATTTTGCAGTGTGCAGCCCAGGTGTTTGATGTGATGACTGAGTGATTTCAGCCTTAGTGTGTTGATGGTGAATGATTTTGCAGTGTGCAGCCCAGGTGTTTGATGTGATGACTGAGTGATTTCAGCCTTAGTGTGTGGTGTGTAATGTGCATTTGAAGAAGTTGGAGTTGGTGGTATTATAAGTGAGATAAGTCTTGTGAAAGAGTGTGAGGTTGTGTTGTATATTTGAAGGTGAAATAATTAAGATGGCTTCATTTGAAAATGGGAATGACAACAAAACAGGTGTCATGCTTTCTCCAGACTATCTAAGTGTTCAAATGACATCCATCAACTTGAATGGTGAGAATTATGTACCATGGGCAAAATCTGTGGAGGTGTTCTTGAAGGCCAAGAGGAAGGTAAAACATGTGAGAGAGGAGAAACCTCCCTCTGATTCCCCTGGGTTCAGTGACTGGGAACAAGAAGATGCACAGATAATGACATGGCTCTGGAACAGCATGGAACCAAAGATTAGTGTGAATTTCATGTTCCTAGATACAACTAAGGAAATCTGGGATCATGCTAAGAAGTTGTACTCTGGACAAGACAATACAACTAGGGTGTATCAGTTGTATCAAGAGTAGTTCAATTTGAAGCAAGGGAGTCAAAGCTTAGAAGAGTACTATGCAAGTTTGAGGAACATCCGTAATGAGCTCAATGTGTATTACCCTCTAACATCAGATGTTCAGATCCAACAACAGCAACATGAGCAGCTTGATGTGACAAGGTTTCTTGTGGGTTTGAAGGCAGAGTATGAGCCTGTCAGAGCACAAATATTGGGGGGGTCTGCTCTCCCCTCACTTGAAGAAGTTTTTGCCCGTCTTAAGAGGACATCCATTGAGTCGGTAGAGCATTCTTCTCTCTCTGACAGATCTGGTTTGGTAGTGACTAAAGGGGGTGGTCGTGAAAATAGAAGTGGTGGTGGCAGTAGTGGACTCCCAAGCAACCATGGTGGTCACATGTTTAACCAGGCTAGTGGTCGGACTGGAGGCTGGGACTCAGGGGAGGCCGTGGAAAAGGAAGGGGTAATGCCCAGAGAAAGTGTACACATTGTGGTTAAGGGGCACACAGTTAATTTCTGCTATGATTTGCGTGGTCCACCCAACACTTAGGTTAACCATGCTATGACCAAGGGTAGTGGCACAATTACTGAAAGTCAGCAAACTGACCAAATCCCCTCCACATCTGCTTGTGCTTCTGAGAAGGAAATGGTGAGTGTACCGCGTGTAGTATATGAGCAGTAGACCTGTTCATGGGCCGGGTGGCCCGACGGGCCGGCCTGACCCCCGGACGGGATTGAACATGCTTATAGGCCCGCGGGCTTAAATTCGGGCCAAAAAGCCCAGCCCGCAATAAATTCGAGCCGGGCTCGGGTTTTGTCAAAATAGCCCGGCCCGAGCCCAACCCAACCCGACCTAATATTAAACTTAAAATTAGTTATGTGATTATTTCCATTTGAATAAATTTTTTGATTTAAGAATGTAAAATTGTGTTTTAAAATATAAAAGAAAGGAAAAAATACCATCTTGTAGGCCCATTGTTCATTTAAATAGAAAAAAAATACTATATGAATTTTTAATTCTAATTTGAATAGGGAAAATTGTTTTTTTTCAATTAGGTCGGGCTTCGGGCTCGAGCTCGGGCCTAGTATATTTTCATTAGTTTCAAGTGAAAGCCCAACCCGAGCCCGGCCCGGCCCGGCCCGGCCCGGCCCATGAACAGGTCTAATGAGCAGTTCCTTCAAACATCTCAGCAGAACACCGCTACACTTGCCCATTCAGGTATGGCTTGCTTAGCTTCCAAAGCCTCACACTGGATCATTGACTCCGGAGCCTCGGACCATATGTCTGGGACTCTTGATGTATTCTACAACTCAAACAGTTACACTTGCTAATGGTTCTACAACTCCTATCTGTGGTGTTGGTGATGTTGATCTCTCCTCCTTGTCTTTATCATCTGTTTTATATGTCCCTAAGTTCCCTTTTAACCTTATGTCTATTAGCAGATTAATCAAGTCTCTTAATTGTTCTGTAACCTTCTATCCTTCTTCTTGTGTGTTTCAGGATCTCAAGACAGAGAGGAAGATTGGTGGAGGGCATGAAGCAGGTGGATTGTATTACCTTGATGGTAGTGGCCCTCCAGTAGCTTTTTAGTCATCTCTTACTCATCTTCAATGGCACTGCAGACTTGGTCATCATTCTCTCAAGACTTTGAAGTTGTTGGTTCCTTCCTTGAAGCATCTTTCATCGTTAGATTGTGAGTCATGTCAATTGGGAAAACATCGTAGAGTCTCATTTAGTCCAAGAGTTGATAATCGTGTCTCAAGTCCTTTTTCTTTAGTTCATTTTGATGTATGAGGTCCAATTAAAGTGGTATCATACAATGGGTATAAGTATTTTGTAATCTTTGTTGATGACTTTTCAAGGATGACATGGATTTATCTTATGAAAGACCGTAGTGAGTTGTTCCCTATTTTTCAAAAATTTTATGCTGAAATACGCACTAATTTGGTGTTCATATTAAAATTCTTCGCTCCGATAATGCCAAAGAATACAACTCCTCACCATTTCAGCGATACCTAGAATATCATGGGATTATTCATCAAACTTCTTGTGCCTACACCCCACAACAGAACGGTGTAGCTGAACGGAAAAATCAACATCTTCTTGAAACTGCTCGATCCTTGATGATCAACATGAATGTTCCAAAGCATTTTTTGAGTGATGTTGTTCTCACATCCTGTTTTCTGATCAATCGGATGCCCATGTCAATCCTTGGAAGTCAATCTCCTTTCTCCATGTTATTTCCCACTTTATCTCCATTTCCTCTCACCCCAAGAGTCTTTGGTTGTGTTTGTTTTGTTCAACACTTGGGGCCTGGGGTAGACAAGCTAGATGCTCGAGCTACTAAGTGTATCTTTCTTGGCTACTCGAGGACTCAGAAAGGGTACAAGTGTTATAACCCTAAATCCCATAAATCGTTTGTGTGCTCTGATGTCACCTTCTTTGAGTCAGTTCCCTTTTTCTCAGATGCTGGGGTCTCTTCCCCTCTCTCTGTGGTTCCTCTTCCTGTACCTGTTGTGGACACCCTTCCCGTAGCTCCTATTTCTACTACAGATGCACATCCTATGCCTGTTACTACTGAGAGGCCGCCAATCACCCAAGTGTATACCCGCAGAAGTGCATCGAACCCTCCTCCACTTCAGCCCCTGTCGACAGATCCTGCTACTGCTCATTCTCCCTCAGATCTTGATCTTCCTATTGCTCTGCAGAAAGGTAAACGTATTTGTACTTCTCACCCCATTTCACACTATGTTTCTATTGCTCACCTTTCTACTGCTCATTGCAATTTTATATCATTACTCTCATCTGTTCCCATCCCCAAGACTGTCCAGGAAGCTCTTACCTCCCCAGGGTGGCGGCAAGCCATGGAAGAACTCTCTGCTCTACAACATAATCACACGTGTAAATGGGTCTACACAGTGAAGTATCTTCCTGATGGCAGTGTGGAGCGATTGAAGGCAAGGTTAGTGGCCAAGGGTTATTCTCAGTTGTATGGTGTAGACTATATGGAAACATTTTCTCCTGTGGTTAAGATTGGTTCAGTTCGGGTGTTGATTTCATTAGTTGCTATGTATGATTGGCCTCTTGTACAACTTGACATCAAAAATGCCTTCCTACATGGTGATCTCATTGAGGAAGTGTATATGGAGCAACCACTAGGGTTTGTTGCTCAGGGGGAGGCTGGTAAGGTGTGTAGGCTCAAAAAGGCAATTTATGGACTGAAACAATCTCCACGTGCTTGGTTTGGCAGGTTCAGTGAAGTGGTGAAAGCCTTTGGGATGAAACAGTGTCAAGTTGATCATTCTGTGTTCAGCTATAACTCAAAGGATGGAAAAATCTTGCTAATCGTGTATGTGGATGATATTGTCATAACTGGGAGTGACAACAATGGAATCGACAGGTTGAAGAAATTCTTACAGGACCACTTCAATACGAAAGATCTGGGGAAGCTGAAGTATTTCCTGGGAATAGAGGTTGCGAGGTCAAAACATGGGATCAACCTATGTCAGAGAAAATATGTTCTTGATCTACTTGAAGAAACAAGGTTGTTGGGTGCTAAACCAGCAGAGACTCCTATGGAACTCAATGCCAAGTTGAGTGTTGATGCAGGTGAAGAGTTTGATGATCCTGGAAGATATAGAAGGTTGGTGGGAAAGTTGAACTACCTGACCATTACCCGACCAGATATATCATTTGCTGTGAGTGTGGTGAGTCAGTTTATGCAACATCCTCGGGTTCCTCACTGGGAAGCTATTCTGAGAATTGTTAGGTACCTAAAGAGTGCTCCAGGTCATGGTTTGTTATACCAAAATGGAGGAACTCCTGAGATAGTAGGGTACACAGATGTTGATTGGGCCGGTTCTATATTAGACAGGAGATCAACTACAGGGTATTGTACCTCCCTTGGTGGCAATCTTGTAATTTGGAAGAGCAAGAAACAAACAGTGGTGGCAAGAAGTAGTGCAGAAGCAGAGTACAGGGCTATGGCCCATACCACATGTGAACTAGTATGGCTGAAGAACTTGCTACGAGAGATGGGATTTTCAGTTGACAAACCCATGAAACTATACTGTAATAACCAAGTTGTTGTTCACATCTCTTCCAATCCCGTCTTCCATGAGAGAACTAAGCATATTGAGGTTGATTGTCACTTTGTAAGAGAGAAAGTAATAAGTGGGGTGATAACCACATCTCATGTGAGCTCAGGAAATCAGTGGGCAGATTTCTTCACAAAGGGATTGTCTCGGGGAAGAATAGATTACATTTGTAACAAGCTGGGACTATATGATATATACTCTCCGGCTTGAGGGGTAGTGTTAGAATGCTCGAGTCAGGGGTATTTTGGTCACTCTGGTTTATCTGCTTAAGAGTGAAAGGTCTATTGTATCTGAGTTTAAGTTATGTGTCCCATCTCTTATGAGGGACAAAATGGTCTTTCTTGTAACTCTATGATTTTGAATAAATACAAGTGGGTCGGCTAGGGGAGAAGTGATTTGAGACTCTCTTCTAGTTTGGCCGAACTCTCTTTCTCTTCTTCTTCTTCTTCTTTCTCTTTTCTTTCTTCCTCTCTACTTCGACCTAGAATCTACTAGGGTTTACTTACAGATTTCATTTCTGAAAAGCCAGGGGTTTTTTCATTTTGCTTTAGCCATCTTATAACCACTTTGGAGTTGCCTTCCACAACTAGCTTTCTCACTCCCAAATCCATAGCATTTTTTATCCCTAAAGCCACTGCCTTTAGTTCAGCTGTAGTGGAATCTCCCATTCCAATAGGGCCGAGTATAACCCCACTACAATCCCCTTGTCATTTCTTATCACTCCTCCAATTCCAGACCTTCCCGAATTACCAAAGCTGCTTCCATCAAAGTTAAATTTGAGAAAACCAGATTCGGGGGAGGGGGGTCCCAGTCCCTTAAGACCTTATTTTTTACTGATGAAGAGGAAGCAACTGTTCTCCAGTTCCTGATTATGTCAACCACAGTAAGTCCGAGAATAATCCCAGAGATTTTACCCACGATGTCACCTTTCCATAATTCTTTCTATCTTCTCTTCCTTGCACCTTTTCGTCTCTTCAAAAAATTCTCAGATTTATTTCCTCCCACAACACCCAAATCACTGCTGCCCTTGTGCATCTCCATAGTTTCCTCTCTCTTCTTTTTGGCCATCTGAAGATAGAGGAGTCAAACAGCATTTCCAAGCTCACTGGGGTATCCCACCTGCATCCAAAGAGATAGAAGAACCAATCCCAAATACTGCTAGCAACAGGGCAGGAGACAAGAATATGAAAAGCAGTCTCACCATTCAACTTACACAAACAGCACCAATTAGGTGAAAGGCACCAGCCAGGCCTCTTCCTCTGCAATCTCAAAATGACATTTCAACCACCAAACAAAATACTTGGTCCAATAAGGTTAGTGTGGGAATGGAGTCACATTGCATTAGATAGCTTGTGTACCAACAATTATTGGTACAAGGTGGAGAGTTTGAAAATCAGTATCAGCTAAAGGAACCTGAAGTTCCAACTGAAGAAAAGGTTGAGGATTCGTATTATATTCCCTATGAAGACTCTTGTGAGTTTAGTTTGATAAGATGATGGTTTTTTGTGCTTTGAAGGGTGACAAAGAGCCTTGTTTGAGTCATAATCTTTTCTACCAAGTGCACTATTGCTAATCATTGTGCCAAACTTATTATAGACCTTCACAATGACAAAAATGTAATTTCCCAAGAAACTGTGAATAAGATCAACCTTCTACTTCCTCCATTCTCAGTGAAGGTAACTGCCCAAAGCCGAAGGTTCATTCTCTGCAAACTTTCATTCTCCACCATTCACAGTGAGGTTAGGCATTTGGTGTTGCTCTGTTTGAAAGTTTCACCTCAAATGTCGCTTTGTTGTCTCAGACATCACTTTGCCTCTCCATCACCTCAGACATTTTGCTCATTCTCCCTTTCGGACCAACAGAAGAGACAATGAAACTTCAAGCGAAAGTTACATGACAATAGTACACTTTACACACTGGTTTCAAGATGGAGTGGAGGGAAAGAGCTTTCAAACTGGCTGGAAAATGGAGGAAGCAAATGAAGATAGAAGCGAAGGATTTCATTGCTAAAGAAACAAAAACAAGAGGTTTTGACACATTGAAATTGCAATAAGGGAAGAAGGCTACAGTTTTTCTGACGGAAGGAGATCTACAATGGTTTAAATTCTTTCTGATAGGGGTCTGCATATCGTTTAGAGTACAAGAGTGAAGTTTAAAGAGCCATCGGAAGTTCCTCAAAGTGGAAACAAGGACCAACAGAAAAGGATGGTTCATTGCTCTGACTGAGTGGTTTGGAAACAGCAAGAGATAGATGATCTGCTTTCCAAAGGGAAAACAGAGATTGGGGTGGGATAAAATCTTGGAAGTCTTACAGGGCTTTCAGCAGAGGAACCATCTGGTTAATATTGACACAGAGCTGGATTTAAAAGAACAAATCAAGGAACAAATGAAGGGAGATAAAATGGAGGCGAGTAACACAATTACGCAGGAGGGAATGGTAGACCAATTTGGTTTAAGCCATTTGTTCCGGAGGTGAACCGGACCGGGTCAGCTCTGTTAGAATGTTAGAGTGATGTTCGGCTGATAAGAGTTCTTATTAGCCCATTCTTATGTTTAACTTATCTTGTAACTGGGCTTGTGTTAATGGGCCTAATCCTGTTTAATGATTTAAGTCATCTGGGTGTCCCATCACTAATCAGGGGCATCCCAGTAATTTCTTGTACCTTGTACTATATTCATCTATAAATAAAGAACTGGTCGACTGGCTAGTACAGTTCGACATTTTCAGCATCTCTTCTTCTTCTCCTCTTCTCTGCTACTTCGACTACAGTGGTTCAGCTTTCATGGTATCAGAGCATTGAGCACTTTCCTGGTTACTGCCGACGCCATCTCATCTTTCTTGCTGTAGTTCACCTTTTTTTTTATCTGGGTTGCTGCTGTGAAACCCTAGGGTTGCAGGAGAACAACACAAGGTTCGACCTAGGGTTTCCCTTGGTTGTAGGGCGCAAGGGAGGTAAGACCCTGAAGCTGGAGTCCTACTAGTTTCTAGTAGTTAGCAGCTATTCGGCTGCTAAGAAGAGGTCTGTATAGGACAGACCTAGTTGAGGACTGATTTCAGCAGTCCTAGTGTTGTCTGTAAGGAGGGGAACTCCCTTTACAGTAGCAGTACTCGAAGTGCAAAGTGGAGTCTACATAGCACAGGTCGGTTACCAGCCCAGAACATTTTTTGCTGCTGTAACAGAGCTGCTTCAGAACTGTGACAGTCTCGGCAAGTCTGAAACTGTGTTGCGAGCTGTCAGGACCTGCTGAGGTTACTTCAGCTAATCAGAACCTGCATCAGAACTGGTTCAGAAAAACCTTTACAAGACTGTGGCGACTTCAGTTACTGATCATTTCCAGGTCGGTTACCAGCCCTACTCCAGCTCTGTGAACTGGTTCAGTTACAGAATTTTTTTCTTGCTGCTGTACCCGAACTGGTTTAGTCCAAGTGAAGCCTATCCGGTGTGCTACCAGCACTGTGAACTCTGAGGTGAAGCCTATCTGTGTGCTATCAGCATTGTGAACTCTGTGACTACTTTGGCCAGCCCTAACCAGAACCACCAACAGTACTGTAAACAACTCCTTGACCGAAGTTAGGATGTCATCACTATCCAGTGAAGTTTCTTCTAAAGATAACAGACCTCTTATAAGGTCTTCAAACCTAGAGAACCCTAATCTGCATAGCTTGCAGATTACAAGTGTGCTATTGGATGAGTATAACTTTAGAGAGTGGTCTGTCTCAGCAAGACTGTTTATTACCTCTCGTGACCTCACTGGCTATTTGGATGGAGACAAGAAACAACCAGAAATTGGCAGTCCTGAATACACCGTGTGGCGTAAGGAAAATGCCACAGTCATGTCTTGGTTGCTGGCCTCTATGACTCCTAGGGTGGCCAGAACTGTTCATCACTTCCCCACAGCTGCTAAAATTTGGGAGAAAGTATCTAAGACATATGGCCAGAAAAAGAACAATGCTAGAATCTACAGGCTGAACCAAGACATTGCAGCCCTAAGGCAAGGAGACATGTCCGTGGCAACCTACTTTGCAACACTGGAAGGCCTCTGGGAAGAGCTTGACCACCATTTGATTTTGGATTGGGAAAATGCTAATGATAAGGGGAGGCATGATAAGCAGATTGAGGAGGGCAGAGCCTTCAAGTTTCTGGCGGGTCTTGACCCTGTATATGAAGGTATAAGGTCACAGATTCTAGGGAGAGATGAATTACCTGAGCTTCACCATGTCTACTACCTGGTGAGGAATGAAGAAGTAAGGAGAAAGGAGATGCAAGTTGACTCCCAGACATAGTCAACAGAACAACCTGGAGAGCATTCAGCCTTAGTCTCCACTAAGGGGAATAGATTTTCAGACAAGAAGTCCCTCAACTGTACACATTGTGGTGGTGAGAAACACACAAAGGAGAAATGTTGGGTCTTGTACCCTCATCTGAAGCCAGCTGCTCTGAGAAAGGACAAAAGGCAACAGAAGGGCCACACAGCAAGTGGGAATCTTGCCACCAACAACGGTAGTGACAACTCACAGAGTATTCAGACAGTGTCATCTTCCACCGCAAGGCAGGCTGCCGACTCCTCTGGACCAAGTACTTTGGGCTTCACAGCTAGTGAGGTAGAGATTCTCAGTCGGGCATTAGCCCGTCTGAAGAACAATTCTTTAGCTTCCACCTCTCTTGCCAAATCAGGTACAGCCTCTGCATTTAGTGCATCTAGTTCCATTAATTCTACCTCTTGGGTGATTGATTCCGGAGCCACTGACCATATGACACATATGTCCTCCTTATTCTCCACATATCATTTGTTGTCTGGCCAGGATAAGATGAGAGTAGCTGATGGGTCCCTCTCCACCATCTCTGGAAAGGGGGTGGTTGACCTAAGCAAGGATCTCTCTCTTAAATCAGTCCTACATGTTCCTAGTCTTACCTCAAATCTGTTGTCTGTTTCAAAGCTTACAAAAAACTTGAACTGCAGTATAACTTTCTTTCCTTCTCATTGTGTCTTCCAGGACAGATTGACGAGGAGAACGATTGGGAGTGGTCATGAGTATGGGGGCCTCTACTACTTTGATGAAGATGTCAGCTCAGCCATGCAAGCTTCTACTACTAGTCCGGAGAGTGTGGAGTCAATAGCTAGGCTGCACTTGTGGCATGCTAGGCTAGGTCATTTGTCCTTTTCTTCCTTAGCAATGTTGTTTCCCGAATTATGTAAGGGCATTTCGAGTCAAAGTTTAATTTGTGATGTGTGTCAAATGTCAAAACAATGTAGATCAATGTATCCAATTTCTAGTAATGAAATTCAAGCCTCTTTTGACTTGGTTCATTCTAATGTTTGGGGTCCTTCACCCATCGTTTCCATTGATGGCTTCCGTTACTTCATCAGTTTTATTGACCATTATTCTCGGTGCACTTGGATTTATCTATTGAAAGGACGTGAAAAAGTTCCCCGGATAACTATGATGTTTTGCAAGATGGTTGAAACACAATTTGATAAAAAGATCAAGCAATTCCGTTCAGACAATGCAGCTGAATACTTTGAAAGATCCCTGAACTCATTCATGGAAGATGCAGGCATGTTACATCAATCATCGTGTGCTTACACTCCTCAGCAAAATGGGGTCGCTGAGCGCAAGAACAGACATCTATTGGAGACAGCTCGAGCCCTTCTTTTCCAGCACAATGTGCCCAAGCAATATTGGTCTCAAGCTGTTCTCACTGCATCATACCTGATAAATCGGATGCCATCTAAGGTACTGGGTATGAAGACCCCTTTCTCTGTTTTGTGTCCCACTCTTCCAGAATTTCCTCTTCCCCCGTGGGTTTTTGGTTGTACATGCTTCATACATGTGAAAGATCCAAAGAAGACCAAGCTGGATCCTAAGGCTACAAAGGGAATATTTTTGGGGTACTCTCCTATGCAGAAGGGGTATAAGTGTTATGATCCTGTCTCCAAGAAAAAATATGTCACTAGGGATGTAGTCTTTTTTGAGTTTCAACCCTATTTCAAGTCTTCTCAGAATCCTCTTCAGGGGGAGAGTAGTGGGTTGGAAGAGGATTCTCATTCTCCCTTCTTTTTTGTTCCCATTTCAGCACCTTCCACTACTACTAGCTATAACATTCCGGGTCAACCTAGTGAGACTTCCACTGTGCCCGTTGCTTCTCCAGATTCGGCTGATACTTCTGAAGGTTCCAGTAAACAAGAGAAAGAGATACTTACATACAGTAGAAGGAAGAAGGCCCCTCAACCTCATGATTGCAACCAGTTGAACTCAGATCAATCTGTCTCTGCAATCCAAGGTAATTCTGATTCACTCAATTCAGATTTGGATCTTCCTATTGCTCTCCGTAAGCCTGTTCGTTCTTGTACCACTCGGCATCCCATAGCCGATTATGTTTTTTACTCACATTTATCCCCTGCCTATCATTCCTTTGTGTCTGCTCTTTCCTCTGTATGTGTCCCTTCCAGGTATTCAGAGGCGGCATCTGATCCAAGGTGGAAAGAAGCCATGAATGAGGAGATGAAAGCCCTAATGAAAGCAAGGACATGGGAATTGGTGGACCTACCAGAAGGGAAAGGCACTGTTGGGTGCAAGTGGGTATTCACAGTAAAGCACAGGGAAGATGGGTCAGTTGAGAGGTACAAGGCCAGACTCGTGGCAAAGGGGTTTACACAAAAGGAAGGAATTGACTACAAGGAAACCTTTGCCCCAGTAGCAAAGCTCAACACAATCAGGGTTCTACTATCACTAGCAGCAAAATTCTCTTGGGAACTTCATCAGCTGGATGTGAAGAATGCCTTCCTAAATGGTGATCTTCATGAAGAGGTATTCATGGAACCCCCACCTGGATATGATGCTGGAAAGAAGGTATGTAAACTAAGGAAAGCATTATATGGTTTGAAGCAATCTCCCCGGGCATGGTTTGAGAGACTTTGTTTGGCCATGAAGAAAGTCGGGTACACTCAGAGCAGTGCAGATCATACATTGTTTACAAGGAGACAGGATGACAAACTTACAGCACTCATTGTGTATGTGGATGATATGGTGATTACTGGAAATGATGTGAGAGAGATGAAAAGGCTGAAGGAGTTCTTAGCTTCAGAGTTTGAGATCAAAGACCTGGGAAATCTGAGATACTTTCTTGGAATTGAAGTTGCTAGATCAAGAGAAGGAATCTACATATGTCAAAGAAAGTATGTGCTAGATCTCCTAGAGGAAACAGGCATGATGGGGTGTAGGCCAGCAGACACTCCAATAGAACCAAGCCATGGATTACAAGAATCAATGGGTGAGGAATACTGTGATAAGGAAAGGTACCAAAAGTTGGTAGGAAAACTGATATACTTATCCCTTACTCGGCCAGACATTGCCTATGCAGTGCATGTTGTCAGTCAATTCATGCACTCACCAAAGACCCCTCATATGAGAGCAGTGGAAAGAATCCTCAGATACTTGAAGACTTGCCCAGGGAAAGGAATTTTATTCAGAAAAAACAGCAGACTTGAAATTGAAGCCTACACTGATGCTGATTGGGCTGGGTCTGTTGGAGACAGAAAATCAACCTCAGGTTACTGTACATTCTTGGGAGGAAACCTAGTCACATGGCGTAGTAAGAAGCAGAATGTTGTGGCTAGATCAAGTGCAGAAGCAGAATACCGGGCTATGGCACACGGGGTTGCTAAACTCTTATGGCTCAGGACTCTCCTTAATGAGCTTGGTATCAAGACAGAGGGTCCTCTCAAGCTGTATTGTGATAATAAAGCTGCTATCAACATTGCCAACAATCCTGTGCAGCATGACAGGACAAAACATATTGAAATTGATCGACACTTTGTCAGAGAGAGAATTATTTCAGGAGAACTCTGTGTGCCTTATACTCCATCAGAGATGCAGATTGCAGATGTATTAACTAAAGGGCTGGCATCAACGAAGTTCAAGGACATACTTGGCAAGCTAAACATGATTGATATCTATGCTTAGCTTGAGGGGGAGTGTTAGAATGTTAGAGTGATGTTCGGTTGATAAGAGTTCTTATTAGCCCATTCTTATGTTTAACTTATCTTGTAACTGGGCTTGTGTTAATGGGCCTAATCTTGTTTAATGATTTAAGTCATCTGGGTGTCCCATCACTAATCAGGGGCATCCCAGTAATTTCTTGTACCTTGTACTATATTCATCTATAAATAAAGAACTGGTCGACTGGCTAGTACAGTTCGACATTTTCAGCATCTCTTCTTCTTCTCCTCTTCTCTGCTACTTCGACTACAGTGGTTCAGCTTTCAAGCTCTTTAGAATTGAACCTCTCAAAGTCATGTGACAACTTAAGTGGGCATGTGCCCCACTTAAGTGCTATGGGTGATGGAATCAGGATCGTCCCCATTGATCAAAGGAAAAGCCCCTGTTTTAGCCCCCCCCTCAAAGACTTCTGGCCCAACGGTTTGTGTCCCCATTCAAATGCTGTTGAGGAGGCATGAGTTCTTTTAAAAGAGCCACATAACTCCAGTTCTGTTCTAGTTTAGACTTTAGACCTTGGTTCAGACTGGTCCATTGATAATAAAGGTTCACCCAGGTTCGACTTTGATCCCACCACCTCTGCCTAAGAGGCCTTGTGGGCCCATGCATTAAAATCAAAATAGTTTGAAAATTTATCCTTTAAAGAAAGTATTCCGGTTTCCTCCGACTTTTCAGTTTCCAAAACTCTAGCTTCACCTCCACATTTCCTGCAATCCACCCAGCTTAATCCATGTGGCACCCAGTACGCACATCTTCTCCTACCTTTGACTCAGAGTTCCAGACTAATGCTTCAGCTTCCGACATGAGCCAGTACTGTACATATTTGTATTTGTACTCTTTCCAAACTGAGCCATAGTTTCTATTTTGTAACCAGCTGCTATTTTAGGAGTTCCCCATTTTTTAAGTGGTCTATAATTAATAGTTTCCTATTTTGTTTAAGGAACTGTTAGCTCAAATCAACTACTATTTTGCTAAGTTTCTAAGATTCTACTTGGGAGCCAGCTGCAACTTTAGTAATTGCTAAATTTCACTTTAAGGAGTTATATATATATATACACAGAGAGAGAGAGAGAGAGAACAACACAACTGAAGGAGTTCATTTTTCTTCTCCATAGCTGCCCTTTTCTCCCCTCTTGAAATCACAGTTGGAGAAACACATGACTTTAACTTCATTATTTTCTAGTAGTTTGATAGTTCTCTATTACCAGAAAAATAACTAGCAATTATTCTCTAGATTTCCTCCAACTTTTCAGTTTCCAAAACTCTAGCTTCACCTCCATGTTTCCTGTGATCCACCCAGCTTGAAATCAGAGTTGGAGAAACACATGACTTCCTCTTTAACTTCGTTATTTTCTAGTAGTTTGGTAGTTCTCTATTACCAGAAAAATAACTAGCAATTATTCTCTAGACTTCCTCCGACTTTTCAGTTTCCAAGACTCTAGCTTCACCTCCATGTTTCCTGTGATCCACCCAGCTTAATCCACATGGCATCCAGTACACCACATCATATTCTTCTATCTTTAACTCAGTTCCAGAGTAATGCTTCAGCATCCGACATGAACCAGTACTGTACATATTTGTATTTGTACTCTTTCCAAACTGAGCCATAATTTTCTATTTTTGAAACCAGCTGCTATTTTTAGGAGTTTTCCATTTTTAGATGGCCTATAATTAATAGTTTCCTATTTTGTTTAAGGAACTGTTAGCTCAAATCAACTACTATTTTGCCAAGTTTCTAACAGGGCCTCCAGTGCTTCTCCTTGGAAGGCTATCCACAAAATTCTTCCACTTTTTTTGTCCCATACCAGGTATGATGTCATTTCAGGAAACAAAATCAGATTTTGGGAGGACCTTTGGTTAGGAGAAACTCCTTTAATGGAGTCTTTTCCTTCCTTGTTTGCTATCTCATCCTTCAAAGGTAGACCTTTATCTGAGTTCTTGGTCCATTGATCCATTCCCCTTCTCAGTTTGGAGTTGGTTGGAATTTGGGTTTCTGTAAGAATGTGAGGGATTCAGAGATGGATCTTGTGTCACAATTGCTTCTTTTGTTGGATGGAGTCTTTCTAGATAACAGCAGAGTGGATAGCCGACTATGGATGGGTAAATCCTCCGGTAATGTTACTTGTGCTTCCTTTTTCAAAATGCTGGTCTCTCCTCCAGTACTTCCTATGCCCTTCCCTGTAAAGGAAGTGTGGTGTCATCCAATCCCCCCTAGGTGAGTGCTTTTTGTTGGGAGGTTTACCATGGTGCAATCAACACATGATTTATTACAGAGAAGGAGACCTAGTTGGTGCTTTTCTCCAAACTGTGTGAATCAAAGGAGACCTACCCATTTCCTGTCCTCTTGCTTGATGTATTTGGGAATGGTTTTTTTACTTGTTTGGTTGCAGGTGGAACACTCCTATCAGCCTGGATAGATTGTTTGATCCCTTGACTTTCAGCTGGCCAAGGAAGCGGGGAAGGCTACTTTGGAAGTGCACAAGAGCTCCAGTGGTCTGGACATTGTGGGAAGAAAGAAACCAGAAAATTTTTTAGGAGAAAAAAAGAAGCAAAGAGGCTCTGATTGATTTTTTTTTTTATCAATAGGCTCTGATTGAAATCATAATGATAAAGGTAACACATTGGGTGAAGACAACAAACCTGTTTCTTGACTTCACCTTTGATGATATTATCAGACAGTGGGATTCAATTGCAGCATCATCTTCAGCAAAGAAAAAACATATGGTAAAATGGGAACCTCCAATGGATGGTTTCTTCAAATTGAATTTTGATGGGAGCTGTATTGGCAATCCAGGTGCTGCTGGAATGGGAGGAGTAATAAGAAACGGCAAAGGAAAATTGGTGTCTTGTACTCTGGGTCTATAGGGCAAGGGGACTCCACGGGTGCAGAACTAAAGGCAGCTGTATTTGGGGTCCAAAAGGCATGGGAGACGGGGATTAGGAAGTTGTTGATTGAAAGAGATTCAAACTTCAAAGGTGATCATAAGCTGGCTGAAAGATAATGACAAAGTCCCATGGTATTTCAGGAATGAGGTTAAGAAATTTAAAAGATATTCAAAAGATATGCAGGTGATGTTGCAATGGGTCCCTAGATCAGCAAACTGCTTAACTGATCATTTTGCTAAGCAAGGGATCAATAGAGGGAATTGTTTTTGGGCTCATTTATAACTGTAAGAAAATGCTGTGCTATTGTCTCGTGACTATGGTGTAGCCGAGGCTCATCTTTGTATTGTAAAGTTATTTCTATTTTAATAAAATATTTTTCTGTTGCTGATCAAAAAAAAAACTATTCTTAGAAGTTTCTAAGATTCTACTTAGGAGCATAGTTTTCAAGGCGCCAAGGTGAGGCTAGGCGACAGGGGGGCGCATAGTCGCCTAGGCGATGGATTTTTTTATGTAGAAAACATAGATCCTGGGGTAGTTCCCTAGGTACCATAACCATACTTCATAAGAAAAGTATAGAGTTCATGTTGAAGTATAGAAAATCCACATATTAATGAGAAGAAGAAAAAGAAGGAAAAGAACATTCAAAAAATATAAGGGCTGAACCCTTATTTTTGTTATAGGAAAAGAAGAAAAAAAGTAGTAGTAGAAAATGTGTTGATTAGACAAAATTTTAAGTTCTTCCTTAGTTATTAGTTCAGGTTTTAAAGTCTTTGAGGGTTCAATACAGCATTTAGCAATGTTTGTATTGATTAAACCCTAACAAATAAGAAAATAATAAAAAGAAATTAGTATATAAACACACAAAATGAATATTTTAGTTTAATAGTGCCTATTTTATAATTATAATGTCAAAAAATAAAGAATAAAAAGTATTTTATAATACATAGTACAAAACTGCTTGGCGATTTGGTGAGGCAAGCCTGAAAGGGCGCCTTGTCATCCGCCTAGGTGTCGCCTTGACAACTATGCTTAGGACCCATCTGCGACTTTAGTAATTGCTATATATATATGTGTGTGTGTGTGTGTGTGTGTGTGTAGAACAACACAACTGAAGGAGTTAGTTTTTCTTCTCCATAGCTGCCCTTTTCTCCCCTCTTGAAATCAGAGTTGGAGAAACACATGACATCCTCTTTAACTTTGTTATTTTCTAGTAGTTCAGTAGTTCTCTATTACCAGGAAAATAACTAGCAATTATTCTCTAGATTTCCCCTTAGGTTTAAAGCATATTTTGCTGGTTTTTAGAGCAAGGCTATCCATCAACATTGTAGGTTTACCTTCTGTCTACCAGGCCCTACATTACCACCCTTCCCAACTGGGACCAGCATTAGGTGATGGCATTTTAAACAGTCAAATGCAAAGTTTTTTTTTTTATCAGCAACACAGAAATGATTTCATTAATAATAAATAGGCATGAGTACAACAAGAGGTTGTGAAAAGAGAAGAAAAACACAGCCATAGAATAGCTGATCCCACCCAGATATTACAATTGAGCCCAATACAAAAGTTCTGCAACAAAGGAATTTGTTATAACCTCATGGAGGGAAAGAAAAAGAATAATGGAACACTTTGTTCACCAAAACATCAATGAAATTGTTAGAAATATCTGACTTCTAAAACATCAACCAACTTGGGTAGACAACATAACTAGATGGACTGGAACATGGGAAGCCTTCTTACTGCCAAAACATGAGGGAACCCGGAACTGGTGAAAGCATCCATATATAATGAAGCTTAGCATTAGAACTATAGAGGCGTTTGACAATATCTTAATTGTATCGGATGTTTGTAGTGCATTGGTTTCCAAAAATTGGTAAAGGATGTGGGAATGGAATAGGTGCACCACTAGGATCTTTGGCTTTAACTGTATAATTAATAAACTGCCCATAAGTCAAAGAAAATAAAAGAAATATAAAATAAATAACAAGAGCAGTAAATACCCACAAGCCATTATACATGCAATTATGTGGGCATATGGGAAGAAAGAAATAACTGCACTTTTTTAGGTTTTTAGATCAGAAAAGCTCCTCTCACCACACCTATTGATGACAACCAAAGCCAAGGTTTCTGCCCTCCTGACAAACACAAGTATTGTCAAGTTTTGCTCACCTCCTTGGGAGTGGAAGGGAATTCAGCCAATGTAGGTGGAGGTCTGAGAACTGGGAGGAGCCCTTGGTGTTTGGTGGACTACCTTAGGGGTTAAGATGGAACAGAAAAGCCTGTGACTTGATGAAAGAGGGAATTAAATTCTCTCTTTCATATTAGGTAGTAGATATATTCCAATACAATACTCATTAGTTTTTCTCAAAAAAAATATAAAAGAAGAAAAAGAAAAAATAAAAAGAGGAAAGGGGAAAAATATGAACACGTACCTTTACCATAGAGATTAGAGAATGTAAAATCTGAATAAAATCTGTTGCCATGCACTCCTTTAGCTGTGACAAATGAGTGTATCTACTATTGTATTCCATGCTTTGTTGCACAATATATCTGGATTGTTTCCTTCTATAGGCTTGTGAATAACTACTTTCACAGATCCCAAATTCAATGTACCTTCCATTCCCGCAGGCATAAGTTTACCAGTTCCAGTAAGAGTAATTGGTACCACTGGTACTCCAGTCTTTGCTGCAATACTAAATGCACCTTTCTACATATCAAGGCCATGGAGAAAAAACATAGATTTTAGAACACAATCAAGGGATGTAGTAGAAATTAAATTTTCCATTATTTTGTAGTGTGGAAATAATAGCCCTTAATGTTTTCTTCTAATCTCATTCTATACTTCTTTCCCTTTCTGATGCAGAAGCTGAGTTCAAGTTTCCAAAGGCTTCAACTAAGAGGAAGTTCACCAAGGTTGACTTCATATATGCTCGAGGATTTTTCTCTCTCATTAAGTGTGTTAACCTAATAGAAGATTCATGGGGTCCCCATGTAGGAATAGCCTGGTATTATTGATTTTTATGTAGGATCATTTATTAGTAATACAGAAAACTAACAGACCCATTTGTTATTTCTCTAATTTGTGAGTTCAACTTTATGCTTTTGTTGGTACTAATACAGAAAATCAACAGATATTGCAAGCATGAGTGATACTGAATGAGAATGAAGAGCTAACCTTGAAAGCTCCAATCTTCCCATCTTTGCTCCGCGTACCCTCTGGGAAGAAAAAGACAGATGCACCCTTTCTCACCAAATCCATGCAGCGCTTAAGACAGTCCTGCATTTGAAAAGTCAATAAAATTTCAAAGACCCTTTACTTTATTTATGTGCTCAACACAATCAATATCACTTATCAAAAAAGGGGGAGAAAAAAAAATAACATTAATTCACCATAAATTCTTATTTGAAGCAAAGAAAAACATAAACAATAAATAGAAAAGGAAACAAAACTACCATTTGACTTCTGCTGTCCATTCGCTTCAAAGGAATAGTTCCCATGAGGAACATTGCCCATCCAATAACAGGAAAGGCAAAGATTCCAGTCTTGCTGATAAACTTGAAGCTTCTACCAAGAATCAAAAGGGTATAGATATCCAAAAAGCTCTGGTGGTTGGAAACATACACAGCAGGGGTATCAGGACTTGGTAAATTCTCCAATCCCTCAAACTCAACCTTAAAGAAGGGAAAAACAGTTAAAGTTGCCCAAGTCTTGGCAATAAGGTGATGTGCTTTTCTTCGGTATCGATCAAATAGGATCACAAAAGGATGTATCACCAACATAAAGACAAACATAAAAATGGCAACAACGGCAGTGACAGCATAAAAGAAAATTCCCCTAATTTTTGACCCCAGTTGATATTCTGCCAACCATAATACAACAATTAAAAGTCATAAAAGAGCAAATAGGTAAAAATGAAAAGAAAGGAAAAGAAGGAATATCATCAAGGGTTAACATCTAAACCTGTTAATGAGTAGGCGGCATCAGGAGATCCAACTCCAGCAAGTTCTGATCTTACAATAATATTTCTGGAAATTCTACACTGATTTTGCAAATTAATGTGATAATATGGTCTGCAGCTCTCCAACTTTTGGCCCCAAAGCTCCCACTTCAAACCAATAGGTTTCCTTGGAAAGCCTAAAACATACATTTTAATACCAGTAGAAGGGTTAATCTTAATCAAGTTAGACAAAATGCACTTTTTTTATGGATAAAGACAAGTGCACTTTTCAAAGAGGACAAAAGAAAACAAAGAGTAAGTTAAAACACCATGCTTACCATTAACAATCAAAGGATTTACAGGTTTTTCTAGATGGCCTTTGGATCTAAATGAAGCACAAGGAAGAAAAAAAGATGGTGTAGAACATGTAAGAACTCCCATCCTCTCTGTTAAGGCATGGAAAACAGGAAATTGTAATCACCGCAGTGGAAAAAAGCTGTTCAAAGGAGCCTGTTGAACTACAGGAAGTGGTAATGGCAGAAATCCACAACTCCCAGTTACAAACAAGGTGCTTACATGGCTAACCAAGTAGCCAATGATGCACAGAATCTCATTGAATCATGAAACTTGGACCAGGACAGCTTTTATACAGCAACTTTGAAAGAGAATAATATTTTAACAAGTGATCTGCATGAAAGAAACAGTCAGAATGCTGCTTACTGCTTAACTAACAATGATTCAACATAATTTCTTCTTTATCATGAATTCAGACTGTAATGCCACAGAATCATGACTAATTGAACCACCTATTGAAAAGAATAGGAGCAGATATCAGGAAGTTTATAATATCTGCACAGGTATTCCTCCTAACATGACTAAATTTGCAACAAGCATTTAGTTCTCCAAAACTTCAATTTTCTCATTTGATATTTAATATCTTATAGTTAATAACAAAAATATTGGTAAGTAGCAACGGTTCATGCAAAGAGGAAAAAAAGGTTTACCTAGTTGCTCCAATCACCCATTAAGACTCTGTTCTCAATCAAATTTTCAACAACCACTTTTCTTAAAAAAAAACAAGGTGATGAGGTTTTACCGAAGGGGGAGAGGGAGAGAAGGCCATTACTCATTTTTTGGACAATAAATAAAAACGAATATTTATTAAAAGAAAAAGGGGGTACAAGAAAGGTGATAAGATATCACCCACAAACAAGCAAAAGAAAAGATCCCAGAAGCTCTCCCTCCCCAACTTCTATCCAAAGCCCAAGCAAGAAAAACAATCCCACAACAAATACAAATAAAACCTCATAACCAATAAAAAAAAATCCTAAGATCAACCCTCCAAAAAACCCTTTCAACCCTACAAACCCATCAAGAGCTCCACAATATCTCTGAACCTCAAGACCCAATTAGATTGCTTTTCCTCAATCTTGAATGCAAACCTCGCTACTTCTCTTGTTGTGTTTCTTCATTTTCTCCACTTTCTTAATGGATCTGATCCCAAATAATCCCATCTCCAATCTAGCAAAAACCTTTGATACTTGGAATGTGATTTGATTTCCTTTTTCTTTTTGATAAATAAAACGTGATTTGATTTCTTTGAGATATGAATCTTTTGGCTGCATTAGGAATCTTCTCAATATCATTTGAGTTGCATGATTTAGCATTAATAATTTCTAGTTTCAATACCTCATTCTTTTCAAAGATCTGGTCAGCTATCAACTCACCATTCCCTTCAACTTCAACTACTCCTAATCTCTCTTGAACCTTAGTATTCCTTTCATTACTTCAAACCACCTCATGAGGTGACCTATTCTTTGGTTTACCCTTAAAAAGAAATCAAAGGCCTACCATATTTATCTTCCATTTCCTTAAACGATTTCCTTGCACCTTCCTCTCCCTCCTATAAAAAACAAGCCCAAAACATTGCTAACCTCCACCTCAGTATTTATCACTGTTTCCAAGTCAATTGAGCCTTCAGCTTCATGAGTTTTCATCAATGATAATATCTTCCTCTGAAGATTCACTCAAGTTATCATCACTATCTTCGGCCTCAATGTTTCCAATTTCTTTCCCTTTACCCTCTGTTAATGGTTTTCTTTGTATTCTTTCGTTTATACATTTTTACCTCTTTCTCCTTGCAGCCACTAAACCCAAGCTCCAAACCATCCTCTAGATTGACCACCCCCACCTCTTTTCTTCTCTTTTTTTTTTGATCAATACATCTTTTCTTCTCTTCTTTGCCTTCCACCTCTTTGAACACCAAAACTTCCTTCATTTGATCTCCAGTAACCCTTACCTCATCTTCATTTTTCACAGTACCCCTCTGTAAATCTTCGGTACAGGCAAAAGCCTCAGAATCCAACTCATCTGTGGTACCTAATAAATCCCTTACGGTCCCACCATCTTTAACCAAACCTATGTCTGTACCTTCACAAAATTGTAAACATTTTTATAACTCAAGATTTTGATCCATGGACTTCTCTTCCTTCTCTTTCCATAGTCTTCCTTCCTCCTTTGAATTGCAAGCATCCACACTGATTGAAGAAAAAATTTTCCTTCTTTTATGTTGTCTCTTAAAAGCCAAAGCACATTCCTTTATTGTAGCCTTCACAAGAAGCCTTCCTTTCAAAATTCTTACACAACCTTCAAGCTTTCCTGCTTGAAGCACCACCCTCATCAACCTGACTTCTTCCATCAACTGCTAGGTGAGCACTCCCATGATTTACCAAGCTAAAGTTTGGGGAAGACTGCCACGGCAAGGGATTGTTTCTGTGACCCCTACAAATTGAAGAGAGCTCAATTGGAGGCAATGATATATCATTCAAACCATCTGCTAATTGATCTATCAACTTGCCCTCCAAACTCATGTGATCACTTTAAGTGATCATGTGCCATATGATTAGACCTCTCCGACTGGGTTTGGAGACTTGAATCAACCATCCCACTCTGAGTCATTAAAGTTTTAAGACTTAAGACCCACTCACCCACATGTGATCGCTAGGCTCAACCCCACCCAGATCTCTGGGCCCTTGAGCCTTCTCCAATCCTCTAACCATAAAACTAGAAGCTCCCTGTTGGCCCATTTCCAACTGCTTTAAAGTAGCCCCATTCTCTTTTATGACAGGTGGCTCATCCCTCTTGCTATTGGCTAACACCTGCACATAAAACCTCTCTCAAAGCTGCTCTCAACTTCTCGATGAATGCCAACTAAGGACTTTTGGAGCACTAAAACCTTCCTTATGTATGTATATATAAATATATATATATATATTCTGTGATCTGGATTGTCAAAGCAACTATATCCACTTTCTCTTCAAGGAAACCAAGTAAAGCTTTGCTCTTGTCGAAGGGTGTTAACATTATCGACCCTTTCAGCCTAAGAAGATTACTAATAACCTAACCAATTGCAGCCCAACCATCCACCACCTCCTTTACAGAAACCACCCATCAATTCTCCCACTGCTCTCTCCCCTAGTTGAATGTTAACCTTCTTTCTCCAATAAAACTCACCATTGAAAACGTTTTTCTCCTTTGGCTCTTCCCCATTTGAACTTTTCCTGTCATGAGTAACTTTGGACTTCAATTCATTTTCTTTCACCTTCCCCAAAAATCTTGAAAGAAGTTAGAAATCTCTAACTCTTCCTTCAGGGAAATACACTCAAGGTCTGTTTGGTTTGCAGTCAGAATTGGAAATGAAATCCTACGAATCAGAATCGGAATGGTCTATTCCCCCTGCCTATTTGGTTCAGATGGGAATCAGAATCAGCTGGAATGGATTCTCATTCCCAGGGGAGGGGGATTGCCATTCCCTCAAATGGGGTAATGCCATTCCACCAGGAATGGGAATTGGATTCCGATTCTGCCCAACCAAATGGTTGGAATCAGAATGGACCATTCCAATTCCGATTCCAGGCCCCCATTCCCATGAACCAAATGGACCCTCAATGTTGGTCCTCAGACTTGAACCCACATTCTCAGCTTGCCAGCCTGAAATTTTATCATTACACCAAGAAATGGTAAAATATATAGCAATAAACCAAATATCAGCATCAGGATAATCAACAATCCATGTATTCGAATTCAGGATGCACAATCAACCACTCTGTCGTCACAGAACCAATATCAGCAATGATTCATCTATCACTTCGATGCTTTTCTTTCCAAATGCCCTAAACTCTAGAAAATGGAATCACACTCTATAAATTTTTGCTTTCTTTCCAGCACGGATAGTGGGCCAAGATAAGAAAACTTCATAAAGTTGATTTGGATGAGTCGGTGAGATTGAGGATGCCTAAATAAATAACCAGAAGAAGTATGACCAGGCAAAATGTACCACCTGAGAAGTAACAAATTGATGAACCACATCTTCTTCACAACTTTTGCATAAAAAACCTAGGCTTGTTAAATGAAATCTTCTAGATTTCAATTGATTAATTGTTAGAATATCATTCATAGATACTAATCCCAAATACTTTTAATGGAAAATCTTCAACTTGACTTCTAATCAGCACCTCGTACAACTTCACAGTGAACTTGTCATCCACACATTATTTCAACAATTTAGCATCTTCCAATTATGACCTGATCTTTACCTCTTTTAACTTTCAAAGTTTTTGACATACTTCTCTATTTCTCTGTCCAACAATGACCTTCTGAAAATCGGACACCATAGTTGTCAAGGCACCTAGACGATGAAATCTGAAAGTATAAAATCTAAAGATCCCTACCCCTCCCGAGCTACTTTATAAGTTTTTTATACTAACCAGCATACATGTATACTACCTATTAGCAATAAAATCATTCAAATAAGTAACTAAGTATAAGTTTCATATAAAAACATAAAATGCCATCATAAAATACAGCATTTAAATATATTAATATCAATGTTTAATAACCTGTCTCAGAACAACAAAAAAGGGGGAATGCAGCGAAAAAGGAGAGAGAAAAATAAGGAGACGGAACCCATGTTTCGTTCCCAAAAAAAAAAAAAAATCTTAAAAAAAGTAAAGAAAATAAAAATACAGGAGTAAAAGGACGACTTGGACTGTGTTTAAGGGCGCGGAGACCCTGTTTCAGGCCAATAAAAAGGGAGAATGCAGAAAAAAAAAGATAGAGAGAGAGAGAGAGAGAGAGAGAGAGAGAGAGAAATAAGGGGACGGAGCCCCTGTTTCATTACAAAAAAAAAAAAAAAAAACATTTTTAAAAAATAGTGCAAAAAATACAGGAAAATTTAGAAAGTTGGGGCGCAGCCGCTGTTTAAGAAGAAGAAGAAGAAGAAGGGGACAGAGCCCCTGTTTCGTCCCAAAAGTACTTAAAAAATGAAGAAAAATAAAATAACATGAAGATTTGGAGGAGGAAGAGGAGGAGGAAGAGGAGGCGGAGCTCCCTGTTTCGTTCCCAAAATTATTTCTTAAAAAAGTAAGAAGAAAAAAGTAGAAGAAACTTACCTGGAGGTCCCGGACGACTTAGACTGAAACAAATGGAAATTTCTCAGTCCTCGGTCCTCTCTTCTCTTCTTTATTTGTTTAGTCAGAGTGAAGTGTCGAGTGAAATTCTTTGTTAGATTCAGCGAGATCCATGTGATTTCTATACATTTTCATCTCTTACAATAACAGATGTTCAACATTAACTATTTGACAAAATGCTTGTGACTTTGGCTTGGAAGGAGTACAAACCTTTAGTTCAAATTCAGTTCTGCTATTCATCCAAATAATGGACTTCAAACTTCCTGAAAATACTTCTGATCCAATCCATCAAGTCCATTAAAAACCCTAAAACCTACCCACAAAAAATAAATAGTTTTGAGAGTTCTAATATATAGAAAAAAATATACTCGACCTATAACGAATCTATCAAATCAAAGGATAAAAGGTATAAATGAAAAGAGTTTGATAGCAGCAAACGGATACAATGACAGGATCAACGATAAATGATGAAGAAACAGACCCTAAGGAGAAGAATTAACGAAACAAAGACTTGCATATTCTCACAGTAAGCCGGAAATCAGAGAATTGTCCAGACTAGAGTTCATGTAAGATAAAAGTGGAAGCTTGAAATGCAAATGAAATTACGTTCAGCAGAGCGGTTGCATGGATAACGTGGATGGATCATGGGAGAGGGAACCGGAGGCCCGGAGGTGCCCAGTGCAAAAGGGGGAGAACGGATTGGCATCCGTGCGACGAAGATAGGGCCCATTCGCCATTAAAAATTGACCGGCGATCCACTGAGCGCGCTGTCATTGGATATCTGTACCCCTACGTGTCACCCGTTGGACAGAAAATAGATATTTGGTTGTGAATGTTGAAAAAAAAGGTTTTAAAATAATTGGGCTATACTACTCACGGCGACCTCACAGCCGCATCCCGTTTATTAAGAACATCTCCCCTAAATAATAATATAAAATTAAGGAAACATGTTGTCGGGCCGGTACTGTGAGTAGATCCGGATTCGTTTTAAAAGAGTAATGGCAGTGAGGCGGTTGGGTGCAATAGAGGCGAGGCCTAAGCCCGAACACTTCGGATCTGTTATTATAAATTATTCTCACATTCATGGAACGGGATCTATTCGTCACACGGGGGCGCCTAACATGCACATCCGCCGTGCATTGCGAACATCTTCCATAAATAATAACTTATAAATAAGGGAGATGTTCCCAATATATGGTACGATGTGCATGTGAGGCGCCCTATGTGAGGAGTAGATCTGTTCTTCACATTGATACCTACACAACGACAAGATCGAATCTACTCCTCACATTCGTATCCTATCATGTATTGGGAATATCTTTCGCACTTGTAAATTATTTTTCACGGAAGATGTTCTGAATGCACGGTGGATGTGCATATGAGGCGCCCTAGTGTGAGGAGCAGATCCCATTCCTCATGGAACACTATTGCCGTGTATTGAGAATATTTCCTCGTGAATGACAAAGAAGGTATATTAAGCCCAAGGCCTAAGCCTTAAAAAATAAAATTTCATGTATATAAACAATAAAATACCAAAAAAATAAATAAAAGAGATATGAAAAACATAAAATTATGATTTCGTATGGCTTATTTGATGTATTAGACATATGTTTATGGTCTGTTAGATTTGTTTTATGTGATTTTTTCTTAAAAACAATTTTTTTGGAAATTTTATAAAAAAATTGACAAGGTAAAAAAAAAATAAAGTATTCCTATAGGAAATTGACCAAGGCATTGTTTGAACAGACTTCTACTTTTAATTTTAAAAATATCAAAGTATAAGGTACATAAAATACTTTTACTTTGGTATTTTTGCTTTGAAAACCGTTTGGGTAAAAAAAATTGAAAAGTATATTTTCCAAAACATTAGTACCATTTTTTGTTTGACAAAAACACGTCCATTTTTACTTTCGATGATTTTGGGGTTCGAGATTCATAATAGCAGTCCAACTCTAGCAACAAGCGGAAGTAGGGTCAAGAGTTTTATTGAAGGATGGTCACATGTGACCACCTGTTCACACGAAAACAAAAGCACAATTTTGCCAAAAGCACGAAGTATAAAAAGTTGACTTCATGTTTTTGGGGTTTTTCATACTTTTAAAAGTATAAAAACAAAAGGTATAAATTACATAATACAAATGCTATGTCATGTTTTTCATACTTTCATAGATTCAAAAGTAGAAAGTGTTTTATAAAATTCTATCCAAATAAGACCTAACTCTATCCTTATTGTTTACATACCTCAAAGTTTTTTGATAATTAATATTATCCTTAAGTACTAATGTAAAAAAATAATATATCAAATTTGCCCTTCAATGTTTTTCAAATTTTCAAAATAAAATAAAATCCAACTAATAAAAAAATTTTAGGAAAATGAAAAACAGATCGTTGCTCTATCTCCGTCTTCACCTCTACCTCCGCTTCATCTCCATCTCTATCTTTGCCTCTGTCTCCATCCGCGTCCTTCTTGTTGTTCTTCCTCAACAACCCGACGACAATGTTTTCATGGGATTTTCCTTGGCTTCCTGCTTTCCATCCGCACCACAGGCGGATGCGCGGTAGAATTCGTGGTGGTGCATCAAGATTCCAACCGAGAGAAGGCAGCCTTTAGAAGCAACATGTTTCGGAGAGCTTTGCATGGAAGCTTTCTTAGAACACGAAGGGGCTTTCTTGTGCTCTTTTATGTGAAAGACGATATTAAGATGACAAAACTCTTTTTTTTTCCTTTTTCAGAAGCAACCACGCTATTTACGTCCAAAAATTTGGGTCATCCAATGTTTTGATGACTAATTTTGCTTCCTGTGAATGAAGCTACTGTTATGTGATTTAATGGCCAACCTGAATTAGTGATCAGATGAAGCTGACCCATATGAAAGACGACTTTGAAAGTAGGTTTAAGCTCACGATGAACAAGCTTTACGCATGGAAAGCCTCACGATGAATAATTAAGGATTACAAAAAAGCCTCACGTCACAATCTTTAGCTATTTCACATTTCCACTTACTCCTTAAGCTACTACTGTACTTCTCCTCGCCAATAGACCCCTTTTCCGAATAAGGTGATGGAAGCGGAAGAGGTGAGGATGTTCGACTCAACCCCTCCGACTCGGAAAGTAGATGATATGCACTCACCTCATCTCTCCTGCCGCTCCTCGTTCGTTTTCTCCACCAAATAACCAAATAGGAAGTTCTAGAATCAAAGGAAAGGAGGAGTTATCAGAGATTGGAATTAACGGTAATGAAAGTTTTAAATCATTATTAGAAAACTTAAGGATATTTTAAGAAAATATATAAATATTAAGGATAGAGTTAGTCAGTTTCCTAAAAAGAAATTTGCCTATAAATTAATAACAAAGACCAATTAAAATAAAAAAGAAAAAAAAATCAAAGAGGTAATTGGTGCGGAATGGGATTATTTGCTTTAGCATTTTTATACAATTAACCATCGAAGCGGTTGATGCAGCTCGACCCACCAGCAAAGCCTTGTCTGGTGAAGTTCATTCTCACCGTCTGACCCTCTGCCTATCAATGGATGTTCAATAAAACTACTCAACCAATGACTAACAAGCCCTAATTCTATTTCTGTCCTTTTTGCCTTAATTTCATTTATTACCCTTGTTTGAACATTGATAGGGAATCTATTTGAAGCTTAGGCCTTTGATAATACAAGGTGAAAGGCTGAAGGCATAGGATTCAAGAAACTTAATTCATGCTGGAGATAAAATCTATCAAAGGCGAGGCGCTCGCCTTTTGTTCATGCTCGCCTTAAGGCATAGGCCTTTAGCCTCGCTTAGTTAGCCATTTAAAACTATGGGGAGAAAATAAGAGCTAGGGGAGAAAACAAGTCACTCAGTCCATTGGTTATGATTTTGTGAAGATCTAAAAGAATGAGATAAATAGTTTTAGGTGGTGTGGTATTTGGGACCAATGTTGCATTTTTTTTTTTTTGTGTTTTAGAGGAGTGAAAAGGATTAAAGGAATAGTTGAGGTGTTGTTTTGTTTTACTGGTATGTCAATGCAGTGAAAAGGGCATGAGCAGGATGAAAAGGAAGTGAATAAATAGGTCTCATCTCTCTCTCTCTCTCTCTCTAAAGGCATGGTACCGGAAGAGCTTTGGCCAATCAAAGCACCCCCATGAATTGTGATTAATACCACTTGATTGGTTGCCTCTTTCTTTTTTTTCTAGTGGCTAATGCAGAATAACCTTTTTAAGAACATTGAATAGTCTTGCATGGAACAAATAAATGAGCTCTATTTGATCAAATTTTGTTTTCTATGGAGAGAATTGTTAGGGGTACTTTTGGATCAAACAATTATGGGCTTATGCCTTTTAACATTTTCCACTAAATTTAGGTGATCATGTTACTATTTTCAGATGGTAAAACAAAAAATGTCGATTAAGTAAATGGGTTGCAGAGTATAAAGGGTGTTTTAGTACAATGAACACTATATGATAGATTTAAGTAAATTTGTGAAACTGTAGAGGGTGTTCTAATAAATGACCCATAAATAAATAATATCATAATATATTAATAGGTATTGTTTTCTTTTTCTTGAAACTTAGCAAGACTTATGGACCACCAATTTCGTGCAATTGAATATTTTTTAATATATAATAATATAAAATAAAATACACATTATATGTTAGTGGATTGAATCAGATTTTTTTGTCCTATATTGAATCAAAGGGTGGTTCAAATTCAATCTAATAAGCAAACAGATTGTATTTCTTGATCCGATTTGATTCGATAATCTGCTAAGGGATATTTCAAATCGGGCGGATTGAGATCAAATCCAAATTGGATCATGATTTGATTCACTTGCACCCCTAAAACATAAGGGTAAAATATAAAAACTTCCCCTAGGGTTTTTGACAATCATAAACCTCACTTAAGGTTCCACTTTAACAAAAACCTATCTTGCAGCTTTGAAAAAACCTGCAACTACCTCCTTTATGTCATTGCCCCATACAGAAAAAACATTTGCCCAATGAATTAGTTTTTATGAAATACCCATTTTACCCTTATGTCCATCAATTTAGATGGAGATTTACTAAAATATCCCTAAAATAACTTTTAACTTGCATCACCCATTTCCCCGGGAGAGATTCCTCGTTTCATCCTTTCACTCTCCACTGTAACACTCCATCCAATTGACAGGGGCAACAATCACCCTAGAGAAAGAAGACAAAGTTGGCCACTATAAATTTTATAGAATGTAGGTGGTTCACATGAAACTTTAGTAGGAATCTTATATGCTATAGAAGCCATATAAATCAGATTCGAGGGTTTTTCTAGTTCTCTATCCACTCATTTGATGCCTACTTTGACATCTATCACACAATTGTTGACATGTTAAGAAAACGGCTAAAGAAGGAAGCTATATAATTTGAAGGGTGGTAATTGCATGTTTTTCAAAATTACATGGAAGTTTTTGTTAGAGTGAAACCTTGGGGGAGGTTTTATGATTGTTGGAAACCTCAAGAGAGGTTTTTATATTTTACCCTTAAAAAGACTTTCATACATGGCCAACTCATCCATTCTCAACCAAACTCGGACAAGCCTTGGGTGTCTATCTGGATAACCTAGCTGGATAAGAATTGAATTGTTGGGTTTAAAGCTTCGGGGAGGAAGGCCCCTAATTCAGAGGTTGCCTATAAGCTTGAAGAAGGCCATGCAAGAATTGGTTATGTGCTAAGAGACTGTAGAGGAAGAAACCTTTGGGTGGATAATGCTGTCTCGAGGTGTAGCTTGGTTGTGGAGGCTAAGAGTCTTGCTATTAGCTGAGCTAAAATCTCTTGCAAGAAAAAACTCGGTGCACACAGAATCCAATCACACATTGGGGATATTTCCTGTACATGTATCATAGGGAGATGTTCCTAATGTGAGTTTTACCCTTGCTTTTCAGAGTGCGTGCAAAGTTTTTTTTTAGGAGATCCCATTGCCCATTAGATTGGGTGTTTGAGAAGCTAAGTTCTTGGGATGTTTCATTATGATGGGATTTCTTGCAAGTAAAAACTCTACACATACTTTGAAAAGCATGGGAATCCAATTGCACATTAGGAACATGCACAGAGTTTTACCTACAGAAGACCCAAGAATTGATTCTTTGGTGGCAACCCAGGGTTTGCAAGAGCCCAACAGAAGTAGCTTCTTGGCCCTTCCTTGTTTTAAATGACATTTGGGCCTTAGCCCAACTCTATTCCAAATGTTTCCAACATGTTCCTTCGGCTACAAATGAGTTGGCCTATGCTATAGCCAATTGGGCTTTGTCTAGGGAGGGAGGCACAATCTTCTCTTATTGTGAGTGGGTTGTTCATCTAGCCCATCAAGATTGTTGGATTTTAGTCTCATTACGAATTAAATCCAATGGAGTTTGATTGATCAATTACATGAAGAAACACACTTGCACACATATATTGGAAAATAATGTTTTCTCTTATTAAAATCAGTTTTCTATTTGTCCTACATTGGAAAATTACTAGACTTGTTTTAAGTTTTTAAATAGGAACTCATTTACACTCCTTAGAAATATAAAGAGTAGAGCATGGATGCATGCTACCGCACAATGCGCGCGCATGCGTGTGTGTGGTGCAATGAACCACTTTAGAGGCATACTTTGTGTGATCCATGTAAGGCGACAGATTTTTGGTGTAAGGCTGACCGTTGATGATTTCAACGGTCACGATCCGATTGGGTGTGATCAAAATGCACTATTCAAAGTTAATAGTCATTTACTATTAACTACCTTTTAACAGTCACAATGTTTGAAATTGTGACTATTCAAAGAGCCTTTTCTGAACCTGCACCCTCCTCTTTTCCATGACTTTTCATAAACTATTTAAGGAATGTGAATCAAGCAATTGAACATAAGTTTTCGAAAATCACTTTTGTCTCTCTTAGTTCAATCTGCTACTGTCTCATATAGAAGGTTTCTTCAGAGACTCTTCAACTTTGTTGGTCGTAGATTCTCTCATAAGGCTCTGTTGTATCCTGTGAACGAATTTTCCTATAACCCAACAGCAAACTTAGTAAAACTGAGTAGGGAAAATAATGTTCTAAAGATAACGTCTTCAGGCATGCCTCAAAACGCTTCTCCTTCAAGTTTCTATAACCCCATTTTACCAACAATTTTAGAACGTTATTTTGCAATAGAGGCAGAAGCAAGCATAACTTCGATCAAGATGATGAACTAAAACCTTGTTTGACTTGACCAGTTCGATAGAGCAAATGTTAGTTGATGGCAAGGCAAGATCTTCTTTCTGACCACACTGAAATTATACTATTTATTTGATCTGAATCAGCAACCTCTTCTAGAACCCACTAACAAAGACACTAAAAGGCTAAAGAAGGAAAGATCAAAACAAGAAGAGGATTCACTTTTGTGTTGATGACTATTGAATGCCTTATCAGACCGGCTTTACAACTTCTATAAGGAACTCTTATCTCCATAAAAAATTTGGAAGGCTTTGGATTTCAAGTACAATGTTCAAGAAGTAGGTACGGACAAATATCTTATTGTAGAATACTTTGACTTCATCATGAACGACCATAAGCCCATATTGGAGCAAGTTCACGAACTACAAGTGATAGTTAACAGAATTTGATCCTTCGACATCATCCTTCTTGAATCTTTCCAAGTGGAAGCAATAATTGACAAACTCTCATCATCTTGTAAGGATTACAAGAAGAAGCTTTTGCATAAAGCAAAAGAATTTACCTTGGAGCAAATTCAACAACACCTTCGTATTAAAGAAGAGTTTCGGATTAGAGACAGTAGGGATAAGACCCTAGCTTGTATGCTGAAGTCTAAGGTAAACTTTGTGGAAAATATATTAAAAAAGATTAATCATGCATTATAAGTAAAGAAGAAGGACCGGAACTTCAAGAAGAGAAACAATAAGAAAGAGTCCTACTATGTTTATGGAAAGAAGGGGCACTATGCCGAAGTCTAACGACATCAGAAATGTGGAACCAAGCCTACAAACATGATGGAAGACAATCTAGTGGCCATGACCGCTAAAGTGAGTATGGTAGAATCATCTTCTGGATAGTGATTTGGTTCAGGCGCCATAGTCCATGTTTGCAAGACAAGTCCTTATTTAAGACGTATGAAGAAGTGCTGGTGGCCAAAATGTACAAATGAGAAACCAAACATGTGCCAAAATTGTTGGAAGAGATAACCTGGAATTGAACTTACCTCTTGAAAAACACCAACCCTCTTGAATGTTCTCCATGTTCCTTACAATAGAAAGAAATTGGTCTCAATAAATATTGTCTGCAAGAGGGGATTTAAAGTTTTATTTGAATCCAACAAGCTAATCCTATCTAAAAATGGGATGTTTGTTGGAAAGGGATATGGTTGTAATGGTATGTTCAAATTGAGTATTAAGGAAGAAAAAATGTTTTGCTTATATTGTTGATTATTTGTCTTTATGGCATGATAGATTAGTACACTTGAATTTTAGATCCATAAAGAACATGAGTAAACTTGGTTCAATTACATATAGTAACGAATTAAATGATAAATGTAAGATGTGCGTAAAATCTAAAATGGCCAAGAATCATTTCCCAGTGTTGAGAGAAATTCTCAACTTCTAGAACTAATTCATTTTAACATCTATAAACTAAATGATGTATTAACTAGAAGAGGCAAAAGATATTTCATAACTTTTATTGATGTTTTTTCAAGATACACTTATTTCTATCTTATGAGAACTAAGGATAAAGCCTTTGACATGTTTAAACAATACAAAACTGAAGTTAAAAATCAATTGAAAAGGAAAATTAAAATACTCAGAAATGATAGGAGTATTGAGTACTTTAAGAATGGGTTTAATTACTTTTGTGAAGAATTTGAAATAATACATCAATGCTCTGCTCCCTATACCCCTCAACAGAATGGCTTGGCCGAAAGGAAAAATAAAACTCTTACAGAAATGATAAGCTATATGCTGATGAAAGCTAATGCCACCACTAAACCTGTGGGGGGAAGCACTCCTAACAGTTTGCCATTTACATAACATGATTGTTTCTAGAGTTAATAGCTTAGCATACCTAAAAGTATGGAGGTATTTAGCATATTACAGAGTTCTAGACTCTAAAAGAACCAAATTAGGATTCAGAGCAAAAAGAAATATGTTTGTTGAATATGCAGAATATAGCAAAGCCTATAGGCTTATAAATTTGGAGTCCAACAAGAAAAATGACAAAAACTCAACAGGAAAAATTCAGATCTCAATACCTATTGATAACAATGTGATTGAAAGAAGAAATGACACAACTATAACATGTATAGTAGAACCCAAAAGAAGTAAAAGATAAAGAATAGAAAAATACTTAGGTTCTGATTTTATCTCTACTCAATCAATTGTGTTCTTGTTTAGGCTGATAGAGAAAATGTTTTAAATAAGATACCAATTACAAGGATCAAAATTTTGTCACGTATCAGCCCGTATCAACTTATATGTATCGTATCAGAGCCCTCTCGATATGCCCCTGTAGGGGGTGTTTCGGGTTAACGAGTGGTTCAGGGGGTAGACCGGCCCCTTTGAACTAGTTTCAGAAACAATAGTACCGATATAGGTTGATACGTTCTATCGACATATCGGCATGTATCGATATTTGGAACCTTGACCCATTGTATTAAACATTGAAAATAATCCAAAAACCTACAATGAGGTCGTGACCTCTGGAGATGCTGCCTTTTGGAAGGAAGCTATAAATGATGAATGAATTCAATAATGTAAATGGGTGTTTATAAGAAAGTACAACATTGATGAAACTGTAAAAACTTTTAAGGCTAGATTAGTAGCCAAAGGATTTAGTCAAAATGAAAGGGTTGACTACTTAATTTAACACCTATGTGCTAGTGGCTAGAACAATTTTTATAGCACTAGCATCTATTTATCACTTATCTGTTCATCAAATGAATGTTAAAACTGTTTTCTTAAATGGTGATTTAAATGAAAAGTCTACACGGAACAACTAGAGGGATTTGTCCTTCTTGGAAATGAGAAGAAAGTCTATAAACTAGTTAAATCAAGTGTGATTAGGAGGCACTATTCAAAGTTATCAGTCACAATGTTTAAAATTGTGATTGTTCAAAGAGCATTATCTGAACAACACCTTCTTCTTCACCACGACTCTTCATAAATTATTTAAGTAATATTAATTAAGCAATTGAACACAATGATATATACACTAAAATCAAATCACCTTTGGCGTTTGCATGTAATTAAAATAGGAACGCAAGGCAGCAATTCTTAACATGCCCTCAATCGAGGCAAACTTTGATGTTATTTGGTGTATGGGTGCTTCGTTTCAATGTTTGTGGTTGAATTTAACATTGGAAATTGAGAAAATAAAGTATTTTCGTGCATAAAAATGTGGTTTTAAACACATAAGTGAGCACCACTAGGTGCCACCAAATGCCACATAAGTCAGATCGAAACCACCCCCCTTGTTGAGGGCATACCATTTTGAGGCTTCTTCTAATACCACAATGGACCAAGGTTCAGAGAACTGCGACGCTCAGTGCTCAAAAATCAAGTATCAGGTATGTGAGCATATCAATACACTTTACTTTTTTAGTTTTTAGGTTTGACAATCTGCAGATGGGTATGGTTAGATGATCATTACCATTTAAATGTATTAAATCTACCTAACTCAAGTGTTGCATATTGGTGACATTGAAAATAGATACATATCGTATGAACCTTGTAATGTACAACCTAGTAGATGTTTAGTTGGAGGAATTGGTTTGCTAATTTCAATTTATAATTTTGTCATATCATCCAATTCCCCAAATTGTGAAAAAAAAATCCCATTAGATAAGACTGATCTGTCAAAAGCCAAAAAGGAAATTAATCATTCTCAGTTTTCAAATTCGAGTCAATCTCCAAAGCTTACAATTTGCTTGAAAAATCAGGGGTGGTTCTCAAATTGATTTCTATCAGGGTAGTAGCATGTCTAGGGCAATGATGTGCAAACTGATAATGTTATGACAGTAAATGTTTACAGGAAAAATCACCTCATCGGCCTTATATACCGGAAAGATATGATACCTGAAAAGCTTTACCCAAGCAGAAACCTGGGAGAACTTTGGCTGCACGTTCTGATGGGTGTGGGGTAAAAGAAAAGAACGTTTGCAATCAATATTCTTATAGCCAAAAAGACTAAGGGACAAGATGCTCTCAAACATCCTAAACAACAGAGTTTTTCTTAGAAACCCACATGCATTTGAAATTTTGAATGAATGCCAATCATTCGCGCATGCCCGCTGGCTTCGCATCAACGGAGTTGATGGTTTCTATTGGATTTTCCAAACATTCAAATCAACCTTTCATTTCCTTATTTCCTTCCAGGTAACAAGAGATGCTTGCCTTCTAAGCATCTCCACTAAAAGATGGACATGCAAAAGGATGGATTGCTCCTTGAATCTTGAAGAGATAATTGAGGGTGTTTGGGTTGTTTAAAAGAGAGTTTTTTTAATTATTAAAGCTCAGTTTGGAAGGAGTATAAATGCAAATATGTAGAGTGCTATTTTGTATTATTTTATATATATTTATAGTATAAATATTTGTATTTACACTCTTTCCAAACTGAGCCTAATAAATATTTACACTCTTTCCAAACTGAGCCTAATAAACAATGGCTTGTTCAGGAACCACAAACAACAGCAATTGGTAATTTTTCCCTTCATTTCGGGCCATACTCGAGTTTGTGATCGGATATCGTTTGCGGACACATCTTTCATTCATTGAATCACTGAAATAAAAGAGATCGCTCGGTGAAGAGGTACTAGTACTCACAACTAAAGCCATTCTTTTCTTGACTGTGAAATTTAGCCACGTGCCTACAGAAATGAGTAAAAGTTCAAATAAGAATGCCACGGAATATTTAATTTCAATCACGGCACAAATGCACAATGAATAACAGAACAACATCATGGCACAATGAATAGAACCAACTCTACACTTAGGGCTCCAAATACATGCTAAAACCAAGAGACTAATAATAGTATCGGTATGCCATTGGATTAATATAGAAAAAAAATATCAAGGAGATGTTCTGCTAGACGGGTTGTTTAACAGAGGAATACAAATGATCCAGTTGGCTTTCCAGTGCCAATGTGGTTGGGGGGTCTCAAAAGGGAGCCATTTGCTCCTTTCATTCTCTATTCATGCAGAAAATTTCAGATTAAAAATTTAAAATCACCTTGTCATGCTTCCAAGGAAAGCACTTCTTTAAATTTCAATTCTTAATTGAAAAAAAAAAGAGTTTAGCTTTGGATCAATGTTGCAAGACTCGGACTGGACTAAAATCAGTATGCTCACTGGAACATTTTTTTTTCCAGTTAACTGGATGGTTACCCGTTCAACCCATAAAAACCATCATTTAACTGGGACCTGAAAAGGTCACTGGGTCACCGGGGCAGCAGTTCAACTGTCTGGCCTGGTGAGTCCTACAACACTGCTATTAAGGGGGAACATGTGACAGATTCAAAGAATCCCTTACGAGTTACGGCCTTGCCCAAAATTGACCCATCTGTGATTTAAGAAACTTTTCTCCTATTATTAACAGAAAAGTAGCAATATTTGCATTGAACCCACAGACCACTATTCAGTGCTGGAAAAGCCAAAATAAAGGACGCAAGACTTGAAATTTCTAGAAGATGACAAAGTACTAAATACAACAATTTTTTATGGCAAGCAAAGTGACTAAATAAGAGACCATAAAAGAATTGATTGGTAATGATTAAATGAACCGAAAATTTTGAAACTTGGTGGAATACATAAATTCTTCATGTGTTTTGCATGGACAGAGTTGCATGCAAACATCCGCACAAAGCTGACATTTTATTGAAGGATCTCTTCCCCGCAAAATATTAGATGTAATAAGGCTATAGTTTACAAACACATCCGTCTTAATGTGAGAAGGAAACAGAAAGGTTATAAATGGAAATATCTTGACTGTATCAAGATCATTCTCGAAAACATTCTGGAGGATTCCAATGAGGCACCTCCTCCAAGCTGAAATCGTAAGTTACAAAAAGGAAAAAATGAAAGAATAAAAGAAAAAATGGATGAGACAAAAGGACAAAACATCTCAAACAATGATTACAATATTCCGTCTACAATGATAACTAGCACCAAGTAAACAAAGAATCAGCTGATGTTTGGGCCTGCAAACACTCACCTGGAGTCTCAAAAGCTTTCAAGCCGAATTGGTTATTTGAGGATGTTTAGTTTCTTTTCTAGACAATAAAAATGATGCATCTCCTCTACTGAACTATATCAGCAACCAGCAGCCTTCAGAAAGTTATCATATGGACTTGATGCTGGCAACCTGAAGTTGGAATGATGTTGGTACTCAACTGCACACAACATTGGAGTAGTGCCAACTGATGATTTGCATCCTTTTGCACTTAAATCATGATCAAGGAAAGGATTACCGGTCTGCAGGTTCAAATTCTTCTCTAGTATTAGATACCTTATCTAGGAAGACTGCATATTTTTATGTAAATATGCATGCAAAGCAGATATGCTTTATGAATGCATGGGTCATATATGTGTGTATGCAGGCGAATAGGTGTGTGATGATATAAATCAAGGAAACATAAATAATATAAGTACCAGAGGTAAACCCATGTCAACATGGGAATGAGATGATATTGTTTTTGCTTCGTTGTGATCTTGTACAGAGATGCTAATTAAATTTTCTAGTTTCTGTTGAGCAGTCGTGAAAGTTGACAGTTTTTTCTGTTTTCCCTTCAAAAGGGTCTCACAATGTAAGGCTGTTTCCGTATATGGTACATCAGGTGTGGTTGACACTGAAAATCTTCCAACTTGACGTGCTGTATCCAGGACCTGTACACATTTCACCCACTTGAGCACAAGGTATGACATAGATTAAATTCAAACAAGTGATAACTAGGATTTAATTATCCATTCTGATTGGTTTGTTCACCAATTGGTGATCTCTTATAAATGTTACACATTTTATCCAATAGTAAAAAACAAGGTTTTAAAAGGCTAAAGGTGTAGCTGAGGCATAATGACTTGAGAAGGTGATGCATAAGCCTCAAAAATTAAAAAAAAAAAAAGATTAACTAAAGTTTATAGTATGCTTCCTGATTTGTCTTTTCATGCTGAACAGAACAGAATAATGAAATAAGATTCATGTAGCTGACCTCATATAGTTGGGACAAAGCTTAAACGATGATGTCTTCTTGTCTTTGAAACTAAATTTATATTGTCATATGCAAAGAAATAATTATACAGGGTGGAGTATGTGGGTACTTATCAGAATAAGTAAAAGATGAAATGAAACGACAAGGAAGAGAAGGGAGGAATGGTGTATAGGACAGGAGGAGGGGGGATGGGATGTGAGAGAAGGGAAATCCCACATTGGTTAGAGGAAAAAGAACTCTAACTAATCTTCCATCTATACAATCCCCCGATTTCCATTCTACATTGTCCTTATGAAGTTGGATTGCCCAGATTTTGCAGTACCAAAATTGAAGAATGCAGATTTAAGGCAAATCATCCTTCTGAATTTAAGGATCAATAGAGAGTGGGAAGATCACTCTAGTGTGATAAAGTTTGGGACACTTGCATGTGAGTGTTGGATCTAGAGGTGCAACTTTTCCGGGTTAGGGTTGGGATTTTGTCAAAATTTCAATAGGCCCAACCCGAAACCCGAGCCCGAAATAGTGTAAACTGTTAACTCGGAAGAACCCAACTTGCACCCCTAGTTGGATCCTTTTCGTAGATAAAATATAGAGAACTATACTATCTAGAGCTTATACTTTACAAGTATTTTAACTTTGTGGTTGTCGAGCCTTTGTTCATGACTTGTCTCCTTCCCGTGGTAAGTTGGATCCTTGGTCTATTCCGTGTATCTTCCTTGGGTATCTCTATTCTCAAAAGGGTTACCGGTGCTTTAATCCCGTCAGTCATAAGTACTTTGTTTCTATGGATGTTTCCTTTTTTTTTTTTTGAGTCTGAACCCTTCTATCCTACTTTTCCTTAGGGGGAGTGTAATACAAAAGAGGAGAATTAGGTTTGTCAGGTCCATCTCCCTTCCATTCCGAATCATGCTCCTTTTTGTGTCTTCCTGCGTAAGCATTGTAGAGATCAATAATGTTCTATAGATGTGGAGTTGTCGGATACTAAGCAACTGACACTGTCAGAAACCTAGGAGGTAAGTCCAATTGAGCCAGGTACCCTTGTTCCTATTGATTCCTCTATTCTCGTTTTAGTTGTTGATTGTGTGGATGACCTCGACATTCCTATTTCCCAAAGAAAGGGTGTGGAGTCATGCACTACCAAACATCCCATTGCCCATTATATGTCTTATGACCACATTTCTCCCTCTTATCATGCATTCTTGTTTGCCATTGACAGTATCCCCATACCCAAAAAAGTGTGGTTGAGGACTTGAAAGTACCCTGAATGGACAGATGCTAAGAAGGAGGAAATTAATGCTCTCTACAAGAATCATACTTGGGATTTGGTGGATCTTCCAAATGGAAAAGACCTAGTGGGGTGTAAATGGGTATTCACAGTAAAGCACAAGGCAGATGGGAGTAGAAAGGTACAAAGCAAGGCTGGTAGCAAAGGGGTACATTCAAGTGTATGGTGTTGATTATGATGAGACATTTGCACTAGAAACAAAAATGAATTCAGTTCAGGTTCTTCTATCATTAGTTGCAAATCTAGATTGGGAGTTGCACCAAATTGATGTTAAAAATGCCTTCTTGAATGGTGATTTGGAAGAGGAGGTATATATGGTTCATCCATCTTTTTTTTATCAGTTCAACCATTGGGTTTCTATGCCAAAGGAAGTGAAAATAAGGTGTACAGGTTGAGGAAGTCTCTATATGGCCTAAAGCAATCACCCCGAGCATGTTTCATTAGGTTTTATACGTTGGTCCAGCAAGTAGGGTTCAGATAATGCTAGTTTGATCATACTCTCTTTGTCAAGACATGTCAAGGGTAGGTTGCAGTGTTGATAGTGTATGTGGATGACATCATCATTAGAGGGAATTAGGGCTCTGAAATACAGAAGTTGAAAGAGTTCTTAGCCTCCCAATTTAATGTGAAAGATATGGGACCCCTAAAGTATTACCTTGGGATTGAGGTTGCCCGCTCACAAAAGTATATCTTCATTTCTCAAAGGAAGTACATCCTAGATCTCTTACAAGACATAGACAAACTAGATGCAAAATTAGTTGATACCCCTATGGATGTTAATCATAAATTAGGGGATTGTGATGGTGAACCCTTGAAATATGTGGAACAGTTCCAAAGACTAGTGGGATGTATCTTTCTATGGCACACCCTGATATTGCTTATGTTGTTGGGGTTCTAAGCCAATTCATACAATCACCTAAAGTACTACACTTGGAGGCTACTAAGAGGATTCTTAGGTATTTAAATAAGTATCTAGGAACTGGTTTGCTATTTGAAGGTGGAAATTTATACAAGTGCTGATTAGGAAGGTGTTGTGGGTGATAGAAAATCCACAAGTGGGTATTGTACCTTTGTGGGTGGAAACTTAGTGACGTGAAGAAGTAAGAAACAGAGTGTGGTTGCGAGGTCAAGTGCTGAAGCTGAGTATAGAGCTATGGATGGGGTGGTTGAGGTGCTTTGGTTAAAGAATTTGCTAGGAGAGCTTGGTTTTAATGTTGATAGTCCTATGCCCCTCTATTGTGATAACAAGGCAGCTATAAGTATTGCAACTAACCCCGTTCTTCATGATAGGACAAAGCACATTGAGGTGGATAAACACTTCATAAGAGAGAAGCTTGAGAAGGGTGAAATCTGCACCCTATGTTAACTCCAAGGAGCAATTGGTTGATGTTCTTACAAAAGGACTTCCATGTTTGTGACACAATGAACTATGTGACAAGTTGGGCATGATTGACATACACAACCCAACTTGAGGAGTTTGCTAGTTTGTTCTCTCTGTTACATGTTGTTAGCATGTCATTTTCTTTTATTTTTTCCCGTTCTTTTAATTAAGTGAGATACCCGGGGACCTCCTATCATCAACTAAGGATCTAGCCATACAATCTACTTCTTACTCCATGAAACAATGTTCCCTATCACCATAGTACGATCAAGGTTTGAAATGTTGACGTCGATGGAAATGTCGGTCATCCAAATATAAGATACATGTCAGAAATGTCGGAAATATCATATGGAAATATTGTAAAAATTATAGATATGGTGGAAACATTGTAAAATATGCAAAATATAGAATGGTATTTTATGAAACGACAAAATAAGCATAGGCACACCTTTTTAAATTATTATCTTATTCCAAATCATTAGATGAAGCTAAGAAACTAAGGTTACAAACAAAAGAGTACGTTTCAAAGTTGCTAAGATTCAGATCTTCATGATAAAATGAGTTAAAGAAAAATTTAAACTCATAGAAAATGTAAATAGTTGCAATAGATCAACCAAATAATCTATTACACAAATAAAAACTAATATTTAACTTTGTGTTTGAAATGAAATAATGAATATTGAGTTAGATCAAAGTGGTAACCATATAAGTTAGGTGGACAATAACTTGTTACTTCACATACCTAAAATATTGTCACCAACTTATGTTATAATACTATCTCTTGTATTCCACATAGTATTAGTAGTGTTCATTGGGGAATATGTCAATTTTAGTAAAATTTCATGTTACCACCCATAGACGTGGAAATGAAAATATGTTGTGGAAGCTATCTCTTGTACTCCACAATATTGGTAGTGTTCATTGGGGAAATGTCGATTCCAATAAAATTTCGTGTCACTACCCATGGAAATGGAAATATTAGGGAAGTTAGGGACATTTTAAACCATGAGTACAATAGCCTGAGGTAGACCTTCTATCATCAATACATCAAATCCAGTCTGCATCAGTGTATGCTTATAGTTTCATGTGCCCATGCGTAGCAAACAAGATACCCTTCCCTGGAGTACCTTTTAGATAACACAGGATCCTTTCTACAGCAACCAAATGACTATCTCGAGGAGAATGCATAAACTGACTAATAAACTCACTGCATAGGAGATATTTGGCCAGGTCATGCAGAGATACAACAACTTTCCAAGTAGTCTCTGGAACACTCCCCAACAGTTCGCCATCAATAGCTGAGAGCTTGTGATTCAAGTTTATAGGTGTAGAAGCCAGTTTAGCACCAAGTTTTCCAGTCTCAGTGAGGAGATCAAGAATATACTTACGTTGAAAAATGAAGATACCATCCTTGGACCGAGCAACTTTAATTCCCAGGAAATATTTGAGTTCACCAAAGTCTTTAATCTCAAATTCAGTGCTAAGAAACCTTTTAAGGTTACACACTTCCTGTGCGTCATCACCAGTAACCATAATGTCATCAATATAAATAATAAGTAGGGTCCCCAAGGAATCTCTCCTCTTAACAAATAAAGTATGATCAGAATGAGTCTGTGTGTAGCCAAAGGTAATAATGGCATCCTGGAATCTCTTAAACTAGACTCTAGGAGACTGTTTGAGGCCATAAAGGGACTTCTTCAATTTACACACTTTCCCTTTCATTTCTTTCCCATACATCCCTGGAGGTAAAGTCATATAAATTTCTTCATGTAAATCTCCATTTAAGAATGCATTTTTTTTTACATCAAATAGCAAAACCCAAACTAATGCCATTTTAGCTACAAGAGCAAAGGTCTCCAGGCAATCAACACCATACATTGAGTGTAACCTTTAGCAACCAGTCGAGCCTTATATCTCTCAATAGTACCATCAAAATGGTACTTAATAGTGAAGACCCATTTACAACCAATCAGTTCCTTATCCTCAGTCAAGTCCACAAGGTCCCAGGTACTGTTCTTATGCAAAGCATCTATCTCAGTCATCATAGCATCCCTCCATTTTGGTTTAGATAAGGCTTTTGGGACAGACTTAGGAATAACATGTGTAGAAATAGAGGCAAAGAAGGAATAACAGGTTGGGAAAAAACGACTATAAGACGGGTGTTTGGAGATGCAATGAGTTGTACACTTTCGTTTGCCTTTTCAAAGGGCAATAGGAAGGTCAAGATCTGGGAAGGTATTAGTGGGAGTAAAAGAGGAGGATTGACCTGTTACCTCAGTAGTGAGGGAGGTGCATGAGGTTCAGTTGAAAGAGGGAAAATAACTTGCTCATACTTGAGTCTTTGTCTTTGGTACCACCTCTGGACAATGGGATAAGAAGTGAAAGTGGGAGGATGAGTTGGAGGAGGGGGGGGGGGGGGGGGGGGGGGGGGGGGGGGGGGGGGGGGGAGTAGGAACACTTGAAGAAGACTCAATGGCAGGGGATCCAACAAAAGTAGACAATTCAGTGGAAGATTCAAGAGGAACCGGGAGAGGAACAACTGGTGACATAACAAACAACTCCTTAGAATGCTCCCCCTCAGGAGAAGTTGCAAAGAAAGGGATAGACTTTGCAAATGTGACACCATAGAAACAAAACAAGTGCCATGCACAAGATCATAACAATAATATCCCTTCTGTGTGGAGGCATATCCTAGAAAAACACACTTGTGTGCTTTAGGTTCAAATTTATGTCTCTAATGGCAATGGACATGAACATAGCAAACACACCCAAAAACACAAAGAGGAAGAGAAAAGAGATCCTCATCAGGAAAGAGAAGGCTAAATGGGGTCTTAAAACCTAGAACCCATTAAGTATGTAGCTGTAAGGACAACATTTTAATAGGAACATGAGAGGCAAATAAAAGGCTCTTGGAAACCTCAACCACATGACAATTCCTCTCTACCACTCCATTTTTTTGTAGAGTATAGGAACAAGAACTCTAATGGATAACCCCAAAAGCATCAAAATAAGATGAAAGATTTTTCTAAAGATATTCCATAGCATTATTAGAGTGGAATATTTTTTATCTGAGTGTTAAACTGGGTAAGAGTAAGTTCATGAAACTATTGCACAATAGTTGGTATTCATCCCAGGATTTCATAAGGTAAATCCAAGTAAAGCAAGAGAAATCATTGGCAAGGGATATCTTCTCTCGGCCAGAAAGGAGTTGTTATGAATAGAAAAGATTAGATATGCTAGCCATATGGTCCAAAGCACTAGAATCTATAATCCAAGGGATTATACGATTACCTAATGAAGTAGCAAGATTTGTAGAAGCATGAATACATGAGTGGAGCATATGCAGATTTGCTTGAGGAGTTGGATGCTGCAACTATAGTCTCCAAATGGTTGATGAGCTTCCCATACCTTTCAAACTCTGCATTCATTGCTGCCAATTGCTGTATTGTAGACTTTTCCTCACTTTCCCTATTTCCACCCTCGGGCACAATAGCTACATTTGCATTCTTAGGCTTCATAGTTTGACCATTTTTCTTAGTATTGTTGCTGTTCTGAAACCTCTCTAGAAGAAGGTCAAGATGTGGCTTCCAACATGTATGTACCTGCCTCCTAATCTCTTCACTACTAACCAATGGAGTATGCCTGAGCAAGGGTCACATCATCCTTAGCCAGAATGTTCTACCTAGTACCGACAAACTTAGGATTGAGTCTTGTGAGAAACTCAAACACCTTGTTTCTTTCTATTAACTTCCTGTAAGTCTCTGCATCCTTGGTGCTCTCCCACACAACTGTCTCCATTCCTGCCACAATGACTTCAACATAGAGTAGTACACTGGTACACCCTTCTCCCCCTGTCTCAGATTCTGCACATCATTCTTCAACTTGTAGGGTCCTGCAATATTTAGTTTATAAGAGTATGTTTTTGTAACACTATCCCAAATTTCCTTAGCCGAAGTCATCCAGAGGTAATAATGTTCACTTATGTGAGGCTGCATAGAGTTAACTAACCATCCAATCATTGTGTAGTTCTCTTGCATCTATTTTTCATATGTAGGATTATTCTCTGCCAGATTCTCCTTACTGCCTGTAAGATAGCCTAATTTACCTCTACCGCAAACATAAATCCGTATGGACTGTGCCTAGGCCAAGTAATTTGTTCCATCCAACTTAATTGTTGTCACCCTAGTCAGAACAGAATCTGCTAGACCAACTCTGAACATCGGGTTTTCCTTCATCTCACTTCCAAACAGCTCCATTAGTCAAATGAAAATCCAAAAATAATGATTTTGGATTATATAGACCAAAATGTAACCAGTCCCGCACAAGAAGGTTCTAAAATTAGGGTTTCATTGCACCCAACTCCATGGGAGAAATGAGAGAACAGCTGCCGCTCCTACCAGAGCTCTCCAAACAGTCTCCAACCTCAACTTCCCTCTACTAGGGATTAAAAGTGACCTTCCAAACCCTGATTGCCACTCTCAAACTGTCCCTTTAACCTGTAACTGGAAAATTCTCTAGTCGTCTAGGGTTTTGGGCAAAAAACAGCACCCTCAATTTCTTGGTAATCTACAACCAGTTTCTATCTCTCCAAGCCCTCTACCAAATCAAAGGGTGTATGGAAAAAAAGAAAAAGAAGAAAGAAAGGAAAGGTGCTCTAATACCGAGATGTAATTCAGTCCAATAAATCAGAAAATAAACCTCAGATTATTTGTGAAAAAGGTGAGAAGAAAGAAGAGAAACAGTAGAGAAATGGAAAAGGTAGATGATGAAGAAAGGAGAGGAAGAAGATTGTTCAATCCCACTCTCCTCTTCTCCTCTAATCTTTTATTAAACTTATCTCAATAAGGACAATTACAAATCTGCCCTTAAATGGCCGGCCAGTTCAAAATCATCCTTAAAAATAAAAAAGAAAAGTTAACAGGCCCATAAAGACAAGGCCAATAACCAAACAAAACAGATACAAACAAAAGATAACATAGTGATGTACTAGGGCCCATTCAGCACAGTCTCTCTACAAAACTCTATAAAATCCTCTTTCCTTTTAGAATTTTCTTAACTAGTCCATCTATGTTCTCCTAAAATTGCCTTTTAATGCTTTCTTATAAACCCAATTGAGGTGCATAAGAACTAACTTCATTAATGATTTTATTACTAAAAACAAGTCTAATTAAAATTATTCTGCCCCCAATTCTTTTAATATTTACAATTTAATTTTTTAGATCCTTGTCTACTATTATCTGTACTCCATTTCCATTTGCATTTAATATCATTTAAATAGTTTACATTTACTATTTACTTCAACCTATTAATAGCAGTTTATCAGAGACTACACCTTCTATAAGACCTTTTGAATCCATAGGAGAAACCAGTCCTACCCTTACTGCCTCCATGCATAAATGTTTAGCATATAAGCACTACATTATAGTCTTAGCTCTCTCAAATTTCTTCTCTATTACTCCTTGAAATTTTCGTGCATATTTCTGCAAAGACTTGGTAATTAAGCTTTAACACCCTCAGTAAGTTCATATACCCTAGTTTTCCAATCATAATCATCCTAATTATAGTCCAAAATTATCCCATCCAACTTCATCTTCAATACCGTAAACAGGCCTAAAACTGTACTTTTGCTAAATTTTCTTAACTTATCCTACATCAACCGTTGCATTTTATTCACTGATAAGAAATGATATCAACAGATCCAGTCAACCAAATAGATACCACCATATCATATAGCCACTTGACACCTAGGCTGCTAGATTAGAAGTGTGCACATAATGAATAATTATGTATAATAAGTTGTATGTGTGAACTAAAAGTTTATTGGCCTTTATTTATATGTTTTGAGGGCTAATTTCCATTTCGCATTTCTCTGTTAAACCTGCCAAACTATCTAACAACATGATAGATTAATGGAATGGATCACTTACTGAATCTAGCAGTTCGTTGACACTCAAAAGATCTGCAGTTTCAGATAACTGCAAGTTTGGACCATTTTGTCTTTCAAATGTTATAGGGCTAATGAAGCCATCTTCTGTAAATATTGGATGCATCATCTGCACATAAGCAACAGGCATATATAGGTCATACGTGTTGACTAGATAATATTGAAAGCTGTACAAGATAATTACCTCATCAAGAGGGCATCCGTCCTTTGATCCAAGTTGGGAGATTTTTTGTGGTGTATCCATGTACAATTGAGCTCCCAATGGACATATATCATCAGGTAAAAATTCATTTTGCAACTGTTCACTTATAGCAGATGCCTCTGGCTGCAAAGACATGCCAGAAGTCTTTATCATTAAGCTGAAATATTTCTCATTTAAATCATATAGGATAAATATCACATTTTCAAAAAGGATCGATGAGTTTTACATCTGACAAATTTTGCAAGCTCTTCACAATAATTGCAGCCAAGGATTCTTTAGATTGGTCCTCAGTTATGTTTATTGAAGATAGAGTTTCCAAAGCAGCACTATCATCATCTATTGATCCATAAACCTTTGAAGGATGACTAGATCCAATATCAATAGCCTGTAACTTGCAATCTCTGACCAACTTTAGAAATGGATCAACCTATACAAACATAGCACATTACAAGAGTTAAGACAAAGCAAGCTTTAAACTTCAAACTTCAATGAGAGTGTGTACATGAATTTCCACGTGTTGTTAAAAGAAGCCAAAAGCATTGGCTTTGGTGCACATGGAATTGCCAACATCAGTACATATGCATTAAGTGTAGAAAGGTAAACCCAGATAAAAGGCATAAATAGAAAGCTTATATCATCCTATTACATGAACTGCAATTTAGACAAATTCTGAAAAGATATGACAAGCAGTAAGGACATACAGTTTTATCTGTAAGTGACACCTTAACACAAGGAACAAGAGGACCGATATTATAAGCCTTTGCTGAAAAGATGATCATAGATGTAGCCAAGGTAAAAATAGATCGACGACGTGATGGTTGCAGTGGACCTGCAAAGAAGTTTAAAAGTCAGACCAGTTAAATATACAACATCTTATTAATGCAGTGTAAAAGACGTTCCAACAAATCTATCACAACTAATGGAATATATGACTTGTTGAATAGAACAAAGAAGAAAAAACAAGAAAAAAAATATTTTTGAATTGATAAAATGAAAAAAAAACTGCAGTAGAGAAATAAGAGGTGAGAGCAACAGAAGAAAGAATAAAAAAGGTATGAAGCCAATACTACCTCCGCTGCTATATGAATAAATAAAAAACATCAATATCATCCATAAAGGACTAATAATACCTATAAAAAGGGCCGCAATAACATATAAAATAAATAAAAAAAAACTCATAATGCATAGGAACAACATCTCTGCAATATAGTTGTCCAGAGAATTGAGATTCTAATTACTTGATTTGCTTAAATGAGAATTTCCATTCTGAACATGAAAAGACCCCAATGACACACTTAAAATTTGGTAGGACTGGTATTGACAGAAGATGATTTACTTCTCGGAACAATATAGTTAATCCCTATTTCATAATCAGTCCCAATTCACTAACATAATATCTTAGGCATATTTTGATGTTATTTTTGATAACAAAAAAAAAAAAAAATTAAAGGGCCATTACCCAACATTGGTCCTAGATACTCAAGGATTTGGACCCAACCTTTGGCATCTTCTTGCACAAAGTGGCTGTTTCCAGACTTGGACTGACGTTCTCATGCTTATCAGCCAAAGATTTTACACTGCACCCAACAATGGTGCCTAAATAAAAGAAAGAACACATAATTAATAGTCATCTCGGTTGTCTTTTTCTCTAGATGATATTGCCACAAACTGGTAGGTTGTAGTGAAATCATCTTCATCAAGAAATACCACTGTTATGATCTGGTAATCCCTTTCCCATCAATATAAAATTAAAGTTTGATGGCTGCTGTCTTGGCAATCCAGGTAACTAAGGTATTGTAGGGGCATTTTAGAAGTAGTGATGGTAAGATAATAGCCTTGAAATTGGGGAAATCCCTAAATGAAGCCCTACCACCCCATCCAGATGTTGTCTCACATGGCAACATGCCTATACCTCCTTAGTACTGTTATTTGTCAACCACCCTACAACTACTTTTGTATCCCTTTGTCCTACCATACAACTGTAATGTAATGTTTTCTGATCATTGGTTATGGTGACTGTTGGTTCGAGTGGTTAAGTGTTGGTGGGCTTATTTTAACTTTTATGTTTAAGTTCCTTAGTCTATTATGGGCCTTTAGTTATTGGGCCTAAACCTGTTTTATCTTTCTTTATTATGTCTAGGTGTCCCATCACTAATCAGGGGCATTCTAGTCCTTTTATGTAATCTCTTATTGTAAATATATATGTTAGCTTCTAGGGTCGGCTGGAATACAATTGCCGCCCATTCTCAAACCTCTTCTCTTCTCTTCTCTTCTCTTCTTCTTCCTCTTATGCTGCTGTTCTCCAGCAAACAGTGACTATATAAGGGCTGAACAGATGGCTATACTATAAAGCTTGAGACTGGGAAAGCACTAAACTATAGAGGTATGGTAGTACAAGGGGATATAAAAATATTTGTGAGGTGGTTGTGTCAGCATTAAGGAGGTATAGACAGTTGCCTTGACAACTATGGTGGTACCGAGAGTCTTGTGATTAGATGAATTCTAATGGCCCCTAAGAGTAAGGAAGATGATCAATGATTACGTGGTAATATCTCCCATACTTTTTGCACTGCTTATGGTAAGGAGTGCTTAGGTTTAATTGATTTAGAAAGTTGTAAAAATATAGTGGAGGATGGTTGATAAATTAAATTTAAAATGTGAGAAACACCCTAAGCCATATAAGATTTCTTGGTTTAAGAAAGGGGGCAAAGTTCCAATTAATGAAAGGTGTTTGGTAAAATTCTCAATAGGTAAATATAGTGATGAGATTTGGTGTGATGTATTGCCTATGGATGTATGCCTTCTTTTACTTGGGCGTCCTTGGCAATATGATGGGCAAATCTATGAAGATGGTAGGAAGAATATTTATTCCCTCTTTCTTAATTGAGTGAAGTATATTTTGACTATTTTGAAGGAAATTCCTTCAAGAATGATTAAGGAAGAAAATTGTAGTCTATTGTCCCTTAAAAAATTTGAGGACTCTTGCAAAGAAAGTTCTATTGCTTATGCCCTTATAGTCCATGAGGCCATTAAACAAGAAAAGAGGGAAGAAATACACCAATATTTAATAGAGATTCTTAGATAATTCAATGGCATAACATCTGAGAAACTCCCCAGTGAACTACCGTCAATGTGTGATATTCAACATTGTATTGACCAAATTTCTAGTGCTCCCTTATCGAACTTACCCCATTATCATACAAGTCCAACAGAACATGTTGAACTTCAAATACAAGTAGATGAATTGTTGAAGAAGGGGTCTATTAAAGAGAGTCTCAGCCCTTGTGCAGTACTTGCCCTCTTTACACCCAAGAAAGATGGGACTTGGAGGATGTGTGTATAGTCAAGCTGTTAGTAAGACAACAATCAAATACTGTTTTCCTATTCATCAACTTGATGATATGTTGGACATATGGGATGGAGAAAAAGTATTTTCAAAAATTGACCTTAAAAGTGGATACCATCAAATCCATATCCAACCTTTATGAGTGGTTAGTCATGCCTTTTGGACTATTGAATGCCCCTAGTACTTTCATGAGGAGAATGAATCAAGTTTTATGACCTTTTATTGGAAAATTTGTGGAGGTTTATTTTGACGACATTCTTATCTTTAGCTCTTTACCTTATGAACATATTAACCATGTGAAACAAGTCTTGTAGGTTTTGTACAAGGAGAAATTACACATTAACCTTGAAAAGTGTTCATTCATGACTGATAAACATAATCCTTTTAGGCTATGCTGATGTTGAAATAGTCAAAGCTATAATAGAATGGCCAACCCCAAAGTTAATAACGGCAGTGAGAAACTTCCATGGCATAGCCACATTTTATAAGTGGTTTATTAAGAACTTTAACCCTGTTATTTCTCCCATGACTGATTGAATGAAGTCCAAAAGTTTTGTTTGGACAGGTGAAGCTAAAGAGATCTTTAATCTAACCAAGAAAAGTCTCACTAAGGCACCCATTCTAGCCTTACCTAATTTTGAATTAAGTATTTGAGGTAGAATGTGATGCATCTCATGTAGGAATTTAGAGATGCATCTCATAAGTGGAATAGCCTTACCTATTGGAATAGTGGTTTGTTTAACAATGTATGATATGTCAAAGGGCCAAAAGTAAAACTCAAAATTATGGACTTTACCAACCTCTGCCCATTCCAACTTAACCATGGGGCATAAGTATGAATTTCATGTTTAGGTTGCTAAGAACTCAACAAAGCTTTGATTCTATCTTTGTGGTGGTTGATAGGTGTTGAGTTGGGCTGATTTCAAGTTATTGGGCCCAGTCATTTATTTTTTTTATTTTTAAGTTGTTAAGTTAGGAAGTTATTGGGCTTTAGGCCCATTAGTTTATGTTTTAAAGTTGTGACTGTTCAGCTACTTAAAGTAGCCACCCTACTAAGGGCATTCTTGTAATCTTTCATTATTTTACTTTAAGTATATAATTCAAAGAGGGGTTGGCGGCCAGATCTATTCAACTCTGGTTTCATCCCATTCTCTTTTCTTCTTCTCTCTCTTTCTCTCTTGCTGAAACCTTTCAGTGTCTTCTACTTTTCTTCACAAAGTATACATCAGAATTAGTTATCAGCAACTTCTACTTGGTATCAGAGCAGGTCGAAGGCTTCTTGAGCTGCTCTATCATGCATCCCTAGATCGGCTGACCGCATGGTGATTTGAGAGGCTGATCGAAGATCTTAGGTAAGCCCAGTTTTTGGATTTTTTGGTGGATCTGTTTTGCCTTGTAGCTGGTCTAGGGTTTCACATCAAATTCAGGAAGAATTGGAGAAAGGGGGAGAGTCTTGTTTTTGTAGGACTCTTCAATTTTGACCTAGGAAGTGGCACCCTAATTTTTTAGGGTTCCTTGGAGTTTTCTGAAGAGGGCGGTTCAAGTCCTACCTTTTTTGGAGGTTTCTGGAGAGAGCGGCTGCCTCTTTTCTCTCTTCTCCTATCCCACAAAAAGGGAATCTTTTGTGGGAGGATCATCTAAGTTACCAGAAGGGTGTCTGTGGTACTTGAAGGGATTTATTTCATATTCTTTCATCTTAAAGTGACCTTCTAACCCTTTTTTGAGAATTATGGAGGGTAACGGAAAACAAACCCGGGAGTGAAATGGGACCAGTGGGAGGAGGTGTCAAAGACCTTTTTGGGGCTAGGACTATCACTACAGTTAAGTTAGATGGTACAAACTATTTAGAATGGTCGCAATCTGCAAAGATGGCCATTGGTGCTCGTGGGAAGTTGGGGTATATCATTGGTGAGAAAGTGAAACCCGAGACTAACAGCTCCCGGCGGGTACAGTAAAATTATATGGTAATGACTTGGCTGTGTAATTCGATGCTGCCCCATATAAGTAAAAAATTTTTGTGGGCAAATACAGCTAAGGAAAAATGGGAAGGGGTTGTAGAAACCTACTCACAGAGTGAAAATGTTGCTAGGACCTATCAGTTGAGGAATCAAATTATTGCTACCAGGAAGGAAGATAGACCTATTGCTGTTTATTTTTTGGCCCTTAAAACCCTATGGAAGGAGATTGACCATCTGGAGACAGTTGTTTAGGAAACCACTAAGGGTGCAACTGCCAACCAAAAGCTCTTAGAAAAGTATATAGTCTTTGAATTTCTTGCTGGTCTTAATCCCGAATATGATATTGCAAGGCAACATATCCTTTCCAAGGACAGTGTTACTCTCTCTCAGGCATATGCCTTTGTATCAGGGGAAGAGAGTAGGGGGAATGTGATGATGAAGAATTATGTTTTTGAACAATCAGCCATGGTCAGTATTGTGAAACCTAAACAGAGTGGAGACCTGGGTGGCAATGAAATCAAGAAGGAAGATAAGAAGGATTTGATTTGTGATTAATGTAAGATGCCTAAACACACAAGAGATACTTGTTGGAAGATTCATCCTCATCTTGTGCCGAATAGACTTAAAAACAAGAAGGGAAATGCTAACATGGCAGTCACTGGTGACATACTTGGCCCCCCTAATACAACTACTTTGGAGTCTGCTGCAGCTGCTGCAGTGAGGGCCGAACTTGAGAGATATGGGCAATTCCTAAATCAGCGAGATATAGTCAGCCCTAATCCAGTAACAGGTGGACAGCTAGGTACAAGTGGTTCTAGTGGAGCACATTCTACTTCCTTTGCTCATACAGGTAGTTCACATGCCACTACAAACTATGTTTCTACTACAGGTAAGGAGGGACCTCCTTGGATTATAGATTCTGGAGCCTCAGAGCACATGGCCCATAGTTCCACTATTTTTTCTTCTTACCAACTCTGTTTTGGCAGAGACAGAGTCTCCACAGCCAATGGAACTCATGTTCCCATTGTTGGGAAGGGGTCTGTCAAGATTACTGATTCCACTTCCCTACCCTCTGTCCTTCATGTTCCCAGTGATTTTTTCTCCTAGTCATTGTGTTTTGCAGGGTTTGGATTCAAAGAGGATGATTGGGAGTGGTCATGAAGTGAATGGAATCTACCACCTGGATGCACTTCCTCATCATCTGGGTCATCATGCTAGTAGGGATATTGAGTCAGAGTCAGTGAGTCAGATTATGCTTTGGCATAATCGTTTGGTCATTTGTATTTTTCTTCTTTGCGTTTCTTATTTCCAAAGCTATTTGAGTCTGTTAATTTGTCTAGTTTAGAGTGTGAAGGTTGTTAGCTTAGAAAACATTGTAGACATTCCTTTAAAGCTAGTAATAAAAGGTGTTCATCTACTTTCGATGTTATTCATTCTGATGTGTGGGGACCATACCATATGTTCCTTCTATGGGTGGCTATCGATATTTCCTTTTATTTGTGGATGATTTTTCTCGGTATTCTTGGATTTACTTAATGAGATCTTGTGATGAGGTACCATCATTTGTTCGATAATTTCATCAGATGGTGCTAACATAGTTTGGGGTACGAGTGGTGTTTAGATCAGACAATGCCAGGGAATATTTTGAAAAGAACCTTGCTTCGTATCTGTTAGAGTACGGAGTTATCCATCAGAGCATTTCTTCTTACAATCCACAGCAAAATGGTGTTGCAGAGAAGAAGAACAGACACATTGTTGAGATTGCAAGAAGCATGATGATCACATCTATTGTTCCAGTTCGGTTTTGGGGTGATGCAGTTCTCACAACAATCTTCTTAATTAATAGGGTGCCCTCTCGTATACTTGGATTCAGCACCCCATTCAGCCTCCTTTTTCCTGAGGGGGGAGATGTTCCACATTCCTCTCAGGTTGTTTGGGTGTGTTTTCTTTGCACATGTTCTTGGTCCTCACCACTTGAAGCTCGATCCAAAGGCAAAGAAGTGTGTTTTTCTTGGGTGTGCAGAAAATCAGAAAGGGTACTGCTGCTATGATCCAGTCTCTGGGAGTCAGTATGTTATTATGGATGTCACCTTTTTTGAGTCCACATCCTTTTTCTCGAAGGATCCTTCTCAGGGGGAGTGTTTTGGGGAAGTGAGTGAGTAGTCTATTCCTCTTCCAGTTCCAATTCCTATTGTTGGTTCGGCTGTCTTAATTTGTATGCTTATCTTTGTTGGGTTTTAAGTCATTAGTTATTGGGCCTTAGTTAATGGGCCTAATCTTATTTAGTGTTTATTTTGACTAGGTGTCCCATCACTAATCAGGGGCATTCTGGTCTATTTATGTAACATTATGTAATGTTCTTATATACAATAGATTAGGGCTGACTGAGAACATTCTGCCGCCCATCTCATATCTTCTTCTTCTTCTTCTTCTCCTCTCATTCGACAGCTCTATTTCAGCAAACATGGTATCAGAGCGCTAATCTTTCGACTGGTTACAGCAGCTGCCTCTTCTTCTACTCGCAGTTAACTCTCTCACTTCTTTTTTTTTGGTTGCTGCAAAGAAACCCTAGGGTTGGTCGTAGAACACAGCTGGACCTACATCTAGGGTTTCCCTTGGTTGTAGGGCCCAAGGGGAGTTAGACCCAGAGGCTGATGCCCTAATAGACGCAGTATAGCAGACTGTAGCCATTCGGCTAAGATAGATCTGTGTAGAACAGATCTAGGCGGAATGACTAATCTCAGCAGTCCTAGAACTGTTCGTGGGTGAGGTTATAACCTGCGATAGCAGTGCTTAGCACACAGTAGAAGCCAACACAGCAAGTTGCAGGTTGCGGCAGCAGCGATTAGAACACAGTAGAAGGTAGTACAACAGATTATAATCTGTGACAGCAATAATTAGGGCACAGTGTGCAGTGTAGTACTCGGTGTTTCAGCTCTGTGTCGGGTTCTCAGGACTGAGTTTACAGTGCAGCAAGTTCCGTAAGTGTGAAACAGTTCACTATATATTGTGTTTACAGTCTTGACATTTACGAGTAAGAGAAGATGTCTTCCATATCCGGGGAAGTGTCTTCTAGAGATGTTAGGGCTTGTGGGAGGTCTCCTAATTTGGAGAATCCAAATCTGCACAGCCTACAGATCACAAGTGTGTTGTTGGATGAGTACAACTTCAGAGAATGGTCTGTCTCAGCCATGCTTTTCATCACATCCCGAGAACTCACTGGTTACTTGGACGGGCAGAAGAAGGAACCCGAAGTGGGGAGTGCTGAATATGCAGCTTGGCGCAAGGAGAATGCTACAGTTATGTCCTGGCTACTTGCCTCAACGACTCCAAGAGTAGCTAGGACTGTTCAACATTTCTCCACGGCTGCCAAGATATGGGAAAAAGTTTCTAAAACCTATGGGCAGAAAAAGAATAATGCCAGAATTTACAGACTGAATCAAGACATTGCTGCCTTGAGGCAAGGAGATATGAGTGTTGCAACATATTTTGCTACACTAGAAGGACTATGGGAAGAGTTAGATCACCACCTTATTATTGATTGGGAGAATGCCAGAGACAAGGAAAAGCATGACAAACAAGTTGAAGAGGGTAGAGCATTTAAATTTCTGGCTGGCCTAGATCCTATATATGAGAGCATAAGGTCCCAAATTTGGGAAGGGATGAAATGCCAGACTTACATCATGTTTACTACCTTGTGAGGAATGAAGAGGTGAGAAGAAAAGAGATGCAGGTTGATACTCAAACTAAACTAGCTGAACAGTCTGTGGAACATTCGGCCCTAATCTCTACAAATCAAAGGGGGAACAGGCACTCTGACAAGAGACATCTGAAGTGCACCCACTGTGGAGGGGAAAGGCATGTGAAAGAGACCTGTTGGGTTCTCCATCCGCATCTGAAGCCAGCTGCATTGAGGAAAGATAAGAAGCATCAGAAGGGTCAATCTGCAAGTGTGAATCTGGCTACGGGTCAAAGTGATGATGGTTCAAAACATTCATCCACAGTTACTTCCTCTTCCATGGGACAGACTACTAATTCCCCTGGAACCGGGTCCTTGGGTTTTACTGCCGATGAGGTAGAGGTACTTAACCGGGCCCTAGCCCGTCTAAGGACCAATTCTCTTCCATCCTCCTCCCTTGCCAGATCAGGTATTGTCTCTGCCTTTAGTGCAACTAGTACTATTGATCCTGCCTCTTGGATTATTGATTCTGGTGCAACTGACCACATGACACACATGTCTTCTCTATTTTCTTCCTATCATTTAATGTCTGGCCAAGATAAAATGAGGGTTGCTGATGGTTCTCTCTCTACCATCTCTGGGAAAGGAGTGGTTGACCTAAGCAAGGACCTCTCACTCAAATCTGTCTTGCATGTTCCCAATCTTTCTTCAAATCTCTTATCTGTTTCAAAGCTTACCAAAAATTTGAATTGTAGCATAACCTTTTTTCCTACTCATTGTCTTTCAGGACAGATTGACAAAGAGAACGATTGGGAGTGGTCATGAGTGTGGAGGTCTCTACTACCTTGATGTAGACATCAGTTCGGCCTTACAAACATCTGCTACTAGTAGTCAGTCCAATGTAGAGTCAATAGCTAGGTTACATCTGTGGCATGCTAGGCTAGGTCATTTACCGTTTTCATCATTGTAAGTGTTGTTTCCAGAATTATTCAAAGGTGTTTCAAGTCAAGAGTTAGTTTGTGAAGTCTGTCAACTATCAAAGCAATGTAGAACTGTTTATTCAACTTCGAGTAATGAAATTCAAGCTTCTTTTGACTTAGTCCACTCTGATGTTTGGGGCCCCCCTCCCATTATTTCTGTTGATGGCTTTCGGTACTTTATCAGTTTTATTGATCACTATTCTCGATGCACATGGATCTACTTATTAAAAGCACGAGAAGAAGTGCCGCGGGTAACCATGACATTTTGCAAAATGATTGAAACACAATTTGGCATGAAGATCAAACAATTCAGGTCAGATAATGCTGCAGAATACTTTGAAAGGTCCTTGAATCTGTTTATGGAGGATGCTAGAATGATTCATCAGTCATCTTGTGCTAGTACCCCCCAACAGAATGGGGTTGCTGAGCGCAAGAATAGGCACCTATTGGAGACTGCTCGAGCCTTACTATTTCAGCACAAAGTTCCAAAAAACTATTGGTCTCAAGCAATCCTTATTGCACCATATCTGATAAATCGAATGCCATCCAAGATATTGGGAATGAAAACTCCTTTCTCTGTTCTTTGCCCTCATCTTCTTGACTTTTCTCTTCCACCGAGAGTCTTTGGTTGTGTATGCTTTATACATGTCAAGGATCCGAAGAAGACCAAATTGGATCCTAGGGCTACAAAGGGAATCTTTTTGGGGTACTCCCCTACTCAGAAGGGATACAAGTGTTATGATCCAGTCACCAAGAAAAAATATTTCACAAAGGATGTGGTATTCTTTGAGTCTCAATCCTATTTTTATTCTTCCTAGAATCCTCTTCAGGGGGAGACTAGTGGGATGGAAGAGGATTCTTCTGTTCCCCCATTCTTTGTGCCTCTCTCTACCTCAGGCCTTCCATCTTCTCCTCCTGATCCACCTAGTTGTGGTATCCGGGTGAATCTAGTGAGGCTCCCATTGTACCAGCTACTACTAGTGATGTTGCAAATATTACTGAAGACTCCAGCAGGCTGCAAAGAGATATCAGAATCACCTACAACAGAAGGAAGAAGGGCCCTCTAACTCATGACAGCAACCAATTGGACTCGGATCAACCTGTCTCAGAAACTCAAGGTAATCCTATCAGTTCCTCTGACTTGGATCTTCCTATTGCCCTTCGTAAGTGTACTCGTTCTTGTACTATCAGACACCCCTTTGCTGATTTTGTGTCTTACTCACATTTGTCTCCTCGTTATTGTTCTTTTGTGTCTGCTCTCTCTTTTGTGCATGTTCCTACCAGGTATTCTGAGGCAGTATCTGACCCAAAATGGAAAGAGGCCATGGACGAAAAAATGAAGGCCTTAATGAAAGCATGGACTTGAGAATTAGTGGATCTACCAGAAGGGAAAGGCACTGTTGGATGCAAGTGGGTGTTCACTGTAAAGCATAGGGAGGACGGGTCCATTGAAAGGTACAAGGCTAGACTAGTAGCAAAAGGGTTTACTCAAAAAGAAGGGATTGACTACAAAGAAACCTTTGCTCCGGTGGCAAAACTCAACACAATCCGAGTTCTATTATCATTAGCTGCAAATGTCTCTTGGGAGCTACATCAGTTGGACGTGAAGAATGTTTTCTTGAATGGCGACCTGCATGAAGAGGTGTTCATGGATCCTCCACCAGGTTATGGGTTTGGCAAGAAGGTATGTAGATTGAGAAAAGCCCTATACGGCCTTAAGCAGTCCCCTCGAGCTTGGTTTGAGAAGCTATGTGGGGCCATGAAGAAAGGGGGTTACACTCAAAGTGGGACAGATCATACCCTATTCATAAGGAAGAGAAATGGCAAACTTATAGCACTTATTGTCTATGTGGATGATATGGTAATTACAAGGGATGATCAGGAAGAGAATAAAAGACTAAAGGAGGTCTTGGCTGCTGAATTTGAGATCAAAGACCTGGGCCAACTGAGATACTTTCTTGGGACTGAAGTTGCAAGATCCAAAGAGGGCATCTATATATGTCAGCGGAAATACATCCTTGATCTTCTTCAAGAGACAGGCATGATGGGTTGTAGGCCAGCAGATACTCCAATAGAACAGAATCATGGCCTACAAGAGTCAGTAGGAGAGGACTACCTTGATAAGGAAAGATACCAAAAGCTGGTGGGGAAGTTGATTTACCTGTCCCTCACTCGCCCTGACATTGCTTATGCTATACATGTTGTCAGTCAGTTCATGCACACTCCTAAAATCCCTCACATGAAAGCTGTGGAAAGGATCCTCAGATATTTGAAGTCTTGCCCGGGGAAAGGGATTCTGTTAAGGAAAAACAGTAAAATTGAAGTTGAAGGATATACTGATGCAGATTGGGCTGGCTCTGTTGGGGACAGGAAGTCTACTTCTGGGTATTGCACCTTTGTTGGAGGAAATTTAGTTACATGGAGGAGTAAAAAACAGAATGTGGTTGCTAGATCTAGTGCAGAGGCCAAATATCGAGCTATGGCTCATGGTGTTGCTGAACTTTTATGGCTTAAGATCCTGCTTGGTGAACTTGGAATAAAGATTGAGTGTCCTATCAGGTTGTATTGTGACAACAAGGCTGCCATCAACATTGCAAATAACCCAGTGCAACATGATAGAACGAAACATATTGAGATAGACCGTCACTTTGTCCGAGAAAGAATTGCCTCAGGAGAACTCTGCATCCCTTATACTCCCTCTGAGATGCAGATTGCAGATGTTCTGACTAAAGGGCTAGCTACAGTGAAATTTGTGGACTTACTTGGCAAGCTAAACATGATTGACATCCATGCTTAGCTTGAGGGGGAGTGTTGGTTCGGCTGTCTTAATTTGTATGTTTATCTTTGTTGGGTCTTAAGTCATTAGTTATTGGGCCTTAGTTACTGGGCCTAATCTTATTTAGTGTTTATTTTGACTAGGTGTCCCATCACTAATCAGGGGCATTCTGGTCTATTTATGTAACATTATGTAATGTTCTTATATATAATAGATTAGGGCTGGCTGAGAACATTCTGCCGCCCATCTCATATCTTCTTCTTCTTCTTCTTCTCCTCTCATTCGACAACTCTATTTCAGCAAACACCTATGTCCACTCCTTTGTTTGATCCTCCTATGTCACCTATCTTACCACCTCCCTTGCGTCCTGCTTCTCAGTGTTACGACAACGACTTCACAGGGAGGTTGGTTCCACTGCAGAAGAACTCACATCACTTCCTATCGATTCCTTGGAGACTCCAGATTCAGCTGACATGGATTCAGGTATTCCTCTTGATCCCTCTAATGTTTCAGTTCCTATTGATTCTACTAATCCCATTACAGGTGACTTGGACCTTCCTATTGCACTCAGAAAAGGGAAGAGAAAGTGTACTACTCATTGTATTTCACAGTACCTATCCTACAGTGGACTTTCTCCTTCCTATCGTGCTTTCCTTTCTTCTCTTGACTCTGTGTCTATACCCAAGGGTGTCAGTGAGGCTCTCTCCAAACCTAAGTGGAAGACAACTATGCAGGAAGATATGAAAGCCTTAATTAAGAATCATACATTGGAGATCGTGGATCTACCAGAGTGCAAGGAGACTATTGGATACAGATGGGTTTATACAGTTAAATACAAGGCGGATGGAAGTATAGAAAGGTATAAGGCCAGACTGGTTGCAAAAGGGTACACCCAAACCTATGGCATTGATTACTTAGAGACCTTTGCACCAGTTGCAAAGATGACTTCTGTTCGGATCCTTCTCTCTCTCGCTGCCACATACTCTTGGCCCCTGTTTCAAATTGATGTAAAAAATGCTTTTCTGGATGGAGATTTGCAAGAAGAAGTGTATATGGATCTTCCTACTGGTTTCTACAGTGATGCTGAAAAGGGGAAGGTATGCAGATTGAAGAAGTCACTTTATGGTTTAAAATAGTCTCCCAGAGCATGGTTTGACAGGTTCAGGAAGGCCTTGATTGCTTTTGGCTACACTCGGACTCAATTAGACCATACTTTATTTGTGAAGCGGAGGGGGTCCCTGGTGTCAGTCCTGATTGCTTATGTGGATGATATTGTTGTCACAGGAAATGACCTAAGTGAGATTGACGGTCTGAAGATGAATCTAAATAGAGAATTTGAAATTAGGGATCTTGGGGAGCTAAGGTACTTCTTGGGCATTGAGGTTGCAAGATCAAAACATGGAATTTTTATTTCTCAAAGGAGGTATGTTCTGGACCTTTCCCAAGAATCAGGGAAGCTTGGAACAAAGGTAGCCAGTACTCCTATTGATTAGAATCACATAATTAATGCATCAGAAGGTGAGCTGGTAATGGACATGGGATTTATCAGAGACTTGTGGGGTGACTGCTATATTTATGTATGACAAGACTAGATATCTCCTATGCGGTGAGTGTGGTGAGTCATTACATGCATGCGAGTCTAGCATTGGGAGGCTGTTGACAGGATTCTTGCTTATCTGAAGGGACACCCAGGCATCGGCATACTATTTGCTGACCATGGACAGTTGAAGCTAGAAGCTTATACTGATGCTGATTGGTCAGGATGCCTTAATGATAGGAGATCTATATCAGGAGTTTGCACTCTTGTTGGGGGTAATCTAGTCTCGTGCAAAAGTAAGAAACAGACAGTTGTGGCAAGATCAAGTGCAGAAGCTGAATACAGAGTCATGGCACATGGAGTTTCAGAGCTTCTCTGGATCCGCTCCTTGTTAGGAGAGATTGGTGTTGAGGCAGAAGAACCTATGATGTTGTACTGTGATAATCAGACAACAATTAACATTGCCCACAACCCAGTTCAGCATGATAGGACAAAGTACATTGAAGTGGATAGACATTTCATAAGAGAAAGGGTGACTTTAGGGGAAGTTTGTCTTCCATACATTGCTTCTGATTTGCAACTTGTTGATGTTCTCACAAAAGGTGTTGCAAGGAACAAGCTGGAGCATGATCTACGCAAGTTGGGAATGTGTGACATTTACTCCCAACTTGAGGGGGAGTGTTGAGTTGGGCCGATTTCAAGTTATTGGGCCCAGTCATTTATTTATTTTTTATTTTAAGTTCTTAAGTTAGGAAGTTATTGGGCTTTAGGCCCATTAGTTTATGTTTTTAAGTTGTGACTGTTCAGCTACTTAAAGTAGCCGCCCTACTAAGGGCATTCTTGTAATCTTTCATTATTTTATTTTAAGTATATAATTCAAAGAGGGGTTAGGAGCCAGATCTATTCAACTCTGGCTTAATCCCACTCTCTTTTCTTCTTCTCTCTCTTTCTCTCTTGCTGAAACCTTTCAATGTCTTCTACTTTTCTTCACACAGTATACATCAGAATTAGTTATCAGCAACTTCTACTATAGGTTTTCAAAAAGGGCACATTTTATTGCATGTAAGAATGCTATAGATGCTTCTCATATTGATCATGTTTTATTTAGAGAAATTGTTCGATTGCATGGTGTACCTAGGAACATCATCTTTGATAGTGATATACGATTTGTAAGTCATTTTTGGTGCACTTTGTGGAAGCCCATGGGTACTCGACCCCAATTTTTAAGTGCATATCATCTGCAAACTGATGGCCAAACTGAATCAGTGAACTATTCTCTTGGTAATTTACTTCAATGTCTAGCAAGTAACCATCCTTGCCAATATGACTTTGTTTTTCCTCAAGACGAATTTGCATACAACAATTACAACAATTATAAGTGTCGATATTTTCAAAACCCTATTTGAAGTAGTCTATGGGAGGAGTCCAAGTCATGTCCTGGACAGAGTGTTAATTCCCAACCTAGGTAGAAGTAGTGTGGGAGTTGTGGAACTTGCCAATCACATCCATGAAACTCAAGAGCAAGTCAAAGAAAATCTTTAAAGGGAAAATGAATGGTTTAGGGAGGTTGTAGATGTTCATTGTTGACACCTAGAATTTCAGGAAGGAGATTAGGTTATGGCTTATTTAAGGAAGGAAAGGTTCCAGCATGTACTTATCACAATCTCACATGTAAGAAGATTGGCCCTTGCCGCATCTTGAAGAAAATTGGACCCAATGCATATCAAATTGACTTATCAGGTGTAGTGATAATTTGTTAAGACACAGATGCCCAAGACAATTAGTCAGGTGTACAAGAAAAGGCCATGTCATCCTATAAACAACACCACTGAAGCCCAACCACCACAACAAAATACATAACAGAATTGTACAAGTGATGAGCTCGTGTAACTGATTGTATCACAGTTATAAATAATGAAAGAAAGATCAGAGGAGGCAGACATTCATTCTGAAATATCTCCCCCCTCTCTCTCTCTCTCTCTTGTTTCAGGAGGTAGGCTCCCTCGAAGAGCCTTGTGTTAGGCAGCAACCTAACAAGTTGGTATTAGAGCAAAGATGCTGAGCACAAGGACATCCTCGATGGAAAACAGGGTCGACCACATGGAAGGAGAAATGCAATGAATTTCAGTAGACATTAAAGAAATGAAAGAAAGCTTCACATCCTTACTTTGATTGACTGGAGTAGGCACCGCTGGTCCTAAATCGAGAAGGGCAAGAAGAGCACAACGATATAGGCCATCAGAGCAGATTAGGGACAAACAGGATGGCAAGGATTGAGTCCCAGTCTTCTCAAGAGGCGACCCAATGCCCTGGTTTCTTCGGACGGAGCAGTATTTCAACTACCATGACACGCCTGGCCCTGATCGTGTTCCTCTTGCCTCTGCTCACTTGGAAGGAGAAGCAATCGTCTAGTACTAGTGGTACCGACGACGACATCAAAGAGCCACATAGGTGGATTTTACAAATGACCTAACCACCTGGTTTGGAGCATTGGCCTTTGAAGACCACAATAAAAGCTTAGACAAACTGCGATATACGGGATCCATCCAAGATTACCAGATGGAATTCAGAAGACTGGCTGTGCACGTATAGGGGTGGCTGGAAAAGGCATTGGTTGGCAGTTTCGCCGGCGGCCTAAGGGAAGAACTGAGGTTAGAGGTTAAGGTGATGCAACCTACCTCCATTCTTGATGCAGCAGCCTTAGCTCGACTATATGAAGATAAATTGAATCAAGCAAGAAGGTTAAGTCGACCACTAGGGCCTGCAGTCAGACCTGGCCTACCAAACTTAGAACCTGGCATCTTTGGTAAACCAGAAACCAGACCAGGAATGGGAATCTTGGACAAGGAAGGTAACTCTGACTCAGGCCCACTCACGCTAGTAAAGAAATTAACCTGGGCTGAGATGCAAGCCTGTCGGAAAAAGGGTCTTTGTTATGTTTGTTGAGACAAATTCGGACCAGGCAATCACTGCAAGACCCAACAGGTATTCTTCCTTAACCCGAAACCGAGAGCATGGAGGAAGAACAAGCCATCGACCAAGAATGGGAACAATGGACTAAAGAATGTCCAGAGGTATCTCTGCAAGATTTAATTGGTCTTGCATCCTCTCAAACTATGAAAGAAACAGGGCTGACACAGGGCACCATGTGTCGGCCCTCATAGATACTGGTAAAGAAATTAGGAATTCCGGTCCAGCCATCTATTGTGTTTCGGGTGCACGTAGCCAATGGGAGCAACCTGATGTGTGATAGTATAAATATAGGATTAAAGCTTAAAATACAAGGACATGAGTTCAATGTAGATCTACATCCCCTGGAAACCATTGGAGCAGATGTAGTTCTCGGGGTCCAATGGTTGAGGCAATTCGGGCCAGTGATATGTGTTTAGGCCCAACTTACAATGGACTTTCAAGTGGGAGAATCACAGGTGCATATCCAAGGGCGCTTGTCTAAAGATCCAGGGTCCATCAACCTTGCCACACTAAGAAAACAAGTGGCAGATTGAGCCCACATCATTCTAATGCAAATAGATTCCCGCTAGGCTAGCCCCATCTTAGCAAAAGGAAGCGATTCCAGCAGATTGGAGGATTTCCACATGCGACTACAACAACTAATAGAACAATTTTCAATGGTCTTCGAAGAACCTAAAGAACATCCACTGGAACGTGTCCATGATCACCGCATTCCTCTGTTTCCCAGAGCTGCACCCACGAACGTGTCCATACCGGTAATTAATGAACTACTAGATGAACTCATCCGGGCTACAGTATTTTCCAAATTGGATTTGAGATTAGGATATCATCAAATTTGGATTCATGATGACAACATCCACAAGATTGCTTTCCACACACATGATCAGGATTACGAGTTCTTGGTCATGTCGTTTAGGTTGACCAACGCTTCAACTACCTTCCAAGCACTTTTGAATGATGTGTTCCAGCCTCACTTGTGCAAATTTATACTAGTTTTTTTTATGGCATACTAGTATATAACACTACATGGGACGAACACCTAGTGCATTTACAAATTACTTTGGAAATATTAAGGGACCATAGACTCTTTGCAAAGGAGGTGAAGTGTACATTCTGACAAACTAAGTGTACTACCTTGGGCATGTGGTTGAAAACGGCATTGCAGCAGACCCGGAAAAAATTGCAAGTATGATAAATTGGCCACGACCACAAAATGTCAAAGAACTATGGGCCTTCTTAGGCCTAACAGGGTACTACCGTCGATTCATCAAAGGATATGATGGATTGATTGCCGCACCTTTGACAAGTCTACTTAAGAAGAATGGCTTTTGCTGGACGGTGGAGGCCCAACATGACTTCGAGACTCTAAAAGCGACTATTTCTTCTCCACTGACACTTGCACTCCCAAACTTCATAAAAGACTTTATTATTGAGTGCAATGCGTCAAGCAAGGAGTGGGTGCTGTTCTCATGCAAAAAGGCCACTAGCCTTCTTTAGCAAGGCACTGATATCACAAAAATGGGCCATATCAATATATGAATGAGAATTGATAGCTGTTGTCCTTGCAATTCAGCTGTGGCGACCCTATCTTCTAGGGTGGAGGTTCATCATACGAACTGACCATCAAAGCTTGAATTTTCTGTTGGAATAGATAGTTTTATCTCTAGAACAGCAGCGGTGGGTAGCCAAATTACTTGGCTATGATTACGTAATTGAATACAAGGCTGGGCACACTGTTGTGCCAACCGCAACTGTTCCCATTATTACTTACTTTCCCAACATGCTCTGTCATGGATCAGCTACGGGATGAAGCTCAAAATCACCCACAATTTAGCAGCCTGCATTCACAGGTCCAGGAGGATCCTACCAGCCGCACAGGATACACAGTGGAGAATGACTTGTTGCTTTATAAACACCAGTTGGTGATACCACGTGATTCAGCCCACATTTATCAGCTTCTAGAACTGTTCCACTCATCACCAGCAAGAGGCCACTTAGGAGTTTTGCGCACTTACAAGAGGCTTGCCACCCAATTCCACTGGAAATGGATGTGAAATTCTGTCCAACAATTCATAGCTGAATGTGCCATTTGCCAGAGATATAAGTCGGATACCAAGAGCCCAGAAGACCTGCTGCAACCACTCCCCATTCCCACACAGGTGTGGGCTGATATATCCATGGACTTTGTGATGGGGTTACTCCTTTCCTATGGCAAGTCCGTCATTCTTGTGGTGGCGGATAGTTTTACCAAATACTGCTACTTTCTTCCTCTCTCCCAGCCTTTCACAACTTCAATGGTGGCTGAGATCTTTACTAAAGAGATGGCATGACTGCATGGTCTTTCTAACTCCATTGTCTCGGACTGTGACACAATTTTCATGACTCGCTTCTGGGCGGAACTCTTCTGATTACAAGGAGTGAAACTCTTCAAATCCACCAGCTACCCCCTCAAACAGATGGACAAACAAAGGTGGTTAACCAAAGTTCAGAGACCTAATTATGATGTATGCTGGAGATAGGCCACACCAATGGCTCAAATGGCTCCACTGGGCTGAATGGTGGTACAATACCACTTATCATAGTACAGCTGGAAGACTCCATCCGGGCTCTCTATGGACGGGACCCACCTACCCTACTTCCATATGAGAAAGGATCAACAACAGTGGCAGCATTGGAAGACTAACTCCTCCAAAGAGATGTAGTACTAAAGGAGCTCAACTCCCACCTACGTTGAGCCCAACAATGGATGAAAGACTCCTACAACCATTCAAGCAAATTTCAGTAGCAGGCCGCAGATGGAACAAGCTAAATCCAAGATATTTCGGCCCATTTCAGATTATTGACCGCATTGGGTCAATGGCATACAAACTTGACCTCCCATCTACATCAAAATTACATCCTGTATTTCATGTGTCTTTGTTAAAAAAATGGCCAAAGGCAGGAGCAATAGCAACACCAACCCTTCCATCATTCTCTGAGGACGGACAAGTTGTACTGAACCAACCCAAATAACAGATTTCAGGAGGGTGCGCTAAGGTCTTTCATTCGAATATGCAACTTGGGAACCTTGCTTGGAATTACAGAACAGATTTCCACACATTGACCTTGAGGGCAAGGTCTCTTTCAAGGGAGGAGGAACTGTTAAGACACAGATGCCCAAAATAATGTCAGGTGTACAAGAAAAGGCTACGTCAGCCTATAAACAACACCACTGAAGCCCAACCACCACAACAGAATACAGAACAGAATTGTACATGTGGATGAGCTCGTGTAACTGATTGTATCACAGTTATAAATAATGAAAGAAAGATCAGAGGAGGCAGGCATTCATTCTGAAATCTCTCTCTCTCTCTCTCTTGTTTCAGGAGGTAGGCTCCCTTGAAGAGCCCTGTGTTAGGCAGCAACCTAACACAATTAGCCAAATCTTCAACAATACTGATAAATACCCTTTTCATGGTATCAAGTTCTTTCCTTTTGAGATTTGAGAGTCCTCTATTGGGTGAGAGCACTCTTTTTTGGCTGAGCGAGTCCCCAACTTGTTGCCTCCTTATTGTAATCCTCCTCATATCAACAAAGTTCTATTTTGTTTATTTTTTCTCTTTATGATTTCTCTTTGAGAAAGTTCATTTCATTTTCCTTCTTCATTTTTAATCTGCATTAGTGAGCCTCTGAAGCATCAAGAAAGAATAAAAGTGTTGTTAGCAAACTAGAGAAGGCAGATATTAGGGTCATTCCTACATTTCAAAACCAGAAACGAAACATCCTTCTTGAGCTTTCTTTGAGAGGGCAGCCAAGGCTTCCATGATACAAATAAAAAGAAGAGAAGAAAGTGGGTCTCCCTGCTGTGGACCCCTTGAGCTCTTAAAATGACTACTTGGATCTTCATTTGCTTCTGAAGTCACTCCTTATCAAGAGGTAGTCAATAAAATTCTAGTTCACATGGTCAAAAGCTTTCTCAAAATCTAATTTACAGAGCACTCCTGGATGTCCAGCTTTAAGTCTTGAGTCAATTAATTCATTTACCTCCTTGGAACAAAATCCCCTTGTGAATTAGGTATTATATTGGGAAGCACTTGGTTGAGTCTGGAGTCAAGGATCTTATAGAAACTGCCAACGAGGCTAATAGGCCTGAAGTCTTTTTATTTCCTCTACCACCCCCTTCTTCAGCACAAGAGAAATAAAAGTATTGATGAGGCATCTCTCTAAAGACCTGTTTCTATGGAAATCATCTAGAGCTTGAAGGAAGTCAGCTTTTATAGTCTCCCAACAACTCTTGAAAAAGTTTAGATTAAAGCTATCAAATCTAGGAGCATTACCACTTTCAAGGCTCTTAATAGCTTCACAAACTTCTGCCTCTGAGAAAGGAGCTTCTACAACTGCTTATTGACTATTGGAAATGGATTGGAAGTGCAGACCATCCAAAGCGGTTCTCTTAGCCAATTCTTCTTTACAGAGACTTTGGTAGAAGTTCACCCCAGCACTCTTCATTCCCTCGTATCCTCTATCGGCCTGCCATTATAACTGATTTTTGAAATCCAATTAGTTCTTGCTCTTGCATTGGCTAATTGTGTAGAAAATCAGTGTTGTTATCACCCTCTTTTAGCCGTTTTAAACAGGCATGTTGCCTCCATCTGATCTCCTCTCTGTAGGCCAGGGAATCAAGAAGCTTCGTGAGATCAGCTCTTTGTTGTTTGTCACCAGGTGAGATGCAACTCCTTCATTATTTGTTATCAATTTCCTTTCCTTAGGTAATAATCCTTCTACTTGGGAATTGAAAGAAGGCAGGTGGACATCTAGTTTTTGAGAAGCTGAAGCTTCTTTGCGAATATATGGGAGTTGCTGCCCTGCACATTATAACTGTTCCACCAAGAATTTATCTTATCTTTAAAGCCAGCTTCTTCTAACCAATAGTTTTCAAATCTGAAAGGACCTAGGGCTCTGAAAATATTCCAACCAGCCATCAAGATTGGAGAATGGTTTGACAGGGGTTTGGGGAGAGCCTCTTGGTAAGAGGCAGGGAAGTGGTTTTCTCAATTTGTCAAGATGAGAAATCCGTTCAGCTGGACAGGAGTAGGCTTATCTTGGTTGTTTGTCCTGGTGTACTTTGCACCTTTGAGAAGGAGATCAACAAGGTCATGGTTGTTGACAAAAGAGGCAAAACCCCTCATGTTGGTGGCAATTTTAGATCTTCCCTTTTTATCTGAGGCAAACCTAATGACATTGAAGTCTCCCCCAATGCACCAAGGGAGGGACTATCTAGTAATTATAGAGTCATGCTCCCATAACAGAATTCTTTTGGCATGCTCATTGGGCCCATAGATAGAGCAATAATACCATAAAACCATTTTCTGAAGAAAATTCAATCGTAATTGAGAACCTCACCAATCTAGTGTCACTTAACTGAAACTTTGAGATTGTTCCAGATGATTATGAGGCTACCCACCATGTAGAGATTGGCTTGAAGCACCAGTCGATAACAAGGTCTTCATCAAGAAAGCAAAAAGTAATAAGGGATATGTGAAGTTAAACTTTGATGGAAGCAGTCATGGCAATCTAGAGCCATCTGGAATAGAGGGAGTAATAAAGGGTAACAGTGGGATCATACTTGCAATGTATTTTTGGTCGAATAGATGAGGAAGATTCAATTAAGGCAGAACTTATGACATAAATGTTTGGGGTGCAAAAGGATAAGGAAATGGGAATTGAAAGATTGGTTGTTGAAGGAGATTCCAAAGTAGTAATTGGTTGATGAAAGATAAAAAAGCTTCATGGATTTACAAAAAATGAAATCAGTCACTTTAGATGGTATTCAAGAAACATATAATTAACACTTCATAGGGTACAAAGATCAGTTATAGTTTGGTTGATTTCCTTGCCAAACAAGGGGTTAATAGGAATTAGTTATTTTGGGATCAATTGTAAAAGAAACTATTGTTGGGGAGAGATAGCAGGGGTTATGCTCTCAAGAATTGTAATGAGCTCTATTGCCACAACTTCTTGTTGTTTATTATTATTCTATTAATGAAATCTGCATTATTCACAAAAAATGTTAAGTACTTGAATTTGTTGCAAACTTCAGAAAAGAACATCTTAAGATTCTACAAGAAAGTGTCATGCCAAGTGCCAAGAATCAGCATAGCTAGACACATTTGTTGTGAAGGGTTATTGTAACACAATTTAAATGTTAATGGTCCTTTGAACATATCACTCTGTGAGCTTGAGAGCTGTACTCGAAGTAGAGGAGAAGAGAAGAACATCACTGGTATGCTGTGAATGTCGAACTAAACTGCCCAGTCGACCATGCTATTATTTATATTTGAATGTAGTACAATGATACAAGTAATTACTGGAATGCCCCTGATTAGTGATGGGACACCCAGTTAACTTAAAACATTAAACAGGCTTAGGCCCATTAACACAGGCCCAGTTACAGGATAACTTAAACTTAAGTATGGGCTAATAAGAACTCTTATCAGCCGAACACTCATACAAAGAGACTTCATTCTAACATTCTAACACTCCCCCTCAAGCTAAGCATGGATATCAATCATGTTTAGCTTGCCAAGTATGTCCCTGAACTTTGTTGCTGCCAGTCCTTTAGTCAATACATCTGCAACTTGCATCTCAGATGGAGTATAAGGCACACAGAGTTCTCTCGAGACAATTCTCTCTCTAACAAAGTGCCGATCAATTTCAATATGTTTTGTCCTGTCATGCTGCACGAGATTGTTGGCAATGTTGATAGCAGCTTTATTATCACAATACAGCCTGAGAGGACCCTCAGCCTTAATACCAAGCTCATTAAGAAGAGTTCTGAGCCATAAGAGTTCAGCAACCCCGTGTGCCATAGCTCGGTATTCTGCTTCTGCACTTGATCTAGCCACTACATTCTGCTTCTTACTGCGCCATGTGACCAGATTTCCTCCCAAGAATGTACAAAAACCTGAGGTTGATTTTCTGTCTCCAACAGACCCAGCCCAATCTGCATCAGTGTAGGCTTCAATTTCAAGTCTGCTGTTTTTCCTGAACTGAATTCCTTTCCCTGGGCAAGTCTTCAAGTACCTGAGAATTCTTTCCACTGCTCTCATATGAGGGATCTTTGGTGAGTGCATGAATTGACTGACAACATGCACTGCATAGGCAATGTTTGGCCGAGTAAAGGATAAGTATATCAGCTTTCCTACCAATTTTTGGTACCTCTCTTTGTCACAGTATTCCTCACCCATTGATTCTTGTAGTCCATGGTTCGATTCTATTGGAGTGTATGCTGGCCTGCACCCCATCATGCCTGTTTCCTCTAGGAGATCTAGCACATATTTCCGCTGACATATGTACATTCCTTCTCTTGATCTAGCAACTTCAATCCCAAGAAAACATCTCAGATTTCCCAGGTCTTTGATCTCAAATCCTGAAACTAAGAACTCCTTCAACCTCTTCATCTCTTCCAAGTCATTTTCGGTAATCACCATATCATCCACATAAACAATGAGTGCCGTAAGTTTGTCATCCTGTCTCCTTGTAAACAATGTATGATCTGCATTGCTCTAAGTGTACCCCACTTTCTTCATGGCCATACAAAGTCTCTCGAACCATGCCCGGGGAGACTGCTTCAAACCATATAATGCTTTCCTTAGTTTACACACCTTCTTTCCAACATCATAGCCTGGTGGAGGTTTCATGAATACCTCTTCATAAAGATCACCATTTAGGAAGGCATTCTTCACATCCAGCTGATGGAGTTCCCAAGAGAAATTTGCTGCTAGGGACAGTAGAACCCGCATTGTGTTGAGCTTTGCTACTGGGGCAAAGATTTCTTTGTAGTCAATTCCTTCCTTTTGTGTAAATCCCTTTGCCACAAGTCTGGCCTTGTACCTCTCGACTGACCCATCTTCCCTGTGCTTTACTGTGAATACCCACTTTCACCCAACAGTGCCTTTCCCCTCTGGCAGGTCCACTAATTCCCACGTTCTTGCTTTCAATAGGACTTTCATCTCTTCATTCATGGCTTCTTTCCACCTTGGATCAGATGCCGCCTCTGAGTACCTGGAAGGGACACATACAGAGGAAAGAATAGACACAAAGGAGTGATAGGCAGGAGATAAGTGTGAGTAAGAAACAAAATCAGCTATGGGATGCCGGGTGGTACAAGAACGAACAGGCTTATGGAGAGCAATAGGAAGATCCAAATCCGAAGTGTGTGAGTCAGAATTACCTTGGATTGTAGAGACAGATTCATCTGAGTTCAACTGGTTGCAATCATGAGGTTGAGGGCCCTTCTTCCTTCTGTTGTATGTAAGTATCTCTTTCTCTTGCCTACTGGAACCTTCAGAAGCATCTGCTGTATCGGGAGAAGTAACTGGCACAGTGGGAGCCTCACTAGGTTGACCCGGAATGTCACAGCTAGGAGTAGTGGAAGGTGATGAAAGGGGAACAAAAAAGAAAGGAGAATGAGAATCCTCTTCCAACCCACTAGTCTCACCCTGAAGAGGATTCTGAGAAGACTGGAAATAGGGTTGAGACTCAAAAAAGACTATATCTCTAGTGACATACTTTTTCTTGGAGACAGGATCATAACACTTGTACCCCTTTTGTGTAGGAGAGTACCCCAAAAATATTCCCTTTGTAGCCTTGGGATCCAGCTTGGTTTTCTTTGGATCCTTCACATGTATGAAGCATGTACAACCAAAAACCCGTGGGGGAAGAAGAAATTCTGGAAGAGTGGGACACAAAACAGAGAAAGGAGTCTTCATACCCAATACCTTAGATGGCATCCGATTTATCAAGTATGATGCAGTGAGTAAAGCTTGAGACCAATATTGCTTGGGCAATTTGTGCTAGAATAGTAGGGCTCGAGCTGTCTCCAATAGGTGTCTGTTCTTGCGCTCAGCAACTCCATTTTGCTGAGGGGTGTTAGCACAGGATGATTGGTGTAACATGCTTGCATCTTCCATGAATGAGTTCAGGGATCTTTCAAAGTATTCAGCCACATTGTCTGACCGGAATTGCTTAATCTTCTTATCAAATTGTGTTTCAATCATCTTGCAAAAAGCCATAGTTATCCCTGGTACTTCATCTCGTCCTTTTAACAAATAAATCCATGTGCACCGAGAATAATGGTCAATAAAACTGATAAAGTAACGAAAGCCATCAATGGAAACAATGGGTGAAGGTCCCCAAACATCAGAATGAACCAAATCAAAAGGAGCTCGAATTTCATTACTAGAAGTTGGATACATCTACGTTGTTTTGACATTTGACACACATCACAAATTAAACTCTGACTTGGAATTCCCTTAAACAATTCGGGAAACAACATTGCTAAGGAAGAGATAGACACATGACCTAGCCTAGCATGCCATAGGTGCAGCCTAGCTATTGACTCCACACTTTTCGGACTAGTAGTAGCAGAAGCTTGTAGGGCTGAGCCGATGTCTGCATCAAAATAGTAGAGGCCCCCATACTCATGACCACTCCCAATCGTTCTCCTCGTCAATCTGTCCTGGTAGACACAATGAGTAGGAAAAAAAGTTATACTGCAGTTCAAATTTTTTATAAGCTTTGAAACAGACAAAAGATTTGAGGTAAGACTAGGAACATGTAGGACTGATTTAGGAGAGAGGTCCTTGCTTAGGTCAACCACCCCCTTTCCAGAGATGGTGGAGAGAGACCCATCAACCACTCTCATCTTATCCTGGCCAGACAACAAATGATATGAAGAGAATAAGGAGGACATTGTGTCATATGGTCAGTTGCTCCGGAATCAATCACCCAAGAGGTGGAATCAATGGAACTAGTTGCACTAAAGGCAGAGACTGTACCTGATCTGGCAAGAGAGGTGGAAGCTAAAGAATTGTTCTTCAGACAGCCTGCCCTATGGTCCAGAGGAGTTGGCAGCCTACCCTGTGGAGGAAGAGGACACTGTCGGAGTACTTTGTGAGTTGTCACTACTGTTGTTGGTGGCAAGATTCCCACTTGCTGTGTGACCTTTATGTTGTCTTGTGTCCTTTCTCAAAGCAGCTGGCTTCAGATGAGGATACAAGACCCAACATTTCTCCTTTGTGTGTTTCTCACCACCACAATGGGTACACTTGAGGGACTTCTTGTCTGGATATCTATTTCCCATGGTGGAGACTAGGGCTGAATGTTCTCCAAATAGCTCAGTTGACTGTGTTTGGGAGTCAACTTGCATCTCCCTTCTCCTGACTTCTTCATTCCTCACCAGGTAATAAACATGGTGAAGCTCCGGTAATTCATCTCTCCCTAGAATTTGTGACCTTATACCCTCATATACTGGGTCTAGGCCAGCCAAAAACTTGAAGGCTCTGCTCTCTTCAATTTGATTGTCATGTCTCTCCTTGTCCCTGGCATTTTCCAATCCAATATCAAGTGATGATCAAGCTCTTCCCAAAGGCCTTCCAGGGTTGCAAAATATGTTGCCACGGACATGTCTCCTTGCCTTAGAGCTGCAATATCTTGGTTCAATCTGTATATTCTAGCATTGTTCTTTTTCTGGCCGTATGTCTTGGATACTTTCTCCCAAATCTTAGCGGCTGTGGGGAAATGATGAACAGTTCTATTCACTCGAGGAGTCATGGAGGCCAGCAACCAAGACATGACTGTGGCATTCTCCTTGCGCCACACGACATGCTCAGGACTGCCAACTTCAGGTTCTTTCTTGTCTCCATCCAGATAGCCTGTGAGATCACGAGAAGTAATGAACAGCCTTGCTGAGATGGACCACTCTCTGAAGTTATATTCATCCAGCAACACGTTTGTAATCTGTAAACTGTACAGATTAGGGTTTTCCAAGTTAGAGAACCTTGCGGCAGGTCTGTTATCTCTGGAGGAAACTTCTCCGGATAGAGAGGACATGCTGACTTCAGTCTTAGAGTAGGTTTAGACCTCGCCGAAGTGTTCATAGTGCTGGACAATCTGGAGCTGGCAGCTCCCTAGGTAATCTTCACTTGAGCTGAAGCAGTTCGGGTACAGCAGTGGTGGGAGGTTCCGAACTGATAACCAACCTGAACTTGGAGCTGTTTACCACTGTGCTATGCTGGTTTTGCTGGGGCTTCGAAGCTGCAGTTGTGGAGAAGCTCTCCCCCTTTCGGCTAGGGCTAGGACTGCTGAAATCAGTCCTCAACTAGGTCTGTCCTATACAGACCTTTCTTAGTAGCCAAATAGCTACTATTTGCTGAAAAAGAAACCTAGTAGGACATCCACTTCTGGGCCTTACCTCCCTTGAGCCCTACAACCAAGGGAAACCCTAGGTTCGAATCTGCTTTGTTCTCTTACAACCCTAGTTTTTTTAGCAACCCAGAAAAGAAGAAAGAAGATGGAAAGAACAGCAAGAGAAGAGAGGGTAGAAGCTAGTGCGCCGGCTGAAACCAATGAGAAGCTAGTGCTTTGATACCATGTGAGCTTGAGAGCTGTACACGAAGTAGAGGAGAGGGGAAGAACACCACTGGTATGCTGTGAATGTCGAACTAAACTGCCCAGTCGACCATGCTATTATTTATATTTGAATGTAGTACAATGATACAAGTAATTACTGGAATGCCCCTGATTATTGATGGGACACTCAGTTAACTTAAAACATTAAACAGGCTTAGGCCCATTAACACAGGCCCAGTTATAGGATAACTTAAACTTAAGTATGGGCTAATAAGAACTCTTATCAGCCGAACACTCGTACAAAGAGACTTCATTCTAACATTCTAACACACTCATCAAATCAATGACAATCTGGGAGTCTGTTTATTATTATGTTATTTTTCTAATTTTCTGGTTATCCAATTTTTCATGGCCTTTTCTTCTCACTAACCTTATTACCCTAAAAAGAATTGAAAGTGTACATTCTAACATCCAGTTAATAAAATATAATTAGACCTTGAAATTTGAAAGAAAGTGTATGTTTCATATATTGTTTTCCACTTTTGCAGTTCTGGTATTATGGTCAAAACCTAGAAAGAATACATGGCAGCCTAGACCATTTAACTCTGTTCAAGATTGGCAATGTAAGTTGGCCTGTACATGAGAGGGTCCCATTTGGTATAATCTAATTATCCTTTTCTAAAATCACTTTTCACATTATTGATAGTTTTCTGACAGAGATATAACTTTCTATCTACATGTTATTTTGCAACAACTGGGACCAGTTAGAATTTAAAATTGCTACCCATGATCTTCTAAATCATTTCCATTATTAATTGTTTTATTTAATTCTAGAGTATATATTTACAAAAAATTATTGATCACTCTTCTCCATCAGTAACGATGAGTCCAAAGAGATTAGAGAGAAATATATGTTTTCTAAGTTACTGTTATTTGCATTTCTGAATATAATATTTATCTTTGTCATGCAACACACAGAGTACTTATCAAGCTCATTAATCAATCAAACTCATTGCTAGAAGCAACTCATGCTATAGAGTTTTTAAGTATGAGGGAAAATACATGCATGGGGGAACTGGAACTGCGCATTAGCTAGGAATTTACCTCCATTAAGAGAAAAGCCCCGCAATGAAAAAGCAATCTGAAAACTTCGGATTAGAGCATCATGAATGCAGTTCTGCAAGACAACCAGAGAAGGAATGATAGCAGTGGCAGCTTGTCAAAATGTAGCCACATAATGTAACTCTGTGTAATTGAAGATAGTAAACAGCAGGCCTTCAATTCAGTATTGGTAGTGAAAACTCAAAGTATGAATGCTTGAAGACATGAATTTAGAAGAAGGGACGACAAATTATAACAAAGAAAAACTATTTATAAAATAAAAATGTGAAACACATCTAAACCATTGTTTTGCATTAATAATGATATCTAAATTGTTAATTGCCAATAATAATAAGGATGTGATATTTGACATAGAAATAAAGTAAAAAAAGGATGAGAAATATCTATAAAATATTTGCCAATAAGGACTTCATAACCACATATAGAAAATATGAAGAAGAAAGAGTAGCAGATTGACAGTGAACTTCTCAGCAAGTGCTTGATAGGATGACCTAAAACAATGGGAGAAATATTTGCAAACAAACTCCACTTTAAAAAACAAACCACTTAGCTACTTCTCTCTCTCTCTCTCTCTGGCTTTTCTTCTCTTATGTTTTGCATATTGTTATTTTTTCAATTCTTCATCATCCCCAATTAAGTGTGCATTGTTGTCCCATGAAATATTTTAAAGATCAAGTGGGATTTAATAGATATGGAAAAAAACCACATGAAAAAATCCAAGTACTTTTTTTTTCTGAATAAAAAACACTGGTTGAATCCAGAAAGAAACACATGCACACTCACACGGTATCACACCAGCAGAAAGACCAATATTACCTTGCCTCGAGAAAACAACAACACCAAACAGTAAGTATGAGCAATCGCCTCGTAGTTTTCAGGCATGTTCTCAGGAGAGAGAGACTGTGCCCAGAGTGATGAAAGCAGGAGAGTAATCTGACGACTGCTTAACCTAAGGTACATTGGGTCCTGAGGTTCAGTAAATATGAGAGCGTCATGCCAGGTGATGGTGAAGAAGTAAGAACTTGCATTCAAAGAGAATTAGGAACCTTTACGACGTACCCCTTCCTTATTTGGAGTGTTCATGCATTCCTCATCTGATGTTGAAGGGGAACCCCTAGCACTGTAAACTCGAGTGTAAGAGGACTTCAATCTACTCAGGAGTCCTTCGCTGTTAGTTCTTAATTTTCCAACATCAATATCTTGGCAACCATTTTCTTGGGAGGTACTTTTCTCCTTTATTAGCTTCTCAAAAAGAGCAGCTGAAGAAGAAAATGCAGAAACAGTTCTTGATAATGTTCTTTGGAAACCATAAACCTTTGATGTGCCAGGAATAGCTGAGCAAGGATGGGGGCAAACAGAGGACGGCACAAGAACAACAGAAAAGATGCGGTGAGCTCCCACCCGTGTTTCCTGGTCTGGATGGACCATAGCTAAGAGTAATTGATGAAATAATGCCTCAGGGAAAGCCTACACATGAAAGAAAATTCAGGTGCAAGTTCAGCAGTAAAACAAGAAAGCACAATAAAATGGTGTTGTTATTGTTCCATGCCTTGTTTTGATAGGAAATATTTGGCAGTGATGCTACCATTTGAGCAGAACGGTAAACAACAGATATTGTACTTCTTGCTGTAGTAGTAAATGTTGAGATATTCTCCATCATGACAGCCATCACGTCAAGAACAGGTCCTGCATCTCCAACCTGTTTAGAAATGGCAGCCCAATTTGCATCATCAGAATTGAGACACATCTTAAAGGGGTCCAAGTACAATGTACAATTGATATTTCAAAACAATAACCTTATTTAATAATTGCACAAGACACTCGTCTACTGCTTCACGAAACTTCTTGTTCCATTTAATCATTTCAACTCCCAGGTTTGAGTCTTCAAGTGAATAGTGTATGCTCTTCCGTAAATGCCTCATAATGTCAGTGACTGCACCAATTATTGCTATAGAAGCCTGAACCTTTGAGTGTTGGGCAAGAATGGTGATAATCTCAACAATGTTTAGCTGCATGTCAGGTTGTTTAATGACATTCTTGTGATCAAGATGTTTAACTAAGATGGACAACAGCAAGTGTGTGTTTTGCCCTGCAATTTACAGAAAGATAAGAAAGAACCAGGTCAGGATGGATGAAAGGTTAAATGAAACACAAAGACAAGTGGCAGAAAATAAAAATCCTGAGAGCATATAATCAGAACCAGTAAATGATAAGTGAACATACCAAAGTCTTCCATTAATAACTGCATGTCCATCAAGACAAAGAGAGCAAGCCCATGTTCAGGAGACCAGAGATTGCCACTATCAAAGTAGCGAAACAAAGATTCTAAAACACGTCGGACAGTTGTTGCCTCCTTTGCTAGCTTGGCCATGTTATGCAGGCAAACCCTTGACCAGAATTGGGGGTTCTTGGCATCTTCCCTGTTGAAAGATGACAAATTATATTTGGAAAGGTATGATTCATCAATATCATGAAAAAAAAGGTAAATGTCATTATAAGATCATGGGCCATGAAAAATTACACAGTCACATTCAGTTCGCCTTTCTCATTGATAATCTTCTTCCAAGAAGGAATCTTTGTCATGGCATCTGCAGGAGAAACATGACCCTCAACTTTAAGTACTTCTTGCACCCAACGGTTCTTGGTCTCCTGCCTGTCATGTTCAAGACTTGCCAAGTCTTTCTTAGGATCACCATAATTATCTAAGACTACTGAAACAACCTATTGAAAGGAACAAAATTGTTGATGAATAAAACCACCATAAGTCCTTTGTATGTAAAGAACATAAACACACATACATATAAATAGATGGAAATGAAATAGTTGATATGTAATATAAATAGAATTCATTGATAAAAAAATATGTAAAATAAAGAGAAAATAACAAAATTAACTTTTCTTGAGAGTTTGGGTTATTGTGGTGACAAGATATAGAACTCAAGTCTTAAATTATGTTTCTCCATTTTATGCCCATTCCAATGACCTCAATGAAATTGAATGGTGGAAATTGCGCTATTTTGGCTAAATATGTTAAAGTTTTCTAGCAAGAAAAGGCAAGGTAAAGTAATTGACAAATGGAAAACCAGAATTAGGATGCTTCCTTTATTCTAAGTGGGTGCAATGAGATGCAGAATAAAGTGTGGCTATGGAATTCTGTGGAGTCTTAAGATCAGTAGCAACCTGAGTTTTCTAGATACATCTAGGCAGATTTGGGAACACGTAAAGAGAGCATACTTAGGAGGAAGTCATGGGACTGTGTGAAGACCTTAACATTTATCAACAAATCACCTCAACCATCAAAATTATGCAACAACAAAAGAAAGATTTCTATGTAGCAAAGTTTATTGTCTAGTATTAAGTCAGAATATGAACCTATTTGGTTGCAAATCTTAGGTAATCCTGAACTACTATCATGGAAGTTTTCTCATAACTCTAGAGGGCTAGATTGTCAAAGTCCTATACTGCACCTGCAACAGATCACTCAACCATAGCAATTTTTTTTGGAAAACTAACCGTGGGAATTGTGGTATTCTATGGATAATGTGGTATAGGTAGACATATGGACACCTTAGGTGATCTTAGTTGTGGTAGGGCCACTAATACCAGGTTTTGCACTCATTATGGCCTTGAAGATCACACTATTGGGTATTGTAGATACACTCATGGAGCATGTCTTTGTTCTCATCATGGATTTGAAGGATACATATTTAAGAAGCCAAGTTGCCAACTTGGTTTTTCTTCATGACAACACACCATCACCTTAACCTTTTACTACATGTATATAGCCTAAGAGGAAGATGTTGAGAATTACCCAGGAAGAGTATTCTAGGCTTATATATGCTTCACAAACTTCTACTTTATTTACTCAATTTAGTCCTATGTACCATTCTCAACATGTATCAATACGTAACCCTTACAAGTCTTATTCCTAATTTATCATTATTGTTGGTTTTGTATGTGTAGAGAGACTGGGATGAATGGGCCCTAGCCCATTAGTGTCTTATTTATTAGTTCTTTCTTGTTATTTATTCTTAATGGGCCATTAATTCTTGTTTATGTTTTCTAAGTATGCTGATGAGGTGGACGCCCACTTAAGGGTAGACTTGTAAATTATGTAACTCAGGTAAGATTAATAAAAGATTAGAGTGGGGGAAAAGGAGAGGTTATCGAAATCCTCCTCCTTTTTCGTTTCTTCTCCATTCTTATTTCTTCTTATTGCTATCTTCTTCTTTTTCTCTACTTCTTTTGCTATAATCTGAATTATTCTAATATTTTTTATTGGTCTGAATCACATCTTGGTATCGGAGCAAGTCTTCCTTCGCTCTTATTCTTTTTTTCTTTTCTTTTCCCATACACTTTTTCTAATCGAAAGGTGTATGGAGAGATAAATTGCTGATCATTCAAAGAACTTGTTTTCCTAGTTGGTAGAGGGTTTGGAGAGTCAGAATCTGGCTGTAGATTGCCAAGAAAGTGGGGCTGCAGTTTTTTTACCCAAAACCCTAGCCAACTAGAGAGTTTCCAGTTATGGGTTAAAGAGACTGTTTGGGTGTGGCGCTCAAGGCTTGGAGGGTTCCTTTTTATCTCCAAAAGTGGGCGGTTGCAATTGGAAGTGGTGGATGCCCACTTAAGGGCAGTTGGAAGTGGTTTGGATAGTTCTGATTTTTAAGTACTGGACTGACCTCAGTTAGGTCTATAAAGGTTGAAAACATTGTTTTTTTATTTTTGTTTGATTGATGGAGCAATCTGGAAGTGAGATGAAGCGAATCCCGATGTTAGGGGTTGGCCCCGTAAATTCCATTTTGACAAGGGTGACTACAATTAAACTTGACAGAACAAATTACTTAGCTTGGGCACAATCTATAAAGATTCGTGTCTGTAGTAAAGGTAAACTAGGGTTTCTCATGAGTAGTAAGGTGAAACCGGAACAGACTGATCCTACATATGAGAAATGGATGCAAGATAACTACACAATTATTGGGTGGTTGGTAAATTCTATCCAGCCCCACATGAGTCAACACTATCTTTGGATGACTTCAGCCAAGGAGATTTGGGATAGTGCTATAGAAATATACTCTCAGAAATTGAATGTTCCAAGGGCCTACAAACTGACGAATGATGTGAAAAATTTGAAATAAGGGGAGAAGAGTGTAGCTGTCTACTACTCGATGTTGAAGTCACTATGGTAAGAAATTGATGTTATGGAAGTAGTTGTATGGGAAAGCAACAAGGATGTAGAAACTTTTAGGAAATTTGTGGAAAGAAACAAGGTGTTTGAATTCCTTACAGGACTTAATCCTGAATTTAATATTATGAGGCAAAATATTCTGGTCAAGGATGAAGTAACACTTGCTCTGGCATACTCTATGGTGAGTAGTGAAGAGAGCAAGCGACAGGTACAGCTACAGGCTCCACCACCTTCAAAACATTTTGCACATGTTGGAATAAAACCAAAGGGGGCAAATGAGAAGAAAGAGGTGATGTGTGAATATTGCAAGAAATCAAAACATACTAAGAATACTTGTTGGAAACTTCATCCAGATCTTCTTCTAGAGAAGTTTCGAAACAACAACAACTTTAAGAAAGCTGGTCAGTCTGGAAAGCCTAAGAATGCAAATGTTGCTACAACACCTGAAGGTGAAGAAAAATCTGTTGCGGAGTAGCTGGCAGTAGTGAAGGTAGAGTTTGAGAGATATGGGAGGTTGATTAATCACTTGGAGACTACTATTGCAGCTTCCTCCTTAGGCAACCCCTCTTCGTCCACTTTTTCCCATTCAGGTATTCGTGCTTCTGCAAATCATGCTACAGCCTCAAGTAATTATAGAATTCCTTGGATTATAGATTATGGTGCATCAGACCATATGACTAGCATCCCTAACCTTTTTTGTTCATACCAGCTCCTCTCTGGCAGAGAGAAGATTTCTCTTACTGATGGGTCTCTTGCCCCCATCTCTGGTAAGGGGGATATTAGAGCCTCTAACTCCCTTGTTTTATTCTCTATCCTTCATGTTCCTAAACTTAGCACTAACCTTTTATCCGTCAGTAGCTTAACAAAATCAATGAATTGTAGCATAACCTTCTTTCCTACTTATTGTGTTTTTCAGGACTTGAAATCTTAGAGGACGATTGGGAGTGGCCATGAGGCGAATGGGATATATTTGCTGGATGTCTCTAATCAAAGTCCTGGATCACCTAGTGGAGTAGCCTCGGAGTCTATTTCATCAAAGTCAGTTGATAGAGTCATGATATGTCATTTGAGATTTGGTCATTTGTCTTTTTCAGCTTTGAGTCATTTGTTTCCAGAAACGTTCAAGGGAATATCCCTATTGAGTCTTCATTGTGAGTCATGTGAACTTGCAAAAAATTGTAGACAATCTTTTCGGTGAGTAATAAAAGATCAGTTTCTCCTTTCTATATTGTGCACTCTGATGTGTGGGGGCCATATCATTTATCTGCTATGGGGGGATACAAATATTTCGTCCTTTTCATTGATGATTTCTCTCGTTACACCTGGATTGACCTTACGAAGTCCTGGGATGAAGTGCCAAATATTGTACGAAAATTTCATGAACTTATTCTTACCCAGTTTAACACTTGGATGAAAATATTCCGATCTAATAATGCAAAGGAATATTTTGAGAAGAGCCTTTCCTCCTACTTTGATACCTTTGGGGTTATTCATCAGAGCTCTTGTTCCTACACTCCACAACAAAATGGAGTGGCAGAAAGGAAGAACCGATAGGTGGTTGAGGTTGCGAGGAGCCTCATTTTTTCTTCTCATGTTCCTATTAAGTTTTGGGGGGATGCTGTCCTTATAGCTACATACTTGATAAACCGGATGCCTTCCCAGGTTCTAGGGTTTAAAACTTCCTTTAGCCTCCTATTTCCAAATGAGGATCTCTTCTCTCTTCCTCTCCGAGTGTTTGGGTGCACTTGTTATGTTCATGTTCACAGTCATTAAAGACATAAGTTTGAGCCTAAAGCACACAAGTGTGTCTTCTTGGGATATGCCTACATACAAAAGGGGTAATGCTGTTTTGATCTGGTCCATGGCACTCGCTTTCTTTCCAGAGATGTTACATTTATGAAGTCTGTTCCTTTCTTTAGTACTTCTCCCAAGGGCCAGCATTCAAAGGAGTTGTTTGTGTTGTCACCATCTATTCCTCTTCCAATTCCCATTGAATCTTCTATTGAGTCTTCTCCAATCGAGTCCTCTATTGGCTCTTCTTCTCATGTTCCTGCTCCCCCTGCTCCTGCTCATCCTCCCACATTTTCTTCCCAATTCCCATCCTATTATCCAAAGGTGGTACCAGAGACAAAGACTCAGAGACATGCAAGTTGTTTCCACACCTTCAGATGAGCCTCTTGCACCTCCCATCACTACTAAGGTAACAGGTCAGCCCTCTTCTACCACTTTGGATACCTTCCCTGACCTTGATCTCCCTATTGCTCTTTGCAAAGGCAAATGGAAATGTATAACTCATTGCATTTCCAAACACCTATCCTATAACTTTCCTTCCCCTTCCTACTCTTCCTTCCTTGCCTTTGTTTCCACACATGTGACTCCTAGATCTATTCCAGAAGCCTTGTCCAAACCAAAATGGAGGGATGCTATGATGACTGAATTAGATAGGTAGCAACAGGAGTACCAATACAATCCTCATTACCTACTGAGATAGGTAAATTATCATCAACATGCAAAACACTTCTAGCCTCGACATTTCTCTCATTACCTTCTAAAGAAGGTAACTCATCATGGATACATGAGGCTTCTCGCATATGGCTAGTTTCAAATTCAATATTCTCCCCATTATCTCCTAAAGAAGGTAATATATCTTCATCATGTGAAACATCTACCTTTTGATTACTTTCAGCTTCAGTGTTGTTCTCATTACCTTCTGATGGAGGTAGCATATTAAAACTTGGAGGAACATCCTAAGAAGTATCATCAACCAAAATCACATCCTACATGGGAGAGGGATTCTCTAGGGACTGTGACAATTGTTCTCCGTCTTCCTCTAATATAGGTGCAAGCATGCTAAGAAGGTCTTGACCTTCAAAGGCATTCTCTCCCTAAAAGAGAGAGAGAGAGAGAGAAATGAGACCTAGAGTAAGTGGATGAACATGTGTGAATTTAAAATAATAATAATAATAATAACAAGCTTACCCTTGGGAAATCATCAGGAAAATTCTCCAAGTCAAGAGGATCCTCCTCTATTTCATCAGTTGAAGGACGCGGATACCGAGCTTGCTTAAAATAAATGTCGAAATCTTCTTCTGAATGATCTAATGCTCTCTTAGAGTTAGAACCCTCTCTAGTAGGAAGGTTGGAACTTGAAGCAATCTCCTTAGAAGTGGTAGTTCCCTCAATAAGACGGGTGGAAACATCTTAAGGACCAAGGACAACTTGATTACGCAATTGGGGAGATTTCTTCTTTGGACCAATAACATCAATTATGTGTTGCATTGAATGCTTAAAATATATGTGTGAGTTTTGACTCCACCATCTTGCATATGAAAAGGTAATGCAAACTTGGCGATTCCTTTTTGGTGCAACAAAGTTGATACCAAAACCCTCCACAAGGATATGCACCCAAGCCTGTGCTAAGTCGTTAAGCGATCGGCTGGACCGTTCTGCTACTGCAAAGGATAAACGGTTACAGGGAATAGCCTGGTCATAACCAAGAAGACGAGCAAACCTATTTGGGTAATGTAGAGAAGATGGGCCGAATGGCCCATAGACTGTCATTTTATGTTATGTTATGTTTCTCTCTGTTGTGGGCCTTATTCTGGGCCCATACTCTGTAATATTCTGTTTTTTGTATTTTCCTGCTCACTCAAGGGCCTCTCTGTAATTTGTCAAAGATTAACTTGTTAATAAGATGTTTAGAGTGTTAGAGAGAGGTAATGTTCGAACCTCTCATTCTCTAACACTCATTGCAGCAGCTCTCTCTCTTCTCTTCCTCTCTTGTTTGCTGTTTTGCTGTTTTGCATCTAATCTCAAACAGTTCCATACATCAAGTGAACTGTTTTTCAACTTGGTATCAGAGCGGGTCGTTGCTTGGCGTGTCCCTCATGTGGTTCTAGTTCAGCCAACTGCATGAGGAGGTTCTAGGGCTGAATGTTTACAGTCATTCGCCTGGTTCTTGGAGGTCATTGGAGGGTGCCCAAGTTTCTATACACTTGGAGAAGGGTTCGGTGACCAGGAGGAATCAGAGAGCAAGTTTTTTAGCCTGATTTGAAATCAGAGAAAAGGGATTTCGAAGCTAGCTCAGAGAGCAAAGTGTTCAGCCTGGTTTGAAGTTCAAACCAGAGATACTGTAAGTTGTTTTCTCAGTTCTTTGCTGAGTTATTTTTGTTATTTGGGAGGACTGTTAAAGCATTCAAAGCACACCTCCATTCGGCCCACTGTTGCTGGACTGATTTCTGGGTTATTCTAGAAGTGTGGTTCGGCTGTTATTGGGATTCCAAACTGCTGAAAAACTGATCTAAATTAAGTGGTACAAGCCTCTACTTTAGTTCAGCTGCTTCTTGGACCTAGACAAAGTGTTCTTGAAGTGATTTCTGTTTGTTAACAGTGAAGTGTTGACTGTTGCATACATATTGTTTGTAAAAAGTCCTCTTAGGTACTGTGGACTGTGTTCTTTGTTCTCCTTGGAAAATTACTGTTGGGAACCAAGAATACATATTGTTTGGAGGCCTGCTGATTGTTCCTTGAAGGCTGAATCAGGGTTTCTTCTCTTTGAAAGTGCTGCCACCGAACTTGGTTCTCACGGCTGTCAGTTCTGAACTGAGTTTGTGTGCTGCTGTGTTTGCTACTGTTTCAACTCAATCTGAGTTCTTTGAAATCAAATCACTTTTAAAGGCCTGCCGAAACCTTAATTGAAGCTGTTACATAATGGACTTCTCAGAAATTGAGAACAAGAGCACTGCTGAATATGGACATAATTTGGGAACTACAACTGATTCCTTGTTGGCTGTAACTACAGTTAAATTGGATGGAACCAATTATTTGGCCTGGTCACAATCCGTAAAAATTCATATTTGCAGTAGAGGAAAGTGGGGGTTTATCTTTGGGAGCAAGAAAGCTCCCCCAGAGGAGGATCCCTCTTATGAGAAATGGGTGCAGGAGAATTACACAGTGATTGGGTGGCTTGTGAACTCAATGCAGCCACAGATTAGCCAACATTACTTGTGGATGAACTCGGCTAAAGAAATCTGGGATAGTGTTGCAGAAACTTACTCCCAGAAGTTGAATGTTGCCAGAGCTTACAAACTGAGAAGTGATGTGAAGATTCTAAGACAGGGGGAGAAGTCACTTGCAGCATACTCCTCAGCCCTAAAATCTATATGGCAAGAAATTGACTTGATAGAGGCCGTGACATGGGATACCCCTAAGGATGCTGAAACATATAGGAAATTGGTTGAAAGGAATAGGGTCTTTGAGTTCTTGACAGGGCTCAATTCTGAATATGACATTACAAAGCAAAACATCTTGTCCAAGGAAGATGTTTCATTGTCTCAAGCATATGCTTTGGTCAGCAGTGAGGAAAGTAGGAGGAAAGTGCAGGTTCAAGGGGTCATTATCAATGATCATTTTGCAAATATGGGAATCAAACCCAAAGGGGTTACAGGAGCTCCCAGTGGCACAGGAAAGAAGGAGGTGGTGTGTGAATATTGCAAGAAGCCGAAACACACTAAGGACAAGTGCTGGAAATTGCATCCCAGTCTTGTTCCTATCCGATTCCAGAAGAAGAATGACAATAGAAAGACAGGAAGTGCACATACTGCCACAAGTACAGATACAGAGTTTGAGTCTGCAAGTGCACAATTGGCAGCCATGAAAGCTGAATATGAGAAGTTTGGAAGGATGATCAGCCAGCTTGAAGGTGTAACTTCATCATCCAACCCTTCTGGAAGTCCAACCACAACTGCATTTGCTCACTCAGGTATAAGGGCTTCTGCTAACCATGCATCTACCTCAGGTAATCCCAAGACCCCTTGGATCATTGACTCAGGTGCTTCTGATCACATGACCAACCTTTCCACTTTGTTTGTGTCATATGATTTGCTTCCTGGTCGTGACAAAATCACCTTAGCTGATGGTTCTCTTGCCCCCATTTCTGGCAAGGGAACTGTCAAGCCTACAGACTCTTTACCTTTATCTTCCACTCTTCATGTACCTAAGTTAAATACCAACTTGTTATCTGTAAGTAGCTTGACCAAGTCATTGGATTGTTGTGTAACCTTTTTCCCTTCTCACTGTGTGTTTCAGGACCTGAAGTCTCGGAAGGTGATTGGGAGTGGCCATGAAGCGAATGGAATATACTTGCTTGACACCCCTAGCCAATGCTTTGATCATCCCAAGAATGTTGCTTTTGGTTCTACTTCTTCAGAGTCTGTCAGTCAAATTATGTTGAGTCATTGTCGGTTGGGTCATTTACCTTTTTCTGCTTTAAGTCATTTGTTTCCCAAACTGTTTAAGGGAGTCAGTGTGTCCAGTCTCAGTTGTGAGTCATGTCAGTTGTCAAAGCATTGTAGAAAAAATTACCCTGTGAGCAATAAAAGATCCTCTTTTCTTTTTCATATTGTACACTCTGATGTGTGGGGGCCTTACCACTTACCCTCTATGGGGGGCTACAAATACTTTATCCTGTTTATTGATGACTTTTCTAGATTCACTTGGATATACTTAATGAAATCCCGAGACGAAGTCCCGAGACTTGTGAGGCAATTTCATGAGCTTGTTTTAACTCAATTTGGTACCAGAATTAAGGTTTTCAGATCTGACAATGCAAAAGAGTATTTTGAGAAGAGCTTATCCTTGTATCTCTCTGACATGGGGGTTATTCACCAAAGCTCCTGTGTTAGAACCCCTGAACAAAATGGAGTTGCTGAGAGGAAAAATAGACATATTGTTGAGGTTGCAAGGAGCATTTTATTTGCCTCACATGTTCCCACAAGATTTTGGGGTGATGCTGTACTTACTGCTACCTATCTAATAAACCGTATGCCATCCAGGGTTTTAGGGTTTAAATCCCCCTTCAGTCTTCTTCATCCAGATAAGGATCTCTTCCCAATTCCTCTTCGTGTGTTTGGTTGTACCTGTTATGTTCACATTCCAAGTGTGCAGAGACACAAGTTTGAACCAAAAGCCCACAAATGCATCTTCCTTGGTTATTCCCCCACACAAAAGGGTTATTGTTGTTTTGATCCAAAGACTGGCACCAGACATGTCTCTATGGATGTTACCTTTGATGAACTTTCTCCTTTTTATGGTTCCTCTCAGGAAGGACATTGTCAACAGGGGGAGAGTCTGTCACAAGTTTTTGCTCTTCCCCTTCCTGTCCCAGTTCAGTCTCTTGACAAATCTGTATCCTCACAAAATGAATCAAAGGAGGATCAGCCACTTCATTCTTCTTGTCCTAGTGCTCCTATCTCTTTACCTCCTCGTCCTACCCATAATCCCAAAGTGTATCAAAGGCAGAGACCCAGGAATGAGCAAGTGGTTTCCCTTACAACAGATGAGGCTCATACCCTCCCAATCACAGATGAGATAACAGGTATTGCTTCAGTTCCCTTGGAATCCTCCTTCCCAGATCTTGATGTCCCCATTGCTGTTAGGAAAGGAAAGCGGAAGTGTACTGCACACTGCATTTCCAAACACCTTTCTTACGACCTACTTTCCCCTTCATATTGTGCCTACCTCTCTTCAGTTGCTTCTAACCCCATTCCTAGGTCTGTATCAGAAGCTCTTGGGATTCCAGAATGGAGAGATGCCATGTAGGCTGAAATGGATGCTCTACATGAAAATGGTACTTGGGAGGTGGTGGATTTGCCTGAAGGGAAGGATCCAGTTGGATGCAAGTGGGTTTTTACCATTAAATACAGGGCAGATGGGACTATTGAGAGGTACAAGGCCAGACTTGTTGCAAAGGGCTACAGACAGACATATGGGATTGACTATCTGGAAACTTTTGCCCCTATTGCTAAGATGACATCTGTGAGGGTTCTTTTATCTCTGGCAGCTCACTTTGATTGGCCTCTCTATCAGTTAGATGTAAAGAATGCATTTCTGAATGGTGACTTACATGAGGAGGTCTACATGTGTCTTCCTCCAGGAATGTATGGGAAAGATATGCAAGGAAAGGTATGTAAACTGAAGAAATCTCTTTATGGCCTCAAACAATCTCCTAGAGCCTGGTTTGAGAGATTTAGAGCTGCACTTGTTAAATTCGGCTATGTTCAGACACAGTCAGATCATACTCTTTTTGTGAAGAAAGGTGGGTCTCTAGCAGTGTATCTCATTGTGTATGTTGATGACATTATAGTGACTGGTGATGATGCCTCAGGCATTCTGGGCCTTAAGTCTTTCCTCCGTACAGAATTTGAGATTAAGGATCTGGGGGAGTTGAGATATTTCCTTGGCATAGAAGTTGCCAGATCCAGGGATGGGATTCTTATTTCCCAGAGGAAATATGTCCTTGATTTGTTGTCTGAAACTGGCAAATTGGGTGCAAGACCAGCTGCAACTCCTATTGATATGAGTCACAAACTTTCAGCTTCGGATGGAACTTTGTTAGAAGACAAAGGGGTCTTCCAGAGACTTCTTGGGAAGCTTTTGTACCTGTGCATGACTAGGCCAGATATTGCGTATGCTGTCAGTTGCATTAGCCAGTTCATGCATGCTCCTAGAGATACCCATATGGCAGCAGCAGAACGGATTTTGTGCTATCTGAAAGGCTCTCCAGGAAAAGGACTTCTATTTGCCAAACATGGTCATCTGAAACTTGAAGCCTATACTGATGCTGATTGGGCTGGAAATATTGATGATAGAAGATCTACTTCAGGGTATTGCAGTCTAGTGGCTGGTAATGTTGTCTCTTGGAGGAGTAAGAAACAAACAGTTGTGGCTCGATCCTCCGCAGAAGCAGAATATAGAGCCATGGCACATGGAGTCTCGGAATTGTTGTGGCTAAGGTCCTTAATGGAAGAACTTGGGGTAGATCATGACAAACCCATAATGTTGTACTGTGATAATCAGGCTGCCATCAACATTGCTCACAACCCGGTACAACATGATAGAACCAAACATATTGAGGTTGATAGACACTTTATTCGTGAAAGAGTCTCCTCCGGTGAAGTGTGTCTTCCATTCATTACTTCTGAAGGACAATTGGCAGATTTTCTCACCAAGGCCATTTCCAAGGCAAGGCTTCAACATGACACTGGCAAGCTAGGCATGATTAACATCTATGCTCAGCTTGAGGGGGAGTGTAGAGAAGATGGGCCGAATGGCCCATAGACTGTCATTTTATGTTATGTTATGTTTCTCTCTGTTGTGGGCCTTATTCTGGGCCCATACTCTGTAATATTCTATTTTTTGTATTTTCCTGCTCACTCAAGGGCCTCTCTGTAATTTGTCAAAGATTAACTTATTAATAAGATGTTTAGAGTGTTAGAGAGAGGTAATGTTCGAACCTCTCATTCTCTAACACTCATTGCAGCAGCTCTCTCTCTTCTCTTCCTCTCTTGTTTGCTGTTTTGCTGTTTTGCATCTAATCTCAAACAGTTCCATACATCAAGTGAACTGTTTTTCAACTGGTAATAAGGCTTTAAGACTGTCTCTGTACCAACTTGAACTGGTAACAAGCGGGAGCGTATGCAAATCAGAAACTCAAGAACTTTTCCCCCCAAATTCTTATCATTGAGTTCAGTATCCTCATTCAACCCAGTATCAGTTAAGCGAAGATGAAAATTGTTCGCTTGGCGAAAAAATTCCCGAGCAAATCGACTACTAATTGAATGAGAACCCATAGAGCTGCAGCGGGACATGTATGGGTAAGAACGTGGGTATTCCCTACTGGGGCATCGTCCAACAAGGTTTGGGAAAATTTCTCCCAACCAAGCAATTACATAATGGATGGGAAAGTGAACCTTAGCATCGTCTGGGCCCGTAGGACAAATGGCTGCTACGTTTAAAGCATGGTAAATATAACCTAAAACAGTTGGAGCAAGAGAGACCCTTCTACCCAAAGCCATAATTGAGGCCATATAGAAAGTTCCAGGCCTTACAACTCCCTTTCCATGGGGAAGAACAAATCTGCTCAACCATAAGGATAAAAAAGCTACCAAATCACACTCTTTAAAAGCTTTCAAAGGTAGAAGAGCTTTCTTCTTTGGAGGTGATTTCTTCTTTCCATCTTTTTTCGAAGAAAAGTCAATAATACCATACACCATTTTTCCCCTATAGAAGTGCTCTACCCAATGGGTATAGGAAATAGCATCCGTCTCATGATGTTCACAAAGTTGGGTATATATCTGTAAAAGTTTTGTAATAACAGGAGAATAATGTAATCCCCCTTCTGAATCCAATTCCCGGAGAGAACTATTTTGTGGAATAAACTCTTCATATGGTATGCCAAGAATAGGTAAACCACACACAATCTTCATATCCCACAATGAAATTCCCAATTCTCCAAATAGTGTATGCATAGTGTTGGTTGTAGGACTCCGTAACTCACAAAAGGCATGCCATACCTCCAGAGTTCGGTTGTAGGAATATCTGGAAACACCAACTGCACCATATATGTCTGCTGCCAACAATACTTTTTCATGGTCTCTTAGAACGATTTCTGTCCATTCCTTCAGCAGGGGCAAAATTTGAGCACAACCCCTAAATTGGAAATTATTCCATCGAATTCCTTGCTTCAACATGTGATAAAAAGTAGGGCCTTTGCTTTCATCCAGTGGTACATTCACCACAGCACCGGAACTAGTGTCAACCTTCTCCAACAGTAGCATATCTAAAGAATTACCACTAGAAGTGGATACTTTAACTTTACTAGAAGCGCTGTATTTTGAAGTCTTCAAACTTCCTGAAGGAGCACTAGCTTGAGGCGTCCACGTCTCTAAAGTATTTTCTTGGGGAGATGATATAAACCTCCTACAAGAAATAGATCTCACCAAAATAGGCCCAATATTCCCTTCATTTCCTTGTTCATCTGGTGCTCTTTCGTAGAAAACAGGGGTGACTTTGGGTACATCTGCCATCTGAATAATTTCATGAAAGCAAGATAATGTTAATGGTGAGATCTGATTGAGTATATTTCGATTTAAAGCCTTTAACTTTGACATTTACCTTGAGTCTAATCTTTATAGGTTCTACATGATGATCTACACTTAGAGATCATCAGAACCTGTACTTGATTTTAATCGTTTTAATCTTTGATGGGTTCTATGTGATGATCTACGTCTGGAGATCATCAGAACCTGTACTTGATTTTAATCATTTTAATCTTTGATGGGTTCTATGTGATGATCTACGCTTGGAGATCATCAGAACCTGTACATGATTTTAAGCATTTTAACTCTTGATATCTATATGATGATCTGCACTTAGAGATCATCAGAACCTGAATTTCAATTAATCTTTGAGAATCATTCATCCTGATTTTTTATGCTGGTTCTATATGATGATCTACACCTGGAGATCATCAGAACCACTAATCCCCAATCATCTATACCTTGATTATTACATGGATTCTTAATTCTCAATGATATCATCAAAACCATTAAAATCTTTTTGATCTTATTTCTAATCTGATTTTCGTTTTTTTCTGTGATCTACACCTAGAAATCACTAAATGTCTTGGGCTAAAATAGTTTTACCCTAATATTTTAGGGAAACCCTGAACATTCTCAGGGAGAATGGGAATGTTTGTAAAACAGCCCAAAGTGCAATGTTAAAAAAATCACAATTCTAAACTCTAGGATTAGGGGAATATCAGAACTGAAATCCTTTCAAATAGAGCCATATTAAATGATCTAAAGGGTCAGCCTTTTTGCGGTTGACAGAAGTCAAAATAAAAAAAGAAAAGAGGCATAATCATATTCAGCCTTTTTCCTGTTAACAGCAGTTAAAAAAAACAATCATATTCAGCCTTTTTTTTAATAGTAGTAAAAAAAAAACAGATCAAATCCTATTTAATAGCTTTAGGATTCAGTCTTTTTTCTGTTGACAGAAGTCAAAAGAAAAAGATAAAATCCTGTTTAGTGATTTCAGGATTCAGTCTTTTTCTGGTGACCGTAGTCCAAAAAAAAAACAGGTTAAAATAAAAAAAAAAAAGACAATCCTATTTAATGATTCAAGGATTCAGCAGTAATAAAAAAAATAACAAAAGAAAAGAAAGAGAGGTTATCTGTTTTTTTTTTAATTAAACAAAAATTTAACAGCATACCTAAGATCTGGAAAAGACAGATTTGTTGAAGGTGCAGCAGCTCTTTGAGAAATAATATCTCCCTCTCTTTTGGAACCTATACGTGAAAGAGATTGACTCAATAAGGCTGAGTCTCTCTTTTTAATTCGCTGAGTCTCTCCTTTTCTTTTCTCTCTTTTGACTGGAGTAACGAGATAAAGGAGTTGGAAATGTGCTAGCTCCTATATTTATCTAAACAAAAGTCCTAATCATAGTAGGACTTTTGTTTACTTAACTAATGGACAGCTGGCCATCTTTTAATTTGTTGGGCCTTTCTTTTAAATCCATAAAGACAAGTGTAAAGTATGGGACCACACTTTAAATAGTGTTCCATACTTAACTTATTTAAAAAGCTTTTAAGGCCCATTAACATATTACTAGGGCCCATTTACATTAAAAGCTTGTAGGCCCATTAACACATAGCTTGGGCCAACTTCAATTTTAAAACATGGGGCCACACATTATGTATGGGCCCATATTCACAAGTTTCTTAAGCCCATTTAATTATACTTTTTAAGCCTTATATAAAAGTTCTTTGGGCCCATTAGATAGTGGGCCACACTTAAGTTACATGGGCCATTAATAATAAAAGAAAGCCTAACAATATATGGGTAGGCCTTTTTCTTTTACAATTTCCAGCCTATTGGAGGGGCTTTTTTTTTCAACTTTAAGTCTTAATCAAGTATGATTCACAAAAATCTGGCCTAATCAATTAAAAATGGCTTGAGCACTGCAACCTCAAGCTATTTTTTGAGCTCACAATGCTCAAGGGGGCACTGTTAAGTCCTTAAATTTGCTGGACTGGGAGCAGGTTATTAAGATACTCCCAATCACAGCTTAAAAAAAAAATAATAATAATTAAAAAGAGAAAAGGGCTTTCTTATAAGCCCAATCAGTCCTATTGGTGGGCTGAAACATTTTAATAAAGAAAGGGGCCTGCAGTCCAACAGGCCCCAAGTAATTTGGACTTATTTATACTGCAATAAGCATTTAATGAGTCTGCAGTAGAGCCCATTTAGTGGAACAACAGGCCCTAGAAGAATAAATCCATTTTAATTAATTTCTTGTGAGGTGTCCCACTTATTTATGAGGGGATGCCACTTGTCCTATTCTAACAAGAGGACTATTTTCCCTTCTTTAACCACTTGAAGAGGGGGGACACATGTCTCCCTAGGGGAGAGAGTTATTTTCCCTCCTCTAACCACTTGAAGTGTGGGGGACACATGTCACCCTAGGAAGGAGTTATTTTCCCTCCTCTAACCACTTGAAGTGGGGGGATACTTGTCACCTTAGGAAGGAAAAATTTTCTTTTCCCTCCTTAACCCATTTCAAGTAGGGTGACACTTGGCACTCTAAGAAGAGGGGAGTGGGGAGTTACTTAACCACCTCCCTCCTCATATAAACCCCTCTCTTACAAGGAGAAGAGGTTAATGCCTTTTTGTTGGCCATTACTAATTGATTTGCAGGATTTCTAGCATTAAGAAACAAGTGGGAAGAGAAAAGAAAAGAAGATTGGTGTGGAGAGCATAAAAGAAAAAGGAAGAAGAAGGTAGGGAATCTTGTGTTCTTCCTACACCTCTTCAATATGATACTCCTTGTGCTTCTCACATGAGATGGAAGCCCATATTCTATCAATTCCTCTCACTCCTTTCTTTCTTTCTTTTATTTTTTCTTTAATTCCTTGTTTCATATTGAAATACATGTAAGGAGACAACCATCTACAGCCTTGTTCATGAAACTTGGCTGATTATGGTTCCTTATAACTTACTAACCTATGTGTGAGGGAAAAAACCATCTACAGCCTTGTTCATGAAACTTGGATGATTATGGTTCCTCACACATGATAATGCACACAACCATAATTTAAAGGCCATTTGTAGCCTTATTGACGAAACATGCTTTTTATGATACCTATTTACTTGTTATGCATACAATGTTTGTTTCTTTATATGCTGGTTTTCTCTCACATAAAGAGGGAATATATGCCAGAATTTTCCTTTGAAAATTCTGTAGAAAATTCATACTTATTTTATTCTCTATTCATCGGTACTTCTGAATCAGAATCAAAAGGTTTTCTCTGTCCATAGCAGAGATGTAATTAAGGGAATATCTACGTGATTTCCTGAATGAAGATTACCCAAATAACAAAAAAAAACCTAGTTATTAGTCTAATTGGGTGAATTATGTTATGTGAGGAATTATACTAAAAAAAAATTCCACTAACAAAGTCCATTAATTTTTTTGCTTTTTTTCTGGTAAGGGTTGAGAGAAAAGGGTGTGCTTATCATGTATATTGGTATTGGGGCAACACGGGCTATGTCTTCCCCTATACATCTGTTTTGAGATGATCTCATTTTAATAAAATCTTAAGGTGGCCTCCCCACCACCTGGAGTAAAGTTTGGTGTTAAGAAAAAGGGAGATAAACATGGAGTTATTGCCTTTGTTCACAATATCTGACTAGTAAAAATACCTGAAGATATCCATAAGATCCATCTTGATAATATCCCAACAAATCTGATAGAAAAGCAAAGGGAAAACCATCCTGCCCTAGAACTCTATTCCCAACCATACTAAAAGCATCCTCCTTAACTTCTTTTTCCTCAAATTCCCTCTGCACCCAGTTTCAATTTTCCTTTAGAAAAGCTTCGGAGGTCTCCACCTGATCCTCTACTTCTCTATGCCCCACCTTTAATTTTGACATAAAATTTTTCCTTCTTCTAGAGGCATAACTAAGGAAAAATCTAGAGTTATTGTCTCCTTTCATCCATCCGACTCTTGATCTTTGCCTCCATAACACTTCCTCTTTCCTCACCACCTTCTCCCAATCTTTCCTAAATGACATTCTTTTGCTTCTACTTCCCTCGTCCAATTACTATTCTTCTTTTAATTGTATTTTGTCTCTCTCTTATTATACTTGTAAATAGGTGGAGGTATTCATTCAAATAAACCTTCAATATCTTCTCTTTATCTCTTATGACTAAGTTGGGAAACCCTTGGAGTTCTGATCTCTTCGTGTGACAAAGAAATACATAATCCATTTTCTTCTCAAAGTAGTTAAATATATAATTGAATGAGGGGAATCTGTGATTTTGCAATAGTAGTAAAAATACAGTTATAAAGAAAAAATATCCATATAGATGTAAATCAGTCCTCAAATATTAGGTGTAAATTTGAAGATTAGCGGGAAAAAAAGGAAGAGAAGTAAGAGCAGCAGTACAAGAGAAGAAAATGGCAAAAAGAGAAGGAAGAAGAAGAAGAATCAAATTATCTTCCCTTTCTCCTCTAATCCTTTTTTATTAAAAATTAATGTTAGAGTAATGACAAGTATGCCCTTAAGTGGGCAGCCAGCTAGGCAGTAACATAAAGAGATTAAACAAAAAGAAATAACAGGCCCATTAAGAGAGGCCCATTAGCCAACAAGAAAAGAAAAGATGTTTCAAGAGAAGACACTAGGACCCTTTCGGCCCAGTCTCTTTACACTCCCCCTCAAGCTGAGAATAGATGTCAATCATGCCCAGCTTGCTTATATAGTGTGTCATTTTCCCTCTTGGAACTCCCTTGGTCAAGATATCAGCCAATTGTTCGTTTGATGTGATGAATGGCAAACAAACTTCTCCTGAGGAAACTCTTTCCCTTATAAAATGTCTATCAACCTCAATGTTCTTAGTTCTGTCATGTTGAACATGTACAATGTTGATAGCTGCTTGGTTGTCACAGTAGAGCATCATTGGTTTCTCGTAGTCAACCCCCAATTCTTCTAAAAGGGATCGTAGCCACAGTAATTCTGACACACCATGTGCCATTGCCCTGTATTCTGCTTCAGTTGAGGATCTAGCAACTACAGACTGTTTCTTACTCCTCCATGACACAATGTTCCCAGCGACTAGAGCACAATAACCTGAGGTGGATCTCCTATAATCAATACATCCTGCCCAATCAGCATCAACAAAAGCTTCCAGCTTCATGTGTCCATGTTTGGCAAATTACCTTTCCCTGGAGTACCTTTCAAGTAACACAGAACCCTTTCTGTAGCAGCTAAATGAGTATCTCTGGGAGAATGCATAAATCGACTAATAACACTTACTGCATAGGAAATATCTGGCCGAGTCATGCAAAGATATAACAATTTCCCAAGCAGTCTCTGATGCACTCCCTTATCAGATAAAAGCTCACCATCTGTAACAGAAAGCTTATGATTGGGATCAATAGGAGTGGAGATTGGTTTAGCTCCAAGTTTACCAGTCTCAGCAAGGAGGTCAAGGACATATTTACGCAGAGAAATGAAAATACCATCCTTAGATCTAGCAACTTCAATGCCCAAAAAATATCGAAGATCTCCCAAATCCTTGATCTCAAATTCAGAGTTGAGAAATCTTTTTAGTTTACTGACCTCTTGAGTGTCATTACCCGTGACCACAATATCATCAACATAAACTATCAAGGTCACCAGAGAAACATTTCTCTTCAAGAACAGGGTATGATCAGATTGAGTTTGTGTGTAACCAAAGGAGACAAGAGCAGCCCTGAACCTCTCAAACCAAGCCCAGGGAGATTGTTTGAGACCATAAATAGATTTCTACAATTTACACACTTTGCCTTGCATTTCCTTCCCATACGCACATGGAGGCAAAGACATATAGACCTCTTCATGTAGGTCTCCATTCAAGAAGGCATTTTTAACATCGAACTGGTGTAGGGACCAATCAAAAGTAGTGGCTAGAGATAACAAAACACTAACTGAGGTCATCTTAGCTACAGGAGCAAATGTCTCAAGATAGTCAATACTATACATCTGAGTGTAGCCCTTAGCAACCAACCTAGCCTTAAACCTCTCAATAGATCCATCAGAGTGATATTTAATGGTAAACACTCATTTACAACCCACTGGTTCCTTCCCTTCAGGCAAGTCAACAATATCCCAGGTATGGTTCTTATGCAAAGCATCTAGTTCAGCCATCATAGCATCCCTCCATTCAGGTTTAGATAAGGCTTCCGGTACAGACCTGGGTATCACATGGGAAGAAACAAAAGCAATAAAAGAGTAGTAAGAAGGAGAGAGAAGGCTGTAAGACAGGTGTTTGGAGATACAATGGGCGATACACTTCCGTTTGCCCTTGCGGAAAGCAATAGGAAGGTCAAGGTCTGGGAAAGATGTAGATGGGTCAGAAGAAGGCTGACCTGTTACCTCAGTAATGATGGGAGGAGCAAGAGGCTCTTCTGTAGGAGTGGAAACAACCTGCCCATGTTTGAATCTGTGCCTTTGGTACCACCTTTGGAGAACAGGATGAGGAGGAATTATAGGAGAATGAGGTGGAGGAGGAGGAGGAATAGGAATATCGGAGGTAGGTCCAGTGGGAGGAGTAGACTCCTCATGATAGGACTCAAGAGGAATGGGAAGAGGAACAACTACAGACATAGCAAAGGGCTCTTTAGATTTCTCCCCCTCAGGAGAAATGCTAAAGAAAGGAGTCAACTCAGCAAATGTGACATCCCAAGATACAAAGCGGGAGCCACTAACTGGATCTAAACAACAATATCCCATCTGTGTAGAAGCATATCCCAGAAAAACACATTTACGAGCCTTAGGTTCAAACTTGTGCCTTTGATGAATGTGAATATGCACATAGTGTAAGCTGAACCACTGTAGTCTAAGTAGCAGAGAAGAGGAGAAGAAGAAGAGATGCTGAAAATGTCGAACTGTACTAGCCAGTCGACCAGTTCTTTATTTATAGATGAATATAGTACAAGGTACAAGAAATTACTGGGATGCCCCTGATTAGTGATGGGACACCCAGATGACTTAAATCATTAAACAGGATTAGGCCCATTAACACAAGCCCAGTTACAAGATAAGTTAAACATAAGAATGGGCTAATAAGAACTCTTATCAGCCGAACATCACTCTAACATTCTAACACTCCCCCTCAAGCTAAGCATAGATATCAATCATGTTTACCTTGCCAAGTATGTCCTTGAACTTCGTTGATGCCAGCCCTTTAGTTAATACGTCTGCAATCTGCATCTCTGATGGAGTATAAGGCACACAAAGTTCTCCTGAAATAATTCTCTCTCTGACAAAGTGTCGATCAATTTCAATATGTTTTGTCCTGTCATGCTGCACAGGATTATTGGCAATGTTGATAGCAGCTTTATTATCACAATACAGCTTGAGAGGACCCTCTGTCTTGATACCAAGCTCATTAAGGAGAGTCCTGAGCCATAAGAGTTCAGCAACCCCGTGTGCCATAGCCCGGTATTCTGCTTCTGCACTTGATCTAGCCACAACATTCTGCTTCTTACTACGCCATGTGACTAGGTTTCCTCCCAAGAATGTACAGTAACCTGAGGTTGATTTTCTGTCTCCAACAGACCCAGCCCAATCAGCATCAGTGTAGGCTTCAATTTCAAGTCTGCTGTTTTTTCTGAATAAAATTCCTTTCCCTGGGCAAGTCTTCAAGTATCTGAGGATTCTTTCCACTGCTCTCATATGAGGGGTCTTTGGTGAGTGCATGAATTGACTGACAACATGCACTGCATAGGCAATGTCTGGCCGAGTAAGGGATAAGTATATCAGTTTTCCTACCAACTTTTGGTACCTTTCCTTATCACAGTATTCCTCACCCATTGATTCTTGTAATCCATGGCTTGGTTCTATTGGAGTGTCTGCTGGCCTACACCCCATCATGCCTGTTTCCTCTAGGAGATCTAGCACATACTTTCTTTGACATATGTAGATTCCTTCTCTTGATCTAGCAACTTCAATTCCAAGAAAGTATCTCAGATTTCCCAGGTCTTTGATCTCAAACTCTGAAGCTAAGAACTCCTTCAGCCTCTTCATCTCTCTCACATCATTTCCAGTAATCACCATATCATCCACATACACAATGAGTGCTGTAAGTTTGTCATCCTGTCTCCTTGTAAACAATGTATGATCTGCACTGCTCTGAGTGTACCCGACTTTCTTCATGGCCAAACAAAGTCTCTCAAACCATGCCCGGGGAGATTGCTTCAAACCATATAATGCTTTCCTTAGTTTACATACCTTCTTTCCAGCATCATATCCAGGTGGGGGTTCCATGAATACCTCTTCATGAAGATCACCATTTAGGAAGGCATTCTTCACATCCAGCTGATGAAGTTCCCAAGAGAATTTTGCTGCTAGTGATAGTAGAACCCTGATTGTGTTGAGCTTTGCTACTGGGGCAAAGGTTTCCTTGTAGTCAATTCCTTCCTTTTGTGTAAACCCCTTTGCCACGAGTCTGGCCTTGTACCTCTCAACTGACCCATCTTCCCTGTGCTTTACTGTGAATACCCACTTGCACCCAACAGTGCCTTTCCCTTCTGGTAGGTCCACCAATTCCCATGTCCTTGCTTTCATTAGGGCTTTCATCTCCTCATTCATGGCTTCTTTCCACCTTGGATCAGATGCCGCCTCTGAATACCTGGAAGGGACACATACAGAGGAAAGAGCAGACACAAAGGAATGATAGGCAAGGGATAAATGTGAGTAAAAAACATAATCGGCTATGGGATGCCGAGTGGTACAAGAACGAACAGGCTTACGGAGAGCAATAGGAAGATCCAAATCTGAATTGAGTGAATCAGAATTACCTTGGATTGCAGAGACAGATTGATCTGAGTTCAACTGGTTGCAATCATGAGGTTGAGGGGCCTTCTTCCTTCTACTGTATGTAAGTATCTCTTTCTCTTGTTTACTGGAACCTTCAGAAGTATCAGCCGAATCTGGAGAAGCAACGGGCACAGTGGAAGTCTCACTAGGTTGACCCGGAATGTTATAGCTAGTAGTAGTGGAAGGTGCTGAAATGGGAACAAAAAAGAAGGGAGAATGAGAATCCTCTTCCAACCCACTACTCTCCCCCTGAAGAGGATTCTGAGAAGACTTGAAATAGGGTTGAAACTCAAAAAAGACTACATCCCTAGTGACATATTTTTTCTTGGAGACAGGATCATAACACTTATACCCCTTCTGCGTAGGAGAGTACCCCAAAAATATTCCCTTTGTAGCCTTAGGATCCAACTTGGTCTTCTTTGGATCTTTCACATGTATGAAGCATGTACAACCAAAAACCCACGGGGGAAGAGGAAATTCTGGAAGAGTGGGACACAAAACAGAGAAAGGGGTCTTCATACCCAGTACCTTAGATGGCATCCGATTTATCAGGTATGATGCAGTGAGAACAGCTTGAGACCAATATTGCTTGGGCACATTGTGCTGGAAAAGAAGGGCTCGAGCTGTCTCCAATAGATGTCTGTTCTTGCGCTCAGCGACCCCATTTTGCTGAGGAGTGTAAGCACACGATGATTGATGTAACATGCCTGCATCTTCCATGAATGAGTTCAGGGATCTTTCAAAGTATTCAGCTGCATTGTCTGAACGGAATTGCTTGATCTTTTTATCAAATTGTGTTTCAACCATCTTGCAAAACATCATAGTTATCCGGGGAACTTCTTCACGTCCTTTCAATAGATAAATCCAAGTGCACCGAGAATAATGGTCAATAAAACTGATGAAGTAACGGAAGCCATCAAGGGAAACGATGGGTGAAGGACCCCAAACATTAGAATGAACCAAGTCAAAAGGGGCTTGAATTTCATTACTAGAAATTGGATACATTGATCTACATTGTTTTGACATTTGACACACATCACAAATTAAACTTTGACTAGAAATGCCCTTACATAATTCGGGAAACAACATTGCTAAGGAAGAAAAGGACAAATGACCTAGCCTAGCATGCCACAAGTGCAGCCTAGCTATTGACTCCACACTCTCCGGACTAGTAGTAGAAGCTTGCATGGCTGAGCTGACATCTTCATCAAAGTAGTAGAGGCCCCCATACTCATGACCACTCCCAATCGTTCTCCTCGTCAATCTGTCCTGGAAGACACAATGAGAAGGAAAGAAAGTTATACTGCAGTTCAAGTTTTTTGTAAGCTTTGAAACAGACAACAGATTTGAGGTAAGACTAGGAACATGTAGGACTGATTTAAGAGAGAGATCCTTGCTTAGGTCAACCACCCCCTTTCCAGAGATGGTGGAGAGGGACCCATCAGCTACTCTCATCTTATCCTGGCCAGACAACAAATGATATGTGGAGAATAAGGAGGACATATGTGTCATATGGTCAGTGGCTCCGGAATCAATCACCCAAGAGGTAGAATTAATGGAACTAGATGCACTAAATGCAGAGGCTGTACCTGACTTGGCAAGAGAGGTGGAAGCTAAAGAATTGTTCTTCAGACGGGCTAATGCCCGACTGAGAATCTCTACCTCACTAGCTGTGAAGCCCAAAGTACTTGGTCCAGAGGAGTCGGCAGCCTGCCTTGCGGTGGAAGATGACACTGTCTGAATACTCTGTGAGTTGTCACTACTGTTGTTGGTGGCAAGATTCCCACTTGCTGTGTGGCCCTTCTGTTGCCTTTTGTCCTTTCTCAGAGCAGCTGGCTTCAGATGAGGGTACAGGACCCAACATTTCTCCTTTGTGTGTTTCTCACCACCACAATGTGTACACTTGAGGGACTTCTTGTCTGAAAATCTATTCCCCTTAGTGGAGACTAAGGCTGAATGCTCTCCAGGTTGTTCTGTTGATTGTGTCTGGGAGTCAACTTGCATCTCCTTTCTCCTTACTTCTTCATTCCTCACCAGGTAGTAGACATGGTGAAGCTCAGGTAATTCATCTCTCCCTCGAATCTGTGACCTTATACCTTCATATACAGGGTCAAGACCCGCCAGAAACTTGAAGGCTCTGCCCTCCTCAATCTGCTTATCATGCCTCCCCTTATCATTAGCATTTTCCCAATCCAAAATCAAATGGTGGTCAAGCTCTTCCCAGAGGCCTTCCAGTGTTGCAAAGTAGGTTGCCACGGACATGTCTCCTTGCCTTAGGGCTGCAATGTCTTGGTTCAGCCTGTAGATTCTAGCATTGTTCTTTTTCTGGCCATATGTCTTAGATACTTTCTCCCAAATTTTAGCAGCTGTGGGGAAGTGATGAACAGTTCTGGCCACCCTAGGAGTCATAGAGGCCAGCAACCAAGACATGACTGTGGCATTTTCCTTACGCCACACGGTGTATTCAGGACTGCCAATTTCTGGTTGTTTCTTGTCTCCATCCAAATAGCCAGTGAGGTCACGAGAGGTAATAAACAGTCTTGCTGAGACAGACCACTCTCTAAAGTTATACTCATCCAATAGCACACTTGTAATCTGCAAGCTATGCAGATTAGGGTTCTCCAGGTTTGAAGACCTTATAAGAGGTCTGTTATCTTTAGAAGAAACTTCACTGGATAGTGATGACATCCTAACTTCAGTCAAAGAGTTGTTTACAGTACTGTTGGTGGTTCTGGTTAGGGCTGGCCGAAGTAGTCACAGAGTTCACAGTGCTGATAGCACACCGGATAGGCTTCACTTGGACTAAACCAGTTCGGGTACAGCAGCAAGAAAAAAAAAAATTCTGTAACTGAACCAGTTCACAGAGCTGGAGTAGGGCTGGTAACCGACCTGGAAATGATCAGTAACTGAAGTCGCCACAGTCTTGTAAAGGTTTTTCTGAACCAGTTCTGATGCAGGTTCTGATTAGCTGAAGTAACCTCAGCAGGTCCTGACAGCTCGCAACACAGTTTCAGACGCCGAGACTGTCACAGTTCTGAAGCAGCTCTGTTACAGCAGCAAAAAATGTTCTGGGCTGGTAACCAACCTGTGCTATGTAGACTCCACTTTGCACTTCGAGTACTGCTACTGTAAAGGGAGTTTCCCTCCTTACAGACAACACTAGGACTGCTGAAATCAGTCCTCAACTAGGTCTGTCCTATACAGACCTCTTCTTAGCAGCCGAATAGCTGCTAACTACTAGAAACTAGTAGGACTCCAGCTTCAGGGTCTTACCTCCCTTGCGCCCTACAACCAAGGGAAACCCTAGGTCGAACCTTGTGTTGTTCTCCTGCAACCCTAGGGTTTCACAGCAGCAACCCAGATAAAAAAAAGTGAACTACAGCAAGAAAGATGATATGGCGTCGGCAGTAACCAGGAAAGTGCTCAATGCTCTGATACCATGTAAGCTGAACCACTGTAGTCTAAGTAGCAGAGAAGAGGAGAAGAAGAAGAGATGCTGAAAATGTCGAACTGTACTAGCCAGTCGACCAGTTCTTTATTTATAGATGAATATAGTACAAGGTACAAGAAATTACTGGGATGCCCCTGATTAGTGATGGGACACCTAGATGACTTAAATCATTAAACAGGATTAGGCCCATTAACACAAGCCCAGTTACAAGATAAGTTAAACATAAGAATGGGCTAATAAGAACTCTTATCAGCCGAACATCACTCTAACATTCTAACACATAGCAAGTGCACCCAAACACACAGAGAGGAAGAGAAAAAATATCCTCATCCGGGAAGAGAAGGCTAAAGGGGGTTTTGAAGTTAAGGACCCGGGAAGGCATACGGTTGATAAAAAAAGTAGCAGTAAGAACAACATCTCCTCAAAATTTTATAGGAACATGGGATGCAAACAAGAGGGATCTGGCAACTTCAACCACATGTCTGTTCTTCCTTTTTGCCACCCCATTCTATCGTGGAGTGTAGGAACAAGAACTTTGATGAGTAACCCCAAAAGTTTCAAGATAAGCGGAGAGGGTTTTCTCAAAATACTCCTTAGCATTATCAAAACGGAATATTTTGATATGAGTGTTAAACTGGGTCAGGATGAGTTCATGAAATTTTTGCACAATAGCTAGTACTTCATCCCTGGATTTCATGAGATAAATCCAAGTGTAACGAGAGTAGTCATCAATAAAAAGGATAAAGTACCTATAACCCCCCATAGTTGGCAAATGATATGGCCCTCACACGTTAGAGTGAATAATATGAAAAGGAGAAAGAGATCTTTTATTGCTTACTGAAAAAGAATGTTTACAATGCTTTGCTAGTTCACACGACTCACAATGAAGACTCGATAAAGACACTCCCTTAAACATATCTGGAAACAAATGACTCAAAGAAGAAAAAGGACAAATGACCAAACCGAAAGTGACATAACAAGACTTTGTTAACAGACTCTAACAAAACTGACTCTAAGGCAACTCCATGAGGTGGTCCAAAAGCTCTATCCGGTGTGTCCAACAAGTATATTCTGTTTGCCTCATGGCCACTCCCAATCATCCTCTGAGATTGCAGGTCCTGAAAAACACAATGAGTGGGAAAAAAGGTTATGCTACAATTCATAGATTTAGTTAAGCTGCTAACAAATAAAAGGTTTGTATTAAGTTTAGGGACATGAAGGACAGAGGATAAATAAAGGGTGTCAAAGGTCTTTATATCTCCTTTACCAGAGATGGGAGCAAGAAACCCATCAGCAAGGGATATTTTCTCTTTTCTAGAGAGAAGGTGGTATGAGTAGAAGAGATTAGACAGGCTGGTCATATGGTCCGATGCACCGGAATCAATAATCCAAGGGATTTTATGATTACTTGAAACTGAAGCATGATTTGCAGAAGCACGAATACCTGAGTGAGCAAATGCAGATGAAGATCATATGTTGTTGTTGGAAGAGTGAGATGAAGAAATAATAGCTTCCAAGTGATTTAGTAGCCTCCCATACTTTTCAAAATCCGCCTTCATTGCTGCCAACTGCTCAATAGTTGATTTTTCTTCACTCCTTATTTCCTCCTTCAGGTACTATAGCAACAGTAGCTGTCTTAGGCTTTCCTACTCAATTGCCCTTCTTAGAGCAGTTGTTATTCTTAAACCTATCAGGAAGAAGCTCAGGATGAAGCTTCCAGCAAGTGTCCTTTGTATGCCTCAGTTTCTTGCAATATTCACATATTTGCTCCCTTTTCTCAGTTGGACCCTTTGGCTTTATTCCAGCATGTGCAAAGTGTTCTGTAGGTGGACTCTGCAACTAAACCTGCTGCTTACTCTCCTCACTGCTTATCATAGCGTATGCCTGGGAAAGAGTAACCTCATCTATGGCCAGGATATTCTACCTAATGATGTCAAACTCAGGGTTGAGTCCAGTGAGAAATTCAAACACCCTATTTCTCTCCACCAACTTCCTATACATTTCAGCATCATTCTTACTCCCATACAACTGTCTCCATAACATCAATTTCTTGCCATAGGGTTTTCAGTATAGAGTAGTAGATTGCTACACTCTTCTCCCCCCGTCTTAGGTTCTTCACATCACTTTTCAACTTATAGACTCTGGCTACACTCAACTTCTGTGAATAGGTCTCAGTAACACTGTCCCATATCTCCTTAGCCGAAGACATCCAGAGATAATGCTAACTTATATGAGGTTGCATAGAATTGACCAACCATCCTATGACGGTATAGTTCTCTTGCATCCATCTCTCAAATTCAGGGTTTGTCTCTTCGGGTTTCACTTTACTACCTGTGAGATACCCGAGTTTTCCTCTACTACATACATAAATTCTTATAGACTGTGCCCAAGCAAGATAATTTGTCCCATCTAGCTTGATTGTGGTCACACCAGTCAAAACGGAATCTACCGAGCCAAGGTAAAAAACCAGCACTTTCTTGAACTCACTTCCATATGGCTCCATTAATCAAATGAAAATCAAAGAACCAGAAATTTTGTCTATATAAACTTACTTGAAGTCAAACCAAAACCCAGATGCTTGAAAACTACGGTTTTACTCCGTCTAGCTAGCTGTTGGGGAGGAAGAGAGAAGATGCAGCCGCTCCTACCAGAGCTTCCCAATCTCTTCCAAACCTGAACCGCCCTCCTTTAGGAGTCAAAAGACACCTCCCGAGCACAGAGCACCACACCCAAAACTTCACCTTTACCTGTACCTTCGAAAATCTCTAATCGGCTAGGGTTTTGGGCAGCAACAAAACAACACCACTTCTTGGCAATATCCAGCCAGATTTAAACTCTCCAAACCCTCTACCAACTAAGCTAGAGATCCTCTGAACTATAGAGAACCTATCTCTCCATACACTCTCTTAATCTAAGGGTGTATGGGAAAAGAGGAAGAAAAAAAAAGGAAGAAATAGACCTGCTCCGATACCAAAAAATTGCAGACAGAGAAAAGAAAGAATAACAGAACAAGCTACAAAGTTCTGGTTAGTGTGCAAAAAAAATTATACTAGCACAGTTAGGTGTAATTTCAAAAAGTATCAACACTGAAACTGAAGAGATAAACAAGAAAAACAGATGGAAATGAAACAACAAACCATTTTCAATGAATGGGAATTAAAATAAATAGATAAACAAAGAATATGAGCTGGCTTACAATATCAAATTCAGATGAAATATGGGAGTATTCACCCATGAACCAAACCTGGACGTCAGAGGAAGCATAAAACAATTTGAGTAGTGGTTCTAAATTACATGATAATCTCTAGGAAAGACAAGATGCCACAGAACTTGTAAAATGGAAGAAAGAAAAGAAAACACACAGATAATTTTAAACCATTACAAACAAGTGGTGTCACAAAGAATACCAAAAAAAGAAAAAGCGGGTTAGCCATGTTGATATAGTGAGCATTGGTATGAAACTTCTTGTAACATACTGATGATGTTTCAAGCTAAATGCAGAAAAAAGGTTCATGAAAATAGTAGCACTCAATACTATGCCAATACTTTGATTTTACAATTTCTTTACTTCTTTTATTTTTACTACAGTATGGTCCTACCAATGGACTGAAGTAGTCTCCCAAAGCTTGATTTAACAAATTCAATAAGGTTGTTCAACAGGTGGGTTTCAAGCAATGCCTATTAGACCACTCATTTGTTTGTGAAGTGAGAGTAAGATAGTTGTATTGATTGTGTATGTAGAAGATATAGTCATAATTGGCAATTGGGAGCTAGGGATAGTGAAGTTGAAGGAATTTCTTGCCTCTTAGTTTGAGGTAAAAGATCTAGGTCACCTTCAATACTTACTAGATTTTCTACAGGATTCTGGAAAGTTGGGATCCAAACCAGAAGACACCCATTGAACAAAACCATGGACCTTGGATATAGTGATGGAGAACCCCTTTCAGATGTTAAACGGTATAAGAGATTGGTTGGGAGAATACTGTATTTATCTATACATAGCCAGATATTTCCTATGCAGTAAGTGTTCTAAGATAGCATACCTTGCAGCTGGCATGACTGTCTTTGTATTTTCTTTGTTGTCTGTATGGCCTATAGTCATTGTATCATATTTGTATTTTTCTCTCCTTATTTTTTCCCTCTTTTGCTCCTCTTTGTAGGGTTCTCCAATGATATCTCATCACTTCCAGATGTACTGCTCTTTTATCTTAATAAAATTTCTTTTTATTGATTACGAAAAAGTCTATACTAATGATGTTGGGCTGGATCCATAGATGAACATAGGTCTACTTCAAGTTATTATAACTTTGTTGGAGGTAATTAGTGGCATGGAGAACTAAAAAAAAAACAATCTATAATGGTCAGATCTAGTTCTAAAGTCCAGTACTGTACCATGGATCGTGGGGTGGCACAAGTGTTGTGGATTAAGAACTTGTTAGGAGAATTGGTTTTAGTGTGGAAGGTCTTGTGTCTCTCTACTGTGACACCAAGGCATCCATTAATATAGTTGCAAATCCTGTCTTGCATGATAGCACAAAGCACATAGAGATTGACAAGCATTTTATAAGGGAGAAGATTGACAAGAAGGGGAAAGTGTGTACTCCCTATGTCCATTCTAAAGAACAATTGGCCGATGTACTTACTAAGGGTGTGAATACCCTGAGAGGGAGTGTTGTAATATTGTAATATGTTCTCTTGTAAGCATAAGGACATATTTGTCCTTTCTTCTTTTATTACGTCACCCTAAAAAGAAATAATGTGAGTTGGCAATTACCACTCTCTCTCTCTCTCTCTCTCAAACTTCTGTCTGATTTTCTCTCTTCTCTCTCCTTCTCTCCTTCTCTAATAGGTCAATTTCTCCATCAAACTACACAACCATTGGATGGAAATTAGAGGGATGAGATCAAGTCAACAATTATGAATTGATGATGGTTTGATGGTTCCAAGGCCAAGGTTTTCCACTTGAGAGGAGATTTTAAATGGGAGTGGATATTTTAGAGTCTCAAATCCCATCTTGTTGTGAAAGGAAAAAAATAACCCCATATGTAACAAAAGTAAGAAAACTTGGTTGGGTGGAGTGGAATTGAAGCATTAAATGAGGGGATTTTTGTCCTTTACTACCAAATATGGTATCTGAAGATCCAAACTGGTCTCCACTTTTCCATTTTTTCAGCAATTTTGGAGAGAGGGGGAAATTTTACCAAGAAGTGAACATTATTTGAAGGTTTACTGAAAAAGAACAATTATTTGAAAAAGAATTAAACCATACATCAGCCTAAAAGGTCATAATTTTACAAGGGTTTTTATGGAAATGCAATTTTTGTTAAATTTTCCATTTGCTACATTGTTAAGATTGGATTGGATTGGTCCAATAGCCATTTTATTTCAAATGTATTGGATTGAATTTTACATAATTTGGGTTGAAATTATCGGATCCTTATCAGATTGGACCAGATCCAATCCAAATCTGGTCCATTTGACAGCCCTGGTAAGGGGCTGCAGCAATGTGACCCCCTATACTGTTTTTCTTCATCATGGTGGTGGAAGCATTGATCAGGGTAGTGGGAAGAGCGGTTGATGGAGACTGAATTGAGGGATCTAAGCTGAGTGCAGATGGCCCAACAGTAGCAATTTTACATATTGCAGATGACTTCATCATCTTCACAAGAGTTCAGTAGGGAAACTTTCTATTTTTAGATGCTTGTAAGATTGTTCACATGTTTTGAGGCAATCTCAGGCTTAAAGGTGAATATTCAGAAGAGAGAGCTTATTCCAATTGGAAACATCACCAAAATTGGCAATCTGGATTAGATCTTAGCTGCAAGGTCGGTTCTTAGCCATCAAAATTTTTTGGCCCTACCCTTGGGAGCACCTTATACGTCCATTGAAACATGGGGTCATGTCATCAAGAGATTTGTCAGTAAACTCTAGCAGATTCTAGGTTGAAGTAGAGAAGAAGAAAGAAAACAAAAAGAAGAAGAAGAAGAAGAAGAAAGAAAGGTTCGGCCAGACTAGAAGAGAGTCAAAATCACTCTCCCCTAGCTGACCCACTTGTATTTATTCAAAAACATAGAGTTACAAGAAAGACCATTTTGTCCCTCATAGAAGATGGGACACATAACTTAAACTCAGATACAATAGACCTTTCACTCTCAAGCAGATAATCCAGAATGACCAAAATACCCCTGACTCGAGCATTCTAACACTCCCCCTCAAGCTGGAGAGTATATATCATATAGTCCCAGCTTGTTACAAATGTAATCTATTCTTCCCCGAGACAATCCCTTTGTGAGGAGATCTGCCCACCGATTTCCTAAGCTCACATGAGATGTGAGTATCACCCCACTTATTACTTTATCTCTTACAAAATGACAATCAACCTCGATATGCTTAGTTCTCTCATGAAAGACGGGATTGGAAGAGATGTGAACAGCAGCTTGGTTATCATAGTATAATTTCATGGGTTTGTCAATTGAGAATCCCATTTCTTGAAGCAAGTTCTTCAGCCATACTAGCTCACATGTGGTATGGGCCATAGCCCTGTACTCTGCTTCTGCACTACTTCTTGCCACCACTGTTTGTTTCTTGCTCTTCCAAGTTACAAGATTGCCACCAAGGAAGGTACAATACCCTGTAGTTGATCTCTTGTCTGATATAGAACCAGCCCAGTCAGCATCTGTGTACCCTACTATCTCAAGAGTTCCTCCACTTTGGTATAACAAACCACGACCTGGAGCACCTTTTAGGTACCTAACAATTCTCAGAACAGCTTCCCAGTGAGGAACCCGAGGATGTTGCATAAACTGGCTCACCACACTCATAGCAAATGATATATCTGGTCGGGTAATGGTCAGGTAGTTCAATTTGCCCACCAACCTTCTGTATCTTCCAGGATCATCAAACTCTTCACCCGCATCAACACTCAGCTTGGCATTGAGTTCTATAGGAGTCTCTGCTGGTTTAGCACCTAACAACCCTGTTTCTTCAAGTAGATCAAGAACATATTTTCTCTGACATAAGTTGATCCCATGTTTTGACCTCGCAACCTCTATTCCCAAGAAATATTTCAGCTTCCCCAGATCTTTCGTATTGAAGTGATCCTATAAGAATTTCTTCAACCTGTTGATTCACTCCCAGTTATGACAATATCATCCACGTACACGACTAGCAAGATTTTCCCATCCTTTGAGTTATAGCTGAACACAGAATGATCAACCTGACATTGTTTCATCCCAAAGGCTTTCATCACTTCACTGAACCTGCCAAACCAAGCACGTGGAGATTGTTTCAGTCCATAAATTGCCTTATTGAGCCTACACACTTTGCCAGACTCCCCCTGAGCAACAAACCCTGGTGGTTGCTCCATATACACCTCCTCAACTAGATCACCATGCAGGAAGGCATTTTTTATGTCAAGTTGTACAAGAGGCCAATCATACATAGCAGCTAATGAAATTAGCACCCGAACTGAACCAATCTTAGCCACAGGAGAAAATGTCTCCATATAGTCCACACCATACATCTGAGAATAACCCTTGGCTACCAACCTCGCTTTCAATCGCTCCACACTGCCATCAGGAAGATACTTCACTGTGTAGACCCATTTACACCCAACTGTGTGCTTACAAGAAGGAAGAGCGGTGAGTTCCCATGTGTGATTATGTTGTAGAGCAGAGAGTTCTTCTTCCAAGGCTTGCCTGCACCCTAGGGAGGCAAGAGCTTCCTGGACAGTCTTGGGAATGGGAACAGATGAGAGTAATGATATAAATTTGCAATGAGAAGCAGAAAGGTGAGCAGTGGAAACAGTGTGAAATGGGGTGAGAAGTACAAGTACATTTACCTTTTCGCAGAGCAATAGGAAGATCAGGATCTGAAGGAGGAGCAGTAGCAGGATCGGTCGACAGGGGCTGAAGTGGAGGAGGGCCCGATGCACTTCTACGGGTATACACTTGAGTGATTGGCGGCTTCTCAGTAGTAACAGGCATAGGATGTGCATCTGTAGTAGAAACAGGAGCTACTGGAAGGATGTCCACAACAGGTACAGGAAGGGGAACCACAGAGGGAGAGGAAGAGACCCCAGCATCTGAGAAGAACGGAACTGACTCAAAGAAGGTGACATCAGAGCACATAAACGATTTATGGGATTTTGGGTTATAACACTTATACCCTTTCTGAGTCCTTGAGTAGACAAGAAAGATACACTTAGTAGCTCGAGCATCTAGCTTGTCTAACCCAGGCCCCAAGTGTTGAACAAAACAAACACAGCCAAAGATTCTTGGGGTAAGAGGAAATGGAGATAAAGTGGGAAACAACGTGGAGAAAGGGGATTGACTTCCAAGGATTGACATGGGCATCCGATTGATCAGAAAACAGGATGTAAGAACAGCATCACTCCAAAAATGTTTTGGGACATTCATATTAATCATCAAGGATCGAGCAGTTTCAAGAAGATGTCGATTTTTCGTTCAGCTACACCGTTCTGTTGTGGGGTGTAGGTACAAGAAGTTTGATGAATGATCCCATGATGTTCTAGGTATTGATGAAATGGTGAGGAGTTGTATTCTTTGGCATTATCGGAGCGAAGAATTTTAATATGAACACCAAATTGAGTGCATATTTCAGCATAAAATTTTTGAAAAATAGGGAACAACTCACTACGATCTTTCATAAGATAAATCCATGTCATCCTTGAAAAGTCATCAACAAAGATTACAAAATACTTATACCCATTGTATGACACCACTTTAATTGGACCCCATACATCGGAATGAACTAAAGAGAAAGGACTTGAGACACGACTATCAACTCTTGGACTAAATGAGACTCTATGATGTTTACCCAATTGACAAGACTCACAATCTAATGATGAAAGATGACTCAAGGAAGGAACCAGTAACTTCAAGGCCTTGAGAGAAGGATGACCAAGTCTGCAGTGCCACTGAAGAGGAGTAAGAGATGACTGAAAAGCTACTGGAGGACCACCACCATCAAAGTAATATAATCCACCTGCTTCATGCCCTCCACCAATCTTCCTCCCCGTCTTGAGATCCTGAAACACACAAGAAGAAGGGTAGAAGGTTACAGAGCAATTAAGAGACTTGGTTAATCTGCTGACAGACATAAGGTTTAAAGGAAACTTAGGAACATATAAAACAGATGATAAAGGCAAGGAGGAGAGATTAACATCACCAACACCACAGATAGGAGATGTAGAACCATTAGCAAGTGTAACTATTTGAGGTGTGGAGGAGTGGGAAAGGGAAGAAAATACATCATGAGTCCCAGACATATGGTCCGAGGCCCCAGAGTCAATGATCCAATGTGAGTCTTTGGAAGCTAAGCAAGCCATACCTGAATGGGCAAGTGTAGCGGTGTTCTGCTGAGATGTTTGAATGAACTGCTCATATACTGCACGTGGTACACTCACCATTTCCTTCTCAGAAGCACAAGTAGATGTGGAGGGGATTGGGTCAGTTTGCTGACTTTCAGTAATTGTGTCACTACCCTTAGTCCTAGCATGGTTAGCCCAAGTGTTGGGTGTACCACGCAAATCATAGCAGAAATTAACTGTGTGCCCCTCTAAACCACAATGTGTACACTTTCTCTGAGTATAACTCCTTCCACTTCCCCGACCTCCCCCTGAGTCTCGACCTCCAGTCCGACCACTAGCCCTGCTAAACATGTGACCACCACAGTTGCTTGGGAGTCCACTCCTGACACCACCACTTCTATTTCCACGACCACCCCCTTTAGTCACTACCAAACCAGATATGTCAGAGAGAGAAGAATGTTCTACCGACTCAATGGATGTCCTCTTAAGACGAGCAAAAACTTCTTCAAGTGAGGGAAGAGCAGATCCTCCCAATATTTGTGCTCTGACAGGCTCATACTCAGCCTTCAACCCCACAAGAAACCTTGTCACATCAAGCTACTCACATTGCTGTTGTTGGATCTGAACATCTGATGTTAGAGGATGATACACATTAAGCTCATTACAAATGTTCCTCAAACTTGCATAGTACTCTTCTAAGCTTTGACTCCCTTGCTTCAAATTGAAATACTCTTGGTACAACTGATACACCCTAGTTGTATTGTCTTGTCCAGAGTACAACTTCTTAGCATGATCCCAGATTTCCTTAGCTGTATCTAGGAACATGAAGTTCACACTAATCTTTGGTTCCATGTTGTTCCAGAGCCATGTCATTATCCGTGCATCTACTTATTCCCAGTCACTGAACCCAGGGGAATCAGAGGGAGGTTTCTCCTCTCTTACATGTTTTACCTTTCTCTTGGCCTTCAAGAACACCTCCACAGATTTTGCCCATGGTACATAATTCTCACCATTCAACTTGATGGATGTCATTTGAACACTTAGATAGTCTGGAGAAAGCATGACACTTGTTTTGTTATCATTCCCATTTTCAAATGAAGCCATCTTAATTATTTTACCTTCAAATATACAACACAACCTCACACTCTTTCACAAGACTTATCTCACTTATAACACCACCACTTCCAGCTTCTTTAAATACACATTACACACCACACACTAAGGCTGAAATCACTCAGTCTTCACATCAAACACCTGGGCTGCACACTGCAAAACCATTCACCATCAACACACTAAGACTGAAATCACTCAGTCTTCACATCAAACACCTGGGCTGCACACTGCAGAACCATTCACCATCAACACACTAAGACTGAAATCACTCAGTCCTCACATCAAACACTTGGGCTGCACACTGCAGAACTGATTACACACAAGGTATAGGAGATCACTTTTAAATATTTTTGAAACATAGATACACCAATCACCACGACACAACCACCACCAATCTACTGCTGTTGTAAACTTCAGCAGTCGACAACTCTTCTTTCAACATACATACGAAGAGAAATGCAGAGGAACACGACTGAGATGCATATCAGTCACACTGAGCACCACCACCACAACCAACTTTTGAAACAAAAAAGAAACATTCACAGTCCCTTGGACAAACAACAGTAGTGTTCATACCTGTCCACATTCAGCCCTCTTCGATACTGAATAGAGGGTTTAGTATACCACTCCAACGACCACCACAGCAACGACCGGAGGCATCCTCACCTCCAGGCCCACAAAACGACAGCTCCTTTTCAGCCCCTTATCGAACCTCCACTCAGGTCAGTCGAAAAGGAAGAAGATGACTGTGAAAGTTGGCGGCGAACCCAGAAAGAGAACAGCAGCAAGAAAGAAATGAGGATACGACCTTACAGCTCTGATACCATGTTAGTAAACTCTAGCAGATTCTAGGTTGAAGTAGAGAAGAAGAAAGAAAAGAGAAAGAAGAAGAAGAAGAAGAAGAAGAAGAAGAAGAAGAAAGAAAGGTTTGGCCAGACTAGAAGAGAGTCAAAATCACTCTCCCCTAGCTGACCCACTTGTATTTATTCAAAAACATAGAGTTACAGGAAAGACCATTTTGTCCCTCATAGAAGATGGGACGCATAACTTAAACTCAGATACAATAGACCTTTCACTCTCAAGCAGATAATCCAGAATGACCAAAATACCCCTGACTCGAGCATTCTAACAAGATTCAAGCACAGACTAGCTGGGTGGAAAAGGGGAGTTTTATCTAGGGGTAGGGAATTGGCACTGATTCATAGTGCACTATCAAATTTGGTGACCAACTACTCCTTATTCATGGATCCCAAATTAGTCCTTAACACACTAGAGTGGCTGAGATGAAACTTGTTATGGGATGGGCCAAATTATGTTAGGAAGATCCATCTAGTTTCTTGGGAGAAAATGTGCATACCAAAACTGGAAGGGGGTGCGTGTATCTGTGTTTTAAAACCACTCAATCAAGCTTTACTTAGTAAATGGATTTGGAGGTATGGTTAGGAGAAAGAAGAGTTATGGACCACTATCATGAGGTGCAAATATGGCAGCCAAAGGTTGGATTGGGCATCAGCTCCTATCCTTGGGACCCATGGGTTGAGTATCAAGAGGGGGGGTTTTGCTCAGAATAAAAAGGTTTAGGTCTCTGAATGCTATTAACTCACCGAGGATAGGGTCTTGTGGTCTCCAATATTATGTAGGAATATCAATGACTGGGAATCTAGAAGTTTATGAGATGTTAGAGCAGATCAGATGGGTCCAGCCCATTCAAATCCAAAGGGATAGTAGATGATAAGGGCTAAGAGATCAGGCCTCTTCTTGGCAAAGTCTTTTTATAGAGCTCTTGAAGGTCTAGCTAGTGTGACTGTCCATGGGTCTGGATCTGGAAGTCTTGCATGCCATTTAAGGTGATCTTTCTCACGTGGGCAGCAGCTCTTGATAACGTCCCCACAACTGATCATCTTATAGCAAGAGGCCTACTCTAGAGAACACCTGTTATCTTTGTAGGGAGTGCTCTGAATCATCTAGATACCTGTTCATTCAGTGCATTCTATTGTGTAGACTCTGGTCCCCATTTCTTGCATCTGCTTGAGAGGCAACAAGCATTACCTCGAGATTTACAGGCTGGCCAGTTCGGGGATTTAGACAATGGAGGTTTATTCTGTGGAGTTTGGTTCAATTTGGTGGTTTTCCGGACCCTCTGGAAGGAACATAACAGTAGGATATACGATGATAAGAAGTCCTCTGTGGAGGCCTTGTGTGGGAATGCCAAAAGGCTTTTAGTTCAGTGGGCTATGCCACAAAGAGTACTGTGGGATAAAGCTTCATCGTTTCTGTAGTCAGTAGGTTTCAATTATTTTCCAAAATGATTTGTCACTGGGTAGAGTTTTTCTGTAAAGGATATTGCATATTCATGTACAGACAGCATACATATGTCTGAGGGAACTTTCTCCCTCCTAGGCTATTAATATGATTGTATACTCACTTGTCAAAAATATTATATACATATGCATACATACATACATACATACATATAATAATAACATTTCATTTAGACATAGAAGCTACATACATACATATATAACACATAGAAGCTAGAAGTCAAGGACACAAATAATAACATTTCATTTAGAGAAGACTAGTTGACTCTAAACCAACATTAGAGAAAAAAGTAACTAAATTGCATCCCTTCCAGTCAAATATTTGGGTCTCCCGCTTGGGGTGAGTGGTGGTTCCTCTGCCATCTGGGACCCAGTTATTGAGAGATTGGAAAGGAAGCTGGCTTCTTGGAAGGCTAAATACCTATCTTTTGGGGGAAGGGTGACTCTGATTAAGAGTACCCTCTCCAATCTGCCTACCCACTTTCTATCTCTGTTTTCCATTCCTAGGAAGGTTGCAAATCAGATTGAAAAGCTTCAAAGGAATTTTCTTTGGAGAGGCTGGGAGGAGGAGAAAAAAGTGCACTTGGTGAGCTGGGAACAAGTCTGTCTCCCCAAATCTGAAGGGGGGTTAGGTATAAGGAAGCTGAAACAATTTAACTCTGCCCTCCTATGTAAATGGATTTGGAGATTTGCTGTAGAATCTGATGCTTGGTGGAGGTCTCTTATTGCCAGAAAATATGGTGTGAGTTGGGGCAATTGGAGAACTAGGGATCCCCCTCCTAACTGGGGTATCTCTCTGTGGAAAAGGATAATGAAGCATTTTCCAGATCTGGCCAGGGGGATCTCAATCAGGGCTAGTAATGGTAATAGGACCAAATTCTGGAAGGACTCTTGGTGCACAGATGCTCCTCTTGCTGAGTCCTTCCCACTCCTATTCCAGTGTGCTTCAGATCAAGAGGCCTCAGTTGCTGAGTGCTATAGTACTTCTGGTGGTTCAGTTCTTTGGACTCCTTCTTTCCGAAGAAATCTCTTTGACTGGGAGGTGGATGAGGCAGTGAAGCTCCTGACCTGTCTCCAGTTTCAAGAGTTGGATTATAGCTCGGAGGATAAGTGGCTTTTGGAAGAGGAATTCAGATGGGATGTTTTCAGTTAAATCATTGGCTGCTGTGCTTGGTAGGAGGGGTGTTCCTGATTTCCCAGTTCAGCAAGTGTGGAATCCCATTAGTCCGACTAAAGCCAGTTTCCTGGTTTGGACTATGGCTCTTAATAAATGCCTTTCCAAGGAGAACCTTGTGAGCAGGGGATTTCAGATTTCAGAATTATCTTGCAGCTTATGTGGGTGCAGTGCTGAATCTACTGATCATTTGTGTATTCACTGCCCGTTCTCTAATCAGCTGTGGAACCACTTCCTCAGCTCCTTGAAAGTTTGTTGGGTGATGCCGAGGTCAGTAAAAGAGCTGTTATGCGGCTGGCATATCGTGGGCTTGAGCAAGAAAAAGAAGACTTTATGGAAGATGATTCCGAGTGCTGTAATTTGGTGTATCTGGACCGAGAGGAATAGAAGGGTGTTCAGTAATAAGTTTCTAAGTCTGGAGGACTTAACTCAGAAGTTAGTGGGCAAGCTGATTTCTTGGTTGTCTGTGGCGGCAGATTTTAGAAACTGTAATGTGCCAGATGTACTTTTTTCTTTGTCTTGATGGCTTATGTAATTGCTGAATAGATCGGTCAGCCTGTTCAGGGACTGATCTCAGCCTCTTGTGTGTATTTCTTTTTCAATAAATATTACTTCACCTTTTCCAAAATAAAAAATAAAAAAATCAAATCGAGTATTTTCAGAAAAAATCGACTTATATATTAAAAATCATATAAGCACAACATAACTAACAGAATCTTATAGGTTTCAGGTCTCTGTAGTGTATGAATCCATTGAAAGATACCACATTTGAAAGCATTGAATATCAGTGGAGAGTAACAGAGATCAATTGGGATTTTAACAAGTATTCAATTGTACAAAGCGAAGAATTTAGGAATTATTCTCTCTTTCAACTATTTATTTAAGGGCCATTACTTGGTGTAATGGTAAAACCTCAGGCTGTCAAGCATGAGAAAGAGGGTTCGAGTCTGAGAGCGGGCACTTTGTGCAAAAAAAGCCAAAGGTTAGGACTGTATCCAGTCCACCCCTTCCAAGACCCCAGATAGCTGGGATCAACATTCGGCAATGACCTTTTCATCTGGTTATTTATTTATTTTCTGATTAACAACTTAGAAGTCTATTAGGTCATTGATAATAAATATTTAAAAATTAAAAAAAAACTAAGAGTTTTTGAGTCCAGTTGGTGATAGAACATCTTTGAGAGCTAAACTTCCTGGTCTAGTCCAAGGATGAAAGACTAAGGCTCAAAGCCCAACGCTCCAATACAGTAACTTAGCATCCATGGTCCTATAATTCTGTCCATTCAACCTATTACAATCTGAATTTCCCTAAACAATGAGACCCACAAGTACCAAGGACAGAAAGATGTAATCCCCACAAAAGAGATAGTGTCACTTCTCTCACTGCATTTCTGTAACCCACCAACCCTGAATACCTAAGAATGATCATGCCATTTCTGTTTTTAGAATTAATGAAGCTGAAACTGTAACTCAGTTTCTCAAACTCTTAACTCTGATCCTTAAGTCCTAATCTTATCCTTAATTGAGCTTGTTGAAATAGTTTATTTTATATTTATATTCTTATTCTGCTTAGTTAGGGTCTGTTTGGTCTATTTAAAGTAGTTCTTTTATTACTGTTCTTGTACTTTAATCTCATCAGGGGCACAAGGGTCTTTTCCCTTTTAATTTTGGTCGCCCTATAAATATTAGGGAGAAAGACGGTTCAGCCCAGGGTCAGAATTTGTAGGCTCAAAGTACTGTAGGGGTAGGTGCCAGCTCGGAATTGATGCTAATTCACGGGCGGGTGTTGGTGCATAGAGTGTGGGTTGTTGACATTTTGAATGTTTATAGCTCTGCAGTGGAAATCAGAAATCTGCATTGGGCCTGTCCGTACTTTTCTGTAAATATTAATGTAATCTGGCACCACCAGACAGAAGTTTGAGTTCGCCAATCTTCTTTCTTCTCTTCTACCATCTCCCTTCTCTCTCCCTCCCCTTCTTCTTCTTGTTTACTGCTGTTCGTCCACTGTTAAGATGGTATCAGAGCAACTCTACTGGATTTGAGAGCAAATCAAACAAGGTCTTCCCCTTCATTTTGCTGTCTTCTCCAGACTGAGAACAGAAAAACTGACCTACAACTGATACAAGTCTTCTCCTTTTTCTTCTTCTCTTATCTTGGTTGTGTGCCAAGAAAAAACTCGATGAAGCTGGTCTGCTGAATGCTGTCAGAAAAAATTGTGAGGTTTAGACCTCTTTTCTTGGATCGTGCGATCCTGTACCCGTGAAAGGGATGCCTGTAGGTCACGGATGACCTGTTATTTCCCAGTTTTGGTGTGACTACAATATTCTGAGGATCTCTCTGGTGGTTAATGCACATAGACACTCTTGGAAGCTTGGTAGGCTGGAACTGTTAATTCCGTACAAGTCTGAAATCAATCTAAACCTATTTTTTTTTTTGGAGAATTGGTGCTGGTCTGTGTTCAGTTTGTGTCCAAACCGAACTGTGCACGTGGACTGCTTATTTGGAGTGCTTCTAGGATTTGTTTAGGTGTCAAGAGGGATCCTAAGTTGTGTGTTGAAACTAAATAGTGTCCTTAACCATGCCCTCTGAGAATTCTGCAACTTCTGGGGTTTTAGGAGGTCAAAACAGAATGAGTGGAGGGATGGATATGAGTTTTCCCATGGCTGTAATTCCCTTTGATGGACTGAACTACCTTGAATGGTCTAAAGGAATTAAACTCTACATTACTGCTAGGGGGAAAATAGGATATATTAATGGTAAAGTGAAAGAACCTAAGACTGGAACTGCTAAATATGACAAGTGGAACCAAGCAAATAGTATAGTGATGTCATGGCTCTTGGTTTCCATGCAGCCACAAGTAAGGAAAACATTCATGTGGGCTTAAACAGCTTGTGAAATATGGGAACAAGCGAAATCTACCTATTCGGAGCAGAGGCACTATGCCAAGATATATCAACTGCAAGCTGAATCCTCCACATGCAAGCAAGGGGAGAGAAGTCTCTCAGTGTACTACTTAGATCTGACATCAATACGGAAGGAACTGTATCATTACCAAAATGTGAATTGGAAGTGTGATGAAGATGCAAGGGCCTACAAGTCACGTGTTTCCCAGCAACAAGTATTTGCTTTTCTTTTGGGGCCGAATCCTACATATGAGTCTATTAGGGTACAGATCTTGGGAAGTAAAGGTTTACCTTCAATTTAGGAAGTTTATGCCTTAGTTCAATCTGAAGAGAGCAAAAGAAGTGTGATGAATTGTGCAGAAGGGGAGCCGGTTGCTCTAGACGTCCGAGGAGGTACAAATTCAAATGTCGGAGGCTCTTTTTAGAAGGGTGATTCACAAAAGAGAGTGGATGACAAAGACAAACTTTAGTGCACTCACTATCAGAAGACTAGTCACACTAGAGACACATGTTGGGACCTCCATGGGAAGCCTAAATGGGCTCAGGAATTGAGTAAGAAATCAGAATCTGATCAGAGTAAGAAGCCAACCCAATAGAATAAGAAGATACAACTCAACAAATGTGGCATCTCAAGAGACTAGTGGATGACAAAGACAAACTTTAGTGCACTCACTATCAGAAGACCAGTCACACTAGAGACACATGTTGGGACCTCCATGGGAAGCCTAAATGGGCTCAGGAATTGAGTAAGAAATCAAAATCTGATCAGAGTAAGAAGCCAACCCAACAGAATAAGAAGATATATAACTCAACAAATGTGGCATCTCAAGAGACTAGTCCCATGGTACCTCAAGAGTAGGCCCCTAGTTCTAACCACAAGGAAGAGATTATCAACTCCTTTCGTGATCATTTGGAATTATATGGTAGGACACTTCGCCAAATGGATTTTGGCCTTACTCCTACCTCCTTTGCATCTACATCAGGTAACACTATCACTACTTTCCATGTGTCATCTCATACTTCTGATTCCCCTTGGATAATTGACTCTAGAGCCTCAAACCACATGACTAGTAAGTCAACTTTATTTTAGGCATACAACCTCCTCTCTGGGAGAGAGATAAGGTGAGACTGGATGATGGATCATTCTCCACCATAGCTGGCCAATGAACCATATCTCTTCCACTCGGTCTTACCCTCTCTAGTGTGTTGCATGTTCCTAAATTTTACCTATCAATTTACTTTCCATTAACAGTATTACTCACTCCTTGAATTGTTCAGTTACCTTCTATCCTTCTTTGTGTGTGTTTCGGTATTTGGCCTCAGGGAAGACAATTGATAGAGGAAGCATGGTGGATGATCTCTACGTGTTGGAGAATAAAGCTGGTCTTGTGGATACAGAGTTCTAAGTTCATCTAGTGAGAGTCACGCCTACTTATGGCATAGTCATCTTGGTCATCTTTCTTTTAAGTCATTAAAACTTATGTTTCCAAAGTTATTTAAGTCTTTATCAATTAGTGAGCTATAGTGTCAGACATGTCAATTGAGCAAACATTGTAGAAGTTCTTTTCCTTTAAGAAATAAAATATCTGAATTTCCGCTTCATATTGTCTATTCTGATGTTTGGGGCCTTGTTACTCTTATCTTCTGAGACTGGATATAAGTATTTCATTACTTTGATTGATGACTACTCTACATATACTTGGGTTTATCCTATGTGATTTAGAGATGAAGTTCCAAAGATTGTGAGATATTTTCAAAGCATGATTTTTACTCAATTCCAAACTGAGATTCATATTTTCTAGTCAGACAATGCAAAGGAGTACTTCCATAGTGATCTCACAGAGTTCTTTGCTTCGTGTGGATCTCTTCATTGGAGCTCTTATGCTAGGACACCCTAGAAAAACGGTGTCGCTAAAAGAAAAAACCGTCATCTCCTCGAAGTAGCTTGTGGTTTATTACTCCATATGAATGTTTCGATTTTCCGAAACGCTTTTGGATGGATGTTGTTATGTGTGTTGCATATATCATCAACCATATACCATCTCGGTTACTAGAGTATAAGGCCCCACATTAACTGTTGTTTCCTACGGCTCCTCTGTCCCCTATTCCAATGTGTGTCTTTGGGTGCCATTGCTTTGTTCATGACTTGTCCCCTACTCGTGGTAAGCTCAACTCTCATGCCATTCCCTATGTTTTCCCTGGCTACCCCTTATCTCAATTACCGTTGCTATGACCCTGCTTCATGCAAGTACTATGTCTCCATAGATGTATCCTTCTTTGAGAGTCAACCTTTTTTTTTGGTTTCTCCTTAGGAGGAGAATAAGGTTGAGGAGAAACACACTTAGGCTCAATTACCTCCTCTTCCTGATCCTCCTCCATTTCATGTCTTTCTTCGCCACCATAAGAGCCAGTAGATTTCAAGAGCCATGGAACCTAAAACTATGCAACCAACATCACCAGACTCTCCAGAGGCAGATCCTCATCATCAGTCAAGTACACTTGTCCCCACTAATATGCCTATACCTCTTGATATTGATCCCCCTGCTATTGATGATCTTGATGTTCCTATTGCTAAGAGAAAGGGTGATAGATCTTGTACTACTAATCATCCTATCTCTCACTTTGTGTCCTGTCATCATATTTCACCTTCATGTTATTTGTTCTTTTCCTCCGTTGACAGTGTTTTTGTTCCTAAGAATGTGGTAGAAGCTTTGTCCAAACCTGGATGGACAAATGCAATGAAGGAAGAAGTTAATGCATTGCACAAAAATGGCTCCTGGGAATTAGTGGATCTTCCTAAAGGTAAGGAACCAATGGGATGCAAGTGGGTGTTCACAGTAAAGCATAAGGATGATGGTATGATAGAAAGGTACAAAGCCAGATTGGTGGAAAAAGGGTTTATACAGGTATATGGAGTAGACTATGTAGAGACCTTTGCTCTAGTAGCCAAGATGAATTCTATCAGGACCCTCCTTTCATTGGCAGCTGTTAGAATGCTCGAGTCAGGGGTATTTTGGTCATTCTGGTGTATCTTATTGAAAGTGAAATGTCTATTGTATCTGAATTTAAGTTATGTGTCCCATCTTCTATGAGGGACAAAATTGTCTTTCTTGTAACTCAAGTTTTCAGGAATAAAAATCAAGTGGGTCGGCTAGGAGAGGTACTTTTGTACATCCTCTCTTCTAGTCTGGCCGAATACTTTTCTCCTCTCCTTCTTCTTCTTCTTTCTCTTTTCTCTTTTCTTTCTTCTTTCTTCTTCTCTACTTTGACCTAGAAACAACTAGCGTTTATTCACGTGGTATCAGAGCATTAAGGTCTGGTGTTCGTTTTTTTTTTCTTGCTGCTGTCTTCTTCCTGGGTTCGCCGCCAGCTTCACAGTAGGTTTCTTCATCCTACAGCTGATCTGATTGAAGACTCGATAAAGGGATGAAAAGGAGTTGTCGTTTTGAGGGCCTGGAGGTGAGAATGCCTCTGGCCGGTGCTGTGGTGGTCGTTGAAGTGGTATACTAGACCCTCTATTCAGTGTACGAAGAGGGCTAGTCGTATACAGGTATGGACACTGCTGTCGAGTGTTCAGAAATGGATTGTGAATGCTGATTTTTTTTTGTGTGCATCGAAAGTTAGTTGTTGTGGTGCTGGGTGAAACTGATACACATATCAGTCATGTTTTTTTGTGTTTTCTTGCTCACATGTGTGCTGAAAGAAGAGTGATAGACTGCTGATGTCCACGACAGCAGTGGTGTGGTGTTGATTGTGTTGTGGTGGCTGGCATATCTATGTTTTTTTTTTAAATGCTTAAAAGTGAACCCCTAGACCTTGTGTGTAATCAGTTCTGCAGTTTGCAGAACAAGTGTTCGATGAAATCACCGAGTAATTTCAGTAGTGGTGTGTTGGTGGTAAATGGTCCTGCAGTGTGCAGTCCAAGTGTTTGATGTGTTGACTGAATGATTTCAGCTTTAGAGTGTAGTGTGTAATGTGCAGTTGAAGAAAGTGGGTTGGTGGTATTGTAAGTGAGATAAGTCTTGTGACAAGTGTGAGATTGTGGTGTATATTCAGAGGAGACATAATTGAGATAGCTTCAACTGTAGTTGGGAATGACAACAAAACAGGCATCATGCTCTCTTCAGATTATCTAAGTGTTCAAATGGCATCCATCAAGTTGAATGGTGAGACCTATATACCATGGGCAAAATCTGTGGAGGTGTTCTTGAAGGCCAAGAGGAAAGTAAAACATGTGAGGGAAGAGAAACCTTCCTCTGATTCTCCTGGGTTCAGTGATTGGGAACAAGATGATGCACAGATAATGACATGGCTTTGGAACAGCATGGAACCAAAGATTAGTGTGAACTTCATGTTCCTAGATACAACCAAAGAGATCTGGGATCATGCTAAAAAGTTGTACTCTGGACAAGACAACACAACTAGGGTATATCAGTTATACCAAGAGTACTTCAATTTGAAGCAAGAAAGTCAAAGCTTAGAAGAGTATTATGCAAGTTTGAGAAACATCCGCAATGAGCTAAATGTGTATCACCCTCTCACATCAGATGTCCAGATCCAACAGCAGCAACGTGAACAACTTGATGTGACTAGGTTTCTTGTGGGCTTGAAGGCTGAGTATGAGCCTGTCAGAGCACAGATATTGGGGGGGTCAGCTCTCCCCTCACTTGAAGAAGTTTTTGCTCGTCTTAAGAGGACATCCATTGAGCCAGTGGAACATTCTTCCTTCTCTGATAGATCTGGTTTGGAAGTGACTAAAGGGAGTAGTCGTGGAAGTAGAAGTGGTGGTGGCAGCAGTGGCCCTCCAAGCAACTGTGGTGGACACATGTTTAACCGGGCCAGTGGCAGGACTGGAGGCCGTGAGTCAGGGGGAGGCCGTGGAAAAGGAAGGGGTAATGCTCAGAGAAAATGTACACATTGTGGCTTAGATGGGCACACAGTTAATTTCTGCTATGATTTGCGTGGTCCACCTAACACTTGGGCTAACCATGTTACATCTAAAAGTAGTAGCACAATTACTGAAAGCCAGCAAACCGCACCAACCCCCTCCACACCCACTTGTGCTTCCGGGCAAGAAATGGTGAGTGTACCACGGGCAATATATGAGCAGATCCTTCAAACATCTCAGCAGAACACAACTACACTTGCCCATTCAGGTATGACTTGTTTAGCTTCCAAAGCCTCACCCTGGATCATTGATTCTGACGCCTCGGACCATATGTCTGGGACTCCTGATGTATTTTCTTCCCTTTCTCGCACCTCCACATCTCAGACAGTTACACTTACTAATGGTTCTACATCTCCTATTTGTGGTGTTGGTGATGTTGATCTCACCTCATTGTCTTTAGCATCTGTTTTATATGTTCCTAAGTTCCCTTTTAACCTTATGTCTGTTAGTAGATTAACCAAGTCCCTTAATTGTTCTGTAACCTTCTATCCTTCTTCTTGTGTGTTTCAGGATCTCAAGACGAGGACGAAGATTGGTGGAGGGCATGAAGCCGGTGGTTTGTATTACCTTGATGGTGGTGGCCCTCCAATGGCTTTTCACTCGTCTCTTACTCCTCTCCAATGGCACTGCAGACTTGATCATCCCTCTCTCAAGGCTTTGAAGCTGCTAGTTCCTTCCTTGAGTCATCTTTCATCATTAGATTGTGAGTCATGTCAATTGGGAAAACATCATCGAGTCTCATTTAGTCCAAGAATTGATAGTCGTGTCTCAAGTCCTTTTGCTTTAGTTCATTCTGATGTATGGGGTTCAGTTAAAGTGGTGTCATACAATGGGTTTAAGTATTTTGTAATCTTTGTTGATGACTTTTCAAGGATGACATGGATCTATCTTATGAAAGACCGTAGTGAATTGTTCTCTATTTTTCAGAAATTTCATGCTGAAATACGCACTCAGTTTGGTGTTAATATGAAAATACTTTGCTTCGATAATGCCAAAGAATACATCTCCTCATCATTTCAGCAATACCTAGAACATCATGGAATAATTCATCAAACTTCTTGTGCCTACACCCCACAACAAAACGGTGTAGCTGAACGGAAAAATAGACATCTTCTTGAAACTGCTCGGTCCTTGATGATCAATATGCATGTCCCAAAGCACTTTTGGAGTGATGTTGTTCTTACATCCTGTTTTTTGATAAATCGGATGCCCATGTCAATCCTTGAAAGTCAATCCCCTTTCTCCGTGTTGTTCCCCACTTTGTCTCCCTTTCCTCTCACCCCAAGAGTCTTTGGTTGTGTTTGTTTTGTTCAGCACTTGGGGCCTGGAGTAGACAAGCTAGATGCTCGGGCTACGAAGTGTATTTTTCTTGGCTACTCAAGGACTCAGAAAGGGTACAAGTGTTATAACCCCAAGTTTCATAAATCGTTTGTGTGCCCGGATGTCACCTTCTTTGAATCAGTTCCTTTTTTCTCCAATGCCGGGGTCTCTTCTTCTCCCTCTGTGGTTCCTCTTCCTGTTCCGGTTGTGGACCCCCTTCCCATAGCTCACACTCCTACTGCAGATGCACATCATATGCCGGTTACTACAGAGAGACCGCCAATTACTCAAGTGTATACTCGCAGAAGTGCTTCGGCTCCTCCTCCACTTCAGCACCCGTCGACAGATCCTGCTACTGCTCCTTCTCCCTCAGATCTTCATCTCCCTATTGTTTTGCAGAAAGGTAAACATACTTGTACTTCTCATCCCATTTCAGACTATGTTTCCACTGCTCACCTTTCTGCTTCCCATTGCAAGTTTATATCATTACTCTCTTCAGTTCCCATTCCCAAGACTGTACAGAAAGCCCTTGCCTCTCCAGGGTGGCGGCAAGCCATGGAAGAAGAACTCTCTGCTCTACAACATAATCATACGTGGGAACTCACCATCCTTCCTCCTGGTAAGCACACTGTTGGGTGTAAATGGGTCTATACAGTGAAGCATCTTCCTGATGGCAGTGTGGAATAATTGAAGGCATAGTTAGTGGCCAAGGGCTATTCTCAGTTATATGGTGTGGACTATATGGAGACATTCTCTCCTGTGACTAAAATTGGTTCAGTTCGAGTGTTGATCTCATTGGCTACTATATATGATTGGCCTCTCCTACAACTTGACATCAAAAATGCCATCCTACATGGTGATCTTGTTGAGGAGGTGTATATGGAGAGACCACCAGCGTTTGTTGCTCAGGGGGAGGCTGGTAAGGTGTGCAGGCTCAAAAAGGCAATCTATGGACTGAAACAATCTCCACGTGCATGGTTCGGCAGGTTCAGTGAAGTGGTGAAGGCCTTTGGGATGAAACAGTGTCAGGTTGATCATTCCGTGTTTAGCTATAACTCGAAAGATGGAAAAATCTTGCTAGTCGTGTATGTGGATGATATTGTCATAACTAGAAGTGACAACAATGGAATTGACAGGCTGAAAAAATTCTTACAGGACCACTTCAATACGAAAGATTTGGGGAAGCTAAAGTATTTCTTAGGAATAGAAGTTGCGAGGTCAAAACAGGAGATCAACCTATGCCAGAGGAAATATGTTCTTGATCTACTTGAAGAAACAGGGTTGTTAGGTGCTAAACCAGCAGAGACTCCTATGGAACTCAATGCCAAGTTAAGTGTGGATGCAGGTGATGAGTTTGATGATCCTGGAAGATACAGAAGGTTGGTGGGAAAGTTGAACTACCTGACCATTACCCGACCAGATATATCATTTGCTGTGAGTGTGGTGAGTCAGTTTATGCAACATCCCTGGGTTCCTCACTGGGAAGCTGTTCTGAGAATTGTTAGGTACCTAAAGGGTGCTCCGGGTCGTGGTCTGTTATACCAAAAAGGAGGACCTCTTGAGATAGTAGGGTACACAGATGCTGATTGGGCTGGCTCTATATCAGACAGGAGTCAACCACAGGGTATTGTACCTTCCTGGGTGGCAATCTTGTAACTTGGAAGAGCAAGAAGCAAAAAGTGGTGGCAAGAAGTAGTGCGGAAGCAGAGTACAGGGCTATGGCCCATACCACATGTGAACTAGTATGGCTGAAGAACCTACTACAAGAGATGGGTTTCTCAATTGACAAACCCATGAAACTATACTGTGATAACCAAGCTGCTGTTCACATCTCATCCAATCCGGTCTTCCATGAAAGAACTAAACATATTGAGGTGGGTTGTCACTTTGTGAGAGAGAAAGTGATAAGTGGGGTAATAACTACATCTCATGTGAGCTCAGGAAATTAGTGGGCAGATATCTTCACAAAAGGATTGTCTCGGGGAAGAATAGAATACATTTGTAACAAGCTGGGACTATATGATATATACTCTCCAGCTTGAGGGGGAGTGTTAGAATGCTCGAGTCAGGGGTATTTTGGTCATTCTGGTGTATCTTATTGAAAGTGAAATGTCTATTGTATCTGAGTTTAAGTTATGTGTCCCATCTTCTATGAGGGACAAAATTGTCTTTCTTGTAACTCAAGTTTTCATGAATAAAAGTCAAGTGGGTCGGCTAGGAGAGGTACTTTTGTACATCCTCTCTTCTAGTCTGGCCGAATACTTTTCTCCTCTTCTTCTTCTTTCTCTTTTCTTTCTTCTTTCTTCTTCTCTACTTTGACCTAGAAACAACTAGGGTTTATTCACAGCAGCTAATCTCGTCTGGGAACTTCACCACTTGACATTAAGAATGCATTCTTGAGTGGTGACTTAGAGGAGGAGGTGTACATGACTCAACCTCCAGGTTTTTGTGCCAAAGGTAGTGAGCAAAAGGTGCGCAGGTTAAAAAAAACATTATATGGGTTGAAACAATCACCTCGGGCCTGGTTTAGTAAGTTTCACTTAGCCGTTCACCAGGTGGAGTTCAAACAATGCCAATCAGGTCATACTCTATTTGTGAAGAAAGGTTAAGGAAAAATTGCAGCTTTAATTATGTATGTTGATGACATAGTGGTCACAGGAGATTGGAAGACTGAAATACAGAACTTGAAGAAATTCTTATCCATCCAATTCGAGGTGAAAGATCTAGGAACCTTACGTTATTTCCTAGGAATTGAAGTCACCCACTCTCAAAAGGGTATCTTTATTTCCCAAAGGAAATATGTACCGGATCTATTAGAAGATACAAGAAAGTTAGGGGTGAAGCCAATTGATTCACCCATTGAACCTAACCATCAACTGGAAGACAGTCAAGGGGAGTCTTTGAAAGATGTGAAGAAGTTCCAAACACTTGTAGGGAGACTCTTATATTTGTCTATGACTAGGCCTGGTATTGCCTATGCAGTGGGTGTCCTTAGCCAGTTCATGCATAATCCTAAGATAACTCACTTTCAAACTACAAAAAGGATCCTTAGATACCTCAAGACGTTCCTAGGAGCCAATTTGCTATTCCAGAAATATGGGCATTTGAAGGTTGAAGTGTATACACATGCTAATTAGGTAGGGGCAATCAATGACAGAAAGTCTACCAATGGGTATTGTACCTTTGTGAGAGAAAACTTAGTCACTTGGAGAAGTAAGAAGCAAAGTGTGGTGACTAGGTCCAGTGTTGAAGCGGAATACAGAGCTATGTCTCATGGAGTTGCTGAAATCATGTGGATAAAAAACCAGTTAAGTGAACTGGATTTTGCAGTTAACAACCCCATGTCACTCTATTGTGACAATAAAGCTGCTATCAACATTGCTGCTAATCCAATCCTCCATGGTAGAACAAAACACATCGAAGTGGACAAGCATTTTATTAGAGAAAAACTTGTGAGTGGAGAAGTGTGCACTCCATATGTCAGCTCAAAAGAACAACTTGCGGACATCTTCACTAAGGGCCTTCATCATGTGCAGCACAATAATTTGTGTGACAAGTTGGGCATGATTGACATCTATGTCCCAACTTGAGGGGGAGTGTTGAAATAATTTATTTTATATTTATACTCTTATTCTGCTTAGTTAGGGTCTGTTTGGTCTATTTAAAGTAGTTGTTTTATTACTGTTCTTGTACTTTAATCTCAGCAGGGGCACAAGGATCGTTTTCCTTTTAATTATGGTCGCCCTATAAATATTAATGTAATTTGACACCGCCAGACAGAAGTTTGAGTTCGCCAATCTTCTTTCTTCTCTTCTACCTTCTCCCTTCTCTCTCCCTTCCCTTCTTCTTCTTGTTTACTGCTGTTCGTCCACTGTTAAAGAAAGCTATCCTATTTTATCCATTTTCCACACCAATGACCTAACACCATACTGTTAAGAGCTGTCACCATTTACCCTACATGGCTACACCCTGATTTCTCTAATTTTGTTGCTTCTTGTAGCACTTCAATTGTGCAATCAGACTATCATGATTATACTAAATTAGTAGGGTGATTTCAGCAAATAAATAACTGCTTTTCATTTTTATCTTTTTGCATAAGTACATACATACATGCATGCACACACACACAAAGATGAAAAAGAGAGGCTTTACAATTAAAATAAGCAAAGGAAAAGAGAGGGAATTACATAATCCAACAAAGATGAAATAATATGATAGACATAACTCATGAACAAGTATGGGAAATCTACAATTACAATAACAATGCATACCATTGAAGATAGGGCTTGCAGCCCAGCTGCACGCAGTTGGCATGTTCCCTCATCATCCCCTATTTCTTGGGCTGTCTGACAGATTTTTGGAATCAAGCCTTCTAAGTTGAACATGTATGTACCATCCATCTGTCACAATTCAGTAACATGAAATAAGTGTAAAGTCTCCTATAGGAAGAAACCTGCAAGCTTGACAAGAAGTAATCCCCAATGCAGGACTTTCGTGCGTTTAATACACCAAGTATGGAACAAGAAAGGCCAACTGAATAAGAGAGAAATAGTTAATCACATCTACCTGACTATTAACAAAGTCAAAAAGTGTTTGGCATCCTATAACACGCATTTCATACTGCCGTGTTTGATCCAGCAGAGTATTTATGATGCTCAGTAAGCTACTTGCAAAAAGTGGCCTGCAATAGTTTGTTATTGATCATAACTCAGTTTTGTAAATCTAATAGAGTAAAAATTTTGTCATTCTCTCTCTCTCTCTCTCTCTTTTGGTTTTCCCTTTAATAGACAGCAGAAGTGATATACATGTATAAGAAAACAATAAGAAATTTATGGTGGGACGAAATCATAGAAGAACAGTTAAGGGACACTACTTGATAATTCCAATTCTGAAAAAGAAATCCAGACACAACAAGCATTTCAACAACACATAATTGTTCTTGGAAGAAACATCCTCTTCTCTACACTTTTGAGCTTATGAATGTCTCCTACTCTCATAGTGGATATTTTCCCTATGGATGCAAGCTATTGAGCTGAATCACGTTAATCTTGGTGCTTTCTCTCTTTCTTCTTCCTATTTCCTTCTTGGTTTACTGTTCCCTTTTTTCTAGTTGACTTAACATCAGAAGGAACGTCAACACGAACAGTGGTACATTTAACTTGTGGATTTGTTTCCTAAGTATCAATTGGTGTTGTTTGCACAGCCTCCAGTCTATTCATATTTTATAAACTATGATGATCCTTCTGATGATGTGAGTAGACTTGTAGAGGCACAAAAACTGGAATAGGCAATAGGAAGATGGACTTGCCTCTCCTCTAATATAGCATTCTCCCCTTGAGGAGAGGCATAAAAGGAATGGCTCTCAAAAAAGAATACAACCATGGAAACAAAACATTATAGGACATAGGGTCAAAACACCTATACCTTTTTTGGATAGAGAGGTATCCAAAAAAACACAAGAAATAAACTTAGGGCCCATTCTTTTTTTTTATTTTAAGAAGGGGGAAAGTTGGTAAATGGGATTTTGGTTCCCCTTGACCAAGATACCCATGTTCGTTTTTCAGATTTATGTGGGGTCCATGGAAAATTTATTTTCCCTAGGTATCACTCACCCGGATAAGTGATACCCATCTCCCAGGTGGGAAATTCCCACCTGGAGAGAAAGTTGCCAAACCTGGATGGGACAAAATTGCCCCTTTTAATAATGGATTTTTATTGATATAAAACAGTCATTTTCTTATTTACCTGGGAAATAAAAGAACATTGGTAAATGCACTTACTTGGGTAAGTATTTCCCAGGACACACTTACCAAAGTAAGTGCATTTACCCAAGAAAGAAACTTCCCTGAAAGTGAATGGCCAAATGGAGCCTTAGGGTCTAATTTTCCACAACGGAGACTAGCAAAATAACAGTTGACGTGAGGCTTAATATTGCAAGATACAAGAGGCCATTTGATTAATCAAATAAGCAGTAGTCAACATAGTATCAGCTCAAAACCTCTTAGGAACATGCACATAAAGCATCAGATTACAAGCAACTTTAAGCAAACGCCGATTCTTTCTTTCTACAACATCATTTTTTTTGGTATCGTGCATGAATTGTGATGGATAAAACCACAAGAGACAAGAAATTTCTTTAAATGTCCCATAAGGTATTCTTTTGTATTATCAGACTAGAATATTTGCATTTCAACATGAAATTGTATAAAAATCAAATCTTGAATCGCTTTTTTTAAAGATACTTCCTCTCTGAACCAAATAGGATATATCCATATATAGCACGAGTAGCCATCAATAAAGTTAATAAAGTATCAATAATCACCCCTAGCAATATTAGAAGCAGGACCTCACACATCCTAATGAATAATATGAAAAGGAGACATAAATCTTTTATTATTTGGAGAAAAACTGGTTCTACAATTCTTACTAAATTGACATTTTTAACACTGCAGAGAGGACACGTGAATTGACTTGAATAACTCTAAAAACAATACTTTCAAGGACTCAAAGGATAAACGACTAAGATGACATTGCCACAAGATGAATTTATCTTTATTACAAAGACTTGATGATAAACTCAAAAAATCACTAGACTTGGATGCTATCAGACAATACTCCACTTTCCTATGTGTATAGGCCATCCATCATGCAATCGACCAATTATCCTCCTGAAGGTCAAATCCTGAAAGACACAGGAATTAGGATAAAAAGTTACACAACAATTCAAAGGATTGGTAATGCTACTAATAGATAGAAGATTAATAGGTAATTTGGGAAAATGAATATAGGAGACAAATTAATCAAATAATATTCATGGAAAAAGAAAGGAGTAGGGAGGCAATGATAGAAGCCATATCCATCAGAGTGGTCCATTAGGTGAAGACCTTGAAGCTTTTTAAGGACATTCCAGCAGGTGAGCTGATGAGGAAGTGGAAGGAAATTGCTAATTCTGCTCCTCTTAAGGTGACTTATAGAATTCAGTGGTCCCCACCTTTAAGAGGGTTCATTAAGTTGAATTTTGATGGTAGCAGTGAAGGCAACCCAGGACTATCTGGTATTGGAGGTGTGTTCAGAACTGAGGAAGGAAAAATTATTGCTCTATTCTCCAGTCCAATAGGGGTAGGTGATGCTCTAAGAGCTGAAATACTTGTTGTCATGGAAGGAATACAGAAAGCAAGGGACTTGAATATTCACAAGCTCTCTATTGAGGGTGACTCAGAGTTGGTGATTAGATGGCTGCAAAAGGAAGAGGATGAGGGATGGTGGGGATTTATATGTACCATTACAATTTCTGTTATTGGTAAAAAAAAATATACGAGACAAATTTGGACCAATAGGGAGAGAGACTGATCCTTGACCACCAAAGATGAAAAACAAATCATCAGCTAGTCTCACTTTGTCTCTATCTAGATAAAAAACTATAGGCAGAAAATAAATTAGGCTTACTAGTCATATAGTTTGAGACCCTAGAATCAATACTCCAAGGAAACTCAGGAGGAACAAAGGACAAATCCAATGCAACGGCCTGGTTATCTTTTATGGTACTAAGTAGATCCTCCCTAGGTATAGAACCTATCAAATGATCCTAGGAAGTAACTGTAGTAGTGACAGTAGACTAGGGCTCCTAAGAAGCAACATTGATAGAGTTGAACTTCTTCCCTTTTAACTTCTTGAAAAACTTCGTTAGCTAGCCAACCAAGTCCTGACATGTTTCCTAATGCGTATAGACTTCTAACAATGAATACACCATAACTTGTCTTTGCACCTACTATATAAGAGCATACACATCCTATATGTCAGGTAATTCCTTGCAGCTTAGGATTTGGAGCCTTATTGGTTCATACAAGGATTTGGGTCCGGCAAGGAAAGCATAGACTCTTTGCTGACACAGTAATGTCTTGTAGGATTTGGCATCTTCCTCACATTTTCAATCTACAAAAAAGGTAAGCGCAGTGCATGAGGTTCCCACCATTGTGACCTAGGTCACCCGGGTCACAATGGAGCAACCAAATCATTGAGAAAAAGCCCACCCTCCACATAGAAGTGAGGGATAAAAAATAAGCAGATAGACTCTTCTCTCCTTTTTTTAACAAGTGGATGGTTCTACTTGTAATTGGTATACTCTAGCATGGTGTTTCTGTTCAAAATAAGTGGCCTTGGCTTTTTTCCATATCTCCCTTGCAGTGTCTACTCGCATGAAGTTCTTCCTTAATGATGGCTAAATAGCATGTTATAGACCTTTTTAGGTTCTACAATAACACTATCTATGTAACTCAAATTTGCATCTCCCTCCAATGAATAGCTTAACTCCTTTTGATCATTCTAAGTAATTAAGACCATCAAGAGGAGTAATTGAGATAGGAAAACTTATGTTGTCCATACTGGTAATGAACAAAGGAGAGGAGGAAGAGGACACACCTGGTGCATCGAGTCTTCAAATGCCGAGGCCAACAGCAGTGAAAAAATTCTGACAAAAGTTCAGAAACTTTCCAAGAAACCAACACTTCCCAGGTTCTATAGATCACATGCTACCTTATTCAGTTCTACAAGATTACAGCAGGTCACAAAGTTCTTGCACCCTTCTATAATGAGTTGCACAGTATTCTGCAAGCACTCCTAATTCCTTAACAGGTTATGAGAAGCGAGGCTTTAATTGTCAAGATCTTTACTCATCAGAAAGCGGCACCTTAGTATATTTGGCTACCTTCTGGAATGTTAATTCTCACACAGCCTATGAACATGCACTGCAGGTACACACCTCAAACTGAACTGTGATCAGAATAGCACTTCTACACTACCATCCTTGAATTGTGATCACTCAAAACAATGTTTCTTAGTGCTACGACCAAGAACAAATAGAGAAAAGAGAGATCTAATGTTACATTACCGGTAGGATGTAACAACAGTTCTTCTTCAAGGAAGACAAGGACCTCCGGTTGCAAAGTTGAAACAAAAATAGTTTATTGAGGCGAAAATAGATGAAAGAAGAAAGAGTTGTATGAAGAAGAGAATAGAATAGGAGAGAAAACCATACTGGGCCTGGCAGAGACCCTACTGTTATTTTATTAGGGTGATGTAATAAAAGACGAAAAGATAATTGCCCTACACAATAACAAGACATAATAGTACATATATCAGTACATCTTACAACACATCCGAACCTGACTTTAACTTCTGTAAACAAATCTGCCAACTGATTTTCTGAGCACATATGGTGTAGAAATATCTCCACTTGCAATCTTCTTCCTAACAAAGTGACATTCTACTTCAATATTCTTGGTATTTCATGGAAAACTGGATTGTTGGCAATGTGCAAGTTGACCGGTTATCACAAAATAAGCCAATAGGTGTTCTAACACGTATCCCAATCTCCTAAATAAATGGTTTAACCAAAGTAGTCCACATGTAGTATGGGTAATTGCCTTCTATTCTGCCTTTGCATTACTCCTTGCTGCAACACTATCTTTTTTCTTGCTCCTCCATTAGCTTACCACTCAAAAAAGCTGCAATATTTTGGTAACATATATTGCAAGGATCAATATTTGGTAACATGTTAACATGTCTTTCAAATTTCAATAATTGTACAAACTTTTCCCTAAAAAGGTGTAGGTCTCTCCAAACGTGGAAGAGAAAACCTTTTTCATTAAATGCATAAATTTCTCCTTAAAAAATCTCTACATAAAAATTTCCTTAGTGCAATATTTTGGTAGGTCCCACCAAAGTAAAAAAGTAAAACTGTGTGCAAGGAAAATATATCAATTTCTAAGAATATTTTAAAATCAAATCACATTAGATTCATATTAATGGATATTCATTTATTCCCATTAAATTGGATAAGATTTTCATTATTGGATTCAGATCGAATTCAATCCATATGTTTATTGACCAGATTGTTATTTGATTGGGTCAAATCCAATCAATTAACAACCCTACAGATAGTAGTTGTTCATAAGTATGGAGAGCTTCAATAATATCACAACAAAAAAAAACATAGAATGTGTTGAAAATATCTTTAGAAATAAACCAATAATTATAAATCCATTGCAGCCCTTATAACTTAATAGGTAAAACCTAGTATAAGGAAGGAAGAAAGAACCAAAACACCTACCATAGAAAAGAACAAAAGTAAAGCTAATAATGTTATCATGCGTTTAAAAAATATAACCACTCATTTCTTTAATTAAACCCATTCTAGAGAATATCAAAATATAAAGAATCACCTTGATAATAAAGAACTCACATTTGATCCTTGCAAGAAATTAACAATTTCCTGTAAATACACATGACCACTTTTGCTAGTCGAAATTGCTCATTCCTCAATTCTTTGTAACACCTTTGCTCAAGAGAATTTGCAATCTATAAATGAGGTTCACAACTTCCATCAGTATACAGTAGAGAAATAAACAATAGATTGTCAATGAATTGCAGGATCAGAATGATACAAATGATTTTATTTCCATTATAAAAAAGAATCACCAATAGAACTACATTCTTTTTATGTTCAACAACCGGACAAAATCTTTGCAAATAATAAAAATATAGTTTAACTCCTCCTAAAGACAAGACAGAACATGGCATAGGAAAGTCAAAGGTCTACTACAACATTAAAAAAAATACAAAGTCAAAAGTATCTCTATCCCATGGGTAGTCCTAATTTAGGACAAGTTACTAAAAGGTTTTTAGAAGCCCATGATCGAAAGAAAAGGAAGGGGCCAAAACCAGCAGAAAAGAGAAGAGAAGAAGCCCATGAGCTCAAAGAAACGAAGGAAAGAGGCCCAAACAGATGCTAACAATTCAAACAGCCATAAACAGATTCACACCTTAGGCTGGCTTCACAACTGATTAATACTTGATAATGTGGGATACGCAAGGTAAGTGATATGTCTTTGGAAAGATCTCAAATCTACTTTCCAACGCATCAAGTGAATCCAAATGTGGAGTTTTCTATACAAAGTGATCATTTTACTAAAAGGATGCAAAGCTGATTGTGGAAAACTGAGAATACGCTAATTTCAAGTTTTTAAGTCTGAATTTGATTAGGAAGTTTCCTTTTTGATTAATACAATTGTTTTCCGAGTGGAAAGCTCAACAGAAAAGGAAGAATAAGAAAAGAAGAGAGAGAGAGAGATGTGAAAAAAGGCTCCAATGGAATAGTGGGTGGCAGCCCCTTTCGTTGATATAAAAGAGGGAGAACATAAAAGGGGAGAAGAGATAGAAATGCCCCTAAAACATATAAAAACATATAAACTACAAGAAAATGTTCACATAACCAACACTCCCCCTCAAGTTGGGTCATGGATGTCAATCATTCCCAACTTGTTACAAGTATCAGTATGTCTTGTGGCACCTACACCTTTTGTGAGAACATTGACCAATTGATTTGAAGAAGTAATGTAAGGAATACAAATGTCTCCCATCTCAACTTTGATGTGTGGTTCTCTCGTGGAGAAACTTGTCTAGTAGAGACTGAGATCAGCTCTACTCTAGATGAGAATTCAAAACAGAGAATGGAATAGGGAGAGAGAGAGAGAGAGAGGAGAGAAGTCGAAGAGAGTGAATAGGCGGCAACATAACATGTCAGTAATATTGCCCCACTCAGTTATATATATAATAACTTAAAAAAGTACACTTACAATATTGCCCCTACTAACATAACATGTCAGCAATGTAAAATAATAACAGAAATAACTAACTTAACTAACTGACACTGACAACAATATAAATAAAGACATTACTGCCCTACAACTCTACACTCCCCCTCAAGTTGGGAGTAGATATCAATCATTCCCAACTTGTGTAAGTCTGTCTCCAGCTTGATCTTTGGAACTGCCTTAGTGAAGAGATCAGCAAGCAGCATGTCAGAGGCAATATATGGAAGACACTTCTTGAGAAGCAACTTTCTCTCCGATAAAGTGTCAATCCACTTCAATATGTTTAGTTCTGTCATGTTGAACCGGGTTATGGGAAATATTAATAGCAGCTTGATTATCACAGTACAGCATCAAGGGCTTCTCATAAGCAATACCTACTTCTTCAAATAGAGATCTCAACCATAAGATTTCAGCCACACCATTAGCCATAGATTTGTATTCAACTTCAGCACCGGAACGAGCAACAACATTTTGTTTTTTACTTCTCCAAGAGACAAGATTTCCTCCTATAAAGGCACAATACCTAGAGGTGGATCTCCTGTCATCAACGCACCCGGTCCAATCAGTATATGTGTAGATTTCTATTTTCATGTGACCATTATCCTTGAAGAGTATGCCTCTACATGGACATCTCTTCAAATAAGCAAAGATCCTCTCAACTGCAAGAAGGTGAGTGGTTCTGGGTGAATGCATGTACTGGCTAACAACACTGACGGCATAAGAAATGTCCGGTCGTGTGAGGCAAAAATAAAGAAGCTTCCCAACTAACCGTTGAAACATAACCTTGTCTTCAAGGGGCTCTCCACCTTCTGCACTTATCCTATGATTCTGTTCAATAGGTGTGTCAATAGGTTTAACTCCTAGTTTTCCAATTTCTTTCAGAAGATTGAGAACATACTTCCTTTGGGAGACAAAAATCCCATGTTTGGACTGTGCTACCTCAATTCCCAAGAAATACCGTAGCTCTCCCAGGTCTTTGACCTCAAACTCTTGGTGAAGCAATTTCTTAAGAGAGCCAATCTCACGGGTATCACTACCTGTCACAACAATGTCATCGACATATACAACAAGTAGAGTCAAGGAGGAATCCATCTTCTTAATGAAAAGAGTGTGATCTGACTGGGCTTATACATATCCAAATTCTTCAAGGGCCTGTCTGAATCTATCAAACCATGCTCTGGGAAATTGTTTCAGTCCATATAAGGCTTTATTCAATCGGCAAACCTTCTTCCCCACTTCTGCATTATAGAATCCAGGAGCAACTCCATATACACCTCCTCCTGCAAATCACCATTGAGGAAGGAATTTTTGACATCCATCTGAAATAATGTCCATGAGAAATTTGCTGCAATGGATAGTAAACTCTGATAGTAATCATCTTGGCTACCAGAGCAAAAGTCTCCAAATAGTCTATGCCATATGTCTGTGTAAACCCCTTTGCAACTAATCTGGCCTTATATCTTTCAACAAAGATATCAGCATTATGTTTCACTATAAACACCCAACTGGTTTCTTCCCTTTAGGCTGATCAACTAACTCCCATGTACTGTTTTTTAGAAGAGCATCCATCTCCACCTTCATTGCATCCTTCCACTCAGGTGCTGACAAGGCTTCCTACACTGTTTTGGGAATGGTAATAGCAGCAATAGATGCCAAAAAGGACTTATAGGATGGAGACAAGTGATCATAAGAAAGAAACTGAGAAATACAATGCGTTGTAGATGAGGTACAATGGCACTTCACCTTATGAACTGCAATTGGAAGATCAAGATCATCCAAAGGAGGAGGGAAGGCTCAACAATGGGAGGCATGGAAGGTATCTCATCTATAGCAAGGGATAAAGGGACTGTGGTACCTAAATCTGGAGCCGCAGAGGGAATTGGAGTTGGCTGGACTGTTGATGACCAAAATCAACCTACCTCCACCGCCTGTGATACACCCTCAAATCCCAACATCTTTGACAACCTCCTCACTACACTCCCCTTCAGTGGTTGGGACAAGTAATGGAATTTCTGATGAATGAGGTCCCATTTCACTACTCTCCCCCTAAGAAGAAACTCTATGATAACAGGTTACATCCTTAAAGAATGTGACATCCATAGAAACAAACCGTTTCCCAGAAACAAGCTCATAACAACAATATCCTTTTTGATTTTGTGCGTACCCAAGAAAGATACATTTCAAAGCTTTAGGATCATATTTAGAGCAATGAGGTCCAAGAATATGAACAAAGCAGGTGCATCCAAAGGTCTTAAGAGGAATGGTAAACAAGTCTTTATTAGGGTATATAGGCTAAATGGAGTTCTCATGTCAAGGACCCGTGAAGGAACTCGGTTAATGAGGTACACAACAGTGTGAATAGCCTCTCCCTAGAAACGTATGGGAACATTGGAAGTCAGCATAATGCTTCTGGCCACCTCCAATACATGCCTATTTTTTCTCTCAACAACCCATTTTGCTGAGGTGTATAGGGACAAGTACCCTGATGGACAACCCCATAATCAAGGAGATATGAAGCCAATGGTTTTGCAAAGTACTCTTTAGCATTATCAGATTTGAAAGCTTTGATTTTGACCCCAAACTGGGTCAGAACCATCTGATGAAAAATATGAGTTAGGGTAGGGACCTCATCTCAAGAGCGCATAAGATAAACCCATGAGAAACGAGTGTAGTCATCAACAAACAGCAAAAGATATCTGTATCCCCCCATAGCAGTGATGTAATATGGTCCCCAAACATCGGTATGCACAATTTCATAAGGAATACTACTTTTATTGCTCAAAGAATAGGTTGTTCTATAGTTCTTTGCAAGTTCACAGCTTTCACATTTTAAACTAGACATTTGAACTGACTTAAACAAACTAGGAAATAAACTCTTCAAAGATCTAAAAGACAAATAACCCAGCCGATTATGCCAAAGCATAACCTGGCTTACAGACTAAGAAACTAGTGACCTCCCCACTTCTCTATCTTCCCCATGTGAATGCCCTCCAAGCAGGTATATTCCATTCGTCTCACGACCAATCCCAATCACCTCCCTTGTCTTTAGATCTTGAAAAACACACCGACCAAGAAAGAAAGTTACTGAACAGTTTTGATTTTTAATGATACTACTAACTGAAACCAGGTTAGTACTTAGTTTAGGAACATGCAAAACTGAGGACAAGGAGATGGCATTAGACAATTTAATGTCTCCCCTGCCAGAAATGGGAACAAGGGAGCCATCAGTGATGGACACTTTGTCTCTGCCAGAGGACAAACAATAAGTATTAAACAATGAGGACAAGCCAGTCATATGGTTAGATGCACTTGAATCTATAACCCAACAAGGTTTATTGTTGCCTGGGGCTGAAGCATGATATACTGAAACCCTTGTACCTGAATGAGCAAATGTAGAAGTGGAAGGAGCAGATGTAGCTGGTGGTTGAGATGAGGGTGCTGAAGTGCCAACCTCACTTTCCAATTGAGTTAGGGCAGATTGAACAGTAGCCAAGGTGTCCAGGGGTGTGGTTCTTGTGCTAGAGGATGAAGCACCATCGGTAATAGTTGCCACATTGGCATTCCCCTTTTTGTTTCTGAGCTTTGTTGGAACTAGATGTGGATAGAGTTTCCAACATGTGTCATTGGTATGCTTCGGTTTCTTGCAATGATCACAAACTAAGTCCTTCTTGTCCTCTTTCTTGATATCCCTTTCCTTGTCACCCCCAAACTTTGGTTTTACTACTGCTTGGGTTGATTCCATAGGTTGATATTGTAGCATAACTTTTCTGCTACTTTCTTCACTGTGCACTTAAGGAATAAGCCTAAGACAAGGTCACACTCTATCTAGTGAGGAGTTGCTGCCTTACAATGTCATATTCTGGGTTTAGACCTTCTAGGAATTCAAAACTCTATTGGTTTCAACCTGTTTCCTATATGTTTGTGCATCCTTCTGGCTTTTCCACTCAATTGTCTCCAGATGATCAATGTCATGCCACAAAGACTTCAAGGTAGAGATGTAAACTGAAACTGGTTTCTCTCCCTACTTAAGATTATTGACTTCACATTTCAGTTCATAGGCCCTAGCGACATTAAGTGGTTGAGAATAGGTTTCTCTGATGATGTCCCAAATTTCCTTGGCAGTTTTGGCCCATAAGTAATTCCGGCTGATATAAGGCTGCATGGAACTGCACAGCCAAGTCATGACCAAATAGTTCTCCTAATTCCATTTGGCATATAATGGGTCTTACTTGGCTGGTTTCTTCACATCTCCCATCACATTGCCTAATGACCCTCTACCCCCAATAGCCATCATGGCTGATTAGGCCCACTCCAAGTAATTTGATTCATCAACTTCACTGTGGTAATCTGAAAAGTATTTTCGGTCATGTTTCAAGTCTTGAAAACACCTTCCCCTTGAGTTTTCAACTCAGTTCCTACCATCACCACCAAGAATAAGAACTGATTCTTATGCTGAATAAAGGTAAATGATACCCTAAAACTGCTAATAGCTGAATTGGGAAGCTGAAAGGGGGTCAGGCAAACACCTAGAAAATCTGAAACAGGTCTGCTAATCTTCAAAAACTCATTACCAACCAATCTGGAATGCTGAAAAGGATCAATCCTTACCCAGAACTTAATCACAGTCAATAAGGTTTCAGACTAATAGGGTTTTAAAAGAAGAATTGAAGAAAACCCTAAAAAAATCAGGAGAAATCAGAAAAGAGCAACTGCTCCTCCCAGATCACTCTGATTTCTTGATTGGAGTCGATCTCAAGAAAAGATTGAAACTTACCCAGAAAACACTGGCCACCACTTCCAATCCTCAGTCTGAACCCTAATCTTGAGTTTCTTTCCTTCTCTCTGATTCTTCCTGATCACTGGACTCTTTCCAAGACTCCAAATATCTCTTGAAAAGGTGCTGCACTCTACCAATGATCTCCAAGAACCAGCCAATTGCCAAATCCTGCTAAAACTTCCAACCCTAGGAAGTTCTCATGCAGTCAACCTGATTAGACTCTCGTGAGAAATCCTAGGTTGGCTCTTATACCAACTTGTCTAGTGGAGACTGAGATCAGCTCTACTCTAGATGAGAATTCACAACAGAGAATGGAATAGGGAGAGAGTGAGAGAGAGAGAGAGAGAAGAGGGAGAGAGAGAGAAAAGAGAAGTCGAAGAGAAAGATTTCAGAGAAGAGAGTGAATAGGCTTGCCGCCCCACTCAGTTATATATATAATAACTTAAAAAAAGTACACTTACAATATTGCCCCCACTAACATAACATGTCAGCAACTTAAAATAATAATAGAAATAACTAACTTAACTCACTGACACTAACAGCAATATAAATAAAGACATTACTGCCCTACAACTCTACAAAGAACAAGATTATGGGCAATGTTGATTGCTGCTTTGTCACAGTATAATGTCATTAGAATAGCCATTAGAAGACCCAACTCAAGGAGAACATTATTTACACAAAACCAAGGATTAAAGTATTGGTATCGGGTATCGTATCAGACAGTTTGGATATGGATACGCTTTCGAAACACATGGATACAGTAGAAAGCCTTATGTGCTGATTTTGGCCAAGCTTCTTGTGAAAGGAAGAGTAGAAAGTTGGGGATTTCAGCAAGAGACAGAGGAAAGGGAAGAAAAGAGAAGAAGGTCGACTAGGATAGATTGACATAACCCTAGCCGCCAGCCCCTCATTCTATTTATAATTAACTTAAGTATGAGATATTACAAGGATGCCCTTAGTAGGGCGGCAACTCAAACTAAATAATTACAGCTCTTTAAAAAATAAAAACTAATGGGCCCAAGGCCCAACAACATCTTAATTTAAAAGAAAATAAACTAAACACAAGTCGGCCCACTCAACACTCCCCCTCAAGTTGGGAGTAGATGTCATACATCCCCAACTTGCATTGATCATGCTCCAGCTTATATTTTGCAACGCCTTTTGTGAGGACATCAGCAAGCTGCAGATCAGAAGAAATGTATGGAAGACAAACTTCTCCAGAAGTTACCCTTTCTCTGATAAAATGTCTATCTACTTCAATGTGCTTAGTTCGGCCATGTTGGACTGGATTATGAGCAATATTAATTGCTGCCTGGTTATCGCAGTATAGCATCATAGGTTCTTCTGCCTGAACACTGATTTCTTCCAACAAAGAACGGATCCAGAGAAGTTCTGAAACTCCATGTGCCATGGCCCTATATTCGGCTTCTGCACTTGATCTTGCCACAACTGTTTGTTTTTTACTCTTCCATGAGACTAGGTTACCCCCAACTAGGGTGCACACTCCTGAAGTTGATCTTCTGTCATCGAGGCATCCTGCCCAGTCCGCATCTGTATAGGTCTCTAGCTTGAGCTGTCCATGATCAATAAACAATATGCCTCTGCTTGGATGTCCCTTCAGATAAGCAAGGATCCTGTCAATTGCCTTCCAGTGCTGGTCTTGTGGAGCATGCATGTATTGGCTCACTACACTAACTGCATAGGAGATGTCCGGTCTTGTCATGCACAAGTATAGTAGCAGACCCACAAGTCTTTGGTACCTCCCAAGGTCCTTTACTGGTTCACCTTCTAATGCACTGATTCTATGGTTCTGATCAATGGGGGTGCTAGCTGCCTTTGTTCCAAGTTTCCCTGTTTCTTGGAGAAGGTCCAAGACATACTTCCTTTGAGAGATAAAAATTCCATGTTTCGATCTTGCAACTTCAATGCCTAAGAAGTATCTCAGTTCTCCAAGGTCCTTAATCTCAAATTCCTTATGCAGGTTGCTCTTCAGACTATCAATCTCACTCAAATCATTCCCAGTGACAACAATATCATCCACATAAACAATTAGGATTGACACCAAGGATCCCCTGCGCTTCACAAACAAGGTGTGATCAGATTGAGTTTGAGTGTAGCCAAAAACAATTAGGGCCTTTCTGAATCTGTCGAACCATGCTCTGGGGGATTGTTTCAAGCCATATAGTGACTTCTTCAGCTTGCATACCTTTCCCTCTTTAGCATTATCATAAAAACCAGCTAGAAGAGCCATATACACCTCTTCTTGCAGATCCCCATTTAGGAAAGCATTCTTCACATCCAGTTGAAACAAGGGCCAAGAGTATGAGGCAACAAGAGAAAAGAGTATCCGAACAGAGGTCATCTTTGCAACTGGTGCAAAAGTCTCTAGATAATCAATGCCATAGGTTTGTGTGTATCCTTTTGCAACAAGTCTTGCCTTGTACCTCTCTATGCTTCCATCTGCCTTATACTTTACTGTGTAAACCCATCTGCATCCAACTGTCTCCTTGCCTTCTGGTAGGTCCACAATCTCCCATGCCTGATTCTTAATCAAAGCCTCCATCTCTTCTTGCATAGCTGCCTTCCACTCAGGTTTGGAGAGAGCCTCACTAACACCCTTGGGTATAGACACGGAATCAAGAGAAGAGAGAAAAGCACGGTAGGAAGGAGAAAGTCCACTGTAGGATAAGTATTGTGATATGCAATGAGCAATGCACTTCCTCTTCCCTTTTCTAAGAGCAATAGGGCGATCAAGGTTATCTGTAACAGTGTTAGTGGGACCAATGGGAACTGAAATAGTAGAGGGATCAAGAGGAATACTTGGATCTGTATCAGCCGAATCTGGAGTCTCCAAGGGATCGACAGGAAGTGGTGTGAGTTCTGCTGTAGTGGAATCAACCTCCTTATGAAGTCTCTGCCGTGAGTAGTACTGTGAGACGGAACGCAAAGGGGGTGGCAAGGTAGGTGACATCGAATGGTTGTCAAGCACAGTAGTAGACACAAGAACTAGAACTGGGAGAGGGATAGACTGCTGATTTACTTCCCCAAAACACTCCCCCTAAGAAGGATTCCTTGAGAAGAAGTATGTAGATTCGAAAAAGGTGATGTCCATACTAACAAACCGGTTCCTAGAGACAGGATCATAGCAGCGGTACCCTTTTTGGTTCTCTGCATATCCAAGGAAGACACATTTCTTTGCCTTGGGATCAAGCTTCGAACGGTAAGGACCAAGAATATGCGCAAAGCAGACACACCCAAACACCCTTAAGAGGAATATGAAACATCTCCCCCTGAGGAAAAAGAAGGCTAAATGGAGTGCTGAATCCAAGTATACGAGAAGGCATCCTGTTAATCAGATATACTGCCGTGAGAACAGCATCACCCCAAAAATGAACCGGAACTATCGTTGTGATCATCATGCTTCTTGCCGTCTCAACAATGTATTTGTTCTTTCTCTCTGCGACACCATTCTGCTGTGGACTGTAGGAGCAGCTACTCTGATGGACAACACCATACTCCAACAGATATGAGGCAAGATGTCTCTCAAAATATTCCCTAGCATTGTCAGATCTGAACATCTTGATTCTAGTTCCAAACTGTGTTAATACCATCTGATGGAATTGCCTCACCAAGGATGGTACCTCATCACGTGATTTCATCAAGTAAATCCAGGAATATCGAGAGAAATCATCCACAAACAGGAGAAAATAGCGATAGCCGCCCATAGAGGGAACATGATAAGGGCCCCACACATCCAAATGAATAACATCAAAAGGAGAAGAACATCTTTTATTACTCGGTTTAAAAGAGTGTCTACAATGCTTTCCAAGTTCACAACCTTCACACTTCACACTTCAACCTTGACAAACTCACAAACTCAACTAGTTTTGGAAACAAAGAACTTAAAGAAGAAAAAGACAAATGACCCAGATGATTATGCCAAAGTATAATCCGATCCACAAGTTTTGACTCACTGTCCTTGCAAACATGATGACTTTGGTGAATTGGAAGAGTATCCAGGAAGTAGATTCCATTCACTTCACGGCCACTCCCAATCGTCCTCTTTGAATCCAGATCCTGCAAAATACAATGTCCAGGAGAAAAAATTACTGAGCAGTTCAGATTCTTAGTCAAACTACTAACAGATAACAAGTTGGTGCTCAATCTAGGAACATGGAGGACAGAGGGTAAACAAATGGAATCATTAATCTTGACAGATCCCTTCCCAGCAATAGGAACATGGGATCCATCAGCTGTGGAGACCCTATCTCTGCCAGAACTGAGCTGGTAAGAGGAGAAAATGGTGGAGCAATAGGTCATGTGCTTTGAGGCTCCAGAGTCTATAATCCAAGGAGATCTCTCCTTACCTGAAGCAAAAACATAGTTTGCAGTGACATGTGGACTACTTGTGTGGGCAAGGGAGGTAGAGTGAGTTCCACCTGTGCTACCTATACCTTGTTGTCCGGTTGCGGCTGAATTGGAACTAGTTGTATCCCTCTGATTCAGAAATAACCCAAACCTCTCAAGCTCGGCCCTTACTGCAGCAGCTGCAACAGACTCCAAGGCAGTTGTAGTAGGGGGGGCCGGAGTGTCACCAGTAACTGCCATATGTGCATTTCCTTTCTTATTCTTCAATCTGGTCGACACAAGAAGTGGGTGAAGCTTCCAACAAGTATCTCTTGTATGCTTCGGTTTCTTACAGTAGTCACAGACTAAGTCCCTTTTGTTTTCCTTCTTGTTCTCATTGCCATTCTGTTTAGGTTTCACAGCACTTACCATAACAAACTGATCAGACATGAGATTCTTCATCATTACATCCCTCCTGCACTCCTCTCCTGACACAAATGCATATGCTTGGGAGAGAGTGACACTGTCCCTGGAAAGAAGATGTTGTCGTGCAATGTCATAATCAGGGTTAAGGCCAACAAGGAATTCGAACACCCTATACTTCTCTAAGTGTCTTTGATAGGTAGCTGCATCCTTGGTGGTTTCCCAAGCAAAGGTCTCTAGATGGTCAATCTCCTGCCACAGGGTCTTAAGGACTGAAAAATAAGCTACAACAGATCTATCTCCCTGCCTAGTAGCAATAATCTGATTTCTCAATTGATAAGCCTTAGCAACATTCTCCTTCTGTGAATAGGTCTCTGCAACCCCATCCCATATCTCCTTAACAGTGTTTGCCCATAAAAAGTTTTTACTTATATGTGGCAACATAGAATTACACAACCATGTCATTACCATATAATTTTCTTGCACCCACCGGGAGTTGCCACTTTCGGGTTTTACCTCTTCACCAGTAATATACCCCAAATTTCCACGAGCCCCAATGGCCATCTTTGCAGATTGGGACCATTCCAAGTAATTTGTACCATCCAACCTAACTGTAGTAATGGTTCCGGCTCCGAAGGGGTCTCCAGCACCACCTCCCACTGGTCCCATTTCATTCCCGGGCTTATATTCAATTCTGTGTCCCTCCATGTGTCTCAAAGAGGTATAGAAAACAGCTAAAAAACGCAACAAGAATAAACAAAATACCTTCTGGAACCAACGACACTCCTTTGGTGTCCTGGACTTTCTTCCCACGAAAGATTCCTTTTCGGTGGGATGGGGAGAAGAGAGAGAAGAAGCAACCGCCCTCTCTAGAGGCCTCCAAACCACATGGAACTTGAATCGCCCCTTACAAAAAACCCAGAGGAACCCTAAAAAAATAGGGCGCCACTACCTAGGTCAAAATTGAAAGGACTCTTCCCCTTTCTCCAATTTATCCTGATTCTGATGAGAAACCCTAGACCAGCTACAGGGCATACAGATCCATCAAGAAAATCCAAAAACTGGGCTTACCTGAAAGCTTCAATCAGCCTCTTAAATCTCCATGCAGTCAGCCGATCTAGGACTGCAGGAACGAATCTCTTCAAGAACCTTCAACCTGCTCTGATACCAAGTAGAAAGCCTTATGTGCTGATTTTGGCCAAGCTTCTTGTGAAAGGAAGAGTAGAAAGTTGGGGATTTCAAAAAGAGACGGAGGAAAGGGAAGAAAAGAGAAGAAGGTCGACTAGGATAGATTGACATAACCCTAGCCGCCAGCCCCTCATTCTATTTATAATTAACTTAAGTATGAGATATTACAAGGATGCCCTTAGTAGGGCGGCAACTCAAACTAAGTAATTACAGCTCTTTAAAAAATAAAAACTAATGGGCCCAAGGCCCAACAACATCTTAATTTAAAAGAAAATAAACTAAACACAAGTCGGCCCACTCAACAGATACGACCGAGATATATGAAAACACATGGATACGCTAGGAAAATAATACAAATTTCATAAATACATTAATTATACTAACTTTAAAAGTCAAAATAGCCACAAATAAAGTATAAATACATAAAAATGTATATTTTAATGATAAAGAAATATATTACCAATATAACAAGATACATAAATATCATACAATTTTGTTGATAATCTATCAATCAAGAGTCCAAGACTCATATTATATAGTTTTTACAAAATAAAACATGCACGAAACCATTATTATGTTAAATTCTATAAGTCCAAGACACAAAACAAATGCAATTATTATATTTTAATTACTATAGCAATTATTCAACATTAAATAAAAGTCAATTAAATATTAAATTTTGAAATGTTTGATAATATCAAAATTGTTATCCTATGAAATTCATAATTTTTTTAAGATACATATATTATTATCATACTTTTACTTTTAATCTTAATTGAAAATATATCAAAATTATTAAAATTTCTAAGATACATATCATATGAAATTCATAATTTTTAATTACTAAAGTAACGATTCCATTATTAACATGTTTATTTCTATAAATTTTTCGAAATAACAAATCATTTTTATATAAATTTAAATTAGTGGATTTGATAAATTCAATTTAATATTATATTCTTGAATATTTTGTAAAAGAATTATTTTTGTAAATAATAAATATGTTAATTTTTAGTCTAAATTAAAATATCAATGAATAATTTATAAAAAATTATTAAAATTTGAAAATACATATAATGTACAAATTTATGAATTTTAAGTACTAAAATAATTATTCTATTATTAATATTTTTATATGTATAAATTTATTGAGAGTAAAAAACAATTTTTGATGTAAATGTAAATTTGATATTGTTTACTTCATTAATGTTTATAAAATACTAATTTTTAATATTATTTTTTATTTTAAGTTTTTTTTGAACATAAACATATATTATTTGTTTAGGTTGCATGTTAATAATGAAGTTAATAAATTTTACTTTATTTTACTTGATATCACAAGTTGCATGATGGCGTAGTGGCTAAAGACGCTAGACACATAGTGGCTTAGGCGTCAGGACTTGAGTTTGAATCTTCGCAAACACATTTTTTAAATAAGAGATGCACGCGTATCAATGTGTATCGGCACGTATCAATCCATATCAGCCAATACAGTGCAATGCACACCGATATTAACCTGTATCTTGTCGATACGCACGATTGGACATGTATCGTACCAATCGTAGCGTATCTTGTATCAGTTCTTACCGATACGATACACCCTGTATTGGGCGTATCGTGTCGATATTTTAATCCTTGCCCAAAACAACTCAACCATGCCATGAGCCATAGCATAATACTCAACTTCAGCACTGGACCTAGCCACCACAATTTAATTTTTACTTCTCCATGTAACCAAGTTGCCTCCTACAAAGGTACAATAACTAGATGTTGACCACCTATCTTCCACTCCCAATCAGCATCAATACATGTTTCAACTATTAGATGTCCATTATTAGCAAAGAAAATACCCCTTCCTATAGCAACAACATGGGATGTATGTGGGGCATGCATGTCGGCTAAGAACTCTAACCACATAAGCTATCTTTGGACGAGTCATGGTCAAATACAATAGTCTACCAACAAGTCTTTGGAATTGTCTCACATCTATTACTGCCTCACCTTCACCATCACCAAGTGTATGATTTGGATTAATGTGGGTATCAAGTGGTTTATACCCTAGCTTACAAATATCCTTGAGAAGATCAAGGATATACTTCCTTTAGAGATGAAGATGCCCTTCTTGGACCTAGCAACCTTAATCCCAAAGAAGTGTTTCAAGGCCAAGATCTTTCACCTAAAACAGTGATTTAAAAGGCACACCTAGGCGCATTTTGGGGTATGCGCCTCACCCAGGTCCTAGGCGTGCACCTGATGCGCCTTGCGCCTCAGCCCAAGTGTGTGCCTTTTTAAATTTTTGCGCTTTTTGCTTTTCTTTTAATCTAACGGGTGGGTCAGGATTTTTTTTATGTGAGAAATAAGAATTTCAGACCCTAACATAGACTTGTTTGGGCCTACCTCGAGGGGCGTGGTACAAAGGCGACTCATAGAATCAAGAATGCAATAAGTTTTACATCACATTAGCTACTTAAAGCAATGCAATTAAGGAGAAAAAGAGACTATGGATTTTACATGCTTGAAAATGCTTTATATGTTTGCTTTTATTTTTAAATTTTCATTTGAATACACTTTACATGTTATGTTTATGTATTTTAATTATAGATAATAAGTTTTTTAAAACATTTTTTTATTTTTTGGCATTTTTTTTGAATTTTCTGACATTTTTTTGTAATTTTGCGCCTTGCTTAAAAGGGCAGCCTCGCCTTGCGCCTCAAGCATAAATTGGCCCTTGCGCCTTTTTTTGCGCCTTGTGCTTTTAAAACACTGGCCTAAAACTGTGTGGCCAAAAAATCTTTTAATCTCTATATTTCTCTAATCCAATCACCTAAATAACAATGTCATCAACATATACAATGAGGAAATCAAGCTTCTTATCTTTCCTCTTCTCAAACATGGTGTGATTTGATTGACATTGTCTAAATCCCATCTATTTAACAACCTCATTGAAGTGACCAAACCAAGCCCTTGGTGACTTTCAATCCATACAATGACTTCTTCAAATAGCACACTTTCCATTCACTTCCAATTTCACAAAATTCTAGTGGTTAAACCATATATACCTCCTTTTCCAATTCACCATTCAAAAAGGCATTCTACACATCAAGTTGATGAAGTTGCCACCCCAAATTCTCAACTAGGGATCACAAAACTCTTATTGAATTCATCTTTGCCACGGGTACAAAGGTCTAAGTGTAATCAATTATCAACCTCATACATTTGAGTGAAACCTTTTGTAACAACCCGAGCCTTATACCTCTCACATCAGCCCTATACTTCACAGAGAAAACCCACTTCCAGCCAACAGGTTCCTTTCCCTTTGGAAGGTTAACTAGCTTCCAAGTCCCATTCTTATTCAAGGCACTTACCTCCACTTTCATAGCATTAGACTACTAAGAGGATGTTGGGGCCTCTACAAGGGTTTCAAGAATAGAGACACTAGAAATAATTGAGATAAAAGCACAATAAGAGGGAGACAGAATCAAGGGAAGTAAAATGTGAAATTGGGTGTTTGGTGTACAAGATCTAACACTTTTACTATGAGCAACAGGAATCTCAAGATCACTAGGATTAGGTCATAGTTTTCAAGGCACCAAAGGAAGGCTAGGCGACAGGAGATCGACAACTAGGTGATGGATTTTTTTCTACTAAAAATCATATATCATAGGGTACTTCCCAAGGTTCCATGGCAACCAACAACCATATTGTCTTAATTATTATGCAGAATTTTCATAAGAAAAGTATAAAATTCATGTTAAAGTATAAAAATCAACATATTCATGAAAAGAAAAAGAATAAAGAAAATAAAATTTAGAAAATATAGGGGTTGACCCCTATTTTTGTCATAAGAAGAAGATGTGTTGATTGGAAAAAATGTTAAGTTCTTCCTTACTTATTGGTCCAGGTTTTAATGTTTTTGAGGGTTCAAGATAGCATTTAGCAATATGTGTGTTGATTAAACCATAACAAATAAGAAAATAATAAAAAGAAACTAGTATATAAAGACACAAAATGAATATTTTAGCTTAATAATGTATATTTTATAATTATAATCTCAAAATTTAAGAATAAAAAAGTATTTCATAACACCATGTACAAATCTGCTTGGCGATTAGGCGAGGCAACCCTCCAAGATCGCCTTGTCGGCGTTGTCGCTTAGCAGGCACCTTGACAACTTTGGATTAGGAAGAAAAATAGTACCTAGTTGAAAGTATTCATTTGCATTATCTGACTAAAGAACCTAAATATCAACATAGAATTGTGCATACACCATACGATTAAAGTCTTTAATCACCAAAAGTACTTCATCACAAGAAAGTAACAAATAGATCCAATTATAGCAAGAATAGTCATCGATAACACTTGTAAAATAACAATAGCCACCATCAAATAACACAATACCAGGACCCCACACATCTGAATGCATAATTTGAAAAGGAAATTCTGATTGCTTAGTTCTTATTGGAAAAGAAGTTCTATGATGTTTACTTAGTTGACACATATTATAATTCGACCTGCCTTTAAGTTCTGTTAGTCTGATAACAGCCAAGAAGAGAGAAGAAGAAAGAAAAAGAAAGAGAGAGAGAGACAGGAGGAGAAAAGGAGAGAAGAAAGTCTGGTTTGAATTAGGGAAAAATCACCTCTCCCATTCGGCCAAACAAGTTTTATATTACTAACATAATGGAAAAGACACATGTGCCCTTACTTAAGTGAGGGACACTAGTTCTAATATAATATTACAGATCAACAACCTCAACATAAGTATAAAGACAGAAATACCCCTACACTAACACTCCCCCTCAAGCTGGTGAGTATATATCATATAATTCCAGCTTGTTACATATGTAGTCCACTCTTCCCCGACTCAACCCTTTTGTAAATAAGTCTGCCCACTGGTTCCCTGTGTTAACATATGCAGTGTCTATCACTCCATTCAACACCTTCTCTCTCACAAAGTGACGGTCAACCTCTATGTGCTTGGTTCTTTCATGAAACACCGAATTAGAAGAAATATGAACTGCAGCCTGATTGTCACAATAGAGCTTCATTGGAGTGTTAATATTGTATCCTATCTCCTATAGAAGGTTCCTTAACCACACTAATTCACAAGCAATATGTGCCATAGCTCTATATTCTGCCTCTACACTGCTTCTCGCCACGACTATCTGCTTCTTACTTCCATGTCACCAAATTACCCCCAAGAAAAGTGCAATAGCATGTGATAGACCTCCTATCAGACATAGAATCGGCCCAGTCAGCATCAGTATACCCTTCTATTTCAAGTTTTCCACCACTTTTGTATATCAAACCACGACCAGGTGCCCCTTTTAAATACCACACAATTCTTAGAACCGCATCCCAATGGGGAACCAGAGGTTTCTACATGAACTGACTTACCACACTAACCGCAAATGAAATATCTGGCCGAGTAATGGTTAGGTAGTTCAGTTTACCTACAAGTCATCGGTATCTGCCAGGGTCTTCAAACACTTCATCCATATCACCGCTCAACCTAGTATTTGTTTCCATAGGTGTTTCAGTTGGTTTAGCACCTAACAAACATGTTTCCTCCAGCAAATCAAGCACATATTTCCTCTAACACAAATTAATACCATGCTTAGATCTTGCTACTTCTATCCCCAAGAAATATTTCAATTTACCAAGGTCCTTTGTTTGAAAATGTTCCTAAAGAAAACTCTTCAACCTGTCAATGCCCATTTTATCATTCCCGGTAATAACAATATCATCTACATACACCACCAATAGGATTTTTCCTGTCTGAGAGTCATGACTGAAGACGGAATGATCAACTTGGCACTGTTTCATACCAAACTTATTTATCACCTCACTGAACCTACCAAACCATGCTCGAGGAGACTGTTTAAGCCCATATATAGCCTTCTTTAGTCTGCATACCTTACCATCCTCCCCCTGAGAAACAAACCCCGGTGGTTGCTCCATGTAAGCCTCCTCGAGCAAATCACCATGTAAAAAAGCATTCTTGATATCAAGCTAATAGAGGGGCCAATCATACATAGCAGCAAAAGAGATCACAACACGAAACGAACCTATCTTAGCAACTAGGGAGAAGATCTCCGTGTAGTCAATACCATAGGTTTGGGGGTACCCTTTTGCAACCAATCGAGCTTTCAGGCGCTCAACACTACCATCAGGTAAATACTTAACAGTATAAACCCACTTACAACCGACAGCTTGCTTCCTAGTAGGAAGAGTGGCGAGGTCCCAAATATGATTATGAATTAGAGCTGAGAGTTCTTCCATTGCACGACACCACCCTAGAGGCAAGGGCTTCCTGGACATCCTTAGGGACAACAACTGAGGATAACAAAGAGATAAACTGGCGATGGGAAGCGAAAAGGTGAGTGCGTGAAACATAATTAAAAATAGGATGAAGGGTACAAGTGCACTTACCTTTCCGCAAGGCAATGGGAAGATCAAGATCAGATACTGGGTTTAGGGGTGGTGCGGAGGCAACTAACGGAGGAGTAGCAGCCGGTACATGTGGGCGATGTGTATACACTTGATGGATAGGTGGGCGTTCAACAAGTGGTGGCACTAGAGGCAAGGACTTGGTCACGGCTGGAACAAGGGGAACAGAATCGGCAACTGGAAGTGGAAGAGGGGGAGGTGATGAGGAAGAAGCATCGAACTTGTCCTTTCTGGGGAAGCTAACACTTATATCCTTTCTGGGTCCGGGAATAGCCAAGGACTTGGTCAAAGGTAACATCAGCACACACAAAGGAACGTCAAGAACTAGGAAGGTAACACTTATACCTTTTCTGGGTCCGGGAATAGCCAAGGAAGATGCACTTAATGGATCGTGCATCGAACTTGTCCTTCCCAGAGCCTAAATTATGGACGAATCAGACACACCCAAAAACCCGAGGAGAAAGAGGAAACGGAGACAAGGTGGGAAACAAGGTAGTGAATGGGGAATGACCATCAAGGATAGACGTGGGCATCCGATTAATCAAGAAGCAAGACGTAAGCACCGCATCACTCCAAAAGGGTTTGGGAACATTCATGTGATGCATGAGGGATCGTGTTGTTTCCAAAAGATGACGATTCTTTCTCTCAGCCACCCCATTTTGTTGTGGGGTGTAGGTACATGAGGTCTGATGTATAATGCCATGTTGGTCCAAGTATTCTTGAAATGATGAAGATAAATATTCACGACCATTATCAGAATGAAAAATTTTAATGTTGTTGAAGTTTGACCTGCCATAGAATTCTGTCTTGTTCGTTGACTGTAGAGTAAAGTAGACAGCAAGAAGTAGGAGAGGAAAGAAGAAAAGAGAGAAGAGAGAAAAGAGAGAAAGGCTGGTTCGAATTAGGGAAAAAAGTTAATCCCTTGATTCGGCCAGACCTATTATTATATTATTGACTTATTGAAAAAGACTTGAGTGCCCTTCTTTAAGTAAGAGGCACTCGAACTAACATAACAGTACACATCAGCATTCTCAACAAGTACAAAGACTGAAATACCCCTTCACTAACACCACTAACACTCCCCCTCAAGCTGGTGAGTATATATCATATAATCCCAGCTTGTTACATATGTAGTCCACTCTCCCCCGACTCAAGCCTTTTGTAAACAAGTCTGCCCACTGGTTTCCCGTACTAACATATGCAGTTTCTATCACCCCATTCAGCACCTTCTCTCTCACAAAATGACAGTCAACTTCGATGTGCTTGGTTCTTTCATGAAACACTGGATTGGAAGAGATATGAACCGCTGCCTGATTGTCACAGTAGAGCTTCATTGGAGTACTGATGTCATATCCTATCTCCTGTAGAAGGTTCCTCAGCCACACTAGTTCACAAGCAGTATGTGCCATGGCCCTATATTCCGCTTCTGCACTGCTTCTTGCCACAACTGTTTGCTTCTTACTTTTCCATGTTACCAGGTTACCCCCCAGAAAGGTGCAATAGCCTGTGGTAGATCGTCTATCAGACATAGAACCTGCCCAATCAGCATCGGTGTATCCTTCTACTACCAGTTTTCCACCACTTCTGTACAGCAAACCACGACCAGGAGCTCCTTTCAGATACCTCACAATCCTTAGCACTGCATTCCAATGTGGGACCAAAGGTTTCTGCATGAACTGACTCACCACACTAACCGCAAATGAAATATCTGGCCGAGTAATGGTTAGATAGTTTAGTTTGCCTACAAGTCGTCGGTATCTGCCAGGCTCTTCAAACACTTCACCTATATCACTGCTCAGCCTCGTATTTGTTTCCATAGGTGTCTCAGCCGGTTTAGTACCCAACAATCCTGTTTCTTCCAGTAAATCAAGCACATATTTCCTCTGGCACAAATTAATGCCATGCTTAGATCTTGCTACCTCTATGCCCAAAAAGTATTTCAACTTGCCAAGGTCCTTTGTCTGAAAGTGTTCCTGTAGGAATGCCTTCAATCTGTCAATGCCCATTTTATCATTCCCAGTCACAACGATATCATCCACATACACCACCAATATTATTTTACCTGCCGAAGAGTCAAGACTGAAGACAGAGTGATCAACTTGGCACTGTTTCAGACCAAACTTCTTGACCACCTCACTGAACCTACCAAACCATGCTCGAGGGGACTGTTTAAGTCCATAAATAGCCTTCTTAAGTCTACATACCTTACCATCCTCCCCCTGAGCAACAAACCCAGGTGGTTGCTCCATGTAGACCTCCTCGAGCAAATCCCCAGGCAAAAAGGCATTTTTGATATCGAGCTGATGGAGAGGCCAACCAGACATAGCTGCAAGGGAGATGACGACACGAACTGATCCTATCTTAGCAACCGGGGAGAACGTCTCCGTGTAGTCAATGCCATAGGTTTGGGAGTACCCTTTGGCAACCAGCCGCGCCTTCAGGCGCTCAACACGACCATCTGGCAAGTACTTAACACTATACACCCACTTACAACCGACAGCCTGCTTCCCAGGAGGAAGAGCGGTGAGATCCCAAGTGTGATTATGATGCAAAGCAGAGAGCTCTTCTTCCATAGCACGGCACCACTCTGGAGAGGTAAGGGCTTCCTGGACATCCTTAGGAACAACCACGGAGGATAACAAAGATATGAACTGGCGATGGGAAGCGGAGAGGTGGGTAAGTGAAACAAAATTGGAAATAGGGTGAAGGGTGCAAGTACGCTTACCTTTCCGTAAGGCAATAGGAAGATCTAGGTCGGAGGCTGGTGTCGAAGCTGGAGCTGGATCTGTCGACGGTGATGAAGCTGGAGGAGCTGCAGCCGGTACACGTGGGCGATGTGTATACACGTGACGGATGGGTGGACGGTCAACCAATGGTGGCACCGGAGGCAAGGACGTAGGCATGACTGGAACCAAAGGAGGTGGATCAGCCACAGGAAGAGGAAGAGGAGGTGGTGATGTGGGGGAAGCAGCAGCACCGGACCCCACGAAGAACGGAGTAGACTCAAAGAATGTAACATCAGCACATACCAAGGAACGACGAGAACTAGGATGATAACACTTGTACCCTTTCTGAGTTCGGGAATAACCAAGGAAGATACACTTCAGGGAACGTGCATCTAACTTGTCAGTCCCGGGACTCAGATTATGAACGAAGCAGACACACCCAAATACCCGAGGAGAAAGCGGAAACGGAGACATGTTGGGGAATAAGACACTAAAAGGAGAACGACCATCAAGGATAGACGTGGGCATCCGATTAATTAAGAAACAAGAGGTGAGCATTGCATCGCTCCAAAAAGTTTTGGGAACATTCATGTGGTGCATGAGGGAGCGTGCCGTTTCTACAAGATGGCGGTTCTTTCTCTCAGCAACCCCATTTTGTTGCGGAGTATAGGTACATGAAGTTTGGTGTATAATCCCATGGTGGTCCAAGTATTCTCGAAAAGATGAGGACAAGTATTCACGACCATTATCAGAACGGAAAATTTTGATGTGAACACCAAATTGATTGCGGATCTCAGCATAAAATTTCTGGAAGATGGAAAATAATTCACTTCTTTCTTTCATTAAATAGAGCCACGTCATTCTTGAACAGTCATCAACAAAAATAACAAAATATCGGTATCCATTATATGACATCACTTTATAAGGACCCCAAACATCTGAATGAATTAAAGAAAAAAGACTCGACACACGGTTATCGACCCTAGAACGAAAGGGAACACGATGGTGTTTCCCAAATTGACAAGACTCACAATCTAAAACAGAAAGTTGACTCAATGAAGGGACTAAGGACTGCAACACTTTCAGCGAAGGATGACCAAATCTACAGTGCCACTGGAGAGGAGAAATGGATGACTGAAGAGCCGTTGACGTTCGTCCACCACCATCAAGATAATACAGTCCACCGGCTTCATGCCCTCCACCAATCTTCATCCCCGTCTTGAGATCCTGAAAAACACACATAGAAGGGTAAAAAGTGATGGAGCACTTAAGTGACTTGGTCAGCTTACTAACAGACATAAGATTAAATGGAAGCTTAGGTACATATAAAACAGAGGATAGGGATACAGGGTCTAGGTCAACATTACCAACACCACAGATAGATGACGTGGAGCCATTAGCAAGGGTAACAGATTGTGATGTTGAGCAATGAGTGAGAGATGAAAACACACCTGGAGTTCCCGTCATGTGATCGGAGGCTCCAGAGTCAATAATCCAGGGGTTGGGTGTGGATGCCAAACAAGCCATACCTGAGTGTGCAAAGGAAGCTGTGTTCTGCTGCGACTTGGATTGAACAAACCTCTCATACTCATCACGAGGAACACTCACCATCTCCTTGCCTGGACCATCTGAGGGAGTAGAAGGCATCGGGTCAGCTGACCGTTTCTCCTGTGTAGGGCTGAAACTGGTGTCACTAGTCATGGCATGGTTGGCCCACGTCGAGGGAGGACCATGTAAGTCATAGCAGTAGTTAATGGTATGTCCATCCAAACCACAGTGAGTACACTTCCGTGGACCCGAGCCACGTCCTCTACCACGAGCTCCCCCTGAATCTCTGCCTCCAGTACGACCACCACCACGGATGTGTGTAGATCCACCACTACCACTCCTGCCAGGCTGGGTTCCTCGAGTCCCACTTCTGCCACCTCGGCCTCTTGACACTGCAAATGCTGATTTATCGGAGACATTAGAGTCCATAGATCCAATGGAAGCCCTCCGAAGACGAGCAAACACCTCCTCTAAAGATGGAAGAGCAGATCCCCCTAGTATCTGGGCTCGTACTGGTTCATACTCAGACTTCAGCCCCACCAGAAACCGTGTTACATCAAGCTGCTCTCGCTGTTGCTGTTGAACTTTGACATCTGAAGTGAGAGGATGATAGACATTTAACTCATTACGGATATTCCTCACATTGGCATAGTACTCCTCAAGGCTCTGATTTCCCTGTTGCAGATTGAAGTATTCCTGATACAGTTGATATACCCTAGTGGTATTATCCTGACCTGAATACAGTTTCTTGGCATGATCCCACACCTCTTTGGCTGTGTCAAGAAACATGAAGTTCACACTGATTTTGGGTTCCATACTGTTCCACAACCATGTAATGATCTGTGCATCTTCCTGTTCCCAGTCTTCATACTCCTGAGAATTAGCGGGGGGTTTCTCCTCTCTTATATGCTTCACTTTCTTCTTCGCCTTCAGAAAAACCTCTACAGACTTGGCCCAAGGGACATAATTCTCTCCATTCAGTTTAATGGAGGTCATTTGGACATTCAGGTAGTCAGTAGATATCATGACACTAGGTTTACTATCACTGTTATCTGCCATTGCCGAACTCCCTTAATTCTGAGCACTGAATTAGGAGCACTACACACTGCACACTACACACTGACACTTCATCGAAATCTGCACACTGATTTCAACAGCTGAGAACTGCAACACCACAAACCCTACTCACCGAAGTCTGTACACTGATTTCAGCAGTATTAAATGTTGAAAACTACAACACCACAACCCCTACTCACCGAGGTCTACACACTGATTTCAGCGATATCAAAAGCTGAAAACCACACTTGTAACACCACCAACATTAATCCACAACTATAGGAAGCTTCACCATTAAGTAGACACTATTGCCATTCGAATCACACACAAACCAGAATAAACCCTAGCATAAACCCTAGCATACTGCAATCTGAGAACCCATCATGCGAACTGTACTACACCTCTCATGTATTCCATAACAAAAAAAAATATATAAAAAAAACTTTACCTCATCGCCTGAAGGCCAACCATACGAAGGGCTGAGACACCACTGCACCACACGTACCAGCCCTAACTAGGGCTTAGAAACCACAGCAACCAATCACCAACGACACAATCGGAGGCATAGAGACCTCCTAGGGAAGAGGGCGATCACTCCTTTTCAGCCCTTTTCCCAGTCTCCAACTCACAACTGAGAACCCCAAGTGAAACCCTAATTCGAATGCGCAGAAGGCAGAATTCTAGCAAGTCTGATTTGGTGAACCTAGCTCTGATACCATGTTGAAGTTTGACCTGCCATAGAATTCTGTCTTGTTCGTTGACTGTAGAGTAAAGTAGACAGCAAGAAGTAGGAGAGGAAAGAAGAAAAGAGAGAAGAGAGAAAAGAGAGAAAGGCTGGTTCGAATTAGGGAAAAAAGTTAATCCCTTGATTCGGCCAGACCTATTATTATATTATTGACTTATTGAAAAAGACTTGAGTGCCCTTCTTTAAGTAAGAGGCACTCGAACTAACATAACAGTACACATCAGCATTCTCAACAAGTACAAAGACTGAAATACCCCTTCACTAACACCACTAACAAATGTGAACACCAAATTGATTGCGAATCTCAGCATAAAATTTTTGGAAGATGGTAAACAATTCACTTCTTTCTTTCATTAAATAGAGCCACATCATCCTTGAAAAATCATCAACAAAAATGACAAAATATCTATATCCATTGTATGACACCACCTTATAAAGACCCCAAACATCTAAATGAACCAAGAAAAAGGACTCGACACACGGTTATCAACCCTAGGACTAAAGGGAACACAATGATGTTTCCCCAACTGACACGACTCACAATCTAAAACAAAAAGTTGACTCAACGAAGGAACCAAAGATTTCACAACTTTCAACGAAGGATGACAAATCGAAAGTGCCACTGGGGAGGAAAGAGAGATGACTGGAGAGCTGTTGATGTTCTTCCACCACCATCAAGATAATACAATCCATCGGCTTCATGCCCTCCACCAATCTTCATCCCCATCTTGAGAACCTGAAAAACACACATAGAAGGGTAAAAAGTAATAGAGCAATTGAGTGACTTGGTCAACTTACTAACAGACATAAGGTTAAACGGAAATTTAGGGATATACAAAACTGAGGATAAAGACAAGGGGGTCAAGTTAACATTGCCAACACCACAAATCGAGGATGTGGAACCATTAGCAAGGGTAACAGATTGTGATGTTGAGCAATGAGAGAGGGAAGAAAACACACCTAGAGTTCCAGTCATGTGATCGAAGGCTCCAGAGTCAATAATCTAGGGATTGGGTGTGGATGCCAAACAAGCCATACCTGAGTGTGCGAAAGTAGCCGTGTTCTGCTGAGATGTGGATTGGACAAACCTCTCATACTCATCACGGGGAACACTCACCATCTCCTTCCCGGGAACATCTGTGGATGTAGGAGGCATCTGATCAGTTGAATGATTCTCCTGTCTAAAAATGGTGTCACTAGTCAGGGCATGATTGGCCCAAGTTGAGGGTGGACCATGCAAGTCATAGCAATAATTAATGGTATGTCCATCCATACCACAATGAGTATATCTCCTCAGACCCGAGCCACGGGCTCCCCCTGAACCTTTACCTCCAGTACGACCACCACCACGGTTATATGTAGGTCCACCACCACCACTCAGGCCATATACCGGACCACTGTTACCACCACGACCAGACTGAGCTCCTCGAGCTCCACCTCTAACACCATGGCCCCTTGGCACTGCAAAGGCTGATCTATCAGAGACATTAGAGTTCTCAGTAGATCCAATGGAAGTTCTCCGAAGTCAAGCAAACACCTCTTCTAAGGAAGGGAGAGCTGACCCTCCTAGTATCTGAGCCCGCACTGGTTCATACTCAGATTTCAGCCCCACCAAAAATCGAGTCACATCAAGTTGTTCTCTCTGTTGTTGCTGAATTTTGAGATCAGAAGTGAGGGGGTGATAAACATTCAACTCATTACGAATGTTTCTCATACTAGCATAGTACTCCTCAAGACTTTGATTGCCCTGTTGCTGAATTTTGGGTTCCATAACCACGTGATAATCTGTGCATCCTCTTGTTCCCAGTCTTCATACTCATGAGAATCAGTGGAGGGTTTCTCCTCCCTTATGTGTTTCACCTTCTTCTTTGCCTGTAGAAAAACTTTTACAGATTTAGCCCAAGGTACATAATTCTCTCCATTCAGTTTAATGAAGGTCATTTGAACATTCAGGTAGTCAGTAGGTATCATCACATTTGATTTGCTATCACTGTTATCTCCCATTGTTGAATTCTATTATTACTGAATTCGGCACACTGCACACTACTTGATCACACTGGTTTCAGCATTTGTTATTGCTGAAGACTGCACTCTTTACACCACAAACCCTACCCTATGACTACCTGAAATCTCACCACTATATGAGAACCACTCCCCCTTCGAATCACATAAAAAACAGCATAAACTCTAGCACACTACAGTCTGAAATCCCATCATATGATCTGAAACATACTTCATATTTGATTCATAACAAAAATATGCATAGAAATCTCTTACCTCATCACCCGAGAAACAAACCACACAAGAAGAAAATCAGTCCACACAAGACACCCACTGCACCACACGAATCAGCCCTCTTCTCTTCATCAATTAGGGGAGGACTTCTTAGAAACCACAACAACCGACCATGAACAGCACAGCTGGAGGCATAGAAACCAAGGGAAGAGGGTGACCACTCCTTTTCAAACCTTTCCCTTATCTCCAATCGATGGCAGAGAAATCAGGAGAAAACCCTAGAATGAGTGCACAAAAAACAGAAATCTGGGCAGATCCGAGTTGCTTAGTTGAGCTCTGATACCATATTATAATTCGGCCTGCCTTTAAGTTCTGTTAATCTGATAACAGCCAAGAAGAGAGAAGAAGAAAGAAGAAAGAAAGAGAGAGAGAGAGAAAGGAGGAGAAAAGGAGAGAAGAAAAGTCCGGTTCGAATTAGGGAAAAATCGCCTCTCCCATTCGGCCAGACATGTTTTATATTACTAACATAATGGAAAAGACACATGTGCCCTTACTTAAGTGAGGGACACTAGTTCTAATATAATATTACAGATCAGCAACCTCAACATAGGTATAAAGACAGAAATACCCCTACACTAACAACACATTTAACATTACAAAGATGACACTGACACAGGCTTAAAGAAGGAGAAAGACACTTTAAAGCTTCAAACGACATATGACCCAAACGAAAATGCTACAAATAAATTTGACCCCTAATAGAACAATCATCAAGACTCATAAAGACAATAGGTGAAGAAGCCCTTGATCCAATAGCACTTTCCAAAATATAGAGGCCATCAACCACACAACCTTCCCCATTCGTCCTCCCAGAAGTCAAATCCTGAAAGATACAACAAGTAGGAGACAATATTACTTGACAACTCAAAGACTATGTTAAACTACTAATAGAGAGAAGATTAATGGGTAATTTAGGAACAGGTAAAACATGAGTCAATACACACCCAAAAGGAAGAGAAATAGTTCCTTAACCAGCAATGGAGAATGATTTATCTGCCAATCTCACCTTATCCCTTCCAAACAACAATTGATAAGAGGAAATTAGATTGGGCTTTCTAGTCATGTGATTAGAGGCCCCCAAGTTAATGATCCAGGAATACCCAGTGGCAAAGGTAGCATGAAAAGCAGTAACCTGATTCCCTAAGTTAGCCACAAAAGAGGTGGAGAGATTAGAGAAGTTTCCCTCAAGTTGGCGAAGCACCCTACCAAATTGTTAAAGAAGGGAGATGACGATGCAATCATCCTTTGGGCCAAAACTTTGAATAAGTACAGTAGTGGATGGAGGAGTTTGTCCCTCCTGACTTGGTGTGTTGGTCATAACATTATCTGAACAACTACGTTCCCTTGTTTCTTTTACCACAAGTTTTTTGGCTCCCCAACCAAATCCCAGTAGTGTTCCTTGGTGTGTCTCCTCCTACCACGGTGAGTACGCCAAAGTTTATCCTTATCAATATCTTCAAGTTTCTTAGATTTCTTGGAATAATCACCCTTATTAACACTACTTTTAGCAATCAAGGTGATTGGCTCCCCCTCGCCAATATTCATAGCTTGCCTCCTAGACTCCTATAACTAAACAAGAGCATATACTTCCTCCAAGATAGGCTAGGCAAATCTTTACTTCCTAGTATTTGAACCCTGATTGGTTCATAGATAGGGTTGAGACCAGCTAAGAAGGCATACACCCTTTGTTGAGACAATAACTTTCTATAATTTTTGGCATCCTCCATATCCCTCCAAGCAATAGTTTGGTGGTAATCCAACTCCCTCCACACAGCAATGAGTGTGGAATAATGGATAGATAAACTTTTATCCCCTTGTTTACAAGCGGTATATCAACTTGTAACTGATAAACTCTAGCTTTAGTATGATCTCACACCTCCTTAGTTGTTTTAGCCCACATAAAGTTCTTCCTAATTGAAGGATGAATAGATGAGAGCCATATTTCACCCTTTCCCTCTCATTCTGACATGCAACATTCTTTTTTATTTAATACATAGTGATGACATATGGTCATCTCCAGTTATTTCTAGATTGGGATACAAGTATTTTGTGACTTTTATTGATGAATGCACTTGGTTTACTTGGATTTACTTTCTCCGCAATAAATCCAAAGTTTACCTTACATTCAAACTATTTCAGGCATATGTTGCTACCTAGTTTAAGGGTAAGATATATGTCCTATAGTCAGATTCAAGGGGAGAGTACTTTGATGGGGGTTTCAAACCTACTTGAAACAACAGGGCATCAAATCCCAAAAATCTTGTCTCGGTACTCCATAACAAAATGGAGTAGCAGAAAGAAAGAATATACACATTTTGAGTGTAATCAGAACCCTCTTGCAAAATTCTCATGTACCCTCTTAGTTTTGGGTGGAGGCGGCTAGCATTGTTGTGTATCTCATAAACCTTCTTCCATCATCTATCCAAAACAATACTTCTCCCTTTCAGTCTCTTTTTATAGACCTCCAAACCTATCTATGCTCAGAGTATTTGGTTGTATCTACTTTGTTCATCTTCCGCCCCAAGAACACACAAAGCTAACCGCCCAGGCAGCTTTGTGTGCTTTTGTGGGCTACAGTCTTGACCACAAGGGATTTCTTTGTTATGATCCCATAGCTTGCCGCATTTGGATTTCTCGCAATGTTATCTTCCTTAAGAATGTATCTTTCTTTGAACATATTGTTAAACTTCCTGCTCTCGCTATCTCTTTGTTACACAACTTTGACTCTACAGATCCTCCAAGTGCATTGACATCACCCTTGCAGCAACTTCAAACTTACTTCTGAAAGCAACAGGGAATGATACAGGAGTTTCTGATTTGAAACGACTCCTCAATGAATCCTTTAAAATGAAGGACTTGGGTCCCTTGACTTGCTTTTTAGGACTAGAGGTCAGCCGTAATTCTCATGGTTATTTTGTTAATCAACATAAATATGCAGTGGATCTTGTCAGAATGGCTAACCTCAATGATTCCAAGACTGTTGATACTCCCTTGGAGATTGATCAGAAACTCAGTAAGGATGACGGTTTCCTTCTTGAAGACCCTACTCTCTATCGCCATTTGGTGGACAGTCTATTCTATTTCACTATGACTCAACCAGATATATCTTATGCAACCCAAATTGTGAAGTAGTTTGTGTCATCTCTGCGACAACCACATTTATCTATACTCTATAGTCCATCGAATTATTAGGTATTTGTAGTGAAATTATATGGCTCCAAGCTCTTCTACATGTCATACTACATGAGCCACTACCCTATGTCCTCTCTCTGCAGACGATGTCAGTGCAATCAAAATTGCATCCAACCCTAGCGCACAAAGCACATCGAAGTTGATTGCCACTTTATTCGCAATCTCCTTCATGCTGGCACTATTTCTCTTCCCCATGTGTCCTCTAGCCTCCAACTTGCTGATCTATTGACGAAGGCAATGACTCGGGCACGACATCTTTTTCTCATGGACAAACTGATGCTTATTCCTAGGCATCAGGCATCAGTTTGAGGGGGAGTGTAGAGATAAAGAGAGTTAGCCAAGGGCTATTTTTGTAATTTTATTCTTTGTTGTACATTAGATTCTTTTGTACTCTACTCTCTGTATATTAAGGACAGATTGGTCCTTTTACCTTTTTAATATAAATGCCATTTTCCTAGATGTCGATTAACATTTTTGACACACCCACAAATCTGCTGCTCCCTCTCTGTTCTACAGATTCAGATCTGACTCTGACACTGCCCACAAGATCCCAAGAAGTCTCTTTGGTGTGCCAAGAATGGCCATAGTGAGAGCACCACAATTTATCTTTATCCACTTCATCAATCTTTTTGCAGCCATCACCTTTCCTACAACCAATACCATCCCCATTAGCTAATAGAGCCACCTGTTCCCCCTCTAAAGGATTTATGGTAATCCTCCTACTTTCCTTTGACTAAACAAGAGAGTACACTTCCTGAATAGAAGAAAGTTCCTTACTGCCCAATATTTAAACTTGGATGGGCTCAACAAATGGAGTTTAGGCCAGCTAGAAAATGAAACACCCACTGCTGGTTCACAAGCTTTTGGTAATCCCTAGCAACCCATTCTTCCATTCAATGATCTGATAATGGTTTAGTTCTTTCCACAGAAGTGAGTGTGAGAAATAGGTGGATAGACTTTTCTCCCCATCTACAAGTATAGAATTTAACCTGAAGTTGATAAATACAAGCATAATGTCTTTGTTCAGAGAGAGTATCCCTGGCCTGCTCCCAAATCTCCTTAGTTGTATCATCCCACATGAAATTTTTTTCTCAGATTGGGCTGCATGGTGGGCAGCAGTCAAGACATGAGTGTATAGTTATGTTGTACCCACTTGTCATGAGCAGATTCTGCTCCCTCTTGCACCAATAAACAGTTCAATGCCTTCAGACCACTCCAAATAATTAACTCCTGTTAACAGGTGTATTATATGTACTGTACACAGACTTAGTACCCGCAGGGGTATTTTCGTAATTCTGTAGACATATTGTTATGTACGGCCAGAACAGTATAAATAGAAAGCTTCACTCGACTGAAGCTAATTTTTGTTGAGGCCTTAACTCAGTTGCCTCTTATTCTTCTTCCTCTTCTCCTTCTTCCTTCTTCTTTTCTCATTCTTTTCTTCTTCTTCTTGGTCTCCTGCTCAACATGGTATCAGAGCAGGTTCGTCCAGGCCTAGAAAACAACTAGCTGAGGTCTCTCTCCTCTGCTGCGAAGGAGCTATAGTACTGATGCTTGAAGACAAGGAAGAGGAAGTGTTTCTAGTGCTGCAGTTAGTCTCCACTGTTGAGTAGGGCTCTACTACAAGTATGCTGACTATTCAACTTCCTGGCACAGAAAAAGGGTTCAGCTACATGTTTTTTTGCTGGTAACTGGGTTGCTTCGGCCAAGAAGACTGTAGAAATTCATCCCAGATGTTCGAAGGAAAGCTCTGACCTGAAGGGAAGTCCGAGTTCATGACTGTACTGCCTATTGCTGGTACTGAACTTTTTTTTTCCCTGTTTATGGCTTCTTGCACGACTGTTAATGTTCCAGAATCTGAGTAGGGACTGTTCCCCTTCCTCCGTTTGTATGTTGCCCTAGTCTGCACTCTAAGGGGCTGTTGATGAACCCTAGAACTTGAGTGACTGTTCGGCTGCCCTGGAAAGTGGATATTAGCCGATTAGGTGTGGTGAATCACCACTTGTATTGCTGCTCCTACTGTGTTTTTTTTGGGGGCTGAGAAGCTGTATCAAAGTTGTGAACTGTAGGGACTGTTCCCCTTCCTCCGTTTGTATGTTGCCCTAGTCTGCACTCTAAGGGGCTGTTGATGAACCCTAGAACTTGAGTGACTGTTCGGCTGCCCTGGAAAGTGGATATTAGCCGATTAGGTGTGGTGAATCACCACTTGTATTGCTGCTCCTACTGTGTTTTTTTTGGGGGCTGAGAAGCTGTATCAAAGTTGTGAACTGTAGGTCTTTCAGACCTGGTTACACTGCATGTGCAGTTCGTATATTGTTCTGTGGACTCCTACACAGTGTAGGTGATAAACCCTAGTACTGCAGTTGCAGTGTTTGTGCTTGGTTCTCTATGGGGCCGAAAATCAGCAAGTGTCTAGTTGTGGATTGTTGCAGCTCTGTAAGACTGTGCTTTGGTTTTGTGTATTTCTGAACTGAGAATCATGAGTAGTGAAGATTCAGCTACATCCGGAATCTCCACAATGCTGAATGGAATGAGTGGGAACAGTGATCTATCCTTCCCTATGGCTGTTGTTCCTCTTGACGGGTTAAACTACCTAGAGTGGTCAAGGGGGATCAAACTATACATAACTGCAAGGGGAAAAGTAGGCTACATAAATGGAAGAATCAAAGAACCACCTTCTGGAAATGCAGAACATGATAATGGGATCAGGAGAACAGTATGGTTATGTCATGGCTTTTGATCTCCATGCAACCGCAAATAAGGAAGAACTTCATGTGGGCTGAAACTGCAAATGAGATATGGGATCAGGCAAAGTCCACATATTCTGAACTTCGACACTATGCCAAAATTTATCAACTGCAAGCAGCTTCATCTACTTGTAAACAGGGGGAGAGGAGTTTATCAGTATATTACTCTGACCTGACAACTGTTTGGAAGGAGCTGGACCATTACCAGAACATTGAGTGTAAGTGTGAGGAAGATGCAGAATTGTATAAGAAACTTGTCTCACAGCAAAGGGTGTTTGCCTTTTTACATGGTCTCAATCCTATCTATGAACCCATCAGAGTACAAATTCTAAGTTCTAAGGATCTTCCTTCAATTCAGGAGGTCTATGCTCTTGTCCAGTCTGAAGAGAGCAGAAGGAACTTGATGAACAGCACCGGAGGGGATGCAATTGTGTTGGCGGCAAAGGGGGGTCCCTCTACTAGTGGTGGACCTTCTTTCAGGAGAGGGGATCTCCAGAAGAAAGTAGAAGACAAGGAAAAATTGTGGTGCACTAATTGTCAGAAGCCCCGGCACACCAAAGATACTTGTTGAGATCTCTATGGGAAACCGAAGTGGGCTCAGGATTTACCTAAGAAGCAAGGCTCATATGGTATTAGAAGACCCAGGCAACAAGGTACCAAGAAACACCACATGGCCAATATGGTTACTCAGGAGAATCAGCCCTCCACCTCCACTGTGACTCAACCACCACATGGCCAACATAACTACTCTGGATCCGACCCAAGGGAGGATATTGTCAACTCCTTCTATGACCATTTGGAGCTTTATGGTAGAATAATTCGCCAGATGGATGCTCCTCCCACCACCTCTTTTGCATCCACATCAGGTAATCCTGCCACAGCTTTCCATGTTGCTTCTCACGACCTTGACTCTCCATGGATCATTGATTATGGAGCGTCAAAACACATGACTGGTATGTCCTCTTTCTTCCAAACTTATCACCCTCTTTCCGGAAGAGATAAAGTGAGACTAGCTGATGGATCATACTCTCCCATAGCTGGTCAAGGAACTCTCTCTCTTCCCCTTGGCCTTACTCTTTCTAATGTTCTTCATGTTCCAAAATTTCCTATGAATTTGTTTTCAGTCAGTAGTGTTACAAATTCCTTAAACTGTTCCATGACTTTTTTCCCTTCCTATTGTGCGATTCAGGATCTGGCCTTGGGGAGGACGATTGGTAGGGGTCATATGGTTGATGGACTCTATATGATGGAGAATACGGCTGCCCTTCTTGTTACCGAGTCTATGAGTCAATTCAGAAAGAGTAAAATGTATTTATGGCATTGTCGTTTGGGTCCTTGTCTTTTGAGTCGTTGGAAGTTGTTTTCCCAGAACTATGTAAGTCCGTGTCTGTTTCCAATTTTTCTTGTCAAACGTGTCAATTAAGCAAGCATTGTGGAACTCAATTTCCTCAAAGAAATAGTAAATATGAGTTTCCTTTTCATATTGTGCATTCAGATGTGTGGGGCCCTGTTACTTTACCTTCTGAGAGTGGCTACAAGTATTTTATTACCTTCATTGACGATTATTCCAAATACACTTGGGTATATCCAATGCGACTCCGTGAGGAAGTACCAAAAATTATCCAAGATTTTCAGTGGATGGTCTTCACCAAATTTCAGACCGAAATTCAAATATTTCAATCAGACAATGCAAAAGAGTTTTTTCATAGTGACCTCACGGAGTTCTTTGCTTCACATGGCTCACTTCACCGGAGCTCTTGTGCCCGCACGCCACAACAAAATGGTGTGGCTGAACGGAAGAACCGTCACCTTCTTGAAGTGGCACGGGGTTTACTACTCCACATGAATGTTCCCAAACGTTTTTGGCTTGAGGTCGTCCTTTGTTCTACATACCTCATTAACCGAATGCCCTCTCGTTGGTTAGAGTACAAAGCTCCACATCAGCTTCTCTTTCCTAAGGCCCCTCTTCTTTCTATTCCTCCTCGTGTTTTTGATTGTCAGTGCTTTGTCCAAAACCTTTCCCCCACCCGGGGAAAATTTGACTCTCATGCTATCCCGTGCATATTTCTTGGCTACTCATTCTCTCAGAAAGGGTATCGTTGCTTTGATCCTGTTTCACGGAAATTCTATGTCTCCATGGATGTTACCTTCTTTGAGGATGAGCCCTTCTTTCCTGTTTCTCCTCAGGGGGAGTGTAGGTATGAGGAGAAACTGGTTCAACTTCCTCCTCTTCCTACTCCTCCTTCTGATCCTCCACCTTTCCGTGTTTTTTCTCGTCGTCGTAAAGGCCAATCAGGTTCAAGAGATGAGGAGAATCCAGAAGCCGTACCTCAAATGCCATTAGATTCCTTGGGGGAAGATCATACTCACTCAGGTAACTTGACTCCCAACCTCCCTGTTGCTAATGATCTTGACCTTCCTATTGCCCACAGGAAAGGTGTTAGGTCGTGCACCACTAAACACCCCATTTCCAACTTTGTTTCCTATGAGAACATCTCACCTTCATTTCGTGCTTTTCTTACCTCCATTGACAGTATCCCTATTCCCAAGAATGTGGCAGAAGCTCTCTTAGTACCAAAATGGATGAAGGCCATGAAGGAAGAAATTGATGCTCTTCATAAGAATGGCACATGGGAACTTGTTGATCTCCCTGAGGGAAAGGATCCAGTTGGATGTAAATGGGTGTTCACTGTTAAGCATGGGGCTGATGGAACCGTGGAGAGGTATAAAGCTCGTTTAGTGGCAAAGGGTTTCACTCAAGTATATGGGGTTGATTATGCAGAAACCTTTGCACCTGTTGCCAAAATGAACTCTATTAGAGTCCTTTTCTCTCTTGTTGCCAATCTGAATTGGGATCTACATCAGCTCGACATCAAGAATGCCTTCTTGAATGGTGACCTTGAAGAGGAAGTTTACATGGTTCAACCCCCCGGTTTTTTGGCTCAAGGAAGTGAACAAAAGGTGTGCAAGTTGAAGAAGTCTTTATATGGGCTGAAGCAATCACCAAGGGCTTGGTTCAGCAAATTTCATACTGCAGTCCAGAAGAGGGGATACAAGCAATGTCAGTCAGATCACACACTGTTTGTAAAAAGAGTAGAAGGTAAAATTGCTACCCCAATAGTATACGTAGATGACAAAATTGTTACTGGTGACTGAAAGGATGAAATTCAAAGTTTGAAGGGCTTCCTTGCCACTCAGTTCGAGGTGAAAGATCTAGGTCCCGCCAAATACTTTCTTGGGATTGAGGTTGCCCGATCAAAAAGGGGTATCTTCATCTCTCAAAGGAAATATGTCCTAGATTTGCTTAAGGACACTGGAAAGATTGGGTTTAAACCAGCTGACTTTCCCATTGATCCCAACCATAAGTTAAGTGACTGTCAAGGTGAACCACTTAAGGATGTGAAGCAATTTCAGAGGCTTGTAGGGAGATTGTTGTACCTCTCTATGACTCGTCCAGACATAGCATATGTTGTTGGTGTCCTCAGTCAGTTCATGCATGCACCTAGGTCCACCCATCTTGAAGCAACAGAGAGAGTACTACGGTATCTTAAGAAGTTCCCGGGTGCTGGTTTATTATTCCAGAAACATGGACACTTGAGGGTTGAAATTTACACAGATGCGGATTGGGCTGGATCTCAAAATGACAAAAGGTCTACTAGTGGTTACTGCACCTTTGTAGGAGGGAACCTTGTTACTTGGAGGAGTAAGAAGCAAACCGTGGTAGCTAGATCCAATGCTGAAGCTGAGTACCGTGCAATGGCACACAGAGTAGCCGAAGGTGTGTGGATAAAGAATCTATTGGGAGAGTTGGGTTTTCCAGTTGGTAAACCCATGACTCTACTCTGTGACAACAAGGCAGCTATCAGTATTGCTGCCAACCCGGTACTACATGATAGAACAAAGCACATTGAAGTTGACAAGCATTTTATTAGAGAGAAAATCATCACAGGCGAAGTATGCACTCCATACATCAGCTCTGAAGACCAACTTGCAGACTTATTTACAAAAGGGCTAAACTATTCCAGACATCAAGGTCTCTGTGACAAGTTGGGCATGATTGATATCTATGCCCCAACTTGAGGGGGAGTGTTAACAGGTGTATTATATGTACTGTACACAGACTTAGTACCCGCAGGGGTATTTTCGTAATTCTGTAGACATATTGTTATGTACGGCCAGAACAGTATAAATAGAAAGCTTCACTCGACTGAAGCTAAGTTTTGTTGAGGCCTTAACTCAGTTGCCTCTTATTCTTCTTCCTCTTCTCCTTCTTCCTTCTTCTTTTCTCCTTCTTTTCTTCTTCTTCTTGGTCTCCTGCTCAACAACTCCATCTAAGGGAGTGATATATACTGGAAAACTCCCACTTCCAGCACTTGAACTGAATACATTCTTACCTCTAGACACTTCTGAAATTGCAGAATCTTCAATAGCCATAATAAGTGAATAGACTAGGGAAATTCCACACCCAACAAACAAGCTTACCACCAATCAGAAAATGTACCAACACCAACCAGCAGCACAATAAATAGAAGTAATAGGGCTGTTTCTACAACCACAACCACCAAAACAGAAACCACATAACACCTAACCAAGAAGGGAAATACTCTTCCTGCTTAAACTAAAGACAGCAGTCTAAAAAAATTCAAATAGATGACAAACAGTCATTGTCCAAATACTCCAACTGACAATAGATCATGCAGCAAATAGAAACAGCAACAGGAAAGCCTCCAAACACCTCCGGCAGTAGCCAATCTTTCCCCCAAGACATAAGCTTTTAGAAGTCCTAACAGGCCAAAAAAGGAAAGAAAAACCCTACCACTTCCAACTCTTACTGTCCATACACCATGACAGGATCAAAAACAGAGGCTGAGAAGAACAACTTCAGATAACTCAGTCACCATTACTTGCTGTCCATCAAGGATACCCTTGTGGGAGATCCACAAACAGGGCACAATACCAGGCGGAGTGGACCTCAGATAAAAGATATCAGGAAAAGAATAAAGAAACTTCTTCAAAACCTTAATCCTTCATTCATACATTGAAAGGACACCCAAAAGAATCAGCCTTTTGGTACTATGACCAAAAGGAAAGGAAAGAATAGCAGAAAATGCCTTACCCAAGCAGCATAAGTCCAGATTTGGTAAGTTCTTTGTCTAGATAAAAACATAAGAAAAGAGGAAAAAGAATAGGCATGCAAACTTCAGATCACTGTCTATTACTACTCTGATAAATCTAGTTTGATTTGGGAGAAAAGAAGAAAACCAGAAGAGAAAGAGATATTTGAGGCTGCCAAAAGTGAGTGGTGTCATCCCCAACTCCTTTATAGCCTCTTTGGTGAGGATTGTGTCTCTTGGGTTCTTTTGAATTGAAAGAACTCCCACTGCTACAAGCTGACTATACTTGGTCAATTTTTCAAGGCTCCCCAATCTACTATAAGCTGGATAGGTTTCTTTTTTTGGTAGGTTGGGAAGTGATGTGGGAGAACTTGACTTCCCGAGCTTTGCCTAGAGTAACCTCAGATCATAGCCATAGTTTCCTAGGACAAGGAACCTCGTTAGGTGGCCCATCTCTATTCAGTTTTGAAAATATGTGACTAGAGGACCCCACCTTTGTAGAGAAGATCAAACCTTGGTGGCAAGAGTTATGTGGTAGAGGCTCGAAAAAAGGTGGTGGTTTCTTTAGGAGCCTAAAGAGACTAAAGGAGAAAATAAAACTTGGAATAAGGATCTCGTTGGAAAAGTGGAGGAATCTAAGGGAAGAATCATTTTAAGATAAGGAGTTGGATAAGAAATAAGCTTCTAGGATTTTTAGTGGGGAGAAAAGGGAGGAAAGGTAGGAAGCTAAAGTGTGAGCTGGAAGAAGTCTTAAGAAAGGAGGAGATTTCCTGGAGACAAAAATCTAGATGTAAGTGGCTCTTGGAAGTGGATGGCAACACAAATCTAAGGGAGAGGAGCCCTACCCTCCCAGATCTTCAGTGGGATAGAGTGCCTGAAGCCTTATCAGTAGCCTTGGAGAATGTCTTTATCCTTGAGGAAATAAGAGAGATTGTTTTTTTGATGGACAGATCAAAACCCCCAGGACCTAACGGTTTCTCTCTGGCCTTTTATCAGGAGTGTCGGGACTTTATCAAAGGAGATTTGTTGGAAGTTTTCAATGAGTTCTTTAATGAAGGAGATCTCCCAAGGAATAAACTCAATGTTCATTGCCCTAATCCCTAAGAAGAAAGAAGCAATAGTACCAAAGGATTTTAGACCAATAAGCCTAGTAGGAAGTCTCTACAAAATAATAGCAAAAGTTTTAGCTGTGAAATTTAAGAAAGTATTACCACAGGTGATTTCATAGTTTCAAGGAGCCTTTGTTGAAGGGAGATAGATTATTGACCAGATTTTGGTGGCAATGTAAATTGGACATAGAAAAGGTTTATGATTTCATTGGTTGGGATTTTCTCCTTGAATTACTAGAGAAATTGGGTTTGGGTGAATGATGGAAATTATGGATCAATGATTGTTTGAGGATTTGAGCTTAGTGCACTACTCAATCCTGATTAATGGTGTGGCTAGACTTCTTCCCAACAAAAAGAGGTTTGAGACAAGGGGATCATATATTGCCTTTCCTCCTCACTATAGCTGTTGAAGTCCTAAGTAGGATGATTGTGAAGGCTGATCAAGATAACTTTTTTAGAGGGTGGAGGGTTGGAAGGCTTGAGGTGGCAATCACACACTTGAAATTTGCAGATGACATCATTTTATTCTGTATGGGAGGCAATCAAGAAGATATAAGAAACTTAAGAGAACTCAGGAGGGAATCCAAGATCAAAAGTCTTTTGGAAACCAGTGGTAAAGAGATTTACGAAGAAATTGGCTCAGTGGAAGAGGAACTACTTATCTAGGGAGGAGAAGAACTATAATTAGGGAAACATTAGCTAACCTACTAGTATATTTCCTATCCACCTTTAGGATCCCAATTAGGATCGCCAAACAGCTACATAAATTAATGACAAACTTTCTTTGGGAGCCTAGGGATGAAGAAAGGGACCATCTAATAAAATGGGAACAAGTTAGAAAAACAAAGGAGAAGGGAGGACTAGGAATAAGGAACCTAATTCATAGGAACACATATTTGTTAGGAAAGTGGCTCTGGAGGTTTCCTTTGGAAAGAGACAAGCTGTGACATAAAATTATAGAAAGCATTCATGGGATGATGAACAATGGTTGGGATGCAAAAGTAGCTAATTCTGCTACCTAGGAGAAAAGGGAGAATTGTAACCACTCCTAACAGAGCTTCCCAAACTCTTTCCAACTTCAACCACCCACTTCTAGAGATCAAAAGAGACCCCCCAAACTCTGAGTGCCACACTCAAACTGTCTCCTTATCCTTTAACTATGAATTCTCTAGTCGGCTAGGGTTTTGGGCAAAAAATTTAGCAGCCTCACTTTCTTGGCAGTCTACAGCCAAATTCTATCTCTCCAAACCCTCCATCAACGAGGCACAAATGTTCTCAAACAATCAGCAACTCATCTCTCCATATGCTCTTCTAATTGAAGGGTGTATGAGAAAAAAGAAAAGAAAAGAAAGGAAGAGGTGCTCTAATACCAAGATGTGATTCAGTCCAATAACTTTGCAAACAATCTAGATTTCAGCAAGGAAAAGAAGAGAAAATATAAGAGGAACAGAAAGAGGAAGAAGAAGATGGAGAAGAAAGGGAGAAGGAGAAAGAAGTTCGATATCTTCTCTCCTTACTCTCTAAACATTTATTAATCACACTTAATTAGAGACAATGGCAGATATGCCCTTAAGTGGGCGGCCAACTCATAAACTTACTTAAAAGAAATAAAAAAAAAAGATTAACAGGCCCATTAACAAATAAACACATGTAAGAAACAATAATAACAAAAATAAATCACTAGGGCTCATTCGGCCTAGTCTCTCTACATGCTTCCTTCTTCAATACTCTTGTGCAATCTCCTGTAGGAGGGGAGAACTTCCCGAAAAAAGAAATTTGGAGTAAGCCCATTCCACCCAAAGTTCAAGCATTGGGTTGGGAGGTTTGTCTTGGTAAGGTGAATACTTGTGACTTGTTTCAAAAAAGGAGGTCAAAAAATGCCTCTCTCCTCATGTGTGCTATCTTTATTTTGCAAATGTAAATCCCTACCCCATTTACTAATTTACTGTCCTATTGTTCTATTTGTATGGGAGTCCTTTTGCTCTCTCTTGGGGTGCAGGTGGATGATTCCTCAGGAATGTAGGGAGTCTCTTCAACCCAAATTTCTTAAGGTAGCCAGTGAAAAGAGGAAGAGTGATGTGGAAATCAGTTAAGGCAGAGTGGTGGAGACTATTTGAGAGGAAAGAAACACAAGAATATTCAATGAGAAGAACAGGTAAAAGGAAGAAATTGAGGAAACTATACAGATAAAAGTTGCACAATGGATAAAAACATTAGAGGTCTTCCAAAGCTTTACAGTGATTGACATAATAAGAATGTGGAATGAAGTGGCACACTCTTCTAAGGTAAAAGAAAAAAGGTGATGGAATGGAAGCCCCCCAGCTAGTAATAAAATCAAGCTGAATTTTGATGGGAGCTCTTTAGGAAACCCAAGACTGGCAAGTATTGGTGGTGTGTTTAAAGATTCATCAAGTAAAGTGTTGAAAATGTATTCAGGCCCTTTAGGGGTAGGAGACTCATTAAAGGCTGAGCTGTTGGTGCTGCTACAAGGTTTAAAACTCACTAAGCAAACAACCTACAAAACTTGGAAGTTGAAGGGGACATACCCTGAGGGAAGTAGAAAGCCTGGCAAGGGAACTCAGTGTCACCTTTTCTTGGATCAGAAGAACTTCAAATGGGGTGGCTGACACATTAGCCAAGCAAGGGGTATATTTTTTTTTGAAAAAGGTAAAGTAATTTTATTCAATGAGAAAGCCAATTACAACAAGACTCAGGCCAACTAGGCCTTCCTGGGCCCAAAACATATTACAAGAACATCCATGATTTAGAACAAGCAAGGGGTATATAAACAGCAGTTGTTTTGGGCATCATTATAATTTTTTGGGCTTCATTGATATATCGTGACATATTGCAATCCTGTAACTTGTCTTCCCTCTTATTAATAATATAAATTTCCTTGCTGATCAAAAAAAAAAAAAAACAGATTGTGTCTCTAAAGAGGTCAAAGGTTCAAAACTTCAAGTTGGCAGAGACCAACAGTACACTGAATAATATAAAACACACTCCTAACAACAGACCTGTATATCAAGGATCTATTAAAAAGAAAATTGCACAATGACCTTGTCCCAGCCCAAACCTAAAGAATATAGGCTGTCTGGGCCCCAGGCTGATCTCTACCTGCCCAACACAGTCTAATTTATGCCCCTAGGTGTGAAGCCTTTTTATTTCCTTCATGTTTTTCTTTGTTTCTTATCAATAAATGAAGATGGATACGATACATAATCTTCAACCCTTGCATATGGAGTGACTATGATGGTACCTTTGGAATACGCAGGGGATTCTTGGAAGCATATTCACACAGCTTGCCAATCTTTCGATCATTTGGTTCTTCATCCTGCCAAAATACCGAAGAAAAAGAAAATCATTTCAGGAAACTGTATTAAGCTTAAGGACAATAATCTTAAGTTTAACCAGATTACAAATTACCTGTAGTAATTCAAAAGAAAAAATGACCTACAACTCTAGTGTTCTAGGCTGCTGCAGCAAAATTTTCAATGTCTAAACAGAAACAAAAATAACAAATGATGAATGAATATATCTTGGTGTATGATGACAGGGGATTATTTGTTTATTTATCTACTTATTTTGATGTAGAAAGAGTAAATCAATTTATTCATTTATTTGTATGAAAATTATTATGATGGCTACCTCAAAACAAATAAATGTAAGACAATTTTATTACATAATGGAATTATTGACTTCAGGTTACATCTCTCTGGAATCTCAACCAAGGGAAAAAACTAGAGTAGATGTTAGTCAATGAATAGGTTTCCAGGAAACAGTTCTTTCTACCATTACCTAATAGGATCAATATATTTTAGTTATGCAGGATTGGTTGTATTAAAATAAATTTGAGTAATCACTGATATATCTCCTTTTTCTTGGAGAAATGAAATTTAGATAACAGTTGGACGGTTTTCAGCATTCCTATTGACAATATAGGTGTTGCAAGGAGAAAAAGGAAGGTCTGTCCTATGCTTTTATATATCACAATGCAAAAGATAGTATGGATAGAAAGCAACCAAACCCATGCAAAGGGCCCCCTGTACAAAATGTACAGACAAGTACATGTCCTATCCCAGCAATACAGGTTCCTAGAGAATCCATTCCCTAATTCTCCCTCCCTATCCAATAACTCAGTCAACAAATTAGTGGGCCCTAGAATCCAAAAGAATGTAGGCTCGGATTTTAGGGAGAGATGAACTCCCTGACTTTCACATGTGTATTATCTTGTTAGAAATGAGATGAGAAGGAGATGCAAATGGATTGATCCATTCAGCCAGTGGAACAATATGCTTTAGTAACCAAAGGGGGAAAGAGCATAGATAAGAGAAATTTGAAGTGTAAGCACCGTGGAGGGGAGAAACACACTGAGGTGGATTCTTCACCCTCACCTGAAATCAGCTACTTCAAAGAAGGGAAAGAAACCCCAGAAGCCATATGGTGCATCCAACGTTGCAAAAGGAGTGTCTCAGAACACTACTACAGGTGTGAATCCTGTTGGAATTCCTTTTATTCCTTGTAAATGGTCAACAGGTCTATATTTGTCCTTTTTTCTATTTATTTCTTTTATTTCTTAAGTAGGGTCAAAGTTGTAATTCAGAATTTCATAAATAATTAATAAAAGAAGGGCAGCAGTTAAGGAGAGTTTCAGTTCGATCTACCCTGATCTCAGCCCTATTTTCTCCTGCTTTCCTCTTCTCTTCTATCTATTTCCTCTTAACCAAGGATATTTTCTTGACTGGTTCTTATTTTTGTCACCCTTTTTTTCATCTGTTTAAGGCTGATCACATGGTATCAGAGCACCTGTAATCACCTGGGCAGATTTCTGGTCTCTTCATCTAACGCAACAGTTCTCCTACTGTGAGGAGATCTACAAAAGGACCAAAAAGGAGGTTGTATGCTTCAGCTAGTACAGTGTAGTCATTGTGGTGTTGTGATCATGGTTTATTAGAGACCCTATATTGAGAGTTCAAAGAGGGATGAATTGCAATTGATTTCTGGCAAGTCCACCTTTCATTGGTGGTTCAGTTAGTTGTGTATTGTATGGAATCTTTTATGGGTGGTAGACAGTAGACATTAATCTTGAGTTTTTTTTTTTTATCAGTAACAGAGGATTCTCATTAATTAAATAAAGAAAACGGTTAAATACAAAGTTGGGGGAGGTAAAATCTCTTAACTCTCCCCCAAAAGAAAGTTACAATGTAACCCAAAACAAATGGTTTCTTCCCACCCCCTGTTTGTCCAATGCATCTGCAAATGAATTCGCACATCTTTTAACCCACCGGAGACACACTTCCATTCCTTGTGTTAACCACTTGTATTGTCTTCGTTCATTAATGTATGTCCATAACCCATCATTTGCCTTCTCTGTCCAGCCAATTACTACTTGTAAATCCCCTTTAATGATCAACCTATTTATATTTAGCTCCTTAGTCCTTTTCACCCCTTCTAACAAAGCCAGAATTTCTGCTCACGATGAATCCCCAAATCCAATTGGACCTGAAAAAAGAGCTATTATTGGCCCTGTCTCCTACCTGAAAACACCACCAACTCCCAATAGCTTTCCAAGGTGCTGCAATAGTTGTTCAGGCCAAAATTCCAGCGTCCCAGCCATCGGCCGCCAGCCCATGTATGCTCTTTATCACCTTTGTCCACAGTTTTTCCTGATCCACCGAGAATCTCCACAGCCATTTCCCCAACAAAGTTGTATTTCTCTTTTGAATGTTCCCAATTCCTAAGGCCCCTGAATCCTTGCTTCTAGTTAGCATTTCCCATCTAATCCTATGGTCCCTCTTTTCCTCTCCAAGCTCGAACAAAAAATCCCTCATTAACTTCTCAAGACTTCTATAAATCCTCACAAGCATCCTAAAAACCGATAAGAAGTAGACAGGCAGGTTGGCCAAAGTTGATTTGATCAAGGTAATTCTTCCACCAAGAGAGAGATAATTCCTTTTCCACATGGATAGCTTTTTTGAAAACCTATCTGTTAACAGTTGTTTATATTCTCAGGTTTAGTACCGCAAGGGTACTGTTGTAATTTTCTCTTGTTTTTATGTTGTACGACTGGGCCAGTATAAATAATAATACTAACTCTCGCCCACTGAGTTAAGGAGGGCTCTCAGTCCACTTGAGTCTCCTCTCTTCTCTCCCTCTCTATTCTCCTCTCCTCTCTTCTCTCCCTCTCTATTCTCCTCTCCTCTCTTCTCTAGTTCTTGCTCAACATGGTATCAGAGCAAGTCGTCCAGGCCTGAAGGGTGGTGTCAAGCAAACCTGTTGTTCAATGTCGAGTAGATGGTCTTCTTCATCTTCTAGTCCAGAAGTTATAGAGACTCTTCATCTCCCAGAGCTGGCTCCATCGAACTGCTAATCTGGAGTACTCAGTTCGACCCAGAAGTCATAGAGACCTTTCATCTTCCAGCCCAGAAGTTGCATCCACCGTCTGTTTGACTGTAGAGAGGCTATCTCTTGAGGTTCGTAGAGGGAGTTCTAGCTTACAGAGAAGCTATCTTCTGAAGTTAAAAGAGGTACTGGTCATCTACCATTCGGCTGCCCTACTGATTGACTGGTTATTGATTGAATGTTCAGCCGATTGATGGACTGTTGATTGACTGTATTCCTTAACAAGCTGCTGTATTCAACTGAGTTTTTTTTATTCCTTCAACCCTATGATGGACTGTTGATGCCCTGAAGCTGATGTTGTATTGATCTTATTGATTGACTGTTCGGCTACCCTGTTAATCTCAATGACTGTTTGGCTATCAGGCCTGCCGATTGTGTGGTGAACTCCACCATCTTTTTCATTCTGTTGGGAGGTCATATGACCTCGGTTCATTTGTAGGTCATTCAGACCTGGTGATGTACTGCAACTGCAGTATTTATTTTTAGTTTCCTAAAAGGATTGTAGGTCGTACAGACCTGTTCCAGTGTTGCATCAACAGGGTTCAGCCTTTACTCCCAGTGAAACCGTAGGTCAGAAGGACCTGTTTTCAGCAATAGCCTTGTATGGCAATATTCATTTGGTTCCTCTTTTTTTAATCCCGATATCATGAGTAGTGAAGATTCAGCCACATCTGGAGTTTCCTCAATGCTGAACGGAATGGGTGGGGGTGACCTATCCTTTCCTATGGCTGTTGTCCCTCTTGATGGTTTAAATTACCTAGAGTGGTCAAGAGGGATCAAATTATACATCACTGCAAGGGGGAAAATAGGCTATATAATTGAAGAATCAAATAACCACCCTCTGGGAATGCTGAATATGATAGATGGGCTCAGGAGAACAGTATGGTTATGTCGTGGCTCTTGATCTCCATGCAACCACAAATAAGAAAAAACTTCATGTGGGCTGAAACTGCAAATGAGATCTGGGAACAAGCAAAATCTACTTATTAAGAATTGCGACACTATGCCAAAATTTATCAACTGCAGGAAGCATCATCCGCTTGTAGACAAGGGGAGAGGTCTTTATCTGCATATTACTCTGACTTGACCTCTGTCTGGAAAGAGTTGGACCATTACCAGAGTGTGGATTGGAAGTATGATGAGGATGCAAAAATGTACAAGCAACTTGTCCCACAACAAAGGGTGTTTGCCTTCTTACATGGTCTGAATCCTATGTATGAATCTATCAGAGTTCAGATTCTCAACTCTAAGGATCTCCCATCAGTTCAAGAAGTCTATGCCCTTGTACAATCTGAAGAGAACATAAGAAATTTGATGAACAATCCTGGTGGGGATACAATTGTGTTGGTAGCAAAAGGGGGTGCTTCTACTAGTGTGGGATCTTCTTCTAGGAAAGGAGATCTCCAGAAAAAAAACAGAAGATAAGGATAAATTGTGGTGCACTCATTGCCAGAAATCCCGACACACCAAAGATACTTGTTGGGATCTTCATGGGAAACCAAAATGGGCTCAAGATTTGACTAAGAAGCAAGGTTCAGAGGTGAATAAGAGGCCCGGACAGCAAGGTACAAAGAAACATCACATGGCCAACATGGTTACTCGGGAGAATCAGCCCTCCACTTCTACTGTGACTCGGACACATCTCACTAGATCTGACCCGAGGGAGGATATTATAAATTCCTTCCGTGACCATTTAGAGCTCTATGGTAGAGCACTTCGTTAGATGAATACTCCTTGTAGAGAACACTGATGTGGGCCCCACAACTACGGTCCCACCGTGTTCGTAGGGTAGAAGGTGTTCTAGTCTTCCTAGGGTCAGTTGTTGGTCATTTAGTTGTTTCAGTTGTTATTTGTTTCAGTCTTATTTTGCTCTATTTGTTATGTAAAGACTAAGGGCAGATCTGTCCTTTCCATGTAATGAGCATAACCTATAAATATTAAATAAAGTGGCGGCGGCAGAACATTAAGCTTTTGTTCCTCCTTTCAACTCGTGTGTTCTACTGCTCTTTCTCCTCTCTTCTCTATACCTTTTTTCTTATTTTCGAACCTGAAATCCATTAGGGTTCAAGACTGATAACAGTCATGAACGTCTACTTGGTATCAGAGCTAGGGTTTCTCATGTGAGTCTAGTCCAGCCGACCACATGAGAACCATCTAAGGCTGGAAGCTGAGAAAGTAGAGTTCGTTGACTGATTCTTGGAGATCTCCAGAGGGTTTAGCATCTGTTTGAAGAATTGCCACAGCTGCAGCGTGTTGGTGATCAGGAAGAATCAGGAAAGGCTAGGGTTCGAGTAACCTTGGAAGGCAGCGAACAACATCCTCTTGTAAGTTTTTTATTTTCTGAGAGAAGTACTATCAGAGAAGATAGGTTGGACCTATCTAGAAAGGGCGGCCGAACCACTCTAGGGTTTTATCTTTCTATTCTCTAGGGTTTTGTCTTAACCCTGCGGCAAACCCTAATACTGGGCTGAACCTTGTGATCTAACACTGCGGCAAACCCTAATAGTTCTCTCCTCAACATTGATCAGTTTTAGGGTTTCCTATTAACCCTACTACAAGCCTTATCCGTACGGTACTGTCTGGAGTGTACGGCTGAGAATTTGCTTTTAGGACTGATTACCCTAATTCTGCTTCAGCATATCAGATTATTCTCCAAGCTGTTTTTCAGTTTTTTTTGGGGTTTCGAACTCTTCTAAGGGGGTGAAAACTGTACGGACTGTTGCTGTTGTTTGTGGTAATTGGTTTCAGATCAGTTTTATACCTGTTTCATGCACATCTACTGTGAGTACAGACTGGTTCTATACTGATTTTGTGATTGTGGTTGATAGTCCAAGTGCTGTTTTGACTGTAGTAACCCTAATTTTGAGACTACTGGTTCTTGACCGAAATGGAGTTTAAGAATCAGGCAGAAGGCAGTTTTGGGAACAGCAGTTATGGTGGTGGTTCTGAGCCCGGTTTTCAGATTACAACCATAAGATTTGATGGATCAAACTATTTGGAATGGGCCCAATCAGCCATGATGGCTATTGGGGGAAGGGGCAAAGTAGGGTATCTCTTGGGAGATGTGACAGAGCCTTCCAAGGGATACCCTATGTATACCAAGTGGGTCCAAGAAAACTACTTGGTTATGACATGGCTATGTAATTCTATGCAGCCTCATATCAGCCGAAATTACTTATGGGCAAAGACAGCCAAGGAGATATGAGATGTGATGAAAGAAACTTACTCCCAACCCCTTAATGTTGCTAGAGCATATGAATTGAAATGTGAGGTGAATACCCTTAAACAAGGAGAGAAACCGGTTTCGGTCTACTTCTCTACCTTGAAGTCCCTGTGGCATGAGATTGATCACTTAGAGACTCTTCAATGGGACCGTAGCTATGGGGCCCACCTCAGTGTTCTCTACAGGACTGAATTCAGAATATGATATTGTGAGGCAGCAGATTTTGACCAGAGATAGTGTGACCCTCTCTCAGGCATACTCCTTAGTGCACAGTGAAGAGACCAGGAGGAAAGTCATGATGCAACCTCAGTCGCTTATACCTGCCTTGGTAGCTGTCAAACCCAAAACAGGGGGTGATTCAGAGAGGGACAGAAAGAAGGAAGATAAAAGGGATGTGGTATGTGGTATGTGAGCATTGTAAGAAACCTAAACACACAAAAGAAACATGTTGGAAGCTGCATCCACATTTGGTCCCGGCAAAGTTGAGAAACAAGAAGGGTAATGCTCATGTGGTCGTGACTACTGATTCAACATCCTTGTCTGGCACAAGAGGCACACCCTTAGAGACCTTAGTTGTAGTTCGGGCTGCTCTAATACAGTTGGAAAAGGAAGTTGGCAACTCATCTCAGTCACCGCAGTCACCATCAGCCCCTGCCACATCGGCCTTTGCACATTTAGGTACTCGAGCCTCAACCTACCATGCCTCAGCTCCAGGTACTACTGAACCCTATTGGGTAATAGATTCAGGTGCATCCGACCATATGACTAGCTTGCCCTCATTGTTTACTACTCATCTTCTGGTAGGGATAAAGTATCTATTGTTGATGGCTCTCTTGTCCCTATTTCTGGCAATGGTGACATCAAACTGTCAGATACTATCTCCTTGTCTTCTGTCCTGCATGTTCCTAAACTTGATACTAACATTCTTTTAGTTAGTAGTATTACCAAACATATGAACTGCTCAGTAACTTTCTTCCCTGACCGATGTGTTTTTCAGGACCTGGAGACGAAGAAGGTGATTGGGACTGGCCGTGAGACGAATGGGATCTATCTGCTCGGGGAGAGTTCTCGTCGGGAAGAGTCAGTGGATAAGAAGTTACTTGTTGGCATAACCGATTGGGTCATTTGTCTTTTCGGTCTTTAAAGAGTCTGTTCCCTACTTTGTTTGAGTCTGTTGAGTCATCTCAGTTGAAATGTGAAAGTTGTGAGTTTGCTAAACATTGTAGAAACTCTTATTCATTGAGTAATAAAAGGAGTAATAGTTCTTTTGATATTGTGCATACTGATGTTTGGGGACCATATCACATTCCTTCTATGGGTGGGTACAGATATTTTTTGTTATTTGTTGATGGCCATACTCGGTTTTCTTGGGTTTATCTATGCGTTCACGAGATGAGGTTCCCGCCCTAACCCAAAACTTCCACCAAATGATCCTAACCCAGTTTGATGCTAGGATCAAAGTTCTTACATCTGATAATGCAAAGGAATACTTTGCTAAGCCATTGGCATCGTACCTTCTTAATCATGGGGTTATCCACAGAGCACTTGCCCTCATACACCTCAGCAGAATGGGGTTGCAGAAAGGAAGAATAGGCACATCTTGGAGGTGGCTAGAAGTATTATGTTTACCTCCAATGTCCCTATTCGCTTCTGGGGTGATGCTATCCTCACGGCGGTATATCTTATTAATCGGGTTCCTTCCCGGGTTCTTGATATGAAACCTCCCTTTTCCCTTCTATACCCCAATGAGGAGTTGTTTACTATTCCCCTGAAAACATTTGGTTGTACCTGTTTTGTTCAGCTTCTCGGTCCCCATCACTCCAAGTTCGAACCCAAGGCCTCCAAATGCATTTTTCTTGGTTATGCACAAACTCAAAAGGGTTATTGCTGCTATGATCCTGTCTCAGGGAAGAAGTTTGTATCCATGGATGTCACTTTCTTTGAGGAGACACCCTACTATTCTCGGGTCTCTCCTCAGGGGGAGAGTAGTGAGCGTGGGGATTTGGGTCCTTTTCTTCAGGGGGAGTACAGTCAGGGCAGGGTTAATACTTTTGGGGTTGTTCCTTTACCAATTCCATTGGGTGATGAGGGCTGCAGTAGCGAGGGTGGGCAAGGAGATCAAGAGTTGAGAGTCTATCACAGGCGATGCAGGCAGGTTGATCCCGGTCATCAGCAGTCCCGGCCAGCTCCAACCTCTTCTGCAGCTCCAAGTCCAAATATTACAGTCCCAAGGCCCACAGAGAGTCCTTCCATTGTTGCCACTTCACCCCCTGCAGACGACCTTGACCTTCCCATTGCCATCCGTAAAGGAAAACGGCATTGCACCACATCTACAGCCCACTGCATCTCCCAGTTCTTATCCTATGATCGCCTATCTCCCTCCTACAGGTCCTATCTCACTTCCGTTGCTAATGTCCCTATTCCAAGAACAGTGCAAGAAGCCCTATCAGTCCCAGAGTGGAGAGGTGCAATGCAAGTTGAAATGGATGCCCTATTGAAAAATAATACCTAGGAGCTAGTTGATTTGCCCAAAGGAAAGAAACCAGTTGGATGCAGATGGGTATTTACTGTGAAGCACAATGCGGATGGTTCCATTGAGAGGTACAAAGCTCGACTAGTTGCAAAAGGGTTCACTCAGACTTATGGTATAGATTACTTGGAGACATTTGCCCCGGTAGCCAAGATGACCACCATTCAAGCACACTTGGCCTTTGTACCAAATGGACGTTAAAAATGCCTTTCTGAATGGGGACTTGCAGGAAGAGGTTTACATGTAGTTGCCTCTTGGATTCTATGATACAGAGGCAGGTAAGAAGGTCTGTCGGCTCAATAAGGCATTGTATGGTTTGAAGCAGTCACCTAGAGCTTGGTTCGACAGATTCAGACTAGCCCTTGGGAAGTTCGGTTATGTACAGGCCCAGTCAGATCATACACTGTTCATCAAGAGGGTGGAGTCCTCTCTGACATTACTTGCAGTATATGTTGATGATATTGTGGTGACAGAAAATCACAGCCATGAGATTGAGTCCCTCAAACAGCTCCTTCATCAAGAGTTTGAGGTGAAAGATCTGGGTGCACTACGGTATTTTTTGGGTATTGAGGTTGCTAAATCTAAACAAGGGATCTTTGTCTCTCAGGGGAAATATGTTCTAGATCTGTTGGCAGAAACTGGAAAGCTAGGTGTCAAACCTGCGGATACACCCATTGAACAGAACCACAGGATTAGTGCAGAGAGTGGGGAGCCTCTTGAAGACAAGGTTATGTTTCAGCAATTAGTGGGAAAGCTCCTATATTTATGCCTCACTTGGCCAGATATCAGTTATGCAGTTAGTGTTGTCAGTCAGTACATGCATTCGCCTAGAACCACGCACCTTCTAGCAACAGAAAGAAAATTAGCATACTTGAAGAGATGCCCGGGAAGAGGTATACTGTTCAAGAACAATGGCCACATGAAGGTGGAGGTCTATACGGATGTCGATTGGGCTGGGAGTGTTGATGACAGAAGGTCTACCTCTGGATATTGTGCTCTTGTGGGAAGTAACTTGGTCTCTTGGAGGAGTAAGAAACAGAGTGTTGTCTCCCGATCTAGTGCTGAAGTTGAATACAGGTCAATGGCTAACGGAGTGGCTGAGATCACTACTTGAGGAGTTGGGTATTGAGTATGAGAAGCCCCTGATGTTGTATTGTGATAATCAAGCGGCTATTAATATAGCACACAACCCGGTACAGCATGACAGAACTAAACATATTGAAATTGATCGACATTTTCTACGAGAGAGGGTCTCATCACAAGAAGTGTGTCTCCCGTACATCACCTCCAACATGCAGCTGGCAGATATCCTCACCAAAGCTGTACCACGGAAGAAGCTAGAGGCGGATCTATCCAAATTGGGAATGATAAACATTTATTCCCAACTTGAGGGGGAGTGTAGAGAACACTGATGTGGGCCCCACAGCTATGGTCCCACTATGTTCGTAGGGTAGAAGGTGTTCTAGTCTTCCTAGGGTCAGTTGTTGGTCATTTAGTTGTTTCAGTTGTTATTTGTTTCGGTCTTATTTTGCTCTATTTGTTACATAAAGACTAAGGGCAGATCTGTCCTTTCCATGTAATGAGCATAACCTATAAATATTAAATAAAGTGGCGGCGGCAAAACATTAAGCTTCTGTTCCTCCTTTCAAGTCTTGTGTTCTATTGCTCTTCCTCCCTCTTTCTCCTCTCTTCTCTATACCTTTTTTCTTATTTTCGAACCTGAAATCCATTAGGGTTCAAGACTGATAACAGTCCTGAACGTCTACTCTCCTCCCTCAACTTCTTTTGCATCTACGTCAGGTAACCCTGCCACAGCTTTCCATGTTACTTCTCACACCCCTGACTCTCCATGGATCATTGATTATGGAGCGTCAAAACACATGACCGGTACGTCCTCTTACTTTCAAACCTATCACCTTCTTTCTGGAAGAGACAAGGTGAGACTAGCCGATGGATCATATACTTCCATAGCTGGTCAAGGAACCCTATCTCTTCCTCTTGGTCTTACCCTTTCTGATGTCCTTCATGTTCCAAAATTTCCCATTAATTTGTTCTCTGTTAGTAGTGTTACTAATTCCTTGAATTGCTCAGTGACCTTTTTCCCTTCTCATTGTGTGATTCAGGATCTGGCCTCGGGGAGGACGATTGGTAGGGGGACGTATGGTTGATGGACTTTACATGCTGGAGAATAAGGCTGGTCTTCATGTTACAAAGTCTATGAGTCAATCCTGCAAGAAGAGGGTCTATTTATGGCATTGTCGTCTAGGTCATTTGTCTTTTCAGTCTTTGAAAGTTGTATTCCCAGAACTGTTCAAGTCAATGTTTGTTTCTGATTTTTCTTGTCAAACGTGTCAGTTAAGTAAACATTGAACTCAATTTCTTCAAAGAAATAGTAAATCTGAATCTCCTTTTCACATTGTTCATTCTGATGTATGGGGCCCTATTACTTTACCATCTGAGAGTGGCTACAAGTATTTCATTGCCCTCATTGATGATTATTCTAGATATACTTGGGTATACCCGATGCGAACCAGGGAGGAAGTACCAAAAATCTTTCAAAATTTCCAGCGGATGGTCTTTACTCAATTTCAGACTGAAATTCAAATTTTTCAATCAGATAATGCCAAAGAATTTTTTCATAGTGACCTCACAGAATTTTTTGCTTCATGTGGTTCTCTTCACCGTAGCTCTTGTGCCCACACGCCACAACAAAATGGTGTGGCCGAACGGAAGAACCAACATCTCCTTGAAGTGGCTCGGGGTTTACTACTTCATATGAATGTCCCCAAACATTTTTGGCTTGAAGCTGTTCTTTGTTCCGCTTACCTTATAAATCGTATGCCCTCTCGTTGGTTAGAGTACAAAGCCCCACAGCAACTTCTCTTTCCTAAGGCTCCCCTTCTTTCTATTCCACCTCGTGTCTTTGGTTGTCGGTGTTTTGTCCAAAATCTATCTCCCACCTATGGGAAATTGGATTCTCGAGCTATCCCTTGCACATGTCTTAGTTACTCCTTTACTCAAAAGGGATACCGTTGTTTTGATCCAGTTTCTCGGAAATTCTATGTCTCCATGGATGTTTCTTTCTTTGAAGATGAGCCTTTCTTTCCTGTTTCTCCTCAGGGGGAGTGTAGACATGAGGAGAAACTGGTTCAGCTTCCTCCTCTTCCTAATTCTTCACCATTGGCTCAGTCTCCTCTTCCTAAACCTTCTTCCCCTTCTCTTCCTGACCCTCCGCCTTTTCGTGTTTTTTCTCGTCGTCGCAAAGGCCAACCAAATTCAAGAGCTGTGGAAAATCCGGAAGCTGTACCTCCAGTGCCACCAGACTCCTCGGGGGAGGATCATACTCACTCAGGTATTTTGGTTCCCAATGATGTCCTTGAATCTATTGAAAATGATCCCTCTGCTACTAATGACCTTGACCGTCCTATTGCTCACAGGAAGGGTGTTAGATTGTGCACCACTAAACATCCCATTTCCAACTTTGTTTCCAATGAGAACATTTCACCCTCATTCCGTGCTTTTCTTACTTCCATTGACAATGTTCCTATCCCTAAGAATGTGGCAGAAGATCTTTCAGTTCCTGAATGGACAAATGCCATGAAGGAAGAAATTAATGCCCTTCATAAGAATGGTACATGGGATCTTGTTGATCTTCCTAAGGGAAAGGTTCCAGTTGGATGTAAATGGGTGTTCACTGTCAAACATAGGGCTGATGGAACAGTGGAGAGGTACAAAGCTCGCTTAGTGGCAAAGGGGTTTACTCAAGTGTAAGGAGTTGATTATGCTGAAACTTTTGCTCCTGTTGCCAAGATGAACAATATTAGAGTCCTTTTCTCCCTTGCTGCTAATTTGGATTGGGATTTACATCAGCTTGACATCAAGAATGCTTTCTTGAATGGTGACCTTGAAGAGGAAGTTTACATAGGCAATGAACAGAAAGTGTGCAAGTTGAAGAAATCTTTATACGGGCTGAAACAATCACCAAGAGCTGGGTTCAACAAATTCCATGTGGCAGTTCAGCAGAAAGGATACAAGCAATGTCAATAAGATCACACACTGTTTGTGAAAAGAGAATAAGGTAAAATTGCTGCCCTAATTGTATATGTAGATGACATAATTGTTACTGGTGACTGGGAGGATGAAATTCAGAGATTGAAGTTCTTTCTTGCCACTCAGTTTGAAGTGAAGGATCTAGGACCTGCCAGATACTTCCTTGGAATTGAAGTTGCCTGATCAAAGAAGGGTATCTTCTTTGACTCTCCCATTGACCCCAACCATAAATTAGGTGACAGTCGAGGTGAACCTCTCAAGGATGTGAAATAGTTTCAAAGGCTTGTAGGGAGGTTGTTATACCTTTCTATGACTCACCCAGACATTGCATATGTTGTTGGTGTCCTCAGTCAGTTCATGCATGCTCCTAGGTCCTCTCATCTTGAAGTAGCAGAGAGAATCCTCCGATATCTAAAGAAGTATCTGGGTGCTAGTTTGTTATTTCAAAAGCACGGACATTTAAAAGTTGAGGTTTATACAGATGCAGATTGGGATGGATCCCAAAGTGACAGAAAGTCTACCAATGGCTACTACACATTTATAGGAGGGAACCTTGTTACATGGAGGAGTAAAAAGCAAAATGTGGTGGCTAGATCCAATGCTGAAGCTGAATATCGTGCTATGGCCCACGGGGTAGCTGAAGGCATGTGGATAAAGAATTTGTTGAGTGAGTTGGGCTTCTTAGTGGACAAACCTATGTCTCTATTCTGTGATAACAAAGCAGCTATAAACATTGCTGCCAATCCGGTGCTACATGATAGAACAAAACACATTGAAGTTGACAAGCATTTTATCATAGAGAAAGTCATCACAGGCGAAGTGTGTACTCCCTATGTCAATTCTGAGAACCAACTTGCAGACATCTTTACAAAGGGTCTAAACCATTCCAGACATCATGATCTGTGTGACAAGTTGGGCATGATTGATATCTATGCTCCAACTTGAGGGGAAGTGTTAACAGTTGTTTATGTTCTCAGGTTTAGTACCGCAAGGGTACTATTGTAATTTTCTCTTGTCTTTATGTTGTATGACTGGGCCAGTATAAATAATAATACTAACTCTCGCCCACTGAGTTAAGGAGGACTCTCAGTCCACTCGAGTCTCCTCTCTTCTCTCCCTCTCTATTCTCCTCTCTTCTCTAGTTCTTGCTCAACACTATCCACCACCAGGTTCCAAAAATTCACACTTCTAGGGTTGCCCCCCCCCCCCAGAGGAGGCAGTCCCAAATAATTCAGTGGCCACTGGCATACCTCACAACCCAAAATTGTTGCACATTCAGATACCTCTCTATCATCCATGTTAATGCCTGTCACACAACTCTTAGTCTTAGAGACCACCTCTTTCAAATTCCTCACGTAATTTAGATCACCTCCCTCACAAGATAAAACGGTATCATCCGCAAATTGCAAGTGAGTAATAGGCACTTTTCTCTTCCCACTCTCCAACCTTTCACCAAACCCCTCATATCTGCCCTCTAGATAAGGATTCCTAGCACTTCAGCTACCAGGGAGAATAAGAAAGGAGAGAGGGAATCCCCTTGTCTAATACCTACCTCTAATGGCTGAACCGCTGAAAAATGATCCACTACTAAACCATTTACCAGAATTTAGTAATGACAATTGACAAGTGCTAATGCAGCCTTTAACCAACTTACACCACCTATCTCCAAAGCCAAAGTTCCTCATCACTTCCAACAAGAAATCCTAGTCCACCAAACCATATGCCTTCTCTAGATTGAGCTTGCAAATCAAACCTTTCTTACCAGATCATTTGAGCTCCTCCACACTCTCATTAGCAATAAGGATTTGGTCGATGATCTGCCTATCCATGACAAAGATACCTTGATTTAAGGGATATTTGGAGAGCTTCCAGGTTAGCTTCTAAATTTTATTTGACTCTTGTACTGATATTGGTCAATCTTATTTTATGCAGCTGAAGTAATGAATTCGTTTTCTTACCAAAAAAAAAAAAGAGAGAGAGAGAGAAAAAGAAGCCTCTGTTAATACGACAAAAACATGTCATTCAGTGAAAACGCAAATAAATAATCACTTGTACCAATTGATATTTCAATTCGTCTAGAATTACAAGTTTTGCACTGCCAATTCCACTCTAATACAGAGCGAGGAACTGAAAATGTCATTCTACTCACTTCAATCAGGGCACATCCACTACACAATGATATCAATGTAACAATATAAGAAAAAAAGCTTTCCTACACATCAACTGAAAATTAATACAAGACATGCAACAACAATAACTATATATAAAGAAATGAAAGAGGACGGAACCATCATTATCAACGACAAACGACTATCACAATTTAAACAAAGGTATAGATATGTGTCAAACCTGAGAACGAGGAAAAATATCTGCGATCAGCTTCTTGTACCTCTTAACTGGCTGCCTTGATCTAGTCCGCATCGAAGGGCATAAGAAACAGAGCCCGTCACATATTGGCAAAACTTTCCTTGACATTACACCCATTTTGAGCCACTAAATATTTACAATTACAAAACTTGGTCTCTGAAAATTTCTCCTTTCTATTCCCTTCTTTTGATCGATCAGAAACTTGAAATGTTGCAATTAAACCCCAAGGGAGAGAAATTGCTTCTGCAAATAATGGGCACCTTTCAGATTCGGGTACCAGCCTACAATTTAGAATCAAGAACGGCATATTGGTGTCAGACGCTAATTCTACGAAGGCAGAAAGATATTCCATGAAAATTATAATCCAAATGGAAACAATAAACCGATTTTGAAAATTCATTCAATACTGAATTGAAATTGAATTTGAGGTTCAAATTGATGGGTTTTGATAGATTATTTCTTATTACCTCGATCTCGCACGGAAGAGAAGACCGGAGGCTGGAGATCCCTCGAAGCTATGCAGGAAAGGACCAAATCTCCAGCACCCTCCCCCGCGAAATTTATGTGTGCGAAGAGACTCTCTCTCTCTCCCGCCCTTTTATACTTGCTACGAATTTGTCCACCTGGTGCAATCATCACGCTTCACCATTTTTGGGAAATTTAGAGGTATAGGTATATCATTCATATTGATCCTATTGTATTGGAGAACACCCCATTTCAAAGGGTGTGCCACCATGATTGTGACTTAAGGCATAAGCAAAACGACGAGAGTTGCAATCGACCGTTGGGATACAAGCATACAGCGGTTTTTTTTTTTTCATTTTTAGCCGGGGAAATTCTTTGCCTGCAAGTTAACGATGGCAACGGGGCGGGTTTTGTAAATGCTCTTACCCGTCTCTAAATTTCCCATTCCGTACCCATCACAACACCCGTATCACGACAATCGGGAGTGCTCTCGACCTGTAAACGGTATTCAAAAATCCGAAATCGAATCCGACAATCGGCGTAATCAAATCGAATTCGGGTAATTCGAATCAGATATTCGATCAAATTTGAAGACTTTTTTTATTGATTAAATTATCGAATTGAATTTGGATATGCATTAATTTAAACCGATTATATATATATAACTAAAAAGAAGGTTAAAAAAAAAGCAGTTTTAGAAATTTCTCAATGAGAACATTCGAACACTGAACCTTACCTCTTTCTAATCTCCATCTCCTTTCAACTTTCAAGTTTCAAACTCTAACCTTAACCCTCCATCTCTCCCTTCGCCGTCGTCTGCTGCCCAAGCAACCACCATCATCGACCACTGCCTCTCATCCTCAACAGCTTCGCCTCTCCTCAATCATCTATCATCTTCTCCTCTATCACTCATTCTCTCAATCCACTCACTGACTCAGCATCGACGATCGAATTCAAATTCGAATTGAAACATTTGATATCCATCATATATCGAATCAAATTCAAATGTTATTCTGTATAATCGGTTTTGAATTCGAATCTAGCTTGATTTGATTCGAATTCAATCCGTTTACAAGCCTAATCTCAAGCATACCTCACACAAACCTAACAATCCCATCTGGGACACCGTGTATTAATAACATCTCCCATCTATACTTCTACATTATATTAATAAGAAAATATAAGTAATTTGTGACAATTTTAGATGATGATAATTATAGTAATAATATATTCAATTTTTTTATAAATTTTATGTATTTTTTATTTTTATTTTTTTATTATTAAAAAAAGACAGATTGCAAAATCCAAAACTGATTAAATAAACAATTCATCCAAATATGTGATAATCAAATCAAATTGTGAAGTTTTAAGTACCATTAAGAGGCCTACCTGCTTGATTAGACTCTTCTTTTTGTAGTGTTTTATCTTTTTGGTGTATCTTTTTTCTTTTGTTTATTTATCAAAAAAAATGTAAGATTTAAATAAAGAGAATTGAATGAAGTGAAAATTAATAGTTTAAATTAAAATTTAAACCTTACAATTAAATAGGGATTAAATTCAAAAATGAGAATGAGTCTTTCTGTCACTATTTTAAAAAATGGACCAAACCGAACAGTCAAACCGTTTGGCCCGAGAACCACTTAGGTCATTGGTTTCGTTTTGGTCCCAGACCGCTATTTTAATAAAACCGTTGAAATGATTAAAGAATCGATGACCTATATGGTTTAACCGTTAAAATGTTCACTCGGTTAACGGCTCTCATGTTGCTTTCAAGCTAATTCCAAATTTTTTATTTATTTTAAAATAGAAATTAGAAAATAAAAATAATTGAAAAAAAATTTTCATATCTCATAATTTTGTTCAGTTATTCCCAATGGCTAAAATTAGTTAGGGTTTTAGTTTTTCCATTTTGATTTTTAGTTTTCTCGTTTGTGTAGTTCTTTTTAAGTTGTAACAACAAAAAAAAAATGTAACTCCAATAAAGAAATCAAAAAATCAATGCAAGAGATTAGATATTAAACACCAATCTTATATTAAAAATCTAAGATACACTAATGAATGGAACAATATAGGATCTGATAGAGATTTAGAGAGATGTAATTATAGGGCAAATGACACTATAGCGGCAGTGATGATGAACATGGAGATAGCCGTTGGTGACAATTCCTTCCTTTTCTTTTTCCTCTTCTTCTTCGGGAAAACAGTACAATGATCGGTGAACATGGTGACAACCACCTCCAATGGTGCTTCTTCTTCTTCTTCTTCTTCTTCTTCTTCTTGTTTTTTCTCACTTCCCAGCTTTAACTAGTTGCCTCCTTCTCAAAGTCTCACACTCCCCTCTCATAATAATGTATATATATGGTGGACTTAAACCAAATCTTAATCTAACGGTACATTATATTTTACATCTTACTGGTTTGACCCCGCTCAAACTAGACGGTTAAACCGTTGATCCAGAAACTGAAAGCCAAAGTGGTTTCATTTCCGGGTTGGTTTTTAAAACCTTGATTTTAGTCAAAAAAAAGTTCCACAATCTTATTCATATTTTTAATAGTAGTGTAAATATAGAATTATAGATGTGTTCAATTTTTTGTATTTTTGTGTATAAAAATAATTCTGACATGTCACACTTTTACTTTTTGTTTATTATGATAAATACATGATATTATACATGTGCCTGAATGTATTTTTTTGAAAAAAAATTATGTATTTTTTATTTTGATATTTTTACATTTTATTAATTTATGACATTAAAGGTTAACACATTTAACCCAAAAGTTAAACTATTTATTATTAATTTTTGCATTTCATTTTTGCTTAGTTCTAAATTATGCATTTCATTTTCATTATCAATAAAAATAATTCTTGTTTATTACACTTATTTTTTAATTTGATTAATAAAAATATCATAAATGTGTCTAATTTTTTTTACATTTTTTGTAATTTTCTATATTTATTTCTATTTTAAAAATTTTATCACCTAACTATAACTTCATAGGTTGATTAATTTGATCCAAATGGTTGAATTGCTTAGCCACCACTTGGATAAAGAATGGTTTTGTTTTTGAGTCAATTTTAAAATATATGAACTTATATTATTAAAAATATTGACATATATCTAATTAAAAGCATTTGTTAGTGAAAAATAACTTAAGAATATAGGGTTTAATAAGAGAAAATGGGAGAAATGTGAGAAAGGAATCACCTACAGACACGTTTACCGCGAAGTGAATCAAACTGCTGATTGGTTGGCTCATAAAGCCCATGAAGCCCAGTCGTCTGACCTAGGTTTTGTTTCATTTAATCTTTGTAAGCTTCCTTGACCTTTTGCTTTTACTTGTTCTAGTGATTTGTGGGGACGTGCTACCCCCCCCCCCCCCCCCCCCCCCCCCCCCCCCCCCCCCCCACGGTTTGTGTAGCCCCATATGGTTTTATCAAAAAAAAAAAAAAAGTGAGAGAGAAAATGGGATTTAATACCTTGAGTATAAGACTTAATGAGAAAGGATTAAATAAGGTGGAAAATAATAATTGAAATTACACTTTGAACCCTTACAATTAGAGATGGATTAAATAGACAAATATGACCATTATAGTAGCCATTAAAGGTGGCACTAAATCTATAATAAAATGACTTTTATACCCTTTATCAAACAAAGAAATAGAGGGTAATTTTATTCCAAAAAAACATTTCACACTACATTCACACTTTATATAGTATAGATTACTAGTGGATCCGTATGATGTAAGGGAAAAGATGTTAAAACTTAAGAAAGCTTAAAAACTTATTGCTCAATGGGGCTACACAACCTAGGATAGGAATGGCAGTCTTCCCCATCCCCACTAAGTACCCTCTATAATAAAATGACTTTTATACCCTTTATCAAACAAAGTAATAGAGGGTAATTTTATTCCAAAAAACATTTCACACTGCATTCACACTTTTATATGTAGTATAGATTATTAGCGGATCTGTGTGATGTAAGGGAAAATATGTTAAAACTTAAGAAGGCTTAAAAACTTATTGCTCGATGGGGCTACACAACCTAGGGTAGGAATGACAGTCTTCCCCATCCCCACTAAGTACCCTATACCCAACCTCTCTAACCAAGTGGATGGGGATGGTGACTACCTTAGTAGGGACAGGGTGGGGATGGGATTAATAGGAATACCCAATTAGGGATATGAACGAGGACGGGGTGTGAAATTCACACACCGCCCCAACCTCAATTATATATATATTCATAATATAACATTATTTATGTAATTTATAATATTTTTATATTATATATTTAAACTATTATTTGCATTGTAATTTTTCCTTTATTTTAAATAAATATCTTTTTGAAAATAAACTTTTAATTAAAAAATTCGGGGATTCAAGTACCCAATGGAGAACCCATCTTCGTCGGGGACCGAGGATGCAAGATAATTTTTTCCAAATGGGAATTAATTTTAAACTTAGGGTCATGATGGGAAATATGATCCCCACCCAGACCCATTGCCATTCCTACATGAGGGGTCATCCCCCAAGCCCATAAATGCAGATCCAATAATTATGGTAATTATAAACGTAGTATCCAATACTTATGGAAATGATTAAAATTTTCTAATTATTTATTTGAATAATTGGAAAATTTTATAATCTAACTTCCACAAAATTAAATTACCAAAATCAACAATTTTTAATAATTGAATTGCTAAAATCACTAATAATTGGTCAAAATTACTGAAAATATAAAAAATAAATTTATATTCATTAAAAACAATTTGGAGATTCTAGCTTAACTTTTGGGCCCTAATATTAGTAACATTTTTAACATAAATAATAGACTAACTTTTTAAAACATATATATATATATATATATATATATATATATATATAAAAGGGCAGAAATACTCAGGATTTCCTACTAACTTCTCTCTACTCCCTTCTCTACTAACCCAATAAAATGATTCCAGCTGTCCTTAATCAGGAGTCCACTTTAGTGTAACAACTAACCAAGAGTTTAACCCCTCCGTTAAATATTCTTTTTAAAATATATCAATTCTTCAAACATTAATTAACCTTTTCTTAAAAAATAACTATTTCATTTAAGCCCAAATTCTTCTTCCCCATTAAATACTCTTTTTTGTTCTGTGTGATTCATCTTTAATATACAAAAATCTCCTTTCAGATTTCTTCATTGATCAAGAAAAAAATTCTCTATAGCTCTAGCCACACTCAGATTTCTTCAGATTTCAGATTTCTTGAACCAGTCTAGCATTTATGCTTTTACGTTACAAGTAATAAAGTATGACCTCCCTCCCTACTCCGCTACTATCTGCTACTCCCTCTCTGTATTCTCTCCTTACACTACATTTTTGTATCCGATGGATCGCGGAGGGATGATAAGAGAAAACCCTTGGAAGAAGAGAGTGATAAAATCAGTTTCTGAAATAATCGTCTTGCCGTTGTTGGTGGTAGTCTTCGATGTCGTAACTCGTAATAGCTACGGCACTTTAGCTACGGTCAAAAAACCGTAGCTACGGTGACATAGTCGTTGCCGTTGTCAACACTGCTTTGTTGAAGGAGAGAGTGGTAGCAAGGCCAGTTATTCCAATTATTGGCAGTTTTGATGCTTGGGACAGAGATCATTTCTGGGTTGATGTGTTGACGATCAGCGGATCTTATCAGAAGAATGTCCAAGAATGCATCGAAGCAGTACGTCGAGTGGAAAAAAAGCCAAAGAGGTATATGAAATTAACAACAATGGCGACCAGGAATCGGGTGGGATGTATTACAGATGGGATGAAAACACGTTGAAGAAGTTGGCCGAACAGGGCTGTTTCATGCTAGTTACGGTGTTGTCCTACTTGGGTGTTTTGGAACCATGGCCTCTGCATCATGGTTACAGGGCCGCCATTAATGGTGGATCATCCCATCAGCGGACCAACGACGAGCAGATCAAAAGACTGTACGTCTTGTCCATGTTTGACCTCAACAACTCAAGCAGCTGATGAAAACTGATTTCTTCAGGAAGGAATTGAGTCTGAATCTCAAGTCAGTAAAACTTAAGCGGCCAAATGATCTAATGGGTATGGTCTTGTTTGACGTGCTAGTGCAGAAAAACAGCTGGGTTTCAAAACTACAACCGCCCACCCTCCTCTACGATCTTTACGTAATTGTCATCGGAAAAGTCTCCCCCCCCCGGCGACTATGGTAAAGATAATGAAGAATGGTTGGACGATGGCGAGCGCGATGGACCTTGTGAAAAAGGAAATTACATTCAGATCTAACAAAGGAAAAGGAAAGGGAATAAGAGGAATAAGATTCTCGGCCTGGATGAAATACTACGTCTGTCTCTATCTCCCGTCTTTCTCATGGGATCATGACACAGCGAGTTTATTCAGGACTTTGATCGCTTACGAACTACGGAGACAAACCCTACAGTGAAGTGCTGGCATACCTCAAGTTCTTGTCGGAGCTTATTCGCACTCCGGCCGATGCCAGAATCCTGGCGTTAAGTGGAATTGTTGTTGCAGAAGCCGGAGTAATGGATAACGAATTGCTAGATGCATTAAGTAAATTAGTCGAAGGCAGAGAGGTACACAAGCACAATCTCCACGATGTTCAGAACCAGATTCGCCGTTACGTGAAGAGTATTTAATGGGGAAGAAGAATTTGGGCTTAAATGAAATAGTTATTTTTTAAGAAAAGGTTAATTAATGTTTGAAGAATTGATATATTTTAAAAAGAATATTTAATGGAGGGGTTAAGTTCCTGGTTAGTTGTTACACTAAAGTGGATTCTTCTAGCATGATTAAGGACAGCTGGAATCATTTTATTGGGTTAGTAGAGAAGGGAGTAGAGATAAGTTAGTAGGAAATCCGAACTGAGAAATACTAGTCACCTCCTTCATCCTCCCAAACCACCGAACAAGTCTCCCCCGCCTCCTCTCTCTCTCTTTCTCCTTCTAAGAAGAATGGATGCAGAGAAGAAATCAAAATAATTGGATGGACAGTAAAATAAATCAAAATAATTCCTTAACCTGTTGATTCCCTGCCCCCAAAATAGAACAAAATCCTGGTTACTTTGTGGGAAAACTATGACACCAGGTAGAAGAAACAAATGCACCTGTCTTCATTCTTTATAGAAAAGCCCAAGGGTTTTGTCGTAATTACGTTTTTACTGACCCAAGGTCTCCCCTATTCAAAAGACTATACAGTGACACTCGTAGATCTCTATTTCTCTGTTCACCACCGTAGTTATTAGCTTGCTATAAGCAAATATTGTGAAGCCCACTCTTACATTTTTGTATTTCGTTCTATGTATCTAGTTTCTCCACTTAGTATATTCACAAACCTCTCTTTCAATCCCGATTTCTAAGCTTTAATGGTGTTTTAAATTGCTTCAGATGCCTCTAACAGGCTTAGTAGCTTGAACCAAAGCGCCTATTCATATACCTGGCATGGTGTTTCATGTCTTCTTCTGGTTCATAAGAAGAACTCATAGCAGCTCAACTCTTAGTTTGGAACAACTCAGAAGAAGAAGAAGAAAAAGAAGGGGAGGAGGAGGAGAGAGAGAAGAGGTGGGGAAGATTTGTTTGGTGGTATGGGTGGAGTAAGAAGGCGAATAGTATTTCTGCCCTTATTTTTTTGGTGACTATGACTCAAAAGTTGCCCTTACTAAAATCCCAATAAATTTCCAAGTATTAATAAATTGACTTGAAAATATCAATAACTACTTATTGATAAAAGATTATTGATAATATCAAAATTACTGAAAATGTAAACAAAATAAATTTATATTGATTGAAATAAAATTGTCAGTAAAAAATTAGTGATAATTTTTAAGTATTAAATTTGTATTTATTAATATTTTAGTTAACTATAATAGTAATTATTGATTTCAATAATTAATTTTCAAAAATTTCTGAATTAAATTACCAAGATTTTCCAATGTGCGTTTGTATGTGTAAACCATGCAGATGTACGTAATTAACCTAGAGATATCATTTATAAAAAAAAAAAGAAAAAAAAAGAAAAGAAAAGAAAAAAAATTAAAGATATGAGCCATCAAAATGTTTAGTAAAACCCAAATATAAAAGCCATCGAGTTCTCTTCTCATTATCATTAAACTAATCTCGACCATCCTAGTAATTTTGCAAAGTTTCAATTAGTCGAGGCCATCCAAACAATATAATGGATCAATACAAAAATTTAAACCATCAAAGTGATTTCTAAGAGCTAAGAATTGATCATGGCCATTCAAGCAATGTACCAAAACTTCAAATAATCTCATCCATTCAAGTAATACTTGTATAAAAAATTTCTAAAAATAAATAAACCAAATAAAAGTGATACACTAAATAAGCCAAAGATTTGGACCATCAAAATGAACTCCAAAAGTTATGTACCAAGGTTTCAACCACTAATTTATACCCCCCGATACCAAGTCGAAAGATTTAAGCGATCTCCTAAGATTAATAGATCAACGCAATCTTAACTAATCTTGACCATCCAAATAATGTACTAAACCAACCCAAAAGTTAAGGCCATCAAAATAGGTGACGTAGAAGGTGCCATCCATGGCTGTCATAGGGTAGAATCAAACCAACCCAAGAATAAACATCAAGGAACCGGAACCGATCAACCAGACCCTATAGGATTTGTAATTTAACTAATATTAGACCCATAAATAAACTGGTTGGTTCTTGGGACAATTAGATCTGACTTGATGGACCTAATTATAATAAACTTGCTGAAAATATAATGCATTTAACTTGCTGAGTTGATTCGGGATTAGGTAGAACCGGTTCTGAATCAATAATAATTGGAACAATGGATTAGGAACCAGAAACAACCCATTGGTATAGATCCTGGAATTGGAACTGGCCCAATTGGTTTGGCTCCATTAAGTCCATTAGGTTAGACTCAACCCATTGACAGTCCTAGTGCCAAAGAGATCAGATTCAGCCCTCACAAAATCATGCTCACACCATCCTCACAGGCACTAGTAGTTGCGTGGATTGGAAATGTTACCTCATGAATAAAAATATACAAGTACAGAGACATTCCCAATATACAGTTGTAAGTGACTGTGAGGACGGTGTGAGCATGATTTTATATGGACTGGGTCGAGTTCAGTGCCAACTGGCTAAGTTGACAAGATTTCTTGGTGTAGAAGAGACTTCTGATTGAATCTAACTTTCACCAGGGATGGAGAGATCATGAGTTTGGGGGATGGGCAACCCCCATTATGTAGCCCTATATATAGAAACATTAAAAAAATGTCTCTTATAACAATAAATTAATCTTGCCCATCCAAGTGATGTAAGTCATGTAACACAGTGTGTTAAAAAACAACACAAAGGCTTAACATTTTTTTCGTATGGGTCTCAGGTCAGCAATTCAACCAAGTTAGGTATACATATAGGCCCCGTTCATTTTTCAGTAAGTTATTTACCCGGGTAAATATATCCTTAGTGTTAGGAACCTAACCTCTTGTGAAACCCAAGTAAATGTATTTATCCATGTTCTTATATTTTCCAAGTAAAAAAGAAAAAGGAAATGGTCATTTTAACCATAAAAATCCATTATTAAAAAGGGCATTTTTGTCCCATTCAAATGTTGTAAACTTTCCCTCCAAGTGGAATAGTTATTTATCCACCTAGAATATGGGTATCACTTACCTGGATTTGGAAAAATAAACTTTCTCAGGTCCCCACATTAATCTGAAAAAAGAAGATAAGATTCTTGGTTAATAGGAACCAAAATCCTATTGACCTACTTTCCCCCTCTCAAAATCCGAATAAAAGAACGGCCCCATAGTGTTATCCAACCTCAAGGCAATGAGTTGAAATCATTGATGTAACAAAGTAAATCAAAGATATGATCTATTAAAGTGCTATCCGAATCAATGGATTTAAACCGTCTATAGATGTGGATAGTTGCATGATTTCATACACACAGTTAATACCATCCATGGTTTTTTAAAAACGAACCGGTGACCAAACCGGTTAGGGGTCCGATTACTGGTTCGAACGGTCCGATCGTTCGACCCAAATGGCTGGCCCATTCTGACAAAAAAATTAAAAAATGGTCAAAACCGTTTGAATAATTCGAATGATTTGAACGATTAACCGGCCTATTCAACGGTTTGCTGACCAAACGATTTTGGGGGAAAAGCAATTTGAAAACAGTGATACCATCAAGGGCTTGCACATAATTCTAACATTAATTTTTTCTGGTATAATTCAACGTTGTATGAAAGCACAATGGGCTAAGTGTCGCAAAAAATAATTTATAAGAGTATAACCTTCTAACTGTCACAAACAAGGGTTCCTATAATTTTTACACTTTTTAGTTTAGTGGAAAAGGGAATAGGTCGATCTGCTAGTCCGGTTGCCTAGCAAAAGGTCTCAATAACCCCATTTCGCAAGAGGTTAGGTTCCTAACACTAAGGGTGTCAATGGACTCGTCCGGTCTAAAATCAATTTGGAGGATTGAATGGACCAACAAGACATATAAGATTAGACCAATTTGGTCCAAATTATTTATTAAATTGAATTAGACCTGGTCCTTCTAAAAATATAAGTGTCAATGGACTAAATTTGGATTGAAACCAATGTAAATTAAAATAAATTTGAACAGATTAAAACAATTTAAACATTAAATTAAAGGGATTCAAAATGGTCCAAAATATTCATTAGATTGGATTTCATCAGACCAAATTCAGTCGAATTGACACCCTACCTAACACAATATTGCCACCCTCTATTTGTATTTGTATGGAGCAATTTCAACCCAAACGTACGCCTATGCAACTGATAAGCCCTTCAACGTACGAGTGTCAATAAGATGATATTGTTATTTTGTTGGTGAGTCACATGCTGTATGACATGGCCAAAAGAGATACGGCATATCAAAACTTTTGACCTCAAAGATCAGCCCTAGAGCCCATCATTCCAACAATTCATCATCAACTTCTACTGAAATTTTGTAAAAATAAATGGATTTAATTACAAGTACCCGGCCCTGTATTACCCTCACGAACTTTTATTTGCACAAAAATTCTCTTTAACTTTCCCTTTCTAACAAATTCCTCCATACAAAAGCCATTAAACTAAGGTTTTTAAAACCAGATCGGATAGAAAATCGTTCTGGGACCAGTTTATGGAGATTGAATAGTCCAACCGTTTGGTGCGGATATATGTCTCATTTTGACAAAAAAATTAAAAAATAAAAAGAAAAAACGGCTAAAAACTATTATCTAGATCAATAATTCGTTTACTAAATCAGCAGTTTTTGGTCAAAAAATAATTTTAAAGTAAAATGATCAATTCTCAATTTTCTGGTCCGACCATCCGGGTCCGATCCGATTTACCCCCTGCACCTCCTAACACTCCTCGCTGGAAAATACTTTAGTTGTCATCTCTAGAGAAGGAAATTCTGATGATAAATTTTTCCTTCGCATCTCTTACATTTCTTCCAATTGTTTCTCCACCATTGTCAAAGAAGAAAAAATGAACCAAACTTCGTCATTGGCGTTGGAGAAAGAACAAACGAAAGTTTGTTTCTTCATTATTGCTAGAAAAGAATGAACCGAAGCATGTTGCTGCATCCCCGTCGCTTATGTCATAAAATACATACAACGTAACTAACAGATGCCATAGGTTTTGACGTCAGAGAATAATTCGACAAAATTTATGGTTTATCAAAAAAAAACAGAGTGTTTATTCAAAATAAGTGCTTATTTAGGCCATTAAGCACTTATTGATATTTGGGAAATAAGGCCGAAATAAATGCTTATTTTAAAAATAAGGGCTTATTTTTTTAAGTCTAAATTTCCAGCTTTTTTTAGGTGCTTATACCATAAGCACTTATTCAATTTTTTTTTTCTTTCAAAATTATCCCTGGTTGAATTTTAAAATATCACTTATAAAATTATCCATAGTTTAATTTTATAAAAGTGCTTTCATAAAAGTTCTTTTATAAAAGTATTTTTGTAAAGTATTTTTGCAAAAGTGTTTTTATTAGAGTACTTTTATAAAAACACTTATGAAAAGCAATTTTACAAAAGCACTTTTAAGAAAGAATTTTTATGAAAGCACTTTACAAAAACACTTTTATGAACGCACTTTAATAAAAACACTTTTACGAAAGAACTTTTAAGAAAGTAAAAGTGCTTTTATTAAAGTGCATTCATAAAAGTGCTTTTGTAAAAGTACTTTCATAAAAGTGCTTTCTTAAAAGTGTTTTTATAAAAGTATTTTCGTAAAAGTGTTTTTATAAAAGTAATTTAATAAAAATGCTTTCAAATGGTATATTTTGAAAATTTGAAAGAAAATGAAAGACAAAATAGTCGCAAATGCTTATTTAAGTGCTTATTAGAGAAAAAGACTACCAAACGCCTATATAAAATAAAAAATAAGCAATTAAAAAAGTTGGGTGCCAAATGCAAATAAGTGCTTATTTGAATAAGCACTCCCAAACATGGCCGAAGTTTAAAGGTTCTAAAGATAGAAGGCAAAAAATAAAAGCAAAAGACATGTATTAAGAGTAGTTTGGATATTTAGAAAAACTTTAAACTTGGTTTAAGGGTAGTTTGAAAACTTATAAAACTTTAAACAAAGAAAAAAAATCTTTTTCAAAGTTAATTGATGGAATCCTAACGGAGAGGGGGGTATTTGTTACAAAGTGAAAGTTCAAGGGGCCTTTGTCGCAAATGAAAGTTGAGGGGGCGATTGTCACTGACCCCACAATACAGGGGTCCTATAATTTACCCAAAATAAATTTCTTGAGTTTTAAATGGCATCCCAATCTCCAATCGAATCTATTTTATGTATCTAGGGTCTGTTTAGAAGGGCTGAACCATTAGCAAAGCCGGTTTAGCTGCTTTGAAGCTCTTTGGATAAGCTATTCAAAGAAGCTAAAGTGGGTATCCCTTCAAATGACTCACCAGAAGCTGATTTAGACTCTTTGGAAAATGAGAATATAAAGGGGATAAGTTGTGAACTTGTGATCTATGATTGTAAAAATATTGGTTATTAGGACCGTGTTAAGAGCGAAAGAGAGGACAGTGTTAAAAACATTAACAAGTTTAAGAGAAAAATAAAATAAAATAAAATGTCTAAGGCTGTGCTTGGTTTGAAGGAAATGATAGGCAAAGGTAGGGAAAGGTAGGAAAACCTATACAGAGTTTGTACAGGTTTTCCTACCTTTTCCTTCAAACCAAATACAACCTAAATTCTTGGGGGAACATGACAACACAAGTGAAGCATAACAAAGAAAGATTAATAAAATTTTATGGTGAAAGGATAACTTAATGTGGGCTTTCAAAAGAAAAAGATAGCTTAATGTAATTGGCAGGTGCATATTGTTCTTGGATTGAAGAGATATTGGACTGTAACAGTAAAGAAACTTTTTTAACTCTGAAGTCATAAATTAAGGAAAAAAAAACATATGAGCATGTGATGAATTCTCATGTGTACTTGAAGGGATTTTCTCTTTCAGCCATGTTTGATTTGATAGAAAAGTAGGGAGAAACACAAAGTTGAGGGAAAATTGTTAAGGATGCCTTTAATTGCATTCCTTTACACTGATATATAATTATTGGACCGCAAAGAGATTGGATCTAAACTCTGGTTTACTTCTAATCCATATTTGGCTTTGTCTCATTTGTTTGTGAGAAGTAAAATGAAATGGCCTCCACTTTAACCAAAAGAGGTATTGCATATTGAAACCATAAGCTTGGACACAAATATGTATAGCAATACACTTTTGACTTTTGATACATACTGATGTGGTGGAAAGAAATGGATATACTAAATACATTAGGGAAATTCTAACAAATCACACAAATACATCAATAGTAATAATCTAAAGTTGATATAAAGTATAACCATATAAGTAATGCAGGATTTTATAATATATATATATATATATTACAATCAACAATATTGGAAATTTAGAACATATACATATTATACAAAAAATTTATTAATAATACATCAAACAATGTTTGAATTTCTAATCTACTTAAAATTCATCTAGAATACAAATTAAATTGTTGTTGGATTAATGAAATGGTTAAATAATTGATAGATCCATCTTATAGTTCTTCCTTTCTTTACTATAAAAATCATTTAGCTAAAAATGAATATATAAACTTAATGTTTCTTTTAATTTACAAAATTTTTCTAAAAATTTAAAAAAATAATAATTTTGACATAAATTATTGTTATCAATGGCTCTAGCTCTTAAGATATCGTTGATAAATCCATTTTCACTCAGGTGGAGTGCAAAATTTGTATGTATTTGTATCTCTGCTCGGACAGCTGTGGAAAATTTTCTGATTTTTCGGGGTAGGGGCTCTATTCTTAACTCAACAAAGCGCCCAACCCGCTCCATCACAATCTCTTGGACGTCTACCCCGGCCAAAGACAGGGAGAGTAAAAAAATATATATATTTAAAGGGGGAGAAGGGCACTGTCCTTCTGCCACCCTTCCCCGGCCGATATTGTTAATCATTCTACATATAAATCCCTCTCCCCCCGGCCATCTCCCCGGCCCGGCCCATCCCGGCCAAAACTACGGGGAGAAGATCGGGGGGAAGAAAAGGGAAGAGACAAACAAAGGTGAGGCGCCTCTGCCCCCCGCCCCAATGGATGGACACGCTGGAGCTTCTCCATCTCCGCCCAAGGGTTGCATTCGGTTGCCAAAGGAAATCGCCGCCATGACTGCTCACTTCTTCGTAATTTCATACTTTGTGGCAGTCCTCTTTATTTTGGTTTCATGCAGTATTGTACACGGCATCACCAGGCACATATCTCAACCTCGCATCATCTCAGAAATCATCGTAAGTATATCTCATGAATTTGAATAGTAAATAGATGACCCATCGATTAAACAGTGAAATTTCATAGGTGATCAAGGAAATACGCATTTGTGCAGACCATGGATGCAATTTTAGAACTTTACGACTGAAAACCACAATTGGGGAAGCATCCAATCTGATCAGTCCTGTGTGATTTGTTTGTGGAATTTCGTTAGTGGAGACCCATTTTAAATATATGAGTTTTTGATTCATAGTGATGATCTAAAATCATTTTAGTGGTAAATATACATCATTAAAAAAAAACCATTTGGGCTCCAGCTTGATGGATTGGCACGAGTATTCAAGTGGATGAATTCATTGTATTTATCAGATTGAAGATTTTTCTCTGTCACCGTTTTTATCATAGTTTTATTTTAAACATCGATCTCTGTGTTACAGGTAGGGTTGCTATACGGCAACTTGGGCCTGAGTAGGATCATAATGCGCTTGAAGATTGCTCGGACGTTGCACGCTATCTCCGAGTTGGGCATGGTTTGCTACATGCTTGTTTTAGGCCTGGAAATGGATCCTTCTGTGCTGTTTCGTCGGCCAACCCGCGAAGCCATGGTAGCTTACAGCGGAATGCTCTCAACTTTCATCGTTGCTTGCTTGGTGGCTCCATTGCTCAGTCTAGCAAAGGAGCCAATCATGATCAAATTCATCATAACCCTTGCGGTCGCCCTCTCCGGTACAGCTTCCCCACTCCTGACGCGACTGATAACCGAGCTCAAGATTGGAAAGTCGGAAATTGGACGGCTTGCGGTTGGTGCAGGAATGCACACAGACATGGTCTCCTTGATCCTTATTTCCTTTGGTCTCATTATCTATCCGACAAGCCAGATGGGAGTCTATTTTTCGGATTTTCTGTTCCTCGTATTTGCAATGATCATCCAGATTTTTCTTATGGTGAAAACGTTGCCCCGCTTCGTAAGATGGATCAACGACAATAACCCAGAGGGGAAGGCCATGAAAGCCACTCACTTGGTGCTTGCAATCACTGTAATTGTAATAGTCTGCTGCTTTGGTCCACTTGCTGCAGTTAGTCCCATCATTAACTCCTTCGTGACGGGCCTGATAATTCCGAGAGCGGGGAGATTATCCAAGATGATGACCGGCAAGCTGAACTACTTCTTGGGAGTGCTCTTTTATCCGATCTACTTCTTTTGGGTGGGAATGCAAGCTAATCTCAAACATTTTAAGGCCAACGATCTGCGTACATGGTCCGATCTAATTCTCATCTTCCTAATTGCGACTGTAGGAAAAGTCTCCGGAACGGTGGTTTCCGGCAAGATATTAGGGTATAATTGGTCGGAGTCAATCGCACTGGGGTTGCTTCTGAACATCAAAGGGCATTTTCATATCTACTGTTCTATGATGGCCTATGAAGTAAGTCCAGCTCCCCCCCAAGATCCTCTTCTTAATATTTCTAAATTGAAGATAACGAGGTTCAACTTGAGAATCTAACTAATAAGCCAATCAGTTCTATAAAATAGACTTAGAACTGAAACCAAATGCAAATAAATTTGTATTGATGCAAAACTATGGCAGTGCAAATGATTTGAGTGTAAATTCAAAATTCTGATCTATTTGTGTTTCAAATTTTAATTTATTTTGTTTGATTGCAGTAAAAATGAAGTAAATTATGACATGAAGCAGAATAAAGTAAAACATAAAACAAAGTCAAAAAAGAATTTGCATTTTTTTTATTTGCACTCATTTGTATTAGTACAAATAAAATTGCACTGCAACCAAACACGGCCTAAAGAGAATAATTGGGTTTTACATTATACTTTGATATCTATACTTAAAACAATTTAGAACTTATTTTTGATAGTACTAGAAGAGACCCAAAACTATATACTATCAAAAAATAAGTTCCAAATTGGTATATCATAAATAATTATAAATTTCAAACTAGTGTTTTTAATCAAAATTTTAATAATAACAAATTACAAGAAAAACAAGAAACCTTTATATTTTATTGGTTAAATAGGAGATGCTCGGGGTGGGTGTTGAGTTCTGTTATGAGAATTTTTAAAAATCTCTGATTTCTGAGATAATTGATTTCTCAAAAATCAGAGAAATTGATCTCTCATAAATCAGTTATGGATTTGTTTGATATTGATTATCACCATGATTTTTGTATTTATGGGAACTCTCCTTGTCCATTATGTCATGTCATCCAAAAATAATCAAAATCAACCTAGAAAGAGAAATCCCCATCTCTTGCAAGCCTGATTTTAATAATTGATTTCCAACTGATTTTGATTTCTAGCTAAGTAGCCGAGTTCTTAGAAATCAGCCAACCAAATAGTAAAATAATCAACAATTTTATAATCACTGATGTGACTCTGATGTGGCATCGATTTATGAGAAATCAGCATCAATCCCAAACACCACCATAATCACTTTGGAGAAGAAAATTCCTATCCCAAACAAAATATGATTGACTAATTGAGACAAAACTAGGAACTAAAACCCATGTAATCATTTTAATTGGGTCCATTTGTTGGATAGACCTGACCCATCGTCACCAATCAGAGAAGAGAGAAAGGGGGTAGGCCATTAGGCTTTTTCTTTTTCAAATAATAGAGAATAGACTAAAGAGGAGATGAGATGAGAAGATAATAAAAAGATTGCAGCAGCCGGCTGGAGTCGCCGGACTAGGGCGGATAGGGTTCATCGGTAGAACAGAGGAAGACGATTTCCTGGCCTCCTTGGTCAGGGCGTTTTGTTAAGGTTGGAAGAGAGATGACATCATGAGAGGGAGACGGGAGTAGCGATAGTGGTGGAGTGGTCGGCGGTGAGCTGGTGAAAATGGTGGGTTGGCGAGAACGGTTAGGGTTTCATTGTATCAGGTAATGAGAATAAGAGAGAGAGAGAGCATTTACCGCAAAGTCGGACGATGAAGGTATGACCGATAACACTAAACCAGCGGCAGCGGACAAAAGGTAAGTTGGCTAGGTATCGAGAAGAGGAGAGAGAAAGTCATAATTAAAAATTAAAAATTAATATTAATATATTAAATTATATTATTTGATATATATTTATATGTTTATATTAATACGGTTTATGGTTTATGGTTTGGCTTGGTTCATAAAATTTAATAAACCAAACCATAAACCGTATTTTCTAAATTCACAAAACTGAACCAAACCAAACCGCAAATTCAGTTTGGTTAAATTTGGTTTTTCGGTTTGAATCGTATAATGAACACCCTTAGCTGTACACAAACAGGGTAGCCCATCAACCACCCCTTGAATTAACACCCCAACCCTGGAGGCAGCAGGGAGTTTGGATTTCTTCCTAAGAACACACTGTAGCCACACATCATGAATATCTTCCATACTTATATGTTTTCTTTTTTTTTTTGAAAATACTTATATGTTTTCATTCGTGAAGAAATATTGCTAAGTGCATGACCATAAGTGCTATGAGGTAGGGATGTCAATTGGATTGGATTTGGTCCAATCGGATCCAGTCCAATGCGAGTCCATTATAAATGGACCAGATCCAATCCAATCCAATGAATATTATGGACCGGTCCAATTCAATGTCTGGACCATCCAATTTGTTCAAATTCGTTTTGATTAGATTGGTTTTAATCCAAACTTGATCCATTGACACCTATATTCTTATCTTATATCAATGGACCAGATATTATTTAAATCCAATCCAATCCAATATAAATTTATTATAGACGGACCAGGCCCAATCCAATCTAATAAATATTTTGGACTGGATTGGTCCAATTCAATGTGTTGTTGGTCCGTCCAATCCGTTCAAATTGATTTTGGACTGGAGGTCCATTAACACCCTTACTATGAGGTGGGTGTAAGGACCATCAATTCAATCGGGAAATATGTTAAGAGGATAATCAAATCACTCAATTTCTTCTAAAAGATTTGTTCAATTAACAACCATTCTACTTAGAATAATGATGAATAAAAAAGCAACTGCAAGTTCCTTATTGAAAGACTGGAAGCAGGTAGGAGCGATTTGTGCTAGCAACTTCATGCAGATTATACTCGCAACCGTGCTGACCATAGTCTACATCCCCCTGGTGGTGGCATTCATCGTAAGTCGTGCACGAAAGCGTTCGCAGGTCCAACACATGACACTTCAGTGGCAAGATCCACTGAGCGAAATACGTATGCTGCTGTGCCTCCACGGGCCTCACAATGTGGCCAGTGCTATCAACATCATGGAGGTCTCTCGTGGAGCGGTGAAGTCAAAAGCCACTGTTTTTGCCACCGAAATGATCGAGCTCAATGCGCATACCGCGGCGACGCTCGGCGGCGGGAAGGATGCGGACGCCGTGACTGTGTTCGATGAGGCAGTCATGAACCAGCGAGAGCAGATAGCAAATGTATTGCAAAGATACATGGCTAAGAGTGGTAAGGGGATCCACCTCCACCGGGTAATCGCCCTCTCAACATTCGATAACATGCACAGAGACATCTGCAACATAGCCGAGGACGTGGTGGCTTCTTTCATCATCTTGCCCTTCCACAAGAATCTAAAGCTCGACGGGAGGGTGGAGAAAAATCTCGCTGGCTACAGGCATGTTAACCGTAAGGTACCCCTTTTCCAAATCCTGTTTTAATGATTTAATCCTTTTCTTTTCTTTTCTTTTATCATGCTTTAATCTTATTTACTTTGTATCATACTAACACACCCACCATAATTTACAATTTCTTTACTTGGCGGTGTGTTTGGTAAGTCTTTCTTCACGGTCTTATGGGTTCTCAGAAGATCGAAAATTGGTCTTTTCCATTTGATAATCAAAAACGGGTAAAATCATAAAAGCATGTGTGGAAAGATAAAAAATATCAAAAATGCCAAATTTAGGAAATCTTTTAAAAGTCCAATATACCAAGGCACTCTTATGGGTATTAGCAAACTCAGAAGACTGAAAATTGGTCTTTTCCATTTGATAATCAAAAACTGGTAAAATCATAAGAGCATGTGTGGAAAGATAAAAAATACCAAAAATGTCAAATTTAGGAAAGCTTTTAAAAGTCCAATATACCAAGGAACTTGCTAAACGGACTTTGTCTTTGGCTCAGTTTGGAATGATTATATTATTTTGTATGTATTTGTACTGTATATATTTGTATTTGTACTATATTTTTAAATTGAGTCTAAAGATAAGACCCCAAAAATTCAATACATCTTTTGATTGCATGGGCTGATAAAAGATCTTTCTAAAAGACTTGCCGAATGGCACCTTAATTGTTGTGAGCTTTCTTCATTAGGGGTGCAATTTGGGGGTTCAACCCGAGTCCGAATCAACCCAATCTGTAATTTTATACAGGCTGGGCTTAGATTTTTTGGTCCTCGTGATGCACTTGGACCTAACTCGTAGATAGCCTGAACTTTGCCCAACCTTATTTCAAGTTTTTCAATCCAAAAACAGCTTAACTATACACAAATACATACATCCATATATGAATACATATTTGCATACATTTATATTTTTATACACATGCATAAACATATAAACTAATGTCAAATTTTAGGCACAATTCTTAGGGCTGGTTACAATTGAACTTAAACTCTGCCTAACTTGCTTGACTTACACCAGTCTTTGTAATCCTACTACTATGGTACTATGGGCAGTAATTGAGGCATATAAGCCTAGGGGTGCAACTTGGGCAGCCCAACCCAAGCCTTGACCAACCCAATCTGCAATTTTACATGGGTTAGACTTGGATTTTTTATATTCAAGCTGGGCCTGGGCTTAAAAGTTTGGGCTTTTTATTTTTTTTTAAGTTGGGCTTAGGCCTAACCTTATATATGTATAGATAGCCACATATTTGCATGTATACATGCATATTTTTTAATAGACAATACATATATACACACATAAACACACACACAGATATATATATATATATATATATATATATATATATATACATATATTTGTAGTGTGGCTTGATTAACCAAACTGAACCCAATTCAAACTCGGACCTAATTTGAACACATCAAATTTTAGTATGGATTGGATTCGGATTGGATAGTTTGAGCTTACCTTAGGCTTAATTCAAACTTGAGCTTTAGGCCCAATTCTTAGAATTGGATATGGATTGAGGTAAAACCCGACCTAACCCAATTGGCTTGCACCCCTATATAAGACTTACGTCACATACAATGTTAATTGGGAGTTGTAGTTTGTCATGCCACGTAGAACTCAATGGGTTGGGTCTACCCGATAGAATCAAACCGAGCTGATTATACTGCTTCTAGTTCTAGGTTTTGAATCTCGGTTATGATTGGATTTTAACTAGTTTTTGCCATTCCAAACCGATTATGTAATTCTTAATATATGAAGGTTTCATGAATTTTTTCTTGTAAGTTTTGGTACATTTTATTGTTAAACGTATAAATTCCAGACAGTATTAAAAAAAAAAACTTGATTAATCAACATATAAACAGTTTATTATTGATTGTCATTAGGTTATATCATAAAAAATGAATTTCTAATTTGTCATATTATATAGGTAATTATAGATGACAATCATAATCAAGTGTTTTTGTGTCAGACCAACCCTACAGCTAATCTGTTCTCACTCATTGACAATTCTATAAGCCTCCGGTTGTCCGGAGACTCAGACTAAATTGGAATCTGTTCTTCAAAGCACGCCTCACACTAACCTTACAGTCACATCCCAGTTTGAATTGGAAATATCTTCATATGAATAATAAATATAAATATGACAGATATTTTCGATGTACATCCAGAATATGCTTGAGGTCGGTGTGAGGCGCGCTCTGGAGCAGATCCGGACTCTTCCAGACCAGTCTCGATTGATAGTTTACAGAGTACACTAACTTACCAGCTAACGGACCGATGTACGATTTGATGTCCAACAGGTTCTACGACACGCCCCATGCTCTGTGGGAATACTCGTCGACAAGGGACTCCAAATGAAAAACATCAAGGATTCGGGTTCGCATCCATCCCTCAACGTTGCCGTAATCTTCATCGGAGGCAGAGATGATTGGGAAGCATTAGCCTACGCCAGTCGTGTGTCACTACACCCTGGAGTCAACCTCACCGTCATTAGATTCCTACACGACTCCAAAGATCAGACAGGCTCGATCCGGGGTAGCAGCTTGCGTTTCTCTGAATCCTTCAGAGAGATGGAAGAGATGGAAGAGGAGATGAAGCTGGACAATGAATATTTTGCCCAGTTTTACGAGAGGCGTGTAGCCACAGGCCAGGTTGGGTACGAGGAGAGGTACGTAGTAAATTCGGCCGAGATGGTTTATAGGTTACGACGAATGAAGACGTCCTACGAGCTCTTCATTGTGGGGCGTGGGGGCGGGGTAAATTCCATTTTGACGGTAGGGATTGATAAGTGGCAGCAGTTTCCAGAGTTGGGCCCCATCGGGGATATGCTCTCCTCTAATGACTTTTCACACAAGGCCTCTGTGTTGATCATACAACAGCATACTCATAAGAGGAGTGTTAAAGAGGATGTTAACGATGAAATTTTGGTTTAATGGATTGATTTCACGGATCAAAATGCTATTAAAGTATTAAGTACTTAAGCATGAATTGGGATTTGCATCCTCAGAGTGAACCTCACACCGTTTTCATAGCATATCCCACTATTGGAAGCATCTCCACATAAATAATGATATACAAATATAGAGATATTACAGATGTGGGGGTTAAAACATGTTGTGAGGTTGGTGTGAACAGTAGATTCGGACTCTTAAAGCATCGCATCCCAATTAATGGAGGCCCACAGTTCAGGGTTACACTCCGACAATTGATTCAATATTATGCATATATCCTTGGCGGGGTGTTTGTTTTCACCTGGAATGGAATAGGAATGGTAATTTTTCTCATTTTTTTTTATTTTTGCGGAAATCCACCCCGAATAGGGCAGAGATGGGGATGGAAAAATTTTCATCCCCGTTAGTGGGAATGGGGCGGGGACAGGGAGAGTACTCCCCACCCCGCAGAGACCCTGATCCTTGTCCCGTGGGATCCCCACTATATATATGTACACATACATCTATATATTAATATTTTTAAAAATATGGTTAAATATGTTTGAATCTTTTCTAATATGATTGTAAATTTTAATTATTTTATTTTTATTTTTTTAATTAAAATAGAACACAAATAAAATTATTAACATTATAAAAAATCATGAAGAATGAGAATCCTTGTGGGAACGGGAATGGGGATAACCTTGTCTCCATTAGCGAGGATGAGAACGGAGACAAAAATGGGGATTTTCACAGGAACCTGCCCTGTTGCCATTCCTAACCTGGAACTAAAGCCCTGCCCAGCCCACAAATTTTCGGCCCAGGCTTGTATCCACCCAATAGTAGACCAAAATATGCGGGCTTTGTGGGTTGGGCAGGGCCCGTCCCCTTACCAATAACTGCTAAGCTCGGCAAATGATCACCCCTATATGTCCTGCATTTGCAGTGAGGATGAGCAATGGGTACCCGACTACCCAACATTCGCACTCTGATTAACATCATCTAGGTCAACAAAATTTAGATCCTATATTGCATCCAATTCCAAACTCAGTTAGTAGGTATTTAATAAAATTTACATTTCCTGATCCTGGTAAGGATGCAAGTTCAATTCCAAACATGCATATACACAATAAATTTGCCAAATTTTATGTGACCTGATTGACCAAAGCAAGCCTGGCCTGGGCCCAAGCCCGACTCAAATGTATCAAATTCTATATGGTCTGAGCCCAGTTTAGACAGATTGGACTTGACGTTGGGTTCAATCTCGGTTTGAGGCTTAAGCCTAATTCTTTGACGCAGCCCAACCCGGCCTACTTATACCCCTACTACTAAGGATGTCAAACGGGTTGGGGTTGGTGCAGGTTTGGGTTAATCCGAACCGTAAACCGAATCCAATTAATTGAGATAGTATTACCGAATTCGATCCATGACTCAGTGTGATGTGTTCAGCCTCGACCCTGAACCGACTTGCCCAATTAAGAATGAATAGGGTAGGACTACTGCAGCTTTACCTACCAGCCACCGTATGCAAATACGGCTGGCTCAACTGAGTTTTTTTATACCTTTATGGAATGAGAACATATAGGGCTTTGGGCAGAATGCCTTAGCCCGGAGCTATGTACATAGTCAGCAGACGGCCAAACATAACTGGCGGACCAACCAAGAGCTTGTTTAGAAGCGTCCATCAAGGTTTAAAACATTGTCACAGGCTCACAGCACCACATAGGCCATTTGACTTTTAACTTCAAAAAAACTTCGTGGATTCAACTTGGAACCGAAACAACAAAGCTTGCATTGGGTTTTGCACATAGTGTCCTCTTTGGCACTCTATGGAGTTTACTTGTTTGAAATAATAATAAAATAGTGAAAATTTTCGATCATGTATTTTGGTTTGAGTAACAATTTGGTCCCAAATTTTAAAATGTGATAATTCAGTATTCAAATTTTTAAAACACGATAATTTAGTACATGCCGTTAATAAATCGTCAGTTATGTATATCACGTGACCTTATGTGAGATTTAAGACTTTTGAAAATGCTAAAATTATCTTTGAAAATAAAACACACTATTCATCTTCTTCCTGATCAAGAAGATGAAACAGAGCCTAAGCTCTATGTCACAAACACCAAAACCCTTGCAACAGGGCCCTAGATCTCTGTCACAAACACTTGGAACGACTTTGCTTTTCTCACAAAGTCTTGCAAGTTGTTGTCAAAAACAGAAAATTCCAAGTTTTATACAACTTACTTTTATTTTTTTAACTTGATACAGTAATATTTTATTTCTACAGGTAAAAGAGAGGAGAAGAACTGAAAGCTTTGTCTTATACTTGAGAGAGAGAGATCAGTGATGGTGGTCAGAGACTTTTCTCTTTTTCCATTTTCCGGATAAGATAATTACAATAGTTAAAGGAAAATTTTTCTCCCATAAATTGCTTTGGTTTTGGCCCGAAGATGAGGGAATATTTAAAGGGGAAAAAAGACAAAAGTGTTATAGCAGTGATGAAAATTTTAATAGTTGGTTCTAATTTTAGCAGATGATTAATAAAGAAAATTAAATGACACTTAAAGGGTATTTGTGTGTTTTCACATGCCACTTAACAGGTGGTTAACGGCGGGTAGCATTTTAAAGCTGGGAGACCAAAGTGTAGAGTACTGATCAAAAATTTTCCCAATAAAAAATGTTATACTTCAAGTTTTATGTCAAAACATCTCTTCGTCTCTGCTCCCGATGGAGCTTGAAACACCATGGTTCAAGCTCAAACACTTCAGCTTAAAACACATGGTACCAAACACATTCTACTCTTACAAGAATCTGCCCTGGAACTGGAAAAAATAATAAGTTAGTAGTAAGTTTATAAATGGTGTGAGCGCAAGTATAGTCTTCTCTTGAATGGTTGAATTCTACGCGGATTCTTCATCAAAAGAGATATTACATTTAATACGACTTCAAAAAACAACAAAAGAAAAAAAGAAAGAAAAAAAAAAAAAAAAACAAATTCTCTTTGCTTAAAAGAGATTATAGGCTAGCCAGCATGCTAGCAGCATGTTTCCTACTCTTTAATCCTTAGCAGTTCAAAGTCTTTCTCTGAAGGCAAAGATTCGGGGGAATACAAAGGAAACACTGCTTTACTATTTTGCCTCAAAACGGGTGAAGAATTCCCTATATCTCGAAGAGGAGGCCGCTTTGCAGCAATAAACCCACCACTGCAAACTCTCCCTCTTCGTTGGATTTCATCCAGGCCTTCGTTCTGCTTATTGACATTGCAGCCATTCTGATGATTCTCCTTCAATCGGCATATCAACACTCGCTTCTCCTTCTCCTTTTCCCTCTCCCTCTCCTTCTCCCTCTCTCTCTCTCTCCCCCTCTCTCTCTCCCTCTCCCTCTCCATCTGTATCAACAGAGGCAATGGCGGTAAACCTTTGATCTTAGGTGGCTCCACCTTCTGTTCAGTCTTTAATCTTTCGAGCTCAGCACTGAGATCGCATATCTGTTTCTGTAGCTCTGCCACCTTTGTCTCGGCGGACTTAGCCTTATGTCTCCACTCGTGCACCTAACAACATTAATAATGAACGAATCAATAACCCAATTAGTTTTACTCTTACCAAATTAAATGAAATGTCAGGGGAGGGGGAGGAGGCAGAGAGCTTACAGCGGATTGGAGGGAATGAATGCGTTCATCAGAAGACAATGCTCGATCTTCCCAAAAATCCCGAGAAGCCCGAAGCTCCTCCATCTCTTCCCTAACTTGTCCCAGCATCTCTTGCATCTCAGACCATTGCTCTGTCTCGGCCCTGACTTGCTCCACTATCTTCCGAACGATTGCTCGGCAACGCCCGGTACACCCCTTCTCCTCTCCAAACATCGTCTCCTATAGGAAACAAAATTCACAGTGACTAAACCACTAACGATGTCGAGATGAATAAATTGCCAGCAATTAGAGAGGACTGCATTCTACAGCTGCCTAGAACTACTAACCCTATAATTTTCCACGTGTCAAGTAGGTATCTTAATCATTTAAATTTGAATTGACTCTACTGAAATAACGGATTCACCATATCAACTAGAGACTCGAGAGTGCCGTGCAGCAACTTTCACCCAGCAATCTCACTTAAATACTCAGCTACCCTTAACATTAGGCCGTGATGGAAAGGGTATTTCCGTCAAACTACATGGCAACAGTCCCTACACAATTCCCAAAACACCCGCACTATTTCAGCATGTGGACTAAACTACCCCTTCTCAACACGACAGTCCAGCTAAAAGGCCACGACAAATCCCGAACTCCTACACGTTTCCTTTTTGATTTCCCGAAGTCGTTGGCGTATGCTGTGTTTGTCACTTAACGGACGTGCACGATGAACTATAGACAACAATTACCATCCATGAGAACCATCAACGGTACAAATGGGTCCTACCGGCCTGACATTTCGCGTGATTCTTCTAAGTTCCGAGAGGGAGTTGAGTATCCACGTGGCGTACGGCCATTCCTTTCTGAATCACATCAGGCGCATGCTAGCCTTAACCGCCCAAGCCCCGAAGTTCAAATTCATTTTCTTTTATTTAATTAAAAAAAATAAAGGGAAAGAACTCTCCACACCACAATCAACATGCCTGAGGAAACTGTTGTCGCGTAATGGAAGAAGAAGAAGAAGACGAATCAGGAAATTCGATGCGCCTGGAAGTAGAAGCAGAGCTGGCAGCCGAGCTACTAGCACTCGCAGTTGCGGTTGTGGTTGTCGAGAGAATCGACCTGTACTCCTCCTCCATCCTCTCCAGCATCCCCTTCGACAATACTTCCATCTTCCTCCTCAGATTCTCCACCTGCAAGGAATTCTTTCTTATCAAAACAAATAAATTAATTCAAATCAGGTATTTACCATTAATGGAGATCGACCACAGAGTACAGTAAGAAGAAAAAGCTGCTTACATGAAGCATTGCAAACGGAAATGAACAGAAGAATAATCAATTAATGTAGAAGGACAAGCGAAAAGAAAAACAAAGTAAGACGAAGGAAGCTGTTTAGAATCAGTAATGAATCTTACGTCTGCGAACCGAGACTTTCTATCTGAAACGAAGCACTCCTCGATCCTATAATTCTTACTGATCGTCAAACTGGCTTCTGCCATTTCTCGAATCTCCTTCACGCATTCTTCCTCCGATATTCCGTCTAGTTTTTCTAATCGTCTTTGAAGAACTGCTGTTTGCTTATCGAAGTTAGTACACTTGCGGAACTCGAAATCCTTAATGCACGAGCTTCTCTGGAGCTCTTCCAGTTTCTCCTTCAGATCTTTGATTTCCTCTTCCAACATAACACCGACGCTTTTTCCTTCATACATCTTCTTTTTCCCCTGTGAAAGAAAGAAGCCAATCAAGAACATTGGAAATGGATTCAATCGAGAAAGAAAATAAGCGCAAGATTTAAACAACGAGATCCAAACAATAATGAAAAAAAAAATGACGAACAGAGATCAATGATTCTACTGCAGATCGAAGAGTATGCTCCATCTGAACGCGATTCTTCTCCAGCTTCTTCATCGCAACCTCTCTTTCCATTCTCAGAAAATTACACTCTGCTCGAAGAATCTCTGCCTGTAACTTCCACTTCTCGTCTTCGAAGTCCCTACTGCATCTCCGGTTATCCATCCTCTCTGTATACTCGAAGTCATCAACTCTTTCTCTCGTCTCACGATCTCCAGTGTTCAAGATAACAACAGGAACAGTGGGATAGAAAGTTCGCTCTTGATCAAGCAGATTTTCAAGTGTTCCATACTTGTTAAGGCGAGAATCCGATTCCTTAATGCTGATCGATTTTCCTTTGAGTTGTCTGGTGGTAGCTCTCCGGCGAGTTCTTCTGGGTAGGTGGAGGATTCTAGGGCTAGGAGGCGGCGGAGGATGCCATTTCGGTCTCCGTGTGCTCGACATTGTCCTTCTACCTCTTCGTCTTGTTCTTCTCTTGAAAAGAGGAAAGAAGGAAAAAAACAGCTTTTTTGATTTTTAAAGCGAGGGAGAAGCGGTTTTGGTTGAAGGCTGTTTTGTCCGACAAATGGCAGTTTTGGAGAAAGCGGTTTTCCACCAACGAGCGACCGGACCTGCGAGAGGGGCTTGCATATACGTACCAGAGAGCGTGCTTCCTCGTTTTCGTAAAAGAAGGCTGTTTTCAAAATCATTTTGGCAAATGAAACGTTGGTTAAATTTATTTGTTTGTTCTTCATGGAAGTACGTGAAACCATGTTTCACAAAATGCCTGGTGAACGTTTGGAGGATGAGAAAATCCTTGTTATTTTTAGAAAGAAAATTGCTTTCCTCGAAGTAATTTTGACCAAAGCATAAACATAACACAAACGAGGTTCCTTTTTGTAAAAATCACTTTTCGGACTTGTCCAACCAAACGAAGGGTGCATAATTTGGAAACGCCTTTTTAGGAAATATCATGTGTAATAATGGCAATTCTTTGATTTTTAAAGTTGTAAGATGATGATAACGATTCAGTTTCACAAAATTTTAGCTTTTCTCAAGCATTGATTTGGCCATCTCATAATTTTTTTGGATATTTATGTTTTATTGGGATAAATGAAATTGATTTATTTGTTATTAGAATTAGATACTATTTATTATTTATTTACGGGAAATTGTCTAAAGCTCATCATGAGATTTTAACATTTCTACTTCACAAAATGTCTAAAACTCACTATATAAGTAAGTTTTTATTTTCCAAAACTCACATTTCTTTAGTGCACGTTAATGCTTCTTAACGGAGGTGTCCATGTCAGTATAAATGAAAATTTTCATGACCAAACTACCCTTGACCGGTGAGTTAGAGGAAAAATGGTCTTTTTCAGTTTTCAATTTTCTTGGCTTTTTTTTTGCATTTTTAGTGTTTTGTTATAATTTCCAATATTTTTTATAATTTCTGTTTTTTACATTTTTCTATTTTCTACAATCTATAAATTTTTCCTGTATTTTTGTTATTTACTTGCAATTTCTGTGTTTTTCTATAATTTTTGGTGTTTTTTCTACAATTTTTATTTTCTGATTTTGCTTTTCAATTTCTATAGTTTCTATAATTTGAAAATAACTTTTTATATTTTTTTGTAATTTCTATGTTTTTGTATATTTTATATTTGAAAATATTTTTTGAACTTTTTCCTTTTTTCATGTCTAAATATTAAAATGGTAATATATTAACACCCGTTAATTTATTTTATATATATTTTATATTTTTCTATGAAGGTTAAAATGGTAATATATTAACACACGTTAGTCTATTTAACATCAAGTTAACGACATGGTGAATTTTAGACATTTTGAAAAGTTGTAGTGAGTTTAACAGAAATGCTGAAAACTTATAGTGAGTTTTAAACAATTTCCCTTTATTTACTTACATGGCTTTGAAAACCGGACCAGACTAGACGGTCGGACCGGAGAAAGAGAATTGGTCAGGTAACCAGTTCTGTAACCGCTTTTTTGGCCAAAACCTATTGATTTAGTCAGCGATCCGCTGACTCGGATGGTCAAAACATCAACCCAAACAACGATTTTTAGTCTTTTATTTTTTTAAGTCAGAGTGCACCATCCATTTGCAACGGATGGTCTGAACGTTCGTCCTAGGAATTAGTCCTAGAACGGTTCCCTGTTTGATCCAATATTAAAAACGTTGTTTAGTTATTTATTTCATTAAGATAGAATTGGAATTTGCATTTTCAGTTGGCTGAATTTCATATGAAATTATACCATATTAATCGAGGTCTGGAACATCATCATTTTTCCGTAGAAATTTTGAGTAGAATTGGTAGGTCTTTTGTCAAGTCTTTCCCGTGGTTTTGTGTACTTTTCAAAGCTTCAAAAACTGAAATTTGGTCTTTTTATTTGGCAATAAAAGAAAGACCAGAAGCCAGAAATACTAACACCCAGAAAGATCGTGAAAGTTCAAAATGGCCCTCAAGGCCTCAATAAGCTTTCAGTATTTCCGCCTAAAATTTTTTGTTTAATAGCTTAGTAGACAGTAATAGACCATTGATACTTATCAAACAGTAATTAGAAAAAAGCTCATCACATCTCTTGGCCGTCTTGATTGTTGGAAGATGCACCAAGTATGTTTTTATCTTGTGTCATCAATTGAGGAGAGTACTCAAGTGAATAGATTTTAAGGAGATGAGTGCCATAAATCAATCGTACAAGAAATTATTTGTGTTTGTGATTTTAGTGCGTTTTGAATTATTTGCAAGGTTTTTTGTAAGTTGATGAAATCAAAATCTTTATTTTTTATTTTTCAAACTCTATATTTTAAATATGAGTAAGGTTGATTTAACCTCAATGCCAAACACATCCTTCAGGATTTTGAAAGCCTTAGTTTAAGTTCAACTTCAAACGGCTAGATGAATTGTTATTAACTTATTATCACCCATCAAGTTTGAATCACCCTCCCCCCCCACCCCACCACCAAGTTCAGCACCACCATCCAAGTTTAAAAATCCCTCTAAGAAGGTGGTTAGGTAACGACACCAATCAACCACATATTAATAATGCCACGTGGCAATAAAAAATAAATAAGCTAGCCTTGTTAAGCGTGATGAGTTTGAAATTAAATGAAACACCCCATAGTTATGACTCTAGGGTGGCTTTCTTTTCTAGGTATACTTCATTAGTTGTTAAAGAGGCTTTGGAGTTAATTGCTGGGTGGGAGTGTGGGACCTCCCTAATAAAGATGTCCGTGCCGTTGAAGGTGTTTGGGTCGTTATTCTTTATTATTATGCCCCCTTTTATTACTCAATTTTCCCTCCCCACATTTACTTCTCAAGCTGACAAATTTATTCCCAGCTCCGCTCTTCGAGTAGTTCACTCTGATTCTCTCGATCTTCACGAACCCACCGTGATCCTCTTCTTCAATTCTCATAAAATCATAACCAAGTAAACAACATCGTAGTAGGTCGACTGTTTGGTTGCTGGGATAAGTATAGGCTGTATAGCTAAATTCTATCCGATTTGACATGTTGCAATTCTGGTATCATCATGTTAGCCCTATATGGTGATACGCAATACGCATCACATCATCAATTTGATCCCCACAACGCCATAGAGTATGGACCACACCGCCATCTGTTCAATCATGGATTGATGACTTTACTATGTATATGATGTGACATGTTACATCACATCATGAGATGATCATAGATGAGAATCGAATGGTGGGGCCACGGACGGAGGAGGGAGGACCACAACAACCGTCATGGATAAGGACTGGTTTGGGGTTGGGGACCTCTATATTGATAAGCCGGGCAATCCTGACAAAAGAAAAGTTCTTCTCTCAATCATAAAACATAGGAGTGTTTTTGTTTTTCAAAAATAAGTACTTTTTGTTGTCTATTATAAGAGGTGAGCCTCCTCTGGGAAGTGTTTGAATAATCTATTTGGACTTTTGGAGGGTGTTTAACATCACAAATTCACAATGTTTTTTAATCGTTATATTTGAATTGCAATTAGGATATGGTCATGCAGAGAAAGTGTTTTTTTTTCTGATAATTTAAGGGTGCTTTTACCCAAATGCTTGACACAATCTGTGAAATTGGCAATCCAGTGAATTTAGCAAGTCACATATGCATGTGATCCATGAGTTATGAAAAAATCTAGAAATAGTTTCAACAAGTGATAAAATGAAAGAAAGTAGACTGATACGATTGAGTCACATGCATAGGAGGCTATTTTTAATCATTGTTAGAAAAAGTTATTTCAGACTAGAAAAGCTAATGATAAATACAAAAGGACTTTGGATGGAAGAAGTATAAGAAATTATTCAAGCGTCAATAATTTAATAATGGATATAACCCTGGATGGATGACAATGGCTAAACCTCCATATAGTTGAGACAAGACTTAGACGATAGATGTTGTAGTTGATGACAACAACAATGACAAATGGCTCGATTGGTTTAATTTCTTGGCTTTATGGTGTAGTAAAAATTTTTCCACATTATAGTAAAAGTCGATTTTTTAATATGTTTTTGGCATCAATCTTATCTTTTGTGCAACATAAAAGTTGCTCCACAAGAATTTCAACTACATCTATCTCAAGTTTGAGTTCTAGCCCATTAAAAATTTAACAAATTCTAAACCCAACCTAAGTTGTATCCTAGTGTCACATCATATATATCATAGATTTTTTTTGAGAACATATATCATAGATATTATGCCTATAATAACTCCTAAGGCTGCATTTGGAAACTATGCAAATGGAGTGTAAATCCCGATTAGGGTAAATTTGCACTCTAGTTCACTTTTGCATGTGTTTGGCAATATTGCATTTATGCGTTGATAAATGACAGACCAATGCATATTTACATTGATAATAAGATGTAAAAGTACATCAATAAAAAGAAGTAAATTTGCATTCAAGTGGGCTTTTGATAAAAAAAAAAAATTGCTTTATTGAAATTCATATTTCTATCCATTGCAGCTAAAAGTCTATTTGATAAGAAGATAAATTTGTTAGTGCAAAATTAAGCCAATTTTACAATTCATATGAGACATTTTGCACTTTACATATTTGTATTCATACCTATTTACATCGCTTCCAAACACAGCTTAATATATTTTTTAACCCCAAACTTTACTTCATACCAAGGGGCAGCCACCTTGAAATCATATTAACCATTGTCAAAGGGAAATAAATACAACAAGATGACCTAATTCTTTACAAATGGGAAGCCCACGAGCATCTTCTTGGATCAGCCTCTTAACGTAAAAAATAAAATAAAATAAAAAATCTATACATTGCCAATTTGCCATCGCATACATAGACACAAATAGGATTTTTTTTATGGTGATACTAGATGCTGACGTGGCAAGTTTTTAAAACTTAACGGTCAAAAGAAACAACAGATGCCAAACACCATTCTAATTTAAACAATTGCGTCTTCCATTATTTACATAATCCCTCACAAATCACAATTTCCAAAATTACAGATACACATTTATAATCATGTCTCCCCATATTTCAAAGATGCCAGTCCTTTTGCCCTTTTTTTCCCTAATTAAAGTTAATTAATTAAAGAATCTGTACAAGAGTCCTACAGATTTAGACCGACCCGTATAAAAATGACCAAACCGGATTTAACTGGAGTTTAAGTACCTTAGGAAGTCAATTTTTATTTATTAAATTATCCATTAACAGTTCTTAAAGTACGGTTTTGTCGCATTTACTTGGACCTATATATTTGTCGCCTCGACGACGCTCTCTCCTTCCTCACGTGACATCGGTTCTCTCTTTCACTCTCCATTGTCACGCGCGTAGCCCTGGACTTATCGCCGACGTGCGGAACACCGGATGCTGTCGGCCTATGATTCCATCCGTCACCATTCAACTCCGGCATTGCCGAGGAAATGCCGATGATTCGGCAACTGCAAATCCGTGACAGTCTCACGCAGTCACGCTTCTCCACGGAGCGGAAATCAGTGAAGGAATCCAAATGTGTGGGGCCTTTCTAAAGAACTGATAGATGGATTATAATCAAACGGTCTAAGGAGCTTGACCGATGCATTACTTAGGTATATCTTATTCGTATTCCTTCATAATATATCTTATTTTATTAAAAAATAATAATCTGTACAACTACGACGACTGCAGGCTTTCAGACTGTGATGGCATCTGCACCCACGGTTCCATTGGTAATGAAGGCCAATAAGGATACACCACGTCATATCCATATAAGTTGGACCCATATATCACATCGACCCACTCAGCTCTCAACATTGTCCCAACTGGTGGCATCTGTTGGGAGCAGATCTGAACACAGAACTAGCTCTATTCAATTATTAGTGCACACGTGGCCTAAACACGACGGTTGATGCGCAGGGTTTGATTGCCACGTGGCATTCATGGAGAGGCTGGAGGACATGCATGGAGAGCTAGAACAGGAGAGTACTGGGCAACGCACTAGTGCTTGGTGGTGGCCCCCATAATGCGGGTGTTTTTCGTCCTTAGATGGTCCACAGTCTGGGGCCAACTGCGTACGGTCCAGATCGGTTTTATGTGTCTACGTGTCAGAAAATCTCCGTATAAACAGAAAGTGAAAGACACTGAAATGGAGAGGCAGAGAGATGGTCCCTCAGGGCTCAGACCCTCACCAACAACAAGGACGCCAGGTCCACGTGGCCTAATTGTTAGTAGGTCTCCACCAAAATTGCAGCATACATGCCGTACAGTGCACGGCCCGACCGTCGAACACCCGTTTCGGGCATCGGTTCACGCAACGCACTGGTGCTAACCACGGATTCATAAGCGGATCATCGGTGTTTTGAATTTAAAACAAACAAGGATCGTATCCCTGTTCTATTGGGCCGTCGCAGGACATGATTTAATGTTTCTGTGGGCTACCACGTGCAGTCGTAATACGGGCATGCTGCTAACCCGGGCCCAATAGGCCCACCTCAGCGCATATCCCAAGTCATATTAAGGATGCCTTTGGCATTTCGATTGAAAAGTTTATAATTGTTCTACCAGGAAAAAACAAAGAAAAGTCTGTAATTGGCTTGCAGCTTCAAATTTAACATCAGCTTTTTTAGGATTTTAGCTTATTCACTTTGAGAGCCTTTGAATTGGAGAAAAGCCAGGAAGCGAAGTGACCGGACCCTGCTGCATGCAAAAGCACTACAGCCGCACATCTCTAATATATATATTTCATAATTGTATGTTGCGATTGTAGTGTCTTTGTTTGTAAGAATTAAAATATCGATACAATATGTCCAATAACATATTAAAAAATGTTAGTCTATCAATAAAAATCCCTCTAAGCCTGTTTAGAGTTTATTCAGGCTGATAATATTAAAAAAAAAATAAGAAGAAGAAGAAGAATACCGATCTATCAATATGCACTAATACCCAATTTTTGGTATGTATCAATATTTTGATCCCTGCTTGTGAATAGAGTCAAGAGTTTGCATAGCAGATCAAGACTCATGCGGAAAGGGGAATGGAGAATAAGGATCTGGCCTAAAATGGGTAAAAGGGACAGATCCACAAGATCATACCTCTGGTAAGTTGTAGTGCAAGATTGGAATCAAATCCTGTTGCCACCAGGGTTTGGGGGTTAATGGGTATGAGGAGAAGGCACCCCACCCCACTCCTGAAGAAAAAGAAGAAGAACCACAAGATCATAAGATGTCATATCACGGCCCATTTTAGCCCATTATACTGAGCTGAGTTCATAGTTCCTTTGCTGGAAATGGTATCCAATTGTCTGAACTCATATTCAAATTCAATCAGGTCAAAGATAATCTTAATTCTATCAACTTATAATTGGATTAAATAAGGATCCACCCCTATCCAATGCAATATGCTTTGATTCAATTTAAATATATTTGCTTACATATATTTAAATTTTATTTATTAGTAAAATTGGTTTGAATGCTTTATTTTAACTAATGAGCCATATGCTTGTGTTTTCAACAAATTGTTTTGTACTCATTTTGTCCATGATATTCAATATCAAAAGTAATTTTTAGTTAATTTTATCCAAAATAAATAAGATATTTTGATCATTTTGAGTTTAGTTTATGAATACTATTAAGTATCCAATTACAATCCCAATTTGGTCCAATATAAATCCAATGGATAAGATCAGATTCAAATCCAAATATAAACAAAAACAAATTTTGATCTACCTGTATCCAATTTGATCCCATCCGTTTCTAGCCCTAGTTCAGGCAATAGAGGAAGATCTCAGCCAATGGGAGGATGGAAACTTCAACCCTTCATTAATCACAATGCTGTCTGTCATTTTATTTATTTTAATTTTCTAAAATCATAAAATGGATTTAACAGTCCAATCACACGCAGTAAAAACAATGACTCGAGGTCTGTAATTGTAAAAACACTACATATTTGTAAAATGGATTTCACCATTCTGTTCTAGCCCTCCATGGCACTATGCGATGAAACTACTCTGAGAGCCCTCTGCTCTGTCATCTAATATACCATGCTGCAAACACCAGTACAGTAAAATCAATTACTCTAAAATGGATTTCACTCCTCACTATGAAGAGTGAAGAAGGCATTGACTCAAGGCCTGTAATTGTAAAAACTCGCAGTAAAAACAATATGATTTTTAGGCTCCGTTTGGTAAGAGTACAAATACAAATATGTAGAGTGCAAAACATTGTATTTTGTATTATTTTGCATGTATTTGCCCTGTACATATTTGTATTTGTACTCTTTCCAAAGTGAATAAAAAGCATGGTATTTGCATGCCATCTGTGGAATGCATTGTCATAATTAGTACAATATTCACTCATTCTACATCTTCATCTTCTGCATAAACACGAGATATCTCTATTGATTAGGTATGTAATTGATATCTTTTTTTATTTCTGCACTTATTATTTTTTTCACCAATTGTACAGCACAGGGATCTAACTTCCTGATGCATTAACTAAAAGGAATTGGCAGACCAGAAAGCTCTCATGGACTAAGGGTGAGTCAGGAGGTGCATATCATCCAGAGAGTGTGGATGATGGAAACAGTACTAAGCGGAAAATGTTCAAGGTGAAGACAAAGAACGGCACGGGAAAAACTCTATGAAGTTGTAACATGGCATCAATGAGATGGTAAATCAAGGGGGTTTTCGGTTGATGTGGCGGTTGTTTTTGTTTCGAAAAACAAAACCACACACACATATTGGCAAACACCTCCTAATGCTACAGGATATGGTGTGGAGTAGTTTTTGTGTTCTTATGAACAACTATACAGTATAATAGACCATGCCAAAATATATTCTATACAATAGGCCTTTTTTTTTTGTTCCATCAGTACATCAATTGCATGAAGGATTGCCATGTATGAGGTCCACTAAGAGAAAAAGGGCAGCTCAGTGCACGAGGCTGGTCCAGGGAGGGACAAATGTATAAAGACTTACCCATGAAGATACACAAATAAGCTGTTTCCAAGATTTTAACCCTGGTCACCCAGGTTGCAATGGAGAAACCCAACCATTGTTCCAAGGCCCGCCCTCTCCACTAAGGGAAATAGGAAGGATCAAAAGCTATGTATGGTAAGAAAGACAAGAACTTTAAATCATACATAGCAGAGCCAATGTTTAATTGGCCAAGTGATTGTTATATCAAGAATTTCAAATCATGAACAATCAGAACCTTAGACCTAAAAAGCTATGTATGGTAAGAAAGACAAGAACTTTGCAGTTTTCTTAAATTCAAATATTGACAAACCAACATCACAGGTTGCTGGATCTCACCATTTAATACACAGGACCAGAGAAGCATCCATTTCATCTGAAGGCAGGACTTCAGCAAATTCTGTGACTTGAAGGTTATAGGAGATGTTCCCATGTTTCCTTGAAAAAATTGAAGAGAACAGGTACAATCATTCCATGTTAAATGTATTATACAAATCGAACCAATGGCGGGCAATTTGATACATTATCTATCATGCTTTAGAAGTCCCACCATGGTCTCTCTCAACATGCTCTACCAGGGATACTGGATCTCAGAATCCTCTACTACATTTGGGGCAGGCATCAATTCTCACCTTCTTAACACCAGCTCGATCACCTGCTTTTTCATGAACTTTTTCAACATGCTCTACCAAAGCAATCACAGAATTGAACCTTGCCTGACACTTTGGACACTCTTCCACCAGTCCATTGCTGTCACTGTTGCTTGGTCCAATCCCGTCCTTTGCCATCTGCAATGCTTGGCTAGTTGCAAGACTCAACTTGGCCATACCAGCTTCAGCTGAGGCTCGGACAGTTGAAGCCACATTGACAAAGCTTGTAGCCCAATTTAGTGATGATGCAGATGCATTGCGGATAGATCGGGAATCTTCTGTCAGACTTCTCGTCAAGAGGCCTATAAATGGGAGGCCTGCATCAGGTTTTTTAGGTCCTGGGCACTTGTGATCAGGTCCAAAGCGGTGCTTCAAGCAATGCTCGATGTTGCAATCCCTGCACCTGATCGTGTTCGAGAACGTCAGAGATTCTCTGCAACGAGGGACAGGGCATCTTTTTTTCTTTGTTGTTCTCTCATAGTTTGATGGGTCACAGTCAGTGTTCACGTGTGACTCCCAAGTAATGTTTGGATCTTCATCAAGAACCAGGCGGACTCCTTTAGCACAGAGGGGACAGATGACAACTTTGACATCCTGTCTATTGGCATTTTGACAGTGGTGCTTAACATAATTTCTATGCTCTAAACAGAATACCTGTGAGAAATATGGAAAAAGTCATGACCACAACCTAAAACCAATTAGTTTTGTTCATAACAAAATATTCTACAAAGGAAAAGGCTAACATAATATCAAGGTGGGAAGCTAATCCAAAATAAAGGTGACCAAGAAGAAACTTCAAGAAAGCAAAAGCAACAGTCATGTAAACACATCACTTATAAAAGTCATTATAGAATGGGTAAATAGTGGTTTAACGCCTAAATTGCTCTAGTGTCGAAGGAACAATGCTCCAAGTTATTAAGAATATCACAACAAACTTTCTATGGATCATATTATTGTTGATGGTCAAGAAAGGTGTTTTCTGAGGATATTATGGTCAAAAGGTGAAACATTCACATTTATCAAAAAAAAAGGCGAAACATTCACATCAAAAACAAACCATTGACAATATCATTATAGAGATAGTAAATTGGATAATGATTTTAAGGCTAAAGCATCATTCAGGCAAGTTGCTAGGTCAAGATCTCAGGATGTGTAAGGCCAAACAATTGTACCATGTCTAAGAGGATGAAGCACCAACGATCTATGAGTTTCTGAAAGTTGGACAAGAATGACTGCTATGGGAGCTTGAAGGTGAAGTCAGTGGAGAAACCACCCAAGGGAAAAAGGTCTGAAAGTCTGAGAGGTTTAAAGTCTCCCAAGAGTCCCTGAGAAGGAGGTTGTGTTCCCTATTTAGAGGGAAAAGTGGCCATGAACCTTGGACAAAGTTCTAGAATAATCTTTCTGGGCAAAATTCCCAAGTTAGTTATGCCAACTTGGCATGGGCGGTTATGGACAAGAACGTGGGTGAGGGGACCAGGTACTGACCTGCGCAGTTTTCCCCGCCTCTTACACAATCTTGCCAAGTGTCACCATTGGAACTTATTGAGATCATTGCACTTGTCATGTATATAGTGTCAGGATCCTGCAGGCTTCACAAGTCTCGGGAACATCTACTCGCGAGATTTACATGCACAGGACTGGAATTCACAATATGTTTTGGCAATTTCATGGAAATTGAGATGTCTATAGTCTTACACTATGATCTCTACAAACTACAATTCTCTTGCAAGATAATGGGATTTAGAGACCAACATTTTCAAATTTGAAACATACACTGAACCAGTGGGACTAGCACTTCACATTTCAATGTAAAGTCAGTATATCAATATGAAAATTAGAAAAAAAAAAAGGAAATTCTAAAAATAAACAATAACAATAACAAATTCGATAAATGTCACGAAACAATAAATAAAATGCTATTTCGCTATTAAATCATTAAAAAATATGTTAATTCAACAATTTGGTTAGAACAGCTCAAGCAAACCACATCAGTCTGTTGACAGTTTAGGTTTTTATTAAAAAAAAAAAAAAAAAAAAAAAAAATCTCTTAGGCGACCACTAGTCAAACAAATCTAATATCTTCTTGATTTGGTGTGATCTTCAAAACAATGGTGGAGACCTATTTGTATATGGTTAGTGCTTGATTATGACACTGAACACCAAAGCATCTATTAGGCAAGAGACCTGGTCAAGAGCCTGAAATGGAAAAGAAGAACAGCTGTGCTATTGCATATTATCAAGATAAAGAATAGCTGTGTACAAATCAATGACACCACATTGAATAACATAAGTAGAATATGGCTGGCAATAAAATGGTACTTGATATACGAATCTTTTTCCCACAAAGTCTTCATTACATAGAACATTATTGACTAAAAATGGATTTTTAGACCAGCCAAGGTTCATTTAATTCAAGACTACCTTGGTCATAGTATAGAAGTCTCATGCAGTGTAGAAAGTGTCTCCTACCAATGCTAGGGACACAATGCACTATGTCCGGGACTAGAGGGGAACTCACTATTTGGAAAAAGCAACCCCTTGTTAACACCCAAGAGCTATCCGTGTGCGAGGGAAAGAAACAACCACCTGTGTATCATGAAATTATCCCTTACAGTTAATTCTAAGACCATAAATGGGGCTAAAGGTATTTCTTAAAGCTAAAATTAAAAGACAGGACAGATAGATTTGCTCTTTTCTTGTTCTTCTCTTTGTTATGAGCTAATATACTCCTCAAAGGCAGAATCCAGTCATCTAGGATTATGTTTTCATACCTTTCCTTGAAAAAAAAAAAAAAGAGTAGAAGGAAATACATTCAGGGGTTGGGGGGGGGTGGGGGGAGCTATTATGGTTCCTTATGGATTGTGGCTGGCTCACTATTACTACTAACTGGAATTCTGACTAAAGATTCGCAGATAAAATACCAACAAGGACATCAACAAAATAAAAGGGGATATAATTCTCCATTTCTTGTATCAAACACACATACAAATATAACTATCCAATTTAGTATGCTAATATCTTGTTTTTTAGTTTTTTAAGTAACTATCATTCTTTAATATTTATATACCATACCAAATTTAATGAAATTTTTAAGAGCTGAAAATTTTGTATAGTATAATGAGTTAAGATAAATCAGTTGTATCTTTCAAATCTATTACCATTTATGTATTTTAAATATTTTCTTACTGTAAAATAAACTTTAGAGCTATCCATGCAGTATCGATTGTCATATGGGATACAAATTAGGTTACAGGAACCCAGGTATATTAGATTTTTTGACTGCCTTAGTCTTTGAAGTTGGCATTGATTACTACGGTAATGAGGAATGTCAAAACAGTAAAACCACAAGTTCCTGTTCAGGAATCAAAACAATCCAGTAAAACTATTATGAGTCTATGAGTAATTGAAATTGCAAATACAATTGCAGTTTGAAGATATAGATTTAGCGGCAAAGCATCATGCCTTTATTTTTCACGAATGCTTTGGCATATCTTAGAGAGCTTCTAAATGAATGAGAAGTTCAACTATATTTGAAGAAACGTTTATTAGTCAAAAGATATAAGCAGATTGCAACAATGATGGTTTTCAAATGCAGGAGGTATGGGAAAGCAGTAAAAATCCCAAAAAGAAAAAAACATCAGATTCAAAACCTCCGCCAAGAATGCAACATTTTAATGTTTTATGCAAAGTAACTAGAATGAGTCTCGTATCACATCTTACAGTATGGAGGTGAGAATCTAGAAGAGATGATCATGGTAAGGGAATTCCACGTAGAACTATCGCAGAGCTTAGAGGACTAAGGCTCCAGAGTAAGGAAGAACTGCTACTCCTAATTAATTCACAGAAAAACAAAAACAAAAACAAAAAAAAACAAAAGCAAAAACAAAAACAAAAACAAAAAGGTTTTCAGGGCTTCAAATGAGAGTTGAGGCTCGATTGTAATGTGCTCCCCAATTTGAAAAATTCCATTATACGAGTCTGTTTGCACCTAATGTTGATTGAAGTGGGCAATTCCGGATACTAGATATTTGTATTATCTAAAGTTCCGAATAATCAAGAATGAAATGAAGCATTTTGAAAAGATCCGACACAGAACTCCCTCAGCAATTACAAACCAAAAGTTGGCATAACTCAAGTAAATTTCGCTGCAAAACTAATCCATCAGGAAATCAAGAGATCCATGCGATTAACCAAGAAATCGGAGTCCCCAACATATTCATCTAATCACCCTTTAACAATATATCCAACGGCAATAGCGCGGGAAAACAACGGACACCAAAGACCGAGACAAGAGAAAGGGTGGAACCTGTTTGCAACGATCGCAGGTGAACGGCAAGAAATCAATTTGCCTACAATCGTCGACGCTGCAATGCTTGCCGAGATCGGGAAACTCCGGAGTTCCCATAAAATCGAAAGAACACGAGAGAGAGATTATTCAGAATCACGGAGTAAATCCAAATCTCCGGTTTTTCTTCCGGGATTTGAACCAGAGATTTGGATAATCAATGTCTGATAACTTTCGATTTCCGCGTTCAGAAACCGCGGGAATCGAAAGCACCAGCACTGTTTGGGTTCTTCTTCTTCCACTCCCAGAATTCATCTGATTCCAAACTATTCAAATATAATACAACGAAGGCAGTTTTCTGTTACATTTGAAGGTTTGGATTTGAACCAAACGTGTTGACTTCCCGTTCATTGACTTAACAAGGTTAAATGCTGCGCTGGACAAGCGAAACCACAAATTAATCGAGTCATAGGCAACGTTTTAAAATCGGACCATCCAAGTGAAGCGGAAATTTGTCTATTCGGGTTCAATTGGTTTTAACTTTTAACTTCCCCGGGGCCAGGGCCATGTTTGTTTCTAACCTTGTATTTTGAGTCATGAATTCAATTTCTTTTCTTCATGGTCTCGATTATGAATTTATGATACAATATTAAATCCATTTTCAGTTCATTTTATTAATAATATTGTAGGCGGTTTGGTAGCTGAAAAACTTAAAACCAATGCAAATTATTTGGATGAATCGCAGTTGATTGGTATAACATTTTGATCTTTTAGTGTAATTTATCAACGCTTATAGTTATAGATATCCAATTTCAACCCAGACCTGATTCAAATCCATAAATCCGACTGATACTATTCAATTTGTATTCAAAAGTAAATGAATCAAGTTTGGATCTCGCCATCTCGGTGCATCCGTAACTGGTTCAAATTTAGGTTGAGCCCATTTTACATTTTTACCATTGATTTCATATCACAACGCCAAAGTTTAGAGTTCAACCATGGTGCATTTATATTGGCTGAAAATTAAATTCAGATCAGAACCAATCAGGTTAAACTTTGGTTACTTTTCATTGGTTCAAGTCTCACTGTGATGATATTTTATAGAAGGATTCACCCATAATACAGGAAAATTTTGTAAACAAATGAATCGGTTTTCTCATCAGGTGGTATTTATCAAAACTCACCCGGACGGAGAGGTGGTTTATGTTTTTTTTTTTTTTTTTTTGATAATATTAGGAAGTAATACAACACGAGAACAAGCAAAACTCAAAAGCAGGAAAAAAAAAATCAGCTAAAACTAGCGAGTGAAGCATCATTGAAGCTCTTGTCGTTCCATGCATCCTACCATTGTGTCCTCGATTCACTAAATAGTCTGCAACCCTGTTCCCTTCCCTGTGTATGTGCTTGTAGGTAAATCTTGTTCTCTTCCTCAGATATTCTCTTTACATTCCTCGAAAATTGACCGAGTACATCAAGCATTAGCTTGGAGTCTCCCTCGATAATTATTTTATCACCATCAATTTCTCTGCTTAGCCTAAGCGCTTCAAGAGCTGCACGTGCCTCTGCAACTGAGATGGTTGAACTGCCCTTCCAGCAGCATAGATTTTATAAGAAGAATCACTTTTGACGATGACAAAAAAATGGATTGAGGAAAGAATCAATTGACAGCTTTCAGGTTTCAACAAGTCGGTGGCATTTCTTTCTAAGGGGAATTGCATATACTTAACCAAACTTTTGTGTTCGCATCAGATAAGATGTTCATTGGTGGGATATATGTTTTGGTCCCAAAGGTCTCTCCAACATGGATCAATTTGAATAAATGGTAGTCCACAAACTACATCTGCAAGTAAATTGCCATTACATTTCAAGGTCTATCCAACTTACAAATGGATTTTACTTGGCAACAAAATTCCATCGCACACCATAACAACGTAGAATAAGGTCTACCAAACAAGAGAATTATCATTAACAGCAAGCAAAATATGCTTGGGATCTCAAGTTCCCTCTTGAATCTTCAATCATGGTCAAGTTTCTCCATTCAACAAAATAATGTTGCTCAGCCGTACTGCTTAGTATTCCCTCGAAATTCTCATCATCTCTTCCTGCATATTAGAAGCCATAGAATGTGAGGAATACGCGAAGATACAAAGATGACATAAGCTGCAAAACATTTCAGGTTGTAATTCAGATAGAAGATAACAAGTTAACATGTATTTATAAAAAAGACATTCATGAGAGGATGCACAATTATGTACCAGAATGTAAATCTATACAGACCCACTCCTCACCTAGAAAAAGAGGGGGGAGGACAATGAAGGATAAAATTTCTAGATGAGGCACTTTAACTCCTGATATATTTAAAGCCATCAGCTGTAAAGTTAACCTCTCTTGAACCTAATCTGAATTGTAGTGGAAGAAAAGTCGCCCTAACATCAAGTGATGATCAACACTCCATGGATTCTTGCTAACTCCTTCAATCCGACCAACTGCATTAGCAGTCTCCAAATTATGCTATCATCAATCCCATGCTATAGCGAAAAAAGCATCTTACTCATCAACAATATATTCTGAAGTACAAACCCCACAGCTTGCCTACACATATTGACAATTTACTAGCTGAAACTTTATATTCTCTCATTTTCTTTCCATGCAGTCTCATTGAATTTTCTCAACGAAACCTATTATCATCATTCATCAACAGTCCACAAAAGCAACTATCAATTTTGTGGCCTCCTTGGTTTGATTATCCATAACATGGGAGAGATTGATTAATCATCAAAAAAATAAAACATGGGAGAGATTGAGGAGGATATTGTTCATAGAATCAGAATGAAATGGGTAATATGGATGGCTATATTTGGAGTCCTATGTGATGAGAAAATATTACCTGTGCCAAAAGGAAAATTTTATATAACAGTTATAAGACCAGCAATGATGGGGTGTTGGGCAGTCAAGAAACATGTTTAAAAATAAGTGTAGCACAGTAGCAGAGGTGCAAACATTGAAATGGACAAGTGGGAAAACAAAAACAATAAAGGATTGAATCAGAAATGAATGTATCAATAGGAACCTAGGACTAACCCCATCAGTGAGAATAAGTGATGTTTTGCAAGTTGAAAAATCTAGAAGAGCTAGGGACAGGACAATAAGGACATAGGTTGAAGTAGTGAGAAATTATCTGAGCACCCAATAACCCTGGTTTTTTTTTCTTCTTTTTGATAGATAAGTGCCCATAACAAAATACTTGTCAAAAAAAAAAAAAAAAGATAAGTGCCCATAACAATGGATGTAACACAACAGAGTGGAGAGGAAAAACAAGATTCATATAACCAACCCCATATAGTTGGGACTTGGGACAAGGCTCAGTCAATTTGAACTATATTATTAGGAACTAGGAAGGCAAAGTGTACTTTGGCCTCTATAGAAAGTGAATCGCAGATCCACATAATATAATATAAGATAGCCTACCAAGAAACTGGCATAAAAAGGCCATTACTATTTACCCAAAAAAGGCTATCCGATGTTGGGATCTTGGGAAGGGTGGACTGGATACAGTCCTAACCTTTGGCTTTTTCTGGCACAAAATAGCCACTCTCAAGCTCTAATCCGTGCTCTCACGCTTGAGAGCCCAAGATTTTACCATTACAGCAAGTAATAGCCCCTACGAAGAAACTGGCATCATGGTGAGAAATATAATTCCTGATTATAAAGCTCACTAATATCAAGAACACCATCACCAACTAGGTTCATCTACTTTACATCTATCTCTTTTCATTGGTAATTTTAACTTTATCAATATAATGGAAATAATGTTATGTACAAATGATGAAGCGAGTACCTTAGGCCCGTTGGCTTCATTGCCAAGTTCTGACATGCCCTGTCATTTCTTGCTAGAAACAAAACTTGATTCTAACCAAAAATAGGATGGAAGGAAACAGTCTAGAAGAAATGAAATAGAAAAGTGTATGTGCATGCCATTAGGAAGAATGGGACTCGGAAACTCAATATCACAGATGTATGGAATTTTAAAGCCAATACATCAATTTCAATCTCAAGGAAAAGGGCAATCTCTTAGTCGAGTTGCTTCCTTCCCTGGCTCTGAGTTTTGCCTCAACAAGATTAATGGTGTATTAAATAGGTGTCGGATCTGAGTGTGCTTGACATGATCTAAGTTGAGGTTCACACCAACCTGCGGTCCATATTCAACCCTTATACAAAATATGGATTGATTATGAATATTTGTCCTTTAGATCTCTTGGCTCTAAAGCAAAGCTCATCTGAGTATCTGACAACACCTATAGATAGGATCATGGTTGACTTTTTGTCTCATACAATTAAAAGACATGCTTGTGATAAAAAGAATCATTGTGACCTAGGCATTTGATATTGATCTTATAGGTGACTAAGTGACTTAGAAATTTGATATGATAAAACAATTCTGCACGATAAATTATTGGCATCAAGAAGGTCATATATAGACTTGGATAGAGCTACAGTTGGGATGTTGTGTCCTTGGATGGAGTTATTACAGTCAATAGAGCCTGGAATGGCATAAACTCTGATAGATTGATCCATGTTGATCAATGAACAATATGGTTGGTTGTGCATCTTATCATGAATGATCACAGAAGACTTGCTGAGACCATCTTATTTAAGTTGAGGTAGATATTTGTCACTTCTGTGGCCCAAATTTTATTTCAAACACTAAAAAAGACATCAGAGGCAGAGCGGAGGCAATGATTGGAGTAAGAAAAGAAACCTGTATTGTTTTCCGATTCTTGAGATGTTAATGGGGTCTAAAAGACACAAGGGAAGGTTAAGATGAACAAGAAAAAAAGGCATTTTCAGTAAAGAGAATTGAGCTGATATACCATCAACAGCCAAGTATTCTCTCTCTCTCTAGTTTCTTTCTTATTCCTTCAAGTACACCATCAACAGCCAAAATTTTCTGATCAAGAAAAATCATTCAACATTCACAAAAGGACAGAATTGAGCTGGTCCTACATAAGCGTCACAGACAACATCTCACGCGGCAAGTAGATATTCCCTCACCAGCCCAAACTCTTCTCCAGGTAAATAGGTAATCCTTCTCCCAAATACCCCTCTGTGGTTCAAACTTGAGATAAGGAAGCAGGCCCCTAATCACCAAATGTTACATGCCAAACAAATTCACCAAAATCCCTAGGACTTTTGGAATGCATCAAGCAAAGCCTTTTGACCTTTAGGACTTTTAAGACTTTCCTAGATCCTTCCATATATCAAGATATGAAGGACTTATTTCTGGCCAGCTAGTTTTAGAAGCTTCTTTTATCAATAACAAAAAAAAAATACAAAAAAAAAAAAAACTGCTTCTTTACAGAAGACATGGAGACCTCCAATTATAAAACTAAATACTGTACAAAGATTAAAAAAAAGCACAATATCATTCATTAATGGCCCAAATGTCCCTAATTCCTATTAATATCAACCCCATTAATAAACCAAGGAATTGGAGTCCAACCACTGAGAGGCAAGAATTTTGCTTACATAATGAACACCTTGCTTGCTTAGCTTCCTAGATCAGTTAATTCAACCACAGAAGTCCTAGCAAGAAAAGTATCTTGATTAACAATCAAAAAGAGTATCTCAAGGAAAAGATTGCTTCAAGCCCCTTTTTTCTTGGTCAATTGTGCAACTTGTACTTTTATACTCAAGTTTCTTTCTTTTTGCACCTTTTTGTTTCCCTTGATCCCCTTTTGGTTGGGACCAAGAGGTCATTTTACTCTTTAACCTTCCTTCCAAATAAAAACTCAGTAATCAAAATATGTGGACTATAATGGCATTTTACTGGAATCTGGAGCCAAAAATAAAAAGATCATTACTCAATGTTGGTCCTAGTTATTCTATCAGGAGAGGTAGGTTGGATACAAAATTACAAACCTAATCTTTGACCTTTTTTAATAAAATGGTCACTCTCAAACTCAAACTTGAACCTTATTTTCACACTTGTCAGCCCAGAGTTTACTATTACACCAAGCAATGGCCCCTTGAAGTAAAAAACCAATGCTAGTTACAATACATGCATTCTGGGTTTTTATATTAGAACATAAAAGAAGGTTTACTTTTAACAAAGAATTAGAAAAAATGTCTTTGCCCCCAAAAGAGAAACTTTTTACATAAATCAGAAAAGCCATCAAGGTACTTTTCCACAATTCCACTACCAAGAAAACAAGCACATTCCTTTATCAAAACAACACTTAATTTATTAATTCCAGTTTTGATAGAAATTTATTATTTCCTTATTTCTTTTAGAAGAAAACTCCACATTACACACATTGAATAATGATGAACATGGAGATGGTTGGCATAAATTTTCTTTGGCATGATTTGCAGCTATTTTATGTCCCAATCCCCCATAATGCAAATAATCTATGCTCTTGTAAAAATGCTGTTGATCCAAAAAAAAAACTGCAATAATCATCAAAATAGTAGTAATAACATAATAATGATGATGATGGTGATGATCTTTTTACAACATTAAAAGGCTCCTTTTTTCCACTAACAAAGAAAGATGGAGAAATCATGTAAGATGCATTAGGGAAGTACTCCTTTTGGACAGTTTGGTAGAGAGGAATGAAAGAATCTTCAATGGGAGGGAATAGTGGATTTCCTGTTGAAAGTTACTAACTTTCACCTTTGTAGAACCTAGTAATTTCTCTAAGAATTACACAAAAGACTATGTTGTATACAACAAAATACAAAAGTAATGTTTTATGGGGTTGAGAAAGCCAAAGAACTGGGAATTGGTAGTTTGGTTATTGAAGGTGATCCAAAGATAGTTGTGGGATGGTTAGAAAAAGGTGAGGGGTGAGTTAGCAGTTTAGGAATTGTGCGCGTTAAATGGATGTCAAAACTCAAAAGATGTGAACTTGTAAGTACATTGGGTTAGAAGATTTGCTAACAGTTTGGCAGATGGTTTAGCTAAGAAAGGGGTTCAGATACAGCATATGTACTGGGCACAATTATAATAAAGGTTGCGTGGCTTGCCTTGTATCAGACTCGCTAGTTTCTCACAACTTGTTGTTGTATCCATATCTTTTAATTATTAATGAATATTCTTTCTGTGGTTACTGGTCAAAAAAACTACAAAAGTAATGTTAGTAATCCCCACTATTCCAGCAATTATTCCTCCCAAGTGATTTAACTAAACCAAGCATACCCAATATATTAAATGGTAACTTGCACCAAACACCTGCAGCCATGAAGAAAAAAATTGTTTTTTATTGAGAATATAACTTATTGATACAAAAGGGAAAGAGGAGATTTAGAAAGACTAGACTGAAAAAAGCAATAAAAGATGAAAGAATAAACATTTTGAACTCGGATCTTTTTCTCCACATGCTTAACGAATAATCTAGTAGTTGATAATTAAAACAAAATGATGTATTGTCAAACCTCGAACGCATTCTTCAAGTGGTTGAGCTCCCTGTCTAGGTCATTTATAGCCTGATTGTATGCCTGCATTGGTGATGATTGGCTTGTTGTGTGTATCTGCACAATAAACCATACAATTATCCAAAGCATTACAAACCAATTATGTACTAAATTTATTAAATTTTGTTAAAATAAAGAACATGAATGGCAGAACGTTTAGAGATATTATAACCAAATAAAATATGAGTGAAAAAATACTAACCCTAACTATTATCTTGTACTGAAGCGGGTGTGGAAGCTTGTAACCTGCAAACAAAACATTTGGGTCCCTGTGCAGTTGCCTATACAACCAAAATAATCCATCAAGTAAGGAAGCAATCAAATTATATAAACTATACAAATAGACTAGATCAACGTAGCCGCAAACAATCACAGAACCATCAAAACAAGTGTTAGCATCAGAAAACATAAATGGAACGAGTGATTAATTAGTAGGGGTACATGCGGAGGATGTTGCCTATGGTGTGCTCTTCTCTCTCAAGTGTAAAGGAAGCAGCGTTGATAATTTTCGTGTCTCTTTCGTAGGATACCCTGTCGTTCAGAGTCGAAACGCGGAAAAATGTTTAAAAATATATATATACAACAGATAGAGAGAATATAAAAGAAAGGAAGAGCCATGTATATTGTACTTTTTGGTGCCTTCTGGTACGACGAACCGCTCGTAACGATCAGGGGCGTTCATGGTGCTTTGCCCTTCTGTGTACTCTGTCTTTCTTCCTCTCCAACAATTCGACCTGCCTCTTAGCCCTTTGCTGTAAGAACTGCTATAAATATAAGACAACAAATTAACAATAAAAAAAGTAAATTGCATATAAGTACCCTGTACCTTGGTTATTTTCATTTTAGGGGCTCAACTTTAAAATGTCCCACTTTATATCTATTTTTTTAAGAAATATACATTTAAATCCAATTACCGTTAAACTAATGTTACATTGAAGAATAAATTATAAAAATGGCCATATTTTGATTCCCTTTTGTGAGTCCAGATCTGCGCCCCACAAGGACGTGTCCCACAACCTCCCACAGTATATCCCTCTTGTGTATTAGGAACATCTCACGATAATAGTACCAAAACTGATGACATCATTATCGGGAGATGTCCCCAATACACAGCAGAGATGTGTTGTGGGACTTTATGGAGTGCAGACCTGAACTCCTCTTTTGTCACTATTCATCTACCTTTGGACTTCGGACACAAATCATCAATGATTAATTAAATGCACCTTGGTGTATTTATTGGAAATTGGCTTCGGTCAGGACAAGCCCATGCTTACACCGTCCCAACGGTCTCTTCCAATCTTTCATCGAGAATATCTCCATATAAAATAAAACACATGAGTAGGGAGATATTCCCAATGCAAGGTTGTAAAGGCTACTTAAACGGGGCATTGCCGGAAGCCAAACTCTATTTATTGAGCTCAGTTTGAAATGAGCACAAATACAAATATATAATATCTACCAAAAAACAAATACAAATATATACAATATAAATACATACAAAGTAATACAAAATACAAGATTTTGCACTCTATATATTTGTAGTCCTTTCATGCGTAATCTCACTTTTGAACTCTTACTTTGCCGTCACTAGTTTGTATCTAAAAGTCCATCGGTATAAGAAAGTAATCATTTTTTTATTTTATCCATTGTGGAGCGTTAGAAATAATATAATCATTTTTTAATTTTATCCATTGTGGTGTGTGTACGTGTGTGTAGAAATTCAAGTACTAAAATGATACATTTGAAAGTTGGGGATCTTAAGATTACCCTTAAAAGTAAGGCTGTAACTTGGGTCGGGTTAGCCCAAACCCAACCCGAAAAAAGTCGGGTTGGGTTGGGTCGGGTTGATGCTCGGGTTATGATTATGGTTGAAATTTATGAACCCGACTTTAATTCGGTTTGGGTTAGGGTTGATTCCTTGGGCAACTCGACCCAACCCAAACCCGACTCTATAGTATATATCATATATAAATATATGTTATATATATTGATCATACATTGATTTGTTTAGATACATGATAGTTGTATAGCCACTGCCACATACTATCATTTATTTCATTGAAGATAATCACTTCACTTAATCCTAATTGGAAATACTAAAACCTTGATAACATATTTTATGTTTTTTGAATATTTTATTCTTTATCTCCTCTGTGTTGTTTGTCACCCATAGCTTACTGCCCATAAAAGATCTATTATAATTTATAAGTCATCGTAATGAAAATTGAGTTAAAATCTAAGATTAAGAAGTTCTACAAGATTTTAAGGGATGGGAAGAAGGCTAGGTTGGACCCAACCTAAGCCCAGCCCAACCCAAAGTTGACTTTGGGTTAGGTTGGGTTGGGTTAGGGTTAAAGGAATTTAGTTAGGATTAGGGTTAAGGTTGGGTAGGTCAGGTTGAAGGTCGGGTTGGGTTAGGGTTAGGGTTGGGCTAGGGTTGGCCTCAACCCGATCTAACCCAGCTCTACTTGCAACCCTACTTAAAAGTACAAGGTACTTATCATCAACTCTCTAATAATAATAATAATAATAATAATAATAATAGAGAGTTGGGAACAAATCTAGCCTTCAGCATGGCCTTAGAGGATTATGGGTTTGGTGTATGGACTAGTGGGCCACACCAGTTGTAAAGCCCATATGGGTAAGCAAATGGATAGGTTTTACCTAAAATCAAATGGATTTGATTGTAACCAAGTAGGGATCATATTCCAAATTCTTGGTACCGACGTTAAAAGTCAACCTTGGTTGGCTTTCGTGGAATTGACCTTTAACTTTCCTTTAGAGATGACAACTTAACCAGTCCCCATAGGGCTCTAACCCTCTCTGCCCAATTGGGGTAGACTTTGATTGGGTTTGAGGCAAGTTTTGAGTTGTAACCGGGGACCAGGCGAGGATGGTATTTTTCCACCCTAGCCCTACCCTGGCCCAAAACCCGCCCCAACTAAAAGTGTGTCTTTATAAAATAACGTTTAATATATATTATACTATATTACATAGTTGTAGGTGAGTTTCAAAGAAATAAAAAGTCAATTTGTAAGTATGATCAGAGAGGAACGAGGCAAATTCGGGGGTCCTCATTCCCCACAAGAACGAGGATGGGGGATTTCTAGCCCCATTGAGTATGGGCGGGGACATGACAGGTATCTTGAGTTTGAGTCGGGACGACAGGACAACAAAACTCGACCCCACCCCTTATGGTTGTCATTCCTATTTGCCCTAAAATAAACCCCAAAAAATACTTTGAGTATGTAAAGTTTTGAACCCATGTGCCCATGGTTAAAAATACCATGGTCTCTGATAAGTAATGCAATTTCTTCAAAAAAAAAGTAATGTAAAGTGTAATTTATATTTACAAATCTTAAATTATAATGACAAGTTTTGAACTTTATATTATCATTATTGAAATCAATTCTAAACATCTCATGATTGTTATATTATTATTATTATCATCATCATCATCATCATCATGTTGTTGTTGTTGTTGTTATTTATGATGTTAAGAGCAAATGTTTGGGATCATATCACTTTGACCTATTCTTTTTACATGCCCTTGCTTTTGCATGTGCTCTTACAAAGACCCCTTCAACTTTCACAGATTTAAATCCCCCAAATTATCTTTCTCAATGATTTATGATTTGATTATCTTTCTAAGTATAATATTGAAACCCCCAGTTGTTCTAGTAGATCCTTGTAGTTTTTTTTGTTCAATTCAATATTCAAACAAAATGGTAGAGGTTTCTTTCCACTAGATAATAATTCAAGGTTTGTTTGGTTTCAACTTAGCCATAAATTGAAACAAGCACGAGAAAAATATTTAATTATTAATTAAAGGGCAAATTTCTTAAACTACTCCTAAGGTTTAGAAAAAAAAGACTAACTATACCCCTACTATTTCAGTATTATCTTAAAGTACCCCTACTAATTATGACAATTGGCGCATAGTTCCCTTCCCATTAAGTCTCAGTCCCATACCATTTACAAGTGACTTCACATGTTTGATTTAATTTTAAATTATACTCAAAATACCCTTTTCGACAAAGATCACCGTCTTCTTGACTCAAACCAGCGGTAGCGGCTAACCTTCCAACACTCTCTCTCTCTCTCTCTCTCTCTCTATATATATATATATATATCCCTCTCTCTCTCTCTCTAAAGAGGGTATAATGCATAGATGGACATATAAGAACTTCTACATTAAAATGAAAAGGGGGTGGGGGTCTTTGCTCGGGTTGTTTGGAGTTGAAGGCTTGTTTTGATTAAAGATTCTTTTTTTTATTCAGTGGATTGGAATGTAAGGCTTGACTTCAATTTTGTAATTCCCAATTGAAATTATTCTTTTTTTTTTCAAATCTTGTTGCCTTACGGTGTTCTTAGTTTTAAGCTCATAAGTTGTGAACTTGTTAAATGGGTCTTTTTCATAGCTGATTTGTACTTTTTTGATGGAAAACCAAATACAAGGAAAAGGATTTTGTTAATAAAGCAAGGTTCAAGAAAAAGGTGGAAGCGACACCACTAATCCAAAGATTGAAAGGTTGGGAACTGAAGAGCCCGTCTTGAATGATTTCACATCAGCTGGACCTTCGGATAATATGGGATTGGCTTGAGAGGAAGAGGTGGTCCCTTTGTTGAATTATTCTTTATGCGATACTCCGCAACATGATTATTGTTCGGTGTTCTTTTTGGAGTTAATTGAAAGCAGAGCAAGAGCACTCGTCGTTCCCAACGAAAACAATGATGACCAATACTTTTACTTGTCAGCTTTCTTATAGACAATGACGATCAAAACCTCGTCGACCAAAACCTCACCATCATTTTCAAACGATGTCCAACAGCGTCTTCAACATCACCTCACTTTCAATAAGGTATCAAAAGTTTCATTTTGAAAATTTAATGAATGATGGGCAAAATAGTCTTTTTAATTCTTCCGTTAACGAACGCTAACGGTGGGGAAGATTTATTCAATTGTTAGAAATAGTATGGATACTTTAAGAAATACCGAAACAATGGGGGAATAATTAGTCAATTTCCTAAACCTTTGGGGTATTTTAAGATTTATGGTGCATTTTATTGATATTACTACATAACTTAAATATGGATGACCAGATGATAAAGTTCGATGTCCTAGAGAGATAACTTATAATGTACAACACAAGTAACAATATTCAAATCCACTTATCTAATATGTGTATTTTAATTATCCAATGCGGGTATATTCAAGAATAGTATGTTGTGTGTTCAATAAACCAATCAAGTAGCCCACACTTCACTTAGACTTATCAAAAAACTAGCTCAAATTCTTAAAAATTTTATTTACTTTCTTTAGGTAGTTAGACTCCAACCATATTGGAGAAAAAACCATTATTCTGTACATTTGGGCTCATTAGACTCATACAAATAAATGGTAGGGCAACTATACCAAGATTATACTAGTATTTTTTTCACCTTTTTATTGTCCATTTGCCAAATTTTATCTTTCCTTTCATTTGCAACTAAGAGGTTGAAAACAATGCAATTTTCAAGAATCGGCAAAGGGAGATGTCTCTAATATATCTTACATGTTATGCTTCAAGTTAACATTGCCAAGGTTGGTCAAAAAAGCCATTATAGTGCCTAAAGAAATAAAGAAAATTGTGTGGATTTGGCAGAATAAGAGGTCGGAAGTAGTGATAGTGCTTTGAAAATGATGAGTAGAACCCAAGAATAAAAGTAGTGGATTAGTGTGAAAAAGATTGGGAAATTAAATCCAATCTTCCCCATCACCTATAAACAGAATTTTAACAAATAATTAGATTATTAACATAAGCCAAAGTATAAAGAGCTCTCAGTCTACATGTGATGGAATGGTCATTGGGAACTATTACTTGTCCCATAGTCCCCTTTATTGGCAACACAAAATATTAAAAGAATGTAAAAAAAAATACAAATATACAAACCAACTTGTGAGTCATGATGGCAACCAAAAAATTGAAGGTCATTGCCACAACAGGCCCACAAAGTCGTTGTTGTTGTCATCTAGCCCTTCTTATGTTGCAAGCTCATTGTAGAGGGAGCTTTGTAGTTCCTCTAATGCTTGACTTAGTATATCAAATTTTTGTTTAATAAAAAATAAATTTAGAATTTCAATACCAAAAGAAGCCATATAATGCATATATGATATTAAGGTAATAAAACAAAGTAAATAATTTATAATAAGGGAGGGGAGACATATCTATTACCTTGATCTAGAAATATAAGAAAAATGTATATATGTAAAGTTGGAAACCAAAACAAAATCGGGTATGAAATTATAGAATTACACAACCTTATTGTTTTCTTATATGGATAAACTCAACCCCAAATAGTTGGGATTAAGACTGAGTTGAGTTGTATAGAAAACTCAATGAACTAGTATTAAATGATGTGACATTCCATGCAATTAAAAATAAAATCAATGGTGATTCTCCATACAAATGAAACAATCATCAATGAGAAGATAACATAAAATGAAGATAATGAGTTCTCCAAATAATCATTGCATCAATAGCCAATGGATCGATGTAGGCTTAGGTTATCAATATCGTTGACCTTTCATAATATAAAGTATTATAGTTATTGAGTGGAGTTTGACCTATAATCATCGGTATTTGAACCATCATTTAAAAATATCATCTGATAAACTTGGGTAGGATAGTTAATATAATAGCAATATCCAGTGACATCAAATAATTAATGGTGTTGCACCATTTCGATTTATGAACGAATGAAACACTATTAATCCTCCTCACAATCTTCATATCATAAACTTTGATTAATCAAAATTTTGGAATGTGGGGTGAGATATGAGGAGGAGATCAAGATTAAGATAATATTAGTATAGCAATTAATGCAAATTTAATTGGAAAGTTAAGAGAAAAATAGATTAATCATTTGATTAGTGGAGTAAGAGTTGTCATCATGAATTCATCGAAATGTTAGGAGAAGATTCAATCATCGTGTTATTATTACAATTGCACTAATATGCCTTTCATATGAATCATTTGCTATCCAATGACTAGACCATCGATCCTACTTGTATATAACCATTGTTTTTTATGTTGCTTAGTTCTCACAAATTTGATTTGATACTCAAATATAATTTTGTATTAAAATTTCAAATAAATGGAAATTTTTGAAATTATAGATAAATTTAAATTTATTTAAAAAACTATTTATTTGAATAAATATACATTAGGACATTTGGTTTGTGGGCCACCAAATGAACCCATTAGTTGTTAGATAGGAATCACGGGGGTAAGAATAATAAAGGAATGCAAATCCTTAGATTTGTCCTACCTAACTTAACCTAAATATGATTCTATAAGATTAATTTGAAAAGAGTACAAATGCAAATACGTAGAGTGTAAAACCTTGTATTTTATATTACTTTATATGTATTTGAAATGTACACATTTGTATTTGTAGTCCTTCCAAATTAAGCTATACTAACACTAGTGTCTTATTGTCAAATTTTGCATATTTAAAAGTATTGGAAATAAAGATAATGTATTAACTTGGTTTACCCAACTTGCCTTCCATTACTAACATTGAAAAGAAATTTCCTAATCCCTTAATATATGATACCACTAGTTATCGATAAGCTCAATTGCAATACGTTGTGTACATATGTAGCTCTTGTAGGTTTAGAATTAGAAAATCAAACCCTTATTGCTAATATACAAGTTTCACTATTGTAATACATTTTATCATTTCCCAACTATATTCAAACCTAATAGACAATATACCTGCATTAACATGACAATGAAGCCATATTATACTATTATGTTATGTAGTTTATCTCATCTAGTTGTATTCAAATTTAAGTCATTTAGGCTATAAAGGATGAAAGGCATGAAACACAAATAAGTAAATGTGAATTGTCATTTGTCTATTGGAATAAAAAGTTTATTTCTCAAACCCAAATGGATCAATTTGTTAATTGGGTTTTAGGCATCAATGAAGTGGACAAATTATAAGAAAGCCTTGCCTTAGTGAGGTGGACATGATCAATTCAAAACTCATTCATCATAGTTTTTCATTTTTCAATGTTTAGAGCAATAATATCCACTGTGTACAACAAACTGAACATGGTTAATCACCTTCATTCAACTCCTAATAACATTTAATCTTTTATAATGCAATAAAAAGTAGTTTCTATCTCTTAAACATGAAGTGAAATGCTTTCATTGCCAAAATATCTTTTCAATTTCAAAAATCAATAGTTTACAATTCATATCCATTCTAACTTGATTATGGAACAACTTCACGTAGTTCTATGAGAATTTCTGACAAAAGTCATTGTTGATAGTGTAATTTCTCAATGAGTCTGGTTCTTAAACATCATTTTGTTCGTCATCAACAAATACATGGTTAAGGAGGATGGTCTGAATTTGTATGAATAGTATTAATTTGAAAAAAGGGATACATTCATTTGACATGGAAGGAAATTGGAATGAGTAGTGATCAGTTTTGCCTTATTATCTTTCAGTTAATTTTTTCTGAATTTGTTGCTCTTGAAGAGGACATGCATCACAATTTTAGTTTATTTATTTATTTATATTAGTTATTATAAACAATGTATTGTATCATGGAGTTATTAACTAAGCTCAATTTTCATAGTCCATGGTAATTCTATATTTATGGTTCTTGTATAGTTTGTAACAAATTCTATTTTGAATGTATGAACAAAATTGAGCATAATGATTCAACTTTTCTAGCTAGTCATAGTATTTATTTTGATTTCTTTTATAAGTGAAAAATAGCTACAATTTTTTATTTGTTTGATGATTTTACCTTACTCCACAACCTTATATTCCAAGGGAAAATGTAAAAGAATGATATTTGGAGGGAGAGGATATTAGAGGTTAAAGAGGACTAAGAGAGGATGCCTAACAAAAAATGAAACAAGATGTGCATTACAATCGTATTGCTTCTTTGAACCTAAAATACAAAGTATAAAGTATTAACTGATGTTGTAATCTTAGTATCAATTGGGTGAAGGCCTAAGAAATATATAAAGTGAAAAATAAGCCGTGGAGATAAAAAGTGGAACTACTAATTTGAACATGAAACATTACAAAAATTACAAACATACTATAATGAGTAAATAAAAAGAACTGAGGGGTGTCATTGTGAACAACAAAGTACATATAAAAATACATAGTTTAGGTGTTATCATTTTATAACAACCTAAACCAATCCCAACCCAAATATAAATTGGACCAAATTTCAAAATTCATAATCAACACAATTATAATTTAATTGGGATACAAACAAAAGAACTAGACTATAAAAACATTACCAACTTTAAGATCCAATTGAACTGCATACATATATAAAATGTATTTTTTTTCTAATGAATTTGAATTGAATGCAAACTCTGAGGTCGATGAGCAGAGAACAAAAAATTGACACTACTATGTAGAGTATTATGCATTTAACCAAGTGAGTGGTGAATTGGTTGGCATGTTAATTGGGAAGTCCTAGCAAAGACGGAGGTTCAAATCCCACTATTACCATCTACATTGAAAAGTTAGTGTGTTGTGTTAAGTATAAGAAAAATATATAAAAAAGTGGAGTGTGATGCAATTCAATATATATTTTTTCCCAATGTTCAAATATCAATATGATACATTAAAGAAAATACAATATGCATGATACACCAAATACAAGATGTATTGTATAGTATCTAAAGATATGAGCATGAGGCACGAGTTAAACAACACAATGTCATTGCAGAACCTATAACGGAGGTCATAAATGCCACTAAAAGTTATACTGGTAGTCATGATCATCACAAAAAGAAAAAAAATACAAATAATTTATGTCAAAATAGCTTTTTATTACTTTTTTTGAGAAGCAAAAAAAATAAAAAATAATATATTTTATATATTTTTGAATGTCCTTAATGGTAAGTGATAACTGTAAAATTGATACATTAATGATCTATCAAACCCATTGATCTAACAAATTTTGGATGTATCTTGTAATGATTTTTTAGTAGATTTAAAACTCAAACATCATTTTATTATAATGTTTCGTACAAATTATTGAAATGAACATTCTTTACGTGTTTATTCCTCATTCATATTTATTTTAGCATTATATTTAATGTCACTGATGTAGTTGTGGGATTTATGAAGCCCCCTACAAACATTTGGCCCACTTACATTAAAACACCTGTCATTTCAAAGATTTAAACAAAATGGGCACGTGTCAAAATCTGCTTAGTGGTAGTTCAAGAAAAGAGCCCACTAACATGCAGAGTGAAGCCCACCACCATGCAAAGTTGTGAGAAGTGAGAAGCTCCCACTTTCAATCATTTTCTAAAAAAAAAGAAAGTTGTGCTATTAATTACTTTTAACTACTTTTAATTAATTAGTTAATTATAGATATTAATTACTAATTAATTACTGTTAATTACTTCTAATTAAATAATTTTAGCTCTTAATTACTAATAATATTTACTAGTATTACTTAAGTATTTATAATAATTAATTAGTAATAATATCGCTCATTATTAATTTAGAAAAAGAATTACTGCTAATACTTATTTGTTGATAATTTATTAATAACAATATTGCTCATTATAAATTCAAAATGATAATTAATAAATATTTTCATAATGGTAATTAATGAATCAGAAATAATCATTTTATATTTATATTAAATCATATTAATTATTTTGAAAATAAACATTTAATGGTAATTATTTATATTATAATTATTATTAGAAATTATAATTCATACATTTATATGAAATAATTATTTATATTATGTGCAATTATAATTAATAATAATATATTAATGAATATAATTATATTATTATTATTATCAATAATTATAATTAATTATTACTAATACTAATGATGATAATTATTACTTTGAAATGTTAATTAATTAAAGATAATTAATAAGTATTTTAATAATGTTATTATTAATTGGGATATAATCATTTTAGATTAATTATTTTATAAATATATAATTAGTGTTACTTATTTATATTATTATTATTACAAGCAATTATAATTAATACTATTATTATTCTCCAATAAATATTTCATTTAGTGAATGTTAAATTATAAAACTTTCAATTATTCAATATTGTTAAAATTAAAGAACTATAAAAGCAAATACTAATAATAATACTTTAATATTACTGGTTTCAAAATCAATACACACATAATAAGAATATATTATTAGTTAATAATAAAAATAATATACTTATTATTATTATTATTATTGATTTCACAATTATTAATATATTATTAATCTATTAATAATACTGATTATTATTAAAAAAAAATTACTTAAAATTATTTGCTGAAATTACTGGTTTTAATTCAGACAAATAATTAATTATTAATTATTAATTTCTTAAAATTATTATTTATAGAATAAATTTCATTATTCTTTCATTAACGACCTTATTTTTGAATAATTGCTTTTTTGTGTTCAATACATTTTTTACAAAAATCCAAATAAATTTTCATTTGCAATGCGCCATTTTATTTTTCTCCTATTTTAGTTTTCCAAAAGATAAAAAAAAATAAATTAATGTTATTTACTTATTTTTGTCAAATTATGCATTTATCAAGTTGTTGTAATTGATGATGACATTGATGATGAGTCAACTTTCTGAAAGAGGGGTACTAATAATAATTAATGACTTCTAATTAATTAATTTCAGCTATTAATTATTAATAATAATAACTCACTGATAATTATTAATTACTAATAATAATTACTTCTAATACTTAATTATTGATAATATTTCTCATTATTAATTTGGAATGATAATTAATAACAATTTTCATAGTGGTAATTAATAATTCAGAAATAATAATTTTATATTTATATTAAATCATATTAATTATTTTGAAAATAAATGTTGAATGTTAATTATTTATATTAGAATTATTATAAAAAATTATAATTCATACATTTATATGAAATAATTAATTATATTATTATTATCAGTAATTATAAGTAATACTTATATTAATTAATATTATTATTATCAATAGTTATAATTAATTATTACTAATAATAATGATTTTTGATAAAAAATAATTACTGATTATAATTACTTATTGATAATTAATTCCTTAATTGTAATAATGATAATTATTACTTTGGAATGTTAATTAATTAATGATAATTAATAATTATTTTAATAATGTTAATTATTAATTGGGATATAACCATTTTATATTTATATTAATTCATATTATTTTTTTATAAATATATAATCAGTGTTAATTATTTACATTATTATTATTATAAGTAATTATAATTAATACTATTATTATTCCCCAATTAATATTCCATTTAGTGAAAGTTAAGTTATAAAATTTTAATTATTCATTATTGTTAAACTAAAAGAACTATAAAAGCAATTATTATTTCAATAATTAACTAAAAAATCATAATTATAACAAATTAAATACTTCATAATAAAAATAATAATAGTAATATATTACTAATTTCAAAATCAATACACATAATAAGAATATATTATTAGTAAATAATAGTGATAATGATATACATATTATTATTATTGATTTTTTAATTATTAATATATTATTAATCTATATTACTCAATAAAGACCTGGAATAAAAAAATATTCAAATTACCTCTAAATGAATGAACTAAAATTCTATGAGTATTCTAATTGACTTGAATTTGACACATCAACATGCCCAAAATTATAATTTCAACCTACATTTTGTATTTCTATCTCCCAATTCCCATAATTCAAACATACTATTAGGTTATGTTTAGGTTTCCCTACCTTTTTTCCTAAAGATAAATTCTAAGTAGTCTATGTGCATTGTGGGGAACTTAGACTTAAAATCCATAATCATGATCGACCAAAAGAAGCGTTGTCACCTAACTTGGAGGTGACTTCCATACTCATAATGGTCCTGATGATGCGCAATTTGGCAGCTCCCAGCTGGTAGGTGACTCAGATGCCTGGCTGAATAATACCTACCTGGAATGTGGCTTGGACGCCTAGCTAAATGGTTCCTACCTATAAAGTGGCTTGGATGCCTAGCTGAATGGTGACGAGCTGGAGAGGTGGCTCTGATGCTTAACTGAGTGGTGATGAGCTAGAGAGGTGGCTCTGATGCCAAACTGAGTAGTAACAAGCTGGAGAGATGGCTCTGATGCCTAGTTGAGTGGTGACGAGCTGGAGAGGTATCTCTGATGCCTACTTGATTGGTGACGAGCTAGAGAGGTGGCTCTGATGCCTAACTGAGTGGTGACGAGCTGGAGAGGTGCCTCTGATGCCTAGCTGAGTGGTGATGAGCTAGAGAGGTGCCCTCTGATGCCTAGTTGAATGGTGACGAGCTGGAGAAGTGGCTTTGATGCCTAACTGAGTGGTGACAAACTGGAGAGGTGGCTCTAATGCGACCTGCAAGGAAACAATGTCAGAGTGCCCGGGTTGCTTTACCCAGGGTGGGCACTCCGATGCTTAAGTTAGCGAATTAGAGATTTTAAAATAATTAAATGTGAGAGAGCCGGAGAGCTGCAAGAACTAAATTGCGCATCTACCTGGGTCGTTGACGCTCTTATATAGTTGGGTTGTCGTGGGTCTCGCAAAACGCTCTCGGAATCCTCGGCCCACGACGTAGGGGTCCATTCCGCTTTGGTACCGGTACTGACGTTTATCTTGATACTTTTTCCGATGTTGCTGGAAGAATCCATTGGGATAAATTGAAAAATAAAATTGCAACTAAAGTTGGGATGACCTTTCGATCGTTTCCCACAGACAACACCAATTGATGATGTGTGATTATTTACTCACTAGCATTCAAGCACTAAAGTATTCAGCTCGCATCCATAGTATAGTATTGACTTAAGCATCGGAGCGACCTCGCTGGGTTAGCCACCTTGGGTTCTCTGATCTACTATTTTGCAGCTTGGTCCAGCTCGCCGCGCAACTGGAGTTTGGATCGTCTTCCAGCTAGGAGTATCTAGATCATGCTCCATCAGGTCCCATTATTTTCCTGCGTGGCTTCATCTCTTACTTCATCTGACAAATCCTGAGGCCAACGCCTTATCCCGATTAGCGAGCAAGCAGCAACACTATGAGGATCGTGTACATAGAGGACTTACCTCGGCCTAGCATTCTCGGGAGGGGGGGTGCAAAAGAGGTCACTCCTGTAGCACAAGTAGAGCCAAGTTTGATTGATCCACTCGTGAGTTATTTGCTTTATGGGACCCTCCTTGCAGAATGCAATGTGGCCCGAAGGGTAGAGCATCAGTCGGCTAAGTACGTCATTATAGACAGACAGCTGTACACGAGATCCTTCACACTCCCCTACTTGCACTGCTTGTGACCCTCAGAGGCTGAGTTCGTTCTCTGCGACCCCAATGAAGGCTTGTGCGGTGGACACTTGGGGGCAGGGCTCCCGCCCAGAAGGTGTTACGGCAGGGCTACTACTGGCCCACGATGAAGGCAGATGCACTCGAGCTCGTCAAGAAGTGCGATAAGTGTCAGAGGCACGCTAACATCCACCACCCACCTGTTGTCGACCTGACATACCTCACCAATGGCATACTTGGCCCATTCCCGCCAGCGACAAGACAGAGGAAGTTTATGGTCGTGGCAGTAGACTATTTCACGAAGTGGGTGGAAGCTGAACCTCTAACAATAATCACAACCCGCAACGTACAAAACTTCTTTTGGAAGAACATAGTGTGTCGATTCGGGCTACCTCGGGTACTCATCTCTGACAATGGGAAGCAGTTCAAGGATATAAAATTTAAGAATTGGTGTGCTGAAATGGGAATTCAGCAAAGTTTCACATCGGATGGCACACCCCAGGCGAATGGGCAAGCGAAAGTCACCAACAGAGCCATACTCCGCGGACTGAAGGTTTGCTTAGCTCGAGCCAAAGGATTGTGGGTAGACAAACTGCCCAATGTACTCTGGGCCTACCAGACCACCATCAAGACTGCCACAGGTGAGACTCCTTTTAACCTCACTTACGACGCAGAAAGCGGTGATCCCAAGAGAGATTGAGGTGCCTACACTACGCTTGGAGGCCTACGACGAAGAGACAAATGATGACGAGCTCCGTACTAACGTAGACCTGGTGGAAGAAGTACGAGACCTAACATACATCCGGACTGCAGCTTACCAACAGAGAGTAGCTCGGTACTATAATGCCCAGGTCAAAAAGCGACACTTTTGCGCCGACGACCTGGTTCTTTGGAAGGTTATGGTACCTGATCCCGGTGTCGATAAGCTCGGACCGAATTGGGAAGGTCCATATCAAGTAAGACAGGTATATGGGGAAGGTACGTACGAGCTCGAGACTCTGGAAGGGAAGCAAGTACCTCAAGCATGGAACATCGACAACCTAAGAAGATACTACTTGTGATCACTAAACTGGAGGGAGAACTGCGAATCACTTCCAGAAGCCTAAGGGCCATGATGCTGAGCTGATATAGGACCTCGACACTACGATAAGTCCTAGTCGCCTCTTCGGCATGGGCAGAGAAGTCCCAATCGCCTCTTCGGCATGGGCGGATAAGTCCTAGTCGCCTCTTCGGCATAAACAGACAAGTCCTAGTCGCCTCTTCGGCATAGGCAAACTGGTTTTCATGCCCAAGGGATAGACAACTCGGGCGCAAACCTTACGGCATCTAGCCCACCTTGGCATATAACAACGGGTTGATCCTATTTGAGGTCAGGCCCGACGGCTCGACACTAAGGGATAACCGACACTCAAGCGAGTAGTCCATGCGCAGACAGGTCGGGTTTATATCCTACAATGTCCGCCCACCTCAACGTACAATATGCAAAGTTACCCCTACTCGTAGTCCAACTCGTTAGCTCAACAGTTCGGGGTAATCAACACTTAGAAAAAATATACTTTGGTTATCCTTACTTGTAGCTCAGCTCGTTAGCTTGACAGTTTGGGACAATCAAAATTGACAATTTTTGCTCTTATGTGGTCTAGTTCGCCAGTTCGAGAGTTGTTTACACTTGAAAATTTTTGCACAGAGAGTCAAAATGCTTATATTTCATTGATGTAAAGTTTGAGTACAAAAAAAAAAGAGAAACTTCCACTATGAACCGAGCTCAGAGGCTCGAGGTATACAATATAAAGGATCATGAGGATTTTAGTCATCTCGAGGCTCCTCGCCCTTGTCCAAGGCTTAGGTAGGAGGATCCGTCTTCATGCAGCTCTCACCAGCACCGGTCTCCTTGACGTCATCGAACAGGTCGCTGTCACTTTCTACTTCGGAGTCCAGATCTTCAGCAGCTTCGGCGACCATTTCCTTTGTGATTCTTGAGGTAGTTATGGCTTTAAGATCGAGCTCGGGGAACTCACGTCGGGTCAACCACCTACTAAGCTTGAAGCCTTTGTGATAGCTCGCCGTCCCCACCTCGACCATCTCCCTCCGGTACTCCACCGAAGCCTTGTATTCCTCGATGGACTTAACCTTAGCCTCCTCCACTGCTTTAAGGAGTATCCCAGTCCGCTCCTTTACATGAGCCTCGAGGTTCTCCACATTCCTCTTCAGCACTGCCTTCCACTCCGCGAGCTCCTTCTTCTTGGACATCAGCAGCGTGATCAACTCTTTCTTAGCCCGCACATCCTTTTTCAATTGGTTGTTTTCGCTACGGGCTAAGTTAAGCTTGGTGTGAGCCTTGTGGGAAGACTCCTCAGCTGCAAGGACCCGCTTCAAATTCACCTCGCACTGATAAGTCAAGGCATGGATAGCGGAGTTCACATGCCAAGAGAAGAGAACAAGCGTCAGTACATGAGAAGCTAAGTACAAGATCGAATAAGATAAGTCAAAACTTGCCACCATGCAGTGGGTAGCCGCTCAGGCTCCGAGTTGAGAAACCGACAGTTCGGCCCAGCCAGCAACCTCCTCGGCATACACCGCACCTTTGCTCTTGAGGAGGCCGTATTTCAGAGTCAGAATGCTCCGAGCTGCATCATCGCTGCCTGAAGAAGCTGCAGCTGCAAGGGCAGGCTCCGAAGACATCGCCTCCTCGGCCACGCGGGGTGGGGAGAGCTTCCTAGATTCCTCCTCGACCAAGTCAATCACAGGAGGTTGCTCGGCGGACGATGGCTGCTCAGGCTTTGGAACGGCAGCCGATGGAGACTCAACGCAAGCTCTTTTCAAGGCTCGCTTCTTCTTCCCCTTCTTCACACTCCCGAAGAGTTCAGTCGTGGGGATGTCCATGATAGCTGCAACAAAAAACAAACTATCAGAAATAGTACTGAAATAAAACAAAGGAAATACAACAAATGACGACCTACCAGGACTCAGACTGGTCTGCACGAGCTTCTCCTCGGTCACATAGTCCACAAACTTCAAGCTGAGCTCCGCCCAAGATCGGAGCGCCTCCCTTATCTTCAGGTCCAACTTGACACCGGGGTCTTGGATGGGCGTCCTCCAATGGGTCGGGAAAGGCCACCCCTCAGTGTTGTGGACCACAAAGTAACGCCTTTTCCAGGTCGGGACCTTGTTCGGGAGCTCGTGCAAGAGCTTGTAGCCCGGACATGGTGACAGGTAGTAAGTTTGCCTGCGTTCGGGCAGAACACAGGATGAGTTCCTTTTAATAGAAAGAATGGAGGAGAAGATGTCGAGGTCGAGAGGAAGGTCGTAGTCGTGAAAAAGGGAGATTGTTCCTACTACATTACGGATGGAGTTCGGGTGCAAATGGTCTATGGTTATGTTGATCAACTTGATGACTTCGACTATCAAGGGGTGAAGTGGAAGACGAAGACCAGCTACGAGCTGTTCCTCGAAAATCACGATCTCGTCGTGTCCGTGCTCCCAAGGGAAGTTACCTAGGGGGATACTGTAGACTAAGTTGTTTTGAAGCTTATACCGGGCTACTAGGGACAGGAGCCTGTCTGTCGTCATCGTCGATGGGCCAAAGTTATCTAGCACCCGACCTCGATGCGAGGTGGAAGCCAGGTCACTAGAGGCCTCTTGCTCCCCCTGGGGTGAGTCCACCTCAGGAGGATCACGGATCGCATCCTGACCTGAAGTAACATCCTCAGTAGGACGAAGACTAGCATGACCGAGGTACCCACCTCGGCTCCAGCAGATTCGCCGCTTCCATCTAAAAGGCTATCGAAACTAAAGCTAGACATGGAAAGACATAGAATCGAAAAGGAGAGTTAGGGAAGACTCACCAAAGAGAAATCGAACTGAAGAAAGGAAGACGACCTCAGGAAGACACCGAACTGAAGGGCTTGAGCGCAACCTTAGATTGCGAATTATCAGACTTGTGGCGAAGAAAATGAGTCCCTTGCCCCTATTTATAGCTGCTGTGTCCGAGAATCAATGGTCGAGATCATAAGGATCCAACGACTCCTAGAAAAACCAGCTGCGCGGTCTCCGAGGTTGAAATCGGTTTAGCGTGTGTTTTGACGTCCGCGGAGTTCATAGATGGCGTGACGTCCGCGTGTAGACTAGACGCGACCTGGGTTATTCCTGGTTGAGCCGGGCGACCGAACAGGTCCGACCAATGATTCGCCCGACGAGCCGCCTAGACCTTGTGTCAAATCCACTTGGACTCGTCATGAACTCCCCGCACCGGGTCGAGACCCCTAGCTCGGGGAGTGGGGGGCAATTGATGAAGGGTGATTTGGCCCGACCTAGCGAAAAGGGGACACGTGGACACGACCTGACCAAGAGATGCCAGCTCAGCTTGACATGCCTAGTTCGCAACAATTGAGATCGAGTATTCAGTCACCTCGGTGTAGGGCCACCTCGGCATCGAAGCACTTCGGCATTCAATCCAGTTCGAAACTAAAGAACCGAAGTACCAGTTCGGGACCAACAACTCGAATCACCACGTAACTAATTCCCCCGTAACCAACTCCAGAGGTCTCTCCAGCGGAACCTGAATCCCAAATCCCTCGAGATCACGATGAGCTAACAGATCCCGACTTTTTCGAGATTACGATGAGGGCTCATCTCGACTCTGTCGGAGTCGGAAGTGGAACGATAAGCCTTATCTACTGCTCCTTCGGAAGCGAAACGAACTCTATCTCCACCCCCCGGATATCCCGGAGCTCTTTCGTGAGCTCCACGACTACTCCATTATATAAAGGCACTAACTCCAATGGCGCAAGGTACGCGTGATTTTTCTACTCTCTAGCTTTCTAGCTCTCTAAGCTCTTAAGCTCACATCAGATTATTGACTTAAGCATCGGAGCGACCTCGCCAAGTTAGCCACCTCGGGCTCTTTGATCATTTTCTTGCAGATTCACTTAGCTCGCCGTCCGACTGGAAGCCAGATCAACCTCTAGCAAGGAGTAATCAAATCACGCAACATCAGATTTGATTCTTATTGAAGAAAAGATGGAGGGAAGAGGGGTAAAACTGGGATTATAAAACAATTTGAAGGCCATTTTAATTTAAACAACCTCAAACATTTTTTTAACAAATGGCCTATTTGTGCTATATGATCATTTTATAAGATATATATAAGCAAATTTTGAAACTATACGATATATTTAAGTAGTTTTCTAAACATCGTAGGTATATATATAAGCAATTATTTGAAACTATACGATATATTTAAGTAGTTTTCTAAACATCGTAGGTATATATATATAAGCAATTATTCTTTAACAAAATGATGTTAAATTGTGAAATTGTCACAGTTTCACAACGAAAAAATTGGCACAACCACTTCCCTGAACGATCCCACTGATATTTGCCACGTGAAAGAGTGACATGGCTAATCCAAAGTCCAAACACACAATCATGTAAAAGATGCTTTTTGCGATGGCAACTATGCCACGTGGAAGATTACCGGGGCTCTCTAGATTTCTTTCTAAACGACCCGACCACCAAACCCTTGTTTCTTGTGTTTTAAACCCTAGAGCTCAAGGCTTTTGGTGTGGTCGTGCGTGCGACTAGAGAGGTTTACCCTACATCGTCTTTTAACCTACACGGATACTTTGCATCGACCGGTGTGCGAATAGGAAGGACCGAAGGTGCATTTCGCTCTAAAGGGGGCAGTGTATAGCTTCTTCTTTATTTTTATGTTTTATTTTTTAATTTTTGCGTTTTATGCTGAAACGATTGATTACAGGAGAAAACCCGCCTAAAAGAAAATACAACTTCAAAAAATCGAATCAAATCTTATGGCCTTTCACGTTGCTTGCCCAATTACACGGTTCGTTTCGTCTCAGTCAAACTCCCTTTTAAGTTTAACAGAACCCTCTCCCCCCCTCTCTCTCAGCGTTACTTGTTTTGTCTGATGCAGCCGAAAAATCTGTTTCTGCACGCTTGGGTTTCCGCGGAAGCTCCAGAGCGAGAAGGGTCGGAAGGATTTCTTGGAAGAGGTTTTTAGGGTCGAGGAGTTCTTGCGCGATCCGTGGTCGCTTAGGGCTAGAGAGAAGGACACAGTTCAGGTTTTGGTCCCTCGGATTGTTGTGCCCACTCCAGCGGTAACTCCGGTGACTGATGGGTTTGGAGGTGGAGATGAAGGGGAAGAGAATTTGTCGGCACAGTCGAAGCGGGCTGCAATGCACAAGAGGGCAGTTGCAGCGTCTTTGGCTGCCGAGGATTATGCTCGGAGGTTTGAAACCGGAGATTTGGCGGTGAGGTTCTTAAATTGTTGTTTGATGGTCAATTTCGGTATTTATTTTAATCTTTTTATATCTGGCATCTAAGGTGATGATAAAATAAGTTATTTCGTTATAATTTCTTCATGTAGTCGACTTTAATTGTTTTTAGTGCTGCTTGGGCTGTGAATAAATTACGACGATTAAAGTATAATGATTTTCTTTTAATTTCCATTCTATTGCAATTGTAGTTCTTCCTTTTCTTTTAGTTATTGGCAATATTTTTTTTTTCTCATTTTTCTTTACGAGAGCTACTTAATGCTTTTATCTGTTTTGATTGTATGAATATCGTTTGCGGAAGAACAATGCTAATTGGGTGGTTGACCGTTTAAGAATGCAAAGAATGAATAGATTTAAAAGCAATGTCGTGGGGGGTTATGATGCAAGGTAGTTTTTCATTTTACTATGTGGTTAGTAACTTTGGCCCTATTTTAGCTTGAAAATGGTTAATCTTCCCCCACCCCAACCCCACCCAAAGAAAAAAAAAGAAAGAAATTAAAAGAAGAAAAATAATATTTTATCTGACTCATAAAAAAATTCTTACCTGGATATCAAGGCTCTACATTTTTGGAGCCTTTTTTTCACCCTTGACGGCTTGCAGAGTAAATTCACTTGTTAAAACCTGTTTCTACTTTTGGGCTCCTTGTTCTTGCACTAGAAATAGGGGCAATTGCTTGATGTAATGGTAAAATCTTAGGCTGACAAACATGAGAAATGTGGATTCAAGTCTTTAAGCAGTCACTTTGTGCAAAAAATGCCAAAGGTTAGGTCTGTATACAATCCTTACCTCTCAAGGTCCCAGATAGCTGGGACCAACACTGGGTAATGGTATTATTTTTTTTCCATACGCTAGAAATATTTATTTGTTTGATTTTTGAAATCTCAGGATGCCTCTACGGAAAAAGTTTGGGATATCATTGGAGAAAACCAGAATTCTTCTACTGTCAAAGTGATGTGTCGCTTATGTTTTCAAGGTGAAAATGAAGGAAGTGACAGAGCAATGAGGATGCTCCCATGCAAAATTTGCAACAAGAAGTATCATAGGAATTGCCTGAAAAATTGGGCTCAACATAGAGGTCCCTTTTATTTTCCCAAATCTTTCCAGCTAGACGGTGTCAACATAATTCTAGCATGTTATAACATTGTCTTTATGTGGCTTCTCATGCAGATTTATTTCACTGGAGTTCATGGATCTGCCCCTCTTGCCGGATTTGTGAGGTGATTGTTTTTTATGCTTATATTGTTCTTTATGTTTATGTTTTGTACAATTAGAAAAAAATAATGATCTTTGTTTTGTACCTTAGAAAATTTTGTTTGGTGCGTGTGTTGCGTTCTCACTTTTAAAGATCAGAACAAAATTTCTGCATTGTTTCACCTCACTACAAAATTCTCTCTCTCTCTCTCTCTCCTTACTTTTTGATCTTGCACCAAAGCTTGTTCAATGGAATAAATCAAGAAATGATGTCCAGGTTTATGGGAAAATCTTGGTTTTGAGTCATGATGTAAGAAAATGCAGAACATCCAGTGCTGCACTAAGTTCCTTCAATTTTCAACTATGAGCAGCAGGATAAAATTCTTTCAATTATAACATAAAAAGAATGAAGAAAGAAACTGAGAACTCAAATTTCTGCTTAATTTGCTTGCTGTAGGTTCTTAGTGGCTTGTTGTAGAAATGGGATCATTCAAAGGCCACTTTCTTTCAGAGTCATTGAGTGATATTTGCAAAGAGAGATGCTGTAGAAGAAAATGAGATAGTTAGAAGAGTTCAGTTAAAGACACATCCCTACCCTCTTGGACTCCTTCTCCTAGTGTTTTTATCAAACTTAATTTTGATGGAAGTAGCATGGGTAATCTGGGTCCATCAGGTATTGGGGGTGTCTTAAGAAATGAGGGAGTGATAATTGCTCTCTTTTCGGGGCCAATTGGAATGGATGGTTCTCTTAGAGCTGAGATTTCAGCTGTTATTGAAGGAACTCAAAGGGTAATTGAACTGAATATCCCCAAATTGGTCATAGAAGGCGATTCTAAACTGGTAGTGGATTGGTTGAGAAATGATACTGCTAATTTTTGGAACTACAGCAATGAGAAGAGGAAATTTAATTGGTTAACCAAGAATGTTGAGGTGAAGATGAGTTGGGTTAAAAGAAGTGCTAACTCCTTTGCTAATGGGTTAGCTAAACAAGGGACATCTAGGGACTCTTTGTTTTGGGCTATCTTGTAATTGTTCTCTTGTCTTGTTGTTTTGGTTAGGTGAGATAAGAGAGTTTATCTCCCTCTTCTTGTACCTGTGTTTTTTCTCTCTAATTTTAATGAAATCTGCGAGTTATTGATAAAAAAAAGTCTTAAATAACCAATGATTTGTGGTTAGGGCTTTAAAACAAGTCTCCATTGACAAACTTAAAAGAAACAAGAAACAACAAAGTATAAAACTAATTCTTAATTGTATTGATTTGAACTGCATGAGTTATATAAATGATAAGATTCATGAATCAAATTATATGATTCAAACAAAAATCATAAGGTTCTCATAGAAAAGGACTCAGACATAAGATTTAAATCAAAACCCTTGGGTTCATGATTCAGATCATGAATCGTATCATAAATTGTAAGATTTTGACAACCATGCGAATGGGTTGGAGTGTGGTATCTGTGCTCTTTGTTCTTTCTAATATCTTCTCTGTTACCATGATTGTTGTGTATTTATTTTGTACTGATGCCAACTTAACATCTTTTATTTTTTATGCTGATGAAGAAAGAGTGGCGAAATTGGTAGTTATATATATTTGTTTTTTTTTCTTTTTTTTTCCTTTTTTTGCCTTTTGTTTTATTCAAAGATGAGGACATATGATGTTTTTGTCCCATGCTATGTCTGTACTGCATCCCATACACATACATCTAAGGTCTCCTGTTAAACACTGCTCTATAATGCCCAGACATGGACACACAGGAAGTGGGGATACGACTCTTTTTTTAATCAGAAACGATAACTTTCATTAGAGATGAATTAAACTGAAATACAGAAGCCAACCCTTATTAGAAAAGGTTGATCCAATAAACATCAAACATTACAACACTGCCCAGTAAAGTCTCTCCCTTACAGTCCCTTGTTTTGCTAGGGCATCAGAAAAACCATTTGCTGATCTCCTTATCTACTTGAAACAAACACCCACCTCCCTTGTTATGCTAAGTATTTCCCTTATCAGTTGTCTATATTGCCAAATTCCTAGCTGCCCTGATTGCATCCACCCAATTACCAATTTGGAGTCTCCCTCTATCTCAAATTCTCAATCTGCTGTAGCCCCATTGTTTGACCAGTTTTACACCTTGATTTCCTAAAATATGCTTTATATCTAGTTTTTGAAGCTAGACGTCATTTTTTAAGACCTATGTCTTGCCAAATTTAGTTAAGTTTCTAACATGGGCAGATCTTTTTACAGTATACTATGTTAAAGCATACCATTCTACAAAGTTTAGATATGTTAATGCTATAAAGTGCACCTACAAGTATCCATGCAGGATCCAATATTGTATTTGACACTGATATGTTAGGTCTGTACAGGAATCTGGGTATCTTGGCACTGCTACTTAAGCTGTGTACAACCTGATTTAACAGAACCTGTGCATTGTTAGAAAACCATGTAGTGGCACTAGCACAAACTTATTCTCCTTGTTTTAGGTATTTGAGGTTGGATTTGGATACATTTTTTATAGGTTCATCGTGTAAAGTACTTTCAGGTTCTAGGTTTTGGTAATGCACTTGCCAGGATTTAGGTTTTATAGCATTCTCTTTTGATGCATTAAAGTGCAATTTGCATTTAGCCACCCAAACACATGACATCGTGCATTTAACTTGGTAATGCATTAAGGTACATCTAAATTCTCCATCCAGAATTCATCTTAGTTTGGCTTTAATGATGTGGGGTTATTTATTCTAATTTATTTCCATTATCAACTTTTCATACTTGTGATGAATGCTGCAAATTGTTGGCAGCATACATGGTTTTATGAATGATATGCTTTCTTTGCTCCTATATTTAATGCATTGACAGTGATGAAGATATTAACTATCTGATGCATTCATTCTGGTGTTTCCAGGTGTGCCGCAGAGCTGGAGATCCAACTAAATTCATGTTTTGCAAAAGGTGTGACAGTGCTTACCATTGCTACTGTCAGCAGCCTCCACACAAGGTGGGTTGTTGAATTATTTTTCCTTGACTCCCAACAGAATGATCCAAATAATCACCCTTCTCTCCTTTTTTGTGATCCTGCAGAATGTTAGTGTTGGTCCTTTTTTGTGCCCAAAACATACAAGGTGCCACAGCTGCAGGTCCAATGTATCTGGAAGTGGCCCAAGCACGAGGTATTGATTTTTAATTCTAACACTGTTGCCTCAGGTGTTCTGAATATTAATGGTAATACCATGTGTCAGCCATTCATCCTCTCCTGCCCTTATATTTTGACCTTTGGCTGTTTCTTATCAATATAATCACCTTAATTATAAAAAGCAATGCAGCTTCCTATAAGCTTTGGAAAATCTTGTTCTTTTCAAAGAAGTTCTCTTTCGTACTATTTAAGCCATTGCTAATTATGATGGTATCATAAAACTGCATATGCATTTATGACATTCCTTTTTTCTTAAAAAAATGAAAGAATGTTCCTTTTAGTAAGTTAATAACTTACAATGTGAGATGTGATGAAATAAAAGCTCTGGTTTTTTATGTCTCTGTTAATGGTTAGTTCATGGGTACACTGAGCATGAAGCTCTTTCAGGGGGTGGGGGTGGGGAGTAAAATGTCATTGTTAATTAATGCATAGTTTTGTTTGCTGAAAAGATGTAGCTGACCCCACATAGTTGGGACAAAGCTTAGTTGAGTTGAGTTGAGCTCTATTAGCTTAAATGATGACAAATGAGTTGTTCATGAACTCTATTTTACGTCTTGTAAGGTTTATCATCTTTTACCTACAAGATATGGACTAATTTGTTATTCTTAAACATGCAGATGGTTTCTAGGGTATACTTTCTGTGATGCTTGTGGCAGGTTGTTCTTGAAGGGAAACTACTGTCCCGTTTGCTTGAAGGTATCCTTTTATTTGCTCCAAAAAAATAATGAACTTGTTGGCTTTTGCTTTTATTATTTTACTATTAAACAGGGTTTATTTTTTAATGCTGATTTCATTCATTGAATGATAAAACTTGGGATGTATGATCTATGGTGTAATTATGCTAGTGATAAATGGATCTTAATCTTGATGGGTGCTCCATGAGAAATCTTTGACTGCTAGGCATGTGGGGTGTGTTGAAAACTTGAGCCAATGGCAATTGGAGCCCATAAACCAGAGCCAATGACAATTGGAGCCCAAAACCAGCCCAACATACCCTTCAAGCAACTCATAGGTCGCTCCTAGCTAATCGCTTCTCAGCCCTCTCCACCATAGGGGTCCAAAAACTAGCCGATATAGGGTTGTCACCCAAGGGTAAACCTAAATATCTCATAGGTCACTCTCCCCTCTCACAACCCAGAGAACCTGCCATTGTCCTCAAATCATCTTCTTCTACATTGATTCCAACAACTAAACTCTTTGACCCATTAATCCTCAAGTTAGACAACCTCTCAAAAGAGTTTCACCACCAATTTCAAATTTTCCACCCCCTCACTACAGTCTCCCTCACAAAAAATCAGGATATCATCTGCAAACTACAAGTGAGTAATCAAAATATTGTCTCTCCCAATTGACCAACCTTTGAATAACTGCTAGAAGTTTGCTCTTGAAATAAACTTATTCAGCACTTTAGCTACCAAAGTGAATAGAAAAATAGAGAGGATCACCTTGTCTAAGACCACGAAAGCCCTCAAAAAAATCACTCACTGTCCCATTAACAATAACTGAGTAATGACTAGATTGTAAGCAATCTCTAATCCATTTACACCACAAGTCCCCAAAACCACACCTTCTCATGATATCAATTAAGAAATTCCAATCCACCAGTTCATTGGCTTTCTCCAAGTCCAATTTGATTGCCACTCCCTTTCCTCTTTAACCGCTTTTTTTTTTGTTTAGTAAAAATCTTTCATTAATAACAGAGAGATTAAGATACAATAGCTAAAGATTGCATAGGAAATTGCAATCTCCAGCAATCGGTTACAATTCTGCCCAATACAATGAAGATCTATTTGCCCCTTGTTTTGCTAGGTTATCTGCCATTTCCATTTGCATCCCTTTTAACCCAACCAAACTGAGAGTTGAACTTCCTTGCAAGTGTGTCAGTTTCTTTGAAAATAAACTTGAGCTTCCAAGGTGCTGATGTGATGTTTTTGGCCCAAGAGATGATCAATAGAGAGTCTCCTTCAATTTCTAAGTCTGTTGTTCCTATCTGCTCAGCCATCTTTAGACCTTGAAGTAGGGCTAGAGATTCAGCCTGTATTGAGTCACCATAACCTATTGGTCCAGAGTAGAGTGCCACCACCACGCCCAGATAATTTCTAAATACACCCCCTATGCCTGCCCTTCCAGGGTTGCCAAGAGAACTCCCATCAAAATTTAGTTTTAGTTTGTTCTGTGCTGGTGGCTTTCATTCCATGCTTACAAGAACTTTGGGTACATCTGTTTGTGCTATTTCAGCCCAATTCCTTAGTATATCATTCGTGGAGTAGTTTCTGAATATCTCCATGGTCTTCACCCAATGTGCAGTTATGATATTTATGGCTTCAATAACTTCCTCCATTGTTTTGCTTTTTCCTGAAAAGATTCTTAGGTTTCTTTCCTCCCAAATAGTCCATACTGTAGCTGCTCTCACTGCCTTTCATATACATTTTCCTCTTTTCTTCCGTTGACACAGGAAAGAGGGGCTGAATAGACTTACCACATCTTATGGGGGAGCCCATCTGCATCCAAAGAGAGAACAAACAACATTCCAAATACTAGAAGCAAAACAATAGGATAATAGTAAGTAGGTTAGAGTTTCACCACATCCCAAACAAAGGACACACACATGAGGAGAGAGGCAATTGTTTGGCCTCCTTTTCTGTAGCACATCACAAGTGTTTACCTTCCCTAGGAACACTTCCCAACAGAATGCTTGGTACTTTTGGAGGGATCGGTTTAGTCCAAATTTCTCTCACTGGGAAGTTCACTCCCATAGGGTTAATATGAGTGAGCAAACCAAAGAAAGATGCACAGGAAAATAAACCATCAGAAGTTGGGGACCACACTCTACAATCAGCTATAGATTGGTCCAAGTAGACCCTCTCAAGTGTTGAAATCAACAACACGAGACTCACACTCATTTTCCCTCAACCCTCTTCTAAAGCCAAAATCCCAAGAGATCCCTGATTTTGAAAGCACACCAAACCTAGCAACAGGTTTGTTTTTATAGTTTGATAAAGAGTAGAGGTCTGGGAAATTGAACATAAGAGGCACATCCCCAAACCAAAGGTCTTCCCAGAATAAAACTTTGTTGCCACAACCAACAAAAAACCTGATAAATTGAAGAAAAGTTGGATATACCTCAAAGATTGCCTTCCAAGGAGAGAATGGAGCTTCATTGGGGGCTAATTTTGCATCCCAGCTGTTATCTGCATCACCATGTAAGCTTTTAATGATCCTGTGCCACAACCTTTCTTCCTCACAAGGGAATCTCCATAGCCATTTCCCTAGGAGGGCCTTGTTTCTCTTTATTAGGTTCCCTATACCTAATCCACCTTGGTCCTTAGGGTAACAAACTTGCTCCCATTTCACTAAATGATTTTTCTTTTCTTCACCTGGCTCCCACAAAAAGTCCCTCATAATCTTCTCCAATTTCCTAGCTATTTTCACCGGGATCTTAAAGGTGGAAAGGAAATAAGTGGGAAGGTTTGCAAAGGTTGATTTTATCAAGGTGATTCTTCCCCCCAAGGAAATATAATTTCTCTTCCACATTGCCAACTTCTTCATGAACCTCTCTACCACCGGTTTCCAGAAGCTTTCAGCTTTCGGATTCCCACCCAAGGGCATTCCTAAGTATCCCAGAGGCCAATTTTTCACTTGACAACCTAGCATATTTGCCATTGGCTTGGATATCCCCCCCTTCAATGTTGATTCTGGCTATGCAGCTTTTTCCCCAATTGACTATCAATTTGGAGGCCTGCTGAAATTCATCCACCAATCTTTTCAGATTCCTTAAACTGGCTTCATCACAGCTTTCACAGAAAATAATTATGTCATCAGCAAATTGCAAATGAGACACCACCACTTCTGATCTACCCATCCTCCAACCTTTAAACTGGTTTTCTTGATCAGCTTTGGTGATTTGTCTACTCAAAACTTCAGCTACAAAGGTGAATAAGAATGGAGATAAGGGGCCACCTTGTCTTAGACTCTTGGTCCTCTTTTAGCCTGGAAGAAATCCTTTGCTACCCCATTCACCAGAATAGAAAAATGTGTTAAGCTAATACATTCTTTAATCCGCATCCTCCATCTTTCACCTAGCCCCATCTTTTCCATTAAATTCAACAGGAAGGACCAATCCATCATATCATAAGCTTTTTCAAGGTCCAATTTACAAATCAAACTTTTGTCACTTTGTTTTCTCTTAGCTGCCACACACTCATTTGCCACTACAATTTGATCCACAATTTGTCTCCCCTCTACAAAAGCTCCTTGGTTCTGAGAGATAATATAGGGCAGTACCCAGGACTTTGGCAATGATTTTATACAAGCTACCCACAAGACTTATCGGTCTGTAATCCTTAGGGGTTTTGGCCTCCTTTTTTGGCACTAAAGCAACAAAAGTTGCATTTGCTCAAGGCGATAATTTTCCTTCTTGATAGAACTCCACAAATACATCCATTAATTCTTCTTTCAAAATTTCCCAACAATCCTGATAGAAAGCCATTGAAAATCCATCCAGCCCCGGTGCTTTAGATCTATCCATCAAGAATATTGCTTCATGTATCTCTTCAATAGTGAAGGCTCTTTCTAGGAGGTTAACTTTGGATTCTGGCACTCTGTCCCACTGTAAATCTCCCAATTCTGCCATGTTTTCATCAGAAGATGCTAGGATTGACTTAAAGTGATCCACAAAGCATCTTTCAATTTCCTCTTTTGTAGTGATCACTCTTCCATCCACCTCTACACTAGAAATTTGGTTTTTCCGTCTTCTCCCATTTGTTAGAGAGTGGAAAAAACTGGTATTTCCATCCTCTTCTAAAAGCCATTTACATCTAGATTTTTGCCTCCAAGAAATCTCTTCTTTTCTTAGAATCTCTTCCAATTGCACTTTTAAGTTCCATCTTTCTATTCTATCCTCCACCCCACACTCTTTCCTAGCCTCCTTTTGGTCCACATCCTCTTTTTTCCTGGCTAATTCCTCCTTCATGACCTCAAGTTTTCCAAATTCCTCTTTGTTCCAATCCTTGACCTTTTCCTTCAATCTTTTCAGTTTCTTAGAGAATCTCACCACTTTATTTCTAGCCCTAATCCCATCTTTTGACCACCATTCTTTTACCCTTCGCAAAAAGTTTGGAACTTCTAGCCACATGTTTTCAAATCTAAAAGGTGTGGGGCCACCAATAAGATTTTCTTGGTAAAGACTTAAAGGGCAATGATCAAAAGTCACTCTAGGTAGGGCTTTTAGTGTCAAAGTGCCCCACAACTCTTCCCAATCAATGGAGAATAGGAATCTATCCAGTTTTGAGCACACTTGATTTTCTTGGAGATTTGACCAGGTGAAAGAGGCTTGTAACAAGGTAGGCTCTTTTAGTTCTAGGGACTCAATCAAGGAATTGAAGTGTTTCATGCTGGATGTTAAGGGTTGGTTGGGGTTGTTTGTCTCATTTGTATATCTTATTACATTGAAATCCCCAATCAAACACCACGGACCCTCCCATATGCCTCTGACTGCAGCTTGCTCTTCCTAGAATGAGTTCCTCTCTCTATATGAATTCAGCCCATACACATTAGTCAATACCCACTCCCTTCCATCACTCATCCTCTTGGCTTTTATTGATATTGAGTACTAACCTATTAGTTCCTTTTGATAGTCAACTTCCTCATTCTTCCACATTGTAAGGATTCCACCTGAGGCACCCCACGACGGGGCAAAAGACCAACTTAGACCCTTGCAACTCCAAATACTTTTTATCCACCTTCTGTCCAAGTCCGAAAGCTTTGTCTCTTGTAACATGACTATAACCGGTCTCTCATTTCTTATCACATTCCTGATGATTCTCCTTTTCTTTGCACTTCCCAAATCTCTTACATTCCAGCAAAGCACTTTCATTTCACTCTTTTTTCCCCAACCCTAATTCATTCCCAAATCCTATTCTCCTCTTTTCTTCTCCCTTTTCCTATTTACAGTCTTCTCATAGGACACAGCACAGGCTAGCCTTTCCACCTCATTCATTCTTTTCTTTCTTTTTTTATCATCTTCTACCCCCTTTCTAAGATAGACCTTTACTTTGGTGAACTTCCTTTTGGCTTCTTTTTGTTCCTCTCCTTTTACTTTGGGTATCTCTCTACAGCCTTCTTCTCCCTCATCCAAACGACAGTCTTCCTTTTCCTTTTCTTGGGTACCTGCAATAACTTCATTTCTCCCCTCATCCTTTTCCAAAACCATCACATTAAACAATTTCTCCTCATTGTCTTTTCCACCACCCCCTCCTTTTTCTATTGCACATGGGTCATTATCCGCCATCGGTGACGTTTCAACAGCTGGAACTGCAAAATCCAAAGGCTGAAGGTTAGGGTCTCCACATATTTGTTCGCAATCAGAATCTGATCAACCATCTACCTATCTTGTATAAAAGCCCATTGAGATTGCTGAATAAGTGGCAGAATCACCTTCTTAATCCTCAAAGACAGTACCTTTGCTGCCTTGTAGATATTGGTCACTAGGCTGATAGGTTTGAAATTCACTGGCTGGTTAGCACTACTCTTCTTTGGGACCAATGCTATGAATGTAGAGTTCATACCCAGACTAATAACCCCTCTTCTATAAAATTCACTAAACACTCTTAGTAGATCATCTTTGATTATTTCCCAAAAATCTTAGTAAACTGCCATTGTAAAGCTATTAGGCCCCAGAACTTTTGATATATTCATAGAAAAAACTGCTTCCTTACTCTCCTCCTCCTCCTCAAATCTTCGTTTCAAAAATTGCACTTGAGTCTCCCCCAAAGTCTCCCAATCTATGCCTTAAGCCACCCACCTTACAATTAGAGGTCTTCTATAAATTAACCTAAAATGCTCTGAGAATGCCTTAGCAATCTCTCTTTAGTCTGTAATTTCGCACTCCCCCACCAATAAAAGTATGGAGTTTTACTGAGGCTGTTCCCATCCAAACCAGATTAGTAGTTTGCGTTTCCATTGTATGAGTTGCTATTTTTTTGGTAACCTACTATAGGCTCGTTGCTTCTATGTATTGTTGTTGATTAGTCTTCTCCTATGATTTGCAATAACACTTTGTTTTTTGCACTTCTGTTCCCAATATAAAATTAGATATTAGTTCTAAGAATTCTCACAATGCAAAAGTTAAATTTCTCGAGGATTGGTGTGTCTACATTTAGCACTAATATAATGGATTTGAAACTAAAGTTGAGTGTTTTGCATGGGTGTAAGTTATTCGTTCAAATGTTGAATGTTTGTTTTTCTTTTTTTTTGGTTTAACTTCTTTTTGTTTCTATTGGAAGAAGCTTGATTAGATCCCCATTGATCTATCTTTGTAGGTTTTTAGAGATACTGAGCAAATACCAATGGTCTGCTGTGATGATTGCTCGAAATGGGTGCATCCGCAATGTGATGGCATCAGGTTTATTTCGACTATTTCTTAAAAAGCAGAAATGAGTAGATTTTCCGTTTTCTATGTGTTTAGGTCAAGGTTATTAGAAAATATATTACTTTATTGAGGAATTGTGAATTTCTGATTTAAGAAATTAAGCCAAGGACTAGGAAACACTACTCTATGAGATCACTGCATTGTCATTTAATGGAATTTTGTCCCCTCTCCTCTCTCTTTTGTTATGAATATTTAATCAAGGTACCAGAAAAGGCCACATTGAGCTATCTCTGGGTCTCCAATCCTAAGTGTACCCTGATTTTTACCAATCCTACTGAATATGTTTAGTCAATTCATCTATGATCAGCACAATTAAATAAGGGCTATGCGATGAACCTTGGTGAAGACCCACTGTAACTGTAAAGTCTGATATCTCTCCCCTATGGGTGGTTGTTGCATTCTCATGCGTATCCTTAATTAAGTCTATATACCTATTTGAAACCCCTTTCTTTTTCCAAGACCCACCATATTATCTTTCCAAGAACTCTATCATTTGCTTTCTTTAGATCAATGAACACCATATGAAGATCTATATTCTTCTTTCTAAACTTTTCTTCTATCATTCATCTCTAAACTGTTAGCTCACAATTATTAATTTTCAAATGTACCACCTCCCAACAATAAGCTTTAATTTTGGGCACCATTCTTCTCAACGAAATGGCTTTCATCATGAATCCAGAAAGGGTGTGAGACAGGGTGAGAATATGAAAAAAGGATGCACGAGTGGACAAGTCAATGCAGTTAGGAGTCCACACTCTTTGATCAAGGATGGAAAGGTGAAGGGAAACATCTTCTATAAACTGAATGGGATCCATAGTAGAAAAGATCTGCTGGTCTCTCTGACCTCTCCTAAATCCAAAATCCCATGTGATATTCAGATAAGGATGCACACAAGAATACGAGTTTATTTTTGTTTATGGGAAGGGATGCATATTTATCTTTCAAAGCCAAACCACACCCACATTGGTCTACCTAGAATCTTGTTTTGTCTCTTGGGGGCACATCAAACTGTGTGTGTCAAAAACCAGCTTTCCATCCATTATCTAGTATACTATGTCTGCCAGTCTCTCAGACCTCTCTCCTAAATCCAAAATCCCATGTCACTTTCAGATAAGGAGGCTCACAAGAATACAAGTTTATTTTTGTTTATGGGGAGGGATGCACCAAAAACCTGCATTCCATTATCTAGTATACTATGTCTGCTTCTAATCGCAGTATGGAAAATCATATCAAAGTTTTTTACTAAATGACAATAAAAATGTGCAAATTATTATATCCAAAAGATAAATAGATTTTAGATCTATTAATTTCAATATTTCAAACACAAGATAAGGTACAAGAGACTTTCTTTGGGAGTTAATTGAATCAAGGAAGTTCTGTCTCATCAATTGGAACATAGTATGTGGGAGGAAGCAAGACATTGGGTTGGGAATGTGAGAGATGGTAAGAAAAAATCTTTCTTTTATAGCGGAAATGGTTATACTGGTTTCTACTTGATGCTGATCACTGTGATAAAAAATATCTATGGGTTGGCATTAAATGTATGGATGCAGAGATGGAAACTACCTCCTCAGTAGCCTCTCAGTGGAATTTAATTTTGCTTATCCAAAATGACTTGCCTGTCTTTTTGCTATGACATCTCTAATGTGCGGAGGACTTTATTTTGGGAGGATTTATGGCAGGGGGAGTGGCCTGACTGAGAGATTCCCTAGCATCTATGGCCTATGATTAAATAAAAAGGAAATTTTTTTCTGAATGCATGTCTATGACTGATTGATTGGACTTATTGTAATATCAAAATTTAGTACATTTTAATAAAATTCTCAGTTCTTTTTGCTGATAAAAAGTGCATGTCTATGATTGACTTTGGTCTGCTTTGGCATTTGGGTCTTGAAGAGGAAACTTTTTCATCTTGGATCCCATTTCATCTTTAGGAGATTGCGTGGATTTGGTGACACTTGATAGCAGAATTTGGATCTCTAGTCCTTTTGGTTCATTCTCTCTCTCTCTCTCTCTCTCTCTCTCTCTCTCTTTTTCTTTCTTCCAGACTTTACTCCTACTCCCTCAAGGGTTTTCTTGATTAGAGCTAGTGGGGATGGACCAATCCACCAAAGAACTAGGCTTTTAAGAAGTAGGCCCAGTTGGCCTATGTCTCAAGGTTCAAATTATCAACACACCCGTACACGGACAGGCATATTGGGTGTTTTGATACCTAATAACTTGTTTTTAGTTCCAAAATTGCTTCAGGGGGTCAATTGTAGGCTTGCCTATCTCCCTGAAACTGGTCAAAATCTGAAACACCCCTTTATTTGGGGTTTCAGAGTCCTACCAATACGATATGATACACCTGATATGGGGCATATCGTGTCAGAACTTTGATCTTTGGTTTGTCTCTTTATTTGCTTGCCATGAATGGCAATTAGTGATCTACTTTTTCACTTGCTGATCTCTTGTCCTGTTGCATCTGATATTTGGGAATCTTTAACCTTTTTGGATGGAGGTGGTTCTCTCCCTTAGACATGGAGAGCCTTTTTGAGGAAATTCTTTGAATTTTTCTTTCCAAAGAAAAGAAGGGTAAGGTTGTTATGGAATTGCATCAAGGCTGCCTTACTATGACCTTTGGGAAGAAAGGAACACAATGATCTTTAAAGGTCAAACTTGCTCAAAAGATGCATTATTTGAAAATGTTGCAGTAAAAGTAGAAGATTTGGTCAGGAGTAAACCTCTTTTTGCAGCCTTTTGGATGGTATTTTAAGGGGATGAAATCGGGTTGCCTCACCATTCTCTACTTTCTGCCAAAAGAATCAGTCTCTCTACTTTACGAGAAGGTTAACAATGTTTAGTTGAACTTCATAAAACTAAACTCTGATGGCTGCTGCTTGGCAAAACTCTGGTTTATCTGGTGTGGGGGGAGTATTTGGAGATAATGAAGGTGCAGTATGCCCATCTACTCTTTCCGTATTAGCCACAGTAACTCAGTAAGGGTGGAAGTGGAATTATTGGCTCTTCTTCAAGGGTTGAAACTAGCAGGAATACTATTTACTGTGGTATAATGGTTGAAGGAGATTTCTGGTCAGATGTTGGATGGATAAAGTACAACAGCCTGGGTCTATGTTCATAGACACACCTTGAAAATTGTAAGATACTTAGCAAGGAATCCGAGTCTTTTACTTGGTTACAAAGATCAGAAGATGGTATTGCAGATGCATTAGAAAGTCAAGGGGTCTACAGGGACCAATTGTATTGAGGATTTATTCATAGAGAAATGCAATATATGTAACTGAAAGGGATATTGTGTAAGGCAGGGAAAGAGGATGCCCAATGTAAAATGATGAACTGCTTTGGCACAAAATATCTTGTTCATACAATTGTTCTTTCTACAAATCAATTGTATTCATCTAAATTAACAATAAAAACAGTACAATGATAAATAAGGCCCTGTTTGGATAGACTTTTATAAAGTACTTTCGTACTTTTGAAAGTATAGAAGTACGAAAAATACAACATAGCATTTGTATTATGTACTTTATACTTTTTGCTTTCATACTTTTAAAAGTATGAAAACCCCAAAAGCACAAAGTCAGCTTTCTATACTTCGTACTTGTGGTGAAATTGTGCTTTCGTTTTCGTGCGAACAGGTGGTAACGTGTGACCACCAAACCACCCTTTGATAAAACTCTCGACCCTACCTCCGCTCACTGCTGCTAGAGTCTGACTTCCATCACCAGTCTCAAACCCCGAAACCACTGGAAATAAAAATGGGCGTGCTTTTGCCAAACAGAGAATGGTACTTCTGTCTTGGAAAGCATACTTTTAAAAATCTTTTACCCAAACGGTATTCAAAGCAAAAATATTTTATGTACTTTATACTTTGATATTTTTAAAAGTACAGAAGTAGAAGTCTATACAAACAACACCTAAATAACCCAAATTGGACCTACCTCAGTAATTACCTAAACAAAACTACATAAATGCACTTGATAGTTGATTCTGGTCAGTGGCACATGTTATTGAGCTGACACCCACATGTTATTGGTCAATGGCACACCTTCATGCTTACTGCAGGTTTTTTATTTGGTTTTTGTGATTTCCCTAGCAACATCTATATCTTCTTGGCTTTGATCCCTTGTTCTTTCCTATTTGAACAAGTGCCTCTGTCTTTCCTCATCCATTCCTTATGGCACAATAAAGATAAGAATGGTATCAGCAGAGTGATTAGGCTGCAGATGGTTGTAGGGTCTTCAGGTCTAGCTATGTTAGCTTGCTTATAACTGTCAAATCTGGATTTTGTCATATGGCTTGATTTCAATACTCTTTTCTATATATTTGCTTCATTATTTATGCTTATAAAAACTGCTCTTTTGTGTTTTTTATTTTTTTCTGTGAGTATCCTTTAACTGCCTGTTCATATCTAGACGATTTCTTACTTCAACATACTTGTGCAGTGATGAAAAATATCTGCAGTATCAAACAGATACAAACCTTTATTACAGATGTGCTGCATGTCGTGGGGACTGTTACAAGGTATCTTTTACCCATATGAAAATCTTATAGCTGGGAAAACCTTGCAACTTGACATTGATGTAGGGGTGATTTTGCCTATGGCCAGGTTAGCAAGCCAGAGGAAGCTATATCAGAACTTTGGAGGAGGAGAGATGAAGCTGATAGAGAGGAAATTGCAAGCTTGAGGGCTGCTGCAGGATTGCCAACTCAGGAGGAAATATTTTCAATCTCACCATTCTCGGATGATGAAGAAAATGGTCCCATTATATTAAATGGACGTTCTTTAAGGTTTTCTGTCAAAGGAATGGTTGATAAAGCCCCAAAGAACACCAAAGAATATGGGAAGAAAAATTCAAACAGAAAGTACATAAAGAAAAAAGGATACTATACATTGAAAACTGAAGCTCATCAGAGTTTTGATAGACCACTTGATGAACAGTCACTTGAGAACAGCTTGTATGATGAGAGAAATGATCATTTGCGCTCATATATAAGTGAAGGGGCAGAATCATTTTTGTCTCCTAGTGCTGGAATTCCTGTTAACACCAAAGAGAGATGTTCTATTAATAAATCAAGAATTGTGAAGCACAATCTTGTTGAGGATATTGTGGTGACAAATGAAGATAGAACCTCCAAAGTTGTTAAAATTAAGAGTAGTGAACCACATGGTTTGGGTATAGGTGAAGGAATTGGAAAACGAGTTTGCAAGTCAGAAACCACAAAGGGAAAGAAGCTTGTTATACATTTGGGTGTAAGAAACAGAAATGTAACTACCTCTCCAAGGTCTGAAGCTTCAAGCTGTCAGAGAGAGCAGGAATTAACAGCATCTAATGGTATACAAGTGGCTACCTTCTATGTTACATTTCAAACTTCTCTTTCATGTTTACAAATGACTATTATCATTAGAACAAATAATAAGTTAGGCATCTGTTAAAAGGGAAAGACAAAAAGAAAGAGGAGGATAGAAAAGTAATGGGGAAGAGAATAACCTTTGTTTATTTGCCACTACTTTGTTCAAGTAGATTTTTTATAGATTGCTGGCTTTAGGTTTCCGACTTTTTGTGTTAATAAATAAGAAAGAAAATTTATTGAAATAGAAAAAGAAGATTACAACAAGGTGATTCCTTGACTTTTCAAGAGAGCTCACACCAGCTTGATGCCCACATAGCTTGTCTCAACAGGAATATGAGTAATGACTATAGCTTAATGATGTCTCTAAATAGCACCAAGCAAGAATAAAGTACCAGAACCAGGACAATCCCAAAGCCGGATTACTCCCTAACAGAAGCACTTGCCGAGTCGGGTTTCAGGGCTGTGGTCAGAGATCCCCCTCGAGTCCTTCCGCCTTAGCCACCCTAGGGGCGCAAGGTTTGTCAGGTAACAATGTGAAATTGCTTATGGTTACTAATAATGCTAGTGCTACCTCTACAGATTCTGCAGATGCAAACCATGGCTTAAGAGAGACCCATTATACTGAATGTGCCAAGGATGGAGAAGTAGGGCTTGTAGTCTCTAGGGGGATAGGAGAGGAAAGTGTAACAGTAGAAAGTATAGAGAAGTCAACACTTGAAAAAGAGGGAAGTGATGGTGGAGGGGAGGAAGCAGAGGCGAAAAGCCCGAGAGAAGGCCAATCAGATGAGGAGATCCTGTTACTGAAATGGGCAGAAAGGATGGGATTGAAAACCTCTAAGTTAGTTCCACCCAAGACCCAAATGAAGGTGAAGGCCAATTGGGGTAAAACTGGTAAGAGGAAATTGAGGGAGGTGGAAAAACTAAGGAGTGGATGGGACAAGAGAGTTAAGGAGAGTGAGAGTAGTGGAAGGAGAAGAGATTGGGAAGGGTAAAGCTGTAAAGGGGAGTCAAAGCCAAGGAGAAATGAAGATGGTGAGTTGGAATCAGATGGTTGGGGAGAGCAACAAAAAGAAGGCTCGTAAAGGAATTATTGAGGAGAGAGAAGCCATACATTGTAATGACACAAGAGTCAAAGGTCCTGAATATTGATACAAAGTGGCCCCATCGTATGGTGCATCGGGAGGGATAATCACTTTGTGGAATGAGGAGACAATAGAGTGCATAGAGGACTTAATAGGGAGATTCTCAGTGTCTGTAAATTGAGGAAGGTAGACGACAGTTGCACATGGGTGCTCACAAACGTTTACGGACCTCTTTCGTACAGGGAAAGAAATGAGTTGTGGGAAGAGTTGGCAGATGTGAGAGGACTATGGTAGGGACCGTGGTGCTTGGGGGTGATTTTAATGTGATCAGACATCTCGATGAATCTAACAAGCCAAGACAGAGGGTATCCACTAGCATGAGGAGATTCAATAGGTTTATAGAAACCTTTGAGCTAAAGGAGATTGAAAGTGGTCAACAAAGATTCACGTGGACTAATTATCAAGAAATTCCTTTATGCTCAAAATTGGACAGGTTCCTTGTGCCTATGGATTAGGAGGAACATTGGAATAATGTGGTAAGCAGAATGTTACCCAGAATCACTTCGGATCGTTGGCCGATTTGCATTTAACAAGGATTATAGGGAGAGGGGCCGAAGCCATTTTGATTCGAAAACATGTGGCTTACAGTCCCAGAGTTATATGCAAAAAATCAAGGAGTGGTGGGAGGAAGACAACTGCCAAGCTGATTGGGAAGGGATTAGATTCCATAGGAAACTCGTGAATTTAAAAGAAAAAATAAAGGAGTGGAATTTGAATAATTTTGGGAGATTAGAACAAAGAAAGGGAAAGCTAATAAGCAGAATTGAGGAGATCAATAGAAAGGAGGGAGGGGCTTTAGAGATAGGGGAGGAGGAAAGACTAAATTTGAAAGGAGAATTGGAAACTATGCTTTTGAGAGAGGAAATAACTTGGAAGAAGAAATCAAGAATGCGATGGATTAAAGAAGGGAATGGGAACACCAAATTCTTCCACATGATAGCAAATAGGAGAAAAAGAAAGAATCAGATCTCTATGCTAGAACTGGAAAATGGAACTTTAACAAATCAGGACGAGATTGCTAAGGTCTTGGTGGATCACTTTGAATCAATTTTTAGAAGGCCTATGTCAGGAAGATGGGAGTTGGAAGGATTGGAGTGGCCAGTTCTAGAAGAGGTGGTGAGCAGAAATCTAGAGAGATGTTTTGAGGAGAGTGAAGTGAAAGAAGTCATTTTCTCAATGGATCAAACTAAGGCACTCGGGCCCGATGGATTCATAATGGCTTTCTATCAAGATTGTTGGGAGTGGCTAAAAGAGGATGTGATGAAAGTTTTTGAGGAATTCTATCATAGAGGGGTTGTTAGCCGAGTTGTTAAATTGTTAATGCTACCTTCATAGCACTGATCCCAAAGAAATCTGGAGCTCGCCACCCTAAGGACTTTAGGCCAATTAGTTTGATAACAAGCCAATATAAGACCCTAGCCAAGGTTCTCTCCCTAAAGCTAAAAAAGGTCCTACCAGCAATCATCTCTCAGTTTCAAGGGGCTTTAATCCAAGAAAGGCAAATTTTGGATCAAATTCTAATAGCTAATGAATGTGTGGAGGATTTCAGGAGATCTGGAAAGAAAGGCATTGTGTGCAAATTAGATTTAGAGAAAGCCTATGACTTTGTGGGTTGGGAGTTTTTGTTGGAGGCTCTTAGGAAGTGTGGATTTGGAGCGAGATGGTGTAGGTGGATTACAGGATGTCTACAGTCTTGTCATTTCTTAGTATTAGTCAATGGAGTAGTAAAAGACTTTTTTATGCTAAAAGAGGAGTGAGACAAGGAGACCCTCTATCCCCTTTCCTTTTTTACGATCTTAGCGGAGGTGCTTAGCAGATTGATCTGGAAGGCAGATGTGACAGGTATTGTAAAGGGTTGGAGAGTAGGAAGGGAGAGTGTGGTGGTAACTCATCTTCAATTTGCAGACAACATCATTGCTTTTTGTGAAATTGGAGATTAGGTGGCTGCAAGGTACCTAAGGTTGGTGTTTAATCTTTTTGAAAAGTGACAAATCCGAAGGTGAACCTCAACAAGAGTGTGGTAGCTGGGATTAACTTAACCCAAGAAGAGGTCAATGTTTGGGCAGAGGAATTAAGTTGTCTGCGGAGTGAGTGGCCTTTGAAATATCTTGGACTCCCCCTAGGTGCAAACCTAACAAATTTAGGATTCTGGGAATCGATACTGGAGCAGTTTGAAAAGAAATTGGCAGCATGGAAGAGAAATTATGTTTCTTTGGGGGATAGGATCATTCTTTTTAGGGCCACCTTAGAAAATCTGCCAGTTTACTATCTCTCAGTGTTTAGTATGCCTCAAGCTATTGGGAAGAAGTTAGAGAAGATAATGAGGGATTTTCTATGGGAACCTGATGAGAAAAAGGATGCAAGGAAAGATGCAAGAGGACTAGGGCACTGAATCAGAAACATACAGGATTCAGTGCACAAAATGATGCATAATGAGGGATTTTCTAGCAAATCTCCCAGGATTCAGTGCACAAGGGCAGCAGTGCTATGGGTACTATGGGAGGAAAGAAATCTGAGAATATTTGAAGACAAGGAAAGATGCAAGGAAGATCTAATAGAAAGTATTATGATGAAGGTGACTTCATGGGTGAAAACACTGAATTTATTCTCAAAATTTACAGTGGATGATATAATAAGGAATTGGAGGACAGCTGTTTGCTCTTCCTCGGCAAAAACGAAGGTCCTGAAGGATTGGGTTCCCCCTGAACCAGGTTTTATCAAATTAAACTTTGAATGAGCAGTTTTGGAAACCCAGGAAGATCTGGAATTGGAGGAGCTATAAGAAATGGAGGAAATGTGTTGGGGCTGTTTTCGGGTCCCATTGGAATTGGAAATTCCACTACAGCTGAACTGAAGGCAATGGTATATGGGATACAAAAAAGCTAAGGAGATGGGGGTGGAAAAGCTGGTTATGGAAGGGGATTCCAAAATTATCATCAGTTGGCTAAAACAACAGAACAGCACACCCTGGCTATTCAGAAATGACATCAAGAAGATTAAAAACCTATCCAAGGACATGCAACTGTCAATTCGGTGGACTCCTAGAGCAGCAAATGGATTTGCAGACCAGCTAGCCAAACAAGGGGTAAACAGGGATCACTGTTTCTGGGCTCAACTGTAAGAGTGAAAATCAACTTAATAGTGGATACAGTACATTGTAGTGGGGTAGCCAAGGCTACTCATAAACTGTAACCCCTCTAATTTCTATTTTCATCGATGAAATTTCTTTTTATTGATAAAAAAAATGACTGTAGTTTATCAAGCTTTCTTATGCTGAAATTGTTCTGAAGGACTTTAAGAGGCCAGAAAATAAGAATATGTTTTCTACCATCATCATGCCGTAACTAGTACTTTTTGTGCACTGAATCCTGTATGTTTATGATCATCTTTTTCGCAAATTTAATTTTGATGTTCTTTGGGTGTTTTAATTTAATTGATCACTTTCCTTTTACTTCCAAATTTCTATCATCTCTTCTTTGAAAGATGCTTCTTTGTTTAACTCTTTTTTATTTTCTCATTTTCTTTTTTTTTTGATGTTCTTTGTCTTTTGATGTTCTTTGTCTTTTTTCTCATTTCTACCTTTTTGATGTTCTGTCTTTTTTTTGTCTTTTGGTGTTCTTTGTCTTGGCCGTAACTAGCCAAGATGCTTCTCATTTTCTCATTTCTACCATTTTGATGTTCTTTGTCGTTTTTTTTGTAATTGTTTTTCTATAAAAATCTGTGTTTACTTTCAAAGATGGTGAAGTGTTGCCGACTTTTCTTTTTCCTGTTAGTTTGTGATGAATTTTCATTTGTGGTAATTTGATGAACAGGTAGTGATGAAACTAGCCAGCAGAAGGCCAATGGTAAAAAGTATGTGGTTGATGGGCATGATGGACTAACCAGATTAGGAGATAGTAAAGGTATTGTAGTTCTTAGTTTTGGATGATGGTTGAGATTCGTTAGGGAATCAGCTCTGATACCTTTTGATTATTGTCCTGGCTTATGTTGTCAATATATTGCCAAGTACTTAAAAATAGAATATGCTGTTTTAACTTGGACTAAGCATTCATTTGGTTCTCTGATATTTGCAGGAGATAAGCCTAGAGTTAGGGAAGATAGCTTGATAAAGTTGGGAAAATCCAAGTCAGATGTTTCTGACTTGAATTCAAATATTAGTGGGGGGAGTATCAGAGAGGGTTATCAATCTACTTATCAGGAAAGAAGTGCTGCTGCTGTGGAGCCTGTAGGCGAAACAACCACATTAAAGGATGAAGATATCTTGCTGAGGAAGCATTCAAGAGGTACACCTAATATACATAGTGAAAGCTGCAATAACTCCAGTCTCACACCCTCTGTTTCTGATGCGGTACCAAAAGACCCCAAACCATTGCTGAAACTTAAATTTAAGAATCCTTACATTGATAACCGGAGTTCCTGGGTTCCCCATGGGGAGGAAGAGAAGACTTCTGTCAAAGGGCAGAGATCAAAAAGGAAAAGACCATCGCCCTTGACTGAAAAAGCCCTAGTCAGGGAAGATGATGAGAATACACAATATCATCAGGAAAATCCAGTCAATGAGGTAATGGGTGCCAACTGGATCTTAAAGAAGCTGGGCAAGGATGCAATTGGAAAAAGAGTTGAAGTTCACCAACCATCTGATAATTCCTGGTGAGTGCTTCCTAAGTTTGATCTTCTCATACCTTCGTAATGCATTCTTTCTGCACCATCGTACTTTTTAGAAAGATTGCAACATCTTTTGCTTAAATTATAAATGACGTGAAAAATGGTCTTGCAATCTTTAAATTAGATGCCTTGCTTGGCATACTAGTTTTACTTCTATAAAGAAGGTATTTTTGACAGGATCTGTTTGACTTTCTGTAGGCGCAAGGGAGTAGTTACTGAGGTGATGGAAGGCACATCATCTTTAACCGTTCATCTAGATGATGGTAAAGCGAAGACCTTGGATCTTGGGAAGCAAGGGGTTCGTTTTGTTTCTCAAAAGCAAAAGCGAACTAAAACATGAGATTGAACCCATTTATCTGTGGATTTTATTTAAATGTTGAGTGATCCATTCCACCGGCAGAAGCAGCTCCAGCTTTGAAACCCAACAATCATGGCTTTTCTTTTTTGCCCACCAGCTTTTTTTTCTTGGAGTTGATCGCCTCATCGCCTTGGCCGGCCATCTTGCTGAAGTGCAATAGCTGATTGTACATATAAAAAAGGGTCATGCCGTGGAACAGTGATTGATTGAACAGGAGGGTCTATACAATTTCTTCACTCTGCGAAAGTGATCAGCAGGCAGCAGCTTCTGAAAATTACCTGGAATAACTCGAAAGACGCGAGAAATACAATCTGACCTATTCAGGGTCCGAGGATGGATTTACACATCTTAGTGTATTGAACTTTCTATTTGAGATGGGAAAATGAAGTTGCAGAGGTAAATGCTTTGTCAAAATGCCTAATACAAGTGGGGTAAGTTATCAATAAGGGAATTATGGTGAAAGAATTTTACTGATAACGATAGCTACCTGTCTACCTCTCTTTATTCTCAAAAGATCGGAAGCTTTACAAAATTTGCTACTAAAAGAGAGTCCATTAACTGCTGTTTCCCCCAATTCCCAAATGATAAAGTGAATCATCATTTTCGCTTTCGTCGCAACTGTTTCAGTCCCTTTAAATGCCATTCCTGCAAGCGAACTACTTGGGATTCATACGATAATTAAGCAATAATCGTTTACAAAAATGAGAAATATTGGTATCATTCTCATGAATCTGAGCTTTTCAGCTGATTTGATTTGATGTAGTTTCAAATGATTTAATCCCAAATTCCATAGTAGGACATTTATGGTTTGAACCAAAATTTTCTTGGGTTGGCTTCAGCATTGAAACCTTGTAATTGTAATCTAGGCCCCGTTTTTGGGGAAAGTGCAAATACAGACGGAACCTCTGTATGAATTGTACATATTTGTATTTGCACTTAATATATTTGTATCTGCACTCTTAATTATTTCCAAATGGAGCCTAATGGGTCTGTTTAGTTTATAATTGGGATCAGAATTGAAATCCCCTGAAATTGGAATCAGAATTACCTATTTGGTTCAGATGGAAATTAGAATTAGATTCCATAAGATATACCTGACTGCAGAGAGCAATGCAATTGGTACCCAAAGTTATAGTAAACTTGTCTTAATATGCTAGCTAATGGTTATATAACTTTTTATGAACTACTACATGTGTTAAAACCATATGTTCTTTATTTCAAAATAAATAGTAATTATTAATTAGACCCTTGGATGGCAGGGATGCCAGGATCTCTTGCATGCAAAAACTCTATATAACATCCAACCGTATGTTAAATTCATAAGGAGATGTTCCTAATGTTTGACTGGATTCCTATGCTTGAAGAATGTCCAGAGCGTCGTGTTATTTATCAAAAAAAGAAAAAAAAAAGTGTATCTTGCAGGGAATCCCGTTGTATTCCTAATGTGTGGCCGGACTCCCATGTAGAATGAACAGAATTTTTGCTTGTAGGGAATCCTGAGCAATAGGGTACATGTGCAGTTTAGCTTAGGTATGCATGACCTTGGGAGGGGTGGATTGGATACTAACTTTGGCCTTTTTTTTTTTTGAATTTAGTGGCTACCCTCAAATTCAGGGCTGTTTGGTAACAGCTGGTTGAACTGAAATGCTTATTATTTTGTCATTTACTGAAAGAAGATTTTAAGTAGGTTGTGGGCTACTTAATGTCTAAAGCTCAAGTTGGGTAGGTCAATACCTTCTGGCTCCTGTAACTCTGTCACATTTTAATTGTCTAGGGATAACTGAATTACATTATTTGCAGCACAGCATAGAAGGCTGTCAATGATTGCAATAGGGACTAGGTTTTGAGTGCAGCATAAGCAAATTAGTAAGTACATTAAATTACATAAGCATTCCTTCTACTTTGACATGTGGAGGTTAAAATGTTATAGTATGCTTTGAGGTGACAAGCTCTTATGGTGTCTGTTCTGGATATTCTTTTTCTATTCTCATACTGATTCTCCAATAAATACCCTTGCCACAAGAGCCTCATCAACCAACTGATTCTTGTTTCTTCTTTTTCACTTTATTAATTGCTTATGGTCAGGAATTGGTCTCAATAGGCATTAGGCAGTTAGCCCTAAGGAACCGTTTTAACTGGGTACAGTCCCAAGCAAACCCTCTACTTCAGAGGGAGCGGGGGCGGGGTTCACATATTGCTCAAACTGTGAAGTATAGTTTCTAGACTTCGTTTCATGGGGTAGATCAGTTTAGAATCAGGGTTAGCTCAAGTGGATTGGTTTGGTTCACCATGACATTGGCATTCCTAAGGTTTTGTTTGGAAACGATGCAAATAAGTGTGAATGTAAATATGTAGAGTATAAAATAGTTCATATAAATTGCAAAGTTGGGTTAATTTTGCATTGACAAATTTACCTTCTTACCAAACAGACTTTTAGCTGTAATGGATGCAAACATGAATTTCAATAAAACATATGCTTTTTTTTATCAAAAACCCATTTGAATGCAAATTTACTTCGTTTTTATTGATGTACTTTTGGCTCAGTTAGGAATGAGTGCAAATACAAATATGTAGAGTGCAAAACCTTGTATTTTGTATGTATTTGCACTGTACATATTTGTATTTGTACTCCTTCCAAACTGAGCCTTTACATCTAATTATCAATGTAAATATGCATCGGTCTGTCATTTGTCAATGCATAAGTGTAATGTTGCCAAACACAGGCAAAAGTGATTAGAAGGAAGGATTTTCTGTGGGGACCTGATGAGAAGAAGAGAGATCATCTAGTTAGATGGGAAGTAGTGACTAGAAGGAAGGATTTGGGAGGGCTGGGCATTGGAAGACTTAAGGAGAGGAATGAAGCTCTCTTGGACAAGTGGTTATGGAGATTCCCAGGTGAGACAGATAGGCTTTGGCACAAAGTGGTAACCAGTATACATGGGCTCTCAGGGAGTGGATGGGATGTTGGAGTTTCCAGCAGGGCATTGAGCTATTCACCATGGAAGGCAATTCACAGACTTCTCCCTTCGTTTCTTAGTCATATTGGATTTGATCTTAATTCAGGTAACAAAATCAAATTCTGGGAAGATATTTGGGTGGGAGAGTCTTCTTTAAAAACCCTCTTTCCCTCAATTTTTGCTCTTTCATCCCTCAAAGGTAGACCGGTTGCTGATTTTCTTGCCCCCTCCCCACCTTTGTCTGGTCCGACTTGGAACTTGGGACTTCCCAGAAGTGTCAGGGACTCAAAACTGGATTCTTTGTCTTCTCTACTTCAGGTGCTTGATGGGGTGTGGCTTGACACTTCTAAACAAGACACTAGACTTTGGTCTCCCCATCCTTCAGGTGTTTTCAGTTGTGCCTCCTTTTTCAAGTCTTTGTCTTCTCCTGCCCAACTTGGGGAACCCTTTTCATTTACAGGAAGTTTGGTGTCGACCTGTCCCTCACAAAGTGGTGCTTTTTGTTGGGAAGTATATCATAGTGCAATTAACACTAGTGATCTGTTGCAGAGGAAAAGACCTAGTTGGTGCCTTTCACCAAATTGGTGCTATTTATGTAAGTCAAATGGTGAGAATGCTTTTCATATTCTTGTTGCCTGTCCTCTTGCTAGTAGCATTTGGGGTTGGTTCTTCTACCTATTTGGATGCAGGTGGGACACCCCAATGAGCTTGGAAAGATTGTTTGCGCCATCTACTTTTAGATGGCCAAAGCAAAGAGGGAGAATGATGTGGAGATGCACAAGGGCAGCAGTACTATGGGTACCATGGGAGGAAAGAAATCGGAGATTGTTTGAAGATAAGGAAAGATGCAAGGCAGAAATGATTGAAAGTATTATGATGAAGGTGATCTCATGGGTGAAAACACTGAACTTATTTTCAAATTTTATAGTGGATGATATGATTAGGAATTGGAGGCTAATTGCTTGCTTTTCCTCGGCAAAAAAGAAGATCCTGAAGGAGTGGGTGCCCCCTGAACCAGGCTTTGTCAAATTGAATCATTTTGATGGCAGCAGTTTCGGAAACCTTTGAAGATCTGGAATCGGAGGGGTTATAAGAAATGAAAGAGGAAATGTGCTGGGGCTGTATTTGGGTTCCATTGGAATTGGAAATTCCATTACAGCTGAACTGAAGGCAATGGTATATGGGATACAAAAGGCTAAGGAGATGGGGGTGGAAAGTTTGGTTGTGGAAGGGGATTCAAAAGTTATCATCAGTTGGCTAAAACAATATGACAGTACACCCTGGATATTCAGAAATGACATCAAGAAGATTAAAAAGTCTATCCAAGGACATGCAGCTTTCAATTCAGTGGACCCATAGAGTAGCAAATGGACTTGCAGACCAGCTAGCCAAACAAGGGGTGAACAGGGATCAATGTTTCTGGGCTCAACTATAAAAGCGAAAAGTAAATTTACTAGTGGATGCACTGTAACGGGGTAGCCGAGGCTACTCATAAACTATAACCCCTGTAATTTCTTTACATTAATGAAACTTCTTTTTACTAATAAAAAAAAAAGGCAAAAGTGAACCAGAGTGCAAATTTACCCTGAACCGGGATTTACACTCCATTTGCATCGTTTCCAAATGCAGCCTAAAGAGCTAATAAGTGGGAGTGCATTTTCTCCTGCAACCATTGGCCTAAACACAATATGGATGAGAAGTAACATTTAAGAGTGAATCATGGATAATGGAAATGTCAGCTCAAATTATACAGGTGGGGGGGGCAAATCCAAGAGGAGCCAAAACCCAACGCAATCATCTGAATCTAAGCTTTCTTGGATGGCAAGAAAATGCAAGCCTCCACATGACTTCTTCGCTGCTTCCCAAGCTTCAGCTTCTTGAGTTGTTGCTGGAGTTTTCTTGTAAGTAGCATAGATATACCGAGTAGAAATTCCAACTGATAGAATCAAGCCAGCCCGGGAAGTATCAGCTTCAACTGAGCAAACCTCCAATCCATTCATCCAAGCTGAAATGGAAAAAAAAGGAAAAAAACCATGCACGTTAACACTCAAAAGCTAACAACTTAATAGGCCAATAATTTGGTTGCTCAATTCATCTTTACTAGAAAAGAGGGAAAAGTACAAGAAAACAGCTTGCTAAAAGAAAATTGACCCAAACACCCTGTTCATGGAGAAAAGAAGATTGACCCCCAACACCTTGCACGTATGCATATTAAACCACTTTTATAGTTAGGTTTTACATTAAAAAAAATCAAAACTCTGAACAACTAGCACTAGTTGTGAAAATCACGCATATGGACTGTGGGATTGAACATGTGGCCAATCCACTGGGTCCCTTGTCTAATGGATGGTCTGGATCAGCCACAAGATCCCTCTACATAGCAGAAATAAGTGGTTTCAAGTAGGCAAGCTCCTACTTGATCCAACTAGTGAACCTTTTTACATTTAAATAGTGTATGTGATTATACCATGGTTGCAAAAAATATAATGCATTTAACTAGCACACATAAATGGCATTAAACTAATATTATAATTATATTTATGGCCTTAGATAACTGGAAGGTTTCCATTATTAACAGGGCGAACAGCTATTACTAAGAGTATTTATGGTTATAATGCAATGACCCTATTAGTTTTAACCATATGGACCTGTAAATTAAAATTTATTGGTATAGAAGCATCCAAATAAGTGCATCATCAGGAATTGTCTTAATACTCTTTCTACCTCATTGAGAAGTGTGTGTCTTCCAATATCAGACTTGATAATTCTGCTATGAATATAAAAATATGGAAAGAATACAGATAATCAAATGCCATATAGCATAGTTAAATAAAAAAGGGTCTACTCAAAGTTAACATGATAATGAAGGTTTTGACAGTTAGCATAACTCCAACCTCCGTGATGTATGGCTTCATTCATTCCACAAGCCAGGTCTATGTTGTATTCAAGATTATAAAGTTTAATTGTTTCACATAGACTTAAATGTTAAAACATGCAATCATTTCATTGAAAATTTATATTTTTCAATCCAATATGGTGATGAAAATACTAAAATTTCAGAAAAGAAACCATAACTTGTCCTGGAAGGAAGAGATTTTCTGCCAAAAGCCAAAAAGATGAATGTAACTGTTAGATCTTTTAGCACCAAATAGGTCAATATAGACGACTATACCAAAAAAGAAATGGAAATATCAATACTAATTCTTTCAGTGCAAGTCCTTTTTCTGGTCTCCATCTGTGGGCTGGAATTTCTTTTCGTTGTGTTTCATCCTCATTTGCATGGCACCACGGGTCAGATGCCTCTCACTTGAGCAAACAGTACTAAGTCAATCATATAAACGTCTAAGGTAATCCTTGAATTGAAGGGTGAAGAAACTGAAGAGAAGAGAGTTGAGGGTTCGGCAATGAGGGTCTGAGAATAGGGTTTCGAACACACTCTTTCTCTCAGACCCCTAACACTGTTTTATTAGATATATTTGAATAATTACAAGGAGGCCCTTAGTTGGGCAAGAATTTACAAAGAACTTAATATTGACAGGATGGGCCCAGAATAAGGCCCATTACAGAAAAGAAACATAAATAACAAGAAAGAATAAACAACCTATGGACCATTCGGCCCATCTTCTCTACACTCCCCCTCAAGCTGAGCATAGATGTCGATCATGCCAAGTTTGCTGGTATCATGCTGAAGTTTTGCCTTGGGAATGCCTTTGGTGAGAAAATCTGCCAACTGTCCTTCAGATGTGATGAAAGGAAGACACACTTCACCCGAAGAGACCCTTTCCCTAATGAAGTGTCGATCAACTTCAATATGCTTGGTTCTATCATGTTGCACTGGGTTGTGAGCAATGTTGATGGTAGCCTGATTACCACAGTACAACATCATTGGCTTGTCATATTCAACTCAAAGTTCTTCCATCAAAGATTTTAGCCATAATAATTTAGAAACCCCATGTGCCATGGCCTTGTATTCTGCTTCAGCAGAAGACCGAGCAACAACCGATTGTTTCTTGCTTCTCCAAGAAACAACATTACCAGCTACCAAGCTGCAATACCCAGAGGTAGATCTTCTGTCATCAATGTTCCCGGCCCAGTCAGCATCGGTGTAGGCTTCAAGTTTCATATGACCATGCTTGGAAAACAGAATACCCTTTCCTGGGGAGCCCTTCAAATAACATAGGATTCTCTCTGCAGCTACCATATGAGTGTCTCGGGGAGCATGCATGAATTGGCTAATGCAACTGACTGCATATGCAATATCTGGCCGAGTCATGCATAGGTACAAAAGTTTCCCAAGAAGTCTCTGAAAGATTCCTTTGTCTTCTAACAATGTCCCTTCTGAGGCTGAGAGTTTATGACTCATATCAATAGGAGTAGCAACTGGTCTAGCACCCATCTTTCCAGTTTCAGAGAGCAAGTCAAGAACATACTTCCTTTGGGAGATAAGAATCCCATCTATGGATCGAGCCACTTCTATGCCAAGAAAGTATCTCAATTCCCCCAAATCTTTAATCTCAAACTCTGTATGGAGAAAATATTTTAGATCATGAATTCCTGAGGCATCATTACCAGTCACTACAATATCATCTACATACACAATGAGGTATACTGCCAGAGGTCCACTCCTCTTCACAAAAAGAGTATGATCGGACTGTGTCTGCACATAACCAAAGTTAACAAGTGTTGTTCTAAATCTCTCAAACCATGCTCTAGGTGACTGTTTTAGTCCATAAAGTGATTTCTTCAGCCTGCATACCTTCCCTTTCATGTCAGTTCCATACATCCCTGGAGGAAGAGACATGTAAACCTCCTCATGTAATTCACCATTCAGAAATGCATTCTTCACATCCAATTGATAAAGGGGCTAGTCAAAGTGAGCAGCTAAAGATAGAAGAACCCTCACAGATGTCATCTTGGCAACAGGTGCAAAAGTCTCTAAATAATCAATCCCATATGTCTGTGTATAGCCTTTTGCAACCAGCCTCGCCTTGTACCTTTCAATGGTGCCATCAGCTCTGTATTTGATAGTAAAGACCCACTTGCAACCAACAGGATCCTTCCCTTCAGGCAAATCCACCACTTCCCATGTGTCATTCTTGTGTAGGGCATCGATTTCAGATCTCATAGCATCCCTCCATTCTGGAATCTTAAGAGCTTCTGACACAAACCTGGGAATAGGATGAGAAGCAACAAAAGAGAGAGAGGCAAAGTATGAAGGTGAAAGCAAACTATAAGAAAGGTGCTTGGAAATGCAGTGTGCAGTGCACTTCCGTTTTCCTTTTCTGATAGCAATGGGAATATCAAGGTCAGGGAATGATGAATCCAAAGGTGCTGAAACAGTACCTGTTGTCTCTTCTGTGACTGGAAGTGTATGAGGCTCATGTGTTGAAGGAGAAACAACCTGCACATTTCTGGATCTTTGCCTTTGATACACCTTGGGATTGAGGATAGGACGAGGAGGTAGAGTACTGGGACAAGGAGAATTGAACGATTGATCCGCCCTTGATACATTTGAAGGAGAGGCAGACACATCAAGAGACTCAACAGAGACAGGAAGAGGAAGTGCAAACACCTGTGTCAAATCCTCCCCCTGTGGACAATGTCCTTCTGGAGAGGAACCATAAAAAGGGGAAAGCTCATCAAAGGTGACATCCATTGAGACATATCGATTGCCAAACTTTGGATCAAAACAACAATAACCCTTCTGTGTGGGGGAATAACCAAGGAAGATACACTTTTGAGCTGTGTTCAAATTTATGCCTTTGGACACTTGGAACATGTACGTAACAGGTGCAACCAAAGACACGAATAGGAACAGGAAAAAGGTCATTGTCTAGATGAAGAAGAGTGAAGGGAGACTTAAACCCCAAAACCCTGGATGGCATGCGATTTATAAGGTAGGTAGCAGTAAGAACAGCATCACCCCAAAACCTGGTAGGAACATGTGAGGCAAATAAGATACTTCTTGCAACCTCAACAATATGCCTGTTTTTCCTCTCAGCAACCCCATTCTGTTCTGGGGTCCTAGCACATGAGCTTTGATGAATAACCCCCATGTCAGAAAGATAGTAGGATAGGTTTTTCTCAAAATATTCTTTTGCATTGTCCGATCTGAAGATTTTAATCCTGGTATCAAATTGGGTTAAAACAAATTCATGGAATTGTTTTACAAGTCTTGGAACTTCATCACGGGATTTCATCAGAAATATCCAAGTGAACCGTGAAAAGTCATCAATAAACAGGATAAAATATTTGTAGCCACCCATAGAGGGTAAGTGGTAAGGTCCCCACACATCAGAATGCACAATATTAAAAGGAACAGAAGATCTTTTATTGCTCAAAGGATAATTGTTTCTACAATGCTTTGACAATTCACAAGACTCACAATGAAGACTGGACAAACTAATTCCCTTAAACAGTTCAGGGAATAGATGACTCAAGGCAGAAAAAGACAGATGACCAAAACGACAATGACACAACATAATCCGACTAACAGACTTTGAAGAGACAGATCCGAGAGCAACATTCCCAAGATGATCAGTGCATTGTCCCGGAGTATCAAGCAGGTATATTCCATTCGCCTCATGGCCACTCCCAATCACCTTCTGAGACTCCAGATCTTGAAAAACACAGTAGGAAGGAAAAAATGTTACACAACAGTTTAGTGACTTGGTTAAACTACTCACAGACAACAAATTTGTATTTAGTTTAGGTACATGAAGGGCAGAAGGTAGGTACAAGGAATCCGTAGCCTTGATGGTTCCCTTACCAGAGATAGAGGCAAGTGAACCATCAACTAAAGTGATTTTATCACGTCCAGGAAGTAGGTCATATGAAACAAACAAGGTAAACAGATTGGTCATATGGTCAGAAGCACCCGAGTCAATAATCCAAGGGATCTTGAGATTACCTGAAGAGGTAGCATGATTAGCAGAAGCCCTTATACCTGAATGAGCAAATGCTGAAGCAGTAGAATTTCCTGAAGGGTTGGAAGGAGAGGTCACATCACTCAGCTGACTGATCATCTTCCCAAACTTTTCATATTCTGCTCTCATGGTTGCCAACTGTGCAGAAGCAGACATCTCTTCACTATCTGGCCCGACAGCTACATTTGCACTTCCTGATCTTTTACTATCATGTTTTTTCTGAAACTGAATGGGAACAAGATTAGGATGTAACTTCCAACACTTGTCTTTGGTGTGCTTCGGTTTCTTGCAGTACTCACATATAACTTTTTCTTTCCTGTGCCACTAGAAGTTCCAGTATTCCCTTTAGGTTTAATCCCCATATTGGCAAAGTGATCATTAATATCAGCCCCTTGAACCTGGACAACCCTTCTGCTCTCTTCACTACTCACCAATGCATAAGCTTGTGACAAAGAGACACACTCCTTGGAAAGAATATTCTGTTTTGTGATATCATATTCCGGGTTTAGTCCAGTTAAGAACTCAAAAACCCTGTTCCTTTCAACCAATTTTCTGTAGGTCTCTGCATCATTGGTGGTGTCCCAAGTTACAGCTTCTATTAGGTCAATTTCTTGCCATAGGGACTTCAAGGTTGAGAAATATACAGCAAGAGGTTTCTCTCATTGCCTTAAATTCTTTACATCACTTCTCAATTTATATGCCCGGGCCACATTGAGTTTTTGGGAATAGGTTTCTGCAACACTGTCCCAAATTTCTTTTGCTGAATTCATCCATAGGTAGTGTTGACTGATTTGTGGCTGCATTGAGTTCACAAGCCACCCAATGACAGTGTAATTTTCTTGCATCCACTTCTCGTAGGATGGATCATCTTCTGGGGGAGCCTTCTTACTCCCGGAAATGAACCCCCACTTTCCTCTACTACATACATGAATCTTTACTGATTGTGACCATGCCAGATAATTAGTTCCATCTAGTTTAACTGTGGTCACAGTCAATAAGGAATCACTTGGAGTCCCCTGAACCAGTCCATATTCAGCACCACTTTTGTTTTCAAACTCTGAGGATTACATCATGTAAACACTCCAAATATGATTTCAGATGACTTCTACAAGTAAACACTCCAAACTGAGTTCAGATGACTTCTACCAAGCAATAACAGAGTTCAGCCGACCACAAGAAGGCAATACACTGAGTTCAACCTTCAAGAAGTAAATAGAAACTTCTAGGCACTCAGCCGAAGTACCCTTTTCAAATCTGGACTTCAAGGTAAATACCACTTGGCACTCAGCCGAAGCACCCTTTTTACAAACACAGTGTGGGCAATAGAGACAACCCCACTGTCAAAAGGAGAAAAGGCCTCAAGAATAGTTCGTACAGCCCCCCAAAAACAACCAGGTATAAGCAACAATCCACAGCCTTGTTACAGGGATGTTTCGGCAGTTTGACAGTCAAATAAGGAGTGAAAAACAGCCCAAAAATTTCTGGGTTAAACCAGATTCAATGGCAGTCGAAGGTAGTACAGAAAAACCAAAGTTTTTCGGGCAGTTCAACAGTCCAAACACATTCGAAAGCAATACAGAACAACCAGAAGAAACTGAACCCAGAAATCTGAGTACAACTTACAGTTTCGAACCAGAAGAAAACTGAACCCAAAAATCTGAGTACAACTTACAGTTTCGAGCTTCAACAGAACCGAATTGTTCCTCTTCCTCTTCCTCTTCCCCTTTTTCTTTTCTCTGATTCTTCCTGGCCACCGAACCACTTCTCCAAGAGATTCGAGTCTTGGGCACTTCCAATGACCTCCAAGAATCAGGCAACACGAGTCAAGATTCCAGCCCTAGGATATTGAAGTTCAGGTATGCTCTGATACCATCTCAAAGAACCATTCAACCTAAAAGCTTAAGCTGTTAAGTGAAGTCCTTGAATAGGTTTTATTCTCTAACATGCCCCCTCACACGAAAGCCCATTGGGCTTGAAGCGTGGACAGCACAGGCCCACCCATACCTTGTGCTGAAACTTAATTTATTATAATGAGGGTGACGAGAATCGAACACTAGACCACTTGGTCAAAGTGGCTCTGATACCATGAAGAAACTGAAGAGAAGAGAGTTGAGGGTTCGGCAATGAGGGTCTGAGAAGAGGGTTTCGAACACACTCTTTCTCTCAGACCCCTAACACTGTTTTATTAGATATATTTGAATAATTACAAGGAGGCCCTTAGTTGGGCAAGAATTTACAAAGAACTTAATATTGACAGGATGGGCCCAGAATAAGGCCCATTACAGAAAAGAAACATAAATAACAAGAAAGAATAAACAACCTATGGGCCATTCGGCCCATCTTCTCTACAAAGGGGAATGCAATACTTAACATATAAGGATTTTGTAGTTCATCATTTGAATCATGTGCAGAGGATGTGTATAACATAATGACTGATATAGATGAAAAGTTATCTTTCTTCAGATGAAATAAATTAGCATTTACACAAATAGCATATAGACCCCTCATGCCTCAGAGAAGTACAGTATGGAAATGTCATGTTCCAGGTGTCAAATGAATATTTTATGGATTTATCGTCAAGACATCTATCATTAAGGGCATATATACCTGCTAAAGGTATAGCACGTGAAGATGCAACAGCCAGTCCTGGAATCAATGTCTTATCATCAATTTCAATTCCCAAGAGGTCCAAATCTAAGCTTGCACCAAAGGTGAACCTTGTCCTTAAAGATGAGACCTCCTCTTGGACAGCTGAAAGTTAAAAATATAAAATTAAAAAAAAAAAGAATCACTTTCTTGTGAAAGCCATATTTATTGTTAGCAATCTAGATAGTAAAAGAATTGCAATTGAAGCTAGAACGTAAACCATTGGAATAAGTAATGACTGTATGACTGTATATATGTATGTAGCATACATATATATAAAATAAAATTTGACTTAGATGTGAGTTAGTTATGATGTATGTATGTGTTAAGCATTGCAAGAAATGATTTAAGTGCCCATAATTTAGAGATGGATATGTCATTAAACAGAAAGGAATGGCGGAACAGGATTCGTGTAGCTGACCCCATATAGTTAGGATAAGATTTGGGTGATAATGATGATATTAAGTATTGCATGGTGAACATATTGGATGACAATCCATTGGCGGTTTCACTTTGTGTTTTATTTGATACCAATTATCATCCATATTAATATTCAGTGATATTTACCATTTTAATGCATATCAAACAAAGAAGATACCTCCATTACCACATACAACTCATTGAATTCCTGCCTAACTGATCCCTGTATGGGATGCTTTTTGCAAGTAGTAATGATTATAACAGAAAAGCCTAAAATATGAAAACAACGCTACTTAAAATGGTCATGTTATATGTAGTATTGTATAGAGAGATACATGGGAATCAGAACCTGATGTGTGTGTGCCCAGGAGTCTGACTCAACACGACATAAAAACAAGGACTCAGGGACACGTCTACATAAAAGTATAAACTATTAAGACAGTCCATGTTTGTTGAACTTTAACATTTTAAACCTATAGAAATATTTGTTACTTAATAGCATTTTATATGGAAATTAAATTTATTGTGTACATTATCTGTTCCAGTGAGTTGAATAAAAAAGGTTAAAAAAGTAAAAAAAAATCTTGTATAAAAGTGTCCTTCAAGAATCCATGGATTGTTCAACTCTAATGTGTCTTCAACACAGATACTTCATCCTGAGTTTTGGCCCTTTACTCGGGCCCAATTGGGGTGGGAGATTCTTTGAGGGCAGAAGTCATGGCCTTACTTCAAGGACTGAAATTGGAAAAGCAATGGGGTATGCAGCACTTGGAAGTGGAAGCAGACTGCAATCTGGTAATAGGGTGGATGCAATCTAGAAACTTGGGAGTATGGTCACTTAGACAGCTTCTAAGAGAGATTATTAGCTTGGCAAAGGAACTTGGGGTGCAATTTAATTGGGTAAGAAGGTCAGCAAATGGAATGTCTGACACATTAGCTAAGCAAGGAGTTATTGGGGAGACTTTGTTTTGGGCTTGTATGTAAGACTTTTATTCTGATTTTCCACCCATCCTTTGGGTGGTGATAACTGTACTCTCCTTTTAGTATCTTTAATGAAAGTGCTACCATTTCTTATAAAAAAAGCACAGATACTCCATCCATTTAGGAGGTCCATGCAACACTGGTTATATGCAATATTATAAATGCATTGCATGCTTACTAGAAGAGACAAAACTCTTAAGAGAAAGTAATGGAAATCATCAAAGAAGTGATTCACATGCCTGAGAAAGGTAACTGGACAAAGGCCCATTTCTCCCCAAAAAGGTTTTCAGGAAGATCCATTGGGAAGGGATTATCTAATGACAGAAGTGGCTTTGATCCTTTTTGAAATCCAGGATGACGCATATAGACAGTCTCATAACGCTCTTCCAGCCACAGAAGTAGTGACAAACACTGCAACAACAAATGATCATCAGAAGAATATGATAGAATAGCAGAATATCTACCTGGGAACCAAAGCACACTTCATTATATATGCATGCAAGCAACCAGACCAACCATATTGAAACATTATGGAGTTTCATTTGCAATTGAACTCAAAAATGTTGGTCATGGGTGTTAGGTTGAGGGGTTTTATGTATTGATGGTTCGGCTTATAAGTGTTATTATTAGTCTGTATTTGTATTTAAGTTGTTATGTACTGGGCCTGTGTTAATGGGCCTAAGTTTATTTGCTGTTTTAAGTAGTCTGGGTGTCCCATCACTAATCAGGGGCATTCCAGACATTTCCTGTAACATTGTACTATAGTCTAATATAAATAATAGTACTGTCGACTGGGTTATTCAGTTCGACATTATCAGCACCTCTTGGTCTTCTTCTCTCTTCTACTTCTTCGACTGCAACATTTCAGCTTTCATGGTATCAGAGCATTGAGCACTTTCCTGGTTGCAGCCGACACCATCTCTTCTCTCTTGCTGTCTTTCTTTCTTTGTTTTATCTTGGTTGCTGCGGTGAGGAGAACACTACGAGGTTTGAACCTAGGATTTCCCTTGATTGTAGGGCGCAAGGGAAGAAGACCCAGAAGTTGATGTCCTACTAGATTGTTTCTAGTAGTTAGTAGCTATTCGGCTGCTAAGAGAGGTCTGTATAGGACAGACCTAGTTTGAGGACTGATTTCTGCAGTCCTAGTATTGGCCGTAGGGGGAGGAACACTCTCTACAGTTGCAGTAATCGAAGCTCAAGAGAAGTCTGCATAGTGCAGTGGTGTGAGCTCTCAGTTTCAGGTCGGTTTCCTGCTCACAGTACACCCAATTTGCTGCTGTTACTGAACTACTTCAGAGCTGTGTCAGTCTCGGCAAGTCTGAAACAGTGTTGTGGGCTATCAGAACCTTCTTCAATACTGCAACTAGTCTCTTTTCAGCACTGTTATCACTTCGGCTAGTTTCAACAGTGTTGTCTACACAGTGTTTGCAGCCAAGATGTCTTCAGTATCAGGAGAGGTCTCTTCTAGAGATAACAGACCTGGTGGGAGGTCTTCAAACCTGGAAAACCCGAATCTGCACAGCTTGCAGATTACAAGTGTGCTGCTGGATGAATACAACTTCAGGGAGTGGTCAGTTTCTGCAATGCTTTTTATTACTTCCCGTGATCTCACAGGCTACTTAGATGGGAATAAGAAGGAACCTGAAGTTGGCAGTACGGAGTATGCAGTGTGGCGCAAGGAGAATGCCACAGTTATGTCCTGGTTGCTTGCCTCTATGACTCCACGAGTTGCCAGGACTGTTCAACACTTCCCAAAGCAGCCAAGATTTGGGAAAAAGTGTCTAAAACCTATGGACAGAGGAAAAATAATGCTAGAATCTACAGATTGAATCAAGACATTGCTGCCTTAAGGCAAGGGGATATGACAGTTGCAACATACTTTGCAACTCTGGAAGGACTTTGGGAAGAACTTGACCATCACTTGATTTTGAACTGGGAAAATGCCAGGGACAAGGAGAGACATGATAAGCAGGTTGAAGAGAGCAGAGCCTTTAAGTTCTTGGCTGACCTGGAACCAGTGTATGAGGGCATAAGGTCACAAATTCTAGGAAGAGATGAACTGCTCGAGTTACACCATGTTTATTATCTGGTATGGAATGAAGAAGTGAGGAGAAAGGAGATGCAAGTTGACTCTCAGATTCAACCAGCTGAACAACTTGGAGACCATTCAGCCCTGATTTCTACTAAGGGAAACAGACATCCAGAAAAGAAGCATCTTAAGTGCACTCATTGTGGGGGTGAGAGACATGTGAAAGAAAAGTGTTCGGTCCTACATCCACACCTGAAGCCAGCTGCATTGACAACTCACAGAAGCAACAGAAGAGTATACCAATGGTGACAACTCACTAGTAACAATGGTGAAGTAACCGGCACAGTGGGACAAGAAGCAACAGAAGAGTCATGCGGCAAGGGGGAACCTTGTCACTAGTAACAATGGTGACAACTCACAGAGTATACCAACAGTGACTTCTTCTCCCATGGGGCAGGTTGTTGATTCCTCTGGAGCCGGTGCCTTAGGCTTCACTACTAGTGAGGTAGAGGTCCTTAGCCGGGCTTTAGCCCGTCTAAGGAGTAATTCTTTTGCTTCCTCCTCTCTTGCCAGATCAGGTATAGTCTCTGCCTTTAGTGCAACTAGTTCTATTGACTCTACTTCTTGGGTTATTGATTCCGGTGCAACTGACCACATGACACATATGTCCTCCTTATTCTCTTCATATCAATTGTTGTTTGGTCAGGATAAGATGAGAGTTGCTGACGGGTCTTTCTCCACCATCTTTGGAAAAGGGGTGGTTGACCTAAGCAAGGACCTCTCTTAAATCAGTCCTACATATTCCCAGTCTCACCTCAAATCTTTTGTCTGTTTCAAAACTTACCAAAAATTTGAACTGTAGTATAACATTTTTTCCTACTCATTGTGTCTTTTAGGACAGATTGACGAGGAGAACGATTGGGAGTGGTCATGAGTATGGAGGCCTCTACTATTTTGATGCAGACATCCGTTCAGCCTTACAAGCCTTTACTGCTAGTAGTCCGGAGAGTGTGGAGTCAATAGCTAGGTTGCATCTGTGGCATGCTAGGCTAGGTCATTTACCTTTCTCTTCATTAGAAATTTGTTTCTCGAAATATTTAAGGGCATTTCAAGTCAGAGTTTAGTCTGTGAAGTATGTCAAATGTCAAAACAATGTAGAACTGTTTATCCAATTTCCAGTAATGGAATTCGAGCTCCTTTTGATTTGGTTCATTCTGATGTTTGGTGCCCTTCACCTATTGATGGCTTTCGTTACTTTATTAGTTTTATTGACCACTACTCTCGATGCACATGGATCTACCTGTTAAAAGGACGAGATGAAGTGCCACGGATAACTATGACATTTTGCAAAATGATTGAAACACAATTTGATAAGAAGATTAAACAATTCCGGTCAGATAATGCTGCTGAATATTTTGAAAAATCCTTGAACTTATTCATGGAAGATGCTGGCATGTTACATCAATCATCTTGTGCTTATACCCCTCAGCAGAATGGGGTTGCTGAGCGCAAGAATAGACATCTATTGGAGACAGATCGAGCCTTACTATTCCAACACAAGGTTCCCAAGCAATACTGGTCTCAAGCTGTACTTACTGCATCATATCTGATAAATCGGATGCCATCTAAGGTGTTGGGTATGAAAACCCCTTTCTCTTTTCTGTGTCCTACTCTTCCAGACTTTCCTCTTCCTCCACGGGTCTTTGGCTGTATATGTTTCATACATGTGAAGGATCCAAAGAAGACCAAGCTGGATCCTCGGGCTACGAAAGGAATATTTTTGAGGTATTCTCCTACGCAAAAGGGTTACAAGTGTTATGATCCTGACTCCAAGAGAAAGTATGTCACCAGAGATGTGGTCTTCTTTGAGTCTCAACCCTATTTTCAATCTTCTCAGAATCCTCTTCAGGGGGAGACTAGTGGAATAGAAGAGGATTCTCATTCTCCCTCTTTTCTTGTTCCCCTATCTGCCTCGGGCCTTCCATCCTCTTCTTCTACTCCTAGTTGTGGCATCCTGGATCAACCTAGTGAGGCTCCCACTGTGCCAGTTACTTCTCCTGATACTGCAGATGTCCCTGAAGGCTCCAGTAGGCAACAAAAAGAGATATGAATCACCTACAACAGAAGGAAAAAGGGCCCTCAAACTCATGACAGCAACCAATTGGACTCGGATCAATCTGTCTCTGCAATCCAAGGTAATTCCAACACTCATACTTCTGATTTTGATCTTCCTATTGCTCTTCGTAAGCCTATCCGTTCTTGTACCACTCTGCATCCCATTGCTAATTGTGTTTCTTACTCACATTTATCTCCAGCCTATCACTCCTTTGTGTCTGCTCTTTCCTCTGTTCATGTTCCTTCTAGGTACTTAGAGGCCGTGTCTGATCCAAGGTAGAAAGAAGCTATGAATGAAGAAATGAAAGCAAGAACTTGGGAATTAGTGGATCTGCCAGAGGGGAAGAGCATTGTTGGGTGCAAGTGGGTGTTTACTGTAAAGCATAGGGAGGACGGGTCCATTGAAAGGTACAAGGCCAGGCTTGTGGCAAAGGGGTTTTACTCAGAAAGAAGGGATTGACTACAAAGAAACCTTTGCCCCAGTAGCAAAGCTCAACACAATTTGGGTTCTATTGTCATTAGCAACAAATTTTTCATGAGAACTTCAATTAGCTGGATGTGAAGAATGCCTTCCTAAATGGTGACTTTCATGAAGAGGTATTTATGGAACCTCCACCAGGCTATGACTTTGGTAGAAAGGTGTGTAAACTAAGGAAAGCATTATATGGTTTAAAGCAGTCTCCTCATGCATGGTTTGAGAGGCTTTGTGGGGCCATGAAGAAAGTTGGGTACACTCAGAGTGGTGCAGACCATACCTTATTCATAAGGAGACAGGATAGCAAACTTACAGCACTCATTGTTTATGTGGATGATATGGTGATTACTAGGAATGACTTGGAAGAGATCAAAAGACTGAAGGAGTTTTTAGCCTCTGAATTTGAGATCAAAGACTTGGGCCATTTGAGATATTTTCTCGGGATTGAAGTTGCTAGGTCAAGAGAGGGGATCTACATATGTCAGCGGAAGTATGTTTTTGACCTTCTAGATGAGACAAGCAAGATAGGGTGTAGACCAGCAGATACTCCAATAGAATAGAATCATGGCCTACAGGAATCAGTAGGGGAGGACTACTATGATAGAGAGAGATACCAAAAATTGGTAGGGAAGCTGATATATTTATCTCTCACTCGACCAGATATTGCTTATGTGGTGCATGTTGTCAGTCAGTTCATGCACTCTCCAAAGATCCCTCATATGAAAGCAGTTGAAAGGATTCTCAGGTACTTGAAGACTTTCCCAGGAAAGGGAATTCTATTAAGAAAAAATAATAAAATTGAAATTGAAGCTTATACTGATGCAGATTGGGTCGGTTCTGTTGGGGACAGAAAATCAACTTCAAGTTATTGTACATTTGTGGGAGGGAACCTGGTTACATGGCGTAGTAAGAAGCAGAATGTTGTTGCTAGATCAAGTGCGGAAGCTGAATATCGAGCTATGGCTCACGGGGTTGCTGAACTCTTATGGCTCAGGACTCTTCTAAATGAGCTTGGCATTAAAGCTGAGGGTCCTCTCAGACTGTATTGTGACAACAAAGCGGCCATCAACATTGCAAATAACCCTGTGCAACATGACAGGACAAAACATATTGAGATTGATCGACATTTTGTTAGAGAGAGAATAGTCTCGGGAGAACTCTGCATTCCTTATACTCCATCTGAGATGCAAATTGCAGATGTACTGACTAAAGGGTTGGCTGCAGCAAAATTCATGGACCTTCTTGGCAAGCTAAACATGATTGACATCCATGCTTAGCTTGAGGGGGAGTGTTAGGTTGAGGGGTTTTATGTATAGATGGTTTGGTTGATAAGTGTTCTTATTAGTCTGTATTTGTGTTTAAGTTGTTATGTACTGGGCCTGTGTTAATGGGCCTAAGTTTATTTGTTGTTTTAAGTAGTCTGGGTGTCCCATCACTAATCAGGGGCATTCCAGACATTTCCTGTAACGTTGTACTATAGTCTAATATAAATAATAGTACTGTCGACTGGGTTATTCAGTTCGACATTATCAACACCTCTTGGTCTTCTTCTCTCTTCTACTTCTTCGACTGCAACATTTCAGCTTTCAATGGGGTACAAGATCCACTGTTAGTTTTAGATGATGTTTTATAAGAGGAATGCCATGGAAAGAACCTTGTATTATATAATATGATGAAGACAAGAGGGGACAAGGGAGATTTTCCATTTATCTCTCAGGTGGAAGATTAATTAAGAAAAAAATTTAATTCAATGGTTAAAACAAAACTGCACTGCTCAGTCGACAGTACTATTATTTATATTACGATGTAGTACAATGATACAGGAAGTTACTAGAATGCCCCTGATTAGTGATGGGACACCCAGACAACTTAAAACATTAAACAGGATTAGGCCCATTAACAAAGGCCCAGTACAAGACAACTTAAACTTAAGTATAGGCTAATAAGAACTCTTGTCAGCCGAATACTCATACATACAAAAACTTCAATCCAACACTCCCCCTCAAGCTAAGCATGGATATCAATCATGTTTAGCTTGCCAAGCATGTCCCTAAACTTTGCTGCTGCCAGCCCTTTAGTCAGTACATCTGCAATTTGCATCTCAGATGGAGTATAAGGCACACAGAGTTCACCCGAGACAATTCTTTCTCTAACAAAGTGCCGATCAATCTCAATATGTTTTGTCCTATCATGCTGCACGGGATTGTTGGCAATGTTGATGGCAGCTTTATTGTCACAATACAGCCTGAGAGGACCTTCAACCTTAATGCCAAGTTCATTAAGAAGAGTTCTGAGCCATAAGAGTTCAGCAACCCTGTGGGCCATAGCTCGATACTCTGCTTCTGCACTTGATCTAGCCACTACATTCTGCTTCTTACTGCGCCATGTGACCAGGTTTCCTCCCACAAATGTACAGTAACCCGAGGTTGACTTCCTGTCTCCAACAGACCCAGCCCAATCTGCATCAGTGTAGGCTTCAATTTCAATTCTATTGTTTTTCTTGAAGAGAATTCCCTTCCCTGGGCAAGTCTTCAAGTACTTGAGAATCCTTTCAACTGCTTTCATATGAGGGATCTTTGGAGAGTGCATAAATTGACTGACAACATGCACAGCATAAGCAATATTTGGCTGAGTGAGGGATAAGTATATCAGCTTCCCTACCAATTTATTGTATCTCTCTTTATCACAGTAGTCCTCCCCTACTGATTCCTGCAGGCCATGATTCTGTTCCATTGGAGTATCTGCTGGCCTGCACCCCATCATGCCTGTTTCCTCTAGGAGGTCAAAAACATACTTCCGCTGACATATGTAGATTCCCTCTCTTGACCTGGCAACTTCAATCCCAAGAAAATATCTCAAATGACCCAAGTCTTTGATCTCAAATTCAGAAGCTAAAAACTCCTTCAGTCTTTTTATCTCTTCCAAGTCATTCCCGGTAATTACCATATCATCCACATAAACAATGAGTGCAGTAAGTTTGTTATCCTGTCTCCTTATGAATAAGGTATGGTCTGCACCACTCTGAGTGTACCCCACTTTCTTCATGGCCCCACAGAGCCTCTCAAACCATGCACGGGGAGATTGCTTCAACCCATATAATGCTTTCCTCAGTTTGCACACCTTTCTACTAAAGTCATAGCTTGGTGGAGGTTCCATAAATACCTCTTCATGAAGGTCACCATTTAAGAAGGCATTCTTCACATCCAGCTGATGAAGTTCCCATGAAAAATTTGCTGCTAGTGACAATGGAACCCGAATTGTGTTGAGCTTTGCTACTGGCGCAAAGGTTTCTTTGTAGTCAATCCCTTTCTTTCTGAGTAAACCCCTTTGCCACAAGTCTGGCCTTATACCTTTCAATGGACCCGTCCTCCCTGTGCTTTACAGTAAACACCCACTTGCACCCAACAGTGGTTTTTCCCTCTGGCAGATCCACTAATTCCCAAGTTCTTGCTTTCATTAGGGCTTTCATCTCTTCATTCATAGCTTCTTTCCACCTTGGATCAGACACAACCTCTGAGTACCTAGAAGGAACACACACAGAGGAAAGAGCAGACACAAAGGAGTGATAGGCAGGAGATAAATATGAGTAGGAAACAAAATCAGCAATGGGGTGTCGGGTGGTGCAAGAGTGGATAGGCTTACGGAGAGCAATAGGAAGATCCAAATCAGAAGTTTGAGAGTTGAAATTACCTTGGATTGTAGAGACAGATTGATTCGAGTCCAACTGGTTGCTGTCATGAGGTTGAGGGCCCCTTTTTCTTCTGTTGTATGTAAGTATCTCTTTTTGTTGCCTATCGGAGCCTTCAGGAACATCTGCAGCATCAGGAGAGGTAACCGGCACAGTGGGAGCCTCACTGGGTTGACCCGGAATGTCACAACAAGGAGTAGGAGGAGAGGATGGAAGACCCGAGGCAGATAGGGGAACAAAAAATGAGGGAGAATGAGAATCCTCTTCCATCCCACTAGTCTCCCCCTAAAGAGGATTCTGAGAAGACTGAAAATAGGGTTGAGACTCAAAGAAGACATCTCTGGTGACATACTTTCTCTTGGAGACAGGGTCATAACACTTGTAACCCTTTTGTGTAGGAGAGTACCCCAAGAATATTCCCTTTGTAGCCTTAGGATCCAACTTGGTCTTCTTTGGATCCTTCACATGTATGAAACATATACAGCCAAAGACCCGAGGAGGAAGGGGAAAGTCTGGAAGAGTGGGGCACAAAACAGAGAAAGGGGTTTTCATACCCAACACCTTAGATGGCATCCGGTTTATCAGATATGATGCAGAAAGTACAGCTTGAGACTAGTATTGCTTGGGGACTTTGTGCTGGAATAGTAAGGCTCGAGTTGTCTCCAATAGATGTCTATTCTTGCGCTCAGCAACCCCATTCTGCTGAGGAGTATAAGCACAGGATGACTGATGTAGTATGCCAGCATCTTCCATGAATAAGTTCAAGGATTTTTCAAGGTATTCAGCAGCATTGTCTGACCTGAATTGCTTAATCTTCTTATTAAACTGTGTTTCAATCATCTTGCAAAATGCCATGGTTATCCGTGGTACTTCATCCCGTCTTTTAACAGGTAGATCCATGTACAACGAGAGTAGTGGTCAATAAAACTGATAAAGTATCGGAAGCCATCAAAGGAAACAATGGGTGAAGGGCCCCAGACATCAGAATGAACCAAATCAAAAGGAGCACAAAAATTGGATACACAATTCTACATTGTTTTGACATTTGACATACTTTACAGGTTAGACTCTGACTTGGAATGCCCTTAAACAATTCGGGAAACAACATTTCTAATGAGGAGAAAGACACATGACCTAGCCTAGCATGCCAAAGATGCAGCTTAGCTATTGACTCCACACTTTCCGGATTACTAGCAGCAGATGCTTGTAAGGCTGAGCCGATGTCTGCATCAAGGTAGTAGAGGCATCCATACTCATGACCGCACCCAATCGTTCTCCTTGTCAATTTGTCCTGGAAGACACAATGAGTAGGAAAAAAGGTTATACTACAGTTCAAATTTTTGGTAAGTTTTGAAACAGACAAAAGATTTGAGGTAAGACTAGGAACATGTAAAACTGATTTAAGAGAGAGGTCCTTGCTTAGGTCAACAATTCCCTTTCCAGAGATAGTGGAGAAAGACCCGTCAGCAACTCTCATCTTATCCTGACCAGACAACAAATGATATGAAGAGAATAGGGAAGACATATGTGTCATATGATTAGTAGCACCGGAATCAATAACCCAAGAAGTAGAGTCAATAGAGCCAGTGGCACTGAAGGCAGAGGCTGTACCGATCTAGCAAGAGATGTAGAAGCAAAAGAATTATTTCTTAGACGGGCTAATGCCCTGCTAAGGACCTCAACCTCACTAGCAGTGAAGCCCAAAGTACCAGTTCCAGAGGAATCAGCAACCTGTCCCATAGGAGAAGAAGACACTGTTGGTGTATTTTGTGAGTTGTCATCATTGTTGCTGGTGACAAAATTCCCACTTGCCGCAGGCCTGTTATCTCTAGAAGAAACATCTATGGGTATTGAAGACATCTTGACTGCAGTCACTGTGTAGGTGACACTGATTAAGACTAGCCGAAGCAGTTCTGAAGGTTCTGAACCAGTTCTGGAGCAGATCTGATTAGCTGAAATGATCACAGCAGGTTCTGACAGCACTCGACACAATTTCAGACTTGCCGAGACTGTCACAGTTCTGAAACAGTTCAGTTACAACAGCAAGCAAGGAGTTCTGGGATGGTAACCGACCTGAAGCTAAGGGTTCTCAACTATTGTGCTATGCAGACTCCACTTGAACTTCGAGTACTGCAACTGTAAAGAGAGTGCCCTTCCTTGCGGCCAATACTAGGACTGCTGACACCAGTCCTCAACTAGGGTTCACAGTGCTTAACAATCTGGAGCTGGCAGCTCCCTAGGTAACCTCACAGCAGTGGTGAGGGGTTTCGGACTGATAACCACCTTGAACTTGGAGCTGTTTGCCACATTGCTATGCTGGTAGAAGTGTTCACAGTGCTGGTAGAACACTAGATAGACTTCACTTGGGCTGAACCAAAAACTACAACAGTTCGGGTACAGTAGCGAGTGAAGAGTTCGAGGCTGCAACAGTAGCAAGTGAAGAGTTCGAGGCTGCAACAGTTCGGGAAAGAAGCTAAGTCTGTGCGAGTCTTGCTGGAGCACCGAAGCTGCAACTGTAGAAGTAGCTAAGCCCCTTTCGGCTAGTGCTAGGACTGCTGAAATCAGTCCTCAACTAGGTCTGTCCTACACAGACCTCTCTTAGTAGCCAAATAGCTACTATTTGCTGGAAATAACCTAGTAGCCAAGTAGCCAAATATCTACTTCTGGGTCTTACTTCCCTTGAGTCCTACAACCAAGAGATACCCTAGGTTCGAACTTGCTTTACTCTCTTACACCCCTAGGTCTTCACTGCAGCAACCCAGAAAAGGAAGAGAGAAGATGAAAAGACAGCAAGAGAAGAGAGTGTGTGCCAGTTGAAACCAGGAAGAAGCTAATGCTCTGATACCATGAAAGCTAAATTACTGTAGCTGAAGTAGCAGAAAAGAGAAGAAGAAGAAGAAGAGATGCTGGAATGTCGAACTGCACTGCTCAGTCGACAGTACTATTATTTATATTATGATGTAGTACAATGATACAGGAAGTTACTAGAATGCCCCTGATTAGTGATGGGACACCCAGACAACTTAAAACATTAAACAGGATTAGGCCCATTAACAAAGGCCCAGTACAAGACAACTTAAACTTAAGTATAGGCTAATAAGAACTCTTATCAGCCGAATACTCATACATACAAAGACTTCAATCCAACATTAAGAAAGAGTTTTCAAGACTTTTATCAATTAATCTTCCAGTTTCACGTGTACCATGCTTAATTTCAGGGTTGTTTCCTTCTACCCAATAAGCTAAGAATCAACTCAAATATACTATGTTCTTACTTTAGTTACCAAAATAATGCTCATGGAGATACTAAACGACATTAGAATTCAAGTTTCAGAAAAAAAGTGTTTATTCTTTACTAGATCACCAAGAAATGTATACATCAACATTGAACTACATATGTGTAGGGGAAATAGGGGTGTCAATGGACCAGGTTTGGGTTGGACCCCGTCCAAATCAAACTCAATTTGAATGGGTTGGAAGGACCAATAAGACATATTGAATTAGACAAGTCCAGACTTAATGGTCCAAAGTATTTATTGGATTGGACTGGACCTGGTCCATGTTTAATGAATTTATATTGGACTGGGTTGGATTGAACCAATATCTAGTCCATTAACAGAAAATAAGAGTGGGTGTTAATGGACCAGGTTTGAGTTGGACCCAATCTAAATTAAAAACAATTTGAACAGATTGGACAGTCCAGACATTGAATAGGACCAGTCTAGAATGGTCTAAAGTATTCACTGGATTGGATTGGACCTGGTTCATCTGTAATGGACTCATATTGGACAGGTTGGGTTGGACCAATATCCAGTCCATTGACAGCCCTATATATGTGCTCTTCAAACATAAGATCATTGTTTAAGTTTACAACCAGCTAATAAGGGATTTGAAGTTTATTCACATACAAGCTTCTCACAATTTCTCATTTAAGAATTCCTACTTTACATCCAAATGATGCAACAAATTGCTTCATAGTTGCAATGGCATATATCAAATTTCTTATGAGGTGTAAATCTCTAAATCTGAGTTCACATAATCCACTAAATGAGGCTTGCTGAAATTTATAATTAAAAACTATATATATATATATATATATATATATATATATATATATATATATATATTATCAGAAACGATAACTTTCATTAGAGATAAATTAACCTGAAATACAGAATTCAACCCTTATTAGAAAAGTTTGATTCAATAAACATCAAACATTACAGCACTGCCCAAAACAGACTCTCCCTTACAGTCCCTTGTTTTAATTGTAGTTTAATATAATTAAAAACTATATTAAACCGATGCAGGACAAATCCACATTTGCAGCAGCAGCCAAGACAAACCTAGAGGCTTAGGGTCTGTTTGATTGCTGAGAAAGGAATGAGAAAAGGGAATATTCCCGAATTATTCTTCCTATCTTGTGTTTGTTTACTGGTAAACAGTGTTTTGGGATGAGAAACAAGAGGGACGTGGGATCCCAAAATTAAGTGAGTGGGGTCGCACCAAAACAGTGCGACCCCGGTGAGAAAAGAAAAAGCTAAGAAAATTTCTCGGGCAATTGCTGGAGGAGCTCTGAAGACCAACATTACCACCCTCGGTCCTCTTGTCCTCCCAATTAGTGAGCAGCTTCTCTTCTTTGCAACTCTAGTGGCGAAGAAGCTGTTCAATGCAAAGGTGAAGCCATACATTCCAGACTTCAAGCTGGCTTTCGATCATTTCTGCATACATGCCGGAGGAAGGGCTGTGATTGATGAACTGGAGAAGAACCTACAGCTGATGCTGGTACATGTTGAGGCTTCTCGGATGTCCCTCCACCATTTCGGCAATACATCGTCAAGCTCCATTTGGTATGAGTTGGCCTACACAGAGGCCAAGGGGAGGATGCGCAAGGGCCACCGTGTGTGGCAGATTGCATTCGGAAGTGGTTTCATGTGTAACAGTGTTGTCTGGGAAGCTCTTCGGCATGTAAAGCCTTCTCCCAAGGGTCCCTGGGAAGATTGCATTGATAGGTACCCTGTGCAGACAGTTTCTTAATCTCACCCACATTTCGATTAGACATCTTCTTCATTCAGACAGTAGTTAGGTATACCCTAACTAGCTCTGTCTATTTTACTTTACCATTTGATTCTGGTCCTTCAATCCATATTGATGCTTTTCTTTTTTTTTTCTTTTCATTTTTCTTTTGTTAATGTGTGTTTCCAGTACTTCGCAATCATGTACTATTACTCTTTGGTAATTTATAAGCTGCACCCTTCTGTTGTAATTGAAGAATGAATCCTTAATGGCTTCCTTATTCTGAAACCCCCTGGCCCTATTGGATATGCTTGTTTCTTTGTCTTTAAATATTTATAGCTCTTCTTCACTAATGGCAAAAGTTTTTCAGAAACTATGTAGAGGTATTTACATATGGAGATTGGAGAAATCTTTGGTTTTCCAGGGAATATTAACTAAGCTATTTGATTATAAATTGATAATGATAAGATTGTGATTGTCAGTAAGGCTTCCACTGGTATAAGGCATCTCAATTCTTCCCTGTGCTTATCTCTCTTCACAGATGATGGGGTATAGCTTGCTTTCAATGTGATAGGACGGCATTTATTAAGTGAATTATAAGTTGATGGACTCGAAACCTGTGGATATAGAGCCCAACTTAAGTTATTTTGTTCACTACAATGAGTTGTGATAGAAGATTATTAGAAATCCCAGATACAGTTATTTGATAGAGTCAGATACAGTTATTCGGGGGTGGGGGTGGGGGTGGGGGGCAGGGTGGTTTCTCACATCACTGACCTAATAATATTAGAAATCCCAGATACAGTTATTTGATAGAAGATTATTTTGATTTTACTTGCCCCCATATGAATCTCAATTCTTATTGTACTCTCTTTAAGATTGATCAACTCTTACAATATTCTCTAAAGATTAAAATTATAGCAATTGGAGGCAACTTGTAGCAATAGTATATGTTAAATATTAAAACTACTCCCTATGGTCAGAACATGCTTTTACAATATTCTCTAAAGATGCACTAGCAATAACATGGGGTAGTGTGATCCCAATCTACACTTCGATTGCTTCATATTCTCAGTGTACCTACTAGTTGGTCTTCTACTCTGGCTGGTTAAATTTCCTTACCCATATAATGGAACTTAAGAGTTATTCTTGAATTGAAAGTTGAAACAGGAGACATAACAAAGGAGCAGAGTATTCCTGGAAGCTTTTGTTGTGGCTTCATTTACATCTCTGAATGTGGGAAATAATAAGATTAACAAGCTCATCACCAATCCACATGCATATTCACAAAAATGGACCCAACACATATGCTGAACTCAGATTCACAAACAAATTCTTGTCAACATTGAGCTTAAATATCCATTAGCATCCTAGAGGGGAGTTCATCTCTATAAGGCTATTACAGTATTTTCTCTGTTTCCTACGGTGGTTCCAACTTATGCAAATATCTCCCTGTTCAACAAAGCAAAGCTCCTTTGGACCCAAGCCAAAGATATTGATGCTTATCTACTTCAATGGAGTGAAAAATTGAAACATATCTTCTTTCTCATATAAGAAAAATGAATATTTCTTTTCTGAACTCAGATTGCATTGTGAGCACCACCAAAAATAATTTGGAGAGGCCCATAAACTATTATGAGAAACTCCTTACAAGAGGAAGAAACCAGCTCTTTTCAATTGCCACTTTCCATAGGTCTTCTGGAGGCTGCTGTTTTTAGGCATAGAAGCCAAAGGGAAGTAACAATGTCAGATTGAACATAGATTTATTTACTACTAGGAATTGTGGACAGGCTTGCTTCCTGCATTGGCACTTTCTGATCACATTTTAAAAAGTATAATTGCACAAATGTGGTCTCAGTTATCCTCACTTCCAGATTGCAAACTTATTTATTATTAAAAATTGTGGATAGACTTATTTCCTACATTGGCACTTTCTGATCACATTTTAAAAAGTACAATCGCACAAATGTAGTCTCAGTTATCCTCGTGGAAAGGATGAATTTTTCTGAGGCAGCTTCATCATCTCATCATATTGAACTTGCTCATGTATGAATCTATGCTTTGAATGGCCTCAATGGTTGCAAAGTCAATTAGAAAATTGCAACTTTTAGCATAGAAAACGAAGAATGAAGATAATAGAAAATTAATTCATTTAAAGAAACATGACAGTGGGAGCAACTCAAAATAGACTTTTGGATCCCAAGGTAAATAACTAACTTTGTTCAACAAACGGGTTATGGAACATATAAAATCACCATAACAACAAATATATTCTCCCATTTTCTCATCTTGTCCCCTTATTCCACAGAGGTAATTGATTCTTCTTGCACTGGATACTCTCTCAAAGAGCACATATCTTCATTAAGAACTGCAGATAATGATTTATGGAAAAGAGAAAGGAAAAAATAACCTGCAGGGAGTTGCTGATGGTTGAATGTAGAGATTTGGTTATGCACATGTAAATTCTGTTGAAACATTTGAGAGCAAGCAACTTGTCATCCCAACATTTGGGGGGTGCAAGTTGTCATAAAAGTAAATTACATGCATTTTTATAGTTTAGCATGATTTTTCTCCTATAAATTTTCTTGCAAAACAAACACTAGAAAGTGGATTTTCTCACAAAAAAATTCTCAGCAAACAAACACATTATAACTAACTGAGAAAATAAATTTTCCTCTTCTCATCCCAACATTTCTCATCCCATCCTTTCTCAGTCCAATTTTCTCAGCAATCAAACAGACCATTATGGGATGTAATTTCAATAGCAAAAAGTTGAAATCTTTTGTAAATTGAATAGTCATTAAAACAAGGATTCACAAACCACTATTTCTTATCTGATTCTAATATTATTGTGTTCACCTTCATTCAACATTTTGGATGCTTCTAACATGAAGTAAGCATGTCAAAATATTGTCTGGCACTATTTCCTAGCCATAGGTAGGTATGCAAATCCTAATTGGCCTGACAAGATGCATATTATGTTCATTCTTTTTGAATATTCATTGACGAATTCATTAACTGGAAGGCATAAAGCATGCTAAGTTTCGTTATTCATCTTTGTCTTTCATATCTCAGTTCCATTGAAGGTCACCATGTTTTACTCAAAAAATTCAGTTACATTTTAGAGGGAGAAACTAAAAAGATAAAGCACCAAAGAACATACCCGCTTACTTGGAACAGGCTTTATACCAAGCTCCCTACCGGCTCTTGTTATAATTGTCTGCATCTGTGACCTATAGATCAATAAAACAAACAAGTCAATCCTATGTATCCTTCTGATTGCAACTTCAAAAGGCTGGCATAGAAGAGAAGAATGCCAAGGAACATGAAACAAGAAGACCAACTGCCACCACCACTACAACAAAGCATTAAAACAAAATAGAGTAAAAGTATAACCTGAAAAATCTAATTTTCTGTGGCAAAGGGACACCCAAATCATCGCTAATCGATACGATGGCATCCTTCAAGGTGATGCTGTTGATGACATTGTTTGGGAAGTACTTGGTATATTGAAGCGAGAGCGTACTGTCACAGACGACTAGCTCCCAGATCTTTTTCCCTCTAATATCTAAAATTGGTCTTGAACAGAAATCCAATTCCCACTCCGAAATGCTTTCTCGATCGATTTCTGGGTCCAGATAACTCACTTCCGCTGTCGGGTCCCCATACTCTTCCTCATCATCAGTTAGAGCTGAAGCTGAAGGCTTCTCTGTCGGCGACGAAGTCGGGCTTTCGGAGACAGAGTTCAATCGTGATCGAGACAATCTGGGCTGGGAAATTTGTGGGTTTGTGGAGAAATGAGAGGAGGGGTATACGATTTTGTTGGGTTTTGAGAGGGAAAGGGAACTGGAGATGGGTTTGTGAGATTGAAGTCTCGGGGTTCTGATTCTGGCGGGATTGAATGTTAGAGTCGCCATGGCTTCACTCCTACCCCTTGCCCACTGAAGCCTTACAAGTTCCGACCGAGAGAGGGAGAGAGAAGCTATCCACCACACATATCCGTTGGTGGCGGTTACGAAGTTCTATCTACAGGTAAAACTTGCTGAAATGCGCGGTTACACTCTTTTCTCCCTAAACATGTCGTTCGGTTCGCTCAAAAAATCAGCTACACCACTTGGAGCAGCGCAGGCAAAAACTGTGAATCACGGCCTTCGATGTATTGATGTGGTCTTACCTTTGAATCGGATGAAATAACTCAAAGGCTGTGATTTTAAGGTTTTAGCCCAGCGCTACTCTATGTCTCTACGTGGAATAGCTGATTTTGGAGTATTCTGTAATTTGGAAGAGAAATTAAAAATATTATTTTATTGATAAAAATATTAAAATTTATTATTTAAATAAATGAAAAAATAATGGAGAAGGAGAATTTCCGGATTTGTGTTAGAATTAACATTAAAAATTAATATTTTAATGATAAAATATTAAAAAATAAAATTTAAAAAATTATTATTTCAAAATTTAAAATTTAAAAATAAAGAAAAGTATGTAAAAGAGATGCATTATATCAAAATAGAGTGTAGAAATATTATGGATCAACCACATCTACCAGATATATGTGAGGCTGAGATTTTGGAATATGGACAAAGACAATCCACGATATATTGTGAACCATCTCCATCTATAGCCAACCAAACTCTGTGGCCATTCAGTGGTATGGACCGAAACAGGCCATCCACGAGATGACAATAGAACCGAACACGACCTTCTTCACGTTAGATTCATACTTTGGACCCTAGACATGTAAAACATCCGAGAAATGGGCTTTGGATGGTGGGCTTTGAAAATTTGTTGGGTTGGGGATCCACATTCTATGGCCGACCCATTATGGGTTTGAAAATTTGTGGGTTTTCTTGGTTCACACATGGTTTGTTTTTTTTTCTTTTTTTTAATAGGGGTTTTACCGTTCAGTCCACCTCTAAAATCCTAACTCCACCATACAATTGGGGGTAAGTACCAGCTCGGAATTGAGGCCAATTCATGGGGGGTGGTACGAGTGTTATAGGTGAAGTTGTTTATAAATTTGAATTGTTGTAGATCTGGAGTTCAAATCTGAATTCTGAGATGGAGTGCAAGCTAAAAATCCCAAAAAAGTATTGATATTTTGGTAGTACATATGCTGTCAACGGTCGGGGTCTAGTTTGCTACAGCCTGTGTCAGGCCCCTTCGGATTATTACTCAGGAGTCAGGACGAAACCATGGCCCAGAATCATTCGATCAATAATCCGATCTGATGCGATTATACCTAGTTATACTAACAACTATAATTATTTAAATAAATAACAATATAAAACTTGATTTTTAATATTGTAATCTTAATAAAAACCACAATAAAAACAATTATTTATATATTAAAAAATTAAGTATTTTTAATCAAAATTATCTTATACATTATCTATCATATTTATACTTTTACACGTAAAATATAATAAAATTACAAAAAAAAAACTAAAGCACCTTTATACATTATTAAGAAGTAATTGGTTCAAAACAAATAAGAACCAAAACCAATATAATTGATTTGGTCAGTTTGTATCTATTGGATAGAATCACTTATTGATATTTTATATAGGGATGGCAATTTTCTCCATTTCCCCAATCCCTGTGGGGATCCGCCCCGAATGGGATAAGGATGGGGATGATTTTCCCCCGTGGGGATGGGGATGGGGAAATTTTCATCCCCGTTAGCGGGGACGGGGAGACGTGGGGACCCCAATCCCTACTTCGTGGGATCCCCACTAATATATATGTATATATGTGTGCATACGTTATATATGTAAATATGTAAACATATATTGATATATTAATATTTTTAAAAATATGGTTGAATATTTTATAATATGATTGTAAATGTTAATTATTTTTATTTTTTATTTTTTTAATAAAATAAAAAACAAAAACAAAATGGTTAGCATTATAATGAATCATGGGTAATGGGGATCCCCCGTGGGATGGGGATGGGGATAACATAGTCCCCGCTAGCGGGGACAAGTATGGGGAGAGGCTCCTCGTCCCCGCCCCGCCCCATTGCCATTCCTAATCCCATAGTCAAAAATTTAATTATCATGAGGCTCACGAACTTAATTGAGCTTATATATTCATATATATATATATATATAATATTTTTATTTTTATAAAATAGTTGACTCAAAATCAAACTTGAGTTGAACCGAGTTCAAGTTTACGAGCTTTTGATTCTAGCCAAACTCGATCTCAAGTCTCGAGTACGAATTAAGCTCTTAAACTTGAGCTCGAGCTTCATACTTTATTGGCAAATTGACTTCAAATAGCTAAATATTTAGCTTGGCTTGATTCGAATCCACCCCTAGTTAAAAGCATTACACTTGTTTTTTGTTGATTATGACTTATTCTTCCATAAGGCTTTTTTTCATAATGGTTTATTTGTTTTTACTTATCTTAGTAAGTATGTTTATTCGGATAAGTGTATTCTCCTTTTAATGTTCTTTTAAGCTATCAATTACTTGGTAAATAACGAGGTGAAAAGGAGAATACACTTATCGACTTCAACAAGTGAATAGGTAAATTGTTTATCCACCTAGCACCAGAGTGTGAGTTAATCAAAGGGATAAATAGACTGCACTCTACCTTAAAATTCTGAATTCCACTGCATACCTATAACAATTTAAATTTTCAAACAACTCCATCTATAAAACCAATACCCACCTATATATGCTAACTGTACGGTAGGACTAAGATTTATTAGAATAGACCGAACAATACCACTTAATCAAACAATTGATACTCGTAAATATCATGAATTACCATTGAACCCAATATAACGACTGATGAAAACAGATATTATGGTCTAACTTCCCAAATTAACCAATTTACCCTACTAAATACCTGCAAACGAACTGGCGTAGATGGTATTCTCATTGATTTTGTCAAAATTCTGGGTTAAAGTGAATCTTGGTAAATCTGAGATTCATTTCATCACGAATGCTCTTCATCACTTTGGCACATGATAGATTTTTAAGAATCTTTAGCTATCCCCAAAGCAAGCTCATGGAATTTCAAATACATGGGAGTTGGGGTTGCCTTTCCAAATTGGAAGGAAAAAGTAGGGTTGCACAGGTTCGGGTTATCGGGTTGCCCCGACGATATACAACCATAACCGAGTGCAATGTCTTATAGATGGTAAGATCTTATCTGTAAGACATCGGACTATGGAAAACCCTAGATTACATACATATATAAATCCTATCTCTGAGTGTATCATTCCTCGTTTCCTCTCTCTCGAACTCGTACCTTACCGCCCTCACCAGAGGTAGAGAGAGCAGAGCAATGGCTGAGAGAGGTGGAGAGAGAGGAGGTTTTGGTAGGGGCTTTGGCCGTGGAGGTAGAGGCGATCGCGGTCGCGGTCGCGGAGGCCGTGGTGGTGGTCGTCGCGGCGGCGGCCGTCGTGATGAAGAAGAGAAGTGGGTCCCTGTGACCAAGCTAGGGCGACTGGTTAAGGAAGGAAAGATCAGAAGCTTGGAGCAGATCTACCTCCATTCTCTACCAGTGAAGGAACACCAGATCATTGAGACGCTGTTGCCTCAGCTCAAGGACGAGGTAATGAAGATCATGCCGGTTCAGAAACAAACCCGGGCTGGTCAGAGGACTCGATTCAAGGCCTTCGTCGTCGTCGGTGACGGTAACGGCCATGTCGGATTGGGTGTGAAATGCAGCAAGGAAGTGGCAACTGCTATTCGTGGCGCTATTATTCTGGCGAAACTGTCTGTGATTCCGGTAAGGAGGGGCTACTGGGGTAACAAGATCGGGAAGCCACACACTGTGCCGTGCAAGGTTACCGGTAAGTGTGGGTCTGTTACAGTTCGGATGGTGCCGGCTCCTCGTGGCGCTGGAATCGTTGCTGCTAGGGTTCCGAAGAAGGTTCTGCAGTTCGCTGGTATTGAAGACGTCTTCACTTCTTCTCGTGGGTCCACCAAAACACTCGGGAATTTCGTCAAGGTTCGTTTCCATTAACTATAATCAGTTTTGGATCTCTTTATATGGTCTTGATGTGTCTGTTTTTTGTTAATGCTTGAATATTGGTAGTATTCCATAAACATAGTTTTACGATTATTGTCAAAATCCTGCGTCAATTGATTAACGTTTGAGTGAATTTAGTTGAAATGTTGGGTTGCCTATCCATATCTAACGAGGTAGATCAATCTGTTTTGGAACTCTTTATATGGTTTTGATATATCTATTTGTTTAGGTTCGTTAATAATTGAATATTGGTATGATTCTATAAACTTCATTTCGCTATCATAGTAAAAGTCTATGGATTGATTAATGTAATGTTATAGCGAATTTAGTGGAAAAAGTAGGTTATGCTTTACCTGCCCATCGTAATGGTTTGCAAATGGTATGTTCTAATTAGCGTGCATTAAAATGGTACCTTCTTAACTGTTAAATTTTGTAGTGGTTTCAATTGATGTTATTACTTCTGAGCTTATGTTTTCACATCATGTGATCATGGTTAAATTTTATATAACGTACTTTCCCATTTTTGGAGTTGAGATGGTGGTGACTCTGTATGCAGCGGTATTATTATATTTTAGATCAAAGGGGATATGTCCCTCGAGAGAGTGAGGATGACAATTGTTTTTTTGATTGATTAATGGAATGGAGGCTTAGGATATCTGAAACAGCCTTTGAATAGTTGGTCCATGGTGTGATTAAGTTCGGTAAGTTGTGTTTGTATTCTGGCCCTAGTTTTTTAGGACTTTGAAGTTGTCTGGATGTTTTACTTGACTTAAATGTAACCCAACATTGCTCAAAATTGTCTAATAAGGATTGAGATTTGCCAGGCGTTATGATTTGCTTTTAGGTCCCAGTCTATGGTACTTGCAGAATTTATGGTTATAAGCTTCTAATTACTTTCATTTTAATCTATGTATTCATTGTATCCATTAGAAGATTTTGTTACATAAATTAGCAGTTATTGCCATTGTCCCTTTTCTGGTTCAGAGTGATCCTTGTTGGATGGTTGTTAGCCCATTATATCGAATTTTACTGTGGATCTAAAAATTCCCAAGGCTGTATATATCATACTGTATTATCTATCATGACTGGAAAGAATTTACAGTGCCTATGCTTAAGGCTGTAATTGGGTTGAATTTGGATCTGATCTGGCCACATTTGAATCCAATCCTATATCTAAGTCTTAAATCCTAATCTGATCCAAAATCCAATTGAATATAGGGGTCTCAGATGTCATTTTGTTTCTTTATGATTTTTGATTGGATTTGTCATTATTCTGGTTTCACTTCATCCTTAAATAAATAATAGTCTAAAAAGTAAATACTTATTAACTCCTGCATAAATAATAAGTTTACGTAATATAAAATATTGAATTTTATTAGTTATTTGCTATACCATGCATAGGTATTCACATAATTATATATACCATAGAAAATGTAATTCGACTATGAAGTTAATTGGATTTGTTAGGGTTAAAACCAAATCCAATGCAATTATGTAAACACATAAGCCAAATCTGAAATAACTGGATTGGATCAAGTGTTGGGCTTTGGGACCCCATTTACGGCCCATCTCTTTTTGTTCTTTGGTGTGAACTGTTTTTCCTGTTGTTAGACATTAGTCCAAAATTGATCAAAAAATAAAGAGACATTAGTCTAAAGAAGACTATCTGGTCTGAAAATAAGTTGGTTCTAACAAAAACACATTAAACATGTCTCTGGTTTTATCCGCGTTTGTTTTGTTTCCCAATCTGGAACCAAAAATGTTAGAATTTCACGTTTAATGAATATATTTTCAACTGGTAATTTTGTCTCATATTTCACAAATCATATAATATCTCTAAAGAAGACTATCTGGTCTGAAAATAAGTTGGTTCTAACAAAAACACATTAAACATGTCTCTGGTTTTATCCGCGTTTGTTTTGTTTCCCAATCTGGAACCAAAAATGTTAGAATTTCACGTTTAATGAATATATTTTCAACTGGTAATTTTGTCTCATATTTCACAAATCATATAATATCTATAATTGAAAATTTCTTTTTGTTTCGAGGACATTGTTTAAATAGCCTGAATTGCTTTTTTGAAACAGAATCCACTTGTTTTTGCTTTTCAAACTTCAGAGGGAGAAAAAAACAGATCAATTTTGTGTTTCAAGTTTGCCCATAAAAAGGGGCTTGAATTCGACGTGGCAATATTGTAAACAAATGGAACTTATCAAAAAAAAAGTTAAAAACAACTGAAAACAAAAACTCTACATGATATTTGGTGATCGTGTTTCTAAGCTGTGGAGAACTCAGGAGCTTTTGGAGGACTGTGCATACTCTTTCGCCTTTTGCACTGCACGTGCAGTAAAGTAGTCGTTATTGTATATTTGTATTGCAATATACTGTAGTCACCTTTGGTCTTTTTATTTTCATTTACCTTTTTGCTTGTGCAGTGAATGGTTTCCATAGAATTTTGATTAATTGGAAATGATTATTATGGGTTTTGCCCTGTGCAGGCAACCTTTGACTGTCTGTTGAAGACGTACGGATTCCTTACACCCGACTTCTGGAGGGAGACTCGCTTCACTAAATCCCCATTCCAGGAGTACACGGATCTGTTGTCGAAGCCTACAAAGGTCCTCATTACTGAGGACACCACCAAGTTAGACGATTAGTGAGAGAGATCCTGGTTGGTAAAAAAAAAGCTAGGTAGAGTCGGTATTTCTTTAATTCGGCCTCTATATATTTTTTCTTTTGCGAATGTCCTTTTTCTTTTGAAGGTACAAATGAATGGGATTTTAGAATTTTCATTATGTTCTTTTTTGTTTGTACAAGAGTTTTGAATTGACAATTTAGCATCAAAGTTTCTTGGTTTTATTTGTTCCAACTGTTGCAGTCGAACTTTGTTTCTCGGTTGAAAATTATTTAACTACTTTCTACGCTAAATCTTGCTGCCGTGCATCTGTTAGGTTGGATGAGTTTAACTTATGATTTGAGAATAACCAAGTAGGAAACCTACAAGTTCAAGTGATGAAAACTACTTGTGCCTGAACTTGGGCATGACACTACAAAGTAGGTTAGCTATCTTTAACACTGTATCTTATGCCATAAACCCTATTGCTGAATGCTGAAGCAATGCCATAGGCTATACGTCTGTTCGCAATTTCTATGATGCCATGACTATTGTCCGGGAAGAAGTTTGGCCAATAAGAATCATTTGAAGAATACCAGCCTGCTGATAAGGTTGCAAGTCGGGTTTGAGCCAATAAGAGTCAACAACTTGAATTGTTTTGGGCTTCGGCGAAATTTTGACAAAATCCCAAGTCCCAACTCAACCCTATCTCGCAAAATTTGCACCCCCTATCGTTGCCTTTCATTGTCGTCGGACTTTCTTTCTTGTGGTCATGACAAGTCTCGAGCTTTTTTAGCAAGATCTTCGCCTCTGCCCTTTTTTCTGGTAAGTAAATTTAAGCAACTAAGAAGAAAATAAAAAATTTTAAGCCTCCATTCCACGTGTGATGCATTTCATTACATGATTTGTCTGCCTTGTCAAGGGCAAACGATTTTGGCTTCAGTCAGGGCAAAGCCCCTCCAAACAGTCTTTACTGCTTTGCATTGAGAATATCTCTGTACTGATGTGCTTTATTTCATGGGGAGATATTTCCAAAGGAAAGGTTATTAGATTGGTGTGGACGCAGGTTTGCCCTGATGGAAGTGGATTTCCATGTTCTGTATTATTTGGTATATGTTTGGCATGGTTGCTGATGTGTGGGTTGGAAGCATTGGAAATGTTGCTGTCAGGTAGGATCTTTTTTGGAGCAACAACAATGTTTTTTGTTTGGTACTAATGCTCGAGGAAACATTTTCAGCATTGGTACGTATTATCCAGTGCCATGCCATGTATTTATCACTGCCACCTCATGTCCTTATTGACAGCAAAGAGCTGCATCTAAACACCAAATTCGGCGTTATTCCAAGCCACGTCTTCCCAATTTTCAAGGTGGCTTGGAACACTATTTTTTATGAAAATATGGTTCTAAACAAACAGGTTTTTCCTAGAGCACTGTTTTTTCCGATGTAGTGTTGATGTATTGCCATTTTCTGGAGCAACGACATCGATGCCAAATAAACTCTTGATACACCTTGAATTACTTGCAGTTGAAGAAGAATTAAAGTAACCTTATAATTCTGGTGGAGTCTAGTTTTTGACTTTCTGTTGGTGTGATGGCTTGCCACGCTATCGCCCTTATCATGCCAAGTCTTAGGAAGTTTATTGAAATTTATCCTACTGATTGAAAAATCCCTTAAAAATTAAAATACTCCTATTTATCTTCCTCCTTTTTTTTTCTCAATTTATTGCAAAATATAAGCTTCTCCTTTTTCTTTCTTCTACCACTATTATTAATATCAAGGTTCAAAATATCAATATGCCTGATAACAGTCTTTTTTATTTTTTTAAAATTTAAATTTAAATTTTTATTTATTTATTTATTTTTAAATCAGTTTCAAAGGGGTCAGTTTAATGTTCACCCTCTAAAGTCAAAACCCCAATACACCCTCTCTAGGGACATATCGGAAAATATATCAACTGAAATGACCTGATATATATTGATACTTTGAACCTTAACTATTACTACTACTACTACCAGTTTTTATAATATGCCTATGGGGCGAGGCACCCCCTGCATATCCTCTCCCCATTGCCTAAATCCCTACCCCGTCCCCACTCCATCCCTGTATAGGGGAATGAATTCAGCCCCTATAAAGTAGCTATTCTATGAAAATGAGTTTATAAAGTAGCTATTATAGTTGATAATTATGGATGACAAGTATAATTGGCTCTATCCGGTCAGACCCAATTGTCCCAATAAATAAATTATTCTTTTTCGGGTGTCAGGTTTTGTCCTAATTGCTAATTAGAATGGGACTGATACACCATATGTCTAACCAGACACAAACCATTGACAGCCCTAGCCAAATAAGGATGCCAATAGATTGAGTTTTGTGATAGACACTCACACTGACCTGACTTATTGGATTGGGTCAAGTTGGGCTTAAATGGATTTTGATTGAGGTGGATTCATGCTGGACCAACTCGTTGACATTACAGCATTGAAACCCTTACATTATCAGTTTGATTCATTGCAAGTGCACTGTGCAAGAGATTCGTTAGGTTGGGTTCAGTATTTCCTTTCTTTAGATCAGGTTCAGATAAAGCCGAGCCCATATCAAACCTGACCCGTTGACATCTATAATGCCAAGCATTCGAATTCTTTGTGGTGTAGTCTCATAAAATACAAATCCATCTTACACCACAATGATATAAGTTTTGGGTGACACCCAGCAACATTGACACTTGGAGGGCCCACTTAAAATGACAACGTTTTTGGATGTATGATGATGATGTAAGATGAACAATTGAATATATAAGAACATAAAAGAAAACACTTTTATGTTTAGTACCACAGGGGTGCAGATCAGCAGATGCGAGTTCAGTCGGGTGGGCTCTCGGAATGCCCAAATGCAGCCTTAGCCCAAAGAGCCCCTGTTAATGAATTTTGTTTATAACATATATAATTTCCACCAAATCAACATAAATGATCATATAAGTATTGGTCCACATGTGCCAATTTTTCTTGTTTAATAACAAAACTAACCTTGGCCAACTAATCTATCCTATTAACTACTACTTATATAGAAAAAAAAAACCCTTGGTGAGTTGGTTCCATTCACCTGCCTAAGTTAAATTTGAGTGAATGGATAAGCCTGTTTTTAGGATTTTGGTTCATAGGGTGGAGTTGAATGAAGGGTATTTTTGTAATTTTGCTAACACATCTAGTTCTATTAATAAAGTAAGCGAAGTTTACAAGAGTGAAGCAGTGAACCTCAAACCAAGCAGACATCAACTTAGGAAGCTCTCCCTCAGAGAATCCACCTAAACATGCCAACCTATGATCTTCTCCTTTTACATTGCCTTTTAACAAAAGAAAAACGAACAGTAGTAGAAGACAACAAGCAGTAAAAACAAAAAAATAAAACCTTCCCTCGAGCCAAAAACACGTCTTCTGAGTTCTGATATAGCAAAAGCTTCAGTTAGGAAGGGTGTAAGAGCATATAAGTTGGGTCTTGTACTAGACTTGATTTTAATGCCCATAACTTGAAGGCCATGGCTATGGTGATCATGGGCCTAAGTCCAGGCTGGGATTCTGCGTCTAATGTATTAGGTCCAATCCTATGCCCTCTTTTGTACCCCGTATGTTGTCTCTTCTTCTGTGTTTGGTTTGAAGGAAAAAGTAGAGAAACCTTTATAAACTTTGTATAAGTTTCTCTACATTTCCCTTTCTTTCACTACCTTTTTCCTTCAAACCAAACATAACCTTCATTAAACTGTTCACCCCAAAACTGTTAGAAAAGTATTTGGTTGTGAGGCGTCTAAAGTGAAAATGTGGTCATTTTCCAATTTAGGGGGCTGTTTGGTAACGTGGCTTAATAACGTGCCGATCATTTCAATCAATTGGGCCCCACTGTGGTGTGAATCCACACTCACACGGAAGTAATAAAAAAAATGGATATGTTTGATAAAGGCTCTACGAGAAAACATCAATTCAGGACCAATGGTGTCCCGCATATGTTTAACCTAATCTGTTAGATTATTTATTTCCTCTGATGTTAAAGGTGTTAATGGACCAGTTTTGGATTGAACCCCGTCCAGTCCAAAATCAATTTGAATGGATTAACAAGGCATATGGATTGGACCAATCCAGTCTAAAATATTTATTAGATTGGATTGGACCTGGTCTGTCTGTAACAAATTTATATTAGATTGGGTTGGATTAAGCCAATATCTGGTCCATTGATATAAGATAAGAATATATGTGTTAATGGACCGGGTTTGAGTTGAAACCAATGTAAATCAAAATAAATTCGAACAGATTGGATAGTCCAAACATTGAATTAGACTGGTCCAAATTAGTTCAAAACATTCATTGGATTGGATTGGACCTGATCCATTTATAATAGACTCACATTGGACTGGATGGACCAAATCCAGCCCAATTGACACCCCTAGTTATTGTCATGAACCCATCTTTAATTTACCCCCTCGTTATTGTCACCCACAGAAACTTTTTTGTGCTGAGGACCATATATACCTTTTGCTTTTAATATATATTAGCTTCCACACAAGCCATGTAAGGTGTACGGTCCTGATTATGAGATGGCCATCTTGTTCTGGGTAATACATCTCTTGAATCCAGAAGAAAATGTCTTGAACCCACAATTATCTTCCGAATAAAATTTTGAAGACTTTATTCAATTCTAAACTTGTTCCATTGCAATACCATGTTTGTAAACTCAATGTAGTAAAAATTGTCAAAATGTAGTAGCTTCTTATTAAACTAAAACTCCTGAACTGACCTTAAACAGCTAAAAAAGACTTACAAAAATAAACCTGAACTCAAAAACTCGAGAACTCAGAAAAATTCTAGAAGTAATCAAAATTCATTTGGATTTCAACTCTATCTGTCCATTGATTTTAAACTTAGATGCTAAAATTGCTGGTAGGTGATGAAGCGAGGGAAAGTAGATTAAGAAATATTTTCTTTTGTAAGTTGAAAGGTCTAAAAAGAGCTATGTTGAGTTGTGTAAATCAATTTCCACTTTACCATGGTCTATGGCTACCCGATTATGTTTCTTAGAATTTTCTTTGAAATCTTGCTTACATTAGCTAGCATGTCATGATGGCTTGTCCTTTGGATGCTTGTTAGCAAACTCGCATTATGTTCAGTTTCAAAAATAAGGAGCCATCTGTACTCTTTTTTGTTGTGAGAGTAATGTTTTCATGAATCTCCGTCCTTGTTAACAATGTGGACTCTCTACATAACTCGATCTGCCTCTCGATGTAGCCAATGCGTTTGTCTTCTCCTTCTTTCATTTTTGGTCCCTTTCGTTTTTTTCGGTATTTTGGTAACATGCTTATCCACCCTTCAAGGAGAGTATCGGTTATCCGGGAAATTGATATTTTCTAGAAAATGATTTTTGGGAAAATTTAATTTTAGTATTCTGAATTTTGGGGTAGTGTCAAGTTCGTACCCAAACTTTCAAATGTGTCATTGCAGTACCTAAACTTTCAAAAAATGTCCCTTCCATTAACCGACCGTCAGTTATCTATTGAAAATGTCAAAACTACCCTTCAAAAGAAGACACCATTTGTCGTTTTCTACTTTGAGACTTGACCAATTGAGGTGTTTGAGATTTTAGACTAACGAAGTCATTGTTTTCTACCTTTAGATCTGAAACACATTCTTGTCTAGTTACTTCTTTGCTTTCAGTTATCGTTACCTTCTATCATATTTCATGTTTTTTCTCTTTTTTTCTTTGAAGATAATCAGTTCAATCTCAAAGTAGAAGACAATGAATAGTGTCTTCTTTTGAAAGGTAGTTTTGACATTTTCGATAGATAACTGATGATTGGTTAACGGCAGAGACCAGCTTGGTACTTTTTAAAAGTTTAAGTACTGCAGTGACATGTTTGAACACTACCCCTAAGTTCAGAGTACAAAAGTGAAATTTTCTCAATAATTTTTCTGTGAAACCCTTTGGTGAATTACCTGATTTACCAATTTACCCCCAACGAGATATCGATAAACAAATGAGGCCTTATAGTGCCATGAGAGCTTTGGTTAGCATGTTGATTGATATCGGTTATAAGATGAAAATTAATCCTATTCTGTATAGGGCCTACCATGGTATGGGCAGTATAATTATTTGCTTAATCCTTTTCAAATGCTTGCTGGAATACACATCTATGAGCACAGAGCATCCCTTTCATACAAGACTTAATTGGATGATCACCAACAAACCAAATCTGGGATCATATGATTCCAGTTGAAGTAAATCTTTAATCCAAGAAACATTTCAAATGATATGTCAAATCAACTTCTCATTGCCTCTTATATGTTGTTCCTCCTTATTCCTACTCCTGGAAGTTATCACTGTAGTAGAAATTCTGGAAGGTCCTACAACTGTTTTTTTCTGCACAATTTGATGCCGCTTTATTTCATTGTAGCCGTTTGTGTCCACTCATAAACAATAAAAAATCATGCTTTGCAGCTGCTTCAGTCAAGATGCCGATAATATTGGGTAAGGAATAGTCTTCATGTCTGTCTTCTTGGGCTCCTCAAAATCTGTAACGTATTTCATTTTACTCTTATTTCATGTCCTCCTTTCACTCTGAACTACAGTAAATTCTGACCACATTTAGGACATTGAAAGCACCTTCTCTCTCGTGTTTCAGTTTTTTTTTTTTTTTCCATTTAAATCTGTGTTGCAGAGCTCTGTGCAAGGGCCTGAGAGCACTGAGCACCTCTTCTTTCCATATTTGTGATCTATCAAGTGGTGGCACATGCTCACACAACACATATACACATTAAAGGTCCGTTTGGTTTAAAATTAGAATTAGAATCGTTATCAAAATCTGTTGAACCTAGAACTGAAATGGTCTATTTTCTTAGTTTGTTTGATTCATATAAGAATTGGAATGAGAATTAAAATCGGGTGGAATGGGATTTCAATCACAAGGGAGGGGAGGGAATGACCATTTTTTCGAATGGGGGAATGCAATTCTACCAAAAATGAAAATGGGTTCCCGATTTCGCCCAACTAAATAATTAGAATCCAATGCCAAACCCTTATTTCCACAAACCAAACAGACCCTAAGTAGTGGAGTAATGGAGAATTCTAAGACACAGACGGGGAGGGGTGGGACAAAGAGACTCTGTCTCCTAAATTCAAGGTTTTCATGAGAGTAGTAAATCGCTCAGGACAAGCTTTGGGAAAGTTGCAAAAGAAAACAATTTACTTAGGGGCTGGGGATGACACAACTCACAAGCAATTTAAAATACAAACATCACAAAGGACAAATTGTGAAAGAAATCAAAATATTATTCACCTGGGTTCGCACCAAAAAAATTTAATGGACATTGCTGGCATACTGGTACCATCCTTTTCAATTGGACTTTGGTTCTTAACCATGGTATGAGACCTTTTACCAAGGGTGAGAACTGAGAACAGATCACGAAAATTTGGGTCGGCTTCGTATCCAGTCTCAGACTCTCCGACAATTACTCGAAATTGAACCAGATTGAGAATAAATTAACCCTTTCCAAACTGGGTTGGTTGAACCTTGTACCATTAGTGCTCTTTCGGTTCAACCTGCCCAACAAGTAACAACTAACAAGGTCTTGTCTGCAACCTGTCTTTGTTCCAACTCTGAGGTGGTTCAAACTCTACACAATCAAGACCACTTGGTTGTAGGGTTAGCATTTCACTTTTGCTTTAGGAGGAGGCGTTTGGTTCAGTTTGGTTTCAGGTTGTTTGGCCAATCGAACTGACCTAATTGGGTTAGAAAATTGGTCATCCGAAATCGACGAATTATTAGTGAAAATTGGCCAATTCAAATTATATTGGTTTAAATTGATTTATTAGTTTGATTTGTTAGTTTAAAATATTTAAATTAAAAATTATAATGATATTATTAAAAATTAAAATTAAGAAATATGAGAATTTCTCACTTTTTTATATTAAAAAAATTAAATTTAAAATATAAAACCAACCTGACCTTTCAGGTTAGCATAATGGTAAAATCGAAACAGAAAAAAAATATAGAGAATTGATCAACTCAAATCGAGTTGGGTCAGGTTAATTATCGGTTTCATCGATTTGATGAACCGCACTAGAGAGACTAGAGATGATGGTTTTGTTTGGTTCATGGAAGGTTGATATTGGATAGCGGTATGGTGCAGAACCCAAGCTGAACAGAATTAAAACCAGTCAGGATAAGCCGACTCAGCCCAAGGAAAGTGGGTTGATTGGTCGGGTCAAGAACTGCAACCTAGACTTCCATCCTTATTCCACTGCACTTCAAAAGGCAACTAACTCAAGTTAGCTAATCCAAAGCAGATAAAGTTGAAGAATGAAAACGATCTTCATTAGACAAATAAGACCCAAAGTCTCCAACGTTTGAATAAAATAAATATTTTTAATAACACAAGGAATCATATTTCAATTTCAATGCCTCGCTAACTTTGTCCAAAAGGGATGCAACTTCCGATGCACCTCTCTATGCTCTATGTCTCTTTTTGCCTTTTATCTCAATATTTCATCTCCTCAGTTTTCTACTTTCACAAGTGAGAAATTTTAGACAGAGCCCAGAGGCTTCAGCTTTCCACTGGGGAAGATCAAGTTCTTCATGGTCACGGTTAGGTTTGCGAGGAACATGCTGTCAAGATTGGACGATCATAAGCTGCCACAATCAGAAGAGGGGCCTCCTTTGGTCGTAAGCTCATATCATTCCACACATGGGTCGATTGAGACGTTGGTAGTTGTTTTAGCCGTGATCACAATAGTTGCCGTTTTGGCTGGGATCATTGCTCGGCTTTGCGGTGGGCGTCATTTTGGCAGAAATGGGGAAAATGACATAGAAGGGTGGGTAGAGAGGAAATGCAGAAGCTGTATTGATGGTGGTAATCCAGCTGCACCACCACAGCCGGAGAACTCAAAGCCAGCCACAGAAGAAGCAAAGAAGTAAGGAGATAAATAGACAGAATTAGAGATGGGTAGTCAGATGACCTGTAAAAGCTAGCTGACATTAGGAAGTTGAAGCAGTCCGAAGCCTCAGATCTTTGATCACAAGCGAAGGATGGAACCCATCAGCTTTATATCCATAAACCCAGAAGGTAAATACTACCATATTCATATTTCATAGTGTTTTTGCTGCAGCTCTCTTTGGTCTGTCTGTATCATTTGTGTGAGACTGAGTTAATGTATGTAGGCACCATACTTGTTGTATGCCATCATGTATCTGTAATCTTTCTTCATCCCTTTATTACCATTAAGAAGGGAAATCTAATGTATCTGGTCCAGTCACACTCAGGAAAAAACTGTGGCGTAAATCCCACAATTTGATCAATCCCCATCTATCAGATCTTCTATGCTGAAGTGGATGTAGATCATTCATAGGATTCTGTTTACAGTCCAAAGCGTTTGATTAAATTTCTTAGATAGAAGATCTCCAAGGTGGGACAAGTCGGGTAAATATTGGACAATGGGTTATGCTCACATCATCTGCAGAGTGCAGGCGTGTAAATACAGTGGATTGTCGTTACTCATTGTCCTTGTGGTACTAGTAGAAGAAGTGGTTTTCTATCTTTAGGCTATGTTTGGTTTGAAGGAAAATAAAGGGAAAAATAAGGGAAGCTTTACAAACATTGTATAGGTTTCCCTGTCATTCCCTTCCTTTTCCTACCTTTTCCTTCAAACCAAAGCCTTAATTTCTTTCTCAGAATCGATTTACTGGTAAACCCTAACTAGGGGTGCGTTTGGTCTCAATGGTCACTCTTTTCCGGATTGTTTTATTTTTTTAAGTGGGTCCAGATATTTCTCGCTTTTATCAACAAAGGTTGTAACTTATAACGGTCAACAATGGTATCAGCAGGACATCGTGCAAAAGCATAGCCGCACAGCTGCAAGGGGCTGTAAAGGCTCAAAATCAAATTTATTGTATTAAGGGCATTGGTCTAAATCAAGAATTAAAGCATATTGAATTTATCAGTATTGGTGCATCCAGATATGCATAAATATTACACCCATACAGAAGTGTTTTAAAATATTTAAAAGTTTGGAAATTTTTCCTCACCCCCTAATGATTATAAAAAAAAAGTATAGTATTGCACACTATTACCCAATTTTAAGTATTGGATATGATGGTGTGCAATTCAGCTGGCCCTAGTTGTTAATGATCTTGCCTCGGGCTGGAGCAGAAGATGTCTGAAACGGAGGAGAAAGCGAGTAATCTCCGGGGAAGAACCTGGTGAGAATGCTCCGAAGCTCAAGTTAGTATTTTCTCAAAGGCAAGATAAAACCAGATGGCGCAAAGTTATCACATACCTCTCTTCTTGGGGGGAAGGGGGCCTTTTATAACCACTTCGCGCATTCACTCCTAAGCTTCTGTCTGGTCGGGTATGATTACCTCTGCGCTTCTGCCAGTTCGGGTGTCATCACCTCTGCTGGGGCAGAACCGCCACTGCTCTCTTTGTCGGAGCCGTCTCTGTAACTAGAGATGGCGGTGGCAGGTGGCCGTTGAAGTGTGGCTGTCAAGCGTCAGATCCCAAGTCAGTCAGGTGCGCCGCCTCAGGATACGGACTCCTTCGGTGTCAGGTACAGTACGGTTGTTCAGTTCGGCGTCTTGGAGGCAAAGTGCTGGAGTGGTGTGCGAGGTGAAGTCTTGAGTTCTGATAGAGGTGTGGCCCGAACTGCCATGGGGCGGGCCAGTTTGGGTTGTTGCCCTTTGTGTTCGTAAGGCTCGGGGTCTAAGGGAGAGCTTGGGCTCCTTGTGGGGAGTTCGGACCGCGGGTTCCTCTTTTCGGAGCTCGCACCTTGGGCGTACTGTTGTGCCGAGCTGTTGCCTTTGCCACGTGTTGAGTGGTTACGAGGTCGGGTCAAATCTTCCTTCATCAATTGCCCCCCACTCCTCGCACAAAGGGACTTGCCCTGGCGCGGGGAGTTCGCGAGGTGGCGGGTGGATTTGACCCGTACGTCAAACTGGTTTGACTGATAGAGCAAAGTGTGCGTTCGTCAGGATTTTTTCGGGTTTCTCGAGCACAAAAAGTCGGGAAATGCGCCAATCCGTCTATAAATGCTGACAGACGTGACAACGCGCATTTATTTCAAATTTTAAAAAACGCGCCGCTGGGAGACGTGACATCGGGCATCTTTTCAAATTTGAAAAAATGCGCCGCTGCCGCCTTTAACGCGGGGAGACGTGCGCTAGCGCTCTTTCAGTTTTAAAAGACGTGCGGCCAGTCACGTCTCGGTCTCAGGAGACGTGCGGTCAGCGCGACTACGGGCCGTTGGATTTGCTTTGATCAGAACCGTTGATTTTCAGTTACCATGGGTATAGATAGTGGGGGACCCCAGTCACTTTGTCATTCTCCTGCGTTTTGCTTTTTGAGCTCGCGTCCAAATCTTTAGCTCGCGTTCAAGTTCCCGTAGTCTGTTTGCTTTTTTCGGGTGAGTACTTTCCTGGAATCCTTCTCCTCCCGATGTCTAGCTCGGATAGCTCAGACAGTTCTTCGAGGGGGTTAGATGCAGGTTCTACGAACCGAGCTGCATCCCCCGACAGCCCTAGTGAACTCAAGGTAGAGCTCGAGGAAGAGTTCGAACCCATAGGCTGAGTCGCCTCGGGTAGTTTGGCGTCCTCCTCCCGTCGAGGTCGGACGTTAGACTAGTTTGGGCCCTCGACCATGACGCCTGAGGGGTTTCACTCCCTTATTACCCAGTTCAACTTGCCTAGGGAGTACACCTACTTTATACCCTCGGGCAGTTTCCCTTGGGAACACGGTCTTGATGAGAACGTGATATTCTGGGAGCAGCTCGTTGCTGGGTTGCGCCTGCCTTTCCACCCCTCATTGTCGAGGTTATGAACCACTTAGGCGTTACTGTCGGCCAGCTTCACCCAAATTCTATTCGTAACTTGGTGGGGACAATCTCCCTATTTTGCGAACAGATCTTGCCTTTAGACCTGAAGATCTTTTCTTCCATTCTAATGCTTAAGAAGCAAGCGGGTCCCTTTCCCGGGCGTAGGCGGGTGTATTACCTGTCTCCTTGCCCGGGGTTTAAGCTTTTACACGATCTTCCCAACAAGGTCCCGGCGTGGAAACGAGACTACTTCAGGGTGTGAAGTGCAATGGGGTGGCCGTTCCAAACCGGGTGGGGGATGGCTACCCCTGATGCCGGTGTTACGCTTGATAGGGAGACGGTGAAGGGCCTCTGGGAATGGGCACGACTTGGGCTAAAATGCCACCATTATCTGACGGAGGCCAAGCTCATCGAGGCCGGTCTGAGTTCGGGTAGGTTCCTTACTCATAGGCTTGCCTTTTGTTTTGCTCATTTCTTTCGTTTTCCTGATGTCGAGCTCTTTTTGCAGGTGTGATGGATGCAGAGAAGACTTGTGGTGGCAACCTATTTCACGCCATGAAGAGGAGGAAGCGAGTCACCAAACGAACTCGTGCTGAGTTGCTTCGAGATGCGGAGCCAGAGGTACTGGACTACCCGTCAGTGGATCCGCCCAGGGAGCCCAAGATGGCCCCTCCAGTACAAGAAGCGGCAGGGGCCCCTTACGCCGAGGCTACTTACACGGGGGCTCCCGCTTACTCTGAGTCTGCTTATACGCGAGCTGGGCCTCCAGGCTCGGGAGCCCAAGGCGGGTTCAGAAGCGTGTTGTCGCCGAACCACGGTCTTCAGAAGAATAGGGAGGCCATTTACCCTGAGGAGGTCGCGGCATGGACCGGGCTTCCTTTGAACTAGGTAGCTTGTCGTGCTGCCACTCATGCCATGGTGGTAAGTCAGCGATTTCTTGTCGAGCTCTTTGCTATTATCTTTCTTGCTATCGTTCTTTTGATCATTTGTTATTTTTTCCTTTTGGTAGGTGAATTCTTCTATCCATGCCTTGGCGGCCCAAGTGGAAAGGAGCTCGAGGTGGGCGCGAGCTGCCGAAGAGGCTTCCCGCGTTGCCAAGATGGCTTCTCGAGCTGCTGAGGTGGCTTCTCGCACTGCACAGGCTAGGCTGGCGAGGTCTCAGAGAGATACCGAGGCTATGAGAGTTGTGGGGAAGCATATGGCAGACCTGAGGCTGGATTTGTAGCATCAGGTTGAATACCTTCAAGAGGATATTAGGGAGATGACAAAGATCTTTTCTCAAGGCATCGAGGATGCCAAGAAGAATGCCGTCGATGAATATATCGCCTCGTCACGCTTTGATGACCTGATGGTGGGCTCGTACAGAAGGGGGTTTAAACTAAGCCGGTGGATGATCCGGAATACGTACCCCGAGCTCGATATTCGCGCATTACTCAGGAGATGACCAACACTGCAGACGGTGAACCGGACTCTGAGGATGAGGCAGGACCTTCAGGTATCGTTGAAGTGCCTTATGATTGTGAAGAAGTACCTCCGGGCCTGTGAGCTCGATATATATATATATATATATATATATATATATATATATATATATATATATATTTGGAAATGTACACTCCCTTATTTTGCAATGGAATGACTTTCTTTTGGTTAAGTGTTGGTCACTCTCTCTCCCGAACTGACCGTATTTTCCGAACTGACCATATGCCCAATCTGTTTTGCCCGGGTTACTGCACTCGTGCGGCCTGTTTTGCCTTTGCTTGCCTATGCCGAGGTCCTTGTTAGCTCGGCGTTCTAGCCTTAAGGCTTTGGTAGCGACTTAGTCCACTTCGCTTGGTGATCTATAGATAGTATCGTCTCAAGTTAATGACGTTCCACGCTCGGGGTACTTGTTTGCCCCCTAAAGTTTCGAGCTCGTATGCCCCCCCCCCGAGCGCTCTTTTTACTCGGTAGGGCCCTTCCCAATTCGGTCCAAGTTTGCCCACGCCGGGCTTGGGTGCCATGATCTTACGGAGAACCAGGTCGCCGACGCGGATGTTCCGCTTCTTTACTCTAGCATTGTAGTACTGAGCTACTCTTTGTTGGTAAGCTGCGGTCCGGATGCACGCGAGGTCTCTTACCTCGTCCAGTAGGTCGAGGTTGGTACGTAACTCGTCTCCGTTTGTCTGATCGTCATATGCTTCTATTCATAATGTAGGTATTTCGATCTCCGCCGGGATTACCGCTTCAGTGCCGTAGGTGAGGTTAAAGGGGGTTTCTCCTGTGGCGGTTTTTTCCGTGGTTCGGTGAGCCCATAGAACACTTGGTAGCTCGTCCGCCCACAACCCTTTAGCTCGGTCTAGTCGCGCTTTCAGTCCGCGGAGGATAGCTCTATTCATTACTTCTGTCTAACCGTTTGCCTGCGGGTGCGCGACCGATGTGAAGTTCTGCTGAATTCCCATATCTTGGCACCATTCTTGAAACTTGATATCCTCGAACTGTTTGCCATTGTCGGAGATCAGTACCCGAGGTAACCCGAAGCGACATACTATGTTCTTCCAAAAGAAGTTCTGTACGTTTCGGACTGTAACTGTTGCAAGAGGTTCAACTTCTATCCACTTTGTGAAGTAATCTACCTTCACCACTAGGAACTTCCTCCCACCTGTTGCTAGCGGGAATGGCCCCAGGAGGTCGATGCCCCATTGCGCAAAGGGCCATGGGCTGGTGAGATACTTGAGGTTGGCGGCAGGCTGATGGTGGATATTGGCATTCTTCTGACATTTGTCGCATTTTCTGACGAGCTCAACGGCCTCTGCCTTCATTGTTGGCCAGTAGTACCCTTGTTGAAGTACCTTTTGGGCGAGGTCTCTGCCCCCCAAGTGTCCGCCGCACAGACCTTCATGAGTGTCGCGGAGTACGAGCTCGGCTTCGGCAGGTCGCAAGCAATGCAGGTAAGGGACCGTGTAGGACCGTCGGTATAGCCGTTCGTCTATTATGACGTATTTGGCAACCTGGCGCTGCACCATCTTGGCTGCATTGCGGTCCGCAGGGAGGGTTCCATCTAGCAAGAAGCTCGCGAGTGGGTCGATCCAGCTCGACTCTGCTTCAAGGACGGGAGCGACCTCCTCTGCCCCACCGAGAATGCTAGGCCGAGGTAAGTCCTCTATGTACATGGTTCTCATGGCGTTGTGACTCATGCTGGCTAACCGGGACAGGGCGTCGGCCTCAGTGTTCTCTGACCTCGGGATTTGCCTGATGAAGTGTGACTGGAAGTTGAGCAGAGCCTCCTTTACTTTTGCAAAGTAGGTGATCATAGTCAGCTCGCGTGCTTCGTATTCGCCCGTAACCTGGTTGACCACAAGCTGAGAATCTCTGCAGATAACTATGTGTTTTGCTCTTACCTTTTGCGCTAGGTTCAGCCCGACTATCAATGCCTCATACTCCGCCTCGTTGTTGGATGCCGTGAACTCAAAGCGTAGTGCGTATTCCAATTTTATGCCACCCGAGCTGTGCGTTCCAGCCCCGCTGCCTTGTTGGTTCGAGGCGCCATCTACGTGAAGGATCCAGGGTTCCTCATCCCAGTTTGCGTTTGGCCTAACTAGGAGAGATGCCACCTTGGCTGCTACTTCATGGGGTTTAGACTCTATTGGCTTGGGAGCTCTGGGCTCACCCGAACTGAGGATCTCGGGCTCAACCGGCCTAGGGACTTCGAGGCTGAACGTGCACTTTGCGATAAAATTTGCTAAGGCTTGGGCCTTAATAGCAGTTCGTGGCTTATACTAGAGGTCGTACTCGCTGAGCTCGATGGCCCACTTCGTCAGCTGACCGGAAACCTCGTGCTTGAGTAAGACTTGCCTCAGAGGTTTGTCAGTCAAGATGATGACAGTGTGAGCTTGGAAATATGGGCGGAGTTTCCGAGCTGCAATTACCAATGCGTATGCTAGTTTTTCTATCTGCGGGTATCTCGTCTCTGCTCCCTGCAGAATTTTACTAACATAATAGATGGGTCGTTGGACCCGATCTACTTCTTTTATTAGTACCAAACTCCACCTCGTCGTTTGCCAAGAGGTACAGTTCTAAGACCTCGCCCTCCTCGGGCCTGGTTAATCGGCACACTAGCGAGGTAGTTTTTTAGCTCGTCGAACGCGAGCTGGCAGTCTCAGGTCCATTCGAACCCTTTGCCTTTGATTGCTTTAAAGAAAGGTAGACAGCGGTCTGCCGACTTGGACATGAAGCGGCTCAGAGCGGCTATGCGGCCGTTTAACCTCTGAACCTCTTTTACTTTTCGGGGTGGTCTCATATCTAGGATGGCCTTTATCTTGTCCGGGTTGGCCTCAATACCACGCCAGTTGACAATGTACCCTAGGTGACACCGAAGACACACTTGTTTGGGTTCAGTTTCATGCTAAATTGACGCAGAATTTGGAAGACAAAATCTAAGTCTTGTATTAATTCCTGTGAAAACTGTGTCTTGACGACCATGTCGTCTACATAACATTCTATTTTCGTGCCAATTAAGGGCTGAAACAACTTATTCACAAGTCTTTGGAAGGTCACCCCAGCATTCTTCTGTCCGAAGGGCATGACCTTGTAGCAGTACAGGTCGAACTCGGTTATGAAGGTGGTTTTTTCCTCATTGGACTGGTCCATCCTGATTTGGTTGTAGCCCGAGTAGGCATCCAAGAAGCTTAGCAACTCATGTCCTGAGGTCGCATCCACTAGGCGGTCAATTATGGGGAGGGGGAAGCAATCTTTCGGGCAAGCTCGGTTGAGGTCGGTGTAGTCGACGCACATGCGCCACTTGCCGTTTGCCTTTTTCACCAGCACTGGATTGGCTACCCAGCTCGGGTAATGAACTTCCCTTATGAAGTTTGCTGCGAGGAGCTTTTCGACCTCCTCGTCGACCGCCCTCCAACGCTCTGGGGCTATGTTGCGTTTCTTCTGTCTAATGGGTCTGACTACAGGGTTTGTATTAAGTTTGTGAGTTATAAGGCTGGGGTCAATACCGGGCATATCGGTCGCGGACCATGCAAAAATATCTAAATTTTGAAGTAAGAAACTTACCAGTTTGGATCGTAGAGGTTCCTGGACAGAAGCACCGAGGTTCTTGTCGCCTTCCGTGAAGAAAATCGGTTCCCCCATCTTCGACCTCTTCGGAGGGTTCTGTTCTTCTCGGGCAGCTTCGCGAACTGATGCCCGTGCCGCTGCCGAAGTACAACCTGCTACCACCGAACCTCCCACTATCATGTGGATGGTTCCCCGAACTGGCCTCTCTTCCGGAGGCTGTCTTTGCGACGGTTCGGCTGGCCTGCTGTTGGATTCAGGGGCATCCCTTCCGTGCTCCCCTTGCCGACCTGTCTTATTATTATTATTATTATTATTATTATTATTATTATTATTATTATTATTATTATTATTATTATTATTATTATTATTATTATTATGCTGTACAAAATTTCTCAAGTACCTGCGACGGATGTGTCCATCTATCTCGCCCCGGAGATTATTACACTGTTCGGTACTATGACCGTGATCTCTATGGAAACTGCAGTACAAGTTTTTATTTCTCTCGTTTGGGTTCCCTTTTAGGCGAGGTGGCCATTTTACGTATGGGGCGTCATTGATTGTCATCAAGATCTCGGTCCGCCTCGCGTTTAAGGGTGTGTAGTCCGTCCGAGCTGGTAAGGGAGCTCGAAACGGCTGGCTCGGCTTCGTCTCCTGGGCCGGGTTTTTTCTTTTGTCAACTGGGTTGGAGGGCTCGCCTTCCCTCTTCCTTTTCTCGATCCCGCTTTCGGTCATTTGGTTGATCTCTTCATCTGTTCTCATGAACTTATCCGCGAGCTTGAGGAATTCGGCTACGGTCGTGGGCTGGCTAGCTACCACGTGCCATTTGAACTCCTCGTGTGTTACTCCTCTCTTGGCCGCCGCGAGCTGCACCGCGGGGTCCAGTCACGGTATTTGCAAGCACGCGTCATTGAACTGCTTGATGTAGCCCTGGATGGACTCTCCTTCCCTTTGGACTACTCCGAAGATGCTTTCCTCGGTTTTGGGGCACCGCTTGCTGGTAACGAAGTGTGCGGTGAAGACCTGCACGAACTGGGTCCAGCTTCTTATTGACCCGGGGGCCAGGTTCTTGTACCAGGTGCGGGCCACCCCCCTGAAGGCGGTGGTGAAGGCCACGAACATGCACGATTCACTGGCCCTAGCTAGGTGCATTTGGGACTGGAAGGCATGGACGTGGTCGTTGGGGTCGAAGGACCCATCATACTTGTCTAAAGGGGGGAGCTTGAAGTCTCTAGGCATGGGGACTGCAAGGAGTTCTGATGAGAGGGGGGAAGGAACTGAGAGAATAGGGGCAACTTTTACCTCGTCCGAGCTTGTCTCTTCTTTACCTCTGAGCTCGGGCAGGACACGGGTGGCAGTTCGACGACTTCGCCGGCGTCTTCGTTGCTGAGTGGGCCTGGTACTAGCGCTGCTGGCCTCTGTGTTGCTGAGCTCGATGGGCCCAGACTGTTGGTAGTCCGCCGCTAGGATGCTGAATCGATTCTCTGTTAGCGGGAGCTCAGACTTGGAGTGCCGAGGTACTGACTTGGCGGGCGAGGTTCCCGACCTGTCGGCGAGTTGCGAGGTGGGGGTGATTTTTCTTTCCCCTCGGCCCGGGGATGAGGCCTGGCTCTTGGGGGGGTTTTGAAGTTGGGAGGCTTCTCCTCGGTGATGGCGTCCACCCTGAGGGGAGGGCTTAACCGGCTTTGGAGCAGGGTGCCGAGGTGGAAGCTATGGTTGGTTCAAAGGCAGTTGGGGGAACTGCTGCTGATAGTGATACTGAGAGATGTGGTGCAGTACTTGGTGCTGCTGGAGCTGATGCTGCTAGAACTGTTGCATTTGGGCTTGCATTGCCCGCATGCATTGCATCAAGTCACCAAACTGGTTCTGGCTGGTCGCCAGGGGGACAACAGTTGGTTCGGTAAAGGATGTTTCAACAGGGAGAGGAAAGGGGACGTTTATGGCGGGAAGGTTTACGGGTGCCACTATTCGTGGCGCATTTAGGCTGGGGATCCCATCCACTGGAAGGGGGATAGTGAACTGTCCGATGCACACCACAGGGACTTGAAGTTGTTCCCAGTGGTGTTCATCTCCATGCCACGTCTGGCATTGCTGGAAGAAGCCATGAGTGTTGGGGTTTTTTGGAAAAAAAGGGTTATGAGAGTTTTAGAGGGAGGCTTTTAGAAGCGTTTCCCACAGACGGCGCCAATTGATGGTGCACAATCCGGCCGGTGGGTGTGAGGCACGCTCTGTGAAGAGCAGATTCGGACTCGTCAATATGGTCAATTAGTAAAGAGAGCCTAAAAAAAAAAGTAAGGCTATGGAAATGATATAATGGAGTGTAAATCCCAGTTCAGGGTAAATTTGCACTATGATTTACTTTTGCCTGTATTTGACAACATTACATTTATGCATTGACAAATGTCAGAAAACACATTTTCTAATTCATATTTACATTGATAATAAGATGTAAAAGTACATCAATAAAAAAAAGGTGAATTTGCACAGTTGCACTCAACTGGGCTTTTGATAAAAAAAAGACATGCTTTATTAGAATTCATGTTTGCATCCATTACAATTAAAAAATCTATTTTGTAAGAGAATAAATTTATCAATGCAAAATTAACCCAACTTTACAATTTATATGATCCGTTTTACACTTTACATATTTGCATTCACACTTATTTGCATTATTTCCGAACGCATCCTAAACACCATTGAAAATTTAAAACATCAAAACCTTTGGTTACAAATGCTAACTCGTCTAGCCCAATGTTTAGCTTCATTTCGTTGCACTCATCTTACTCTTCGACCCACCACTTTAGAAGCTCATCTTTAGCAGAGCTCACTTGGTGGATCAGTGGATGGCCAAATTAATTTGGATTGCAGCAAGTTAAAAAATCAAATGATTATCTCTTTAATGGATCACTTGCTAGGGTTGTTCAAAAATCCAGACTTCAACTCAGTTCGATTGATGGTCAAGCTTTTTAATCTCTGCAAGTTCTGGGTATTTACTGGTTGTAAATTTTAATGACTTCATACTTCTAATAGGTCAATTAGATGGTGTTTAGTTGTGTTTGGATCTCCAACCCACAACCACCCTACCCACACCTACTCACAAATCATTACAGCCGCACATTGAAAACATATTATGTATTTATATATTACCGTTTATAGGTTGATGTTCCCAATGTATATAAGATTCTAGTGGGCAGGAGATTTAGATGGATTTAATTTTGCTGTCATTTACTTGTAAAATTGTGTCAGTTTACCACATGGGTATTTATTCTAAAATGTTCTTTGGTAGAATATTAATTTATTAAATAAACATTTATTTAAGTTTGTGTGAGAGTTAATCATTGCAATAAGTTTCATTTTTAATGTTTCCTCAACACTAAGATGCTTATATACTTTTCAGCTTAATAATGCCTAATTATCACGGGGGTAGTTCTACAGCGGAAGAAACCTGTGCATCGTCCTGGCCAAGTTAGGCCAGGACAAGCCTTTATGCGCTTAGAGGCTAGGAGTTGCCCAATGGGATGGCTCCACCAAAGTTAGTAGCACTGGATTATGACCTCAAGTCCAATGGTCGGGGCACTCTTCTGGCTCAGACCGGTCCATGGGAGGCGCCACTTACGTGCTAAAGGGGGATGACCATAATGCAAGGTGACTATGCGCCGAAGAGGTGACTGGGCACCGATGTGATGGGTCTCCTGAATGCCGATGATGACAGGCACCTGTGTGCCATGATGATAGGCAACCGCTTGGGCTGGAACACACCCATGCGCTAGAGGCAACGGGGTAGCTCACTCAGCTTGGGCAAGGGGCTGGCGTGGTGGAGGGTCATGCTTGAGCCAGGCCCGCATGCCAAGCCTCCCTTGAATGTCGGCAGCGCAGTGCCAGTCCAACACTGTCCTCATGAGCAAGTGTGTGCCCATGAGGAACCCTGGTAGCCATGCTAGCCGTTAACCAGGGCCGCCCTGCAAGGGGATGATGGTCTAGGAGTGCCAAGGTTAGGCACCCAAGGAGGTCGACCACCCCTCGTCAAAGAGTACGTTAAGCTTTTGGTTGTCTGCCTGAAGATGACATCAGTTCTCCCAAAAATCTTATAGGCAAAAATGACGGTGATGTCCCTAACGTAAGCTTGCCAAGCGTAGGCAAGACTAAGCCTGTGTTAAACCGTCACAGGCTCTCCCACTCAATCCATTGTCGTCCTCGACAATGGTCTTCTTGTGAATGGGTGTCTGTGTCCCGCGCCATCCACTTCTCCACCAGTTCCAGGGCTCACCTGGTCAACCCAGGTCTTACCGATGTTGGTGTCCATTTATGGGGACAAAACCATTTCACCATGCCGGCCTACCTAGACTTCACCCTCACTGTTGAGGTTACTCAAACCGCGCATTGGCTATGCCATTGAACTGTGAAAGAAGGGCCCTCGAAAAAATATGTATGGTGCTTCATGGAGGTCCGCCCCATTTATCATCTTACCTCAAGGCTCGACCGTCTTCTTGGTAGCTTTTCAGTGATGCTACTGAACATGCTGATAGGTTTACTCCTCATGTTGGCGATGACCTGGGTACCCTTTCACCATGCTGGCTTGTAGACTTCACCTCGCTGATTCGGGTTACTCAAACCTAGCCATGGCTTATGCTCTCTGGGCCCTCGAAACTACGCTTCGCCTCGCCGACTCGGGCTACATCTTCACTCCGAGGGGGCCCCACTGCTGCTGCCTCAAGGAGACCTGACCGCAATCTATGCGAGTGGTGGCAACTTTTACCCATGATGTTGTCAAACATGCACTCGCCTTCTGATGAGCTTCTACTGCTACAAGTGTTCTGCCTGAAAACTGAGCATGTCCACCTGATACATTGCTGGTGTAGGGCCGCCATGCTCCAACGGCTAGCGTAACCACATTCCTAACAAGGCCCCCGCGTCTACCCCCGCATGAGGACAACAACCATTGCGTCTGCACCCGCAAAGGAAGCTGTTTTAGGGTCATTGGAATGGGAACGTGAACAATAAAATGGCCTCTTGCCAGGCCTGATTTGAAATCTGCTCGATCCTGGGTGGAAGTTCCCAGGGACCGCACCCCACGAAATGCTGCTTGTCGTAATGACCGCTTCAACTAGCTCTAGGCTAATCTGCTGAAAACCAACTACTGCTGCAATTAGCCAACTGGCTCTGATACCAACTGTCACGGGGGTAGTTCTACAGTGGAAGAAACCTGTGCGGCGTCCTAGCCAAGTTAGGCTAGGATAAGCCTTTATGCGCTTATAGGCTAGGAGTTGCCCGATGGGATGGCTCCACCAAAGTTAGTAGCACTGGATCATGACCTCAAGTCCAATGGTCGGGGCACTCTTCTGGCTCAGACCGGTCCTTGGGAGGCGCCGCTTACGTGCTAAAGGGGGACAACCATAATGCAAGGCGACTATGTGCCGAAGAGGTGACTGGGCACCGATGTGATGGGTCTCCTGAATGTCGATGATGACAGGCACCTGTGTGCCATGATGATAGGCAACCACTTGGGCCGAACACACCCGTGCGCTAGAGGTAACGGGGTAGCTCACTCAGCTTGGGCAAGGGGCTGGCGTGGTGAAGGGTCATGCTTGAGCCAGGCCCGCATGCCAAGCCTCCCTTGAATGTCGGCAGTGCAGTGCCGGTCCAACACTGTCCCCATGAGCAAGTGTGCGCCCATGAGGAACCCTGGTAGCCATGCTAGCCGTTAACCAGGGCCGCCCCACAAGGGAATGATGGTCTAGGAGTGCCAAGGTTAGGCACCCAAGGAGGTCGACCACCCCTCCTCAAAGAGTACGTTAAGCTTTTGGTGGTCTACCTGAAGATGACATCAGTTCTCCAAAAAATCTTACAGGCAAAAATGATGGTGATGTCCCTAACGTAAGCCTGCCAAGCGTAGGCAAGGCTAAGCCTGTGTTGAACCGTCACATAATGGCATCTAATGGTGCCACTGTCAAACAATATTATTACAATACATTTATCAACCATTTTTCTTAAATTTCATACAAACCATTTATTAAATAAATGACCACAATACAAAGCAGCATCTACTTGCTTAAATTCCTTGCCATGCCGCAAAGAAAAACAGTTATTTTGATATCTATTTTTTTTAAAGGCTGAGAAGTGAAAACTGAGAATACAAGAGGTCATATGCCAATAGTTGTTTCTGTTTTGAAAAAAAACATACACATTGGTGATATCTCTAACACAAAACTACTTATAATTCATGAGCAGTTTCAAAACAGTTATAAGCGAGCAGTTTCTAAATGGTTATAAGTGGACAGTTTCTGAAATGAGAGTAAAGAACATATATACCCCTTTTATGCTTGTTGTATACTTAGACAAAGGGGATAAAAAAAGTCTAATAAAAATTCCAGAAAAAAGGGGCATTCGCTCTTTTATAGGTAGTATAGATTTAATTGGAGTCAATTGGTCAATTGATAAATTGATCACGACTATTGCATTCATTTGTTGCTATTGTGCCCCATTAATATCCTCCTAAAAGGTGGATAAACACTTTACCTGCACGCTAATAATACTTTCTTTCTCTCACGTTTCACCTCTTTCTTTACCTAGATAACTTGTATTATACAAATACGTTGAAACCTTACCTAGGCAAATTTTACCTCGAACCTTACCCAGGTAAGTAAAAACAAATGAGGGCTGAATTGAAAATGATTTTTAAAACTGGAACGGACCGATTGGTCGAATTGAAAAAATCAGGAATTGATCAGGTAATTAGTTCTGTTTCACCCTAAAACTACTTTTTAGTCACAAACCATTGATTTAGTCAATAATCCACTCACCCAAGTGGTTAAATCGTTGACTTATATAATGATTTTTGGCCGTTTTTAATTTTTATAATTTTTTAAATCAAAATGGGCCATTCATTTAAACCAAATAATTGGACCGTTCCATGCCAATCACCATTTCCCAAGATAATGCAACACGTGGTTGTCATCAATTGGTCCAAACAAACCTTAAGATAAGATTATGGATGGCCTTCTGTCAGCCTCTCCTCCTGTTATTGGCATCCCTTAAACACTGACACTTCATCTCCATCCGTGTGCATCCAAAAGCGTGTGTGTGGCGTAGCAGGGAGAAGGTAGAGAGTGCAACCAAATTGCAGAAATGGCTTCAGTCACCATGACAGCCTCCTTCCTGGGCGGCATTACCGCCTCCGAGCGGATTTCGACGACTTCCCGGCGAGGTCTAATTGTTGCTAAAGCTGCAAGGGCTGCCGACGGTAAACAAGTCAAACTGAGTTGCACCACCAACACCACCAACAACAACGACAAAGGGAGCAGCAATGGGAGGAGGGACTTGATGTTTGCTGCTGCAGCTGCCGCTGTTTACTCCATCGCAGGTGTTGCGGTTGCTGAAGATCCAAAGATTGGGACCCCGGAAGCACTGAAGAAATATGCTCCAATCTGTGTCACCATGCCCACAGCACGTGTCTGCCACAAATGAAGGAGGTCCATATATAGAGTCTTCTGTTGAGCATTCTTGATGGGTCTTTTGTGTAGAAGTTATTAATTAATTGTATGTATCTCCTTATCCTTGTACTGGAAAACTTTGCTAAAATCTGTTTTCAATACATCAAACTATTTTGGGAACAGGGAACTTCTAGACTACTATAATTTATTCCAATCTAGATTGACTTTTTAGTTTAATCTGGTGGCCGGTGGGTTCTTTGATTTACTGTAAGTCGTGTGGAATTGTGGTCGGAAAACTCAAAGCAAAGCTCAAAGATGTGATGGAATTCAAAATTTTCGCCAAAAACAAAATTTTCTATTGGAGATCAGATTTGCTCCCAAGGCCAAGGCCAACATCTCCCCATAAATGATAACGGAAAAGTGGGCAGTCCCAATGCAGATTTCTCAATTCCACTAGAGTTATAAATGTTCAAAATGTCAAAACCTCCCACACTATATGATGATGCACAATCTGGCCGGTCTTAGCTGTCAACGACCTTGCCTCTGAACTGAGTAGCAGGAAACCTGAAACGGAGGAGATGAGGAAGCTCCGAGGAGAACCCGGTGTAAAAGCTCCGAAGTTGAAGTTAGAATCCTTCAAAGGCAAGATAAAACCAGATAGCGCAAAGTTTGCATACCTCATCTTTGGGGGTGGAGAGCCTTTTATAACCACCTCGCGCACTCACTCCTAGACTCCTGTCAGGTCGGGAATGAGTATTTCCGTGCTTCTACCAGTTCGGGCGTCATCGGCTCTGCTGGGGCAGAACCGTCACTGCTCTTTTTGTCGGAGCCGTCTCTATAACTGGAGGTAGCGGTGACAGGTGACAGTAGTAGGCGGCCGTTTGAAATGCGGCCGTCAAGCGTCAGATCCTGAGTCAGTCAGGTGCGCCGCCCCTAGATACGGACTTCTTTGGTGTCAGGTACGGTGTGGCTCGTCCAGTTCAATGCTCCGGAAGCGAAGTGCCTGGAAAGGTGCGTGAGGCGAAGTCTTGAGTTCGGGTAAGGGGGGCCCCGAACTGTCATAAGACGGGCCAGTTTGGGTCTTTGCTTTGTATGACTCGGGGCCAAAGGGAGAGTTCGGGCTCCTCGTAGGGAGTTCGAGCTCTAAGTAGGGAGTTCGGGCTTCTCGTAGGGAGTTCGGACTGCTGGTCTCTTCCCTTTGGTGTTTGTACCCTCGGTACGCTGTTTTAAGTGCCAAGCTTACTTGTTTTTTGCCATGTGGCGTGATTTGCGAGGTCGGGCCAAACCTTCCTTCATCAATTGCCCCCAACTCCTCGTGCTAAGGGTCTTGCCCTGGCGTGGGGAGTTCGCAAGGTGTCAGGTAGATTTGTCCTGCACTTTGAATCTTGGTTCTGCTGGCGTGAGGTGCGTTGTCAGGGTTTCTTGGGCTTCTTCAAGCGTCCATTTAGGCAGGAAGCGCGCCAGCCTGTCTAAACGCTGATAGATGTGGTGGCGCGTGCGTTAATTCGAAATTTCAAAAAGGCGCGCCACTTGGGGGGCGCGATAGCGGGCGTCTTTTCAAATTTGAAAAAGACGTGTTGCTGCCTTTTTTTTTTTGAGGAGGCGTGCGCAGGCGTTCCATCAGTTTTGAAAGGATGTGCGCCGGCGCTGTCAGTTTCAGAAAGACGTGCGCCAATCACGTCTCGGTCTCGGGGGACGTGCGGTCAGTGCGTCTGTTGGCCGTCGGATTGGCTTTGATCTAAGCCGTTGCCTTTCGGTCACTGTGAGTATAAATAGCGGGGGGGGGGGGACCCCAGTTGTTGTCACTTTTGTATTTCTCTCGAGCTCGCATTTGAGCTTCAGCTCGCATCCAGTTCGCTTCCAGATTTTTTCAGTTTGCGCTCAAGGTCTTCCGCTCGTCCGAGCTTCTGTGGTCTACAGCTTTTGTCTGAGTGAGTACTTTCCTGGATCTCATCATTCCCGATGTCTAGCTCGGATGGCACAGATAGTCCTTTCAGCGGGTCTGATGCAGGTTCTACGAACCGAGTTGCATCCCCCGATAGCCTTAGCGAGCCGGAGGTAGATCTCGAGGAAGAATTCGAGCTCGTAGGCTGTGGCGCTTCGGGTAGTTTGGCGTCCACCTCTCGTCGGGGTCGGATGTTAGACAAGTTCGGCCCTTCGACCATGACGCCCGAGGGGCTCCAATCCCTCATTACTTACTATAACTTGCCCGGGGAGTATGCTTATTTCATACCTTTGGGTAGCTTTCCTTGGGAACACGGTCCTGATGAGATCATGATATTCCGGGAGCAGCTCGCCGCGGGGCTGCGGTTGCCTTTCCATCCCCTCTTTGTTGAAGTCTTGAACCATTTGACGGTCGGCCAGCTTCACCCGAATTCCATTTGAAACTTGGTGGGGACAATCTCCTTATTTTGCGACGAGAGCTTTCCGTTGGACTTGGAGATTTTTTCTTCAATCTTGATGCTTAAGAAGCAAGCGGGTCCCCTCCCCGGGCGTAGGCGGGCTTACTACCTGTCTCCTCGCCCGGGCTTTAAGCTTTTACACGAGCTCCCCAATAAGGTCCCAGCATGGAAGCGGGACTATTTCGGGGTGCGAACTGTGCTGGGGTGGCCTTTTCAGACCGGGTGGGGGATGGCCGCTCCTGACTCCGGGGTCACGCTTGACAAAGAGACGGCGAAGGGCCTCCGGCAATGGGCACGACTTGGGCTGAAGTGTCAATAGTATCTGACGGAGGCCAAGCTCATTGCGGTCGGCCTGAGTTTGGGTAGGTTCTTCACTTAGAGACTCTTATCTTGTTGTCTTTCTTGCTTTTTACTGATGGCGAACTTCTTTTCGCATGTGTGATGGATTTGCGAGGGACCCGGGGTGGGCACTTGTTTCAAGGTATGAAGAGGAGAAAGCGGGTTGCCAAGCAAACTCGCGCCGAGATGCCCAGGATGCGGAGCCCGAGGTGCCGGGCTATCAACCAGAAGATCCGCCCAGGGAGCCCGAGATGGTCCCTCCGATGCAGGAGCCGGCAGGGGGCCGTTATGCTGAGACTACATACACAGGGGCTCCTACATACTCCGGTGCTCCTGCTTACTCCGGGTCTGCTCATACGCAAGCTGGGCCCTCGGGCTCGGGGGCCCCGGGGGATTTCATGAGTGTGTTGACGCCGACCTATGCTCTTCAAAAGAGTAAAGAGGCTATCTTCCCCGAGGAGGTCGCGGCGTGGACTGATCTCCCTCTACATCAAGTGGCCTGCCGTGCCGTTACCCATGCCATGGTGGTAAGTGTTCTCCTTTTTTAAAGCTTTTTGGATTTTGTTTTGTTGGTTCTTTTGATCGTTCGGTCTCTTTTGGTAGGTGAATTCTTCTATTCACGCCTTGGCGGCTCAGGTGGAGAGGAGCTCGAGGCAGGCGCGAGCTGCCGATGAGGCTCATCGTGCTGCCGAGGAGGCTGCTCGTGCTGCCGAAGAGACTGCTCGTTTTTCCCGGATCAGGCAGGCGAGGTCTCAGAGAGATGCCGAGGCCATGGGAGTGGTGGTGAAGCACATGTCGGACTTGAGGCTGGATCTGCAGCAACAGGTCGAGTATCTTCAGGAGGACATCAAGGAGAGGACGCAGATATTTTCTCAAGGTATCGAAGATGCCAAGAGGAAGGCCGTCGATGAGTACATTGCTTCGCCGGGTTTTGAAGATCTGATGGTGGATTCATATAGGAGGGGTTTTAAACTAAGCCGGTGGATGATTCGGAATACGTACCCCGAGCTCGATGTTAGCGCCATATCCACTTCGCGCATAACTCAGGAGATGGCTAATGCTGCTGACGCCGAGCCAGACTCCGAGGGCGAGGCGGGGCCTTCGGGTTTTGTTGAAGTGCTTTCTGATGATGAGGAAGTAGCTCCGGGCTTGTAAATTATTATTTTTTTGTACTACCCTACTTTTGAAATGGAATGACTTGTTTAAGTGCTGGTTATTCTTTCTCCCGAACTGAGCATATTTGCCGAACTGAACGTATTTGCCGAACTGACTATACGTCCGGTCTGTTTTCTGCCCGGGTTACTGCACTCCCGCAGCCTGTTTTCTGCCTGGGTTACCGCATTCGCGCGGCCTATTTTCTGCCCGGGTTCCTTTTAGTTCGTTGTCTCCGTTTTGTCTTTGGCTGACTTTTCTTTGCTTGCTTGTGCCGAGGTTCCTTCGTTAGCTCGACATCCTAGCCCGCAGGCTTTGGTGGTGATTTTATCCACTTTGCTTGGCGGTCTATAGGTAGTATTGCCCGAGGTTGACAATGTTCCATGCTCGGGGTACTTGTTTTCCCTTTAGGGTTTCGAGCACGTATGCCCCCCCGAGTGCTTTCTTTACTCTGTAGGGTCCTTCCCAATTTGGTCCGAGTTTTCCTACGCCGGGTTCGGGTACCATGACCTTACGGAGAATCAGGTCGCCGACGCGGAAGTTCCTCTTCTTTATTTTGGCGTTATAGTACCGAGCTACCTTTTGCTGGTAGGCCGCAGTTCGGATGTGCGCGAGGTCTCTCACCTCGTCCAGTAGGTCGAGGTTGGTGCGTAACTCGTCTTTGTTTGTCTGCTCGTCGTATGCTTCTAGTCGCAGCGTAGGTACTTCGATTTCTGCCGGGATTACCTTTTCAGTGCCGTAGGTGAGATTAAAGGGGGTCTCTCCTGTGACAGTTTTTTCCGTGGTTCGGTGAGCCCGTAGAACACTTGGTAGCTCGTCCGCCCACAACCCTTTAGCTCGGTCTAGTCATGCTTTCAGTCCGCGGAGGATGGCTCTGTTCATTACTTCTGTTTGGCCATTTGCCTGCGGGTGTGCGACCACGTAAAGTTCTGGCTAATTCCCATACTTTGGCACCATTCTTGGAACTTGATATCCTCGAACTGTTTGCCGTTGTCGAAGATCAGTACCCGAGGTAGCTCGAAGCGACATACTAAGTTCTTCCAAAAGAAGTTCTGTATGTTTCGTGCTATAACTGTTGCTAGAGGTTCAGCTTCTATCCACTTTGTGAAGTAATCTACTGCCACCACTAGGAATTTTCTCCCACCTGTCACTGGTGGGAATGGCCACAGAAGGTCGATGCCCCATTGGGCGAAGGGCCATGGACTGGCGAGATACTTGAGGTCGGCAGCAGGCTGATGGTGGATATTGGCATGCTTCTAGCACTTGTCGCATTTTCTGACGAGCTCGACGGCCTCTGTCTTCATCGTTGGCCAGTAGTATCCTTGTCGAAGTGCCTTTTGAGCGAGGGCTCTACCCCCCGGGTGTCCGTCGCACAAGCCTTCATGAGTGTCGCGGAGTACGAGCTCGGCTTCGGCAGGTCGCAAGCATCGCAGGTAGGGGAGCGTGTAGGATCGTCGGTACAACCGTTCGTCTATTATGACGTATTTGGCTGCCTGGCGCTGCACCCTCTTGGCTGCATTGCGGTCCGTAGGGAGGGTTCCGTCTAGTAGGAAGCTCGCAAGTGGGTCGATCCAGCTCGGCTCTGCTTCAGAGACGGGAGCGACCTCTTCTTCCCCACCGAGAATGCTGGGCCGAGGTAAGTCCTCTATGTACACGGTTCTCATGGCGTTGTGACTCGTGCTGGCTAGTCGGGACAGGGCGTCGGCCTCAGTGTTCTCTGACCTCGGGATTTGCTTGATGAAGTGTGACTGGAAGTTGAGCAGAGCCTCCTTTACTTTTGCCAAGTATGCAATCATAGTGAGTTCGCGTGCTTCGTACTCGCCTGTAACTTGGTTGACCACGAGCTGGGAATCACTACAGATAACTACGTGCTTTGCTCCGACCTTGTGCGCTAGGTTCAGCCCGACTATCAGTGCCTCGTACTCCGCCTCGTTGTTGGATGCCGCGAACTCAAAGCGTAGTGTGTATGCCAACTTTGTTATGCTCGGGCCGCGTTGCACTATTCCAGCCCCGCTACCCTGCTGGTCCAAGGAGCCATCTACGTGAAGGATCCAGGGCTCCTCATCCCAGTTCGCGTTTGGTCTAACCAGGATAGATGCTACACTGGCTGCTACTTCACGGGGTTCAGACTCTATTGGCTTGGGAGCTCCGAGCTCGCCCGAACTGGGGATCTCGGGCTCGACCGGCTTAGGGGCTTTGAGGCTAAACGTGCATTCGGCGATAAAATCTGCCAAGGCTTGGGCCTTAATAGCAGTTCTTGGCTTGTACTGGAGGTCGTACTCGCTGAGTTCGATAGCCCATTTCGTCAGTCGACCGGAAACCTCGGGTTTGAGTAAAACTTGTCTCAGAGGTTTGTCGGTCAGGACGATGACGGTGTGAGCCTGGAAGTACGGGCGGAGTTTCCGAGCAGCTATCACCAATGCGTATGCTAGCTTTTCTATCTGCGGGTACCTTGTCTCTACTCCTTGCAAAATTTTACTAACATAATATATGGGTCGCTGGACCCGGTCTGTTTCTTTTATTAGTACCGAACTGACTACCTCGTCGCTTGCCGGGAGGTACAGTTCTAAGACCTCGCCCTCCTCGGGCTGGGCTAAGGTTGGCACACTAGCGAGGTAACCTTTTAGCTCGTCAAACGCGAGCTGGCAGTCTTGGGTCCACTCGAACCCTTTGCCTTTGATTGCTTTGAAGAAAGGTAGGCAGCGGTCTGTTGATTTGGACATGAAGCGGCTTAGAGCGGCTATGCGGCCGTTTAGCCTCTGAACTTCTTTTACTTTCCGAGGTGGTCTCATATCTAGGATGGCTTTTATTTTGTCCGGGTTGGCCTCAATACTGCACCGATTGACAATGTAGCCTAGGAATTTGCCTGAGGTGATGCCAAAGACACATTTGTTGGGGTTCAATTTCATGCTAAACTGACGCAGGATTTGGAAGACAGAATCTAAGTCTTGTATTAATTCTTGTGAAAACTGTGTCTTGACGACCATGTCGTCTACATAACACTCTATCTTCGTGCCAATCAGGGGCCAAAACAGCCTATTTACAAGTCTTTGGAAGGTCGCCCCGGCATTTTTTAATCCGAAGGGCATGACCTTGTAACAGTATAGGCCGAACTTGGTTATGAAGCTGGTTTTTTCCTTATCGGACTGGTCCATCCGGATTTGGTTGTAGCCTGAGTAAGCGTCCAGGAAGCTTAGCAACTCATGTCCCGAGGTCGCGTCCACTAGGCGGTCAATTCTGGGGAGGGGGAAGCAATCTTTCGGGCAAGCTCGGTTCAGGTCGGTGTAGTCGACGCACATGCGCCACTTGCCATTCGCCTTTTTTACCAGCACAGGGTTGGCCACCCAACTCGGGTAATGGACTTCCCTTATGAAGTCTACTGCGAGGAGCTTCTCGACCTCCTCGTCGACCGCCCTCCAGCGTTTTGGGGCTAAGTTGCGTTTCTTCTGTCTAATGGGTCTGACTACAGGGTCAGTGTTAAGTTTGTGAGTTATAAGGCTAGGGTCAATGCCGGGCATATCGGCCGCGGACCATGCAAAAATATCTAAATTTTGAAGTAAAAAACTCACCAGTTCGGTTCGTAGGGGTTCCTCGACAGAAACACTGATCTGGAGTGTGCGAGTCGGGTCCGTAGCCGAAGTCAGGATTGCGACTGTTTCCTCTATGGGCGAAGCTCGTTCCTCGCCTTGCTCCGCAGGCTGCTCCAGTTCGAGGTCATCGGCTGCCTTGATTTTTCCCTTCAGTGCGGCAACATAACACTTGCGGGACTCGAGCTGGTCGCCCCGCGCTACCCCCACACCGAAGTCCGTAGGAAACTTCATGGCCAAATAGTAGGTGGAGACCACCGCCCGTAGGATATGCGTGATCGGCCGCCCTATTATGGCATTGTATGGGGAGGGGGTCACGACCACCAGGAAATCATGGTTGAGTCTGACCGCACAAGGCCATGTGCCGACTTCCACAGGTACTATTATTTTTCCGAGGGGCCTGACTTCCTCTCCGCTGAAACCCACCAGGGGAGTGTTCGCGGGCTTTAGTTCGCTCCTCTGTAACTGTAGCTGGTCAAATGTTGATTTAAAGAGGATGTCCGCTGAGCTGCCCGAATCTACGAGTACGCGCCTGACCTCGAAGTCGCTGATCCTTAGTTTAATGACAAGCGCGTCATCGTAGGGGTAGTGGACCCCTCGCGCGTCGTCCTCCGTGAAGAAGATTGGTTCTTCGGTCTTTGGTCTCTTTGGGGGGTTCCGTTCCTCGAGGGCCACTTCGCGAATTGAAGTCTGGGCTGCTGCCGAGGTACACCCTGCTACCACCGAACCTGCCACAATTACATGGATGGTTCCCCGAACTGGCCTCTCTTCCGGAGGCTGTCGCTGCAACAGTTCGGCAGGTCTGCTGCTAGATTTGGGGGCATCCTTTTTGTGCTCCCCTTACCGACCTGCCTTATTGTTATTATTGTTGTGTTGTACAAAGTTTCTCAAGTATCCGCGACGGATGAGCCCCTCTATCTCGTCCCGGAGATTATTACACTGTTCGGTACTATGACCATGGTCTCTATGGAAACTACAATACAAATTCTTATTTCTTTCGTTCGGATTTCCCTTTAGGCGAGGTGGCCACTTCACGTATGGGGCGTCCTTGATCGTCATTAAGATCTCGGTCCGCCTTGTGTTTAATGGCGTGTAATCCGTCCGAACTGCTAGGGGAGCTCGGAACGACTGGTTCGGCTTCGGCTCCCAGGCTGGGTTTTTCCTGTTGACTGGGTTGGAGGGCTCGCCTTCCCTCTTTCTTTTCTCGTTCCCCCCTTCGGTTCGATGGTTGATTTCTTCCTCTGTCCTCATGAACTTGTCCGCGAGCTTGAGGAATTCGGCCACGGTTGCGGGCTGGTTAGCTACCATGTGCCATTTGAATTCTTTGTGCGTTACCCCTCTTTTGGCCGCCGCGAGCTGCACCGCGGGGTCCAACCACGGTATCTGCAAGCATGCTTCATTGAATCGCTTGATGTAGCCCCGTATGAATTCTCCTTCCCTTTGGACTACTCCGAATATGCTTTCCTCTGTTCTGGGGCACCGTTTGCTGGTGACAAAGTGTGCGGTGAGGACCTGCACGAACTGAGCCCAACACTTTATCGACCCGGGGGCCAGGTTCCTGTACCAAGTGCGAGCTACCCCCTTGAAGGTGGTGGTGAAGGCCACGCACATGCACGATTCGCTGGCCCTAGCGAGGTGCATTTGGGACTGGAAAGCGTCAACGTGGTCGTTGGGGTCGAAGGACCCGTCATACTTGTCCAGAGGTGGGAGCTTGAAATCTCTGGGCAAGGGGACCGCCAGTAGTTCTGATGCGAGGGGGGAAGGAACTGAGAGAATCGGGGCTGCTCCTACCTCGTCCGAGCTCATCTCTTCTTTGCCTCTGAGCTCTGACAGGACACGGGTGGTGGTTCGGCGACTTCGCCGGCGCCTTCGTTGTTGAATGGGCCTTGTACTGGCGCTGCTGGCCTCCGTGTTGCTGAGCTCGATGGGCCCGGAATGCTGGTAGTCTGCTGCTGCCAGTGCGTCGAATCGGTTTTCCGTGAGTGGGAACTCGGGCTTGGAGCGCCGAGGTGCCAATCTCGCGGGCGAGGTTCCCGACCCGCTTGCGAGCTGTGAGGCGGGGATGATTTTTTTCTCTCTTCGGCCTGGGGATGAGGCCTGGCTGTTAGGGGGGTTCTGGGGCCTGGAGGCCTTTCCTTGGTGGGGGCGTCCATCCTGCGGGGAGGCCTTGACCGGCCTCGGAGCAGGGTGGCGAGGTGGAAGTAGTGATTGGTTCAGTGGCAGTTGGGGGAACTGCTGTTGATAGTGATACTGGGAGATGTTGTGCAGCACTTGGTGCTGGTGAAGCTGGTGTTGCTGGAACTGTTGCATTTGGGCTTGCATTGCCCACATGCACTACATTAGGTCGTCCAACCGGTTTTGGCTGGCTGCTAGGGGGACGGCAGTCGGTTCAGTAAAGGTTGTCTCAATAGGGGGAGGAAAGGGGATGCTTGTGGCAGGAAGGTTTACGGGCGCCACTGCTTGTGGCGCATTCAAGCTGGGGATTCCATCCCCCGAAAGGGGGAAGGTGAACTGTCCAACGCACACCACGGGAACTTGAAGTTGTTCCCCGGTGGTGTTTGTCTCCGTGCCACGTCCGATGTTGCTGGAAGAAGCCATGAGTGTTGGGTTTTTTGAAGAAGAAAAGGGGGTTATGAGAGTTTGGAGGGAGGCTTTTTGAAGCGTTTCCCACAGACAGCGCCAATTGATGATGCACAATCCGGCCGGTCTTAGCTGTCAACGACCTTGCCTCTGAACTGAGTAGCAGGGAACCTGAAACGGAGGAGATGAGGAAGCTCCGGGGAGAACCTGGTGTAAAGGCTCCGAAGCTTAAGTTAGAATCCTTCAAAGGCAAGATAAAACCAGATAGCGCAAAGTTTGCATACCTCTTCTTTGGGGGTGGAGAGCCTTTTATAACCACCTCGCGCACTCACTCCTAGACTCCTGTCAGGTCGGGAATGAGTATTTCTGTGCTTCTGCCAGTTCGGGCGTCATCGCCTCTGCTGGGGCAGAACCGTCACTGCTCTTTTTGTCGGAGCCGTCTCTGTAACTAGAGGTAGCGGTGACAGGTGACGATGGCAGGCGGCCGTTTGAAATGCGACCGTCAAGCGTCAGATCCCGAGTCAGTCAGGTGTGCCGCCCCTGGATACGGACTTCTTCGGTTTCAGGTACGGTGTGGCTCGTCCAGTTCAATGCTCCGGAAGCGAAGTGCCTGGAGCGGTGCGTGAGGCGAAGTCTTGAGTTCGGATAAGGGGGGCCCCGAACTATCATAAGACGGGCCAGTTCGGGTCTCTGCTTTGTGTGACTCGGGTTCAAAGGGAGAGTTCGGGCTCCTTGTAGGGAGTTCGAGCTCTAAGTAGGGAGTTCGGGCACCTTGCAGGGAGTTCGGGCTCCTCGTAGGGAGTTCGAGCTCTAAGTAGGGAGTTCGGGCACTTTGTAGGGAGTTCAAACCACTAGTCTCTTCCCTTTGGTGTTTATACCCTCGGTACGCTGTTTTAAGTGCCGAGTTTACTTGTTTTTTGCCACGTGATGTGATTTGCGAGGTCGGGCCAAATCTTCCTTCATCACTATACATCAATGCCTCCCCATGAATTGGCATCAATTCCGAACTGTCACCTACCTCAATTGTACTTTGGGCCTAGAAATTCTGACCCTAGGCTGAAACCTCATTCTCCCTTCCCCTGTGCAATGGCCTGTTGGGAGTGTTTTGTTGGTAATGCATCCCTACCCTTTATGGAAGCCTGGAGGATAATGGACCAATCGTGATACATCACATCAATCTGACATGTGGGGTGCATATACATGGAGCTGACGTGGCATATCATGGAGGGAGACATGTGAGTCCGGATCTGCTCCTCACACCAACTTCACAACATGTCCCAACCATACATTAATTTATTCATGGAATGTTCCCAATACATGGTGGGATGCACTTGCGAGTAGGGGTCCAATGTGACTTGATTATAAATGGACTAGGTCCAATCCAATCCAATGAATGTTTTGAACCAATTTGGACTGGTCCAGTTCAATGTCTAGGTCGTCCAATCTGTTCAAATTCATTTTGATTTAAATTGGTTTCAACCCAAACCTGATCCATTGACACATATTTTTATCTTATATCAATGGACTAGATATTGGCTTAATCCAACCCAATCCAATATAAATTTGTTACAGACAGACCAGGTCGAATCCAATCTAATATATATTTTGGACTGGATTGATCCAATCCAATATGTTTTGTTGGTCCGTCCAATCCGTCCAAATTGATTTTGGACTGGATGGGCTCCAATCCAAAACCGGTCCATTGTTGACACCCTTACTTGTGAGGGTGTGAGGTGTGCTGAGGAACAAATCCCAATTCAAAACATGTAGTTTGGGAGATCAAATCTGCCCCCCACAAGATTGCCCCCTATAACGTCCCACAGCACGTCTCTGCTGTGTGTTGGGAACATCTCCTGATGATGACATAATCATTTATGATATTATCATCGGGAGATATTCTCAATACACGGCGGGAATGTGCTGTGGGACGTTATGGGGGGCAATCTTGTCGGGGCTGATTTGAACTCGTAGTTTGGTTGGATATACAAAGCCAACTGGAAATACAATACTTGGCATGTCCATGAGCATAAAAATTCATTGGAGTTGAATGAACCGCAGGAGGATTATGAAGGATTCTCAGTTATATCCACAAATGCTTACAGGAATATTTTTCATAAGAAGATTGCAAATTAAAGGTTGACTTGAGTCAGTGAAGAGTTGGGAATTCATTAAACAGAAGAAAATAAAGGTGTTTGGTATGGTGCTACTGCATTGCGTTGTACTTTGGGTTGATCAAAACAATTTTGTGAAAGATTTTTTTTACTTGAAATATTTTGAAAACGTTTTGGCAAATTGTTAGTTTTACCTAAAACATCAAATTTGATATTTTAAACACGCATTTTTCTAATTGAAATGACACTAATAATATATAGTGGAGGATTGTATAAACCTCTCTCTTTTTATTTATTTAAAAAAAAAAAACCATTGTACAGACTCTAAACAAACGAGTTCAGATTGGATGTCATCGAACAACAACCAAATGTTTTCGCCAAAAAAAAAGGACAACAACCAAATGTGCTTATGCAGAACGCTGTCTTTGAATGCAAAATGGGATGAAAGGCGATCAATTTTAATTCCAATACAATGCAAGCTCAAGGATTTAGCTATACGGAGACGGATCAAAACTGCATAGGCTTCAGCAAATAGCAGATATTTGGGGATATCTGATCATGTGTGAGTGTTGAGAAAAGAAATCCCACATCCCATAAAATATAGAAGCAAAGTACTAATATATGAGGATTAGCCTGCAATGTAATGACTTAAAACTTATCATAACAATCACTTGCAACTCATGGGGCATCTCACGACTATTTTTAATGTATAGAATTATAGATTATGTGAACGGACTCAAACAAACCGTTTTCAGCGAGTACTTGGGCGTGGACTGTTTAGTGCAATATGAATGTCTGTGCCTTGGACCTAAAGCTTCAACTAGGATTTGGCTTGGTAATGCGAGCCCAACATTTTCCAATTTTATGTCTGTATCATTCACTCAAATCGCCTGCCTTTCTATCCCCCCTAGAAAACAGAAAAAATTACAAGTATCAACCCCCAGAATCCACCTCCTTTAATAAAGAAAGGTGTCATGTTGAGATTATGATGGATCCTGTTGAAGTTGTTTGCAAACCAATAGCATGTAACAACAAAAAACAAGGTACAAAGAACAGATTGGGAGATCTAGAATTCAATTTATTGTTTTTCCACGCAACCCAGAAGGCAAGAAAGTAGCTCTAGTCCAGTTTCTTCTCACTCAAAACAGAGCTCAATAATTTCATTGGTTCAACAAATAAAATAATCATAACTTATAGACAACAAAATGCGCTGTCCTATCTACATATATATATATACTTTCACAAATCCATAAGACCACAGCATGATAGGCACAGCTTAGGCACATCACAAACAAAAGCCTATGTGGATATCAAAATGAAATCTTCATATTTCCTGTTGTGTTACTATGACATCATTTTGTTGCTTCTGTTGTTCTGTGGTCTTTATATTCCCTCTAGCAGTTGATTCCGCACTGTTGAACATCTGGGCCAGTCACCCTGGTGGTAAAGGGATCAATGCGAACCCATAACAAGGAGAAAATGGAAGCAAGGAGAATCGACCACACAACCACAATAGTAGGTGTCCGGTTCTGGCGTCCCATTAGACCCTTGAGGAAAGGATAGAGGTGAATAATCACCCAGAAGGCAAAGAACAGCTTCCCAAAGAGAGGACCCCATGATTGGTACCCGCTGTTGATGGCATAGGAAATGCCAGCAACAACCCCAACTAAGTTGATGATGAGGAGAGTGGTTGGTGGTATGAGCAGAGTTGTCCATTTGAACATGTAGAGCTCAGCAAAATCCCCTTCCTCATCAGATGCCTTCGACGTGACAGTGAAATTGGTATCAATGCCGGCAAGGACTTTGAGAAGACCTTGAAAGACAGCAAAAAGATGGGCTGAGACACCTCCAATAACCCAAAACTGTTCATTTCTCCACCATTCATCAATCCCAACACCGCTCCACCTCATCTCCAATATACCGGTGGCAAAGATGGAAAGGAAAAGGGATATGAACCAAATACTAGCAATGTTGCTGATCTGCAGTCAAAAGCCAGACAACTTGGTGAGATTCAATAGCAGTTACCAAAGTGAGAATTAATGTATTCAGTGTGATGAAAGTAGTGATAGTTACCTGTGGAATAATGAACTTCCCGGTAAGTAGACATACAGCTGGTAATGTACAATAAGCAAGAAGAGGAATAGCAGTTACTGGGTAAATTGTTGTGTTGACATATGCAAACCTCTCAAGCCATTTCAGCCTTCCACTATAGCCATACCAAATGGGGCAGTGTCGGCTGAAAAGAATTTCTACAGAACCTAAAGCCCATCGAAGCACTTGGTTTAGACGATCTGACAGGTTAATAGGAGCAGATCCTTTGAAGGCTGGTCGTTTGGGCATGCAGTAGATTGATCGCCAGCCACGAGCATGCATCTTGAATCCTGTAAGGATATCTTCTGTGACAGAACCATAGATCCACCCAATCTGCAGAAACAGAAGGCCATGTAACAACTTGAGTGTTTCTTGCTGGAATGCCTAAAGCCATGTACATATGACAGGGCACAAATCTTTTTTCTTTTTTACATCTTAATTTTTTTTTCCTTTCCCAAGAAAAATCAGACTCGAATTATTAAAATATCACCTACTTGTTATCCATCTTAAACAATGGTTTAGATCTTAATAAGCTACAGTATCATAATGTCATCGCATGAGAGGTTCCTATAACTCATAGTAACGAATTGCAAAATGCAAGCCAAAATATCAGAATGAGATATGGACTTACTTCACTTCCCCAGTCAGACTTGTCCTCATATCCACAGCTGATAACATGGATGGCTTCTTTAAGAAGAGTCTCAGGAGTGGCAGATTGGGGAACACCACCATTTTCCATGAGGGTAGAGGCAACAAAAACAGCTGACTGACCAAACCTCTTTTCCAGGCTCATCTGTGACATGAGAAGTGACTTTTCATCATCAAATCCAGCACCTGGTTTGGAGCAAGAATAAAAGTATCAGTCTCACAAAATCTTTTATCACCAGATGAATGAATAATAACATTTTTATATGCAATAATAACAGTGATTATAATAAAATAATTAACAATACGCAGTATGAATAAAGAAATTAAACAACATAAGAGTTAGCCTTAAAAGAACCAATCAATTGTTTTCATGGATAAAATAGAAAAACATTGCATGTCTATTTTGACATAACTCAACACCATGTTCAAATGATTAATGTAGTAATCAACAAAAAAGTGTAATTTTGTATCCATTGGTCTAGCCTTTTCATGCTGCAAGGTTGTACATGTTATGGTCCTGTTCCTCTTTGCCCATGGGGTATTGATGATTGTACCCTCTTTTTTCTTTTTTCTCTTCTTAATAAACTCTTAAGTATTGATTTGGAAAAAAAATATGGTGACCAAGAAAATATGAAATCATCCTTACCTTCAACCCCCTCTTCTATATCTTCTAGATTGAATATGGGCACAGTTGGATCCACATGCTTGCTAGATCTCTTCTTGTCCAATCCTTTTTTACTTGATTTTGAACTCTTCTTTCGTGATCCACCACAGAAACTAGAAAACAGACCTGGTTTTCTGTGCTTAGGCTTTACAGGAGGCTCATAGCCATATAAAGCTGTTCTGTTGAAGACACATCCTGTACCCACATAAACAGGACCTTGGATGCCGTCCAAACCTCTTAAATTTATCTAACATACAGAATAAAAGGAAAATAAAAACATAATTAGAACAGTTGGAAGCAAAAAGATAACTACAATAATGTTTTCCACAAAATCCAAATATTTTCACATGATTACCAGAAGTTACATTAAGAGATTAATGATTAAAGAGAAAAGTAACACAAGAATATGAAAGATACCCAGTTGCAGAAAGTAACACAAGAACTTACATCAAAGAAAACAGTATTACGGTTGGCATAACGATCATTCTTGTCAATACCATCAAATCTCTGTGGAAATTGAACATAACAAACTGATTTCCCAAGGTTTGGATCCATCATAAAACACATAGCTTCCCTCAGAGCCTTGCTGTTGTTAATGTAGTGGTCACAATCAAGATTCAACAAGTAGGGACCATTGGTAAGCACTGCTGATACACGGACCTGTCATGGAGTTGCATTGCACATTATATTGAGATATATCATACCATGGACAATCTTCATTATGCAGCCATTTAAGCAGTCTAGCTACTTAGAAGTGCATTAAATCAGTTGGAGTTGTAATGGAGTCTGCCATTTCTGGGTTGGCAAAAAGGATATGTTTTTGTTTATCAATGAGACCACAGCTGAGTGGCTGTGCCTTTTATTTTTCCGCTTCTGCTGTAACTTTACTTTCTGTTTTCTGATATTTACAAAATTAACAGATCATTAATGATGACAAAAATACTTACAAGTGCATTCATTGCACCAGCCTTCTTGTGATGTTGGAAGCCTGGACGCTTCTCACGAGATACATAGACCAATCGTGGCAGTTCATTACCTTCACTATCAAGTCCTCCACTATGGCCTAAGAAAACCTGTAGACAACAATGATGCCACAAGGTAAGTCTTTACTAGTTTGGCCAATAATTTGGGATGTAAAAATAGAAATGAAAAATAGGGTGATTTAATAAAATGTTCATAAGATAGGCATATGCACATCATCATCTAGATCTGAAGATACTACATGAGCTTGTATAAATAACATTTGTCAATGTTATAAGCATTTCTGAAACAGAAATACTGGGTTTTACAAACAACCCATAGACTGCATGAACTTCTGAATCGGATCTACTAAGGCAAAATGGAGCAACCTGTATCATTCCCGGATGATCTCTGGTATTATTTCCTGGCCATGGGGTACCATCTTGCATTACCCACCCTTCCTCAGGAACTTTCTGTGCCTTTGCAACAAGTCCATTGACACGAACTTTAAACTCTTCATATTCTCTCTGCAACAGAATAAAAAAAAGATACATGAAGAAAAAGGCGAAGGACATGATTTAGGAAAATAACAAATAAAAAAAAAAGATCTTTATTGATGAAGAAAAACTCTACCTTCATGGCTCTGCGATCTTTGACAAATGATGGATGAACTTTATCTTTCAAATAGTCAATTTTTTGTGCAAAATACCATTCTGGAGCACGCGGCTCAATATTGTATTTCTTGCAGAAAGGGACCCATTTCCTTGCAAATTCTGAAGTTTCAGACAAAGCCTCGAAGGTCAACATGGCAGCTCCATCATCGGAGACATAGCAGGAGACCTTGTCAACTGGGTAGTCAACTGCAAGAATAGATAGGACGGTATTTGCTGTGACAAGAGGAGGTTCCTTTAAAGGGTCAACAGTACTGACAAAAATGTCAACAGCAGCCAATTGTGATGGCTCTCCCTCTCGGTCATATCTGTTGTCAAATTAACTTTCAATCAGTAACTCACAAAATCAGCATAAAGAGCAATATATTGACACTCAATTATGGAGGAGTGAAGAAAGAATCGTTCACCTCAGAGAGAGTCTGTCCAGGTAGGTCTCACGATTTACTGGAAGCCATTTTGGGAACTGATCCAATATCCAAGACATTGCAAACCAAATCTCACATATGACAGAGATCAACCACAAAGCATAGGCATTGGGCACTGGATTCGTTATACGGTAGTGCAAGAAAATGCAGAGAATAATTAATCGAAGAACAATGACCATCCTATAAGGATTTATCCTAGCTGAAGGAATAGAGACCTTCCTTGAAAGAGGTTGCCGAGCTTCATCATTCCTGCATTATAAAAACAAAGCATTGAGGCTCATTTCTTATAACAAGGACAAAACTAAATATGCATACATAGTCCTGCAAAACTTTTGTGTCAAAGAAACTACAAAGCATGGTTGGCAATGGAGTCTAGTTGATTCTAGGAAATAATGAAACACCTAATCACCTGCCTATATGCCCACCTAGGTGATAGAATTTTACAAAGAAAAAACTAAATTCTAGGTTAATTCTCTAATTTTACATACCAATTGGCATGCATATAGATATAAAAATATCAACTCTCTTCATTAATAATATATGATAGAATGTGTTAACACGTCTAGCAATAATATGTGCCCATAGTAATAATATTACAATAAGACTGCTGTCTTGTGATTTTTTGTTGTCTAGGTGCTGCCTTGATAATTAAGCTATATACAACAGAAATGAGTCACCGCTCACCATATACACAGCTAATTCTGAGGGTTCAAGTTGCAAATTTAGTTTAACAACCAAGAAAGACCAACAGTCTCTAAACTTTCCAGGAGAAGGTGATGTATCCTAGAGTAGTAGAATTCATTAGAAAAAGGTCATTCCCAATGTTGGTCCCAACCATGTGGGGTCTTGGGAGGAATGGACTGGATATGGTCCTAACCTTTGGCAATTTTTTGCACAAAGTGGCCACTCTCAGACTTGAACTTGTGTTCTCAAGCTTGACAGTCCAAGATTTTACCATTACACCAAGTATTGTAGAATGTAGAAAAATGTCAAAATCCCAAACCTTGATGGACAGATAAACAGAACCTACAGAACCCCACAAAAAAATCCAACTTTTATAAATATATACAATTCAATAACAAATTAAAGTTTGTGGTATCCAATAAAAAGGGAGCTCACATTAAAGAATCGTCCAAAAGTACATCAGTGCTGGCATCAATATCTCCACCTCCCCTGCCTTCAGAAGTGGCATGAGTACTCACTGGAACAACATTCTTTTCCTGCTTCACCTTCCAGCCCTCGACTCTATCTTTCCACGCTACATTACCAAATCCTTGTGAACCAAACTCCCTTGCTGGGTCTACAACCCTAATATTAGCTGCAAATAGAAGATATTTTTGGAAGCTCGAATCAATACTAAAACAGAATATTGGTGCTTACGTGCAATGCATCTTAAATATGTGTGTGTGTGTGCGTGTGTGCTTGTGTGTATGTAGGGGACGAGAGAGAGACACATACGTGACTGATTGGCATCCACTGAATAAGGGAGTGGATGCACACGCTTGCTTCCACCACCTGCCCCAGGAGATGCCATGGAAATACGCTCAGGAGATGCTGCAGACAACTCTCCTGAAACCTGAAAAAACAAACCAAGGACACAGTCTCATTCAGTGACCATTCACATAACTAGTTAGGATGAATTCATGCTTAAACAATGCTTGACCTACCGACTGGCCATTGGTGAGCAAAGGGATATGGTTGAGAGAAACTTCTTTATCATAGTTTGGGGTCCTGACATCCTCACCTCTCCCATAGCTCATATGCCAACTTAGCATACGCTCTGCAATCTTCTGCTTCTGGTCTTGATTTCCAGAAGAATAATCAACATCATCCATGTCATCCTCAACAGGATCGCCCCGAATAGGAGGACTTCCTGCAAATAAGAAAAATCAACATCATCCATTTCTATTTCTCCACGCTCATCTATTAACAAGTAATGACTAAGACTAATTTCCAACAAACCTTTGTGCCTCTTGTATCTGGTCTTGCATTGAGGACAAGATTGAGTCCCGTCTTTCCTCTCATACTCATAGCAAGGCCTGCAGACGGGAAATGCACAAACATCGCAAGCGATGAAGAGTTCACCGCTCACCGTGGTGCCAACATTGTCACCACAGATCTGGCAGACCTGACCGTGCTTTGAAGTCTTTGGCTGAACAATCAAATGACATAATTGGTAAAAGTCGGGGGAGAAAAGGAAGAATGCAATTTCAGGAACAGACTATTAATACATCAATTCACTAAGAACAATAGGATAATAAGCTAATAGTGCAGAAAGAAACGCAAAACTAATTAAGAGCACGATAAGACAGAATTTCTGTGCAATGAAGATGTCTTTCGCAAAACAACAAAGAAAGTGATGGATAAAGAGCAACGAACAAATCAGTCTACGCTAAACTACTAAAATTTCCATCAGATAAGTGAAGCACAATGTGAGACATTGAAATCTCATGACTTTGAAAACTGAGATTCTTATGCACCCAATGAATTTCAGAGCATAGTGGACAGGGGGAACAGATCGAATACTAACCGCTGCTTCTCCTTCGGACTCCATTGGCGTCTGTTTCCCTTCAGTCGAGTGGGGGTGATCGATAAGATAAACTGGTTAAATCTCAACGAGATCTAAGGATCATCGACACTCCAAAAAGTCTCGGGTCTACCTCTCACCACATGCAAAAAAGCTTAGGAATCTGCTTTTCCACGTTTTCACTCTGAAAAACAGATTTATCAGATTTATCTTTTCTTCCTGAAATGGTTCAGTTCCAGTTCAGATCTGCCTTGAAACACCTGAAAAAGATATACTAAGAATCAGCTTTCCCCCTTCCATAAGTCTTCTCTTGCGGTCAAAATCCTTTTATTTTTTTCACAAAATCACTAAATTTCATCCGGATCCACTCTACCCAACAAAACCAAATGCATCAAAAACACATTTTTAATGCGAATTCCTCTTCAAAAAACAATTGAATCACAGAGAAATTAAAGGACAAAAAAGGTTTATTCTTTCTCCCGGTGATAATTCACCAAATGTGAGCGAATTTTTTTTCAAACAACAGAAATCAGAAAACCCACCTCAAATTAATCATTCAAAGATAACCACAAGAATCCTGCAAGGAAAAACAGTGATAAATCGACCAGCGGATCAATCAACCACCGCGGACGAAGAACTCGTGCCGCGGCTGGCTCAAAAGCTCAAAATGCCTCCACCCTTTACCTGCCCCTGCAATAGAAATCCCCTAAAAAAACAAAAAGCAGGAAGGCGACAGAGCAACGATCAGCTCTAGCTGTAATGGCTCAGTGTCAGTTTATAAATCCCACCGACAGAGTGAGATTAGAAAACAAAACCCCTCCAATCATTTAAATTATTTTTCTTCCTCTACGTCATTAAAAGCTTCAGAAAAATGAAATTAAATAACGATTAGTTGAAGCTTTTGGACTTGCTGCGTATCGACTGAAGAAGATCGAGAGTGAAGTTCCAACGAATACCTTTTTTTCCTTATTTTTTCCTATTATGAGAAATTTCATTGGTCGTTAGGAGAAGAGACCGAAAATAAAGAAAGAAAAATAAATAAAGCCTTAGTTTTTTTCTCCGGCGTGTCGCTGGGCTGAGCTGTCATCCGCGGTCGCCGATGCCAGCAAATGATCTACAGTTTATAGACGGTAAATACAGTCACCTGGAAAGTCAATGCTTGACTTTTTATAGGAGATAGGCTGTAAGGAGACCGGATCTGCTCCTTACACACAGCGCCTCACACCGACCTGACAGGCACAGCCTACCATATATTACGAACATCTCCCGTATTTATTACATTATTATTCACGGGAGATGTTCTCACCATGCTGTGAGGTCGGTGAGAGGCGTCCTATGTGAGGAATGGGTCCCAATTCGGCTGGTGAGTGGTGGATCTGAACGCAGACAGTGGAGTGAGGTGTGGGTTGGAGTTAATTAAGAGAAAAGAGATGATTGATGGCTGCAAGGAAGGATTTTGATTTTGTTGACTCTTTGCTCGGACATTCTTTTGGGGATCCGTATAGGGTTTTAATGAGTGTCATTAATTGGATGGTTATGATTGTCTGATCACGAGATGTGGGGCTCATGATAAAAATCGTTCCTTCTAAGTGAAGATAGCTGACATGATCAAATAATGCTAGCCGTCAGATATATCAACCTTTTCTATATAATCATTTCTCACATGAACTGTCAGCTGTGTGTTGATGTTAAATATGAAAATTGGTAATGGGCATGTAGATCGGGTACGGGGTACCCCACCCGCATCAATTCTGGTGGAGCGGGTCTCTTTCTCTCCTAACAAACCTAAGCCCGCTGGATTCCCGTGGGCCCATCTTTCCTGCCCAAATCAGCGTTTATTGTTTCTGGATGATCTAATCGAATCAAAGTAGTCTGGTCCAGGAAAAAAAAACAAGTTCTTATTACTCTAGGTTCACTAAAAATAATAGCGTAAAAAAGTTATAAACAGGGTCCTCTCCCCATATGGGACCCTAATAAATTAAGGACCCGTTTTATGGGGAAGGGACCCTAAGGCCCCATTTGGCATCACTTCTCAGAATCGTTTTTGGTGATTCTAGCGATTATGAGAATGAGAATCGTGTTTGGTTTTGCTCGGCCCCCGTTTCTCATTTGAAATGGGATGAAAAAACCCCTCCGTCAGCTTGATTCATTGGAGTGAAAAAAATTGGATTCTTTGAATGAGAAATCTTGGTCGAATTCATTTTCGTGACATCCTTTTTTAAAAAACGAACGTGTGATAAGAGTCACACGTGATAGTGAGGGTACAATGGTAATTATAAATATCTTCGACCTAAAACCCTCGTTCTCTTCATATTTTGCCTTGCATCTTCTTGCAAGTTGCAACAACTCTCTCTAGCATCGCCGACATCATCTTTCTCATACTCTATCTCAGGTAATATTTCGACTAGTTTTGTTTTCTCCACATCATCTTCCTCATACATATTATTTTAAGTTGCAACGACTCTCTCCATTGTTTTTTTTTTCTTTCTTTTCTTCTCAGTTTGAGAATCCTTTTCAGTCGTTCTTTCTTCATCGGTCGTCTCCAACACCGTCATTACTCTCCCAACTCACAGGTATGGAACTCTTGATCCCAATAAATTTTATTGTTGGTGCAATGTATCCACAAAACAATAAATTGATTGTTTCGTTCTCTCTTGATCCCAAAAAATTGATTGTTGCTCACGGATGGTGATGCTGTAGCTAGGACAACAATATAGGAGTTAAAACATTTTTTAGTTGAAGTCCTTGTATTGAGTCCACTAATATGTTATTTTCTTTTCTTTTTTTCTTTTTTCTTTTTACTTTTATTTTTTGGGGTACCAGATCCAGTCATCTATCTTAACTTGTATGAAAATCTGACAAATAACATGTCAACCTAAGGCTTTTTTTACCCATCTCTCATTCCAATAGTTTTGGAATGCAGGAAATTTCTCCCTCTATATTAATATAAATCTGTCTTGGATGTTAACGATAAATTCTCAGGATTGTGCCAAACAAGACTATAATGATTCTCAGATGATTGTGCCAAACAAGACTATAATGATTCTCAGGATGAAAATTCTCAAAATCTATCCTTTTCAAAAAGGATTTTGAGAATGAGATTCTCTGGAGTGATCCCAAACCGGGACTAAATCTACAGGGAGTTGTTTTTCACTCTCTCGGTCTTCAACGTTTTAGAAGGGTCTAGATCTGCTCCTCATAGAGCACTCCTCACATTGACCTCACAGGTACACCTCACCATGTATTGAGAACATTTTTCATACTTTTGTATTATTGTTCATGGGTGATGTTCTCAATACACGGTGGGATATGGATGTGAGGTGTGCTTTGTGAGGAGTAGATCCCAATTTTCTAAAATCAGCAAATAATGATGGCCTGATCCATTGTTAAAGGATATGTAGGTAGCCCTCTAAGGTCTATCTGTTTTCCATAAGGCTGGGGTTGATGACGCGTGATCTGGTGTTCCTTGTCGGAGGACAGCTCGAACGTCGGACTAATGAGGTCGCCTAGTCGAGCTACAAGAAAAGGAGGTCAGAGTGTCCGGGGTGCTTTACCCAGTGTGGGCACTCCGATGCTTAAGTTAGCAAACTGGAAGTTTTTGAGAGAGTTGAAAGCAATATTGCTAGAGTATTCAGAGAGCTGAATCGCGCATACCTTGTGAGGTTGGAGGCAAGGCCTTTATATAGGCAAGCTGTCATGGGCCTCACGATGTGTGTCTGAGATCCTTGGCCCATCTGGTCCGGAGTTGGCTTCGTACCCAAAGACGGACTCCACGTAAGTTGATAAGGCTTATCCAGGTCCCTCCGAATCAGGCGGGGAGAAGATGAACTCCGTTGACATGGTGTTGTGATCCCGAGGAGATCGGAGACAGTTGGCTTACTTCTAGATGGAGGTTACGTGGCATCTCAACAGACCGGTGCATATAGTTGAGCTATTTAAGCCTTGATCTAGCTGGGTGACCCGATGTGCGCGAGGTGACTGGAATTGCTGAGGTCATCGAGGTGTCACCTCATCATTCTATCACTCCATGTGTCATCACATCGTTTAACGGGCCAAATTATCTCTCATCAAAGGGCAAATATAAATGATCAAGGCAGGGCAAGGCAAATTTAGGGATCCCCATTCTCCAAAGGGACGGTCATGAGGTTGAGATTTTTTAGCCTGTTGGAATATGGAATGGGGTATTTTACTTTGGGGTAAAGGAGGGGCATGCAAATGCCAAAACCTGCTCCCACCCTACCCTGTTGCCATTTCCTAGATTGACTAGCTTGAGTTTGGACCAGATTGGATAGTTCAAATTTGGCCTTGGTCTGAGACTTTAAGCCTGTTGAACTTAAACCTGACCCAACCCATCCAACGTAATAAGCAATAAACCCAAATTTTATGGGTTTTTTTTTTTCTTCGAAATGGGCTTTTTGGGTGAAAGACACCTTTTTGAACCTTTTTCTTTACCAAATGCGCGCCCATTTTAGCTTATTTGGGTGCTTTTGAAATCTTTTAAGCACTTACAAATAAGCACTCCCGAATCCGACAAGTTAGAAGAATTTTTGCTGTTATTTTCAATGTTCAAAATATTTAAATATTTTTTTATGGAAATACATATTCTTCCATCATCAAGCATATAATATAAACTCACTGATCAGAAACCTCAAAAATCAGAAAAATTTTATGAGAAACTGGGCTATACAATTCATCCAAGTCCATGAAATGTATTGGACAGTAGGGTGCAAACGGATCAAATCAAATTGGATACCAAATTTGGTTTGTTTATATTCGGATTTCAATTAGATCATATCCATCGGATATAAGTGGTTTTGAATCAAATTCAGATTATAATCGGATACTTAATAGTATAAATAAATTAGACAAAAAAGTTCAAAAATATTATATGAAATTAACAAATATGAAACTTGAACCTATGAAAACAATTTATTGAAAATACAATATTCAAGCCAACTTTATTAATAGATATAATGAATTTTAAATGTATATGAGTATATATATTTAAATCGAGTTGAATTAGATTATATCAGATTGGATAGGGTGGACCCATATTCAATTAAATTATAAATGGGTCAAATTCGGATCAGTCTTAATAAGATCAAATTTGAATTTGCACAACCAGATATCGTTTACAGCTCTAGATAATGTTGGTGCCGTTTAATAAGCCTTTTTTGAAAGAAGATCTAACAACCAAAAAACATAGTAAGCTTTCACATAATGATCTTAGTAGCCCAAAGATCGTTTGGTTGGAGGCATGTCTTTCCATGCATCTTTCCACGTGAAGACAAGACAAAAAAAATGATGAAAAGCTCCATTTCAAACTTCCTAAAATAAGTTTGAATTGAACTTCTCACGTCTTTTCGGGACATAGTTTTTTGACGAAAAAATCTTCCTCCAACCAAACAAAGAAAGACCCAAAAACGAACAGCTGAGCTTCTAAAAAGCGGACAGCCCATGCAGAAAACTGCACCAAAGGGCGCCCTGGATGAGAATTCAGAGGTCAGTCAAACTGATTTTTTCTCCCGCTGAATGAATCAGCGGTTCAACCATCCTACGACATGGATTAACCTGTAAAATTAAGAATAATACAAATTGCAAAAAGCAGTTTAGCGTATAATGTCATTATAAATAAAAAAAATAATGCAAATTACAAACAAAAAAAAGCCAAATAACATTACACGTGTCAGGTGGATCAATGATTCAATCGGATCAAATGGGTCATTTACCGGGATCAACAATTTTTCGTAATATAACGAGGTTAATCCGATCTGGGTCCGATCAACCGAACAACAACAGGTTGGAAGCGATTTGCCAAACTATAAAATCAAACTGTTCATAAGTCCAGCCCATTAGTTGTCTGCACGTTATCCCACTAAAAATAAACCAGAAAATAAAAATAAAAATAACAAGATTGGGTGTCAGATGAATGATGCATGCGTTTATTCTTTTCCACATGGGAAGTGAATTTTCTTCTTTGCGCAATTTCAGTTTTAGGTAATATTTGGTAAGTTTTTTTTGGAAAGATCTTCCTACAGTTTAGATTGCCAAAAAACTGTAATGCATTTTTCAGGTCTTGTCGTTAGAATCTGGATCATTTGGTAAATATTTTAGTCTATCATGGTCTATAGAATTATTAAATGAAGGTTTTAGGTGCATAAAGACAGTAAGAGGGAGTGCTTAAGTTAAAAATAAGTGTTTAAAAACATGTGCTTGCTATTTGCATTTGGCATCCAACTTTTTTAAGCACTTATTTTTTAAATCAAGCATTCATTTTATATTGAGCGTTTGGTAGTCTTTTTCTCTAATAAGTATTTGTGACTATTTTGTCTTTTATTTTCTTTCAAATTTTCAAAATATACCCTTTGAAAGCACTTTTATTAAATTACTTTTATAAGTACACTTTTATGAAAGTATTTTTATAAAAACACTTTTACGGAAGTACTTTTATGAAAGCATTTTTATAAAAGCACTTTTATACAAGTACTTTTATGAAAGCACTTTTGTAAAAGCACTTTTACTTTTATTATAAAAGTGCTTTTACAAAAGTGCTTTCATAAAAGTACTTTCTTAAAAGTACTTCCATAAAAGTAATTTCTTAAAAGTGCTTTCAGAAAAGTACTTTTACGATCGTAAAGTGCTTTCACAAAAGTATTTTTATAAAATTCAACTAGGGATAATTTTATATGTGGTATTTTAAAATTCAACTAGGGATAATTTTAGAAGAAAAAAGTTGAATAAGTGCTTATAGTATAAGGTTATAATCACTTAAAAAAAAGCAGAAAATTTGGTCTTAAAAAATAAGCACTTATTTTGAAGCTTTTACATTTTTTTAGACTTTTACGATTTTTTTAGGGCACATATCTTTCTGGCTTCCTGTCTTTCATTGCCAATTAAAAAAGACCAAAATTTGATCTTCCAAGCTTTGAAATGTCCAAAAAAACTATACGAAAAAACTTGCCAAACACCCTCTTAAAAAAATCGAAGGCCTAGAGTAAATGAGGAAAAACCCCAATAACCGATGAGGATGATCCAACCACGTTTTATGAACATGAGCTGGAATGGAATGTCTTGGTCAAGTTGCGATTTCTTAGAGAAGTGAGGTGAAGTGTATAATACGAAAGAGAAATGTTAACTACTGTTAATTTATCCCTCGTTTATAAGCTCAACAACAATGATTGATTGAGATTTTTATTTCTCAAGCAGTGCTGCTCTTCCTTTGGCACTCTATTGATCCGCCTAGAAGAAATGCTGAAAATCAACATGTTTTGGTGGGTTGTGGGTGCCAACTGGACTGGATTTGGTCCAATCCGGTCCAGTCCAATGTGAGTCCATTACAAATAGACTAACTCCAATCCAACCCCATGAATATTTTGGAATTTGGACCATTTTGGACCGATCTAATTCAATGTTTGGATTGTCTAATTTGTTAAAATTCATTTTAATTTAGATTGATTTCAATTTAAACCTGGTCCATTGACACCTATATTCTTATCTTATATCAATGGATCAGATATTGGTTCAATGCAAAACCCTCTTTCATTTTACCCTCTCCACATTTGAGAGTGGGGTGAGTCAGGTTGGCACATTGGGCCTACAACCCGTACCTAATCTCTCATATTATTTCCTGATATATATAAACAATAAACAAGTAAAATAATATGAACAAGAATCACAATTTCTAATTATTTGATCGAAACATGTAGAAAATGCATAAACTATCAGTTATCCCTCACATAAAATTCAGAATATTATTAAATTCAATACCTAATACACAAGTTCACAAGCCTCCAACAATATATGGGTCGGGGAGGGTCAGGTTTAGCCTAATAATATACCTTGCCCGCACCCATACAAGTTGTAAAATTTCAAAACTCGTATTTACCCTAAAATTTATTTTTCAAGGAAAAAAAACCACTCCATTGAGGCAGATAGGGACGAATACCCACTGGGTAAGGTAGAAATTTCCATCCCAAGTGGATGTGCTCTAAAGACTTTTTTTTTAATCCAATATTCTTTTATGTTAAATTTATTAATATACATAATTTTATATCTGCTTGTGCCTATCAGTCAATGAAAGTAAATGCTCACTCTAAGGCTCTGTTTGGTTTGAAGGAAATGTATAGGTTTTTCACTACCTTTTCCTTCAAACCAAACATAGCCTAAGAGATTTGCTATGGCTGCAAATGGATCGGATATGAACAGATCTAAATTTGATTTGTTTATATCTGAATTCGAAATGAAACCTATCCATCAGAATTATGTTATATTTTATGAATAAAAATAATTCAAAATTATTTATATAAAACTTGAACCTATAAAGATTTAGTCAAATACAATATTCAAATAAACTTTACTAATAAATAGATAATTAGGGGTGCCCACGGTTCAGTTAACAACTTTTTTTGGAACTGAATCGGTACTACTAGTTTTTGAAAAATTGGTAGCCGAAACCGAATTGAAGCCAATCAGTTAACCGGTTGACCGGTTCGGTTCATTGGTTTTTCGATTTTTTAATTTTTATAATATATATTATAAAAATATAATAAAAAAATTATATATATATATATTATTTAACAATTAGGTATTGACAATTGCGGTATCATGGTATAACTTAAGTATGCAAATGTACCCAAGGCTTATTTCTAAAGCATCAAGTGGGCTTGGTATTTTTTTTATAAATAAAGCGGGTTTGGATTGGGTAGGTTGTGCTTGGCAATTTGGCATACACTTCGAGTTGGGTCTGGTCAGGCTTGGGTTGGGCCCACCCAAATTATAGCCCTACATCTACTTAAATATTAAGTAGGGGTGAGCATTGTTCGGTTAAATCGAAAAACTGAACAGAAATTTTTGGTTTCAGATTTTTATTTATTTATTTTTTTTGGTTATTCCATTTTGTTTTTTTTTTGGTTGTACAAAATTTTGGTTTCGATTTCAGTTTTCAAGTTTTGAAATTCAACTAATCGAGAAAAATCAAATTAACCAAACTTTATTATTTATATAATATACTAGTAGGGCCTATGTAGTGTACAGGAAAATAAAAAAGTTGATTAATTTTATTAGTTGACAATTTGAAAGATGTTAGGATATATATATATATATATATATGCAAAGGTTAAATTATAGACAAAGTTTAAAAATTGTTGTTCCCCATAAAGCCCCTAGACCCTAGTGCAAGCTGGATTTAATCATAAGTCTATACTACAACCAATAAGTAGGAATGACAAATTTTCCTATTTCTTTGATTCCGCAGGGGCCCCACCCTGAATGGGGTGGGGATTAGGGGTGATCATTTCAGCCCGGCCCGGCCCAGAAATTTCAAGCTTGGGCCTGGGTTTTGTGCTCAGACCCAACCTAGGCCCGGGCCTACATCAAGCCCACAAATTTTAGGACCGGGCTTGGGCTTAATACTTCAAGCCCATCCCGGGTCCAGCCCGGCCTGGCCCGCATATATTTAAACTTGCACATTTTGTGTACAATGTATACGTATGTATACATGTTATTTTACATTATATTATATATAAATATTATAACATGACATGTATAATTTATATTATATAATGTATAAAATAAGTTTATATGCATGTTATGTCATTTAATATATAGATATGTAATGTTTTATATTATATGTAATATTTTCATCACTGCTGACAGAGGGATGGGGCGGGGATGGGGAGAGCACTCCCCACCCTATGGGGACCCCAATCCCCACTAATATATATGTATATATGTATGTATATATGTATGCATACATCTATATATGCATGTATATTGATAATTAAAAAAATGGTTAAATATGCTTGGATATATTTAAGTCTTTCTTAATAGGATTGTAAATTTTAACTATTTTATTTTAATTTTTAAATAAACAAAATGTCTGACATTATAAAAAATCACAGGGAGTGGGGATCCCCATGGGGATGATGGGGACGGGGATAGGGATTTTCGTGGAGACAGGGATGAGGAGTGGCTCCCTATCCCGCCATGTCCTATTACCATTCCTACTTGCAAGAGACATTACCAACCAATCAATTGACACTTTGGCATGAGATATTTAAAACTAAATTAATAAAAAAGCTCTATTTATTGTTGTTTGCACAATAGAAAAATAAAAAATAGAAAGAATAACTTGAATATCATAAAATTACTTACTACAAATATTGGTATGAATAAATTACTTTTTCAAAAATTTCTGAATTGGTATGAATAAAAGTTTCAAAATTTATTGATTTGAATAAATTAGTTTTAAAAATTTGAACTTATGAATAATTAATTACTGAAAATATAAAAGAATCCAACAAATTAGAATTTTTAAAAACTAACTTTCAATCAATTAAATTACCAAAACATGAAAATTAGTTTATGGAAATCACTAAATTAAAGTTTCCCAATAAATACCAAAAATCAATGTTAATGTTTTAATGGTTCAAACAAGTCCTATTCGGTGAGAGAGAGAGAAGAAGAAGAAGAAGAAGTCGTCAAACTAGAGAGATTAACCCTATTAGTCGACCATAATCTCTATTATATTATAATCTGGGTACAAGGTCAAATATATCCCTACTTAAGTATGGGACAAGTGAACTAAAAAGGCTAAAACAGAATTGTCACATCACCACATAACTTAAAACATAACGAAAAGACTAATCTACCCTTACTCGACCAACTCTAACACTCCCCTTCAAGCTGGAGAATATATGTCATAAATCCTAGCTTGTTACATATATAGTTCACTCTCCCTGAACTCAAACCTTTTTGTAAACAAATCTACCCATTGATTACTTGAACTCACATGTTCTATGCTCATCTCTCCAGTAAGGACTTTCTCCCTCACAAAATGACAATCAACCTCTATGTGTTTTGTTCTTTTATGGAAAACTGGATTAGATGAGATGTGGATTGCATCTTAGTTGTCATAGTACAATCTTATAGGTTTGCTCATTGAGAATCCAACCTCTTGCAAAAGACTTTTCAACCATACTAACTCACATGTAGTGTGTGCCATGGCCCTGCATTTAGCTTCAGCACTACTCATTGCCACAACAGTCTACTTCTTACTCTTCCATGTCACCAGATTTCCTCCAAGAAACGTGCAATAACCTATAGTAGATCTCTTGTCAGACACCGAGCCTACCCAATCTGTATTTGTATACCCAACTATCTCAAGTCTTCCTCCTAATTTGTACAATAACCCACGACTTGGATCTCCCTTCAGGTACCGTACAATTCTAAGAACTGCACCCCAATGAGGTATTCGAGGATTTTGCATAAATTGGCTCACCACACTAACAACAAAGGAGATGTCTGGTCTTGTAATGGTTAAGTAGTTCAACTTCCCCACTAATTGTCTATATCTTCCAAGATCATCAAATATTTCACCTGCATCACTGCTCAACTTAGCATTTGGTTCCATGGGTGTTTCAGTTGGTTCCGCACCTAACAACCCCGTTTCATCCAATAGATCAAGAACATATTTTGTTTGGCACAAGTTTACACATTGTTTCGACCTAGATACTTCTATATCCAAGAAATACTTCAACTTTCCAAGATCTTTTGTTTGAAAATGATATTGCAAAAAGGCGTTTAGTTTGTCAATCCCTAATCTGTAATTGCTAATTATGACTATATCATCCACATAAACCACTAATAAAATCTTTGCGGCTTCAGAATTATAGTTGAACACTGAGTGGTCGACCTGACATTCTTTCATTCCAAAATTTTTCATCACTTCACTAAACTTCCCAAACCAAGTACGAGGAGATTGTTTCAGCCCATAAAATGCCTTTTTTAGTCTACACACCTTACCATCTTCCCCTTGAGCAGCAAACCTTGGTGGTTGCTCCATATATACCTCCTCCACAAGGTCACCATAGAGGAAGGCATTTTTAACGTCAAGCTGAAACAAAGGCCAATCATACATAGCTGCCAAGGAAATTAAGACATGAGCTGAATCAATCTTAGCCACAGAGGAGAACATTTCCATATAGTCCATCTCATATAACTGAGAATAACCTTTAGCAATTAGTTGGGCCTTCAACTGCTCTACACTACCATTTGTTAAATATTTAGTAGTATACACCCATTTACAACCTACAACATGCTTACTTGGAGGAAGAGTCATGAGCTCCCATGTGTGATTGTATTGAAGAGTAGAGAGTTCCTCCTCCATTGCTTGACGCCATCTGGGTGAAGTAAGGGCCTCCTAGACATCCTAAGGTATAGATATAGAGAAACAAATTGATGATGTGAAACGAAAAGATGAGAGGCAAAAACATAATTGGAAATGGAATGTAGGGTACAACTACATTTACCTTTCTGTAAATTAATGGGAAGATCAAGTTTAGAAGATTCTGGGATAGGAGCAACTATAGGATCCACAAACAAGGTGTCGGTGTCTGCCGATGAGTGTACACGTGTCGGATCGGTGGTCGTTCAGTAGGAATTTGCACTAGAGGAGGTGAAGGTTCAAACATAATAGGAACAACTGGAATGGGATCACCAACTAGAAGAGGAAGAGGGATCAATGGTGGAGAGGACGATACATCAGGCCCTGAGAAGAATGGTATGGACTAAAAAAAGGTGACATTAGGGTAGACAAATGACTTCCAAGTGATAGGATTGTAACACTTATACTCTTTCTAGGTCTGAGAATAGCCAAGAAAGATACACTTAATAGAGCATGCATCCAGCTTGTCTAAATTAGGGCTCAGATTGTGAACAAAGCACATACACCCAAAGACCCAGGGAGTTAATGAAAAGGGAGACAAATTGGGGAACAAAATAGAAAAGGGAGACTAACCGTGAAAGATGAAGGAGGGCATCTGATTAATAAGGAAATAAGCAATAAGCATAACACCACTCCAAAAACATTTAGGAATGTCTATATGATGAAGAATAGATTGAGCAGTCTCAAGAAGATGACGGTTTTTTTGTTCAACCACTCCATTTTGTTGAGGGGTGGATGCACACGAAGTCTGATGAATGATGCCATGTTGTTCCAAATAATGTTGAAAGGAAGTAAGAAAGTATTCGTGACCATTATCTAAACGAAGAACTTTTATTGGAATGCCAAATTGTGTACGTATTTCAGCATGGGATTTTTGAAAAATAGAAAACAATTCACTCATTTTTTTCATTTAATAAATCAATGTCATCCTTGAACAATCATCAATAAAAATGACAGAATACTTGTAACCATTATAGGTATCAATTTTAATAAGACCCCAAACATCTAAATGGATTAAAGCAAAATGACTGAACATACAACTATCAACCCTAGGACTGAAGGAAACTCGATGGTGTTTCCCATACTGACATGATTCACACTATAAAGAAGACAAATGACTCAAAGAATGAACTACTAGCTTGAGTGCCTTGAGAGATGAATGTCCCAACCGGCAATGCCATTGGAGAGGAGTTAAGGAAGTTTGAAGTGCAACTGAAGATCTACCACCATAAAGATAATACAATCCACTAGCCTCATTCCCTCCACCAATGTTCTTCCCCATCTTTAGATCTTGAAAAACACAAGATGAATGATAAAATGTGATAGAGCAATTAAGGGCCTTAGTTAATTTACTAAATGACATGAGGTTGAATGGAAATTTAGGCACATATATAACATATGACAAAGAAAGAGATGCAATGTCAACATTACCAACACCTAGGGGTGGATTCGAGCTGAGCCAAGTTGAATACTTGGCTATTCAAGCTCGACTTGCTGAAATAGTCTTAGGCTCGAGCTTGAGCTCGACTCGGTTTAAAGGTCGCAAGTTCAAGCTTGGCTCAACTCGAGCTCGACTACAAGCCAAGTTTTTTTCTAAAAATTAAAAATTATACATATAAAAATATTTTTATTTTATATATAACAAAATAAGAATTATAAAAATTATTTATTATTATATATAAAAAATAAAAAATATACATATGAAATTTGTTTTTGTTTTACATGCAAAAAAATAAGAATTATAAAAATTATTTACTATTATACATAAAAAATAAAATTATTATTATTATATATATATTAAAAATTATTTATTTATATATATATCAATATATTTATATGCATATGCATATGTATATGTATGTATGCATGTATGTATGTATATAATAAAAAATTATTTATTTATTATACTAGGCTCACAAGCCTCATGAGCCGAGCTTCATTGAGCTTGAGCTTAGCTCGGTTAGAAAACAAGCCTATGTATCAAGCTTGAGCTCAGCTTGAAGCTCGGTTTAAACCGAGTCGAGTTGAGCTTTTCCCAAGCTGAGCTCGAATAGCTCGTGAGAAGCTCGGCTCGTGGACACCCTACCAACACCACAAATGGGGGAAGAAGAACCCTTGGCTATGGTAACAGTGTGTGATGTAGAAGTTTTAGAGAGGGAAGAAAACACACTTGGAGTCCCGATCATGTGATCAGAGGATCTAGAATCAATAACCTAGGGAGAAGGCTTGGATGCCAGACAGGCCATACCTGAGTGTGCAAGAGTAGCAGTGGTATGTTGTGAAGTGGCTTGAAGGAATCTCTCATACTCATCATCTCCTTCCCGAAAGCAGAAGTAGACATGGAAGGTGTTTGATATGTCTGTTGGTTATCACTCACATCACCCCCACTAGCAACCACATGATTAGCCCATGTAGAGGGTGGGTCATGTAGATCATAATAGAAATTAATCGTATGTCCATTTTTACCACAATGTGTACACTTTCTAGTAGTGTTCCCTCTTCCTCTACCATGACCTCCCCTTGAGTTACGACCTCCACCACTTCCACCACGATGACCAAACATGGGACCACCACTGCCTCCTCGAAATGCATGTCCTCCCCCTCTATTACCACGTCCACCTCCTCTCGTTGCAACAAACACTGATCTATCAGATGCTGTAGTATCCTTTGTGGGTCCCAATGAGATCCTACGAAGCCAAGCAAATACTTCCTCAAGTGTAGGAAGAGCAGAACCTCCTAATATTTGTGCTCTAACTGATTCATACTCTGATTTCAGCCCCACTAAGAATCTGGTTACATCCAGTTGCTCTCTTTGTTGTTGTTGAATTTTAACATATGGAGTTAGGGGACGATAGACATTGAGTTCATATCTGAGGTTTCTCATACTGACATAATATTCTTATAGGGTTTGATTTCCTTGCTACAAATTGAAATACTCCTAATAGAGCTGATATACTCTTGTAGTATTATCTTGTCCAAAATAAAGTTTCTTGGCATGTTCCCATATTTCCTTGGCTACATCTAAGAACATAAAGTTGACACATCTTGGGTTCCATAGTGTTCCACAATCATGTCATGATTTGGGCATCTTCTTGTTTATAGTCATCAAACCCTAGAGATTCAGCTGATGGTTTATCCTCCTTCACATGTTTCACCTTCTTCTTCGCCTTGAGAAAAACTTCCACTAACTTGGCCCATGGCACATAATTTTCACCATTAGGTTTAATTGATGTCATCTGCAAACCTAGATAGTTTGAGGGGATAATCACACCAGATTTCTGATCACTACCACCATCTCTAGTTGCTGCCATTGCGTTTCCCAATACAATTTCTAATTCTGAATTATCAACCACTAAAAATATACTACTGCCAAGTCAACACTACAACAGTCTCCACATCACTTACAACAATATCTCAACCAACCACAATCAAAGAGCTTGATGTAAACCACCATTCATACTCATTTGGCCACTCTTTCAGCCCCATTTTTTTTCACACCACTACTAATAACCAACCACCATGACTATTACTCAACAACCACCAAGAACCCTCTTGAAACTGCTCAGTAGAGGGTCTGGAACACCACAAACACCACCACACGACCACTAGGGCTGTCACTCATGGTGACAATAGTATTAGAACTACTAACCTAGGGCTGTCGCACCTTCCTAACACCTGTAATGAAGATTGCGACAGTCCTGGATTACCAAAAAAACTTGCCGCAACCTTTTACTTGTGCACCATAGATCGCAACCCAGAAAAAAAAGAAAAGAAGAAGAGGAGATCGTAGGTACAACTGTACAGGTACTTGAAACCACAACCTTCTTCTCCTGTATTCATTGCTTTGATACCATGCTTTAATGGTTCAGAAAAGTCCTGTTTAGAGAGAGAGAGAGAGAGAGAGAGAAGAAGAAGAAGAAGAAGAAGAAGAAGAGGAAGCTGCCAAACTAGAGAGATTAACCCTACTAGGGACAAGTGAACTAAAAAAGCTAAAATAGAATTGCCACATTATCACATAACTTAAAACATAATGAAAAGACTAATCTACCCTTACTCAACCAAAACATAATCTACCGACAATTATGAAAATTATTAATAATTACAAAATATAAATTATCAATATTAAAATTTCCCAATAATTTTCCAATTTAATAATTTTCAAAAAATATTAACATTTTTGAATAATTATGGAAATTATAAATATATTTAAAAATCCTCGATAATTTTCCAATTTAATATTTAGCATATGTCAAAAACTAATGTAAATGAATATATCAATAAACAATTTTTATTAATTTTCAAAATAGAAAATTTTTTAAAATTACCAAAAAATAATTATTGAAATTTTAAAAATAAATAATTATCTGAAAATTACAAAAACATTAGGTAATAATTATTGATATAAATAAATTATTTTTCAAAAAAATTTGTATTTGTGAATAATTAATTAATAAAAATATTAAAATAAATTGATATTTTAATTATTGTAATTATCCTATACATTTAATGTTTGTGAAGTTTTTGCCTTTGTTACGACAATGAAATGGGAGGTAGGGTGACACGACCAAAGGCCAAGAGCCCGATGATGTGGCAAAATGAGGGGACTAGGCAAGGTGAAGGCAAACTCATATTGAATCCATCTTATTGTATTTTGCTTTTCATTATTTTAAATTTGACTTTAAATTGATTTTAAATTAATAATTTTTACTTTTATTAAACTTTTAATTGATTTAGTGAATTTTTATTGATGCGTAATTTAAGTTATGATATTATGCTAAGTTTATTACTGTTTAAAATTTTTAATAATGTTAGAATTTTTATTATAAATTAGTATAATATTATTTTTAAAATTAAAAAGTAATTTATTTTGAATATTCTATTATGTAAATCATTTTTAAATTGAAATTAAATTTTATTACTTTATAATTCTAAAATTATTATAATTAATTATTAAAATTTTATAATGACAATATGAGATTATTATTCATAATCATAATAATTTTTTTATTATTAGGTTTATTATTTGTCTTATATTATTATTTACTATTTTCTTATTTGTATTTTAAATATTTTTTATTCATCTTATTAGTATTTTAGATAGAGATAAGGTGTAAGAAAGAGAGATTAGAATTAGGTGGTTTAATGTGAGATAGATTAGAAGATGATTCAGGGGAAAGTTTTAGTTTTTTTAGTTTTTCAATATCTTGAAATTTCGGTTTATTCGGTTCGGTTTTAACCGAATAAACCGTTTAGTCATCATAGGGTTCTCTTGTTTTAATTTCGAAAGTCCGAATGCAACTGTGAAGTGTGAAGTGAGAAAGGAGTAACAATGGAACCAGAAGGCAACAACGCCAGCAGCTATTCCATTAACTGGATGGCGGAGCATGGATCTTTTGAGAATTCTATCTCGTTCAAGTCTCCGCCTTCTCCAACCGCTGAAGACGCCGATGCAGGTTTGCGATATTTGTCGAAGCCGTACTCACCGGACTCTGGACCTTGTGAAATCAATAGTGGTTTTAGTTTCTCAGTAAAATAACGGTTCAGTTGTGTCGAATAGAGGTTATTATTATTTTTATTATTATATTTGTAAAAATCTTAGGACATGCCATGCGAAAAATCATACTCGAGAATAATGTTCAACATTGCATCTTCAGAAAACCCAGGTTTAGTTAGCATTGGCGGGAGGCCATTGGATGTTGATTAGTGCTTGGGCTTTTTTTTTTTTTGAGAACAGATAACGAGAAGTTATATATTAAATCAAAAGGAGGGGAGGGGTGTGTTTGATACATTATATCTGTGATTTTTGTTTGATACATTCTATCTGTGATTCTTTTTGCAAGCTGTTGTAGCTAATGATTGAAATACCGTGACGCTTGGTCGATATTAGCTGGTTGTATAATGCTTACTTAGTTTAAGTATTTCTGAATTTGCGGATTTTTATTGAACTGGATTGTAGCCAGATATGTTTCATCGATATAGTCTACATAATCCAACTCACGAGGCATGTACTGTGCATAGGAGTGTGCAAGGAATGGATTGGACTGTTTACAAGGCCTCTGCTTGAGGAGGTCCCTTGAGCCTTTGGTGTATGGTTAATCTTGATCAGCTGTTTGACGAGTCTAGAGAGGGGTTAAATGTGAGCCCAGAGCTCCCATATATGCTTTAAATTCAAGTTTGTAAGCTAGCAGAAGAAAAATATATGGATTGTATTTTAAGCTTAGGACCAATAGCCAAGAGATACTCCAAGTCGACCATTGCCAATATTTTGGTTTGATTATCCATTAAAAGGGAGTGATTCAGCAAAATGCTGGTCATGGTGTTAGAACAGGTAGAAGTGGTACTTCAACTTCTGTTGAACTCTGCTACCAATGGATCCAAAGTTGTGCTACAATAACTTTGTAGTATCCAAAGGATGGAAATGCTCTTCATTTGACGGTCCATGGCATGTCTTGCCATTCTATAAGGGAAATGAGGCCATTGCTTCCTTGATGTACAGCTTATTCATGTTGATCTCAAAATCTGCAAATTCGTTTGCATAGCACCACAAGAGAAGGGATGGGGAGTATGCCTTTATCGTATTATAATATTTCTCTTCCCCAAATCAATTGCTAAGGTGGTATTAGGAGAGTGTTCAAAAAAAGTGAGAACATTGGGTTGCACTATTCTCAAAGTGAAAACCTATGTTTTGAACCATGCAACCCACTTGTGTTCTGTAACTTGTGGTGTAGTTGTGTTTTGAACCATGAAACCCTAAATAGTGTGTCTTGTAGATGGTTTCATGGTTGAAAAGTATCATGTGAATAATGACTATCTCACAACATACTTGATGACATTATGCTTACATCTACCAAAAAAGAAACTTTCAGGGTTTTCAACCTTTTGGCTCATGAATATGAGATTTTAGAGTATTCAAAAGGCAGGGGAATTGCAAAGACTTGTAAACCCTAGGTCCAAAGCAAGCCTAGAATCAAAAAGAGAGATATGAAATGGTTAAGTACTATTAGAAAAGAGGGAATACAGACTAGGGAAACTATGCATAAGAGGCAAGTTTCCCCACCAGAGGTCTTTCCAAAATAAGGTCCTATCCCCAGAAGAAGCACCTTATAAAAGAAAGAAATTAAAGAAGGATGGCAACAAACTCCTTATGACAGCATGCCATTGCCGAACTATTGGATGAACTGGCATCCTGGTTTCTATTTGTTAGGCATCCACCTGTGAAGACTTCTTTATGACAGCATTCCATTGCCAAACGCCAAAGGGATCACCATAATCATTTCCTTTAGAGATATGCATTCTTGAGCAGCAGTCTTCCAATCCCGAGCCACCTTCCTCCTTGCTCATACAAACTACAGTCTAACTGATCAAATGGTCTTTTTTGGTTTCCCAATTTCTGTAAAACGGAACCCTAATGAGATTTAGAAATCACTCATTCTCAGTTGTCAATAAGGAGATTCGGAGAGTCTCATGCTCAGTTGCTATCCCTCTCAAGTCTCAACTGGCAGGCTCTCAACCTTCTTGATTCTCAAGATCTCAACCTCCTCACAAGCTCACCTTTTGTTGTTCTCACATCCCCTTCAGCAAGCTCTTTTATTCTGAGTTTCCTAAGGTAAGTTTTTCTTCATCTCTTTTTCTCATCTTTCTAAAACCTATGCTTAATTTCGAATGGTAATCAGAAACTTCATTGTTTTCTATTTCTTAGACTGTTTAAAGATCTATTTATTGGTTTTATATGTACTTTTCAAGTTTGGCTTACCACCATGAAATTATGCCATGTGGGCAGAGGGAATTATCAACAGTTTGAAGGATCAATTCTTTCTAAGTCTAGATTTGAAGGATGGATAGAATCCATTTAGCAATTAGCAAAGGCAAATGATAAGGTGGTACAGTGTACTAGTTGCTGCAGCTACCGGTACTGGAATTAAGACTTGCTGCATGGCCATTTCCATTTACATACAGTTTCTATGATGGCATGGAAAAGTGGAGGTACATTAGTGAAGTCTTAGCCATCTTAGTTTAGTACAAATCATGCTCAAGGAAGTTACACTTTGTAGTAAGAGAATGCAGGAACTTAAAGCATAAATGATGAGTAAATTTCTAGTTTGACCGGGGTAAACAGAAAACAATTGTTTTATCAGAAAAAAAGCATAAACAATTGTTTTGGTGACTGCTCCTAGGAGTTGGGTTGAAAAAAAGAATTATAGGTTTGTTTAGGTAGCTATTGCTAGCTTATAATTAGGGGTGTTTGGCATGGTTCATTTTGGAATATTATTATATCATTTTTGTAATAGATAAAAAATATAAAAAACTAACTTGGCCATCCTGAAAATTGAAGTTTGTAATGAGACTAAGATAACCTTTTTCTCTTTCTGGTTCTCTTAATATCAGCAACCAGTTAAAGAGATTCAGATGACTTGATTGGTTTGCAATAAACGGACAAGTAGCAATGGAGGACATTAAAGCAAAAATTAAAGACTATAGGCTTCCCTACCAATGGAATTGAAAGATCAATCAATTTATCAATTTTCTTTACCGTTTTATTTAATGTAACAAAATCAGTTAGCTATAATTTCTAAAGCGTTCCAATTTCTGGTTTAACTGATCTACTAAGTAGGACCTACATCTCTTGGTGTGGGTCCTAATGTTGACATTACACAAAGAAGCAAGGTATGGGTGCCCCATACCTATGTCTGCAGACCTAGATTTAACCTTAGGATAAGTCATTTCTCAGTCAATGTTAATGGGTCAGTGGTTGATTTTTTTGAGGGGATTCAAAGTCTAAGACAAGGGGATCCTCTTTCACCTTTTCTGTTTATTTTGGTGGCTGAGGTTTTTAGTAGACTGATCTCAAGAGCCAATCGTTTGCAGTTGTTCAGTGGTTGGACAGTGGGAAGAGATAGAGTTTTGGTGACTCACCTTCAGTTTGCAGATGGCATTCTGATCTTTTGTGATGGGGAGAATAGAGAAGGGATTGTAAACCCGAAGTTGGTAGTTAGCCTTTTTGAGAGAGTCTCCAACCTGATTATTAATTGGGATGAGTTTGGTGGCAGGTATCAATCTTGAAGAAGGGGTGCTGATTTCCTTGGCTAAGACTTTGGGGTGCGAGAGGGGGGAGTGGCCTTTAAAGTACTTAGGACTACCCCTAGGTGATAACCCTAGATTGGTTAGTTTTTGGAATCCGGTGGTTGAGGGGTTTGAGAAGAGATTAGTTGGGTGGAAAAGGAATTATATTTCTCTAGGTGGGAGGATTACTTTGATTAAATCCACTTTAGCTAACCTCCCAATCTATTTCATGTTAGTCTTCAGAATGCCCCAAGTAGTTGTAAAAAAGATAGAGAAGTTGATGAGGGACTTTTTGTGGGAACCGGGGGAAAGGAAAAAAGATGACTTAGTCCGATGGGAAAAGGTGACTAAAAGAAAGGAAGGAGGGTTTGGGAATTGGTAATGTCAGTTTGAAAAACTTGGCTCTCTTGAGTAAGAGGTTGTGGTGATTTCCGGGGGAAAATGAAAGGCTATGGCATAAGGTGGTGGCTAGTCTTCATGGGCTTTCAAGCAATGGATGGGATGCTGGTTGTCTGCATAGAGCTACTCTTGCTGCACGTTGGAAATCTATTCATGGTTTCCTTCCTCTCTTAATCATGTGAGGTGTGATTTGGCTTCTGGTTTGAAGATAAGATTTTAGGAAGATGTCTAGATTGGGGAGTCCCCTTTGAAAGATGCTTATCCCTCCCTATTTGTTCTCTCTAATCTCAATGGAAAGCCAACGTTTGATTTTCTTCTCTCACACGGTCCCACCCCTAGCATTATGAGCTGAATTGGAATTTGGGTCTCAATAGGAATCTTAGGGAGTCGAAAATTTTCTCTTTGTCTAGTTTGTCTAGGAATATTAGGGGTCTCAATAGGAATCACGTGTAGGCCCTTAATAATGCTGGGGGTGTTCTCTTGTAAATCCTTTTTCAAGGTCCTTATTGCCATTAATTCTCCTCCCTCCTTCCCTGTAAAAGAAGTTTGGTGCTTCCCTATTCCCTCTAAGGTCAGTTCTTTGTTGGGAAGTCCTCCATGGTAGCATTAACACTTATGATTTGTTGCAGAAGAAAAGACCGAACTGGGCCTTATCTCCCAACTGGTGTTTTTTTATGTAAGCTGCACGGTGAGACTGCTTTCCATCTCTTAAACTCCTGTCCCTTTGTTTTCTGTATCTGGGAATGGTTCGTTTATCTTTTTGGTTTCAGGTGGAATCCTCTGGCAAGCTTGGAAAGGTTGTTTAGCCCTTCTGTGTTGAGTTGTTCATCCACAGAAGCAGGATTCCGTGGAGCTGCACTTGGGAAGCGGTGATTTGGATAGTTTGGGAAGAAAGAAACTCAATAATTTTTAAGGAGAAGGAGAGAAACAAGGAGATGTTGATAGAAGTCATAACACTAAGAATAGATTTTTGGGTGAAGACACTGAAGTTGTTTGCTGACTTTAAGGTGGGAGATTTCTTCAAGAGTTAGGGGGGCTATTGTTAGATCTTCCTCTAGGAAACAAAAACCCCTTGAGGTGTGGTCTCCCCCAACGGGCGGGTGGTTAAAATTGAGCTTTGATGGGAGTAGTCTGGGCAATCTAGGCCCATTAGGAATTGGAGGGGTGATAAGAGATGAGGGTGGCATTATGTAAGCTTTGTTTTCAAGCCCAATTGAGCAAGGTGACTCTTTAAGTGCAGAATTCTTTGCTGCAGTGTTTGGGGTTAAGATGGCTACAGATATGGGAATTGGAAGATTGGTTCTTGAAGGTGATCTGAAGTTGGTAGTGGGGTGGCTAAAGAAAGGTGAGGGGGTGATCTAGAAGCTTAGGAATGAATTCAGGCGCTTCAAATGGCTTTCAAGAGATATGACAATTCAAATCAAGTGGGTTAGGAGATCTGCTAATAATTTAGCATATAGGCTGTAATTCAACTGGGTTGGTCTGTCTTGTTTCGGGTTGGAGAGTGTTTTCACAACTTCTGGTTGTAATCTTTCTTTCTTATATTAATGAATGAATGAATTTATGTGTTGTTGATAAAATATTAATCTTGGATGTAGAACACATGAGCTGAACATTGAATCTTAGGTTTCCATGACTTGTTATCTGTTCAGTATTTCAGGCATCAGAACCCATGATTAGATGGCCCCACATAGAAGATAAGCTAGGATAAATATATGCATTGGAGATTACAACCTGCTGATTTTGAAAAGCTTCTCTTATGGTTAAAACAGCTGCTCTTTTTTTGTAGTCTTCACCTTTTCATAATATTATTAAGGTGGAATTTTGATGGCTGCATTTTTGGTAATTTGGTTGAATCAGAAATAGGAGGTGCTTTAGAAAGTATATAGGGCACATTTAAGCATTGTTTTCTGGCCCTTGGGGTTTGGGGACTCTACGGGGAAGAACATAGGGGAGTTCAACAAGGATTGAAGATGACTAAACCTAAATTTCAGAAATTTGATGTTGTAAGGTGATCCCGCATTTCTATAGGATGGCTTTTAAATGATAGCATGGGGTCATAGCATTATAGGGATGAAGCTCAGGACATTTAAAAAGATGGCAAGGTAAACCAATCATGTGGCTGATCAACTAGCGAGGGAGGGTGTAGCTAGCCCAAATTGAGGGGTACTATGGCAAATTTCTGCATGCCTAGAATTATTTTACTGATAAACTAATAAGATTTTGACCATTACTGATAAAAGAAATGTAAAATCAGCAGCTCAGTAGATGATGCCCGACCAAGATGGTCAAAGATCATGTAAGCTGACATTCTGACATGTTATAGAGAAAAGCTCGATGGGTTTGAGACCCCATAACTTGACACTTGGTCCACATTGTAAGAATTAGGGATGTCAATGGGTTGGGTTAAATGGTAAACCCAGCTTGATCTGACCTTGTCTAGAATGGTGCAGATACTGAGGCAAGGAAAGAATACATGGAGAAACAAAATCAAAATTTCAAATTTCAAATTTTTGGGTGTAGACTGATAGGATATTACCATGGTCAGAGTTTTCTTTTTCTAATTTATTTTCTAGTTACAGGCAAGGATCAAAATATCGATATGCCTGATACTCAAAGTTGGGTATTGGCGCATATCAATATGACCAATACTCTATATTTGTTTTTAGTTTTTTTTTTTAATTTTATAATGGTTTAGAGGTATGCCTTCTATCATCCCAAGGTTTTAAAAGGTTTAAAATATGTTTGTATTGGTGTACCCATACGTATTTGGGTGTATCATATGATCATATCAATATTTTGATCAATGGTTGTAGGTGTCTTAAGAATACGGTGCAAACTTTGTAGTAATTTACAAGGGGTGTGAAGGAATCAAATGTTTTGGGCACAATTGTAATCTGTATTTTGTTTTCTTCGGTGAGGAGAGTTAAGAAAGGTTACCTCTCCTCTGACCTCCCTCGTGTAAACCACTTATTATTTATTAATGAAATTTTGTTATTGATAAAAAAACTGTAGTAATTTACTGTTATTTTGAATTTACTATTTATGATAATCTTTGGATGTACTATTTATAGTAAACTCACAAATTACTATTTTTAGTAACTTCTGGAATTTTTATATTAAATTAATTTTAGTAGGGTTAGGAAATGTTATTAGAGCTTTTAAGGAGTTAGGATCCTTATTTAAGTGTCTCCATGTGGAGGGACATCTGAGTTCATAAATTGAGTCATTGTAATTGCAATTTAGAAAGAGTTGATTTGATAAGTAAAGTTTGGATCTAGTGAATTCTGGTTGTTGCCAGGAATTTTTCTGTTTCCCACTCTCTTATTTCTTCTTCATGGTGATTAGTGATCTATATCTTTGCTGTTTACCATAACAGAAAGAGTTCTTATCCTTCTTTTTAATTTCTTATTCATTCTTTGGTGGACAGCAAGCTGTGCACTTGCTTTTCCATCCAGTTTCTTCATCACTTAGATCCCTTCCTTCACCCCATAAAGCACACCACCAGGTCTTCAATTAGTAGGATCCCTACCTCAACCTACATCATAGAAATTCTCTGCTGGCCCAAAGGCATTTCCAAGACCTTGAAACCCAAAGAGCCAATACTCGATGTATGCCTTTCTAAACCCGCAATACTGGTGCAAACTAAGGAGTCCACTTCTTGGTGCCAAGTCAGTGGATAATGCTCTTCAGCAATGGAATTTCTTGTTTCTTTGACCACTGAAAAATGAATAATTTTATGATTTGTTTCTTTGCCACCACTTTTGGAGTTCAAACTAGCAAGATTTGTTTCATGCTTTATGCACTAGAAAGCAGTCAAGTAGTTTCATATTTTCATGATATGTTTCTTTGCCACCACTTTTGAAGTTCAAACTAGCAAGATTTGATTCATGCTTTATGCACTAGAAAGCTGTTAAGTAGTTTCATATTTTCATGATATGTTTCTTTGCCACCACATTGTAGTCTGAACTAATAAACCAATCTTACTACAGTCATCTCTCATGACATGTTTGATTAGTTTTGTTTTGTTTTATAGGATGCTCATTTATTATGAGCATTTTTTGTTCTTGTAACCATTAGCCATGGATTTGGTTTCTTTCTGATGCTTTATCTTAATTATTCCTTACCACTTACTACTCTTTCCCATGTTGTACTACTTGCAGGAGATACGAATAACATTGCTTTTGAGGTAGATCCTAAACGTAAGAAGCCATATGAATCTGAATCTGACTCTGATGTTTTTGATCAAGAAGCTTGTCAAAAAGCGCTTGCTAGAATGATAATTATTAATGGACTACCATTTAGTTTTGTGGAGCGTGAGGGTTTTAAAGGTTTTGTTAGATCCATTCAACCTAGATTTCAACTTGTGTCACGTGCCACTATAGCTATGGATTGCATGAAATTATATATAAGTGAGAGAAAAAAATTGAAAGAAGATATAAAGAGCTCATCAAGAATATGTTTGAGCAGTAACCTTTGGACTTCTGCTCAAAACCTTGAATTTGTGTGTCTTACTGCTCATTATATTGATAATGTTGGAATTTACAAAGAAAAGTTATTAATTTTCGTCCAGTTCCAACTCCAGATAGTGGAGAGGCCATTGCACGCATAATTGAGTTATGCTTGTTATCTTGGGGTTTAGAAAATTTTGGCACTATAACTATGGATAATTCATCTTCAAGTGAGGTTGCCGCTCAAACTTTAAAAAGAAAATCGACTGAAAAGAGCAGTCTTTTATTGGATGGTGATCTCTTTCATGTACATTGTGCTACTCATATTTTGAATCTCATTGTGAAGAAAGGGTTGGATGAAATTCAAGGTTCAATATGTCGTGTCCGTGAAAGTGTGAAGTATGTTAGAAGTTCACCATATGTTTACAACAATTCAAAAAATGTATTGAAGAGAGAATAATGAGTTAGAAATCAGTTTGTTTAGATGTCCCTACCCAATGGAACTCCACCTACTTTATGCTTGAATGTTCTTTGCAGTACCAAAAAGCATTTGAACGCTTGTAAGAACAAGATGTGGATTTCTTAATATTGGGACCCCCTATGGAGGAGGACTGGGATAAGATTAAGAGCTTATGTAGATTTTTAGGGATCTTTTTGAAAGAATGGTAGGTTCCATCGTATGGATGCCAAAAAGGTTGTGGAATGGGTGGGCGAATTTCAAAAAAAATTCCTACCTTCTTCCAACTGGGAATCATATTCCCTAAATTTCGAATGCAATATTCAAGGATCCTACTTGAACCATAATCGAACCAGATCTGAACCAAAAGACAAGGGAGGAATTATACCTGATCCAGAGAAGCAGTATCTCCCAAAGTTGGTGTTCACGCCCAAAGAGGACACCAAGATCTGCTCCTACTGAAGATGACACAGCAATATGTGGAACGGAACCAGCAGAGTGCGTCCTACACACTGAATCCTTCGCAAGAATCCTTTGGAAACTCTGAGCACCAAATCTTTTCAGTTCTTTCTGCTAAACTGATATCAAGAACTGATTTCTTGATTTCTTCCCTTCAAAGATCCAATCTTTTTAGAAAATGGCGGCGGTTGGAAGAGAATTCCTGAGATGAAGATGGTGAAAATTGCTTCTCTTCTCTCTGGAGAATGTATGAGATCCTATCTCAATTCGCAGCAAACTTCGAATTCTGTTGTATCTCTCTTAGGGTTTCTCCTCTTTTTTCTTCTTGATTAAGAAATCTCCTAATTAGAAGTTATCCCAATCCAAATCAACATCTGGATAGGGGATGATCTTAATCCTATCTCAGATTAGGTTAGCTAACTCCTGATCTTATCAGGAGATTACCATATTCAAATCTGATTTGAATTTGGTCTCCTAGAGTGGATTAGGTTAAAGGCCCAATCCTTTTGCTAACCTTAATCTCAGATTCGCTCCTTAAGTGGGTGATCATATCAGCCCAGTTCGAAATGGGCTTTTGGCCCATTAAATAATCAGTGCTTAATTAGTTTCCAATCTGCTGCCCAGTTGGGCTTCTTTGTATGGCGTGGGACCCAAGCATTGATCTACACACCAGCCACATGGGTTCGGCCCAACCTTTATTACAAGGCCTAGCCGAATTCACTGAGAAGCCCAGTGAACCCCTGAGCCCATCACATGGACCCTATGGGCCCAACACTTACATTAAGTGGTCCCTGGGCCAAGCCATCTTATAAAAACCTAGGGACTGTGGGCAGGTGCAAGATTAGCCCATCAGGTATTATCCTTAATGGCCTTACACTTAACCTCTCAGCAAGCACTGCCTGACCTCTCCCTCGGCTGCAAGGAACAGTGCTGCACTCTCCACTCACATGGATCCCGGGAATTAAAACCATTTGCAAACATTTTGAAACCGATATATATATATATATATATATATATATATATATATATATATATCATATATAAATTTTGCAAAACAAAATTCCAACGATTGAAATCAACTGCCGGCAGTTTGGTTTCCATCAGAGAGAGTGCATTCCCGATCATTACCTTTGTCCGACAAAGGGGCTGATCCTATCACTACGATCACCCACTCAGATGAATTCTCAAACGGCCCCAACATGCCCAGGTTTTGACCCCCGCTAAGGATCTCACTGATTGGCATATCAAAGACAGCCCAATCCGACACCTAGTGAAGTATCACAATCGAGTCTAGGGGTCAGGTGTAACTTTCCAGTTTTGCCCATCTGTTTCTAAGGTCCAGGGCAATACTGGAAATCTGGTCCGATTCAAGGATTCGAGTAATCCCATACTGCATGTGCCTTGGGTCTTACCCTGGTGGCCGAGACAGGCCATCCCAACACTTGGCAGCACACCAGTATCAGCCTTGGTTGGATAAATCTCCCCAGACTTATCCAATGGCTGTGAACATTTAAAACTAACACGAGTCTCATTAAGTATCCAGTTTTAGGGTCTTACACAGAATCATACCAAACAATCATGAATCAAACATGCACTTTATTTATTTACACTAAATATCAAAAGTACATCAAATCAGATTGAAGCTAAGGGCATACAAAACTGTCTAACACTTTTACGAGGCAACAAAGAATTTATCAAGGTCTAATTATGTAACAGCTAGTGGTTATTTTCATGAGATAATTGGAATTGAAGAGTGTTTGAAACAATATGAAAAATGTGAAGATCCTTGCTTTCGTGGGATGGCTAAACAAATGAAAGAAATGTTTGATAAATATTGGGGTAGCATTGATGAAACTAACATGTTTTTGATCATTGCAATAGTTTTGGATCCTTGTTATAAGTTGGATTATGTGAGGTTTTGTTATTCAAATATTTATGATGATATTGATAAGGTGAATCAGATCATGAAGAAGATTAAATACACCATGGATTCGACTTCTAGCTTGCCAATGAAACCTTCATCACAAGAAGTTCATATGGTAAATTGGAGAGGTGTATCGGTCAATATGAGCTTTTCAAGAGATATTGTGAGTTCTTACGAGCAAAGGAGACAATTGCAAAATCAGAGTTGGACTGCTATTTAGAGAGTGCAGTTGAAGATGAAGTCCGAAATTTTGACATTTTAAATTGGTGGAAATTGAAAAGCTCCAAATATCGTATACTCTCTCAAATGGCAAGGGATGTGTTAGCTATTCCTGTATTGGCTGTTGCTCCAGAGTCTGCTTTTAATGTGGGGGGCAGGGTACTTGGTGAATTCCATAGTTCTTTAACACCAAATATTGTTGAGGGTATGATTTGTGCACAGGATTGGTTACGATCATCACCAATTGAGGTTGAGGAAGATCTAGCAGAGCTTGAGGAGATGGAGGCTGGTACCTAAATTTTACTTATCTCTTAGCTTCTTCTTTTGTTTTATAAATTAGAAACTAATCTTATGAAGTTCTTTGTTTTGGTAGCTTTGATAGATTAAATTGGTGCTCCATCTCGTTCTGGTTCTGGTACAGCATCTTGTTTTGTTGCAGATCTAGCTCCACTGCATCATGAGTGCTTCAGGTGATTTAGAATTTACAAAAATTTATGACATTATTGATTTGTTTTCAGGACCATGAAGTTAATGGATTTTGGATTTGTGGCAGAAGTTTTGTTGGCGTTATTTTATTGTGTAGTAGTCTTTCTTATTTGGTGGTTATATCTTTCTGATTTGTTAGAGGGGAATTTTGAGTAGAAAATTATTTCTTATTTGTTGTTATATATGGAATTTTACTGAACATCTTTTAAGTGATATTAAGAATTTGAAATGGTGATAGAGCGCTCTTTTATAACAATGTATTTGATGGTGATGGACGGATTGCTATTTTCTGGTGGTTTTTAGATTAACAGCCAGCTTAACTTGTGTTTATTAAAGATAAAATCTACAAATCCAACTTTTGGTGTTCTCAACGGGTCAGATTACTAATCATGTCTGATGCCTTAGTACACCTGTTTTGAAATTTGAGCTTTAGTGGATGGCTTCTTAGAGTACAAATTGATTAGTTTTATTTATTTATTTATTTATTTTTGGATGAAAGAGTGATGGATGATTTACCTCTCAAGTCCCACCGGAGCCATTACTAACTTATAAACCTTGTACTGGACTTTAATGACAAAGAATATATGAACCAATGAGGGGATATGAACATTATACTGGATTTTGGTCTCTTCTTCGTTTTTGAGCTTTTCTGCTCTCTTTTTCTGACAGAAGAACAGGGGATCCACCCCTTCTTTTCCTTCTTTTTTTTTTTCCTATGATAAGAACATGGACTTAGCCCCTTTGTTTCTTAATCCTTTTCTGAGAATTGCTTTGTTGTTGACCTTGGCGCCTTGGCAACTATGGGATAAACGTGGTTGGTAGGTAAGAACTAACAAATCATTTAGAACAAAATTGCTTGTAATGTGCAGCTCTTCTATCATTCTTGGAAGGATAAACACAATAAGGAAGTTAAAAAAGAAAGCGAAATAATGAAACCCTAAAAGCAAAAAGTTAAAAGTTCCCTATCATGCCCAGGGTTGTAACTGACATCCAAAAATCACTTTTGTGTTCAAGATTGACGTAATCGGATGAATTGGTCAAAGTACTGATATTAAACCTATACTGTTTCACTTATTTATAGCCCGATTTGATCTGATAATTATCTGAACCAATTACATCATTATATATATAGTCCGATTTGATCTGATAACTATAGGTGCTCTTCAATCTTGGTAGTTGTTTTATGTTTTCAATAAACAAAATCATGCTTATTGATGAAAACCCCCCTTGTGTCAATGGAGGTGGTGGTGTGGCAGGCAGTCCAGCAACACCACCCGGTCCACCCCTTCTTTCTGGACGGAAACGAGTCTATCAGCCTAATACTTCCTATGGTAGTCTCAGTAGATGACCAATCCTTTGTTCAGATAGATGATCTTACTGTTAAAAATCGAAGATTAAAATATGAAATGCGAATTACCATAGGAGCATTTCCCAACCCTTGAATATAAGATAGAATGGATACGGCTGAAACATGCTTAAAACATCAATTCTAATTCTAAAACAGTAAATATACAGAGTTGCATAGGACAACGAGGCCCTGAATCATAATTTATTACTTCACGCTCAGAAACATGCTTGAAACATTCAGTCTAAAACTACATAGTTGCATAGGACAATAAGGCGATAAGGCCCTGAGTTATAATTTATTACTTCATGCCCTTGCACCATTCTTGATGACAAATCTGCTGTATCATTGGCCAACCATTAAATCCTCTGGAACGAGATGTTCGATTAGAAGGTCGCTGGCAAATCCATTGGAACGAGATGTTCAACTTGGACTTGAACTGTTTTCAAGAAATGTAAATGCCTCCATGGAATCCGGTCTACAAAATCGAACCCAGCCATGGCTATTATAAGAAAATTCTCTTCCAGAAACCCTTAAAACCAAGGGAATGACATCTACTAAGACCCTAGAGGGAAAGGCCTCGGTTTTTGTAATTTTGATATAAGAACGGAACAAACTCTGGAGATCTACTAACTGAAAACTCTGCTACGATTCTGAAAAGAAAAAACTATAAAAACTAGCTTTATCATCTGTATCTCGGATATTATAAAAAGCCTTCATTGAGAGAGAGGGAGTCATTCGTATGTCTCCTTATCAGCCACAAAGCTTTACGTTGAATTGAGTTGGTGTTTCTCAGCAGGACCTTCCCACTTTTCAATTATCTCCTTGAGTTTCTCAAATCCCTAGCAAAAAAAAAAAAAAAAAAATTGTAATCTTAATCAGTCATCTTAAATCAGGGTGCTGAAGAAAGATATGGAGACAACTTTTCAAGGTAGCAGGAAGGAGTATAAATACACTTTCTTGATCCCTGATGGCCCAAAGCAAAAAAGAGTAGGAAAGTAGCTTTATGTCTCACCATACGGATTGTGAAGTTGCCGAATGATTCTTCTGCCTGTCGTTTGTGTTTCCAATTGTAAAATAATGGTTCTAAAACCTTCTCCAGGTCATGGACCTTCACCTTGTCCATGAAGCATTTCGCTAGTGATGTTTGATTGGGTGTGCCCCCAAGCCATACCTGTTTCATAAAGCATGATACATTGGTTTGGTTTCTCTTGTTGCACATAAGAGATTTGCAACCTAACTGGAAGGCCATTCCATTCTCCAGATTTTAGTTATTTGAATGCTTTTTAACTACCTGATAGCTGTTGGGTCCATCACCCACGAGTCCAAGCTCAGCCATGTAGGGCCTGGCACATCCATTGGGGCATCCAGTTGCCCTAATAACTACTGATTCATTGTCCTTGAGACCAACCTGTAATGAGGATCTCTACATGTTAGCACTGGCAAGTGGTTATGCCCATGTGTCTATGCTTCAATATGGCTAATAAGAAAAGACTCATTGTCTACAGTAACTTACCTTATTAAATACAGCTCGTACTCGCTTAAGAATATCGGGTATCCCCCGCTCAGCTTCAGTTATTGCCAATGGGCAAAGTGGTAATGCTGGGCAAGCCATTGCAGTCAAATTGAGGGGATCTACATACCTAGGATCCTGTCCACAATTGAAACAATTCAAAATTTCTTTACCATGACTGTTAATGGTTTATCAACTAAAGTTATATAATGACCTAGAATTTATGATGTTTTGAAAAGTATAATCTGAAACTGCAAATATCAGATACTCAGATAGAAATGGAGAAGTTTCATTCATGAAGCTTTCAGATGGTAAATTTAAGGGAAACCCTAAAAATATATCAGAACCTCTACAATTTCCACTTAAAAAAATCTTACACAATGGTCATATGGTACACATTTAATTGCATTTCCATATTTTTTAATTGTTTCTAGATCAATCATTTCTTAGAAGTTTAACCATATGCCATATTTGGCCCATGAAACTGGAAGAGTGGGAGCTGGGAAAAAAATTGGTTGTGTTTCCTGTGCTATCCACAGGGCTCTTCTTGTGTGACACGTTAGTCCATATGAATCTATGAAACAGTAGCAGTGCTGAAGGCATGGCTGTAATGTATGGACTAATGTGAAAGACTCTCTAGACAGCACACCTGTCAAACATGGATGGCCAAAGTTTTCTCACAGTCCCCTTGACTGTTCAGTTCCTCCACCAACCTGGAAACACTTCCAGAATGCCACCCTCAGTCAATAAAGTTAAGAAATCATTTGTTGTTTGTCTTGTGAATTCATTCTTTATGCATTTAAAATTTCCTTTTTTGTTGTTTTAACTGTTCTTTGGATTTTCTTTTCTGATTTTTGGCTATTTGGATTTCTTTTGTTATTCCAAGAACTGCCGAATTGACTTTAGTTTTTGTTTGTTGAATATATATGATCAGCTTGTTATTTGAATCTTGTTATTGAACAAACATATAAAACAATGCATGCCTCCTCCCATTCAATTGTTTTCTTTTTATCATGTAAAGAATGGTACCTCTTCTGTTGGACATTGGCTCATTAATGATTTTTGAGTTTTTATGGTCAAATTATAATTATATTATCTTTTTCCAACATTTCTTTTTGCTTTTATCTTAGTGGTTTTTCTTTGTTTCAGGCTTCCATATCTTCAATTATTAATTAGCCTTCTGCTGACTCACAAGTCACCTTACCTGGATTGTGAAGTTATTTGAGTCAACAGAACTACAGGATCATTGATCTTTAAGTTCTAACCACTCTTTAGTAAAGTTATTTTTTCCCTTTCTTGATAAGATTTTTTAGTAAAGTTCGCATAAGAATTTGACTTCACAACTCTGATAATTGTGTTGGTAAAGAATCCGCTGATTTGTACTGAAAATCATAAATATTGTAGTACCAGGAATCCAGCTTGGTCAAGAGCTGCGGTGATAGAATCCCTCCAATCAGGGTGAATGTTACACAAGACAATGTTCTGGTTTGGTGTGATGCGCACATCCAAATTATACTTCTCAATCACCTCCCTTAAAGTCTTCTTCATGTTTCCCTTAATACGCCCATTATCAACATGAAGCCCACAAAATAGACCACCATCACCCTGCCACACAACACTTGATCCGTCAGAAAATAGTAAGGACGAGGACTAAATTATAAACATACTTTTACATAGGTTATGATTGGTATGAACAAGTTACTGAGCAGAATGAGAAGTTGGATTCAAGCCAAACAGTTAATGAATTGTAAAGAACATAAATCAACCCTGAAGACAGTCATCAAGGATGTTAGTAGGTAGGACCATACCTGTTCGTGCCATCCCAAATAGCTCTTGAACTGCCATTCTGGTAGTTCTCTGAAGGGCTCAAATTTCTTTCCATAGTATTGTTCAACAACACTTCTGAACTTCTCAATCCCCCATGAACTGATTAGATACTTCATTCTACTATATTTCCGGTCATCTCTTCTCCCATTTTCTCTCTGTGTGACAACAATTGCTTTAACAGCATATAATATATCCTCCTTTGGTACATAGCCCAGTGGCTCTCCCAGACGGGGGAATGTGGTCTCCAACCTATGAGTTCTTCCCATCCCGCCTCCAACCTAAATTGAAATTATTAGTGTGTTATATAAAAAATGGAATAGGTAAACTAGAAAATAGAAGCATAACAAAAATGATCAACTCACATAAATATTGAATCCTTGGGGCTTCCCATCAGCATCAGTAACCACAACAATTCCAATATCGTTAGTAAGAATGTCTATTGAGTTGTCTGTAGGCACAGTGACTGCAATTTTGAACTTCCTAGGCAAAAATTGAGTACCATATATTGGCTCCGGAGAATCAGGGAAATTAGTTCCATGGGAATTGTCATTACGGGCCTTCACTACCTCAGGAGGCTCTGCTGACATCATTTTCTCTCCATCAACCCACATGTCATAGTAAAAACCTGACTGAGGAGTTAGAAGTGCAGCAATGTTTTCTGCAGTCTCCTGTGCAAACAAATAATCTTTTCTTGCAAAAGGTGCTGCAGGAGCAAGAACATTTCTGTTCAGGTCACCACATGCACCAAGAGTTGAGCCCATGTTTCTGATTATAGTACTCATTACTGTCTTCAGGTCCTTCTTCAGAATACCATGTAACTGGAATGTTTGTCGGGTTGTCAGACGAAGAGTTCCAATTCCAAACTGGTCAGCCAGATCATCCATGACCAAGTACAGCTTGTTTGGGACTTTACCACAAGGATTCTTTGTTCGGAGCATAAATTGGTAGGACTTCACACCACGTTCATCCCTGTTATACTGCTGATAGCTTCCATGAAACTTGATCAATTGTGTGGCAGCTTCATTTATGTTGGGGGCTTCCGATAGTAGCTCTTCATTCAGAGGGTATCTCAAGAAATTACTTTGTTCTTTGATTATTTCAACCTTGCTACGCTTAGCCTCCTTGGAGGAGGCGTCTGGCTTTATTGGCTGTAAGGGAACAAGATTGATTATTAGAAATATATGATAAATTTCTTGCTCACTTACTGCAACTGATCAAAGAAACAAACCTACTAGATAAAAGGTCAACTGATCTATGCCCTATTAGGTGAATGGACAGGAGAACTGTGCAACTTAGTTACCAAAAATGAAAAAAAAAAAGAAAAAACAAGAAGAAAAAAAAAAAAACCCATCTTACATACTGAAAGGGAAGAAAAGGCAACTTCTGATGGGCATAAATACTTCAATAAGAAGCACAAGCATGCTATTTTTTCTTTTTGTGAGGGAGGTTGATAATCATTCGGTGTTTATGACTTCGCAATGATTGATAGGCTGTAAGGGAACAAGATTGATTATTAGAAATATATGATCAATTTCTTGCTCACTTACTGCAACTGATCAAAGAAACAAACCTACTAGATAAAAGGTCAGCTGATCTATGCTCTATTAGGTGAATGGACAGGAGAACTGTGCAACTTAGTTACCAAAAATGAAAAAACAAGAAGGAAAAAAAAACCCATCTTACATACTGAAAGGGAAGAAAATGCAACTTCTGATGGGCATAAATACTTCAATAAGAAGCACAAACATGCTATTTTTTCTTTTTGTGAGGGAGGTTGATAATCATTTGGTGTTTATGACTTCGCAATGATTGATACGTGGTTTCACATCCCTATTTTGGACAACTCAAAGGCTCCCAAACGCCAAACCACTTACCTGAACATACGGATGCACTTTTCCATGGCTTAGTATCACTATGTTAAGTGCTTTTTTTTGTCATTTCTTTCTACATATTTAGAGTATTTCATCTGTCACAGATTTTCTTGGGCAATACCACAACATCAAATGCGCTTATCTCTTTGAGTGTGCTGCCCGTTAAAGAAATCCATGAAGCTGCTGCATCCAAGGCAGCACACAAACCAACTCTTTTTGTTCGATCAATTGCCAATCAACTCATTCTTCTTATCCCAGGGCAAAACAATGTTAAAAAGCATTGTTTTATTTTTCTGTCATTTCCTGCAGAGCTACCAACGTGTGAATGGTTAGACTCCTTAGTTGAACAAAGCAGGGGTGGAAGATGGATCAGACTTGCGTGCTGGAACATGAAAACTAACACTAATTAATTGAATATATTTTTTTTCTTTTCCTAATGTCACCCAAGTAACAGTTACACCCTGCCTTACCATTGGTAGGATTGTCTATTCAATACTTCATGGAGACCAAAATCAACCTAACAAAAACTACTCTGTTCGTGCAACAAACAGAGCATACTTGAATTTAACTGAGAATTTCTATAAAAGAATCAACAACAGATAACTGTAGAAACAAAGAATTTCCTTAATCATCAATTAATCCCACAAACAGCATATCCTGTTGATTTTGTTTAATCTTGATCACACTAACTCATTCGAATTGATCAAAAACAGAGAAAAAATATCTCGAAATGTAAACGAAGAGCGAATACTTGATCAACCAAATTGGATAAGTTTTCATGCATATAAAAAAAAAACATCTAAACACACAAAAAACGGAAGACTAAATATTCAAACATGCCGAACAAACCAAATCTCTTACCGTCGAAACAGCGGTTATGAGAGAAGACTTGGACGACGAAACCGGAATGACACGGACGCATCTACTCAACGGAACCGACCCTGACGATCTCAAACCATTAAACTTCTGAATCTGAAGCTTCGGCTCCTTCGACACAACAGCATTGGCAGCTCCGACCGACGTCCCCATCATCGACAACAATCAGAGTTCAGTTCTCGACCTCCGATTCAAAGCCAGAAGCAACAGAACCGGAACAAAACTTCAAAAGACTAGGTTTTCAGACGCTCAGAGTGTCCTCCACCCACTCGCCGGTATCTTCCTAGCGGCCAACTGTGTCAGATTCAGATATTTCTTTTTGTTTGAGTGGTGGCGGGGCAGGCCTAAACGAGGAGGTATCGTCGCGTACTCGCATCTGCATCTTATATTTTCCGTTTTTCAAGATGGTCAATGCTAACGTACGCTAATACGTGATTATGATTTCATTCATTAGAAATTTGACCAACAAGCAGTAGTACAAATTAGATGTGCGCATTACGCACAGAGAGCTTCCTAGCAGAAGGTAGATTCATTCATTGTATGTGGACGGGAATGCGTCTCATCAAGGTCATAATGATATGGGGCTGATAGTTGCTGGGCTGCTGCGGAGTGCCGATATTTATTTATTTATTATTATTAATTATTAAAAAAATAAAAAAGAAAAGCAAATGAAAGGATTTTGTCTTTTTCCACGTGCTTTTCAAACGCCTCCTTAGACTAATCTTCTTCTGATCTTCCTTATAATCAGGATTTTAATATTTTTATATTTATTTTATACTGATTAAAATTTTATTTTCTTTTATTGAACAAGAAAAAGGTATTTGCTTGCAGTATGGATCTGGATCTACAACACTACTGCCTTGTAATCAATGGGAACATCTCCCTATGAATGTGATAGGGGAAATATTTCTAATGTGTAGCTGTATGTAACAATAGACCCCGTTTATTGGTTGGATAGGGATTTACCCCCAAACAAAAGTTTCCTATTGTCCAAAGTTCCATACACACCACTGCATTTACATATTGGGAGTTAGGGATGGTAATTTTGTGAGAATTTTTGGGTGGCTTGGGATTTTAGATTAAAACCCTATAGGGTTTGGGTTTTGATTTTAGGGTATTTGATATTTGATTCCTGATTTTATTTGACATGGGTATCCGTTCTCAATACCTGATTATAAACCCAACTATTATATAAGAAATAAAATGTGGTATCGTATAATATATAGTATAAAATAATTTATAATATATAATATATTAAGAGAATTTCTTTTTTCTTTTAAGTCAAGTTCCAATCCTTCAACTTTCGTGTTTATTTGTTTACCCATTTACCCTTATGTTATGTTTGGTTTGAGGGAAAATGTAGGTAGGGAAAGGTAGGAAAACCTTTACAAACCTTGTATTGGTTTTCCTGTCTTTCTCTTCCTTTCCCTATCTTTTCCTTCAAACCAAACATAGCCTTAAGGTTTAATAGTTAAGAGCAAGAGTCCAAGACCTATTGATGGGTAACTTTTGGGTTCTTTTGGATTTTTGGTGCTTTGAAATTGTAAAATTATTTGTTTACCCATTCTCTTATGTCACTTACTTTTATTTATTTATTTTGACTTATACTATCTTGTTTTGCTCTTTTATATGGAAATGTTTTATGTAATGTTGGTTCTTGTTGAATGTTGTTGGTTGATAATGAATTTTGAAGAACATTATTTTATATACTTAATATTGAACCAATGATTAATTTTAAATATTACTTATTTTAGTTTTTAGTTGAAATTGTTAATCATAAATATGTATTGTTTGTTTGGATGAATACAAAAGTTAATAAAACTTATTTTATTTCATTAAATAACACAAAAGGTGAAATGACTTAGTGGCTTAAAGTAGTTTTAAGAGTTTTGGCGCTATCATTAACTAATTTGGGTTCAACTTACACTTTAAGCGTTAATAAACCTTTTTAATAGAAAGCGTCAATTAACCTTTCAAATTGGGTGGGACGGGTTGGGATGGGTTTAACAGGTTTGGGAAATTAAGAGGAAAAGTTAGACGGGTTTAGGATCAAGGTTACATAGGCAAGTTTAGGAATGGATAGGACAATTTGCACAAATACCCTACCCGTTGCCATTTCTATTAGAAACATCTCTCTTGTCATTAATGGTTCCCTATGTAAATTGTGTAATGGCTTGTTAGAACAGTATTAGGAGCTGTTTTGGAAGATCGGTTGGCTAGAGACCATGAGAAATTTTTATCTGAAAATATTTTGTATTGATCAATACAAATTGCTATTTCTATGCAAGTAACTCTTATATGTGATGTGACCACAAATATTTCTAACTGGTCTATATGGATCAACCCAAAATAGAAACAACAATGATACAAAATATAGCTGAATCTGGTATGTCCTCTTCAGGTTATAATAGTAAAATTAATGCAACCTTTCCTTTCATCGCTAGGATTGAGAGGGCACAATGCCAGGTGGCTAGTTGGTAGAGTTTTGTCTTAGGTGCGATTAAATCCTGCTGCTTTTATTTTAGCATTCTAACCACTTGTGAGAAAGAAACGGATAAGAATGTGACCCTTATAAGAGGGACAATGGTAATCAATTCAAAATGATTGTTTTCAGTGAAAGCTACAGTTTTGGTTAAGCATTAGTTGAGATGGTCACAAGAAACTAAGAATGTGACCCTTAAAAAAGGGAAAGCTGTAATCAAAAGGATTTTTAGTGAAAACTACATTTTTCGTTAAGCATTAGTTGAGCCTGGATCTCTTGCAAGCAAAAGCTCTCCATACACAGCATCTAGTCACATGGAGAATATCTTCTGCACATGTATATTAAATTCACGAGATATTCCAAATGTACAATTGGATGCCTATGCTTATAAAGTGTCTACAGAGTTTTTGCTTTGTTCACATTAGTTGAGTTGGTCACTTAGGTTATGTTTGGTTTGAAGGAAAATGTAGGGAAAGGAAGGTAAAACTATACAAGGTTTGTAAAGATTTTCCTACCTTTCCTTTTCTTTTCCAACTTTTTTCTTCAAACCAAACACAGCCTTGGGGGGGGGGGGGGTTGATGGTATCATGTCTTTCAACCTCCCCTAAAGTTTCTGATAATCATAAAAACCTCCCCTGTAGTTTAATTTTAATAAATACCTCCCCTGAACTTTTAAAAAAATCAACAGAAACCTCCCTTCCATCACTAACCCAAACGAAAAATGTATGAAGTTACAAAATTACCCCTAACTAAATGTGGGAGCATCATTGAAAATATATTAAAATTCTAAAAATGCTCTCATTCGATTAACATCACTTTTACGATTTTATGATCCTTTTTTTCAGAGCAAAAGAAAAGAGTTTAAACCCTAACACCACTAAACACTTGCATGGCACCATCATTCAAAATATCCCATTCACCTAAGAATATTTCCCATTTTCTAGAAATCGTTTTTCACCAGCCACTGTTCTTTATCGACAGTTATTCTTCATTGTTTGCAATATCCAGTTCCCCCCTCGAGCAATTTTTCACCAGAGTTTTTTTTTTTTTTCGTTTCTCTTACTATGAGGATTGCATTTTACAAATAGATGTGAGTATTCTCACCAATACTGCATGGAAAAATAACCAAGGCTCTCAAGGATAAGAAATTAATTCATCTTTTGTGCTATAATTTGTTAATGTTTTCTTTTGAAGGTGTTACTAACACCATTGGTAGCTTGTAAGTGGAGTAACCAGCAGCCAATTGATAAGAAATTGGGAACCAAACAGAGTTATGCTTCACCGAATTCAAAAACACAGAAATAATAAAAGGACAAATTCATTGAATCCCACAAAAACCAAATCAGAGATTCAATAAATGACATTTAGTATGTCCCAAAATGAGAAAAAAAGATGCATTCAGAAGTGTCCATAAATACATAAAACCCAAAAGCAAAATAGGGGGAAAAGTTGAACCGTGTAACAATTAGTTTTATTTTTGATATGCAATCAAACCCAAGAATTCATCATTTGTCATTTCCACTAGAAAACTAGTATCGTAAATCCAAGATGTGATCAAAAGATTAGGCGGCTTTTAAGTTGATTAACACACTTGTCAGCCAACCTTCTGATGAAGAACAACCACCACCTACAACAGTTCACCATCTAATGTATAGCTAAAGTTCAACTTTTATCTGTGTTTTCATGTGCATAAACCAGAAACGTTGCCTCACTTCTCCACCAGTCAATCTCCGGTGGTTAAATGTTGCTTCCCTTCTTGACTACTGGAGTAAGTTTCAGGGCTGAAAGAGTCAACGGTGGTTACTACCTTTTTTTGAGTCGATGGAGTTTTAAGAACGGGAGATTGAAAGAGGAGAAAATGATAAATATTCTTTCAGGGTTCCTGTTAAACAAGGTTCCTAGTTAATGGAGTTCAAGAATGAGAGATTATAAGAGAAAGAGATCGACAAGAGGGTAGAATGGGTATTTGAAAAAAACTGATGTATTGGTCTAACATTTTCCGTTTGGATTAATGACGAAAGGGAGGTTTCTGTTGATTTTTCAAAAGTTCAAGGGAGGTATTTGTTAAAATTAAACTATAGAGGAGGTTTTTATTTGTCAGAAACTTCAGGGGAGATTTTTGTATTTTACCCTATTAAATATGAGGGATAAATAGACTGCACTCCACCTCAGAATTTTGAATTAAACTGCAGACCTACAACATTCAAATTATAAAACCTCCACCTATAACATCCATATCCACCCGTGAATTGGCATCAATTCCAAGCTGACGCCTACCCCCAATTATACAGTGGAGCTAGGATTTCTGAAGTGTACCTCCACCTATAACATCCATATCCGCCCGTAAATTGACATCAATCCGACCTGGCACCTACCCTCAACTGTATGTTGGAGTTAAGATTTCTGAGAGTGGACTGAATGCATATAGTGTGACATAGGCCCAAAGCCCGGGTTAGGCCCATATAGACCTTGGTTCGGGCTTTATATTTCATGCCTGGATTCCGGGCCTGGGCTATAGCCCTTCTCATAAGGTGTTAAGCCGGGCCTTGGCCCACCTATGATCACCTTGTTTGATTGTTGAAAATGTTGAGTTGGTAAAATAGCTTTTAGTTTCGAATCATTTCATATGTTTTTATATTGAAGCATTTGACTCATGACTTGATGACCAAAATGGTTCTTTATTAATTCAGTCCGAGTCTGACGACATCGCCATTATTTTCCAATTCCTTATGGTCAAGCATCATTCGGATGTCGCTGTATACCAGACTCAGAAGGAATGAGAGAAGACTTTTATTTTTTTGGAAAAAAAAATTCCAGTAGTCATTGACGAATTATTTTAGATATTAGAGGGTGGTTCAAAGATTATAGGATCTTAGATATAAATATATAATCCTGCCTTGGGTAGGAAATTCTTGAAAGCCATGAAGATGTCTTATCCCATTTTGTTCTATAATGCTATTGTGAGCCTCTTACTTTAATTTAAATGGGTCAAACCCCAAACATATATAAAGGAAAAATGAATAGCAATTCTGTAAAATTGTGGGGCAACATGCTCAGAGAAACAATGAATCCTTGAAAGCGATGCAATAGTGTAAGACAAAATTTGATGATAAAACCTTGGTTTTACAAATTGAAAAAGGAATTTAGGGATACGGGTTCTTGACGGAAAACCTATCTCCATTGGGAATAGAAAATTGGAAATTGGGGTTGATTTCTTTTTCCAATGGAATTTAGATTTGTTCCTCACAAATTGTTCTCACAGTTAGTTCATTGCACTAGTGTATTAAAAATATCTTGCTATGAATAAAAACATACAAGTATAAGGGGCCGTGAGAATGGTTTTATGAGGACCAAATCCGAATTCTCTTTGATGAGGATCATGGTTGGGGATTGGGAGTATGATCCCCGTCCTGTTCCCATTTGCGTACCCCCTTTTTTTATCAGCCTGGCCCATCCGCACTTCTACTTCTAAAACTGGGCTGAGGACTGGTACATTGTCTTAGGCCTGGATGGGCTCGGCCAGATTTAGCTCAAGTCAATTCCAGACTGGAAAAGTTCACAGTGGGTTCAACCCTGGCGCCGGGCTTGTTTCAACTGAAGAGACATTTCGTAATCCCCATATCACTAGAATCGGGTCGGGTTCAACCAGTCTGATTTCATATTTATTTACTAAACAATGAAATATCTGCCATTGGGTTCAACCAACCCAATGGTAACCATTTGATTTTGTAATCAACTTTGTGGTTTAGGCTTTTTTCTTTTGATAAAATCAGGAGGGGTTACACAAGACGGGGGTAGCCCGAAAGAGAAAAAAGGCAAGAAAGATAAAGAAAAACTCAAGAACTCTGATTCGGATGAGAGAGTCTCGTGCGCTAACCAGTTCGTCGGTTTGCGAAAGGTGTGATGGTAAGCAACTTCTCCTTGTAGGTTAGGTGATTCTTCATCTGAAGACAGTTGTAAATGATGCTTTTAAGTCTCCATGGGGCTCCATCTTCTTTTTTAGACAAGAAATAACTAGCTTTGAGTCTCCTTTGGTGATGATTGGGGACTCTTTGAGAGGCTTCCACTAGATTAATGGAAGAATTTCCTAATTTGTAGGCTTTGTAGTAAAAAACTCCCCGGTATAATATCTAGCAATGACAACAACCAAGCACATTTTATTTGAGTTATAGGTTTTGATGCTACCCTAATTTGGAGGTTTCCATATGATTTGTTTCCACTCTTTTGAAGGTGGGGTCACTCTTTGCCTCTTCAATTTGGTTTCAATTACCGATTTTTCAAAAATCGATACTAGGTTCGATTCACAAAAAAGCCCATAATTCTGTTACCCGAACCATGAGCACCCCTATCCATCTAGGTCACATCCCCTTCTTCCAAGGATGGATATGATTTTGTTGAAATTTTGTTATAGAAAGAAAAAGACTTTAAATTTTGGGGGGCATTTCAAAATTCCATACTTGAGAATTCTAGATAGGATACACATTGCTCCCATGGTTCGCGTTACTTTTCTGCCTTATTATCAGGAACCAAGACAGATTTTTCTCTATTCCAACAACCTCTCTCTCATGGTCAATCAAATCCACTTCAAGGGAATTTTCACCTTTGAAAGCATTTCGGGTTGAATAACCTGAGAGGGAATTTTCATCTACCCAGGGGTCATACCACCATGAGAGCTGTGGTTGGCAAAAAAATAAAAGGGAGATCTTCTTGGGCATGGAAAGACATCCTCCACTCTAGAGACCTCTTAAGAAAGGTATTAGATGGGTTGTGGGAAATGGGCTAGGCTTTGTTTGTTCATAGTGCAAATTTGAATTAGATATGAATTTTGTATCCAGCATCCGTTTATTTGTAATTATGATTTACATTTTTATTTGATGCAAAATTTGTATTTTTTTACTTCATTTGCAGTCACTAAAAGTACAAATTTTACATGATCTAACACTGCACATCTCATATATGGCAGGTCCCATTTTTATAGTGGGACACAGTCTCATGGTGAGATGTGCGTTGTTAGATCAAGTTGGTAGAGGGTTAGAATGCGTATTGGCAGAAGTTCTTCACTCCCTTATATAAATAAAGTGGGGATCAAATAATCTTGCTTCCTACCTCACTCCCAAACAAAGAACCCTCCTACCTCCATTCTCTTCCGTATAAAATGGGTACCACATCATTTACTTCCTATTTTACTTTTGACAAAGAAAAAAAAAAAAAAAAACCCAAATCTGTAGCATAAGTAAACCAGAATTTTGAATTTACTCTGTCTCAGCCCATTTGCCCGATTAAAAAGAAATTGGCATTGCAAAAGAAACTGAACCTTGGAATTGTGGAGATACATGCTTCTTGAAGGGCGGCAGACAATTTCAGCATTATTCTTGGACCTCCATAATAGAACTTACATCATTGTCCAAAACAGGACATAGGAAATCAGGGACCGAGTCCAAGATGTATGCAGCCCTCCCTACATTGAATAGCAAACTTAACTGATACATGGGCAGCCATACTGCCAGAACGTGAAGAAAAGGAGATTTGTACCTCCGCAAACTGCTTTAGCAATCTTGTACAGTCTAGGATCACGATAGATTCACCAGAGTACAGTAGAAGGGCTAGAAGCCTCATCAGTTATGCAGCAGTAATATGTGACCCGAAGACTCAGTTTGGAAAGAGTATAGATGAGTGCAAAACCTTAATATATTTTATATGTATGTATTTACACTGTAAATATTTATATTTGTACTCTTTCCAAATTGCTCTGGAAGGATGAAAGGTTTTCATTTCAATCATTGATGTTCAAAATCTGGGCCTGGGCTTTTGAGATAGTCCATAAAGGGTTGGATTTAGACTTGTCTATGATCCATTTATCATGGGCTTCCCACAACTGTAACATGAATACAGAACCCAAGATAAATAAGTGAAAGCTAGTAGAAGAGGCCTGACCTAGCTCCTGCCAATATAGTTTAATCAATCCTCCAGAGTGTTAGGTTACGCATCATCCTACATCAGTCAAAATCCCAGATTGGATCCAAACAAACTGATTGCGCAAATTAACAAACCTAGTGATCAATTGTCTGATTTGTCTCCAACTTCTTACAATATATATTGATCGGACGCAAAGGGTCAACATCTCAATTCCCTTTCAGGCTTTCACCATAATTACGACACACAGCAGTTCTATCTCTCCAAAGTGGGCTTATATATGGACAGTCTATAAATCAGCTGTCAGTCAGTTGTTTCAAGGGCTGTACAGTGTTCACTCCAGCGTCTTTACACAGCTTATCCTGAACGCTTTGAAATCAGCTGTCAGTCAGTTGTCTTCAGCTCAGCTCTCCCAAATGGGCCCTTACTATTACCCTTGGCTTTCCACATGTTAGTTGTGTTCTCGGGATTAGGATTCAAGATCTACACTTACACCCTTGTCCCTTGATAAGATCGAACACTTGTAAAATCTAGAGTGTTGAGTACTATATCTTTTATTATTATTATTATAATACATGAGATGACGAGAGTTGGACTTTTGTTGTAATTAAGCATGCAAATGATACATCATTGTGAATGGTTTTGGTAAATCGAACCGTTTAGAGAAGATACAATAGGGCCACAATTCACCTCATAATTCTCTCTCTACTAATGTGAGAAATTTTAGCTTAGATGTTGTCAAAACTAAGCCCTTTTTTACACGGACAATTTTAAATTAAAAGATTGAAACTATCGATGGCTGATATTAGTGGGTGATAAAGACAATACAACGTGGGGTAGTGATTGGAACAAGACTTAGAAGAAGATGATGATGCTTTTATGTTCATTCCTTTACGTTTCAATCAAAGTATATTTTTATTAAAAGGAAATGCTGATAATACCATTAATCCTGTCACTAAATTAACAAAATGGAATGGTGAAATAGAATTTATGTAGTTGGGATAAGGTTTAGATGAGGATGATGATACGAAGATGACGATGCTGTCTCTAATCTCATAGTGTGAATTATGATTAAAACTTCACATTTCTCAATGTTGTCAATATTGTCAAGAATCTTGTCCTATGGGCTCTTTTCCTTCTTTGAATAGACATTGTTGAAGAAAAAGCATGTTCTACAAAGTTTTGATGTGGCATTGAAAAAGACATGCATGCTTTAGCAATGTAGGTTTTTTTTTTTTTTTTTTAAATGATTTATATGAAAACTAAGGCAAATATATGATTTATATAATAAGTAGATATATAAATATAGATATAGAATTATGTGTTTGAGGCCCCTGAAAATGAATGACTTAATGTAATATTACAAATAATAATGGAATGCAATTTTCAGTTCAGTCATTTTAGCAGTTCCTGAATGCTCAGTTTGGAAGGAGTACAAATGCATTCAAAATAATACAAAATACAAAATTTTGCACTCTTGTTATTTGTATTAATGTTTTACAAATTTATTCATTGCTAGTTGTAACTTGGTAGTACCAGACTTTATTACAAATCAGTTTTCCAGTTGTCAAAAGTAAAAAGAGAAATAAATCAATAGCTTGTAGATGTTGTCTTTTAGCATATGATAGATAGGGGCCTTGCCGTATCCAGAGGGCATTGCAATTTGCAAAGGCAGTAGAGGTAGAGCTGCCTGCTAGGGGCTTGCTTTAGCATTCCCACCTTTTTAATTAAACCCAGGATCTCTATCTTTATCCATGTAGTTAATGAAATCTTCCTAGAGATTTCTTACCAAAACAGGATTCTTACAATGCCCCAGATGGATATGTACTTTCTTGTGGTCCAGAGCAACTCTCAGATCTGCTTGGAAGTGTTTAATTATGGTGAGGTAGAAAAAATATGGATATTAAGGGGAAAAAATTGGAGAGAAAAATGGGAGAATGGTAACATGGACTCTCTCTCTCTCTCTCTCCCTCTCTCAGTAACTGAGGCTCGTAAATTAACGCATCTTAAAAGATAACATTTAAATTTTGATCAATCAGAACTCTCCCATGAATTTTGGTGAATTTTGTTAGTATATAGCTTAGTATAAAGTGTAAGTATGTAATCTCGATTGCTCAGAGAAGGGACATAGCTATAGATTTACAATAAAGGAAAGGATTATATTCTTTTGTTTCAATTTTACTTTTTTATTTTATTTTTTATGCTTGTTCTCTCCCTCTCTCCTTTTGCAAGAAATTGTAACTCTGATTGCCTAGTTTCCTTTAGCCTGAAGTTGGATTGTTACAACTTATAAGTTATTTATGGTAACAGCCAACCCATTAATTGTTTTTCAACCATAAATATGGCATTCGGTAGTGTGTAAATATTGTGGACGAGATTGTTTTGGTCTTGTTCATGATAAAATATGATTCTCTACTATGTGTGGATGGTCCCCATCCACAAAATAGCATGGATAGGGACAGGTCATAACCCAATTTATTATCCACATTATTTTCTCGTGGATGGTCCACACTATGGTGTGGATAGTTTGTGAGAATGTTTCAGTGTAACGCAATTGGTCCAATTATTTTAACTTTATTTAATTTTTTAATAAATTTTTTATTTTTAATATTTTATCAATAAAATAATAAATTTTAATGTTAATTCTAGCACAAGTTCGACGGTTCTCCTTTTCAATTATTTTTTCATTATTTAAATATTATTTTTTAATATTTTTATCAATAAAATAATATTTAAAATATTAATTTTTAATTTTTTAATATTTTATGATTATTTAAAAAATGCAAATGTTGTCTACATATTGATGCATTTTTTTTTTTCAATTTATTTACCATATAAAATGCAAAAATTAAACATTTATGATTGATTATGTAGATCTCCTATAAAATGTATATGAGATACATGAAATAAAAGTGTGGTATAGATTGATTTACACCACACCTACAGAACTATATGAAAAGTATTTTGTAACTCATGGGGTTTAAAAATGAGTTGTGTGCAAATACTGATTTATTTTTATTTTAGTTTTCACTTTATATGTTTGAGAGGAGTAGGATGGGAAGCGAATTTGATCCCCGCTTTTAAAGGAGCAAAATGAAGGTAAAAGGGAGGCTGTTTATTTGGGAGGAGTATAATGCCAAGTAAAATGATATTAGTATCCACATTGTATTAGAGAGCCAATAAATGCAAACATTTCAGTAAAGGCTGCATTTGGTTGCAGTACAAATTTTATTTGCACTGGTGTAAATGCATTGGAGTTTAAAAGGGCTGAGTGTAAATTCTGGTTTACCTTCGATTCATATTTGGCATTGTTTTATTTGCTTGTGAGAATTAAAGTAAGACAGACGTAAGATGAACTAACCTCCATTTTTAAATGAAAGAGAATGGAGGTGGCAGAGAGGTTATTTGTCTAGGAGTAAGGTAGGATGCAAGATGATGTAGTCCCCACTTCATATGATAAATAATTGAAGTAGAAGGAAGGTGATGCGAATTTTGTATCATTTTTTTTGGGATGCAAAATTTGTACTGCCAGTGAATGCAAAAGAAACAAAAAAGTACAGATTTTATATTATGTAGAAATGCAATCATAATTACAAACAAACAAAAGCAAAATTGGACCAAGTACAAATTTTTGCACTCAATCAAGATTTACACTGCAACCAAACACAGCCAGTGTGCTATATTCAAATCTGACCTGAATGCAATTTTTGCATCGGATTTGAATCTGCATCGAAACCAAATGAGAGTCCTGATCTGCGAGTAGCACATACAAGATTCTCATGAGAGTAGCATATTATGAATAGCAGGACTAATTCCCCAATTGAAATATATGCATTTTATAGAAAGATATATAGAAGTAAGACATTCACCATATTAATTTGGATTATGGTGGACTTGAGTACTTGAAAACCACACTGCAGATGTAATTATTTTCCTTGGAAAGAAAATCCATGAGAAACTGAGAATGCTTGGTTCCATTTGGCATTGAAACTATTGGTACCCCTAGAGTCGAAAGTACTGGGGGGGGGGGGGCATTAGAGGCATTGCATGACCCATACCCACTTACTGACCAAGACACCTTGACCCATGAGTTTCCAAGCAAAGCTGAGAAATGGTGGTGCCCACGCGTCCTTTGTATATGTACTTGTGGGTCTGGATAGTGCTAGGTGATTGCATTATTCCACAAAACCTAATCCTCTATACCCACATTGTTGACCCCATATATGCTCCCTTGTTCACCTATAGTCCAAATGTTGCTCAACCATAAAACCCTAGTTTTCTTCCGATTGACCACTAGGGCATCCACAAAAATGGCAAAATCTCTAGCTTGGTCCAAGCCTAGTCAGTATGTAGACCACATTCGAGATAATTTATATTTATTTATCTATCTATTTATCTATCTATCTATCTATCTATATATATATATATATATGCATGTATATATCTATATATGCATGTATGTATGTATGTATAGATATATTTGTATCAGTTAGAGATTTAGAATTTTATTTTATAAATTCTTTTGTGTTACATCTTCTTTTGATTTATAGCTTTCATGTATGGGTGTACATGTACCAAATGACCTCAAAAGAAGCTTGCTGCAATGATCCCGTCCCCTATATATCCACATTCGCTACTAAAAGTCAATATTTTCGAATCGCCGTTGACCTGGAAGGTTGAATCATTTAGCCTGGGAACCATTTAGGTAACTGGGAATCGTCCTTGCCAAAAACCATTGAATTGGTCAATGATCTGTTGGCCCAGGTGGTCAAATACTCGATTCATTCAACGATTTTTGACTATTTTATTTTAATTATTTTGTCAAAAGAGTTATCTGTTCGAACCGAATTCAAACCGTCGACCCGAAAACTAGTGGCCAGAATGATTCTGGTTCCGAGTCAGTTTTTAAAACATTACTAAAAGTAATTAAAACACTATTGAACTTTAATATATCACAATGAAGAGCAAAATCATAAACCATGAAGGAGTAAAACCAGTCTATTTTAATTGAATATATAACAATCAAAAAGGTTGAGATAAGATATGCGGGTATAGACATTGAATAATCTCCAATTGTCTATATTGATCATATGGTTAATTTGCACATATACGTTGATATGATAGAAGTGAAACTAAAATTATCGACCATAGACACCTTGATTATTTGTTGTGAAATCTCACGCTCCTCCATGAAACCATCAACTTAATTTCATTTATGAGATAAACTACAGGATGGATCACCAATGCATGATCACAACAAATAATAGACATTTTTCTATTTGAACACTAGTCAAATGGGGGGGGGGGGTCCTTAATCTCTTATTTTACTGTCATTTAATTAGTTCATCAGCTTTATATTACAAGTAATTACAAAGCTTTTTTTTTTTTTAATTAATCATCATGATAGGCACTATTTACGATATGTAACCATCACGATCAACCATTATAAGCTCAAACAGCACCACCACTATGACTTTATCATCAACAACAATACCTAACTACAACCATCATCATCATCATCATCAACACCCCACCATCACCACTACCATCATCGTATACATGTATTATACATCTATCATCATTGTTGTTGGCTTGTTGCCATTTTTCATTGCCACCACTACCATCATCATCCCCATTGCCATCTTCATCCTCTACATCACCACCATGACAATCATCATCATTACAATAATAATATTTTTCTTTTTTTCTTTTTTTTTCTGATGTATATTCTTGATCGTTAAACTTTTGAAAAGGAGTGAAACAAAAGACAGGAAATTGATACCCCACCACCCTAAATAAAAGGAAAAATACAAAAGCATTGTTCTTATTAATAAAAGAGAGCATCTACCTTGTAATTATTGTACGAAAACCAAACATACATGTGGAAAAAATGCTTTACACAAAAGGGTTCGTCCTTTTATGTGAAAATAAATTTTAGCCATTGTCATGGGAGGGTAGAGTTCCCATTCTTCTCAATTGAAGACACAACAAATGTCATGGACAAAATTAAAGTAACTGAGCTAAGTATTGTGCTGTCAAATAAAATGAAGAATATATATAAAATAAAATAAAATGAAAACTAAAAATAAAAAATAAAAGGATAAGAATTATTAGAAACTTAAATTTAGGTCTTATGACTACCTTGTTAGCTTATTTTAGAAAAAGAAAAAGAAAAACTCTCTTGTTCTTTCTAAACACATGTTGGTGTTTACAGGGGGAAAAACCCCATCCTTATGCTGGAATGACATCCCCTCCCTAAGCAATATTTTTTCATTAGATATGTATAGTATAAGGGTTCGACTATGATATGGAAAAGATATAATATTCGAAAAACAATTGACCAATAAACTACAATCATAAATGTGATAACAAATAAGTTATTACATGCCGTATCTTTCCATACCATATCTTTTCTTCATCATAGATTTTCCCATGGTATAACCTTTTTAATACATGCCGTATTACAACAAAAAAAAGGGGGTCAACTCGAAAGTTTGCTTTAGGCTTTTCCAGGGTTGCTTAGCATAAACTATTTAATTTATTTAAATTATGATCATATAACTGATATTTATTTAAATGTAGAATTGAAGAAAAAACTATGATGAACAAATTACTTTATTTTAATGAGATTTTCAAATATTTATTACAAAATCCAAGGTTCCCATTTAGTAGAACATAAAGACCATTATGCGTGGTCCAACCTTCAATTGTTCCCACCTATAGGCTAACTTTCTGTTGACCTAAAAAGGGTAAAGAAAAAAAAAAAAGGAGAACCTAACTTGTGTATAAGTTAAATGATGGATGTAGAGACTAGAGACCTGATCAATCCTATCCATTACTAGATCACTGAACGGGTCAAATGTGTTGATTCAAACCTGTAGAAAAAGACCAAATTAAAGTGGGCTACCTAGGTTTCCTAAGGAGCATTAGTTATCCTAAAAAAAAAGGGTTTCCTAGCTAGGAGCTATTGCTCGACCCAAACCCACCCTGACTGTTGAATGGGTCATGATAATCTATACAAATATAATAACAAAAAAAAAATGCTAAATGGACCACGAGATTGGTCCGGGTGGGTTAGTGGGTCAGGTCAACAATGTAGTATATATAAACTATAGACAATCCTAGTGGTCTACTATTTGTTTTCTCTCAAAACATTTAGGTTCTATAGGAACAATGATTGAGGGATCATATAGAAGATACCCAAGAGATAAAAAAATTCACTAAACATGATTGACAACTTGTTAATTCAATGTTCCTCCGGCCTTAATCTCCACTATTGCGCATGTAGAAGGGAATTTATTGCACCACCACATGTAACAGATGTGGCTACTAACCATAATAAATAATCAAAATGAATGCCTTTTTGACCATTAATTTCATTAACCAAAAGTTCCACCCAAATGTAATACATGTTGATCCACAACAAACAACACAAGTTGAGTGAACAATCAAACACATCCGAAGGATCCCACCCACAAATCTGAATGTGACAAACGAATTAAAGATCCATTCCACAAAGGAAAGAAAAGAAGTGGACAAGCCTGTAGGGCCACACCCTAAAAATGATGAGCAAATAAGATACAGAAGTGTACCCTAATTTCATCCCTTTCTTCCCCTCGTTTGAGACTTGTATATGCAACTGTTCATTTGAAAGAGTCAATAGCCACAGGAGAAAGAAAGAGAGGACTAATTAATTAATTCTTTTTTTTTTCTTGTTTTAATTGTTGAGATGATGAAACTACAAATATTTGTTGAACATATACAAATTGGTAAGGTGGATATTAGATCATAAATTAAGCCCACTTGTGGTAGACTCTAACTGGTCCACCTCCCAGCTTTGTCTTGGTGCAACCTTGTCATGAAGTGGTGCATACTCCTGCAAATAATTACAATGAAAACAGCACCAAATCATTCCCTACCTTTTTCTGCAACTTTCTTTTGTCATCCAAGCCAATAATTCAACAACCTGCCCTACCATAGGTACATAGATGCGCTGCAATATATAGATTATATATAATAATACAATTTAAATTAAATATGTATTTTGTCTTTCTCACCTCCATTTTCTTGATCAGTTCTTCTGCTGTGTCTGCTGAGACTACAATATGTCTTGCAGAATCCTCTATGAAACCTTCTTCTACTCCTTTATCAAACAATGCAAGCAAGCAGTCATAATATCCATCAACATTCAATAACCCCACCTATTCCAGATTCAAAAAAAAAGGCGAAGAATGAAATTAATGAAAACCCATTTTCCAAATTTAGTTAAGAAAGAGAGAAAGAATGGAAACAAAGAAGAAAAGAGATTGTTTGAACATCAATCATAATCATACTGGTTTTTCATGGATTCCAAGCTGAGACCATGTTATCATCTCCAGCAGTTCTTCCATGGTGCCATAACCACCTAAACAAGTTGGAATTGGATACTAGTATCAGGAGACATTAGTGCAAGAAAGAAAGACAAAATGGGTGTACTGGCATCTGAACAAACCAGGAAGGGCAATGAAAGCGTCGGCATGTTTCGCCATTTCCGACTTCCTTTCGTGCATATCAGCCACAGTCTTTGCTTCTCCAACAGTTTCTCCTGATATCTGCAAGTGGGCTTTGAGTCATTTAGTTAGCTCATGAAGGCAAATTTTCATACATGAAAGATATGCAGAAAGTGTAGATAAAGCATTACCTCATGTGGCAAGAGAACGGTAGGAATTACTCTACAAGAAAGAAAAAGAAAAAGTGTAATTGAACAGGCAAGTTGTTTACAGAAATCATAAACAAAGAAAAAGGCATAAGCAGGCAAAACGTTCACAGGAATCATAAATTATATATACATCAGAAAAATGGACATGGGATCGATGTATAAAAGAATACCCAAGTACATGGCAACCACCATCAAAAACAGTCTGAGCGATCAAACCCATCAGACCTACACTTCCTCCACCATAAATCAAATCAATTTTTCTCTCAACCTGAGTAGAAGATCATCACAAGGATAATTCAGAAGCGACTAGAAAGAAACTTCAAGTGTAATAGGAAAATAGAAGAGGGGGACACAGAAGGTTAATCATACTGAATAGCCAAAAATATGCAATTTTGTCATTACCAGTTGTTTACCAAGATCAAGAGCTGCATCACTGAATGTAGATTTGTATCCAGCTCTACTCCCACAGAAGACACAAATCCTCTTGAATCTCCTTTTCTTTTCACTCATTGCAGGCACCTGTTCATTTGCTTCCATTCTCCTGAGACAATTTAGAAAGAAGGTGAAGGAAGTGATACCCAGAACCAGAAAGAACAAAGAAGAAAGGATTCGAAGTAAAAAAGAAAAAAGAATTATATACAGAAAACTAGAGAGAGTGAAGGATTAGTAAAAGTGGAAGATACACAAGAAGATTTTGTGTCGAGAAGCATAACCCGACACCCTTTCTTTGAATATCCTCCCTTTTATCCCAAACACCTCTTTTTGTCTGCTTAAACCACAGTTGCTTGGTGTTGGAGAAGAGCCGAACAAATGTCCATCTCCATCCCCCCCCCCCCCCCTCCTCACTCTCTCTCTCTCTCTCTCTCTCTCTGGCCTCTGCAGTAAATATATATGCGGAGGTCTGATTTCTTCAATTTATTCAGAGTAATCCTATACGCGTTGTCTCCTCCATTTTGGCCATCTAATCAATTCTTTGCAATTGCTTCTCTCATTTTCTTGTCTTATACCTTCTTTTTCTCCAATCTAAAGCCTAGTTCTTTTTTTTTTCGGTGGGGACGGTTTCGCTGGTCGAGTCACCCAGGAAAAGAAACCGAGAATCTTCCACGTGGCATCTAATTATAGGTCCAAACGGAATCCTTATGTTAGCCGCGTGACTCGTAACCCAATTACCCTCTGCCATCTGGCGACAACGAACTCCTCTCTGGTTCGTCCTTATTTACTATTTCGAACCTTCAATGGTGTCAACGATTCAACAGGTAGAGTAACAGCATAGACATAGTGGGACTATCTTTTATGTATTGGAAATTTTTTTTTAGTGGCCTCTCGTCAAAGTCACGACCATGCCAAAATTTTAATCTATTTATTTCACCTCTCTCTCTCTCTCCATTTTTGTTCAACAAGTATTAAAGCTAATGAACAAAGGCCAATCTAGGGGCCCCTAATCTGATCCATGGTTCAATTTAGTTATATCATCCTCTCCACGTGGCAAATGTACTTCTTTTACAACGTAAATACATACAATATAATATAACAAAATATAAGGCTTTACCCTCTACATATTTTGAATTTATACTCCTTTCAAACTCAGCCCGAAGATCCATATTTGCATTCTTGCTATTTCTGTTTTTAATTCGAGTGAGTATGACAAGCATCCAAAGTAATGTTTTGCTCTGAAAATAATGCTTTTGAATGGAAAATCTCAAACATGATGAAATTGTACATTTTCCTTTTCCTGGGTCCCATCTAAATGATGAAGGGTCAGATTGATGACCCTGTGCGCAGCCGATGGTCCACGCCCATCAGGCCACACAATCCAGACCATTCAATTTTGATCACCTCCTAGATGGGGTAGGATCCAAAAAGTTACACAGAAAACATGGTGGAAAGGAGTTTCAGCATCCCTGGAAAGCTCAAAATTCTTGTATGAATGAAATAGTTATACAATTAACCCTTCTCTTCATGCTGATTTTTAGGGCAACCATTTCGCGAGTTCACATCTGTGCCCTTTGGAGAGCGCCCCACAAATGCTCCATAAGCACATCTCACTTTAGCGTGTGCAGTGGTAACATCTCTCTTACTTTTTTTCAATGGAATATGTTCTCGATATATGATTGGGATATATTGTGAGGTGCGCTATATGAGGTGTAGATGTGAATTCCTATTTCCTCCTCAGTGGAACTATTAATATAATGATGTGTGCTGATACTCAAAAAATAAGAGACATGTATGGTTTAGAGTCAGTCTCCCAACAGAACCTATAGCAGTATAGCTTTCTTGGTTCTTTTAGATATCCAAGCCAAAGGTGGCAATCTGTGGGCTGGCCAAATTAATTGAAAATGAACAACCGGCCGGCATCCCACCCGCCCACTCAAATTTTAAATTGGTCCGTAAACTCAGTTTACACAGAATTCAGAATTATTAGAAAAGGTCTGAAATGTGTAAATGGAATTACTCACTGTTTTCAAAATTGGATCGGACCGGAAAAATTGGGAATCGGTTATTTGATTGGTTCTGTTTTTTTCTAAAATCGTTTTTTTCTTCAAAACCATTGATTTTGGTCAATAAACCGTTGAACCAGCCGATTAATCATTCGAACCGCTCGAATGGTTTTGACTGTTTTTCAAATTTTTAAAATTTTTTATTTTTTTTTTGTCAGAACGAGCTGGCCATTCGGGTTGAACGATCGAACTGTTCGAACTGACAACCAAACCCCTGATCGGTTCAGTCACCGGTTCGTTTTTTAAAAACCATGGAATTACTTGCTGTCAACACTGCTAGTTTCCAGATTTCACTATTCGGGTAGCAGTCTGGAATTTCACAACTGGTTATTTTAAGCTCAGTGTTCCTTTATGTCGGAATCCACTCTGGGAATTAAATTCTATTTCTGCCAATTATCCAATCACATAGAGCTGCCAGTATGAGCCTGTTTGGGAGAGCTTTTGCGGTGATTAATGAGCTGCATTGTTAGAGCTACTTTTGAGCGATAATTTTCTCAGAAAGTCGATTTTTGGACTCATCTAAGTCTATTTTTGCCTTTTCAGATTTTTATTAAACAGGACTTCATAACTTTCTGAATTTCTTGACTCATACAACATTATCCCTCCCAAACGGGCACTAGGTTTGGCATAAAGGGCTCACCAATAGGTTCTTGAGGGTGAATGCAGACTCACCAAAACCAGAAGGCTATCTTCTTTAGCCATTCTGTATTTATATTTTCGTAGTGCTAACCAAAATGGCTTTGTTTAATTAGTTGTGACAAATGCATTCCCTCCACAAATTATTATTTTAATTACATAGATCATTCTAGAGATATGGATTATTCATATGAACACTAATCGAGAATATGCTTTCATCTGTTCACCCAATAACTAAAACAATAGAATAATATACATTCATTTCCCAACTCAACTTAAGAAAATGATTCAATTTATTCATAAAAATAATATATTTGTTACTGATAAGTGAATTTAAAATAAGGGCCATTTATTTGGACACACCCAGTAGATTACCTATCCTTTATCCTTTAGTTTGAGTATTATTAGAACACCCTCATTACTACTTTTCTTAGATGGAGTGTGAAATGGCACTTTGACCCTAACATAGTCAAATTAATCAAAATATAAAATAGAAAAAGCAAAAGATTTTGTCAGGGGTATTTTTGGAACAAAAAACCCTAGGCCCGTGTACTTCTATTTATTTTTCATTAATTCATTTTAGAAGGTCACGTAGCTATTTCCAAACAGAAATGCAAACGGTTCCTGACGGAATGAGGGGCGTTTTAATAATATCAAACTATGGGACAGGTTTTAATAACTATGTTATTCTATACGGTGTATGCCCAAATAAATGAACCTAATTAAAAATAATTGTGTTAGGAAGCACAAGTGCCCATAGTTAGACTATATCCCATTAATCCATTATTTGGTTTTTTAAGTTGGTCAAGAGTCTCCATTCATTGTAATAGCTACAATAATTACGCAGTTGAATTTCGCGATGATGATATATACCAGAAAAAGAAAAAACGACACGATGATCACATTTTTCATGAGTGGCGTTTTCTCTGAAAATGTTAATATTTTAATGTAAAAGGGGCGGAAAGGAAAAAAATTTACACCCTCCCGCGTGCCTCTTTTTGAAGTTTTCTTTTATGACCGACTATAAGCTCCATCAATTGGGCTTTCCTTGGTGGTGGTTCTGGTTCAGCACTTTTCTTCTATAAATGGGTGTTTCTTCATGCCCATATGCAATGAAGAGGCCGGGGGCAGAATCTGCTCCTAGGGATGGTGTCTGCATGTTCTAACCACTGATGATAACTTTTTTTTTTTTTTATCTTGTATAATATTTATTGAAATGGTGGTTTATCACTTTGGATCTTTATATTATTCCACTGATGCATTGTTTGAAGCGTCACAGAAGATTTTATAGTGGCATTTTCAGAATGATATTGTTCCAAGACTATCAACCAAGGCCTGGGACAGTTCACAGAGTCGACTGGTTCACTATGTAAGAGCAGATGATTCTGTTTAGGTTAAGCCTGGTTAAAGTTGATCAACCCCAAATGTAAATGAAAGGGGGGAAGGGGGAGAAAATGTGATCAAGGCAACAGAGTCATTAGAGTCTCAATGTAAATGCTTATTTCTGTTGATGAATGCTGTAATATTTAAAGTCATGGCACTCCAGATCCAAATAGAACAGAAATGTATTTTGTGAACTTCTCAACCAAAGCAGTAGTTTCTTGATGCATTACTAATTAAAAAAAAAAAAAACAGCAGATAATAGGAACCCAGGAAATTGAGGGAATTTTTTCTCTATAGAGTATAGAACTTCATATTACATGAATTTTTATAGATGAATGATGGTGAGAATATATATGAGATGCTGAATAATTGAATTTTTAGTCAAATACATGATCATTATCACTTCACAACAATGAAAAAAAGGAGTAGTAGAATTTCTTTTTCTTTTTTCTTTATTTTTCCCCTTTAATGCATTAAAGTACATCCACCTTGTAACTAGCTTACCCCATTTCATAGTGTATGCTAGGGTTTTTGATGGAAAGTTAGTGTGAGTTGATATTTGAAAAGTCCTCTTCAATCAAGAGGGCCCATATCTGTTAGTTAAAACATTTCTTTTATTGGCTGGCCAATCTTTTTGGCTTTCTTGTTTGCCAATTCCTTTATTGGAATGTATCTTTGAATTCTCTCTAGGCATTCTATCAATATATTTCCACTTTCATCTATGTTTGATAAAGGGTAAAACATCAATTCAGTCTAATCACACACATACAGAGCAGAGAGAGAGAGAATGCCTATTCAAGAGGTGATGATGATATGAAATGGTACCTAACCATTCGTAGTTGGAGTAGGCAGATTTTTGCCTGTGAGAAAGTCAGAATGCAGGCAAGTGCATATGAAAATGTGACACTGCAGGATGATTCCAAGCCATTAACTTAGTAATGCAGTCATTAATTCTTTACAAGTAATTTTCAAATAACTTGAGATTCATTCACTATTTCAGTGTATGCAGATATGTTTTACGCAAAACAATCTTAATTAGTCCTAGCATCACGCATCTCTGTGACAGATCATATATGCTGTCAGTTAGACCTGGCAAAAAATTGACCCAATTCGCAAATCGACCTGACCCGAAAACAGGGTTAGGGTCTTATATTTAGCTACCTGAATGTGAGAATGGTCCGATCTGGAAAAAACTGGGTTGGGTTAGGTTGAGTCATGGGTCAATCCGCTGACCCGATTGTCAAGTCTAATTGAGACTATTTATGCATTATTAAAAGTTTTCACTCTTTAATTTTTTCTATGTAGTCTTTATTCTTTATTGTTTATTCTTTAAATTGTTAAATGTTTCAAGTTTTTTATTTTATATATGGAATTTTAAGATTAATTCCTTTAATTTTGCCATTTTCATATAGTTTTTCTTTATATATTTTTTTTAAATTTCAGTTATTATTTTGGAATGACCCGAATTGACCCATGAATCAACCCTAACCCAAACATTTAGGATTAGGATCTAGCATTTAATAACCCAATCCAAAATTAAACCCGACCCAAAATCAACCCAAAATGTGTTGACCTAACCCGAACCCTACCCACCCAACTCAATTGCCAGGTCTATTGTCAGTTGCTCCATTAGATTGTCACCCGACCCATTTTCTGTGGAGTACTGCTGATCCATTTTAGCCCAGCTTTCTCATTGTGTAAACAATGCAAGTCTATCAGTCGTTGGCTCCAAAAACATATAGAAATTAAAGTCACTATTTCTTTTCACCTTTTTGGCTGTCTAAATTTTCAAATCAATGAATGACAACGCTCATTTGATCACTGCTCTTTTCTGTGGAAAGGAGTGACTCAGTGGATTTAGTCCTTTAGCAAAAGAGATTCAGTGGATATAGTCAAGGAAATGCTATTTTCTTGTCCTTGAAAGTCCTTTCAGGAAGATTTGTTTCACTCAGATTTCCGTAAAAAGCAAAAATGTTGATTGATTCTTTGAATGCAGCAGGTTGCATGTTTCTTTGTAACAAGGCTTATTTAATTTAATTGAGAGCGTAATCAAGGTTTGTTCTAGTTAGTATTTGCATGGAAAGGTGGCATATCTCTCTCATCCACCATGGACTATATTCATCTACCCAGCTAGGGTATGAATTATAATTCCAGCCCAATCTCTCTCTCTCTCTAAGTGACCAAAGACTAAAAATATTCTAGGGTGTATCGTAATCTATGCAGCTTCAGCTTGGAAGCTATAATAAGGAGCCTACAATCTTAAAAACTTATTCAGTAACAAAGATGGTTTTTTTTTTAAAGTTCAGCACCAAACGGCTCCTTAATTACCAACTTGATTTAAAGCTGATCCCATTGAATGATTTTTTTGTAAGTTTATAAAAAAGAAATAAAGAAATGGGAAGCGTGTTAAAGCCCCAAGAAACCCTTATCTGCTTAGGTTACTGCCATTTATGATATTCAAAACAAATGGCTTTTCTCAACTAGTCTCTTATGGTCTATTTGGACGTCATTGATCATGTTTCGGAACTATTCTTTTATGACCTTTTTGGACGTCACCGATCATGTGCAATAGAAACAGATGACGTACACCAATTAGAATGAGAGACGTGCACCAAAATTTTCCTTGCATATAGCTAGGCCCTATAAACTGTGGGCTAGCTTGAACCGGTTCTTTCAATTAGTTGAACCAGGGAATATGCCCACAAGCACTAAGGCTTGGGTTGAAAGCTCTAAGAGACAAAGAAGAGGTCACAAAAAAGTTGATGAAAAGAGAAAAAAGGGAACCGAGGAGAGAATTGCATGAGAGATAAAGAGTGAAGGGACTTAAAAAGATTTTAAATATTTAATAGATCTAGATATGGCCTCAAATAGGATAAAGCTTGGGGATTAAGATTCTCTATAACCAACTCCAACTAATTGGGATTATATTTGGTTGGATAATGAGGATGATGATGACGATGATTAAGAAAATGATGAATGCCAGGACTCTTATCTTAACCAACTCTATTATACATAAAAGATAACTCCTTTATAAATGTTAATTGCCAAACTTTTGTTTGAGCAGTAGGAGTTGTGTCCAAGTGTTGTGAATGGGTTTGTCAAACCCAAGTCCCAACCCTCATGCCCCGGCCCCCGGTTAATTACTTATTACAGACCCCAAATCTTAACCCACTTGGTTTATAAAGCGCCACCACCCTCCAATTGGTTATGGGTAATAATACATAAAGTCAGACCAGACAGGGTCTGGTTAGGAATTGGGTAATCCTCCTTGATATACATCCGGTCTGACCCGAGCTTCCAAGTTAGGCAGATATATTCTTGGGCTGAATCATGACCCGACTCTCTATTCGCACTTCGGGGCTGAAAGTGCCATATGATGCTAGCTATATTATTAGAAATGGACCAGGTAGCTAGTGTTAGTGTACAGATCGACTTTGGAGGGCCTATGTACTCTTAATTAGCGCTTTCAGAGAAAAAGCCAAATATCATTTGGAATCTAGACTTCCCCAAGTTTAGGGATGCATAATTATGGTTGTGGTTACCAACAAATCTGGTTATTAAATAATTAATAATACCTACTCGGTTTGAAAATGATTGTTTAACAAATTAACCCATCTATTCACAATTGAGCATTAAGCAGATGAGATCGATGGAAAGAATACTTGTTTTTTCAAGTCTATCTGATATGATTGCGTAATTGAGACCACTGTACAGTGATCTTATTCATAGTAAATGTTTGTTAGTTGTATAGTGGGCAATTAAATATTGCCTTCAGGAGCAACTATGTCATGTTATTGCTATTGAGGATTAAGGCTCTCGGAAGGTGTGGCTAGTTGGGTATATTAGCTGGTTCGTTCTAGTGTTGACGTGGAATTGATTCCTACAACCATTAGTGGTAGGAGTGTTAATGGTATTCGAAAATTCGATTTTGAATTTGAGATTCGACATAAATTAAATCGAATTCGGATAATTCGAATATCTAACTGATCGAATTCAGATATTCTATTTATACCGAATAGTTAATCGGATTCAAATTCGAATATGATTTGATTCGATTCGATAAATATCCGAATTCGACCAATTATTTGATTCTTATATATAATATATACAATTTTTAAATGTTTTATATAATTTATATATTTATATACTTTATATAAATAAAATATTTATTTTATATATTTATTAATTATCTAAAATAATTAATTAGTCAAATTCAAATCAAATTGAATTCAGATATTGCTTAATTCGATTCGAATTCGATCTGCCCCTAATTAATTAGTGTTGTGTGGCACCAAATATTAAAAAAATAAAAGATGGCTGTAGCAGTGACTTGGGATTGATTAAATGCTTTCACTCAGGTTAGAGGGATTATGGGTTTAATTGGAGGATGTACCCGCGTTGTGTAGGAGCCCCATGAAACTCAAAAATACAAGAATCAAGCACTCAAAGTAATTGCTTTTGGAGAGTAAAATTAAAGGAATATAAACTACCATCTCATTACTTGAAAAAAAAAAACAGACAAATTTACCAAATCATCTATGATTCAAAACTCCCCTGAATTAAGCTACTTTTTGCTTTAATTCAAAACCCTTTACCACATGTTCAAATTTAGCCATTTTTTGGGTAAAAGCTTTTAAATTGAACTAAATATTGGGAAGGGTAAATTTGTCTGCTTCCAAAAGTCATGGATAATAGTTTTTACTTACTCATATTTAGCCCCTTAAAGCAATTCTTTTAAGTGCTTTAACCTTTAGAAGCAATATCGTGATAGTGTTGCCCCTAAAGGCAATAACTAACATAATCATCCACTTTTTTGATAATTTACCCTTTTATATTTTTGCAAACAAGGGTTCCGTGATCCCATCATTGTTGCTACTGTTGGTTAAAATCAATCTCTCACATGAAAAGAGAGTGGAAAATGAGCAACCTTCTCCCTTTATGGGTTTTAAGATTGGATGAAATCCAGGTCATATAATAGTTGTTTGGGCAAAAGGAGACAAGAACCTGATGAGGGATAGCCTTATGGCTTTGTCACAAAATATATCTAATCCTAGTGATAGTGAGAGTACTAGGGACAGAATCAGTCTATGAGCCAAACAATGACCCATGTTGGCGACTCAGGATCAATAGAGAGAGAGAAGGATTTTATTTTTTAGAGATGTCCACTTTTAGGCTTTGTTTGGTTTGAAAGAAAAGGTAGGGAAAAGAAGAGACCCTGTATAGGCTTTCCTACCTTTTCCCTTCCTTTCCCTATCATTTCTTTCAAACCAAACATAGCTTAAGAAAAAAAAATAAATAAAAGTAGTAACTTACGTGTGATCGTTTCTCTATCCCTTATTTTAGCACATACCAATAGATTATAAATTAAAAGGGGGTTTGCACCGGAGGTACATAATTAAGTTTAGATTAATTGATAAAATACTAATTAATGTTTTGGACTACAAAGAAAATGGACTATCAAAAACAGATTATTGGATCCCTAAGTTGATGCTTTCATCTTAAACTTTGGATTCTCAAGTTGATGTTTTCATATTGGCTAACCCTTCTCTTATTATTATGATAGGGTTATAGTTGGCCAACCCAAGAGCTACTCAAAGTTTTTATGAGATGGAGCCAATTTCAAGTGTTAAAAAAATTATACTTAAATTGTTATAAAATTATATAGTATATGCTGCTTTACATTGACCAGTAAGTGCGACGATAGTAAAGTACATGGTAATTCTAGATGATATATAGTATATGCCACTTTACATTGTCATAAAATTATTTAGTAAAGTACATGGTACTTCTAGATGAAGATAATGATAGTGATATTGTATCCAATTTTTTTTATAAATTTTATGTAGTTTTTATTTTTTATTTTTATATATATTTTTGTTTTTTTATTATTAATCGGATGGGAATTATAAATCCAAATCTAATTACATAAGCACCTCATCCAAATATGTAATAGTCAGATCAAGTTGTAAAGTTTCAAGTATCATTGATAGGCCTACTTGTTTGGTTATATTATTCTTTTTGTAATATATAATATTTTTTATGTATCTTTTTTTTTGTTCATTTATAAAAAAAAATGTAAAATTTAAATTAAGAGAATTGAATGGGGTGAAAAATGGTAGTTTAATTTATAATTAAATAGAGACTAAATTCAAAATTGAGTATTTTAGTCAAAAGAAAGTTTCACAATCTTATTCATATTTTTAATAATAGTATAATTATAGAATTATAGATGTGTTCACTTTTTTTTTAACTCTTTTGTATTTTTGTGCGTAAAAATAATATTAATATGTTACACTTACTTTTCATTTTTGTATTTTTATATTTTATTAATTTTTATTGTTTGTTTATGACATTAAAGGTTAACATGTTTGACTCAAAATTTGAACTATTGATCTTTACCAAACAGTAAAATAATTTCATTTTTTGTCAATTCTAAATTATATATTTCATTTTCATTACCAATAAAAATAATTCTTGTTTATTACACTTATTTTTTTAATTTGATTAATAAAAATATCATAAGTATGCCTAATATTTCATACATTTTTTTTGTAATTTTTTATATGTATTTCTATTTTAAAAATTTTATTACTTAACTATGACTTCATAGATTGATCATTTTGATTCTAATGGTTGAATTGCTTAGCCACCACTTGGATTAAAAATAATTTTGCTTTTGAGTCGGTTTTAAAATATATGAGTGTATATTGTTAAAAATATTGACATAGATCTAATTTAGTAAGAGAAAATGAGAGTTGATAATTTAAGTATAAGACTTAATGAGAGGGGATTAAATGAGGCAGGGAGTAATAATTGAACTTACATTTTCAACCCTTACCATTAGAGATGGATTAAGTACACAATTATGGGCATTTTAGTAGCCATTAAAGCTAGCATCAAAGGTATAATAAAATGATTTTTATATCCTTTTTCAAATAAAGAAGTAGAGGGTAATTTTAGTCCAAAAAAAGTTTCACAATGTATTCACCTTGCATTGACACTAGTATATATATACTAACAATGAAAACACGTTCATTGTGTTTAAAAGGATATTTATTGGGTTTTATGACTGGATGAAAAAAACGGTGGTTGCATTCAAATGAGGTCATTAATTTGCAAGTTTCAGCATTAGAATTCTGTGAGCTTAAATCTCTAGCTAGGAGTTACTGAATTGAGTTTGAGCATCATTTATCACTTCTCCTATTTAGCATTACCTAATTTATTTGAGGCATATATCCATTCAAAATATAATCTTGTTCTGACAAAGAACATGGTTTTGAGCCTGAAAACAGCCACCTTGTGCAAAAATTTACCCGTTCAACCTAAAAGCTTAAGGTGTTAGCTAGGTGAGGCTTTTGAATGAGTATCAGACTTGAAGTGTGGACAAACACAAGACCATCCATACCTTTGCTGAAATTTAATGAAGGAGAGAATGATCAAGTACTAGACCACTTGATCATATAGGCTCTGATACCAAGATAGAACAGTAAATTAGAGAAAACGGGCTATAATATCATATTAAGGAACTATTCAACCTAAAACTCTAAAGCTGGTCCTGAAGAGCCTGGACCAGAATAATGACCTTCCTTTTCCTTGCTTTGTCTGGGGTTGATAGTTGTCTGTCTTACTGTGGCTAAACAAGTTTCAATATAAAGGGCTATTATGTTATGTTTTTCCACAGTCCCACCAATAGAATTTTCCAAAACTTTCTTGGAAATCATTTTCCAACAATATAAACATCAGAATATCTCTTTTAAGTATCATAATTAAGGTTTCATTCATGGTTCTCATGTGTGTTATTATTATGTTTTCCAGTATGATAGGGTTCCAACAATATAAGCTTCAGAAAATCTTAATCGAGCTCTTTTTCTTCTTTGTGTGTTATTATTATGTTTTTCTTGTGGGTTTTACTATGATACCTAAAGGACATGGTACCGGAAAAATGTACAGCTGCTCAACTGAACGTATCCGAGGTAACCAATCAGGCGTTATTCATCAAATTCACAGGGGTACTTTGATTGGTCAAATCTCCTTTCCGGTATAATATATAGATTTTCCCTTCTCTTGTATTTGGGTCAGATTGAGTTATTAAGAAAGAAAGAGTTTGTGATCTCGGGGGCAAGGTATGGTATGTTCTTCCCTATTATCATTTTCTTTTTCTTTGATAATTGTTAATTAAATTTTAAGGAGGCCCCTCGCATTCAAGGTCATTGAGCTTGAAGCATGAACAAGCATATACTTTATGCTGAAATATAATTAATCATGGGAGCAATAAGATTGACGGTTAGATCACTTGATTGTCCAACTCAAAAGCTTAAATTATTAGGTGATGTCCCTAAATAGGTGTCTATTTGGCAACTCTGGGCTGAAGATTCAGCAAAACTAGTTCAGCTGCTTTGAAGAGAGGCTACAGCAAACAGCCACCCTTCACTGACCAGTAGGCGCAGGGGCAGGGGCAGAGCCAGGGGGTGGCAGAAGGGAGCCACAGCCCCCCCTATGCGTTCACAACTCCCTATAAATTTATTTAAGTTTTACTTGTATTTTAGCCCCTTTATTCATGTTTTCTAACTTTTGCCCCCTCCCCTCTTTTCCATGTTTTCTAGGTTTTGACCCCTCTCAATAAAAAAACCTAGCTCTACCCCTGGGCAGGCGACAGCTGATTTGGGCTCTCCGAATTTTCACAGAACATAGCTTATAGGCTGTCTGTATGAAACCCACCTCATAAAGCCAAAAGCTGTGCAGAGACCTACCAAACGTGCAGTAGGTTTTTATTCTCTAACACGCATGATCAGAACCATGAGCAGAATAACTAATGACCACCCTTCCATTATTAGCTAGAATGGCGTATCCCATATTTTGAAATTTGGGTTTCTAATCAAAGAGGTCGTCCATATGAATTCTTCCTTCTCTTTAGTGCATTTTTCTTAAGAATGCATTTGGCTGATGAAAAGTAGATAAATCATTCGACAACAACATCATAACCTCGATTGTTGATACTTGATAACATTACAAACTAAATATCACACATCCAAACACACACGTTAATAGATAGCAAGCCACTCCTATGTATATGTTACTTGCAAGTAAACAATCCTTACTACAATCAACACAAATCAACATATAACATATCAAGTAGTTTCTCCTGTTGCTCCTTATTGGCTCAGTAGTTTATCCTGTACAACGTGTAAATTAACCAAAATTAGAGGAAATTTTCAAATATGCATGTTGTATTCTTTAAGAAACATGTCAAAATGTGTCTGTGAAAAGAAACACACATGAAACACATCTAAGGTTGTGTTTGGGGCTCGAAATCCCTTCTATATATGGGAACACTTCTTCATGGAAGAACTTAACAATCATGGTAAGTTATATATTTTTGTGAGAACATATTTAATTTATACTTCAATAAAGGTTTGAGGTGCAAATTAAATATTAGTCGTTTAGGCTCAGTTTGAAAGAAGTACAAATACAAATATGTAGAGTGTAAAACCTTGTATTTTATATTGTTTTGTATGTATTTATATTATATATATTTGTATTCGTACTCCTTCCAAACTGAGTCTTAAAAAAATTATTAAAAGGACTAATTAATATTACATTCTCAGCAAGCCAGAAAGTAGAAACATAAATTTTATGGTTTCAACTTTTGAAGCTCTAACATCCACAGGAGCACTTATGATCTGTAAATTCAATATCAAATACCACAGAATCACCGCCCAATGGAATCTGGACTCTAGAGGGTCCTATGCGAATGACACTGATACTATCCATCTTTTCTCTCTCTAATTATTTTCTTCCTTTGAGTGAATGATGTTGGCCATGAGGGTGTGAACTCAGATAATGATTTCTCCCCTCATGTCTTCTTCTGACAATCTCATTCTTGAGTGAACAGATGACCATATATAAGATGAGTTGGGCTTCTGTCTGTTTGAGCAGTCTTTACAGCCTTGCATTGGAAATATCTCCCTAATCATGTGCTTTATTTCATGGGAAGATATTCTGGATGCAAGGTTGCAAGAGGCTGTTGGGACGGTGTGAGCACGGACTTGCTCTGATTGAAGCAGATCTCATATAAGATGACCTTAAGAGCTAAAGCTATGTATCATATCATAATGTGTATAACGAGATCACATCTTCACCCTACAAGGGGCCGCCCCATAACGCCCCACAGCACATCCCCGTCGTGTATTGAGAACATCTCCAGATGATGACATCATCGGTTCTGGTATATCATTGGAAGATGTTCTTAATACGGCGGGAATGTGCTGTGGGGCGGCCCCTTGTGTATAACCTGCCAATTGCTAGCTTAACCTGATCAAAACGATACTAATTAATGTACCCCACCAAAAACAGTCTATGGATATGATCTTTTAGTGATGACTCATTAACCATTAGGATCATCAAATATATATATATATATATATAAACATAGTCCTATATATCTTTCATCTTTGGGCACTTACCTTGGGCGTCAAGTAATACTGGTATGAAGAAGTAGCTGGAGCCAAAAAGAAGAGGAACAAGGAGAAGCAAAGAACCCCATCACTAGCTATCATCTAATTTTCATCAATAATTAATGTATACATATATGGTCACACTGCACTAATATATATCACCCAGAGGCCAGTACATAACTTATCTTCTTCAGTTGTCAAGAGCAAGAAGGGGACACCGTCCCTACTTTAGTCAATTTAACGTTGTTGCATAGAGCTTTAGCTGTTCCCCCTTCTCTCACTAGACTAATGTCTTGCAGGAGAATCGCACTACATGGGTAGGTCTTGCTACAGTTAAAGTTTATAGCAATCGATGAAGCACTTGTTCCTTTGATGTTCTTGTACACCACATCTCTTACTTGCACCGCTGATTTCTGCCAAAACAGCCGAACCCAATCTGTCTTTGTTAGCCTATCATGCAGTAGGTATTGATGGGCTTTATATATAGCACTTTGCGTGCAGGATGGATCGATCTATCAGTAGTTAGAGTCATTACCTGTTCTTTACATGGCTCAGCTCTATCGCAGTAGTTCTGATCTATGATTATTGGATTGAAGACGTTGTTCATGGCAACGTTTTGGAACTTTATGTTGCTTGCACTTCCGGATCCTCCCTGCTCAGATTTGAATTAATGATACATGGTTAGAGAGGAAGTGCAAAGTAATTAATGACACTCAGTTCCGATCCGTTTCTAGTGTCTAGAAATAGTTGACTGTTCAAATTGAAAGTAGAGAAAGAAACATTTGTCACTTGTCACTCGGACAGGACCGGATGGTTGAACCAGTGGTCCAATGAGTTTTAGGTTTCCAGCTATTTGGGGGTTCTTATAGGCTGAATAATCTAACAGACCCATTAACCGGAACACCCTGATCCAGTGAGTTTTCCGGTTTCTTGTCTAGTCTGAGTCGCATTTGTTACAATTCTGGCTCATACCACCTCATTAAATAAAAACCTAACTGTATTTAAGTGTTTAGTCAACTTGACCTGGAAAAATTGAGAGAGAGAGAGAGAGAGAGAGATGGGTTTGACAAATAAAGATGAAGAGTGGAGAACGAGATGAGAGAGGGGGAGATATGGGTTTGACAAATAAAGATAAAGAGTGGAGAACGAGATGAGAGAGGGGGACACAAAAAAAGTAACACAATAAATCGCAAGGGTTTACGGTTGAAAAGGAATTAAAACATGTGAGACTTGACGAAAGGAGTGATCATTATTTTATGAAAGGTAATGGATATATTTGATAATTAATAATATTATAGGTCTTACCTGCCAAGTCTTGATTCTTACTCCATTTGTGGTTCCAGAGAGTTTGGCTCTATTTACTACTACATCCGAAACATGAGCTTCTGAATTGTCATCTCCCAAGCTTCCAATGCTGGACCCACCAAGAAAAATTAAGATCGATGAAGTAAGATTTGAGAAACTATCTATTTAACGAACCTTGAAAGTAGGAATGTTTTAGTTGAAGCTGTATAATATAATGGTGATCTCCAGATTAAGCAAGTTAACAGGTTGGTGTCAAGTAAGAGACCTGATTCCATGTCCTGGTCCACAGGTTATGTCCGTGGCTTCAACAGTTCTAGACCCACTTTCAATTGACATACAATCATCGCCTGCAGCAGATTGTGATTTCAGGTTACATTTAGGAACTGATCAACCTTTTCATTTAATTTGCAAATCATGTAGGAAGCTTGGACGTTGCCATACCTGTTCCAATGACAGAGCTCTTTATTTGGATGTTTTGGGTGTTTGTGATATGAATTCCATCTGTGTTAGGACTTTTCTCTGGTGCAGTTATCATGAGATTGGAAGCTTGGACGTTGGAACATTTCTCAAAGGAAACATGTATCTGCTGTGCATCTTTGATCCTCATATTTTTCAACCCCAAGTTATTGCAATTATAGAAGGTTACAGCCTGTTCAGGACAATTAAGAGAATTGAAGAACCTTAAAAGAATTGTAGCAGAGGAAACGAATTAATGTTGGAGCACAAAAAGATTGATGAAAGTTTAATTTTCAAAACTGAATTTCACCCATGCAGATCAGAAGCAGTTGAACATACCGTTGGTGCTTTCTTGCAAGGCTGCAAAAAATCCAGACAAGAAGTCAAGAAGAGTTAGTCCATTCACCAATATTAAGACAATTTGATTTAATAACTGAAATTGGAGAAGTTGTTTGATTAAGTGCTTACAAGAGTTTTGTTGATTTTGCAGGAAGACTGCCACCATGTCTTCCCATTTCCATTAATGGTTCCACCACCTTCAACCAGTAAATTTTTAATATTCTCAAAAATAAGCCAGTGCCTTCGGTCGTTTTTGTAGTCCAATTGATTGGCAGAAGCTTCAATTGTACCAGAAATCTGGTATATATGTATGTATAAATAAGTAAACAGAGAGTCTTAAATAACTGTGTTTGTAGAAAATTTGGTTTCTGAAGAAAATTAAAGGGTTGGTTAGCTTTTCTTAATTATACCGTTACTGTAACATCTGATTTGCAAGGACCCCAGAAGGTGACAGGCTTTAGAAGATAACTTTTGTCTTGGGGCACTACAAGAGTAGATGCTGATGATGAAGAACAAGCTGCCTTCCAAGCCTTCTTGAATGCCTGAATGGATCGAGCAAATAAGGCAGATAAATTTCACACTAAAAAATAAAAATGAAGGAAAGCCTCAAACTGCATCCAATATATAGCTCATTAAAGAATAAAGATTAATATAATTAATGAGACTTCAAGTTTCAATTTCATCAACATTAATTTGTGATTGAATTATGACACCTACCTCTGAGTCATCTCCTCCATCAGCCTTGGCCCCATAATCATCGACGTTAAACACTTGAGCTGAAGTTGACGGACTACCCACTTTAGCCAAAATCTCGTAACTAAGATTTTCAGGGTCATACTCGTTAAATCTCGCAAACCTATGCTCCAACTCTCCTTCTTGGTCATTGATGATGCCAAAGTATGTAGGATAGGCGCGGTGATCGTAACCAGAGGTTTCATCAATGAAACTAGAGAATGGGTCCTCTTGCAAACTTCTATAAAAGCAGGAAGAAAAGACCCACAGAATGAAAAGTGGGAGTAGGTGTCTCTGTAGAGCCATTATATCTCACTTTTTTAGCTTGTAAAAGATAGAAAAAACAAACTAGGAGATTTGGAAGATTGCTCGGATGTTAGAGGTATGGTGGTGATCCCATGTCATGATGAACTTGTGTATTTATAGAAAAGTGAGCATGTTTGTACAGGAAAGTTGTGAGAGAGAGTGAGAGAGAGAGAGAGAGATTTTTTCTACACAAAATTTTCAGGCTTGGATCCTGTTATCCATGATTCAGAAGTGTGGATTGAGCTACAAGAGACTGAGACGGAAAGATTTCCACACCAGTGGTCGCCAACTTTGTCCCACATTTTCTTCCTCTCTCTCTCCCCTCACAAAGGAAAAAAGAAGGGAAAAAAGAGTTAAAATAAATCAAACATGCATGCAAATTAACCAAATGACATGCATGGATAGATACACTCTTTCATAGTTTATACTTTAACCCAATTATCAACATAGCCTGATGGCCATTCTTCATATATACATACTTGTACATGTACATGCATGTATACATACATATATCCATGCATGAAAACATTCATTATTTGTGTATATGAACATGGGTTTTCTAGACATTAACATATATATGTCAAGAATACATGTTTCTCTATATCCACATGTGGGGTTTGAAAAGATATTATTTATTTTATCTTGTTTGGGATAAATTCTAGGCCATGTATAGGCTAATGGGTGACGTATTTATCTACACATACCCATGGCGTTACAAGGCACACATGCTTATGGGCATGATGTCAACGGGTGTATTTTGGTGGATTGAGTTAGGACTTAGGAATTCTCGCACTGTTTGGGTGATTATCTCATAGAGTAAGAAAGAAGAAGGTGAGTTTATGGTAAGATGGCATTTGCGTGTGCTTTTGGGATGAGAAAGTATTAGCATCACCAAACTTGCCGTGGTGTGTCTGGGAAATAGATGAAGAGAGATGGGTTTGGAGTAGAGTCGTTTGTGACTTAGGTTTGTTGCTCTAAGAGGCCTTGTCTTTGTCACATAATGAATGGTGAGACCTAAGAGGCAAGAGCATCTCCCACTCCTTTGATTGTCTGGATGGTCCTCCTTATTTATTTTTCTCTCTTTTCCTTGTGTCACATGACTGTGGTTGGGTAGTCTTAGGTCTCAAAATAACTACCCATATCAGATGGGATGGCATTGATGGATAGGAATTTTTGGTTTGTACATTTGGGCTTACTAAGCGCATTTGCCACGTGTTCGTTCAGATGATGAATGCGACATTGACACATGGGACTGTCTGAGGGAATTGTGCCGTTGTTATCTCTGGTTTTCGAGGTTACACGTGGCATCTGCATGATCTGATTGTTCTTAATTATTTTTGTTGAATCTATGGGTGATCAAGGCGTATAGAACATATATTGATTAGATATTTGCCTTAGCTAGTGCTGAACTACCTGAATCAGATAACTAATAGTTGGCTAAGAAAATCAATCTCAATTAGTGCTCTCAATTCCCTTTCATTGTTGTGATCTTCAGAACAAAGGATGAAGTATGTGATGAGTGTGGCACACTAGTGTAAGGGCCCAGGCCCATCCATTAAGTCACGGGCTTCAATTTCTTCTCAGGTTTCTAAGGGCCCTATGGAGAACCAAGCTGGCCCAAATTGGATGGGCCTATAAAGCAAGGACAACCATTATTGTTGTTACAAAGATTTGTTCTCAAGTTGCCAAAAAAGGAAGCACATATATAGGGCTCTATGGACGACCAATATTGGCCCAAACTACATGGGCCTAGGCAACCTCCACAACCCATTGCTTCAGCTTGGGCTTGAAGTGCTTTCTAACTCTTGGTCTCTATGTTGTTCCCCTGCACTATTTCAATTGTTCAGACAAGGTAATTATCAATGTTGCTTAGAGACATGGGATTCGAAAACATGCGATCACTTGCAAAAAGCAGAGGAGATAACATCTTTTCATGGAAAAGTTTCTAAACTCCAATTAAGTGGAAATTTGACTAATCTTAATCACACTCTGAAGGGATTGAGTCTTCTATTGCCTTAGAAATGACATAGCCACACCAGAACCGTTTGATAGGTATCAGCTGTATCCATGGGTCCATGTCAGCACTAGGTAGAACTTCCTTGTTGAACACTTACTTTCAAGACTGCTTTGATTATTTATAACTGAATGGCCCAAGAAAATCTACCACCGAAACTAATCAAAAGATAAACCTAATATGGATATGGTTGTCTAATTAGAAGAGTCCAATTAACGGGTCTTGTCTGTATCATGAAAATTACAGAGGCAAAAGGTCACCCAGTTAATAATACATGGACCTGTTTCTGCTTCTGCCACCTAAGTTTTTCTTCAGTAAATGAGTTCGTTAGAAGGTCACTGGGGAAATCCCACTTTATCAAAAGCCATTAAGCATATTTGGTAAAAAGTTCGGGAAGCCAAAAAAAAAATACTTACAAGAGCTGAAAATTTGATTTTCCAGTAAAGATATCTTAGGTAACTTGTCTGAAGAGGCTCAATCAGTGCAGAAGCACCGCCAAACACTCCCTTGGTTGGTTCATTAATGAAGTCTGAGGCTGTATTTCGTTTGGATCCCATATCAACTGCCAATTTTTGGAAACTTCTACTTTAGATGTTGTATTAATTGCCATTGTCAACCTTCCCCTCAACCCCCCTAAAACAATCAACACCAGCAATGTAACTTCTATGGTGATGATGACATGTGAAACTCAAATAAGAGAGAGAGAGAAAGAGCATCTTGTTCACTGGTAATGGTAACAATGATGGATGGTTGAAATCAAGAAGATTACTTGTCAATTGTCACCAACTGGTTTCCATCAATAGTGAACGAGATGCTGATGGTTACTGATAACAAGACTGCCACTCGGCTCTCTCTCCTTTGAATTATAGAGAAGCTCAGCACCGAGGGGAATTTCTCATCTTTGTCATCTACAGCCACGTAAGGTCACAAGAAGTGTACATCTGATCAAGATAGATCCTTGTGGGGGTGGGGTGAAAGATCAAGTGGCCATTGACCAGAGTAGGCTGTCGTTGGGCTTTGAGGCCCTGTTCGAAGAGATGGTCTGTTTAAGACCAAAAAGGTTAAGAAATAACTTTTTTTTTACCTTATTTCAGCATCTTTCCATCAGTTTCACATACAAAGAAGGGAGTCAAATTAAGGGTCATTTTGATAACTGAAATGGCTGAATTGAAAACCCATTGCTTTTAGTGAACTGAAGTTGGATTGATTATACAATACATTGGAAAATTATTTCCACGAAGCCACTTGAGCCGTTATCAAACAAGTCTGTAAGGCACTGTTTGACTGCATGTACTAAGATAATGTATTAAGATGAAGGATTTCCTGAAATTAATTTGCTATTTTTCCATGAAAAGCAAATTCAGCTTCCTGCAGAAAAGTGTGTATTAGTTTATTAGATGTAGGAAACCAAACAGAGGGTTGGTCGTGTTAATTCAAACATCACAACGCCCATACATTTCCCAACCTTTTAGTATGTCGTTCAAGTTTAATCCAAGGCGTACCAGGAAAATAAAAAAAAGGGCAAATTTCTTATGTTTAATTAATTGGTAAATTGTATCCTTATGTCTTAAACTATGGCTATTGTTTTTTACAATAGACATCGTCAGTAAGCGTTAACCGAAAAATTAAAATATCAAATTTATCCTTCACTATTCTTCAAATTTTCAAAACAAAACTCTTCTTTTCATGCCTAAGCCCGATAAGATGTTTACATGCATGTAAGGGGGTTGGGGGTGCTTTGCACTGATCCAGGACGGGGTGTGTGTGCGTGTACGTTTACGTGCGTACGTGTACACACCAATGCACAGTCTTTTCTGTTTCTTCTCTAAACATCCATCTGAGCATCAATCTTTGTAGTTCACTGAGACCTGATAAGTGAATGCACGCCTATCAATGGTCTGTGGGTTGTTTTATCTTGATGATCGATTTGCAATCACCCGGTTGTACTATAGGACTAAGTGGCACAACTCAACCCTCATCTCTGCAAGTTCTCAATTTCACAGTTCTGCAATGCTATAGGTTCGCAAATTGTCAGTTTGAAAAGCGATTATTGATAAGTTTTATTTTGCAAATCGATCATCAAGATAGAAACAGAGGGAGGAGGTATTAGGTACCAACGCTGATATCACGAGGGTCCCTATTCATGACCAGCCCGAAGACACCACCGACGATTCTCAGCCCTATTCAATGTCATGAGTTACAGTCGAAGGTCCCTGTGTGGGGTCAACATAGCCCTGTTCAATGGCACCAGCGCAAGTGTCCGGCACCAATGCCACCGCCAGCGTAGGAGAGTCAACAGAACGGCAAAAATCCCTCGCAACGGCCAAAATCCAAAAATCCCATATGCATCTTGTCCGTCGACGCCTGCAACACAGAATCGCACCGCACCCCTTAATAACGTTATTTCTTGAGAAAGAGAAACTCGACTATTATTCTTTTTTCCTTTATAGTTACATTATATGTTGCTGTCTTTTATTTTATTTGGTTAAAGCATCGAAGGACATAGATGATTCCTATTGGCTAGGATGGGTTCTTGGGAAGATGAGAGAGAGAGGTCGGAGGAGGAAGGGGGTGTCATGTTCTCTATTGCCTCAAAATGAAGGGGATGGGGTCACGGGGGTAATATTAGATTTAAAAAATTTTTGGATAAATTGACTGCACTCCATCTCAAAATTTTAAATTCAACTGCACACACCTACAACAATTCAAAATTATAAACACCTCCACCTATAATATTCATACCCAACAATTGGCATCAATTCGAACTAGCACCTATTCCAGCTGTAGAGTTGATGAGAACGATCTCCCTTAATAATTAGCCTTTTATGTTTATTTTATGCCCAAATGCACTCATAATTCTTATATTTTGGTTTAAGGCACGAAATGAGGCGCTAGGTGAGAAACAAAGCTAATCGGGTCATTTTACACAGTTTCGGCGCCGTGTGGTAGATTGAGCATAACTTTCTCATCCGGAATCTAATTGAGATAATTTAAGATGCGTTGGAAAGATAAGGAAAAATTCTACAACTTTTCTGTTTTGAGTTTGGATAGATTCGGACTGAATCGAGGTCAAAATCGGGTCCGAATTCTCTGCAACTACATTGGTGACGTGTTGAAGACATTCCTTAGCCTTGAAGCTTTCATCCGCGATTTCACGACTCTCCCACTCACACAAGAACTTTGTTTTATCTTATTTTTGAGTCTTTTTTGGATAAGTCAGATTTGTAGATTGACCTAGAGGAATTTTAGGAGATTTTGTAGGCTTCTCTTGGGGGAAGTAGATAAAAGGAGAAAACCCTAGAGGGAAGGCAAGCAGATTGGTAGAAGCCGAACCTCTCTTCTCATCTCTTCTCTTTTCTCAACCCCTCTCTTCTTGATTCTCTGATTTTCTTGGAGTTTTCACCATGACCATGTGTAGCTAAACTCTTGTACTTGGTCGAAGGAAGCAGAAGCCTCAGAATTCCACCAAACTGTGAGATCTAATTTGGTTTTTATTGTTTGATTCATGCTTTGGATGTCGAATGTTCTTCTATGTTTATGTCTATGATTGTTTCGTTTGATTGCTAGGAATGACTATTAGTTTATTATTCGTTACAATATATTGCTATATTAGATATCAAATCCATAATTGTTTGATCCCTCTAATCTGCGAAGCAACTAGGGTTTAATGATTTGTTGCGTCAGAAATTGTTAGATCTTAGGAAGAACACTCGACTGAATTAAATGCAACCGCTTGTGCTTGTGTTGTTTAGCTTCATCGATCTCTAATGTTTAATGTTATTGCTGGATTAAATCTTTAACACTTGTTTAGGGGTTGTTCAGTAGTAAGGGTTAAGAGGATCGCTTGTTTTCCGATTAACTAATATTAGGAAGATGCAGGAAAATAATTCCTATGATGAATATTCAAAGTCTGAATTGATTTATCTTTGCATCGATAAACAGTAGTGAAATTCTGATGGTAGATGTTATCCTAGACCAAGATTCGTTCTTTTGGTTAATTACAGCACTCTAAATTGCCTTGCTTCTCATTTAAATTTTGTCCTCTTTAATTCTGATTTTTTTTTCTTTTAAATCTGGTTTTCATTACATACCCCCCCCCCCCCCCTCCATCTTTGATTCACGTAGCACATAATTCAAGTTAGATACTCTCTGTGGTAACGATCCTTACTCGCACTACTGCATATAACTTTTATGAGTATAGGTTTTATTTTTGGGTGCCTACAACAGCACGCCAAGAATGCTAAGATTTATGAGGTGAATTGACCAATAAAAAACCCCAAAAATTTTTTAAAAGTCATGTGATGTCATGTGTGTGAGTTTTGATGAAATTGATGGAAATGATTCGGGTGAATCCATATCCGACTCAATTATAAACAAATTAATTTCAAATCAAACTTGAATGGCGTGCTGGTACGTGCAAAATTCATTTAATGGGTGCATTGGTGAAACATGCAGAAAAAGGTATGGTATGATCATCTTTGTGTAAAACAACTTGAAAGAATTCTACTTTGGCTGTCTAAAATTTCAGCCACCCAGTATCATCAGGGGTGGACACGAGCCTAGCGGAGCCGAATAATTGAGTATTCGAGCTCAGTTCGGTGGAAAAATGCAAGGCTCGGGGCTCGAGCTCGATTCAAATTAGAAATAGAAGCTTAAGTTCGTCTCGATTCTAAAATGGCTGTATTCAAGCTTGATTCGACTCGAGCTCAATAATGAACCAAGCTTATTTGAATTCGAATTCGAGCTTTCTGAAACACATAGAATTCATGGTTTGCTCCAGATTCAAGAACTTTGTGCTTTGTCTTATCTGAGCCAATTGATCAAGAACTTGATAGGTGAAGGGGCATTTGCACATCATCACATGTGTGCAAATGAAACAAAGATGACAAATTGACAATAAAAAGTCACATAACTATAAAGACTAAAAAAAACCTCAAACCCAGAACAAAATGAGAAGAAGACGAAGAAGAAAAAGCAAACCAAGATCTGTCCCTCTTTCACAATTTGAATAAGTTCTTAGTTCTGATCCTCGTCTTTGTCATGCCTCCGACATCCGTAGTGGATGACTGACTATGAGTGTGCATTAGAAATTAGCACTATGTGGCTATGTGAGGCTGTGGCCTGCGACCTATGGCTACGAGTTTCGACTGCGATCTGTGACTCTGCGAGAGTGAGAAATTGAGAGCTGCAGTGAGAGGCTGAGATTGAGAGATCGAGAGGACAGACTGATAGAGCCACAGAGGAGAGTTGGATTGCGAGAGTGAGAGACTGAGAGTTGTGGTGAGGTCTGAGATCGAGTGGTCTAGGTAGGTTGAATAAGGTAAGGGTTTTTCATTTCTAAAATTGCCACCATGTATAAGGGACCACGATTATAAAATAGTATCACCAATAAAATCTATTAAAAAGATATAAGCTTGTTAGGCAAGCCGAATTTCAGAATGCTCGGGCTCGACTCGATAATTAAACGAATATAATAAGAAGCTCGAATTTGGCTTAAAGCTCGATTTGAGCCGAGCTCGAATGGCTCGTGAAAATCTCGACTCATGTCCACCCCTAATCATCACTCCAACAAGAAATTCAATGTCTAGAATGGTTGAGACCACTACGATATAGGACTGCAAGTCGGGTTAGGTTAGGTTGGGTTGAGGCCAATCCTAAGTTCTAACTCCCAACCCTAACCCTAACCTAACCCGATCTATCCAACCCTATACCTAACTAAATTCCTTCAATCCTAACCCAACCCAATGCAATCCGAAGACAAACTTTGGGTTGGGCTGGACTCGAATTGGGTCCAACTCAACCTTCTTCACATCCCTTAAAATCTCATAGAATTTCTTAATCTCAGATCTTAACTCAACTTTCATTACATATATTAATCCTATGTTTTATTAGTATTTGCTTATTGATGTTTTTATTGGATCTTTAAGTACAAAATTCAGAAAAAAAAAGTATTCGAAATGACTATAATTTATTATGAATTATGACTTATAATAGATATGTTATGGCCAAATATATATATATATATATATATATATATATATATATATATATATATATATATATATATAAAAGTTAGATTCATAAATTTGAACCCTAACCTTAACCCGAACATCAATCCAACCTTCGAACCAACCCTGCCCAAATTACAGCCTTACTGCAATACAACTTAAATGGGGATCGTCAAGAAGATGTTTTATGATCAAATGGATAAAGATCGTTTTTTGAGTTACTTCCACTTTCTGGGTTGTTAGTCTATGCGGAGGGTGACTTGCTTCTGTTTAACAGACAGCTCGAAACAGGTTCGTTTGGCTTTCACATAAGCAGCCGTTTGGCATTAAGCCAATAACCACGGCTACTTATGATTCCTCCAATGGAGGTTTAAATTTTACTCGCAATCATCCATGCATGCACCCATTTTCATCCAAAAGTAGATTGTCGCTGAGGCTAAAGTGGGTCATAGAACTATACTATATAACCGCATACTTAACCATCCCCCCAAACGGCACTGCAAAAGCAAGACACGATAGTCAATAGTGAGGATCAGGATTCACCATTCAGGACCCAGATCCACCAGACATGGAATCCATCTAAGAGAGATTAACAGCATGAGGAAATGATTAGGAGTGCCAAATGGGTGGATTTGGTAAGGGTTGAATATCAATTCACCCTGACCCATTTGATCCATGCATATTGACCCCTTAACCTACGCTCACCCATACTGATCCACCTACCCTTACTTATAAATACAAAATTGGATCAGGATGGCCCGTATACCCGAAATAATAATTTTAAGAGAAACATCTCTCTCAAAGTTGTCACGTGGTAGAAACGGGTCAGGTTGACCCATATACCGAAAATAACAACTTTGTGAGAGGAACATCCCTCAATATTGTCATGTGGCAGAAATGGGTCGGGGCAACCCACATACTTGAAAATAACAATTTTTTAGAGAATAATCTCTCCCAAGGATTCCACGTGAAAGAATTGGGTCGAGTTGACACGTATACCCGAAAAAAAAATGTTTTGACAAATCATCTCTCAAGACTGTCACATGACAAAAAACAGCTTAGGTCAACCCGTATACCTGAAAATGCAAAAATTGTAGATAAATGCGGAAATACAAAAAATGCAAAAATACCAAAAACTTGTAGAAAATTACAAAAAATACCAGAAATTTATAAAAATTGCAGGAAATGCATGAAAAAATAAAAAATGCAGAAATTATGTAGAAAAAAACCAAAAATTGTAGAAAACGCAGAAAAATACCAGAAAATTTCAAAAAAAAGTAAAAAAAATACCAAAGAATTGCAGAAAATACCAAAAATTACAGAAAATTAAAAAATGCATAACTTTTAAAAAAATGCTTTCATAAAAGTACTTTTATACTTTTATAAAAGTACTTCCCTAAAGTATTTTCGTAAATGTGGTCATAAAAGTACTTTTATGCTTTCATAAAAGTACTTTTGTAAAAGTATTTTTATAAAAATACTTCTATAAAGTGCTTTCATGTAAGTACTTTTGTAAAAGTGTTTTTCATAAAATTACTTTATAAAATTATTTTCATGTAAAATTGCATTTGAACATGAAAGTTAATAAAATCTATTTTATTTCATTTATAATCACAAAATGAAATATGACACTGATGGTTTCGATTTATAAGGAGATGTATGCGCTAAGAGACCTGAATTTGAGTCACTTCAAGTCTTCAACTATTGTATTTTTGAAATTTGGTGAATATAAACCCAACCCATCTTGACTCGCACGACCAAACCCACCCTGACACCTCAACCCAACCCTATGACTAACCTTCTAATCAGGCATCATTTTTTCAAAGCTTGGCTCGCCTTGAATTATAACTTCCAGTCTTCTACCCAAATGATAATAGGGATATGGAACATTTCAACAGGCGACACCAATTTAATTATCGATTTGAGCACCAAAAGATAAGAATCATCAGATATAAAGAGATCTCTTGGGCAGATCAATTTGATAGATTATCGATCTTTCTACTTACGAAGATCACTGCCATTGCCTCTCCGGCCATCTAAAATGTTTTCATTTTTTTTTTGCCCTTTTCTTTATGGGAGTAGTGGTTGGGGTGGGTAAACTCCAAAAAAAATATATTAAGCTCCACTATCATCCCTCTGGCCATCACCACTGTCATTGTCTCTCCGTACATCAAAAAATGATCACAATGGCTTTTATACTTTGGTGTATTTCACAAAAACAAGCTTTTGATTTTCAGAAAGTATGTTTTATTAAAAGAAATTCATTTTTGTGAAATTTCTTTCCAGATCTTGTGGGATAAAGAGTTATTACTTGTCTACACAAATTATAAAGTAATGGAAGCGTAGCTTAGACTATTTATTTCAACACAAAATGCAGTAAATTTTTTAGGTTGAAATTTACGAGCTATGTTTTCACCACTTTTACAATGAAAATAAGTTTTCGCTATAAAAGGGGTGGTAATAATAGCTGAAATATTCCAGTCTAAAGAATTTTATGTCCATTTCATGGAGGAACAAAGCCTAATGAAAATAACGCATGCAGGCGTGATTGCTAAGAATGAAGCTTAAGTTGATCATCACCACTTAAATATTACCATTTTTCTGTATCGGTTTTAAACTGTTAATAACCCACAACAACAATATGCTTCCTGTTTTCCCCCACTGCACCACAATGTTTCCCATTCTTCATCATACCACTATGCACCAACTATGAACTACCTGTAACATCATAACCAGGAATAAGATAAGAAATCTGGTTAAGCAGCATAAAAGAAACATTCTGTAACAGAACCACAGAACCATTTCAAGTACAGCATCACATGACAAAGGAGATTCAGAAACAGAGTTTTTTTTTTCTTTGATAAATAACATCAATTCCATTAAAATAATGAATAGATACAAGAAGATCCCCTTAGAGGCGCGAGGAGCAGCCTCTCCAAACAGCAAATACGCAAACTACAACAGAGAAAACATGAATGTTGAAATTAAAACAATAGTTACAATTGTGCCCAGAACAATGTTTCCCTATTTATCCCTTGTTTTGCCAAGACATCAGCAAAAGCATTAGCTGATCTCCCAACCCATTGTACTGTTGTAGACATATTTCTTGTCAGCCATTTGAATTTCTTTAACTCATTTTTGTAGCCCCAAGTGACATCCTCTGGATTATTTAACCAGTCCACCACTGTCTTAGAGTCTCCTTCAATCAGAAACTGCTCCACGCCCACTTCTTTTGCAAGAAATATTCCTTGTATTGCAGCTAGCAGTTCTGCCCGGATAGAGTTCCCAACTCCTAAAGGGCCAGAGTAGATTAAGACAACCTCTCCAGCCTCATTCCTCAGTACACCTCCCATCCCAGAGGGACCCGGGTTACCCTGGCTACTCCCATCAAAATTCAGCTTCAAAGAACCAAGAGGAGGGGAGACCCAGCTAGTCACCGCCTTTCCCTTGTAGGAGGAACAGCTTGCTACCAACTTCCAATCCTTCCAACAATCAGCAAAAGTAAAATGGTTAAATAATTCTAGAGTCTTTAACCAATGTAAAGACCTGGACAAAATGCAGTCCTTTAAGGTTTGACTGCTTCTTCCTTTTTCTTGGAAGATTCTGGCATTCCTTTCTTCTCATACGGTCCATAACAATGCTGCTTGTGAGCAACTCCACATTTTCCTTCCTCTTTTACGGGGCCAAGAGAAGAAAGAAGGGTTAAAGATTGTGCTTACTTCTGCTGGCATATCCCAACTAGACCCAAACAAAGATAGAAGTCAAGCCCAAAGCTCTACAGTGAAACTACAAGATAAAAATAGATGATTACAATACCATGAGATCTGCAAAGAATGCACCAGTTTGGTGAAATACAAAGGACGGGTCTTCTCTTTTGTAGGTTGTCCATCGTGTTTACTTTACCATGCCACACTTCCCAACACAAAGCCATAACCTTGGGGGGGACCGGCCTACACCAGACTTCTTTGAAAGGGAAACTCTGATGAGAGGGAGATTGGCAGAGGAACTTGAAAAAGGAACCACAAGAAAAAGACCCTTTGGGGTGAATGGCCCAAATCCTTTTATCAGGTTTCGAGGGATCCAACCAAACCTTATCAAGGAGACATAGAAGAGTAGACAAAAACTCAATTTCCTCATCCCTTAATCCTCTACGAAAACCAAAATCCCAAGACAAAGTTAGTAAGGATAAATTCAATGGAAGGAATTTTGAGATCACCTCATTTTTATACAAGGAAACAGAGTACAATGAAGAAAAAAGGTCTTTCAAAGAAAGATCTCCAACCCAAATGTCCTCCCAAAACCGAATAGAATTACCTAAACAAGCATCCCAACCACTCTTTGAACATCCATGAATACTCTTCACTACTTCGTGCCAGAGTCTATCCCGCTCCAAAGGCCATCTCCACAACCACTTCCCTAACAAAGCTGAGTTCTTTTTAAGCACATTCCCGAGCCCTAATCCTCCCTCCTCTTTGCTTCTACCCACAACCCCCCACTTAATTAAATGGTCTTTTTTACCTTCTCCTGGTTCCCACAAAAAATCTCTCATCAATTTTTCCTTCTTCGCTTCCCTAGACGGTATCCTAAAGACAGAGAGATAATAGGTAGGTAGATTCATGAGGGTAGCTTTTATCAAAGTGATCCTCTCACCCAAAGAGAGATCATTTTTCTTCCAAACAGCTAGTCTCTTTTCTCACTTCTCCAAGACTAGGGTCCAGAACCTACTCTCCCTAGGGTTTGCTCCCAACAGAAGCCCTAAGTAAGACAAAGGCCAGGAGGAAATGGAGCACTCAAAACAGCCTGCAATTGCCTCAACCTCCTCAAAAACTAAATTTACTCCGGCTATGCATCTTTTTCCTAGATTGATTTTCAAATTAGAGACTCCTTCAAAAACTGTAATCAATTCTTTCAAATTTTCCACCTTCTCACCAAAACCTCCCTCAAAGAAGATCATCAAGTCATCTGCAAACTGAAGGTGAGTGATTGGAATTTGGTTTGTGCCTACTCTCCAACCCCTTATCACATTTTCCCTATCAAACCTAGTGATAATTCGACTAAACACATCAGCTACCAAGGTAAAGAGGAAGGGTGAAAGTGGGTCCCCTTGTCTGATTCCCCTACTAGCTGGAAAAAAATCCCTCACCACCCCGTTTACTAGGATGGAATAGTGACAAGAGCTAATACAACCAGTCATCCACTTCCTCAAAACCTCTAGTAGGAACTGCCAGTCCACCAAATCATAGGCTTTCTCCAGATCAAGCTTACAAACAAAGCCTCTCTGCTTGGACCTCTTCATCTCTTCCACACATTCATTGGCAATCAGAATTTGATCAATTATTTGATGCCCTTGATGAAAGCCCCTTGAGCCTGACTAAAAATGGAGGGGAGGATTTCTTTAATCCTTAAAGACAAGACCTTGGCCAGGATTTTATAAATACTAGTCACCAAACTAATTGGCCTAAAATCTTTAGGATGGAGAGCATCAGCTTTCTTTGGAACTAGGGCCAAGAATGTGGAATTAATGCCTCGACTGACTATATGCTTCTCTGCGAACTCATTAAAAACCTCACAAAGATCATCTTTTATCACCTCCCAACAATCCTGGTAAAAAGCCATTGTAAAACCATATGGTCCTGGAGCTTTGGACCTGTCCATCAAAATCACCGCCTTCCTAATCTCTTCTTCCTCAAAGTTTCTTTCCAACCACCTAACCTGATCTTCCTCCAACCTTGACCAATCAATCCCTTCGATTTCCCTCCTCTCTTCCAAGGGTCTTCTATAAATCGATTTGAAATATTCCACAAACTTCCTAGCAATATCATCCTGGTTAGTGAATTCCTCCCCCCTACCTCTAACTTAGACACAAAATTTTTTCTCCTCCCATTTGCTACATCATGAAAAAACTTAGTATTCCCATCACCTTACTTAATCCATCTATGCCTCGATTTCTGCCTCCAACTTATTTCTTCCCTCAGTAGGACCTCTTCTAGGTCCTTTTTCAACTATCCCCTCAGAACACTCTCCCCCTCCTCCATTCTAGATTGAGCCTCTCTTTCATCCAACTCTTCTATCCTACAGATTAGATTCACTTTTTGCTCCTCAAGTCTTCCAAAATGTTCCTTATTCCAAACTTTTATTTTGGCTCTTATCCTTTGTAGTTTCTTGTGAAATCTTACCCCTTTCCATTTTGTCCCCCTCAATTCCTCATTCCACCAAAACTTTACTTTATTCACAAAATCCGGGTGGGTTAGCCACATGTTTTCAAACCTAAAGGGTCTAGGTCCACTGATAAAATCTTCCACACCTATTCTTATAGGACAATGATCTGAGGTCACCCTAGGCAAAGCTCTAGACACCAAGTTTCCCCAATAGTTCTCCCAGTCAACATTAAAGATAAATCTTTCCAACTTCGACCACAAGGGCACTTCCTGTAAGTCAGACCAAGTAAATCGAGTTTGCACTAGTGGGATCTCCTTTAACTCACAATCAGCAATAAAGCTATTAAACTTTCTCATGCTAGTTGTGATGGTTTGTTGGGAGTTATTAGTTTCTTCAGAAAATCTTATCACATTAAAATCCCCTCCCAAACACCATGGACCTTCCCATAAACCTTGAAATGCATACAGTTCCTCCCACATGTCATTCCTTTCTCTATAATTATTGGGACCATAGACATTAGTTAACAACCAAGTGAAGTCATCCTCTACATTCTTAAATTTGATGGAAACTGAGAATCTCCCTATTAACTCCTCCACTACCTCTACTATATCATCTTTCCAAAGTGTGACAATCCCCCCTAAGGCTCCCCAAGATGGGGCTGAAATCCATCTTACTCCTCTAGACCTCCACACACTCCTCACCCATCTTCTATCCAGCTCTGACAACTTTGTTTCTTGCAACATAACAATGTCAGGTCTTTCCCTTTTAAGTAAGTCCTTAATCACCCTCATTTTCCTTGCACTCCCTAAACCCCTAACATTCCAGTTAACTATCCTCATAGGCACAAACCAATAGAACACCCTCAACCTTAAACCACAACTCCTTACTTCAATCCCTTTCTCCTATCTCCTCTACCACTAAACTCTAAGTTCCCTTCTATGTCACAAATTAATCTTTCCACCTCTGACCTTTTTTTCTTTTCTTTTTTCTTTTTTCCTCCCTCCTCTTATTGAATGTTTCCACTTGTTCACTCCTTTCAGCCTGACCTCCCTCACCAAAAACCTCCACTAATGAGGTCTGAAGTTCTCCTCTAACAGGGTCATCCCCTTCCTTTCCCCTACCCATGACCACTTCATTGAGCCCATCCATATATTCTTCATTTTGTTTAACTCAAACTCTGTGCAAATCAGTCTCCAAGCTTCATCTAATTCTTTACTCTTTTCTTCAAGATTGCCTTCCCCAACTCTCCCTTCTTCCACCTCTAAGCATACTTTTGTCATACATTCTGGATGGGATGCTGGTACATCTGTTTCAGGCATATCACACTGGTTAGTATCCACAAATAAACTGACAATCATACCTGATTGGTTAGGGAGAGCATTCGAGAAGCTAGGACTGGACTATCTGCCATAGACGACCGAGTCTGGTGTCATTTCCTTACAAGGGAACTTTTGTAAAGTGTTCATGGTAAAGTTAACAGCAACACCTAACTTACTCCCTTGAAGACCCGACTCCAGTACTCCCCTTTCTGGTTCATCCTTATCCAAGTTCAATAGAGAGGGTTGAATTTTTCCATTTAAATCCCGAGAGCCCTGAGAGATTACGTTGACTTCCTTAGCTTGAGATAGAAGGAGCTGTCCAGCATTTGCAGCGCCTCCTGTACTTCTTTCTTCCTTGGAATAGTCTGCAACAGTCCCCTCTTCTTCTAAGAACAGAACCTCTGTATTCAAGCTTCCTGTTTCTATCAAGTTTTGTCTTGTGCACGGATCAAGACTACCCAGACTCGAGGCTCCATCTGACTCAAAGTCCTCATCACTACTGCTTTCTTCTCCAGGCCAAACACCAGATTCTAGCCTTTCTAACACAGACCGCTTGTTGCTTCTTGGATTCCGCCTCTCAGGTGACAGCCGATTCAGGTTCTTTGCTGGGATCCACTGCAGGGAGCAACTTGAGTGTTGACGGTTAACATTGTTTATCAGAGGTTCCCTCCCACTGTTCACGTGTTGCATTAAGTGATCATGTGACCTCCCTGTCACATGTGGACTTAAGTGACCATGTGACCTCCCTGTGGTCACGTGTGGACTTAAGTGGTCATGTGACCTTGGCTTCTTAGAAATGGGCTCAAAACTGGGCCCAACTGAATAAGATTTTCTCTCCCTTGGCCCAGGAGAAATAAGAGGGTCCACAAGCTCAGCATTCTTGTCCGACCCCACCTGAATATTAGGCCCACCATTTCGACCCACCCCCAGTTCACCTAGTTTCTTTGTTGGCCCAAAAGTTGGCTTCTTAAAACTTACCTCTTCTTTATTCCCCTCCCCAACCTTGAAACTTTTTGTGGCATGTTCCCAACCACCTGTGAAAAAGATATGTTGCATGTCAGAGGGGTTACTTGTGTTTTAACCCTCTGACTTTCCAAAAACCCTTGTTTTTATGACTCCCCAAAAGCTGTTGGCACATTTTCGTGTAAGACCCAGATTTTTTTGAGACTTCCAATCTGCTTCCTCCACCTGTTCTCCTCCCCCCATTCTTCCTTCCTTCCACAAGCTTGCTTCAATGGAGGAAGCCAACCAGACTGACACGAAAACTCCCTCCACTCTAATCTCCACCTTTCTTGGTATATCTTCAGGCCTCACTCCATTGAGAAGAATAACCGCAGAGTGGAGGTCCCCCCAGTAAGCACCATCCAACCTCCCTTCACAGATGGAATGGAAGCTCTATTATCCTTATCAGAACCCCATCTTCAATCGAGAAGTTCTTGGCATTAGAGAGGGGATTCCATTTGAATGCTGTGACAGTCCCCAGATCAGTCTGGAAGTTGACAGCCGAGAGGTCTACTCTGTTCTCCCCAAAATCAACTACAGCTTTACATTTATCAAAGGGAGTCACAATAAACTCATACTTCAGTTTCAGGTTCAATATTAAATAATCTGCAACTCTCCTCCATTCAACATTCTTCGTCCCGGCCTCTACTATAAATTTGTTCTCCCACTCTTCCTTCTTCGAGTAATCCAAAACCCTGCATTGACCATTGGCTTTTGCTAAGATTAAGTAGATGTTCAAGACTGCTATCAGTCTTGAACCCTAATAGATTTCAGGTTCGAAAAAGGAAAAAAAAAGTATAGAGGAGAGAGGAGAAAGAGTAGAGAGAGAGCAGTAGAACACAAGAATTGAAAGGAAGGACAGAATCTGAATGTTCTGTCGCCGCCACTTCTATTTAGTATTTATAGGTTATGCTAGTTACATGAAAGGACAAATCTGCTCTTGGTATTTACATAACACATAAAACAATATAAAACTAAAATATAAATAACAACTGGAATAACAGATTGACCATCAGCTAACCCTAGGATGATTAGGGTACATTCTACCCTACGGATAGAATGGGGCTTACATCAGTGTTCTCTACACTCCCCCTCAAGTTGGGAATAAATGTTTATCATTCCCAACTTGGATAGATCCGTCTCTAGCTTCTTTCTTGATACGGCTTTAGTGAGGATATATGCTAGTTGCATACTGGATGTAATGTAAGGGAGGCATACTTCTTGAGATGAGACCCTCTCTCGTACAAAATGTCGGTCAACTTCAATGTGTTTGGTTCTGTCATGCTGCACTGAATTATGTGCTATATTAATAGATGCTTGAATATCACAATACAGCATCAGGGGCTTCTCATACTCAATACCCAACTCCTCAAGTAGAGATCTCAGCCATAGGATTTCAGCCACTCCGTTAGCCATTGACCTGTATTCTGCTTCAGCACTAGATCGGGAGACAACACTTTGTTTCTTACTTCTCCAAGAGACCAGATTACCTCCCACAAGAGCACAATATCCTAAAGTAGACCTTCTGTCATCAACACTCCCAGCCCAATCGGCATCCGTATAGACCTCCACCTTCATGTGGTTATTGTTTTTGAACAATATACCCCTACCCGGGCATCTCTTCAAGTATGCTAATATCCTTTCTGCCGCATGAACATAACCTTATCTTCAAGGCAGAGATATAGGAGCTTTCCTACCCGAGTAAGGCAGAGATATAGGAGCTTTCCTACCAATCGCTGGAACATAACCTTATCTTCAAGAGGCTCCCCACTCTTTGCACTAATCCTGTGGTTTTGTTCAATGGGTGTATCCGCAGGCTTGACACCTAACTTTCCAGTTTCTGCCAGCAAATCTAGGACATATTTCCTCTGAGAGATAAAGATCACCTATTTGGATCTAGCAACCTCAATACCCAATGAAGGAGTTGTTTAAGGGACTCAACCTCATGGCTATCATTCCCTATCACCACAATATCATCAACATATACTACAAGTAGTGTCAAGGAGGACTCTACCCTCTTGATGAATAGAGTATGATCTGACTGGGCCTGTACGTAACCGAACTTCACAAGGGCTAGTCTAAATCCATCGAACTAAACCCTAGGTGACTACTTCAAACCATACAAAGCCTTGTTGAGCCGGCAAACCTTCTTACCTGTTTCTGCATCATAGAATCCAGGAGGCAAACGCATGTAAACCTCTTCCTGCAGGTCTCCATTCAGAAAAGCATTTTTCACGTCCATTTGGTATAAAGGCCAAGTGTGACTTGCTACAAGGAATAATAGGACTCGAATGGTGGTCATCTTGGCTACCGGGGCAAAGATCTTCAAGTAATCTATACCATAAGTCTGGGTGAACCCTTTTGCAACTAACGGAGCTTTATACCTCTCAATGGATTCCATCTGCATTGTGCTTCATGGTAAATACCCATCTGCAGTCAACTGGTTTCTTTCCTTTGGGCAGATCAACTAGCTCCCAGGTGTTATTTTTCAACAGGGCATCCATCTCAACCTGCATTGCATCTTTCCATTCTGGGGCGGACAAGGCTTCTTGCACTGTTCTTGGAATAGGGACATTGGCAATGGAACTAAGGTAGGACCTGTAGGTAGGAGATAAGCGATCATAGGATAAAAACTGGGAAATACAGTGGGCTGTAGATGTGGTACAATGTCGTTTCCCTTTACGGATGGCAATCGGAAGGTCAAGGTCATCTGCAGGAGGTGAAATGGCAACAATAGAGGAAGTCTCTGTGGGCCCTAGGACTATAATACCTGGACTTGGAGCTAGCCTGGACTGCTAATGACCGGGATCAACCTGCCTGCATCGCCTGTGATAGACCCTCAACTCCTAATCCCTCTGACCACCCTCACCATTGCAGCTCTCATCGCCCAATGGAATAGGTAAAGGAACTGCCCCACTCTCACTGCTCTCCCCCTGAACAAAAGGACTCAAACCCCCACTCTCACTGCTCTCCCCCTGAAGAAAATGACTCAAACCCCCACTCTTACTGCTCTCCCCCTGAGGAGAAACCCGAGGATAATAGGGTGTCTCCTCAAAGAAAGTGACATCCATGGAGACAAACTTCCTTCCTGAGACAGGATCATAGCAGCAATAACCCTTTTGAGTTTGTGCATAACCAAGGAAAATGCATTTGGAGGCCTTGGGTTCGAACTTGAGAGTGATGGGGTCCGAGAAGCTGAACAAAGCAGGTACAACCGAATGTTTTAAGGGGAATAGAAAACAACTCCTCACTTGGGTATAGAAGGGAAATATGATATCCCATATCAAGGACCCGGGAAGGAACCCGATTAATAAGATATACCGTCGTGAGGATAGCATCACCCCAGAAGCAAATAGGGACATTGGAGGTAAACATAAGACTTCTGGCCACTTCCAAGATGTGCCTATTCTTCCTTTCTGCAACTCCATTCTACTGAGGTGTATGAGGGCAAGAGCTCCGGTGTATAACCCCATGATTAAGAAGGTAAGATGCCAATGGTTTAGCAAAGTATTCCTTTGCGTTATCAGATCTAAGAACTTTGATCTTGGCATCAAATTGGGTTAGGATCATTTGGTGAAAGTTTTGGGTCAGGGCAGGAACCTCATCTCATGAACGCATGAGATAAACCCAAGAAAAATGGGTATAGTCATCAACAAATAACAAGAAATATCTGTACCCACCCATGGAAGGGATGTGATAGGGCCCCCAAACATCAGTATGCACAATATCAAAAAAATTATTACTCCTTTTATTACTCAATAAATAAGACTTTCTACAATGTTTAGCAAACTCACAACTTTCACACTGCAACCGAGACAACTAAATAGACTCAAATAAAGCAGGAAACAAATGCAGGATAGCTCACACTCTGAGAAACAAAAGACATCTTCTCTACTGACTCTTCCTGACGAGACCTCTCCCCGAGCAAATAGATCCCATTCGTCTCACGGCCAGTCCCAATCACCTTCTTCGTCTCCAAGTCCTGAAAAACACATCGGTCAGGGAAGAAGGTTACTGAGCAGTTCATATGCATGGTAATACTACTGACTGAAAGAATATTAGTATCAAGCTTAGGAACGTGCAAAACAGATGACAGGGAGATAGTATCTAATAACTTAATGTCACCCTTCCCAGAAATAGGGACCAGGGAGCCATCAGCAATAGATACTTTATCCCTACCCGAAGACAAATGGTAAGTGGTAAACAGTGAAGGCAAGCTAGTCATGTGGTCAGATGCACCTGAATCTATTACCCAACAAGATTCAGTAGTACCTGGAGCTGAGGCATGGTAGGCTGAGGCTCGAGTACCTGAATGTACGAAGGTAGATGTGGCAGGAGCTGGTGGTGACTGCGGTGGCTGAGTTGAACTTCCAACTTCCTTTTCTAACTGTATTAGGGCAGCCCGAACTGCAGCTAAGGTCTCTAAAGGTGTTCCTCTTGTGCCACATGAGCATTGCCCTTCTTGCTTCTCAACTTTGTCGGAACCAAGTGAGGATGCAGTTTCCAACATGTTTCTTTTGTATGTTTAGGTTTCTTACAATGTTCACATACCACATCCTTTTTGTCTTCCTTCCTCCTGTCCTTCTCTGAATCACCCCCTGATCTGGGTTTAATAGCTACAAAGGCTGGTGTGAGAGGCTGAGGTTGCATCATAACTTTCCTTCTAGTCTCTTCACTATGTACTAAGGAGTATGCCTGAGAGAGAGTCACACCATCTCTAGTCAAAATTTGTTGCCGCACAATATCATACTCTGAATTTAGGCCCGCCAGAAACTCAAACACCCGGTTTGTCTCGACCTGCTTTCTATATATCTGTGCATCTTTGGGACTCTCCCACTCAAGAGTATCTAAGTGATCAATCTCACGCCACAGAGACTGCAAGGTAGAGAAGTATACTGAAATCGGTTTCTCTCCTTGTTTAAGGTTTTTCACTTCGCATTTCAACTCATATGCTCTGACAACATTAAGGGGTTGGGAATAAGTTTCTTTCATAACATCCCATATCTCCTTAGTTGTCTTTTCCCACAAGTAATTTCGGCTAATATGAGGCTGCATACAATTACACAGCCATGTCATAACCAAGCAGTTTTCTTGGATTCACATGGTATACGTAGGGTCTCCCTTGGGGGGTTCTTTCACATCTCCCAAGAGGTACCCTAATTTACCTCTTCCCCCAATAGCCATCACGGCTGATTGGGCCCATTCCAAATAGTTTGATCCATCAAACTTTATGGTTATAATCTGACCACCTGTCTCAGAAACACTACCATAACTGTTGTTCCCAAAACTGCCTTCTGCCTGATTTTTAAACTCCATCTCGGTCAAGTCTCAAAAACAGCACTTGGACTACCAATCACAATCAAAACAATGTAGGACCAATCTGTATTCATAGTGTATGTGCACAAAACAGGTAGAAATCTGATCTGAAACCAACTAGCAAACACAACAACAATAGTCCGTACAGTTCTCACCCATTAAGAGAGTTCGAAAACCCCAAAAGGATATGAAAAATCAGCTTAGAAGCAGGTCTGATATGCTTGGCAGAATTAGGGTTTTAATCAGTCCTTAAAGAAAACATTTCAGTTGCACATTCCAATCAGTACCGTACAGATAGACTTGTAGTAGGGTTAATATGAAACCCTAAAAGCTGATCAATGCTAACAAAACTTGAGGACAGCTCCAGGTAAATCGCAGGGTTCAGTCTACCATTAGGGCTTGCCGCAAGCTTATTAGGGTTTGCCGCAAGATCACTTTCAAACCCTAGAGTAGGAGAAAAGAACCCTAAGGCAGTTCGGCCCAACAGTAGGGTTTGCTGTAAAACCCTAGAGAATAGAAGGGAGAAAACCCTAGAATGGTTCGGCCGCCCTTTCCAGATAGGTCCAACCTATCCTCTTTGATAGTACTTCTCTTAGAAAATAGATAACTTACAAGAAAAACTGTTCGCTGCCTCCCAAGGTTACCCGAACCCTAGTCTTCTCTGATTCTTCCTGATCACCAACACTCTGCAACCGTGACACGTCTTCAACAGCTGCTAAACCCTCTGGCGATCTCCAAGAATCAGTCCACGAACTCCACTTTCTCAGCTTCCAGCCCTAGGGGATTCTCATGTGGTCGGCTGGACTAGACTCACATGGGAAACCCTAACCTTGCTCTGATACCAAGTAGATGTTCAAGACTGCTATCAGTCTTGAACCCTAATAGATTTCAGGTTCGAAAAAGGAAAAAAGGTATAGAGGAGAGAGGAGAAAGAGTAAAGAGAGAGCAGTAGAACACAAGAATTGAAAGGAATGACAGAATCTGAATGTTCTGCCGCCGCCACTTCTATTTAGTATTTATAGGTTATACTAGTTACATGAAAGGACAAATCTGCCCTTGGTATTTACATAACACATAAAACAATATAAAACTGAAATATAAATAACAACTGGAATAACAGATTGACCATCAGCTAACCCTAGGATGACTAGGGCACATTCTACCCTACGGACAGAGTGGGACCACAGCTGTGGGGCCCACATCAGTGTTCTCTACAGATTACAGATCCCTGCTCCATGCTTCCAGTTAAGGTATCTCTCTCAACCACCCCATCTTCTTTTCCTGAACTCTCCTTTGTTCTTGTTACTCCACGGAGCAAAAATTCCTGAAGCACCTTACGCACATCCCTCCACCCCTGGTTTTGTTTTCCTGCTGGGAAACAAACCAGCTGTTTCTTTCCTCCACCAAAGAACTCAGCCAGAGCTATGTAGCACCCTTTCACATTCTTTCTGCTTTCAACAGTATATTTCTTACCTTCATCAACTGCAAGCTCTTGACTGTTATTTTGCTTACCTTTCAAACTAGCCCCTTCCACAAACTTCTGCAACCATTCCACTACTTTTGTTCCAGACAACAGAACAATAGCCCTCCTTGCTTCCCTTATCTTCAGACTCAGCTTTCCTCTACCTTTCTCTTCCTCAAACAGGAAAACCTTAGCTTCAACCTTCAGATTTCTTCTCCATCTTCCTGCCTCCACGAACCTTTTCTCCATTCCCAAGTCGGGACTTTGTTTTTCCCCTTCTCCTTAGAAACAGAGAATATTAATAGGTCCCACCTAAGCGATGGCAGGGAAAAATTTGTTTTCGAAAATGAATTCAACTGAGCTTTTTACATAAATAATTGGATGGTTGCGGTAGGTTGGGGATGGGTACACATATCATGTTGGTTTCCATGTAGACACTCTCCTAGAGGGCGCATACACTACTAGATCCTGTTCCTCTAGATCTCTCACAAATTAGGTGCACTGAATAAAACCAAATAAACTGGTAAAGAATTTAACGATCTAACAACAGAGAAGAATTTCATTGACTAAATAGGAAATTAATTTTAGATTTCAACCAGTTGGACAAAGTTGAGAAGATGTAGAAATCCCAATCTCTTCCAGTATTACTTCAACAGATTTTTTGGGTAAGGACCTGCAGCAGATCTGATGAGGCTCTATATTTCAATCAGATGCATCAGACGCACAATCTTACATGGTGAGTAATAAAAGAATAATAGACAGCAAAAATAAATAGGAAATAGTGAGTGATAAATAGGAAACCAGATGCACAATCTGATGAGGCTCTATATTTTTCAGGAGTTGATGGGTAAATCTTTACAGAAGCAAGTAAGCATATGATGAGGTCAAAATTTTAATTAGATGGAACAACTCCCACTTGGAATAAACCGCTACCTTGCTGAAACAAAAACCAACTTACCAAGAACCTCCCTATATCTAGGAATAAACCGCTACCTTGCCTATCCAAGACAGTTTGATTCAGACAGCAAAACTTAAACAACACAGTAAAAATAAAATAAAAAATAAAAAATAAAGAAAAAACAATTCCAAAAACTATGATAATAAGAAAGCTCTAGCAACATGGATACCAGGTCTTAAGGCAGCTGGATTGAGGCAAGAAACCTGGGGAGCACCCAGAACTAATTAAAACACTTCAGACAATATGAAAACAGATAAGAATTACTAGGTCAAATGGCTAGATGGTTCATGTAATACCACAATTACAGTTATAATATCCACAACATCCCTCAGAATGCCTACTATCAATCTGGCATGAAATCCCAGTTCCTCAACCTCTGCAACAAGGATGCAAAGGGAACACAGTTCCTCAACTTCTGCAATAAGGTTGCAAAGGGAGCACCAATCTTTCAAGATTTCAAGCAAAGCTCAGATTACTAAATATTTCATCACTGAAATGTGGAGTTTTTTTTTATTTTTTGAAGAGTAAAATGTGTGGAAGTATGATAACATAGGGACTAAGGCAATCATAAACATATATGGCAGATTCAAACCATCTAATGTAGGGGATTCTCTGGATAGTCCACGTGTTTAATCCTCCAGTCTACATCAACCCTATACCCAAGCTCATGATTATGATTGCTCCAATTTTTCCCATAAAGGTCTTATTGTGTACAGATGGTAAGTGTTCTAGGCTGAAATTTGCCCCATGAATAGAGGTTTGCCAGAGGAAATTGCATGTTGCTTTTGACCCCCCCCCCCCCAACTAATTGCCACATTGGGCATTCCTTAATGATTAGATATCTTCATTAAATGATCTAACCATTTAGCGAGATTCCCTAAACAGCTCAGGAAAATAAAGTGTTTATTCATGGAAAATAAAGTGTTTCCACCCAAAAGACCTTGTCATATCTGCAAAATAAGTCTTATTTTTATGGAGAACATTTTAATCTGACACATACTCTAGACAACCTTTTATACATCCTCTTAATAGAAATAGAATTTTTCATGGATCTTAATAGAAAGAGATTTAAAAGCAAACATGTCCTCACGGACCTCACCTCATACCATTCCCTATAACATTAAAACCTATACAACTTAGTTACCAAAACAAAGCTTTAATATCTATTTTAGGCTCACAAGTTCTCTCCTTAAATCTTATTACTAGATAGTTACTAAAACAACAGGGAAAGAACTACCACTACTTAAAGTGGCACTTCAAAATCTGAAGCATTGTGACTAATGTCTGAAACTAATCAGATTAGTAGCCATTCCCACATTCAGTACATTTAAATATACCCCTGAAAGGCTAACTTAAATCTAAGGTTTTGCTCTGATCAACAAGTGATTGTATCACCATGGCACCACCTATGACTTATTAGTGGTGCAAGTATTTTTATAGTTGGGATAAGGCTTGATGATAAGTGTTTTTTATAGTAAAGAAAACTCATTAAAAGGAAAAACTCAAGAATAGATGATAAAATCACCTAGGAAAATAAAAGGAAAGGCACAGCCCCACCAAGGCACCAACAACTCCAACCCCAGAAGCAACATTCAACAGAGTATAATACAACAATGACAAATTTTAGCGGACATTTCTGACATGTTTTGATTTTTGAAACCATGGAAAAAAACTCAGTGAATAACCCCATTTATTAAAACATATGAAGTGGGCTTGGAAAAGACCCTTGGCATGGCAAGTCAAGATCCACAGCACTAGTAGTTTACAGAAGAAAAGGTTGTATTTGGAGATAATTTATATCTTAAGATATCTAAAACTTGAGATGAGAAAGAAAACCACTATTATACATTCACCTTCGTTTAATATTCAGCATGTATTTGTATTTTGTCTTTACTAACTACTTATTAATCTTTAGAGGATGCACTAATATTGGAAATTTATACTAAGTTGTATTAAACCTTTGGTTTCTCAATTGCTAATTGCAAATTTATTTCCATTGGAATCTTACCATAGCAGCATATTTACATTAAATCAGAAAGATTTTTTCCTTTGATTAGAAAAGGATGAGATTCAATCCCATACAAAATAGCTGTCAGTAATTAAACACAGCTTCTATTAAGAAGTGGCCAAGCCTTCTCACCTTAATAAGTGGTAAAGTGGTCGCATCTTACCATGAGGCTTGGCTAATCCAATGACCTGGTAAACTGACTCAGGGAGATTCATAAGGTTTTCCTACCATGAATAATAAATACAACCAAAGTACCACCTTGGTAAAGTGGTTGCATCTTACCATGAAGCTTGGCCAATCCAATGACCTGGTAAACTGACTCAAGGAGATTCATGAGGTTTTCCCACCATGAATAAAACAACCAAAGTACCACCTTTAATAAGTGGTGAAGTGGTTGCATCTTACGATAAGACTTGGTCAATCCAATGACCCGGTATGCTGACTCAGGGAGATCCATAGATTCATAAGGTTTATTCTGTTTTCACTGTAATATCTAGGAATCCCTCTCCAAGGGATACTTGTAACAGCTTATATTTATCTGATTAATGAAATTATGATTCAATTATCAAAAAAAAAAAAAACAAGAGTTAATGAAAACAGATCATATAGCATAAGAAAATGATGAGCAAGATAAAGAAAAATAATTGGAAAAGTAACATCACCAGAACACTTACCAAAAAAAGTAACATCAAGAAAACAAGAAAGTTATGAGAAGGAAATTAAATCCAATAAGATAAGCTATGAATGAACTTCAAAAATAGAAGGAAATTGTTCACCACTTTGTCTTTTTATTGTTGTAGCCAACAGGGAAATAACTTTTAGCCACCAACTATAGAAAATAGTTCCAACAGCACAATAAAAAACATACATTATTAAGTTCTTAAAGAAGCTAAATGGACATACCCATTTAAGATGGTAAAAACTCCCATTTACATAAGCAGCACGCTATTTTCTGCCAAAATGTGCATGGAATAATTATATGAAGTATCAAAAATAAATTCCAATAACAAATTAACTAAGCAGTAATCTAAATAACCATACTCACTTTGCTCTAACTTTTGTTCGTGTCTTTCTGACAGGATTTTCTGGCTGATGTACATACTGAGTGTTCACTTTCATTTCTTCCAAGGCATTCTTCTCTCCTGATTCAGCTCTATTTCCTGCAGCTTCAATTTTTTGGATCTTCTGCTTCTCCAAGATTTCAAGATTTTTCTCTTCAGTCAGGTTTTTGGTACTTGGTGCTTCATTTGATGCTTCATCAGCCTTGTCTTCCACATTAATTTCTCCACTTACAACCTTTTCCCTGGCTTTGCCAGCAAGTACATCAACCTCCATATCTAAAACTGTGGTTTTTGACTTCACATCATCATTGTTGTTTCCACCTGAAGATTTTGAGACACCGTCTTTTGCTTCCTTCACTGCCAGTTTTTTCTTTACATTAGCCAGCTTCTTCAATGGTTCAGTTTCACCCACCTTAAGCAGATCTGCTTTCACAATATTCCCACTTACCTTACCAACATTGGAATCTTTTTCATCAAAGTTGCTTTCTGGTTTGGATGCTTTCACTTCATCAGATATTCCATTGGCTTTCTCAGATGGTACTTCTGAATTAAATACAACTTCATCAGGATTTTTCGGGCACTTGTCTTCCTCGGGTTTTTCCACATTCGTTTCACCATGCACTGATTTCTTCTCAACTTCTTGTGGTATATCCACATCCATACTGGTATCTGGTTTGTCCACGTCCTTCCCAGTATCTTTTGTAGCCGTCGCTCTTGGATGTCTACTTTTTGCAGTTTTTGATGCAACTTTTCTCTTAGTGCCAGTGCACCTTTTCACTGGTTCAGCCCCATCATTATCTTTACTGTTACTAATACCCTTTTCTTTCTCTGGATTATTGATTTCACCAGGCAATCCAATGACCTGGTATCTGCTTTGTCCACTAATGCTTTTAGCATGTGCATCCAACTCCATATCTTTAATCGGGTCATCCATCTTCAAATCCTCAGTACCTTTTCCACTTGGCAAATTCGAACTCCTCTTTTCATATTTTGACTCCATTTTTTGCTTCTTCTGTGCATGCTTTATAGGTTCAGCAGTATCACTAACCTTAAGCCCTCCTTTTTTTGTCTTTATTCTGACCCCATCACCATATGAACCCATTCCTTTCTTCTCATTGAGCTCAGTTTTGGACAATAGGGTGAAAGCCTCACTAGGTGAAACCTCAAGCTCAAACCTCTCTTTCTTCAAATCCAATTCCTCCTTATCACCATCATCATAGAAAATCTTGTGGAGCTTATTCCCATTATCAAACGATTTGATGCGCCCAATAAACCATCTTCTTGATCCAGACCAGAAAATCTTCACTCTCTTCCCAACTATCCTGTCAAAGTCACTCTCACTCAACACAACTTTCTGAAAGGAAGGCACATCTTTTCTTGGCCGTAGCCTAGATGTGCCTTTCTCTAATGACAACAAGAATGATGATGCTATTTCAGCATCTGCACCTCGTTTACTTCTTCTTGTTGGAGTCTTTGCTACCTCCACGTTCTCCACCTTGGGAACATATTCCCTTACAGAACTTTCAGACTTACCAACCTTAGAATTATCAACTAAACTGCTTTTTCCTGTCATGGACTTATTTCTCTTGGCCTCTTTAACTACACCTTTACTTGTCATTTTGCCCCCATTATCTCCCCCTGGAGCATTTTTACCCTTCATATCACCACCTCCAACACCTGAATCATTCTCCTCCTTGGCATTTAAACTTGCATTTCTCCCCTTAGGCTTATCACTTTCACTATTAGCCTCTTTAACTACACCTTCACCTTTCATTTTGCACCCATTATCTCCCCCTGGAGCATTTTTACCCTTCAAATTATCACCTCCAACACCTAGATCATTCTCTTCCTTGGTATTCACACTTGCATTGCTCCCCTTGGACCTATCACTTTCACTATTATTTCTATCTAAATCCTCAGCAACCTTGTCACCACTCTTCTCATGCTCGATCAATATCTTTTCTTGTGCTTTAGCTTCTGCATCTTCTGTTGTGCTTTTACCACCAGCTCCCTTCTTAACTACCGATCTACCTTTTCTCTTCATCTCTAAAACTCTACACTAATCAAACTTCAAGCCTATCTATCAATAAGCTTCCATATAACCCCAGCAAAGAAAACCAGATAAACCCCCAGTCCTGCAAAGCCCAAAAAAGAGGCAAAAGATACCGTAAGGTTACTCAACAAATTAACTTTTAGGAACATCAAAACCCCAATAGAATTCAAAAATATTCCAAATTCCAAACTCTAGAAAACCCTAAACCTTTAAAGTTTACAGGCCCTTCTTTTTGTTTTTTCTGGCCTGTTTGTACATCCCTCCCCTCTTTTTTTGAATATAAGTTATCTTTCTCTTCAAAATAAATAAATAAAGTTTACAGAATTCACAAACTTATCGCTACAATAAAACCATGAAACTACAGGACTCAATTTTAAAACCATACGAAATAGCTTTCAGTGCTCTACCGAGCAAAGAAAAATGATATTGCCGAAAATCCCAAGTACAACAAAGTTTATAGTAATACTAACCGGGAAAAAAATGAACAGAAATATAGTTCAATACAACCCAAGAAATCCTAATAGAAGAACGCAATCCAAAACCAGAACAAAAACCAAGTTTCTGAATACAACAGACCCCAAACTGAAATGCACAAAAAATAAACCCTAACCTTCAGAAAAAGCTTTCATGCCCACTGGAAACCATTGATGCTACAATCCAAATCCAACTTTCCCTAACAAAAAGAAAATAATAAAAGACAAACAATACATTTGCAAGAAACCCTAGTTTCTAGTTAGTCTCAGCTTGATAAAACACAGAATGAACAAGAAACAAAACCAAAAAAAAAAAAGATTTTTCTGAGTATACCTTCGGACAGCTGCAATTTCCTTTCACTACTTTGGGTTCTGGTATGCCAATCTGCTGTAAGGAACCCAAAGCAAACCATGTCAGCTACAAAAAGGAGCGGGAGCTCTCAGAATGATCGACACGTGGCTAGGGGGTGATTTGACTGTTATAGTAACGTTCTGGTCGTTTCCTTTTTTTGCCGAAATCTGGTAGAGGATGAGGATGAATTGATGAAGGCCTCAGCCAAAGCAGGAATGAATTTAATTTAGTGGGGGGAGTGTTGGCGGGCTTTCTAACCTTGGGACATCCTTGGTATTTCGAAATTTCCGTAGATTGGAACCCTTCTTTTTAAGGGAGTGAACTAGTGAATTCTGAACAAATAGATTAAAAGCTTCCTTTTAATCTAGTTTTCTATCCTGATCATTCACCAAAAATAGAAATTCGGCAATTAACATCAGGAAAATTGGAAAACGATATCAGAGCTTTTCAGAATGAAGTCAAATAAAAAAAAGGAATGGGAAAGTAGCAACAAACAATTAAGAATTATGGCCTTGGACACTTTCCGATTTTAATAGCTCTTAATATTAATGGTAAGATATGTTTTGTAGAAAGTAATAGTCGAATTAGTTAGTTCACATGACTGAAAGTAGATTAGTTGAAATAGTACTTTGCATGATAAAGAAATGGTAAAGTAAAACTTGATTTTGATGAAAGGATTCAGGCTTTTTGAGGCAATGCATTAAAGGATTCAATGCTTGGTAACCTTTTACAATCTTCCTGTGATTAGAGTTGACCCAATCCAATCAACGCAATACTATGAAACAAAGTTTGGGTCTACAATTTGAGCTTCAATTATCAACTGGTTGGTTTTCTGGATCCACATTTTGAGTTTAGATTATGGTAGAGTTGAGACAGGTTTAATCTATTCCAACCTGATTAAGAGGACTCCGGCTCTCCTACCCAGGCCTACCCATAAAACACTATCTCCACATCTCCTGTGCATAATAAGCATATTAACATGTAAGAAAAAGATGCTCTTCATCTGGAGTCTGTATTCAGTCTATCTGAGGTGGGTCAAATCTGACGATTGATAGTTTTATCTCTCATCCTCACAGAGTGCACAGCACATGTACATCTCAGCGTGCATTAGGAACATTTCCCTTCTCACATTCAAGAGAGATTCCTAATACATAGTTGGGATGTGCTATGGGGCACTTGTGGGGAGCGCTCTATGACAAACAGATGTGAATACAAAAAAATTATCTCTAATTTACTTTTGAATGATCAACAGAATAATGACAAAATTAAATGACTCAATAGGAAGTTGTTTTCAAATGCAAACCATGAAAGTTATTTTGAAGTTGTAAAATTGAAAGAAATGCAGAAAGTAGATCAAAGAAGCATGAAAAAAGGTTGAATAATTATAATTTATAACATTGCTTGTTTAAGTTGAATATGTCAGCCTGATGAAACACTTATTTACATGTTCTATTTCTAATAGCACCCATGCAATGGTAAAAACTGTGCTTTGTACATAGTAGGCCAGAATGATGCTTTGGATTTGGTACACAGATAAAGTAAGACAATTAAGGATTATTTTCAAGTTAACAGCAGAAGTTTGTTCCCATACAAAGACTAAACATCTCCCCTCCTTTTGATTGTGTATATGTTTGAACAAAATAATGACACTAATTTTCACACCCATACAAAACTAAAAGCAAATATATATGGGGGAATATATATATATATATATATATACATAAACTGTGATAGCCATTCACATCCTCTTTTTTTCGCTTGAACATGTTTTGCTTCAATTAGAAAATAAGAACTGTCTAGATTTTTTGTTCTATATGCTCTGTTTGGAATGAGTACAAATACATATAAAATAATACAAAATACAAGGTTTTGCATTCTACAAATTTGTATTTGTACAAAATTTGGAAAGAGTGCAAATACAAATATGTTTAATGCAAAAACATTGTGGATGGTATTTCCAAACCTTTTGTATTTTTACAACATTGATGTTTTTGCTTTCATTTGTTTTTGAAATTGCCACATCAGCCATAAATGAAAAGTACATGTTATTGAACTGTGTTTTTTTTTTGAAAAGCAAAAAAAAAAAAAAAACATGTTGGTTTTTATTTCAGAAGACAATACTGATGTTTTTTATAACCAAAAAAAAATGTAATATGCAAATTACATAATTTATGTAGCATTATATTTAAGTAGCCAAATGAAAACATGTTCTTTGAACTAGAAATCTAATAACCTGTTTTAGGTCCCGGTTTTGAAAATAAAAATAAAACATATATAACCAATTAAGAACATGATTTTTGTGTGATCGTTTTAAAAATTAATTTGTTTCCAGACCAGCTGATTTTGCTTTGTTTTTGCCTTTTTAGAACAACTTCTTAAGGAATAAATTTCTACCTACCCATTTATTTATAGTAACAAATTGAATAGTGCAAATATACCTCATACTAAATTTGAGCATTCAACTACAGTATATTCATTAATATTAATTAGATATTAAATATAAATCTCAACCAATCATATTAAAATCTACTTAATTTTCATTGGTTCACTTTTTACAAAGTGTACTTTCACCTTTAAGAATGAATGCTTATCAACCATTAAATCACAGTTTACATAATAAAGAACTTTAACTAAATATACGAAGCATAGGTAAATTTTAGCATTAGAAGATGACGTCTATGTGCCCCCCACCCCCCCCAAAAAAAGGACAATCTTTATTGAATGAAGGGAATGGTAAATAATAATCATTCGATCTAATATGATTATAGTATGTTAAATAACTTTCGGTAGGTGTGAAGGAAATATTTGAGTTTGGACTGAATAAATTTTGAACTCACAAAATTACTGAGACTTTCATGAAAGCTAATTACCCAACTAAACAGCCCCGCAGAATGATAAGTGGATTTGAGATTTGAAAATGGGCATCCCTATATTTTAATAATGCCTTGTGATCTTCTCTTTATCAATGGCATTATTATTGATAATTATGAGAATTTCAGTAGTTATATATTTCCATTTATGAAGGAGAAATTTTGATATTTAATATCTTACAACAGAGGCGAATTAAGATGATCAGTAGTCTTTGATGATGAAGCACACATCTTGATTATCTATTTATTAAAAATTTATTGGGGAAAGGGGATGTGAAGTAGTGAATCTAACTCAAAATAAAACAGGAGACATTCACAAGTCGGCATCAGCAATTAATATCCAACATTTAATTTTAAAGCCTCATTAACTTTCTATACAAAGAAATTAAGCTTAGATTGCAGAAAGAGAGAAGAGAAGAATTGTAGAATTAATGAAAGGCTAATTAATAGATTGAAAAATACTGAGTGGGGCGAACCTGAAGATGATATTCTTAAATTTTGTCATGCTCAAAAAGGCGAATACAGTGTTAAACTATTTTCTTTTTCTTCTTTCTCTCATTTGACACTGACAAGAAGCCTGCAGATGATATGAAAAAACAACACATCGTATATGGAGCAAACAGATACAAATGACAAACTTAAGACTTAATATTTTTGTCAAGTTCAGTGGGCATATCAATGAACAATAAGTACAAACACCTGCGCGCATGTTGTTCTTCTCAAAAGCTAAAATTAGAGATTGACGTACAAGGTACAACCTTATTGATCACTAGCATCAATTAAGTACTCATACTATGTCAAGACTATGATGATTTCAACAACACGGGTGTACTCATCATACTCTGAATGAATTGGAGCAATTTGCGTTCATGATGATATGATGGTGGCATAGATTTGTGTATCTGAACATTAATTTGAAAGTCCTTTGCAGCATATACCACACAAATGCAGTTACTTTCCGACTGTTCATAAGGGCTGGGGAGGTGTGTTCATTTACTGAAATCCTGAAACATTCTCAGAAAACCAGAATGGAATCATTTCGCCCCACATGGTATCCAAATGCGCTAAATTGACAATAGTAGTTCTCTAGTTATAAAAGTAAAAAAATGAAATATCAAAGATAACAAACACAACACCTTTTATTACAAAGAACCAAAGTAGTTCTCTAGTTATTCCATTCTCTCTCTCTCTCTCTCTATCTCTACATACATATATAGTATCAGTTAAACAAAAACAGATACATGCCATCATACATCCATTGCTGACTAACAGACCACCTACATGACCTCCACCTTTTTCTCTAACAGTGATAACATTTTCCTTAATCGTTATTTCCATATCTACTACTTAAACATGGATTCCTACAGGCCATCTATACATCTCTTTGTCTGGGACTGGAAGGTTAAATGTCAGTAGTCCGGTGTTGGAGTCATAATTGAACTCAGTCTCCTTATTTTCTACAATGCATTTCAGTGGACGCTGGGACGAGTAAGCACCAAATCTGCCGCATCCCCTGACTCTGAGAACTATTGTTGCAGTTGGTGACCGGCTTTCACTGAGGCAACTTGCAATCTCAGACTGAACTTCACCATCAAAGAGTTCTGGTTTCTTGTCATCAGTAGCCATCTGGACGTCGAATTGCTCCACAGCTCCACCGGTGTTGAACATATCAAGCAGGCCAATTGGTGCAAAGGAGATGTTGGATGTGATTTCCTACATTACAGAGCAAAGAATTAGCTTTTCCTGACACATACACCAAGTAAGATGAATGATAGAAGTCAGCTCAACCTAAGATGGGATTAGGGTGGGGCTCACCTTGAGGGGGCAGAAGTGGAAAAGTTCAAATTCCAGAACCTTGAGGGTCACTGGCAGTGAAGCACCTTTTGGTAGCCGAACCACCTCCCCTGCAATGCAGAAATGAAATAACTAATATTAATAATTTCTCAAAATAGAAAATAAATGGTGGGTAAGCTACAGATAAACCTTGCTCACCTGATCTATGTGCATACGCGACAACATCACCATTCCAATTGGATCCTGCAACTTGAGAAAGAAGGTCAACATCTGTAGCACACACAGACCCAGTGAGTGTACCAGGAGATGCATCGTGAATGCATGTCTTCTTGGCGATCTTGCACCACCCAGCACCTTGGCAGTTGAAGACACCCACCACACCAGAACATTTGTTCATATTCCAAATTTTGAGCAAGCTGCACATGGTAGATTTCCACACCTTTAGTTTGCTTTTGTTTTAACAAGTATTGGTTAACTGAAATGTTGAATAGCAGTGAATGGTGAAAATGGGATTATGAAAATGTAGAGCAGTAAACCTGGTTCCATCTCTGGCCGGATCAACAAAGAGGCAGTCGCAGGTAGGTCTTCCTGGAAGTTGAGCACGCAGTACTGATCCATCAGGAAGGACCAATTTCCTCAATAGCTCAAAGTTGTGGTTGCCAGGCTTGTCACTGTAAGGTAAATAGTCACAAGGCACCATATACTTCAGGTTCAGTTGAAAAGTTCACAGACAATGAAGTTTTACGTTGCAGCCAAGTTTAGTCTCTTCTGTAGTGAATATACCTGACATAGATTGCGCATCCACCAATGGCTCGAGCTGCACCATGATACTCTGCAGCAGGGTGTAGACTCTGGCACAGTAAAGGGGTTCACTTTGTCAGTACCATGGAGTTGAACCACCTCTAGAACTATTACTTATCAGTTGAGGACTACTAAGTTGACGTTAGTTTTGTTGATAATGGAAGAATTGGACTTATTTATACCATTCAATTTGAAATTTGAAGCAAAAACAAATTAATGAACACTAATAGTAGTATACTTTCAGGACATGTTATGTGATCCATTAGAACTTACATGGAACATATCCCAGTCAGGCTGCATGAGTTCTCCCAGGAAAAGGGTGTTATACGCCACTGATGAGATATGGATGGTGTGAGAAGCAGGGTCCCTAGGGTAGAAGTCATCAGATGCTCTCACAACGGCAGTCTGCTTGGCACTGTATATACCATCGGTATTGTGGCACATGCAAGCAATGCATCCATTATCAGGGAAGTTGCGAGAGATGGAAGCTTCAAGGGCCTGATGATAGCTGCGAGTAAGACTGACACGGCCACCATGACCAGCACCAAGGGTCTCAATGATGTTCTGTACATCAACCTTAACACCATCTACCCCGCATGAAGCCAGGTAGGCATGAAGCTCATTGTAGAAGTTGAAGACCTTCTTTGGGTGTACGAGTCCAAGCCCATGCACAGCGAGGCTATCCATGACAATGTCTGGTTGGTTTCCCAATACTCCTGGTGACTGCACTGGGTATGCCAATGCACTGTCGTAGTGCTCCATGCCTGCAGCAGCTGGCTTCACACCACCCCAGTAACCAGCTAGAGCATGCCAAACATAAACAAATCTGCACAACAGCTCAAGCTCGTTAAGAAGAATATAAAAATTTAAACAAAGTTTTTATACATATATTTACATTATAAGTATGTAATGGCATATCTCCAAAGCCCAGCCGAGGCCCATATAAGCCTTCCCCCAGGTTATATATTTTATGTCTGGATATGGGCTGGACCAGGCCCAGGCCCAGGCCCAGGCTATAGCCCTTATTATAGGTGCTAAACCCGACCCCTACGATCTCACATTCTTGGTCCTTTCTTCCAATTCCAAACAGTGTAATGCTAACAACCTTTGTCGGGCAATCTATATCAAATACTGGTATATCTTTTTTCTTAATAAGTAAGCTTTAAATTTATATTGAAGACTATCAAACACTAGTATATATATATATATTTTTTTTTATAAGTAAACTTTTAAAGACGATAATCAAAAGATAAGTTCAACCAAGCGGGAGCATTCTCCCAAACACTAGTATTTCTCTATAACGCCCAAAGCGCAATTACACTATCCCATTTGTTTTTCATTTGGGCCCTTGCCTTTTACTTTTTCCAATTCAAATGGGAAACTATACCAGTAAGCCGTGAACCACCAAACCACCGGTTGCAGAATGGGAAATTTTCTTTTTTTCTTTCTGGAGTCGGGACAACTAGGAGATAACGTAATAATGCAAAACCCAAAGTCAAAGATAGCTATACGAGGACTCATTAGACATACTAGTGGCCAAACACCCTCTACGCACTCGGCCGGTCAGCCTGTGGACTAAAAAATGTGTAGCCAAACAGAAGAAAACAAAAGAAAAAAAAAAAAATCATGGGGAACTTACTTCACGTTGTGATGTTCCTTAGCTTCCTCCACAACATGCTTTAGGCCGGAGACTTGCTCGCCATTCTTGTCATTCTTTTGGAATTTTGCATTCTCTTTTATTCCTGTTAATCTGCTAGCGAATCTGGCAAGAATCAATTTAGCAGTGAATCTCATATTCTCATAAAAAATTCAAATTATTAGCTAGGAAACAAATTAATTAGTACGAGCATAAAAACAAGAGCCGTGATGTCTTGAATTTATTTCCATGGCTGGCATGACTATGTTGCATTTGGGGGCCGCAATCGCAAGAGAGAAGAAAAAGCTTACTGTGCTCCTTCTTGGACGACGCAATTAACATCATTCTTTACTTCGCTGCCAATTTGTTGCCAACCATCGTCGATGATAAGAAAACGTGGAGGGGTCCCTCCTTCGGACAGGCTGCAATAATTAGGAATCAAGTTGGTCAACAATATTTTTGACACCTATTGTGTTATTTTCCCACTATTAATTATTTTTCTGATTATACCTTGTGAGGCCTTCAACGACTCCCTCAGCTGTAACGTCAGTATAGAAAGCATCCCACGTGCACCAACCGAACCAGTCAAGGAAAGATGGCAACTGAATTGCAATAAGGATATCAATTAGAAGCTCTCTAACCTTGCTCTGTTCCGAAGTAAGAGCCTTGATGGAGTGATCAAAGAAATAGAGAAAAGGAGCTCATACCTTTTTCTTTTCTCGGTGAAGGAAAGTTTGCATGTGTTTTTCCACGGCCCTGTGACATCAAAAGAAAGCTTCGTTAAGAATGAGTACCATATATACAAGGCTTATAACATTATAACAATTACAAAGGCATACACAACAAAACTCAGAAGAGACCATTCTTTATACTGATGGATCCTAGCTATATGCCTAGTGCACATAGATCAGTGTCTTAATAAAACGTTCATGCAAAGTAATAGCAGCACAGAGCTCAAGAACCTCAGCCCAAACTCCTACTGAAGCAGAATGGCTGGCTTTTATCTGGGGAATAAAAGAAATGCATATCAAGTGCCTCCAAATTCGATGTGATGCTATGTATATAGTTCATGTTTTAAATCATCCCTCTAAGCATTGCTTGGAGAGATAAGCTGTACAGGGATGAATTTCTGAACTTGATTAAATACTTCGAGATATGATATGTCATACATGTAAACAGAAATCAGAATGATCTAACTCACACACTAGCTTATAAAGTCTGCAAGGAGGGAATCAATCTGCAATATCAACTACCGCCTCAAGGCTTGGATGTAAATATATTCAGAAATATCCTTCAATGAAGTTTTTATTTGTTGTATTTGCCGACAATAAAACATTATAACAATTGCATTTGAAAGGGCAAAAAAAATAATGAAATTCCCCTTCTAAGTGAAAAAGCTAGTGATTTGGAAGAACAATGAAACGGACTTACTTTACAGCTTGGTTGATGACTTCGAAGGGGTTGGTCCCAGCATGCATGTAAACAAGGTGAAGGCCTTGATTGGTCAGAACAGCATTGTCTCCTGCAAAACAATCACAGCTCAGACACAGAAAATACAGTCGTTCCGGTTCATTCAAACGTCACCCTCTAATTTGTTCTCCAACAGTCCAACTAACTAAATCCTATGGTCTCCATAAATTTGATTCTTATTTGATTGATTGAATTCTTCAACTTCGAATAGTTGTTGTTGTTGTAGGCATGTTATAACAGAGTAAGAAGTGTTACGACAGCTCAACCCTCCCCCAATGTCGTGACGGTTCGTCTAGAATGGATCATGAATTGGATGGGTTCTTGATAGGGCTGTTGACGGGTCGATTCGGTTTGATTTTACTTGATATTATCAACCGAACCAAAAAAGTCGGGTTATCATTAAGAGCAATCGAAACCGACCAACAACTAAAGAAAACCGATTTCTTTTTTCATTTTACCTGAAATCAGTTTAATCGGTTTTAATTAAATCGAACCGTAATTAATGTTTATTTAAAAAGGTCAATTGTTGATTGGCCCAACCTTTAAGGGCTATGCCTACAATTATTGCTAGCCTATAACTATGCAAACTATACCTATAATTACATGTTAGTCGACAGTCCGTCATGGAAAAAATCTGTCAAAATTGTCCTTCGCCAGATTTACTAATGTGTCAATATAGTCAAATAGTCAAATGTATTGGACATGGAATGCAGTGGCTGTAAAACTAAGAAAAGACTAAAATCATTATGCTTTTTAATTTTTCACATATACATGAAAAGTTTTCCATCGGTTCGGATAGGTTTAAAGTCGGATTACAAGGTCAAAAACCGCATCTGAACCAAATTGTCGGGTTCTACCATTTTTTAAACTAAAACCAATCGACTGTTTTTTAGAAATGACAATATTAGGTCGGGTTGGTTCGGTTTGATCGGTTTAATCGATTTACAATATATTACGAACAGCCCTAGTTCTTGAATACTCACCACTCTCGAGGCAAATTTCGATCTCATTCTTCTCGTTGCCTTGGAGAACGGCACGGAACTGGCCTTCCAGGAGAGGGAGGAGGACGGTGTAGATGACTAGGGATTCCTCCTGGTTTCCCCCTTCGACGGTATCTTTGCTTTCTATGAGCATGAACTGGGTCTCCAAGGGAACATCCTTCCCGCAGGTTCCCATTCTCTGAGTCATCCACCATAGCTTGAATCGGAAACAGCACATGAATCGAAAACCCCTATTAAGAATTTGTTAATTAACCGTTAAGTGCACAAGCGTAAATCATATTTTTCGAAGTACAGCATAAAAGAAAGAGACAAGTTATGGGAAGTACTACATAAAAGTACATGTATTGATGCATGAAAAAGAGATCCATTTATAGAGGTATCATAGAGTTTGGGAAATTTTTCACATTCGATTGTTTGGTTGGGAAAATTATCTCTAATAAAAATTACTAATTAATTAATTAACAATATTTATTCCTATTTAATATATTTTTAATGGTTATTATTTAGATATTAATTAATATTTTAATTTTCTTAGTTTATTTTGTAATTAATTAACAACTTTACTATTTTATTATTTATTAGTGATAATTATTAATTTATTAATTAATCAATTAATTCAGTTATTCCATTATTTTATTAAATAATTATTAATTTATTAACTGGTTACAAGTCTAATATTAACTCTTAAAAGTACTTTAAGGAATGTACTTTTTTTATTATGTTAAAAAAGTTTCCTCCTCCTTTCCCACTTGTTTCACAACAAAATGGTGTGATTCCACTTTTCAAAAATTGAGAATTGAAATCCCAACTTTTTCCCATCCCATAGCTCATAACATCTCACAAACCAGACATGGGAAGGATATTTAAGAACATTCCTTTTTTTCTTCCCATAGCACAAACCAAACTGAACCTAATAGACAATGATTCAAATCATAATCTTCTTTTGAAATGATAGGTGAGGCAATGACCAAAATAGCCTTCATGAAGAAAATTTGTACCTATTAAGACTTTAGCATGGGATAATGTGCAATTCTATATCAAAGATTGAAAATGTGGACTTACTCTAAGATACCAATGGGGAAAACATGAAGGCTTTTGCTAGAGGAGGCTGTGGCACCAATGAAAGCACCAGCGAGAAGTCCAGCACCAGTTCCGGGAGTTAGGATGATGTTGTCCGACACACCGGTCAATATGGTTTTCCCATGAACAACCAAGTTCCCATCATTGATGGAGATATTCGGTGTCACCGTCATCTTTGTTTGTTAATATAGGCTTCCAATAAAAACAAATAGCATTAGCATCATACGAACCATCAAAAAGAAAATAGAGAATAAAATTTTCACTATGGAAATCAAAAAAGACCATGTTATTTTCTTTTATTGAAAAACAAACTGCAGCTATCATGGCCCTTTAATGATCTTATTCTTTCATTATCTATACTATATAAAAGATATACATGCTTTAAATTTTGTGTAAGTTATAAAAATTAAATTCAAATATCATATAAAATTAATACTTACTTAAAAAAAATAAATTTAAAATTCAAACTAAAAATGATCATTTACGGGTTGGCCAGACCTACATTATGTTATAAAATATGTAAACTTAATATATCATATATCGAAAATCATAAGCCTCCAATGAACCAAATGACCCACTAGCCGACATGGTCACCAAGCATCTCTTCAAATGTGACATCTTAGAGTCAAACCCATGTAACTATAGGCTCTCCGTGGCAAGGTCAGCACAACTAATGTGCATCTTGCTCAGCAACATGATCACTCTTAATCCAAACTCAGCACAAACCTATTTTGATTAGGATTAAGAATTCAACCACATAGGTTTGGTTAGGGTAATGTGAAAAGATATGGTCTAGGGGTTTTATTCCAAAATTAACATAGCTCTCATATCACATAGACCCCATACCTTCTTCCAACCAAATTAAGAGCAGGGTTTTGTTTCTTTGATAACCCATGCCCTTTCAAAAACTTCCATTCATTTTGCAGGATGAAAATAGTTCCATTCATTTTTATGGTTACGAAGCCTTTGTTTTCTTTTTCTATTCTTTTATTTTTATGTAAAAATTGTTTACTAAGGTCTCATTTGTTTACTAAAACAAGAGAGGGAAGTTGATAGGTATCTATTTTCTATTAACCAATTTTACAGTATTCTTTTAACATTATGTGAATTTCATTTACTCGATAAAACTCATCCACCTATAGCAGGTCGATAAATAACTTTATCACCTACCATAAAAATTTATAAAACATTTTATTTGAAAAATTTATAAACGAACGGGTCAAAGAGTGGGATACCGGGACTATGGAGTGTATTACACTAGCTTTTCAGTATGGAGAGGGAAAAGTGAGCAAAAGCGACTTCAAAAGATAAAAAAAAAAAGGCAAGGCGAACAGAAGGAAAAAAACATGAATATCCTGACCTTGGGCTATTTTCGTTATTGCTGACCAGGCAATGATGAAAAGCGAGCAAAATATAAAAGGGCAAGGCAACCAGAAAAATAAAAAGTGAACCAAATTACTAACAGAAACCTGTTTTCAGATTCGGTAAAGTCGAGCGGAAAGATTGGGAATCTAGTGGGGTGCAAGTCGAAAAGGATTAGATCCAGTTGAGACAACACTAACCGGAACCGTTTTTCAAACCCTAATCCTAACCGAACCCGCCTGTGCACGGGCTAACCCAATTTCTTCACTTCTTTTCATTCTTAAAGAGAGAAAATGTTCTCTCATTTAGAAATAGGCTGATAGGATCAAGATCAACCCGCTAAGGTTAATTACAATGGGGTCGAATAGAAGTTAAATTGAATTTAATTTAAACCACCAAAACCTGAACCCAACTTTCTAACCCAACCCACTTCAACCTTTTCGGGTTTCAGGCCAACCCGGCACGAATAGCCGGGTTTCTTCCCAACAGAGAACTGACTTCATCAAGGGTAAGAAAATTCCAGCTAGTGTACCAGAGGCGGGAGAAGAGAAACAATGATTAGATGGACCTGTTCACGAAAGGAATGATTAAGATCAAAAGTCCACATTCGAGTACGATAGCTTAAAATTACGAACTTTTTATGTTAAAGATCAAGATTCTCGAGATATTATTGTTCAATAAAAATGTTTCCGTTAACAGAGTGATTTTTATTTCAATGTTCAGAGAGGACATTATTTTTCAGTGCAAGACCAGTGTAATCCGTAAGAAGTCCAGATTCCAGAACCCCTGTGTCTGATCTATGAAGAATTAGAGATGGAGTTCAAACTTTTCAACCGAAATCTTCGAACTCGCTCGAGACAGAGAGCCGAAGAGAGTACTAGAGCTCTTCATTAACACAGCAAGTTCACAATCATCGATTTCTATTTCAGTCATCAGATTTACCAATTGATGACATAAAACTCTCCAGAACTACACAGAATTCTCAAGTCGATCATTCGATCATAACATTCGCAACGGCAAAATAATCACCAAGAGTTCACAGAACAATCTAATTTAACTCCAAAAGCAACCAGTCAAAATCTCCAAACCGAACATCAAAAGCACACATCAAATCATTTCAAGCGAAATCACAATCGCCTTGCATTTCTCCACGTAAAGCCTAAAAAATAAACGGAAAGAACACACCTCAGATGTCGATCTTCCAGTTCTCCGTAGCCGATGACTTATTAAACAAGACTCATAAATCCTCCAAGAAATTCACTCAAATCCAAGCCAAAACAATAAATCACAAGCATGGAGGTCTATACTTCAAATATAAACTCACCTTATAACCCTTAAGCCGGAGGTGCAAAGCCTTGTGACTGAGCTTAGATCGACGAACAGAGACAGAGAAGGAGAGAGAATTATTCCAAAAAAAATAACAAAGAAGACAAGAAAAAACAAAGCCAATAAAACACTCAACAGAAGTGCATTCCAAAGAAATGCCTCTTCGTTTGAAGCACAACTCAGTGACGACTGACCATACGAAGGCAGCGAGTTGGAAGCCGAACAACCCCCCCTTATATATTGTCCCAAGCGTTAAACGTCGAGCATCTTTCTTTTCTAAATTATCACAATATGACACGTGGCAAGTAATGAAATTACAGTAAGAAGACAGATTTAGGCAGCAAGAAACAAACGTGTAAGCGACACCATCAACGACAATGTATTGGCGAATACCTATTTCGGTCTAGAAGCAATGTTCCCTGATGCAGGACACGGACTCGTGGTCGTGGCTAACGATGTGCAGTGTAGATGACTTGGCGTATGCAAGTTCGTGTGATGAGATGTACCGAATAATTTTAATCGCATGGGAAGTCGAGCCTCGCAGAATCCCAGTAAATTCCAAAAGTTTAGCGCCAGCTAAAATCTTTTTCAGTATTCACAAGCTGCTCAGACTCAGAAGTCGACTCCGAATCACGTACCGACAATATTAATTGCATCAGAAGTTTAAGGCGATTTGCATCTCACCATATTATAAGTAACACACTTCTGGATTGTTCTTAACCGTCCGATGTACAGATTGTGAACAGATTCTCTATTAGCAAGATTCCAGGTTAAGAGGAAACAGACTTGACGATGCCGATATATCGGATAAGTTTTTAATTGGCTTTTGGTCATGTTGGTTTCCAAAATATTGTGGAACCGCCAAGGCGCCAACGCTTTGTGCCTTTGTGAGTGTCCCTCGTGGGGCCCGGGATGACTGTACGTAGGCCATTCTTTGAAGGACACGTAATAAGTTCAGGGTTCACATGTTTGAGTTGAGACGAAGTAGTCTGCCTTGGCTTTTGAAGTGTATGGAGTAGTCTCCGTAGGTAGACGGAGATCGTAGATTCGTGGAGAGTGGGTAGGTGAACTTGGAGCTAACACGATAGCTCGCAGCTACAGAACAAAATATCTCTGGTACATTCCCACTTAACTTCACATGCTATGTTGCAAATGTGACAATTTCTCTTCACACTCTTCTTGTCGCAAGGAAACTCAAATCCTGAACCAGTTATACAGTTCCACCGTCAGAAGCAAAGTGGATTCTCATCTGACGTTTCAGAGCATTCGTTTTATGCGGGACCCGCATTGATCAAATTAGTAGGACTTTCTATGTAAAGCAGGAGGTGGAGAGCATAATCATTAATCATTTCTTTGAGATTAAAAGGGATTTTTACTGTTAAGTCCACCTTAGAATAGGTCAAATTTTTATTTATTTATATCTCCTCTTATAATTATAAACACCATCCCCTTGTAAACACCATGATATTAATACGATCCTATTGTCGTTGTATTATAAATTCTGACGTGGAGTGAACAACTGAACCATAAAAACCCCTAAAAAAATTAATTAAAGCAATCAATTCTTACCGAAAATGATTGGTTTAAATTGGTTTGTGATTACTACGTTAGGAAAAGAATAATGATTGATGGTTGGCAAATGGGCGGTTGTGATTCAACCAAGGGATCCATGATTTTGACAGCTTTGAATGAATTCTCGGTGTATATTAAATTAAACTTGAGAAAGACGACATCGAGACACATGGATCAAAGAAGGGTGGTGGGAGGGTGGCCCACGTAACTTGTCATCCAAGTCAGATTCTGACATGGCTACCCTGTACAGAACAGACACGTGGGCTTCTAATCGTACGAGTGTGGATAGCTTGATTATTTTATGCAGAAGAAGGGACTATTTGGGAACGAAAGTCCGAAGGTGGGAGGACACGTGTATGGATAGAAGTGGGGGCGGTCTCATCCATCTACCCTTTTGCTTGTTTTTACGGAAAAGTACCAATGCAGATTTCTTATTTACATCGGGGTTATCTCTCATTCTCCCCTTATTCTTACGGAGAAGGAAACACCCGATGCAGAATTCTGAATTCCAGCTCCCTACTATTACCCTTCTCCCCCTATAAACCACATCCAGTCCGTGAATTATTGTCGTGGCCTATTGGGTTCCGTCTAATTATTACCGGTAATTAAATGATTGATGTGGTAGATAAAGATTAGACCCTTCGACTGTGGGACTGACAGCAAGTATGAAGTGTGGGCCCATTGTATGAAAACCGTAGATATTTCGTGTCAGTTTGGGAAATACTAGTTATTTACGTACGTGTTATTATTTAGGGTAAATTATAAAGTCCCTCTGTATTATAGGGTCCACTTCCTGTACTTTGTTTTGCGAGAAAGACCTTGTGCTATAACCGTGAGATAAAAAATCTCGTTAACCGTTAAGATAGATGACAGAATACGTTAAATTATCAAAATACATCACTAAACTTTTCTTTTTTTTTTTTGTCCTTTTTCTTTTAAAATTTATTTAATTTATTATTTTCCCTTTCTTCTCTTCTTTTCCCCTCCCTCACCGTCCTCTCTCATTCTTTCTCTCTTCCAACTCTCATTAACGCCATGAGAAGGGATTCTCTTCTCATCCCCTCCAAACCCAAGCCGCTCTTCTGCCTACAGAGACGCTCTAACCTCGGAGAGTGAGAGGTAGCATCATCATAGCCTACAAGAAACGGTGAGTTAGCGGGAACCCAAATCAGAAACTACAAATTCAGTGAAGATTGCAGAGACAATCTTGTTTGGGACTGGTTCTTATTAACTTATCAGCTGGGCAGCGGGTCTACCCCAACCCAGACCCATTAAAAAGCGAAAAATATTGTATTCGTCTACTAGACAACTGGGTAATATTCTACGGGAAGGGGAAAGATGGGAAGCGGATTGAGCAGTTCAAGCATTCTGAACATGGAATATGAAGATCAGCACCTGGTCCTAGCAATTGGATTCCATTAGTAAGCTTCCGTAATCCTGATAGCTAACACCTGACCCATTTTCTCCGAAGAACAGAGCGAGCGTTGGCCCCTCTAAGTAACAACACTCCCGGCTGGGTTCTTATAACATAATCCAATTCCAGTCTGATCTTGCCTTGTAGTAAGTTTCCGTAGTCCTGATAGCTAAAGCCTGACCCAATTTCTCTGAAGAACAAAGCGAGCGTTGGCCCCTCTTGAGTAACAACACTCCCGGCTGGGTTCTTATAACATGATCCAATTCCAGTCTAATCTTGCCTTGCAGTAAGCTTCCGTAATCCTGATAGCTAACGCCTGACCCAATTTCTCTGAAGAACAGAGCGAGCATTGGCCCCTCTGAGTAACAACACTCCCGGCTAGGTTCTTATAACATGATCCAATTCCAATCTAATCTTGCCTTGCCGTCGTTCTCTCTAAACAAATTAAGCATCGAAATTTACTTTAAACCATAAACCAATGGTGGCTGATGGTAGCCAATAAGCACTCTCCTCTTGTTTCATCTTCGAGGCGAGGAGGAATGCTCGTACCGTTCATGGAATTATGCAAGGGTCTCGGTTCTGATAGCCATAAAGGACAGTCGGAAGTTAACATTCGCTTAGGGTAGAGAGAGAGGAGAGAGAGAGTGTGTGTGAGGTTGGGGAAGATGAACAGTATTTTTCTCATCGTCGAAGGATAGTATAGGGATTAAAAAATATTACAATGGCCTTTTTGGATCGAAGGCTAAGAAGGAGATGTTTGTCTCACGGTCATAGTACATGTTGGGGAGAACGGGGTCACTGTAACTTTAGAGGAGAAGCTCTGAGGTGCATCTGAAGACACCGTCTTTAGAACGTTATCTGTCCCCACTCAGTTTTACTGAGTTTTCTATTGGGTTATACGCAAATTTGTTCCGAGGATACAACAGAGTCTTGGGCGAGAATCTGCAACCAGTAAAGTTGAAGAGTCTCCAAAGAAACCTTCTGTGAGACTGTAGCAGACCGGACAGAGAGAGAGAGAGAGTGAATTTCGAAATTGTGTGTTTTGTAGTCTGATTTATGCTCCTTAAATAATTTGTGAAAAGGTATGAGGAAAAGGTAGGTACTGGTTTAGAAAAGGCACCTTGAACAGTCATAATTTCAAACATTGTGACTGTTGGTGACTATTAACTTTGAATTGTGCCTCTTGATCACACCCGATCGAATCGTGACCGTTGATCTCATCAACGGTGATCAACGATCATCAACACACCAAAACCAGAGCCGCCCATCGCAAGCCACGCGGGTGTGCGCGAAATGCGAGCAAAGTGGCGTGTGCGCGCATTACGCGGTATCAAATCCCCATACTCTCCTCTACTAATTCTAAGGAGTGTAAATCAGCTCCTATTGAAATACTGAAAGCAAAACTTATAATTTTTCAATGTGGGACAAGTTCAAAACTGGGTTTTTGTAAAAGAAAAACTGATTTTTAAATCGTGTAGATGCAATTTCTCATGTAATTGACCAATCAAACCCATTGGATTTAAAACAGTACAGGGGGATCTTTATCGCAAAACAAAGTAGAGGGGGTCTTTGTCACAGACCCCATAGTACGGAGGGTCTTTGTAATTTACCCTATTATTTACGATGCATTGTTGATGTTCTAATCCAACCGTTGTGGTTAAGGGGATGTTCTAAAATCTGAAATATTTTTTTTGAATGGTCTGTGTTTTTTGTATTTTTTTTAGGGAAAATTTCAGATGGGTATCCTATACTTTAGGTCGAGCACTAATTTAGTACCTGAATTTTAAAATAAAAAAATCTAATATCCAAACTTTCATTTTACAACAATTTAAAAGACAAAGAGATCTAAATACCCGCTATTTCAAGTGAACCAGTTACTTCCCATACATGTATGTGCTCGACTTGTGGCAGTGGTGGTCTGGGCGATCTCTCACTATATGTGCTTTGTACATTTATGTGCTCCGTACATGTATGAGCACATCCGATTACTGCGGATGATATTCATGGACGATCTCCGACTTGCAGTTTGGAACTTTCATTTTGAATTTGGCTTGGTCACTGAACGATATCCAAGGATGATATTCACGAAAGCTCCTGTGTCTTTGTTCTGGGTCATCCAATCCATCGGAATCACAAGACCCAAAAGCAGAATCCTTCTCGGCTTCTCCTTCGGATCGACAAGCAGAGGATGAAGTCTCCATCTTGTAGTCAGGTGCTTTAGAGGCAGAGTTGGTAGAAGCCATCCGGGTTTGAACAAATGAACTCGAAGAACCGGGCTTGAAGTCCAACGAGCTACAAGCTCGCTTATCTGCGGGTAATTGATCTACCAGCTCTACTCACTTCTGCCCCTGACTTTCCATTGAATTTAATTCCTAGCTTCAAGGCTAGGAAGAAACGTTTCAATAGAATTCAAATCCTGCACGACTCAAGTTGCAATAAGGAGTTGGAGAATAACCTCGTAAACAAGGATTGCTAATCTGAATAGAACTTTTATATGGTCCAACGATTAAAACCTCAACACAGAACCACCACACCAATGCGAAAAAGCAAATGTAGAAGGAATATATGGAAACTGAAATAAAAATTCATACTTTTCCCATTATTTAAAAGGTCAATCAGATTGATCAAATTGAATCACCTAATCAGGAAACTAGAAGGAAGAAGGACATCAAAAAACAGAGGAGAAAAAAGACACCGATAGAAAATTTGCACCATAGGGGCAACATTAAACAATCATAGAGCCATCGAGAGAGAGAGAGAGAGAGTAAACACATCAGAATCGGCAATCGTCGAAGTAAGAAGAAAAGAAGATAATCGAACAAATAAAGACAATCGACTCCGAGAACATTTTGCAGAACAATCAAACTAAGGCTCCTCCGATCATATTAAGAGAAAGGAAACACCTAAAAAGAAAGTAATTGAGTTCTCAATACCCCAAATTCTTAATCCTCCATTGCCGGGTCTTTTAGGTAGATTTGGTTATTGGGTTCTGTTTTATTTTTTCAGATTATCCTTTGAAACGAAGAAATAGAAACAAAAAGGAGAGAGCTTTTTGTCGTTGGATATTTCAGCTCCTTTGTTTTATCTCTGTAGTAGTGGTTTGATCTTTGATGGAGGTTAATAGTATGGCGGGATGAATGATCTCCGATTTGTCTCCTAGGATGGTTGGGCTGGAGATGCCTTTGCACCAAGCGCAGCAACAGCACCATCCTCACCAATGCCACCAGCAATAGCAGCACCCCCAAATGGTGTCATTTGCAGGTCAAGATGCCAATCATCATTCGTAGTCTCAGTCTATGAAGCAGCATGGATACCCTCCTTATGCCACCAAAGCGAAGCCGCAACAACTAATATTGAGCGACAAGAAGGAGCAAGGACTCGCGGGGGAAGATGGTGGAGCAGACGGGAGAAAGAGGATGTCTAGAAGCTTCTCAATTCTAAGCATCTCTTCTTCAGGGAGATGTGCACCTACCACAACAGCTGTGGCAGTGGTGGTCTGGGAGGTGGAGCTGGCGGTGGCCACCATCCGTCGGAGGTGGCAGCGGAATTGGCAAATCATCAGCAACAACAAATTGCTTCCATTTGTCCGAGGGTCCTTTTGTTATTAGCAACCCGAAAGGCTTAAGAAGGGGGGAGACCGAGGGGTTAAAGATGAGGACTGAAGCGGCCATGAAGAGGAGGAGGATTTCGACAGCGAAGACGACGATGACGAATCTATGGAAAATGGTGGAAGGGGCCATAGTAGTGAGCATGGAGGAGTAGGAGGGGGTGGATGTGAGGAAGAGGAAGAGAACGAGAAGTTGGGTTCGAGGAAGAGGAAAAGGAGAGGAATGTCGACACCACCGCCATTGATACAACACTTGAATAGTGAGATGATGAGCGTGTTTCAGTATAGGTAAAATGGTTTGTATATTTTGATAAAGGTTAGTTTTGGTATTTTGAAAATTTTTAACCCGCACCTGGTATTACGTGATTCTTCTAACTAAGGGTGAGTTAACGCCTGATACTAAATTCTCGCAAAATGAAAGTTTGGGTACTAGATTGTCATGTTTTAAAGTTCGGGTACTAAATTGGCTCTCGACCTAAAGTACAAGTACCTATCAGGAATTTTCCCTTTTTTTAGTAAACCAAAGATTCGTTATAACACCAATTAACACAACAACATCAGAAAAAGAACAGGAGAAAAGAAAAACAAAGAATTCATATTACCTGAACACTTTACTGTTCATTGGGCTGTGGAACCAATGATGAGATTCCACATCAGTAGTAAATTAATGGGTTTATTCTAAAGCATATGCTTTTTTTATCAAAAGCCCACTTGAAACATTTATATAGTATGTAAAATATTGTTATTACATAATATTGTTATTTTAGCTGTTTAAAATTTAATCATGTTATATTTTGTTATTTATATAGTATGTAAAATATTTAAAGTTTTTATTTATTTTAATGTTATTACATAATATTAAATATTTTGTTATATAATTATTTAGCTATTTTAATGTTTTTTTATTAACGATATTTAGTTATTAAAATATTTATATAATGTTTTATTTTTAATGTTAAAATTTTATTATTTGAATAACATTTAAATTGAATAATTCATAAAATTATAATTTATATTGTCACTACATTGTTTCATGATGAATTTTGTAAAAATATAGAATTACTAATAATTTGAATATTATTAAATCTATTATAATTAATTTTTTGTTTTGAATAAATATTTTAAAGTTAGTATATAATTTCTTTATAATATTTAAATAGTTCTGAAATTAATTGAAACTTTCTTTAGATAGATGTAGATAAAAAGTGGGGGAGAGAATAAATAGGAATTAGAGATAGTTTAAGAGATAAATAGGAGTTAGATAAGTTAGGAGATAAATAGGAAATAGAGAGAATTTAGGAGAAAATGGGGAAAAGTGGTGCCACTTGGCTAAGCATTAGAAAAGCAAAATCCCTCTTTCTTTATGGATTTTAGAAATAGTTAAGCCTATGGTATTTCCTTATTGGTTTAATGGGTAATTATGTGGAATTAAAAATAAATAATTCAAGAAAAAAAGAAAATTAGGAAGGGGGTTTGGAGCAAGGAGAGGCATGGTGACGTGAACTATTTTGTTATATTTATATAAATAGATGTATTTGCATTATACATATTTGTATTTGCACTCCTTCCAAATTATGCAAAATAAATACACCAGTTTTCTGTAGGGGTGAGCAAGAAAAATCGAACTGGCCAAAAAACTGACCGAAACCAAACTGAGAGTTTAGTTAACCAAACTAGTCGGCCCATTTTGGTTTGGTATTTAAAAAAAAAAAACCAAAGGTATCGATTTAGTTTTAGTTAACCAAAATAGAAAACCAGCGGTTAACTGACCAACCGGTATACATATATTTATATATAAATATATATATATAATATAATATATTATTTATTATTTATAATATAATATTATATATATATATATTTCTAATAGTTTATTATATATTTTTATAATATATATTGTAAATAATAAAAAACTGACAAATTGAACTGATGGTTAACCAAACCGGTCAACCGATTATAATTATAAAATGCCAAGATCTGAATTTTATAATTATAAAATGTTGGTTGCAAATGCATTAGATTGAAACATTAATGCACCAAATCAATGATAAATTTACATTCAACAACATTATATATAGATATAGTTCATCCCAATGAAACACAAAACTTATGGAGAATTGGAGATGCCACTCTTAACCAATCTCATGTTTCGTAATAACTTAAAACCTATGAAAATAATTACTATTGATGGTTAGAAGTAAACTAAGCTATTATGTTAATTTACTCAATTAACTATTGAATAGCAGAAGTCATTATCTAAGATAACTATTAAATAATTTACATGTAAGCCTAAAAACATTTTCTTCTTACTTTTTAACTAAAAGGAGATAAAGAAATTAGTTTGAAGCAAAATTTATCTACCAACCACTATTAGGCACGTTGATCACCTCCGCACATTTCTCCAAAAATAAAACAATCGAACGATTCATAATGTATCACAGTGTTGCAAACGATTGAGGACATGAGTTGTAGGCCCTACTTAACAACCACACACATGATAACATATAGTCCCAGTGGCCAAATACCCTTATAAGACGTGGGTCCAACTAACAAACATGTCTAGGGCCCATGGAATGAAATTTCTGTATTTTTGTTATAATTTTTCATTTTTTTATATTTTCTATAATTTTTTGTTTTATTCTATAATTTCTATTTTTTTATGTAACTTATGGTTTTCTTTGTTTATTGTAATTTCTATTATTTTTCATCAATTTTTATGATTTTCTACATTTTTTTGTGTATTTCTTTGTTTTTGTAATTTATATTATTTTCTTCATTTTCTATGTTTTTCATAATTATTTTGCATTTTTTATTTTTTCTTCAATTTATGTTATTTTCTACATTTTCTATCTTTATTTGTATATTATGTATTTTTATAGTTATATTTTTCTAGAACTTATATATTATGAAAAAAATTAATGGGTTGGGCAGGTTGGGTTGGGTTGAACCCAAAATGGGTCATTAACGGGTTGATGGGTTAGGTGCCCTCCCAATGGCTTTTTAGAAAAGACAATGGTTATTTTTTTCCAACTACTATCATGCACCCTCATATAGAATTGGGATATGTTGGAAAAAACAAAAAACTAAGCGGTAGAATTGGTATGAAAAATTAGGGTCTTTTGACCACACTAAATGAATCATTCTCATTTTTTTATATATGGTAGTAGATATAAATTCTTATTTTATTCCATAATTTTTGTTCATTTTTTGTAATCCATAGTTTTTCTTTGTTTTTTGTAATTTATGTTTTTTCTTCAATTTTTATGATTATATATATATATATTTAAATTTTCTGTATGTTTCTTTGTTTTTTATAATTTATATTACTTTCTTCATTTTTTGTGTTTTTTCATAAATATTTTGCAATGATAATATATACAATCGGAAAAAATAGAAAGTTGAGAGTAAAGTTGGATAGTAAAATCAGGGTTTTTTGACCAAACCAATTGTAACATTCTCATTTTTTGGTATGGTGTAGATTTGTAATTTATGTTATTTTCTTTAACTTTTATGATTTTCTATATTTTTTGTAAATTTTCTATGTATTTCTTTGTTTTTTGTAATTTATATTATTTCTTCATTTTATGTGATTTTTCATAATTATTTTGCAATGACATATATACAATGGGAAAAAATAGAAAGTGGAGGGTAAAGTTGGAAAGTAAAATTAGGGCGTTTTGACCAAACCAATTGCGACATTCTCAAATTCTTAGTATGGTATAGAAATTTCTATGAATTCTATATTTTTTTTTTTTGTAAATTTTCTATGTATTTCTTTGCTTTTTGTAATTTATATTATTTTCTTCATTTTATGTTTTTCATAATTATTTTGCAATTGCAATATATACAATGGGAAGAAAATAGAAAGTTGAGAGTAAAGTTAGAAAATAAAATCAGGGTGTTTTGACCAAACCAATTGCAACATTCTCATTTCTTTTAGTACTAAATTAATATTAAGCCCATAATAGGATTCTTATTATCTAACTAAAATTAACATTAAATCAATAAGAGGTGTCTTTTGTATTCTTTTCAAGTTTTGGTGTTTAGATGATTTCACGTGCACTATGTTAATCCTAAGTGAGATTCATGAATTTTTAATTTTTATTCTAAATATCAGGGTGAATTTATAGAATAATTGATTGATATATGATTTCAGTGAAAACATAAATAACGATAAATTATTGGTTATGAGATATCCAATCACCATTTAGTAGTCCTTATGTTTCATGTGTGTAATTGATGAGAATTTATGGATGGTTGCAATGAGTTAAATGAAAATAGTAGATAACAACAAAGTCACTACCGTTATGATAAGATCAAATACTTACTTGAATGATAAAAAAACAAAAATATTGGAAAACAAAAATTATTGAGGGTAAAGATGGAAAGTAAAATCGAGATATTCTCATTTTTTATCGTTGAAAAAAGTTTGGTGGACAATGCACAGCCTCATATAAGATAAAAAAAGGAAAATAAAATCAGGCTTTTTAACTAAAAATTAGCATACGGCATCACGAATCATAATAATTAAATAAATTATTGAAAAAACAAATATCATAGAGACTTAAAAATTGTTACCATCCTCAAGAGTATCTTTGAATGATTTGTTTGCTTTAAGCTGGAGGACAGCCGGGTCCAACTTGAAACTCCAAACATCTATATCCAGGTTCATTAGTTTTTTTTTTCCTTTTCCTAATAGTGAGGTGATCCCAGGTCATCACCATACACAATGTACGTCTGAAACGTGGGACCCATGCATATGTAGCTGATGTGGCTTATCATGATTGGCCCAAATCAACAGGGGGTCGGGAGTTCCCATGAAGTATAGAATTATGTTATTCCCAAGTCAAAATTGTCCTCTACATCTCAGGTCATTCAATTCAGCCCATCAGCTTAGGTTCAGTGCTGGTGTCGTTCTCATGGGCTGGACTTCTTGTACCAGTCAAGTGGTAGGTAGAGAACAAATCGCCTGTAACATGATGTTGTGGCTTGACAAATAGTTTGGAGTCGCACATTAGAAGCAGAAACATTCAGACAAAATACACACACACTGTTTTAAGCTGTGTTTGTGAGATTATTGTCTTCCCTTCTTTGATAAATACCTTGGGAAATTCTTATTAGTTTATTAATGAAGTGAATTTAAGAGGTGATCGAAGCCTGAAGGGTGATTATACAAAGAATTGATGTTTAAGGGCTCATCCATATGGCTATGCTAGGTGCAACTTTCTGATTAGTGGATTAATTTGTATAAGAAGTAGCTAGGATGGGTCATGTGACAAGGTAAGGTGGGGTATGGGTGTTACAGTAAATCCCAATCTGACGTCTAAAAAGTTCTCCCTCAACTCAATCTAAGGATTAAAGAATTAATCTATTTAAGAAGCATCTTGCCCTATGGGCTGTGGCTGGCCACCTCCTTTCCCTCATGTATCTTGTTTGGCGATAAGCTTTTTCAACAGATTTGCTGCAGCCATATTATGCCACTATGTCATGCATAGACCGAATGAATCAATTTAATTTGAATAATAATGTTTGACAGAGATATTTGTGGTGGGTAGCTAAAGCTTATAACCATGCTGAGGATTCATATCTCCTCGAACTCAAAGACAAACACAAGTAGTAAAGCAGCTAGGAGCTAGAAAGTAGAAAACTAGATAAGACCTTTGGCTACTGGAGCTGCCTATATATGTGATGGGATCTGCTTCTCACAAATGGATGTCTCACAGGCACATCCACCATGTATTGGAAACATCTTCCGTGAATTATAACTAATAAGTATGGAAGATGTTCCCAATGCATGTGAGGCGTCAAGTATGAGGAGCAGATCTGGTCTCCCTATATATATATATATATATATATATATATATATATTGATTGATTGATTGATTGAAACTGAGGTGGCCAACGAAGCATGGTCTTGTATTTGGTTAATAACATATGGAGCTTGTTGTGACAAAATGTTTGGTGGGTTGTCCATTGCTGACGCTTTCTTACCAAAAGGTTCATTCCATATTTAACAATAAGTGCTTAAAAACAAGTATTTATTCTAATAAATACTTATTTATATTTGGCACCTAATTTTTTAAGTGCTTACTATAAAAAATAAGTACTTATTTCATCTTGGGCGTTTGGTAGCTTTTTCCTCCAATAAGTAATTGTGACTATTTTTTTTTCATTTTCTTTCAATTTTTATGAAAGCACTTTTATAAAAGTATTTTTTATGAAAACATTTTTACGAAAGTATTTTTATAAAAGCACTTCAGTGGAAGTACTTTTATAAATGTATAAAATTCAACTAAGGATAATTTTGAAAAAAATTGAATAAATGCTTGAAAAAAATCTGAAATTTGAACTTAAAAAACAAGTCCTTATTTTTAAAATAAGCACTTATTTTGCGCTTATTACCCAAACACCAATGAGGGCTTAATGGTGTGGTTCAGGCCCAAATAAGCACTTATTTTGAATAGATGCTTATTTTTAAGCACTCCCAAACATGGCCTAACACTAATCAAACTCGCAAAACATTATATCACTTTTATTATGATATGCCCTCTTTTTATTAGTTTATTTTATTAATATATAATATTTTAGTCATTTTCTGTTTAACTTATTTAGAACCAAATTCCATTAGATGAGATCCTAATTTGAATATAAATGAATCAAATTTGGGTCTACTTATACTATAAAATTTTGAATCTATTTATAGCTTTATGCCAAATAATAATAGTCTTCTTGATATTTCCATCACTACCCCATGCATTACCAGATACAAAGTGTGGTATGGGCATGTCAAATTAAATTGCCCATGATGGTGTGTCCATATCAAATTAGATCAACCATGGTGTGATGTGCCCAAATCAAATTTTGAGACAAATCATATGACATTTTGCATGTAGTCATAACGAAGTCAAATGGGCAAGAGAATACCCTCTAAGGAACAAAACTTTCTATCATGATAATCAAATTTTTGAGATAAAAAAATGTATTTAATAAATTATAAATAAGAATAATTTTGGCAATTTCAGAACATATATTTTGAAAGGTAAAGTTAATACTTTTTTTATACAAAAAGTTAATACTTTTATTAAGATTGTGTTTAGTTGCAGTACAAACTTTGTTACTTTTGCTTCAGATTTGACCCTGCATTGTTTGTTTGTGAAAGCAAAATAAGAAATAAAATGGTATGGTCCCACCATATATGCAAGAGAACGGAAGTAGGAGGGTTATTTGTTTGAGAGTGAGGTAGGATAAGGAAGGATGATGGTGTGGCCCTAAAACCTTGGAAGGAGTACCAATACAAATATATAGAGTGCAAAACCTTGTATTCTGTATTATTTTGTATGCATTTATTGTACTCTTTCCAAACTATGGCTCAGTTTAGAAAGAGTACAAATACAAATATATATACGTTGCAAATACATACAAAATACAATGTTTTGCACTCTGCGTTTTTGTATGTACAGTGCAAATACATAAAAAATAATACAAAATATAAGGCTGAGTTTGGAAGGAGTACAAATGCAAAAATGTAGAGTGCAAAACCTTATATTTTGTATTATTTTATATGTATTCATGCTGTACATATTTGCATTTGTACTGCTTCCAAACTGAGCCTAAAGTTTTGCACTCTGCATATTTGTATTTGTGCCCCTTCCATACTAAGTCGTAGTTACAAAAAAGAAAGAGATGCAAAATTGAACCGGGTGTGAAATTTGTATTGGTTCAGGTTTACACTACCATCAAACGCAAAAATGAGGACATAATTTGGTTGATTAGTTTCACTGAGTTATCAAAGATATAGGGTTGGGTTGGGACAAGGTATCACAGTCACAAATAGGGATGCAAATGGATCGGATCGGATTCGAATATGATCCAACACTGTTCATGTCAGATCTGATCCAATCCGAAAATTCGATTGGATTTGATAGGACTCGATCTGAATTCAAATCCTATTGGATCTTTAGATCTAATTTGATCCAACTTGTTTTCTTTAAAAATTAATAAATTATTAAAAATAAAATATATTAATTTAAATAAAGAAAAAATAAAAATACAAGTACTTTTTAATTATTTTCATCATATATATGTTTTTTTATAAAAAAAATAAATAATATAATAAATTTATAAAAATACAATATAAATAATATATTGGATCGGATAGGGGTGATCCAAATCGAATCATGATCCCATCCATTTGCACCCCTAATCCCAGACCGATTATTAATCATGACAAAATTATATATCCAGAGGCTAGAACCTCCTACTAAATAATCAACTCTGTCTGAGTCTATCCTTCGCCCAACCCTGGCCCAGTCCCAGCCCAAAATTTTGCAAAGGCTTGGCCCAACATTTCTCACCTTTCTGGATGGGTCTGGGACCGAAATCCCGAAGCCCAGTCCAACCTTTGCCCAATTATACACACACATACACAAGTAGTCAATCAGATACATAGACGCATGCACGCATATGCAAATTTGTTGGCTTATGCAATTTTGCCAGACCTGATTGACCAATCCAAACCAGGCCGAACCCAAGTATCCAAACCGGGCCCACCCTACTCATTAGCACCCCTACCGAAGATGAAAGATGATTTCCCCAAAGGCAAGAAATTTGTTGACTCCTTTCGTCCACTGCGTATTCGTGAGGATTCTACTCTTTCGCCATCTAAATGAGCTAGGCCGCCTCTGTTCTGCTGATCGACAGAACAATGCATATATTCATGTTTTAAACCAAGTTAACAAGTTAAAAAGGAACGAGTGAGACAACGAGCCAGGCCATTACAACCATTTCTGCATCCATTCTTGAGTTGTTCAGAGGAAGCTCATGGTTTCTGGGTTCACCGTCCGTAAATCTTTTTTGTGAATAAGACAATAAGTAATAGATTTCTCCGCTTACCTCTTCCGACAAAAAACCTTAAAAGCCATTTTTTCTGGGAAAAATGTATCGTTCTTAGTCTCTTCTCTTGCCTGTCATCTGTGACATTTCTCCATTTTTTGTTTGCCGGACACGTTTACCAGTACGTGTCCCACTCGTGAGGGTCGAGAGTCACTTTTCACCAGTAACGTCTCTAAAAACTTTAATACACCTTTTCCTTTTTGGATAAGATGTTCTTATCTCCATGAATGAATTGTCTCCGTAATTATTTCTCCCCATTTGCCTTTTCACTTTTCTTCTACTCTTCTAATCTTCTTTCATGAAAAAAAAAAAAAAGTAAGTTTGCGAATTAAAACTGACCCACAAACTCACGTCCGAATCATTCTAAACCACTAAAGTTGGGGTGAGGCAGGTTTTATTTATTTATAAGTTTTAAATTCAAATGTATTTGGTTGTTACTTGTTACCAATACGAACAAGAATTTCAAGAGTGGAATCTAGCTTTCTACATCAACCAAACCAGTTTTGAATTTAAAACGCAAATATATCAGAAGAACAAATTTACTGTGATTATCAATGAAGAAATGTGTTCACCAAATACCTGCAAAACTGAACTGTTCGGAATGCAAATTGTTTTTCTTTTTTTCTTTTTTTTTTTATTTTTGGTAAGAAGAAAGAAACACCAAGGCTAACACAGACCAGTAAAAGAACAATCCAAAAAATCAGAACTCCCATGGAATAGTCTTCAATCTCAAAAGCTGGTGGAATGACCTTCGATCTGTCTTCCTCACAGAATATGGGCATATGAAACCTGACGATGATACTCTCGATCAATTTGCTTGCAATCTTCTCCACGTGGTATTGCCTTGATCTTGAAGAGCTTTAAAAGTTGTTTTTTGAAGGGATAAATAGACTGTACTCCACCTCGGAATTCTGAATTCTACCCCAGGCCTATAACAATTCAAAATTTTAAACACCTTCACCTAAACACCAATACCTGTCCGTATATTGACATCAATTTCGATCTGGCACCTACCCCAATTATACGGTAAAACTAAGATTTGTGGAGTTGGATCGAACAGTAAAAACCCTTAAAATAAACTTTGATGGCTTAAGAAAAAGATGAAATCGTGCATTTCGATGGATATCTAAGGATCACAAGGGGCATTTGATTAAGACTCACATGGGTCCAGATGGCATCGCCTCAATAACAAATAGCTGAAATGAGGGCTGGCTTGGAACCTAATAAACTAGCAAGTCAACTCCAGGCTTATTCCTTCATTATAGGAGATTCAAAAAAGGGATTTTTACTGTTCAGTCCACCCCCATAAATCTTAGCTCCACCATACAGTTGGGGTAGATGCCAACTCGAAATTAATGCCACAAATCTTAACCTCTGTTTTCGTTTGATGACATCCCTCTGATTCATTTGACAGTTTGTACTCACTTTGGTTTCAATTCAGTGTTTATTATGTTAAATAAACAAATTTATATAGTGGCCTGTGAAGTAGGCAGGATTAAGCTAAATTCTTTCTTTTTTTTTATTCTTTGATAGATCAGTAATGGATCAAGGCTAAGCTAAATTCTGATGTGAAACGGGGTGCACTAGCGCTGGTATGATCAATTGAATACATCACGCCAAACTTTCTTAATGAGAGGAACATAAAATGGAGGAACTCGAAAGGGGAACATCTCTCCGAGTCCAAACGGACTCCGGATCTCCTGTCACAAGAATCCTATCCAATACAGTACCCACTTGAGATGTTCCTAATGTACAGAGCTCGTCCAAACATACTGAATCCAGCTTAAATTGCGACCATTGAAACTTGAAACCGAAAGTATTACTTGCCATTTGTGACCGTTGTAACAGAAATTAACTAACTGGATCCCATTTAGAGTTGCAAAGCTGAGGTTCAATCCCTCCCCCCCCCCATTACGTTACGTCCCCGGACAAGTCACACATCCTACTTTACCCTTTTTCCTTCTCTTCGCCATATTCTAACTTCTAAGCATTAAGCATTTGGTTTGGATTGGTTAAAATGAAAAATAAAAAACAGTATGTACAAATACATAGATGAATCTTCAATGGAAGAGCCGAAAAGGTTGAACATGAACAGAGGAAGGACGACCAGGACAAGTCTACAGCTAAACTTTAAGAAGAAGCTTAACTGATCCTGAAGCCAACAAACCAAAGTCCAAGTTGAGACCACATAAAACTCAAAACACGCCAAAAGAAAAGTAATAGAACTTCAAGTAAAGCGACTAACCAAACAATTCCATGTGCTGTTTCTTTGGCCAACAGTACACATGGGCTGCAGCTATAAGCAGCACCCACACACAATGATTCTTCATTAAAGGGGAGTCTATCAGCCAAATTGATATATTTACAACCACCATAACAAACATTGGGCCTTTTACTCTCTTTTCTCCAGCAGCTCTGCAATTCTCTTAGAAACAAAGAGCTATTTGCTATGTGTAGCCACACACAAACACACCAATCCCCCAATCCTACTCATCCTCTAGATGAAAAAAGAAATAGGAGAAAAATCACAATCAAAGAAATGAACAAAAAATAGAAAAAGAAAAAAAAAGAAAGAATTTTGTAGACTCACCAAAAAGAAAGAAATTTCTTTCCTAGAAAATTTTCACAATTACTTTTGTTTTCCTGTCTCATCTACTCTCAGTTGTAAAGACCCATCCTTCATCAACTTCAAACTCAAACTATTGAACCGTTCTCGTGAATATTGCCTTGATGCTTTCCTCCAATCTGTACCTGCCTTCATCATAGCAGTAAACTCCTCGTAACTAATACGCCCATCCTGCAAGACAATGCAACAGGTATGAATTTGTATTTCTGCATATTATGGATAATAAGAACTAAGAACTGGGCATATAAATATAATTCATGATTTCAAACACCAAGAATTAGAATATGGCTCAAATGGAAAGAATGATGATGATGATGATACAACACCAACCTTGTCTGTGTCTACATCATTAATTATGGCATTAATGACTTCCTCGTTGTTGGCACCTTCTTCATCAGCCAAGGCTTCCCGTAGCTCTTCAATCTCTATATATCCACTCTGATTTTGATCAAAGAAATCAAAGGCTTTCCGCAAGTGCTCATCATTGGCCATCTTTCGTAGGTGAACTGAAACTGCAACAAACTCCCCATAGTCCAAATATCCATCCCTATCTACATCAGCCTGCAGAAAAACAACCAGCTCCATGAAATATGTCAATTGGAAGCAAAGTGATCAATAAAAATACAAATACTCAAATGTGATGATAGAATTTGAAGGGAAGCTTGTTGGTTTGTACACATTAAACTTATAAGAATGACAGCTCATAAGAGGGAAAATTTTGGGGGCTATGACATATTACTTACAGCTTCCATTAGAATCTGAAGATCAGGATCAGGGATCTGCTGGCCAAGTTTTTGCAGACCAACTTTCAGTTGATCAAGGTTTATCTTGCCACAGTTACCAGTGTCCATCATTTGAAATGCCTCCTTTATACCAGCCACTTCCTCTACAGACAAAAACTCAGCCATCACCTGTGTGGGTAAAATGCCAAAGAAGTGTCAGTAATCAATCAAGTTTGTAATATTCTTGGACAACAACCATTAAAGGGTGCCTCACAAATGTTATTTAATACACAAATAGTCATCAATAAGTAATCTAGCCAAAGTTGGAATCCTCACCCTCAAAGCTCTTTTCTTAAGTTTGTTCATTACAGAGAATTGCTTAAGCCTTGCTTTCACAGTCTCACCCAAAGACACATTTGGAGCTTTCTTTGCATTTTGTAACCAAGGATGATCTGCATTCAGAGAGAAGAAAGTTTAATTTGTACATGTTTCCGTCTAGTCCTTACTGGAAAAAGTTCCTATTTTTGCATTCAAACATTAAACTCCATGAGCATAAAATAGTACAAGTTTAAAAGAACTGAACATTACCAAGCACCTCTTGAGCCGTCATCCGCCGCTTTGGATCAGGATCAAGCATCCTTTTCACAAGGTCTTTTGCATTATCAGAAACTTTGGGCCAAGGATCTCTCTTAAAATCTATCACAGAGCGAATAATTGCCTGTGCAACTCCTTGTTCAGTTTCTGCATTAGATACCAGAAGAATCTTCAGAAAGGATAACATCCAAAAATAAGATGTGATGAATGAAAAGAAATCCATAACTTTATAAGTGTGTGGTTGTGTAAATAATTTGGGAACAGATAGAATAGCTTTTAGCCCCATGAAAAAAAAAAGATGCAACTGCTCATTTTTCATTTTCTTTCAAGTTTGTATATTCTAACTCAGGAAATTTCCAAAATGAACTTCATTTACAAACTGATGAATGGATAGACACCTTTGTTGTTTCCAACCTGTATTCCTTCATACAAGCTAGAACAACCTGGCCCCTTAGAAATGGAGAAACCCACCTGCCCAGAAAGGTGGAACCCCACAAAGTAGGATGTATAGGATCACTCCTGCACTCCAGACATCTACTTCAGGGCCATAATTCCGTTTTAGCACCTCTGGAGCCATGTAATAAGGACTTCCTACTATCTCAGTAAACCGTTCACCTGTAGAAAATGACAAAAATTCAACCACAATCCAGGGAAAGAAAAAAAAAATCTCAAGAACAAAATTGTAGCACCTAAAGCAACCAAGTAAATTACACAAAACAGAATAAGAAATGTATTAGTATTTAAAAGGCATTACCAGGTTTAAAGAACACTGACAATCCAAAATCAATTGCCTTCAGGGGTGCTGTTTCCTTTTTGTTTCCAAACAAAAAGTTTTCAGGCTTGAGATCCCTATGCATCACTCCATGCTTATGGCACATCTGGGATGCAATAATGACAAAAACAATTAATTTAGCTCCATTTTACCAAACATGCCAAATACAATTTTCTTAACATTAAGCCGAATGCAGAATTCAGTCTCAAGTTTAAGAAAACAAGAAAATAGTTAGAAGAACCATAAAGACGGTAAAGAGCACTACTTAAACAGGTGAAAAATTAAGAGAGGGTAACAAAGAACAGAACTAGCAACTCAGTTATATTTTTAGCCCATTGAATATTTGGTGATAACACCCAACATGGAATATTGGAGACTCAAGATGAAGATTCAGATACTGTTTCGAGTATCACATCTATTATTTCTGTGAAGGACTGAAAAAGAAATCATAATAAAGCAGCCTTGGGAGTTGCTAATAAACAATTGGCATTGCAAAAATAAATGAGAAGGTTCCAACTAACATGATAGTTTGTTAAAGGTTGTTAGGGGAACAAATAAAACAAAACCAGAGAATAAGGAATAAAGAACATAACTTAGTGGGAATTTTCTGACATGGAATTGTGAATAGCCTGAAGATAACCAGAATTGACTACAGAAGACGTAACAGAAAGACAAAATAAGTCTAAGGTTTCACTTTTTCGCGATGGTATGTGAAGAAAGCAGGAAGAGGTAACTCTTTGAGTAGTTCTAAGTGATGCGATACTAAAGAATGTAGGAAGGATCATTGGAAGACCACAATCAGTTCGGGAAACTACTCAATATAGGCTAAAAGCAGAAAGCATAAAGAGAAAATTACCCAAATGGATTCTATGGAAGGATAGAATATATGAAACCAGTAAAGAGGACCAAAGGATTTTATTTCCTACAAATTAAAAAGTTATTCCTCAAAATAAAACTCATCATTAGCAAGATTAATAGCAATAAACAAACAAAGATTCTATAATAATTAGAAACTCAAGATTCTCCTAAACTAAAATAATCAACAAGAACCTCCTCGGTATTAAAACCGAACATAATTAAATCAAGACCCATGAAGTCCAGGAAAGAAATTGAAAGTCAAACGTGAGATCTAATGCATCTGATACCAATTCATCTAAAAGAGGGTAGTTGAGATCTAACCTGAACAACTTCGACAATAGTTCGAGTAACGACAGCAGCAGCCCGTTCGGTGTAATGTCCCCTGGCGACGATCCGATCAAACAGCTCCCCACCCTCACACAACTCCATCACCAGATGAACGGCATTGTCATCCTCGTATGTGTCCTTCAAGCTCACGATATTTGGGTGCTTAGGCAAATGTTTCATGATTTCTACCTCTCTTCTCACATCTTCGATATCCACTGCTGTTCTCAGCTTCTTTTTTGAAATCGATTTGCAGGCGAATTGTTGCCCTGAAGATTTATCGGTGCAAAGATACGTTATCCCAAATTCTCCCCTCCCAAGCTCGCGACCCAGCTCGTATGTGCTCCCAATGTCGCGACCGGTTGGATCTTTCAAGACCGATAGTTTATTCCCACCTCCGGATGAATAACTCCCTGCATAATCAGCGGAAAACGGGTTCTGTTTTTTCTTCCCCCTTTTCTTGCCCGAAATAGATCCCGTCGTCGTACAACAATTTCCCATCTTTCAAATCCTCAAATTTCCAACTTTTTTGTGATCTTTGAACAGACTTGTTGAAAGTTTGGGACGGATCGATCAAAATCTTCCGAAAATTGTTTCTCTTTCTGCTCCTAGACGAAAAAAATCCAGAACCAAGAAAACCTAACTTGTATTCAACTTGCAAAAATTGATTTTTCCTTTCCAATGTCAAAACATCCAAATCAGGTCAGGACAACGTAGATTCCAACAGAAAAAAATTCAAGAAACTAATCTTCAAATCTCACTTTTTTTTCTCTTTTTCTTGCAGATGGTTTGAAGATCCAGCTATACCGACAAGAACCCAAAATCTTCGCTGAGCTTTGGACGGTTTTGAAGGAAGGAAATGCTAAAGAGAACGAGCAACGGAATGATCTTCCTTTCGCAAGAATTGTTAAAACCTCTTGAATCAACAAAGCAGGACTTGGATTTCGAATTTCAGAAAACCCACAAGATTTATCAATTAACATTCAGAGGAAGAGAAACCTGAAGAAAAACCGAGGTGGGTCAGAAGATAAAATAGCGTCTTGATGGAATGAACGAAGAGTTCAGGAAGAAGAAGAGGATGAAAGGAGGAATACTGGGTGTGAACCCGCCATGGACGAGAGAGGGTCAAAGCTCTTCCGCAGAGTCTTCTCTCTCTCTCTCTCTATCCTCACCCCCGTCTCTTCTCTCTAATCTCTCTTTTGCATACCCAACAATCGAGCTAGAGAGAGAAAAAAAATCGTTATTTCTCTCTCTCTCTCTCTCTGCCTAAATGTCCAACCAAAGCCCGGGATTTTTCGCCTTCTTCTAAAACCGAGGCTTCCTTAATTTCCATAAGAATAAGAAAAACCCCTTGTTTCTCACAAAATTTCATCATGCCACACAACCTTTTATTATTTTATTTACCTTAATACCCTCCTTTTAAATAACAAAAATACCCTCGTCAGTATTGAGTGCAACTCGGTCCAAGTTGGGGAAGGCTGACATCAATTCAGGGGCAAGGAAGGGTAAAGAAAACCAACCCCAAGAACCAATCTGACACTCAATTTGATAATCCAATTCTACCTCAACCCAATATTACAATATGTCAATCTAATCTTCAGCTTAATAAATGCATGAAAAAAATTGCAACATTGTTTTTAATGAAACGGTTTTTAAAATAAATCTTACATACACAAATATATTTTGGTCAATCCGATCATACAATACAGTCTAATGAATATTTTTGATCATTTTGGATTAATTCAGTTTAATGTTTAGATCGTTCAATTTGTTCAAATTCATGTTAATTTAGGAAATGTTTGAAATCATGGACGTTTTTTAAAAAAAGCATGTCTTATCGGATCCATATAGGCATTTCAACAAACACCCATGTACAGCTGATTATTAAAAAAACCGGGCATATCTCAAAATAGGCATTGACCTAAATGACATTATGACATTGTTTTGGATCAGGTGGGATGGTCCATTGACTTGGTTTAAAGCCAACTGACCCAGATGATTGAACCACTGATCCATTTGATCTATGGATCCAACTAAAACCTAAATATTTAAGGCTAAAATCTAGCCTTTGTCAACCTGACCCAAAATTGACTCAACCAACTCAAACCCAACCTAAAATGGAAGGATGGAAACTTGGTTTGGATTGCAATGAGAAAATTACTGTCTTGTTTGATTATAATGACTGCAAACATGAATCTTAAGGCTAAAGGCAACTTATTTTTACATTTGATCATACAAACTTTGCCTCCATTTTGAAGGCAAAAACGGTTGAAAAGGCATGTTTACTTTCAATTTTAATACAAAAACACATTCTAATAAAAAAAAAAAACTTGCAAAACTGTGCCAAGGGTACAAATTCGCATTGGTTGTGCATTGGCACTTGCCAAATGCTAGGAATTATTACATCTCAAAGGGTAGGTACTTAGCATATATTAAATCTTTATTTTCTTGGCAAAAGCATATATAAGTCTAAGCACCATTCTTGTAATCAATCATTTATCATCTATACGGATACTTGAATTGGTTTCCATGCACAAAAAAAAAATGAATAAAATATCTCTAGTTTCATTTTTACTCGTTTATCTTTAGTATGTGCATTTACACCAACGGATATTAAGTTTTTATTTTATGGGCAAGGTAAGATGCAAGTCTAAGTTCCTTTCTTGTCAAGAAATAAGTTGCAACCTTTTTTTCATGGGCTAGAAATAGAGGTAGCCCATTCCTTGCCCATAATGACCCCGCAACCTTGGTAAGGGTGAAATTTGATCTTAATGCTGCATTGGAAATGATGTAAATAACTGTGAATGCAAATATGTAGAGTGTAAAACGATTTATATAAATTGTAAAATTGGGTTAGTTTTACACTGATAGATTTATGTTCTTACCAAACAAACTTTTAGCTGTAATGGATGCAAACATGAATTCCAATAAAGCATATGCTTTTTTTATATCAAAAGCTCACTTGAATGCAAATTTACCTTTTTTTTTATTGACGTACTTTTACATCTTATTATCAATGTAAATATGCATTTGTCAATGAATAAATGTAATGTTGTCAAACACGAACAAAAGTGAACCAGAGTGCAAATTTACCCTGAACTGGGATTTACACCATTTGCATCATTTCCAAATGCAGCGCCTAAGTGTCTACTACAACAGTTAAAAACCTTACCAAGTGAGCTAATTGGCACCTTTACAAGTTATAACCGCTTTGATCTTGATCATAATAGCCTTGTTTGGTATCATTGCCATTTTCACAAGAAACGGCCACACTTTGGAATTTAGGGGCAGAGCCATGGCCCGCGCCCTATGGCCCAGAAATCCCCACTTATATATATATTCACCTCTCTAATTCCCCACTCACTTTAGGTTTTGGCCCCCCTTATAAAAGATTCCTGGCTCCGCCCTTGTTGGAATTCAATAAAGCACTACAAGTTTTGGACATATTTTTATAATATTATTTGGGCCAATTAGGCACCATTAGGCATCACAAAGGTAAAAAGGGGAAAAAAAAAGCTCCCTCCATTGCAAGAAATGTGAAGATGACGTTTTATCAAAAGTTATTTTCATATAACCCAAGTAGACTTGTTCATGGGTCGGGCCGGGCTTTCACTTGTCATTAAGGGAAATATGCTAGGCCCGAGCCCGAGCCTGGCCTGACCAACGGGCCTATAACTTGGGCCCGAGCCCGAGCCTGAGCCCGAAGCCCGATCTAATAAAAAAAAAAACAATTTTCCCTATTCAAATTAGAATTAAATATTCATATAGTTTTTTTTTCCTATTTAAATGAACAATGGGCCTACAAGATGGTTTTTTTCCCCTTTCTTTTATATTTTAAAACACAGTTTTACATTCTTAAATCAAAAAATTTATTCAAATGGACATAATCACATTACTCACTTTAAGTCTAATATTAGGTCGGGCCGGGCTATTTTGACAAAACCCGAGCCCAGCTCAAATTTATTGCAGGCCGGACTTTTTGGCCCGAATTTAAGCCCACGGGCCTATAACCACGTTCAAGCCCGGCCCATGAACAGGTCTAAACCCAAGGTATAAGTGTTGCTTGAAATGATTTGAAAATGCTTAAAAATGCTTAATGGAGGAAACACCTTGAGAAATAGCAATACTAAACACATAGAAAGTGTGATTAAAATAGTGTACATTAAACATCATTTAAGGCATGAATAGGAGTTCAAATTGCTTATTGTTCTGATAGAAAATAACACTTTAAAAGGGGTGTTCCACAACAAGGTTGGTCTTCAGTTTTGTTTTTGAAAACGAATATATTGTTTTTAAAGACATGACGTTTTTATTTTTAAAAGCAAAACCAACTATGATGTTGTGGCCTCTAAATCTTTCCTCCAAAGAACAACAAATACAACAGGCTGGTGTGACATGTGATGATTGACTCAATATCCTCTTGTTCCTTAAAGACTGTCTTTGGCTTGAAAGAAAAGGTAGGGGAACCCATACAAACCCTTCATTTTTTCTAGAGGTGTTAATGGACTGGATTTGAGTTGGACCCCATCGGAATTAAAATCAATTTGAATGGATTTGATGGATCAATAAAGCATATTAGATTGGACGGACCAGACTTAATAGTCCAAAATATTCATTGGATTGGACTGAACGTCATCCATTTATAATGGATTTATATTAGATTGGGTTGGATTAAACCAATATCCAGTTCATTAACATTTAAGATAAAGAATAGAGTAATGATGGATCAGGTTTGGGTTGGACCCAATCTAAATTAAAATCAATTTGAACAGTTTCAAGTTTCAACAGTACGGGCATTGAACTGGACTAACCCAAAATATTTAATAGATTAAATTGGATCTGATCCATCTGTAATGGATTCGATAATTCATACTGGGTGGGATTAGATTAAACCAATATCCAATCCATTAACAACTCTACCTTTCCTTGCCTTTTTCTTTGTAAAGGATTCCATGTTTAGTGCGAGAGAGTTTGTTTGGCCATATTTTTTTAATGTGTGGCCGAACAACATAGCGAATTTATCATTCCATGTAACGATATTCAGAGTTGAGCTTCATTGAAGGCTGACATCCGTTGAATGGGAATTGTGTATGTGTTTTATTGGGCATTAAATGTAATAATTTGTATGACAATATAGCCACAGAAAGGTCTTGTAACTCGGGAAAACAATTCCCAATGCAACTCCAATATACATCACATATGAAGTCATTCACTTCACTTCGTGTACAACTTGACATTGACGATGATTGCCAGTAACCAACAAAGCTTCCTTTTCCTAAATATACAATTTTGTGTATTTGCATTTATACTTTTTTCAAATCAATCATCGATTCAGACTATGATTTTGGCTGTTTTTTATTTTTTATTTTTAAATTAGAACGGAGCGTTCATTCCAACTAAACGATTAAACCATTTAACCTGAGAATCGGTTCCCATAATGGTTTCCTGTCCGATTTAATTTTAAAAACCTTATTAAAATGTACTCCAAACATCCAATTTGATTGGAACAAAATAAAATTCTAACCAGCTAAATGAACTTCTTGTAAGAGAAAAGAATAAACCATTTAGATTAAGAGGAATTTTTGGTACTGAGCATATGTGGTCTAAATAATTTTGTGTAGGCTTATGTGGTAGTTTCATTGAGGTAGTTTAAAGAGGACCAATGTAAATTATGTAATTGATGTATTTCTGTTAATGTTTTCAATCCGGCCTGATCCGCATGGTCAAATAGTCCACATTCTTACTTGGTCCCTTTTCTGTGTCTGAATTTTACAAAATCCATAAACTTTTAAGAAACTGTGGATTTAGTCAAAAACTTAAGGGTTCAGGTAATTGAATCGTTGACCCATTTGATCTGATCATCAAGTCATGGTTTTACATTAAACAAAATGTATTCTCAAACTGCCTACCTTTCTTTCCCAATAAATAAATCCACATTAATTAGGGGAATTGTCTCTAAACAAAGGATCGATATTAATTATCTGGATTCACAAGTGTATGAAAACCACAAGATCTAGGCCAAGAGTGGTTTATTCTAATATGCATCAATATACATGTTTCAAGAGTTTAATCCAACATTCACACTTGTCAACTTGGACAGATGAATCACCCTTTTTAATATTTTTTCATGATTTTTTAATTACTAGTAAACATGTACATGCATTTGCATGTGGTAATATCTCTAAGACAAAACCATTTATAATTTATAGACAATTTTTAAATAGTTATAAATAAACAGTTTCTAAACGGTTATAATGGACAGTTTTTAAAGTGTGAGTAAATGACATATATACCCTCTTTATGCCCATTGTATGCTAAGACAAAAGGGATAGAAAGCGTCCAATGAAAATTAGAAAAAGGAGGGGCATTTGCTCTTTTATAAGTAATATAGATATAGACACGGAATGCAGGGAATGGGCACATGTGCACTGTGTCACTAACCCAATAAGCTGCACCACTATTGTCTTAGAGAGTATCTCTAATCAAAATCTACAGGTGATCAAAAGACATTATTGTCTTAGAGACACTATTTGTCATACTTTATGGGAGCTCTTAGTATTGTGACTATGGCTCATATGTATAGTATAAATACATACAAAAATACAAAGTTTTCAACTCTACATATTGTATTTGTACTCCTTTTCCAAATGGAGCCTATGGTTTGGTCATAGCTAACTTTGCTGCTGCCCAATAAAACACTGATACGGGTGGCTTGTTTGTTTTCAATTCAAAACACCCTTCGTTCATTCCAGAAAAGGATATGGACTATATGCATGACCATCTTAGAGACCTTTTCCTGATTTGCTGTTGTTGTTGCTGCTGCTGCTACATGCATTCAATGGTCCTATGTACTCTTATGAAGACTTTGTTATTATTTACTAGTATTAGAACAACATGCATGCTCTCTTTATTTCCTCTGTCTATTTTCACCTCTTAAGGCTGTTCTACCAATTCCAACATTTTGGCTCTCCTATGTTACTATTATGTGTCCCAGAACATTGGTGTGTTCACTTGTGATTGGTTACATAGCTCATTGTACATATATAGTGTGTTGAGCAGTAGAACCTAATACAGTTTGGATGGACTGAAATCCAACAGCTTTCTTGCTTTCTGAAGTAAGCCCAACATGGATAACCTATGATCTATGTTTGGTAAAAAATCCAAAGAACCCAAATCCAATGTCCATCGGTCAGAAGAACTTTTCCTTCAACCTTTTCGAATAAATTATCTTGATTGCTTCAAAACAGCTGAGCCAGCTTAGCTGAATTTCAAAACAAACTCTATGGACATTTAGGTCATGTTTGGTTTAACTCTCGTTATTTCCCATTGTTACCCAAGATGAAATTCTGAAGTGAACAACAATGGGTGAAAATGGGCAAATGAGAAAATATTGTTATCAACCAAACATTTTTTTTTCTAAAAAATGATTTTTTAGGACTGACAAGTGCCTTATGTTGCTCATTTTTGTTCTTCAAAAAATCCTATGCAGTCATAAACTACTGACCTAGGTCTCCAAAACTAACTGCATAGGTGTTGGGTCAATGTCCATGGGCATAAGTTTCCATGGCAGTCCGCCAAAAAACATTTATAGTGACAGTTTTATAGACCTAGGCCGGCAGTTTTACAACTGCTAGCATAAAGTTTCTTAAAAGAATGAAAATGAACAAGAAGAGACATAATTATTTTTCATGCTGCAAATTATCTCAATTTTTATACTAGAGGTTGATTTTTCATTCTCAAAAGAATGAAACCCATGGCAAGAATTTTATAACTGAACGCTCTAATACAAGAATTAAAAGAATAAGACCCAAAGCAACAAATCAAACATGGCCTTAAGTACTTACACCAATGAAACCAATAAGCACATGGTGTTGCTCAATGTCTAATTTCTTATATTTTGAGTTTGTGACTAGCAAAGATGGGTTCAAAAATAATACCATACGCAAAAATTGTGTATAAGGCAAATTAAAGCAGTCATACTCTTGCATTAAACATATTTCGAAATGAACCATGGCATACTTGGAAAGGATATTGACCTTAAAAAATGATCAAAACCGATGCATTGCAATACTTTGAACCTTTGACAACAAGTTGAAAGGAGAGAGGGTAAGGATTTCAACCAAACCTAACTTATCTTCTCCCATAAATAATACATATAAGTGGTCACATTAACAAATGTTCCACCATCATCATCTCCAATATATGAATCCTATTGTACCACTTTGTTTAGTGCCATATCGTTATATTATAAGCACTTAATAAACCATTTATTACTATCTCAGCCTATATCTTTTTTTATCTTAATCCTTCTACAACTTTCTACTAGGTGCAATGGATCGCTTTCTCTTTTCACTTTTTAAGTTTAGGACACAAATGTGATTCAAAGCATTCAATTGACCGACATGTAATTAAATTGAACTAATGTCAGCCCAGAGAAAAAAAATTCAAGCATTTAATACAATACTGGTTTTTTTAATGCTGTTGAATTTCAGGATTTTCTTCGGGATCTAATCTCTTGAACTTCATGAAGGAAGACTATATGCGGTTCCCAGTCTTTAGGTTGGATTGGTGTGTTTTTTTACAGGGGTGAGTATGAAAGGAAATGTTTTCCTTTCTAATTCATTTTCCTTTTGATAATGACTCGGAGGGGGAGGGTTAAGTTGGTCACCCAGTAAATTGACCATGACCCCTTGCCGCTATATTGGGTCTTATAGTAGGTATTGATATCGAAAGGTGGGTAAACAACTTACCCTCCCATGCCTCTCTCTTTACCTGGGTAATTTGTATCACACATAGACTTGTTAAAGTTGGGCGCGGGTTCGGGTTTGGGCTTAAAACATCGGGCTCAATCTTTTTTTGAGTCAGGCTCAGGCTTTTTCAAAAAAGCTCAGCTTGAGTCCGAGCCTGGTTTGGTAATGTATTTATTCAATAAAAATATATTTTATTTCTTTATTATTCTTATTTTTTTCAAGTAATAGTAAGATCCTTCATTATTTTTATGATTTGAGATCTTTTAATATAAATAAAATTATTTTTTATTGAATAAAAAAAAAGTCTTTTCTTTTTTCAAATTTTGATCGGACTCGGCGCTGGGCTTCAAACTTTATATAAGGGACCTAGGCCTGCTGGTCAAGCCAGGCTCGAACTCGGTCCTGAATATATTCTATTAATATAGAGACAAAACTCAACTCGGCTCGGCCATGAATAAGTCTAATCGCTAGGGCTGTTCATAGGTCGGGTTGGTTCGGTTTACTGAGGTTTTTCCAACTGACCCAACCTGGTCGGGTTACCTAAGATGGAAACCGAAATCAACCCAGTGTTATGCAAAACCGACCTTGTCGGTTTGAGTCGGGTTGGGTCGGTTTCGGCTCTAAGTTCATCCATGCCCCCTATGGCCACCTAGTTTTCTGGAAATATATTTAAAACTGAAATATGTATTATATATATAAACAAATATACATACAAATATATTGGAATATATATTTTCTGGAAATATATATCTGACATATTTTATAATATAGATTTTTTAGATATAGATATTGGAATATATATTTTCAGATATTTCAGTTTTTAGTTAAGTAGAAACTAAGCCGGTTTGGTTCGGGTCAGTTTCGGTTTTCACACAAGAAAATCAAAACCGGCCTGAACCATCGATTTATGAATTTGTACAACCAAAAACTGACCGGTGCTGATGAAAACCCGGCCGACTCAAGTTGGGTCGGTACAAGTTGATCGATTTGATCGAATTGGGCCTTCTTATGAACAGCCCTACTAATCGCACAAGAATGTTGAGCGTCACTTATCTAAACAAGTTTTACCCAAGTAAATATACCTACCTATGTAAAAACGAATGGGGCCTATATTGCAGAAAGATAGTGGGCTTTTCCACATTATGCTAGTGGTGGTGGGCCTCATATGCATCCTGTTATTAGTTCTACTTACCAGTTACCCCTAGCGTCTTAACTAGTTCCGGTGATATTGTTTGGTAATGTTAAACTCTGAAATCTAAACATAAATCCAATTAAGGCTGAAACCCTGCCCGATCCACATATTGTTAAAAAACAATTAACTTTCATGTATTATGTGTTTAATTTATTAGTATTTTGAATTTTATATAAAGGATGATTATTGGGGAAAATCTATGATGCCGAAAATGTATGGTATGGAAAGAGTTTTGATCAATCAAAATTCACTCATGAATTTTGATAAATGACACTTTATTCGTTACAACGTTTATGGTTCCAATTTATTGGTCAGTTGTTTTTCGGATATCATATATTTTCTATATAATAGTTGAACCCATTTTTTATATATTTTAATCAAATAATTGAAAATTTTGATGTTTGTTTATGCTATTTTATTTATTTATTATATATATAACAGAAAATAATAAGAACTTATATGTGGATTCTAAACCTAATCCATCTTACCCATAAATGTGGGGAGGGTAGGACTAGATAAGGTTTGTATTTTCATGTACACGAGGGTTTAGATTCAATAAATCCAACCTGCTATGGATTTTGGGATAAGTAGAGGTTGGAAGGTTTAGGGAGACAGGTAAGTTTTAAAATTTACAAAACTCATCCCATTGCCATCCCTAATCCCTAATCAGGATTCTAATTTTGTTTCAACCCAGCACCATTATTTTCCAAAATAAAAGCTGTTGAATTGGTAAAAAAAAACCCCATTGATCAGGAACCGAACCATCAATCCATTACAGCTGACCCAGAAATCCGTGACCAAAGAGGTTTCAGTTTCGGATCGATTTTTGATACATTGCACGACACAAAGAGTTCCAAATTTGTCTTCAAATAATCGAGGTCTCGGTTGTCCAAACTCCAAACAAATAAATACGCTCTTTGGAATGGGTAGTTTTGTCAATTTACTGACAGGGCGTTTCTACAAAATGTAAAGCTTTTCGCGTGAAGCTTTTGACGAAGAGGGATAGTTCCGTAACTGAACCACAAGCATTGAAGCGGACCGCGGGCATCATCCATTGTTCATTAGTCAACATTTTTTGCCGACAACGTTGATGTCCAACCGTGGCCCTTTGGTATTTTATGATTACTATTTTTACACGTGGTTAGCCCTTATTGGAATGACATCAGTGACGTGGCAGTTCTTCTAGAAAGCCCATCCTAGATTTCGCGTCGCTTGCGTTACTCACGGAAGAAGAGTTCCTTTGTTCACGGAGTTGCTCTAAAGCATGATTGAAAAGTCAAATTTACCCTTTTTAAAAGGATCCATTAGTCGTCATTAGCTTACATGCGTGTCATTTGACGCTTAAGATGTCACAAGCTGACCGGCAACCGTTACATTTAAAATTTTAAATTAATTTATTTTATTGTTTTCTCGACTAAACCGTCGAATTCGGGTCCACCGGACACGTCGATTTTCTTCCGGGCTTTTTATGTCGTTCCCTGATTTCAATTCGGTAACGTGTTCGATATTTTAGCCACAGTTAGGGGCTTTTAAGTCAATGATAAATGATTAAAAAAAGATCAATTCTGTTTACAAAGGAAGTGGTCTCAGGGGTACTTTCGTCTTTTGAAATTTTCGTGCATGGAAAGAACAGATTTCCTTTTAGAAGCGTGCCAGTCAAACTCAAAGATTTTGACTTTTCAATATAACGTTTGAAAATTTTTCATTTTTCTTTAGTCTGCATTACGTTATCCATAGGGGCCTTTATTCAGTGCAAGTAGTAGTCCCATGTGAGGGATTCATCCACTGGCCATTGAATCGGGATTGGAATAATTGCATCAAATAATCTAAAAGGGTTTAGTCAAAGGTCTTTGTAATCAAAGCGCTCAGGCATTTGACGGGCTTCAGCATTGATTGACCCATTTGGAAGGGCTTCAGCATTGATTGACCCATTTTACTTTTGTGAAGCTACCCAAACTGGTGCCCGTTTGGGAGGGCTTTCTTGTATCAGCTTTTGGTGTTGCAACTTGCAAGGTAGGCTTGACATGGGAAACTAGGAAGTTGTGCTTGGTGAAAACCTTGAAAAGCTGAAAAGCACCGCCATAAAACTGAGAAATCAACTTTCAGGTGAAACTAGTTCAAGTAGCTTCTTTGAAGCCGTTCAGTCAACGCAGCCAAATCAACATAATAGCTAGCCCTCCCAAACGGGCTCCTAATTTCACTGGAAAGATCAAATAACTATAAGTTCAACGCAAGAAGTATTTCTGGGCTTTTTGGGCTTTTCTTTGTATGTAGCACCTATCTTGCAACGCCAAAAGCAGTTGTGTGAAAAACCTCCCACAGTCCCACCACACAGGTAGGTAGTCAAAAAGGCTGAACTGAAGCGGATAGTGCTTCAATTGACGGATCGACAGCCATTTTGCCTCTCTAGATTGATTTTTCGTTTTTCACTAACATAGGTTGTATAGGCCCCACAACAGACAGCCAGAAGGGCGCTGCACCTCAAGCCCTGCCCCTGCCAAGTCCCAAACACGCACTCAATCTCAATTGGACTTTAAATTCTACTCTAAGCCCAGCTCGGCCCCTTAGGCCTCTTAAAACTGCATTGGACTAGGCTGGGCTTGAACCAACCCAACAGTCTATTTCGATTTTCGACGGGCTGACATTTTCATATCCTAGGTGAGGGAGGCATGGAGACTTAACGCCTTTTACGCATCTACAACTACAAAGAGGATATAGTTAACTAATTCCAAGATTAATCTGATTGGGTGAATGGGCCTGGTTTTGACCCAACAAGCAACAACTAGTATTAGTTTAAGTTAAATAAGTTGGCTCTAAGTTAGACTTGGGTTGAATTTAACAAATCAAGCAAAAGCAAAGCTCAAGCCAATGGTTTGGTTCATATAGCTGGGTTTTGGTTCATCAGCTCCAACCAATCCGGACCAGTTTCTTGTGATAATGGAGAATACTTAGTTCAAAAATGAATTGCATTCATTGGCGTTGGCTGTAGTTGTTAAATCTTGTATTTTGTATTGTACAATTGTTTTACTCTTTCCAAACTGAGCCATAGGCTTTAACTTGGAAAGTAGACAAAATCATTTAATTTAAGGCCTACAGTTTACCAAGTCTGTAGACTGTAGAAGAATATTCATATTTATTAAAATGAAAAAGAAAAAAAAATAGTCGAGAAAAGAAAGAGTCTGAATTGGACATAATTGGTCAAAAATTTTACTTTCTATTTGCTGGGGGTGGGTTCAGAATTTTAATCATCAGTGGTGGGTCAGCATTCTTGCATCCACATGCAGTCTTTTGCAACACTAAGCAAGGAGGATCGACTCTCCCTTACACATATCATTGAGTATGGTCAAAGCCAACGTGACAAAACTTGTCATTTGATTTTAAGACTAATGGAAGTGGTCCACCACACACAAAATCAGGTGGCTCCTTAATTTGCACTTGCTTCGTTGTCTAGCTCTAGACTGGCCAAGATTTATCCAGGTTTCATTAACCAGTCAAACTGGTTTAGCCCAGAATAGCCCCTTTATGGGGGTGTCTCATCTCATCTGGGATTCTGGGTTGCTTATGGTTTCTCTTTTTTAACTCCTTTTTATAGTTAGGATACCACCAGTCAAACTGGTGGTGATGGCGACTCCTGCACCATCATTACTGCAATTGTTGTTTTTCTTATAACAGTAGGAGCCGGAGCTGAATCACTTCGATACATAGAGTCGCACTCCTGCCAAACTGTAAACAAATAACTTGATGAAGGGTGATTTGGCCTGACCTAGCGAGAAGGGGACATGTGGACACGATCAGATTAAGAGATGACAGTTCAGCCTATCAAGCCTACTTCGCAACATTTGAGTTCGGGTATTCAGTCACCTCGGCCCAAAATTCACCTTGGTGTCGAGGCACCTCAGTATTCAATCCAGTTTGAAACTAAAGAATCGAAGTATCAGCTCGGGGCTAATAACCCGAATCGCCACGTAACCGACTCCATAGGTCTCTCCAACGGATCTCAAGTTACTCGAGATCACGATAAGCTCACAGATCCCGATTTTTCCGAGATCACGATGAGGACTCATCCCGGCCCCGCCAGAGTCGGAAGTGAAACGATAAGCCTTATCTATGTACTGCTCATTCGGAAGCAGAACGAACCCTATTTCCACACCCCAAAGATCCTGGAGCTCTTTCGTGAGACACACAACTACTCCAGTATATAAAGACGAGAACCTCAAGACAAATGTACGCGTGATTACTCTACTCTCTAGCTCTCAAGCTCTCAAGCTCTCAAACACTCAACTCGCATTTATAGCATACTAACTTAAGCATCGGAGCGACCTCGCCAGGTTAGCCACCCCGGGTTCTCTGATAGATTGTTTTGCAGACCGATCCAGCTCGCCATCCACCTGGAGTTCGGATCGTCCTCCAGCTAGGAGTAGTTAAATTGCGCACCATCAATTGGCGTCATTTGTGGAAAACGATCGACAGGCAAAACGAGCAACCGCCACGACAGTTGCTAGAAGAGAGACCGACCCACGGGGTAATTAACATGATTACTGACGGGTCCATTATCGCGGGGTGTACCTCGGCAATCGGGAGGACCTCGGTGCACGAGCTAAAAAACAAAGAAGAAAACCCACCAAAACGACCTCGGCTTGAAGGACCGATATACTTTACTGAAGATGATGCACACGGGATCCAATATCCTCACGGTGATGCCCTGGTAGTAAAGCTACAAATCAATGACTTCGAGGTAAAGCGGATACTGGTAGAGTCGGGCAGCTCGGCCGACATACTCTTCAAAGAGATGTTCGACAAATTACAGCTACAGCAAGGCGACCTGAAACCGACAGACACCCCTTTAGAAGGGTTCAGCGGCGAGGAGGTCAGACCTCTCGGAAGAGTCACAGTACTTGTAGAGGTCGGCACGTGGCCAAACATCATGCGGTTCGAGCACACCTTCCTGGTAGTCGCGACTCCCTCCCCCTACAACGCCATAGTAGGTCGGCCCATCACGCATGTTTTACGTGCGGTAGTATCCACTTACTATCTGGCAATGAAGTTCCCGACTGATTACGGGGTGGGAGTCGTGCGAGGTGACCAGCTCGAATCGCGCAAATGCTATGTAGCTGTTCTTAAAGGGAAGGCGAAGCTAGTAGAAGACATCGAGCTCAAGTGAACTGTGGAGTACACTGATGAGCGAGCTGCCCCGACAGAGGAGACAGTCCACATACCGGTCTCTGTTGACGAACCGACCAAGACTTTCTAGATCGGTGCCTCAATCAACGAAGCACTTCGCTCAACAAGCAAGGACCCGTGCGACGCACGGGATTTGTTAAGGGTCATTTATTAAAACACCCCTTATAGTTTCATGGATTTACTAAAATTTACCCTATAGTTTGTATTTTACTAAAACACCACTTATAATTTACTATGGATTTAATCAATCTTCCATTAGATGATAGTGGAAAATGATAGTGTCAACCCTAATGTTCATTTAAATAAATTTTATCAAAAGAAAATAAAAATGAAAATACCATTTTTACCCCTAATATGACACGGACAACCACTCTATTGGCTATATTTGGTCAATTTTGTTTTTCTATACATAAAGTGATAAGGGTATTTTTGGAATAAAAAACCATGGCCCTAATGGCAAAACAAACACTCCTTAATAAAAGGTTGATTAAGTAAATGAGTTGTAAAATATATGAGATATTTTATTAAAATGAAAACTATAAGGTATGTTTAAGTAAATATGTAAAACTCTAAGGTGTATTCTACTAAATGACCCTAATAGAAACACAAAAGAGTATACAACTATTTTATATTTTCAAAATTTTAAATAATTAATAATTATTCATATTTTATATACTACTTTTAATAAAATTTTTATAATACAAAAATAACAATAATTAATTTCAGTTAGATTTATACATTAAATTGATGAAACCAACCAACCCGATCAACTTGACCTGACCATATTGGATTAGTTTCGCTTTAGCCATTTGTAAATCGACCAAAATCGGATGACATGACCATTGATATATATTAATATTTTATATTTTAAACATAATTTTTAATATGGAAAAGTGGGAAATTTCCCATATTTCTTAGTATAAAATGTTTTATATCACAAATTTCATTTTTAAATTTATTTTTTAACAATGTCACTATAATTTTTAAAATTTAAATTTAATTTTCAAGTTCAAATCTTTTGAACAAACTATCCAAACCAAAAAATCAACCCAAACTAATACAACTTGAGTGGGTCAATTTTCACAAATTGTCGGTCAATTTCAAATGACCAGGTCAATTTGGTTGGCAAAACAACCTACAACCGAAACGAACCAACTCATGAACACTCATAATTTCAGATAAATTAATAGTCTCATCTTTGATAAATAACAATATTTTAATCTCCAATAATTGTTGAAAATTTATAGCAAAAATACACAAATTTTGAAATATATATTGATAATGAAAAAATACAATAATTGCAAAAATACAATAAGTATTAAAAATATATTAAAGTAGTCAATAAATAGTATAATCTCAAATAATAGTATAATCTCTAATAAATATTAATTAATAAGTTATATAAAAATACAATAAATACAATAAGTACAATAAACAAAATTTAAAAATTTCAATAACAGTAGTTTAATCTCCAATAATTATTGAAAGTTTTTGATAAATAACAAAACAAAAATAAATTTATACATAATTATATTGAAAATACATTTATCACAAAAAACAATAAATAATTACTGAAATACTAAATATTATTATTAGAATATATAATTATATAATAAATATATATTAAGAGTTTAAAATTATTATTAATAAATATTAATTTTTATCAAAGTTACTTTCTCAAATTATTAACTGATATAAGTGAAATTAGTTACTTTAAATATTATGTAAAAATATTAAATTATTATTAAATTTATTTTTTTATTAATTTTGTAAAAATATTAAATTATTATTATTTTAAATATTATGTTATACTTATTTTTCAACTATTCATATTTTTTAAATTTATTACATAACTTCTTTATTTTAACAAATTTAAAATCTAGTTATGTTAAATATTTGTTATTAAAATATTTAGTTATTTAACTACTTAAATAATATGTAAAATATTAATTATTTATTGAACTTAATAATCCATAAAATTATAATTTATACTATTATTACATAATTTTCTTATAAATTTTGTAAGATATTGAATTATTAGTAATTTCAATATTATGCTATAATTATTATTAATTTATACTATTATTACATAATTTTGTTATTTTAACTATTTAAAATCTAGTTATGTTAAATATTTAGTTATTTAAATATTTAAATAATATGTAAAATATTTATTTTTTTTGTAATTTACTGAATTTAATAATCCATTAAATTATAATTTATATTATTAATAAAATATTTCATTGTTAATTTTGTAAGATATTAAATTATTATTAATTTCAATATTATGTTATAATTATTTTTCTAGTTTTATTAATTTTTTTTAATTTATTACATATTTTCGTTATTTTAACTATTTAAAATATAGTTGTGTTAAATATTTATTTAAATATTAAAATAATATGTAAAATATTTATTTTTTTATTTGAATTTTATTTATTTAAAGCTATGACATACTACTAAATATTTTGTTATATACTTATTCATATGTTTATAATATTTGTTATTTAAGATATTTATTTATTGAAATATTTAAATAAGATTTTATTTTTTAATGTTAAATTTTTATTATTTGAATAACATTTAAATTGATAATCCATAAAAACAGAATTTAAATTGTTACAATATGCTTTCATGATATATTTTATAAAAATATAAAATTATTTTCTGTGTTTTTAATAAATATTTTAAAGTTATTATATAATTTTGTTAGAATATTTAAGTAATTATTAATTTTTTTAATCCAAACTTTCTTTGGATAGATATGGATAAAATGTTGGGGAGAGGATAAATAGGAATTAGAGATAATTTTGGAGAAAGTGGGGGATAGTGGGGGATGTAGTTTAGGAGAAATTTTTGGAGATGAGATTATTTAGGTTATTGGGAAAGTGCATATCATTGGTTGTTTAAAAAATAACATGTAGTAAAAAAGAAAAAAAATGAAAAAATTTCTTGACCGCTTTGTTTTAATATATATATATATATATAATTATTCATATTTTTATATATTACTTTTAATAATTTTTTATAATACAAATTAACAATAATTAATTTCAGTTAGGTTTATTCATCACACTGATGAAACCAACCAATCCAATCAACTTGACTTGAGTTGCTCGGTTTTCTAGTATTTTAGGTCGGCTTTGGTTCAAAATTTTTTCAATTCGACCAAGTTGGATCAGTTTCACTTGGGCCATTTGTAAATTGACAAAAATCGAATGACCTAACCATGGATATATATATATATATTATATTTTAAATATAATTTTTAATATGGAAAAGTGAGAAATTTCTCATATTTCTTAGTCTAAAATGTTTTATATTATAAATCTAAATTTTAAATTTATTTTTTAAAAATTGCACTATAATTTTTAAAATTAAAATTAATTTCTAAGTTTTATTCTTTTGAACCAACTAACCAAAGCAAAAATCGACCCAAACCAATACAACTTGAGTGGGTTGGATTTCACAAAAGGTCAATCGATTTTACTTGACCAACTCCCCAACCTAACCGAGTCAATTTAGTTGGCCAAATAGCCTACGACCAACTCAACCAAGTCACAAATACTCATAATTTCAACTAAATTAATAGTCTCATCTCTGATAAATAATTAAGAATAGTTTAATCTCCAATAATTATTGAAAATTTATAGCGAAAATACATAATTATTGAAAATATATTGATAATTAAAAAATACATTAATTACAATAATTACAAAAATATAAGTACTAAAAATATATTAACATAGTCAATAAATAGATAATCTCACATAATAATTTAATATCTAATAAAAATTAATCAATAAGTTATAACAAAAATATAATAAATACAATAAGTATAATAAATTAAATTTAAAATTTTCAATAATAGTAGTTTAATCTCCAATAATTATTAAAAGTTTTCTGTTAAATAGCAAAACAAAATAATCTTATACATAATCACTGAAAATACATCTATCACAAAAAACAATAAATAATTACTAAAATATAATAAATATTAATTTTAGTATATATAATTATATAATAAATACAGATTAAGAGCTTAAAATTATTAAAAATAAATATTATTTTTTGAAATTTATTTTCTCGAATTATTACTTGATATAATTGAAATTAGTTATTTATAATATTATGTAAAAATATTAAATTATTATTAATTTCAATATTATGTTATAAATATTTTTCTACTTTGAATTTTTTTTTAAAAATTTATTACATAATTTCGTTATTTTAACTATTTAAAATCTAGTTATGATAAATATTTAGTTATTTAAATATGGGTAAATTACAAAGAGTCCCTTGTACTATGGGGTTAGTGATAAAGTCCCCCCTGTACTTTAACCGTTAGACAAAGATCCCCTTGGCCGTTAAATCAGATGACGAAAAGCATTAAATTACCAAAATATCCCACTAAACTTTTTCAATTTTCTTTTTCTTTCTTATCCATTTTCTTTTAAAATCTATTTAACCTATTGTTTTGCTTATTTTTGAGTTTCACTTCAGATACCTTGATGTTGTCTCTGATTAAGTCTTCTAATTCATCATTCTTCCCATTTTCCTCTTTATTCCGTCATAAAAGGCGCCAAGAGAGAAACGGAGATATAAGGATACAAACGGCGATGGCTCCTCGTTCAGGGAGTAAATTCCCTGACCTACCCTTCATCAGACATCAACCCCACAGGTTGGGTTGCCCATTTGGACGAAGAGGGAAGAAGAAGAAAAAACAAAAAGGAGAGAGAAATATCGATAGAGATTGCGTGTACCGGTGGCACAACCATCCCCGGTGAACGGTGTAACAAGGAGAGTTTAGAGCAGAGGAGGCATGACGAGCCAAAGAAAGAAAGAGGGGAATCTAATAATGATAAAAAGGTTTGGTGGGTATTCGAATTTTAACAAAATAATAAATTATTCATTTAAAAGTCAAAACGGCTGTTAAATATTCCTTTCCACTGCTCCATCACTTTAATCTGCAACCACGATGCAGACGATGTGAGCTCCCACAGGGTTGCACTAGCTGATACTTAAAGGTGGTTCCGACGTGAATACCGGTGTTCCGGCTGCCAAACGTTAAATACACCGGACAATTGACGTAGATATGGTAGTGGCCTGAGATCCAAGTACCCACCTTCCATCTGACCCGTCCATCGACCTTGATTTTGATCAAGACCGTCCCGATGTTCTGATCTTGAGACAGCGAGGCCGCCAGATAAGGTGCAATCGGCACGTTTGATCCGTAGACGAACGGCGACCCGATGTTGATGTCTTTGTGACCCTCGTACTAGTAGGGAGATTGATCTGCTGGTTGCTGTACTCCACGAACACATCGAGCCTGTCGTAATATATGCTGATCTTGTCGTTGGGGTTCCTCGACGAGAGGGTTATCTGCATTAGTTGAGCAAGTTCGAACCGGTGACGTTGAACTGGAAAACCGTCACGTCTTGGAGCGTGAACTTAGGCTTGGTTGGCCGAAGGATCGCCTATACGAGGAAGACGACGAACAAGATTAATAGGATGAAGAAGAGAATTCCGGCACATATTCGCCGGATGAGCTTCTTCCTCTTATGGCCGTGTTTGCCATAGTCCCCCTTCTCCGACATCGCTTCTCGCTGAATTCCGGCCCACTTCGCTTCCTAAAAGCACCGTCTCTGTTTCAAAAGACAACTTTGTCTCTCGAGCCTTGTTTGAGAGCAATACGATTGTTTCGCAACAACCCGGAACGAATGAGATACACCTATCTCGAGGTTGGACCATTTTATTCTGTTTCTTTGCTTTGGTTACTTAAGCTCATATTTATTGGTTTATATCTATGAGCTCCCTATAAGATACAACACGGATTGGATATTGAATGAGAGATGCAGCAACCATCTCTTTGCAGCGGAGGTGGCTATACACAAAGGATTGCTGGATAGTGATGTATGGACACTCAATCCATGGGTAGTCCGGACTCATAACACTTGAATGGAGAAGACAATGAACAGTATAAAAAGGGTAATAAACAATTGAATGAAAACATTTTTTGAAGTTAACTGACAGAACATTAACGGAAGGGGGTCTTTGTCTAACACTTAAAGTTCAGGGGGTCTTTGTTGCAAAAAATGTACAAGGGGGTCTTTGTAATTTACCCTTTAAATATTTAAATAATTTATAAAATATTTAAAATTTTTTCTTATTTGAAGCTATTACATATAATTAAATATTTAAGAAGCATTTCAATTGATAGTCCAGAAAAACATAATTTAAATTGTTAGCACATAATTTTGTGATATATTTTGTAAAAATATAAAATTATTTTTTGTATTTTTAATAAATATCTTAAAGTTATTATATAATTTTGTTAGAATATTTAAATACTTTTTAATTTTTTTAATCTAAACTTTCTTTAGATAGATATATATAAAAAGTAGAGGAGATGATAAATAGGAATTAGAGATGATTTAGGAGAGAAACTCTCTACTAAATTACACATAACTTTGGAGATAAATAGGAATTAGAGATAATTTTGAAGAAAATAAGGGATAATGGGGGAGGTAGTTTAGGAGAAATTTTAGGAGAAGAGATTATTTAGGTTATTGGGAAAGATTGAGAAAATTTCTTGACTGCTATATATATATATATATATATACATATATAAAGAGAGAGAGAGAGAGAGATGCATGTAATGTCACGTACAGGTACGAGTTGGGTATCAATTTGAAGATTTTACACTACATCGACCTGGGATTTTAAGCCAGCCGGATCCATTGCAACTTTAATAAAACCCTAATCTGCCCAAGTTGCATCCCTATGTCTTAACCTGATCCAAACCTAACTAGAATTAAAAAGTCTAAACCCTAACCCAACTCTCGATCCAATTAATCCCTATCCTCTTATAACATGAAATTGGCTTTCCTGTACAGCGCTTTACCTCAACAGGACTCTTAAATCAAAGGCTTAAAAATTGACTAGCAGAATTAAACTCAGTGATAATTTCTCTTGATATGTAGTAGACTAGTAGTGTGTGGAAACAATATTTAAGATGAGTTGTTACGCATTGAATGGTGCAAGGACTGTCATTGTCTTTCATTCAGATTTTTGTTGACACAGTCTGTAACATAAGCATTCATTCCTTCAACTCTTGAGATCTGCCACCATTAATGGATGGCTGAGAAATGTAGTTCATTCTTTTTTTAGCTCAGAACCACAATTTAATAATTTAATTTAGGGCCCAGTATTTTTTATTCTTATTTAAATCAAACAGACTATGACAATAGATCATTCCAATTTCGATTCAAGAAATCTTGATTCCGACTATGAACAAAGTTTTACTGAATTGAGTAGGGATAATCATAAAAAACGGAATCGAACCGAAGAAACTGAACTGAAAAAAAAAAAAAAAAAACTCATTAACCAGGTTCTTAGAATGGTTCAACTTCAAACCGTGAAAACTAAAACCCAAAAGGTCTACCAGATCATCGGTTCACCAGTTCGATACTTACCAAAAAAGAAAAGTCACCAGTTGGACCGTCCACTCTAGGCCGAGCCTAACAAGGCTGAGTTGAGGTATAGCATAAGTGAAGAGTCTACTTGGATAAAAAGGCGGTCTCCTTGGCATTTCCCGTTTATTATCAAGTATAAAAATCTAAACCAATAAACAACAGACACGTGTATCGAACTTTGTAGTAAGGATGGACAAGTGGCACCAACCACAAACATCAGTTCACTTCCAAACAAAAATGGAAGTGTAGTGATGGTAATTAAGATTAGATAATCATATTCTCTGATGTTTCCCAGAAGCTAATACATGATACATACATCCATTAATCAAAGCAACTGCTCTGGATAACATGGATCACACGTATGACGTGGACTTGCCAGCCAAACGCGTCCTCCCAGATGTTCTCAGCTTACATGCATTACCTCATAAATTGATAATTGATGTTGGACTCACCACTCTGCCAAGATCCACTACGTGTCATCCACATATCCGTGTATTCAGCAATTCACATACGCGTATCATAGTGGTGGATTGGGCCTAGCCCACTACGTTATACTGGTGGGATTCCTCATTCCTCCCCCGATCTCTTGTGGCCGACAGTCCATAAAAAAAAAATCTAAAAACAGTTTTTTATTTAATGATTATTTGCAATTTATTTGACCAATTTAATTAGGGTTATCGATCAGGTCACGTCATCTCATCATCTACTCATCTTTGTTCTTTCTATATAAAAGACAAAGGTTTTGATTGGATGGGGGAGGTGGTAACCCATACAGATTATAATTATTCCCTGCACGGGCCAACCCCTTGCAAGAGTCGGTGGAAGAATGATGTGGACAGCTTGGCCCATGGCCCATTTCGGAGTACTAATTAGGGGAGGGGACCCATTTTAAGAACCTAACGTGTAACCAGTTGACAATAGCCGCGCGGCATCTCACCATGAGATAGGTCTCATTTGGATTTGGGTACCTACCTCTGACTCTGAGCCTCCATGAAGCTTCAGAAATTTTCATGGAAAGACAGCCTCTAGTAGGAAGTCTGCCACGTACGTGATGTAGGAACTAGGAAATAGAGTGAAGCTTTCTTCTGAGCTGCCACATGTAGGATTTACAGTCGTGAATAGCCCTGGACGGTCGATCTAGTCTCTGTTCAACGTGTGACGAGAGCTCATGTGTGGCCAAAATTCCTGAGATGCTTCAGTGGAAGAATGTGAGAGTAATCCTTTTGTCCATAAAAAGTAGACTTGATTATGCTTCGTCCTACTTTCCTCCTTGTTAATTTTTTTTTCGAGCAACAGTTGCACGCTTCTACTACTAGCTAGCCACGATCTTTGAGTTCTTCACATGTCGAGTGATCAGAGTCAGAGAGATACGAGCAATGGAAGAGAAGATCAAGGTGACCATCAGGTTAGGGACATCCACGCTCTAACGCCTCCGAGTAGCGGGAATCGAGTTCGGCAGAGAGAGTCCTGGGATACGAGTAGCGAAGGAGCTTCCAGCGAGAATTTTACAACCATGAGTCGTGAATTCAATGCTCTCGTGCTCGCGGGCTCTGTAATCGGCGGGAACGGTGCCAACGAAAACGACGGTGGTATCACCGTAAATAACCTTGCGAGGATTGGGGAGGAAGAGCAATTGCCGGAGGAGACGAACCCATTGGCCATTGTCCCAGATAACAACCCACGGCCGGACCCCGTCCCTTCTCCGAGACGCGCCACCGCCGGTGGTGGTGGGTCTTCGACGAGTCTCATAACCGAGGAAGTGACCATGCAGAGGGTAAGGCGGGAGGAGACTGAATCGAAGATATCGGCGTGGCAGACGGCCAAGATTGCGAAGATCAATAACAGGCTCAAGAGGGAGGACGCCATCATTAATGGGTGGGAGGGAGAGCAGGTCCAGAAGGCAACATCTTGGATGAAGAAAGTTGAGGTACGTACGTAAGAATTAAATTAAACCCTGGCCTTTTTCTTCTCCTTCGATCTTGATCGTTCATCTTATAATAGTAATTCTTCTCTGTAAATCCTGGATGGTTTAATTGAATATTGATCTCATCAGGATGCTGTTCAAATGTTGTAACAGAGAAAGCTTGAAGCGAAAAGAGCGAAAGCACTGGAGAAAATGCAGAACGAGGTGGCGAAGGCACATAGAAAAGCAGAGGAGAGGAGAGCATCGGCGGAGGCCAAGAGGGGAACTAAAGTGGCTAGGGTTTTAGAGCTGGCCAACTTGATGAGGGCTGTTGGTAGAGTTCCTACTAAACGATCCTTCTTCAAGGCTTAATAGATACCAACAGTGTTTACAATAAGCAGCTAGCTAGCTTGCTAGCCCAGTAGACAGTACAGTAGTGGCGCCCTTCATCTTTTGAATATTGAAGGGTGCCCTGGTTATTGAGAGGTTTAATTTATATTTATTAAAGACTTTATCCCATCAAATAGAACACAAATTAAGAACTGTAAATGCTTGCTTAGGGTTTAAGTTGATTTTTCGGGTGTGGTTTGTTAATGTTACATTGTTGGTTATGTGGGTGATGATCGAAAAAGATTTTCTTTCTTTCATCTGTCATGTACAGTTAAATTATATAGTCAGTATACCAGTTTGCTTGCTTATGGCGGTGCATCTTTGGTTTGATATAAGGGAAATAGAAGGCTGAAGAAAAGTTGTTAATATTTTGTTTGTCTCTGCGTTAATTGCAAATGAAGTAAAAGATTAGTATGAAGCAAAGTAATTAAACTCTAAAATAAAAACCAACCAGAATGTAAATTCTTTTCATTAATTTCTACTTTCATGCATTTGTACCAGTACAAATGAAATTTGCATTGCAAATAAATGGAGCGTTAATTCGAAATTTGTAAATTGTAATATTTATTTGTACATCTACAATTCTACTCGTAAGAATTGTGATACTTGGCCAGTCTTGATATATACAGTGTAATTCTGTATCATGTAGGCACTCCTAAATACGGATTGGATTTAGTCCTTACAACACCGAGCTAACACCATACTTGTGTATTGGAAATATCTTCATAATTCTATACTTTTATTGATGGGGAGATATTCCTAATGCAGAGATAGGATCTCTAACTCTTTATAGCAGAGATCATCCCGCTGTTTTGATATATACAATCTCATATGTGTTGGTTTTTAGGCTTACCAATGTAATATAGGTGGGGTGGTCTCATTTCGTGGGGAACGGATTAAAATATTGATATACCCTATACACTCTGGTTATTGATGCTTAATTGCTTATGGATATGACTGATACTTTTGATTTTGATTTTTTACTTTTTTTTTTAGTTTTATTGGTCTTAAAGGGTCTCACATATTATTTTAAAGTTAAAACAAAAAAAAACTCTTATTTTGATGTATTCAAGTATTTCTAGATACACCAATATAGATATTTAATATGCCCTGATATGTTATAATTTGCTACAAACCAATGGATATATAAATGTAATTGCTAAGAATTGGACGCAAATGATTATCCAAATGAAAAGAGGAAGGTTTTTAGATTTTTCTACCACTAAGGTGATGTTTGGTAGTGTATAAATATCGTGGACGAGATCGTTTTGGTCCTGTTTATGGTAAGATATCGTGTTTTGCTATGTGTGGATGGTCCCGTCCACAAAATAGCGTGGATATAGATGGGTAACACCCCAATTTATCATCCATAGTATTTTTCTCGTGGATGGTCCCCACTATGGTGTGAAGATTTCAGTGTAATACACCTGTGTTACATTGGCCCAATTACTCACATTTTATTTAATTTTTTAATATTTTATTAATAAAATAATAATTTTTAATATTAATTCTAGCACAAGTTAGATGGTTCTCCTTCTCAACTCTTTTTTCATTATTTAAATATTATTTTTTAATATTTTTATCAATAAAATCATATTTAAAATATTAATTTTTTATTTTTAATATTTAAAATAATATTTTTTAATTATTTAAAAAATGCAATTGTTGTCATGCATTTTTTTCAATTTATTTACCATATAAAATGCAAAAGTTAAACATTTATGATCAACTGTGTAGATCTCTCATAAAATGTATATGAGATACATGGAATCAAAAAGTGTGGTGTGAGACAGTCCACAGTCCACACCACTAGGCCTGTTCATGGGCCGGGTGGCCCGACGGGCCGGCCTGGCCTGGCCCGACCCCCGGACGGGCTTGAATATGCTTATAGGCCCGCGGACTTAAAGTCGGGCCAAAAAGCCCAGCCCGCAATAAATTCGAGCTGGGCTCGAGTTTTGTCAAAATAGCCCGACCTGACCTAATATTAAACTTAAAATTAGTTATGTGATTATGTCCATTTGAATAAATTTTTTGATTTAAGAATGTAAAATTGTGTTTTAAAATATAAAAGAAAGGGAAAAATACCATCTTGTAGGCCCATTGTTCATTTAAATAGAAAAAAAATACTATTTGAATTTTTAATTCTAATTTGAATAGGGAAAATTGTTTTTTTTTTCAATTAGGTCGGGCTTCGGGCTCAGGCTCGGGTTTCGGGCTTTTTACTAGGGCGGGGCTCGGGCCCAAGTTATAGGCCCGTTGGTCGGGCCAGGCTCGGGCTTGGGCCTAGTATATTTTCATTAGTGACAAGTGAAAGCCCGACCCGATCCGACCCATGAACAGGTCTACACGCCACCGTGGGTGTGGACTGTCCACAGCTTAGAACAGCTGTGAACTATTCGACTATGGCATGGTAGTCCACACCAAGCAACCTCTCATCTACACTATATAACACCCCCTCATGCCTCAACTATCTTAGTATAATTTGTTAAAATCATAAATACTTCACATTTTAACTTTTTATGCCATCTTTATCAACTTTTTTAAACTAATACTATAATATAAAACAACTAGAAAAAGTAAAAAAATTAATTAGTCATTCAAATCAGCAGTTTCCAATTTCCTGGTTTAAGTCATATTTAAAAATTTACGAAATTTCGGCTGAAATAAAAACATCCTGAATTTTTCATGTTGCCGCATCCGAAACAGAAATTTCGCGAATCACCGAAACTTGACATCATGGACAAAAAACAAAAACAAAACGATACAAAGGAGTCAAGGACCGTTAATCGGTTGAAAATACGGAGTGGTACATCAATACATTTGTGTGTAGAGAGCCGTTGGCGAAGGGTTTTGAGGCCCGGGAGACACCCGTCAGTCCATTTTAGGTTTTAATAAGACTCTGAACTGTGAAGGGCCTGAAGGCCGAAGCCCGAAGGGAAAAGAGAAAAAAAGAAAAAGACGGAGAAAATAAGAAAACGAAAAAGGAAAAAGAAAGAAAAGGAGCCATTAAAACGTCGGAGGAAGGAAAGAGGGAGGAGAGAAGAAATGACGAAAGCCGGGACTGAGAAAAAAAGAGCCCGACGATTCACAGCAGTTGCAAACGGCACCAGAGATGGAAGCGGCGATGCTCCAACTAGGGTTTGTCTTTTCTGTTTCTTGTTGTTTATCTATCTCCTTCTCTCTTTTGCCTTTCTTTTTTTTTTTTTTAATTTGGTTTTCTGCGATTTCGAATGTTGAAGTTGAATCGATCTTTTCCAAGGACTGTGATTTCGAATGGGTCGAGCACTGTTTCTGAACACTCGGTTTTAGGACGTACTAATTTTTGTTGATTATGAACTGGATGGGGAATTGAATTTGGATACTTTTTCATTTAACTAGGGGTTTTCTTCGTTCTATTTAGCTTGAGCTTTGCCTTAGAAATGCTATTTTTTTCTAGTCTTTCTTGAATTCTACTTGCTTATATGGGCTTTTGACATCCTATGGTTAAGAGGATTCGTCAATTTTACCTGAGAAATGGGGTTGTGTCTCTTTGACACTCCATAATTAGATACCGTTTAGACCTTACATGCCCAACGTCAGAATAAAAAAAAAAAGTGATTTTGGATTCCTGAGATATCACTTGGCGCTGGTGCCCCCTCATCTTTGTACACTGAAGTTCCTTAGGCAATAGAAGGATGATCTCAGCCGGAGTGCCAATGGTGGGAAAGGATATCCAGCTCAAGTACACAAATAGTTGGTTTTATTGGAAGGGCAACTTATCTGAGGAGGCATTCAACATTTTTTTTTTTCCTGAGAGCTTTTTATTTTATCAGCTCAATCGATACTGTTAATAATATTCATGATTCATATAGTGAAGCTATGAAAGAATAATAGTAAAATGGCTACACATTTTTTCTCAACCAGTAATAAAGATCAAGGCTTTAATGATGAATATGCGAAAACCTCTCCTATAAAGTGCATAATAACTAGGGATCTATTACAACTGTATTAATACCAAAGCAAAGAAAAAATACAGCCTACAGAAAAATGCGGACAAGCCCGTATACATGATATCTTAGTTGATTTGCTACCCCTGTGATTCTGGTACTGCCAGTCTTCCTGTTCCTTCTCTGGAAAGAGAATCTTCTAGGGTATTAGCTGACTGTTGGATCTACTTGAATGAACTGTTCAATAGGACAGCTAAGACTTTAGCCTCTAAAATAGAAAGCCTGAATGACCAAGGACATTTCTCAATTCTCAGCCACTGTCATCCACCTTATCACTACTTCATAGTCCCACTCAATCAATAGCCGACTCAAACATGAAGAATATGGCAATGTTAAGCCTTTTGTGAGGAGCAAATGGTTCAGATATAAGACACATTCCTTATCCCAATCAACTCTAGAGTGTCTGGGGTTGTCTAACAACTGACCAAAGCACATTTTTCCTTAACCTCTTGTACTAACATAATTTCATACAAATCCTCTCCTTGATATTGGCTTGGATGTTTTGACCATTTCCAATTGAGGAGTTAAATTTATACAGAACATTTCATACAATTCTCTCTCTCTCTCTCTCTCTCTCTCCCCCCCTCCCTCTAATGGATAAAATTGTGCTTTGGCTGACTGAACTGAGAATAATTCTTTGAATGCAGTATTTCGGTTGCTTTGTTAATACAATTTCCTAATTTGTTCATAATATTCCTGTTGCAGAAGCAAGGTGCCAAGAAGGATGCGTTTCAATTGTTTGCTGATAAGGTGAGGGACCATAAGGATTTGGAATCTAGATGGGCTGTTTTACAGGAGACACGGGTTGAATATTTCAGAGGAAAGGATTTTGTTAGCTTTCTGAGAAATCATCCAGAGCTCAAGGAAGTACTGGAATCTGATAAGAATTTAGAAGCAGAAGATATTGCTAATATTTTGTTAAGGAAGAACCTTTTAGTCCGATGTGATCGTGTGGTCAAAACTGTTCGGCCTGGGAAGAAGAAGTTATCTACTTGGCCTGCACATTTAGAGATCTATTCTGTAAGTTGCGTTTTTCACATCTACAACACCCATAAGAAGAAGTGCAATCTGTTGCAATTTGAAGGGGCTAGAAGGGCTAGGGGCAGACCAAAAAAGGACATATTAACAGAACAGAATGGTGAAACAGGATTAATGTAGCCAACCTCATATAGTAGGGGATAGGGCTTAGATTATGATGATGAATGCATTTTTCGCCTTTCTTTCTGCCACTTTTTTTTTTATCTTCTTTGAAGGAAAATTTGAGCATTGATGGTGCTTTTTCTAAGTTATTCTTACTTCAAGGAGCATTTCTTGTCACTGGATGTTCTTTCTGCTTATATTGTTTTTGGTGCAGCATATGAATTAGTTGGATATTTAGTTATTCAATGTTCTGCTTCTCCAAAGCACTGATTTTAAATGTTTTTCATGACTTGATGAAGCCTTTATTTATGTATTAAATGGTGTATGTCAACATAAGATCATTCTCTTCCCCTGTTGGTATTTTTAATGTTGGGATGTTTATCTGGTGCTATGGAAATAGGTTAAATATGATGTGTTTTCTAAATATTTGTCCAAATATTGCTTTTGATGAATTGTCATGTTTCAAAAATTTATCTAATATGTTTATGGTTCTTCTATACTACAAGTGCATCTCATATAATTTACTTTCTCATGGTGTATTTTGTAAATTGATAGATTTGAAAGAGGATTTTGGTAATGTGAACGTAACAACCCTTTGTATTAATATATGGAATCTAGCCTTTCGTAAACTGGATATGCTTTTCTGTTTTTCCTTTCCATTACAGAAGTTCTGAGTCTCCAATAGCAGAGAACAACAGATTCCAGGTGTCTTTGAATAGTTAATGACATTATAATGAGCTTGTAGCAGGTCAATAGCGTGTCCCATCATTCCTATGTGCATCAAATTCTGTTTCATAACTTGTCTTCATCACCTTTTGTTGTGCAGGATCAAGTGTTCTCCGAAAATGATGCCTTTTTTGCATGGACATTTGCAAAACGAAGGCCACTTTGGCAGACAATTCTCTCATTCCTTTGGCCTGTGTTGACACTGGCAATTTGCTTGTTCCCTGTGTTTCCCCATCAATGCAAATTGCTAATACTCTACTCCTGTGCTGGGGTCCTTTTTCTTATACTCTCCCTGCTTTTTTGTAAGTTTTAATCTTTTTAGTTTAGAATTTGTGCCAATTTTATTTGCAAGTCTATATCTTATCTCTTTCTTTTTGTGAAAAAAAAATTGTTAAAGAGTAAAGAGTGTCAAAGAAAACATAGCATCGGCACATTTTGTTCCAGAAATAATCTCCCTTTCACATAATATTTGGTATATGTAATTAGCTGCTAAGTGAAAAAGAGTAGATACTTCTCATTCCTGTATTTCAGTTATAGTGTCAATCTTTGTCATCAGTTGTGAAAAAAAAGCTTTCACTTGCATGTATTTGATGGTTGTTTTCTTTTAACTTGCAGTGAGATGTGTTGTATTTGGTGCTATATGGATCATTCTTGGGAAGCGTGTATGGCTTTTCCCCAATATACTTGCAGAGGAAGCAACATTGAAAGAACTATTCCAGTTTTGGCCCAATAAAGATGAAGAAGAACAGCCTAAGTGGACGGCAAGGCTTTTCTATGCAATAGTAGCTGTGCTGGTCATATTACTACTCAGGCACCACGCACCTGATGAGGCTGCTAGAGCCAGGTTAGTTGTAATATCTGATCTTTCATTTTGTTTGGCAAAATCACTTGTGCATGCATGGTGCAACACTTAGCTTGCTGCTGTGGTTTGAGTCATATTATACAAACATGTAGTGGAATTTATCTGGTGGCTACACAAAATGTTTTGAGGGCTAATTAGTCTCCAAAAAAAAAACAACATACATGAATATAGTGGTTTATAAAGTCAACAATTTCATTTTTTCCCCAAATGTTTAGTCTCAAGAAGAAATATTACTTTGTGCAGATATCAGAAGCGGGTTTCAAACATAATTGATGATGTTCTGGAGTGGTCACCAAGACTAGCTTTGTCAGGAATGATGGAGAAGCAACAGACTGTGGTTAATGTAACAGAGGCCAACAGTCATCCCAGTGAAGGGAGCACGGCAAGTAAAGAGGAGGCAGCTCCACCTGATGGCATGCAAGAAGAAACCAGCTCATACCAACCTGATGTTGAAGTTGATGAAAATGAGGGTGTTGATGATCATCATCATGATAATTAATAGCTTCTTTTTTTCCCTTTTTGTTTCTTCCCAATCTATTTCTAGAGCGTATAAAACTGTGTAATAGGGCCATGAGCATTTGGAGTTAAAAAAAATTGTGTTTCTTTTCCCTAACAAAGCAGTTGATCTCAATCCTTGTCCTTTATTTTCATTCATGGATAATAAATTTGGGGTCCCTTCCAAATGGCTATTCTAGATTCCAGGGCAGTTTAAGGTCAATTGTGGGATCACATTTTTCTGCCATCTGTGCCCTTAATTTATGCAAACTTGCATAGATTTCTCTACTTGCTGGATGGTCTTTCCCACTTGCCACAAACCGATGTACTCTATTCTCAATCTCAATCCAGCTGCAGCCTACTTCTTTGCTTACCTTCCTGTCATTCATCATTGTTCTCACTTTTGCTGCCTCATTCAACATTCCCCCTGCGGTATACAAGTTAGAAACAAGTATATAGGAGGCTGCTTCTTCAGGTGCCAGATCTAGTAAAAATTTTGAAGCAACCTTTCCAATACTGAAGTCCCTTTGTAGCTTACACACATTCACCAAAGTTCTCCAAAGCAGAGGTGACGAGGCAAATGGGCTTCCCTTAATAAACTCCATTGCTTCGGATAAACGCCCACCCCGGCCCAAAAGATCAACCATGCAGGCGTAGTGCTCAATAACCGGCTTTATCCCAAAGCTTGGTACCATAGCATTGAATAAACGAAACCCATCTTCACATAGGCCTGAATAACAGCAAGCTTGAAGAACAGCCAGTAGAGTGAGCTCATCAGGCTGATATCCTCTCTTTTGCATTTCTTCAAAGAGAAACCATGCTTTTTTCCCTTGCCCATGAAGGGCAAATGCAGAAATTGCAGCATTCCAGGTGATGGAATCATGGGTGTCCATTCCATTGAACATCTGGTAAGCATCTTCTATGCTACCACATTTGGCATACATGGTAACTGCAGCGTTACCAACAGTAGTCTCAGATTCAAGTCCCGCTTTGATGGTGTATGCATGTAAGCTCTTCCCCTGAACTAGAGAAGCTTGATCAGCAGATAAATCAAGCAGCAATGAAAAAGTAACTGCGTCTGGTCTTATTCCAGCTGATCTTATTCGACTAAACAAAACCATGACATCTTCGTGGCCTCCATCCGTCTCTATGTATCCCGTCAGAATTGCATTAAATGAGGTGATGCTATGATTGGATAAACTATTAAAAACCAGAGCTGCAGACCTAATATCTTTGTGTTTGGCATACATGTCTACTAAAGCAGTCCCCACAAATGCATCTGATATATACCCAAGCTTTTCTACAAACCCATGAACTTGAAGCCCTAATCCCAAGCTTTTGTACTCTGAGCAACCATCGATAATAGTAGCCAAACAGTTAGAATCAACGAACATTCCCATGTCAAGCATCACCATGAACCCGAAAATGGCTTTCTCACCATAACCATTTTTAACATATCCAGATATAAGTGCCGTCCGAGAAACCAAATTCCTCTCATCCATTGTGCAGAGCATTCTCTCGGCATCTTCCATCAACCCATGCTTCCCATACATTGTAATTAGTGCATTTCCAACCGAAATTTCTCTTGTGAAACCATATTTAATGGCGAGTCCATGAAACTGCCTGCCTTCTGCTGCACCAATTTTCCCATGGCAAGCACTAATGACATTGGTAAATGTATAATCGTTTGGCTCCAAACCAGAAGCTTGCAACTGAGAAAAAGTCCTAATTGCTTTCTCCCCATCTCCTGCATTCCTGTATTCTAGGATCATCGAATTTAAACACCGAACATCAACATCATCCAGCTCCTTGAGCACTCTCTCTGCGTCGTCCAATGAGCCACTTCTCGAATACATGGAAACCAAAGAGGTACCCACGAAGACATTCTTCTCGAATCCGCTTTTAATGACCAAACCATGAATCTGTTCTCCTCGACTTCGATCTTGAGGGAACCCACATGCCCGCAAAACCACCGTGCAAGTATGTTCATTGATCTCCTCTCCGGACCGATGCATCTCCTGTGCAATCCGAAAGACAGACTCGAAATCATTGACACCAGAGTACCCATTCATTAGTGAAGTCCATGTGATTGTGTTTCTTATTATCATTTCTTCGAAGACCCCTTGTGCATCTTCCAACCGGCCAAACTTGGAATACATATTGATGAGGTTATTGCCCGGGAAGGCATCATTTTCAGGGCCCGATTTAACCAGAAGCGCGTGAGCTGCCAGTCCTAACAAGATGCCTCTAGATTCAATTGAGATTTGGAGGAGCCGAAGCCAGTGGTTGACCAAAACAGGTGGTTGAGTAGCTGAGATGCTCGACCTAAGACGTAACCGGGTTGTCCTGGGAGGTTGGTTTTGTGGGTGGAAGAGTTTACAGAAAGAGCTGAAGCGGCTGTCAGGCGGTTTCGTTCTCAACGGAGGGAAATGGTGATGAAACTTTGAATTTGGAAGACAAGGAGAAGGGGTTGAGGGAGAAAGGACGGACATGGAATTCTATCAAACGTTTGAAATTTTGGTTTTCTCAATGAGCCAGTTTTTTAACCATCGGCTCGCGAAAGGCTTAAAACAACCGACTGCAAAACCCGTTTGTGTTTGGCAACTCCCTGCCTTGGGTTCATTTAAGGAGGCAACAGTCAACAGAGACGCATGATCTTTGATTCCTGTATCATTGCAATGGTAGGGGATGGATTGGACGGACCAATAAAATACATTGAACTGGACCAGTTCAGACTTGATGATGGTCCAAATATTTATTAGATTGGATCGAACCTGGTGCATCTGTAATGAATTTATATTGGATTAGGTCAGATTGAACTAATATCCTTATCCATCGATAAAGATAAGAATGCAGGTGTCAATGGATCAAGTTTGGGTTAAAACCAATTTGAACAGATTAAATGTTTAGACATTGAAATGGATCAGTCCAAAATATTCTAAATATTCATTGAATTGGACCTGATCCATCTGTAATGGACTCATATTAGACCAGATTGAATTAGACCAATATCCGGTCAATTGAGATGGTATCTTTTCTTATACAAGCAGTAAGAAGGGATAAAGGTGATCTGAGTTCCCACTAACTATTGGACGGGAAGCAAACAGAGTGATTGATGCACCTGGGATGGGTTTGCTCGAGATGAGAAGTGGAAAAAAAAAAAAATCAAATTCCTCTCTGAATGACCAAATTTTCTGCCTTTTTCAGTAGGAGTGCTCATGGACCGAGTCGTGGCAGGCTTTCTACCTATGTTATGTTAAGGGCTATAGTTCAGGCCCAGACTCCGCCCGGGCTGGGCTTTGAGAAATATCATTTATATTTAATGAGAAATATTGAACTGCTTTGACTAATAAAAAAAAAAAAAAGAAAACATGAAGTTTTGATGAATGGCACCTACCACATGTCCACATGTCGGTTGATGGCAAGGCTTAGGCACTATATAGAGAGAGTCAAGTAGGTATAGTTTGATATGGGGGTTTGAATGGATTTGATGGTGTCTTGTTCATGTATTACACTTGTAGAAGTAGAACCTTTAATAGGGGATCTAATAAACGTCTAAGGTTGGGCTTGAGGCAGCTGAGGTTTCAAGTGAAGCTCAACCTGAGATAGGATGAAGTTCAAGCGGCAGGTTCTACTTCTACATTGTATGCATGGGCAGTGTGAGTCATGTGTGTACCCACTACCCTGCTCTGTGCTCTGTCCTTCCCCCTGAGTTTGCTGTAAAGCAACAGAAAACTATATATATATATATATACTGCCAAAGAAAATTACATATTCACATGGTATGGTAGAGCTGAACGAGGGGGAGGGGATCCATTCATCCACCATTCATCCAAATTCCAAAGCACATGCTGACATGCCCAAGCCCAACGGAACGGTGGTTCATCCATTCATCCAACAAATTCATCTTTAACGGAATGGGCGCCTTATAGGCACATCCACGGAACATCTCCCATGAATAACAACTAATAAATATGGAAAATGTTCCCAATGCATGATACCTGTGAGAAGCAGATCCCGTCTCATTGGCAATTAGCATTCTTGGGTGTTGTACATTCATCAACCATGCATCCTTTTTTCACTTATTAACCACACACGTGAACGGATGGTGGTTGCGTCCTTCTTTGGCTTGGCTGGACTATAGTTAAAATGCCTCCACTCAATTGGACTTTTCTTTAATTTTCAAAACCGAAACCTTCCATGTGGGATCCACATATTAGGTTGACATGATCACATGATGGATGGATAAATTCGTCAATTACCTGATTAACTAATTTATCTTCTATAGAATACCAACAAACAAACAAGACCTTAATTTAAATTCAATTTGACACCTTAATTTAAATTCAATCTGACAAAGCCACATTGAGGGAGAGACCAGATGATTTCAGGACAGGTCTATTATTATAACAGCTAAGTTTTCATTAGAACAGAAACAAGCGAGAAAGAAGGGATGAGACACGATGGATCATCATCATTCATCAACACCAACAATTTTCTGAATCAATTCAAGCAATGACCTATCAAAGGAAACGACACAGCAGAGAGGCTTAGTTATCAACAAGAAAACGAAACCACTCTTTAATTGAATTGTTGTTGAGGCCTTGAGGGAATGGTCTCCAATCTCCATCTTTCATCTTGGGGTCGCCCACAGTCTTGTACTCTTGGATTATTTGAGCTACTGTACAACGTATTGATGAGCTCAGGTGTTTCCCAATTTCCAATTTGTGCTTCCTTCTTCATGATATTTGGGTTGAATTTGGTCCAAGATAATTTATACACTGGCCCCACTAACGGATGGGTTTGGATTTTGCAATCTATATGTCTTATCATTTTTGCTTTACTATATGTATATATATATATATGTCTCCACAAGTTTCAAATATTATAACTTTTAATCATTTAATATTGATTTTTTAATATTATATGTATCAATATTTATATATATATATATATATATATATATATATATATATATGATTTTCTTTTCTACTCAATAATAAATTACAATTTTTAAATAATTACTTATTCCTAAACCATCCAACAATCTGTTATGCTGCAAACTAGTTTGAAGGTCAAAATTGGAAGAGTCCAAATTCCTGGACCCACCCTCTAAGCTTTGGAATTTGCGCTTTAATTTGAAAGTCTAAAAGTACAAAAGCCACCATTTAGGCTTTATGCTTTTAGGGTTTCAATATCCTGGTTTTAGGTTATTATTTTTGCTGCCAAGATCTGCAACAAGGGAGGAATTTGAAACCCTTGAGTTCGAATTCTGTGGACTCTTCGATTAATGGAAAGCGCGCACTTGCAAATGAAAAATGAGCATGCTACCTTATCAAGTTAACAGAAATTTAACGAAATTGCTCTGTTAAGGTTGTTGGTTCGGATAAAAAAGTGAAAAAGCGACAAAACCCAACAGTACTTTTTCCTCCCCGAGCAAAAACTTATCTAAACACATTTCCATTACAACACAAAAACAGAAGGGTTAATTTCTAATCTAGGATCTTCTGATAATAAGTGGGGTTATTTTGGTCTAATTAATATAAGAAAAAATTTGGAAAAATTCTCGATTAGTACCTTGTACTTTTTACCTAGTGTCACTTTGATCCCTAAACTTTAAAATACGATAATTTACTATACGAACTTTCAAAACGTGACAATCCAATACCTACCGTTAATCAGATGTTTAGCTCCCATTAAGTGATATTTGAAAAAGATACAAATGGCCTTCAAGTGTCATTTAATTTTCTTTATCAATCATCTAAATGTTGACAAAAAATTAACAGTCCCAAATCCTTGCTTATTCCACTCAAGAAAGTTGGGATCACGTATGAGTGGGCATTCTGGTGACTCCAACTTTCTTAAATAGAAGAGGCAAGGATTTGATACTATTAATTTTTTGTCAATATTTGGATGATTGATAAAAAAAAATTAGATGATACTCGAAAACAATTGTCTTTTTCTAATGCTATTTAATGACTGGTTAACAACTATTTAACGGTAGGTATTAAATTAAATTGTCACATTTTAAAAGTTTGAATACTAAATTATCGCATTTTAAAATTTGGGGACCAAAGTAGCATTAGACCCAAAATACAGGATACTAATGGAGAATTTTCCCAAAAAGATTATATATTAAGGAACACTTGCAAAAAGTAGAGAGCACCCCTCATTTTGAGTGTTTTTTACTTGAAATTAAGTGAAATCCTTCGTACGCAGAGCAACAATCACGGAGCAAATAAAGAAAAAAAAAAAGGAAACGGAAAGTACGTTACGACTCAACTTCTAACAAACCAACTTCTTCCAAAAAAAACACAACAAACTGGGAAACTAGTTGAGGTGGAACCCGCCGGGATATGAAAGTTGATCTAACACGGTACTGACCTCTTTGTCTTTGGAGTTTCTTCTTAGGTAGAGAAAATTTATAAATCTTATCGGCAACAGCAAGGAATTAATTCTACCGGCATAGACCACAAAGTTCTATCTGTTTCTAAAGCGACAGAGGACCAATTGGCTGGATTCCTACCGTTTAAATCGAATATGAATACTTCTGCCATCAGCCTTTGTTCTTTCACTAGAGATTCACGATCCATCAATGGCTGCTCCGTACGCAATAGAAAATGAAAAGTTGTTTGTTTCTACTGGGTGTTGATTGGTTCTTTGGGAGAACAAATAAGCTTATTCTCCACGTATCCTTGTAGGGTTGGATTATGATACTGAAAGGGATGATACCAGAAAAACTTGAAACCATAAAAGTGTGATAATCAATGATGTGGTATTCATAATAGAGATGTGTGGTTGTAATTCACGGCGGGCAGAAAAAGTGAATAGGAAATCTCATTTACAAAAGTTTACCCATAATTCGCAAAAAAGTTAGGGCCCATCAACTGATATCAGTTTGATTGATCAATTCAAAACTCTTCTGGTATCATACCTTTTAAGCATCATAAATTTGTACATAGGTTCCACTATTATACCAGAAAAACTTATAACCAATATCAAAGTGGTATTCATCAAAATTCATGGAGAATTTTGATTGGTCAAAACTATTCTGATATCATGCATTTTTTTTAGTATAATAGATTCACCTATGTATTTGACTATAATAACTGAAAAACTTTTGCCTTTTTTTTCTTGGAAAAGCACAAACAAGCCTAATGCAGATTTCTGATTCCCACTGTAAAGCTATAAACATTCAAAAGGTCCAAAAACCACACTCTATGCACTCATATCTGTCCGTAAATTGGCATCTGACACCTATCAAAAATATACTTTACGCCTACAGATTCTGAACTTGGGGCTATCAGTCATTCTCCCTTCTTTTTTTACTCAAAGTGGAGGGGCAGCCACGATTTTATTAATCAATCAACCTCCAACGAAAAATCATTTAGAGGGGAGGATGTAGCCTGCCTTGTCCCAAGAACCAAACAAGCACACAACCTTACCCATTCAATCCTGACTAAATAACATTATAAAAAGCCAAAGAGAAAAAACCATGCCCATCTCATCAATCAATTCTGAAGATTGGAAGATGTAATATATCCATCCTCGCTACCTCAAATAAGTCCAGGGATTTGGGGAAATTTAATGTAGGAGGTGAACACATGAATGCCCAAGTTTGAACACATGATAACAGAAAAAAACTTATATAACTAATCAACCAGTATTAGAAAGCGGTAATCAATCAAGTGATACCAATTGAGCCACCATCAGTTGGTTTTTTTAAGGTGTAATTAATAAGGAAGCATACTGTTATTCATCTCACAACCTGTTAGATAGTATATTAACTTCACTAATAGATACGTATTAGTATATTATATAAAAAATTTATTGGATTTGATTTGGAGTGGATCCATATTTAATCAAGTTTATCATCATCATCTGAGCTTTGTCCCAGGTATATGGGATCAGTCAACATGAATCCTGTTTCATCATTCTGCTCTCTCTATTCGGCGTCATATGCATTGGTTTGGTCCAATTATACAAATAGATCAATTTTGAATTGCTTTAATTTGATAGAACAAATTGGCACCACTTCTGACCTTAGTAAGCTGATCCTAGGTCTATAGTGACTCTGTGCATTGGGATGCCTGGATAATTATTAGATATTTTTGGAGCTTTTATTTCTTCTTACTAATTTCTTTCTCAATATTCTCCTTTAAAATCCTGTAATTTCTAGAAGATAAGGGCACCAAGTGTTAAATTATTATCTACATAGATACATTCATACAAATATACATATATAATTATATATATATATATATATATATATATATATATTGTACACTTCATCCTCCCTTATTCTTTTATTTATTTTTATTTTTTCATTTTGATAACGTTTAATAAAGTCTTAAGATGGCCGTCGGGTAAATTTTGGAGTTAAAAAAAAGAGTAGACAATGTTAAGAGAAAGAGTCACTTAACTTATAAATGAAGTAATAAGGGCACATGCACCAATTCTTTATGCTTTATGGTTATAACAATTAATACGGCTCAGTAAGGAGTATAAATAGAAATAAAACCTTGTATTTTATATTATTTTGTTTGTATTTATACTCTTCAAACTAAGCCTAAAGGGATATATAATGAGAAAACCTTTGATTGTCCATGTATGAAGAATACCTGTAGATTAAAGAAAGGTTTCAAGACTGAATCCTACAGTGAGTAGACATAACCCAGTAGGTAGAATTTAGGCTCAGTTTGGAAGGAGTATAAATACAAATATATACAAAATACAAGGTTTTACATTATTTATACCCCTACCAAACTGAGCTTTAAAAAAAAAAAAATCTGAAACACAACTGTGACGAACCAAATTTATTTATAATTTTTCTTTTATCTAAGTCTAAGCTCTGTATAGAAGAATATGGACACTTACAGAACTCAATGTTCTCAATAAACACTACAGTATATCTTTCAAACGTGGACGAGATTAGTACAGTTTGAGCCTAGAAGCATTGGGTCTTGATTGGATCCAACCCTTCCTTGCCCCAGTAGCATAAATAAGAATTCTGGTCTGCTTTTCCAAGGTCACCATCTCCTGAATCCTGATGCCCAATTTAGATTGTCTATTTGTCCTTCATGCATGTGAGTCACATGTTTTCTTTTAATTATTAAGAGCTTTTTCTAGACATGAAATGGGAGTCTAAATTAACCACAAGAAGCCACGAATAACTTGTGAGAGAGGTGATTCAAATGCCTGATCAGAAATTTAATTTAATTTCCTGTATGTATTGGACTTAAGAAAGGAAAGGAACTACTCAACTTTAAACCAGACATAGGCATAGATTGTCAAAAGTTATGATTCTTGAATAATAATAATATAGACCGCGTGCTTCTTGAAACAATCCTCACTATGCTAATCTGACTTTGGTTGGGTGGTTGCTAGACATACTCTTGTTAGTTAGGGCTGTAATTGGGTTGGATTGGGATCCATCTGATTTGGCCTTATTTGAGTTTGATCCAATTATTGAGATCTTAATCCCCATTTGATCTATAATCTGATTACATCTAAGAGATTTGAAAACGGATTTAGACCCTATTGGATTTTTGTATTTAATCTGTTTTATCATTTTTATAATAAAGAAAACTAAAATGTTATAATCAAATCAATTGTTCTTTAATTCATACATATAAAAAAAAGGGTTCACTTAGGCTTTGGGCTGTGAAAAATAAAATTAAGCAAATAAGGTAGTATTGATTTTAATTTTTAACTTTACTAGCCCCCTTTTATAAACATTCTCCTATTGGTATTATATCAATCAAAAATTAAAAAAGTATAATTAATAATTAAAATCACTACTTTTTAGTATTATGAGATTTATTTATTTTTGCTTCATAAGATATACATATATATATATATATATATATATATATATATATATATATATATATATATATATATTTCAATTCATCTTCTACCATTCCCTAACGATATATACTCTTTACTATACCAACTCTTTGAACCTTTCCCTGAACTCTTAACATTAAACACATTATTTCCTAACTCATATATGGGATCTGCTTTCCACCAAAACTCTGCATATACCGCAAAAGCAACAGCATCTAGTTACACATTGAGAATATCTCTTCATGAATTTAACATACAGAGATACTTGTGGATACATTCAAGGTGCACACAGAGTTTTGTGGAGAGGTAATACGAACTCCCTTGCTCATGCTTTCAAAGGTTGCATTCATACTCTTCCTTGAACTACTTTGGTAGTAAGAGATATGCAACAAACAACATCTTTGGTTTCTTTCCCTCATGTGAAAGAGGAATTGGGCTTCTGTCAGGGCAAATCAGTACTCGCACACCATTCGAGCAACCCCTTACAACCTTGCATTGAAAATATCTCCCATGAAATAAATGATATTCCCAACGTACGTTAGGCTGTTGGAATGGGCTTTGCCCTGACGGAAGCCGGACTCATGAAAGAGGGGAGAATATCATTCACCTCACGTAGAAGTAGGGGGTTTGGGGGACCAAAGGCAAATGATGATGATGAAAATTGCTATAATGGTGACGGATAGATTGCAGCAACTTGTAGTGGTTGGAGGCTTAGCTTGGCTTATTGTACCAATTGATAGATGCTGTTGAGGAGGTGTTTGTGGTTGTGGGGGGTCACTTTTTGGCTTTTTCAGATAATTGTTGGCCACTCGAATTTCTTTTTACTCCCTGTCCACTCATTGTGGAGCAATCGACAGATCAATCTGGACTTCGGGAGGGATCATCAACGTTATACAGGACTTCCCAGTAAGGGGACTCAAGCCTCTGGCCACCAAAGAGGATCCCTTAATTAGTCATAAAAAGTAAAATGCAGGAGAAAGGAGATAGGGAGGGAGGAGGGTTTTGTACATGAATTCAAGTTGGGTATTGGTCCAAGTGATTTTAACTCAACACTGGGGCTCAATTTTGCTGAAATCATATGAGGACATTGAAAGGTAGGAATGCAAATGGATAGGATTGGATGTAAATCAGGGTATATTTGAATCCGATCCGATATTATTTATGTTGTATCTGATCTAAAGATTTGACTGAATTTGATAAAACTTGATTTAAATTCGAATCCTATAAATAAATTGGATCTTCGGATCTGATCTGATCTAACTTGTTTTCTTTAAAAGTTTATACATTATTAAAAGAAAAAATAAAATATATTAATAAAAATAAAAATAAAAAATATAAGTATTTTTAATTAATTTCATTATATATATTATATAAAAAATAAATAATATATAATATCTATCGAATTCGACCAAATAGAATGGGATCGCATCTGCCCCCCTATTTGAAGGTACAAAAGCCCTAGAATTTTAGGGCACTGTGGACCTTACAAACAAATAAATCCTGTGATTCTGATTGGTGGATGAAGGGAAGGGGATACGGAGTTGGGTGTGAGGCCAAAGCTTGTCTGATTGATGGAGGGAGGGAAGAGGATTCCAAGTCGGGTCTGAGCTATGTCTGTCTAAAATTGTACGTGTCAGCTCCGCTGGGGGAGGTAATGGGACCAGCTCTGTTGATTCATATGCGATTGTTTGGACGGTAATAAGCATCCTACTTCCTAGTGCTTTGAAATTTGACACAGGACATCTCCTATGTGTTATTGTCAATGACTCAAAGTAGTGTTTTTTTCCACCCAAACCACATGCGATGCATGTGCAGTTGAGATGTCTAGAATCTACTCATTTAAGAATTCAGAGAGGAAAAAAAGGGGATTGACTGAGCGATGTACATCTCTTCAAATACCCAAGTTAGATAAAAGTATCACAACTCCCCAAACTAATCAAAATCTTCAATTATTTTTGCATTGAATTTGAACATAAATCCCAGCAGGAATCCATTTGGTGGTCTCTGGTTTCAAAACCCAGAACAAATTGTTCCTTTAGGTTTTCTAACAAAGTATTGTTATTTATGAATTTTGAGCTTACATATCATGCAAGCTTCAGGTTCTTTCTCCTTCTGTGGTATAAAGTAGCTTTTGTAACTCATGAAATCCTTTTGGGTTTTCTTAAATTTTCATAAAGAAAACTTTTGAATGTTTCTTAAAGTTGGTTATATTAAGAAGAGTTATCCTCCTGGAAGATTGTTTCTTCAAGATAAACCATTAACTTTTCTTAGGAAGAAAGTATTGAACCACATAACTTTCTTCAAGATGCTTTTTATTAAATGTATGGGAGTTACGATTAGAATTGGAAGCTAGCCGGCAGTCGACCTTGAGTGTGAATTCTGCTTTGCTCTTGCTTCAAGTTTAATTCTCTTTTATTTGTTTTAAGGGGTAAAATGGGAAGTAAAATGAGGTAATCCCCACTTTAAGTTTTAAGGTGTACAAGCAATCAAAGTAGGACAAGTGTCCAATAGGCATTTAATGGTCTTTAAACAAGTACAAATGGAACACATGTTAGCACATGAAATGGTTCTACGCCTTGAATCAAGAAATAAAATAAAATCTTTTACGCCACAAAGTGCAGCAAATGTACACTGCTTGCTTAATTTCTTCCTTAAAATTGTTAATAAACCAACAATCATGATAGTGTGGTTCTTTGGCGTTTATTAATTCTAGACTTGTTCATTAGTTCCTTCTCTTCCAGAAAAGGAGTCAATTTTTTTTTTTTAACATATAACAAGTCCATGTCTAAAACCCCACTACTATTGCCATTTCAAAACGTTGCTTCTTTTGCATTTGCGGAGGCAGGATGAGTTGGTTTCAAGATTTAGAAGAAGAGAAATAAAAAGAATCATTTGCTTTGAATGGCTCCATTTTGGAGATGATACCATTATTCATGATGATCATTATCGAAGTTTTAGCCCTTGTCTGAGTTGTCTCAACTGTAATGCCTCCATTTTGGAGAAAATGACACCATTATTCATGATGATCATTGTCCAAGGTTTACCCCTTGTCTCAACAATATATGAATCCTATTCTGCTATTTCCTTCTATTTAATGTTACATCTTTTGTTAAATTATTAACCTTTAAATAATTTCTTAACCTAAGAGTGGGTAGAAGATGAGTCGAGCCAAATATTAGATTATTTGAGCTCGGTTTGGCAGAAATGCATAAGGCTTGAGTTCAGGCTTCGATTTGATTCCACCATCAAATACTAGAGGGAGTTCGGCTCAACTTAAAAGTTCACATGTTGGGCTTCGGCTTGGCTTGAGTTTGATAGTGAGCCAAGCTCCATATAAAATATAATATATTTATGCTCTATTAGGCTTGCAGCAAGTTTTATGAGTAAGGGTGCAAGTCAAGCAAGTTGGGTTGGATTTATGGTCAATCCAACCCAACCCAACCTTTCTAATTTGAGCCTAATCTGCATTGTAATTTGATGCACTTGAGTTAGGCTCGGGCCTAGACCAAGTTCAAGTTGGTTAATGAATTCATTCTAAAATTATATATACACACACACATACATACATACATACATATATATACAAATATTTATGCATATATGTAACCAAATATCTATATATATCTATGTATGAATGTGTATGGTTGGGCCAGGATCAAGTTGAGACAAAGTTGAGTCAAGCTCGGATCAAGTTTGAGCTACCTAATGGTTAGGCCTGAACCCATCCCAAAAAATAAAAAATACGAATTCTTAAACTCAAATCCAACCCAAAAATTAAAAATCCAAACTCAGTACGTATAAAATTTCGGAATAAATCTTATTCCGAATCGGGTTGAACTGCCCAAATTGCACCCCTATTTAAGAATCGAGCTTCATACTACTTTTGCTCAACGCCATTAGCAAAGCCTATATACTGGGCTCAAACTTGACTATCCAAATCTAGCTTTTCGCAAATCGAACTTGAATGGCTCGCAAATAATATATTGGGCTGCAGTTAGTGCTTCTGCCGGTGGGTGGAATGACTGGTCGAGTCCAAGTCCCCCTTGGATGGAGATTTTCTCAATTTTGAGAAATGATATTGTTTTGTCTGTTTTCGTTTAATTAAAATAAAAAAAAATCACTGCTATTTTAACCTATGTAATTATTGGTTTGCCCTATAAATATTTTCTTGGCCTTTATCACTTATTAGTAAAATTGTAGATGATTTTCTATACATGTGATATGTCTACTTGGGATTTATTGTATCAACAGTAATGTCAAAAACATTTGTGCAAATAAATTCATGTTGATAAGAGCTCTATATGGTGGATTGTGGGAGGAAAGCAAGGTTTAATGCATCAAAATGTATTTTCTGATACGTAATGGTTTTTGAGCTTACATATCCACAGTATCAGTTATAGCATCAGCTAATACACATACTATATCAGACCGAATTGGCGTATTGGCCAATCTGCTACTAGTTTTTTTTATTAAATCTTTTTGGTAATAGATACTGATGTAGGCGCACATGGCCGATTCAGGATGGTGATACATGGCATCGTTTAGATGGCATCCTGACTGTCCGCTGCTAATAAATTTTAGGTAGGTTCAAGTATAAATAACTGGTGTCACTCCTTAGGTAAACCATCTTGGTTTTTCTACTCTCAAGCTCTCTAGTATTTTGGTGACTTCGTCTGAGCTATCTCTCTTAGGTCTTGTCCGCTCTTTTGCTACACACTTACTAACTTGACCGTCAGAGTCTCCACCCAAGAATAACATCCGGGGCTTCTGATATGCTTCCTCTTCCACAAATCCAACTTATAGGCCCTCAGCTTCATCAGCCCTCAAATGTATCAATCCTTGGCTAAGAAAGTGAAATTATATTATTGCCCTTAGGCCAACCTTAGTAGCAACAGATTTCGTTTTCTATCATACCACGTTCGGCTCCATTCTCTCTCCTACCTTTTTGTAGGCTATTCAATACCTTAAAATATCAAATCATGTGTTATATATATATACACATATATATATATATATATTATGATTCGAGATTTACATTTTATTTGTATTTTATATATTTTTAAGATTTATTTGAATTTCTCATATATCTTAATTTATTCATACATAGCCAAATTGTATGTCTACGTCTTTTAAAATTTCCTTTCCCATGTTATTTGGGTGTCAAATGCTTTGAACCTTAATGGAAAGAAAAGATATTTTTTATGTTAATGACATCAGCATTGAACTATATGAAGTACCCATGATTCACATTGGAATATTCCACTGTTTTCAACTGTGATTACTCTAGATCATCCTGTCAATTAAGACTGCCTAACTTGAAGTCTCAATCTCAAGCAGATGAAACATTTCGAGCAATGACTTTGGTCAAGCAGTTTGTTAATTTTTCAATTAATGGGCCCCTTCTAAAAGACCTATGCCAAACTAGTTGCATAAGAAGACTTAGACTGTCCAATCCATAGACCTTTCTTCTTGAGCGCAAACATTATATTTAAGGGAAAATCTATAATATAGTATGGAAAGAGTTTTCATCAATCAAAACCCATCCATGAATTTTGATAAATAACACATGATTCATTATCAAGTCTATGGTTTTAGCTGATCGGTCAAGTGTTTTTCGGATATCATATCTTTTCCATATCATAGCTGAACCCTAGGGGTGTTCACGGGTCGAGTTGGGTCGGTTTATTGGGATTTTCCCAACCGACCCGACCTGGTTGGGTTACCTGAGGTGGAAACCGAAACCGATCCACTGATAGGCCAAACCGACCTGGTCGGTTGAATCGGGTTGGGTCGGTTTCGGTTTTGCTCTTGTACAAAATGACACCTAATTGAATTCTAATTGTAATTGCCTAATTGATTGCTTTTTTGGTATAAAAGATTATAGAAAGTTAGAAACTATGATAGATTGCCTATTCTAATTGTAATTGCATAATGGGCCTTCTAGTTCTAGTAGAAGACTAGTTATAATTAAGTAGGAAACTACTCAAACTAGGAACTACCGAACTAGTCTACTAGTTCGGTTCGGGTTGGGTTAGTTTCAGTTTTCACACAGGAAAACCGAAACCGACCCGATATATCGGTTTATATATTTGCCCAACCCGAAACCGACCGGTACTGATGAAAACTCGGCTGACTCGGGTTGGATCGGTTCGGATTGGTCGATTTGGTCGGGTTGGGCATTCTTATGAGCAATCCTAATGAACCCTATATTTAATTTCTAGTCTTCCAACAAGACAGCTGGGAAAACTTTGGCTGTCCTCATAAACGTGCGTGGCTGTAATGTGTCGTGCAGGAAGAACCTTCATTCTTTATAACTGTTTGATCTTGGATATCCAAAAGTTTCTCTTTTAGATGGAAAAATCTACGACGCAGGAAAGATATGGTATGGAAAAAGTTTTAACCAATCAAAATCCACCGATGAATTTTGATAAATAATATCTTATTCACTATCATGTTTAAGATTCCAATTTATTGATTAATTATTTTTCAGATATAAGTAGAGGCCCATGCAATGCAGAGTCTAATGTTAAAAAGATGCCCGTGTTTTATTATTTATAGAGAAGTGATTACATTCAGTTTCTTAATAAAAATATATTGTTTCTTCAATAAATAAATAATTAAATAAATAGAAATTACATTGAATTGACTGTGAGTTTAAATAATCCCATGATTCATTTTTTCATTTTTTTTTTAATTTAAAAGTACAAAATTAGATCTAAAGGGGTTGAAGCAACATGAGAAAAAGAGATCGAGAATAAGCTGATATGGACAATAGCGTACGTAGCGTATCGAGTACATGGCAACAACGCCCCTATTTTGGTTAGAAACCACTACTCATTTAGTAAATTTGGGTTTAATTTCCTATCTAATTTAGGAGATAAATAATGTTTAATTTGTAATTAATAATCCACGTTATTGAAATTAAGAAGGAGACACACATCAATTAACAAACTGAAAATCTGATGCATCTTTTAATATACTAACAGTACAGTGTTCATTCTATATGCTATTCAAACACTTCAGCCTCTCATTTCATGCAAGTTGAGATAAAAAAAGTACCACCACACACACGTGGCAATACAAGGGAAGTTGTGTGGTCACGGATTATTCTTGTATCATATAAAACATTATTCCCATGTATTATGCTACTAGCATTTACCAAAAATTAAATTAAATTTGTTGGTTAGGGCTGCAAACGGATTACGGATGGGATCAAATTAGGTAAAGGCTATATCTTATCCAATTCCATAAGAAATTCGACTACTCTGAATTTTATAAGACTATGTCCTATTTTCAAAACTATGATTTGAATCCGATTCAATTTGGATTGAGTAAAAAAAAAGCTTATTAATATAAAATTGTATTATTTATATAATATAATAATATTATTGTAAGTATATAGTGGTCATTAAGACCCTCAGAGTATAAAAGTTGTCAAACCAACACTATGTTGATGCTTGCGATGAATTTAGAACCCCTCGTACATTTGCGATGAATTCATTGTAGATCTGCAATTGCGATGAATTCATACTTGGGGCAAGTCACGATAAACTTTGGCTAGCACGAATCTGCGATAAAACTAAGACATGCATTGGTTTGTGATGAACCCCAAACACACATGGATTTCCAATGAACCCAAACATGCATAAAGCTGCGATGAATCCGATACCATTACAAAACTGTAGAATCACGATATAACATGAATAGATACCGGTTACATGTACACCTTTAAGTTACGCATGTGGATAGAATACTCATTCCCTAATGGAAATGATTCCCTTTCCTAATAAGAAAGAACTTCTTCCTTGATAACCTTAGCTTTCTCTCTATAAAAAGGGGTGAACAATCATTCTCAAAGAGACAACACAATCATAACTCTGACCTAGGGTTTCTCACAAGGGGATCCTCCCTTTTCTCTTCTCTTCTCTTCTCTTCTCTCTTCCTCACATTCTCTCTCTTTTATGCCATCATCTTCGGACCTTCGGAGATTGACCAACTTCTGCCTTACCATGGTAATTACAATTATAATATATAATATATAATATTTCATAACTTATGGATTTGATCAAATTGTAATGACATATTCCGATCCTTGGATCCACTTTTCTAATTTGATCCAATTTATTAACATCAAAGAAAGTATCCGAATTCAATTCTTACTTGATCAAATTTGAATTTGAATAAGATATGATCCAAACTTATTTTGAGCATAGTCATCATTTATACGGGTATAGATAATTCCTCTTTTTTTCATATAAAAGGTAACCACCAAGAAAAGGCATTAACAATCACATCGGCCCAATCTGAGCCGAGCACAAGAAGTTGGAGCATGTACCGAGGCTCCTCCATTTGGAAGGAGTATAAATACAAATATGTAGTGTAAAATCTTGTATTTTGTATATTTGGACTGTAAATATTTGTATTTGTATTTCTTTTAAACTGAGCTTAAGGTTGTATTTGGATGCGATATAAATCAAGAACCAATGTAAAATTATCGACGTAAAAGAAGCATTAATAATTTACATCGGTTCGCTTTTGTATGTGTTTAGTAAAAGAGTGTAATTTTGCATGTGTTTGGATGGAGTGTAATTTTACAAACCACCAAGAAAAGGCATTAACAATTTACATCGGTTTGCTTTTGTATGTATTTGGTAAAAGAGTGTAATTATTATTGACGTAAAACTACACTCCAGTTCAGGTTCGTGTGTGTTTGGATGGAGTGTAATTTTATATAGATAATAGATGTAAAACATTATCACCTTTAAATTTTTTATTGATGTAAAACTTTACATATTTTTACATCGATTTTTAAAATGCAACGATCATTATATATATGATTCAGTGTAAAACATCATAAGTGTATTACACCTCTTCCAAACGCAACCTAAGTACCATAACAATCTTCCACTCAAATAAGATTCCGAGAGATCGGTTTCAATCAGAGCAAAGCCCATTTGAACACTGTTCGAACAGTCTTTATAGCCTTGCATTGAGAATATCTCCATACTTCTATGCTTTATTTCATGGGGAGATATTCCCAATGCAAGGCTCTAATGGCTGTTCGAACGGACTTTGCTCCGACTGAATCCAGTTTTAGATTCCGAATGCAGTAAATATACACTAAATTTGGCCATAACCCGATTGGATCTAAAACCTTAATTGGATCGGTATCTTCCCAATTTTGGCCCAATATATGCGTATATGGACCACATTATCCCTTCATTATTTTGTTAATGTTCATAATCAACGGAAAAGAAATGAGGGATGATGCTAATCACACAGGATCTGCCACACACACACACAAGATGGTATTAACATAACTTCTAATGTGAACTACAACCGCACATCTCAAACTTGTATATCTTGTGATTGGAATCCTAATTGAAATGTACCGCCATACATAATGTTGAAAGCATTGTGGGTAGCGGATCCGGATCCGGACTATGCAAAGCTGTACGACCACGGTGAGCCCCCGGCTACTGATCATGTAATCCACATCCGGGCTCTCATCCCAAAGCCTGAATCTTGGGTCAGGGGTAGACTTGTTTTTGGGCCGGGTTCGAGCCGGGCTTGTATATGTATCAACAGAATACATTCAGGCTTGAGCCTGAGCCCGACCCAGCCATTGGGCCTAAATCTTGAGCCTGAGCCCATCCCTCATATAAAGCCTGGAGCTCGGGTCTAGGCCCGAGTCCGAATCCGGTCAAAAATTTGAAAATAGAATTTTTTTTATTTAATAAAAAAATGTTTTATTTATATTAAAAACCTTCAAAACTCAAAAATAATAAACATCTCATTATTACTTGGAAAAAAAGAGAAGAAAAACAAAGAAAAAATATTATATATATATATATATATATTTATTAAATAAAATATATTTTTATTATTTAATATATAGTATCAAGTTTGACTCGGGCTCAGGCCGGAATTTTTTGAGAAAGCCCGAACCTGCATTCCTAAAATTATGATCAAACCGAACTTAATAACAGGCCAGGGCCAGCCCATCGGGCTTCCCAGCCCAGGTCTAGTCAGGGGACACCATTCACAAATAGGTCCTAACATGTCCAATATTTCCAGCCTCCAAACCTACACTTGATGGGTCTACCTAGTAGATTAGTTTTGATGGGGAATAAAGATTGAGAGAGAGAGAGACATAACTCTACAAATAATCCCCCACATTGACTTATTTAAAACCATCTGATTATCCTGATTTGCCTTACCCCATGTGTTTGTTGGGACCTAGTCAATGAAGGGTCCTGATTTATATCACATAGAGCAAGTTGTAAGTTATGGAGGGTCCAGATTCATTTTTAAGTATCCCAAGTCTCATTCCCTAATATCCTCCCCCACCCCACCATAAATTTGAAGAGAAAAGAAAACCCTAAAAAGTAGGGGGTGCAAAGGCTGCTAGCTGAGAGAAACCCTAAGCTTGCAAAGATGGTGTCGAGCTTATAAAAGAAGCATTTTAGTTCTATTGGTTATAAATTAAAGACCCAAAAGGAAGCTTCCTAAAACCCGGGCTATGAAGTCCGGTTTTGTGGTCTGGTGAATTGAACGAGACTCAAAAGGAGGTAAAGACAAGAGGGCCAGGGGAGGGACAAAGACAGCTTTTCTTGAAGACCCTTTTTCTCCCTTCTCCGTCTCTCCTTACATATATACGCCATGAAATCATGAATGCAAACCGTGTTTCTTCAGACCCATTCCAGTCTTCTCCACTCACTCTTTCCTAATTCCTTTCGAAGTTTGAAACCCAGATACTCGAATTGAGAGGACTCTCGAGTTTTTGACTCAAAGGCTTAGGCTTGATTATTGACCTATTTAACAGCAACTCACCTCTCGAGAGAAGAAAGCAACAAAAAACCTTCGCTTCTTTTAGCGGTTGTTGGTCTCATTGAAATCATATTTTTGTTGTTTTTCCTTACTCTTGTCATTGATTTTAGCTCTGCACTATCATTAATCAAAAAATCCCATCGAGGTTCAACTGGGTTTTAAATTTCTTTCTGCCTGGTAAGTAGATGCACCACGCCGTTGCTTTTGCATTGTTTTCCTGGATTTCTTTTTATTGTCCTCGTTGGTTGGTAATGGTTTTGTGAAATCTAGGAAAAATACGTATATGTTTGTCTGAGAATAAATAGCCTATGTTTTCACAGAAAGGAGATCCTCTGTTTTTATTTTTCTTGGCCATTATGTTCTTCTCCCTTTTTTTTTTATTTTACTTTGTGGAATTACATTTTCTTATCTAGTTTCGTTGTAATATGGGCATCTGGGTTCTGAATTTCCTTTTTTGTTTTTCATTTAACTTTTCATGTTTTGACTTCTAAGAATGTTAGCTGTTATTTCTTGTGTTTACTTAATGGACTTCAACTCGTGCTCTGTTCTATTTCCATATTATCCATGGAAAATGGTGGTATTTGTGTTTCTGATCTTCTCTTCCTTCTCTTACACCTCTTCGTCAGGTTGAAGCTTGAATTGGAGAGCTAGATTTTCCATGGTGAGATTATTATTTTTGGTTGAACTTCTATTATCACTTTCTTCTGACATTATAAACCTAGTGAGAAAATAAATAAAAGATGCAATTTTGGTAGACTGATAGATCTTGGATATTGTTGTATTTTTGTAGAATTCCAATCCTTTGATATTTTTGTACACTAGTACCGAGCATTAATTATTTTGGGTTTTGACGATCAGGGTGAAGTTCAAGAAATCTTTTCGGATGATGTGAAGGAAGTTTTCGCAGTTGGGCTTGATTCAGAAGCCAGAGGCTACCAGACAGCAACTATCTTGGGTGAAAAGATTGTAAGCAAATCCGACATGAGGATTGTATATTCTTTTTGTTTTTTTTTGGTGTAATCTCCCCTATTCTTGTTTGTAACGAGAGTGCTTGTGTTTTGTTTAGTTTGTCATTGGTGGATCTTCTGATGGTTCAACTTTGTCAATTGACGTCAAGGTTTTCCACAAATCAACAGGGAAATGGTGAGTTCTTGCTCGTGCATTGATACATTTGAATCTAGATTGAGTGGGAATCACTGATTTATGGTAAAATTGGCAGGAGTGTTCCTAAGGTGTTAGGTACAAAACCCACCCCATGTAAGGGTCATTCGGCTGTGCTTCTGAACAAGGAAAGAATCTTGATTCTCAAGAGGGACTCTACCCCAGAAGATTGTGCTTGGTTTCTTGAGGTTTGTGTTCTAAACCTATCATAGATCCATGATCCAACAATTTCAGATGAACTTTGATCTTATGCAGTTATAATAATCTAGTTCACATCCTGCCATTTTCTATTAAGTGTAAGGTGATCTAAAATTTATGACCCATTCCCACAATCCTAAGCTGTTAGATCTTTGTTTTATTATTGTTAGGTGGACACACCATTTATTAGAGAGCAGAAGAAGATCTTGAATGTGGATGTGGTTGCTTGGAGTAAAGGGGTTAGAGGTTATAGTCCTAAGCCAATAGTTATCAGTGGTCCCTCTGGAGTTGGTAAGGGAACATTAATAAACAAGCTCATGAAGGAATTCCCATCCATGTTTGGGTTCTCTGTGAGCCACACAACCAGAGCTCCAAGGGACAAGGAGAAGGATGGAGTCCATTATCACTTCACGGAAAGGAGCATAATGGAGAAGGAAATACGTGATGGCAAGTTCTTAGAATCTGCATCTGTTCATGGAAACCTGTATGGAACCAGCATTGAAGCTGTTGAGGTTGTAGCTGACGCAGGAAAGGTATTACTGTTTGAGATAAATGGAGAACCTCCTGATAATCATTAATCTTCAATATTTTAAACCACTGCACACACACTGTAACAAGTTCCAACCAGCTGAACATAGGGCTTAATTTTCAATATTGGAACAGTGTGGGATTGAACTATAACCTATCCATGGCCCAACCTTGCATTAGGATGACACATTTGGGTCACCATATACACTATATGCATGAATTTCATGCGCAGACAGTGTTCTTACCTATTATCTCTGATATGCTAAAATGTTTTATATCCACATTTGATATGCCTTCAGTTTTATTGTAGAGGTGCATACTCGACATAGATGTTCAAGGTGCCAGGTCCGTAAGGGTCAGTTCTCTTGATGCAGTTTTCATCTTCATTTGTCCACCTTCATTTGAGGAGCTTGAGAAGCGACTTCGTGCTCGGTTAGTCATACAGCTGAAAGTCCAATATATTGTAATATCAGGACTGAAATTATTATGGTATAGTGGTCTAAATAAACTCTTGCTTTGTTATAGGGGCACTGAAACAGAGGAACAGGTCCAAAAGCGGCTCTGCAATGCAAGATTAGAGCTTGAGCTAGGAAGATCTTCAGGACTTTTTGATCATATTTTGGTAAACGATGACTTGGAAACATGCTACCAGAGCCTTAAGGTGCTTGTTTCTTCTTTACTAAATTTACATATATACTTCAATCCTTTTATACCTCAAACTTGGTCAATTTTGGCAAGTTGGCTAATGTCTTCTAAGCACTTGGCCTGATAACTGAATATGAATCTTTGATGTAGAAACTGTTGGGCCTAGATGTGAGCATGGAGGCCACCCAACAACAATGTGAGTACTCTTGTATTGTTTAGTTCCAATGAGATAATTCTTCTTTTGTATTCTGTTTGCTGTATAAACCCTCTCTGAGAATTCAATTACTGAGACCTTAAAAATCCCATCCAGCTCAAAAGATGGTTGATGCTCCTTTGGGAGATTCAGAATCAGAAATGGATCAGAAAGTCTTGATACAATGCAGAGCTTCTGAACTAGGAAAGACATCGAAGAACTGGTAAGCATAGCTAAACTGTGCCACCACTAAATTGATTCTGATATCCAAATAAATTCTCATCCTATGTGGGTTGAGCAGGTTTGTGCTTGACGTTTCTTCCATCAAAGGAGGGGCCCCAGGCCGGACAAGAGGAATAAACATGTATGCAATCGACCCATTTGCAGATGGTCAATATGGGATTAAAACATCTTCATGATATTGAGCGGATTGACATTGAACTAGTTAGTACTAACGGTGGCCTCTCGGCTTTCGGTTTTGGATTATTAACACAAGGAGTGAGGATTGGTGATATATCTCTTATTGCAGTGCAATAAACCAGAAAAAAATCCCAAATTAATTCACATGCTGTTCTATTTCCCCCCACATTTTTTATTGTTTATTGCTGAGATAAGAAACTAGCTCTTGGCCTCTATTACTGTAGTAGAGTTAGGCTGACAGAGAAATTTGCTTTTCTTTTTCCTAGTATGGAGATTGTGGCTGATGGTCCATGGGCTACGTAGTACATACATATGTATCCTGCTTTCTAGATATTTCCTCGATCCTTGCTAAAAGAGGAGAATAAAATATGAATGCAACAGTGATACTAATTAACTATACAAACCTGATCTTAAGTGGGTTTTTGGCTGCTTAAAAATTGTTTTGACCTGACTGGCAGACTTGGAAGGATAATTAGCAATGAGCCAGCCACTGGATATGAAAAAGAAATGAAATGTTTGACTAAGGATTGAATCCGTATGCCGGCTTGGCTAGCATTTGATAATTGGTTTCCACCTAAAATAAAACAAACACAAAACCAAAGGAGTTTCTTCGTCATGGTTTGATGTTTCGGCCCTGAAACGAGAATTCCTTGAATTAATGGACAATGACATCGGATGCTTGAGGATATGGACGAGTTTCGAGTCGGTGCTCAGTGCTTCCTGGTTGGCAATAGGCTTTTTTCTGGGACTGGGACCATTTCACCATTTAAAACAAAAAGAAAGTAAAAAAGTTAAACAAACACCAGTTGTTTAAACGCCAGCGTTCAAACGCCAGCTTTCCACAAACCCAATTTGACACTTGACTTGAAGCATAACATCACTACAGAATACAGATGGATGATTTTGAAGTGTGGCTTCGAAAGAACTCGAAGACAACAGTTGTGAACGCACCCTGTCACAGGCCCCACCAGGACTAAGGACCCCATGCCACCGGCACCTGGACAACAGTCGTGAAAGAAAAAGAATGAATTAGAAGAGCTCTTCTTACGAGTTGTTGCCTCCACGAAGTCGGACGTGGTGGAACCGACGATGAGGTGTGTCTTGTAGCCAGCTGTTACTACTCTTGGTCTTGGGAAGTTGGCCGACTGGCTTGGGTCGTCAATTGCGGTGCACGAGACAAGGGGGGGTCTTCTCTTCGTGCGGCTTGTATTTTTCCACGACTGCCGACCTTTTTACCTCCCACTTGTTCCTTTTTTCTTGTTTTTGATGGGATTCTCTTTAGTCTACTGGTATTCCGTGTGAAGTTGAACTGAGAACTCAGAAACACTCTGACCTCTACGAACACTGAGACTGCAAGTTGAAGCTCAGCCTTTTCAGTTTTCAGGTCTATAGTAGGGAACCTAAGCTAGGCATCAGGCAAGTGGGGTACGAATCCTCTTTTTCAGGTTCAGTGGACCCCCCTCCCCGTTCTCATGAACAGAACATTAGCAGGCCCTGGCACCAGAGTCTCTGTGTTCTAAAGACTGACTGGGTTATTAACAACCCCCTTGCTCCCTCCCTGCACCTTAAGGACAAAGGTACACACCAATCACATTCACATTGAAGGGGATTTTACAGAATCACACACACACACAAAGTGATCAACAGCAAAACATGACCACTCCACTGATTGTTGGACCATCTTTCGAGTTGACCAAGTACCAACGGATCAATCAAACCACACATTGGTAGGTAGGCATAATAACACTGACCACTCCACTGATTGTTGTTTCTTAAAATCACCATCAGAAGTTCAGAATCAACATGGTAACCAGAGTGGCAATTTGTTCTACTGTATGTGTAGTGTACATACGCGTACATGTTTCATACATGCACAAGTGCATATATAACAAAGGAGCAAGGTTTTCATTCATTTTAGAAAACAGATCTACTGCCAACGAGGCTTCATCTTTTAAACAGAGACATTTTCACAAACCTGGGTTCTAATTGTTCGGAATCTTCAAATCCGACAGAGATGAAAGGAAAAACAGATCTTTGTTCATTATCCTTCACATTTGCTTCGTCTACTACATTACTTTCTTTGTACATGATAACATGGGGAAGTGGCAGTGGGTGGATGGTGGACTAGAGAAGTGGCACATCACACCAATACATTCCTACTGCCTATTCCCCTCCAAACAAAAGCAAAAATACCAAGCCAAGAATGAATTGCCTGAGAAACACCAGATAATAGTGGGTTCCCTCCCTGGTTACGTGGGGGGCCTCATGCCTCCAGTGCCACGTTCTATTACCTCTTCCATGGAAGATGTAAGGAGCCACGCACGAGAGAAACCTCTCCACAGAGCTACAAAATTATGAATGCAAGACCACCACCACTAAATTGGTTACAGAGGTAGCAGATATGACCAGTAAAGTGACGCTGGGGAGACCGACCAACCCCATGCAAGGGGCGGCTTTCACTGTATGGTGAGGGCCCTATTTGGGGCCTGATTCACAGGAATACTTCCCCTCTGCTGGCCCAAATAGTCTCCTTCTTCCGCTCTCTCTTCTGAGAGAGAGGAATGAAAATTGGACAATGGAAATCCCTGATTATGTTGGTAGCAGCCATTGCCATTGGAGTAGGTCTGTTGTTGGTGCATATCCTGGACCGAGGACCCTTTTCTTTCTTGCTGATTATTGGAGGAATTCACATTTGTTGCACAACCAGAAGGTAAGGGTTCTAAGGCTGATGAGCTTGCCGATTGCGTAGAAAGGGGTGCAGAAGAATCATTGCCCTTCTCATCTATGGACTTGGCAGATTCCTCATTGAGTTTCTTTGTGTTAAGAAAACGACCCCCACAACCCCTTGCTCTTCTCATAGCATGTAAATGCCGAGATTCATGAAGGTAAGGCTGTAGAAAATGGCAAGGCAATCCACACATCACATAATTCAAGTTTGCATACAGGAAATTAACACTATGAAAACATACTTGCTATGAGAACACTGATGTTACAAGTCACACATAACAAATAAAGATTCTCATAAAATGTACATATAGGGATATCATCTAGCCTAACCTTGGACCTTGAAAACTATGATAGAAATATATAGAACACAGAGAAACTGAAAAAAAAAAAGGGAAAAAAACATTATCTTCCACTTAACATGTAATTCCATTATGTTTATAATCCTTGCTTAAATTCTCTTCATACATATAACTAAAATTACACAAGCAACTAAACATTCATTTAGCGCCACCTCCCTGCCTCTGGCTTTTCCGTTTTTCTCTGATTTCTCTTTATTCACTAGAGAGACAATTGAGAAGAAACATGTACAGTATTCATCCTTGAGCTAAAATGAGTCTTAAGAAAACCCTTCACCATTGGGTATGACTCCACTTATGATCATACCAAAATATGTAAAATATATTTTTCCTTTTTTCTTTTTTTTTTTTGGGGGGGGGGGGGGGGGCTTCAATATAACTTTACCAACTGCTTAAGCTGTTTTTCCTCCCCCCCCCCACGCCCCCCCAAAAAAAGCAGTGAACAAAAGCCAATATGTAATATATGTATGTAGTCCTTTATGGTGTCCAACATGATCACATAGTTCCCATTTACCAAGACAATCTCATACAGTAAAACACTCAAAACAAGACCCAGATTCCCCTACTTCTATGACACGTTCAGGGCATGCTTGCCCCATCTTGTCCATCAGCTTAGAGAAATCAAATGGGACAAAAATAATGAGAAAACAGTCTAGTGGGAAGGCGCCAAAGACCAACTAACTAATTAATGCAGGGCCTCGTAGATACAAGACAAGATAGATAGGTAGCCTTGCTTCAAAATCCAACAAAGTATGTTCTAAATATAGGGAAATTTCCAAATAATAAATGCTAGGTTTATTCTAGTTGGCAGAGAAATACTAGAAAATAATAAGAGCACAGAAATCACAAGTTTCTCTAACACTGATTTCAAGAGGACAAGAAAAACAGCACCTATAGAGATGAACAAAAAATAACACGTTCGATACTATTGTTTTGGACAGATTTACATGTATATGTAATTATGTAGAAATCCTCAAATCCTTGATTTAAATAGAAATTTTGCAATTACTAAAACTACAGATGATTTCTAATAGGGATCCTAGAAGCACCTAAGAAAAGAACCTGAGCAAAACAGTAGTTGATATAAATTAATAGTTTCCTAAAAAGTTAGAAACTACTAATTATAGACCTTCTAGAAGATAGAAAACTTTCAAAATAAAATAAACGATGGTTTTGAAACATAAAATTAGAAACTACTAATTAACAAAACTGCTGTCAGTTTCCAAATCTGGGTGCAGCCATTTGTTTGTTGATTTATTTATTTATTGATCAGTATAATCAGAAATGACTTGGGTATACACAAAGCTCTACTAGCCACCTGTCTCAAATAATGATCAATACAACTAGGCCCTAAACATTTGTTCCCAATAGAACCATGTTAGCCAAAGCATCTGCCAATAATTTGCTGATCTTTGCACCCATTGAAAGATTACACCTGTTCCCATAGCCAGCCAATTTAACTCAATTGCTTGTCTGTGCTGCCACATCGCCTTGCTATCCTTGGCCAATTAATTACAACTTGGGAGTCTATGCAGCCATTTATTCCCCCTTTCATTTGTTTTAGTGCTTGTCTGGAAGGGCTGAACGCAGCCGCTTCTCACTTCTTGAGGTGAGCCTCACACAGAGAGTCCAAATTTTCCTTGAATAGCTTATCTAAAGTGTTTCAAAGCGGCTAGATCAGCTTAGCTGAATATTCAGCTCAGCATTCCCAAACGAGCCCTTAGTAACTTTGGGATGCTCAAATCTATCTAAAAATTGATTTGTTGTATTTTCTATTGCTATAGCCAATAGGAGGGTGAAATATCACTAACCTTCTATTTCTACCGACCCTTCACTGACTGCTCCATTTGTTTCTCGTAAACATTCTAGCTACCTACTTCATACAAGACATTCAATTGTTGTCTTCAAGACCAATGCCTCACAGGGATCAAATTTCTGTTTGTATCAATATAAGGAATAGTAACACAGTATCGAGTCCAAGCCTGACAACACTGGGTGAAACTGAGGTTTTAACCTAACTACCCCCTTCATTTATTTATTTATTTTTTGATTGTTAACTGTTCGCTTTTATTAATTAGTGATTAGTGATAAAGAATGGATATATTATTGCAAAGAGATTGTGCCAAGAACTTCATTATCCCTATGTAGCTTCTGCTACCTTACCTGTTTGTCCCCATCAGTTTACATACATACTAGATCAGTTTTCCCACTAATCATCCGCCCCCCAAATACAATCTGTCCTGTTACTCCCTAACTGCTCCTTATTCATTTTAACATCATAAATATTCCCCTTAAGTTTCACTAAAAGATCCTTCTATTCAAGATATTAAATTTTCTAATATTCTCTCTCCAGATAGCTTAGTGGATATTGCAGACCCAAAAGCTCTTCTAGATCCAATTGCACAGCAAAATTAACTATAACAAACTTTCTTTCACCTTCAAGTTATGTTTCTTGTGTCACACAAAAGCTCTTCTAAATCCAATTACACGGCCTAATTAACTATCAAGGATCAAAATTTTGCGAAGTATCGACCCCTACATATCGTATTGGCAACCCCCTGATACACCCTTTTTGGATAGGTTTCAGGGTTTGACCTGTTTCAGGGGGTAGACAAACCTTAAACTGACCCCCCTGAACAGGTTTGAAAAACAAATTAAAAGAAGCGCTCCACGATACATACACCCCATCCAGCATATTAACCTGTATCAATATTTTGAACCATGTTAACTATAACAAACCTTCTTTCAATTTCAGTTATCTTTCTTGTCTCAATCCCCCTCCACTTCCCAAGTACTTCTAGGATTACATACATACATATATAAGGCATTTAGGCCTACATTACCAATTCCTTTTTTTACCAACTTAAGGCCTACATTACCTCAAAATCCACTTTAGTATTATTCTTGTGTCCCAGGAAGTAGCATACTTCTACCACCCAATAAATCAAAGGATTTCTCACATCATCCCCTATTATTTTCACGCCAACTAATAGATATATGAAACAAAACTGGAAATAGTTATCACTCAATGACATCTAACTCTTATTGTCTCCTAGGATTAAAAGAAGAAGCGCTCAACAATACAGACCGATACACCCCATCCAGCATATTAACCTGACTTCTACCACCCAATAAATAAAAGGACTTCTCACATCATCCCCTATTATTTTCATGCCAACTAATAGATATATGAAGCAAAACTGGAAATAGTTATCACTCAATCACTCAGTTATCTTTCTTGTCTCAATCCCCCTCCACTTCCCAAGTACTTCTAGGATTGCATACATACATATATATAATGCCTACATTACCAATTCCTTTTTTACCAACTTAAGGCCTACATTACCTTAAAATCCACTTTAGTATTATTCTTGTGTCTCAGGAAGTAGCATACTTCTACCACCCAATAAATAAAAGGATTTCTCACATCATCCCCTATTATTTTCATGCCAACTAATAGATATATGAAACAAAACTGGAAATAGTTATCACTCAATGACATCTAACTCTTACTGTCTCCTATTTAGGAAAAATGTGAATAAACTTGGCTATAGCAATGAAGAAGGGACCTAGACTAACAATTGAAGACATGGGCTCTAAACAACAATACACAATGACAAGTCATGATATGTGTATGATTTCATCATGAGAAAAAAACCATTGTATTTTGCTAATAATGAAAAGCAAACAACCTGTCACCACACTAGTATTATTCCCGGGCCTAGAAAGTAATAAAGTTTTACCCAGTGTTAAAGTGAAAGGTACAAAAAAAGTGCAAGGGGCTTTTTGCATCCAAAGCACAAAGCACAAGGTAAGCGTGTGCGCCTTCTTAAAGCAAAGCACAAAATTTAAAAAAATAAAAAAATAAATTGCAAAAAAAGCAAAAAAAAATAATATATTAATTAAAAAATGCATACTTAGATTTTAAACTAAATGTTTTAAAAGCCTATTAGCTCAAATTGAAATGCATAAACATAACACATAAAGCATATGCACCTTCAAAAAAAACACATAAAGCATATGCAAAGTGAAAATGTAAAAATAAAATTAAACATAACATATAATTTAAGCATGCAAAATTTATTTCTTTCCCAATAGCATTATTCTAATTCTACAAGCTACCATTTATTGAGCCCCTTGAGGCAAGCCCAAATAAGTCCATGCTAGGGTTTTATTCTTTATCCCTACTTTAAAAAAAAAATGGTTTTATAATTTAATTTTAGTTCCTTATCTGTAAAAAAAATGACTTTTATTAGGAAGGATGAAATAAAGAATACATTAGCAACAACGGAGTTCTCAAAACATAAGCAAGCAAGCGGGAGTGGAGTAGAACCCCTTTTTTGCTAATACAAGACATTTTTAAAAGATAAGGAACTAAAATGAAATTATAAAACCAATTGTTTATGTAGGAATTAAAAATTTAAGACCTTAGCATGAACTTATTTGAGTTTGCCTCAAGTTTTTTTCTTTTTTTTTTCTTTTCTTTTTTTTTTTTATCAATGCCTCAAGGGGTTCAGTCAGCCACAAGGGCTGAGGTGCAAGGTGCACCAGGTGTGCACCTTTCTAAAATGGCTGCCTGGGCCTAGGCGATGCAAGACTTGAAATGCACCTCTCTTCAATCACTGGTTTTACCACCCAATAAATAAAAGGAGTTCTTACATAACCCTTATTATTCTCGTGCCAGGTTGCATGAATGAAGAAAAACTGGAAATAGTTGTTACTCGATGATATCTAACTCTTATTGGCTCCTGTAGGAAAAAAAAAGGCCAATAAATTTCACTACTGCAATCAATAAGGCACCTAGACTTCAACGGTTATAAAGATTTGACCTCTGAATAACAATGCATAATAGCAAGTCATGATGTGTCATTTTCATCATGAACAACAATCATTGCATTTGCAAATAATGGAAGGCAAACAACCAATACCCAGAAATGTGGACATGTAATCAAGCTGACACCAATATCTCAAACTGATAGATCACAGCACCAATAATACCTTTCTAACTTTTATCAGTTTCTTTTCCAACTCAGCCTTGGCACGTGACTGTCTTCGCCTCAGGATTCCATGGTACTGCTTAGCATTCACATAAACAGGCTCCTCTGCCATTTCAAGAGGCAAAGGCATCCTAGGGTGGTGCATCCCAAGTAAATGAGGATGTGCCTGTCACAATTTCCAAAGTAATCAGGGAGAAAAGTTCATGTCTTCAACCAAATTTCTGGAGAAAAAAATTCCTAGTAGCCTTCAGTAGTATAGTGTAGAAGATATCCCTTTCATAAATACTCAAGCCCTCAAGGGGCACTATAATTCATTCAAATTAGGTTTTTAATGTAAAAAATTAAACAAGAAAGAAAAATGCTATATTAAGTACAAAAAAGCAGGATAATCTAATAGAATGGTAAAAATACATTTCACCAAAACAGACAACCTATGGATATATTTCTGCCCTTTGAGCCTCGTATTTACCAGCTCAACAACCACGCCAGCCTCTCCAGGTACCAAGAAAATAAGATCTTCAAAGAGGACACTAGAGCATAGTTTCTGCTTTACAATTTACAGCCTCCTTATTCCTTCCTTTCTCGATTCCCATTTTCCAAGATCATAATATTTCTAGAAGCACTCATTACACCAACTTCCCCAAGAGTAGATCATTGGCATATTTTAATCCATGGATAAGAATAAGTGTCTCTGCCTTGTCAGAGTCAAAATAATTAATGTGGCACAGAATATAACTCCCCCTCTAGGATTGGAAAGGAGCTGACTAATGACAAATTCACCAGATTTCAGCAAAAGACTTTCATCAAACTTAAGCTCCACCTTATCCTCTTTAAATACAAAGCAATGACTGTTCTATTAGAAAAAAGGAAAGATCATGCTATCAATAGCCAAACCGTCAAGATGTCAATATCTCAATCATATTGCTTCATTGCAACCTGGGTGACTAGGGTTCAGATCTTGGAAACAGCCTCTCTGTATCTGCAGGGGTAAGGCTGCGCATATCTGTCCCTCTCCAGACCCTACATCTAAAGGAGCCTTGTACACTGGCTACCCTTTTCTATGCAGCAGTTGTGGTAAGATATAGTGGTCTTGAATATTTATTTTGCCAAAAGATGTTGATTTTCTTATCACATGGTTGATAGTTCCTGCCAACTACGTTCAAAAGGCTCCATCCTCATGAGGAAAATAAAAGCAAAAAAAAAAAAAACAAACAGACAAACAAGCAAGCATAAAGAGGGACCTCTTATTGATAACTCAAATAGCAGGTTAAATTTGAGTAAAATTTTAGAATAACAGAATCTTATTCAGATTTTTTTCATCAGCAACAAAACACAAGGTTTATTCAGAAATATCGGAGTCAACAATAACAGAACCCAATACATGAAAGCAGATTTTATTCAGGTTTTACTTTTTGGTTGGAAGGGATAAAAGGGGTGGCTCCACATAACAATGACACAAATACCAAATCATAACCAACTAAGGTAGCCATTCATAAAGGAACAGTAACTTTTGAATATATGTGAAAATTTTACTGGTCACATACCAGAGCCTGAGTTCCATAAGCAGCCATCATTCCCCCATAGTATGGATCAGAATATGGATACGGTGCACAAGCCTGTAAAGAGTCAAAACAAAATTGCAATATGTTTGTTATTCTTTTATACTTTAAAGTATGCTAGGTGCCGAGTCCATAACAATATAGATAAAAAATGATTTATAAACAACTGCAGTAACTATGTGCACTAAGAAATATGAACAAGAAGTAATAAGTGAGTCCATAAAAGGAAAAAAATAAAAAAAAAACTTACAATTGAGTGGCCAACAAGTTCCAGCTGGGTAGTTGGTACAAGGGGTTCACTTGTCGTATGAGGTACTGTAGTTGAACCATGCTGCATATGTGGACTCTCTTGTCCACAATTTCCATTAGAGCCTGAATGAAAAATCATCATTAGTGCCATATAATATAATTATAACCACTCTACTGGACAGAACACATTCAAATGATACCAAGCAGTTGAGAGAACATAAAGCTTATTAACTGAACCTTGTTAAAATTTAATTTCACAGGCCAATAGGCCTATAAGTCTTATACCAAAACACTGATATAGGAATCTCTATATGTCCATTATTCCCCCCTTGCATATAAAGTAGAGCATGTATTTTTTATGAGTTTTATCATTTTCCTTTGATCAGTAACAAAATTGTGTCTTCTGGACATGTTTTTTATGTTAACATTTTTTTGAAGCACTTTTCTATATTCTGAGATAAAATTTAAAACTTTAATTACTTGATCTTTAATGGAATTGTATAAACATAAAGTTAAGCAGCAGGCCTCATTTTCCCCTAGATGTATTTTTGCTCAAAGTGCAGTATCTACCAAAACCAAGAGTTCGTCAACATCTTTTGCACAATAGCATTTTCTCATGGGAAATGCATTAAATAACATAAAGATGCTTTCTCCATAGATTGTTGCTCAGATCCATTTTACTTTGATACATTTTCTGTGGAGAGAAAGAAATCCTAAAGTTACACACCATTTGGCTTAATGGTTGTAAAATATGTTAAAATGGTTCTGAGCCTTTCCTTTTCTTTGACATGATTTTGTAGGAAACTTAACAACTAGAAAATAAGCAGACAAGCAACACTTCATCAACATGCTTTCCAGATATTACTTACTTATATATGATTGAACATCTAAACAAGGGGTGGGAAGAGATCAACTATTATGGGCACAATTGTAAAAATAAGAAAGAGTTCTTGAGGAAGAGATAGGAGGGTTTATCTCTCACTGTTTGTATACATTTGTTGTATTCACTAGTTACTCTCTTCTATTAATGAAATTTCACAGTTATTGATAAAAAACATAATTGAACATCTAAAAAGACCACATCAATTTTTTTCAAATCCATGTTAACCCCAATATTCAATAATGAAGGGAAGATATGGTCACAAAAAATGAAGTGAGTGTTACTAAGATAGGAGGAAATGGTGTAAATGGCAAGAAATGTGTCAGAGGAGATGCCTGGTTTGAGGCAGGGAAATTCACTGTCCCTATACCCATTCATGGGCAGTTTTTTTTAGTTCAAGAGGTTTGAGGCAGGGGGACCCACTGCCCCATGCCTATTCATATTTCATATATGCTGCCAACACTCTAAAAAGCTGCTTCTGGGGCAGCAGAAGGTGACCTTTTGGAGGGTTTTCAAAGTGAAAGGACTGAGAAATTTTCTTTTTTGCAATTTGTGGGTGATATGCTTTTTCTGTGGGACATCTCAAGGGAAAATAATACATATAAAACGTATCTTAACATGGTTTAAAGTGGTGCTGGGCCTATGCATTAACCTAAACAAGAGCAGGATGGTGGTGATGGGTGCTATACACGGAGTGGAAACTCTTGTAGACTTATTGGGTAAACTGCTGGCTTCCTCTAGGGTAACGGTGCATCTCCAAGGCTATGTGATGTGGGATACAATACTAAAAAAAAGGTTTTATCAGAAATTGGATTTTGGAAGCTGAGATACTTTTATAAGGAATTGCATCTCCCAATTCCAACTCAAGTGGCATCTCAGTTAGAAAGGAAGATAAGAGATTTTCCGTGGAGAGGGTAGAGGGAGGAAGATAGATTTCATTTAGTTAATTGGAGCAGGGTGTGTTTTCCCAAGAAATCGGGTGGACTGAGTTTGAGAAAACTGAGATTGTTTAATGAAGCCCTATTAGAGAAATGGCACTGGCATTTCAATGAACAACCTGATAGTCTGTGAAGGAGGTCCAATAGTACCCAAATATGGATCAAGGAATATGGAGTGGGACCTGGGTCTTTCCAGGTAATCTCATATGGCTGTTGTCTATGGAAAGGGGTGGAGAAGAGCTATGGCCAATTTGCAACAGGTATAAGACACAATGTAGGTAATGGGCAGCGAGTCAGATTTTGGAGGAATGCATAGGCTTTACTTTGGGCAGCTAGGAACAGAAATTCATTAGCGACTGAATGTTTTCAGGTGTCCAATGGTCAAGAGGTTTGGAATCCCGTTCTTAGAAGTAATCTTAATGATTTAGAGGTAGATCAAATGGTAGAGTTGCACACTTTGCTTCAAAGAGTTGATATTGATGTGAATCAGGTAGATAAAAGGGTATGGAAATTTGACTCTTCAGGTGCCTTTTCAGTTAAGTCTTTTTACAATCATGGAACCATCTGCTGGGTCCACCCTCCTCTCTATTTCCTTGTTCAATGGTATGGCTTCCTCATATCCCATCAAAGTTGGCCTGCTGTGTTAGGGGACAGTTTGGTCAGGAGAGGAATATCACTGGATTCAGTAACCTGTGTTTTTTGTCAGCAATGCATGGAAACAGCTGACTACTTGCTCCTGCATTGCCATCTGTCATATGCTCTATGAGCCAGATTTCTGATATCCTTCAGGGTAATGGTTTGTTTCCAAGCATCAGTATCAGATCTTCTTTGGATCTGGAATCAGGCTCGTTTAAACAGGAGGGATAGGATCATATGTGACTCCATACCAGCTGTGATCATATGGAACATCTGGAAGAAGAGAAATGATCAAATTTTCAATCAAGTGCAGGCATCACAGGGAGAGAATAATCAACAAAATCTGTGGTTCAACATACTGTTGACTGTCTGTTCATCCAATCTTTAGGATATGTTTGGTTTGAAGGAAAATGCATGGAAATGAAGGGAAAGGTAGGAAAACCTTTACAAACCTTGTATAAATTTCCCAGTCCTTCCTTTCCTTTCCCTACCTTTTCCTTCAAACCAAACATAGGCTAAGGGAGTCTTTACAAGCCTTTTGGACCATAGCAGTCTTTTTTGGTAAAGATTATGTATGGTTGTACGGTCTCAGGGTATAGAATTATGTGTTCAGGGGGCTATAGTGCTATACGTTGTAGTATTTTTTGTTTTCTTACAGTCAATGAAAATTTTTCTTACCTTTTTCAACAAAAAAGGAAAAAGGAGATGCCTGGTTTGGAAATCCTGTTTAATCATTACTAAGAAACCTACACACAGATGACTGTTTAAACTCATAATATTAAGAGTTTGTGGAATGACAAAACAGGATTCATCTAGCCAACCCCATATAGTTGGGACAAGGCTATGTTGAGTTGAGTGTGGATATGAAATAATTTTCAGTGACAGTGGCCACAGTTGAATATTTTAACAAAAGTTTGTAAACTTTATTCCGCAAACCCTGAGAAATTTAAAAAAACAAAAAAAAAGAAATATGCCTAATATTATTTCTCAATAAATGTGCAGCATTTTACATATATAAGTGCTTAACAAGTAAAAACCTTATAAGATGGAGTCATGGAGCCTTTTCTGTCAAAAAGGATATTTTTTATGAGGACTCTTATGAAGCTAGAAAAAAGGGTCGTCTGATCCAAAGGAAGATAAATGTACTTTCCTCTAAGAAATTATAATTGTAGAAAGCATGAGACAGCATGAATAACAGAATTGAGGAATTACCTAACTGTGGTGCAGCACTTGTCTGAGTTTCTTTACTAACATCAGTTCCGTTTTCTGGGCCACCATTTTCTTGCGCTTGCCCAGCTTTTGTTCCCCCACCACCACTTGGAGGCTCCAATGGAGGTAATTTTGATGCACTCTCTCCTACGACAGGAGAAACAGTTTTATACCCAATTGGACGCCACCATGGTTGAGCACTTACTGTCGATGGAGAAACAGTTTGTGCACTGGGCTCTAACTGACTCCCATTATCGGATTTTGAGTGCATGCTTTCCTAGTCCAGAATTTCTTCAGAAAACCTTCAATTTTCTACAAAGAAACAGCATAAATTTAGTCAGACAATAGAGAACAAGGATAAGCAAAAACCAAAGAAACAACAAAAAACAAGAAAGATTTTAATTAAACCACAGTGAAGAGAACAATTTCTAAATTCTAACCTAAGGAACGGCAATAATCCATGCAAGGCATAGAAAAGAAGCAAGCAAGGAAAGATGAGAAAGGAGTAAAAAATGTAACATAGACAGCAAGTCTTTTCAGATAAGCCCTGCTCTGCTCTCCGAGACTCCGACAAAACAAAAAGACTCATCTTTCCCAATTAAAGCAACAAGTCATAGCCGAAACTTAGAAATTCGAGTAGTACAGCAGAGTAAAAGTCAAACTATGATAAATAAGCTGTAGACAAAACCCACGAAAACTCGAACGAATTTATAAATCCAACACAGCGAAGAAAAGGATGAAAAAAAAGGATGTAACAGCAAAGGAGAATTCGTACTTGAACACAGCAAAAACCTCAAAGTTAAAAAAAATCCATTAACCATAAACCTAAAATCTGCTCAAAAATCAAATGCAACTTCTTAAACTCGAAAAAGATCATCAAAACCCTAATTCTCAAAAATATCACAAGGAATAAGAAAGTAAGCAAATTGCCAAACAAAAACCATCTTTTCACTCTCCGTGCTGATCAAACTCAAAACCCAATCAAACAAAAAAAAAAGCAAAAAAAAAGGACAGCAATTCACGAACTAAGCATCAAAAGAAAATTTTCCCAACACAGATGACCAAGGAACCAAAATCAAATTCAAACTCCCCATCCACCCACAACGAAACAAGAAGAAGAAGAAGAAGAAGAAGAAAAACAAAATCACCAGGAACCCTAACGTCCACGACCCAGCGAATTGTCAAAACTAAGTAGCAAACAAGCTAAAACCCCACGAAATCAAAACCATGAAATCTGATGAGCAGAAAACTCACCAATTCAGAAAAGTACTCGAAGTAATCCTACACTTCCCCGTTACAGAATTCAAAGACATCGATATAAATCCATTCCTCTCCGATTCTCAACGAGAAACTGAAACCGTAGCGAAGTGCGAATAATAACAGTACCAATTGGTGGAACAATATAAAGGATTGAAATAAATATAAATAATAGTTTTTTACAGCCACGAAAGCGTCGCTCTCTCTGTCTGTTAAAATAAAAATAATTTTCGCCAGACCTCCAAACAAGCCTCCCAAAACATTAAAAAAGACGATTAAATAGACCACCCGCAAAAGACAGCAACCTCAGCTCTTTTTAAACAACAAAACTGTATTTATCTCAACATCCCCTCGCTTTTCGATTATGACGAGTTTGTCCCTTGGAAACCAAATTCCGATTATAAATTTTTAAAGTTTTTTAAAATAAATAAATAAAAAGAAATCTTTTACTGGACGGGTCGTTTAGCCGGAAGAGACCTTAACAAGGTGGGTATCTTCCACGAGTCAACATGGTCGGGGGTCTGAAGACACCCTACGTGTTGCCTTGCCTTCCCACTGTCTGTCAAGATGCAAGTAACAGCCCTAAGGCTGTGTTTGGTTTGATGGAAGATAACAGAGTTTTTCTAAGCACTAAAAAATCCTTTTTGTCACACTGTATGTCTGTTTTTCTGTTATTTTTTATCAACCCAAACACGGCCTAAAATCTATTGTGTCACATTGTATGTCTGTTTAATGTTTTGCTGAAGTGGCTGAACTGACTGACTTATTACTTTTTTGTCTTTTAGTGAATTAAAAATTGTTTGTAATTAAAATATTTAGGGATGTGATAATCAACCCATCATGCCTGCCACTCAACCATTAATGAACTCACAGCCCACTTAATAACCTATTCACTAAAAGACAATTTAAGAAGTCGCCTAGTTCAACCACTTCAGTTGTTATCAAATAGACCTTAATCTGTTCACTTCACATGATAGAAAATGAAGTGATTTTGGGAAATATGGGAATGAATAGAGGTCAATATCTAGGGTTTGTGGCTTTGCTTAGTTGCAAATAAATGATTTACAATTTAAGCAATGTATAGAAAATTGATTTGTTGTATGATTTGTATCTTAACAATTAATGCACATTTATACCCTTGAATTGAGCAAAGCTACACTCATACAAGATGCATTTTTACAAGGGGCACCAAGAAACTGTATCATTAGCAATTTTCTTAGTTTTTGTAGAAGAATAGTCTTGATTGGTAGGTGTGGGTTTCAATTTAGTCATTACTACTATTCCATCCCCAAAATTATTTTATTATTTCACAAATATGAAAAAAAAAACCTGTATCTTGCAAATTATATTTGGTTGTAGAAATGAACGCAAACAACAAAAGTCCATATATTCATCAAATGGGCTCTTGCCAATTCCGATTCCTCCCTAATCCAAACACAGTATTAGGGTTTTTATTTTGCCAAAAAATCCCAACTTGTTCCAAAAATGTACTATAACACTATTAATTAGAATTATTCCCCCTTTCATTAAGATTGGAATGCATCCTACTTATCACCTTACCCATTTTAAATTTATTATAAAGCAAAAGAAACTATTTATCCTTAGCATTTAATAAGTTACGTTTGAGAAAAAAGCTTCAAATTTTGGGGAAACAGGTTCCCCAATTGTATGATATTTGGGTTTATTTTCATCTTACAAATTTGTAAAATGAATATCAAACTTATAATCATGTTGTAAGATGATCAATGACCAAATTAATCGCTTGGATGTGACTCAAATGAATCCTGTGTACTGAGCTTGTAAACATGGAACATGTGCAAGCTATAGAGACTTGAGGACTGTTTAACAAGTATTTTGTACCTGCAAATCAAGCTGTTGCTTTTGTACTTTATGATAAATTGTTGCTTATTGTTGAAATTGTCAAATGAGGTATCTGATATTTTAATTAGAGTTGGAAAGACTTCTGGATGTTTCTTGCTTTCTTGGAATATATTAAAAGATAAACCAAGAGGCAACAAGGTATAAGTAAGTCCTTGTGAAATGGGCAAGGATATGAAGACAAATGTTACATAACAGCCAACCAAACATAAATTAAAGAATGCTTAATAACTTCTTTTGCAGGCAATTAAAAAGAGAATTAAGTCATCACACCAAACTATATCAACTAAAATTTAGGTCCTCAGCACGCTAAGCCACAGAATGGGCAGCATAGTCTATTAATATGAAGAAAAGCAAACAACTTTTGTTAGAATTTCACCCTACTAAACAAGGTTTTAAAAGGTTTAAAAGGCGGAGACGAGGCAATTGGGTGCTAAAGAGGCGACGCGTAATCCTTGAGATGGTTTAAGGCATAAGTCTTAAATTAAAAATTTAAAAATTATCAAAAAGTAAATAGTTGAAGTTTTATATAATTATTTATCACTTAATGTGTCAATGGTTCAATAATTGCTGACTGTTCAAATCTTTTTGAAAGTTTTAAACAAATCCTGAAATGAATTAGACTCATTTCCATGGCTGTCATGACAAAACTTCATTGACGGTTGTGACAAGAGTTGTTCATGAAAGATGACAAAATGGATCGAAAATGAAACTAAAAGAAACTAGCACGCCAACACCTCCAAGTCTTTGACCTCCCACAAATATGCCGCCCCACCTAGCTGATAGTTTGAGACAAAAAAAAAAAAAAAAGAAAAAAGTGAAAAGGAAGAGGAGGAAAACCTGTACGCAAGATTGAAGAAGAAGAAGAAGAAAAGGGAGGAGGAGGAGGAGGACTTGTATGCACTCGTACAATTTGATTTCGTCCAATATTCTTATCTTCTTGAATCTTGAATTCGGCCTGAGAAGTATAATATAGAAGATAGAACAGAGAATAGTAGAAGAGAAATGAGTTTGGTCTTCTTGAGTTCGATTGAAAAACAAAAACAAAGAAATTAGATTTTGGTCCTGGAAACCTTACATTTTGGGGTTTTTATTTTATTTTTTACTTTTTTCCAAAATTGTCCATACTAAAATCCAATTTTCCCCACCCAAAACCCCTTTAGCTTAAGGCTACCACCTCATGTAAATTGAGGTGAAAGGCCAAAGTTCTACGCCTCACTAAAACTGAGGCTTATGCCCCTTGCTCCGAGACTGAGGCTACTAAGGCCAGGCGAAATTTGGCTGCCTCACCTTGAGACGTACACCTCTCGCCTCACCTCAGTTGCCTTTTAAAACCATGCTCCTGAAGATCTTTCAGTTCCACCTCCAAGGAGCTAGTGAAAACTGAGGTGATCCCTTTTTGGGTTGCTTAAAATGATGAACTAGAGTTAGAATTAACAATACAACCATAAGACCTAAATTGATCATCAATGCTACCTCTATCACAGTTGATTTTAACACAATCAAAATGGGGCAATTACAGCCCAAAAAAACACTAGGTTGGCCTTCAAAAGCAATTAAAATTGTTTTCTATCCGACTAATGTAGCTTTGTTGTATGTACAATATTTAGAGGATTGGGACTCAGCTACTTTAATGGAACCCACCATGGATGTTAATTGGAATGAATTCAATTTGAAACATGATTGCAGACTTTGTTTGCTTGTGGTTTTTTATATCTATCACAACTTTGCTTCCTTTCACATTTGGACATGGAAAACAAGTTTTAAAAAACCTTAAAGAATAATGCATAGATTCAGGTTGCGTTTGGATAAGATTCAGGATTTATATTTTTAAAGCCCAAAAAGCACAGATGAGCCTATATTTTCAAATTATGATGTTTCTAAAAGCAATTTTTACTGAATTCTCAAAACACTTTGCATAAAGTATGGGTCTTGTCTTCTCAGTGAACTTCACATATAGATCTTGCCAGAAGATGCAAATGCACCCTGTACATGAAATTGAAAACCACCATCCTTCTTCAAAATGTATGCACGTAAAACAAATAAAAGGAATCTGAAAACAATATATCCATTGGTTCCATGGGGCAATACATACAATGCCATAGCCCATCCCCCAAACCCATAACCTCTCCAACCCTAGTGAAGGTGGGATTTGATCTCAAGTCTCCGCTACAATCAATGGGAGACCTTACAAACTGAGCGAATTAATTGGCACTTGGACACATATACATTGGGAGAGGTAAGAGATGTCACCGATCCTAAAACATTGGACCATGAAAATTATCTTAGACTATGTTTGGTTTGAAGGAAAAGATAGGGAAAGGAAGGAAAAAGTAGGAAAACATATACAAGGTTTATAAAGGTTTTCCTACTTTTTTTTTCAAACCAAACACAGCCTTAGGGTATATGCCAAATGAATGATCCTACCTCTTCGCCTCTAGCTACTTCTATTCCATACAAACAGTTCTTGCAAATATTTGGATAGTTTGGTGTAAAATATTAATCTATGAGTGTAGCCCTTACATCACCCCCTAAACATGATACCTGACCTAGTTGAAAGGAGAGTGTAGGTGTTTGAGGTTAGACTTTAGAGAGGGTAAATGTCTCATTTAAGAGGTATTGTGAAAGTTGCACATCCTATATGTGTGTAAAATTAGCAGTCGTGTAGTTAGATTGGTGTTGTATTCACTTCATTGAATTTGGCTCAGCTCTCTTGAAATTTTCTAGGGATTTGAACATATTAATATTCAGTTAAAGTTTGGTTCACATTATACATAGGAGGGTATATTTATTGAGGGTGGATGCATGAGCTGTAATTGCAGTGTAGAAACATTATAATTCATTGTGTGTTGAATATTTAAAGGATACCTACCATTGGGTATCTCTTGCCTAACAAAGTGCCTTCACTATAAACTAGAGTGGTTAGATAACTATTGCCTAATTATTTATGAGTTATTTTGTCTTGTCTTTTACAACTTGTGATGGAGATTCGTGTTCTATATTGAAAAGTACATAATAAACAATAAAAAAATTACAACTAAGTTGATTTTTGGGTAAATTCTCTTAGTGGTTTTGGGAACCTATTTAGATCTAACGTTTACATGAGAGAGAGATGCTTCCAAAGAGGCTTACAAATCACAAAAAGACAAAATATGAATTGAGCTATTTTGGGTATATGTTTCCGTGTCCAATAAGTACCCTCTTTTACTTTTTAATTGTTATGACTTGTAAGCCTAAATGGCTAGAACTCCTAATAAGTAATAACCATATTTTATTTAAGTAGTAAATGAATGAAAGAAATGCTATTTTTTTTCAGTTCCCTTCAAAATAACACTACTATGAAGATGCCGGCTAGCTTGCCGATAAGGGTTTCAATTGACCTGTTTTGGATTGGACCCCATCCAAACCAAAATCAATTTGGACGGATTGAAAGGACCAACAATACATATTCGATTGGACCTGGTCCATTCATTATGAATTTATATTGGATTGGATTGGGTTGAGTCAATATCTAGTCCATTGATATAAGATAAGAATATATGTGTCAATGGATCGGGTATAAGTTGAAAGCAATCTAAGCTAAAACAAATTTGAACAGATTGGACGGTCCAGACATTGAATTTGACCAGTGCAAAATATTTATTGGATCAGATTGGATCTGGTCCATTTGTAATGGATTCACATCCGACTGGATCAGATTGGACCAAATCCAGTCCAATTGACATCCCTACTTGCTGGTGAGGTTTTTGTCTAGTCTTAGCAGAGACTTGGGATCGAATCCTACCCAAGGTTCAAAGTATCGATACGTATCGGCTCGTATTAGCCGATACATATCATGTCGATGGCTTCTCGATACACCCCTCCAAGGGTTGTATCGGGTCAGACCATGGTTCAAAGGGTAACCGGGCCTTAAACCAACCCCTCTGAACCGATTTTGAAAAAAAAAATAAATAAAACCTAGAAAAAAGTATTGATACAGGCCGAGCGTATCGGCCTGTGTTGATACTTTGAACCTTGATCCATGGTTTTCAAAACTAGACCCGACCAAACCAGACGGTCAGGCCGGGAAAACCGGGAACTGATCACCTGACCAGTTCTGTTTTTCCCCAAAACTGTTGATTTTGGTCAGCAAACCGTTGAACTGGCCAGTTAACCGTTCGAATGGTTTTGACCGTTTTTCAATTATTTAATTTTTTTAATTTTTTTGTCAAAATGGGCCGACCGTTCTACCCGGTAACTGGACCCTTAACCAATTTTGTCACCGGGCCGATTTTAAAAACCATACCTTGATCCTACCTTCATTGGAATAGTCATTCTAGTACCCTATCATATAGCACATTTGCCTTCCAAGAAAAAAAAAATAGTTCTACCATTAACATTCTATGGATTCAAGGGTACAAATATTGTCTTAAAGAAGGGAGAAGTGGAGACCAGATCTGCTCCTCACACCAGGCGCCTCACACGCACATCCTATCATGTATTGGGAATATCTTTCATATTTATTTATTATTATTCACGGGAAATATTCCCAATGCACGGTAGATGTGCATGTGAAGCGCCCATTTGTGAGGAGCAGATCCCGTCACAGAGAAGTGCAGTTTTATTACAATCTTTTTTGGTTATCACACAGAGAATGATGGTGAATTTAACAATGTAATAAGAGTATATTTAGTATGAAAGAAAATAAAAGAAAAACAGAAAATTGAGGAAATTTTCTTAACAGATTTAATGAAACTCCTTGTATAACTTCAACTTTTTGTTTCCCTCTTATTTTCTCTAACATCAAAAACAACCTAAGAGAGATGGTTTCAGCAGAACCACTGCATTGTTAAAAAATCAAAGTGTAGCACATACAACTTGCTTGTGCAGCAAGTATTTGGGATGAAACCGGAAAGAAAGTGGGGATAGAGAGGATAAAGAGTGTGGATTTGTAGATAGCTGCAAGGTCATCCTTTAATTTTAATTATCTTTTGAGTATACAGAATATGCTTAATTTATAGCTTCAGATTTTTTTTTTTATTTCTGCATGTGCAAAGATGGCAAATATCATAAGCAAATACAAGTGGAGACTCACCTTGATTTCAGGATGGTCACTAACTTATATATTAGGGGGAGTTATTTCTTCGGATTTTGAGAGGGGGAAAGTTGGTCAATGGGATTTTAACCAAGAATCTCATATTTTTTTTTCAGATTTGTGTGGGGATTAAGGAAAGTTTATTTTCCCGGATATCACTTACCCGAGTAAGTAATACCCATCTCCTAGGTGGGTAAATAACTTTTCCACATAAGGGGGAAGTTGCCAACACTTGAATGGGACAAAAATGCCCCTTTTAATAATGGATTTTTATGATTAAAATGGTCATTGCCTTATTTACATAAGAAATAAAAGAACATGGGTAAATGCACTTACTCGAATAAGTGTTTCCTAGGAAAAACTTACCCAAATAACTGCATTTATCTGGATAAGCAACTTACCAAAAAGCGAACGGGACCTTAATATTAGATAATAATAAAATCTATGAGCCCTAAATGCTAGTGGGGTCTCAACTCTCAAGGAGATTCTAGGAAGATACTAGTTAACTAGTTTATAATTAAGTCTTTGGCTGGTTGTAACAGAGGTTTGGAATCAAATTCTACCATCACCAGAGTTGGGAGTTAGGGTTTTAGTTTAGGGGTGTAATTCTGGTATCCTACTTAAAATATTTACAGTGCATCAGAATTGGACTTTTATATTGGGCCATTGAAATTTTATCAATTTTCCGACCTAAGTCTGTCAAAATCAGACTGAATCCTCACAATAGAATACTCTTTCAACACATTCTATACCCGCACAACTCAAACAAGTTTTATAACTGAACACAATACCTGTTCAGTATGACATGTTTTATAGCTGAACTGCTGTGGAACCAATAATAATGTTGTTCCACGTTCAACTCTTTACTGTGGATCCCATATCTTTTACCATTATCATTGGCTCCACAGCCCACCACATCACTGAAGTTTTTTATATGGGTATAAATCATGATTTTTTTTTTTATTGGGAGTAAATCCAGATTTTGACCAAATTGCAGTCCGAATCTGATTTGTTCACATCGTTCGTATAGTCCTTCGCATTTTTGTATTGAGAATATTTTTCTATAAAATAATTCAATAATTATTATAAAAAGCCATAAAAATAATCAAAGCACGGTTCTTATGAGTACTAAATCCGATCTCCGTTGTGTAATTTATTAATCTATAAATTTTTTGAGGTTTTTACCGTTTAATCTATCTTTAAAATCCTAACTCCACCATATAGTTAGAAATAGATATCAATTCAGAATTGATGCTAATACACAGATGGGTATAAATGTTATAAATGAAAGTATTCATAAATTTGAATTGTCGTAGATCTATAGTTAAAATCCATTTTAATTCTGAGATGGAATGTGGTCTAAAAATCCAACTTTTTTCAGTAGTGATATGCTCAAGAAATGAAGCTTTCACATGGATGTGATTAATACTTTTAGTATGTGTGCCCACACTAGCTCACACTCACATGCCTTATATAAAGGTGGATGGATAGGTAGAGTCGTAGAGAGAGAGAGAGAGGCACGTGCTTCTACATGATTCCTGAAACTGTTTGTTAAATGGAAATTAACAAACAGGAATTGAAAAAACATAAAAAAGCAAAAAAGAAGAGACAAAAAAGGCAGGATGTCTACGTCATTAAATGAAAACCCAGGGGCAAATTCGTCAGTCAATTATTCCATGTTCTTGCTTCTTTTAACTGGTGCCCGTGGTTACCTGCGCTCCGTCTTCAACTAACCAAAGGTCAGTCAGGCTTTGAAGCCACTAAGGTTGCATGGGCTGACACGAGATTTGATACTACAACGTGTCTTCGACGACCATTTACTCCGGGCCCCACCAGTATACCGTTTTGGCCACGTGGTGAAAATGTCATTAGTGGTTGGTGGATTAACGGCAAGATGACGGCCCTAAGCCGTTAGTCGCCGCCTCCTGTCGTGGCTCTAGGTAGCAGCCACCAGCCAGGATGCCCTTTCCGGAGGTAGGATGCAGTCGCGGACTTCATGACGGAGACCGTCAACCAACACGCGTCACTAGGCAAATATTAACGGGCCGCGTCGGAAACCGGTTATATAGTGCCACGTAGCTGGCTTGGAAAACGCGGAGGAACAACTCAAGCCTACGTGTTGCTCTCCACGAGTTGATTTTCTCGCTTTCCTCCTCTTTGAATTTGGATTTTTCTGAATTCTTTTTTCTTGATTTTTTAATTTTATAATCAATGGAATTAATTTGGCCAAACCAGAATGGTGGACGAGCCAATGGGGTTGGGTCAACCCGAAAAATCGAGCTGAACTACATTTCTAATGTTCTTATTCCTGATAGGGCAGCAACTAGGGGAGATCTGCGTGGTGAAGGTGCGAGCACCGTGCAAGGGTCCACCACCATTGGCCCATTGGGCTCAATCTGCACATGTAAGTTGTGGCATTATATTCTGCCGACCGACTAAGCATGGACTGGAGGCCCACTAGATCCGGCCATTGCTCTAAACAAGAAGTAGATTATGGGCTCGTTTGTGAGGGCTAAACAGAGAAGATAAAACTTTTATTCAGTTGTATAAATAACGTAATTTTTGTTTATTTTTGCTAATGCTTCGTTTGGTTGCAGTGAAATTTTAATTACACTAGTATAAGTGCATGAGAGTGCAAATGAAAAAAAAACGCAAATTCTTGTTTAACTTTGTTTTGGATTTTACTTTATTTTGCTTCATGTCTTAATTTACTTCATTTGTATTAAAATCAAATAAAATAAACTAAAATTTGAAACAAAAATAAGTCGGAATTTACACTCAAATCATTTGCATTGCATCAGTACAAATTTGTTTGCATTGCAATTGATGATGGGCGATTTGACCCTCTAGTGGCATTGCGCCATGTGGTGGCCCTGAACCGTTGCTTAATGCCTCGGTGTCACATAGGCACCTCGGCCTAAGACCAGGTTGGCAATCTCAAGAACAGGTCACCCATCATAGAACCAGGTTGGCCATCTTAGGACCAGGTCTTCTATCACAGGATGGCAGAACCAGGTCACCCATCATAGGACCAAATCAACCATCACAGGACCAAGTCGGTCATCGTAGGACCAAGTCACCCATCACAGGACAAGATCGGCCATCTCAGGACCAGGTTGGCCATCGCAGGACCAAGTCACCTATCGCAGGACCAAGTCGCCTATCTTAGGACCAAGTTGCCCATCGCAGGACCAAGTCGCCTATCTTAGGACCAAGTTGCCTATCTCAAGACCAAGTCACCCATTGTAGGACCAAGTCACCCATCGCAAGACTAGGTCAGCCATCGTAGGACCAGGTTGCTTATCGCAAGACTAGGTCACCCAGCACAGGACCAAGTCGCCTATCGCAGGACTACGTCGCCCATCACAAGACCAGGTCGCCTAATGCAGGACCAAGTCGCCTATCGTAAGACCAGGTCGCCCATCATAGGACACAGTCACCCATCACAAGACCATGTCTCCAATCGTAGGACCAGTTCGGCCATCACAAGACCAGGTCAACCATCATAGGATTAGGTTGCCCATCGCAAGACCATGTTGTCCATTTAAGGACTAGGTCACCCATTGTAGCATTGAGCTAGGGACCTCTGAATGAGGAGCGACCTCTCTCCGTCGACCTGGCTGAAGCATAGTTGGCAACCTGTAGGATGTGGTGGCCAACCCCCATCATGAGTGGGCTATCATCTCCAAAACCTCTAGGATTACATTGCCACATTGATGGAGCTAACTACTGCCCCACCTGCTTCGGAAGCGATCGGATAAGCACTTCTTGCTTACGTGGAGTCCATCTACGATCGTGAAATTGCCACCAAATCAAACGGTCTAGAGATCTCAAGCACGCTTCATGGAGCTCACAACAATTAGCTTATATAAAGGCGTCCCCTTCCTCAAAAAAGGTATACACGATTTAGCATTCACAACTCTTTAGCTCTCTCAAAACTCTTCGTTGACTTAAGTATCGGAGTGCCCACCTCGGGTAAAGCAACCTACATACTCTAATTGGGAATTGGATCATTGAAACTTGAAAGAGAAGCTCTAAGACGTGTCTGAAGACACTGTCTTTAAAATGTTATTTGCCCCCACTTAGTTCTACTAATTTTGTTGTTGAGTTACATGCAAATCCGTTCTCAGGATACAACAGAGCCTTGGGCGAGAATCTACAACTAGCAAAGTTGAAGAATCTCCGAAAAAACCTTCAGTGAGACAACAACAAATCGAACTGAGAGATACATGAGTGATTTTTGAAAACTTGTGTTTTGTTGCTTGATTCATGCTTCTTATATAATTTCTGAAGAATCATGAAGAAGAGGAATGTGCTAGTTCAGAAAATGCACTTTGAACAGTCACAATTTCAAACATTGTGACTATTAAAAAGGTAGTTAACAGTTAATGACTATTAACTTTGAATAGTGCCCCTTGGTCATACCCGATCAAATCATGACTGTTAATGTTTCAACGGTCAGCTTCACACCAAAAGTCCAAGTACACCTCTAAAGTGCCTCATTGCACGTGCATTGTGCAATAGCAAGCCTTCATACTTTCCCCTTATATTTCTAAAAAGTATCAATAAGCTCCTATTTAAAAACTCAAAACAAATTTAGTAATTTTCCAATGTAAAACAAGTTAAAAACTAGTTTTAATAAGAGAAAAAACTATTTTTCAAAATATGTGTACAAATGTGTTTTTCTTGTAATTGATCAATCAAATCCCATTGAATTTAATCTCTAATGAGATTAAAATCTAACAAAAAAGTCATCGCTCCCACCTGTTTGGGTGAAGCTTGGATGTAAAAGGGAGCTTCAACCGATAAGCCATGGGCTCAACCCTTTCTAGGATTTTTAAATGGACCACAGAACTGTGGTGTGAGTTTGTGCTAGGCCAGTGAGCAACTGAAAGTCTGAAACTTGACAGTAGCACTGGATAGGGTTGTTCATAAGAAGGCCCAACCCGACCAACCCGGACCGACCCAACCCGAGTTGGTCGGATTTTCATCAGCACCGATCGGTTTCGAGTTCGGCAAATTCATAAACCGATATATCGGGTCGGTTTTCGGTTTTCTTGTGTGAAAACCGAAACCGAACCGAACCAATTAGTCTTCTAGTTTGGTAGTTCCTACTTAACTAAATTGTATCTATCCTAGTTTCCATAGTCTTTTACACCAAATAGGCAACCCATTAGGCAATTACAATTAGAATTAGGTGTCATTTTTTATGTAGATTAGAATTTAGAAAGTTTCTTAGAATATAAATATTTCAGCCTTCTTTCTATAAAACAGTTTGACTTTCTATTTTATTGATAACCTTTGTCTTCTCTTCTATTCTCTAACTTGGTCCGCCCCCTTCAAATCCTCATTAGGCAATTACAATTAGAATTAGGTGTCATTTTTTACCTAGATTAGAATTTAGAAAGTTTCTTGAAATATAAATATTTCAGTCTTCTTTCTATAAAACAGTTTGTCTTTCTATTTTATTGATAACTTTTGTCTTCTCTTCTATTCTCTAACTTGGTCCGCCCCCTCAATTCCTCAACTCAAGACATCATTTGATTTTTGAACTTGGCTCTCCCAACTCTCCCATCTTCTTAAATAAATTTCCTTATAGTTTTAGGCTTCTCTATCATTTTTGTACAGGAGCAAAATACAAAACCGACCCAACCCGACTCAAACCGACCAGGTCGGTTTTGCCTATCAGTGGGTCGGTTTCGGTTTCCACCTCAGGTAACCCGACTAGGTCGGGTCGGTTGGGAAAACCCCAGTAAACCGACCCAACCCGACCCGTGAACAGCCCTAGCGCTGGAGCTCAAGGTCAACAAATTCGCCCACTTGAAATTGCAACTGGTAGTGGTGTCCATCAAACAACATTGTTTTCAACACCATCTTCATTTCTTCCGTGTCTGGGATTCAATTTGATCCGAAGGATGCTTATTGGTTTCAGAAGTCTGGAAGAGAGAAATGCTTCAATATTGTAAAATTTCTTTGAAATTAACATGCTTAATTATAGTAATGTTAATTTGGATTGACATTTTAGCTAATTTTGGGCACAACGGAGGGGTTTCTTATCCCATGGATGATTTGAATTAGCTACTTCATCCATCCATTGGCACCAACAAGGTGCGTGATAGATAACAGGAGCTTAATTGACCCTTGCAGAGAATCCAAGAGTTTTTTTACATGATACTTGGTGGATGCTCAAGAGGGTGTCATGTTATTCATTGTCCATGATTCCTTCTTCCGGAAAAGAATGGGTAAAGGGGGTTATAAAAGACTAGTCTTCAATTGAAGATGCCAACTAGCTGGGTTGGTGATGTGTCTATGGCTGGTTTTAGCTTATAGTGAAGAGATTTCGGGTCAATTCCTGCCCTTCGCTCAGCTTGTAGGGCTATGGCCTATGGGTACGAGCAGGGATGGGGTACCCCACCTCATCCCCATTGCGTAGCCCCGTGAAGTTAAAAGTAAAAATTAAAGACCGTTTTCCACTCAAAGAGCTATAAAATGTGTTCAAGGCAAGGAAAATAGAAATGGATCACCAAAATTGTGGTGAAATAATATTCTCACTATGTATGTATGGTTTCAATTAATAAGCTTTAGCATTATGTTTTTGAGAAAGGAAAATGAAAATGTTCCAACCAACGCAGGAGTAGCTCCAGGTGAAAAAATTTATATCTATACTATTTTAAAAAGCACCAATGGCCTCAAGAATATTTCTGAAATTTTTTGAAGACAAAATTCACCCCTCTATATTTAAATTTATTGATAAAAAGTGAGATTAAATGAATTGAAAATAGGTAATTTTATGATATTCAATGTATTCAATTCTCTCTTAATAAATCCAATATTTAATTTATTAACTTGCATTCATGTTCAATGAATCTTATATTTAAGTTATTTTTGTTTTTTCTCATCATTAAGTTCTATTAATTAAATCCATACTTAATAAATTAATAATTTCAATAACATAAAAACTTATACTTTTAAAATCTACCTAGAAAAAATAGAGTTTTCATCTAGGTAGTAGTAAGAAGTTAAACCGTTTTTGGTCAAATGGGTTAGTCCATGTTGCTATGATTAAATAATAAAATTGAAAAAATAGAAATTAAAAAAATGGAAACATTTTTAACATACATATTAAACAATAATAAGTATGATAAATAAAAAATGTTTTTATTGATAATGGAAATTGAATGTATAATTTAAAACCAATTGAAAATAAAAAATATTTTCCTATTCTCTCTCATTAAATCCTATATTTAAGATATATTTTTCTCATCATAAAATTCTTGTAATTAAATCCACAATATTAATTTTAATAGTATAAAAACAAATGTTTTGAAAATTAATTTTAAAACAAAACCATTTTCTTCCCTCCCGGTGGTGGGTAAGAAATTCAATTATTTGGGGTCAAATGGATTAATAAATAATTCCATAATTAAATAATAAAAAATTAAAAAAAATAAGTATGAAATGTAATAAGTATTTTTATTATGATGAAAATGGAATACCAAATTTAAAATCTACCAAGAAATGAAATGATGTTATAGTCAAATAATAAAATTTTTAAAAATAAAAAATACAAAGAATCACAAAAATCAAAACGTAAAAAAATAGAGAAATTTTTGGGCACATATCTAATGTTATATATTTATAAAAGATAAAATATTGGGTATATCTCTAATATTATGCATTCACTATATTGAACAAAAATAAGTATTATACATAAGAATTTTTTTTTTCAATGGTGGAAATGTAATACAAAATTTAATGTCAACCTAAAAATTAAACTATTTTTCTTTTTGGGTGGTGGGTTAGTGATTTGGGTCAAATGATATCATAGACAAACAAAAATTAAGTGTGATAAGTAAAAATTATTTATATAATGTAAATGAAATATAATTTAAAGGGAAAATTATAGTCAAACCCGGCTATACATTTAAAATTAGGTTGTAGGTTTGTCCAAAAACCAACAAAACTCTGACAACTGACTCTATATTTCAAATTATAAAAAACCCTACCATGTCATAAGAGCCTTATGTGGTTGTTGGCAACATGGGACCCTTAATCCATGTTGAAAAAAAAAAAAAGCCTATTCCGAAAATAGGTTTTCAATTTCGTATGTAGCCAAATCAAAACCTCAATCTTTCTCTCTCTCTCTTTGACATTCTTCTTTCTCACTCCCCATCTCGGTTAATATTTCCTTCTCCCTCAGTCTTTCTCCCATTACCTCTCTCATTTTATAATATTAATCAAACCGTATAAAAGAACTAAAGGGACCAACCACTTGTACAATCAAGTTATAAATTTCTATCAAGTTGGTGTAAATTTCATAACCAATAGTTTCTTATGAACTTTTATCAAATTGGTGTAAAGAATTTTGAACTATACCAAGTTTGGTATCATGTTCTTTTATACAGTCTGATTAATACCATATAAGTGCATAAGAAAATTAAAAAAAAAAGAAGAGGAGAATGAGTGTGAGAGAAACTAAGGGAGAATGATAGAAATTACAAGTGAAGGAAAGATTAATCGAAAAAGAGAGATTGGGGAAGAACGATAGGTAGAGAAAGAATGAGAGAAATTGATAGAGAAAAAGTAAATATAGAAACCAAAAACCATTTTTATTTATTTTCAAACCACATAGTCATTGAGCAGAGAGAGAGAGAGAGAGAGAGAGAGAGAAACTAAAAACCATTTTCTCATTTTCCAGTCATCTGGCATTAAAGGGCAATTTCAATATAAGCCTTTTGTTGTGTCCAACATGGATCAAGAGCCCCATGTTGGCAATAGCCACATAAGCCTCCGATGACATAACCAGGTTTCTTTATAATTTGAAAAGTAGAGTCCATTGTCAGAGTTTTGATTTCTACACTAACATGCAGCTTAATTTTAAATGCATAGCCAGTTTTGACTATAATTTTTCCTAATTTAAAACTAATCTGAAAGCAAAGTTATTTTCTTTTCTGAATGGTGGGTCAATGATCCAACTTTTCTAAGAAACTCATGATGTCATAATTGAATAATAAATATTTAATGAAGAATAGAACACAAAAAAATAAAAATGTACAGAATTTTGTCAAGAACATTTGAGAAATTCTAATGTTATATATTCATCATATTAAATAAAAAGAATTGTTAAAATAAAAGTTATTTTTATTTATGATAAAAATGGAATACAAAATATAATAATAATAATAATTGTTATTTGGTACAAGCATTTAAGTTTATTTTTAATCATATTGTTAGTTTTGTTAATTTTCAATTTCTATCTTAATTATGATATATCTAAAATTCAAGTAATTAATATGAAGAAAAATTTCTCACGTGTACAATACATGTGCTTAATTACTAGTAAGGAGAAATAGATTGAAATGATTAGGGCATGTTCTGAGAGCACTATCCACAACATTAATAAGAAGAGATGCATAATAAATTGGAGGTAGGAGAGTTAGTGGCAGGCCAAAATTAATGGATGCGGGTTGAAGTAATAAGAAATAGTTTAAGGTCTCATAATTTAACGATGAATTTTGTATTGGAATAGCAGCAGCAAGCCATGAAAGTGTGTTGGAAGAATTCTAACCCCACCCAAATCTAAAAGATTTAGGGAAAGAAAGGTATGGAGGAATAATAAATTTCCTTTTCTTAGATGATAAAAATGAAAGAAATCAGCACCGACTTCATTAAATTGATTACAAAACTGACTCAAACTTTTGGTTTTAAAGGGTCCCATGTGGATCATTTAAAAACCAAAATTTTGTTAAACTGCCTTATGTAAAGCGTTTAGCTCAAGTATAAATAGGAGTTAACCCCCAGTGGTTGTAAGTGACTTTAGAGAATTGTAGCCTCCGAGTTTAGAGAGTTGTAACCTCCAATAGTAGTCTCTTGGTGAGTAGCTTTCAAGCAAGGTTATTGAGTGTGTGTACTTTTTAAGTTAAAATCATGGTTTTTAAAACGACCCGGTGACCCAATTGGTCAGGGGTCCGATTATCAGGTTGAACGGTCTGACCGTTCAACCCGAATGATTGGCCTATTCTGATAAAAAAATTAAAAAACAGTGAAAACCGTTCGAACAGTTAACCGGCCGGTTCAACGGTTTGCTGATCAAAATCAATGATTTTGGAAAAAAAGCGATTTTGGAGAAAAACATAACCAATCAAATGACCGATTTCTAGTTTTTCTGGTCCAACCATCCGGTCTGGTATGGTTTTGAAAACTATGGTTAAAATAGTGCACGTGTGATACATTGTGTATGTTTGTATCTTTGTATGCTTTGCATTAGTAATATGTATAGCTTTTTCCCATTGTAGTGTGTTTACTTCTCTTTACTTTTCTTGTGTGGGCTTGCTTGTTTCTCGTGTTTCTACAAAAAAACTAAAATCATTCGTGCTTCCAAAATAAGTAAATCTTCATATATATGGTTGTAAAAGATGTGAATCTCTCGACTGATTTGTTTGCTCCACTCCTTTGCCTCCAACTTCCAACACTAGAAAAATTGGATGCCCTGAAGAAGATTATTGTTAATGCATGGTCCAGCAGGAGGACAAGAAACCTTATTCCCATCATTAAACATCTCTCTCTCACGAAATTGTCTAATTTAGAGGGATGATCATTAGCATCATCAGCCGCTGGTGGGTACAATGAGAATGTAGTGGATGCAAGAGAAAAAAAGCAGCAACAGAGTCGCAAAATCTCTTGCTCTCTTTACGGCTTTCCTCTTTGCAAATAGCCAACTGCTCGAAATTGAAGACCATTCCTCGGCATCCTAATGTTAAAGAGATGAACCTGTCTGGCTGTGGTGCCAAACAATTAAAGGCAGTGTTACTTATGAGGATGTAAGGCTTGATTTCTATGAAGATTCAAAATATTGATACGTCCGATATATTGGTAGGGGTATATCGGGTGAATTAATACCTTTTTTTTTATTTTTTTTCAAAACCGATTTAAGGGGGTCGGTTTAGGGTTCCTCCACCCCTTAAACCGGTCAGACCACCGATACACCTACTATAAAGGTAATATTGAAAAGGTCTCAGAATGATATATATTAACTGATACGGACTGATACGTGTTAATACTTTAAACTTTAATTTCAACAATATGAAGAGCCAAAACCGGTCCCTAAATTCGCTATGTGTTTACTTCCCTGTACCAAAATCAGCCTTAACTGATACTTGCTACAAAATGTTAGATAAGAAAAAGAAAAATACGCATAGGGAGGGATTTTGGGCTTAATAAATTATTGGATGGTGAAGTTAGGCGTCATTAATATTCAGTTAGGCTAGCTTTAATGTTTGTCCCAAAAATTTATGCCGTGCTAGACACCTCCTGGGACTGATCAGTTGTCCTAGCATGTTCTTATTTATCAGGAACCAGCATGAGCTCAATCAAGATTCAAAATTTCCACATACGTATACCATAAATAGTATCGTATTATATATATTTAAGGTTCAAAATATTGATACTTCCGGTACGCTAGTAAAAGTGTATTGAGTGAATCGATACTTTTTTTATTTAATTTTTATTTTTTTAAAATTGATTTAGGAGGACTGATTTAGAGTTCCTCTACTCTTTAAACTGGTCAGAACCCTGATACACCTACATGTATCGAAAGGGTCTTAAAATGATACGTATCAACCGATAAAATCCGATACTTTGAACCTTATATATATGAAATTTAGATTATCTTAATTTCATACCTCCTCCCGATTTGTCAATGATCATATTTAATCCCTTCTCTATTTTAGAGAATGAGCCCAATTATCTTCGGTCTACAACTCTACAAGATGATTCAACTGGAATGTAGAACTGAATTGGCCAAGGACAGTAATTAGGAAATCCCACTAAGTTCAGTTATTTATTTGGCTGATATTTCATGATTGATTGCCTACCAACGATCTCCTTGCTAAAACGAGGCTGATGCATGGTTCTTTATTAGATGGCTTGGAAGAATTCAAAGGTTTAGAAGTTGATTTTTTTCAGTGCATGGCAAATTAATTAACTTTACAATAACCTTAAACTTACACTTATATATGACAATAAACCAGCCAAACCTTATTTAAATATGATAGAGGATAGGTAAATTCAGAATTTTAAATGCCAAAGATGCGCTGTCCTTTAATTTTCTGATGAGTTTGAAAGTCAAATTTCCTTGCATTGTGCACTGTTGGATTTTAATCTCTAATTAGATTAAATTTAATGGGTTTGATTGATCAATTATACGAGAAATTATACCTGTACAGTTGTTTTAGAAAACAATTTTTCTCTAAAAAAATCAGTTTTGAACTTGTTCCACATTGAAAATTTACAAGTTTTGTTTTGACTATTTTAATAAGAGTTGACTTACACTCTTTATATAAAAGAGAGTAGAGTATGGATGCCTCTTACTGTGCAACGTGCATGCATGTGTGTGTGAGGCACAATGAAATGCTTTAGATGCGCACTTTACTTGCAAAGGGCAGCTTTGGTTTTGGTGCAATGTTGACCGTTGATCACCGTTAATCGGTATAATCAAAAGGCACAATTGATCACCATCTCTTACAGTCTCATAGAAGATTTATTCAGAGACTCTTCAACTTTACCTTGAAACCCAACAACAAATTCAATGAAACTGAGGGGGGCAATAACATTCTAAAAACAATGACCCCATTTCCTATGTTTCTCCTTTTGAGTCCAATCTTTCTAAATTCTGATCACCCTATTACCTTGAATCCCCCCCCCTCAAAAAAAAAAAAAAAAACAAAAATAAATAAATAAGGTTCTGACTTTGTCGAAGTTGAATGAAATTTAAACCCCTTCAATTTAATTTCAAGTAATCTTCTTATGCTTGTAGCGCATTCTGTTAAGTTTTGATTTGATTTCCAATTATAATATTAATACATCCACTAATGCACGCGATGAAGCTAGCTAACAATTATTTCCAAGACATATAAAGAGCGTTTGTTATCCGACAGTTTGCCAAATACAATTGAATATCCTGTTACATTGGCTACAGGTAGACATGTTTATAGATCGGGTTGGATTTGTGTCAGGCTTTGTCTAAAATGTTTTGGCCCAATTCTTATATAAAATTCAAAGTTCAGTCTGGACATAAATAATATTACTTATAATGTAATTTAACAAAGAAATATATATTATATATTTATTATAATATTATTTATTATTATGTATTTTTATTATATATAATATTATCAGGTCTAACCTAGCCAATCCGTTGGACTATCGGGCCCACGAACCAGCCAAGTTACAACTACCCCTGTACTACCAATAATTACTGACTAAAGCTCACATTGAGGTTAAAAAGTTTCCGAAATTAGATTTTTTGCGAGCAAGAGGCCGTTCGTTAAAGATGGATGGAATGGTTAAAAAGTCCAATTTATCTTTTGATTTAAAGTTTAAATCGGCTCTGGTTCAAATTAGAAGCAATAGCCTCTGTCATTACAATCTATCGTCTTCCAGAAGAGTTTGACGACCGAGCCAAGGTAGTGGTATTAGCTCATTGGCCCCGTCTCTCTTTCTCTCTCCTCCTCCTCCCCATCACCACATCCGTTAAGCTTCAGCCATATCCAACCTCTGTTTGAACACCGAACCAAGAAATCTCACCACCGCTCCTCTCTCTCTCTCTTTCCTTCCTTCGTCTTCTTTTTTCTCTCTCCCCTACCTTCGTCTTCTTTTCTCTCTCCCCTGTTCGGCTGCATTCAAATCATCAATCTCAACACTACCACAACTGTAATAGATGATTTCATATTATCGGTAGCAAATGACTATGGTGCACTCCATATGTAATGCCAACACGCTCAATCTTGACCCAACCGCAATTTTTATTGGAGATAAAAGTTGTTATTCATTTTCGATTCCTGATGCAGGATTCGAATCCTCAAAATTTTCTAGTTAACAGTTTTTTAAAATATAAATTTATTTAAAATAAATAAAAAATTTAAAATATAATTAATATTTTAAATATATTTTAATATGCATATAAATAATATAGATAATATCATATATATAATATTTAATATATTCGACCTTGATGGCTTGACCTGACCAGGAATCCTATTAATCCCTGCCCCTGTTCCCTTTCTGCCAAAGCAATCCCCATATGATCAAGGAAATCGGGTACCCATCGGGGATGGAAAGTAAACATATAGGACTTTTTAAAAAGTAGAGCCAAGCAATCCCCTCCTTTAGCCAAGGCTCCATTTGGAAAGAGTACAAATATAAATATGTACAGATATATACAAAATACAAGATTTTGCACTTTATAAATTTGTATTTATATTCCTTCTAACTGAGCCTAAGCGGCAAAAGTGGAGTCTTTGATAGTAAAAAGGATTTTATTTATTATTCTTTATTAATAGGCCCGTGTGATGTACGGATTTCATTAAATATATATATATATATATATATATATATATATATATATATATTTTTTGGAGTTCAGGTTTCATTAAATAAAATCTAAGTTGAAATACCCTTCTAACATTTTCAATTGAACAAAGTCAAACTGATTCCAACTAAAAAAAATATTGTTGGGTTATGCATTGTTAATTTGTTATACCGTAGTAAAAGTATTTAACTATATGGTGGTTAGCCTTATTCTATGAAAATCAAGCTCTTTCTCTTATTGGAACATCGAATTCCGGTATTCCAACCATTTGTTGAGATTGCTTTCCTGAGTTCCTCGGATTTCTTCTTTCTTTCATTGCATGGATTGGTTCAATTTTCGATTAACCTAAAAAAATGCAATTAATCGAATCAATCAGTATATGTATTTATTATGTATTATATTTATATTATAATTTATAATTATCTATTATAAATATAAAAATTGAAAAATCGAAGAACCCAAATCAATCAACCGGTTAAATAGATGGTTTGGGTCGTTTTCAGTTCATAGATTTTCAAAAACTGGTAGTATCAATTTGGTTTCAAAAAATACCCTACGGTTTAGTTTAATGGAACCGTGAGTAACCCTCAAACACCAATTGCACACGTGGAGTTTTGGAGGCTTGGAGCTGCATCACAATCTCTTCATTGATTCGCTCCATTTCTCTCTATTCAATTATTCAATGAGGAATTGATTCTTTCCCCTCAAAACAAACTTCACAGCTTAAGATGTTTTAATTTAAAGGTAGAAGGACCACCGTTTTCCAGAATTGTTTTTAAGAAGTCGTACACCACCTAACCCAGATTTCATTAATTTATTTTACATTAATTTTGATAGATGACCTTAATTTAATTTACTTGATCAGCAATTTTATGATCTCTTTTCACTAGCTTATGCATCCCATCCAGCGCCATGAAGCCATCACCCCTCAAGACCCTCACAGAGACGAACCCTTACAAATCATAAAATCTCCTTACACACCCTTCCGTTCAGTTGCCCTCCGTAGGAAAGATGCCGGCAAATGTGGTGGCAAATGCAGTGGTTAACGCCACCTTTGGAGTTCTACTACAACGGCTGACCACTATCGCTATCGAGGAGATTACGTTGTTACGGGATGTTGAAAAAGATCACGCAAATCTAGAGAAGACACTTTCCATGATGAGAGCCGTGCTCGTCGATGCAGAGGAATAGCAAGCAAAGAGCTCTGCAATGAAAGCTTGGGTGAAGCAGTTCAAAGATGCTGTTTATGATGCAGAAGGCGTAATAGACGAGTTTGCAACGGAAGCTTTGCGACGACAAGTTGTGATTCATGGTAGCACAAGGATGGAAGTACGCAACTTCTTTTCCAGTTCAAATCCTCTTGTATTTCGTCGTGACATGGTCATAAGATAAAAGAAATCAGTGACAGACTTCGTGGCTTAATATCAGATAATTCCATGTTAAATCTTATGAATACGCTGCCAGTGGAAAATATGTCGCCGGTAGGTCCTGGGAATATAGAGAGGGAGCAAACCCACTCCTTTGTATGCACATCGAATGTAAGAGGACGAAAAGAGGACAAGGAGAAGATTATAAATCTTTTACTTAGTTGTGATGATGTTGAAAATGAGGCGATAGAGGAGAAGGTCGACGTTGTTTCCATTATTCCCATAGTTGGGATAAGGGGGTTAGGGAAGACCACACTCGCTCAGTTAGTTTACAATGATCTGAGTGTTGTAAATCACTTCAACCTAAGAATCTGGGTGTGCGTGTCGGATGAGTTTGATGTTAAAAAGCTGACGGAAAAAATTATAAGATCTACCACCAATGCAGAATTTCCCAACTTAGATATCGATCAATTGCAAGCTCGCCTTCGAAAAGAACTGGATGGAAAGAGATACTTACTGGTGCTGGACGATGTGTGGAATGAGGATCAAGAGAAGTGGGTTAAGCTGAGAAGTTTGTTGGTGGGTGTTGATTGTAGAATGGGAAGCAAAATTGTGAAACCAGAGCTTGGCTGGTTGATTCTTTCTATGTTTCATTCATTGAGAAAACTCAAATATATATACACGGCTACAACCCTACAATCAAGCAACTAAATCTCCTAAGTTTATGGCAACTAAAACATATCTTTCCTAACTGAAATATACATGATATACATGCCAAGGAAAGGAGATATACACGGATACTAGTTTCTAATTTTCAGCACAATCCTAACACCCCCCTCAAGTTGGAGTATGTAGATTGTGAATGCCCAACTTGCGAAGAATGTACTCAAATTCTCTGCTACCCAGTGCCTTTGTAAAAATGTCAGCCAGTTGAACGGTAGTCGACATATAAGCAGGATGAATGCAACCATTTTGAATCTCACTACGTACAAAATGGCAATCAACTTCAATATGTTTCATACGCTCATGAAACACTGGATTTGCTGCAATATGTAAGACTGCCTGACTATCACAATACAATCGCATTGGGTTTGGATGCGTAACTCCAAGAGCCAATAACAATCCTTTCAGCCATTTTAATTCACACATGGCAGTGGCCATAGATCGATACTCTGCTTCCATTGAAGAACGAGTCACAGTGTGTTGTTTCTTAGTTTTCCAGGAAATAGGCAAGTTCCCAAGCAGAATAAACCACCTAGACAGAGAACGTCAGGACAAAGGATAGCTCGCCCAGTCTGAATCACACCATGCATACAACTACAAGTTACAGTCTAACCGCAACAAAATTCCTTGACCAGGATTTCCTTTCAAGTAGCGCACCATTCGCAATGCGGCCTCCCAATGTCTTTCCCGTGGTTGCTGCATAAATTGTGACAGAACATGCACACAGTAAGACAACTCTGGACGAGTTGCTGAGAGATAAATAAGTCTGCCCACCAAGCGCCTGTATCGCTCAGGTTCAGATAAAAGGAGCAGGTTTTGCACCAAGTAATCCAACGTCAGAGATAATATCCAAAGCATATTTACGTTGAGTTAGAAAAATTCCTGTTGAGTTTCGGGCAACTTCAATGCCCAAAAAATATTTCAATGGTCCCAAGTCTTTCATATGAAAGCAGTCACTCAAATATTTCTTGAAGACTTGAATTGCCATACGATCATTACCTGACATGACAATGTCGTCTACATACACGAGAACAAGCACATGCACCTTGTCTCGACGAAAGGTGAAGAGGGAGTAATCTGAACATGATTGCTGAAATCCATATGTCTTCAAGGCTGCAGCTAATTTAGCAAACCAACATCTCGGCGCTTGTTTCAAGCCATACAGAGATTTTCTCAACCGACACACCATACCTGGTTTATCTGACTGAAAACCAGGAGGCATTCGCATATAAACTTCCTCATGAAGATCACCATGCAAGAATGCATTATGCACGTCCATTTGATGAACCTCCCAATTTCTAGCTGCTGCAACTGCAAGAAAGGTGCGTACAGTAACCATTTTTGCAACTGGGGCAAAAGTTTCATTATAATCAATTCCCTCAACCTGCTTGTTCCCAAAAATCACGAGACGGGTTTTGTATCTTTCCACTGTCCCATCAGCATTATATTTGATTCGATACACCCATTTGCATCCTATGGCTTGTTTTCCTGATGGCAAAGGTTCCACAATCCATGTCTGATTATTTTCAAGTGCCTGTATTTCTTTCTGCATTGCATATCTCCATTTTTCATCCTTTACGGCCTCAGCAAAAGAAGTAGGTTCAACTCCTGCAGTAATAGCTGCTAAGAAAGCACGATGTCGACAAGAAAAATTGTTATAGTTCACATAGTTATCTATGGGATAAGGACTACCTACAGAATGTGATTAGTCAAGTGAGCTTGCAAAGAGACGCGGAGAGGGACTCAATCGTTGTGCGGTGTGAAGCACATAATCTCTCAACCTTGTGGATTGTTGTTTTTGTCGATGCACACGCCCAAATGAAAATCATATTGCTGTTGCTGCTCAATATTGCCACCCCCCTTACGTCAGGACTGTTTTCGCCTGCATTTTCTGTGGTGGCATCACAAGGATGCATGGGTTCACCAGCATTTGCATTCAATTCTACGTGGGTTCCTTCTTCAGCGAATTCACCTCGCTGGTCAATCTCCATCTTGCCATTTGCCTATCCATGTAAATGAGTGGACGGCACCAACACCTCATCTGTCCCACCTATTCCACAATTAAATTGGCCTTGTGCTTTGTTTGGTTGTTCATCTTCCTTGCGTGCATAAGGGAATTCATCTTCTAAAAAAGTAACATCTCTCGATGCAAAGAACGTGTCAGACTCTAAATTATACAAGTTCCATCCTTTCTTTCCAAAAGAATACCCAACAAAAACACACCGTCTGCTTCGATTGACAAATTTATCCCCTCCATGTCCATGATTGTGCGCATATGCCAAGCAACCAAAAACTCGCACATTATCATAAGAAGGAGGTTTCCCAAATAAAACTTCAAACGGAGTTTTTCCCTTCAACAGAATGGATGATGTCCGATTAATCAAATAACATGCGGTCAATACACATTCCCCCCAAAAATCAATAGGCATGCTAGCTTAAAAACGCAATGCTCGGGTAACATTGAGTATGTGGCGGTGTTTGCGTTCAACCCTCCCGTTTTGTTGAGAGGTCCCGACACAAGTGGTTTGATGAATAATACCATTTTCAGCAAAATATCTAGCCAATCAGACAAACTCAGTCCCATTATCAATACGAATCACTTTTATAGGTTTGTCAAATTGCCTTTGAACCATAGCAAAAAAATTTCAAAGAACTCGTCCCACTTCCGTCTTATCAACCAAAAGATAAATCCAAACACCTCTAAAAAAATCATCTACTATTGTCAAGAAATAATGAGCACCACAAGAAGCTGCAGTTCTATAAGGACCCCATAAATCACAATGAATTAACTCAAAAATATCGGATGCTTTATTATTACTAGAAATAAACTCTTATCGACATTGTTTAGCTCGGAAGCATACATCACAACCCTTAATACTGTCATCATTATTATTCTTAGTACTAACAAAAGGCAGTAACTTAACAATTTTATAAGAAGGATGCCCTAACCTTTGATGCCAAATATCACACGTCCTGATCTCTATAGTCTTCATTGCTTTTGCTGATGCAATGCTCCGGAAATAATAGAGTCCCTCTCGCTGCTCACCCGCTCCAATCAGCATCCTCATAGTGTGGTCCTGTATCACACGGAATTTATTAGTGAACTGAACAATACAGTTCGACTCCTCAATCAATTGCGACATAGAAATTAAATTGCATATCAAACTAGGCACATATAAAATATTAGTCAGCTTCAGATGATCGTCCAGCACAACTATGCCTTCTTTCTCTGCTATTGTCGCTTTCCCATCTAACATCCCGACAGAACATGGAATGACATCTTTTATGTCTCTCATCGACTCGAGGCTTCCTGTCATATGATGAGAAGCCCCTATGTCTATTATCCATTCTGACAATTTTTGCTTACCACTTAGTCGTTGACTCCCGTCTTTCTGTGTGTTCAAAAGGTTGAGTAACATGTTCCACTGCTCACTACTTAGTCCATTTAACCTAGTCTTGACTACATCAATTGATTCTCCTTGAGACGCATTGCCTTGCGTAGAGACTTTGGCTGTATTGGCCCTGACTTGGCCGCCACGACCTTTTCCTCCTGCCCCTGCTCCTTGTTTCTATCCACTACGCCCACGGCCTACTCCACGAGCATTATTTTTTGGCTGATCACCCCACCATTCAGGGTAGCCGATCAGTTGGAAACAAGACTCTGCATCGTGGCCTGCCTTGTTGCAGTGAGTACATACCACATTCTTGTCTTTGCCTTCGCTTTGCCTCTTCCCTGCTTGAACTGTGAAGGCCACAAGTTCAGTCTTCTCTTCCTTTGTGCGGGTCATGGTTTGAACTTGCTCCTCCTGAATCACTATGGCATAGGCTCGATTCAAACTTGGCAAAGGTTCTGTACTTAGTATATGCGAACACACACCTCCATAGACCGTGTCATCTAGCCCCACAAAAAATTGATGAAGTTTCTCTTCATCTTGCTTCTTATCCCATGCCCTGCTTATGTCGCAGCTGCACTTACCACATTGACAAGTCGGATATTGCTCATAATTTCCCAATTCCTCTCAAATCATCTTGAGTTTGCCATAGTAATTCAGAATCGTCATACCCCTTTGTTTGCAATTCGCCAGCTCAGATTTGAGTTGTTGAACTTGTGGTCCATTACCAATTCGCCAGCTCAGTTTGCCATAGTAATTTACGGTTGAACGTAAATTAGGTTCAATCATATTCAGAATCCACGACACAAGCATGGAATTCACCATCCACCAATCTTCCTATTCCATCGAATCGTTCGAAGGTTGTCTCACCGATCCGTCGATGAAGCCAAATTTCTTCTTGGCTCGCAGCGCCGTTCTTATCGCTCGAGCCCATTCATCATAGTTGTCGCCTCTAAGCTGGATCTGTGTGATAATGCTACCTGGATTGTCATTGATTGATAGAAGGTAGGGCGAGATCACGTTCTTTGTCAATTGACCACCGCCCTGTTCTTTTTCTTTGCTTCCAGCCATACTGACTACTGTGTATGAAAACCCACAATCGGCGGTAGAATCGCCACAAAAGACAGAGAACCGATCTCCGGATCTTCCTAAAACCTATCGCAGAACTTCGATTCGCCGGAAACCCGTTAAAGATTAGGACGTTCTGATCGAGAATGAACCCCTGAGTTCTCTGCCTGTTAATCGCACTCTTCGGAGTACAAGAAGAAGAACTGTTCAAGAAAAGGAACAAGAGAAAGAAGACCTCAACATTTTAACTGAGCCCCTTCATCGGAAGTTCAGTTTCTTCCCTTCATCGACGATGGATTTTCGCAGCCTTGGGGAGGATGGCTCTTGTTGCATCCAGTGTCTCCCTATCCATTGCCGCGGCCTTGACTCTTCTGGTTCAGAGGGGAGGATCATATCCACTTATGGCTCTGATACCATGTGAAACCAGAGCTTGGTTGGTTGATTCTTTCTGTGTTTCATTCATTGAGAAAACTCAAATATATATACACGGCTACAACCCTACAATCAAGCAACTAAATCTCCTAAGTTTATGGCAACTAAAACATATCTTTCCTAACTAAAATATACATGATATACATGCCAAGGAAAGGAGATATACACGGGAAAGGAGATAAGGAGATATAAGGAGATATACACGGGAAAGGAGATAAGGAGATATACACGGATACTAGTTTCTAATTTTCAACACAATCCTAACAAAAATCTTAATAACAACGCGTAGCAGAAAGGTGGCATTGATGATGGGTACAATTGATGATGCATGCCATTTGGTCTCTGTTTCAGCAACGGGCGTTTAAATCAGGAGGAGAAGAGCAGAAGCAGCATCCAAAGCTTGTGAAGATTGGGAAGTGATGAGGGCAGATTTGTCCCTCCAGTGAAATTGCGACACGTGGCACCCCGTGACAACTAGGCAAGCCCCCAGGCAACAACTTACTAAGTTGGTCCCCCCCCGAGCACCGGTCTGGCTGGCCTGGCGCGACCTGCGCGCGACCTGGCGCGGCCTGCGCGTGACCTGCACGGCCTGGCGCGGCCTGCGCGTGACCTGCGGGCCTGGCGCGGCCTGCGCGCGACCTGGCCGGATCAGCCTGCCACATGCGCCGACCTGGCAACCTGGCCCGGACACAGGCGCCAACCTGGCAATCTGGCCTGGACACAGGCGCCGACCTGACAACCTGACCCGGACAGGCGCCGACCTGACGACCTCACCCGGACACAAGCGCCGACCTGGCAACCTGGCCCGGACACCGACCCGCCAACTGACACAGGCGCCGACCTGGCAACCTGGCCCGGACACCGACCCGCCGACTGACACAGGCGCCGACCTGGCAACCTGGCCCGGACACCGACCCGCCGACAGACACAGGCGCCGGCCTGGCAACCTGGCCCGGACACCGACCCGTCGACTGACAAGCGCCGACCTGACAACCTGGCCCAGGTGCCGACCTGGCCGCCTGGCACAAGCGCCAGCCTGACAACCTCGAGGAGTTCATCACCGTACCCCGGTTCTGACGGGATATGACGTCTTACCATTTGAAGGCTTTTCTCCCACCTAACCCGCGAGGGCACCACTATATAAGGACTTCGACCCCCAAAGCCAGGGGAAAAAAGGAGAAAAAAGTATGGTAACCCCCGCTCTCTAGCTCTCTCATTTCTCTCCAAGCCCTCTGTAATCAGAATGCTAACTTAGGCATCAGAGAGTCCCCGCCGGGAAAATACCCCCGGGTCCTCTGATTCAGTTCCCGCAGGTCCCTCAGCTCCCGCCGTCTACAAAGGAGAGAGAATCACCTCACGCGGAGGTTAGTCGGGTTGCGCTGCACCAGGGAGCTCCACCATCCTCTGAGTTGCAGACCGCCTAGGAGCAAGTCAAGTGACGAGTTCGCCATCAGGCAGTTCGCCACCAGGGAGCACTGCTGGGCAGTTCGCCACCAGGCAGTTCGCCATCAGGCAGTTCGTCACCAGGCAGTTCGCCATCAGGCAACACCACCAGGCAGTTCGCCATCAGGCAGTTCGCCACCAGGGAGCACTACCAGGCAGTTCACCACCGGGCAGTTCGCCACCAGGCAGTTCGCCACCAGGGAGCATCACCAGGCAGTTCGCCACCAAGCAGTTCGCCATCAGGCAGTTCGCCACCAGGGAGCACTGCCGGGCAGTTCGCCATCAGGCAGTTCGTCACCAGGCAGTTCGCCATCAGGCAGCGCCACCAGGCAGTTCGCCATCAAGCAGTTCGCCACCAAGGAGCACTGCCGGGCAGTTCGCCACCAGGCAGTTCGCCATCAGGCAGTTCGCCACCGGGTAGTTCGCCACCAGGCAGTTCGCCCCTAGGCAGTTCGCCACCAGGGAGCATCACCAGGCAGTTCTCCCCTAGGAAGTTCGCCACCAAGTAGCTCATCACCAAGGCACGTCACCACCAGGTCAAACACGAGGTACTTAGCCAAAAAAATTTATACATCACAAAAAATGGTACGTGACCAAAAACGGTTACATCAATTGGCGCCGTCTGTGGGAATACGCTACGAAAAGCTAAGTTCTCATCCTACAAAAGCTAAGTTCTCATCCTACCAAAGCTAAGTCCTCACTTTTTTGAAGATATCACTTTATAGTTTACATTTTTTATGAACTCAAAAACTATGCAGGGGGCTAACAGACTAAGTAGCTCTACCAACCTTACTTTCGATTCAGATGATGCCTCATCAGTCCTCTCCGCAAGGTCCCCCTACAAAGATGAGCTCTTCGTGGCTTCCGCGGGAGTTGACGGCCAACAGACTACATAGGCGCCCTTACCGGTCGAGCCTTCCAAGGCTCCCGTGTGAGCTGGCAACCTAAAGTTAGTAGTGCTGCCCCCGAAGGTCGAGCCCCTAGTAGCTTCTTGTAGGAGTGGGTGACCGGCATTACGAAGCTGATGCAGCACAATCATAGCTCGACACCTCACAGTCAAAGCCTACGGGCCACATTACTGCTTAAGACCCGGTCGCCTCTCCGGCACGGGCAAAAGTCAAAAAAGAGTAGACCACGAGTCACTCCCAAAAGCCTACGGGCCACATTACTGCTTAAGACCCGGTCGCCTCTCCGGCACGGGCAAAAGTCAAAAAAGAGTAGACCACGAGTCACTCCCAAAAGCCTACGGGCCACATTACTACTTAAGACCCGGTCGCCTCTCCGGCACAGGCAAAAGTCAAAAAAGAGTAGACCACGAGTCACTCCCAAAAGCCTACGGGCCACATTACTGCTTAAGACCCAGTCGCCTCTCCAGCAGGGGCAAAGTCAAAAAAGAGTAGACCACGAGTCACTCCCAAAAGCCTACGGGCCACATTACTGCTTAAGATCCGGTCGCCTCTCTGGCACGGGCAAAAATAAAAAAAGAGTAGACTATGAGTCACTCCCAAAGCTTGCAGGCCACACTATTGCTAAATATCCAATCGCTTTCTCAGCAGGAACAAAATCAGCAAAAGTGAACTATAAGTTGCCCCAGAGCCTAAGGGCTACACTACTGAAACCAGCGGAGACCCCCTCGTCTTATTGGCAGCTCGCCACATACAGGCAGCTCCCAAAGCCTAAGGAATTGGATCAAAACTTACTAGCTCGTCGACTTACGAGCCAAAAGAAATCTACTCCCTTCGCTGAGTTACTCTCAGCTCGGGAGTGGGGGGTAATTGATGAGGGCAGATTTGGCCCTCCAGTGAAATTGCGACATGTGGCACCTCGTGACAACTAGGCAAGCCCCCAGGCAACAACTTACCAAGTTGGTCCCCCCCCCGAGCACCGGTCTGGCTGGCCTGGCGTGACCTGGCGCGACATGCGCACGACCTGTGCGCGACCTGGCGCGGCCTGCGCGTGACCTATGCGGCCTACGCGCGACCTGCGCGCGGCCTGCACACGACCTGGCGCGACCTGCACGACCTGGCCGGATCAGCCTGCCACATGCGCCAACGTGGCAACCTGGCCCGGACACAGGCGCCAACCTGGCAATCTGGCCCGGACACAGGCGCCGACCTGACAACCTGACCCGGACACAGGCGCCGACCTGACGACCTCACCCGGACACAGGCGCCGACCTGGCAACCTGGCCCGGACACCGACCCGCCGACTGACAGGCGCCGGCCTGGCAACCTGGCCCGGACACCAACCCGCCAACTGACACAGGCGCCGACCTGGCAACCTGGCCCGGACACCGACCCGCCGACTGACATAGGCGCCAACCTGGCAACCTGGCCCGGACACCGACCTGCCGACAGACACAGGCACCGGCCTGGCAACCTGGCCCGGACACCGACCTGTCGACTGACAGGCGTCGACCTGACAACCTGGCCCAGGCGCCAACCTGGCCGCCTGGCACAAGCGCCAGCCTGACAACCTCGAGGAGTTCATCACCGTACCCCGGTTCTGACGGGATATGACGTCTTACCATTTGAAGGCTTTTCACCCACCTAACCCGCGAGGGCACCACTATATAAGGACTTCGACCCCAAAGCCAGGGGAAAAAAGGAGAAAAAAGTATGGTAACCCCCGCTCTCTAGCTCTCTCATTTCTCTCCAAGCCCTCTGTAATCAGAATGCTAACTTAGGCATCGGAGAGTCGCCGCTGGGAAAATACCCCCGGATCCTCTGATTCAGTTCCCACAGGTCCCTCAGCTCCCGCCGTCTACAAAGGAGAGAGAATCACCTCACGCGGAGGGTAGTCGGGTTGCGCTGCACCAGGGAGCTCCACCATCCTCTGAGTTGCAGACCGCCTAGGAGCAAGTCAAGTGACGAGTTCGCCATTAGGCAGTTCGCCACCAGGGAGCACTGCCGGGCAGTTCGCCACCAGGCAGTTCGCCACCGGGCAGTTCGCCCCTAGGCAGTTCGCCACCAGGGAGCACTACCAGGCAGTTCGCCACCGGGCAGTTCGCCCCTAGGCAGTTCGCCACCAGGCAGTTCGCCATCAGGCAGTTCGCCACCAGGGAGCACTGCCGGGCAGTTCGCCACCAGGGAGCACTGTCGGGCAGTTCGCCACCAGGGAGCACTGCCGGGCAGTTCGCCACCAGGCAGTTCGCCACCAGGGAGCACTACCAGGCAGTTCGCCACCGGGCAGTTCGCCACCAGGCAGTTCGCCACCAGGGAGCATCACCAGGCAGTTCGCCACCAGGCAGTTCTCCCCCAGGAAGTTCGCCACCAAGTAGCTCATCACCGAGGCACGTCACCACCAGGTCAAACACGAGGTACTTAGCCAAAAAAATTTATACATCACAAAAAATGGTACGTGACCAAAAACGGTTACATGAGGAAGGAAATAGTAAAGAAATGTGGAGGGGTGCCGCTTGCAGCAAGGACTCTTGGAAGTCTAATGCGCTATAAGAGAAATGAAAGGGAGTGGGTGCAGGTGCGAGATAATGAAATTTGGAAAATAGAAGAGAAACCAAACCAAATCATGAAAGCATTGAAGTTGAGCTATGATCATCTGCCTTCCCATCTGAAACAATGCTTTGCGTTTTGCCCGGTGTTTCCAAAGGATTATGTGATGGAGAAGGAGACGTTGATCCAATTATGGATGGCGCAGGGGTTCATTAATATTATTCAAACAACAACGTCTTCGTCAGGACCGAGTATGGAGGATACAGGGGAGCAGTATTTCAATGAATTAGTATGGGGATCCTTCTTTCAAGATGTAAGAGAAGATTATATAAGAGGACTGACATATTGTAAAATGCATGACCTTGCACGATTAGTTGCAGGGGACGAATGTATGGTGGTGGATCAACGAAAGTCATCCAGCAGAAACATTATTAATCCTACTGCATTTGCAGAAAGAGTTAGACACCTAGCAATATTGGCGGTGATGGTGATAATTCGTGGGATTTGTTAAAAGAGGGGAAGAAACTACGGACGCTAATTTTGTTGTTTTACGCAAACAGAAGTAGAATATCATCAGCCGCATTTCTCGATGAAGTGTTTTCAAATTTCAGTTGCTTACGGGTGTCGGTTAGACTTACTTAAAGCTGCAGAGATCAAAGAGTTGCCAGCATCCATAAGAAATTTGAAGCACTTAAGGTACTTTGACCTTTCTTCGACTACGGGTATTAAAACACTTCCCTCCACTTTTACTCCGCTCCAGAACTTGCAGACCCTCAAACTCCGAAACTGTAAACACTGCACCTAAAAGAATTGCCGAATGATATTAGAAACATGACTAATCTGAGGTACATCGACCTCTATTGTTGTAAAAGCATTACACAACTCCCATCTTCTATTACCAAACTGCAGAATTTGCATACCCTACATCTCAGCTTATGTAAGAGTCTTGAAAATTTTCCAGTAAATTTAGGAAAACTCACAAAGCTCACAACATTGAAGTATTTCCCTGTGGGTGTGGGTGGGAAGGGATCCCCGTCATGCGCCAGACTAAGAGAGTTGCATGGCCTGAACCAGCTCAGCGGTGAGTTAAGAATTGAAGGCCTCGAAAATGTGAGAGATGCCAGGGATGCCGAGCAAGCAAACTTGAAGGACAAGCCATACCTTACATCCCTGCAATTCGATTATGATGATGGTGATGGCGATGATGATGATGATGATGAAAATTATTCCCTGGCATCCAACGACCGTTGAAGACATGGAGATATGTGGTTGTAGTTCTCAGCAATTAGAGTCAATGCTGCTGATGAGGATGATCAGGTGCAGTAGGACGGCCAATATGATCACAACCACAACAACTACTTCACTTTCATGTGAAGAAGAAGACTTGAAAGGTTTTACATTTCCAGAGGAGGCCGTGCAAATTCATCAAGGTTTGATTTCTCTTCGGAGGCTTGTTATTAAGAAATGCTGGAATTTGAAGTCCTTGTATCAATTACAAGGCTTGCAATACCTCACCGCCCTTGAGGAGCTACAGATTGAAGAATGCCCAAAGCTTTGTTCATTGGAGGGAATCCAACTCCTTACTGCCTTGAAAGAGTTGACGATTGAAAGCCTTGCAAAACTACAGAGGCTGCCACAGAAAGAGCTAGGAAAGCTTAGTATTTCAAAGTGTCCCCCCTCTTATCTATCAAGTCTATTCCAGGGGCTTCAAAACCTCCCATCACTTGGAATGCTCACACTCTATGGTTTCACTGATTTGATAACTCTACCGCAATCACTTGGAGACCTCACATTTCTTCAGCATCTTGAAATTGTTGGTTTCCCTAATTTGGTCTCTCTACCACGGTCACTTGGAAACCTCACTTTCCCTTAGGTTCGTTGTTTCTATGTGGTGATTGATGATGGGCTTTCCATCCATAATTCTATCTTCTTCTTCCTGTTAGGTTCGTTATAACTCAAAACCCTCTCCTCTTGTGTTTATCTTCTGTTCTTTTACTTTGCTCTTTTAAGAATCTGAAGATGTTTACTTTCCTTATTTTTTGTTTTGTTTTGATTCATCTAAAGCAGGATCTAGCTAGTAGTGATGGGAACCTTATTATGGCACTTGAAGAATTATGAGCCTGGAACCTGCCTGCCTGCTGGATTCAAGCGTTTCCTATACCTGTTGAGGCCTTGCAAGTGCTTTCATTCCCCAGGGGGGTCTCTTCTTTGCACAACGAAGCGAGGCGCGCAGAATATATTTCAAAGGTTATAGAGCTTTTTCTCTAGTCATTTTTCTTCTTATATATCAAAACTCTGTATTAAGAAACATTTATAAATCAGGATATCCAACTTGTGCCTTTTTGTTAATCCTTGGAAATGGAAGTATTAAACCCATCCTAAATATACATATTTCCTTTTGCCCTGTTTCTGGTTTTGCTATGTCATTTGCCCTAGCATGAGATTTGAAACATGATTTTGAGTTTTATCCCAATTAAGTTTTACCTGATCAATTGAATTTTATGTGTTTCATAACCTATAACTTTTTGAGGTATAATCTATCATCCGATTGTTTTTCTTTAACAAAATAAAACATCGACCTGGGTCCGCATATAGTTGTTATATATAATCTTCGAAGCAGTTTATAATAACTGACGACTCATTCTCTGATTTTGTATTATAGGTTAAGCTTTTACATTTTGTACATCTTGCTCCAGATAGAAGTCAAAGTGTTGGCACTCTTAACAAAAATAGCCGTGAAAGCACATGCCAGAACTCAAAAGGTGACTGATTTCTTCTCTCGTTCATCCTTGCTGTGGCCATCCCTGCCAAAATCAGACAAAAAAAATGGTAACCCCCCTCTCCTTCAGCATGGTTCCCAAGGAAAGAGGGGGGAGGCAGGGAGCAATGATATTGCCTCTGATGAAATAGAGAAACATGACTATTCAAAATACAAACTTCAACACTTGTAGAAAAACAAACATTCTTCAATAATTTGGGAAAAATAGAGATACGGAGGCATTGAAAAAGACTCTTTTGCCCATCATTCTTCTTTAAATTTTCAAAATGAAAAATTTTGACGCCTTTCTAAAATTGCCGAGGCTTATCTCCATACTGAAACCTCTCTCACAAAATTTTATACGATTGATCAGTACCAAAAAAAAATTCATTAGAATAATCTTTGATCAACAAGAAGAGATGATGAATCAGAAGCAAAGATGCGAGTCAGATTAGGTATCTATTACTCTATTTGAGTTTGGGGCTGATTTCACTCCGTCTGGTTCAATTAGATGATGCTAACAGGCATATAAGACCAAAAAATCCTAATTTATTTTGGTTTTCTCAGACTCAAATCTCAGATCTACGATCATATACAACCAGAGATGGCACCAAGAAAACTAATGGGTTTTGAAGATGTTCTTGTTTTGACAGGCGTCAATGAGAGAACCCAATTCGTTCTTGAATCCTCGAGTGTAAACCGCTGGGATCCTCTATTCTTACACCCTTTCTTTAAGTTCGGAGACCATCGGAAGTCAGAACAAGGACAAGGTTCTTCCTCCAATCCGAACTGAATTTCGCTCCACTACCCTAGATCCTCCTGTTCTGAATCTAGCATAACAGAGGTCGACCCCCTTGAATCAACCTAATCTCCGACACCGATTTGCAGATCCAAATCCAAGACACTGAGCCTTCAAAAGCCCCATCTCATCGCCGTTCTCCAACAACCATTAATAGCCAACCGCAGGAAGAGAAGGTTTTGTCTCACATGTGAGTATGATGAAAACGCAGATGCAATACGACTCCAGGAAAAGGTGTACTCCAGCCACATCTAAATCTCAAACAGTTGATAATGTATTCTTATTGGGGGATCAAGTTTCCTTCTTGGATGATAAAACCCTCCGTCCTTCCAAATCTAGTTCGAATTGTGATAGGGCATTGTAGAAGATGCGAATGTTTTGAAATCTTTGGTCCACTCCCTTTCCTTAAGGATCTAGAACTACATGATTCGACAGCCCTAAAGAAGATTAATGTATGGAATTGGAGGAGACAATGTCAAGTTCAGGGAGGAGATGCATCATCGTCCATATTCCCATCATTAAAAAAACTCTTCCTCCGTGACATGCCTAATTTGGAGGAATGGTGTGGAGCTGGAGACAATGAGGATGCAATTGATGGAGTGGATATGGGGGTACCATTATTCCCTCTCCTTTCCTCTTTGGAGATATCCAACTGCCCTAAATTGGAAACAATTCCTCCACATCCTACTGTTGAAAAGATGGAGTTGTATCATTGTAGTGGCCAACAATTACAGTCAACACTGCTGATGAAGACGAGGTGCAGGACGGTTGATATGACGACAACCACAACAACTTCCTCTCAAGAAGACTTCAAAGGTTTTCCACTTCCTGCAGAGAAGAAGGCGATGCAAGGTTTGATTTCTCTCCGGACTCTTACTATTAAGGAATGCTCAAATTTGACGTCCTTGTCTCAGTTACAAGGCTTGCAATACCTCACCGCCCTTGAGGAGCTACAGATTGAAGAATGTCCAGATTTTTGTTCGTTGGAGGGAATCCAAGCTCTTACTGCCCCGAAAGAGTTGACGATTGAAAGCCTTCCAAAATTACAGCAGCTGCCACAGGATTTGGAGAACCTCCAATCTCTCCGAGACCTTCGTATTTCTCACTGTCCCTTCAATAATGTCGAGGGGTTGGGAACCCTCCCATCACTTCAAAGCCTCGAGATTAATGATGTGCCTGATTTAGTATCTCTACCACAGTCACTTGGAAACCTCAAATCGCTTCAACATCTTCAAATCTATTATATCCCCAATTTGGAATCTCTACCGGAAGAAACGAGGCAATTGACGAGATTACGGGATCTTCGTATTTATGGTTGTCCCCATTTGGAGGAACGATGCTCAAGGGAGACTGGTGAAGATTGGCCGAAGATATCTCATGTCCCTTGTGTTGAAATGTGGTGATTGATGCTCTCCCTCTACTGAGAATTAGTTAATTTGTGGATTCATGCTACTGCAGCTTCCATCCATAACGCTGTGTTCTTCTTGTTAGGTATGTTCTAATTCAAAACACTCTCGTCTTATGATAATGAATCCATTATCTTATCTTCCATTCTTTTACTTGCTCTTTTAAGAACATAAAGATGCTTACTTTCCTTTTTTATTTTGATTCATCTATAGCAGGATCTAGTGAGGGGGATATCTTACTATTATGGCACTTCAGGAGTTGTAAATTTATAAATCAGGATATCCAACATGCTTGTGTCTTTTTGTTAATCCTTGTAAGATGAAAGTATTCAATCAGTCCTAAGTATACATAATTTTGTTTTCTTTTTTTCTATTTCTGGGTTTGCTATGTTCCTCTGTCTTAGCATGGAGCCTTGTTCATGAGATTTGAAGCATGATTTTGAGTTTTATCCCTAAGAAAGAAAAGAAAGAAAATTTTGCCTGATCAATTGAATTGCATGTAAGTGCCTATTGCACCGGTGTTAATCTTGGAAGCAGTTTATGATTGACTGGTTCTCTGCTTTTGTATTGTAGGTTTAGATTTTACATTTCATGCATCTTCCTGTTCTTCATCCTTGTCCATCCCTGCCAAAACCATCCGATTATCACTCAAAAATAGTAATGTCTACTCCCCAACAGTTGCAGGCTTGCAGAATGGGTACCAAGGAGGGGGGGGGGGTCTACAGCGCCTTGAAGATCTTATATAGAAATGTAAGAAAACCCAAATGGGTGGGGTGTGGAGGGGGAGGGGAGGAATGATGTTGCCACTGAATTAGAGAAAGAGGACTACTCAAATCTCAAACTTCGAGAATTGCAGAAAAACAAACATTCAAGAATCATTCTTCAATAACTTAAGAAAAAAAGAGAAAACAGGACTATTTATATTGTGACAAAGCAATAAGCCATTCAGTTTTGCCATTTCAGCTGTTCTCAAATAGCTTCAATTCATAATAAGCATCCTCCATGTATCCTGCCTTCATCCATTTAGATGATGATGGAAGTTGGTTACGAGGATAGATTTACTACCATAGAAACCTCCCCTAAGTTTTCACTTTAATAAAGGCCTCCCATTTAATTTTGAAAAAACCTGCAGTTACCTCCCTTTGGTCATTGTTCCAGTAATGGAAACTTGGAATTTACTAAAATTAGTGCACCTTTCTACATAATTCAAAATGTCAGATTTGCCCTTCTAGGGTAAAAGTTAAAGTTGTTATGGGGTACTTTATTAAATCTTCATATGAATTGATAGGCGTAAGGGTAAAATAATTTTCAATAAAAAAAACACTAATTAGGCCAACATTTCCAGTCTATAACAATGATGGAAGGGAGGTTACTGCAGTTTTTTTCAAAACCACAGGGGGGTTATGAAAATGAAAAACCTCAGGGGAGGTTTTTGTGATTTTTAGTAGCCTCATGGGATGTTTTTATATTTTACCCTTTTTTCAAAAGCTAGTTGTTGTTTAGTGATGTCGGGTCGGGTCTTTGTCTGAAATTCTGAATGTCAGGTTCATTACTAATGGTATCAGTTCAAGAAGGTGAGCTCTATATAATCTCTATTTCTTTAGTCTGTTCTAGTTTTGAACAGATGTATTATATATAATCTTATATATGATTACCTTGATATGACATCTATATTTGGTTCTATTTGAAAATTGAAACATTTGATGAATTCTATGCTTGTGCTCTTTACATAAACTAAACCCACTACAGGCTGCAAACTTTGGTAATAATTGCTCTCCTGTTTTGAGTCATTTAAGGTTTTAAATGATATTATTGTATGTGCACCTTAAATATGCTATTATCTGTACACAAAAAAAAAATTCTGAGCGGTCACTGTTCTACCATAGCATTTCTAATTTCATTATTCTTTAATTTTTAAACAAGTAAGGAAGTTGAAGACATTATGGTTGAACGAGCTCTTCATTTTTGAATGCCTGAGCTAAGGATCTTGTTGAGAATTTTCAAGTTCGAGGTCTCAAGTGCCTGCCCTTTGTGCTTATTACTGTAAATCCTAAGTCAATGTTCTTGAACTATTATTGCAGTCACCCAGAAAATAGCATCACAAATCTATGAATGAGAACCTGGAACCTTCTAGTTGTTCTTGAGGAACTGTTGCAGAGACAATCATCCAAGGATGATTCATTGATATTTTTGGGTGAATATTGACTAGGTGTTGGTCTAAGATGTAGTTTCAATTACAGCTTAATACCTCTTGCTTTTTTTTGGAAGTTGAGGGTAGCATTTTAGGTGATAGATGGAATTTTGTTTCATTTATGGTCAAAGATCTTCTGCGTCCTTCCACAGCGAGATTAGCACTTTATCTGTGGCAAGTTTTGCATTATCATAATATTTATAATGTGACACTTTTCTTTATTTTGGAAGAGTAGGGTAGCATTTTAGGCTTTGTGGGGAGTGTCTTAGAAGTCTGCAAGTGCTGATGTTTCTGTTTGCCTTTTATCTTCTCAGGTTTACATTGCTCTGCTTCATTGGTGTTTTCTCAGGCTTGGCCCTGGTGAATGAATCCTCATCGACATCCAATGATATTCACATTGAGCATTGTACAACCCCTGTTTCAGGATCCCCCAAATTGAGCGTTGATAGATGTTCTCTGAGTAATCCAACGCCTTCAGATATTGAAGTCATCCTCAGGAGCAATGTGGGAGAAGTACTTCCAAGAGTTCAAACGTATTATAGGACAGTAGGATTGGAGGATGTCATTAGAGCCGAGCTTTATGTCACTCCTCTGAAGTGTTTGTATTGCCTTCCCTCTTGGTTACATGATTACACCTTGAACCATGCCATATAAATCATTGTTTTAAAAACATACCAACTTGTGGGAGGTTGAATTTAAATTATTGAACTGAATTGTCTTTGATGTTGCAAGCTTTCAATTTCAATCTATCCCTTTCTGCCATGTTTCAGCATGTACAACGCAGGCCTTTTAGTTAGGGTACATGTTGACTTACCTACACTACACTAAACCATTGTTTTAGAAGGCTGTTGAGGCAAGGCTAAGAAAAAAGGCCTGGCCTCAATAGCCTCAGACTTCACTAGCAAGGCTTAAGCCTTGAGTTGTTTGAGGTTTATGCCTTTGGGCCTTTGGCCTCAAAATGCTCAAGACGCTGGCCTTAAGGTATTGGACAAAAAATAAACATACAAATAACAAATAAATGCATATAAATGTGTAAGAAAATAGTTTGCTTTATTGTTCATGCTTTATTCTTATCCACTTGCCCATTTACCCCATACTTGAACACTTTCTAGTGTTTAGATTTTAGGAAAAAACTAGTATTTTAAGGAGCTCCTTTTTAATAATTAAATAACATAAAACTAACTATGCTTTTGATGCAAAATTTAAAAAATAATAATAAAAAGATGTGCATGGTTCAAATTTCAAAGTGTTGATATTCAATACACCCCTTTTGATGTAGTGGGGTGTATTGGAACAAAGAATATAATTTTGTGTCTAATATATCCAAATGAAGTTTTAATTTTATGTTTTTCATGTCTTTATTATTTATGATTTGCATCTTTTTTTAGGCTTATGCCTCAAAACACCTTGAAGCTTGTACCTTGCCTCTATGAGACCCAACTGCCACGCCTCTGCCATTAGCCTTTTAGAACCTTACACTAGATCACAACAGCTTTACCACCTTAATTTAATAAAAGTTTCTTCCTCAATCTTCTATAAAGCAAAAAGAAATTAAATTACCTTTTAATTTTCACTGTTGTACTGTTCTGGTTGTCTTCCCTGGTCAACCGAGAAACACTTGTTACCTCCCTTTGATCATTGTTCCAGTAATGGAAACTTTGAATTTACTAAATTTCCCTTACTACTTGTTAGTGCACCTTTCTACATAATTCAAAATGTCAGATTTGCCCTTCATATGAATTGATAGGCATAAGGGTATAATGGGTATTTTCAAAAAAACTAATGCATTAGGCCAATATTTCTGGTCTATAACAATGATGGAAGGGAGGTAACTGCAGTTTTTTTCAAAAACACAAGGGAGGTTTTTATGATTTATCAGTAATGAGTAACCTCATGGGATGCTTTTATCAATGTTTTAAAATGCAGAAGCATGACGCGAGGCATTCCACTACCTAGAGGCATGAGGTGTAGTTCAAAACGCAAGAGGCGTAATTCTCCCAAACACAAGGAGGTGTAAGCCTCCTTAAGAGGAGGGCGGTTAGGATGATGATGAAGACGAAGGGGGGATCTCATTTTTTCTTTATTTTTAATAAAAAATATTTTACATTAAGAAGAATAAAGATGCATAGCATTAGTTGAAAGGGGGGGAGGAGATGAGGCGGAGACAGAGATGGGAGAGAGGGAGGGGGGAGGAGATAGAGAGAGGAAAGAGGGGAAGGGAGGGAGGGGGAGGGGATCAGATCAGTTGTTCAGATTTCCCCTCCCCCTCTCTTCCTCCCTTCCCTCTTGCTCTCTCTCTCATCTCCTTTCTCCTCTCCCCTCTCCCCTCTCCCCTCTCTCCTCTCTACTACAGGGAGAGAGAGAGGAGAGAGAGATGAGACAGAGATGGGAGAGAGGGGAGGGGGAGGAGAGAGGATAGAGAGACAGAGGGGGGGAGAGAGAGATAGGGGATGGGAGGGAGGGGTAGGGGATCAATTTCAAATCTGATCAGTTGATCAAATTGCCCATCCCCCTCTCTCTCATCTCTCTCTCTCCTCTCTCCTTTCCCCTCTCTCTACTCTCTATCTCCCTCCCCCTCTCCTTGTATCTGAGAGAGAGAGAGACAGAGGGAGGGGGAAAGATAGAGGGGAAGGGAGGGAGGGGGAGAGGATCAGATCAGATTTCTGATCAGTTGATCAGATTTCCCTCACCTCTCTCTCTCCCATCTCTCTATCTTCTCTCTCCTCTCTCTACTCCCTATCTCCCTCTCCCTGTATCTAAATCAGATACAGGGAGAGGGAGAGGGGAGAGAGAGATGAGAGAGAGAGAGAGGGGGGAGGGGATCAATTGATCAGATTTCCATTCCCTTTAGCTCTCTCTCTCTCCTCTCTTCTCTCACCTCTCTATCTCCCTCTCCTTGTGGGAGGGGGAGGAGAGAGGAGATAGAGGGAGGGGGACAGAGAGAGGGGAAGGGAGGGGATCAACTTATCAGATTTCCCCTCCCCTCCCTCTATCTCCTCTCTCCTCTCCTCTCTGATCAGATACAGGGAGAGGGAGAGATGGGAGAGAGGGAGGGGAGGAGAGAGGAGAGAGAGACAGAAGGAGGGGGGAGACAGAGAGGGGGAGGGGGAGGGGGGGAGGGGATAGATCAGATCTCCCCTCCCCCTCCCTCTAGCTCTCTCTACTTTCTATCTCCCACTCCCTCTCCCTATATCTGATTAGATACAGGGAGAGGTATTAGATATAGGGAGAGGGAGAGGAGAGAGAGAAATGAGACAAAGATGGGAGAGAGTGAGGGGGGAGGAGAGAGGTGATAGAGATAGAGAGAGGGGGAGAGAGATAGGGGAAGGGAGGGAGGGGGAGGGAATCAGATCAGATTTCTGATCAACCCCCCCCCCCTCCTCTCCCTCCCCCTGCCCCCCCTCTCTCTCCTCTCTCATCTCCCCTCTCTCCTCTCCATCTCCCTCTGATCAGATGTAGAGGTGGGAGAGAGGGGGGAGATAGAGAGGAGAGAGAGGGGAGAGGAGATGAGAGAGGATAGAGAGACATAGGGAGGGGGGAGAGAGAGAGGACCCCCCCCCCCCCCCCTCCTCTCCCTCCCCCTGCCCCCCCTCTCTCTCCTCTCTCATCTCCCCTCTCTCCTCTCCATCTCCCTCTGATCAGATGTAGAGGTGGGAGAGAGGGGGGAGATAGAGAGGAGAGAGAGGGGAGAGGAGATGAGAGAGGATAGAGAGACATAGGGAGGGGGGAGAGAGAGAGGGGGGAAGGGAGGGGAGGGGAGGGGAGGGGAGGGGATCATATCAGATTTCTGATCAACTGATCAGGTTTCCCCTCCCCCTCCCTCTCTCACTCCCTATCTCCTCTCTCTAGTTTTCTGCCTCTCCCACCTCTGTATCTGATCAACTAATTAGAAACCTGATCAAATACAAAGGTGGGAGAGGGAGAGAGATAGAGAGGAGAGGAAGGGGTGGGGGAGTAGCAGGTTTGCTTGTATGAGTTTATTGAACTTAATGCTTGTATGATTTTGTTGAAATGCATTTGCTCAAATAATGACTTATTCCATTAATGATACAGGGGACTACTGGATGGACATTGACATACATGGGCTTCTAACCATAAAGCTACTACAAAGGAGAATGAACCCCATTTGCAATTGTAGTTTATGGTTTTTTTGTTCTTGTCTTTTGAATGGTGAATGTGGGAGTTAATGTTTTATAGGGTTTTTGATATGAAGATGGGATGTATGTGTTAATATTGATAACCACAGTATTTAGACAAATGGTGGAAGAACTGTTGTTTATTTTTTGCTTCCACTTTTCTTGTAAATGGTGATGGAATGACTTTACAAGAATGCTAATGTTGAATGGGTGCGGGTCCCCTTGTTTGTATTGGTGCAAGAGTGCTAATGTCGATCATTTTACAATCTTTTTTCATATTAATGAAGGGTAATTTGTATAAGGTAACTTGTTCCAGGGTACCTATTATTGATAGGCAGTCCCTCATCACTTTAACCAACAATTGAATCTCACACGCAAGGTTGGTCATTCTATTCTAATGGAGATCATGCAAAAAATTGGAATACGGTCATAAGCCTTCTTGATTCCCTTGGTCCAAGATCAAAACCTTGGAATGAGGTGCTAGAGTGCTGACCTCCTATTCATGTCCCTTGTCTTTTTAGGCAAATGGCTCTTTGACAATGAATGAGAACCAATGGAACTAGTGTCATCCTCAGGAGTTCCAACTTAAACCATTAGTTACTCAGTATATTTATACAGTAATATGTTCATTATTGTTGGATACTAACCATTGGAACTTCACTACTAATTAGTTGATTAACTTGAATACAATGGAAAAATGGACCAATTATAATAGAAACTATTACATTCTATTAACCTTTCCGTCCACAAAGGGATCAAGTTCCAAGCTACAATTTCATCGAGATACAATTCATTAACTACTTCTTGTACATATAACTCTAATTCTTGTACATATACATGCCAAAAAAATACAGCAATTAACACAATGAGTAAGACCCTCATGGTCTTTAACCCTTCAGTAACTACTTCTTGGTAGGATTCCATAGCCTTAATACGACAGTCAAAATCAGCAACCAGTTCATGAAGCTCTACAATGTAGCTTTCCAGATGATTCATTATTGAATTGCCTTCACTAGAAATGTTTGTGGAAACTGCCCATTGAAATAAATTACATGGCGGAGGTACGCTACTCTGAATACAATCAAGTGCAAAGAAGTCAGCATCTCATAATAATATTTACTTTGAATACAAACAAATGCCCTTAATTGCTTATAAGATTAATTGGGCAGCTGTAAAATATCCTATTCAGATAATAACTTGTTTTTGAAACCTGAATGACAGACCTCCTTCCACGCTTACAATCCTTTGGCTTGTATTTAAGATACCTAACAAGTTGACCATCATTTGTTGACTGAGAAGATGACATCCCTGCAAACCAAAACATAAGAACCACCAAAATATTCTATGAAATATACAACTATAGTAAAAAAAAAAAATTGAAATGAAACAAACTAGACAAAATATTCTTTACTTTTTTCTTGAGAAAACAAGCTTTCACCAACTAATCTACCATATTAATTAGTTCTGGTACGATACAGATTTTGGTATGGGAATTTTTCTTGTTCATTCATCTCTCAATTCCTTTGCATGGGAATTTTTCTTATTGGACAATGTACCGATGGCCAACACTCAATCATTAGAAAACTGAACCATTTCATGTTCATTCATCTCTCAAACACCACAAAACCATTTCATTTTCATTCATCTCTCAAACACCAATAGTTGCAAAATCAAACATTTTGATTAGTAGTTACAAAACCGAACCAAAATTTATAGAAATTTCCCTTCCCTAAATCATAACATATGCTTATGGGTTATTTTGCGACAAAGAAACATTGATCAATTGTTACAAAATCGAACAAAAATTTATGGAATTTTCCCTAAATAATAAAATATGCTTCTGGGTTATTTTGCGACAAAGAAGCAATAGAACATTTTCATATCAGAACTATGCGCAGTTCTGAAGCTAAACCTTGGTCCCACCATCTCTTATGCCTCCAGCAAGATGGCTATAGATGAAGTCTGTGTGCGGTTCTAGAGTGGAGTCTGTATGAAAACTCTATTAGAACTGTGCATGGTTATAGATGAATAGATGTTGGGGGAGACAAATGTTAGGGGTGAAGCTTACCACTTTTCTTCGCCGTTCCTTCAAGGGCTGCATGTGAACAACCGAGTCTCCTCTCCTCTATCATTTCTTCAACCAAGTTTGAAGAGCAAGGGATGGAATGGGCATGCACGGAATAAAGAGAAAAGGTCGGAGTTGAGTGAAGTCTCCTCTCCTCTCTCATTTGTTCAACCCAGATTGAAGTCTAAAAGGGGAGTTGAGTGAAGTCTTATCTCCTATCTCGTTCGTTCAACCTAGATTGAAGAGAAAATGAGATTAGGAAAATAGGAAGGGAAAGGGTAAAATGGTCCATATCTTTTCATAAAGGTTAGTTTTGGTATTTTAAAAATATTTAACCCATACCTGTGATATCACATGATTCTTCTAACTGACGGTGAGTTATCATTGAATACTAAATCATCACAAAATAAAAGTTCCAATACTAAATTGTCACATTTTAAAGTTCAGGTACTAAATTAGAATTTTCTATAAAGCTCTTTCCTTTATAACAGATAAGGGCAAATTTAGGGCCCTAATATCACTAAAAGTAATACTTTCAAAAGAATTTCAAAAAAAGTTAACTTTTTCTCCCTCTTCAATTTATTCATCAGTGCCGCCGCTCGCCGCCGTTCACCGCCGCCTCCAGCCATGAATCTGATTTTACTTAGCACGAATTCTTCAGAGAAATGGGGACGTTGATTTTCTTAGGATCAAGAACCACGGAACACTCGATCGTCTTATGGAACTTTGGTTTGACCAGTTTTCCCAGGACGTATGCCCTCGATCAAACCATGAAACTCAGTTTGAGAGGCACCGGCACCGTTAAGGTGCCTGTCGAACTGCTCAAACCCTTCCCACTTCCTTACAGAGGGATTTTATTCCCCATCACTACTACCGTCATCGTTCTTTGGCTCTTCCTCGACTGATAGAACTTCTTTATCTGCAATGTCATCCCAAGGAGGGAAGGAAATAAAAGGTTAAAATCACCATAGAGGAGTTTGATTGAATCATCTTTATTTTCTCAGAGAAACGTAACATGAGATGGGTTTTGTTGCTTACGGTGCCACTGGCCACACTTAGTTGAGAGTAGGAGAGATCAACAGGTGTTGACGTTACATGCACTCCGCAAAACGTAGCAGTGTTACGAAAAACTAGCTTTACAGTGGAATTGAGGGAGACCATGTCGGTCGCCACTCCGGTAGCATCCGTACCTGATTGAATCACGATTTGCTCAAATGTAATGCTCTGCAAATTAAAAATTCAAGCTCTTACTGCCCTGAAAGAGTTAAGGATTACAGCTATTCCGAAATTACAAGAGATGCCAGAGGAGCTTGGAAACCTCCCATCACTTGAAAACCTTACTCTCGAATATATCCCTCATTTTGCATCTCTACCACAGTCGTTTCATGCACCAAAAGCCTTGACTCCTCTTTGACATCTTGTTATCCGGCAGTGTTCGAATTTGACGTCCCTCTTTCAACCACAAAGCTTACAATATCTCACCGCCCTTAAGGTGCTACAAATTGAACAATGTCGAGAGCTTCGTTCCTTGGACGGAATCCAATGTCTTACTGCCCTGAAGAAGTTATGCATTCGACAGCTTCGGAAATTAGTAGAGCTGCCAGAGGAGCTTGGAAACCTTCCGTCACTTCAAGACCTCAGAGTCGAAGACATCCCTGATTTGGTATCTCTACCACACTCGCTTGGAAACCTCACATCTCTTAAACATCTTGAGTTATGTGGGAACTATAATTTGAAATCTTTACCGGAAGGCATGCAACGCTTGACAAGATTACAGGAGCTATATATTAGAAATTGTCCTCATTTAAAGAAACGATGCTCAAGGGAGACTGGTGAAGATTGGCATAAGATATCTCATGTCCCGAATATTGATATTTCTATGAGGTGATTAATGCTGTAGCTTCCATTTGGGCAATTCATGCTACTGTAGCTTCCATACATGACACCGTCTTCTTTCAGGTTTTTTGTAATTCAAAACCCTCTCTCATCTTAGCTTATAATAATCGATTCATTGGGCTTATATATCTTATAAGTTATTCTTCTACTTATCCCTTATCAAGAATCTGAGCATGTTGGCTTGTCTTTTGGTTTCGATTCATCTATAGACTATAGCGGGATCTAACTAGTGATGGGTGGCATACATTATTATGGCACTTCAAATTCAAGAGTTACATGATTTGTTGAGGCCTTTCAAATGCTTCATTCCCTGGAGGGCTTTTTCCTTATTCTTTGTAGAACAAGTACCGAGGCGGAATATATTTCAAGGTTATACACTTTTTCTCTCTATTTATTTTACCCTTTTTCTTCTCTCTCTCTCTCTCTCTCTTTCTCTCTCTCTCTCTCTCTATATATACACGTATATATACCATTACTCTGTTCTGTCTGTATCAAGAAAAATTTGCAAGTCAGTATATATGTCAGACATGGTTATGTTTCTGTTAATCCTGGGAACATACAAATGTTAAATCAAATCCCAAATTTTAGATTTTCCGTTTACCTTTTGTTGATCTACTTATTGGCTCGCTATGTCATTTGTCATAGAATGGGAAATCTTGCCTCAAATCAATTGAATTTTATATATTTCATGACCTGTAACTTTTTTGGCACAGAACTATCATCAGACTTTTTATTCTTTTTATAGTTTAGTTTTACTTTTTATGTACTGCATCTTTCCTGGTATTCACAATCTTGGAAGTAGTTTATAACTTGATTGATTTTCTGCTTTTGTAGGTTAGGCTTTTACAATTTGTACATCTTGCTTCAGATGGAATTCAAGAGTTAAAGCTCTCTTGTAAAATTAGCATTTGCCGAAGGTAGAAGGTGTGATTTATTCTCTTTCATCATTGTCCTTCTACCCTGATCATTATATGTATTCACATATACACGAAAATGATACCATATTATTGTACAAAATTTATAATTAACTGATTCAATATTCTATATTTATAAGTTGAAAGTGATTAATGTTTTTTAAATTTTTATTTATTTTAAAAATATTGGACCAGATTTGGATTAAACCAGAATCTAATCCAAATCCAATCTGAGGCCCTAGGTCCAATAGGATTTCAGATTGGATTCATATTTAAGTTTTAAATAATTGGATAGGATTTGAACATGACAGAATCCGATCCAAATCCAACCCTGTTACAGCCCTACTGATGTTGCCATTGACAATTTGAAATACAAAAAGAGGACTACTCAAATCACAAAATTCAAGAGTTGTAGAAAAACAAACATTTGGAAAAAGAATGAAAGTAGAATTATTTATAGAGAGACAAGAAACCCTTACTTAATCCTTCAATAACTCAAGAAAAGGAGGAAGCAGAAAGTCATTCAATTTAGTCATTTCAGTTGTCAAATGGTTCCTAATTCACAATGAACATTCTCCATATAACCTGTCTTCATCCTGATGTACATTTTAGCAATTTAAAGGTGCTTGTGAGAACATATTTTTTCCCTTAATTTGATAAAAATTTCTTCTTCAACCTTTTTATGAAGCAAAAGGAAAATTACTTTCAACCTTCTTTGTTGTGGTTGTTTCCCATGGTCAACAAAGAAGCACTCCAGAACACAGAAAAGCTATGATGCAGAATTTTGAGCACTAATAGAAGGGCTGAAATCAGCAAGAGTTTAGTGCTTCAATAGAGTTATCATCTAATCAGATGCACAACATTTGATTGATAAGGTGAATGGTGAACGGAAGGAAACCCAATCTCAACTGGGTGGACTACTTCAACGTGGATCATGTTTTGGACCTTGTGGATAAAATATGGTCTAAAATTTTTTGTATGTAAACAGGGATCAAATTCAGGTAATCATAATCTAGAGGCAATACAAGGCTTTACTTCTCTTAGAAACTTGTAAGAGAAGGCATGCAACACCTCACTGCACTTGGAGAACTAGAGATTGGTAATTGTTCGGAGCCTTGTTCCTTGGAGGGAATCCAAGGTCTGACTGCCCTGAAAAAGTTAACGATTGAAAATCTTCCGAAATTACAGGGGCTGCCACAGCAATAGCTAGGAAACCTCCAATCTCTCCAACGGCTTTTTATTTCCGACTGTCCCTCCAATAATTTTTCAACTCTACTCAAAGGGCTTCGAAACCTGCCTTCACTTCAAAGCCTCCAAGTTCTAAATATCCCTGATTTGGAATCTCTACCACAATCACTTGGAAACCTCACATCTTGAATCTCTTGAAATCTATAATATCCCTAATTTGGCATCTCTACCAGAAGAAATGAAGCGCTTGACAAGATTACGGGAGCTATGTATTTCCGATTGTCTCCATTTAAAGGAATGATGCTCAAGGGAGACCGGTGAAGATTGGCCTAAGATATCTCATGTCCCGAATATTCAGCTATTATGGTGATTGATACTCTACCTGATGGATAATTAATTAAATTTGGGATTCATGCTACCACAGCAGCTTCCGTTCATAACAATGTCTTCTTCTTTCAGGTTGGTTGTAATTCAAAACCCTCTCGTCTTATCATAATTGATTCACTGGGCTTGTCTTGTCTTACATTCATTTACTTCGCTCTTTTAAGAATTTGTGCATATTGCATTCTCCATTTGTTACAATTTATCTATAGGCAGCAGGATCTAGATTTTAGATTATTATAGCACTTCAGTATGCCATTTGTCTTAGTTTGGATAATGCTTGCGAGGTTTGAGTTGGGCTTTATCCCATGGATGGAAAACAAAGAATGAAAATCCTGCTTCATCAATTAAATTTTATATATTTCATAACCTATGGCATTTTTGGCACATAACTATCATCAGACTTTTTTTATAATTTATTTTTATTATTTATGTACTGCATCAGGCCCAGGGTCTTGGACCAAGCAATTCAAAATTCAACAAAATTTCAACCTGTGCTTGCCTAATTTGCATCATTGGTGTTCACAATCTTGGAAGTAGATTATAAATGATTGGTTCTCTGCTTTTGTTGGTTAAGGTTTTACAATTTGTAAATCTTGCTCTACATGGAACTCAAAGAGTTCAAGCCCTCTTGTAAAATAGTTGTGGAAGCACTTGCCTAAGGTAGGTGTGATTTCTTCTCTTTTATCATTATCCTTCCACCTTGATAATTATATGCATTCACATACACATGGAGTGATATATATATATATATATATAATTATATAAAATTTATAATTAATTGATTCAGTATTACATCCAAACTTTATCCAAATCCAATCCGAGACTCTAGATCCAATATGATTTCAGATTGGTTCCAGATTTAAGTTTTAAATAATTGGATAGGATTTGGACATGACTGAATCCAATGCAAATCCAACCCAATTAAATCCCTACTGATATTACCATTGAAAATTTGAAATACAGAAAGGGGACTACTCAAATCACAAAATTCAAGGGTTGCAGGAAAACAAATATTCAGAAAAGGAAAGAAGGTAGAATTATTTATAGACATATAAGAAACCCTCACCTTAATCCTTCAATAACTGAGCAGAAAGAGGAAGCAGAAAGTCATTCATTTTAACCATTTCACTATTTCAGTTGTTGTCAAATTGCTCCCAATTCACAACATTCTCCATATAACCTGTATGTACATTTTAGCAATTTAAAGGTGACTGCGGGAATAGATTTTTTGCCTTAATTTAATAAAAATATCTTCTTCAACTTTTTTATGAAGCAAAAGGAAAATGACTTTTGAATCTTCTTTATTGTGGTTGTTTTCCATTGTCCATATAGAAGCACTCCAGAACACAGTGAAGCTATGATGCAGAATTTTGAGCCCTAATAGAAAGGTTAAAATCAGAAAGGGTTCAGCGCTTCAACAAACTTATCACCTAATCAGATGTACAGAAGTTGACTGATAAGGTAAATTGAAGGAAACCCAATCTCAACTGGGTGGACTACTTAAACATGGATCATGTTTTAGACCTTGTGGATGAAATGTGCTCTGTAAGACTTTTTGTATGTAAACAGGGATCAACATTAGGTAGCTCATAGTCTAGAATGTCATACATGTTTTACCCAAAATAATGTAGCATATGTAGTCGAAGACAATATACTGTTTAGTATTAATGATAGTTTTCTCTCTATATATATATTGCAAAAGAAAAATTAATTAGTGTTTAGTGTACAGATGTAATGGTATCAGGTCTTTGTCTGAATGTTAGGTTCGTTGCTAATAGTTTCAGTTCAAGAAGCATGATCTCTACCATATAATCTTATATATGACATTACCTTGCTATGGCATTCTTCTTTTGTTCTATTTTAAAATTGAAACATTTCATGAGTTGTATGCCTGTGCTCTCTACATAAACCAAATCCACTATAGGCTACAAGCCTAGGATAACAATTCATTTCCTGTTTTGCATAATCTTTCGCCTTTCTGTAGTCTAAAATAGGTTAAAACTTTGCAAAGTTTTGAAAATTATTTAGAAGGAGATATCATCAGGAAGTGGAAAGAAGTGGCTTGGTCTGCTCCAAGAAAGAATGTATCCCACCCAATTTGGTCCCCTCCAGTTTCAGGTTTCACTAAACTAAACTTTGATGGTAGTAGTGAAGGAAATCCAGGTCTGTCGGGTATAGGGAGAGCCTTCAGAGATGATGAAGGTCGAATTATTGCATTGTATTCTGGTTCTATTGGATGGGGGGACTCTCTTAGAGCTGAAATATTGGCTGTCTTGGAAGGGTTAAAAAGAGCGCAAGAGTTAAATATCAGAAAATTGATAGTGGAAGGTGACTCTAAGTTGGCTATAAATTGGTTGATGAAGGATACTTCTAGTCTGTGGAAGTTTTTGAATGAAAAAAAGAAAGTTAGACATCTCACCCAAAATATGGAAATCAAGTTTCAATGGATAAAGAGGTGCGCCAACTCCTTGGCAGATTCATTGGCCAAACAAGGGGGGGGGGGGGGAAGAGTTAATTTCTTCTGGGCAACATTGTAATCTGAATTGCTTTCTTGGGAGGGTTAAGAATTTTTACCCCTCCTTTTATACCTTTTCTATTATTATCTTTTAATAAAAGTCTCTGTTATTTATCAAAAAAAAAGGTCTTAAAATGAAAAATTAAGAAATTTCATTGAAGTATGGTACTGGCTTCTTTTGCAATGACTCTTGATGATGATTTTTTTATTATCAAATTGCCTGTGGAAAAAGGATTTATTTTTGCTACATCTTATTGGGGTAATAGGCAGTCTGAGGATTTTGTTAAGGTTTGAAATTTGTTCACCTTCAGAATGCTCTTCTCTATACAAATTGAAATTTTTTTGGTGATGGATTTTCTACCATCACATCCTTAATATTCTTTATCTTTTTATTTTTTGCTGAACATTATTAGGTTTATGCAACATGTCCAATAAACATTATTAGGTTTATGCAACATTATTAGGTTTATTCTTTTATTCTCTTTGACTGTCTAGTTAAGGACCTTACTGAGTACTTTCAATTTCAAGGTACTTATGCTCTACCCCTTGGCATTTATTTCTCTATATGCTAAGCCAATGTTCTTGAACTGTTACTGTAGTCACCCAGAAAATAGCATCACCTAATCCATGAATGAGAACGTGGAACCTTCTAGTTGTTCTTAAGGAACTGCGGTTTCAATCTAACATGTAGTTCCACATTCATTTGAGTTCTCTTTGCATTATTTGAAAACTGAGTGTAGCATTTTAGGTTATTGATGGCACTTTATTCTATTTGGGGACAGATCTCCAGCATCCATCCACAGCCAGATTAACAGTTTATCTGTAACAAGTTGTACAATATCAAAATAACACTTATTATGTGCCTTTCTAAAAAAAAAAATTGTGTTTTTCTCAAAAAAATAATACTTATTATGTGACAATTCGCTTTATTTTGGAAGAAAAGGGTGACACTTCAGGATTTATGGGAAGTCTATGATAAGTCTGTGAGTGCTGATGTTTCTTTCTTGTTCTCATGAATACAATCCTTTGCTTTGTTAGTAGTGCTTTCAGTTTCATAGCCTTGTCCCTGGTGAATGAATTGTCAACATCCAGTTACATTTCCATTGAGCATTGTCGTGCGTGTGCCTTGAATGGATGTAGAAGGCTTGGGCCTGCATATGGATCCAATCTGATTTGACATATTTGGGTCATCCCGCATATATTTTTTCTTGTTCCCTAAGGTTTGACACGAGAGTGAAAGAACATCAGTTTGAGTGTAAAGGCTTTGGGCTTAAAGGGTGCTAGGGTTTGAGAGGTTCTTTATACTTGTTCTCCATTGTTGATTATAATGGATTTTTACTCTTCCTCCTGTAGACGTAGGCAATAAGGCCGAACCACATAAATATCTGTGTGCTCTTTTTATTCTGCTTTTGTTTTCTTTCTAATTTCTCTATTTGCCAATCAATTTGGGATCTTGGGTTTGTTGTTTAACAACAACCATTGTACAATCCCTGTTTCAAGAGGCTCAATTTGAACTTTGATGGATCTTCTCTGAATAACCCAGGGCCTTCAAGTATTGAAGACATTCTCAGGAGCCATGTGAGAGAGGTACTTTAAAGTGTTAAAGCTTGTTCTAAATATCATGACACAGCCCTGTTTAAAGGAAAAAGTTGACTCTGATCCTTTTAATCATCTTGGAAGGAATTGGAAATTTAATAATAGGTGCGTGGATGGTTGATTATTGCTTCGAATGTAACTCCAGTTGAATGTGTTTTCAAACACTATTTTTACAATGGGACCCATATAGAACCATTTTGATGACTGGACCTGGGGTCAAATGGTTTGACCATCCTGCTTTCAACGTTAAAAACTTGACAAGCAAATTTCTATGGCGGTTCCCTGCTCTGACCATCCAATTGTCTAGTCTGGTCTTAGTCAACAAGATTGTTTTCAACACCATTTTCATTTATTTCACTTCTGCCATGGCCATCCTATCTTCCCTGATAATGTTAAGAACATTTTATGGCTACCTCTTTATTACAGAGGGTGTTTGGTGAGGGGGAAAAACAATCTTGGGTGGTTGGGACTTGGGATTTAATTTGGTCTGAAGGATGCCTTGGTTTGAGGAGCCTTGGAGAGAAAAATGCTTTTATATAAAATTTCTTTGAAACATCCCATGGATGATTCAGGTTAACCACATGATCCATCCATTGACAAAAACGAGATAGGTGAGAGACTACAGGAGCCTAATTGATCTGAACAGAGAAACAATAGGTTTTGACATATATTCGATGGTGGAATCCAATAAAATGGAATCTAGAATTTATTTCACATCTCCTTCCTCACTAGATTTCTCTAAAAATCTAGTCATTCTTTCTTCTGTTCAAGGAAAAGGAGAGTAGACAACAACTTGAGGTCCCAATTAGCCTCAGCCTACAAAATGATTCAACAGCAATTGAATGACATGTAAGATAGAGTTGGCCATGGACAGAAATCTGGAAATTACCCATCCCACTAAAATTCAGTTCTTTATTTGGCTAACAATTCATAACTGATTTGCCCACCAAGGATTTCCTTGTTCTTGTTAAAATCCCACTTCATTCTCAGTCCTCTTTGTGATCTTTGTAGTGAAGAATTTGAGGTTACGCAACATATTTTACTCAATGCTCCTAAAAGAACCTTGACACCACTAAAACAAAGTTCAACTTTGAGAAGAACAATGATATGCTTCTGGCCATGAAAAATCTGGAAATATCACAAAATTAAAAGCATTTATACAAACTCTAGTTAGTCTACAAGAATTGAATGTTGTCAACTAAGAAATTACTCTACCAGTAATAGAAAAAGAGAGCCACCATCCTGGGATAAATGTCAATCCTAATTGTGTTTTTTTGTAATCAGGATCATGAGTCTCTCTCTCATCTTTTCCTTTCATGTTCTTTCTCTAGAGCTATTTTGTTTCCTATCCCATGGAATCTCAAGGCAATATAGTCAAACTTTTCTTGCCTTTTAGATTTAATCAAATTCTGGTCCTTGGGTTTTAATTCAGCTTCTGATTTGTTTGGTTTTCTCGAATGGCTAGCAATAGCTTTTTACTTAATATGGCAGACAAGAAATGAAAGGATATTTAACAATAAATTCTGTTCTGTGCATTGGGTTTTCCTCTATCAATAAATTTTTCTGTAAGCCAACTTCAGGATTTACTTCTTTTGCTACTCTAAATTTTGTTTCTCTGTTGAGTTTGGTGGGTACTAAGTTACTAACTATACCTATCTAATTAATTGTGATGGTGGAGTGGACAATTCTGGTCGAGTTTCTTTTGGTTTTTGTGTTTTTAATTCTAAATTTTTATTGGCTGCAGGTGGTTTTTTGGTTATTCTTCTGATCCAGTGGAAGCAGACCTTGGTTCAATTTGGAAGGCCCTCTCTTTTGCTAAGGCTCAAGGCTGGAATTCCATTTGTGTTCAATCAGATGCTAGAAATGTTATCTTGGCGTTGAATGATGGGCTTTCTTTACCTTGGAAATATAATGTTTGGGTGGACAAGATCCAGAATCTTAAATCGTCTTTTGCCTCGGTTAATTTCTTGTTTATCCCTAGAACTGTTAATCAGGCTGCCCATCTTTTAGCTCAGAAAGCTAAATCATTTCTCTGACTGTCTGGTGGGGCACCCCCAGTCTGTATTGAACCTCTTTTGTCTGCTGTTTAATATATTTATTTTCTTATAAAAAAACCACCATCCATGTCAAATTAAATATACCGATGGTGCTTGCTCTGGTACCTTTGGGTTCTATGGCATGGGAGGTATCCTTAGAGATCCAAATTTGCTTCTACTCTTCCCGTATTAGAAATAATAACAACTACATTGCACAAATCTGGGCAATTAAACAAGGGTCCATATTTTCTGAACTTAATTGCTTTCACCAACTACTGTAGCTGTGCCCGGTTTATGATGGGAAGACCACCCGCCATCCCACTTACAGCAAGACTCTTGGATAATATAGAAAGCATCGTTTTCATTGAAATATTTATTCATACAGGTGACAACTACAATCCTCAGCTGGGCGGTCATGCCTCAACACATCCTAATGATCCCAGAAGTTAAAAGTTCTCCAACCCCCATGTCCTTTCTTTTCAGTTATCAACCAATACAATTCTAATCATGAGGGTGATTGATTTCAATTGATTAATTAAATAGAACTAACAAAAATAAAAGGAGCGAGGATAGAGCAGAAGCCTGGTCAGCTTGTACAACCTTCATAACCTTCATGTCTATGCCTTTGTTCATCAATTTGATTCCTCCTTTGGTGATATATCGGTTCCTAAATATGGTTTCTATCCTTGGGGTCTGAAACGTTTGTAGTTTGTCCTTCTAGGAAGGAGGAGACGGGAATTAGTTCAAGGCTTAGGATATCTAGTGTGTCACTTCTGTTTCGGAGAAGAAGCTGAGTGCAGGAGTTGAGATCTGACCTTGGCTTCTTACTCTGTGTTCAGGAGCGAATCTCATATTTATTTTACCCGTCATGGATATTTCAATTGATTCTATTCTTAGCTCAAATCCTTAAGTTCTCAATAAGGATGTTCAAACTGAACATTAATCAGCATTGCATTCTGTAATTGGGCCTTATGTTCATCCACTAGTAGGGTGTTTGGTACAGTGCCATTGTGATGCATTTTCCTTTTTTTATTATTTTTTTTTTCCAAAAAAAAGGAACTCCATTAAGATTGAGAACAAGGAGCCCATGGAGTAGGATTGCTGCCTTCATACCTAATAGTAGTACATGCATTATAAACTTTTCCTGGGGGTAGCAGATCTGGCATGAACTCTTCGACCTTCTGCAGCGACAACAGATAGTTCTTTAGACACAATAATAAAGCCTATTCCTGCTATTCCTGTGGGTGTGGGTTGAGTTGGAGCTCGCGGGGGCTAGGTCTGGTACTAATAGTGAATGTTTCTGCTTTGTCAATGACTTGGTTGGGGAGTAGTATGGGCAAAGTATCGTTATGTATTGACCCGTATCGGCCGATACGTATCGTTTTGGGACCCTTCTGATATGTCCCTATAGTGGGTGTATCGGGGTCTGACCAGTTCAGAGGATGGAGGGGTCCTAGACCGGCTCCCCTGAACCATTTTTTAAAATAATAAAAAAAAAAGTAAAAAAACAAGTATCGAAATGCCTGATACGCCCCTACCGGCGTATCAGGCGTGTCGATATTTTGAACCTTGGGTTGACCATGAGCTTTGGCATTTCTCATGTCCCAGATTAGTCTGAACAAGATGAGAAATTTGGCTATGCATAGATGTTGTATTTCTTTGGGCAGACTCTATAATTTATCATGTCGCCATTGAGCAGCAAAGAGCAAGGTTAATTCCTATCTGGGCAGCAAAGAGCAAACCAAACGGCTTTGGCATAAATCTATACTATTTTAAAAAGCAGGAATGGCCTCAAGAATATTTCTGGAATTTTCTAAGGACAAAATTTATCCCTCTATATTTAAATTTATTGATAAAAAATGAGGGCAAATAGGGTAATCGGTTCTTGATATTAAATGAGTTGAAAAGGGGTAATTTAAAGATATTCAATGTATTCGATTCCCTCTCATTAAATCCAACATTTTAGCTATTAACTTGCATTCATGTTCATTAAATCATATATTTAAGTCATTTTTGTTTCTTCTCATCAATGTTCTATTAATTAAATTCATACTTAATAAATTAATAATTCCAATAACATAAAAGCTTATATTTTTAAAATCTACCTTGCAAAAATAGTGCTTTCATCTAGGTGGTAGTAAGAAATTAAATCATTTTGGGTTAAATAGGCTAATCCATGTCGCCACGATTACATAATAAAATTAAAAAAATAGATAAAATGAAAAAATAGAAATTAAAAAATTGGGAACATTTTTTACATATTAAACAACGATAAGTATGATAAATAAGAAATGTTTTTATTAATGATGGAAATGGAATACAAAAATTAAAACCAATTGGAAATAAAAATATTTTCCATTATCTCTAATAAAATCCTATGTTTAAGATATATTTTCTCATAATTAAATTCTTGTAATTAAATCCACAATATTAATTTTAATAATATAAAAATAAATATTTTGAAAAATAATTTGAAAACAAAACTATTTTTTCCCTCCCAGTGGTGGGTATGCAATTCGACCATTTGGGGTCAAATGGATTAATAAATAATGTCATAATTAAATAATAAAATAAATAATTATGAAATGTAAGAAGTATTTTTATTAATGATGAAAATTGAATGCCAAATTCAAAATCTACCTATAAATGAAATGATGTCATAGTCAAATAATAAATATTTTAATAATAGAAAATACAAAGAATCACAAAATTTTTAAAAAAAAAGGTAGAGAAAATTTTGGGGTCAAATGGACTAATAAATAATGTCATAATTAAATAATAAAAAATAAAATAATTAATTATAAAATATAAGAAGTATTTTTATTAATGATGAAAATTAAATGCCAAATTCAAAATCTACCTAGAAATGAAATGATGTCATAGTCAAATAATAAATATTTTAATAATAAAAAATACAAAGAATCACAAAAATTAAAAAAAAAAGGTAGAGAAAATTTTGAATACATTTCTAATATTATATATTTATAAAAAATAAAATATTGGGTACATCTCTAATATTGTGCATTCATTATATTGAACAAAAATAAGCTTTATACATAAGAAATAATTTTATCAATGATGAAAATGTAATACAAAATTAAATGTTAACCTAGAAATCAAATATTTTTTTTTTAGATGGTGGGTTAGTGGTTTGAGTCAAATGATACCATAGACAAAGAAAAATTAAGTGTGATAAATAAAAAATATTTTATGTAATATAAATGAAATATATAATTTAAAGGAAAAATTATAGTCAAAGTTGGCTATACAGTTAAAAATTAGGTTGCAGGTTGGTCCAGAAACCAACAAAACTTTGACAACCGATCTACATTTCAAATTATAAAACCTCCACCATGTCATTGGAGGCTTATGTGGTCGTTGCCAACATGGGACTCTTAGTCTATGTTGGATACAACAAAAAACCTATACCGAAAATAGGTTTTAAGTTTTTCTCCCACTCCCTCTGTCTCTCGATCTCCCTTCCTTCCATCACTCTCACAGTTATCTCTCGATCTCCCACTCCCACTCTTTTAACTTCTAATTGTAGCCAAATCAAAATCTCTCTCTCTCTATTGTTCTTCCTCGATCTTTCTCATTTCAAATCAAGGGAAAATATATGAGCGCCATTTTCAGGTAGAAAAATCTCTCTTCCACAATCTCTTATTAATCAAAGTATATATTTGTATGATATGGCGGCATCATTGGGATGGCAAAAGGGCATCCCCATCCCCACTCAGGGAGAAAAAGACATCAATCCACATACATTTTGTAGTAAAAAAAAGGGGGCATTCAGTGTACATGGAACCCCATTCCAATATATCTTCTTTGAATCTCTCTCCTCCCTATACAACATAAAAAGGATGAAAAGAAGTGTATATACAATTCATACAAACCAATATCAAATCCCCATGAATCTGTCCCTCCTCTCTCCCTCACGCAGGCACGCACAGTCTCAACTCTCAAGCCAAAAGCTAGCAAACGGGCGCATGGGACCGTGGTCATCATATATTTGAATTGAACCATACTTTCCATGAAGACCTGGACATGCCATACGGTGGTCCATGTAACCAACAAACAGTGGGCCATACCAGCAGGACGGATCCAAGATGCAGTATGAGAACGGGATTGATTACTAGTCGGGTCCACGAGCATGATCAGTCGTTTAGTGAATCTTCCGCCTCGCAAGTCGCAACCATACCTTGCTTCAGTCTTGAAAAACCTTGCTTCATCTCTCTTCCCTCCCTTGATTTGTTTTAGCTCCACACGCTTCATCAATAATTAAAATATACCCATTTTATTTAAACGGGCCCAACTAATATATGAATTCGGGTATAGTATTGGAGTAAAGACAAGGCGGATTTGATCAAGAAGATCCTCCTCCATGGTGAGGTTGCCTATGGAGCTTCCTTACTTGACCTCATTAAGAAATACATAAAATGGCAAATGTCTCAAAGTCAAAGACATGGTCTTGGGCCCCATGATTTGCCATCAATTCCCACCATCTAAAACCTTCACCGTGACAAAAACTAGCATAATTACATAATTTTCTAGGAAGCTGCTACTTGGCTTGCCACTTGCCAGTAAAGTCTCTGATGCTTGTAGTTGTAGTGCAGACCTGTAACTGTAACCAATTCCTGCCCCCAAATGTTGGTGAGTCTCTCAACTGCTGATGCTCAAACTATACACAAGTGGCAGATTATAGGAGCCCAGATTCATATACTCAAAGTCAGAAACAATGGATGGCTTTAAACTGTAGGACCATCTGATTCACACTGCAGCTTCAGAGCTTTCAGAAAAATTAAATTAACAAAACAAAACCACAAACTTCAGGTAAATTCTCACCAAAAAAAATTGCAGATGGTTATAGAGACGATGATCAGTAATCAGCGTCCTCCAAAAATGAAAATACAGGATCAAATTTATATAACCGTAATTTTTTTTGCGATAAAGTTAATAGATCACGTATGCACTCTGCTACATTCTCACCCCTTAATCCACCTATAATATCTAAATTATATGAGATCAGTTTGAATACGTTTTAATGTCATATTTATTATTAAATTATTAAATTATTTTAGCCTCCTATAACATGTATTATACAATAATATATAATAGACTTTTAAAATAAGTGCTTTTGGCAAAAAAAAAAACATGCCCCAATTCAAATCATCATCTCATTACTTTCATAAACAGACAACTTTACACATACCATCAAGGTTGGGAGGTCCACCATGCTTTTAATTTGTTTAAAATCCCTTTGCCACATTCAAATTAAGCCACCATTGATTTCCTTTTTTATGTGGTTGGGAAATAAAATTTTCTATTGATGCAAAAATTAGCACAACCTGGACAGCCAAACAGGGCCATAAGCTCGACGCCCATGATGAAAACCATCAAATGGGGGCCCGGGAGGAAAGAGGCTGGTTTGGAGGAAGGCCCATCTCATCACGCCGTCCTTGAGATACTCGCCTTCTGTTTTGTATTCCAAAAGCTCAAATTACTGGGAGTTTTTTGGTTTGGGAGATTTTCTGGCTCACGTCTCACGATACTTGAAATCATTTCGCGATACAATAAGAAGATTTTGGTTGATGGGCTACTGGGCTTTCTGAATTTTCTTCCACCATGCCGGCATTCAATGGATGGAATTTCTCGAGAGATGACAAAACTCATGAGAAATTAAATCATAGAAAATGATCACCACCCGCACGAGCTCTCTCATTGGATTCTCTTACCCATGTTGGCTCTACCCAGACAAACAAACACCCACACCTGACACCATGATCTCAACACAAATATATATATAAAAAAGAACACAAACACAAACCCTAATCTATCATATTCTATCTCTCTCTCTTGGATGCCCATGTCATCTGCTTTGATCACATTATTTGATGGTGGTGGATACAAAGATCATCATTGTCACTATCATCATCACCATCATATGGGCCTTATCCCAACGATTTGGGTTCATTTGTAAAATCTTTTTGGTCTCCAATTGCATTGTTCCTTGTGTGCAAGCCCATATCGCCCACCCACTAGTTGAAAGTGGAGATGGTTTGAACTGGGTTTTTCTTTTTAATTTAACCCCATAAAATATAATACCAAATTTCATATCTCAATCAAAGGCAAGAAAAGAGGGAGAATAATTCAAATAAATAAAAAAAAAAAACAAGTGGAAGAGAGACAAAAAGATACCAATGAAATATTCAATTCACACTCGAAAAGGCCTTTGTGCTTTTTCTTTCTCACTTTGATTTAATAGGTAAGAGCTGCTAATGCAGCTAACATTACACACACAACTTCAAATCTTCACATCACATTTTCACATCTCCAAATGCCAGAAAACAGAATCACACAGCTAAAGTTGGACAAAATCCCACTAGGGTTTGGCTGATTAGTATCTCTTAACCATAATTAAAGAGGAGATCAAAATAAAAGAAAGAAAGAAAAATCTAACATTGACAGAAGTTGGCAACTTCATCTAGGATTGCTGCAGGTACAAAAGCCTCAAGTCTTCACACTATACCTCAATGGCCAATTCAAGAAAATAGAAAAACAAAAAAGGGAAGAAAATCCAGTGATCACCTCTACACCTAGTTGAAATAGTGCTGATGAACTGACGTTTATATTTTGTAGCCACACCATTTTTAGACTGAGATATCACGAAATGCAAACAAGAAGAAGAGCTCTATATCCGGAGGAGAGAAGAAAGAAATGGGTGACCTCCGTGATGAACAGTGTGAAGCTACTCTTCGCTTCTTTGGAGCTGGGGGACACGATAAGACCTCTGGTATTCGAAACCTTTGAGCCTTGGGAGTAGAACAGCCACTGCCTGCAGAGATATCGACACCATTGTCGTCGTTGCTGTCGATGATCTTCATTGGTTCATCGGAGCTTGTTGTGGTAGAACTACAAGACGATTCCAAGGTTAGCTCTGGACTCTTCAATTGGAGATGGCACCTTCTGTGTTGGGTCTTTCTTCTTCTTCTTCTTCTTGTTCTTTTATCTGAAGGAGCCATTAGAGAGACTAATGGAAGTTGAGCTGTACTTGGGCTGAAGAACACTTTAAAGTGCAACAACCGACAATGTCTAAAGCGGGAAAAAAGAAGAATAGGAAGAGGAAGAAATGAAAAAAGAAAGCCTGATAAAACCTTTACAATGGAGTTAAACCCTTACTAAACCCCAACAACCTCCTTGAAACCAACCAATTTGTGTACTTCAAAGGCTACCAAACTTGACCAAAACTTTGTGAACCCAACCACCTCTTTCAAAAGAGACCCTTCAGCGTATAAAATGAAACCCAGGAAAAAACATGAAACCCACTTGAAGTTTCTCAGAGAATACACGAGGAACTCCCTACTACAATTCAGTCTTTACTCATGAGATGAACCTAGAATATTTCTAAGTTCTAACAGAGACCCACTTAGGTCCTGAATGAAATATGTAAACCCATTAAATACTCCAATATGAGAAACAAGCTTTTCTCACCTTCATGAACACACCGAGAAGCTTCGTTAACGAAACTGTAGGAAAGTCAAGCAGCTCGGTCACCCACAAAGGCTTAGAAAACCCTGAATTAAACCCCAAATAAATGTGGAGAAGATGGTAGGCTGAAAAATCGAACACACCCAACTGCTCCAATAAAATCAAACAAACTAAGCGACGCAAGGTTTTGTCGAGTATCCTCTGTTTCTTTTCTGGGTTCTTGACTATATTGTGATTAAAGGTTTTATACCAAGAAAGAGAAGCGTGGCAGGCCTGACCGCTGCCCGTGGGTGGTTTGAAACTTTGAGACGGGGAGGCAAAACGGTGATAGTAGACAGATAGAGCTTTAGCGCCTCCCTCCTGGTTGCAGGAGGTTTAAACCCTGATTTGTAGCTTCTGTTGCTATAGTATATAGCGGTAAGTGGTTATTTGCCACCAAAAAAAATATAAAAAGAAAGAAAAATACTGCAGTGACTCAGTGAGTTTTGTTGTCAGCACTCAGCACCGTTCATGCACGCCTATTTCCTAGCTTCTTTTGGTTTGGTCAGACTATTTTTTAATCAAGGGGAGTACGTGCACCTTTAGATTACCTCGAAATCCGTGCTGGGTAGATCTCAAGGATATCCAACGGAATGGATTGAAGAAGTACATAGTTGTAAGAAGGACGCAACACATAGGGTCAGACTCTTAAATTGCCTTGTTACGGGCAGCGGGCAGGCCCTTATTTGTTGGTTTCATTAAAAACAGTTCGGCGTTTAGGACGGTGACCCCAAGAAGAAGAACAGGTCTCTCTCATTATGAAATGGGAAAGTGAGTGGTACGTGCATCGGATGGGTCCCGCTTAACGAGATCACACGTGCTAAAAGTTGACAAGTGTAGGTACGTGCTTACATTTGTTTTGATGGAGATTAATTATAGGTTCCACGTGGCAAAAGTTTGATTGAAGAATTTGTCGTTTCCAAAATTGGGTCAATTTACTCATATTCGTGGTCGATTCCAAGCGTGCGGTGGTGGGTTACTTTGGGTTGGCAACACAGTGGAGTCCGGATCCAAATCCCTAGACCGTTTCAAGTTTCGACATGATTTGTGTCCACACATTTCATACATGTTGAACTCTAGTTTTGGTGGATCCAGCATTACAGTGAGATGTGTGGATATAGATCATGTTGGAATCGTTTCCGAGGGGGTTCCAACTCCGCACAATCCGGTTTTTTGGTTGAGATTGATTGTGGATTAGATGTTGTATGGATGGCAGTTAACATTTTCTAGGAAGTTGTTTTGGAAAACGAGGAAAACTTCTTTAAACGTTTTCTTTAAAATTCAGCGCCATTAGGCGCCGCACCATTTTTAGCGTTTTTTTTTTTTTTTTTTCTGATAAAAGGTTCTGACATTACCCGAGAAGAGAAAATATTTATTAATTAAACAATAAATAGGGCATTTTTTTGTTAAACGCTTATTTAACACTAAACTGGCATTATTGTTTCAAAATATGCCATTTGATACCAAACACCATCTTAGTGAGTGTTTGGCATCGATGTCATTTCATGAGAAAATGACACCATATCAGAAAAAGTGGTACTTCAGAGAACGGCACTTGTTTGGTACCGTTTTTTTTTAGAGAACATTGATTTAGACCATATCTTAAAAATCAGAAAAGTGTGGTTTGAAGCAATGCCAAATTTGATGTTTTCTCAAAAGCAATCCATTACTACCATTGGTAGTAATGATGTGACATCAATGTGGTATCATCTTGAACATTATATAGTATGACCAATGTTAAAAATTGTTCTATGATAATGATGCCAAACAAAATCAGTGTTATTTTCTTAAAAAACTGCCTATATGACAACACCGCTTCTAAACAAAAAATAAACACTGTTTTTTCAGAAAAAATGGACCTTACAACTCATAAATGGCCATCACCATTTTTATGAGAAAACGGTAAGTCTTCCCAGCACCTACTTAATTGGTTAGCTTAGCTATTAAGGGGGTAAAGCCAAGGGTGGTGGAGGGGGCCATGGCCCTTCTATGCCTTTGAAAATTGAAGATCTCCACAACACTCGTTTAAATCCAACTTATATTTCAGCAACTTTTTAATTTTCGTCCCTTCAACAAAAAATAGCTCCACCCCTGATTGGGAGTATCGTAAAAGTGCTGCTACCAGATTGAAAGAGTAGCCCATATAAAATTTGGGCCGAACAAAAGGGTTATGTCATCCAAAACTTGATAATCTTCTTTTACCAAAAACTCAGTTGACAATAAAAGAATGTTGGGTAACATATAACTAAAAGGGCATGATCTACTTAAGTTATGTTTGGTTCGATAGAAAATAACAGAAACAGAATGTTGAGAAGTTATTACGAAAACTTCTGAAATTCATTTAAGTGCATTTCCTCGACTTCTGTAAGTATGACTCGGAACCGAAATCATTCTAGTTATCAGTTTCTAGGCTAACAGTTTGATCGTGAAATTCAAATAGATGGACCATTTTGACAAAAAAATAATTAAAATAATAAAACAGTCAAAAACCGTTGAACGGGTTGAACGAATCAACAGTTCAACTATTTGGGTCAATGAGTCATTGACCAATTCAACGGTTTTTGACTAAAAACCAGGTTTGGGATAAAATAAAATTGATTGTCTGACAATTCCTGAGCCAAATGGTCTAATCATCTGGATCAATAGTAATTCGAACACCATGCTCCATGTCAAAACCAAACACAGCCTTAGTTCAACAATTATCCTCCATACGGCTATCCCTTTGCACATTGGATTAGTTCGTGCATGAGGCATATTCATTTTCTTAGTTTAAAAGGTAAAAACTACTTAACTACCTACATGAGAGGGCTTAATTATTTTAGATATGGCTGAATGGCTGAAGTGGTTGTACCGAATAGTTTAGTGGTATGTCTTCTAGTAGATAAAACATAAAATACGCCAAAATATTAAATGGGATCATATTAGATTGGTGATCAACCTAATGTGCAATTCAGCAATTAAATAATAATACCATTCGACCACTTAAGTCTTCAACCAACAAAAGACCTGGGTGCCGCCTCTGGCTGAAATTTGGTGACAATTTTCAAGTATTGGGGCCTCAACCATTTTGCCACGTGGAAATTCAAAGAACTTGACTACAAGCAAGTAGCAAGTAGCAAACCCTAACCCTCGCCCATATATCAAAGCGAACAATTTTTGGGAGTTGGGATCCTATGCTTGTACTGTGCAATTAAAAAAACACATCACATCAACACCGTACAATGGAACCCACGATGTGGCTGACGTGGTGAATGATGATTGGTTTAGAATCCTACTGTCTACTATAAAGGCACAGGGTTACTCTTTGGCTGATGAAACAAGGGAATAGACAAATAAGGAGAGAACGTGTGGTTGGCAGTGTGAACTGTGAAGTGTGAAGGACTCTGACGAGAGCCAATGCGGTGCTGTGCGAGAACTGGCTGGCAAAAGACATGGTGGCGTAGTCTAATAGGGGGAGTAGGACGAGTAGCCGAGGAGCAAGCGTACGGTTGGGAGCAAGACGTCAACAATGAATTACAGCCCAAACCCAACCCAACCCAGCCCTCACCCCACATCCCCACCCACACTTATCTCACACCTCCTTTTTAGCCTTTTCTATCAAAGTGTCAAGAGTCAAGACCTGATAGCTACCACGCCTTCAGCCTCTCTCTCTCTCTCTCACTTTTTTATTTTTGAGATTGGATCTCGCGCCAACAAAATACGTTTCAGCATCCTTCCAACATGATGTGATACCGCACATCACATCTGATACATAGCGGGTTTCATTTTATTGTGGACCTCAAAAGATATGCGATCTCAAATCATATATATTAGAAGGCTGTTGATGTTGGAACGCATTCTGCTGGCAGTACCAGTATATCCCAACTCCACTTTTTTAGCTTAAAAATGATCAAACACACGGACACAATCGTGTGTGAACCGGGCCTCGACTTTAAAAGAAGGTAAATGAATGGATGCTCTTGCTCATTCCAATTGGTTCGGGTAAGGAGTTCGTTCTGCGGGTTCAGATATGGGTATTGGATCCGGGAAGGGGGCCATAGGATTCTGATGTAAAACCTAGAGTTGCATTCGGGAGGGAAGGGCCAATCCTATTTTGTCTCGTACGATACTTTCTCAATTGCCACGTGGACAACTATTATAATCCTTGTCAGCTCTTATTGCTGCGTCCTCGAATGCCCCACTGTCAGACTCAGATGGCTTCTGAGTAATGTTTAGAAAAATGAGGCTTGGGATTAGGGGACATAGGATCCACAAAGCTGTGTCTGCGGCTCCACAACTTGCGACAAATCCCATTTTCAGAGGATGGGGACCCACCATGCATAAGATGGCTGTAATTTTTTTTTTTTTTAACATAGGCTTTTCTCTCTTTTATATCTGGTGTCCACTAGTCCCAGTCTGCTCATTATTAAGTCGGGTTTGATCATAATTTTATGCCTATTAGTTCAGGGTCGGGACCAATTTTTTTTTTAGGCCAGTCTTGGGCTTTTTCAAAAAAGTTTAGTCCGAGCCTGAACTCGATTTGATATTATATATTAAATAATAAAAATATATTTTATTTAATAAAAAATATATACAATATTTTTTTTTATTCTTCTTTTTTTTTTAATTAATAGTGAAATGTTTAATATTTTTGAGTTTTAAAGGTTTTTAATATAAATAAAACACTTTTTTATTGAATAAAAAAAATCTGTTTTCAAATTCTGGCCGGGCTCGGGCTCAGGCTCGGGCTTGGGCTTCAGGCATTATATAAGGACTGGGCTCGGGCTCAAGATTTAGGCCGGGTTCAAACTCGGGCCTAAGTGCATTCTATTGATACATATACAAAGCCCAACTCGAACCCAGCCCGGCCCATGAACAGGTCTAATTTTCACTATCTCTTTATGTTTTTCAAAGTCTCTCTCCCTCTCTCTCTCTCTCTGCTTTGAAAGAGTCTTCGCTTTAGGGTTTCCTTGGTTATTTCTCTTTGTCCACCTTTTGTTGTCCTTTCATCTTTGATCGTTTTTGGGGTGACTCTTGGAGGACCTATCCCCTTTCTTTTCTTCTCCCTCTCCCCCTCTCTTCTCCATTCTTCTCCGCTTCTCCTTTTCCCTCGCTCCTCTCTCTCCTTGATTTTCTTGTTCCACACTTTCGTTCTTTCCTCTCACTCATTCTTCTCCTTTACCTTTCTGTTCTTTTATGCAGGAATTTTGATACAAGAGACTAACTCTTCCTTGAAGAATTTGGTGTTGGGCGGTGGTCTTTATTGCTTTTTTGGCTTTCATCGCCAATGGCTGTTTCCAGAGTGTATTTCACTAGCAATTACAGTTCCGACGGTTACAGTCTCAAATGATTACAGTTCCAACAGTTACAGTTTCAGATGGTTACAATTCCAGTGGTTATAGTTCTAGCAGTTACAGTTCTGGGTGACTCCAGTTTCTTGGTGCGAGTTGCCACTGTCTTTATCCCTCACTTTCAGTGGTTGGAGATGCGCTCAATTGTTTCTTCTATTGGTGATTCTGCCTCACCTTATGTCGGTTGCAGAAGTTTCTTTTTTTTCTTTCTCTCTCCTTTATCCACAGTCTATATTTGATCCTTACTTCGTGGTAGAAGAGTTTTAAGGGGTTAATATATGGTTGAACCGTGATTGGATTAGGACTATTAATAGGTCAGGTCTGACTTAGGACAGAATGGACCAGTCCTTGATCGATAATATAGACTCAGAAATGAACCAATTATTAATTGGGACAATCAAGTTTTATCCAACTTGACATCTCTAATTATGATAATAAGAAATTGGAACTTCATTTGTAATATCATAATATCTTAACAAAAATGACAGTAAATTGTTTATGTATTGATATCATATAAGTAAAACAAGTCTTTTTTTCAAAATGATCTTATATATTGAATGAAATTTACCCTTTAGAATATAAAATATAACAAATATTAAAAGAAAAACCGGGAGACCTTTATATATTATTAATTACATAATCGGTTCAGAGTAGCAAAAACCAGTCCTCACCCAATTGCAATCAGAACACAAACCACTGAACCAGAGCAAACATAACCGGTTCAGTCAGTTTGGGTTCTTTCGTGCAAATAGTGAGCATATGGTGAGTTCGGATCTCCTGCCTACACAAATTCTGTTCACATTTATCGCAGCCACACATAGAAAACATCTCATCCTCTGCATAGTATTATGCAAGGGGAGATGTTCCCAATTCACGGGGGGTAATGTGTTATGGGTAAACGTGGGCAGGGTTATCCTGGACAGGAGATCTAAACAGCGGTAACCCGCATAAATACATTACAAAATAAAGGGCAAAATAGTGAGCACATGGTACACCCTGAAATTGCTTCACGGCATCTTCATCCTTCAATAGGGAAGCTTCCCAGTAGACTCAAACTTTTGAGGTGGTGAAGCAGCCAATTTCAACTTTCAAGGTCGTCATCCCAAACACCAAGGATTGTTGAGAAACCTGTACATTCCCTCAGGGAGTCTCTTCTCTGTTCCTAAGCTTAGATTGAACAAAAAGGTTACTACTCTTAGCCCTAATAGATTGCCCATTTTCTTACTCAAAATTTGATGAAAGAGTTGACTCAACTCGATTGAATGACAAAAGAGATGGTTTCTGTGTGCATAGGAAGAAAATTGGCGCCAAGGATCACCTGTCTAGCTCTAGTCCAACGTTATCTCATTGCAAATATACCAATTGCCCCATTTCTTTCAATATAAAATGACAAAAAAAAAAGTTAGAGTACAAACCAATTTTCAGAGTTCATCATTCCCCTTCTTTTAAGTGCTAACAGGTTATGTTAACAAAGTGACTTTAATTCCTAGAAATTGGTTCTTAAGCAGTGTTTTAAGACTCAGATCAGATCAGATGGTCAGACCATGAAAATCGGGAATCTTTAGACATTTCGGGTTCCAATTAAATGATGGTTTTCATGAATTGAACGGACTAACCACCCAGTTATTTATAAATTATTCTGGAGTTAATTAGAAATTATTTAATGATCTTGATATTCTTTAATTTCTTAGAAATTCTTGGTGAATAGGTGTTTATCCAGTAAAACGTCCATTCCCTAGCCCCTCTAATGGCACTGATGGCAGTAGTTGTTGCTCACACTATCTTCATTATTATGCTCACTTCCTTAAACTAAATTAATCTCCTCCAAATATGTATTAATTAACTTTAGAATTAAAATTTCCAAACCATGTAGATTTTCACATTCATTTATCTATTTTTTTAATAATATATTTGATTGATTGATTGATTCCCAAATTCTGTTATTCAGCAATGCAAAAGCCTGGCTATAGACCCATAATTAAAAGTGGCCTTAAACCCTATACCTTTTGCAGCTGTCTCTCATTCAGAGGACGCAGACCCACCATTAATTGGTCTAAAAATCAGCTTTAATCATGGTATCATCTTTTTGTTTTTTACTATAAATTTGGACAATGGAGAAAAGATCTATTACAACAAGTATTAAAAACTTCAGAGTGATCATGCAGATTTTTGTCTAGGCCTCTTTGCCGGGAACCATTAACTGGTGTGGGCATTCCCTGGGTGTTTGAAAGGTCTGAAATAATATCCCACAACTCTCGAGGAATAATAATAATAATAATAATAATAATAATAATAATAATGTACAAGTTTCATATGTTTCCTTGATTAAGTTAAGATTTTAAAATTTAATTGATTCAATCCCTTTGGAAAAGCCTTAGTATCTAGCCCAACCATTTGTTTTAAACTAAAAGTAATTCCATTAATCAGTTTCCACTGCTACATGTATTCTATGTGATTCGTCCCAATCCATATCTGTGGACCTTTAGTGTTTTACTTGATAGTTTTAGTTAAACAAATATTTCAATAAAAAACAAAGAAACAAGCATTTGGATCTTACAAGTTCATATTTGCCTAAGACTTGGCTTTATTCAATGTATGGTTTTAATCAGGTCAGATTCAGAATGGATCCAGCCACATCCAAATCCGATTTAATTGGATTGGATCCAGATTTAATTCGATCCATTTTATATTTCTTAAAAAAAGAAAAAAAAAATTAAAAAGTTAATTACTTTTTGAATTACTTATATAATAAATTTATACAAATATAAAATATTGATCTTATTATATATAATTTAATATTAAATAGATAATTTATTATTTTAAATCTATTTTTATATAATTACATAAATAGATAGACTCGGATCTTAATCATATGGGTATTGGATCAAATTTCAGACTTTCGAAGCATTGGCAGCCCTAGTTCAAATGGCTAGTGGGGAGAAAATATCGTTAAAGCCAAGCCTATGAAAGAAAAGAAAGAAGAGATGAAGTTCAATTGCTAACAATGGGTGAACCTGATTTTTAAGTGTGGATTAATGAAGAGCTTCAACAAAACTTTGTTGTATCAATTTATTTTATCTGTGCCCAAAGTTCAAAATATTACAATGTATAGTGTATTCCAACATACAGTTTTCAGGGTCACTCATACACTTAATAAAAAAGAAAACCTAGGATGCTGTTTGGCAAGTTTTTTAAAAAGATTTTTCAAACAGCTCAGATGGTCAAAAGATGTATTGAGATTTTGGGGTCTTATTTTTAAAGGTAAAGACCATTTGGCAAGTGGCTTGATCTACTGGGCTTTTAAAAACACATTTAAAGGCTGTTTATCACGTTTATCACACAAAAAGACCAAAAAATACTTCATTTGAAGCTTTTCAAAATTGAGCATTTTTAGTTTTTTCACGTCTCTCCGTGCATGAATCTTCTGGTCTTACCAGATTTTGGTTACCAAACTGAAAAAGACCAATTTTTTGTCTTTTAAACTTACCAAAGCCCAAAAAACTGCACAGAAAGACTTGCCAAATGCCACCTTGGCTGTGCCATATGTGTACCAAGCGCATGCTTAAGAAAACCTAGTTTTCCATCCTTTGGGATATCATGTAGGAGATCACATCTGCGCCCCACAGAGGGTGCCCCACATATGCTCTACTGCATATCCCAACCATGTATTGGGAACATCTCCCACTGACAACTTGGAAGATGTTCCATGCACACTGAGATGTGCATGTGGGGCACCCTCTGAGGCGCAGATATGAATTCATCACGTAAATCGAGGATTTTGTTCTGGTTACAGAGAAAAGATAAAAAATGGAACTGAAACCATTTCCTGATATCACAACCAGAATTGGAACACCTTACATGATGCAACAGTGCTTTAGAATGTGAAGACAAAGCACAATATTAGTCAACCGGCCTAACTAGAAATAAATGAATTCTTAGCACAGGTCATTACATCCTTCCTCATATACATTAGGTTGCAAAGTTCAAGCTGAAAGCTGAAATGATTCAAACTACTTTACTGAACCAGAAAATTAACTTCACCACATATGGAGGACCATCCTCTTCCACAAAGTTGTCATTGGGCCAATAATTACCGCTTGACGAAGGTAAGATCTTGGGCGTAATGGACAAGTAATGAATCATCTCGTCATAAAGCAGACGATGAGGGTTCATATAATTCGTACTCATTTTTTATACCTCTAGGCTCCTTGTAACAAAAGCCTATTACAAGTTTGCAAAAGGCCTCTTCAATCACACAGGACAAGCAAGACATAACACCCTTGACAACCTTTATTTGGCGGGAAATAAAATTATTTATGATACATCCCAAGTTCGGCTTCAGTCAGGACATTCGAGCAGCCTTTACTGCCATGCATTGAGAATATCTCCATACTTATGTGCTTTATTTCATGGGAAGATATTCTTATTGCATGGTTGCAAAAAACTGTTAGAACAGTGTGGGGACAAGGCCCATAATAATAGTACTGCCATTGAAGTCTTAAACTCATCCTTGAGCTCCCTTACACAGAACAGCAGTGGAGAAATTAATCTGTAAGGCTGCATTCGATTGCACTGTTTCATTTGCACTGGTATAAATAAATGGAAATGCAAATAAGCTTACTGTAAATTCTGTTTGCTTTAACATCGGAGTTGATCTTGTTTTTGTTTATCTCTGAAAAGTAAAATACGAAGTACAATGGTGTGGTCTTACCTTCTTTTTAAGAGAATGGAGGTAAAAGGAAGGTTATTTTTTTGGAAATGAGGTAAGAAGCAAGATGATGTAGTCCCGACTTAATACGAGAGAGAATTGAGGTAGGAGGAAGGTGATGCAAATTTTGTATCAACTTTTAAAATGCAAAATTTATACTGCTAATGAGATAAAATCATAAAACACAAATTTTATCAGGTAGGAGTGCAAATCATTGTCATTATAAAAAACAAATTGATGCAAAACGGAACTGGGTGCAAAATTTGCATTTGGTTTAGGTTTGCACTACAAGTCTACAACCAAATGCAGCCTAACAGCCAAATCGGAACACGATTGCCTCAGAGGCGACATCATCCTAGGACAAAGTTTCTGATGTTGCTTACTATGTATCCATACGTACAAAATGAACAGAATCTTGTTCCAAATGAAAGGAACCGATATATGGGCGAGTTGTGATAATGCACAAATTTCCATGTTTTGAGAATCCAATTTGAAGTAAATCTGGGAAGAGGCTGATAGATACGGTTTCATGCCAGTAAGGCAGTAACACAACTTTAAGGCTGGCCAGGATGTGGAAGCTGATCATACATCCTTTGAGAACTAAGATCTCCAATGATTCACTCTAAATGATGCAGATATCCATACTAAACCATGTTATCCCATGCATACATCATCCCATGATATCTCAGAATGTTGTTCTATTGTGGCGCAATAAAAAAAAAAAAAAAGTAATTCTGTTATTCTCATCTATTCAAAGGAAAACACAAAAGCAAATCTAAAAAACTCGATTGGCATTGGAGTTTTTCACTATCACCAAATCAAACATGATTTTAAGATGAATTTTCTTGAAATATATTACTCCAAATTCCGCAAGTCTATAGATCATGCCCACCAACTTTCTCTATTTCTATATCATGTTATGGTACATAAGGGCTTTTGGAAGAGTGCTTTTGTTCAGCTTAAGATCATGGAAACATTCCTTCCATAAACTCATCAAAGTTTTCATCATTGATTTTTCGATTATCTGTTGAAGTTGAAGCTTTCTTTCCTGCCCATATAATAAAGAAGTATTTCTCTCAAAGTTAGGCAGAGACACGGGAGATGAGCTGCAAAAGCAGTAACCATGGTCTGCAAGTATTCTACATCCTACAAATCAGGCCTCATTCGAAGCAAGAATGGTGAATTTGAGAAAACAGTTTCAAACTTTGTCAGAAACGACTATTGAGATGGAAGCATGCTCATAAGATTAATTAGAATAAATTGTTAAGTGACCTCATAAAATACTTCGATGCATTGAGAAGCCATTTTTCAATTATTAGCATATAACTAAAAAGAGAGTCAGAATAAATTATGAACATTGTAGCAGCAGATTCAACTTCTATACAGTAATAATTCACAAAATACTCAAGGATAACAATATATCATTTTTTACCACCCCACAAGCTAATACCAAGATCTGAACAATAAACTCAGTTTCTTAGTTGATTTCCATCCATACCACTATTCAAATGGTTCAAGAGAATGACCAATCAAAAAAAGGGTTCAAAAGAATGGAAAGATATCATTAGGGATGAAACTACTATATGATGTAACCCGAGTGTAAAAATTTATGAACATGATAAGCATTTTAAACCATTTGATAACAGCTGGAGTGGTTGAACTGAAAAGTTTATTGCTTTGTCTTTTAGTGAATATGTTTTTTAAGGAGAATTCTGGGCTCTTTAATGGCTGATATTTTATTTTTTAATAATTTTATTCACTAAAAGATAAAGCAATAAGGCATTCAGTTCAGCAACCCAAGCAGTTATCAAATAGCCCTGGCTGCACCCCTTTTATACCATTTCCAAACTATGTTCTTCACATACACTCAGAATTGTAGTGAAACCGAAAAAAGATAAAGCCCATCAAAACAACAAAGACTGAAGGGACTTGAAAATTACAGCTTAACTATCAAAAAATGGGGCTTTTCCTATTTATTATTTTAACCGAGTTCTGTTTAACCCTTATTTTGCTAGCCTATTAGCCATACTGTTTGCTGACCTTGGATACCATCTCTAATTTGTTCAGTTCCAAAGCCAGCTGTTTGACCTCCCTCATGATAATGTTTATATTTCCAAGGGTCTGGATAGTTCCTTCTCAACCAACCTACAATTACATGTGAATCCCCTTCTAGAACTGCCAATATTTCTGCTTGAGTTGAACTACCAAAACCAATAGGTTCCAGATAACAATGTTGGTTGGAGTCACCTTGTTCATTATCATCATCATCTAAGCTTTGTCCCAAATATATGGGGCTGGCTATATGAATCCCTGTTTCACCATTGCATTCTGTTCAGTGCCATATCCATCATTAAATTTTGGGTGCTTAAAAAAATTCTTACTACTACCCAAGTTCTTTTTGGTCTGCCCCTAGCTCTTTAGACACTTCCACATGTAACAGATCACTTCTTCTAACTGGTGCTGTAGAAGAACACAAAGAATTAGAAAGAACGAACCTGGATAGTTTACAATGTATTCCACTTGGTCTTCTTAAATATTAAACAACTAAATGGAAATCAAACAAAAGGCCTGGACTGTGCATTAGACTCACATAGATTGTTCTTCCCCTTATCAGTATATAATAGGTTTTTGTGGTCTCTTCCATAAAGCGGAACATATGCTTCCTGCATATACAATTATACATAGTGCTCTGCCAAGTAAAATTACCAACTTTTCAGGCTTCTAGAATAACTTAGACCTTCTTCAGCTCCTTCACCACACCAGGTAACATTCTTTAGATAAATAATCAAGGCATGAAGAGGGCCCCAAAACCAAAAGGGGCCTTGAAAGTGTACTATCCAAGATAGAGTACCATGTAAATACAAAGTTGATTTGGTTAAGACCACTAAAGACCTGCAATGCCAGAACTCCATCCATAAAAAGGCTGTAATGCATCCTCATCAACATCATGAACCTTCCTAAACCTTCAAAAATCCCTTCATTTCCTTCCTTCCAAAACCATCCACCAAATAGCAAAAGGTACTACGTTCCAAAGAAAGGAACACCTACAACCCATCAAAGATTGAGGATTGCTTCACAGATCAGGAACCCAACTCCAAGGGCTCTGAAAAGGGGAACATTAAAATTCCCATGAGACAAAGTGATGTAGCAAAAATGAGAAGGATAATTCACCAACTCCACCGATCTAAATAAATAGGACAAAAAATGCTAACACCACTCTAATTGCCCTTCCAAAATCAGATTCTTGGTTATACTTGACAAAACAATTTCATAATCTTAACATGCTACTTTTACGCCACCGTTCAACAATAACCTACTTTCTACACATTTCAGAGATTTTAAAATTATACTCATTTTTCAATGACAATTGTAATGTTACCTGGAAAAAGATAGAAAGCACAAATTTAGACAACAACTGCCTTATACATGTACCTGGCACTGACATTCTCAGAAATTTCATCAGTGGCTATGGTCTATGTGACTTCTCCTACCTATGCCTCATCTTCAAGGCATAAAACACCATGAACAGGAAGTCATCAAAACAAAGAAAATGAATGGGTGTTAAAGCCTTCTAGAATGTTCCACCTTCGCAGGTGCAACAAAAGAAAACCATTTTCAACTTCAACAAAGTCCGATATCCACCCCCATAAGAATTAAGAAGATTATGAACATGGCCTAGTACCTTGCAAACTTTCTTCATTAAAGATGCTTAATGCAACCATATAATAGTTTACAAAGAAAATTAACATATGAAAAATAAAGTGAAAAAATAACAGAAGCTAATATCATTTGAAGTGAACTTGGATAAAATAAGCAGGAGATAGAAACAAGGCAAAAGGTCGAGAAAAATAGCTAATCAATAATAGGAATTGCTTACACCAAAATAAAAAGCAGAAGTATAAATGGTAGTAAGATGGAACCTTTTCTCCTATTATTTTTTGTTTCATACTCATCATCTGAATCACCATCGACTTTTGTTCTTTCCCTAAAAAAACCCCTAAAAGTCAGCTCCTACAATAGAACATAAAAGCCTGCAAGCCTTCATTGCTTTCATCTATAACAAAAGATAACAGTAGGAGTAAAAAATACTCCAGTTAATACCTCTTTCTATTGAGTTTTTCTTTCTCTTTTCTTTCAAATTGCTCTTCTTTCCGTTTTTTGTACACAAGCTTCTCTGCACATCTACAGATTTTCTCACCCAAAAGTATGCCATTAGTGCATAGCAAAAGCATATATTATGGAATTAATAAAAGACAGTAAAATTGAAGATCATCAAGCAAGCAACTTAATACAACATGCCATTCATAGCGGAATTGAAGACTTCTGTAGCATCCCTTGTATTGATTCCAACCATTACATTTATGATGCAAGGTAGGTGTTAGAGAAAAGAAATAGAAAATTGGGGGGGGGGGAGGGGGTTGCTGCACTTGATGACTCCAATTAGTACAATCTAGAAATGAAAGATAAGTAGGCCTAGGGGTGTCAGATAAAATAAACAAAGGTTGCCTCCATTAATAACGCCTAGATCCCAACCAACTGAAAAGCAGGGAGGCATGACGCAAATAGAGACAATCTTCCACATTCTCAGAATTTCCGGAAGTAGGACATGGGAGCAAGCCATTAAACACTCCAGCCTTAAATGATTTAGCAATTGACCAGATTTGATCGTTAAATGAGAGAGAGAGAGAGGGATAGATATTTCAAATGAATTTGGTGTTGCCTTCATCCTCCTGCTAATTATTTCTCAGGTAAACCGTTACAAGTTACAATTCATTGCAGAGCTGTTACATTCTTTTAACAACACTGCCGCTTGGTCTAACTGCTTGCTGACTTGGCTTTCTTCTCTTGTAAACCTGATACACAGGCTGGCTATTCCCATACATGGGTCATGGCTCACCACAGGTCTCGGTGCTAACATGCTCTCAGTCCGTGATTTAGTTTTACATGTGATAGAAAGCATGTCTATGTTTTATTGGAGGGTCATAAAAGTGTTGTCACCAAGTGAACATATCAAAACAAAATCACCCAGGCATGCATTCACTGGGTGATTTGGTTTTCAATATGATTTGTTGGAGTGATGCCAAAGCGTTGTGAACATTTGAATTCATCATTCCACATGTTAGGCTACCTTGGAAGTTATAAATTATCAAAATAATGTAGTAGACCCTAGAGGTTGTCTCTATTTTTTCATAAGATACTGGATTGTTCTTGTATCAGTTGAGATAGCAACAAGCATACACTCGCTGCGTGATTTGGTCTTCATTTGATTGATAACATGTATGAGTATTATTGAAGGGTTGCAAGAATGTTCGTGACCATGTGAACTCACCAAAATCAAATCACCCAGGCAGGAACTCACTGGGTGATTTGGTTTTACATTTGATAGACCATATGAGCTCACCGGAAGAGTTGTGGCCATGTAAACCCATCACTCCACATATTAGGCTACGTTGGTGTTTATTGATTGTCATACTACAAAAGTATACCCTATAGATAGTCTCAATTTTTTCATATGATAGCAAGTTGTTCTTGAATCATTCGGGGGTAGCAAGAAAGTATTTTGACAATGTTAACTTATCAAAATCAAATCATCAAGGCATGCACTCACTGGGTGAATTGGTTTACCATATGATGTATGTGAATGCATCCCTCCATATGTTAGGCTACATTAGTATATCTTGATTGTCATGGTAAACTAGTAGACCTACAGGTAGTCTATTTTTTCATATGATAGCAGGTTCTGGTATCATTTGGGGCAGTAACATCAGGCATGCACTCACTTGATTGATAACATGTCTGTATTTTGTTGGAGGGTTGCAACATTGTGACCATATGAACCCATCGAATCCAAATCACCCAGACATACACTCACGGGGTGATTTTTTCTTTTTTCATTTGATCAGTGGCATGCCCATGTTTATTGGAGGACTGCAAGAGAGTGTAGTGACCATGTGAACTCATCTCTCCACATATTAGGCTACTTTGGTATTTATTGTCATAGTAAGGTAGTATAGTAGACCCTTGTGATAGTTTACTTTTTCATATGATAATGGCTTATTCTTATCATTTGGGGTAGCTAGCAACATAAGCCTGTACTCACTAGGTGGTTTGGTTTTCCATTTGATAGATTGCATGTTTGTGTTTTCTTGAGGAGTCACAACAAAATGCAGTGATCATGTAAACTAAGCACTCCACATGGTAGGCTGCCTTGGTATTTCTTGATTGTCATAGTAAGCAAGGTTTAGAATGTCGGTCATCCAAATATAGGAAACATGTCAGGAATGTGGGAAATATTGTAAAAATTATACATGGTGGAAACATTGTAAAATATGCAAAAATATAAAATGATATTTTATGAAATGATAAAAGAACCATAGGCACACATTTTTAAATTATTATTTTGTTCAAAATCATTAAGATTCACAACTACATGATAGAATCAGTTCAAACAAAATTTAAATTCATAAAAAATGCAAATGGCTCTAAAAGATCAACCAAATAATCTATTACACAAACAAAAACTAATGTTTAACTGCAAGTTTGAAATGAATATCAAGTTGGCTCAAATCATGAAAGTTAGCTAGGAAATAACATTACTACTCTACATCATAGTTGTCAAGGCGACGCCTAAGCGACAAAGCACCCTTTGAGGCTCACCTTACCTAATTCGCCAAGCAGTTTTTTACTTTGTATTATAATATACTTTTTTGTTCTTTATTTTTTGAGATTATAATTATAAAATAGACATTATTAAACTACAATAATCACTTTGTGTGTTTATATACTAATTTCTTTTTATTATTTTCTTACATTTTAGGGTTTAATCAACACAAACATTGCTAAATGTTGAATTGAACCCTCAAAGACTTCAACACCTGTATTGCTAAATGCTAAATGCTGTCTTCTTCTTCTTCTTCTCATGAATATGTTGATTTTCTATAAGTTAATACGAACTTTATACTTTTCTTATGAATAATTATTAAGGAAATATGGTTACGGTACCTAGGGCTAGGGAACTACCCTAGGATCTATGTTTTTTACATAAAAAAAAATCCATCGCCAAGGCGACTAGGCAACAAGGTGCCCTCCTGTCACCTAGCCTCGCCTTGGCGCCTTGAAAACTATGCTCTCCATATCTACAATATTGCCACCAACTTATGTTATAATATTGCCTCTTGTACTCTACATAGTCTTGGTAGTGTTTAGTGTTCACTAGGGAAAATGTCGATTCCAGTAAAATTTCATGTCACTATCCATGGAAATAGAAACATGTCATGAAAATATTAGGAAATTTAGGGACATTTTAAACAATGATAGTAAGGTAGTAGACCCTAGAGGTAGCCTCTATTTTTCCATATGACAGGTGGTTCTTGTTGTTTTATCATTTAGGATACTAACAGTAGGCAAGTATCGGTTAGGTGATTTGATTTTTCATTCGATTAGCATGTCCTAGATTAATTGGAGTGCCACAAGAAAGTCTTGTGACCATGTGAACTCATTGCTCCACATGTTAGGATACATTGTATTTATTGATTATTAGTAGTGTTTTAAAAGGCGTGGGAGGCATATGCCTTGAGGCGCACCTCCAGGTGAGGCGCTCCCAAAACACCCTAAGGCGTATGCTAGAGGCGCTGACACCTTCGAGGCATATGCCTCAGGTGCAAGAGGCGTACACCTCGTGATTTTTTTCATGAGGCATGCTAGAGGCATACACCTCATGCACACCTCATATAAAATGAGTGAAAAAAAAAAGAAAAAAAAAGGAAAGGAAAGGAAAAGAAAAGAAAGGAAAGGAAAAGAAAAAGAAAGAAAGAGAAAAAAAAAAGAGAAAAGGAAAGGGAAGGGAAGAAAAGATAAGGGGAAAGAAAGTGGTCTGCCCTCGGCCCCTTCGGTTGGGGGCTTCGCCCCCCCGACCCCCGTTTTTAAGACCCCCCTTTCAACTAGTGTTGTGCATCTTTATTCTTCCTAATATAAAAGATTTTTATTAAAAGTAAAGAAAAAATGAGATCCCCCTTCCTTTTCTTCCTTCTTCCTCTTGACCCTCATGCCATGTCTCTGTGTTTTAAAACATTGATTATTAGAGAAAGGTAGTAGCCTCTAGTCTTTATTTTTTGTAGGGGTGCAAGTCAAGCTGGGTTGGATCAGGTTGAGGTCAACCCTAACCTGACCAAAGTTGTTGAACCCCTAACCCTAAAACTTTGGATTAGGATCAGCCTGGGCTCAGGTTGGTCCAACTTCTCTCTTCCTTTTGTCAAATGTGCTTATTTCCTAGATTCTTAAGGGTTCATGTTACTCAATACTAGCATTATTATGTGTAAAACAAAATGGTTATCATGTTTTAGGAAAAAAAATTGCCTTCAAACCTAAAGTTTTTGGCATAGAATATATATCCATGCATGTATAGATAGATAAATGTAATATATACATAAATAAATAAATACTTGAAGTGAAAAAAAAAACATAAATACATAGATATACACATTTATGGATGTATACATGCATGAATAGAAAATACACATAAACATAAGTACTGACAACCATAAATACATATTTTTCACACATGCATAAATACATATTTATATAACATTTATACATGCAAATTTGAAGTTAAAACAGGTTTGGGTTGGTCAAGGCCTCAACCTTAATCCAAAATATGCAGCCCGAATTTAGGGTAGTAACAGTAGGCACGCACTCACTACATTATTTGGTTTTCCATTTGATTTGTAGTGTGTATATGTTTTATTGAAGGATCACAAGAAAGTGTTATGACCATGTGAACTACTCAAAACCAACTCACCCAAACATGACTCATTGGGTGATTTAATTTTCTATATAATTGATAGCATGTTGGTGTTTTATTGAATGATTGCAAGAAAGCATTTTGACCATGTGAATTCATATCTAGAGTAAGGTAGTAGACCCTAGTGGTAGTCTTTATTTTTTTTTTCATTTGATAGCGTGTTTTTCTTGTACCATTTGGAATAGCAACAGCAAGCATGAACTCACTAGATGATTTGGTATTTCATTTGATCGATAGCATGTTTATATTTTATTGGGGAGTCACAGGAAAGTGGTATGACCATTTGAATTCATTGCTACACATGTTAAGCTACCTTGGTATTTCTTGATTTTCATAGTAAGATAGTAGACCCAACAGGTACTCTCTAGTTTTTCATACGATAGCATGCTTTTCTTGTAACACTTGGGGTAGCAACAGCAAGCATACACTCATTGGATCATTTGGTTTTTCATTTGATTGATAGCATGCCTGTGTTTTATTCAATGGTTGCAAGAAAGTGTTGTGGTCATGTGAACTCATCACTTCACATGTAGGGAGGATACCTAGGTATTTCTTGATAGTCAATAAAAGTGTTGTGGTCATGTTCGTGCACATTTGGGGTAGTAACAGCAAGCATGCAGTCACTGGGTGATTTGGCATTTAATTTGATTGATAGCATATTTGTGTTTATTGGGGAGTTACAATAATGTGTTGTGAGTTGTGACCATGTGAACTCACCACTCCACATGTTAGGCTTCCTTGGCATTTCTTGATTGTCATAATAAGGTATTGGACCCTAGAGTTGGTCCCTATTTTTTCATATGATAGCATGCTGTTCTTGTATCATTTGGGGTAGTGACAGTAGGCATGGACTCACTGGGCTTTTTTTTTTTTTAACAGTGACCCACTGGGCATAATTATCACACAAGGACCATTAGATTATTAACAGTTCAGTCTAAGGCTGTCATCTATTTATATAACATCTCTAACTATATTTTACCGAATCACAAAAGTGCAGTTCAGAGATGCCATGAAATGAACAAGTAATAATTTCAAAATTATCACAACCTTGACAGGTACCTACTCACCTCTCACATGCTACCAATTTCACAAGGGCCTGCTTGTTTTCACCTGCTTCAAAGTAGGAAAAGTTAACCTGCAAAAGTAATGGAAAGATGAAATGCAAAGATAAAGCTCTCATTCAAATTAAAATACAAGCAGATTAAGATAGATATCTTTGCACAAGAGGGAGATGTCATTAAGTTTAATTTTCTACCAACAACTAATGAACATAATATTAATTTCCATTAGTCTTTAATGAACATACATATATATGCATGGTTTTTCCCTCAAAGGCTTTTTTGTTTTGACATGTCACTAGCCCTCCTCTCACAAAGAATGCTTTAATACATATTTTGATTCAAATTAAAAAAAAAAAAAAACTATGAAAACGAGTAAAGTGGACATAGAAAAGATACAATTCAAATTTCCTAACAAATTAGGAGGCCAGACCAAATCATTCATATAAGAACCAAATCTAATGTTAATTTCTTATTCAAATTCATATAAAAAAGCAATGCTATCTCCCACATTGATTCATTAGTTTTACTATTGATAATTAATCTTTTAAATTTTCTCCACACCATGTGGATTTGAATCATGTGAGGAAGAGATCAAGATTATCAAGGAGGTCAATAGCTTTACTGATTTCTGAAGGAATCAAAGGACTTGGTGGAGAAGACACCTTCTGTGATGAAAAGGCAGGTGCAAAGAAGGAATGGAAGCAGATAATTGAGAAGATGAAGGTTGTCGTTACCAAAATGGCAGTGCAATAAAAAGCTGAACTAATTATGGATATTAGATTTTGCTAAATATGTTTTTGGTTTTGAAACTCACAATGTTCCCTTTTTTCTCAATTATGTCCAGGATAGAAAGAATTGGGATTTCTTTATTTTGTTTTTTCTACATACATTGTCATTTAAAAGTCAAGGATGCTCAACATGCAAATATTTATGCACATTCAGATCCTTCTAGTTGGGTTTTCAATTGAGGAATCTATCATTGGTAATGTTCATTATCTTTTGTGTTCGCTTAGCCCTTAAAAACTGAGGCATTTTGATTAACTAGGGCTTCTTGGTAAGGGTGTAAGCTGTCTATTAAAGACCTAGCACCATCTTGTAGGCATGAGCATCCTCTTTGAAGGTGGTGCTGCATCAAAGGTGTAGACAAGGCAAAATCAATACTACTTGGATGGAGTTTGGGAGAGATTATTTGAAAAATAAGTGCTTATTGGATAAGTGCCTATTCTAATAAGTGCAAATGAGTGTTTGGAGAAAAAGCACTTATTTCAAACAGGGGTAGTATAGGTATTTTCAAAATGACATGGCAGGCCAAGACAGACCAGAAAGGAAACAAGCACTTAAAAATAAGCCCAAAATTTGGGCTTCTCATATTAGGGCTTACTTCCCAAACACAAATAAGTGCATATTGGTGTGGTCCCGGCCCAAAATAAGTGTTTATTTAAATAAGCACTTATTTTTAAGCACTCCCAAATTTAGCCTTAATCAGTTAATCAGTTGTCCATATTATGTTGAAGGCAGGCAAATACTAGACAACTCTACTGCTTAGATATGACAAGTAGGTAGCTACATTATCCATCAATGCAATTCACCGCTTGATGAAGATGATGCTAATATTCAGTATCACTAGACACATTATCGACAATTTAGTGACAAGGGAACATTGGAACTATCCCCCCAGAGGGTCCTGTATATCCTAATAAGGAAATAACATCAACAATAAATGCCAGATGCAGTAAAAACAGTTTTAACCTTAGTGAACAGTATTTGTTGACCTCTGCCCATGAGCAAAGATCTAATATAGTATACCCATGTTTATATTTATGCACTTGAACTTGTCTATCATAGTTTCCTCAAAAAAAAAAAAAAAAAAAAAGAATTTGTCTATATAAACAGATAAGTCAACAGTTCCTGAATATATTGACAAGAAGCAGAAGTAATCCAGTTATAGTAAACAGATATTCAACAACTTGCCTCATAGCTTGCCAAGCCATCTTTTTCATTGCATTGTTTATTACCGCATATGAACTGCCCTAATGAGCAAGTTTAGTAAGTCAATCTAGGTCCTGCTGTCATAATCAAATATCAAGATGCTCTGTAGGAGTTCAATGATAAAGAATAACGGAGTCCAATGATAAAGAATAACAATATTCTCATTACTTTGATGAATGGGAAAGAGAATACAATCAAAAGTTGGGACTAGAAGCTGTGATATTTGCATAGCCAAAACAAGTTACATCGTTACTGATCAAAAAGATTACACCATTTTTTGTAAGTAAATAACAAAATCATTAAAAAAAAAAGGAATACAATCTAAGATGTGAAGATAGATCACCCAAAAAGCAAAGAGTACATAGAAAAAGAAAAACAATACATCAAACCCCCAAGTATAATTACAAAGAGGATCAAAATTCAACCCCAAATGAAGCTTCTTACAAAGCCCAAAAATTCTAGTATCAGTATCCAATCTAAGATTCTCCTCCTAATAATTGAACAAAGCACTTCTTTGCTTCCTTATCTTCAAATATCTTTCTCATCCTTTCCTTCCAAAGTTCCAATCAGACTGCAAATGACATGCATGACCAAACCAATTTTGCTTTCTTGTTTCCATTCAAAACTGTCCAAGAAGAAAAATTTTCTGCAGTGGAGATTGGAGACCAACAAAAAGGTGAAGCACATCTTTCTCAAAGCTTCTGCAGAAGTAGAAACTGCTCGCCTTTTGAACACCTTTACTCTTTAAGTGATCTTGTGTAAGGATGTTGTCAAGTGCAACCAGCCATACAAAGGCCTCTACTGTGGGGGGAACCGGGTTTCCCCACTCTCCTTCAATTTGGGATCTTTCCACCTGGCTCCTTAGTGAAGACTTTATAGAAAGATTTAATAATAAAGATACCATTCCTGCACTTTTTGCACCACCTTGCATCAGCTCTATCCAACTGCAAATTAGCACCTTGCAACAAAGACAGCAGTCTTAAACACACTCCTCCACCTCCCTCTACAGCAAAGGTCTTCTAAAGGTAGGGCAGCACACAATATTTCCTTGATTAGCTTCAAAGTTTTGAGAGATCATAGTATTCTTCTCACTCAACCTGTACAACCTTGGGCAAATATCACAAAGCCTTCCAATCCCTAACCAATCATCCTCCCAAAATTTTATTCTTTCACCATCACCAACCCACAAAATCACACAATTTAAAAATTCTGAATGAAACTCAATCCCATCCAAACACAAGCCCCATATGATGACCTTACCTCCTTTGAGTCCCACCCAAAGCTAGCCACCCCATACTTACAAGCCACAACTCTTCACCACAAATACTCTCTTTCTGCTCCACACCTCCATAACCATTTAACCAATGGTGCCTTATTAAACACCTTCACCGTTTGAATTCCCAACCCCCATCTTTCTTTGCCCCACATAGCACCTCCCATTTAACCAAATGGTATTTCTTTATCATCATCTTCAAACTCCACAAGAAATCCCTTTGCATCTTTTCTATTGATTCAACCACCACAGCTAGAACTTTGAGCAAAGAAAGACAATATGTAGGTTGATTTGTGAGAACACTTTTTATAAGAGTGATCTTAACTGCAAAAGAAATATATTTTCCTTCCCAACCATCCAACCTTTGATCAATTCTATCCAAAACTGGCTGCCGTGTTGAAACCACTAAAGCCTTCACACCAATTGGTAGTCCCAAATAGGTGAAAGGGAACTCACCTACCAGGCATCCCATTGATCCTGCACATTCTATCAAAAGATATTGAGATATATCCCCAACACCAATCCTCACACACTTGTTCAAATTTATCTTTTGACCTACCAACACTTCAAACATTTAAGAATGGCTCTCAGATTCAGAGACTACTCAGCCAAGCCATCCAGGAAGGCTAATGTATCATCTGCATATTGTAAATGGGAAACTAAACCTTCTCTTCCAACCTTAAAACCTCCCATCATACCTTCATTTTTTTTTTTTGAAGAAAAGTAAGGTAATTTTATTAAAACAACAGAAATTACAGAGGAGCTCCAAAACCGGAGCTAGAATACAGAGAGCCAATCCCAAAACTAGATTACAGCTCAAACAAACTTCTAGACCTCAGATGTGCACCAAGAGCCCTGGTTTAGAACCCTTTCACAGCTGAAGTCCAAGACATTAATTTCCCCACACTAGAAGATAAAAGACTCTCTACATCCTTAGATTTGTTTTGAAAAACTCTTCTGTTTCTCTCTGCCCAGATGGTGCTGATCACTGCTGCAGGAATATCCAACCACACACTTTTTGCCAACTTGGAGAGGCCTTGAAGCTCCCAGCTTCTTAAGAGATCCATCACTTTACTTGGCATGACCCAGGAAGTCCCACAGAAGAAAGAAAATGATCCCACAAGGCTGTTGAGACAGGACAATGGATAAAAAGATGGCTGTTGTCCTCTTCATTTTGACCACAAAGCACACAACCTGAATTTTGAATTTGCATTCCCCTTCTAACCAGATTCAGCTTAGTGAGGTTTCTGTCCAAGGCCACAGCCCAAAGTAGTGCATTTATTTTATGAGGGGGAATCTGGCTCCAAATTTTATCAGCCGGGAAATTCTCATTATTCCCCCCATGACAACTTTTTGGCAAAGGACTTCACTGAGAATAAACCATCCGCCGACCACTCCCAAACCCAGGAGTCTTCTTCCTGCACTTTTAATGTCTGATTTGAAAGCAAAACAAACAGATCCATCACTTGATCCACTTCCAAATCTTGAAAAGCCCTTCTGAAAACAGGATTCCAGGAAACCACATTTTCTCTCAGCTCATAGCAGTCAGCAATCAATGCCTCTTGTCTCTCTGCAATCTGGATCAGCTGTGGGAACAGATCCTCTAAAGAGCTGATATTACACCATTTATCTTTCCAGAATTTCAGGTGATAACCAGACCCCAGAGAACATCCACAGAGAACATCCCAGAGACGGGAGGTTAGAAATGGTTAGCCAGTCCCCACTGTCAGTTTCATATTTAGCTGCTAAAACTTTCCTCCACCAGCTGTCTCTTTCCATAACAAATCTCCATATCCATTTCCCCAACAGGGACCTGTTAAAAGTTTTCAGCTTCCACACCCCCAATCCTCTTTTTTCTTTTGGAGTGCACACCTGATCCCAGTTTACTAAGTGAATTTTCTTCTTCTCCTCCCAACCTTTCCACAGAAATCCCTCCGGAGCTTTTCTAACCTTTGAGCCACTTTTGTTGGGATTGGTAATAAAGAAAGAAAATAGGACGGTAAGTTGGAAAGGGAGCTCTTGAGAAGAGTAATTTACTTAAAGCTTCAGTCACCATCACAAATAACATAGGAGGCATGAGATCTCCCTATCTCAATCCACAAAAGGCCTGAAAAAACTTTGTTGGTGAACTAGTACTGAAAAGGAAACTGCACAAACACGAGCAAAAATCCAGCCTCTCCATTTCTCACAAAAACCCATCTTGTAAATCACCTCTGTTAGAATGCTCGAGTCAGGGGTATTTTGGTCATTCTGGTGTATCTTATTGAAAGTGAAATGTCTATTGTATCTGAGTTTAAGTTATGTGTCCCATCTTCTATGAGGGACAAAATTGTCTTTCTTGTAACTCAAGTTTTTCATGAATAAAAGTCAAGTGGGTCGGCTAGGAGAGTGACTTTTGAACATCCTCTCTTCTAGTCTAGCCGAACACTCTTTTCCTCTCCTTCTCCTTCTTCTTTCTCTTTTCTTTCTTCTCTTTTCTTCTCTACTTTGACCTAGAAACAACTAGGGTTTATTCACAACCTCCTCCAAGAAACCCCATTCTACATGACCATAAGCCTTCTCCATGCCAATTTTACAAATTAAACCCTAAACACCACTTCTAAGTCTTGAGTCAATACCTTCATTGCAACCAAAACCCCATCCAAAATTTCTCTACCCTCAATGAACGCCATTTGGGTAGGGACCACCACCTCATGCAACACTGATCTTAATCTTCTAGACAAAACCTTCACAATAATTTTGTATGGACTAGTGATGAAGCCAATTGGCCTAAAATCCTTCATCCTACAAGCAGCTTCTTTCTTGGGAATAAAGTGAAATGAAAGTTGCACTGGCGCTCTACTCAATCATTTTATCTTCCCATAGCTCCTTAAACATACTCATCATATCTTCCTTTAAGAAACTTCAGCAAGATTTGAAGAAATTCATATTAAAACCATCCAGACCCGGAGCATTATCTCCCTTTAAAGCTTTAACCACCCCCCACACTTCTCCAAATTCTTTGCCTAACCAACTGTCATATAAAATCTTCAATCTTATTGAACTCCATTTCCCCTAACATATACATCCATCTGTAAGAGCCTTTGTATAAATTTTTATGAAAGCTTTGGACCTCTTCTACAATTTCCTCGTTGCTCATCCACCACTCCATCTCCCACATCCAATCTGATAATGCAATTTCTTTTCCTTCTTCCCCTTACCATTGCTTGAAAGAACGAAGTATTCTTGTCACCTTCTTTCAACCACAAGATTCTTGATTTTTCTCCAAGACACCTCCTCAAAATGAATCAATCTCTCCAGTTCCATCCTTAACAATTCACTCATTTCTTCCCTCCTTTGTTAGATTATCCTCTTCCCTCATTCCATCCAACCTGGCCATTTTCTCCAAAACCTTCTTTCTTCTCACTTCTATGTTTCCAAAAACTGGTTTGCTCCATGCTTCCAAGTCTTCTTTAAGCATGTATAACTTTTTCATCATCATGAAACCTGCCCTTGAATTTAATAGCTCTTCCACAGATTGTACGAATTGGGGGTGACCCAAGCACATGTTCTTGAATCTAAATGGTATCAGGCCAACCACTTTAAAATAACTTCTCAATAAGATGGGTTTATGATCCAAGAAAGGGTAAGCCAAAGTTTCCTAAATCAAATCAGCAAACAAAGTATCCACTCATCATTAAACAAAAATCTGTCCAGCCTTCTTAAATGGGTGGATCTTAGCCATTTGACCAAGAAAATTTAGATCCAACCACCCTTGTATCCACCAACTCATTCCTCCTAATAAACTCACCAAAGCTCCTTATTGTTGCTAACATCCCCCTATCCCTTCCACCCTTTATCACCCAAAGTTCGAACAACATCAAAATCCCCACCCAACAGCCAAGGACTCACTCCCATTTCATGACCTCTTTCCAACTCTTCCCAAAACTCCACCCTACTCTCATCCCCATATGGACCATACACATTTGAGACCAATATCTTCTCTGCCAACACCATTTTCTCAAGAATAACAGATAATGAAAAATACCCTTTAAAGAAGCCCTCATTCTTCAAAATTGATGCATCCCACCCAGATCACTAACAAACCTCCAGCCATCCCCTCAGCCTCAACTGCCCTTTAAAGGAGCCCTCTTTCTTCTAGCTTAGTTTCTTTTAACAACAACAGCTCAATTTTGTGTCTTCTTACAGCGTTTCTTACTATCTACTTTCTTCTTGGATCCTTCAAACCCCTCAAATTCCAAAATAAAAAAAAAATATCATTTTTATTGTTTTAATATTTTTTCTTTTTTCCTTTTTTGTTATTTTTTAATATTTAGCCTTCATTCTTTTCCTCTATCTTCTTGAACACTTTTTTTTTTGCAAAGTCTTCTCCTCCCAGAAAGAATAATCCTGATTTTTTACTTACTTCCACCTCTTTGTTTACCACTATCTCCACATAAATGGGCTTCCCAACTAAGCGTGTCATCTAGAACCGCATCATCATCCTGATCTTCTTCCCCTACTAATCCAACTTCATTCTCAGCATCATTGTTCAGCAGTTTTGTTCTAAATTTCTTTTTTTTTCCTGCAATAAACCTTCCTTCCTATTTCAACACTGTTAGTATCAATACCCTTAACCCTTTCAGCCTCCCCTTCTTCAGCTTCTCTCGAGACTCCCTGTCCCTGTTCAGATTTACTCTCAGTCAACAAGAACGTTTCTACCAAGGTTTGAAATTTCACAACATATCGGTCTGTATTTGCCGATACGTTGCTTTTTGTTGAGGTTCTGATACATAGAACATACAGAATCTGTATGTTTCGTTTATTTTTGTTATTACCAGTCCAATGTGGGCCCGTTTCAGATCTGTATCAGCCGATACAAGTCCAGTACAGTCCAATACGCTATATGTATCGGCCAATACAATTTGAATTTAATATTCTTCTCTCTCTCTTATTTAATTTTGGCAAGTTTTAAATATCAAATTTAATTTCCCTCTTCCTCCCTCAATTTTAGTAACTTTTCAAATTCAAATTTAATTTATATGGCTCTTAATTAATTATCACATTTAATGACATGCCATTCAAGAAAATTTAAATATTACATTTAAGGCAATGTTCAAATTCGAATTTGAATTTGACATGGCACTAACTTTGCCTATTAAAAATCACAAATGGGGGACAAAGGGACTTGAATCCTAGTCATCATCTTGTAATGACTATTCACCACTATGCCATACCCCAAGTGTTTGGCATATTAATATGTATTTTAATTTTTAATTAAACTCTCCTTTTAGTGGATGGCTGTCAATAAAAGTTAAAATTCATTATTAATATATATATATATATATACACTAATAAATATTAATGTTCAGAGATTCGGACCGGACACCAACCTGGGAAAAGGAGAGGTTCATGGGTTAGAGGTTCAACTAGGGTCAAAATGTGATGACGTATATAAATATTATTATAAATTATATATTAGATTATAAGATATTCAAAATATATAATTATAATCTTCTATAACATATATTTTTTATCTTGATTTCAATTTTTTATAAGGCACCTATCTCAAAAAGTTACCCAAAAAAAAAAGAACACCCCAACCGGACATCCGAGCAAAAAGCCATGGCCTTTAAAAGTTTGCATTTATGTGCTAAAGAATTTTTCAAAAAACCAGTCGGTTTTCTAAATCCAGGATTGGTTCACCGGTTTTCCAGTTTGACTAGCCAAATCATCAGTTTTGATTAGTTTTTTACCCAATCCAGTTTTGGGGGTATAACTGAACTAATCAAGGGCCCGAGTCACAGTTCAACCGGTCCAACCGTCTGGTTTGGTCCTGTTTTCTAAACAATGATAAATGTTAACACAAATTATATTGATTCTTTAAAAACTACATGGGTGTATATACACACATTTTAATTCTTCCATTAGTTTTCAATGGTTTCCAATCATGTCCTGATATTTCACACTTTGTATAATCAATGAAATATGGCTTTTTATGTTTAAATAACTTATTTATAATCATATAAAATTCATACTTAACTTTTAGGATTTATATGAGTTTTTCGGTGTATCCATGTGTATCTTAATTTTTCGTCTATATCCATGCATATCCAAAGTGCATCTCAATACGTCTCTTAAAATTGCCTCTCCGATACACATTGTGTTTCCTATACTTTGAACCTTAATTTCTACCCCTTCCCTCACCTTCTTTGTCTAATACCCTTCACCACTAAGCCTTTCCCATACACTTTCTTCTTCTGAACCCCTATTTTTTTTTTTTTTTTGAGAAAAGTATAAATTGTATTAACAGAAAAGAAAATATACAAATATGGTCCTCTATGCAAGGAGATTCTGTACAAGAACAACCTTTAAGGACCTCCAAAAATACTTACATTCACAAAAGAGGAAGAAAGATCATCAGGACTGAAACATGTAAGAGTAGAAAGCCAAGCTCTCAACATATTGACTGCAGAATTGATAACCACCTCCTCCGGATTCGGTTTCTGCTAAAAAATTCTACTATTCCATTCAGACCAGATTGCCCACAAAACTGCTAGAGGTACCACATCCCAGTAAGCTCTTCCTTTCTTTGACATTCCTTGGACCCTCCATCTGGCTAGCAAAGCCTTCACAGAATCCGGGGAAGCACCCAAAAGCTGGAACAGATTTTCTGAAGTGATTCCAGACTTTATAAGAGAACTTCTAGAAAAGGAACAGATGATTCACAGACTCCATATGGTCATTACAGAAAGTGCACTCCACGTTTGTTAGATTAGCTCCTTTCCTGACCAGAAAATCCTTAGTTAAGCACTTTTCCCAAGCCACTACCCATGAAAAAAATTTAACTTTTGAGGGTGCTGCATTTCCCCAAATTGCTTTGTAAGGAAAGGACCTGTCTTGTTCACCCAATAAGCCAGCATAGAAGGATCTGAGTGAGAAGACACTTGACTCGGGCCATCTCCACTGCCTAATATCTTGTTCATCCACATTGACTTGCCTATAATTACCCTTCCCCTCTTCTAAATCCTCCTCATCCTCCCTCATTGCTTTCTCTTTCACCACCCATTCTACCGACTTCACATCTTCCTCCTCCAATCCTCCCTCCCCTTCTCCACTTCTTCAGCCCCCAAGGAACCTGTAATTTCATGTTCAGAGCCTTTCGAAGTATTCTCGCATTGAGTACTTACCTCTAAACTTCCCTGACCCTTCATCTTTTCCCATAACCTCGCGCCTATAATTCATCATCTCCACTTGTTCATCTTCCTTGTTCCCATATGTCTCCCTTCAAATCAATCATCGCTTGTAGATTCCAACCCTCCACTAATCTTTCCTTGACCATTTTTTCTCAATAACAGAATCAATTTCATTAAATAAGAAGCAGTGATTTAAAAGGCGCGCCTAGGCGCACAGGCGAGGCGCATTTTGGGGTATGCGCCTCGCCCAGGTCTTAGGCACACCCCTTTCAAAAGGCGCATACCTAGTGCGCCTAGGCGTGTGCTTGATGCGCCTTGTGCCTCAGCCCAGGCATGCGCCTGAGCTCCGAGAACCCCCTATTTGCTAATGTTGTTCATTCATTCATTGCAATAAAATATCTTCTTAAAAGGCAATAAAAGATAAAATCATTATTTTTATGTGAGAAATAAGAATTTCAAACCCTAACATAGACTTGTTCGGGCTTGCCTCGAGGGGCGTGGTACACAGGCGACTCAAAGAATCAAGAATGCAATATGTTTTACATCACATTAACTACTTGAAGCAATGCAATTAAGGGAAAAAAGAGATTGTGGGTTATACATGCTTGAAAATGCTTTATATGTTTGCTTTTATTTTTTTAATTTTCATTTGAATACACTTTACATGTTATGTTTATGTATTTTAATTTTAGATAATATGTTTTTTAAATCATTTATTTTAAAATTTAAGTTTATATTTTTTATTAACATTATGTTTAATATATTTGATTTTTTTGCATTTTTTTGAATTTTCTGACTTTTTTTTTTATTTCTTAGCTTTTTTTTGTAATTTTGCGCCTTTCTTAAAAAGGCGTGCGCCTCGCCTTGCGCCTTGTGCCTCAAGTGCAAATTGGCCCTTACGCTTTTTTTTGCGCCTTGCGCTTTTAAAACACTGATAAGAAGAAAGTTTAGCACAATGAAAGAGAAAAAAAGGGGAAGGGGTAAACACTTTTTAGCCCTCCCCAACAGAAAATATAGTTACTACACAGCCCAAAATAAACTATTCCTTCCCACCCCTTGTTTAGCAAGTGTATCAGCAAAGGCATTTGTGTCTCTTCTGACCCAATTGCAATCCACCTCTATCCCTTGTAGCAGTTTAATGGCTTTCCTCTTCTCATATATAAAGCACCACCATCCGGCCTTCCCTTCTTTTCGGAGCCAACTTATTACAAGCTTCAAATCACCTTCAATTAACAATTTTCCTTACATTCAGCTCCTTAGCCTTTTGAATCCTTTCCAATAACAGCCATAATTTCATCCCTTAAGGACTCCCCAATTCCAATTAGGTCTAAGTAGAATGCAATGGCATTTCCCTCTTCATTCCTAAACACTCCTCTTATGCCAGACAGGCCTGGATTGCCTTCACTACTACCGTCAAAGTTGAGCTTAATAAAACCTCTAGGGGGTGGGGACCAAACAGGCCTGACCACCTCCATAAAAGGGGCAGAAACAGCTACCTCCCTCCAATTTCTCATCACCTCACCGCCAGAGACATCCTTGACCATTTACCAATGATAATCCTAAGGTTGAATTGCTCTCCTTCAAAGAAGAGATCCATACACACAAGAATTGATTTAACGCCTTGTGTTTCAATCAGAATTCTCGCATACTGCACCTTGTTCCGCAGTCGATTTCAATTTTTTTTTTTTGATAATTGGAAAGTAATTTATTAATTAAACAGAAAGAGGTATACACCAATACAGCAACCCAACAAGAGATTTAAAATGTCTGGGTACTCCATGCATGTAGAAGAATTCCAAAGGTGTTGATCCATATGCAAGATACCTCCTCTGTAACATTCATTTGTCTGATCTCCAGTACCCGTCTGTCAAGTCTCAACTCTGGAAACTTTGCAGACCCCCTTTTTCACATCTCCAAAACCCTATCTATGTCTGCTCTTTTCTTAAAACTAAACAAGAAAAGGCCTCCTTTTCCCATTTAAACCTCTATGTAAAAACTCCAGCCTTTCTGATAGTTTTCCAACATCTTTAACCACCACACCCCTTGAAGCCATTATCAATTTATCTTCATCCCAAGTTGACAACATGATGAGAGACAGAGAGAAGTGGGTCAGAGTGAGCTAATATGGCAGCCTGGCCTCAAGGGTAAATCAATGTCCTAGAAGGAACTACTTACTAATCTTGAATATGGATCCAAGATGTTTAATGAACAAAACAGACATGTTTCTTAAAAAAGGGAAGAAAAAAAACAGTCAGGCCTCTGAATATGGCCTCAAGTTAACAAGTCTTTTGTAAACCTAGGCTCTATGTCAACATAATATGATACCAATGCTGTTAAGTATACTGCTAAAAAAGTCATAGTCTATTTCTTAACTACAATTATTTTATTTGTTGGTCATTGAATTCATAATATATTTATTTTCACTAGGAAAAATAAATACAAATGGCATTCTAGGATTCTTATTAAGTACAAAGGTATTTAAAGTTAAAAGCCATAATATATACCAAGAAAATTTAGCTCAATGAAGATACAATTAATATTCATCCTAGTAATAAATGTCACAGTCTATTCATGTGTCATGAATTTTAAGAATAGTCATATCACCAAATGGTATGTCAGTGCAAGCAGATCTAATCGAGCATCTAATATTACAAGTAAAAAAGATGTCAAATGCACTTCAGAAAATAACAAAATAAAACAGGAAAACAAATAGTCTTTTTTTTGGATAGGTGGTCAATACTCAACACCCAAAGCTTTTGAATAATAGTTAACTGTTACAACTTCCACCATCCAAAGGTTGGATGGAGAGCCCTTTGATAAATTCAGTCTTACAAACAAGCCCAAAACACCTCCTGCCTATTGACTCCTTGCTTTAGGTAGAGCATCAGCCATTCCATTTGCTGATCTTCTTGCCCATTTAAACTGCACCCCAATCTCCCTTGCTAAGCTCAAGCTTTCTCTTAGCTGCTGTCTGAAAAGCCGCATGCCCAAGTTTCTTGCTTGCATCCAGCCTATTACCAGTTTGGAATTTCCCTCCACTTCTAACTGTTGCATTCCCCATTGCTTTGCCAGTCTGAGACCTTGCAGTAAAGCAAAAGCTTCTCCCTTAAGGAGTCTCCCACCCTATTGGGCCTGAGTAAAGGGCCAACACTCTACCCACCTCAAATATGACAAAGACACAAGCATATAACAAGTAAATAACTGATGAAGGAAAAGAATATCAATATTATAAGTCAGCAGTAACATAATACTAGCCAAACCAGTGAAAAACTACCAAATTCCAATACTATCCTCATATTTCACAGAAAATGACATTCATTAGTAGAAGTTCTAAAGTGTTTTCTGAAGAACTAACAAAATCATAAAATAGACAGCAATACAGGGCTAAAACTGGTAGTAATTATGTAAATCTAGGTGACCACCCAGAAAGCAAAAAGAGTAAAACACAAATAACACAGGAAGGTGAATTTAGAGAATCCAAGTTACCTTTCCCAGATATGACTTCTTTTTCTGTTCTCCATCTTAGTCCAATCTGTGAAAAATTTGCAAGCAATAAAAAGTTCACTTAAACAGCAATACAATGTAAAATCTAACAATGTCAATTCTGTACCGTTCTGCATTTCATAGTCATAGTGTTGACACAACCATCAAATTCAGAAGAAATTTGTTATGTTAACAAAATAAGTGACTAACCCCTATTGTTCTCTGCAAACAAACTTAACAATCTCAATGGAATTTTTTTTTTTTCTGAAGGGGTGGGGGATTCTTAACTAAATAAATGCAGCACGTTTGAAGTGCAAGATGGAAGGAGATAAGGAACTCTAACAACTCATCTCCACTTCTGCATCCCCCAACCTCTTCATGTTAGGGAGTAGCAGGGTCATGGAGGAAGAGAACAGTCCTTGACACTGGCTCTAAAATCAATGCCAGTGCTTCTTTGCTCATACCAAAAGCTTGGGCATTTAATGGATGTCTGGTTTCTCTGTGTAATGTGTTCCAAGAAAAAATGTGATTAAAGTTATAAAAAGTATTACCCTAGAAGAATTAATAGCAAAATAGGGACAAGAGGACACCATTGCTAAGAACATATCAAATGCTCCACCTTGATGAGACTTTAAAGTTTTATCCGAAATACCCTAGATGACCAAGTTATTAACTGCTCATACCTTGCCAGTCTTGTATTGTGACATGTCAGCTAAACAATATCTTCAACAGGTTTAAGGCCAACACAAGGAATTTTCACTGGTTTCTATTTGAAATTTGGTTAGGAACAAAACTGCCTCAGATTGAAACAATTGCAGTTGGATGATGTGACAAACTTAAAAGAAGATATAAATACACCGTGCATAAAACAAATGACCATCATATCTATAAAATAGATTGCAATAGCTCTAGGATATGACGAGGAAATAGAAGAAATCCAAACTGCATCAAGTAACTTTAAAATGTATGAGAGCCAACAATATAAGCTGACCACTAGTGCAAGCAAAGTTGTACTTCAAGCCAAAAAATAGAATAAAGTAATTCCAAACAACTCCAAAATGAAGCATATGAAAAGCTATTCAAACAAAAATGCAGAGCTGATAGATAGAGTCATATTGGTTCTAAAGGTTTGCAGCACAAGGAGGTGGTTTTCTTCAATACAATCCAACAATAACTGTAGAATACCTTAAATGGAAGTATATTTTAATTCTCCAATTCCAAATTCCCAAAACATCAGACAAAAATTTAGACTAAAACCAAGATTCAGAATTTCGATACAACAAGCACTGTATCGGGCATATCATATGGGAGCTTGCCAATACAGGAAATGAAGAGCTTTTGGATTTTTGGTCTTTTCAGGGGGTAGACAGGTCTAAGACCAAGCCCCCCCCCCCCCCCCCCCCCTGACCAAAAGAAACTAAAAAAAAAAAAAGTTACAAGCCAATGAAACACCTGATACACAAGTTCATGCATATCGGTTGTATCGATATTTTGAACCTTGACTAAAACATGATATATCCTAGAACAATGCCATTTATTTCCATTTCTATAGATAGTTAAAATTAAAAGGATTACACTCTTTCTGCAAGTAAAGCAAAACAAAGTGACAAAACATTTACTGACTCCAGCAAGAAATGTGATGATTTTTTTTCCTAGACATAATCCAATTTGATCCCTATTAGAAGTGCATGCCCATGTATATGCACATTTAAGGCTTGCATGTTATCTTTTAGGTGGTGGCATTATATTCATCATGTGATTGGCCACATTTCAAAAAGTATAAGATAGATTAGAAGGCTGTTCAATGAATCCTAGGATTAGCTCTGCCAGGCTTCCAAATAGCTTTTTCAATCTACGGTGATGCACATAGCATTCAGCTCTAGCATAAAAGTATAATTTCAAGAAATTTAACCTCATATTTTGAAGACATTGATGCAAATACAACTCACATAATTTTGAAGGCACTTAATGGGTTTTGCATATCAAAATGTAATCGTCTAAATCAATTTATACACACTCAAATCCACATCTAAGAGCACAAAATTTTCTCCAAATTGCATATCTACACTGTTGAAGATTAATTAGTTTTATGATGTTTTTCTGAGTAGATGTTTTATGTTAGTTGTTAGATAGGAGGTAGGGACCACAGTAGTTATGTGAGTCCAAATTTTATCATGTTTTTGTGTGTTATAGATGCTGTTTTATGTTTTGCCGCCCTATAAGGGCATAGTTGTCTTTGTACTGTTCTATTATTTTAGTATAAATAATAAGTGAAGGGAGCGGCCAGATTTTTGCTCTCTTTTCTTTCAAACTTCTCTTCTTCTCCTTCTCTCTTCAAGAAACTACTTTCTTTCATATTTTTTAATTCAGCAGATTCCTACTTGGTATCAGAGCATCGGCTAGGGTTTCTTGAAGCATTCTCCTACAGCCCTAGATCAGCCAACTGCATGAAGTAGTAAAGGACTGATCGATCTGCTATAGATTGCCCAGTTCTTGGAGTTTTTGGTGGGATCTAGACATCAGGAAGGTGATCTATTGTTCGGCATCAAAATCAGGAAGAACTAGAGTACGGGGAAGAGTTCCAAAAAAGTTGGACTCTTTGTTTTTTATCTAATCTTGGGTGCCCAGGTATTGTTAGTTTTCTTTTAATTTTTTGAAGAGGGCGGTTTGGTTTCTAGAATTTTCTAGGCTTCCCAGAGTGATCGATTCACTTTTCTCTCTGTTGGAAGGCGTGGGGAGGAGAGAGATTTCCCTCCAACTAGGGTTTTCTTCTTCCGAAAGGGTTGGTTTCTATGTGTGATATTAAATTATTTTTTGAAGGTCTCCAATCTATTTTTTTCTTATTGTTGAACTGTTTGAAGTAAAATGGAGAGTTGGAATACCAAGACGAAATCTACCGATACTGTGGAACTGTTTGAAGTAAAATGGACTGGCTATTGGTGCCCGTGGAAAATTAGGATATCTCACTTGGGAGGAGAAGAAACCTGATACAGACTCTTCCCGACGGGTGCAAGAGAATTACATGGTAATGTCCTGCTTGTGTAATTCTATGTTACCTCATATTGCAAAAAAAATCCTATGGGTTAATACTGCTAAGGAGATTTGGAATGGAGAGACCAAAACCTACTCTCAGAAGCAAAATGAAGCCAGAGCCTATCAGTTAAGAAATCAAGTGACAAGTATGAAACAGGGAGAAAAACCTCTTGTTGTGTATTTCTCTATGCTGAAAACCCTATGGCAGGAAATAGATCACTTAAAAACTGTGGTATGGGAAAGTGTAAATGATGCAGCAACTTATCACAGACTAGTAGAGAGGAATAGGGTTTTTGAGTTCTTGGCAGGGCTGAACCCTGAATTTGACATTACTAGGCAGCATATTCTTTCTAGGGAGGGTGTGACACTCTCTCAGGCCTATGCTTTTGTCTCTAGAGAGGAGAGTAGGAGGAATATAATGCTAAGGCAGCCTGGTTGACCAATCGGCTATGGTTGGTACAACAAAACCTAAGCCGAATGGAGACAAGGGGAGTAGTGATACTAGAAGGGAAGATAAGAAGGACTTGGTGTGTGATTATTGCAAGAAGCCTAAGCATACCAAGGACACTTGTTGGAAGCTTCATCCAAATCTTATGCCTGCTCCAATAAGAAACAAGAAGGGAAATGCAAATGTAGCCACTACAGAAGACTCTTCAACCCCTCTCTCCCAAACTGATTGGGAATCCATTGCAATAGCAGCAGTGAGAACAGAATTGGAGAGGTTTGGACAGCTTATGAGTAAGAAAGATTCACCCGGCTCTAGCCTTCCAGATGGACAGCAGAATGCAAGAGCCAACTACACAATTTCCTTTGCACATACAAGTAGTTCATATACAACTGCAAATCTTGCATCCACTTCAGGTAAGGAGGGACCTCCCTGGATTATAGACTCAGGAGCATCTGAGCATATGACTAATGCCCCTACCTTTTTCAGTTCCTATCGGTTGTGCTCTGGTAGAGACAAAGTCTCTATAGCAGATGGTTCACATATGCCCATTGTTGGGAAGAGGGCACTTAGAGTGACCAATGATATAACTATATCTTCTGTTTTACATGTCCCTAGACTTCATACCAACCTACTACTTGTTAGTTCTTTGACAAAAAATTTGAATTGTTCTGTGACCTTTCTTCCTAGTAATTGTGTTTTGCAGGATCTGGAGTCAAAGAAGATGATTGGGAGTGGTCGTGAGGTGAATGGAGTCTACTTTTTGGATGAGATTCCGAGACATCAGGGCCATCATGTTAGCAGCAACAGTAGTAGTGGGTCAAAGTCAGTGAACCAAATTATGCTTTGGCACAAGCGCTTGGGACATCTTTCTTTTAGTTCTTTGAAATGTCTTTTCCCAAAGTTGTTTGAGTCTGTTCAATTATCTACTTTGGAGTGTGAGAGTTGTCAGTTAGGAAAGCATTGTAGACAGTCTTTTAAACCAAGTAATAAAAGAAGTACTTCTGCTTTTAATATTGTTCACACTGATGTATGGGGGTCATATCAAATCCCTTCCATGGGAGGATTCCGTTACTTTCTCTTGTTTGTGGATGATTATACACGATATTCTTGGATATATTTGATGAGATCACGTGATGAAAGTCCTAACTTAGTACGATAATTCCACCAGATGGTTCTCACACAATTTGAAGCGAGAACTAAGGCTTTTAGATCAGATAATGCCAGAGAGTACTTTGAGAAGGACCTGACCACGCATCTCTTAGAACATAGTGTAATTCATCATAGAAGTTGTGCATATACACCGCAACAGAATAGAGTTGCTGAGAGGAAAAATAGACACATTGCGGAGGTGGCAAGGAGTCTTATGATGTGTGCTTCAGTTCCTGTGTAGTTCTGGGGAGATGCAATTCTTACAGCTGTGCATTTGATTAACTGTGTTCATTCACGGACTTTGGGGTTTAAGGTGACATTTAGCCTTCTTTTCCAGATGGAAAGATATTTCATATACCTCTGAGGGTTTTTAGTTGTGTTTCTTTTGTTCACATTCTTGGCCCATCGCAAGAAATTGGATCCTAAGGCCAAGAAATGTGTTTTTCTTGGATATGCTCAGAACCAAAAGGGGTATTGCTATTATGACCCAGTGTCAAGGAGCAGATTTGTCACTATGGATGGTACCTTTTTTGAATCCACATTCTTCTTCTCGAGTGGTTCTCCTCAGGGGGAGAGTTTTGGGGAGAACTCACAATCTGTTCCTCTTCCTGTTTCTGTGGTGCCTCCATTAGTTCAGCCAACATCTACATCAGTTCAGCCACTACCTGCATCATCAGTTCAGCCACCACCTGCACCTCCAGTTTCATTACCTGAGCCACTACGAGCAGCCTCACAGCAATATCAGCGCCGACAGATGATGGTTGACTCCACACATCCTCAACCCACACCATTCTTTGCCAGTCCTTCTGAAACTCCAGATTCGGCAAATACAATTCCAGGTATTCCTCTTGAGCCTGAGCCTGTTATGTTTTCTGATGATAATGTTTCTGTCCCTAACACCATTGTTGCAGCTGATCCCACTGACCTTGATCTTCCCATTGCACTTCGTAAGGGGAAGAGAAAGTGTACAACCCATGCATTTCACACCATCTTTCCTACAATGCCTTGTCACCCTCCTACCGTGCTTTTCTTTCTTCCCTAGATTCTGTGTCTATACCCAGGAATGTTATTGAGGCTCTCTCCAAACCTGAGTAGAAAACAACCATGCAAGATGAGATGGATGCTTTGGTCAAAAACCAAACTTGGGAAATAGTTGATCTCCCCCCAGACAAGGAGACAGTCGGATGTCGATGGGTATTCGCAGTGAAGTATAAGGCTGATGGCAAGATAGAGAGGTACAAGGCAAGGTTGGTAGAAAAAGGGTATACTCAGACCTATGGTGTTGATTATCTGGAAACCTTTGCACTAGTAGCTAAGATGAGTTCAGTTCGTATCATTTTATCTCTAGCAGCCACCTATTCATGGCCCTTGTTTCAGCTTGATGTCAAAAATGTTTTCCTCAATGGTGACTTACAGGAGGAGGTATATATGGACATTCCATCAGGCTTTTATGAAAATGTTGGTAAAGGAAAGGTGTGCAAACTCAGAAAATCTCTGTATGGACTGAAACAGTCACTTAGGGCTTGGTTTGACAGGTTCAGAGGGGCACTCATCTGTTTTGGATACACACAGACACAATCTGATCACACCCTCTTTGTGAAGAGGATAGATGCTCTGGTGTCAATTCTGATTGTGTATGTGGATGATATAGTGATGACAGGAAATGATCTAGAGGAGATTGATGATCTCAAAAAATCATTGCAGCAAGAATTTGAGATCAAAGATCTTGGTGAGCTCAAATACTTCTTAGGGATTGAAGTTGCAAAGTCCAAGCATGGGATCTTCATTTCACAAAGAAAGTATGTACTTGACCTACTGCGAGAGACTGGGAAGCTGGGAACCAAACTAGCAGACACTCCTATTGATCCAAATCACTGAATTAATGGTGTGGATGGTGAATTGGTAAAGGATGTGGGGAGATATCAAAGAATGGTGGGCCGACTACTGTATTTGTGTATGACATGACCAAATATTTCTTATGTTGTCAATGTTGTGAGTCAGTACATGCATGCACCTCGGGTTTAGCACTGGGAAACTATTGAGAGAATACTTGGATATCTGAAAAAGCACCCTAGCAGAGGTATTCTTTTCTCAAATCATGAGAATCTGAAGCTAGAATCCTATACAGATGCAGACTGGGCAGGATGCTTAGATGACAGGAGGTCTACATCAGGAGTGTGTACCTTTGTAGGTGGAAACTTGATCTCCTGGAAGAGTAAGAAGCAAGCGGTTGTGGCAAGGTCAAGTGCATAGGCTGAGTATAAATCCATGGCTCATGGTGTCTCAGTTGGGTTAGATCTCTTTTGAGTGAGATTGGGGTGAAAGCAAAGGAACCTATGATGTTATACTGTGACAATCAGGCTGCAATCAATATTGCCCACAATACAATTCAGCATGATAGAACAAAACACATTGAAGTTGATAGACATTTTATAAGAGAAAGGGTAACAACTGGAGAAGTTTGTTTGCCTTATGTCTCTTCAGAGTTGTAGTTGGCTGATGTTCTCACTAAAGGGGTGGCAAAGAACAAGCTTGAACATGATCTACGCAAGTTGGGAATGTGTGACATTTACTCCCAACTTGAGGGGGAGTGTTGAAGATTGATTAGTTTTATGATGTTTTTCTGAGTAGATGTTTTATGTTAGTTGTTAGATAGGAGGTGGGGACCACAGTAGTTATGTGAGTCCAAATTTTATTATGTTTTTGTGTTATATATGCTGTTTTTATGTTTTTCCACCCTATAAGGGCATAGTTGTCTTTGTATTGTTCTATTATTTTAGTATAAATAATAAGTGAAGGGGGCGGCCAGATTTTTGCTTTCTTTTCTTTCAAACTTCTCTTCTTCTCCTTCTCTCTTCAAGAAACTACTTTCTTTCATATTTTTTAATTCAGCAGATTCCTACTACAAAAAGTATTATCCATCTTTGAAGCATCCATGTTAAATACAGTAATGATGAAAATATACTTCATCTTGGAGATGGTAGCAACCTAAGCAACTAATCATATTGATGAGAACCATAGGGATATTGATGGTACTTTAATTAACAGCAAAAAGAATTGTTATCCAATTCATTGGGTGGAAGCAAGATGTGATCCTGTAAAAATTTCATTTCTTTTTTTTATCAATAACATGTAATTTCATTAAAATTTAAGGAAAAAAATATACATACAAGCATAGGGAGGTGAACTATCTTAACTACCCTGCAACCAGCAAAACGAGATTACAAGATTAGAAATGAGCCCAAAACAAAGAATCCTTATTCACCCCTTTCTTTACTAGCCCATCAGCAAATGAGTTAGCAGATCTCTTCACCCAACTGTACTTCATCTCAATATCCTTAGCCAGTCATTTAATTTTTTTCCTTTCATTGCTGTAATTCCACATTGCAGTCTTGTCTTCCTTTAACCATCTTACCACCACCTCCGAGTCACCTTCAACTATCAGCCTTCAAACATTCAACTCTCTTGCTCTTTGGACTCCTTCCAAGGCCGCAAAAATCTCAGCCCTTAGAGAGTCACCCTCTCCATTGGACAGTACCAATGTTGGGACTTAGGTGTATAGGAGATGGTTGTTTGCATTTGAGGGGACTGGGGAGGGTTGTTAGCTATTGGCTGTATGGGTGGAAAGGGGCAGGTAGTGGAATGGAAAAACTCTGGAGGGAATGAGGGATGCGGTGTTTGGTGTTAGTTGGGAGGTAAGTATTTCAGGTGTTGTGGTCATAGGAGTGGCACTTTTATGTTCGTTGAGGTGGTGTTATTATTATATTGAGAGGGGAGGAGGTTTGGTTCTGTTGTATGTGTGTTGTAAGTGATGTCTTGTCACCTATCTCTTGTATTACCTTTACCCTTTTCAAAAAAGGTTAGGTTCAATACTAGATGAAAGGAACAAGGCCCTTCTGGCAATTTAGCGCTAGATAAGGGGTTCCACTAATGAAGGTTAAACTTATCATCAAGAAATATGAAAGAAATCCCCTGGTAAAGGTTAGATTTATCACCAAGAGGGGATTTATGGATAAAGGCCAAGTTTGTTTCTGGGGAAGGGAGATGGATGATGGTCAGATTTATCACCAAGTGAAGCTCTGCCTACAAAGTCAAATTTGTTGCCAAGAAAATCATGGAACATCATTCCAATGTCCATTTTAGTTCTTAAAATATTGAGCGGATATGGTGGTCTTTCTCAATTTAAAGTTGAGATGACTTAAGTTTTCATCGGGAAAAGAAAGCATGGCTGAAAGGGAAGAAATGGCTTGCCACACAAAAATACTATAGTAAAAACAGCTGTATATTTCCTTCTATATAAAATCAAATTTGATAATAAAATATCAAATGAAAAGATTGCAAGATGAAACATAGCAATAAAATCAAGGTTCCAAACCCAAGATAAATTAATGTGATAGCATTCCTTTCCAAAGGATACTCTTTAAAAAGCTTATCATAGTAACGTTTCACCAGTCTTTGCTCCCAAGATGTGTCCATATCATCCTCCTCAGAACGGATAAACCTATTCAAAGAAAAATCTTAGCTGTATCCAAACCTTTGACAATGTTTTGTATAAACTCAAAATTAAACATCCGCAAGAAAAATAGGCAAGGATGTTAAACATCTGGAACATTGTTTTCCCATACAACTATAGCTTGAACTATAATTGATATATGATGCTAAATGAGCCCACTTAGGATCCAACACATACATGCAAACCAAAACTTGCAAGAATGACTCAAGAGCAAGATATGAAATACAAAAAGGTTTAGGGATTTTGAATGTTTTGGATGATAGAATGCATCCTCATCAGCCTATCTCTCAATTATCAGGCTGAAAAATTTAAAAAAAAAATGTGTATCGACCAAACAATATGCGTGATACACAATTTTTTGGTATCATGTGTGTTGATATTTTGAACTTTGACCATTACTAATCAACAAGTTGAACTCACAACTGGCCAATGTTGTTACCCCCCCCCCCCCCCCTGGGTGGAAAAACACAGAAAAAAAGAAAAGGAATAAAAAATAGGAGATAAGAACTCCTTCAATAATAGCATTTTCTCATTTTTCCTTTGCAGTTTGAGTTATAAATTTTGAGATGCTTGAAAATGCCAAACTTCAAAATCTTATTTGGTTGGACTGTTTAGGGGCAAGACATAATCAGGAATGCACAGATGAAAAGTATATTAGAATACTGGAAAATATCAGCTACTCCATGAAAGATTGAGGGGGGGGGGGAGGGGAAGTCAACATTTATAATGAAAATTCACAAGACATTGGTGTAATTACACAACCATGACACAGGGAAAAGAAAAAAGGCAATGTCCCATTGTCATGAATTTGTAGATACCATCAAAAGTAAGGGTTTTTTTGAAAAGTAGGTAAAATATCGTATTAATGATTCTATAAATCAGCATGTACAAGTAAACATCATGTATAGTGAGAAACTATACATGTAAAGATTAAAGTGTCACAAAATTAGCTCAACTAGCAGGCAGACTACTAAAATTCAGTTATACAAACAGTGTACTCAGCTGAAAAATAAAAAGGAAAAGGAAAGAAAATATGGTGAGATATATTTTGAATTGGTCTTGTGCTGCCAACTAAGAGCAAAGAGTTCACTGTCCTCAGAATTACTCGTTCCTTTGACATCATCTTGTTTTCCAAAGTGTTATACATTCAATTATTACATTTGGAAAGCAAATAAACATGAAAATTTGAAACAATATAACCAAGGGTTCTCATCAATGTACAACAAAACATGATGGGGGACCAAAATTGGCAATGCTTAATTGGTGTGACTGTGCGAGTATATGAATACCATCAAAAGTAAGTTTTGTGCATCCAAATGTATATTGTAAAGCAAATGAGCAAGAAAAGATAAAACAAAACAACCAAAGAATTCTGTACAACTTTGTGTTTCTTTGGATGAGTAAGCAGGGGATTTGCATCACTAATGCAAGGAGTTTCATGCTTGCTCAAGTCATCCTCCATCAATACCACATAGCTATAATCATTTTTATAATTTATATGCAAAACTATTTCTTGATTTTGTATCGTTGCTTCCATAAGTTGCATTATAACTAGCATCATTAATGATATGCCAACCAAATGCCAAATTGTAGAAATACTTCAACTCATGATGTATGCCTAGTCAATATGATGTTCCTAATTTTTATTTTAATTAAATAATTAGTTTAAATGGAAAATATATTATAATGCTTTTAAATGTAAACAAATTCTCTCAAAAAGAAAATTGAACAAAAAAAATCTCTGAAAAAGAAAGAATATGTAAATGCTTACTCATTATTGATGTATGTCCTACATGCATTTTATATGTAAATTTATTTTAAACTTTTGTAACTTTTAATCAATTTTTACATAAAAATTAACAATAACAAATTTAAAAACTAATTATTTCAGTAATAAACTACCAAGACAACCAGCATTTTTTATTGATAACAGAAATTTTATTTATAGAAATAAAGAATTGGTTACAAACAATAATGCAAAACATCCCATCAAAACATATGCTGGCAGTAACCCTAGATTTTATTCTCTCCCTTTTCCTAACATAAAGCTGCTATACATTATATATACCCAACTTGCACACAGAACAGGTGTTGTTTATTTATCCCTTCGTTTAGCCAATGCATCCGTCATTGCATTGGCTATTCTTGCTACCCAATTAAAACTGGAATGCAAATCCCTTTACAGCCTTTATCTCCCTCATGATGCTTCAGTATTGTCATTTCACTAAGCTATCACATCCTAGCCAGCCCAGCAGCAAGACAACATCAGTTCAACTAATAGATGATAGATCTATGAACAAATTGAAACCAAAAGTGACACAAAATAAGTTGTAACAACTGGAGTGTTTAATGATTGTATCACTTTTTACCAGTTAATGATGAAATCAATTTAAAATGCCATGTAATTAATAAAACAATCCATGTGGATACAGTAATGAATACAGAGGTAGTAAATCTTTAAACTTGTTTTCTCTCGGAGGAGAGGAATTTGCAAGAAAAACTTTTAAGGAGTTGGAAGAAAAATTCCAGGCCTTCGAAGAAAAGGGAGAATAATTTGTATCCTGAGACAGCTTGGTGTATTGTAAGGAGTGTTGATACTCAAAACAGACTGAGGTCATCTTAAGTTGAAAGGAATGGACTTGAAGAGGGTAGTTAGGTAGTCTTTGAGAAGAACACAGTCTTGGAGTTAGAAAGTATCAATGCTAACTCAATGAATCCAAAGGTGGAGAAGATCCCTAATGCAGTAAGATGTTTCATAAGTCTTCAGTTGGGCCTTTGCACAATCGTGGGGAGCTTCAGGGGGAATTATTACTTTGTGGAGAAATGAAGACTGAGAGTGTGAAGAAGAATTAATTGGGAACTTCTCGGTGCCAATAAAATTGAAGAGAAAGGAAGATGGGTGGGCTTGGGTGATAACTAATGTCTATGATCCCACCTCTTACAGGGAAAGGGAAGGTTTCTAGGAAGAACTAGCAGCCATTAGGGGTTTGTGGGATAGCCCTTGGTGTTTGGGTGGGGATTTCAATGTAATAAGATTCTTGAACGAGTCCAATAACCCTAGTCGTAGGATTACATCTAGCATGAGGAAGTTTAATCTCTTTGCGGAGAATTTTGCATTGAGGGACCTCCCTCTTCAGCAAGCAAATTTTACCCAGTCAAACTTCCAAGAAAACCCTACCTGTTGTCGATTGGATAGGTTCCTCTTTAAATGGATTGGGAAGCTGAATGGGGGATTTTAGGTGTTACAGCATTGCCGAGACCTATTTCAGATCATTGCCCAATATGGTTGTCTCAAGAAAGACTAGATGGAGGCCCGTGCCCTTTTAGGATTGAAAACATGTGGTTACTTCATCTAGAGTTTCTAGCTAAGGTAAAAGAATGGTGGGAAGTGGACCAAGTGGAATTCCGATGGAAGGGGTATAGGTTTTACAAGAAACTACAACTCTTGAAAGCTAGACTCAAGATTTGGAATAAAGAGGTTTTTGGTAGATTAGAGCAAAGGAAAGTGGAAATCAGTCAGAGAGTGCAGGAGCTAGATGGACTAGAAGCTGAAAGAAGGCTGGGGGAAGAGGGTAGGGTGGAAAGATGGAAGTTGAAACAGGAACTGGAAGATCTTAGGAAGGAGGAGATAAATTGGAGGCAAAAATCCAGGTGCAAATGGCTAAAGGAATGAGACATCAATACAAGGTTTTTTCATTCATTAGCAAATGGTAGGAGAAGGAAGAATTCTGTTTCAAAATTGGAGTGGGATGGGCAATTGCTGACAAGGGAAGATGATATAGCTCAAGCTTTGGTTAATCACTTCAAATTAGCGTATGACAACCCAGGGAGACCTAGTGAAAGCTTAGAGGACTTGGAGTGGAGGGTGGAAGATAGTGTCTTATTGGAATCTTTGGAAAAAAGATTTGAGGCCCAATAAGTGAGAAATGCAATCTTCTCCATGGATCGAGCTAAAGCTCCTGGGCCTGATGATTTTTCAATGGCCTTCTATCAAGATTGTTGGGAGATAATTAGAGAGGATTTGTTGGAGGTTTTTGAAGAGTTCTATGAGAGAGGCAATTTTAACTCGGGAGCAAATGCAACTTTTATTGCCTTGGTTCCTAAGAAGAAGGACGCTCTCCAACCAAAGGATTTCAGACCTATAAGCCTGGTGGGAAGCATGTATAAGATCATCTCTAAGGTCCTAGCGCTAAGATTAAAAAAGATCCTCCCGTCTCTAATCTCACCATATCAAGGGGCCTTTGTAGAAGGAAGACAAATTGTAGATCAAATACTTATTGCCAATGAATGTGTTGAGGTGAAGAGGAGGAGAAAAGAAAAGGGGTTGGTTTGCAAATTAGATCTTGAAAAGGCATATGACATGGTGGACTGGGATTTTTTACTAGAGGTTCTCAAGCGGAGAGGATTTGGGGAGAGATGGTGCAGTTGGGTAAAGGGATGCATTTCTTCATGTCATTTCTCAAAATTGTTGAATGGTGTAGCTAGGGGTTTCTTTCCTGCAAAGAGGGGTACTAGGCAAGGAGATCCATTGTCCCCATTCCTCTTTACCCTAGTAGTTGATGTGTTGAGTGCCATGATTTCGAGGGTCGATGCTAACAATTTGATAAGAGGTTGGAGGATTGGTAGGGAGGAGGTGGTTGTCACACACTTACAAATTGCAGATGACATCATCTTGTTTTGTGACGGGGAGGAAGGGGAATTATGGAACTTAAAGAGTCTAGTGCTTCAATTTGAAAGGAAGTCCAATCTTAAAGTTAACTAGGGAAAAAGTTGTGTGGCAGGGCTCAATTTAGGGGGAGAGGAGGTGGATTCCCTAGCTAGGATTTTGGGGTGTGAAGTGGGGAGCTGGCCTTTACAATATTTGGGGCTACCACTGGGAGGGAACCCAATGGTTGAAAGTTTTTGGTACCCTGTAATTGAAAGATTTTCCAAGAGGTTAGCAAATTGGAAGAAGAATTGCATCTCTTTAGAGGGTAGGATAACCTTAATCAAGTCAACCTTAGCCAACCTACCAATTTATTTCCTGTCTACCTTTAGAGTACCAATGAAAGTAGCTAACCAGTTAGAGAAGATAATGAGGGATTTCTTGTGGGAATCAGGGGATACTAAGAAGGATCACTTAGTGAAGTGGGAGGTGGTTTCTAGGAGTAGGGATGATGGAGGCCTTGGGTTAGGAAATATAAGATTAAGAAACACGGCTTTGCTGGGGAAATGGATTTGGAGACTACCGATGGAACAGGACAAACTTTGGTCTAGAGTGATTGTTAGTATTCATGGATTGGCAAATAATGGCTGGGATGCAGGACTCGACCCTAGGGCTTCTCAGTATTCTCCTTGGAAAGCTATTCAAGGTATTTTGCCTCTTATGCTTCCTTATTTCAAATATGATGTCTGCGCTGGAAATAAAGTCTTGTTTTGGGAAGATGTTTGGGTTGGTGAAAACTCCCTTAGAGATAGATTTCCTTCTATTTACTCCTTGTCTAAAAACAAAAGAAAAGTGATCTCTTCAGTGTTTTTTGATAACTCCTAGGATTTAGGCTTGAGAAGAGGTCTAAGGGATTCTGAAATGGGGATGGTTGATGATTTGATCACTCAATTAGGGGAAGTCTTTCTTGATCAGTCCTGTAGAGATAGCAGAATTTGGAAACCTTCCCCTTCTGGTTAATTCAATTGCTCTTCTTTCTATAACATTTTGCTTTAGACCTCTAACCTTGTAGGGAACTTTCCTTCAAAGGAGGTGTGGGGTAGCCCTGTACTCCCTAAAATTCAAGCCTTTTGTTGGGAAGTGGTACTCAAAAAAATCAACACCTTGGATTTATTGCAAAAAAAGAGACCAAATATGTGCCTCTCCCCCCATGTTTGTTGTCTCTGTTTGGGTTTTGGTGAGACAATTTCACATTTACTAATCTCATGTTCCTTTGTGTTCTTTATTTGTTCTTGGTTCTCTTCTCTCTTTGGCTGCAGGTGGACTCCCTCCTCAAGCGTGGTGAACCTCTTTGATCCAGCTTTTTACAGGCAACCAACGGTTCGTGGAAGGATTATGTGGAGAGCCACTAGAGCTGTTGTATTGTGGTCAATGTGGGAGGAAAGAAACAATAGGATCTTCAAAGGCAGTTGTAGATCCAAGGAAGAGGTTGTGGAAGGAATAACTACTAAGGTTATCCATCGGTTGAAATCCTGTGATCTTTTTAAGGATTTCTCAGTTGAAGACATTTATAGAAGTTGGGGTATTGTGGCAACTACTACTACTTCCAAAGCTATGATACAGGAAGTTTGGTCCCCACCAGCACAACAAAGGGTCAAATTGAACTTTGATGGAAGCTCTATAGGTAATCCAGGCCCATCTGGTATAGGAAGTGTTTTCAGAGATAACGAAGGCAAGATAATGGCTTTGTTTTCAGGTCCAATAGGAGTTGGAGATTCCTTAAGAGTGGAAATCTTGGCACTACATCAAGGTGTAAAACTGGCCAAACAATTGGGGCTACAACAGATTGAGATAGAAGGAGACTCCAAGTTGGTAATTGGGTGTGGATGCAATCAGGGCAGCTGGGAATTTGGCAATATGGACAGCTGATAAGGGAAATTCTTAGCATAACAAGGGAGGTGGGTGTTTGGTTCAAGTGGGTAAGGAGATCAGCAAATGGTTTTGCTGATGCCCTAGCAAAACAAGGGACTGTAAGGGAGAATCTTTATTGAGCAGTGCTGTAATATTTGATGTTTATTGGATCAACCTTTTCTGATAAGGGTTGAATTCTGTATTTCAGTTTAACTTATCTCTAATGAAAGTTATCGTTTCTGATAAAAAATAATAATAAGTCAGATAAACCACTGAACTGTTAAGGTGTCAAAAGCAAGGATCGTAATTTCGGGACCCCTCTTTTTTTAATAAAAAATATACTTAACATCCCCAAAAACCAATTTTTGAAAAAAAAAACTAAAAAAATAAACGCGGATGGTTTTTAGTACCAATATGCCTCTGCCAATACACAGGGGCGTATTGATACTTTGAACCATGGTCAAAAGTTTTTGCCAGATTGAAAGTGGGATTATTTGGGACCAGGCCCATTAAGATAGTGAAACAAAAAGTCAGAGAAGCAAAGAGGCTTGTGTTCAAGACTCCAGAAAAGCTGAATAAACGGGTAATCTGTTGAGAGGTTGATAGTCGTGTTGTTGGTTTGTGTAGGTTATTTAGTATAACTTGGAGGGCTGACTTTTAAGTATGTTGTCTTCAAAGGTTATTTGTGTGTTCTATTTGGGGTGTTTCATTCTTTGTTGGGGATTTGGAAAGCTTGTTTTAGAAAAGAAAAGATGGTTTTGAGGTTTTTTCTTTTCTTTTGCATGTAGGTGATATCTCATCACCTCTCTTGTACTCTTCTTTCTTATTTCTTAATAATCTTTCTTTTTTATTTATTACCAAAAAAAATCAATTTAAAATGCCAGTTTTCCAGTAATCAGTTCTTTGAAAAAATGTTTCAAAATGAAGAATCTGCAAGGCACCCAATAAATGAGCAATTAATTAAACTGATAACATAATCAAACCTGTAGCCCTCTCTGAGAGTGTCCTGATCAGTTTTAACAGGCAATTTTTCGTGCACATTTCTTCCTTTCCCATAGAAGTCAACTGAGAATTACACAAGCAATTGTTGAAATAAACTCCAACTGGCACTGAATTTCATGTATCTTTTAAAGGAAATAATAAGAAAATAAATAATATGCAACAATCTCCATGCAATTCTCGACATTAATCTAAAAATTTACAAAAAAAAAAAAAAACTGTGGATTTTCTTCAAGTACATCAACTTGACACAAAGAATGAAAGACATCAAAGAAATTTCAGAAAAAAAGAAATGTCTTGTTGGCAGAAAAACGGTGCATGTTCTATAGAAGAAGATGCAATTCCAATTAAATAGTATCCATCAATGTTTTAAAACGCGGAGGTGTGACGCGAGGCGTTCCACTACCTAGAGGCGTGAGGCATAGTTCAGAACGCAAGAGGCGTAAGCCTCCCGAACACAAGCCTCCTTAAGAGGAGGGGGGTTAGGAGGAGGATGAAGAGGAAGGGGGGATCTCATTTTTTCTTTCCCCTTATCTTTTCTTCCCTTCCCTTTCCTTTCCTTTCCTTTTTTTTTCTTTTTTCTTTTTTCTTTTTTTTTTTGTCTTTTTATATCAGATGTGCATGAGGCGCATGAGGTGTACGCCTCTAGCACACCTCATGAAAAAAGCGCAAGAGGCGTATGCCTTAGAAGTGTCAGCGCCTCTGGCATACGCCTCAGGACGTTTTGGGAGCGCCTCGCCTAGAGGCGCGCCTCCAGGCGTACGCCTCCCACGCCTTTTAAAACACTGGTATCCATTACTTGTCTTATACTTGTGTTCTGGAAATTCCACAATGTAGATGATCATCTTCCCATTGAAGACTGTTTCTCTATCTTGATGTTATAGTTTTATATAGGAAGACAATAATTCTTTATTTTTTATGGGAGTTGTGTGGGCAATCCGAGCCCCTCAGGCATAGGAGAGGTCATTAGGGACGAGGAAGGAAACACCATAGCCTTATACTCGGGACCAGCTGAACAAGGTGATGTGATTAGATCAGAGCTATTGGCTGCAGCATATGGGGTTGAGAAGGATAAAGATTTGGGTATTAATAGACTGATCATTGAGAGTGATTCAAGAACTGTTGTGAACTGGCTGAAGATGGGGAGGGGTGACATGGCATCTAAGAAATGAATTCAGACAATTTAAATGGCTATCAAGAAATATGACAGTCCAAGTTAAATGGGTTATGAGAACTGCCAACAGTCTGGCAGACGGTCTAGCTAAGCAAGGGGTACAAAAAAACTTATTTGTATTGGGCTCACTTGTAATTCTTAGGTTGGGTCAGCTTTTCTGAACCTGTATTTTTTTTTTATTTTTTCCACAACCTCTTGTTGTAATTCTTCTTTATATTATTAATGAAATCATTTCTGTGTTGCTGGTCAAAAAAGTCATCATTTTTTATAGCAGATTTTTTTCTCAAAACTGGTAGAAAATATTTTATCAATAACAAGAAAACACCCCGATCCACAAAAACCACTAACTAAATGGTTGAGTAGTAGGGTCTGATCCAAATGTAAGGCACTATAATGGAAATACTTTGTACATATTTTCTTTCTTTCTAATAAAACAATAAAGTTTCAGTTACCAATTGAAAAAACAAAGACAACTAAAACACAAGAAAACAACAAATACAACCCCAAGCAAAACAAAAAACACATAATGGCATGACAAAGATCCCCAAACTAACTAGGTCTAGAGATCCCTTATTTCATGAGATCATCAGCAATAACATTTGCAGAAGAAAATGAGGCATCCAGCCTACATACTGAGGAGCAACACAATCCTCAGTCGTCCTCTACATTGATAGTCCTGTAGCCAAGATTATCTAACAGTATCATCCCCAGAATCTCCCTCTTCAGGTGGACGAGAGAAGCAAGAGAACATTTTTCCTGAACTATCTCCCTAGACAATACCAATCCCCAACTGTCCTGAGTAGCCCAGTGGGTAACTGCAAAAGTTAGGCTTGATATGGTTCACCTGGGAGAAGCCCAAAACCATTTGAGAGGGGGAAATTTTGGTGATCTAGAACCTGCCCCTCATAATTCAATATACAGGGCTACATCAAAATATCCTTTATGGACACTCAGCATACCACACACTAAGTGGCAATCAAATCAATCATCACCTAAGTTGAATTAGCTCCTGTCATGAAAACTACTGGAGTTCTTCAACCTTGGTCACATGGAAAGACAGCCAAGAAGACACATCACCAGATGGAATCACCCTTTTTACTAAAAGGGAAGCTTTGCTAAACACATCACCACTGGCTCTAAGTATGTCTCAAAAACACCATTCTATATCTTTTTAGACGTTTTCATCCATAAATAATTTCTACTAGTATGAAGTTGCGTAGAACTTACCAAACAGGACATAACAATAAGGTTCTATAACCACCATGTTTTGGGTCTTTCAAATTTATCCTCTTTGATCCAGCTGCAAAAGGTATCCATTTGTCCGAAGTCGAATTAAATCCAGTTAAGGGCGATCCAAATTTTTTATTTCTTTTGAAGGGTTACACAACAGGGGTAGCCCATCCCCCAACCCATAACACCCCCCACCCCCACCCAACCAGGTGCAGGCGGGATTTGATCCCAAGTCTCCGCTACGACCAACAGGAGACCTTACCAACCAGCTGGTTGGCACCTTGCAAGGGCGACCCAAATTTGATCATTTTACAATTGAATCAAATATGGATCCACCCCTATCCAAGTCAATCCAATTTAAATCTATATGTTTACATATACTTATTTATATTGTTAAAGTAAAACTGGTTTGAATTTTGTGTTTTTATAAAAGAGTCATTAGTTCAAGTTTCAAACAAGTTAGTTTCAATTCATTTTGTTCATGATATACAATAACAAAGTTTTTTTTTTTTTTTGAAAAAGGTAAGGTAATTTTATTAATATAGAGAAGGATACAATAGGCCCCCGGAAAGAAGGCAGGCCCAAGAACCAGATTACATTACAGCTCAAGGAGATTTCCAGAGTTCAGCTGGGTTCCAATCTCCCTGTTTTGGAAACCATTTACAGAAGCAATCCAGGAAACCACTTTTCCAAAGGAATTAGAGATGAGGCTGTCTATTCCTTTGGCCTTGTCCTGGAACACTGTTGTTTCTCTCCTCCCAGATGGTACTAATCACTGCTGCAGGAATTGATCTCCAAACACTTTTGGCCAACTTGGAAAGTCTTAAACAGTCCCAGCACCACATCAGACCCAGCACAGACTTTGGCATGACCCAGGGCACTCCTACCAAGGAAAGATGGTGATTCCATAAAGAAATTGAAACAGAACAATGGAGGAACAAGTGATTGTTATCCTCTTCCTGTTGACCACATAACACACAATTCAAGTCTTGAATTTGCACTCCTCTCCTCAGCAGGTCTTTCTTGGTGAGGCACCAATCCAGGACAGCAGCCCAAACAAGGGCATGTACTTTGCTAGGAGCTGTCGCATTCCAAACAATAGCAGCTGGAAAAACAGGTCTGTTATCTCCTTCCAAAACTTTGGCAAAGGACCTCACAGGAAAGAAACCGTCTGCACTCCAGATCCAGCTCCATCTATCATCTTCCAACAGGTTTATGATCTGATTTGATAGCAGCTCAAATAACTCCCTTACTTGATTAATTTCCCAATCCTGAAAGTTTCTTCTAAATGAGGGGCTCCAAATGATGGAATTGTTTGAAACTTCATAGCACTCAGCCACCAAAGCATCTTGATTATAAGCCAAGCAAAATAACTGAGGAAACAACTGCGCCAAAGGCCTTTCTGCACACCAAATATCTTTCCAGAAATTTAAATGCTGACCGTTTCCCACCTTCTGAACCAGACCCCTATTCAGCAGTGGATACAAATCCATGATCTTCTTCCACAAAGAACACCCTAGGGAGTCACCTCTGTCTGTATCATATTTAGCTGCTATCAGCCTCCTCCACCAACTCTCTCTCTCTGTCCAAACCTCCAGATCCATTTTCCAAGGAGCGCTTCATTAAATATCTTCAGTTTTCTAATCCCCAGACCCCCTTTTCCTTTGGGGAAACAAATTTGGTCCCAATTGACCAGGTTTATTCTTTTTTCCTCATCCCAACCCTTCCATAGGAAATCTCTCTGGATTTTTTCCAGCCTATGGGCTACTTTTAATGGAATAGGGAAGAGAGAGAAAATAAGAGGCCAGGTTTGAGGGGGAGCTTTTGAGGAGAGTGATCCTGCCTCCCAAAGTTAAATATTTGGATTTCCAAGAAGCTAGTTTTCTTTCCAGCCTTTCAACCACCAGATCCCAAATCAAAGAAGAAGTACACTTGGCTCCTAGAGGCAAGCCAAGGTATATAGTAGGCAAAAAACCAATCTGACAGGCCAGGACCTCAGCTAGAGAATCAAGAACCTCAATCCTGCCCACTGGAATTAGTCTACTCTTAGACCAATTTACTTTTAGCCCTGTTACCACTTCAAACCAGCTTAAAACCCCTAGGAAAATTCCAAGTTGATCTAATTCAGCATCAATGAAGCAAAGTGTGTCATCTGCAAACTGGAGCAACTGGACTTTCTCACCCCCCCCCCTGGACAAGCTTCAAAAAACCTTTCCACAAGCCCAATTCACCCACTTTGTTTGCAAACATAATTAATATTTCCATCACACAGATGAACAAAAGTGGTGAAAGGGGATCCCCTTGTCTAAGGCCTTGGAACTTTTGAAGAAACCTGTTGATTGACCATTCACTAAAACTGAAAATTTTGGAGAAGTAGTGCATACCTTCGTCCAATTTCTCCATTTCTGACCAAAGCTCATGCTCTCCAAGACAAAGTCCAACACCTTCCAGTTCACATGGTCGTAGGCTTTCTCCAAGTCTAGCTTACAAAGCAACCCCGGCCTGCCCTCCCTCTTCCTTGAGTCTATCAGTTCATTAGCTACCAAAATACTATCTAGCATTTGCCTGTTGGGCACAAAAGCAAACTGGTTTTTTGAAATTACTGAGTCAAGAACTTTCTTAAGTCTTTCAGCCAGGGCCTTGGCCAAGATCTTGTAGCAACTATTCAATAAACTAATTGGCCAAAAATCCTTAATCTTTGTTGCCCCCTCTACCTTGGGAATTAGAGAGATGAATGTTGCATTCAGACTTCTCTACAGAGCAGCATTGCGATGAAAATCCTGAAAAACCTTCACCAAATCACCCTTTACCACCTCCCAGCACTTCTTGTAGAATAAGCTCGTTAAGCGATCCAGCTCTGGAGATTTGTCGACTTCCATATTTTTAATCACTTGCAACACTTCCTTCTCTGAGAAAGGGGCTTCTAGATCCCTTTGTTGTGCCTCTGAAAGTCTTTTAAAAGCCAGATTGCTTGGAAGATGTCTTCTTTTCCAATTTTCTTTAAATAAGTCTAAAAAGTACCTTGTGGCAATTCTTTTCATGTCTGTCCAAGTTTCTCCCACCTCCCCATCTAATACCAATCTCTCTAACTGATTAAATCTTTGCCTTGCATTTGCCATCTTGTGGAAGTAACTAGAGTTTCTGTCTCCCTTTTTTAGCCACTTTACTTTAGCTCTTTGCCTCCATTTCAATTCATCTTTATAGGCTAGTTTATCTAACTTCAGTTTAGCTTCTGCCCTCTTTTTTTTATCCCCTTCTGACAAAGGACCCCCCTCTTCCGCTAAATCCAATTCCTTGATAGTTTCTAAACATAACCTCTTGTCAAGCTCCACCTCATTTTTGGAATCGTGTTTCCATAGTTTCAGAAAATCTTTAATGAGGCTGAGTTTTTTTGCAAAAACAAAAGAGCTTGTTCCTTCAATTTGAATTTCTGACCATTTGGAAGTAAGCAAATGGACCAGCCCCTCTTCTTCAAACCAAGCATTTTCAAGCTTGAAGGGAGCTTCCCTTGTCTTTTGAAATCCACACACCAGCTGAATAGGAGAGTGATCAGAAACTGGACTAGGAAGGGCAATCTGTTTTAGATTTTGACAAGCCTCCTCCCATCCAGAAGAGATCAAGAATCTGTCCAACTTTTCCAAAATTGGATTCTCCTGATTGTTTGTCCAAGTAAACTGGGCCCCAACAAGCGGGAGATCAACAAATTCAAATTGATTGACAAAATCTGCAAATCTCCTCATGTCCCTTGATCTACGGGTTCCTCCCTTCTTATCCTCCAAAAATCTCTCCACATTAAAGTCCCCTCCGATCACCCACAGTAAAGAAGTTCCCCCCTCTGGTTGCCAACAAGTCCTCCCGCAATCTCTCTTTCTCTAAATTTACAGTTAGTTCATTTTATTAATAATATATAATGTTTTAATCATTTTGAATGTAATTATTAATGCTATTCAATATCTGATTGCGATCCAATTTCAATTTGAATCCAATATACATACAATGGATAAGATTTGATTGAACTGAAATCTGAATATAAATTAATCAAATTTGGATCTACCTATATCCAATTTGATCTGATCCATTTGCATCCCTAGTAATGTACCCAACCAAGATTTGGAATAGTAATTTTTTCTTTGTAGAATCATCATCCTTGCATTGACATGGGAATGTAATCTTTTTTATAGTAAAATAAAAATTCACTTATAAAAAAGAGTTTTTTAATTGTTATGTTAAGGAAAAGAGCTATGCAAGTAGTAAAAATCCTGCAGGACTCAAAACAAAAGAAAATCAGAAAGATGCAAAATGCAGGAAGCAGCAACATAAAAAGATCAACCCCCCACAGGCCGTACCTCTATGCCAGATGCTATACAAAAAAAGAAAAACAAATCCATACTCAACCTCACCTTCACAATGCCCCACCCCCAGAAAACAAAAACAAAATATACTCGCCACAAGATGATAGGGGAGATTGTTTGGTGGTGTAATGATAAAATATCAGTCTGGCAAGTGGAGAATGCAGGTTCAAGTCTGAAAGTGACCATTTTGTGCCAAAATAAAAAATAAAAAAAAAATAAAGTCAAAAGTTAGGTCCATAGCCATTTCACAGTAGCCCCAAGACCCTGGATAACCAGGACCAACATTGGGTAATGGCCCTTTTACCAACCACTAGACAAAGTCATCCTTTTCACAAATTTTACCTTTGATAGAAAATACAAAAATAAATAACATTCAAACATTTCATTTTGTAAACAATAAAGTAAAACATCAATACAGTTACTGACATATGACTTTTTTTTTATTTCTATTACTGACATATGAATAACAAGAGGTAAAATGTGTATGGATTATGTGTAGTCCCCTTCCATCCTTGGTGAAGGAGATTGTTCATCACCCCTCAGCTTTGGGACACCAGAATACTTCAGATAAAGAGCTCACTGTCTGTATTATTCGTTTTATCCAAATTCTACCTCATTAAACTAAGGAAATCTACTTAGGGGTGCAAGTCGGATGGGCTCGGATTAGGATTTTGTCAAAATTTGAGTGGACCCATGTTAGGAACTTAGGAAGCTGCCTAACTCAGGGGAATTTCAAGGGTAACCTCCGGAATATGAGAGAGAGAGAGTTAGGTAATTATCTGCACTATCTCCCAAGAGCTTAAACTGAGGCATTATATATTCTTATTACAATGGTCCAGTTGTAACTAACTCTGAGCGCAGTTGCATATCCAGTGCTGATGAGGACCCTTAGTGTAAAACCTGTCATAGCATGGGAAGCTGGCCAACTTGGAGGTGGCTTAGCCCCTTGGGTCTGGGTCGTGGGTGCACTCTTAACAATAGTCCTCACCTGGAGATCAATCTGGATATTCTTAGTGTAGCTGCTCAAATGACTCCCAAGTTGCATCCTCAGAAGGAAGGTCAGACTAGATCACCAAGGCTTCCTTTGTGATCTTATTATTTCTTTTAGTCCAACGAAAGTCTATTATCTTGTGCAGCATCACACAGCAACTTCCCATCATCAGAAAAATTCAGCAAAGTAGATCTGCAAATCATATCTCCAGCAATGAACTTCTTAAGCAAAGAAACATGGAAAATCAGATGGAGCTTTGAATGTGAAGGGAGCCCTAGCCTATAAGCAACCTGCCCAACCCTCTCCAATATAAAAAAAAGGCCCAAATAACGGTGAGTGAGCCTGTGCCAAGCCCTTCTGCAAATGTGACTTTCCAGTAAAGCTGCAGACAAAGAAAAAACAAGGTCTCCCACCTGGAAACTGACTTCCTTGTGTTTCTTGTCATAATTAAACATGAATTGCTGGGCTCACACTAGGTTACATTTTAGCTCTTGTAGAATCTGATCTCGTTGCCTAAGGTGTTCATCCACTGGAGCAACTAAAGTGGAGCCCTTCTCATATGAGAGGATGGCTAGAGGGTCTTATCCATAAAGAGCTCAGAAAGGAGTCATCCCCGCTAAAGAGTGGAATGTGGTATTGTACCATGTTTCCGCACATGGAAGCTACTTAACCCACTATTTAAGGTGTTCTCAGAAGAAAAACACCTTAAATATGTTACAAGACGTCTGTTTACCACCTCAATCCACCCATCTGACTGGGGATGGTAAGTGGTAACTAGTAGACTGAATCAAGCAGGTGCCCTGTTGCAGTCAGAAGAGCTTGGCCCAGAACCACATCCTACCAGACATGGTGATGCGTGGGATACTATGGAGTTTCAACACCTGTTTCACAAAAACCTCTGCCACGGTGCCGCCATAGCTGTAGTGTACAGGTGGGGTAAGGCAGAAAAATGAGCATACTTCGAAGGTCGGTTAACCATCACCAAGATGCCCGTTTTGTCAGCCAATGGAGCAGCCAGAAACAAAGTCCATTAATAATTTTTTTTCATCAATAAGTCCATTGATAAATCTTCCTAAACTTGAATCAATATAGGAAGAGGATGAAGGACTCCCGCTAGTAGTTGAGTAACATACTTCTGCCACTGACATATCCCACCAGATGCCACATACTTCTTGATCAGCTCCACCTGCTAATCCAACAAAAATTTGAGGTTCCTCTAGTCTGATAAGATAGTAAATCAATGACTAATGAGATAAGAGTGCTACTTTTGGATTCCGGGCAATAGCCATCAGTTCCTTCTTGTATACAGACTTAGACTTGGCTTGTTGGGATAAGGCCTTGCTACAATAGGCTAGTGGGATGCCTTTTTGCATCAATGACCCCACACCAAACCCAAAAGCATCTGATTTAATAACACAAGCAGTTCGTCGATAAATGGAATAGGAAACCTGTCTCTTATGATGATTTTGTTTAGGGCCCAATAATCAATGAAAAAACACCAAGACTCATCCTTCGTTTGCCAAAAGAATCAGGGAAGCAAAAGGGATGTTACTAGGTTGGATCATCCCCTTATCCAATAGTTCTTGGACTTGTCATTCAATTTATTGTTTCTGGTAATGGGCGTATCAGTACGGCTGGCAGTTGGTGGGCTTGATCTCAGGCAAGAGAGGTTGGTATCCAATGGTCTTGGGACCTAACCGATGGTTTTAACAGAGACCCTCTGACTGTTTTTAAACCAGCTGGTATTCAATCAATAGCTCTTGAACCTTCTATAGGTGGTCCATCAGTTCCCTGGAGGCCTCATTTATTGATAGAGTTGGGCACATTTGCTGCAGCCCCAGTAGCATTAGTGTGGGCTGGTAATTGGCCTTATAAAGTGAAGTCAAACTAATCTGCCTTATATTATCAGGGATTAACACTTGCAAGTGGGCTTCTTCTCCTTCCACCATCGTGAGACGACTCCAATCACATCATAGCACAGGTCTGAGAAGTCTTAGCCACTGTATGTCGAGCACCAAGTCAGCCCCACTAAATTCAAGTGGGTATAAGTCCACAATAAACTGGGAAGTTTGGATTCTCAGGTTAAGCCCTTTGCAAATACCCTCACAACATAGATGGTTCCCATCTGCCACATGAAACATAAATAAGGAAATGGGTTGAATTGCTAAGCCCATTTGTTTCACCAAAGAACAATTAATAGAGTTCAATGTGCTCCCACTATCCACCAAGGCCAACACTGGCCTCCCTTGCATTACCTTTAACCCTCATGGCTTCGAAGAAAGTAAGCCCTATTAAAGCTTGCAGTGATATCCCAAGAGTTTCTAGAGTGTGCTCCAACCCAAATTCATAGTCAGGCCTGTCAGGGCTAGATGGACCTGTCTCCTCATAATACAAATACTTGTCAGGTCCATTGGTTTACAATACAAATACTTGTAGGGCCTTACATCAATGGTCAGGCCCAAATTTTTCAGGGCAATTATAACACAGACTATGGTAGCAGCAGACCTACATTTCGGGCCAATTAAGCTTCTTGATGAGTAGAGCGCACTAGACCTTGGTAGGGGTTGGACCACTAATTATAGGTGGACCAGGTTTATCCAATATGTTATAGTGGATTTGGACTCAGTATGAAGCTTGATTTCAACAACTTATGAACTCGCCAAACTCAGTCAAGTTTCTCTTCATGCAACCTCACAACTTCACAAGGCCAACTACCACCATGCACCTAAGAAGTTTCTTGAGGTCTTCCATTAATAGCTAAATGATGCACTTCACCCTTCTTCCCCAGATCTTTCTCTCAACTTTGCAAATCTAAACATTCTTCATTTAAATGCACCAATAGAGACTTGCCACATAATGCAAATGATTTAGCCTCTTCATTTTCGTTCCTACAACCATCACTCAACAAGGAAGCTTCAATGGAGGACGCTAACCATACATTGACAAAAAACCCATTCAGGCACACCTCCACTTTTTTGGGAAAATATTCAGGTCTTACACCAAACACCCTAATCGCAGCATAATGAAGATTGTCTACGAAAGCTTCTTCCAAACAACCCCAACACATTGTTTTAAAAGTGTAAGGTGCAAGCACCACTTCAAGATTAACACTTGACCATCACTAGTGTAGACTGTTTCAGTGGTTATCTCCAAGTAAATGCACTTACCTGGGTAAGTGTTTCCCAAGAAAGATTCTTTTATTTCCCATGTAAATAAGGCAATGACCATTTTGGCCATAAAAATCCATTATTAAAAGGGTATTTTTGTCCCATTCAAGTGTTGGCAACTTTCCCCCCAAGTGGGAAAGTTATTTACCCACCTAGGAGAAGTGATACCTAGGAAAATAAACTTTCCCTGATCCCCACATAAATCTGAAAAAAGAATATGGGTTTCTTGGTCAATGGGAAAATCCCATTGACCAACTTTCCCCCCTCTCAAAATCCGAAAAAAGAATGCCTCTCAAGTGTAAGCTAGTGGATTTGGCATTTGTTGTCTAACTCCAAAAGTCTAAGGAGAATGGCCATGGAAGCAATGTTGGTAATTGCAAAGAAAGAGAAAGAGAGGGGAAAAGGAGGAGAGAGAGAATATGGGTCTCCCTCCCCTAATGGGTCTAATAGATGTGCTATTATTTATTAATGGGTCCGCCTATGAGTATGGGGCCCCTATTTATAATGATTTTGGGATTCCCGAATTCTAGAATCTTCTTGTATTTTGTTCTTGCCTATTTTACCCTTTAATTGGTATTCTAGAAAGTTCTAGCACTTGAGTTGATGCAAATAGGTCTATTTAAGTGAACAATTGATTTAAACTGCCCCGTTCTAACTCGGGTTTATGTCAGGTTAACTAGATTAACATACTGATATAAATCCACTGTCTTTCACTGAGAGCTCCTCAGCAATATCTAGAAGTGCTCTGATCTGTCAAAGGGGGTAACTATATTTGGCAATTTTAAGCTGAAATGTACACAAATATCCTCTCCCACCCTCCACCAATCTCTTACATCTTGTTTACTATAAACCATAAACCTATCCTCTCAACTCCCTTTACCTCTGTGAACCACCAACTTACCCAAACCATTGCTAGTTGCACAGATCATTCGCTCCCCTTCAGTCATACCTGTTTTGGCTGACATATCTTCTGTGTGCTTAGTCATGAATGAAACCCTGTTTTTGTTTTCTTTACCTTGAAAAACTCCTGGAGAGTTTTGGAAATCTCTCCCCACCCTGAAATTTTCATGCCTTCAGGAAAATAAAGCAACCGTTTACTCTTTTGCCCAAAGAACTTGTACAATGCTAAGTACCTTCCATTTTTGTTCCCCTTCCTCTCAGCCTAATATCTATCTTCTATTCCCTTCATCATTCAAGCTCTTTCACTCAACATTCTGCCTTGCTGAAATAGCACCATCAGTCCAGTTTTTGAACCATCCGATTGCTTCTCCAGCCAACATTACAATAGCCCTTTCATTTCCCAAATCCTTAAAATATCCATTCCCTTGAACTTTGTCTTCCCAAAGACATTTTTTTTTTTTTGCTTCAATATTCAGACCTTCTCCAAACATCAGATGTCATGGTTGCTATATTCATGGAGCATCTACCCATGTCTCTGATTCTAGCGGTGGATGTATAGAATTCACATATGAACTAGCATAAAATTTTGCCCAATACTCTTCATACTGCATTGCAGTTTACATCCTCTGGTCTATCTAACAAATCACACCCTTCCACTTGATCATTGTGCATGTACGAAATATGTTTTTTGATAAATGCATGTAGGAAATATGTTGATAGGCAGATGAGTCACCTCCCAGCAAAAAGGTAACACCATGTTGGGGAAAGAGGTATCTTCTATTCCCTTTGCAATTCCCTAAATTCATGCTTTTTAACTTGTGCTTTCTGAGCTACTCACAATTCCCTAATTCATGTTTGATTGATCATTAAAAAAAAAAAAAACTTGTCATGTTTGCCACTATTGTACCAAAATAGACTGTTTAAAACAAGAGATTAAAGAAAAAGAATTACTGACAGTAGCATCAATCGAAGTCCATTGAATTAGGAACATGAATATCAAAGAATACAACTACCAAATGGGGCCGCTGAGTTCACAAGGTGTGTTCACATTTATATACTCAACTTCCCCTCAAAATGGGGGGACAAAGAAATAAAAAATAAGGATGGGAAAGGATTCGCTGGACAGTGTAACCTTCTACATCAAAGGGGAATCCTAGTTGTGAAAGGCTAAATGGTTTGGCTTGACGCGTTCAAACTGTCTTAAGGCTTTTGAAGTATTGGCCAACCACGTAACACGAATTCAACAGAAATGAATTAATTAGCTAAATTTTAACATGAATTGAATGTCTCTCATTAAGAAAATGATTGACAACGAATTCGACAGAAGAAGATACAATCAAGATAAAACTGAAAGATGGAAGGTTATCTCACTGTAATCCTTTAAAAACTTCTTGTGACGGTCGTATGCGTTGAGTCCTCGAATGTGGTCCTGATATTGTCTGTAAACATCAAATTTAAGTAAATAAACCAAAGAAGAATGGGATCCAGAAATCAAGATAGATAGAAACTTACTGTTTTCTTTCTTCCTTCTCGAAGATCGTCGATTTGGTTGACCTAAACGACCCCATGTTTGCTCTGTTAAAAAGAAGCCCTAAGCTTTCATCTGAACCATGTTTGCGCGTGACAGTTAACACGAACGATGTCGATGCGGGAAAGGAAGACGAGAGGTTCCCTTCGCCGGAGGAGTCCGATCTGTTCTCACAAAGCGCACCTCACACGGACCTCGTAGTAACGTGGCATTTCCAGAAATTTTCTCGGCTGTCGGCCTCCAACAGCTAAAGTTTTTCCCAATTTTCATAACATTCCACTTCATCAGCTTTCCACGTTCTCAATACAATTTCTGTCTATCAAAATTTTGTAAAAGCGGAGGTATCAAATTTTGGGTGATGTGCCAACATTTAATCGGTTCCATTTAATAATATGAATTTGCCACTTGGTGTGTAAGGTGTCAATCAGCTGGTTGGTAATATTTTCAACAGGGTCAAAAAAAGAAATTTCAATTGAATCGGTATATGTACATGTTTATTAATGACCTGTGGGTCGTTTTATTTTAGCAATCTTTTAGTTGCACTGTAGGGAATAAATACGATTTTAAAGACAATGATCAACGGATACGATTCAATCCTCTTTCTCTTTGCGATTTTTCAGATTCATAATTTTACAATTTTTTTATTTAAAAATTAAACAATTATCGATAAATTATATTCTGTCTTTTTTATTATATTTATAATAGAAGAAAAACAAGAATCCAAAAGGAAGAAATGAGATGGGTACAATAACAAGATCGACCAGCTCCGAAGGTGCAGGGAGAAGAGAGGAAGGACACAAATGTAAAATTGAGGAATGATGAGGAGGATGATGTTTCAGCGAATAAATGTAAAATTGAGTCTTGAGTTCTGACATAAATGAATAGTCATTATTATTATTTGTTTTCTTACAAATAAAAAGGCATTAACGATAGAGTTAATTGCACATTTAGTGGTGAATACGTGTCATGTTTGGGGAGAAATCAAACGGCTTCGGCTGTTTTATGTGGACCTGGCAAAAAGTTGATCCAATTGACCCAATCCGAAAAAACTGGGTTGGGTCATAGATCAACCCGCTGACCCATTTGTCAAGTTTAATCAAGATTATTTATATATTGTTAGAAGTTTTAATTCTTTAATTTTTTCTATTTAGTTTTTATTTTTTATTGTTTACTCTTTAAATTGTTAAGTGTTCAAGTTTTTTATTTTATATTTGAAATTTTAAGGTTAATTCTTTTAATTTTAATATTTTTCATTATTTTTTAAAATTCAATTATTTTTGTGGATGACCCGAATTGATCCATGGGTCAACCCTAATCCGAACATTTAGGATTAGGGTCTAGCATTTGACAACCCGACCCGGAATCAACCCAAAATACCTTGGCCCAACTCAAATCTGACCCACCCAACCCAATTGCCAGGTCTTGTTTTATGCAAACAGTCAAAATTTATCCATATAATCCCATCTACACCTCAGTTGGGGGTTTATGGCACTAATTTAACCACATCTAACGACATGTATGATGTATGGCACTTCTACATTATCATATGAATAAACTATACTTTAAATTCAGTGTGTTTGGACTGTAAGAAATTTTCTCTTCGTGTCCATCAATATTTTAACACATCAAGAGTTGCTGAGTTGTATTAAATTTAGGATAAATTTCTTAAACTACTAATTGATTAATGTATTTTTACTGTTTGAAAATTTGAAAATTAACTGACGCTATCCTACTGTTTATGACAATTGTCAAAGTCTGACTGGTGTTGATAAACATAGACGGAAAGTCTAAAATATCCGTTTTACCCTTTAACTCAAACGACAGTTGAACGGGACCCTCTATGACTACGACTCTACGAGAAGTACTCCGGAGTTGGCCTCCTCAATTCCTTTCGGAAGGAGAAAACAAAACCAAGCCAAACGCCAAATTTAAGAAGCTTTTCTACTGAATAAAAAACTCCAAAGCCCACAAATAATACAAATCATCTCCATTAACGCTTAACTGAAATCATAAGAAAATAAATATATGTATGATTTCTATGCATTTTATCTCTAGATTAATTGTAGATAGGACAAGTTACAGGCAGCATCCGACAGATCTCACACACTGGTGAAAGATAAAGCTTGGAGGTTTTGAAAAAAAAAAAAAAAGAGGGCAAGGTGAGAAGAAAACTCGCCATTGCCAAATGCATCTTTGTTTCAACACCTATTTTTATTTAGTTGAAAGTTTTACTTCTTCGGTCGGTTGTAGGTTTAATAAAACTCAGCAACCCTTAACGTGTCAAAATATAAGAAAATCTCTTAAGAGTCCAAACGCACTGAATCTGAAGTGAATAAACTAAGGGCTGTTTTTTTTTATAAACAAAACTAAGGGGCTGTTTAATTCCTTTGTAGTCCATCAGAAAATGTTATGTTTCATACGAATTTTCCTTTGAAAATGGGGATAAAATGATTTTTTTCCTAATGAAACCAAAAACCATCTAAATTAATCAATTGCCCCTTTGTTTCAAAGGCTGTTGGCAATTGAAGCTGCTGAATTAAATGATTTAAAGAATTAATGTTTGGTATGGAAGTATTGCAATCCTCTATTAAAGATATGGTACGGAAAGAATTTTGACCAATCAGATATCATATGTTTTTTATATCATAGTGGCACCCTTTAATTTAATATATGTTGTATTTCTGTTTGACCGAAAAATCCTGTTTGGTATCTACGTTGGTGCGTCATTACCACCGCTATGCATTGCCTCACAATGCCCGCGAACGACTAGAACATATAGGTAGAGGTGTAAATTGGGCTTGGCCGCTTGTGGCCGGTACGATTTTGGACAAGTCCAACACGGCATGGCACGAAGGCCTACGAGCCATGCCAGGCCCAGTACGGAGGTCTGTGCTGTGTTGGGCCGGGGGTTCGAGGCCTATGGGCCGGCACAGTCAGCATGACTCATATATATATTTATATATATTTTATATATAGTTATATAATATTATATAAATTATAATTATATAATAATGTATAGTATATAATATATTAATAAAATAAATATTTTTTAATTTTATTATACTAATTTATTTAATTATTGTATATATATAAGTAATTTTATACACAAAATTCATATAAAATTAAAATTTTAAGTTTTTTGCCAATTTTTTTAAATAAATAGCTTTGGCTCAATGCACGGCCCAACCTGCCCAAGGCTCGGCCCACGGGCCAGCCCGGCCTGCGGTACGACATGGGCCTGAGCCGTGGGCCACATCGGGCCAACCCCTAAATTTTTCACCAGGGAATGCGACACGGCTCATGACAGCCCACATTTACACCTCTAGAAATAGGGCACCCATTCCTCCATTGAGGCTGTTAAGTGTGTCAGGGAGGGCTTAGAGAAACAACACCACAAGGGAACAAAGAATAATTGGTGAAAAGGATACAACTCTCTCCAAGGAAAATAAAAGGGAATTTCTATTGGAGCAAATCAATGCTATCTTATAGCACATCTGGAAAAATAGGAATTCTAAGTCGTTTGGAAACAAGAACCCCCCCCCCCCCCCCCTTAATCTTATGAGGGGGCATTCTTCTTTGGATTTTGAGAGAGGGAAAGTTGGTCAATGGGATTTTGATTCCCATTAACCAAGAATCCCATGTTCCTTTTTCAAATTTATGTGGGAACCAAGGAAAGTATATTTTCCTGGGTAAGTGATATCCACCTCCTAGGTGGGTAAATAACTTTCCCACCTGGGGGGAAAATTGCCAACACTTGAATGGGACAAAAATGCCCATTTTAATAATGAATTTTTATGGCTAAAATGGCTATTAACTTATTTACATGGGAAATAAAAGAACATGAGTAAATGCATTTACCCAAATAAGTCTTTCCTAGGAAACACTTACCCGGGTAAGTACATTTACCTGGGTAAGTAACTTACTGAAAAGCAAACAGGGCCTCAATGATAAGGCAAAAAGGCTACATCCGTGCTGCCAGTATCAAGGAAAGCCAAACTAACAAGATTGATGGTTATTCGTTCATAGGTTGGCATCCCCTGGAAGGAGAAACCATCAAAATAAATTTTGATGCTTCGAAAAAATCATATGGTCTTTGTGTAATTGGTGTTGTTGCTAGGGACAGGTTAGGAAAATCCAATTCATTGCTTGTAGGAGTGTGGGTCTTTGTTCCATTAATGAAGTGGAAGCTTGGCAATCCATGAAGCCATATTGTAGCAGAGAAGGATCATTATTGAAGGAGACTCAAGAGTTGTGGTTCAGGGGCTCAAAGGCATCAACAGTCCTCCTTGGAATAATCGGAACACGTTGGATCAGTGCTACGAGGTTTGCATGAAACATCGATTAACAATCACATAGCCAACTATGTAGCAAATTGGTTGGCGGATTTTGGGCATCATTACCATTTTATCAGCCTCTTTGTTTTCCCGTCTTTCCTTTAATTTGTTACTAGAGAATAACCTTGTACTAAATATGTGATAATTAAATGTGTGTATAATTTAGTTTGAAATTCACTATTTAGTTATTAAAAATTAAATTAAAAAAAAATTAATATGGGCCTTGCATCTTTGTAATTGGAAATCTATTCTGACCTGTTTTATTTGAAACCCATTATTAATTTATGTTTTTTAATTTGATTTAAGATATTAAATGAGATCTTATTGGTAAATAATAACCCACTTTATTTGGTATTTACTATTTGTCTAATAAATCTAATTTGAGTTATTTATTTTAAAAAGTTAAATTAGGTTGCTTCCTAAAAGTTAAATCAACTTTGTAATTAATAAAGTATTTTCTTTTTGAAAAAAAAAATCATTTAAAAACAAACGTGGGCTTATGGTAATCTTTTAATGGGTCCCACCATTTGTATTTAATAGACTATGGATAAACGTGTGTTAAGCTAATAAATAACTGTCTATTGAGAATGTTTAGGAGTGAAACTACCCACTTTTTTAATCCTATTTCTTGAATTAATAGGATGCCACGTGTCTGAATGGTGGTAATGGGTTGTGGGCTTTAGTAATAACTTATCAGAAAATGCCACATGTCTAACTTTCCAAAAAAAATGAGAAGGCCACATGTCTAAATGGTGGGGGCTGTAGCCTAGTAGTGGGTTGTGGGCTTTAGCTTGAATTTCTCAAAAATTGCCATGTGTCTAGGTTTCTAGAAAATGAGAATGCCACTTGTCTGAATAGTGGTAGCGGGTTGTGGGATTTAACAACTTTTCAGAAAACGCCACGTGTCTAGATTTCCAGAAAAATGAGAAGGCCACGTGTTTGAATGGTGGAGGGTAGTAACCTGAAGACGTGGAAAGCCGAGGACTCCCTTAGCTGTTGAAGTGTCAAGCTGAGGTCTATCTTATTTGATGAGGTGCTGAGCTGAGGTCTCCCTCAATTGTCGATGTGTTGAGCCGAGGTCTCCCTTAGTGGTCAAGGTGTCATTGAGGTCGAGCTCGGCTACCTTTGATTGTAGGTCCCCGGGTAGCCAAGATGCCAAGTTGATGTCTCTCTCAATTGGAGAGAGAGTGGCATTTTTATAATTTCTAAGGAGAGAGAGAGAGTTGGAAGGAGAGAGAATGACATTATTGTATGTAAGGAGAGAGAGAGTGGCATTCTTGTAATTTATAAGAAAAAGAGAGAGAGTTAGTAGGAGAGAGAATGACATTCTTGTAATTTGTAAGGAAAGAGAGAGTTAGTAAGAAAGAGACGGCATTCTTGTAATTTGTAAGGAGAGAGATAGAGAAAGTTGGTAGGAGTAAGAGTGGTATTCTTGTAATTTGTAAGAAAAAAGAAAAATAATTAGTAGGAGAGAGTGTCATTCTTGTAATTTATAAGGAGAGAGAGAGAGAGAGAGTTGGTAGGAGATAGTGGCATTCATATATAGAGAGAGAGTAGTATTCTTGTCATTTGTAAGGAAAAAGAAAGAAAGTTGGTAGGAGAGAGTGTGTCATTCTTATATTTATAAGGAGAGAGAGAGAAATAGAGTTGGTAGAAGAGAGAGTGACATTCTTATAATTTAAAAGGAAAATAAGTAAAAATTACTGTAAAATTTCATTTTTTGCATCCCGAGGCTTTCTTTCCTATGCATTCCAACTTAATATATTTATATTGATATTGATATATTAGATGTTTTGCTGATGGGTGGGGTGTTGCCACCCTATGGGGAGTGTAATTTTCTTTCCGATTTATTAGACAAAAAGAAAAGAAAAGAAAAGAAAAAGAAAAAAAAAGGAAACAATTTGTTTCTTCCAATTATTAATGATGTAGCGTTTACCTAGCTTATCATATGGTATGTTATAGATATGATTCACATGGAAATTCTTCTACAACACCTGACTAGCATTCATTTATACCAAACATGTTTTAGAACAAAAGTACAAGTAGGTTTGGTGTGTGTTTCATCCTCAATTATGTCACCACACCTCACCGCGATACCAAACATCCACTTACTGTTTGGCTGTTTAGTAAATAAAATATTTAATCAAACTTCAACTTCAGTCATTGACAAATTCATAATCTCTTAAAAACTTATACACTAAAGACAAAGTCACAAGTCTTTCGGTTGAGAGTCATGAGACACTTTGTTATCAAAGGTCACCTTGGTGTAGAAAAAGCCTTATAAGTTTTTGAGGTTGTCGATACATCAAATACAATAAATATAAAGAATGTTTTCAAACATTAATACCTACCCTGATGTTTGATTCTACAACAATTAATTGACGCATGAAACCTTCTCATGAGGGGAGTATAAATGCTTTCACATGCTTGATGCAAACCATGCCTAGGGTTTAAGTGAAATACTAAGACCTCCCTATATGGTGATTATCATACTAGCTTCTAGCCAAATTTCATAGAAAATGATAGAATATAACTAGGCCAAACACGAAGATATTTCCATAAAAAGAGATTACATGTGACTGTTGCGATTTTGGATTTGAATTCCAATTTTGGACTAAGTGTGATTTGAATTTGATCTGTTTATGGTTGGTCTAAATATTGATCCACATTTATCCAAACAAATATAATCTGATTGTATTTTTTTCTTATGTGTGTGTATGTTTTTTTGCTTTTTATCTACACAAGTTTTATATTATATATTTATATCTATTAATAAAGTTTGCTTAAATATTGTATGTGTTACTGAAGCTGCATTTGTTTATGGTGTAAACTTGCACTCTAATCCGATTTTGCCCACATTTGGTAGTGGTTTTTATATTATTTTTTGGATAAAATTCAATTTATTGTATTAATGATATAATAACAGTCATTTTCTTATCAATCTTATAAGGTTGGACTATGATATTAGAAAGACATGATACTCAAAAACCCTTGCAACTAAACGATAAAAGTAGTAACCATTTACATGGTTATTTATCAAAGTCACTGGAGGGGGTGATTGGTCAATGCCCTTCTCGTGTCATGTCATTCTAGCAGTACAGATTTTTACTTTTATAAATATTATATATAGCATTTTGATGTTTTTAATCCAGGGTCTGTTTAGTTTGTTTCTGGAATCAGAATTGGAATTGAAATCTTTCAGAATTATAATGGTCTATTCCCAAAACCTGTTTGGTTCAGATAAGAATCGGAATCGGAATTAGAATCGGCTAGAATGAGATCTCAATATCAAGAGAGGGGAAGGGAATGACAATTCCCTCATATGCAAAAATGCCATTCAACTAGGAATGAGAATGGGATTTCAATTCTATCCAACTAAACAGTTAGATTTTCAATTACAATCCTAGATTCCTATTCCTAAGAACCAGACGGGCCCTCAATTTTTTAATGGCATACAGAACTGAAATACACTCCATATTCGGTAGTGGATAAAATTCGGTTTGCAGCCTACCACCCCCCGCCCAAATACCTTGATAAGGCAACGACATCTTACAAGCAAAACAAGGTCCAAACAGTATGTCTAATTTGACTAGGCATACATCATCCACATGGAGATGTCTTTTGAGTTTTTGACATCTCAAGAAGCTAGCTACACCAAGTAAGCCTTTGATTTTAAAAACTGTTTTCACCAATAATTTCAATAACTGCATAGCAAAGTACTTTATGAACCCAAAAAACAAAATCACTTTTTGGACTGGACCTTTGAATTCCTAAGAATTGGGCATTTGTACCAGGATAGTATAAAAAGTATAGTGGTTTATTTATCTTTCCAACTTGGACCAAATTTGCAGAACTCCCTGGTAAGATCAGTGCACCCTGCTCTTTTCCAACCCTTAACCCTTCTATGGTGTTTGTTTTGCATTATGCACATGCGCATAGAGAGAGAGAGAGATTAATATATTCCTACATCCCAAAAATTAATACAATTGATGTAGTTTTTGTTATCACTTATTAAGGTCTTTTTAGAAGTTATGCTAAAACCCAACTGCCTAAAGAGTCAAAAGTGATTACAAGGAAGATGGACCCAAGGTCTGATTCAAGTGGCAACAAACTTTTCCAAGTTGTTCTCTGAAGAAAAACAAATTAGTAGATTTTGTCATTCATGGGTCAGTTTATTCAAAACCGCTGCAGACGAAACCAAGAGGTTTTGCCTTGTTTTCTTGGAAGGACAAATACCAAGTCAAAATTTGTCGTTGCCGGGGGCCGGGGCTTTTAGCATGGATGTCATCAATATGTCATTCAACTAGATATGCAAACTTTGTCTATATTACGCAGCAAATCAAGCCAACTGCGTAGGACTTGTTGCTTGATTTTTCCCAACCGTTGTACAGTTGTTTCTTTTTGTCCTGTGGGTGTATCATAAGACATTATCATTGCATTTGCCAATTGCCATGGATCTGGTCTCAGTTCTCACTACACGACCCTCTTCGGTTCTCACAATGCTAGTATTTTTTTAGGGGAACCCTCTAAGCCAACCTTTGATAAAGACAACAAGTTTCGATGGATCAGATCTAAAAAATCTAGGTTTCTCAAATGCAGATGTGTTACTGTCTAGGGGCCCAAGTGGAAAACTCTAGGTAGAGTGCATCCATGAAGCCAAAGCAATGTAAGAAACAATATACACTCTTTAGAAAACATTTCCTGAACCGGTTCATTGAAAAAAATATATATAAAGAAAAAGCATTCTTGAACCAACCCCGGGTTAGCACAATGAATACGTGGCAGAACTACAGGACAAAAAATAGTCATGAGATAGCTTAGATCACTCTCTGCTCTGGTCAAGATCTTGTAGCTCTCCACGCCATTGCAAAAGGCCAACATAAAGAATTTGACCATCTTTTTTCAATGGATGGCAGATTATGGCTTTTGGGGACTGTGGACACTGGAATATTTGAAAGAAAGTGTTGATCATCCAGCACATGGATATCAACCATCTATTCTGAAAACCTTTTAAACCCAACTTTGTTCTTTAGAATTGCAATAAAAACGAGGAAATCAAGAACAGAAATCTAATTGTCAATTTATTAGATCTCACATGGTTAAGGCCATGAGGCAATACTGAATACTGATCTTGTCTTAAGCTGTCCAGTATACAGTGAAAAATGCCAATTACAGTAAAGTTAGGAGGTGCTTGAATGAAAGACATCATAGTACAGTACTACAGTCAATATTGCGTGTAACAATAAATAGCCTCTTCAAAAGAAGCAGAAACTCAACTGTTAGGCAGCAAGGCACTATGTCCTTGAAAAGTTTTGCTTGTACCCAATTGACATTGACCAGCAAGCCAAACCATTGCCCCATGCCTTGCAGGTACATCTCAAGCACCGAAAATTTTCAGTCTTTCAATGGTTAGCCTATAATTTTCTCAGGTCCTATGGTTCTGGATCTGATTCTAACAGTTCTTCCTCAGGTAGCCTCTGGCAAAAAAAGGGAGGCGGTGGTGGATCAACAGTTAAAGTACCTTCTAACACCCTTGCTACTTCCCCCATTGAAGGCCTTAACCGTTCATCAACTTGAACGCACCAAAATGCAATTCTCAACGCACGCTCAACCTCTTCTGGATCTACCACATCTTCAATTCTAGCATCCACAACAGTCTTTGCCCGTCCCTCTGCCCATTCCTTGTATGCCCATCCAGAAACATCTTCAACTCCCCGGCGCCCACTTACCAATATAACCACCATCTCTCCAAAACTTGCTACATCTTCTGCAGCTCCACTACCAGAGGAGACCCCATTACAAAGCATTCTTAACCCAAATTCAGTCACCTTAGCCTCCAAGTCAACATCCAGAACCACATTTGTCCATTTCAAATTCCCATGGCTCACAAACTCCCTACACCCTGTATGCAAGTAAGACATGGCTCTTGCCACACCAATACATATTTCCATTCTCTTCTTCCAAGTCAGGCTCTTGTTGAGACTAGCTTCCTCCATCCACTTATCCACTGAGCCATTCTTTGCAAACTCATAGACCAAAAATTTTTGGCCAGACTCACAACAATACCCCTCCAACTTCACTAGGTTTTTATGGTGAATGCTGCTTATAACTGACACAGCACGCCTAAACTGCTTCTCTGATACAGCTGCTTTCAAGTCCTTGATTGCAACCGATTGGTTGTTTGGAAGCACACCCTTGAACATCTTTGCCCCAAGCCGGTGCTGGAAGTTCCCAGTCAGATCTTTGATTTCTGTGTAGGATAAAATTATCAAACCTCTTGAATCAGGATACATGTAAGCTAAAGTTGTGGTTTTCTTGATGGATTTTCTCCTTTTGTGGATACACAAGACAATGCCAAATTGAATTATAATGAATGCAGTAAGTGTTCCCATGGCTGCCCCAACTAAACATGGAATGCAGAGCCTGTGTGATCTTCTGAGCAGAGATGGTGGTGAAGATGGCAGGGTTGCAGGAAGATGCTTGGGCAGGACAGCAACTGGATCTAAACACACTTTGACAAAGGATATTGACATTACTGAGGGATGAACATAACCAGTAATATATCGGGTTTGCTTTACAAGGCATCGTGCGGTACCATCATTTACAATGGTCACAGATGTGCATTGGGGATTCTCCAAGCATGAGTTTCTACATTGTTCTAAACTGGTTTTGGTGACTGTATCATTTGGGGGGTAGATACCATATAGGAAGGTGTGCTCAAGCATGAGCATGGTGGTACCAGATTCACACTTCTGTTTATATGGTGCCAAACATTTTGAATTGAAATCAGCCCCTGAGCCAAAAGGGCATTTGCAGTCAGTGATCCCTGCTGCTGTGAAAACACAGACACCATACAGACCACAGGTGGCAAAGACATCACAATGATTCTGGACAGCTTGCCATACCGACCGCCATGACCCTGATGCTTCAATCCATGAATACATCCGTAGATTTCCATCTATATCTAGTCTCAGAAATCGAAAACTCACCGAGGAATCGTTGTGATCTTCTCCAAACAGTGACCACACTGGTCTGGATTTTCTGTCAAGAAGTTGCAGGGCTCCACCAGAGGTGAGGGTGGCTTGAATAGCTGAAACAAAAGGACTCCCACCAGTCCAGTAATTGACATTGCTTTCCCATTTCAGTTTCAACTCGCCTGAGACATCCATGGAGAGACTGTAATAACTTGACACCGAGTTTCTGCTGGCAGCTCGGAGCGTTTGACCAACATATAGATTCTGGCCTGGGATAAGTGTATCCGATGGAGTCCCAAAACTTTGCCAGATAACATATTGATCTCCATTCTGGAGGATGAGATTTCCATTGTCAAGAAGGAATGCTGAAGAAACAGAGAAATGGCTGGTATTACTGGTCCAGACAGTGATTCCCTTTGAGGAATCAAAAAGAACAAGATCTCCGGTATGTGTAAGCTGGAGGTAGGAATGACATCCTACAGAAACATCGCCTCCTGCAACCCAAACCATGGTTCGCTTGTTGATGGGAATAGAGTTTGAGTTGAACCGGATACCAGCGCTGTACAGGTTAGGCTGGTCAGAGTGGTTGAAGAACCCAAATGCAAAATCTCCATTTGGGGACACCCAGTAATCATTTCCTGCAGCAAAGAGCTTGGAACCTAGAGGAATCTGTGAAGCTACAACAGAGAAAACCCAGAATCCAAGAAAGATGCAGACGAGGACAGGCATCTCAAGGAGATGGACAGTCTGTCCAAGCATCTCTTAAGAGGCTTGGATATGCAGGCAACGAAAACATGTAAAACCTCTGCAGACGAATTGGGCAGACCAAAGAACTTGAAGCTTATAGCAATTCCGAGGTAGCTACAGTTGAATGATTTGCAGGTCTCGTGGCTTATCAGGCGCGTTCAAACATAAACAATTCAAGAAGGCAACCTAACAGCCATTTAGACCATGACTAAGATGAGAGGTTATACCCTGCAAAGAGAGTCAAAATCCAATGATAAATTGAAGAAGTGGATGGTGAAGGGCACAGTTGATTAGAAATATTCCAACTCATTTCGGGGCCCGTTGAAGAATCAACATGAAATTAGATAAGTTTTACTTTCCAGAATTGACAGATAACAGATAAATAATGAAACATTTACACCTAAACAATTGAAAATCATCCAAGGAAGGAAAATGATTTTTTTTGAGGTCAGAGAAACAAAGCAGATGTTGAATTGAGACTTTTTCTTATCAAATGGGACCCAATTTACGCCAATTGTAGACGCATTTGGCCAACGCAGATCGCTTTCAAACCTTCAAAGGAGAGAATGTAGAAAGAGATTTTTCAGACGAATAGGCTGTAAAGATAGAGCATACTCGGATAGACAAGAGAGTAAATAAAGAGCACAAAAGAAAAATCAAACACCAAAGAAAACTGAGAACCAAATAGCTTAACCGCTCATGCACTGATGGATTCTCAACAGAAACTAGAGCTTTAAGACATTGACAGAGACGTGTTTTTAGGAAAGTAAACAGTTTTAGATAAAGAAACCTAAAACATCAAACCGGAAGCAAGTTACAGGGAGGGAAAAGAAGGAAAAATAAAACACCTTATCTTTGAACGAAGAGCGGTTAGAAACCAGACTTGAAACGTTATCCAAAAGAGCTGCCAAATTCAACAAACATTTTGAAGTAAAGAATGAACGATAAGAACAACAGTTGCACAGTGCGGGTTCAAATGCAAAACAAACAACCTACCGGCACAGTACACGAAGCACGAAACCCTGGGGAGCCATGGATGAAAACAAAACCCTAGGTCGAAGAACCATTACTGCAAGCGCATTTCATTTTTGAATCAATTACTGTATAGTAAAAGCACAGATTCCAACGAAAATGTTTTAAAAAGGACAAAGAGAGCACTCGTGAGGTCTTACAGTACTCGGGTGTGAAGAAAAGCCAAGAAAGGTGGGGAGAAAAAAAGAAAAGAAATGTACTTCACAGAGAGAGACAGAGAGACTCTGGCAATGAAGCAGGGAACCGCTGAGCTTCACTTTAATGGCAATGGCGCTGAAGCTCGAGGGAAAAGTCGCCGGAAAAGGTTGCAGCCAAGAACGAAGTGTGAAATATCCGCTCCAGTCTCCACTCTTCCGGTTTCTAGTGAGAAATCGGAGGAGAATTTCGGCAGATTGTTCTTTTATTTTTATTTTTATTTTGAAAATCAAGTATTTTTAGAAATCAGACCCGAGGCCCGACGGTCAGATGATCTCAGAAATCAGAATGTCGGGGAGCACATGTACTTAAATGCTATTGGTTTGAATGGAATAACCACACGCCACGCCGCCGTTGTGATCCTATAGTGAAATGACATGAATACCCCCCTATTTTCTTCCAGTTATAACAGGAATGCCCTTCCTACTTTCTATTTGAAGAACGAAGACTGATAAAGTGAAAAACATTGAATGATTCCGTGGGCTAAGTAGACTTCATTTCACCTCAGAATTCTAAATTAGACTGCAGAACTACGATAATTCAAAATTTTAAATAACTTCACCTATAACACTAATACTTGCTAATAAAATCAAGGGATAAGTAAACTACATTTCATCTCAGAATTCTGAATTACAACCCACAACAATTCAAAATTTCAAACAATTCCACCTATAACATCAATATCTGTTCTTGTATGGTGGAGTTAAGATTTATTAAGATGGACTGAACAATAAAAACCCCTAAAATCAATCGTCGAAAAGGCATTTTTATTTGAGTACTAATGTTTTTCTTTTTCTTTTTTTTTTTTTAGATAAGAGAACATAGGGTAAATTACAACGACCCCATTGTACTACCCAGTCAGTGGCAACTAACCCCTAAACTTTTATTTAGGCAAAGACTCTTTTGAACTTCCACTTTGTAACAAATAGCCTTGTGAAAGTTTCTTAGTTAGATTCGAAAAATATTTTTATTCAACTGTTTAAATTTTTTTTAAATTCTCATATTACCTTTTTCTTATGTATTGAACAATTTACGATTCAATTAATTTTTTAAATATAATATTGATTTCATTTGCTCTAATAGATCATTAATTTTCAGCCAGATTCAATATTCAAATGAAATGGTAGAAGTTTGTTTTTGATAGAATATATAAATATAAAGTTTTGTTTGCTTTTCTTGATTTATTGGAGAAAGGAGTGGATAATTTTTATATTTTAAGATGAAGAGAGACATTCATGATAGTGAAATTTTTAAAGGAATTTGTTTTTTTATTAGTGAAATGGTTCTTGTTCTTTTAGCTAATTTCGTTTGGAGAATGGAAGACAATTATAGGGTTTAAGAGGAAAGGGTAAAGACGAGAAAATAAGTTCAAGTGAATATTTTGGTAACTTAACACATTCTATCATCTGATTCAATACCAAGGCATTTGTCACAAAGTGAAAGTTCAGGAGGGACATTGTTGCAAATGAAAGCTCAGGGAGGGTAACTGTCACTAATCTTGAATCTGAAAGTGGGCACGCTTGATAACTTTAACTTGGTATAATGGTAAAATTTTGGGCTAGAAAGCATGAGAATGTGGGTTTGAATATGAAAGCAGCCATTCTGTGTAAAAATAAATGCCAACAACCTAGATAGTTAGGGCCAACGTTTGGTAATTGTCTTCTTTTTTTTGTTTTTTCAGTCATAAATAAAAAGAAAAAATTATGCATTTATTGGTTTTTTCGCCCTTAATACATTGAATTTGAATGGACAAAGTAAACCCAACATGCACATCCCCCGTGCATTTGGAACATATCAAATGCACGGGGGATGTGCGTGTGGGGCACCCCATCTGAGAAGCCCATACGAACTCCTGCACACCTACTTCTGGAACCTTTTCTTTCTTTCTCTCCTATCCCTTGTAATGTTACATGCGTTGTTATGGAAGAGGTCAATTATGTTAGCAACCCCTTGAATAAATTAAGCAAATAAAAATAAATAACCGGCTATTAAATGATTTGAGAGGTTGGTTGGGATGTCATTATCGACTTAAACAATTCATCAAAATTTGCTTGACATCGTTTAGCTCATAATTAATACCTTCTACTGTTTATTTTTATGGGCTCTCAATGAATTCAGAAGGAAAATGTTTTCTCACTACCCGCAACTTTGGAGAGGGGGGCTATTAGTGTGGTGTTGGGCTACTCAATGGCCTCTATTGGTTTCAGGCTTATTTTCAGGGGTTTTTATAGTTACAGTCCATCTCAGAAATCTTAGTCCCACCGTACAGGTGGGATGAATCCTCACCGTGGATTGATGCTAAATCCATGGGCAGGATGCGATTTATAGGGGACTACTAGTAGCCTAGGAGAGGGCTGTAATTTCAGATTTCTGAGGTGGACTGCATTCTATTTATCCCTAATTTTTCAAATACCCAAAAGAAAAAAAAAAGTATCATATGGTACAATTACAATATATATCAGTTTGCAGGGTCACCAAAATGCTGATTTAGAGAGTTTTTACATGTTAAACATTAGAACCCCTCTCAACATATTTATCTTTAAAATATTGGACTGAAAATTTAAGAGACACTGTTTTAAATGCTATATATGATTTTTGTGTATCGTGAGTATTGATACTTTCATCCATGGTTTAAACCCCTGCTATTCTTTTACTTATACATAAAGAGAGCGAAAATGTCACTCATTTGTTAAAAACTGAAAAAAGTAAAGGACTAAAGGGATTGCAAGATTTCAATGGAAGTCTCAAATCAGGTTGGTTTCAGCTTGATGTAGTTCCAATACAATTGGTGGTATTGTTTAAAGAACTAAACTTATATTAGGGAAGGATTTGGGCACCCCACGATTTGATTACCAGGGAACCCCAGATAGAGTCATAGTTAAAAGGTTATGGGCATAATGGAGACACGATCCAGAATTAGGGGGACCCTTCTTTATCAAAAATGAAGGGCACAAAGAATAAAAAAAAAAGTGAAAAACATAAAGTAGGCGTCCGAAAAGGCAAAAAGGCAAGCTTTTTATTCACCTTGCAATTCGCAACCCAAAAGGGTAATTAATGCCTTCAAAAAAAGGTAATCAATCAGGTGTCAGCTTTGAATCAAGGAAAAGAAATCCAACCTCAATTCCTCATTCAACATAAAATTTTAATCAGAATTTGAAACTTCAATGGCCGGCTTTACAAAGAGAAGCACCCATGCACAGTTCAAACCACGAGAAGAGACCTAGGCCACATATATGAAATCTGAAACTTCTCCCCATTGGCAAATTCAGACTTGCTACCTACCATATCAAGCACCAAAGTCAAGCTTATTGAACCGCTGAACCAGAACGTTCTTTGTTGAGACTTGAGACTATTAGGGAATCTGAGACAGGATTCTGTTTACGTTAGGGAACCCTTTTGTGAGAGACCCCACCATCAGATTTATGCCCAAAGTCATTTTCCTTCTTGACTTTTGTCAAGATCTGAAAGAAGAGGTGCAATGCAACCGTTGGTTTAAACTTTGGAGAGAAATCTAACAAGAATGCCCTCTACAGACCCTTGGTTTGGAGACTTGATATTGCTTTACTGCCTTCACAACCATGCCCGCCCCATCACTCTCCATCAGGCCATCAGCAATCCGTAGCCAACAGTTTCGGATGTGACTCGGCATCTCTGGGCACGAATGCAACTCAGGCCTGGTGCTCCCACATGGAGTGTCGCTCCAAAAGCAGTCATAGGATTCCCTACTTTGGACCCCTTTTATCTCACTTTGTACTGGCATGCATCTCTCCTCCGTGCTTCCAACACTAACCAGACGATGGGAAAACGACACCTCAGAAATTACAGAGGGGACCTCCCAAGGGCATGTAGGGAGGGTGAGGGGGTAACAAACCTCTGGTCCTACCGTATTAAAATACCATGCTTTATGTGACAAAAGCGTCCAGAATACACTAAAATGGATTAAGCTTTTTGAATAAATGCCTGAATGATTCATGGCCCACTGCACTACAAGGGATGATGTTCGGTGGCCTTTAGGACATCATCATTATTACGACAAGCAACAAATACAAGTGATATACAGATATATATGAACAAATTGCTGTCATTTAAGTTTTAAAGGCTCTGATTTGATCAATGAAGGGCCCTCACGATGGAATTGGAAGGAAACAGATCTATTTGATGGTTCAATAAGCGCCACTCATTTGACTCTCCAGACCCAAAAAAATGTCAAAACAAAGAGCTGCCACGAATTGGAATAATTGCCAGATGCCCAGATCCTTAGAAGCTAGCCAAGTTCTGTATAACTTCCTTCTGATGATAGATTTCCTAATGGTTTTGATACAGGAGTCAGTTAACAGCCATAGAATGACAGAAATTGCCCCCACAGACCATCCTTAGTGGGGACTTAGTGGGGTATCAAAGCTGTAATGAACCTGAAACAAAATGGAAATTAAATGACGGCAATTGGCATGGGCACCCATTAACGAGAATAATGCACAAACACGATCAAGGCACTTATAGAAATAAGAACAGCTGTATTTTGGGTTTTGGGGTCTGGCCAAGGGGACCCAAAACAACAGACCAGTGCTGAACCCAAGAAGGATTTGAGCTTTGACTTTGACAACCCAAATAAGAAATCCTTTTCTATGGGTGTTTCTGCATTTTTATGATTTTATCCAACTACACCATAAGAGAAAAAAATCCATCCAAAAGAACCACTCTCCCTAGCATTCACATAGCATTATCAATTATCCAAGTGTGCCTTATTTGAAAGAACGCTTACCGTTCAGACCTCCCTATGACCCTGTTTACATTGAAAGAAATGAGACAAAGCTTCATGATTCAAGCATAAATTAAATAAACAACAGTTTTGGTGGCATAGCCAAAAGAAGAGTGAAAACAGTGCAACCTACTGGAGACTAGATGCTGTATATGATTCCCAGACTCTTCTATGAGCAGCTTGCTTAAGTCCTGTATTGGGAGTTGACACCACATGCTGGGTATCAGACCAGCCTTCGCCTTCATCCAAAAACATGCTAACTAGCAATTTGCTTGCTCTTCACACTAATCCCATGTCTGTGCTCAGATTGAGAACACTCGTTTTAAACATAACTAGTGTCAGGCTATTTTCCTACATGATAACGTTTGCCAGGCTGAATTGAAAGATGGTCTCATGACAGTTATCACCTAACTTAGGGGATGAAAGATGGTCTCATGACAGTCAGGCCATGGCTAACTTCTGTTTTAAGTGTTCATAAACTTTATAAACAACAATCCCCTTAAACTTGGGTTCCGAGGATGATAGAACACAGTGTCATCTTGCAAACAGGTCCATCATACATTAACAATCACATCCATCATATCTTGCTGCCATTAACATATAATATTAGTATTAATGAAGATTTCATTTTAGTTTCATGCAATTTTCATCCCATAATGCCACCTTGATCAACAAATATAATGGTAACTTGGCAATGTTAAAAGTATCAAACACCGTGCAACAAACCACATAATGAGAGAAATTGACTCAACTCTTTTTGGTTTTACTTAACATTCCAAAAAAGACCAGCACAGAAAATGAACCATAGCAACATGGTTCCCATAACCACACACACACACACACACAATTGACTTCATCCATGTCAAAGGGAAAAATGCACGACCTTGTCTGTCTAATCAAACTCGTACAATTTGCTATGTTTCAAGTGTGACAGGTAGAGGTTAAAAACATAGTGAAATTTAAAGAATGTGGCTGAAAATTTAGGATACTCAACTAGGTTTGCAATGAACCAAGAAGGGGTTAATGGATAAAACAGGGACTGACATCAAACAAGGCTCAATGTAGAATACTCAAAAATAAAAAAAAAAATTAAAAAAAAAACAGAATCCCTAATTAAAATTAATGGATTATGGAAAGTTTGTTTCTATGTAACTCAACAACCATTAAAATTTAGTGGAGGCCTTGAGTGTGATGTTGAGATTGGGAGAACATAATTTCATTGAGAGCTTCTAGTCTGGTAGAGATGGACTAGCAATTACCTACTTACAATATGTGAAGGACTGTCAGGATTAAAGGTGAATTTGCATAAAGTGTTATGATTGGAGTGGGAGATTTAGATGGGGAGTTTCTTGAATAGTGTGCCATTACAACGGGTTGCAAAGTTAGAAATTTTCCTTTTTACATATTTGGGTATTCCTATTGGTGCTAAGGCTCCAGCTCTTTCAATGTGGCAACAAGTGTTGGACAAATTGGAGAAACAGTTAGCTACATGAAAGTGCAGGCATTTGCATTTTGGTGGTAGGATGACACTTAGTAAAACTGCACTTTTTATTTATCAGGACTTATTAAGAGTGATCTTGCAAGTTTGTTATACTTTTTTCTCAATACCAAAAGCGCCAGTAAAAATAGCAGATCAAATAGAGAATTCAGGGAAATTTCCTCTAGGAAGGTGGGGAAGAGAAGCTCCATTTGGTGAAGTAAAGTTGGATTTGTAGACTTGTAGAGCAAAGTTGGGTGAATTGGGGATTCAAGGAAAAGGAATTGTTGGTAAAATGGTTATGGGAATTGGAAAAGAAAAAGAAAGAGTGGTAGCATGCAAATATGAGGTGAAGTTTGAGTGGGAAACTAGAGAGGTATAGGCTTGTTATGTATAGAAAGGAATAATGAATTTTATGAGGAACTTGCTTCATACATGGAGTTGTTTGTGGTGGGAGAAGGGATAAGAGTGAGATTTTGCAAAGATGAGTGATTTGGAAAGGTATGTGTCTGTGATATATGCCCATGGCTTTATATGCTGAGCACAAAAGATATCCTGATTGCTGGTTAGCCAATGCTTTGAAAAGAGGGGTGAACAAATTATGTTAGTCCATAACTTGCACATCCATTGCTGGACAGGGAGGTGGAAGGGCATGCATATTGCATTATGCTATTTCTGAGGTTGGAGGATATGAAAACTGAATCTAATGTGTTATGTGTCAAATGCTAGGTGGTAGAATGGTAGAAAGAATGTAACAATGCAAAGTTTTCTGTTAAATCTGTTTTTAAGCTACATCTAAAAATTAGATAGAAAGATCCAATGTAAATGGAATTTGGGAAAACCTAATATCACCTTTGGTAAAGGCATTTGTATGGTTGCTCACATCAGGCAGCATCTTAACAGTAGATCATTTGAAGCTTAGAGGCCTTTAGTTGATGAACAAGTGTATTTTGTGCAAGGAAGAATGTGAAACATCTTTTCATTCACTGAAGATAAAATTTTATTCAACTGAAGCAGAGGAAATCCTTTTTCCATGGACAAGATCGGGCTTTTATTTTCAATAAAAGTTTCTTTTGCTTTTACTATATGAAGAATGGAATCAAAATTTTCTTTTCATCATCATCATCATCTAGGTCTTATCCCAACTATATGGGGTCAGCTACATAAATCCTGTTTTGCCAATCCGTTCTATTTAAAGCCATATCAACTTTTAAAATATTAGTGCTTAAATCTTTTCTTACTACTTCTACCCATGTCCTTTTTGGTCCACCCCAAGTTCTTCTAGCCCTTCAATGTGTAACAAATCACTTCTTCTAACAGGCGCAGTTGGTGGTCTTCTATGGACATGCCCAAACCATCTTAGTCTACTCTTAGAAATGACCTTATGCATGCTGTCAATTAGACTTATGGGTCTAAAATCCTTGGGGTGAATTGCCTCTGCCTTTTTAGGTATCAAGGCTATGAAGGTAGCATTGGCACCAGAGTTAATTTTACCTCACTCAAAAAATTCTGAAAACACCTCCAATATATCACCACCTATGATGTCCCAACAATCTTGGTAAAAAGGCCATCATGAAGCCATCTGGACCCAGGGCTTTCCATCAAGAACACTGCATCATTTATTTCTTGAATTTCAAAAGTTCTTTCTAATTCATCCAACAATACTCTATTTCCTGCTTGCCAATCAAAATCCAGAATGTCCTCCCTCCTACTTTGGCTGTTAAAAATGGTTTTAAAATGCTCCACAAAGCCTCTTACTATCTCTTCTTCTCTTGTAACCAATTCTTTATTCCATTCCAATCTCTCCAGTGTTCTTCCTCTTCCTTTCAATTGCTAGGGAGTGAAAGAATTTAGTGTTCCCGTCACCCTCCTTTATTTAAACCTGGATTTTTGTTTCCAACTCACCTCCTCGTTTCTGATTGATTTCCTCCAATTCCTGTTTCAATTTCCATCCTTCTTCCCTCTCTTCTATCCTCAGCCTTCTCTCTGCTTCACCTACATCAATTTCTTGAATCCTTTTAGAAATATATTCCTTTCTTTCTTCCACTCACCCAAACTCCTCTTTGTTCCAAACTTTTATCCTGGCTTTCAAAAGTTGTAATTTTTTTTTTGTAAAATCTATATTCTTTCCACCTGAAAGCCACCTGGTCTTCCTCCCACCATTCTTGTATCTTCTTTATAAAGTCAGGGTGAAGCAACCATATATTCTCAAAACGAAAAGGGCAAGGTCCCCTCCTAACTTTTCTTGGGAAATTCTAATTGGGCAATGGTCTGAAGTAGGTCTAGGAAGAGCCCTTACTGCCAAATCCCTCCATGCAGTCTCCCAATCTGAGGAAAACAAAAATCTATCAAGTTTACAACACAAAGGTTCTTCTTGAAAGTTGGACCACGTGAAATTTGCTTGCAACAATGGGCAGCCCTGTCAACTCAAAGGATTCCACAAAAGGGTTAAACTTTCTCATACTAGAGATAATCCTATGGTTGGGGTTAGTTGTTTCATTAATGAACCTAATGACATTAAAATCACCCCCCAAACACCAAGGACCATTCCACAAACCCCTAATAGCTGCTAGTTCCTCCCAAAATTCTTCCCTTTCCCCTATATGAATTAGGTCCATAGACATTGGTTCATGCCCATTCCAATCCATCCTCTTTCCTCCTTAATTTAGTTGTAACTGTAAAATTACCAATTAGCTCTTCAATCCAATCCATCTCCTCCGTCTTCCAAATTGTGATGATGACTCCTGAAGCTCCCAAAGATTGTGCAAAGGTCCAACTTAAGCCTTTAGCCGACCACATACTCCTTACCCACTTCCTATCCACCTCTGTCAACTTCAATTCTTGGATTAGCACAATACTCGGTTTCTCTTTCCTAAAAACTTCCTTAATCACCCTTCTTTTTCTTAAGCTTCCCAAACCTCTTGCATTCCAACTGGTTATCTTCATAAGGAAATGACTTAGATAGACCCAATAGTCTTTCCATAACTTAACCCATCCTTCTCTCTTCTCTCTGTACCTCCTTTTTCATAACCCACTCCCCACCTAAGTCGCTCTACCTCAGTCATCTTCTTTCTCTTCTTTTCTATCTCTCCCTCCTTCCTATTAGGACTTTTCTCTTGATCCATAACTGAGTCTTTCTTCTAGTGCTTTTTTCTATTACTACTCTTTGGTTTTTTAGCTCCAAAAAGATTTTTGCTGCCCCTTTTCTCCTTTTCCCACTCCTGGAGGTCTAGGTTAACACCTTTCTCTTCCTCTCCACATCTAACTGAAAGATCTGACATTATTAGCTCCCAAATTCTTTCCCCCTTCCTTCTTAGGATCTTTGGCACCTTCAACCTCCCCTAAAACTTCAATTACTTCCACCAAAACACTAGGATTGGCAGCTTCTAGAGAGTGGAGACACCTGCAGGCTGTACAGCACCAGTGAAAGGGAAGGTGGTAAAGTTATCTTGTACACAAAAAGGAGAAAAAGAATTTGACCTGCCATACCAGTCCCAGAGGAGCCTGCAAAGAGATCAAGACCAGAAGACTTTTGGGCAGGAGGGGTTTTGTTGGGCATGGTCTCCTCCAAACCAACCTTCTTCACGCTAATTGGGAAAGGGGGAGTAACTGCAGATTTGCTTACTAAGTGGGGAGACAATGTAATCAAATGACAGTTGTCCTGGCCTTGACTCTGTATTTGGAAAGGAATTGCTTCTCATTTGGTGGAGGTATTCTCCTTTCTCCTTTCTCAGGGGAGGAACTTGCAAGCCACAGCCCTTCCGAGTTTCCAAAGACTTATTGGAAGAAGCCGGTGAAGATTCAAAGAGCAACTTTGTTCCCAAGTCTAAAACTGCCATTGATCTTTTTCTGCCTTTGTTGTCCAAACTACCGATGTTGGACTCACTGTAATCTTTCTCGGTGGATCTTTCCCCTTCGCAACTCATCCAGTCTAAATCAAACTCGTCTTCATCTCCTTTTCTCCGGTCATATCTTGGGTTTGGGCGATCTGGACTGGTTGAATAGGAGACCAGCCTCAGTCTCCAGGCAAGCCATGTCATAGCTGTTTCAGTTGGGATGGCTTTCTTCGACAGTGGAAGAGAGAGGAACAATGATACACCTAAATTAGTGTCCAGAAGCTTGTCTCCCTTTCTAATCACACAAGTATTTAAAAACTCATGTGGCCTTTCCTCTACCACCGGCCCACTTGTACTAGTGGCCCTCTTTTCTACGCCTAAAAGAAAAGGCCCACTTGAAGGCCCAGCAGAAACTTTAGTTAAGTCTTGTTTAGGCCCAATCGATGGCCCACAAACATTTTTGTTTAGGCCCTACGGATAACTTCATTCCTAATCATATCCTTTCTAGTTTTTTCCACTCATCCATCTTAGCATTTGTATTTCTACATATTTGTTTTCAGGACATGTTTCTTGATTGCCCAACACTCTACTCCATACAACACAGCCGGCCTTACAACTGTTTTATAGAATTTTCCTTTTAACCTAAGTAGTATACACCTATCACATAAGTCTAAATGCACCCCTCCATTTTGCCCATCCTGCTCTAATTCTTTGGATGACATCCCCCTTAATCTCTCCCTTGTTATGGATTACTGAACCAAGGTGCTGAAAATGGTCACATTGAGTTATCTCTTGGTCTCCAATCCTAAATGTGTCTTGATTTACACTCATGTTATTACTAAATTTACATGTCATATACTCTATTTTAGTCCTACGTATTTTAAAACCTCTTGTTTCTAAGGCATTTGTCCATAAGCTTAAGCATTGTTTGGATAGACTTTTATAGAAGTACCTTTTTAAAAGTCTACCCAAACAACGCCTTAATTTTGCATTTAATTCTTCATTAATTTCATCAATTAAAACAATGTCACCCACAAACAACATGTACCATGGAACTTCCACATGAATATGTTCAGTCAGTTCATCTATGATTAGTGCAAATAAATAAGGGCCAAGTGCTGAACCCTGGTAAAGACCCATTGTAACTGTAAAATCTGAAGTTTCTCCCACTAGTGTTCTAACATTTGTTGTTGCCCCCTCATCAAAATTTTCTTTTTATTAATCTAATTTCCATCAAATCTACTCAATGATTAAAATGAGACAAGAGTTTGGGATATCACTCTATGATCTATTTAAGAAGGAAATGACTGGGTTTTCAACCCCAAAGGGAGGTCACATGAAGCCTTGATTGATCCAATTTCCATCAGATCTGCTAATTGGATTACAACAAGACAAGAATTTGCATTCTTATCCACTGATGATATCATAAAGATATGGAAAGCAAGGGCTCCTCTTCTTTAGGAAGGGAGTTTAAGCATAATTTAGTTGATTGAAATACAGTAGGTTCCTAACTCTCATTACTAGACAAATGTGGTGGGGATTTAATAAAGAACCATAAACCTTGTAAAAAGCATCATTGTTGCAAAAATGGCACTAGAAATAGGGGGTGGGTATCCTGAAGAAGCCAATGTATCACATGTGTGTGTCGTATGGAAGAGAACTCAAAGGGCATGTTATTCTTTTATGAAAGGTACAAAGTGAGAGAGGGCTCAAGAATCAGCTTCTGTCAGGATGCCACAGTACAACAGGAGGCCTCTGGGGGAGTTTTTCCCAGAATTTCTGTAGCAGCTGATTAATCATGATGCAGTGATAAGGGATTACTACAAATATAGACCTACATTTCAGACAACCTAAATAATTGGGATATGGAATTCCTTGCAGCTCTTCTACCAAAGAACCCGAACAATTTGCCTATACTGTTAGAAAGAGATAGCAAACTTTAGGCGTTGGATCCTAATGACATATTTTCAGTTATCATTTCTGTGGAAACTAGAAGGAAGTTCCTAACCCACCAGATTTGGGGCCCATGGGTTCCCTCTAAATCATCTTCATGATGTTACAGTATGTTAACGATGCCTTGTTTTCCCTCCCAGCAGAACCAAACCAACTGCATCAGAGTATTAGTATAGTTTGAAGTGTGATCAGGACTGAAGGTGAATCTGAGCAAAAGTGAGATTATTCCAGTAGAAAAAGCACATAACATTGAAGAGTTGGCAGAAATTCTTGGATGCAAAATGGGAAGTCTTCCTTTTTCATATTTGGGGCTTCCTGTGGGTGCTAGGTGTACAACAAGAATGTCAGGAAAGCTAGAAACTTGGAACTGCAAATGCCTTTCAGCTGGGGCCAAAAAAAACCTCTACTGAAGAGAACTCTATCACAACTACCCATTTTCTTCCTATCATTATTCCCAATCCCAACAGAAATTGCAGAGAAGCTGGAGAAAATCCAAAGAGATTTCCTTTGGGGAGGGTGACAGGAAAGAATTCATTTGGTGCAATGGGACCGTGTGTTTATCTGAAGCAAAGGGTGGGTTGTGGATAAAGAAATTGAAGGAACTGGATGCTGCTTTACTTGCAAAACGGTTCTGTGAGATTCATCTCACAGCCCCATCTATTATGGAGACTTTTTTTTTTATAATCAACAGAAAACATTGATTAAAGAGAGAAATAAACAAGAGATACAAGCAAAGAGCTCAAAGCAATAAGCAAGTCACAACAGCCCAGAACACAAGGGAAAAAAAGAGAGAAAGAGCAGTAAAAGAAAGAATGATCTTACAAATAACAGCCTAGCCCTGGGCATTCCCAGTCCAAATTATATCTGCCTACCCTGCTTCTTGCTGACAGATCAGCTAGCATATTGGCACTCCTAGGAACCCAGTTGAATAAAGCATTCAAAGAGGCATCTAAAGAGTGAGTCAAGCTCACAATGATCCTAACTGCCAAGGAGAACAGTCTTGAGAATTCATCCACCAAGTGATTGTTTTGATGGTCCCCTTCTACTTCTACATTCATCAAGCCCTGTTGCAAACTCAATTTTAGTCCTTGTAGTAAGCCCAGTAGCTCAACTCTTAAAGAATTTCCATACCCCGAGGCCCGATGGACCAAAGTAACTGAGTAAAATGTTACCTCCGACATCCTTCACCACTCCCCCAACTCCAGATTCCCCAGGGTTCCCTAAACAGCACCCATCAAAATTTAGTTTGCTGCAGGGGACCACTCCTCTCAACAGGTCATTCATACTAACACCATTAAATTCTTTACATAGCAATGCCCAATGTGCAATCCTTATCATTGTGACTTCAATCACTTCATCCACCTGTTTATGTTTTTCATTAAAGATTCTAGCATCCTCTTATTTCAAAGACCCCACAGCCCCCCCACCCACCCACCCACACACACAATGAGACTATTGAAGTTAGAAAGCTCAATTGGAACCCAGGTATCTTGGTGCTCACCAGGTAGATTCTCAGACGACTCCTGGAAACTAAAAGGACTAATTGAATAAGGAAACTATGTAGTACTACTAATGCTGAAGTGTCATGGTGTATTTGGAAGGAGAGGAACCAGAGAATATTTCAAAATCGAAACTGCTCACTGGAAGAATTGATCAAAAATATAAGGGGTTCCATACAACACTCTTGATGACCGCTACAGATCAGTTCAGCAATATTTCCCATCAAAGCTATTTTGACCCTGCCAATCTGTTTTTGTAATTTAGGCAGGCAGGTCTAAAGCAGAGTGGCTATACTTTGTAAAATGACTTTTCTATATGAACATACTTGTACACTCTCACTCAATGAATGAATACAATACTTTACCCTTCTATAAAATAATAATAATGATGATGATGATGATAAATTCCTGACTCTAAACCAACTTGACAGAAGGGATATGTAGTCGGAACTTCCATGTCATATATGCAGTAAGGTGGAGGAAACGGCTGACCATTTATTTCACCGTGGCTATTGTGCTTTTCTTTGGGCATATTTTTTGAGTATTTTGGTGTCAGATGGATTCTTCCCTTATCACTTCATGATCCCTTTCGTAGCTGGAATATCAAAGGATTAATCAAATGAGGGAAGGTCATGCACGACATTGTCCCTTTAGAAGCAACCTGACTGACATGGAATAAAGAAATGGTCGATCTTTTAACAACAAAGACACAAATCCAGAGGCAATGCTGAAAAAGCAATTTCCATGACCTGCTCGTAGCTGGATGGCATTAGTATGCAAAGAATTCGCAATATAGATACTTTTTATCATGTTATATTATACCTGACCATCAGAAAAGGCAAGGTTAATGCTACAGAGTGGTACCTAGGGAATATAAGCTTCCAAAATTTGCAGAAAATATATTTGAAAATTGGTGTATATATTAGTAAATTACATCAAAGAAGCACTTGTCCACCAGCTAGTTTCCAGTCACTCTTCTGTGCAACGATGGTGAACACGGTGAATGACGACAATGAACAGTGATATAGACCAGAGACAGAGATACAATGGATTTGAACAGAGATTTGGGGTTGGAAGCCGCATCGTAGCTAGTTCCAATGTTGACTTCGATGAAAGATGTTTATGTTATAATGATTTGAATTTCTAAAGAGATGCTTAGTAGGTAGATTTGTGCACTCAAACCCTGATATCAGAGAGGTGGAGAGTTGGGCGAGTGTCGAGTGGAGAGACCTAAGTTTCTCTTGTGTTCAAAGGTTGGAGGCATCTTTGTTTCTCTTCGGCTTCAGATGGAGAGAAGACATGGAAGATGCCCTAGCAAGGGAAGGGATGGGGAGAAGAAGAAGCCCAGGAATTTTTTTCAGCAGATGGTCGTCTTGTTTGGAAAAGGATGTAGAGAAAATGAGATTTATTTGATTTTAGATATCTATGGGATACCATTACATGCCTGGAGTACAGAGGTCATTGGAGTCATAGGAAATGCTGAAGGAAGCTTTAGAAGATTCGATTTTAGGAATAAAAGATGGGGAAAATAAAGGGAATATTAGTGCATTCCCATTTGACCAAATGAAATTTTTTAGTCCCCCCATAGAAAATCCTTCTGAATGTTCTCAATTTTCCTCACCACTTCATTGGTAACTCTTAATAGGGAAAGACAATATGTTGGTAGGCTAGAAAGAACCCTCTTTATGAGTGTGATCCTCCCACCCAAAGAAAGATACTTGGCTTTCCATCTATCTAACCTCCTCTCCACCCTTTCTATTAAAGGTCTGCGGATACTGCTAGCTGTTGTTTTTGCTCCCACCGGCAGTCTAAGATAAGTAAAAGGTAGCTCCCCTACCTTACATTACTTAGGTTCCCAACTCCTATCAGTAAACTTTTTTTTCTAAATTCACCTTAAGAACCATCAACATCTCAAAGTTGGATAAAATAGCCCTAAGATTCAGCACTCGATTTGCTGAAACATCTAGGAATATTAGCATATCATCCACATATTGTAGGTGAGAGATACACAGGCCTTCATTACCGACTTTAAAGCCTTCTAACCATCCTCTCTGCACTCCTCTTTTCATAATCAGATTTAGTGCTTCCATGACTACTACAAACAACAGAGGGGAAAGTGGGTCCCCTTGTCTCGGCCCTCTAGAAGCTTGGAAAAATTCTGGTGACAACCCATTGACCAACAGTGAGAATGAGGCTGATGAAATGCACACACATATCCACCCTATCCAAACCTCTCCGAACCCCATCAACCTTTGCATTTCCTCCAAGAATTCCTTCTACAAAAGCCATCTGAGTTTCCCCTATCACCTCCTGAATTACTTTTCTCAGCCTTCCTGCCAGCATTTTAGCCAATAGCTTATAGGGGCTGTTTAACAAACTAATTGGTCTGAAGTCTTTGATGTTCACTGCCCCGCTTTTTTTCTGTAATAGAGAGATGAATGTAGCATTTGTCCTCCTGTCAAGAGTTTTGGGTTCCCAAAACTCCTTGAAAATCTGCATGAAGCCCCCTTGCAAAAAGTACCAGCAACTTTTAATGAAAGTAAAGTTGAAACCATCTGGCCCTGGTGCTTTATCACCGACTCACCATTGATCTTTTTCACAGCCTCCTTTACCTCTCCAACTTCAAGATCCCTTTCTAACCAACCTGCTGCATTGTTGCTTAGCCAATTTGGTTCCAGATCTCCCAAGGACACGCAACTCCAGTTTCTCCCCGTGTACAGCTTTCCATAGTAAGAAACCACTTTTTCTTGAATCGCCCCATGTGTCTATCACCTCTTCCTCCACTTGGACCCTCGTCATCAAATTTCTCCTCCTTCTCCCATTTGCAAAAGCATGGAAGAAAGAGGTATTCTTGTCTCCCTCTTTCAGCCACATAGCTCTAGATTTCTGCCTCCACCTGACTTCCTACTAGGGATGCAAATGGATCAGATCGGAACATATTCAAATCAGATCCGACACTGTTCATGTCGGATCCGGTGGGATCTGATAGGACTCGATTTGAATTTGAATCCTATCAGTAAGTAGGACCTTCGGGTCTAATCCGATTCAACTTGTTTTCTTTGAAAATTAATAAATTATTAAAAGAAAAATAAAATATATTAATTTAAATAAAGTATTTATATTTATAAATATATAATATATATATCGGATCAGATCTTCTTGGATCGGATAGGGGTGATTCGATTCCGACCCGATTTCTGATCGGATCCTATTATCCGATCCAATCCGATCCCAAGATCCGAATAGGGGTGATCCGAATTCAACCAAATAGGATTGGATCTCGAATCACCCCTACTTCCTCCCTCAAAATTAGTTCTGATTCCAAAACAGCCATCTCAATTTTGGTTTCTCTCCTAAACGTCCTTCCTCTCTCACTCTTTCTAATCTGGCTAGTTTTCCAAGATCTCTTTTTTTCTGTCCTCTTCCCCTCTAAATACTTCCCTCCTTCTCTCCCTCAACTCTTGTTTGATAGCTTGGAACTTTTTAATCACTTTTAGGTCTGCTGGTCGTTCCACTTGCAAATCCTTCTACATTTTACCCATTCCACAAAGTTTGGTTGGAGTACCCCTAAACATTTTCGAACCTAAAAAATTTGAAGCCTACAACAACACAGAAGGATTGGCTTATGGTTTGACAATTAGATGCTCATTGGTTCTTGAACAACTTCCTCCACATAGTCTGCCCAATCTCCCGAGAATAAGAATCTGTCCAGCCTCCTGAGAATAACTGGAATTTGGCCATTTGACCAGGAGAACTTCCCTCTAATCAGCAATGGGTGGATCTATCACTCATTTTTTTGATGAATGAATATCTATCACTCATTATTGTTTATGAATTCGTCAAACCTCCTCATACCTACAGAAGTTCTGCTATCCCTTCCCCCATTTATTGCACTTCTCCTTCTTACTACATCGATGTCCCCACCTACACACCAAGGCCCATCCCACTTCTGTCTCAGCCCTCCAAGTTCCCCCCACCCTCACCCCCTCCTCATTTGGCCCATAAACATTAGTTAAACCCCATCTCCAGTCACCATTTACTTCTTGTAAGCACACTGAGACTGAGAACACTCCAACTTCCTCCCCAACCTTTTTAAAGACACCTGGATTCCATATAATTACAACTCCCCCTAACAGCCCCATAGCTCTAAGCTCCACCCATTCACCTTCCTCTTCACCCCAAATTTCGTTTTTCATTTTTACATAAAAAAAAAATTCCAGTTTTTTTCTTGAAGTAACACCACCTCTGGTTTGATACTTCTAAGAAAATTTCTTCCTTCCCTCATACCCCTCACATTCCAGCTAAGAATCCTCATCTTCCTCCCCCTCCCCCTGTCTTCCCCTGGCCCCCAAATTTCACTCAATCTCGTACAGTCCCTCTTCCTCTCCCCCTTCCTCATCCCACCCCTTGTTTTTTTTCTAGATATTCTTCCCTTTTCTTTTTCTCTTCTCTTTTCTTTTTTTCAAATTTCTCAAAAGTTATTCTCACGAAATCATCTCCTCCCCAAAAGACTAAACAGAGAGACTTTCTTATCTCGACCTCGCTCTCCGCCAATTTGTTAATATTCACTTTCCCATTCTGAACTATTTCCGCAACTTCTTGATCCTCTTGAATTTGTCCTACTCTTTCTTTCTCTCTATTCCCGTCCCTCGTCTTTAAAGCTTCTCCTTCTTCCCCATAATTCTCTCCTTCTAGACTCTGATTTATATTTGAATGTCTTCTTTTTTTCTATTATATGCCCTATCTCGAGTTCTACCTCCTCCCTCCTCCCATGATTTTCTTTTTTTTTTTTGTTATTTTCTCCCCTACCTCTTCCTTTGTTCTTTTTCTTATTTCCCCTTCCCCTTGTTTGGAACTTCCAACTCAAGGATGCTCAGTGAGCAAGACTAATTCACCTCATTAGTTTTGTGCTAAGATACTAGGATACTAGTATCAAGTCACACATGTGCTTCTTTCTTACTTCCTTCTGTTGTCTCTGTTGTTTTTTCTATGATGCTTGGATCCTGGTTGTCGGAAGATCTCTGCTCCTCTTGAACATTCAGCCTCCCTGATACCCCCTTCTTTTTTGTGCCCCTTTCTTGAAAATTTTCTCCCTTACTTTCTGCCTCTGAAAATGAGTCAAACTCCCCTTCTCTCAGCCTATTTGAGGTCTCTTTGTTTTCCTGAATTGTTGTTCCATTACTTCTCTTTGAATCTCTAGTCTTCTCTTCTAATACATCTTTTTTCGAATCTCCTTCTACCATCGAGCTTGTTAATCTCTTCTTTTCTACCTCACCTCCCAAAAATTTGATCTTTTTTCCGATCTCAAACTTGGTCACCACCCAAATCCAATTACCTTTTTTTCTCATCCTTGTGACCGATGCGAGTGGTTTTCCTAGAACTCAAGCAGTCGAAGCTGGCCTTCTTCGAAAATGAAGTGCTTTTTCAAAGTTTGCCCCTCTTGATCTCTGTCTTTCTAACTCTCAATGCTTTTCTGAAGTTTACCGCTAACTTGATGAAGCGGTAATCTCTTTTTAGGCCTACCTTCTTGTTACCAGTTAGCGGCTAGCGACTTTTCCACTCCCCTTCTATTTACCCCTTCCTCTTTAAAGTTATCTCCCCTATTAGCCCAGGCCCATTGACCTCCATTTGTCCTCTTTCTTGATCTGCAAACCCATCCCCTCCTTCCACGTGTGTTTTCTTTCTCAAAGATTCCACCAACTCATCATCTTCTTCCTCTTCCCTTCATCTCTTCATCTTCTTCTTCTTTGGCTCCTCCCTTGTTTTTCCACCTGCCCTTTCTCCTTCCTCCTTCAGTCATTCCTCCATCCTCCTTCCACTCTATTGTTCTCGTCCGATTTCATCTCCGCCCCTTCTTCCTTATCTATCATGCAGTATGTGTCGTCCGTTCCTTCAACAAACAGCCTTAGAACATATCGTTATCTGCAAATCTCAGGTTCATCCTCTTTGGAACATCTAGCGTATTTTCTATTTTGACCAGTATCCTTCCCGTGCCCATTTTCTCCCATTTCCGATTTCTATCATCCAATTGTATGAGCTTCCACAAGATGTAGTGGTTTCCTCAAAGTCGAACGTATTGATGCACCATGCATGCAGTGGGATCCCCACTATATCTATCCACATCACACAACTCCGCATTCCTTCTACCAGTTCTCCGACTGCTGACAATAATAGATTGGCAAAGCTATTGATGAGACTCATTACATTGACAAAAAGCTATTGATGTGACTACGGTTATAGACACAGTTATGGATGCAAGTAAAGCTTTAGGCTTGTGTTTGTTGGGAGGTGAGTCACTTACAAGGAAAATGTTCCAAGATCTGGAGGAACACAACATGATACTTGAAAGAGAGACTGTTGGAGATTTTCAAAGTGCATGCATAGCCAATTGATGAAGGCCACAATAACTTAAGCACAACTAGTTTGGAAGAGGATGGTAGTGAAAAAACCGAAGCTTTAGTTGATACCCAACATAGTTGTCAAGGCGACACCTAGGCGACAAGGCGCCCTTTGAGGCTCACCTCGCCTAATCGCCAAGCAGTTTTTTACTTCCTACCATGGTTTAAAGTATCGATACAATACGCCCCATATCGGGCGTATCGTATCGTATCTTTTGAAAACAATACGCTCCGAAATGCCTGTTTCCAGGGATTTCGGAACCCCAACTTTTTTTAATAAAAAAGCCTGTTTTTAGCTTCCCAAAAAACCAAAATTTGAAAAAAAAAACTAAAGAAAAAAGAGTTTCGGGCGTTTCTAAGTACTAATACGATACGCGTATCGTATCGATACTTTGAACCTTGCTTCCTACTATAAAATACTTTTTTGTTCATTCTTTTTTTAGATTATAACTATAAAATAGACATTATTAAACTAAAATAATCATTTTGTATGTTGATATACTAAATTCTTTTTATTATTTCCTTATTTATTAGGGTTTAATCAACACAAACATTGCTAAATGTTGTATTGAACCCTCAAAGACTTCAAAACCTGAACTAATAAGTTTTTTTTTTTGGAAAAAGGTAAAGTAATTTTATTCAATGAGAAAGCCAAATACAACAAGACTTAGGCCAACTAGGCCTTCCTGAGCCCAAAACATATTACAAGAACATCCATGATTTAGTACAAAGGAGAGAAACATTCTGACTTTTAAACTCCTCATTCACCAACACCCAGGAGCAAATCTTCCCCACCACTTTCTGCACAATCTCATCTGGACTTCTAGATTGATTACAGAAAATTCTATTGTTTCTTTCCATCCAAATGGACCAAAGAACAGCCTGTGGAATAGTATTCCAAACAAGCCTGCCTTTCATGCTAAGACCCTCCAATCTCCAACTCATAAACAGCTCCTTCACAGACTTAGGCATAGCCCAATACACCTCTAGTTTCTTGAAGAAATGTCCCCAGACTGAAGAGGGGATCGGACAGTGAATGCACAAATGATCTATAGATTCAGCACCCATGCCGCATAAGAAACAGGAGGGATCAGGAATCTGCATACCCCTTCTCTCCAAGTTGACCCTAGTTAGACATTTATTCAAAACCATTGTCCAAACCAGGAAGTTAACCTTGGAGGGACAGGTGGGGTTCCAAATCTGCCCATCCGGGAAGTTCTCCTGACCTGAGCTGCACATCTTAAGGAAAAGGGATTTAACTGTGAATCTACCATCTGCATTTCACTTCCAAGTTCATTCATCTTCCATACTCATATCAATTCTCTGATTTTGAATCTGCCCCAACAGACCTACATACTCCTCCACTTCCTAGTCTAGCAAATTCCTCCTACATAGGGGAGTCCAAGAGAAGGAGCCCCCAGCGGTACTAATGTTATCAGCAACTAGAGAATCTTGATTCACTGCAATTTGGAACAGCCGGGGAAAAGCATCAGCCAAGGGGCCTTCCTCACACCAGGAATCCTTCCAAAACTTGATTCTATCCCCTTTTCCAACTTTAAACTTGACCCCGTTCATGAAAAGAGTACTGATCTTAGAAATACCAGCCCAGAGATAACTACCCCCAGATGAAAGGGGATCGAGAGTTTTCCAATTTCCCCAATCCACACCATACTTAGCCGCAATGAGGCACCTCCACCAAGCATTTCTCTCATAAGCAAATCTCCATATCCATTTGCTAAGAAGAGCAGCATTGAAATCTTTTACTTTCCTAACTCCCAAACCACCCTTCTCCTTAGGCTTACACACTTGCTCCCACTTAACAATGTGAATTTTCTTCTCATCCTCCCATCCCCTCCATAAGAAGTTCCTTTGAAGCTGTTCCAACCTCTTTGCAATTTTATTTGGAATTGGAAAGAGAGAAAGAAAGTGTGTTGGGAGATTGGACAGGGAGCTCTCAATCAATGTAACCCTACCACCAAAAGATAAATATTTAGCCTTCCAAAGAACCAACCTCTTCTCCATTCTCTCAATGATTGGACTCCAGATTGAAGAAGAGGAACATTTTGCCCCAAGAGGCAACCCCAAATACTTAACCGGAGGGAGCTCCATATGGCAGGCCATTATCTGTGCACAATCTTCAAAATTTACAACTTGACCCACTGGGATGATCTTACTTTTGTTCAGATTGACTTTAAGACCCGTAACCACTTCAAACCAACTCAGAATTCCAAGAACTGTTTTCAACTGAGGTAGAGATGCATCCACAAAACCTGAACTAATAAGTAAGAAAGAACTTAAAATTTTATCTAATCAACACATTTTCTTCTTCCATATATTCTTTTACTACTACTACTATTACCAATACTTTTTTCTTTTCTTCTTTTCCTATAACAAAAATAAGGGTTCAGCCCCTATATTTTTTGAATTTTATTTTCCTTCTTATTTTTCTTCTCATGAATATGTTGATTTTTTATACTTTAATATGAACTTTATAACTTTCTTATGAAAATTAGGGAAATGTGGTTATGGTACCTAGGGAACTGCCCTAGGATCTATATTTTCAACATAAAAAAATCCATCGCCTAAGCGACTAGGCACCCCCCTGTCGCCTAGCCTCGCCTTGGCACCTTGAAAACTATGATGCCCAATCTTTGAGAGAAACACAGTGCTGGAGTTGGAAAGGATTCGGAAGTGTGTTTTAGTAAATAGAAGATTTAAAAAACAGAGAAAGCATTGAGACATTCTGGTCTCAAAGGCTTTTGCTAGACTAAAAGGAGGCTTCTTTGGGATTAAACCAAGCAAGAAGATTTTGAGAACCAAGAAAACCTCTAGAAGCTTTTAGCGGTTAGTGGCTTAGAGGTTGCAGTGTTTGAGGGCGGTTTTGGTGTTGATTGTTCAAGGGAGGCTGTTGTTTCTCGTGGGTTTTGAAGTGTTCTATTTGTGCTGTCTTTTTTTTTTATTTCCTTTTCAAAGGGCTACCCAACAGGGGTAGCCCATCCCCCAACCCAGGCGCAGACGGGATTCGATCCCAAGTCTCTGCTACAACCAGCAGGAGACCTTACCAACCAGCTGGTTGGCACCTTGTGCTTCTGTTTGTGCTGTCTCCGAGGTAGAGTTTTTCTATTTTTGAGTTTGCTTAGTCTCTGGTTGTTGTGGTTTGTGTCTTTTAGTGCTCTTTTGGGCTCTTGGGTTTTGGTTATTGAGGCTCGGCTGGGTTGGTTATTATTTGAGAGTTGGAGTTTGTTTTTCTTTTCTCTCTTGAGTGACTTCTAGTCACTCCCCTTTTGTACTCTTTTTCTGTTTAATAAATTTTATTTCTATTACCAAAAGAAATATTTGATAAAATATTATATATACGATACCATATATACATACATGCCATGTATACATATATGCCATATATACATGTCATACATACTATACATATATATGTGGCAAAATACTATACAATTACCATAAAAAATTTAAGACACTATACCAATAAATAAGATATTATACCAATTATATAAGATATTATAGTACATATTATAAATATACATGCAATTTCTAGGCCTAGGGCAGTAGAGCTTGTCGGGCCTAGGGATTGCTTGGCCTAGGCCCAGAGTCCACATTCTTTGTGGGCTTGATGCTGGTCCAGGCCAGGCAAGATCATAAATGGATGCCGTTTAAATAATCCAGGGATTTCACGTATTGGGAGAGTGATCCACAGGAGAATGTCCTAATTATCCCAGCCTTATTGGTGTTGGTAACTCAATTGGGGCAGATCTTCTATCAGTTAATGAAGGGCTTAGGATCCATTCATCACTAAACACATCAAGGTTTCATATGGAAAGATTTGAAAGTGGTTATTGGACGGGTGAATGCTTGAGTTTCCCTGGATGTGGTTGAAGAAAGCCTATGAGGTTCTACCTATTTAATGACAAATTAATGTACTATTTGTAAATGCTAATGATCAAAACAGCATAGAGTATGTATTTGCTTTCTTTCTCATATATATATTTTTAGGTTCCATTTGGATGAAAGTTCTGAGGACTCTTAGCATAATTTTTTTTTTTTTTGATAAGTGGCTCTTAGCATAGTATTAACCAAGGCATCTAGTGACTAGCTATTTTTGCCTGTCAAGTCTTTGATGAAAAAGCATAATATGTTTATTATATTTTATAGAAATAAATATATTAGATCTTTACATAAGAAAATTAAATTAGCTTTCATTCCCATATCTCTATTTTTTACCAGTTTTATATGGCAACATAGGATTCATGTAGCCAAGCCCATATAGTTGGGATAAGGCTTGGAGGATGGTAATGATGATGGTGATCTCTATTAACCAACAACAGCAATCAGATTGTATAAACATGAAGTGCAGAAAGAAATTCAAACATTCCAAGAAGCTTGGAATGATGAGATCAGTACCAAAAAACCAAAGTCTGACAAACATGTGAATACTAACGAAGAACCAAAATTATAGATTCAATTTTGGGCCTGGTTCCCCACAAATAAGATCTACTAGAGTAACCCCTGCCCCAGCTAAAGAGCCAGCAATACTGTTGGCATGTGAACAAATGTTCAAGTTGGATCCAAAGGCCTTGGCTTCCCTTCCTCCCTCCCAACTTTGAAGAGTAATATTTTTAGTTATATATTCTAAACAGTATTTTATTATAATTAAGCAACATAACATTTAAACTTGCTACATGTATATAGCACAACTCAATATTACATTAAGTTCAAGGATCTTCTATACAAATTGGTGTTTTAAAATGTGGAGGAATGATGCGTGGTAATAGGACCTTTGGATGCTTCAGGCATAAGCCTCAAGTCATGAGGCACCTCATGATTTATCACTTTCTTAAGAAAAACATGAAAATCAAATAGGAAAAGCATAAAAAATATGGAGAAGATGAGTGTACTTTTTATAATAAAAATAAATTCATCAAAACAAAAAGAAAGTACAGGGAAAAGGTGATAAGAAATCACCTGAGGGGAAAGAGGAATGCATCTGTATAGGAAGAGCATATAAATGAACAAATGATAAAATAAATGAGGACTATAAGAATGTAAGGAGCTTCAGAGAACCTCATCGTATTATTAAAAATCATTTAACAACAAAAAATAGACAGTTTTACATATATTGAAGCATAAATACATGCACATGCATAAAAGTACACACAGAAACATATTAAGGCATTTCAAGTTGTAAGGAATGTACCTTGTACTTTCATGGATAAACCTAAATGATTTTTCCTTAAGCTTTGCCTCAAGGTATAAACGCCATACACTTTTTTAAAACTGGTAGAAATATATATACATACATATATATATATACACACCTTACCTACTATGAGTATAGTAGGTAATTGTAATTCCCTTATAGCGGCTAATTTTAGACACTATTGCAGCTGTTAAGGTTCTTGTCAAGGTGAACTTGATAATCTGGGGATGCATCAACTATATGGCACCATACATATTTTCCACATCAAGTATAATAGACAACAAGATATATAAGGAAACTTCAATTGAAAAGATGCATATGTTTGTTGCTAAATTATGCGTTAAGATATGCATGAGTGATGAGTTGATTTTATGAACTACCATATAGAAACATAATCCAAGTCAAATTTGCATTTATCTTACCTTAATGTTTTGCTTTAAACCATAAAATTCATCTCCATGAGAACAAGAAATGGGAAGTTTATTTATTCTAAATTAAAAGAAACCTAGTAAAATAAAACTCAAACTACGATACAGTCAGAGAACAATACTTTACACTACTACAATAATCATAATAACACATCACCGTCCCTTTGAAACTGCTTCATCCAACTCCTCATGTGATGAAGGAAATAGCTCTATATAACGACTCCCAAGCGTCATCCTATCCTTTGCCATTGCTGCTTTTGAATCCTCTGCGCTGGGAAACTCCACAAATGCTTCTCCTGTTGGCCTTCCATCCAAATTCATTGTGATATGAACAGAATCTTCCGTCAGCATGAAATCTTTAAAGAACTCTATCACGTCATCCTTGCCAGCTGAAAATGGCAATCCCCTCAATCGCAAGACCCCTGTATGCTCAGCCGAATCCTTCCCAGCATCGTAGGATCTTGCCTTTGCACCACCCCGATGAGGTGAACCACCACGAGCATCTGAAACTTCATTTGCTATAGCCTTGTAGTATTCTTGCCTCTTACTCCTGAAAACCTCAATGTACCGCCTGCCCATGTTCTGCCTATTCCTCTGAATTGCAAAATCAACTTGAAGAGGATATCCCAACACACAAAAAACCTCCCCAGTGAACCTGCCATTTTTGTGGACAAAGAGGACATCGACAATGTCTAGACCATGAAGGAACTCTGCCACATCAGCTTCCGTGCAATCAAAGGGAAGTCCACGCAATCGGACAACAGGAAATGGTGGGGGTTGGCTAGCATAAGCATAGGAAGAAGCATTGTACATATAACTCGAACCGGGGGATGCCCCATAGAATGATGACGGCTGATCAATTATTCGCTGCCGTTTTGGACCCATTTCTCGTCCATCACCACCATCAAAGTACTTCCTTCACTCCCCAGGTGCACAGAGGCAAGAGACACAACAGCCCACTCGTCAATACTCCACTTGCAAAATACCCACTCAAGAATACAGTGATTTCAAATGTTGCATCTTCTTGCATTTTTCTATTGGCATCTTTGATTTGAAAATATAAAAAACAAGCTAAACCCTAGAAAGCAGAAAAACAATAAACAGATTCCGAGTGTGGTAATTAAAAACATAAATTATAGCTCCAGCTATGCATATCCATTTCTGAAAAAAAAAAATAGTAAAACACCCAGAGAAGGTGCTCTCAACCCAAAAATAAACGACAAAAGAATTCGAGAATGGAGACGAAAGGATTGATGCTAACTTGTGAGTTGCGCTTTCTGCATATATTTCAGTGAAAGGTTCCAGTTTAAACTAAAGCAAAAGAAAGTCAACATAAATCTTACGAAACCCGCATACGAAAACCTCATAAGTTCAACACGAACAGCATAATGAAACAAAACGAAACGAAACATAGATTTCTGAATCAATGAAGAAAAGGAACCGAAAGTACTAAACATGCACTTACCCTCTGTAGAACATTTCTCCTCGACGACCCCTTGATCCCTGTGTTAGACTCGTGGGCTCTCTCTCTCTTCGAAGGAAAACCAAGAAAGAAAATAAACTATTTTACTAATTTAAGAAAAAGATAGAAAAAAAAAATAAATGAAAGAAAAAACGACTGTATATATGGATTTGATCAGAACAAAATTCAGAACGCAGAAGTGATTACTATATACAATGCGGATGGATGTAGATATAAACGGCAAGAAAACACCAGCACCAGAACCCGAGTTCAACCAGCTCGTCAAATGCAAAATAAGGGCTGCCCTAATAAAAGGCCAAAGGGTCAAAATCGTTTTTCACAAGATCGTAGGCGCTTACTGTAAAAGGTGCCTCCACAGCTTAAACGAGCGTTTGATAACGGCTGAAGTGGCTGAAGTAAATGACTTAATTTGTAAAATACTACTTTGTCCGGAATGAAAAAAACAGGCAAACAGCTTAAAAAAAAGGTAGTTTAACTATTATAGAGAAGCCTATGAGGAAATCAACTTGGGCATTTTTGTAGACGTAAATATATTAATATACAAAGCTAGTATTACCATATTAAAGGTCCGTTTGGCTTGCAGCTGGAATTGGAATCAGAATGGATTCCCCTAACCTGTTTGGTTCAGACAGGAATGGGAATAAGAATTGGGATCAGCGTGAATGGGATTTTATTCGCAGGGGAGGGGCAGGGAATGATTATTCCATCAAATCATCAAGAATGGGAATAGGATTCCGATTCCACTCAACCAAACAGTTTGAATCGGAATAATTCATTCCAGACCCCTCCTATTCATGTGAATCAAGCGGGGCCTAAAACCTTAATTGTATTAGATGTAACGGGAAGAGCCCTCCCTTGTCTTGTTTAATTTTCCTAATTATCAACAAAAAAGAGAGGGCAATTAGTCGAAACCAACAGAAGCACATGGAAGTCAGACTCAATCCACGAGCAGTTTGAAGACCTTAAAGCATACAGCCACCATTATTCCACACTTGGGCAAAATGTGTATGTGGAGCTCAGCGAGCAATCAACCGAGGCCTACTATTCTTCGAAAAATTTATTTGAAGTTGGATCAAAGACTAGGATAATTAAGCTCCTGCAATAACTTGTTTGTAGACTCAATACTTAGCTTTAGATCATCTAGTTTATTTTCAACCTATTTGCAAATAACTTACCTGAAGTTTAATCAAAATTTAATTTCATACAAAACTACTGCCCTAAATAGAAAAAAAGAAAATCGTAGTACAGCTATTGTAAAAAAGCATATTACAAGGCACGTATTTGCAAAACTAGTTGTGGCTCCCCATAGCCTATAGTAAATGGATGCATCCATTCTTCCCCATAGCCTATAGTCCTAAACCATATATACTCAGTAACATGAGGTGCATGGAAGAGAATACTACTTATAGTATATGAGACAACTTCGCCCGATAATACCAAATGAAGATGCAAGGTAGGCTTAGCATGTCTTGAATGGCATGAATCAAGAAATGAGCAACGACCTCAAGATATCCTCAAATGCACCTATAACCCAAGCAAATTACTAACACCCAAACATTTACAAGAGAAAGCCAAGCAAATCCGAGAAATTAGAAGCTTACGTCGAAGAGGAGACATGCTTCTTTATGCTAATACCTCGAGAAGTTGCGGGGCATGCCTGCAATTCATACATTCTCGAAGCCTGCATCTATAAGGCATAAGGATAATAGCATCACCTTGATAACCGACAAAAATTGTCTTCAATAAATGGTAAAAGTTGGATGAAAGACTTTTTACTATGAACGCATACCTGTGCCACTTCCGAATTTGTATCACAGCGGAATTGTGCGGCTATGACATTCATTTGCAAAGAATATCCAGTCACAAAAAGGTTGGGAAGAAAAATCTCTAAAAAAATGCAAAACCATGATTCATTGCTGCTCCGATTCGAACACTTGAATCATCTTCACCAACGCTTTCTTCAGGAAGTAACAATCCCCGAAGATGTTCCGGATAGATTTAATAAACTAAAAAAAATAATAATGATAACATCAACAGTAAAAAAAAAAAATATATAGCATATAAAAACAACATTGTTTTACACGATCACAGTCAATTCTGATGCCACAATTGACAATGCAAAGTCATAAGAACGCACCTGCAAAGGAGTGCTTGAAATTGATTTAGAAGTAATTTTTTAATTTGTGTGAGTCCAAAACCATCATCTCACAACAAAATCATATGCTACAATAGCAAAAGTTTGCGCATCTAGTATGGGTTGGAAAGGTACCAAAAAGAGCAGATCCCAATAGAGAAGAGAAAGAAATACCAACCTTGCTGCAACACTGTCCTTTCCTTCTTCCAATTGTTTAGGTCTACCTGACAGGTTTGAATAATCTGAGCCGATTAAAACATTTTTGGTTCCATGATTATGTCAAAATCAATAATTGGGTCGATTCGTGTTCTTCACTTGTCCCATACCGATTCATACCCAAAACTAATTATTTTGTTATGCATATATAATATTTCCTTCATTTTCTTATACTTGTTATCATATTATATGCTTAAGTTTGCATTTCTGCTAAATATATAGTTAAAGGTGTTTAAGCTTGTTAACATATAAATAGTTTAGTGTTTTCCTATCAATTTCATTAAAGTTATATGATAAAAATTTAAATTTTATGTTACCACTTAAATAAGAAAAGTGGTTTATGGTATTATTGGTTCGATTTCTAACATAAGTTAGTGTTTAAGCATAAATTTTAAGTAAAAAATGATGGTTTTGTGTCTATGATTTTGTCTCGATTAATAATCGGTTTGAGAGTGTTTCAACATAGACCAGAACCAGACCCCATCTTCCAAGCGAGCCACCACCTAAAGCTTCATGTGGAATAGTTAGCAGCTTATCATATGAAATAAATTGGAAAAAAAATGAAAGTCTCCTAAGCATGGGGTATGTCCTATACAGTGTCATCGGAAATCAAAAACAATGGTAGGGTGCAAGAATCAGCAACCCCTTCCCGAAATGAAGACCTTGAGATATCCTCAAATGCGCATAGAACACAAGCAAATTAGTAACACCCAGACATCCACAAGAGAAAGTCAAACAAGTCAAAGAAATCAGAAGCTTATGTCAAACAGAGGACAAGCTTCTTTTATGCTAATACCTTGAGATGTTATAGGGCATGTCCGCAATTCATGCATTCTTGGTGCTAGCTGCACCTATAAGACATGATGTTATTAGCACCATCTTTGTAACTTACAACCATTGTCTTCAAGAAATGATAAAAGGTTGGATGAAAGACATTGTACAACAAGCACATACTTGTGTCGCTTCCGAATTTGTATCATGACAGAATCTCCTTTGTGCCAGTCACAAACAGGTCGAGAAGAAAAACTCTATAAATAAATATAGAGGAAGCTAGTGAAAGTGGCTTATTCTGGGTTACAGCATATGCGAGGCCATGGTTCGTTGCTGCTTTGATTCAAACACTTAAATCATCTTCGCCAGTGCTTTCTTCAGGAAGTGTCAACTCCTGAAGATGTTCCGGATTGGTTTAAGAAACTAAAAAAATAATAAGGATAACATTGACAATAAAGGAATGACAACCATACAAAATTTTACAACATATAGAAACAACATTGTCTTACACGATCGCAGTCAATCTTAATGCCATAGTTGATAATGCGAACTCATAAGAATGCGCCTACAACAAAATGGTTGAAATTAATTTAGAAATATTTATTAATTTGTGTGAATCCAAAACCAACATCTCATAGTAGAATCATACACTACAATGGCAAAAGTTTGTACATGTAATATGGGTTGATAAGGTACTTACCGAAAGGTGCGTATCCCAATGGAGAAGAGAAAGGGATACCAATGTTGTTGCAACACTAGCCTTCCTTTCTTCCTTATTCTTCAATCAAGGGCTGTCAATGGTTTGGGTCTACCTGACGGGCCTGAACAGTCAAAGCCAATTAAGACAATCCTGGTTCGATGATTATGTTCGAATCAATAATTGGGTCGGTTCCTATTCTCACCTATCCTGAACCGATTCATACCCAAAACCGACTACTTTGTTATGCATTTACTTATACTTGTTATCATATTATATGCTTAAGTTTGCAATTCTATTGAATAGGTAGTTAAAGGTGTTTAACTTTCTAACATATAAATAGTTGTATTTTCCTATCGATTTTATTAAAGTTTATATGAAATTTTAAGTTACCATTAAAATAAGAAAAGTGGTTTTTAGTTTTGTTGGTTTGGTTTCTTACATAAGTTAGTGTTTAAGCAGAAATTTTAAGTAAAAAACGACGGTTCTAGGTCTATAATTTTGTCCCAATTAATAATCGGTTCGGGAGTGCTTCAAATTAGACCTGAACCGAACCACACCCATCGATAATCCTACCTTAAATGGCGGCCATCTTCCAGTTGAACCACCACCTAAAGGTTCATGTGGAATAGTCATCCGCTTATGCTATGAAATAAATTGAAAAAAAAAAAATAAAGTCCTTTAAGCATGGGGTACGTCTTATACTTATAGTGTCATTAGAAACCGAAAACGATGGTAAGGTGCAAGAGTTAGCAGCAAGCCCTTCCTGAAATGAGCGAAGACCTCGATATATCCTTAAATGCACTTATAACCCAAGCAAATTAATAATAGCCAAACATCCACCAGAATGAAACAGAGAAGTCATAAGCTTACATCAGGAGAGGACAAGCTTCTTTATGCTAATACCTTGAGAGGTTGTGGGGCATGCCTGCAATTCATGCATTCTCGTAGCCTGCACCTATAAGACATAAGGATATTAGTGTTGCTCCCATAACTAACTGACAAAAGGTTGGATGCAAGATTTTTTATAACGAGGCCATGGTTCATTGTTGCTCCAATTCGAACACTCCTTGCTGCGAGCTCCTACTTGATTGAATATCATTAGTTTTTTATTCTTGAGTGTAGTTTTGAAGTATGAACCTGCCTTATAACAGGGTTGTCACTATCAGTCTGTATAAACCTCTATCATTACAATTTGATAAGAATTAAAAAATCATGATTCTTCTTGACTACTAGTAATAAAATGAATTCTAGTAAACAATGGATTTTGCATCTCTTAGAGACTTCACACTATAGACATGGTGGAGCTCATGAAAGAACATGCTACATGACAAAGTTGGACATGATTTTTCATGGGTCCCACCTGTTCCTTAAGTTAGACCTTCTAGTGGCTATTTTTGTTGCTGATTTCCATTGTAATGCAGGAATGATGAAGCTCGGCAGCCTCTCTCAAGAAAGCTCTCTATTCCTTCATCTAGGATAAACCCTTATCAATTGGTCATTGTTCTACGGCTTGTAATTCTCTGCATTTTCTTGCACTATCGAATAACAAATCCTGTGCCCAATGTCTATGCCTTGTGGCTGATATCTGTTATTTGTGAGATTTGGTTTGTCATATTATGGATATTGGATCAGTTTCCTAAATGGTTTCCAGTGAACCGTGAGACATATCTTGATAGGCTTGCTCTAAGGTAAAGGCATTTATAAATCTTCATTCTTCAACAATTATCTCATGGAATTATGATTTTTCAAAAGAGTATCATACTATTTTCATCTTTAGAGTTCTAATACAAAGATCGTATGAGTAACAGATATGACCATGAAGGAGAGCCATCACACCTAGCTGCTGTTGACATCTTTGTCAGTATTGTTGACCCTTTAAAGGAACCCCCACTTGTCACAGCAAACACTGTCCTGTCTATTCTTGCAGTTACAACATTGAGCCACGAGCTCCGGAATGGTATTTTGCTCAAAAGATTGACTACTTGAAAGATAAAGTTCAACCATAATTTGTCAACGATCGCAGGGCTATGAAGGTAGAATTTTTGGTGCTTTGATCTTTCAATTCTGTCCTTCTCTTTTCATCGATCATTTAGATGTTACCATCTCTGCTTGTCTTGTAGAGAGAATATGAAGAGTTTAAAGTTTGTGTCAATGCACTTGTTGCAAAGGCACAAAAAGTTCCTGAAGTAATGCAAGATGGTACACCATGGCCGGGAAATAACACCAGAGATCATCCAGGCATGATCCAGGTTAGTCTATTTTGAATTTGGAGTATGTGACATGTTCAATATTTATGCGAACCTGGTTTTCTTTGAACAAGGAATACCTTTTGTAGAAAACAAGCACAGCTCATGCATCCATAATTCATGTTTTTTTTTTTGGATCTTATTATTCTTTATCATGTACGCATTTCTCCTTTTTACTATTCCCATGCTTTCCTTTCATTGTTGGTCTTTCCACAGTGATCTGCTTTGTGAATTATTGGCAATACAGAGTGATGCTAAATATTGTACTCAAGTTCAAAATCTCTTCATTATTTGCAGGTATTCTTGGGCCAAAATGGAGGGCTTGACAGTGAGGGTAATGAGTTGCCACGGTTAGTCTATGTTTCTCGTGAGAAGTGTCCTGGATTCCAACATCACAAGAAAGCTGGTGCTATGAATGCACTCGTAAGTAGTTAAATCATCAAGTTGAATCTTATCGATGCCTAGGTCAATCTGACCTCTAATGATCAATATATCTTTCCAATAGGTTCGTGTATCAGCAGTCCTTACAAATGGACCCTACTTGTTAAATCTCGATTGCGATCACTACATAAACAACAGCAAGGCTTTGCGGGAAGCTATGTGCTTTCTGGTGGATCCAAATCTTGGGAAATCAGTTTGCTATGTTCAATTTCCACAGAGATTTGATGGTATTGATAAGAATAATAGATATGCCAACCACAACACTGTTTTCTTTGATGTGAGTTCTGTCATCTATTTTAGGATTATTGTCACCTCTTGTTTGTTCTTTATGTTTCCATTGAATGATAACTTGTCTGTGTCTTCTTTCAGAATGTGCCAGTGTGTATTTTTGGTTATTCTGAAGCCTCAACTTTTAAATTTCTAAAAATGATCTAGTAACCCATTGACAGTCAGATTTTCAACTGTTCCTTTTCTGGATTTAGTAGATAAACTTAAGAGGTTTGGATGGCATCCAAGGTCCTGTATATTTGGGTACTGGATGTGTCTTCAATAGAACAGCTCTGTATGGTTATGAGCCTCCTCTGAAACTTAAGCATAAAAAGGCAGGCCTGTTCTCTACATGCTGTGGTGGGTCACGGAAGAAGAGATCAAAATCAAGTAAAAAGGGCTCAGACAAGAAATCGAGCAAGCATGTGGATCCTACTGTGCCTATCTTCAATTTAGAAGATATAGAACAGGGTGTTGAAGGTATGGCTGTCATTGGTTTGTTATTTTTGTCTGACCAAATTTACTTGCTCAACATACAAGTGATCATGTCAAATGGGACATATTGACCTAGAGTACCATTTCCAGAATTCATTTGGCTTGCTAAGAAGTTATTCATTGAAACAATTCTTGCATTTCCCTTTTGATTCTCTTTTTAGAATGTTGATAATGTTTTTTAATGAGGGGAATGGCCTTGTAAATCCCAAAAGAATTGATCAAAACCCCCAAGAAATGGTTATTTTCTCTATTATATTTTTCTCCTTCAAGAATTCTATTTTTTTTTTTTTGCCCCAAGGGATATTTTTTCAAACATTGGAATTTCAATAATTTTAAAGCATTTTGACCTTCATTTATGTTTACTGTCACCCTTTTGACTTTCTTTCTTTCCTTTTTAGTTTATCCATATCAGTTGCAGTGAACAATACCTTGAAATTTAGCTTTTGAGCAGATAATTTATGTTGCGGTTCTTTAGGATTCAATCTCATCAGGGTTTCCTTTGTCAATGTTTTCTCCTTCCTCTTTAGTTTTATTTTGTAAGTTAATCTTCTTGTATGAGTATGGTAAATAACCCTTTGTTTTGGCACATTTATGGTTTTGCAGCAATCTGGTTATTATTGGTTGCATATTCTTTTTAGACATTAAACTGATCTCCCTTTTTGCATATTCCAAAACAGGTGCTGGATTTGATGATGAAAAGTCACTGCTTATGTCACAGATGAGCCTGGAGAAAAGATTTGGTCAGTCATCAGCATTTGTTGCCTCCACTCTTATGGAAATGGTGGTGTGCCACAGTCCGCCATGCCAGAAATTATCCTCAAAGATGCTATCCATGTTATCAGCTGTGGGTATGAAGATAAGACTGACTGGGGTAGTGAGGTATGTCTCTCCTAGAGTTTTGTTCCTCCAATTTCCTTAATTGCCTTCATTTCTATGTTCTCTCCTTTTAGGTAGGAATGGCCAAAATATTCTTATTTCTTATTGAAATGGTGTATACCTAACCTTTTAATCTTGTACATTTTGGTAAAGGGTTCCATTGTTTAGTGAGATGGTAAAATCTCAGGATACCAAGCATAAAAATGTGTGCCAAAGTTCAAGATCAGTCACTCCGCTAAAAATTTTGGGAATATCCATTCCATTCCTCCCAAGACCAGGGATATTCAATATTAGCATTTTTATTTTTATTTTTTATACATAGGTGAGAGGAGTTTAAGAATTTCCACATGGACCTTGGTCTCGTACTAGAACCTCTCCTAGAGAATTTTAAAACTTCTCAAGTGGATATCATAGTGCTTAGGTCCCACTATTCAAATGTTTTATACCTTTCCTTGTCTTGAATTAGTTCTTTCTTCAAACTCTAATGCATACTCCATCTATTTCCATCCTAATCTCTTTCTATTTAAATGGCACTTTCTAATAAAATATGGTTATATAATCTACAACATAATTAGGTTTATATGTACAACGTTATCAGACTAAGAAAGCTTCTTCCTTCACACAACATTCTTGAAACAAGGTTGTTGATATAACTTTTCCAGAACATTTTACCAAATACGATTTTTCTCAAAAAAAAAAAAGATTGAAAGATATTTTTTTTCTTTATATCAAATACAAAAATGACCTTACAAGGTTAACAAATATGCTAGAAGCATCTCAGACAACTTTTCTCATCCATGATACTAATTCTTTTGGTTAGAGGAGGGGGCTTTGGAAATGTGTCACAGGAGCAATGGTCACCTGATTGGATTGAAAGCTTTGTAGTGGGTCCCATCACTCGCAAATCTCAAATATTTCTTTCTTTGCTTCATATGATCCATAATTCAAATGAAATAATGCCAAGTATCTCCTTAATACAAATTATATTTATAATTTATTTGAGTTTTATGCCTCAAAATGCCTTGAGGTTTACAACTTGCATCTTGAGGCCCAACCATCTTGCCTCCTCCTTTAGCATTTTGGACCTTCATTCCTTACTAGGCCTGTTCTTTTTCAAATGTTGAAAGTGCACATCCAAAGCCAACAAATCAAACTCATCAGAAGAAAAAGAAATTAGCAGTCTAAGTATTATTGAGTTGAGTCTAATAATTAATGGAAGTATTATGATATAAAGGTCCAAAGAAGCTTGTTTTGAATTCAGCCGATAAATGAACTGAACTAGCATGGCTAGTTTGCATATAGCCTAACTAAAGTAGCAAGTATTCTGGCATTTTTTTATGGGAAAAAAAATTAAAATATACTTTATTATCTTCATGGATTTTCCAAGGGATTTTTTTTTTTGTATTAGCTATTTATGATCATGCCTTAAAAGTCAAATCCATTTATGTTTAACTAGAACAGTTTCTTTTGGGTTCTATTAAACATAGAAAAACCACAATATGTTTTCTAGTGGTGGATAGTCTTCTAACTTCCTAATCCTTCATGCTCTACAACGAGCAACAAAAAGAATAAGAAACTTCTAAGGAAAAATCTATGCTTCTGGAAAGACATGATACCTGAAGAGCTTTGACCAATCAACCCTCTAGTTACTACTTTTGTGATACCAGTTGATTGGTTACAAGTTTTTTCGGTATCATGGTCAAAACTTCTATATAGCATTTAAATTACATAATTTTCAAACTTGAAGTAGTGAAATTTAGTGCCACTGATCAACTTGGTCTTAATTTTTGGTTGGAAGCATTGGCATTTTCTTTATTGTTTCTCTTTTCCTCTCTTTGCAGATAGGATGGATTTATGGCTCTGTTACTGAAGATATCCTTACAGGATTGAAGATGCGTGCTCGTGGTTGGCGATCAATCTACTGCATGCCAAATCCACCAGCCTTCAAAGGGTCTGCTCCTATTAACCTCTCTGATTGTCTGAACCAAGTGTTTCGGTGGGCTCTTGGTTCTGTTGAAATTCTTCTAAGTCGACATTGCCCCATATGGTATGGTTACAGTGGAAGGCTGAAATGGCTAGAGAGATTTGCATACATCAATACCACCATTTACTCAGTAACAGCTATTCCTCTTCTTTCATATTGTACATTGCCAGTTGTCTGTCTGCTTACTGGAAAATTTATCATTCCACAGGTAGTTATGACTTTCCTCCTCACTCTGAATATATTATTTTCTAGTTTTCAGCATTCTGGTCTCAAGTGGGTTGAATATCACTGAAACTTATAAACTTGGCTTCTTTTCATTTCAGATTAGTAACTTTGCTAGTATTTGGTTTATATCCCTCTTCCTTTCAATCTTTGCCACTGGTATATTGGAGATGAGATGGGGTGGTGTTGGCATTGATGAATGGTGGAGGAATGAACAGTTTTGGGTTATAGGAGGGGTGTCAAGCCATCTCTTTGCTGCCTTCCAAGGCCTGCTCAAAGTTCTAGCTGGGATTGATACCAACTTCACTGTCACCTCCAAGGCATCAGATGAGGAGGGTGATTTTGCAGAGCTCTACATGTTCAAATGGACAACCTTGCTCATCCCACCAACAACACTTCTCATCATAAATTTGGTGGGAGTGGTGGCTGGGATATCATATGCAATCAACAGTGGGTACCAGTCATGGGGTCCCCTATTTGGGAAACTGTTTTTTGCCTTTTGGGTGATTGTCCATCTATATCCCTTCCTTAAAGGACTAATGGGACGACAGAACCGAACTCCCACTATTGTGGTTATGTGGTCAATTCTGCTTGCTTCCATCTTCTCATTGTTATGGGTACGGATTGATCCCTTTACCACTAGGGTGACTGGCCCAGATATTCAACAGTGTGGAAGCAATTGCTAGGGGGAAGTCAAAAGACTGAAGATCAGTAGTAATGTGGAGATTTGCTGTAGGTCCTCATCAACCAGACGGTAGGTGAGAGGCTCTTGGTTTCTTTTTTTTTTTAAATATTTTTGCTATATGCATTTAGTTGGTGTTCTTATGGTCTTGTATGTGTAAGATAGGAAAAGAAAACTGGAACATGTTGATATCATTCAATTATGCCATAAAGTATTTGATGCAGCGTAGAAGCAATGAAAAGCGGGCTGGCAATGCAAGCACCGGGCGAACGCAAGACTTCGCCGTGAAGCCGAAGAGAACTATACGTGAATCTCTTAGGAGAGAGAAAAGTTGGCAAAAAACTTGAATGTCTATTAGCTTGGAAATAACTGTATTTATAATACATCTGGAAAATTGTAGAGCAACTAGGAAAGAAAATTGTAAGTGATCTAAACAACTAATCTTCTAGCTAGGATCGAAGTCTTCTTGGAGGTTGCCTCGATCTCCACCGTCCGATTTCCCTGGATCGATCCATGCATGGATTATCCTTTCTTCTTGGGATTATCTTGAATTATCTTGAATCTTGGATCTTGGATCTTGGAATTATCCTTATCCCATGAGTTGCCGCCTATCATGGGATTGAAGGAAAATGAAACAATTGTTTGGTTTCACCGTTTATCAAATAAATGGTAGAAAACTGAAACATTTTGATTTTTGTGCATAGGGCATTTGGGGAAATGTCAAATTCTTGTTTCCCCCAAGGCCCCAGCGTTTCTTGAAACCAAATGCTGATGTGGTACACTTTAATGAGTATTAATCTAAAGTGGAGAGTAAAAAACGTTTAAAGTGAAGTTCAACCAAACAACAAAAACAGGAAACATTTAAATTAAAAAAAAGTTTAAAGTGAAAAAGTATAAATAACATTTAAAGTGAAAAAGTGCAAATAAGCGCGTTATCCATAAACGCCCACGGAACCAAACACATACTTAGTTGGGCTGAGTAGACCAACTCTAAAGCTGTGAGGGCCGGTCTATCTCTGTCCAGTCTACCCCTCCCAAAACCCCTAAGAGCTGGGACCAACATCGGATAATTGCCTTTTACTTCATAGCGTCACATTCTTGAATTGAAATTCAAAGTCTCAACTATAAAAAGATAATTGTCGTGTTTAATAAGAGAGGATGAAAACTCAAATATGGAGGAATTGAAATCACGACATTATGGCAATTTGATCCGTCCCCAACAGGGCCTGCCCCACCCTGTTGCCATTCCTAAGCCAACTCTTGCTGAACAACTGCATCTCCATGCAATGCATGGGCTGCAACCCTGCAACGGTGAAACCTATTATCAAATATGTTGTGAACTTATCTTTGGCAAGGGTTGGTTTGACCTCAGCCATGTGAGGTAGCTACTTCATTGTTTCGAATTTGTCAAAGACCTGAAACTTGATATGGTCGCTCAGCATCACTCCAAAAGCACGCATATACGCGAAATTAATCAAACCTGCCTGCTCTTCAATGGTATAGCCACCAGGCCTCATATGTACCCACCTCTGTTCCCATTCCAGTCACAGTTTCACTAACCTCTCACCGATTATAGCCGTCTTTTACTTATTAATATAATAATTGATTCTTTTTATAAACTTGTGTAATAAATTAACAATTGTCCTCATAATAAAGAAACAAAATTTGGCTGTCTACGTTCAACAGCCTGTGCTGTTCACAGCTCACAGGGCTCTCCCTGTTGGTCCATACTAACTTCCTGTAATAATAAGAGTGATCAAGGCATTCTTCAAAGTAAATAGTACATTAAAAATTACTTTTTTAACATTCTCTCTCTCTCTCATCTTTTTCAGATTCTAAGCTCCACCCTACAATTAGAAAAGAGGGACTTATATAATAGCCTCAGAAATCAAATTATGAGAAGGGCCAACAGTCTGCTCAACCCATTCCGAGGTAACATATTTGAGATGAAGTTTGGCCTTCAGATGATGAGGAAGAAGTCATATTGGGTGGGACCAACAGTGGGGTTAGGGAAAGCTAATTAAATTAGGCTCGCTGTTTATGGAGTTTGATGGCCAGCCTTCCACAAAAATGGTCAAATTCATTTTGGCTCCAATTGCTTTTGATTACTTTTAGATGTCAATTCTGCTCTACTGGATTCAATCTTTCGGCAAATCAATACTCAAACAGTTTGAGGGTCTCACTGGTCGTGACTTTCCATTGTCATTGATTTCTAATCAATTTCTGCTGTAAATCATGCGCTTTTCAAGCTTAGACTTGATTTATTTTCAATGAAACCAATGGTACGTACCTTGCCAGTAATCAAGTCTTGTCTTTTTATCTTGAAGATGAACCACGTGGTTTGTTAGACTGCCATGGGGTTGGCTAACAGAACTTTCTAGATCAGAAAATGTTCAGTGACTTCAGTCAAGCTTTTAGTTCTGCAAGTAATCTTGTTACTCGAGGGCCCAATTTTGTTTTGTGTAAAAATAATATTTTTGGCCTTTTGTTTTTGTTTACTTTTTTTTTTTTTTTTTTGGGTTTTGGGGTTCAGTAGATATGTGGCTTCTTTCGTATCAGAGAACTTATGTTCTTAGGTATTGATGTTGGTATTCTGTTATTTGACTTTATACGAGAATCTCTGCTTGCTACGCATGGAATCTTACGTAGGATTTCCCTCACGAAAAGTATGCTCAAACCTTCAAGGCATTAGAATCTTGCACGACTGCAGAACCCAACGAAAGTCAGACACGTGGAAAAAGAAGCCACCAAATTGGAATACTGGCGAGATGCGTCAGCTTCGATGAGTGAAGGTTTTGAAAGGAGCCATTTGGACCTCAGAAAATCGTCTGGTGAGGAGGGTTGAAGGATCCTCGAAAGAACGCGTTTGCATCCCAACTTCCCAGCCTCCACAGCCTGTTTCTTATTCAAGGTTCATTCTCCCTCTGCAATTTTTCCCATACCCAGTTCATGAATCTTCTTTAAATTCTCTAAAACTGATCTTTGGATTTCGTTGATACCCACTACAGGTTTGCAATTTTTCCTTGGTGGGTATCTCTTATTTCGATCCAAATTACAGTTTTAAAGAAGAAATCTTGGTGTGGTTTCCAGGAAGCTCTTTGTTTGAGGGTGTGAGAGGATGGTGGGAGCTCTATCAATCGTGGGCTCATCTATGGTCGACACTCATGCTAGCCCATGTCTTTGTTTAGATGTTCTTTCTTCATCTAGTATGAATTTCAAGAGTTCGGGGGATCTGGGGTTGTACAGAAGTTTAACAGGTAAGAAACAATTTAAGCGGCCGGGGACATTGGAATTGAGCAGCTCATTCATTGATGCCTGGCATGAATCGCGTCTTTCATTCAAAGCGATATCAGGTTCTGTTAACCAGCGTTCGAAGAGACAGAGAAAGGCTCGGCGTCTTGTGATCGTCAATGAAGTTGCAGGACAGTATGAGGATAGCTTTGATGATGTTAAAACGGTGAGCAAACCATCTAAATCGGCCATTATTGTTATTATGAGCTTTTTATGAACTTTTAAGGTTCAATTTTAATGTGGTTTCTTTGTTCACAAAGCTCTTATGCAATTCAAAAATTTTGATTATGGAGAAATGGAAATTAATAATATTTCCTCACTAACCTTTCGGTTCAGTTTGGAAAGAGTACAAATACAAATATGTACAGTGCAAATACATACAAAATCATACAAAATATAGTGTTTTGCACTCTACATATTCGTATTTGCACTCCTTCCAAACCAAGCCTTCATAACAGTTCCTTGTGGAGTTCAGTACAACCATTGGAAAACACATTCTGTGCTTCTTTAAGCACAACTTCTTTGATGAATTAATCTAGTTTTCTATGAGATAGAGGACCTCACAACCATTGGAAAACACATTCTGTGCTTCATTAAGCACAACTTCTTCGATTAATATCTGGGTTTGATGAGTTGTAATTCTAGACAGTCTCGAGATGAGCAAATCTCATCAAAGTGAACTGAATCAGAAGTTCAAAATTTGCACCGGATATGGTATCGGATACAAAATTTGCACTAAAAATTGAAGTATCTGAAACCATATGGCACCCTTGTACAGGTATCTGGATATCATAGCTTAGAATGAACCCATCCAAGAAAGGGTGGGGAGTTGATATCCAAGTAGCCATTCTTTCTTTTAAATGTGCTCTCTTGAAAGATTTTGGTTCAGATACAAGTTATTGTTGTATGCCTATGTGACAATAGCATATTCTCTTTAGAGGAATTTCTATATAAAATCATTGCTTGCCTTCATGTGAATATCTTTGTGGCTAATTTCAGAAAATACATCTATGCATGAATTCCATTTCTAGAAAGTTAGTATTCTGACATTTCTGCATTTCTACTTGTTAGTCTGCTTGCTTTGATTAATTCCATTGTGACTTCAATTTTTTTTTTTTTAGGGAATATTGGATCAGTATCATTCTCAGATTAATGTATTATTCCCAATCATACTATTGTACTCTGACCAAGAATCTATTGGCTTGCAGCAATTACTCAACTATTTTACATACAAAGCAGTAAGGACTGTTCTTAATCAACTCTATGAGATGAACCCTACACAGTACAGATGGTTTTATGAGTAAGTGGACCATTTTTCTTTTCATTTCTTTGTAAAGACTCTAATTGATGTTTCTTTTGTGATTATCCAATTATCATGCATCTTGTTTTGCATACCTGTATATGTTATAGACTTGGAGACTTTACTCATTATCTGAAAATTTGAAAAAAAAAATAAAAATTAAGGAGTACCAAATGAAAAGGTCATATGTGGCTGAGCAGAGCTTATAATAGTCTTCATTGAAATCTTTAGGAAAATAAGAGACTTGCCCAAGTCAATAGCAGCATGGTGGATTTATGCTTATTCTTTTTAGAGGAGATTGCAATGATAGATATCATATGAAATGGTTTTAAGAGCTTTTTTGATCTTTGACATTCACCAGGGCATCAGCAAACTGCACTTATGCTGTTACATTCATTAGGCATGTGTTGAATTTATCGATGTTCCTAGTCATCATTGATGAAAGGATTTTATAGTTGGTTGAGCAAATTCTGTATGAAAATTTCCAAATTTGGTTACTAAATATTGGCCTTGAATTTCCAATTTTGGTGATAAACCCAGGCCTGAATTCTACTTTTATTGCTTTAATACCGAAGAAGGTTGGGGGTTCTCATCCTAAAGAGTTCAGACCCATCAGTTTGGTTAACAGCCTCTACAAGATCATTGCCAAGGTGCTATCCAGAAGAATTAGAGAGGTGCTCCCCTCGATCATCTCCCATAACCAAGGTGCCTTCGTGACGAATAGACAAATTATGGACCAAATCTTAATTGCAAATGAGAGTGAGGGAGGCTACAGAAGTAGAGGTGAGAAAGGGCTAGTGTGTAAGTTGGACTTGGAGAAGGCATATGATCTGGTTGATTGTTCTCTGTTGTTGGAAGTGCTAGAGTCTTGTGGTTTTGGGCAGAGGTGGTGCAAGTGGATTAAAGGGTGCATTAGGACTTGCCATTATTCTGTGTTAGTAAATGGCAAGGTGGTGGATTACTTTTCAGCTGTGCGGGGTATTAGGCAAGGGGACCCCCTCTCCCCTTTTCTCTTTACCCTAATTGTTGAAGTGCTAGGGAGGCTTATTGAGAGGGCAGACTCCAAGAATCTGATAAGTGGTTGGAGAGTGGGGAGGGATAGGGTTCTGGTCACTCATCTACAATTTGCAGATGACACAATTTTGTTTTGTGATGGAGAGGAGATTAGCCGGGTGTGCAATATGAAGATGGTGATTAGGGTGTTTGAACAAATGACTAGCCTCAAGGTAAATCTAGGTAAGAGCTGTGTGATTGGTATTAATATGAATGAGGAAGAGGTGGAGGAAAGGACTCAAGTGTTAGGATGTGAGATAGCTCATTGGCCACTGAAGTACTTTGGGCTTCCTTTGGGAGACAATCCCAGAAAAATGAGCTTTTGGAATCTGGTGATTGACAGGTTCACTAAAAGGCTAGCTTCCTGGAAGAAGAACTACTTGTCTCTGGGGGGGGCAGGATAACACTGATTAAGTCAACTTTGGCAAACCTTCCAGTATATTTCTTGTCGATGTTCAGAATCCTAGAAGGAGTTTGTAGAGAGTTGGAAAAATTAATGAGGGACTTTTTATAGGAACCTGGGGAGGAGAGAAAGGACCATAGAGTTAGGTGGGATCTAGTAACAAGGCCTAAAAGTGAAGGGGGACTGGGGCTGGCAAATCTGCAGAAGAAGAATGAAGCTCTTTTAGGGAAATGGTTATGGAGATGGTCCAAAGAAAAAGAAAATTTGTGGGCTAAAATAATCTTAGGTATTCATGGGCAAGAAGCAGATGGCTGGGATCCGGGACTATCATCTAGGGCTTCAAGAGCCTCCCCTTGGAAGTCGATTCATGCTATCCTGCAGTCTTTTCTTCCATTTATCAGGTACGATCTTGGTTATGGTTTGTCTGTACTTTTTTGGGAACACACTTGGGTGGGGGATTTTCCCTTGAAAGAGCAGTTTCCCTCTTTGTTTGCTCTGTCTAGGTTTAAAAATGAACCAATAGCAACATTTGCTACCTTGTCTAATTCCGCTACTGGTTGGAACTTAGGTCTTAAAAGGGCTCTCAGAGATTCTGAGTTGGAGCCCATTTCGAATCTACTTAAAATCTTAGATGAGGTAGTCCTTGAACCTTCCATTGTGGACTTCAGGTGTGGTCTCTTGTTCCCTCGGGTATCTTCTCCTGCTCCTCCTTCAAAGCATTGGCATAGTCTAGTCCGGTACCTGGGCCTCCTTTTCCAGTTCGGGAAGTTTGGGTAGCCCCACCCCTCCTAGGGTAGGTGTTTTTTGCTGGGAAGCAATCCTAGAAAAGTGTAACACTTGTGACCTACTTCAAAAGAAAAGGCCTAATTAGTGTTTATCCCCACACTGGTGCATCTTATGTAAGAAGAATGGTGAAAGCTGCTATCACTTGCTTGTCTCTTGCCCCTTTGTTTCAGATATTTGGTGTTGGTTCTTTTCTTTATTTGGTTGTAGGTGGCCCTCCCCTTCAAGTGTTCAGCTCCACTTTAGTGAGGGGTCTAAAGAAAAGAGGTAAAATTTTGTGGAGATGCGCTAGAGCTGCTGTTTGCTGGACGGTTTGGGAAGAAAGAAATCAAAGATTATTTCATGAAAAAGAGAAAAGCAGGGAAGCCCTCATAGAATTTGTATATGTCAAGGTGGCTCATTAGGTCAAGTCTTTGAAGCTTTTTGAAGCCTATTCAGTAGGATACACAATTAGAAACTGGGAAAAAGTGGCTCGGTAGCTCCTATGTCTAGTGATATCAGACCTGTTTGGACTCCACCAAACTTGGGTTTCATCAAATTGAATTTTGATGGTAGTAGTGAAGGAAATCTAGGCCCTTCAGGCATAGGTGGTATTTTCAGGAATGAAGAAGGGCGAATTATTGCTATGTTTTCAGGACCTATAGGCTGGGGGGATTCTCTGAGAGCCGAAATCCTAGCAGTTGTAGGAGTCAAAAGGGCTAAGCAGCTGAATATTAGCAAGTTGTTGGTGGAAGATGACTCCCAACTGACTGTTAGATGGTTGCAGATGGAAGAGTCCAGCATGTGGAAATTCTCAAATGAAAGAAAGAAAATCAAGCAACTAACTCAGAACATGACTATAAGGTTTCAATGGGCTAAGAGGAGTACCAACTCCATGGCTGACTCCTTAGCTAAACAAAGGGTGGGAAGATCTAATTTGTTTTGGGCTATTCTGTAATATGTTTTTTCAGGTTTGAAAGGGAGGGTTAAGACATTTTACCCCTCCTTTCTGGTTGTATCTTACATATCTCTTTTAATAAAAGTGTTGTTATTGATAAATATATATATATATATATATATATATATATATATATATATATTGGCACACAACCAAGTGGTTGTGGCATTTTATGATTTTTTTTCTCTCTACCTTGGTAAAAGAAAGCAACTGAATTAGGATGGAGGAAGCAAATCCCTTCCAACTAAGATGTCAGGAAGAAGCTTAAAGATAGACTCCTGTAACTTCTCTTGATTTGGTGCAATGCACTTGACAAATAGGGAAAAAAACTGTTTATCGAGTAATGTGCTTAGGTTAACATCCAGAAAATCAGAAAGCATGGCTCTTGCATTGCTGATGATTGTTGTGAGATGCCACGGATATAAACATCTTTCCTCTTGAACAGGTTGATGGTACTAATGGAATCACCATAAATAGTGAAATCTATCAAACTAAAGATCTATTGCAAGTGTAGGCTAATTTGGATTTCATAAGCTTCTGCTTCATCTGATGATGCATCAGAAGGGGATGGATAATGACAGCAATTAACTATTTTTCTTCTCACACTTGTTTCATTCACCTTTTTGACAGTTTTGTAGTGACTAACAAACCTGGTGATGGAAAGCGCTTTATCCATACTCTTGCAAAGGTACAGAAACTTGATCTGAATGAAGCTTTTGACTAGTTTATGCTTGGTCGTGTAACAAAGTTTGGAACATACATATATAATTTGCAGGAGAAACATGATCTTGCTGAAAGAGTGATGGTGACCCGCCTTCACTTGTATGGTAAATGGATTAAGGTATGCTTAAGTTTCTACTTGCAGGAAATTTGTTACTTTAAATAATCAACTCACTTGTCTTGCCTCTCTTGACAATACAGAAATGTGATCATGGTGCAATTTATAAGGAGATCTCAGATCAGAACCTGGAATTGATGCGCGAACGACTCATGGAAACTGTCATATGGCCATCTGATGATACAAACACCCCAGAGAAGATTGGGTGATGGGTTACCCGCTTACTCTGATACCACATTTATGTTGCTCTTCTTCCCTTTTCACTTCCAAAATAACAATAGATACTTACATTTAGCCCAACAAATTAGGTTTTAAAAGATTTTATTTGAATTATTTTCCACAATCTAATAAGAAATGTTGCACAATTTCTTGTACAAGTAAATATATCAAGTTACCAACACAAAGGTAATAGATTGGCGGCTTAATCTTCACTCTATTTCCCATTAACTATTGCTAATAATACAGAACAGACAACATGAGGTACCTGTATTTTCAATTTAAGCAAGAACTTGAGATGTCTACATGCTTTTATGGCTAGATTTATGGTTCTTAGTGGTATAAGCAATGTGACTGAGAATCTGACCGATGGGATCGGCTACATAAATCCAGTTTGGCCATTCCATTCTATTTAGTGTCATATACATTGTTAAATTATAAGCGCATCAATCATTTTTTACTGCTTCAACCCATGACTGTTTTGGTCTGCCCCTAATCCTTGTAGCCCCTTCCATTTGCAGAAGATCGCTTCTTCTTACAGAAGCTGTAGATGGTCTTCTTACAGGGGACTGGCTAGTGCTTTTGGTTATTTTGGGAGTGATGTATTATTTAACATTGTTGATTCTGGTAATGATTTCAACTTGGCTATAGAAGGTTTGAATTGGTACTTCTGCAGTGCTGCATTCTTATAAGGCTTAGGCCCCATATGGCATTGTTCCTGCCTGTTTCTGTTCCCGGAGAAATTCCTGTTCCAGAACAGGAATTGAATTTCTGGTTCTTGGGGAATAACACTAGTGTTTGGCAATTTGTTCCTCAGGAGCAAGTTTCTATTTTAAAGAAACAGAAACAATGTTCTTGTTTAAATACGCTATTGAATCTTAAGAAACAATGTGGATGGTTTTTCAAATCCATCCACATACAAAGCATGGATTTGAAAGCAACGATTGTTTGCAAGAAAAACAATCATAAGGAGCGAGGGGCTCTTACCTGTGAGGCGGAAAAACGTGAAGGAACGATAGTTTGCAAGAGAAACAATTGTTTGAATGCAACGAAAATGAGTAAACAAAACAACAAAGAGATTAGCCTAGGTTGTTGAAAGCAAGAAGAAATTATAGAGTAAAGGAACGATTGCAAGGAGTGATGGGCTCTTACATGTGTGGTAGAAAAACATGAAGGATTGGTTGCAAGAAAAACCCAGGCAGCCTGGTTGAAGCTCTACAATAGGTTGGGAGTCCCTTGGTGGTAGGAAGAAGGAAGAAACCCCACTCAACTTCGCTTTGGGCTTTCTTAGTATGTGTTTGGTTCCGTAGGCGTTTATGGATAGGCCGTTTATTTGTACTTGTTCACTTTAAGCATTAATTTATACTTGTCACATTAAATGTTTCCTATTTTTGTTATTTGGTTGGACTTTACTTTAAAACATTTTTTACTCTCCACCTCAGATTAATACCCATTAAAATGTGCCGCATGAGCATTTGGTTTCAAGAAATACTGGGGCATTGGGGAAAACAAGAATTTGACGTTTCCTTAAATGCCTCATGCACAAAAATCAAAGCGTTTCAGTTTTCTACCATTTATTTGATAAATGGTGAAACCAAACAGTTGTTTCATTTTGCTTCATATGCAATAAATGCCAACACCTATGTGGCACTGATGTAATAGCATTTTTTTCAATAAACAGGTACAATAGCAAATACAACTTTAAAGATGATGTCTTGAGAACTGCGTGTTCCCAAGTTTCTCATTTTGTGGAGTTACGTCCTGGTCACTCCAAAAATACAAGTTGGGAATGCATCGTTCCCACCTAAAATGTCATGCCAAACGTGTTTCCATTCCGCAGGGACGTCAACAACGTGAGGAATACTCCCGTGGAATGATGCCAAATTGATTTAAAATAGAAATGGGATCAGAGAAAAAAATCTCAATTTTGAAAGGCGTTGTTTGTCTCAAGCCCAAGCCCGGTCCATTGGAAACAAGCCTGAGATTCCCTTTTCATCATCTATTCTTTTGGCAACAAGCCTGTAAGTTTTTTCCCATTGCAAGCTTTCTATTTCAGCTTTCAAGCCAAAAGCGATAGGTTTTATGGTAATGGATCTTCACATCTGGGGCTAAACTTTTAGACCTAGTATTCTAGATCTTCTAGATCTTAGATTTGGTTAAAACTTATTGAAAAAGCTTTCTATAAAACCTAGTGCCTGTTTGGCAAGTCTTTTCCAGAAGATCTGTTACAAGATTTGATGGTTAAAAGATAGGATAAGCTTTTGCAAATAGATCTTGGAAGACTAAAGACTGTTTGGTTGAAATATTTCACATAGATCTTACAAAAGATAATAAAAGCTACAAGACCGTTTGTTAATGTGAATGTCTTGTGTGTGGGCCAACAAACCTATCATTTAACACGTGGGACCCACATACATTTTCTAAGGTGAGACTCACATACCATTGGTGGACATGTATGTGGGGCCCATGTACATTTTACAAGGTGGACCCGACATACCATTGGTGGACATGCATGTGGGGTACATGTGTCGACATGTATGTGGGGCCAACGTACATTTTACAAGGTGTGCCCATCATACCATTGGTGGCCATGCATGTGGGGTCCATGTGTGGACATGTATGTGGGGCCCACATACATTTTACAAGGTGGGTCCCACATAATACCTAATGTGGGCCCCACATACATTTTCCAAAATGGGCCCCACATACCATTGGTAGGTCCCACTTACACATTCAAATAGTTTTTGTGAAAAGATAATCCATTTTCTCCCAAGTGTGTGCATCGTACCACACGTTCGAAGAAGACGGGGCACTAAAAGATTGTAAAAGCTTCATTTGAAGCTTCCTAAAAAAGCTCAGATTCGGGCTTCTGGCATCTTTTATGGGCTAGAGCTTTTCCCGAATAGATCTTTCTATTGCCAAACGGGAAAAGCCCAGAATTCAGGCTTCCAGGCTTCTAAACAGCCCAAAGCCCGCTCGGAAAGGCTTGCCAAACGTAGCTCTAATCTCAATAAATATTCCATCAAGAGCTAGGGTTTCGGGCCTAATATACATTTAGGGTTCGACTATGATATGAAAAAAAATATGATATCTAAAAAACTTCTGACCAGTCAACTGCAATCATAAACGTGATAGTCAATTAGGTGTTATTTATCAAAATTCATGGGTGGGTTTTGATTGGTCAAAACTCTTCCCGTACCATATCTTTTTCGCATCATAAATTTTCCCGTACATTTAAATCTGGATCTGCTTTCTAGTAACTTGGATTTTCCGGTAACTAGGAGTGAAACTTTTTTAATCTTGGTGGATTCCAAACTGAATTATGGACAAATCTTTCTAATCTGCGCATAATACTTTGGAATGTTAGGGGTTGTAATAACCCAAATACGATGCGATATCTCAAGTAATACTCTCAACCCTGATATTCTATTCCTATCGGAAACCAAATTGAGCGAGAACAAAGGAGCTGCTCTTGCTAAGAGATTGAAATACCAACATTATGTGAAAGTCTATGCACAAGGCAAATATGGGGGTTTATTCTGTTGTTGGAAGGTTGACTGTTTGCTCACAGTGTTGCATAAGAATGAAAGGCTCATTTTATGTGAAATTGCAAATGCAACCTGCCAACAATGTTGGTATATTGCCTTTACTTATGGACACCCTAATAAACCCAAATGGACCCAGTTGTGGTCCTCCTTTCTATCTCTAAGTTCTCTTCAGGATGCAAGGTGTTGTGTGGTGACTTGAATGATACCCTTTATAATCAAGATTTTGTGGGTCATAGACCTCGACATCACACCCCATCCCAATCTCTCACCCAAGTGGTAGAACATTTTAATCTTTCAGAAGTCCATAGTAGAGGGCCCTACTATACTTGGTCGAACAATCAGCATGGCCAAAATAGGGTAAAGGAAAGGTTAGACAGATGCTTAGCTTCTCCAAAATGGCTTCGGTGTTTCCCAGAGGCTAATGCTTTTACTAAATTTTCCTTATATTCTGATCATGCAATGATCATTTTAGAGACGCACTCCAAAAAATTAAAGGGACCCACTTAGTTCCATTTCCAACCAATGTGGGCTGAGGAACAAGAATGTGAAAAAAGAATTACAGAAGAATCCCCCCCCCCCCGGAACAGAGCCTCATTTGGTTACATCAATGATAGACTAAAGCTTTTGGAGGAGAAAATGATAGCTCTTGAAGCAAAAAAATCTGATCCCACATCTTCAGAGGAATTCATTATTTTGCAAAGAGATTATGAGAAGTGGCTTAGGAGGGAGGAATTATTATGGAAATTAAAATCAAGTTTGGTTAAAAGAGGGTGATCGCAATACTAAATATTTCCATCACATGACAAATTTTAGGAGAAGAATAAACTACTATGAGGGGATTAGGGATGTTGAAGGGAATATTCTCTCAATTGATGAAGTACCTGGAGCATTCAGAAGATTAGCAGAGTCAATAGCTGGACAAGAGCCACTGATTTCTTTTGCTGAGTTGGAACAATTACAGCTCCCCATCCTAACCCATGAACAGAAGGAAGATTTAAAAAGAGTGCCATCCAGAGAAGAAGTTTGGGAAGTGGTTAAGAAAATGAAATCAAATTCGGCTCCTGGGCCTGATAGTTTTTCCCCTTTTATAAAAAATATTGGCATATAATAGGGGACGACATATATGAGATTGTGGCCCATTTCTTCAATACAGTTGAATTCCCTCATGATATAAAATGTACTAATTTGGTGTACATTCCTAAGAAAAAGAAGGTTGAGAACATCTCTCAATTCAGGCCTATTAGCTGTTGTAATGTGGTTTACAAGATAATTACAAAATGCCTTGTAAATCAACTACTGAACAAATTACAAGATTTGGTAGCAAAAAATCAAGTTGCTTTTATAAAGGGTAGACAAGGCCTGGATAATATTATCTTGTCTCGTGAGTTGATTATCAAAATGAAAAGGCATAAGAAAGGAGTTGGATGTGTAGCAATTAAAGTGGATATGTCAAATGCCTATGATAGGTTGAATGGACATTTCATTATAAAAGTTCTTCAACTCGTGGGTTTCCCAGAACACTAGTGTAAACTCGTACAATAGTGCATCTCCTCTCCTTGTTTCTCGGTTAAGGTGAATGGAGTTGTCTCAGATTTACTCCAACTCAAGGCAGGCATTAGACAGGGTGACCCTTTTTACCATTTCTCTTTATCTTAGCTATGCAAGCCCTATCCTCTCTTCTATTTTAAGCAGAAATCCAAGGCACTTTAAAGGAATTTAAGCTTACAAGACAGGCCCCCCAAATAACTTATCTGCTTTTTGTAGATGAATTTAATTTTTTGTAGGGCTGAAGTAAAAATGTTACAAAACCTACAAGAGATTATAACCAAGTTTGAAGAATTCGCAAGAGAGAAAGTGAACTTACAAAAAAGTTCAATCTTATTTAGTAGCAACATACATAGAAGGAAGCGAAGATTCATCACTCAAATGTTGGATATGAAACAAATGTGGATAGGAAGAAGCAAAACCAAGGCATATAAAGACTTGCTGGACAAAGTTAAGCAAAGAATGTCTCTATAGAAAGCATCTCTTCTTTCACAAGCGAGGGGGACTACAATGATCAAGTCAATAACCCAATCTCTCCCCATATACTCGATGTTTTCTATCATCCTTCCCAAAAAGATTACGTCTGAAATGGAAAAACTTTGAAGATTCTTTTGGTGGAAAGGAAACTTAATAACAAAACTTTACATACACTAAGTTGGGAGAAAATGTGCAGATCAAGGAAGAAAAGAAGACTTGGATTTAGAAAGTTAAGTGAGATGAATGAGGCATTGTTTGCTAAACAAATTTGGAGGTTTCTAATAGAACCTAAGAGATTGTGGGTAAGGGTTATAAAGGAGAAATATTTGCAGAAAGGCTCCATTTTCACGATGCAACCAAAGCAAAATGATTCCCTATGGTGGAAACAGATCTTGGCCACAGCCAAAAAGTTGAAATTTGATTTCATTTGACAAATAAAGGATGGTAGAAATGTTAGTGTCTTTCATGATCCTTGGATTCCATCTGTTCATGGGGGATATACAACACCATCCTCCCTTTTTACGTGGTGAATGGAATAGGCAAGCTTTAGACCAAGTGTTAGATGCTGAGGTGGTGAGGGAAGCGTTGAAAATACACATTGCTTTTCATGTAACAGCAGACCAAGTGTAGTGGAAGCACTCTCGATGTCATAAATATTCTATTAAGTTCGCATATCAGTGTTTCACAAGGAACTATCCTTCATCTTCTTCTCATACAGTTAAATGGAACAACATATGGGCCTTGAGAATCACTTTTAGGTTCCAAATGTTCATTTGAAAAGTTTTTTGAGAGGCAATACCCACAAAAGACAAGTTGTTTTTTCTCAATAATGAAGATAGGTTTTGTGTTTTATGCCAAAAGGAGCTGGAATCAGAACTATATATCTTTTGCATGGGCAATTTGGTGTGGTTTATAGTTGAATCTTTGTCTCCCTACTGATGAAAGCACCTCCATTCATGACCACATTGAAAAGTGGTTAAATGGACTTCCTACCCAAATTACAGAGTGAAAAAAATTTTTATTTGGTGAAAGTGCCATTGCGCTGAAATGTATATGGGATATCAGAAACAAGAAAATACATGAAAGTCTGTCCTAATCCAATCTGGGTAGTTAAAACTACTCACAACTACATTATTTCACTAGAGAATCCCCCACTTTAACAAATCCAGGAGGAATGGCAATCAACGTCTCCTTATACTCTGCATACAGATGATGCTTTCTCTTATTATTCTCATCGAATAGCGAGTACTTATGTTCTTCTTTACAAGATAAGAGGGTGATGGCAGCTGCAGGTAGTATTGTGCAAGCACAAGACAGTTTTTCTGGGGCTTCAAGAAGCAAAAAGAAGAAATATCAATGTCATCACTATTTTTTGTGATGCCATGGGAGTAGTCGACACCTTACATTGCAATACTGTAGATTGTATTTGGATCAATAAGTTGTATTCGGATGAGTTCTACTCTCTTACGAGGTCTTTTGATGTATGCACAGTTAAGCATGTAAATAGACAACAAAATATGCGCTAACTCATGAAGTAACTATTCAGGCCTGTAGGAGGGGTTCGGTATTGGTCTTTCAATTACACTCCCAAGGACTTGATCTATATATAATTTGAGTTTTTTCTTTTTTCAAAAAAATAACCCGGTCCATTTATACATTGGACATGAATGAAGCCCAATTTCACTTGAGACGGGCTGAACTGGAGTACATATTTGGACAATTAGGAATGGGCCCTACCCATTTTGATTGTAAGGCCTCTTACAACCATCTACTCGGAATAAATGGTGGAGCCCATGGTTTCTTTCACTTAATTATCCAACTCAAAAGGTAAAGCCAGCTCAATCTCCTTTTGGAATTTTTCTCCGTTCAAGGAGTAGGCCTAACATGGGAACACGTATTTCTATTATCCTTTTTGAAAAAAAAAAAAAAAAAAAGAAGACGAGTTCTTGATTCCTCGGCTCTCCACCATTGATGATTTGAGGAGCGAACAGCGAAGACTCGTGTGGCGTTAAAAGAAATCAGACGGTGCAGAAGTTCCCAAAAAACTATTGCACAACAATTGAATTGGAATCGTCTACGGTTCTACATGTACAAAATGGTCCAAGAAATCTTGACAACAAGATAATGCGTTGGCCCCACTCAACTAGTCGTGTCTCGACATCTCTTTCATTTGGATCGGTGCACGTCGTTGATGAGGTGTCTAATAAAAAGAGGTCCCACGACGTCAGCATGATCAACATTATAGCCGCTGCTCACTTGTATGCCACGTGTTTTATGCACCGGATGTACTTTTTGCATTTGACACGTGTACTCCAATTTCATTACAAAATCCTCCTTGCCCACCTTTCTCAAGAGTGAGTCAAGACCGAAAACCCTCATCAGATTCTCCTTCTGAATAACTTATTTTTCTTTTTCCGGCGAAGAACTCCGGTCATGGCTTGCACGGAGGAACCCATTCTCTCTCGACTGGACCGCCTCGATAACGTGGTAAGTAAGAATGAGATGTTCCATCTCTTGTTTGAGTGCCTAAAATGCGCCATGGGAGTAGTACATGGCCTCGTCCTTTTGCCCCCGACACTCTTTTGGGCCGGTGGGTGAGAGGGACTGAGATAGTCTGTCTGACTCTTCCATTTCTTCCTAAGTAGACCGAGTCAGTCTGGTCTACCTCCATGGCGCAAGATAGGGATATGCTTTGCCTCCTCCTTCTTCATTCTTCTCTCTGAATGGGCCCTAATAACCCCATCAATGCGGTTTTTCTTGGCCCATCTATCTGTTCTGAAGTTTGATCGTAATATGGTTGCAGTTGAGGCACTTGGAGGAAATTAGAGGATGTAACAGGTGTTCAAAGAGCTCGTATGAATCAGCAACATCAAGTGGGCCCTTAACGAGTGATGGAGGCAACTCCTCCGTCGATTTCTCCCCCAAGAGCCTAGAGAAGCACTGCCGTCCCATTGAGCATGTCATGATGGAGACGGAAGCCAAGGGTAGTCTCATCGAACGTATGGACCATGTGGAAGACCGTCTACTAAAGGTAGGCAAAATGCCATCCTGGCCGTCTGATCCATGACCTAAGAATTGTTGAGTTCAGCCATTCATTAAGCTAACGGCCTAATGCTCCTTGTTAATTATCTCTTATTAGCTGTGCTTGCAGTTGGAGGTAGCGAAGGAGAAGGAGAAGGAAGATGAAAAGTCTGAGAAGAAGCCCCACAAGAAGGGATTGAAGCAACTGGTCAAATCATGTGTAAAAAGAAAGCCCAAAACCAAGCACTGATGACATGCTGCTATGTAATTTTGTTGTATCACTTTTTAAAGGCTAATGTACATGGGTTTGATATATATTTTTTTTGGCTGTCAGTGCGTTGAGCTAAGGTGTCTCTCCTGTCTCTCCTTAAGTCCAATTCATACAATGTATGGGCCTAAAGGATGTGCCCAATTGTCTGATTCTAAGCTATAAAACTGTTTCATTGTTGTCGTCGTGTCAACCCAACTTTATCTAACCAGTAACCACGCCAACGCGCGCACACACACACACACACGCATGCTCAAGGAGAGTAGGAAACCCCAGAGATGAATCAACAGTCCAGAGACGAGAATTGAATATTGGGCATCCAAAATCACAGTTAATTTGAAGACAACCGGTCAAAAATAACTTAAAACTGTACAACTCACCTGACAGCGTATCGTGCCTGTTGTCTCTGAATTTTCATTGGGATCCCGATCAAACACATTTGCCACATTACACATTGTTACAAGAAGGAATAGTACAGGCCAAAAAACCAAACAAGGATAGTACTGCAAAAAATGATGGATACAAAAATCGGACTCAAAGAAAATGAATATTAGCATGGGAAGGATATCTTAGGAGAAGACTTGGCTGGTTGAATCAGAAAGATGGGCGGGGCCTTCCTTGCTCGAACAAGAAACATCAAAAAATCTGGCATGGCTTCTAAGTGAATGGAGATTGGAATTGGATTCACATGAGCTGCTGCTGCTGAATAAGCCAGAGCATCAGTCGGCCCACCATGTCCTCGTCGCTCAAAAGGGAGTTTGGTGTAATCTTACAAAACACTGATTTCGGAGCAAAAAATGTACCCGGTTGCTCTTCCTGGTATTTTTAAGATTAGTGGCCGAGGAAAGATAGGTGATCATGTCATGCTGTTGCAAGTTGTTCCAGCACTGTTCTTACTCGGAACTGCAGGACTCAAATGTTTGATCGTAATAATTAGAAGATTTGGGAAGAACAATTTAGGAATAATAATTCTCATGTTATGAGTGCAGGGTTACCTTGGCATCCAAGCATGGGTCGTTAACCATACTCTTTATCTGAGAAACTATGCCAGCACTCCGCAGCTTCACAATGCGAGCAGATGCACCGGGACTTTCTGGGTGGGTGAGATTTACTATGCACCATACAGCAGCGGTGCGTAGCTGACCATCACTGTCCTGCAAAAACTTCATGACAAAAGATTGGGTGCCTTCGCCTGCTTGAGATTGAAAGAGTTGGTTCATCACGGCTTCTTTATGTAACTCATTTCCACTTGCTACGTTGCTGAGCACGTACATTCCCTACATGACAAATGGGTTGCATGGCACATCAGAAGCCAGAAGAAAAACAGATTAAATCCTTTGAGGTCTTAGGACCTTCCCCTTTTCACAATAGGAGAGAGGTGAAGAGAATCCTCCTTAACGTTTCATTTCTCGAGCACATCTTCGTAAAACTAAATAAATCTTATTAAAAGGTACTAATCATATAGCACAAAGGCAAGATGAGAAAAAAAATGATAACCTGAATGCAAACTTCTGATCTTGAACAGCTTTGCAGTTGCCTTGCAACAGCATTCATAATAATACCATCCTCTGCAAATACATGTTCAATTGAGCTGATGCGTCCATCAACAAGATTGCGGACAAGTGCTAGACTTTGTTCTTGGATAGATAGCTCTGAGTCTGTAGTGTAATGCAATTTTTTTTATGCCATAGCGTAATGCAATTAGAAAGTTTCATTTATCCGAATACATATTGAACTGCTATTAAGCATGAATAATCAATGAAACATGAAGATAATGTTACCATATATAAGGCTGACCAATCCAGATGGTGTCAACTCCAGAATAATGCCTTCTTTGTGACTGTTGTCCGCATGAAACATCAGATTCCTTAAAGCCCATACAGCATTTAACCTGAGAGTTGAATCCATTGATTTCGTTAGCTGAATAAGCTGTCTCACACCTCCACATTGGATGAAAACTGATTTACGGCTTGCAAAATCAATTACTATGTTGCTAATAGCACCAAGAGCGGCAACCTGGAAAAATATATTATCGTTGAGGTAGATCAGAAAATATCCCAAATTTCTAAAGCACTAACCAGGAAACCTCTTTTATATACTTCTAATGTCACATATACTTCCATCATTCATGGAAAAATTTCAGCCAAAATACCCTGCAATGTGTTTAGCATAAAGTCTTCCTTCTAGGCATCTTTTTTATCCATAACCATGTTTTGTATTAAATGAAAACCAGAAAACTTCCCTTATATCTTGAAAAAGATACAGAGAGAAATACAAGCAACAAAAGCTGGAAGAAACCACTATTTTAGTACAAAGAAGAATGAACTGAATCATTACATCGCCCCATAACTCTTACTAGGCATCCTTCTTTTTTTTGAAAAAGTAAAGTATCCTCGTATTAAAGGGAGGGAGAGTTTCCCTCCAAAATCAAATCTTCACAAAAAGAGGGCTGCTTACTAAACCCAGGATATAGGTGATCTGTTGCCATTGTACATTAGCCAGATGAAACTGCAAAATCATGGTTCACTATAATTTATTGCCATTGGTTATACAGAGGTCCCCTCCAAAATCGTTATAGGCATTTTTCTAGTACAAAAGACTTGAAATTTTGGATGCCATTGTTAGTATGTGGCTGATGTGAGCCAGGGAAGCAAATATGTGGCCAATCCAGATGGTCCATAAAATTTACCCACAGGCTCCTGTTGCTATCCTCTATTAGTGGGGTAAATTCAGCCCCAAAACCCTTGTCACGTGGTCAAAATAAACTCTGCATTTTGGACAAGTTTAAGATTAAAATATTAGAAGTTTCAACAGACAATGTTACTAACAAAAAGCAGGGCACTGGGCTGACGTGGACTAAAGGACTGAAGAGGTGATTGATTCAGAGGATCGAATAAATGGCTCCAAGTGGCCACATCATCCCTCCACATGAGAAAGAAAAGACAAGTCATGTAGGGAAAAGCTCTCCACTTGACCAGATTAGTGAATGTTTTTCTACACATGCACACATACATGTATAGGATCAATCTTTTTCTCATGCTTGACAGCCTTGTATATATCCAATTTAGTAATTATAAAAATAGTATAAAATATTACTTAATACTTAATATAACTACCTGAATTGATGTAGAAGAGTCATGTAAAAGATGAAGCAAGGGAGTGATGATAGTTTCATTCATAAAACGACCTGCACTCAAATTCTGAACATCATCTCATTAGCAAAATATTAGCAAATCATTAAGAATTTTAAATATAAAAAGTCAGTATTCATGCAAACCTTAACTGACCGAGAGATGTTTCTTATACACAGGCAGGCCACAGCCTGCACCTCTGCATTCTCATGACTTAGTGCATCAATTACCAAGTTCAAAACCTATTCCATTAGAAATGAGTTAGGGATGGCAAGGGGAAAATAAATATTGATGTATTACTACTACAACCTTGGATCATCTTAAAGTAACAGTACATCATTTATTTAGTCACAGATGATCACTTTGATATTTTCAAGTGAAAATAAACAGCCTAGATAATGGAAAAAACTGAAGGAGAAAAGTTCTAAGCAGCAATAACCTTGATTTCCTTAGAGTTAATTAAACTTTTGTTTTCTCCATAGGATGCATTTGTCTTGATATAAGAAAGTGGAAAACAATGTTTTCATTGTAGATGGAGTGGAATTAGATATTGAAAAATTTCCCACCCCTTTAAATTGAAACAAAATTCAGCCATGACGGTTTTGGAGGTTAACTTGTAACAGAAAAAAAAAAAAGCCTAAATACTGCCCAAGAGAAAAGAAAAAGAGATTGGTCAACCTTCTGGTCATATGATGCAGTCAGAGTAGGTTAAAGCCCCTAGGCATAGGCATGAGTACACACAAGACTCCCAGGTTGCCCTTGGGCCCCAAACATGTAGAGGTCTTCATGTTAAGCCTAAGAAAACTATTCTTGCTATTCAGCATCCGTAGTACCCAGAGTCCATAACCAACAGCTTTAGGAGGTGTTTGGTTTGTGGTTGTATTTGTGTTTTGTTTGGTTCATGAATGCAACCACTGTTCTGTATCCTATCTGTATGCTTATTGCTCGTTCCGGAACCAGCAATAATGGTTCCAAAACCAATAGCATCCCTATTTTTCCAAAGCAATGTTAGATAGTTTTTGAAAAGCATGCCGATGTCATCCAAATGATTCGGTGTATCACACTCACACCGTATTCCCATCCTTGCAATAGGAAACCATGACCATCATCAGTGGTGGAGCCAGGAATTTTCTCGGGGGGGAGGGGGGGGGAAGAGATGGGGGAGAATGGAGAATGGAGACCAGGTGAAATTTTATATAGTGCACCTACGAGAAGTATTGTCCATCTCAAATCCAACCTAAAAGTTCGGTTTGAAGTTTCTCTTTAAGGTTAGGGTTGAAAATATGAACCCTATTTAACTTCAGGTTGGACTAAGATCGAGGTATTGTCCAATCCGACCCTACAAAATAAAGTAAATAAGTCATTCCAATTCAGGCCTAACCTGAAAATCCAATCCAAACATATAGGATTGACCTGAAAAAATTAATAATGGATTAGGTTAAAGTTAGAATTGGGGTTTCAACAAATCAAATTGGGTCAGGGTTGAGATCAAGTAACTTGGCTCCACCCCTGAACCTCATGCTATATTATTCCATATTTTAAGCATACCATAAAATGATGAACTAAGATCCAGCCCAATTGGACCCATAGACAATTGATTAAAAAAAAAACCTCTATGACCAAAATTTAATAGTGATAGATGAAATTCTATACATGTAGTCATACAGAAAAGTTAACTAATTTAGTCTAGAAATTGAACCATAAATAGAACAGTGGTTGTTGTATTGTGTGGTTCAGAAAATAACCACAACCATGTGAAAAGAACAGTTTACATGGTTCAAAAAGTTATTGCCATTTCCAAAAAAAAGTGGTGTGGTTCTAGAACATAACCATCCTTTTTTTGAACCACAAACCAGACACCACCTTAGTCTTTAAATTCATGGCCTATGGTTAAAGCCTGTTCAAGTAAAAGTAAGTTCATTGTTCAAAAATCCCTAAGGGAAACATTGTAAATGATTTTTCTTTTTAAGAAGTAAGATATTAAATTAAGAAAACAACAAAATACGGTGATGTTTGACAACATGGTTGGTTTTGCTTTTGAAAACAAAAAACAACTGCTACATCAGCAAAATTAATAGAACTTGATCTTTCCCTGCACAGCATATGTAGAGTGCATCAATTATTATTCCCCTTCTCACAAGCTTGTTGGCAGGTAGGTATCATTCTAGAAGAAATGTTCTTAGAAGATATTTATAATTTTTCTTTTTCTTTTTTGTAGGAAACTTGTTAGGCAAGCTAAGTTTCTTTTTCTAGCCTTGCTTATAAATTGTGATGTATACTATTCTAACAAAGTAATGGAAACTTGCCAAATTTGTTCTGCAATATGTTTTCTTGGAAAAGAGAGATACTTCTTCCTCCTGGTGGTGAGGCTCCACCTTTCCCCTTTCCCCCTCTTGGTTGGTGACTGGTGAGACTCTAACAGAAGATTGAAAGGTAGCAGTGATAATAAAAGTTTAAAAGTTATCCTTCTCTCTTTTTCCTTTCTTCGTTTCTTCTTTATTTTGTTTCCTTTTTGTGCAGAGCACCATTAAAACACCTTCAAAGCTCTTGCAAGTCCAATAACTTGAGTAGAAAGTCACCTTGGAGTGTGCAGCTATGCAAACACCCTTGCTTTGGGTTCTATAGCAGTATAGCTGCAACATTATAGGTAGGGGTGCAAATGGATCGGATCATGATCCAATCCGATCCGAAGTCCGACCCTATTTTGTCAGATTCAGATATCCTCATTTCGGATCTTCGGATCGGACAATAGGATCCTATCAAAAATTGGATCAACATATATATGTTATTTATTTATTTATTTATAAATATATTATTTATATTGCATTTTTGTAATTTATTATATTATTTATTTTTTTATAAAAACATGTATATATATATGATGATGAAAATAGTTGAAAAGGTACTTGTATTTTCTGTTTTTCTTTATTTAAATTGTTATATTTTATTTTTCTTTTAATAATTTATTAATTTAAAAAAATTAAATCAGATCCAAATATCCGACTTCCTCATTGGATTTGAATTCAAATCCATGTTTATGAGATCCGATCGGATCTGCTCTTAATAATATCGAATTGGATTTGGATATACCCTTATCTGGATCCGATTCAATCTGTTTGCATCCCTAATTATTTCTTGGCAAGAGTGGATTGGAAGGAGTGAGTTGTAGTGGGGTTATTAGATATTGGGATAGTTTGTGATCATCAATAGCTGTTATATGTCTTCCTTTTCTACATTTTTTTTTCTTTTTGGTTAAGACTTCTCTTTAAATGGTAAGCCTTTGGTTATATGTCATTCATTTATTTTCAATAAAAATTTGCATTACCAGTCAAAAGAAAAAGAAAATAAGACATAGTAAAAACAAACTCCAGTAAAATGGTAAGGTAGAAAAGAAAAATATTTATTCATTCAGATTTCAGATTAAGTAAACATGTACAAGTATGATAATTGTACAATAAGTCACTATACAAAGTATATCCATTCAGCACCAGTTCTGCCTGAATTACAAAACAGAGTGGCAGGGTCAAAATAACTATGAATGACACCCTATTATATAGTCTTTATCAAAAAATAATAATAATTATAATTATAACCACCTATCATATAGTATGATGGCTTCATGGGGCTACACAATGGGAGGTAGCCTGTCCCCCAAGATCCATAACCCCCCTCCCCCAAACCCTGGTGAAGGTGGGATTCAGTCCCAAGTCTCCACTAACCAGCCAGAGACCTTACAGCCAGTTGGCCAATTCTAGTATGATGAAATGTACTCCAAATCCAATTTGAGTTGGTTCTTCTATCAAAATTTGATGCACATAAAGTTCCTATTACAAAGAGTGAAACTGCATTCTAGTAATGAGATGGAACCGCCATCCCATTTAAATTGATTGTCTAACCACATTTCAATTGTATCATGTATGATGTATCTGACTAGGATATTCTCCTTTTACAAAAAGAAACATCCTCCAAATGATCCTCATTAAATGAGTTTTCAACATGTTCTTTACATTTTTTAGTTGTGAAGTGCCAATTCCAAGAAAAACAGAAACTGATGTGAGCCAGCTAATGCTTCAAAAATTGAAAGATCAAGTGTGATAGTCATTCAGCTACCACAAATAGAAATTCATGTTTTTTGACGACTTCTGTCATTTAGCACAAAGAGAATACTATGACAAATGACTGAACCATTCAAATGGTAGAATGAGCATGCAGGAGATGTTGTTCAAAAGAAAACTAAAGAGCTAACAGGTAATCAACCAGTGGAAATCAATGCATTCTGTGAAATAACAAACCTGCAAAGAAAGGAACCTGGACCTGCAGCTTTCCAACTTTGAGCATAGTTCAGCTAATGCTAGCAATATTCCGTGGAAACGTTTTGCCTGTACTGGACCTTTGTGCAACAAGTTGCAAAGTTTATCAACAGTATCAACCTCAAATGCTAGTTTCTGTACATCTTCCTTGTCTGCAATCAGAGATGCCAAAGCAAATGGTGCTTCCTCACCAACCTGACCAGGCTCTTCAAGAAGTTCAACTAATATCAATATCAATTTGGTTTTTATTCCTACACCTTGAAAATGACAAGGAGAAGCATTCCCTATAATAATCAAGCAGACACAGGCAAGAAGTCTTGTCCGAGGACTTCTTTCCTTTGTAAAATCAGTAATAATACTCAAAGCTCTTCCATTATCAAGTGCTACAAACTTTGAGATGACATCCAAATTGTTTTTGAGAACTGTGGCTAGGGAATCTAAACTAGCATCCCTTTGATTTAGAGAACCTTCAAGCAGACTGACAAGCCTACGTAATACCCCAGCATCACACAACAACTTTTGCTCATCACTTGTCTCACAAGAGTGTGTTATGATGCTTGCACCAAGTTCTGTAACATTTTCATTCTCATTGTTCAGAAGTGAAAGAAGGAACTCCAACTTTTTCTCTTCAAGAAAATGATATTTTGGAGCCAGTTTTGATTGAAAAATCATTCTTAGAGAGCGGGCACCAGCATCCACCACCTGATAGAACATTAATAAAAAAAAGTACAAAGTGACTTTGGGCAATTCAAATAGGTAGAAGGAAATTAATTCAATTAAGTACCAAATATGTAGCATAGTAATAATATTACAATAAGGAACCTGCCTTGTGATTTTCGTCAACAAGGTGGGTGCATTTTTTTATACAAGCCTGGGTATTCAGGCAAGGGGTCCAACCAAGGGCACCTGTACTTTGAAATTTATTATGCTAAGATTCTTCTTTTTTGTTGTTGAGGGAGGGGAGGATTAATAAGAGATTGAGAGATTTAAATATTAAGACAAATTAGGGGAGCAATAAATAGCTTTTAATGCACAAAGAGGAACCAGATGCCCCTTTTTCAGTCAAAACATCATCTCTATCATTGACCCTATGCAACATATAGACATGTCATGGATCAAATCTATAATAATTTGTATTTCTCCATGGCACCTCCATCTTACTGACTATTGAGGCCTATGGAATGAAATTCTTGGAGATGCTTTCTACTAGTGGAGAAGTAGAGAAATAGGCTGAGTTAAGCTCCATGCTAATACTTTATTTAGAGTCACTGCACATGATAAGACCATATGAGCATTCTTGAATTGGAATAAACTTGTTCAGATTCAAATAGTTCTGAAATTCTTGATTTCCATTTTGCATGAGCAACCTTCAAGGTATTGGTGTCCAATAGTTCTGACACCAATTACCTTGTCTTTTGCTACCAAAATTTAATGCTAAGTCCACCATGTTAAGCTTATCTTGTATTGATGGATTCAAGTCTGGATGATGGAGGAGAGTTGGACCAAGTTGTCAAACCATTATAAAAATAAAAAAGAAAAGAAAAGAAAAAAGAAATGATTCCTGGAATTAATGGAATTAACTTAAAGGATATCCAACGCCCACAAATTATAGCTGAGAACTGAAGGAAACCATAAACTAAAACTTCCATCAAGTTCCATTTAGTTGACCTACTAATCTCCTCCAGAATTCCATTCTAATAACATCTTCCCAGGAATCCAAATATCTAAATATACTTGAGTATTCTACATAATAACATCCGCATTTCTTTATAGTTTAAAGGAAAAAAGTAAGGAACGAATTACAAAATCAAACACATTTGCTTCTTCCAATCTCCATTAACCTTCTTTCATTCAATTATAAGTACCTAACTCCAATTCTGAAAATTGCAACTGACCTCCACAATCACTCAGAAGATTAAAAGCTCAATTTCGATGATACAGAAATAGCTACTCATTCGTCTTGTTCGATCGTTTATTCATCAAACAATCAATATGAAGTCTCTTACAACCAAAACTTCATGCATTATTAACGTTCGGTTTCCAATTTAGCGTGGGAGCAACGGTTAGCACAAATAATTGGTCACGCTATGGTTAATTCTCTGAAATTCAAGAGTTCCTCGTTAATTCAACCATTTCATAAAAAAACGAATTTTATGAACAGAGATAAGCTAAGTGAGTTAAAACCACCTTCTCGTCTGGATTGGAGAGGATGCGAAAGAGGTGAGGAAACGCCCCAGCATCGAGAACGGCCTTGACACCGGCGTCAACGCCGCAGGCGAAGCTGCCGATAGCAGCGGCAGATTGAACAAGGAGAGAGGCATCGGAGTCGTCTGCGGTAGCGAGGACTTCGGCGATGGTAGGGACGGCCCCGAGCTTGATGTAAGAGAGCTTTTTGGTTCTGTTGCCGATTATCTGGTTCTTAATCTCTCTTAGGGCTTTTAGCTTCGCATCGCCCTCGCTGAATTTCAAGCGAGCGATCAGGTCTTCCGGCCGATTGGTGGACGCCGACGTAGGCATGCTCGCCGGAATTGAGCCGGAAAAAGGACTCGCGCAGGATCACACGTGTGGTTAGTCGGAGATTAAGATGGTGATGAGAGAACGGTGTGAAAGACAGCGAGTTCCCTTGCGAGAAGTTGATTTTTGTTATTTCAGTTTTAATTGTTGGGTTAATTACAGACTTCCACCATCTACATCAGGGGTAGATTGGGTAGTAACACTTACCCCGCGTACGGATGTCAACGGGTCGGGTTAATGTTACAAGCTCTCACCGTTTGGTCTGAATGGATAGCCCGCTGTAATTTAAAAAGTTAAAAAAAAAAAAAAAAAAAATTAAATCTCTTAAACTATCGCTATTGTTTGCGAAATTGATATTTTTACTGGTTGATTATTATCTAATGCTATTTCTATTATTTTTAACAATTGACCAACTCTACCTCTATTATTAGCATCATCCGTTAATGCTTCATCATGATTTATACACATGTAACCCTATGTGATTTATAAGTTTGTTTCAAAACCCAATATTACTGTCATCCCCTAAGTCTCCACACTCTCTCTCTTAAGCCCCCCCCTTTGCCTCTTGTATATATCTCTCTCCTTTCCTCTCCTTCTCTCTGTAATTCCGCTCTAATCAAAGTTCTACTTCAAAGATAGAAACCAAAAATTTTCTCCCAAATAAACAGAAAAGAAATCCAAAGCAAAACAAGAATAAACCCTACAAATCCCAACTCTCCTGGAAGATTCCCGGTTAAGAATCTGGAACAAGATGAGAGATCAGTGGCCTAACAAGCCCTGCATCTGGAGGTTATTAGAATATTTTGCAGAAGATGTAATTTAATGATATTACACTTTGATTCGATGGAGGGCTCAAAAAGAAGAAAAGAAAAAGGAAAGGAACGAACAACCGAAGCCCTACAATCGCAGGAGGCGAGCGTGAGAGAAAATTTGTTCAGAGGAGGATAGCCCTGTGCAAAAACATTGTCTTTTCAAGTCATAGGCGAATCAGCGTATCTGCATACATCATCAGCACCAATCATGATCATGTCTGCTCCGGCTTCCAAGCATCTCTCTGCCCTTCTGATCAGCAAGTCACATCCTCAACAATTTCATATGTTCGAGGAACTGGAGCTATATATGCCCTATATGCTCTATCACCAGCTACTGGGATGTCAGACTTGTTGAACTTCATTGCAAATTGAGGTTTTGCTTTCAATCCACCACTTTGAATCAGGCGCACAAATCTCAAGAGAGTTTCTTTAGAAAGGCTAAGTATCCCTGCATTTAGCTCAATTGTGTCAAACCCCAGATTTTTGCATTCCTCCACATATTGTTTGAAAGCAGATGGTCCTCCACGAATCAAATGTTCAGCCCAGTCTTCTGTACCAACCTCCAGCAAACTTCGACCCATCAACAAAATCTCCCATACATTCAAAAATATCTGAAGAACATTTTGGCTCAAAAGAATGTAATGAAATCCTGTCTCCGTGATGCTATACCTCCCATTGCTGGAAGGAAATCCTGTCTCCAACGCCAGCGGTGGCGTCCGTATTTTGGACCCCTGTCTCCGTCTATAACCTCTTCCTCATTAGTCATTACATAGTTATCAACGAAGTGATTGGTAAGGCAAAGAGAACAAAGTTGAGCCTCCAGATGTCGGTCTCTTTTCATGGTCGACTGTCCATCGATGGGGTTTTATTTTGAAATTTGAAGGATAGTGAAGGACAAATTTTATATTTCATTTCGTAAATATTTAATCACTATGTCAATTTTTAGAAACAGTAAGAATATTTTAAGACAATATGTAAATAGTTAGTTAATAGTTAATTTCACAAGTTCAACTGCTCGGGTCAATAGGTTACTGACCAAATCAAAGGTGAAACAGAACTGATTGCCTACACCGTTTAATTTTCCACAATTTGAAAACCATGTAACTATGGCTTAGGACAAATTTTTTAAATTACCCCTAACTTTTAAAAAATTGACTTATTTACTCTTATTGTTTGAAAATTAACTTAAAACATTCTTAATTTTTTTACAATCGATTAAATTCTTTTACCGTTAACATCTATGAAAAAGACCATTTTATCTATCATTATTCATTAATTTTTTAAAATAAAACATTTGAATAAAAAATTATTTTATTTGTTGTATCTTCCTAATCTATTTAATGCTAGCCAAATGTAAATTTAGCACTAACTACTGAAAATAAACATTACCTACGCATAGTTTATGCAAATCGCCATTACATTTGGGAAATCCATAGTGAAGAATAATAGAGGGCAATTAGTGAAGAAGTCCCTACAGTTGCCGTTCTTGTCCACTTCAAACAATGATGGAGGGACAATAGGGAGAGAGAAGCGGAAATCTCTTCGTCGACGTCGGTCATAGAAGAAAGAGAAGAGAAGCTCAATTTTTATTTCCTTCTTCTTCTTCCTAGAAGAAAGAGAAGAGAAGCGGAAATCTCTTTGTCCCTCATTCTATAGCAAAATCCTTCTTTCAAAAACCCCTATATTTTCGATCAGATTAGGGTTTCGAAAGTCTTCATCATCAAAATCTCGCCCGATCAGAATCTTTCGTGGTTGTGAAGCTTTCTTTTATATTTTTAAGGAGACACAATCTTTTAGGCCGTGAAGGTTTCTTTTCAGAACTTTCAAGGAGAAGAATGAAGGAGGATAGAGGATTGATAATTCCCCTGGCCACCCGTCTTCTCATGTTTTGTATATCAGCGAAAACAAAAAGTTCAAATTTCTGGGTATTTTGCAAAGACCCTAACATAATTTAATACCAACAATGGTGGAGGTTTCTCTGTCCCATAGTGTGCTGAAATAACAGAGCAAAAAATGGTGAGCTCTGTATTGTAATCTGCAAAGAATGGTGAACTTTGTATTGAAATACGGAGCAGGAGGCAAGAGAGAAGATGGAGTCAGAGAGGAAGACACGGAATCGAAGACGGAGTCAAGAGACAAGAAACGAAGGCGGGGTTGGAGGTGAAGACGGAGACCGAGATGGAGGCGAAGATGAGTGCAAACATAAAGATAAGGGTATTTTAAGAAATTTAGAAAATATATAGTCACGTGATGTCATGTGAACGTGAATGGGTGTTTTTACACAATTGTCGAAAATTAAGAGATATTTTAAAATAATATGTAATCAGTAATGATAGAATTAATCAATTAACTAAACTACAAGAATAATTTAAAAAATTTGCCCTATTGTTTAATGATGGACTTATGGTAATTACAAACCGACCAAAGTTCAAAAATTGGGAAATATGTAATCCACCAATATGAAGCAATATGTTGCAAATTTTAGAACATTGGTTATAATGACCTAATGGGCCAAGTAAACAAAATCCAAACTTAACTCAGACTAAATGATGAAAACCTTAACCCAACCCTATGGTCGGGCCAAGCTGGGTTTGTAGTTTCATCCAACCCACTAAACTTTCATTTGACAAAATCCATCCTAAACTTTCAAAATCCATCACTTTGCATCAACCATTAGCATTTCATCAATTAGTTTACTCCAAAAAAACATTTGATCAATAATTAATTAATATATATATATATATAATTTTATTATATTATTTCATTTTATTATTACATATATAAACAATTATATACATCCAAATTCATGTAAAATATTTTAAGATTTTTTTATATTTTTTAATTTATGTTAAAATTTTCGTTATTTTTTCAAAAAATTTTAAAAAACATGACTTGACCATGTCTACAGCCCAACTCGCCCCAAGGCTTAGCCTGTGGCACGGGCCTACACGGGTTCGGGCTCGAGCCGTGGGCCATATTGGGCCGACCCACCAAAATATCCTAGGGGAGGGAAGCACGGCTCATGGGCCAACACAGCACGACCTGCACTTTTCATGAGCCGCATGCGGGTCGTGTCGTGCCGACCTAGCATGGCCCGATTTACACATGTAGGTGATTTGTTGGAAAAATATGTGAATAGAAATAATGTAGGTTTTTGGACACTTGGAACTAATAGAGTTCAAAGTGTTTTTGCTCTTCATTTTCGACCATATTCACTCTTTTGCCTTTCATCTCAATAAATTTGAACAACAATATATGCCAAAATTGTACTCAATATCATCTTTATCATAACTGTAAAGTTCTATTATCTCTTTCACTCTTTTAAGTTATGAAAATGCATTAGGAGTTTTGGTTTCACATCATGCTTTAGTTTAAAATTGAGTTTCTTTGATAATTATTTATGTTTAATTAATTTTAAGCAATTAGGGTTTTGGTTTAATAAGTTTTGATTTATAAGCTTCAAGCACTTTTCATCTTTGGGTTTAATTCGATGTTCAATCATGTGTCTTTAATAGGCTTACATTTGCCCAAATCAAGTTTGTATTTGTAATGTCTAAGCCTTTTTTCTGGTGTTTTGTAATTTGTAAGTTCTCACACACCTAATTCTTTTAACCATCAACAAAAAATACCATAAAAATACCAAAACTTAATGCTTGTTCTACATGAATATCCAAGTTGCTTGCTTTCAACATCTTGCTAAGAGCAAAACCCTCGTGCTGGTTTGCTTTTGGCAACCTCTAGGTTTGGTTTCAACATCCTGCACTAGAAAGTTGAGAGCAAACTCTCTGCTGCCAGGCTCTTTAGTTGAATTGAATCTATGTCACTTCGTTCCAACTAGGATTAGTCCTTGCATTTTAATTTATGACTGGCACAAAGCATTGTGGTTGGTTCCACAGCCCTCTAAACCATTGTACTAATGTTGTAATATGGAGTTTTTTTGCGTATTTATATACACACACATTACATTATATGTCAAATGAAATCCTTGATCATGTTTTAAGTCAGTTTTGTTTTTTTTTTAACATTACCACTCACACTCAACTAGGATAAAGTAATTGAAGTATGATTTCATTTTGGGACAATCAAACAGATTGGCACTAACACAAGCAGTTAAGAATCAAATAAGTAGCTACACCCAACTTGATTAAGATCTATATCTGGTTGTGGTATCATTCCTTGGTTCAAATATCCCATGCATCGCACGGGCCATTCTACTAGTCGATGATAAAAGACCTAATCTTAGATAACAGAATAGTAGATTGTCATTAGAGATCCTCATGAACCCATTTTGAGACCAAAATATATAGCAACACAAGCATTTAAAAACTAACTCCACTGGTGAAGTTTTGGCTAACAAAATTGTTCTATAAATGGCTATGACTTCAGCTTCAACTGCACAGTCAGAAGATGTGAGAAACTCCTTGCAATAGCCTTGATAAATTGTCCATTAGAAGTAAAACAAACACAACCATACTTGCTATTGTGAGAGTTAACAATTGGAATTGCACATTTTAACTGTTGATGGAATCAATTTGAAATATAACATTATCTTTAGAACTAGAGTCCCAAACCAAATTGCTTGAGCAAAATCACAATCAGAAAAAAAAAATGTGCCAAGGACTATCCACATACCCCATAGTTTAGATTACCATAGCCTAACCATGTATCAATCTCCATTAAAAAGGAAAAAAAAAAAAACTTATATAGGTAACTTTGACTCTTTGAGATCCCAAATCCAATAATACTTAGTTCCTTCCATGATTTCTTATAGAGAATGAAAATTCTCAATTAGTACCTTGTACTTTGGGCCTAGTGCCACTTTGATCCCCAAACTTTAAAATATGACAATTCAGTACTCGAACTTTCAAAACGTGCCAATCTAGTACCTACTGTTAATCAACCCATTAACCAGCCGTTAAGTGGCATTTGAAAGGACATAAATGCCCTTCAAGTGTCATTTAATTCTCTTTATTAATCATCCAAATGTTGATAAAAAATGAACAGTCCCAAATCCTTGCCTCTTCTATTCAAGAAAGTTGGGGTCACATCTAGATGGTTGATAAAGGATTTGGAACTATTCATTTTTTGTCAATGTTTGGATGATTGATAAAGTGAATTAGATGACACTTGAAGGGCATTTGTGTCTTTTCAAATGCCACTTAACGGTTGGTTAATGGACTGATTAACAGTAGGTACTGAATTGACACCTTTTTTAAGTTTGGGTATTAAATTGTCGTATTTTATAGTTTGGGGACCAAAGTCACACTAGGCCCAAAGTATAGGTAACTAATTGGGAATTTTACAACCATAACCACTGACAATTACTTTCATGTTTTAGAATTGGAATTAACTTAACATGTTCAACCATGTCTGGGTTGAAAAAGGAAACAATTTAAAATCATCCCAGTCCCATGTAGAATGCTCATCCATATTAAGTTAATTCCAATTCTAAAACATGGTACCTTCCATATTGAATTGTGATCATTCACTTTTACCAAATAGCCTAGCTCCCTATGAAAATTGGTTAGAAAATTTGAAACAGATTTCCAAAGAATAATCCCACTAGACAACTCTCGAGGAAACTTATGAGTTTAGATTGGCGCCACATGTAGCGCACCCCCCACATGCATATCTCATCATGTATTGGAAAACATCTCCCATACTTGTCATAAGTAGACCTATTCATGGGTTGGGCTTGAGCTTGGGTTATCAAAATTTGAATGGAACCGATCCAAAGCCTTAATCCAACACAGTGTAGAGTTAGATCTAAAGCCCGGTCTGTGATTAGGTTTAGTCATGGGGAGATGTTCCTAATACACTATTGGATTATGCTTGTTGTGGGGCATCCATGTAAATTCAAAACTTATCCTTATTCTTCAATATTTGCCATCCAAATTCTAGTTTAAAGTGAAGATTTATTAGGTTGTGTTTGGTTGCAGTGCAAATTTATTTGCATTAGTATAAATGCATGGAAGTGCAAATGTAAATTCTTATTTAATTTTGTTTTGGACTTTACTTTATTATACTTCATATCTTAATTTACTTTATTTGTATTGCAATCAAACAAAATAAGCTAAAATTTGAAACCAAAATATGTCAAAATTTACACTCAAATCATTTGCATTGCCATAGTTTTGCATCAGTACAAATTTATTTGCATTGCAACCAAACACATCCTAATAGTGACAAATTGCCAAGCAAACTGCTTAAGCAATGCCTAATTAAACACAGTAGCTAGCGTTATGAAATCCTAAGCCACTTTTAGATTTGGGAAGGCATAATTGATCCAAATAGCACTGATGGGCCTTTTCTTTCCCAGATTAACCGGACTACCAAAACCGACGTTGAATCCTGTCAATACTTAAAGGAAATCGAATGGTTTTAGGCTGTGTTTGGTTTGAAGGAAAAGGTAGGGAAAGGAAGGGAAAATTAGGGAAACCCATACAAGGTTCGTATATGTTTCCTAAACTTTCCTTTCCTTTCCTTTCCTTTCCTTTTCCTTCAAACCAACCACAACCTTAGGGAAATTGTCCAAAACCCACCATCACTTTTTATGAATTCTCTAAAACTCACCACAACTTTTCAAAACGTCAAAAAACTCACCATGTCAAATGAGTTTTATTTTCCAAAACTCACCTTCCGTTAGTGCACTGTTAATGTTTCTTAACGTAAATGGCCATGTCAACATAAATAACATTTTTCATGACCAAATTACCCTTGAATGGCGAATTAGGGGAAAAGGGTCATTTAGGTTAGGGTTAGACCAAAAGTCTCTCTCTCTCTCTCTGATCTGGCCACCGCACCATCTTCTCTCGCTTAGATCTTGAAGGTAGTCACTGCATCACCCTCTCTCTTGCTCAGATCTGGCAGCCGCACCACCTTTTTTCACTCAGATCGTGAAGGTAATCATTGCATCACCCTCTCTCTCGTTCAGATCTGACTACGCACCACCTTCTCTCGCTCGGATCTTGAAGGTAGTCACTGCATCACCCTTTCTCTCGCTCAGATTTGGCCTCCGCACTACCTTCTCTCGCTCAAATCTTGAAGGTAATCACTACATCACCCTCTCTCTCGCTCAAATTTGGCCGCTGCACCACCTTTTCTCGCTCAAATCTAGCCACCACACCACCTTCTCTCTCATTCTTGAAGGTAGCTGTACCACCCTCTCTCTTGTTCTTGAAGGTAGCCGCACCACCCTCTCTCTTGCTCAGATCTTGCCGTCGCCGCACCACCCTCTTCGGATCTTGTTGTCGTCGTAGCACCTTCTCTCTCTTGCTCAGATCTTGAAGAAGACGATCTACTGGTTTGAAGATTTGAAAGAAGATGATAATACATTTCAAAGATTTTTGATGTTTTGAAACATTGAATGTATTCTTTTGAATCTGGAATGTAAATCCCCGTCGAGGGTTCTACAAATTTATGCAAAAAACATTTTGTAATTGTTTATCTGATTGTCTGAATTTTTTTTTGAAATTTTGTTGCAACAATCTTCGAATTCAATGTCTAATTTTTTGAAAAAAATTATCATTTTATTAGTTTGTTTGTAATTTTTGATTTTTTTCTAAAATATATAATTAAAAAAATCTTTTTTATTTTTTGTTTTTTAGTTGATATTTTTTAAATTTTTATCATTTTATGTATGTTGTGTAGGTTTTTATTATATTTTTGAAAATTTTATCACTTCATCATGTTTTTACAATTTTTTATTTTTTGTATAATATATAATTTTTGAATTTTTATCATTTTATGTATATTTGCAATTTATGTTTTTATCCAATCTTTATATTTTTCAAGTTTCTTTTGTCTTTTTTAGTTTTCATTTTTCTTGTTTTTTGCATTTTTAGTGTTTTGTTATAATTTCCAATGTTTTTTTTCTAATTTATATTTTTCACATTTTTCTATTTTCTAAAATCTATATATTTTTCTGTATTTTTTGTTATTTATTTGAAATTTCTGTGTTTTTCTATACTTTTAGGTGTTTTTCTACAATTTTTATTTTGTTTTCAACTTCTATAGTTTTATTTGTAATTTCTGTGTTTTTTATGTATTTTATATTTGAAAATATTTTTTGAACATTTTCCTTTTTTTCATGTTTTTGTAGTTAAAATATATAGGTATATATTTTATATTTTCTATGAAGGGTAAAATGGTAATGTGTTAACTCCCGTTAATCTGTTTAACGTCATGTTAGTAACATGGTGAGTTTTGGACGTTTTGAAAAGTTGTGGTAAATTTAATAGAATTCATTAAAAGTGATGGTGGGTTTTGGGCAACTTCCCATGATTTTACTTCATGTTATGATGTTATGAATCAATTTCAAACCTCATGTAAATGGTTTGACATTTGATCTAAAAATGATTTGGAAACACCATGATTGATTTGATATGAACACGTCACGGTTGATTTAATTTGATATCAACATACCACATCAAGGAATTTAAGGCTAAATTTGGGAATACTTAAAAAAAATAAGTGATTATTCAAATAATCACTTATTTAGTTATTTTGGACAGAGAGTTTGAGACCACATTAATAAACAGTTATTTGTGTTAATAAGTTTTAATGAAAATAAACACTTATTTGAGAAGTCCAATTTTTGAGCTTATTTTTAAGTATTTATTCCTTTTTGGCCTATCTTACCCATCATGTCATTTTGAAAATACTTATACTACCTAGTTTAAAATAAGTGATTTTCACCAAACACAAAGCACTTACTTTTCAAATAAAACACTAATTTAGACTTATTAGTTCGACACTCCATATGGTTTTCATAATTTACTGAAACAACCTTGGATGTTATTAAGACAGCCATCATACTTTGCACCCGTATTATGACCCTGTTTGATTTCACTTCTAAAAAGTAATTCTTTTAAGAGCTTGGACTACACATTAAGTGGTTATGAAGTGCTTATATGTGTTTGGTAAAAAAAAAACCGAGAAAGAAATACTATTTTTTATAAAATAAGTACTTCTTTAAAAAGTGACCTCAAGGTTGCTTTTCTTTTAGCATTTCTTGGATAAGTGCTTCTTCCGATCAAATGGCACAATCGGTCCTTGTCCTCCCATTCGAATACAGCAAATCAGGGAGTGATGCCTTTAGTTGCAAATCCACCGATGACGATTGACGATGAGGAAAAACGATAAGTAGACTTGTTGTTTTGCCCTTTTTTTGTGAATTTTTTCTTTGATTTGAAGTTATTTTATTGTTTTTTCTTAAGTCAAACTCTCATCTTCTCTTTGTTCGCAGATATAATTTTGGGCAAGTTTAATGGTGACAATCCCACCATCCAACCGTTGACGACAAGAAGGTTAGTTCACCTAAACTCCCCCCCTCTATGTTCAGTGTTTGGTTTTTTTGGATGATTATTTGTCTGATTTGAATTTTTTTTATCGTTTTATATGAGAAATCTGATTTTTTTTGCTTATTTTTTTGGCAGTCTATAAATTGGTTTCTATGCATAAGTAGGATTTTTTGGGCGTTTTTTGTTAAAAATCATGCAAAAATTTTGTTGAAGTTGGATGAATATTTGGTGATGTTAAATTCACATTGCATTTTGGTATGTGAATATTTGTGATGTTTTATTTTTAAATTCTGATTAATATTTCGTTAAATGTTTATATATATTGTTGTTGTTGTTATTATTATCTATGTGAAACTCTATGTGTGGGCTCATGTGAGCTCTCATTGTCGCGATGTGATGATGTAGCGATTTTCATTTAAATGTATATTATAATTATATAGAAAGCATTGTTTATATGTATGAATGAAGTGAAGATAAAAGTATCAACATAAGCACTTGTGGGGAAAGTAATTCACAAAACATCTCCACCCAATAAGTGCTTAAAAAACAATTATAGAGAGCATTTTCTAAAAGAAGCACTTTTTGAAAATGCAACAAGTACTTTTTTTAATAACCTTTTATTTACCAAATATAGCCTAATGTTATGGGCTCGCGGACTTGTGAAAAAGACTTTTTTGACCCTAACGTCCGTTTTCCCAGCTTAATAAGAAGGGCGAAAAGTGGCAACCCAACTGCCACCTCGTCGTCCTTTTTATTTTTTCCCGCCAAATATAAACCACCACCCTCAATGGTGATATCTACCTCAATAAGCTTCCCAAAGGCATGCCTATCACCCACTCAAACTCAGAAGAGAGACGCAACAGCCTGGAATTCAATCATCAGACAACACGTTAGGTTGAGAAATGACCAAGGAATTCTTGCTTCACATGCCCAGATGGAGGCCCTGGGCGTTTTGCCTGATAACGTGGTTTTGCCACTCATCCTCAAGGCATGTGCCAGGCTGAAGGCAGTTGAAAGAGGACGGAAAATCTACTCGGATATTCAAAATACTCGGTTAATCGAAGATGTCCGGGTTCGAACTGCTTTAATCGATTTCTATAGTAAATGTGGTTTTCTTGAAGACGCTCGTCAACTGTTTGAAGAAGCGCCGATTAGAGATGTGGTTTGTTGGAATGCTATGATTTCTGGGCATGTGGAAAATTGTTGCTACAAGGATGCTATTTGGCTGTTTGCGCGGATGCAAAAGGAAATTCTGAAACCCAGTTCGGTTACTTTGGTGGGTGTACTCTCAGCATGTGAGGAGCTCTCTGAATTGAGACTAGGACAGGAGGTACACTGTTACTGTCTAAGGAGTGGACAATTAGGTTTGGATCCTTATGTTGGTACTGCTTTGATTGGTTTTTACTCTAGGTTTGACGGGAGGGTAGCGGCACAACATGTGTTCAATTCGATGCTGGTGAGGAACATTGTAAGCTGGAACGCTATGATCTCCGGGTATTTTAACATGGGATATAGCTATGAAGCTCTTAAAGTTTTGGTTCGAATGTTGACCGGTGGCATCAGGCCAGATTCTGTTACTATGTTGGTTTCTATCCAGTCTTGCATGGATTCCGGGTCTCTTGAATTGGGGAAGCAAATCCACCAACTTGCAGTTAAGCTTGGTTTTTCCTCTGATTTATTCATAACGAATGCTTTAATTATTATGTACTGTAAGAAAGGAAGCTTTGAATTTTCAAAGGTACTATTTGAAACCTTGTCGGGCAGAGATGTTGCTTTATGGAATGCTATGTTGTCAGCCTGTAGAGAGTGTGGATTCCATGACGAAGCATTCACTTTGTTTTCTAGAATGAGAGCAGAAGCGGTTAAAGAAGATGTGACCACAGTTGCTATTATGTTGTCAATATGTGCAGAATCAGCTAGTGGTTTGGGGGAAGGCAAATGCTTGCATGCTTACTTTATCAAGAGTGGTATGGAGATGGGGTTGTCTCTTGGCAATGCACTACTTAGCATGTATACTGACATAAATTGTGTGGAATCTGTCCAAACTGTTTTTGATGAAATGCGATGTAGAGATGTTGTGTCTTGGAATATTTTAGTTCTTGCATTGGCCCGTAACAAATTGATAGATCAGGTGCGAGATGCCTTTACACAGATGCAACAATGCAATGTCAGACCCAATTCTTTCACAATGGTTTCTGCTCTCGAGGCATGTGGAAATGAAACCTATCTTACTGTTGGACGATCCATCCACTGTTATGTGATTAGACATGGTCTTGAATTTCATTCACCATTATGTACAGCACTCACAGAAATGTATATAAACTGTGGCAATGAAGCAGTGGCTAGGCATCTTTTTGAGAACTTTCCTGACAGAGATTTGATATCATGGAATGCCTTGATTGCCAGTTATGTTCAGAACAATTGGCACAACAAAGCTCTACTGGTCTTCCACCAGATGATCTTCGAAGTGGAGCCCAATCCAGTCACTATCATAAATGTTCTCTCATGTTGCACTCATTTAGCCTATTTACCTCAAGGCCGATCAATACATGCATATACAATAAGAAGAAAATTCAATATGACTTTTGACATGTACTTGGGAAATGCTCTTGTGACGATGTATGCACGATGTGGTAGCTTGAAGAATGCTGAAATGATCTTTAGACATCTGCCAAGAAAAGATATTATCTCTTGGAATGCCATGATTGCTGCATATGGTATACATGGGCGTGGAAAAGATGCCCTCCTTGCTTTCTCAAAAATGCAAGAGGATGGTATAAGACCTACCAGTGTAACCTTTGTTTCACTTTTATCCGCTTGTAGTCATTCTGGTATGATAGATGAGGGTTGGCAACATTTCCATTCCATGACCAGGAACTATAACATAACCCCTGAAGTTGTTCACTATGCTTGCATGGTTGATCTACTTGGACGTGGTGGCCATCTGGAGGAAGCCAAATATTTTATTGATTCAATGCCCATCAAACCAGATGCATGTGTATGGAGAGCTCTTCTTGGTGCTTGTCGGGTTTATTCTGAAGTCAAACTAGCTGGACCCATTTTTGAGAAGCTTGTTGAATTAGAACCCCTGAATGCTGGAAATTATGTATTGTTATCTAATATATATGCTGCAGCAGGTCTTTGGGAAGAAGTAAGAAATTTGAGAGCGCAGATCAAGGAAAAGGGCCTAAGTAAGCCCCAGGGAAATAGCTGGATTGTTACAAGAAACCGAGTTCACTGTTTTTCTGCTGGGGATAGGTCACACCCACAATCAGATAGGATATGTATGAAATTAAGTTGTTTGATTTCTTCAGTCAAGGAAATTGGGTACGTTCCTGATCGACTATGGGTACTTCATGATGTTGAGGATGAAGAAAAGGATCTGAAGCTTTTCAGCCATAGTGAGAAGCTGGCAATAGCATTTGGCCTGCTCAACACTACTGGTAGGTCCCCAATCTTAATCACTAAGAACCTCAGGGTATGTGGTGATTGCCATACATTCAGTAAGCTTGTCTCTAAGTTTGTTAGGAGAGAAATAATTCTCAGGGATGCAACCCGTTTCCATCATTTTACTGATGGTGTTTGCTCATGCAAGGATTATTGGTGATGCTCAAGGAATACCTAGAGACAGTTTTTTGGTTGGGAGGGTTGGCTCATACCTTGGGTGCTAAGTGGAGAACCCTACATGATTATGGAATTTTCTATGAAATGAATATCTCTACTTTACAGCAACTTAGACATGAAGAAATGGCGGGGGGACCTAATTCACACTCTTGTCAGTGATGACTAACTTTAGTGGAAATATGAAAACTATATGCTCATCCAATAATCTGATGATATTAGATCATCTAACGAGTTAAATGTATATGAGGGATGAAAAGAGGAGGAACAAGAAAGACACTCTTTCTATGGTGAGGGAAGTGAGTGTACAGATGCTCAAGGCTCCTTGTTTTGTTGGGCTAGAAGTCAGTTACACATAGGAAGCAATGACACTAGTAGTTGTGGTTTGAAAATTTAATGCCAGGAATCAAGCACGCAATCTATAGATAAGATTATCAGGTGGTCCATCCAGAGCTTGGAAATGGGGGAATGTATACCACATGCTTCTCAGTGGGTTCCTACAGGTAAGGTATTTCTGTTTCAGTGCTCGAGTCATGGGGTTGTCCATCACCTTGAACTCTTTTTTCTAGTTGGGGATAGTTGAGGAACCGTTTGATTCCTGAGAAAGGTATGAGAAACTGGGAATATTCCTGAATGATTCTTTTGTCTTATATTTGATTTGAGAGAGAGAGTAGCATGGGATAGGAAAACTGTGAGACACAGGGTCTCAAAAACAAGGACACAGGGTCACACCAAATCAATGTGACCTCATTGAAAAAAGACACTACTAAGACATATTCGAGAAACTTTTCAGGGGCTTGTTAGAGGTGTCTCATCTTTCTTCCTCAACCCAGCGTTCATGCCCTTCAACAATCAGAACTCCATCCATAACCATTAATGGTAAGACCAGAATGGCCTTCTACTCGCAATACTGATTCGATTAAGTCCTCTTTTTCATATTTTTGATGGGAAATTCTTCTCCCCCAATCCATTGTTTACCCCCTCCGAACAATCGTTGTATCTAGAAATGGTTTATCTGGGACAACACCAGTTGGTTTGGGCATACCTGTTTGCCCATTTTTTTCTTTGTTTTTTTTGTGGTTTTAGGGAACTGACAATAACTAGTTGCCCCTGTTCTGAAAACCACTGATTCTGGCAGCGTCTGCTTCATGCACATGGGGTTTTGTGATCTAGATCTGCTATATTTGGATTTTTGTAGATTTAAGCACTTTTCTCCACCCTATTTTGCAGATCAAAGGCCGATTCCAAGCCTAATCTGTGAGGTAATGCCTAATCTTTTAGTTTGTCCCATGAATGTGCTCAAACATGTGCACAGGGGTTTTATGTTTGAATTTTCTCAGTAAACAAACATTGAAAACTTGATTTTCCCACATATTTAGTGCAATAAACCAAATTCAAGATGCCCCAATGAGAAAAATAAGTTTTCTGTTTCTCATCTCATCCCTTCCCATCCTTTCCTTTCTCAGACCAATCTTCTCAGGAACCAAATGGACCCTGGATGTCCCTCTATCCACCTTTACTCCCTACCTTTCCTCTGCTAACCTGTAGTAGTTGACAATGACTTTTATGTGATTATGTCTAGAAGATTGCATTCTCTTTTAAATTTTAATTACTCTACTTGTTTTTGCTCTTTTTTCTCACTATCAGTCTGTTTTGCCTTATATTCAGGACCATAATGGAGATCTAGAAATTGGTTTTCATGTTTTCTTTCCTCAAAAGTAGCTGGGTTTCAACTTTCAACTGCACCTGTTTAGTGCCTCTTCTCAAAGTTCATGTTGGCTCTGTTATGACTTATTTCATATTGCTGATTGGGAGAATGGAAAGGCTTCCCTTTTTTTGAGTAGGAGCCTACAGGGAGTTTTCAATATGTTCATACTCCATTTTTTTTGTAATGATTGGTATAGAATTATATATGATAGCAACTATACACTGGCTAGCTCTTAATGTATAGTGACTATTGTTGGCTGGCTTTTTGGAAAGCTTGTTTGAGGGATCTTATCTCTCTTTTACAAATATAATGTATTATTTCACTTGTTTTTTTTTTAATGTCTCATTTCATACAACACCATGCTTGTTTAAGTACATGATCTCCATTATTCAAAGAAGCCTTTATGATTTATCATTTCTGTGATTCACTTTCCTTTGACAAAATTTTAGTTATTTTTACTTCATATAGAAAGAGGGAACAGTGCACTTTTTTTTTGCTGATGTCTTTCTTACAGTTACTTGGTTAGCCCTAACCTCTTTATTTTTATCAAATTGTTATTTTCATACTTCTGTTCCACATTATCAATCCTACTGTAGCTTTTGCCTGTGTGCAGAGGAGGTTCAAATGCTCTGTCTTCACAAGACTTTATTGAGATACTGATCAGAAGACTGTTAGATCATGGTTTGATGAGTATACGATCTGTAGCAACACTACTTCTGTTCTATTGAGATTGAAAAGGTTCCAGGTATGTCATGACTTTATGCTATTTGAATGTTCTTCTTTTGGCTTGTAAATCCAAAAATTTATTGCAAAGATAGAATATAAGGGGTGCAAACATATACAAGAGGAAAGACACCCCCCACAAACATAACCAGTGTTTCACAGAGCACCCACCAACCACCAGAACCAAAGTAACAACCCACCACCTAAAAAGGAACCTACAAATAACCCTATGAAAAGCAACTCAAGACCCCAACCCACTTAGACTTTTTTTTTGGATAGATGGTAAAAATTTTGTATTAAGTATAAATTGTAATGGAGGGTGAGAGACCCTCAAACATGTTCAAAAAATATGAGTAATGACCATTATGAATAATAAAATCAGGAATCCTTTATGCAGGAGGCAAGAAAGATTAGAATCTAGGTGTGAATTTAGAATAACTGCAGTTATGCATTCTACCAATTCTGGTTTTGAATCTTTTGATATAATTCTTCCATGTAAGCTGCTATTCTGAGGGAACTCTCCAGAGTTATGTGCAATGCAAATTTAGTAGAAAGCACCACAAAACAGCAGCCAAGGAATGATTGAAGGGATGGAGTCCTTGAAAGCTCTCTTGATCCAACTAGCCTCACACTGCCAAGAAATTATACCTCTTGGGTGAGCTAACATTTTTAAACCATCACCTTCCACACTGAAGGAGAATTGGAGAATTCACTTTTTCTTCTTGTTTATGATAATTTTTAATCAATAAGAAATAAAAGAAAAAAATCTCTTATTTCCCCTAACAATTTAAGTACTGTTGGAACTTGAACTCAGTCAAAATGATCCACTTTGAAGATTAATTTCATGTAGTTTTACTTTGTTTTGTTTACTTTCATAGATCAATTTCCACTATATTTGTATACTTTTATTTTTTAATAGTTGTTTTTTTTTTTTTTACATTTTGAAAACGGTATTGATTGTATTAGTTTGTTTCTAGAAAGATTCTATAACCCGACAGAGGTAGAGATAGAAGGAAGAAGCCCAGTTATCAAGATCTTAGAAGAAGAAAGTGATGTTGTAATTCAATGTGAGAAAATAGTGAAACATCACTGAGGCTCATCCATGGAACACACCACATTAATGAACCATGTAAAAACTGCTCTCTCTTTCTCTAATATATCTTCCCACCCCATTTGTCTATGTTTTTGTCTTCTTTCCCACTTTGTTGTTGTTTGTTTTGTTCACAAAATCCACTGATGTATAGGCCATAGGGTAACAGAACCTTCTAGGGTTTCTTCAATGATCTTTCTTTCTTTTCTTTTACTTTTGGTTGGGAATGGAGGAACGAACGAGATTAATGGTGGATTAGGACAGAAAGAAAATGTTGAGCATTTACTTAATCATGAATTAACAAAAAAGTAACTATAAAACTGCAAAAGCAACACCATGACCACATTGTTATTGTTTTTGTTGTTGCGATTATCATTATTAACAACATGAAGCTCAAAGAAGAATGTGAAAGCATGCAATTAGGCAAGATATAGATGTCTACTTATGTGTGCCTACAGGTAGAAAATGTTCGTTCTGATTTTATATAAAATTTGTCTTCAACTTCTGACCTATGGGTTAATTATTTCTGTCTATGCACCTTTTTTTTTTGGTGTAGTTTAAGCTGTGAACTGTGGATACAGAAGCAAGCATCATGTTTGGCGCAGACACCATGTTTGTATTTTACCACATTTAAGAAAGGAAATAAATCTTAGTAAACTTCTAATGGCACCTGTTAATCTATTTTTCATTTTAAAATAAAATAAAAAAAGTATAGAAGGCCAAATATGTCCATGTATGTGGAACATCTTGACACAGGTGTCATAGGTTTTAAGGCATCACTTTCTCGGATGAATTTCAGAATTTTCTCTTCATCTAGACGCTTGAGTTCTTACTCATTTGAGTTTCATTCTACCCTTTCTTTTTATCTTGTGAAATATTTATTATTGCAAATATGGATATGGCTTGTTGAGTTTCAGTTGGAATTTATCAGCGTTCAGACTACAAGTTCTATCAGCAAACAATGTCCAAGTTATTTTTTAATCTTTATCTACCTGAACTGAATCTTTTAGGATGGACATTGAAATGCTTCTTTAAGATAGTTAAAATAAGGGTTGGGTTCTGAGATTCTTTTTCCTCTTTTTAGTTGGTGATGCGGTTCTGAGATCCAAGCAAGCCAAAGCAAAAAAGTCCTATGACTTATGTCTTTGAGAAATTGGATGTTTCTCAAGCAAAGTGCACTGCATCTTAGGCAGAAGTTAGATGGTTAGGATAAGGTTTTATTAAGCTGAGTTGTTAAATGACATGCAGAGCTCTTGCTCAGTTCCTCTTCAAATTTTGTGGATCTCAAAGCAATCACTTTGAGTACTATAAAATTGCAACTCTGATTTTGGCTTGATAAGTAATCTGAAAATAGAGTTGATTTTAAATGATTCGTCACATGGGAAGATCAATTGACAATTTGAAGGATTTTCTCTTCAACGGTTTCCCCGTTTGCTCATAAATGTTCCAGATTCTTCTTCCATATATTATGTCCTCTATGATTTGTTGGGTTGAATAGAAGTTTATTCAAGGGATGAGTTATATTTTATTATTTTTATGCGTAATACTAATCCAGGTTCAGAATTTTCATCTAATGCCTCTAACTATTCTTGGAGTAGGCAGCAAGTTATAAGGGCCCAGACCCATCTACTGGATCTTCCTGTCCTCTGTCCCTAGACCCAAGATGCTTCCTTAAAGAAAAAAGTTTTGAAGTTGAGTGCTCCTTTGCTCATTGAATTGGCCTTGATTTCTCTTTAGATAGACTGTTCTATTTGAGTTATTGTTATTTACTTCTTTATACTGCTCTCAATGCTCAAGTTGTCAACCATGGGATAGGATTATTGGAGATACTTGCAACTCGGTTGCAACTAATGTTGATGATGATTCAATGCTGTGAATGCATTTTTTTTATAATTAATGCTGTGAATGCATTTTTTTATAATTAATGCTGTGAATGCATTTTAACTATATGTTATACAGTTAGGTTCAGTTGGCGATTGACATAATGTGCATTATTTCGTTTTGTTTCTTCTTTTCTTCCTTGGATCATGCTCAGCATTTATTTATTACCACCGGATCATACAAGCAGGACATAAAATGACTTATGTGCTTTCTTGTCGAGTTAAGAAATTCTATAACTATAACATGTTGGGTTCGACTATGATATGGAAAAGATATAATATCCAAAAAAACATCTGACCAATCAAGTAGAACAACAAACGTGGTAGCGAATCGGGTGTAATTTACCAAAATTCATTGGTCCAAACTCTTTCTGTACCATATCTTTTCCCCATCATAGATTTTCCCTAACATGTTTTTATCTATTAAGACTAGCGAGGACCCATGTGATGCATGGGATTTGTTAAGAGAAAGCTAAATAATAGAAAATGGTCATTTACTAAAACACCAATTTCATGGATTTACTAAACATTATCCTACAGTTTGTATTTTACTAAAACATCACTTATAATTTACTATGAATTTAATCAATCTATCATTAGGTGACAGTGCAAAATGATAGTGTTGACCCTAATGTTCATTAAAATAAATTTTGTCAAAGGAAAATAAAAATAAAAAATAAAAATACCATTTTTGCCCCTAATAAGAAACAAGCAACCACTCTATTGGCTATATTTAGTCAATTTTGTTTTCTGTACAAAAAAGTGATAAGGGTATTTTTGGAATAAAAAATCATGGCCCTAATGGCAAAACAAACACTCCTTAATGAAAGGTTGATTAAGTAAATAAATTGTAAAATATATGAGATATTTTATTAAAATGAAAACTATAAGGAAAGTTTAAGTAAATATGTAAAACTCTAAGGTGTGTTCTACTAAATGACCCTAATAGAAACACATAAGAGTATACAACTATTTTATATTTTCAAATTTTCAAATAATTAATAATTATTCATATTTTATATACTATTTTTAATAAAATTTTTATAACACAAAAATAACAATAACTAATTTCATTTAGATTTATTCATTAAATTGATGAAACCAACCAACCCGATCAACTTGACCTGACCATATTGGATCATTTTCACTTTGGCCATTTGTAAATCGACCAAAATCGGATAACTTGACCATTGATATATATTAATATTTTATATTTTAAAAATAATTTTTAATATGGAAAAGTGGAAAATTTCCTATATTTCTTAGTCTAAAATGTTTTATACCATAAATTTCATCTTTAAATTTATTTTTTAACAATTGCACTATAATTTTTTAAATTTAATTTTCAAGTTTAAATCTTTTGAACCAATAGATAAACCAAAAAATCGACCCAAACTAATACTTGAGTGGGTCGGTTTTCACAAATGGTCAATCGGTTTCAACTGACCAGGTCAATTTGGTTGGCAAAACAACCTACAACCGAATCAAACCAATTCATGAATATTAATAACTTAAGATAAATTAATAGTCTCATCTTTGATAAATAACAATATTTTAATCTCCAATAATTGCTGAAAATTTATGGCAAAAAATACAATAATATAATCTCTAATAAATATTAATCAATAAGTTATATAAAAAATACAATAAACACAATAAGTACAATAAAAAATTTAAAAGTTTCAATGATAGTAGTTTAATCTCCAATAATTATTGAAAGTTTTTTGATAAATAACAAAACAAAAATAAATTTATACATAATAATATTGAAAATACAATTATCACAAAAAACAATAAATAATTATTGAAATACAATAAATAATAATATTAGAATATATAATTATATAATAAATATATATTAAGAGTTTAAAATTATTATTAATAAATATTAATTTTTATGATAGTTATTTTCTCAAATTATTAATTGATATAAGTGAAAAATTAGTTACTTACAATATTATGTAAAAATATTAAATTATTTAATTATTAATTTTATAAAATATTAAATTATTATTAATTTCAATATTATGTTATATTTATTTTTCTACTTTTTCATATTTTTTAAATTTATTACATCTTTATTTTAACTAATTTAAAATCTAGTTATGTTAAATATTTTGTTATTTAAAATATTTAGTTACTTAACTACTTAAATAATATGTAAAATATTTAAAATTTAAAATATTAATTATTTATTGAATTTAATAATCCATAAAATTATAATTTATACTATTATTACACAATTTTATTATTAATTTTGTAAGATATTGAATTGTTTTTAATTTCACTATTATGCTATAATTACTTTTCTATTTTTAAGAATTTTTTTTAAATATATTACATAATTTGTTATTTTAACTATTTAAAATCTAATTATGTTTGATATTTAGTTATTTAAATAATATGTAAAATATTTAAAATATTTTGTTATTTACTAAATCCACTAAATTATAATTTATACTATTAATACATAATTTCATTGTTAATTTTGTAAGATATTAAATTATTATTAATTTTAATATTATGTTATAATTATTCTTCTACTTTTATACAATTTTTTAAATTTATTACATATTTTCGTTATTTTAACTATTTTAAATCTATTTATGTTAAATATTTAAATAATACATAAAATATTTAATTTTTTGTTATTTGAATTTTATTTATTTAAAGCTATTAGATATTACTAAATATTTTGTTGTATAGTTATTTATATATTTATATTATTTGTTTATTGAAATATTTAAATAAGATTTTATTTTTTATTGTTAAGTTTTTATTATTTGAATAACGTTTAAATTGATAATCCGGAAAAACAGAATTTAAATTATTGGGACATAATTTCGTGATATATTTTGGAAAAATATAAAATTATTATTTTTTGTATTTTTAATAAATATTTTAAAGTTATTATATAATTTTGTTAGAATATTTAAATAATTTCTTTATTTTTTTAACCCAAACTTTGTTTAGATAGATATAGATAAAAAGTTGGGGAGAGGATAAATAGGAATCATGGATAATTTAGGAGAGAAATTCTCTACTAAATTAGAGATAATTTTTGAGAAAGTAGAAACTAGAGATAATTTTGGAGATAGTGGGGGAGGTAGTTTAGGAGAAATTTTAGGAGATGAGATTATTTAGGTTATTAGGAAAGTGCATCTCATTGGTTGTTTCAAAAATGACATGGAATGAAAAAATCAAAAAATAAAAAAAAAATGAAAAATTTTCTTGACCGCTTTGTTTTAATATATATATTCTCAGAAATGTTCAAAACTTCGTTTATATAGCACTCATGTTATATCTCCTTGCATGTGTCAATCCCTAACCAGCTCGGCGCCTGGGCCCAGGCCCGAAACCAACCTGAATGCATCAGATTACATTGTGGGCTGGGCTCGGACTGGGAATATTAGGCTTAACCTCGGACTCAGGCCTTAAACCCAAATCGTAGGGATGGGTCCGAGTTGACCATAATAAGCCTGACCAAACCCGGCCGACTTGCACCCCTAGTTCTGGATAAGCCATTCAGAGTAGCTCATGTCATGATATAGTCTTTCAGTTGGCGCTCTGGCTTTCCGTGTGGGCCCACTTCGGTATAGCAGAAGCCCCTGCCCGAAACCCTCTTAAACGGGCACTTAGATTCTCTTCATCCTGAACTCTGAACTATTCTGCGGTATGGTTTGGTCGTGTTGGGCCTGCGTTCTACTAGTTGTAACTGGAAGTGTAGTAAAAAAAATGGGTTGGTCAGATGTAAACCAGTTACTGTGTACTAATTGCTAAGATCTTAAAGACAATTGGATGGAATGTTAGAAAAAGACACTCAAGGATGAAAACATCTCCGCATCTTCCCTTGGTTTTTCTGAAGGTCACATTCATGAGCATGATCTATCTGAGTTGAAACCAAGCAGCTCGTCGGCCAAATCCCAAATGTGAACTGAATTCTTGACTCTTGTCTTTGTCCTTTGTCTTGCAAACCTGACAATGAAAAGTTACTTTTCCACCAAATCTGTCCTTGGTCTGCAAGACAATTTATTGAATTGTCCAAGCACTCTCTTGTTTGAATACTGGGACTGGAGCCACTAGTCTTTTCATCAATTTCTCAGGTATTTGCTCATCTTAAGCTATTGCATTAAAGTAATCTCTTCCTGTAATATGATAATTAAGTCTCCCCAACAAAAGAACAAAAAAGGTTCAACCCTGTGACCAGAGTGCATTTATTTTGTCCTGCACATGGCATTAACTATCAAGAGAAGACAAGATCAGAGTTCAATTGCAAAGCATAAATCTCTCTTTGATGAATTTAATATCTGTTTCTCCGAGACCCTAAGAAAGGTTTAAGCAACATCACACCAGCATAACTGCCTCAGATTCAGGCGGTTTGTGAGCCATCATTTAAAGGTTTCCAGCTTGTAGAAATTTCGCCCTTCTGTCTTTTTCCATGTATCTTAATTATCAATATGATAATTAATTGATTTAATTCCCTTGATTTGTCATGAATGATCAACTTATTTAAAAGAAAAAAGAAAAGTACTTAGTAAAGACGAAAAGTAATAAGGCTTCCATTTGTCTCGTTCAATCATTTTCAAAATATCCCAATGTATTGTATTTGAACCCATCAAAATGCTATATACAGGGATTTAGGGGGCTTTCTTTATGTCCAAACATTAGAATTTAGAACCCCTTCTCTGAAAAGATAAAAATAATAATAATAATAATAATAATAATAATAATAATAATAATAATAGAAAAAAAGGACTCATCCCTTCCAATTAGGAGATACATAACATATCAATACTTTGAAGAACCATACGTAGAGGTTTCTGTGCAAATACTTTGATTTGGCATAGAACCGAATGATTTGTTATTCAGGGAGATCTCACTGAAACCCACCCCACAAATTTCACTTTTAGTTGATGGAATAGGCATTGACATATAATAGTATGGCGTGGATTCTTGATCTCAATATTTGGCTAGGTTTCCTCATTTAAGTTAAATCACCTCTGTCTCATGGTATTGGTTGGGGTGTGCTCTTCTTTCTCATGGATGACGAAGAAACTAACTTTTTCTAATTTCTATCGCTTTCAAATTTCAATCGCCACGTCACAAACAATAAGTAAAGGAGGAAATAATTTTGAACCCTAAGCTGCTTCTTTGCCATATCAGACAGACGGCTTGACCCGCCATGAAAGAATGAATCCCTACTACTTTTTTTTGCCAAATCTCTTAGGCGGTGGCAATTATTGACTCGGCTTCCAGGTATCAACCCGCCCGGTTTTTTCAACCTCGACACTTCGGCAGCTTTGTTTATTTTCCCAAGTCCTAGCATGACTGCATGGGGGGTTCGGGTTCAGAACCCGGACCCACCACTGATTTGGATTTGGGCACTGATCATCCCGGCATCGCTTTTCTTTTTCAACCCCACACCCATGTGAACTCTCACTGTCTACTCCAGGTTTGATCCGGGTCCGGGTCCATCTCATCCGGCCCACCCATTCTAAATGGGCGTCCAACCCATGGGCCATTCCTTTTAAATAAATAAATATAAGTCTGAGGTAATGTTAGGGCCCTCTTTGTTTGCTGGTATTTATTAGGGTAAGTTGGTCAATCTGGCAATTGATCACGATTTCTGTATTTGTGTATTACTATACTGGGTCCCATGGTAAGCGATTTTTTTCTAAGACTATTAGGATTAGGGGTGATCATGGGTCGGGCTTTGCACTTATGATCACCCCTAATCAGGATGGATTAAATTGTTTACCCATGCATCAATAATCCCATCTTCCCGCCTCTCCCTTTACCCAGGTAACCTGTTAAGGCCAAGAATGCTGGAACCGAATTTAATCGGGCAAGTGAAATATAGAAAACACTTGCCCAGACCCAGATAAATTCACTTATCCACGTAAATGAAAACAAACGGGCTCTAAATGGTTAGGTTCATTTGATTTGGTCAAAATTTGTTAAAGTATCTCAAAGCGGGACCAATTGATTGGAATTCCATACATGGCATGTGTGAAAAGGAGGGTAAACTACCCATGTTGTGGGCCCGCTCTACACACCATCTGGCCCCATCGTCAAGTAGATCTGTTTTACCACTCAACAGGACTGTGATTCGTCAGACGGCTCTGATCGTCCCATCTGGTCTCTTTTGGGCCTGAAAGAAAAAAAAAAAAATTTGATTGTTTGGGTCCTTATGTAATAAATTTCTATGGTCCACAGTGTTCCCAAACGAAGTGAACAAAACATTGGAGCCAAAAAGAAAAGGGTTAAGGGGATCGTCTTTGGGCTAGGAGATTGGGGCCCATGACTTATACGGGTCTGTGTTGGGGCACTTATAACTTGCCAAGTGTCCTATTTCAGAGCATTCAGGTCCCCAAATATAGTTGGGTTCATCGCATAATTTGCTGCCTGTCCCATATTCCAGGGATCTGGGCCCACTTGTAAATGGGCCTGTCCTAGTAACTGATGATTAGATGGCAGCCGGCAGCCTATACTTGGCTCCGCACTTCTCTTTCTGAAGCCGTCTAGCATAGGACTCCAGAGTCTAGTCTAGCTGCCTAGGCGGCTAGGCTAGGTCCCCTTTTAGTAACATTCCAAAAATGTTTTCTGCGTCCACAGTTACACACTTGCACCCGTGATATTGGGCCAATCACGTTGTACCACGTCATCTGGTTGGACTTCAGACGGGCTACAGAATTCCTCCGCGCGGCAGAAAGCAAAGCCGCAGAGGTGGAGTCTAAATCAAAACGGTTGCAGTTTTTACTGTATGAAGCTATTTTTTGGTCTAAATCCATTTTGGTGGGTCCTCATCTCCTTAGAAGACGACATATGGACGGTCGTCGTGATCTCACACTGTTGACTATTCTGTAGCCGAAGCCCAAGTGACATTGCCCACACAAAAGGGAAAAAAGTAAAGCAGAATAAAAAAATAATAATAATCGCCAAAAAAATTTCACGGGAAGAAACTAGAAGTCTTCTAATTGACCGCACGATTGAGGTCGGCGATGCGATGCGACTAATAGATTGACAAATGAAACCACGATGGTGACCCGCCACGCAACCAGGAGATGCCAAGTGCGCGGTGATGGATCTACCACTTTCAATCGGCGGGGCCCATGCCGTATCGCTTTAGGGTGTGTTCTGAAGTCAGAAAACTGCCCTCATTCATTGCCTCTAAAATGACAACAATGCCATTGATTGGTTGGACGGTGGAGCAACAGGACCGTCCTCGGATCGGATTAAAGGGGGCCATATTGGAACAGTGTCGCATCAGGGCCCACCACTAGAGATGATGGGTGGGACCCAAGTGAGATCTCGTTTCCGCATCCTTTATCCATTATCGGCTTACAGTCGGTGCAACGCTCGTTTCAACAGCCTTTACATCGTTGCATTGGAAATATCTCTGTAGCTACGTATTTTATTTCATGCAGAGATATATCTCCGTAGCTACGTATTTTATTTCATGGAGAGATATTCTTAATGTAAGGCTATAAAAAACTATTAGAACGGTGTGAGCATAGACTGCACTGACCGCAGTTCAAGCGCATGTGAGTGTCTGCTTCCACATCTCAAAACCTTGAGGAAAGCGAAAGCATGTTTTGGGAATGGGCTTTCTTCTTGGTAACACAGCAAAGTGGCAAACAACCCAAAAAAAAACCTAAAATGGGAGCAACCGTGGGCCCCCAGCCCACGTGGGGTAAGAAAATTACATTACAACACGTGTAACCAGTTTATTTATTGCAAGTCATGCTCCTCGTTGAATTTACCTGCATTCGAATTACTAAAATACCACCTAGCAGAAAAATATAATTACTAAAATACCCCTTGTCGATTACCACTTTTTCTTTTTTCGCATGCAGCCACAGTGTATATTGACAAAGAATCCAATACCCAAGGCGTATTCTAATCTGATGGTTGTTAAAGGAGGAGTTGCACAATTTTTACGCACGTAGGGCTGCTACCGGATCGGGTTGGATCGGATTACCTATACCCATTTTTTTGGGTATTTTGGTGATACGCCCCAATCTCCAATCTTGATTCATCAATATTCAATAATCAATAATGGGAATTTTTAAATAGCCAAACTGGGATTCAAATCGACTTTCGTATTTCCCTTCTGATATTATTAATAATTTAATGTCAAAATGATTAAAATATTTATATTATAAAAATGAAATAAAAATGACCATCGAAAAAAATAAAATATGTAAACATAAACATATAAAATTAAATACTATGATATAGAATAAAAGATGGATATTAAAAAATATTTTAGTGGGTATTAAATTTGAACAACATGGCTGGTTTTATTTTTGTAAATCGTGTTGCTGAACACTTAACGCCTTTTAATTTAACGATGGGTATAACATCATATGTAACTGAGTGATAAAATAAGATTCATGTATCTAATTCCATATAGTTGGGATAAGGCTTAGATAATAAGGATGGATCTACATCCCGCTCAATTGTAAATTGATTAATGAAAATCAATTTTAACGGGATTAAATTACAATATTTAATGTCTTTAATTCAATTGTGGATATGACATCAAATAGAATTGAGTGATAAAATAAGATTCATGTATCCAATTTCATATAGTTGGGATAAGACTTAGATGATGATGATGATGACCGATAAGGATGGATTTACATCCAACTCAATTGTAAACTGATTAAATTGGGATCAATTTTAACGGGATCAGATTCGAATCCAGATTTGGATGTCTGTGTGCATCCACATACTTTTTAGAGGGATTCCATGCCTGCCTTTTATTTTTAATGTTTTCTTTTTCTATATTTCCCAAAGTTATCTCTTTTGTTCTATTTCTTTTAGGGGAATTGTGTAAAGTAATAAAGGAAATTATGATGGGGAAGGGCAATAAGGCAGGAGAAATATTGCTTTAAGAAAAGAGGAAGGGGGAGGGGAGGAAAAAAACAAAAGCCTTAGAGGTGAAGCAGAAAATAAAAGGTTTTTTCGGTAGCTAACAGAAAAGCAAAGCTAGGGAGTTCTTTACTTTTATATTTATTCAATTATTCTTCTTCCCACTTTCTTCCTTTCCTTTTCTTTTCCCTTTTATGTACACTTACGTGTGGTAGTGCAGCAATTACCAAATGAAGCTAGCTTTCATTTTATATTCCACTTGAATCACCAAATTCTCTTTTTTCCTTTTGAGAGCAAACACTGTAAAATGAAAGAAATAAAATCTTATTATTGGTTAGCATTTCATTTAGCGTAGTGATCCAACAAGCAACCAGTCACATGAGAGGGTAGGGCTGTAAATAGAATGAAGTTGGATTTGATCTGAATTCTATACCATTTGTATTTGGATTTATCATTTGGGTTCAGATTGTACATGGGTTGGGTTTAAATATTATATACCAAATACATAAATAATTAAATAAATAACCAGAATATTATAGTTTATTGATAAAATGAAAATGTGACTTGAATATTATAGAATTAATAAAATAATAAAAATAATTTCCTTGAAACTTGAACTCATGATACTTTAGTGAAAAAAGCAATACTACTTAAAACAAGTTTACCATAAATATGTGCTTATTGTACCAAAAGAAAATACTTTTATTCTATATAGATATATAAACACAATGCGTCTGGGGTAAAATTATTGGATTCAAATCTTAAATGGATTGGATATGAGGTGGGTTTAAATTTGACAAGATCATAAATGGATCTCATTTTCTGATCTAACCGGATCATCTAAAGGATTGATGATACTGTTAGCAATTTGTTCTTGTGTGTTTACCAAAGGAATTCCATCAATGTGAGAATAGCTTATTAGCAATGTGTTGTTGCATCTTTATTTGGGAAGGGGAATTTGTTGGATCCAGGTTTGCCAAAGAATTAAATCTCAATAAAGTCAATTTGGAGCCTGATGCAATTTAACTTCCAAAGATGAATATATATGCCATGGATCAATCATCCATGCTGGGACCGATCAGTGGTGCCCTAGCTAAAATAAGTGGTGTTAACTCGGTCTGAACTGAATAGTTGAACAAATGTGAAATGACCCAGTGACTCAATGAACTTACTGAGTTTTAGTTATGTGATAATTTTTACAGGCTACTGAACAATCCAACCCACCAGTTAATTGGTAAAACCATGGGCCAGTGAGCTTTCTAATTAATTTTCTGTTCTGTCAAATCTGACTACATTGAAAAAAAAAAAAACAATGTTTGCTTATGTTATACATTATTTATCTAGGTCTAATGTGTCTTATGAGATATATTTAAATAACAGAAGTAAGTTCAGTAAACCCTAAGACTTATTTTTTTTTATAGAAATAAGAAATAAAATACCTTCATTAACCAAGAAATTAAAAAAACACCTAATACTTATTTTTTTATAGAAATAAGAAATAAGATACTTAGATACCTTCATTGAACAAGAAGTTAAAAAAAAAACCTTAGGTTACAACTGCATCATATCATATGTGCAATTGCCTGATCCTGGACTAAAAATGACTGCTGTTGTAGTTTGGCGATTTTTCATGGTAACCGTAAGACTGTTATTGTCGTAGCCACAGGACTAAGAATGACTAAATTCCATGAATGTTTTCCATCTTTGGTAGGCCAAGGTTTGATGCTGATATATCTATCTAGCCTTTCTAGCACCTACCTAGCCCCACAAACTTAATAACAAAGCCATATTTTCTACCGCCCCCCCCCCCCCAAAAAAAAAAGAAAAGAAATTAAGCTAATTAGAAAGAAATGTTAGTTGCCAACTAACAAATCTAGGTGATCTAGAGACTAAGAATTATTCTTATCATAATAAGTTAATGCATTTGGTTTTGTACACTTTTGGTTATATATGCTTTCTACTCTCTTGCCTGAAGTTTTCACCTTTATTTATGTGATAATATCCTATTTTAATTATTTATGCAAATAATTGAAATATACCTTCATTAAAAATTCCTCAAAATTGTCAATTTTTAATAGGGATGGCAATTTCCCCCATCATCGAATACTTGACTTCCCCGATAGGGATGGGGATTGCTTTGGCAGGGTAGGGATGGGGAATGAGATCCCCGCCCCATCCCAACCCTGTTAATATATATTAAATATTATTCATATTAAATATATATTATTATTTATATAATATTATATATATATCAAATAATATTTAAAATACTATTTATATTTTAAAATGTTTATTTATTTTAAGTAAATTTATTTTCAAACAATATTATTAACTAAAAAATTTTCAAGATTTGGGTCCCTATGGGGAGCCCATCCCCGCCAGGGGTTGGGGATGGAAGACAGCTTTTATCCTCAACAGAAATTGGGGTCAAAGACGATGATTTATTCCAAAATCGGGGTTGGGTAGGGGAATATGATCCCCGCCACAAACCTGCCCATTGTCATTCCTAATTTCCAATGTAGATATTAGTTATTATATGAAATAAAAGAATGGTTTATCTGGTCAAATAAAAGAAAACTGAATGTGATTGAAATAGTAAGTTTCAAAATATTACTTTATTTATATTAATAAGAGATTTCAAATACACAAAATGCATATAATTTTTTAATCCTATAGGACTAGGATAAACATTCCTCAAAACTGTCTACTCACATTTGCAATAAATAAGGGTGACCATTGAAATGAGACACGACCCTTTGAGGAGGGCATTAGCCTACTAGAGACACCCCATTGACAGAGATGGTTACAACTTACTACACCAACACCTTGTGTGGAAGGTCACAGGTCCAATCAATTGGAATAGCAAGCTCACTTTACTTCTATTGTAACTTGTACCCGATGCCCTAACATTTGCACCTATTGAGTTTGCTTTTGGAGAACATTTTGATGCTAATGACACACCATATGTATGGAAGGTAATTGGTACACCCAAAAGTATTGGTTGTTGAGTGTTTTAATTATTGGGTAACTAAGATGCTCTAATGTCATTAAATAATAATTAACCTTGGGAAATATTTATCAAGTTGGTAGAATCCATTAAAATTTACACAAAAAAAAAAAAACTTGTTTTTGGCAAGAATATTGTTTAGTGTTGTGCACCAATATAAATCAAAAGGAAATAGAAGAAATAAATGATAAAGGGAAGCTCTACCCCAAATAATTTCTTGCATGGAATGTTGTAAACCATATACCCATTTTGATCATAATCTTCTATAAAGGATTGCAAATTGGCAATCACAATGTTTTCAAGTCTTAAGCCTCATCCAAGAGATCTAATAGTCTAATAAATTGAATGATATTAGCTTAACTAGCCATGTCACGTCAAAATTGACTATAGTCCTAGAAAGTTTCGAACATATAAGGCCCACATAAAGTTTATTTCAATGAAAGTGTTATATTAATTGTTTGGAAAATACAAAATGGGTAGTAGTATACCCAGGGTAATTATGCTACCAGACATGCTTGTAGAAATTTTAGTTCAAGAACCCATTGTCCAGCCCTTTATAGAAAGTACTTTTATGGATGAATGCTATTTGTAAATTCAGCCCCAAAGCAAAAATAAAAAATAAAAAAACTTTTTTACTATTTACCTTTTACCAATATAAGAAACAATAATCAGAATTTTCATTTTTATTTTTTCAAGACTGATGACCGGAAAGCAAAGATTTCACCAGAAAATGGTAGTTATAAATGAAATATTTTAGATTGAAAACTTTTCTACTTCTGTGGTGAAACAAATTAATGGATCCTAAATTATTTTTATGCCTAAGAAATTTAAACAAGATAGAATTGCTCATAAAAAAAACAAGCAAGATTTTACTTTGTTCCTTTCTAGTCGTAGAAAGACAATTGGATTGACCCATCGACTACTTGAAGTTTCCATGGAAATGAGAAAAAACAAAAAAGAAAAGAACTAATGTTGTGACTCTAGTCCATATAGCTTTTCCATATTAAATAATATGGTTTGTGGTGTTTGATTCTTTGTGTTGCGTTTGGAAACAATGCAAATAAGTGTGGTTGTAAATATGTAGAGTGTAAAACAGTTCATATAAATTATGAAATTGGGTTAGTTTTGCATCGATAAATTTATCTTATTGCCAAATATATTTTTAACTATAATGGTTGCAAACATGAATTCCAATAAAGCATATATATATATATATATATATATATATATATATATTTTAATCAAAAGCCCACTTAAATGCAAATTTACTTCTTTTTTATTGATGTACTTTTACATCTTATTATCAATGTAAATATGCATTGATCTGTCATTTGTCAATGCATAAATGTAATGTTGCCAAACACATACAAAAATGAACCAGAGTGTAAATTTACCCTGAATCGGGATTTATACTCCATTTGCATCGTTTCCAAACACAGCCTTGGTAATCGGGACTTTGAAACTGTTGCATAGGACAATATCAATCATGTACATCTTTGTAAAACGCTTAGGCTGTGTTTGGATTGTGTGAGCAAAATGGATTTAAAATTTAGGCTTAATTTGAAAGGAGTACAAATATAAATATGTACAATATAAATCCATACAAAAGTAATACAAAATATAAGATTTTACGTTCTACATATTTGTATTTTTGTACTCATGGAGCCTTAGTATTGCTTTGATTCCCAAGACACGAATTAATTAGCCTTCTAGATGGAATTCTATTCTTCTAGAATACTAAATTCAAGGATTTGTGTGTGTGTTTCTCCGATTTACATGACATGGCAAAAAGTGCCAAATATTAACAATGTCTAGACATTCATGAAATTAATAAACAAATCAAGCTTAATTCACTTAAAAAGTGTAGTTGGATTAGAGGGTAATCTTTTCTTATTTTCTATTTTAATAACCGGAGAATTCAAATAACTGTACTTTGCAAAAGGACAGAAATACCCCGCAGGAAGGTTGGTAAAATGCAATACAGTTTAAAGGTGTTTTGAGTGCAAACTCTTCATTGGTCAAGAAGCATTATGATTCTTGGGAAAATATGAGATAAATTTTATCCTCTACCAATCCCAACGGAATGTCATCATCAGCTACATGATTTTTGTTTCTCCATCCACTTCAGGGAGGACCCATATGTTTCTTCAAATTGTGTTGTTTCCTTTGATGATTTGTAGCAATCCAACCCAATTTGCACGGAATCGTGCTTTATTTTATTAACTTCTAATTAATCCCTTCATGCTCAAGATACATAGAGCGCCTCTTAAGCTTCTGCTTTTGGGCTTTTCGCTGCAGAAACAACAATTGAACCAAAAAAATGTTCTGAGTGTTTGACAAAAATTGCTTTTATCTGAAGTGAAAATACTTTTAAGCCCCAAAGCACAAAACCTAAAATTGGGGCTCTGTATTTTAGAGCTTCGCAAACATGGTAGAGAAGGCATTGCAAGGTTCAAATTTTCTTTTAGCTTTTTTTTCTTTTTCAAACTTTCAGGTCCACCCCAAATAAAGGTATTTAACATATAAAACTTTCAGGTATCGGTAGCCTGCCGATACCTAACAAAATTTTGAACGTTGAAAGACAGATGAGAAAATGTTACAAATAACAGCATTGATTGTGAAATTTATTCGGATGACAAAAGGGCAATCGATTGTCATGTATACTAATAAATAGTAATAGTCTCTTTCAAGGACAAATATTAATGAGGATCAACAATTGCACTGCTGAAAATTGATGGGCAAAATTGCAACTGAAGGTGATTTGAAATCCCTTCGGCTATTGATACAAATATAAGAGATGGCAAGAGAAGTGATAAAATTTTATCTGACGGTGTAAAAATGTGGAAATTTCTCTTTTTTACACCATGTTTCATTTCATTGAATACAACATTCTCTCTTGCCATTTCATGGATTCAAGGACAAAAAAGGAAGAACAATACATACATACATGTGGTGGGCCCAAAAGGTATAGATACCCAACAAGTTCATATTATCTAAAAATCAGACATGTATACGCAATAATTCCTTTAATGGGCCCCCAGCCCAGCATGGTCCTTTTTCCAACCACTGGATTTAAGCAGGATGATGGGACATAAAGGCTCAAAAGAATAATAAAAAAAAAGGCTAGCTTCGGCCTTGGGATGGTTACTCATCGTTCCATCCGTGGATTTTTATAGGGCTGCCCAAATTGCAGTCGACAGATGGGGACTGACTTTAGATTGACACGTGTTCCTGACGTTTTCTATCAAGAAATTTTGGTTATGGTGGGACCTAACAATGAGTGCGGCATCTCGTGCCTTTATTTCATTCCCAAAAATCTTTCACGTTTTCATCTGTAATCTCTGTATGGGAGGAATTTATTAAAGTGCAGCCAATGGATGCTACGCCATTTCCTTCTCTTTTTTTTTTTTTTTTTCCTTTATTATTTTCTCACTTGAGGGGTAATAGCCTAACAGGGTGGTAGCTAGCTAGCTAGGGATTTATGGAGAATGTTGCGCCATTATTTATTTATTTTTTTTCAAAAAAGGAACTTAAGCCGATCATAATTGACTTATAGTACCCAACTAAGGAAAAATGGACAAGAAAGAAAACCCATATAATGAAAGTGAAGTTCAACATAAATAATGGTCTGTAACTTTGGGGAAATTTGTAAAATTTCAGTTTCCTATGGATGGTAACCAGAATGAAAAAGTGACAATTTTTGGTTAATTTATTTCAGTTAAATTTCTTGGTTCCTTTTGAAATTTGGGAATTTTGTTACTTAACCCATAAAAAAAAAAAAAAAAAAAATTGGGAGTTTTGTCTGAAAACTAACAAACACCCTAAACTATTAATAAAACAAGTAAAACTTATCCAATTTTTCAACGAAGAAGAAAATTAGTTTAAGGTTTAAAATGGTTGAGATTTCCCGTGACCGTGGTTGCATGCAACCCCAGTGAATAACCAAGTGCTTTAAATCAAATACCAAATGATGTGATGTTTTAATTTTCACATTATTGGATTTTATTGAGGGGGATCAGTAAATTTTGATGATAGCCTATTTCATTGGTTATTACTTTTATGAAGCGGGTTGATAATTTATTTATTTATTTATTTTGTTTTTTGGTATAATGTCTTTTCCAGCATTATAGTCAATCCCGTCCATTACAAATCCCTTGGTAGGATGGTGATGTTTTGATGTTAATATTTATTTATTTTCGCTAGGCCAACAGAACACTTTGATGATAATATATTCTGATTGGACGACTGGGATGACCTTGGTTCCATGTTCCACATAAGGATAATAGGTCAAATAGTGCTGCGACTGCTGTCCTTTGTGTTAGTACCCTTAAATTTTGATCTAAGAATTGGTTGGGGTTGGGGTTGGCACTTCATATTTGAATTTGAAATCCGTGTGCAGTTGAAGGATTTAATATCCAATGGCTCACACAGCAGCTGAACTCTGTGCCCACTATTTACGGTGCACCCCTTTTTTGTGTTGCTGTGGGTTTTTTACACAGGCATAAGAACATGGGTTTTCTACTATAGATTGTTGCTGAGTTTTGATCCTATTGCCGTTTTTATCCGAAACATTTTTGGGTTTGGGTTACTTTTGATTTCACGGGGCTACACAAGAGGGGTAGTTCATCTCCCCTACCCAATACCTACCCTCCAACCATGGTCGCAACGGGGTTTGATCCAAGTTGATGGTGCGAAAGAGCAAGAGAGTTTAGTGCTAAATTGCATATAAAGTGATAGAGTTTATCCGGTTCAAAGCGGGCAGAAAGAAATTATCTCTAGTGTTCCTTTTCGTACGTATTGGTTTGATACAAGTCTCCTTCTCTCTCATTAATTTTATATTTACTCTTATATTTAAATGAATTTCGTTCTCATTAATTAGTTAATTACTCTTACAATTAATGCATAATTTTAAATTTGAATTTCAGTTTTAGCGTCTAATTGGATTCTCTTCTCATTAATTTTGTTAATTAATAACCCTCTTTCTCATTAAATTCGTTTTGTTAGTATAAAACTATAAATTAGCAATAGTAAGATTCGAACCCTAGACACTAAGCTTTAAAAACCAGAGGTTCACCACTAAGCCACGCCCATTTGCTTGCTATTTGTTTATGCATTTTTATTTTTAAGTAATTTTTCTATTTTTCTTAGTATATGCTTATCAATAAATGTTATAATTAATTATTAAAACTTATGTATTAATAAATATTAAGATAAATTATATTGATTATTTAAAACTAATATATATCAATATACATTTTTGTTTTTTCACGTTTTAGTTATTCCATCATTTGTCAATAGTTACTAAGTGTGTCTCGATATCTCGAATTTTATATAGACCATTAAATTACAACTTTTTACTTTTAAATAACTTATTTACAATCATTTAAAACTTGTAACTATTGTTATTAATATATTTTTTAGGATTTATTTAAGCTTTTTAGCATATTTGTGGGTATCTTGGTTTTTCATTCGTATCCAAAGCGTATCCCAATACGTCTTTTAAAATTATCTTTTCGATACACCTTATGTTTCCGATACTTTAAACCTTGCCAAAAAAGTTAAAGCAAATGAGATGTGCTCCAAATGTTTCTGAAGTCATTGCCTACAAAGCGCTGAATTATAATAAGACAATTCTAAAATATATCATTAGAGGAACTCACCAATTGAGCCACCATTTGTGATCTTTAATTTGGGTTGATAAATACAAATCAACATTCAATTATTATTTGACGTTGGTTCTACTTGTAACGGCATACCTTAAAAATATGTGTGTGGATGCTGTTTGTAAAAGCATCAACTTGATGTTTCAAGTTTATTTTGATACTAAGCAGCGGATGATACTAATCTTTTAGCTGAAGTGCCTTTCATATTTGATGCGACAATACATACCTCTGACCAATATGTATGATCAACCCAAAACAACAATACACAACCTTTATTGACCACTAAGCAAATGAAAATTCTTTGGACGGTTGTAATGGGATCAAATTTCATTTTCACCAAGGTTGGGGAGGTGTTTAACTAATAGCTCCTAAATTGTTTTTAATAAATTAAGAAAAGAGATTAGGTATATAAGCCCCAAAAAGATAGTCCAGATGTGTGGTGTAAGATGGATTTACAAGACATACATTATTCAAATTGCCCGACCTTGAGGATTGAATGTTTTAATTTATTTTTTTTATTAATAATCAAATGACATAGATTATATCCATTTATTTGATGGTTAGAAGTATCTAATCAAGCTGCTACAGAGTTCCTTATATAGTTCAGTTTGAAAAGGATTTTCCTTTAGTTATTTTAAGCAAATTAGGTTAAACCACACTTATGGTGATGAATAAGCTGTTCATCCTCCACAAAAATAACAAAAATTTTGAGAGAACTATATTCTTGATTTGCATTTTGAGTGTTTTAGGGAGAGAATTTTGCATTTCGGGTCTGGGACAAGGCGGGGTACATCCTCTCCTGTTGACAATTTTCAATTGGCCACAGGTTGCCCCTCCACCCGGCAATGTTTGAGCTAAAATAAGCAAGAGAGATGGACATAATATAGGCATCTGTAAAAGGAATTTTGGTAGGAAGTTTGAACCCTAACATTATGGAGCAAGTCAAACGATAACAAGGTTTGGTTAAGCTGTCCAACTTGTGGTAGCTAGGATAGTTGGATTCCCACCTTTCTATCTCTTTATATGATTGCCATGCCACCAATGATCACATTTCATGTGTAGTAAATTCCAAGTTAGATGCCCTTTTAACACTTGATATGGTCATGGGAGTGGATTTGCTAGTTGGAATGTATAGATGAGCACCCTTAGTGATTAAGTAATAGTCTATGTGGCAAACTAACTTGGAATTCAAAAAGAATGCTACTATTCCTCTCTCCGCCCTATATTTATGGAGCATTTTAGGGCTCATAATCCCAAGGCATGTTCTTTTTTGAAAGCAAACAATCATCTAAACACCCCCGAGGGCATGACATTTAGTTGATATTGGATTTTGTCCTCACAAATCATGTGTTTTGTCCCGTAAACATTTCGCGATAAGATATTCATCCGTATGCATTGGTATTTATAAAAATGGGTTTTGATTTATATGCACATTAATCATTGGGGGAACCTTCTTTTTAATTCTTCCCCCAATGGTTGAGCATTTATTCCCTAAACCGTTGATGTGGCGCCTACTTATCAATAAATAGTTTATTAGGTACTTTTTTCAGTTTTAAAGATAAATCAAATATGGACGATTATTTAATAAATCAAAGCTATACCAAACACATGGAAAGTTGGTCTTGATGGTGTCATTACAACACTTGATAGTCATGCATTAGGAACATATCGATGCTTGAATGTTTTCATTAATTGGAAGATGTACTCAATGCTCAGCTAAAAGGTTTGTGAGATGATGTCAGGTAGAGGTGCAACTTGGGTGGGCCCAGCCCAAGCCCAAACTGGCCCAACCCAAAATTTTATATAGGTTGGGCTTGGATTTTCGATCCTCGGGATGGGCACAGGCCTAAGAAGCCATGCTTTTTTATTTTTTGGGCCAGGCTCAGGCTTAGCCCTTCGGTAATCCGAACCCGGCCCATATATACATACATATTTGTATATATAACATTTGTATAGATATTTTGTATACATAAATATATGTATATATATTTGCATAAATACATTTATATATGTATAATTTTAGAGTGGGTTCAGAACTTGGCCCATGCCCAAACCCAACCCCAATGCATCAAATTATAGGGCAGACTGGACTCGAGTTAGGAAAATCAAACTTACCTCGGGCTCATGCCTTAAGCCCAAGTTTTAGGGCCAGGCCTCTATTCATCATAAACCTCGTCCAACCCGCCCAACCCGAGTGCATTAAATTCCATCTAATATAGGAAATATCAAATATCTCCCCACACATTTAACGTACTAGTATGGAAGATTTCCATACTATAGACTGTTTATTTGATCTAATTAGGAAACTTAATAATTTCTTTGTAACAATAGAGACTCTTTGATTGTCATGAATTGAAGTCCTATGAACCGAAAAATACCCAATTAAGGTGGTTGACTATATTTATATAAAGGGAAAATTCGCTTCAACTGCTACATTTTAAATTTGTTTTCTGCTCACAGCTTTCTTATTTAATCATCACCTACATCTGCCTTCGGATTGAATTTTTTTGTTGTTAATTTAAACAGCTGATATTGTTTTGAAAAGGCAAAATACCCTTTTATTTTTATCTAAGACTCAATTTGTAAGGAGTAATATAAATACGTAGAGTGTAAAATCTTGTATTTTGTATGTTTTTATAAGATACATGTTTATATTTGGTTTATTTTAGAAAAAGTAATACATATATAACAAAACAAAATACAGGGTTTTACACTCTTCATATTTATATTTTTACCCCCTCCATACTGAGCCTTCTAAGCAACACCAACTAACACCAATATTTGACTGAGTATCATAATATAGCATCACAAACATTTATTCCATCATAAGAGTTGAATTGGCTGAATTACTTAATGTTTTAGTAGATAAATAACAAATATAAAAAATTCAAAGATATAATAATTTACAATCAATCCTATTTCAGCTTTATGGTTATGTCTGATACTTAAATTTTTTATTTTATATTGGTTAAGGGGTTGGGAAAGAGACATCAAACCTTTTAAACATTTGAAAAAAAAAAACTATGTATCAATATATGCAAATGTGTCTGGATGCACCCATGTAACGTATTGATATTTCAAACCTGCAGGCTGCAAGATCAACTTATTATACGTGACGTCTAAACCGGCTGGCTTGAACTTGGATCGGATTGAGTGGTCCAGGCAAATTTCCGGTTAGCATCTCGGAAAGGGATACTTGTATTTGCTTCAGTTCATACGGGCATTATAGTCTTTTTATTGTCGTCCGTTTCAATTCCTGTTTCCAACCGACGGGTAGATTTGTAATTTCATATGCCCATACCCGTCAGTCAGATGCAGCGAAATGCGAAGAAGTGGGACAGACAGGCACACTTTAAAACCCCGTCGGAAAATTCGAGAACCCTAAAAAACAAGAATATTTACTTTATTTATTTATTTAAAATTATTAATTGACGTGTTTTTATCTCCAAATAGTCAAGCGGGGCGGCTGAGCTGAGGTTTCTTTTTTTCTTTTTTTTTTTATATAATTAAATCTAAAATGTTTTTATCTTTATTTTTTTGTCGTTGGTGCTCCACGCCTTTTCCCCTCGATTTGACTCCACATTTAACCAAAATTGACAATCGCCCTGAAGTCCGCTGGTACCCCCGAGCTACGCTCTGATTCGCGGACTTGACCTGCGATTCTAATCCACCATAATCCACCGTGAAACTTACGCTTCTCCCCCGGCTCACCCGGTCACTCTACTCTCTCTACCTCTCCCAGACAATAGTCACCCTCATCTGTAAACAACCGAAGGCGTCGCTACTTTTCACCGGCTAAACCAGTCTCCACTGGTTTGAATTCTCTCTTTCTCGGATTTAACTGTCATATCGAGTGAATTTGGGGTGAATTTCCATGCGAATTTCGTCGCGCGAGCTCGAGTTAATTTACTCAAATTTATCTGCATTTGAGGGTTTCATTTCATTTTAATTTGAAGACGTTTCGAGAAAGAGCTCTCTCTCTCTCTCTCTCTCTCTCGATCAGAACGGCGAGTTTGTCCAACTGAAAAATGTTGATCGGAGCTCTTTGTTTGGGGTCGTCTTCGCGATTCTCTCGTGGTTGTCGCTTGGTCTTCGAGGTGTCTTTCGTTTCTGGTCTTGGTTTCAGTTTATACTTCTCAGATCGGTGAAGATTTTTGTAGAGCTTGTGTGTTTTTCTGTAGATCTGTGGGCAATGGGGTTCTCTATCGTGTCTTAGCTTGTCTGCGTCTCCAGGTTCTGGAAATCGGTAAGTAGGTTGAACCTGCTGCTGCGTCTGATGACCTGTTTAAGTTGCTATTCGACGCTGTTGCCTGTGTTCTGTGTGTAAAAACCCTATTTTGAGCTGGCTGTTCTCAAGTTAATGGAGAACATTGGTTTTTGTGATTTTAAAGCTTCTAGATGATCCAATATACAGGTAAAACTTCTAATATTTTTAAATGCATTTGTTCAAAACTTTAGCTTCTAAACATTATCTGTTATGAAGAATAATTCGTCACAAAAGAATAGGGAGGTGAGGTTTCTTTTTTATTTCTATTTTCAAAATTACTGTTAAATCTTAATATATTATTTTTAATCTAATTACTATGAGAGATTCGAATAATATAGTGTTTTGTTTGGTTTTTGTTTTGAATCAGTGGTTATTTTTGCAATGATCGTTTCCACCGAGTGTACTAGTTCCATTATTCTGATCTTTTCTAGGGATTATTCGCAAGAGAATGAATGGTTGTATATTTCGTTTTTGGAAACAAAAGAGAAGTTTGAGAAGAATAATAGCGGTTTTCTCTTAGAGTTCAGATTTTTCCTTCATGGTTCCTGAACAGATTCTCTATGATCTTATTTTGCCTACATATTCGCCAGATTCCTCTGTCAATTTCTTTGAAGGGCTCTTTTGTCCTTCATCGAAACTGTCCTTGTAGTCTTATTTATTGGAATCTTTTTCAGCGAATAGTTTCTTTCTTGAACTTGTGATTTTTTCGTCTTAATTTGTTCCTATAAATTGCCCAACTTCGTTTTTGTTTCTTAACCTTTACATAACACAAGGACAAATACTTGTCTATAAGTATCTTTCCGGTGGTCTCCCGGCAATTTTCCGGCAAGATATTCTCCGTCTGTACTTCTCTTTGGTTTTGTAGTTCTGGTGTAGGGTTTTGGTTATAAGGAGGCTTTTGCGGTTTTGTTTTATTAGGTGGATTTCCAGTTAATCGAAGTATGTGCGGTGGACCGGAGCAGTTAAAGTCCACGTCGTCGTCGCCACCTCCATCTTCCGAAGAAAGCAAACCCACCATTAAAAGCATGAATCACCTGACTGTAGAAACCGAAGATTCTTTTTCAAGTTTACTTGAGCTTGCAGCCAACAATGACCTCGAAGGTTTTAAGCGTTCGTTAGAGCGTGATGCCTCTGCTGTTGACGAGATTGGTCTCTGGTATGGCCGCCAGAAGGGTTCCAAACAGATGGTACTTGAGCACAGAACTCCATTAATGGTTGCTGCAACTTATGGTAGTATTGATGTCTTGAAGCTAATCCTTACTCTATCCGAGGCTGATGTAAATCGTTCTTGCGGCCCTGATAAGAGCACTGCCCTCCACTGTGCAGCCTCTGGGGGATCTGTAAACGCCTTAGATGTTGTCAAATTACTTCTGATGTCTGGTGCAGATCCAAATTCAGTGGATGCAAATGGCCGCAGACCTGCTGATGTTATCGTTGTTTCTCCGAAGCTCCCCAACATGAAGATTGCTTTGGAGGAACTTCTCAGTAGCAATGGTTCGAGTATTCCCATGGACGAGGAGAGTCTACGTGTCTCGATAAACACATCTAATTCCAATTCACCCCCTTTGTCATCATCGCCGGACAATGGATCTCCATCATCTCCATCAGATTCAACTTCTTCTCCGACGACAATGAAGTTGAGCGATCTTCCTGCTTCAACCTCAGAGAAGAAAGAGTACCCTATTGATCCATCTCTTCCGGATATCAAGAACAGCATCTATGCAACGGATGAGTTCCGCATGTTCTCTTTCAAGGTCCGACCTTGTTCCCGAGCATATTCTCATGATTGGACCGAGTGTCCGTTTGTTCACCCTGGTGAAAACGCTCGCAGGAGAGACCCTAGGAAGTTTCATTACAGCTGTGTTCCTTGCCCTGATTTCAGAAAAGGGGCATGCAGACGCGGAGATATGTGTGAATATGCACATGGAGTCTTCGAGTGCTGGCTTCACCCGGCGCAGTACAGGACTCGACTCTGCAAGGACGGCACAAATTGCATGAGGCGTGTCTGTTTCTTTGCCCACACAGCTGAGGAGATGCGCCCCCTGTACGTCTCCACGGGCTCTGCTGTTCCTTCTCCTCGCTCAACTGCTTCAGCTGCTACTGCCATGGAGATGGCTGCTGCCATGAGCCTCTTGCCTGGTTCACCCTCTTCAGTTTCTGTTATGTCACCGTCCCCTTTCACACCACCCATGTCTCCGTCTGGTAATGGCATTAACCACTCATCCTTGGCCTGGCCACAGCCCAACGTCCCAACCCTGCTTCTTCCTGGTAGTAGTCTTCAATCTAGTCGCCTGAGATCTTCTCTCAATGCAAGAGACATCCCAGCGGAGGACTTGAACTTGTTGCAGGATTTTGAAGCCCAGCAGCAGCAACTCCTTAATGAACTATCCTGTTATTCGCAGCCACGCCTCGGTACTTCCTCGGTGAACCGATCTGGTCGATCCAAGGCCCTAACTCCTTCCAATCTGGAAGAGCTTTTTACCGCAGAAATATCATCATCTCCTCGGTATTCGGATCAGGCTTCAACTGTTTTCTCCCCGTCTCACAAGTCAGCTGTATTGAACCAGTTCCAGCAACAGCAGAGCATGTTATCGCCGATCAACACAAGCATGTTCTCCCCAAAGAACGTTGACCATCCCCTCTTGCAAGCACCCTTTGGAGTTCCTTCTCCGGGAAGGTCACCTCGGGGTGTGGAGCCTCTCTCTCCAATGAGCTCACGACTATCTGCATTTGCTCAACGTGAGAAGCAGCATCAACTACGCAGCCTTAGCTCTCGAGAGCTTGGATCCGGTGTAAATGGTGTCGTTGGATCTCCCGTGAATTCTTGGACCAAATGGGGTTCACCAAATGGGAAATTGGATTGGGCTGTTCATGGAGACGAACTGGGGCAGTTCAAGAGATCATCTTCCTTCGAATTAGGCACCAATGGAGAGGAGCCCGATTTGTCATGGGTTCAGTCGTTGGTGAAGGAATCACCACCTGAGATCAAAGAGAAGCTAGCTATTCCAACCTCGGCCACAGCTGCATCTTCTTCTGAGGCTTCGAAATCGAACTCTCAGGTTGAAGCCATTGATCACTCTGTTTTGGGAGCTTGGCTGGAACAGATGCAGCTAGATCAGCTTGTAGCTTAGTAAAAATGAAATTTTTACTGAGCCATGTGGTTAGTAAAACAGGAATCGATTTTAGTAAATAATATAATATTTTTTTGGGTTTGTTGGTGGAGAGGTACGAGGTAAGGGTAACAGCGAAGGAGGGGAGGAGGGCACAAGAAAGTAAGAAAAAAAGATTTCAGTAAGAAAATTCATTTTCACCATTTATTACAGGTTATAACAGAAGCCAGAAAGGTGAAAAAAAAAGGCTCTATCTGGGTTAAATATTTCAATGACCCAGCCCAGGTTAGGTAAAACGTTTTTACTCAATATGGTGGAAATTTAGTTCTTTTTTTTCCGTTTTTATTAACCTTTTCTTCTTGAAAAGAGCCTCTTATGTTTCATCAAAAAATGGAACAAAAATGCTTTTTCCTCGTTGTCTTTTTAATTTTTTTAACATTTTCCCTTCATTAATTTATTTATCTTTTGCAAATTAGTATCTTGGGATGAACAGCAAATGTGGTGGTGGGGGTTAATGGGGGGTAATTTTTTTTCCTGTTTTGAGGGCATTCAGTGTAATATTCGAGCAGAAATCAACAATGCCGAGGTGCCCCATTAAAGAAAGAATTGTATGGTCATTCGATTATGTAATATTGAATTGAAGTTTTATTACTATTGTTATTATTTCAATATCTTTATTTTTTCCTTATTCTCTCTCTCTTGATATTGATGGTTTTTCAGTTCTTTTTCATGGATTCTGAAGAATAACGTCTTGGGTTTCTATAGGGGATCCAATTATATTCTGAATTTGATGTTCATAGAAGATTGCCCTTCAAGGTTTATTGGTCACCTTCATGAATGAGTCCATGGGTATCATATTCCATTGGCTACATTAATCGCAACTGTGTTAATGTGGGGGTCGAGTCGGTGGGGACCTCTGTCGTAACTGGGTGTTTCCTTCTTGCGTATACGTGTTTGATTGTTGATTGGTTGGGCAAAAGTTAGGTGTTTTGGTATCTGACAGAGTTAATTCTGGTTTCCAATGTGAGAGTACGAGGTGACTTGTTAACTGCTGATTGCCTGAAACGGCACACTGTTCGGGTCAATTTGTGGTCACCCATGCTTTCTTGTGCCCAAATTCTTGGCCATGTGACTGATCACAACCACTCGTTTTAGGCCTGTTTTTATGAATAGACTGCCTGTGCAAGTTGGGGCAGTCGGAGGTTGGCACATCATCCAAAACGCGTCAAGTCTTTTCTCTTTTGGGTTTCGAAGGGTTTTCGAAGTTAATTCTAGATATAATCTCCCAAAATTTGGATTAGTTCTCCTAATTTAGTTGTATCAATGTTGATGGAGATGGTTACATAGTTTCTATGTATAATGTGTCAAGCCCACAAGTGAAAGAGACTAACCTTAGAATAGGCAAGAATATATATTAAGAGTTAACACCCTTTTAGGTTTGGAAACTATATATTTGATCTAGCATGTTGGATCAATTTATTATTTAGCATTTTGGATGTTGACGTTCCAAAAGGTTTTCTATTTTCTGAATATTAAACCAGCTTACTAGGTGGGTGTCCTGGGTTTTTTATTTTTTAGATCTCTATCCGATGCCCACTGTTGTAATGGGTTGGGTCAGATTGTGCATGCGCATTCACTGTGTTTGTCTTCATTAGTTTGGGTTATTGCCTTTGCCTGGTTAGTGGTATAACCCTATCCCGAATTGAATGGAGGGATGCATTTTATTGATAAGATTGACGCTTGGCTCCTTGATTTCTTAAATGGGGTTATAGATCTGTGATGGATTTTTCATGTTTTTCTTTTCTTTCTGGGTTCTAGTGTCGGTTTACATAATAATTCTTTATTGAGCAATTGTTTGACGAGCTGTGTAGCTTGGTGGGACTGGTCACTTTTCACTGGTGCCTAATCAAACTATCCCATTTATAGGAATCAATACTCAGCTCAAATGGGTTGTTGTCTTTCTTATTAAAAAGAAAAGCATGATTCTTCCTGTCACATCTTTGATATTGCATTTGCATGTTCCATCCCACATTCTCCAACCCGAAACCAACATTTGCTGAATCATGGTCTGAAAGAGCTTCAGAGACCCAATTCCATATTTGAATATGGGGAGGTTGCTTATTTCGATTCAGTGTCGTCCCTGGGAGATGTTGCCCCACTTGGAACTGGATGCCTAACAGCAAAACGTGTGACCTAGATAGTTTTTTTTTTTTTGAAATAATGACCAACATAATTTTTGAATAATTAAAAGAATATTGATTATATTATGAAATCAACGCATAGATGATGGTGATGCTTAAATCATTAGTACTTGAGCCAATTTTGATCATCATCAAATATTTCCCTCAAGTGTTCCTCAATTTAATCCAAACTGTGTCTCTATCAACAACCAGTCTTTAAATTTGTTTTGAGAGAGAGAGATAAGGGATAATCAAGGTTCAAAGTATCAACCTGTATTGGCTCATATTGACCGATATGTATTATGTCGATGGCTTTCTGATATTGCCCCTACAGGGGTCATATCGGGTCAGACCATGGTTCAGAGGGTAGCTGCGACTTAAACTGATCCCTCTGAACTGGTTTTAAAAAAATAAATAAAACATAAAAAAAGCTTCGACACAGGCCGATATACCCTATCGGCGTATCAAAACCTTGAGGGAGAAAATAAGATTATTAACTACAACTAAAATTATCAAAAACCTTAAGGGAGGTTCTTGGAAATTTAGCTTCTTTCTTTCTTGGTGAGTTAGTTTAGACCAACCAATGACCAGAACTTGTGTCCTCTCCATAACCATGAGCACCGTGTCCTAACCCAATAACCTTTTCAGAGCTCAAGTTATTTATTTTTAGGTTTTGGTGGCCAAGTTCATGGATGTTGAATTGGTGGAGGTTAGATTGGAGTTGATGAACATATCTGTTTTCGGGGTTATATTATTTGATTGCAATGGTGTCACTTAATCTTGGCATGGTAGCATTGTTTTACATGCAACCTTCATCATTCTTTACTCTATTTCTCTTGTTTTGCCCTAATTTTTCTTAGGGTACATATTCCTTTTTTGAGTTTTCCTTTTGTTAAATACATATTCCTTTTTTGTGGTTGCACACAGAAATTGGATTTTCATGATATCATCATGTTGCTTGTCACTACCACCATTAGAGTGGTTGTTACATTGCGTGGTCAATCTGGAGAAAGTGAACATAGAACTGCACTGTTTATCTAACAAATGTAATCCCTCTCCAAAAGCTTGTTTGGTTAGTTGAAAAGAAAACAACAAACTAATTTAATACTTGGGATAACATAATTCTGGTGGATGTCCCTGATACTTTGTTTTATTGGGAATGATAAAGCTTTCATGATTTATTTATTTAGGTCTCCTGAGAACTACAGAAGTTAGGTTTACCAAATATGACCTCATTCAAATGGGGGCATGCCCTTATATCTGTATCTCTCTATTAATTGTTAGGTTGGTGTCAGAGGAGAAGAGAAGTGTTTTGTACTTATTTTTAAGCCCATCAAATCATGCAATTGTGTCATCTATAAAAAAAAAATCCTGTAATTGTGAATCCAAATGTAAGATTCCAATCCAATATAGTAACACCTTGAAAAATTAATCATCTAGGATTGGCAACAAAATGAAGAGCCATTGTCCAATGTTGGTCCTGACCTATCCCTTCCCTTGCCAAGGATGGATACCTAACATTGAGTGACTGGATTTGCCACCTACAAGAGGCTACAGCCACACATCCGGAATATGCTTCATACTTGTAATGTCGGTCATTGATGACCCATCCATGCCATGGTTTTCAAAACCAGACTGTACCGGACGGTCAGACTGGAAAAACTGGGAACCGGTTATTTAACCGGTTCTATTTTCTCTCAAAACTGCTTTTTTTTTTCAAAATTATTAATTTTGGTTAGCAAATCACTGAATCGGCCGGTTAGTCATTTGAACCATTCGAACTAGTAACTGGACTCCTGACCAATTCGGTCACTGGTTTGTTTTTAAAAACCATGATCCATACCCTTGCCAAGGATGAATACCTAACATTGGGTTACTGGATTTACTACCCACAAAAGGCTACAGCCATAGAGTATGTTTCATACCTGTATATTGTCATTGATGGGAACTGATTCTGGATGTAGAATTATAGGCTCAGTTTGAAAGGAGTACAAATACAAATACAGAGTGCAAAATCTTATATTTTGTATTATTTTTCATGTATTTGCACTGTTAGATATTTGTATTTGTACTCTTTCCAAACTGACCGATAAAGTCTTGTGGTAGCATATGCAGACTCAACGAATAGGCATTTTTTTGCTCCTCTGAGAACCTTCTCACACTCATCAGCCCGAGATATTGTCATTGCACCAAACAACAGCCCTGTTTTGATGTAATTAAATGGTTTAAATAACATAAAGTGAATTAAATTGGGGTCTGCTACATGAATCCTGTTCATCTATTCTCCTGTGTTCTGTGCCATATATATTATTAAATTCTGAGCTCTCAAATCATTTCTCACTACTTCAGACCAAGTCTTTTTTATCTATCTTGTCTCTTGTTCTTCTAGATCCCTCTCTGCAGGTGACCAAGCAAAAGAGGTGCCCGGAGGCCAGACAATGAGATCCTTTGTTTCATTTCAGCATAGAGGGTCCTTTCTAGCCCAGTTTACTGTCAGGACCGCCATGTGGCTAGGGGTTTCATAGTCCTTAAGGGGTTGTACCGAGCTTGGACCCTCCCTTTCAGTTTTCAGGTCCAGAAAACTTGGACCATCTTCAGCCCTCAAACATCAGCATCCAAGCCCAACTCGACTTTGATCGGGTCCACACGAAGTCCAGAAGGACCAGAACCCTAACATCCACGTACCCGATTCCCAACTCTCAAGGCCAAAATAACAGAAGTTTTGAGAACTATAATGAAGCGGCCAGTTGGTCCGTGTTCAAAAGAGACCGGGGTCCCTTTTCCGGGTCATAGTGAAAAGTGAAATCTGGAGACTAAAACCAGACTCTCTAAGATTTAAACTGCTGGTTGAACTGTGTTTGCTCTTTGCATAATCACTGAACATAGTGGTTAAAATTACGAACGACCAGATGCTACGTGTATAAATTATAGAAAAAAGGACATACAAACATAGGAAAGTATGTAATCTATGACAATATATGCTAAAATGTTTATTTGTATCATATATCAAAACAAACTAAACTGATACAAGCAACACAAGAAGATCTACAATTTCCATATAGGAAAGAATCAAGGAGACTGTGCAATCTTAAAGGGGAAACAATTAGAGGAATTCACATCCGCCCCCCCCCCCCCCCACACACACACAAAGCACCCCAAAAACGTCCCACAGCACATCCCAACCGTGTATTGGGAACATCTCCCAATTAGAGAGGCAATGTATCTCAACCACAGAAAGGCACCAATCAGTTCCTTAGAAAGTGCCAAGGTCCTGTTCCAGTCCCTACCCTGCAAATGTAGTTCAATATATTAAGCTACAACTTAAAATCTTTGGCTTTTGAGTTAACAAAAGCAATATATCCATTGCTTGTCAAGGAATTCCTCACTAAACCTTTCGTTGTTGATATTGGGTTCTTTAAAATTCTGAGTTTAAGCACACTGCTTTGGTTGCTTATTCAATAGACCTTAACCTTGTTCCACCCTGCCAATTAATTATCAGTGTGGTTGTTTGTTCTCTGTAAGGCTCATCTTTGTGGGGGCAGAGTCCAGACCCTTGAATAAGATAAAAATTGATTTATAAAATATTGAAGTTTCCTTCTTTTTTTAGAGAGTTCTTTGTTGTAGACAAGGGAAATTACCTCCAAACTCCAGCAAGAGCTCTCAGAGTCATATAGATGGTTAAAGCAACCCAGATTCCTACAAAACCATTACTAGAAGATAGAACAAACAAGCAAGGGATGCTCATCATAGCCACCACTACCTGAAGAAGAAACAAAAATTCCGAGCAAACATTAGTACACAGACAAGACTGAAAAATGGGCAAAGCAAGCCAACTGGTCTTCATGGTTTTATCCCAACAGACTGACCATGGAGTAAGCACAATATGCAAAATCAGATAATCCAAAGTTGACACCATCAAGAACAAATGCCAATGTATTGATGGGTTGAGTAGCTGCAACAAACTGATGGATAGTGGAAAATATATTTTAGTTCTCGTTTTGTCTTGATCAACTGCACTGTAACAAGATAGACATTGAGTAGTAAATGGTAATCTTCTATTTATTGTTTTTGTTTATACACAGAAGGAGATACCGGGGTGCCTATGATTATCAGGTGAAGAACATTATTGTCCTTTGTAAATAGCCTTGCTGCAAATGGCAAGCCAATTCCAAGACCGACTGCAAGCACCAATCCTAGAACCAAACCCAACTGCCAGAGTAGATCCATTCACGACTTTTGAGTAGTTCTTAGCAGCACAAAATTGTATAAAGTTGTTTAGTCCAAAAATCAATATTGTACCTGCAACACCCTGGACGTAGCAGCTATTGCCTTTCTGTAATCCTTTCTAGCAAATGCACTTGCAAGTATTGACTGAAAGAATATGGATAAGAAAACCACAAGCAGAGAAAAGCAGTGGAGTCCAGCTTAAACTACTTCTGTTTGGTTACTTTTGGGGAAGAACTAAGAAAAGCAGTGGAGTGCAGCTTCAATGTTTATGTGAAACATCTAACCATGAAAATTGCATCTGGTTATAGTAAGAATAACTCAGTTCTTAATTACCAGTGCACAACAGCCAATCCATCAGAAAGAAGAGATGTGGCCAACCAAATCTCATAACAGACCTGGAAAGCGGCCATGGGTGTTGATCCATGGCGTGCAGACAGTGATGCTGCCAGGGTCTGACAGAATGTTACAGCTATTACCCTAGCTAGCAATAGCCCTCCTGAATCCAGATGCATAGTATACATCAAAGATCAATCTAGAGCATTTGAAACGTGTATTGGCAACTAAGAGATATAGGAATATATTACTGTATTCTAAATATGAAACCAAAATAGTCATCTTGCGGCCAGAAACTGTTAACACCAAAATCGATTGAGGTTCATGAAAAGACAGATTGATCTAGCTAGTTACAAAGAAAAATTCAAACATCATCGGGTTTGTGTATAGAATTTGAAGAAAACAATGCCAGAAACCATCTTTAGCCAACATCCATACAGTAATCAATAAAGGTTTTGTCATCTGCATTCCCATTTATTACTGTTAATGCTTCTTTGTTAATGTAGGCATCTGAGTTGCCTAAATGATCTGAACTCGGCAATATAATCAAACTCCAACAATATGGGATCGGTCTGTTTCACCATAACAACTTCAACTCTTGAAATGCATCCAGCTCTCTCAGAGTGCCTAAGTTGGAATCACCAAGTTAAATCTCTCATTGCTTCATATATACAACAGACTTTCTATTTGTAAGCTCATACATCATCTATGCCCAACCTAGACCTCGTGACATACAAGATAATGGATAAACTTATTTCTTGTTATATGGCTTTGCTTCTGGCTTTGAATGCTTCAGCAGATTTTTAACAGTTGACCACTTCAAATGAGTCCAGTTCCTCTAAACCATATCCCTTGCCAGAATACTAACTGTGCACATAGAAGGAAAGGCTTTTGCTGGAGTGGATAAAGGCTAGCTAGAGGATCTTCACATTTCCCTAGAGGCTATGTTGAGTGTTGAAGTGGATGTTTAATTCACTGCTTCCACAGACAAGATACATATTTCGGGTGGATTTGTCACCAGACACTAAAAGGATGTAGAAATTATTTACTTTGGTATCAGTGAAATTCTTGAAGAAATCCAGCAATGGAGCTGGTATGTGAAAGCCTTGTATCGAGGATGCAAGTAGATATTTAAGATTCCATATTCATGCAGTAAGGTGAAAGCAGGATTCTGTGTGACTGCAAATAGTTTAGATGAAGCTTGTTTGAATTGGACTGAGTTGAGTTTCGTACTGCTGCATCTGTTACTAATAAGTACTAACTAGTATTTTGGTAATCCTCCATGAAATTCATATGTGCAACTATATCATGAAGTCCTGAATTTCTATCAGATATTAGCAACTAGTTGTCCATATAGGGAGTTTGTCTGATGCAAATATTAGGTGTTTGTTTAGTAAAAATGTGCATTTATTGGCTTAAGCAGTGGTCCTATATGATTGGAAATTAAGCAGGCTAAATGCAAAGATTAGACACCTTACCATTTTTTCGTGGAACTCCTCTAAATGACATGGAAACATGAAATTTATATTTAGGCATTTTAGTGATGCAAAGACTTTTTTTTTGGTAATCAGTGGTGCAAAGACTAGACACCTTACCATTTTTAAGAAATCTACTAAACTGCAGATCTTTGATACTTGGAGGCAAGAGTTCCACTTTTTGCATTAATCTCCACAACAGTATGACTGAAATTAGATACCTAAAACACCAAGAATTAATTACATGAGACCCCAAGTGGGAGAAATATTAACAACTCAAATAAGTCTTTAACTATAAAGATACAACACCACAGAAACAGAAAATAGTGATAATTCAAATAGCAGTAAGATAAACTTAACTGAGAAATAACATGGGCAATGGCTGCACCACTAACACCCATGTGGAAAACGAACATAAAAACTGGGTCTAAAATGATATTTGAAACATCTCCTGCCACTATATAAAATCACAAAAGAAAAAAAAAAGAAAATGTGGGGTTAGATAGATAGATAAATAGAAGAGAGAGAGAGAGAGAGAGAGAGAGAGAACTATATATACTAAATAACTACTTACCAGTAGCATATAAAGGAGTTTTTGTATCTTTAAATCCTCGAAAGACTCCTTGCATGGCTAAAGAAAGAAGAATAACAGGAGCACCAAGCGACCTCAATGTTAAGTACTGTCTCGCCGGCCTAAGCATAGGGGAATCCTGTTTCACTTTTAAAACAGAGATGTTCTGATGTTGTTATTTTTCATTTAATAATAAACTTAGCGTTGGATGAAGCATGGCAAAAGTAGGAGCTATAATGCCTTCATATCCAAAATCACTAGATCATTAATTCATTACCACTATAATCACCAATTTTCTGAATATATGTCACAGAATGACTAAAAAAAGATGACAGAAAATTCAATGCCCTCTGAGGTTCCAAATGAAGCCACTTACTGAATGGACACCCATGAACTTCAGGAGAGGTTTTGCTGCAAATATGGGAAGCATGGTTTGAAGAAGGCCAAGAACCCCACCAACCACTAAGGCCGTGGATGCCGATGGAATGTTCTTCCTCTTATTCTCACATTTTGACATGCTTGAGTTTCCACTAGTAGTGGATGGTGGGTTGTCCACAGTTCTATCAGAATCTGATGAAGAGTTTAGCAAACTTGTTAATTAACTTTATAACTGATCGAACTATTCAGGTTGCTACATGTAACAACAGATCAACAATTTGAAGTTCATTGAAATGTACAACTCTTAAGAGTCAATACAATCTACTGCCACAATGTATGAATCCTTATAAACAAGAAATAGAAAAAGAACATACCAAACTGAGAATCTTTTCTGTCATTGCTTACGACTAAATCCTTGTCCAAGTTTTCATTTTCTTGTTCTTGAACGTTCACTTGTTTTCCACTAGTATTTTCATAGGTCATTTCACTGTTTATGGTGTGGGTTTCTACGTTATGATCACTTTCTTGTTCCTCGACTCTCACTGTTGTTTCAGTATCTATTGTGCTGCTTTGATAGTTGTTAGCTAAACGCTTTTCCAAGTCTTGACCTTCTTTTTCAACTGTCACTTCTTCCACAGCATCTTCCTCCGCAACAGAGGAAGTTGTGACGCAGACTATTGGAAATACTGTAATCCTTGATACTTGATTAAACAAAGCAATAGAAACCCCCACAGCAGCAATTTGCACTGGACCTGTAACTTTAAAGATCAAAATAGAAACTTCGGATTGGAATCGGAATGGTCTATTAGTCTGTTTGGTTCAGACAGGAATGAGAATGGAAATTGGAATAAGCTGAAAAAGATTTCATTCCCAAGGGAGAGAAAGGGAATGGTCATTCATGGGAGAATGGCATGGGAGTGGGGTCCTGATACCGCCCAACCAAACAGTCATTTCAATTCCGATTCTACGCCACTATTCTTACGAATTAACCAAACGTGCCCTTAGTTTCTGTTAGTAGGGTATACTGTTTTCTGTTCTTTTTAAAACAGCTTTACTAGCAGAATTTGTACTATATACATCCATTATTGGCACAGTTTAATAGTTACCGTTTCAACTGACAAAAGGAAAGATCTATCAAAAAAACTGACAAAGGAAATTGTGTCTAATAGGCCAGCTGCTAGCTTCTGCTACCGTTTAATTATTATTCTTGGCAGTGTCAAGTTTGCACCAATTTTGGTGGTTAAGTTCAAGGTTTTAAACTTAGGCTATTGATGAAGCTTTTACAAATGAGGTAGATTATACAAGAACCCATATTGATCCGACTAGAAATCTTTTAGCAAACTACTAAAAGAAGCATGGTAATACAAAACATTTTTTTCAGGGTAGGGTAGCTTTTACTTATATGCTTTTAGGGCTATAACAAAGACCCCATTAACTTTGGGGTAGTGGCAATTACCCCATTAAATTTCATTTGCAACAAAGACCTTCTTCAACTCTCAGAGATCCTCTCACTTGGCATTCAGTTGGCTAACTTTGAAAAAGATTTTCATGTGATTATTTATTTATTTTTTTTAAATCTCTAAATTACCCTTTTTCCAAAGATTTTTTAATGTTTTTTTTTTCAATTTCCATTTGTTATGATTTTTTAGTGTGTTTTTTTTTTTTAATTTCCATTTGTTACTGGTTTAGTTGATATTAATTACATATTGTGTTTGTTGAAATTGCAAGTTTTCATAAAAGTTTCTTGCTTTTTTTTTGTTGCAATTTTAATTTTATATAAGTTTCTTGAGTGGGTATTTTGGTAAATTAACTTTTTCCCGTTACTCAACTTAACGGAAAGGGGTGTTTGTTGGAAAAAGTTCAGGGCAAATGAAAGTTGAGGTGGGTAATTGCCACTAAGTAGATAGTAGTAATTTACCTTTTTTTTTAAAAAAACTTCATCCAACCCCTACACTTTGTTTAATTCAATAAATTTATTTCTTTAAACTTATTTTTTTAATATACTTTTGTTCATCAAAATGGCTGAAAATTAAAGGTTATAATTAAGTTCATTATTAGTAATTAGGTTGATGATTTTAATAGCTCTTTCTTTATGCCTCTTTTTTTTTTTCTTTGGTAGATAAATAGTTATACGCCTCTTAGAATTACTAAAAGCAAATATTGAAGCAATATTAATCCTTGAACAAAAATAGTAAAACGAAGGATTATACCTTAATTAATGAGAATATTTTTATCCATCTTACTCCTTTAATTGATTCTTTTAGACTTTTTCATGCTAAACAGTTCTCTACCTGATAGTTTATCCATGGTATGTACTGAGTTATGTCAAACTTTCTTATCAAATATATCAAATTTGGATCATTTTATTGTATTGATTTTTGGTGTACCTATTAGAAGATGAGTCCTTGACCAAATTAAGAAGAAAGAAAATAGATAGTGGGTTTGATTTTCTTATTTATTGGAGAGTTGGCAACTTAATTAAAGGGCACCTCATGATTGCTGAGTTTCCCTCGAATGGAGCAAATGATAATGTTTTCCATATCTTTCAGTGGCTTCATGTAGAAACTTAATTTGAGGAGGGTCTCTATGATGAAGAAAGAGATCGAAACAATTCCTTTTGGCTCAAGAATGAAGATGTCTTAGAAGATGGCATAGAAAGCATAGTACGGTTGTGTTTGGAAGTGATGTAAATCAAGATTGATATAAATATTTATGTTGTTTTTTTTTTTGTCGGTGTTTAGAAGGAGTGTAAATCAAGATCAACGTAAAATTCCACTACTCGATGTAAAACTCCATACTTCTAGAAGCTCAATGGTCACTTTTTTATGGTTCAATGTAAAACCTTATCTATCTACTTTTACACTGATGACATTTTACATCGATTCCAAACGCAGCATAAGCTACAAATATTGTACACCAAGGCTAATAAATTAATATGATATCCATTACAATGAATAGAATTTAATATTTAATGTTATATAAGAAATTATTAGAAAGCGAATAATAAGGAGTTAAATTACCTAAGTGGCCAATAACAGCAGTGTCAATAAGGGAAGCAATAGGATCAGCAGCTAAAGCCAGTGCAGCAGGAATTGCAATACGCGCTATCTCCTTTCCAAGATCATCCTTCTTGAATACAAGACTGCCCATGAGATTAACTATATAATTACTACAACTACTCTTATCTTGTAAACGCAATTCTTGGTAATTAAGTGAAGTGATCTCCATTGAATATCTCAGGTTTAAGGGAAAATTCTCAATTAGTGCCTTATATTTTGGGTCTAATGTTACTTTGGTCTTTGAACTTTAAAATACGATAATTCAGTGTCTAAATTTTCAAAAGTGACAATCTAATACTTGCCGTTAATTAGATGTTTACCTACCATTAAGTGATATTTGAAAAAAAACATAAATGCTCTTCAAATGCCATTTAATTTTCTTTATCTACCATCTAACCGTTGACAAAAAATTAACAGTCCAAAATCCTTGCCTGTTCCATTCAAGAAAGTTGGCGTTACGTTTGTGTGGATATTCTGGTGACCCCAACTTTCTTGAATAGAAGAGACAAGGATTTGCGACTGTTAATTTTTTGTCAATGTTTGGATGATTGATAAAGAAAATTAGGTAACACTTAAAAGACATTTGTGTCTTTTTCAAATGTCACTTAACAACTAGTTAACAACAAGCACTAAGTTGTTACGTTTTGAAAAATATCGATCATATTCTCTTATAAAATTAAACCAATAAGTAAATTAAAGTAATACTTGCGTCCTTTAAAAAAATGAAAATAGGCATCCTTGGCCCTGCTTATAGATGGACTTGAATGGGCATCCTCCATATTTAATTCGGTACCTCTAGCTCTTGCTATATATCACTTCATATATGCTCCGTGAAACCGATATGGATCTCTAGGACTAAACGCCAACAAATTGCACAAGCAGCATCGACACTTGTTAGGCTTATTTGTGCCAAATATGCATGATCGATCAAATGCTAAGATTAAGAAAATGCAAACTCGACAGTCATCTGGCCATGAAATTATTACAGATTATCCAAAGAAGAACTTGCGCATCAAAATTAAACAAGAAATCTCTGGAGATACAAGAAGAGGTCATAATTAATGCTACACATGTAGGAAGAAAAACATTAAGCAAACAGAAACAGAAAAAAACATGAAATATATTAATATGCATGCATGTATAATTCAGTAAAGAAGCGAAGAACTGCAAATGAAGCTCATCAATATTTTGGAAACTATGAACGAATTCCAAGACAAGGGTATGGTATGAACTATATAAACTACCTTTTTTTTTTTTCTACAGAAACCAACAAATCTTCTAACTTGATGATGCCACACACTGTACTTAATAAATAACTCATGTGGTATATATAAGCCGAGCTAGCTGCTAGTCTGCAGCTACTTAAGATAAAGGTGACCCATTTCATTTAGACAAATTAATTAAACCAGACAGTTCGACCAGTTGCAGGTAGAAACAACTTGGGAAAACCATGTGTTGATTGTTGAATAAACTCAGTCAACAAATACATACACCAAGAGGAGAGGAATATACTTTCATCCACTGATAGATCTAGTCCCATTATCCATCTTTACTGGTAATGGGTCTCTTTTAAAACATTATATCCATGGATCAGAAGGGGGGGGGGGGGTCTCCTCCACCACAAGACATGAATGGATTGGTGTGAGAATGAGATGGAATTGTAGTTAATATTTATATTAAATTGCAATCTCATTCAAAAGTGGGCGTTTATATATATGTTTATGATCAGGCTCATCAATCTTTTCATCTTTGTGGGTGTTGAGTAGACCCCATGCTCATATGAAGTGAAGGAACATCTCCTCACGTTAACAATTCATTTGTGCAATTAATTCAGAGATTAATTTAATTGATCCAAATTCCAAACTATATATGAATCTCCTTAGTTTCTTGACTATGTGCTCATTGAATCACATCATATATAAACAAGTAGTTAAGTAGTACAGATTGAATTGTCTTCTCCGTATGTGCATGCGACATGCGGCGGAGAGTTATTAAACAAAAAAAAAGCAAATGAGGCAACGATTGTCCTTCTCTTTTATTGGATTGGAACTTTTCGGTTGGGAAATTAGTATAATAGTAATACCATTGGACTGCACACAGATCGCGGCCATGCAATGGATCGGGTTGACCCGATTCCTGATTTCGGTATACCCGCATTTAAAGTGTTTTGATGCTCAGTCTCTCAGACCAGTGCTACAATTGGACCCAAATATGAAAACAGGCTGGCATGTTTGAAGACATTTTTATAAGATCCAACCTGAATGAAAAAAATGGGTCAGACATAACTTCAACCATTCTGCACTCCAGATCGATCCATTTCCCCACCTGATGAAGATCCGCATCCGCTCCAGACCCACCTGTTTCATTCTGAGGTTTGTATATATCTATTTTAGAACAATTTGCTGGATATGGTTAAGCCATGACCTGTCTTCATGAAAGCCACTGAAACTGAAACTCGTCAGATTATTAAAGCATAATCTTTTTGTAGTTTTTGGTTGGTACGTTGCATTAACAAGTGCGCCCTTCTTATATTCTTGAAAAAAGCAAAAGCAATCTCAGTGGCACCTGGCTGGATGTTGTTAATATGAGGGCACCCTCATTAAAAATTTCCTCCTTAGAATCCTGTAAACGCAACTATACTTATTGCTGATACCTTGAGTTGTTTTTAGTTTGTGAGACTACTTCACTCTTCTCTTTTTCACCCTAGCACATAAAATCAGAGGATACAGAGATTCATGTGGTTGAATAATGGATATTGCTGTTTTGATTAATTCAATTGTAGTACAACAAGAGAGCTTTCTTCTTCAGACTTCACTAATTAAGAATATATATATATGCAACTTAATGGAGTCTCGATTAATAATCAGGACGGTTCTGGGTCTTAATACTTGGTTCAGGACTCGTATAGACAGCCCCACCCCTCCCACCCATTAAGTCATATTTGTAGTTTCAAAAATTAAAAACCCGGATTGACTCAGACCCTGTTTGGGAGGGCCAAAGCTTTGGTTGGGCCATTCTGAAAAAGTCAATTAGAGATGCTTGCCATGTAAGGAAGGATCAAAATTTCTTTAGGCTCAATTTGGAAGGAGTATTAGAATACAAAATCTTGTATTTTGTATACGTTTACACTGTACATATTTGTATTTGTATTCCTTCCAAACTGAGTCTTAGGTATTGGATCATATTGGCCGATACGTATTGGTAGGTCATTGATATGCTTATTTTACATTTTTTTAAACAATTGTTTAAATTTTAAATAACCTTATTTCCCACCTCTGATATTTTGAAAAGAAAAAAAAATAAACGTGTTAGGTTCAGAGTACTGATACACCCCCCTCCGGCATATTGGACTGTATGGATATTTTCAACCTTGCATGTAAGTGGCTGAAAACCAAACATCCCCTTTCTACTTTGCAATTGCTTTACTTATTGCTACTGGTTCTCTTAGATGAAAACATAAAATAACTCTTTTTTGACCATAATGCTTGCTTGGACAAAATAATTAAAAGGAAAGAAATAACCAAAATGTTGATGTGTAATAACATAAAATAAAAAAAATAAAAAATTAATAGAAAAAATAAAAGAAAATAAAAAATAAAAATAGAAAATAAAAAATATTTTTTTTTCTATTATTGTCTATTTTACTTCTATTCTTTTATTTCTGTTGTCTTCCTTTATTTTGTTTTAACTTTTGTGTTTTAGTTTTTTCCTATTACCTTTTGTTTTAGAAATAAAATAATACCAGGGGAGGGATTGTCTCTAAAATGGTGATATGAGACCTTTTACAGGTATTTTCAGAATAAAAAAGGGGTTTTTGACTGTTCAGTTCAGTCCATTCCAACAAATTTTAACTCCACCATACAGTTGGGTAGGTATTAGCTCCAACAAATTTTAACTCCACCATACAGTTGGGTAGGTATTAGCTCGGAATTGATGCCAATACATAAGTGAGTATTGGTGTGATAGGTGGAATTATTTAAAATTTTAAATTATTATAGGTCTATAATAGAATTCAAAATTCTGAGAAAAAACCACTCCAAAATAGATATATAAACCTAAGGGTGAAACTTGGGTGGGCACAGTTTGAATTTTTTTTGGTCAAATCTTGAATGAGACAGGCCCTAAGACTCAACTCAAGCCCGAAATAGTGTAAAATACTAACATGGACCAACCCGATTGCACCCTACAAACAACGGAAGGTGCACCTGCATTAATTAAAACAGTTGCAAAATAGTGGGTGGGTGCTTTAATAATACGCAAACTGTAGGATGGGTTTTAGTATTTATAAAAAACTATATAATAGATGTTATTCTTTATAAATAACCCATGATTTAATTGCTCTACTACCCATTGGAGCTAATGGACATGGGACTTTTGCCCCTTTTCGGTATATATATATATATATAAACCCAAACCTGTCCCAAATCCTATAGGGTTTTAATCTAAAATCTCAAATCTCAAAGTTTTGATAAACAGGTCTTATTAAGGCCGGACAGGTTGGATATCCGAAAATTCTCAGGGTTTTAATCTAAAATCCTAAACCCGTCTCAAACCCTTTGATAAAGGGGTCCTATTGGGATCGGACAGATTAGATACCCAAAAATTCCCACGAAATTGCTATCCCTAACTGGGTCTTAAGACGAGCCGATTCAAATTGTCTGAATAAAATTCTATGGGTTTTCACCACGTAAAGGCATGGCAAATCTAGAATTTCATATTAGTCATCTGGGAAGAAGACCCCCTGGATTCCTAATGTACCTTATGCTGTCTAAACTATGGTGGACGAAGATGAACAATAGGTAAAGTCCTATTGAGCTAGATGGGCTGAGCTAAGAAGAGCTGTGGAAGATGAGTTATGCAAGACGAGTTAGAAAATCGATGACTTGCAAGAAGCCGAAGTCAGAGAACTCAAAATAGCTAGAGAAGAACGCTCCAATGCTCAAATCAGTAATCAAGAGAGAGGAGATAGGTTAAGCCAAATTGTTAAGGATGAACTGGTCTTAGCTGAATAAAGTTAAAAGGAGAAAGAGAGCAAGAGGGCTAGAATTTCGAAAGAGTGGAAGAAACAGGATACCTCATATGTCGTACCCTTAAATACTCACTGGAGGGCACCATGGTGTTCCTCACTTTTCAGGATGCGTGGCATGCATTAGGATGGCCTTCTGCCAAGGTCTTGGGACCATTCCTCATCATAGGGGCCATGTGGAGATCGTTGTTCACCACATGTCGCTCTCAGCCTGAGGTTTTTGTTATGCATCACGGCTGTTGCTTCTGACGTGTGATGGTGCCCCACATTGTCAACCCAGTCGAGTTCGTGGCCAGCTCCTCATCCACATCATTGCCCACGTGGCGGTCCAACCGGGCTGGGATGCGACCCCATCAGTACCCTTGGAAGTTGATACTCGTATATATTGATTCAGATGGGTGGATCTTTTGGCCATATAAAAGAGAGGACTATTTAGTTGAAATTCGCAACATTGGTAAAACTTAAAAGGTGACTAAAACGTATGAATCCATTTAATTTTCCACCGTGGCTGCCACATGTTTTAACCTTGTATAAACAGGATTTCAAGTCTGTTGGCAGAAAATTTGAGATGAACGGGAGCAAATACCATGCCAATAAATGTCTATAGGTTGAACTTGGTAAGTTCCATAATGGAATGGAAATGGAGATTCAAAATACTGAAACTGAACAGTTTATAAGATCATATCCCTTCTAGCTTTTTTTCAATTATAGACCAACTCTTACGAGCAATTCCTTGTCTCTATATGTATACATTGAGTGACTTTGTCTTTCGAGGCATTTGCATCATGCCTGAAAATATATTCAACTATGTGCCACAGAAATACTTGTTAAGGACACTAAAGAAGCAAGAGCAACCGGAGATGAGATTTTGAATGAGCAGAAATTTTTCATAGAAAAAAAATTATGGAAAATTAAACCCTTGTAAGAAAAACTCTGATGCCGGTATGTTCTCACTCCCAGCCACAAAAAGGCAACAATTAGCTCCTGAGAAAGCTCCAAGGTCCTGTTCCAGTCCCTATTCTGCAAATAAAAGGGGCAAAAATGTTGGAAAAAGCTCAGATTCTAAATTCTCCATCAGTAAGTACTAAGTAGTTCATGGGAGTTTTATAAGGAGGTCTCATCTAACTCTTAATTATGTTGTCATGGATTCCCAAAATATATAGTTTAAAGGATCTTCCTTCTAGGAACAGGCTTCTTAGCACTTCCCCTAATGGATACGTTTGGAAATCATAAAACATATCTGACTATAAGTCATACCCATCCAGTCAACAGGCAGTGAGCTCTTAACTTGCTTTGTTCTTGATGAGGTTTCATTAAATGTATGGGCATAAAGGGCAATTACCCAATATTGGTCTGGACTGTTTGCGGTCTTGGGAACGGGTAGGCTGGTATGGACCTAACCTCTGGCATTTTTTTTTCCACCAAGTGCCCGCTCTCAGACTTGAGCCCAAATTCTAACGCTTGTCAGTCCAATATCAGTCCAGTATTTTAGCATTGCACCAGGCAATACCAGCTGAGTAAACATTTTGACATACTGGTCTGTAAATAATAGGATGATTTCTAGCATTTAATGTGAAAGACCTTTTCAAAAGGGGGTTCTAATTTTCAGTATTTTGCAAAAAGGATTATATACTAGGCGTAATGTAATTACCTCCAAAAGCCAGCAAATGTTCGCAGACTCATGTAGATGGTCAAAGCTACCCAGATTCCAATAAAACCATAAGCCGAAGAGAGAATAAACAAGCATAGTATGCTGACAATTGCTACCAGAACCTGAAGAAAGAGAATTTTCACAAGGATATTTTTTAATTTATATCAAATAGAAGGTAAAGAAAGATAGATTTCCAATTTTTTTCTTCCCTAAACATATAATGCAGGTGGGTTGTTAAATTCTTGAGGCTACAGAACTTACCATGGAACAAGCAGAATATGCAAAATCAGATGCTCCAAAGTTGACCCCATCAAAAACAAAGGCTAAGGCATTTATGGGTTGAGTAGCTGCAACAAACTGATGGGTAAAGAAGAGATGTTTCAGTTCCATAGTTATCTGAAGCATTTTTTCTTTTTCTTTTTTTTTTTTTTTGGGGGGGGGGGATAGTAGTAATCTTCTACTGTAGAAAAGATATACCGGTACTCCAATGCTTATAAGGTGAAGAACATTGATGTCCTTTGTAAATAATCTAGATGCAAACTGCAAGCCAAATCCAAGGATGATAGAAAGAAACGCCCCTAACACCAGTCCTAACTGCAAAATAGATCCATTGACAACTTTCAGAGGAAATCTCAACAGACAGGGTAAAGCATGGTGTATTTTTTCTGTTAAAAAGAGATATACCTGCAATACACGGGATGCAGTGGCTATTGCCTTGTCATAATCATATCTAGCAAATGCACTTGCAAGTATTGCCTGAAAAGACTCTGAAACCATGAGTGCATGTTATGGCTAAGAGATTCAGAAAAATATAAGAATACATTAAATACACTATCCCAAAATTAAAGGAACTCTGTGAATCACATCCCTTTTTAATTGATCACTTAAAGATTTGAAATGGTAAGAACAATTCTGGGTTCAAGTAAGACAGATGGAGAGCACAAGAAAAATGATTAATAAATTGAATATACTAGCTTAGAAGATACTGTAGACATTGAGAGGGAATTATAAATTCAAATCCACTGTCTAAATAGAATGTCGAGCGCCTATATTTTACTTTTTGTAACAATTAGAAGCATGTGCCACTTGAATGTGACAGGATTAGAAACCAAATTTGGGCTCTAAATTTGCAAATTCGTGGAAAACTTAATAATTATATTTTTGTAATTAAGATATTGCACTACATAACTTCCTCTTTGGTGAAAGAATGGTTACTATGCAATTCTTTTATTATCACATATACCTTTATTGAAAGAAGGGGAACTTTTTTTGTTCCCCAAAATCATTATTTTTATTTTTATTCATGATGTTTGAATTTTATTCATCAGCAATAGAGAAATGAATTGTATTGTGTAAAACAAGGGTGCAACAGTACATTGATAAAACTTTCCTTTTAATTGTAAACATAGGATAAGATAAAATAGGAAATCTTTACATGCAATACATGAATTTACCATTATAAGCAATAGTTCTTCATTGAATCTGTAGAAGGTGAAAAATGTAAATTATTCCTGTGGATATATCCTGAAGATGATAAACTCAAGGATAAAAATTTTGCAATGTATCGGACTGTATCAGCAGGTCACCGATTTGTTGTGTAGAGAGACTGGGCTGAATGGGCCTTTATCTTCTGTTTTGTTTTTGTAAGTGTATTGCTGATGTGGATGCCTACTTAAGGGCCTCCTTGTAAATTATGTAACTTAAGTAAGTTTAATAAAATATTAGAGTTGGGGAAAGAGGAGACTATCGAACTCCTCCTTTCTTTCTCCTTTCTTCTCCATTTTTCCTCCTTGCTGTCTTCCTCTTCTTCCTTCCATCTTTCTGCTCTAATCCAAATATTTTTGTTAATTTTATTGGTCTGAATCACATCTTGGTATCAGAGTAGGTCTTCCTTTGTTTTCTCCTTTTTTTTTTTCTTTTTTTTCCCATACACTTTTTTTTCTAATCGAAAGGTGTATAAAGAGATAAATTGCTGATCAATTAGAGATCTTGTTTGCCTAGTTGGTAGAGGGTTTGGAGAGTCAGAAGTTGACCGAAGATTGCCAAGAAAGTGGGACTGCAGAATTTTTCCCAAAACCCTAGCCGACTAGAGAGTTTCTAGTTACGGGTTGAAGAGGCTGTTTGGGTGTGGTGCTCAAGGCTTAGAGGGTTCCTTTTTATCTCCAAAAGTGGGCGGCTTCAGTTGGAAGTGGTTTGGATTGCTCTGGTTTGAGCGGCTACCTTTTCTCTCTTTCTCCTCGGAGGCCAGGTACGATGAAACCCTAGTTTTGGGACTTTTGAGTGTTTGACTGACCTTAGTTAGGTCTATAAAGGTTGAAAACATTGTTTTTTGATTTTCGTTTGATTGATAGAGCAATCTGGAAGTGAGATGAAGCAGATCCTAGTGTCGGGGGTCCCGCAGATTCCATTATGACAGGAGTGATTACAATTAAACTTGACGGAACAAATTACCTTGCTTGGGCACAATCTATTAATATCCATGCCTGTAGTAGAGGTAAACTAGGGTTTCTCATGGGTAGTAAGGTGATGCCGGAAGAGACTGATCCTACATATGAGAAATGGATGCAGGATAACTACACAGTTATTGGGTGGTTGGTAAATTCTATGCAGCCCCACATAAGTCAACACTATCTGTGGATGACTTCAGCCAAGGAGATTTGGGATAGTGTTACAGAAACATACTCTCAGAAATTAAATGTTGCGAGGGCCTACAAACTGAAGAATGATGTGAAAAATTTTAAACAGGGGGAGAAGAGTGTGCTGTCTACTATTCGATGTTGAAGTCACTATGGCAGGAGATAGATGTTATGGAAGTATTCGTATGGGAAAGCACCAAAGATGCAGAAACTTTTAGAAAATTTGTGGAAAGAAACAGAGTGTTTGAATTCCTTACAAGACTCAATCCTGAATTTGATATTACAAGGCAAAATATTTTGGCCAAGGATGAAGTGTCACTTGCTCAGGCATACTTTATGGTGAGCAGTGAAGAGAGTAGGAGACAGGTACAACTATAGACCCCACCTCCCCCAGAACATTTTGCACACGCTGGATTAAAACCAAAGGGGGTAAATGAAAAAAAGGAGGTGATATGTGAATATTGCAAGAAGCTGAAACATACAAAGGATTCTTGTTGGAAATTTCATCCAGATCTTCTTCCAGAAAGGTTTCGGAACAACAACAATTTTAAGAAGGGTGATCAGTCTGAAAAACCCAAGAATGCAAATGTTGCTACAATATCTGAAAGTGAAGAAAAATCTGCTGTGGAACAGCTGGTAGCAGTGAAGGCAGAATTTGAGAGATATGGGAAGTTGACACATCACTTGGAGTCTACTGTTGCATCTTGCTCCTCAGGCACCCCCTCTACATCCGCCTTTGCCCATTCAGGTATTCGTGCTTCTACAAATCATGCTACAACCTCAGGTTATCGTAGAATTCCTTGTATCATAGATTCTGGTGCATCGGACCATATGACTAGCTTATCCAAACTTTTTGTTCATACCAGCTCCTCTCGGGTAGAGAGAAGATTTCTCTTGACGATGGACCTCTTGCTCCCATCTCTGGAAAGGGGGATGTTAGAGCCTATGACTCACTTGTATTATCCTCTGTCCTTCATGTTCCCAAACTTAGCACTAACCTTTTATCTGTTAGTAGTTTAACAAAATCAATGAACTGCAACATAACCTTCTTTCCTACTTATTGTGTTTTTCAGGACCTAAAGTCTCAGCGGACGATTGGGAATGGCCATGAGGCGAATGGGATATACTTGTTGGATGTCTCTGATCAAAGTTTTGGGTTACCTATGGAGTTTGTTCTATCAGAGTCAGTTGATAGAGTCATGATATGTCATTTCAGATTTGGTCATTTGTCTTTTTCAGCTTTGAGTCATTTGTTTCCAGAAATGTTTAAGGGAATATCCCTATCGAGTCTTCATTGTGAGTCATGTGAACTTGCAAAACATTGTGGATAATCTTTTTCAGTGAGTAATAAAAGATCTATTTCTCTTTTCCATATTGTGCACTCTGATGTGTGGGGGCCATATCATTTACCTGCTATGGGGGTTACAAATATTTCATTCTTTTCATTGACGATTTCTCTCGTTACACCTGGATTTACCTCATGAAATCCCGAGATGAAGTACCAAATATTGTACAAAGATTTCATGAATTTATACTTACCCAGTTTAACACTTGGATCCAAATATTCTAATCTGATAATGCAAAGGAATATTTTGAGGAGCCTTTCCTCCCATTTTGATACCTTTGGAGTTATTCATCAAAGTTCCTATTCCTACACTCCTCAACAAATGGAGTGGCGGAAAGGAAGAACAGACATGTGGTTGAGGTTGCAAGGAGCCTCCTTTTTGCTTCCCATGTTCCTGTTAAGTTTTGGGGGGATGTTGTCCTTACAGATACATACTTGATAAACCGAATGCCTTCCCGGTTTCTGGGGTTTAAAACTCCCTTCAGCTTGCTTTTCCCAAATGAGGATCTCTTCTCTCTTCCTCTCAAAGTGTTTGGGTGCACTTGCTATGTTCATGTTCACAGTCATCAAAGACATAAGTTTGAGCCTAAAGCACACAAGTGTGTCTTTTTGGGATATGCCTCAACATAGAAATGATCCTGTTATTTTGATCCAGTTCGTGGCACTAGCTTTGTTTCCAAAGATGTCACATTTGCAAAGTTTGTTCCTTTCTTTGGTACTTCTCCTGAGGGGGAGCATTCAGAGGAGTTGTTTACATTGTCACCATCTATTCCTCTTCCACTTCCCATTGAATCGAGTCTTCTATTGGCTCTTCTTCTCATGTTCCTGCTCCCCCTCCTCCTCCTGCTCATCCTCCCACATTTCCTTCCCATCCTATTATCCAAAGGTGGTACTAGAGACAGAGACTCAGAGACATGCAAGTTGATTCCACGCCTTCAGATGTGCCTCTTGCTCCTCCCATCACTACTGAGGTAATAGGTCAGCCCTCTTCTACCACTTCGGATACCTTACCTGACCTTGATCTCCCTATTGCCCTTTGCAAAGGCAAACAGAAATGTACATCTCATTGCATTTCCAAACACCTGTCCTACAACCTTCTTTCCCCTTCCTACTATTCCTTCCTTGCCTTTGTTTCCACACATGTGACTTCCAGATCTGTCCCAGAAGCCTTGTCCAAATCAGAATAGAGGGATGCTATGATGACTGAACTAGATGCTTTGCATAAGAACAATACCTAGAAAATTGTGGATTTGCCTGAGGGAAATGAACCGATTGGTTATAAGTGGGTGTTTACTATTAAGTATCATTTTGATGGTACTGTTGAAAGATATAAGGCCCATTTGGTTGCTAAAGGGTATACTCAGATGTATGGTATTGACTATTTGGAAACTTTTGCCCTAGTAGCCAAGATGACTTCAGTTCGAGTTTTACTATTTTTAGCTACTGCTTTTGATTGGCCTCCAGGGGTGTATGGGAAGGAGATGCAAGGAAAGGTCTGTAAATTGAAGAAGTCCCTTTATGGCCTTAAGCAATCTCCTCGAGCCTAGTTTGACAGATTTCGGGCTGCTCTTGTTGCTTTTGGGTACACATAGACTCAGTCGGATCATGCCTTGTTTGTTAAGAGGAGAGATTCCTTAGGGACCCTTCTGATTGTCTATGTTGATGATATTGTGGTTACTGGTAATGACACCCAGGAAATTGTTCATCTCAAAAGTTTTCTTAACACTGAGTTTGAAATTAAAGACTTGGGGGAACTCAGATATTTCTTGGGAATTGAAGTTGCCAGATTTAAGGATGGTCTCTTCTTTTCTCAACGGAAGTATGCTCTTGATCTTCTTGCAGATACTAGTAAACTGGGTGCTCGACCTACTTCTATTCCTATAGACCTAAATCATTAGCTGTCAGCTATTGATAAGAAAGTGCTCCAGAGATTGATAAGGGAGTGTTCCAGAGATTGGTTGGGAAGTTATTATACCTCTGTATGACTCGGCCAGATATTTCCTATGCAGTTAGTGTAATTAGCTAGTTCATGCATTCTCCCAGAGATGCACATTTAGTAGCTGATGAGAGGGTTCTATGCTACCTAAAAGGGACTCTAGGGAAAGGTATCTTGTTTGCTAAGCATGGACACATGAAGCTGGAAGCATACACTGATGTTGACTGGGTCGGATGTATTGATAATAGGAGGTCCACTTCAGGTTATTGTGCTATGGTAGCAGGGAACATTGTATCATGGAGGAGTAAGAAGCAGTCTATAGTGGCAAGATCCTCAGTTGAAGCGGAGTACACGACAATGGCACATGGAATTTCTGAACCTTTGTAGTTGATATCACTTTTAGAAGAACTGGTATACACTATGAGAAGCCAATGATGTTATATTGTAACAACCAGATTGCTATCAACATTGCACATAATCCTGTTCAACATGACAGAATTAAGCACATTGAAGTTGACAGGCATTTTATACGAGAGAGAAAGTTGCCTCAGGAGAAGTCTGCCTACCATTTGTTGCTTCTGAAGAACAGCTAGCTGATGTTTTGACAAAAGGTGTTCCTAAAGTCAAGCTGATTCACTATATAAGCAAGTTGGGCATGGTTGATATCTATGCTCAGCTTGAGAGGGAGTGTAGAGAGACTGGGCCGAATGAGCCCTAGTCCTTTAGTGTCATTCTTATTAGTTCCTTCTTGTTATGTTTTCTTATTGGGCCTTGTTTCTTTATGGGCCTTTAGCTTCTGTTTTGTTTTTTTAAGTATATTGCTGATGTGGACACCTACTTAAGGGCCTCCTTGTAAATTATGTAACTTAAGTAAGTTTAATAAAAGATTAGAGTTGGGGAAAGAGGAGATTATCGAACTCCTCCTTTCTTTCTCCTTTCTTCTCCATTTTTCCTTCTTCTTCTTGCTGTCTTCCTCTTCTTCCTTCCTTCTTTCTACTCTAATCCAAATATTTCTATTAATTTTATTGGTCTGAATCACATCTTGTTTCTTTTAAGGAATTTTTGAGAACCGTTTTTAAACGTTAAACATTAATACTCCCTCCCCTCTCCCGAATTTTGATGAAAAACTAAAAGAAAGGTTAGTGTGAGGTTCAAAGTAGTGATACACACCATCCACCATATCTGGGTGTATCAATACTTTAAACTTTAAATAAACTCCTAAACATGTTCATTGTTTGCAACAAGAAATTGCATCTGTTACCTGTCCAGCAACAGCCAATCCATCAGCAAGGAGAGATGTTGCCAACCAAATTTGCAGACAGACCTGGAATGCAGCCATGGATGTTGATCCCTGGTGTGCGGCCATTGATGCTGCTAGAGTCACGCAGAATGTCACAGCTATTACCCTTGCTAGCAATAGAAAACCTGAGTCCAGATGTGAAAGTGTTAAACATCACAAACTAGAGCATTTGAAAATATTGTTAATTAACGGTAGAAATAGAAAAAAGATGTAATATGAAAAGAAATAGGATGAGAAACCAAGATCTCTCAAGGTAGCTATATTATATTAATACAATTACTTGGTAATCCAACCATGCATGACTGAGGTTAGAATTTCAAATATATATCAAGAGAAGTGTGAAGGTCTATATCAACAAAATTTTTACTAATAACCAGCATTAATATGCTTGACAATTATTTCTAATATTCCAATACTCTTTCAAAATGGATTTCACAAAAGACTCAACCAGGATAGCCAATAACCTGTAAAATCTCATGAAGAAATAGTTTTGCTTGATTTTCAGCATTTGATGTCACACATGATCTGTGTTAAATTAATCAACTCAGGTGACTTATTTTAGGTTCTTGTAATTGCATAATGGAATAAAAAATCACTAACAGGGAGGTGTTTGTTTAAAACCAGTATTGTGCTGGTATGGGGTACACCCTATTGATTCTTTTTTCTTTGTTTTCTTTCTTTCCTTTTTTTTAGAAAGAAGGTAAAGTATGGTTTTGAATTATAAAGCAAAAAAGTCATGTACAACAAGTTGCTGTACCCAAGGCTTACAAAAGCTTCCCCTGCAGCACTATGACCCCAACCCCTGGTTTACAGAAAGATTTCCATATACAAAGAAGGGATCATGATTTGTATTACAGCTTGTGCATAGCTAGCCATTAAAACATCTTTCCCAAAGCCTTCTGAAATGTAGAGTCCACAGAACTGCTTTTGCCTACTTTGCATTCCTCTCCTGCCATAGACACCCTATTGATTCTTGAGGGACACTTCCATGTAACATTTTCTTTCTCTCCTTATTTGACATAAATGAACAGCTAATGTACGCATCATCATCATCATCCAAGCCTTATCCCAACTATATGGTTCAGCTAGCTAATGTACACAGTGATGCTATTTTTCCTAGAAAACATTATTAAGTAACAAAGATAAACTTTTTACACCTTTTTATGTATACAATGTTAGAATTCAAAACATATGGACTATTTTAATACTTCATACTTTTTTGTAGATGTTCCCCATTAGTCCTTGTTTTTTGTCTTGTTGTCAAATTGTCAAAACTTAAGGACACATATCGGATTCTGATTCCTGTGCCCATGTTCATAGAACACTGTTTATAATGCATTACTTTTGGAATGGTCATGCATTATTCCTCCACCAAAGAAAAAGCAATGACAATAGTAGGATTCTTACAGAAAGAGAAAATCCAGACTGAAAAAATGGAGAGAAGAATTTAGATAATCCAAATATCCAATATGCCAATTGACAAGATAAGTGCATGTGCAACCATCCATTCTTCTTTGAGCATGCAGACATTTGAGTTTCTTCAACTCTTGGAATGAATTCAGTTGGCTCAGAGAGCCAGTAACGAAATATAAACATTGCAAAATGTAAACCTGCAACTCTTGCTTCTGACCTGGCTCACCAGAAGTGTTTATAACATTTGGTATTAATTCGTAGGTCCCTATCCTCATTTCCAAGTTGCCTGATTCTTTCTTATTTCGCTTGTGAGGCTGGCCCATGGGTGGACGATAACAAGGTCTTCATGAAGGGAACTGGAGATCTTTTTTGTTCCTTAGGACTTTGCCAGGTTGACATCATTTGTTTTTTGTGCACTAGTTAGTGCCAATAAGTTGAACTAGAAAACTTTCTAATGCTGTGGACCATACTGCATATCTATCCTTGGATTTGAACATTAGCCAACAGTTCCCAAGATCAAGATGATGCATTATCAAGAAAAAGTGTACATCATTATCACATAGTATGGAAGATGTCCTCCTTAGTACTCTTTAAATGACAACGTTGAATGGTTGATGATAAAGAAAATAATTGGACAAATAAAGTTGGATTATATAAATATTTTCTAGATCAGGTCATATGCATCTAAGTTCTTTCATACATTTTCTTAGTTGGCTGCAAGCCAATTGAACAATATATGATTTAGTAATATAAATATTTTTTATGGATAACAGAAACAATTTCATTAATATAAAAGAGTAGATATTACAAGAAATCAGTCGCCCCAAAGATTGAGATAACCAATACCCGTAAGTAAACAGCGAAAGAACTACCACCCTTATCCAAATTACAACGGACTAAAGACCCATCCCCCAAAAAAGATTTTTTCTCTCGACCCCTTGTTTGGTAACCCATCTGCAATTCCATTGGTAATAATGTAATATAAATTCTTCTAATGATAAAAAAGTAGAAATATTCTTTTAACAAGCTTGTGCTGTAGTCCAAGAGTCTGTATTTCCCATATTCTATTCACTTATACTATGCATTCCCTCTCCCTCATAGATTGCTTCCCAGGAGCATCCATAGTTTCTGGAACTACTACTAAATATCATTCACAAATGCTCATTTCCTTTTAGAATAGTGTACGGATTTTCCCGGTAGACTCTGAGCAAAACCCCCAGATTAAGATATTAATTTATTTTCATTGTTGTCTTCTAAGTTTAAAACACAAGAGGCCTGCAACTTTCTCCTTTATTTGTCAGAAAATAAAATAAAATTAGGAAATCAGCAGCTGCAGAAATGACTCTTTTCTTGTGTTGACTGTTGGTACAAACAGTAGTACAATGCTAAAAAGAATCCTACTACCTGAAAATATATGTAGTGTAGAATACAACGCCAAAAATTATATCTTATCCATTGCTCATGCAGAGAGCATTAAACTCTCTGATTTGACAGGATTATTCTCATATATCCTAGTAAGTGGGTAAAATATGAGGAAGTGGAAGTTAGTTCTTTGGCCAACTTTGATTTGTTAAGGTCAGTGTTTCAGAAAATAAGAATTCTTTTTTCTTTTCCTTCATTCCCTTTTTTTTGTCCTTTCTTTTCGGGGGGGGGGGGGGGGTTCAGAATTCTGGACCATAGGTAAAAAGGACTTCCTTACTCCAATAAGTTTTCTTTTTTATGAGTGACTAGCATTGGGATGGATTCAATATTATTGTTGGTTAAGCCAAGTTGGTTTCTGAATTTGGAATGGAAGAAGCTATTTCCATTAAGATCTAAAAATGAATCCTATGATGTTTATGTAATTATGCATCAATTTTTTGATTACAAGATTTATTTAACCTTCCTAGTTGAAGTCAGGTCGAAATATCAGCCTCAGTGACGGCTTCCGTATATTACTGTCCCTTCTAGTCTTTCTAACCTTTTATATCCATCTTTCCTTTTAAATATTGTTTGTTAGGGGAGAAGGAAATGTATAGAAATCTCAACAATAAATGTACAATGGCATTAAAATGCATTAGGACGGGGAATACAAAAATAACAGATTTTTTTATCATTAGAAGATAAAAGTGACAGATTATCAAGTGCATTTTGACTAGTTAGGTCCATCTATGCACATTTTCACTCAGAACTTGTATCTCTTTTGAGAACTCTCACTGTCTCACATAAGCTGCATATGTCTCTACCCAACAAAGAATGTCCATTCAATTTCTCTAAGACATATTAAATGAATTAATCTTTGTCCTTATCCTTCAGCAAAGTACTAATTCAAAACTGGAAAACCTTTACATGATAATTGACGAGGCAATATAAAGTATAACAACAAAGTGGCTAGTTGCATTTAGCAGACATGCCCTTACCATTTTTAAGAAACCTACTAAATTGCAGATCTTTGATACTGGGAGGTAAGAGGTCAACTTGTTCGATTAATCTCCATAACAGTATTAGTGAAATTAAGTACCTAAAAGGCCATATTGAATATGAGAAATCAATAAAATGCCAAAAAGTATCAAGGCATGAATGTATTCTGTAACTAAGCAAAACATACTACACATTAAACAATTTGAATACCAAGATACAACTTACTGAGAAATAACATGAGCGATGGCTGCACCACTGACACCCAAACGGAAAACAAATATAAGTATTGGGTCTAAGACGATATTTGTTACATCTCCCGCAACTAAATTGAATCCAAGAAAATGAAAAGCTAGAGTTAGATACAATGTATACTAAAAATGTAAAAAAAGGTCATATTTTAGCTTTCACAAAATTCAGGAAATCCACCTCAAATGCAGGCACATGCATCAGCATACACAAAAACACATGCAAGCAAGAAACTGCACCACTCTTACTAGAAATGTACAGGCACAGACAAGACATATTTTGTTATTAGCAAAAGGAAAGTGAATGTAATAATAGTTACCAGTAGCGTATAAGGGAGTTTTTGTATCCTTAAAACCTCGAAAAACCCCTTGCATGGCCAATGAGAGAAGAACTGCAGGAGCACCAAGCGACCTCAATGTCAAGTATTGTCGAGCTGGGTTTAGCATAGGGGAATCCTATTGAGACACAAATGCCCTGTTACCATTGTGTTTACCAACATTTTAATGAAAAAGACAACCAATCCAGATGATGTAAAATGCACATTCTGGTTAAAATTACTAGATCGTACCAATAATACACACACATTCTTGACTAAACAAAATTACAGAATCAGAATCCCTTTAACTTGTTTCAATAATCCAACATCCACAAGAAAATTAACCAAAAGAAAGAGCCATGAGAATTAAATGTGGTAATTGATAGTATACCATCTCTTTGGAACTTCATAGGTAAAGCTAATATCCCCATGGGCCATTTCATCAATGGATGTTGCACATATAGTTATAGAGTAAACTGTTTTTTCTCGTACCATACCTTTTGTACTTAGAACTCCCAAAATTTTAGTATCTTCCCTGTCAGTAAAAATATATAAGTGCTATGATACCCAGATAAGGATACTAACATGGCCACGGGTAGGGAAATGGAGATGGAACTCTGTATTTCCTAAAATTCTGTACATGGATAAAGGTACAGTTATCTCATAAATAAGATTATATCATGATTCTATGTTTAGTTTTGAAGCTAAGTGTCATTTCTCAAGACTTATGTCTTGCCAAATTTAATTAGATTTCAGAAAAATACAGATTTTTATAGTGTGATTTGTAAATTCTGTACATGGATAAAGGTACAGTTATCTCATAAATAAGATTATATCATGATTCTATGTTTAGTTTTGAAGCTAAGTGTCATTTCTCAAGACTTATGTCTTGCCAAATTTAATTAGATTTCAGAAAAATACAGATTTTTATAGTGTGATTTGTTAACATTTTTTTTTGAAAATTTGTGAATTGTTAACATATGGTGCCAATAATTTAACAATGGATATGGCATTAAACAGAATGGACTGGTGAAACAGGATCTGTAGCCAACCCCATATAGTTGGGATAAGGCTTCAATGATGATGATGATTTGTTAACATGTCATTTATATATTTTTGAATTGTTAATGGTACTGAGTATATTTAGAAGTGTCCATGCAACATCCAGTGTCATATGAGGCTCCTGCCATGTCCAAGACCGGTACATTAAGCCTGTACAAGTATCTGATATCACAGTATAAATGGTCTGCCTTAGTAAATGATATATTTTATCAAAAATACATAAGTTGTACATTTTAATAAATGGTACATTTTACCCAACATTTTGATAAAAACTTCAGACATTAAAATGTTCACTGAAATTTTGTGAATTATTGAATAAAATACTTGGTTTAAAAACTAAGGTTGTACATGGATTATGGTGGAAAAGGAAAGTGAATCCACTACACTACTTTCCAGAATCTGTGCTTTGGATCCAAAAATAAAGCATTGTTGATTCCAGAAAGGAGTAGAGTTCCATACTCTTGGGGGCTAGTCATTCTAACCCCCCCCCCCCCCCCCCCGCCCCCCCAATCCTGAGGGAATTTACACTTCTGTCCCACTTTTCACAGGGATAGCAAGCATGCTACTGGCATATTGTATGGCAGCTATCATTTGAATTTCTGAGAATGAAGAACTCTAACATGTTTCCCATAACATTTGTCACATCTGTAAGGTATATCAATTATTGGCTATCAGTAGGCATGTCAATGACTGTAGCTTCAATGGCACGATTAGTCTGGCATCCCTACAATCTCCTATCTATAGTAGATAATCCAGGGCCAGCTTTGAGTGACAAAATTCTATTAAAATGGAACTCTATATTGCTTGATCAAACAGGGCAATGAGGTCTAATATCCTACTTCCAAACTACTGAACTATGTGGGAACAAATGAAAAGCAACAAATTGTATTCTATGGTTATGTTTATCACATAGGTTCAGAATTAGATAGCTGAAGAAAGTTTGATTTGAACAGGAACACATTAAGTGCCCTGATCTTCCATGCACCTAACTTACAATATGTTCCTGAGATCAATATCTTGTCTAGCATGAGTCCTCTCTAGAGCTTCACTCAATTCAAATGGAGTTAACTTTGGCTGTTGGCCCCTAACAGCTTATGCTGTTGAGAGTGTTTTTAGGCTGGGCACGTTCACCAATTCAAGCCCATGTCTATGATTATGGTTAAAAAGAAATAGGGTGCAATTACTATTTTACCCCACTCTATGGTAACGTGGCATTCCCAAAAATGTTCTCAACAGCAGAGGCCAACAGCCAAAGTTTTTCCATTTAAATGGTTCCTTCAAGAGTTTTCAATTGTGAACCAACAAGGAACACAACCCATATATCACCAGAATAGCAAAGATACATTCATGCTACTTTGCAGCCAGCATCCCCCACAATAAGGTATTCTCTTGCATCTTTCTTTTGATCAATAAGGTATTCTCTTGCATCCAAACTGCTTCATTAGACATTTCTTATTTTTGATAAAAAGGGGAAAGGAGCTGCAGGTCTTACAGATTTGATGCCTTCATGCTCAATTTTCCAGTATCAATATCCTGAGATGGCATAGCCCAAACCCTTCCTTACAGATTCTTTTTTTGGTAACAAATTAAAATTTATTGAGAAAAAAAAAGAAGATACAAGGAAGGTGACCAGCAGTAAACCCCTCCTTACAGGTTCCTTTGTACCCTTTGTTTTAGAAAGAAAAATTGGAAGGAAAGGTGAGCTCAAGCGAACCTATCATCCATAATTAGGATTCAAGATCAGGTAGGATCCCAATTCCACCAAAACATTAATCTTATTGTTAAAGTTGACAGATAACCATGACCTAAGAGCATGGATTAATAGTAAATGTTTGTTCAAGTACAGCACAGTGTTTTAAAATGCAGAGGCGTGACGCAAGGCGTTCCACTACCCAGAGGCGTGAGGCGTAAGCCTCCCGAATACAATTAAGAGGAGGATGAAAAGGAAGGGGGGATCTCATTTTTTCTTTATTTTTAATAAAAATCTTTTATATTAAGAAGAATAAAGATGCATAACAGTAGTTCAAAGGGGGGGTCTTGTCAAAGGGGGCCTCTTGCACCTGATGCGTACGCCTAAGAAGTGTCAGCGCCTCTGGCATATGCCTCAGGGCATTTTGGGAGCGCCTCCAGGCGTATGCCTCCCACGCCTTTTAAAACACTGGCACAGCATTAGTATAAATATCACAAGAACTTCAATATATCAAATAATTTACTCAGGAAACAAAGAGAAAAATTAAATAATGAAGTAAGTTTAACCAAATGGTCTTAATAAAGATACTTACAGAATTTACACCCATGAAATTCAAGAGAGGTTTTGCTCCAGAAATTAGGAATATGGCTTGGAGAAGACCAAGTATCCCCCCAATAACCAATGCAGATGACGCTGATGGAATATGTCTCTTCCCATTCTCACACTTGGACATATTTGAATTATCAGCACTTCTGGATGGCGACTGGTGTACAGTTCTATTAGAATCTGATAAAGAGATTATCAGGGAATTCAAAATATTTTAGTTTCTCAAATGATTGAGCTTTTTAGGAAGCAAAATACCAAACAGAACTCTATTGTGTTGAAATGCGTTTTTCTAAAGCAATTCATACAGTCCCTGAATCAACAAAATAACATACCAGAATGTTGAATCAACTCTTTCATCTCGCTCTGTATAGCTAAACCCTTTTCCACATTTTCACCTTCTACTTCTTCAATGCTTACTCTTCCAATAGTATCTTCCTCCGCAACAAAAGAAGTTGTGACACTAACAAGTGGGAATATTGCAATCCTTGATACTTGATTAAACAGAGCAATAGAAACTCCCACAGCAGCAAGTTCCACTGGACCTAGAATTTACAAGTCAGAACAGAAAAGTCAAAATATGTAACACTTCATAGCTCAATGGCCAATATTTACTCTTTCTTTTTGATAAGTAAAAGAAAAAATTCATTAAAAAAAATCATGTGATTAAGAATATATTCATGATTGTTTAGCATAGGATTTCTTAAACCGACTTCATAATAGATGGTGACAAGGCATGTGATTAAGAATATATTCAATTATTCAGTCAATCAAATAAAGGTTGACCATAGAATTTTTTTTGCATTGAATCTAGGGTGTGGTCTAGCACAGAAATTACAGGCATAGTGCAAAATTTAAAGAAACCCTTGAGAAGTTGTATTCCCAAGAAGTTGCTATATTGTTGTCATGTTTTTCATGAGAGAAGCCATCCTCAAGCAGGCAGAGATGGGACTGTTCCACAGTGCAGGTGCACACCATAAAACTATCATCAAAATCCTGTATGGGCTGTATTTGGACAGGTACATGTCCACCTTAAGTTGCTATATTGTTGTCATGTTTTTCATGAGAGAAGCCATCCTCAAGCAGGCAGAGATGGGACTGTTCCACAGTGCAGGTGCACACCATAAAACCATCATCAAAATCCTGTATGGGTTGTATTTGGACAGGTACAAGTCCACCTTAAAATGCCTTCTAACCTAGATGAAGAAAACTGCAAGAAAAAAATTGGCCTCTTTATTCACATGGATGTAACAAAGCCTACATTGCCACATTCAGAGACATATGTACACTATCTAATCATACATGGCATAAATTGTTTTTAGCTTGTAATCTGCCAAGATATAAGAGTTCCCGGACATGGGTGAAACCACAATCACTGCCATTGAGTAATTTTCATGTTGAGAAATGAGTTTAGCCATGACCAAGGGCATCTAATTTTGTTCTCAGTGAGGGACAAACTTTAAAATATGCTCTTAAAAACTCAAACATTTGCAAAATTCCCTATTGTTTTTTCCTAGTTGCTTTATAGCTACCAAGATATTCCAATCTATTTACTTATAAAAACACATGAGAAATTCAGATTCAATAATGGGAAATATAATATAGATAAAGGCAGCTTTGATCTATCTATCTATCTATCTATCTATCTATCTATCTATCTATATATATATATATATATATATATATATTCAAAAAATGACTTTTGCCTAAAATGAGGAATAGATTCCTCAGTCTACCCTGTACTTTTTCCAGCAAGATGGACAATTAAGTCAATTAAGCATTAAACAGCATACCGCAGAATAAACTAGTACCAGACAGCAGGAATGTTGCCATATAATCTTTACATGTGTGGAAATCAAATAGTTGTTTCCATTTGCCAGAAAAGAAAGACATGCCATACAGATAAAGATAGAAAACATAAAGAAAATACCTATTTGGCCAATGAATGCTGTGTCAATTAGAGAAGCAATGGGGTCAGCTGTTAAAGCCAGTGCTGCAGGAAATGCAATCTGTGCTATCTCCAAACCAAGTTCATCCAATGCAAAGGCATACCTGGCCATATGATTAAGGAATGTAATGGCAGCCCTTGTAAACATTTATTTAGAAAGAAACTGTTTCATTTTCTTCCTTAGCAATAGCGAAGAACATGGAGAGTCCTTGTTAAACATGAAACAATGTAAGTGCAACTGAATGAAATGGTACCTTGAATTCATGAAGAAAATGCCAAGAGGCAATTTTCTCTTTTTTCCAGATGGATAGGAATCAGAATCCAGGGCCATGAAATGGAACCACAAATTCACGTGAATGTGCAACTGACCACTCTCACATGCAAGTCTTCCACAAGCAGCAACCTCAATCAAGTTTTTTATGCCAAATTGGAAGCTCAAAACAACAAAAGACAAGCATCACAATATGCAGATTCCACAATCACCTGGATCATAGCCAATTGATCGATCAATCAGAAATCTAAATTCCAAATACCCAATTTCAATAACCATGGTAACCAATACAAATTTAAGTGTTAAATTTAAGAAAATAATCAAATTCTCGCAAAGAGATCAAAGAAAACTCACATTCCTTAAGTAGGGAATTAAATTTGTATGACAAAACAAGTGTTGCTTAACAACCAAGTTTTTGGAGCACGGTTAAACAATGAAAAGAAAAAAACTTCCATGAGAGACTGCATAAACCTTCCTCAGTTCACCAATCATCAAATACTCAAGGTTGTAGTTGTTAGACATTAGTTTGTAACTAGTAATATGGTATGTGAAGAGTCAATCAGAGAGAAACAGAAAGTTGAGGGAAAGCACTAAAGAATTTTGTGAAATTCCTTAAGAACCTCCCTTCAATTTTCTGTTTCTCTCTTATTTACTACCAAAGCAAACACCGTGCCCAATGAGAGTATCAGGGAGTCCATGACTTTATTAGCTAGCAATAAATTGTGCCATAAATATGGTACTTCATTTGGTGGAGTCCGGATGAGCTGCACTTGATAGCTGTGTTAGGGGCTGTTTAAGTGTTTAAGCAATAATAACGTCCCATGACAGCCATCAAGTGTGTATGCCCCATAACCACTCCAATCTCTCACTTTGTGTGCATGGCTGACATGGGGCATTCTTATTGATTAAACAGAGCTCCTAACATAACTATTAAGTGCAGCTCATCCAGTCTCAATTTGGTGCCCTTTTGAGAACACACAGCGGCGTCTGGCTTAAGGCAGGTCCCACACAGAAAGCCTAGAAGCCATGTTTGGTGAAAAGCCCAGAAAGCCCCAATATGTTTTCATTCAGCAAAGAACACAACTTTTTGGTGAAGCTAGTTTTAGTAGCTTCTTCAAAGCGGCTCAATCAAAACTGAAGCCCCAAACGGCCCATAAACACAACTCAAATTTTCTCGTGTATTTGCAGCCTTTTTTTTTCCTACTATTGTGATCAGGTGTATCTCAGCCAATTTACTTCCACTGCCCTAATAGTAGCCTGTAAATCATGGTTTAGACAAACTCAAACCTGTAACTTCTTGGGATGGAGAGACCCATTGAGATACAGAGGGGGTCGAAAGGAGGGGAGGAAGTTAACGCTCTTTTGCTTTCGTGGATTTCCCAAGATGGTAGCACACTTGGAATTCCTTGGGCCTTACTTTTGGCTGAGGAGTTGAGATATACTAAAGACAACTGCCTCAAAAGGCAGTAACGATGAGCATGCAAGGAAGAACAAGCATTAAAACCAGAAACAGAAACACAGCGAAAGGAATAGCCAAATGTTAACCACTACTCAATCTACTTTTACACGTAAACAAAAGAAACCGTCTGTTTAACTACGAGTAGAAAAGTAAAACCATTAAACCCGAATTTCGATTTTAGCTACTTACAAAGGATCAGTGAAGAAGAAAAAAACATATTCACAGATGAAACTGTCCAGGGAATTCCAAGGCAAGATGGAATTCTGTTTTTGATTAAACAATTTACCTACTTCCTCCTACATTTAGTGGCCAGGAACGAGGAAAACGTCAGAAACTATCATTGACATTGACTGAATCCCATTTCAACAAACCATGGAAGTCGGACTTGCGCTTCCCTTGTTAGAGACGCCTAACATCTGAACTGTAACGTGACTCCACACCTAAATTGTAACGTCACTCCATTCCAAGTCACTGTGAAGCTGAAAACGATAAAAGCTGTCACCCGAGCTTGAAAATGCCTTTGACGGATTATTATTTCTCGAGAAAAGAAGCCAATATGCCCGTAGTATCGATGACTTCATCAACTAATGAGTGATTCGGAACAGATTTCACATTCCATTGTTAATCATCGGGAATCTGGTTCCACAGTTCTGACTTTTCTTTTTCTCTTTTTCCTTTTTTTCCTTTCCCCCAGGTTTTCTGGAAGGATTGACTGTGTAACCCACCGAAAATTAACCAAAATCTGACAAGAGCAAATACGCAACAAATTGAGGTTCATTTCACCATGAACTTTTCTTCCTTGAGTGATCTTTCGAGGAAATTTTGCTGTAATTGCGGTAAGAGGTCATTAAAACTGCTTTCTATTTTCAGGAAACACCATCGATTATCCATACTACCATTTCCGAGGGGACACAACAACACAATCGGAAGTCCCCGGAAAGGTCTGAAAAGTGTATACAGATACCAAGTTTCATTCCTCTATTAATTGTTTTTCTTCACTGCTCTTCGGTTATCTGCCTCCTCACCATCATTCTCGTTTCAAAGCAAGACTGAACCACGAGGTCCAGGATTTTCCCGGGAATCAAGAATGCCGATTCCCTCTTTTTTTCCAACAAAAACTGCTGTTCAAGTACCGGAAAAACCTAATTCAAAGCATACTTCAAGCAGAAATCTATGCGAAGTTGATGGACAGACAGACCAGAGATCAGAGATCTGAAGCCAATAATCGGACCGTGGTTTGGAGCTTCAACGGACCGATACGAAACCGAATCTCTTCCGGGTCACGAGTCAAACCGCTGATCGCAGAAAATTCGCTGGGTCAGTGAAATCTGAATGGTTTTCAACGGTTTCCATTGGGCTTTGATGGATTTATCCGTTTTTCAGAAATTGGAAAATGTCGAGTATCAAAAAACTGGAATTATTAGGTTTTACGGTCGGACTGTATAATCCGGTTTTCATTAAACCGAAATTGGCTACGAATCATTAGAGTTAGGGGTGCAAGTGGGCCAGGTTAGGTTGGGTTGAAGTCAACCCTAACTCAACCCGAGACTATGAACCAACCCTAACCCTAACCCAATCCAATCTTCTCCCATCCTTCTAAAAATCTCTCGAATTATCTTACTATTTGATTAAGAGATCTAAACTTATATATGCTTTTTTTTTATTTTGTATTTGCTTTTGATGTTTTTATTGATTCTTTTAATGAAAAAAATTAAAAAAAAAATGTTTTGGACGATTAGAGTTACTGGGAATCATAAAATCATCTATAATGAAAATTTATAGTAGTATGCGATGGGACTATAATATATAGGGAAAATTTATAATACCGGAAAATATAATACTTGAAATTCGGAATGGCTTTGACCAATCATAGTCCCATGTGAATTTTGATAAAAATCAATCTGATTGGTTATCACTTTTATAATGCTGGTTGGTTGGTTGTAAGTTTCCCCGGTATCATGTCTTCTGGCATCATAATTGAACCCTTATATATATGTACAATAGCAATGGTAAAGTCAAGTTCAGGTTGAGTTGGGTTGCTGTTCGAGTTAGCAAAACTCGAATCTAATTCTAACCCGAGAATCAACTCAACCCAAGTTAGGATTGGATTTGGGCTAACCCGGCCCAACCTAGAATCAGAATTAGCGGGATCCGCAAATCTCAAAACGAGGGAAATCATACATTTGACAGTCTGGAAATGTTTCTTGTTCAAAACTTTTGGACCGGGTCGTGCCTAACCTCGAAGTTCGAGATCATATTCCCGGTCCACGGGCGGGATCACGTGAACGTGAACGTGAAGCGAGCAAATGCGGGCCGTATGGGCTGGGCCTGTGAGAGAAAGCCTGGAGCTCGCATTTAGGGCCATAAATTTGCCATTTGATATTAAGATTGGACCCACCATCCAAAAATTTGATTGCAGATTGTATTGATTCTATAAAATAGGATCTGGGGGTGGAGAATATTTGTGATTTCGTGTGGATCCTAATTAGGTGGGGGCCCATAATTTATACTTTTATTGATATACAAAAAATAGAAAAGAAACCCTTGACTGATGGGAGTGGAATGGTGAACAAAAGTTAGGCAGTGGAACCCCAAATAATTGGAAATTTAGAATTGGAATAAGAACAACTGGTCTCAAACAAAAGAGATTGGTTGATTGGTGGAAAATGAGAGGTTGATTGCAATCAGATGTGACTTGGGCGGTTGATTCTAACCAGTAACCATTGCTGGTTAATCACCACCTTTAGTTCTGCTTTGGAGGTTTCTAGAACAGTTTTATGAAGCTAAAGGTCAGCAATCAAATGGGTTTAATTCCTTCCATCTCTGTTAATAAAAAATATTATTTTTATGGTGAAAAAAGGAAGGGTCCAATTCAAGAAAAAACAACGAAACATGAAAAGTAGACGGGGAAGGCCCGGAAGGGCCCATTAGTGGAATAAGATATCACTAGAGGGGGCCCACCTTTTCAACAGTCTTAGGCAATGGACCAAGTGTCAAGTGTGTGGCTTGGCTCTCATCCACGACACCCAAAAGGGGCACTGCTTAACCATGTCTGGTTGCAGGGGAGATACTGAAATTATAAAGAAGCAAAAGAAGCCAATGGTTGTTTTAAGAAAAGGGAAAGAAGAAAGAGTGAAGGAAAAAGGAAAAGGGGGTTGGTGGGTTGGTGCTTCCAGCCCAGCTCGGCCCACTCCACCCAATCTTTGAATGGCATCAAATATGATAATATGCCAAGATCTTTAGAATCAAAGGATTAATTCCTCTACTATGTGTGGTTTCAAAAAATTCCCTCACTGCAATTTATTAAATTTTCAATCAAGAATTATTGACTGAAATTACAATTACTCCTCTTCCTCCTGTCTCTGGCATCATGGCATCATTCAGTGTTGAATGAAAACCTTGCAGAGTTATAATTGAGATGTTGTTATGATGATGCAAATGATTCTATTCCCGTATAGATTCCACAGTAATGGCCACTACTGTTGTCATAAAGATGGTTATATTCTTTGGATGAATAATGGGTGACACAGAATGACAGAATAAGAGAGAGAGAGAGAGGTCTTCCACTGTGAAAAGCAAATAAACTTAAGCAGATGAAAGTAAGTGATTGTCCTCAAATGGATCAAAATTTCCAAATATGGTTGTGTATTTGGGGTTCTTCTTTTGGGATCTCACATGTAATAATATAATGTAGAAGAAACTATTGATCAGGGAATCAAGCTCAACATCATGGAGCTATCTCCACAAGTGTCTGGTTTCTCATTCATGTGCACATCTCTCTCTCTCTCTCTCTGTTATCTATCTATCTCTCAAACTTTGGCAACTTAGAAGGTAAAATACAGAAACCAGAAGAACCCACTAGAAGAACTGCAATCAAACACAGAAAACTAATGAAAAAGAGAAGATGGTATAATACCTCTTAGTTCCTCCTGAGAATGTGTGAGCTAGAGGTTCGTCTCAGTCCCACTGCAGCTTCCTTCCCCTCTTCCTCATAAATCATAAGCCCAATTTTACCCTGTACTCAATAACTTCAGGTGGTGGTGATGCTGCTTCCTTTGTCACATCCCCAAACCCCCATTCGTCCATAAATAGCTGAAAAAAAATCCACCACCATCTTAGCCACCATTGCTTTTTCTAGTTTCTTTTATCCAATTTCTATTGAACAGCCAATAGCACTGCACTATTAGCAGTTCTGGTGCAGTTATGGACCACGTAGGATTCCTAATTAAGCTGTAGTAGGCAGTAGCTTAGTGGTCCAAATTCCAAAATGTATTGCATGGAACCCACCTAACCCAGATTCATACCCGCTTTTTACATATTATTTTAAGTATTAGGGTTTCAACTTTCAACTAGCATGGTTAGGTCATGCTAGGTCTAGGTTGAGTCACAAAGTTGTGAAAAAAAAATAGTTTGTTTTATTAGGTGATGGTAAATCTGGCTTGACCGGATGTTAGGGTCGGGTATGTTCAGCTTTTGATTCTTTAACCTGAATTTGGGTTCGGGTTTTGGCTGGCCCAACTCATACGGTCATGATATGCTGCATATATGATATATATAGGGTATTTTTGTAATTTTGTAATTTTTAATTTGATTTTTTCTTTTTCTAATGTAAAAAAAGTAACACCTTTAAGAACCTATAACACAGATTCCGACTTAATTAATGGCTTTTAGGTTTTCAAAATGTATTATAAAAAATATAATTGAAAGGCTGTGAATTGGGTTGGTATTAGGTTGAACCTTACATGATTGAGTCGGTTCAGGTTCAGGTTCAGGTGAGGACATTTGAATGTTAGGTTAGGATTGAGGCAAACCGATGCCAAACCCGGCTTTTTTGACATCCCTATTAGCTATAAATGGAAGGCAAGCCTGATTTACATTTTCTAGTTTCAACTAGACTTTTTATCAAGGTAGTATCATTTTTTTTTTTTTATCTTCAAGTTAGAAATGGAAAACTCGTCCAGTTGTCTGTATCAAGATATTTGTTTGATATTCAAAATTTGATATAGTTCTTTAAAACGTTATTCATTCTTTATTCTAACAAGTAACAAACTTCAAATTGAAATTTCTTTTTTTTTTTTCTTTCTTTTTGTTTACTCATCTGTTAAATCATCCATTCTAGACCGAGTATTAATGTGTTTGTAGATGGAAAGAAGGTTGTTTTTCTCTTAAAATGGAAAATAGAGATTTACTGTGAGAAGTCTTAAATATTTCTTTTTATTTTAGATTTTTTAATTTATGCCAATAGTGAAGAATAAAAAAATTATCATCCAATTTATAGCAATTATGATCTAATGACTAATAAAATCTCTGTTTATAGTTAGTTACACTATGATTATTAATTATTAAAATGATTAATGCTTTGGTCTCTTGATGAGAATTAATATTTATATGGAAATTGAAGGTTTCTTTTTTTTTCTGTATTTGGAATGTGGGCTTTCTATAATCTACTTTTCCCTTATTGCTCAGTTTGGAGGGAGTACGAATACAAATGTGTAAAGTGCAACCTTGCATTTTGTAGTATTTTGTGTCTTTACACTGTACATATTTGTATTTGTACTCTTTCCAAACTGAGGAAGGAGTGCAAATGCAAATATGTAAAGGGCAAAATCTTGTATTTTATATTATTTTGTTTGTATTTGTATTATACATATTTGCATTTGCATTCCTTCCAAACTAAGCCTATGGGATTACATTAGAAAATAAAAAATTAGACCTCACCTAACAATTTAAGTTTTTAAGTAATGGTTCCTTGACATGAAACCAGATCCTCTTTGACCATGCGATTTAGTGTTCAATTCTCATTGCCTCTATTATAATTAATTAAATTTCGGTAAAAATTAAGCTTGGCTCGATAGTTCAGCTATATTTATGCAGGTCTGGGTTGACAAGGAATCCTTTTCATGGTATTATGCTCTTTAATTTGGTTTTTAAAAGGGGAGGCCTTGTCTAGGAATGGAAATAGGGTGGGCTCGGGGTGGGGGCCATATTCCCCATCCTCGACCTTGATTTTGTAAGAAATCCCCGTCCTTGACTTTGATCCTTGCCGAGGATAAAAATGATCCTCCATCCCCGATCCTTAATGGAGATGGGTTCCCCATCAGTAACCTGAATCCCCAAAATGTTTAAATTAAAATTATTTTTAAAAATAGATTTACTTAAAAATAAAAGAATTTTTTAAAACATAAAATATTTTAAATATTTTTTTATATAAATAATATCATATATATATATATATTTAATAAATAATACATTTTTAACATATATAATTAGGGTCGGGGTGGGGCAAGGAATTCACCCCCATCCCTGATTGGGTATCACTATCAATCCCCGTCCTATCTCTGTCCTCGCCAAAGTATCCGACTGGAACGGGGAAAATTACCATATGTAACCTTGCCCCCCAACTGCTACCATGTAAGCTTTGGGCCAAGAATAGGGATTATACCTTGATATAGTTTATCTTCTCCTAAACCCTTGTTGTCAAGGCTTTGGGGTTTGGTTTTCGGTTCCGTGTTATGTTTTAAGAGCCTTGCTTGTTGAGGTTGATCTCTGTTGGAGGCAGTTGGACCTCCTCCCTGGCATTTTAAATATCTTACGCCATTTGTAGAGGCCCTACAAGCTTTAGTGTGGAAGGAGTACAAATAAATATGTACAGTGCAAATACATACAAAATAGAAGGTTTTATATATTTGCATTTGTAATCCTTCCAAACAGAGCCTTAGTGTTACTTCATTTCTTTTTGCTGTTGAGATTTATGAATGAACTTTGCCTTCTCAGGCTTAGAAAAATAGAGTTTATTTTTTTGAACATGTGGTTGGTATTTAATAAAACTCGTTCCTCACCTACTACTCCTTAGGTCCCATCGAATAGAAAGTTAGAAACCCATCGGCCAAAAGCTCCCCTTCTTGTGAGTGGCCACTTACTTTATACATAAAGCAAGTCATTCTTTTCCTATTTTACTAGTAATTAAGTACATGTGTTGTAGGTGATAAATTAATTACTTGAATTTTAGATATATCATAGTTAAGATAAAAATTGAAAATTAAAAAACGTAACAATATGATTAAAAATAAACATAAATATTTATTATTCAATTATGACATCTTGCGTTTTTTTTTTAAAAGTTGGATCATTGACCCACCATCTGGATAAAAAAAATAGCATTGCTTTTGGATTAGTTTTAAATTAGGGAAAATTATAATCAGAGTTGGTTGTACATTTAAAATTTGGATACAAATTGGCCCATAAACCAACAAAACTCTAACAAATGACTCTACATTTCAAGTTATAAAAATCCTTGCCATGTCATCGGAGGGTTATATGGTTATTGCCAACATGAGACTCTTAATCCATATTGGACACAATAAAAAGCTTATACTTAATTGCCCTTTAATGTTGGGTGATTGGAAAATAAAAAAGGGCTTTTAGTGTTTATCTCTCTCTCTCTCTCTCTCTCACACACACACACACACACTCACTCACTCACTCTTTCACTCACACTCATCTTTATTTGCTCAATGACTATGCGATTTGAAAATAAATAAAAATGGTTTTTGGTTTCTGCATTTACGTTCTCTATATCAATTTCTCTCATTCACTCTTTCTACCTATCGTTCTCCCTCAATCTCTTTCTCGGTCGATCTCTCATTCTCCCTTAATTTCTATCGTTCTCCCTCAGTTTCTCTCCCTCTCCCTCTCCCTCTCTCATTTTTTTTATTTTTTTATTTTATTGTTTTCTTATTTTTTTACACACTTATATGGTATTAATCAGATCGTATAAAAGAACATGAGACCAACTTGGTATGGCTCAAAAATTATTACACTAAATTGATAAAATTCACAAGAAACTCTTGGCTATGAAATTTACACCAATTGGAGAATGATAGAGATTAAGGGAGAATGAGATTTTGATCGAGAGGGAGAAGAATGAGAAAGATTGAGAAAGAAAAATAGAGAGAGAGAGGTTTTGATTTGGCTACAAACCGAAGCAGAGAGAGTGGGGGAGATAGAGGGAGCGGGAGATCGAGAGATGACTGTGAGAGTAAGAAAGAAGGGAAGGAAATCAAGAGACATAGGGAGTGGGAGAGAAACTGAAAACCTATTTTTGATATATGTTTTCTGTTGTGTCCAACATGGAATAAGAGTCCCATGTTGGCAAGCGCCACATAAGCCTCTGATGACATGGCGAGGGTTTTTATAATTTGAAATGTAGAGCCGGTTTTCAAAGTTTGTTTGGTTTTTGGACCAACCTACAACCTAATTTTAAATGTACAACCGACTTTGACTATAATTTTCCCTTTAAATTATATATTTCATTTACATTATATAAAATATTTTTTACTTATCACACTTAATTTTTGTTTGTCTTTAATATCATTTTACTCAAACCACTAACCCACCATCTAAAAATAAAAATTGTTTGATTTCTAGGTTGACATTAAATTTTGTATTACATTTCCATCATTGATAAAATTATTTCTTTTTTATAAAACTTATTTTTGTTCAATATAATGAATGTAAAATATTAGAGATGTACTCAATATTTTATTTTTTATAAATATATAACATTAGATATGTGCCCAAAATTTTCTCTTATCTTTTTTTTTCTGATTCTTTGTATTTTCTATTATTAAAAAACTTATTATTTGACTATGGCATCATTTAATTTCTATGTAGATTTTGAAATTGGCTTTCCATTTTCATCATTAATAAAAATACTTCTTAGATTTTATAGTTATTTATTTTAATTTTTTATTGTTTAATTATGTCATTATTTATTAATCCATTTGACCCTAAATGGTCAAATTGCTTGACCACCACCGGGAGGGAAGAAAATGGTTTTGTTTTCAAATTACTTTTCAAAATATTTATTTTTATACTATTAAAATTAATATTGTGGATTTAATTACAAGAATTTAATGATGAGAAAAATATATTTTAAATATAGGATTTAATGAGAGAGAATAGGAAAATATTTTTATTTCCATTTGGTTTTAAATTTTACATTCCATTTTCATCATTAATGAAAACATTTCTTTTTTGATACTTATTATTGTTTAGTATGTATGTTAAAAATGTTCCCAATTTTTTTAATTTCTACTTTTTTATTTTATTTATTTTTTAATTTTATTATTTAATCGTGGCAGCTTTGATTAACCCATTTGACCCAAAATGATGAGAAGAAATAGATTTTATGTTATTGGAATTATTAATTTATTAAGAATATATTTAATTAATAAAACTTAGTGATGAGAAGAAATAAAAATGACTTAAGTATATGATTCGATGAACATGAATGCAAGTAAATAACTTAAATGTTGAATTTAATGAGAGGGGATTGAATGCATTGAATATCTATGAATTACCTCTTTTCAACTCATTTAATATCAAGAACCAATTACCCTATTTGCCCTCATTTTTTATCATTAAATTTAAATATAGAGGGGTAAATATTATCCTTAGAAAATTTTAGAAATATTCTTGAGGCTATTTGTACTTTTTAAAGTAGTATAGATTATATAGAAAACATGCATTTATTAATTCTATCTTGAGGGTGATTTCTGCACATCCCATGTTAGACAAAGCAGGTAAACCCCTAAATATTGGTAAAAAAAGTTAATTATTTGAAAATTACATTTCTCACTAGGGTTCTGCCTTGCTTAAAAAATGTGATGTGCCTAAATCAATCTATTTTGTTTTATTTTCTTTTTTTCTTACCTCTAGGCTTGGAATACACTTGGGTAGATGCTTAAGAGTTTGATTCATGGCCCGCCAGTCTTTATAGGCCAATGTCCAATCCAAATTTTGTAAGCTGTAACACTGCTCTAGAACTGATAATAAGAAAATAATGAAGTTTTCCAGCATAAATCATGGGGACATCTATATTGTTCAATGCAATCACCATCTCAAAATAGTCATACTTGATAATAAGAAACAGATTAGCACTTTGTTTCAAATTCTAAATCCTAAGGTTATGTTTGGTTTGAAGGAAAAGGTAAGGAAAGGAAGGGAAAGGATAAGAAATCTATACAAGATTTGTAAAGGTTTCCTTACCTTTCCCTACTTTTCCTTCAAACCAAACATAGCCTAAGTGAGTTGTTTCTTTGTTGGGTAACTAACATGTTCGTAGATTCTTAGGGGGTATTTGCCTATATGTTTGATTTTGCGACTGCAAATCTTCTAGAAACAAGTCATGGAAATCAAGAGAAATATGAGATCACATTTCCTGTCATTGTGGTTGCAGGACAATCCCAAAAGGCGAAAATCCTCAATAAAATGTGAACACACCTTTGAAGAAGAAACAAAACATCACATTAACTAGTTTTTAGTTTAGGGATAACTACGCTGCACTCCACCTCAGAATTGTAAGCTCCACTGCAGACCTACAATAATTCAAAATTTCAAACACCTCTACTTCTAACATCAATACCAACCCGTGTATTAGCATCAATTCCAAGCTGGCATCACATTTCATTGGAGATCGAATGCGACCTTAACAGCCCTAGAAATACTAATGAAAAGTTAAACATCTTAGTGATGCATACTGTTGTAATGCACCGCCACTAATGATGTATTTTCACATTCCGGGGCCCCAAAATTTTTCATGTAGCATTCAGTTTTCATTAATCTTTGGTTCTAAAGTGAAGTTACAAGGTCAGAAGTCAATATTGCTCACACGTTGAGATCTCAAAATCGAATCTATTATGGTTGTAAAGAAGAAAGAATCTTCAAGAGATGATTTGAAATTGAATATTGTGATCAACGTGTGATGAGATAGTTCGTAGAAAGGAATTGAAGCATTTGTTTTGTTTCTCTCAACTTACGAATAAAGAACTAATAAGAAGTTGAAGATGAAGATATCTTTGCTATTTGGTCAGTTATGCTCTTACTGTGGGTCTGTAGCTATGATGTATTAACATTTTCATCATTAGTCGATTCAGTATCTTGAATATGATTAGTGCAAAGAAAATAAGGGTTATAGAATATTGAAATGATGCTACAGGTGGGTGGAGGAAAGATGATTTTTTTTTTTTTTTTAACTTTTGATGTGGTGAATAAGAAAGAAATAAAGAATCATTTATCATAATCTATTGATCTTTATGGTCTATCCTTATCAGGACAAATGGAAACCTGTGTAGGTTCCATTTTATCATGTCTAGATGAGAGTCCATTATATATGGTCTTTATGCTCTATCTTTATTTTTGTTTTCTTGTTTCAACCACAACGAAAACAAAAGCTGATTTTGACATCTTTTGAGGAGCTGGGTAATGTTGTCCCATCTTATCAACCCAGAGAAGGTGGCGGGTCAGAGACAGCAGATAGCTACCTATCTGCTTTCTGCTCATCAGATGGATGTATGCATGGTTAGCAGAGGCTAGGATGGAGTTAATTGGTCACTGCCGACAATTGGAGGGGTCTCAGTTATCTCGGATAAGAGTCTAATTTTTGACATTTTGGTGACTTCTCTCAAGACCCCAACCTGCATTCTCAGGTTTTATCAGCCTGAGATTTTATTGTTGAACCAAGCAATGCTCCTGATTTTTATTGCTTTTTCCATGTTCTGTTCCAGGGAAGAGAAATTCATACTTCATGGAACACAGACCAGAAACAATATGAAATTCTGTGAGCAATGGCGTGAACTTAAGCAACAAATCGTTTAAACCATGCCATTTATGCAGATTTGAGAATAGTTCAGGGCTTTTCTTGGGAAACAGATGGCCATTTGAATGATGATGAGTCTTCATAGAAAGGGAGAAAAATTGTAGAGGCCTCAAATAGCCAGTAGTCGTGATGATCCAGCAATTGCACATCATAACTTCCTGATAAAAAAAGGAAAAAAAAAATGTCTCCAACATCGAACAGAGATGACATATTAACAACCGCAGCCATTAATACAATGAAAAAACATTCACTTTTACCGACTGATGAAAAAGCAGGAATTAGAAAAGCCCATTGGTTAGTGAGTATAGCAATATTTTTGAATCATTCCATGTTGGAATACTTTTTTGCAGATCAAATTGGCAAACAGACCATGACAAATCCCTTAGTTGGAGGCTGAAACACAGGGTGAGTCTCCTGTACGCTTTTATGTGCTGGCTTTGTGGTTCCATTTTCCTAGCAAGTTGATTCAACTTCAAATTAAGATGGGCTTTTAGCCATAATTCTAGCATGCGGTGTTATATTAATAAAAAATTCCATGTTAATAGTGAAAATTGAAATAGGAGATACGTCAAGTATTTGGAAGACGAGGGAGATGGGAACATGAAATCTGAACATACAATGAATTAGAAAGAGAAGTTGTTAAAAATGTACTGAGATCATCTGTTTTATATGGACAAGTCCAATCAGTTTCTAGATTTAAGCTTGAGCAGGATCTTGGATTGGTTTTAAACCCAACCCAACTTACCGAAGTTGGACCCGATGGTACCAATCCCCATTTCTGGTTATTTTTTATGTGTTTAGTATAGCTTTCATTTGTAATTGATTTGTTTTTAAAACAGAAAAAGTTCTTGATAAACCGTTTATGGACAACTAGGTGCCATTAGGCACTACATCAACGGAACTGTGAATAAACACTTAACCATTGGGGAAAGCATTAAAATGAAATTTCCCCCAATGATTAGAGCACACATAAATAAAAAATCTCACTTTTGTGAATATCAATGCATATAGATGAATATGATGAAAAAATACTGATTTGGCAATGGAATGACAGCGTTTTAATAAACGCCTATCACGAAACGCCTATCACGAAACGCCCACAGAACAAAATAGGGGTATAAACGGATCAAATTCGAATCAGATCAGGCAATATCCAAATTCAAATCCGATTAAATATTCGAATATTCGATTCGAATTCAGCTAATCAATTATTTTAAGTAATTAATAAATATATAAATTATTTATATAATTTAATTATTATATATATAAACTATATAACACATCTAAAAATTTATATATTATATATAAGAATTAAATAATTGATCGAATTCGGACATTTATCGAATTGAATCAGGTTATATTCGAATCCAAATCCAATTAGCTATTTGGTATGAATAGGATACCCGAATTCGACCGGTTAGATATTTGAATTATCCAAATTCAGTTCGATTATATTGAATCTTGAATTCGAAATTGGATTTTCGAATACATTGACACCCCTAAAACAAAATACATTGCTTTACTTTTATGTTAACTAAGGGCCCGAGGCATGTAGACATTTTAGAGCCTCGTTAACCAAAGCAACCTCGATTGCTGTCCTTGTAACCAGTATGCCTACTTGCTAGCAGTAGCATCTCCTCTCATAAAATTAGTGAATGTTCTCTGCAGCAAGCCAGATATTTTGTTCCATGCTTATGGTGGTGACGTTCTAATAAATACAATAAGAACTTTCACATTCCAGGAAGAAGGGGGTGAAAAAGTTGATTAAACATCCATGTAATCACTATCTCATCCTCGCGAGTGGCAGGCATTCCTCCTGCCTATGTCAAAAATTCACGTACAAGTAGCCTGTGTATTGTTTAGACCTCTTTATGTATACCACCACATCTTTTATGAGGTCTCCCCAATCAACGTCACCAAAAAATAATTCTAGAAGATTTAAAAAAAAAACTCAAATAAATGGCCTTGATTTGCAAGCAATGGGAGGGGCAATTGTACCTGAGAGAACAAAAATCACTAAACCACTGCACTTAGATGCAGAAAATCCTATATCAGCCTCTTCACCACAAGCCAATGAACTTCCACCAGATGCCTCCAACACCGAGCCAGATGATTATGTTAACAATGGAGATGAGGAAGCCATAGCCCCACCATGTGGCCAGTGGCACATAGTTGGCACCATAGAACACTGGGGCAGAGCCAATTCCATAGTGAGTGAGGCCACCCATGAGGTTGGATAGGAATGAGAGCACCATGGCCGCAAAGAATGGTGGTGTGCCCAAGGCGCTTGCCACAGATAAGAAGGCTGTGAACATAGCCCCAATGTGGGCAGCACCACTAGCAAAGAAGTAGTGTGAGTAGAAGTATAGAAGAACCAGAATGCCAAACGAAAGTTGCCATGATAGTCCAAGTCCTCCTACAAACTGTCAGAAAGCAAATGGTTTAGTTTCTGTTTAATGAAATAAGTACAAATAAAAAAACAAAAATATATTCCATTTTGTCATTCAAAAACAAATGTTACATCACACAAAGACACTTGTTCAAAACATTTGATTGATAATTTTTGTTAACTGAGATTGATACAGACAGCATATTGAGTCACCACTGCAATTCCTTTTATTTTAAGCAAAACCTATGGTGCCTTTTGCTGCATGGTGCAGCAAAAGACGTGATAGCAAGTACACATTGTTAAATGTGAAACTACACTGAATAAGCTATCAAAAAAGTACATTATGAGTGTGAACCAATGAAAAATAAGCAGACTTCAATGTGATTGGTTGAGATCAGGATTTAATGTGCAGCCAATATTTGTGAATGCACCATAGTTGAACTCTTTATTTTATTTTATTTTATTTTTGGTCCGGTAATGTAGTTTTGGCTCCATGTGGGCAACATGCTGTACACTAGACCTGTTTGGTGAGTTAGTGGGGTTAGATTAGCATAGATGCATGCAAGGTCCACTGGCATACACAACGTGAAGGGCCTGCCTTTCTGCAGGTCTGAACCTCTTGCCTCCTCAAAGGGAGAGATGCCAACTGACCACCTCTAGACTACATGGTTAATTGCATCAAAACCAAGGTTCAAGCAAGTTGGATTGGGGCCATAGTTTTAAAAGGCGCTGAGGCAAGGCATTGAGGTGCACGCCTCAAGGCGAGGTGAAACCAAAGCGCCTGGCCTCAGGTGCCTTGCCCCTCTACTAAGAGGCTATGGCCTCTGTTTCTGAAAGGCTTACGCCCCACCGCATTGTGCCTCAAATTGGTGAGGTGAAAGCCTTATATAAGAAGCACCAAAGCTGAAAAAGAAAAGAAAAAACATTATAAATTAGTTATAATACTACTTAAAATTTAAGAAAACTAATTACTTAGTTGTTTATAAATAAAATAAGGTGCTTCAAATTTCACATAGACAAGAGTTCTTCCCGCCTCTGCTTTCCTCAGATCTCTGATCTGGGATCCCCTTTCTCTGCTACCTCCATCCACCAATAGCATCAGCTCCCAGGATGTAGAAGAAGGTCGATGATGAAGATTCACACAGAAGAAGTGTTTAAATTAGGTCCATGACGCCATTGATAATGGAGTCCACAAAGAAGCGACAACAAGGGTCCAAGGTTTGTATCTTGAGGAAGGAAATCTGGTGCAGAGGTTGAAAGTGTTGAATGCAAGTCTGGTTGGAAGGTTTGTTGGATGTGATCTGGAGGCTGAGAAGGTGGAGTCTTGGGCCTCTTTTGAATGGGGGAGGGAAAGGATTTTGAGAGTTAGAAAGCTTATCAGGGGCATATTCTTGTTCATGTTCCACAGAAGGGATGATGCAGAATGGGTGTTGGAGTAGGAAATTGAGAAGAACATGGAGGCTGATTTAAGGTTAAGCTGGTGGTTTCTGGCGACATGGGAGATTAATGTGGCTAGGGGTGGTGGGGATTCCTCTTCATGCATGGTGTTTCCATACCTTCAATTCTGGTACTTCTGTTTTGTTCTGGGAAGATATCCAGGTGGGCAATTCTGCCCTTAAGGACAGTTTCCCTTCTCTCTATTCCATTTCTTGCTACAAGGGTAAAACAATTTCTCATTTTCTTCCAACATCTAATTCTCCATCTTCCTTGAGTTGGGACTTTGGATTTCGTAGGGGTTTGAGGGATCATGAACTCTCTCATGTTTCAGACCTGTTGTCACTGCTTGAAAGTGTTTTTCTGGACCTTTCCAGTTCTGATGTGAGACTTTGGTCTCCAAACCCAAAAGGTTACTTCACATGTGCTTCCTTTTTTAAGTCCCTTTGCTCTACCTCGGGACAAGTGGGCTTCCAAGCTGAGGAGATTTGGTCTAAACCTGTACCTCCTAAAATTATTATGTTCTGGGAGGTCTTCTATAGGAAAATCGACACTTCAAACTTACTGCAGAAAAGAAGGCCTTCTATGTGTTTGTCTCCTAATTGGTGTGTACTATGCAGGGCTAATGGTGAGGATTGCTCTCACTTACTTTTAACCTTCCCTTTTTCTGCTGCTATTTGGGGTTGGATCTTTGCTTTGTTCGGTTGCAGATGGAATATGACCACAGCCATAGATCAGATCTTTGATTCTTCCTTCTTTGTGTGGCCCACAAAAACTGGTAAAACAATGTGGAGGAGCATTAGAGCTGCTGCTCTGTGGACAATTTGGGAAGAAAGAAATGCGAGGATATTCCAAGAAAAGGAGAGAAATGTGCAGAATATGAAGGATAGCATTTTGACCAGGGCAATCCACTGGCTGAGATCATCAGATTCCTTCAAATTATATTCTTTTGATGACATGTGGAGGAACTGGAGGGCTGTGGCTAGTAGCAGTAACAGAAAGAACAGGGTACCAGCTGTATGGGTACCCCCTTCAGAAGACTGGACAAAGCTGAATTTTGATGGTGGCAGTCAAGGAAATCCGGGGCCTTCAGGGATTGGTGGGATGCTGAGAGACAAAGATAGTAACATATTAGCTTTGTTCTCAGGCTGTGTGTATAGGAGACTCTATCAGAGCTGAGCTCCTAGCGACAGTACAAGGCATTCAGGTTGCGGATCAGTTAGGAGTTCAAAATTTGATTATTGAAGGAGACTCCAAAGTTGTTGTGGGTTGGCTAAAAAATCCAGATTCAGTGATCTGGTGCTACAGGGTATTATGAGGAAAGCTAAATGGTTCTCAAGGAACATGAATGTTATTTTTCAGTGGGTGGGTAGAACAGCTAACACCGTAGCGGATGGGTTAGCTAAACAATGGGTATCAAGGGAACAGCTTTTCTGGGCAGCTTTGTTAACTTTTTGTTACTAGTCTGAGGTAGTACATTGTTGCTATTGTGGAGAGGTACCAGCTCGTGCCCCTCTTTGGGAAGGCTGTATTGTAATATCTTATTGATTTTTTTAATAAAATTCAATCATTTATCAAAAAAAAAAAAAGAGATGTTGCGGCAAGTTCCTCCATTCTGATGAGAAAAACAGGGGATGGGAGAAATTGGATATCGCAAGAATATTGGTGGAGGTGGAGAATATCTCTTCTGTTCCAAGCTCAATGGATCTTTTCTTTGAAGGGGAGAACTATAAGCTGAGAATTTTTGTTGAGGGAGGACCTTAGGGCAAAGAGGAGATTGAAGATGTCAAAAGAGTTGTGAAAAGAAGAAGAGTTGGACGGAGGTAGGAGACAAGGAAGTCAAAGGGTCAGGGGGGTAGAAGCATAACTTTGGGGGATGATAGAAAGCATGTGAAGGGTAGGTGTTATGAGGGTATGGGTAATGAGGAGTTGCCGAGAGAATTTAAAGTGGCTCTCTTGGTGCCTAGTGGTGTAAGTAATTTGAGAGGGAACCACTTCTCTTTGAAGAGGACAAATGGCTTGATTAGGAGGAGAGGGAGTTGTTTAATGGTTAGTAAAAAGAAAGTGTTCAGTGAAAAAAGGTCGAATGGAGGGAGAAGGTGGTGTTGAGTGTGAGAGGTGGAATTCTTAAAGGAGAAGGTCAATTGGGTTTGGGTGGTTATGAGGCACGTGGGAACTGAGCAAGAGAAGACGAAATTGAAGTGTGAGGTGTTGATGAGTTTCAATGGCGACAATTGCAATTAGTTTCCTAATCTCTTGATTCCTGAGATCAAAGGTGAAATGCATACAAGAGAAAGTTGTAGAAAGTCCAACAAAGTGATTCTGGGGCAGGAATCAAGCTCTCTCTGTCCTGATCCAGGGTTTCTTTATGATCAGTCCTCTACATGCAGCTGTGGTGTTACCAACAGGAAGATTGTCATGGCACAAATGGGGAGGAAGCGAAGTGCAAGTTAGGCCTGCACCCAGGTGCGATGGCTGCTGAAGATTTGGATCAGAACAATCAAGCTGGCCTTGGTATCAGAGTGGAGCCCATTCCTGAGGTATGGTCTGGTAATCTGGTTTGGAATCTTCAGACTCTAGGATTGGGGATTCTTCTCCGGGGGAGCTTGGGGATGAAGTTTTTGGTGAACAGTGTTCTGAAGTGGTTGTGGGAAGGATTGCCATCAATATTGCCGAACTGAGTAGGACGTTAAGACTTTAGAGTTTCAAGCAGATCATATTTGGTTCACATGACAAAGATTTTCTCATGCCTTGAAGATGGTCTGGTTGAGCCAGGTCCTACTAATAGATTTAAAAGAATCTATAGAAGAAAAAGTTCAAAAGCAGTGGATAAGCCTAAGTTGGGATTTGGGGAGGAGAACTTGGTGGAATGGCAGATGTTGAATTGCAGTTTGTCTAGTAAGTCGGCTATGTGTGATATCAAAGAGAACGAACAGGGGCAGAGCCAGGGGTGGTTGAGGGGAGACATGCCCCCACCCATGCCTGGAAAATCCCCATAGCACTCATTTAAATCCAACTTAAATTTTGACCCCCCTATCCATGTTTACTAGTCCCTCCCCCCAACAATAAACCCCAGTTCTGCCCCTGAGAATGAAGTGGTGGAGTCAGGTTCGGCCAAGGACAATGGGGGTGGCATTGAAGTTGAAGAAGGTACAATGAAGATAGGAGAAGATGCTTCAACAATGTCTGTCAATGCTAACATGGTGGAGGAAAGGTTTGGTATGGAAAAATTGGTTGACAGGGAGGTCCAAGTTGGCAAGATGTTGGGTTTGTTCTTCTTGGGTGGAGAGGAGTTCACCAGGAAGGTCTTTCTAGCTTGGGAGAATAAAAAAAGAATGGAGAGCACTTCTAGTGATATGAAAACATTACTGATGAAGCTTTGGAGGTGGTTGAGGAGTAAGCTTTTGAGCTTGGAAGTAGATTATTATTGGGGGGGGGGGGTGTGAAGGGGTTTTTATGATGTTTCCTTTCTCTCAGGTGATTTATCACCTTCCTATTGCATTCTCCTTTTATTTAATTTTAACAAAGCTTTTATTTTACTATAAAAAATAAATAAAATAAACAATCTATACTAAAAAAATGCCACAATACTTATTTTAAACAAAAAAATGTCATTTGTTTCTCTCTTATTAAATGCACGCGTCAGAATAGAGATTCCTTTTCCAAAATCTAATTACAATGAACAATCTATTCTTTTTCCAGAATAGAGATTCTTCTCCAAGACCCCCAACCAAGTCTGCCCCCAACACCTTCTTTGTTGTGTAAGGGGGGTTCTATAAAAGAAAAGCTATTTTTTTTATTTAGTAAGAAAGGGTTATAAATGTAAAATAGAATTTAAAAAAGGTATAACATTAAAAAGAACATGTATGTAATAAAAAGAAAATATATAAGTTGGCTACAAAATGAAATAAATTGTGTCTATATACATACAAATAAAAAATTATATTTATACTTTGAGGCTTATGCCTCCCCTCTGCCTTTAGCGTTTTAAAACCTTGATTGGGGCCACTTTAATTGTGGTTCTTAATTTCTTATGAGGAACCACCTCTTTGCACCTTAAATATTTTCTTGCTTATGTGCAACTCACAAGACCTAACCACATATTTGGGTGGGTCCTGCATCACTAAAACATGTCAATTGCTGGTTTTAGAATAGTACAGATTGACTGACATGTTCATTCTGGTGTACTAGAAAGTTTTAAAGGTCTTCTTCTTTCCAGCAGATCCAGATTCCAAAAAACCGGGCAACTAAAAAACTGTTTTAGCTGTAGGTACCTGGTCCAAATGGTCCCACCATCCAATTAGATCCAACTCTGACATCACTAATTACATATCATGCAATTGACTCTCAATCTCATTTTCCCTTCATCCTATAAAATAGTATTATTTGAAAACTACCAAAACTAAATAACTTAGCAAAATATTTGAAATACACATAAACTATTTGCCAGGACTAAAATTCCAATGCACAGTTTCTGTACATGAACTTACACTCAGTGTGGATGAACGGATGATGATGACTTACTGAATCACCCAAAAGGAAAAGTTCAAAAAGATTGCAATTCACCAATGGACAACAAATTTATATCCTACAGTAGACATGCATTTTTCATTCCCTTTAATTCATAATGTCAAGTAGATGTCTGATACCTTGGACAAAAATATATTGAGGTGCCCTTGATTTTAGAGGCATCAGTAGGGGTGTCCAGGGGGTCGGACCTCATTTGAATCAAAATCAATTTGAATGGGTTGGAAAGTCCAATAAGACATATTGAACACCAATAAGACATATGGAATTGGACCAGTCCAGACTTCAAGGTTCAAAAGTATTTATTGGATTGGACTGGACCTGCTCCATCTGTAATGGATTTATATTGGACTGGATCAGGTTGAACTGATATCTGGTCCATTGACAGAAGATAAGAGTAGGCGTGTCAATGGACCGGGTTTGGGTTGGACTCAATCTGAATTAAAACCAATTTGAACAGATTGTGTAGAGAGACTGGGCCAAATGGGCCCTAGCCCATTAGTGTCTTATTTTTTTAGCTCTTTCTTGTTATTTGTTCTTAATGGGCCTTTAATTCTTGTTTATGTTTTCTAAGTATGCTGATGAGGTGGACGGCCACTTAAGGGCAGACTTGTAAATTATGCAACTTAAGTAAGATTAGTAAAAAGAGGAGATTATCGAACTCCTTCTTTCTCCTTTCTTCTCCATTCTTCTTTTTCTTGCTGGCTTCTTCTTCTTCTCTACTTCTTTTACTATAATCTAAATTATTCTACCATTTTTTATTGGTCTGAACCACATCTTGGTATCAGAGCAGGTCTTCCTTCGCTTTTATCCTTTTTTCTTTTCTTTTCCCATACACTTTTTCTAATCAAAAGGTGAATGGAGAGATAAATTGCTGATCATTCAAAGAACTCGTTTGTCTAGTTGGTAGAGGGTTTGGAGAGTCAGAATCTGGCTATAGATTGCCAAGAAAGTGGGGCTGCATATTTTTTACCCAAAACCCTAGCCAACTAGAGAGTTTCCAATTACAGTTTAAAGAGACTATTTGGGTGTGGCGCTCAAGGCTTGGAGGGTTCCTTTTTATCTCCAAAAGTGGGCGGTTATAGTTGGAAGTGGTTTGGATAGCTCTGGTTGTGAGCGGCTACTTCTCTCTTTCTCCCCGAAGGCCAGGTATAGTGAAACCATAGTTTTGGGATTTTTAAGTACTGGACTGACCTCAGTTAGATCCTGGTGTTGGGGGTTGGTCCCATAGGTTCCATTTTGATAGGGGTGACTACAATCAAACTTGACAGGACAAACTACTTAGCTTGGGCACAATCTATAAAGATCCATGTCTGCAGTAGAGGTAAACAAGGGTTTCTTACGGGCCGTAAAGTGAAACCGGAAGAGACTGATCCCTGCATATGAGAAACGGATGCAGGATAACTACAAAGTTATTGGGTGGTTGGTAAATTCTATGCAGCCCCACATAAGTCAACACTATCTTTGGATGGCTTCAGCCAAGGAGATTTGGGATAGTGTTACAGAAACATACTCTCAAAAACTGAATATTGTAAGGGCCTACAAACTGAAGAATGATGTGAAAAATTTGAAACAGGGGGAGAAGAATGTAGCTGTCTACTAATCGATGTTGAAGTCACTATGGTAGGAGATTGATGTTATGGAAGCAGTTGTATGGGAAAGCACCAAAGATGCAAAAACTTTCAGGAAATTTGTGGAAAGAAATAGGGTGTTTGAATTCCTTACAGGACTTAATCCTGAATTTGATATTACGAGGCAGAATATTCTGGCCAAGGAGTGAAGAGAGCAGTGAAGAGAGCAGTGAAGGGGAGAAGAATGTAACACTTGCCCAGGCATACTCTATGGTGAGCAGTGAAGAGAGCAGACAACATGTATAACTACAGGCTCCACCACCTTTAGAACATTTTGCGCATGCTGGAATAAAACTAAAGGGGGTAAATGAGAAGAAAGAGGTGATATCTGAATATTGCAAGAAATTGAAACATACTAAGGATACTTGTTGAAACTTCATCCTGATCTTCTTCCAAAGAGATTTCAAAACAACAATTTTAAGAAAGGTGGTCAGTCTAGAAAGCCCAAGTATGCAAATGTTGCTACAACATCTGAAGGTGAAGAAAAATTTTTTGTTGAGCAATTGGCAGCAGTGAAGGCAGAGTTAGAGAAATATGGGAAGTTGATTATTCACTTGAAGACTACTGTTGCAGCTTCCTCCTCAGGCAACCCCTCTTCATCCGCTTTTGCCCATTCAAGTATTTGTGCTTCTGCAAATCATGCTACAACCTCACGCAAGGATTGAAATATCGATACAATACGTTTGATACAGGGCGTATCGTATCGGTATCGTTAGTGTCTGGCACAGGATACACTACGACTAGAGATGTATCCTGCCAATCGTGCGTATCGGGCCGACACGGGTGTGTATCGATTTGTATCGCATTGTATCAGCCGATACATATCGATACAGAACGATACGCTACCCACGAGACGTGAATGTGCATACTCTTCTAAAAAAGAAAGTTGGAAGGATTCGAACTCGCGTCAAGAGATGAGAGAGCTTAACATTCGCGCCTGCAAGCCACCACGCCACTCTGACTTTTGTGTTTATGGTAAATGAATATAGCTTTTATTTCTTTATTACTTAAATGCAATTCAAATAAATAATACATATTACAGTTAACTCAACTAAAAATTAAAAATGTAATATTTAAAATCAGCATTTTATAAAATTATAGAAATAAATAATATCTTAAATCCATATTTCTATCAAAATATTATTTGAATCTCAAAAAATTTATAAAAATATAATATTAATAGGAGAATAATTATTTTAATACTTAAAATTTATAAATTTGAACATGATATATATATATATTAATTTACAATTTTACATTACATAAAATCATATTTATTATTTAGAAAATAAAGAAATTGTTTAGAAAATATTTAAGAATATAATCTTAAATTGAACCTATCAAATCTACTAATCTACATTTATACCAAAAAAAGATTTTTAATTAGAAAATTATAGGAATCAAAATATAATAAAGGAATAATCATTTTAAAAGTCAAAAATTGTGAATTTGCATATGATATGTATCTTAGAAATTTTAATAGATTGGATATATTTTAAGTTGAGATTATACATTTTATAAATTATTAATGGATATTTTAATTTACATAGAGAATTTAATATTTGGTTGACATTTTTTGTTAATGTAATAAAGTAAAAATAGTAAAACCGAAAATAATTGATATAATAATTAAAATATAATAGGAAAATATGTTTTTCATTTTGGATTCTTGATTGATACATTATCAATAAAATTGTATGATATCTATGCATCATATTATATTAATTGTAATATATTTTTTTCATATACACCACTAAAATATACATTTTCTATGTATTTATACATTATTTATGATTATTTGACCTTAAATCTAATATTTAATGTATTATGAAATTTTTATGTGTACCCTAGTGTATCCATATTTTTCATCTGTATCCATGCGTTTCCAAAGCGTATCCGTATCCAAGTTGTCCGATACAATACTCGATACCAATACTTTAATCTTTGGCCTCAGGTAATCGTAGAATTCCTTGGATTATAGATTCTGGTGCATCAGACTATATGACTAGCATACCTAACCTTTTTTATTCATATCAGCTCCTCTCTAGTAGAGAGAAGATTTCTCTTGTCGATGGGTCTCTTGCTCCCATCTCTGGCAAGAGGGATATTAGAGCCTCTGATTCCCTTGTGTTATCCTCTATCCTTCATGTTCCTAAACTTAGCACTAACCTTTTATTTGTTAGTAGCTTAACAAAATCAATGAATTGCAGCATAACCTTCTTTCCTACTTATTGTGTTTTTTAGGACCTGAAATCTCAGAGGACGATTGGGAGTGGCCATGAGGCAAATAGGATATATTTGCTAGATGTCCCTGATCAAAGTCCTAGATCACCTAGTGGAGTAGCCTTGGAGTCTATTTCATCAGAGTTAGTTGATAGAGTCATGATATGTCATTTGAAATTTGGTCATTTGTCTTTTTCAGCTTTGAGTCATTTGTTTCTAGAAATGTATAAGGGAATATTCCTATTGAGTCTTCATTGTGAGTTATGTGAACTTGCAAAACATTGTAGACAATTTTTTTCAGTGAGTAATAAAAGATCAATTTCTCCTTTCCATATTGTGCACTCTGATGTGTAGGGGCTATATCATTTATTTGCTATGGGGAGGTTACAAATATTTCATCATTTTCATTGATGATTTCTCTTGTTACTCCTGGATTTACCTTATGAAATCCCCAGATAAAGTGTTAAATATTGTACAAAAATTTCATGAACTTATTCTTACCCAGTTTAACACTTGGATCAAAATATTTCAATCTGATAATGCAAAGGAATATTTTGAGAAGAGCCTTTCCTCCTATTTTGATACCTTGGGAGCTATTCATCAGAGTTCTTGTTCCTACACTCCACAACAAAATGGAGTGGCGGAAAGGAGGAACCAACATGTGGTTGAGGTTGCGAGGAGCCTCCTTTTTGCTTCTCATGTTCCTATTAAGTTTTGGGGGGATGCTGTCCTTACAGCTACATACTTGATAAACTAGATGCCTTCCCAGGTTCTGGGGTTTAAAACTCCATTTAGCCTCCTATTTCCAAATGAGGGTCTCTTCTCTCTTCCTCTCCGAGTGTTTGGGTGCACTTGCTATGTTCATGTTCACAGTCATCAAAGACATAAGTTTGAGCCTAAAGCACACAAGTGTGTCTTCTTGGGACATGCCTCCACACAAAAGGTGTATTGCTGTTTTGATCCGGTCCGTGGCACTCGCTTTGTTTCCAAAGATGTCACATTTGCAAAGTATGTTCCTTTCTTTGGTACTTCTCCTGAGGGGGAGCATTCAAAGGAGTTGTTTGCATTGTCATCGTCTATCCCTCTTCCAAATCCCATTGAATCTTCTATTGAGTCTCCTCCAATCAAGTCCTCTATTGGCTCTTCTTCTCATGTTCCTACTTCCCCTCCTCCTACTCATTCCTCCCACATTTTCTTCCCATCCTATTATCCAAAGGTGGTACTAGAGACAAAGAATCAGAGACATGCAAGTTGTTTCCACACCTTCAGATGAGCCTCTTGCACCTCCTGTCACTACTGAGGTAACAGGTCAACCCTCTTCTACCACTTCGGATACCTTCCCTGACCTTGATCTCCCTATTGCTCTCCGCAAAGGCAAGCAGAATTGTACAGCTCATTGTATTTCCAAACACCTATTAAACAGCCTTCTTTCCCCTTCCTACTATTCCTTCCTTGCCTCTACTTCCACACATGTGACTCCCAGATCTATCCCAGAGGCCTTATCCAAAACAGAATGGAGGGATGCTATGATGACTGAATTAGAGGCTTTGCATAAGAACAATACTTGGGAAATTGTGGATTTGCTTGAGAAAAAGGAACCAGTTGGCTGTAAATGGGTGTTCACTATTAAGTATCATTCAGATGGCACTATTGAGAGATTTAAGGCCCATCTGGTTGCTAAAGGATACACTCAGATGTATGGTATTGACTATTTGGAAACTTTTGCCCCAGTGGCCAAAATGACTTCAATTCAAGTTTTGATATCTTTAGCTACTACTTTTGATTGGTCACTTCATCAGTTCGATGTAAAAAAATGCTTTCTTGAATGGGAACCTACATGAAGAGGTCTATATGTCTTTATCTCCAGGGGTATATCTGAAGGAGATGCAAGGGAAGGTCTATAAACTGAAGAAGTCCCTTTATGGCCTTAAGCAATCTCCTAGAGCCTGGTTTGACAGATTCCAGGCTGCTCTTGTTACTTTTGGGTACACAAAGACTCAGTTGGATCACACCTTATTTATTAAGAGGAGAGATTCCTTAGTGACCCTTCTGATTGTCTATGTTGATGATATTGTGGTTACGGGTAATGATACTCAGGAAGTTGCTCGTCTCAAAAGCTTTCTTAACACTGAGTTTGAAATTAAAGACTTGGGAGAACTTAGATATTTCTTTTGAATTGAAGTTGACAGATCTAAGGATGGTATCTTCATTTCTCAATGGAACTATGTTCTTGATCTCCTTGCAGAGATTGGCAAACTAGGTGCTCGACCATCTTCTACTCCTATAGACCTAAATCATAAGTTATCAGCTACTAATGGTGAACTGTTGATTGATAGGGGAGTGTTCCAGAGACTGGTTGGGAAGTTACTATACCTTTGCATGACTCGATTAGATATTTCCTATGCAGTTAGTGTAATTAGCCAGTTCATGCATTCTCCTAGAGATACACATTTAGAAGTTGCTGAGAGGGTTCTTGCTATCTAAAAGGGACTCCAGGGAAAGGTGTCTTGTTTGCTAAGCATGGACACATGAAACTAGAAGCATACACTGATGCTGACTAGGCTAGATGCATTGATGATAGGAGGTCCACTTCAGGTTACTATGCTATGGTAGCAGGGAACATTGTATCATTGAGAAGTAAGAAACAGTTTGTAGTGGCTGGCTAGATCCTCAGCTGAAGCAGAGTACAGGGCAATGGCACATGGAGTTTCAGAACTTTTGTGGTTGAGATCACTTTTAGAAGAACTAGGTATAGACTGTGAGAAGCCAATGATGTTATATTGTGATAACCAGGCCGCCATCAACATTGCACATAGTCCTATTCAACATGATAGAACTAAGCACATAGAAATTGACAGGCACTTTATACAAGAGAGAGTTGCTTCAGGAGAAGTTTGTCTACCATTTGTAGGGGTGAGCAAAAAAAAACCGAAAAATTGATTAACCGAACCGATCGGTTCGGTTTCGGTTCGGTGTTTTGAAAAAACCAAAGGTACCGATTCGGTTTCAGTTAACCAATACAGAAAACCGATGGTTAACCAAACCGACCAGTATACATATATTTCTATATATTTTATATTTATTTATGTATATTATATCAATGATTTAAAAGGCGCGCCTAGGCGCACAGGCGAGGCGCATTTTGAAGTATGCGCCTCGCCCAGGTCCTAGGCACACCCCTTTCAAAAGCTTTTTTTTTAAGTCTAACGGCTGGGAGAAGCCCCCTATTTGCTAATGTTGTTCATTCATTCATTGCAATAAAATATCTTCTTAAAAGGCAATGAAAGTTATAAAATCATTATTTTTTATCTGAGAAATAAGAATTTCAAACCCTAACATAGACTTGTTCGGGCATGCCTCGAGGGGCATGGCACAAAGGCGACTCATAGAATCAAGAATGCAATATGTTTTACATCACATTAATTAATGCAATAAGGTAAAAAAGAGATTGTGGGTTTTACATGCTTGAAAATGCTTTATATGTTTTCTTTTATTTTTAAATTTTCATTTGAATACACTTTACATGTTATGTTTATGTATTTTAATTTTAGATAATAAGTTTTTTAAATCATTTATTTTAAAATTTAAGTTTATATTTTTTATTAACATTATGTTTAATATTTTTTGAATTCTTTGCATTTTTTGTGAATTTTGACTTTTTTTATTCTTTTTTGTAATTTTGTGCCTTTCTTAAAAAGGCACGTGCCTCGCCTTGCGCCTTGCGCCTCAGGCACAAATTGGCCCTTGCACTTTTTTTACGCCTTGCACTTTTAAAACACTGTATTATATATATTTTCTGTATTTTTTATATATTATAAATTAATAAATTTGCATTATATATAAATATATATTTATAAGATATGATATATTATTTATTATTTAAAATACAATATTTTATATATATTTATAATTTTTTATTATATTTTTATCTATATTTTTATAATATATATTGTAAAAATTAAAAAAAAACGAAAAAACAACAAACCAAACTGGTCAACTGGTTAACCGATAGGTTTTGGTTCGGTTTCGGTTACCGGTTTTCCAAAAACCGGTACTACCGGTTCAATTCGGTTTTGGTTACTAGTTTGCTTCTGAAGAACAGTTGGTTGATGTTTGACAAAAGGTGTTCCTAAAGGAAAGCCGGTTCACTTTATAAGCAAGTTGGGCATGATTGATATCTATGCTTAACTTGAGGGGGATTGTAGAGAGACTAAGCCGAATGGGCCCTAGCCCATTAGTGTCTTATTTTTTAGTTCTTTCTTGTTAGTTGTTCTTAATGGGCCTTTTTCTTTATGGGCCTTTAATTCTTGTTTATGTTTACTAAGTATGTTGATGAGTTGGACGCCCACTTAAGGGCAGATTTGTAAATTATGTAACTTAAGTAAGATTAATAAAAAGATTAGAGTGGGGGAAAGAGGAGATTATCGAATTCCTCCTCCTTTCTCCTTTCTTCTCCATTCTTACTTCTTCTCTATTTCTTTTACTATAATCTAAATTATTCTACTATTTGTTATTTGTCTGAATCACATCTGATTGGACAGTCCAAGAAGACATTGAACTGGACCATTACAGACTTAATGGTCCAAAGTACTTATTAGATTGGACTGGACCTGGTCCATCTGTAATGGACTCATTGGACCGCATCGGTTGGACCAATATCTGGTCGAAACTAAAACCAACATATCCTGAACCTCTTCCAGGAGAGATGCATTTATTTGACACCATATAGTCCACTGTTCTATAACACTTCCCCAAGAAACAAATCAAACAATCAATTTATTTTTCAAGTTTCCAACCAAATGATAGATTTATTTCTCACAAGAGACACCATGATAGGCACATGCCACATGGTGTAATGGATACTTACAAAAGAAAGTTTCAGAATGCAGTTTCAGTTCTATTCTGCAATCCTCTGGAAATAAAATAATTAAGAAGAAAGAACAAGAGTCTTTTTATTGAATTACATTTGAATTCATGAAAAAAAAAAAGAATAAACAAATGGTAAAAGAGGCTGAGGTTTTTAACCATGTCAACATTGGTGTGATTCTTTGAGTTTTAAGGAAAGCACCTTGACCCCTGGATGCATGAGTTTTAAGGCTCATGAACCCTCATTCTTTAGAAAAAAGAAAGAAGAAAAATTAATTATAACAAGAAAAGTAGAAAACCTATATAAAATAAGAAAAAAAAGATAGGAAGACAACCATAAATAAAGAAAAGACAAATTATTTGACCATCACATTTAATAAAAAGAAAAATTGTGCCTCAAAAGATATTTACTTCTTATATATTTATGTTGAAAGCAATGCAGTCAAATCATCAATTTATATCAAATGATAATAGAAAATATAGATTCCCTTTCCAAAAATAATAAAAGAAGTCAACTTTGACTAATGTTGAGCCTAGTTTCATGGCATTGAGGTCTAAGACTCTAATATTGAGCTAGCTTCAACACTTGGGCCCATTTGGGAGGGCTGAGCTAAAGACTCCACTAAGGTGGTTCAGCTGCTTTGAAGGCTCTGGATAATCTATTGCAAGAGGCTGATGCTGACAGCCCTTACAATGACTGATGGACAGCCACTTTAGGCTCTCTGGATTTTTCACCAAACATAACTTATAGATGTGTGGATCTCACCTTGAAAAGCCAGAAGTGGTTGTGCCTCAGCCCTCCCAAACAGGCACTTATACCTTGAGGCAGTATCACAAAACCCAGACCAGCCAGCTAGCTTTCAATCAAATGGATCAACCTGGTTAACCTGCCATCTAGAACAAACTTTTGTGGGGAAAAACACACTACATGTACATATGTATGTTTTAGCTGAGTAGATTTCTATTGTTTCTATACTTGTGCCTCTACCATTTTCCTCTCCATATTACTCACACTAACAAATCTCTATACACATAATAGGTTTTGATGATAAAAGTATACATATAATAGCTTTTATATAAAATTGCCAAGCCCAGTCTGTCCCAGACCTGGTTTTTTTATGGTTAGTTGGTAATGTAAACATGTCAAGACTGTCCTGAACAGGCTGGCTCAGACAACACTGACCTAATTGTATGATGCTCCATATTTATCAATCAAAACAGCCAACTAGAAAGGCAAGGGTATAAAGATCATGCAAATAGCTAATTCCTATTAGAATGGAAAAGAAAAAATTACCTTGACAACTGTCTGGCTAAACCAGGTTATGAGACCATATTTGTTGAGATAGCCTGCCATTGCAATAAGTGCAGCAAACCATGTCAGGGTGTCCCAGGCAACTGCTTCCGCTAAGCATTCCTTCCATGTCACAACCCCAGTTATGAGGAGGACAGACAACCCAAGAATAGCAGCAGTTACAGCATCTACATTCAACTTGCTTCCAAATATCCAGAGCCCCACCTAGATAAGGAAACTCATATCAGCAGGGAGTTATTAACATCTGCTACCAATTAAAGCTTTGTGCATGCATGCATTAACTGAGCTTTATCATAATGCTACAATGGTGTTGAGACTGTGGGTCTGGTGGATCCTTCAGAAACAATGAGATTCAAGGGCAGAAATAAAATACAAACAGAGGAACTAAACTAGGTGCCAAGCAAACTTTCCATAAAAAACTCAAAAAACAGATGATCATTTGCACAAGTATAACAACTCAAATGTACATTGTACCATTGCACTGAATAATGGGTCCAACAGTGCACAAGGTCTCATTGAAACCCAGGATTTAGGCCTTTATGGCTTTACCTGCTTATGCTGCACCTTCCTATGTTACATTCCAAATGGGTCCTTGCCCATGTCAAACACTTCAGTATTTAGTGTAAATTCTGTGTACAGTACCTTGTCCTTGCCATGTTTGTGTAACAAACTCCTGAGGCATAAACAATTAATACCTTTCTAACTCTAATTCCAAGTTTTTTTTTTGCTTGTTTGTTTGTGTGTGTGTGTGGATATGCAACTTTGAAGATTCTAAGCTAAAGCATCACTCAATGCTTTGAAAGGTGGCACATAATTGCTCAATGGTGGCAGAATGGGTTCTTTGTCATCCAGAATTCCAAGATATAAACAAATGGGGTCTTCAGTCAGATTGTTGGCTATAAGAGTCCAAGTTGGGAAATGGGTGGCTGTTTTTTGTTTTTGGGTTATGTTGCTTTGGGTCGATGAATGTTTTGATTATAGTCTCTTCACTGGAATTGTAATCTCCTTTCCCTTTTAGTGGAACTTCTTTCTTTACTAACAAAAAAGTGCTTTGAAAGGCTTAGAGCTAAGGCAAGATGTTGGACCTAAGAAACACATTAGGTGCAATCTTGTGTTAACCCATTAAACAAAACATGTGAGAACAGAATTTGCCAAAAAGAGAAAAACAAATGTTATATGAAAGATTAACCTACAATTGTAAATAGAAGTCAAGAGAAAGAAAAAGGAATTACAAAGTTAAGATTCACATTTTAGTTAATATTCATTGGACGTATGCTTGGAGGCTTGAGCCTCTTATGCTGAACCGAAAGACCCTCTTGAGCCTCATGCCAAGGCATAAGCAGACATCTACATTTGAAAATACTAACAAGTAAAATTATCAATTACATTCAACAAGATATCCCCTTAATTTGATAAGATTTATAACATTGGGTCCAAGTTAAAGAATCATAGAATCAATTGATTTAATAAAACCTCTCTGGCAATACCAGGTCAATGAAGAAGAACGTTAATCGTGAACATAAAGAAATCGGCATTTCAGCATTCATAATGAAGTAAAGAACATGGAATTAGAAGTATGTGAAAGTACTATACCGTCAAAACTAGGGTAGCTGCCATTATAATCTCATTTTTGGTCATCGATCCCATCTTCTCTAATTTCTCCCTTGCTAGCTTCGGTGCATCTGGGCTGCTCTTCACCGTTGGCGGATAAATTATATACAGAAGTAACGGGACAACAAGTAATGAAATCAAACCAGGCACAATTGCAGCCTTGGCCCAATCAGTCCACCCAATAGTCTGCTTTATCGTATTATAGGTTAGATTTGCACTCAATGGATTTGCCGCCATGGCAGTGAGAAACATTGAAGACGAAATCACTGAGGTCTGGAAGCAAGTAAGCATCAACCACGCCCCCAACTTCTTTTCAGTCCCATCGCCAGCATTACTACCGCAAGCGACACAAAGGGATTTAACCAATGGGAGAAAAATTCCACCCGCTCTAGCAGACACAGAGGGAATAGCGGGTGCAAGGAGCGCCTCGCTGAATACCAAGCTGTAACCTAAGCCTAAAGACGAGCTACCAAACAGAGACACAAATTGGTAAGCAATACGATTACCAAGTCCAGTCTTTATAAATCCTCGAGCAAAGAAGAAAGCAAGAGCAATAAGCCATGGGATCGGATCACCGAAGGCGGAGAATGCAGCGGCGAAGGTTAGTGTTTTAGTGAGAACAGAGGCTCCCAATCCCATCAAAGCAACCGCGCCAAGAGGCAGGGGTTGCGTGATAATTCCCACTATAGTAGCAAGGAAGATAGCAAGCAATTGCCAAGCATTTTTCGTCACACCGGATGGAACAGGAAGAAACCACAGTATAACTCCTGTCGCAATTGAAGCCATTAATGGCTTCAAAGCCGCACCTTGCCATGGCTGAGAAGAAGGCGCTACCGGAGCAGCAGAAGCAGCTGAAGCTCGAACAGTGAATTTCCGGTTCGAGAGCGAGCGAGCACAATTGGAAAGATTCAGAGAGAAACTCGATGGTAAGGTACCGAGGAAAGGTTTATTCAACGAATTCGAACGCGAAGAAGCTCGATTTTGATTAGAGAGAAGATCGGATCTGGTCGTGGATTTGAGATTTAGCGATGGAGACTTCGCAGAGCGAGATCTGCAGCTCGGAAGGGAGCGAAATCCCAAGTTGCAGGAAGACGTAAGCGCGAGGGACGCCATTACTGGCGCAACTCAAAGCTCCAGAGGTCACAAAAGCATTGAAGATTGAGGGAGAAACGGAGAAGAGGAGATTCGAAGGGTATTTATAAGAACACGAAGCATGACCTTTCTTGACCGTCAGATCTTGATCGTACGGTCTTCATGGTGTTGAGAATATACTCTTTTCTTATTTCTAGTTAAGTCCGTCGGGGGTCCCAAAATGTCCGAATCCGACCCTCACATTTGCGCCGATTTATATGGGGTCATGTTCGAAGAGGATAAACTTGTCCAACTATCGAAATCTGAAGCAGAGGTCAAATCATCCTCGAACGATCAATTGGTCAAATAATGGGAGAGAGAAATCTGAACCCATCAGAGAGGACGGAATTACGAAAATACCATTAAAGTATCGCAGCCACAAAAGACAAAACCTCTTCGGATACCCAAAACAACAGCGTAAGGACGAGGAGGTTCCAGCAATGAAGTTTGTATGGAGAAGACACGTGGCGCGCGGACCAAGCTATTCCCTGGTTTTACCTCTTTTCACTGGCCCAAGAGTCAAGGTTGAGGAGGGTCCAGTTAAGGGCCCGTTTGTATGTGAAATCATTTACAAAAAATGCGTTAACTATTACAAACTGAGGTAATTTGCTTTCTATTAACGCTAATAGTTTTTTTAAGCAACCAATTTAACTAGTTATTGGGCATTTTTAATTTTTTTATGCGGTTGGCGTGGGCAGTGGATGCATTAAGATGGGCGCTCTCAGTTTTTTTATTCTTTTTTTAATAACAACTCTAAGCTTAATAACTATTAATAATTAATTGAAAATAGGAATCCCCATCAAAGTTCTAATAGTTTATAAATTACTAGAATGTTTCATTGACTTGTTTATTTTATTTGAATAGAATTAATATTGCATGTTGTTGCTAAATTACATAATACACTATATATATAATATTAAAAGAAATTTATAGAACTAAAACAAGTTGACTTTGGAACCATGGAAAAATGGAGAGTTTTATAACAATGTAAGAAAGAGTGAAACTCTAGTTCTTGAAATATAAATACCATTTTGGTGGGTTAGGTAATTATAAATTTTTCAACAGAAAAAGAGGTGTCAAATCTTTAGATGTCTACATCCCCCTTAGCATCATAATCCAGCAGTTTGCATAATCATCATCCATGTTCTGAGTTGGTGGTTTCAAAAGTGATGGTTTTGAAGAAGAATTGAAATTTTGATTCTTCAATCCAAGGTTAAAAATACGTTCAATACGCCGGTATGGGCGTATCGGATGAATCAATACAGTTTTTGGTATTTTTTTTTTTTTTAGTTTTTTCGCAACTGGTTCAGGGGAGTCGGTTTAAGCCTCCTCCACACCCTAAATTGGTCAGACCCCCAATACATCCACTGTAGGGGCGTATTGGAGGGGTCTCAGAACAATACGTGTCAATACTTTGAACCTTAATTCAATCTTAATTTAGTTCAACTTATTTACAAATATAATAATAAGAGTGAGGTGGCATTTGGAACGATGCCTAATATCTGAAAAATCTTAGAAGATGAATCTCATTTTGTAACCATATCTCTAAAAACTGATAATAGGTGGTTCGGTTGGTATATAAACTGGGTAGTCCCAGAATGGATGCGGTTTCGAGTCTCGCTGTGAGCTCCCACCATCATTTGGAGAAGTGTTATTAGCTAGTTGCTAGAAAAGTGTTGTATTGTGCTAAGAAAAATGAATTATGGCCCATATGGGGGCAAAAGGCGTGTGTTTTAATACCAAAAAAAAAAAAAAACTGATAATAGGTTCTATTTAGGTTGTATTTGGTACCATTAACACTTCAACTTGCAACATTTTGAATTGGTAAATACAAATTTTATAAGAATATATTTTTTTCTACCACAAATGTTTCAAGAAACATCAAATTTGGTGTTTTTACTATAAATGCCAATACCAAACCTAATATCTATATTTTTTCTAGTGGAAGTGGTTATGTGATGTGATATGGCAAGATGATTTCTCAAAAATTTGTTTTGACCAACCTAAAATGTTGCAAATAAAAGTGGCAATTGTAACAAACATAACCTTAGTAAAAGGTGGGCCATGCAAGTAAGGGTGTCAAAGGAATAGTTTTGGATTGGACCCCATCCAATCCAAAATCAATTTGGACAGATTTATCGGACCAATAAGACATATTGGATTGGACCAATATGAGTCCAAAATATCTATTAGATTGGATTGGACCTGGTCCATCCATAACAAATTTATATTGGATTGGGTTGGATTAAGCCAATATCTGGTCCATTGATATAAGATAAGAATATGTGTGTCAATAGACTGGGTTTGGGTTGAAACCAATCTAAATCAAAATGAATTTGAACAGATTGGATGGTCCAGACATTGAATTGGACCAGTCCAAATTGGTCCAAAACATTCAATGGATTGGATTGGACCTGCTCCATTTATAATGGACTCACATTGGACTAATGTGAACCAGAAATTTCCAAATGATTCATAATAACTAAATGCCCTTTTTTAAAATCAAAGAAGCAGATTTACTATTTTCAAATATTAAATACCCATAAAAAGAGCTTTTCTATTTTTCATGTATCAGACTTCAGTTGTATGAAAAGACATGAATAAGACTTAATTTTAGTTCAAGTTCTTCATATTACTAGTTTTTCTTTTGGTAAAAATTATTACTTGTATTTTCCTATTCAGATTTGGGTTGATCCAAGTTAACATTATGCTTATATAACAGATGATGAGTAAGTGATTAATCACTTTTTGATGAACAACTTTCCATAAACCCATTGCCGAACCAAACGTCACCTAAGGGTCTATCTTCTATAGTTCTATTCAAGGGAGATAGGATTTAGTATCAATAAGTAGAAACCCTTCAATCCCATCAACTAATTAATTTGCTTTTCTAATTCATGATCTTCGCAAGAAGGTTGCTGTATAAGTCCAATGTGTTTGATTAATTTGTTTAATTTCCAATATAGTGCATGTATCTAAGATTGAAAATTACTGGAGAGTTCAAAGAGGAAAAAAATAAGAATTGATAGAAATAGAGAATGATAGAAAAACTTTATACATCCAAACAGGACCTAATCAATAGCATCGACAGAAAGAGGCATAATCTTGATGCTTGAATCCTTCTATTTGTCGCAACTCTTGATTCTTGAATCATTATATTTGTCGTGACACTTGTTCATGAAATTGTGGATGATGAGCGTTGAGAGCGATTGTGGATGTTGTAGCTCCCCTACTTTTCTCTCATCAGGAAATAAGAACAAGTACTTAAGTGTGTTGGTTTGTCGTAATCAAGCAAGAACTAATACAAATTCTGCACTTTCCAAATGATTCGACGTAAAAATTTGGATTCATTTGCGACCAACCAGCAGCAGGCCCAGAATTACGCAAGCTCAAGCTGATCTTGGAGTATCCAAGACTTCAGCCCTAAAGCCAAACCGTGATGTGCTCAAGACTGAATTCCCATGCCCAGTATTAAGCCCATAAATTAAAGCCCAATATAAAAAAGCTTGAGTCGGGTCAAGCCCAGTTTGGTGATTCATTTTTTTTTCCTTCGCTTCTTTTCCATATCGAGTCTGTGACAAGTGCTGCGTATTGACATGTGTATTTTCATACATATGAGTGCTGCATATTTGACTAAATTTGGGGTCTCCTTTATTCGCGGTCAGAATTGGGATTGAAATCCACCTGTTTGGTTCAGATGGGAATCGAATTCCACAAGAGGGTTGGCATCAAGTAAAGAGAAATAATGTTTGGGGTTTTAAGTTATTTGTCTTTTTCAGCATTTTGAAATAAGGTCCCATTTAGTTCACAGGAATAAGGGTTTGGAATCAGAATCAGAATAGGTTATTCTGATTCCAATTATTTGGTTGGGTGGAATCGGAATCCCATTCTCATTTCTACTGGAATGGCATTTTCACACTTGAGAGAATGATCATTCCCTGCCCCTTCCTTGGGAATTAAATCTCATTCCTGTTTATTCCAATTCTCATTCTCATTCCTGTCTGAACCAAACAGACTATGAAAATATAGACCATTCCGATTTCGACTTTGATTTGATTCCGATTCCAACTGTGAACCCAACAGACCCTAAGATTTCGATTCAAATGGATGAATGCTGTTCCACCAAAATAAGGAATCAGAATCCTATTCTTCCCAATCAAATGGCTAAAATTGTAATAGGCTTAGGTTTGCTTAGGTTTACAGCATTTTTAATTACTTAAGGTAACTTGGACAACAAACGATTACAATACAGAAATAGAAATGTCTTTCTCTTATCTGCATCCAATTTTTGTAAGGATGAGAATAGGGGTGACAATGGGCCAGTTTTGGATTGGACCCCATCCAAACCAAAATTAATTTGGACGGATTGGACGGACCAACAAGACATAGTGAATTGGACCAGTCCAGACTTAATGGTTTAAAGTATATTTATTGGATTGGATTGGACCTGATCCATCTATAATGATTTGGATTGGATAAGAATATAGGTGTCAATGGACCAAGTTTGAATTAGAATTAATCTAAATTAAAACAAATTTGAACAGATTAGATAATCCAAAATAGTCAAAAATATTCATTGATTTGGATTGGACCTGGTCCATTTGTAATGGACTTACATTAGACTGCATCAGATTGGACCAAATCCAATCCAATTAACACCCCTAGATGAGAACTCGCAAATATGGGCAGACAAACCAGATCCATATATGAACATGAATTGGATCTACAGTTCTGAATGAGTGGTACTTCATATAACCTTTATAAATAAATGGGCTGCATCACATAAGGTGGGGCCTTTTAAGTCTTTAACCACTAGATTGCTGTTATAGGGGAAATTTTTAGAGAGAGAAGGTAGATGAATTTCCTAAAACTTATAGCCCTTAAAAGATCATAGTTTGATTTTTAAGTTCTATCAAAGAACTTATAGTAAAATAATGGAAGTACATATTCATATGCCTTGTTTTTTTATTTTTTTTTGCTTTCGAAATTTTCATCTCATGTGTATATGTTTCATTCGTTGAGAAAAAGAAAAAAAGAAGAAATCAAGAATCATGAATAAGAAGTGATACTGCAGCTGCTATTGTACGCTTGGGTGTGGTGTAGGGTATCGTATGCACCATCTAGGAATAGCAGGCACTCAGCATGGTGATGGAAGGTGGGCCTAATGAGGTTCCAAACGACTTGGAAACTTGAAGAGAGCCTCATGGTGATGAGCAGCGGCAGTCCCTTTCCTGATTCAAGCATGTCCTGCATGCTACGCCCAGCTCCATACATCGCCTTGTTCTTTGTTCCCACATACAGTTGGAACGTTGTGGAAGCATCTGTCTCAGCATATAATTTTGGACCCTACAATTAAAATCGATAACCAATTATCCACCATTTTAGGGTTACACATGTTCTTATAGGCTGTTTTTTGTATCATAGGATTGTTCAACCTAAAAACTTAAGGGTCCATTTGGTTTGCAGTTGAAATCGGAATCAGAACTAAAATTCTTTGAAATCAAAATTGGAATGGTTTATTCCCATAGTCAATTTGGTTCAGACAGGAATGAGAATGAAAATTGGAATCAGTAGGAATAAAATTTCATTCTCAAAGGAGGGGCAGGGAATGGCCATTCCCTCAAACGGGAGAATGCCATTCTAGCAGGAATGGGAATGAGATTCTGATTCTGCCCAACTAAACAGTTGGAATCAGAATAGCCCATTACAATTCCGATTCCAGACCCCTATTCCTGCGAACCAAATGGGGCTTAAATTGTTAGGTGAAGTTTCCGAATAGTTTTTTTTTTTTTAATTTTCTAGTATGCCCCCTTATGTGAAAATCCATTGGGCTTGAAGCATGGACAAGTATAGCCCACCTCATCTCTTCTATTAAGATTTAATTAATTATGATGGGGGCAACGAGTATTAACACTAAACTGCTTGGTCAAACAGGCTCTAATACCATATCATGATAGAGCTGCAATTTGAGATGGGTTAGGTAAAATCCAGCCCGAAAAAAGTAAGGTTGGATTAAAGATCGAGTTAGGGTTAGGATTGAAAAATATGAACCCAAATTAACTTTGAGTTGGATTAGGGTTGAGGCCTTGACCAACTTGAACCAATGTGAACCCGATATAACTTCATATTTGCATGTATAGATATCATACTAGTATGTATTTATGCATGTAAGTATTCACGTGTATACACGGTTACTATTCATGCATGCATGCATATGGAACAATGCATCTATAAATGTATACTTCTATATATTTATGTACTTTTTTTCACTACAATTATTTATGTATTTATATATATAATATATATTTATATATCTATACATATATGCGTGTTTATTGTATGTTAAAAATCTTAAATTTAAAGGCAATCTTTTTTTCTAGAACATGACAACAATATTCTTCTAGAATTAGGAAATAAGTACATTTGGTAAAAAGATGTAGAGAACTCAGGCCAACCCAAGACTAACCCGAACCCAACCTAACCCAGCACCACTTCCACCCCTATATCATGGAACCGTTAAATATATATAAAAGCTTAAGCTGTTTGCTAAGTTCTCCGAATAAGTTTTTATTCCCTAACATTTTGGTTCAAGGAAAATTAGTGAATTTTCATAAGAAAACAAATTATATTTTTAATTTTGTTAGAGGGAATAGTCATTTTCACCGTCAGTTTTACATGCAACCAAACACTAAAAAATAGCAAATAGCAACTTTTGAGTTTTAAGAGAATCATTGTTTAGCTATCATGTCGAGTACCGACCTTTTTTTTATCCAAGAGCCAGACCCCTGGGTTGCTTCAGCCCCAGAGTACATCAAAACCAGATTTAACCATCAGACTGATCAATCTGATCACCATTGAACCACGTAACAGGTAAATCTCTGCTTTTAGATTAATTTCTGATCAAATGCTGGTTGATCATGCTACAGTAGGGCCAGCTTTAGAGGAGGCTATTGATGGGTTAATTTGTATAATTATTAGTTTATTACTGATGACATGGTCCAGTGAAAAAGGTAAAGAGCATTGTAGAGATGTACCTCTGAACTTGCAATGAGAAGGTGGCCAAATGACATTTCCATGGTCGGAGGGCGAATGTGAAGTCTGAATAGCTTAGATCTGTTGTCGATGCTTAGATCCATCGAACAGTTGCAGGTGAGGATCTTGGTTGTAACACCCGAGTTATCAACTCCTTCTCCTAGTCCAAACTGGCGAATCCCCGCCATCTGCAACAGTAGATTACTTCACAATCAAACAGCTAGCAGAAGTGAGCAATCTGCACCCAAGTATGAATCGTTGGAAGCTGCAAAGTAATACCCACCTGGTTTTTCTTTTACAGCAATCGATCAGAATATAAAACCAGTACTACTATATATGAATTCTGAACTGAGAAAATGGATACCTTGACAGACATTTTTGGCGGAGAAGGCTTAGTTGCTATGAAGAAAACAAGCAATGCAGCTCCGAAGCTCACCAAAATCCTCCAGCTGATCTGAATAGCAATCCAAGCACAGGAAGAAGAAGTACTAAAAGAGAAGTACTTCCAACACCCACGTTTCCTTTTGTCCTGGTGACCAAAATAATCACGGTTCCTATCGTCATCTTCCACTCCATCAGCACAAATAATTGGACGGGTCTCGCCATTCTCTGTGCCAGTTTCATGACTCTGAAGGTCATAGGCCATCTTCTTCTCATGGAGGAAGGAATTGGTAGAGCCACGAGAAGACGAGTAGCGAGAGAGCGTAAATCGAGCGACTTCTTGGTTTGTGTTTGTGGGGTTGGTAATGAAGCTTTCCGATCGAAATGGAGAAAGAAATGCAGACTCAGGGTTCCGGCATTCACTGCTGTTGGCGTGAGAGACACTTGATGGACTCTGGACGTAGTAAACTGCACATGGGTAACTACTGAACAAAGCTTCTGGGTCTTCTCCGTCAATTCTGTGATGGTTTGCCATCTTGATGCACAGAGAGGGAGAGAGAAAAGATGGGCTTGTTGGATTCGATGCAAAGGAGCCTTTGAAGGGTTTTTAACTGCAAAGGAGACGTTGGAGGTTGGCTTTCTGGCTAGCTGGAAGATGGCTTGGCATGGAGTTGGTAGTTAGTACTCAGTAGCTTCTGTGTGGCTTCTTCTTAGACTACCATGCTGCACTCCTTTAATACATAACTGATCTAAGACTAAGAACTCTGTGGAGATGGAGATGAACTTTTAGACTTTTAAAGCCCATAGCCAACTCTCTGAGAAATGAAAGAGAAGCAGTGATCGAACTGTCAAGATTGTTTAATTAGTGTGCTTTGTATACGGCCCACCCACTGACTGAACAGATTGGTTTGTTATGGGGCCACGTACAGCCTATTAATTTCTAATAACTCTGTGCCTTCTGTAACCGAGTCAGGAGCCACACTCAGCCGGAGCCGCATGCCAAATTGTTCAGCCAAGCTCAAAACAAAATATGGTGTTGGCCCGAATTTCGTGGGGGGAGTCTCCTCCCAGATTTACTTTACACCGAATTGTTTCTCTTTTCACGACTGAAGAATGATGGCAAAGTTAGCATGCTTTGCACTAACTTAACTTTTTTTAATTTGGAAAAGAACGGAACAAGGTGAACAGTGAGCCCCTTGTCCTTTTGGAAAATTTAATATTCTGTATCTTAGAGACTATCCATGCTAGCTAGTCTCCAAAGCCACTATTAGGGAGAGTATAATTAGTAATCAATTCCTTACTATTTATTAAAGGGGGACAACAGGGAAGTGGCTATACTTGAATTTTCTTCCTTTGGAAGAGTTGATGGATTGATGTTTAAGGGTTTCATTTATAGTAATGATTTGGAGTGAGGATGAGGGGATTGAGATATGAATTTATCTTGGTGTTATAGTTCCCTAGCTTTTCTTTGCTTGTTCAAGAATTTATCTTGTAACACAACTGGGCCCCCCTATCAAAAGTTCCAAGAAAGGAGATTTTCCTAGAGTGTTGAGGGGTTCCTTTTGTCCCATACTTGCTCCATTTTTCCTTCCTTTGTCAGGGAGGTGGAATCATCCCGTAAGTTGAGAATTTGAACTCTTAGCTAGAGTCTAGGATTGACAATTCTTGGCTAGACCTGTCCATCATCTTCTCATACTATTCCGGTTTAAATTCATTTTTCTTTTTGTCTTAAATTTGTCTTTTTTTTGGGGTGGGCTATTATTGCATGCTATCCTAACCTACTTTTGAATCCAATCTCCTTCAGGAAGCTCAAATGAAGTCTCTCCGAAGGCACCCATTTTGTTTCCTGGTCATGGCTTGTTATTCCTAAAACTCCCAGTTTATATTCAGGTTGGAATTTGGTGGGGCGCCATCAATATGTAGGATCTGACTCAGTTCATGATCTGTCAGAATCAGGCTCAAAATGAATCAATGCGATAGTGGTCTTCAAACAAGAGTCGACCCAGAGAAATTCTTTCAATCAGAAGTATTTCTGATCATGATGCTCGGAGCTACAGAGATGGATTGGATTGGCAAAAAAACTTGAACATTTGTAAGGAGCACCTTAAAATTTCATGTTCATGGTCATTTCTTGGAGAAATAATGGTAAAAGAAAGGCAAGGATCATGGTCATTGCCTTGTGGGGCGTATGATTGACATTTATATACAGAAATAATGTCTTTCACCAAAGGTCATCATGAATAATTACAGTCCAACGAAAGAAAGAAAAGAAGAGAGAGAGAGAGAGAGAGATTTCAGTGAAGCTTCCTTTAGTAGCTTCTTCAAAGGGGCTCAGTGAAAGCACCTAAATCAAAGCTTTAGCCTTCCCAAATGGGCCCTAAATAATAACACCAAAGCCCTGAAAAGCTTTTAGTATTTGTCCTTTTTAGACTTCTTTATATCAACTTGAATTGCCTTCATGGCTATGGCAAGGCTTTCATGTCTACTTTGGGATGTCTGGATGCACAAAAGGGCAAAGGCATACTTCTTATGTCTGGTGTTATTTATATTTTATATTAACTACTTCCTGAAAATGGTAGTTATTTTTTATTTTATCTTTTTATATTTTGGACAATAATTCAGTAAAACAGACACAAAGACATATAACTAAAGTATATTTTACATGAACTAGACTATTTCATTCTTGCCAAGTCTATATCAATAAATGTCAAAATCAACTCCTTAATTTGGTTTTGCTAGTCAAACCAGAGTACTTTTTTTCTTTTATTATTGTTATTATTATTTTTTTGGAACTACAACGCTTTCCTCCATTTTTCTTTTCTTGTTGATTGCTTGATCCTTTGTTCTCTTCAAAAAGATTGTATCTCTAATATTTTAACCTTGTTATGTAGTTTATACCTCTGTAATATGGTTCTATTGCAAAACACCTACACATTTGTCAAATTTCCAGAACTTTGAATATTCTATGTAGTTGCAAGTTTTTCAAACAGAAAAAGGGCAGTTATTGCACATACCATGTGCAGTGGACTGATCAAAGTTATTGCACATAAATGAAATCTTGTAGTTTTTGCAGTCAAACAAATTCCTTTGCCAAGTACAGGACGTGATCTCTTGTAACTGTATGGCTTTTCATGGATAGCAAATATTGATTCTTGTCAAGGATCTGAATTTTCACATTGACTTGCGAACTTATGGATGTTAAACTTTTGTCCATTATCAAGAGAAATTAGACAATCACACGAGGATAGAAGATTTTGTGCTATTACTGATTTTCTTTCCTGGCTATTTGGAAAAATGAATCAAACAAACAAAATCTCTTACAATACAACTACCAATAATCGCCGCATGAGCATGTACCGTCCTCAAACCGATGGAACCTGTTGTTATCCCTCACAATGATAGTTCTTCCAGTACACTTGGATATAAATTTAACTGCAGTGTGGCAATCACCACAGACACGCAAATTTTTCATGATCCGAATTGGCCTTTCAGGTGGGAAGGTGACGAGTCCAAATGCTATTGCTAACCTCTCACTATGATACCCAATTGCCTGCTTCTTCTCTTCACCATCCACTTCACGTAAAACAAAACTGGTATCAGCAACATAACCAGCTTTCTCCATTTCCTCCTTCAGTTCATCCAATTTTTGATATATTTCCTTTGATTTCGAGTGCGATCTATCCCCTGCTGCAAAAGTGTGCACTCGATTCCCTTCTTCAACCCAACTCAATCCAGTTTCCTTTTTCATCCCTCGGTCTCTCAGCATCTTCCTTGCCATGGCTGCCTCCTCCCATTTCCCTGCAGCAGCATACGCATTTGATAACAAAACATGTAACCCAGGGCTCACAGGACCCAACTCAAAAACTCTGTCTGCTGCAAAGGCTGCCAATTCTGTGTTCCCATGGATCCTACACCCAGTTAACAAAGCTCCCCAGATTGACTCTGTTGGTTCAATTGGCATTTCCTTGATAACTGAGAGTGCTTCCTGTAATTTTCCTGCACGACCAAGTACGTCCACCAGGGAAGCATAGTGCTGCGCTCCTGGTTCAATTCCATACTCCCTCATCAGATGAAAGTAGAATTGGCCCTTTTCCACTAGTCCTGCATGGCTACAAGCATACAGAACACACAAGAAAGTGATGAAGTTTGGCCGAATCCCATCATTCTCCATCTGGTTGAACAACTGGAATGTCTTTTGAGTATGTGAATGTTGTGCACATGCAATCAGCATTGAGTTCCACATGCCAAGATTTTTAATGGGTACCTCATCAAACACCCGGAAAGCTCCTTCTATAACGCCACACTTGGAGTACAATGATATCAAAGAGCTTCCGACAAAGCTTGATGAATCGAAGCTCGTTTTTAAGCATAGTCCATGAATCTGCCTTCCCAATTCAAGGAGTGTCGAATTTCCACAAACCCGAATAACACTAGAAAAGGTAAAATCATTAACATCTAAATCCTCCATCAGAGCTTGTTTAAAGAGCCTTAAAGCCTCCTCGTCTTCACCCAATTGAGTATACCCATATATCATTCCACTCCAAGAAACAACATTCTTGTCCGGCATTTCATCAAACATCCGACGAGCATCTTTGATTTCCCCACATTTTGCATACATATCAACCATCGAGCTACCCACAAATACATCAGAATCATATCCCGTTTTCACTACGAGGGAATGCACGGACTGCCCGATATCATATCTCGACAGAACTGCGCACGATTTTGTCGCGCTAGGAAAGATATGATCATCAGGTCGAATTCCATAGTCGAGCATTTCGCGAAACAGCTCAAGAGATAATAAGGGAAGCTCATTCTGAGCAAAAGTGGAGATGATAGAGCTCCAAGTCGTAGACGACTTATGTGGACTTTCATCGAAAACCTGGCGGGAATCATGAGGCCGTTGGCATTTTGAATAGAAATTGATGAGGTGGTTAGAGATTAGAGCGATGGTCTGTAACCCAGACTTGATGACATGAGCATGGAGCTGCTGGCCCTTAGAGAGGGACCTGGAGCGGGTGAGGGAGACCAGAAGGGTGCATATATCTCGAAAATGTTGTTCGAAACTGGCTGGTCTTGGCGGGTTTGCTGAGGTTATCGTGAGATTGGTAGTTGTAGTATTTGAAACTGAGTTATGGGTTGGAGATTGAAGCGATCTTCTGGGGATTTGAAGGAGCATCAGAGCTTAGAAATTCTTGATTTGAAGCTTGGAAACATGCTTTAAAAAACTCTAAACAATGAATACAACCTCAAACTCTCTTGGAGCCGCCTCCTATACCTATTTGAAAAGGAGAACTCCTTGACTTGGGTTTATAATGGGCCACTGGGGCCCAATGAGATTCATTCTCACCCATAATCCACAGAATTTTGACAAATCATTCACCCAGATGGTGGTGGATATTATCGAGGAATTATTGGCTCTACCTGAGATTAGGATTTAAAGTTTTAGGGTTGTAAGGTTTAAAATTTAAGATTTAATTTCTAAAAGAATTATCCCAGAATGTAAAATGTAAGAAAAGATTTCTATATAACCATTTCTTCAACCTCTCTAACTCTAAACTCCTTCCCCCTCCCAAAATGGTACATAAACAAATGGGAAAAGAAGAGAAGAAATCAGACTAGAGTTGCTGAGATATTCAAAGACCCATATTTCATTTCTTCACACTTTGCTTAAAGCATGCATGTGGTTCATTTTCTTGGAAAAATGGACTCAAGAGACTGCTAGTGATTTAACCACACCCTTGGGAAAAATAACACTACTCTCTATGGCTGTTTCTACGGTCTTCACCAAACTAAAATGAATCAGCGATAATAGAAGTGTTTGGTTTAATAGAAAATAATAAAGACACAGAAAGTTTAGGGAAAATTCTCAGGAATTTTTGCAATATTCTTTAGGTGGAGTTTTGGAGTGTTTATTCTGATAAGCATTTATGAATGTTGGGTGAAAAAACACTTATTTCAATTGAAATTAGTATAGGCATCTTCAAAACGATGTGACGGACCAAGATAGACCAGAAAGGAAATAAGTAGTTATTGAATAAGCATTTAAAAATAAGTCTAAAATTTGGGCTTGTTGATAGGCTTATTTTCCAAACACGGGTCAGGTTGAGTCGGTTTATTGGCATTTTTCCAATCGATTCAATCTATTCGGTTTATCTAGAAATAAAACTGAAACCGATCCAGTACTAAGTAAAATCGACTTGGTCGGTTTGAATCGGTTTGGGTTGGTTTTGTGAACGATTCTCTTGGTGTGAATGGTAAAGGATTCAAGTCTAATAAAGCAAAGGCTGGATGCCTGTAAATTAAAAATGATTTGATGGATTAAAACTGATATTTTATATATCAAAAATTTTATATATAATATGTATATTTCTAAAATAAAGCTGATACATATATATATATATATATATATATCCACAAATATATATCTGAAATATATATTAAAACTGAAATATATCATATATATAATATATCTGAAATATATTATATATATAATATATACCTAAGTCGGTTTGGGTCGGTTCGGTTTCGGTTTTCACACATGAAAACCAAAACTGAACCAAACCATTGGTTTATGTTTTTTGTAAACCGACCGGTGCTGAAGAAAAATTGGCCAACTCGGATTAGATCAGACCGGGTTGGTCGGTTTGATCGATTTGGGTCTTGTTATGAACAGCCCTAATCCTATCCCAAAATAAATATTTATTCAAATAAGTACTTATTTTTAACTACTCCCAAACTTAACCTAAAAAATTTTCTCAATTTTCTGTCCTTCTCTTGTTTCCTATCAAACCAAATAGCATTGGGTCCAGCAAAATAATACCTATTTTGACACTTTGTTCATTAATTTATTTTATAATATATGACATTTTAACACTTAATGTTAAAAATAGTTAAATAATACCCAAAGTAATATTAGGGTTATAGCTAACAATTTATGATGTGGGGTGAAAGTATTATTAATGGAAACAGTAGTTACCATAGTTGTTATTTACCTACTTGGCTTCATATTCACCATATTAACTATTAATGGTCGTAATAACTGCTAAGCTCAACAAATTTACGAATTCTAAAGGAAGCTACCCAAATGATTCCTCCAATTTCATGCCATATTTTTTAATCCTGTCACCCATGGGAACTAATTATTGGATAGTAGGGGTGTCAATGGACAAGTTTTGGGTTGGATCCATCTAAATTAAAATCATTTTGGATGGATTAGACAGATCAATAAGACATATTGAATTAGACCAATTAAGACTTAATGGTTTAATATATTTTTTGAATTGGATTTGACCTAATTCATCCGTAACAATTTATGTTGGATTGGGTTGGATTGAACTAATATCAGGTCCATTAATAGAAGATAAGAATACAGGTGTTAATGGAGCAGGTTTGGATTAAAACCAATTTGAACAAATTAGATGGTTCAGACATTTTATTGGACTGATCCAAAATGGTCTAAATATTTATTGAATTAGATTGGACATGATCCATTTGTAATGGACTCAAATTGGACTGGATCGGATTGGACCAAATCCAATCCAATTGACACCCCTATTTAGAGTAGACATGCTAAAGTTTGTATATTTTAATTTAAAGAACACCATAAAGATGGTTTATTTTGTTTATGTGACAAGGATCTTAAGTTGATAACTTTCCCGGTAACGAAGGTTTCAACTTTCAAGCGGAACACTTTGGAGCCCTTTTGATCATTAAGCATATTTCCACGTGAAAGAATTCTAGGCCATTTTAACATACCTTCACTAGACATCCTGTCAATAGGTGTGCAATTTGGGCTGGATTAGAATGAATTCAACCCAAAAAGTTGGGTTTGGTTGAAGTTCAAGTTAGCGTTAGGTTTGAAAAATAGAAACCAGACATGACTTCAGGTTGGGTCAGATTTGAGTCTTTGGCCACCCGATCCAACACAAACCTGAAATGTCTCCATATTTGCAATTTTACATACACAAATATCATATTAGGGTGATTGGGTCCATTTGGTTCGTCGTGGAAATAGGAGTCTGAATCTATTTCTGATCCCAGGCATTCAGTTGGGCGGAGTGGGATTCTGAGTCCGAACCCGGGGAGTCATGCATATGTTATGAAATCTGATTGCCATTCCTTTCTAAATCAAACTAAGCAGGGGAATAAACAATTCTGATTTCGATTCAGAAGTTTTTAATTTTAATTCCAATTTTAACCATAAATCAAACGGACTCTTAATTTGCATGTTTGTGTGTGTGACTACATTTATAAATGCATTTATCTATACATATAAAAGCAAAAATTTTCTAATATCATATAAATATACATAACTTTTTCATGTCCACATAATAATGCTAAAGTCAGTTGACCTTGATTAGCTAATAACTTTGAGTTTATATGAAAATTTTAGGAGAAAGAAATGAAGAAACTAGGCCAATCTGATCCAAAATGAATTCGAAGTCACCAGGTTGGATTAAGGTCAAGGGTTGGGCGTTCCACACTTGTGAGTTGGTTGGTATTTGATGGCATTTGACGTAGGTTATTAAAAAAAATAAAAAGGCATAGCTAATTGGTTTTTGTTTTTTATGCTATAACTAAAAATTAAGGTTTAAAATTTCAATGGGATAAGTATGGAAATTGGGTGTTTCATCTTTTTTCATACGTATCAGACCGTATCAGGAGTTTATTGGGGCATATCGGGGTGTATAGACAAAAAATATATGGTCAAAAACTGAAAAAAAAAAGGGAAAGCAAGCTTCTTTTCCCTACAATAAGCCTTTTTTCATCCCCAAATAACTCTAAAACTCCAAACCCCATTCTGACAGTGCTAGATTTGTAAAATTTTGCAAGAAACAAATGTGAATAATTAATTTTTTTTGAAGATTTTTCAAATTTTGAAAAAATATGGAAAAATAGGTTAGTTTCAAATTTTTATAATATCTTGTGATTTCTTTTTTTTCTTGAATGTTTAAATTTATGTTTATCTACATTTCTTACACTCAAAATCACTTTTTTTTTTGTGTTATGAGTAGATTTATGGAAATTTCATGAAGATATTTGGGAAAAATATAAATTAACAAAAACTTTGAAAATGTAATTTTTTCTCTGCCTATAAAGACTAAATATGTTTTAGATCTATGGATTTATCTATCATATCCATAGAGCTATCCATAGAGCAATTGAAATTTCTTCTTTAATAATTTTTTATTTTTTATATTTTTAGAATTAAAAAATAAATAATAATTAATTATATTTTATCATTTGATCACAAAAATTGAAAATATTATAATTCTATGGATGATCTTTCATATCCATAGACCATTTGAAATTTCTTCTTTAATAACTATTTTTTTTTCATATTTTTAGAATTAAAAAATAAATAATTAATTAATTATATTTTATCATTTAATCACAATGATTGAATATATTATAATTTTATGGGTGATCTATCATATCCACAAAGCAATTGATATTTCTTCTTTAATAACTATTTTTTGAATATATTGTATAATGTTTATTTATTTTTTATAATATTTGGAAATAAATAATAAATAATTATTATTAAATATATTTTCACTTGGAAGTTGTGCCAATGCATGTTTTATGGTTGGATAGGAGAGTTGGGTTTTTTCTATCCCATAAAACAATTAAAACTTAAGAATTATAGTCTATGAATTATACTTAAGCATAGGATTTTTAATGAAATTATAATTAACTATAATATATTTCTTCATAAAACCATTAAAATATATTAATTTAATGTATATACACATCATTAAGGTCGTCTTATATTTAGTGTTATTGATGTATTTTTTTATGATTTATTAAAGTATTTATAGTGTTTCCAAGCGTATCTTAATTTATCTTCCATACCATACTTATCCCGATATATCTCTTAAAATTACCTTTTCAACACTTAATACTTTGAACCTTGCTTGAAACGTGAATAGGGGATTTAATACTGAAGATTGTAGGTCCCATCATACGAAAGAATGTCAAATAAAAGAAAATTCCAGAAAAAACATCAAAAGTCGCTTTGGCCGAGTGGTTAAGGCGTGTGCCTGCTAAGTACATGGGGTTTCCCCGCGAGAGTTCGAATCTCTCAGGCGACGTTTATTAGTTTTTTTTTTCCTAAATCTTTTAGTTTTCACTTTTTCATCTCTCTGATGATGATCTTCCCTTTGTGTAGATTTAATAAAATTAAGTCAATTCTGTACGCCAAGTGGGGCACATCACCATGAGAAGCCTACATGATGAGGGTGATGGGCTTTTCCTTGGTCTTCACCTGACAAGGACCCAACCTCTTTCCTTACTTGAGAGTTGATGAGAGTCTGATCTTGAACTAGTTTACTATTTACCAACTAATTAGTTTAAGCTGCATACCTAACAGTCAAAACATCTATAACTCTATATATAGCCTATTCACCAACTACCCTATTTAACAATGACTCCTGACCTCAATTATAAGCTTTCTGATCATTCTTTAACAGAATCTCTACCTCAACAACCTCATGATCAGAGCCATGTAACAGAATCTCCTCACCAACTAAGCTCTATTATGAAACTGATATGGATAGATAGCTTTGCTAGACAGGTCATCTTTTGGTAAGTGACTACTTTTGTTTAGTGAAAGAACAAAGACATCCAGGTGAGGCAATGACTCCCCACTTATCAGTACACACAACAGAGTATATATATATATATATATATATATATATATATATAGTTCACAATAAAACAAACTTGGAATTGAATCAATGCACGTATAAATCCCATTTGGGCAATAAGTCATATCCCCACATGGCTGAAATAGAAGTTGTTAAGAAAAAGGGACTCAAAGCAATGCTTTCTTCCTGCTATCATATGGTTAATTATTCTGATGTAAGAGATCTTTCTACCAATTAAACAAAATTATTATGAGTTGCAATAGATCCAACTGTTGATGAATTATTTATTCCATTTCATGCATCAGACTCCTATATATGTGTATAAGGCAAATTTTAATCCTATAATACATGGGCATGCACAATAACCACATTGGCACATAAACCATACATACTTTAGCATTCTCTCATGGTCATCAATCTTTCTTTTCCTTTTGAGTATGTTGAAGATTTTACAGAAGATGGGTCATCCAACATATGCTAAGTGAAACATTACCATGTTCTCAATCTCAACCTTCTAGTTTTTTTGGTAATGCTTCTGCTTTTATTTGGCAAAGCTATACTGTTGAAGCTGTTAAAGATGATCTTACATATTAGATTTAAGAACTAGAATTCCAATGTAATATGATGACAACAATGATGATCACTTGGGCTATGTTTGGTTTGATAGACACCAGATACATGCCACTTCTACCAACAATAGCTGTATAATCTCAAGTGGAGTCTAAAAGACTTACAAAAGTTAACTCCTTAATGCACACACATCATGTTAGTTATGGTATGTTGAAGTCAGGAAGGATTTAGAAATTAATAGAACAGTCGATTCTATTCCATAGTGGCAACCCAGCTAGCTAGGTGCCACTTCTACTGCTATTGATACAACAATAGAAGAAAGAAGAAACATGATTACTCATAATCCACACAATCGGAAATTGTATTAACTTAATCTTTTCGGCCTTTCCTTTTACTAATCATGAAGATACTTGCCTTTAATGGTTACATTTCCATCTAATTTTTGCACTGATTCGTCATCAATAGAATAAACCCAATTGGTTTCTTACACAAGTGGAGGGAAAAGAGTTATAATTACTCTTGGAATATAATAACCGGAATTATGAAAAACAAAAAATCATTTCACCATGAAAGCGAATAGACCCGGGAGTGTTAACGGTACATTCTCATTCCAATTCCAAGTGGATCTCTTTTTAAGTGATTAAAAAAGTATCCTTTCATTCATTATCACAGACAAGCATACACAGAGAGAGAGAAAGAGAGAGAGACTTCTATAGTTTCATAATTAATTAATCTGTGGTACAACTTACATATCTCCCACTAATAACAGCTTCGGTCCATCTCCAGATAGTTCCTTTTGTACAGCTCATAATAGAAACAATTTACCACCTAATTTCTATGCTGAATAAGTCTATTCACATTTCTCTTCACAAGTATGATGATTATTAATTGCACCAAACCCCTGCTGACAAAATGATCAAAATGCCCTTACCCGGGGAAAAAAGGCTACATTTTACTTACAAGAATTTTGTGGTCACCAAAATACATATTGTGTACGTGTGACCTTTATTGCAAGCCCTTCCCACACCATGTTCATGCCAACATTGTTGAATTGATGTAGAGAAACTGGGAGCTAGACCTAGAAAACATACACCTTGAAAATCTGCAGAGGATTATTTACAGTAGTTCTGTAATATTTCCTCCTCCAGATTTCCTATTGCATGGGTTTCAGGCAGATTTATGGAAAGCAAACTAAGGGGTTTCTACGTTTAAACTGTATATATTTTCTATATTGAAAGGAAGAAAAGGGATAAAAAAAAAAAGAAAGAAAGAAAGAGAGAAAGGGGTTGAAGGGTCACCAATTATTCAACTTGGAAATCAAGAAAAGGAAAAGAAGGGGCATCTTCAATCAGATTCCCCAAATCCCATTCCCCCATTCTGAAGTTTTCTCCTTCCCAGCAGTGAGTACTCCCAACACCCATCACTCCCTCTACTTTGTTATTGCTTTTGTGGGTGTTGTCATTGTTGAAGTTATTGATGGTGCTAAAATTATTAACATGGTCGTTAATGGAATTCCTGGGGATCTTATGAATGTGAATGCTATGATCAGTTGCAGTATTCTTTTCAAGGATTATACTCTCCAATGAAGGAACAAAGAGCTCTCCTCCTAACCCATTAATGTCACTACTTCCTAGCATCCCATGAACCCCATAGAACCCATCTCCCACCCCACCACCAGCTTGTGTTAAGCACTGGGATACATTGAAGTATCCTGCTGTTGCAGAAATATTGTCGTAGCTGCAGTTGTGGAGCGGAGGCAATGTCTCAAACTGCAGGTTGCTCATGGTCATCGCTTGCATGGGTGACGACGACGACGAAGAGCTCGAGTCCATGCACATGGCCATGATGTCATGTTCAGTCATGGAAATGAGCCCTCCCATGACATCTACTCTTGGCTCTGATGAATCACTGTTGTTTGGTGACGATGTGGACGATGAGTTCTTCAGCCTTTTCTTTATTGTGGAGTTCCAGAAGTTCTTTATTTCGTTATCAGTTCGTCCCGGCAACCGTGCAGCTATCTGAGACCACCTGGATTGTTTAGTTTAAAACAATAACATCAGATACAAGAAAAAGTGTAGAAGAGAAGGAATAATGGAATCTGTTTTATTTATTTCTTCTTTAAATGCATGGTTTGCGTGGATGCTTAAGGACTAAAACTGAATCGAGTGTGTAGTGTCTTCAACTCAAAGAGCAGATATAGACTGCTATATATTAGCTAGACCAGTGTCTTTTTCTGTCTCATCTCATCATGAACACTACTTGAGCATATTAATGCAAATTCAGAGAGAGAAGAAAACATATTTAAGCATATATATAAATCAAAGCAAATTTATAGAGAAAACACAAACACAAAAACCTGAAAATCTTACAAATGCAAGAACAATAAGAAAATGGAGATGGACTCAAGCAGATCTGAGTGCACTATATCATAATTTCCACGTACATTTTGTGAAGAATATCCTTTTCCTTGCATCTGTGTGTGTGTGTGTGGATCAGAGAGAGAGAGAGAGAGGACCTGTTGCCGAGGAGGCTATGCAAATGGATGATGAGCTCTTCTTCCTGGGGAGAGAAAGCGCCACGCTTGAGATCAGGCCTCAGGTAATTAATCCATCGAAGACGACAGCTCTTGCCACACCTCTGCAAGCCAGCATTCCTGGCAACGTCGCTCCAGCAGCCCTGCCCATTGCTGAGCATGTAGTTCATGAGCTTGTCATCTTCTTCGGGTGACCACAAACCTTTCCTGAGCTTGGTGGTGTTATTGCTGTTACTACGGTTGTTCTTCCCTGGGTTTTCAGGTTTCCTCATTTTGATGACAAGCTTTCAATTTGATCCCCTGGAGTCCTTGTTCTAGAACAAGTGTTTTGATGTAAGGGAGAAAAGACTTTATATATAGGTGAAAGTTAATGACATGGAGAGATTGAGATATCTGTATAGACGAATATAGATGCATATATACACACATACATGAGAATGAGAGAGAGAAGCTTCATGGAGAGGGAATGATGATAATGATGAGTGTGATGGTTGTGGGGTTTGCTTAGAAATATGGAGAAGAGAGAGAGAGGAGGGGAGAGGGGTTGTTTGGTTGATGAGTCTAGTGGAAAACGGTTTGGAGGGGGACCTCCTCGGAAAGTGAGAGGGATGGGTGGTCTTCTTGTCTTTGACTCCATACCTTGTCTTTTTCGATGCATTTTTCTTCACTCACAAGGTAATCATTATACGTGTCCAAGGGAGAAGAGATAAAATAGCCCAGTTGTTTTGTTACCAAGTAAGATATATTTGCTTCGAATTCACATAATATCATCCCTCTCTCTCTCTCTCTTTCTCTCTCCAATTTTTCACTTCAAATACACGTGTGGGTATACACATGTAAGAGGGAGAAAGGAAGAGTACAAGGATAACTTTTGTACCATTCTTTCATAATAAGCTGCTGCTCTGTGTAGTGTTTGCCTTCTTTCCTCGTCCTTTCATGCTCATCACTTGGATCTCAATTGAGCCCCTTTCATTGGCCAAGGCTCAAAAAGGCCCAGATATATAGCACTCAAACCCTTTCTCCTACTACAAAGAAAAAGAAAAACAGAAAGGAAAAGAAAGAACAACTGAAGAGATAAACATGAAAATCTTCATATATTCCATAAAACGAAAATGAAGGAAGAAAGAAAAGTTACCATCCTCCACACACCATGAAAATACTAGTAAATAGATGATTATGTCCCCTCCATGGTGTGACAGCTCCATGGAATTCTTATCTCAAACAAAAATCAAAAACAACAGTAATCTTTATGTGGGGCCTTATTTAATTTGTCTCACTCAATGCGTATCTGAATAATTAAAGCTCATCTTTTTTTTTGGAGGGGATAGCTAGGGAACCTGAATTAATTTTTATATAAATATATTCTCTTTTCCTATACATGGAAAAATTCAGAAATGAATAGTTTGGAAGCAGAAACAAAAGACATTGGTTGTCAATACTTGAGCTAGGTAGAGAAAATGCCAAAGGCAAAATAACTGCTAAAGATACATAATTTTTGTTTTACATGAACAAAATTCCAGCATTGTGTAACAAAAGTCAGATTGTGACTATGATAAGCATATAAATTTGTTTGCTTGTAGTCCTTACAATTGTACCGTACTATACGCACGATGGAACATTGTGGCATTTCAAATGGGCCCTCACATATCAAATATCAATATACGGTTGGGTCCTTTTCTTTTCATATAGGTTTAAGATGGTACAAGAAAATTAGCAATTTTTCTTGGTTCATTTTATTGAGTGATAATCATTATAGTTTTGGAATCCTAATTGATTTTGATGGTCAGATGTTTAGCGTAGAAACTGTCCAAGCAACTAGTTTCATTTCATTCTTAAATTGTTCTTATATTAAAAACCATTGATTTGATCAGTAATTCATTCACCTATGTGATCAAATCATTAATTCATTTGACCCGAGCAATAATTTTTTATTATTATTTTTTTTTAAATTACAATGGATCACTTTGGACTGGACCATCAAACCACTAACCCAAAACCAATGACCAAAGCGATTCCAGTTTCAGGTTGGTTTTCAAAACATTGAAATAATCATTTAATAGTAGCAATTAAGTATCCTAAAAAATTTTGTATGTATTACTATTCATTGGCCTTACAACACAGAGCCTGTAGTTATATGGATTTGATCTCATGCCTCCGATGCCAAATGACCATTCAAACAATCAGGTTATTAGCCAATAGGATATGTTATATGTTACATCAAGGTTCAAAATATCGTTACATATCGGGACCTTTCCGATACACCCCTACTATCTGGAACTTAAACTGATCTCTCTAAACCGGTTTTGAAAAAAAAAATAAATAAAACATAAAAAAGCACTAATACAGACTAATCTGGCGTATCGTTCTACATCATATTTAGAACATTGCGTTGCATAAACATATGTGCAAATGTGAACATGGACTGAGCTACATAAATAATCCTGTTTTGTCATTATATAATTCCATTTTATCAGGGGCAATGGTTATTGTTAAATTGGCAATATTGACAAAAATAAACGAAATTTTTATAAAACAAACGAGTCTGGTAGCTGAAGTCATTCTCAGCAAACATAAGAAAATTGAATCACGAGGAACACAAGAAAGAAATTGTACACTAGATTGAAAAATCCCTTTTGAATGTAACACAAACACGTTTCTCTTTTAGCTTTTTCAACTTTTAGCTTATTAGGTGCAATACTAAACACATTTATTTAATTAAATCCAAGGAAAACAAATGCTGCAAGTTCTTCAGTTTGCATCACTTTTTTTACTTGTGAACTCTTTTTTGACATTCCTTATATGCTATGTTATTTTTTTGATTCATTTTACAGATGGGCTCCTAGAGTTTTGCTTGTTTTCCCAAACTCTCATAGTAGTAAAAGTGCTACAATATTTTCTCCATAGCTAAAACTCTTACTGAAACTAGTTGAAATGCCAGAGTATACTGGTATAGTTCTCTCTCATTCCTTTTTAGAAGCACTTTTCCTGTTGAAGTAGCAAGTACTTTTTACTTTAGAGAATCCCAAAGAAAGTAAAAAAAGAAATATATTGAGGATTTCACAAGAATAATGGACTCGACAAGTTGAATTTAGGGATTGCCTACTTGATACGGAATGATGCTGAACAGCTGAAGTAGTCAGTCTGATGAGTAGACTTTAAGCTATCAAATTACAAGAAAAATCCACGAGTTTTGATGCCCGCCAATGATATGTGATGGATGTTTCAAAATTTTCTGGTAGTGGTTTAGGGATCATTTTCACATAGAAAGTGAAAGATCTCATGGACTGATAGACCTAACCAATCAAAGCATGAATTTTGGATCTTTATCAAAAAAGCATGCTTCTCAGTTGGTAAGGTCTTTAGCTGGTTGTAGTGGAGACTTGGCATCGAATCCCGCTTTCACCAGGGTTGGGACTTATGGACTACCACTATTGTATAGCTCCATAAATTAAACAAACAAAAAATAAAAATCATGAAGACTGTGATGTTTGCTTCTCCTTGGAGTCTGCAACTGACTGATTTTGATGCTCACTCCTTTAAGCTGTGTTTGGTTTGAAGGAAAAAGTAGGGAAAGTTTTAATATTAGCTTAGTGAGTTCATTTTTCTTTGTTGTCAAAGTAATAATATTACAGGGGAAAGTTTGGAGTTTCTGAAATGGATGGCTGCTTGCTGTTATTATATCACCTTCCAAAGTAAACAAGAATCTCCAGAGTGATTATGTTTCTAGTGATCTCAGAATGAATGCATTGTTCATCTGTTATTTATGGACTCCTCCACTCTCAGCATGTTTGAAGACCAATTGTGATGGGAGAAATCAATTTGGATTTGTGTGTTATACTGATCAGAATTTGGTGTATTCTGCTGCAGGTAGAATTTTTTTCCTATATCTCAAAGGGGCTTTAGTAGCAGAGTTGGTGGCAATCAATCTGCATTGGAGATTTTGAATTTGAACCTAGTGTTGCCATTTCAGGATTAAGAGGCAATAAAAAACTGGGTTCCCATGGACATGCTCAGCTCCTGGTTGCTGGACAGCATCAACACTGCTTTCATAATTTACTATTTTGTTGGCAGGCTAATAACGTCACTCAACACTTTTGATTAGAAAGTTAAACATTTTACTTAAGTTATTTGGATTGATGATAATCTACCTATTTGTCTTGTAGATGGACTTTGAATTGATTGTATAATGCTCCTGTTATTTAAGAGATATATTAGTTTGATCATTAAAAAAAAAACATTCTCGCTTTAGTTTTCCCTTTATGATTTGGATGACATGTATCTCAATCCCTCGTCATTCCTGAATTGAAATTATCATTTTTAGCTAAAAGAAAGAAAAGTTTAAACCATGAAAAATCCATGCCATCAATCTTAAATTCTTAATGCAAAGCTCATCAAACTGTAATGCAAATGCAAGTTTTCAACTTAACCACAAAAATATATGATGGCTGTTTAATGGTGAAAAGGGTTTACTAGTCGGGTCAAGTAGGGAGATTCCTTACACAGACCACCTATCTCTGCCACATGAAGGGGTCTTGTCTCTTCTGGCCGATTCAGATCATCTATAAGATAGGAGTTCCACTGAACTTGCCACATTTTCAATTTCAAAGCTCACATCAGAGATTCCTTGAAGGTAATTTCTATGATGCCGGAAGGGTTCTTTAACCAATCAGAAAACCAAATTCCTTTCCTCTTCTCTCATTGAATGCCTTTGTCACTGCTGTTGGTTATGGATTGAGCCCTAGTTTGGGAATGCTTATTTTTAAGAGCTTATTGGAGTGAGCACTTGTTTGAGGACAGGTCCATACCAATAAGCACGTATGGGCATTTGGCAAATTAGCCCCAATAAGGGCTTATTCTTAGAAATAAGCCCGTTTCAAATAAGCATTCAAGAAGGTGTTTATTTTAAGCATTACTGAAAAAACCACTTATGCTTCTTGACGTGTCATGGTCCGTGAAAAAAAAAAAGCACTTTTTCACCAAACACTGACGGAAGATTGCACTTTTACTGTTGTCTCAACGGTTGCTTATGCTCACAAATTTGATGCCTTCATTAGGATCGCCGTGGACGTTGCCTTGTTTCGTTCAGTGTCCCTGCTGGTGGTTTCATTGATGGACATCGTCTATACACTTTAAAAATGGAACTATGGTCTGAGAATCAAGATGAATCACATTCTTGACATCTTGCGTTTTAATCATTATGAATCCCATTCTACTTCATTGTCAGTATTGTGGATATGGGCATATGCATCATCGTTTTGTACAACATGGCAAACATGCTTTCCTTGATAAAATAAGTACACCAAAGATCTGAAAGCCTAGGTTGTCAACGAGAAAAAAACGCCAAAAGTTCTGACTGAGATTCTTTGGAGTTGGCGATCAACCTTACATAGGAAGGTGAAAGCGGCCATTTCGTACAAAAATTTGCTTGAGGTTGGTTTTTATCCAGCCCACCACTCCCAAGACCCCAGATGGCTGAACCAAGGAGTTGCCCGAGATTGAAGGGGATGTGTAAGAGAAAAGCTTAGCAAAGAAAATCTATGAGAGAGGGAGTGAGAGTAGAAAAATAAGATTCAGCAGGTTTTGTCCCCAAACTAAGTAACAGAATAATAATAGTCATCTTCTTTGTAGATTTTATTTTTAAGAAATGGAGAGCCCACCTCCATGAAAGCAGGAAGATAAACAATTCGGGGCTATAAACAAAAGGAAATATTAAAATAATTAAAAAAAAAAACACTTTTTTTGGTGCATCGGCATTCGACAGGATTGAAGCAGAAGTAACACAAAAGTAGGGGGTTTCCTTCAGAGGCTGTCGAAGTTGATGGGCTCCCGTAGGAACCGTTCCATCTGTCTTGCTCTGGTCTTAATTGACATGTCAAAGACCTTTTGCCCAAACTCCACGACCAATCCTCCAAGAATGCTAGGATCAATCTGCCAGATGTGTCATGTTAATCATCCTTCTCATAAACAAAAATAAAGGATTAAAGCTTGGCTTCCAAAGTCCATGTTTTCATGTTCAAGAAGGTGGGAGGTAAGCTAAATTCAAATCGATGGTTCCAGACTCAAAAGCCAGCCAAGGGTAGATCACAGAAAAAAAAACAATTAAATAGTCCAATTTGTTTATATTGGCATGTAATTATCAAAAAACACTTTTTTTGTTATTCAACCATTATGCTAATCCCGCCGTCACAATGGTTGGGGGGTGGGTTCGGGACTTCAGGGACAGCCACCCCCCGGTTGTGTTGTGCAGCTCCATGGTTCACTGGATTCTTTTCTCCAACCGTAAAAACCAAACGCCGCCATTGAATTTCCTTCTTACAAGTCCAAGTCATTTACAAATTAGTTATGAAACCACCAAGCAATATTGCTAGCGTTCAACATGATGATGAATTTACTTAACATTGATTGGACATTTTTATCCAATACATTACATTCCATATCCTTCAATCTTTTGTACCTAGATGGCTATATTTACAAGTTGAAAAAAGCAAAACATGTCAAAGGTAAGGTGGTTTTTGTAGCTAAGATAGACTAGAATATGGTGGTTCCATAACTAATTAATACCACTTTGATGGCAATTTCTAAGAATACCAGAGAGGCATCTTACATGAAAAGCTTAAACCAATCAGAAACCCACGTGAGTTTGAATGAATAACTCCTCATCTGATACCCCTTTTTCAGGAGGGGGGTTACAAAGAAAATCCTAGAAAAGGTTTCCTAATTCAGTCAAGAAGGGAAGCAATCTAGACAATTCTATTTATTTTTAGACTGATCAAAAAAAATAATTCTATTTATTTTTAGACATCGAAGATTTTGTGGCCAAACTAAATTATCCATTGCATAAGTCACCCTCTAGCTTGGTCACATATAAAAAGTAAAAACCCCTAGGTTTACACAATGTTTTCAACATGTCATTGACCTGGCCGGTCAGACTAGTGACCCAGTGGCCAGGTCACAATACTGGTTCAGGTAAACCTCCAACCCACTATTTTACAAAAAACCATTGACTTGGTGGTTGAACTATTGACCCATCTGTCCCATCCAACAGGTTACCACATTATTGTATTATTTATTTTGTTTTCTGAAGTTTCTTATGTTAATGACATCATTCACAGGTTAACCATTGACCCAGACACTTAAACTGCTGACCCATTCACCTGTAGGCTGTAGGGGAGAACAGTTCAAGCTCTGGCCGGGTTTTAAAACACTGCATCTATATCAGCCAATATCCCTACCTTTACCTTGTACTTACATTTGCATAACAACATAAGTACTAAAAAATTATCCCAACTACCAAATCTCATGTTTCTGTTCATGTATAATTATGCGTATATGTCTATTTGTATAGGTATTTCTATGTATTTATTTATGTGTGTTTATGCAAAAGGAAATCCTAACCACCCTACTCTGACAAGAGGATAGCATTATCACCATATGTTTTATCAATTAAAATGCCCTTTCTCAAGGTACCCTCTATCTAGATAACTAAGACGCAGTTTTTCTTTTTCACTTCACAAAGAAAGACACCATGTTTTATGTGGTAAATACCTTCTGTTCAAGCTTAACTGTCTTCCCTTGTCCAATAATATCTTGCAGTGTCGCCTTCAGTTCTTTCTCCTCTTCTGGGGGAAGGGGCTGCGAAAAAGGTAAGAAAACCCCATCAATAGCTTTTTTTTGGATCATAACAAAAAGTTTTCATTAAAAATAAAAAGACCCATGGGAAAATAATTGAAAATTAATAGACAAGGACCAAAAAGGAGTCTCTGACTAAAGGGCTTTTCCAAGCATTCAGGAACCAAATTAACTAAATCATGCAATGCACTATTAACCTAATCATTACCTGGCTGAGGCTAGAGATATTCTGAGTGCTATCAATATAAATCTGTTTTGGATTCCAAGGGATTTAAATTCTGTACATCATGAGTAGTAGTGAAATAACATCCCCTCCGGAGAACGAGGAAATTTCACCAAGTTTCAGAGGAATTGTGAAGTGTACTCAGTGAGTGAGAGTTATCTTATTTTCAACTATCAAAAAATAGCATTAACTTTTTCATGAGGTTCTTTGCTGCTCTTGGAAGATAAGTGTGTTTGTCTTCCTCTTGTAAATCTTCTATTGATGATTTAATGAAAGTGTTATTGATCAAAAAAAAACAAAAATAGCATTAACAGTTACTAGGATTCCCACGTACAGATTATATGATAGGAAAAAAGATCTAAAGTAGAAAATCAAAGAAACGGAACAAATATTCTTCCCAAGAGTCAAAAGTGAAATAACACTGAAAAAAATCTAAAAAACTCCAGGAGACACTTCTACTGTCCCAGGTTGGGCAGGTCACAAACAATCTTGCAAAGAACAGATAATTGAGGGAACTCACTAATTTGAAACAGAAATTCAGCAAAGACACTCCACATACATTACATGTGGATCCTTATGTGTCTCAAAGTAGTGATGTGGCAAATTCCTTTGAAATATATGATATAATATGAGTAAGTCAATATTTATATGTGTGTGAAATAGGGAATAAAAATGTCATTTCCGCTAAATAAGCACTTATTGGGAAGTGGCTCGCCAAACATTCTCACCCCAATAAGTACTTAAAACAAGTACAAGTGGTTTGGAAAAGGGGTCGCCAAACAGCATTAAGTACTTAAAAAAAAAGTACTTGTGCAACAAGTACTTATTTCTCAAACCGCTTAATCACCAAACATAGCCATACTAACCTTGCAGAACCATGCATTGGAACTTGTCCAAATGGAGAGATAAATTGAGTCTCTTACTTCTTTTGCCCAACTATCCTAGGAACAAGCGCACGATAACTAAGAAGCACAATTGTTGGGAAGAACCATAGGACAAGTACAAATTAAATAAATAAATAAAATACTAAACTATAAGCAAATTTTATTTTTATCATTGACGAGAACCATAGGACAGTTGGGAAGAAATATTTGTTCGGCCTTGGTCCAGCCTGGCTCATGATCACCCAGAAGTACCATTCCCTAAAGAATCTGACACATGTCCAACATGAACATTTTGTCATTTAGGAGAATCGATGTAAAACCTCAAAATACATCCAGTTAGACACTAAAATGCAAGTTACAAAATCATGCCAATATTGTTTGTATTAATGAAATGATTCATCATTAACCATCAAAAAAATAAAATAGCCATGCCTTTTTTTTTATCAGCAATAGTCATGCCAATGTTAAGAAACAATTGTGCTCTTAGCAATGAACTATAAGAAATTCCGAGCAGAACTTACAATGACAGTTGTCACAATGGCTTTCACCTCTTTTTTGTGTTCCATGGTCAATTCCAAAAACCTCTTTGCAATATTCTCAATGTGTCTTAGTCTCCCATTGTCAGCTAAAACACCTGGTGTACATAAAATCAGAACAAGCACAAAGTATAATAAGAAAAACCTTTCTAAAATTTAACGCTAGTATGGGCATTGTAAAGTCACACGTCAAAAAAATATTTGGGAACGTCTGAAAAGGAAAGACAGCAGAAGACCAACAAACAACCAACACCATAGAATAAATCTTCTATATTTTTACAAGTATGAATCAAATCCCACTAAATGTCGGTGAAAACATTCTATACGGAAACACAATAAATGCAAAATCACTATCTCAACACAACTCAACCAAGCCTTGTCCAACCACATATGGAAGCACAATAAGTGAAAAATAACTATAATACAATAAAAACAGAACAAATGGTCTTTTGCAAATAGTACAAGATAGGTATTATGAGCATAAAATATCATACAGAAATATGCACCTAGTGGGTCATGGTTTGAAATGGTTGGATATACACTACACAGAATGACCCAAAAACAACAAAATGGAAGACAATAACAAGCACCAATGTTTAAAGAAACATATTTCAAAAATTGAAGATACACCAATGGTTAAAGAATCAGATTCTTTAAAATTGACAAGTCTGTCTTAGAACCAACAGACAAAGAGAAACATCTGAACAGTTAGCCAATCCAATGTAAAGTTGGAAAAGGCAAGTAATGATGAGGTCAATTTTTGCAACCTACCTCTTCTCACAGCAATTATATTGAGCATATTTTCTATGGCCTAAGATAAAAAACAATCCAAGATTCTTATATAACCTCCTCCTGGCTCCTACATTGAAGCGTAAGTCCTATATGATCCTTAACTCTGTTTTCATGAAAGGACACATCTAAATGGCAATAACTTCATAAAAAGATTCTCCTTGTTATCCTCATCTATAATCCATAGGTTAGTTAACCCATTATTTAGCTCCCCTGCAATATAATTCACAATGTTGAGTGATACTTCCACCTTGTCCCAACTATATGGAACTGGCTAGATGAATCTTGTTTTGCCACTCCATCTGTTCAGTGCCATATCATTATTAAATTATGGGCACTTAAACCATTTCTTATTACTTCCACCCAAGTCCTTTTCGGTCTGCCTCTAGCTCTTCTACCTCCTTCAACTTGTAACAGATCAGACAGCTGGATACAGTATCGGAATATGGACTTCATGCTTGAAGCTGGGTTTCCTATCTAATTTTTCTGTAGTACTGGAAACAAACCTCTGCAACATTCAAATCTTTGGAGCTAAGAGAAAATACAGCTAAATAGGCCAATAAAGAACCTCTTACATGTTCAAATTGAACACCCAGGAAAAGTTAAATAAGTCTTATCTCAAACAAATTGAAGCAGCTTCAAGGGTCCTTCTCAAGTGTTCAGGCATTCCACACCATCAGGGCAGATCTTCTGCTCAGACCTGAGGTCAACTGACTTTTTTGATGAGTAGTCTCTACTGGCTTCCAACCCACATTCTTTCCTTACTTCATGTAATCCATATTTTCTGTAGTACCAGAGACAAACCTCTGCAATAATCAAATCTTTGGAACTAAAAGAGAATACAGTTAAATAGGCCAATAGAACACCTCTTACATGGTTACATGTTTGAGTTGAACACCCAAATAAAGTCAAATAAGCTTTATCCCAAACCATTAGCTGCAGTTCATGGATCCTGCTCGGACATTCCAACCATCGGGACAGATCTTTTGCTAAGTGACAGGACCTGAAGTATCCACTGACTTTCTACTGATGTACAATCACCACATGGATCATAGGCTCAGCCCTCTTCAATGAAATTTTCAAGGTGCCAGCCATCAGAACCACCTGTCATAATCAAGCAATCAATCACCATATGAGAATCCCCTTTCTCCAATCTACATAGCTCTCTTGATACCGAAAGAAATACTTTGAGCCCTGCATGAGGGATAATACCTCAGTTCTGAGGCCTTGCAGAATAGATAAGACCTAGCTTTGACAAAATTCCCTCTACAAGTGTATCTAAGAGTATGGCAGTGTATATTGAACTTTCAAGAGTGATAATAACAATGCAATGCACCAGCATGAATCTTAGTTTAGTCGCTAAGGCAAATATGGACAACATGATTCTACACTATGCAAATAAGTCATGTGATAGACAATAGAAACAGACAATTTGATCTCTCTTTGATGAGGCAAAAGAAAAACACATTTAGAGCAATTTGTCAAGAAACCCCCAAAAACAATCAACAAACAAGATATCATGGGAGCTGCTAGGAAAAAGTTTTAAGAAAATGCATATCTTTTAAAAAGTTTTAAGAAAATGCATATCTTTTAAAAACAAGGTCTCTCAAAGGCCAAAACAAATAAATATCAAACAAAATTGAGCAGAAATTCCAAAGCCAAAGGCCTGCACACAATAATATGGGAGCCATGTTGAAATATCCATAAATCATTGAAATGCAGAAATACTGTAGTTTCTTCATACAGAAAAATGTTTTATAAAGAAATGCCTATTGGTAAACGCAACATAATTCATTCTTGCATTCTTTAAAAATAGTTTCTAAGTTTTGTAGATAGAACCAAAGTCCCCCATGAACTGTTTGAACATACCAAGAAAATTTTTTGTGATATCTGAAAATTTAGCTTCAGAACAAATTTCACTTATAGCCTTTACTCTTGTCTCTGCAGGCACTGACAAATCCTTTATGAACTGAGAAAAGGTAGGACTTTTCTTGGAAGCCTCAACAAGATCAAGAATCTCAGTCTCAACTTTATCCAATAAATTAGCTTTTGTTGCTGAGAGATACAAGGCAGATGCATAGTTGCCAGACACTCCAAACAAAGCTAGAGGCACCTGAAATATTAGAAAGAATCAGAAGGTCAATATTGGAAGAGATAAAATCAAGTAAATAAAACAGTTTAAGTATAATTCTCTCTTCGGAAAAATAAGATTGAACACCAAGGAACCAGACCCTGATTCAACTTCTTGAGGGTCATCCAAGAAAATAGGAAAGATACAGAGATCCTGGTCCCACATTACAAGCTAAACTTCCCTTTCAGGAATGAAGCATATTGATTGTCATGGTATTACACTTGTATATGCTGACTATATGGGGATTATACTTGTATATCACCAAGGTATTATGCTTTTGACTGATGAACAATTTGACTTCCCAAAAAACATATGCCTTGTTAAGCATGATTCTGTCCTGGAAGAAGAAGGCTCTCTAGAAAGGCTTTTCAAGGAGATCAGAAGCTTGTTGGTAAGGGAGTTGACTTTGCTAGTTTTCACAGAGAATAGTAAAACCACGTCACTAGTGTTACTATTAAAGTTCAAGAGTTTATGAAATATGGGAGATGCAGCCTTGTCATCCACTGTGAAAAGGAGTACTTCCTCATTTATAAAAAGAGCAGAAGTTTTTTTCTCGACGCATCTGATGAAACCAGCGAAGCTTATCCTGACCATTGAATCAATGTATAGGGGCAGAGACACAAAACTCGGAGTTCACAGTTGTCTTAGCAACGTCCTCAGCCAGTATTGGTACTTAGTTGCTGGTCTTACAAAGGTCAGGTTTGGATGGGCTTTGAGGTGACGATGTTTTTGATAGCCAAAAAGATGGATCATATCCACTCTTTTAAGCCAGAGGACAAGTTTATGATGGATAATCAGCACTCTGAGTTTCTTGCCACTGAGGGTACTTCTGTTCCATCTCTAATTAATCAGGAAGTTGGTTTCTCAGATGAGGCATGGACCATTCAAGCAGACAACCTTAAGGCCTTGCCAAAACTTAACTCAGTTGAACCGTGTGGCTTTAGATCCTATCTTTCTGAACATAATTTTGATGTTTGTGTTGATTTTCCTAACACCTCACAATGTTCACCTTCTTGTGATGATGTCTGTGAAAGTAACTCAATGAACAGCAATCTTGGATTCTGAACCAAAGTTCCAAATATCAATACAGTCCAGTACACCAGATGAGGTATATCAGACTTTACCTCAGGGTGCTTTATATTTTTCTTTTTACTTTTTCCTTCAAACTTGTTCAGGGGGGTTGGTATAAGGCCTGACCAACAGATACAATACGTATCAGCTGACACGTTGCGAAATTTTGATCCTTGTACTGAACCGAATACAAAAGGAGTGGATGAGAATTCAGACCAGAAGGGTGGGGGTTTCATTTCAAGTATACAAAAGGAAGCTAACACTAAGATTGAAAACTGGCTAGGGAAACTGCTAGTGAACTGTATTTAAGTTCTAGTCATTGTGCCATGGGAGGAGTTTGACTCTAATAGTAGGACTTATATTTGGGGAATGGCAGTGTATGTTGGGATCAGAAGGGTGGAAGATCATACAGGTGTGAATCTGAAGGAGTTCTTGAGGGTTTGGATGGTAACCTGATAGAGAGTTTGGGGTGAGTTTGTCTCAACCTAGCTATGCTAAATTTTTCTTTTAATTCTCTTTTTTTTTCAAAAGCAGTGCTCACTTTGATCAAGTGTCTGTCTTGCCTTACACCTTGTACCTCAAGCCTTATGAACCCCTTGTTCTTTAGTTGTGTTTTTTGCGTTTAAAACACTGAATATGACAATACCAAGGGGGGCACACATTATGCAATAATAAACTCTGTAATAAAAACACTTTCAAGTTCAAATACCAACTACTTGTGCAATTAGGAAGTTTATCAAATCTAGTTTACCTTGGGCTTTGATTCCTTTGGTTGTGATGCAGTTGCATAATTCCTCAAAACCTGGAAGTGCAAAAATAATAATTACTACATTACAGCCATAAAGAGAGATATAATTACGTAGAGTTTCTGCTTACACCCACTTTTTTTCTCAGAAAAATGAAGTTAACTAATAAAGCTTTTATGCATAGTCCGATCAAACTATTCAAATCAAAACTCTTCAAACTGAATGCAGTTTAAGGTTGTGGCTTTTGCAAAATGCCCAACAGAGGAATATCTAAATTTCAACAATGCCAATTAAATTTTCAAGAAAGAATTCTAAATCGGTGTTTATACAACATAAAAATAAGGTTCACACTACGTGCAATATATATGGATAACTCAGCAAAATTACATGTAGATTGAGCATTTCAACATAAGACCAAAAGTTAGATAAAAGTAACTGAAAAGAAAAAACGAAACTTACAATTGTATTCAACACTGTAAGCGAGAACAGATAATCGAAATAATCGGTTTAAACAAAACATCAATCCAATATTTGATTAAATCGCACAAGTAAAGGGTTGTCACGCTGTATGATCCAAGAAGGAAACCAAGAAATTCGTTAAATAAAAGCAAGAAGAAGACAGGGAAAATAAGATGCAGAAGACGAAGAACACCTCTGAAACTGCAAAACCAGGAGAGGATCTCTGTGCAGAAATGGGCTCATTTCTAAGGATCCTTTGCACGAGAGAGAGATTCGGTCTGAGGCGGCCTGCCAACGCCATTGCAGAGTAGTTCTTGAGCAGAACTATTCGAGAAATGCAGATGAACTGAGGGAGAGATTAGAGCGGAGAAGCAAAGAGCTGCGAGACTGAGAGAGACGGGTGCCTCTGAGGTTTTTTCGATTCTCCTCGAAATAGGAGACGGGTACCGATGATGACCTGACCAACCAGTCGAGATGGTCATTTGCCATCTCTCCGGTCTCCAAATAGAAGGCGCGGGATCAAGCCCGCGGAGCCACACACTTTCCGTGGCACGGTGCAAGTGCGTGTGCATCAGCGCAACTCCTCGGACCAACCCGAGTTGGCATTTAACAATTACCACTGCTTCAGCCTTCAGGCTCGGGCCTTTCAAACTCCGATAAAAGCCCAACCCGAGTCCGCCCAAGTTGAACAGGACTTTGGAGACAGCCGTAAATATGCAATACATGAAAAAAATAAGGGTAAACCCTTATGGTTTAGCTAATTGACTAAATGTACTTTTACTGTTTGAAAATTGATTAATGTTATCTGTTCGGGTCATGGCTGACTTGGGCCTGCGAGATACGTGGCCGCCCAATTATCGTCCTATCACGTCGGCCTAACCCGACCATGATGGGATAGCTTGCCCAAGCTATGCTATTACTGTGGCACCCCATCTTATCCTTCTAGCCATGTCAACTACATGTCATTTGAATGAGCACAACTACGGATAAAGAGGAAGCAGGAAGACAACTCCCCGAGGGAATGAGACTCTATCCCGAATACTTCGGTGGCTAACTTCATCCTGACAGCCCCGAAGCCCAATCCGACTAGGACATTGATCTTCGGCTATAAAAAGGTACTCCATGCTCGAGGTAAGGGATCCAACTTCTGAGACCTACACCGCTACTTAGCTCAGATCGGATCCTTATAGCTCGGCCCGACCATCCTACCACCTCCTACTGACTTGAGCGTCGGAGTTCTTACCCGGGGATAACTCCCCGGGCCTCTGACTTCTGTTTCCTTGATCATAGGTTTTGAAACGCGACCTCGTCCTTATAGCTCGGCCCCACTCTGCCAGTAAGGACTATTTGGTTGCTCTTCTCAGTTCATGCACCACCTCAGATTGGGCAGCATCATTATCCTTACTGCTTTTGACAATTGACTAACTCTACCCTTACCGTTAACATCCATTAATATTCCATCAAAACCCATAAACACGTCACAGCACATGACATTTAAAATTTTTTAAAACCTAATTCTACCCCTATCCCCTTCCTCTCAACCCAGCATACCCTTCCTCCTCCGACCTCTCTCTCTTCCATCTATCTTCCTCACACAGTCTCTATCAACACCAGATCACCGGAGATAACTACACCACATCAACAAAAAAAACCAAAAAAATAGTAAAGCATCTGTCAATCTTTTCACAGTCAAGAACAAAAAAGAATAAAAAAAAAATAAAGCAAAGAACCAATGAGTGAACTGACACACCTTTCTTCCTCTTTCTTCTTCAACAGTGGGGTGCTCTATTGAAGAAGCAGATAACGAGTGAACCGAATAGGGGCGGTGGCAGTGGCGGCAACTGAAGTGGTATGAGCGAACTGAACAGGGGCAACAGCAGCAGCAACTCTCTGAAGTCTGATATCTCTCTTCTTCCTCCGTCACCAACAGCGGCAACCCCCTCTAAACTCCCATCTTTCTTTCTCTCTCTTTTTCCTCTGGGCGACGACAACGGTGGCGGCAAACCCCTCTGAACTCCCATCTCTCTTACTCTCTCTCTCTCTTCTTCCTCTAGGCAACGGCGACGGCGGCAACAACCCCCTCTGAAATCCCATCTCTCTTTCTCTTTCTCTTCTTCCTCTCGGCAACGGTGGCGGTAACCTCCTTTGAACAAGAGATGAAAAAGGAGTTACGGCAAGCTTGTAAGCAGAGAGTCGACAAAGGGTCCCTTACTCTGACGGACAAGCCTACAAACAGTAGAGTTGATGAATGAGAGCAGTTACATCGGCGGCACCATTGCTCGACGTCAATGTTTCGGCAATGACTTCCCGCCTGGATTTGCAACCGAGAGGAATCGCTCGAGGAGTTGTCTTTTTTCCAAAGACATTGTGGCATTTCTTCTGGTGATGAAGATCAAGCCGTTGAGAGAGCTGGTAATGAAGGGCCTCGCCACTGCTCTCTGCTACCAATACTCTTCGCCCAAGTCCTTCAAATAATCTCCAACCTACCGTCGATCTTGCCACGAAGGTGCCGGTGCCGGAGGGGTCGATGTAGACAACGATGACGGAGCTAAACCTGACCCCAAGTCCTTCATCTCAACTTGCATCGACGAGATAACAAGCGTGGATCTATTCTTGGTGAAAAAAAACTCACCGACCTTTGTCGTTCGGTATTTGCAGCGATCGTCGTCGTTGGCGATGGCCGCGTCGATAGATGGCGCTCCTCCCTTTCTCTTTCGACAGATAGGACTCATGTCTGAGAGGGATTATGAGTAAGTTAAAATCAATGACAAAAATGTAACTTTGCATAGGGGTAAAATGGGTGTTTAACATTTTCTATCCATGTTTAACGACTAAGGGCTTCTTCGTTTCCTCTTAACTCTTATCTCTTAAGAGGAATCTTTTAACTTTAAGAGAAAATTGGTTGTTCGTTTTCTGTTATCTCTTATCTCTTTAACTGTAATCATACAACCTTTTGTTTTTCAATGATACTCCCAAAAAGATAAACAAAAACTCTCATATATGGGGTTAAAATGGATATTTGATAGTTTTCAGAATTCAGAACAATATTCTATGCATTCAGAGTTCAAAGGAAAGAAAAGTTCACCAATACCAATAAACCTCTTAATATAATTATTACACTTTTGGATGCCAGACTTTAGAGTATGGGTATTTAGTTAATTAGCTAAACCATAAGGTTTTTGTTTCCCTCATGATCACTGTGTATTACTATATCATTATTAAATTTCGCTAATGGCAATGGGGCGAGAACTATATTCCCCGTCTACCGTTGGCATAAAAAGGGGAAATGACTTTGGATAAGGCTTGTATGATTAAAATCTAGCCATTGAACCCCCCCCCCCCCCACACTCGGTGGATATTATATACGTCAGCATTTGTTCAAATTTTTTGACAAGAATACCCAAAAGAGCATGTACTCTAAAAAAAGTGTGGTTTCCACATTATATGGTTGAGTTTGCATCCAGTGAACCTGTGTGGATTCACATAAGAAGCTACTACATCGGTATTTTTAAATTTGTTCAAAGTTAACGGGCTTTCTACTGTTAGCACCAAAGAAGAAGGGGTTGTTTGACAAGTCTTTTTAGGAAGATCTTCTAGTAGCTCTCTAGAAGTTAAAAGATGCTTTTGCATGAAGATTAGAGCAGTCTGAAGCCCAGTTGGTTAAGGCGTGTCTTTACACACATCTTTCTGCACGAAGACAAATAGAAACACACACACATACAAAAGCTCCATTTGGAGCTTGATGAAAAGCGCCCAATTTGGGCTTCTCACATTTTTTGATGTGTCGGATTTTGGTGGCTAGATCTACCGCAAATCAAATAGGAAAAGACTGAATCGCAATCTGCCAAATTTGTAAATAGCCAATAGATTGCGCGAAAAAACACGCCAAACGGGGCCGAAATTGTTTTAAAATTCTGGAAATGCTGATCTGCATGGAAAAAAAGATCTCCCTCAAAGGAAATAGACGAAGTTTAGTTCTTAAGTGGGAGAAAATTCCAACCAATGCTATATATTAGAGTACCCTCTTCTGCAACAAATAGATGATTTTGTTCTGTTTTCATTAAGGCTCAGTTTGAAAAGAGTACATATTTGTATATATACAGTACAAATACATACAAAATAATATAAAATACATAGTTTTGCACTCTACATATTTGTATTTATACTTCTTCCAAACAAATCCTCTTCCTTTTATTTTTCATCCTAGAAGTATGGTTACTAAAAAGAGACAACCATAAATCAGGCCGTTAGACAGAGACAGGCTTACGAATCATAAAATCAGGACATGTACAAGTGGAACTGAGCTGGGCACGAGAAGTGTGAACTCATAAAAGAGGAAGAAGAAGATTGGAATAAGAGGAAGGAGAGGAGGGAGAGTAATGGGAGGAAAAAGAAGAAAAAGATTCTTCGCCTACCGCCAGTCTGCCATCGGTGGTGATGGTGTGCGATTTGGATGCTCCTAGATGGAAGGCAGCTCAAGCGTCAGTTATGAAGTAGACCAGTCAAACTGCAAGACAGATGGATCAGAGAACCCGGAGTGGCTAACCTGGCGAGGTCGCTTCGATGCTTAAGTCAGTATTGGATGTAAGTAGCGAGCTGGAAGTAAGTAAACTTTAGAGCTAGAATGCACTGTGCCGCGCGTAACTTGTGTCACTAAGGTAGATGCCCTTATATAGGCATTGTTTGGCGTGGGCTTCATGCATCGTGTCCGAGGTCTTTAGGAAGACGTGCCTAACCGGCCCGATGTCCTCGGAGTTAGTCGTGCACGTAAACCAGTCCACGCGTCTTGTTTAGTTTCCTCCGGAACATTCAGTATGGGGGCTAACTTCCGAGAAACCCTGGAGTGTCGGGATATGCATTCCAAATTGGTTGGTGAACACGTCTCGTAGGTCGCCACTTGGACCTCAATCAGATCGGCAAGCCCTCAAGGGAGGTCACTCCTCATTGAGGTCACTTTGACTGTACTAACGAGGTGCCACATGTCGGCCCTTGGACGAGGTGCTACAAGTCGTTCAGAGTTGTGGACGAGGTCGTTAGCTAGGTTTTTGCCAAGTTGGCGGTGGTGGCAAGTTGCCAGGTCGGACTCCATCTCGTTGGCTAAGGCAAGTCATCGCCTAGGTGGTGCCGATGGAGGAGAGGAGGGAATTGGAATGAAATCCCTTGAAAGTGGGTTTAATGGTTTTTTGTCCTTTTGTTTTCGGTTTAACCGGGTTCCAATTGGTAACGGTAGAAAATTCATTAATTAAAGCCAAAATTCAAAATGCCAACGTGGTAGCTTTTTATTGGTGGGTTCACGCTTCATAGGATGCAAACTCGTTCAAGCATTCCTTGGACTTGGTTCAGATTTGCAGCACAATGTGTTAAGCCCATGGGGGCTTGAGGTGAAGGTGGAAAGTTTCTGCTATTGGTGAGTGACCTGAGAGAGTTCAAATTAGGGTGGAAATTTGTTGTTTTGGTGCCTTGAATTGTACTTATGAATATGTTCCATGACTTGACTCCATAAATTTGAAAAAAGAAAAAAAAAAAACTAAGGCCAAATTTGAGTCAATTGTACTCTAGACTCGCAAGTGAATAGGTGATTTCTTCAACAACCAAGTACATCAAATGGATAATTCAATCCACTAGATAGACAATTACTAAGTAAGGTTATCATCCCATAGAATATTTCCCCAATAATCAAGAAAGTATCTAAATTTCAAACCCCATAACAAGGTTAAACCTGTATCGGTATTGTTTTATTATGTTTTTTATTTTTTAAATTTTTTCGAAACTGGTTCAGAGGGGCCGGTCTACCCTATGAACAAAATATGCCCTATATGGGTGTATCGGGAAGGCTCTGATACACAATGAGTAAAATATCAGTGTCGGGTACCGTATCGGATAACTCGGATACGGATACGCTTTGGAAACGCATGGATATGAATAAAAAATATGGAAACACATGGATACACTAGGGAAATACATACGAATTTCATAAATATATTAATAACAGTAAATTTAATATCAAAATGATCACAAAATAGTATATAAATACGTAAAAAATGTAAATATTAAGTATATATATGAAGAAATGTATTACGACTAATGAACCGGGGTGCATAATTTTATTTATAGTGCATCAATCAAGAGTACAAGACACTAATATATGCACATATTATATTTTAATTATTATATCAATTATTTTTTATTTTACTATTTTATTTTTTTAATATTAAGAAAAAGTCAACAACATATTAAATTTTCAAGTGCAAATTAAAATATCTAAGATGCATATCATATACAAATTCATAGTTTTTAATTACTAAAATAATTATTCCATTATTAATATTTTAATTTATATAAATTTTATGAAATAAAAAATCATTTTTTGAAATAAATGTAGATTAGTGGATTTGATCAATTCAATTTAATATTATATTCTTCAATATTTTGTATATAATATTTTTATTTTTTTGTAAATAATAAATATGTTGTTATTACTTATTAATGTGAATTAAAATATTAGTTAATAACTAATAAAATTTTAAGATTTATATCATGTACAAATTTATAAATTTTAAGTATTAAAAAAATTATTCTATTACTAATATTCTATTTGTATAAATTTCTTGATATTAAAAATCATCTTTTTTATATAAATGTGGATTTGATACATTATTTATTCTATTAGTTTATAAAATACTATTTTTAAATATTATTTTTTTATTGTTAATTACAGTTGTTAAATATAAATGTGTTTTTTTTTTACTTAAATTGCATGTGAACAGAAAAAGTTAATAAAACTTATTTTATTTTACTTAATATCATGAAATGTAGCATGGCTTACTGGTTTAGAAACGCATTGAATTCTAAATGCACGTGAGGTGACCTGGGTTTAAATCACCTCATTCGCATTTTTTATGGAGATTGCTGAATGGACAGCGCATACCAATGCGTATCGGTCGATATAATGTGATACATGCCAATACGCATCCATATCTGTTAGCTCCCGTATCGTTACTAACCGATACCCATACGATATGCCCCGTATCGGACGTATCGTATTGATATTTAAATCCTTGTCGATACGTGATGAAATTTTGATCCTTGCCCCAGAATAAGCTATTGATGGAGACCCATTTCAACAACATAGTTGTTAAGGCGCCTAGGCAATTTTGGGCAACACTAGGTGCCTAATCGCCTAGGTGCCTGCCTAGCCGATAAAATTATATGACATGAAGAACTAACTTTTAGTCAATTCCCTAGATTTATATAATGTTCAACACACATACTAATTGGAAAAAGAGCAAGTCTCTTTATTAAGAACATTAAATTTTCACTAAAAATGTGGCAAATCAATATATCTAAAAGATAAATATCTTTTGATTATATCAATTTTATTATTTTCAAAAATAATACTATTATAATTAAGTATTTAATAGAGCAATTTCATATCAATTAGCAACTAAAGAAGGCTATTAACTTTATAAGATAAAAATTCAAGATGGAAGTAAAGTAGAAAAAACTAAGGATGGAGTTGCTATTTTATTTAGTTGATGTGTGTGTGTGTGTGTGTCTGAGAGAGAGAGAGAGAGAGAGAGAATGGGGAAAAAAGAAACCTCTCTATACTTCTATTCATTCTTCATTTCTTTTTCTCTTCTCAAAACCTTTGATCTTTCAAATTTAAATAGTAAAACATTAAAATAAAGTATGAATGATATATAAAGTATAGAATAGAATGTATTAACACAAACATTAATAAGATGCAGCAATACAAATGATATTACAAGGAAGCCTAGTTACCTAGGCAACACCTTGACAAACTATGTTCAGCAAGAATCTTTCAAACCTATCACATAAGTTCTCAACTTATGCTGGCTAATCTTGGTATTCTTTCTCAAAACTATATTTTCATATTAGAGAGTAATAGTGCTATCCAATGTAGCTACAACACAAGCATCCAAGCACCCAGGTGGAATAATTTCATGCTTGGTCATTACTTAATCTCTTTTACAAGACAAAATACAAATATGAAAGGCTAGTACTTGGGTGACAATTATGTGAAACACAAACATCCAACAAAGGAGGAGGACTCGAGAATGGTTTGCCCCATCATCCACAACCATGCATAACTCCTAATTGGTGGGGTTCATGCATTACAGACACAAATATGTCATCTAAATTCTCTCCTTTTGTAAAAGAGAGAAATGTTTAATAAGTAGGGAATTTCAACTTCAAAACTTAGTAGAACAGGTTCACTAATCTATACTATTAATAAAAGAGCGAATAACCCCATTTTCTGGACTTTTCACTAGACATTTTTACCCCTTATCTAAGCAACATACAACGGGCATAAAAAATGGTATATATGTCCTTTACTCTCCAAAAACTGTCCAGTTATAACAGTTAAGAAACTGCCACTTATAACTGTTCAAAAACTGTCCACTTATAACAGTTAAGAAACTGCCAACTTATAACTGTTCAAAAACTGCCCATGAATTGTAAATCGTTTTATCTTGGAGATACTGTCACGTGCAAATGCACGTACATGTTTACTAGTCTACAGAAATGCAAGAATAACAAGTAGATCAATAAATTATGCCATGTACCTATAATGATCTAATATTTAAGGTTCCAAAATAAGGAGGAATGTAAATCATCAACAGCATATTTTAACTCAGATGAAGCACTTCCTGTAATTTCACAGGTCACCAACTTAGACCTCAATAATGATAGCAACTCTATATGCCGGGATTGTTTCCTCCGCAGCACTCGAATATATGCAGTCAACCCAAGCCACTCAACTTCTTCTCTATTTAATTGGAGAATAGGATGGAAACTAAGTCCAAGATGTACAGAATGCACCCTTTTCTTTATGAGATTGTACATGAACCTGACAAGATATGTGAACAAACATAATATTAACAATCACAAACAATAATGCTACTAACAAAATGTAAAGGCAATTACAATTGTTAGAATCCTAAACTCAAAAGTTTTGTGACCATGAAAAATGAAATAATGATTCTATTTCTTGGTGCCTCCAGACAGTCTTCACAATTTGTTACTTGTTAGCAACACATATATGGTCTCAACCAATTTTTCAATTTTGCATAATATTATAATATAGAATGCATTTGGAAACAGCCTCTCTATGTATCTGCATGGGTAAGGCTGTGCTCATCTGTCCCTCCCCAGACCCCACATTGGCGGGAGCCTTATGCACCAGGTGGCCCTTATCATGTAGAATGCATATCTTCATTACTGTCAGATTGATTAAGTTAATTATAATAACCAAAGCTAGAAAATAAATAAATCCATACCTAAAAGAATTCTGAATTATTTTTGAATGGAACGCAGCAGGAAGAATGCAAGCTTTTGACAACTCGCAGACATAGCAATGGAACTTCATTGCACATAATAAAAAAGATTGATATACATTTAACCTGACAACTGCTGCAGAGTTAATATTTGAGTCGTAGAATATAGGGTGGCATTTTGGTCGCATATAGTCACACAACTTCGCCTTTAGATAGTGACCTGATTTACCTTGCCAGAAGACAGTAAGTGTTGACCTCAAATGGATATTTGCGTACCTGTTAGCATTATACACACGCTATCAATAAGCATTTTGTCAAATGAAAATAATCAGATAAAACAAAAGGTATCGATTAACTGATGATAATCCTATGAAATTACACAAATATTTCGGCTCTAATTAGGCATGCATACTCGGGAATAATTGGCTGAAGAGACTCAGAACATAGAACAGAGATAGAGTCCTTCAACGGTTTGCTTGCTGCCTACAGTAGGACCAACAACACTATAGTAGAGGTAAAGTCTCAAGTGGTGATATGCTGGTTCAAAGATGAGGTAGAACGTCCTTTAAGCCTTTCATAACTATATCAGGGAGGTTTAAGATCTAATATCCTGGATTAAAAACTAATTCAAATGGATCAGGAAATCACCTAATACAATGGCTGTTAGCTTGGCACGTTGGGGGGCATCCTTCAAGTTAGCTTCATGTTATATGAGAATGTACTATACTGTGTTACTTGACTACATGGTAAGATTGATTAGTTAGTCTTCTATATCTTACATTCTTATGAAAATACATAATGATTGTACATTTGACTCATTTATGAACTAATAAAATTACCTGATAATTTATTATCAAATAAACAAAAAATTCAGCATCCAAGTTTTGCAAGGGACTAGTAATCTAATCTATAACAACAGAAGGTAAAGACATAAATTGTATTCTTTATTTAAGTTTCCTTACAGGGGCTATTGCTTGTTGTGAGGGTAAAATCTCAGTCTGACAAGTATGAGCGCACAGGTTCCAGTCTGTGAGCAGCTGCTTGGTGCCAAAAAAAAAAAAAGATCCTGATCATAGGCATGCATCTAGTCCACCCCTCCCAATACCCCAAATAGCTAGGAACAGCATTGGGTAAAGATCTTTTAGTTTCCTTGAGTAGTACAGAAATAACCTAATTTCTCTTTGTGGTCAATAACAAAGAAAAATAACAAAGAAAAAGTATGCATACAACATTCACTTGGCTGAAATAAGAACCAAACTTTAAAGAAAATGTCATAACGTTCAGCAAAACAGATAATTCTGCGTCTATAAGAATAGAACATCATTCTCTGCTCCCTTCACCATTAACATGGATGTTATAATACTTGAAAGAATGACAGTTATAACCATATAAAAAAAGCGAGGGATGGGCTTTTTTTAACTAATTCTGGGTAGAGCAATACCACTAACAGCAATTCCCTAATTTTGTCCATCAACAAAGTTTTAATGTCAGTCTAGTTTTTTTTTTTTTTTCCGCTTGATCTAGTAATAGTAAATTGTTTCTATCAATTTGAAGCTTAAAACAATTTACTTCACTAAGAACATACTGAAAAAAATAGCCACCCTTACAACAAGATAACAATTTGAAATTATCAAAACCTTGTGTAGTCTGCCTGGATTTCCAATGTGCTGCAGTTGATAAGCAAACCACTCCAGGGAAGAAATGGCACACCATCTTCACCAATATACACCCTGTTAGATGAAAGCTTTGACACGTGGTCTATATCAAAATTGACACAAAATTTTTCTTCATTCATGAAACAGTTGTACTCTCGGAATCCTCGCTGAAGCCTGGAGAAGAAGCTAACAGCCTGCTTCTTTGATGTTGATATAAAAAGGAAGTCATCTATGAGCCTCATTAGCATATACTTATGGGTTGATAAGACAACTTCATCTTTATCATCACTCTGTGTTGCATCAGTGTTTTGAGAATTATGTTTTATAGGTATTTTAGAGCTGGAAGGTATGACAATGTAATAGTCATGATTTTTTTCAAGAAATGGAAAGATCACATTCCTTTCTAAATGACCATAGTAAAATGAGCAAAGAAGGGAAGACAATACACTTCCTTGAGGAATACCAACTTCTTGCAAGTAAAACTTTTGGCCGAATTGCAACACATTATGCTTCACATGCTCATAAAGATTATGAAAAAGTTCTTCCTTTCTTATTTTCCTGCTTTTCTCCTGAAAGATTCACATAAATAAGAACTTAAGCGAATGCTAAAATATCCTACAAATAAATAAGAATAAAATTATAACAATGATTAATCCAGTAAATGAAAACATATGGAACCACAATAAGCTGTAAACAATGTCATAGTAATAAGTATCAGATCATGGTATCTTTCCCCCAGTCATACATAAATGTTGAATCAAAGTTTTTAATAATCCTTACAGAAATAGGTGCAGGAGGGGAGAGACAGGGTTGAAGCCATGAAGACTGTAGGAGGAGAAAAAAGATTCTATATGTAGCCAAAGGCCCAAGTCTGACACTCTCATGGTCATTGATCCTATGGCTTGGTGAATTGCTACATGCTATCTCAAAAGGATATCTCATCTAGCTTAAGGAGGTAAGGCCACAAATGGAGGTCCTCTCAAAGTCAATCAATCATAAAATAGAGAGGGATTTGCAGAGAGCTAATAGAATATGCACAATTTCTTTAAGATATTGGAAGAAATAGGCCATTTGATGCTCAAAGCAGCAGAAGACTGTGTAGAGGCTCTAAACAGTGGATTCAGCCTGGATGAAGAATGGTTGAGGGTTTTAAGGGGGGTCTACAACTACAACAGTATGACTAGTGAGTAGTGATAATTAGAGCCAGGGTATCTTGAAGTAGGAGTAGATGCATTACCACAGGAAGAGGCACTGATCAAAAAGGGAGTAGGGCTGGTGGTGTGATTGCTTGACTGTAGCAGCAAGATTTGTTTTTGATTGGCGTAGAATATAGGTGCTTGGTGTGGGGCGGAGGTCTATAAGACGCTTCAGGATAGATTTAGTTGAGCTTCTAGGATCACTGGATTTGGTTTTATACCTTTTGTAAGGTTAGTTTCACAGGCTTTTCTGGTTTTCAGTTTACACAAGGTTTGAATCAAGTTGGATTGGATTACATTTGTACAAGTTCAAGTTATATCAATATATAAAACCCATCTTGAGTGCGAGTGCTAAGTGGCATAAGTAGAAGGGGTAGTAGTGTCTTTTCTTCTTTATATTTATGTTTACTACAATCCTGTCCCAGTCATAAAAGAAGGACAGCCCTTTTAATGTAATTATTAAACATATGATAGCAGCTACCAAGGATGGGAGACAAATTTTTTTTCTTGCCAAGTATTACTTATTTTCTAGCTCTCTCTTCTAAGAACTGCATCTTTCAGTCACTAGAACAAATATAAAGTTATAAACACAACAAACACAACTAAAAATTTAAAATCCTCTTGTGAAAGGGATAATAAGAATCTATAAAGGCATTAAGAGATATAACAGCCTAAAAGTTTTCAAGATGCTGAAAAAATGCACTATGGGTTCCAGAAATTAATGCTAAATTATGATGATAAATGCAAAGGAAAAAATATATTTAGTGTTACCAATAAAAACAAAACCATATGGAAGCCAGTCATCTTTCAGCTATGAAACGGTTGAAGAAGAGTTAATAAAATTGGAAGAACTAAATATACAATATAAGAGACTACACTCAATAAAATACCTGGTTAACAAGAACAAAATGTGATGAGTCGGAAGGAATAGAACTAGTTGTAGTTTTAATACCACCATTGCTAGTTGTGTCCGATAATATTTGATCATACTGAATGGATAAAGTCTTCTTTGTGCAGACAACTTTGGAGAATTGTTTTACAAGATACTCGTCATCAAGAAAAACATCTTTCATCACAGAAAGCAATTTATCCTGATCAACAGAATCAAATGCCTTGAAAACATCACAAACTACAATAAATAAGTTAGGCATCGATCCTGATTCATTCTTCAAACTGATAAGAAATTGGCACAGCTTTTTATAGATATCATTATAGTCAAATACTGAGGACCCCAATTTCTCAGGATTTTTCACTTTTAGTCCTTTTAAGACAGTATGTAAATCATAAAGGACGTAGTTCACAGACTTGAAATGATCACATTTGACTGCTTTCGAATAACTTCCTGTATTTTTCTGCACTCCACAAGAATTATCTTTCAAATAAGACTTATGCAAGTATACTCTTGATGGTGCCCTAAGGTTTGCTAGCACCCTCATTCCAATTTCCTTTGGACAGAATCTGACTTTTGAGAAACCAAATCTTCTTTTTCTTATAATATTTCTGAAAGAGGAGTCTTCCAACAACTGGTAATTCTGTTCCTTCAAGAGAGAAATGGCCCTGTTCGTCAGCTTCTCCCAAATTGGTTTTCGGTAATAAAAAATGTCTTGTTTCCCAAACTCACTTTCTGTGACATAGAAGTTAGCATGTATGATTGGAATTAATAGACGTGAAAAGAACCAATAAACCCAACTTGCAAAGATCTTATCTTTCAGCGTACTGAGTTCCTCATTTCCATCAAGTATGCCAGCACCCTTCCCTACTCCATCTTTTAGAAAATGACAACTCAAGCAGCAGAAAAAATTCTTATTCAATAGAAAGGGAAAACATGATATTTTCAGACCATGCATACATTGCTTTAAGCAGAACTTTTCAAATCTCCGCAACCGGATAAAGTTATAAATATTTCTCCTTAATGCTCTCCAGTTAGAGGGATCTCCGAGTAAATCAGGAGGAACTATTCTCCTACAAACAGCCCATATAAATGACACCACCTGGTCTTTTGCACAGAAACAATCATTCAGCTTGGTATTTGGAGTTTTGATGCTATGCTTGTCTTGCTGTCTAGTAACATGGCTGTTGCATTTACTCAGAAAAATATTGCTATTTCTTTTTTCAGTTATTTCTGCCTGTGACCTGTTCCCCTGAAAGAAAAACATTATTGTGCATTAAAAAAATTATGACAAAATAATATGCACTATCAGCATATTGAAGCAGCTTATGAACAAATCTCCAAACGAGAAAAGGGAAATATTAAGGAAAATAACCAATGCTAAAATACATGGAGAGAGTGATTTTAAGACAGCAAGGGATTCCTAATACTTTCAGACCTAGTGGTGGCCTTTGGAGGATGAAGGAAGATAATTGGATGATTAATGATGAACAGAGATGGAGAACCAAGTAGACAGCTTGCTGTCCAAAAAAGAATGAGCAGGAGATTAGAAAGAAAGAGAAAAACTCTTTCGATAGAGCAGACAGCAAAGAGACAGGTTACTTGGAAGAAATAAGTGAAAGAAAGAGAAAAATATCTTGCTACAACTAGAACTCACCAAACCAAATTTTTATTCATCAAACAAATTGTCTAAAGCAACTTCATAAAACTAAGTTCCATCAACATCTGATCTAGCAAGACCATTTTCTAGTGAGTTAGCTGATCTTCATGTCATAATGAACAGGATGTTTACTCTAGCAGCCAAGGACAAAGTCTTATAAACACTGTTGCAGATGCCATAGATCCTTTTTGTCACCCCTCACCCAACCCAACCAATCACCATCCACAAGCCTCCCCCATCACTAACCTCTAGATGCCCAAGGGAAACATCAGTCTAAAAGCCTATAGTAAAGTTAATGTCACAGCCTTAACAGAACTCCCATGTCAATGACTAAGAAATCTAAAAACAAAACAAACAAACAAATAAAAAATTCCCATGCCTGGGTCTCCTTGTTTGTAAAAACACTTGCATCCCATTTCCAGCCAGACTGTCCATAGAACAATACTCAGACATTACCAAATATACTTATAAAAGAAAAGGCATTACCAACTATGGGGTAAAGTCATGCATTTCATCACTTAGCCAAGTTGCCTGAATTGGAACTCCAAAGGGGTAGGATCATACAGGGTTAAAGGCTTAAAGCTATGATACACAGATACCTGTACTACAAAGGTGTTGTATTGCGTCAAAAACTTCAGTTTTTAGTGTGTATTCCATATCCAATAACATATCCAGCCATGTCCTTTCCATATCAGGGTAATATAGAGCTAAAGCCATTATAAAGAATAAAGCCAAAGAGAAAGACACTTGAAAATAAACTGAGTACATCCTCTTACCAAGGACCGAGGGAAAAGGAAACTAACAGACAAAAAGAGCCACCACTTCTAGACTTATTTTTATAGTAAATAGAAAAGAAATTTCACTAAATATATATATATATAAATAGAAGGTAATGGCATCTTGAGATTATAAGGAAAACAAAATCATATGAGAAGCCCAAATTAGACTGGACAATGCAAGAAGCAATACAATGCAGAAAGCAAGGAATATAAAGAGAGTCACCACACCAAAGGTCTATCCAAAATTTTGTTTTGGAGCCAATACTGGATTGTACTTGATATGACTCAAGAATCTAAAGAGAAATACCACAATCCACTTCTAAAGTAAAGCTAATGTAGCTCTCTTGTCTAAACCCACATACCAACCATTCAAATCAGTGCCATGAATTCTAACCTTGATACCTCCATAATAAACAAAGAAGGATTAAGTGCAAAATTAGATTTATGGACAAAAAACTTAGAAACAATAGGTGTTAAAATAATAATGAGCACAAAAAGAATTATATGCAATGTAAGCTTAATAATAATAGAAGCAGAAATCAGGGTAGACTTTGGATTGGCCTCTTCTGTTACCTTGGCTTAAAAATCCATGACAAGGGAGAGAGGAGAATGTTGCCCATATAATTAGAGCAGGATGGGCAAAATGAAGGGATGCATCTGGAGTTTTATGCAATAACAGAACCACTTGAGCTAAAAGGAAAATTTTATAAAGTGGTTATAAGGCCAGCAATTTTTTTATAGAGCAGAGTGTTGAGCAGTTGAGGAGCAACATGCCTCAAAAAATGAGTGTGGTATGCATCTTTTGTAGCTCTAATACCCAAAACGCCAGAAGCAAAGCACCCTAATGACTTAGACTCGTTAGCCTGATATGGTGTTTGTACAAAATCATTGCAAAGGTCCTTGAAATGTGCTTCCCTTCATTACTCCGCAAAATCAAGGGAGACAAATCACAGATCAAATTATTATCTGATGCTGCTGCCAAACAAGGCGCAGTTCTGTGATTTTGATCCACTTTATGATCAGTTAACATAAAACATAATGGGGCTACAGTTGAGCTTCACAACTGGATCATCCTCCCTCACATTCTATTCCTCTTTTCTTCTTCCTCCAAACCCTCTTCTTCTGATCTGCTTTTCCATCCACTTTCTGGACTTAGTTAATCAGATTGACTGAAGAATTGTTACTGGTTTGACTACTGCTAATTAGCAAGTATTGTCTAAGATTTAAGATACAATTACAATTTTAAGAACATAGCTACCAATCAAGACAAGAAGCTTAGCAATACCAAATTTACATGCGACAATACTATATATATATATATATATATATACACCTAATTTACATGAGACAATACTAGAGATACTTTGTTTGGCCAAACTATCAGTAAAAGAGTTAGCATCTCTTTTCACCCATTGAAGAGTCACTTCCATTCCTTGTGGTAGCCACATGATTCTTATTTTCTCATAAATGTAGTCCCACCAACCAATCTCTTCTTCCTTTTAAAGGAAACTTATAACTAGCTTTGAGTTCCCTTCTATTGACAGCTTACTGATATTCAGCTCCCTAGCATTTTGGATTCCCTCCATGACAGCAAATATTTCAGCCCTTAACGAATCACCCACCCCAATTGGACCTGAGTTGAGAACAATAACTTTCCCTTCACTGCTACCATCGAAATTCAACATGATAAAATCACTAGATGGAGGGGTCAAGATGGCCTAACAATATCCTTGAAGGGAGCAGAATCAGCTATTTCCTTCCAATTTCTCATTAATTCACTTGCAGAAGTGTTCTCAAAGAACTTCAGGGATTTCACCCAGTGGATCACTCTAATGGTAATGGCTTCAATTAAGGCATCCTTCTCTTTCTCTGAAAAGGTTCTTTGAATCCTTTCTTCCCAAATTGTCCAACAAACAGCCACCCATGTACACCTCCATAGAGTTCTTCCCCTCTTCTTTGGCCAGCTTACAAAAGCATAAGCGAACAGGCTTTGTACATTTGATGGAGGGTTCCACTTGCACTCAAATAAAGAGCAAAATCATTCTCAAATTGAAGAAGCAAAGAGGCAGGGGATTAGTAAGTTACAACAAGTCTCACCACTTGCCTTACAAAGAAAGAACCAGTGTGGGGACAGAAACCAAAAAGGTCTTTTCTTTGCAATAGTAAATCACAGGTATTAATTCTTTCCAAAAGCACTTTCCAACAAAAAGCTCCCACCCTTGGAGGAATAGGTTTGCTACAAGTCTCCTTTACAGGGAAAGACACTCCAAGGCTATCACTTGGATGTATTAAGGATAAAAATAAAGAGGCACAGATAAAGGAACCAGAGGAAGATAAAGTCCAAATCCAACTATCCCTTTTTGAAGGATCCAGGAAGACCCCTTCAAGACCTTGGAGCAAAATTGAAACACTACTTTCAGACTCATGGAAGCCTCTTCTGAAGCGCAAGTCCGAACCAAGAAAGTTGTAATAGGTTCATCCTCTAAGATCTCCCTCTCTTCCATATTCAACCCCACAATGCAACTTTTATCTAGATTGGTTTTCAGGTTGGACATTTGCTCAAAAGTTCGAACAATCAACTTTAGGAAAATGGAATAAATGCTATTCTGTTTATTCTTTTTTATTTGGAGTAGCCTTTTTCAAAGATATCTTGGGTTGGACATGAATGCGATGCTTTTGAGAATGTAATAGAGAATCCCTTGGTAACTGCAAGTTCTACAAAGTCATATTATGTTCTAGAAGAACGTTTGTCGACACAAATTTCGTGTATTTGATTAGCACAAAATATGGAGACAAATTACAAAAAATAAATTTGTAATAAAGAAAACAAACAAGGGAATGAGCTCTCTTTGATTTCTGCTCGATGATGTGAGCAACCTCTGATTGATGGTCGAATTTGGTGAAGACGAGGGCCGTTGGCGTGTTTCTCGTACTTCTTGAAGTGTTGATATAGATTTCCTTGATTTTGGTGCTTTGGGAGATTTGGTGTAGATTTCTTCACTCCGGGCTTTGCGCATGATCGGATGTGAAGGATGCTTCTCTAAGAAGGGCCCTTTTGTGGTGGCTCAATCTTCTTTGGAGAGCTTGAATCCAAGTGTTGTAGAGAACGAAGAAGCTTTTCCCTCTTTTCTTCTCTCTGGATCTTGTAGCTGCTGGAGGTTGCAGGAGCTTGTGGTTGCTTGCAATCTTCAGTGTTGGTGTCTAAGAGCTTCTTGCAATGTGATTCTCTCAAAAGGAAGAAAAAAAGGCCCTCTTTCTTCCTAGGCAAGGCTATTTATAGCCAAGGGATAAGGCTGCCACCTCAGCCCACTTAGCTAACCAATCCCATGTGAGTGGGGTGTTGGGTTAGCATTAACTCCTATACATGCACCATTATGTAGGAGTTAGTGGTCTTGCCAATAGGACCACCCTATTACAATAGGAGATGGGCCAAATTGGGCTTAATACACTTGGATCCTTAGGCCACATATTTATGTAGACTTGGACCTTGGGCCCATGGAGGCCCATATTATTTAGAGGCTGTCATGTAAATTAAACCCATTTATTTAGCTTAAAATTCGCATGCCTACAACGTTATAACTACTACAAACTCCAACTCTCGTGAGAGGTACATATCGGTTACTAGAGTTGTTCATGGGCCAGGCACGGGCTTGACTTTTTCCAAAAATTGAATGGGCCCAGCCCAAAGCCCAAGCCCGACGTAGTGTAAAGTTAGGCCCAAAGCCCGGCCTGTGAACAGGTCTATCAGTTACTTCCTACAAGTATAGGGAGGAATATTGTGTTCCTATAGATTACATATCAACACAACTCAAATCAACTCAGCCCTAATCCCAACTATTTAAAGTCAGCTACATGAATCCTGTCCCATCTTTGTTCTCTATCAAGAGCCAAAGTTACACATAAACATCCATAAAAAATAATATGATGACATCAACTGACATGCAAGAATGCTAGTCAGTCACTACTCTATTGATATATACCAAACTAAAAGTCTAAAACCAATATTTTACTAGGTAAATGAAGCATTCCCATGTAGATATAGATGTAAAATCCATATCGCTGCCTTCAGTTAAAGAAAGAACTGTAAGATAAAACTTGCCTCATAATTGCTTGCTGATAAAGGTGAACAAACCAGCCAACTTTAGAAAAAAAAAATTGATGGCATATTCATGCATTCTACTGTATAAACCTAACATTGCCCTAAAATGAGATTACTACTGAAATCTGCAAATGGATTTCCCAAAATGTAATAACTTCAATAAAGTATTAGAAGCTGATATGTATACAAAACATTACATTAGCAAGAATCCTAAAATGCCTTCTAAAATATGTCAGATTGTTCAACAAAACAGTTTGCAAGTAACAGATGCCTTATGATTCAGACTCTTCCTTTAGGAAAGCAGACCTCAAAAAATGGCTTAACACCTCTGTTAGCATCTCCACCCAAGGCTGGAACCATGCAGTGCTTATCCAACAATTTCAAGTGTTTACAATGCTGAGCTCTGTGTATGAGACTTTTAAGAAACCCAAGAAGCGGGTGATACCTAGGAATTCAAAGAAGTACCAATTATTTTACGAAGAAAATAAGAAGAATAAGAAGAAGAAGAAGAAGCAAGTGATCTCAATAAGCAAAAATGGGTTTACAAAGAAATTAAGATGAAGCATATATTGCACATTAGTAAATAAATAATGTACTGAAGCATGAAATTTACAAAGCATTGTTTGTTTTTGGAGCCCATATTGAAGTTGCCATTCAACAGTAGTTTGTCACAATACTTGATTATTCTATTCTTCCTCCCCAATCATCTGGTTCCTCTTTCTTACTTACAAACTTCATATTAGATGCTCTTGCATATTTCATATGGTTTCACAGCCAAGGTTAAAAATGTAGGTGATTTTAGAAATGTCGGTTAATTTAAAATTAAGAAACATGTGGAAAATGCCATGTGAAAATACCAAAAAACCATTATTACTGGAAACATCATAACTTTTTTCAAGTGTTAATTGGTATTCCAGGAAACGTAAGAAGAGCATCAACTATAAGATATTATCTTACTCTAAAATAAGATTAGAGGGTGGAACACAAGTTAATGTGGACAAAAGTAGTTCATGTTGCATACGTATAACATTTTGGTTACCCAAAACTACTTTACTTTTTTCTTGTAATCCAATACATTTGCTACATACTAAATATAAAAGTCTTTTATGCTTACGTAGTTGTTTATTCAAGCAATAGGACAACTGACTGTGCATTAAATCTTTAAAAAATTCACAAAGTGGCATTCTTAACTAGAAAATTCAAACACAAATAACATTATTCTGATAGTGTATCAATGCTCAAGGAAATAAGACTTTTCTGGAAGTGTATAAACTCAATTGATCCCCTAATGCAAGCTTCAACTATCTCCTCCTTCATGCCCTATCCCCTTCTAGAATTTCTTGGATTTTTTCAAATTTAGGCCAAGGTCATATCTCTTTTGGAAATGTTTTGGCATTCAATTACACAATAACCAGGCCAAGGTCATACCTCTTTTGTTTTGGCACTTATCACTGGAACTGGAAGGTGATAAATTAAAAGATTAATACTTGTAGCCGCCCTCAATGAAGATGCAAGATTTTTGGAAAATATTCAACATGACCATATACTTTGAAAAGTCAGTAGTTAGACTATTCACCACCTTCTTATTAGTTGTTATTTTTCTGCCATACTCTACAACCACGCCATGCCCCCTTCTGGTTCTTAGTTGCCACTAACAATCTTCCATTTCATGCCTCTAGTCCCCAAACAATTTTTCACCCCAGGTACTTATTGATTTGGTTTCTATACAATTTTTTTTTATCAGTAACTAAATCTTTATAACTTATAACAATATGGTACACATAGTTGTCAAGGCGACGCCGCCCGCCTAGGCGACAAGGCGCCTTTTGAGGCTCGCCTTGCCTAATCGCCTAACAGTTTTCTACTTCCTACTATAAAAAACTTTTTTATTCATTCTTTTTTGAGATTATAATTATAAAATAGACATTATTAAACTAAAATAATCATTTTTGTGTGTTTATATACTAATTCCTTTTTATTATTTTCTTATTTATTAGGGTTTAATCAACACAAACATTGCTAAATGCTGTATTGAACCCTCAAAGATTTAAAAAACCTGAACCAATAAGTAAGGAAGAACTTTTTTTTTTTTGATAATTGAAATGATTTTATAAAACAGCAATAGACAATAGTGCAAAGTCCTCAAGGAAAGGTACGAGTTTCAACCTCTCCAGGCTAGTTAAGTACAGATTTCCAAATTAATAACAACTTACATAGAAGCACAAAAAAGATCTTCCCTAGAAACCCCCTGTTTGGCTAAAGCATCAGCCAAAGAATTAGCAAACCTACTAACCCATTTTACCTCAACTCTCATATTACTGGTTAACCACTTTACTTTTTTTATGAGATCTTTGTAGCCCCAAATGGTGGTATCCAAGTTTAGGAGCCACCTTGTGGAATCCCCCACTCCCACCGGTCCTGAGAATAGGGAAATTATGTTGCTGTCCTTATTTCTCAGGATACCCCCTATACCTGAAGGCCCGGGGTTGCCTTGGCTACTTCCATCAAAGTTCAACTTGATGACACCTTCCAAAGGCGGAATCCATTCTGACAGAATTCTATCCTTTTTTGTTGAAGTGTTAGCTATTACTAGCCAATTTCTCCACAAACCATCAAAGGAGAATTCATCAAAGATATCCACAGTTTTCAACCAATGGATTGCTCTTGTTAGGATACAATCCTTCACTTCATTCTCGGCCTTACACAAGGAACACCAATTTGGGGAAAGACAAAGTGAGGGTCTCTTTTTCTGTAAGTTTTCCAAAGTATTGATTTTCCCATAGAAGACTTCCCAGCAGAATACAGCAATTTTTGGGGGAATAGGTCGCGCCTAGACTTCTTTGACAGGGAATCCTTGGGAAAAGAGGATAGAACTGAGGGATTTTAGAAAAGAAGAGCAAGTAAAAGTACCTTTTGGAAGAGGAGTCCAAACCCTTTGATCAGAAGAAATGGGGTCCAAGCAAACGAATTCTAGTAAATGAATTAGCTCAATAACACAATTTGACTCACCATCCCTTAACCCTCTACAAAATCCAAAGTCCCAGTTTAAAGATAAGGGGTTTAACGGGCTCGGGAGAAAAGTTGCAATTGGCTCATGTTTGTGAAGGGAAATGGAATAGAGCGAGGGGAAACAATCTTTAAGGGGTTGAGTACCCACCCAAATATCCTCCCATAACAGAATAGCATTACCAGAACAAGCATCATACCTGATGCATCTGAGGAAGCGAGGGAGAATACCATGTATAGCCTTCCAAGGTGTAGTAAGGGTAGCTCGGAGAGATATCCCGGAATCCCAACCATTTCCTGCACAACCATGAATTCTTGCCACCACCTCATGCCATAATCTCTCTCTCTCTCTCGGGGCCATCTCCATAGCCACTTCCCAAGAAGGGCTACATTCTTTAGCACTATGTTCCCTATCCCTAAACCCCCTTCTTCCTTTGGTTTGTTAACTATCTCCCATCTGATCAAGTGATCCTTTTTCACCTCTCCTGGTTCCCATAGAAAGTCCCTCATTCTCTTCTCCAGTTTTTTAGCCTCCACCCTTGGAGGAATCCTGAACACAGAAAGGAAGTAGGTTGGAAGGTTGGCAAGTGTAGCCTTAATCAAAGTCAGCCTACCCCCTATTGAAATGAAATTCTTTTTCCAAGCTGCCAAGCACTTATCAAATTTCTCCACAATAGGGGCCCATAAACTACTTTCTTTAGGGTTGGCTCCTAAGGGTAGCCTTAAGTATGTCAAAGGCCAAGAAGAAATATTGCAACCTAAGCATTCTGCAATGGATTCAATCTCCCTATTCTCCAAGTTTACTCCAGCCACACAACTTTTATCAATATTTACCTTCAAGTTGGAGACCCTATCAAAAGTACTTACTTAAGGTTCTCCACTTTGCTCAACTCAATCCCTTCACAGAAAATAACAATATCATCAACAAACTAAAGGTGAGTTACTAGAATGCCTCTGCTCCCTATTCTCCATCCCTTTATTTGGCCCTCCTCATCTGCTCTGGAGATCATCCTACTAAAGACATCAGCAACAAGTGTAAAGAGGAAAGGGGAGAGTGGATCCCCTTGTCTTAAGCCTCTATTGGCTGGAAAAAAGTCCTTAGCCACCCCATTCACCAACACTGAATAACGACAAGAGTTTAAGCATCCTCTTGTCCAATTACACCATTTATCCCCAAATCCACGTCTTCTCGGCATCTCTAGCAGGAAATTCCAATCCACTAAGTCATAGGCTTTCTCCAAGTCCAGTTTGCAAACAAATCCTTTCCTGCCCGATCTCCTTATCTCTTCCACACTCTCGTTTGCAATAAGGATCTGATCTCTAATTTGTCTATCCTGTATAAAGGCTCCTTGTGCTTGGCTAACGAGAGAGGGGAAAACTACTTTGATCCTCCTAGAGAGCACTTTTGCCAGAATCTTATAGATGCTTGTCACCAGGCTAATTGGCCGAAAATCTTTGGGGTGTCTGCCATCATTCTTTTTGGGAATTAAGGCTATAAAGGTGGCATTGATTCCAAGACTCACAAAATTTTTATCCTCAAATTCTAGGAAGAACTAAAAATTTTATCTAATCAACACATTTTCCTCTTTCATATATTCTTCTTCTTCTTCTGCTACTTATAATTTTCCTCTACTACTACTAACTACTACTACTACTACTACTACTACTACCAATACTTTTTATTTTCTTCTTTTCCTATAACAAAAATAAGGGTTCAGCCCCTATATTTTTTGAATTTTATTTTCCTTCTTCCTTTTTTCTCATGAACATGTTGATTTTCTATACTTTAATATGAAATTTATACTTTTCTTATGAAAATCATGAATAATTATTAAAGAAATATGGTTATGGCACCTAGGGAACTACCCTAGGATCTATGTTTTTAACATAAAAAATCCATAGCCTAGGCGCCCGCCTAGGCGACTAGGCGACTAGGTGCCCCCCAGTCGCCTAGCCTCGCCTTGGCGCCTTGAAAACTATGATGGTACACGGGTAATGTACAAGAAGTACATAAGTGATTAGGCTGTTGGCAGATCTCTTTACCCATATGAAGTTAATTGTCAATTCTCTTATCAATTGTTGAATCTCTTTCAAGTGTTATTGTATTTCCATGGTCTTTGTTTTGGTTACTATACAAGTTCCTCACTAGGTATTTGACTAAAGAGGAGTTTGAAGACATTTAAGTTGAGAAAGTGGTTACATGGGAACTCTCTTATGTTGAAGCATCATAAGGTGGACAACACCCACCTGCACATGGCCCATGTCTGAAGGTATGGAAATGGTAGACTATCCTGTATATGCCTCCGAGTAAATTCATGCAGTACAGCTCATGATCTGTTATAACTATAAGCATTTTCTGAACCCTTTTTCCCTTTTTTTAAGTACTACCTTATCACAATGTTCATAATGCACCTTGTCATGGACTAGAATCTTATTTAACAGACAATTGTAAATGCCACTAGTAGAAGGATTCTGTAGTTCATTTGTATCAGAACAGATTTACATGAGAAAGACAAATGCTAAGAATGCTGGCTGACACAACCCTCCTCCTATATCTGGACTTGGGACCAGCAGTGCAAGACAAGCTCACACTGGAAGAGCTTTTATTGTTCCATATATCCCGATATTCCCCACTGAAACACGTGCCAATCCTTTCTTCCCAATTCAATTCACATCCTTTTAGTCCCCACCTTTTTACATCCTTCAACCAGTACGATTCTGCTCCTTTACAGATACCACCATTGGTTTGTTAGAAATTATGTGGAACCATCAAAAATGATTTTTTTTTTATCTTATCACCCACTGGAGCCTAAATATCCATGTTGATAACTAATTAGCAAATAAGAATACAGAGGCTATACTGAATAGGAAGAAACTGACTGAATTTGCATGCCAGGCACAAAAAATGTCCACCATTTTTGCATCCTTTTATTCATTTAAAACATTTTAATATATTATCCACTTACCAAAATTCAGCTTCATTCAGACAGAAACTACTGGTTTGGAAACATGGAATAGATTGAGTACTTGGATTTCCATCACATAAACCAAAAATATCTCTCATAAGGAGAATTGCACCAGTATTGTTTGGCTTCAACATGTTCAGTATGTCTAAAGATCATTAAGGACACTTGATAAGAAACATTGCAACTGGGAAAAAGAAGAGCAGATTACATTCTCAAAAAGATTATAATCCAAAACTTTAGCATGAAGAAAGCTTTCGTTAAATCATATAGATGTGGCATGACAATATATCAAACTTTTTATAGTGGCAGGGCACCTCTTGTACAGGAACTTCCCATGCCAAATAGCCTCTACCAGTTTACCATTCTAAGATGTTTTTATGTCAGATGTGATCTCTTAGCACTTTGGTTTTTCTTTGCTTAGAAACATTTGTGAAGTTAAGTTTGATGAACTAGCTCCCCTTTAAAAGTCAAAATGAGTCCCCATCTCTAATACCAGTGTTGACTCTACAATTGAGAACTGTAAGCCCAGTAATATATTTTACAAATGTTAAAAAAAAAATTCACCTACCCTGACACCTTTTCCATTTAAGATAGTTTGGGCCCCAACTGTCAGTGAGAAGATTAATCATTCATACTGACCTAGCTTCCCTTTAAAAGTCAAAATGAGTCCCCATCTCTAATACCAGTGTTGACTCTACAATGGAGAACTGTAAGCCTAGTAATATATTTTACAAAGCTTTAAAAAAATCCACCTTACCTGACACCTTTTCCATTTAAGATAGTTTGGGCCCCAACTGTCAGTGAGAAAATTAATCATTCATACTGACCAATGGTCAACATCAGTTAGATTATCTGTCATAAGGTCAAGCCATATCTCCTTGTATTTACATCATTGCAAAAACACATCATAAAATGGATAGATTAATTTAGCATTAGTTTCTCAAGTCTTGCAGATGAAAAATATCTTGTGGCTAAAAGCATAATTTATTACCAATGTCAGCTTTGTAACTTCTTTTCTGTATCCTTCAATTTCTATTTTCCAATAAAGTTTTATGTTTCCATTAATCAGAAGGGAAGAGCATGAAAAGGTGTTATTATTTATTACCATTCTATCAAAAACAAAGAGAACAATATGCCTAAGAATGTATAAAAAAGTGCATGAGCTATTTAAATATGCACTCAAAGAAATTATAAGGGGAAAAGGATACGATTTCTTGGAAGAAGACAGGAGGAATAACCAGATTTATAGAACATCAATTGCCTATTTATCTCTGTGGCCTTTGTAACATTTGGTGGGGCTTGCAGCATCAAATGGTAAAGGCATAATGATGCCATCTGCAGATAAGCCAATACTTGAGAACCATCTCCAGGGAAATTAAACAAATAACAATGATGATGATGGATATTAATTGGCTCCACAAGTAGATCACATCAGGGATAAAAAGATTAAGAGTATCATTCACAATATGTTCATCTTAGACGAAAGAACCTAACTATTCTTATCCTGTTTCTTAAATGATCAAATTCATTTTATGAGAAAATGCTAGGAATCAAGGAACGTTTTCCTTCTTTATGAGTAATTGAAAATGTTTATCATGTAAAGTTGTACTAAAAGCACCTTAAGCCAATCAGGAACATTACAATGCTCCACCCTCTACACCAGATATAGCCTTATTTCATGGTGGGCAATGATCACACTTACAATTTATAAATAATGCCATTTTCTTTTGTCAGGATATAGGGGATTTTTTCTATCAATAAGGATTGGTGAGAGGAATTTGAGGCTCCTGATAGAATTGTTTGAGAAAACATCCAATCAGAAGGTCAATCTAAAAAAGAGTTGTCTAGCTGCAATTAATATGGGGAAGGAAACACGAGCAGATAAGGCACAGTTCTTTGAAGGGAAGGAATGTACAAAGGAGGCAATCATTGAAAGTATTGGTGTCAAAGTGGTACATTGGAGAAAGACTAAGACCTGTTTTGCTCTATTCTCCTTTGATGATATTCATAGAGGGTGGCAATGAGCTGCTTCTTCCTCTATTTCAATATTTGTTTGTTGCCCAAAGTGGAGACCAACTAGTGACAATGTTATAAAAATGGATTTGGATGCTGTTTTGGGAACCCTGGGCATAGATGTAAATGCTTTATGAAAGTCATGAGCAAGTGGTTGTTTGCCAGCCTATAATTGGGGATGCAAGGTGTCTTGTAAATAACTCATTCTTTTATCATCTAATAGAACTTGGCACTTACCAATCAAAAAAAAAAAAAACAATGAAATACTCAAAACTCCCCCTTAAGCTGAGCACAAATATTAAGCATGCCTAGCTTGCCAAGAATATAATCAATTGAGTGTTTAACTCTTTTTGTAAGAACATCAGCAAGTTGATCATCTATTCTCACAAAAAGTAGACAAACTTCACCTGTAGCAACTTTCTTCCTTATGAAATGCTAATTAACCTGAATATTTTTTCTTATCATGTTAAATGGGATTATGAGCAATGTCAATGGCAGCTTGATTGTTGCAATATAATCTCATAAGAGCTTTTTTTTTGTCGACAACTAAAAGATTTATCAGATATTTTAAAAAGGATGTATATACACCATGCCAAAGCATCCCCAGTTGTGATCAAGCCAAAGGCCTCCACACCCATTCTACCATATACATTATATTTGAGACCAAAAGAGATGCTCCCTATGCACAACATGCTTAGCCAAGGTTTTGGCTAGGCTATTTGCTGATCTTTGTATTAAAGAAAAGGTAGCCCCCATCTCTTAAGTCAAATGTCTTATTTCCCACATTAGTATATGTACTGCCAGTCTGCCATAAGCCTAAATTATTGTTTTTCATCCAGCCAACCACTACTTCTGAGTCTCCATGTGCCATTACATTTTCAAAACTATTAAGTTCTTCCCACTCATAGTCCTTGCCATGCTGCTAGCAGTTCTGCCCTTGTGAAGTCTGCATTTCCAGCTGATCTGGAGTACATTTCCAGAATAGTTCTTCTCTCATATTTATATACCCAACTTATACCTGAAGGTTCTGGGTTTCCAATCCCACCCACACCCATCAAAGTTCAACTTTAACTGGTGGCTCCCCAGTGGACTTGAATGTACATGGACTCTAATCCTTATGGTCAATAAGCTGACCACTTAAGACTACCCTGTCATAATGTCATCTATGGAGAAGAGAGAATAAATCTTTAGTTTTTACCTAGCAGGCTTTCACTGCTATGTGTTTTATTATCATATCTTTAGTTCTTATCTTTCCCTTCAAACCATTCTACAACACCTTTCCAGCATTGCATAACAGGATTGATCCATTGTATGGGATAAAAAATCCAATGTTTCATAAGAGGATGAAACATATCTTAGTAGATTGTCATTTTGTATGGGATGAAGTTGGAAGTCGAAAGGTGTTTACTCCATTTGTAACATCTGGAATCTTATGTGACAAGAGAATATCACTTAGGCTAAAAGGAAAATTTTATAAATGGTTTTAAAACAAGAAATAACAATCTACTGGCCTATCACAACACTCAGTTCCATACAACATTGCTAACCATAAACTGTTATATAAGAATTTTCTTTTAGCCCAAGTGGTATTCTCCTATCACAAAAGACACTAGATGTACCTTTTTTTTATCAGAACACTAGATGTACTTCCTTCTATTGTAACAATTAAAAAGACACTAGATGTACCCCACACCCACACCCACACACACACACACACACACACACACATTTTGCCCATCCTGCTCTAATTTCATGGGCAACATCCTCCACAATCTCTCCCTTTTATGGATTATTGAGCCAAGGTAACAATGATTTTCAATGTAAAACACGAATGAAGAATAGGTGAGAAGAGAGAAGAAAAGATAAATGAGGCAAATATAACCTTATTTCAAGATGCAATGAAATACTCAACAAGGGGAATACACTTTCTACCAATTGTCCTATCTATCATCTCTTTCGATGAATTTATTGTGTTATAAATTTGAAATTCATAATGATGCCATAATGTGGAGCCCATTAGTTAGGAGTCTAAATGATTGAGAGGTTGTCTCAGTGGTGAATCTGCTAAAAATATTACAAAACACTAACATAGGCAGGAGCCACTGAGGCAGCAGGATAAAAGGATTTAGACATGGGATGGATCAAAGATCTTCTCTGTGAATTCTTTATACAGGAGATTGTCTCAAGGGAGTGATAGTAATTTTCTATTATCATGATTTGGTGCTTCCTGATCCCCTCATACGTCTCTTTGTGATAGTGTATAGTAGGTGCCTCACTACACACAACTTGTTGAAGAGAGGGATGACAGTGGACAATCTAAACTGTATTTTCTGTGATAGCTGCATAAAGATTCTTGACCATCTCTTCCTTCACTGCAGGTTTGCTGGTGAGGTGTGGGCAAAGGCCTTGGGTTTATCTGGGACACAAACCTGATTTCCAGAAACATCAAGAGAATTCCCAGAAGCTTGGCAGTTGGGGGGTTTGAGTCAGAAGGGCAAGATTATGTGGAAGTTGGTCCTTTCCGCAGCTTTTGGGCCATTTGGAGTGAGAGTAATACTCGTACATTTGATTTTTGTATATTCTCAATGTACAGATGCTTGGTGCACATGGGCTTTTTTTCTTATTAGTAACTGTAGTGAGAATGGGCCAAATGGGTCTTAGTGTCATTATTTCTTTTAAGTTATGTTTTAAGTTTATGTTCTTTAAGTTATGGGCCTCTTTTGTTTTGTTTTGTTTTATTATTTCTTTAGTGCTGGCTACCCTATTAAGGGCATCCAGGGAATTGTACTCAGTTTAGAATTAAGAGAATAAAAGATATCTTGGGGGGCTAGAGAGAAAGGAACGAATTCTTCTCTTCTCTCTCTTCTTCTTCCTTCTTCTTCTTCCACAAACTTCTGTTGAACCTCTTTCTTTTCTTCTCTTTTTCTATATTTTCTGAATTATTGCAGGTGTATTTCACAACTGTAACAAAAAAATCTAAACTTTATCCTTTGTCTCAAAAATAATATTATGCTATAAATAAAAAACAAAATATTGGCACTATATTTGGTGTTATATGTTTTTTTTTGATAGATTTTTTTTGGTGTTATATATTGTTGAAGGCATTTTTTAATCCAAATAATATTAATAATTTAATAACCCAAAAAAGTGGCTTGGCTAGTCTGCTAGCCAAATCATCAAAGCTATAAAAAAGTATCCTGTATGGGAGTTCCCTCTCTTTAAGTGGGAGGAACAGGTGTCCTTCACCTAGGAGGAGGAGGTAGTTACATAACTACCCCACTCCCTATTTAAGCTCCTTTAGGGGAAGCTAGAGGCTCTTACACAGATGCTCTCTTCGGAGAAAATTATCTCAAGAGATTCTTAAGAAAAGCGAAGATAAAGAGAGAAGAAAAGAGAAGTGCTCAAGGGAAGATAGGGAAGGAAAAGAAGTTTCACTAATACAAGTAGGAAAGGGAAAGTCCTCTCCAGTAATACTTCCTATCTATGTCTTATGCTATATATCCTTCTTTCTCCCTCTTTTATTTTCACTTTTGATTAAGGAAATAGAGGAAATAAACCATCTACGACCAGGTGCCTCTACTTGGTTGATTATGGTCCCTCTTTCAAGACAAAGTGAGGGATTAAACCATCTACGGTGTAATTCTCAAGGGCTGATTATGGTTCCCTTCAAATGAAAATGAAAAACAGGGGGATAAAAACCGTCTACAATCAAATATTCAATTTGATTGACTACGGTTCCCTTCTTGTACACAAAAATCCAAAGGATTAATGCTGTTTTGCAATCAGAATTTCATTTGATTAACTACAGCTTATTGTGAAAAAAGGAGTGAGAAGGAAATCTTCCTTGCATCAAAAAGAAAAGAGAGAAATGTATTGTTGTATAGTTTCTCAATTGTATTTTCTTTTTTTTTTCTTCTCATTCTTGTACACTTGATGTAAAAGAAATGCAAATGAAAAGTTCTTTTTAAGTACTCTATTGTTCTTTTCTCTATGCATTCATTTACCTAAGTCACAATCAAAAGGTGTTCTCTACTTTCTTGTGGAGATGTAATTAAGGGGAACAATCCGTATGATTCCCTAAATGGGCCTTACCCAAAATAATAATAATAAAACTCAATCACTTGATTGAGTGAATTATGTTGCATCAGTATTTATTAAAATTTTCACACCAACATATATAACAAGCTTTAATAACTTTAAGTTCCTCCTAATTTAATAAAATGCAAAAATAAAAAAGTGAATGATATAATTGATTGAAGAAAAGCTAATATAATTACATACGCACAGAGAAGATGGAAATATTTATTCATGTTCTACAACATTAAAAATAATAGCTTACTTTTTTTGAGTGAACCTGAAGTCTTTGTAGCTTCTTGAGCTCTTGGCAAGGAGTTGCCTTCTTCCGCTGATGTCTTAAGCTGCCACTGGAGTTTTGTTGACACATCCCAGAGGTATTTTCTTTATCATTAGAAATGCTGGTGCTAGTTTGCAGCACACTCTCTTCTGGACAATTCATCCGTATCCGCTTTCTATGGCGTTGCCAGCTAAATGGTCTTAAGTGCTTCCTAATAGTTTTTGTAGTCTTGCTTAAGCTCTCTTGAAGTTTCCCATTTGAGTCCACTTTATTATTAACATTAAAGTCCAGATTATGTGCTTCAGATGAATTAATGTGATTCCAATCAAATGAGCTTAAAGAGCTTTTGCGGTTACAACCAATATGGCAATTAAAAGAACCCAAGGAGTTGTTGACACCAAAAATACTATCAGATTGCTGTAAAGAGATTACATTGTAGGGCTTAGAATTATCTTCATGATCAACTCTTTTTCTCTTTTGGGGACCTGAGGAAGAGAAACCATCTCATGAAATCACAAACTTTATAAAATATAATGTTCTAACCCAATGAGTTTTTTTGATTAAGTACAACAGGACACTTCAAGATGACTGGCAAAGAAAGAGCTACCTAACAGGATAATTCTTCAGGCCCCTTTGGGTAGGCTGAGCTGAAGATTCAACTAAGCTGCCTTGAAGTGTTCCAGATAAGTTATTCAAAGATGCTGAAGCGGACAGCCGATTTGGGCTCTCTGGATTTTTCACCAACATAGCTTATAAGCTGTCCATGTGGATCCCACTTCAGAAAGCCACAAGCTGCTGCACTTCAGCCCTCCCAAGCAGGCACTTCTAAGTGGCTATTTCATAACAGATGAAGTGGATGAAGTGCGACTTATTTGTTGTTTTTATGTGAATAAGTTATTAAGGTTGTAAACTACTTAATGGCTGAATCTGATTTTAAGAATACCATCAAATATTTTATTTATTTAAACGCTAAAGGCCAAGTAATAAGTCATGCAGTTCAGTGATTTCAGCCACTATCAAACAGCCCCTAAGTAAAAGTGTATAACTTGAAACAGAATGTCACAAAATAAATAGCAAAAGCATAAGGGAAATTTTTTTAAATACAATACAAGAACATAATGATGCAAGACGAATTATCCAAACTGAATACAAGTGAAAAGACAAACAATTAATTCAATACAATTTTGGTGAAGTTACTTAACAAAAAAAGGCAAGCAATTAATGAATAGTTTGTTTCTACAAGTTAAGGACTTGCTAAAAGCTGGTTCGTTACTTTCATTATTGTTCTAGGATATACTACACAGGATGCATATATTGCGTAAATATTAATTTTTTTATACAGGAATCAACCCGTACACATCTAAATTGCACATCTCTTCCTTTTTGCTTAATAAAGTTCTCAGTACTTGCCAAAAGAAAAAAAATATATATTGTTCAGGTCTATTCATCTACATGCTTTCCGACCTTCTTTTTTTCAATTCATATACACAAAAAAGAAGATACAGCAGAGAGAGAGAGGCAGAAACAAGTCAACGCCACAGAGGGTACTGATCTAGCCTAATGCATCCTGTGAACTAATAGAGGAGGCATGTATAAAACATCAAAAACAGAGCACATGTACGAGTAACTTCAAGAAGTATTAGGTTTGCAACATTGTCCGAAACGCCAACTAAGGTTAAAGTGAATACCCAATGGAAGAATAAACCAATACATGTCAAATCAACATCATAAGAAAATTCAAGATGCTAACAATTTTGATTACCAAACTGTACAGGTGAAGACTGTGGACAATCAGACTCCGATATATTTCTTGAGAACTGGATGCCTAAATCAATGATGGAAGGACCTGCCACTTGATGGTGGTTCCCCAGGGGAAGTGGCAAAAATATTGATGTATACTTTAAAAGATGAATCATTACATGATCCTGAATCTGCAAGTTTTAGCAACCCAATATTCTAAGGAATTACAAAAAAAGAACTGTCCTTAATATTAGCAAAGCAAACAACTAAATTCAAGGTAAAAAATTTACCCTTTGTAAAAGAACACACCAAGCCGAAGTAGTAAGAAGATCTACAATGGAGCTTGAACGAGTGCCCTGCCAGAGGCAGATAAATATTTCCAAGTTGTCAATGGACAAGAATGTATTTACAAACAAACAAGAGAACTTAAATCAATGGATGAGTACCTATCACATTGAAACGCATGTACCATTCAAACTCATAATGTTAATGTTGACATGTTTATGGGCATACAAGTTCCTGTGGTATTATTATCTTGTTACATTATTTTCCTTTAGGCTATGTTTGGTTTGAAGGAAAAGGCAGGGAAAGTAAGGGCAAGACAGGGAAACCAATACAAGGGTTGTAAAGGTTTCCCTACTTTTCCCTTCCTTTCCTTACATTTTCCTTCAAACCAAATATAGCCTTAAGGATAGAGATCAAAATAAAATTCTAAACTTACTTTATCATAACCATTGCAAATTACATTTGAGGACGATTGTGAATCCGACAGTATCATTTCAATGGTCTTTTTGACAATCTGAAAAACAGCAAAGCTGGCTGGTTATGCATACAACATCACTTCATTCAGCAATGTACCCTTTTAACTGTTTCCTTTCCCTGAAAACTGCATGCAGAAATAACATAGACGAGAACACGGCAAACTTATATACAACTGTAAATTTCATGGCTCTGACAAAGTATCAACCTAACAAAATAGCACAATAAAGGACCTTCCTTTGCCATGTCTTGTTGTCAGGTTAAAGTGTGTTCATTTCTTTTTCCAGAAGAAAACATAAAGGAAAGAAATAACAAGATCGCCGCAAATACCCTATAACACAAAGACTTGCATAACCTAAAATGTAATACAGATAATAATAATGTTTTTTGTTATTCCCAATTCCCATAGGGCTATAGTAATTTTTGAATTTTTCCATGTGTGTGCATAAAATGAAGATGTATTCATTCGTCCAATATAAATACATACAATAGGTTACAGTTACACCGACTTATACAAGTTTTTGTTGACGTGTATAAAAGAACATAACTAACTCCAACACCTATTCCATAACACTAACACAAGAATTCATGCACACTAGTAATCCCTTCTTTTTTTTCAAACCAAACACAGCCTAAGAAAGAATGCACATTGATCTAACCTCCAATTAGATTGATGTACACAGAATTTTATGTCTTAATAAAATAAGTACATTATTGTTTTATGTTCAGATTGGTATGTTTTTGTGAATTACTCCTTAAAGTGGACACTTATGAGGCATCTATTAGTTTAGAATGTTCTCAATCATTGGATAAACCTAGGGAGTTTATCTTGACAAGGATGACACTGATGTGTTGCTGAATTGGTGAAGCAGCTTGTCTCAGGTGCTGGGGTTAAACCCCAAGCACAGTTACTAAGTGTTTATGAGAAGCACTAAACCTGGACCAATTTCCAATTATGCCCTGGACCTTGGAGACAGATGGGCAAAACTAGAAAGTTTCACTTAACCCCAGACTTGATTATGATACTACACTAGGTTTGGACTTTGGATTGAGATGCTTTTGATATGCCAACCAGTGAGATCCATCTAGGGTTAAATACTTAAGATATTACCTAAGTGGGTGATCATAGTGATAGAATCAGCCCCTTTGTCAAACAAAGTGAATATCAGGGTTTACACTCTCTCTAATGGAAACCTAAAACTACTGGCAGTGGATTTCAATTGTATTTGAAATCAAATTTGCAAAGTGTATTTATACTTATATATATATATATATATATAAAATCTAAAAAAGATTTGCAAAAGGTTTTAATCTCAGGATCCATCTGAGCAAAAGGTGTGACATTGCATTTAGCGATCAAAGAAGAGGTCCTTCCCTATGAGTAGTGTTTTGACTATTTAAGACTGAGAGGTTAAAGGCAAGAGACCATTAGAAGGCTGATAACTTGATGGCTTTATCTCATATCAGTCCATTATCCTTGGGTTGTATAGGGTGGTTTAACCCAAGGATCACTTATACTTAAGTGTTGGGCCCAGCCTAAGCCCAGCTTGATTGGCTTAGGGGTTCGTTAGCCTTATGGAGTGAAATTGACTTGTTTCTTTTCCAGACATGGGTCGAATCCATATGGACTTGTAATGAGACCTTTGTGGGTCCCATGCCATACAAATATACAATAATCAAGCCTAATATGTCATGCAACACCTATGTATGTGAACCATTAAAGAAAATGGACCTAAGCCCATTACTAATAAGACTAGTTAAAGAAGTCACATGACAACTTAAGTTATCATGTGACATGGATCAAATAAAGATATGGAAATGGGTATGGAACACCCACTTTATTAAGAGGATTAAGTCCTAATCCAAATCTGATTTGGATCAAGACATTATCCAATTAGGAGAGTGCTCTATAAAAGAGATTAGAGAGAGGGGCAAACTATGCATTCTTCCTTGCACCCAAAAACCCTAGTTCAAACCAGCCATAGAGAAGGTTGATTCCCATCAACTCTCTGTTGTGTTTTTTAAGAAAAACACCAGAGAAAAGGAGGTTCACACAGCTAAATCGAATCCCAAGCAATTGGTGTTCAATTCAGTTAGAAGAGTCTTGCTGAATCGACTTCACATATACAGTTGGGCCATCTTCACTTGGACTGTTGGAGGTCGATTTTGGTCTGATTTTGGGCATGAACTTCCACTTTGGGAGCTGCATCTTGTGGACTCAGTATCAGGTATGTTCATTTCTAAATTATGGTTTCAAATCTGGTCCAAGTTTAATGCAAGTTGTATCCAGAAATTCAGATTCCAAAATACCAAGAAACCGGTTCTCGGGTTGGGCTGAATTTTTTTTTAAATTCTTCCAGCAACTATAACAGGTTCGGCCATGTTTAATCAAGATTCTGATCCTTCCATCAGACAAAACCTAAATGGTTCAATGAGATCCTTGTGTTTCCTAAGAAACAGGTAATTTCAGTAACTTGCCTTATTAATATAATTTGGCAAGCATAAACTAAAAAGAGAAAATAAATGGGAAAACTGAGTGCATCATTTGCCACGATACACACAAAAGACAAAACCCGGACCAGTTCTTCTGTAACCTTATTAGACAGAAAGATGATGGAATCTTGCATAGAACAATGTCGAATATGGAAGATTTTAACTATCCCTTTATAGACAATTTGAGGAATGTACTAATCAATTCAGATGTCCAACTGATAGAGCACCTTTCCGAAGTTCACAACTTGAAGAAAAAAACAACTTGAGCGGTCTTAATTATCCGGTGTCACTTTCTTTCCTCACTATTTTTGTGAGCTACGAAATAGTTCATCCATACAAACAGCAACCTCAAGGTTTCCTTGATTAGTTCAACTGTTGAGGTATACTCCATCTAGGAAAGCTGCATTGTCGAATGAACAATCATGGATTCATGTGTTTATCAAGCGTTGCAATGTGAATCATGCAATCGTCGTTCTTCATGATAGGGAAACTTTGACCGATATTGGTAAAAATGCATATTGTTCGCCCAAACTTCATCGTTTTTACTGGCATCGTGCTCGTTCTATGCATAGTATTCTATGATTTAAGCTAAGAATAGCAAGACATTCAAGTCGTGTATGAAATGTAAATACAAAAGCTTACCTGATCCTGTGTCCACCGATGATCAGTATAGAAGGAGGTGAGATTTGGTGCATTGTCCGAGACGACGATGAAACATTCATTCAGGAGCCTGTGATAGTCAGGTGGGTCTTCGGGTCTCAAGAGGAAGGACATGGCATCCTTGCCGCTGCAGCCGAGACAGCGCCGGCCCTTGCACCGGCAGTCCGCAGACGAAGACGGAGGAGGAAGTAACGATATGATAGTGTCTGCTAAACTGCGCACCTGATTGCGGTACAACCTCCATAGTACCTCCGGGACTCTCCGCCTCTTCCTCATCTGGGCAGGCACTCGAGGACGAAGAGCCAACTTAACGCGCCACGGAAGCTTCTTTGAAAAGCCAATAGTAACCGTTTCCGTTTGTCCCAGCACTAGTGAGATCGGATCTGCTCGTAACAGTGCGCACACCGGCATCGGGAATATCTTCGAAATTGTAAATTTTTAAGGGATTCTTAATATCAATAAAAGAAACACACTGCAGATAATAACTAAAAGGCAACTTTTTTTAAGAAATATAAAAAAAGAGCGATTGTATACGAAAAGGGAGCATTGTATGAGATACAATTCGTATCTCCTCTTTTTATCACAAAATTGCCCCTTTATTAATTTTAACAAAATCCTCCGATCCTCTTTCTCTCTTGCATGCGATGTTTTCTTCTCTCTCTTCTCTCCTCTCTAATCCCCCAAGTCTCCTTTCTAGTTTTTTCGAATCTCCAATCTTTTCTCTCCTTAATCACTCGATTACAAAGAAGCTTCAGCTCGGGAGTTTTTGAAGTTGCTTTATGATTCACATTTCACATTTTGGAGCTTGGCGACGGATTCTTTGGTCAGCACAATTCACATTTCACATTTTAGAGCTCATTGAAGAAAAGGTCTGCACATTTCGGTTCTCTGCTCAGAAGTTTCTATTCACCTCTACCTAGTAAGATATTTATTTATTCTCTTTTATAAACTTCTTTTGCTGCCTCTCTTTGCTACTTTTTTGGGTTTCTTTGCCTTGCTTTCAACTAAGAAATGTGTTTCCATTCCAATGTCACCAATGGAGGCTCTTTTGTGCTTCCATAACTCTTTTCATCTTTCTCTTATGGATTCTTTTTCTTATAGCCTAGAAACATTATCCATATGAGATTGGGAGAGTCCTAAGTTCACAAATCTAAAATATTGTCCTTGTATAAGTTGAAAACACCATTTGCATGAATGAGGTCATATGTCCTTGGATATGTAACAAAGGCTTCACAACCGTACTAGATTATTTATGCACTATTTGTTGAAAAGTACTAAGTATTACATGCAATGTCTGGTATATGGTAGGAGAAATGCTAATATTACATGCAATAACCTCATGAGTCTTTAATGGAGACAATTCCTAGACTTGTTCACGATTATTTTAACCATTATTATTGAATACATTGGAATGGAAAACCCTACCAGTTGAAAGCAAGGCAAATAAACCCAGAAAAGTAGTGAAGTGAGGCAGAAAAAGAAACTGATAAAAGAGAATAAATAAACATCTTACCAGGCAGAGGTGAAGAGAAACTCCCGAGCAGAGAACCCAAGTGTGCAGACATTCACTCGAACGAGCGATTAAGAACTAAAAGATGCAGAGAGAAGCAGAGATTCACTCTCACGAACTGAGAATGATGTAGGAAGAGTTGAGTGATTACAGAGAAGGAGAGAAGATCGGAGATTCAAGAGACCGAGAGATGCAGGGAGATTTGAGCGATTACAGAGTAGGGAAGAGATGGATGCTCGAGAGAGAAAAAAAATTCACAAGCAGGAGGGAAAGAGGATCGGAAGATTTTGTTCAAAATTAATAAAGGCGCAATTTTGTCATAAAAAATGAGATACGAATTGTGTCTCATACAATGCTCTCCTTTCGTATACAGTTGCTCTTTTTTGATATTTCTTCAAAAAAGTTGCCCTCTTTTAGTTATTATATGAAGTGTGTTTCTTTAATTGATATTAAGGTCGAAAAGCTACCCTTATCAATTAGAATCCCAATTTTAATGGAAAATGTTCTAATGGAAACGAGCTATGAGGTCGGTGTGAGGCATGCTCCTTGAGGACCAGATCTAAGCATCTGGTTAGTTCCATCCGACCCGTTTATAATTGGGTCGCACACGGAACTACCCAATACCCCCAATCCGATCCAATATGAACCTAGTTGGGACAATATTTAAACATTTTTATTTATGAATAAACGTGTACGTGCTTTTGCAGGCGGTAATTCTAAACAATGATAATAATGGTAATAGTATATCAAAAAGTTTCTATAAATATTTATTTTATTTTTATATGTTTTCTATTTTTTATTATTAATTGGATGCATATTGCAAAATTCAAATATGATTACATAAACACCTCATATAAATATGTAATAATTGAATCGAGTTGTGAAATTTCAAGTATCATTAACAAGTCCACCTACTTAGCCGGATTATTCTTTTTATAATATTTTATTTTTTGGTGTTTTTTCTATTCATTTATCAAAGAAATGTAAGATTGAAATAGAGAGAATTGAATGAGATGTAAGGTAGTAGTTCAGTCTACAATTTAAACATCACAACTAAATAGGGACTAAATTTAAAAATGAGTATTTTAGTCAAAAGAAAGTTTCACAATATTATTTATATTTTTAATAGTAATGTAAATATAGAATTATAGATGTGTTCAATTTTTTTGTAGTTTTTTATATTTCTGTGTAAAAATAATTCCGATATATTACACTTACTTTTTGTTTAATATGATAATTAATTAATATTACACATGTGTCTGAATGCTTTTTTTTATTTTTATATTTTATTAATTTTTATTATATATTTATGACATTAAATGTTAACACAATTTACCCAAAAGTTGAATTATTGATCTTTGCGAAGTAGTAAAATAATTTCATTTTTGGTCACTTCTAAAGTATATATATTATTTTCATTATCAATAAAAATAATTATTATTTATTACACTTATTTTTTAATTTGACTAATAAAATATTACTAATATTTCTATTTTTTTTTCTACATTTTTGTAATTTTCTATATTTTTATTTTAAAATTTTTGTTACCTAACTATGATTGCATAGGTTTATAAATTTGATTGGGATGGTTGAATTACTTAACCACCACTTAGATAAAGAGTGGTTTTGTTTTTGAGTCAATTTTAAAATGTGTGGGTTCATATTGTTAAAAATATTGATATAACTTAAATAAATTATTGGTGAAAAATAACTTAAATATAGGATTTAATACTAAAAAATGGGAGTTAATACCTTTAAGTATAAAATTTAATAAAATGGGATTAAATGAGGTGGAAAGTAATTATTCAAGTTACATTTTTAACCCTTAAAATTATAGATGTAATAAATAGACAAATATGGGCATTTTAGTAGCCATCAAAAGTTGACATTAAATTTGTAATAAAAATTACTTTCATACCGTTTATCAAACAAAGAAATAGTGAGTAATTTTAATCCAAAAAAAATCTACTCTACATCCGCACTTTTATATATAGTATAGATATAAAATCTTTTTCTTTTGTTCATTTATCAAAAAAATGTAAGATTTAAATAAAAGGATCTAAATGAGGAGAAAAGTAGTAGTTCAATTAACAATTTAAACCTTACAATTAAATAAGGATTAAATTCAAAAATGAGTGTTTTAGTCAATATTTTAAACATCAGATCAGACTAGATGATTGAACCATTTGACCCGGAAAATGGTCAGGTCATCCGTTCCATTTTGGCCATGAACCGCTATTTTACAAAAAAACGTTGGAATGGTTAGAGAACTACTGATCCAAATGGTTTAACCATTAAAATGTTTGACATGGTTAACGGTTCTCAAGTTGCTTTCAAACTAATTCCAAATATTTTTATTTATTTTAAAATAGAAATTGTAAAATTAAAAAAAAATGATAAGGGAAACTTTCATGTCTCAAAATCTTGGTTGATTATTCCCAATAGCCAAAATTTGTTAAGGTTTTAGTTATTCCACTTTGATTTTGAGTTTTCTTATTTATGTGATTCTTTTTAAGTTGTAACAACAAAAAAAATGCAAATCCAATGAAGAAATTAAAAAATCGATGCAAGAGGTGAAAGATTAAACATCGATCTTATATTAAGATTTGAGATACTCCAATGAAGCAAATGATCTAGGATTTGGGAGATATTTAGAAATATTAAGAAAAGGGCAAACGGTGTTGTAGCCGCAATGATAATAAACAAGGAGATAGCCTTGCCACCGATTCCTTCTTCTTTTTCTTAGGGCGAACAACTCTACAACAATGCTTGCTGAACATGGTGACAATCACCATTGGCAATGCTTCCTTATCTTTCTTTTTTTCTCACTTCTCAACTTTAACTAGGTGCCTCCTTAGGGTTGATCATTTTAGCTCATCCCACCCTGGAAAATTCTGTGTTTGGGCCAGGGTTTTGTTCAGCCCAGACCTGACCCACATATATGTAAACATACACATTTTGTGCATAATGTGTTTGTGTGTATATATATATATATACACACACATTATTTTATATTATAATATAACATGTATAATTTATATTATAATATTATATAATGTATAAAATAAGTTGATATGCATGTTACATGTCATTTAATATAAAATGTTATATATATGCAATATTTTATATATGAACCTGGCCCATGCCCATATATACTTGAGCTAGGGCTTTTGTTTCAGGCTTGGAACCCCAGGCCAACTCGGGCCTGGGCGTAGGCTATAGCCCTTATCATAAGTGCAAACCCAACCTAGCTCAACCCGACCCATGATCACCCCTACTCCTCAAAGTTTCACACTCCCCTCTCATAATAATGTATATATATGGTGGACTTTAACCTAATGGTCAAAATAAAAAATTACATTATATTTTACATATTACTATTTTGACCCACTCAAACCGGACGGTTGAACCATTGACTTGGAAACCAGAAACCAAAGTGGTTCTGTTTCTGGGTCAGTTTTTAAAATATTGTTTATTGCACTTATTTTTTTAATTTGATTAATAAAATATCATAATGTGTATATTTTTTCTACATTTTTTGTATTTTTCTATATTTATTTATATTTTAATTTTTTTTATCTAACTATGACTTCATAGGTTAACCAATTTGATTTAGATGGTTGAATTGCTTAGCCTCCACTTGAATAAAGAATGATTTTGTTTTTAAGTCCGTTTTAAAATATATGGGTTTATATTGTTGACATAGATCTAATTAGTAGCATTTATTAGTGAAAAATAACTTAAAATATAGGGTTTAATAATAGAAAATGGGATTTAATACTTTAAGTATAAGACTAAATGAGAGGGGATTAAATGAGGTGGAAAGTAATAATTGAAGTTACATTTTCAACCCTTATAATTAGAGATGGATTAAATACACAAATATAATCATTATATTAACCATTAAAGTTATAATAAAATAACTTTTATACCCTTTCTCAAACAAAGAATTAGAGGGTAATTTTAGCACAAAAAAAGTTTCACACTTTTATATATAGTATAGATAAGGCATGGAAATTATTTTCGAGTCATTTTATTCGGATGGTTTTTTTTTATCATATTTTGTTAATAAATTCAAACATTTTAATTATTTTAATTAAATTTAATATTGGCATTCAATATCCAAAATTGATTTGATTATGGCCTAAATCCGATGAATGAGATTCAATGCAAATTTAATTGTTGGAAATCAATTTTCATTTATTAAAAAAAGAATTAAATAAATTAAAATAAATAAATCCGATGAATCAGCTTGTTTCCCATGCTTCAAAAAAAATTACAATAAATAAAATAAGCTGATTCCACTGTTTCCCATTTTTAAAGCATTAAAAACGACCCATAATGGTAGAAAAAGGGTTGTTTTGGGAATTTCGTGGTGAAAATCGACCTCTCTAAAGCTTATGATCACAAGGGATGGCCTTTCTTTCTTACTTCAAGTGTTATACCTCCGAAGGTTCTCTTCCAATTTTTTGTCAGTTGGTTTATCATTGCATATTTGCATGGCAACTAAGTTGTACTTTATCCTTATAAATGGCCAACCATCACAACATTTTACACCCCAATGAAGGTTGCCCTTTGTCCCTTTATCTCTTCATCTTGGGGGTTGATGTTCTTTTTGTTGGAGAAGATGGGGTCACTGTAACTTTGGAGGAGAAGCTCTGAGGTGCGTCTGAAGACACTATTTTTAGAATATTATTTGCCCTCACTCAGTTTTACTGAGTTTGCTGTTGGGTTACAGGCAAATTCGTTCCCAGGGTACAACAGAGCCTTGGGCGAGAATCTGCAACCAGCAAAGTTGAAGAGTCTCCAAAGAAACCTTCTGTGAGACTGTAGCAGACCGGACTGAGAGAGAGAGAGAGAGAGTGTGTGTGAATTTCGAAATTGTGTGTTTTGGAGTCTGATTCATGCTCCTTAAATAATTTGTGAAGAGGTATAAAAAAAAGGTAGGTGCTGGTTTAGAGAAAACACCTTGAACAGTCACAATTTTGTGACTGTTTAAAAAGTAGTTAACAGTTGGTGACTATTAGCTTTGAATTGTGCCTCTTGATCACACCCGATTGAATTGTGACCGTTGTTGTCAACAACGCACCAACACATGCATGTGCGCGCGTTGCGCGGTATCAAATCCCCATACTCTCATCTACTAATTCTAAGGAATGTAAATCAGCTCCTATTGAAATATTGAAAACAAAACTTATAATTTTCCAATGTGGGACAAGTTCAAAACTGGGTTTTGTAAGAGAAAAACTGATTTTTTTCAATCAAGTGTGCAGATGCAATTTCTCATGTAATTGACCAATCAAACCCATTGGATTTAATCTCTTATGAGATTAAAATCCAACACTTTCTAGAATGCTTATGGAGATCGAGCCTACGACAGCATCAACTCAAGGGCATTAGACTGGGTGCAGGAGGTTTATCCACCGACCACACAATGTACGTTGATGACATTCTACCTTGCGATCAAAGCTCTACGTGAGAGATTCACAAAATTAAAAATATTCTTCATCAGTTTAATTTGTTTTGCTATATATATGGCCAACAAATCGGTTTTGAAAAGTCTTCCATATTTTTAGCAGAAATGTTCATCGTAGAGGGTTGTGCGCACGGATCCTAAATTTCTTGGGGATGAAACTAATGAAAGGTGATGAGATTTACCTGGGATGTCCTTTTCATGAATTCAGATCAAGCTGAGAGGACGCTAAGCTGGTCCAATCTAAGGTTCGTAGCATTGGATAGTTGGAAAGGCAGTCTTTTATCTCATGCTGGCCATTCGGTTTTGCTCTAGAGCGTGGTTCAGTCTCTACCAACTTACAGATGGTGTCTACTAAGTTATTTGCTCGTAGCCATTGTGACCAGCTTACTCAACTAACCAGAAAATTTTGGTGGGGTTTTCTAATGACCAACACCATCTGTACCTTAAAAAATTGGAGCTCTTTTTGTCAACATTAAGTCTTGGGATGGACTGGGGTTTAAAGACTTTCAAAAGTTAAACCGGGCCTTACTAATGAAATTATGCTAGAGGTTTATTCTAACAAATTAAATGGGAATAATCTATGGATTCAAGTCTTGTCTTCCAAATATCTAGGGACGAGAAACTCTTTCTGGACGGTCCCTTTTGGAGCTTCATCAACAAACACTTGGAATATCATGCTGAAGTGTCGAGACTTATTACGCAAAGGCTGTACGTAGACGGCTTGTTGGCAATAGCTGGTCCATTGACTGTCTAGTGAACCCTTGGCTTCCTAATGGCACAACACCAGAACTTTTACCAACAACCCCTCATCTTGATCTTCTCATTCTTCGAGTGGGTAACTTCATTGATCCCACCTCTCATCTTTGGATGCCATCTCGACTTTCTAAGTTTTTTGATGATTATCCTCAACCGCTGATTGCATCCATTCCTCTTCCTGAATACTCTCATGAGACTGAAGACCCTCTAGTTTGGACAGGGGCCCATAATGGATATGCTTAACATTAGTTGAAGCTTATAAATTCCTCTTATCTCAATTTACTCAGTCTTCTTCATAAAGTTTTGCCTTTGGAGAAGTGGCCTGGAGTTTATTTTGGAAGATCAAGCACCTTCCACCAAGTATTCATGTATTCTTATGGAGATCTTTAGTTGGAGCATTACCTATTGCATCATCCTTGGCGAGGCACTGTCAGCTCTAATTCATGCACAGGAATTACAAAGAAACCATGCACAAGAAAAAAAATAATTTTTTTTTTAAGAAAAGATGTCTAATAGAAGGTAGGGATGCAAGTTGGGCTGGGTTAGGTCGGGTTGAGGCCAACCCTAGCCCAACCCTAAGTTCTAAACTCCCAACCCTAACCCTAACCCAACCCGACCTTCAACTCGACTTACCCAACCCAACCTTCTTCCCATCCCTTATAATCTTGTAGAACTTCTGAATCTCATATCTTAACTCAACTTTCACTACATATATTAATCATATGTTTTATTAGTATTTGTTTGTTAATGTTTTTATTGGTTCTTTAAATACAAAATTCATAAAAAAAAAGTGTTTGAAATGACTATAGTTTATTATGAGTTATGACTTATAATAGATCTTTTATGGGCAACAAGCTATGGGTGGTAAAACAACAGAGAGGGGATAAAGAATAAAATATTCAAAAACATAAAATATATATTAAAGTTTTAGTATTTCTAATTAGGATTAAGTGAAGTGATTATCTTAAAAGAAATAAATGATAGTATGTGGTGGAGGCTATACAATTATCATGCTTACAAAAAATTCAATATATCATATATCATATATATAATATATTTATATATGATATGTACTATAGTCGGGTTCAGGTTGGGTCGGATTGCCCAAGGGGTTAACCCTAACCCAACCCGAAGTAAAGTTGGGTTCATAAATTTCAACCCTAACCCTAACCCTAACCCAAGCATCAACCCGACCCAACTCAACATGACTTTTTCGGGTTGGGTTTGGGCCAACCCAACCCAAGTTGTAGCCTTAATAGAATGGCAATAACAATCGTTAACTATTTGCACAAGTTACGACTCTAAAACATATTTAGAAACAGGTGGCATTGTTTTATTGTGTTAGTAGAGAAGATTGTAGAATTGAGTAAGTAGGAAATGCGGACTAGTTGTTCAGAGTTTGTTGCAACCTAACACTCGACTCATTGGAGGATCAGACATCTTATTGAAGATTGCAAACTCCTAATGTCAAGCATCCCTCACTGCTCGGTTCATTGGACCCCTCGTGGGTCTAACCATGCAGCGCACAAACGGGCCAAGCATGCACTCTCTATTTCTTCTCTTTTTACTTGGTTTTTTTCCTCCTGATTTTTCTCATTAATACTCTATCTTCAGATTGTAATACCGAGCAGGTTTCTCAGTGAAAGTAAGCTGTCATCTCTCTGATGACAAGCTTGTTTGCCATAAAAGAATACAGCCTAGAGGTTCAAAAAGATTGATATAGTGTGTCATACTAGCAAGCATGGATATGAATATGGATATATTTAAATACATTAGGGGAACTCTTACAAATGACATAAATAAATCAGTAACATTAAATATAACGTTGAAATAACTATGGATATATAAAATGAATAAGAAATGCATGCTTTAAATAGTTTTTATTAAGTGATATATTACAATCAACAGCACTAGGAAATAGAAAATGTCAATATCGTACAATAAATTTACTAATAATACACCAAACAGTGTGTGCACTTTCAATCTACTGAAAATTGAAAATTCTTTACAAGACACGTCAAATTATTGTTAGATCAATGAGTTTGATAAACACATTTTTTTTTTGTTTTCCTAAAATCTAAGAGAAAATTCATTTTTAACAAAAGTTATTTTTAGACCAATAAGTTTAATAGATCATAGATCCATATTATTGTTAGTTCCTGTTCGTGCAATAGATTTTTGGACTCTTAGTGGCGGTCATGACGAGAGAGAGATGAACAAAAAATTGGATAGTGGTCTTCACATGGGGCCAAGACTAGTGTTAGGGGTGATTATGGAGATTTGGATAGTGGTTTTGACTTTTGACATGAGGCCGAAGCTAATGCTTGGGGTGATTATGGGCTGGGCCTTGGCCGGGCTTTGCACTTGTGATAAAAAGGCTATATATCCTAGGCCTGGGCCAAGCCCTCCCTGAGTTCCGGGCCTGAATAGAAAGCCTGGACCGAGCTATCATATTATAATATTTACACAAAATAAAAAATATAACATAAAATAATTAACATATATTTATATAAATACATGTACTGATGAAAGCATGATCATATTTAAAATTATTATTGCATGTCGGTTTGAGTGGAGTTGAATTGGCAACCGCCTCAACCTGAAGTAAAATTGAGTTCATGTATCTGTTTAATTCTAATCTTAACTTAAACTTCAACCGGTCCATCCATCTCACCCCGATTTTTCAGTTATGTTTAAACCAACCCAGTTCAAGTTGTTTGTCACCATATCAAGGTTTTAAATATCGATATATTTGATATATCGGTTAAGGACATATTGAATATTAGCGATATTTCTTTTTTTACTTTTTTTTTTATTTTTGAAAATTGATTCAAGGAACGGTTTAAGGTTCCTCCACCTTCAGAACCAATCAGAACTCTGATACGCGATACTTCCAAAATGATATATATCAATTGATACGAGTATCCCATTTAACATAGTCTCAATCTCGACATAAACAACAGCGCTCACACAAACGATCTTGCCTCAACACTTCCCTTTCTAAAAATATTAAAATATTGGAGAACCATGCCCGCCATGGCCTATTCTCTGAAATTAAGACAAGATAATCGTAGAGGGGGCTGTACCCATCAGAGTCCTTATCCTCTCCACGTGAATTCAGCCATTTTGGGACTAACAACTGTTTTATTTTATCTATGATCCTGTTGCCACAAATCACTGCAACAAAGCTAATAGTATCCGATTGCCTTAAAAATAGAATATTCGCCTGATCGGATTGGAATTTTAATCTCATGAACAATACATGCATTTATGTCATATGGTTGAATTGTAGTCCCTACAACACAGTCTTCAAGATGTGTGGGCGTACACTATTAAGGAAACAAGATAACAGATTTCTTAGTTAAGACTACACCTCTCCTGAAGTATGGTTCTAAGTAGATTTCCTTTGTTAGAATTCTCTAGTAAGTGGTATTAAAATGTTTAAAATATTCATGTAATTATTATTGAAATTAATTTCTATAGAAAAAAAAATAAATTTTATGAGCAAGAAAATAAAAAAAAAATTGGAATTGCAACTTTACTTTTAAGTGATTGATATAAAGGGTAAATTGAAAAATAAATATTTTGATCGAAAGTAACTGCATAAGTATTTTGGACACTTTCATACCTCTTTTTATAAGATTCTAGCAGTGGGGGCCTACTTGCAATTATATTATAAAGTTAAGGAGAGATGATTATAATTACCAAATTTTAGGGGAGGTTTTAACAACAATTAAATTCTTAATAAGAGGTTCAGCACTTTACCCAAAAAATAAATATCAACCTTGATTGCAGGGATGCAAATGGATATGATCAAATTGAGGTATTTTTGAACCTGATCCGATAATATAGATATTACATCTGATTCGATCCGAAGACCCAAGTGAACCATAAAAAAGCAGATTCGAATCCGAATCTGATTTAATTTCTTTAAAATATAACAAATTGTTAACGAAAAAAAAGCATAGCAGTGTCTATAAACAAAAACAAAAAAAAATACAAAAATGTAGTATATATAGAGGGTGATCCGAGTTCGATTAATCGGATCCAATTATACGTCCCGATCCATCCCAAGAATTTGACTTGAAACATCCGAACCTGACAAAATAGAGTGGGATTCAAATTCGGATCGAATCATGATCCGGTCCATTTCGCATCACTTTGGACATGGCCATTCGTCAAGTCGTCGTCGTCAGTCGCTACCCGTCAAACAAAAAGAAAAGAATTGGAAAAAAAAACACCTATCAGCTTCCATTTTCTGAATCGCGAGTCGCGACGCTCGCCACCCAAAATACAGATGTGGAACCTGACAAATTGTACCAAGTGGAGACGACAGAGCCTAAATGGATTAACTGGCGTTGCTGAGCTGGCATCTTTATCCCCTAATTAAATAGCAAATATCCAATACAATATAACATTTTAGGTAGGACCCATTTATAAACAACATTCTCGGGTGAATAATGCAGATTTGGTCTTTGATGTATGCACCCCATCCGCCTACCATCCGTTATTTCGGATGGACCCTACACGACAACTGAAAAGTGAGAAAAGGTTCACACTATCACAGAACCTTTCAACTTCCATGCTGACCAGACTATTTATTGGATACATACGCGGCCATTGTAGTACGGTGTAATGTGTAATTTGAAAATGAGTTATTTCCCAATCTGGAGGAAAAAAGATCAAAATCCAAATTTAAAGGCCAGGAGCAGAGGAACCTAGTACTCCACAGTCTAACAGTGTTGCAGGCTTGAAGCAGAACTACTGGAACTGGATTGTCGTCGTCAGTTAGGATAATTTCGCAATTGCACTAAAAAGTTCGGTGGCGATAAGCCGATATAATGATTTCTTGCCCTTGCCACTTGTGTAAAGGTGACGGAAAAAGTGGATTCTTCGCTGGGAGAGCGTCGTCGACTCGTCGTGTCGGTGACGACCGTTGATGCGGAAAGTGACGCCGACGGTGCGATTACAGGCCTTGTCTCCAATGTGATTAAGACACGTGTCAACTGGTAAACCAACTACTATTTCGATCGAACCGGACTATGGTCTAGTGTATGTGGTTCCAGGTAGGCGTTTTTGGGGGAATGTTGAGCGACAACGACGTGATGGCACGAGATCCAACAAACTAATGTTTTTGACTGAAGACTCAGGTAGTACATTAGCCAACAGACTTGCGGAATAGCGGAAGGCCGCACCCACTATTTAATTCGATCTCACCAAACAATACATCTGGAAGGTGTAGTTGGGCTGTTGGGGTTGGGTGGGTCATGTTCATGGATGGGGAGATCGATACAAATGTTTTCTGAAGCCCATGCGCCACGACGCACGAAATGGGCCTGTGGTAGGGCTTCGTGGGCCTAGTGTCTTACCAATTTTTCTTGGGCTCAGCTGCATTCAGCGTCTTGAGAATTGAGATCCATGAAATCTGGGACAGCCGTCCCTTACAGCAGCTACAGCTATCTGTCATGAGCAATGCCAGAAGCTGTGCTATTATAACGTGCTAAAGACATATTCAGCCCTTTAATATTATCAAATCGTCTTATTTTATTAGTCTTCTCTTTGATGTGCCCGAATCAAAAATTGGATTTGCCCAATCACGTGCCTCAAAAAGGACAGGATCCAGCCTCCCTGAGTCCCTGACGATGACTTCCCCCTTCCTGTATCCTGTGCTTCGATTCTATGCAATTCACTTTCAGCATCACTTTCGCGCCACCGATTTTGGCGTCCTTCCGCCCTTCTCGTAGTCTAAAAAAGACAAAAGTACCCCAGTTATGCTCCGAAAAGCAGTTATCTAACAGGGGTACTTGTGGTCAGTACACTAGATATGTGATGACTTTATTGATCTTTTCATTGGGATGGGAAGGGCCGGAATGCCTCAATTTGATAAACTGGGACGATACAACAACTCACTTTTGACAAAGAGTAACAATGGGCCCATCACCATTTCATCCTTTAAAGGTAGCCCCATTAAACAACGGTAAATGAAAAAGCCCATACACGAGTTTGGTGGCACTGAGCATCCATAGCCGTCAGATCTGTTTCAACCCAGAGATACATGATCTCTAAATCCACATTACTAATGCTTAGAGGTTTACACGTGGCGAACCACCTACCTCGTGATGCGTACCAGCTAATCTACAGCAGCGCATCTGACGTATGTAATTAATAAGTATCTCGCGCTATGCAGATTCCGAGAGAAGATTTCTCCGTCCATCTGCTGGTGGATTGTGGCTCACACGAATTGGAATCTGTTCCTCACGGAGCGCGCTTCACAGCCTCAAATCACTCTGAAATCGGAGAACATCTCCTATCAATAATAAATACAAATACGAGAGATGTTTCCGATGTACGACCAAATCACTGTAAAGTCGGTGTGAAGTGCAGTTGGTAAGGAGCAGATCCGGACTCGGCCCAAACCTGGGTTAGCCAACATTTGAACGGTTGAACGAAGGATAGCATGTAATCTCGCAGAAATAGATATACAACGCAACGAGCGGAATAAATAGACTAGGAGAGGGTTATTTAGACAATTTAATGGGTTAAATTGAAGTTTTAGGTGAGGTGTCAAGTCTCTGATGATGTGTAAGGAAAGTAACCGGGAATTACCGGTCAGTTTCGGCCACCGACAGTTTTTCTAAGCTCAGCTGAAACCGAACGCACCAACATGTGGGTATTTTAAAGAGTAATCAAGCAGTCGAACTGGCCAAACGTCAGAGGTTCTCAGAGAAATAAATTCACTCGTCGCAGAAATAATTAGAGTGAGGCTGGCAGAGAGCTTCCGGCTTCCCTGCGACCTGCTCTAGTGCTCTAGACTCTAGTATATTCAGATTTCAAAAGCAGCAATTAAATTTGGTTTATAAAATTCTGCAACTTAAAACAGAGAAAAATGGCGGAGAATGAGGCTCGTATTTGAAGCTTCGAAGATTAAAGGAGCTTAAACAAAGATTTGGTGAGTTATATTTTTCTTCTTCTTCTTTTCTTCTTCTTCTGTTTTTATTATATTTTTTGATTAACAAGGCTGCAGCATTTTTTACTTGTCGGTAACTTTTTGTCGTCGTTAGGTGGCTTATCTTTCTTGATTCTACATTCGATAGAATTCAGATGAAGTGTGTTGGTTGTGCTATGAAATCTTCTGCTCGGAATCTCTGTAAAGCAGAACCATGGCGTTACTATAGAAATTCTTTTTGATGCTAATTTAGATATATAGATACCTGTGGTTATAATTTATACAGGTCTTTGTTGTTTTACTTCTGTTTCATAACTCTGCTTGTTCGATTCGAGTGGAGGAAGTCAGAACTTGCTGAGTTTCTCTCTCAAGAAATGCTTGGTTGGTGCGTTTACGATTAATTTAATATCTTGATGCCGATTTGCCGGTGATCCAAATGGCACATTTGTTATTATATACCGTTTAGTTAGAATTGGAGTTCTTTGTATTCGCACTAGGTGAAACTAGACTATAGTCTCTTTGCTAACAAATTTATATGATTCTATTTGGTTTGTTGGTTTCGTAATCTAAATTCACAGTTTTAGTTGCTTCGATCTTGCTTACTCTCGTTGAATTCAGTAAATTCCAATCAGATCCGTTTTGCGTTGCACTTCATTTGACATTAGGGAGAGTTTTGTTGTCAATGCTCCAGTCCATGAAGTTGATCTTCAAGATTGGATTAAGGGAGGTGGTCATAACTAGCAGTCTGGCCATTGACTGAACTCAGTCAGAGATTTGTAAATGCGGGATGACTATGATATTTGCTTAGTTCTTTCATCAGGTATTGCATGATTAAATGAACCTAAGGATTCCAATTGGTCAATAAGACTGTTAGATCTTGCAATTCTATGACTATCGATTGGTTTCTTTAACTGGCCACTCATTAAATGATTTTCTATGATTGTGATTTTCCATCTGAAGTTAAAGCTAATATTATGCATGCCCTCAGATTATTATTATTATTATTTGTGACAGAATCAATGCTAATTTACACTCTAGGTTTACCTCACTCAAATGAATTTGGCTAACAATGATATCTTTTTTCTCTCTCTTGCTGCAGAATTCATCAACATATTTCCAGAAACCAGGGGAAGGGTCTAGGAACTTGATTTTGAATGTTGATGTGTTTTTTTCCCATTAAGCAATTTAACAGCAGTTGAATTTTGTGAGTGCAACTGTCTGTTATTCCTCTCCTTCATCAATAGCATCTTATTTTAATTCTACAGTTGGAAATTAAGAAATCATGAGGGAAACAGATAAAAAGAAATCTATACCAAATAATAGCCACAGAAAACGCTCCAACAGAGGCAACAGGAAAGAACAAAAAGTGCAAGAGAATGAACGCAACAAGTTGAATGCAAAAGAAGCTGAATCTGGATCTTTGGATGATGGACCAGAATCCACTGTCTTAGCAAGTGATTCAAATGCAGGAACAGAGTCTACTGAAGTTTATGAAAACCTGGTTATACATTATGTGGATGACATGGACAGGCCCGAAGGGACAGCTGCAGATTTAAAATCTGGTCAAATGGCTGCTAGAGAGAATAAGGATGAGGTAGAAGATCATTCAAGTGATTTGGAGAAGGATTCTAAGCAAGGAAAGGAAGATGAATCTGATTGTGAGACGGCAAAAGATTCTGTATCATCTCAAGGGGAAGCACAGGCAATAGAAGATGACAAGATAGAAAGGGTATCAAGAGTTCCCAAGGTGCTTGCAAAAAAGGACTCTGCTGAAAGCAGTCCTCGTTCATCAAGAGTAAGAACAGATCGCCGGGAAGCAAGTAAACTGCAAAATAATGTGTCAAATAATGCTTCAAAGAGATCTGCTAAATCCAACCGAGAATCTTCTAAGGTGAACTCTAAAGGTATCTCTGAAAACAAATCTACTGGTATGAAAGTTCCTCCAAAACCTTCATCAGAAACATCTGAAGGAGTTGATGATAAGCCTATTGAAGAGATAAAGGAGATAGAGGTCTTGGATGAGGCACTCAATAGTGCCCATAGTCTTGGAAGTGATGATGAAATGGTTGATGCAGAAGAGAATGGTTTTGAAGAAGACAGGGAAATTTTTAACCAAAGGATGGAAGAAATGGAACAAAGAATTGAGAAACTTGAACAAGAACTAAGAGAAATTGCTGCTCTTGAGATTTCACTCTATTCTGTTGTACCAGAGCATGGGAGCTCAGCACATAAGGTGCATACACCTGCTCGACGCCTTTCTAGGCTATACATTCATGCTTGCAAGCATTGGACTCAAGACAAAAGAGCTACTGTTGCAAGGAACACTGCCTCAGGACTCGTCCTGATAGCCAAGTCCTGTGGTAATGATGTTCCAAGGTGACAACAACCATTGCATATATTAGTTGAATAACTTCAAATGTTTTATTCCCTATCTTGTAGAATAACCTCCCTTTTTCCTTTTGACCCTTCAGGTTAACATTCTGGTTGTCAAACACAATTGTCCTAAGAGAGATTATAGCACAAGCCTTTGGCAATTCACACCACTTGAGTCCGGTTGCAAAGGTTGTTGAATCAAATGGTGGGGTAAAGAAGAGTGAGGGGAAGTCTTTATCACTGAAGTGGAAGGGCAGTTCTGGTTCTAAGCAAGTAAAGAAACTTGGCTTCATGCAAGTTGTTGATGACTGGCAGGAGACAACCACATTTACAACTGCATTGGAGAAGATTGAATCCTGGATTTTCTCTCGCATTGTTGAATCTGTGTGGTGGCAGGTAAAAGGCTGCATTTAAGTACTTTATAACACTTTGTAAAATAGTACTAATACATTTATACATGATGGTTCTCACACAATTGAATTACTATGAACTTATTTATTGCAAAAATGAACTCTTGTTGCCTATGTAATAATGTTTCTGGTTTGTATCACTAGTCACTCTCTTAAGATTAATATTTATTTCCGTAATATCTGTTTGGTGTGATCTTCTCTTTGAGCTGACGCTAGCGATCCTGTTTCAGACCTTAACTCCACACATGCAATCTCCTCTTGATGATTTGTACACCAATAAAAGTTTTGGCAAACTATTGGGGCCTGCCCTAGGTGATCTGCAGCAAGGAAGTTTTTCAATCAACCTTTGGAAAAGTGCTTTCCAGGATGCCTTCCAAAGACTCTGTCCTGTTCGAGCAGGGGGACATGAGTGTGGTTGCTTGCCGGTGTTAGCAAGAATGGTATGCAGTTTTAACATCTATTGAGTTATTCCCAGCCTTCATCTCTCTAAAACTTCAACAGTATAAATCTCTTGTTCAATCTAGATTTGTGGTCGTACATGAATGTCTGGTATAAGTCTAATGATCCAAATGCATCTTCCTTCAGCAGACTCAAAAGGCCATTACCCTATATTGGTTATAACTTTCTGGGGTATTAGGAGGGGTAGACTGGATAATATCCTAAGCTTTGGCATTTTTTGCACCAAGTTTCCACTCTTAGATTCAAACCTGCATACTCACACTTGCCAACCCAATTTGTGTAGTTTGGATACACAAATTGACAGAAAAACTTGAATTGTGGTTTGCCTACTTTAAAAAGCAACTCTTTTTTTTTCCATTGTCAGGTAATGGAACAGTGTGTAGCCAGGCTAGATGTTGCAATGTTCAATGCCATCCTGCGAGAGTCAGCTCATGAGATCCCCACTGATCCTGTATCTGACCCAATTGTTGATTCAAAGGTTTTGCCAATTCCAGCTGGAGATTTGAGTTTCGGGTCTGGTGCACAACTCAAAAATTCTGTATGTATCAAATTCAGTTTCATGTTCTTTACTAAGCTCAGGTTTCTGATTTTTGTATTCCTCAAGTGTGAAAATTGCATGTTTTTCTTGCATGATTTGTTTTTTTAGTTGTTGGCATTTCCTTCTCCCTTACAAGTTAAGAACTATTCATACTTGATACTTGTACGCTTCCTGAAATGTTGATGGTTTGTGAAGCATTTTTTTTTATAAAATTTGTTTAATTGACCTTTTACATACATGCTGGTTGACATATTGGATCAAAAAAAAAAAAAAAAACAAATAATAATTGGGAAGACTATACATGCCAGGTTGGCAACTGGTCTAGATGGCTCACTGATCTGTTTGGCATGGACACTGATGACTCCCCGAAAGATGATCAGACGAGTACTGAGGATGATTTCAGAAGAGGTGGAAATGCTGAACCGAAATCCTTCCGTCTACTTAATGAATTGAGTGATCTATTAATGCTCCCAAAAGACATGCTTATGGAAAGATCCATCAGAGAAGAGGTCAAGCTTGCCATTAATCAAACTATTTATCATGATATGTTTTCTTGAATAACCTTACCATACAAGTACATTACTAAAACTCCTAATTTCATGTTTTAGGTATGCCCCTCGATTAGTCTTCCCTTGCTTAAGCGCATACTCTGCAATTTTACTCCGGACGAATTCTGCCCTGATCCTGTTCCGGGGGCAGTCCTTGAGGCCCTGAATGCTGAGGTATGGTTTTGACCATCTTTATATTTCAGTAATCCTAAGAAATTTCCATGTTGTTCATAGAAGTACCTAGAAGTGAAGTAAATATAAAGTTTACTTTTTGATGGTGATTTACCCAAATATTTCAATGCAGAGTATAGTGGAACGGAGGTTATCAAACGGGGACTCAAATAGCAGCTTCCCATTCCCTGCTGCCCCAGTTGTTTACACCCCTCCTAGCCATTCTGATGTAGCTGAGAAAGTTGCAGATGCCGGATGGAAATCTCAGTTGGAGAGGAATGTGTCGATTGTCCAGAGAAAAGGGTATACCAGCGATGAGGAATTGGATGAACTGGATTCTCCTCTGACATCCATCATCGACAAAATGCCACGCACTCCAACTTTTGCAAATGGTAAAGTAGGAAATGGTAATGGAAAGCACAAGGAAACCACGGGTTATGGTGGAGGGAATGCGAGGTATGAACTCCTTCGTGAAGTCTGGTCTATATGAATGCTACCATGCGCTGTATGCTATCTATTTCTTTTTGTTTGTACAAAAGAAGAGAGAACGAGAATGGAAAACAAAGGCAATATAGAATGCAGGCGATCGTGAATAACTGCTGAGAGGAAAATTTTACAGTCGGGAGCGCTCAGATCTGTCTCGCACCATTGGCTTTTCTTGTAAATTAAACAGCATGTTCATCATAAACGATGTTCTGAGCAATTTCCTTCCTTTCGATTAATGGCCAAGAGTTCATCATAAAAAGCGTGTTCTGGTGTTCATCATAATTACTGAAAATATGGTAATGCACCTAGAATTTCCTTTTTTACCCATTCCATCCGTTGCTGACTAAGATTTGATTTCATTGACAAACATCACCAGAATTTAATCAATCGGAAGTAGTTTCAGTGTAACTGGATGGAGTCATGGAGTAGCTTGTTAATACAAACTTTCTTGCCTAGCTTGTTAATTACTGAATGGAGTCGTGGGAAAAGAAGAGGAGTCGAGACTGAGATTCAATAAATAAATCAAATAAACAAAGCATGCAATTTTTCTCAACAATTAAGAGAGTCAATAAATAAACAAGGCATGGAACAAAACAAAGCAGGAAGGGGAAAAACAAATCATAGATGTTTTCTCCAAACAGGATTCAGTCAGAATAATGTCCATTCCAACAGCAATCATAGAAGTACAAAAATATTCCCGATGCAAAGTTATAAAGGCTGTTTGAACGGACTTTGCTCTTATTGAAGCCCATCTCTGTTTTCTCAACATTTAAGAGATTCAATAAACAAATCAAAAAATTTACAGTTTTTATATAATTATTAACAAACTTAAGAAATTCAATAGTTAAAGGTAAGCAAACCAAACAAATCAATCAACTGTAAATAGGAAAGAAGGAAGATACCTTTGCTAGGTGTCTGGCGTAACTATAACCCCGAAGAGAAATCCAACGTTTGACAAAGAAGCAAACATGAGAGAAAAGGTCTTGTGGCCATACCTAGAACAATCTTTACGAGTGGAGATTTCTTTCACATCTAAAACAAAAATGGGCTATGTTTTTTGGTTTGGGGACATCAGCGTGTCATTTTTAAATGTTAGGTGTAATTTCGACTTTTTATTAAATCTAAAATGCATCTGAATGCCTTAAAAGTTAGGCCACATGCTTTGAGTTTCAGATTTGAAAACAAAATTCAGATAATTTTTCAGATGCGTCATAAAACAGGTTTCAGACACCAAGTCATAAAACAGGACTGGTGTCTTAAAAGTGTATCAAACATGCCCCAAGTCATTTGACTTTTAACCAGTTAGAATGAGATTCTCATTTCCAAGGGGGAGGCCAGGATGACCATTCCCTAAACGGGGAATGCCATTCTGAAAAGAATAGGGATCAAAATCCCATCCCACCCAACCAAATAGTCGGATTCTGGTTCCAAACCTCTATTCCTACAAACCAAGCGTACCCTTAGTTTATTGACATTGCATTCCCCGGAAGAATTGATAACCAAATATCTTATCTTCAGACACACTTGAGGGACCAAAAGGAATAATAAATCATGATTTTAAACATCAGACCAAACTAGACGGTTTCACTGACTAACCTAGAAACTGATCATAGATCTGGATCCAGTTCTGGATGTCAAAACCATCCAACCTGGGTTTGGACCAGATAATTGGACCATTTGACCTAAGAACCGATGGTCAAAGTGATTCTGTTTCTAGTCTGGTTTTCAAAACCATGTAATAAAGCCCCATAAAGACTTAGGCCATGTATGAGAGTGTTTAAGTTGAAAATAAGTGCTTAAAAACAAGTGTTTATTCAAATATGCACTTATTTGCATTAGGCACCCAACTTTTAAAATAAGCGCTTATTTCATATTGGGTGTTTGATAGTCTTTTTTCTCTAATAAGAACTTAATAAGCATTTGTCACTATTTTGTCCTTCATTTTCTTTCAAATTTTTAAAATATATCATTTGAAAGCACTTTTAAGAAAGTACTTTTATGACAGCATTTTTACGAAAATACTTTTATGAAAATACTTTTTGTAAAAGTAATTTCATAAAGTGCTTTTATAAAAGTACTTTCATAAAAGTTTTTATTGTATAAGCACTTTAAAAAAACTAAAAATTTGGACTAAAAAAATAATCCCTTATTTTTAAAATAAACACTTATTTTAGACTCATTTCCCAAATATCAATAAGTGCTTAATGACCCAAAGAAGCACTTATTTTAAATAAGCACTCTCAAAGACATCTTTTATTATTTGCCTATGTCACTTGTGAGAAAACGGGAAGAGATACATTTACAGTACATTTTCTCCTCAATCTTTCGATCAGGCCTAAAATTAAAATGATCAAGATAAAGTGATCAACAACGAGACAACCCCTTCCTATTCTATTAGATTGATTGGGGCATCCAACAATCTCAGGTATTTTGTTAGGTTTCGTTTAGATCACTGCTGGAAATAGAGGCATCTGAAATGTAACCTCTATTTGGCATTACGAAAATGAATAATGTAAAACTTTGAAATGAGCTTTGCAGTAGGTTTCTGAATACAAGTTACATAGATGATAGATCTCGCAAAACTCGCTTCCCGTTTCTGGGTTCTGGTTTGTCAAATCTGGAGTAATACTGCAATTATAAAAGTATTTGGAATAAGGTCTTAAAGACTCTAAACAGTGCATTAATGGTGATCCTGTTTATGTTATGTGGAGCTGGTCAATAAGACATGTACAAGTTGGTTTTGAAAATTAAGTAATTTTTCAAATGTATAGGATACATACAAGTAATTAACCCCATAAAATATTACAAAAATGACAAGAAAACTAAGAAAATTTTAAATACAATCAAGTATATAATCAGTTTGGAACGGCAAGAACAAACCTCGACTCAATGACTATGTTAGGTTAATTTAGTTGTGTAGTAACTTCACACTTGTGAGAGATTTTTAATTTTTTTTCTACCTTGGCTCCATGGGGGCACACAAAAGGGGTAGACCATCTTCCAAACTCAAACCCCCCGCTCCCCAACCCTCATGCAGAAATCTCCTTTTCTATCAGCGTTCTGGGTCCCCCTCACGGATTTTTCTTGTGCAAGTGAAAGTAAGAAACAGATATCGTACCAAACACAACCTGGCTACACTTTGAAGCCAAAAGGTTATATAGGCCATTACTGGTCTAGCATCCAATCCAGGATTTTTGGAGGGGTGGGAAGGTACAGACCTAATTTTCACCATTTTTTCCAAATGTGGGCGCTCCCAGTCTTAAACATGATTTCATGGGCCGTCAGCCTGCCCATATTCCCAAGGCTTCCTTGTGTCCAAATTATTTATAACAAACAAGGATATAATTAGTAGAAACTTGGCAAAACCCTCGTTAAACCAAGATTGGGACCGGGAGTGAGACAAAGAGTGGCAGGGTTTGAATTCACAAGAAACTATTCCCCTTCTTTCGGGCAATATAATGATACTAGGCCCCATTTGTATCTCTTGGAAACTGTTCAGTTTTACAGGGAATATGAATGAACGATAAAGCAGAAGCTAATTACACTCCATAATCGATATTCAAATTGTTAAGTACCAAAGGTACAGATAAACAGTTCTCAATAAAGGGGAAAAACTAAACAAGATAGAGTTCTCACAATACTCCAAGTTACATTCATTTGGCGGCAGAAAACCCTAATGTATTAATAAACAAAACCAGAGTCCCTGAATTGAACAAAAATAAGATCAAAAATTTAATTTACCTAAAAAACCCTATAGTGCGGTAGTGCCAGCAAGTTCAATCTTCTCCTTCAATGACCTTGGTACACAAACCCTTGAGTCCTTCAGGTGGAACTTCTGCTACTGTTACCAATGAGTAGAGCTCCTCCTTGGCATCTTCTTCATCATTCCTCTTTCGAGCAATGCGCACCCTGACACGCCTTGGTACGCTCCGAATCCCACGACTCCATATTAACTTGTTCAGCTTCACATCCACTCTAACATCTGTTGTCCCCATTGCCTTCTGGGCAAACTTCCTGATTTCCTTTATGGCCTTGGGAGCCATCTTCTTGAAAGTGCTGTGGACAGAAACTAGTTCATTATCAACACTAATGTCATTGGGAAAGCACATGTCAAGTAAAGGGTATCTAACATGTGTCTGAATGTCCAGAAATTCAGGCCATACCATCAACACGTCCATAAGCAAAATACTACATATAGGAACTTAAAATGTTTAAGATGGATCAGAATGAATCAGATTATTATGCTTAAACAATAATGATCGGTAGGGGTGTCCAAGGTTCGGTTAACCAAACCATGGACAATTTTTGCAAACCAAACCAGTCCTGCCGGTTTTTCAATTTCTCCAAACTGAAACTGAACCGGTACCACTGGTTAACCGGTCCATCAGTTTTGGTTTTGACCGGTTTGGTTCTTCGATTTTTCAGTTTTTTATATTTATAATATATATTATATAAATATATGTATAATATTATATATTTATAAATATAATATATGTATATTATTTATATATAATGCATATATATTTATATATATAATATAAAAAATATGTGACATATATTTAAAATATATATAAAATATACATATAAATATATACATACTGATTGGTTTGGTTAACCGTCAGTTTTTTTCTAGGGTAACCAAAAACTGAACAGGTCCTTCGTTTTTTCAAAAATACTAAACTGAAACCAAACTGATCAGTTCGGTTAACCGCATTTTCTGGTTTGGTTCTTGGCTTAGTTCGGATTTTCAGTTTTTCATGGACACCCCTAATGAATGGTCAGTTCATAACACATCCACCTCATCATGACTCTTGCCAAGGGCCCGTTTGGTAAGTCTTTTTGGGAAGATCTTCTAGTAGCTCTGACAGTCAAAAGACGCAATGAGCTTTTGCATGAAGATCTGAGCAGCCCGAAGCTAGTTTGGTAAATACAAGTTTGTGTCTTTCCACACGAGAATAAAACGCGAAAGACATGAAAAGCTTCATTTGGAGCTTCTCTAAATCAGCCCAAAATGGCCTTCTTGTGTCTTTTCGGTGCTCCGGCTTTTGGCGGCTAGATCTTCCACGAATCAAATGGGAATAGACCAAAAATTAGTTTGCCTGACTTGTAAACAGCCGAAAGACCATGTGGAAAGGAACGCCAAACGGGCCCTAAGTTGCTGACTATACCCGTGGATAATGGAACAAAACACAAATACAGACAATGATTAAAATATCAATACAATAACCATATTGGGTGCACAAATAGGTCCAAAAAGTAAATCATTCTGAAAGAAGGAAACCAAATGGTTGCAGTCCACAAATAGCATTGCCACTCTACATATAACATATCTCAATGGGTCTCAGCATACCAAGGTAAAATGAATGATTTATTCATTCACTAAATGGAGTATAATACTTTCAGGAATGGAGACAGTGGACAATAGTTCATAATAGCATGTTTTCCAGAAACCTCTTGCATCTTTTTCAAGATATCCACATCTCATCAACTTTTAGTTACTTTTGTCAGTCTACATACCTCAATGGGTCTCAGAATATCAAGGTAAAATGAATTAATTATTCATTCACTAAATGGGGTATAATATCAGCAGGAATGGAGGCATTGGACAACTGTTTCCTAATAACACGTTCCCAGAAACCTCTTGTATAGTTCTATGTTTTTCAAGGGATCCACATCTCCTCAAACTTGTTACTTTACTCAGCTGCTAGCATACAGGGTATTTGAAGGGAAAGTTTAGCTAAAGGACAACAAATAAGTTTCAAAGAACTTGGGGTTGACAAAATCTCAACGAAAAACCTCCTTAGCTCCACCACACCACAACCCCCACGGCCCCACTCTAAAAAGAAGGGGAAAAAGAGAAGAAAACAAGTTCACGGGAAACAGGTCTCAGCAAGTGGGTAGAGACACAATCATCAAGTGTGATAGACTTTGTTGAATATATGATTCCATTAATTCACATAAATTGTATTATATTATTCCCAAAAATTGTCTAGCGAATATGAATTTCAAGATCAGATAGTACTACTCGCAGACAATGAAAAAAAAAAAAAAGCACTAAAGGTGCATGTTAACAAAATAGCCTTACAAATTAGTATAGAAACCAAACATTAACAGAATAATGTCATGAATCCCAATGCCTTTTAGTATAGAAACCAAACATTAACAAAGTAGCCTTACAAATTAGTACAGTTGGAACAAACCAATCATAACCAAAGCCCGTCGGGACAGTGGTAGGAGTAGCACTCTGAGTCAGTGAATGCAAAAGCTCTCCCCAACATGCTTATCGTTAAACTCAACTTTATTCAATTATAAGAACTTACAACAACCTATAAAGCTGGAACGAAAACAAATGAACTAGTAATAACAAACAACAAATGCTCGTCGTAAATGTTCCTAAGACCATTAAATAATTTACGTTCAAATAAACATTAACAGTAAACGAACAACAGTCCAATAGAAGAACAAAGTCTTATACAACTAATTCGGAAGACAATACAATTTCCTAAGTTCTTAGAACTACCAATTGACAACAAAGGATAACAGACTCAAAACATCGGGGAAAGAGCATTGTATAAACAAATATGAACAGAATCACCATCACTATGAGATTTCCGAGTTTTGGGGTAAAAAATTATATATCTAATCCAGTTATGACAGAAGAACGAGAAGAAAAAAAGGAATGGAAATGAAGATCTTCATTACCAGCCATGCAAGCGCTTGTGGAGATTAACGGTGTACTCCCTCGTAACCACCTCCTCCTTTCTTCCTTTGTTCGCCTTCTCCACCATTGTTGCAGCTCCCTTCAAGCCCAAACCCTGAATTCTTACGTCTTGGCCGCAGAAGAAACCCTAAATCTCGAGTGAAAAATATATATCAGCGAAATCAGATCATCCAAAGCAGACTGGCCTCGCTTTTCACAGGAAATGACGTAAATGCCCTTTTCTCTCTGCACGTGTCCTGATTTCTCTCCGGACTAGAACTGTTAATGGATCGGGTCTATCTTCCGAGCTTTCTGTGTAATTGTGTCCCAATTAGTAATTGGATCTAGTCCGCAATGTTTTAAAAACCGGGTGACCCGCTTTTCCTTCGCATGTGTGATTCATGACGTTTTCTATAGTTTTATTTTATTTTATGTTTATTTTATATCATGGTTTTTAAAACCGAACCGGTCAGGGGTCCGGTTATCAGGTCAAATGGTCGGCCCATTCTGACTAAAAAATAAAAAATGGTCAAAACCATTTAAACAATTAACCGCCCGAGTCAGCGATTTATTGACGAAAATCAACGGTTTTTGAAAAAAATTCAATTTTGGGGAAAATCGAAACCAGTTACCTGACTGCTTCCCACTTTTTCCGTCCGACCGGTTTTAAAAACCATGTTTTATGTTAAAATTTATTTTTTTTATAAATTCAGAAGATTAAAACTTGAAATTTGAAATTGGAATAACTTTTTCTTTGACAAAATTAACGGGTAAAAGCACCTTACTTTTGCATTGCATAATCACAAAAAGTTACCATCCCAATCTGACCATCGAGTGTGGGTTATGACCTCCAAAATTTTTCTTATAGTTATAACTTGAGACCATTAAATGGTTTAATGGTTCAACCGCTGGGGTCACCAAGTCAACGGTTTCAAATAAATTTTAGATCTTAAGTTAGGGTTGTTCATAAGAAGACCCAATCTGACCAACTTGGACCAACCCAACCCGAGTCAACCAGGTTTTCTTCAGCATCAGTCGGTTTTGGGTTATAAAACATGTGTGAAAACCGAAACCAACCTGAACCAAACTGACTTAGTAGTTAGTTCCTAGTTAGTAGTTACAACCTACTTAGTTCCTACTTAACTAAGTTGTCTCTATCCTAGTTACAACCTAATTTAATTTCTAGTCTTCTAGTTAGGAATGACATTAATGGCAAGCATTGTAAGACAACTAGACAAGGAATTTTTTTGGAAAAGTTTAAAGAAAAGAATCAAAGGATCCTATTTCTGTGGTCTTTTACACCAAATAGGCAACCAATTACAATTAGAATTAGGTGTCCTTTTTTACTTAGATTAGAAGGTTTCTTGAAATATACAAATTTCAGTATTCTTTCTCTAATACAGTTTGACTTTCTATTTTCTTGATACATAAACTCAATTTTTTATGTGCTTCACAAAGTTATTGGCCTGTTTTCTCTTAATTTATGTGCTTTCCTTGCTCGATGATGTTGCTAGCTACTTCTCTGACGTCCAATCTACCAATTTATTACCATGGTTGAACTTAGAGTCGAAACCGACCCAAACTGAACCAACCCGACTCAAATCGACCAGGTTGGTTTTGCTTAACACAGGGTCGGTTTCGATTTCAATTTCAGATAACCCGACCAGGTCGGATCGGTTGGAAAAATCTCAATAAACCGACCCAACCCGACCTGTGAACAACCCTATCTTAAGTTAATTTGATGGGTTGTTTATTAGTGTGGCTATTTATTTTAATAAACGTTATTTATTTATTTATTTTTTATCTTAAAAAACAAGAGAAGTTTCCACCAATGCCTATGTGATGCTGACCTAGCACTATTTTTTCAAATAAACAGTCACATGACCAAACACTATTTAGGTTGCAAGCTGAATGATCTTATTGACTGGATCGACAACATCGTAAAAACACTGGTTGGGTCAAGAATGGTTCTTGCCTGTTGGAACGGGTGGCCGTAGGCCCTTGATTTGGAATCCTCAATGTGTAGGAGAATCCACTAGCCATGTGAAAAGTCACATGTTGATGGAGTAGCTTAATAATATCATCCCTGTGAACACACTACAACACACACCTATTACAGTTTTTATTATATGTTATTATTTATTTTTTAGTAAAAATAAATTTATTTTCTATAAACTGTTTTTGATTTGTTCACACGGGTAGAACAATATTAATGTTGGTGAAGTTTATCATTGGTAACGGCTCTTATTTCCTCTTTCATAGGAGAGACATTGTGACAATTACCTATAAAAGGGAAAGAGTAGAAGTCTCAAATGCACCGACTGAATATCCTCTTTATTGGAAGGCTACCAAAACCTCCAAGAAGTTCAGAATTCTCTTTTTCAGACGCCAGAAGAAAGAAAAAGGCAGATTGGACAGTTCTCTATTTTCAGACGCCAAGGGAGAGAAAAAGTCAGGTTCAACATTGATTCTTCTCCAAACGTTTTTCTTCACCTACGTCATTACTTCACTTCATCACCCGGCATACAAAGTTTTTTTTCTCCTTTTAACATCTATTAGTGAGCCATTTTTGAATACGACGAAGAGCATAATACACTAGAAATTCAAGCTCTCGCATCTCCAAATTGCAGCATCAGAAAAGCATCTCCAAATCATTTTTCGGTTTCGTCTTTCATTCCTTACACTATCTTTGATTTGAGGAGCTACGGTGATCAAAACGCCCAAAGGTTTGAGATCTCTATTACAAAGATCTATCCGGGTATTTTCTAAACTTTTTTTTATTTAGGGTTCCAGCCCTTTGAGAAAACATTCAGGTAGTATTTAATAATTTTTTTAATTAATAACCTGAATTCTTGTTGCTTGGTATGATTGATATCTTTACCGAAGCCTATTATGTGCTATTGTATGCTAAGCATTTATTTTGTGCTTCTACAAATTTCTTTGCTTTATCTTGGGTAAAATATTAATATTGTTCTTATAGAGCAAAATTTAATAGAGCTGATTTCTTTTTAGGATTCTTAGTTAACTGTTAATCATAGTTACATTTCACCATTTTTTTTTTACTGAAAATAGCTTCTTGCTCATATCAGCTTGCCATTACACTATAAATTTCATTTTATTTTTGCTTGTAGCTTCCTTGTTTATTCATAGTCATAATGATTTGATCTGCAATAGCAAATGAATTAAGCAAAACCGAAAAACTTAACGGCAGTAACTTTCCTCTCTAGAAACGTTGGATCAGACTTATACTAGATCAAGAAGATGTTGAATACATATTAGAACAAGATGTTCCCTCTGTTCCTGGTGATGATGCATCATTGGCTGTTAGAAAAGCCTGTCAGAAATACCTAAAAGATAATAAAACAACCCATTCTTGCTTGTTAACTTTTATGGAACCAGACGTTGAAGTCTTGTTTGAAAAATATAGGAATGCTAAACAATTATTTGATGCAGTTAAGGAAACTTATGGAAAGGTAATTGAATCCTATGTTCAAGTGTTAATAGAAAAATATTATGCTTATAAGATGAAAGATGGAGATTCAGTGATAGATTATATTAATAAGATGAATGTTATTGCAAAAAAATTAACAGTAACTGAGAATCCTATCCCCAAAAAAATTCAGGTGTCTACTATATTGCATAGTCTTCCAGACTCTTGGGAAAATGTGGTTGTTGCCTTAAATCTTTTTAGAAGAGACATTAATATGAAAAACCTACTAACCTTGCTAGGCCTGGAAGCTGAACGAAAGAGCAAAAAGGCATAATCATCATCATTGATAGTTGCCACTAATCCAAATGAAACTAACAAAACTACTGAAAAAACTGAGAACCATAAAGGTAAAGGAAAGAATTATCATAATAAACCTAATTTTTCAAAGAAGTTCAAGAAACTAAAGGCAAATGTTTTATTTGTGGGAAAACATGCCATACCAAATATAATTGTTATCAAAACAAGAAGAATAAAGATAAGAATCATAATAAATCAGCAAAGAAAAATATCATTTGTGTGGTTTCTGAATCATTACTTACTGATATTGATTATGTTGATTGGTGCATCGATTCAGGTTCTTCTTGCCATGTATGCAAATCCAATGAACTATTTATGGAAATGAAGGACATGAAGCCTGACGAACATAGGATCTTCATGGGAAACAATACCTATTGTGATGTACTAGGTGTTGGGAAAGTGAAAATAGTCATCAATGAAAATACAAATATGATCTTAAATGATGTAATGTATGTGCCTAGTGTTAGGTAGAATCTTTTGTCTGTACCCCTCTTGGATGAAAAGGGTTTTAAGGTTCGTTTTAGAGGAGGAAAAGTGTCAATTGAAAAATATGGGAGAGTTCTATTGTTTGGAACTAAATCTGATGGTTTGTATCATTTATCTATTAATAAAGTGAATGTCTCTTCTGCTTATTTTGATTGTGTGTATAATGTGGATGAAAATGTCTATATATGCCACATGAGACTTTGTCATATTAATAAAGACAAAATGATGAGGAAGTATTCAAGTGGCTTAATACCTAAGATGGAAATTAACTTTAAATACTGTAAACCATGTCTTGGTGGAAAAATTATCTAGATTATCATTTAGTAAAGGAAGAAAATAAGAAGAATTGTTAGATATTGTGCAGTTAGATGTTTGTGGTCCACTAAATGTCAAGACACACAAGGGAATGAAATACTTTGTGACCTTTATTGATGATAGCTTTAAATTTGGATATGTTTATTTGATTAAAAGAACATCTGAGGCATTAGAAAAATTTAAAGAATACAAGTTAGAAGTAAAAAACTAATTAAAAAGAAAAATGAAGATATTAAGAAGTGATAGAGGTGGTGAGTATATATCTAATCTATTTAATGATTTTTGTATACAAAATGGAACAAAACATCAATTAACCATGAGTTATACTCCACAACAAAATGGAGTTGTCGAACGTAAGAATAAAACTCTACTTGACATGGTAAGGTCAATGTTGTCACACTCCAATCTAGGAACACTTTTATGGGGTGAAGCATTAACTACAACAATTTATATTCTTAACAAAATACCAACTAAAGTGAGTAAATTGACACATCATGAAATTTGGACTGATAGAAAACCAGACCCATATAATAATAAAATTTGGAGTTCTAGTGCCTATGTTAGAATTCCTAGTCAACTAAGAAACAAACTAGATAACAAAAGCATAAGATACACTTTTATAGGATATTCAGAAAACAACAAAGGTTACAAATTCATAAATCATAAATCTGATGGATCTATTGAATTCATAAAAAGTTGGGATGTTGTGTTCTTAGAGAACCAAATAAAAGATGAAAACGATAGTGTCTTGACTCAATTATTTGAAATAGAAAAGGAAGACGTACAAAAAGAAACATATACAACAAATAAATCACCTAAGAATGATACATTAGGAAAAAATCAAAGAGAAAGGTTTCCCTCTTCCAAATTGAAAGATTATTATACCTTTTTAAATGAAGAACCATTAGATGATCCAATAAGCTATTCGGAGGCTATGGATGCACCCGATAAAGAAAAATGGAAAGAAGCCATAAATGAAGAACTAAATTCAATAAATAAAAATCAAGTGTGGGAATTGGTAGATTTGTCTAGTAATAGAAGACCAATTGGAAGCAAATGGATCTTCAAAAAGAAATTAAAAGCAGATGGTTCTATAGAAAAATACAAGACTAGGCTTGTAGCAAAGGGATATACACAAGTTGAAGGTATAGATTATGAAGAAACTTACCCACCAGTAGCAAGGTTTACTTCCATTCGAATTTTAATGTCCTTAGTTGCACATTTTGATCTAGAATTATGTTAGATGGATGTAAAAACCGCTGTCTTAAATGGAAAGCTAAATGAAGAAATTTACATGACACTCATAGAAGGATACATAAGAGAAGGGCAGGAAAACAAAGTATATAAATTGAACAATCCTCTATATAGACTAAAGCAATCGTCTGGGATGTGGTATTATACATTTCATAATTCCATCACAAAACTTGGGTTTATCCCAAATCCATTCGATCACTATGTTTACTCTATGAATAGTGGGAGTTCATTTATTATACTCTCCTTATATGTTGATGATATTCTAATAGCTAGTAATAATATATCTATGATAAATGAAACAAAACATTGGTTGAGTATTAATTTTGAAATGAAAGACATGGAAGATGTTAGCTATGTACTTGGAATAAAAATATGAAATATAAAACATTATCTCTTTCACAAGAAAATTATTTACAGACGCTACTTAAAATGTTTAACATGACAAATTGTAATGGAATCGATACTCTATTACAAAGGAACTAAAATGTCTAAGGACATGTCACCTAGAAATGAAAGAGAAGTAAGTTATATGAATAATGTTCCTCAAGACCTGATTTGTTTTATGTTGTTAGTCTTGTTAGTAGATTCCAAAGTAATCTAAGAACTGCACATTGGTCAGCCATTTAAAGAATTTTAAGATATTTACAACAAACCAAGGATTATAGACTAACATACTCTTGTAATCAATTAGAATTGATGGGTTACTATGATGCTGATTTTGCAGGAGACTCGAATGATAGAAAATCTTCCTTCTAGGAGGAGGAGCCATTTCTTGGGCAAGCAAAAAGCAAGGTTGTGTAGCCAAATATATTATAGAAGCTAAGTTCATATCTTGCAGCACAACAACATTGGAAGGAATTTGGATAAAAATATTCTTGGAAAAATTAAAAATACCAGGTGCAACTGAAGGAGCTATCGGAATGTTCAATGATAATGAAGCGGCCATCAAGACGATAAAGAATGGAGAAATTGGTCCAAAAGGAAAGCACATTGACTTGCAATACCGGTATCTCCATAATATCTACCAATGGAATGAGATCCTGGTAGAGCATGGGCCGACAAATGAGATGGTTGTTGATCCATTGACAAAGCACATTGGAGTTAGTGATTTTAAAAGGCACGTGGTGTCAATGGGATTGAGAAGCAACCAAACATCTCGGGCCTAACTGGCCAAGTGGGAGATGTTGGAATGGGTGGTCATAGGCCCTCAATTTGGAATCCTCAACGTATAGGAGAATCCATTGGCCATGTGAAAAGCCACACGTTGATGGAGTAGCTTAATAATATCATCCCTGTGAACACACTACAACGCACACCAATTACAGTTTTTATTATATGTTATTATTTATTTTCTAGTAAAAATAAATTTGTTTTCTATAAACTGTTTTTGACTTGTTCACAAGGTGGTTGTTGGGTCTAAGTTGGATCCATTTCAGCCTTTGACTAAGTCAGCAAGAGAATGTTTGGCTTAAAATGGGCTGAGTGTTCATGTGGTTTAAAACCATGATTGAGACACTTGTCTCAATCCAAAGGGTTAGAACAAGATTAATGTTGGTGAAGTTTATTCTTAGTAACGGATCTTATGTCCTTTTCCATAGGAGAGACGTTGTGGCAATTACCTATAAAAGGGAAAGAGTAGAAGTCTCAAATGCACCACTGAATATTATTTGCATTTTATTTTGTCACTATTCTATTATTGTTTTTCATTGCCAAGGTTCAATATATCGATACACCCTGCCAAGGTTCAAACCTACTGATTATATAACATAAAATCCCAAAAAATAAAGATTATATAGTAATGATATATGAAGATCTTTCTTTTTTCTCTTGTAATTTATTGGAATTCGGATTTCCACCTCTCAGGATTGATCCTCGCAGCCTTACAGCCGCACATTGATAGCATTTGTAGTTGTATGTTTTTATCATTCACGAGAGATGTTCCTAATGCACGTCTGCAAGTGCTGAGTTTTTTAACAGCAGCATTTGATCTCAGGTCTCTGTTACAACGAGTCAAAGATCCTACCTACCAACTGAGCCATCCGTTGGTGAGCAATGATATCCATCAATCCGTTGTGAGATTTTATTCCCGAGTAAATTGTTTAGCCTTTGCATTTGGAAAGGTATTGCATTAAGCTCGTCTATGGGCTTAGATAATTTTGCTTTGTTATTTGTTTTATTTAGGATTGACAAAGCTTTGTTGATTCTGTTAATGATAAAAACAAAACATTATAGGAGTTTCAAGATCAAGGCTTCCTAAGCTCCTAGTGCTATGCATACCACTGAGTATATACAAGAAATAAACAAAACCCTTGCCTAGTTCAAGCATGAATGTTGAAATAAACAGTATAAGATTCATCTCTTAAGCTCACCAATGGTGTCAGCAAGAAATTTCTCCTTTCCCCCTTTGCCATAAAGCTGATGGGATGATACTCAGCCATGCCTCTTTTCGATATAAAGCTTGCTGCTTGCTTGAATCCAACATCGGTAGACTCTGACTGGCAGATAAGTTTAATGCTTGTACTGGCATTATAGTTCACTCCACCATACAAGAAACACCCCTTGTGGCTTTCTGATTCCAACGAAATGGTGTTGGTCTTCCCATCTAATCCTGCAACCACCCGGAACACAGATGACCCCCAGTCATTGTCATCATTTGCCACACCAAGTTTGTTATTTGGTCCTTGGTGCACCACCACCATTCCTGGGAGATCAAATGGTTCTAGCATGACTGACTTGCCAACAGCATCCATTGGTGATGAGAAATCAGAGGAATTCATGTCTTTGGGTACAAGTCTGAAGGTGGCATGAACAGCAGAATCCGTGCCAGACTCTGGCAAATTCCCCATTGTAATTGAATGATTGGAATTTGTGAAGACAAAGGTGGTATCATTGGCTTCCTGGGAAAGAGAGATCAGCTGGGAATTGTATGTGGCTGGAATTGCAGTTATCCAGTCGGAGAGAGAACTTTCTGTTCCTGTTTTGATGTCCCAGTCCCCATGGGTAAGGCCAGCTAGAAGGTAGGGGCCAAAAAGGATTGCCTGAATAGAAGCATACTCAGGTCGGTCATCTGAATTTCATAGAAAAAGGAATGTCAGTTGTATTCAAATACAGAACATGCACCTTCATCTTCTCCTAGCCTTGCATCTAGATAAATGAAAATAGTGGTTAATATAAATGTACAGCAAGAAAGTATGATAGATACACTAGTAAAGAAGGAAATATGGACATAAAGAGTCTACAGTGTGCTACCTTTTATGGCCTCTGTTCTTAAGCCAATGGGAAGTTGCAGAGTCAATTTATCACCATCACTCCATTTCCTATTAACTGACAGAAAATTACCTGCTTGTGGTTGTGGAACATTAGATGATTAAAACATTGCTTTTCTAATATGATAATGAGATCCAAATAAAATATCAGAATTAACATATCAAGGATTAAATAGGAAAATGAATGCAATGTATTATGAGAGAAAAGGAAAGAAAAGATAGTCCCTGCCTGGTACTGGTAGAGGCAAATCCTGTGCATTTAATGTTGCCTTGGCACCGTCCAAATACGTCCAAAGTGGGATCCGCAAATTTAAGATTGAGGATAGGTCTGGCCCCTACATGAAAAAGATGCAAAACGAAACTCAGTTAATGATTGCATAAGCCAACTAAATACTGGAATACTTGTGCAGAGAGAGAGAGAGAGGCAGAACCAATAAAGAAGAATAACAGCTAAATTACAGAAGAAAGAATGTGAAGAAAAATATTAAGTTCCCTTGGTGTTCTTTGTAAGAACAGTTAACCCAATAGCGTCTCAAATCTCAATTGCAATAATTAAAAGGAATAAAAGGAGAAAACTACATCAAATTCCATTGGAGTTCTTCATAGTTGAACACAAATAATTTCTCTTACTGACCCCTTTTTTAGAAACTGCAAATGTCACTCGAAGGTAAGGATCCCACGAAACAACAGGTTCTACTTTTTGATTTAGCACAATTTGTCCAGATTTCCAATCAAGAGAGCTTGATATGAATTGGATGACATATAATACTGCAGTTTTCCCCTCCTCCTCAAAGTATATGGAATCTCCCAACTTTGAGAATGACTCGGTTCCTGGAGAATAAAGGGCAAAGTAGCATCAGTAACCCTTGAAGTCCACTTACATATCAGCAGGTAAGGTGTAGTGATAGCAATCTACTCAAACTTCCTCTGTCAAAACTGAGAAGGCGAAATGGACATTGGAATTCCTTCCTTCTATTTAATAATATGTAATGTCCTAAAAGTTTAGTCCAAGGGATCCAAAATCATTTAGTTCCCTAGAAAGCAAAGTGCACCATCTCTGACCCTGTGTGGAGTAGGTGGAGCATCAGATCTGAAACTTAGGCAATCTACAGGGAATCTTCAACAACGAGCTTTAATGAAAACAAAAGCATGTAGGATGCAGATTATGAACCTGTCCCATAACAACACCAAAAAGTGTCAAACTTTGTTCCCCAACCATGATAAGTTCGGGCTTTGGAAGCCCCAGGTTCCTGAGGTAGCATGTAGATCATCACTCCAGGCTCCCTTCCTCTCTGGATGCTAAGCACACCATTTGTCAAAGCCCTTTCATAATAATCTGCATATGCCATTTCCTTTGTCCATCTAAACAGGTTGCGAGAAATCTACACAAAGAAGCAGAAATGTGCTTACTTTTATACATAAGTTAATGAGACCATGGAGAGATAAATGTAAATGTTACAATATAAGTCAAGATTGAAGACAGAATAGAGGCACCCTGAAGCAACCAATGCAGTTCTCTTGATTCGACTATTAAATTGTAGAGGATTCAAGAGGAAGTTTCACATGCTGTGTGGAACTGTGGATGCATGTTTTTCGATGTTGCAACATCAAAGCAAACTGATCAGACCAAAGTAACATTGTCACAGGGTGCTTATAAGCCAGCCCTGGCTTATAGGACAGACTGTTGGGTTATCAAGAAATAATGTAATATAATGAGCATAACCTATATTGACGATGTTGAAAAGAACAAGTGGCAAAATTAGGAAGAATAAAGTTAGAGATGAATGCATCTGGGGAAACCTTAGATGTATCCCCAATAGGTAACAGAAAGGAAAGTTGTCTCAGTGTAGTCATCTGCAGGAAAGATCAGTGTCTGCACTATCGGAAACTAGTGGCCAGATGCAAGTTAGGAAACCCTAAAAGAATAAGAAGTCTCAAAAGGATGCCAGTTAGCTCAAAAGAATAAGATGCAAGTTACAATGACCAAAAGAATTTTGCATGTGGGAAAGAAAATAGAAAGATAACGTGAATTCATATGTTTCATTTAACAGAGTTAGTATAATGAAGACAAGAGGTAATCCACCATGCAACCTATACTCTTTAGACCTCTGGCATTTCTTAATATCCCAATGGCTCATACCAAGAAACTGCGAGGTGAACACGACATCCTGACTTTCATGCTCTGAGTTCAATGTATGTCTGGTAATATCACATTGTTTACGCTTATGCAAAATAGATCAAATATATATTATGCTTTCAATCAGAAAAATTAAAATAAAATGAATTAGCACACCTTAAGCATGTTGTAGGTCGTGCAGGTCTCTTCATTTTCTTTGCCTAAAGTGGTTGCTAACCGTTTTGGGTCTCTCCTGCACGTAGTAGTGGGAATGATTCATTAAATTGAAAGCACATCTAAATGTTACAACTAATGGTTGCCACTCAATTTCCATCAGAGAACTTAATAGTAGTGCAGGTGGCAGGGAAAATTGTTTAATGAAGGAATTTGTGCTTAAGTGTGCCAACCAGAATTCACTAGCAGATGTCCCCCCTGTTGCGTAAGCATGAGAAGAATTCACAATTTCCATAAAAAATGTACCTATTGCCTGTCACAACAAATTACATAGAACATAAAAATTCAAATGCCATAACAAAAAATGGCCACGAAACTAAAAGGTTGAAAAAGAAAAAAGGAACTTCCATCAGATTCTAACTTTTGGGGAAAAAATACAGTCATAAGTTGAAAATGACTAAAGAAGATGCAGTTAAGTCCCAGTACCAGAAGGAATGAGAAAAACCTCATGGAAGCTCACATGCTTCTCATATGAAAAGACGAGTTAGGAAAGCTAAAACAAGTAAATAGGTCTGTATTACCGAAGTTAATGATATTAAAAGTAGTTAAATGAATGGCAATACCATAGTAATGATGGAACCAAGGATAGCAGTGAGGAATATGTGAATTGATAGCTACCATATAACAGCCTTAAGTACATGGTAACAAATAACAGACTAATGCTGATTATATGGTCTGTATCCAGCAGCTAAGGAAGGATTTAGTGTATATTTGTCTTTTGGTTGCCAGAGAGGCCTCTAACCGCTTGACATCACTCTAGAGACGTCCAGCATTCTCTGAACTGCAAGACTTACTGAACGAAATAAGAAATTTCACATGCAAGATCAACAAATGTTTCTATAGCATGGTCTTAGAACTACCAACTAAGGCTGCATTTGGCATTCCTTATTTTATGGACTTGTCTCCTTTTTGCAGTTAAAATGCTCCATAACACTGAGTTTTTAATTGCAAAAAGGAGATAAATCCTTATTATAAGGAATGCCAATGTAGCCCAAATCATGTTCTGTTGTGGATTGAAAGAGAACTAGCAAAATGGAACCTGTATGACAACGAAAGAGGTATTCAAAAAACATTTAGACAACAAAAAGATAATATGTAAACTACTCTAAGGTCATGTACCTTATAAAGTGGATCGCCAGTCACTTCGTATCGCATCTGAGATCCAATAACAACTGGAATATGTGTATTGGCATGAAAACCAGAAATGCTATCAACCTACAAGAAGCAATGCAGAGTTTCATAAGGTAACAAAATTAAGAAGAAAAACATTGATGGCACAGTAAATAAAAACAGGGCAGACAGCTCCTGGACTGGAAGTGGTTATATTGAAGAAAAAATCCTAATAAACACGATTATATATTGAAAAAATATATTGCATGTTTATCTTTTTAAATTGATTTATTTATTTGCCTTTCCTGTCATTAGGATCAGTTTTTTTGGTTTCTTTTTTTGTTTCGTGTTTTGTTTTTGGCCCCGGGGGGGGGTGAATGTCACATACCACGAAATTTAGTTACTTAAAAGACTAAAAATGCTGCATTGTTGACATCATTTTAAGTGGGAAAAAAACATTGGTACAGGATAGCCCTTCCTATTTGCTAAAAAGGATAAAATAACAACAGGAAACAAGAAAGGCAACAATTATAGTTTTCCTTTATGTGTTCCTCATGAACAGATTATATGGCAAGTCTGTAACACCAAGAAAATATGGTTAATGATCAAATAATTACCTCTACTGCAAGCAGACCTAGAAAGCATGGTTTGTCAAAAAGGTGAGCTAATACTAAATGCTTCTGATCTCCCTGCAGATATTACAAATAAAAAGTTACATTCAAACCCTGGAGCCTACAAGACATTGGGAACAAAGGAAAATATCAGAAAGATAAGTAAACCTACAGTACCAATAAGCCAATAAGAATACTGAATACAATAATATCAATACCTCCCTTATTGTGTCATTTAAGAACCTCGGGTGCAGCATAACATTCCTGAACTATACACTTTCCTCTAAATAGAATTGTCTCTAGTACAAGCTAGTAGAGGTTATTTTTCTAGCAAGCTACTGCAATATGAAAAAGTGACTATGCAATCTTATAACTTTTTACTTGATGATAAATCCTATTAAATCTATAGGTGGAAGAATCCAGCTGTCCGGTGGTTCCCTTATATGATGTAAAAGGCACAAAGCTAGTTAGGAGTCTACAAAACAAGAGAATAATCAAAATGAGACTTCAATGTCAGCATTATATCTATGAAGTTTTCACATGATAAAGTTTCACACAACGAACCTTCAATAACATAATATCCAACTTAATTAATTCATGTAAATTATAATCCCTTCTTCTCCTGTTAATGGTTAAGTCAAAACAGCACAGCTGATAAACTAGTAATGTTGGAAAAAGTGAAAACTCGATACAATTTCCACAGGACTAAGATGCATAAGTTTTACCGTAATGCTGTACAGTTTATAAAGGACATCATTCATGCCACCAGTTTCATCATTCATTGACCTCCAGTGCTGTTCAATAGAGTATTTTGATATGACATTTTGCACACGGTGATAGAAATACTCAGCCATCCAAACCACCATATGTAAAGCTTGATGGTTTTCCCCCAGTGAATATTGATCCAAAAGGCCCGCCATTATCTATGAAAACAAACAAGGCTAAAGCTAAACTTAAAATAATTATGGAAGTCTTCCAAATCATTGACAAAAAACTCAAATAATAATATTACATCAAGCAAAGTTGGCTCTACCTTGTGAATGGTGTAGTATGGTGCCCACACTGGTTGCAGAGATTCAAGACGATCAAATAGCTCAGTTGGAAAAGCCGAAAGGTAGCCAGTGCCCATTTTCTTCTGACAAGCATCAAGTGCAGAAACCACCATAGACATTTTCTTGTAGAGAGTATCATTGTGAGTACTAGCCCACATTTGCGCTGAAGCACTCATGTAATGTCCTTCAAGGTTAAGAAAGTAAATTATATACACCATGTACAATGACCTTCAAAAAACACAAAGGAAGCATAAAATTTTTTCCATTAAGTTGATAGCTGTGTCAAAGCTCATGCCTAAGTCTCAAATAGCAACAGTTTAGGCCAGTCCAACCAATTTTATATCCTATTCTGCTTTTAGGTGATTTCCGGAAATCTACTTAAGGACTCAATAGAAGAATGAAAGAGAAAAAAGAAGGGGGTCATAAAGAACCCCTAAGTAAGCCAATTCAAAACCTCACCACTTCAAATTTCAAAAGGTTAGAAATAAGTCTTAACCTACCCAATCCACCTCCCCCCCCCCTGCTTAACCATACACAACCCATTTGATACTCATATCAATTTTGTTTGGTTATTTGCTTGCTCCAAACCTGTTTAAATGACTTGGATTCTCTAAAGTTAAAGCCTATAATACCTAACCCAAATAATAATAAGATAAGATTTTAGTTAGGCCACTCTCTTTCCTTCCCCTTTTTATGTATTGAAGTTGAATGCTTTCCTCCCCCCCGCCTTCATCCCATTTTGCCAGACTAGTTAAGGCTTACAGTTAGATATACTATACTGGAGGTGCAATGAGAATAGTTCCTTTGCATCTAAGAAAAGCATTTGCAGTCATTTGATAACATCCGAAATGGCTGATTCCTTTAGTTAAGAAGTTTTTAAGGAGGTTATGAGCTTCTTAATGACCGAAGCTGAAGTTTGGTTGATTACTATACCCTCAAATATTGTATCCACTTAAAAGCAAAACAATAAGTCAATCAGTTCGGCCAGTTCATCCATTATCAAACAGCCCCTATGATGAAGAAAGCTAATAGAGTAGAAATTAAGGAAATTCCAGTTGTTAATAATGATCATATGAAGTTATAGTAGTACTTCAATCTATCTTATAGGATCATAATTCCACTGATTGTGGGTAGAACATTTAAAGAAATCCAGCTAGCATAATAAAACAATAAATTGATGGTAAACAATGTGGACCCATAATTGATGGGAGCAGAAACGTCAGTATGGAAATCCAAGGCTTTTGCTTTGGGAAAAGAAAAGAGTTTATTGGAGATCAAGAGTAACCAATTTAAGTAAGAGTAGTCGGTGAATTAAGAAAAATTCATTATACAATTGCACTGAACTCTGTTGGGGAAAAAACAGCTGGCATGTTCAAGACAAACGATGAAACTTAGAGGTTAGAATTGGATATGGCCTGGCTTGTCAATGGAAAGATTTCCAGGGATAAGCATTTTCTTCTCCCCTTGGAAAATGGGATTGATTTCTTTATCTTGGACTAAGATGAGCAGTTGAAAACAGTCAAGATGTTCTTGTCTTGGACTAAGATGAGCACTCTGCAGCCAAATGCAGGTTAATGCGATAAAGATGGATGAGGATTAGTAACACCCAGAATTCGAATTATTCACAAGTAAAAGGGGGTGGCAGGTACATGTGGCAATGTAAGCATCCTGGTTTGTGATAAAACGTTAGATGAATGCATCAACGATCATGGAAGCTTACTTCACCATTCTACTACCATTGTCACAATCTATTAGGCTCAAAAAGATCTACATCAAACAATAGAAACCATGAAGCAATCAGTTGTAGAAAATGAAGCAGAAAGTAAGAAAGGCTAAAGGACTAAACCAACCTACAAAATGACCCCGAAGCTCTACGTCTGCAGCCTCCCATCCTCCGTAGGGTGTCCCTGGTGTCGCCAAGCCTGCTGTCTTTCTGAAGCTCCAAACTAATCTATCAACGTCCAACATCAACAAGTACTCCAAGTTCGTCTGCTGTGCCTGCCCATGCATTGAATCTGGGTCCAATGTCACGTCGTGCAATGATAATTCCTTGAGGAAATTCCGTCCCCTATGGCCAATTTTACCCTCCGCCGTGTGCTTTCTCCGATACATCATCGCCCATCTTAACTCCTCCTCCGCTCTCAACATCTTCCGAGGAAGCAGATTCATCCATGCAGAATCATCAGTTGGGGTCAAATGGTAGTGGGAGTGGGAATACACCTCATTTTTCCATGTTTCGTTCTTCGACGATAAGAGTTCATACCGTAAAGTGTGGGACGAGAGTTCATTCAGAGTGTTCGTGCAGTACTTCCCAGCAACAGAACCAGGAATAAAGAACCCAGAAGCCATTAGCATGAAAAACACAGAGAACACCGAGCTCTCCATTTCTTTATCCAGAAACCCAATAGAACAACCCCTAATTTCCACTAAATTCAGCACCTACAATGTAAAAATCACTCACCCACCAAAAAAACACACATTTTTCTCTAGAACTCAACTGACACAAAGAAGCAAAAGCTTAGCTTGTTGTTCAATTACAACAAGAACTGCTCAGTGTCCTATTTATAGAATCTAATCAAGTAAGAACTAAGAATCACGAAAGTGAAGTTAAACTAAGCAATCTCGTGAAAGTTAAGAATGACGTCGTGTAAAATAAAAGCAAAAGAACTCAGAGAAAGGTTAACATAGAAACCCGAGTTAGAGACAAATTTGGAGTCAGGGAGGGTGGATTTATAGAGTGACTGATACAGGTTAAGGACTAAGAACGTCAGATAGAATTCACGTATTCCTCATTTCCATGTCGTTTTCTTCGTTTTGACCGAGTCCAGAACTTTTTCGCCTATTTTCGCTCCTTTAAAGAGGAAACGGTTCTGCTCACGGTGGATGCTAAAGCCACCTCTTATCCGAAAGTAGAAAAAAATTTCAGAAACAAGGAAGCATGGCCTTGTCATCCACTAGTCACCATTGACCAACAACTTAGGTCAGCTTTTCTGGTGTTTTTCAAACTCAATGGAATCCTTTTCCGTTACTGACTGCACGGCGAAACGTCGGATCGCCGTTTGGATTTTTTATCCATGAAGATCATTGGAACTGTTTTCCCCCCCCTCAAAATTCGTCCTACGAAAGCGAAATTGATTCTTTGGAGCTCAAATAGAAAATTTATTTTTTCAAGTATTGATTGTTTGATCTTCAAATTTTTTTTTAAAAAAGCCTTTAAAGAGTACAATCACATATAGTGATCTAGTCCATGATTTGTCTATTTGGATAAACATCAAAAAACATGTAGGCGTTTTCTTCGGCATTCAGCTTATGCTAGACGGGAGACTCTGACCGAATCCGTTTGGGAAAGTTCAAATTCTGGTTAACGGCCCAATTTATTGAAATGCAATATTGAAAGGTGAGGTGAAAGATAGTTTATGGAATCTTATCTTATATATATATATGTATGGAAGCTTACCGTAGCTCCACTGTATCTTGAATGATGTTGCATGATATATAACACGTGTTCATACTATTTAAATGCATGACGGACACTTATCATTCTCCATGCTTCTTTGTCTGGCTCTTACCATCTCGGCTTCAGTTTTGTTCTTTATTGGTCTCGTCTTGTTCCTGTTTTATCTCTGGTACTCCCTCGTTGACCTCTCCCGCACCAGCCCATTCGTTTCCAGCGATCCGCTGGAGTTGCAGAGGTTCTCTTATAGGGAGCTGAAGTCGGTCACGAAGGATTTCGGTGAGGCTAATTCGATCGGGAAAGGTGGGTCCGGGTCGGTGTTTCGGGGTATTCTCCGTGATGGGAAGTCCGTCGCTGTTAAGAAGCTCGATGTGTCTTCATTGCAGGCGGAGAGGGAGTTTCAGAATGAGTTGCAGATTCTCTGCGGGCTGCGGTCGCCGTTTGTTGTTTCTCTTTTGGGGTATTGTGTTGAGAAGAAGAGGAGGTTTCTTTTGTATGAGTATATGCCCAACAGGAGCTTGCAGGAATCCCTGTTTGGCGAAGGCTCTGCTCGCCCAACTTGAATTGGGATCGAGCGCTTACCTTTTTGCATCTGGAGTGTGATCCTCCGGTCATTCATGGTGATATAAAGCCGAGCAATGTTCTGCTGGGTTCAGATTACCAGGCGAAGATTTCAGATTTCGGGCTTTCGAGGATTAAGACGGAAGGTGGGGTCGAATTGTTCAGTCAGGAATTGGGTCGGAGTCAGGAGCTCTAGAAAAGCCAAGAACTCTGGAAAAGCCAAGAGCTTTCTGGGAATCCAACTTCCGTTCCTGCACAGACTCCAACAGTTTCTTCGTGATCATCAAAGACTATGACTTTTGCGTGTCTTCTCTTTCCTTCCTTCCTTCCTCTGTTTCTTTTTCCCATTTTCAAGGCTCCAAATATTTCTTCATTGCTGAATGAACAGAGCCTGCGTCACTGCATTTCGATGCTTTATTTTTCTTTTGCTTCGTTGGGATTCCGCTTCTCAATCATTTTCAACTAGAGTTCATCTCTTTGTATTACAGATGCTGCTGTTTTTCTGTCTTCTTTGAAGTCTAAAGCTTCCATTTTGCATTACATTTCCTCGAGCTAAGATTTCAATTTCCAGCTGCATGATTTTCTGGTTTCTAGCGGAATATTCGATGATCTGAACGTCAAATTCAGACTCCCATATAGTCATCTGTTGGGTCATCCACTATGTTTCATTTGAGCCTCATGTAATGGATTGCTCTACTTTGTAGTAATCACCATTTTCTAGCTTTTATGTTTTTGACGAGTATAACATTGTTCTTATTTGATCCACTGAAAAATGGTTCCCAGTTTTTTTCTCAATACTGTTTCTTGTCTGATCCCAGAAGAGAAGGATCCATTGTACTTGGACCTGTGGCATGCATGCACGGGCCCCCTCACCGCTGTTCCTCGAGTCGGTGAGAAGGTCTTCTACCTCCCACATGGACAAATCGATCAGGTTCTGTTTTCTCCTGTATCTCTTTCACTGTTTCATTCCTGTGATCTGAGAATTTAGTGCTGTACAATAATCATTTGTTTTTTCTTCAGTTTGTATTGACTATCTAAATCTTTGTAGGTTGAGGCCTTCTCAAAGCTTGATAATGATCTGAAAATGCTCATCTAACATATACCTTCCAACATTTTGTGCACAGTTGTAAATGTTGAGTTAAAGGTCTGTCTCACTGTCTGTCTGTCTGTGTATCTTTCTCTCTCTGCTCCCCACCTTCAGTTCGAGTGGGAGGCGATCGTTATTTCGTTTTCTAATAACGTTCTTGGCCGGTTTTTTCTTGGTTTACTGGCGGAAAAGGAAACAGATAGGTGTTCGCTCAAATAACACTGCTTCCTGAAACGAAGGTTGTTGGGAAAAATAACAGAAAACAAAGCCACTTGAATTCAATTTTTTTCATATCAAAAAACAGTAGAGGTCCAAATATATAGATTTACAGCTGAACCAACTTTAGCTAAAAATAAGCAACTAAATTAGAAAGTGGATAACATGGCTCACTAACTCAAAATTAGGGCTGTTCACGGGTCGGGTCGGTTTACTGGGGTTTTCCCAACCGACCCGACCTGGTCGGGTTACCTAAGGTGGAAACCGAAATCAATCTATTGATAGGCAAAATCGACTTGATTGGTTTGAGTCAGGTTGGGTTGGTTTTGGTTTGCTCCTGTACAAAAAGGATAGAGAAGCCTAGAACTAGAAGGAAATTTATTTGAGAAGATGGGAGAGTTGGGAGAGCCAAGTTCAAAAATCATATGATGTCTTGAATTGAGGACTTGAGGGGGGCGGAGCAAGTTAGAGAATAGAAGAGAAGACAAAAGTTATCAATAAAATAGAAAGTCAAACTATTTTATAGAAAGAAGGCTGAAATATTTATATTTCAAGAAACTTTCTAAATTCTAATCCATGTAAAAAAGGACACCTAATTTTAGTTGTAATTGCCTAATGGGCTGTCTATTTGGGGTAAAAGATTATAGAAACTAGGATAGATATAATTTAGGTAAAAAATGATACCTAATTCTAATAGAAGACAAAAGTTATTAATAATGGTTGCCTTGTTGTCACAAAACACTTGAGTTGCACCTTTTTGAACTTGGCAAAAATCAGTTAACAATCTCCTTAGCCAAACTGCTTGACAAACTGATGTTGTTGCAGCAACATATTCCGCTTTTGATGATGACAAGGCCACGATCTCTTGCTTCTTTGAACTCCATGAACCTGATTCTTTTGAGTACCAAATTCCAAAATTAACAGTTCCAGCAACATAACGAATGATCATCTTTGTTGCTCCGAGGTGATGCATTGTTGGGGTATGCATAAACCTAGAGACAACGCTGATAGGGAATGCTATATCAGGCCTTGTGTGAGACAAGTAATTCAAATCGCCAACCATACTTCTGAAATACTTTGCACTCGCCATTCCGGTGCCATCATTAGCTATGAGTGTCTCATTCACATTCATGGGAGTTGGAACTGTTTTGCAGTTTAACATATTGAACATTTTCAACAAATCATTAGCATATTTCCTTTGGAAAATAAAAATCCCATCTGCACTTTGGTTCACCTCCAAACCAAGAAAATAATGCAACAAACCCAAATCTGACATCTCAAATTTTTTCATCATGCAAGACATAAATTCTTCAACAAGAGACTCACAAGATTCCATATAAATTATGTCATCAACATAAAGACACACCACCAAAAAATCAGATTTACCTTGCTTCTTCACATAAAGCGTTGGCTCATTTTTACTCTTTTCAAATCCATTCTCTTGAAAGTAGGAGTCTATCTTGTTGTATCATGCTCGCGGGACTTGCTTTAGGCCATATAAAACCTTCTTTAACCTGTAAACTTTGCTGTCATCGCCACTAACAAAACCTTCAAGTTGAGAAACATACACCTCTTCATCAAGTTATCCATTCAAAAAGGCAAATTTAACATCAAACTGGTACACAATCCGATTTAATTGTGTAGCCAAGGTTAGAAAGGTTCTCACCGTTTCAAAGCAAGCAATCGGAGAAAAGGTTTCTTCGAAGTCAACACCTTGTTGCTGAGAGTACCCTTTTGTCATCAACCGAGCTTTGTGTTTCTGTATAATACCGTTAGCATAATACTTTGTTCTGTACACCCACTTGAGCCCAATAACATTCTTGCCTTCCGGTAGATTGATCAACTCCCAAGTTTCATTTCTTTCAATAGCCAACATCTCTTCTTTCATTGCATCCTGCCAAACTTTACTTTCTGCAGCTTCATCATAACAAGTGGGGTCAGAAACATACAAAGCAAAGCTACATGAAGCATAAATATCTCTCAATGATCTGAATTTCTTGGAGGTGTTTCACTAGAGGAACTTGAAGATGAGGATTGCAAGCTTTGTTGGAGTAGATGTACTACTGTTGTTGGGGGGAGATGAGTAAATGGTTGAGTTGTTGCTACCAGCATATGGACTAGCTGGTTCTGGAGGTTCTGTAACAAGAGTTATACTAGCATCTTCTGTAACTTGTGGTGTTGTTGCATTGTCGTTGTTCCAGGCCCATGTTTCTTCTTCATTGAACTTAACATCCCTACTAATAATTACTTTGCCACTCACAGGGTTATACAACCTATATGCTTTGGATAGAGGACTATAGCCAACAAAAATGTATTTTTTTTTATTTTTCATCAAGTTTGTTGCGGGTTGGAGAAGTAACCAAGGCATAGGCTATACAACCAAAAATTTTTAAGTGGCTTACCCATGGCTTCCTGCCCTTCCAAGTTTCATATGGAGTCCGGTTCATGACAGCCTTTGTAGGTGAAATATTGAGAAGATAAACTGTTGTTGCCACTGCTTCTACCCAGAATTGATTTGGAACACCACTTGCTTTCTTCATGCTTCTTGCCATTTCAACCACCGTTCGATTCTTTCGCTCAGACACACCATTTTGCTCTGGTGTATACGGTGCCGTCAACTCCCTATGAATGTCATTTTTCTCACAGAAAACATTAAATTCATTAGAGGTAAATTCACCACCCCTATCGGAGCGGAGTGCCTTTATACAACGCCCACTTTGCTTCTCTGCTAATGCTTTGAATTTTTTGAAAGTTTCAAAAGTTTCTGATTTGAATTTCAAGAAATACACCCAACTCATGTAGCTGTAATCATCAATAAATAACAAAAAATATTTGCTTCCACCAAATGATTCAATACTCATTGGTCCACACACATCATGTACCAATTCAAGACAATCAGAAGCCCTCCATGACTTGTCTACAGGAAATGAATTTTTACTTTGTTTCCCATAGACACAGCCTTCACAAAAATCAAGACCATCAATTTTTGGCAACCCAACAACCATATTTTTTTGAGCCAACAATTTCAGCCCTTTCACATTTAAATGCCCATAACGCAAATGCCATATTTTTGCTTCACTAGCTCTAGCAATCAAGGCACAATTTCTTACTTCAGAAACTTCTAAGGGAAACATTTTATTTTGTGCCATAGGAATGCTAGCTATTATATGTCCTGATTTCTTATCTTGAACAAAACAACAACCATCATCAAACAAAATAGAGTATTCCCCATCTATCAATTGCCCAACACTCAACAAATTATGAGTTAAATTAGGAACATATTACACATCATGTAGAAGTTTGACATTACCTTGTGAGGTTTTGATGGCAATTGTACATTTCCCTTCAACTTGCATTTGCTTGTTGACTCCAAGTCGAACTTCACTTTTCTGTGACTCGTCAAGTTTTTTAAAAAGAGACTTTGTTCCGGACATATGGTTGGAGCATCCACTGCCCAGAAACCAAACTCCATTGGAAGCATTATCAATAGGAGAATGAGCCATGAATAGCTTGCTCTCCTCTTCAACTTTCTCTATAAAATTGGCTTGTTTCTGCTCATCTTTCTGCTTGGTCCAACAATCTACTTCTTTGTGACCCAATTTCTTGCAATATCGGCATTGGATGGTGCTTTTGTGTTGGCGTTGATCACCAAATTGGAGTGTAGGAATGAGAAAACTCACCTCCTGTCGGTATGATCGTCGGCATCGACTAGTGGGTAACCGAAGGGGTTGTAAAGCGGTGTCAGGGGGCTCCCACTCCGGTAGGTTTAGATATGTGAATATTAGAAAACGAATGAGAAAAAACAAAAAAAAAAAGAAATGAGAAAAACTTACATTACAAACTACTTACCTCCTACCGGTATGGTCGTCGACCGACAAAACTCGACCAGTGGGTGGATGGAGAAGAATGGGGACGCCAAGGGTTTCAGGGTTAGGGTTCGAAGTGAATGGAGAAGGAAGGGAGAAGAAATCCCCCTTTAGGCGCGCATGTTTCATTAATGGGGATGCTGGAAACGGTGTCAACCTCCCCTCGCACACGTCTCGCCTAGTGCGTGTGTTTCATGACACGCATCGAATTCCGATTGCGTGGGACGTATTTGGGGGGCAAATGCAAACCCTAATTCTAGATGATTCCATTTTTTTTAGGATGACATGGCATTGAATAATAACTCTAACACAAAAAAATAATCGGCCCTTGAAAATCAATATTAAAGAGACTGAAAGCAAATTTCTCAAAAATTAGCTTACATGGCATAAATGATACCAAACAACATTTTTTCTAATTCCAAAAAATCACATTTCTGCATAGTTGGCAAGGAGGAAGCATCATCGATGCCAAACATCACCTACAACTTTTAAATAGTAATTCTCCCTACTCTTAAGGTAAAAAGGCTAAAGTTAGCTAAGGGTAAATTTTGTATTTAAAAATTAATGCATTACATTGTTATTTTTTATTTGGAATGCTAATGAAAGGAGTGCATTTTCAGGGGAGGTTTTTGTTAAGGTCAAAACATAGGGGAGTTTCATAAGATTGTTAAAAACCCAATGAGGTTCTTATATTTTTCCCTATTTTTTCAAGGAAACTTATGTTGGTTTTAAATTATTAAAAATTAATTATAATACTAGTAATTGTTAGATTGTTTTATACTACTTCTACATTACTTTAAATTGATATTGGTTTTAAATTTATTTTATCCCTTCTTATTAATTGAATTATTGTTATTATATCAATAAAAATATTTTTATCAATAACAATAATTAATAATTATTTTTTATTTTATTTAAGTAACTTACTATGTTATATTTACTATGGTTAATTAATTTTATTATTTCCAAACATAAAATATATGGATGATATTTTTTATGATGTTTTGTTCAATGTTTTCAACTAGATGTTGATTTAAACAATTAAAACATTCAAACCATCACTTGACCTTATTTCTAATAATGGGTTTCCTATAACTTGCCCTATTTGACTTTTGTGGTTGAACCATTTCACCTCTTTTACCTAGCCATTGAGTTACATGTTACAATATACAATGTATTAGAAATTTTTAGAGGATTTAATTTTGTGCTTGGTTGTTTGATCAAGGATGATCTTTTTTATTTGGACAACTTTGTGCGATCTTTGCAGCACCACCATATACAATAAAAAAAAAAAGAAAAACCTCAATTATTAGCCTCAATTTTCAATTTTTGGTTCTCATATGTATAAAGAATTAAAAGCAAAATAAACATTGTGTTCTACATATATAGATGGATGATGTGTCACGATTTGACTCGTCTAACCTGGACCATTGAACTGTGACCTATGGCCTATGACCTAAAGGCAAAAATTATTTAGCCTCCAAGTTGGTTTTTAAAACACCGATTTTATTTGTTGGGTGAAGTAATATTTATTCTGAAATGCAAATTACTTGATTAATTAACTATTTTTTAGATGGAAGTAGATTATTTAGCCTAATAATGTGTCATCAGATATCTTCATTTCAATATAATTAATCTTTATGAATAATTACAATTTAATGTATATAAAATTACAATTAAATTGAAATAGATATAGGTATAGATAAAGTTAATGAATTTTGGACAATTTAATGGAGTAACGGAGAGGAGAGAGAATTAGTGGCATGCGTAATTTAAGGAGAGAGGTAATGACATAATTAATGAGGAGAGATAATGAAATAAAGTTAATGGTGAATTAATGAAGAGAGTTAAAAGTCTTAAAGGTGATTTTGAGAAGAAACCAAAAAGCATGAAAGTGCCAATTTGGCACATTCCGTTTTAATATATATAGATATAGATGGCGCCTAATGGCATCTAATGGCCATTGGTTGTCAAAAAATGCTAAAAAATTAAATGTTTTTCAACCACATTCTCATTTTTTTCAAGAAAAAATGTCATGAAAAACATTCATTTAAATGGCAGTGGAACTAAACAGCCCCTAAGTATGACCAATTAACTAATTGGGGGGGGTTGCTTAGTTGTGTATCAAATGAAGTGTGATGTGTTTAATTCCATTAATCTTCAGTCTCCACTATGCAATCACACCATATTTAAACCACACTTTCTTAATGCATCTTGTAATACATTTTTCACGAAGTTTTACAATAAAAAAATCTCGGTCATTTATTGTAAAAGTTTATAAAAATAATTGAATGTACCATAATGTGGATTGATCCATGTAATTTAACTCTAGACGATAAATTGCAAGATAGTGTGGTTTTACACGTTATATTGTCAAATTAATGCTATTGAAGATATGATATGAATAGAAATAAGTCATCCGCAATCTAATCCATAGGTTAAAGTCTTAATTTCTTGGGCAAACAAAAAATTAAGAAATGGAATCCACTTAGGAGTAGGAGAATTATCGGACCAAGTTTCATTAGCCAAAAAAGGAGTGAACATGAACCAAGTTTTTCACAAGCTATTTGAGCTCAGCTTGTCAAAAGCTCAATTCAACTTGGTATAAAGCGAGTTTCAAACAGATCTCAAATTCAATATATAGCCTCATTTGCTAATTGAGCAAGACTTAGTTCATGAAAAACTTGATTTAACTCGGTATACAGTGATCTTCGGGTTGAGCTCAAGACCAATATATAGTCTCATTTGTTAATTGAGCTGAGTTCAAGTCCAATAAAACTTGTAAACTTAATTGAGCTCATATTATATATAATATGTTTTTTCTTTTTTTATATAATTTTTATATTTATAATTTATAATTTTTTATTTGTATTATGAATTTCGGTTCATTGTTGACCTTGGGTCAAGCTGAGCTCGAATATCAAAACTTTTAAGTCAAGTCAATTTCAAGTTTTGCTTGTGAAAAGCTTGATTCAACTCAATATAAAGCAAACTTCGAGTTGAGCTCAAGCCCAATGAAACTTGTGAGCCTAATCGAGGTTGTATTATATATTACATTTTTATATTTATAATTTTAATTTTTATATCAATTTTGGTTCATTGTTGAGCTTGGGCCAAATTTAACTCGAATATATGAGCTTTTTAGTCAAATCAAATTCGCTCAAGTTGAGCTCTGGAACTCAAATAGCCAAATATATAATATATTTCTTCTGTGACAACAAAGTAGTTTGCCTGTTTCAAAGGGGGAGGGGGCCGTTCGACGACTGTTGGTGTTGTTGATATTTGTACATTTACAATGATTTTTTTATCTTAAAAATAAAAGAAAAACATTTATTTCTGTAATGTTGATGTCAATACATTTACACTCCAACTTAATGCGCTTGGATTTTATATAAGAACAGTTACCAATTCTGGGAAAAAAATGATTAAAATATCAATATAATACATTCGTATTGGGGTGTATCAAATCGTAGATATACTTGAATACACCGATATTTTTTTTTTTTTTTTTTAACGTTTAAAAGATCTCAGATGACTTTCTTCCCAATCACCCGATCATTATAAAATAAAAAATAAATAAAATAGGAAAGGTAAAATGGTGGCTATCTCAATCATACTGATACACACGGATATTCATGTTTGGGTATTAGACATATTGATATACATTAAATGCTTTTTTCCCTCTTTTTCACCGAGTATGAAATTTCTTGTATGGAGATTTATATAGAGAGTTTTGATATGTTCTGCACGGTCTGATCTGATTAAAAGCTGTTAAACGTTGAAGACAAAAAGCAATGCTTTTGTACGCTTTAAGCACAGAAACATGTCACAAGAGATTTCCCATTCACAGCTAAGAATACATGCCACACTGTGCATAAATAATTCTCTGGGCATTAACAACTACAATATTTGGTTTGAACTTGCTTACTTCCAAAGGTACTTAGACATGTCACATGGTTCACTGAAAAATAATTTCTTGAAAGCTATAGCTTTCTTTGTCAACTTTTCATGTAATTTTCTCTCTTAAATCCTTCCATATTCCATTTAGTCATTTTTTTTACCACATTTGATTGTATACATGCATCCTTCTCATGTAAAGCACTTGGTTATGATATCATTCAGAGAAGAAAGTAGCTGATCTACAGTATGTTAAGTTGAGCTTCATGTGAATCTACCTAATGGTTTAATAACCTGGCAATGAGAACTGACTTAAAGCTGGCATTGTCTTATTGTCTTTGTTTTGTTATCTCTTGACTGAAACTTTTATACACTACCACTTTTTTATTATGAAAATTTTCATATATTTAGGATTCTCTTGGGATTTGAAATTCTTAGGATAGTTTGTTTTTAGTTAAGTTTTGTCTTGATTAACCCAAATTATGAGACTTAAGTTGCTAATTAAAAAAAAAAGTTTTCATTACTTGGTTAACATGGGATATTTTAGAAAATGGGAACCAAATGACTTATTGCTTTGTCATTTATGGGAATAAGTCATTAAGCCCCTGTTTGATTTCACTTTTAAGAAGTAGTTATTTCAACAAGTACTTCTTTTAAAACATGGAAACACACATTAAGTGGTTTTTAAGTACTTTTGGGTGTTTGGTAAAAAAGGGGGTAAGAAGTACTTATTGTTTAAAAAATTACTTAAAAAAGTGACATGGATGTAGTTTTTTTTTCAGCACTTTTTGAAGAAGTAATTCTTCATTCAAATGGGACAAACCTGTCCCTATTTTTTTCTTTAATGACAAAACTACCCTCACTCGAATTTATCATCTTCTTCCATTTGAAACCCTACAACAACAGGCTGCAGCGGCGTTTGGTTGCAGGTCCACCGGCGACGCTCGACGGTGAGCAAAAAACAGCCGGCGGACCTACCGTTTTGTTCTTACCTTTATGTTTCTTTAGTATTCCATCGATTTGTGAATTTTTTTTTGTGTTTTTCTGAAGTCTAAAACTCTCTTTTTCTCTCTGGTCACAGATCTATGTTTGGGCGATTTCAACAGCATATCCCACCGTCTAGCCACCGGCGACCAGAAAGTGAGGTCGCCCAAACTCCTTCCCTCCATGTTTGGCTTTTTTTTTTTGGATGGTTATTTCTCTGGTTCGATTTTTTTGTTGACAAATCCAATATTCTTTTCGGTGTTTTTTTTTGTTAGAAATCATGCAAACAATTTGCATGAGTTGGATGAATATTTGTGTGAAAATTTTCTGAAGTTGAATGAATATTTGTGTGAATATATTACATTCAATTATGATTGATTTTTTTTCTTTATTTGATATGAATATTTGTGTGAATATATTCTTCAAGTGTGAATATTTGTGATTTTTTCATGAATTATTGTTGGTGTTATTTTTAATATTATCTAGCCTGTTTTATTTTCTTATAATCCAAATTTAGTCATCCTATTTTTTTTTTAATTTGATATTGGTGGTGTTTTTCTTTTTTCTTGAATAATCTGAATTTCCTATTATTGATTTATATGTATAGGTAAAATTATCATATTTTAATTTTTTTTGTTGATTTATATGCATAGTTAATATTATCCTATTTTATTTTTTTTGAAAAATCTGAATTTAGTCATCCTATTTTATTTTTTTAATTTGATATTGGTGGTGTTTTTTTAATTTTCTTGAATAATCTGAATTTCCTATTATTATTATTATTATTATTATTATTTGGGCCCACATGGCAATTCACGTGTGGGTCCATGTGGACTCTCAGTTGTCATGATGTAGCATTTTTTCATTGAAATGTATAGTATAACATGTGAAAAGTATTGTATATATGTATGAGTGAAATGAGGGTTAAAATTGTCATTTGTGTCAATATAAGCACTTATGGGGAAAGTATCTTACCAAACATCCCCACCCCAATAAGTGCTTGAAAACATAATAAGTGATTTTGCAAGTAGGTCACCAAACAACCTTAAGTGATTGTTAAAATAAGTACTTCTAAAAGCTTAAAAACATAATAAGTGATTTTGCAAATAGGTCACCAAACAGCCTTAAGTGATTGTTAAAATAAGTAGTTCTAAAAAGTACTTATTTTAACAACCACTTAATCATCAAACAGGGCCTAAGTAGTTCGAGAGTCCTTAATGACTAAATAACACATAGGATAACTATTATAATCATATAATATATAGGAAAATTAGTGTGCAATGTACTATTTTCTCTTTGTATTTTTTTCCTGTTTTTCCCCAAAACTTCTAATTATGGCAGATTTGTAAATTAAAATAAAAGCAAAATCCTCTAATTTTTTTATACTGAAATGTCAATTTTGCCCTCCCAAATCCCAACTATTAGTCACATCATAAATAAATAAATAAATAAAATTGATTAGGTGGGACTCACAATAAAAGCATGCTTGGGAAAGGAAAAGGAATCATGAGAAGAATTCAGATGACCCAGCTCATCAGGAAAAAAATGGGTTAGGGTTTGGATAGAGGGGGATATTTAATAAAATCTCTCATTGTTGTACTTACCCCTAAAAGTGAACAACCAGTGGTAGTGGGTTTGTCATTCATATGTTTGTGTTGTAATGAATACTAGTACTAGCAAAACTGCAATAAAGGAAAAGCACTTCCACAATCCACATCCTATGGCTATGAACATACCATACTTACTGGTTTGTAAATGGGACCCTCAACCAGAAACGAAAAGTCCTTTTGGATCATATCTCAATTATTGTTTTTGTTTTTTTTTTCCCTTCTGTTTTGGGGTTGGGGAATTGGCCCACTTATCCCAAATGAGTCGATGAGGGCCCATGAGACGTTATTTTTTGTTTTTTTGTTTTTTGTAATATTTGATATAACTTTTAGGGATGTTAGTGGGTCGGATTAAATGGTAAACCCGGCTGAACCTGGTCTTTTAGGCTTGGGTTTTGATTATTCAACTGAGTCAGGTTTGGGTTTTGGTTGACCCAGCCACCGGGTCATGGTACCCTGCATATATACAAAATATTCTTGTAACTTTTTGACTTGTAACTCTATAGTTTTAAAGTTTAAGATTTATTTACATGATGGTTTTGATTTTTTTTTAATGGGAAGAGTGACATCTTAGATTCTATAAAATAATTTCCTAACTTAAATTAATGAATTTTATCATTTTAGGTCTTCAAAGCGTGTTAAAAAATACAATTAAAATGCTACGGGTCAGGTAGGGTTGGTATTGGATTAGGCCCTATAGGGTCGGGTCGGGTCAGGTTTGAAAAATCATGCATTTTGACACGGGTCGGGTCATGTTCGGGTTGGTGCACTATAGGGTTGGGTTAGGGTTGAGGCAACCCCGTGCCAAACCCAACCCAAAATTTTTGAACCGTTGTTGACCTGGACGGTCGGACCGTTCGGCTCGGGAACCAGCCAGGCAACCGGTTCCGTTTTACCCCAAACCCGGAATCTGGTAAAAAACTGTTGAAAAAGTCGACAAACCATTGACCTGAGCGGTCGAACCATCGACCCGTCGACCCGTTCAACGGTTTTTGACCGTTTTTTATTTTTTTAAATTATTTTTTATTTTGCTGTTAGAATGGGTTGTCGTTCAAACTGGACGGTCGGACCATTGACCCGGAAACCAGTGACCAAAACAGTTTCGTTTCTGAGTCGTTTTTTAAAACGTTGACCCAACCTGGCTTCCGTGGGCCCAAAACCCAATAATCTTCCAAAATGAAAGAAAAACTCATAGTTTTTTAATGGATTAAATATAAACATTCATTACATGAAAATGAGGATTTATATCCCAAGGCCTCAATCCAGTGTTTTCAAACCCGAACTGGACCGGATGGTCAGGTTGGAAAAATCGGGAATCGGTCACTTGATTGGTTTTGTTTTACCCCAAAATCATTTTTTGGCAATAAATTGTTGATTTCTTCAGTAAACTACAGTTTTTTTGTCATTTTTTTATTATTTTATTATTTTTTGTCAGAAGTGAGCCATCCATTCGGACTGGACGATCGGACCATTCAACCTGGAAAAAACTTAGAATGGTACCCTGTCCAATCTAGTTTTAAAAACCTTGCCTCAACCTTACCTCTTAACTTTTTTCTTGCTTTTATATTATATAATTTGCATTATAGGCTTAATTTTGAAAAGAATATAAATACAAATATATATAGTATAAATGAAAACAAAATAATACAAAATACAAGATTTTGCGTGCTCTACGTATTTATAATTTTACTCATTCTAAACTGAGTACGACTTTGAGATGAGGACAAAGCAAGGTGCATGTAAGGCCTGCTGACTAGGGGTGGATTCGAGCCGAGCCAAGCCGAATAGTACTAGGCTCGAGCTCGAGTTCAATTCGAGCCAGAACCTTGAACTTGAGCTCGGCTCGAGTAAAAAATTTATAAGCTCAAGCTCGATTTTGAGAAAAAAATATTTTATAAAAGTAAAAATTATATATAAAAATATTTTTTATTTGATATTAAAAAAATTAAGAATTATAATATTTTTATTATATATATATATTATTTTTTATTATATATTATTATATTTTATATAATATATATATATATATCTCGAGCCGGCTCGCGAGTCTCACAAGTCGAGCTCTAGTAGGCTTGAGCTCGGCTTGTTTAATAATCGAGCCAGTGAATTAGGCTCGAGCTTGAGCTCGAGCTCGATTGAAACTGAGCTGAGCTGAGCTCGAGCAGCTCATGAAAAGCTTGGTTCGTTGCCACCCCTACTGCTGACCATTTCAACTGCTAAACATCGACACCTTAACTAAATTTTCAATCAAACTCGATCCAATCCTACTTTTTTGAAATGTGTTTGGGCAAACCTAGTCCATATTGTGCCTCCTGTTTACAAGTAGATGTGTTCATGGGTTAGGCTCGGCCCTATTTTTTGCCAAAATTCTAATAGGCCAATATGAAGCCTGAGCCTAAAACAGTGTAAAGTTGAGCCAAAGCCTAGCCTGTGAACATGTTTATTCACAAGTTGTATGTTTGGTACCATTGCTATGTATCATAATAAATGTGCCACGCTGCTGCTAGAGGTGTAAATCGGGTCATGCCGCCCGTGACCTGGCACGATGGTCCATGCTGTGCTGGGCCTAGGGTTTTAGGTCCGCAGGCCGGGCTGGCACAACACGACCAAAATTCTATATATAAGCAATTGTATACATCAAAATTCATATAAAATTAAAATTTGAAGTTTTTTCAATTTTTTTTAAATAAATAGGCAAAAATAGCTTTGACTCGGTTTATGGCCCCACTTGGGTCAAAGCTTGGCCCATGGGCCAGCCCGGCCCACGACACAACACGACATGATACGGCATGGGTCGTGGGCCTTGCTAGCCTGACCCCCAAACTTTTCATTGAGGAGAGCGGCACGGCCCGTGACGGCCCATGGGCCAGTACGGCACGACCCACACTTTGCATGGACCGCCCGCAGGCCATGCCATGCCGGCCCACTTTACACCTCTAGTTGGTGCCATGTAAGTGTGGTATTACTTTTTTTTTTTTGGTTTGGTTGAACTATTTCAAGTAACATTAAACATCACAGGTTATGTGGAAAAGGAAACACCAATTTGACACTTCTTGCAATGGGAAAACGTTTTCACTTTTTGGTTGTTCGTGGTGCTTACCTTGAGTTTGCATACGCCCCACGTTACATCTCATTGTGAACATCTTTCCATTTGAATTGCCTCCCCATAGAACGTGCCCACAACACATTCCAATCATGCATTAAAAATATCTCCCGCTTATTTGAATAATAATAACAAAAAAAGGGTTATGGCCCCATCTTCATAGTCTCATACTCCTCTATTTTCGTGGATTTTCCATATGAGCATTTCAAAGTATTGAAGAAGGAAACACTTCTGACAGTTAAAAAAAAACCTCTGTTTCCACAAGACCTGAAGACGATGATGAGAAATGGGTTGAAATATGAACAGTCCAAAATGAAATTTTATTCTCTTTACCCCGTTCTTGGAAACCAACTTGTTGTCACTTTACCACCTAGAATCTAACATAGGCAACTCGTCGGAGGGAGAACTCCCAAGATCGATTTGTGAGATTCTCCCAAAAATGTATTTTACACGGGACAAAAATGATAAAGAGGGATTAATTGAGATACCTCTAGCATGGTTTTCAAAACCAGATCGGATCGAACCAGATGGTTGGACCGGAAAACTAGGAACCAGTCAGGTGATCGGTTTCGGTTTTTCTCAAAATTGGAAATTTGCCCAAAACCGTTGATTTTGGTCAGAAAACCACTGACCCGGGCATTTAATCGTTCGAATGGTTTTAATCATTTTTTATTTTTTTAATTTTTAAACTTTTTAATTTTTTTTGGTCAAACTGTTTGGTTCGAACGATCGGCCTGTTTGACCCAGTAACCAAACCCCTTACCAGTTTGGTCTCTGAATCGTTTTTAAAAACCATGACCTCTAGTTGCTAAGTGTTGTCCAATTTTTCACGTTGAAGTGGACAATCTGATTGAAAATCGACATTTCTCCTATTGAAGCTTGAAAGGAAACGCATTTTTTTTTTATCTTTTTTTTTTTAATTTTGGAAAAGTATGGATAGGCGACAGGCCCCATGTAGATTTCTGAATTCCTATGCAGATTTATAAACATTTAAAATGTCAAATATTCACACTATGCATCAATGCTCGCCCATGAATTAGCATCAATTCCAAGCTGACATCTACCCCATCAGTACTTTGAGCCTACAAATTCTGACCCTGGGCTGAACCGTCATTTTCCCTTTTTTTTCCTAGTTAATGTCAAATTCAATTAACATAGGTTAATTAAATATAGAAATCTCCCTTTTTAAATAATAAATGATAAATAATATATTATAAATATATAATGTATATTTATTAATTTATAATATATAAAATATATATAATATACATTAATATATAAAATATACAAAAATATATGTATACTGATCGGTTTGATTAACCGTCGATTTTTTTATGTTGGTTAATCAAAACCGAACCGATACCTTCAGTTTTATAAAAACATCGAATCGAAACCGAACCGACCGATTCGATTAACCGATTTTTCGATTCGGTTTCGACCGATTTTTTCGGTCGGTTCGATTTTTGTGTTTTTTTTTTTGCTCCCCCTAGCCTCGGATTGTAAATTACCGCCTCAAAGGCTCAGTGTTAAGGTTAGCGTCGTCTTAACGTTACCCGTCACAGACGAAGCGGGAAAGAGAAGACGAAGCCTGCCGCTCGTGCTTCTCTCACTATAACGGAACACAGAAGTAAATCTCCAACTCTTTTTCCATCATCCGCCATTTGATCCCGTTTGATGAAATCTGCTCTGTCTATTTATTTATTTTTTTGTTACTAAGTTTCCTGAATTTCATCCAAGTAATAAGTTGATTATCAGTTCTTCTTTGTTCATCTTCACGAGATTATCACTCGTATAAACGTTGATTTTTCTTCATTTAGCATATTCTGTTTGCTTGTTATTGTTGGTTTTAAGTCTTCCATACATATATCATTCTTTTCTATGCGCCGTTGGTTTGTAAGGGTTTAGGGTTTATTGGTTTATGTCCAAAACAGGGAGGGGCGGTCGCATTACGGGCAACCCTTTGTTGGTATTTTCTGAAGGCTCGAGGGGCAACTGCGAGTGTGCAAAAATATGGTACGTATATGTGTATGTGTATGCTTGTTTTTTAATATAATTTGGTCTATCTAGAACAGTAGAATTTTTCAGGTATTCCTGTTGCCAATTTATGTTTCTACTCGTACTGTTGTTTCAGTCAGGCCGTAAAGAAACTGTTTTAGATCTGGCAAAGTTTGTTGACAAGGGTGTCCAAGTCAAACTAACTGGTGGAAGACAAGGTCAGTTGTGTTTTTCTGGTTTTCCGTTTCTATATTTTGTTTCCTCTGTAGACATGCGGGCTAGTTTGTTCTGTTTCGTGAAAACTTAAGCTCTGCCACCTTTTGTTTTACTCTCAGTTATTAAACAGGAAATCAGATGCCCTTTTTTCGACAATCAACAGTAATAGATTAAAGGAAAATTAAAGCTCAATATAATTCTACTGTCCTGAATGGGGATAACAGAAAACAACAAAAACGGTATTATATAGGGAGCAGGACAAAACTTTTGTATCATACTCATAGTCCCATAGTTAAATAGTAAGTTTAAGTTCTTATTTTGCCTAAAAAAACAATAAAAATGGTATGCATCTTACTATAGAAACTTGATAAGTTTAGTCCTTGCAGTAGGGCCAACAGCTCTGCTCTTAAAGATGAACCAGTCCCAGCAGGGCCAAGGAAACTTAATAATATATTATCACCATCATTTCCTACTGCTTGGCTTATATTTTTTTCATACTCTCATTGTTAGACTTTTAACTACTCTTTAGACCTTTTGCATGTGGCAGGAATTATGATATTATCTGTGTTTGTAACTCGTAGAAAATAACTACAGCAATGCTTGCAGTTTTCAATTAGTTTCTCTCTCTCTCTCCTCCTCCTCCTCCCTCTCTTATTTTATCCCTTGAGAACAATAAGGTCTCATTGTGAATTTCTAAACTTAAGAAGATGATTTTGCAAATATGTGGCTAAAGCATAATAACCATCCAAACATTGTCTTCAATGTGGTTAAAAAAGGGTAGGTCTTCTAGAGAAGAAGTCTAGTGGACTTGTTTTGATGGGGTTAACATTCCATGTACATTGTGCTACCTTGCAAGCATGGTTTTGAAAACTGGACCAGTCGGACTGTTTGACCCAGGAACCAGTCATCGCTCTGGGTCCGGTTTTGAACCCCAAAACCGTTTGAGCAGGGTTGACCAGATGGTTGGACCGTTCGACCTGAGAACCAGTGGTCAAAGCGGTTCTGTTTCTGGGTTGTTTTTTAAAACCATGCTTGCAAGAGTTATCTTTGAATTTCTTGGTTGTATTACTGTAGTTTATCATGTTTATGCACTATTTAGTAATTTGAATATTCCCAACTTAGTTTTGGTCATGACATGTTATATTTTCTTGTGGATTTGACATTGCTTACTTCAGTATTTTTGTTCATTAATATTTCTCATGATGTTTGAAACATCTACGTCATGTCCTTCCAAATTTCAACTCTTGAGTTGACTCCCAAGGATGGGGGCCAAATCATGGTGGTGACTCCTTTTGTGTATGTTTTCTTTGAGCCAAGTGATACATTCCAGTGACTCCTTTGATTCCCAGGCAAGTCAACTTTCATTGATTCCTAGAAGTGACTTATTTCACTAGTTAGATGTACACTATGCAATTTAAAATGAATAAATTGGTGTTTGAGGATTTAAAAGCTCAATATAGGTTTTTTTGATAGGTAATAAAGATTTATTCCATTTTCTGTTCAAATAAATTAATGAAAAAAATCCTAATTAGATTAGTCATTAAAACCATAGATGATCCACCTGTTTTTGCCACATGGAAAACTGCCCATCAGATAGGGAATCCTCTAAATTGACCAGATGCACAATTTCACTGTCTACATTATCTATATACTTAGCCTTGTATTGGAGATTCTTTTTTTTTTGAAAAGGTAAGGTAAAGTATTGTATTAAGTATCAAAAGTATAAAGATCTGTACAAGAGGCTGTACACACAGTATTAGAGCCCCCCAAAAAAATTAACCCTCAAAAAAGAACCGGAGCTAAACACATCAGAAGTAGACAACCAGCTCCTCAGCTCTTCCACTACAAAGTTGATCACCCAGCCTCAGATTTGACTTTCTGTTCAAATAACCTGTTATTCCTTTCTAACCAGATTGCCCACATAACTGCAGCTGGAATTACAGATCACACAAGCTTCCCTTCTGTGGACAAACCATCCAATAAATCTATGATTTCTGATTTTGAGAACTTTAAACCTATTATGAAATATGAATATAAAATGTAATGCCACATAAGCATAACTTAATAAAATGGCTCCCTGAGTCAACTCTACGACTCCTAGGTTGCCTCGGCTATGATACATCTGTTCTTTTGTTTTTGTTTTTTTGTTTTGTTTTGTTTTGTTTTGTTTTGTTTTATGGTGCTACACGACCGCGGGGGAGTAGCCCGATCCCGAACCTATAATCCCCTGAACCCTGGTTGCAGTGGGATTTGATCCTAAGTCTCCACTACAATAAGCAACAACCTCACCAACTGAGCCAGTTGGCACCATCATCTATGATACATCTTACATCCTTATGCATGTGCCTAAGTATATAATATTAACTATTTTATCTTTTTGTCCAGTATGTGGTATCTGATTGAGTACTATTTTCTCTTGCAGTGACAGGGACATTGAAAGGATATGACCAGTTACTGAACCTTGTACTGGATGAAGCTATAGAATTTCTAAGAGGTATTCACTTAATGCATATAAAAATTATTTGGCAACTTTTTTTTTTGCAATTTTCTTGATCTTTTCTTTATCTATCTATGTATCTATATTTATTCATTTATTTGAAAAGGAAGGCACTTGATTGATTGCATTGAGATGCATCAAAAAAGATCTTTATGCACACATTTAAGAGCACATGTACCAATATACATCAACTTCATGTTATAAACAAAGGGTTGAAATAAAAAAGGAGTGAGAATGAGGGAAGTTTTTCAACCACAAAAGGAAGAGGTAAAGGGTGTTGGGCTGAAGGCCTCTTGGCAACATGTTTGTTTGCTTGTGTTGGAGTGAAGGTTTCAAATTTTGAAAAATTCATCCATTTAAGGCTCTATTATCAAAGATGGAACTTTTTGATGGTTTAAAATTTCGAGGGAAACATTGGGGTTTCAGTTTTGATCGTTTTATTTCAAAACTTTCTAGAGGTTACTGCAATTTATTTCACTTCTAGCAGCCCTTGTTGCAACATTGCATACTTGTACTTTTATATTCCAACATGGTGGTCGCTTCTGATAGAGTGAGTAAAAGGTTAAGCAGTTTTGCTTGTTAACCTTGCGCTGCAGATCCGGATGATCCACTGAAGACAACTGATCAGACACGTCGTCTTGGTTTAATAGTATGTTTTCTTCCACTATTTCTAATTTTTATTCACGTAGAATCTCTTTTTTTCTTGTTATGAGGAATCATTTTATAGAAAGTTCTTAATGATTGTAAGCACTTTAACCTTCCCAGTTTATTGCTGAAGCTATTTCATTGCACTCATAAGAAGAAGTGATTTGTTGCAAGTTGAAGGGATCTAGAAGGGCTAGGGGTAGACCAAAGAGGACTTGGGTAGAAGTAGTAAAAGATGATTTTAACTTCCAGGAGAGTTGATTCGGCCTAGAAAGGAGTTGGAAAGAAAGAAAATAGGCTCGGGTGAGGAGAAAGCCGAAACAGGGAGAAAGGGGGATTCAATCTTTTGTAAAGACCAGGGAATGGGTGCTTGTACGGTGTGTGTTGGTAATCTGGTTCCTCCAAGCAGAGCTATAAACTGCCCGTTTCCCACTGCAATCAATCCAGATCTTGATTTCAAGGGTCCTATTCCCAACAAAAGTCAAACAAAAGGGGTTCAGGCTATTCCAGCAATTCATATTGCATCTTCTTCCTCCCAAGGTTTGGATTGTTTTCAGGTTCAGTTTTTGGTTACTAACTCTTTTTCCCCAAGTCCTGTGTGTGTCTGGCCTACAGGTGATTCCAGCCCAGTTATAAAGTCTGCCAATTTGTTTGATTCAGGACAAGTGACAGAGGTAGTGGGGGAGATAAATTCAGAAGCAGAAGAGAGAGAACTAGGGGACAAAATTTGGGAGTTGATCTTGGAACTATTTAGAATCAGAATGGAAGAGGAGCTGAATGTGAAAGAGGGTAGGGTTTGAGGAGGAGATTATTCAATTTCTCAATATAGTGAAGAAAAGTGGATATAGTGGAAAATCAAAAGGACAATGGAAAAAGAAGAAGGGGTCAGGTGAGAAACTAGAAGGAAATGAGAAGGTGGAAGAGTCTAGTAAGAAGGTAGGAGAGCTTTGTAAGAAGAGGAAAAAAAAGCTGAGTGAGGTGGAGAGGTTGAAGAGTTGGGTGGTTTATGATAAAGCGAGTACGGGTAGGAAGGATAGAAAAAAGGAGTAAAGAGGGTGGTTTGGTTGGGGCTACCTGAAATGTTTGTCAATGAAGTTAATAAGCTGGAACGTAAGAGGTTTGGGGAGTTCAAAGAAAAGGTGAGTGATCAAAGACTTCTTGAGAAGAGAAAAGCTGGATGTGGTCTTAATACAAAAATCAAAATTGACTGAGGTGGACAAGAAATGGGTGAGGAGCATCTGGTCAACAAGAAATTTGAGTTGGGCCTTTGTACAATCGTGGGGAGCTTCAAGGGGAATTATTACTTTGTGGAGAAATGAAGACTGGGAGTGTGAAGAAGAATTAATTGGGAACTTCTCGGTGTCAATAAAATTGAAGAGAAATGTAGATGGATGGGTTTGGGTGCTAACTAATGTCTATGGTCCCACCTCTTACAGGGAAAGGGAAGGTTTCTGTAAGTACTAGCAGCCGTTAGGGGTTTGTGGGATGGCCCTTGGTGTTTGGGTGGGGATTTCAACGTAATAAGATTCTTGAATGAGTCCAATAACCCTAGTCGTAGGATTACATCTAGCATGAGGAACTTTAACCTCTTTGTGGAGAATTTTGCATTGCGGGACCTCCCTCTTCAGCAAGCAAATTTTACCTGGTCAAACTTCCAAGAAAACTCTACCTGTTGTCGATTGGATAGGTTCCTCTTTACAGTGGATTGGGAAGGTGAATGGGGGATTTTAGGTGTTACAGCATTGCCGAGACCTATTTCAGATCATTGCCCAATCAGGTTGTCTTAAGAAAGACTAGATGGAGGCTTGTGCCCTTTTAGGTTTGAAAACATGTGGTTACTTCATCCAGAGTTTCTAGCTAAGGTAAAAGAATGGTGGGAAGTGGACCAAGTGGAATTCTGATGGAAGGGGTATAGGTTTTACAAGAAACTACAACTCTTGAAAGCTAGACTCAAGATTTGGAATAAAGGGGTTTTTGGTAGATTAGAGAAAAGGAAAGTGGAAATCAATCAGAGAGTGTAGGAGCTAGATGGACTAGAAACTGAAAGAAGGTTGGGGGAAGAGGGTAGGGTGGAAAGATGGAATTTGAAACAGGAATTGGAAGATCTTCTTAGGAAGGAGGAGATAAGTTGGAGGCAAAAATCCAGGTGCAAATGGCTAAAGGAAGGGGACATCAATACAAGGTTTTTTCATTCGTTGGTAAATGGGAGGAGAAGGAAGAATTTTGTTTCAAAATTGGAGTGGGATGGGTAATTGCTGACAAAGGAAACTGATATAGCTCAAGCTTTGGTTAATCACTTCAAATTAGTGTATGACAACCCAGGGAGACCTAGTGAGAGCTTAGAGGACTTGGAGTGGAGGGTGGAAGATAGTGTCTTATTGGAATCTTTGGAAAAAAGATTTGAGGCCCAAGAAGTGAGAAATGCAATCTTCTCCATGGATCGAGCTAAAGCTCCTGGACTTGATGGTTTTTCAATGGCCTTCTATCAAGATTGTTGGGAGATAATTAGAGAGGATTTGTTGGAGTTTTTGAAGAGTCTTATGAGAGGCAAATTTAACTCGGGAGCAAATGCAACTTTTATTGCCTTGGTTCCTAAGAAGAAGGATGCTCTCCAACCAAAGGATTTCAGACCTATAAGTTTGGCGGGAAGCATGTATAAGATCATCTCTAAGGTCCTAGCGCTAAGATTAAAAAAGATCTTCCCGTCTCTAATCTCACCGTATCAAGGGGCCTTTGTAGAAGGAAGACAAATTGTAGATCAAATACTTATTGCCAATGAATGTGTTGAGGTGAAGAGGAGGAGAAAGGAAAAGGGGTTGGTTTGCAAATTAGATCTTGAAAGGGCATATGACATGGTGGACTGGGATTTTTTACTAGAGGTTCTCAAGCGGAGAGGGTTTGGGGAGAGATGGTGTAGTTGGGTAAAGGGATGCATTTTTTCATGTCATTTCTCAATATTGTTGAATGGTGTAGCTAGGGGTTTCTTTCCTGCAAAGAGGAGTATTAGGCAAGGAAATCCATTGTCCCCATTCCTCTTTACTCTAGTAGCTGATGTGTTGAGTGCCATGATTTCGAGGACCGATGCTAACAATTTGATAAGAGGTTGGAGAATTGGTAGGGAGGAGGTGGTGGTCACACACTTACAATTTGCAGATGACTTCATCTTGTTTTGTGACGGGGAGGAAGGGGAATTATGGAACTTAAAGTGTCTAGTGCTTCAATTTGAAAGGAAGTCCAATCTTAAAGTGAAGTGGGGAAAAAGTTGTGTGGTAGGGCTTAATTTAGGGGGAGAGGAGGTGGATTCCCTAGCTAGGATTTTGGGGTGTGAAGTGGGGGGCTGGCCTTTACAATATTTGGGGCTACCATTGGGAGGGAACTCAATGGTTGAGAGTTTTTGGTACCCTGTAATTGAAAGATTCTCCAAGAGGTTAGCAAATTGGAAGAGGAATTACATCTCTTTAGGGGGTAGGATAACCTTAATCAAGTCAACCTTAGCCAAACTGCCAGTTTATTTCCTGTCTGCCTTTAGAGTACCAATGAAAGTAGCTAACCAATTAGAGAAGATAACGGGGGATTTCTTGTGGGAACCAGGGGATACTTAGAAGGATCACTAAGTGAAGTGGGAGGTGGTTTCTAGGAGTAGGGATGATGGAGGCCTTGGGTTAGGAAATATAAGATTAAGAAACACGGCTTGGCTGGGGAAATCGATTTGGAGACTACCGATGGAACAGGACAAACTTTGGTCTAGAGTGATTGTTAGTATTCATGGATTGGCAGATAACGACTGGGATGTAGGACTCGACCCTAGGGCTTCTCAGTGTTCTCCTTTGAAGCTATTCAAGGTATTTTGCTTCTTATGCTTCCTTATTTCAAATATGATGTCTGCGCTGGAAATAAAGTCTTGTTTTGGGAAGATGTTTGGGTTGGTGAAAACTTCCTTAGAGATAGATTTCCTTCTATTTACTCCTTGTCTGAAAACAAAAGAAAAGTGATATCTTCAGTGTTTGTTGATAACTCCTGGGATTTGGGCTTGAGAAGAGGTCTAAGGGATTCTGAAATGGGGATGGTTGATGATTTGATCACTCAGTTAGGGGAAGTTTTTCTTGATCAGTCCTGTAGAGATAGCAGAATTTGGAAACCTTCCCCTTCTGGTTTCTTCAATTGCTCTTCTCTCTATAACGTTTTGCTTCAGACCTCTAACCTTGTAGGGAACTTTCCTTCAAAGGAGGTGTGGGGTAGCCCTGTACCCCCTAAAATTCAGGCCTTTTGTTGGGAAGTGGTACTCCAAAAAATCAACACCTTGGATTTATTGCGGAAAAAGAGGCCAAATATGTGCCTCTCCCCCCATGTTTGTTGCCTCTGTTTGGGCTCTGGTGGGACAATTTCACATTTACTAATCTCATGTCCCTTTGTGTTCTTTATTTGGTCTTTGTTTTCTTCTCTCTTTGGCTGCAAGTGGACTCCCTCCTTGAGCATGGTGAACCTCTTTGATCCAGCTTTTTATAGGCAACCAACGGTTCGTGGAAGGATTATGTGGAGAGCCACTAGAGCTGCTGTATTGTGGTCAGTGTGGGAGGAAAGAAACAATAGGATCTTCAAGGCAGTTGTAGATCGAAGGAAGATGTTGTGGAAGGAATAACTAAGGTTATTCATTGGTTGAAATCTTGTGATCTTTTTAAGGAATTCTCAGTTGAAGACATTTATAGAAGTTGGGGTATTGTGGCATCTACTACTACTTCCAAAGCTATGATACAGGAAGTTTGGTCCCCACCGACACAACAAAGGGTGAAATTGAACTTTGATGGAAGCTCTATAGGTAATCTAGGCCCATCTGGTATAGGAGGTGTTTTCAGAGATAATAAAGGCAAGATAATGGCTTTGTTTTCAGGTCCAATAGGAGTTGGAGATTTCCTTAAGAACGAAAATCTTGGCACTACATCAAGGTGTAAAACTGGCCAAACAATTGGGACTACAACAGATTGAGATAGAGGGAGACTCCAAGTTGGTAATTGGGTGGATGCAATCAGGGCAGCTGGGAATTTGGCAATATAGATAACTGATAAGGGAAATTCTTAGCATAACAAGGGAGGTGGGTGTTTGGTTCAAGTGGGTAAGGAGATCAGCAAATGGTTTTGCTGACGCCCTAGCAAAACAAGGGACTGTAAGGGAGAGTCTTTATTGGGAGAGTCTTTATTGGGCAGTGCTGTAATGTTTGATGTTTATTGGATCAACCTTTTCTGATAAGGGTTTAATTCTGTATTTCATTTTAATTTATCTCTAGTGAAAGTTATCGTTTCTGATAAAAAAAATAATTTAAGAATGGATATGGCTTTGAAGAGAACAAAATGGCAAAATAGGATTCATGTAGTTGACCCCATATAGTTGGAGTAAGGCTTGGATGACGATGATGGTGATGATGACCCGCATTCAAGTATCTATACATTCTCAACCATCTTTTGGACTATTTGGGATTTTAGTTTTAGAAGGGGCTTTTGGGAATGGAAGTGAGGAGGTGATGAAGCTCATCAATACCCCTAGAGTTGTTTTATGTGGCAAAAACATCTCTAGAGAATATCTGATTACTTATTTATGCTTTTCATCACCGAGTAGCATGACATTTTATTTAAAGCAAAGTTTGGGGAATCCCTTGGTAATCTAGATCAGTTTGGAGCACATGGGGGTCAGACAGTGACAAGTAGAGGAAATTGGTTGGATGCCATTATAAGAATGACACAGATCTTCATCATTTGGGAGAGAAAGAGAGAGCTGGATACAAAGAAATTGGGAAAGGTGCTCTGCGGTCAAAGAAATATAAGCATTTTCTAAAACAAAGTTTGTTTGGAAGAGATGGTGGCAAAAAAGATGTGTTGTATGCTATATTCTTGGTTGGTAGTCTACAAATAGTTCAGGAGAAAACATCCTACAATTATTTTCTTCTGAAAATTATTTGTGACTAACTAAAGCCTTGCTGTGAAAGTTCTTTTTCTACACTCACATTGTACATTACCTTTTCAGAAAAAAAGGTGTTAGGGGCTTTGGGTCTCTATTTCTGGTGTTGGGGTTGGCAAATAATTTGGAATTGAACAATTGCTATGTTGAGCAGTGGCAGATGATTTTCTTTTGGTGCTGAGTGGTGTACAAGTGTCCAAATGTCCAAATGTCCAGCCTGGCAGAAGCCCACTTTGGAGGTTTTGTGAAATTTTATAAACAAAGGTGGGAAAAGACTTGTCAAGGGTTTCAGGAATTTTAGTTTAGGTTTGGAGATAGATACAACCTAGACCTGTTCATGGACCGGGTCAGGCCAGGTTTGGGCTGGGCTTTGTCTCTATATTAACAAAATATACTCAAGCCCGAGTCCGGCCCGACTATCGGGCCTAGGTCTCGAGACCAAGCCCGAAGTCCAGGCCCAACTAGAAAATTGGAAAAAGATTTTTTTTCTTTTTTATTCTATAAAAACTGTTATTTATATTAGAAGACCTCAAAACCTAAAAAATAATGAAAGATCTCACTATTTACTTGAAAAAAGAGAAGAATAATAACGAAAAAATATTATATATATGAATATTTACTATATAAAATATATTTTTATTATATACTACATTATCAAGTCGGGCTCTGGCTCGGCTTTTTTGAGAAAGCCTGAGCCTGGCTTAAAAAAAGGTCGGGCCCGGTGTTTTAGGCCTGAGCCTGAGCCCGAGCCCGGGGGCCTGAAATCCTGTCCAAGCCCAACTTAGATCGTGCTAGGCCAGGCTGGCCATCGGGCTACCCGGCCCATGAACAACTCTAATACAACCCAAACACATTTTTCTCCAGAATGCACACTCTACAAGGTCAGACTAGGAACAAGAAAGATAAAAACCTGGTTTGTTGTAAGCTTGATAGGTTTCTTACAATGTTGTAAGACTCATATTGGACACAAAACTAGAATGTATGCAGGGCCATGGGTCAAACGGTTTGAATGCCTGTGGGTCAAACAGTCTGACCATAATGGTTGGGTTGCTCCATTGCAACCTGGGTGACCAGGGTTCAAATCTTGGAAATAGCCTCTCTTATGTGCAGGGGGTAAGGTTGCGTACATCTGTCCCTCCCCCAACTCCAGGGGGAGTTTTGAGGAATTAGGAAGGACATATCATTGCCACTTTCTAGGCCCGATGGGGGTGGGAGACTCTAATAGATCTGAGTTGTTTGCAATATTACAGGGAATGCAAATTGCAAGTGAATCGAACTTGGAGAAGTTGGTAATTGAATGTGATTCTAAGGTGGTAGTGGTGGGATGGTTAAAGGAACCGAAAGCTGTAATTTGGGGTTACAGAAATGAGATGAAGAAATTTAAATGGCTTACGAGAAAGGAGAAACGTGGCCTTGAGAATTCAGTGGGTGAGGAGAGCCAATGCTTTTGCCAATACTCTAGCTAAGCAAGGGGTTACTAGGGCATAAATGTATTGGGTGCGGACGTAATTGTTTTTGCTTTTTTTGCTGATTGAGAGAATTTGCACCTCACCTCTCTTTGGGAAGCCTGTATTGGTAATACCTGTACTATATATTGTATTTTATAACATATGTAAGCAGTGGTTAGATGGTCTATTTCTTAACTTTTGATACTAAGTGACTAGGGTTCAAGTCTTCTAATTTACATTTTATTCAAAAATATATGTATCTAATCAATATAAATATTAATGAGACAGAATAAACACAAACAATGTAATAGATCAATGGTAGCATATCATCATATATTCATATCTAAGAAATAGGTCACAGGTCCAAGTCACCTTAATGTTGTTTTAAAGTTCATGCCAATTTAATGTCATTGTTCAGCACAAGGTTTTAAAAAGGCTAAAGGTGTAGTTGTGGCGTAATGGCCCAAAAAGGTGAGGCATAAGCCTCAAGGCGTAAGCCACAAAGTTTAAGGAAAAAAATAATTAAAGTTTGTAAATTGATGAAAATAACATATAATATGCCAAATTAAAATGATATAAAGTACACAAATCCATAAACTAGAAGTTTATAAGCAATAATTTTCAGCATTTAAGAATTAAATAAAATAATAACTAATAAACTAACAATTATAAACATTTTACATTTCATGTAAAAAACCAATTTAGAAGAATGGAAACAACTTAGTTGATTTGATAAAATGAGAAAAATAACAAAATTGGGACATTACACTAAGTAATCATTGATACTTGAGCCTTATGCCTTTTTTATGCCTCAGGATACACCTCACGCCTTGAGGCTTGAGGCTTACACCTCATTCTAACAAAGGCTTAAGCCTCACATCAAAATTGTGAGGCTTAAGCCTTGAGGCAGAATCTGTGCGCCTTGCTTCTTGGCATACGGCTCACACTTCAAGGCTTAAGCCTTTTAGAACAATGGTTCAGCATGTACTGAAATCCAATCAAAGATTTGATCGAGAGAATTAAATCCATATTGTGTGGGTCCATTTGAATTGATATCTAACCTATTGGGCTTTTAGAAATTAGCCCATTTTTTTGGAACTTAGCTCCAATCATTGACTTGTTATTAGGCTTAAGGCTTGGTGGAGCAACTTTGTGGGCCCAGTGAATAGGCCTAGGTTCATATGGATTTGTGAATACCTAATTGCTGGCTGGTCTTGATTCATGAGAGCTACAGGAAGGACCATGTTGGCCTAGAAAAAGGTATGTGATTGGCTTCCCTTAGCCTCTAGCACCACATAATTCATCCCTGGATGGTAAGAATTCATCCTCAAGTTTTAAAGAACTTTTAAGGATGAAAGCGAGTTTGGATCTGCTACCAACACAGGGTGCCAACAATGTCCCAGCCAGCCATTGCAGCTGTACATCGGGAACATCTTCCCATGAATGACAAGGGAGATGTTCCCAAAGTGGGGCTACAGTGGATTGTTGGGACGGGTTGGTAGAGTTTTGTTGGTATCTGATCCCTGCCTGATGAAAACTGGCTTGCTTCCTGAGTTTGGTTGAAGAATGATGCTAGGAGTTTCAAAAATGGTTCATAGGAAAGTTCAATATAAACTGTGGCTGTAACATAACCAGGAAAAGATATTCAAAACAATGCACTCCTAAATGACAATGTACACCATATCCATTATTTTGTTGATTTGAGTCTTTTTCCTTGTAGATCTAAAACTTCTTTTTCCTTTTTAATTGATTCATCACCTTTTTTAGGTTAATATCGATTGTTCCATTACTTGGTAAATCTTCATAGTGGTTATCGACATATTCACATCTTGGTTTGAAGCCTTGTCTGCAACTTTAACTAGTTTCATTGCTCCACTACATTATGCCATCTTGTAGAACATCAATCATAGACTGGTCAAGAACTGGGAAACACTCTTGGAAAACAACTTCAGCCCCTTTCTTGTAGTACCATGCTGAAGGTTTTGGATTCCTTAATGTTAGATCAAACCAAATTTCCTTTTGTAGAACCATTGGCTCTTCAATGTTTTCCCTTGTAGGAAATGTTGGCAGTTGTTTTTTCCCCTCCATTGGATATTTTAGCTTTGACAGAAAGTGCTTTAGAAAACCCCTTCCTTTTTCCAATTATTCACACGGTGGTTCAAATTACCCACATGTTTAGTGTGTGATTCTGTTTGCTGTTAGTGAATCGGGACCCATGGGATTGCCAATTATCAATGAACCAAAGCCCCATAGAATCAACAACCAGACAGACCCACAAGTTAAAAATGATGGTAAACCACAAAGACTTTTGCTTGGCTTAAACTTAGCCATCAAAAGTGCTGCATAAAACTTAGGCTTTGTTTGGTTTGTGGGATGGGAAGAGAACAAGGATTACTCTTGAATATTCTTCCCTTCCCATGTTTGGTTTGTGTTATGCCATGAGATGACATGGGAAAAAGCTAGGATTACATTTCTCAATTCTTTAGTGGAATCACACCATTTTGGTGTTAAAAAGTGGGAAAGGAGGGGGAGACTTGTATCACATGAAAAAAAACCCTTCCTAGCAGTATTTTTAAGACCAATCTGGAATGGGACCATATTTCTGTCTAGGTGTTGCCGTGTTGGGTTAGTGGTTCAACCATTTGGGTCAAATAGATCAACCTATGGATGTCATTAAATAATAAATAGATAAAGTTTTAAAAAATATCAGAAAATACAGAACTTTTACAGAAAAAAATTAGCATATTTCTAATATTATATATTCATTATGTAAGACAAAAATAAGTGTGAAGAAGAAATATTTTTTGTTAATGATGAAAAAATCTAAAAATATGCAAAAAAGCAAGAGAGAGAGATGTTTAAGGAACATTACAGAAAACCCACCATTAAAGGAATAGTTCAGTGAAGAGCATTAGTTATCAACTATTTCTATAAGACTTTATTAATCAGATGGCATTCAGTCATATCTGAAATGTATATTGTGAAAGAAAGCAGAAATGTGGTTTCTTGGGAACTCAGACAGCATTCAGTTTTCAGCCTTCCCTGAAGCAAAGCAGTCACTAAAACTTTAAACACATCCAGATATAAAAAAAAAAACTTTAAACACATCCCTATGGTTGCTCATTTCCATACTCACACACACGAACACAATGAATGGAAAATTCATGTTAGCAAGGATTTTGTCATCGATTACTGCACTGACTGCTAAATTTATTGCAGGTATGTAGGGGAACAGCGGTGATGCTTGTATCCCCAACAGATGGTACAGACGAGATAGCCAATCCCTTTGTCCAGCCAGATGGGGCTTAGTCTATATCTAATAATCCCTTTAATTACCAACCCTGCTAAGTAAATGTTAGTGTTCCCTGCTCTTGAATTTGTATCTATCTGTTAATTTTGAGTTGTCAGTTTGTTCAAAGGCAGGGAACCCAACTAGAACACACCTGGAATTAAATGATCTTGGGCCTCGTGATATTTAACATGCAAATATGCAGTACATTTTCTGATTTTCATGTAAATTGGTTGCTGAAATTCCAGTGCTGAATGAGAACTGTTCCCCAGCAGAATATTGATTTTGCTGGACGCCTTTGACTAATCCAACGGTGCCTAAAATATTTAAGATATGGTTATTTACTTGTTATCAATCTTTTTTAAGTACCCCCCAAGTAGAAATCCAACTAATGATCTGCGACTTGTTTGCTAGGATCGATCTCTGTTCTTGGTCATAGTTTATTCACAGGCATTAATCAATTCAGTATGCGATAATTGCAGTGGGATCAGGTTTCGGTTACGTAAATGTCAAGTCAAGGTTCCAAGCATAGGTTGTCAAACGGGGAGCATTGCATTGCGGAAGCAAGCGTGGTGGTAGGGCAGTTGGGAATGGTTCTTGTCTGGTGATGCGTGTGATGATCTCTAGTCCATCCATCCGGTTGGCTTTTGGCTTTAATTGTGGAGGCACCTAGTTGTTGTATGTAGCTACTGGGGAAGAGGCAGAATTGATGGTGGAACAAGCTCAACAGTGTTAGGGGGGCATCGACATACACAAGACGTCGGAGATTCAGCAAACCATAACATGGTGGACCACCCCTTCCAGGGGAGTGTATACACGACCGGCTTTCGATACGTGGCCGGAATTAGCCGAATACGTGCAGGGAGGAAGAAATGCACATGGGTACCTTTTAACCCCCTTTTTTGTACCTCTGAAATCAGGGGAATTGGGAGGGATATTAGATGAAATGAGAGAGGGTGGGTGTCATAAAAGGAGGAGCAACTAGCAAGATATGAATGCAGACAGGCTGGTGGGGACGTCTGTTGTTACCCATCAGGGAAATGCAAGGCGCCAAGGCCCAGCCTTCCCTTTGGGTCTTATGCCTTGATCAGATTCAAGTTGTCTGCTCTGCTGTGAGGTTTCAAGGCCCAATACATTGCTTCACACTTGCAACAGTAAGGAGGAAGACAACAGAAGCTTTTGGTTGGTAGCGGCTGTGGGGCATCATCAAACAGTGGCAAAGCGGAGTCACGAGAGAGATGTAATTCTTTGACAATCATCAATCACTGAGATATAATACCCGATTCCCTGATTCTATTCCCTGGTTGAGCCAGACAATTTTTCGATGCTCAGAGACTCTTTCTCTCTCTGCTGGAGAAAACTGGCGAATTCGCGTTGGAATGAGACCAGTCATCAGATGGGGGCCTCCACCTATTTTATTTTATGCAACGAATCCGTTGGCACTAGGGACTAAAAACAGTCTCCCCCTTTTGGACCTTGGGAGTAGAAGTGTAGAACTGCTGAAAGTCGTTATGGTCTGTGCTTCAGTAAGCCCTGAATGGGCCCCTCCCGGCCACATGATTGCCTCGATCTTAACCATTTGATTGGCATGCAAAAGTGGGCCCTCTGAGTCACCGGTTTAACGGTTTGACCATCCGATCCGGGTCTGACAACACTGGTTCAGGTTGCTTGCCCGGTTGAATTGATTTAAATCATTTGGCGTGGCGCTGCTGTGTTTGCAGTCTGCACTGCACGGAGAAAATAACTCATCAGTTCAGTCTTAGCTGTTTTAAACTTTGGTCTGAGCCGGTCGCCTCATTGGATCATTTCTCGATTTACTACTTTTCCTACTTTTCTTTCCTTTGGTGGAATGGAAGTATGGAACCGGAACTGGTGCGGTGGGACCAGCCCCAGGGAGAGAAATCATGCGCTGTTGGATGTGGAATTATGATGCAATATATGTCCCATAATAGCGTCATTATTCCCTCATCCAACGGCTTGCATTTTAAGTGTGCATGGCTGAGGAGTGATTCCAAATGGACGCTCCACAGTGGGCCAGGATCCAACGGTGCAAGATCTAAAGTTACACTGAGGCGTCTTCTGATGAGGGTCGAGCTTATGTGAAGATGGTCCCGGACTCTCGGTGGATTAAAAAGGGGGACTTACCGTCCTGCCTGCGCGTGAAATGTGGGGGTGTGGGGACGACCTCTTTTGCCGTTAAAGGTAAGATAGGATTAAGATGTAAGTGTGCGTTGCCACCTTTTTACCGTTCGATAAAGCTGCCGATCGTCAGGCATGAGCTGGGCTCCACCCAGTTTTGGTGTATCGCTAAGCGCCAGATCGCCTCTACCTAGCCCTGAATTCAGAGTAGTACGTACTACGTAGTTCTAAAAGTTCTCTTCTCTTCTCTATTTCACCCACCCTAAGCTGTCCTACCCCGATGTCTCACTGTAGCCTTACCCCAGAGCTCAAAGAAAGTGCCAGCGGTACGACCCTCTTGTTCTAACTTCTAAGCCTGGGGCAGATACCAGATACACGTGGCATACGATGCATGTATCCATGCAAAATGTTAGATGCGTATAGGTAGATCGAAAATATATCGCACACACATACGTCCCACTGTGGGTCCCACTTATGAGTGTGATTAGTGGTGATTACACAACGTATAATATTCCGGATATGTGGTTGTGATTAAGACAGAGGGTAGGAGTTAAAAGAGTTGGAGGAGGATTAAAACTAAAAAGTAAAAAAGTACAAAGAGAGCTTTTTTAATGCAACATTAACACAGCCAAAGCCAAACTCTCCCTAACATCAATTACTCACGTTCGTGAGTCGTGGCCGTGGGGGGGTTGTACTTGCTCAGTTTGCTCTTTTTCTTGTTCTATGTACAAACCGGAGAAGATAACTAACTTTTACACTTGTAGGGGTTAGAACTCGGCCAACGACGCTTCTTTCCGGCACTCCGACGATGGCGACGGAGGCACTGACCGTGGCGCTCTTAGGTTCAGGAAGTAATCCCTAATGTCAATGGTGGTCGCCGGCATTTGCTCCGGTCGTGAGTCCTCCTCCTCCTCCTCCTCCTCCTCCTCCATTAACGCCAGAAACGGTGGCCGTGACACCTCCGTTAGCAGGTCCCACCTTAACCCGCGAAAGAAGGCATGCTCTTTGATTTCCACCGCACCCCTGTTATATCCTAAACGTCGAGTAGGGTCTTTCTCTAGCAACCGTCTGATCAAATCCGTTAGAGCTGTTCGTCTGCCGATGAACTCAGGGGATTTCATCAGTACGTTACGAAACGTTTCCTTTCGGTTCTTCCCCCGAAATGGGGTTTTCCCATACATCATCTCGTACGTCAAAATCCCGAGTGCCCACCAATCGACGGCGAACTCGTGCCCGTCACCTCTTACGACCTCGGGCGATACGTACTCTTCTGTGCCCACGAACGAGTTGGACCGTTCTCCATTGGAGAAGCTTGGTTTCCGGCGGCTCACCGGAGAAACACGGGCTGACCTTACTTTCTTCAACCCTTTCTCTGTCATTACAGACACGAGGCGAGTCAAATTCCGTCGATGCTTGGGCCTAGCATCAGGAACCACCACCTCCACGAAATCTGGCGTGTTTGTTGGCTTCGGCTTTCTGGGGTTTAGAGTCCGGGAGAGGTCGAAGTCGGTGAGGGTGACATGGCCGGATTGCTGTATCAGTACGTTCTCGGGCTTGAGGTCGCGGTATACGATATTCATACCATGGAGATGCTCCAGAGCGCATACGATTTCGGCGACGTAGAAGCGTATGACGGTGGGTGAGAACACGCGGTCGGTCTGGTGGTAGCGGAGAACATTGAGGTCACCGCCGGGACAGTAAGGGACAGCCCAGGCTAAGAACTCGTCCGTCTCGAGGCTGCCGAGGAGGGTTGGAAGGAAAGGGTGGTTGAGACGGGAAAGAACTGAAACCTCCCAACGGGCACGTCGATCAGCGTCGAATTTGCAGTGGAAGCTGCATTTCTCCACGACTTTGAGCGCGAAAGGGTGGTGCGCAGACGGGTCTGCTTCCTTTTCGTAAGCTAAGAAGACGGTGCCCATGGCTCCTCTGCCCACTACCCTTATCGCTCTCAACTTGTCGAGGTCCAGCTCCGGCGGACTTGTCTCCATTGCGACAGCGATGGAGAGAGACTCGAGCGACGATGAAGATGTAGAAAGACTCTCTCAGAGAAGGGAGGGAAGGAAAGGAGGTGGTTTTGATTTGAGGTCTCTCTCGTTACTGGGTTTCTATTTATTTTCTTTTTCTGTTTTTTCTGGCTTTTCCATAATAAAAGTATTTTAATGGCAAATGTTCGCTAGTCCCGTCACCATTGGAACTTATTCTACAACTGGCTTCTAGGTGGCGCCACCTGTGATAGTGGGACCCATGACTGACTGTCTAAACCGTCTGATCGGACCTGCTTAACTGATTGAACCGTTATGATGACGCGGATTGGCTAAAATTATGATCTTAAATCATTGGACGGATCCGGTGTATGATAGGTGTGAGGAGTTGAGGGTATGCTACAATGATTCCCAATTTTGGGGCTTTTTAGTTCCGGTGAGTTGGTTAAAGAGGAGGATGTACACGTGTGAGGTGGCAGGACGCACGAGGGCAGAAATGTCAAATTGGGATGGAGGCCTGGAGAGGGTTTTTTTCGTTTGGGAAACGGATTTTGGGATTTTACCATTTGTATCCATACGGGCTATACGGCATTAGGGTAAACCCGATCCTCCGGAGCCGTATATTAAATTTACTAAAATATTCGTATATTGAATTTACACGTGTGAGGTGAGAGGATACATGAGGGCAAAACTGTCAAATAAGCATTGGAATGTTTTTTTTTTTTTTTTAATTTTTTTTGACATTGATTTTTGGACGGAGACAGATTTTGAGATTTTACGTTTCATACAAATAAGATATTAAGCTAAATATGATCCTTCCCGATTTACTAAATTATGCGTATAATAAATATATTGAATTTATACGTGTGTGGTTGTAGGACATACGAGGGCAAAAATGTCAAAGTAAAGTTGTGGGGCCGTCACATGGGTTTCGCTATTAATCCAAGGGTCTCCATGGTGTACTGTGTGAGGGGTGGGGGGTCCGTTACTATAGTTTTTTAAGGCCATTTAATTCTTCCTTTATTGCTTTATAGTCCCAATATTTCTATTTTTAATATTGCTATCGTTGTTGTTTCTAATAGTTTTTTTTTTTTTTTCAAATAATTAGTAGGCAGCGGCACGTGTTTGCATTAAAACGAAATATATAAAAAAACAGAGGTCTGATACTCTGATCATAGAGATCTCAAATGGCTTTTTAGTTGTAATGTATTAGACAAATGGGGTGTTATTTTGTTCCTTGTAGTTAAGTGAGATGTAAATTTGTTCCTTCTGATTGAGTTTTTGGGTCTGAGTTTGTTCCTTCTAATTGGGATTTGTTTGGAATTTGGTGGGGTTTGGTTTAGTTAAGCAGGTCATGAACTCAAGGATTTGTTTGTTTTTATTCAATTAGGCGTTACTGATTGAAAATTCTTCAATAATTAACCTACTAAAAGATAGCAATAAGTTGAAGCAAAAAACAAAAGGAAAAGAGAGAACCCATAATGCCTTGAGCTTTCTTGGTGGTGAGTTGTGCTTTTGCTTATGCCTTGAGGGAATTGGAATTTGATTCCTTTATTTGTGTATTCTGGCCAATCCAACTTCATTCCTTGGAGTTGGAGGGTAAGAGGGTGTTCAGTTTACCAAAACAGAACAAATATTCTTGACAGAGGATTCTCCACTCAGTTTTGTTTCTTCCCTTTGCCATCAGGAACTGACAAAAAACCTAAAGTAGAAGATTCCAAAATCCAAATACGAAATTCCCTGTCTTTTAGGTAGTGATTTGGGCACCCCTGTTTCTGATGATGAGAAGAGATAATGTAATAAAATTACTACTCAAGAATAGGACACTTGAATACCCAATTCTCTTCTCTTAATAAGCGTTTGAGTTGTTTAACTAGAGAGAGAGAGAGAGAGAGAGTCTTGATCTTTGGTTACTCTAGTAGTTGCATGAAATGGAGGAGACATATCTAAGAGCTTGATCCCATTTCTTTGATGTTTCAACAGTTGGTTCCACCATTTATTTTCTTGGGGGGAAAGCACATGCTATGCTTGAGATCATAAATGTGAGTTGGGCTTGAAACAGAGCTTTTGCTTCACAAATCGTAATCCAAATTTTAATTGATACCGAAAAGATGCCAGCTAGAAACAGTTGGTTAAGCTATGCTCAATAACAACCTAACCTGCACGGCCCATTGGCCCAACTAGGGGAAGGATTCTCATCTAGCCAGTGGGACCCACAATAGATCCAAATGTTGCCACTTGTTATGTGCCTGCTAGCTAGTCTCCTTGAGCCTTGTATTTGTACTTGGCCTACGGGGTTCCAAGTCTCCACTAGGGGCCAAAGCCACAATTCCCTCGAATCAAGGAAAAAGAATTCCTTTACACTCATTTGGTTAGGTTTTCTTAAATCATTTTGTGGCCTTATTTTATTTAGGCTTTCATTTTGATGAAACAAACTGTGTTGGGTTTCGTTACAACAAAACTATATTGAATTAGATTAATGGCTAATAGAATGATTAACTCTATGGTCACTTTTCCTCTTTCCAAAGTCCAAACTACAACACAGACTGTCCTCCTTAGCCTAAAATCACTAGATTTGGATTTCTTAGGGGGAGGGGTTTATGGGTTGATTGAGGTTCTACTTCTATGGATGAGAATGTGGGCTTTGTGAATTGAGACAGAAGACTTCTGTAATCTGTACTTTACCAATATCCCTCAAGTAAAAAAGTCCAAACCCAGTAGTTTTGGCCTGAGAAGGACCTGATTTGTCCCTCCCCAGAGAAAGTATCCATCAGAGCTCATCCAAATCCCTAAAGAAGGCATTTAGATAGATATTCCTAAAACACTTGTAGTAGGTTGGGTTATTAAATCAGTGTAATGATTATGACAAACCCAGAAAATTTTCACTTGTAGACTGGCAAAGACTTTTCTAATAGGTTTCCATGTCCCACAGTTTCTTAAATCCATCAAACAAGAGATTCTAAGGTATCAATGCTATCATTCTAATTGTTTAAGGGAGTATTTAACAACCTAAATACCCGTGATTACTTTTATCATCTTCTGATTTACATCTCTCTCTCATTAATAAGCCTACTAGACTACTGCACAATCTACAATGCCACATTGACATGGTCTGCTTCATGTGGGTGAAAGGACCTTAAATGTCTAATATCAACCTAAATCTCTCAATATCTACAAAATAAACTGCTAAGATTGCCCCAGGCCCCCAGCATGAGGACTCAACCCTTGACCTGACCCTTCAATGAGTTCAATCCCCTTGAGGCCCTGCAAAACCTGCTTTTACAGCTTTGGTTACATTTTTCAACCGGGCCCACATAAGCATCTGGACTGAGTTAATCTCTTCACCTGCTTATTTGCAGAATGCTTGAGCAGTAGCTCACTTCCAATATACCCAATTGCACTCTTTGCTACTTGAGCCCTGCATCTGATAAAACTGAGATTCAGTTTTCAGCTACAGTTTGCAGGTCGGATAATAATAACCATCTGATCTTGTTTATTGTTTTGGATTGGATGTCCAAGATAATTTCATCAATTGTAAAGTGGGTCCACAAAAATCTGATTTTATTAATAATTCCTCAGCTGAAACAAATTGAAGAGAATCTGTCTGTGTGTTTTTTTTCTTTTGTGGCAAGGGAGTTGGTTCTTACTGTTGAGGAATGTTCATCTGTTAGGGTTCTTTTGTTCAAAGACATGTGGCCTTGTTCCTTTTATCGGCCAGGGGTTTTTGTCTTGCTCCTTGTAACATTGTTCAATTATTCCTGTACTCACCAAGATACCAATCAAGTCAGTTAAGGTGGTTTTATGGGCCCTATTGACTCACATGATTGAATCTATATCCCTAAGTTGAAGTAATCCACCACTTTATTACATATAAAATCTTTCTTTTGGCTGTTTTCAGCCCCACTAAGTTAATTATGCCTAAATTTGAAGAGTCAAATTTCATGTGAAATACACAACAAGACACTAATATTGATTACTGTCTTGATTATGATTAAATAGACTAACAACCATTAACATCACTGAAGTAATCCATCCCTTTCCTTTAATCTTTGATAACTTTGAAATGTTACTCAGCCTGGAATTGCTAATTAATTAGTTTGAAGCTCAAAATCCTTAGTTCTGTTTTTCGGTTTCTCCACCATTTTATTTATTCTCAAATTTTTGACAAAGATTACACTAATCAAGGACGATGTGAGACCACCCATCTTATCTAAAAGGGAGTCTTCGTTAGGTTAGGTAATGGATTCTTGTTTAATTTTCGCAAGCTTACTTATGACTTCCAACTCAACCAAAGTTGCACAAACAATTACTTCTTTGTTTACTACAAAAGCCATAGGGTCTATTGTAGGCCATATCGATGGATTTCTATTGGTCTTGGCTTTGGGGAGAGAGAGAGAGAGAGAGAGAGGGGTGACCCCATGAGTGACCCCTCCATCTTTGTTCCATGTAATAGGTTTCTTTAACATTTCTTCTTTGTTTACTAGAAAGCCCATGTGGTCTATTGTAGGCCATGTTGATGGATCTCTCCTTAGCCACTGTTGAGGACAAACTTAACATCTTCTCATTGGTTTTGGCTTAGGTTGGAAAGGGAGAAAGAGAAATGAGTGACCCCTCCCTCTTTGTTCTATGTAATGGGTTTCTTTGGAGAAAAGGGTCCTCCTAGCTAGACCCACCTCTCCCCTACTTTAAGTGACACAATATCTTTTAGACTGTTTTCTTTTTGGTGGCTTTCTTGAGCGTGTAATGAACATGACAACCCCACCAAGAAAATTTCAAAAACTCTATATGGTTTCTAAGTTTCATAAAATGTGCTCTGGTCGGCCATCATTATGTGGGAGAAAAATGCAAGCTTCCACCTAAGTTAAAGTAACTAAACTTACTAATCTTTATTCCTCCATCCATGTCAAAGCTAGCAACTCTCTGTACTTTTAAAAATCTTTAAACAGAAGGGCATGTATTCGTTGAGGAGGATGCCATGGTCGGCCATGATTCTTCTCATATTGAAAAGGATTCTTTGTTTTATGATTGACAGTGTGCTCTCATCATGTAAAGGCAAACATCAGGAGCTTATTTATACATGCATTTGGTATATGTCTATTCCTTTCTTTCACCTCCTCTTGTCATTGCTGACCTTGAAGTCCACAGTGGAGGGCTGACATGGAAAATCTAGACCATCCCATTCGATACACGACAACGATTCTTCGCCACGTGTCAAATGCATTTCCGACCCAATTTTTTTTTTTTTTAATACTTTCTAAGTGGAATAATTGGATCAGATGAGATTAATCAAATTAAAAATTGATGAGGAAGACTTGGCCTAATAACACTCATTTGATCATTGAAAAACTATAGAAGAATGGTTTCGTTCATTTTAATGGGTGGTTTCTGGTTTGGCTTACTTGAGAGGATCCTTGTGTAATGGCTAAAGTGGGCAACACGCATACATTTCTTACATTCTTTTATCATGTCCACACGGATGCACGATGGGTCAAATAGGTACCCACAAAGTACCCTTTTGTGCTTGCATGTTCTGAATCTCAGCCTTGTTTTGCTTTACTCTGGTCTTTCTATTTCCAGGGTGTCCACAATCCAAATTGCTAACCAGTACAGCAGCAGTCTGAGTCTTCCGTACCCAAAGTTTTTCATCATAGATAGACTAGTCCATTAATGGTGGGTGGTCATCTACTGCTGAAGCCTGAAGAGGGGGGAGCCTCAAGACTTAAGAGCTCAACTCTCAGCCTAATTCATTAATATATAATACCCTTTATTAAGCAAGTTGGATTAATTTGTTGATGGTGGTGAGCTGGTCCTTAGGCCCATCATTTGGTGTCAGCTGCTTGAATCTCGGCCACTGAAAACATGATGCATATTTTGGGTGGTTTAGATTCTAGGATTGGGCCCTAATGCAAAGAAAAAGGGGGAGCTAGTCAGCTAGCTTAGCCCAAGTACAAACAAAGAAACCTGAATACAAGGAGAGATTTGTTAAAATATGTCCCAGAAACAAACAGGGTTACTTCTATTTCACGAATAGTACCCAAGAAATATTTTAATATGCACAGATAATCAAAATTAATTTTCTCTCAGGTAAGAGTCATTATTTGGTGTAATAAAAAATCTTATTAATTTTAGATTTATCCACATTTTTAATAATCTATATCTGTATCTACATTGCTTATCAAATAATATCAAGTTCTTAGCTTATCATTCCTTGTACCAATCTAATCTTTGATTCTAATACTTTAAAAAAAGATCATTTTTAATTACGCAAAGACAAAAGTTTCTTCCCCACAGGCTGGGTTTAAGGGGATGGGCCTTGGCCCATCATGATCATCATTGTCATCATCATCATCTAAATCCTGTCTCAACTCTCACCTATATGGGGTTGGCTATATTAATCCTGTTTTGTCGTTATAGGTGCTTAAATTATTTCTTATTACTTTCATTTAAATCTTTTTTCATTTGCCCTTAGTTATTCTAGCCCCTTCAACTTGTAACTTGTAATAGATCACTTTTTCTAATGAGTGTTATAAATGGTCTTTTATGCACGTGATCAAACTATCTCAACCTATTGAAGTTACTTCTAGGTTCCTTTGAATGATTTCATTGAAGTCATAATTTGATAAATTTTGAACTGGTCCAAGTGGGAGATTCCTGTCAGATGCAATTCAAATTCAACCCCAAACTATTTAATCTGATCATCACAACATTTTGAGTTTTCTTAGGCCCAGTTTATACAGTTTGACCCAAAACTTGTATTTTATTGAATTGTTTCATATGAACAATAACTTTTCTTCATTGTTTTTTCTGTGAAATAAAAAGAAAAACATATTTCTCTTTGTTAAGTGGAAAGGGCTATTTTTCTGAAGCTTGCCACATGGAAAGGCAACAATGTGGGTTGAGCATAGTGGGCCCCTTTGATTTAGTCAGCTCAGCCACATGGATGAAGGAGCCCCCACTTCGGGGAATAGCCTCCAATTTCATGGAAAACTTCAGATCCTATGATTGAAATCAAGGGATGACAATCAACATAGCTGATGCTGAAAGAGAAAGCATGTATGGGCCTAAAAGGTCAGCCTATGTTATTCAGAAACCAGACTGCAGATTTTGCTGCCTTCAAATTGAAAAAAAAAAAAAAAACACAAAGGAATTTCTGAAGAAAATTGAGAGCAACTATCTTGCCTTGTAAGTCCTGTGCAATCAATAACGAGGGAGAGTGATAGTAAAAACGGAGTAGTAGTTTTCACTCAGAGGTACAAATCGCCATGATTGGCTTGTTGCAGGGAATCGTCTGTGCCACTCCTTGGGATATAAATTCTGAAAACGAAGATGTCTCAAGAAACTCGTCTAGAAGTTTCCAAGGCCTAGGCTACTATTGGGCCAGGCCTGGATCTGGTTTACCAAACCAAAACATTGTGATTGCTTAGAGTTAATCTTATTAGCCATTAGATAAGACTGGGCCTGAAGGCCCAACTTATAGTTATTTTAGGTATACATGTATGAAAATTTGACATTTTATTCAGGGGGGAAAATGACTTTTTTTTTCTTTAAAAATAAGGCTCAACTTTGATCGATTTTAATTTTTTTTTCTATTCTGTAGCAAAAATTTTCACAAAAAAAAATGTAGAAAACTTTTCAGCCCGAAATCTGGTGATTTTGATTTCTTGCACCTCAAAAGAAATGCAATTTGGATTCAAAAAGTCATTCTCCAACTCAAAATGTATACTCAGGATCAGGTCCTACTCTCCACCAACTCTCAAACAAAAGGACACCCTTATCAAACCAAGACCGACATAAGTACTGATGTGGGCCAACACCTTCTAGGAAAAATAGCCCATCAACTGGAACAAAAGGGCTGCCTCAAGAGGAGGTTATAGAACTGAAGTGACACCATGAAACCTGTGCCTTGATCCTTTGAATGTGCAAAATGCATAGCATATGAGGGCCCAAATTGGTTGTAATCTTTCAGACCCAAACCATAGATTTTCTTTTTGGCCCACAGTGAAAGTAATGGCAATAGGCATACTAGACAGCCCGTTTTGTCGCCTAACATTGTGGCCCAGGTCTACCTTGATCACTGCCAAATGGGTCTCTGTGGAACATGTTTAGGGTTGACGAATTATGGTTACCTTCAAATTCTATTTAGTCAGTAGAAAGAATGAAGTAACTGTAACAAAAAGAGAATAGTAACCTCTTGGCTCAGGTTAATGAAGTTTCAAAGTAATCCGAGAGTAAATTTTGGGTTAAAAAAATCCATTGAAATCTGTCATATGTGATCCCTTTCATTTTCATCACTCACTCACATGACATGAGTGATGAAAATGGTAGGATTCCCATGTTTATTCAGCATGATCGATATGGAATCGGATTTGCTCCTCACAGAGTATTCCTTAAACCAACCTTACAGAACATCATAAACGTGAATTGGGAACATCTCTCCATGAATGATAACACACGTTCCTAATGCATGGCTGTAAATGCTGTAAGATTGGTGTGAGGAGCACTCTGTGAGGAGCAAGTCCAATTTTGTATTGGTCATGCTGAGCAAATTCAGTTTGACCAATATCATTAGTCAAAAATTTGGATCATCATCGTCATCATTTGTTAAAAACATCTAATTTGATTGTACTGTTCACTTTCTATGTTCAACTGTGCTTGAAACTGGCCATGTTATATGGAAGTAGGTTAGTCCCTTGCCTTAAAAAGGGGAACTAGGTTTGTGGGTTTCCAACCAAAGGAAGAAAACGCAAGTTGCAACAACAGGAAAGAGAACAGTGGAGAAACAGTCCTTGTGCCTTGCCAAAATGTAGCTATTGACCATCAATCCTTCTGCATTTGCTGAGGTTTTCAACCTTAGATCCTTGAAAAAGAAAAGTGGGAAAAAGAAGGAAACCAAAAGGGAAAGAGACAAAAGATTTTCCTTTATTCTATAATTTTTTACGACTATTTTAATTTCCCTTTTCCTTTATTTGGTTCTAAGAAGCAAAGGAAAAGCAAACAAGCTAAGAAGAAAAAGGGGGAAGAAATAGTTTACTAGCTAGATGGAAGGACAAAATGCTAAGCATGTGTGCTATGTTTTGTTTTGGTTTTTTAGGCAGTTCAAGTTCCATTTCAAAAGAGAGAAAAAAAAACCTAGGTTCTTGTGTTGTTTCTCACATATAGCATTGAGTTTTGAACCAAGAGGTCCGAGACAAAGTTTTTTAGAGAGAGAGAGAGATGAGAAAAGCCCAATTTTAAGGAGGGGAGGGGTGAGATTCTAGGAACCCATCCATCAATCATGCATTAAATCATTTTCTTTTACTTCTTTTATTATAAGGACTCACGGGTTAACCCGGATGGGTCACTCATACCTGACCCTATTGGATTCGGGTTGGTCAACCTTAACAGGTCAGCTGTGGCCTATGAGTTAAGGTCGACCCATGCCTAACATGATGTGTGGTATTATTCTTGAAATATTAGTATATTTGATTTCATTTAGCTGGGTAGGGATCATAATCAGCATGGAGTGACTTCAGGTCAGGTTCGGGCTGACCCAAATCGAGGTTTAATGAATCAATTTATGAGATCTATAGAAATTCACATACAAGTTGTGTTTGTAATAGTAGATCACATAATGATTATAGTAAATGGAAGAGCTAGCTAACTTGGTAGAGAGGTTGATGGATTCTTATTTGCTTCCATTAAATAAGTATAAATATGAAATAATTAAGGTTGTGTTTGGTATTATTGTCATTTGTTCTTAATGGGCTGATCAATACAAATCCGCCAGACATGTTTTATCACATCATATAACGAGATTCATTTCAACTAAAAATTGCATGTGCCATTGCTGTTTATTTGTAAAGCCTCAAATTCTAAATGGGACTGAATAGTCCTCCACATGCCTTTTCTAGTACAGATGACTCTCTTATTTGATGTGATGACATATTTTTCTTATCAGTTTGTATTATTCAGTGTCACTGTTTCTAGAAGAAATAATAATGGTATCAAATACAACCTAAATTAAAAAAAAAATGAAATAATACAAATTAACTTGGAGGCTATGTTGATGACTCAAAAAATCAGGGCTTTTCTTTAGGCTCAGTTTGGAAGAGTACAAATGTAAATATGTAGAGTGCAAAATCCTATATTTTATATTATTTTATATGTATTTACACTATATATTTGCATTTGTACTCCTTCCAAACTGAGCCTTAAAGATTATAAGTTTTGTCTGATATGAGTCTTATGAGAACTGAGATAGATTTAGGGGCCGTTTGACAAATCTTTTTGGGAAGATCTTCTTGTAGCTTTGACGGTCAAAAGATGTATTGAACTTTTGCAATAAGATCTGAGCAGCCTGAAGCCCATTTGGTTAAGGTGTATCTAGAGCTTCCCAAAATCGCCTGTTTTGGGTTTATCACATCTTTTTGACATGTCAATTTTTGGCGATTAAATTTACTATGAATCAAACTGGAAAAGACCGAATCGCGGTTTGCTGAGCTTGTAAATAGCTGACAGACCGCATAAAAAAACACACCAAACAGGACATTAATTGAACACAATAGTTCACTGTAAAACAGTTAAAGCATTTTTACTAATCCAGATTGTAGAGAATTTCCAATGACCAATAGTAGAGATGGTCACTTGGCATCCCTCCTACTCTGTGATAATTGGTAAGGTCAGTGGACCTCGCATGATCCTGCTCTGTTCCCACCCTTGAAGTCCAATCAAATGTATTTTTATGCATTTACACTATATGTATATATATGTATATATATGCATTTACACTATATATTGTATGCAAAGATTTTGAGCTTTCAGACAAGACCATCCATCGTCTTTAGTGGTTAACAGGTTAAGACAGCATTACCTCAAGTTTTAGGGTTTGGGTTGAATTAATCTACACTACTTTGATCATGTGATGTCTGTTTTAATGTTTTTGAAAGGTTGTTGGGCTAACCGCCCGGTTCAATCATCAAACCCACTACCCAGGCAACTTTCTGGGTTGACTTCCGGGTTCAAAAAGACCTTAATAGCTAGACCTTCATTGATGAAATGCTACAGGTAAGCCCATAACTGCAAGAAAATTGTAGGTTAAACATTGGTGGCCGTTGAGGAATCAGAGTTCTTTCTAATGACACGTGGCATGGAAAAGCTGAATTCAAATGAGATAAGAATGGGCCGGACTTAGGCCAGACTAGAGAGTCGAGGTTTAGTAATTAAAGGTTTGGTTGGGCTGGGTCTGGACTGTACACCTACCTGCCGCTTGGCCCAATACAATTGGCATTTATTCAAGTTGGGTACCTGATTTCAATCTATAAGCATTGTTGGATGCTATACCAATATGACTTAAAAAGATTAGTTTCAGGCTTGGCTGTTTGGTTCAGATTTTCATGCTGGGCCGGGCCGGGCCTGGTTGAATTTTCTGATTTTCAGATTTTGTTCTTTACTGTCATGGAAAAGCGACAATGGCTTCCCTCTCAAGTGTTTTATGTTGCCAGCTGGCAAAACTTTCAAGTAAATTCGCTCTGACCGTTCCTATGAACTTTCGTCATTAGACGAGGTGAGGACTGATGGGATTGGAGATGCTTCTGGACCCAAAAACAATAGTGGCTTGGCCTTTGAAATCTGGAAGAGGGACTTCTCCTATACATTAGAAGTGGCTTTGGTGGACTTTGTTGCGGCAACTGAGAGTCATCCCAGAACGTTGGACTTATATGGAGATTGAAATTTTCGGTAAAATCAGTATCGGCATACAATGAGGAGTTCCGAGTAAATGGAGGTAGTTCCCCTGTCAATAGAATTCTTAACAATATATGGAGATTGAGAATCCCTCCAAATATTAAAAAAAAAGAATTTTTGTATTGGTTCATTAGTAACAAGTTGCTATCATCAAAGGTTTTAATATTGATGTTGTTTGCTTCCACTGTAGAGATGAGGAAGACACTAATCATATCTTTAAAATCTCTAATTACACTAAGCAGATTTGGTTGGCTTTGGAGCCTAACCTCCCTGATGGGCCGCGAAGGTCGAAGAGGGTACCCACGCGTAACTCAAAGTACATGGACTGAAATTGGGTCCATGCATACCCAGCCCATCACGTACGGCCCATGCAAGCCCATGTAGCGGCCCAGCAGAGCAGGAACCCAGAGAGTAGGATTCGGCCAACCACAAGAAGTGGTCAAGCAGTTAGTTGTTGAGGGTAGCTAGTCTCAAGCATGTTGTTAGCTGGTCTTAAGCATAAGATTGAGTTAAATAAGTTATTTATTATTTCTGTTAGGTTGTTAGTATGAGAAGGCCTTGGGATCGGCTAGGTAGTTAGAAAGCTAATCCCTTACTTTGAGGCTATCTCAATGGTAGGAAGTTAAGAAGTTAAGAAGTTTCTGTATTTAAAGACCACCTCACCACATGGTGAAGGCAGTCGAAAGTCAATAAACTTTTATGGTCTTATTCTCACCTTAAGAAGAATATCCTTTTTTTATCCTTCTAGCTTTGACTGGGACCTAACATTGGTATCAGAGCTAGGCTCCATGGCAACCAACAAAGAACGAGTTGAGAGTTTGGAAGTTGGGCTTGGAGGACTCCAAGCAAGTTTGAGTAGGCTCAAGTTAGGTGTTAATGACAAGTTACACCAGCTTGAGGCTTCTATTAGTAAGATGTCTGAAGTCTTGTTTGCACGGCAGGAACCATCTACGAGCCACGCTAATGAACACAGTGGACAGCCCTCCTACGGACAGTCCCGTGACAATACAGAAGGAGGACGACCCACGTTTTCCTCAAAGTTAGCCAAGCTCGAGTTTCCCAAGTATGCAGGTGATGACCCAACCGAATGGTTCGCTTGTGTTGATCAGTTCTTCGAATACCAACACATCGAGGATTCACAGAAAGTGTCACTAGCTTCCTTCCATTTGGAAGGAGAAGCAAACCAATGGTGGCAATGGCTTCGCCGGACCTATATCGAAGACGGGAAGGAGGTAACGTGGAAGATTTTTGTAGAAGAACTCTCGGCCCGTTTCGGCCCAACCGACTGTGAAGACTTCGATGAGTCGTTATCCAAAATACGACAAACGGGGTCTCTACGTGACTATCAGAAGGAGTTTGAACGATTGGGCAATAGGGTGCACAGATGGACTCAGAAGGCGCTTGTCGGTACGTTCATGGGAGGGCTCAAAACTGACACAACCGACGGGATTCGGATGGTCAAACCGAAATCCTTGAAGGACGCTATCAGCTTGGCCAGAATGAAGGATGAGCAGCTGCGTCGTCAGGAGAGGACTCTGCGTGTAGCTACCAGGACCGCCGGTGACTCTTTCCCGACAAAGACGAAGACCACCCCATCATTGAAACGTCTTTCTTGGACAGAGATGCAGCGGAGGCGTGCTCAAGGTTTGTGTTTTAACTGTGATGAGAGGTTTGGGCCCGGGCATAAATGCAATGGACCGCAACTGTTACTGCTCGACGGGAACTGCAGCGACGACGAACCAGAAGATGCCGAACAAAGCTTCACCGAATTGTGCAGGGAGCCGGAAATATCTCTACATGCTCTCACGGGTTGGTCGGCAGCTAGAACCATGCGCGTCACGGCCAAGGTAGGATCACACGAACTGATTGTTCTCATTGACAGTGGATCCACCCATAACTTCATCAACAATAAGATAGTCGGACTGCTGCACCTACCGGTAATACCTACCGAGCCGTTCAACGTCAAGGTAGCCAATGGCGAACCCCTTAAGTGACGAGGAAGATTTGAGAACGTGCATGTTCTTCTACAAGGTATTCCATTCACCTTGACACTTTATTCTTTACCACAAATTGGGTTGGATATGGTACTAGGAATCCATTGGCTAGACCAATTGGGAACTGTGGCATGTGATTGGAAGCGTATGACGGTGGAGTTTTCCTGGGCCAACCAACACCGGCTGTTGAAGGGGATCGACCACCAAACAATTCAGCTTGCCTCCTTCAGACAGATTACGAAGGGGATCAAACAGGAACACTCGTTATTTGCCGTCTGCCTCCAAGCAATCACAGAAGAAGTGTCTCCACAACTTAGCCCGGATATGCAACAACTATTGGCGGAATTCAGTGATCTCTACCAAGAACCAACACAACTGCCACCACGAAGAGAGAGAGACCACCGCATCACTCTCAAAGGAGGAACGGAACCTGTCAACATCAGCCGTACAGGTATGCCTATTTCCAAAAAGCTGCGATTGAAAAACAAGTACAAGATATGTTACAGTTGGGACACATCCGATCTAGCACAAGTCCATTTTCTTCCCCTGTCTTGCTAGTTAAGAAAAAAGATGGGACTTGGCGTTTTTGTATCGATTATCGGGCACTCAATGCCGTGACCATTAAGGATAGATTTCTTATCCCCACTGTTGACGATATGCTAGATGAACTGTATGGAGCTTCTTTTTTTACCAAACTTGATTTACGATCCGGATATCACTAGGTATGGATCCACCCACTGGACATTCATAAAACGGCATTTCAAACACACAATGGTCACTATGAATATTTGGTTATGCCTTTTGGCCTGTGTAATGCACCTTCCACATTTCAGGCTATTATGAATTCTGTCTTTCGACCCTATCTCCGTAAATTTGTGCTAGTTTTCTTTGATGATATTCTTATCTACAGTCCCAACTGGAACATGCATCTTGAACATGTTTGAATAGCTTTTGAGATTTTAAAGCATCACCAATTTTTTATCAAATTTAGTAAATGCATATTCGGTCAGTCAAAGGTGGAGTATCTGGGACACATTGTCACTTCCCACGGGGTCAAGGTAGACCAAGGGAAAATTGAGGCTATGCTTAAGTGGCCTCAACCCACTCATATTACTAACTTGTGAGCATTCTTAGGACTTACAGGGTATTACAGGAAGTTCGTCCGTAACTATGGGATCATCGCTCGACCCCTCACGAATCTTCTCAAGAAGGGTGAATTCAAATGGACCACCGAAGCGCAAGAAGCATTCACAGCCTTAAAAAAGGCAATGACCACTACTCCCACATTGGCAATGCCTAATTTTGAGGAGCCTTTTACCATTGAGTCGGATGCTTTCGGAGCAGGTATTGGAGCGGTATTGACACAACAGGGACGACCCATTGCATTCATGAGCCAAGCTCTAGGCGTCAACAAACAGAGTTGGTCCACATATGCCAAAGAAATGCTCGCCATTGTTCAGGCAATACGAACATGGCGACCTTACCTATTGGGCCACAAGTTTTACGTCCAGACCGATCAACGCAGCCTCAAGTATCTACTAGAGCAACGCATTGAAACACCCGAACAACAGAAATGGGTATCCAAACTGCTCGGGTATGACTATGAAATCATCTACAAGCCTGGACGAGAAAACTCTGCTGCAGATGCACTTTCGAGAATCTTGGGGAGTCTTAGCCTTAACACTCTTTATATGCCTCAAACATCTCTGTGGAACACCATCAAGAAAGATGCCAGCACCCACCCATACATGATCCGCATCAGCAAGCAAGCAATGGAGAATCCTGGAGCTCCCTACACATGGAAAAATGGGCTGGTATGTTATAAAAACCAGGTCGTGATTCCTCCTCAGTCCCCCCTCGTTTCTATACTCTTACAAGAGTTCCATGACTCCCCGTATGGTGGACATTCTGGTGTCCTACGCACATACAAGCGTATGGCACAACAATTCTATTGGCCCTCTATGTACAAAGATATTCAACAATATGTAGCTTCATGTGCCATTTGAAAAGAATAAAGCAGACACTCTATCCCCGGCAGGACTGCTACAGCCACTACTTGTTCCCTACCAAGTATGGGATGACATTACCATGGATTTTATAGAGGGACTACGACCCTCCAAAGGAAAAACCACTATTTTTGTGGTAGTAGACCGCCTCACTAAATCAGCTCATTTCTTGACCTTGCCACATCCCTATACGACAAAGGTAGTAGCTGAAAGGTTTGTAGAAGGAATTGTGAAGTTGCATGGGATGCCAAAGACGATAGTTAGTGACAAAGATCCTATATTCATCAGCCACTTTTGGAGGGAATTCTTTAAGATGTCTGGTACCAAATTGCAGATGAGCTCCGCCTACCATCCCTAGACTGTTGGATAGTCAGAAGTGGTCAACCGTTGTCTAGAGCAGTATCTTCGTTGCTTTGTTTTTCAGCAACCTCGGAAGTGGAGCTCCTTCCTTCCATGGGCAGAATTCTGGTATAACACCACCTATCATTCCTCTATCGGAATGACGCCCTTTCAAGCACTATATGGAAGACCACCACCTCGTATTCCAAATTACCAAGGTGGAACATCCCCAGTAGAAGAGGTAGATCAAGCCATGCTCTCTCGCAATGCCATTTTGCAACAACTCAAAGTAAACCTACATGCGGCCATTAACCGCATGACCCAAATGGCCAACGTTAAAAGAAGAGACATCGAATTCCAAGTGGGTGATCTGGTTTTCCTCAAGCTCCACCCATACCGACAACAAACGGTTCATAGGCGGGCCTATCACAAACTGGCCAGTCACTATTATGGGCCATACAAAGTGGAGGAACGAATAGGCAAAGTGGCCTATAGACTGCAACTTCTTGAGGGCTCGCGCATCCATCCAGTTTTCCACGTCTCCCTACTCAAAAGACAGGTGGGCGACACCACTACCACAAGCACCGAATTACCACCCATAAATGAGGAAGGGGAACTCATCACTGAACCAGCCGCTATTTTGGATAACCGCTGGGTGAAGAAAGGATCCACCTTCGTGGAGGAGAGCCTCGTCCAATGGAAGAACCTTCCTAGTGAAGATGCCACATGGGAGACTTCCCAAGAGTTGCGCGAGAAGTACATAAATCTGGACCTTGAGGACAAGGTCCATCTTCAGGATGGGGGCAATGATGGGCCGCGAAGGTCGAAGAGGGTACCCATGCGTAACCCAAAAGTACGTGGACTGAAATTGGGTCCATGCATACCCAGCCCATCACGTACGACCCATGCAAGCCCATGTAGCGGCTCAACAGAGCAGGAACCCAGAGAGCAGGATTTGGCCAACCACAAGAAGCGGTCAAGCAGTTAGTTGTTGAGGGTAGCTAGTCTCAAGCATGTTGTTAGCAGTTAGCTGGTCTTAAGCATAAGATTGAGTCAAATAAGTTATTTATTATTTCTGTTAAGTTGTTAGTATGAGAAGGCCTTGGGATCGGCTAGGTAGTTAGAGAGATAATCCCTTACTTTGAGGTTATCTCAGTGGTAGGAAGTTAAGAAGTTTCTGTATTTAAAGACCACCTCACCACATGGTGAAGGCAATCGAAAGTCAATAAACTTTTATGGTCTTATTCTCACCTTAAGAAGAATACCCTTTTTTTATCCTTCTAAATTTGACTGGGACCTAACACTCCCTGGGCCGAATGATGATTCTTTCGAGCTTGGCTTCAGCCAGTGCAAGTCCGTGTTAACACAGTTTGAACAGTCTCCTGCAATTTTGCATTGGGAATGTCTTTCCATGAAATAAAGCACATAATTTTGAACATATTCCCAATTAATGCAAGATTGTGAAGGCTGTTCAAACAAGCTTTGCACTGACTGAAGCTGAACTCTCGATTCTTCCAGGAGCCTGCAAGGGGTGGTGGAGGGGAGTCATGGCCCCCGTATGCCTAAAAATTCTCCACATCCCTATTGATGTTTCACTTATACAGTTATACATTGATTCCTCACCCTTGTTTCATTAACTTTTGCCCCCCCAATCTATGTTGGATTCTTCTGTTATGGATTGATGGATTCGGATTTATGGGGTACTGGGGTTAATAGCTTAATTCATGATCCTTTTGTTGTTAAAGAGAAATGTGCAATTTTTCTGTTGGTTCATTTGGAAAAACAGGAATGATAAGCTTTTTAACAACAAATCTGTTCATCTCCCTATTCTCCTTGATAAGGTACTTCATTATTTCTTGAAGATTAACGGATTTTGCTAATACACTTTAAAGTTTGGAATCCAATCATTTGGGTTAATTCGAGGGTTGGGTCTATCAAGATCAATTTTGATGCCTCCTGTAACTTTGAGGGGGGTTGTACTCCATTGCTTGTATTGCTAAGGATCATCTTGGTGTGGTCCTTGACATCTTAAAGCTTAGTGTGTTGGTCTCTCTACTATTAATTTAGCTGAAATTTGGACTGCTTAGAAAATTCTCAACATTGTCATCAATTTTAAAGACTACCACGTTATCCTTGAAGGAGACTCGAAGGTCATCATTGATTGCCTAAGGAACTGGTCCACCTTGGAGATTGAAGAATATCATTGAGGAATGCCATATGCTTGTTTGAATGTAGGTATCACTTTTCGCTAGGGGTGGCAACGAGCCGAGCTTTTCATGAGCTGCTCGAGTTCGGCTCGGCTCGTGTGGCTTGCGAGCTAGATCGAATATATATATATATATATAATAAAAATATTATAATTATTATAATTCTTAATTTTTTAAATTTAATATAAATTTTTTTATAAAATATTTTTTCTCAAAATCGAGCTCGAGCCGAGCCAAGCTCAAGCTTATGAACTTCTGACTTGAGCCGCACTCGAGCTCAAGGTTCTGGCTCGAACCGAGATCGAGCTTGAGCTCGAGCCTTGTAGAATAGTCTCGAGCCGAGCTCAAGCCTGGTACTATTCAACTCGGCTTGGCTCGAATCCACCCCTACTTTTCGCCTTGTGTATCATGAAGCTAACCAAGCTGCTGATTGGCTAGCTCGTAATGATCTTTTTGGAGGTCAAGTTAGTATGGATTGTTTTCCATGGTCTCTAAATTTTATCTATTTTTATGATGTTTGGGGAAGTGCTATCCTCATCTTGTGTACCTACGTCAGATCTATAAAAAAAAAATGTTGGACTTAAACTCTTCGTCTCTGAGAGGATGAAAGTTGTTCTGATGGGTTTTCTTCTTATTTTTGAGAAAAGTTTTGATCATGGTTTTCAAAATTAGACCGGACTGAAAAAACCAAGAACCAATCACTTGGCCAATTCTGTTTTCCCCAAAACCATTGATTTTGGTCAATGAACCACTGAATCGGGCAATTAATCGTTCAAACGGTTTTGACCATTTTTTATTTTTCTGATTTTTTTTTATTTTTCTGTCAGAACGGGCCAAGTATTTAGTTTGAACGGTTGGACCATTCAACCCAGTAACCGGACCCCTGACTGGTTCGGTCACCGGGTCGATTTTAAAAACCATGGTTTTGATGGTTTCTCTTCTTGTACCATTACTGCCAAAACTGGTTTGATATATAAACTGAGAGACAACATTCAATTCAAAGCAATTAGAAGGTGTCTCTATCTAGATCTCACTTTATACGTTTTTTGTTTTTTTATGAAAAAGATAAAATATTAATTCTTAAAAGTAAAAAAACAAGCATACAAGGCATATACATCAAAGAATAGTAGCACACTGCTCTGCTTCTCAAGCCACAAAGGCTGGACAAACCCCCCAAAAGGGCCTAGACCCAAACAACCCACAGGACGGGTTAGGCACTCAAGGCCCCATCTGAATAACAAAACAAGCCCGTACACAAGAGGCTCCAATTGGTACTTTGGGTTCCTCAAATAATAGGCTTAGCAACCACCACGTCATAAAATTTCTTGAGCTGCCTTAATCTTCTACACCTTGGAGGATAGTCCAAGCTAGGCTGTCAATGGACCAGATATTGGTCCAATCTGATCCAGTCCATTACAAGTTTATTACAGATGGACCAGATCCAATTCAATTCAATGAATATCTTGGATCACTCTAGACTGGTCCAATTGAATGTTTGGGCCATTCAAATTGTTCAAATTGATTTTAATTTAGATTGGGTCTAACCCAAACTTGATTCTTTGATACCCATACTTTTATCTTATCTCAATGGATCAGATATTGATTCAATCTGATCCAATCCAATATAAATTTATTTCAAATAGATCAGATGATTCAAATCCAATCCAATAAATACTTTGGACCATTAAATTTGGACTAGTCCAATTAAATGTCTTATTGTTTAAATTGATTTTTGATTCAGATGGATCCAATCCAAACCCAGTCCACTGACACCCGTAGTCCAAGCTGTCAAAGGAACATCCGGAACAGAAACCGTCCAGATCCGACTCAGACTCCAAACTGAAGAAATGATCCAACAATGGAGCAGAGACAGTATATACACTTCTTTTTTCCTTAGCTCTACATTACTCACGAACTTGGTCCTCCTGACCATCTGCGAAGGTCACCCTAAGAAACTTGCCAAAAGCCATAGGGTAGGTAGTCTTGTATATGAATTTGGACTCTCAATTTACAAGTATAGATTGCCCAATTTTTTCTTTGATTTTTCTTATAAGTAAATGGTTGTTTAATACTTAATAGTTATAAATTTAACCTTGTGCATGCAGGCCTCTGATATATTTATTTATTTTTATCTTTCATTCGGGTTTGCATTTGGAAATTTTAAAAATTCCATAAAAATTTGTCCAATTATCTCTATTTTAGGTTCTGCTTGTTTCAACATAAAAATAAGATTAATGGCCTAAAATGTTTTTTCTCGGAGATTTTCATTTTTACTATATAGAAGCAATGCAGGCGGGCTCATTTTTCAATTAGAATACTGGAAAAAAGAAGAAATAATAATGCTTAATCTATTTAATTTATGAAGGGTGTTTGCCTGTTTGATGAACAATAATAATGCTTTTCTAGTTTCTATTATGTAATCCATTTACTTGAGAATTAAAATTAGGGTTCGACTATAATATCGGAAAAATTTACAGCCAATCGACCAGTATCATACAAAGAGGTTACGAATCAAGTGATATTCATCAAAATTCACGGGGTGCTTTGATTGGTCAGAGATCTTCCATTACCATGTCTTTCCACTTCCATGCATGAAACAGTGCAATTATAGATCTTTCTTTCTACTAACAACAAATTTAGAATTGATGTACATAAATCATGATTGAGTTGTTTGGTTATCGGCTGCTATACTTGTTACTCCTTTCTCGGCGTTTCATAACTTTCAGCGCCATTTGCAGAGATCTCTAGGGTACCCTCTCCTGGTGCTCAGTATTACTTCTTTATTGGTCAACACTTTGATTTTTCTATTGGTGCTTTGATCTGGTTATCTCTTCTCTTGCTTGTTATTTATATTGCCATGTAATCTGAGCGTTTCATAGAATGAAAATTCATGAAAAATAAGACAATTACCATCATGTATGTACAGGTAAAAGACCTGACTGACTCTCTTCAAGTAGCTAAATGCCTCATCATCTGATTCTGATTAGTGATTCATCTTGAGGGAATTAATAAGAAAGTGCATTATTGTAAGAAATTTTAACTTAGGTAATTGGTTAAAATGCCCAACAATAAAATATATGCCTCAGACATGGTTCAAAATCTGATACATATATATTTATTATTATATCATATGATATGTATCAGTTTTCAGGGTCCTCGAAATGTTAAATATTGAGACTTTGGACCTTTATTATTAATAAGTTTGAACCTTAATATCCTTTGCAACTTGTAACAAAACCTAGCAATCTTCAGAAAGTAGGAATTTTCTTAATTTAGTAAGGCATCAGGTGATCTCTTTCAAACTCTTGTGTTAAGAGATCTTTTTTTCTTTCCACTAACAACAAATTTAATTAGAATGCCTATATACCATGACTGAGCTAATAAAAGCTCTCATTTCTATCTAAAGGACAAAAGATAAATCTATGATGCAGAAAAGATACGGTATGGAAAGAGTTTTGACCAATCAAAACCCACCCATAAATTTTGATAAAAAAAAAACCCCTTATTTGCTACCATGTTTATGATTCCATTTTATTGGTCAATTGTTTTTCAGATTTTCCGTATTAAATTTTTAGCGCTTGTTCGGTATTAAGTAAGTTTCTATAAAACGTGGATCGTTTCAATCCATTGGGTTCCACTAGCATGGTTGAAACCACACCACACTCTTTCATTGCATGGCATGGATTCTTTATTAGTAAAGTTTTCGATAAAATACTTTAATCATTTATTGTAGGAACTTATAAAAATGATTGCATCTACTATGGCATGGATGTTCAATCCATGTTATCTATGGTGTGTACTGAACTGATTTACACCCTCAAATCAATGTATACAAAACCATGATCATTGAGACGATAGTCTTAAATAGGTCAACAGCTCCACAGGAGAGACAGACGTTGTGGCAAATATCTATACAAGGAGGGGACGTTATGCATAGCCTCTAGGAGTTCTGCTCTATTCAAATTGTACAATCCACTTCACAAATTCGAAGTTGGGCTCAAGTGTTAAAACTAAAAAGATCCTCGGCAATTGTGTATCATTTATTTACAATATTTGAATTTGCTTCTATTTTATTTCAGTTAGCATCTTTTATTTTCAACAATCACCAAGTGTGGGTAATTAACATGATTTGATTCCCATTAGAAGCAGTCAAATAATGTTTGATCGTGTAATTAGTGATACTCACAAATGGATTAACAAAAGCATAGAGATTAGAGATTTGATTTAGCTAGTCGGATAAAATGCCCATGCATGCCTCTTGTAAATTTGTGACAAAACCTAACAATCTCAAATGGAAGTGAACGTTTCATTCTTCATGGCCTCGATATAGAGTTTGAGTTTTCACACAAGATGCAGTATATTAGATAATATAAATTAGACATGCTTTAATTTTTCTTTTTTTAGGGTTTTGGGTGCAGTTTCCTGAGAGATACATAAAATCCAACTCTTTGCTTCAAATGGGAGAGACAGTTCTTGGCTTTTCTGGGTGGAAAGGTAGAAAAATTAGTGGGCTCCCACCGTACTTACTTGATGTAAAGAGATAAGTGACCCTAAAACATTTTCAATTTACTTTCAGTGTAAACCCTATTTCACAAGATTTAAGTAGTCATCAAGGTTTGAAATTTCGTCAATGCATTGGAGTATCGCATTGGTCCTATCCCGATGTGCTTAATATTAAGTATTTTATGTTTTAATTTTAATATATTTTCAAGGGTCCAGCCTTGCTAAAACCTGTCCCCTGTAAAATGCAAAATAAATAAAAAACTAAAAAAAAAGGAAGCCTGAGGTGAGTTCGATGGTGGAAGTAGTAGATTGATTCCTTCATACTTTGGACTTAGAATTAATTTCCCAAGCCAATTCTTATCTGTGTGCAGTGTTGCTTATTGGGTATGCTGATAAGCTTGAGTCCGGATCTCCTGTCCACGTTTATCCTAATCACACATAAAGAAAATCTCATCCTCTACTCTGCATAGTATTATGCAAGGGTAGATGTTTCTAATTCACGGGGTAGTGTATTGTGGGTAGGAGATCCGCCTCGATAAGCTCATCAATATTAATTACATGTGGCAAGCAATGCCGCGTGAGGTCCATAATTTCGAAGTAGGGTTTTGTGTGGAACAATCACGTTACAAGCTGCAGTGTCGTTGCCTGACAATAGTTGAATTCCAACTTCAATTCTCATATCTTAGTAAACCCTGAATCTGAATCTGGATCTGAGGATTTCTTTTTCAAACCTCTACTTAGTAATTAACAGAGACAGGTTAACAGTTATAACTTCCTCATCCCACAGTTGAAACGGTTGTATTTTCTGCAAAGTTTACCATTTGTAGACCATTGTTTTAAGGAACTAATATTACTACAACCTGGAGCTAAGAATGTAATTAAATGTTTGCTTTTATAAACAAAGGGGCTCTGATAAAGTTGGAGAATCCCTTCTTTATGTCCTCACTCTAGGCCTTTCTTCTTTCATTAATTCCATTTCTTACATTACACAATTAATAAGAAGGTTATTCTTTTGCTCATTTGATATATTTTATTTATGATTTTTGTCTCTGTTATTTGATGATTTTGGGAGTAGCAAATTAGTCCAGAACGTGGTTTTATTAAGCACTGTAATTCTTCATGCATGGGCCTAATTTGTCAAATTTGAGGGAAGAACACAGCAAATACTTGCTGGGAGCATTAAGGAGATTGTTCCTTAAACAATAAAATAGATCCATCATCTTTTAATCAAAACCCGGATGGATTGAGCAGAAGGGAGAGGTCTCTGAATCTTCTATCCCAGTTATCAGTACTATGTACTGTGCTTAAAAATCTCACTGCATTCAATTCTCACCCAGGAGAGCTCGATCGAAAACTCCTATATAAAGGCTTCAGTTGGGAGGGATTGAGTTGAGACCATTTCATGATCTGATCAAACTTCTGTATCCTTTGCTTCTGTTTTTTCTTTCATTCTCCATCCCATTACATACATCACCATGCTGAACCCAGAGACGTCCTCTTGTTCCAGCAATCACTTGGAAATTCCTCAAACCAAACGCTGGGCTTATAAATGTTTCTACTGTGGAGCGACGTTTCTGAATCCTCATGCACGGTTCAAGCATGAGAGTCGTGCTCATCAGCGGGAACTCAGCAATCCATACCTTGCCATTCGCAGGGCTAAGAGGCAGTTCGTCGCCCGATGGCGTTGCTCCATTGCAGATGAAGATGATTGCCCGCCGCTGAGTTCAACAACTTCAACAAAACACAGAAGTAAAGCAAGGGTTTCGCCATTCAATGAGGGCCAGGGTGATGAAGTCAACTCAGTTCTGGATTTGACATTACATCTCTAATTAACTAGAACAAGGAATCTCTCTCTCTCTCTCTCTCTCATCCTCATCTATTTCTGTGATAACCATATAGATTCTCGATTCATGGACTCCACATGAGATCGTAATCAAGTTTTGCAGGTTAATTCCATTAATGGTGGATGTTTGTGCTTACATCTCTAGATAGTAGATACTAAATAAACTGCTGGGCACGAATTGAATGCTCCACAAAGGAAAAGGAAACTGACCATCTTTCTACTGTACAGTTTCATGGTTCATTTTGAAGATCTTAACAGTTTTATGGTTCACAATGTAGTGTAGAACCCCACCTAAAAATTTTTCAAGAGTTCTGATTTGTGCTGCTCAAGATTTCTAAAAACTGATCCCATGAATGTTTCTTATTTCTGATTTTTTATTCATTTTCTCTTTTAATCTTCTTTCTTGGTTTTTGGTTTCATCTTATATTGTCTGATAAGCTGGACAAAAGCAGTCTATGCCTTAACTGATTTTTATTTCCATTAAATAATTATGTAAACAACATCAGACATTTAAAGAAAACTGAGGTTCTCTTCTGGTAATTCTGACAGAAGCATATAAATTTGATATCGTTTAGATATGAATTGGGAATCTATATGAAAGTGAAGCAGAATATGGACTTATGTTATCCAATTCAATAAGGTTTATTTCTCTTGTAAAAATGGCTAAAATAGAATGGTATATTGAGTCTTGCCAGGAGAAGCCTAGTATTCACAATATATGGATATGGCATTAAACAGAATAGAATGGAGAAAGAGGATTCATGAGCCAACCCCATATAGTTAATTGGGGTAAGGCTCGGAGGACAATGATGATGATGACATATTCTACATTCACCAGTACTAGAATATGTAGGCTTATTAACACACAACCTGCATCATATATAAAAATAACAGAAGGGGAGAGAAAACAAAATACAATATGCTTCAAAAAGATGAACTTTATTAGAACATATAACATAGAGATGTAGTTTATTGTGAAGAATCTCAGCATCCATAGAGAACACTTGTTTCCCCTAATTGTCTTCAACCCTGCACATCCAGCTTATACCCTGATGGATGCGTTGGCCTTTATCCCTTTGAGCTAGTGTGCTCTCTTGTTGTTTCTTGTTTTGGATATTCAGAATGTCGACCTCATTCTCCAGCATTGGACTTAGTACCAGTCTAGTCATCTGGGCATTTTTCATATATAGTATGAAACTCTCATGCTTTTGGTAATTACGCATCAAGCAAATCAAATATTAAGATAAGCACTACATTAGAAGTAGATTTCAAAGCAATGTTTTTCTTGCTATTAGAAAAATATATTTGGGAGTTTCAGATGCAGGAAAATAGCTTTTTTTAATTAAAGACAATAATACATCATTATCTAAATTTAATTAGTATTAGATTTAATTGATATTATTGCCTATGTGAAACTGTCCAATGAAGCATGGCTATTGCTACTACTGTTTGTTTCTTTTTTAACACAGGAAGATATCATAAAACTTCCTGAAATGTAAAATTCAAATTCTACTGTTCCTTTGACACAGTCTTAACAATTAAACACTAAGACAAGATTAAGGTTTTGGGAGAAGAGGATTTCGAAGTTCAAAAGGAGAGCCAGAAATGAAGTTTGATCCACACTTGTCCTCAACCATCATATTCGGCTAGTACTGATATGCATGCATATTAATGTTCTAACTCCTAACAACCCATTTAGAAAAGGGAAGAATATCTTATTGGAGTCTTTCAAAGAGGAGCCATGCATCCTCCATCTATCTGTGAGAACTCTGCGAGATGAAGCTATGCATATCAATATAATCCTAACTCCTAAGAACTATCAACTATATATAATTTTCATGTTGGTTACGTTTTGATGATTAGGGTAAGATGTTCATAGATTAACGGTAATGGTTATTAGAATGTGCTAACCGATTGAGCTAAAGATTTCTTGGTTGTGTTTGGATAAGCTTCAGAATTTTTGCTTTTAAAGCCGAAAAGCGCAATGCCCTAATTTTAGGCATTGCGCTTCATGGCTTAAATGTGTCGTCTTAAAAACAACTCTTATCAAACACCCAAAAACACTTTTTGGCTCAACCTTATTTTTCACAGCCTCAATCTCAAAAGCAAAAGGTTATCCAAAAAAATCCTAAACAACCTTTTCATGTAGAAAGACAAACTATATATTTTAATTGAAAAATATATAGCTGTGGATTGAGGCTTCATATCCCTCCATTTTTCAACCAATCCAGTTCATACTGGAGTGACTGATGTAACTGTTTCTGGTCACGTACCATTTTTTGTGATGTATAAATTTTTTTTGGCTAAGTACCTCGTTATTTGACCCGGTGGTGACGTGCCATGGTGATGAGCTATTTGGTGGCGAACTCCCTGGTGGAGAACTGCCTGGTGGCAAGCACGCTGGTGGAGAGCTACTTGGTGACGAACTGCTTGGTGGCGAACTCCCTTGTGGAGAACTGCCCGGTGGCGAGCTCCCTGGTGGCGAACTGCTTGGTGGTGAGCTCCCTGGTGAAGAACTGCCTGGTGGCGAGCTCCCTGGTGGAGAGATACTTGGTGGCGAACTGCCTGGTGACGAGCTCCCTGGTGGCGAACTGCCTGGTGGCGATCTCCCTGGTGGCGAACTGCCTGGTGACGATCTCCCTGGTGGAGAGCTACTTGGTGGCGAACTGCCTGGTGGCAAGCTCCCTGGTGGCGAACTGCCTGGTGGCAAGCTCCCTGGTGGCGAACTGTCTGGTGGCGAACTCCCTGGTGGTGAGCTCCCTGGTGGACTCGTCATTTGACCTGCTCCTAGGCGGCCTGCAACTCAGAGGATGGTGGAACTCTTTGGTGCAGCGCAACCCGACTACCCTCTGCGTGAGGTGATTTCCTCTCCTTTGTAGGCGGCGGGAGCTGAGGGACCTGCGAGAACTGAATCAAAGGACCCGGGGGTATTTTCCCGGCGGGGACTCTCCGATGCCTAAGTTAGCATTCTGATTACAGAGAGCTTGGAGAGAAATGAGAGAGCTAGAGAGTAGGGGTTACCATCCTTTTTTCCCTCTCCTTGGCTTTGGGGGTCGGAGTCCTTATATAGTGGTGTCCTCGCGGGTTAGGTGGGTGAAAAGCCTTCAAACGGTAAGACTCGTCATATCCCATCAGAACCGGGGTACGGTGTTGAACTCCTCGAGGTTGTCAAGTTGGCGCTTGTGTCAGGCGGCCAGGTCGGCGCCTGTGCCAGGTTGTCAGGTCGGCGCCTGTGTCAGTTAGCGGGTCGGTGTCTGGGCCAGGTTGTCAAGTCGGCACCTGTGTTAGTCGGCGGGTCGATGTCTTGGCCAGGTTGTCAAACAGGAGATCTTCCTGTGATACGCCAAACTACTCTTTTGTACTGAGCTACCCTACAAGTGGCGAGCTGCCCGGGGGAGCTATGCCGAGCTGCTTGTGGCGAGCTTTGTCGAGCTGCCTGGCTCCTTGGTGGTGAGCTCCTTGGAGAACTGTCTAGCTCCTTGGCGAGCTCTTTGGTGAGCTACCGAGCTCCTTGGCGAGCTCCTTGGTGAGCTACCAAGCTCGCGGGGTATGCCCTTAGGGTTCATCGGTGGGCATCTTATGGGTTGCCAGGTCGGCCAGATCAGATCATGTGTCGGGCTGATCCAAGTCGGCCAGGTCGGTGCCCCGGCGGGACACCAACTTGGTAAGTTGTTGCCTGGGTGTCACCTAGTTGTCACGAGGTGCCACGTGTCACAATTTCACTGGTGGGCCAAATCTGCCCTCATCATTTGCCCCCCACTCCCGAGCTGAGTGTAACTCAGTGAAGGGAGTAGATTTCTTTTGGCCCGTAAGTCGACGAGCTAGTAACTGCTGATCCAATTCCTTAGGCTTTGGGAGCTGCTTGTATGTGGCAAGTTGCTAGTAAGGCGAGGGGGTCTCCGCCAGTTCAGTAGTGTAGCCCTTAGGCTCTGGGGCAACTTATAGTTCACTTTTGCTAATTTTGCTCCTGCTGAGGAAGCGACTGGATATTTAGCAATAGTGTGGCCCGTAGGCTTTGGGAGTGACTCGTAGTCTACTCTTTTTTTACTTTGCCCGTGCCGGAGAGGCGAACGGGTCTTAAGCAGTAATGTGGCCCGTAGGCTTTGGGAGTGACTCGTAGTCTACTCTTTTTTGACTTTGCCCATGCCGGAGAGGCGACCGGGTCTTAAGCAATAATGTGGCCGGTAGGCATTGCCTGTGAGGTGTCGAGCTATGATTGTGCTACATCAGCTTCGTAATGCCGGTCACCCACTCCTACAAGAAGCTACTAGGAGCTCGACCTTCAGGGGTAGCACTACTAAATTTAGGTCGCCAGCTCACACAGGAGCCTTGGAAGGCTCGACCGGTAAGGGCGCCTATGTAGTCTGTTGGCCACCAACTCCTATGGAAGCCATGAAGAGCTCATCTTTGTAGGGGGGACCTTGCGGAGAGGACTGATGAGACATTATTTGAATTGAAAGTAAGGTTGGTAGAGCTACTTAGTCTGTTAGGTCCCTGCACAGTCTTTGAGTTCATAAAAAATGTAAATTATAAAGCGATAGCTTCAATTTCTAAAAAGTGAGGACTTAGCTTTGGTAAGATGAAAATTTAGCTTTTGTAGATTGAGAACTTTGCTTTTTTGTAGTGTTCCCACAGACGGCGCCAATTGATGTAACCGTTTCTGGTCACGTACCATTTTTTGTGATGTATAATTTTTTTTGGCTAAGTACCTCGTTATTTGACCCGGTGGTGACGTGCCTTGGTGGTGAGCTACTTGGTGGCGAACTCCCTGGTGGAGAATGGCCTGGTGACGAGCTCGCTAGTGGAGAGCTACTTGGTGATGAACTGCTTGGTGGCGAACTCCCTGGTGGAGAACTGCCCGGTGGCGAGCTGCTTGGTGGTGAGCTCCCTGGTGGCGAAATGCCTAGTGGCAAGCTCCCTGGTGGAAAGCTACTTGGTGGCGAACTGCCTGGTGGCGAGCTCCCTGGTGGAGAGCTACTTGGTGGGGAACTGCCAGGTGGCGAACTTCCTGGTGGTGAGCTCCCTGGTGGGGAACTACCTGGTGACGAACTGCCTGGTGGTGAACTCCCTGGTGGCGAACTCCCTGGTGGACTCGTCATTTGACCTGCTCTTAGGCGGCTTGCAACTCAGAGGATGGTGGAGCTCCCTGGTGCAGCGCAACCCGACTACCCTCTACGTGAGGTGATTTCCTCTCCTTTGTAGGTGGCGGGAGCTGAGGGACCTGCGAGAACTGAATCAGAGGACCCGGGGGTATTTTCCCGACGGGGACTCTCCGATGCCTAATTTAGCATTCTGATTACAGAGAGCTTGGAGAGAAATGAGAGAGCTAGAGAGCAGGGGTTACCATCCTTTTTTCCCTCTCCTTGGCTTTGGGGGTCGGAGTCCTTATATAGTGGTGTCCTCGCGGGTTAGGTGGGTGAAAAGCCTTCAAACAGTAAGACTCGTCGTATCCCGTCAGAACCGGGGTACGGTGGTGAACTCCTTGAGGTTGTCATGCTGGCGCTTGTGCCAGGCGGCCAGGTCGGCGCCAGTGTTACTCGGCGGGTCGGTGTCTGGGCCAGGTTGTCAAGTCGGCGCCTGTGTCAGTCGGCGGGTCGGTTTCTGCGCCAGTTGTCAGGCAGGAGATCTTCTTGCGATACGCCAAACTACTCTTCTGTACCGAGCTACCCTACAAGTGGCGAGCTGCCCGGGGGAGCTATGCTGAGCTCCTTGGGCTATGCCAAGCTGCTTGTGGCGAGCTTTGCCGAGCTGCCTAGTTCCTTGGTGGCGAGCTCCTTGGAGAGGTGTCTAGCTCCTTGGCGAGCTCTTTGGTGAGCTACCGAGCTCGCGGGGTATGCCGTTATGGTTCATCGGTGGGCATCTTATGGGTTGCCAGGTCGGCCAGGTCGGATCAGGTGTCAGGCTGATCCAGGTCGGCCAGGTCGCGCAGGCCGCGCTAGGCCGGCCAGGTCGGTTCCCCGGCGGGACACGGACTTAGTAAGTTGTTGCCTGGGTGTCGCCTCGTTGTCACAAGGTGCCACGTGTCACAATTTCACTAGAGGGCCAAATATGCCCTCATCATACACCATTCCCCATTCCTGGAAAATTTTATTGATACTGTATTTAAAAAATTTAATGACAAATCATAAATTTATACTTTCATAGAGAGCCATTTAGAATAGACTACTTCTTTCTTAAACTTGTTTCAGATTATGTCATTCACAGTTCCATAGGAGTGGGGACATCAAAAATTTTTATTAATATCCAAAAAAGAATTGTATAGGAGTGGGGACGTAAAAACCTGTTATGGCCCCGAGCGTAGGATCGCGTCCCGGGTCGCTCCACCGCAGGAACCTTAGATCTTTCCTTGCCCTTGGCCTTGCGTACAGGCCCTATTTTGACTATCTCGTGGGTGATTTGTCCAAGAGACCACCCGAACTCTCCTAATGGGTGATTTGTCCAAGAGATCACCCAAACTCTCCTCACTCTCTTTCTTGACTGCGAAAAACTGATTCCTTTATTTCAATTCGTAGCTCCTTAAATAGGAGATTACAAAAGGAAATTCTTAATTAAACTCAAACTCCTAATTACCAACTCCTAATGGTAACTCTTACTTAAGATAAGATAAAGATAAGGGATATGATAAGCTGGCGGCGAGTTGGCTTGACGTGTCCAGATAAGGGTGGGCCCACCCTTATGAGCTATCATGTGGGCCCCGCTCTGCTGCTACTACCGTGTGCGTGCGCGCGGCTCGTGGTGCCGCTACCGCGCGGTGCGTGCGCACAGTGCTGCTGCCACGCAGTGCGTGCGCGCGGCTCACGGTGTCGGGTGTGTGCGCGGTGCGTGCTGCCGTGTAGTGTGTGCGATGCGCGCTGCTGCCTGGCGGTGCGTGCTGCGCACCCTGATGCCACTGTCGTGCGGTGTCGGGCCTATGCGCGGGCATGCTGCCGTGCGGTGCGTGCTACTGCCTGGCGGTGCGTGCTACACGCTATTGGCAGTGCGTGCTACCGTGCGGTGCCGGGCCTGTGCATGGGCATGCTGCCGTGCGGTGCGCGCTGCTGTGCGATCTGTTGTACGTGCTGCTGCCTATGACTGTGCCGCAGTGCGCTGCCGGATGGTGTAACCATAACAAAATCCTACCCTCTAAAAAAACTATACAAATAGACCTTCCATTTCATAAATTACAAAAAGTGCAATAAAAAAAAAGATAATAAATTATCGCCATACATCTTAATTAAACAAGGAATCTGAATTCATTGGGGCTGATGCAAGTCTATCTGAGCTCTAAAAGTATATGTGGAACTGCAACTGTCATTACATGTAGGGGTGTCAATGGACCGGTTTAGGGTTGGACCCCGTCCAAATCAAAATTGATTTGGATGGATTGGATGGATCAATAAGACATTGAATTGGACTAGTGAGACAATTTATAAGCGATGTTTGGTGGAAAATCCGGAAAGCCCAACTATGCCGTGGTTCAGTGAAAAAGTGGCATTTCGCCGAAGCTTCCTTAAGTAGTTTCCTCAAAGCGGCTAAGTGAAAGCAGTAAAATTAAAGCTTCAACCCACCCAAACCGGCCCAAATAGTAGAAAAAGAGCTTTTGTCCGAAAGGAATTCATCTCACTCATGAATTCATGATAAATGCCTGTGCGTGGGCCAAAATAGGACCACCTTCTCCCTTTAGCACCAACTTTCTGCTTAAACACAGGCCCAGCCAAGCTTTGACAACTAAGCCATGGAGCTGCTCCAGATGTTATTGGTTTTTTGGTTCCCCTCCCACAAAAACTCCTTTTTCTATTACAAAGGCAGTGACTATATTGCTCCACTAATGAACCCCTTTTTCTTTAAGGTCTCATAGAATATATGATCTTAGTTGTAGGGTTTCATCGTATTCTCATCGTCTGAGAAATCTGAAAAGAATGGAACAAAAGAAGATTTCAAAATGTGACGTGTTGGTTACAAAAAAAAAAAAAGTCTTCTATGAGTTATTTTATTGGCTTTATTTGATTCTCAAATCTGGTTCAAATAATCCATGCCCTTAAATGGAGCAGCTTTCCTTGGACAAAACCACATGAGAATTCAAACGAGAGGCTTCCATTAAGAAAATCATGTTCACCCAATGGGAATTTGTTGTTTTCTTTCAGGTGGCCCATGCTACATTGTTGAAGGACGGGTTGCTGGGGAGTGGGGACACATATCAAAGCTGTTTTTGGCTTAACCATTAAGTTAAAAACAGCTTATGACCCAGTAGTTGAGATGGTCACTCGGTTTACTTTCGAAAATGGAGCCGTGGGATCAAACCCATATAACTGTGTAATGTTTTTATGGTAAGAGTTATGGACTTCACATGCACCCTATTCCGTTGTTGCCGATTGCTTGATGGAGTTCAGATCTGTGCCTCACAATGTCCCACAGAACATCCCCGCTGTGTTCCTTTTCTATCGCTTTACTGGCGTATTGAGATCCATACAGTCCCTATCTTTTGATTTCTATTTTAACTTTCCTTTGTCTTCTCACTAAGGATGTACCCCTTCATCAAAAATATGATATGCCGAAATTTAATTTTTGTCAATTATGGGGCCATTGGTAATGGCTGAAATTGCTGAAGTGGATGACTTAATGCTTTGTCCTTAATTTCCAAAATTAAGGTTGGTAATTGTTAAGGGTGTCAATGGATTGGTTTTGAATTGGACCCCATCCAGTCTAAAATCAATTTAGATGGATTGGACAGACCAACAAGACATTGGATTGGATCAATTCGGTCTAAAATTTTTATTAGATTGGATTGAACCTGCTCCATCTGTAATAAATTTATATTGGATTGAGTTGGATTAAACCAATATCTGATCTATTGATATAAAATAAGATTGAAACCAATCTATATCAAAACAAATTTGAACAGACTGGACAGTCCAAACATTGAATTGAATCCCAAAATAGTCCAAAATATTCATTGGATTGGATTGAACCTAGTCCATATATAACGGATTCACATTAGACTGGATCGGATTGCACCAAACCAGTCCAATTGACACCCCTAATAATTGTTAACCATTCAGAGACTTATTCACTAAACAACAAATCAATAAGCTTTTCAATTCAATCTTTACTTATTCACTAAACAACAAACCAATAAGCTTTTCAATTCAATCATTTCAGTTGTTATGTGCCTTTTTGGGTGGCTTTTGCGCAGCAGCTTTTAACATTAATGAACTGCTAAGCCGGAAAATCGCGAAGCCATGATAAATAAATAAATAACCACTAAGCTGAAGATGGGCTTATATGAACCAAAAAAATGACTTTCCAAATAAATCTTAGTAATAGCTTCTATAAAGCAGCTCAGTCATGCTCTCCCAAAGGGCTTTAGGAAACAGCCCCAAGACTCCTCACTTTCATTTCTCTTATTCAAAGGTAAATTTGAAAATTGAAACAAATTACACCTATTTTCGAAGCAACTTGATATCTTCCATGAAGAAGATAGAACACGTTTTATTTTTTTATGGTAAAATGACAAAAAGCCTCCTCTTTCTTCACGGCAGACGTGGGTTAAACCCCTGAATTAATGGGCCAGTAGGCCCCAGAAATTACCCTCTGCATTAGAAGATTTCATCGCATTCCATCGTTTTCGTACAAAGAATCCAAAATGGTTGTTTTCAAGGCCGTATCCATGGGCTTTTCCATCAGGATCCATCCAACGAATGCTACATGGCCCACATCCCTCTATTCTTTATTTAAACCTTAATAAAGATAGATACCCCTCCTAGTTGGGCCATTTGAGGTCATAGAAAAGGATGCCATTCCTACCCTTCTTTGTTTAGACAGATACATGTAACAAAGACCCTTGCCACGTGTCAAGGTAAGCAAATTCTTTTGGATGCCTTTGAGTGACGTGGACTAGAAGTGGAACGTGGCAAACCAGAGTCAAGTGATCGATTATTTCTTAGACGGTTTGAATCCTCTCCATCCTATGATCCTATCTTCGCACGCTACATCCTCTCTTAGACCCCCCACATCGAATCAAAATCCTCACTTTGCTTTGGCTCGGGTCACTCGGTTCGGTTGTCGAGGTGGTGGACCAAGTGACTCACGAGATACGAGGTGGACCGGTGACTCAGTCTGACGAACACGGAACATCGAGTCATCGACTTTAGTGGGCAGTTGGAGTTTAGCGAGAAAGAACGTACTCTAATAAAAAGTCATAAAATTAGTCGGTTCTCCTTATCCACACGTGGCAGTTCCAGAAAACAGAAAACCTTGCCCGTAATGACGAGATTACCCTCTCCCCAATCCCAAATTTCTAGAATCATGCCATCAATATTTGTCAACGCTTTACCATTTCGTTTTCATTTCCAGAAATTAAGAAAAATAAAGAGAAAAAAAATTAAAGTACAGCACCAGAAATTTTCACACAAAGAAGAGGGAAGAAATAAAATTTGATTAAAAAGAACAAGGTAAACCAGAGAGAATTTCATTATAGTTTTGTTCACAATCTAACAAATCCCTCTCCCACTCTCTCAATTAATCGATCGAGAGTGGCATCAGAAAGTGATCACCGGATCGAGCATCCATCTCTCCACATCGTCTCTTTTCTTTAATCTTCACGAAACACAGTCATTTCGTTTCTCCGTGTATTATTCTCAGATTTTAACGATCTTGGCAGCTTTAACCACCGGATTTTCCCGCGATATCGCCTCCCGACCCGCAGCCTTGTAATCGTAACTGCACTCGTGCCGGTCTGAATACCTGTGCTCCGAACAGAACAGATCCCCGCAGCGGCACCTGAAGCCGGTCAATCCCACCTTCCTCCGACAACCCGAGCACCGGTTCACCTCCCGCCTCACGACCGAGCTTGTCACCTCAGCAGCTGCCGTCGTGTCACGCTTGGTTACCTCCCTAAGAATCTCCGGCTCCGCTGGACGATCCGATCTCTCCGGAGACCGGACGGAGCTGGATCTGGGCTTGTCCTTGCCGGAGAACTTGAGAGGAGTGAGGACTCCCGCGGAGGCCTTGAAGCAGTTCTGGCACATGTTGTTGGTGGTAGGGTTGCCGGGGAACCCGCAATTGTTGATGCAGAGGGTTAGGGTTTCGGGGACCTTGAATTCGGTCTCTTCTTTCTCTCGTTGAGCCATTTCTCTTCTTTCCGATTCCGATCTGCGTCCGTTCGAAGAGGGAAAAAGAGAATCGCGCGGGTGAGAGGGGGCTGTGGTGGTGATGGGTTCGTTCGTTCGTTCGTTCGTTCGTTCTTTTGGGTTGAACGACGAAAGAAATTTGGGGCAGAAATGGGAGAGCGGAGGGCTCCTTTAAGGCGGCGATTCGAGGATGGGTAATGGTAATGCCATATGGGCCTGGGCCCTCTTTGGAACGCGCATCAGACGTTTCCTTTATTGCTTTTACTATAATACCCCTACTCCCTTTTCTTTTGATTTTACATCATAATGTCTGCGTTCTGCTCCTTCTGGATCTCCTCTGACACTCTGATGTGTTGTGACTTGTTTCTCCGTTAAAAGTAATTGGACGATGCAGCGTCATCCACGGGAGCATCGTAGAGGTTGGCACGACGATGGCCACCATCCGATTTGATTGATGGATCAGCTATCGAGTTCGAGTGGGTCCCCTCGGTGCCAAGGAATTAGTTTAGTTCAGGGCTGACGTACCTACACTGTTGAACAAAAAACATGAGGGGTAAATATGGAATTGTAACTTTGATTTGATGGTATCTTCGTTTTCTCCCCTCTGGCTTTTAGCCGCCCAGGCTGACCGCCTCTTTCTCTTTCACGGGGGGTGTGGTGTGGGGGTCGCTCTCATCCCCAGCCATGCCGTACACGTGGGACGATGCCATTTGTACACGTGGCACGCGGATGTCCCATTACCCAGGTACTCGCTGCCAAGGCGGAAGAGTCATCGCCCCAGCAGCAACTCCAACTCCTTCCGCGGCTGATACGACTTCCACTTTTTCAAAGTTATCTGGACAGGACTGAAGACCCCCCCCCCATCTGACGCATTCGCAAGTTGCAACGTGCTGGTGGGCTCCACCAGATCGATTGGGTCCCACCGCACCAGTCTCATAAATTCATCGCCTCATGATCCACCGCGATTCCAATCATCCGTGCGAGGCAGGTTCATAATCGTCGCGACCACTGACATAGCGGGTCCCACCGGTAGCGTAAGGTCTTACTAAGCGTAACGTGAGCTAAGCCGAATGATAAAGGTTAAAGGGGGCATAATATGATGCATTGCATTCCGCCTTGTTGGCTGCGTTATGTCGGCAAATTCTCTGACAACATCGTGGGGCTGGGGATGTAGAGCCGAGCCTAGCTGACGCGTCCGTCGAAGCGAAAGGATATAAGCATCGGACAAGCATATAAAAACAACGCGCGCATGGCTTACGCGCAGAAAACAACGCACTAAACAAAAGCATGTGTGATGGATGAGTTGGTGGGGGCCCATTCAGAATGGGCCTTAAATAGCCAATAGATGCGTCGACGCCCGTAGTCGTAGCATAAACAAGTAGGTATAATGTTTCTTGGCTTGACGTGTGATTAGGCATATGGCTGCCTTTTCCCTAATAAACATGTTGTGGTGGGTCGTCGAATACGTGGCACTGATTTGGTAGGTTAGTTTGGTTGGGTGTGACCGTGTGAGTATAAAAGAAAATGCTGGTCTCCACTCTCCACCGCGTCGGCTTTTGGTTTTTTTGGGTACTGGCCTACTCGGTGGTGGTGCTTTTGTTGGTGAACTCGTCATTCAAAGAAACCTGGTGGGTTAACTCCTTGACTCGGGTGAGTCATGAATGGATGGATAATTGGAGAAAGGAGAGCACAATTACGTAAGAAAGAAAAAGAGATGGTTTGGATAATTGGAGAAAGGAGAAATGGACGACGGACAGGCTTTTGTGATCTGGCTTGGGCCTTAAAGCCTATATTGCCATTGGTTGGGGGTTGCCTTTCCCACCTCCCCACCCCCCAATCATTTACTTTAGTTCACTTTCGTCCTGTGAAAAGGGGGTAGACGGCCAACCATGAACCGGTGTAGTTTCCAAGCAAACCGGTCCCAAGCCGGGTTTTTTTTTATTTTTTAACAATAAATATATTGGTTTTGCTGTATTTGTGGGCTTGGGCTATAATAGGCTCTACAATATTAAATAGGCCAGGATGGGCCAAGACGCATTGCTGTAGATTTCTATATAAGGCACAAGAATGGCCCAACAACATGAACCAAAATTCTCTATATCATATCATCTCTCTCTCTCTCTAAAAGACAAAAACACCCATAGATGAGTATCAATTCAGTCAAGAGTAAACTAATCTGAGTTGGTAGGAACATACAGTGGATCTTGATCAGTTTCCAAGAAGATTTGGATCACTCCAGAAAATGAGGCTCTGTAGATTATGTATAAAAAAATTATTGTAGCAAATTTGAAAATGAAGTCAGAAAAATGAACCATATCTCATCTCTTTTGTTGGCCATATACCAAATATTTGATCAAATTAAACATTGCATCAGAAGAAAATTTTCAATTTAATGATAAAAGCCAAAAACATCAACATAAACTCTCAATTGTCGTCCCACATTGAAAAAACACCAGCATTTGGATTTTGAACCGAATCTGCCGTCCACCCACCGTAACCCGCAGAACTCATCTCATCGTAATCAACCTTAACCAGCCCGGCGCCGGTTTCCGGACCTATTCCTCCTCCATGCACAGTAGCTGAGTTGGGTGCCATCATTATCCCGTTGCACAAATACCCACCTCCATTGTAGCTAACTCCGGTGCCCACATTTCCATTGTAGTTGGTAGCAAGGCTTCCTCCGTTGTTCTCCATTACAGGCAAGGCCGTCGGTTGTCCCATGTTCATCATACCATGAAGAAAAGCAGGATGGCTGGAAAGGTAGCTCTGGTTAAACTGAGACTCTTGACCAGCAGCATTAAACAGCGAAGTGGGTTGTTGGTGCAACTGGAGGTAATTTTGATGAAACTGAGAGTCATGGCCGCCATATTGAGGACTACTCAGCTGGTTTTGTAAAGCCAGTAAAGTCTGAGGCTGAGCTTGCTCAATTGGTTGCAGTAATGGGTATCCCTGAAAATTACTGGAGCTTGTGCCGTAGAAACTGGAACTGCGAGTTCTGATTTCCTCTCTGTTCCTCGATGACTCAATCGCTTTAGTCTCCTTCAACCGCTTGGCTGCTCCATTTCCAATAGGTAGTGTGCTGCTTTCGAGAATGCTCTTGACATCATAACGGTTCATGTCGAAGTTGGTCACAGCATTCAGCCCTCTGAACTTGATAGCAGCGATATCATAAGCCTCTGCTGCTTCCTCTTCGGTACCTATATATAATTAAGAAGATAGAGGAATATTAGTTCACATTTCAGAAAAGCTAGCTTTGTGACGTTACGTTGCTACTTACTGAAAGTTCCTAAATAGAGGTCTTTGTTTCCAGCAACCCTTCCAATGCGAGCTTGCCATCTTCCATGTTGATGATGCCTAGAGAGAGAGAAAGAGAGATCAGTATGCCTGTTTGTAAAAAGGGAGAGAGGTAAGGGACCAGAGAGAATGCTCCCTATAATACCTTGTGACCCCACGATACATGGATGCACCCCTTGAAAAGCCGCTGCTTTTCCTGAAAGTTCAAGCAAGAAGAAGAATTAAGAGAGGATTACGAATATGATGATCACTAGGGTTTCAACTGTAACTCATGTTTGGACCCTAAGATTATATGCGAAGCAAGACAAAAACAATTGAATACAAACAAGGATTGATGAACATATACTTGAGCATGAACTCCAACTGCACTTAATTAATGATGATTACCTTCTAAGAGATGCCACAAACTCTTGCCTTGTCATATTCTTCATCTCCTCCAATTCCTTTTCATAGTTACTAATCTGAAATGTCATAGACATGTACACCCCAAGAATCAATCAGCATGAACAGAAAAACGTTAATGTGGGCACAAATTAAAGTTTCTACAGTTCACCATTCTCAAGCAACAAATGTGCATGACATACAGGAAAGTTTGTTGTAGTGGATGTTCCCCAGTACTTGAGTGCAGCCAAATCATAAGCCCTAGCTGCCTTCTCTTCCTTGTCATATCCACCTGCTCAGAGGAAAAAAAAAAAAAAAAAAGATGAGGAGGAAAATAGGCAAATCTTCAAAAGCCGATCTTGTTTAGCAAAACTGGGAACCAGAAATGACTAAATTAATGCATGGAATCAGTAATCTATACTCACCCAAGTAGACTTCAAAGATGTAAAGGGATCCGAGCAACAAGAACACAATGATAGGAGATAAAATGAATCGTCAGTAACTCAACAAAAAGATATTTTGTTGGCGGCCGTGATCAAAACCCTAGAGCTAGAAACTGAAGTCTTACCTTGGCGACCTTTCCTTGATTGTCCCTCCCTTCTACAACTGTTATCCCACAGATGAGCTTCATACCTTCCTGTCCATCTATGCCTGCAATCACACCGAAAGCCATTAGATTGTTAAGAAATTGCAGCATAAGCAAAGAAGCAATAGAGGGTTCAGGGTTGTACCTTGTTACACCTCGGTATATCGATGTTCTCTGCCCAAATGTATCCATAGATCTTCTGGGTGTCACATCAACAGCACTACTGCTACTAGTACTCTCAGTACCCTTAGCAGTTCCCATGGACAACGTCAATGACTGTAAATTGTTACCAATTCCACGAGGATCGTTACTATTAGCCGATGGAGCCTCCAAGCTCTGCATCGACTGTAGGTTGTCGTTGGATAAGAGGTAATTAGGGTGGGTTGCCGTAATTTGGTTAAACGAAGCAAGGTTGAGCTCGTTCTCAGGTTTGCTGACACCAAGAAAATCTGCCACCTTTGGGACTTCCTCGCCGCCGTGAGAACTCATCAGATTCCACTCTGCAAAACCTAAGAGAGTCACAGAAGGATAACGAGAGAATAGAGGAAGAAGAATGTGGGGAATTTTAAATACCTTGGATTTGGAAGGAATGACCCACTGTATCGTTTACCAATCCCAGAGAGAATTGAGATGGAGATGCATGGAGATTATTAGTAGGCATGGTTGAGGGAGTAGGAGAGATATTGAAAGCCAGCCAGCTATTTGAATTCATGGAGCCCATTTGTTCTTTCAAAACAGACTTGGAACTGTGTTAAGATCTTCCTGCATAGATCACAAGAAATTATGAGAAAACCTTGTTGAGGAAAATCATGACAGATTGAGACACCATAAGTTTTTAGCCGTGGAAGAAGGTACCAAAGTGAAGAAAGATAACAGAAAAGAACTCTCTATCTACGCTTTTCATGTCCAAATAATGCATGAATGTTGCTCAGAAAGGGGTGAGAGGGACAGAGAAAGATGGAGTATCATCATTCTTCAATATGTAACACTTTTAGCAGCTCTCCCCCTCTCCCTTACAACTTGAACCACGAGCTTTAAGGGGAAAAAGGATTGGTGGAGGAAGGGGGAAGAGAGAGAGAGAGAGAGAAAGGTCTGTTTTCTCTACATTTGGTGTAAGGAAGAAGAAGAAGAAGAAATATTTTCACTAAGCAGGAGATAGAAGAGGAACAAATAAACTGATCCTCTCAAGTAAAAATCTTCTATCTCTCTCTCTCTAAGAAAACTAGGGAGAGCCTCCACCATTGGTCATTTTGGGTGGTCGACCATCAACCTAGTTGCAACTATAATATTGTAATGTGAATAGAATATATCAACAAAATATAGTAACTACAAAAATATTTTAAGGAGCTAGTACGACAGAAAATTAAAGCTATAGTTATGAGGTCCCTAAGTATTTATAAAGATAAAATTAGTTAATCACACTGAAAAAATCCAACAGGTCAAAATGGAAAAAATGATCCTTCAAAATTCAAAAAACCATCTCAGATCGATCATAATCATAGAAAGACTTATAAATCACACTGTAAGTTGATAGCTTTACAATGAGTATGAAATTGAGATCTACTAGTGAAATATACAATATATAGGACCCCCTCCGTAAGAGATTAAAAAATTAATTGTGTGTTTGCATGTTGAACCAAGAAAAAACAAATTTTAGTTTTTCCTCTTTAATTTATATTTTTCTCACACCCAAATTGGTTTCTTGGAACTGTAGTTCTCGGTCTCTGCAATAAGTGACTCCCCAAAGCCCAGCATTCCCACTCTCTGCAAATTTGTAAACCCCCTCTTAGCCGAAAAGTCGCCATCCCTACGTAAAGTTTACTAAATCTCTCTCTTCACCTGTCTCTTTTACATCAAAAAATTCAAAAAATAATAGTAGTAAGAATTGATCTATCTATAATCTCCGTACCCCGTAGACATGGCTCACATGCAGACCACTTCATGGGTTCTACTACGGAACGATCATAGCCAAGTTATATACTAAGACTCTCTCTCTCTCTCTCTCTCATAATGGCACCCATCAAATGCCAAATGTTGGGTACTCACCCAGTCCTGCATGCATGTGTTCATTTTGCACTAAAAAATGAAATTCTTTGATACGGGCACCTTTGATTTTCGAAAAAAGAATAAAACAAAACTCGACAGATGAAAATAAAAACTTTATAAAACGAGTAGTAAATAGAAAGTTAGTCAAAAAACTGTACTACATTGACGATAAAAAATTAAATGAAAACAAACTTCAGAATGATTAAATGATTCATTAGGTTCCCCAAGTAGAAAGGTGTTGACCACTTAATAACTGAAAGCCAGTATGCATTTAAAAAGGAAAAAAAAAAAAAACAGTAGAAGCATGCTTGAAATACAAATGATCCTGGGATAGGTTAACTGATCAGAAATTCAGGGCCGCGGAACTAAAGCAGTTCTTTTTTCCGTTTGCTCCGATCATCTGGACTCCTTGGTTCAATGATGAAGCTATAAAAATGGAATGGAGAAGATGAATTTGGGATCAATCTGTATTCATTTTTTTTACTTTCTTCTTATGGGTTTAATCTCTACTCCACAATTACATTGTTTACCTTCCAAACCAGTTTCTACCATTTAGTTAGGATCTTAACTCCAATACTAATAATTCTCAGATGATGTTCCTACTTCCTAATGGTTTGAATAATCTGGTGAGGTCCTGGGTCAGAAGATCTACGTTTCCTCAGTAGGGTTTACTCTTTATGGATCAAAAAGGCCTAGAATGAAACTGAAAACCGAGTTTCAGTATATCTATTCGATTAAAAGACTCGACAATGCAAGACCACAAAAGAAGTGATCAATAAAAAGAAAGATAAACCTGCCTGTTGAAACTTGAAGCAGTCTCCTCTCCACACGTACGCCGTTTGTAGAGAATAAAGTGCTAAAAAAAATTAAGGGAGAAAATATGTTATCAGGAAGTGAGAAAAATATAGGTTCAGGTTGACTGAAGTGCCCCACAATAAGGAGGCAGGACCCACGTCTCTCGCTTTTCAACCCAGAAGCCTCCAAAACCCTAAAACCTGAAAGCAAAATTAAATTAGAGACAAAACCAGAAGCGAAAACAGAAACCAAAGAAAAACCCACTTTGTCCAAACTCCAAACAAACACGAGATACGAAAAAATCCATAAAAATAGAGACGAAAGATGGAATTTCAGAGGGAAGACAAGTGCCCTGTACACACCTCTCGTTGACGGTCAAACGAAAGACACCATTTTTTTTCTTCCAGTTGGATTCTGTCTCCTTCTTCTTATCAGAGAGAGAGAGAGGGAGAACGACCTCGAAACTGAGGAAGAGAGACAGAGAGAGAGACTGTGACAGTGGTGGTTGGGATTTATCACCGGCTATGGCTATCTATGTATCCTACTGTGAACTCTCTTTTTGTTGTTCATTAAATGTATCGTCACGCCGGTTCGCATTAGTCGGCCAGGTTCCAATGAACGGCGACTTTCAGTCTTGCTGACCGTTGGGATTGTTGATTTTATATACAACCAGCGCGCCTGTCTTCCCCATCTTACTAGAATTACCAAATTGACCTTTCAATCCCGCTTTCTTAGGAGGGATGAATCCGGTCTGGCCGGCAGGAAGCCGCATGAGGCAACAGCCAGCCAGCCAGCAGTTCATCACTTGAGTTCGAGCCTAGTTAATGAGGGAGCTACTGGCCCCAACTCTAATCTAGGCTGTGTTTGGCTCGATAGAAGATAAGAAATAAGCAGAAAGTTGAGAACTTTCTCTTAGTGCTGTCAATGAGTCGGGTCCATCCGGTCCAACCAAATTATATTGATTCTGGTTCAAACCAATTATGTACTTAATAATATATATAGAGAGAGAGAGAGAAAGAGAGAGAGGTTTCATTGTTTTCTTTTAATTTTTGTTATATCTTATGTCCAGGTGTAAATTTCATAAACAGTATGTAAGATAATGTCGCTTAGAAACACTAATTTATCAATATATAAGAAAATAGGATCACTATGATACCAGAAAATTTTAACCAATCAATTGACAACACAAATGCAGTTACGAATCAGGTCGGTTTCATCAAAATTCGCAAGGGGGGTTTAGATTTGATTGATAAAAGTCTTTTCCGAATCATAGATTTTTCTATAAATGATTTAATATTTTTATCATAAATATTATGAAACTTATGAAGTTCTAAACTGTTATTATCATTGGTAATCATAAATGCCAAATATAATCAGGTCTAATCGGGTCAAACTTGATCATCTCGATAATAACCAGTTGAGTTCTAGGTCTTTTTTATAGTCCAGATCAATAAACAGTTCAACCAGACCTGATACACCCTATCCCATAATCCCAAATCAGACCCGATCCATTGATAGCTCTAGTTTCTCCCAATTCAATCAAGAGCATTCTCTCAACATTTTTTATTTCTCTCTTATTTTTTATCAAATCCAATATAAGTTCAAGGTTTCGTTCATTTTTTAAAAACACATTTATCTGGGTAAATGCACTTACCAATTACCATGGTAAAAAATGATAGATAATAAAACAATTAACAATGTCCGTTCAATTATCTAACAAACCGGCTAATAAATACTTCAGAAGAGAAGTCCCATATTAAGCTCCTTATGTAAACAACCGCTAAAAAGATTGCTACACAAAGGATGTGCACGGTCATTGACCCATAAATCTGCAACAAATAACAAACAGATATTAGTCTCACAGTAGTAGCTCTTCCAGATTTGTAGTTCCATAAGTATTGTTTCATACACAGTTTGGTTTCAGTAATGCCCTTAAAAGCTTTGATATTCTATAACAAATAGTTCTAATTTCACGTAATCCTTTAACATGTTGGCATGATTCGTTGAATTATTCTACTTCCTTAACAATCATTACTTATCTTCATTCAAAGAACCAAATCCTCAAAATATCCCAACATAATAAATCAAGAAAATAAAAACACAGCAAGAACAGATAAAGAATAATTATGCTAACCAATTACATATCTAGGATATCAGTATCCAACTTGAACTCGGCTAATCAAATTCCAAACTGGATTAAGACATCACAAATTCTTAACAAATGAACTAAAAAAACTTTCATTAATCTTTGCCTTGCAAATTTACATAAAGATTGTCAGATCTGGGTTCTATCAAATAAATTTGAGTGCATCTGGACTCAAACCCATTGATCAAATAGATGTATTATTGATATCCATATATGACTAAATAGATCCAGGCCATGATCTGATTCACAGAAAGACTAAAGTAAAGCACATGTTTTGATTACATAACCTACTTCCTAAATAAATCTTAATCAAGTTGGCAACTAACAAACCAACAGTATATTTGGAAAGGTCATATTTTATACAAAAGCCTAAGTTCCAAACAAGTCTTTCACAAGTAATTGTTACTAATCACATAACCACCCAAAGAAAAAGAAAAAGAAGATTTGAAGAAAAAGCTTAATTTTTGGCCATAACATTGGCCTTAAAGAAATTAGAAGCTAAAAAAATACAAGTTCTGATGATTTTGTAAATTAATAATATGGAATAACACACCTTTAACAGTGTCTGTTCATCACCATTTACATATCCAATTTTCCTATCTCCAAGTGCATCAATATTGCTCGATATTTAAGAACCTCTGTCACAACCAAACATGGAAGAAGACTCACAAGGTTTTAACCATCTTTTAAATGGCTAACTAACTTAATACTCTACTAAGATGGGACTATTAGCAAGGTTTTAACCGTATACCTGCAGCCTGACATTCTGCAAGTAATTGTTAGCAAAGACTCACAAGACAAATCTTAATCATCTGGCTCTCAAAGTGTAACAAGTTCCTTTTATGTTTTTTTTTCTCAGATTATATATGGGTACAACTAGAATACAAAAATGAGAACATAGGTATTGATCAAATTTTAAGTGAATCTGATCTGGCCAAATTTTAAGAGCATAGGTATTTATTGAGATTATGTTTTAATTCTTAATCATAGATAAGTGAATTTGATTTGGCCAAATTTTAAGTACCTAAGGTTGCATTTGGAAACGATGCAAATAAGTGTGAATGCAAGTATGTAGAGTGTAAACCAGTTTATATAAATTGCAAAATTGGGTTAGTTTTGCACTGACAAATTTAGCTTCTTAGGCTGCATTTGGAAACGATGCAAATGGAGTGTAAATCCCGGGGTAAACTTGCACTCTAGTTCACTTTTGCCTATGTTTGGCAATATTACATTTATGCATTGACAAATGACAGACCAATGCACATTTACCTTGATAATAAGATGTAAAAGTACATCAACAAAAATTAAGTAAATTTGCATTCAAGTGGGATTTTGATTAAAAAAAAAAAAGCATATGCTTTATTGAAATTTATGTTTGCATCCATTACAGTTAAAAGTCTGTTTGATAAGAAGGTAAATTTGTCAGTGCAAAACTAACCCAACTTTGCAATTTATATGAACCGTTTTACACTACATATTTTCATTCACACTTATTTGTATCATTTCCAAACACTCCATTTGCATCTTTTTCGAATGCAGCCTAATGAATTCAAAATTAAAATATTAAGGAAAATCTATGATATGAAAAAGATATGATATAAAAAAGTATTGACCAATCAAAACCCACCTATGAATTTTGATAAATAATACCTGATTGACTACCATATTTATGATTTTAGTAGGATATCATATCTTTTCCATATCATAGTCAAACCCAAAATATTATATTGACCAAATTTCCGGAGCATTTTGTCGCAACTCTTAAGTTGGCACCTTCGTTTACCACGTTTGGAATAACCGCCTTAAGAAAGACCACAACCATTGAGTTGGAACAAGGGCCCCACGTAACCAAAGATTTACATCCTTGAAGGGCTGTGATTAAATGGGAGGGAGTTATGCTTATGCAATATGCATGGCAGCACGTAGGGTGGTCGTTGAGGGTTAATTTGGTAGTTTAGAAGAGAGAAAGGGGCATTTATGGTGTATAATATTTTAAGCACAAAATGTCGCTCCAAAAGGAGCGCGCGAAAATCCAAAGAAAGGGGTTGCCGGGTTGGTGAGGGTTACGAAGAAGAGGAAGAGATGGAATTCTGGCGGGGGAGAGAGAGAGCGAGCGTGGGAGAGATCGCCGGAAATGCTCGTGCCTCCTCGAAATCGAACACACTTGATGAGGAAAAACACACATACACAATTCTCCCTCTCTTTCTTTCTCTCTCTTCTTATATATGTGCATGTGCACTAAATCCCATACATGGGGTTACGAGTTAGGAGCTAGAGTTAGGGTTAGAGTTAGATCTAGCTCAAAACGAAATTAGTTAGGGGGCCCACCATCCAATCCATATTTAAGCATGTAATTAGTGGGTGGTGACATGTTGTAATGGTGATGAGAATATATCATCTTCTTGTCCATTTCCATTGGTGGAGATGAGTCTTAGTAGAGGATCTGGTCGGGTTAACCAAACCGGCTGAGAATTTCATGGGTATGGGTCAGTTGTTGACCCATTTCCACATATCAGATGAGGCTGGATGATCATGTAGATGGACATGGCCATCCTGTTAAAGCATCTGTCACACCCACCCAGATAATGCATTACAAATTTGAGAATGAGAACCAATTATTGAACTACCAAAATGCCAAAATTAAAATAATTAATTTTGTTTAACAAAACTCGAAAATAATTCTCAGTAGCAGAAGAATAAACCCAAAATGATTCTATATATAGAAGCAGTGTTTTAAGATTCAGGACGGAGTAAAAACTGGAATGCTCTCCAGGTCCCGATTTTACTGGTTAACCTGGGCGATTTGCTCATCCAACCCACCAAAACTGCTATTTAATGAGACTCGGAAAAGCCACCGATTTCCGGTTTTCATGGTCTGATCACCCGGTCCGGGCAAGTCTTAAAACACTGTACATGCCTAGCTATACCAATTAAATGTTATTTCGAGCCACAATTGTTAATTAGAACCAAAATGATCGCTTGGATTAGTTATTAGCATATAGAGTGGATGCCATGATTTTGACATAGCAAAACAACGACAACTATATATAGAAATTAACATGTTTTTTGTCAAACAATTATAAATTAAAAAGCCGTTTGACAAGTTTTTTTTGAAAGATTTTTTGGAAGCTCTAATAGTCAAAAGATGATGTAAGCTTTTGCATCAAGATCTTAACAGCTTGAAGACTGTTTGGTTATCTTTCCGTGCAAAGATGAATTGGAAAAAAAAATGAAAAACTCCATTTAGAGCTTCCCGAAAATAATCTGAAATGAGTTTCTCGTATCTTTTTGAAATTACATCTTTCGATGACTAGATATTTTCTCAACCAAATAAGAAAAGACTAAAATAAAAATTATCGGACTTCTAAAAAACCAACAGCCCATCCAAAAAGATGTGCCAAACTGAGCATGTGCATGAACATGGATTGCACTTCAACTTATACAAAACTCTGTAGATTGTACTTGAGCTAACAGATTTGGTCATCGATTAACTTCAACATATATATTATACATAAAAGGGAACAGTTGAGCTCCAGATGAAATTAGTAAGACAAATTGTTGTTTTTATCTTTCAAGCTTTTTTTTCCCGGTTAAGTCTCCATGGTGGAACCTACTTAGGTAGGTCTTAATTATATAGGTTCCTATGAATTTTTTTATTTTTTTTCTTTAATTTATATTAATATTTTCTTGAACTTCAAATGAAGTTAGTAAGACAAATTATTGATGTTATCTTAAGTTGTTTATCGTCCCAATTAATCTCCAAGATGGAACCACTCATTTTATAATGCGATTTGCATATAGAATTATTTAAGACCCACAAAATTTGCTTATAGGTCTTATATCCTAATCCCAAGAGATTGTTTTGTTGCTTATAGCTCCTAATGGATTAATTAATCATGGCATGAATATATCTTCTTCGGTCATGTAAAGGAGGGGGGAGAGAGTTAGGCTTGTTATAGAATAAGAATCTATCAAGGGACTTCACCTAATACATTATGTTTGTTCTTTGAGATGGTAGCCAAGTATGTTTGACCAAGTGGGCTCAAATTTCTTAGGTTGAGTTTGGAAATGATGTACATAAGTGTGAACATAAATACGTAAGTGTAAAGCAGTTTATATAAATTGCAAAGTTGGGTTAGCTTTGCATTGACAAATTTGTCTTCTTACCAAATAGACATTTAGTTGTAATGGATACAAACACGAATTCCAATAAAGCATATGCATTTTTTATCAAAAGCCCACTTGAATGCAAATTTACTTATTTTCTATTGATGTACTTTTACATCTTATTATCAATGTAAATATGCATTGGAATATGTGTTTTATGTCATTTGTCAATGCATAAATGTACCGTTGCCAAACACAAGGAAAAGTGAACCACAATGCAAATTTACCCTGAACCGGGATTTACACTCCATTTGCATCATTTCCAAACGCAGCCTTAACAGTCTAGTGTTCAATCTTCATTGTCCTTGTTATAATTAATTAAATTTCAACGAAAGGTAAGTGTGGGTCTGCTTATCCATGTTTCAAATCCATGGGTTTTCATGTGAAGAGGTATCGAGGATTAAACACTAGACCGCTTAATTGAACCTAACTCCAACTCCAACTTAAAAGCTTAATCTGCCAGGTGAGGTTCCAAAAGCTTCAATGTTCAATATCAGAACCTAGGTGGTAATTGGTTGAGCTTTCTAGCAAGATATTTCAGAGGCAAAAACTCAAAAGATATTTTAGGTTGGAGTAATTTGAGTTCAGTCCATCTCAGAATTCATAATGCTATTGTACAATTCGGGTCAGTGTCAAAGGGGGAAAGATTCCTAATTCACAAGGGATATTGTTTATAGAGAGTGGGGACAAATGCATTTGGGGAACAAATAAATGAATTCTGAGCGAGAATGGACTATAAAAAGGCCTTTTAGGTAGGGGTGTTCACGGGTCAGGTTGAATTGGTTTGAGTCATTTTCTTCAAATGAGACCTAATCGGTTTACTTGTTGACTAAAATTGACCGACCTGACCCTGAAGCAAAACCAACCCAAACATAAAGGGTCAATTTGGGTCAGTTTGTCGGTTTAATCGAGTTTTATATATATTTTAAACTAAAATATCTATTTATATTTTTAAGTCTATTTCCTTTTAGATTTTATGCAAAACCAAATATATATTTAAATCAATTAATTTTTTATGAAAAACTGATTTTTAGTATATATATATATATTAAATTAAATATTGTACCATTGTATTATATTTGTACTGGTTTTGTGGTTTTAGTTTTTATCATAAATAATCATTTTTTTTAGTTCAAATAAAACACAAATAAAATATATCAACATTTAACTTATAGGATAGGGACTAATTAGTAATTACTTAAACATACAGAATCGGTTCGGTTTCAGTTTTTATGTATGAAAGCCGAAACCAAACCAAATTATCGGTTTATTTTCTCACACAAACCGAAATCAACTAGTGGTTTTGAAAAACCGACCAACTCGACTTGAATCAAGCCGGTTTGATCGGTTTGACATTTAATGTGAATACCCCTACTTTTAGGTTTCAAAAATTGAAAATAAAGTTTCCAAACCTATTTGATAATTTTGCGCTTCAAACCGTTTTTTATAACAGTCTGAATTAGAAAGGTTTGGTTTTAGACTGGAAGGTCAAAATGGAAATTGAAAAGGCTTAAGCTGAAGTTTCCTGTTTTTTTTGCCTTTTTCTTAAACATCTCACACTAAAATTATAAAAGATCTTTTCCACAGCTTAACCAAACAGGGCCTTGATACAAGACCCGACACGAACCATGAGATGAGAAGTGAAATGGAATGGATTATGGACTTCTTTAAGAGAAGAGACAGTGGAGAAAGCTACGGATGAAGCGAATTTGGGCCACCAGTTGTGCATCTACTTGTAGGATTCTAGGTCTTCCTCTTCCCTAAATAATTCATCTATAAAGAAATGTAATATAGGCAAAACATGTGCTAAGCAATGTCTTGTTTTAAGCAATTTTAGGGCAATAAATAATCATTATCATAAATTAAAAAACTAATATCCACTTTTAAGATATTTGGCCTTGGCTGGAGTGAACAATCGCCTCAAATTTGACTTTCTTCATTGAACCATGCCGGATTTTGGTTAAGTTTAACCCAAAGATTGGATCTGCTGGTTAGTTCTCTGGAGTGAAAATAACTACATTTAACCTAGTTTTTAGTGCCCTAATCAGCAATAAGCTTTAATGGCAACAGTAGCCTTCTTAAATCCCAATCCTTGACAAATTCCTTGGAAGTTTAAAATATTCAGCAATTCCTTGGTAACTTCACAGTATGTTTAAACTCCATTAGTAGTAGTATTTTTTATTATCTTAATTTGTAAATAAATAAATAACCCACTTGAAAAGTAAATTTTCATTTAATATTGTATTGAAAAATTCAGAAAGAAAGAATCATTTTTATCAGGGAAAATAAACCTTAAAAACACATCCATGAATTTTACTCTCTCTCTCTCTCAACTTTAAAAATATATAATATTATAAGGCTGTTTGGCAAGACCCATTGGAGAAGTAAGAAGATAAATGAGACTTTTTAATTTGAAAATCCCTTGCAGTTTCAGAGAACCCATCCATCCAAACATTCTGTGTATCAGGATGCATTGACCATGTTACTTACCTACTCTCTCCCAGGAATTAAAACATTTATGCCAAACATAAAAGCTACTACTCCGACTGCGTGGGTGGTAAGGAATGTGGATTCATCTCTGAAGCTTCATCACAGCAGAGAAAGCAAGGAAAGAGAAGAATTACGCCAAAAGAAAAGGCTGACAGTGAGGGCCCTGAACAAATTCATATGCAATGGAAACGAATCAATGCGGGAAATATTATCTTGTAATTAATTAATTAAACATAGGAAAATCGCCTTGTTATGACCAAGATTCTCTTGTAAGTTGCACCCTTTTTACACCATATATTTTTGTTAATGGTATAGGCATTGAAAGCTTCTGTGTTCAGGCCAGTTCTTATCTTTTGAGATGCTGCTCCTTTTAAGGGATTGGATCTCCTTCCTCTGGTGTTTCTATGTAGGTTGATCGATGCATGAGCGATACCAGTTTACCTGATCTAAGCTTGATTCTTAAGTTTTTAAGTTTTTATTCATATATAATTCTTCTCTTTGTGGATACTGGGCAACTTATGTTTGGATGCTTTCCGTTTTTTGAAAACATAATAAAATATAATCAAACTTCTAAGTCAGGTCAGGATAGTGTGATCTGAAACCTACGTCAACCCCATGTATTGAACTCTCAGTCTTGGTTTTCAAAACAAAACTTTATTTGAACCCACCCACTCTTTGATTGGATGTACTCAACAGTTAACCCTAACCTAATTCAATTTAAGAACTTGGGTTGGTCGAATTGTTTCCATTTAATTTACTGATTCTGAAATCCTCTTTGTGGATTAAAGGGCTATTGGCTGATATGTGTGGTTTTGCTTTTCTTCCAGAAAACGACCACTACATAAGTAAAATCATTTAAGTCGACGAGGAAGTTGTTTTTGTTTTGAGATATTGGTGCGGCAATGGCATTTGTCCAGTGTTTCTTCCTGTCCTCATCCAGTTTTTAACCCCAAGCCAAAATGTAACCCAGCCAAATTGGACCACCAGATTGATTATGGATTGCGGTTTTACGGGTCAACCGGATGGTTAATTAGCTCATTCTGACCATGAAAACTGTTAATTAACCGAGAGCTGAAACCAAAAGGTCGCTGGGTCAAGGGGTCTTCAGTTCAACCATCCGGTCTGGTCGCCAACACTGGTTCATCCTACCAGGATTGAGGATGACAAGAAGCTTGGCAAGTTAGGTCAAGATTGATAATACCTACATTATTCATCCTTTAATGCTAATCTGCAAGCCTTTCCTGTTGGAAAATAAAAACTTACTCAGGAACCTCACCTCACAGTCAATAAAATTGTTAGTTGACCAAGTGATTAGTGTTTGAAGTTCCAACTTAATCGCTCCCATTATAATTAAAGGTTTGACTATGATGATAGAAAGACGTGATACTAGAAAAATTTATAACCAATCAACCAGCATCATAAAAGTGGTAATCAATCAGGTGGGTTTTCATCAAATTCACATGTTTTGATTGATCAAAGTCTTTCCCGTATCATATCCTTCTTTTTTTCGGATCCTTATAAATAATTAAAATTCAGCATAAGGTATGGGTGAGCCTGTATTTGCCCACGCTTTTCACATAGAGAGACATGTTAGAAGGAACCTCACCTAACAGTTTAAATGGTACAAAGTCCAACCCCATCATTTTGTCATAACCATGGATGATGGATCTGTAAACTATTTTCAATTTAACCAAAGGATTCATTTGGCAAACCATGCATCTAAAGGATATGACAGTGTTTCAACCCTTTTTTGTGTGGAGAAGGGAGTGCTCGGGATGCCTCAAAGGTCACAACTCTCCAAGCTATAGGTCTTGGGGTTGAAATTTTGAAATTCATGATTAATGGGAGGCAAGAAGAGCAGATTTCTTTGATTGGCTTGGGCTGTTTTCTTTTCATTCTTCCAGCTTCTAGGCTGTGAACTGATGAACCAAGGATCTTCAGCCCCAAATGGTTCTTGGGCCAGGGTAGGATTTGGCAAATAAGCCTGTTGGACCATGCCACAATCAATGATCGGTTGAGCTTTTGGAAAATGCTCTTAACAAACTAAACAAATTCTAGGTTGGGCTGATAATGGGCTCATATTCTACTGGATCTGGCCCAGATTGCCCCGACTTCTTGAAATGCTACCATCAAGACAACAGGTTACAGGATTTGCAGTAGTTTGGGGATACTACATGATGTTAAAGATTTGTAACAATCTTAGTAGACCAAAAAGGAAAGAATGATCTGACAAAAGAAATGCCAATGTGAGGATGTGATATGTGAAGGGAGGTTTGGGATATGACTTGAGAGATTGAGTGGGCTATGCCCACGGCCCACACCCTACTCAAGGGATGAGTAATTATTTGGTCAACTGGAGTAATAAGATATCCACCTTTGAACCAAAAAAAAAAACACTTTTAGGCATAGAGATAAAGCTGTTAGTGGAGGTCTGGACACAACATAAGCAATTTTGACATGCTAGCTGATAACAAACAGCAATTCTGAGAATTGTGTGATGAGTACAGTATTGTCCCAAATGGTTCTCATAATTTAACTATTTCTATAACTAGCCTCTTGCCTCCCTTTCTCCTTCAAGAGAATGCACCCATGTTACAATTGATTACAAATAGCAATTCTGAAATGGTATTCATGATTTGCACTGATGTGGTAAATACTGTACTGCTATTGATGGAAATCCAGAAAGAAACTGCATGTGGAATTGTGTTTCCCTTCAAGAAATATGCACCTACATCACAATTGATAACAAATAGCATTTTGGAAATGACACTCACAAGTAGTTTTAATATGGTAAATACTGTATAACTATTTAACAAAATCCTGAAAGAAATTCTGGTGTTGATTACAAAGGAACCATGTTCGACAGGGTAGAACTTGGAAAATGAAACAGTGCAAACTCGATTTAAATTTACAAAGGTTGCTGGAAAATCCTGAACCAACTGCTGTTTATCATTCAGGTTCTGCTTTGGTCTGAATGTTCATCCAAGGTGGAGAATCTGCCACCAGTGAAAAATGAACTTGGAAGGTGAGTCTCAGAATCCAGGGACTGAAGTAATCTAATGACTTCAAACATCGTTGGCCGTTTCTCTGGCATGACAGAGGTGCAACGGAGAGCAACTTCTAGAGCGCCCATCATCTCTTGCTGCGATGAGCTGCAGATCCTGGAATCCAGGACCTGAGAGGCTCCATTGGTCATGTTAATTTTCCTTCGGACCCACTTCACAACATCTACTGAATCCCCAGCTTCTATCTGTTCACCTTGCCTCCCAGTTATGAGCTCTAATAACACGACACCAAAACTGTAGATGTCCATCTGTTCAGTCGCCTTCTTACAGTATCCATGTTCTGTGAGCAAGCAACAGTCACTTCGGCTATTGCATTATCTAAATTCTCAAAAGAAACTAAAGACATTTGTAATGCTCATTCATATGACTGATCTGGGTTTATTTGTCTTATAGTATATTCTTGTTTAAACTAGCAAGTTTCATCTCAATATCTCATCTCAGTCTAGCTTATGTGAGTTTACAGAGTTCATCAGCAGGATCATCAAGCAAAATTTCAGAAATAGTACTGACAAGAGTATAACCAAAGAAGAAACGGAACTCAATCTTTAGCCAAAGCAGTTTTACTAAAATAAAGGTACAATTAAATAAGAGAAATCTAATTATCTATGGTATCCTAGCAGAGCTAAATCACACGAGGAAAGGAATGCAATTCATTAATTACATCCCCACAACCATGAACCATCCCTCCAGTCAGTTTTATGCTCCAAATTTTCAGTATTTGATTTATAAAACAGTTTCCATTATGTCACTTGTAAACCAGTTCTGTTTGCCTATTGTGCAATATCTTGGTTTTCTCCTTTGATATATAGATTAGAATCAAACCATAATTGCATCAATAAAAAGCCCTTAGCCCCTGTTGCAAAGCAATATAGTTTCTCCAATATATTGGCAAACTCCAGAAGTACTTAAGTAATCCAATGAAAATAATTGACAACAAATTCACTATCGCTTTAAGTTAAATCAGATATCAAACATATTTATCATTAAGTAATGGTTTCGGAGATCTATATACCTGGTGCTATATAACAGGAGGATCCTGCTTCAGAAGCCACTGCTGACTGATAAGCAGACTCACCAACAATTCGATCAAGTGCAAAGTCGGTGAGTTTTGGTTCAAAGTTCATGTCCAGAAGAATGTTCCTTGATTTTATATTCCTGTGAAGTAAGTGTGGACTGTAATCCTTGTGAAGGTAAGCCAGTCCTTGGGCAGCTCCCACAACAATCTTCAATCTAATACTCCATTCTAATTGAAAGTCTGATCTGCATATCAAATCTCCTAAACTTCCTCTTTGTATAAATTCATATACCAGGAGAAGTGAATCATCAGAATAGAAAAAACCCAAAAGCTTTGTGATATTCTTATGTCTGATCTTTGCTAAATTCTTGATCTCAGCCTTCAAAGTTTTCAAAGATTGACCTCCCACACTCTTTAACTTCTTAACAGCTACGAATTCACCACCCGGCAGCCTGATTATGTAGACTCTGCCAAAAGCTCCACCACTACATATTGCACCTTTCTCGTCCATTCCCATTATCAAGTCCTGTTCAGTAATTCTCAGAGGATAGAAGAACACCGAGCCCCATTTGCCCAGATGAGATTTCTTCTTGGAGGAACGGTACAATACAAAGAAACCAGCAGCAACAACCATAAGAGAGACAGCAAAAGCAATGGATATCAGCACAAATGTCAATTTGGTCGGCCCAGCAGACATATGCTTAGGCCCGTCTTCTGAGCAAGAATTGGGTAATCCAGGTCCGCAGAGGTCTGGATTTCCCTGAAGGAACGAAGCTGGAAGACCGGATATGAGAGAGTACGGGACCCTACCTGAGAGCTTATTGAAGGAAACATTGAAAAGGGCAAGCTTCAGGTTCTGTAGCTCTTGTGGAATTGGTCCAGTGAGATTATTATCGGAGAGATCCAGGTAGGTCAACACTGGCAATTCAGCTAGAGAAGACGGGATTTCTCCGATGAAACTGTTGTCTGCCAAAGACAATGAGACTAGTTTTCTACATTTTGTAAGCTCGGGAATACTACCAGACAGAGCATTGTGAGACAGATTGATTATACTCATGATGGGTGAATCGCAGAAGTTTGGAGGAAGGTCTCCATAGAAATTATTTTGAGATGCAGAGAATCTATAAAGGCTCTTAACCATGCCAAGACCCTGAGGAATTCTACTAGTAAAGTTGTTGTTATCTATCTGAACTTGCTCCAACTCAGCAGCCATGGATATTGAGTCGGGTATTTCTCCTGAAAAATTATTATTTTCAGCTCTGATGAGCTTGATCTTTGGCAATGACCACAACCCATTAGGTAAATTCCCAGAAAATCCATTGTTCTGAACTTGAAATTTCTCCAGATTCGAGCACTCTTTGAAAGAATCGGGTATGGAACCAGTGAAGAAATTTGTATGAAGGCTAAGATCAATGAGGCCTTTTGCTTGGCAGAAACCAGTAGGGAATGACCCAGATAGCTTGTTCTGTGAAGCATCAAAGGATACCAGATTCCCAAGACCAAGCCCGAGTTTCTCAGGAACCCCACCTGTCAAATTGTTCTGAGAGAGGTCTAAAATCTCCAACCCTTGTAAGCCCAAAAATGAATCTGGAATCCCCCCATAAAAACCAGACCTCTGCAACAACAGTTTCTTAAGTTTCGCAAGCTTCCCAATCTCGCTAGGTATCTCACTCACTAGGAACGGATTTTCAGACAAATCGAGAACAACAAGCTCACTCAAATTCCCAAAGACAAAAGAAGGAACACTACCTGAAAACAAGTTGCTTCCCAAATTGAGAACCTGCAAGCTCTTCAGAGAACCTAGGCCGTATGGAATCTTTCCCTCCACATGGTTTCTGCTGAAATCAAGCACTCTCAGTGAACTGAACTGAGAAATCTGATCGGGGATTGTTCCCCATATGAGATTGTTGCTGAGATTCAACGTTTGCAACGCACTGCACTGTGAAAGATGAAGAGGGATGGGCTGGTTGAAGAGATTGTCTGCAAGATTGAGATTTGAGAGGCTAGGTAGTTGACAGATTGAAGGAGAGATCTCACCAGAAAGATTGAGACTTCGAAGGTTGAGAGAAGAAACTGACAGAGAAGCCGTAGCACTAGCAGTGCAGGCAACACCAGTCCAGTTGCAATGGTGGGTAGCAGAGGTGTTAGACCAGGTAGAGAGAGAGTTCACGGTGTCTTCAATGGAGGCCTTAAAGGTGAGAAGTATCTGTGCTTCATCTACAGCAGAGCTAAAGATAAAAGCTGAGAAAAAGAGGAAGGGAAAGACAAACAGTGGACGAGTGAAGCTAGCAGCCATGGACAATGCAAGAATGCTCTTTGAATCGTTCAAGCTTGATTGCACATTTGCTGAGAAGCTGCTGTAGCCAGTAGCCTGTTTGATGGTATAAAGCTCAAGCTCAAGAGACTGAAACCAGTGACAGTGAATGGAGTGGAGTGGAGTGGAGTGGAGCGACTTTGCCAGGAGTTCATATATCATACAGTCATACACCAAAGTTAATGATAAATTGTTAAATTATAAAAAATGAAATAATTATTGATAACTTTGACTTTTTCTGGATAAGGGTTAGATTTTGACTCTTTACCAACCAAAATTTCTCTGTATGAGAAATCTCTACCCTACGTAACATCTGATCAGGTGAACACCCTGATCAAAAAAGCAATTTTTGACGGTTAGGATCACAAGATTAACCCAGGGGAAAATCTAAGATGTGAGTCCTCCATAAATGGCCTAATAATCAAATCAGAGAGTATCCAAAGTGGTATTCCGCGAGGTAGCAAATCATTAAAAAATATAACTGAATAAGACAAAATTAAAAATCGATATTAAATTAGTTAATTGGAGAGAGAAACGTAGAGAGAGAGAGAGAGGTTAGGGCTCCCGTCCCGTGAATTGGCGCTGACAGGACAGTGGCGCTCTGATGAGAAAAGACAAAAGTCCAAGTTCGCACGTGCCAAGCTTCTCCTTTTTTCAACGCGTAGCAACAACTAACAGAACAAGAGTACAAAGGCAACAGCAGAGCAGATCAGCTATCCCCACCGCAGCAACTCTATTCCTCCCATCCTATTCCTACACACAAACTTCCCGTCCGGTCGCTTTCATCGCTACCATCGTTTTCTTTTTCAATCGAAAAAAGGTCACCCGCTTTTGCCGCTGAGTCACACTGTAGAATTCCCATGTTTGGAAAGCGATGGAGTGGACCAAGGGTCTCCCTTTTGAACCCTGAGACCATCTCATAGACCATTGGATTGGAATCGTCTGTCTTCGGATAAACAATCGGGCCCATATGAGGTAGCCCACAAATCCAGCGGTCAAGAATCAAAGATTAGTATGCATCAAGTTAGATAAGAAAGGATTTGGATTCTGATGACTTCTGATAGCGTTCCAAATTGGGCCTTGAGGAGTTAATGGGCCCACTGGGTACTGACAATGCAGTGATGTACCACCCTCGACACCCAGCGTTGGAAGAGCGTGGGACTATGTTAAAACGCTGTATCGACGGTACCTGACCTGTCTACTGAGTACTGGATCAATGAGTTGTACATCTAACATCTTTCACCTTGTTCATTTCCAAAGTGGGGCCACTGCTATCAGTCATCAAAAGACTACCTTGGGATTGGGATCTCCAGAGGATAGTTTACAAGGTCCAGGCCCACCTAGCATCAAGATGGGCCCCACACCCACCAGCATTTCCTAAAGAAACAATGAGAGAACTGAACACCAAGTCACCAACCACAGGCTACAAGTGGGCTTTGTTTGTTTGCACCTAAAAAAATTAAAAATAAATAAATTTGTAGAGTACATCATCATGAAGAAAAAAGAAATAGTCTTTGTTCAGTTAAAATAAATTAAATCCAATTCATTTTACAGAAAAGAATTTCTTTTCTTTCTTTTTTGCCCTTTTTATTGTTCCTTTATTAAAGAAAAGACCATGATGATTCCAATTCTTTGGCAAGTCAATAACTCATTGTCGGCTCCTGAAGATGCAAACAAACAGGGCATTAATTATAAGGATATGACTGGAAAGAAAAGCCAAAACAAACAACAGGGGTTATACTTCTACCAATAAACAAAAGATGGGTCCTGCTCAAATTCACCAACATGGTGAATTCATTTTACCTTCACTGGAATTTTTGAACTTTGATCAATTAATCCATTCTCTCAACTTCCAACAATATGAGATCGAATATATAAATCTTGTTTGGCTTTTCATTAAAATTAAATTATGGGTGTTTAAATCATTTTTATTATTTTTTCTTAAAAATAATAAAAAAAAAAAACATTTCTTATTGTTGTATTTAGAAAATTGGACCGAAATGACTAGTTGGACTGGTTAAACCATGACCCAGCCCCTGGCCAGTTTTGATCATACTCCAAAATCACATTGAGTAAAAAACCAGCCAAAACCATTGACCTGAATGGTCGAACCGGAAAATCATTGACCCAGTTCCAGTTTTAGAAAAGCCATCGGTTTTTTGAAATCTTTTTAGCACATAAATGAAAAATTTTAAAGGCCATAACTTTGTGCTTAGATGTTCGATTGGGGTAAATTTTTTTTTATGTTGGGTAATTTTTTGAGATTTACATGTTCCCAAGGAGCAAAAGACACCCTGCCCCTCTTTTTTTTTGCCAAAAACACCTTTTTTGGCCTTAAATCTTAATTTTTAATATAAAAAATTGAAACTAAAAATAAAAAGACATATGTTATAGAATAATATAATTAGATATTTTGAATATATGCATATAATTAATATTATTATTCTGTAATTAATAAAAATGATATTATTATGTATATAATCATATATCATATAATTATGCATATTATATAATTTATATATAAATTATATTACATTACATTATAATATAAAATAAAATAAAAAAATATGTTATAATAGAATATTATTATATATTTTGAATATATTATAATATAATATATATTATATTATATACATAGATTATATTTATTACATTCGACCTTAGTTGAATCTTTAATCCGTAAGCATTTCCATTTTTTAGGTCAATGCCTAATACGGTTCTCTAAAAATTGGAAATTTGATCAACAAGGTCAAGGGTCAAAAGGGATATATTGAAATTGGTACACGAAGGCTCCACTATTTGGGGCTTGAACCTAACGCTTTTTTATCTTTTTAATTTTTTTCTTAATTTCAGAGGGACGAATAATGTTATTTAACATTTATGGAAATTGGGGCTTGAAAACTCATGGTGAGTTTTCAATATTTCTCTTAAACTCACCACAACTTTTCAAAATGTTTAAAACTCACCATGTCATTAAGTTTTTATTTTCCAAAACTCACCTTCCGTTAGTGCCTTCCATTAGTGCACCATTAGTGCTTCCTAACAGAGGTGTCCATGTCACTGTTTTTTTACATTTTTCTATTTTCTACAATCTATAAATTTTCCTATATTTTTTGTTATTTATTTACAATTTTATGTTTTTCTATCATTTTTGGTGTTTTTTCTACAATTTTTTTTCTGATTTTGTTTTTCAATTTCTATAGTTTCTATAATTTGAAAATAATTTTTTATTTTGTTTGCAATTTTTTATAATTTTTATATTTTTTGTGATTTCTATATTTTTATGTATTTTATATTTGAAAATATTTTTTGAACCTTTTTCCTTCTTTTTATGTCTAAATATTAAAATGGTAATATATTAACACTCGTTAATTTATCTTGTATATATTTTGTATTTTTCTATGAAGGTTAAACCCGTTAGTCTGTTTAACATCAAGTTAATTATATGGTGAGTTTTAGACATTTTGAAAAATTGTGGTGAATTTTAAAAAAAAAAACTGAAAATTTATGATGAATTTTAGACAATTTCCCCAACATTTAAAACAAAGACTTTATGGTGGAGGGAGAGTACAAGGAAGCAAGCATTAGCATCCAGCGTAGAATTTGCAGGGGAGGGAATTCCGATGGAAGCAAAGATTCCATACTGAGACAGCCCAGATTGCTCCCGTCACCCAACGCCCTTCCCCATAATTTTTTTTTTATATATAAAAATCTATTCATCGATGGAAGCGCTGCATTTAATTTTTCAAATTTGTGGCCCAATCAACAACTAACACGATAGAGATCACACCATTTATCCAGCGTGATCGCTCCCGCTCAATCTACCACCCTTTTTTTATCAACTCGTACCAAGGGAAAAGGTAAAGATAAAAGAAAAATAAGACTTTATGGTTCAATGCAGATTTCTAATTTCTACTGCAGAGTTATAACCATTGAAAAGGTCAAAAATTCTTATTCCATACATCAATGCTCCTCTATGAATTGGCATCAATTCCGATTTGACACCCACCCTAATTGTACATTGGGTTTAAAAATTCTAACCCTAGGTTGAACTCTCATTCTTTTATTTTATTTTAGGAAGAATGATTGTTCGGCCCATCTCAGAATTCTTAGCTTTATAGTAGAATTAATTTGAACGGTGGATTGATGTTATATTCACGGATAGGATGCTATTTATAGGAGGGATTACTAATATATTATGAGAGGCTGTAATTTTAAAATTCTGCAGTAAATTATGCAGTTTATTGATTGGAATTGGGATCTAGTCCTAACAGAACGTGCCTCATACCAATCTCATGGCCACAACTCACTCTCTCCATAAATACTAAATACAAGTACAGGACACTCTCTTCCAGATGTGTGGCCAAAAAACGCTATAAGGTCGGTGTGAGGCTGAGGAGCAGATCCGGACTCAGGTGATTGGGCGTCCAATGCTTGAACCCACAGCATTGCAATGATGAACATGGACTCAATTCCTTGGATATCACATCTCTTGCAGGTAGGAGTAGGACCCTTTTAGTGGTGGGCCCAGATGTGAATGTAATGTTGTTCTGCTAACTCATCCCTAGACTCTAGGACAAATGTAATTGATTTTTGGGAGAATAACTGTTCAGCACACAGCACACCCAGAATTCTCAAAATTTATAGGGGATTATCACCGATACGGCATATCAGCCTATATCGATATTTAGAACCTTGGCTATTAATAAACTATGAGAATTATAATTTCAAATTTCTGCGATGGAGTGCAGTGTTCTTCATTATTGATTTTTCTGAAAAGGTCTTTTATAGATGGTCTCAAATGCTACACGTGTTGTACTAAGACGGTTCCACATGTCTTCCTGTTGAACTTTGGGCTGGACCTGATATCCTACCCACTCCTCTAGACCATCCCAAGCAAGGACCCAGAAGCTGTGAACAAAATAGCATGCATTTAGTCTTGACTCTTGAGAGCACTGCCAGAAAGCAACGCCAAGGTGCAATACCCCATTGATCAGTTAGTGGAGCTTCTATCAATTGGCCACCAGCTCACTTTCTATCCTTTTAGCATAATGGGAAAAAAATTCTAGGCTTTACCACAAGTCGCTCTCTCTCTCTCTCTGACTATGCTCAGCTATAACCAAGAAATGATGTTCCCAAGTGCACCCCATTTGGGTCGATTCAAAAAGTTGAGAGCATGTCCTCATAACTTGATAGTCAACTTCAAAATCGAAGATTGGAAGGAAAAAAAAAATAAGCAAGGACATGGATGTTTGTGCTTTTTGTCCTTGTTCTGGTCATATAGATTTGCAAGCCCAAAATGACCCCAAAACATGAAATTTTGAGTGTGGCCTTGTATTGGTGAGCAAAGTTGCTAACCAGGCATGATTTGGTATGTGAAAGTGATCTTGTGCTATTATCAGTATTCACTCATTGCAATGGAGAAAGCAAAAAAGAACCACAAATTCTCTCTCTCTCTCTCTCCCATCCCACTGAGCTCTGGGGGTGCTAAGTGGGGGCCATTGCTGCTGATTTTGCTTGCCATTTTCTTGCTTTAGCTATTGCCTTCCTTTGGGAGGGTTTTTGGTTATATGGATGCAACTGTGAGGAACCTGCTTGTGTCATTGCTGGGGTATTTGATACTTTATTTTTACTGTGAGCATGAGTGCCAATCCAAAGTCTGAAAGGCATGAACCAGAAAGCTCAACAGTGGAGTTCAGGGCATATTATACTGATGCTATCTAAGTCTAATACCCCAAAAGAAAAATCAAGACAGACAAGATCATTGGATTCTTTCACCCCAAGGAACACCAAAATTGTATCTGGGTATCAACAGCATACAATACAAATTACTTTGCTGTTACTTCTTAGTCATTGTTTCCTCGTTTGGTTACATGGAAACATGGATCTGCTTCTTTGCACGCTAACTGTAACTGGGTCTTGGAGTAGAATGGAATCCAGACAGTGGAGATTGAATGCAATTTTAATCATGTTATGAAAAGGCCGGGCCCGGGCCCATCAAGTGCAATATGTTCATATGCCCATACATTATTAGTTAAGGCCCAGCCCATTTGAGTGACAGACATGGCATCTGCTCAACTCTCACCATATGCAGACCCACATCTCTGATCATCTTGACTAAGATTCTCCCACCTCCACTCAGAAAAACATTCCCCATTACTCAACTCATAACAAAACAAAATTACGAAGAACCACACCTTGAATTATTTCAAATCGAAGAAAAGTTTTATTTCAATTGACCAGATAAAGGAACGGTTAAACCCAAATGACAGAAATGAAAGATTTTCAGACTGTAAAGTGGACGAGGCTCTGTTTCAAAGAAATAACAACTGTTCCAGACTTCCAGTGTTCAGTGCCACGCAGGCTCCACCAAATAGTTCGGTTGTGATCAAGATGGGCTCTATATTTGGATGTTCCAGCTTGAGAGCCAAATGGTAAATAAATGAATGGGGCCCATCTTTTGAAGATTCGGGCATGCCATGAATCTACCACGCTCTAAACCTGCAGGCTGCAATTAGAGAAATCCAGTCGAGGATTGAATCTGCAAAGAACCCAAGTAGCAAAAGAAACGAGTTTGGCACTGTTTGGAAATTATTTTCTTCGCAGAAATGTATAGGAACTGGAAAGTTAATGGAAATGACACCAACGAGAAACTAAGATCAGCTAAGAATCAACTACAACACTTTGCAGGGAAGCTAAAAAATCATTACTCAATTCTTACCAAAAACAATAAAGATTCAATTCCCAAAATCCTACTGGATTAGATGACTTCTAAACATCCTCATTGTTGTGGGCCATGGAGGCAAACAAACCTTAAATTCATATTTTCCCCTTTCCCCCTTTTGGATTTATTGGAAAGCAAAAATTAAGGGAATAAAATTTGGGCGATCACCAAAAAAAAAAAAAGGATACTTAGCTTCACCTTCTCTTCAACATATTTTACAGGAATCAGACAAGAAAAGAGACTTTTGAAGTCGTATAAATATAATTTATAGATCATCCTGTAACAATCTCCAGCATTTCCCCAAAGATACTATTCTCTCAAAGAAGAATATCATATCTCCAATTTGGTAAAACCAATTTAGACAAGCAGAAAACCGTGATGGTTATCTTTCTTACCTATGGCTCCAACTACCCGAACTAGCTTTGCGCTCTCCTCGCTTTCTTTTGTTCTTAGGAACTTGAAACTCGGATGCTAAACAGGAATTTAGAGTCAACTGATCCTGTGTTGAGGTTTTTGAGGCCAGTTCAGGTTCTTTTGCTGGAAGTAGAGGAATCATGCTCTCCTTTTCTTCTTCTTTCACTTGTTCCTGAAGCTTCTCTGGGGGCTGAATAGTAACCTCAAAATTATGCAAATCTTCCTGGGTTACCTGATTATGTATCAAAACATGATCTCCAATCTGCTGACATTAAAATAAGAGAAGAATCAGAAACTTCTGGTTGTACATTTGCCATTTTCTATATTAAAATTGAAGATAATTCTGTTAACACTAGAAACCTGTGAACCATGACAAATGTTCAAGGTTACCATATGGGTCCAGTTAAAATGGTTTGGTAACCATTCCCCCCTATAAGTTTAGAACTTTTTCAATCTATAATGAGGGTTAAGTCCTTGGAATAATTAATACATAGCGGAAACAAATGATTAAACTTATCGAAAAAGAACATAAAGCATTTCTCCAGTACCTCTATTAGAGCAAGGAGGAAACATGAGGGGTGAGTCATTGGATTAGCATCCACGTTCCCCCAGTACCTCCATTAAAGCAAGGGGGAAATATATGATTGAACTTATGAGAGGAACATAAAGCATTTATGTCACTTGTAGAAAGTATACGGCAATATTTCAAGGCAAGTGGTCCAGAAGAAAACAGCGGATCAACTAAAATAGGTACCACACAGTTTCATCTTCACTGCAGACAAAGTCCAGCTAATTCTAAAATATAACAAAGAAGAAAAAGAAAAGTTAACAAGAAAAAGCACTTACTTACATCTTCACAAGAGTCTCCAATCTGTGGCTGATCCATAGCAACATCAGTAGTAGATAATAATCCCATTGTGCTTTCAAATATATCGGGAAGAGGAGCTGCTTCCCCGTAACTAGAAACTGCACTCTCAGGCATAACCAGGTCTCCTAAGTCATATTCTGACATATGCTGCGTGGGGGTATACAAAACTCCAACTGGCATAGTTTCCCCATTGCCAGGAGAACAATTAGGACTTCGAGCAGAGCTAGTGGGCACATCACCTGGCACAAGAAGGCTTAAATTCTCAGTGGAAGAGAACTTCCCAGCATTTCCAGAAATCACCTTGTCAATTCGAGTTTTCAGCTTTTGAACTCGAGACTGCAAAACTTCAATATTCCAAAGGATTTGCTCTGAGGGATCATCATCCTTGAACTCAGGTGCACGCCACTCGTAACTAACACCAAACTCTTCATTGCTGTTATTTTGATCTGCTGCAGGAACTGCCCGGAAGTACAACAAAATAAATAAGCAGTTAGAAGTCAACAACTTAATAATAATCAAGGTTCAAATTTTCGTTACGATACGCCCCATGTCGGGCGTATCGTGTCATATCGGTGGCTTCATGATATGCCTATTTACAGGTGTTTCGAGACCCCCCCTCTTTAGTAAAAATATGGTTAAAAATAGGCCCAAAACCAAATTTTGAAAAAAAAAAAAAAAACATAAAAGCATGTTATTTTAAGTACCGATACACAGGGGTGTATCAATATTTTGAACCTTGATAATAATAAGAGGTCTATGGAAAAAGAAACTACCATTACCTAGAACTTCTACCGAACATACAACATAGAAAGAAAAGTGTAAATAGCAAAAGTATATCCCAAAGCGTACAAATACATAGAATATAGATGTGCATGGTACTGCATAGGAACTTGCCATGCTTCAACAAAATCCACTTTTTGGTTCCACAAGAAAAGAGCTTTGAAGAATTTTACAGATCTTTGGTTGCAGAGAGTGGGAGAGAAATATCGTGAAAACTATTTTCCATGGTTCAGTTGTTCAAAGAAATTGACAGAAGAGAAAATAGAAAACAAATAAGGTTTATATCTTTATCTATCTATATATACACACAAGGCCAATTAGCTTAAGTATTTAAATACAAAGACCAGAAGATTGTGGTGATTTTATATATCATGGACTCAACTCAACTAAGCCTTGTCCCAACTATATGAGGTCAGTTACATGAATCCTGTTCCAGGATTCCACTCTGTTCAGAGCAACCTCCATTATGGACCCTTCATTTTAGTTTTTTACTACTTCAAACCATTTCAATTTTTGGTCTGCCCCTAGCTCTTCTAGACTCTTCAACTTGTATCAGATCACTTCTTCTAACAGCCTCACAGGTGCCTGTAGAAGGTCTTCTATGCACATGAACAACATACCATGGAACCACATAGTCAATTCGTCCATGATTTAATACATGACTCTCCTAATTCCTATTCTCACTCTGGTTGCCATGTTTCTTTTTGCTTTCTATGCTCATATCCTACCACATAAGACCATTCTACATAACACTATTAGCTTTTGTTTTTGAACTGAAGGGAACTTTCTAGCCACCCATTAGTTGCAGTTGTGAATACTACAATTTTGAATTGGTTTTCTTCATTTCCCACAAGATCTGAACATCCTGCTGGCCAGTTTTGCAGACAATACATTATTGAACTGTTGTCAACTCCCCCCTCCCCCCCCCCCGAAAAAAAAGAAAAAAGGCATGCATACATACAACAGATCAGACCTAACATCTAAATAGGATTGTGCATTGAACTTTTTTTTTTTTTTTTGATCAGCAGAAAACGAATTTACTGATGAAAATTTAGGAGTTACAAGAGCTTGTTTAAATTCCATCCAAAACAACAAAAATTACAGATTTGCCCAAAACATTTGCTGTCTCACAGTCCCTTGTTTGGCCAAAGAACCTGCCATTCCATTTGCTGTTCTTACCCACTTAAAGGCAACATTTAGCCCTCTTGTTAGGCTTACAATCTCCCTGAATTTATACTGGAATACCCACGGAATCTGGGAACTGTTCTTGGTCCATGAGATGACTACTTGGGAATCCCCTTCCACCTCTAGATTCTGGAAGCCCAATTGTTTTGTAAGCCTTAACACCTGCAGTAAACCAGTTCTGCTGTCAATGCATCACCATGCTCCAAGGGTCCTGAATAAAGGGCCACCACTCTACCTTCTATAGTTATGGGAAGCATCTTTATCCTTTTTATTTATATAGATTACAAAACATACCGAAACAGTAGATGGTTGGTGCAATTGCTTTCCCTCATCATTGCTGTTCTGTGCCCTCACTCTGGCCCTTTTTCTTTCATCATCATCATCCATGCCTTATCCCCATTAACTCTGGCCCTATTTCTTTAACTGTATAATTTAGATTCCCTCAAATGGACAAAGAAAACTTTTTAATTTAGATCCTCTGCCCAGAAAACTGCTCATCTGCGGGCCCTGTTGGTTGGGCATTTAGGATTGCCACCAACCTGCCAGCTAGTTGATCAACTAAGCAGCCACCCAAACAATGGTTTTATTTCATAATCAATAAAAATGGGTTTATATGTGACATAACTAGTCAACATTCTAATCATATTTTTTATTCCTTATTGATAGTCTTTATTAGCATATACATATGACAGCCTCCTAATCTTGATTACACCACCGAACAACTTTGATTACACCAATTCTAAATTATCAATGTTTTCCCTACTTTAATCATCAACATCATCTAAGCCTTGTCCCAACTCCCAACCATATGAGGTTGGCTACACTGTTTCACCATTCCGTTCTGTTCAGTGTCATATCATCATCAAATTATGGGCACTTATATCATATCTTACTACTTCCACCCAAGTCCTTTTTGGACTGCCCCTATCTCTTCTAGACCCTTCAACTGGTTATAGATCATTTCTTCTAACAGGTGTTGAAGATGGTCTTCTATGCATATGACCAAACTACCTCAGTCTATTTCACTGATAAAAAGAAATGGTCTTCAGTCTTCCCTACTTTGTTTGATCTTTTTCAATGTTGTCCACATTGATGAAGGATATTCTGCTCTCCTCTTATCTTCCTTTGAGTTTAATTTTTGTATCAGTAACAAACTGATTCTTTCATTAATATTGAAATGGGACCCATCATTAGTTTTAAATTCACTTGGTATCCATGGATTGTTTTAAGAACGTAAAGTATAAATTTATGTTGAATTTCTGTATGAAATCATAAATACATCAGCCCCACACCAGGGGACTGTACAATGGGGATACATAAAATGCCCATCTCATCTACTAAATTCCATTTACAAAAAAAAAAAAAAACTCTTTCTAAAAAAAGGTATAGGGCATTCCCTTAAACAGTTTGTGTGCGTACTCCTAGCTATGAAAATAGTAGACCTTGTATCTTTCTAGCAACCACCTCTCCTGTTTGAATTATGTTTTTGAAAATCTTAGCATTCTCTCAACTGACAGCAAAAGGGTCAATCTTCCACACACTACTTAACTGGACAATTTTATTTACATCATATTTTTCTTTTGTTTTTTCTGATGAGTTGCTTCATAGTTTTCATTTTAAAAATCATGACAATAGCATGCCAGTAAAGATATGAAAAGTATTTCTGTTCATTTTAAAGCTTAGTTTAAATTTAACCATGAAAAAGTTCAGTTTAAGCTAAGGATTTTATGGATGCATCCTTAAATTCCATAAAGAGCTTTGTGGTAAAAGGACAAAAGTGATTTTTATCATATTGACTAAATGGTTCACTAAGTATTGAGTGCTTAAGGTTAGGTTTGTCTCTAGCATGGATTGAGTCAGGCTTTTGTTCAGTGGAGCTACTGAATCCTCAACCACATCCCAACACAACTTGAGAAGTGGACCCAATTTTTCAGGTCTAAGTGCAGCACCATGACCAAATCCCAATCCAACATTTGCAAAAGCTCAGGCTAGGTTTAGTTGGGTTCAAATTGGACACCCAAGCTTCACGCCTACTTTTAGGTCAATATGCTGTGAGCATCTCTCTAGCAGAAAAAGACAATGATTGAACAAATTCAGTTTTGTAGTCTTTTCTCTTTCATTTGCTTCTCCTATCAATTGATTCACAAGAAAATTCAGTTTTGTAGTACAGATGGTCTGCAGCAGAATCATTGAACAAATAGCAAGAAGCATGTAGTAGTAGAAAAAATATCATAAAAAATACCTCAAATTGCATAAGAAATCATGATTATTCTCCAATCATAGAAGACTATCTGCAGTAAAAAACAGTAATTGCTCTTACCCTGATCACCACAATCATCACCCACAGAAGCAACATCTACATCAGACTTCTTATTTTCTGAAAGATATGAGGTAGGTAATTTAGATACTATAAAAGAGAAGGAAAAGAAAAACCTCATGCACAAAGAGTAAAATATATGACTAGAAGCCATCTGTACCATAGTAGGAGAAAAGGCTATGATGTGACATATATGATGGAACATCAATGATGTCTTCAGCTCTCTTTCTTTTCCTCCTCTTCATGACACTACTTCCCCTTTGTCCAGTAAATGGTAATGACCTCAATCCACAACCTTCTAATGTATTGTCTCCTAACTCCCACTGCTTTCTTTGATCATATGCTGCAAGTTCTCGATCATATTTTAATGCCTGCAACTGAAATTCCTTGAGCCGCAATTCTATCCACTTACACCGCCACATTAGAGGCCGTATATACCTCCTCCAATGAGCTGTCAACTTCTTCTTCCTGGAAATTTAAGCAGAAGAGGTTCGAACTCATATAAAGCATAGCAGAACAAGCATGAACATCTAATCAAAATATCATCAGGCAATAATGTTAAATAATCAACTAATATATGCAGAAACAGTTTACCTTCCACTGTTTTTTACTGTTGTGAAGGAGGATTCAAGAAGAAATGAGACAGGAACATAGCCTACCGAACCAGTCAAAGCATGCTCAAGACAGGAAAATACACAGGAAATAGATGCTCACCATACGTTACCCCCCCCCAAACACCACCTAGGCTAATCCCCACCTCATCAATACCAATTTCAACACCCATCAGAAGGAAACATTCATGGATTTCTTTTGATGAATGGCATGGAAATTATATTGTAATAAGATAAAAAATATATAAAATGTATAAAAAAAGGGGTTCCATAAGCTCTTAGTTTTATAATAGCACAATAGGCCTACAATGCAGAGCCTCCATTTAAGCTTCTGCAAACTCCTGCAAGTTTGAATTAACAAATCACAAATACCTCGATGCATCAGTGAGGGTGACTTGAGATGTGTAGTTCTTTGGGAATGATACCCTCATGCCGTTTCTTCCTTATTTTAATCTGATCATTTAACCTAATCAAGGAAAGGATGTATTTTTTATTTGATTATTACAAATAGAATTTGATACCCAAAAAAAAGTGCATTGTCATGATCTTCAATCCTCCATGGAAGCATAGACAACATTGGCGATGATAAGATCTCTTTGTTAACAAGAAACTTGATAAGATCTCTCAATCCAGATTATTAATTCCTTATCATACGATGTCGCTGACATCTTGACTTCCATTTTGAAGAAGGGGAAATTCTAGACATACTACTATAGGTCCTTAGTTACTAATGATATATTGCCTATTATCCTTTTTCTATCTGCCTGCAGGAAAGGTACTGAGGATCATTATGAAAAATATGACACCCTATATGTTATAATGTTAATTTAATACATTGTAGGAAGGCAGCAGTTGTTTTGGACCTGTTTGTAAGACTGACTTTGACTAAGGGCTTTCCATCCGGCCTATGGATGGTGACACTTGTAATCTTTAATTCTCGTTATCAATGAAAGTTACCATTTCCTATCAAAAAAAATATATATTGTAGGAAGGCAAGGTTAAGATCTTCATGACGCACTGATCTTCTCATCAAAGAATGGGAAGCACGATAGATTTCAGAAAGGAAGCACTAAGGACTAAGAGTAAAGAGACAACTCTTTTCTGTATAATAAAGCAGAGATAAGAGGGCAAAGAGAAAGGGAGAGAGAGAGAGAGAGAGAACTGGTTAGAACCAGAATTCAGTAAAGCAAATCAACTCCTCTGATTTTCAGCTACAATGACTCTATTTATAGACTCAACCTAAGGGCTTGGGTCTCCCGTAACAAGCTCCAATTTGGATTAGGAAATTGACCAGGAAAAAAGAAAAGGAAAAAAAAAAAAACTCCATTACTTTATAACTAAGAGAAACCCCGTAAGGACACTCAATTACAGACATCCAACTCTAATCATATTGAAATTAAATAAACAAAAGACAAGTCAAAGATGAACCAAGAATAGAAGCTTCTCTAACCTATCATAAGCTAACACCTTTTGTGAGGAAAAACATGAGAAACATAAGAATCTCCAGATTGTGGGGAAGGCATAAAAAACATACACTTACCCCAAGCAATTAATAAGAAAAGTTACATTCAACTAAACACATGATTACTTTAATCTTTCAACTTTATGAGCAACAATATGATAAAGAATATGATGCATTTGTGTCTATGTTCATGCATCCGGATCTTTGGAAATCATGAGGGCCATAACTATTACAACTCATAGCTCCAACCTAAATTGGTATGTTTTGATGCAATCGTGCAAAAGGAGTAGAAAACACTATTTTCATTGTATAAGGGGCAAAATATATCTGAAATATTTCAGACCAAAAAAATTCCACCCATTTTACACCAAAAACAAATGGCCCCTAAATTGATCACAATAGTTGCAACAACTTCCATTTATGAATACTGAACAGCTGAGCTGATAGCCTCAAATAAAATTTGTATAAATGATGAGAGTTTCACATGTTTCTTAAGTTGGGCCTCGTGTGATACACTTAAACCTGGATTTTGGATTCTTTTAGTGTCATCACTTCATTTAGTAATATTGCAGAAAGGAAACAAGTTCCGGTAACATCAAAATCTTTGTTAAGCATATGCATAAAACCTTTGATAAAGCTTTCAAGATATAAATTATATGGAAAGTGTCACAAAAATGGTACTGGATTATATATACACATATGCATGTGCATGTGCTAAATTATAAAATGGTCTAAGATATTTAAGTGGTCTTTCTTTCTTTCTTTTCTATTTATTTTCTTTTTTTGTTGGAAATATATGGGGAAGCGTAGTGATTAATAGGTGAATATGGGTCCTAAAGACAGATTAATGCATCAGCACTCACGAATTCCACCACTGAAAATGTGGGCATCTTCAAAGGCTGACACTATAGGCATCCCACTGCTAATCACCATGAATGAAGATATAGTAATTATGATAATACCCACACTAAATGCAAATAAAAGGGAAAAATACCTTTTTCGAAAAAGACTATCAAGCCCATCAAAGAAAGTAGAAGCCAAATCATTGTCATCACAGTACCGAGACTCCACTTCAGCATCACTCAACCTTGAATTATCCTCAGTTCCCGAAATTGTGTCACCAAAAGAACTTGAGTATTCAGTTGCATCCGGATCGTCGGCTTCATCCAAGCTATTAGCATTAGTGTTCATACATTCAATTATATCAACTTCCACATCCATGGCCTCATCTTCTACCTTAGTATGTTGATCCAACAAACATTCAATATCAAACGTGGTGTCCTCACAATTACTCATACACCTAAGCCCCTGTTGATCCCGGGTCGCCAAGAATACTCCATTCACTTTCTCCAATGCAATTTTTACATTATCCTTTGGTTTACTTTCTGGGTCTGGATCAACAAAGATTTGAGAAGGGTCCATGCTGTAATTTCACTCAAATTCAAGTCATCTTCCCAACAAGAGACTCAAAATTTTCCTTCGTAGTTTACCTGCAATTAGATCAAACTGCTCGAGTTTAAGTCCACTGTGCTATTACCGGAAATGTAAGAAATCGATTTCCAAATTCAATTCAGTATCTAAAAATATACAAGTACATATATAATGTAGCTCAAAAAAAAGATATATGATGTATGACCGAATAATGATTCAAATATGGATTCCACTGGGAAAACCTTTCAAGCTTCCATTTCTTTTACTTCTGAAAAAAAGTGTGTAAAAGAATATAATTCCTTTCTGGTTCACCGCGGACCAACCAGGAAAAAAGAAAAAAGAACAGAGTGTATTCATTAGCAATTGGAATGAAAGCAAAGAACAACTGAAATAAAAGTAAGAAACACTGAAATGCTAACGATTAGAATAAACTAGAAATCAGGACTTCCAAAATCAGAAGCCTCTAATCACTAGACCCTAAAACAAACATGGTAATCCATTAATTTCACAATACAGAGGCAAATGATCTAAATGAGTTCACTGTGTGCAACCAAAGATTCAAGTGAAGACCAAATGATTTCTTGATTGTTCTCAGCAATTAAAAAGTAACTACATGCTCAACCCATATTATACTTAATAATGACAACTCTAAAAACCAAGTTTAATTGATGTACTATGAACTGAGCCGATTGGAACACGGCAAAAGCAGCTAAATGAGCTTCGTTATGCCCAACTGAACCCTTGAAGTTCAGGCCAATAACGAATAACTTTCGTTTCTGAAGAAGAATATGTTACCGAGAAAGCCCGAGTAGTCAAGCAGGACTCTAGTCTTCCGCCTCCTCTGGCGCGTTACTGCAGTTACTACGTAGCTTGCTCCATGACAAGAAAAGGCATGAACCCTAAAACCCCGCCAGTTGAGACAACCCGGTTTCACAATGGGTTCGACCGGTCCTACGATCACTGTTTTGTCTGTCTATGACTATGACTATGACTATGACTTCTAGGTTATAGCAAAGTAGCAATGCATCTTGGTCTTGGACGGGTTGAATCGGGTTCAATGCTACCCAGACCCAACCGATCCAATCATAAGATTATAACGTCTTGGACGGGTTGAATTGGCTGAACTGAATGACTCATTGTTTTGGTAATATCACAAATAACCCAATTTCAATTGGATCAGTCTCACAACCTTCTTAATAATTTATTTCACTTAAAAACAAAGCAATAGATTTAGGCTGCGTTTGGTTTGATGGAAAAATAAAAAAAGAAGGAAAAGAAGGAAAAGAAGGAAAATGTAAATAAACCTTTACAAACATTGTATAGACTTTCCTATATTTTCTTTCATTTCTCTACCTTTTCCTTCAAACCAAACATAGCTTTAATTTAGTCATTTTCAGTTGTTTTCGAATAGCCCTAACACAACTTTGGGTTGGGCCCAAAGTCTAACAGGTTGGTCGGGTTTGGGTTTGGAGCCATCTCACTCATGTTTTGTGCTTATACGTTTCATTCAAACTTCATTTGGGTTTCATAAACTAATAATCTATGATTTATAGAATGGATGCTTATTGCCTTTGCAGTAGTAAAAGTTAAACCATAGTATTATATCATATACATACATCCCTTACACTAATAAAAAAATATAAATAAAATAATATATATAGTTGTCATTGCATAATGTGCTTAGTGTATAAAAATATATATGGATATCATAAATGTATTATAGAAAATACATTATATATGACATAACAATATAATACTTGCGAATGAGTATGGAGTTGAGTAAATGTAACTCAATTAAACTAGCAAAGGGGCCCTGCTTCGTAAGGGTTGGAATGGAATCGTCGATCTGTTGATTCGGTTTTTGGCCAAAAATCGTTGAATCAGTTAATGATCCATTGACCTAAGTTTGACCCGTTGATCCATTCAACGGTTTTTGGCCTTTTTTTTTAATCAAGAACCATTCAGGCAACCGGTTTCATTTTATCCTAATCTCGATCCCTAGCCAAAAATCATTGAATCGGTCAACGACCCATTGACCCGGGTGGTTGAACCATTGACCCGTTCAATGGTTTTTGGTCTTTTTTTTAATTTTTATTGTCAGAACGGGCCATCTGTTCGAACTGAACAATCAAACCGTTGACCCAAAAACCGGTGGCTATAATGGTTATGTTTTTAGGTTGTATGAGTCACACACTCGAATGACAACATGTATGGTACTGGTTAATGGACCTCACACACTCAATTTTTTGCCTGTAATTTTTGTTGCCATAATGGGTCATCCGTTTTTTTTTCTTTTTAATTGGGAACCGTTCAAGCAACCAATTCCATTTTACCTCAATCCCAGTCGCTGGCCAAAAACCGTTGAATCGGCCAATGGCCCATTGACTTGAGTGTTCGAACCGCCAACCCGTTGACTCGTTCAATGGTTTTTGTTTTTATTTTTTTTTATTTTGTTGTTAGAACGGGTCATTCGTTCGAACAGGATGGTCGAATCGTCTACCTGAAAACTGGTGGCCATAACGGTTCCATTTTCGAGTCGTATGAGTCACACGCTCGAATGACATAACATGTATGATACTACTGAATGGACCTCACACACTCGATATTTTGCCTGTAATTTTTATTGTCATAATGGGTCATCCATTCGAACCGGACGATTAAACCGTCGACCTGAAAACCAGTGGCCAGAAAGGTTCCGTAAATTTTTGCTTATAATTTTTTGTTGTCATAATGGGCTGCCCAATCGAATCGAACGGTTAAATTGTGGATCCAAAAACCAATGGCTATAATGGTTCCATTTTCGGGTCGTATGAGTCGCACGTTTGAATGACATAACACGTATGGTACTACTTAATGGACCTCACAAACTCAGTTTTTTGCCTATAATTTTTGTTGTCAGAACGGACTATCCATTCGAATTGGATGATCGAACAATCGACCTGAAAACTGATGGCCATAATGGTTTTTTTTTTGCTTGTAATTTTTGTTGTCAGAACGGGCCATCCGTTAGAACCGAATGGTCGAACCGTCGGTTGTCAGAACATTATTAACAACATTTATCAATAATAGTAAATAATTATACTATTTAATTAAATAATCATTAATGATAATTTTAATAATATTATTTAGTTATTTTTAATATAAAAGTAAATATTAAATTTATGTATAGGATTTATTAACAATATTCATTAAATTAATAATTACCAAAATTAAATTAAATTAATAGTATTTATCAGTAATAGTTAGTAATTATAATATTGTATTAAATAATCAATAACAATACTTTTAATAACATTTTTAATATAATAATAATTACTAAATTTATTAACATTATTTATTAATAACAATATTTATAATATTAATTTAAAGTAAAATTAAAATAAATATCTATATTAACAATATTTATAATAAAATAATTATTAATTATATATTTATTGAATTACTGTAATAATCAATAAATTTTATTAATTATTGTAATTACTGGGTGCTCTCACGTGGGAATCTACTCGCACCATTTCTTCCACGGAGAGAGCACCCCTATTCTATTAATACATATAAAAGATTGGGCTGGGCTAAGTCGGTGTCAGGATACCAAAGATCTCATCTCAAATCCAATCCAATAGGTCAATGACTAAGTTTTCTAAGCCCAATTCCAATCTAAAGTCTAGCATGTGCAGGGTTTGGGTTGGATCAAATCGGGTTTTGGTTAGGTCCACCCAAATTATACCCCTAGTGATTTTGATCGGATGTCTAATGGTCTGTTTTTTTTAATGGGTATGGCAATTTTTCCCATCAAATTCAGGGCCCACCTCACCTTGCCCCATTTTGGAGCGGGTTTTCCCAATCTTAAACGGGGATGGAGTGGAAATAAGGAAAATATTTACACATGATAATTCTTTGAACCCACCCCAACCCTGCTGGTGAATTATTAAAATATTTCATTATTAAAAATGTTTTTATGTTTAATATTAATTTTTAAAATATCCTTGAATTTCCCCCAAATTCCAAAAAACTTAAGATTTCATAATCACATTTTTCATAATCATATATCTAGAATACCCCTAAAAATTTAATGTATTTTAAGAGTTTGTTTGTGATGATGCACAATCTGGCTGGTCTTAGCTATCAATGATCTTACCTCTGAACTGAGTAACAGGGACCCGAAACGGAAGGAGAAGAGAAGCTCTGGGGAGAACCCGGCGTAAGGGCTCCGAAGCTCAAGTTAGAATCCTTCAAAGGCAAGATAAACCAGATAGCGCCAAAGTTAGCATACCTCGTTCCTGGGGGGTAGGAGCCTTTTATAACCACCTCGCGCACTCACTTCCAGGCTTCCATCAGATCGGGCATGATTACTTCTGAACTACTACCAGTTCGGATGTCATTTCTTCTGGCCGGACAGAACCGCCACTGTTCCTTTTGTCGGAGCCGTCTTTGCGGCTAGTGACGACGGTTGCAGGTGGCGGTAGCAGGAAGCCGTTTGAAGTGCGGCTGTCAGGCGTCAGATCCCAAATCAGTCAGGTGCGTCGCCCTTGGATACGGACGTCCCTAACGTCAGGTACGTTTGATCAGCCTAGTGTTTCGGAGGTGAAGTGTTGGAGTGAGCGAGATGTCTTGAGTTCGGTTTAGGGAGTGTTCCGAGCTGCCATGGGCCAGCTCGGGTCACAGCTTTGCGAGGCTTGGGGCCCAATAGTGTGCTCCTTGCAGGGAGCTCGGGTTCTCAGTAGAGAGCTCCGAGTTCTTAATAGGGAGCTCGGGCTCTTGGTAGGGAGCTCGGGCTCCTGGCGGGGAGCTCGGGTTCTTTTCAGGGAGCTCGGACTCGTGGTAGGGAGCTTGGGCCCTTGGTGGGGAGCTCGGGCTCCTAGTAGGGCGGTCTGGAGTTCGGGCTCAGTAGCGGGCTTGGGCTTTGCTTTCGGTGCTTGCTTCGGGCACTCTACTGTCCCGAGTTGCTTGTTTCTGCCACGTGTCGGGTAACTGCGAGGTCGGGCCAAATTTCCCTTCATCAATTGCCCCCCACTCCCTGCGACAAGGGTCCCGTCTTGGCGTGGGGAGTTTGCAAGGTACCAGGAGGGTTTTGGTTCGTGCCGAGCGCGCTTGCTCTAATTTGATTTTCAAAAAAGGGCGCGCGTTTGGGAGTCAAGACGGCAGTTGTTCGGGAGTTGCGCTGCGGACGCTTTTATTGCGAGGAGACGTGCGCCGACACCCCGTTAGTTTCGGGAAGACGCGTGCCGACACCTGTCCTCTGACAAGACGTGCGTGACCCTCCGTCAGTTTCGGAAAGGCGTGCACTGATTGGTCTCGGAAGACGTGCGGCTTAGCGCGACTGTGGGCCGTTGGATTGGCTTCGATCTGGGCCGTCGCTTTCTAGCCGCTGTGGATATAAATAGCACGCGGGGGAGGGGGGGGGGCGTCCTTGCTACTGTTGTACATCTTGAGCTCGCGCCTAAGTTTCAGCTCGCGTCCCAGGTTCCTTGCTTGTTCGAGCTTTCATGGTCTGCTTCAGTCTTCTTCCCGGGTGAGTGCTTTTGGAATCTTGTTCCGTTTCCCGATGTCTAGTTTGGAGGGTTCAGACTGTTCAAGCGGGTCTGATGTAGGTTCTACGAACCAGTTTGCATCCCCCGGTAGTTCAAGTGAGCCCGATGTAGGTCCTGAGGAAGGGGTCGGGCCTACAGCCCGAGGTGCTTTGGGTAGGTCGGCGTCCACCTCTTGTCGTGGCCGGGTTGTAGATCAGTTCGGCCCTTCGACTATGACGCCTGAGGAACTTCAATCCCTCGTAGACTACTACGACTTGCCCGGGGAGCACAGTTACTTCATCCCTACGGGTAGTTTCCCTTGGGAACATGGTCCTAATGAGATCGTGATTTTTCGGGAACAGCTTGCTGTGGGGCTGCGACTGCCCTTTCATCCTCTTCTCGTCGAGGTTCTAAACCACTTCGGTGTGACGGTCGGCCAACTTCACCCGAACTCTATTAGAAATTTAGTGGGGACGATCTCCTTATTTTGTGACGAGAACTTTCCTTTGGATCTGGAGATTTTCTCCTCTATTTTAATGCTGAAAAAACAAGCGGGTCCCCTTCCTGGGCGTAGGCGGGCATACTACCTGTCTCCTCGCCCGGGCTTCAAGCTCTTACACGGACTCCCCAATAAGGTCCCGGCGTGGAAGCGGGACTATTTCGGGGTGCGAAGTGCGCTGGGGTGGCCGTTTCAGACCGGCTGGGGGATGTCCGCTCCCGATTCTGGCATCACACTTGATAAGGAGACGGCGAAGGGCCTCCGACAATGGGCGCGGCTTGGGCTGGATTGTCAATGGTATCTGATGGAGGCCAAGCTTATTTGCTGCGGGCCTGAGTTCGGGTAGGTTCTTTCCCTAATGATCCTGTCTTGCTCTTCTTTTACGTGTTTTACTGATGCCGAACTCCTTTTCGCAGGTACGATGGACTCTCGAGGGACCCGAGGTGGGCACTTGTTCCAGGGCATGAAGAGGAGAAAGCAGGTGGCTAAGCGAGCTCGCGCCGAGCCATCCCAGGGTGCGGAGCCCAAGGTGCCGGATTATCCGGCAGAGGAGCCCGAGATGGTTCCTCCTATGCAGGAGCCGGCGGGGGCTCCTTATGCCGAAACCACACACACGGGGGCTCCCGCCTATTCCGAGTCTGCCCATACGCGAGCTGGGCCGTCGGGCTCGGAGGCCCCGGGGGACTTTAGGAGCGTGCTGTCGCCTGTTCATGCTCTTCAACGGAGTAAGGAGGCGATGTTTCCCGAGGAAGTTGCGGCGTGGACCGAGCTCCCTCTGCATCAAGTGGCCTATCGTGCTGTTACTCATGCCATGGTGGTAAGTGCTCCCTTCTTTAGAGTTCGGCTTTTATTCTTTTATTCGTTCCTTTGATCCCGTTTTCCTTTGATAGGTGAACTCTTCCATTCACGCCTTGGCGAACCAGGTGGAGAGATGCTCGAGGCAGGCGCGAGCTGCCAAGGAGAATGCTCGTGCTGCTGAGGCTGCTGCTCGCCTCGCGCGGTCTAGGCAGGCGGGGTCTCAGAGGGATGCCGAGGCCATGGGAGTGGTGGTGAAGCGTATGGCGGAAATAAAGTTGGACCTGGAGAACTAGGTCGAGTATCTTTAGGAGGATATCAGGGAGAGGACTAAGATCTTCTCTCAAGGCATCGAAGACGCGAAGAAGAAAGCTGTCAGCGATTACATTGCTTCGCCGGATTTCGATGATCTGATGGTAGACTCCTACAGGAGGGGTTTCAAGCTAAGCCGGTGGATGATCCGGAATACGTACCCCGAGCTCGACACTAGCGCCATATCCACTTCGTGCATTACACAAGAAATGGCTAATGCTGCGGATGCCAAACCGGACTCCGAGGGGAAGGCAGGTCCTTCGGGTGTTGTTGAAGTGGCTTCTGATAACGATGAAGTAGCCCCTGGCTTGTGAAATGAATTGTACACATTTTTTTTTCCGAATGTACACATCTATTCTGAAATGAAATGGCTTTTTGTTCATGTACTGGTTGTCCTGTCTTCGAGCTATATTTTTTGCCGAACTGACCATTTCGGTCCTTCAGTTCGTTTTCTGACATGAAATGGCTTCGGGTTATTGGCCTTGGTGGTCTATAGGTAGTACCTTCTTAAGTTGACAACGTTCCATGCTCGGGGTACTTGTTTTCCTTCTAGGGTTCCGAGCTCGTATGCTCCCCCACCGAGTGCTTTCTTTACTCTGTAGGGTCCTTCCCAGTTTGGTCCAAGTTTCCCTACGCCGGGTTCAGGCACCATGACCTTACGGAGAACCAGGTCGCCGACGCGGAAGTTCCTCTTTTTTACTCGCGCGTTATAATACCGAGCTACCTTTTGTTGGTAGGCCGCAGTTCGGATGTGCGTGAGGTCTCTCACTTCGTCCAGTAGGTCGAGGTTGGTGCGTAACTCGCCCTCGTTTGTTTGTTCGTCGTACGCTTCTAGTCGCAACGTAGGTACTTCGATTTCCGCCGGGATTACTGCCTCGGTGTCGTATGTGAGGTTAAAGGGGGTCTCACCTGTGGCGGTTTTTTCTGTGGTTCGGTGTGCCCATAGAACACTTGGTAGTTCGTCTGCCCACAAACCTTTGGCTCGGTCCAATCGCGCTTTCAGTCCGCGGAGGATGACTCTATTCATTACTTCTGTTTGGCCATTCGCCTGCGGGTGTGCAACCGATGTGAAGTTCTGACTAATTCCCATACTTCGGCACCATTCTTGGAACTTGATATCTTCGAACTGTTTGCCATTGTCGGAGATTAGTACCCGAGGTAGCCCGAAGCGACATACAATGTTCTTCCAAAAGAAGTTTTGTATGTTTCGGGCTGTAACTATTGCCAGGGGTTCAGCTTCTATCCACTTTGTGAAATAATCTACTGCCACCACTAGGAATTTTCTCCCGCCCGTTGCTGATGGGAATGGCCCCAGGAGGTCGATCCCCTATTGTGCGAAGGGCCATGGGCTGGTGAGGTATTTGAGGTCGGCAGCGGGCTGATGGTGGATGCTGGCATGCTTCTGGCACTTGTCGCATTTTCTGACGAGCTCGATTGCCTCTGTCTTCATCGTTGGCCAGTAGTATCCTTGTCAAAGTGCCTTTTGGGCGAGGGCTCTGCCCCCCAGGTGTCCGCCGCACAAGCCTTGATGGATGTCGCAGAGTACCAGCTCGGCTTCAGCTGGGCGCAAGCATCGCAGATAGGGGAGCGTGTAGGATCGTCGGTACAACCGTTCGTCTATCATGACGTATTTGGCTGCCTGGCGCTGCACCCTCTTGGCTGCGTTGCGGTCGGCGGGGAGGGTTCCGTCTAACAGGAAGCTCGCGAGTGGGTCGATCCAGCTCGGCTCTGCTTCGGTGACGGAAGCGACCTCTTCTGCCCCACTGAGAATGCTGGGCCGAGGTAAGTCCTCTACGTACACGGTTCTCTTGGCGTTGTGGCTTGTGCTAGCCAGTCGGGACAGGGCGTCGGCCTCAGCGTTCTCTGACCTCGGGATTTGCTTGATGAAGTGTGATTGGAAGTTGAGCAGAGCTTCATTTACTTTTGCCAAGTACGCAATCATAGTGAGCTCGCGTGCTTCGTACTCGCTTGTAACTTGGTTGACCACGAGCTGGGAATCACTGCAGATAACCATGTGCTTTGCTCCGACCTCGTGCGCTAGGTTTAGCCCGGCAATCAGTGCCTCGTACTCCGCCTCGTTGTTGGATGCCGCGAACTCAAAGCGTAGTGCGTATTCCAGTTTTGTTCCGCTCGGGCCGCGTAGCACTATTCTAGCCCCGCTGCCTTGTTGGTTCGAGGAGCCATCTACGTGAAGGATCCAGGGCTCCTCATCCCAGTTCGCGCTTTGTCTAACCAGGAGGGATGCCAAACTGGCTACTACTTCACGGGGTTCGGACTCGTTTGGCTTGGGAGCTCCGAGTTCGCCTGAACTGGGGATCTCGAGCTCGACCGGCTCAGGGGCTTCGAGGCTAAACGTGCATTCTGCGATAAAATCTGCCAAGGCTTGGGCCTTAATGGCAGTTCTTGGCTTGTACTGGAGATCGTACTCGCTGAGTTCGATGGCCCACTTCGTCAGCCGGCCGGAAACCTCGGGTTTGAGTAAAACTTGTCTCAGAGGTTTGTCGGTCAGGACGATGACGGTGTGAGCCTGGAAGTACGGGCGGAGTTTCCGTGCTGCTACCACCAGGGCATACGCTAGCTTTTCTATCTGCGGGTACCTTGTCTCTGCTCCCTGCAAGATTTTACTAACATAATATATGGGTCGCTGGACCCGGTCTGCTTCCTTTACTAGTACCGAACTGACCACCTCGTCGCTAGCCGAGAGGTACAGTTCTAAGACTTCGCCTTCCTCGGGCCTAGCTAAGGTTGGCACACTGGCGAGGTAGCCTTTTAGCTCGTCAAACGCGAGCTGATAGTCTTCGGTCCATTCGAACCCTTTGCCTTTGATTGCTTTGAAGAAGGGTAGGCAGCGATCTGCCGACTTGGACATGAAGCGGCTTAAAGCGGCTATGCGGCCGTTTAGCCTCTGGACTTCTTTTATTTTCCGAGGTGGTCTCATATCTAGGATGGCTTTTATTTTGTCCGGGTTGGCCTCGATACCGCGTCGATTGACAACGTAGCCCAGGAATTTGCCCGAGGTGACGCCAAAGACACATTTGTTGGGGTTCAATTTCATGTTATACTGACGCAGGATTTGGAAGACAGAATCTAAGTCTTGTATTAATTCTTGTGAAAACTGTGTTTTGACGACCATGTCGTCTACATAGCACTCTATCTTTGTGCCGATCAGGGGCCGAAACAGCCTATTTACAAGTCTTTGGAAGGTCGTCTCGGCGTTTTTTAACCCGAAGGGCATGACCATGTAACAGTATAGACCGAACTTGGTTATGAAGCTGGTTTTTTCCTCGTCGGATTGGTCCATTCGGATTTGGTTGTAGCTTGAGTAGGCATCCAGGAAGCTTAGCAACTCATGTCCCGAGGTTGCGTCCACTAGGCGGTCGATCGTAGGAAGAGGGAAGCAGTCTTTCGGGCAAGCTCGGTTCAGGTCGGTGTAGTCGACGCACATGCGCCACTTGCCGTTCGCCTTTTTCACCAGCACAGGGTTGGCCACCCAGCTCGGGTAATGGACTTCCCTTATGAAGTCTGCCGCGAGGAGATTTTCGACTTCCTCGTCGACCGCTTTCCAGCGCTAAGTTCCGTTTCTTCTGTCTAACGGGTCTAACAGTTCAGTCCGTAGGGGGTGTTCCGAGCTGCCACGGGCCAGCTCGGGTCACAGCTTTGCGAGGCTTGGGGCCCAATAGTGTGCTCCTTGCAGGGAGCTCCGAGTTCTTAATAGGGAGCTTGGGCTCTTGGTGGGGAGCTCGGGCTCCTGGCGGGGAGCTCGGGTTCTTTTCAGGGAGCTCGGACTCGTGGTAGGGAGCTTGGGCCCTTGGTGGGGAGCTCGGGCTCCTAGTAGGGCGGTCTGGAGTTCGGGCTCAGTAGCGGGCTTGGGCTTTGCTTTCGGTGCTTGCTTCGGGCGCTCTACTGTCCCGAGTTGCTTGTTTCTGCCACGTGTCGGGTAACTGCGAGGTCGGGCCAAATTTCCCTTCATCAGTTTGCTTTTCCAGATGGAATTAAAATCAAATTGGAACCAAAATCCTTTCGAAGCAGAACGAGAATGGTTTATTTCAGTCTGTAATGGTCATGGTATACTTCTATAGTTTGGAATGATCTATTTCTATAGTCTGTTTGGTTCAGATAGGAATCAATCAAAATTGGAATGGAATGGAATTTCCAAAAAGAGGGGGTATGGGAATTTAAATCCTTTGGAATCAGAATAAAAATGGTTTATTCCCATTATATTTGGTTCAGATAGGAATCGAACATAATTGAAATAATCAGGAATGTGATTTCATTCCCAAGGAAGGGAGAGGGAATAGTCATTCCCAATGGGAACTGCCCAACCTTGGTCCAATTCCAGATCCTATTTCTGCAAACCAAACTGGTCCTAAGTTTTTTTTTTTTTTTTTAATTTGTTATTATTTGCTTTGATTGAAGCCGGGAAGAGCTCATTTTCTGATAATAGGAGATTTTATAAAATGATTATCAGAATTGCACTTCCATTTTTCTGTGGGTATCATAGAGGCGAATGTTATCAATTGGTGGCTTGGTGCTTGATATTTTCAGGGCAAAAAAGTTACTTCCCAAGTGAGAATTGTAATTTAAATGTTCCACCAATTTCTCACTCCAAATGACCCATTTCTCAATCCAGGACGACTGAGAAAAGCTTGAATGTCGTTTGAAAAAACTGTGGGGAAAACAACTGTAAAAATATTCGTTTTTGGGGAATATTGAATAGTAGTGAATGGATTAACTTGAAGAATGGTAGAAAACAGAGGCGTGTTGGCCCTGTTTTCCTACCCTATCACGATTAGGATTTAGGGAATGTAAAATGGGTGGACCAGGCATGATGAGATGCACAAATAAGAGAGATAGAAGGGAGTGATGAGGGAGTAAGGAAGGCAAAAATGAGAGGGGCTGAAAATGAGTTCTCTGATAAAACTCATACCACCTACTTGGCACCTTCTACTTTAGAATGTATATATATATATATTATTTTTCCTTTTTAGTTATTGAGCTTCCAACTTTCATTTTTATATAGTTTATATATTATGAGAAGCACATAAATCAAGCGATAGTGGCTCAATTGATACATTATTTAATTAGTTATAGTAGAGACTTGGGTTGGGGCAATGGGTTACCTCCCATTGTGTAGTCCTTATAAAGCATCAAAATGTGCTTATCATGAGATTAATAACCAAGTTAAAAAAGAAATTTCAAAATTGAGCTGGTGAAGATAACCAAAAACTCACATTTAGTTATTTTTACTACATTTTATTATAAAACCATAGCAATCCATTAAACAAGTATACATTAAATTAAATAAATAAAAACAGAGGAAAAAACTTGAACCCAATGAAATTAGCAAAATATAGGAAAAAACCTAGTAATTCAAATAAATGAGCAATTATTTGTTTAGATTGGTTCACCCTATGTATTTGTGGGAAATTTTGGATCCAAGTTAAAGTTCATATTTAGGTTTATCCTTAATCTAACCCAACTCGTCTAATTTACACCGTACTTTATCAGAGAGAGCCAAAAGGGATATTTAAGAGGAAAATAATATTTAATGGGGAGGGGAAATATTACAATTATTAAAGAAAGAGAGGGAGAGGGAGAGAGAGATTTATTAAAGAGTAAATATGGATTTTATTAGAGACAATAAAGACCCATTAGGTTTTTAATGATTTAATATAAAAAAAATGTGCACATGTGTGATAAATGAGAGGAATTGAGATACGTGTGAGCTTTTTTTGTTTTTTTTTTTGGTAGAAATAGGAGGAGCTACACAAGACGAGGGGGGGCAGGGGGGTAGCTCGGCCCCAATCATCACAAAAACAAATAGAACTTAAGACTCTAGGGATAGAGGGAGGGCAAAAAATGAGAGTGCTGAGAGGAAAAGAAAGAGCTTGGGTTGCCATCCAGTCCACAGCTTGATTGACCTCTCTATAGACATGGTTGTATGTGACACCACAATCCAAATCTCCAGCCAACTTAAACACTCATCGGTGATGGTCTTCAATCTCTACGGGCAATCCACTTTATTCTTTAAACACGAAATCACAATAAGAGTCTCTCCCTCAATGAAGATGGGGAGACCCCTATAGTTAAAAGCAATATTGTGGGCCTCCCACGCAGCCCAAGCCTCCGCTACATTAATTGAGGAATTACCGATAAAATAAGCTTTGGTCTCAAGAATAATCCCCCATTGACATAGTATATATAGTATATATATATATATATATATGTATATATGTATATATGTATATATGTATATATAGATAGATGCTATAATATATATGAAAAAAATCTATGATGCACATAATGCCATAAGAGCTTTAACCAATCAACCCCCCTCGCCCTCCCCCCCCTCCCAAAATTTGATAAATACCACCTGATTTGACATAGGTTGATTGGTTATTTTCTTACTTGGGCCAAAACCTAAAGTGTCCAGCATAGGCCCAATAATTTCAGGGCTGAACATAAAAACCTACGTCAAAATTCATAAGCTTGTGTGCCTATCAAACCAACACAACGACAATATAAACTAAAATTGACATTTATAAATATCAAAATATAAAATTATTTTTGGTATTGTTTTATATAGAGGAGCCCTATCTTTTCAATTTAAAATAATATAATTCATTACCAAAAGGGGGTGAAAATGGATCGAGTCTTTTATGAATTATTCGAGTTTGGCTCGTGAAAAGCTCAGTTCAATTCAATCTAAATTGAGCTTTGAGCTGAATTCGAATCTAATATATAAACTTATTTTCTAATCAAGTTGAACTCAAGCCAAATATAACTCGGCTCATAAGGCTCACAAGCCTAATCAAGCTTTTATATATAATAAAAATATTATACATGTAAAAATAACATACACAAATAAATAAATATGTATATATAATAATATTAATTTTCATATGTAAAATAATAACTAATTTTTTATAATTCTTAATTTTTTTATATATAAAATAAAAAAAAATATTTATATATATTTTTTAATTTTATTGGAGGTTTGGCTCATAATCGAACTCTAGGCAAATGAAACTCAAACCTATAAACTTTTGAATCGAACTAAATTAAACCTATAATTTTCTAGCTAGTCGAGCTTGAAAATTAAACCTCCGGTCGAATCCGCCCTTATTAAATGTGAAGGCCTCTCTACGTATTAGTTTTTTATTTTTCTTCATCATATTGGTATTTATTGGTTCATGGGTAATTTAGTAACTTTTAAGCATTCTGTTGGTATAATTTAGAAATACGAGGGGTATTTAGGGAAAGAAATCATTTTCGTTTTTTTTTTTTAATATAATTAACAAAAAATGGTCATCCTGGCTTGCACATATATAGGGTTCCGCGGGGTCTGTCCCCGGGAAAAGGAAGCGTGGCGGGGTCATTCGCCGTGGAGTAGACGTTTTTGCCGTATGTTATCGTCGGGAAAACACCAGTTGATCGGAAAACTTTCCATTCGTTCACTCCTTTTCTTTTAGTAATTTATTTTTGGACATTCCGAAAGGAAAATTTATTTGTCAGGGATCAGAACTGCGTAACGGACGTGCATAGTTATAATTTGAATCTTCTTCATTGAAAAGGCAAACTAGGGTTTTTTCTATTCACTCCTGGGGTTGAATAGAGAGAAACGAATTCAGTGATGGAAGGTTCGGATCGAATTGATGAGCGGACATTTAGGATTAATTTCAGCGGGGATGGAGTGGCAAAGCTGCGAGAGACAGTGAAGGATAAGTTGAAGGAGTTTATGGGGGATTACACCGATGATATTCTTGTGGTATGATTCCATCTCCTTCACTATCTTTGTCTCGATTTGCACGAACTGTTATATATTCCCTGTTTACAAATTGAAAAGGTGCTTGGTGGAATCGTCGATTTTCGCTTACCATAGAATTAGTTCACGACATAAGAGATATGAGGGTTCTCTGTCTCATTAGTCTGAACTTCTGCCGATAATCTTCGCTTTTCTCCAAGCTGGAGTATCACAAACTGAGTGAAACAAACACTTTCTTTTCGTATGTGTGTGTGGTGGTAGTTGGGGGGGGGGGGGGCGGAGGGCGGTTTGGTGCCATTGTATCGTACAATGCAAACAAACTATAAGTTAGGCATGAGTGCATTGATATGCCTAACTCTTGATCATGCGAACCTTTAGAAACTTCATGAACTTTAGTTCACAATTGTCGTATCAAGAAGCCTAAGTTCAGATTTCACAGGAGTAGTATTTCAATCAAAGCTCTTATTGATATCAGCATTTTGAATGTTTTTATTCTCTGAATGATGCAGGAATATGCACGAGTAATTGGTTATTATTTATGATTTCTTTAGGCATAAAACTTATTAAAGACCATTTTTTCCGATGTTCTTTTTTTTATGGTATCTCTAGTTTACCTTGGATTTGTCTCACCTACGTGGAGGAAAGTTGTTGATATTGTCGACTTGTGGTCAATCTCTAATTTTCTATACAGAGCTTCTTATAACATAGAAATGTATTTTGTTGCCAAAGTAATTGACAGGAGGCATATGCTGTCACTTTATTTTATTTCCATGCTCCCATATCTCTGCTTCTGCTGTACACTGTCGTAACTCCATAGAAGATCACTATGATAAGTTGTTTTCATTTATCTATATGTGTCTGGAGTTCAGAAACCAAGATTTGAGAGTAGGGGTGCAAATTGGTTACTTGATTTGAATAATTTTTACTGCACCAGGTTTGGGACCTCAGACCAAGCTCCTTTGAGTTTTAACAAATGCTCAACTCAGTTTTGCTCAAGTTGCAGCCTTGTTTGAGAATTAATTAAGTAAAATGCTTGAACATTTAGGATGGAAATTTATGCAATTTCTTTTCCATATTTGCATATGCAGGAATATGTCATTGTTTTAGTCAGAAATGGCAGGCCCAAAGGAGAGGCAAGGAATGAACTAAATGTGTTTCTGGAGGATGATAGTGAATCTTTTGTTTCCTGGTAATTCAACTTCACCTTTAGTCTAATTTGAGGTCATAGAAATTATTTGCTTGCTAAAGTTGTTATCACCTGCAATTTTATATTTGTTCAGGCTCTGGGATCACCTCTCTTCAAACTTACATCTGTATGTGCAAGCTGAAGAAACTTGTCATGATGAAGTGACTAAGACAAAGCCTATATTGGTTGAACAGACAGAAAGAAATGATCCTAAGAATCTAGACTATGAATCTGAAAGGGAAAAGTTGACTAAGGAACCCAGGAGTCGACGGAATAGGGAATGGAAAGGACTGGTAAGAGATGTAGCTGAACCCCCTCCTCTTCGAAGCTCAGAGATTGACAATTTCCACCCAGAGGCAAAGACTCATCAAGGATCTGGCCATAATAAACGATCACCTTCTCCCCAACCTTCACATCAAAGGAAACGGAATCGGCAAGATGATCTGAAACCAATAAAGGTTAGAGACTTTACTTGCATAGATATTTACAAAGGGTTCGAAAACTCGGGCTTGAAACTGGCATTCTGGATAATTATATGCCAAATTATTGACAATATTGATGGCAGTTGAGGGGTATGAGTAGGAGTTGCAAGCTACTGTGGGAAATGATACCAGCTGCAGTGTTTTGGGTTATCTAGGGTGAGAGGAATGCTCATGTTTTTGAAAACAAGACATGTGAAGAATTAGTTGTGACCAAGAAAATCATAGGAATGCTGTTGTCCTGGAAAGCCATGCCTAACTATATCAATGGGAGAACAAATAGCTCTTTTTTTGATTCAGATTTTTTTCCTATAAGCCGACCGCCTATAGTTGGGATGAGGGATGGATGATGACGATGATGAATTTTGTTCCTATAAAAGTTAATAAAGTTTCTTTTTTATTTATCTTCAAAAAACAAATGAGAATTATACTCACACATTTTCAAAGTGTTTGAAAATGCCCATTGTACAGTCCCTTGTTCATGGACACTCTTTTCTTTTCTTTTTTAAGTTATTATTAGTACAATACTTTACAAGTTCTCAAAAAAAGACCAATAGTGTTTGGATATCAACACTTCTTTGTCTTCTAATATAAATACATGCTTACTTTTGTTTTGAACAGGTAAAGTAAAAAAAATATTAATATTAAGAGGCTGTACATGAGAATATGTACTAAAAGAAACTTTACACTCCCACACAAAAATCTACATTCAAAAAAGACGAAGAGGAAGTAACATTTTTAAATATAGAATGTAAGGATAACCAACTCCTCAAGTCCTCTATAGCCCTATTAATCACCACAGATTCTGGTGATTCTGTCTGCTCGAAAATCCTCAAGTTTCGTTCTGACAAGATGGCCCACACTACTGCCAGAGGGACTGCTGACCAACAAACTATCCCTTTCCTTGACAAGCCCGGTATACCCCACTCTTGCAAAAGGTCCTTGACTGAGAAGGGACAGCACCAATGCAGGTTAAGAGCCCTTAAAAAGTGGCTCCACACAGCTGAGCCGAAGCTGCAGTATAAGAACAAATGGCTTGCTGACTCATCCTCCCTGCTGCAAAGCACATATAATCTGTCTTGTATAGGGTACCCCTTCCTCAAGAGCATTTCCTTAGCCAAACACTTCTCTAGAACAACCACCCAAATGAAGAATTTCACCTTGGAAGGTGCAGCTGAACCCCAAATGGCCTTGCTGGGAAAAGGGGTTCCCTGAAGCTCCAACCAGGCCTTTGTAAAAGGATTTGACTGAGAAAACCCCTGTGGAGGTCCACTTCCAAAGTCTAGCATCCTGATTCTGCACATCCAGAGGTTGATTCTGCAGTAGAGCTAACAGATCAGAAATTTGATTAATCTCCCAATCATTAAAACTCCTTCTAAAGGAAGGCCTCCAGCAAATTGATCTACCATTCACCTCACATCTGTCTGCCACCCAAGCCGTGTTGTTATCCGCCATGTTAAACTAAGAGGGAAATCTGTCTTTTAAAGAAAAATCACCAAACGAAGAATCCAACCAAATCTCACCTTCATCTCATCCCCAACTTTGAAAAGCAGCCTCTCACTAAAACTACTGAAGACTTTTGATATGCCCTTCTACAGGCTGCAGCCGTTGGAAGAGAGGGGTAATTCTGCATCCCATCCATTGCTACTCAAACGATATTTCTCAGTGATAACCTTCCTCCACAAATTGTTTGGATCCTTATCAAATCTCTAGAGCCAGCTACCCAAGAGAGTTTTGTTAAACAGTTTGACCTTCCTTAACCCTAGACCTCCAAATGACATGGGTTTGCAAGCCTGATCCCAGTTCACCAAGCGATACTTGGATGAATCATTCCAACCACTCCATAGAAAGTCTCTTATCCTCCTTTCTATCTGGCCAGCCACCTCAGATGGAATTGGAAGAACAGACATGTAACTTTTAATTAGAGTTACCTTTCCACTCTTAGACAGATTCCTGGCCTTCCAGGAGGCTAACTTCGAATCAACCTTCTCTAAAACTGGAGTCCTCAGGCCTTTTGAAGTGCACTTGGCCCCAAGGGGCAGACCCAAGTACTTAGAGGGGAGGTGCCCCACTTTACAGCCCATTAGCCTTCCCAACTCAGCCACATTCTCAACTTCCCCGGTTGCCATTAACTCACTCTTGGCCTTCCAGGAGGCTTACTTGTTTTATTGTATTCCAATGCCTGCTCCTTGTAATAACTAAATTTCACTGTCAGAAGCTATGGAAAGTTATTTGCATATGAAGGTATCTTCTACATGATCTTTTGGAGGAATTGAAGGACAATCATTGAAGAAAATTGATTTAGAGAGTGGAAGTCAATAGCAGAAGATACCTATATCTATATTCTACATCTATATAAAAAGGCTCCATATTGGTCCAAGCTCTTCTTGGGTCTTGGGATAGTTTCACTGGATACAGGCCCAACCTTTATCATTTTTTTCCAATGATGTGGATGCTCCTGGACTCAAACTTGCATCCCGCTTCTATCATTTGTCAGCCCAAGGTTTTATAATTCCACCATGCAATGGCCCTTATCCATATCTTTGCCTGTATATTCTAGGTAGTCATACAAGATGTTTGATATTTCAGAAATGAAAGCCCCGTCTCTTCCTGTTAGAGGTTCATATATTTTGGATGACCAATGACATGAGACCAACACATTAGAAAGGAAGCATGTGGACTACTATATTAACTCGTGCAACTAAAGTAAGAAATCTTCACGAGACTCGCATAATTTTTCAGGCAATAAACTAGAATTCCATCTGAAATGTGGTTGGTTAAAGGAAACTTTTTTACACCAGGAGGAATACACCAACAGAAAACCACGATATGGTGTGGCAAATGGAACCTGTACCTGTGGCGTACTGGCACAAAGTTGGAAAGTGTGCCCATTCTATTGTTTGTGAACTTCTAACCTCACCTCCTTAATACAAATCAACTAGTGAGTAAACCCATGCAATGCATGGGGTTGAATAGAAATTTAGTTATGTCTGGGTTTTAACATCAGGCTGGGCCCAGGCCAGGGTCCATGTTTAGGGTTGGCTCTTAAACCAACCCCACCCACCTAATTTATATCCCTACTTTATATGAGAATCACAAGGGATCAAGAGAGGTTTAAGAGCAAAGAAGGGATTTAATAGGGGAGGAGAGATGTTACACAAACATTAACTATTGTTTTTTTTTTTTTTGGGGGGGGGGTTAAAAATGATCTTATTAGAGAGAATAATGATGGATTTTATTAGAGAAAATTAAAATATAAGTTTTTTAATCTAACTTATTATATTTTAATAGTTTAGTTTACAAATAGATAACCTGCATATGTGAGAAATGACAAGAGAAGGAGGTCCATGTGAACTCTGTGTTGAGAGGACCCTTGGCTTCCCCTCTTTCCTTCCTTCTAATATAGATATAGAAAAGACATCAGCAAAGTACTATAAATCTACAATAAACTGCTTATATTCAGGTCCTGTAACCAATGGTGATGACCGTGATGCAGTGACAGCAGAGTTGTATAGTCTTCTTCAGGGCCTTAAATTTGCTAAGCAGTTTGGGTTTCTTAACTTGGAAGTGGAAGGGAATTCTCAAGTGGGTAACTCATGGACAAGGAATAGTACCCAAATCCCATGGGTTTACAGGCATACAGTCTGTGAAATTGAATCCCTAGCAAGAGGGATGAATGCCACATTTAGATAGGTTAGAAGAACAGCAAATGGGATGGCAGACACATTGGCTAAACAAGGGACTACAAGACAACCATTTTTTTGGGTGAAAATCAAAAGTTTCTTGTGGTGGTGAACTTTCCACCTTGATGTAATTCTTTCTTTTTGATTCTTAATAAAATTTATCTTCATTGATCTAAAAAAATCTTCAATAAGCAGCTAATTTTGTGCAGAGACTTGTCAAAAAATAACGGGGCTGCTATCTTGGACATCCTTAGTGGAGGTAGCCCTGCCAGGACCTAGGGATTAGACATCTGTGGTTGATTTGTATTGGGGATTAGACATTATTGGCTTCATTTCTTTTTTCCCCCACATGTTCTTTTTGATTCTTGGCCTTTTGCGGTATTGATCTTTTTGGCCAGTTGGCCTTCTCTTGATGCGGCTTGGTCATTCCTTGATTTATCTCTCCCTCTTGTCTTTCTTTTACTAATCTTTCATGAAACCAAATGTATTCTTAAATCTTTTTTTTGTTCTGTTTGTTTCTGAAATTGTAATTTTTTTCCTGAAAATTATAATGTACTTCTGTTTGGAGTAATACAAAGTAACTGAATTATGGCTTTTGTACTCAATGACGTGGTTTTTCATTCTGACTTCTGACATATCATTTTTGTCTTTGTCTTGTATCCACTATCCACATGGCTTACGGACTTTTGGATAGTTTATAACACTAAATTTAGGGGACATATTGCATAAAGTGACAATATCTCTTGTTCATATCTTTTCTGATCATGCATCAAAAAATCATTTTACTTCCATGTTTGAGAATTTTGTAATGCAGTACGGAACAGTATGATGGCCAGTATGATACTTGCTTTGTCCTGGTTAATTATAAAACTGACCATGCACCCCTATCTTTTCTTTTATTGAACTTCCTGACCATCATTTCATATATGGCAGAGAGAGCTAAGCTCCCATCCAACCATTGATGCCCCTCGTCGGCTACTTCAATTTGCTGTGCGAGATGCAGTTGGGTCTTTAAGGCCATCAAATTCAAGAACAGAGCCAGCATCAAAGCGTCTTCTTTCTGTAGTTTCAACATCCACAGGGGATTTGTCCTTAGATGATCGATCACAGAGGATAAGATCAGTTGCAAGAGTGCCGAATACAATGACAAGTGCAATTAAAGCAACAACAGAAGCTGCTGAAGATGTAATCAGGTCTAAATGTTCTGGAAATGTGTTCAACTGCTTGGAGCAGAGTACGAATGTGTCAGGGGCAACTACCCAAGCATCAGGATATCGAATACCTACTATGGAAAACAGAGAATATGGTGATCTTGAACAAGATGGAGGAGTGACTGGTTCAGATTATATGCAAGGACATGATTATGGTGAACTGGCTGGGAAGATGGCGATGCTGGACAAGGGTGCTTGCTTGACACCTGATTCGGTATCTGATAATGATGGTTATGATGATATCAATGTTGTGGATCACAGGGTTATAGATGCTTCTCAGGCTGGTACATCTGTTGGAGACAAGGATGGAGATTCACTAATGGTGCAGTACAGAGTAGCTAAAAACACTGATGAGGCTACGAGGAAAACATGGATGAAAGATCAGGTTCCACCTTTGGTGGCAAACACTTCTCGTAAGATTGTGAACATCTCAGTGAATGTAAATACATGGAAACCACCGCACTACAAGACATCGGGGGAGGTGAGGGACATGGAGAATAGAAAAACTTTACAGGACAGTGGGGTGGGTGAAGTCAAGGGCCTTCGGTTCATGAAAGAGAACAGCAATGTTGCTGCTGGTATTGAGAATGTAAGAATCTAGTTCTTGCTGATTCTCATTTTGTAATTAAAATGGATGATCCAAAACAGTACTGCTCTTGTTCTTTTTATTCTTTGTACTGGTTTGCTGAAACTGCACCTTTTGCTCTGTTATGTCTTAGGAATCACCTATGCAGACTCATCAGGAATCTCAAAAGACTGTGCCTCCTTCGACTTGTAAGTTGCTATTCCTCTGCCACTTGTAACTGGTGTAAAACTTACGAGTGCTTTTTGGTTCATTTGTTTTTCTGTTGTTTTAGGCTCAGTTTGGAAGGAGTACAAATACAAATATGTACAGTACAAATACATACAAAATACATAGCTTTGTACTCTACATATTTGTATTTGTACTCCTTCCAAACTGAGCTTATTTATTTAAGATCCTTATAGGGTTATTTGTTCTTTTGTTAACCAAATTACTGGCAACATGGCCTTCTCAATTTTGTTAACCAAATCATTAGGGTTATATAAGATCGAAACTAATTTATGAGGTTGGCTGCATGAATTCTGTTCTGTTCAATGCCATATTCATTGTTAAGTTACGGACCCTTAAATTATCCATCTACATACATGTATTTTGTATATATGCCATTTCATTCTTTTATTTTTCTTTGTCATTTTATTAGGTGGTTGAGTTCTTTCTATTGCTTTTTTGCAGGTTCATATTCCACTAGTCGTCCTTCAGATGATGCTGATTCTAGAACTGTCTTTGTCAGCAATGTATGTATTTCTAATTCCAAATGCAATGTTTGTTGGGTTGATTTCAAACTTATTGTTGTCGGTACCAAAAAAAAAAAAAACTTATTGCTGTTGGTTTTTCATAGGTTCATTTTGCTGCCACCAAAGATACCCTTTCTCGACATTTCAACAAGTGTGGTGAAGTTCTCAAAGTTACTATAGTGACTGATGCAGCAACTGGACAACCAATAGGGTTAGTTTTTACAGTAGGTTTTTAAATTTGTTTCTTTCCGTCTCTGTTGATGCCTGTGTAATGTGGCTAAAAATGTTTATAAACAAACAGGTCTGCCTATGTGGAGTTCATGCGCAAGGAGGCAGCAGAGCTTGCGCTATCTCTAAATGGAACCTCTTTTATGTCACGTATTCTGAAGGTATGAATCAAGATTTTGGTTGTTTATTTGTCAGGAGTTGATTTACTGGAGCTCCTTAGAAAAGTTAATTTATTGGAGCTTTTGTTTGTGAATGAGCTCTGCACTATAATCCAGGATAAATTTCCTTACAAAATTTGGAGGTAGTCCTTTGATCCTTTCTGCTAAGGACGTTGAATCAAATGATGGAAATTATTTAAGTTCCCTTCTCTGTCAATTTTGTTCGTTCATTTCCTTATAAAATGGTTTATTATAGTTAAATGCAAGAGGTTCTTGAACATACATACATGCAAGTGAACTCAAAGTCTCAAACTAGCTGGAAGCATCTAGACATGATTGAAAAATATATATATATATATATATATATATATATATATATATATATATATATATATATATATTGTATGTGTGCAGCACTTCTACATGGGCGCTTATTGTTGGCATGCGTTTTACTCTATCCACTTAATACATGCATGGATTTGTGCAAATATTATATTACTTAAAGAAACCGTTTTACTGACAAAAAACAACTGCTTTGGTTTTTGTTATAGGTTGTGATGAGGGCCTCTGCTCATCAAGAAACTGCTCCCATGATTAGGCCCCGAATGGCACGAGCCTTGCCATTTGCTGCTAGGCTTGCCAGGGTTCCATTTCCCAGAGGCATCCCAGGTGCATTCAGGGCCCGCCTCCCACTTAAAACAGGCGCTCGGAGCTTGCAGTGGAAGCGAGATGCTCCGATGACTACAGCTACTGAGGGTGCTGTTAATGTTCAGAATGGAGCAACACCCTCCAGCAATGTACCATCTCTAACTAAACGGAATCTCACATATGTTCGAACAGAGCCTAAACCAGGTGGTAGTTCGGGTCCATCTTAGTTCTAAATTCTAACAATTGTTCTTCCAGTTAGCCCCAACTGGCTGTGCAGCATGCAACCTTTTCCTGGCAAGCAAAAATCTGAGAGGCGATTCTGCTTCCATTTCCCATTGCCTTGGATTGATATATGCTTGAAAAGCAGCCAGCTCATATCAGTTTTTCGCCCAGCAAGGATCATTAGTTTATGAAGGGTAGAGGCTCTCTGTTTTCTTTCAAAAATTTTGGGGAACAAAGAAAGTTAATATACATACGCGAGTGGGATGTCTTCATTTTTTTTTCTCTGTGAATTGTTTTCCCAGAGCAATTTCTGCGAGAGGTGTAGAAGGAAATGTGAATACGAGGGAAGTATTCATTGGGAGACTGGAGACACAGTACATGCCTTTGATGCATAAATAGAATGTTCATACTCAAGCTGCGGAATCTCCGTCGCTCTTCTGTGAAACGATTGGAGTGGAGCATGATGCACCCATACATGTGTGTTTTTGACAGTTGAAATTTCGTTATATTTTGTTTTGTTTTATGCTTTCATGTAAATCTCATTGCCTTTGAAAAGAAAAAGAGAGAAAAGAATCCTTACATATTATAATGATCAGGATGAACCTCTATCAAACCATTCGGCACCTAGAGATTATATGAATAATGATACTACAGACTAGACCATATACATTACTTATAAGAAACCAAACCAGCTTGATGTTAGTGGTACCCCAGAAATATAATTAGACTGCATGACCGACCCTACCATGTCACAATGCAAATACCATTCAATTCCTCGTAGATTTTTCCCTTGGTTATTCATCTGCAAAACCTCAGACAGCATAGCTTGTGTCTCTGCTTTATGTTGGGCAAAAGGACACATTCACCCATCCACCCTGTACGCCCCAATGTCAACATGCTTGATATTATTATTATTTTGGCAGTTGAAATTTCGTTAGATTTCTCCAATCAAAGAATAAAAGAATTGGCTACATTTTTGTTTTATTTTTCATGGTTTCATTCATGCTGTTCACCTCGCTTAAAAAATAAAAATAAAAGAATAAAAATCCTGGTAAGCAGACTCCGATACGCCCCGTGATGGGCCTTAAATCAACCCCCCTGAACAAGTTTCAAAGAAAAGAACTAAAAGAAAAAGAAGAGCGAGCCAAAAAAGTAAAAGAAAGCAGAGCACATTGATGTGGGGCTTTTTTGTTAGTTTTTTTTTTTTTTTCAATTTGCTTCTCTATGAAATCATAGTTTTAACCAAAGGATTAAAATTTTGCAACGGCCGGTATCTATCAGATCGGTGACCCTCCGGTATGCGTCTACAGTGAGTGTTTATGAACAACCGAAATCATAGTATTAGTTTATAAATAGTCAGTTGGCACCCTCCTTGTCGGTTGTCACTGGGTTATAGGCTTACAGCTTTATCAAGATGGTAATTGGTATTGGAATCATTTCTCCAACGTGTTTTGGTCATGTTAGCATCCTTCATTTTTTTTCTTATTTGGTTGAGTGTCTTTTAAGTTGTTTCAAGAACATTAAATAACTTGGATTTCATAAGCTCAGATTGGAAGGAGTATAAATACAAATATGTACAGTGCAAATACATAAAAAATAATATAAATTACAAGATTTTGCATTCTACATCTGTATTCATACAATTATACTCCTTTCAAACTGAGCCATAAGAATAATTTCTGAAAAAAAAACATCATTTCGATGTTTGTTTCAATGGAAATAACGTTTTCATAACAACGATAATACCAAACATCACCCAATTAATCAGGTGGTTAGTTCATTTTAATCCAAAAAAAACCATCAATGAACCGGGACTCAAATAAGTCACTGGGTCAGCAGTTCGTCCAAGACTACTGTTGACCCAGGTGGTTGAACTGCTTGAACCATCATCTGGCCATGGTCTTGAGTTTGCCCCAAAACTGTCAATTGGTGCACACATGTTTGACTTTATAAAAACACCGTTGGCCAGGGGCGGCTAAATTTCCAACCTATTTTTGAGACCATACCTTAATGTAACCAGATTAAGGTAATTATTTTTATTTTGGGTAATTTTTCGTGACGTATGCATTAAAATGCAACCCTATATTTTCGCCAAAAGCATCTTTTTTGACCTCAAATCTTAATTTTTAGTATAAAAAATTAAACTTATCAAAAAGGAATATATATTATAAACAAAATATAATTATATATCCTGATATATATTGTTGCCGCACGGATTGGCCGGGGGCAACGAGGTAAATTCACTTTCCAGGTTTCAAATGTTGGCCAAGGACTTCGAGGCCTCGGAAGAGGTGACTCGAAGCCGAGGACCGCAGGCCGAGGCGAGGTATTCCTTTCGAGGACTGTGGTAGCCGAGGCGAGGTCCCTGGTGACCAGAGGTACTACAAGACAGGGAATGTCAGAGGCCTCGGGCGAGTACCCGAGGTAGAGGCTCTGACACTCAAGTTAGTATGAGGTGTAAAGTAGGAGAGGGTGCAGGTGAGGTCTTGGCAATAGTCCTCGGATGCACTAGATATCTCAGAGTAAATGCTAAGGAAGCAAGGTAGATGCAGGGAGTAAATGAGTAAGCTGTGTTAGAATTTTCTGTTCCTGATCCCCTTTAAAGGGGAGTTACCTCTTATTTATACTTGAGCGTGTTGGAGGTAGGTGAAGATGAACGCCCCAGATGGGAGCCGTACGAGGTCAGGCGACAAGCCCTGGTGGGTATGTCTGACTGTCATGCGGTTGGCTTCATACAAAGGTAGCAGGGCTCCCTCCTGCTGTGGCTGACGCTGCCAAGTGTTAGTGGGCTGGGCCAAGCTAACCCCCATCATTTGCCCCCCACTCCCGAGGCCGAGGCAAGGCCTCGGCTTCGGCTGACAATGAGGGTAGCAGTCGAGGTAAAGTATTGGCTTCGGTCGTTGGGAGTAGTGGTCGTTATGCCTTCGGATTCATCAGTCGAGGGGTGTCCTGCAGTGGCATCGTTTTCGTTGTGTGCGTCGTCCCTCTTCGGTTCGGAAACGTGTGTGATGTGGATGCCTCGGTTTGGTGGATGTGTTCTGTATCATGCACGGGCAGGTCACGTTAGGAGGCTATTGTGCGGGGGACGGTTATTCTAGTAGTTGTGCGTTTGTCGGGTTGAGCGGTCCGCCCAATGGTTTGCGATGGGCGGGCCCTGTGGTTCGCTCAGCGGGTTGTCGCGGGCGATCTTCGCGGTCCACCCAACATCGTTTCGCCTTCCGAGAGCACGCGCTAGGAGGTGCGGTGGAACTAGTTCGTAGAAATGGAGGGCTCCTGCATCCGTTGGATTCGTGTTGATCTGAACTGTTGCTTTGGGCGTTGTTTCGTCTTTTGAGGCTGAGTGCCAGGTGGCACATCACAGTTGGACAGTGGGAGCGTATTTCTCCCAGCCATCGGATTTGGAGAGATCCAGGTCATCCATTTTCTTTTAAATAGGGGCCCTGGCGGTGACTTTCTCCTTCATTTGAACTTAGACGTCTTTGCTCTTGCATGAACGCATCTCCCTAACTATCAATTCTCCAGGACTTTCCTATTTCTTCCTCTCTTTGAGACATTTCATCCTCTCTTAGGTAATCAAATATGTTGTTTTCAGATTTCGGCCCTGAATGCCATGAACTCCCGAACATCTCGGGAGGGAGCTCTCCTGCAGCCCCCTCTCCCCTGTCTTCCCTGGGTTCCTTAGCCATAGCGCCCCTTTGCCGGGAGGTCCGTCTTTAGGGAATGGTTAACCATGAGGGGTGCCGAGGGCAGTCACCGGGGCAATGACTCTCCCCATGAAAGCACTACCTTGGCATTGCCGAGGGAGCTCGAGGGATCTCCTCTCTCCGAGGATGATGTTGTGGAAGTCATCGCTTGACCAGTGGGAGGGAGTGTTGCCCGAAGGGTGGTTGACGCTAGTGTCCTGCGTTCGGAGTTTGACAACTCCTTGGACGTGTGCTAGGTCAAATCCCTAGCGAGGAGGTTCCACATACCCCGGTCTTATGACCTGAGGGTCCGTGATGTGGGCGATCGGCCGTGGACCCCCGAGGAGGGGGAAATTTGTGTCTACCAACATTTTTTGGAGTCTGGCCTTAGGTTTCTCCTCCCTTCCTTAATCTCTGAGTTGCTAGAGTGGTATGACATCACTATCAGTCAACTTGTACTCAATGCCCTTAGGACCATCATGATGATGATTGTGTGGGCTCGGCTTAGGGGCGTGGAGTTGACGTTGAGGCTGTTCCATGCCATGTTCACGTCGAAGAAGCACGCTTCCGAGGCCAACATATATTACTTCCACCCGAGAAGGGGGCCTATGCATAACCCCTCGTCTGTCCATGGGTGGAAAGATAAGTTCTTCTACGTCTCCTACCCCAAGGGCTGGAGGTTCAGGTCCGACAGGGGGGAGGCCTACGTCATCGTCGAGAGATTTCCCCCACCACTCCGAGATGAAGAGGCTACAACTGTAGCTCACCTGCTTGTGATGGGGACATTACAGTGAAGCCGTTGGTGGAGGAGGAGGCCCCCTAGTCTTCGTTGGGATTAGCCCTAGCCTCAGTAGAACAGTCAAAGAAGGCAGCGGCCGAGGTGGTGGAGGTGTACAAGAAGTCCTCCGACTACCTGGATGCGTTGGCGGAGTATGCTTCGTCGTCCTACCTCGACGGTATTGAAGATACCAAGAAGGCACTCCTATTGGTGCTGCCAGATTTTGACGTCGAGGGGATGCAAGTGATCCCCGATGCTCCCGCTGAGGCTCAGTCGGCTGAAGACTCCGTTCCTCCTCCTGCCAACGGCGAGGCGCAGGCGTAGATTTACCCCCCTTTTTTTTGCTCAACTGTTGTAATACTTTGCTGTTTGTTTTTCTTCTTTTTCTTTTTGTGAAGGCAATACAAAACTTTTTGTAAAGGCTATACAAGACCAAAACTGAGTAATGAATGAAGCCATTTTTTGTATCTATTGTGCTTTGTGCATGTTGTCTCTTCCCCTTTCTTTCTCTTCTTCTTCTTCTTCCTCTTTCTCTTTTTTTTTTTTTGTGAGAGGTCTTTGCCCCTTCGAACAATCAAGACCACGATACACAAGGCACACACAATTCATTCATAGTACTCGTTTATTTGCATGCTCGCCTAAAATAATTGGGACATTGGGAGTCGAGGCAGAGTCATATGTTCGAAGTGGGGCTCACCTAGCTCCTAAATCCCTTGTGTTAACTTAGGCAAGGCCGAAGGGACCTAGCACCAAGGTCAAGGTCTAGGGCCGAGGTATGTCGCCGAGGTACTTGGGTAGACGAAGAGCCAAGGTGGAGCAGCACCATCGGGGTGCAGTTCCCCTGATTAGTTCTTACCAAGTGTTTTCTCAGGGGAGGCTGAGGCGTTCCACCGGCAAAGTCGAGGGCTCTGTCTCGCTATTTTCTTTGCGCGAAGTGCAGGTAGCCGAGGGGGTCACCACGCTCCGAGGTGATGAGGCGTAACAGGCCTTTCGTCCTGGCTCGTATGTCCTGGGTGAGGTGTTGTTTTCCACAATGGCCCATGCCGAGGGTTCGTCCCTCGGAAGAGGGCTTCCTGCGTCGACAGGTCCCGAGGCCGCATGTCTTTTTGGACTTAGTATTTATTCGTTCGATCATCCGAGGTGAAGAGGAACTTTGCTTCATTCATTCATTATTTCATCAAAAAATTACATTCATCTGTAGTACATTCGGAGGTTCTCCGATTTCCACGTCCGAGGGACGTGTCCTCCATCTAAATTTTCTAGCCAAAATGTGCCGGGGCCGAGATCTTGCTTAATCCGGTAAGGGGCCTTCCTAGTTGGGGCCCAAATTTCTCACTCCAGGTTCAGGGACCATGACCTTTATGAGGACAAGGTCTCCCTCTCTGTAGTGCCTTTCTTTCACCCTGGAGTTATAGTAGCGGGCCACTCGTTGCTGATAGGCAGTCATCCTAATCTGTGCTTGTTCTCGGGTTTCTTCTAGTAGGTCTAAGTTCATTCTGAGCACCTCATCATTCTCAACCTTAGTATGCCCTTCGATCCAAAGCGTTGGTTGACCGGTTTCTGCTGGGATCATTGCTTCTGTGCTATAGGTCAGGCCGAAAGGGGTCTCTCCTACGGCTGTCCGAGGTGTGGTTCGGTATGCCCAGAGGATGCTGTGTAGTTCATTAGCCCACATGCCTTTAGCACTATCTAACCTGGTCTTTAGTCTATCCAGGATGGTTCTGTTCGTAACCTCGGCCAGAACATTCGTCTGGGGTAGCCCACCGAGGTGTACTATTGTCTGATTTTGAGAGATGCGCACCATTCTTGAAATTTAGCATCATCAAATTGTTTTCCATTGTTTGTGACAAGCATGTGGGGGAGGGCAAAGCGGTAAATAATGTTCTTCCAAAAGAAGTTTTGAATTGCTCGTGTTGTGATAGTGGCTAGGGGTTCGGCCTCCACTCACTTGGTGAAGTAATCAAAAGCAATGACGAGGTACTTCCTGCCCCCCCACTGCCTGAGGGAAAGGGTCGAAGAAGTCCATCCCCCACTTGGAGAAGGGCCAGGGGCTGCTAAGGGCCGAGAGGGTGGTGGCTGGTTGATGGCAGAGGTTGGCATGTCTCTAGCATTGGTCGCATTTTCGCACCAGCTCAGCCGCATCCTTGTGAAGGGTCGGCCAGAAGTACCCTTGCCTTAATGTTTTCTGGGCTAGGGTTCGACCGCCAAGGTGGTTGCCACAAATGCCTTCGTGAATTTCCCGGAGCACGTACTCGCCCTCCTCCTAGCAGAGGCATCAGAGGTAAGGCAAGGTGAAGGACCTCCTATACAATTTACCTTCCAGCAGGGTGTAGCGTGATGCCTAACATTGGAGTCTTCTGACTTTGTTCCTGTCGTCGGGTAGCCTCCCCGTTAGTAGGAAGTCAATGATAGGGTCCATTCAAGATGGTTCGGCCTCTACGGGGAGGGTTTGGATGTCCTCTATGGAGGGTCGGGGTAACCTTTTCATGCACATAGTGCGGCCAAGGGCCGCGTCCGAGGTGCTTGCCAATTTGGAAAGGGCATCGGCTCGGGTGTTCTCGGCTTGCGGGACTTGCTATAGGGAGAAACATTGGAAGTGGCGGGTTAACTCTTGAACCTTGGCGAGGTACTTAGTCATGCTTTGTTCTCTGGTCTCATACTCACCGTTGATTTGATTCACTAGTAGATGTGAGTCGCTGAGGACTTCGATGTGCTTAGAGCCGAGATCTCTGGCGAGCTGTAACCCTACCAAGAGGGCTTTGTACTCAGCTTCGTTATTGGATGCAGGGAACTCAAATTTCAGCGCATACTCTATGACGGCATCGTCGGGTGTGAGGAGAATGAGGCCCGCTCCACTCCCTTTGGCATTGGATGAACCATCGACAAAAAGTCTCCATGTGAGGGGAGGGGGGCTCCTCAACCAGGCGTGCTTCTTTTGATTCGTCTTAGTGAGGTCGGCTAAGGGGTCTGCTGAAGGTGCATTCTGCTATGAAGTCAGCCAAGGCTTGCGCTTTGATCGCAGGCCTCGGATGGTACTGGATGTCAAACTCCGAAAGTTTGATCACCCACTTAATTAGGCATCCCGAAGTCTCTGATTTGTCGAAGACGGCCTTAAGGGGCTGATTCATCAGGACCACGATGGTATGGGCTTAGAAATATGGCTTGAGCTTTCTGGCCAAGGTGACGAGGGCGTAGGCTAGCTTTTCCACTTCAGAGTACCTGGTTTCGGCACCGTAGAGGACTTTGTTGACACAGTATATAGGTCTTTGGACTCTATCATCTTTCACTAGGACCGAGTTGACGACCTCATTTCCAGCTGATAAGTACAAATATAGAGTTTCCCCTAATGTTAGCCGAGCAAGGAGCGGGGGTGAGGCGAGGTATAGCTTGAGCTCGTCAAAGGCACGCTGGCACTCCTCCGTCCACTGAAAAATTTCCAGCTTCTTGATGGTGCAGAAGAAGGGAAGGCAGTGGTCTGCCAACTTCGACATGAAGTGGTTGAGGGCGGCTATCCTGTCGGTGAGTCTCTGGGTCTCCTTTACTGACTAAGGGGGTTCCATGTCTAGTATGGCCTGTACCTTGTCTGTGTTGGCTTCAATGCCTCTTTGAGTGACAACGAAGCTTAACAATTTTCTTGAGATAACTCCAAAGGCACACTTGCTCGGGTTGAGCTTCATGTTGAACTTGCGCAGAGTATCAAAGGTCTCGGCCAAGTTCGAGGTGTGTGCTTCGGCCTTCAAGCTTTTCACCACCATGTCATCCATGTAGGCTTCGACGTTCCTCCCCACCTGATTCTTAAAAACCTTGTTGACAAGGTGCTGCTAGGTGGCCCCTGCATTCTTAAAGGCGAACAACATTTCCTTATAGTAGTACATGCCGTGCTCAGTGATGAACGAGGTCTTCTCCTTGTCATCGGGGTGCATTTGGATCTGGTTGTACCCAGAGAAGGCATCCATGAAGCTGAGTAGTTCATATCATGTAGTGGCGTCGATGAGGTGGTCTATCATCGGCAAAGGAAAACTGTCATTCGGGCAGGCTTGGTTAAGGTCTGTAAAATTAATACAAATCCGCCATTTCCCATTAGCTTTACTTACCTAAACCACGTTAGACAACCAGTTGGGGTAATGTACCTCACGGATGAAGCTGACATCGAGTAGCTTATCAACTTCCTCTCCTATGGCCTTCCATCGTTCCGGTGCAAAGTTCCTCTTCTTTTGCCAGATTGGCCTAGAGATCGGGTCCACACTCAACTTGTGAGTAATGACCAAGGGGTCAATTCCGGGCATGTCAGTGGCTGACCAAGCAAAGATGTCGGTATTAATTTTGAGGAAACTTACCAGTTCAGATAGGCGTTCAGGGAGAAGGTTGGACCCGACGTGGATTGTCTTCTCTAGGCCTGACTCATCCAGGAGAACTGAGATGAGGTCCTCGGCTCGCTGGCTCTTCCTGGAGGTCGAGGCCTTCTAGTGACAGGGCCTCCTTATTCTTTCCTTTCAGCGCATATTGCATTGGCAAGCAATCTGCTGGTTCCCACAAACAACTCCGACACTGTGCTCGATGGGAAATTTGAGGGCCAGGTGATAGGAGGACATGGCTGCCCTTAGTGCATGAAGGGTTGGCCTTCCCATTATTGCATTGTAGGGAGAGACAACCTTCACCACCAGGATCTCATGCATTCAGGTCACCTGGTGTGGTGTTGTCCCTACCATGATGGGTAGGGTAATTTTTCCTTCCGGCCTGATGACGCTGTCGGAGAAGTTGACGAGGGGAACATCGACAGGCTGGAGCCGCTCTGGCACAAGCTTCATTCTCTCAGAGGTGTCGTAAAAACAGGATATCGGCTGACGAGCCACTATCCACCAAGATCTTCTTCACCATAAAATTGGAAATGATGGCTGCGACCATGAGGGCCTCGTCGTGGGGGACTGTGACCCCCTCTAAGTCCTCGTTGGTGAAGACGAGGGCATGTGGACAGTTTGGCCTCTGCGGAGCGTCTAGGTACTTCTGCTTCTTCAGGGCAGGCTCTTGGATGTTAAGCTGCCTGACGTAGGCTTTTCGAGCCGAGTACGAGGCCCCACCCGAGGCCATGCCCCTGATGATGAAGTCAATGACGCCTACCACTTGTTGATGCTACTGTTGCTGTTGGGAGGATGAGGCGCCAGCCTCTCCTTCGACGAATTGCTTGAGGTGCTTGCGGCGGATAAGGGACTTTATTTCGTTCTTTAGATCGTAGAAGTCCTCAGTGTCATGCCCAGTGCCGTGGTGATACTTGCAGTACTTCGTAGGGTTCCCCCTCTTGGGGTTCTGCTTCAGCTTCGTTGGCCACTTCACAAACTTCTCTTCCCTGATCTGCATCAGTATCCGAGTGTGGGTGGAGTTGAGTGGCGTGTAGTCCTTGTAAGCCAAGGCTGGAGTCGATGGCTTCTTGTTGTCTTTGCCGCCATGGTTGTCGGGGTGGCGCTGGTCCCCGCCTTTCCTCTTCTTCTTCGAGGGCCTATCGTGACGCTCAACTGCCCTTTCTTGGTTGTCCCCGGCCGAATATTTTTGGACCTTCTTGAGGAATTTGAGCTTGGTCTTCGGCGGGGCCTTGGCGATCGATCACTTGAGGGCTGAGCCGGCGCGGAGTCCGTTAATGGCGGTGTGCATGGATACCTTAGGGTCGAGGTCTCGAACTTCAAGCTCTTCCTTCTTAAAGCGGTCAATGTAGGACTGCATGCTTTCACCCGGCTCTTGCTTGAGTGACATCAGAGAGACTACTTTCTTTTGGCATCATTTACTGCTGATGAAGCGGGCGAGGAACAAAGTTGTAAATTACTCCCACGAGCTGACGGATTGAGGAGGGAGGTTGGAGAACCAGCGGAAAGCGGCCCCCCTGAAGGTGGCCTGGAAGGTTTGGCACGTCAAGGCATTAGAATACCTGTAGAGTATCATGAGCACCCTAAAACCCTCCAGGTAATCATTAGGGTCGGTGCTTCCGTCATACGTTTCCAGTGTGGGAGCCTTGAAGTGTGGGGGAAGAGGCTCTGAAATGATTTCCGGGGTGAATGCGTCCATGCGGCCAAAGGAGTTGCCATGACTGGTTGAGGTGTCGGTTTGGCTCTGCTTAACCTAGTGGAACTCATCCTTGATGGCCCCAATCTCGGCTTGCAACTCGACAAGCCCCGGTTCAGCACGGGCATGGGCCCCGCTTCACCCTCGCGGACTCGGTGGATGTCGACTCGGACTCCCGAATACTCTGAGACAGGATCGTGCGCTCCTCTGCGAGTGTGACGATCATTCAGAACATCCCAGAGATTCGAGACGGGAGGGGGAGTGGCGTGGTGTCGGCTCTCGTCTCGAGAGCGAACTCTAGGGCGGTCTAGATGCCCGTCGTCGTCCCAGGGGGCCTCCCTCCAGCGGTGGTGGTGTTGCTCTGAAGGCTGATGACTATCTTCGGATTGAGTGGGCATGCTTTCCCTTCGGCTATGAGGACAGGTGTTCCTTCGTGGTGAATCTGGGGGACGGTAGTTGCCCGATTCTGATGGCTCAACTAGCGAGTTACCATGGTCGAGGGCTGGTGGCTCGACATGCTCATGACGACCCTGATCCTCTAACACCCCAGTGGGGCGGTCGCCTTGGGAGGGACCTCCTGCTCGGGGGCAAACTTCTTCCATGCGTTGAGTAAGGCAGTCCAGACGCTCGAGGATAGCCTGAAACTGTTCATAGGTGACCAGATTTTGATTGTTCCTGGTTTTCTGCACCATGGCTTTCAAGCTTAAGAGGGTTTGGTTTTAGAGTATGTTGTTTTTTTTTTAATCCTAAAGTGGGGGTCGTCTTAGCAACGTTCCCACAGATGGCGCCAATTGTTGCCGCACAAATTGGATGGGGGCAACGAGGTAAATTCACTCTCCAGGTTTTGAATGTTGGCCGAGGACTTTGAGGCATCGGAAGAGGTGAGCCGAAGCCGAGGACCGTAGGTTGAGGCGAGGTATTCATTCCGAGGACTATAGGTCGAGGCGAGGTCTCTGGTGACTAGAGGTATTGCAAGACAAGGAATGTTAGAGGCCTTGGGCAGGTACCCGAGGCAGAGGCTCCGACGCTCAAGTTAGTACGAGGTGTAAAGTAGGAGAGGGTGCAGGCGAGGTCTTGGCAATAGTCCTCGGATGCACCAGATCTCCCGGAGTAAATGCTAAGGAAGCAAAGTAGGTGTAGGGAGTAAATGAATAAGCTATGTTAGAATTTTCTGTTCTCGATCCCCTTTAAGGGGGAGTTACCTCTTATTTATACTTGAGCGTGCTGGAGGTAGGTGAAGATGAACGCTCTGTATGGAAGTTGTATGAGGTCAGGTGGCAAGCCCTGGTGGGTATGTTTGACCATTATGCGGTTAGCTTTGTACGAAGGCAGCAGGGCTCCATCCTGTTGTGGCTGATGCTATCAGGCATTAGTGGGCTGGGCCAAGCTAATGCACATCGTATAATTCTAAAAATATGTTTTTTTTCCTCTAGGTCTCAGGTAAGCGGTTTTTGACAAAAAAAAGGTAAGTGTTCAACCATCCAAATCAAATAGATTGCCAATAACACATGTCAACATCAGCTTACGGGTTGGTTTTTAAAATACTGGTCCAAACTTAAAGGGGAGATAGACCATCTGTGTTTGGTTTGGAGGAAAAGGTATGGAAATCAATACAAGTATTGTACAAATTTTTTCTTTCTTTCCCTATCTTTTCCTTCAAACCAAATTTATCTCTCTCTCTCTCTCTCTCTCTCTCTCTCTCTCTCTCTCTCTCTCTCTATATATATATATATATATATATATATATATAATAAAATTGGACGGTTCATGTCAGTATGCTCTCTTTGCTCAAAACCCCCTTTTAATTTTCTGCTTTTATTCTACTTAATTTGTTAAAGGGTAAGTTTCTTAAACTACCTTTATGGTTTAGCTAATTGACTAAATATACCCTTACTGTTTTAAAAAATTACCATTACTGTTAAAATATTAACGAGAGAGTTGAAATACCCGTTTAACCCTTACGTGAAAGCTCCTTTTTTTTTATTTTCTTGCCAATGTTTCCTTTTGTGGTTAAGGTATGTGGCTTTGCTATTTGATCTTTATTTGGTTAGGATATTTTTTTTTGCTGCACTGGTAGGATATTAAGACATTTCTTTGTTTGCCTATCGTTATGTTTGGTAAACAAGTACAGTAATCATCAATTGTAGTTTGCACCAGATTTGTTACTTCCATGAACTTCAGTGAATCAATAAAATTGCTCCCATGGGTAAAGAAGCACTTCCCATGCTCATATAATACAAAATTTATAATTTTATGCCTTCACTTACAAAGATGTTTTTTTTTTTTTTTATCAAATATGTTGCTTCCTTTGCAAATTTGACAAAGGACCCAACCTATATAGGACACCCAATATTGAATTCTTGTCTCCAATTTTTGAAATCAATGGTCAATTCTTTGCTATATATACAATATAAGTTTCTCCAATGGCAGACACACAACAAATTGGTTGGGTTTTTGGAAGTTTAAAGGAACAAAGCCTCTTTAGTAAGTTGGTTTCTAATTTTTCTTAGTTGTGTAATTGGATTCATATTAGTGTCTTTGAAGCTCCCTACCTGGCCCAATATGATTTTTTTTTTTTTTGCATTTCTTCTATTTACTTACAAATGTGATGTGCTATTACTTGGGGATGTTTTTGAAAATGTCTTATTTTGGGTATTTCTATCTTTACTTATTTGTTCATAATAAATTAGAAAAAATGAATAACAAAAATGAAACATGAGGTAGCTAGACTTACCCGTAATAGTTCCAAATGGACAAGACAAAATAGAGCACATTTTGGTTTAAAAATTTCTATAATAAACCAAAAACCAGGTGAACACTTGCAGAGTTAGAATCTCAATTTGACGATAATTTCTATAATAAACCAATAACTAGCTCCCTAAAACTTATGAGAAGCAGGAGTCTTATATTTATATCATTTTTTTTATCAAATTTATGTGTAGATATTTAATGACAATTTACAGTTTTCAGTGATTTTTCTTTCATGGCATAGATTTGCGGTGAGCGATATGTAGTATGTTTGGATGCTTCATTATTGTTGCCATTCTAATGCTTTATGGTTTGTATGTATTGCAATTAATTAATTAATTAGCTTTGAGTAGAAGATAACCATAGACCTATCAGAGTTAGAGCTTAGGTACTTGGAGAATGAGGAGAATATAATTAAAGGTGCAACCATGGGTTTAGTTGTAGGTACCATGCATTGTTGCTGCTTGGTATTATTTGCCAGGTGTTGAGAGAACTGTTGCACTTGCTGGATTGATAAAAACCATGAATATGACGGATAGTTAATGGGCTGACCTTTGCTTGAACTGGAGGAGTTTATATAGATTTGGAGCAATTGATACAGAAATGAAGAGACTTTGATAAGGAGGAGAGATGGTTGTTTTGATGTTGGAGTTTCTACTTTGGGTCAAATATAACCATTTATTCCCTCCACAACTGGTATTTTTTCTCCTCTTTGTAATGTACAATAAAACAGTCTAATTCAAATTAAGTTGCTCTAATACTAACTTTGCACATCATCAATTTTCTTTTATTTGTCAATTTTATAGGAAATTGGCCTCTCACTAGGAGCTTGTATCTCTTGAAAAAAAAAGTTTTACATTTTCTCTTAATCCCTTACGACATGAACATGATATTGGATATTGGGCTTTCCCGTGCATCGCAGGGGCCCCATTAGTTAAAAAAATAAAACCATTCCACTGTTGAAACTAGGGTTGCAAGTCGGGCCAGGTTAGGTTGGGTTGAGGCCAACCCTAACCCAACTCTAAGTTCTAAACCCCCAACCCTAACCCTAACCCTAATCCAACCTGACTAACCCAACTCTAACCCTAACCTTAACTAAATTCCTTCAACCCCAACCCACCCAACCTTCCTTCCATCCCTTAAAATCTCATAGAATTTCTCGATTTTAGATCTTAACTCAACTTTCACTACATATATTAATCCTATGTTTCATATTATTTGTGTATTGACGTTTTTTTTGTTCTTTTAGTACACAATTCAGAAAAACAAGTGTTAGAAATGATAATAGTTTATTCTGAGTTATGATTTACAATAGATTTTTATGGGCATCAAACAACAAAGAGGAGATGAAGAATAAAATTTTCAAAAAAATATAAAATAATGTTATTAAGGTTTTAGTCTTTCTAATTAAGATGAAGTGAAGTGATTATCTTAAAAGAAATACATGATAGTATATGGTGGCTATACAAATATCATGCATTTAAGCAAATCAATATATGTTATATATTACATATAGCATATATTTATATATGACATATACTATAGAGTCAGGTTGCCTAAGAGGTCAACCCTAATCCAACCTGAAGTAAAATTGGGTTCATGAATTTCAACCCTAACCCTAACCCGAGAATTAACTCGACCCAACCCAGCCCAATTTTTTTGGATTGGGTTCTGGCCAACTCGGCCCAAGTTGCAGCCTTGGTTGAAACACCTACACCGAAAGCAAAGCCCTTTTTTTCCCGTGACGATACGCGGTTTGGTGGGTCCCACCTGGCAGTTAAAGAAAGGAAAGCTGCTTTTAATGTAGGAGGCCTTACTTATCAACCGTCTGATCAACAATCCAAACAGACGGGAGCCACACCAAGCATTACGCGGGAAAGAAGATAATCCGGGGACGGAGAAAAAAAATTGAATACGGGAAATGGCGGGAAGTTCCGACGAATAAATCCCAGTGATCGATTAGAATTAGATCACTCATCAGTCATCACTGGAGAGTCGTTTCATTTGTGTGATAGCGACCCCTTCAAATGGCAAAGAAGAAGAAAACTAGGGTATCCCAGGATGGAGAGGATCAGGGGATTCAAGAGGATCTCACCCAATCTCCCAACAAAGAAAAGAGCTTGTATGAGGTGATTGATTCTCCCCTTCTCGCTCTTTACTATTACTTTATGGGTCAGCTTTGTGAATTTGGTGTTTCATCTGATGGATCCTTAATGGTTTCTTTTTTACATTAATTAGTTTCCAGTCGTTAGTGCGCCATAGATTGAGAGTTGAGAATTAGGTCTTCATTTGCTTAACATATACGGAAAAATTCCCTTTTGCTTTCATTTTGTTTCTGTTGGTTTTTTGATATCTACGAAAAGGATTCATATGTTAACCTTCCTCCTGGTGCTTTCTCCTTATTATTTATTCAGTCATGGGTGCCACTGGACTCCTTGTCACATCCCCTTGGGTACAGACACTGCTTACTCTATCTGAAAAACATAATTGGAAATTCTTTGTTACTAATAAACATCAAATGGGGTTGTCTCTTAGGCAGGGCTAGCTCAATTATTGTGGTGGTGGGGGGGGGGGGTTAGTACATCTAGTAATTCATAGAATATGGACCGTCTTGTAGTAGGCAATTCTCTTTTAATCTTCAAGTAATCAATGTAAATAACTTGATATCTATTCGGCATGAAAAAGATTTCTGAACTCTGAAGTGATTTGCCTACTACAACATGTTTTGATCCTCATGCTTCCCCAAAATCTGTGTCTCTTGATTATCTTCTTTCGTGCATACAATAAGTGTTGAACAGACAATTTGGCTTTGTCATTGTATGCGTATTTTGTTTCTTGTGTATGGTTTTATATTTGAGCTTTTAGAAGAGAAAGATGTGTATTTTGACAATATGATGCTTTCTTAGATTCTTGGCGTGGAGAGAACTGCGTCACATCAAGAAATAAAGAAATCGTACTATAAACTGGCATTGCGTTTGCATCCAGATAAGAATCCTGGAGATGAGGTGAGTTTTTGTTTCTTTGAATGATGCCACTCACGAGTTGTTTTCCGTGGTTTTGATTATTGTGTGAATTGTCCATGCTCAAAGTGTGCTTTACTTTTCTGCATCTTAGGAAGCCAAAGAGAAATTTCAACAATTGCAGAAGGTGATATCCATTCTTGGGGATGAAGAGAAAAGGGCCTTATATGATCAGACTGGTTGTGTTGACGATGTTGTGAGTAGCCTGTAAATCTACTTTTGTTGTCTGTGCCTTTCCAGTTGGAATAATGCATTTTCTGACCAGGAGATAGTTATTCCCTTTCTGCATCTGTTTCTTGTTGACTTGTTGTGATTAGGACCTTGTAGGTGAAGTTACTCAAAATTTGCACGACTATTTCAGGACAGTGTACAAAAAGGTATAATTAAATTAGTGCCACCAAGGCACCAACTGTATTGGTTTAAGAGAAATTTCATTGACTCCTGTTTTGCTTGTGTTGAATAGGGTTATAGGTAAACTATTTATTTGTTGTAACTGTAGGTTACCGAAGCAGATATTGAAGAGTTTGAAGCAAACTACAGAGGGTCTGAATCCGAGAAGAAGGATTTGAAGGATCTATACCAGAAGTTCAAGGGCAATATGGACGGGTATAGGTTCTTCTGTTGTGCAGCCTTTACATCTCTTATGGTACACTATCTTGGGCTATTGATATCTAAAATGATTTTCTACAACAGGCTCTTCTGTTCAATGCTCTGTTCGGATCCCAAGCTGGATTCACATAGGTTCAAGGATATCCTTGATGAGGCCATGGCTGCTGGTAATGATTTCTTTCTAATACCATGCTGCTATCTAGAATCTTTACAATATGAATATTCTCCTTTGTTCAGGAACTTCTGGTGTACTCTGGATGATATTTTATGTATTTTGAAACCATATTGGATAATGTTATAAATTTATTTATTTTATTCTTTTTTATCAACAGGAGAGCTTAAAGCAACCAAAGCCTACCAGAAGTGGTCTAAGCAAGTATCTGAAACAGAACCACCTAGTGATCCTCTAAAACGAAGGAAAAAGTTAGTTATTTCTCAATTCAGTTGTACATTAATCTTCTACTTGAAACTTGATCCTTTCTAACTAAAACTGCCTATTCTACAGACCAAATGAACAGCCAGAATCAAGTCTACTAGCAGTTATTTCTCAAAGACGAAGCCAGAGGAAGGAACAATTTGATTCCATGTTTTCATCGCTGTTGGCAAAATATGGTGACAGCACATTACATTCCGAGCCCACTGATGAAGAATTTGAAGCTGCAAGGAAAAAGGTTGAAAGCCGGAGACAAACTAAAAATGCAAAACACAAGTAAACAATTGGCAGCAGGCTCAGAAATTTTGCGTTTCAAAAGGAATCTGTAAATCATGGCTCTTGTGGATAGAACTCTTTGTGTGAAGTCCTAAAATTTGTTTATTTTGCCATCTGACAGCATGGCACCAAGGTTCATAATATCGATACACCCAATATGATGGTATGGGTGTATCGGGTGAATTGATACTGTTTTTTTTTTTTCTGAAACTGGTTCAGGGGAGATGGTTTAGGGCTCCTCTATCCCCTGAACCGGTCAGACCCCCAATAAACCCACTATAGGGGTGTATTGGAGGGGTCCTGGAACGATATGTATCGGCCATTATGGTATCGACCGATACATATCGATACTTTGAACTTTGCATGACACTAATTTGTTTGTTGGGGAATTTGTAAATCTATGCATCTCTGTATTTTTCTTTAGTAATTAAGGCAGTATTCGGTATTGTGGTATCTACCACACTGGGGGAGTGTTTGTAGTGTGGTCTCTATAAGGTATGGTGTGTTTGAATCAGTTAGTGTTGACGTAGTATTGTTAGCAAAATTTTAAATAAAATATTTCAATCATTTATTACACGGGTTCCACTATGATGTGGAAAACGTCTGATCAATCAATTGGAATCATAAATGTGGTAATTTATCAAAATTCATGGGTGTGAACTGATTTATTAGATTTGGTGTGGAAGAAAAATTGTGATATTTCATATTAAAAGCCATCTACAAATGGTTTCAAAACATGCAATATGCCCGCACCCCTAAAAGAATGCCTAAATGATAGGGGTGCAATTTGGATTGGCCTGATTTAACATTTTGGCCCACTTAAATATTGACAAAAGCCCAACCCAAGCCCCACCAAGTTGCACCCCTACCTAATGGGTTGGATGTATTTCAGAAGTCAGAACCAAACAATCATATCCATAGAGCACAGTTCTTAACATCCCCTAAGTTTAGGGCTTACGGTGACTACTCGGAATATTATCAGAAAGTTTAACTCTACTCTTACAATAGAGAGAGAAGAAATATGGTTTAGAGGATTGAAAAGGGAAATTTGTGCTTTCCTCTCACTCTCAGTGCACATTCATTGCTAAGCTTGATGTCATCTATTGCCACATAATTATGATTTTCCTTTTGGTTAGAAAGATAATCATCATATACCCCTTTCTTAAATGTTTTGGGGAGCCAGGGAGTAGTAGTAAAATAAATGGACCTAGGCCTGTTGATCTGGACCTGTCCCGATAATACTTGATTAACTTGTGGTCTCATTTCTATAGCTTCAAAGGAAAGAAGAAACAGACCTAATGTGGCTTTCCATATGTCAAATTTTGAGCAATGACTCAGCAAGAAAGTGATGGTTGTTGGCTAATGAAAGATCAAATAATAAATTTACTAATTACTAACTAGAGGTAACTAGATACATGTACCACGGTATGATCTTGAATTGTTATATATGCGTCAACAAGGTAGATGTCTCAAACTCAATTTGTGAGTCAACATCTGATGGGTGTCTGGCCCATAAGCTATAAGTAATTGTGAGTCAACTTGCAAATTTTTCATTTTAAAAATTGGGTACTTATCATCCATTGACATCCTAACATTTATAAAAGGACGTGCATGGTAGGGCCGTAAAAGGGTTTGAATTTGAATAGGGTATATCGTCGTCATCATCACCAATTCATCATCATGTATCATCATCATCATCATCATCATCATCATCATCATCATCATCTAAGCTTTATCTCAACTACAATTATATAGTGTCGAACACGTGAATCTTGTTTCACGATTCTGTTTTGTTTAGCATCATATCCATTGTTAAATTATGAGCGTTTAAATTATTTTACTGTTTTGACTCATGTCCTTAATCTGTACGGCTGTACCTAACTGTCTAACCCTTTTAACTTGCAATAAATCTCACTTACCCAAATTCAATCCCATTACACCCAAATTATATTTTGGATTCATATTCTTGAAGGATCTGTTTCAACCAAAAAGCTTAAGCTATTAGGTGAGGTCCCTAAATAGATTTTATTCTCTAACACTCTCCTTCATGTGAAAATCTATTGGGCTTGAAGTGTGAATAAGCATAGGCCCATCCATACGATGTTCTAAAATTTTATTAATTATAATGGGGGCGACAAAGATCAAACACTAAACTATTTGATCAAACATGCTCTAATACGATCTCAAAGGAACTATTCAACCTAAAAGTTGAAGTTATTAGGTGAGGCCCCTGAATTCTCTAACACATATTTTTAACAAAAGTAGTAATATTATCACATTTGATGCAAGTTTGGCTTAATAAATTCTGATTCGAATGGGGGATCAATCACCCTGACAGTACTAGGCCCTATAGAACTCAGGCACTGGTTAAAAGTTCACCTAACCGTGCAGTCTCTAGGCCTACTCTTTACTCAAAGTGGTCTTTCTCTTATGTGATAATCATAAATGAAGTCACATGCCACTGATCATCATATATTTCACTTAGAAGTACTAATTTATATACAAAGGTCTTAGATTGAATTACCTAGTTTTTTCCTCATAATTTAGCTTTTCTGAGAATAATTATGTAAAGACTAACACCATCTTCATCGTTCTAATAACCACTCCATCTATGGAAAACTGGAAACACAGGTGCCTTGCTTGTTAAGTGTCAAAGTGTTAACATGTTTAAGCTTAATTAAATCAGTAAAAGAAATATGATTACTGCTTTAATCAAAAAGCTTAAAAAAGCAATTCTGAAGTCAAGAGCTTGAAAGCTTCATCCACTGCACGTGTCGGGAAGTGGACCATTTGATTACCCAATTAATATAAAAGAGTTGAAGCCCAAATCCTTGATGATGCACCGTCTTTGTGAGTTATGGCATATTTACGCATATATTATGTTAGAAGAAATGATTCTGAGATCCAGACATCATTATGGGTATCAGTATTTTCATAAAAACAAAGAGAAAAGCAGAGATAGGTGTCCTTAATCATTTCTTTTTTTGGGTTCTAATAATTATTTTGTATCAAGTAATGGGACCAATAACCGTACAAGGCTTCCCCAAAGTTCATGTTTTTTGTTTGAGCTTACCTACTCAAATCCATTTCACACCATCTAAACTATGGACCCACCCTCCAGAATCTCTGCTTTAATTGGGTGTTTGTAGCAATGAATCCATCCATGGCGCGCTTGTCGGTTCGGGTTATCTGATGATGGTTTAAGGCTTTAAGCCTAAAGCTAAAATGTGCTTCAATTTTTTATAAGAACTTGATTATAACTTATAAGAAACCCATGATGCAGCATAGCTGTGGCATAATTTGTAGCAGATTAGCAGTGAATGGTAGATGTTGAGAAATTGGAAAAGCTGATGAAAAAAATTGTGTTGAGAACAGTGTGTTTACTATTAAGTGACATCTCAACGGCAGGCCTGGAAATTGTTCTCTGAGGTGTAGTAATGATTTTGGAGGAATCTGGAAATACAAGCAAAGCTTCCCTTTACTCTCTGCTGGTCTTGCATACCTGTCACTACTCAACTTTTCTCTTTTATTCTTTGCTTTTGCCTTAATCTCTCTCTCTCTCTCTCTCTCATATTCATATCCAAATTTAAAAATGATTATAGTATGGAGTTGCTTTCTTGGAGTTTGAATTCAGATATTTCAATGCGTGTTCCTTCAAAGTGTTGTCGAGCTTCCATCTCATAACCTCACGTATCCTTCTCAGTAACAGGCCTCCTTACTTGGTAATGTTTCCTGCCTTAAAACATATTTTACATTTTTCTGTGTTTGTGTTAGTTTTAAAGTTTGATCAGATCTATAAATATATTTTCCTATGTGGGTTTTGATGTTAAATGTGGAATTTAAAGGCACGACCAGTTGTTTATGGCATTCATGTTTCTTGGGTGACTCTTGGAATTTGAATTTTCTGCTACCCTTCTGCTACTGCTCTGTCTTTGTCTCTTTCTCTTTGCATATCCCATGCAGATCTGATTAAGGTTGCAAAAAAGAAACATGTGGTAACTGCCACTGAAACTGGCTTATGTTTCTGTAACTTGGTTGTTCTGAAGGTGGTCATCCATGGAGGCTCAGAATGAAGAAACCAAATCGAAGATGGATGAATATGAAGTGATAGAGCAGATTGGGAGGGGAGCCTTTGGAGCTGCATTTCTTGTTCTCAATAAGATGGACAAAAAGAAGTAGGATGCTTTCTCTTTTTCTTTTTTTCTGCTTTCTTTTCCTTTTAATAATGCCTGCTACATCAGAGATCAGTGTTTCTTGGTCTATTTTCTCTGAGGAGCTTGCTTTTCTGTTTTCTCCCCATTTCTATATACAAATTGGCATTAAGGACGTGTTTGACACAAACAAAATTTGTCTCTCAAACATGTTGCTTCAACTCTTTCCTAGCTGCCTGTTGGGACGCGGTGAAATCGGCTGTCCAGACATGAAACAAGTCTAACCAAGGGGACCCTGTTTTTGGTTTCTGAATTTGGTGTGAAAGAGCCAAAGAGAGAAGCCAAACTCAATAGGCCCTCCGCGTTTTCCTTCTGTTCCCAACTTCGTTCTCATTGGATTCAATGATGCTATTCTGGAAAGTTATTTCTTCAGAAAGAACAAATTCCACATCCTACTGAAATTTTCATTTGATCAGTGCCCTTTTTCTTACAAATGATGTTCTAGTGTTCAACTTGATTTTCTGTTTTGTTGCTTGTAGATATGTACTGAAGAAAATCCGATTGGCCAAACAAACAGAGAAGTTCAAGCGTACAGCGCATCAAGAGGTAGCTTAGCTTTTTGGTTGTTTAGTTCTTTCTAGCAAATATTCCTGTATACGGTATAATGGAGCAAGACAACACTGTAGCACCTTTTCTGCCTTCTATGAATGGTTTGTAGAAATATGTTTGTCACAGTTAAGAGGTCCATTGAATGGCCTAGAATTCTAGGCTAGATATTTATAGCTGTCAATGGGTTGGGTCTGGTTCGGGACAGGGTGGGTCAGTCCCAGACCCAAACAGTATGATTAGTCGGTTCTACAAGATTTACGCAGAACCAAACCAATTATTAATCGGGATAATCAGTTTTGACCTGAGACCCAATCATACTTGACATCTGCCTATGATAATAACAACTTAGAACTTATTTCTGATAATATAACCTTACTAAAAATGACAGTAAAATAGTAAACTGTTAATATGTTGATGAAACAAGTGTTTAACTAAAATTATCTTCTATATTGTCTATCCCTTTTAGACTTGAAATATAATCAAAATTACAAGAAACTAAGAACCTTTATATATTATTAACTATATAATTGATTTGAAACAAATAAACCACAGGACCAGAACCGATTATATCGGTTCAGTTCTCTTGGGTAAACCCAACCCATTGACATCTCTACAGATATTACATCCCATACGAAGAGGGAAGAAAAGTTTGAAGATATTTCGTGGTGGGTAACAATTAAGAGGTCCATGGAATGACTATCAAGAGTAGCTCCCGCATTGCTCTGCTCTTCAATTTTGGTCTTTGGATTTAAAATAAGATCATTTCTCACTTGGGCTCCATATTGTTGTGATGATATTAAACAATGGCTACTTGGTACTTAGAATAGAACCCTCTATTTTGTCAGTTTATTTATTTATTTTATTTGTGCAGATGAACTTGATTTCAAAGCTTAACAACTCATATATTGTGGAGTACAAAGATGCTTGGGTGGAAAAGGTAAATGTGTAGTGTTACTATTTGCTATAGAAAGTTTAAGTGAGACAAAAAAAGACAAAGTTGCAGACTATTAGCTGGTCAACAATTCCAGGTTTCTAACCAAAAGGATATGTGTATTTGAGTATTGACAATTTACATTCTACAGGGATGCTTTATATGCATCGTGACGAGCTACTGTGAAGGGGGAGACATGTAGGGCCTCACAAATATGTGTATTCTTTAAGTTTCTTGGGTATCCCCAATTGTAAGGTGGATTTGAGTTTAATATCTTCAGGTGTTCTGTTGATCAGGTCTGAGATGATAAAAAAGGCTCGAGGAGTGTTTGTTCCTGAGGAGGTAAGGAAAACAACCAAATGTACCGAAGTTTTATCTAATTGATAAAAGAACTTCAAATCCTCTCATGGTGTTGCTCATGCAAATGTGCAACAACTCTGCACTGTTTTGCTGTCACCCAGAAGCTCTGCAAATGGCTGACCCAATTGTTGCTAGCATTGGACTACTTGCACTCCAATCGAGTTCTCCATAGGGATCTTAAGGTATATATGAACATGACTTGCCTTTGTAGTTTGAAGCTAGGAAAGAGATTGCTTGTTGTTGAATCATTTTAAGTAACCACAGCCTTTATGCAAATCCAGTGCTCCAACATATTTCTGACAAAGGACAACGATATCCGGCTCGGTAAGAATGCTAATTTTCCTGGCACATTAACAGTCAGGAAAGGCTTATTAATCAATTGAAAGGATAATTTTTCATACATGCTATTGCACAGGTGACTTTGGACTTGCAAAATTGCTTAACACTGAAGATCTTGCTTCCTCGGTATGAAGCCCATTTTCTCTTATCAGTAATATCAATCAAATGTACCTTTGTGATCTTATAATTTTTCTTTGATTTTTGGTTCTTATTTGGGTATCTTGCATTTCAATCTCTCAACTCATAAACTCTGTGATTGATCATGAGTTATCTCAAAAATAATTGAAAGCTTTAGACTAGATTGAATGAAATTATCATTTACTTTCACCACTATCCAATGTCTAGAACCCTGAAGCCCCTCCCCATGTATCCTTTGTATCCTTTTCCATCCAGATGCTGGTTCAGAAGAGTTCTAGTTAAGCTTTTGGAGCATTTGGCTGAATCTAAATTCTAATCAATCTAATTTACTATACATATTGTACAGGTTGTGGGAACTCCCAAGTATATGTGCCCTGAACTTCTTGCAGATATTCCTTATGGCTACAAATCAGATATTTGGTCATTAGGTGGTATTTGTGGTTGCATTTTTCTCTTCTTTTTTTCCCCAGTAAACTGGATAACTTCTACATGTTTGAGTTTTGATCATCCAAAAGCTGACATTGTTCTAATTTTTCAGGTTGCTGTATGTTCGAAATTGCTGCACAGCAACCTGCATTTAGAGCTCCTGTAAGACTTCACTTGGGCTAGGTTTCTTGGTTCTCTGAGTTTTACATGCCTTAAGTAAGATGATTGTTTTAATAGCATCTCAATTAAACAGGATATGGCTGGATTGATCAACAAGATAAACAGATCCTCCATTTCTCCGCTCCCAACTGTGTATTCCTCCTCACTGTAAGTTTAATGTCCCCAAAAATCATTCTGGTACGCTTTCAACAAATTGAAGTCAATGTATTTGAATTTCATACTAGTTACCTGCTCTCTATTGGGTCAATAATTGTAACAACTAAAGGAATTTCCCCCTTTTACCTGTATTACAGGAAGCGATTGATTAAGAGTATGCTGAGAAAGAATCCAGAACATAGACCAACAGTGAGTACAAAATCCCCACTGCATATGTAATCAAATATAATCTGATAACTCATTCTTATGCCTACATCTGTCCGCAATTTAGGCTGCAGAGCTGTTGAGGAATCCCCATTTGCAGCCATACCTTGCTCAATGTTGCAACCCATCTCCTGTCTTTCTTCCAGTAAAACCTATAACAAACTCAAGGGATACTCCGATGCTAAGTCGAACTTCTATCAAGTCTAGTGCAAGCAAAGACAACAGAAACAAAGAGGCAAGATTTGATGCACCAAGAGGGCAAGGAAATTGGGGGGTAACTGACAAGGAACTATCTACAGTTTCTGTCCCCAAAGCAGATAAACTTGAGACGAAAATGGTTGATCCAACAAGTTATTCTGAGAAAGCATCCAGAGATGATAAAGTTCTCCAAGGAGGGATTAGCAATGGTGAGATGATTGTTCATGGTGAAGAAAAACAAGGCGATCCCAATTTCGCCCTAGAAATGGAAAGCATTGACACAAATACAACCTCAGATATCATACCAATAGGCGGCTACAAAGACAAAGGGCATGAACAAACGCCTCAACACTCCCAGTCCCAGCAACCAGAAGTGGTGGATATCATGACAAAAGGAGTGATCAAAGAGGATATATCGGCAAGGGTTACCCCAGAAGTTCCTAGGAAAACTGATACGGAAGTTGGTATTGCTACTTCACAAAACACCCCTAAAACAGAAACGTCCAGTTCTAGCTCTAGCTCTGCGGTTGTGACTGGGTCCTCCAACGATGAAGTTCCAAAATCAACCATGCCAACTATGAGTCATGACCCCTTTGTAGAACAGAGTTGCACTTTACAGCAAGTGGAGAAATCTGATCCTGATGCATACCCAACGCGTGCTCCCCCAGATTGCACTTCATCAGAAAATACAGCCACAGTTCTCCCTGGAGATGAAGTTGGGCTAAAAACAATTGATCTTAGTCAGTCAGAACAAACAGGAATAGATGATATTCATGAAGTCAATTGGATTACCAATGGCGTCTCACTGACGAATACACTAACTGCTCTGAATGGTGATGGCACAAGGATCGAGTGGGATAATCAAAGCCAGCAAAGAGCTGAAGCTTTGGAGTCTTTGCTCGAGCTGTGTGCACGATTACTTCAACAGGACAGACTAGAGGAACTTGCAGGCGTACTGAGACCATTTGGGGAAGAAGCTGTCTCATCCAGGGAAACAGCAATTTGGTTGACAAAAAGCCTCATGAATGCACAGAAATTCGGGAATGGAAACTGATATATCAACAATAATAAAGAGGGTCTCTACTTGTGCTAATGGGCACGCCAAATTTTAAATTCATATACCAATATCTGTAATATAGCTTGTTTCGATCTACATCGAGCCTTACACTGGTTTACTGTAAAGCTGCCTGTGTTATTTTACAGTGAACCATGAATTCTTCGCTTGTTTGCTGAAATTGAAACAGAGGTGAATTGAATTGTACTGGCAGTTAGAACCGAGTCAATAAAGCTTCATGTAGTACTGAAACATGACAAAATTATACTGCGAAGCAATCTTTTATAAAACTCCATAAGAGAAAAAGAGAAATTGTTATTGATAACGAAATTCAGAACTCATCTCGACAGTACAGTAAATAACAACCCAGCTGACATCCCCACGACGCAAATAGGAGATTCGAATTCTTAGCGAGCTGAAGAGTTAGTGTTAGAAGTTAGAACCTGTTACCGGCTCTGTTTCTCCATTTTCCTAAAGAAACTCGTTGGCTTCAGCGACGATAGAGCAGGAATGCCAATAAGGACGGGAACGCAAGTGCAATGAAGCTCTGAATGGAAACTCCCGTAATTGGGGAAGATCGAGTAACGTGGCGTAGGGCCCTCAATCTCTTTATTTTGAAATCCGAATTTTGACAAAGGCATTTGGATTTTTGATTTTTCATAATCCAACTCATCTCAAATTCTGAAGACGTCGAGAAAATCAAATTACGAGCTTTTCAAGGATGCAAGACAAAGATCTGATCTTGGTCGGGGAGCACGAGTAATCTCCAGCAAAACTAAAATGAACGTGTGTGATGGTTTCTTCTGGTAACGTCAGAACTCCACCAAGGGTGGACGATGTGACCAAACTAGGTAGATTGAAGCTCGGAAATGAGAGATAGGAGTTTATCTTTAGAGAAGCCGGGTTAGGGTTCTGGGAGACGGAACAGATGGAAGATACAGAAATCGGAGAAGATTCAGGAGCTTGGTGACAAATCCAGCAGAAATGAAAGAAATCATCTTTGTTTGTCTTCTCCTTTTGCTTTTGGCAGGATTTGAAAATTCCACCTCCACCGTTAAAATCCGTTAATCCTACAAAATTCCACCCGCCAAATCTTCGCTCGAGAATTCTGAATTCCTCACTTTTTTTGCACTCCTAATCTATTTATGAATTATGACCCAAGCCCAACCCATGTACCTAGTCTTTGGGTTTCACGTTTCAGGCCCTTCCCCCTTCGCATGTGTTACTGTTAGTGGACCTAGGTTGGCCTTGGAATTCTTCTCAGGTAAAGTTGGCCTCAGGGCTCAGGCCCATGACATGACGAAAACAGAAACGTAAAAAGAAATTTTAATTGGCTCATGGACGTATATACATATATATATAGATAAATAAAGTACAGGCGCAGAATGGCTCCATTTATTATAAATGCATCAAAGGTGTAAACAAATCAAACTGATTTGAACTCAAACCAAGTTCAGAAATGAATCAAACAATCAAAGAGAAGAAACTCTGAATCAAATAAAATCGAACAGAAAATTAATGGATTCAATCCGGTTCAATCCACCATCGTTCCACCTCTTCGATATCTCTTCTCCGGGTGAGGCTACTGCGAGTAATAAGCCAAGAAAGAGAGAAGCGAAGCTCCGACCATGGATCCGATGACAGGCAAGGTCGCGGTGGAGCCACTGGTTGGGCTTGGCGCAGGTGCCATGGTCCCCTCGGCAGCCAATGCTGCGCTCATGGAGGCAGCAGCGACGAGGACAGCGCAGGAGATCTTCTTCATGTCCATGGCGGGTGGTTTAATTGGCGAAGAGAGCGATAAAAATCGCAGAAAACCCGCCTTGGAGATGTGGAAAAGGGAGAAGAGATTATTGATTGCTTATTTGCTTTCTCTTTGCAGGCCTGAAGAGAATTTGGGTTGTGGGTGGAATTTATAGGAGAGGATTTGGGCTATTTTTGCAGCAAATTTCGTTTTGGTACTCGAGATTTCCGCGGAATTGGTTGGTCATCTAATTTTTTTCCTTTTTTTGAATGTTCTAATTTTGAATTTTCTTATTAACGATGTCATTTCATGGAATCAGTCCTCTTATTGTCTTTCTCTCTCCACCTTCCAAATATATGTTTAAGTCAAACTTTAAATATTAAAATTAAATTAACTAAAAAAATATCTAGCACTTATATACTAATAAGAATAGTATAAGATAATAAAATAAGATAAATAATTAAAGCAACGTAATACAACTAATAATTGATTATAAAATCTTATTCTAATTAAAAGAAATTATACAATTTGTCTAATAATTAATGGTTGTTATAACTAAAAAAAGTTGCAATACAATCCATTTAAATTCTATTTAGAGATAATAAAAAATAATATAAATTAATTAAGAAAAACAATGACATTTATAAAATATTAAATTTAAAATTAAATTTACTATACTAAAGTAAATTTAAATTCTATTTAAAGTAACTAAATTTAATAAAACTTAGTAACAATAAATACATTTAATTTTATTATTAATATTTTATTCATTTTGTTTATTATTATATTTTCACCTCCCCCTCTCTCTTCGTGTCATTATACTCATCCCCTCATCTCTCTTTCTCCTTCTCTCTCTTCTATTAATTATTTTTTAATAATATAATATATCTAAAACTAATTATTATATTAAGTGGACTTAATTTACCTAACATGATAAATTAATTAATTTAATCAATTACATTAATTTAGTCAATTTAAATTAACTTAACCAATGTAATTGGGATGGAGATTGCTTTAGCAAGGATGAGGAATAATTGGGATAGGGACAAGGATGGGGAATGAAGTCCAACCCTAATAGGGAACTATTAGGACAAATTGGACAAATTTTGCAAATAGTTCTATATAATTACAATAACCCCACTACATATATTAAACTCAACCCCCTTTTAAGTTAAGGATTAGGGACATTGATGGGGAGTTACTTAAAAAGGGTATAAATATGGAAAGTATGGTCCCTCCCATGAGCCTCCTGTTCACCATTGTCACTCCTAAATTCTACCATCTTAATATATTATATTATTACAAAATTAGGTAGTAGTAGTAAAAATCAATAATTAATAGTATATACCAATACTTGAAGTTGGTCAAATTAAAATTTTAGTATAATAAATTAAGAAAATTAAAGTAATCATTAATAAATAATACTATAACAAGTATTATTAAGTTATATGTGTAATATTTCTTTAGATGTTTTAAATTATCCATTCAATTTGAAATCATTATTTGTATGGTATACCTATATTTAAATTCCATTTAAAATAAATGAAAATGAAAAAAAATGTAATAAAAATTAGTAAAAAATCAAAATAAGTTTATTAACAAAAAGTAAAAAAAAATTAAACTCATTTCAATTTAATTTAGAATAATAAAAATTAGGGTAAATTACAAAGACCCCCTATACTTTGTTTTGCAACGAAGACCCCCATGTACTATGACTATGAGACAAAGACCCCCTTTCGTTAGCTTTCCATTGAAATCCACTGTTGCAATATTTTTTTAATCCCCATACTGCCCTTGTAATAATATTCAAACAATTTGGAGAAAAACATTGTTCATCTTCCCTGACCTCACGATACATGAACAACAGCAGTGGTAATCCCTTCTACCTCAGATTCCTTTAAATTTCTCTCTCTCTCTCTCTCTCTCTCTCTCTCTTCTTCCCCTTCCCTTTCTCTCCTCCCCTTTCTTCTTCCTGCTTTCCTCTGTTCTGTTTGTTCTGTCCAAACTGTCTAGTCTTCGGACAGTTTGCGACCGTTGGTGCCCTCGAAGTCTTCGAGACATGTGTCCTGGTTACTTAGAGCTGCACTTAACCACGCATGAAGGTTTGATTCAGAATGAACATCTTTCACCTTAGAAGATCGGGTCTCGTCCATCTACGCCAAGGACCACTGCAATTTGGACATTGAGAAGTTAAGGAGTTCCTTGCAGTCTTCAACTGCCATTTGTTCACAAGGATTCATCGACAACACTGTGAACTTGTTAACTACTTCCATGGATTTTTGCGCTTCGTTCATCGATGCCTTGATCACGACACCGAGGACTGCAGCTGGACTATGGCTGTCCATTAGTTCATATTCGGTCTGGAAGTTGGAAAAGCAGGTTTCGGGGTTGGCCATGCCCACACAAACTTGTTGAATCATGTCTCACATTGTGGTTTGGTGATCTTCTCGAGAAAAGGTTGAATTAGAAAGGGCATTGAGGGAAGTAGAGGATTTTTGGCAATCATGTCAATTGAACAAGCATGTTTTTTGGCAGTACCCTATTGTTCGGACTACTTCCAGGTGGCCAATGACTTAGAGGCCGAAGTGGGGGAGTTTTGCTAGATGAGGACTTGGATGCCGAGCTGACTAAGCCGAGTTGGGGGTAGATTGGGTGCCGAGTTAGACTGATGGCTGAGTTGGGTAGCTCTTTAGAGAAACCTGCAAGGAATCAATGTTAGAGGACCTAGGGTGGCTAGCCTGGCGAGGTCGCTCCGATGCTTAAGTCAGTATTGTGTTGTCTTAGTTGCGAGCTGAAAGCTTGAGTGTAGAGAGAAGCCACAGGGAGCTTGACCTCCGGGGGCACCTCTACTAACTGTAGGTCACCGACTCGATCGGGAGCCTTGAGGGGCTCGACCCGTAAGGGCGTTCGCATAGTTCGTAGGCCGCTAACTCCCGTGGGAGTTGCAAAGGGTTCAATCTGTAGGGGAGACCTCACGAAGAGGACTGATGATGCTTATATGGGCTGAAATAAAGTCAGCAGAGTTGATTAGTATGTTTCCATCAACTTCCTACGGGAACCATGACTGGCTCGACCTGCTGGGACAACCTTACTCCGAGGTGCCTATCGCCAGACTGCTGGTTATTAAGGTCGTTTTGCTGTTGCCTATTCTACACCGACATTAATACGCCGAGCTGCTCCCATGCTCACATCTGGAAATTCATGCTTCATCTCATGGAACTGCCACGATTTGATCCCAGCGAGAACTACTGAAGGCTCTACCGCGGGGAGAGGGGCGTTCACATACGGTAGTGGGGTATTTATCTGGGGCACTGGGGATGCTGAGTTTGGCCTGAACTTGTCTAATTGTCACAGAGGAGTTCTCCAGGTTCATCATAGATGTTTTTTCCCCTAGTAATCGGTATTCATTCTGGGTGTTGATGCTGCTCAAAAGTGCCTTTGAGTTCATAAAAATGGAAATTAGAAAGTGAGAACTTTAATTTCTAAAAGGTGAGATCTTTAGTTTTCTGGAAGATGAGAACTTAGCCTTTTAGAAGGTGAGAACTTAGCTTCTTGTAGTGTTTCCCACAGACGACGCCAATTGATGAAGCATGCTTTTTGGCAGCACCCTGTTGTTCGGACTACTTCTAGGTGGCCGACGACTCAGAGGCCGAAGTGGAGGATTTTTGCTGGATGAGGACTTGGATGCTGAGCTGGGTAGCTCTTCAGAGAAATCTGCAAGGAATCAATGTTAGAGGACCCGGGGTGGCTAACCCGGTGAGGTCACTTCGATCCTTAAGTTAATATTGTGTTGTCTTGGTTGCAAGCTAAAAGCTTGAGTGTAGAGAGAGCTAGTGAGCAAATAATCACACGTACATTTTCGTGTCATTGGGGTTGGTGCCTTTATATAGGCTTTGTTTGGCGTGGGTTTCATGCATCGCATCCGAGAGTTCCGGGAGGTCGCTTAACCGGTCCGAGATCCCCGGAGGTAACCGCCACGCACGTTGGCCATCCTCCAGAACACTCGGTATGTGGGCCAACTTCCGAGAAACTTGGGAGTGTTGGGATATGCATACCGAATTTGTCGGCGAGCACAACTCGTAGGTCGCCTCCTGGACCTCAGTCAGGTTGGCAAGCCATCGAGGGAGGTCGCTCATTGTGTTGAGGTCACATCGGCCAGTGACGAGGTGCTACAGGTCGGCCCTAGACGAGGTGCTCCTAGCCGGCCTAAGTTGTGGTCGAAGTCGCTAGGTTGGCGGTAAAGGCAGGTCGCCAGGTCGGGGCGAAGATGAACTACGATCTGGGACTCTAAATCATCGCCTAGGTGGAATTTGGGTGTCGTCCAACTGTTTCGGGATGCCATGTGTCACAATGTCATTGGAAGGACAAATCCATCCTCATCAGAAGGGAAAAAAAGGAGGAGAAAGAGAATAGCTATGACATGATGATGGTAAGAGTACTATGAAACGTGAGAGAGAGAGATGAAAGAAAGGGATGGAGGGGTGGTCTCTTTATTGGAGGAATTTTTTGTTGCCTTGATTTGTAGATTATGCTTTTTCGTCCTGGGTTATGTTACTTATGGTTGGTTCCATGTGTATGTGTATGGGTTGTTACTCCATGTTTTTTTGTGGCTTGGTAGGTCATTTTAGTAAGAATAAATTGGGAATAGACTGCTGCAACGAGTTGTGGCATCTATGGCTGAGATGAACAAACAAAACAGAGGGAAGCGAGGAAGAAGAAAGGGGAAGGGGAAGAAGAGAGATCAGGGGAGAGAGAGAAATGTGAAGGAATTTGAGGTAGAAGGGATTACCACCGTTGTTGTTCGTGTATTGTGAGGTTGGGGAAGATGAATAGTGTTTCTTTCCCAATTGTTTGAATAGTTATTACAAGGCTAGCATGGGGATTAAGAAATATTGCAACGACGAATTTCAACAAAAAGCTAACGGAAAGGGGTCTTTGTCTCACAGTCATTGTATAAGGAAGGTCTTTGTCGCAAAACAAAATATAGGGGTCTTTGTCACAGACCCCATAGTACAGGGGGGTCTTTATAATTTACCCTAAAAATTAACAACAACTTATCTAACCAAAATAAAAAATAATACACATTAATAGAAAAATTAATACAAGTTTATCTAACAATACATAACCCGAGGGTCTCTCTCTCCTAAACTTCCTTTTAACTCCCCTTAAAGTAACCAATATCGTTTTGCCTTTAAACCCTAATCATTGAGTGGTGTGGTTTGGTTATGGGTTAAGCAGCCATTGATATCTTTACCCCTCACCCCCCCTAAAAAAAAAAAAAGAAAAGAAAAAAAAGTGGCCACTGATTCAATTCCATCACCATGGATGTATAATTTTTTCTTTCATATAAACAATATTTAATTTCTGCTTTTTTCAATTATTACAATAATTAATTTCTTTTAATCTCTAATCTTTACAACCAATTTCAATTTTGTAGTCTTCAACTTTTTTTCAACGAGGAGGTTTGCTCAAATGTCTAAAGTTAGCAATTTTAATGGCCAAGAGGCTTTATCTATTGAAATCAAGTTAGAATATCAAACTAAACTACCGGTAAGGGGTAATTAATTTTTTAGTATTTTAATATTTTACATTAAATTTGTTGGTTCTTCTCAAACACCCTTTCCCTATGGCCATGACTTTTATGATGCATACTTTCACATCCTGATATCACTAATGTTGGTGCTAGTGCTAGTGAACTTGAGGAACCAAAAGCATGGACATACTTCCCAAACTAGTGAAGTATGAACTTACTTCATGGTAGACCTATTCACCGGTCATGTTGGGCCAGACTTTATCTCTTTATTAATGTAAAACGTTCAGGCCTGAACCTAAGCCTAGCCTGACCATCGGGCCTAGGTCTTGAGCCCAATCTCAGACCTCATATAAAACCTGAATCCCGATTAGAAAAACTAAAACATTTATATTAAAAGACCTCAAAATCCAAAAAATAATGAAAGATTTCACTATAACCTGAAAAAAGAGAAGAAAGGCAAAGAAAATAACACATTATATATATATATATATATTTATTTATCTAAAATATTTGTTTATATAATATATTATCACGTCAGGCTTGGCATCAAGATTGGCTTTTTGAGAAAGCCCGAGTTTGACTTGGAAAAGTGTTGATCCTGGTGTTTTGGGCTTGAGCCCAAATTCATACCCAAGCCCAATTTAAAATGGGCCGGGCCGACCAGTCCATTAGGCTACCGGGCCCATGAACATGTCTAATTCATAGTGCTAACATCACTAGTACTAACATTGGTGCTATTGTATTGGGATTGAGAGTATATGTCATCAAAGTTGTGACCATAGGGAAAGGGTGTTTGAGAAGAACTGACCATTTTAATAAATGTAGAATCTTAAAACACTAAAAAAATAAAAAAGAAAATTAATTTCCCCTAACCCGATAGATTTATATGGTATTACAACTTAATTTCAATAGATGAAGCCTCTTAGCCTCTCAAATTGCTAAATTGAGACAGTTGAGCAAGCCTCCTTGTTGAAAAAAAAAATTGAGACATTGAGAATTGAGATTGATTATGGAGATTAGAGTAAAAGAGATTTTAAGAAAGATTGATTGTTGTTGTGATGAAAATGAGTATGGATAAGAGTATTTATAGGAGTTGGAAAATATTTCCTTGACTAAAATGCCCTCATAAGATAACCATTTATAGTTATTATGATGGGTGTTTTGGTCTTTTGAGTTATTATAAGAAAATCTTTATCACTTGACCCAAATGCCCTCAATCTAGTGTTTGTAGTTGTTGTGTGGCATTTTGAGGATTTAGCCCCCAATGGATAAATACAAAAATACTCTCCAGACTAGTTTATAATTGTTGTGGGGGAATTTAAGACTATGTTGCACAAGTGCTTATTCTAAGTACTTATTTGAACAACCACTTAATGTTGTTTAGTGACCCATTTGCCAAGCATGCCATGGAAGAAGAAAATGATCAAACAAAACATAAGGACCTATGCTCACGATGCCAAGGCCATGGCTTCGACTCCATGGATGTGAAGGAATACCCCAACTCCTATGTGTTCATCATCGACATGCCTGGGCTTAAATCCAGAGACATCAAAGTTAAGGTGGAGGATGACAGTATTCTCTCCTCATAAGCGGAGAACAACACAAGAGGGAGGAGGAGGAAGAAGGGGTCAATTATATTAGACTGGAGAGGAGGGTCGGCAACTTCATGAGGAAGTTCGTACTACCAGAAAATGGTAACACTGATGTCATTTCTATTGTCTTTTAGGACGGCATGGTCACTGTCACTGTTAACAAGCTGTCTCTACTAGAGCCGAAGAAGCCCAAGACCATCGACCTAGGTGAGCGAATGGAATGGAAGGAAGTCGTAGTTCCCTATTTTTTCTTTGTATGGGTTTAAAGGAAAAAGTAGGGAAAGGTAGGAAAACCTTTACAAACCTTATATGGGTTTTCTTACTTTTTCCTTCAAACCAAACACAACTTAAGTACTTGTTTTAAGGAAAATTAAACAATACCCAAGTCATTCAAAGCCCCCTAAAGCTAAAATAGCTACTTGAAAAGGGGGAGAGTAGGGATGGCAACTTCTACCCTATCTGTTGTGTGGGGCAGGTTTTTTTTGCTTGAATGATGGGTTTTTGGGGTGATGAAGGGTTTTGGGATTCTACAACACCTATGGATATGGGTAAGGTACAATATTATGCTAAACCCTATCCTCCCCAACAACCTATCTATTGTTAGAAAGGGTGTAAATATGTATTAGGTGTTGAATTTAATATTATTTTAAAATTTATGTAAAAAATAATTGATAATCCATATATTTTTTTACATGTTTTAATCAAATAATTGGAAAATTTAACGAGACAGATAGGATCTAGAATTTACAGAACCCTTCTAGAACCTGCCCTCTTCTCTGATTGGGAGGCCTTACTCCCCTTAACAGTTAACACTAAATAGCCATTCCCAATGTGGTGTGCCATGCCAACACGTCGGCCTTACCCCAGTTTTAACTTGTATCGTAATCAACGGGGTCCCGCCAGTCGGAAATTGATTGATGTTCTATGTTTTCCTATCGTGGAATTGTTGGGCTTTGCTATTTTTGTTGAAACCTCAGGGGCCAGGGCTCAGGCCCATGACTTAATAACTGAAAAAAGAAACTCAAAAAGAAATTGGCCCATGGACGTGCAGATAAATAAAGCGCAGGCGCAGAATGGCTCCTTTTATTGCATCAAATATGTAAACAAATCAAACGCTTTGTGTTCAGAAATGAATCAAAGCATCAAAGAGAAGAAACTTTCTTTGAATAAAACCAAACAGAAAATTAAAGATTCAATCCGGTTCAATCCACCATCATTCCCCTCTTCGTTATCTCTTCTCCGGGTGAGGCTACTGCAAGTAATAAGCCAAGAAGGAGAGAAGCGAAGCTCCGACCATGGATCCGATGACAGGCGAGGTCGCGGTGGAGCCACTGGTTGGGCTTGGCGCAGGTGCCATGGTCTCCTCGGCAGCCAATGCTGCGCTCATGGAGGCAGCAGCGACGAGAACAGCGCAGGAGATTTTCTTCATGTCCATGGCGGGTGATTTAATCGGCAAAGAGAGAGCGCGAGACAAAGTCACAGAAACCCCGCCTTGGAGATGTAGAAAGGGAGAAGAGATTTATTGATTGCTTATTTGCTTCCTCCTTTCAGGGCTGAGGAGGAACTTGGGTCGTGGGTAGAATTTATAAGGGAGGATTTGGGCTAATCTTGGAGCTAATTCCGTTTTGGTAGTAGAGATTTCCGCGGAATTGGTTGGTCATTTAGACATTAACCAACTTTTGAGAGCAGATTTCCCGCCTAGCTCTCTTTTTGAGCGGGTCTTCTGTTAATTTCCAACTAACTGATCCAGCCCAGCCCAGCCCAGCTGTTCAAGAGGGGGAAAAGTCGATAACAGAAAAATGCCTGGCCGGTCTTTTGGAGCCCGGACCATACTCGGAGCACCAGAAAATCGGACTTAGATGTACTGTCCCAAACCGAGGTTCCAAAACTGGACTCGATCTAACACCATTTTTGAAATTAAAAGCTAGGCCCCAAGATATGACCGTTGAGCAACGGCTAGTTTTCTTTTCCTTTCATTCTGATGTACCTTACCACCATATTTATCACAGTCCCGATGAGCTGGAGACAAAATAATACACACCCGACTGAACTACTTATCACAGTTGAACACACCAGTGCTCACTGTGAGCCCCATCTGAAACCCAGTTGTATTGAACACTGACGTGTCCAACCGTGATAGATAATTCAGCTCCAGCTAATCCGCCCACTATTTATCAAGGGTTTCCATGAAACTGCCCCCATCTTATCACCATTGTGGGTCCCCTCCTCAGTCACCAGTCACCACCCGTGATCTGTCCCCTATGCAAGGGATCCCGTCCGACCATTGAATGGACCCCACTAAGATATTCCAAAATCCCCAACACTTTTGCCATGTGGATCCCAGCACTGCAGCAACGCTCCTACCAGCTTATAAGTCAGGCGTGAAAGCTAACCGCCTTCTTCCGCCGGCCACGTGATTAATCGGACGGGCACAGTTGCTGTAACGTCACGCCGACGATGCAGCGATAGCCGGCCGAAATGAATGGCAAAAGGCCACCTGTGACTTGACTGAATGAAAGCCATATTGGGACCCACAACGGTTCGAAAACGAATCGTCGTCACCCGTCAGGTTCCCCTTGTGGTCACCCCCACGGCCCCACCAGCCGTAACGTTAAAGTCATTAATTGTTCAATTTTAATTTGTAAACGTTATACAGAGAAATAGAGAAACCCTCTATATATATTTCGAGTTCTTCGCTGGACTCTCACAGACGATCGTTCATTCTCTCTTCGTTAAAGAAAAAAAATTCCTGTTTTCTCACTCTCTCGGTCTTCTCTTTTCGCTCCACCCAGGCGCACCAATGGCTAAGGCTAGAATCTCCAGAGCTGTTTCCTTTCTTGTTGTGTTGGTTGTGGCGATCTTCTCTATAGCTGCTGTAGCGGCGCAGGATAGTATTCTGGCACCTTCGCCGGCGATGGCTACCGGAGCTGGAAATGCATTACCTGTTTCTGGTGCTATAATCTGTTCTTCCCTCTTGTTCTCTCTGTTTGCGGTTCTCTCGCATTAGAAATTTAGAAGGGAGGATTTGAATTTTGAGGTAGGATAGAATTGTTCTCTCGTTCTGGTACGGAACAGAGTATGTATTGGTTCGTGATTGTGGGGAATTCTTTTGTTCTGTTGGGTTGTTGGCTGCCCTAACCTTTGGTTAGGGGTGTTCTCCTATTTTGGGGTTTTGTGATTTGTGCTGTACTCCAATAATTCACAATAAAAATTACAATTTAATTATATTTGTTTACTCTAAAGAGGGGCCAAAATTCTTTTGGTAGATCTCAGAAGTTTTGGTTAAAGGTATTGGATTCGGGTGTACTATTGAACAGTATTACTAATAAAATCGATCAACATTGTTCACTCGATGAGGACTCCGGATCACCTCCCCACGAGAATTCTGTTCACGTCTACTCACAACACACATACATCTCCCCTCTCCCCTATAGGAGGATGAGATGTTCTCTATGTTTAGAAATAGATAGAGTCTGTGTGGAGAAGAGGAGATCCAGACTCGATGAGGGGAATAAATACAATAAATGAAATCGTAAAAAAAATGAATTGAAAATGATTTTTAACATTTGTTTGCTTAGTTTGAACTGAACAATAAATCAATTTTAGCATGTTTTTTTTAAGGATGAGGACATCTTTTTTAAAGCATAATAAATAAATCACATTTTTAAATCGCGTTTTGACTATATTTGAAAAATCTCAATTAACAGGTTAAAAAGAGAAATAACAAACTCAAATGACCCCACGTTATTAAGTAGATTCCCCACTCAATGAAATCAGTAATTACCTACATTGACCGCATGAACAAGGACTCTAACCGACTCAGTTAATAACTACTTATGCCTAAGATTTCAACTAACAACCTTTTTATTCTATTCCTTATTTTCCTCCTACATAGGGTGGGAGCACTAATGATGTGACAAAAAACCAGAGCTGGCAACACATCCCACAACCCACTTGATCCACCTACTTTTAAATATTGTAATGGTGGGTCGAAATGAGTTATTCAATCCATTAGATCAGGTGGTGGTGGGTTGGATTGAGGGATTACACCCATTAACCCTCCATTTCTTTTTCATTCGAAATTTTTTCTTCTTTCATATTTCTTCTCCTTTTTCAATTGGAGGTTTTTTTTTTTTCTCCACTATTTGGGGTTGCTGACCTCTCTCAAGTCGCTGCTACAATTCTCGTTGTCATCGTCCTCACTGCTGCTGTTTAGGGTTCTCAAATCACTGCTATGATTTCTATTGCCACCGTTCTCAAATCACTGCTGCAAATGGCAAATGAAGGTTGCAGAGTTATTACAGACTTCTCCCCAATATTTGAATCAACGATTAGCGATTGGAGAGGAGATGATGCCTACAATTGAACATAGCAGAGATATTGGTGATTGAACGGAGGAGAAATAGGGGTGAGAGTAATCAGGAGTAGATGATGCCGACGAGTGAAACAAGACCATTTGATCCAGGAAGCACCACCGTAGCCAAATTTTTTGAGATTTTTTATCTTCTTTTTTGTATATTTTATACAATTATTTTTATTTTTATTTTTTACAATTTTTCTTTTATTGGCTGAAACATATAATTTTTGAAAAAATTATCATTTTATGTTTTTCTTTGTAAATTTTCTATTTTCACAGGAGGTATATAATTTCTGTAAATTTTTGTTATCATTTTTTTGCATTTTTTTTCCTATGATTATTGTTTTTAGTTGAAATAAAATATAAAATTTTTATTTTTTCTGCATCTTTAAATTTTAATATTTTTTTACAATTTCTTTTGTATATATTTTTTATTTTTTTAAGTTTTTTCTACACTTTCTGATGTTTTGCAGGAATATATATTTTTTACTACTTATTCTATTTTTTATGCATTTATTTTTATTCAAAAATTTGATTTTTATGTTTTTTGATTTTTGTAGTTTAAATATATAGCCATATGCTTTTATATATATAACAGGTAAAAAAAAGAGTCTAATTTGAATAATTGAATTAAAGGGTGGATTAAAGTTAGGATCCAAGGTTCAAAATATCGTTACATATCAGTCTATATTGGCCAATACGTATCGTGTTTTGGAACCTTTTTGATACGCCCTAACAAAAAGTGTTTTAAGTCAATGAGCGATTCAGAGGGTAGACCGGCCTCTCTGAACCCGATTCAAAAAAAAATAACACCAATACAGACCGATATACCCTATAAATTGTTGTGAAATGGGTGGCAAATGGGTTAAAAGATTAATATGGGTGGATAGATACTCAACCCACATCCAATCCATCCATTTGCCAATCAGTGATATTCATCAAAATTCGGCTTTGATTGATGAAAACATGTATATCCGGTAACATAGTTTTTCCCTTTTAAATTGATCGGATCCGGTCAAATGTACCCGAATATATAACAAAACGAAATCAGATTTAAATTCGCTCGATTAAAATCTGGTCCATTTGCAGCATCATTGATCCATCGTCGGATTGATGCTTTGAATTGATTTCACCATTTCCTTGAGGTTAACCCTAGTCCAGCCCAATGCGGTAAAAGCTCAACCTTGGGGCATGGGGCATGGGGCATGGGGCCTGATCTCACGACCCCTAGCATACATTCAAGTTCAGCTATCTTACAAAAAAAAAGCTTATATTCAACCAGGATTAAAATAAATAACAACCCAACAGCAAACAAACTAATAGAAAGGACTCGGAAAATTTTCATCTATAATCGTCTAATAATATACAGTAAAAATGAGAAAGGAGAGCAACAAACAATAAAGAATCTCAGGCATCATTTATGCAATCTCTGCACTACCCAAAAAAAATAGAAAAGAATTTAGAAAGAAGTAGACAAAGATAACCCTCCGACCCATCAATCTAACGCTGCTTCAAGAGCATCAGAAGAGAAAAGAAGAGAGACGAGCAGGGGACTACGCCGGAGATGGGCACCGCAAAGGCCGACCCTGTGACCATCGAAGGCGCCGGTGCCGGTGCCGGAGCCATCTCTCTGTCGCTCTCTTGCGCAGACACTGCAGAGATTATCGCTACCACGAAGAAGGCTACCACGGCTGCCCTACACATGCTAACTTGCGCCATTGCGTGAAAACGGAGAGGAGTCACCGTGTAAGAGTCAGTGGTATTTACTGTTGAACCGCTACCGAGGCCTAGGGTTTGCCGTTTGCCGTTTGCCGTTTGCCGTTTGCCGTTTGCCGTGTGGGCTTAATTTATAGGCAGTAAAGGAGAGAAGAGTGGGCCCCACATCAAACGTTGACAGCTGGCTATACAACGACAAAGCCCGAGATTTCCTTAACTTTGAGGTAACGAAGAAGACTTCCAGAAGATCTGTCGGTGGTCGTACCGAATATAGATTTGCTCTCCAACATACTACCCCTAAATTGAACATCTCCCCCCTCCTGTATAATAATACTATATAGGATAGGAAGATGAGATATTTTTTATGTGTGGTTGTGATGTTATGTATATTAACGTGGACATGGACAGGGGATTCGGACTCATAGATTCTTTCTCCTTTGGGACGTTTAGGTGTGGAAAACGTGATGACGTTAGCCATTGGATTGGTATCGTTCTTTCCCGATTGATCCGCTTGTGATCACGAACGAAGAAGACAGTAGGAATTAGGAGAAACTCCTGGTCCTGGATCCGATGAGAGTCTGTGCAAGCCTAACGCAAATAGTAGGCCTATTGTTGAGCTGGTCCAACCGTCCAGCAAACTTTCAGACTGGCTGAGCCGGATTATATATGGATATAGTGTGGATGGATCCAACCTAAATTGTACCTACCAACGTTAAATATCAGAGTCCATTTGATTTGCGGGAATAGGGATTTGGAATGGAAATCCAAATTGGGTGGAATGGGATTATAATTTTTATTCTTGCTCCAATGGCATTTTTACATTTGATGGAATCAAATGGCTTATCGAGCCTTGGATAGGGATGACAATTTTCGGGGATGAGGATGGAGATTATCTTCATGGGGATAAGGACAAGGACGGAGATGGACTAATAGGGATATCCAATTGGGATGGAAATGGATTATATATATATTAAACATATAATAGTATTTATATTGTATATATTAAAATATTATTTATATTATGATTTTATTTTATTTTACATAAATGTTTTTTCAAGAACAAATATTTAATTAAATCGGGGATTTAGGTCTCCAATGGGGAACCTGTCTCCATTGGGGACTTGGGATGAGGCTAATTTTTTTTCCCAACAAGGATGGGGTCTAGGACAGAGATTAATTTAAAAGTTGGGCTTGGGAACCCATTCTGAACCCTCCTTGTTGCTATTCCTAGGCCTCCGCCAATCAAAAAAGACAAATGATTCAAAACCCCCTAAACTATTGCCAATACTCTTTGGGAGGCATGATATCTTATGAAATTTGATATAGATTCCAATATGAATTAGGGGTGCAACTTGGGCGGGCCCAACCCAAGCCCAAACCAGTCCAGTCCGAAATTTTACATGGACTAGATTTGGATTTTCGGTCTTCAGGCTGGACTCGGGTCCAAGAAATCGGGTTTTTTTATTGTTCAGGTCAGGCCTGGGCCTAGCCTTTAGGTAGCTCAAACCCGGCCCAAGCCCGACCCAACTATACATATGTGTTAAACTTGCATACCTATTTACATACATATTTTGCATGCATATATACATAAATATATGTATACATATTTGCATAAAATTACAGTACTGTGGGTTGGGCTCGGGTTGGGAAAATTGGGCTTGACCTCAGGCTCGGTCCAAACTCAAGCCTTAAGCCCAAATTTTAGGACTGGGCCCAGATTGACCATAAACTCGGCCCAACCCACCCAATTTGCACCCCTAATATGAACTAAACAGGAGGACTAGTCCTTAATTCCCTTCCTTGCACCATTATAACACCTTATGTTTATCTACGACCATGAAACGAAAATCCAATTCACTTAAATACATAATAATCCACTTAATATTTCAAAGCCCTAAACAGAAATCGATTTCAATCATCAAGACCACACACCCATCTTAGAATAATACGGTCAAGGAGGGCTAAGTCATGATCCTGGATACATGAAATGGCAAAGTTTGCTATATTATCTGCTGCTTCATTAACACAACTCACTTTGAGAGCCTGACTAATCAAAAGCACCCCATGAATTTTGATGGATTCTCTCATTCATTTGAGTGGTTGTCACTTTTATGATACTACTTCATTGATTACAGGTTTTTTTTTTTTTTCAGAATCATAGCCGAACCCTTAGTCAATACTGTGAAATACATTCTTCCAATTTATTTGCTTGTATTTTCTCAGCAGAACTTTTGAGTAACATATTAAACATTAAGCAAAATCATAGACATGATTAGTTGAATGTGATGATAGGTACATCTTGTTAAAATGTAAAAGTGCATTTTTATGAAAAATAAACCAATGAAATGTAAGCAAACTTGAACGTGATCAGTAGATATCTACATTTAGCGTGCAGCCAATATCAATGAATGCAATGTAGTTGAACTCTTAACATTAATACAACTCAATTGGTTTCTACTTTAACCTAGCAAACAACAATAACAACCAAAGAAGAGTTTGATGCAATGGGCCTATCTTTTCTAACCGATGTTGACACGATATTTATGCTTTATAGTTCACAGTTTGCTCGCTATACGTGCAGTTTGTGTCTTCTTTTAATGAATCTGGTTAATAAAAACAAGAAAATTGAGGTTGTATCAGCGGGGGATGTTTGCTGCCAACAACTAACCTTTACCTTTGAGCAAATTAAAGGTTATTGCTCGCTTTCCTCCCAGTTGCGACCCTTTTTGTGTTTGCTTTCTTTCTTGCTTTCATTTTTTTAAGCCCTTTGCTTTCGGTTGTTGAGAACGAGTAAAGGCCAAAGGGGTGTGATGATCATGATCTTGAGCGGCATGCTTACAATCATGGATGCTCATGTTCCATCAGAGCATCAAAGTTAGGTTGCAGCTATACATTTGGCATGCTTTCACAGAATTTAATCATTTCTGACAAATTTTATAATTTTAAGGGAGGGCTGCAACTCTGCAAGTCGAATGCATTGAATTCAATAAAGGGTATTGATGAGGGGTGATTTGGTCCGATCTAGTAAGCAGTGGATACGTGGATGCAACTCGGTGATTAGATACGTGACTCAGCATCCTCGACCACCTTGATAGGTCGAGCCACCTTGGCTAGGACCGAGGCCCGAGCAGCTCGGAACGACCAAATTTGTCGAGGTGACACGTAACATATTTCTAAAAGCCTACCAGCTGTCTCTAAGCCCTTCGGATCACACCGCACGACCGTAGGCCTTATCCTCATTCTGCCCGGATCAGACGGACATAATAAGCCTTATCAACTAGTACGTTATCCACCTCCCACGACGGAACGGACTCCTATCAACGTGGGCCAGGTATTTCGAAGGTATTTCGTGAGACCCACGACAAACCATCTATATAAGGGCATCAACCCCTGAAGCCTAGGTACGCGTGATTGTGCATTCTAGCTATCTTACTCACAAACTTTCAGCTCGTATTCATTGAGTACTAATTTAAGTATCAGAGTGACCATGCCGAGTTAATCACCTCGAGTTCTCTGAGCTTTCCTTCTTTACAGTTCAATCAACCAACTAAGCAACGAGTGTCCAAACTGCCAACCAGCTAGAAACAACCAGATCGCACACCGTTAAGTATATATATGATTCAATTCAATTAATCCAAAATTCGATTCGAATGCAACCCATTAACTTAATGGATCAACTTTTTCGATTCAACCCAATTTGTCAAGATCAAAGGAAATATCTGAATCCAGCTCTTATCAGATCGAATTTGGATTTAAATCGGATCTTTTCGCAAGCACTATTCTTTCAAGTTTTGGAAACTGGTTTTGAAAATCAATTCTTTGAAACTACAAATTTTGTGTGGGTAACATCAGTTGCTTTTCCTTCTTATTCTTCTTTTTTATTAAAGTCTTGTATTTAATGTGGAAAAGGAGAAAGGGATCTCCTTTGTTTGGCCTTGCGTGAAGGGACTGTGATACATACCATTGATGGCGGAAGGAACGCATGAACCCTTTTCAATTAATTTGGTCGCGCCCGCTACGCATTCCATTTCTAATGAATTACTGAATTGGGACCAATTCATGCACGAGTCATGGCTGATGAGCGGTGAGCCGACCACCAAAGAAAAAGTTAAAGTTGGCCGGGTCTTATTCAGTCTGATTTGGCAAAGTCACACTCACATGTAGAATGGGAATTGGGAAGAACTGAAGAAGAATTTCAGAAAAGGTCGAAAGCAATCATCAAGCCCCGAAACGGTTTCCCTGATGGACCCTTCCAGTTTCCTCCAGAGTTCCTGAGTCACGCATGGATTTCCATTTGACGTTCCTTGTATTCTGTAACGACGCAATATTCAGTAATTAGGCCAACCAACCGCCATTCACGTGTCACTACTACCTAAGAACTTTACGCGGTTTCCGATCCAACTCTATTTCAGAGAGTCGTCCCAGAACCGAACGATCAATCAATCAGAGTTTTGGAGTTTGAAGTTTGAACGGTCTCTGGGGCTTCCTCCGTTTCGTTCCACTTTCGTATACTAACCAAATTATGACTGCTCCGTTCGTTCACATTGATCGTGGGGTCCACCCTACGCGCTTCGTCTCTCTCTCTCTGTCTTTCTTCCATGGTTCCATCTATATATACCCCCTCCCCCCATCCCCTCCAAACAATCAAATCGTCCTTCTCACCAACTCGAGTTCTCTTCTCTTTACTCCTACTACTCAGAAACGGTTATCTGCAGCAAGAATCATGAAGGCCGCTGTGCTCGTCTTCCTTGTCGCAGTCCTCTATGCAGTGGCTGCCGTTTCGGCCCAGGATATGGAGTTGGCGCCATCGCCGGCACCTTCCATGGAGACTGGATCGTCTTTTGGTCTGTCCATTTCCGGCACCATCCTCTGTTCATCTCTCCTGGTGTCGCTTCTCGCTCTCTTGAAGCAGTAGATGATGGCAATACTCGTCGTATACATATGGCGGAGATTAATTATTCGTTTTAGGCCCCATTATTTGTTTTGATACAGATATCGGCTTCTGGCTAGGATTAAGTGATTTTATTGATTTTTGTTTCCTTTCCTTTCTTTTAGTTATCGGAAACCTACCGTTTCATATATTGTGGGCTTTACTTATATACTTTGTTTCTCTTCTCCATTGCAGATAAATAATAATACATTGTTTTAGTGTTTGTTCTTATCCTCTTCTTCTTCTTCTTCTTCTTCTTCTTCTTCTTCTTCTTCTTCTTCTTCTTCTTCAAAATAGTAGGGTCCAAAACCAATTGAGCAATGGAAAATGCACACACCCCTTTACATTATCTTGTTAAATCAACCTCGGCATAAAGCTTCATTTTTGTTTTTCACATCATTAATGGTTTTTACAGTAAGAAAGGAAGCAATTTTTCTTTCACGGAGATACATTCAAGCATCATAGATTTGGAAAGAATATCAATACAAACTCGATTTTGAAAGAGTATAAATTCAAATATATACAATACAAACACATACAAAATACAAGGTTGGATACCCAGCTGGGAAACAAGGATTCCCATCCCTATCCCCATAAGGAACAAAGATCCTCGAATTTATCCCACCTTAGTTATTCCTACTTGCATATGAGCATATTTATTTATTTTGAAATTTATTTAGAACTTTATTATGTTGCATAATATAATATATAATATATATATTATATATATATATTATCGGTTAGATATACGCTGTGCGAATTTTCATCAAGCATAGCTTCCTGGTGTTCCCATAACTCTGCTGCAGTGTCTACGTGCATAAAAGAAAGGTTGAGCACAGTAGTGATTGGGGGAAGCGACAGCCATGGATCATTGAAGCAATTATCTTTCCTTTTACTCGGGAACAAAGTTTTCAGAACAAAAATAAGGGGGGATGCCATATTGCTCAATTTATGGAGTTATTTTCAGATTAGATGTCTGAGCATGCTCCTTGCACAAGTGGAGAAGCCAATCCTAACCAACTCTAAAGGGGTGGTTAATACTTAAAAGATCGTCTACCATTGAAATGATGCTACCCAGGATTCAAGAAGGTCAAGATACAAGTGGACCGGCAGAAACAAGGGTTTAGTGTTTTGCTTTTTTGACCAGCGATGCAAAATATCTGTTATAGTTTAAAATCAATGTGATCATATTCTCGCTTGGGCACTATAATCTGCCAATGGTGCTAAAAGGATGAGCTACTGGAGTTGGAGCACAAGTCTAATGTTATAAAGAGGGTTCCTGTATCATCATCGCCATAGTGTTTGGGCAAGATTTAAAGTATCGGTTGAGGTGTATTGATACTTTTAACCCTATATTTTTTAGCTTTTTTTATTTCATTTTTATACATATTTTTAATTCTTTAATTAATAAAATAATTGGTTTACTGAAAATACCTTTAAATAGATGTATTGAACACCCAACGATACAATATGATACACTTAATACAGGGCCTATCATATTGATACTTTGAAACTTGAACTTGGGTCCTTGGTTATGAAAACATGCAACTCTTCTTCCCCAACTCTACCTCTGACGGTTCACCTTAGCATTTCTCAAACAAAGCAAGATAAAGGTGGGTATTTGAAGTGGCAAGTAAACCGCAATTTGCACTCAATCTGAAACCAGATGTTCCCCCATTCAATTTTGAATGTTCATAGCTCATTTTTCTGGACTTGTCAAACAATCAAATTACAGGTTTGATACCTGTTCAACCTCACCAAAAGTCATTTTGAAGGATCAATTCCCATGGAAATCAAGAAGCTAGCTAAACTGAATGGTACAATTCCAACAGATATTAGCCTTTTGTCCAACCTCAGAAATCTTGAACTGCAGGAATATCATTTTTATGGGCCTATACCATCTTCTATAGGAATCCTTACCATGATTCAGGAACTAAATCTACAGAAAGCAGGCTTGAATTCCAGTATCCCAGTTAGCTTTTGCATCAACTTTACTTCCCTTGAGCTGTCAGAAAATAACCTTGCAGGGCCCTTGCCCTTTCAGTGGCACCCCTAAGCCAAATTCTTCTAATTGGACAAAACTCATTCCTTGCTACTTGATACCAACAACTTGACTGGAATAATCCATCCTGAAATTGGGTATCTACATAAGCTTAAAGCTTGGGTACTTCTACCTATTCAGTAACCAGTTATCAGGTTCCATACCTCAGTAGATTGGAAACTTGAGATTGTGTGTGGTTAAAATACATGCAAGAACTTGATCCGCAAATCAAATAACAAGAGAAATTCCTGTGTATCTTGTCCATTCAACTTCACTTGTCATGATAAACGTGAGCAACAATCTGCTTTCAGGCTAGATACCAGTAGAGGTTGGAAGGATGTTGTATCTGAAAATTCTGGATTTATCACAACAGTTAAAGTGATCCAATACCAGGGGATCTTGGGGATTGTCAAGAACTAATATTCTTGAAACTCAATGGAAACAAATTAACTGAGGAGATCCCATACAGGATTGGGAATCAAGTGTTTTTACATACTGGACTTGATCTCTGTCAAAGTGTTACTTGGAAAAGAACACGACTCATTAACCATCACAGCCATCACAACAATATGAAAATCATACTTAGGTGGTTACTTGGCACAAGGCATTCAGGCATTCAAATTGTTACTGATGCATCAGCTTTCAAGAACACGACTCACTTAAAAAGAAAAACATGACTCATTGAAATGTACGAAAATAGTCAATGCATATCTGAGGTTACCTTTAGAAATAAGACAAACAACTTCATAGTAACATTAGGTTTCAAAATAAGCAGTAGCTGAATATTATCTAGGAAAATAAACAATCAAGATGAGCTAAGAATGGTCCATAAATCCACAAATTATGCTAACAGTGCATTCATTTTATTTAATGAGCTTCAAAACTAGTAGAACAATTATCAATCACACCTTACAACCACAACAAGCAATGAAGGACAAGATATCTATTGTTATGTTGTGGTTGCATAGTAGATGAACTAGGTTGGGTGACACGAGTCCTAAGTGTTCTAGGATGGATTCCAACATACTGATTGACCCATATGAATGAATCCCTGTGGTCACCTCTAACTTGGTGGGCAACGGTAAAACTACTGCCCTTAATTAGTTTCTGTTCTTGCCATGTGTAGCATCATGTCTCTTTTACCATAGGAGCAAATTGGTATAAATATTCCCCAACAGTGGTATTTTGAGTGTTCTTCAACACTCTCCTCTCCCTAAGCAGGGCTGCATTTATTTGGGTGTTCTAGGTCATCAAGGACTTCATTCCAAACATATGTATGCCCACTCAAAGAAGAAGTATGTTACGATCCATTTGTCCCATAAGAGTAGTATGGGATGCTAATGTGAGGTATCCCACATCGGTAGTATGGGATGCTGTTGTGGGATATGTGTGTGTGGGTTCCCTCCCTCTAACAGCTAGTTTTTAGGGGTGAGTTCTCTTAAGGCACATAACAAATGGTATCAGAGCCTACACTATGCCTCCTAGTTGCAATCGTGTGGTGCAGGTGGTGACGTCGGTATTGCAGTGTTCAGCCGGGACTAGGTGGACTAGTGCAAAGCCAGCCCACCTGGGCGCCGGGACTGCGGAGAGTGGTGGAATGTTACGATCCATTTGTCCCATATTAGTAGTATGGGATACTAATGTGAGGTATCCCACATCGGTAGTATGGGATGCTGTTGTGGGATATGTATGTGCTTGGGTTCCCTCCCTCTAACAGCTAGCTTTTAGGGGTGAGTTCTCCTAAGGCACATAACAAAGTCATACAACATTGTCTTCCTATTTGTGGACTATACCAGTGTAATAGCGAAGGAATTACAAAGTCCTCCGTCCTTCCTCTTGAAACAACTGGGTAGCCATGAAGTAACAGGAAGTAGAGAAGCTTTCAACCGAGAATATGGAATTAAGGATTCCAAGACATGTTTCCAAATGCTCTTTCTGCCGTGCCTTGTCAACCTCTGCATGCATGGTCTTCTCCCTATCCCTTTCCATGTATCTTTCTTTTCTTGAATCTTTGCCCTCTCCATCTCGATTTTTCTTTCCCTCTCGATAGCAATCTCTTTCTCCTCCCGTTCACTTTTTCTTTCTAAGAAATCAATTTCACGCTTATAGACTTCAACCCATGAACTAATCATAATATCAAGACCTAGAGGAAGACATTGCTTCTTCCTTTTCTTCAAGCTGGTGGGGGGATTGCCAACTCTCTTCTTACGTTTCGGGACCCCTATTGGCGAATCATTGTTGAGGTCAACAATGTTGACACTAGCAACAGATTTCCCAATGATTGGTGTGCCTTGATTGTTTAGGAAATAACTGGTGGTGGGTTATTTGTTTGCTGGTTGGGCTTACCAAGACCCATTTCAAGTGAGAATCCCCTATCCTTGCTTGCCTGTGCTCCTCCAAAAATGTATTCCAAATTGTTCCAGTGATGGAAAACCTTCGTCCTAAATTTACGTGCCCATTGATAAGTCTGCACATAGCATATAGTAATTAGTGCTTATATCGTTCTAAACTAAAGAAAAGGCATGACCTAATGGCAAAATTACTTTTCATAGATTCTGCCAAACATCCTCATTGGTAGTGGGATTTTTCGTCAAGGGATCCATTGTCACCCCAGTGTGGTTAAGGAGCATCAAATACTCCTCTCTACGCTGCCTCAGTGCATTATATTTGTTCTTGAACTTGGCATGTATGTAATTCTTGTTATGTGTTTGGTTAAATTTCTCTCAGATGTATTTCCACCCTTCAATATTGAAGGAGGATGTGGACCTGTTGTTTGCCCAAACCTGTTCCACCATTAAGCTAAAGAACGTCTCCTCTTCATCCTCAGTCCATTGTACACTATCAGCTGTTAACTTGCAAACTTCCTCACTTTCTATCTCCAATGTCATCCTGCTAAGTAAATTCCACTAAGCTTAGTTAGAATATTTTAGTTGGGTTTTCTAAGGATTCAATCTATATATCCATATGCAAGGGGTCCACATTAAAGAGATAATAAAAGCACAAATACAAAGTCATACTAATATCAAGATCTCAACCAATCTAGGCTGTCCAAATAAATCAAAAACATTATAGCTGTCTCCTAGAAAAATTGATTTAATCTCACCTGTTCAAATGATACCAATAAAAAAAAAAAAAAAAAACTGGTTTGTTAAGAGGGCATCTACAAACAAGTCAAATGTTGAAAATAGAACCCCTACTCTTAACCAACTTTAGACATCATCCAATACATCATATAAAAGCATAAGGAGCTAAATGTTGAAAAATAACTAAACAAATAAATTCAGTATGGGAACTAATGTCATATCCCCCAAAGTATGATGGTTTCTTTATCTGCTCCATTGGTCAACTGTTATTCAAGCGAAGATGGTAGTGCATCTTTGTCATGTTTCAGAAACAAAAATGGTGATGCATTAGTATGGTTAAATATCATTATGTATAATATCTTTATTCATTCTTTCAACCAACCTTTGTTATAGATTTCTTCAGTCTTGGTAGTGTGAGCTGAAATAAGCAATTACAATGTCAATGAAGTTAGAGATTAAATCATTTGAAACTGGATTGCATTGAGCAAGGTCAAAACAAATTATGATGGAAAGAGAATCCAAATTGGATGTTGATTATGAGAGATGTGGTAGACCACCTACTTGTTCTTTTTGAAAAACCTAGATAAATTTAAACTAGATAGTGCTGTAGGGTCTTTATTCTCACATTCCCATGATCCAGATAAAACAAGACAAAGTTATAAATCAAACAATTTAATGGGGTGATCTCATTAAAAGGATTGAAGGGGTTATAATCTAATTTATTCCAAAGTTGCCTTTACAGATGTTCTGTAATTTAACTCGATATAGAGACAGTTGTTGCTAGATAGCACATAGAAAACCATACTTGGTAAGAATCAAAAGCCTATAAACATGCTACTGTCATGAATCAGTGAGCAACAAATGGCAATTCCTTCAATATAAACAGACAGAAATCAATTTATGGCAGTAGTGCTCTGATTAAGAGAAACAATCAAGAACCAAACGAACAGATAGATGGCCCATTATCTTTGCTGACCATAACCTGGTTTTACTTGTTGTAATCGGTTATTTGATGATTAAGGGGAAGATTACCAACCAAATAACCATTTATCTAGAAACATTAATCTATGTGGGTCAGTAATGGAGTTTTGAGTTAGTGACTCATTTTAATATGTCTAATGGAATTATTAAATCACTAGTAATTATCAATGAGTACCGAACTGATCAAAGACTAAGAATAGTTTTGGGTATGGTATCATGCTAGTAGCAGATGGCATATTAGACACAAGAAATGTTCAGAAATACTGTTGAAAAATATCCCAAGAAAGAAATGTTGTATATCATCCATACATGGCCCGTTAATGGGCATGGGGTTGGATAATTTCCAAAATGAACCAAATATCATTAAACATGGTGATGCATGACTTGAAGTAGGAAGAGGGTGCAGTTAATAAGTATAGTGGGACAGCTGGGTCATACTTTGTCTTATTAGTACAATCAATTATCATTGAAGAACCTGGATGTTTTGAGTGTGATCCATGCTTCATTTGCACCAGAGTTTCTCTTGCCTCTTATTCTAAGGAATCCCTGCTTCTACCATTTTGAGTGTGATCCATTTCATGCTAAGAGTTCGGATGGTTTCTTTTCCTTTGGTGCAAAACTACAAGTCAATCATCCCATATAACTGTCATCATGAAGTGAGTGGTGAATAAAGCAACAGAGAACATCTATATGATGAAGAACCTAAGTTACCTAGAATTATTTTGGTAAGTGTTTATTTCTAGGATCTCCTGATTATAAAATTCAGTTTACTCTTCTCTTCAGATAGGAGTTTTGTATCTTTGTTCCATTTGGGGTTCCAAATATCTCTGCCTTGGGGCTGAAACTGTGAGTCTGCAAGCCAAGGCCTTAATGTAGCCAACACTATTTTTTCATGGAGTCAGCAGTCAACACTAATTTGAGAACATGTTTAAGGCTTTAGGTAGTCTTCTAACTTCTAACATGTCCTAGGATAAGTGCTAGAAAATAAGTCATCTTCCAATAAATGGTTCAAAACTTCTATTTGACCCTCTGGTTGTGAATGGTATGAAGAGCACCTTGTAACTTTTATTATTCCATGTAATTTTAGTACATTTTCCAAGAAAACTTGAGATACTGACTGCACAGTGTATGGATGAGCAATGGGTAGAAAATTTTGATAGGTGAATCATGAGAAATTCCTGCAGCTTAGGTATTGGTGGTATGTTTAGGAACCATCAATGCGAAATTTTTGGCTATTTATACTCAGGACCTATCAGCCAAGGTGACTCAATCAAAGCTGAATTACCAGCAGTACTCCAAGGATTAATATTGGGGTAACAACTGAGTTACAGGGAAGCCTGGCTATAGGAAATTAAATGATGTAAGTGCAAAAATTCAATGGTGGAAGTGAGAAGCCTGGCTATTTGGATACTGGGGCAAGTAGATGGTCTAGCCTAAATTTTAGATGCTTGGAACAATCTCTTCTTTGTACTTTACTATTCTTTTTTCACAACTTAATAAAACATTACAAGCTACCAATCAAAAAAAGTTTATGTTGCAAGGAGATTCTGTTTGTCCTAGTCTAATGCTCCTTTAGTCTTGTCTTGCCTCATCTGAGGTTGTTTTCTCCATTCTCATTATATCTGTTGTGCTCTTTTTATCTCTTCTTAAATTAGTACTGGTATCGAAAAAGGTAAGAATGTCTGCCATGTCAGATCTCAGATGGCAAATGTTCTTCCTTAATGACCATTAATTGACATCAGTCTATTTTTCCTACAAACAGATATAGTGATAGGATGACAGTTTTTTTTAAGAAGTTGCTGAATCTATATCTCTATATTAAAACGCAATGTGCCAAGCTGGCACTTTCCTGTTCTATGGTTTATTCTCAAAGGCACTTATCTCTTTTTTGTTTTTTTTCAAAGACACCTATCTTTCTTTCTGTTTTTTTTTTTGAATTTTCTAATTTTAAAATTAAACAAAATAACTCAAGTGACCAATCACCTTTAAGAGTTTAAACACTCCTCATTAAAACACCATTAGCTCTCTCTCTCTCTCTCTCCCCTATTTCCATTAACTCTTTTAATAATCTCTCCTCATTAATTATGCCATTAACTATCTCCTTCAATATCTATCTATTATATATATATATACATTTAACTGTAATTATCAGTAAAGATTAATTATTTTGAAATTGAGATATTGAAGGATATATTATTGAGCTAAATAATCTACTTCCGTTTAAAATTAAAATCAATTTATATTCCATTTTAAAATAATAAAATCAATTAACCATAATACAAGTAATTTAGTAAGTTACTTAAATAAACTAAAAATAATTATTAATTATTGTTATTGATATAAATATATTTATTAATATAACAAAAATAATTTAATTAATAAAAGGAATAAGATAAATTAAAAACGAATAATTTAAAATTAATATACAACTAATTCAAAATTTATCTAACAATTATTAGTTTTATAATTAAATTTTATTAATTTCAAACCAACTTAAGTTCCACTAAAAAATAAAAAATTTATATAGTTAATTAAAATATTAAATTTCATAAGGAATTTAAATCTAATAAAACTTAATCTACTTAAATAAATTCATATTTTTACTAATTTCAAAAATTAATAAAAAGTATTAGTTTTAAACATAGTTTAATTATTTTAAAATTAATTTAAATTTCATTTAAAAATAAGGAAACCTATAAAACCTTCTTGGGTTTTTTAACAATCCTATGAAACTCCCCAATGTTTTGACCTTAATAAAAACCTCCCCCATTGTTTTGAAAAAAGGTGCAAATACCTTCCTTTAGTCAGCATTCCAAATAAAAAAATATTGATTTAATGCATTAATTTTACTTCACCTTATCCGTTTTACATTTGTCCAAGAAGAGTAAAGAGAATTATTCTTTGAAAGTTGTCTAGAAAAATAGATTAGTGGAGGGTAAGTTGAAACTTTAAATTATCTATGATAATGCATTAACAATGATAAGGGTATTTTCATAACTTTAATGTCTTTATTACCGAAGAGCCAAGGGAAATTAGATATTTGCACTTTTTTCTCAAAACCATAGAGGAGGCCTTTGTTAGGGTCAAAACATAAAGGTGGTTTATAGAATTGTTATAAGAGGATTTTTTTTTTATAATTTTACCTAAAAATAATACAAAATAATAATAAACCAATAAAAATTAATCAAAAATCTTTTCCAAAAGATTAATAAAAACTAGCATTAAGATACAAAAACTAATACATATTTATCCAGAGAATAGGAAATTGGCCACTCTCACTAAAGTGCAACTTAGATTGTAATTGGATAAACTAGACATAACCCCAAAAAATAATAATTGAATTGAACTTAAATGGACACCATTTAATTGGAAATGTCAAATAAAGCCTGTGTGTCGCACGGGTCCTGACTAGTATGTAACAATTTGCAATATGTTTGAAATTAAGCTGCTAAATTTCAAGAGCTGGTTGGAGCAGATAACAATTTCAAGGGTTCATAAAGTGGTACATGCATTTTGGGTTTCAGACAGGCCAAAAACACAGGAAGAAGCAGAGAATGAATACTGTAAAAAAAATAAATAAATAACCGTGAACAAACAACGAGTGGCGGCTGAAGCACAGGAGATCCCTGCAATTGGCTCTTAGATTTGACTAAAAAATAATGAAAAGTTTAGGATGTGTTGGATTGCAATAAAAATGAAGTAAATTAAGATATGAAATAGTAAAAAGTAAAATCTAAGACAAAATTAAACAAGAATTTACATTTTTTACATTTGCACTCCCATGCATTTGTACTGCAACCAAACACAGCCTTATTAGGGATCTTCCGTAAATTCAAATAAGGTAAAAAATAATGCCGGTTATACCTGCAGGCGACGGAACCGTCACCTGAGTATGAGCGGCGCTGAAAGTCTTAAAGATCCAGTGATACCTGCCAGGTTCGAAGCCTCGAAGGTTTTGATCAAATATGTGATTATACATGAAGAAACGAAATGAGGGAAAAAACAAGAAACTTACCGGGCGACGGCGACGGAAAATGGTTGGAAGCAATGGTGGGGCGATACAGGAAACGTCACATTTAACGTTTCCGATATCGACCACTTTCCTGATTTTCGATGCATCAGAGTTTTTTCGTAAAACGCCTCAACCAAACAGCAAATTCGTCTGAACTCTGAAGAAACGGCAACGCATATGTCTCGCTGGCACCATTTGTACGAAAGAAACGGACCAAACGGCGACGCTACTAAACAGGCTCACTATTCAAGGTAGCTTTATTCGCAAGGGAGAAGAAACAAATTAAAAATGGAGCTGATACCAGGCGGAGTTGCGTCGGCCCGTCGGGGAAATAGACTGTGGTGACGTTGATGGTCGGGGAAACGGCGGGGTGGCAGCTGACGCCTGACGGTGGGGGAAGGTAGTGGTAGGAGTAGATTCGAGCCGAGCCGAACTCGAATCGAGCTAGAACCTTAAGCTCAAGTTGAAACCGAGTCGAGGCAAAGCTAAGTAATGGAGGCGGAGGCAATCGAAAGAGGAATTCAAAACTTCGGATCATGTCCCAACAATGGTCCCAACAAGAGCCTCACAAGAATTTTTCCCTCTATCTTTCCATGTCATGCAAATTCACATCTTTGCACCACAAAGAGCGGCGCCCCACAAACGGTAGGGGTGTCAATTGGACTAGATTTGGTCCAATCCGATCTAGTCCAATGTGAGTCTATTAGAAATGGACCAGGTCCAATCCAATCTAATGAATGTTTTGGACTGGTCCAATTCAATGTCTGGACCATCCAATCTATTCAAATTCATTTTGATTGACACGTATATTCTTATCTTATATCAATGGACCAGATAACGACTTAATCCAACCCAATCCAATATAAATTTGTTATGAATAGACCAGGTCCAATCCAATCTAATAAATATTTTGGACTGGATTGGTCCAATCCAACATGTCTTGTTGGTCCGGCCAATCCGTCCAAACACATCCCAACTATGACAAATATGGAAGATGTTCTCAAATGCATTCTGAGATGTGCATGTAAGGCGCATATGTGAAGTCGTGTCAGGCATAGAGACCATACAGCCAAAGTGAAATCACATCTGCGCCCTATAGCACATTCAAACCGTGCATTGGGAACATCTAATCTCGCCAATGCATGTTCAGATCTGCATATGGTATGTTGGTGGGGCACAGATCTAATCTCACCAAAATCTTTCCAAAAATGAAGTTTCAGTCCTCTCTCTACGGGATCTGCTCCTTACAAATGGGCGCCATACATGCACATCCACCATGCATTGGCAACATTTTCCGTAAATATTCATTAAAAAGTACGGGAAATGTTTCCAATGCATGGCAAGATGTGCTTTTAAAGCGCCAGTGAGGCGCAAAGTGTGAGAAACAGATCCAGTCTCCTTCTCTCAGTCAATCAATCAATCAATCAATCTCACATTCTAGAGAGTTACGCCTGTTCATTTACTTTTAACTTTTATCTTTGTAATAATACAACTTTTTGTTTTCTAATAACAACCCAAGATAAATGTTTGTTTGCTACATGTGGTCTTCCTTCGCTTTCTTTGTCCCGTCAACCGATTTATCTCAGAAAGTCCTATTTTTTTTTTTTTTCTCTCTCTTCATTTTTCTGCATCATCTGTGCGGATCCATTAAAAATGTGTGAACAAAGTGAACAGCCTCTCTCTCTCTCTCTCTTACAAGTTCTTACCAGATATCATGGTTTTTAAAATTGGACCGGACCGGATTAGATGGTCAGACCATAAAAACCGGGAATCGGTCACTTCCGTCTTCCCCAAAAACCGAATTTCTCCCCCAAACCGTTGATTTTAATCAGTGAACCATTGAACCAGACAATACGGTTTTAACCATTTTTTATTTCTTTTTATTTTTCTATTAGGACAGGCTGAGCGTTCGATTTGAAAGGTTAAACCATTCAACCCAGTAACCGGACCCTTAATCGGTTTGGTCACCGGGTCGGTTTTAAAAACCATGCCAGAGATTCTACATCAAACAAAAGTATAATAGAGACAGAGCATCTATGTGCGCCTTACATGCACATCTCAGCGTACATTAAAAATATCTCCCGTACTTGTCATGATGATGAGATGTTCCCTGAGCTGATATCAATTTTGGACCGGGAGGTGATTTTCAAACACACCAGTTTTCACTGAGAATTTCCTATTCACTTTTCCTACCGACTCTCTACCCGCCCTGAATTACAGCTACAGCAGTGTGTTAATCAGGCATTGGTTTTGACGTTGATGTCAATTCCCGGAGAAGCTCCAACAAGAGAATCCCAAATGAATATCGGATTTTGGGGTTTGCAATTTGTGTTCATTTTTTGTATTTTCTAATTTTCTTTTTGGATTATTCTACCCTTGTTTTGATTCTGATAATGATCATAAATCACCTGAGACAACGATGAGGAAAATTAGGGAGGAGGTTTACAGGTTGCTGGTTTTCTCTGTGTTTTTCTTAGGGTTGGAGTTGGAGTAGTGAGAAGATTAGGAATGGGAGGCATCACTAAGGAATGAGCAATGGGCAGGAATTTTTTTGTAATCCACTCCACTCGGAAGTCGGATCTTTGTTGTCAAATAAACATTTTAAGAAATTTACTAAATCTTATTTAAGAAATTTGGCCTTCAGAGACAAAGGACGAGAGAGAAAATGAAAATAAAGGTTTTCTCGGTGGCAGCGCCCCATCCCCATGGGTTGAATCTCCCTGCTCGGCTGCTCGTTCTATTCATCCTGTCGGCATCACCTTTATCACTTGACTTTAAAAGGATGGAAATGGGAGAGATCCACATCTGATCTCAACAGAAGAGACATTCTCCAGTCTCCACCATCAACTCTCAGAGGCTCAGAGAGCAGAAGATGAATGGGAATGGTAAGAACGTCGTCCTGTTCCCGTTCATGGCGCAGGGGCACCTCAACCCTTTCCTTGATCTGGCCCGTCTCTTCGCCTTCCGAGCACCTTCCCTTACCATCACTTTCGTCAGCACCCCCGCCAACAACCTTAGCCTACGCCCACGCTTCCTCTCCTACCCAACCATCCGCTTCCTCGACCTCTCCTTCCACATCGACGGCGACCCCCCTCTCCCTGACAACGCTGAGAACACCGACGTCTTCACAACACAATCATACATCTCGCGCTTCTACCTTGGCTCAGAGTCCCTTTTTCGTCACTCCTTCCACCGTCTCATCTCCCAGATTACCGAATCAGACGGCGGTCGTCCCCCCGTCTGCATCATCTCCGATATGTTCTTAGCATGGACGATCGATTTTGCACACAGCTTTGGGTCCCTTCATATCCCTCTTTACACCTCCGGTCCTTACGCCATGTCCATCTATAACTCCATCTGGACTCATCTTCCCCACACGCTCACCTGTTCCGACGTGTTCACCCTCCCCGACGTCCCAGGCATCACCCTACACCGCACCCAACTCTCCAACAACATGAAAGCTGCATCCAAGGATAAAAGGTCATCGGAATTCGTCAAACGACAGGCGGATTGCTGCCGGAGATCCGACGGGAGTCTCTGGAACACCGTCGAAGTGCTCGAGAAGTCAAGCCTCCACAACTGGGCACAATCAACAGGCAAACCCGTATGGGCGATTGGGCCTCTGCTTCCCAGGTCCTGTGACGAACACGAAAGAGGAGGGAAACGGCCTGGGCTTTCCCCCGAAGCATGCATCGAATGGCTTAACCTGCACCCACCCAATTCAGTGTTGTACGTGTCCTTTGGGTCGCAGAACAGCGTTACCGTCGCTCAGATGAAGGAGCTCGCAAATGGGTTGGAACAGAGTGGGAGGCCTTTCATCTGGGCACTTCGGAATCCGACTGGGTTCGACGGCAGGGAGAGTTTCAGAGAAGAATGGTTGCCGGATGGGTTCCAAGAAAGAATGAAAGATAGCAAACACGGTCTGCTGGTGCATAACTGGGCGCCTCAAATTGACATACTGTCTCACACATCGACGGGTGCATTTCTGAGCCACTGTGGTTGGAATTCGGTTTTAGAGAGCTTGGGCAGAGGAGTGCCCATCATCGGGTGGCCTCTTGCGGCGGAGCAATTCTACAATTCGAAATTGTTGGAGGAGGAGCTGGGTGCGTGCATGGAATTGGCAAGAGGGAGCGATGCGATAGTGGAAGGCGGAGATGTGGCGAGGATAGTCAGATTGGTGATGGAGGGTGAGGAAGGCGAGGAGATGAGAAGGAAAGCTAAGGGATTGAGAGAGGAGATGAAGATGGCTGTAATGGAGGGAGACGGACAGAGAGGATCTTCGCTTCGTGCATTCGATGACTTTGTCGAGACACTGATATTGCGATGTGACAAGTCTGAAAAACCTGAACGAGAGTAATGCTTTCTTGCTCAGAGTTGCGTTGTTTTCTGCAGTTTATGTATGGATATCTTTTATGGGTATTATTGTCAAAAATAAAACGGAACTCTCAAGTCTGAGAGAAAACCGCTTTGAATGATAGAGATGATTGATTATTAATCTGATCGATCGATCGTTATCATAGAGACGTCACCAGTTACTCCATACTTGCTCTCTGTCTTTTTGTGCAAATCAAATACATAAAAGAGAATGTATTCGGGTTGGATCCACGAGCCCATGTTAAAGGGTCTTGGCAGATATAATATTTGGATGAGATTTCGTTCCTCTTTCGTTTGAATGTTGTGGTTGGTGGATTGGGAATCTTACCGAACAGTGCTCCTTTGATTCTTTCAACTTCCTTTTCTTCTTTGTATGCTGCAAGGTTGGTTGGTTCCTTATTTTTTTTTTTGGGGGGGGGGGGGGGGGGGTGTTCTTTGAGAGATTAGATTTCTCCCCTTTTCTTGTATTGAGAAGGTTCTCGTTATATGTCTCAAGTATCAACCGCATTAAAAATTGAAAAGGCGTAAAGAGAATAATAATACATTATAGAATGAGCGATGAAAGATCATTTTTCTGTAATACTCGACGAGTTTCGGGTTTTTTGTCTGGTGAGAAGGGTAAAGGATCCACATCCAAAATAGCTTCAAAAAACTCAGAAAAAAACGCCCATCTCTAGAATAGATATGATCATATGATGCCATTTGTTTTGATTTTTCTGAGGCTCAGTTTGAAAAGATTATAAATGCAAATATGTACAGCATAAATACATGCAAAATAATATAAAATATAAGATTTTGCGCTCTACATATTTGCATTTGTATTCCTTCCAAACTCAGCCTCGGGAAGTTTGTGAATGAAAAAAAAAAGAGATTAATAAAGCTGAAATGCTGGGCATTCACCCTTTTGACCTCGATTTGCGTAGAATTTAAGTGCTCTTCCATTTCATTTTATTGATATTATTTACTCCTCGAATCTTCCCTTGTTTATATCTATGAAATAAGTGATGGGTTTTCAAATTTCTCATTTTGTTGGTTCATTTTTTTCCTAATATTTCTTATTTGGATTCAAAGAAAATGAATGGTACAAGGAATCTCCTTTGAATCAGGTCCAGGTGATGTGGACTCAGGCAGATGGCCCGTTTATCCACCTTTGGTTGAAACCCTTAACATGTCAATGTGATTGGGTAAAGGAGTCGATGGATGAGGGTGGGGGGTGCCTGGTGAGAGACTCAGAGAAGAGACGAACCAAGAGAGATTATGGGAAATTTGTTCATTAACGACGTTAGAATTGAACTTTAAAAATCTGTAACCTAGTAAAGATAGAGAGCTCGAAAGGGTAAACTTAAGTACATCCTTTTCAGTTCCTTGATGAAGCATATTTAAGTCCCAACTCATCTCTACCTGTCGTCTAGTGCCTGTAAAACTTCTCAGCATTTATCACATTACCGAGGACTGATTCGTAGGTGTGTTAGCTGGTTTGTTCCAACGCGAAATAGAATCCCGCAATCAGCACTTCGGGAAAAAGGGGTCAGGGAGGAAGTTATTAACTGCCATGCACCGAATACCAAAAAAAAAATATCAGCATTGACATTTAATTTAATAGATTTCAAATTCGGATTCATTTTAACCTGCGAAAATAAAAACTATCGAAACCCAGATGCGTACAATGGCAGAATCTCTGGAAGACCCCTTTTTTTTGTATTTTTATTTCTTGAGTCTATATATGTACACATACAATTTCAAATAATTTTTTCGGCCTCATCATATCATGCAATATTGATATAAATCCCACATCCAAAAGCATATCAATCTATGTACAGCTTCTAATGTAGTGATGATGAGTACATGGGGTTGTCTAATAATCACCCACTTCACCCATCATTTTGAATCCTTCTAGTGCTATTTTAGGGGAACCACCGCATACAACAAACATAAGTTCTCAAAAATATGTACAATCTTTCATCCATTTTTAACCCTTTTTCTCACATATAGATATATATTTTTTTTTTGTTTAATAATGAATGCACTTTATTCTTATGACTGCACCTTCAAGTCCGTTGTTTGGCTCCCCGGCAAGAACTTCTGTATGACAGTCAACAGATTAGCAAGAAAAGAATTTTCAAAAAGAAACAAGACATCAAGAATTTCATAGAAGACTGAAAAAACCAATATCACAATCAGAATCAAATGTATACTTGGAAATAACATAAGCACAAAAGCGCCATGCTATGTTTCAAAGAGAATTTATTTGGGGGAAAACGAAGAGGAAAAATATGCAAACTACTTTCATACAAATGTTTTCTCTAGGTTTAGTGGTTTCTTTGGCAGATTATAGAGAATAGAGGAGATAGTGATAAACTGGAGTTCCCACAATGTCCCACAGAGCATCCCTGCCGTGTATTGGGAACATCTCCCGATGATAGTACCAGACCTGATAATGTCATCATCGGGAGATGTTCCCAATACAAGGCAGGGATGCGCTGTGGGACATCGTGGGGCGCATATCTGAACTCAATGAACTGATACTATAATAGATGGACCCAGAGAGCTCAATTAGGTGAAAGACAGTTTAGCTAGAGCTGGGGTGGGGAGGCAGGAGGCTTTTTTTTTTTTTGATAAGTAGTGGGAAGGCATTATTTTGTACATTGTCAGTGCTTATGATGTGGGTCATAAAGTTGAGTCTAGGAATTTTCTATTTGTCTTCAATTTTTTTTTTTCTATTGGAGAAAGGTAAGGTAAATTAAATTAAGAAAGAGAAAAGCAAAGAATGTGTAATCACACTGCTCTAGGAGCCAATAAGGATAATAACAAAGACAACCAAAACCCACAGGCCCAAAAAAACCTGCCTAACAGATTAGAAGAAAACCTCGGAACCACAAAGACCCAAAAAAGGCCTGGGCCGGCCCCTACCTGCCTAATGACACTTTCCTACCCCTGCCTCCATGTCCCCTACTGCACCTTCTACAAGCTCCTTTGCTGTAGATTTTAACAACTATGTCATCATAGAACTCAGCTAATATCTTCGCTTTCCTACAATCAGAAATGCAGTCCAGACTGTTAACTGACCAATCTGATTCCTCACTACTTTCAACCATTTGAACCTACAACTCACCCAACTGAAACTTCCTTGAATTAGGGTATGTTTGGGACCATTGTCGTTTTCTCAGGTACCATTTGTATGGAATTTCTCTTGAGAAACAGAAAAGTGGGTGGCATTATGCACATAACCCAGTGCACATTTTTACTATTTCATTATGACAGCTAGGCACCACATAAGATAAAGGGGTTTTTTATACATTCCTCCACCTCAAAATTTTTTATACGTTTCTACTTTCTACAGCTGTGTGAACAATGACAGGTGCGGAAATCTATCACAATTCAAAGGGTACTGTAGCATAGGTCGGGGTTTGCCATTCCAAGAAATGTCATTTTGATGTTTCTTCCAAAATGTGGTTTCACATAACCCAAGAAAAGTGAAAGTCCAACCACTTCACTTTAAACGGTTCAAAAAACAAGTGAGTCTCCATTGCAACAAGCACCTACTTGGAGCTGACCTGGCAGTGCTTTTCTGATAAAAAATGGCAATGGTACCAAACACCTACTTGGCTTGAGCTTCTGGAAAACCAACATGGATTTCAGACTCTCGTGGTTGGACCATCACTTAGACCAGCCCACCGCTTTTAAGCAACAAAGAGGGGGGTGACTGGGCTTCACTTTTTGGGCCCACTGCAACTAGTTACTCCCCCCACCCCCCACTCCGACTTTAAGCCATACCCATTTACTTGATCCAAATTAGCTAACTGACCTGCACCTGAAACATTAAACAACTTCACCTCCTTCGCCTGCGAATCAGAGGCAGTATAGATAGCTGTCTTAATCTTTTGAGGCAAGAAACAGGTTCTGATTTCTCTGCCACTTTAACCTCCACCTATTGCAACTCAGAAAATCTTGCTTGAACATAGAGCCACAACTGGCTGAAGCTTTCTCAATGAACTAGCTTCATCTTCAACAGCCACTCATGAACCTAGAACCCTTAACAATGATCTCCATATTTTTTGGTATCTTGGCAAGAGACCTAACCAAATACGCATCCTAACACAGTTTCCATTCAAGATTTGCAGAGTCGACAGCGATGAAACTGCCAAGGGCATTGGCAACTTCCTTGAAGGTCACCAAACTCGATGCATGTAGTGGGAGTCCAAATAGATGTATCCATCGCAGAAGTTACCAAACCACACCACTGGGCCTCTTGCTCACCAACATCCATGTCCGAAACAATTTTATGTGGGACCCCCCCCCCCCTTCTTTTTTTCAAGGAAAGGGAGTTGAACTAAAGGAGTAGATAACATTGACAGATAACTTCATGTCATCAGACTATTGTAAGACTTCAGTGTCCAATTTGGAAACTCACCCCCCCCCCTCTCTTATTCAAGGACCAACATGAAGAATGAACTCTGTTCTAGGTGCACAAGAAAGAGGGAAGAGAAAATAACTGAAAAGGGAAGAGAAGAACAATCAAAATAAGAGTAAGAAAGGTGGTAATGAGGGAGAAAAGTTACTCTCCCAATCAGCCAGGCCACTATCAATATGCTCTCACTTAGAATAACCGTAAGATTACAACAAATGGGCTAAAGTAACCCCTTTAAATATCTTAATAAAAGTCATTGTTATTTATCAAAAAAAAAAGTAACCCCTTTAAATACACTAGACCCAGGCATATTAGATGAACAAACCAGAAAAATATAAACTACAGACTACTTTCTCAGCAAAGAAGTGATAGTGGATATTTCTGTCACAGAGCCTATTAAGTTTGCTGCTCCTTTTGCACACCTTTAATTAAACATATTCTTTTTTACTCCTTTTTTGTTGATTAATACAATATTTAATTGCACCTGTATGTGTTCATTGGATATTTTCTCATTAGGTTATTGTACACTCTGTGGAGCACTGGCTCCAAAATAGATAAGCTATCAAGCAATTGATGGTAATGTGAAGGAGCATATGTCAGTGCCCATTTTGGACTTCTAATGGACCCTTCCAACTCCAAGACAAGGGCCTTTGGAGTAATTACGAGGTAAACAGATAGGCCATTTTATATTTTGTTGGAAGTTTCCGAATTGTGTATTTTCCAAATACTTTATAATTCGATTATTCTTTCTTAACTGCAGATTAAATGCCTCAAGGAAATAAAAAAGGCCCCGTCACCTCAGGCATGGCTTAGGATTTCAACCATGTTGAAGTTGACTAAATAATCTTGTAGTCTTGGAAATGAGCATCTAACCTTGCAAAGAAGTGAAGTACAGCATGGGAAAAAGACAAATTTTTTGGGCCTTGAAGTCACATGTAGTTGCTTGCTAACAATAAACATCCTGTCAATATAGACACCAAAATCAGAGAAAGTGGAAAAAAATAATAATGTAGGATTTTAGAAGGCAAGCATTTAGTCAATAAAAAGGAACCTGCAGATTAGAAGAACCATGTGAATCCAAATAAGTGGAGGCTTAGCATAGGCCACTGACTTCTTAGCCACAAATACAGAACTGGTTACCCCAGAAAATGCCATAATAAACAAAGGCTCATATTGCCATCATAAGTTTATGATGGTGTAAATAATATGATATTAATTATATCCTAAATGAAGCAAACTTCTGTTTTTCTCTTTTATTTTGGATGATTAATCCCAGATTAAATACACCACCTCTTAATTGTGGTATTGAAGCATTAAAAAAAATCAAGATTTTTGGGGAAATTGAGAACTTACGCTTAAAGCCTTTCAATCAAGCAGCGCTCACCTCAAATGCAAGCTACCAAGGAAGTCAGAGAGCCTAAAAAAGCACAGGAAAAATGTGAAATGAAAGAACCAAGAACCTGCCAAAAAATTGATTCCAAATAACAAGATCATGGTGTAGGACAAACCTAATATCTTTTGCAATGACTGTGTTCCCATCTTCAGCTCCAAGATGCCGCAGAACCACTTCTTCCAGATGACCATCACGAAAAGCATGCTGCAAATAGAAAAATCCATGCAACAAAACTTCAATGTAAGGACCAATATATAAGAAAATCAAGCCTAGCACTAGATACAAATACAAATTTGTTCCTGACAATAGATCAATGGAGCTTTAATGGAGTAATGCAATTTCATTAATTCTAGGACTGTAAGCCGCCATTGGTTCTGCCAATCCAGTTCATTTTCAACTAAAAATTTTTACACAATCTTCATGATACAACAAGGTTGGATAGTTAAAAGAAATTGTCAATTCATCATAGAACATACACTAAAGTCAATGAATTGATCATATAACAGAATGCCCGCACCTTCAAGAAAGTTTACATCCCAGTTATGACATCACAAACACAGAAATGATTAGGAAGTTATGTTTTAAAAGGGCAATAAGGAGACTTGCAAGCAAAAAGGGCAATTCACCTTCTTTATCAGGAAATAAAAAGAGTATATCTATGTCAGGAAAATAACAAAGAGTACAGGCACAAAGCCAGTAAAAGAGGGCTTAACCAAGGAAGCCTCAAAATGAGGCTACAAGAAGACTATTCAACCACAAGAGAGAAGGAACTAGACCAAAGGAAGTGAACCCATGCTAACAAGAACTTATTCAACCGTATCCATCAGATAGAAAAGGCAACAGAAATTTACTAGAAAAACTAAACAGCTTAACATTACATGCAAGAGCAAGGAGGCATTTAGAATGCAAAACAATGATTACATTCAAAATAAGAAACATGTGAATATGCTTTGGCAATATCAACTATGAGTTTCTTGTTAGCAATCAATATACCTTGTAGAAACAACTAGTCCCAAAAGGACATGTGCCATTTCCAAAGTCAAAGTATCTGCAATCAATAGACCTGCAAAAAGAAGCTAGCTTAGTTCCAAAATCAATTAGTAACACCCAGAATAATGAGTCGTATATGGGGAAGGGGTAAGGTAGTAGTAATTAATCAATTAATTATTATTTAACCAACTGATGGTGGCTCAGTTGGTAAGGTCTCTAGCTTTCTGTAGCAAAGACTTGAGATTAAATCCCACTGCCACCATAATTAGGGGGGTGAGATCAAATTGGAGATGACTGCCATCATTGTATATATACATTCTTTGTTCTTTTCTCAATAAATATAGTTTTCAGTTACCAAATAAATAAATCTATACAATTATTATGGTACCTGAGTTTTGCTTTATAGCCATTGATAATCTCCTGCTTTTCTTCTTTTGTGGAATACCAAATGACACTTGGAATGACAAAATATGAAAGCTTGCGGCATATTGGGCAGGCTCTCAATGCAGTATTAACATCCATGCCAGAAGCTGGTGAACTACTACGCCAACTCCTTATGCAGGATATACAGAACGGATGATCACATTCTGATAATAATCCAAACTTCCGTTCAGCAGCTGTGGGCTTTGAAAGCACACGATCTAGGCACACACTGCACTCAATTTCTTGGCTGCGTTTCAATGCCTCAAGGTGCTTTTTCTTTTTTTCACACATCTTCATGTGCTCCTCTCTTTCATCATGCCTATAAGGATGCAAGCAATGTTTTCCACAAGTGGGACATAAGTCCCCATGTATGTGTGGACATTTTTCCCCACGAGGACAATTACCAGCAGCAGCAAATGAACAAATAGAATGGTCAGCAGACCTAACAATTACAGATTCCCTATCATTTTCATTGTCTGAGAAGTTATAATCTCCTGAAGCATGACTCCAAGCCGGTTTACCAGGAGGAAAGAAGGGTCTACTCAAAGATGAAAGTTCTGCAGGAAAACTCGGGACCAAAGCGGTTTCCCCACTTGATGTAATTCTAGAAGAATGTTGATGAGAATTTGTTGATGATGATGAGACCGAATGTTGCAGACGAGAAATTTTAACATGTTCATACCTGCATCGACTACCATAAGAGCATGCTCCTTTCTGATAGAAGGTGCACACCTATCGTTACAACAAAAAGAAACTATAAGGAAAGATACCATGCATCTACAAATATTTGGAAAATGTAAACAGAACAAAGACATTACATTATTTGCTTGGTCCCTCCAATCATGTGAATACTCACAGTGCTCCCCTTTTAGACATGCTCCATGTGCAAAGAACTTGCAAAGAATCCTGAAGGAATTAATATAATGAAATAAAAGAAGAAACATGTAAAAAAAATGATAAATTTGAGATAAGTGAGAAGTGTGGAGAAATTTAAGTAGCCTGTGGGGCCTGACAATGAAAAATAGAGCAAAGTTGCTAAAGGCACAATTGTAAAATGTTGCAAATATTTTGGTGTTGGAACTTAAGGACTTCTTTACATTCAAAAGAAGGGCCTTTTCATATAATCCGCAGACTGTTTTAGGTGTAGAAGCCGGCTACTGTAACCAGCTTTTGAAGGTGATTGATGATTTTCCCTTTCCATGCATAATATACTCCAAGTAATCAAGACAAATATTTTTTTGATTGAAGGATGAGTTTTGAACCAACAAACGAATCTTTTTAAGCTAAAATTTTTAAGAATCAATTCTTAGAATGTGTTTTGAGCGCCCCCCTCCCCAAAAAAAAATAATAATAATTTCTTGTTCAATTGAAGGATTTAAATCTTGAAACAATCTTCAATTGTTTTTTTTTTTTTTTTTGATAAATGCATAATCTTCAATTGTTTCCGAACCTCCTAAAACCAAATTCTTGAAGGAAGAAAGAATACAAGTATTATTGTCTCTCAACCAGGAATTCTAAATAACTCTCAAGCTTAAAACCCTGAATTCATGAAACCCACGAGACAAAACAGGCCCTACCGTAACACACCTATTTCCTTGTTCCAAATTTCCTAAAATACCCATACCTAGACTCCAGTCAGTTTTCCTCTCAACCAAGATTTCATCCAACAATCGTCAAATAATTTAAAAGAAAAGAGGAAAAGCAATAGAAGAAAAAAAAAAAAAGTATTGAGTTTCGGGAAAAAAATTAAAACCCTAGATAAATGAGTAAGCTCCGTTTCAGCTAGATAATGCAAAAGTGAAGAAAGCATTACCTCTTCGACATGGCGAACGGGGAAATGTTTCTGCAAATCGAATTTCTCGACTTTTCACAGCAAATCCAAAACCAAGGGGAGAAAAAGGGGGAGCGAGAGACCAAACGAAATTGATGGCGTCGAAATTGAAAGCGAAGTTTGATCGGTTGATCCTCCTTCTGTGCTTTCTAGGGTTTTTGGTGGTTCATTTCTAAGGGAGATAACACCGTGGCCATCCAATTCACGCGATAAATACGAATTTGCCCCTATTTTCTGATGTTTCGGAAATCGGAAGTAAAAATATGTATGGTGTCGGCGTGGCGTGGTTTTTTCGTAGTTACGAATGAAACAGAGGGCATGGTCCTTCAGAGCTCCATGCTTTCCATATGAGGTGTACGGACGCCAGGCGCCATTGGGTTCGGCCGTGCAGAGAGCGAGCGCCGTTGTCGTGATTTTTTATTTGTTGAAACCACGTCCACGGGAATTCAACCATTATCATTCTTTTTTTCAAGGGTAATTTAAAGGGAAGATTCATACACCTTCGTACTTTCGAGCTACTGTGATAGATGGATGCCCCCAGCTTTCAATCGAAAACTCTTAAAATTATAGACACTTTGTGTGCATCCATTATTATTCCGTTACTTAAATATTATATAATGCCAAAATAACCCTTATGTCAATTCAACTTGTATGGTCTCGCTTAACTATAGTTCACTTATAGGTTTTTAAATTCATCTAGGGACCTAGAAGGGTAGTTTTGACACCATATGATGTTTAACTAATCGAGTACGATTCAAATGTCTATTTTTAAGAATTTAGTTGTAATTAAAAGTTTAAGATACCTATATGTTATTATCCCCAAAGTATGAGATACCTATTTGTAATTTACCCTTTTCAAAGCTGCACATGTTACATGTAGAGGGTGGTTTAGTTTTACTACGTACAAGTTAAGACATAGTGGTGTTGTAAAACGGGTTGGGCCACCCACGGGTCGGCATGGCTTGTGTGCTACAATACTGTGTGACGGGATTTGTTCCTCACAAATAGGCCCCTCACAGGCACATCCATCATGCATTGGGAATATCTCCCGTGAATAATAATCAATAGATGCGGTAAATGTTCCCAATGCATGATAGGATGTGCGTGTGAGGCACCAGGTGTGAGGAGCAGATCCGGTCTCCAATACCGTGCCATGCCAAGTATGGCCTGGGCCCTAGGCCAGGCTTGACCTTTAAGGCCCATGGGCTTGACACCTATGTGTGTGTTTAAGTATCATAACAATATTAATATATAAAATATAAGGAAAATTCCATTATGACCCACCATATAAAAAATTCCATGCCAACCCGCAAAAATTGGCATAATATTAAATAAATGTGAAAATCAACCGAAAAAAGCAAAGTATTTTTTCATCCAAGTGGTGGATTAGTGGTTTAACTGTCCATAACAAATGGGGCAACACATGATGGTATAATTAAATGATATAATATATGAAACTATAGAAATGTATAAAATTGCATATAAATTTTGATAATATTATATATTAAAAAAAGTGTGATAAATGAGAATTATTTTCCATTAATGATGAAATTGGATAAAAAATAGAAGAAAAATTATAAAAAAGCATATATCTAACACATGACTCCGCTAGCTATGTCAAATGATTTAATGATTTAGTTAGCTAAGTCACCATAGGCAAGTGGTTTAATTTAGTGATAAATAGACCTACAATCTTGATTTGGATGGTTGATTTATCAATATAATCAATTGATTTAACCCTCAAATTAAAAACCAATATCAAACAATATATTGGAATTGCATTTCCTCTTGGTAAATAAGTAAATTTTATTAAATAATAAAAATAAAAATATATAATTTTCATTAGTTTTATAAAAAAATATTGAACATGCATTAATATTATATGTTATTCAGATTAAACAAAAATATTTTAATTTAAAAATGAGAATTATTGTTAGTAAAGATAAAAATGGCTAAAAATACCAAAAATAAAATGAATGTCTTAACCATAATCCATTTTCTTGGTTAAATAAATTAGTAGTTCAACCAATAAGGACCTTATTTGGTTGTTTGACCAAGTCAATGATTTTTTTTGACAATAAAGTGATTTAGGTTAAAAGATACTTAAAAATTGTGTCTAGTTGACAAACTAATAAATCCAACTCTATAGTTCAACAATACATTAAAAACATTTATAGAAACTATAAGAACATTTGAAGTTAAGTCTTTAATTTGAATGACTATATATACATCAGTACACCATGGTTTGATCACCATTATTTGTTTCGTGAATTCTAATAAAAACACTGAAGTATTATTATCGTCACCATCATTTGAAATTGCCACGTACACTTTTACTAGTATAAAATAATAAACCAGTTTATCTTTAGTAAAATTCCCTCGAACAATAAAAATATTCAAACTAATAACACATGACCAAACAACAAGAAAACTTTATCTTGTTTTCTCTTTTTCTTTAATGAAATTTTATTTGCCATAAAAAGGAGTAATTGGGAAAAGTTACATATAAAGAGGGCTTAAATGCCACAAGCTTTAGTTGCAAGAAAACTTGTATAGAAAAATTATTTTACATCTTTTTTATTACTAATTTAAGGACATGCTGTATATACGTGTGCAAATAAAAGGTAAAGACATGATAACATTATATAATCAAATTTAGCACCAAAATTAGGGCCGGCAATTTTCCCTATTGAACCAAGGCCCGGCCCTGCCCTGTCCCACCCCGAATGGGGAGGGTTTTCCCCGGTCTTAAATGGGACAAGGTGGAGATAGGGAAAACATTTTTGCCCTCAACTAGATACGAGGCTGGAATGGAATTGGCATATAATTCCCCAATCTCACCCCAAATCCGATGGTAAATTATTAAAATAACTTTAGGTTTATTATTAACTTTTAAAATGTTACCCTAAATTCCTATAATCTAATTTCTCAAATACATCAAAATTCCCATTATCTCATTTTTAAAATACCCCATAATTTTGTTATATTCCCATTTCGAGGATTCCCTATCCCCAATAGAAATGAATGCCCCTCTCCATTGCCATTCCTTACTACAGGGACATTCTACAACATGGATTGCTTTCCTCTGTTGCGGGTTTTAAAAACAAATAAAAACCATCTGATCAATCAATAGATTGTTTCTTAAAACAGAAAACATGTTATTATATAGTCGTTTAAAACACGTTCTTGAATTTCAGGTTTCAAAAGCATATTTTCATATAGTTATCTAATAATAATATATTAATATTGTCTACGATAAATTGTATAATTCACATACTTCAAAATTTATTTTAAAAACCCTTATTTTAATGGTTCAAAAATTTGTTTTCTTTTTTTAAGCAAAACTAACTTAATTTTTGCTTTTTTCAGAGTCCAAGATCATGTTTTGTTTTTGTTAACTGACGTGACGATTTCAAAAATTTAGAAGTGCCGATATCAAGAATTTTTCCAACAAAGAATAATAAGGCCACGTGTAAGGCCCAGAATTCATCCATTCTTCTATGATGGTTGATGGGCACTTCCAACATAACAAAAAAGGAATCCAAAGATTCTCAGCATTCAAATGTGGGTGAAGTAAAAAAGAGCCTGAAAAGGCAGGTATATACAATAAATAATACACATGAAAAGATGAAACGTACAGATTGGCTGAGCAAGCTTAACGAAACTTGAGACAAGCCCTTCACACAATCTCTTCCTTCTCCATTAAAAATTCTCTCAAGCTGAGAGCCCGAGACTGTCAATGGCAGCTTAAATATCGAGGAGTTACAACTTATTTGAAGGTCTGTGCCATGGTGATGAGTCTGGTGAGTGGTGACCACTTATCCTCTCAATCGCAGGCCTTCTCTTAGTGTTTGTGCGTTACATTCTCTTTGCCTTTCTTCCCAGAGAGAAGTAACTCCGCAGATTGTATTTGCGCCCGCCACTGCTTCTCCTTTTCCTGTTTTAGAGAGAATACGAGCACCCTAGATCATATTCTTCTCTGTTCTGGCGGGTTGTTTTGTTTGGAAATTGCAACTTGTAGTTTCGAGTACGATTGGTCATGGATTCTCAGGTTATGGTCGCTATTGCTCTCTCCCTCGTCGGTGGATTGAGCACGTCGATGGGTATGACTTTGAAAGCTTGGAATCGTGAATTTGGTCTATATAACTAAATTCTGAACTTGGTTTCTTTTGTTCTATCATTTGCGTCTCTAAAATGTAAAATGAGTCATATATTGTTTTTTCCATAGGCGTTTCTTTAGATGATTCGTTTGATAGTTGTTGAAGATTTATTTGCTTCCAGTTTTCTCGTACAATATTAGCAAAGTGGACATCTGGGTATAAATTAACTTTTATTAGTTCTCTTTAGAATTCTGTGATACTGGTGACATTTTATCATGAACGATGCACTAATTATTTTTTATTATTCATTTCCTTAAAATTTACTTGCTTGTTCTACGATATTTTAGCTGTATATGGATACTTTTTATTTGTTTTTCTTTTTGTTTCATTTGTTCTCTGCAGTTTATTCTTTATGAATATGGATATGGTGGAAACTAGCCTCATTTTTTTTGGTATTTTATTTATAGTTTGAGTGTTTGATGATTTGTGCACGTTATATTCGATAATCCTTATTCAAGTAATATAATTGGGTAAAGTTGATTCAAGTGAAAGGCTTGGGTTGGACCACAGAAATAGGGATTATGATATAATTATTGAACGTGTTCTGAGGAAAAAATGTTACGTCAGTATAGCTTGCCTAGTTTTGTGACAGAGAATGTTGTAACTAATTTTCCAAATTCAATTAATTTTATTACTTTTTTTTTATCTTCTTTAATATAGTATTTCAAGGAGGCAAGTTAAAATGTTTGTAAAGATAAATATATTCAGGCTACCCTTTAGGATTCATCCAAGCTGGTTTTGTTCTTGCCTTTAAGAAATTGCATGTTTCTCAAGACAAATTACCAACTCAATTCAACTCCACTCAACAAATTCTTATTGCAGCTATATGGGGTTGGCTACATTAATCCTATTATTTAATTGCAATCTATGAGGGTCATGTCCTCAGACAAACTTTACATATTTGGATCATTTCTCACTGCTTCAATCCTATGTCTTTGCTGGCCTTTCTCTTGCTCTTTTAGAGCCATTTGTTTGTACCAAGTCACTCCTTACTGGTGCAGTTATAGGTCTTTTTTTTGCACCCTTGAGACAAAATATACCTCAAATTATTAAATGCCACAAAGCAAATTGAGAAAGTTATAATAATTTCTGTCTAAAATCAAGCAGATTTCCTTCTGAAAATTCTGAAGATGATAGAACCTGGGCAGATTTTATGTAATCTGGGTAATCTCATAAGGTTTAATAAAGGGAATGAATGAGGCAATTTGCAATTGGACTACATCCCAAGGAAGAAAATATGGAAATGGAAGCGGTTCTGTTTTGCCAAGATTTCTACACGACTTGTGCAAATATGGCTTCAGATTGTGGGCCTTGAGTTCTTGGAGAATTGGTTTAGATCTTCCCTTTTTGCTCTCAGGGTTTGGTCCATAATTTATATTTATCAGGTAACAATTTGGACTGCCTGTCTTTCTTTCTTAGATATAGAGAGGAGCACCTGGGAAATGAGTGAAGTGTTGGGAACCAATAAAACTGGAGTACCATGGCTTGTGGTTATTCAAGGTCCAATGAATGTCACTGTCACCAAATAGTGAGGAAAGCTTGAACTGGACCAAGTCCTGAACCTGCAGGCCAACCTAGAATTGGGGTTTGCAAAATCCAAATGCAACCTGCAGAGCAACAACCTATAACTTTGGGTGGTGAATTGCAATCTATAAAGTCGCCCAAACCCTTGTCTGCACAAACCATACAAAGCACAACAAAAGTTGAAGGAGCATAATGATCTTATAAGCAGTGCTTTAAAAGTGAGTGCAACTAAGGCATAATAGTTTCCTAGAGATTGGGGCACAAGACACGAGGTGAGGCAATTTGTATATTATTGTATAAACAATAATATACAAATTTAAATTCTGAAAGAAATAAAATATTATAAAAAAGAAGTTACAGCATCAATTCTCCCTTGGAAACAAAAAAGGAAATCATTTTAAGAATTAAACTAAACTTTATTTAACTTTGGAAAGGAAGTTAATAAAGTCAAGGTAAAACACAAAATGAATGCTTAGAAAGTACTAAATGTAAAAATATTTGAATAGAGTATCCTTGCTTATAGGCAATTTTAATATTGTCTGGTGTTCAGGTTTTCTCTTCCTCTACGTGTCCCTCAGAGAAAAATGAGTATTCAGACACTTTTTAGTGCATTACTTGTTTTGAAGTACTTATAGGGCAGCTTCTCTTCCTCTATATGTCACTTTTTAATACAGCTTGCTTGATCACAATATTAACTCTCCAGCCCCCGATAATTTCCTTGGACTCTAAAAACTTCTAAGAGTTTTTTAACCTAAAATGATTATGTTGTACCTATATTTTTTTTTCAAGATACGAATTTTCTGTTTTTTATTTTTTCTGAGGCAGTGTGAGAATCCTCTTTATTATGCAGATTTCATTTATTGGTTTCTTTATCTTCTTTTACAAGGGTGAAAACCCAAGTTTCAAGTACTTATATATATTTATGCATATACGTATATATACTTTTTATATACTTGTTTGCTTGTAATTTTCCTAATATGTTTGTTTGCTTGTGCATATAAGATAAAAATTAAAATTAAATAATTTTAAATAACAGTTATATTTTCTTCATGTGCAATGTACCTTTCCATTTTGAAGTGAATTCTGAGGGGCATCAAGGCTAAGAACAATTCTCTTGTTAACTCATCCACTAAAGTAGAGGTTTTGAACCTGTGTTCTCTTCAAATTCATTGATTTATAGTTGTGTGATAAACTTTCTTGGAATAATGACTTCCTGATTACCTTAAAATTTTTAATGAATGCCTGAAACTAATCATGGATGCCTAAAAAGTTCTGCAATTTAATTACAAGTCCTGGATGTTAAACAGGTGCACTTTTTGTAATCATTAGTCAGGCTCCCAATCTGAAGATGCTTGGGATTTTACAGGTAAAGTTAATCCTCTCATTCCTTAGGTAAATTCAATCTACCTATTACCCTGGAATGCTAGTTACTTACATAACAAGGACACAGTTCCTTGAGGAGGTTCTCTGTTAGAATGACGCAAGGACTCTTGTTAGGGAATATGGTTGTTTTCTTTTTTGTTATTTTTATTTGTCTAATTGTTATTTAAATCTATTTACCACACATACACATAGACCACCAAGTTCAAGTTGAAATTCCATGTCTAAATTTCATCAATGGTAGCATTTTCTAAAACCCAAACACTCCATGCAGGGCTTTGCTGCAGGACTTATGTTGAGCATATCCTTCTTAGACTTGGCACATAATGCTTTGAACTCCATTGGCTTCTTGAAAGGAAATCTTTGGGTGAGCTTATCCTCTTCAGATTCTTGAAGTGGATTACTGTTGAGACATGATTCACCCACTTTTTCTTTTGTTAATTGGTTTTCAGTTTTTCGTGTCATGCAGTTCTTTGCCGGTGTTATTTTCTTTGCTTTTGTTGCCAGCTTCATCCCTGAACCAACATTAGCTCCTAGTGTAGATGTGAAAAGTAAAAAGGTTTGTCAGACAGTTTGTCCTACGTTTATAGTTGGTTACTCCTAAAAAGGAGATTCTGATTTTGTCTCTTAAAATTTTATTTCTCTGTGGTTTGGAGCATTAGAAAAATGATGAAAGGGGAAAGGATCTAATGAAAAAGCATCACCGCCAAGTTTTATTCAGTGGAATTATCACAGCAATTGGTATGCCTTTTATTTTATTTTCAGTAAACATTTCCGTTAATTTGTTAATGTACTAGATGAAAATTTATTGGACCACTGTATGAATATCAATGAATAGTTTGTAATTTTTGTTACTCGAATACTGCATATTCTGTGCTACAAATTTTAGTTACTTCTGAAGTCTCTGGAAAGGAGCTCTTGAGATTATCCAAGGTATATTATTTTGGATCGCTTAAGTGAACTATTCATGTATTCATCTTATGCCTCGAATATAAAAAACAATATTATCCTTATAGGTCTAGTAGTTTATCTTAAAATATTCTTTTTAAAGTAAAATAACTGTTAAGTTCATAAACAATAATATAATTGCAATATCTCAACTCAAATATTGAAGTATTTATATCTTAGTATGGTTACTGAATTAACATACTTTCCTTTAATATTTGGCTAAAATATTGTAATTAACTACAATTAATTTGTCATTGTTATGACTGTTGTAAACATAACTAGCTTACCGTGCTTATCTATGAAACTTGTGGTACTGAATAATGTGATGGGAAACCCACCACACTTGCATCTCATAAATTTTATAATACGAATTTTCTTAATTAGAATATTAGAATTTTATTGTGAGAAATATCTTAGTAAAATTGTTGTGTTATGAAAGGTATTACCAACTATTACTTTAAAGAAAAAAGGGGAAAACTGTAATATGTTAAAAATTAGGCCTTACTATTCTGCAATTTTACCATGCCAAGGTTGCTTCTCTGGGTCTTGTCTGATGGATGAATTGACTCTTATGAGTTGTAGGCATAAGCTTGCACAATTTTCCAGAGGGAATGGCAGTGTTCCTTGGATCAATCAAGGTACCTTAACTTTTTTTTTTTGGTGAAGTAATTTATTAACTTTATTACATAGAAGGGTATAGATGAATTCACTGATGTATATCTTTATAAATGTAACTCTAGTTCTGTTTGTCTGTCATGGTGTGGTCTTTGTTATAGTCAATTTTCATTAAGTTGTTTTCAAGTAAAGTCATAGTGTAATTAGCAATGGATTTCTCAGTGGCATATGCTATAGTAAGATATTTTTTTGGTAGCAATAGGAAAGTACTATAGCAAGACTTTTGTAGTATAAAAAAATGGATTTGAAAATTCTAGGTGATATGTTCTCTCTTTGCATAACAAAGTATATCAATTCCTCTTCATTTCCTGCTTTTTGATAAGGACAGACCTAATTCATTCCTTTGTTTTAGTAGTAATGAAGGTACAGACTTATTTAGTTAAATGCATATATTATGGCATGAATTTTTGTGGTGTAAACTCTATCTTAACTTGAGATCCACTGTCCACATTGGTACTTTATGTTTCTTCTTTTGCCTAGTAAAGTATAACACCTTTCTAACTTTCTTATACTTTTGTTGACAGCTTAATGGCATTTTTTCTGCCTTCATGGGGATAGAGTTTTTACTAGTTAGACTTAGACATTGCATTATTTTGTACATAATAATGCAAACGATATTTGTTCTTTCATTTGCCTTTATTTGCAGTATTGTTATTACCCTGTTAATGCATTTATCTAAAGGGTATTTCTTTTCACTAGGTCAACTTGCAATATTGATTAATGAATTAGTCAGAATTTTAGATGGCAATGGAGCCATCTTAATATTATGCTAGGCTGGTAATGCATAGAACAGCATGTCTTTATTCCTACTTTTTCAACAGTAAATAGGGTCATAAGAGCTGGTTTTCTAGTTTCAGTCTGCTGTTCCAGCAATAAATCATCTTCTTGAAAATCTGTGTTTTCTAGCACATACATACAAACTGTTTAAGCTAAATGATGCTACACCTCATCTTCCAAGGAGTTTTTGCATGGATTAACTCCTATTTGTATTCTTATATCTGCATGTGTAAATACTCAACTTGTCAAAGCTTTATTCCAATCATATGTTGTCAACTATCAAAAAAAGTAATAATAATAAAAGTAAATCCTGTTTCACCATTTGATTCTGTTGAGAGTCTCTTTCTCTGTCAAATTCATGAGAATGCTTTAGCATGAGCTTTACAATGATTCAGGATTGATATCTACAAGGGCTTGGCAAAAGTTCTTTGCCTACTGCTGACCTGACACAGCTGTGCTTTATCTCAGCTTTGGACATGAAGGATATTGGTGGAGTTGTCTATGTACATGTGCATGTCTGTCATACACATACACATAAACATGTGCATATACATATTAGGAACACATACACAAAGATGAAGGCATATACACATGCATATGCATAATATAGACCAACACACAAACCTATGTGTATATATGTATCCATATGTCTTGGGATCTTCATGGTACCTGTTGTCCTCTCCTCTCAACTCATGGGCAAGTTTCAGGATGAAAGCCGATGTCTTGTTTTTAGAACAAGTCCTTTTTCTGGAGCACGATTAGAAATGAAGTTTTGCAACCTTTTGGAAGGCTGTTATCACTTGGAGAAAGCTCCAATACAAGGTGGTATATAGGGATGATGTGGACTGGGGAGTGAATACATGGCCAACTAGAGGGTCTCCTGTCTGATGGATGGTTTGTACACTATATCTACCTTCCATGTGGAAGAAAGCAAGAAACAAGTAGAGTTATCTAGAAAAAAACCTAATAAACCTGATCAAACTACTTTCTTCTTACATACATGCCCTAAAGCATACATGCTTTAAAAGACAAAAGCACCCTTATGTTTTGACTTACCATTACATTCAGTTTTTTATTTATTTGTTTGTATTTCACCAGGGATGTGCCAAAATCAGTCTCCAATAATATTGTATTAGACTGTTTTCTGTTTTCCCCGTGTTTTAATTAATTAAATGCTTATATGAAAATATTTTTTATTTGAGATGAAGGCATTAAATCATCGAGTTTGCATGCCTATTGTTTAAGTAGCAGTGACTTTACCATCTTTTCCAGATATGATGATTTGAAATCTGATTATATTTTTATTTCTAGCCTTGAACAACTAAGAATCACATGTAAGTTCTAACTCTTTTTGTTTGTTGAGTGCTTTATTTTAGGGACTCCGGGTTGGTCTTAACTTAGCATTAGCTATTGCTCTGCACAACATCCCAGAGGTATATAGTTACTTAGTAGTTACTAAAATGTTGATCTTATTTTTGGAGACTTGGTATGCTTATTAAGTCCTAAACTAGACCTTGTACTCTGGTTCTACTACTTTTCTTTTCTTTTTGGTTATCTAGATATTAAGGTAGTCAGCTGTTATTAGTTATTACTGTGCCTTTACACTGTTGATAGTACAAGGCAATACATCAATTATGAAAATGTAAGAAATAGTGCAAAAGATGCAGAAAAAGAAATGAAAAGCCCAAAGAGAAATGTTAAAATTTTACTATAGATCTTGTAAACAAGCCATTACTTTTAAGTTATATTCAATTCTCTGAAAAGAGGAATTGATCCCTTCATTTAAAATGATCCATATCACTCTTTTTTGTGATCATAATTTCTATAGCTTATCTTTTGTAGGGTGTGGCTGTAGCACTACCTATCTATTTTGCAACACAGAGGTAAGAATTTCTTAAACCTCTTAACCAAAGTTTTGGCCAGAAACTTAAGGTGTTAACCAAGAACAAAAATCATTGGGCAATTTCTGATTTTGTGATTAAGTTCTTAACTTCTTATGCATTTTTATGTACTTCGACATTACTAAAACAACAAATTAGAAAACACTGGTGATGATGACATAGTTCCAGCATTATTAAGTTCTAGATACAACATAAACTCAACTAAGTAGATGGTAGGTAGTATGTTAATAATTAAAGGAAATAGATTGAGTGCACTCCATACCATAGTGGCCCAACTACATTGTTTTTTTTTTTTTGAATGGAAATAGTAGGCCCAACTACATTCTTTTGATAGGTAAAGATAAGAATTTATATAAATGAAGGCTGATTCCATATAAAACATTAACCTTTGAGATTGAGATAATAGTATGAACTGTACACAGTCTATACATCAAAAGACCATTCTATCCCAATCAAATTTGAAATGATGAAAAGCCATTGAAGTCCACTATACATTATCTATACAATATACCAACTCTATTACAGAGGGACTATTCAAATATTGAAAAGAGGGAAGCTGTACAGAAAACCTCCATACTTTCATGCTAGACAAAGGGTAAGTGGCATTGCCCATCTACCATTAAATCTGGTAGCTCTCTTTGAAGTCAATGAGAATGGAAAATCAAAATGGTTACAGGGTCAAACACCCCATTAGCTGCTTGATGAGCTGAATATGAGTTGTTGTCAGAAGTATATTTGCTCCTCTTACTCTGAGAAGTGCTCTGAGAAATCTTTGAATAAAGCTTATTGTTCTTGAAACCCTTGAACCCCACCTGACTTAACATCCATGATTCAGTAGCATTGGTTGTGAAACTTAACACACCAAAAGTTGATCAGACCAATCTTCTCTCACCTAATAGTAGTGTAGATTGTAGAATGAGATGTTTGACTGCTTCTCCATTCTCTATGCATACAAAACAAATATAAGACAAATGCTGTCAGTGGTGAGACAGTTGATGGTTAATCTACTAACAAAGTAGTCCATGAGAAGGACATTTTACATGGTATTCATCACAGTACATCTAATGCACAACATAGGATAAGAAAGAAGCACTTAAAGAGTTGAAAGGAATTGACCATGAAACTGTGTTTCTTTTCATGCTACCACCTTCTGTTTTTTTTTCTTGATCAGCAAAAGAGAACTTTATTTAAATTTAGGGTTATATTAAAATTTTACAGTTTGTGTATGGGATTAATGCTCCCACACTAGTACATATTTCTGTCCCACTTTACTTTGCAGCCCAAAACAATTGTTGCCTCAAAGCCCCTTGTTTGGCAAGATAATCAGCTATCCGATTTGCACTCCTAACTCATTTGAATTCAGCCTCTACCTCCTTTGCAACTTTTTCCACTTCCCTTATCACTTGTTTGAAAGTCCAAGGAGTACTTCTATTGTTTTTGGCCCAAGAGATGATCACCTTGGAATCCCCTTCAACCTCAATATGCCTCAGTCCTAGCTGCTTAGCTATCTTCAGCGCTTGTAGCAATGACATTAACTCAGCTCTTAGAGAGTTGCCAATGCCAATCGGTCCAGAGAACAAAGCTAATATTCTCCTTACAGAATTTCCGATTACTCCTCCAATACCTGACAGTCCCGGATTTCCAAGAGAGCTTCCATCAAAATTCAGTTTAATCCTGTTGCCTTCTGGAGGTTTCTATTCCATCCTTACTTTCTCTTTCACTCTTGAGAATTGTGCTACTTTTGTCCAAGATCTTAGAATGTCTGTGACTGAGAAGTCTTGGAAGATATGCAAAGATTTTACCCAATGAGCTACTTTAACTTTTATGGTGTCCATCACCTCCTCCACTGTTCTACTCTTCCCCAAGAATATTCTGTTATTTATTTCTTCCCAAATCACCCAACAATTGTCTGCCTTTGTAGCTTTCCACATAACCTTCCCTCTTTTCTTTGGTTGGCTCAAGAAGTCTCGGTTGAAGAGTCCTGCCACATCTTGAGGGGAAGCCCACCTGCAACCAAAGAGAGTACAAACCACCTTCTGTTATCTTCCTTGTCTTCATATAGCTCAGTCCTCTCCTAGGTTAGTGTAGTGACAGAAACCAAAAGAAACAAAAAGACAAGAGTGCAAACAGAGAATACAAGATTTAACATGGTTTGGCAGTTTGTGCCTACTTCCATGGAAGCTCCATGCTGAATCCACTGTTCTCAATCAACTGAATAGAGCCCTAATTAACAAACTACCTTTTTTTATCATTAGATTATGTCTCTCAAGGTTTTGTTGTCTATGTGCAACTGAGAATAAACAAGGTAAATAAAATGCCAAAAATTGTATGGACAACATATGGGCGGATTTCACATACCATTTGGGCCTACACCCCAATGCCTTTTTTGTTGCAACAGGTGGATATTGTGCCTCCGCACATAATGTGTGTATTGAATGAAGGAGAGTTTGGATCACTGTCAGCTTCACAGAACACTTCCCATTGCTGTTGTTTGTGCTTGTAACTCATTCCTTTAAAACAAGAACTTTTCATTAGTTAAAGATGTGATCAATACGTGCTGGATTTGATAAAAAAATCAATACGTGCTGGATTTCCCAATCATTAAGCCCTTTTAGAGGATGCAGGGAGGAGAAAAAAATCAACAAACCAGCTACTTTATCCATAATTTTTGTTGCCTAGGCCCCTTTTTAGGTCACTATCCTGCCAACATCTGGGTAGGAAGAGTTGAGAAGCCTACTGATGTGGGACGTAAAGGAAAAAATGTCACTAGGATACATGATCGGTAAAGAAGGGGTTAAGGATATGAATTACGAAAAAAGAAATTCAGATATGAGAATAAAGAAAAGAAATCGAATAACTTTCTTCTCCAGAAATAAGAAAAGTAGAAGAGATTATAATAAAAAGGAAGAGAGTAAAGAAAACACTTTTACCCACAGGTAAATCTCAAAGAAATATTTCTGTTCCATTAACTCTCTAATTGACTTACAATGACTCGGTTTATAGAATCACTGTAGGGGCTGAGGTCTCTCTTTATAGACTCCAATCTCAACTAGAAGACTAACCAAAAACAACTTTTATTTACCTTGGACCTAAGATGAACTCATAATGGTGCTTCAATATAGGGGTGCTCATAAAAAACCGAAAAACTGAACCAAACCGATCAGTTTGGTTCTGGTTCAGTATTTTTGAAAAACTGAAAGATGGTTTCAGTTCAGTTTTTTGGTTAACCTAGAAAAAACCGGCAGCTATCCAAACCAACTGGTATATATTTTTAATATATATATTATATTATTTATTATTTATAATATACTATATACAACATTATATATTTATTTATAATATATATTGTAAAAATAAAAAACCAAAAGCCAAAGAACCGAACCAGTCAAAAACCAAAATCGGTCTACCGGTTAATAGGTGGTATCAGTTTGGGGAATTGCAAAAGCCGGTGGTATTGGTTCGGTTTGAAAAAAGAACTCATGGTTCGGTGAGCACCCCTACTTAATATAGATCATAACTCCTAGAACAACTATAAATTCCTCCTACTAATTCTGCTAAATCTAAACAAATAAGAAGCAACTCTGAAATAGACCCCAAAATAAAAAATGCTTAAATTCCATCATTGATTGATATCCTACCAATAAAGTGGCAATAACTTCACTAGTTCATATTGGATTTATAAGATCTTGATCTTCTTGAATAGCTACTAACTAAAAAGTAAAAACTTAAGTGACACCAAAATCATGTCAAATAGGCAAGTTGTGACTTGTGAAGCTTGGGATGTAAGAAATTTGATGAGCCTATAACTTCAACTTTTTGAAATTCCAAAAATATCTTAATGGAACACTTTAATGATTTAACCTTTCAGGACAATTAACCCTGTTACTACAACCCCAAAAATCTAGAAAATAACTACACAAGAAATTAAGATTCACTAATATTAGAATTTTCCAAAAATTATGAAATTGCCACTGGTGCAAGAATCTGTAACAGCTGCATCACTTACCAATTCAGAGACAAGATTACCCTTGTTCCATTACCAATCCCAATCTCCGTGCTCCTCAAGAGTCCTCTCTATGCTTCATGACATCTTTCTACATCCCCAGGCCTCAAGTAATATTAACAAAATTTCTGCCCCTTCCAGAGGAATGTCTATATTTTAGCTTAACTACCTTTCTCCATGAACTGCTCTATTACCCTCAAATTCTTCGTAACCATTTCCTAAAGAGAGCTTTGTTCATCAAATAAATAGGCCTTTTACCTAAACATCCAAGCCTTTTTTTGTAAATACAAAGTATAAATCCCCAAGACTTCTGTGATACATATACATAACCAAGCAGAATTTTGAAGTTTTATCTCATCCATTTTCAAAGAAAGTACCTTTGGAGTTTATCAAGCTTCACTGTTGCAAAAGCTATGATATAGAATGTAGTTCTTGAAGCTGATCTGAGATAAGACAACAAATAGAGAAAGAAAAAGAAAAGACAAGGGGAGTGGAAGAGAATAAGATATCCTTAGGCTTAATTGAAGTCCCAACGACCCCAACATGTACGTGGAGGTTAAACAAAGCTGTCTTGATAAAGGTACCCTTCTCCCATTACTGAGGTACCCACTCATCCAAAAATGCAACATTTTTAACTGCTAGATCCCATCCTAATTCAATGATGACTTATAATAGTGTAACTTGCTCCAAGAAGGAGCTATTAATGAGGATGGGTGGCAGTTCACCCTGTAATCAAGGCAACATCCTATCTCCCCTGCATCTTATGTGACTTTTACTAAACCTATTTTAAATACCTGAAGAAGAACCTGTGACATCTTGGATACCCCAAGAAGCACCATGTACATTATTTCTTAAAAGATCTTCAGAAATCTATGTTGCAAAGTTAACGTGCATATATGTATATATACCTTTGGAATTGCATCTGGTATATCTAAATGTACCTTGTTGTCATGTTACAGCAAATGGCAGGCATTCAAACTGGCAACACTATCTGGCTTTGCTGAACCACTTGGGGTGGTTATTGTAGGTATGCCAATTGGTTTTTAGTGCATGCATGTGCTTTTATGTACTTAAGAAATTTCTTAGTGATTCTTTTTTGTTTGAAAAAGCATGCTACTACTTGAATAAAATAAAATGTTACCTTGTAACTTTTTCCAAGAGCCTTGATTCATGGGGAAGGTCTTAGCTGAAAAGCACTTGTCATGTATTGAAATTTCAAACTAAGCACTTATTTGTGGGCATTCTTTTGAAGTTTCAAACTTTGAATTACTAATATCACTTGTTCTAGCTCCAGTATAGTAATTTATGATTTTTTTAGAGACTATGTAGCATTGTAAATATATACTGTATATTCCTACTATCACCGATAAAATCATTACCTGATCAAAGAAAAAAAAACTCCATTAAAATTGAGGGGGGGGGTATAGGTCTGACATAGATTAGGTTAGTGAATAGTGAACATTTCATGGAGGTTCCCTATCTGATGAATGTTAAGAAGTTGCACACAGGTCATTCACATATATTTTTTCCCCTTTGTGCAGCATACCTATTCCCAAGCAGTCTTAGTCCTGAAATTCTGGAGGGCTTGCTTGGAGCAGGTTTGAGATGCAATCTGAGTCTTCTTTTTCAAGTTACAACCAAAATTATGTCTATTGCTTTGACATTGTTTTTCCATATTTATTTTCCATGCAGTTGGTGGAGTGATGGCTTTTCTCACCTTGCATGAGATGTTGCCATTGGCATTTGAGTATGCAGGACATAAACAAGCTGTCAAAGCCGTTTTCTTTGGAATGGCTTTCATGTCTGCAAGGTACTCCGGTTCATAACAAAGAGAAAACTATTGAAATGCTTCAGTTCAATGTCAAGACTATAAATGAAAACGGCTAAAATATCACGGGTTCTATAAACTTCCTTCCACATGACGAAGGGCCTTTGGGGAATAGTTGCAATGCCAGTGATCAGGAACATAGTTTCTAATAGTCCTGATAAACATTGTTATTGTTGTTTCATAAGGGACATCAAGTAATGTTTTCAGTTTAGCTTTGATTGAAAGAAATTGAAATTATTAAGTGAAAAGTCTAATTTGACTGAAATTTTTGTTGATTTAAGATTGTCAATGAAAAACATAAACGATAAATATATAATACTGAAAAAACCTTGTGTTGTTATATGATAATATAGAAAGGTGACGATCCAAAAAGATATATTATGCATATATGAAATAAATACATAGTTCTTAAATCTTAATGCATGTTTAATTAGACCAAAGTTTCAGTTAATCCTGTCATGTGGCCAGAATTAAACCATGAAAATGATTTTTCCCCTGAAGAAAATCTGTTTTTAATTTATACAGGAACACCACATTTTTTTGTTTTATTTTATAACAGGAAATAACTAAAAACTAAAAACATGCAGTTCTTATTCATTGTTACTGTAACGATTTTTTTCTTTAGTTATTGTTTTCTGCAAGATGCTGATCTTGCCAAACTCTTTAAAGACCAGGAGCTGGGATCCAGAGTATCATACCTGACAGATCATCTAAAATTTGAAGCTTGCAAGCTAAGAATTTAGGTTTCTTATGGAAATATGCTTCAGTAAACACATATGACAACCCGCAGTTTTGCATTCTGCAGACTAGCATGTTTTCCTAGGGTTGCAGTCCTTTTCTACCGGTGGCATAGGGTGCCAGGTGATCGCATTTGGTACTTTGCCCACACAAAGCAGTTCTTTTATTACGATCAAATGGATTAATGGAGATAAAGAAAGAATCAAACTGTATAGATTTTAGATACATTACTAGGTCCTATTTGGTTCATCTTCTTAGTAGTGCGAGTTCCTATGTTCTGATTGTTCTCCTACTTGAAGTATTTTATTTCTTACAAGTTCTCTTACTGTTTTCACAGCTTATATTTTCTTGAAATGAGCTTACCTAAGGAGATGAGCTTATAGCTGTGAACTTGTTGACAAGGACTGAAGAACCTCTATATTCCAAGACAACCAACCTAAGCCCTTGACATGCCCACCACTGCTTACTTGTTTTAGCGCAAATCACCATCAACTTTTTCTGAAGGCAGATATCATCATCGCTCATCGATAGAATGGGATGTACATATACTAAAAAAGGGGAAAGAAGAAAAAAAGGAAAGCAAAAAAGAGGTGCAGCTGTTATATTCTTCAAAAATCTGGTGCTAATTCTTTATGACTGCCTATTCAAAATGTTATTCACATCATTCTCTTAATAAAGCCACTAGTGAGAAGTGTTTTTCCTTTAATATGGAATCTCAATATTCAATGATGGTGGTGGTTATTGTTGGAACAGCTTCGGACCCATCTGTACTGTCTTGAGAAAATGCTGGGTTGTCCAGCAAAAAGTATTAGCACTTGGGAGAGAGCTCGTTTGAATCATGGAAGAGAGGGTGGAGAAGATGCTGTCTTTTGCAATTCGAGTTGTTACATTTTAGAAGGGGAGAAAAGGACCTTAGGTTGTTGTATGCATGGTTCACTTTCTAATGTAAATCTAGGCTGAAGACACCATTGGTAAAGTTAAAAATGAAGGACCGAAACTTGTTGATCGAGGAATTGGGCATTTGAGTGGTTCCAATTCTCTCATCATAACAAGAACCTGTTATATCTTCACTTATTTGAAAGGTATAGGATTCTGCACAACAAACACTTCTGAGAGGTTTTGTAGAAAATAATGTGGTCAGTTGGATAAGAATGGTTCAAGCGCCTCTGTCAAAAAGTAAAGGGAGAAAAAAAGAAGAATCTGTTCTAGTAAGACTCTAAAATCAGATTTTGGACCTAGACGTTCACAAGATTATCAAGTTGCTACAAGGAATGATGACGCTCTTCTAATAAAGCTAGTGGATACTGTGGAAAGCTTTCATCCTGCCTCTTCTACATGAACTCTTTTACACAGGGAACTTCGAGAAAATTTGAGAAAAGCTTGGCTGTTTTGAACCAAATTCGGATTCAGTCCTCCTAGTACCGTCCTCACACCATTCTTACAACTACTTGCAGCTGTGCATTGGGAATGTCTCCCCATGAATAAAAATATATAAATACAGAACTGTTTCCGATGAATGGCTCCAAAAGGCTGTGAACACGGTGTGAGGACTGAATCCATACTCTTTTTGAGTTCGGCTTCTATCAGGGCAAGTCGGTGCTTGCACCCTTCCAGCAGCCCCTTGCAATCTTGCATCGGGAATATCTCCTATGAAATAAATCACGTAACTACAGAGATATTCCCAACGCAAGGATGTAAAGGCTGTTGGAACGGGCTTTGCCCTGACTCAAGCTGGACTCGTTTTTTCCAAACAGCCAAGCCTTTCCCAGAAAACTTTGACTGTACATGTTCGACAGCCCAGCCTGGGCTGTCAACAGAGCTCTCCCTGCGTGATACGTTATTTCGCCCAGCAATGCATCCAGGCTCCAGCTGATACTGTTGCAAGGAGTCCACATGGACTAGTTGACAGCCCAGGCCGTTGAATTTAGACAGCCATTTTTTCCGGGCACGTAGGTGGGATGGTCTTTTGAGATAAGAGTTGTTGGTTTGTTTGCAAGGTTCAAAGTATCGACACGTATTGGCTGATACGTATCGTTCTGGGACCCCTTTGATATGCTTCTACAGTGGGTGTATCGGGGGTTGACCGGTTCAGGGGGTGGAGACCTAAACCAGCCCCCCTGAATCAGTTGTGAAAAAAAAGTATAAAAATGCAGTATCGGTTCACCTGATATGCCCCTATCGGCCCAAGGTCAAGCCCGATTTTTCCAACTCAAGTCCAGACCGCCCTGTAATTTGATGCATTCGGGATGGGCTTGGGCCTGGGCTAGGCTCGGGTTGGTCAATGAACCCATTCTAAAATTATACATATATAAATGTATTTATGCAAATATATATACATATATTTATGTATGTATGTAAATATGTATGCAAAATATCTATACAAAAGTTATATATACAAATATGTATGTATATATATGTAAATATGTATGCAACATTTACATATATACACATATATGTATAAATGTATATAATTGGGCCGGGTTCTGACTACCTAAGGGCTAGGCCCGAGGCAGGCCCAAAATATAAAAAAAGCCCGACTTATTGGGCCCGAGCCCAGCCCAAGGACCGAAAATCCAAGCCCATCCCGTATAAAATTCCGGGTTGGGCCAATTTGGGCTCGGGTTGGGCCCACCCAAGTTGCACCCCTGGTTTTTAAAACCGAACCAAACAACAAACCGGTCAGGGGTCTGGTTCCTGGGTCGAATGGTCCGACCATTCGCACCGAACGGACGACCCATTCTGACAAAAAATTTAAAAAATAAAAAATGACCAAAACCATTGGATGGTTCAAACGGTTTGACTGCTCGGGTCAATGATTTGCTGACCAAAGCAATGATTTTTAGCAAAATAACGGTTCTGAGGTAAAACAGACCTGACCGGTTTCCACTTTTCCTGTCCGGTTTTAAAAACCAAGGTTTGACATCTCTTTGGAGAAAAGAGTAAGGAGTATTTTACAAGCTACTACCTTTGTTGTATAGGGCTACAAGGATGGCAGAGACATTTAGACCGTCTAACTATTTTTCCTTTTCTACCTTTTATCTTGGTCATTGAATGGTCCACTGAAAATGAACTATGAAGTGCTGGTGATCTGGGAATTCTCAATCAGATTTCCTTCCCAATTCCTGGCAATTGGTCTCTCTTCCACTCCATTGTGTTCTGCATGACATGCACCATGGGAGATGACATCCACATCATCACATGACTGCAATTATATAGATGAAGAACATAGAAAAACTAGAAAAGTAGAATACATCAAGGAAATTCATTCATAATGAGGTGCATTGCTCCAATTGAGTACAACCCAAAATGCTACAATCATCAAGAACAGTGAAAAGAAAGAGACAATGAAAACCCAACTGCTGATGAAGAAGTTGGTGACCCTGAGCACCAAGAGATGAAGTTATTAAAACCAAACTGAAGAAGTTGCTCCATTTCAAAGCTTGCATTTATGAAGTGATGAAATTCCATGCATCTCTTTACTAGCAAGAGGAGTTATCCCATAATTAATTTGTTGGGCCATCACTGAATGAAGGTTTGGTTTCGATCCCATAAATTTAGCATGCCTTCTATGGGAAATACAAGTGCAATAGCTTTGAATGCAGCTTCCAAACATGTCACACATGAAACATAGATCTCATAAACGATTCATGGTATTAAAGTTGTCTTGTCCTAACTTTTCTTCACTGGGAAAAAAAGTAAGCTTTTGATTGGATTCTTCAAAGTTAAATGAGAGATTGGTTATTGGTAGAGGGAGATAAAGACACCTACACTTAAAGCAAAAGAGGAGAAAAGTGTTTCTTCAACTAAAGAAGAAAGAAGGAAAATTTTCTTTTCAAACTTTATTGGGAAAAGGAACGAACCACTTGTTAGAGAACCAATCTAACCACAGGTAAATCCAATGTGCTCCTTCAAAGTTATCTAAAGTGACCCCAACAGAATATATGGAAGAGAAAATGAAATGGGGGAAGTTTGTGAACAATCCTTCATTGATAATTATGGCTGCATTGAAAAAAAGATATCATGAGAATTTTTCAAGATATCTTAAATACTTACAATGTTAATCCATATAGCGCTTGATGAGACTCTTCACAAAAATAGCTTATTTCATATAGCTATCTATCATCCAGTTCAAATGGTGTTTGTATCATTGGTTCATAGTAGGGAAATGATGGGGAGGAATGTTGGTCCTTAGCCCAAAATGAAGCAATTATTATGAGGGAGAAGTCCACTACAGTCCATTGCAGAATTCTGAAATTACAGCTTCCCATAGTCTATTAGTAGCCCTCTCATAAACCGCATCCTATCTGTGGGTTTGACATCAATCCACGGTCAGGATTCATCTCACCTGTAGGCTGTATGGTGGGGCTAAGAATTCTGAGGTGGGCTGAACAGTCATTCTCCCATCATTATCATGCTAACCATCAAATCAGTTACTTGATTTTGAAGTTGTTAGGGCAATCAGCTCAACTTCTTGATGTGATTCTATTCTGGGGTTCAAGCAAAAGGTCTTCAGTAAGATGTTATGGGTATAATGGCTTAAGGAATTCCCATATTCTGTCAGAATTGGGCCTGAACTGGTACATCCTCAACCCAAGCCCATAAAAGTGTGACAACTTGAAGCATCTTCAAAAGGGAGGACTGATGAGCCATTAGTGGCTTATCTTTGTAATTATTATGTATGGACTGTAGTAGCGTTTGATAATCACCTCAAAAGCATAGAGATTCGTCAATTATATGTGTTGGGAGTGGGGTTTGCTACTGTGACCTTTAGACGACAAGGAAATAAATTAGGGCCCATTTCCTTGCCCTATTTGATTGCAATCTTAAGACAATATCCTTTGTGAGTGTGAGTCAAAAACTGCATAATTATACTTACAGAGTTACAGGGGTGTTTGATATGTGGTCCTGAAACCATGAAAACCCTTGTTTTTCCAACAGTATGAATCTAGTATTCTCAATCAGGCAACAGTTTTCTCTGAGCTTTCCATTCTTTTGTTATAATTTCTTTCTACTTTTTTACCATTTTTTTCCAATTTACACACCAAATTGGAACCATTCAATTGAAATCTAAATGCTATTTTTGTGCATAGTTGTTCATATGCAATCAATTTGGCCACATGGTTTAGAAAAGTGAAATGCCATTTTCAACAACAGAAAACAAGAAGTTGGCAGAATACTCTTCCATGGGTTTTTGTGGTTCAAAACCATGTTTCTTCTATTTCTGAAAAGTAGGTCCCGATTTTTTTTTTATTTATTAACCAAACCCATGAGCCAAACACCACCTTTAGTGGTCAGTCTTCCTTCATAGATATTTAATTGAGGGTGTCATTGACTAGCATTTTCTTGTTATTGTGAGATATGAGTAGGATGAGAAAGACTTGGATAAATTTCTTTTATTCTTCCATTCTTCTGTTTACCTGCAGTTAAATCTTTCTACTGCATCGTGCTGATTGTTAGAAGAAACACTTTTTTTTTTCTCTATCAGTACAAGTGGGGAGTGGACAGAAAGATAGGAACATGGATCTCTTGCTGAAGCTTCAGCAGAAAAACATGGTGCAGGAATATCTATGGGGCATTTGGGTCAATACACTTATAAACAATGTTTAAAAAAACAGTCAAAAACTATTGAACGGGTCAAATAGGTGGATGATTGACGCTCACATTAACAGGTTATTGATCAATTTAACAGTTTTTGACTAGAGATCGGATTTGGGGTAAAATAGAATCGGTTGCCTGAACGGTTTTCAGACCGAACGGTTCAACCGTCTGAGTCAAGGGTCAAAAACATTGCCTATAAATGTTTGATTACCAATTGATTTTCTGCTAAAGCTTCAACAGGAAATCCATACTTGAGAGAAAAGAATTCCGCTGTGTTTGCAGAATTGGGGTATCCTTTTTATATAGCAAATATGCATTAGCTGTTTAATGCTTTTTTAATCATTTATTTAAAAATAGGCTAATCCTTATTCATAAAAAATGAACAGACAAACGAGAAAATAAATAAATAAACAAATAAAACTTTTAATATGTGACAGACAAGATCAAGGGTCTTTCCATCTTCCATCTCTAGTGTGAGATATTTAATATATAGAACTATTTCAAGGAAAAGAAAAACCATTTCTCTGGAGGAGATAAACTGATGACCTCTTAGATGTTCTCACTTTACCCCATTATTTAGTCCGTGTTTTCATTTATTTTTTCGAGAAGAGGTAAGGTATATTCAGAAAAAGGAGAATGAAAGAATTTACAACCCTGGCTCAAAACGTGAGAGAGACACGGAGCTAGAAAACACAGACTAAATAAGAGAAGAGGTAAGGTATATTCATAGGGGTAACTTTCTCTTTTAAAACAAATCACTTTTCCAGTTTTTAATTAGGATTGTACCTTGTTTATCAAAAGGTGACGTGCCCTAATCCTATTGTAACTCTATCCATGCATTATATCTAGACTGTCTCTGTTTTGTAATTTGATCACTAGCTATAACCTACATTGACTTTCTCCACTATTTTCTCAGTTTCTTAACCCTTTTTCTCGCTATATTTGGAAGCCTCAGACCAAGGTTCAAAGTATTGACACATATCGATCTGTATTGGCCGATACGTATCGTATTGGGAGTAGAGGAATCTTAAACCGCCCCCTGACCGGTTTTAAAAAAAATAAAAATAAAATAAAAAATATCAATACTGCCCGATATGCCTCTACCAGTGTATCGGGCATATTGATATTTAGAACCTTGCCCCAGACCCACCCTAAACCCCTAACCCTACCTAATGAAAGCTGGATTCAATCTTTTACCAATGAGGCAATGATCATCTACCTATTTTGTTTGGGACCCATTATCTGCACGATTAAGTGTTTGAATCATCCAGAGACCTTATACTAGTTTCATCCATAATTAGACAACCCAATTTATCTAGGATAATGGGACTATGCACCAATGTAAACATCTTGAAAACCTTCATGTTGGTGTTTTTTAACAGGCCTTTTTGCTAAGAAAGTTGATGGAATAGACAAAATTGGTGATGTTTATAGAAATAATGCAAAACTTGTGAGTGAGGGAAGAAGTCTTTTTCGAACAAAAATTGAGCCTATAAAAAGAGAAAAAGTGCTTTATGGCAGCAAGGATCAAAGCTTTTCCAAAGAAGCAAGGAAGAAATCTCAGGAGATCAAAAAAGAAGCAACCTCAGCAGTGAAGTGATCTCTACAACTACCAAGAGGAACGACTAGGTAGGATGACAGTTGGTTGTCTCAGATCAGATATAGAGGTCGCTGCCAAGGCTAGAAAGAAAGCTGATCAAATCACAAGTCAAGATTGAGGCCTTGAAGCGAGCCGACAGCAAGATCAAATCCAAATGTTGAGAGGGGATCGATTTCACACCCTAAATTCCCAACCTTGTAATTGGTCTCACTTGTGACTCCTCTTCTGTTTCTCCATCGTCTTCAAACAAAAATAACCAAAGCTTTTGGCTAGCTCTAAATTTAGAGGTTGTAATGTAGTAAAAGCTGGCTACAGAGAAAATGAAAACAAAAAGGAGAAAGACCAAACAGTATGCGTTTTTGAGGACTGTCACACAAAATCCATCAATGTCAAATTGCCCATGTTGTTGCTAATGTCATTATCAACTCCACTACCAGGATTGACCACCTCTCTCTTTCTCTCTCTCTCTCTGTTGCTCATTTTTTCTCTTTCCAACTGTAAAATGACCTAGTTAGTGATGACATCAATTGCTTTCATTAATGGAATTAGAGGTATATAATTCATGCTAACACATGCATGGATGTTAATAGTATCAATTGTTTATTGCTAAAACTGAAAGATCTATGCAACAGATCTTTCATCTTTCTCTTCATAACTCTCTCTCTCTCTCTCTCTCTCTCTGGAAGGCCAATAATTTTGTCAAAAAATTGATTCCCCCCTTCTCATGGATTTATGGGCACTGTTTTCTAAGCACAACTGATTTTGAAATTCAACTAACTTTGCTTTTTCCCCCATGAAGTATAGAGTTCCATTATTTCTCCCCTAAAATAGGTCTTCTTATGCCATTAAGAACAGTGTTGACATGTTCTTCTTTGAGTCTGTTTGTGCTGTCCACAGTGAACAGATCTTTTTTAGGAACATCCATTATTGAGGCATCATGAGGCTCCAAATTTTTGCTAGGATCCATCCAGTTTGTTTTAACTCTGAGCACACATACACACAGACTGCTAGTTCGGCTCTGCTGGTCTGGAGTCCTTTCATAGAAAATATGTATAATGTATTTAGAAGATCAAGACCCATCACTGGATTGGTCCAACCAAAGAGACCCTACCCCCCAAAAAATTTAACATGCCTGGATATCTTTAAACCATCAGACTAATTAGATTCACACATCATTTTCAGAGCTTTCAAAGAATTTAAATCCTACCTTTTGACCACCATCTCCTAACATCTGCTTTAATCTGGATTGGAGAACACTTGTTCCACACAAGATTAGGTTTTCAGCTGATTTGGATCCAATTAATCTTCAAAAGTAGGACCCATTTGAATGATGGCCCTGATCTGATATGATGCGGATGTATAGAGAGAGAGAGAGAGAGAGGGTCATGGGCCCCAGATCGGTTTCCCAGGCCCAAACTTTTGACATTATCATGATACCCTTCATTATTATGATACCCTCCAGCGCAACCCTCTTCCCTTTTAATGACAAAACTTCATGAGTAGAGGGAGTGTCATCGTCATCTATGTGATGTGGTTTGCTGCCACCTCAGATGCCTTTTTGGCTTACTGCTATCATGTAATAATAGGCCCATACAGAAGACATGTTCAACTTTGTTTTCGTCTTTTAGTGGTGAAAGCTGAAAGCTTCCAACCAACCAAAGAGTTGCACAAACTCGTTTATATGGTGGAATGGATTTCATGGTCTGCCATAATGGGCTTAATTACCAGGCTAGTGCCCATAAACAAAAAGCCCATGAGCTATAAAAAAAGTATTGGGATTATTGGATTGTGGGGGGGGGGGGGGGGGGGGTGCATGGATGACACAAAAGGGGCGTCAAATCCAATGGCAAAGTATCATAAATCAAGTCAGATGACCGTCAGTGATTTGATCTGTTACCAGTTGTAGGGTTTTTAGGATATTCTGATGTCAAACCCACGAAATCTCTTATCAGAGTCAGACCCTTCTGATTGATGGGGCTGGTGCTTTCATGGAACACAGCTGACTGCACACATTGATGATCGATCAAGGGCAATCCACAAACAAACAGTTCCATTATTCTCCTTCCCCTAAAAAGGTCCTACTTAACAAACAAGGTCTCTACCCTCTCTACTCTATACTCTCTAAGTAGCCAGCTGCTCTGTCAGTCTCCTCTATCTATGAGGCTGACTGACGATTCTGTGCATGTGTAGAGAGACTAGAGAGAGCATAGCTAGGCATTCTCCTAGATGCCTTCCATCCATCCATCCTTCCATCCTTTTGGTTGTATGTGTATAAGGGGTACGGTCACAGGATGGTTTTGACTGTTAGGGCATCAGAGCCAAGGCAAAATGCAGATAATAATGGATGGGCTTTATTCTATTTGTCGTCTGGAGACTCCAATAACAAACCCCAAGAGAAGCAAAGTGGATGGTTCAGTCCGGATTATAAGGAAGCCTCAGTGCACGATCTTAGCAAAGCTGCTTCTCTAATTTATTTCCCTTCAGGCCAGCTTCAGTGAGAGAGAGAGAGAGAGAGAGAGAGAGGGAAAACCAACCAACAAACAAACAAAATTAAATTTTAAAAGTATCAGGCTATCAGCTCAGCTACGTCTCTTTTATGTCAGTGTTCCTTCCATTTCCTTTCCTGCTTCGCTGCTTCCTTCTCTTCCTCTTTTTTAACTAACCTCAGTTATAACTCACTGTGTGGAAAGCCAGAAGGGTGAAAGGCTCATCAATGTCCATAAATGCATTAATGTTTGTTCATCTTTCTTCCTTCCTTTCTTTCCCAAGATGACATTGTTTACACTGTTATAACTTGTCTTTCTGTGGGTATGGAATTGGAGGCCTTTAAATCACAGAAAAACGAGATTAATTAGAACCCCATAATCCCATGATATACATGGGATTCCTAGCATAGCACTCAGCACTGATCAGCAGTATGGTTCTTGAGTACGTATAGAGAAATCAATTAATGACGACCCCGTACTGATACAGCAAATTAAAGGTCATGTTTTCTATGGAATCCACTATTCACATGGTAAATTTTCACTAGCCTTTTCTATTCGATTCTATGACACTATATTGGGTTTGATTTGTATTCTGACTTGGCTAGCATGAGGGTCATGAAAATGTTCATATTTTATGGTCCAACCAGCTGGGACGCAGAGTTGGGATTTCATTTTTTCTTGGGAGGGGGCCAAAAGCTAATAAACATAGAGCTTGGGGGGGGGGGGTCCAAAAGTTAACAAGCATGGATGGGGCGAAGGTATATGTGGGCACTCCAGATCTCTTACCCACAAACTTTTTCCACATCCCTGCACACAAGTTAACAAGCATGGATGGGGCGAGGTATTCCCAATGAACACATGTAATGTCCTGTGGGTAGTGATTTGAGAATAGTTGTGGGAGGGAGAGAGAGAAGAGGGGCCGGGGGATAGACTAAAATTTTGAGATGATCATTTTGACCCTGAGGCCAAGGCAAGTATTGGCAATGGCATCATCTAGTAAATATGAACCACAATACCATTTTAAAGTTAGAGTGGCCATTTTCTGTGTGTAATGTGTTCCTCTCCCCATTCTATATTAATAGGCAACTTTAAGCCCCAAAACCTTTTGTCTTTGTGGCTAGAGTAAATTCATCTTCCTAGGCAAATTTCATATCAAAATATAAAGCCTTTAATATAGCCAATAACTGTTTATGGAAAACAATAAAGGTAGATGCAGACTAAAGAATTGAACAAAAAGACCAATCCAAAGGGTCATTTACTTGGTGGACAACTCTTTTTGTTCATAGTTTTTAAAACGGGACCGAACAAGGAACCGTTTAAGGGTCCGGTTCCTGGGTTGAACGGTCTGATTGTTCGGTCTGAACGGATAGCCTGTTCTGACAAAAAAAGAAATTTAAAAAATGGCCAAAAACTATTCTTAGGTCGAACGGTTCGACAGTCTGACCACCCGGGTCAATGGTTCGCTAACCAAATCAACGGTTTTTGGCCAAAAAGAGATTTTAAGGTTAAACGGAATTAGTTAGGTGACCGGTTCCTAGTTTTTCCGATCCAACCATCCGGTCTGGTCTGATTTTGAAAACATTGGTTCACATCGTGCGTCTACATGGTAGAAACTGGGCTATTGAACTGAAACTTTTTCTTCAAGCAGTAATTGTATTAGTTTATACTTGTGCTTTTCTAAAATTTCAATAACTATCTATCATTCTATGTGTAATGATTCAAAATAAAAAAAAGGGTCGTTTACAAAAACACTCCCTATAGTTTCATAGATCTACTTAAACCTACCCTATAGTTTTTATTTTACTAAAAACACCTCTATAGCTTGCAACTTATTTACTGAATCTACCTTTTACTACGAAGTGTTTGTTTTGCTATCTGAAAATGGTAATACGATCACCTAACCTGAGTGGAAAATGTTCAAGGGCATGGGCCATGATTGTTATTTCAAAAATACCCATAACACTTCATATGGAAAACAAAATTGACCAAATAGAATCAAACATAGTGGTTACTCGTGTCTTAGTAGGAGCAAAAGTGATATTTTCATTTTTTTTATTTTCTTTTGACTAAATTTATTCAAATGGACATTAGGGTCAAAACTATTATTTCCACAGTCATCTAATGGAAGATTGATTAAGTAAATCAATTGCAAATTATAGAGGGTGTTTCAGTAAAACGCAAACTATAGGGTAAATTTTAGTAATTCCATAAAATTATAGGGAGTGTACGTTTTAGTAAATGACCCAAAAAAAAAAAATAAACAGACTTCCCAAAACTGTTGATGGAACCCTACCCAGCCCATGATTCCTTTTACAATTTCTTCTGTTGAGAATTTGAGATGAGTGCCTTCAAACAACTTTAGAATTGTGCTCAGTCCATACCCCTATTGCTCAGCTTCCCAACTGCCCAATAAACACCACCTCTGATGAAATACGGGTGATCTGCTGTGCTTCTACAATCTTGTTGCATAGATCAACAGAATTCAGGTTGAGAATTCCCATGTCTAAAGCAGCTAAATTTGTCCTTGCTTAAGCACTTTCCAAATGTATGTGGCCATCCAGACCATAAAAGCAATTTTTGAGGGTACCTTGAGGTCGAAATCTCAGGATGAAGTAAATCAACCTTTGCTAGTAGTGTATGAAGTTTCCCAAAAAAAGGATCAGATTCTAAAAAGCTCTGATGGTTCCCTTACCCAAATTCTTCATGGAACTTCAATAGTAAGCTAGCTATCCATCTCCTCAAATTCCTATGGTGTAGGTTCCTTCCAGACCTAGCTAGACTGCCATATTGTTCCTCCTGAACCTGTGGGCTGTTAATCTGAAACTTGACCAATGAATGAAAAGCCTTTGGCAAGAATAAGTGGAGTCCTTGTGAAGTACCAACCCAACTACAGCACATGTGCAAGATTCTTGGGCTGATTGATTTCTTCTTTAAGTGACTAGTGTCTGTGGTACATAGATAGTAATTTTACATTTTGCCACGTGTCATCCCAAAAAGCTAATAAGGATATATTCTAGAACTACATGAGACATATATACATTGGTGGTTGCATTCCTAATTCGTATACTTTTTATGTTATTAAGGAGGATATTCATCCAATATGTAGTGGACAAAAGAAGTATGGATTTATTACATTCATTCATCACTGATCCAAAATTTTCTTGGAAAAAACAAAATGACCACAAATCAATAGTGAATAAATAGCATATTCAGTTAACATAGTCAATGTTATAGTTGATATAACAACATATTTTCTATTGTGATTTATGGGTTTTCTTCTCATGTGGAGGAATATAATATTATCCAAACTGTTAATTTCATGCCGATAAACCTTTTTGTTCATCCCATCTTTATAGTGTCCTTGTCGGCATCAGTTTGATACCTGGTTCTATGTAAGTTCTCCACTGAATAATAGGCCCCAAATGTTCTTTCTTTCTTTTCTAAAGATAAACCAGAGATTGGAAAAGTGGCACTTTTTGTCATATGGTAAATGACTAGCTACCAGGCTCAAAGTTGACATAAGAAAAGAGAATTACATGGAGAAAGGGGGGAAAATAGAGAGAAATTAATAATAATGATATTGAACTAATGGGTGGGAAAAACTGTCCTAGAAATCAGGATACAACTGATTGCTCGATTCTGCATTTTGCAATATAATTTGTCAACTTTACAGAATAACACTAAAATAGTTGCCTTAAACAATGGTCCAGACTTGAAAGAGTGTGAAATCTTTTATCTAAGCATCAACCCTACTCTCTCTCTCTCTAAAATATACACACGTACACATGCACACTGCATTATTAAGAGAATCAACAATTCTTCTTTCCTCATGGTGGATGATGTATGTCAGAGGTGGACCCAGAAAATTTTCCTTGGGGGACCAGTGAGCAGAAACATACAAAGCCTTGATGGAGCCTACCTTATATGTCATAAGCTCTGTGGGCAGTTTTTCAAAAATTCATAGCCACACTTGGCCCCGTTCCACTTTCCAGGGTGATGCCAACTTGATTCTTTAGCTGTGTCATTTTTATTTTTCTAACTTATTGACAGAGAGTAATTGGATAATCAAATAAAAGCATGACTAAGCCAGAAATTTAACTTGGATAATCTTTTTTTTTTTCAACTTACATTTTTGCATCATTCTTAGTATTTTGAATCAAATAGGTGTTCTATTAATTTGCTTAACCATTAATTATAATCACCATGTCTGCACTTATTTACAGTTTTATTGCTCCTAAATTGAAGCATTGTAACTAAATATATTAAGAAAAATATCATACAAACACCAATGATCTTACCTTTTCTTTCTAATGGAGGAAGAGGGATTGGAGGGTTTGAATGTAAAAAATAAAAATGCGTGAGAGAGAGAGAGAGAGAGATTAAGGGTCATCTAAGCAAGTATTGAGCTCTCTATTTCTCTTAATTAACTTAATATCAATTCTAAGAGAGAGGCTAGTTGGTAGATTTTATCTTTATCTTTTTAGTAGTAAGTTTTAAAGAAATAGTATTAGTGTTTTTTTCTTTTTGGTAGGTAAGCACTAGTGGATTAGTAGACTGTTTAATTTTACACCAATTATTGTTAGTAGATTGTTGACAGTTTCCCTTTATAATTTTGTAATTAGTAATCCTAAATACTAAGAGGGCATTCATGCATGTGGTTCTTCTAAGTTGAAGACAAAAGTATTGCAACACCCTTGCCCCTGGATCCTATCCTGATTAATTAGAAAATGGTTTTGAGTTGCAAATGAGCTTAATGCAACTTTAAGTTTGCTTTTTTATTTCATTAATTCCTCATGGTGATCGATGCTGATGTAATTCTTGAAGTGAATGTTTTAAATTTTTAACACAGAAAGTGTAATTAATTGGATAACCAATAACCACAAATCTATTGCAGAATGCAGATAAGGTCAGTACAAATTTATGTATGAAATGATGTTGATGTCTTGGGGAAAATTATTACTTAGTGGCCCCTGATCATGTGGCAGAAAGGTTGTTTTCATTGTTTTCTCTTCATTTTCATCATCTTCTCCATCCTTTATTCTTGTTGTTGTCATCATCATCACTGAAACTTCTTTCTTTGGCTAGTGATTGGAGAAATGTTCAATTATACAATATGTTAGTATCTCATGTACATGGAGCCAATTTTGGTGAGTGCTTACTAGGTATGATAGTTTGGATTGCTTGTGCCATAACTCCATGTATTAAGGATTTGACTCGTGAAATGAAAACACAACAAACTTTTCTAACAAAAACCTTTCAAAAAAGGAAAAAAAAAGGGAAAAGTACGGGCAGGTTCAATGCAGATTTCTGATTTTCACTGCAAAGCTATAAACATTCAAAATGTCAATAATTCACATTCTATACAATAATGCCTGCCCATGAATTGACATCAATTCCGAGCTGGCACCTACCCCAACAGTACTTTGGGCCTACAAATTCTGACCCTGGGCTGAACCGTCATTCTCCCAAAAAAAAAAGGCTTATCTAACAAAAAAGAGCACTAATTTTATTTGAAACAGTTTTGTATCCATCGTATGCTTGTTTTACTATTTTATGTTCACTTATATTAAAGACTTAATGGAAAAGTTGTGAATGACCTTACATCTTGATTAACTACTTTTTTCTGTCAATCTATGTGGTAAACTCTTGTATCTCGTTGTTTATTGGATGGTTTTGAAAAATCCATATGATAAATCTGCTGAGAAACTTGCTTTGCAAATTGTATATTTCAAATCCATCTTCTTTTCCAGCCTTTACAAATTGTGAACATTAGGTATGCACCCATTCTTTATGTTGCATGATTTTCAAACCATCGTTGACCCAGATAGTAGGACTGTTTGGCCCAGAAACTATCTAGGTAATTTGTTCCGTTTCACCCCCGAATCATTTCTTTGCCAAAAATCATTTCAGCAACACGTTAACACAAGTGATCAAACTGTCATCTGTTCAGACCCGAGAGTCGAACCACTGACCCAAAAACAAACAGGGTCTAATTCTCAAATCAGGACATTGAGACTTAAACCTTGTATGCTTTGCCACAAGATTTAATCCTTTCAGAAAGATACCTCTGCACTTGTATCTTTGAGTTGGGTTGGTATATTTTCATCTTGAGTGTGTATAGTTTGTAAGGTTCCAATGGTAAGGTTTGTGTCTAGGGATGTCAGTTTTTCCCATTTCCCTGGGACCTGCCCTTTACAGGGCGGGCATGGGATGATTTCCCCCCTATGGCCATGGGGATGGAAAAATTTTCATCCCTATTAATAAGGATGGGTGGGGAATGTAAAAACACTCTCCACCTTACGATCCTTGTTTATATATGTATATTAATATTTTAAAAAATATAACTGAATATATTTAAATTTTTTAATATTTTTAAAAACAAAATGATTGATATCATAAAAAAATCACGGGGAATGAGAATACCAATGGGAATGGGGTTAAAAATGTTATGAAAAAGCAATTGACACCCATGAGTCATCTTGTATTGATCAGTATGCTAATTTTGACAAATCATAACTAATGTAATAGTTTAATCAAGACACTAAATCTTTCTTATTAACTTTTAGATTTATCATGCTTTTCCAACCAATCCCATAAATACTCTTTTACCTATTGATTTTTAGCATAAAAAGCAATGGCTATCTTCTTTGTCTAGAAGATTTATGAATCCCCCTTTTTTTTGTGGTAAAGGAAGACCTCCGAATCAAACAAGTGAGTAAATGGTCTAAATCCTAAAGGATTTCTTACTAACCCTTTATCGCATTCCTTAAGTAGAGAATCTTTTAATTTTCTATATATCACTTCTTTGACAAAAGTGCTCCAAGAATTTCTTTTAAAATTTTTTAAGTTCAACTTAGAATTGATATGACAGAAATAGAATTGGAGAAGACATGAAATAAGACTTGACGTATAAAGAGAGATCTGATCTACAGCCAGGAGTGCCCCATCCTCTATTATAAGTCTACCTACCAAAAGAAATCCTGATCTGTTTTCTCGATCATTTTTTTTTTAATTAATAAACTCCCAAACATGCCCCCCCCCATTTATGTTAATGAAAGACAACTACTTACGCTCGTTTGGAAAGAGTATAAATTAATGCAAATATATACAGTGCAAATACATGCAAAATATAAGGTTTTGCACTTTACAAATTTGTATTTGTATTCAGCATTAAGATTAAATTGAGAGTATATATACAAAAAAAAACAAGGGTGATTAAGAGGTTATCTGATGAATACTGTTTCAAAGGAACATAGTGATCAGTAAAAACTTGAGATAAATCCATTAGGTCGGCCCTGGATGAGGGGTAATTTAGTCACCTGAATGACATTACGACACATGGCATTACTAAACAACTAGACGAAACCCTAGCATTGAGTAAGCAAACCACCTCGATAGAGCGGCTAGCAGCGCCTCGTCCAGGGCCGACCTATAGTACCTTGGCCCGGCCGACCTAAAGTATCTCGGTGTAAGGAGAGACCTCCTCCGAGGACCGGACGAGCTGACTTGGGCACAAGTAACGACTTACGAGACATGCCCGTCGATTTACTCTTTAAGCCCGTTATCAAGACTAAATTCTCCGGGAGTAACAATGCTCGGTTGTTAAGCCCGCCTACCCGCATCGTCCGCCTCAGAGTTGATCGAACGGACCTTAGTCCTCTGCACATGTCACGTAACTGATAGAGAGATTCTCTCCGAACATAACGGGATTGGCTCTCCGGGAATTTTAGACCCGTTACGAGGGGCCTCTAGACCCTCACACCTATATAAAGGCATCATTCTCCTAAGTGAAGGTACGCACAATTCAGCTCTCGCATATTCTAATCTTCTAGCATTCTAATTCTCCTAAGTGAAGGTACGCACAATTAAGCATTGGTGTGCCCTCCTTGAGTAAAAACAACCCTAGCATTCTGATATTATTTCCCTTCAGGTCTCTCCAGAAAACTATCTAGTTCGTCGATTGATCTACCTCAGCATCCGATCTACCACCTAACTCGGCATCCGAGTCACTTTCCAATAGGAAAATTTTCAGCTCGGCATCCGAATCAATAGCCAACAGGGAAGTACCAGATCACGCACTATCACATTTGTACTCCTCAATACTTTTCCTTATTGACCTTAAGATTAAATTGAGAGAGTATATATACAGAGAGAAACAAGGCTAGGTAAGAGGTTATCTGATGAATACTGTTTCAAAGGAACTTAGTGATCAGTAAAAACTTGAGATAAATCCATTAGGTTACAGAAGTAAAAGCACAGTCAGTCCCTTTTTATTTGTTTTTTGTTGGTTAGCAGTAACTACTCTCAGTGAGAGAAATCACTACAGTACATGGGTTATAGATCGAGCCCAATAAGCACTGTTTGCTTTCGGCAACTTACAAAAATTAATCCCAGCTGTCCTGTGAAGCTTTTACACTAGTAGGTGAATTATTCCTAAAAGAAAACAACTTAAGAGTGATACATTTCGCTTTCAACTTGTGCTTCATATTTTTCACTCTCACTTTTTTTTTTTTTTTTTGTTCTGATATGTAGCGTGTTCATTGTACACACACATCTGAAGAATGGAGAGAGGATCCTTCGAGGAAGCTGGTGAAAGAGCTTTTTTTTTTTTTTTTTTTTTAAAAAAAAGATCTTTTTCTCTTTAATCTTTCGTGCTTATTATTATTATTATTTTTTTTTTAAAGTTAAGGGGATGAACCTTTGGCCTTCTCCTAAGTGGACCCCACAAACCCATAATTTACACATGGTCCCACCAACACAGCGATCAAGACCATTCAATGGGTGGGCCAGCCTTTGATGGTTGCATGGCCTCAAGTGTACATAGATTGTAGACACTGGAGCAGCTGGTTCCTTTTGAGTAAGGTTTTACATAAAGAAAACAAAAGGAGAGGTGGCCATGATAACTTCTTTTGGCAAATGATTAACAAAGTATGAAACACCATCATTTTACAATCCGAGCAAGTCATCATTGAATATGTAGGAATATATATGTTGATTCCCTTCCAATGGTTGATAGTATGTCTACGTACCCAAATAAGATGGTTTATTCCACTCAGAATCAAAGAAAAAAAAAGATTTTAATTTATTAATTTTTAATTATTCCTGATTCCATGCGACTCACTCACTCTCTACTGACAAAATCATCCTATGGAAACTGATGGGTAGCTTTCAAAGGACAGGCCACAGCTAGGCCAGCCCTGAAATAACGGAATAACAGTCAATATGTAACGGGTATAAAGGTGCAACTGTGTAACGGCCATAAATTAATAAACAGTGTGACACATTTGCTCCTGCATGTGAGAAGCCAGATGCAATTCTGATGAGACCGTGGGCCATGCCACTGGTGAAAGAACGGATGGGATCATAGTCTGTGGTGGAGCCATATTCATTCATTTCCTTCCCCTCTACCTTGGATTGGATATGTAAAGCTCAACAGACAAGATTTGGGTTTTTTTTTTTTGTATGGTTACTATTAGTATATAAATATACTATAACAATACAAACGAGGAAAAAGAGAAAAGAGATGAGTCATGTAAAAGGTAGCTTTTGTTCTTCATGAAGAACATACGACGAGGAACAAGAAAAGTGCCCCTTTATTAAGAAGGCTTATCTATATGATAAGTATTCCGGAGCATAAGTTAGATGCATCCAAACACAACCCAAGTAATAAAAATTATAAAAGTTTTCATGTACTAATGTAGAAAAGAAAGAACAGGAAAAGGTTGAATGAAGGCAAGATCAATTCCAAGATGTCGATAATTTCTGGATGTACTTTTTTTTTAAAGGTATGGATGTGCTGGTTTGGTTTAAGTTTGTGGGTTTTTGGAGGTGGGCTTCTTTTAACTTTGATTTGGGTGTTTTGTTTTTCTTTCTTTACTAGTATCTTCTGCAGCAAGATCTTGTATTTATTTCTCAAAACAAATGGATCTATTGGAAATACCCTTTGATTTCATATGCTGGAATCATGGCCAAGAACGCCAAATATAGCTTTTCCTCTCTCTCTCTCTCATTTCTTCTGTTTGAAGTCTCTACATATTCCCTTGGCAAAGTGACCCAATACCTACAACTTGGAGAATCTCCAAACATGCAAAGCAAGAAAGCTTTAGTAGAAGAGATTGGATCAAACCAAGCATATTGCATGGATGATGACGATAATGAACAACTAAAATAAATAAAGTGATCTACGATTATAGTCCAAAAGAAGGATTTTGTTTTCTATCTTTTTCCTATTTATTTATTCTTCTTTCTTCAAAAGTTAATTTGTTATAAGGTCAAGATTATTTGCTTTAATTTTTGTTTTCCTTTTTCCTTAATGGGTTCTATATATATATATTCTGAGTATTTATATCAATATCCCATCATATTTTGTGGGCGGAATTCAATTTTCCATATGAATATATGGTTTCTCTTGAGATGATAAATTTGGGTAGCTTTTAAAACTTTGAAAAGAGACTTGTGATTCGAGCCATGGGAGACAAAGTTGTCCCCTTGTGTTGGAATGTGAATAGAAAGGCAGAGGATAAAAAATTGTTTTTTTTTTTAATGGGGAATGCTTGTTCTCCTTGGCAAGCCCACAGCAATACATGTAATTTATAAACCTAATAAATAATGGGGGAGAAGAAGAAAAGATAGAGAGGAGAGAGAAGGGTCTTGGGATTTTAAGCAGAGAGAGAGAGAGAGGACTAACTCATCAACTGCTAGGCAGTGGAGACAATCAATTTTCGGTTGTCAGCATGTGACCAATCCTCTTGTGATCCCTACTAATTCCTTCTAATCCCCTGCTTCCCTTATTAAAGAAATGTCAACAGGATCCTGTAGTCTGATTCGTGGGTCGGAGTTGCAGTCTTGCAGAGTCATAAAAAATAACAAGGGTGGAAATTAAGCTCCCACCCTTTAAGACATTTAATTATTAATAATGCACGTATGCATGCATTCTCTCTTCATCAAAAGAGATATTAATACAAGCTTTGTGTGTCTTATTCTTAGGTCGTTGTAACTCATTTCAGGAATGTAAAACCTTTCATTAGGAAGCTAAGAGCATATTTTGATGATACAGAGAATACAATCACAACTCCAACTCCAAATATTTTGAGTAAAGGGGGCCAAGAACAAATTAAGTACTACAAAGGAACAGTTGTAACGGCTGAAGTCAAGAGTGACTTCACACTTGACTTCGTCAAGTCTCTCTCTCTCTCTGGTACAGATGATTTGTTGTTAGAAACAGCAGTAACCATGGACACTTTTCTTGCTTTTCTTCTCTAACTTGATATATTTTGATGTTGATGCATAAAACATAGTGGGCATTAGGGTTTATATTATCACTCCAATGTTGTCAAGGCAAAACGCCTAAAGATAATAATGACCTCTTGTCACCATAATTATCATCGTATTCATCATTAATACTGACTCGTCTCGGTGTAAATATAACAATTAAAGACGGTCATACTTCCCCGTTCCCACGTTAAGTTTGAAAGCGAAAACCCAAGGTGCCAAATAAAGAGAAAAGGTAGAGAGAGAGAGAAGATCATGAGGAGCTAGATCAGTCAAATGTCTGTCGAAATGTCATTTCAAACTACAATACATCCATGAATAGGGTCCATCAGTAGGTTGTGTATGTACCGTAGGGAGGCATCAGTATGTGTCGCAAATAAGCCCAACCAATAGGACTAAGGACTTTGGCTCCCACTATTGCAGACCTCTTCCCAATCTCTCTCTCAGTCACTCTCTCTGTTATCTATCTATCCATACGTTTCAGTAAAGCTGCCAGCAAATCCATACCGTCCCGTCCAACCTTACGAACATCGATCTTATATTATTGGTAGTTTGGTACTACTGGTATTATTGCTCCTTCCTTTCTTGTGTTTATATTTATTATATATTAGAACTCTCTCTCTCTCTCTCTCCTTCTATTACAAGCTAATCATTTGATTTGAATTTCCAAGCGTAGTGAATCTCACACGGTATATGTTCCATCCATCAACGAAAACATCTCTCCAGTCTCCACTACCCAAAGTAAAGGGTATGGCATCATATGCACTCAAAAAGCTGATGTATTTGCAGGTTGAAAAGCCTATTCCAACTACATTTCGAACCCAATATCCTCAACTGTCTTTCTTATCCAGGGAGCTTATATCCTTCCTTCCTTCTACACCACTATTTGTAGATTTCATGGACTAGTGGTAGAGAAGACTGAAAAAAGAGCAAAACAACCTTATAGGGATTTCCTTTTCAGAATAATAATAATAATAAAATCTTGCAGCTGAGACAAAAGTTTGATCAGAACATGAATCCAAATGGGTATATATATATATATATATATATATATATATATATATATATATCCATGCAATGTACCATTGACCCTAAAAGTGGAAGAGACTTTGATTATTTTGAGTCATTCACTAGATATCATATAGCTTTGTTGAAAACATGGGTATTTGCACACTGTAGCGCTGTATATTTGTTTTGACGCATGCATGTGTAACACATGAGAAAGACAACTCTTAGGTATTGATATCCTAACTAAATCAGGAGATAGTGATTTATAAAGGGACCTTCAAAACTTCTTTTCCCTTTCTATGGGCAAGTGCTGCTGGATTTCAATCCTCAATGCCTCAGAGATTTTTTTTCTATTTTTCAATGATGAGAGCAGCGTATATGAATTAGTAACTGATCATCCATTAGAACTCCTTCTTTCATCAAAGCTAGCTAGCTAGGAGAGATTAATTAAAAAGAAGAAATGGGGGAATTAAATAATAAAAACCATTAGCATTACCTGATGAAACAAAAATGGATTTACAGAAACTGGGTCTAGCATTGATATCGATGTATTTTTCTATATGGGTTCCTACAATACTAAGATCAAAAGAAAGAAAGAAAGAAAGAAAGAAAGAAAGAAAGAAAGAAAAAACAGCTCTCAGAAGTAAATTCAACGTTCAATGTTTTGCTGCTGCTTACTCAGAGAGCCAAAATTGTAAGCTGGGTACCAGCTCATAAGAAGAGTCACTATTCACTTATCCAAAGGACCATGGATATGATCCGTATCATCACTGCGAGGTCTCGTCATCTTGTTCGATTTCAGACGCAGGTTCTTCTTCTTCTTCAAAGCAGTCAATGCCATAAGCAGCGTGGCCATGTCCAAAAGCTTTGATATGGTCCTTGAGAGACCTCTTGTGCTTGAAATCAGACCCACAGATGCAGTACCACAGTTTCCCACAGTTCTTCTCGTGGGTTCTCCAGTCACCTCTCACGGCGAAGGCCTTGCCGCATTTCCTGCACATGAAGGGCTTGATTCCATGCTTTCTCTTGTAATGGGTCTGCAGAGTTCTGAAATCCTTGAGTGGTTTGGCTCTTGGGTGATCGATGTTGTTCCTACAGCCTGGTGCACAGCAATAGCAAGGCAACCTCAGCATGGCTGTTGGTTGGGTGCCCCTCAGAGACTCCGGCCCTTTTCTATACTGAGATCCATGCCCCCACATATGCATCTGCAAACCAAAGAAACATGCCGGAGAGAGTAAGTACTTCCACCAAAAGGGGTTAGAACCAGAAGCTACAAATTGTGCATCCACCATTGCTCAGTTTTCCAGAAATTAAACTGCACAAAAATGCGATCTAATGTATTAAAGTGGAACTTTCTGCTCCAAAACTAGTCTTTTCTGTTGCAGGCTTTAAGAACATGTGGTTTGTTCAATTCACAACGGTGATCTGAAACAAGATTCATATTCTAGATCTCTCTCTCTCTCTCTGAGCTCCTGTTAAGACCGAAAGCGTATTCTTAATCAAGAAACAGATGATAATTGGAAAACCCTGGATATAAATTGTGTATTCGCTAGCTTGAAATATTGTGTGAAATTTGCCCACCATAATACCCACAACAATAAATTAAAGAAGAAAAAGGGAGATATGAATTCGTGGTTAAACATGGAAATAAATTCTGAAGCAGGTATAAGTTGGTGCAGGATCAATAACAGTGGATACCATATTCCGTTGTATGGGTTTTTTCATGCATGTGAGGATTGGTTTGTTTCAGAGAGCGGAGTGTTCAGGTTGAAAAGTTGTGTTCTTTGACGAAGATCATCTGAACCCTGGAAGAAACTGGAACATTTTTTCAGTTTTGCACGCGCGCCAATGTGTTGAGGAGAACACAAACTTCAAAGTACCAAAAGCATAAGGAACATGCTTGTGTTGTTCAATCACATAAAGAAAGGCACTGATCTGAGTCTCAGTTGGACCGATGGTCATATCTTCAAATCCCAAAACCAATAAACCATGCAAATGCAAACAAAAACTGAAAGCATGTATGACTATATAAATACACATAATTTTAAGAAGAAGAAGATCAACTCAGACCCATATGACTAATATACTATCTTCATGTTGATCAAGCTTAAAGAAAGTGAAAGATTATAATCCAAGTGGAAGCAAAGAAAAGAGATGATGGGTTTTTCTATTTCATCTTTTCTTCAAAATTAAAAAGAAAAAGCTCAAAGAAGAGGGAAGGAATCATGGTTCATGTTAAGAAACATACCTGCATGTTGTTGTATCTATTGAAGGTCTTGCAGCAAACAGGACAAGCGAACTGTGTAGGACCAATGAGAATCTGAGAAGGGGTAGGGATCCAATATTGGCCCTTATTGAGTCTGTTCGTTGTATAGCCTGAAGCAACAGTAACGCCTTCCGTCTCTGTTTTTTCTGTAGATGAAGAGACCGAAGAGATCAGATCAGCAGCACTCGGACTGGGGAGCCCGATATGTAGGGCAACAGTTACAGTTTCATCGTCGGCAATACTAGAGAAGCTCTCATCTTTAGGCTTGTTCTTGTCCTCATCCATGGCACTGCAGGAGGCCCCTTGTTCTTCATGTCTGGTCGGGCTCAAGCTAAGGAGAGGAAGAGCTTCTCTGAGGGGAGGAGAGGGAGGAGGAGACTGATAGTGAACCAAAGAGTTCTTTCTGTCGGTGCTGCTGATGATATTATTTTGATAGTAGTTGTATGCGTAAGGAGTATAAGATGGGTTGGAGGAAGAGGAGGTGGAAGAAGAAAAATGGTGATGAAGAGATCTGTAGTTGAACCATCCATTGAAGAAATTAGAGTAGGGGTCTGTCATGATGAAAGGTGAGAGGGGAGAATGGATGGTTGGGTGGATGGGAGGTTATTATAGAGAGAGAGAGAGAGAGAGAGAGAGAGAGAGAGAGAGACTAAGAGAGAGTAAACCCAAAAGAAAAATAAAGATAACTCAAAAGTGGAAGGTAAATAAAACCAAATGAAAAGAAGCAAATGGGTGGACAGTTCAAAAAATCAATACTAATAATAATAAGGTAGACCCAATAAAAGAAAAGGAGAGAAAGAAATCACCTCTTGCTACGGAGAGAGAGAGAGAGAGGCAAGAGAGGAAGGGGATAGTGGGATAGAATGAGATAATCTTGGGACTTGAAAGAACAAACTCCTTGTTGGGTAGTGTGTGAAAAGGGAAAAAATGCACACAGCAACCCAAGAAGAGAAATAAAATTAAATATATAAAAATGAAAGAAAAAACTCAGAAAAAAAAAAAAAAGAATGACAAGGTCAGAGGTTAGGGTTGGAGTTGTCTCCCATCCCACACGAGTGTCTTATGTGCCTGAGGCTGAGAGAGAGAGAGAGCCTCGGTACAACCCGAACAATACGTATAAGAGAAAATTAAACTTTTTTTTTTCTCTTGCTCGGGAAGCAAGTAGTTTAGTTTCACTCAGTGCCGGCATTTGCTTCGGTGGACGCGCTTTGGTCGGCTCGGCTCAGTACGAGCTGAGAGACTGTCCCAATCCTCCTCTCATCTTCCTTGTCTTATATACTTGACCCTGTTCATACATACATACATACTCGCATGCACGCCCAGAATCCACTGGTCCTCCCATCACCCACACTTCACCTTTTGCCTATTGAATTCAATCCAGCTATTCTCACTCCCAGTCTACAACTCCTCAACCTCCACTTCACAGTTGTTGTGCATGTAGTATTACGTTTCTCTTACTCTTTTACATTGCACCAATTCAGCCAGTACATTACTAACTACTAACTACGTACATTAGAAATAAAAAAAACTATTATCTACATTTAAGTTATATTTAGTGTCATTGTCATTTTTATTTGCAATGTTTTAGCTTGATTAATACAAATTTTATGAGAATATATTGTTTTCTACAATAAATGTTTTGAATTAGTAATACAATATTTGGTACCATTGTTGTTTCTTCATGAAAAGTTAAATTTGGTGTTTCTACTATAAATGACAACACTCAATCCAATATTTATGTTTTTTCTTTAGTGGAAATGACTATATGGTGTTATGTGATTAAACAATTTCTCAAAAATTTGTATTGACCAACCTAAAACATTGCAAGTTAAAGTAATAATAGTATCAAATACAACCTTAATTTAATGTGGTTTTTGCCATGTTTTTTTTCTATATGTTTTTGAAATATTGCACCATTACTAACATTATTTAATTGCATTTTCCTTTATGTCTTCCTATTAATTAACCAATTGATCAAATGGGGTCGTGGGTAATTGATTCAGGAAAGGCTGTGCCTGTGACTCACTGGTGACCATTAAGGGTTTATGCATGGATCTCATCTTATTAACAGTGTCTGCATAAAACCCATGAAATGGAACTCCATGATTTGCTTAAGAACCATTATGGGTCTGTCCTTCAGTGATAATTATTATTGGGTAATAATTCAGCTCTTCTTTGCGAGCCAACAGGGAAAAGAAACCGTACCCTCATCCTGATCATTCTCCAATCCATATCACGAATGTCCATGAAAGTATGTAGTATTATTCTTTAATTGCCTCATAAGGGGTAGATGGGACACCCTATGGGCCCTTAATTAGGAGGGATTCATGGGTCATGGCTAGCTCTCTTTCTTTATTGACAAATTGTGGGTATTTGATCAAGGAAAGCATTTGTCATCCATATTTTGCGGAATCCAGGATCTTCTTAGATGGGCAGATGGATCTTTCTCTAGGTCAACTATTCTCAGGTGGGGTAATTGATTTATGTTGAGTAATTTGGTTTTTCGATCATGTGTTCTTAGGGCATTAATTAATTACCCCTCAAATAAGCCATGGCCATAGGGGTATATGTGTGAGCCATGCATTCTCTCATGGATATATCTTCTTGGATAATTATATTAATCAAACAATATAATACAGCTTGATTCTATAGCCATCGATCCTTTACAGATTGTGATCAGCTGATTCATATATATCATTCATGGAGCTCTGATTTCTTGACTATTAACAAACTTGGTTAATTGATCAGGAATGAAATAGGAGACATTCTCTCTCTCTCTCTCTCCTATTTCATTCCTGTGTTGCATTTACTAAGTGGACATAACAGGACTGTTGGAGCATAGTACCTGGAGATGTCCCAAGAGAAATAAATAATGGATGGAGGGAAGGTGGGAAGCTGCCATTTAAGTGAGAAAATGAAGGCCAGATATAAGCCAAAGTGATTGAATGGAAGGTTTACGGGAGGAGGCGGCAAGGAAAGTGATGGTCAATAGCAATACAGCTGTTTTTATTCCTTGGGGTTTTTAGAGAGGTACTGAGAGAAGAAATTACGTGGTGAGAATTACAATGACCAAGTACATGGACCATAAACATCACGTACTGGGGAACATTTTGCTGCTATATTGACCAGCATGACTACCCCAAATTACTCTCTTTTGGCCCCTAACTATGCTAAACCTCATAATTAAAAAGGTCCCTATATCCTTCTAATGAGAGAGAGAGAGAGAGAGAGTTAGTGGCATATTTGAGTAGGACCTTTTCCTATGAATTAGGGAATGAGAAGAGTTTGTGGGCAAAGGGGATTTGAGTTAAGGGCAAAAATGTTATATATGTGTTACATAATCACACATTATAGAGATGGGGGACAGAACACTTTGGACTACTTTGGACAAGAATGATTGCACACCCAATTTAGGCTTTACTCGCTTGGTTTGGATTACTTTTATTAGGTGGATCAGTGATATACAGTGAAGTTATTCAATGTTCCTTCCCCATCTCCCTAAAGCAAAAGGATTTTAATTAAAGAAACACTGATGAGCATAGTGTCACCTATCTAATTCAACTGTTCAAGTTTAGACCCTTAATTAGACCTAAAAGCCTCGTTCATAGGGATGTTGGTCTACATTCAAGATAATTATGCACCCAAATCCTTCCATTAACATAACTGATGGATGATGCCCATGCTAGATAGACTCTACTACTTTGCATATTTCTTAAGGAAGAAAGCTTTATTAATGCAAAAGAATAACCAGGGGGCAGGTGACCTGATCCTCAAAGGTACATCAAGAGAAAAATTGCTCTAAAAAGTAAAAACCATCCAAAAAATTAAACCAAAAACAACAAAAATTTTAAGAAGTATAGCAGGGTGATCGATAACCCTTGTTTTTCCTTGTTGACCTTCGAACTTGGACCGTCTCCGGTACGTTCTTAGATTTACGGTTCTTTTGATTGATCATCCAAAAACTAATCAAATTGGTGCCATGGTTGGTGATTCATTGGATTGATATTGGGGACCATATATGAAAGGTATTCTCAAACGCAAGGTACCAACCAGCTGGTTGATAATTAAGGTTTCCTGTTGGTTGTAGCAAAGACTTGGGATCGAATCCCACCTGCACCTAGGTTGCGGGGGTTACGGGTTAGGGGATGAATTACACCCTGTTGTGTATTCCTTCAAAAGATATCAAAAAAAGAAGGGTATTCTCAAACAAGTCTCAGAAGACTCTGGTTGAAAATACATTTCCTAACATCTCTATTATATATGTTGAACCTTACAATAGCAGCTGGTCCTTATGCTCTAAAGGGTAGTTAGTACGTCTAACAAATGAGCTATATATAGGGGCTTTTAAACCTTCTTTATTTATATAAAAACCTATATCCCCAGCCCCTTTCAGATAGCAACTCCTCTTATTTGATTAGTTTTCCTTCTTCAATTGAGTTTTTGTCTCACTTCACCGACAACAGAGATAAAACTTTTGTTCTCAATGAGTCTAGTTGAAAACTTGAAAGCTTCTTTCGATGTGAATGGGGCCAGATAGATTGAGACCATGACTAGAGGGAAACATGCTTGTAGTCTGTCAAACTTTGATAAATTTGGGTAACTATATTGGGCTTGAATCACTTTTCCCCGTGATGTATATGAGACAGTTCACGTCAAATTTCTTGCGATAGCTTCAAAATATCCCACCTTTCTAGGGAGAAAATTTTATTCAAGGTCATACCGCCCAATATTTTTAGTCTGTGCACAAAGACAGCCTATTAGAAAGGTTTCCAATGTCCAATTCATAGTCTCATCATCACCATTATAGACAAAACTGAACAGCAAACTATCTATTCGCATAGTCAATGTGATGTATGAAGGAGGGACTCTGTCAATCCCCCACCATCCCTTAACGACCCATGAAGAAAAATGAGATCCAATAACTTGTGCCGACGAATTATCCCATAGGCTGTGTTTGGTTGCAATGCAAATAAATTTGTTATGATGCAAAATTATGACAGTGCAAATGATTTGAGTGTAAATTTTTGTTTCAAATTTTAGCTTATTTTATTTGATTGCAGTACAAATGAAGTAAATTAAGACATGAAGGAGAATAAAATAAAACCCAAAACAAAATTAAACAAGAATGTGCATTTTTTTTTTCATTTTGCACTTCCATACATTCGTACTAATATAAATAAAATTGCACTGCAACCAAACACAGCCATAAAGAATTTTACAAAGTGGTAAATTTGTTTTTCCATTTTCATTCCCATAATTCCTCCACATGCAGTGTACCTTGATCTTTTGCTTTCACAGATCTTATCGTTTTGGATTTGACAAGTTCATTGGTGGGTATAAGCATCAATTCAGTAAGAAAATCAGGCTTTACCCAAATTCAAGATTTCAATGAACTCGAAACTTTTCTTTTTTGTTTTGAAATTAGTAGAACCTTTCATTCAAAAAAGCTTTGCCATTTATTAAAGAACAAGTTCTCCCTCTAATATAAATGGTTAAATAGTTGCATGTAAATATATGTTATATTATCTCAATTTATTTTTACCATGCTATATAGGATTCTTATCTTGATTTCCAAGGCAAGCATGTCTCTTTGTGGGTAATTTCCCTTTTGGAAGACTAATATTAATATTCTTTAGATTTCATTGTAGTACTGCAAGAAAAGAGAGTATTTGTTCATGTATGACTATATACTTTTTGAGGTTTTTTTTTTTATAATGAGTATTTTTTTCCTGTTTGAGCATGGGAAACATCCAAACAACTGGTTTTGTTTCACCCTAAAATCATTCTTTGGCCAAAAACCGCTGACTTGATTAGTGACCACTAACTCAGGTAGTTGAACCGTCAACCCATTGACCTGGACAATGATTTTTGACCGTTTTTTATTTTAATTATTTATTTTTTAAATCAGAATGAGTCATCCATTATTCGAACTGGACAGTTAAACCGTTTGACCTGGGAAATGGTGGCTAAAACGGTTCCATGTCAAGTCCGGTTTTTAAAACCTTGTGTTTGAGAGATTTGGGTTGGGGCTATTATGAACCTTAATTTGGGTTCAGCGTTGAAGGTAAAATAGATATTTTATTTCCTCCATTAACTGTTTCCAAAATCTGAACTAGGGGTCTGAAGTTCTACACAAATTTCTATCTCGTGTTTTGGGTTTTGGGAGCTTTGATATACGAATGTTTTTGTGTGATTTTCATTGAAAAAACTTGTTATAACCTCCCTTTTATTTAATAAAGGGAAAATCTGTGATACGGAAAAGATATGATATGGAAAGAGTTTTGATCAATCAAAATCCACCCATGAATTTTGATAAATAACACTTGATTCCTTACCACGTTTATGATTCCAATTTATTGGTCAATTGTTTTTCAGATATCATATCTTTTCCATATCATAGTCGAACCCTTTAATAAAATTGTGTTTATCTTAATTAACCCATGACATAGGCAGTTAGTTGAACCACATGAAATCCTTATTCTTTGTGATTTTGCTTTTCTTTTTCCTATCAATGTTTCTCTATTTTTTGAGACATCAATTCAAACAACATACCATAATACGTATGACTCAGAATTTATATAAATTAGATGTTGGTTTTAATCAATTATGGTTGCAAAATTAAACAATATTAAACTCAACAGTGCAGTTCAGATAAATAACTTCTCATTAATTATTTTAAATTTATATTAATTCTATTAATCCTTGCAAAGGAATGTTAAATGCGTAAAAGCTCCCCATCTGTTGTTGGTAGATGCCAAGATCGATTAGAAAATAATAGCTGCCACATTCTGCACAAGATTGCTTTGACCACCAAACAACTGTTTTAGATTCCAAGGTGCTTTGGTATTAACAAACCAAAATGCCAAGGTCTGTATATTCTTGCAGACTGCAGTAACATGAAAAGGAAAGGACTCTACCAGGATATTCCTCATTTCAGTCCTCTTTCAAACAGACTAACCCATGCCCACTTGGCATCAACTCCTAACATGAACCCCCCACTTCTGCAATTTGATCTTTTTTTTTTTTCTTAATTTTTGAAAAGGGAGATGGATCTCCCATGAGGATGACTTGGTGAATAATCCAAACACTATAATTAACTTCTTTTCATACTATATTAATTTGCACTTAAATATATCTCATGCTTTTGTCTAAGTAACCAAAATTTGCATTACTATGTCCTCTTATCTAAGTCTAAGCATTTTGGGGATAGTTACTTATTCCCCAAACTTGTGTTGGTCCATGTTTTTTTCTATTAAATGAGCTTTACAAGGGAATGAGGGATACATTGGAAAAATCAAATCAAAAGTGCACACTCATGTTAAATATTGAAAGGGCTGAGGCTTAATCACATCTCTTGGTTTCTGGCCAACTTGCTGGTAATCAAATGCCAACCCCATAAAGGAAAGGCAATGTATGCTTGAAGTTGTTTAGGAAACCAAGTTCTAGTTTCATTCAAAGTTCAAAATTCAAGTCCTTGTTCTGGATAGCCCCATGTGAATCCTTAGAGAAAACCCATATTTAGTTCTTTTAGAGAACTACTTTTTGGTTATGTTCAAAGTTCAAACCACAAGTAGCCCTTTTGGATGGACCCCTATTGCATACTGCATTGACTAGTGGATTGATTGACAAGCCCCTCAAGCCAATATGTAAGAATTTTATACTTACTTCAAAGCCTCCCTCATGTATCAAACTCTGTAAAAATTCTTGGGGATTGGAATAATTAAGTAGCCATTAATTTAGGAATTCCCATTTCATGTACATTTTAAATACAATGAGAGCAAGGGTGGGGAACATTAAATGTTTCTACTATTACATTTGTAGGGTTCCCTTGCCAACAAGAAACACATCATGCCATGTACATTAATTAATAAACTCATTAATGAATTAATTAACAATCCCAGGTAGGTATAGACTCCAAGAGCCTAGAGATCTGTAAAAAATAATATAATAGATTAGATCATTAGAATAAACCATAACTAAATAACAGATTAAAACAGCCACTCAAATGAGGTTGAGGCCCCTTCTTTCTTGACCACACTTCATGCTTGATGCTTCTTCCAAGTTCCATCCCTTTATGTTTCCAAGAGAGCACGAGTGTGTGGGATCACTTTCAGTCTTCACCCTCCATATATCCTGTTTTGTGACTCCCAAACATCTCTGTCCCCATAACTACGAAACCCTACAAAGTCTAAATCTTATTATTATTATTTAGTTGCAGTTATTTTGTTCAATTCTCAATACAAAACTTACAAAGCTGTTTGGTTAATGTTCTTTTTTCCTTCATTCACGGTGATGATGAAACGTGGGCCTAGTCTATCCATCGGCTTTTCTTGAGAACTGGAATGATCCAGTGCAGAAACACATAGTTACTTGCACTCAGGATATGTTGACCAAATCAAGAACACCCTGTGTGAAAGTGCAACTATGAACATGATCAGTGTGAAGGGAGCCCGCCTGAGATTTTGAGACCCAAGTCTATATTTGCAGAGAGGTCTCTCAGTATTTGTTTTCCTTCTTGTATTTAGCAGTTTTGATCTCTTTTTGGGTGGAGTGTTATCTATACTTGTTTGGACTTAGTCAATTTATTTCGGCTTTTCTTACTGCTGGTTTCTCTGAGTTTGTACACTGACTCTGAGCATATTACTGAATGAACTTCGCCTATTAAGGCTTAAAAAATAAAATGGAAAATTCAAACGCGTTGATATGGGCTATGCACTGCAGCCATGCATGGATATACTTGTACATCCAACCAAGCAAATGACACGTGCAAAGGTTAACAATACGGAGAGAATGAATGGTTGATAAACACTATTTACGTGAAAATATGACATCAACCAATGATCTCTCTCTCTCTTCTGAAAGAAAATGAAAGCATACCAAAAACAAGGAGGGATCCACAGAAATCATCATCACCTAAGACTTGTCCCAACTATATAGGGTCCGCAAGAGGAATTGATAAATAATCAAGTAATACAAAGTGAAAAGATCATTTACTAAAGCACACTATAGTATAGTTTAATAGATTTATTGAGATCCACCCTATAGTTTGTGTTTTATTAAAATACCCCCTATAATTTGCAATCGATTTACTTAATTGGTCTTATGTTAAGAACTTTTGTATTGCTTGGGAAATGTCATGTGATCACCTATGCCGAGTGGAAAATGTTTCAAGGGCATGGGTCGAAAATATCCCCAACACTTCATATCAAACTTTTAGAAAGAAATAATGTTTAGTTTTAATAGAAGAAGGGAAACAATGGCACCCGGGTTCCCAATTTGCAATATTGACTGAACAGGCTGATTGCCCACATTTTACAAGGGAATAATGTTTAAGTTAAACTTGTGTAAGTCCATGAAACCATAGGAGATGTTTTAGTAAATGACCCAAAATAAAAAAGAACACTGTTAAATTTCTTTTTCTGAGGGTGGGTCTACGGTTTGTTGGCATGTCGTCCATGACCATTTCTAGTTGTTTATTGTAACTTGTAAGTACGGCAAGAGGAGAGATTGTGTTAGAGACTAGAGAGAGAGAGAGAACCTTAAGATCGAGATGCCGTCACTTCAATTCTTCAAAGCGTTGTGGGTTCATGGACTTCTTTCTGGGAGGGTATTATTATGATTGTTGCCAATTGCCAATTAAGATTAGTTAGGATTGGACGAAGAATCACCATCCGTGAGGGTTTGTTAGGACTATGACATTGGTCTTCTTTAATGAGCCATCAATCAACCCAAATGTGGCGTCAAGTCTCCTTCCTTGCCGGGTTACACGACACGAATCACATCACCCACGTCCACGGTAGGGTAGACGGTACACCCAAATGAATTCATCAAACATGGTGGCTTCATTTCCCCGATTTTACGTGTGTATGGATGTGTGTAAAGTGTAGTAATCAACTGCATTCTGAAAACTGAAAAGCATTATCTGATTGTATTGTTTGTAGGGTTGGTTAGCATTTCACTGCTCTCAGCTCTTGGGAGGGATTGGGTAAAAAAGATGAACCGGGGATGGAGGGTGGGGAAATGAGAGATGTATGCCACAGGGCAAAGCGGTCAAGAATCAGCATTCCGCATGTTCCGCCTAACAACAACAGTTCTCTGGCTATTAATAGTGAATTTGGTTCCTGATCTTCATGGTTCAGACTTCAGAGCTCGCCACGCCTTGCGTAGTCCCGAGGTGTCTAATCAAACTATTAATGGAGCAGGAGGGGAGAAAAAAGCCCAGTGGCTGGATGGAAACACTTCAGAGTTAAGACTTAAGACATGAAACAAAGGCATCTTTATCTTTTTGACAGTGCTAAGAGTACGGTAGTGCTTCTGTCGTCGTGGGGTGATGCTTCTTCAGTCATGCATGCATGGCGTGCATGGTGAAGCTTCCAACAGTAAATAGATTTAATCCCAATCCAGATTGAACAAAATGCCCAGAAGATAATATGACACCGACTTCTCATCATGGGTGAGACCGGGATCCTAATTTCATGGATGGGGTGGTGCAGCAACCAGCAGCTCTCTCTCTCTCTCTCTCTCTAATTTAATTGATATGAAATGAAACACAAGGCACCTGGCAACCTGCATTGCCGCGCCCTGTTGAGTTCGGTGACGCATTAGAAATTAGACATTAGACATTAGACCACGTTAAAACAGTGAATAACAAATATGGACAAACCCAAATGTAGCAGCAGTTCTTAGATGACAGTGGCACTACTTATAAGTGATATCATAATTGCATATGTAGCCTGGCTGAAAGATATAATACGTGATGATGCCCAACAAGACAGAGATTCTCTTAGGGCCCAGACAGGGACCACGCCAAGAGGCAATGACAACATTTCGGTTTTACAGACAAATGGTAACCCCAACTGGGCTTTACTTAAAAAATGTTCTCCAATGACCCACTCAATGGAGACCTGCTACAAAATTCAGCAGAAACAAGCGAACTGGGCAACATGATCCACTTATCAAATTGCAGGGTTGCTTCGGAAAAGAGTGCAACCAACCGAATCAGCAGAGCTTCTAATACTTCACGAATCTTGCGAGTTCAGGTCCAGGAATACTGGAGAACCATCTATAGTTTCTAGAATAATAGATAATCAGGCCAGCCCTCTGAAAAATGCAAATCCAGAGAAGCTTGGTTAGGTCGTCTTTCTGAATTTGAACTGGACTATGCCGCGGGCCGGAAGCCTAGCATCTTAGGCCTTGTTCTCTGTGTATGCGTTCTTAATGGACACACTTAAAGTCTAGTATCAAAACCAAACTTCTAATTTTGATTTGTGACGAAACCAATACTTCAAAATGAAAGGGGCTCGTTATTGATCAAAAATATGGGCTCGCTCTCCGTGGCTGCTGACCAATTCAATGTGAGAAATCTATCAACCCAGCAAACTCCCAAGTGAGCTTAAAACTTATTAAGACTCCGATCTTCCCCCCCCCCCCCCCCCCCCCCCCGGCCCCGATCGCATTTCCTGCAACTAGTTGCAGGACAATCCACAGACCATTCAATAAAATGCAAACAAACCAGTGTTTGAAAGAAATGAAAAAACATCACATCAACTGGTGTTTTGTTTAAAACACCGCCCTATTCACATTTCATTGGGGTCGCATGCAACAACAGTTGCAGTAAATCTTCTCTACCCCCTCAAGTGCTTGTCACCATTCAGATTGGTTACGAAAACCAACCCAAACGGATCAAAATCCCAAGTTCTAACTTCCAAAAACACATCCTGACCATCAAACAAGATGGATTATAAGGTTCATCCATCAGAATGGAGGCTTAGGTTGGGAGCATGTAGTGATGTGTCACCTCAGTACAGGCGTAACTGCAATGCAATTTTATGAGAATGGTAGACTGACCTTCCGAGCTTGGGGTTTAAAGAAGAATGAAGAACAAAAACTACCAATCAAAAGATAAATATTTATAACGTAAAAAAAAAGAATAATAAAAAGAAAGGGACTATCAAAACTGATAAAAAGGCACCCTTAACTCAGTTCCGGTGCCCAACTCCAAAATGAAATCTCTTGGCCTGCTTGTCGTTGAATGCATATTCCAACCGCAGAGGACCTAAGGGAGAGTCTACACGGATTCCAAACCCATAGCCATAGCCACTTCCAGGTTTTAACCTCGCTCCAGCTGGATCACCTGCAAAAAAAATAGGAAAGGGGCAGAAGATTACAAAATGAGTAACAAAGGAATTAACTAAAAATCAACATGAGTGAAAGAAACCACCCTTCACTCAAAGAATTGTGGATTTGGTGGCTTATAAGCTCCTCTCAAATCTTTCAACCTAGATCTAGCATTTGGGTGTTGTAATAAGCGGCCCAAAGGGCACAGCTTTTTGGTTGGCCAGGCCAACAAACATGGAACTTGGAAATAATATTTAGGTTAACCACCCAAATCTTTAAACCCAATTCTGCAGGCCAACAAGTGGCATTGCATGCATTAATATCAGAAAATACATGGAGCATTTTATTCTACTAGAATGTCATATGTTGTTAGTTCATTGACAACACAAAGCAGAACTGGTTTAAGAAGACATACCAGACACTGTTGGGCCTGATCCAAGATCACTTCCATAGTCAGCAAAAACTGCCCCTTCTACTGGTCCAAACTGCAAGATGGGAATATAATGATCAACAGTCGGTAATAGTTGCATGCAACATAGGAAAATACCAATAAAAAAAAAAAAAACATCAAAATTCCATAGAAAATTTTCCATGCATAAGCATTCTCATGGTAGGTCTGCCTCGAGGTTTCACTTACATGCCATTGTATAATTAAAAACCTTTGTCATGTCTAACCAGTCTGTTTGTGTTGAAACATCCGTGAAAAATGGAAGCTTGAGTTGTGACCAGCAAATCCACTTGTCAAAAAAATTTCCTACCATGAAAAATGGATGCTTGTATGGTATGGTTTGGAACTGGTTCTGCACATTTATCCAGACCCGACCCATTGGCAAACACTAGTGTGATGTAGTCATGACAGTAAATACTAGGCCTTTTGTTCATATTTTCTTCATGTACCCTTTTGCTAATCAAATATGGAATCTTATTGAACTTAGAAAAATGAATAGAAGCCTATCATCCAATATCTACATATCCCTAGTAGTAGTGCTTAGAAACGATATAAGAATCACAAATTATACTGTCTGTCCACTTGGGAATATTGGGTCTGACCCAGTAAGACCCTATTGACAATAAACCTATTTATTGGTTAAATTGGCACATTTGGACATCATAATATGACAATATCGCAAGTATATCATGAGAAAAAATAGGTATTTTTCATGGTGAAAGGGAAAAATAAGTATTAGACTGGGTGTTTTTTTGTAATACACACATGTATCAATGATGTATTAGTTGGATCGTGTCCTAATCTGTTCAGAACAGCCAAAACCGATCACGACCCAATTATAATCAGGGCACATCATACAGACCCAGGCTCTGTAATTGGGTCATTCTGTTTGGCTTTGGGCTACGACAAAAAATGGGGAGTGGGCTTAATTCTAATTCCCAAGCAGTGTTACACTCATATGTCAACCCATGAATATATATATATATATAGATTAAAATTTTTATATAAAATGAAGTATATTATATATAAATTATTACATATAATACATAATATAATATTTTATACTATAATCATATTATGTATATGTATATCATTAAATATATTAGATTTATTGTGGGTCTGGCCAAGAATGATAACCTCTAAACACATTGCTTAACAAGATTGATTTCTAAAATGTAGAAGCTTGAAAGCATGCTCTAGTTAACTTTGGTCTGATTAGCAGCTCCTAAGTCATGAATCACGAGCATAAAGAACATGATTTCTCAAGAGAACATTCTTTTTTTCCACAGAAGACTTGATGGAGTATAACAAAAACCCCATGCTTAAGAGTGCCATGACAGCTCATCAACTTCTGCCTATTTGGTTTATTCCATAAAATTATGATACCCCGATACCCATACAAGGGTGTCATATTGTGTTAGATAATTCAATTTTTAATGTAAATTCTATATCAAATGCTGTATGCAGGTAGCATAGCCATAAAATTTCTGAAAAGTTGCAGTTCACAGTTTACCTCAGTCAAAATAGTTCCTATGCAATTAACCACATCAAAGACATATTACGATTCTTAAATAATATTTCCCTTGCGAGCTAGGTTGAAATTTTCTGCAATAGGGCAAGCAGCAATTCATGAAAATGCAGGAAAGATTTGGCACTTCTTTATTTTCCACAGGGTAGAGACTCACCTGATTGGTGGTCTTGGAATTCTTAGAAGCCAAGACAAGGTAATTTTAGTTAGCTAGTATGCCTATCATGTTCAGGAAGTGTGAAGACTAGCAAAAATCTATTTCTGAATCCAGAAACAAATGGAGATTTACACTATCAATACTACTTGTATATACAACATTAATTAAACATAAGCTTTGGAGAGAGCTTTGGAGAGACAGGACAGATACTCTAGAGAATCACCTTAGCCGTGAAGAAAATAAACAAAAGGAAAATTAAATGGAAATAATGAGGTTTCCAAGGATCTGTAGAAACATGCTCCTTCCATTAATGTATTGAATCTGATTTTTTTGAGAACATGAAAAGGACTAGTCTATAAAAGATTGAGGCAAGATTGTGAAACACTGATGTTTTATTTATAATTTCTGAATATCTCATACTCTTTTTTGGATTCATAGTCACATGAAGGATCCTTCTTGTAATACTTTTTTTATATACAAGTTGCTTGTAACCAATCAAAAGAAGTTCAAATATTCTAGCAGAGAAAAAAAGATAAGAAATGCAGACAAAAACAAAATAAATAAAGAATAAAACCAAGATTTCTACCTACCATAGGAAAAGAAACCTCTCCACAGCCAACCACATATGACCGACCAGAGCCCACTGCACCTTCTTCATAACCTCTGACACTGTTGGTTCCACCAATTGCAAATGCCTCATGGGGGGAGAAATTACCCACCACATGACCACCAGATAAACTAGGAAACCGACAACACAGTGGGAATCAGTGGAATAATGAATTCAACTAGAACATTAGAAGCAGCCCTTCAACATGAATAACAATACAGAAACTCCCCATTACATTCATATAATGTCATTTTTTCAGCAGACTTTGCTAATGAAATGCTTTCCATGCACAGGAACAGCAATATAGGATATTTTACCTCAAAACAAGGCGTGCAGGACCAATTTCAACACCTTTCCTAGCGCGGGCATTCACTCTGTTAAAACACAGCCACTCGGGCAAAATAGGTAGTCCTTGTTCCATGTTGAAGACAAACTGTAGAGAACATAGAAAACTGAAATTAACATGAAAGTTCAATAATAGTAAAGCAGCACAAAATGCTGCACATTTTCTTTTTAAAACAATAGAGGAAACCATAAGATCAAGTTGAAAAGTAACCATTGAAGACCCATGATCACCAGATCCAGTGTAGACACTCTCAATTTTTGCAAGAAGCATGTCATCATGAGTATTCCCACTAAAAAATAAGATTGAAAAGCAAAGTGTAAGAGCAAACTCATAAGCCAACAACATAATCAAATGCATGATAATGAATATGTACTGTAGGAGTTCAAAAATGACCAGAAGGGCAGCATTTAGATGTTAATACCTTGCGGTAAGTGGACTGCTATAGCAATCCTTAATAATGGGGTTTCCTCTATCATCACGTGCACCAGCATGCTGAAGGGGAAAATGGAATTAGTAGACAGAATTGAACAATACAAAGAAATGTATCCAGGATAATGCTAAGGAACTGAAATTTATAGCAATTGCACACTTTTCCCCACAAGTTTTGGCCCTCATCCTCGTGCCATGCCAATAAGGGAAAAATGAACACTTTATGAAGGACCCTAATAGAAACAGGCCAAAAAATTGGCAATTTCAATCAAATACCTGAAAAATAAGACCAGCTGTTCCACTCCACTTTGGCCTGAAGGGTCGACTGAATTCAATGCCAGCTGTAACTCGACCAATTGTCACATTACCGCCATCATGTTGGTTCCCATGAACAAGCATTCCTGGAGTTCGTGAGTTCTACACGAAGAGATCAAGTTAGTCATTTTCTTGCAAAAAAAAAAAAAAAACTCGTTATATATGCTTCTTTTTTGTTGGGTGGGGAGGTTAACTTTGGATTACCTGAACCATAATTGACCTAGATGTCCGTTTGTCATCTCCTTCAATCCATGGATCCGTATAGTTTATACGAAATATTGAGTCAATTTGACCTCTTTCTAGTGAGATATTAAGTTTCTGGTTCCTTCCAAGAACATTCCTATGAGAATATGCAAAGCTGTAACAAAAATTGAATGAAAAATGAATAAACTGCAAATAAAAAAAAAGTCATATAAGCAAGGTTATTACAGTCTTTGTACTCCTCTAATATTAATGAATATTATCAATTGATGAAGTTATCGATCAAAAAAGTATAGGCAAGGTTATTTGTCACCATAACAAGAAGTGACTTATAGCCAGTTAGCACATAACAAAGGTCTATACATAACAGAAGTGACTTATGTATATATATATATATATATATAGAGAGAGAGAGAGAGAGAGAGACTATGTAGAGCTGCAACTTGGGCCAGGTTAGCCCAAAGCAGCCAGAAAAGGTTGTGTCAGGTTGAAATTTGGGTTAGTGTTATTGTTGAAAAGTATGAACCCAGCTTGACTTCAGGTTGTTAGGGTTGAGGCTTTGGCCAACCTGACCCCATTGGAGAAACTTAGGTTTCCAAGGCAACAAAAAGAGTTTAATCTTCTGCAGAAATACCTTACATGTCCCTTTTACTTTGGTTGCCAAAAGGTCATGTGGAATATAAACACCTAGTTCTATGAGAACTAGAATCTAATCTTTGATGGTATTTCCTCAATCAAGGAAGCTTTCCTGGAGTAGATCCCCTAGAATGTTGAATGGTTAGGTTCTCTAGTGTCAGGAATGCAAGTCTTTCATCTCATATGCATATAGAGTTGAATAAAAAAAGAGTTTGAGCATAAAAAAGCAATAATTATAATGAGAACACTAGTCTTAAAATAGTTTCACTAAATTAACTAGAACATTATTTTTTATTGGCAACCAGAAAGTAGAAACTTCATTAACTTATTAAAAAGAATGGATTTGAAGTAGATGTGCTATACATCCCTATTATAGTGTTAGGCTAGCCCCAACTAGACATCCCTATTATTTGGTGGTATAGGAATTCTTTTAGTATGAAAGCTTGTAAATTCCATGTTTACAGCCTCTAGTTGTAGAAGGGTTTTGTCTTCTTTTTTGGTTGAAAGTATACTTTACTTCTCCAAAAAGAAAAAAGAAAAAAAGTCCAACTATTGCTTTCATTATTGCATTCAATTCTATAGGGATAACCAACCAATACAAGTTACTTCTGTTCATTCCTTGCCTAGCCAACTCATTGGCTAGACTATTAGAGTTTAGAGGATCTTGTGTCCATGGAAATGTAGTTCTTAATTCCATTACCAGTTTTAGTGTTTCTCTCATCTTGTATCTGTATTTCCAAGAGCCAGTAATGCTTTGAGCCAGCCCAAAACTACCCTTGAGCCATACAACTAGCAACTCATCCCTTGTAGAATCTTCATAACAACATTTCCATGATCATTCTTGAAAACACCAATAAATCCTAAAGGACCTCAGTTAAACAAGTTACATCCATCAAAATTTAATTTGATATAATCAGGAGCAGGAAGAGGCCAAAAGGAGTGAGTTATTAGTAGTCTTAGCTGAAGAAAAAACAACCATAATTTTCCAACCCCTATCTAAAGAAAAAGGGATAAAAATTTTCAATGGTTTCACCCATGTGCCACCTGAAGTTAAATGTTCTCTATCAAAGCTTCTTTTGATTGGGCCTTGTCTTTAAATATTATAGCATTTTTGGAAACAACCTATCTGTATGTGCAGGGGTAAGGCAACATATATCTTCCCCTCCCCAGACCCCACATTGGCAGGAGCCCTGTGCACTGGGCTGCCCTTTAAATATTATAGCATTTCTTTCGTCACAAATTGTCCACCAGATTACAGCCCTTGTGTGTTTCTCCAAAACCTTCCCCCTTCTTCAGCATGGAGAAAAAAAGACTTTCCACATCCACTAGCACTTGCATCCAAAGGGTTAGGACCCCAAAAATATCATATACAAACAAACAGGAGATTAGTAAAGGGAAGCAATATTCACAGCTTGTATTGAATAAAAAACATCACAAGTATTTATTTTCAAATGTATTACCTCCCAACAGAAAATTCTTGTTTTTATTGTATCAATCCACTCAAATTGATTTCACAGGGGAAAAAGGGGAAAGGGATTCCTAAGAGAGGGTCTGAAAGAAATATGCACAAGTGAAAGAACCACAAGGGTTTTTTGACCAGACTTTGCAATCAAAATTAGCACCAAAAGAATTCTTTCCAAAGTACTAGAAAGACAAACAACCTCAAAAGTTTCCAAAACCCAAGGGTTCTCCTCGAACCTGAATCACAAGTTTACCCCTGTTCTGAGCATAGTTTTCAAGGCGCCAAGGCAAGGCTATGCAACAGGGGGCGCCTTGTCGCCTAGGCAATGGATTTTTTTTATGTAGAAAACATAGATCCTAGGGTAGTTCCCTAGGTACCATAACCATATTTCCTTAATAATTATTCATAATTTTCACAAGAGAAGTATAGAGTTCATGTTAAAGTATAGAAAATCAACATATTCATGAGAAGAAAATGAAGAAGGAAAAGAAATTCACAAAATATAGGGGCTGAACCCTTATTTTTGTTATAGGAAAAGAAGAAAACAAAATGTGTTGATTAGACAATGTGTAGTAGTAGTAGTAGTAGTAGAAAATGTGTTGATTAGACAAAATTTTAAGTTCTTCCTTATTGGTTCAGGTTTTAAAGTCTCCGGGGGTTCAATACAGCATTTAGCAATGTTTATATTGATTAAACCCTAACAAATAAGAAGATTAAAAAAGAAATTAGTATATAAACACACAAAATGAATATTTTAGTTTAATAGTACCTATTTTATAAATATAATGTCAAAAAATAAAGAATAAAAAAGTATTTTATAATACATAGTACAAAACTGTTTGGCAATTAGGCGAGGTGAGCCTCAAAGGGCACCTTGTCGCCTAGGCGTCGCCTTGACAACTATGGTTCTGAGAAAGAAACAAAATGAGAACAAGCTTTTTTTTATTGAGAACATCTGGAGAATCTATCTTTCAAAGATAACTCATTCAACCACAGAACTTCCCAAAATCTACTTCTATCCTTAGATAACACATCATGCATAATGTGTTGCCAAAAAAAGAATTAAAAAAAACTTGAAAACTAGAAGACGGCTTTCGAAGGAAGGAGAAGCTAAAGATTCTCTTGCAACTGCAACTGCATCTTAGCCATTTTTCATCATCCCATAGACACCTTTAACAATAATGTGCCACAATTCATCTAAATCCAATGGAAATCTCAATAACTACTTCCCCAAAAAAGAACTTCTAAACACCAACCTTCCCATCCCTAACTCTCCTTCCTTTTTTTCCTTTTACACACCATAGTCAAATGAATCAGATGGTCACTTTTAGAATCACTTGGTTCTCAAAGAAAACCCCTCATTATTTTCCCAACCTTTTTTACAAAAAGAACTAGGATTTTGAACAAGTAGATAATAAATGTGCAGATTGGCAAAAGCTAAATTAATTAAAGTAATTCTCCCTCCCAAATAAATATAATTCCGCTCTAGTTAGTCAATTAGAAAATATATCAAGGAGGGGATATTAAAAATTGTTGGATCTAAAGTTGCTAACTAGAGAGAGTCCAGATATTTATGAGGCCGCGTAGATGCTAAGCATTCCAACATTTCTGCATTTGATCAAGAATTGAAGTTTTCAGGACCCATACTCCCCTCTGTCCTCATAAAAGATGATGCTGTAATCTGAAAATTGAAAATGAGTAATCATGGTCCTATTCCATCCAACTCTCCATCCTAGACCAAGTCTTTTACTCCAGAAATTTTAGGCCCCCATCTTATTATTAATATCTCTTTAATCATTATTATTAATCAGAAAAAACAAGAAGGCAATATAAATAGGTGGACCTCCAAGGGCAATGAATGGCAAACAGGATAAACTCTCTAGGAGGGGAAGGGCTTACAAGGGATAATCCAATTTGAGGGGCACCAAGCTAGGGGTGGCCACGAGCCGAGCTTCTCACGAGCTATTCAAGCTCGGCTCGGCTCAGTTTAAACTGAGCTTCGAGCCAAGCTCAAACCTGATATATAGGCTCGTTTTCTAATTGAGACGAGCTCGAGCCCAACGAAGCTTGGCTCGTGAGGCTCGCGAGCCTAGTAATAATAAGTAAATAATTTTTTATTACATACATGCATATACACACATATACATATAAATATAAATAGTATATAATAAATAATTTTTGTTATATAAAATATTTTTATTTTTTATGTATAATAGTAAATAATTTTTATAATTCTTATTTTTTGTATGTAAAATAAAAACATTTTATATGTACATTTTTTATTTTTTATATGTATAATAATAAATAATTTTTATAATTCTTAATTTTTTGTATGTAAAATTAAAAAAAATATTTTTATATGTATAATTTTTATTTTTTAGAAAAGAACTTGGCTTGCAGTTGAGCTTGAGCCGAGCCGAGCTCAAACTTGCAAGCTTTGAACAGAGCCATGCTCGAGCCAAACACAGTTTCAGCGAGTCAATCTCGAATAGCCAAGTATTCGGCTCGAATCCACCCCTACACCAGGCATTGGAATAATTTGAAGAGAGAGAGAGAGAGAGAGAGAGAGAGAGAACTAGGTTCTTTCATGGTAAAAATTAAGTGCCACAAGTGTAGGGATATAGAACAAATAAGCATAATATATACTGAAGATGAGATGCACAAAAATAGAACTCTTGTATAACCAAGATAGCATAACACTTACCTTCCAATTAATCCTGATAGAGGGCCACTTGTTATCCTACATATACAAGCATCACCAGGCAAATATCAGAATAATAGCATCAAAAGATGATACAATAAACAGAACCATACTACCATGAACAGAAAAACAATAGAATTATGTACTTTCTAGTTTCAACTTTTCTATATGGATAATTGGCCATGGTAATATAATTATACAACTCCAACCAAGAAAAAGTTTTGGTTTTTCATGGAAAAGTAAATGGAAACAATAACAAGTATACCAACAAACAGTAAATTGGATTACATCAAATTGAACTCGGACAGCTGCAGTATGGGAAACTTTAAGGGTTCTTATTTTTAGTAATGCAAGGATTCTTCTTTTGTTTGTTCAGGGTTCAAGCTCTTTGGCTGGATCATACTAATGAAATTATCTCTTCTTGGCCATACGTCCAAGGAGTAAAAAAGGAAAATATCCTTTTAGAGTTGTATTCCTTGGATATTTTCGGTGTAACCCTTTTTTTAGAAAGATAAAGTGTATAATTGTATTGCCAAAAAAGTATCAAAACCAGAAATTACAGGAAGCCCCAATGAGAGAAGGGGGCTCCCAAAGTATGATATTCACATTAAGCATATATAAAAGACAACTCAGAAAGTCAGCCAGGGTCGTAGCCAATTGATCCCACTGATTACAAAAGTGCTGAAAAGAAAGCCTGATGAAACTTCTCTTCAGGGAAGCCCACAAAAATAGCAGCCTTTCTGCTTTACCAAAAACTGTTAGCCGAAGTTGATTATTGTAGATGTCAGTTTTCTTGTCATTTAGTTTGTTTGCAATTTCTCAAAGTGGTGCTATCTCATCACCCTTATTGATATTGTAATCCCTCTTTTTTTAACTGAAGCATTGGTGGGTCTTTTAGAACTTACAAAAGGGAGGTACTGGTAATGTTTATTCAGGTCCTATTGGTATGGGGGATGCGACTTAGGAAGAGCTACTATCTATTCTACAAGGTTTAAAACTGGGAATTTCATTGAGATAAGAAGTTTAGAAGTGGAAGGAACTGACTGATGATCATCAGCTGGTTCAGAAATGGAGCTGCAGGAACATGGCATCTACATCATCATATCAATTATCAAGCAGGCTAGATCAATGATTGCTAGATCTAATGCTAGTTTCAACTGTGTTCCTAGATCAGCAAATACTCTTGCTGATGCTCTAGCACAAGGAGTCAATAGACAGCATTGGTATTGGAGCACATATCCCCCAGGTTAGTTGTCTATGTTGGGTCTGGTTGTATGGTGGGGAAGAGTAGAAGTGGGCTAGTTCTCATCTATCATTTGGGTGAGGGTTGATCGCACTCATTGTTGTAAGTAGAAAGCCTTATGTGCTGATTCGGCCAAGCTTGTTGTGAAAGGAAGAGGAGAAAGTTGGGGGTTTCAGCAATAGACAGATGAAAGGGAAGAAAAGGAGAAGAAGGTCGACTAGGATAGTGATTCATAACCCTAGCCGCCAGCCCCTCATTCTATTTATAATTAACTTAAATATGAGATATTACAAAGATGCCCCTAGTAGGGCGGCAACTCAAACTAAGTACTTACAATTCTTTTAAAAAATAAAAACTAATGGGCCCAAGGCCCAACAACTTCTTAATTTAAAAGAAAACAAACTAAACATAAATCGGCCCACTCAACATTGTACAGTCTGGTCTGTTTGTATTCAATTCTATTTTCGTTAAATTGATAAAGTTCAGGAAGTTACCAATGAAAAACAGTAATATTGAAGATGCCAATGACCTTGCCTGGTTGTGGCAGACACCAGGGATTGAATCCCACCTTTCACCAGGGTTGGGGATTGGGGGGGGCTAACCTTGTTGATTTTTTTTCTTTTTGAGGAAAGTATTAAATTCATAACTAATGGTTCGTCCCCAAAAGACATACATGGCAAAGCCACTGCATATGAAACCAAGAGTTGACTGTATAGTAAACAGTAAAGACTTTACATGAATCCACCCAAGCTCCCAAATACCCCCCCCCCAAAAGTCCTCTCTCTAAAATGCATTTCAAGATCTTCCAAGGATGCTCCTTAAATTCATTCCCCGCTAATCGCCAAGATTTGATACATCCAATAACATATTAGTGTTTCTCCAAATTTTATCCTCCTGAGATGATTACTGAAAGAGTCTCAAGTACCTCAATTTACATATGGTCCAAATTATGGCTGTAGAAATGGACAGCCAAAATAACTTTCTTCTTTAAGCTTGTTACAACCCAGCATTGGGGTGTTCTTTTAACCATGCCCACTAATTCTACTGCTGATAGGGTAATGCAGAAATAAGTGGTCTGCCAATTCCAGCCCATGGCTGCAGAACACGAAGCATTGGTCCTGGTGAGCACTTTATCAGTTTACACTTGGTGTGACATCAGCTCAATGCTGCTGTCCATATTAGAAAGGAGCTTTTTATGGTATAGGTGCATGCCAAACCACTCTGCAAGGGAAATCACCTTCACTCACAGCAAAGGACCTTTTTAGCAAAAGGAACCCACTAAGAAGGTGCCATTCTCTGCCAACTCTTAACTAAAACAATTAATGCTATTATATTTACATTACATTCAAATACACTTTCACAAGGTTAAACCAAAATACCAACACAAAAATCAGCAAAATGTCCCGATTCTGGTGCTCTCCAAGACAAATGTTACTTACCCACTTGAAATTCCACCACCAGCAGAGAAACCTCCACTAACACGCTCAACAACTTTCATTATCAAATCAACCTTTCCAGTATCTACAACATCGGAATAAGGAATGTTATTTTCAAATGACATGATATATACACAAATCATTTAAGGACCCATAATTTAATAATGGATATTGCACTGAACAGAAAAGGATTCATCTAGCCAATCCCATATATGTATGAAATTCACATGGAGCTAGTATTTATGCACAAACAGGACTCTTGACAATGAAGAAACATAGTTCAAAGAGAGATTCTAGTTTTTTTATCAGAAACAATAAGAATTTTATTGATATCTGTATTAAAACATGGAATACAAAGATGTGCCAAGCACCCTCAGCTTTTGAGATAACCCCTACAACCCTTCTTGGGAACATCAGTCATATTGTTAGCTGATATCAGGATCCAGTTGTGATCCATTCTCAACTCCATTGCCAATGGTTTTACCTCTCTCAATACATGTCTTTATGCATTCTTTTTTTGATATTCTTTATGTAAAAGCCTCCCACAATATAAAATAGCATGAAAATTTAAGTAAAAGAAAAATAAGGTAGTAAACAGGTGATAAGAAATGTCTTGAGGATTCTCATGTAATCCTATAATTAGTTAATTACATGATTAAGCTCAAATTGTTTCTTCAGATATGTATATGCCACTATTAACTGATATAAGTCCTCCATGCTTAGAAAATTACAATTTTAACAAAGAGGAATATAAAATAAAAATTCTAATATCACATTATTAATGAATTTTTTTATGAATAACTGTCATTGGCTGGTCCACACACCCATGAAAAGGTGATATTTAACTGCCTTGCCAGTCTCTTGATTTTTTTTTTTTGGATAAGTTTGCCAGTCTCTTGATTTCCCTCAAGACTTGTCGGTATTGCCAATGTTCTTGCCCTTGTTCCTTCATCCAGTTCACAACCACCCTCAGATCACCTTTTGCATCTATATTATCGGAATTTTGAGAAATTGCCAACCTGATTCCTTGGCTTGTTGTTACACTTTGACGAAATATCAAATTTGATGTCAAATGGGTAATTTAATATACTGTAGGTCATGTCCATGATGTTTAGAGATAAAACAGTTTAGCCTATTGGAAGTTTGGAACTTAAACAATAAAAGCTACAACCTTTATGTTTAGGTTTGCATATTCTTGTATAATGAAGTTTTCTTTTAATTCTTTTTCCCCCTTAAAAATGGCACCTCACTTAGATTAGGCACAAGTCCAACCATGTATCTCAGGCTTTATCGACCCCTTGTACTTTATTTGCAACTCTCATTTTTAAAGCATTGGCTGGAAGTGGGTTCTTCTGGTAGGCCCCTGACGTGGAGGTAGTGGTACGCTAAATTCCACACAACTCTTCTGTACAGGGATCACAGTGAGGCTTTATGTGTTTGTTTTACTCAAGCTTCATTCTGTTTTTCTCTTTTTGTTTTTTCTTTCCCCTCGTGTTTCTTGTATTCTTTGTATTTCCTCCCTCAATTTGTAATAAAATTTTCTCTCTTTTTTTGCCTTTTTTGATTGGTAACCAGAAACTTTTAATACGAGTGAATAAATAATGAATTATAAATGAATTGTGTGAAGTACCCCCTTTAAAATTAAGCCAGCGCCAGCTACATAACCCCTTGATTCCTGACTTTTTTTAGCAATTTATATTTGTTTCCCGGATGGTGACCCCCCAACACAATTGACTTCTGCTTACCCCTTATTCACTGAATGTGTCAGCTAAGTTATTGGCCAATCTATAAGTCCATATAAACTGTAATGAGCCCACTTTATCAATGAAAAGCATACATATTAACATATATAAAACAATGTTGTCAGACTCAGACCACTCAGACCTAGAAAGGCCACTGGGCCATAGGTCAATTGCCCTACCAATGAATCAGCACAGTGACCTATCACCTATGATGTTATATAGCCCATTACCCAATGTTGGTAGGGATCTTGGGAGAGGTGGAGTGGATACAGACTTAACCTTTAGCATTTTTTTGCACCAAGTGACCAGTCTCAGACTCAAACCAATGTTCCCATGCTTGTTAGCCTTAGATTTTACCATTAAACCAAGCAATGTTGTCTGAGTTAACCTGTGACTAAACTTTGAGTCTTGTAAAGCACATTTTTGCGTCCAAAAAAGCATTATCCAAAGTTGGTCCCAGCTATCTAGGGCCTTGGGAGGAGTGGACTGGATACAAACCTAACCATCAGCACTTTTTTTTACACAAGACAGTAACTCCCAGACTTGAACCCACAATCTCACATTTATCAGACTGAGATTTTACCATTAAACCAAGCAATGGTAGGTCACTTTTTTTACACAGGTTTTAGTGGGTAGGTCATCAAAAACTGTTTGGGTTGCAAAAACTAAGTCTTCAACATTTCATATGAATCAAAGGTATGGCATCCGGTTTTCCAAACAAAAACTGAAAAAACAGGGTTTTAAAAAACCAGAAAGGCTATGGGTTCTGATTTGAACAGTCCAACCAATCTAGCTTGGTACAAGCCTGACAACACTGATAAAATATCAAGTGACTACTAGCCAAAACATAGAGTACATTCAAGGATAATCTTCTGTCTTGCTCTTTTTTGGCTGTTAATTTTTTGGGAGTTCTTAATGGTGTTCATATTTACAGAAGCTTTTTGTACAGTGAACTTACTGTATACTTTCTTCTTTTGATCATAGTAATACAATTTTACATTACCTTTTTGAAAAAAAAAAGGAAAAGAAATTTCCCCATATTTGCCTTGTTTGTAAAGCAAGTTGTAATACTACATGTCATCTGCTAATCTCTGTAGCATTTGCAAGCATTTCTTTTTTCTCTTTGGTTGCAAGTGGTCCCCTCCCCCAGGGGATGTGAGTAGTTTGTTTGATTGGACAGGGATCTATCTTGCTAAAAAAGGAGGAAAGTATTAAGGAAGTGTGCTAGGGCTGCGATAATTTTATCCATATGGGAGGAGAAGAAATGAAGAATTCAAGGGTTTTCAAGGAAGTCGCTCACTATAAAGATGCACTAGTTAAAAACATTATGACAAAGGCAGTTCATTGGGCTAAAACATTGACCCTTTTCAATCATTTTTCAGTGCATGATATGCTTAGAGGATAGAAGCACATCATAAATTCCTCTTCCTCTCTTGTAGACCACACTATGGGACCTCTTCTTTGGTCCCCTCTGCTAGAAAATTACATTGAACCTTGATGGATGTGGCATTGGGAATCCTGGACCTTCAGGCATAGGAGGGGCATTCCAGTACCATGATGGCACACTTGCAGCTATATTATCAGGTCTTATAGGACAAGCAAACTCAAAAGGAGAACTCCTGGCCATCCAGTAAGGGTTAGGAATACAGAAGGACCAAAACTATTGTCAGCTGTTTTTCTTCTTTTTTTTTATTTTGATAGATAATGATAATTTTATTAATTAGAATAAAAACACAGTATACATCATACAACTCCCCACAAAGAGACGCGAGGTGCAGCCTCCAAACTACATCATAAAGCTTGCAAGTGAGCCCAAAAGAGATGATTCCTATGTACTCCTTGTTTGGCTAGGAAATCTTCTTTCCCATTGAACTATTGTCAGCAGTTTTTCTTTTTTTTTGTTTTTTCGTAAAGTGGTAACTATCATCAGCTGTTGGTAAAGGGTGATTCAAAGGTCATAGTGAAATATGGTTTTGGGGGAATAGCATGGTACTATGGTAATAAAGACATATTATGAGAGAAATCAGATAGACAGACAGACAGATAGCAAGAGAAGCGGAAGTCACCTTCACATGGTTTCAGCAAACTTATAATGGATTGGCAGATAGCTTGGCCAAACAAGGGTCAACAGAGCACAGATTTTTCAGGAATCATCCCAAGGGATTTTAATGGCATTGTAAACTGAGAAAGGTAATGGGTTAGGTAGCAGGGCTAGCCTAATATTGGGATACCTGGCATAACTCACAAAGCATTTTTTTCCAACAATTAGTAAATGACTTCAGTTTCTTATTAAAAAAAAAAAAAGAGCTCAGATTCAATGTTGAAAAGCTGAGAATCACCTACATAATAAACTACTTTCAGGCTTGGAAGATATACTTCAAAACAAGATTTATCATGTCTCAAATTCATCAAAAAAAAAGATTTATCATGTCTCAAAAAGAAGAAGACAATATCAGAAATAAAAACACCAAACAATAATAGTGTTCAAATGAAAAAAGAGTCAAGTTCACCTCCTGCAGGCTGTGGTATAATGCTAACATCTTCCATGATTCCCATTGTCAGCACAGTTTCAGCATCTCTTTTCCCCTGAAGCAAACTGTACACCTACATAATAACTTGAAGCATGAGACCTTTCTTATGACAAAAAGTATTAACTGATACAACATGACCCACATGATGCCACATAAACTTCAAGTTTTACATCCTAATTAGTCAGTCATGAGTGAATCATATTTAATAGTAGTCCATTTGTCTATGCACTTAAAATGCCAAAAAAAATAGTATTAACAACCGAACAGAGGAGACGAGAGGAAGGAGAAGAGAAGAGGAAGAGAGGAGAGAAGAGAGAAGAGGAGAGAAGAGAAGAGGAAGAGAGGAGGGAAGAGAGAAGAGGAGAGAAGAGAAGAGAGAGATTTGGAATCAACCACAGTGACTGGCGGCACCAGTTTATATTAATATATATAGGGCAATCATAATTAGAAGGAAAAGGACCCTTATGCCCCTACTTAAGTTACAGCATAAAAAACAAAAGAAAAAACTGCTTTAACTAGTCCAAACGGACCCTCACTCAGCAGAATACAAACATAAGAAATAAAACTAGTATTCCAACACTGCCCCCCTCAAGTTGGGACATGGATGTCAATCATGCCCAACTTGTCACACAAATTATTATGTAGCACATGATAAAGGCCCTTGGTGAAGATGTCTACAAGTTGTTCATCTAAACTGACATAAGGAGTGCACACTTCTCCGCTCACAAGTTTTTCTCTAATAAAATGCTTGTCCACTTCAATATGTTTTGTTCTATCATGGAGGACTGGGTTAGCAGCAATATTGATAGCGGCTTTGTTGTCACAGTAGAGTGACATAGGTTTATTAACTACAAAACCCAGCTCTCCTAACAAGTTTTTTATCCACATCATTTCAGCAACTCCATGAGACATGGCTCTGTATTCTGCCTCAGCACTGGATCTAGCCACCACACTTTGCTTATTACTCCTCCAGGTGACTAGGCTTCCTCCCACAAAGGTACAATACCCACTGGTAGATTTTCTGTATTCAATTGCCCCTACCCAATCAACATCTGTATATACCTCCACTTTCAAATGCCCATGTTTCTGGAAAAGCAAACCAACTCCTGGGAACTTCTTGAGGTATCTAAGGATTCTTTCTACAGCTTCAAAGTGAGTTGTCTTAGGATTATGCATGAATTGACTAAGAACACCCACTACATAGGCAATATCAGGTCTGGTCATAGACAAATATTAGTCTCCCTACAAGTCTCTGGAACTTCTTCACATCTTTCAAACACTCCCCCTGACTGTCTCCTCGTAGATGGTTGGGTTCAATGGGTGAATCAATTGGTTTCACTCCCAACTTGCCTGTATCCTCTAATAGATCTAGTACATATTTCCTTTGGGAAATAAAGATGCCCTTTTTTGAGCGGGCAATTTCAATTCCAAGGAAATAACGTAAGGGGCCTAGATCTTTGACCTCAAATTGAGTGGCTAGAAATTTCTTCAGCTTCTGTATTTTAGTCTTCCAGTCTCCGATGATTACTATGTCATCAACATACACAATTAAAGCTGCAATTTTCCCTTCACCTTTCTTCACAAACAAAGTATGATCTGACTGGCATTGTTTGAATACCATCTGTTACACTGCTAAATGAAACCTACTAAACCAGGCCTGAGGTGATTGCTTCAGCCCATATAAAGATTTTTTAACTTGCACACCTTCTGCTCACTACCTTTGGCACAGAAACCTGGAGGTTGAGTCATGTAAACCTCTTCCTCTAAGTCACCATTCAAGAATGCATTCTTGATATCCAATTGATGAAGTTCCCAATCAAGGTTAACTGCCAGTGAGAGAAGGATTCTGATCAAATTCATCTTGGCTACTGGAGCAAAGGTCTCTGCATAGTCTACTCCATACACTTGTGTAAATCCTTTGGCCACCAACCTAGCTTTGTATCTTTCTACTAAACCATCAGCTCTATGCTTTACTGTGAATACTCATTGGTTCTTCCCCTTCAAGAAGATCCACCAACTCCTAGGTGCCATTTTTGTGTAAGGCATTAATTTCTTCCTTTATTGCATCTGTCCATTCAGGTTTGGATAAAGCTTATGCCACATTCTTAAGAACAGAGACACTGTCAATAAAAGGAATGCACGGTATGAAAGTGAAATATGATCATAGGACACAAAGTAAGAGATAGGATGATTAGTAGTACAAGATCTAACACCCTTTCTCTTAGCAACAGGAGGATCAATGTTAAGAGGTTCAGGCATATCAATGGGAACAAGTGTACCTGGTTGATGAGGAGGATCTACCTCTGGAGAGTTCGATGATATTGGTTGCATAGTTTCAAGTTCCACGGCTCTTGAACTCTACTGGCTCTTATGGCGGCAAAAAATGACACGAAATGGAGAAGGATCAGGAAGAGGAGGTAGTTGAACCCGAGTGTGTTTCTCCTCAACCCTACTCTCCCCCTGAGGAGAAACCAAGAAGAAAGGTTGACTCTCAAAGAATGATACATCCATGGAGACATAGTACTTGTGTGAAGCAAGATCATAAATACAGTAACCCTTTTGAGATAACGAATAACCAAGAAAAACACAAGGAGTGGCACGGGGATCGAGTTTACCACGAGTAGGAGACAAATCATGAACGAAGCAACGACACCCAAAGACACGCATTGGAATGGGGGACAGCGGAGCTGTAGGAAACAAAAGTTGATGTGGGGCCTTATACTCTAGTAACCGAGATGGCATACGGTTGATGATATATGCAAAACACATAATAGCATCCATCTAAAAACGTTCTGGAACATTCATATAAAGTAATAAACCACGAGCTACTTCAAGTAGATGACGATTTTTCCTTTCAGCAACACCGTTTTGTTGAGGTGTCCTAGCACAAGAACTTCGATGAAAGGATCCACACAAAGCAAAGAACTCCATGAGATCACTATGGAAGTACTCTTTTGCATTGTCTGACTGAAAAATGTAAATTTCAGTTTGAAATTGAGTGAAAACCATTCATTGAAAGTCTTTCACAATCTTTGGTACTTCATCTCTAGATCGCATAGGATACACCCAAGTATATCTAGAATAGTCATCGATCAAAGTAATGAAATATTTATATTCAGTCTCAGTAGGTAGAGAAATAGTCCAATTCATATAGTTTCTTCTTGGTACACGACCAAGGTAAAAAAAATACTAAAAAAAAATCTGTACTAGTCGTAGGTCTGTACTTTTGATCTCAGTTGAAGAAGACAGCAGGTTGAAACTTGTTTGATCTGCTCACAGGCCTAGCAGAACCGCTTTGATACCGTATTAACAGTTGAACAGAGGAGAAGAGATGAAGGAGAAAAGAAGAAGAAGAGAGGAGAGAAGAGAGAGATTTGGAGTCAACTACAGTGACTGGCGGCGCCAGTTTATATTAATATATATAGGGCAACCATAATTAGAAGGAAAAGGACCCTTATGCCCCTACTTAAGTTACAGCATAAAAAACAAAAGAAAAAATTGCTTTAACTAGTCCAAATGGACCCTAACTCAGCAGAATACAAACATAGGAAATAAAACTAACATTCCAACAAATAGAATGCAAAAGAACTTTTTTTCTAATCAATGCAAACCAAAATTTGATGGTTGTGACACAGACTACTCTCCGCCATTCTTTCCACCACCATTGTCACCATCAGCAAGCATTCTTCACTAGTTTTCTTCTCCAATAAATTTCATATCATTTATTTGTCCATTCATTTTTTGTTCTTCTTTTTTCTCCAAAAGAAACCCTAATCTAGGGATTTGACTCCCATTCGTGTTATTCCAAGTCTAGATATAGTCAAATGGCAAATCAAGATGTAAGGTCGAGTCTCAATGTCTAATGCCACGTTTCTTGTATGATGCTGCCTTCTAATCTATAAGAAGAAATGGTGATTTGTAACAGGATCATCGATTGATCTATAAAAAGCACTCTAATTGCTTCTATGGTGTCCTCTTCTTTGTAACATAAATTTTTGGTTCATGGTAAAGCAATACACCACAACCAAGCACTTATTTATGCTTTTACTTTCAAAAGCTTGTTTTGAAAGCAACATTTGCCAAACTAAAAAAGCACAAAACATGCTTCATACTTTGGTGCTTTGGAAAGCACAAAAGCAAAAGCTTATCCAAACGCAACCTTAATTTTGCACTTAATCTTTCATTAGTTCCATCAATTAAAACAATGTCATCATTAAACAACATGAACCATGGACCACCTCCTAAATATGTTTAGTCAATTCATATATGATCAATGAAAATAAATAAGGGCTAAGTGTTGAACCTTGGTGAAGACCCATCATAGCTATAAAATCTAATGTCTCTCCTACAGGTGTTCTAACATTGGTTGTTGCATCCTCTTAGATATCCTTAATTGGGTTTCTATCATATAATTTCTCTAGAACAATGAACACCACATGAAGATCTCTCTTCTTCTTTCTTAACTTTTTCTAACAATCATCCCAAAAGAAAGATAACTTCCATGGTTGATCACCTTAACATAAATGTAAATTGGTTCTTTGATATACTTGTTTCATGTCGTAACATTTGCTCAATTATTCTCTCCTAAAGTTTCACATTGTGGTTCATGAGTTGAATCTCTTGGTGGTTATTACTACTTTGCATATCGCCTTTATTCTTTAATATAAGCACTAGACTTCTCTTTCTCCATTCACCAAACATCTTCTTTCTTTTCATTATCTTGATAAATAATAATGGCTTAGTTAGTAATAACAAGCCTACCTCTCATACCCTTTCCACACTTCTATTATAAGATCATCAGGTCTTCATGTCCTTCCCTTCATCTCATTTAGCACCTCTTTCGCTTTAGTAGCTCTACTTTACAAAGGTACATGTCGTATTGTTGTTTTAACACTATTAGTTTAGTAATCTCTCCTCCATTAGCACCCTCTACATGTTGTACATTTAATAATTTTCCAAAATAGTTTTCCAGCTTTTTCTTGATTTCCTCATATTCTAAACATCTTGTTACTAATTTCTCTGGATTGTTATAACACTATTGGTGATCTTTCTTGATTTTCACCAATTTTTTTTTTGTATTTTCCATGAAAAAAAGGGAAAAGGAAAAAGAAGCATGTCGCCATAGTTCATAACAATCCAAAGGCTGCAAATATGCAAACCAAACAATTATGATAACCACCTCCAAGATTTAGTCTAATTGACATTTGACAATTAAAACCAACTTTATAGGAAGAACAATACATTTAGTAATGTTCTCTACAAAAGCACAAGAATCAGGATGATGTAAGATACCTGTCCCTTCTTTGTTGTCAGTTGCCGAAGAATGGTTTCTGGCTTTGTCTTCCCAGAAGTTGGTTCACCACTAAAATGTTACAAGGTATAGTATATTAGCCAAAAAGCATAACTTAAACATGTGCAGCTCTTTTATGGAAAACATTGAGCACTAGAAAGGCAGGCCCTTACGTCCTCCTATCGAGGAACTCTATGCTGATATTATTGACTTCAGCTTCTGAAACTTGTAATTTAACGATCCCACCCGAAAGAATCTCAACATCTGAAACCTGAAGCAATGGTTAAAAAAGAAATGCCTATTAAAATTAATATAAGAAAATGTATATCCAGGAATCAGTTCCAGCTTTGACAAACAATGGTTTCAGGTCCCTCTTAGAGAAACCTTGCTATTATTACAACAGATGAAGCACTAACCATGCCAAATAAACCTCGCTCCATGTACCACCCATTAATGGAACGTATCACTTCATCCAAACGCCGGATGTTGACTACTTTTCCTGCATAGCTTGACACCAAAGACTCAACTCAATGAAGGCCCGTTGTGAGCAACATTTGATGCATGGCCAGCTAATGAAACATACACACACATAGGGGGGGGAGAGAGAGAGAGAGAGAGGAAATATAACTCTACTACCTATCACTAAAAAGTGCAAAATTCTGAAAAAAAAAAAAAAGGAAACTACCATATCCATCACGGAATGCATCTTCCAGAAACTTTGACGGAAGAACATTGGCTCCTTCACATATCAATCCATGGAACTCCTGGTTTGATTCTACCTTGTACCATAGAAACAAGTTCAGTTATTTATGTCGTGCTAAATCAGATAAGTAGGTAATTATATGTAGTTAAGAAAATTTTAGTGACAATTTTTGTGCTGCCCACCAAATTACAAAACTGAAATTAAAACCAATTCTCGATTGCAGTTCATGGTCATGGAATTCTACGGGAAAGACTTCAACACGCCTATAGGAGACAATGATGATCAATACTCCCTAAAATGAACATCTACCAGCTAGTTTCTTTCAGCAGTTACAATCATGCAACCACGATGGAACCAATACTTTGGGAACTAGACCAATATTTATGTTTCTTTAGTGCAATCAGAATACTTCAAGTTGAGTCCTAGCACCATTGAATAAACAGTTTCTTTACTGAGTAAAAGCTCTACAACCAAACAGCCACTGCTAACTAGATAGAAATGCGTTGCCCAGAATAAATATTGTACAGCATTTTTTTTCACATGATTTTGTATAAAAAACTCCCAAGTCCCAAATTGTTTCTCTATACATAAATGGGAAGGAAAGGAAAATAGAATTAAGCCAAATGTACCTGAAAAACCAACCGAATTCCATCTCTGGTATCAATAGCCACAGGCATGCACGAGCAAAAGTACCCACTGTTAATAATCCGGTGAACATCCTCTTGCACTTCTTGCACTGTAAGTGCCGAATTCGGGCGACAAGCCTTCAAAGCCGCTGCAGCCTCTGCCTCGAGGTCCTTCCTCTCGAGCTCCTCGCCGTCTTTGTTCCGAATTAGGACCTCACTAATCAAAACCCTCTCTTCATTTTCTCTCCCATGCCGACTTGGTGAATACACTTTTTGTTGAGGTTCTCTACCTTCCAATACATTCTGATTCGACTCCTCAGGTCGAACCAACGCTAAAGAAGAGGAACAGAGGAGCGAAGATTTGGTTATAAAATGCCCAGATTTTCTGCGGTTTCTAATCGACGAGATGAAACGGTTTATTTTATCCTTGGTTCTGATTAGATTCAGGGAGAGCGTCTGAGAGCAGAATGGAAGATCGGAGAAAAAGGGAGGAAGATGGTGGGCAGTGGCCGGGGGGCACTTGATAGAAGATGAGACGAATCGAACGCCTTCGTTTTTCGCCATTGTCAAATGATTGACGTCTAGACTCTAGAGTGTCTATTGAAACGGAAGCAGAATCTCAATTTTCGACTCTTCCCTACAGATTTGAAGTGCTGTGCACCTAGTAAAACCCTAGTTTTCCGCCATTTTTCGAACGGATTGTTGTAAGTTTGTAACAGTACGAGCTGCAACAGTGGCTACGTTCAGATTAGCGGGAAACCTCGTCCCTGCTTAGTGCGTAGTTCTACTCTCTAACGTGCGCTCAATTGAGAGATGGACTGATAGACACCTGGAAAATGCACATGAGCTCCGGCCCGCCATGGCGCCATGGACAGGTACGATGCTTTTGCGGATCTGCCAGACTCGACCCGGTATCATTTTTTCATTGACTCGGCATGCCAAACCCGGTCGGGACGGATTTTGACCGAGTTGGATCGAGTTGCCCATTTGTCAACTGGGCTTTGTGGAGTGATGTGGAGTCTACGTCATCTCTGAACAATCGTCCAGACAGTCTAATCCGGCAGGGGCCTATGATTGCGCAATTACCAAAAAACCCTTGTTACCATTGCAAATTATCAAAACTATCTCTTTTTTATTAAATAAAAATAAAAAAAATTAAATTTTCTATTTTTCTTATTTATTTCCTATCAAACCAAACACAACCTTGAGAGGCCAGTGCTCGCTGGGTTGAGGTTAAAGCCTTAAATCCGCCTTGGTAAGGGGGTTGGGCTCGGATCAACTTTACTTTGTTTTTCAGCTGGGGTTCAAGTTGGGGCTGCTCCGCACCAAGCCCAGCCCATTTGCATAAAAATGTTGCAAAATATAAATTCAGCCTTTGCCAATAATAGTGGACTATATATGGTTCGGTCCAATTAAGTAGTTAACCAGGTTTTTGGATTCAGATTAGCTTCGTGTTGGATTTGGATTGGATGGGTCAAACTCGTACCAAAACCGACCTGTTGGGGATCCTTAATTAACCAAGTTAGTAAGAAAATTCATATTTAGCTGCAAGGTTGAGCATTTTCCAGAACTTCAATGGTTTTGGCACAAGGGCCCAACGATGTGTAAATTGTTAAAGCCGTTTTCCAAAGTAGGGGTGAGCATGCTATGGGTCAGGTTGGTTCAGTTTTATATGGCAGAACTTGGAAATTATCCTATAGGGGTGAATTCTAGGGTTTTGAAAGTAGGAGCTACGCTATGAAGATCAGTTCCATGGTGGGTTCTGGCTTTGGTGGTTCTATAATTGGTCTCAAGGTCTATTCGTGGAATTTGTTTTTTCTTTACTCTCCCCCTTGACGAAAAGGGATAAGTAGATTGTATTCCACCTCATAAATCTGAATTAAACTTCTGACCTACAACAATTCAAAATTATAATCACCTTCACCTATACCTGCCCATGAATTGGCATCAATTCCAAGCTGGCACCTACCCTCACCTGTACGGTGGAGATAGGATTTCCGAGGGCGGATTGAACAGTAAAAACTCCTAAAAAAATGAAACATGTTCTTTAAAATCTTTATTTGCAAGGGAAATTGTCCAAAATTCACCATGAGTTTTTAACATTTCTCTTAAACTCACCACAACTTTTTTAAATGTATAAAACTCACCATGTCAGTAAGTTTTTATTTTCCAAAACTCACCTTCTGTTAGTGCACCGTTAATGCTTCTTAACAGAGGTGTCCATGTCAGCATAAATAACAATTTTTATGACCAAACTACCCTTGAATGGTGAGTTAGAGGAAAAATGGTTTTTTTCAGTTTTCAAATTTCTTGTTTTTTTTTTGCATTTTTAGTGTTTTGTTATAATTTCAATGTTTTTTATAATTTCTGATTTTTTTACATTTTTCTATCTTCTACAATCTATAAAATTTCCTGTATTTTTGTTATTTATTTACAACTTTTGTGTTTTTCTATAATTTTTGGTGTTTTTTCTACAATTTTTATTTTCTGATTTTGTTTTTCAACTTCTATAGTTTCTATAATTTGAAAATAATTTTTTATTTTGTTTTTAATTTCTATAATTTTTTATACTTTTTGTAATTTCTATGTTTTTATATATTTTATATTTTAAAATATTTTTTTGAACTTTTTCCTTTTTTCATGTCTAAATATTAAAATGGTAATATATTAACACCCATTAATTTATTTTGTATATATTTTATATTTTTCTATGAAGGTTAAAATGGTAATATATTAACACCCGTTAGTCTGTTTAACGTAAAGTTAGTGACATGGTGAGTTTTAGATATTTTGAAAAGTTGTGGTGAGTTTAAGAGAAATACTGAAAACTCATGGTGAGTTTTAGACAATTTTCCTATTTTCAATAAATATACTATATAGTTTAAAACTTACATTGTCTTTATTGATGAAATTGAGCAATTTAATATGTAAATTATTATGATATATTAATGTATGGTTCAAAACTTATCATTATAATTTAAAATTTGTAAATATTACCTTTCACATTACTTATTACACATTCAAATATTAAAATGAAACACAAATGATAAAATCACTTAAGTATCTCAATGGTCAAGTGAGACCATGGCCTTTTGTAACCATGAGTACTTACGTTTAAATCTTCACATCTTCAAAATTATTTTGGGGTTTATTTGAAGGCAAATTCAATTCCAAAGCTAATTCATCCGATCGATTTGGGTCGGGTAAACCCTTAGACCCTGGAATTAGCCTGAGTGGGGGTCGGTTCCAATAATTTGGAACTAAACCCTACCCTGTAACAAATTGAGTAGAGTCAGTTCAAGGTTGGTTCGAGGTCAAATCCATTCAGACCAGGGTAGAACCTAGCCATTTGCTCGCCCTTATTTTGGAGTGTTTTTTAGGGGTAATCATTATGACTAAGAAATTCCATACTTGGGCATATACCTAATACTTTATCTAGGGGTGCTCATGGTTCGGTTAACCAAACCGTGGGGCATATTTTGTAACTGAACCGGTAGTATTGGTTTTTGGAGAACCGGTAACCGAAACTGAACTGAAACCTATCGGTTAACCGATTGACCGGTTTGGTTAATTGTTGGTTTGGTTCGTCGATTTTTTGATTTTTGAATTTTTACAATATATTATAAAAATATATAATAAAATATTATAAATATATATAAAATACTATATTTTAAATAATAAATAATATATCATATATTATAAATATATATTTATATATATAATGCATATTTATTAATTTATAATATATATAATATACATAAATATATATAAAATATATAAAAATATATGTATACCGGTTGGTTCAATTAACTGCCAGTTTTCTATATTGGTTAACCGAAACCGAATCGGTGCCTTTGGTTTTTTAAAAACACCGAACCGATTGGTTCGATTAATTGATTTTTTGGTTCGGTTTCGGTCGATTCGATTTTTCGGTTATTTTTTTTCTCACGCCTACTTTAAGCTTGCCCAACCTAGGCATAGGCTTATGTTTCAGTTCAGAACCCCGGTTGGACTGGGCCCAAGCCTAGGCTATAGTCTTAATCATAAGTGTAAAGCCTGGCCCGACCTAGACCATGATCAGCCCTTCTCTAACATTTTTTGTGCTTTTCACTTGCATCAAAAAAGCCTATTTGAAAGGTAGGAAAAAAACATTTGGCTTCTCACGTTTATAAGAGACTATTTTGAACCAAAAAAAAAAAAGATTGATGATAAGCCAAACACTAAAAAAATGCTTTTAGAAAAAGTCACATTTTCAAGAACCCGTTTGGACCAAAAAAAAAAAAAATCCTAGCTAGACCTATGCTTATCCACATTGCAATTGATCCTTGGGCGTTGGTGTTTATTCTCATATAGAAGGTACTTACCTTTCAGCTAGTTGTTAAGGTCTCTGTCAGGTTGTATAGAAAATTTGAGATCAAATCCCACCTTCACCAGTGTCGGGAGAGTCGTGGGTTTCAGGAATGTTCTATCCCCCCTCTTGTGTAGTGTAGCCCCATGCCCCATGGAACACCTCACACCCCACTCCATAAAAAAGGTCTTTCTCATGAGGGCAGATTCAGTCCTCACAAAATTGTGCTTACATCATTTTCACAGCCCTTTTCAGCCATACGTTACGAACATCTCTATACCTATGTCTTTTTATTCATAGGATATGTTTCCAATGCAGGCTGAAAAGGGCTGTGAGAACAGTATGAGTACAATTTTGTGAGGATCAAATCCGATATCCTTTCTCATCTATAATAGGTCGTGTTTCTAGTTAGGAGGTCTCTTCATGCTACTTTTCTGTTGCTGTTTTGAATAACATACATTGCATTTGGGTAAGCTTTAATTTGGGCAAAGGCCTAAAAGTCATTTGCTTCAAATCATGTAGCAATCTCTCACCCCCGCCTCAGAGCATGTTGCAATCACACATTGGGAACATGAGGGGACGTTTCAAATGCACGGCTGTGAGACCAGTGAGATGGGTGTTAGGACCATTCTGTGAGGAGGAAAAACGACTCAATTTTGTTTTCTACAGCCCAAAGCTCAAAAGCAAAAATTTATTCAAACCACACATGGTTATTATGCACTTGTCATTCCGATATATTACAGAGCTACCCTAGACAAGTCTAATATTATTGGCGTAAATTTCTACCTTGCAATCAAACTTTTTAAATGCTGGACATAGTGGGTATTAGCCAATGCGTATGGTTTGTTACATTAACAAAATCATAATTGTTTTGAGTTGACCAATTGTGGCAATTATTTTTATTTCGAAGAAGAGAATCGTACAGATTGACAAACAGCTTCAGTGTTAATTAAAAAGTGGGGATGATACAAAAATAATACACTGGTTTGCTAAGTGTATTATTTAGTGAACTACCCCCCAACAACTCAGGATTCCTTCACATGGAAATTTAGAGCCCTAAACCATTGTTACATGTGAGACCAGATCTACTCCTTAAAAAGTTAAAAATATGGGAGATGTTTCCAATGTGTAACTGCAATGTGTTGTAAAATTGGTGTAAGGAATAAATTCGGATTTCAGAAAAAAAAACACTATAGCCTGCTTGGTTCGTGGGAATAGGGGTCTAGAATTAGAATTGGAATGGGTTATTTCGATTCCAACAATTTGATTGGGTGGAATCAAAATCCCATTCCCATTCCCATTGAAATGGCATTCCCCTATTTGAAGAAATGAAATTCTATTCCTGCTGATTTCAATTTTCATTCTCATTTCTGTCTGAACCAAACATACTCCGGTTCCGATTCTGATTCCAACTACGAACCAAACGGGTGCTATATTTGCTCAGCAATAGTAACTTAAACTTTTACTCACACAATAACAAAGTTATACATGAAATAATTTGAGTTGGAATTGATCCAAGTAACATTAGAATGGGAACCGGGTCAGGATATGAATATGCAACCATCAAGTTCTTCTCTCTCCAAGCTTCAGCTCAGGTCCAAGATGAAACATTTGTGCACAATTGTTTTAGGCTTTTAGCATGTGGATTGTAATGGAAGCCAGAGAAAACAGTTTATTAACATTGTCATATGGTTAAACCAAACAGTTTACAAGATTGTGTTTGTTTGTTTAGTTTAAAATCAACCAAGTTGTCTGCATTGCAGAGCTTAAAAATTGCAGTGGGGCAACACTTGTAGACAGTAATAGCCCCTAACAATGAGCTTGACCTGGCAGAGTCTGTGGTAAGTAGGTGCCTGTTTGGGAAAGGCTTTTATTTTGCTGCTTTTGGGTTTGTAGAGTGAGACTCACCCAAAAGGCCTGTAAGCAATGTTTAATAAAAAAGAACTGAAACTATTTTTGAAAAAACATGGTTTTTACTTGACTTCCTCAAAGCAACCCGGGCAAAAATCAATTTTAAAAAACTCGCAACCATTCCAAACAGGGCACATGTAAATGGGATGGGCTTTCATGTTGCTGCTCCCGACTTTGCAAAGTGGGACTCACCCAAAAAGCCTGAAAGCAATGTTTGATTAAAAAAAAACAGAACTGCAACTATTTCTCAGCCTACATGGCTTCTAACTTGAATCTATTGATTTCCTCAAAGAAGCCCAATAAAAGCAATTCAGCCAAAGCTCAAGCTTTCCAAACAGGGGCTTTGTGAATTGGATGAGCTACTATGGTTGGCTCATTTGGGTGGGGTGTGCGTTGTCGTTATGTGGAAGTGGAAGGCAGTCCCAACTCCCAACCTTGTGAGTGCTTTTGTCTGTTGTCCTTGAAAAAGAAAAAGAAAAGAGAGTGAAAGGATGGCAATAGCAAAACTCCACGTAGTTAGGATAAGAGTAGGGGTAGTGCACACGATGATTGAGAGAACAATTGAGAAGCACTTATTGAACACAATCATACCCACCTTGAGTCCTTTCAAGGCTACCTTCCAAAGTTTCGCTTCTTTACAGAATTACAGTGTCTATGGCGGTGGCATGTGCAGTACTGCGCGTGCAACCATGCAAAAGTAATACAAAAGTGAACTCCAATCTCACAAGAGATTTATACTTGGAGAACAAAATCTATGCACCATATGATTGGTTGAATATAATGATAATTATATTTAGTAAAATGTAAAATAATGAAAAGTAATCAAATTTTAATATGTTGAGATTAGCCAACAACCAAGATGTAGCACGATCTGACTGTTCCTGCTGGAGGATGATCTGGTTTTTAGTCGGACGGCGAGCTAGGTGGATGTGCCAAATAAGATAAGAGAACTCGGGGTGGTTAGCCCAGTGATGTCGCTTCGATGCTTAAGTTAATAAGCTGTTTGCGAGCTTAAATGACTTTGAATGTAGAGACTAGAGAGCTAGAGAGCAGAGAAATCACGCGTACCTTATGCCCTCGGGGTTGGAGCCTTTATATAGTTGAGTCCTCATGGGTTTTGCGGATCGGTTCCGGGATCTTCGTCACGATGGGATCCATTTCCGCTTTAATTGGGGGATAACGTTATCAACTGATAAGGTTTATCAATTTCGCCCGAACCGGGCGGAGAGATGATAAGGCTAGCTATTACGCGGCGTGATCCCGTGTGGTTTATAATCTGTTGGAGGGATTTCTGGGATCACGTAGTGGTTTGAGTTGGTATCCCCGAGCTGATGCTTTTAAGTTCCGAACTGGGTTGAATGGCGAAGTGCCTTGAGGTCGAGGTGATCTTGTTGCGATTTGGTACCGAGGTGATCTTGTCCCGAGGTCACCTTATCCCGAGGTGGTTGAATTTTCGAGCTTGATCTGTTGCGAACTAGTCATATCAAGCTGAGTTGTCATCTCTTGGTCAGGTCGTGTCCATGTGTCCCCTTTTTACTAGGTTGGGGCCAAATCACCCTTCATCATTAATTGAACTTAGATTTGGCACATAAAACTTAGTTTGGAAAGAGTATAAATACAAATATGTACAGCACAAATACATATAAAATATAAGGTTTTGCACTACATATTTGTATTTGTACTCCTTTCAACCGGAGTCTAAGGCTCAGTTTGAAAGGAGTACAAATGCAAATATGTAAAATGCAAAACTATATATTTTGTATTATTTTGTATGTATTTATATTATATATATTTGTATTTGTACTCCTTCCAAATTGAGTTTACTACAATGCAAATGCATACAAATATTACAAAATATAAGGTTTTGCATTCTATATATTTGCATTTGTACTCCTTCCAAACTAAGCCTAACATATTTATATTTATACTCTTTCCAAACATAACCTTCGGTAATTGTTAAAAAGCATGTATAAATTTGATAAAAAACAAATTGCAAACTTGGATCAATTTTGCAAGATCAAAATCTACCTATTTTACATTGATCCACTTTGAGTGCAAATAAATATACATAGCTTCACTTTCAATACAAATATGTATTCTTACCAAACAATTGCAAATTGAAGGACAAATTCATCTGGGTTCTGCATTTGCACTCTTACCAAATACATCCTTAGGTAAATAATATGCTAAATACCGATTTTTTTGTTATGTTAATTGTTTTCTTTTATGTAATAAAGTGTTAATAGTTTTACGTACAGGGGATGAATCTTGACCATGTAAATTGATGCCAAATTCATGGACAGGATATGGTTTATAGGGGCTACTTGTTAGACTATGGGGCTTGTCATTCAGAATTCTGTATTGGGTGCAGTATACTTAACCTTTTTTCTTTCCAATTTTGTTATGAATAATTATGATTTTGATTACAAATTAGAAAAAAAAATCATTTTTCCTTACGTACAAAAAAAAAAAAGAAACTAGTATTATAAAAGTATTTTTTTGAGTCTCCCCAGTCCCCACCTTCTCTAGTATTTTTTTATTAAAGTATATTTTATTATATTTCCGATTTCCATTATCAAAACTGAATTGCACAAACTTCTTGTTTTCCCGTAATTTTACGAACCACGAAAGTCAAGGGGCATTTTCGAGATTTCAAGCAGCGTTCATTCCAGAGTGGTGTAGAAACCCAATGGGACGTTGGAGATTCGAAAATTTAAAAAGCGGACCACCATATAAAGAAATTCCCACCATCTGGTGCGAACGACAGAAACACTTTGCCTTCTGGTGCGTTTCGTCTCAGCGGTCGCAGCCCTCCCATTTGGAGAACCCTAGCTGTGAAAAGTGACCCTCTTTCCATACTTCCATCTCTGGTTTCGGTAAGCCCTATCTTTTCCAGACGTCTTCACGTGGCCGCTCCGCAATCCGACGAAGATAATTAGATAAACGTCAAAATTCAAAAGGTGCCCAGTCACCCATCAGTGATTTGCAGATTCTTTTATTCCCCTTGGATTCAATTATGGGGGCAAATATGGTTCTTTAATCTTGTTTAGTTTTCTATAAAGACTTATATATCTTCACGTGCTCAATTTTGATTCGGTTGGTTTCTGCAACTCTAGATTGATTGCAAGTCTTGATTGAAGTGAACTTTTCTGATGATTCTTACTATCCTTTTTTTCTTGTCTGAAAGAAGTATACTAACCTTATGGCACTTAAAGGATCAATTTCTTGTAAAATTATAAAAGATTTTACTGTAGTTATCGGCGAAGCTTTGATTTATTTATTTTTTGGTTTGTTTGTTTTCTGCTAGCCTGATGCTATGATGTATTTTATTGTTCTGACTTCGAAGTTCGAAGGCCAGCAGGAAGATTAAGAATTTTGAAAATTTTGGTTTAGATAACGAGTTTGACTTTTGTTTTTTTCGCTTCCGTTGGTTGGCATCGAAGAGCCTGCTGTTTTGCGAGGCGGAAATGGAGGCAAAGGCGAATGGAACCGATGATCTTAAGGTACCTCTTCTTCAACCCTCGGAGAGTGTTGCAGTTACCGTTTCTCAACCAAATGCAAAAGGATTTAAGAAAACGAGGAAAAGTATGTTCAAAATCGGAGGGATCAAGTGCACTTCTTGTGCAACATCTATAGAATCTGTTTTGAAAAAGATTGACGGAATTGAAAATGTTACCGTATCACCTCTTCAAGGTCAAGCTGTAATCAGATACGCTCCAGAACTCATCACTGTAAGTCAGCTTCACGTAGTTTGTTTTTCGATAGATATATGAGTTTTCCACCATTTTAAGATTTTAAGCCAACCTAATACTCCTTAATTTGGTTTTGAGGCCACAAACCCGAGTTTGGAACCCATCTACACCATATATATCCCAAGGGCCAAGCCGCCAAGGTGATGCATTTAGTATACCGCTTCAAGATGGCTTGCTGAACCTCTGAGCCTGATGGAAAAGGTTTACCTGTTGGAAGCACTTGAATTTAGAGTGTGGCAGCTTGCTTAGTTGGCAAAGTATGCAAGCATTGTTACTGTAGGCTTTGGCCTTAGAACCAATCTTAACGCAAGAAGCATATAGTGATATAGATACATAAACTTACATTCATAAACATTAAAATATAGCGATGAAACGCACAGAAAGCGGTTGATTTGTTTTCTTCAGTTGATACCCTTTTAATGGCATTCTATTTTCAAGTTTTGGCTATGGGTCTGTATTCAAGTACAGTGTTCAATGGGTCCCTCCTCTGTGATCCCCACAAAAGCAGTAGTGTGAATATAGTTAATACTGCATCTTAGCATGCTTAGGGGTTGTTGGCTAATATGTATGATTTTGTTTTCTTTTAAACGAAAAAACATATCTCATATCATAAAAATCAATAACATATTGGGCAATATCCCCTAAATGACTGAGAACTGTATCCATATTTTCTTATGTGGAGGCTGCACTGGTCATTGCGTGATATTTCTATATGGGACCATGTTAAAACAATTAAATTGATTCCCTAAAAAACATGTAACTTGTGAAACTGATACTTATAAATGTGTTGAAATTTTTTGCTGAGTTATCTTCTGACTTGCCTTGGCACTAAAAATCCAATATAGATTATGTGAATTGTATCATAGCAATACCAACTTCAGCACATGCATATCCTTGCATTTTTTTTTTCACCAATTCAATGAGATATTTGAATATCTTTTAACCCCTATTCTCCAAATGTATACCTTAGTATTCCTAATAAACATGAAAAAATACAAAAAAAATATTTAATTAGTGGTAATATTCCCAATGAAAATTCCCAAGAATGAGGCTTGTCAGGATGGCACTGTTAACTTGGTCACCTTATGGGATCTTGGTTGTAGATACAAATAGGTGTTTACATGCAAGTGTAGATATTACCCTTGCAGACAGAATTACTGTGAGGTTCTACATTTGTTCATATATATTTCTAACTATAGGTCATTTTGCAATTTAATATGAATTTATTGCAAGGTTCTACATTTAAAGACATTTCTAACTATAGAACAATGTGACATTCTTCTGATGAATTCAGTTTCCAGGATTTCCTATTGGTATTATTTTCATGTTTAACAATAAAAGTTGTGTTCCCTTCAGTCAAAAACAATCAAAGAAACCATAGACAACATAGGCTTTCAAGTTGAGGAGTTTCCTGAACAAGATATAGCAGTATGCAGACTCCGAATTAAGGGAATAACATGCACAAGTTGCTCTGAATCCATAGAGCGCGCCCTGATGATGGTTGATGGAGTGAAAAAAGCAGTGGTGGGTCTAGCCCTTGAAGAAGCAAAAATTCATTTTGATCCAAACATCACTGATTCTGACCAGCTCATACAAGCCACTGAAGATGCTGGATTTGGAGCTGATCTCATTACCTCGGGAGAAGATATGAACAAATTGCATCTAAGACTTCATGGAATTAGTTCTCCGGAGGAAGTGACCATTATTCAGTCCTCCCTTGAGTCAGTAGAAGGTGTGAATCACGTGGAAATGGATAAAGTGGGACACAAGGTGACTATTAGCTATGACCCCAATCTTACTGGTCCAAGGTCTCTCATTCAATGCATCCAGAAAGCTGGCAATGAGCCTCATCTCTACCATGCAAGTTTGTATGTCCCCCCAAGACAAAGAGAAACTGAAAGGCAGCATGAAATTCATGCATATAGAAACAAGTTTCTTTGGAGTTGCCTATTTTCAGTTCCGGTATTTATGTTCTCAATGGTACTTCCAATGCTTCCTCCTTATGGAAACTGGCTAAACTACAGGATCCACAACATGCTTACAATTGGGATTTTTCTGAGATGGATTCTTTGCACACCAGTACAATTCATTATTGGCCAAAGGTACTAATTCAGATGCTAGCAGATAACTTTTAGTCCTTGTTAATGCTGTCTTTCTGTTGCCAGTGTGAGGAATTTCTTTGTTTGTGAATGAAGATTAGTATGCATGAAATGTCTTCTGATACTTAGTAATTGAATATCTCTGTCTCTTAATTTTCATTTCAGGTTTTATGTTGGAGCTTATCATGCATTGAAACGAAAGTCTGCTAATATGGATGTTCTTGTTGCATTGGGCACTAATGCTGCTTATTTTTACTCTGTATATATTGTTATAAAAGCATTCACTTCATATTCATTTGAAGGACAGGATTCCTTTGAGACCAGTGCTATGTTGATATCTTTTATTCTCCTAGGAAAATATTTGGAAGTTGTAGCAAAGGGGAAAACATCAGATGCTTTGGCAAAACTGACAGACCTTGCACCAGATACAGCTTATCTGCTAACATTGGATGGGGAAGGAAATGTGATCTCAGAGATGGAAATAAGTACTCAACTGATACAACGAAATGATGTAATTAAGATAGTTCCAGGGGCAAAAGTTCCTGTTGATGGAGTTGTTATAACGGGACAAAGCCATGTAAATGAGAGTATGATCACCGGAGAATCAAGGCCCATAGCTAAGAGGCCAGGAGACAAGGTTCTGTTCTTGTTCTATATCTTTCTTCTTATATTTCTTCTTTCTTGGGGCCATTATTTGGTGCAATGATAAAATCTTGGGCTGGCAAACATGAGAACGTGGGTTTGAGTCTGATAGCAGTCACTTTGTGAAAGAAAATGCCTAAGTTTAGGTCTGAACCAATCCAGTCCACCCCTCCCAAGATCCCACATAACTGGGACAAAATTTTGGCAATGGCCCTTTGACCCTTATATATTTCTTCTTTCTGCATTGTGAGTAACCTTGTAAACTTTATCTGGAAGCCAAATTCCTAATTAATTTATGCTTTAATGTGTCATAATCAGGTTATTGGTGGAACCGTAAATGAGAATGGATGCTTAGTAGTTAAGACTACTCATGTTGGGTCAGAGACTGCATTGTCCCAAATAGTACAGCTGGTGGAAGCTGCTCAACTTGCCAGAGCACCAGTTCAGAAACTAGCAGACCAAATTTCAAAATTCTTTGTCCCTATGGTAGGTTCTTTCTTTGATGACTTGCTCTTTCACTTTGAAGTTAATAATGATCTACTCTAGTCAGTTCTATTAGCTCATTATGAATGGTTAGTTCAAAGGCTCAACATGTATTGTGTTTCTGTGAAATAGTTGATTGCTTAACTCCTGTAAGGTTGGGAAAAGTGGTGCTTGAAACAGCTATCTAGTCAGTCATTGTCAAAATACAGAACCACAAAATAAAGCATCTTCTGATTTTGAATATTTTTTAAATAATGTCGTCTGATGAATAGTTTCTTTTGAACTCATACATTTATCACTTTCAGGGCAGAGATGTCTTTCACTCAATGTACAATTTTTTTTTGATGATACAGTGAACAATGTACTCTTGCTTATACATTTATCATAGGAAGAATGTTGAGAAACTAGTTTGTCTATTTTTCTAATTCAATTGTTTCCTCAGGTATGCTTCTGCGATTTTCTGGTGAAGGTAAACCTATGAAAGTAAAATACAAGAAAATGAATGTTGAGAAAATAAAGATGAATAACTCTTGAAATACACTTGCTTTCACTGGAAAAGAGACAGATGAGTTTAATGAGTATCTAGGGCCATAAGATGGCCAGTTGACACAAATAATGTCTCACTATCATAGTCTATATGTGTCCTCAGAAGAAAAGTTATCTGCTCTTTATTTTTGTATATACCAATTAAATTATGGTGGATAAAATGTGACATTTATCTGCTGCATAATCAGTCAACTCCACAGGATATTGACCCAACGTACAAAACGATATTTTGCCATTCCATTCTTTCAAGGGCCATATCATTGTTAAATTATGAGACCTCTAGTTTTATCTGAATCTTCAACTTGCAAAAGATCATTTACTGACAAAGTTGGTGGTCATTTGTGTGCATAAACAGTCGATCATAGTTGACTGCCCCTCATTACCTACATCGCACTTGTTTATAATTCTAAATTTTAAATCTAATCTTACCATTCACTCATCTCAACATCATGAACTTGTATACATGCAGCCTCTTTTGCCTACTACTTTTCTTCATATATATATATATATTATTGCTGGTCTTATAGTCATTCTATAAAATTTTCATTTAAATCTAATTAACATGCATAAATCAGGAACAACTCTAGATGCTCCTATCCACTTCATTTTTCTTGCTACACTCCCTTCCAGACTTCATGACTTCTGTTACTTGCCATTGCTACCATCCTAAATCCTTTCTTGTTTTACATAAACTCCGGGAGATTTTTCTTCCAGATTCTAATCAATTTTTAAAAACATAAATTAGTATCAAATTTGTCCATCAATTTGCTGTTAGACCAGTTTTGTAATAATTATGGTTCATTTTAAAGTACTTTTCCTCTGTGCAAGGACCTTGACCTTTTGGTTCTAAGACTTTATTAAAGTTCTTATGTTTCATATAAATAGGAATATAGAAGGGAAAAATCTCCATGTTTTTCCCTTGATGCAATGTGTATTTATTTCCCTCCACCATATTGCAGGTTGTTGTAGCAGCATTCCTTACATGGTTGGGTTGGTTCATTCCAGGAGAAGTTGGTGTATACCCTAAATGCTGGATTCCAAAAGCCATGGATCGGTTTGAGTTGGCTCTGCAGTTTGGCATTTCAGTTCTTGTGGTTGCTTGTCCATGTGCTCTAGGACTAGCAACCCCAACTGCCGTCATGGTTGCCACTGGGAAGGGAGCTTCTCAAGGTGTCCTCATCAAGGGTGGAAATGCACTTGAAAATGCACATAAGGCAAGAAATCACGTCAAATAAATATACTATTTTTTTGATAAAGAAATGGAGCTGAATAATCTGTATGGTAAAAAATGCAGTTAAATATCCAATTTTAGGATTGCTTTTTTGTTAGAAATTGAATTTATTCTGGACTTGAATGATTAACTAGGCCACATCCCTCAAGATGCAGGTACAAACTGTTATGTTTGATAAAACAGGCACATTGACAATTGGAAAACCTATTGTTGTTAATACAATGCTCTTTTCAAACGTGTCTATCCAGGAGTTCTGTGATGTGGCTGCTGCTGCTGAGGTGAGGTTGATATTTAACACCTAGTTTTGTTGGAGTTGCTTGCTCTATGTTCTGGACTAAAAGTTATAGATTTGATTTTTCCCAATGATTTCTGAAAGTTCCATTGGCAGGTAAACAGTGAGCACCCAATAGCAAAGGCTGTGGTGGAATATGCTAAGAAGCTGCGTCAGAAGTATGGCTCTGCTATGGAACATGTAACAGAACCCAAGGACTTTGAGGTGCATCCAGGGGCTGGGGTTAGTGGAAATGTTGGAGGAAAACTGGTGTTGGTTGGGAACAAGAGGCTCATGCAGGCCTGCAATGTTCCACTGAGCCCTGATGTTGAAGATTATATGTCAGAAACTGAACAGAAAGCTCGCACATGTGTACTGGTTGCCATTGATGGGAGGATTGCTGGGGCTTTTGCCATAACAGATCCTGTGAAACCAGAGGCAGAACGGGTTGTATCATACCTCCGGTCAATGAGGATCTCAAGCATTATGGTGACTGGGGACAACTGGGCTACAGCAACTGCCATAGCAAAGGAGCTTGGAATTAGCAAGGTGTTTGCTGAAACTGATCCACTAGGAAAAGCTGATAAGATCAAAGAATTACAGGTAAATACATCCAAACACTTGCTGGGCCAGTAATACTCCATGTGAACTATAAACCTTCTCCCGTGAATGCATTGAATGATTCAAATGCCTTGTCTTGTATTCTTGTAAGGACTATTGACCCTCAAACAGTATGGTTGACCTCTGCTCATTGAGACAACCTTCATATGGGTGTTCTTTTACAGTTAAGTGATGGTAAGAAGTTGGTTAAGTGGTTATGGACTGAATTACAACACTTGAACACCCGACTAGCAGTTTACACAATAATAGCTCATCCTCCTGGATTAATGATTCAGTCAACTCAACTTCAGTTTTGTTTGCATTAAATTTATCATATCATTTTTTCTGGAACGTTAAAAAGAAATGGGGTTTCTTTAAATAATGAGTATACATTATATAGAAAAAAATTAAGGTTAAGCAAATAGAGACTGAAGTTCTAAAGCCATGTGCATCCAATCTGATACAAAAAAACAGTCGTGTATAAGCTTTCATGTTTAAAGTCTCTCATTGATGAATGCCTCTCAACCCAAAGCTCCCTCAATCCTATCTGCCCCACCAATCTTAGAATCAAAGCAGAGTATTATGTCAAATAAATCACATGACTGCTGATCTGATGTTATGCTTCTTAATGGCTCATCTAAGCCAGCCGTGCAACTCACATGGGCTATACTGCTCCCCAGCTTTTTGATATTGATTTTCTAGTTCATAGGAACAAGCGGTAGTTGAAAGGCTTTATTCAATTGATATTGTGTAGGGACAAGCTCACTTTCATGCCAGAAAACTGGATATGTTAGGAATGTATATTACTGATCAAGTCAGTTAGTTTATTGATACATAGTTCATGTTGTATATGTGATCCATATATCCTAATGGTTGTGTAGATTTTCAAGACTGCTATTCAGTCTTGATCACTAAGAGATTTCAGGTTCGATGAGAAGAGAAAGTGAAGAAGATGTAGAAGAAAGAGTGATGGAAGAGCAATAGAACACAGATTTTGAGGAGAAGAACAGAATGTCAATATTCTGCCGCCGCCACTTTAAGTTAATATATATAGGTTATGCTAGTTACATGAAAGGACATATCTGCCCTTGGTGTTTACATCATAACTGCTAACAAATAACAAACAATATAAAACTGAAACTAGAAATAACAGAATAGCAAAATAACCACAGCTGTGACTAGATACATTCTACCCTACAGACAGAGTGGGACCACAGCTGTGGGGCCCACATCAATGTTCTCTACAGGTTGTACTAGTATATAAATTATACATGTATCCCTAACATCCTTTCATGCTATGGACTTAATTAGGCACAGACTGAGTATGAAGTTTCAGTAGTAATCAGAGCAAAACATAATTTAGAGGACTTGTTGGTTTATTGCTAACATCTTTAGTTCTTTTCTGCCATTATGTCAAAGAAGACTGATCTGGTGGCCTATACTGTGATAGTCCAAAAAACTTTGTCTGGACTCTGACATGATATGGTGATAGTGAATGTCTGACAATTGAACCCATCAATTACAAGGCACCATCTGATTAACTACATGAATTGACGATATGATGTTAGATGTCTATGTACAGCATATGTCTATGACTGTATTGATTGACTGAAATCAAATCTAATGCCAGATGAAAGGTGTGACTGTGGCAATGGTAGGTGACGGAATCAATGACTCTCCAGCTTTAGTTGCTGCTGATGTTGGCATGGCAATTGGTGCGGGTACTGATGTTGCCATTGAAGCTGCTGATATTGTTCTCATCAAGAGCAACTTGGAGGATATTATAACAGCCATTGATCTCTCAAGGAAAACTCTCTCCAGGATCCGGCTCAACTATGTATGGGCCTTGGGTTACAATGTGCTTGGAATGCCAATTGCTGCTGGGGTTTTATTCCCTTTTACCGGAATCCGATTACCACCTTGGCTTGCTGGTGTTTGCATGGCAGCCTCCTCACTTAGTGTTGTCTGCTCATCGCTCTTATTGCAGTCCTACAAGAAACCTTTGCTGGCCCAAGACACTCGAGGAACAATTAGTTACTCAAATTCTGTGTAAGGTAAATAGAATTAAGTTTTTGTTTTGGCCACCTTTCACCTCCCATGTAGTGTTTGAACTGCAATGATTCCATTTCTGCCAATTGTTACAACAGGTCTGTACTGGATTTCTGTAAAAGAACATGTAGTTCACCTTTTCAGTGATGCATTTCTCCATCTTTATTAATTTTCTTTTGTGATGTTTGGAACTGAGACTTCCTGGACAAGTATAAGTGGCTTGACAACAGTTCATCTACAGGAAAAGCCAAGGATAGTTGTAGGACAACAGGACAGACATAGGTTGCAGTTTTCCAAATTCTGGGTTGATGTTGTGCAGTTATACTTCTTTGGAAAATTCTAAATTGGAAGCTGACTCTACCAAGTTTAGGGCCGGAGTGACCAAGTGGATGGTTAATTCCGTTGGTCCAGGTTTGAAACATTTTGGCATCGTTCATTTTCTGGTAAAGACGAGCAGGTAAATTGGTGGGTCCCACTGAATTAATGGAAACCCACGCTCGGGTGGGTCCCAGCAAATTTTACATAGCCGGATGAATAATGTTCTCTTATTTTGGATGTCTACAAGGGTATGTTTGGTTTGAAGGAAAAGAAAGAGAAGGGTAGGGATGATCCCATTGATTGGTTGGGATGGGTCCTTGATGTGATATTTGACTGAAGTTTGGTCCATTTTGCCTTCCACGATTTTGGCTGTATTCAAATTCAAATTTGGTTTGGTTAAGGGTCACTTTTGTTTATAATTGGATTAAACGAGGATCTACCCCTACATAAATTAAATGGGTTTAAATTTTATAGTTTTACTAAAGAGTTAGAGGTTCTAGTTTCATAAAAGTTATTTTCAATTCCCTTTATTCATGGTATAGAATGTTAGTCATTTTTTGCTCCTTTTACTAAAAACATAATATTTTGAATCTTTGATTTTTTTTTTTGCTCCAAGGGCTACACAACGAGGGTAGCTCCAAGGGCTGTACATTGGGAACATCTTATTTACATGTTACCATTCATGGAGAGATGTTCCTAATGTACAACTGCAGTGTGTTGTGGGTAGGAGATCCAAATTGCCCCGAATCCTATGGACTTCCAGCTCATCTCATTTCAGAGGTGTCCCCTTAGATGACCTCTAAAGAAACGTTGTAAATTTCCTTCACTCTAAACAAATACAACTCATCACTACCCGTAATTTCAGATCTGATATGGGTGACGAGACGACCTTGTATTTTGATGGGAGTGCTTTGGGAAACCCAGGTCCAGTGGGTATTGGAGGTGTAATTCGAAATAGAAATGGTATCAGTTGGCCTTTTAGTGGGCCAATTGGGATTGCCTCCTCAACAAAGGTAGAAGTCTTGGCAGCTCTAACTGGCATCAGGATTGCAAAAGACATGGGCTTACGAAATCTTACCATTAAAGGAGACTCAGCCAACACCATTAACAGGCTTTCTAGTCCTGACAGTGGGCCTTGGGCCTTAGCTCACTACCTATCTGAAGTGAGAGACATTCTTGCTTCTTTAAATGCCCATGTGGTTTGGATTCCAAGGGAGCTAAACTCTAAAGCTGATAGTCTATAAATCTGGTGCACACAGGGATTTTCTCTTTAGTGATAGCTATATGCCTTTGTAATTTTCTGAGAGTTTTATCTGTCGTGAACATTGCCTCATGTACCTCTTCTTTTTGAATAAAGTTAACTTTTTCTCAAAAGATTGCCCCAAATCTATGTGCAAGCAGGATTCAATCCCCAGTCTCGCTACAACCAAGAGACCTTCAAAACAAAAAATAGCTGCTACATCAGCAAAAGTATACTGATTTTTCTAATGTGGCAGCCCTTCTTTCTTTTTTTTTTTTTTCCCTGCATTACCTATCAACCATTATCTCCAAATCTCATTAATCAGATTAAGATAGACAGGATGTCATGCTGAGGGTACCCAAGGTCAATGATCATATGAGAAAACTTACACGATGCATGTCCAATTTGTAATGCAAGTTCTATAAAAAATAAAAATGGCATAGTCCAGCTTGGGCTGATATCTAATATGTATCCATATTCGTATCCATATCCATATTTGTATTCAAGTTTTCCGGTGCAATACTCGATACAGATACTTTACTCCTTGACCAACACACACCAAAGCGATTGCAGAAAGCCTTCCTCCAGCCATCATATGCAATTAGTCTAGACTCAAAACACTCCCTAACCATCTCACTGTTTTTTTTTTTTTTTTTTTTTTTTTTTTTAACTTAGTGTTCCAAATATAAATTCTATAGACTCTCCACCACTCATGGTCTCAAGTTTAAGTTTTCAAAGAGTTGTTTTTCTTTTTTTTTGGTAAACTATAATTTATTAGCATAAATATAAAATATCTTAGTCTATTTCCCTTTATTTATTTATTTTTTGTCCGTATGCATAATACCGAATTGGGATTTGCTCCTCACAAAGCATGCCTCACACCGATCTCGCAACCACATCCCACTTTGTATTAGAAACAACTCTCCATAAATAATAAATACAAGAATGAGAGGTATTCCCAATGTGTGACCAAGACATGCTATGAGATTGGTGTGATGCACTCTCATTGAGGAGCATATTTACTATTACAACATTTTGGCCATTTATTTTTACCCAAAATTTTAAATACTATTAAAATATCTAAGATGAATCAGTAGTATGAATATAAATAAATGCATTATAAATATTTTAAAGAATTAAGAAAATAATTCAGATTTATTGAAAAATTCAGCCAAATTTTCAAAATTTCTGAAATTTAAAGCCATGATTAAGGGGGATAGTTGCACGTAGAAGATGGAGTGCAGAAATGTGTTTATAATACAGTGCGCAAATACGGGCACCGGTGGCCCATGTAACACTGCTTGCCACCATTGCCTAACCTAATTGAAAAAGTCTCTCCTTGTTGAAACAATGACAAGCCATTTTATACCTGCCAAAGCACTACATTCACAAACATGCATGCAAATCTTGTTCACATCAATGCAAGACTTAGTTAATTGTGGTTATGCAAGGAATGTTTCACCTCTCTCCCTTTCCCTTCTTTGTTTTTTTATGTATAGTTAGTTGCAATCCATGAGGGTTTGTGCTCCAAGAAAAATCAACAGCATGACCTCCTCCCAATTAAAAATTCAGGCTAGAAAAACAGTCTTTGAATGTTTAGACCTCTTGTTCCTCTCCCAAAACCAAGATAAAAAATAGAGGAAGTATGTGACGTCTTCAGCTATATTGAGTAGAGGAGCTCTTAGCTGTTTGGTCTTCTCCAACAGAGGAATCATGTCCTTTATTATTGAAATTTTCTGGTCAGTTGCCAAGACCTTTTCATTCTCAAATCCAAAAATCATTTTTCTCAGGCTATGTAACAAATTGTGGTGAAATGTAACCAAGATCAATGTGCAGACAAGTCTGAAAAACATCAGGGGAAAACACCACATACATCATATAATTAACAAAGACAAATGGAACTTGAAACCAGCTAAAAAATACAGACCCCCATTCCATCCACCTCCACAGTTGTCTCAAAGGATGATGAAGATTCAATGGATAAAACACCTTCAGGGCCAACCTTATCAATTGCATGGCAATCATAGTCCCAATGGTATCATTATTTCCAGCAGAGATGGAAGCAACAATTGAAGAAATAAAAATAAATATTTGGTACAAGAATGTACCAGACAACAGTAGAAAATGCAAAATAACTTGAAGAAATAAAAATAGCAATTACCTTTAATATCATCACGCCCCTTAACAGGCCTGTATTTCTTCTCCAACTTATCCACCAGGCCTTTGGACTGTCTTATTAATCCCTCTCTTGATTGATATAGGCTTTGCACCAAAAGTAACACTCAATCAGCCTAATTTGATAACTTCATGTGCAAGAACTGATGCGCTTGTTGATCCATCACCAGCAGAGTTGCGAGTTCACTTGCATCTTCCAATCCAGAATTAACAATGTCAACAAAGAGATCATCCGTAGGCTCCAAATCTCCAATAGTTATAACATCCAACAATTTAGTTATGCCATTAAAGTTTGTTTCAATCACAACTAAAAGAATCTCAGGATGCATCTCGATATCACCTTGAATAAAACTTGAATAACATCAAGAAAAGAAGCATCGGTACAAATTTCCAATAACATTAATAATAAGTTTGAAAACAAAATTAGACATGGACTCAGTGGCCAATGTGTTGTGAAAGGCATTTGGTGGTGGGCATTTTATTATGAACAGTGAAAATGATTTCTCCTTGTTGACCAATTGGCCTGATTTATCCAACTCAAATCTTGTTTATCAAGCACACTGCATTTTCGAAAATAAATAATAATTAAAGATAATATCATTTTCAACACACAGATTGACACTGGGTGTTCTTCCAAGTGAATTGTTTTTCTTGTTGTGAGTTCCAAATGCAAATTAAACCATCTATTTTGATGACAAATTGGTTACTAAAATAAAAACACGGAAAACATGTTATTGGTAGTTTACATGTTTGTTACCAAAACAGAGATAAAAATGTGTTCAAGAATTTCTGGTTTTCATATAATGATATTTCATGAGTTCATCATGAAAGAACATATCTGTCTCTTTGTGGTTTTAGGTTAAATTACACCCATTTGATGTTGGTCCCGATTATCTAAATAGAGCTCCGGGTAGTTGCTTTTTTTAATGAACAAGTTATTAAGTAGGTTGTAAGCTCCTACTTTATGAAGCTGAAATTGGGTTGATTGCTATATATGATAATATTTTAAACTTGCAACAAAGAAAAGAACATCACATTGGCTAACATCCCCACGATAAGTTATTCAGTTCAGCCACCTCAGCCTTTGTGTTCTAAAGCCCGCTGTTCTTCTCAACTCAATTAATTTATTTATTTGTTGAATAGAAGTATATCAAAAAGTTGATTCATAAGAATTCAACCAGACAGTGACATTGCAGAGAGAATTAAGTCATTTGGCTATTGCTAATTTCCTAGATGATGAAATTTTGAGCAAAATCAAGAAAAGAGGCTCCCTAATTGGGTCAAATTGGGAGCTTCCTCTCTGCCACACCTGGAAGCATAATGTGGCCAATTCCAACTGATATAGGTGACCTTCTGTATCAGTCACCCATTCAACCCTACAACTTATGTCAGCCTTCCATGGCACCAGTTGTATCTTAAGGCTATGTTTCGTTTTGATAGAAAATAAGAGAGTAACAGAGAATTGAGGCAAAGTTCTCAACAAACTTTCTGAAATTTCTTGAGAATTTTCCCATATCTTTTTTGTTTCTCTCTTATTTTTCTCTAGAACCAAAAACAAAAACAGTCTACATGTTTTAATATTTTAATACCAAACTTTTCCCCCAATGGGATTTTATTCTAATCACCACCTTGCAAGGGTTTTGGGTCTCAAATTTAATTAACCCATCAACGGGGGAAAAATTTATGAAAAGTCTCCCAAGTTATAACAATAACTAGACAATTAAGTGACATAATCCATATGTTTGAGTGAATGTTACACTCCTTTGAGGAAAGAGCTAAAATGAAATCCAAATGAATGGGGCCATTTTGAGGTCCCAGATCAACTTTTGATATGAAAGATTCCTGATCATTCAATCTTTTTGGCCAACTGTGAAAGATAATTGCCATGTGTTAGGCTAAGCAAGTGTAAAAGATAATTTTAACCTTGTTTGCAACCTCCAATGAAATACAAACATTTTTTTTTGATAATATTCTAAGGGACTACACAAGACAGGGGTAGCATGTCCCTACAGATTTTCATTCACAATTACACTAAGATCATAAGGAAGAGCTCTTGGATTGAATGTTGAAGAGGCATCCCCAAACTTTTGCGCAGAGAATGACATTGTTATCTTCTTGATTCCTTCTTAGTGTAATTCAGAGTGCAGAGAAGCCTCATGTAGTCCTCTGTATTTGCATCATATACAAGTCCAAGGTCGAGCACCTTGTTAGGATTTAGGTGACCCGCTCCCATGGCTAGAGGACTGGTGGGTTGCTCGTCGTCTAAGAGTTCTGTGATGGGTTTGATAGTGTTACCGAGTCAATCTTCTGTTGTCATCATGGCAGATCAAATGGTTGTTGGGCTTCATTCAGGATGGACTGCTTTCATAAGTGTTACCGCTCCCACCGCATGAGGACAAGCCATGGAGGTTCCGTATAAGATGTTGAAGTTTCTAAACAACTTTGTTGATCCTTCGTTCACCACGGGACTTACTGGAGACCAAGATGCATGACCAAAGGAGTTGGGAGCCATGAGGTCAGACTTTAGAATGTGGTGGCAAATTGCAGACAATCCTGAAAAGCAAATCCACAATAACCTAAAAATTAAATCTGCAACTTGATGAACATTCATCATGGAAAAACTTGAAGGACTTGCATTGTCTGTTTAACTTAGAGTCGTAATTAGCCCATCCAATGCGTTGATTTCATAAACAAAAAAAATAATAATAATAAAAAAAAAGAAGAAGATTAGTTTTCTTCTCTTTAGCCAGGCTTACCAACTCACAGCTTTTAGTACTAATTGAGGCAAATATACACGCAACATTACTGGTGTTGACAATGCATCTGTAGAGTCCGGCTTCGGTCAAGGCAAAGCTCGTTCCTACAGCCTTGGGAATATCTCCGTATTTATGTGATTTATTTCATGGGAGATGTTCCCGATGCAAGGTTGCAAGGGGCTGCTCGAAGGGTGCGAGCACTGACTTGCCCCGATAGAAGCCGTGTGGTTGCCAATATCATGATTTTGTTTCAGACAGCAAAACAACTATGCAACAGGTTGATCTTTCGTACAAATGGAAGTAAGTATTTCCAATGTCTTAAAGTAGAAAGATTTTAGAGAATCTAAAACAATGTGGGAAGTTTAGTGATAAAACAATTATTGATGAAAAAAAAAGATTGTTGGAAAAGTCAGAATTGGCATAACTAGCTAAACCTCGGAATGGATTTTCAATCAAATTTTTATCCTGATATAACTTGATTATTCGCTACAGGTTATCTTTTATCTTTAGATAAAATAAAAAAGTTCTTATATATAATAATAGTTGACACTTCTCTCATGGCCTACATTCCATGATATTGTAAGGACCAATTATTATGATTTGCATAATTGCATCTCAAACTACTTAAGATAGATAATAGTTAGGATTTTCCCTGAAAACAATGTAGAGTGCGCATGTATCTAAAAGGGCCATTATCCATTCGTGGCCCCTGCTATATGGGGTCTTGGGAGGGGTAAACTAGATAGTCCTAACTCCTAACCTTTGGCATTTTCTTTTGCACAAAGTGGCTGCTCTCACTCTCACGATATGAGAGTGCACATATCTCTCATTTAGAAATAGTATTAAGTGGGAACTTTTCAAGCAGTTTACTTCTATCCAACCCATGCCTAATACTTCACTGTGAAAAGTTGTTTATTAGATATGATTGTTGCATGACTTATGCCCACTTTCTAAAAGTTTTGGCAACTAAGGTTCTATGCCATGGATAAATAGTAGAGATACTTTTGAATGTTTCTTACATTGCAAATGCATTTATGAAATTCTTAGTTGCTATTTCCCCCTGTTGGATATGGTGTGATGCCCTGATTTATTGCAATGTATTTAGGAGTTTGTGTACACACTACACAGATTACATTTGAAAATGAGTTTAATAATGACATTCCATGTAGTCAAAAAGTGAAAAATTAACAACAAACCACAAATCATGAAATACAAAATTAGGAAAAACAAAAACTCAGTTATATTTCACATTTACACAACCTCCAAGACCTAAAATTCAAGAGATCAATGATGGGTGACACAAGAAGAGCTAAGGGTAGAACAAAATGAACATGGGTAGAAGTTGTAAGAACTGATTTAGGCACTAAAAATTTAATAGTGGATAGAGCTTTAACTTGAATGGATTGGCGAAATAGGATTCATGTAGCCAAAACCCCATATAGCTAGGATAAGGCATGGATGATAATGATGATGACATATTAGAGATGATTATTTAAGACCCGACCCAGCCTGCTTGGCTTGAGAATTTCTAGACCCAGGCAGCCACATTTTTTCCAGGCCTAGCCTAACACGGACATGCATTAAGCCTGTAAAAAATGTTGATCGGTGAGATTTTGTTATATCAAGATAAATTAGATATTAGTTGTAACCTCAAAATTGACATGAGCTTGTAATCATTAATTGTAACCCTAGAATGAACTTTTAGTCAAATGTTTATCCTACTGATATGATTGTAGGTCTGTAAATTTAGAATTATCTTGAGATATCCTACAACTTGTTTATGTTGTTTGGGCACACATTAGAATTCAATATCTTAGTTTTAAAAAATAATAAAATATTATTTGACTAACAATAAGATAATAAAAATATATTAACAATAAATATTAATGCACTGCTAACTAAATATTAGTACAATAATAGTACTATAACAAAATATTAATAAATTAAAAATAACAAAAATATTAATTATTAAATATAATAATAAAATATAAACACAATATAAATAAAATAATAAAAAAAATTAATAATTAACTAATAAAATGTTCCAAAAGTTATAATAAGATAATAATAATAAAATAAGAGTACATTTATAAAATATTCATAAAATAATAATACTATAATAAAAAATTAATAAATTAATAATAAAAAGAAAAGATATTAATTCATTAATTAATAATCGTAGTAATATTTAAGTACAAATAAAAATCTAATAATATTATAATTAAAGTAATAATAAAATATTAACATACTATTTATTAAATAATAAAAATTTAATTTTAAAATAATCAACAAAAATAATAGAATATTAATAATCTAATAAGAAAATAATAATAATAAAATAATAATTATGAATAAAATATTCATAAATTAATGATAAATACTAAGATATTAATTCTAAAAAAACTAATAAAATCATAACAATGTACTAATAAAATAATAATTATATATTCATAAAATAACAATAAATATTAAGATATTGAAGTTTAATGTGTGCCCGAACATCACTAACAAGTTGTATGATTTCTCAAAACAATTCTAGTTCTACAGAACTGCAATCACATCAGTTATATCGGGATAGAAAATTTGACTCAAAGTTCATTATGAGGTTACAATTAAAAGTTGTAGTATGAACGTCCATTCTGAGGTTACAACTAATATTGGGTTTATCCTAATATAGCTAAAAATCACATATCTGCATTTTTTGTAGTCTTAATGTAGGTCGAAGATGGGCTAGACCTGGAAGAAATGTGGCTTTTTTAGTCCAGAAATTTGCAAGCCAGCCAAGCAAGGCTAGGTTATAAACAACCATCCCTAATATGTCATCATCATCATCATTCATGCCTTATTCTAGCTATATGGGGTTGGCTACACGAATCCTTTTTCACCAATCCATTCAACTTAAAGCCATATCCACAGTTAAATTATTAGTGCCTAAATCATTTCTTACTACTAATACCCTTGTGCTTTTTGGTCTACTCCTAGTTCTTCTTGTGTTACTTGTCATTGATCTCTTCAATTTTAGGTCTCAGAGGCTATATAAATGTGAAGTATAATTGAGTTTTTTTATTTTTCCTAATTTTGTATTTCATGATTTGTGGTTTGTTGATAATTCTCTACTTTTTTGGCTATACAAAATGTCATTATTAAACTCATTTTCAAATGTAATTTGTGTAGTGTACACAAACTCCTAAATACATTGCAATAAATCAAGGCATGACACTATAGCCAATAGAGAGAAATAGCAAAGAAGAATTTCATAAATGTATTCACCATGTAGACAACATTAAAATATCTCCAGTATTTATCCACCACATAGAAGCTTAGTTCCCAAAACCATCAGAAAGTAAGCATAACTTATGCAACAACCATATCTAATAAACAACTTCTCACAATGAAGTGTTAGGTATGGGTTGGATAGAAGTAAATTGCTTGAAAAGCTCCCGGAATACTATTTCTGGATGAGAGATATGTACACTCTCATATAGTGAGAGTGAGAGCAGCCACTTTGTGCAAAAGAAAATGCTAAAGGTTAGAAGTTAGAACTACCTAGTCTACCCCTCCCAAGGACCCAGATAGTAGGGGCCACCATTGGATAAGGGCCTTTTTAGATATGTACACTCTCCACATTGTTTGTAGGGAAATCTCAACTATTGTCTATCTTAAGTAGTTTGAGATGCAATTATGCAAATCACAATAATTGGTCTTTACAATATCATGGAATATAGTCCATGAGAGCATTGTCGACCGTTAACATTAGGGATGTCAACCGGTCGGGTTTGGCACGAGCTTTCCTCAACCATAACCCAACTCTCAAGCACCGTAACCCAAAGTCGATTGTGACCCGACTCAACCCGTAGCATTTCAAATGTATTTTTTTAACATGTTTTGAAAACATAAAAAACATTAATTTAAGTTAGGAAGTTGTTTTATAGATTCTAAGGTGTTACTTTTTCTATTTAGAAAAAAAAAGAAGAAAATCAAAATCAACATGTAAATAAAATATAAACTTTAAATCTATATAGTTAGAAGTCAAAAAACTGCAAGAACACTTGGTATATATATAGGTATCATGACCCAACGAAATGGTCCAATCAAATCCCAAACCCAAGCCCGAACCCGACTCGGGTCAAAGAATCAAAACCCTAACCCGGCCCTAAAGCCGAATACACCTGACCCTTACCCGACCATATAGGGTCGGGTCACGTATTTGACTCGACCCATTGGCATCCCTGGTTAACATATATAAGAACTTTCTTATTGTGTTAAATATATTTAATTTCTTAGTTTTACATGTCATGAAGAATAATAATTTAATGGGTGATTAATTTAAGCAAAATAATGCTTTCATGTATACATCATAATTATCAATAAAACCTTTTTAGAATGAACATATGTTTATAGTGTATGTTAGAAACCACAAGGATACGCACACATGACATAAATGCAAAGGCTAGCATCTAACCAATACTCATTCTCTACATTTTGGACTAGAGCATACAATGGAGAAACACTTAAGTCAGGATTCAAACCTCCTAAAATGGTCATCCCTTGGTCCTGAACTCTATGGAAGCCAATGCACCAAAATTCTTGCCCCATCTTGGCAGAAATGTTAAAAATTTGAATTGAAACCTTTTGGTGGAATAATAACAATACTTCATTCAATTGACTTAAGATCATAGGTGCAGTACTAGCAAAGCATAAAGCTGAATGAGCAGATTGTGAAACAACATTATTTATCTGCACAAAAGAAAAATGGAAGAAATAAAATTCTGAGATCATGAATATAATTTGTTTCACCAATTTCCTTCCCCAACAACGAAAACTAAGTAGTCAGTTGGTTAACTTCAATCTTTAACAAATAAAAGGTGTGGGTTTATAATCCTTTCCAACAGCCTGTACAAAGTGTTTCACATCAATTAAATTGTTAAAAAATTGTGTTCCTGTAACTTACAGCATTGACAAATGGATCATATGCATCTTTTTTTTTTTAAAGAAATAAGAATTCAGTAATTTGATTAGTAATATAGTACAGGAACTGAAATGATAGGTTCAATGTATACATACCCGCTATTGTATATGACATACAAGAAAATTATAGAATGCAAGTCTTCAATGCATGTGTTGTCCCACCACCCAGGTGGGTCAGTAGCAAAAAATCCGTACCTCCATCCTGCTCTAGACTCGGAAGTAATATCTTTCTGTTTGGTTAGTTCAAACTTGTGCGGACAACACTTCATTGGTTCTAGTTTGTTGGTTAGTTCAAATGGATCATATATGCATCTGCTGCAAGATATGCCAAAGTTGTACCAGAATCAGTTATGGTTCCCCTATTGCTTGAAGTGGCAAACACTGTTGGATCAATGGGGAGAATTTGCCCATTGACAGCAATTCTCTGCAGATAAATATTATAATCAGGCCTGAAAGTTTTGAGACAAAAGGAATTCAAACACAGTGCAGAATCAGAATTAAAATGAATCAAATTTGATTTGTCTTATGCACATAAACAATAGTGCGATGAGACTGAAAAAAGAGATGATTATCTAAAATAACAAACTTGTCTAACATTGGATGTTTAGCACACAAAGATTGTCATCTATGATTGGATACCTCGTGCAAAATAAAAGATGTATGAATGCTTTAAGATAAACTTATATTTAGACAGGAAGAAATGATATGGCATGTTTTGGGGGAAGTAATATATTTTTGTGTGGTTAGTTCAAACTTGTGCGGCTATAGCTAGCAAAACTCTCCTGACATGCAAACAACATTGAATGAAACCACAAGAATAACAATGACAGTATACTCCTAAAAGTTCTGTAGACCAAGTTATAGCTATTGCACTGTTTTGGGTCAGAGGCTGCCATTTCTTCTTGAAGGACAAGTCCAAGTCATCTTCTGGCCCAAATTGATAGAGATCATCAATTAGATACAGGGAAAGAGACTCTTAAATGCTTTATGTTTTAGAATTTGTCCATACAAAGCTGAGCTGGGCAAGGCAATTGCTCTCAGAAAAATCATGCAATGTATGATGCACCCGTACTCCTCCACAATCAGTTCTTCCAAGCTCTTCCTTCATGGTTCTTCTACATTCATTAGCATCCTGTAAGAATTTCAGCATTTGCTCTTCAATGGTACCACACATTTCCAAAGTTTGAACATGAATAGGACAAGTAGCACCCATCCGATGAGCTCGACTTAGGACTTGTTCCTCTACACTTCTGTCCCAAATAGGTTCCATCAGAAATACACGAGTAACAAAGCTCAAATCAAGACCCAAAGCTGCACTTCCATCCATCAAAAGAGCCATACAATTCACATCATGCTGGAATATTGTCAATGACTTCATCTTATTAGTAGAATGCATCGAACTATATATTCCAACAAATTTTATGCCAACAACTGTTAACTGTTGTTCAATAATCTCTTGAATTTTAGGTCTCAGAGGCTATATAAATATGAAGTATAACTGAGTTTTTTATTTTTCCTAATTTTGTATTTCATGATTTGTGGTTTGTTGGTAATTCTCCACTTTCTTGGCTACACGAAATGTTACTATTAAACTCATTTTCAAATGTAATATGTGTAGTGTACACAAACTCCTAAATACATTGCAATAAATCAAGGCATGACACTATAGCCAATAGAGAGAAATAGCAAAGAAGAATTTCATAAATGTATTCACCATGTAAACAACATTAAAATATCTCCACTATTTATCCACTGTATAGAAGCTTAGTTCCCAAAACCTTCAGAAACTGGGCATAACTTATGCAACAACCATATCAAATAAACAACTTCTCACAATGATGTGTTAGGTATGGGTTGAACAGAAGTAAATTGCTTGAAAAGTTCCCTGAATACTATTTCTGGATGAGAGATATGTACACACTCATATAGTGAGAGTGAGAGCAGCCACTTTGTGCAAAAGAAAATGCTAAAGGTTAGGAGTTGGCACTACCCAATCTACCCCTACCAAGACCCTAGATAGCAGAGGCCACCATTGGATAATGGCCTTTTTGGATATGTACACTCTCCACACTGTTTGAAGGGAAATCTCAACTATTGTCTATCTTAAGTAGTTTGAGATGCAATTAGGCAAATCACAAAAATTGGTCCTTACAATATCATGGAATATAGTCCACGAGAGCACTGTCGATTGTTAACATTAGGGATGTCAACCAATTTGGTTAAGCACGGGCTTTCCACAACCCTAACCCAACTCTCGAGCACTATAACCCGAACCTGACCCGTTGCATTTCAAATGTATTTTTTAACATGTTTTGAAGACATAAAAAACATTAATTTAAGTGAGGAAGTTGTTTTATAGATTCTAAGGTGTTACTTTTTCCATTTAAAAAATTAAGAAGAAAATCAAAATCAACATGTAAATAAAATATAAACATTAAATCTATATAGTTGGAAGTCAAAAAACTGCAAGAATACTTGGTATATATGTAGGTATCATGACCCAATGGAGTGGGCCAATCAAAACCTGTACCCGAACCGAAAGTGGGTCAAAGAATCAAAACCCTAAGCCGGCCCTAAATCCAAATACACCTCACCCTAACCCGACCCTATGGGGTCGGGTCACGACGGGCTTACCATTTGACTCGACCCATTGGCATCCCTAGTTAACATATATAAGAACTTCCTTATTCCATTAAATATATTTAGTTTCTTAGTTTTACATGTCATGAAGAATAATAATTTAATGGGTGATTATATTAAGCAGAATAATGCTTTCATGTATACATCATAATTATCCGTAAAACCTTTTTAGAATGAACTTCATGACAAAGATACAAATACATACATATCTAGGCATGTATACAAATATATACATAATACATTTACATATCTAAATATAAACATATGCTTGTAGTGTATGTTAGAAACAACAAGGACAAGCACACATGACATAAATGCAATGGCTAGCATCTAACCAGTACTCATTCTCTACATTTTGGACTAGTGCATACAATGGAGAAACACTTAAGTCAGGATTCAAACATCCTAAAATGGTCATCCCTTGTTCCTAAACTCTATGGAAGCCAATGCACCAAAATTCTTGCCCCATCTTGGGAGAAATGTTAAAAATTTGAATTGAAACCTTTTGGTGGCATAATAACAATACTTCATTCAATTGGCTTAAGATCATAGGTGCAGTACTAGCAAAGCATAAAGCTGAACTTGCGGATTGTGAAACAACTTTATCTATCTGCACAAAAGAAAAATGGAAGAAATGAGATTCTGAGATCATGAATATAATTTGTTTCACCAATTTCCGTCCCCAACAACAAAAACTAAGTAGTCAGTTGGTTAACTTCAATCTTTAACAAATAAAAGGTGTGGGTTTATGATTCTTTTCAACAACTTGTATAAAGTGTTTCACATCAACTAGATTGTTAAAAAATTGTGTTCCTGTAACTCACAACATTGACAAATGGATCATATGCATCTGCTGCAAGGTATGCGAAAGTTGTACCAGAATCAATTATGGTTCCCCTATTGCCTGAAAGAGCAAAAACTGTTGGATCAATAGGTAGAATTTGATTGACAACAATTCTCTGCAGATAAATATTATAACCAGGCTTGAAAGTTTTGAGACAAAAGGAATTCAAACACAACGCAGAATCGAAATCAAATGAATCAGATTTGATTTTTCTTATGCACATAAACAATAGTAGCGATGAAATTAAAAAGGAGATGATTATCTAAAATAACAAACTTGTCTAACATTGGATTTTAGCACACAAAGATTGTCATCAAAATAAAAGATGTATGAATTATTTAAGATAAACTTATATTTAGACAGTAAGAAATGATATGACATGTTTTGGGAAAGAAATGAATGATTGAATGACAAATAGATATGCGAACTAAAGAACATATATGATGGCACAATGACCAGTGTTAGACACCTAGGGGAGAGACATCAGAGTTATTAATTATAACGAGACTTCAACATAGATTGACACATAGCCCTTATTTGACCACATAGTCATGGATGTATGATTAAACATGTCAAAGAAGAAATTCCATGGATTGACAAAATTAGAGTGAATATATAACTATTGTGAGAATAGTGTAATATTATTAGTATTGGAGACCAAGATATGGCTTCTGTTACCATGGTTTAGTAATTCATAACTAGGGACAGGTTGAGAATGTTTCCCATAGAATTAGTTCATCCAAAACTATAATTTCTTCTGTTACCTTGGTTCAATAATTCATAACAAGGGAGAAACTGGAAAAGATAGGATTAGAAATGAATATACTTACGGAAATCTTGGAGTAGTTTCAACAAGTGAAAAAATGAGGGAAAGTAGAGTAAGATGGTGATCAAAAACTTGTTCGAGCCAGTTGAACAAACTTAAGGAAGAAAACAAGCTTTCACCAAACTAATATAAAGGTCCAAATGATAAAAACAGAGTTATGATAGAAATGAAATAGAATCGAAGGAAGCAAACAAGATTTAACTAGATAGTTTTATAGGTAAGTAAAGACCATTGACTACTAGGGTTCTAATTTCTTTTCCCTCCTTGAAGAAACACTTCCAAAGGCAGTTGTAGTGGACAAGCTCCATATTTTTAAGAATCAAAACATATATATTTAACAACGTCCAACCACTAAAATTTATAAATGTGTTCGAGAATAAGGAAAAATGTCCTTTGCAGATAAAAAAAAATGCAGGTGTTTCCAATATGTCCATCCTCAACTTTTTATGGTACTAGTAATCCAGAAACAAACTTGAGATCAGAAAGGAGACTGTAAAGATTAGGCGACATGAAAAGAAAAATGGCAAATAAAAGCTAATAACTCTAAGAAGAGGACATACTGATTTGGAACAAGAGGACTATAGACAATACTTGCCTCTACAATCCCACCAAAAACAAATATACCTCCACCACTATTTTCTTCTATCAGCCAATGAGCAAACACCTTTGGTGTAACTCCTCATGAGGATAGTTGTGAAATGACGGACAGTTCCTGCTGGCCAAACCGAAAAATCCCATCAACGGCTCTGTCTGGCTTGGTCAAGTCTCCGGACTGATAGTTGCTACATCTGTGTCAAGAACCAATCTCTATCATGTAAGTTCCAAGAAGCATAATATTATCCCCACCAGCCAAGTCATACAAAAGAACATATCTGATACATAATGCCTACCCAAAAACTATGGTAGCCGAAGAGTTTGAAACCAAATACTTCCTGAGAACTGTGTCAAAGAATAACATATCTTGTACAATAATAACCCGATGTCCCACTTCCATCACCAATACTGAAAGGAGTAACCACACTAGGAATTCTGAGCAGTGCAGCACCATCTAATGTTTGAACCGTCAAATTACATATATCATCTGAACAAGATACTAGAGAAGTTGTGGATGAGGCAGCAGCATCAAAGAAATTCAAAGAAATCTGCGAAAATGTAACAGTCTTGGTAAGGATTACACCTGCAAAAATGTCACTGGAAATGAAAGAAGAGGAAGGAGGCGGAAAAAAGAAGGAAAGAAAGAAAGCTTTAGATTCAAACCTTTATATTTGGGGCAACCACTGCAGGCATTGCAGGTGACCGACAAGACATCACCTCCGGTGTCAATTTGAACATAGAATTCTTTTGGAGGAGTCCCCAATTTCGCTCTAGTAAAATGGATCCCGGATAAATGAAAAAAGAAATGTGTGAAAATCATTATAATAAATACCCACCCAATAGAGTTTTAAAGAGATCAAAAGCAGGTAGATAAACAAATTGAGAAAATCAACATCTTCAAAAACCCATCTATGAACTACATCAAAAGCATCAAAAGAAGAGTATAGACCCAAATAGCTGTCAATTTACAAACTGAAGAATCTCAAAACATCAAAAAACCATCAAATCCAGAACCCACTAAACAAAGAAAAAGAACACAGTAAAGAAGGAAAGAATATCAAGAACCCATCAATATAAATTATAAAATAACGAGTAGGTAAAAGGACATAAACAAAACCCGGAAGCCAAACGACTTAAAATCAACCAAGGACCGAAAGAAAAAATTACCCGACGGTGTAAGGATCGTAGGCACTCTCAACGGGAAAATCGACGATCTCACCCTGCAAGATTCGACAAAACACCACTGCTGGCAGGAAGACGGCACCCAAAACCAAGATCAGAAACCCGACATTTCGTTTTGATTTGCATTTCACCCTCTCCCGACAACAACAAAAAAACGGAAATCCATGATTCAGAGGCGAAGATCGAGGTGTGTGTCTTCTTAGAAGAAATAGAGTGTGCGTGAGAGAGAAAACAAGAAACAGTCTAGAGACTACCAAAGGGCCCAAGCAGAGAGAAATCAAGAAGAGGGAATAAAAAGAGTTACACGAGACGAGACATTGGCAACGGCCACCGACGGACAGAGAATTCAAAATCAGATTTATCTATGTTTTCTTCTTTTACTTTCCACCTTCTAAAGCCTCTGAGGCTCTAAACTAACTAACGATGAGTGCGTACAAAGCCTCTAAACTAACGATGGTAACAGACCGTGGGCCCCTGTTGGCCGTGCATCTTGCTTCTTCTGCTAACACGTGGCTAATGTATGTATGTATTAATGGAGTTGCTCGCAAGCTTTTAAGGCGAATTAACGGTCACCATCGACTTCTCGGGATTACTTGGCAATTTAAAGTAGAACGTCCATCCTTTTCCAAATGCGTTTTTTTTTCCTTTCTTTTTAATTAAAAAAAATATTTGTTTAAACATAACAGGCCATTTAATTTTCGCACAGATGTAAGCCATAGTGCCCATGTAAAGTATGATGTGTTCCTACATGATTCAAAGTGTAACAATGATTTAGATATAATACAATAAGTCTGATGCGGCGTATATTGTATTGGTATCGGTGAATGATAATATAGTATACGTTTAAAACGCATGTATTAGATTGATATGGATGCGTATTGGCCTATATTGCATTGTATCAAAAACTAAATAAAGTGTTTCTCTCAGTCTTTTCAAAACCAGACGGTATCGGACAAACAGATTGAAGAAAAATTGGTGACTTGACCGGTTCGGTTTCACCCCAAAATCGTCTTTTACCAACAAAAATGTTGATTTGGTTTGCGAATTATTGACCAAGGCAGTCGGACTATGGACCTAGAGGTCCTAGACAATGGTTTTTTGGTCGTTTTTGTTTTTATTTTTTTGTTAGAATGGGCCATTTGTTCAGAATGGACGATTGGAGTGGTTGACGCGGGAAGCTGTGCCCATAATAGATTCTTGTCTGGTCTAGTTTTAAAAACCTTGATTTCTCTCCCAAAAATTAAATGACACTTTTAGTATGATTGGATCCTGGATCACCTGACGTGGCGTTGAATTTCTTAACACGCTTTCAAATCACTAAGCCGTCATGTCTTAATATGTCATGAAATAAAATAATTTTATTACTTTTTCGCCCATCCAAACTCCAACTAAAAATACTGAATACAGTTACTCTAATCCTTGCCAGCACACACCAAAGCGATTGCCGAAAGACTTCCTCCAACCATCATATGCAATTAGTTTATACTCAAAACACTCCCTAACCGGCTCACTGTATCAGAAACATCTCTCCACGAATAATAAATACAAGGATGAGAGGTAAGGCTGGTGTGATGCACGCTCTTTGAGGAGCAGATTCAGACTTGGTAACACCAGCTACTATTTTCTTATAAACCAAATCAGATTTCCGCAGACTAACTAGTCAATGGGATTATAAGCGCACAGTAGCTTCCCCACAGCCCATCTCCCCCAGTGCATTAGGAACATCTCCCGTGCTTGTAGCAGGGAGATATCCCAATTAATGGGGGGGGGGGGGGTGTGGGATGCCTATGGGCCTTTGAGACAGGTTAGTAAATGATAATACTGAATGGATTTATTTTGGTTAAAATTTCAAAATTTTGGCCATTTATTTTTACCCAAATTTTTAAATACTATTAAAATATCTAAAATCAATCAACAGTATGGATATTATAAATAAATACATTATGAATATTTTAAAGTATTAAATATTATGTAAACCAGAATTTTCATGTGGTTGATAAATCCTATCAGATGGCTGCATTTCATTTCATCTGCCTACCTAGATCACTTTCTTGACCTTTTCATGATGGGAATGATTGGATACTGTAAAAATATATGGAAGCAGAAATGACAGCTTCTTTCCATGCTCTGAGCCTGGCAGCTGTCTTGAATATACAATAACAAAAGCAAAGAATAAGTTAATCTGTTTCCATAGATAAAGCAGGCACAGTGTAGTGGTCACAGTCACAAATCATGTTTGGAATCAAACCCTTAATCAAAGTTGATATTACTTGGTTATTATTTCGTTAGATATGGTACTACAAGTTTCTCCTTGACAGGAATTCTTTAGTTTGCTAAACAGAAATTAGAACGCCATAAATATACTTTTAAGCAAAATGAGTTACTTTAACTACAGGCGGCTCTAGAAGACCCAAGAAGGTTTCCCATAGAGATGACATTGAGCCATGGTGCAGATTTAAGCCCTCTGGAGGAAATACTTCTAACTTATTTCATTAAGTGAAGGATAAAAGGTGCTGCTTGAGGGAATGAGAGAAAATAGATTATGAAAACATGGTAATGACCCCTCCCACACATTCCTTCAGGTTGTGAGACACTCAAATTTGATACAAAATATGTTCAATTTATATAACAATAATCGGAGTTGTTCTGAAGCTGAAGATTGCATCTGGCCTTGCCCTGCACAGATATGATTCGGACATGGTATGTTATACATGTGTGAACACATACATGCATATCAGAAAACGGGTGGATATGGTCAAATGGTAAAATTTCTATTTTATGCAAAATTTTCTCTTGCGGTACACATGTGAGCCAAATGATCATGGACCACATCTTCAGCATGTCTGATCATGTCGAAGAGTTACAGTATCCGAAACTTTTATCTTGCCGTTAATGCTGCATTCTTTAGTCATCAGTTTTGGTTATAAATTTGAAGGTTAGATCAACAAGTGAAACTTATTTTCAGAGGAACAATATCCAAGATTCACCCCAATCAAAGGGTATGGTTAATGTGTTGGTTAATGACTTTTACTCAAAGAGGATGGCATTCTAGGTCTCATGTCTTCTGTAAAAGTAGCAAGTATGATCTGACAAGCTAATTGACCATGATTGTGTGATGGACTAAAACAATGTTTAGAACTAGATGAATGGAATGGTGCTAAGTTGCTTCATGCAAGTTCTTTTTTTTAACATTTTTGCAGAAGAATGATGGTCAGGCTGCTTCCTTGCATCAAGAACACACATTTCCTATAATGTCCTGGTAGTTCTTTGATACTGGTAGAAAACAAAATATTATTCTCTTGATTTTCCCATAGATTTAGAGAATACTTTGCTGGATTTTGAACCATTTCTACCCATCAACCTTATATTCTATAAACCATCCATACATTACTAGCCCAAAATTAAGTTTCTTTAATATTTTACCCAACATAACCCATACCGTTTTTAAGGACCTACGTAATGCTCAAAAGATTCACAACATGCAGAAATATAAAATAAATCAAAATATTGACATATAGTGAAGTTGTAGCAAAGGGGAAAACATCAGATGCTTTGGCAAAGCTGAAGGACCTTGAACCTGATACAGCTTATCTGCTAACCTTGGATGTGGAAGGAAATTTGATCTCAGAGATGGAATAAGTACTCAACTGATACAACGAAATGACGTAACTAAGATTGTTCCAGGGGCAAAAGTTCCTGATGATGGAGTTGTTATAACGGGACAAAGCCATGTAAATGGGAATGCGATCACCGGAGAAGCAAGGCCCATAGCTAAGAGGCCAGGAGACAAGGTTCTGTTCTTTTGTTCTATATCTTTCTTATGTTTCTTCTTTCCTGGGGCCATATTTGGTGCAATGATAAAATCTTGGGCTGACAAACATGAGAGCGTGGGTTTGAGTCTGATAGCTGTCACTTCCTGAAAGAAAATGCCCAAGTTTAGGTCTGAACCAATCCAGTCCACCCCTCCCAAGACCCCAGATAACTGGGACAAAATTTTGGTGATGGCCCTTTGACCCTTATATATTTCTTCTTTCTGCATTGTGAGTAACCTTGTACACTTTATCTGGAAGCCAAATTTCAAATTAATTTATGCTTTAATGTGTCATAATCAGGTTACTGGTAGAACTGTAAATGAGAATGGATGCTTAGTAGTTAAGGCTACTCATGTTGGGTCAGAGACTGCATTGTCCCAAATAGTACAGCTGGTGGAAGCTGCTCAACTTGCCAGAGCACCAGTTCAGAAACTAGCAGACCAAATTTCAAAATTCTTTGTTCCTATGGTAGGTTCTTTCTTTGATGACTTGATCTTTCACTTTGAAGTTAATAATGATCTACTCTAGTCAGTTCTATTAGCTCCTTTTGAATGGTTAGTTCAAAGGCTCAACATGTATTGTGTTTCTGTGAAATAGTTGATTGCTTAACTCCTGTAAGGTTGGGAAAAGTGGTGCTTGAAAAAGCTATCTAGTAATGTCGTCTGATGAATAGTTTCTTTTGAACTCATTAGATCTTTACATTTACCACTTTCAGCGCAGAGATGTCTTTCACTCAATGTACAATTTTTTTTGATGATAGAGTGAACAATGCACTCTTGCTTATACATTTATCATAGGAAGAATGTTAAGAAATTAGTTTCTCTATTTTTCTAATTCAAGTGTTTCCTCGGGTATGCTTTTGCGATTTTAAGGTGAAGGTAAACCTATGAAAGTAAAATACAAGAAAATGAATGTTGAGAAAATAAAGATGAATAACTCTTGAAGCACAATTGGTTTCCCTGGAAAGGAGACAGATGAATTTAATGAGTATCTCATAGTCTGTATATGTCCTCAGAAGAAAAGTTATCTGCTCTTTATTTTTGTATCTACCAATTAAATTATGGTGGATAAAATGTGACATTTATCTTCTGCATAATCAGTCCACTCCACAAGATATTGACCCAACGAACAAAACGATATATTGTTGCTGGTCTTATAGTCATTCTATAAAATTTTCATTTAATTCTGATTAACATGCATAAATCAGGAACCACTCTAGATGCTCCTATCCACTTCATTTTTCTTGCTACACTCCCTTCCAGACCTCATGACTTCGGTTACTTGCCATTGCTACCTTCCTAAATCCCTTCTTGTTTTACATAAATTCTGGGAGATTTTTCTTCCAGATGCCAATCAATTTTTAAAAACATAATTTTGTATCAAATTTGTCTATCAATTTGCTGTATTACCAGTTTTGCAATAATTATGAATAAATTTCATTTTAAAAAAACTTTTCCTCTGTGCAAAGACCTTGACCTATTGGTTCTAAGACTTTATTAAAGTTCTTATGTTTCGTCGAAATAGGATATAAGAGGGAAAAATCCCCTTGTCTTTCCCTTGATGCAATGTGTATTTATTTCCCTCCACCATATTGCAGGATGTTGTAGCAGCATTCCTTACATGGTTGGGTTGGTTCATTCCAGGAGAAGTTGATGTATACCCTAAATGCTGGATTCCAAAAGCCATGGATCGGTTTGAGTTGGCTCTGCAGTTTGGCATTTCAGTTCTTGTGGTTGCTTGTCCATGTGCTCTAGGACTAGCAACCCCAACTGCCGTCATGGTTGCCACTGGGAAGGGAGCTTCTCAAGGTGTCCTCATCAAGGGTGGAAATGCACTTGAAATTTGAAAATGCTCATAAGGCAAGAAATCACATCAAATAAATATACCATTTTTTTTATAAAGAAATGGAGCTGAATAATCTGTATTGTAAAAAATGCAGTTAAATATCCAATTTTAGGATTGCTTTTTTGTTAGAAGTTGAGTTTATTCTGGACTTGAATGATTAACAAGGCCATATCCCTCAAGATGCTGGTACAAACTGTTTTGTTTGATAAAACTGGCACATTGACAATTGGAAAACTTGTTGTTGTTAATACAATGCTCTTTTTAAACGTGTCTATCCGGGAGTTCTGTGATGTGGCTGCTGCTGCTGAGGTGAGGTTGATATTTAACACCTAGTTTTGTTGGAGTTTCTTGCTCTATGTTCTGGATTAAAAGTTATAGATTTGATTTTTCCCAAGGATTTCTGAAAGTTCCATTGGCAGGTAAACAGTGAGAACCCAATAGCAAAGGCTGTGGTGGAATATGCTAAGAAGCTGCGTCAGAAGTATGGCTCTGCTATGGAACATGTAACAGAACCCAAGGACTTTGAGGTGCATCCAGGGGCTCGGGTTAGTGGAAATATTGGGGGAAAACTGGTGTTGGTTGGGAACAAGAGGCTCACGCAGGCCTGCAATGTTCCACTGGGACCTGATGTTGAAGATTATATGTCAGAAACTGAACAGCAAGCTCGTACATGTGTACTGGTTATTATTGATGGGAGGATTTCTCGGGGTTTTGCCATAACAGATCCTGTGAAACTAGAGGCAGAACGGGTTGTATCATACCTCCGGTCAAGGAGGATCTCAAGCGTTATGGTGACTGGTGACAACTCGGCTACAGAAACTGCCATAGCAAAGGATTAGCAAGGTGTTTGCTGAAACTGATCCACTAGGAAAATCTGATAAGATCAAATAATTACAGGTAAATATTTCCAAATGCTTGCTGGACCGGTAATACTCCATATGAACTATGAATCTTCTGCAGTGAACGCATTGAATGATTTAAATGCCTTGTCTGGTATTCTTGTAAGGGCTATTGACCCTCAAACAGCTTGGTTGACCTCTGCTCATTGAGACAACCTTCATATGGATGTTCTTTTACTGTTAAGCAATAGTAAGAAGTTGGTTAAGTGGTTATGGACTGAACTACAACACTTGAACACCCGACTAGCAGTTTACACAATAATAGCTCATCCACCTAGAGTAAGTATTCAGTCAACTCAGCTTCAGTTTTGTTGGCATTAAATTTATCATATAATTTTTTTCTGGAACTTTAAAAATAAATGGTGTCTCTCTGCATAAGAGTATACACTAGACAGAAAAAAAAATAATAAAGGTTAAGCAAATAGAGACTGAAGTTCTAAATCCATGTGCATCCATTCTGATACAAACAAACAAAAAAAAAAACAGTCCTCTCAACCCAAGCTCCCTCAAACCAATCTGCCCCACCAATCTTAGAATGAAACCAGAGTATTATGTCAAATAATCACATGACTGCTGATGTTATGCTTCTTAATGGCTCATCTAAGCCAGCCTTGTACCTTGCATGGGCTATACTGCTCCCCAACATTTTGATATTGATTTTCTAGTTCATAGGAACAAAAGGTAGTTTAAAGGCTTTATTCAATTGATATTGTGTAGGGACAAGCTCACTTGCATGCCAGAAAACTGGATATGTTAGGAATTTATATTGTTGGTTCAATTGGTTTAGTGTTTATGTTAGTCTTATTTATGTTTTAAGTTCTTAGTTATTGGGCCTAAACTTGTTTTATTCTTTTTTTATGTCTAGGTGTCTCATCACTAATCAGGGGCATTCTAGTCCATTCTTGTAACATTACTTTGTAAACATCTATATAAGGTTATAAGGCCGGTTGAAGTGTGTATGCCGCCATTCTCAAATCTTCTTCTTCTTCGGCTGCTGTTCTCCAGCAAACATGGTATCAGAGCACTAATCGGTCTGACTGGTTACAGCCACCTCTTTTCTCCACTTCTCTATTCCTTCTTTTTTTTTCTCTCTCTCCTATCTCGGCCACTGTGAAGAAACCCTAGGGCTGACAATAGAACACAGCAAGGTCTGTATCTAGGGCTTCCCTTGGTTGTAGGGCCCAAGGGGAGTTTGTTCTAGAAGCTGATGCCCTACTAGAAACCCTGCAGCAGGTAGTAGCCATTCGGCTGCTAAGAGAGATCTGTGTGGAACAGATCTAAGTGGAAGGGCTGAGTTAGACAGTCCTAGTACAGATCGTAAGGGTGGTCACAGTCTACGACAGCAGAAGTCAAAGCCCAGTCCAGAAGTGTTCAGCACAGTACAGGGGTGGATTATTCTTGGTTTCAGACCTGTTACAAGGGGTTCTCAGACTTGTAACAGCTTCGGTAAGTCTGAAATCGTGTTCTTTGTACTGAGTTTTCAATTGTGATCACTGTAAGAGGAAGGAGATGTCTTCAATATCGGGAGAAGTGTCTTCCAGGGATAATAGAACTAGTGGGAGGTCTTCTAATCTGGAAAACCCAAATCTGCACAGCTTGCAGATCACCAGTGTATTGTTGGATGAATATAACTTCAGGGAATGGTCTGTTTCAGCCATGCTCTTCATTAATTCCCGGGAACTTATGGGTTATTTAGATGGACAGAAGTAGGAACCTGAAGTGGGTAGTGTGGAGTACGCAATATTGCGTAAGGAAAATGCTACTGTTATGTCCTGGCTACTTGCTTCGATGACTCCAAGAGTGACCAGGACTGTTCAACACTTTCCCACTGCTGCTAAGATTTGGGAGAAAGTGTCTAAAACTTATGGACAGAGAAAGAACGATGCAAGAATCTATCGGCTAAACCAAGACATTGCTGCTTTGAGACAAGGAGATATGACAGTTGCAACTTATTTTGCAACCCTAGAAGGACTATGGGAAGAACTTGATCATCATCTTATTCTTGGTTGGGAGAATGTAAGAGACAAGGAGAGGCATGATAAACAAATTGAAGAAAGTAGAGCCTTTAAGTTCTTGGCTGGCTTAGACCCAATGTATGAGAGCATAAGGTCTCAAATTTTGGGAAGGGATGAAATGCCAAATTTACACCATGTCTACTATCTAGTAAGGAATGAAGAGGTTAGGAGGAAAAGGGATGCAAGTTGACACTCAAATACAACCTGTTGAACGTTCAACCTTGATTTCTTCAAACCAAAAAGGGAGCAAGAACTCGGACAAGAGGCATCTTAAGAGCACTCATTGTGGAGGTGAAAGGCATGTAAAAGAGACTTGTTGAGTTCTTTATCCTCATCTGAAACCAGCTGCGTTAAGGAAAGACAAGAAGCCTCAGAGGAATCAAACAGGAAGTGAGAACCTTGTTACTAGTCACAGTGGTGAGAGCCCGAAGAACCTTGTTACCTTGGATTTCCGAGACAGATTGATCTGAATTCAACTGGTTGCAATCATGAGGCTGAGGGCCCTTTTTCCTTCTACTGTATGTGAGTATCTCTTTCTCTTGTCTGCTGGAGTCATCAGAAGCATCAGCTGAAGCTGGAGTCTCACTAGGTTGACCCGGAATGTTACAGCTAGGAGTAGTGGAAGGTGATGAAAGGGGAACAAAAAAGAAGGGAGACTGAGAATCCTCTTCCATTCCACTAGTCTCCCCGTGAAGAGGATTCTGGGAAGACTGGAAATAGGGTTGAGACTCAAAAAAAACTACATCTCTAGTGACATATTTTTTCTTGGAGACAGGATCATAACACTTATACCCCTTTTGTGTAGGAGAGTACCCCAAAAATATTCCCTTTGTAGCCTTAGGATCCAGCTTGGTTTTCTTTGGATCCTTCACATGTATGAAGCATGTACATCTAAAAACCCGTGGGGGAAGAGGAAATTCTGGAAGAGTGGGACACAACATAGAGAAGGGGGTCTTCATACCCAGTACCTTAGATGGCATCCGATTTATCAGGTATGATGCAGTGAGGACAGTTTGAGACCAATATTGCTTGGGCACATTGTGCTGGAAAAGTAAAGCTCGAGCTGTCTCCATTAGGTGCCTGTTCTTGCGCTCAGCAACTCCATTTTGCTGAGGGGTGTAAGCACATGATGACTGATGTAACATGCCTTCGTCTTCCATGAATGAGTTCAGGGATCTTTCAAAGTATTCAGCTGCATTGTCTGAACGGAATTGTTTAATCTTCTTCCCAAATTGTGTTTCAATCATCTTGCAAAACATCATAGTTATCTGTGGAACTTCTTCACGTCCTTTTAACAGATAAATCCAAGTGCACCAAGAATAATTGTCAATAAAACTGATAAAATAACGGAAGCCATCAATGGAAACAATGGGTGAAGGACCCCAAACATCAGAATGGACCAAATCAAAAGAGGCTTGTATTTCATTACTAGAAATTGGATACATTGATCTGCATTGTTTTGACATTTGACACACATCACAAACTAAACTTTGACTCGAAATTCCCTTACATAAATCGGGAAACAACATAGCTAAAGAAGAAAAGGACAAGTGACCTAGCCTAGCATGCCACAAGTGCAGCCTAGCTCTTGACTCCACACTTTCTGAACTAGTAGTAGCAAAAGCTTGCAGTGCTGAGCTGACATCCGCATGAAAATAGTAGAGGCCCTCATAATCACGACCACTCCCAATCGTTCTCCTCGTCAATCTATCCTGGAAGACACAGTGAGAGGGAAAAAAAGTTATACTGCAGTTCAAATTTCTTGTAAGCTTTGAAACAGACAACAGATTTGATGTAAGACTCGGAACATGTAAGACTGATTTAAGAGAGAGATCCTTGCTTAGGTCAACCACTCCCTTTCCCGAGATGGTGGAGAGTGACCCATCAGCTACTCTCATCTTATCCTGGCCCGACAACAAATGATATGAGGAGAATAATGAGGACATGTGTGTCATATGGTCAGTGGCCCCTGAGTCAATCACCCAAGAGCTAGAATTAATGGAACTAGTTGCACTAAATGCAGAGGCTGTACCTGATTTGACAAGAGAGGTGGAAGCTAAAGGATTGTTCTTCAGACGGGCTAATGCCCGGCTGAGAACCTCTACCTCACTAGCTGTAAATCCCAAGGTACTTGGTCTAATAGAATCAACAACCTGCTTTGTGGTGGAGGAAGACACTGGCTGAGTACTCTGTGAGATGTCACTACTGCTGTTGGTGGCAAGATTCCCACTTGCCGTATGGCCCTTATGTTGCCTTTTGTCCTTTCTCAGAGCAGCTGGCTTCAGATGAGGGTACAATACCCAACATTTCTCCTTTGTGTGTTTCTCACCACCACAATGGGTACACTTGAGGGTCTTCTTGTCTGAAAATCTGTTTCCCTTAGTGGAGACTAAGGCTGAATGTTCACCAGATAGTTCTGTTGCTTGTGTCTGGGAATCAAGTTGCATCTCCTTTATCCTTACCTCTTCATTCCTCACCAGGTAGTAAACATGATGAATTTCAGGTAATTCGTCTCTCCCTAGAATCTGTGACCTTACACCTTCATATATAGGGTCTAAGCCTGCCAGGAACTTGAAGGCTCTGCCCTCCTCAATCTGCTTGTCATGCCTCTCCTTATCCCTTGCATTTTCCCAATCCAAAATCAAGTGATGGTCAAGCTCTTCCCAGAGGCCTTCTAGTGTTGCAAAGTATGTTGCCACAGACATGTCTCCTTGCCTTAGGGCTGCAATGTCTTGGTTCAGCCTGTAGATTCTGGCATTGTTCTTCTTTTGGCCATATATGTCTTAGATACTTTCTCCCAGATTTTTGCGGCTGTAGGGAAGTGATGAACAGTTCTGGCCACCCGAGGAGTCATGGAGGCCAGCAACCAAGACATGACTGTGGCATTTTCCTTGCACCACACAGTGTATTCAGGGCTGCTGATTTCTGGTTCCTTTTTGTCTCCATCTAAATAGCTTGTGAGGTCACGAGAGGTAATGAACAGTCTTGCTGAGACTGATCACTCTCTAAAGTTATACTCATCCAATAGCACACTTGTAATCTGCAAGCTATGCAGATTAGGGTTCTCCAGGTTTGAGGACCTTGTAACAGATCTGTTATCTCTAGAAGAAACTTCACCAGATAGTGATGACATCCTAACTTCGGTCAAAGAGTTTGTTCACAGTGCGGTAGGTGGTTCTGGTTAGGGCTGGCCGAAGTGGTCACAGAGTTCACAGTGCTGGTAGCACACCGGATAGGTTTCACTTCAGAGTTCACAGTGCTAATGACACACTGAATAGGCTTTACTTAGACTAAACCAGTTCGGGTACAGTAGCAAATGAAGGTCTGTAACTGAACCAGTTCACAGAGCTGAAGTAGTGCTGATACCAGAAGAAGGGCTGATAACCGACCTGGAAATGATCTGTAACTGAAGTCGCCACAGTTCTGTAAAGGTCTTGCTAATGCACTGAAGCTGCAACTGTAGAGGAGGCTATGCCTTTACCACTGTTCTGCACAAATCTGGCTGGAGCACCAAAGCTGCAACTGTAGAGGAAGCCCTCCCCCTTTCGGCTAGTGCTAGGACTGCTGGAATCAGTCCTCAACTAGGTCTGTCTTGTACAGACCTCTCTTAGTAGCCAACTAGCTACTACTTGCTAAAAAAAAACTAGTAGGACATCTACTTCTGGGTCTTACTTCCCTTGAATCCTACAACCAAGAGAAACCCTAGGTTCGAACTTGCTGAGTTCCCTTACACTCCTAGGTCTTCACTGCAGCAACCCAGAAAGAAAGGAGAAGATAAAAGAAGGCAGCAAGAGAAGATAGTGCACCGGTTGAAACCAGGAAGGAGCTAATGCTCTGATACCATGTAAACTAAGAAGCTGAACTCGAAGTAGTAAAGAAGAGGATGAACTTCTTAGATGCAGAGAATGTCGAACTATGTTAGCAGTCGACCAGGCCTTTATTTAAATATAAGTGAAGTACAAAGTACAATAAAATTACTGGTACACCCCTGATTAGTAATGGGACAACCAGAATACTTAAAACATAAACAGGATTAGGCCCATTAGCAAAGGCCCAGTTACAAGATAAAATTAACATAAGAATGGGCTAATAGGAGACCCTATAAGCCGAACACACTCTAGCATTCTAACACTATATAACAACTAACATAAACATCTACTCAGAAAAACATCATAAAACTAATTAATCTTCAACACTCCCCCTCAAGTTGGGAGTAAATGTCACACATTCCCAACTTGCGTAGATCATGTTCAAGCTTGTTCTTTGCCATCCCTTTTGTGAGAACATCAGCCAGCTGCGACTCTGAAGAGACATAAGGCAAACAAACTTCTCTGGTTGTCACCCTTTCTCTTATAAAGTGCCTATCAACTTCAATGTGTTTTGTCCTATCATGCTGAATTGGATTGTGGGCAATATTGATTGAAACCTGATTGTCACAGTATCATAGGTTCCTCTGCTTTCACCCCAATCTCACTCAAAAGAGATCTAACCCAAAGAAGTTCTGAGACACCATGAGCCATGGATCTATACTCAGCCTCTGCACTTGACCTTGCCACAACCGCTTGCTTCTTACTCTTCCAGGAGATCATGTTTCCACCTACAAAGGTACACACTCCTGATGTAGACCTCCTATCATCTAAGCATCCTGCCCAGTCTGCATCTGTATTGGATTCTAGCTTCAGATTCTCATGATTTGAGAAAAAAATGCCTCTGCTAGGGTGTTTTTTCAGATATGCAAGTATTCTCTCAATAGCTTCTCAGTGCTGAACCCGAGGTGCATGCATGTACTGACTCACAACACTGACAACATAAGAAATATTTGGTCATGTCATACACAAATACAGCAGTCGGCCCACCATTCTTTGATATCTCCCAACATCCTTTACTAGTTCACCATCCACACCATTAATTATGTGATTTGGATCAATAGGAGTGTCTGCTGGCTTGGTCTCCAGCTTCCCAGTCTCTCACAATAGGTCAAGTACATACTTTCTCTGTGAAATGAAGATCCCATGCTTGGATCTTGCAACTTCAATCCCTAAGAAGTATTTGAGATCACCAAGATCTTTGATCTCAAATTCTTGCTGCATTGATTTTTTGAGATCATCAATCTCCTCTAGATCATTTCCTGTCACCACTATATCATCCACATACACAATCAGAATTGACACCAGAGCATCTCTCCTCTTCACAAAGAGGGTGTGATCAGACTGTGTCTATGTGTATCCAAAACGGATAAGTGCCCCTCTGAACCTATCAAACCAAGCCCTAGGTGACTGTTTCAATCCATACAGAGATTTTCTGAGTCTGCACATCTTTCCTTTACCAACATTTTCATAAAAGCTTGTTGGAATGTCCATATATACCTCCTCCTGTAAGTCACCATTGAGGAAAGCATTTTTGACATCAAGCTGAAACAAGGGCCATGAATAGGTGGCTGCTAGAGATAAAAGGATACGAACTGAACTCATCTTAGCTACTGGTGCAAAGGTTTCCAGATTATCAACACCATAGGTCTTAGTATACCCTTTTGCTACCAACCTTGCCTTGTACATCTCTATCTATCCATCAGCCTTATACTTCACTGTGAATACCCATCGACATCCGACTGTCTCCTTGTCTGGGGGGAGATCAACTATTTCCCAAGTTTGGTTTTTGACCAAAGCATCCATCTCATCTTGCATGGATGTTTTCCACTCAGGTTTGGAGAGAGCCTCGGTAACATTCCTGGGTATAGACACAGAATCCAGCGAAGAAAGAAAAGCATGGTAGGAGGGTGATAAGGCACTGTAGGAAAGATGGTGTGAAATGTAGTGGGCTGTACACTTTCTCTTCCCCTTACGAAGTGCAATGGGAAGATCAAGGTTAGCGGGATCAGTTGCAACAATGGTGTTAGGGACAGAAACATTATCATCAGAAAACATAACAGGCTCAGGCTCAAGAGGAATACCTGGAACTATATCTGCCAAATCTGGAGTTTCAGAAGGACTGACAGAGAGTGGTGTGGGTTGAGGATGTGTGGAGTCAACCATCATCTATCGGCGCTGATATTGCTATGAGGCTTCCCGTAGTGGCTCAGGTAATGAAACTGGAGGTGCAGGTGCTGGCTGAACTGATGTAGATGCTGGCTAAACTGATGGAGGAGGTGGTGGCTGAACTGATGGAGGCACCACAGAAATAGGAAGAGGCACAGATTGTGAGTTCTTCTCCCCAAAACTCTCCCCCTGAGGAGAACCACTCGAGAAGAAGAATGTGGATTCAAAAAAGGAAACATCCATAGTGACAAATCTGCTCCTCGATACTGGGTCATAACAGCAATACCCCTTTTGGTTCTGAGCATACCCAAGAAAAACACATTTCTTGGCCTTAGGATCCAATTTCTTGCGATGAGGGCCGAGAATGTGAACAAAAGAAACACAACCAAAAACCCTCAGAGGTATATGAAATATCTCTCCATCTGGAAAAAGAAGGCTAAATGGCACCTTAAACCCCAAAGTCCATGAAGGAACACGGTTAATCAAGTGCACGACTGTAAGAACTGCATCTCCCCAGAACTGCACAGGAACTGAAGCACACACCATAAGACTCCTTGCCACCTCCACAGTGTGTCTGTTTTTCCTCTCAGCAACTCCATTCTGTTGCGGTGTATATCTACAACTGATTTGATGAACTGCACCATGTTCTAAGAGATACGTCGTCAGGTCCTTCTCAAAGTACTCTCTGGCATTATCTGATCTAAAAGCCTTAGTTCTCACTCCAAATTGTGTGAGAACCATCTGCTAAGAGATGCTTTGGAAAAGCTGACAGACCTTGCACCTGATACAGCTTATCTGCTAACATTGGATGGGGAAGGAAATGTGATCTCCGAGATGGAAATAAGTACTCAGCTGATACAATGAAATGATGTAACTAAGATTGTTCCAGGGGCAAAAGTTCTTGTTGATGGAGTTGTTATAATGGGACAAAGCCATGTAAATGAGAGTACGATCACCGAAGAAGCAAAGGCCCGTAGCTAAGAGGCCAGGAGACAAGGTTCTGTTCTTTTGTTCTATATCTTTCTTCTTTCTTGGGGCCATATTTGGTGCAATGATAAAATCTTGGGCTGACAAACATGAGAACGTGGGTTTGAGTCTGATAGCTGTCACTTCCTGAAAGAAAATAACTAAGTTTAGGTCTGAACCAATCCAGTCCACCCCTCCCAAGACCTGAGATATCTGGGACAAAATTTTGGTGATGGCCCTGTGACCCTTATATATTCTTCTTTCTGCATTGTGAGTAACCTTGTACACTTTATCTGGAAGCCAAATTTCAAATTAATTTATGCTTAAATGTGTCATAATCAGGTTACTGGTAGAACTGTAAATGAGAATGGATGCTTAGTAGTTAAGGCTACTCATGTTGGGTCAGAGACTGCATAGTCCCAAATAGTACAGCTGCTGGAAGCTGCTCAACTTGCCAGAACACTAGTTCAGAAACTAGCAGACCAAACTTCAAAATTCTTTGCTCCTATGGTAGGTTCTTTCTTTGATGACTTGCTCTTTCACTTTGAAGTTAATAATGATCTACTCTAGTCAGTTCTATTAACTCCTTATGCATGTTTAGTTCAAAGGCTCAACATGTATTGTGTTTCTGTGAAATAGTTGATTGCTTAACTCCTGTAAGGTTGGGAAAAGTGGTGCTTGATAAAGCTATCTAGTAATGTCGTCTGATGAATGGTTTCTTTTGAACTCATTAGATCTTTACATTTTTTTCTTTCAAGGCAGAGATGTCTTTCACTCAATGTACATTTTTTTTTTGATGATAGAGTGAACAGTGCACTCTTGCTTATATATTTATCATAGGAAGAATGTTAAGAAATTAGTTTCTCTATTTTTCTAATTCAAGTGTTTCCTCGGGTATGCTTTTGCGATTTTAAGGTGAAGGTAAACCTATGAAAGTAAAATACAAGAAAATGAATGTTGAGAAAATAAAGATGAATAACTCTTGAATCACACTTGCTTTCCCTGGAAAGGAGACAGATGAATTTAATGAGTATCTAGGGCCATAAGATGGCCAGTTGACACAAATAATGTCTCATATCATAGTCTGCATGTGTCCTCAGAAGAAAAGTTATCTGCTCTTTATTTTTGTATCTACCAATTAAATTATGGTGGATAAAATGTGACATTTATCTGCTGCATAATCAGTCCACTCCACAAGATATTGATCCGACATACAATACATATTGTTGCTGGTCTTATAGTCATTCTATAAAATTTTCATTTAATTCTGATTAACATGCATAAATCAGGAACCACTCTAGATGCTCCTATCCACTTCATTTTTCTTCCTACACTGCCTTCCAGACTTCATGACTTCGGTTACTTGCCATTGCTACCTTCCTAAATCCCTTCTTGTTTTACATAAATTCTGGGAGATTTTTCTTCCAGATGCCAATCAATTTTTAAAAACATAAATTAGTATCAAATTTGTTCATCAATTTGCTGTTAGACCAGTTTTGTAATAATTATGGTTCATTTTGAAGTACTTTTCCTCTGTGCAAGGACCTTGACCTTTTGGTTCTAAGACTTTATTAAAGTTCTTATGTTTCATATAAATAGGAATATAGAAGGGAAAAATCTCCATGTTTTTCCCTTGATGCAATGTGTATTTATTTCCCTCCACCATATTGCAGGTTGTTGTAGCAGCATTCCTTACATGGTTGGGTTGGTTCATTCCAGGAGAAATTGGTGTATACCCTAAATGCTGGATTCCAAAAGCCATGGATCGGTTTGAGTTGGCTCTGCAGTTTGGCATTTCAGTTCTTGTGGTTGCTTGTCCATGTGCTCTAGGACTAGCAACCCCAACTGCCGTCATGGTTGCCACTGGGAAGGGAGCTTCTCAAGGTGTCCTCATCAAGGGTGGAAATGCACTTGAAAATGCACATAAGGCAAGAAAGCACATTGGGATTGCTTTTTTGTTAGAAATTGAATTTATTCTGGACTTGAATGATTAACTCAAGATGCAGGTACAAACTGTTATGTTTGATAAAACAGGCACATTGACAGTTGGAAAACCTGTTGTTGTTAATACAATGCTCTTTTCAAACGTGTCTATCCAGGAGTTCTGTGATGTGGCTGCTGCTGCTGAGGTGAGGTTGATATTTAACACCTAGTTTCGTTGGAGTTGCTTGCTCTATGTTCTGGATTAAAAGTTATAGATTTGATTTTTCCCAAGGATTTCTGAAAGTTCCATTGGCAGGTAAACAGTGAGCACCCAATAGCAAAGGCTGTGGTGGAATATGCTAAGAAGCTGCGTCAGAAGTATGGCTCTGCTATGGAACATGTAACAGAACCCAATGACTTTGAGGTGCATCCAGGGGCTGGGGTTAGTGGAAATGTTGGGGGAAAACTGGTGTTCGTTGGGAACAAGAGGCTCATGCAGGCTTGCAATGTTCCACTGGACCCTGATGTTGAAGGTTATATGTCAGAAACTGAACAGAAAGCTCGTACATGTGTACTGGTTGCCATTGATAGGAGGATTGCTGGGGCTTTTGCCATAACAGATCCTGTAAAACCAGAGGAAGAACGGGTTGTATCATACCTCCGGTCAATGAGGATCTCAAGCATTATGGTGACTGGGGACCACTGGGCTACAGCAACTGCCATAGCAAAGGAGCTTGGAATTAGCAAGGTGTTTGCTGAAACTGATCCACTAGGAAAAGCTGATAAGATCAAAGAATTACAGGTAAATACATCCAAACACTTGCTGGGCCGGTAATACTTCATATGAACTATAAACCTTCTCCAGTGAATGCATTGAATGATTTAAATGCCTCGTCTTGTATTCTTGTAAGGAATATTGACCCTCAAACAATATGGTTGACTTCTGCTCATTGAGACAACCTTCATATGGATATTCTTTTACAGTTAAGCGACAGTAAGAAGTTGGTTAAGTGGTTATGGACTTTTGAACTACAACACTTGAACACCCGACTAGCAGTTTACACAATAATAGCTCATCCTCTTAGATTAAGGATTCAGTCAACTCAGCTTCAGTTTTGTTGGCATTAAATTTATTATTTATCATATCATTTTTTTCTGGAACATTAAAAAGAAGTGGGGTTTCTTTACATAAAGAGTATACACCATACTCAAAAAAATAAAGGTTAAGCAAATAGAGACTGAAGTTCTAAATCCATGTGCATCCAATCTGATACAAAAAAACAGTCCTGTATAAGCTTTCATTTAAAGTCTCTCATTGATGGATGCCTCTCAACCCAAAGCTCCCTCAATCCTATCTGTCCCACCAATCTTAGATTCAAAGCAGAGTATTATATCAAATAATCACATGACTGCTGATGTTATGCTTCTTAATGACTCTACTAAGCCAGTCACTTGCATGCCAGTTAGTTTATTGATACATATTTCATGTTGTATATGTGATCCATATATCCTAATGGTTGTACAAGTATATAAGTTATACATGTATCTCTAACATTCTCTCATGCTATGACTTAATTAGGCACAACTTAATTTAGGGGACTTGTTGGTTTATTGCTAACATCTTCAGTTCTTTTCTGCCATTATGTCAAAGAAGACTGGTCTGATGGCCTATACTGTGATAGTCCAAAAAATTTTGTCTGGACTCTGACATGATATGGTGATAATGAATTATGCCTGGCAATTGAACCCATCGATTACAAGGCGCCATCTGATTAACTACATGAATTGATGATATGATGTTAGATGTCTATGTACAGCATGTGTCTATGACTGTATTGAATGACTGAAATCAAATCTAATGCCAGATGAAAGGTGTGACTGTGGCAATGGTAGGCGACGGAATCAATGACTCTCCAGCTTTAGTTGCTGCTGATGTTGGCATGGCAATTGGTGCGGGTACTGATGTTTCCATTGAAGCTGCTGATATTGTTCTCATCAAGAGAACCTTGGAGGATGTTATAACAGCCATTGATCTCTCAAGGAAAACTCTCTCCAGGATCCAGCTGAACTATGTATGGGCCTTGGGTTACAATGTTCTTGGAATGCCAATTATTGCTGGGGTTTTATTCCCTTTTACCGGAATCCGATTACCACCTTGGCTTGCTGATGCTTGCATGGCAGCCTCCTCACTTAGTGTTGTCTGCTCATCGCTCTTATTGCAGTCCTACAAGAAACCTTTGCAAGCCCAAGACACATGTAGTGTATGAACTGCAATGGTTCCATTTCTGCCAATTGTTACAACAAGGTCTGTACTGGATTTCTGTAAAAGAACATGTAGTTCACCTTTTCAGTGATGCATTTCTCCATCTTTATTAATTTTCTTTTGTGATGTTTGAAACTGAGACTTCCTGGACAAGTATAAGTGGCTTGGCCACAGTCCATCTACAGGACAGACCTAGGTTGCAGTTTTCCAAATTCTGGTTTGATGTTGTGCAGTTATACTTCTTTGGAAAATTCTAAATTGGAAACTGACTCGACCCAGTTTAGGGTCGGAGTGACCAAGTGGATGGTTAATTGTCCGTTAGTCCAGGTTTCGAAACATTTTGGCATCATTCAGGTAAAGACGAGCAGGTAAGTTGGTGGGTCCCACTGAATTGATGGAAACCCACGCTCGGGTGGGTCCCATCAATTTTTACATAGTTTTTTTTTATTAAGAAGCAAGATCCAGAAAAACAAACATACAACATACAGCAGTTAAGAACTAACCAAGTCTTGGTTAGCTAAGAGTTGAATCCATTCAGGCGGATCCTCTAGGAAGAATCCAGATTCCTTCAGCCCTTTCCTAGCTAACTTATGGGCTACCACATTTCCACACCCGCCAACATGCACAAAGTGAGTAGAAAGTCCAACTGTACACATGAGAATGTCCATGCACAAAAAACTTGCATCCAAAGCCAGGTCAACTTTCCTCACATTCAAAGCTTGGACTAACGATAAACTGTCTAATTCCACCAGAATAGCCTTGCCCTTGTAACTGTTCAGCATTTCCAAGATCCTTAAGATTGCTAGAGCTTCTGCTTGTATTGGGGATGCCGCAGTAGACTTCCCAAAAACAGCTGCTAGCACAGTCCCAGAAGAATCCCTCAGGACAGCCCCAAAAAACAATTTAAGGACTTCTGGCCCTGGAGCTTTCCAAAAAACAACTACCCTTGCTTCATTGCCGTGTTACTGACGAGAAGAACCTTGCAATCCGGCTTGGGAAATCTTCTGCCTCTCTCTCCACATCCTATATAAAACAGACAGATTAAAGCTCGGGTTTGGGTCAATGTTTTCAAAAACCTTCCAATTCCTGCTTTTCCAAATAATCCACATAGTCAAAAAAGATAGAGAAATCATATCATTTTTAACATTTTTATTAGATGAACACCTGGTGAACCAAACAGAAAGCCACTGTTTAAAGGAGCTTAAATGACTCCCATTCAGAATTCTAATTCCCATATGACTACCAAACCACACAGCTTTAGCATGAGAACATTCAAAGAGACGGTGCGTAATTGTTTCAGAGCTTCTGGAACAAACAGGACATGTAGCATCAGAAGCCAATTTTCTTTTAACAAAATTCTCCTTTACCGCAATTGCATTTACACAACATTTCCGGATGAAGTTTTTAATTTTTGGATCAATTTTGGCTTTCCATAATTCTGACCACTGACTCTTCTTTAGCTCCTCATCATTTCCACCTTCTTCCCTAGAAGGAACCCTTCCACTCTTCAAGGCTTTTAGGGCATAATAACCAGATTTTACTGTATAATGTCCATTTGGATTGAGAGTCCATCTGAGCTTATCCTCCCACTGACCCTCTGAAAATTTTATACTAAGAATACTTCTTGCAATTTGGTCACAGAAATTGGCCCAAATTAATCTCTCATTCCATCGTCTTTCATTTCCATCCAACAGATCCTTCACCCAGAATAAGTTAGGATTGTTTGGTCAGGGGCCTGTGATTTTGAAGGACTTAATATTTTGTAGCCAAGAATCATCCCATACCCTGACCTTTGTATCAAAACTTATTGCCCAACAGGCTCCTTTTTGGATTACCTCTCTAGCTGCTAGGAGACTCTGCCATCCCCAAGACCCATGTTTTGGAAATTTGTTAGTTAGGAAATTTTTCTTTTTTATATATCTGGCTCTGATCACCTTAACCCACAGGTTGTCCTCTTCCTTGCAAATTCTCAAAACTTGCTTGGCTAGAAGGGCCAAGTTGAAGAGGTAGGGGTCCCTGAATCCCAAACCACCAGCTAATTTATTCCTATTCAGTCTTTACCAGTAGACCCAATGGGTTTTCCTAGTTCCTTGGGATCCCCCCACCAAAATTTTGTTTGGATATTTTTCAACTCATTACAAACACTTTTGGGAAGTAAAAAACATGGCATAGTGTAATTTGGAATAGCACTAGCTATAGCCTTGATCAAAACTTCTTTCCTTACTTGTGAGAACATAGATTCATGCCACTTTGACAGGAGTTTCCCCACTTTTTCAATTAAGAAGTTAAATAGGGTTGGCCTTCCTAACTTGGGTAGGCAGCCCCAGGTAAATAGAGGGAGTGTGCACTCTCCTCATTTTCAGAAATCTGGCCAAGATTCTTTGAATTTTGGGGTGCAAATTCCTACTGAAGAAAATTTCAAACTTTGAGAAATTTACTTGTTGACCAGAGCTTTCCTCATACACCTTGATAGTGTCCAGAAGAGCCTTCCCTTCTCCCAAGTCTGCCTTAGTGAATATGTAACTGTCATCTACAAAAAACAAATGAGAGACAGTTGGGCTGTTCTTGGTGATGGAAATACCTGAAATTTTCTTTTGGTGTACAAGTTCTATCAGCTTAGTAGACAGGACTTCTGAACAGAACATAAACAAGTAAGGGGAGAGATGGTCCCCCTGCCTCAACCCTCTTTCAGGAAAAAATTTTGATCCCGACCTTCCATTAACTATCACTCTATAGGAGACTGTTGAAACACATTGCATTATCCAGTTCACCCAATTGGCCCTAAAACCTAATTTGAAGAGCACTTATTCTAGAAAATGCCACTCAATTCTATCATAAGCCTTACTCATGTCCAGCTTTAGAGCCATCCAGGGAGTTTTACCCTTTGTTTTTCTCATAAAGTCAATTATTTCATGGGAAACTAGTATGTTATCTTGTATACATCTCCCAGGAGTGAATGCACTCTCATTTTCACTAATCAGATTCCCCAAGAATGGTTTAACTCGGTTCACCAAGACCTTAGCTATAATCTTATAAACTATATTGCACAAGCTAATAGGTCAGAACTGAGTAGGATTTTTAGGGTTCATAACTTTTGGGATTAGTGCAATGTGGGTTTCATTAAACACTCTTAAAATTCTACTTGTGACAAAAAAAAATTTAACTGCCTTTACAATATCCTCTCCTACAATACCCCAGTACTTTTAGAAGAACAGGTTTGAAAATCCATCAGGCCCCAGAGCTTTCCTTGAAGCCATTTGGAATAAAGCATTTTTTATCTCATCATCAGTTACATCTGAATCTAGAAGATCTCTGTCCATCACATTTAACTTGGGCGTCACACAGTTTAGTAAGCTATCATGGATTCTTAGGTGTGAGGTCTTGTATATTTGTTGGAAATGGTTCTCCAATTCTTTCACTATCCCCTCTTTTGAAGATACCACCTCTCCATTATCTTTCCTAATAAAAAGGATTCTATTCTTGCTACCCCTTCCTTTTGCAATTGAGCGGAAAAACCTTGTATTTTTGTCTCCACTATTCAGCCAGTTCACTCTTTATTTTTGTTGCCACATGATATCTTCTCTCTTAAGCCAGGCAGCTAGCTCAGTTTCCAGAGTTTTAACTTTGGTCGCATTCTACAAGGGTATGTTTGGTTTAAAGGAAAAGGAAGAGAAAGGTAGGGAAGATCCCATTGATTGGTTGGGTTGGGTCCTCCTAGATGTGATATTTGACTGATGTTTGGTCCATTTTGCCTTCCACGATTTTGGCTGTAGTCAAATTCAAATTTGATTTGGTTAAAGGTCACTTTTGTTTATAATTGGACTAAACGGGGATCTACTCCTACATAAATTAAATTGGTTTAAATTATATAGTTTTACTAAAGAGTTAGAGGTTCAAGTTTCATAAAAGTTATTTTCAATTCCCTTTATTCATGGTATAGAATGTTAGTCATTTTTTGCTCCTTTTACTAATAACATAATATTTTGAATCTTTGATTTTATTTATTTTTTATTCCAAGGGTTACACAACGAGGGTAAGCCCAACCCATTCCCCCCTAACCGAGTTCGGATCTCCTGCCCACAAGGATCCTACCCACAGGACATTACAGCTGTACATTGGGAACTTCTTATTTACATGTTACCACTCATAGGGAGATATTCCTAATGTACAACTGCAGTGTGTTGTGGGTAGGAGATCCAGATTGCCCCCAATCCAGGTGCTGGCAGGATTCAATCCCAAGTCTCGCTACAACCAGTAGGAGGCCTTCAAAACAAAAAAAGTAGCTGCTACGTCAGTAAAAGTATATTGATTTTTCTAATGTGGCAGCCCTTCTTTCTTTTTTTCTTTTCCTGCATTACCCATCAACCATTATCTCCAAATCTCATTAATCAGATTAAGATAGAGTGGATGTCATGCTGAGGGTACCCAAGGTTGATCATATCAGGAAACTTACACAAAGCATGTCTGTTATTTTCTAACCCCTTCTCCAGTTTCAATGTATTGTTTTGTACATAGACCTTTCCAATTTGTAATATAAGTTCTATAAAAAATAAAAATGACAAAATCCAGCTTGGGCTGTAATCCAAAGCGTACCCGTATCCATTCCATATTTGTATCCAAGTTTTCTGGTGCAATACTCGATACAGATACTTTACTCCTTGTCCAGCACACACCAAAGCAATTGCAGAAAGCCTTCCTCCAGCCATCATATGCGATTAGTCTAGACTCGAAACATTCCCTAACCAGCTCACTGTTTTTTTTTTCTTTTTTCTTTAATTCAGTGTTCCAAATATAAAGTCTATAGACTCTCCACCACACATGGTCTCAAGTTTAAGGTTTCAAAATGAGTTGTTTTCTTTTTTGGTAAACTATAATTTATTAGCATAAATATAAAACATCTTAACCTATTTCCCTTTATTTATTCATTTTTTGTCCGTGTGCATAGTAATAGGTGATACCGAATTGGAATCTGCTCCTCACAAAGCATGCCTCACACCGATCTCACAACCACATCCTTCCCAGTATTAGAAACATCTCTCCATGAATAATAAATACAAACATGAGAGGTATTCCCAATGTGCAGCCAAGACATTCTGTGAGGTTGGTGTGATGCGCGCACTTTGAGGAGCAGATTCGGACTTGGTAACACCAGTTACTTTTTTCTTATAAACCAAATCAGATTTCCACAGACTAACTTGTCAATGGGATTATAAGCACACAATAGCTACTTGTAATGGGCCGAAGTGCAAACATTAATTCATACCATTGGGGCTTTATTAGCCCTAATAAATGAGTTCGGGCGGGCTCCCCACAGCCCATACCCCCCCATGCATTAGGAAGTGCTTGTCGTAGGGAGATATCCCAATTAATGGGGGGGGGGGTGTGGAGTGTGGGATGCCTATGGGCATTGGAGACAGGTAAGTAAATGATAATACTGAGTGGATTTATTTTGTTTAAAATTTCAAATTTTTGGCCATTTATTTTTACCCAAAATTTTAAAAACTATTAAAATATATAAAATCAATCAATAGTATGAATATGAATAAATGCATAATGAATATTTTAAATTATTAAGAAAACAATTCAGATTTATTGAAATATTTAGCCAAATTTTCAAAATTTCTGAATTTTAAAGCCATAATAAAGGGGGATGGTTGCACGTATAAGATGGAGTGCACAAATGTGTGTATAATACAGTGCAAAAATACAGGCACCGGTGGCCCATGTAACACTGCTTGCCACCATTGGCTAACCTAATAGAAAAAGTCTCCTTGTTGAAACAACGACAAGCCATTTTCCCCTTAGTACTCCATACAGATTCCAGACAAGTTTCCATACACAAGGAAATCATTAATGGTGCATAGCAAGTCTGCCCACAACTTAAAAGTTTTGTCGTGTTGATGCATCAAATGTTTCAACACTCGATTCCCACAACTCCTTCAATTCCTCTATCAAAGTTTGGAGATAGATATCAATTACGTCTCCAGGACCCTCAGGACTTGGAATTAGTATGGACTTGTTTCATTTGCATCCAAGGAAGAAAATTTCAAGGAATAAGTATTACTGGCCAAATGCTATATGGAGTTTTAGAATTTGCAAAGGGTTGGAAACCATCACTAGCAAGACCAAGTCTCACATTACGAGGATCTACTGCAAAAGTTTCACAAAGTTCATCAAAATATTTCCATGCCACTGAGTTTGTTGGGTGCCTCCTGACTCCATCTTTTACTCTTTTATCGTAATGCCATTTCATAAAAGAAGCTGGATTTGTAGACATAAACAACCTTTGAAGCCTCGACTTTAGTTGGAATTAGTGTAGTGTCTTATGCAGTATTTTCTTACCATTTCTTCTACACCTGATTTCACCATTACACTTATCATTCATCCATCAATAAGCACCACATATTTTGCAACAGCCAAATTCTCCATCTTCCTTCCAGAATAACATGCAATCATTCACACATACATCAATTTTTTTTATTTGCCTCAGAATAAGAATCAGGTAAAGTTGATCCACAAGGTAGCAATTCTTCTTTAAACAGTTGTAGCAACATAGTCAATGACTCATTACTCCACCGACAAAGACTCTTGATATGAAACAATTTCATTAATGCGGACAATTTTGAAGTCTTGCAACCTTCATACAAGAGTTTCTCTGAATCTCTTAGCAACCTATCAGATTTCTTTGCTTCATCATTTGGTTCCTCTTCAGGCATATCATGACTCAATGAACCAATATCTGCATTGTTTCTATCAAATTCACTAAAATTTGGATATAAATCTATTATAAGTTCATCCACCTCATCATCACTTTCACATCCTTCTAATTCATCACCATCTTCATCATTAGACTTAGATTGAGGCTCACATACTCTTTCCCCATGGTGATACCAAAAGGTATAATTAGGAATTTTTCCATATACATTTAAATGCGCCTATACTACCTCACGAGTTTTTGAATACTTGTTGCTACATTTGACACAAGGGCATCGAATTTGACCATTTTTTTTTATGTCCTCTTAAAGGCATGACCATAAAATTTTTGAACACCAATGTCTAATGCTTCATTCAGTCGACCATTAACAAGATACATCCAACACTTAATAGGCGCCATCTTTATTGGAAACGAATGTGAATAAGATCAAGGATACCTGAATAGGCAAATTATTAATTATAAGTTGACATGAACATGAAATAGGTCCTAAAAGAATAATGTGAACAAATTCCATTCCCAAATAAAAATCTGAATGCAATTCAAGTAATTGTGCTTGCTAATTTCTTCATGACAATGAAAACATATAGCATCTAACAATTACGTACATTATACGGAACAATGAAACACTGTATGATCAATCTTCTTGTTTGCACCTAGCTTGCTGCTGCAAATAGTATATGAACTCAACCTCAAATGGTCATGAATTTTCAACTCAGATCCACCTAACCTAGCTTTCTCTATGGATACCAACCACAATACCTCCTGTCTTTGTCTATTTCTTTTACTGCTGCAATTTCCAGTAAAATCCTATACCTTGACACCAACCCCAAAACTGTGTATTTGCATCTGATCTCCTTTATGTATGATTTATCCTTGACATATATTTTTATGTTGTTGAGAACCCCTTTTTCTGGATTGCTGATTTTTGCTCCAATATATTACGCATATTCCGAAATATACTTTTTTTTCATTGTCTGCAAAATTTACTCCCAGTGGAGGGGTGGCCACCGTAAATTTTATTAATAAGTCAAAAAAACCTATGAGGGGGGACGTAAAAACATTACCCCACTGGGAATCTATACAAAGTAGTGTTCGGCTGATAGATATACAAAATGGTTCGACACCTACCAAAAAATCAAGAGATCCTAAGATAAGTAAGACCAATCCTATCAGCATGAATAATTCCATTAATCACCAAAGGCAGCTCACTGTGGGAATCAAGGATTGTCGAGGCGCCAGAGTGACAGGAAAAATTAGCTAAAGCATCAGATATGAGATTTCCTTCTCTCAAAGTATGATGAAAAGTAATATCTCAGGAAGCACAGATCTCCTCCACTTCTAGCTGCCAGTACCATAAATAATGAGGTAAGGGGGGCATATTCCAAAATATACATTCATAGGCTAATGTATAACTATAAAAGGCTTATATAGTCTTCTTTACCTTTTAAAACTAAAATAATCTTGGTTCAAAGTATCTAAATTGGACCTTGTTAAGCCTTATATAGTCTTCTTTATTTATCATATCTATCAAAGGCATCAGCTGTCCATTAGAATTCCAAATAAATAACTCCTACCATCAAAATGTTAGTTGCTTTCAATCAAATACTGGCCGGGGTGCATGTTTAGGATATAAGCTGTCTTGACACTTTACTGTAGTTAAAATGGTGGCCTGTATGTCACAGATGTTCAATAATCAAGCTGAGTTTCATGATTTTACTTAAGAACAAGAAAAGAAGGGGTATGCGTAATCCCAAAAAATAGTTATTTCATTATTTTGAGGAATAGTTTATGTGGACTAAAATGGATAATTGACTCAAATAATCCTTATAGATTGTTCTAGACTTTAGTTGGAAGATCTCACACATATAATGGTTGAAATGATAAGTATGTCCTGTAACTCCCTACAATTCTGAATTGGAATGGTTGATAAAACATACATTGTTGCATATAAGGATAACCGAAGATTGACAAAGGAAAAAGAGTAGCATGCTTAGGTTTACCACCAATGACTCCTTCAGATGTTACTACCTTTAATTTACAGTAATAAGATACAGACTTATGGCAGGGTATGTTTAGAGATTTACCCTGTATTGTTTTATCTTTATTTAGTGTATGAGCATAGAAATACTAACAGACCCGGTTTAATCTATCCTGAACCAAAACCGAATCATCCCAGAATGTTGGCTGACATCTGGCCACTCTTGTTGATTTGGCCCAGTTATAGGAAGATTATACAAATTAATAATTCATTCAAATGCAGAAGAGGGGGGCCTCATTCTCTCTCTCTCTCATTCTCTCTCTGACTTTAGATCTTGCATATTCTCTCCCTCCCTCTTTCCTTCCCCTCCCGAGAAAATCAGGGGAGCTACAGTGGCTTGATCCCTCCTTGGAGGGTACGTAGTGCAGCCCCTCCAAGGTCCATCCTATCCTTTCCTTCCCCAGATGGATGTAACCATTTCTCTTCAGATAGGAACCTAGATCACTAATTCCACTCCATGTTCTTCCATTTAGATATGTTACCAGGGGTATAAGTGTCTTTCTATGTAAACCAGAATTCTATATATAAAGGAGAAGGGTTGCAGATAACCCTATCCTTTTTTATCAATTTCGTTTCTCATATTTTAAGTTTCTCTCTTCATCTTCCTCTTCCTTTATAGTAACATATATTAAGTTAAACAAATCAAATCTAACAAGACAAGAAGGTGGGAGAATGTACACAAACAATCTTCATCCTATTCTCCATTTAAGTGGCAAACATTCAGAATAGGACCATGGTCCCTCAGGGGATATATCCCTGTCTTTTTTTTCTTTCCCTTTTTCTTTTGTACAGGTGGGGAGAGAGGGGGAGGAAATCAACCAGGTTCTTCTACCCTAGTGACTTCTTTCATGCAGTTGATATATCCTATCAGATGGCTGCATTTCATTTCATCTGCCTAGATCACTTTCTTGACCTTTTCATGATGGGAATGATTGGACACTGTAAAAACATATGGAAGCAGAAATGACAGCTTCTTTCCATTCTCTGATCCTGGCAGCAATCTTGAATATACAATAACAAAAGCAAAGAATAAGTTCATCTGTTTCCCTAGATAAAGCAGGCACAGTGTAGTGGTCACAGTCACAAATCATGTTTGGCATCAACCCTGTAATCAAAGTTGATATTACTTGGTTACTATTTCGTTAGATATGGTACTACAAGTTTTTCTTTACATAAATTCTTTAGTTTTCTAAACAGAAATTAGAAAGCCATAAATATACTTTTAAGCAAAATGAATTACTTTAACTACAGGCAGCTCAAGAAGACCCAAGAAGGTTTCGCATAGAGATGACATTGAGCGTTGCTGCAGATTTAAGCCCTCTGGAGGAAATACTTCTAACTTCTTTCATTAAGTGAAGGATAAAAGGTGCTCCTTGAATGAATGAGAGGAAATAGATAATGAAAACATGGTAATGACCCCTCCAACAAATTCCTTCAGGTTGTGAGACACTCAAATTCAATACAAAATAAGTCCCAAAACTGTAAAAAAAAAGATGAAAAACTAAAAAATTGGAGAGGTCAAATTTTATGAATGAAAATAAAAGAAGTTATATTCAGTTTATATAATAATAATTGGAGTTTTTCTGAAGCTGAAGATTGCATCTGGCCTTGCCCTGCACAAATATGATTCAGACATGATATGTTATACATGTGTGAACATATACATGCATATCAGTAAATGGGTGGATATGGTCAAATGGTAAAATTTCTTTTTTATGCAAAATTTTCTCTTGTGGTACACATGTGAGCTAAATGATCATGGACCACCTCTTCAGCATGTCTGACCATACCAAAGGGTTCCAGTATCCGAAACTTCTATATTGTCGTTAATGTTGCATTCTTTGGTCATCCAAGTTTTGGTTATAAATTCGAAGGTTAGACCAACAAGTGAAACTTATTCAGAGGAACATTATCTAATATTCACCCACCAATCAAAGGGTATGGTTTATGAGTTGGTTAATGACTTTTACTCAAAGAGGATGACATTCTAGGTCTCATGTCTTCTGCAAAAGTAGCAAGTATGATCTGACAATCTAATTGACTATGATTGTGTGATAGACTAAAACAATGTTTGGAATTAGATGAATGGAATGGTGCTAACTTGTTTCATGCAAGTGTTTTTTTTTTTTTAACATTTTTGCAGAAGAGTGATGGTGAGGCTGCTTCCTCGCTAGGAATGGCAACGGGGCGGGGCAGGGATGGGGAGCCTCTCCCCATCCCTATCCCAGCGAAAATCCCCATCCCCGCTAATGGGGACAAGGTTATCCCCATCCCCATCCCCACGGGGATCTCAATCCCCGCGGGGATCCCCATTCCCCGTGATTCTTTATAATGCTAATCATTTTGTTTTTGTTTTTTTTATTTTATTTAAAAAAATAAAAATAAAATAATTAGCATTTTCAATCGTATTAGAAAATATTCAAACATATTCAACCATATTTTTAAAAATATTAATATATAGATGTATGTTTACATATTTACATATAAAGCGTATGCATACATATATACATATATATTAGTGGGGATCCCACGAAGCGGGGATCGGGGTCCCTACGGGGCTGGGAGTGCTCTCCCCGTCCCTGCTAACGGGGATGAAAATTTCCCCATCCCTGTCCCTGTGGGGGGAAAATCATCCCCATCCTTGCCCCATTCGGGGCGGATCCCCACGGGGATCGGGGAAATGGGAAAAATTGCCATCCCTATTCCTCGCATCAAGAACAGACATTGCCAATAATGTTCTGGTAGTTCTTTGATACGGGAAGAAAACATAAAACTATTCTCTTGATTGTCCCATATATTTAGAGAATACTTTGCTAGATTTTGAACCAATGCTACCCATCAACCTTGTCTTATATAAACCAACCATATATTACTAGCCCAAAATTAATATTTTTTAATATTTTAGCAAACATAACCCATACCATTTTTAAGGACCTACCTAATGCTCAAAAGATTCACAACAAGCAGAAATGTAAAATAAATCAAAACATATAGTGAAATTTTATCCACTAAAAGACAAAGCAATTATTCACTTAGCCATTTCAGTCAAAACCAAATGTCCCCTTTCACATGAAAGTAGTGCACGCTCTCTTGTTAACCTCTTTTACATGCTAGATGTGGTTTAAGATGTTGACAAACCAGATCATTGGCCAACATGTCTTAACTATTGACTCTACAAATAGATACACAAGAGTATAAAGAAACAAGGTTTCAATGAAAATTAGGAAAAACAGGAATTCTGTGGCTGAACCAAGAACTAATCAGAGCAAAAACCAAACCACCTAAACATTCACCCACTTATGGGAGTGATGATGGAGTTATCTTCAGCAATTTTTATAACAAATTGGATGAAAAACTTTTGCTGGATGCTAGAGATCTTTCCAGACAGGGGTTTGACTTCTATCTTCAATGATAAGCCGTATAGGAAGGTGACCAATAATTATCCTTTTATTCCCAGAATTACCCATCAACCATTATCTCCAAATCTCATTAATCAGATTAAGATAGACAGGATGTCATGCTGAGGGTAACCAAGGTCAATGATCACATCAGAGAACTTATACGAAGCATGCCTGTTATTGATAACCCCTTCCCCAGTTTCAATGTATTATTTTGTGCATAGACCTTTTCAATTTGTAATAAAGGTTCTATAAAAAATAAAAATGACATAGTCCAGCTTGGGCTATAATAGAGTCAGGCATAAAAATGACCAACTGTCAGAACCCTGTACCCAGAAGATATAATTGCCTCAGTCCATACAATATTTGGTTGTGAAGAAAGAATTTGGGGTTTTTTTTTTCATTACTTCGGTGTTCTCATCAGAATCATTGTTATGGTCAGATCTGAGGTAGTTAGAACTAGGAGTTAGAAAAAGAGTTAGACTGGAGACATCTCAAGAAATCCAGGTCTGTACCACCTTTCAAGTGCCCATGCATGGATAGGTGAATATGATCAATCAGTTTTGTATTAGCTGTAGTTTCATCCTCCAGCATTGGTGAATCCCATGAGCACGTTTAAAATCCAATGATGGGCTCTGGTTGATGGTCAGATTGACTGATGGAAGAAGGTGCAGTGGCTCTTCCTGTGCAATTACATGCATGAATAGGCCCCCAATAGAGTTTTGAGTGGTCACTTTCTCAATGCTTCCAGCTCCAATCTCTTCATCTTTTTCCTATGCTCAAAGTACTGAACATACTCCGAACAAATGTCATCTGCAGGATTCACAAACAGATATGGGACCCATGTAGACAAGGCAAGAAATGGATCTTCTGATAGAGAATTTTGGTTCTCACAGCCATAGAACGTCCTGCAGTGATCAAGCTGCTTGTGATGTGGATCCCATGCTTCAATTTTTTATCTTTTATTCTCTCAATTGGAGCAGAGAAGAATGGTGGATTGAATAAAATCTCAATTGGAACAGAGAAGAATGGTGGATTGATTAGAAATGATATAAGAAAAGTGCCAATCTTTGCCATGTTCTTTCCAGCCAACATTGCTACAACAGATCCCAACAAATGACCTGTTATCCATACATTCAAATCTCCAACAGCAGTAACTGTGTCTTGAACAACTTCCATTGCAATCTGAAATCGAGAGGTACAATGAAGTTCCTTCTAGATGAAGTGGAAGTCCAAACTGAGATCTTGTAGGAAGGATTCAGGCTTGGTAGTGGTACAATGGAAAGCAACAACATATCATGGAGAACCCTGTGTTGAGTGGCCACAGTTGCAGAACTGGGGTATGAATTCATATATAGTGCCCAAGATGGAGAAATCTACATTATCCACAAGTGGACAAATCAACTGGAAATGGAAAATTCCCACCAAGTTGGGGCAAGATCTTCAACTGGCTCAGCTTTTAACAAATTTACCAAATGTAATTTTGTACCTGCCAAAGCACTACATTCACAAACATGCAAGCAAATCTTGTTCACATCAATGCAAGAGTTAGTTAATTGTGGTTATGCAAGGAATGTTTCACTCTCTTCCTCTCCCTTCTTTGTTTGTTTGCTTGTTTATTTGTTTTTTTTTTATGTATAGTTAGTTGCAATCCACGAGGGTTTGTGCTCCAAAAAAAAATCAACAGCGTGACATCCTCCCAAATAAAAATTCAGGCCAGAAAAACAGTCTGTGAATGTTTAGACCTCTTGTTCCTCTCCCAAAAACAAGATAAAAAAAAGAGGAATTATGTGATGTCTTCAGCTATAATGAGTAGAGGAACTTATAGTTGTGTGGTCATCTCCAACAGAGGAAGTTTGTCCTTTATTATTGAAATCTTCTGATCGGTTACCAAGACCTTTTCATTCTCAAATCCAATAATCATTTTTCTCAGGCTTTGTGACAAACTGCGGTGAAATGTAACCAAGATCAATGTGCAGACAAGTCTGAAAAACATCAAGGGAAAACGCCACATACATCATATAATTAACAAAGACAAATGGAGCTTGGAACCAATTAATAAATTCAAAACCCCATTCCATCCACCTCTACAGTTGTCTCAAAGGATGATGATGAAGATTCAAACACCTTCAGAGCCAACCTTATCAATTGCATGGCTATCATAGTCCCAATGGTATCATTATTTCCAGCAGAGATGGAAGCAACAACTGAAGAAATAAAAATAAATATTTGGTATAAGAATGTACCAGACAACAGTAGAAAATGCAAAATAACATGAAGACATAAAAACAGCAATTACCTTTAATATCATCACGCCCCTTAACAGGCATATATTTCTTCTCCAACTTATCCACCAGGCCTTGTACTGTCTTATTAATCCTTCTCTCAATTGAGAAAGGCTTTGCACCAAAAGTAACACTCAACCAGCCTAATTTGATAATTTCACGTGCAAGAACTGATGCGGTTGTTGACCCATCACCAGCAGAGTTGTGAGTTCACTTGCAACTTTCAACCCAGAATTAACAATGTCAACAAAGAGATCAACCGTAGGCTCCAAATCTCACATAGTAATAACATCCAACAATTTAGTTATGCCATTAAAGTTTGTTTCAATCACAACTAAAAGAAGCTCAGGATGCATCTCGATATCACCTTGAATAAAACTTGAATAACATCAAGAAAAGAAGCATCAATACAAATTTCCAATAACATTAATTACAAGTTTGAAAACAAAATTAGACACGGACTCAGCGACCAATGTGTTGTGAAAGGCATTTGGTGGTGGGCATTTTATTATGAACAATGAAGAATGATTTCTCCTTGTTGACCAATTGAACTGATTTATCCAACTCAAATCTTGTTTATCTAGCACATTGTGTTTTAGAAAATAAATAATAATTAAAGATACAAAATTTTCAAGGCACAGATTGACACTGGGTGTTCTTCCAAGTGAATTGTTTCTCTTGTTGTGAGTTACAAATACGAATTAAACCATCTATTTTGATGAAAAATTGGTTACTAAAATAAAAACATGGAAAACCTGTTATTGGTAGTTTACATGTTTGTTACCAAAACAGAGATAAAAATGTGTTCAAGAATTTCTGGTTTAAGAATCATGTTTTCATATAATGATATTTCATGAGTTCTTCCTAAATCATACAATATCTGTACTCTAAAATTTGTTTTTGTTTTAAAAACCATCACTTCGGTGGTTTCAAAAAAATATGAATGGGTTCTTTTTTGAAATAAAACAAACTTATTTTTGCATCTCAAAACAAATACATGATTCACGAACAATCAAGGATCACTGATGATTCTTGTAGATCTTCAAACTGAGAAGTAAAAGGGAAAAAAGAACATATCTGTTTCTCTATGGTTTTAGGTTAAACTACACCTATTTGATGTTGATCCCGATTATCTAAATATAGATCCGGGAAGTTGCTTTTTTAATGTGAGCTCCTTCTTTATGAAGCTGAAATTGGGTTGATTGCTATATATGACAATATTTGAAACTTGCAACAAAGAAAAGAACATCACATTGGCTAACACCCCCATAATAAGTTATTCAGTTCAGCTACCACAGCCTTTGCGTTCTAAAGCCCACTGTTCTTCTCAACTCAATTGATTTATTTGTTTCCAAATAATGCTGTTGAATAGAAGTATATCAAGAAGTTGATTCATAAGAATTCAACCAGACAGTGACATTGCAGAGAGAATTAAGTCATGGCTATTGCTAATTTCCAAGATGATGAAATTTTGAGCAAAATCAAGAAAAGAGGCTCCCTAATTGGGCCAAATAGGGAGCTTCCTCTCTGCCACACCTGGAAGCATAATGTGGCCAATTCCAACTGATCTGGGTGACCTGCATCAGTCACCCATTCAACCCTACAACTTATGTCGGCCTTCCACTGCACCAGTTGTATGTTAAGGCTATGTTTGGTTTTGATAGAAAATAAGAGAGTAACAGAGAATTGAGGCAAAATTCTCAACAAACTTTGTGAAATTTCTTGAGAATTTTCCCATAACTTTCTGTTTCACTCTTATTTTTCTCTCGAACCAAAAACAAAAATAGCCTACATGTTTTAATATTTTAATACCAAACTTTTCCCCCAATGGAATTTTATTCTAATCACCAGCTGGCAAGGGTTTTGGGTCTCAAATTTAATTAACCCATCAATGGCGGAAAAGATTATGAAAAGTCTCCTAAGTTATAACAATAGCTAAACAATTAAGTGACATAATCTATATGTTTGAGTGAATGTCACACTCGTTTGAGGAAAGAGCTAAGAATGTGAGGTCCCAGATCAACTTTTTATATGAAAGGTTCCTGACCAATCAGTCTTTTTGGCCAACTATGAAAGATAATTTCCATGTGTTAGGCTAAGCAAGTGGAAAAGATAATTTGAACCTTGTTTGCGATCTCCAATGAAACACAAACATTTTTTTTTTTTTATAATATTCGAAGGGGCTACACAAGACAGGGGTAGCACGTCCCCACAGATCACCAGACACAATTACACTAAGATCATAAGGAAGAGTTCTTGGATTGAATGTTGAAGAGGCATCCCTAAACTTTGGCGCTTCACGGGCTAACCAATCAGAGAATGACCTTGTTATCTTCTTGATTCCTTCTTAGTGTAAGTCAGAGTGCAGAGAAGCCTCATGTAGTCCGTTGTATTTGCATCATATACAAGTCCAAGGTCGAGCGCTTTGTTAGGATTTAGGTGACCCGCTCCCATTGCTAGAGGACTGGTGGGTTGCTTGTCGTCTAAGAGTTCTGTGATGGGTTTGATAGTGTTATTGAGTCAATCTGCTGTTGTCATCATGACAGATCAAATGGTTGTTGGGCTTCATTCAGGATGGACTCCTTTCATAAGTGCTGCCACTCCCACAGCATGAGGACAAGCCATGGAGGTTCCATATAAGATGATGAAGTTTCTAAACAACTTTGTTGATCCTTCGTTCACCACAGGACTTACTGGAGGCCAAGATGCAAGAACAAAGGAGTTGGGAGCCATGAGATCAGACTTTAGAATGTGATGGCAAATTGCAAACGATCCTGAAAAGCAAATCTGCAACTTGATCAACATTTCATGGAAAAACTTGAAGGACTTGCATTGTCTGTTTAACTTAGAGTTGTAATTAGCCCATCCAATGCGTTGATTAGCTAGATGATAAAGAAAAAGAAAAAGAAAAAAAAAAAAAGAAGATTAGTCTTCTTCTCTTTAGTCAGACTTACCAACTCACAGCTTATAACTCTTGTACTAATTGAGGAAAATATACACGCAACATTACTGGTGTTGACAACGCATCTGCTTCATTCAAAATGTGGTTGCCAATATCATGAATTTGTTTCAGACAGCAGAACTACTATGCAACAGTTTGATCTTTCATAAAAATGGAAGGAAGTATTTCCAATGTCTTAAAACAATGTAGGAAGTTTAGTGATAAAACAATTATTGATGAAAAAAAAAAAGATTCTTGGAGAAGTCAGAATTGGCATAACTAGCTAAACCTCGGAATGAACTTTCTATCAAATTTTTATCCTGATATAACTTGATTAGCCGCTACAAGTTATCTTTTATCTATAGATAAAATAAACAAGTTCTTATATATGTTAACAGTTGACACTTCCATGATATTATAAGGACCAATTATTATGATTTGCATAATTGCATCTCAAACCGTTATATTTGGGGCAACCACTGCAGGCATTGCAGGTGACCGACAAGACATCAATTTGAACATAGAATTCTTTTGGAGGAGTCCCCAATTTCGGTCTAGTAAAATGGATCCGGTTCAAAGAAAAAAGAAATGTGTGAAAATCATTACAATAAATCCCCACCCAGTAGAGTCTTAAAGAGATCAAAAGCCTAGGAAGATAAACAAATGGAGAAGAAGAATCAACATCTTCAAAAACCCATATATGAACTACATCGAAAGCATCAAAAGAAGAGTAAATACCCACATAGCTGTCAATTTACAAACTAAAGAACCTCAGAACATCAAAAACCATCAAATCCAGAACCCATTAAACAAAGAAAAGAAAAACAGTAAAGAAGCAAAGAATATCAAGAACCCATCAATATAAATTATAAAATAACGAGTAGGTAAAAGAACAGAAACAAAACCCGGAAGCCAAACGCCATACTCAATTGAACCCAGAGCTTATCAACAAGGACCGAAAGAAAAAATTACCCGACGGCGTAAGGATTGTAGGTACTCTCGACAGGAAAATCGACGATCCCACCCTGCAAAATTCAGCGGTGCCTTACCCTTGTCACGAGCTCTAAACTCAATCAACTCAAATCTTTGGTCCACCGGAAAGGCTCTTTCAAGCTTCGAAAATCGACAAAACACCATTGCCGGCAGGAAGACAGAACCCAAAACCAAGATCAGAAATCGACATTTTCGCTTTGATTTGCATTTCATCCTCTCCCGACAACAACAAAAAACAAACGGATCTTATATTATAATTCCATACAATTCAGAGGCGAAGATCGAGGCGTATGTATTCTCAGAAGAAATAGAGTGTGTAAAGTGTGCGTGAGAGAAAGTGAGAGGGAAAACAAGAAACAGTCCTTTCTTCTTTTAACGGTAAGTGCGTACAAAACCTCTAGACTAATGGGATGGTAACAAACTGTGGGCCCCAGATGGCCGCGCATCTTAACACCTATTTGCTTCTTCTGCTAACACGTGGCCAATGTATGCATGTATTAATGGAGTTGCTCGCAAGCTTTTAAGGCGAATTAACGGTCATCTGATCGGTTATTGGTTTTCTCTGTCCGACCGTCCGGTCTGGTCCGATGAGGCTTCCCCGGATTATTTGGCAATTTAAAATAGAATTTTCACCCTTTTCCAAAGCTTGACTTCAATCATTAATGGCATCCACTAGCTTTGGGATTTGGTCTGCAAGAGTTGCCTGCTTTGTTTAGTCTCTCATAACTCTCAAAATTGTTTTTTTTTTTTTTTTATTTTTCCTTTCTTTTTAAGTTTAAAAAAATATATTTGTTAAAACATAACAGGCCATTTTATTTTGCATAGATGTAAGCCATAGTGCCCATGTAAACTATGATGTGTTCTTACATGATTCAAAGTGTAATAATGATTTAGATATAGATACAATATGTTAGATGCAAGGTATATCGTATTGGTATCGGTGTATGATAATATATGATACGTTTCGTAAAGCGCACGTATCAAATCAATATGGATGTGTACTAGCCTATATCGCATTGTATCAATTGATGCGCACCAATACAAACCAAATATAGTGTTTCTTTCAGTGTTTTCAAAATCAAACCAGGTCGGGCAAACGGGTTGAAGAAAAATTGGTCGCATCATCAATTCGGTTTCACCCCAAAACCGCCTTTTACCAAAAAATAATGTTGATTTGGTCTGGGAATCATTGACCTAGGCAGTTGAACCATCGACCTAGAGGTCCTAGACAACGTTTTTTTGGTCGTTTTTATTTTTATTTTTTTTGTTAGAATAGACCATCTGTTCAGAATGGACGATTGGAGCAGTCAACGTGGAAAGCGGTGCCCATAACAAACCCTTCTTTGGTCTGGTTTTAAAAACCTTGGTTTCTCCCCAAAAAATAAAATGGCACTTGCAGGTCATTAAGACAACATGCAAGGTCGAGCGCCTTTTAGGATTTAGGTGACCTGCTCCCGTGGCTAGAGGACTGATGAGTTGCTCATCATCTAAGAGTTCTATGGTGGATTTGATAGTGTTATCGAGTCAATCTGTTGTTGTCATCATGGCAGTTCGATGGATGTTGGGCTTCATTCAGGATGGACTGCTTTCATAAGTGCTGCCACTCCCACTGCATGAGGACAAGCCATGGAGGTTCTGTATAAGTGCTGCCACTCCCACCCATCAACCTTGTCTTCTATAAACCAACCCATCAATCAATGAAATTTGGTTGCAGCTCAATGCCACATGTGCATTTCCACCAATAGAGTTTGAAATATTATTTAGTTAAATCATTTACCAGAGAATTTGTTAGGGACATTTTCCAATACTAAATAATTTTTTCACTATTAAGCTTATATGATTTTTAGCCTCAAAAAACATTTTTCAATAGTTTTTTTTTTCTGGTTTTTTCAAAGGATATGTGCTATAAAATATTTATTAAATAAAGGGAAATGAAACTAAGGCTCAGTTTGGAAGATGTACAAATACCAATATGTACAGTGCAAAATTATAGTTTTGTGTTATTTTGTATTCGTATTCCTCCAAACTGAGCCTAAACTGATTATAGATCTGCAAACCAAATTATTATAGAATTGCAAACCTGTTTCTTCTTCTTCTTAAATAAATGAAATGAGTAATCGGATTTTTTTTTGAAAAAAATGAATAATCGGATACGGAGTCCAATCGAATATCGAATTTTTGGAATCCTTTGACGCCCAGACGCGTCAAATTAAATACTTGGCACGATTAATACGTGAAGAGCGAAGTGTGTGCGTTGGCGGGGGAAGTTGGTGAGTCCGGATCTCCTCTGCCCACAAAATATTTGCCCACGTCTGTTCACATAACATCACACATCTATGGAGAATATCTCATTTTCTTATATGGGTAGAGTGAACAGAGTTCTCGTGGATAGGAGATCCGGATTCGAAGTTGGAGTCTTGGTCTCTAGGAGATGATAAGCTATTCTGCACGTGTGAGAGCAAGAAAAGCACGTGTTAGACAAATGTACAGAGTGTGAACGCACAGCGTGAAAGCCACGCGTGTCTGCCTTTTTCATCGTCGTCTGTAGACCACCCAATTTTCAGGACTTCTCTCAGCCGCCCATTCGCTGGCGTCTGTATACGAATCCACCTACCTCTCTCTCCCCTCCGCTACCTTGGCCATGTTTTGATATAATGCTCCCGGTATCATATTAAACATATAGACACCTACCTTTTCCTCCAAACGAATCTCTACTCTCTCTCTCTCAATCTGAAAGGCCAATCTGGCAATCTACAACAACCGATCAATTATCAATTATTCGAAAGACCCAATGAGGCGGGCAACGAGCACGCTCGACCAAAATTACTGTAGTATCGGGGAACATGAAATCTGTCTTCTTTCTTGCCCTTGCATTGCATCGGGAACCTCAACATGCAGGAGACGATTACACGAGCAAGTATCAGGGGCTACTGTATTAAGTTGCAGAAGGTTCATCAAACGGTGATCTGCATGACGTTTTTCGTGCATATACGGATGGTCTAGGTGTATATGCGCGACATGTTTTAAAAAAGAAATTGCCGGGAAATAAAATATCCGACGGTTTACATTTCAATATGTGAAATCCACGGTAATGAAATTTTGAGACCACTGAAAAGTAGTGCTCGCAGATACATCAGAGATTGTCTTCCCCGTATTAAAAAAAATAAAAATCTCTAAAGTCATCCCTTAAAACGAGACCATCCCTCACATCGTTGATCCCTCTCTCTCATTCAGTCATTTGTCCTCTCTCCTCACCTTTCGCTTTTTCAGCGAAGCGAGAGGTGGAGCGAACGCTCAGAGACTACTCACGCAATCTTCAGAGCCGAGAGGTATTGCCATTTCCAGATGGTTTTCTCTTTTTCTTTAATATTTTGTTGCTCCTTATTTCTTTACGGTCGGATCGGAGGTCTGGTTCCGGTCCGGATCTTCTTGTTCTTTGGGAGCGTTGATCTAATGCTTGGATGGATGTTAGGGTTTTATAACTGTTTGTGTATTTTTAGTTGCAGAAGTTTCGCCGCTGATTGCGTCATCCTGAACTGCTCTCACACTTCTAACCATAGGCACACTCAGATCTGTTGATTGTTCTTCTTTTTCTTTTCTTTTCTTTTTTTCATTTTGTAACAGCTCTTGGATCGTTTTTCCTCATCTGTCATCCTTTTATCTGTTTATTCCTGTTTGTATTTCGACTTATGTATTTTAGAGTTTTGTTTTAACATTAGAATCGGCATAAGAAGGTTAGTTGGATCTGTATGTCTACAGATCTTGGATTAATGCGTATGTTTTTGTTCATTTGTTTTTTTTTATTTAGTGGTTCTGTTTCTTTAAGGGATCTGTATCTTGATTAGTTGTATCTTGGCTGTTGTAGCATAGATCTGGGTCTTTTTATCCGTCCTATAGTATCGATCTCTTAAGAACAAGTTTTTAATTTCCCGAGACTAAAAGTTCCAATTTTCCATTTTAACGGGATTTGTTGGATTACCGTTTGTGTCAGTTGAATTTCTTGTTCAGTGTGCGTTTTTCCGTCGTAATGTGTACCCAATTGCAAAATTTCGTAGTCGTGGATGCTACGATCTGTGTGTATGCTGCATTATTTCATGGGCCTGGTCTTTCAATCCGTGTGTCAGCCAACTTAGCTCATCAATATTTATGAACGAATCGGGATACCAATTCTGAAGATTGTTTGTGGTTCCTTGTTGTGTCTGGATTTAGCTTAGTGGCTTAGTGCTTTTCAATTATCCATTTACTGTCACCTAGATCGCCAAGCTTTGCCTCTACGTTCAATTGGTTTTTAAATTTTAAAAATGAAGTTCTTGTTCCTGCTGTTTTCCTCTTTGTTGGTTGTCGGCAGTTCTGCACTATAATTAGGAACCATTAACTACTAAGACTATTTTCTCCGAGGAGCTGCCACTATCTATAGCATTGGTTCCACTATTGTACTGCATCTTATACAGGTTTCCGTACCTTTCCGTACATTTTCTTTCAAACCAAACATAAGGTAAATGTTTTACTCCTTATTGTCTAACTTGGTAGAGGTCGCTGGCTGGAATAAGAATTGGAAGTGGGCCTTGCGGCCCTGTTCCTGTTTGAGAGAAACTAGTAGGTTGTCTTCACTGTAAACATTACAGAGCTGTTTCTTTCTATACCATCCTTTGGTTCCAGACTTCCAGTGTTCTACTGTATCTTCATACTTGAATATTTTAGTCCTTATGGCGGGTAATAGGATGCCTTGACTGGAAAAGGAAAAGAGGGCCTTGTGTAGTAGGGGCATTGACTGTAAACATAACAACGCTGTCTTTTTTTAATAATTTGAGACACTAAAAGTCGGTTTTGTGGGCCAGAATCCTTGTAGTATTGTTTCGTTATTTTCTGCAAGGCAAAAAGGGTCTTACTGCCTGCTGTACACATTTTACTTTGCCTTCACTCTGAATCCTTTAAGATTCACATTTATTCCCCTTCAATGCTGTTAACAACATCTTGTCCTTTGTTAATTGTCCTAATCATCTATGCTCTCTGATAATCAATTTTGTTTCCATTTCCTAGTTTACCTCGGGCAGTTGAAGAGTATTCTCAAACTCAATTGAACTTGAGACTCCAAATTCAAGAAACTGACCTCATAAGTGGTGATTATTGTTCTGCCAGAGCCTGGTTTCCATTTCTGGGAATTTAGGCAGATTCTAGAACGTTGGTATAGAATTGATTTTGTAATTTGCCTATGGCTTCTGAACCAAGGAAATTTATGGTATTTTAAAAGCAGGAAGTGCAACTAGTACTCAAGGGGTTCCTAGAGCCCAAGACTTGACATGCAATGATGTGCCAATTTTGAAAAAAAAATGTTAATACTTGTACGTATGAATCTGCAAATCTAAATTTCTGTAGAAAGACAATGTTCTGAAAAAGCTCATTAGTTATATTGCTTGAAAACATGATATCTACACCCTACATTATAGTAAGCTACTTGGTCATGCATTAAACTCAAGGTTAATTATTCAAAACACAGACAGAAATAACCATGGCGAGGTACACCTTTGTGTAGTTAACATGCATGTCACGAAATGAGCCTTGATTGTACCTGGTTGCACCTCTTAAAAAATCATAGCTAACAGCCTACATTACAGTAAGTTACTTATTCAAACATTAAATTCAAGGTTTATTCATCAAAACACAGAAATAACCAAGGAAGGTACAGCTGCGTGTAGTTAACATGCATGTCACAAAATGAGTCTTAATTGTTCACCTAGTTGCGAACACTGTTTGAGGCTGAGTCATCTTCTGGGTGTGATCTGAATTATTGGTATGCCATTCTGGGTGTGATCTGAACACTGTTTTGAGTGTAGTATTGATGGGAAGTTTTAGTTGATAACGGTGTTTTAATCTCCAGAAAATTATGGCTGATTGGTCTGTTCACAAGAGCTTTATATGTTTTGGTGTTTTAATCTGCAGAAAAATATGGCTGATTGGTCTGTTTGACAAGAACTTTTTTATGTTGTTGACAGTGTTCTAATTTGGAGAAAATGATGGCTGATCGGTCTAATCATCCAACTGTTATTCAGAAAGTTGCTGGCCAGCTTCATCTCAGTTCAAGCCTCTCCCAAGATGTGTCTACTCGGAGCAATGCCTTTTATGGGCCTTCCTTGTATCAAAGGCGCTTCGCATATGGAAATTATAGCAATGCGGGATTGCAGTACCCATTTGTACAGCCATGCAGCGGCAGCTGTGACCTGTCCATGGTTCCCCCCTCTGCTTTACCTATCTTTGTCCAAGCCCCCAAAGAGAAAGGATTTTCCGGCTTTGCCATTGATTTCCTAATGGGAGGTGTTTCTGCTGCTGTATCCAAAACAGCTGCTGCTCCCATTGAGCGTGTGAAGCTTTTGATCCAGAACCAGGATGAAATGATCAAGGCTGGCCGGCTCTCTGAACCCTACAAGGGTATTACAGATTGTTTCAAACGAACAATCAAGGATGAAGGGTTTGCGTCATTGTGGAGAGGAAACACTGCCAATGTCATCCGTTACTTCCCCACACAGGTTTTCCTTCTGTTCTTGTGATACTGTTCTGGTTGCAATTGTTTCCTATCTTCAGTTTGTGCTGATAACATACTGGTTTCTGCATCAGGCTTTGAACTTTGCTTTTAAAGATTACTTCAAAAGGTTGTTCAGTTTCAAGAAAGACAGGGATGGCTATTGGAAATGGTTTGCTGGAAACTTGGCATCAGGAGGTGCTGCTGGTGCTTCTTCCCTCCTTTTTGTCTATTCCCTTGACTATGCTCGAACCCGGTTGGCAAATGATGCAAAGGCTGCAAAGAAGGGAGGAGAGAGGCAATTTAATGGCTTGGTTGATGTCTACAGAAAGACTCTAAAATCTGATGGTATTGCTGGTCTATACCGTGGTTTCAACATCTCTTGCGTTGGAATCATTGTTTACCGTGGTCTCTACTTTGGACTCTATGATTCTTTGAAACCGGTGGTTCTCACTGGAAAGTTACAGGTTAGTTACAATTTACAAAATACCATTTCTCTATGAGAACACTTCTCATATTGTTTCTCTCGGGTTAAAATGCATGTGATAAAGCCATTTAAGTGTGAGTAAATAGTTCTTTGTGATCTGCAATTGCCCAACAATAATGGTGATTGAACATCTTTCCCCTCACTAGAACTAGAAGGATAGGTTGATGCATTGGCTAATGGCAAGGTCCATACTTGGTGCTATTCTGAGGACACCACACACTTTATACGTTGTTGGAAGTTGAATGCTAATTCCCATTACTCAGAATATGGGCCACAATTAATTTTCTTATAATATGTCTATTCAAACGAAAAAGAAAAGGCATAGAACTAGAAGTAAATGCTTGTGGTTCCATTGATGTTATGAGTGGGAGAATAGCATTCCCTGTCCTCGTGTTTTAGTAATTGAACTGCCTGATTTAATACTCCATTATCTTCCTCATCCTATTTTGTATTAAAATGTAATCTGGCTGGAACCTCTCTGCTAATAGGGCTTTCAATTTAGAGAGCATGGATCCATGGATTGCATTTTTGTTCTAACATGCATTTTTGTTTGATTGATGTTTTCAGGATAGTTTTTTTGCTAGCTTCGCATTGGGTTGGCTCATCACAAATGGTGCTGGCCTTGCATCATACCCTATTGACACGGTTCGTAGAAGAATGATGATGACCTCAGGTGAAGCTGTGAAGTACAAGAGCTCTCTGGATGCCTTCTCTCAGATCCTCAAAAACGAGGGTGCCAAGTCATTGTTCAAGGGGGCTGGAGCAAACATTCTTCGAGCAATTGCTGGCGCTGGTGTGCTTGCTGGTTATGACAAGCTTCAGCTGATCGTTTTTGGAAAGAAGTATGGCTCTGGTGGCGCCTAATTTGGTCTGAATTTCCCTGCAAATCATTCCTTCAGTGGTAGATCGTAGATGGTGATGAAAACTTTTTGAGTTGATATTATCGAGAGTTCCGTTCATCCGGGCGATTTTTTCCTTCTCTTGAATAATTTAGTTTCAGATTGAGATTCAAAGGGAGCTTCTCCCAAAAACTTTCTTGATGGATTTTTCCCCCCTATAAACTAATCATCGGAGGGTTTGCAAGTGCCAGCTCCGAGGAGTTCTTTATTTACGAGGGTTGTTTTAACCCTCGATTACTACGTTTTAATTTTTATTAATTTAGCATCAATGCTGGATTTAGTTTCTTTTTAATATGACATATCTTGTTTTCAATTTTATTGGATGGAAGTGTATGTTTTGACGAATGGACGTTTGAATTTTTTATTTTCCTGTGCTTCCCGTTTCTGCCTGTAACGTACTTTGGGTAGTAGTAGGACTAGGGTGAAGAAGCGGGTCATTCTCTATCTTTTACTTGTAGTCGGCCCGGTCTCTGTTTGGTATTTTATTATTATTTATGGATGAGATCCCTCATTTTTAATCGTTAGATTGGAGTATAAAGGGTTCCAAACTAACTGAATCCCGATGGCTACTTCTTTTCATGGGCCAGCTGTTTTCACAACCGACATATCTAAATTTTATTTGGGTTGGCCACGTAATCTGAAACAAGTCCTAACTCAAATTCGGAAACCTATGGCCTCACGACTCTTGGGCGGTCTAAAAACCTTTTAAATATCCTGTTTTATCCGTACATGGAAAAGCATTCGAAGTTTCAAACACGATCGATAGATGTTTTCAGTAATTATCTTTAAGCGTTCGTAGAAATCTATTTTTTGCAAAAACTTCGAGAAATCCGATAGTGGATCCTTGTCAGAAATCCGATACGACAACAAGACAAGAAGGGGAAAAACAAGAAACGTCATGAAGCGTAACAGCAAAATCCTTGAAAAAGCCAAATTATTCAAGGAAGAATTAGAAGAAGAATCAGCGAATAGTGATCTAACCATAGATGGTGATGCTACTTCGAGCAGTGCCAGTATTAATGCAGGAAGACTGGGATTTGAACCCAAGGTTTTCAAGGGACGGATTCGACGTCGATGCCGAGGGAGACCACGCACCAGGCCAGTTATTGGCTTTAATTGCGATGTTGTAACAGAGCCAAAGGGATCTGATACTGATCCAATGGCTTGTGAGGCAGGAAAGCGAGGCCGAGGAATGCCACGGAAGAGGCCAATCGTTGGCCCTGATCCTGGTTCTATCCTGCAGACAAGTAGTCCCCAGGACCGCGAACCACATGGCTGTAATCCCTTTGCGGTGAAGGAAAGGGGCAGACCAGTAGTACTGCATGAATGCAAACGCCCAAGTTCGAGAACTTGTACAGGAGTTGGGGAGGATATAGTTCATACTTCTTTATCAGATGAAACTATGGAATTTGTGCTGCCTCCTTGCCCTAAGAGAAAGAGAAGTTCAAGAACTTGTAGAGGAGTTGGAACGGATATGGTTCATACTTTTTTATCCGATGAAAAATTTGGTTCTTCCCCCTTTCATTTGTCGATTTCGGGTTCTGAGATCCCAGGACCGATTCCTGATTGGAATGATGTTTATATTGATACAAATGTTTTGATGAATTTCTTTGACGATATCCCTAATGAATGATACTAAGGGGACCTTGTCAATTTGTATGTTTTTGCTTTTCAAAACATAAAAAAAAACCAAAAACAATGTTATAAGTGGACCACATTGTTTCCTCTTTTGTATCATTCTTGGTTTTTTGATTTTCAAGTATAATTTGTACATGTATCATCATTATCATAATTCAAGCCTTATTCCCAACTACATGGTTTCAGCTAAAATCCAATCATCTTTTTTGCTGGACTCGGATATCCTCATTTCAATTTTTTTGGAACAGATTGAACTTGATTTGGATCACCTTTATCCGTGTATATATATGCTATTTATTTATTTATAAATATGTTATTCATATTACATTTTTGTACACATTTTATATTACTTATTTTTTATAAAAAGAAGTATATATATGATGAAAATAATTGAAAAAATACTTTTATTTTTATTTAAACTGTTATATTTTTCTTTCGTTTTAATAATTTATTATTTTTAAAAATTAAATTGGATTGGATCATATTCAGATATCTAACACCCTTACTGGATTCAAATCCAAATCAATATTTGTAAGATCCTATCGGATCGGATCAAATCAGATCAAGCCTACAATTCATCGGATTGGATTCAGGTATACCCTAATTTGAATTTGATCCGATCCGTTTGCATTGCTATAGCTACATGTGTCCTATTTCACCATTCTATCATATTTAATGTCATAACAATTGTTAAATTATTGATGCTTAAATCATTTTTTACTAATTTTATCCACGTCCTTTTTGGACATGTTGCCTTTTGAGTGCCTTGTACTCTTGCTTCTTACAATATAATTGGCTTTGCAATTATTTTGTAGTATTTTCCTTTCAATTTAATTGGTATTTGTCTATCAAATAAAACTTCATTTGTAGCCTTTCATTTTGTCTTTCTTGTTCATATTCTATGGGCATCTTCCGTGTTATAAATTATTGAACCAATATATCAGGAAGAAGGTTGCATTGAGTTATCTTTCCCATAGATGTCTTAACATAGGTATCCTTAATTTGGTCTCTCTCTCTCTCTTGCACACACATATTTGGAACCTCTTTATTTAATAATTCTATTATATGATTTGTCTAGTTCAATAAACATCATATGAAGATCTTTCCTTTTTACTTCCATAGTTGATTTGTCTAACATAAATTCAAATAACTTCTATGATATATTTATTTAATGTCATAATCTTTACTCAATTATTCTCTCCCAATTTTTTATAGTGCGACTTAAAAGTTTAATCGCTTGATATTCATTATAACTTTATATATCACCTTTGTTTTTAAATATTGACATCATTTTACTTTTTCTCCATTCATTAGACATCATATATTTTTTTCTTTCTTTCATCATTTCATTAAATAACTTAGTCATAATAAGCATTTATCAAAATATTGTTTACATATTTAAATGCTTTGATGTAAAATTGTATATAACGAGATAATTAGTTTGATGTGTATCCTTACTTATCATGTCTCTATCTTTTTTTTTCTTTAAAATTGGATTTTGCCAAAAAATAAATACTGTAGACCATGTAATACATATCCAAGGGTCAAAATATAGAAAACTATGATACCCTATCAGAGAATATGTATTAATTTTTGAACTTGGGATATGTTAAATACTAGTAATCAGTGACTTTGTCAAGTTTAAATATTAATGGTAGGTGAGAAATAATGGTGAACGGATGGTTATTAACTGAAAATTAGTAAAACTGTGGGTATTGGACCTTTTTGTATATCCTACCCCAAATAGCTTATAAATCAAATCACTAATCATGCAAATTCTTTAAAAAAACAATAACCATGCAAATTGTGAAAACTGAAGAAAAATTGTGACCATTGATATGTTTTAGCGTTTTATAAAATCTGTTTCCAGTGTGTTGTAACCATTGATATGCATTTTATATCTTGTCTCATCATATTAACAATATGTTGGAATTAATTAAGTTTATGTCAAAATAGTATCAAAATCATATTGTTCTAAAATACGTTGGCATTTATTTTTATAAATTATTTTCACGTTTAAAAAAATTTCTAAGCAGTACAATATTTAAAATTTAAATTGAAAAGGCTACTAAAGATGCTTAAAATTAAAATAATTCAGTGAAAATAAGCTCTCAGAGTTGTACTTTGTAAATTGCAATTAAGAGAGAACTTAAAAATTTATACTACATATTTAAGTGGACACGTGTACCTTCAGATATGGGGGACCCGCAAGGATAACTTTTCAGCTTTGTGGGGTATTGTACCTGATGTAACCGTTTTTGGTCACGTACCATTTTTTGTGATGTATAAATTTTTTGGCTAAGTACCTTGTGTTTGACCTGGTGGTGACGTGCCTTGGTGATGAGCTACTTGGTGGCGAACTGCCTGGGGGAGAACTGCCCGGTGGCGAACTGCCTGGTAGTGCTCCCTGGTGGCGAACTGCCCGGCAGTGCTCCCTGGTGGCAAACTGCCTGATGGCGAACTGCCTGGTGGCGAACTGCCCAGCAGTGCTCCCTGGTGGCGAACTGCCTGATGGCGAACTGCCCGGCAGTGCTCCCTTGTGACGAACTGCCTGGTGGCGAACTGCCTGGTAGTGCTCCCTGGTGGCGAACTGCCTGGTGACGAACTGCCTGATGGCGAACTCGTCACTTGACTTGCTCCTAGGCGGTCTGCAACTCAGAGGATGGTGGAGCTCCCTGGTGCAGCGCAACCCGACTACCCTCCGCGTGAGGTGATTTTCTCTCCTTTGTAGACAGCGGAAGCTGAGGGACCTACGGGAACTAAATCAGAGGACCCGGGGGTATTTTCCTGGCGGGGACTCTCTGATGCCTAAGTTAGCATTCTGATTACAAAGGGCTTGGAGAGAAATGAGAGAGCTAGAAAGCGGGGGTTACCATACTTTTTTCTCCCCTCTGGCTTTGGGGGTCGGAGTCCTTATATAGTGGTGCCCTCGCGGGTTAGGTGGGTGAAAAGCCTTCAAATGGTAAGACGTCATATCCCGTCAGAACCGGGGTACGGTGATGAACTCCTCGAGGTTGTCAGGCTGGCGCTTGTGCCAGGCGGCCAGGTCGGTGCCTGGGCCAGGTTGTCAGGTCGGCGCCTGTCAGTCGGCGGGTCGGTGTCCGAGCCAGGTTGCCAGGCCGGCGCCTGTGTCTGTCGGCGGGTCGGTGTCCGGGCCAGGTTGCCAGGTCGGCGCCTGTGTCAGTCGGCGGGTCGGTGTCTGGGCCAGGTTGCCAGGCCGGCGCCTGTGTCCGGGTCAGGTTGTCAGGTCGGCGCCTGTGTCCGAGTTAGGTTGTCAGGTCGGCGCCTGTGTCCGGGCCAGATTGCCAGGTCGGCGCCTGTGTCCGGGCCAGATTGCCAGGTCGGCGCTTGTGTCCGGGCCAGATTGCCAGGTCGGCGCCTGTGTCCGGGCCAGGTTGCTAGGTCGGCGCCTGTGGCAGGCTGATCCGGCCAGGTCGCGCAGGCCGTGCGCAAGCCGCGCCAGGCCGCGTGCAGGCTGCCCGTGGGCCACGTGCAGGTCGCGCCAGGCCAGCCAGACCGGTGCCCAGGGGGGAGACCAACTTGGTAAGTTGTTGCCTGGGTGCTTGCCTAGTTGTCACGAGGTGCTACGTGTCGCAATTTCACTGGAGGGCCAAATCTGCCCTCATCAGTACCCAATACTGGTTTCTAGGTCGATGGTTCGATCATCTGATTTGAATGGATGACCCATTTTAATAAATAATTCAAAAATTAAAAAATAATTAAAAATAAAAATGATCATAAACCATTGAACGAATCGATAGTTTGACCGCATGGGTCAATGAATTATTGATCAATTTAATGATTTTTGGCTGATAATCAATTTTAGAGTAAAATGGAACCAATTTTCTGAACGATTTTCGATCCACAAGATTCAACCATCTGGGTCAACGATAATTCGAAAACATTGATTGTACCAGTATGGCAAATACTCGGGTTTAGTATGGGTTTAACTTTACTCAAATCCTATCCGTCTCATTTAAAGTACAGCTATACTCGACTAAGAGTCTAAGACTACCAAGCCTATACATGCATATGATAAAAAGCAGCATTGTGAACGGGTCGGGTTTAGCACGGGTACAGCTCAAACCACCCCGATCGGACACCTAATAAGGTTAATTCTAGCCTCTAGGTTTTCGATCCAAGCTCCATAAGGTCGGGGTTAGTGCGGACTTACTACTTAATCCGACCCACTGACATCCAGAAACCAGAACCCCCCGGCCCCGGGCCCCGGTAAATTTTGCTTGGAAGACAATTTCGATCGTAGACAGCCTCTCTTCAAAAGGTCGGTCAGTCCATTCGTCCTTTGCAGACGATTAAGGACCTTCAGTCACGAGTCACCCTCTACCTGCCTTGAAGAAAACCTAATGATCGTTTTCTTTCTCATCAAATTGAGATCTCTGCGTGGCTTTCCAAGACCTCTGTCCAAGTGCAATCCATTTGTTTCTTGTCTCCACACTCGCTTGGTCGTACCACATAAAGAAAAACCCAGTTGGAACACAAACCATATATTTGTTCTAACAAATCCCCTACTCTCTCTCTTAGAAAGATGCAAATCCATGAACCAGTTGAAGCAAATTCAAGCTCAGATGATCTTAACCGGGTTAATTTCAGACCGACTCGCCTTGAGTCGTTTGATCGCTTTCTGTGCGATCTCGGAATCGGGTAGCCTTGATTACTGTAATATGATCCTTGCTAATACCGAAAACCCAAATGTCTTTTCATGGAATATAGCCATAAGAGGGCATTCCGAAAGTGACAACCCCAAGGAGGCGTTTCTGCTGTATATGCAGATGTTAAGGAACGGTGGGTCATGCCCGGATAATTATACTTATCCCTTCTTGTTCAAAGCTTGCGCTCGGTTGTCATTGATCGGTATTGGTTGTGCGATTTTTGGGCATGTCATGCATTTAGGTTTTGATTCTGATATTTTTGTACACAATGCAGCTATCCATATGCTAGTTTCGTGCGGAGACTTGGAAGGTGCACGGCGATTGTTCGATAGAAGTCGCATAAGAGATTTGGTTTCTTGGAATTCTATCATTAATGGTTATGTTCGGAGGGGGATGCCTGGCCAGGCTTTAGAACTTTTTCGAGAAATGAAGGTGGGCAAAATTGAGCCTGATGAGGTGACAATGATTGGGATGGTTTCGTCCTGTGCCCAGATGGAAGATTTGAATCTGGGAAGAGAATTTCATCGTTATATCGAGGAAAGAGGATTAAAAATGACAATTCCACTTAGTAATGCGCTCATGGACATGTATGTGAAATGTGGGAGTCTTGAGTCGGCAGAATTGTTATTTAACAGCATGACACATAGAACCATGGTGTCATGGACTACCATGGTTGTTGGGTATGTGAAGTTTGGACACTTAGATGCTGCTCGGAAGCTTTTTGATGAGATGCCTGAGAAGGATGTTGTGCCATGGAATGCCATGATTTCTGGCTATGTACAGTGCAATCGCCGTAAGGAGGCTTTGGCTTTATTTCATGAAATGCAGGCAATGAACATAAAGCCCGATGAAGTGACCATGGTTAGCTTGTTGTCCGCCTGCTCACAACTTGGAGCTCTTGACGTAGGGGTGTGGATTCATCATTATATTGAAAAGCACAGCATTTGGATAAATGTTGCTTTAGGCACAGCACTAGTTGATATGTATGCGAAGTGTGGGAACATCACAAAGGCCCTCCAGCTGTTCCAAGAGATCCCTGGGAGGAATGCATTGACTTGGACAGCAATTATAGGTGCTCTGGCCCTACACGGGCATGCACAGGATGCCATTTCCTACTTCTTGGAGATGATTGATACTGGTTTGGTTCCAGATGAAGTTACCTTTCTAGGGGTGTTATCTGCCTGTTGCCATGCAGGGTTAGTTGATGAGGGTCGTCGATTTTTCACTGAAATGAAATCAAAATTCAAAATTTCACCAAAACTTAAACACTATTCATGCATGGTGGACCTCCTAGGAAGGGCTGGCTTCTTGCATGAGGCAGAAGAGCTAATCGACAGTATGCCAATGGAGCCAGATGCTGTAGTCTGGGGGGCCCTGTTCTTTGCTTGTAGAACTCATGGTAATGTTGCAATGGGAGAATGGGCAGCATCAAAACTTCTTGAGTTGGATCCTCATGATAGTGGCATTTATGTGTTGCTTGCCAGCATGTATGTGGAGGCAAACATGTGGGAGAAAGCAGGAAAGGTGAGAGTGATGATGAGGGAGAGAGGGGTCGAGAAAACTCCTGGTTGTAGTTCGATTGAGGTGAATGGCATTGTTTACGAATTCATTGTTAGAGACAGATCACATCCACAGACCCAGGAAATTTATGAATGTTTGATACAATTGGCAAGGCAATTAGAGATTGATGACTATGTTTCTGGTGTTCCTCAAATAAATGTTTCTATAGATAGCTTGCTCTTTTGCTCTTCATTGGTAACTGATGCAGGAATTGATTCTCCATACCCTGGGTCTTTTATTAGAGACCTCTTAGGTAAAGAGATGAACAGAGGGTCAATGATCATAATCACTTGAATCTATACGTGATTTCAGAGGACTCCGGTTGGTTGGCGCTAGATTGTGTTTTCTAGTCTAGTTCTCAAGGAGGTTGTGGGCATGAGACCTAGCTCTATAAAGGCCATTACCCAATGCTGGTCCCAGCTACCGGGGTCTTGGGAGAGGTAGACCGAATACAGACCTAGTTACTGGCATTTTTCCACACAAAGTGGCCGCTGTGAGACTCTAATCCATGTTCTTGTGCTTGTCAAATTGAGATTTTACCATTACATCAAGCAATGGTCCCTATGAGATCTAGCTCTAACATATCATGAAATTGGGCTGACTATGGAGAGGCAAGGTGCCATCTGGTCTCCCTTTAGGTAGTTATTGCAATGGCGAAGCATTCTACTCAAACAACTCCCATCTTTGAAAGATGATGACAGTTAAGGAAATTTGACCATGAGATGCTGTCGTTTCCCCCAGTGGAAAAGAATGAGTCATGACTGAGTTACCTGTTGTCTGATGTGACCAAATTAATGACCGATCAAAATCTGAAAAAATTTGGCCGTTGGGGGCCAACAGCCTTTCCTGTTGAGAGAGTTTCTGGGTTGGGCACGTTAACATGAGAGTGGGCAAATTAGTAATTGCCCGTTAATTTATTTTGAGTAAAAACAAAAGCATGCCTGTGAATTGGTGAACTGCCATGAACGTGAACAGCCAAAATTAACCCATCATACTCACTTATGTTTGAACCCATTTTCTGAATGTCACCTGTAAAAGGCTGGTATATCATCTAAAACTTGGTAGATCTGTTTTCACAAAATTTCAATGGACAAAACATGTTGGGTGATGCATGACCGACAGGAGTGGATTCTTCTGAAAATTGACAGGAGGAGTATTTGGGGTTTGGGGCCTGATCTTTGAGGGGAATGGCTCTGATTTCTAAACTGCCACATAGCCATCCGTTTGACCTCAGTGGACCACAGGTTACTCATCCATGAGGACACTCTTATCTTCCCAAAAGAAAGGAAAGGAACAAACATGGCAAATGCTAGTATGCTACAATATGGAAGTCCACTTGATACAGAAATCTGATAGTAGATAATGTAAAAATGATCGGTCCAAATTAGCTGCACCTGATGGCTGTGTTGGAAAAACTTTAGCTGTTGGGGGCCAACGGCCTATGTTGTTGAGAGAATTTCTGCAAATACCAGTTATCCTGTTGGGTAAATTAATAATTATATAACCAAAGTATAGGCATGAATAGCTGAACTGCCCAAAACGTGCCCAGCCCAAAACTATCTCAACAGCCTCTGCTGTTGGACCCCAACAGCCAAAGTTAAGCCGGCTGTGTTAGCCTGTTGGGGGCAGTCTAACCAATAACAAGGTCCCACATCAGCCATGCACACGAAGAGATTGGAGTGGTTGTGGGGCATATACACTTTATGGCTGATGTGGGGCCTAATGCCTAATTATACGGGCGTTATTATTGGTCAAACAGCTCTCAAGACAGCTATAAGTGCAGCTAATCCCAATTTCATAATAAGTCATATTCTGCCGGTGTAATCATACAATTCTTTTTCTATTGTAGTATTTAGATTTTTGCTGTCATATTAAGTGATCTTTCATGTTTTGGTGTCATTTCTATGACCACTTCTAGAGAGAGAGAGAGTTATTAGAATGCTTTCTGAACAGATATAAGAGAACTTCATTACCATAACTATAGCCTTTTGCTAATGATACCGTTCCCTCTGCTATTCAGATTCAAATATTTCATTTTTCTTTCTTTTGACTATATTGTGAAAGGGTTGATGAGTTGATCATCATGAAATAAAGGCAATTGTATTACAGGCCCGTGAAAGAAATGAATGTCGTCTAGCACACCCCAAGGCAATTGTATTTCACGAGATTTAACCCTCTCTCTCTCTCTCTCATTCAGTTATATCGACCACACCAAATATTGGTCTTAGTCAACATCAGGACCATCCGACCATCTTTTAGGCAAAGTCCTTCTGGTCCTCCAGAACCAAAAGAGTAACAACATTGGTTTTGGGCCCTTTGCTTTGGTTCTCTCTCTCTCTTCAAATTTTCAATCAACATCAGGAGTCGTGACCGTGAAAGCCTTTGCCAAGTTTGTATGAACTACAAGAGTGGAGTTGTGAAGCTTTGTTCCTTCTCCTTTCTATTTCTATATAAACATCATAATTTCTATCACATAATGTTGAAACATGGAATACTTCCTAGTTTGTGGTAAAGGGCTATAACGTCCGAATTCTGTGCAGTTCTGTCTGGTCAGTCCTATTTTGACCATATTATGGGTTGTAAAGGCTTCTGAGCACATGACAAAACCTTCACATGAGATGACAAGAAGACAACCAAATAATGGTGGCTCAGTTGGTAGGGTCTCTTGCTCGTTGTAGAGGAGACTTGGGATTAAGATCCCGCTGCCACCAGAGTTGGCGAGGGTTATGGGTATGGGGGATGGCTCCCCACGCCCACTGTGTAGCCCAATGAACTAAAAAAGGATGACAAGATATTTTATTGCATTTTCCCCCAATAGGGGTGTTTCCACTTTGGTTGTTTTATGTGGCGTCTAGCGGTGTTTAATCGCGCTCGAGCTTATTGTTTAAAAGTTAAAATCATAATAGACAATTGTGTATTGTATCATGTGCTAGGACACTTTATTTTTTCAATTTCTAAAGCTACAATTCAAGTAGATAATCAGTTGAAATTTTATTAAATTGGGTTTAGATCAGAGGCCCCAGGCCCCTCTTCCTTGCTTGTTCACCAGGTTTTCTACAAGTTCATGAAGCAATAGTCATGGCATCACGAACATCTCTCCCCCAGATTACAAGCTTTATATCCCAAACTAAAGAGAGCTTCAGCTTCTTTGTAGTTGAATATGAACTGGGAATGACTCACTTTTTCCTTTGTCATTTACAATGACACCTAAAGTTTCAAACCCGGCATCCCCTGACAACAACATGTCTTCTTCGGGATACGTTAGCAGATAAACAAATTACACTGTAACTTTTGTTAATGTGAGAGACTGATTCCTAACGAATCTCAACCGACATAACCTCCTTTGAGGTTATGTCGGTTTCTTTCAACCATTTTATTATATGTTTAATTAATGTTGTTGTAAACCAACAAGAAACAAAGCTTTGATGGGTTGGGATTGGGTCGACTCATTGAGTTTGGTTGGAAAATGCTCTAATCAAAAGCTTACTTGAACCAATTTGACAAAAGATCCATTTTAACCCTTGCAAATATCAGACAAGTTAGCCTCTGAAGCTTATTTTCTGCTCAACTCTAGGGGGCCCATATGGGCATCTAATTCTCAAATGCCTTTGAATCTTGTGGGGTGACAAAGTTTAGTTCAATTGGAATGTTGTGGAACTCTCAGTGACCATAAAGTAAATAGTTGGTGGGATAGACGCTGACCATAAATTTGCAGAACAGAAAGGGAAAGGAAAACCTTTAAAAACAAAAGAAAAAGAAAAAGAAAGGAAAAGAAGATTGGAGAAGACTTGATTGCATTAAACCATGTAAACTAATTGTGGGTTCCACCAATTAATATATAATACTAAAAAGTACAACCAATAAAGACTAAAATCATGAACCATCAATCCAAAAAAAAAAGTATGTATGAGATAGCACTAGATCCTTGGCCAGTTAAGTTGATGAAATTCTTTGATCTTACTTTCTTTGGTACATTTAGGAGGCAGCAGTTAGAAATCCCTTGGACCCATTAACATTGTTTACTTAGTTTGTAGAAATTTTGGTTTGCTGGAACCTCCATACTGTGTTGAATCCTGATCCAAATGAAACAAGCCTTGTCTCGATCAGCCAAAGCAAAACCCTTGGAATTGGAACCTTTTATTACAGGGACTAACAGAACATTTATGTAAATAGGATTCTATGATTCTATCTCTAGCTGTAGCTGACTAGCTGTAGTACATAGAAGTAGAATATCTCAGTAGGAGAAGCATGGCAGCATCAAATTTCAACAGTTACAGCTTGAGGAGTACAGGCTTTGTACTAGGTGAGAGATCCCAAGTGCAACCACCTAGGCATTGTTGGGCATATACTAAGTAGTTAAAATTAGTGAGCTTTTGTCTCCTTAAAAGCACTTAAATGATGTACACCAAACACAGATCCCTTGTCCTTTGCATGGATCTTTCTACTTCAACCTTTGCCAGCAGCTAGCTCCCAGCCCCAGGTTCTATGTACTATGGTACGACCAATGGGCCTCATGTGAATCCCTGCGGCCCGCCTGATCGTGAGCCCAACGCTTCTCCCGTGTCCTTCACAAGTCTTCACTCACTCTCCAGCTTTTTATTGCACAAAGCCCACCAGGCCACCACATCTTTCGGTTGGGTTTCTTTCAGGCCTTAGAAGTTTGAAACTAGAAACTCGCTTTCGGCCTTTGGGGCCTTGGTTTCAGGCTTTCAGCTAGCTAGGCAGCCGAGCGGCCGGCGCACTTAATGAGGCCGCGCGTTAAATTGAGTGGAACAGTTGGGCGCATTGAAGGCACAGAGAAGAGAAGAGGAAGGAAAAGCAGGAGCTGAGCTCTGCTGCTGGTTAAACGATTTCTTTACGGCGGGGCGTCATAGAAGCGACGCAACCAGGAGTGAAAAAGAGAAGAAGCGTCATGGTTTTGTTGCGTAAACACAAAGCGAAAGCCAGGCCCCAGAGCCCCTCGCTTTTTGTAGACATCACAAGCCCGATCAATTCGCCTGCGCTCTCTCTCTTTCTCTCTCACTCGCTTTTGCAAAAGAGAAACAGTGATTCGTAACGTGATTCAAGGCTTTTGCTTTGTGAGCTCCGGTTTCTGTCTTAAGCCTCATCAACCAGGCCTGGGCGACTGGGCCCTCCATCTGGACGGTCCCACATCATTGATGAAACGTGAAAAGAATAGAAGTTAGTGAGTTACGAGTGAGTGAGTGCCTTCTCATTGAGCCCAAGTCACGAGCGCTCCACTGTGTTTACTGTTTAGCACTCATTGGCTGAAATTTTCAGACAACAAATTTCTCTCCAATTAATGAACACACGTAAGAAGCAGCACAATCAAACTCAAGGGCCTAAATAGAGTTGCCACGTGGCCCGACTCCCCTACACAAACGGAGCGGTTTGCGGAGAAATTATGGTACTAGAGAGAAAATGATGCTAGAAAAGCTGAGAGAAGTATAAGGACCCTTTGGAGTTTGAAGGGCTCAGCTGAGATTCAGCTAACCTAGTTCAACTGCTTTGAACTTTGAAGTGTTCTAATCTCTAGATAAGCTATGGGTCTAATTGGGCTATCCGGATTTTCCACCAAACATAACTTAATAAGCTGTTGTATGGGACCCATTTTGGAAAGTCGGAAGCCACAGCTTCAACAGTCAATACCATGCCAATTGGGAGGGTTAAGCTGAAGATAATCTTTGCTTCACTTGCTTTTGGAGAAGTTACCTCGCTTCAAATAACGTAAGATATGTTTGTTAGACAATTGGTTTAGTGCCTTAGAAGTTGGATAATCTTGACAAGGCGCCACTGATAAGTTATTCAAAGAAGCTAAAGTGGACAGCCCATCAACTGATTGATTGGCCGACAGCCGATTTGGCTCTCCAGATTTTACACCAAATACCCCTTTGGAAGGCTGAATGCAGCGGCTTTTGACTTTCTATGTAGGCTTTATAGGGATAGCCTTTAATAACCTATATTTGATGACAAATTTGGAGAGCCCGAATCACCTGTTAGTGAAACATTTTTTTTTTGGATAATCCGCTTCAACCTCTTTATGTAGTTTATCCGGAGTGTCTCAAAAGCAAGCAGTTGAACCATCTTAGCTGAATGTGGAGCTCAATCCTTTCAAATTATACGCCGTAGGATTCACCTCCAAAAGCCAGAAGCCGCTAACATTCAGTCTCCCCAAACGAACACCAAATATAGGTAGTGTTTGGTATTATTATCATTTTTTTAAAAAAGAGTCACTTCCTCCCATAATACGTTCCAAACAGTCATCGAAAAGCGTTGTTAATCTGCCCAACCCTTAAAAGCTCTTCTTAATTAGTTATCCGGTTAATTCAAAGAGAGAGAGAGAGAGATTGATTGGTGTCAAAGTATTGGATATCTCTTGTGGCCACGTGAAGCAAGAATCATTTAACATTCCCTTGTATTTTATTAATGAACAATTTTTTTAATTATAAAATTATAATTCAATGGCAATATTATAATGGTACATACATGGGTATTCCTTGGACATTCTAACGTGTGGGTCCCCAATACAAGATTTCTTAGTTGGATAGATTGTCATTGTCTGACCCAATAGGAAGCTAATAAACGGCTATGATCATCTTGGGCCCACTAACTATACCCTAAATTGGTGAAGGCTTTTCCACTTTGCAATTTGCATTGTTAGGCTGTCTACTACACTCTACTCTAATTATCCCTGTGACTGGACAAGAGATGTCACCTCAACCCTGCTAACCCATCGGTTTAACCACAACGGCCCGGCTTTATTGCCTGCTTAGCTCTCACCAGATCAACCTTTTTTAATATATTGGTCTTTATTCTTTACCGTTGTTGTCAGACCTGGATCGGATTAGATGGTCAAACCGGTGGACCCATTTAGCTTTCTGAGTGCTGTTTCTTTTTTTACGGTTCAATGGTTGGAATGATCAACTCGCCAGTTAAAATTTCAAACCGGTGGCCCAGTGACCTTTTCAATTTATTTTTTCTGAACCGGGTCTGACACTGACAGTACTCGTATTTACAACTTTCCACCTCAGAAATCGGTTCATTACCAAAAAAAACACTCAAGTTGGTTTAAAAAATGGTCCGGCTTGGAATTGAATATTTCAAGCCGAACCCAATTAGGCCCGACCAGAACCATTGGAATGTGTGGCTTTTATTCCCATTTACGTCACTCTTTACTTCATTCTCTCTTTTCCACCTGGAATGTCTCAACCAATTAGGGCTATTAATGGATCAAAGCCCTAATTACAGGAGTGATGGACAAAACAGCGATCTAGACGCTCCAGGAGATTTTGGTAGGCGGACTACACACTGTATCACCAAATATTAAAATAATTAACAAATAAATTCCGATAAAATCCTGTCTTTTTTTTTGTCGAATCAACGTTTCGCGAGAAATCGGAGTTTCTCGTCTAGTTGGTGTCGCGTGTCGCTGAAACCAGCATAAAAGCGCCACAACAGAGAGAGAGAGAGAGAGAGAGAGAGAGAGAGAGTTGATACAGATAGAGAGAAACTTCGAAGCTGAAGAGCTCGAACACGACCGTTTTTCTCTAATCTAAGCTTATAAAACATACACTCGTGAACAGATCAATGTCGGTTCCTAAATCTCTCGCTCTCTCTCTTATTTTATTGCCTGGAATTTCAATTTTCTGAACTTTTAGTCTTTTTTTCCTCTTCTTTGATCTGTTTGATCTTCTATTTCAACACATTGGCGTGGTTTCTTTTTTTCCGTTTGTCAATCGATCGAGCAATCTCAGCATTGTTGGTTTTCTGGAAGAATTCATTGAACATTTGATGGAAAATGAGGTATTAATGACCTTCTTTAGTTTCGTGGAGTGGTTGCAGAAACGAAAATGTCAATGGAGATCATGTACTGATTTCTTTAACTGCATTTTCTATGTTTTTGGACGTAAAATCTAATTTTCCTTAAATTCTTTTCTGGTTTTCGTAGTTCTTTTTTTTCCGGAGTGATCTCAGAAAATCAGGAGAAATCTGACAGAGGTATGCAGAGTTGTTGTTAAATGAGGTGTGGTGCCTTCGTTGCCTTGAATCTCATCATTTTGGCGTTTCTATTAAAGATGTTACGGAAATGTCTTTAAAGATTGCGTCAGTTTGCTCGGGAATCTAAGATTTGGTTTCTGTTTTGTTGAAGAGTTTCAGAAAACCGAAGACAGCGATCAATGCTGATTGATGTCTTGTGAGCTTGGAGTTCTGTGCCCTAGAATTTAGAGCTCTAGGTAATCTTTTGCAACTATTTCCGGTGAATCAGGATTGGATCGACTAAAATGTCCGAAGCTCGTTTGAATGTGCTATAGTTTCTGCTTTGTTGGCTTATGCCGTCCACCAATTTAAGTGCTTTAACTGCTCTTGGAACATTCACTCAAAGTTAATTAGGAGGAGCGTAATTCTTTAACAATACCACGTGATGAGTTGTAACTGTTAGTTCTAATTGCTCTGTTCTGTTTTTGTTTTCTGTTCAGATAATTGGAGAAACAAAGAGGTGAAAGTAATTGGCGAACAAGCGATGCTTTTGAGTTATATCTAAATCAATCAGTACTTCTGATTTTGTGTGAATAAAAGGTAGCCATCGAGCAATTTACGCATTTGAGCTTTGTTTATGGTTTCTTTTTCTTCCCCTGAGGCCAAATTACTTTTCTTAATTCTCATGTTTAGGCTTGCTTTTCTGTAGACATCGAAAAGGTGATTCGACATGAACGGGAACAGGCAGATGGAGGTTCATTACATCAATACTGGATTTCCATACACTATTACGGAGAGTTTTATGGATTTGTTTGAAGGCCTCACATACGCCCAGGCAGATTTTTCTCTTGGAGGAGCAATGCATGATCAGGTATTTCTCTTTGCCATCTAGGTTCTAATTCCTTGGTTTTTAAAAATTGGCAAGTAGCTTATTGTGGGGGTTCCTTACGCTTTCAATTACTATCAAATTTAAGGCTGAAAAATTGATATTATAGATGGATTGTCGATGGTTGAGAAAATCGATATTGCAAAGCAGTGCAGGATGTTTAGTCCATCTCTTTAGAATGGTTAAAAATTTGACGCACATGTTTCCTTCACATAAAATCCCTTCCTTAACAGTGAAACCGTTTTTACATAAGATTTATTTTCTTTTGCTGCTATATGTTTGCAGGAAAGTGCATACTGGTCAATGCATGCAAATTCATACAAATTTGGATTATCCGGCCCAGGAACAACTTCATATTATGGCCACAATTATACTTATGAGGTAAATGATCATATTCCAAGAATGGAACCTAGTGGGCAAGCTTGGGAGAACTCAGCAATGATGAGCAATGAAGAGCTGACACCAGTAGATATGCGTGGAGGAAATGGCAGCACAACTACACATGTTACACCTGAAGACTGTATGTTAACTCTAAGTTCCCTTCACCTGTTTTATTCTCACTTATGGATGAAAATATTTACTGGAACCATGGTGCATTTACTTTATTATAGAAGCTATCAGCAGTTTGGTAAGAAATCAACAAATAATATTGACATTCACATCTTAAGGAATCACTTTACATTATTAAGTTACCAAGAAATTTTTCTATTTGGTGTTCTGAGCTCTTTCAATCAAGAAACATCTGTTGAAAAGATGCTGTTAATCACCTATCGGGTAACTCAATAGGTGATTTCACCTATTGCAAAAGCTGCTTCTGAAATGTAATGTCATCCAATTGTTTATGAACAATGATATGGCACATAAGCAAGAATCTTGTGAGCAGCACCAATATGCATGGCCCATCAACATCATAGATCCTATAATTTTAACTCTTTAAATGGATAAGTTTGACTTTTGATCATCTTGGATTTTAATTGCTTCACTTTTTTATAGTCTTATTGGTTGTTTGTCATTGTCAGCATGTGTTGGTCATTATGTCTGTACTCTTCCAGTGGGTTTGAGTCCTTTTGTTGTGTTGGCCTTGATTGTGCTTGTTGACAATAGTATTATTTGGATTGACCCCTTAAACTTCCCAACTCTTAAATTGGTCTGCCCTGGTATTTGCCTGCTTTTTGTATGTAGCTGTGATTCATGATTCATGGCAATCCATGTCAAAAGGAGAGTTTTAGCATATTCAAACAACCATCTTTTGGTTAATTGGTTCTAGATATCATCTCAAATTGGCATTAATTTTTTAATAATAACAATTATTTCGTTTAGTTCAGCATCACCTTCCCAAACCAAGGTATCTAACTGTGGCTTAGTTATGCACATGAAAGTCAAATCACCAAATAACCTGGGAATCTCCTGGGTTATCCAATTGAATCCAGCATGAGAATCAGGTTCCTTGATCATTTATAGCTTGTTTTAATAGGTTTTTCATGCATAGGCAATGTTGAATGTCTAAAGCTTCAAGCATGGGACTTTCAAGACATGAAGCATGAGAATGCTCCCATATGGTTTAGTGCATGATTACAAAAGCAGAATCAGTCATAGCCCATCTATAAATGCTTTGTTCATGTTTCTGTGCTCTGGATGCCTAGAAACAGTACAAAAATAGATGTGAGATGATTCCATCCATTACTGTATTGGAGTTAAACCCATCTATGATTGCAGGCCTTAAGGCGGGTGGTTACATTTTAAGTTTATAATGTTATGATATCTTTATTTCATTTACGTTCCTCTCTATTTGAAATTCTATTCCAAATTGTGTTTCTTTTTGAAGATTTGGCATTTTAGTGTGCATCCATCTCTAACAGGCATCCTTCACTTTTTGCAGGCATTCGAAATCAAAATAATACTAGTAGTTCTCAGGTATTAATCTTGATTGTCAATTTTCCCCACTTTATTTTCCCTCTCCTCTGGACTTTGAACCCATTTATAGTGTTCTCAAAGGTAAATAATTAAGCCATTCCTTTTTCTATTTCACTTTTTGCAGATGTTTTGGCAAGATAATATTGACCCAGACAACATGACTTACGAGGTTTGCCCCAAATGATTTTGCTTTCTTACTGTTTTCTTTTCTTACAATGTTATTGAAGGGCATTGCTTGACAAACAACTTGTGCTTTCATATCTAGATGAACATTATGTTCAATTTTTTTATCAGTGTTCTGAAAGTTGTACCTAGGTAGACAGGCAAGGTGCATTTTAAGGCACACACCTGACATTAACCCAAGTGGTGCCCCTTTCAAGAGGTGTGAGCCTGTGCCTGGATTGCCTTTCTCATCGGCTCTTTTTGTTTAATTTTTTATGTGATTTATACTTTTGTAATGGTCTATTAAGTTTTACAAGAAACAAAAATAAAAAATCCTTTTGAATACCTGAAGCCCTAGACCCTAGTTGTTGCAGATAGGTTCTCAGATAACAAAATTTTCACTAAATAAGCATCAGAAATACAACTAATCTTTGATCCCTACCCTAAAATAGAATGAACTATGGCCTAAATCACAAAAACTACTTGAAGAAATGCAACCAGGAGATTATCTTTGGTTTTTTTTTTTTTGATAAATTGCAACCAGGAGATTAGCAAACACATTGAAGAGTTTCATATGCTTGAATTGGTATGATCTGCATCTGTTTCCTTTCATTTTCAATTTGAATTTGTCTTATAGTTATGCATATGTGTTTTGCACTTTTCTTTGTCCAGGCACATTCCTATTCTTGTGCCTCAGACACTAGAAGGCCCTTGCACATTTCTGTATCTCTCAATTTTAAAACACCACATTATTGTATCGTTTTATTGAACTTTATTCTCAACATTAAGTAGCACTTCTGCATTAGTTAAAGGAAAATCTTCTTTTCTTGAATGAACATCTTCTTTTGTAATCCTTGGTTAAAGGAAAGAATATTTTCCATGCCTTGAAACATGAGGATGTATGGCTAACATACATGCTTGTACTATACTTATGACCAGGTCCATGTATTAACCTACAAGTTGCATATATTGATTATCATTCTGCATCAAGTTTTTGAATGCCATAAATATAGTTTTGGGCTCAGCTCATGTTGCTAAACCACAAGAAGAGGACAATTGTCACATCACAATTCTGCTCTGCAACCTTGGGTGAACTCATGCAGATAGTTACTGGTTAGATGATCGATTTTGTATGTCCAATTGCTTGTTAAATGAAGATGATATGGATTTATTGAATGCATGGTAGGATGAAAACCACCTTGTGATGGTCTAACTGTCTAAGAGCAGGCTTAGTCTACCTACGTTTGGTGGACTGCATTGAGTGGCATTATCATAAATTTAGCAATATGATCTTTTGGCATCCTCAATGTCTTCTTCAAGCAGAGTCTCAAAAGTTTAACGTCCTCTTTGAGGAGGGGTGGTTGACCTCGTCAGATGCCTACCCTTGGCACTCCAAAGACTACAAATCCCTCGCAGAGTGGCCCTAGTTAATGCTACATATCTCTCAAGGTTCCTAATGGGTGCATACATGCTCAAACGCTCATGGGGACAATGCATGGATTGGCACTACACCTCATGTGGGTTGGACATAACTATGCCCCATCACTACCAGCTCCATGTCTAAGCTGATTGAGTTATCCCTTGCCACAACATTCAGGTGTGTTCATGGCCTAGCAATTGCCTAACATTGGCATTATTGGCATAGTCCCCCTTTGACACATAAGCAATGCCTGCCACGGAATGGCATGAGCCAGAGAAGAGCTCTGTCCATGCGCAATGAGGTCATGATCCAATGCCATTGACCTTATTGGAGCCACCAATGGGCTTCCCTTGGCCTTTACATCACAAAAGGTTTGTCCTTGACACACTAGTTTGGACGCATCCTTGCACTGATGGATCTTTGGGTTGGAAGACTTAATCCAAGTGGATCATGCAAATGTTTCAGCTGAATAGTTCGTTTGTGTGGTTTGTTTTTCTTGTTTTTGTTAATCTGTTTTTCACTTCCTCTAGTTAATTATGAATAAATCTGTGCTTCTGGAAAATGGCTAAGATGTCATCATGTTTTATTGAGTGATTATTATGGATTCAGCTAGTCTTTCTAATTTTTCTCAAATGTTCACTAATATTTATTCTGTTATTATCTTTAGAAAACAAATCATAGTGATAACCTTACAATGAAAGTTTTCTGATGAGTATCTAAGTGGAATATCTTTTGTAGAGAGTGCCATTTTGGCTAAAACCAATACCCAAAATTGTAGAAACAAGATTGCATCATGACATTTTGAAAATTAGCAATGTTTGAAATTGAAAGTTTTCAAACTTGAAATTGGGCTTGTTGTAGTTTTCTTCAATAGCCTAATACAAGTGTTTGCATCTCCTCAGAAAACAATGACCTATTTATTTGTTCTAGTTGTTAGTTGTTGACTCTCAATGCAAACCTTAGTTTCTCTAATGTATCATTGTTGGCTTACCAGTGTCTCTGTGGTGAAAAAGTGTCTGTTGCATTTTCCGTCTGCTTCTTTCTGAGGACGTTATTGTCTCTATACTTTCTCAATTATAAAGTTAAAGCAGATCATTCAGCAGGGGGATTATTTCTCTTATATTCATGATAATATCTGCAATACTGTATAGAATTGCTCTTGTGATTGATAGAGAAATAGCATGACTTTGGTTTAATTTATTTTGGAAGACAATTTTTACCACATTTGGTCATTAGCTATTAGATGTGGTTTATCAGTATGATACTTTACCTGCTTCTACTAGCATAATGATAACCACTAGTTAGATCGGCATATCAATTAACTCCAAACTGAATTTTGTGGAGTTGGGATCTCTGGAAATGCTCAGATTACAAGTTTCACTAATCAAATTTGTTTTTGAAATATCTTCACATAAAGACCTTAGACTTAACTTTTTATCAAAATTCCTATTGATTTAAATGATGAAGACCTACTTACTTCTTCTAAGTGCTCTCAATTTCATTTTTCTTCATAATCATGCATAATTTGGTTGATAAGTAACGTAATTTTTCATCACAGGAACTACTTGATCTAGGTGAGGCAGTTGGAACCCATAGTCGAGGTCTTTCTCAAGAACAGATTTTGCAGCTTCCAATCTCAAAATATAAGTGTGGGTTCTTCTCAAGGAAAAGATTCCGGGGGGAGAGGTAAATTTTAGGCTTCTTACTGCTGTTTCCTTGAAATTACAATAGTATCTTTTCCTCCCTTTTCATCTGGAGCTTTAAATATTTAATTAATGCTCTAAAACATCAATCTTAACTTTTGTTTTCTCATCCAATTCTTGAAGTTATCTGATAAGCATATATGTTTATAACTAATCTCATTCCTGTTGGCAAAACAGAATCAGCTCTAGTTTAGTAGGCTTAACTATGGCAGGTTTATTGATGATAACTGCATCATTAGTAGTTACATAGCATGCATCAGATTGGAAACACAGAAAGCTAAGCTAGCCTTTTGTGACAACAAAGAGATATTGAGGCTCATGTGTTTTTATGTTTTTGTTAAAACAAGTCTATCAGTAATTGCAAGTAGGGCTGTCAATTGGATTGGATTTGGTCCAATCTGGTCCAGTCCAACATCGGTCCATTTACAAATGGACTGGACCAAATCCGGTCCAATTGAAATGCAAATGGACCGGATTGGACCCAATTCAGTCCAAATTAAATGTTTTCCATACTTAAAAATCAACATAAAAGGATAAGATTTCATTTCACACAAGCAGTTTATCGTGTCATCTGAACTGATTTGAAAGCCATTAATGTCATCTGAAAGCCATTAAAAGTGAACATAAAAGGATATGATTTCATTTCACACAAGCAGTTTACTGCATCATCTGCCGATTCAGTTGTGGGTCACTACCATTAACGTCTCAATAAACCTTCTCATCTCTGTGGCTCTATAGTAATCAATTATCAGGGATGATACCAGAATCTATTGGGAATTGTACTAAATTGGAAGAACTCTATCTTATTGAGAACCAGCTAGTTGGAGTTTTGCCTAAGAGCCTAAACAATCTTCAGTTCCTTGCTTACTTGGATGTCAGTTCCAACTGACTTGAGGGCAAGATAAAGTTGGGGGGTTCAGGTAGTTGCAGGAATTTGCAGGAGTTGGTCTTGACTTACAATCAATTTGATGGAGAAACACTATCAGGCTTGGGCAATTGCAGTGGCTTAAGATTCTTGGCAGCTCTGGGTAATAAATTAACAGGTAAGATCCCCTCTTCCTTTGGATTACTAACTAAATTGGAGATACTTTACCTCAATGAGAACTCTTTGTCAAGGGTAATTCTACCAGAGATTGGGACCTGTAGTTCCTTGAAGGAATTACTCTTGCAGAAAAACCAACTCGAAGGCATTCCAAGTGAGTTGGGATCTTTGAGTAAATTAGAGGAACTTGCGTTGTTTACAAACAGATTGACTGGAGAGATTCCAATAAGCATTTGGAAGATTCCAACCCTCATATATCTCTATGTCTATCAGAACAATTTGTCTGGGGACTACCTTTAGAGATTCCAACCCTCAATGTCAGTGATGATGAGGCAGAAAAGGGCCCTAATGCCGCAGAGGCCTTGAGGGCTCAGGTGAATGCTGAAGAAAGAGATGAGCAAACTTCAAGTTCAAGTGGGAGCAGTGAGAATAGCAGTGGGAATGGGAGTGGGAGCAGTAGCAGTGACAGTGAAGCAGGTGATGAAGATTCAGTCAATTCTATCTGAAATATCAAAGTAAGGTGGGGTTAACTTTTATTTAAACACCCCAAATAACAGGTCTTAAGATACAATAAAAACAAAAATGCACTCTGCAATCGGTCAAAGGGAAAAGCAGAAAAAACAAGTAAAATGTTCCTCCATGTTAGGGAGCATATTTGGGTCATGCAGGAATATTTGTGCAGGGTGCTTTAGTGATTTTTACCTACGTTTGTATGGTCTCCAAACTCCCATTAATATCTTTTCATATCTTTTATAACTCTGGCTTGTAGAATTTGACAGAGCAGTAGTCCACTGTAGCCAATCCCTCATATACCATCACATGGCTGATATCTACTTCCACAGGCTTTCTAATGAGAGCAACCCTTTAGAGCTTTTTTCTATTCTATGTACTTGTCAACACATGAACTTACCTTAGAGATCAAGTGTAAGACATCATATGCATAAACTTCACTTAAAATGAAAGAGTAAAAAGCCCAAATTGAAAAAACAAATTTAACATCTAAAAGTATAGGCATCAAAGGCCAGAATATAAACAGGAAAATCAATTATTTTAGGCAAAAAAAAACTTAAAATCTAGTCAATGATGATATTTTTTTGTTAGGTATGTTAAAAAACAAATTTATTGTTCATGGTCCAATCAGTGAAGTGGGTTTTTCAATTACATATCCAATCTAATTTATTGTCCTAAAAGAAATAGAAAGCCTAACCCAAATGATCAAAACCTGGTAATCCCAAACAATAGTTAAATATATGTACAGGGTCAGATAACTATGAATACAGTTGGGCAAATGTTCAAAATATCACAATGTATCAGTGAACCCCTCTCAACGTAACTGTTAGTACATACTGAACTAAACAAACAAAAAGAAAAAATAAATAAAAAACATTTCCCTTTGGAAACTCCCATTTTTCATATCATGAGTGTCTATACAATGAATCATGCATTTGGCTTTCTAAATCAGAAAAAGAAAAGAAAAGAAAAGAAAAAATCTGAATAAATCTATCACTCTTTTAACTGAATCATGCATTTGGCTAGAATGACTCCCATAGGTACCCACAGTAGCACTGCCGACACGTTTAATGGTGTAGGCCTTGCCACCGCCCGTCCGTCGTGGAAGATTAATGGCTTCGGATAATCCTTTCTCGGCAAGGATGGGGCCTTCTCCTCCACCAGAACAAAGTATACTTACTGCAAGTGACAATGACTCAAATGTGGGGGAGAGAGAGAGAGAGAGAGAGCACATGGCATCAGGCATGGTGAAATAACAAAATCAGGTGATCAAACGAAATACCATCGTCCGCTGGGGAGACTGAGGATGGAGCGATGGAGGCACAGAGACGCTAAACCCTAGCCTTCGAAAGCTTCCACACTTGATTCTTCAAAGTTCAAACGAAAATGAACATTGAACGGACCATTCGAACTAGTGGTTTTGTCCACTTTCGGTCCATTCTATGAATGGACTATTCATGTTCGGACCGGTCCGCGTCCATATCATTTTTAGGACCGTCCAGTCCGTCCATATCACTTCCAATTCGGACGGTGTCCAACCCGAAACCGGTCCATTGACACCCCTAATTGCAAGGGCATTATTTCATGAAACAAAGTTTGCATGGAGCAGAGATTAGAAAAGAAAAAGAAATGCCCATCATGAAATGGAAATAATACCATGGGGTACTAATGCATTGACGAATGAAATGTAAAAGTCAATATGCAAGTGCATAATTGGTTTTTGTATGCACTTTGAATCTTCAAGGGGCAACTTCCTAAATGACCCTCTTTGACTTTGTTTTTGGTCATTATTGTATGTCTTGGTGTAGCTCTTACAAAAATTTGCTCTTTATTAGGAAATTTATATAGGTGGTTATGTCGTGGTGATCCAGATTATTTGCAAGAAAAGTTTCTTGTCCCCTTCACCTTCTTCTGTACTCCATTAATGAATAATAACTCTTGCTATTGCTGGAAGACAGATGTGTGATTTGTCAGATGGAATATAAAAGAGGAGACCGGCAGATGACCTTGCCGTGCAAACATATCTACCATGGCGGCTGCATCACTAGATGGCTCAGCATTAACAAGGTCAGCTGAGAAAGATATTGATTTAAATTTGACATGGTCTGTAATTCATAAATGTACATATATATCCTTTTCTCCCTTCTGACCTATCTCTTTTATTTTGTTTCTCTTTTTAATCAGGCATGCCCGGTTTGCTATACAGAGGTAGTTGTCAAGGAGTGACGGCACTGAAACTGTCAGCTCTGAGGAAAAGGAGCAATGCCCTGCAATCTGTTTTTACTGCTTCAAACATGTTCTGTTTCCACGGTTTTGGGTTTTGGTTTCCGTTAGTGTTAAATGAGGCCCCAGTATTCTCTTTTTCTTCTTGTTCTTTTTTATACGGTTTCCTTGAGTAGGACTAGCCTAGCTTGAAAATAATTGGATATGATGAACATTTCAAACCTGATTTCTCCACTTGGAGGATGGAATGTATGTAAACGAGTTTCGTTTTGATTCTTATGTGGCTTTCTCGAACTACAGTGGTTATTGACACGAGTGTCTTCAGCTTGATATTACCAGAGATGGGGTCATGACAGAATGTTAGCTTTGCTTTCATAAAATTGTTGTCAATGGTGACTGTTGATGCAAAGTTGCTTTCCCAAACGGGTCCATGTTGATGCCAAGTTTCGTCAGAATAGGTCAAATTACTCTCTTTTCACAGTGAGAAAAGAGAGAGATCAATCGTTTTTGCTTCAAGTTCTGAAGTGGGAAGGCAGGCGTACAACTCAACTCTATTGCTTCACTCATCATCATGGAGGACGCTTGTATTTTATTTACCGTTAGTCGACGTGTTATAGTTTTCGAAATTGGTTTGGTCGTTGGCTTGATTATATTATTTGAATGTGGATGAATTAGAAATTTAGAATCTTCACGTGCTGGTTTGTTTCAGACTGGTAATGCGAATGTTTATTCACAGTATCAGGATAATTCTCACACGTTCGTGGAATTGACACTCTAGTTCGTGCACCGTGTCACGGTGTGAAATAATATTTTTAGCCGATAAATATCCTATAATATAATATTCTCTTGTTGTTTATTAACATGCACACAATAACATCTTTATCTAACAGGAACATCTTATAATATTCTCTTGAGTCTTGACCCTATGAAATGCAAAATGGAAATATAAATATGACAACCAGGTGCACAAGACGAATACACATGATTTTCGAGGTGACCCCTGTTAACAAGCTAGTCAGCCGCTTTGTTTCCTTCACTCCAACCAATGGAGGAAGGAACGCATACAAGTTTGTGATAGACTTTAATTTCCCAGAGTTCACATCGACTAAAGTTGCAGGTCTGCTGGGCATCTGCCAAAGGTGGGGTAGGTGATGGACCTGATGGTGGGGGAATGGAACACTTTTAGGAGTGTATGTATGGGGATAATGGTTCTAGAGCCAGAGGTGGTGACTTGTAATAGTTTAGTAACTAGTGAAGGCGATCAGTATGACGATATGGTAGTGACACTTAGCGGCAAGGTGGTGTGGTGAAATGGTGTAAATGATGGGATGGTGGTGGTATAGGTGATTTTAATGGTAAAGGTAAGGGTTGGGATGGTGACAAGGGTGGACAATTGCATGTAGGTGGTGGTCGTGGCAGTGGAAGAAACAGTGGTAGATAGTAGTACTAATGTGATGGAGGTAGAGAGGATGGTCAAAGTAGTGATTTGTAGTAGTAAGGTGGATGTGGTGGTGGTGATGATTTATAGATATAAGGTGGAGGTGGCAAGAATGGTGGTAGTGGTGGTGATTTGTACTGGTGGAGAGGAGACCTTGATGGGGTGATGGTGAGGGTGATGGAAATGTGGTCGACGTTGGAAGAGGCGGGGTGATTTATAAATATAAGGTGGTGGTGCAATAATATAAAATGGCAATGGTGACAATAGAAATGGTGGTGGAGGAGACTTGTAATGATAAAGAGGTGGAGGTGAAGGGTGGAAGTAAAGGAGAAGGTGCAAGTGATGGTTTGTAATGAGGCGGAGGAGATGGGGACTTGATTGGTGGAGAGGGTGATGGAAATGGAGTTTGATGAGACTTGTAATGATAAAGAGGTGGAGGGGAATGAGATTGTGGAAGTGGTGATCTGTGATATATTAGAGGAGGAGGTGGTTTGTATTGGTAAGAGGGTGGGGGAGAGGGTATACGTGAAGGTTTTGGAGTAGATGGTGATGGCAATGGTGGAGGTGGAGATTTATAATGGTAAGGGGGTGGGGGAGAGCGTATAAGTGAAGGTTGTGGAGGAGACCTACTGTTGAATGGAGGTGAAGGAGAGGGTGATGATGAAGATGGAGTTTGAGGAGAGATATAATGATAAGGAGGTGGAGGTGAATGAGATTGTGGGGGTGGTGATGTATAATAGATTGAAGGAGGAGGTGATTTGTAATGGTAAGGGGGTGGAGGAAAGGATATAGGTGAAGGTCGTGGAGGAGACCTACTGTTGGAGGGAGACAGAGGGGACTTAATTGGTGGAGATGGAGTTTGAGGAGGCTTGTAAAGATAAGGAGGTGGAGGTGAATGAGATCGCAGAGGAGGTGATCCATAATAGATTGGAGGGGTAAGTGATTTGTAATGGTAAGGGGGTGGAGGGGAGAGTATAGGTGAAGGGTACTTATTGGGTGGAGGTGAGGGAGAGGGTGAAGAAGGTAGGATAGAGTTGTTGTGGTATGGTGATGGAGATGGAGGGAACTTGTTATGATATTGTGGAGGTGAAGGAAATGGCGGGGAAGGTGATGTATGGTAGAATGGGGAAGGTGGTGGTGAACTGTAGTAATATGTAGGGGGAGATGGAGATTTATTGTAGTAAGGTGGTGGAGGTGGTGGTGAGGTAAGGGGTGGTGGATACTTGTCGTAGTAAGGAGGAGGTGGTGAGTAGTAGGGTAATGGGAAGACAAAAGGGAAGGCAGCTTCCTTGCTGGATATTGATGGACTCAAGATCAATACCACCACAAGCCAGAGACATGCTTTCCCTAGGCTCGCCATGTCTGAAATGATGATCAGATGGCTCTTGCTGCACTAGAGCTCTCTTTGTCCAAGCAAAGAGTACTCTGAGTTACAGGTTTTATGGAACAAGCTGTTATTATACTCTTTATATAAGGGAATTTTTTTTGAAGAGGTCAAGTGCCTGGATATTTATATATAATAGATGTTATTTTCTCCAATTTGAGAATCAAACATCTGTGGACATTTCTTCTCTTCTTTGCTCACAGAGGTTGGGTTAGAAACTTAGAACGAGTGAGACAGGAGCTTATTTAATATCAAGTAGGTGTTTTAGGCCATCTTACATTCTACCCAATTACTCAAGTGACTGATTCAACCGAAAAGATCAAATCCCTGTGTTTTGAAAATAAAGAGACAATGTCCTCTGTCGCATTGTTTCGTCAAAATAACTAAATAAAGAGACTAAAAAAATAGAAATATTTGCATCATGAGAGATGTCAAGCCAAAGGTTCTCTAGCAGTCTAGCTAGACTAGAGGATCTGCTACTTGGCACATAATTGGCAGGCCATGTGGAGGGATGACTGATGTGGTTGATCAAGACTATCCGTTCAGATAAGGGCCTCTCTATGCTGATCATAAATTCACCTCTCAGCCCTTTAATTAACAATTCCATGAAATTTTGAAAATTTGGAAATTTGAAAAATTATAATTGAGGAAGCTTTGATTTGCCAAGGTTTTACCGTATAGCAGGATTGCTATAAGTCTGGAACTGAACTGGGAAGTAGAAACATGAATAGATAGTAATGTGGGGCTCATTTGGATTCTTTTCTTTTTCTTTTTAATTCTTTTTGCTGGTTATAATGAAGCTTAACTACCAAAGACTACTGACACTGTATAGTACATTTACAATACAGAGATAGAGTTATCTCTCTTTATCAACAGAACAAACAAGTTTGGACTTTGAAATCTTTTTTTATTAATTCTTTTTTGTTGGTTATAAACAAGATTAACTACCAAAGACTATTGTATGGTATATTTACTCACTCTCTCTCTCTCTATATATATATATGAGGACATGTTTGAATAAGCTTTTGGGCTTTGGGCTCTTGAAAACAAAGTGAGCTAAATAGTGATCTGAGCACTTGGTGAGAGTTGCTTTTAAAAACATTATAATTTAAAACCAGCCTCAAAGCAAGGAACAAATCCTAAAATTTATCCAAATGCAACCTTAAGTTACCATCAAGAAAAAAATCAATCAAGATAGTAGAATTAATGCTAAATGGAATAAAAAATATGGCAATTCGTTGATTGTTGATTAGAGAGGGCATAATACTTCATTCTCTTAAGTATATGTTTGGCATCAATGCTGTAGAAAACGGTGCTGTATATGTGTGGGTTGGACGCACCGTTTTTTGAGAAAATGGTATCTTTTTTTGTTTGGAAACATTGCTGCCAGGTAGGACATTTCCTGGAGCAACAGCAATACCTTTTGTTTGGTACCAGTGCTTCATACATGTTTTAAGCACCGGTACCCATTATAGGAAGTCCATGTCACTGCCACATCATGTCTTCATTGGCAGCAATGAGCTCCAATCTGAGAAAATATCGAATTCAGTGTTGCTCCAAACTACGCCTTCTTGATTTCCAAGACATGGCTTGGAGCACCGTTTTTTATGGGAAAATGGTTCCAAACATATTAACGTTTCCTGGAGCACCAATTTTTCCAATATGATGCTGATGTGTCACTGTTTTCTGGAGCAAGGCATAGATGCCAAACAGACGCTAATATAATCTCATGAATGTTTAGTGTATATTTTGAAAGGGTCGTTTTAATACTTTAAGTTGTTCAGTTTATCCGAGTGGTTGAGCTAAGATAGGAAGTGTGGTATCTTCCACGCTTGACAAAGAGGTGTGGATGTGAAGTTTGACGTGGCAAATTTTAGACTATTAATCACATAGAGGATCCCATTTTTTTGGCCTCAAATTCATTTTTCAGTCCACATCATCTCAACACCCATCCATGTACTTGAAGTAGAACCTCCAACTTTATTTCTAGAGAAGGAAAAGGAGCTTAACTGACCAAGTCATATCCTAGGGGCAGGCAATATGGCTGGATTAAGCTTAACTGACCAAGTCAGAGAAATATATTGGTATTGAATCACTTACTTTTAACTTATATGAGCCATATTTCAAAGTTTCTTGACATAGTACAGTACTTTTTCTAACAACATTAATAACTCTTCTCAAAGATAGTGAGAGCCCATATCAAAAGGGCATCTCACCTGAAACTACCAAATTTAAGTGCCAATGGAGCAGCCACTCATAAGGACATTTGGGGTGTGGGGGAGGACATCTAGGGTTGCATTGGATGCCTAATGTCTGTGATTTCTATCAGACCAGACCTTAAGAGGAACTGGGTTTGAAAATACCAGATCGAGGTATTAGTCTAACTCCAGAACACAGTATAAGAAATCTGCATCTGGGGTCCAATTTGTGAATTTGCTTCTTGATAGGCCCAGATTAGAATGGGTTCAGTCCTAAACCAATTGTCTAAACCCAAACTACAGATGGGAGTGAGATGTCAATTGTTTTTTGGTAAAAAAGATAATTCATTAACAGAAACCAAAACAATACAACAATTAAACAGAAAAACACATTACAAAGTCTTTTAACAGCAATTCAGAAAGAAAAAAGGGAATGGCAATGCTGGACAAGAAACTAGAATAGAGTCCTCTCCTAGTCACAGCATGAGCCACTCCATTCCTAGACCTCAAACAAAAAATGAACCTGTAGTTTCTTCTCACAGCAGCTTCCTTAATGTCTCCACAGCAAAAAAAAAAGATGTCTGAATTAACATCAGAAACAAGATTACAGCAAGACATAACCAGATTAGCACAGTCAGATTCAAAAATCACATTTGATAACTCTAGCTGATCTGCAAAAGAGACCACTTGCCACAGAGTTTTAGCCTCAGCTAAGCGGGCCAAAACCAGCACCCCAGGAGTGAGATGTCAATTTGAGACGAGTCCAGATTTACTCACAAAAAAAAAGGATCATTTACTAAAACACCCCCTGTAGTTTCATGAATTCACTAAAACCTATTTATAATTTGTGTTTTACTAAAATATCTCCTATGGTTTGTAATCAATTTACTTAATCAACCTTCTATGACATGAAAGTAAAAATGACAGTTTTAACCCTAACATCCATTCAAATAAATTTAATAAAAAACTAAAAATAAAAATGCTATTTTTGTCCATACATCCCAATCTCATAGTGGGATGTATGGACACAGATCATGTTGGGACTGCTTTTGTTGTGAGCATATCTCATCATATTTGAGACGTCACAGTTGATTTGGTCCAGACTTCAGATTGTATTTGAGAAGCAAGCCTACATGTATGTGTTTGTGTGTGTGCACAAGCATTTATATTGAAAATATTAAATGTCTTTGTTGTTTATTTTTGAATTTTCATAGGAAAGCATCCTCCTTGACAAAGACAAACAGTCAGTACAATTTTACTATCTTAAAATTTTATTTTATTTTATTTCGTGGGAAATTTATAAAAAAAAAAGGTATGATTTCAATTTCCAATGCCAATTAAATATGGTGCATAAAATTCTTTATAATATTTTTTTCTTATTTCTAATGTCATGCCCACTATGTCCAAAATCTAGTGTAAATCCCATTTTTGTGTTCAATGTTTTATTGGTTATGAACAAAATAAACCATTTATATTATTTCTCCATGTTATTAAAAATGAAACTGAATCTCTCAGAACTATATATTGCCTAAAATCTAAATAAATAAATGATTAATTAAACAAAATAAAAATTTGTATTTTGAAATTTTACAAAACTACAAATGCAAAAGAAAAATAAATCAAAAAATACAACTTAATTTTTGGTGAATTTGTCCCAAACAATAATGAAAATCAGTTGACCGTTGATGAATGTCTGAAAATCCATTTTGAATGGTTGGATAGAAGATGAATATATAAAAAGAGGATCTAGAGGGCACAAGTTTCAGCGGGAGGAAACTTTTGTAAAGATTTCGTTTCATATTCTTTCAAATCCATGACATGAAAAGTTTGTTCGTTATAAAAAGGACATTCCATTCATATAATATGCAAGAGTGACAAAAAATAAGAGATAGAACTCAAAAAATTAAATGTCATATGATCACCAATATTTGAAAAATCACGCAAAGTTATGTTCTCCAGAAGTTTTCAATATATTTTAGTGTGTAACCTTTCATTCAATGACTGGATCAAATGGGTCAATATTCAGTCGATTTTTTTTAATTGGGTTAATGGTTTTTTGTCAAATTCTAGGTTTTAGGAAAACCAAACCCAAAAATATGATCGGGTGACAGATCAAACGATTTGACCTAGTAGTATTTATGCATGGTTTGGTTCAGTGTGGTTTGGAGAAGATCTCAGACTAAACCAGTAAATTACAGTTTGGGAAATTCTCAAACTAATCAAACCGTTTTGGCATGAAAACCAAACCAAACCAAACCAAAATGGTTGGGTGTAGTTTCTAATACAATTTGGAGACTTTGGACCATTCTATGATTCTATTGGGATTAACTTTATATTATATTTATAATTTTATACATTCAACTTAGATGTTTATAATTTTGCACATCATATATTTATATATTATATTATATTATATTATATTTTATTATATATTTATGATTTGTGGTTTGGTACGATTTATAAAAAAATCCAATAAACCAAACTGAAACCATAAATTGTAACTTAATAAACCACAAATTCAGGTTGGTTCAGTTCAGTTTTACTGTTTAAACCATACAATGAACACTCTTAATTTGACTATCCGAGTCAATGATGGATTTAAAACATTAGTGATCACTTTCGATCAACAAAACTAGCATATCGTTTGATGGATATAATATATAACTAACCCAAACTAAGATTATTTTTTCTCGCTAAGTAACCCAAATCTTATATATATAGGATTGGGGTGCTCTCTCCGTGCAGGAAATGGAATCTACTCGTGTGAGTAGATTCTCACATGAGAGCAACCCATTTCCTATTAATTATATAATAGCTATCTAATTATATAAATATATAATAGTTATTATAAATATTGTTAATAACTAGAATATCGAATCGTTCGAACGGTTTTGATCATTTTTTATTTTTATTTTTTTGTCAGAACGGGCCGATTGTTCGACCCGGTAATTGAACCCCTGAGCGTGTGACTCATACGACCTGAAAATGGAACTGTTCTGGCCACCAGTTTTTGGGTCGATGGTTCGACCATCCAGTTCAAACAGACTGCCCATTTTGACAACAAAAATAAAAAAATAAAAAATAGCCAAAAACCATTGAACGGGTTGACGGTTCGACCACTCGGGTCAATGGGTCATTGATTGATTCAACAATTTTTGGCCAGGGACCGTGATTGGGGTAAAACGGAACTGATTGCCTAGACGGTTCCTAATTAAAAATATAAAAAAACAGATGACCCGTTCTGACAACAAAAATTACAAGCAAAAAATTGAGTGTGTGAGGTCCATTAAGCAATACCATACGTGTTATGTCATTTGAGCATGTGACTCATACGACCTGAAAACGGAATCGTTTTGGCCACTGGTTTTCGGGTTGATGGTTCGACTATTCGGTTCGAACGGATGGCCCGTTTTAACAACAAAAATTAAAAAAAAAATAAAAAAATTACCAAAAACCATTGAACATGTCAATGGTTCGACTGCCCTAGTCAATGGATCGTTGACCGATTCAACGATTTTTGGCCAGGAATTGAGATTAGGATAAAACGGAATCGGTTGCCTGGATGGTTCTCAATTATAAAAAATAAAAAATGGCCAAAAACCATTTTACGGGTCGATGGTTCGACCGCTCGACCATTTTTTATATAAATATTGTTAAATAATTAGATATATATATATAATTATATAAATATATAATATTTATTATAAATATTGTTAATAACTAGATATCGAACCGTTCAAACGGTTTTGACTATTTTTTTAATTTTTTGTTAGAATGGGTCGACCATTCGGTTCAAACGATCAGACCGTTCGACTTGATAACTAGACCCTTGACTGGTTCAGTCTCCAAGTTGGTTTTAAAAACCATGGTGTTATGTCATTCGAGCATGAGACTCATATGACCCAAAAATGGAACTGTTTTGGCCACCGGTTTTCGGGTCAACGGTTCGGCCGTCCGATTCGAACGAATGGCCCGTTCTGACAACAAAAATTAAAAAAAAATGGCAAAAAACCATTGAACAAGTCAACGGGTTGACAGTTCAACCACTTAGGTCAATGGGTTGTTGACCGATTCAACGGTTTTTGGCCAAGGACTGGGATTGGGGTAAAATTGAACTGGTTGCTTGAACGGTTCCTAATTAAAAAATAAATAAATAAATAAATAAAACGGACGACCCATTCTGACAACAAAAATTACAGGCAAAAAATTGAGTGTGTGAGGTCCATTAAGCAATACCATGCGTGTTATGTCATTCGAGCATGTGACTTATACGACCTGAAAGTGAAATCATTCTGGTCATCGGTTTTTGGGTCAACGGTTCGACTATTTGGTTCAAACGGATGGCCCATTCTGACAATAAAAATTAAAAAAAATAAAAAAAATGACCAAAACCATTGAATGGGTCAATGGTTCACCACCCGAGTCAATGGGTTGTTGACTGATTCAATGATTTTTGGCCAATGACCGAGATTAGGATAAAATAGAACCGGTTGCCTGGATGGTTCCCAATTAAAAAATAAAAAATGGCCAAAAACCATTTTATAGGTCAACGGATTGATGGTTTGACCATTCGGGTCAATGAATCATTGACCGATTCAACAATTTTTGGCTAAAGACCAAGTCAACGAATCGACGATTCTATTCTATGCCTTGTTTATCAACGAATCAACAGGTCAACAATTCCATTCTAGCCCCTGCGAAGCAGGGCCCCTCCCCTAGTTTAGATTAAAGGGCCGAGTAAATTAACAGCTAAATAAGAGAGGAAAGATTATAGTTTAATTTGAAGAAACCCTAGGGGTGGTATATTTAACACGCCCAAAATTAATATTGGCCAATTGGTTATCCTAATTCCTAAACTCCACATCGCCATTGTTGTTGCTTGAATTGGTTTTTTTTTTGGTATGTAATGACTCAAGCTTTGGAAATTTTCACACTCCCCTACTTCACAAATTTTTATTTGATCGTATAGTTGGAAATTACAAATGAAGAATCTAATATAATACAGAGGGGTGTACCATAAAAACTTTTGAGGTGGGGTTAAAGTAATGATTTCTCCAGCTTTTTTAAAACTATTATAAAGGCTTTCTTTACAAACAATAAGATCCTCATCTCAAGAGCTATAAATGAAATGCATTCCCTCAAATATCCAAAATGGATCTACTATAAAAATGAAAAGATTTGGAGAAGTTTTCATTTTACCCCCAATTCACAAATTTTTATTTGTTTTCTAATAAAACAAATGGCCACTTCAGTTTACCTTCTTGTATCGTGTCAAATTTATCCGGTTGTGACTGTTTTCAATTATAAAAATAGAGAAAAATTTGTGAGGTAGGGGAATCTCAATAACTTACAAATTTCAAATTCAATTGAGTCAATCCATGCATAATTTCAGAATTCTAATAGGATTCAGTGCAGTAGTGCTGATATTATCTCATCCTTTGTACCAAAAAAGAAGAAAAGCCAATCGGGCTATCTTAAATAGGACCACTAGATTTAATATATCAAGGTCTCATATCCGATGGGCTGCCCATGAGACATGAACAGGTCTATCTAAGATATTCGAATTCTTATACAATATTCAAAAGAACTGTAAAAATTCAAACCAATCAAATAGGATTGAATATCCAATTGAGTTTGATTTGAGTACTTCAACTTTCCTTATTTATTTTTCGGTAGGTTATTTATCTGGGTAAATGTAATTATTTGGGTAAGTGTATTTACCTACGTTTTTTAATTTTTCATGTAAATAAGGTAATGACAATTTTAACCATAAAAAATCCATTATTAAAAGGGGCATTTTTGTCCCATTCAAATGTTGGCAACTTCTCCCTAGGTGGGAAAGTTATTTACTCACTTAAGGGTAAGTGATACAAAAAAAAAAAAAAAACTTTCCCTAATCCTTACATAAATCTGAAAAAAGAACCAAAATCCCATTAACCAACTTTCTCCCTCTCAAAATCTTAAAAAAAAGAACACTCCCTTAGAAATAAGTATCTCTATTATCATGTTCTAACACCCATCAAGAGGGCTTGGTTTGCAAAATGGGGGAATTTATTAAAGGCCCATGAAATTCTCTTATTGTCCTGCCATCAAAGATGTAAAAATATCCTCTATGGTTTCTCTTCACCCCTTCTATTAATTCCATGGTTGCAATTGTTATGTTGCTTATATGAATTTTTGGAAGATAATGCAGATACATTGGAATTCAAGCAAAACATAATGATCTATTGTTAACCAAGCATCAAATATCAATGTTTATTTTTATGATTAGCATAGATCATAATACCAAATCTCTTCTTACGAATTAATATCTGTCAAGGAATTTGTTGATGGGGTCTTTATAAGTAAACCAAATCTGATGATGTGTTTACGGAAATTGTCGCAACATAACTCAAATGTGAATGAATAAGTGATAAAGCAATATATTATAAATATTGTTAGTCTTTAATAATAATTATTTTTTATGAAATGTAAAGGCACACATTGTATAATATAAATAAATGAAGTTAAATAGACTGCTGCCAAACATTTTTAAAGTGATTGATTAAAATTTTGATTTAAGTGTAGTAAATATATAAAATGCACCTTTTAATTGGACTCCTTTCAAGCAAGGTTTTTAAAATCGATTCGGACAACGAACTGATCTGGGTTCTGGTTCTCGGGTCATTTCGACAAAAAAAATTAAAATCAGTCAAACCCTTGAATGGTTCAACCACCCAAATCAGCGATTTACTGATCAAATCAACATTTTTTTTGGGAGAAGGGGAATGATTCTGGAGTAAACGGAATCGATCACTTGACCGATTTCTGGTTTCTGGTTTCCGATCTGACCGTCCGGTCCGGTTTTGAAAACCATGCTTTCAAATATTATTAACAAGTAATGAAATAATTTATATGCACCGGAACGTATCACCCACTGATTTCAATAGGAAGTGGTCATTCCCAAGCCTGAAAAAAAATGGCTTGGGCTATAGTTTTGTGTCTACTGGTCAGGGTCCAAGCCTGACCAGAGAATTTTATAAGGTGTTTTCTCACCAATATAAAATCACCGACAAAAGACCAAAAGTTTCCATGCTTTAAAAGAATTATGATATGGTGTTAGGAACCACCACAGACAAAGTGCGGCTTATACGGATTGGCCAGCTTTTCTATGGGTCCTACATTATCTGCAGCAGCAGCTGTACGTAGCAAGTGTTTAAAACTCAAGCCGAGGCTGACTTAACCCTTAAGCCAGGCTGTCCGGTCATTAAACAAAAGTCGTCCTCGTCTCCTTGGCTCCCTGCTATTTATTAAGACGCACAGCTTCTTCCCTCGTAAGTCACGAAGTCATAGCTTCTTGGATACCTTGAAGGTTGCAGGTCCAACTCCAGAGTCCAGATCAGTGGCTAGGCATGGCGACAAGTCTGATGAATGGAGAGGGGCGTTGGCTTTCCCTGGTTCATGTGCTTACACTACTTTGTTTACTGGTAGCCACCGGCGTCGTTGCTCATAAGCAGCAGCAGCAGCAGCGGAAGCAACTCTACTCCCTCGACAAGTTCTACGGAACGTCGTTACTAGCGTCAAGTCGGTATTATTCCACCCAGCTGGCTTCCAAGGCTGTATTATTTCCCCAAAGGCGTTGGCGCCCACCGCCCCCCACACCGCTGCGAGATCCGGCTCCCCATTATAAGCCGCCATCCCTTTCTCCTCCCTCATCACCTCCGCCTCCACATAAGTTCAAGTCCCCACCTCCTCCCTACAAGCCCCGTCAGCCTCCGCCTGGGCCTCGCCACTAATACTACACGGTACACACAAAGTTCATTACGTAACCCGTGCAGGGTTTGGACTTAATTTGGAATTTGGACGACAGCCGGATGCAGCTGAGCCTGAACGTGTCTTTTATTTCATTTTTGGGCTTTTAGTTTTCTATTGTCCCTTTCCTTTTCAATGCTACATATGTATTAGGAACATACAACTTTAATTCACCTTATCACTTTCCAACTTGCCAGTTGCCACTCTTGACCGCCTCAAGTTAGGTGATGTTTGGTATGACTTCCGCTTTGTTGAAAAATGTATGTATTTGATTTATCTTTAATAGTTTTACTTTACTCCTTGAGACTACTACTTTTAGAATCAGTGTAAAACGTTATTAAGTAATTGTTTTGTTTTTATAAAATATGATGCAATAAACATAAAATTTTACATACATCCATCATTATTATACATTCTTTCTACATAAAATTGAACCTAGATAAATGTTTAATCATTCTTTATTTATACCAATTCAAAACTCAGTCTCAACAAAATAAAACTATGAACGCTTTTGAATTAAATAATGAAACTATTCGTTTAGATCTTTTATTTTGCCACAACATATTAACGAGTGATAGGCAGATTTTACAAACGGCCTTCAGTTAATTTGTCCCCAAAACCCTACTTGATTTTTTTAAATCCCCAAAACCCTACCTTTTTCTCTTTTTTTTTTTTCTATTCCTTCTCTTCTCCATTAACTAGCATGATTAGATTCTAACCAATTCCGTCCTCTCATTGGAATACTTTAAGGGGGCATTCTTTTTTGGGATTTTGAGAGGGGGGAAAGTTGGTTGATGGGATTTTGGTTCCCACTAACCAAGAATCTCATGTTCAATTTTCAGATTAATGTGGGGACTAGGGAAAGTTTATTTTCCTGTGTATCACTTACCCACTAGGAGGAAAGTTGCTAACACTTGAATGGGACAAAAATACCCCTTTTAATAATTGATTTTTATGACTAAAATAGTTATTACCTTATTTACCTAATAAATAAAAGAACATGGTTAATTGGGTAAGTGTTTCACAAGAAAAACTTATCCAGGTACATTTACCCGGATAAATAACTTACCAAAAAGCAATGTTTTTGAACCGCCGTTGACCCGAACAGTCGGACCGTTCGACCCAGAAATTGTTCAAGCAACCAGTTCCATTTCACCCCTACCCCACTCTTGGATCAAAAACCGTTGACTTGCTCATAAAACCGCTGACCTGGGCAGTCAAACTGTCGATTCGTTTGACCCAGACAATGGTTCGTGGTTTGAGAAATTGCAGATCTGAGACACGAACTCAGATCTGATATCCAAGAAGAAGAAGAAGAAGAAAAAGAAGAAGAAGAAGATCTCAAATCTAGATATGAGAAAAAATGAAAAATCAATCTCAGATCTGAGATTTGAGAACTCGTATGAGATCTAGCATCTGTGCTGTGTTACCGTCGTTGCCGTCGTCAGTGAGCGTCAAATCATTCTCCTCCTCTTCCTTCTTCTTCCCCCCTTCCCTCTTTCTTTCCTTTCTTTTCTTTCTCTTGTTTTCTTTTTTTTTTCCTTTCTCCTTTCTTTCTTTCCTTCTTCTCTTCTTTCTTAGCCGACAAAATACTCTTCTCCACTCTTTCAGTCCTCCTTTTTCTGTTTCTCATGACTCATATACTATTTGTCCTTTTCTAATATAAACCGTCCAAACCATTCGACCCAGACGGTCGAACCGCTGACCCGAAAACCGGTAGCTAAAACGATTCCGTTTTCGGGTCAGTTTTTAAAACCTTGCCGAAAAGCGAACTAGGCCTAAATCAGAAATGCGTGAGGGTGAACAAATTAACCACAGTCGCATAAAGTTTCTCTTCCTCTTCTCGTATCGTTGTCTTCTCTCATCAAAAGTTTGGCATCGTGACCAGCTTCTCTTATCACCCTTTGCATGCATGCATCGAATACTTGAATTCAACCAGTTTGCCTGAGAGGCTGAGACCTGCCGGTATTGTGGCGTCTGAGACAACAACACCCATTGCAGCAAGGGTATTGTCAGTTTATGTCTTTATTACCTTAGAATTCGAATTTTAATCATGAATTAATTAACTGGAAAATCGGAACTGTTGGGTTTGATATTGGACATTGCAGCTTTTTAGATTCTTATTAGATCTCAGGATTAAGAAATACAAATCCCGCTCCTCCCTTGGTGCAGAGTTTTTGCTTTTTTGTTTTCTATTATATGCTGTGTTTGATGAACGTTTTTGTAATATTATTTGACAATTAGGTGTCATTTCCATCACAAATGCCTGTATAACAATTAACTAACATTAAAACCATACCAAAAACCATCTTAAAATCTTTTCTTCCCTTACATTGATTCTTAGGATTGAAGTATTAATTTATAACAAATTTTGCATATGGAAGATTGGATAAAATTTTATTTTATTTTAGTTCTGATTAAATATAAGTGGAAATGTCGTGTTATATGTCATCATTTAAAAGGGTCCAGATCTCCTATCCACGAGAATTCTGTTCACGTTTATCGCAGTCACACATGGAGAACATCTAATCCTCTGTATAGTATTATATAGGGGGAGATGTTCCCAATTTATGGGAGGTGGTGTATTGTGGATAGGCGTGGACAGAGTTCTTGTAGGCAGTAGATCCGGAATCCATTTAAAACGATTAATGCATTTTGAAAAAACAATATGAATCACACAATATGCAGCAATTAATGCATTTTGATATGGGATTGCGGTTGAAATTTTTGCACAAATGGAGTCTACGGATCTTGGTTTAGGCCATATTCATCAAATCAAATTCATCTTTGGTGAAGTTGGTATATCCCCTCTTTTCAAAAAAAAAAAGTTGGCATATCTCCATTGGGTTGTGTTTAGATCACTTATGTTTACACGGATGCAAAACTATGGCAGTGCAAATGATTTGATTGTAAATTATGACATATTTTCCTTTCAAATTTTAGCTTATTTTGTTTGATTGCAGTGCAAATAAGGCTTCGTCTGTTTGCGATAAAAATGCCGAAGCGGGGTATTTATGTACTCCGATTCGCGTTTGCGAGCGTTTGTTTGAAACGTAAAAAAGTAATGATTATTAGAGCAAAAATGTATTTTCTGACACTTTTGTACTATAAGAAGAGAGCATTATTGTACCTATTTTTTGGATACAATTTTGTGGATAATTAACTTTTTTTATCAAAGTTAATGCATTGGAGCATAAGATAGTTGGAGCATTTAATGATGGACCCACACTTTTACCAAACTATATGATAGATTTAAGTAAATCTGTAAAACTATAAGAGGTGTTCTAATAAATGCATGACCCAAAAAAAATTTTCAACACGTGTCAACATGATCTGTGTCCACACAACATATATAGGGTGGGCCCCAGTATCATGGTGGATCCCAATCTCATAGTGGGATGTATGGGTACAGATCATGTTAGCACCATGTTGGGACAGATTTTGTTGTGAGCACATCTCATCTTATTTGAGACGTCACAGTTGATTTGGTTCAGACTTCAGTTTGTTTTTGAGAAGCAAGCCTAAGCCTACATGTATATGTTTGTGTGTGTGCACAAGCATTTATATTGAAAATATTAAATGTCTTTGTTGTTTATTTTTGAATTTTCATAGGAAAGCATCCTCCTTGACAAAGACAAACAGTCAGTACAATTTTACTATCTTAAAATTTTATTTTATTTTATTTCGTGGGAAATTTATAAAAAAAAAGGTATGATTTCAATTTCCAATGCCAATTAAATATGGTGCATAAAATTCTTTATAATATTTTTTTCTTATTTCTAATGTCATGCCCACTATGTCCAAAATCTAGTGTAAATCCCATTTTTGTGTTCAATGTTTTATTGGTTATGAACAAAATAAACCATTTATATTATTTCTCCATGTTATTAAAAATGAAACTGAATCTCTCAGAACTATATATTGCCTAAAATCTAAATAAATAAATGATTAATTAAACAAAATAAAAATTTGTATTTTGAAATTTTACAAAACTACAAATGCAAAAGAAAAATAAATCAAAAAATACAACTTAATTTTTGGTGAATTTGTCCCAAACAATAATGAAAATCAGTTGACCGTTGATGGATGTCTGAAAATCCATTTTGAATGGTTGGATAGAAGATGAATATATAAAAAGAGGATCTAGAGGGCACAAGTTTCAGCGGGAGGAAACTTTTGTAAAGATTTCGTTTCATATTCTTTCAAATCCATGACATGAAAAGTTTGTTCGTTATAAAAAGGACATTCCATTCATATAATATGCAAGAGTGACAAAAAATAAGAGATAGAACTTAAAAAACTAAATGTCATATGATCACCAATATTTGAAAAATCACGCAAAGTTATGTTCTCTAGAAGTTTTCAATATATTTTAGTGTGTAATCTTTCATCCAATGACTGGATCAAATGGGTCAATGTTCAGCCATCTAAATCGAACGGTTTTTAATTAGGTTAATGGCTTTTTGTCAAATTCTAGGTTTTAGGAAAACCAAACCCAAAAATATGATCGGGTGACAGATCAAACGATTTGAACTAGTAGTATTTATGCATGGTTTGGTTCAGTGTGGTTTGGAGAAAATCTCAGACTAAACCAATAAATTACAGTTTGGGAAATTCTCAAATTAATCAAACCGTTTTGGCATGAAAACCAAACCAAACCAAACCAAAATGGTTGTGTAGTTTCTAAAACAATTTGGAGACTTTGGACCATTCTATGATTCTATTGAGATTAACTCAAATAGAAAGCCCAACTAGCACCCCTAAAAATTATAACTTAAAACTTTTATTTTATTATTTTATTATAAAATAAACAAATTTATTATATTTATAATTTTATACATTCAACTTAGACGTTTATAATTTTGCACATCATATATTTATATATTATATTATATTGTATTATATATTTATGGTTTATGGTTTGGTTCGATTTATAAAAAAAAAAATCCAATAAACCAAACTGAAACCATAAATTATAACTTAAGAAATCTGAAAAAAGAACATGGGATTCTTGATCAATAGGAACCAAAATCCTATTAACCAACTTTTCCCCTCTCAAAATCTAAAAAAAAAGAACACTCCCTTAGAAATAAATATCTCTGTTATCATGTTGTAACACCCATCAAGAGGGCTTGGTTTGCAAAATGGGGCAATTTATTAAAGGCCCATGAAGTTCTCTTATTGTCCTGCCATCAAAGATGTAAAAATATCCTCTATGGTTTCTCTTCACCCCTTTTATTAATTCCATGGTTGCAATTGTTATGTTGCTTATATGAATTTTTGGAAGATAATGCAGATACATTGGAATTCAAGCAAAACATAATGATCTATTGTATTAACCAAGCATCAAATATCAATGTTTATTTTTATGATTAGCATAGATCATAATTCCAAATCTCTTCTTACGAATTAATATTTGTCAAGGAATTTGTTGATAGGGTCTTTTTAAGTAAACAAAATCTGATGATGTGTTCTATGGAAATTGTCGCAACATAACTCAAATGTGAATGAATCAGTGATAAAGCAATATATTATAAATATTGTTAAATTCTTTAACAATAATTATTCTTTATGAAATGTAAAGGCACACATTGTATAATATAAATAAATGAAGTTAAATAGACTGTTGCCAAACATTTTTAAAGTGATTGATTAAAATTTTGATTTAAGTGCAGTAAATATATAAAATGCACCTTTTAATTGGACTCCTTTCAAGCAAGGTTTTTAAAATCGATTCGGACAACGAACTGATCTGGGTTCTGGTTCTCGGGTCATTTCGACAAAAAAATTAAAATCAGTCAAATTCTTGAATGGTTCAACCACCCAGGTCAGCGATTTACTGACCAAATCAACGTTTTTTTTTTGGGGAGAGGGGGGGGAACGACTATGGGGTAAACGGAATCGATCATTTGACCGGTTTCTAGTTTCCGGTCTGACCGTCCGATCCGGTTTTAAAAACCATGCTTTCAAATATTATTAACAAGTAATGAAATAATTTATATGCACCAGAACGTATCACCCACTGATTTCAATAGGAAGTGGTCATTCCTAAGCCTGAAAAAAATGGCTTGGGCTATAGTTTTGTGTCTACTGGTCAGGGCCCAAGCCTGACCAGAGAATTTTATAAGGTGTTTTCTCACCAATATAAAATCACCGACAAAAGACCATAAGTTTCCATGCTTTAAAAGAATTATGATATGGTGTTAGGAACCACCACAGACAAAGTGCGGCTTATATGGATTGGCCAGCTTTTCTATGGGTCCTACATTACAGCAGCTGTACGTAGCAAGTGTTTAAAACTCAAGCCGAGGCTGACTTAACCCTTAAGCCAGGCTGTCCGGTCATTAAACAAAAGTCGTCCTTGGCTCCTTGGCTCCCTGCTATTTATTAAGACGCACAGCTTCTTCCCTCATAAGTCACGAAGTCATAGCTTCTTGGATACCTTGAAGGTTGCAGGTCCAGAACTCCAGAGTCCAGATCAGTGGCTAGGCATGGCGATAAGTCTGATGAATGGAGAGGGACGTTGGCTTTCCCTGGTTCATGTGCTTACACTACTTTGTTTATTGGTAGCCACCGGCGGTGTTGCTCATAAGCAGCAGCAGCAGCGGAAGAAGCACTACTCCCTCGACAAGTTCTACGGAACGTCGTTACTAGCGTCAAGTTGGTATCATTCCACCCAGCTGGCTTCCAAGACGGTATTGTTTCCCCAAAGGCGTTGGCTTCCACCGCCCCCCACACCGCTGCGAGCTCCGGCTCGCCACCCCTACTATTACAAGTCGCCTCCACCCCCTTCTCCTCCCTCATCACCTCCGCCTCAACATAAGTTCAAGTCCCCACCTCCTCCCTACAAGCCCCGGCAGCCTCCGCCTGGACCTCGCCACTAATACTACACAGTACACACAAAGTTCAGTACGTAATCCGTGCAGGGTTTGGACTTAATTTGGAATTTGGATGACAGCCGGATGCAGCTGAGCCTGAACGTGTCTTTTATATCTTTTTTGGGCTTTTAGTTTTCTATTGTCCCTTTCCTTTTCAACTTTAATTCACCTTTATCACTTTCCAACTTGCCAGTTGCCACTCTTGACCGCCTCAATTTAGGTGATGTTTGGTATGGCTTCGGCTTTGTTGAAAAATGTTTGTATTTGATTTACCTTTAATAGCTTTACTTTACTCCTTGAGACTACTACTTTTAAAATCAGTGTAAAAGTTATCAATGTATAAGTAATTGTTTTATTTTTTAAATCATTATTATACATTCTTTCTAAAACTGGATAAAATTGAACCTACATAAATATTTACATCTTTCTTCATTTATACCAATTCTAAACTCAGTCTGAACAAAATAAAACTAAGAACGCCTTTGAATTAAATAATGAAATTATTGGTCTAGATCTTATTAGATCTCAGGATTAAGAAATACAAAATCCCGCTCCTCCCTTGGTGCAGAGTTTTTGCTTTTTTGTTTTCTATTATATGCTATGTTTGATGAACGTTTTTGTAATATTATTTGACAATTAAGTGTCATTTCCATCGATTGACTTGCACATAAACAGAATTACTAAATAGCATTTGAGAATAAATGCCTGTATAACGATTAACTAACACCCAAATCATACCAAACACCCATCTTAAAATCTTTTCTTCCCTTGAATTGATTCTTAGGATTGAAGTATTAATTTACACACAAATTTTGCATAGGGAAGATTGGATAAAATTTTATTTTATTTTAGTTCTGACTAAATATAAGCGGAAATATCGTGTCATATGTCATCATTTAAAAGAGTCTAGATCTCTTACCCACAAGAACTATATTCACGTTTATCGCACCACACATGGAGGAACATCTCATCCTTTGCATTGTATTATATAGGGGGAGATGTTCCCAATTCATGGGGGGTGGTGTACTGTGGGCAGGAGATCTGGAGTCCATTTAAAATGATTAAAATCTCTCAGATCGTCTTAACATATATCTATCAGTGACTTTGAAAAAACAATATGAATTGCACAATATGCAGCAATTAATGCATTTTGATATGGGATTGCAGTTGAACTTTTTGCACAAATGGACTCTACGGATCTTGGTTTAGGCCATATTCATCAAATCAAATTCATCTTTGGTGAAGTTGGTATATCCCCTCTTTTCAAAAAAAAAGTTGGCATATCACAATTGGGTTGTGTTTAGATCACTTATGTTGTGTTTGGTTGCAATATGTAAATAAAATTACACGAATGCAAAACTATGGCAGTGCAAATGATTTGATTGTAAATTATGACCTATTTATCTTTCAAATTTTAGCTTATTTTGTTTGATTGAAGTGCTAATAAGGCTTCGTTTGTTTGCGATACAAACTCCAAAGTAAGGTATTTATGTACTCTGGTTTGTGTTTGTGAGCGTTTGTTTGAAACGTAAAAAAGTAATGATTATTATAGCAAAAATGTATTTTCTGACACTTTTGTACTCTAAGAAGAGAGCATTACTGTACCTATTTTTTTGATACAATTTTGTGTTCTTTTGATGATAATTAACTTTTTTACCAAAGTTAATGCATTGGAGCATAAGATAATTGAAGCATTTAATGATGGGCCCACACTTTTGCACTGATTTCAAGCAAACAATGTGAATGCAAAAAAAGTTTAAAATGCGAACCATGTTTGCATTCATGAACCAAAAAAATAGGTAAGTATGTAGTGTACATATTTGTGTTTGCATTGCAACCAAACACAACCTAAAGTAAATTAAGACATGAAGCATAATAAAATAAAACCTAAAACAAAATTCAGCAAAAAAATTACAGTTTTTCATTTGTATTAATACAAATAAAATTGCACTTCAACCAAACATAGCCTTAGCTACAGATTGGATTTCAATTCTTTCCTGTTCCACAAAGTAGATATGAACACCCTATAGTTATTTGCGATTTTAGATACAATATCCGAAGATTAAAGGGAAAATTCTGGATTAGTACCCTGTACTTTGGGCATACTGCCACTTTGGTCCCCGAACTTTAAAACATAACAATTCAATACCCGAACTTTCAAAATATGCCAATCTAGTACATGTCGTTAACCAATCCATTAACCAGTTGTTAAGTGGCATTTGAAAAGACACAAATACCTTTCGAGTTTCATCTAATTCTCTTTACCAACCATCCAAACATTGACAAAAAATGAACAATCCCAAATCCTTGCCTCTTCTATTGAAGAAAGTTGAGTCACCAAAATGTCCACTGAGATGTAACCCCAACTTTCTTGAAAGAAGAGGCAAGGATTAGGGACTTCATTTTTTATCAACGTTTGGATGGTTAATAAAGAAAATTATATGACACTCGAAGGGCATTTGTGTCTTTTCAAATGCCACTTAACGGCTGGTTAACGGCAGGTACTAAATTAGCATGTTTTGAAAGTTTGGGTACTAAATTGTCGCTTTTTAAAGTACGGGGACCAAAGTGCACTAGGCCCAAAGTATAGTATACTAATCGGGAATTTTCCCAAGATTATATATATATATATATAATTTTTCCAAATTTCCTCTAAGCTAACGACTGATTTTAGGAAGTTAGAGCATGAACCTCTCAAAATTTGAAAAAAAAAATCTTGCTCAGCCCATCCTCATGATTTAGGTTGTTTTTTGGTATTTTTGATATTTCTACTTGAAATGTTTTGATTTGATAGATACAAATTGATTAGAGATATGATATTAGTTGTTGCATATGCATAAGAGGGTCATCAACATTCAAAGCACAATTTGCATAACAAATATATGTCAAAAAGCTTGGTGAGAAGCATCAGACATGTACAAAAGTTAACCTTCTTGCCAAAAACCAATTGAAAACAAATGAGGATGAAGGATAGGTGACACAATATAGTAAGCACTTTCAATAAGCACTTGATAAATACTTTGACAACTATCAAAAGTGTTTTTTAATCTTTTCAATGGTAGATTGGGGGTATTTTAAGGGAAGGTGTCAAAAAAATTTCTAAGTGCTCATTGAATGTGCTTACAGCATTGTGCCTACCTAATCCAAATCGACCCACAAGCATACCAGAGTTTCACACACATAATGCATGTTGTTTCTAACTCATTCAGATTTCAAACTCTTTAAAAACCACAATAATTGCATAAACATTCATGCCCACCTCTCAACTCTCATTGTCCTTTTAAAGCTTAGTTTCAATCTGATTGTATCGCATTGTTCAAAACATTAACTGTTTTCTAACCAAACATTTTTTAGGCCAACTCTAATGCTTGCTAACTATTAGGATAATGAAGCCAAAGCGATTAGAAAGCATGTACACCGAAAATATTTTTTTTCAATTCTTGCAATCACGAGTCGAACTTTGTTAGGCTCAAGCTTGGCTCAATTAATAAACGAGCCTATAAATTAGGCTTGAAACCGAGTTGAGCTGAGCTGAAATAGCTCATGAAGAGCTCGGCTCGTGGTTACCCCTACTCTAAGAGTGTGCAACTTTATTAATCTAGTCAAAATTGCCAATGATTAGTTTTTTATAATTTTAAAATAAAAGAAAATAGGAAAGATGCAAAAAAATGGGGAAAATAGATAAATAACATCTCTCAAAGGAGAGACATGCTGACATGGACCGTCCAATTTTATTTTATATATATATATAGATAGATAGATAGAGAGAGAGAGAGAGAGAGAGAGAGAGGGGGAGATTTTCTAATTTATCATATTTATTAGAAATCATGTTAATCCATTTGTGGTAATTTCTTTGATAATTTTTGGTATTTATGAAAAACTTGTTGGTACTTTATTTTTGGTTATTTTCTTGGCTAATTTCTGTTCATTTAAATACAATTATAGTTTAAAATTTAATTATATTACTTACAATTTCAAAAATAATTTAAATAATATTTAAAATGAAATTTAAATTATAACTTACATTAATTAAAATTTTAAAGAACTATTAATTAATTAATAAAAATATTTATGTTTTTAATAAATACAATATTTTAATAAACACTGTTAATTAATAAATACTATAACTAATAATTCTACAATTATTAAAAGTACTATAACTATTAAAAATATTGTTAATACTGTTAATAATTAAAAATATTGTGATTATTATTAATATTGTAAATTTTAAAATACAGTAATTATTATTACTATCCCTCCATCCCTCCCTCCCTCTCTCTTAAGTACCTTTTTTTAATGTAATAATAACATGCATTAAAATAAGAGGCATTGGAAAACCCAAAGGTATCTCTCTCTAATAGTGTGCAAATGTATTAATCTAATCAAGATAAGCAATGATTACATTTTTGTATTTTTTAAACAAAAAAAAAGGAAAAATGCAAAAAAAAATGAGAAAATAGATAAATAGCTTCTCTCAAAGGAGAGACTTGCTAACATGGACCGTCCAATTTTATTATATATACTAGCAGGGACTTGTGCGATGCACAGGCTTTGTTAAAACAATTTCAGGCAATAGAGTTACGGGTGCAAGTTGGGTGTGCCCAATTCAAGCTAACCCAATTCAATCAAAGCTTTTGCATATGTTGGGTTTGAGTTTTTGAAGTTTGCCCAACATTTTATGAATATATATATATATATATATGCCCAAGCCCAAGCTTTAACCTGAGTAGGGATGGCAACAAAGTGGGTTTGGGGAGGGTTTTGTAAATTCCAAACTCTACCCGCCTAGTGGGTTGGATTTTGAGAATCCAAACTCTCATTGGACATAAAAATGCAAAACCCTCCCCGTATTCAAGGGTAGGGGTGGGTTGGGTTTAACCCCCATCTAATTTCCTATTATTTCTTGTTATATAAAAGCAATAAATAAGTTAATAACATAAATAAACAACAAAATTTCCAATTATTTGATTAAGATGTAAAAGAATACATAAACTATCAATTATCCTTTACATCTAATTCAAAATATTATTAAGTTCAACACTTGGTACATAAAGTTTATATACTTTCCAATAATATGCAGGTTGAGGGGCCGGTCAGGTTTAGCCAAATACCGTACCCTACCTGTAACACACAAGTTGTAGAATCCCAAAACCCATTATTCAAACAAAAAAAGACCCGCCTCGTTGAGGTGGGTACGGGTGGATACCTACTGGGTAGGGTAGAAATTGTCATCCCTAAGCTCGAGATGCTTAGTTAAGGTTGAGTAGGGCCTAGGTTGGTAAAGTCAGACTTAACCTTAAATTGGACCAAGCTTGAGCTTGAGGTTTGAGACTTAGGATTAGATTAACCCTCAAGCCGACCCAACCCACTCAAGTTGCACCTAGTAAGGACCCATGCAATGCACAGGTTTTGTTAAGCGAAAGCTAAAAAATAAAAGCACATAAGAGTAAACAACTGTTTTATATTTTAACCTTTTAAGTAACTAATAATTAGTTATATTTTATATACTACTTTTAACATTTCTTGCAATACAAAAAATAACAATAATTAATTTCATCTAGGTTGGTCATCAAACCGATGAAAATCAACCAAAACCAAACCGGTTTTCTAGTATTTTTGGTGGGTTTCGGTTCAACAATTTCCCAACCTAACCAGGTCCAGTCATTTTTTTTGGCCATTTGTAAATCGACAAAAACCAAACTGACCTAACTATATATATATATATATATATATATATACTTTTTAATATGGAAAGCTGAGAATTCTCAATTCCCTTAGTCTAAAATATTTTCTATTATAAATTTAAAAATTGTAATTCATTTTTTAACTATACCATTGCAATTTTTAAATTTAATTTTTTAAGTTTAAATCTTTTGAACCAACCAACGAAACCGAAATTTGACCAAAACCAAAATAACCCAAGTTGGCTAGTTTTCACTAATGGTTGGCTGGTTCCGGATGACCAACTCCCCAACCCAGTCAGGTCAATTTGGTTGGCCAGACAACCTACAATTGAACATAACTAACCGGTGAACACTCCTAATTGTAGCTAAACTAATAGTTTAATCTCTAATAAATAATAATAGTTTAGTCTCCAATAATTATTGAAACTTTTCTACTAAATAAAAAAACAAAAATAGATTTATACATAATTATTAAAAATATATTTATCACAAAAATACAATAAATATAAATTTTAGTATATATAAATATATAATAAATATAGATTAAGATTTTAAATTTATTATTAATAAATATCAATTTTCTAAAAATTATTTTCTAGAATTATTAATTGGTACAAGTGAAATAATGTTTTTATTATTAGTACATTAATAATTTCAATTATTACTATATTTTTTAATATGTATTAAAAACATTTTTGAAAGTTATTACCAATTTTTGTTATTTTAAAGCTGAAATACCTCTAAATTATTTAATCTATTTTTCATTATTTCAATAATATTTAAAATTTTTAAATTATTAATATTTTATATTCTTATTATCAAATATTATTAAATCTATTATAATTATTTTTTTGTGTTTTTTATACAATTTTAAGGTTATTACATAAATTCTTTATTTAATCTATTTTATTTATTTTTAAATAATAATTCAAATATGATTTAGTTATTAATTTTTTAATATTTAAAGTATTAAAAATTAGTTATTTACAATATTACTTATCTATTTAAATAATATCATGATCTAGTTATTTCAATATTACTTATTGAATTTCATAGTCCATAAAATTATAAGTTATACTATTATTACATAATTTTGTTATTAGTTTTGTAAAATACAAAATTATTATTAATTCAAATATTATGAAATCTATTATAACGATTTTCTACTTTTAATAAAGTTTTTTAAGTTCATTACATAATCTCATTATTTTAACTACTTAAAATTTAGTTATCTTAAATATTTCATTATTTAAATATTTAGTTTTTTAATTATTTAAATAAAATGTAAAATTTTTAAAATTTTTAATTATTATAAATTTATTACATAATATTTAGTTTTTGAAAATTTTAAAAAATATTTTTATTTTAAATTTTCATTATTTGAATAATATTTAATTTGAATAATTCATAAAATTATTATTAGTACATAATTTCATTATGAATTTCATAGAAGTATAAAATTATTAGTAATATATATATTATTAATTCTATGATAATTTTTGTGTTTTTAATAAATATTTTAATATATTACGTAATTTCATTATAATATTTAAATAATTCTTAAATTTTTTAGTTTAAACTTTCTTTTGATAGATATAGATGAAAAGTGGGGGGGAGGATAAATAGGAATTAGAGATAATTTAGGAGATAAAGAGGAATTATAGATAATTTAGGAGAAAGTGGGGGATAATGGTGCTACTTGGCTATATTATATTAGATTTTATTAGAAAGAGATTTTAGAAAGTAACATCCAAAGGGATAAACATAGGGGAAAGAGGGGTGGGCCAGGCATGATGAGGTGTCATTATGAGAGAGGGAGGAGGGAGTTATGAGGTGACTTCATGAGGGAGTAAGGAAGGCTAAAATGAGAGGGGCTAAGAGTTCTCCATTGGGGTAATGGAGAAAGCTCAGGCCATGACATAGTATTATTCTATTTTAGTATATATACTAGTGGGGAACCATGCGATGCCCAGGCTTTGTTAAAAGAATTTGAGGCAAAAGGAGATTGGGGTGCAACTTGTGTGGACCCAACTTGAGCCTGATCTGGCTCGATCAAAGTTTTTTTCACAAGTTGGGTTTGAGTTTTTGAACTTTAAACAGGGCTTGGGCCAAAAAAACTCAAGCCTAACCTAAACCTAGGTTGGATCTGGATTGAGGTATCAAGTAGCCCAACCCAACCCATCTCAATTTGAGCCTGCCCAACATTTTATGACATACATATCTACATATTATTAATATATTCCACCTGAAAATTGGGATACAAATCTAAAAACACCCAAGCCCAAGTCAAGATGTTGGGTTAATCTCATGTTGGACCCAAGTTGGTAAGGGGAAAATTAATGGTACTTTTCAATAATTAATGATAATTTACTAATAAATAACAATAATAGAATAACAATATATAAATAATTTACTAACCAAGGCCCAAGTTTACCAGACCAAGCTTAAATTCGAATTTTCCAACTCAAGCCCAACCCAAACTTAACCCAACATCTTGGGTTAGGCTTGGGATTGGGCGTGTTGAGTTTTGTAGCCTAATTTCCAAGCAAAATATGTTGATAATATGTAGATATGCATATCATAAAATGTCAGGCGAGCTCAAATTGCGTTAGGTCAAGCTTAGGCTACCCAAGCCTAACATGAGTTTAAATTAGATTTGAATTTTTTGGCATAGTGCGACTCCAAGTTTGAAAACTCAAGGCCAACTTGTGCAAAAGCTTTGGCTAAGTTGGGTTAGACTTAAGTTAGGCCCACCCAAGTTACACAGTTACCTCCCTTGGCCTCAAATTCTTTTGACAAAGCCCATGCAAAAGATAGGTCCCTGCTAGTTTACTAATAATTTTGTGTTGATTTTTACTATTTCGTGGACATGGTAATTTTCATATTTTGTGGAATTTACTAATAATATAATTTTGTGCTATTTTTTACAATTTCGTGGGTATTTATATTCTTCATGATAATTTTTGCTAATTAATGGTAATTTATCATCATTTGTGGTAATTTATGAAGATTTTGGAAATTTAACACATGCTTTGAAAATTACTAGTATTTTTTGCTAAATTATACACATTTAAGGTAATTTTTGTTTATTTATTTAGCTAAAATTGTTGTAATTTATTTTCTAATTTGTAATAAGTTCTCTATTTATGTCACTAATAGATAAATTTAAAGGAAAATTCCTGATTAGTACCCTATACTTTGGATCTAGTGTTACTTTGGTCCCCAAACTTTTATTAATCATCCGTTAAGTGACACTTTAAAATGACACAAATGCCCGTCGAGTGTCAGCTAATTTTCTTTATCAACTATCCAAACATTGACAAAAAAATCAATAGTCCCAAATCCTTGCTTCTTCCTAGGGGTGAGCATAATTCGGTTAAAACCGAATAACTGAACTGAAAATTTCAGTTTTGGTTTTTTCGGTTCGGTTTTTGCGGTTTTTGGTTAAATCGGTTCAGCTATTTCGGTTTTTAGAATTAGAATTTTGGTTAATCGAATTAACCAAACTTTTTATTATTATATATAATATATAATATATTATATATTTATATATTAATATATAATATACTGAAATTTGATTTATTTTATAATATATATAATAAAGTATATATTATTAAAATTCGGTTTTAACCAAAATAATCAAAAACTGAACCAAAAATTTTGGTTTTTATTTTTTTAGTTTGGTTTTTAAAATTTCGGTTTATTCGGTTCGGTTTTTAACTGAATGCTCACCCCTACTTCTTCCATTCAAGAAAGTTGGGGTTACGCTTGAGTGGGCATTTTGGTGACCCCAACTTTCTTGAATATAAGAGGCAAGGATTTGGGACTGTTAATTTTTTGTCAATGTTTAGATGATTGATAAAGAAAATTAAATGACACTCAAAGGGCATTTGTGTCCTTTTCAAATGTCACTTAATGGCAGATTAATTACTGATTAATGGCGGGTACTACATTGTCACGTTTTGAAAGTTCAGGTACTGAATTGTCGCATTTTAAAGTTCAGGGACCAAATTGGCACTAGGCACAAAGTACAGAGTACTAATCGGGAATTTTTCCTAAATTTAACTAACAACAATTTTTTTAAATAACAATAATTTAAAATAAATATATAACATTTTCAAAAACATAAGTTTAAGTGAAGCAAAAGTCAAACACTAAGAGCACGAATTCATCAACTAACATAATTAACACCAATAATTTTAATTTATAGTTATTAATTTATTACAACGATTAATAATTTTAATGTAGTTTTTATAATTTATCTGGTATATTAATTTATTAGCAGTTATAATCATTAAAGTAATATATGTTGGTATATTACAACTATTAATAACAGAAATATTTCTTGTAATATTAATAATAGAAATGATTAATAAAACTATTAACGTTTTTTGGTATTTTCTAATTAATCATGAAAGTAATTAATTATTTTTTGTACATAATTAATAACACTAATTTTAACAGTTATTAATAACATTAATTTTGGTATTCTAACAGTAATATCTTTTGGTAACTTTTAGTTAATCAAGAATATAAATAATAGATTTCTAATTGAAATTTGGGACTTTTTTAACTAATTTCGAAAATAATTAATTAATTTTGGTATAAGTTATTTATTAATAAAATGAAAATTATTAATTATTAAAAAATAATATATGTTGGTATTTTTAGCTATTCATGAAAATTATATGATAATATTTATAACTAAAAATTAGCAAAAACAGTAAATTAACTAAAAATTACCTAAAAACAGTATATTCCAAAAATTATTTCTTAGTTTTTACCTAAAAATTATTTTTAGTCAAAATTAAAATGTTATTAGTAAAAATTAAAATATCAGTTAATTTGTACCCAAAATAATTATTGGTAAGTTTTCATTAATTATTTTTTAGTTAGAAATTACCCAAAATAGTAAATTACCAAAAAATATCTATCTTTTTAATTAAATTTTTAGTTAAAAATACAGAAAATTATCAAAAAATAAATAAATTATCCAAAATTACATAATGGGTCAGAACTGTTAATGGTAAACCAATACCCGATCCATCAAACACGTCACTTTAGTTAAATGCATCGTGTGGTGGATAATCCAACCCACTTAACTTGTCTCCTTCACCCGTTTCCATCTATAGTGTCGCTGAGCATAGCAAGTGCATTAGGTGTTTAAACTTTAAACAATCGTTCTATAGAGATTTAGTTCTTAATACTCTTTTAAAATGAGAAAACAGAACCACGGATGCCATTATATATTAAAAAAAAATGTTGAGAAAACATAGGGGCAGAGTCCCTGTTTTCACATGTAAAAGCCCCTGTTTGAATGTGTGAAAACATAGGTAGACATCTCCACAAGAAACTTTACCTTTTTTTTCTGAATAAAGCCATTCATGACTTTAAATTGTACATATTTTGGTCGTCACCTTCTCTAGCTGAGAGCAAAAAGTTCTCTCTGAGCCATGGAGGTGGGATATCATGAGTTAATAAAATAATAACTAAGCAAAGAATAAATAATTTGAGAATAATAATGTCAATGGTAATTTGAGACCATTAGACGACTGGTATTTATAATTGAGGTGTTTACATATGAGAGGAGTTCTACAGAGGTTATGAGAATGTACAGATAAGATCAGTTACAACATGATTGGGATAATGTGATGAGGTTATCCTAACAGGATAGAAATTATCCTAAAAGGATAGGAATTATCCTAGGATGATAGCTTCTGATCTTCTTGGATGCGTGATGCATCAGGTTGTGCATCATTACCCTTAACACGCCCCCGCAAGCGAAACAACTTCGAGAAGACATGAAGCGTGGACTGAAGATGAAGAAACCGCGATTTGGAAGAGCCCTGGTCATGATGTCGTCTATTTGATCTTCTGATGAGATGAACTTGTCCAGTAGTTTTTGTTTAAGAATTAGATCCCATAGAAAATGAAAATCAACTTCCACATGTTTTGTGCGTGCTTGGAACACCGGGTGAGCAGCTAAGTGTGTGGCCCCCACATTGTCGCACCAAGCAACTAGACGAGTTGTGGACGGGAAACCCAGATCAACGAGGAGTGACTGAATCCACATTAATTCTGTCATCGAATTCGCAAGGGCTCAAAATTCTGCTTCTATGCTGGAACAAGCTACTGTTGCTTGTTTCTTTTCACTCCATGCAATGAGCTTGTTCCTAAGTACACACAATATCCCCTAGTGGATTTATGATCATCAGGGCATCCGAGCCAATCAGCATCACTTGACGCATGCAGCTAAGAGAGATCGACTTAGTGAAATGAAGACCCACATCCAACGTGCCCTTTAGATAACGAAGAATCCATTTGACGGCGACCCAATGAGCATCTGTGGGGGCATGGAGAAACTTGCAAACCTTATTGACAAAATATGCTATACCCGGACTAGTGATTGTAATGTACTGGAGAGCACCAACGATGCTTCTGTAATCTGATGGATCCAGTAGAGCTACACCTTGGAAAGATGACAATTTGTAGGAGGAAGCCATGGGCGAAGAAATGGGTTTTGCATCAGCAAGTTTACTTTGCCAAAGTAAGTCAAGGATGTAGTGACGCTGCATCAGGACCAACCCTGTAGAAGTGGAGTAAGCTTCTATCCCCAAGAACAAGTGCAGATTACCCAAATCCTTTAGGGCAAAGGTCTCTAAGAGGGAGGAGATGAAACGAGATACAAGATGTGGGGAGGACCCTGTGATTAAGATATCATCAACATAAACCATAATGAATATGGTGACCTTACCATGCTTATAGATGAACAATGACGGGTTAGTCTAAGAGCATCGAAAATCAAGGCTAAGAAGAGTAGTACTTAGACGAGAGAACCAAGCTCTTGGAGCTTGCCATAGTCCATACAGAGCCTTGCGCAAATTGCAGACATGTGTGGGCTTTGAAGGATCTTCGAACCCCTTAGGTTGCTATACATAAATATCCTCAGTGACAAACCCATTTAAGAATGCATTGTTAATATCAAGTTGCCGAATATTCCACCCAAAAGAGAGAGCTAATGCAATGACTGTATGGATTGTGACTAGTTTAATCATAGGGCTAAAAGTGTTAGAAAAACCAAGTCCTAGTACTTGACTGAAACCTTGTGCTACCAAGCGAGCCTTGTGATGCTCAATAGTGCCATCGGATTTATGTTTGATTTTGTAAGTCCATTTGGTGTCGATTACATTCATGCTTGGATGGTAAGGAACAAGCTGCCAAGTATCATTGTCGATGAAGGCACAATATTCTTGTTGCATAGCATGTTGTCGTTAGGGACTATTGGCTGCACTGGAATATGTGGTTGGTTCGCACTGCTCCTGTGTGACATCAGCAATAAGTGTTGATGGAATAGGATACATGGTAGTGGATTTTGCAAAAGATGTCGAAGAGATCATCGATCTGGTGACCATGGTATGAGTTCGTTGTGGAGGAGGAGGCACAACAGAGGTGTTATCAAGAATCTCTTGAATCAAACTAGTTTGGCGAGGAGGCTCAAAAGCGAATGATGGGTCATCAAAGGAAGTATGATCAGCTAATAGTGGTTGTTGGATGTCGATTAATGGGGGGGAGATGTCCGCTGATGGTGGAGCTGTTGCACAAAGGTTCAGTGGACCCGTAACCGATCTTGACGTGATACCCAAATAAGAAGAGATACTATCAGTACTCAATTGGGCAACTGGAAAAAAAGTTTGCGTATCGGGAAACTGGGATTCGTCAAAGATGACATGCTGACTGATGTATTTTCGTCCACTGGCAGGGTGCAAACATCTGTAACCTTTGTGACCAGAACTATATCCCAAAAAAATACATTGTTGTAATCTATACTCAAATTTGTGGTCATTATAAGGTTGCAAAAGTAGATAGCAAGTACAACCAAATATTTTAAGAAAGATATAATCCGGGGTTCGCTGAAATAATACCTCATACGGAGAACATTCTTGAAGAGTCTGAGAGGGCAGATGATTGATCAGATATACTACCATATGTGTTGCATCAGTCTAGAGGGAAAATGAGAGAGAGGCGGAAGCTAGTAGAGATAATGTGGACTCAATGATGTGTCAGTGTTTTCATTCAACTGTACCGTTATGCTCATGAGTGCGTGGGCACACCAAATGATGATTAATACCTTCAGAGTAAAGGTATCGAGAGAGAGAGAGAGAGAGAGAGAGAGAGTACGAAATTCTCCTCTCTAGTTAGATTGAAATTTTTTATTTTCATAGACAATAAGCATTCTACATGTCGTTTAAAACTCAGAAAGGCATCCATGACTTCAGATTTTTGTGAGAGGATACAACCAAGTAAATTTCGAGAAGTCATCCACAAAAATAACATAATATCTAAAGCCTTTATTAGAAAGAATTGGGGTTGGTCCCCATACATCAGAATAAACAAGATCTGATGGATGTGTTGAAGTAAATGACGAAACTGGAAGGTGTTGTCTATGACTCTTATCCATTTGACATGACTAACAAATAATAGTACTACTATGACTCTGACAAGATAAACCAAATTGTGAAATCACTTGACTCACTACCATGAATGTAGCATGACCCAGCCATTGATGCCAGCCTGAGAAGGTTGTGCGTTCTCTAACGAAGGTAACTACTTTATTATTGACTTGAGTCCCTCCAGGAAATTGATACAGTCCATCTCTACTAGTTCCTCTGATTAAAACTCTCCCCGTATAATCCTTCACAAGAAAGAAATCACAATGAAACTCAAGATAAATATCATTGTCCTTGGTAAATTTGCTTACAGAAATCAAGTTCTTTGTGATTTGAGGAACATGATAAACTGAATTTAGAGAAAAGGTATGATTATTATGTGTCAATGATGATGACCTGAAACGTAAAATTCTCAAACATGATCCATTACCAATAGTAACTTGATCCTGACCCATGTAATCAGATCGACTCTGCAAGTTATCTACGTCCGGAGTGAGATGATGACTGGTACCTGAATCTGGATACCATGTGGGATCAAGTTCATTCCCAAGACTTGTATGATATGCAACTAGATTTGAGGGAGTCTGTTGTTCTCCCTGATAGGATAAATCATAGCACCTCTTACAGGTAAGAGCGCCATGTCCGAGTTTGTTGCAGACCTGACATATAATTACAAGAAAATTACCTCTACCACAACCACCATTGTTGTCCCTGCTGTTGTTATACTGATTGGAATAACCCCAACGATTGCGGCCACCACCATGGCCCCTGCCATTGAAAGAACTACCACGATTTGTGGTTTTAGAATCCCAATTATTTTTATTTTTGCCTTGTGTGGCCAGATTTGCTAAAGGAGGGTTATCATTGGTAGGTTGATTATGTTGTTCCAACCAAGCCTCATGACTTAATAGCAATTCCAGTACATCATTGATAGTGTGGTGATCAAAGTCAGTCCTATTAGTAATCACAATAACTATGGACTCATATTCAGTCCCCAATCCAGAAAGAATGCAAAGTATAAGATTTTTTTTCCTATAGGTTCAGAAATTGTAGCTAGGATATCGACAATTACCTTGGCTTTCTTGACATATTCGGTTATTGACTGAGAACCCTTCTTGACGCTCTACAACTGTCATTTCAGGTGAAGCACTCTCGACCTCAATATGGTGGAGTAAGTCGCAGATAGGGCCTGCCAAACTTTGGTTGATGTGGTTAGACCGATCACCTCGATTACAACACTCTCAGTGAGCGAAGAAATAATCCATCGGAGCATAAGTTGATCCAGCTGTACCCAGTTGTCGTAGTTTGGATTTATCATTCTCTGTCCGTCAGGACCATCGGTGCGGGTTAGAGGAACTTGCATGGTTCCCTCCACAAGATTGAGCAGCTTGTAAGGCCTAAGAATTGGAATCATCTGCGCCCTCCAAGGAATATAGTTGTCGTGATTCAACTTGATGGGGAGAGAATGAGAAATATTGGGAACATTGGCTACTGATGATCCCAGAACATAACTTAGGAAGGGGTTAGAGCCGCTGTTGTTTGAGCTCCCTGCTGAATGCACGCCATTACGAGCCATTGCTCTGATACGAAGTTAAGAAAATAATAACTGAAGCAAAGAAGAAATAATTTGAGAATGATAATTTGAGACCATCATATGACTGGTATTTATAATTAAGGTGTTTACATATGAGAGGAGTTCTATAGAGGTTATGAGAATGTATAGATAAGATCAGTTACAACAGGATTGGAATAATGTGATGGGATTATCCTAAAGGGATAGGAATTATCCTTAACATCATGAAACTCATAGCATCCATCATTTATACATGCTTCATAAGCCATTGTGTGAGCTATGTTAAAAGTATACGTTGTGTATGAAAAATTACAGAACTGTAAGCCTTCAGCTAGCTTCTTAACCAAAACAAAATATCCATTATCAGACCAGCTGGGGAGAGCCGCCTCCTGAGCATTGAGTTGAGTAACTATTGCTGATGCATCGCAAAAAAACTTGTATTCTTTGGATGTTGAGGGAGCTGATGACATAGCTTAGTGCTTCGAAGTTTGCTTTCCATTTAGCTTGAACCGGCTACCACAGCTTGCATGGTGCTCCTACGGCTACAATAAAAACTCTTTCAAGATTAAGAATTACAAATCCATAGGAAACGTCAACTAGGTTGCGATGTGATCCATCAATGAAAACATAAGCTGTATCATGTGAGGTAACTGAATGCGTAAGGGGATTAGCATGCTGAGATTCTATGTGCAGAAGTTTTGATGTTCAGGTGTCAATGTTAATAGTGCAACCCGTGTAAGAAGCTTGTGGAGTTGTGGATGATGTAGTTCAAAGACAAGCTTGCATCATTCCTCCCAAATGCATAACAGAGTTATAGCCAACCTTACAAAGAATTGCTCCGGTGTGGCTTTGTCTGTTGGCAGTTGTTGTTTCCAATTAGATAGTAGTTGGATCATGGAGGTTTGTGTTATTCTAGCTGAGCTTATGCCAGCTTGTGCATGAAGCCATATTGCTTGAGCAAAGTCACACTCAAAGAAAAGATGTTTGAATGTTTCTTCCTGCTTGGTGTAGAAGGGACATGCAGTGTCTTGAGTGATACCTTTATTGAGGAGGTTAGTTTTGGTGGTAGGCATTCCCATAGGAACTTCCACATGAATAGACAGACTCTCTGTGGTGCTTGTAGTTTCCAAATATCTCGCCATAGGCGATTCAAAGTTGAGCTTGATGGAGAGAGGTTACTGAAAGCTTTATATGCAAATTTTACTGTGTAGTTTCCATTCTTTGTGTGTTTCCAGAGGATGGTATCAGTTGAGAGGGACTAATTTGAGCGGATCTACAAAATGCATGTCGCATCGTTGGCATTGAAGAGTGAGTCCACGAGGGCTCTGTTCCATGAACCATTTGCATTCATCAAATCCACTACTTTGAGTTTCTCCCTAATGTGATCAACAACCTCATCTTCTTTTGGCGTGCCCCCACCTAGCATGGGTAGCCACGGGTTGTGGAAAACGAAAATATCCTTTTCCATTTTTAAGAAGCCAGACAAACTCAGGCTTGATTTTTCTCCTCAATTTGAGGACTTGTTTCCACCAGTAGGATGCCTCTCTTGATGTCTCTACCCTCCAAATGCTTTTTTTTTTATCATAATATTTTGCTTGAATGACACGGGCCCATAGTGAGTTTTTTTTCCTTCAGGAACCTCCAAAGTTGCTTTGCAAATAATGCCTGGTTCATCTCCTGTAATTTGCGAAGATCAAGGCCACCACTCTCTTTAGGTCTCATGACCTTTTCCCATGCAACCTCTCATAGGACGGGTTTGGTTTCCATGCATCCAAATGAATTGCCTGGTAGATTTCTCAATCTCAGCAATCTGTTTGCAGGCAAGATCTATATGCCGATTTGGTACGTAGGCACCGTAGAGACTATTGATTGTACTAGGGTGACTCGTCCTGCCTATGAGAGGAGCTGAGCTTTCCAACTTGCTAGTCTAGCCTTGATTGTAGCCTCGATTTCTTGGCATGCTTCTTGTTTCTTTTTTCCTGTCCATCGTCTGGCTCCTAAGTATTTGTCTTGTAGAAGTATGTGTTTCATTCCAAGGATGTGTCTTAGGCATTGTTGATGTCGTCGAGGGGTATTGGGACTGAAGAATATACTTGATTTTTGAAAGTTCACTACTTGTCCAGACCACTCTTCAAATTCCTAGAGTATGTCGTGCAATCTTCTCAATTGGTTTGCTTCGGCTTGGCAAAATATGAAACAATCGTCTGCAAAGAGCAAGTGAAAGATTGGAGGTGCTCTTCTTGCAATCCGGGTACCATGGAGAGCCCCACTTTCCACATTGTTTTCAAGCAGTTGAGAGAGTACTTGCATGCCAATAATGAACAAATTGGGTGATATTGGATCTCCTTGTCTTAGGCCTTGATGGGGGTGAAATTTACCAAACTATCCTCCATTCAAGGCTATCGAGTAGGAAGTGGAGGAGAGACAGTTATAGATCATTCTACACTAATTTTCTGGGAAATTGATTTGCTGGAGCACAGAGGTTAGAAACTTCCATTCCATATGATCAAATGCCTTTGACATGTTGACTTTAATAGCAGCCCATCCTTTCTTACCTTTTTCTTTCTTGCGCATAAAATGTATTATTTCTCTAGCTAGCATGATGTTATCGAAGATTTGTCGACCCTTGGCAAAACCTACTTGATTTGGTGCTACTAACTTCCTCATCAATGGTTGTAGGCGGTTGGCAAGCACCTTGTAATAATTTTATAGGCCACATTACATAGGCTGATGAGCCTATAATGAACAATAGTTCTTGGCCTATGTATCTTAGGTATGAAGACAAGGGTGGTCTCATTCATTGTGCGGAGGTCAATGTTGAGTGAGAAGAAGTCTTGAATAATTTTAAGCACATTTGCCCCTACTATTTCCCAATATTTTTGATAGAAAAAGCTGGTGTAGCCATCCTTGCCTGGCACCTTGTGTGGATGCATTTGAAAAGTGGCACTTTTGACTTCTTCCAATGAGGGTGGTCGCATGATTTCCTCTCTTCTTCCCCTGTTAATTTGGGGAGATTTAGGTGCTCCAACATGGGGGTAGTATGCTCCCCTGCTCCACTAGCCCTTAAATATTCCTTTTGTAACTCTTCTACAATTTGTGTTTGTATCACAACCTCCTCACCATTTTGATGACTACAGCCAATGTATTGCATTTTTTTTTCCTTCTAAACTTAGTGGTGATGTGGAAGTATTTCATGTTTCTGTTACCTTGTAGTAACCAGGTTTCCCGAGAACGCAACCAAAAGGGTTGAAAGTGAAATCTTCCTTTTTTATGGTTTTGTGGAGGATCAGTATCAAGGAGAATTGCACTGTGATCCAAGTTTATTGCGATGAGGTGGTGGACTTTTGCTTCTAGAAAAGATTGAAGCCATTGTAGGTTGGATATTGCTCGATCCAGTCGTTCCTTTACATTTGCCACACCTTGTTGCCGGTTTGACCATGTATAGGGTGGTCCATGAAAAACCACATCAACCATGTTACAAGAATTCATGAAGTGCTGGAACACAATTGATATTTTCTTGTGTGTAGGGACCAATCCCTTGTAATCATGGATGTCAACTGGAGCATTAAAATCTCCTATGATAGCCCATGGTTGACTTGTGTTGATGCTGAGATTTTCTAGATTGTTCTAGGAGATTTCTCTTTCTTCTTTCCTCGGAGGGCCATAGAGAAGGGTTAGTAGCCAAGGTGAATCCACAGACTGCTCATCTATAAATAGACTAATGTAGTTTTTAGTGCTAAGGAGATGTTGTATAGAGAGGCTACTAACCCATGCAGCCAGAAGGCCACCACTTGCTCCAATCGATGGAACTATTTTGCAAGAGGGAAAGTGAAGTTTTTTTACTAGTTTTTTTTGGCATTGACTTCATTTAATTTTGTTTCCATCAAGAAGAGGAGGTCCGGTTGGTGGATATTGCATTTGTGCTTTAATTCAAATAATTTGTCTTTGGTGCCACAACCTCTTATATTCCAGACAAGGATTTTCATGATGAAGGAACTAGGGAAAATCAAGCAAATAGGGTAATAGTAAATTAAGCAGATGCAAATGGCACACTTTATATTATTGTGAGATAGGAAACAAGAATGAGGTTTTGTGAATTGTACTTGAAGTAGTACGTTTGTGAGGAGCTCCATTTATTGTTGAGACGTTGTTGTTTCTAACCAGCGGTCCCACCAATCATTTGCTTCAAGGTCAACCCATCCGAAATCTCCTCTAATGCAAATAAGGGTGGTAGATGGTAGGTTAGTTTCCTATGATGGACCCATTTTCATAAGTTCCTGAAGGAGAGGATAATATACATCCTCTATATTGATTGAGCTTGGCATGATCTTCTCGATGGATGTTTCATTACTTGCCTTCCTATTCTTGTTCTTTGGCCCACCACTTATGGTCTGGGCTTGTCGCTTCTTACTAGAGTTGGGTGCAACATCATTTATGGTAGGAGTAAATGAGAGTCTTTACTGAGTTGAGGGTTCTTCAGAAGAAGATTCGAGCAAGACATATGCATTAAAGGGTTGTAGAGCCGAACTTAATGTTTTTGGTAGTTGATTTGGGTTTAGATTCAAATCCCGTTTCTGCTGAGTTTGACTCGATCCCTGAGCTGAGTTTACCATGGAGGAGCCTTCTAGTATTGTTTCGTCAACCCTTCTTCTTTTTTTTGGCCTTGTTTCATCTTCTGAATCTTCATCCTCCTCCCGAAAATGGATGGTCACACAGGGATTAGGGGGTGCATCCTCTCTATATATAGGAAATTTTAGTTGTTTATCAGGCCTGAAGTTAGCTCAAAGCCTTTCTCATGTGAGGGCGATGGTGTGATTGTCCATAAGATCTCAAAGATCAAGAGTCATATCCGCCGGTAGACGTTGGTATTTCTTCTAGACATGCCCCATGAGACCACATAATGTACTTATGTACACATCTTGGTGAGATTTTCATAATAGATATGTAGCCACACTCGTTTGCCATTATCTTTTAAGAACATTCCAGTAAAAAGAGATTTCCTGATATAAAGTTTCACGCGAAGGCAAACAAACTGACCTCAGATGGGTTTTTGGTTGGGATTTTTTCTTTTTGTGGTAGCACTTCGCCGGCTACAGTCGCAAATATTTTGCAGGGAGAGTGTTCTACATAAGCCCTTGGGATGTGGTGGATCTGAAGCTAGACATTTTGATGCCATACCTACTGGATTTTTCCACTACAGTTGTCTTCTCAAGGTTCAACCATGAACCAGCTTGCGTAGAAGAACCATGAGCCACCCTGGATAATACGCTCTTGCTCGTTTAAATCTCCAAATTGGAGTTCCCCACCCGCCTCCTTCAGCTGAGTTAACTTTCAGCGAACTCTTTAATTCCAAGTTGCCTTTACACAGGCCTCAATCTGTGATATGGAAGCCTGGGTATGTGGAAAAATCCTAGCTTGTGCCAAGTGCTGAGAGACACGTAAGGCTTCCCAACATGGTGGGACTTATACTTCCCAAAAACCTCCAAAGAAGGACATGCAATGAGAAAGTTGCTCAGTTAGTTGCAGGGTGTGTTCCTTGTACGGCTCCGACATGCTGTCGATTCAGGTGAGAGGGATAGCAATGGAAGTTGGGTTTCTGTAAAAGGAAATGCGAGTAACGGTGAAAAAGTTAGGTTTTTGTAAAGGGAAAGGGGAGGAGCAAGGGTGATTGAGAGTGGAGGGCAGAGGAGATTTGGATATACGGTGGGACTATTGGTTATTTACAGCAACACCTTCAACAGTAAATGAAGGTAGGTAGGTGGTGTAAAGGAAGTGATTTGTTGGTGGGAATGGTAATTAGGTTAAAATTTCACGATCAAAACTCTATGAAACTTTTGTGATCATGGGGATGGTATTCACTCACAAGAAGGGTGGTATTCACTCACAGGAGGATGGTATTCACTCATGAGGAGGATGGAATGAGGAGTTCCCCTCTCTTGCTCTTTTGTGGGCGTTTGGTTTCATGGGCATTTATTCAATAAACGTTGCTACATAGGCGCCACTTCAGCAGTTCCCCTCTCTTGCTCTTTCGTACACATGAAGAATGGCAAAAGTGGACTTTAGTTTTTGTGCATGCCTACCATTTTGGGAAGTTATTTTTTAAAGCTTCCACAAATGGTTAGTGCTTTTTCATTGTTACTTTGATGTGGTGCCTAGTTGTCATAAACGATTATAATTATTACCTTTCTCGGTTTTGCAAATAAATAAAGTATAAACACTGAATGAAAAAACGTAAACGAAACCAAACACATACCTAGGCAGTGTGAGATTGAAAATGGGCATCCTTGTTTGACTTTTGTTACATATAATTCAACCATTTCAATATGCAATTCTTCCGAGTTCTATTAAATCCTAAAATTAGAAGAAAAAAAGAGAATTAGTGGTGCCAATACAAACTTTGTACCAATTGAATCAATATATTTTTACTAAAAAAATCACTTTGTTACATTAAATAAGGCTACCATTGTTCAAACACAGAGCAACATTTGAACAAGGTTGCTGCTGTTCAAATACAACAATAGTTGCACGGCTCATACTTTCTTCAAAGAGTCTAGTTGGGAGAAAATAAGACATTCAGAACTATAGTAATATATCCTCTTTCATAGTAAGATTTCCAGGATATAAACATAGACCACCTAGTCTTTTAGAAAAAGGTAATTAGAAGCCAGCGAATAAATAGTTAGAAGAGAGGTGTGTGAGAGGCAATCAAGTTAAACAAAATCCAAGTATCGAAGTTTCCTATTTAATGCCCAATTATGTGGTTTCCCAATAAAACTTTAACTTCTCACGAATGTGATTATCCTATTAAAAGGGTGAAAGGAAAGGGTGAGATAGTTGTTGAGTTGGCAATTCCTAGTGCTTTTAAAGGGAATCTTGCATCCTGGGGAGGGCTAGTGACATGACAAGCTCTACTTTAGTATATATAGATATAAATAGATTTTTGGTAATTTATCATATTTATTAGAAATCATATTAATTCATTTTTGGTAATTTATCATATTTATTAGAAATCATATTAATCCATTTTTGGTAATTTATTGGATATTTTTTGGTAATTATGACAAAATTATTGGTACTTTATTTTTGGTTTTTTTTCTTGGCTAATTTTTGTTCATTTAAATATAATTACTTTTAATAATAGTTTAAAATTTAATTATTTTACTTATAGTTTCAAATATAATTTAAATAATATTTAAAATACAATTTAAATTATAACTTACTTTAATTAAAAATTTAAAAATCTGTTAACTAATGAATTAATAAAAAATATTAATATTTTTTTAATAAATTCAATATTTTAATAAGCACTGTTAATTAATAAATACTATAATTAATAATACTACAATTATTGAAAATACTGTAAAATATGGTTAATTATTAATATAGTAATTGTTAAAAATGTTGTAGTTATTAAAGTACTATATTAATTAAAAATACTGTTAATTAATAAATTATTGTAATTTATTTAACTACTATTAATTAATAATTACTATAATTCTTTTTAATAAATTATAACTTACATTATATTAATTAATAAATACATTACTTAATATTGGTTTTGAATAAATACTACTAATTAATAAATACATTATTTTTAATAATACAATTAATACTGTTAATTAATAAAAATACTATTAATTATTAAAAATATTGTAATTATTATTAATATTTTAAAATTTAAAATACATTAATTATTATTAGTACTCGCTCCCTCCTCTCTCTCTCTTTCTCTCTATTGTGTTTTTTTAAATGTAATAGTAACGCATTAAAATAAGAGGATTTGGAAAATCCGAAGGTCTCTCTCTAATACTGTGCAACTTTATTAATCTAATCAAGATAAGCAATTGTTACTTTTTTATATTTTTAAAACAAAAGAAAATAGGAGAAATGCAAAAAATTGAGAAAAGAGATAAATAGCTTATCTCAAATGAGAGATTTGCTGATAGAGGTGTAAATCGGGTCGTGCCGCCCATGGCTTGACATGATTTTGAGCTGATTCGATGGTCCGTGGGTCGTGCCACGACTCGTCACGATTGTATGGGCTGATGGGCCATGTTCGACTTAGGGTTTTAGGTCAATGGACTAGGCTGTCACGGCCCACACTATTGTGCCGTGCTACTCGTGGCCTATGGGATGCCATGGCCCATATATTATATACAAATATATATATATATATATATATAATTTATATAAAATATATTTTATATATAATATATAATATATTGTATAAATTATAATTATATAATAATGTATAGTATATAATATATTAATAAAATAAACAATTTTTTTCAATTTTATTTAATTATTGTATATATAAGCAATTGTATACATCAAAATTCATATAAAATTAAAATTTTAAGTTTTTTTTTTCAATTTTTTTAAATAAATAACTTTAGCTTGATCCACGACCTGGGTTGGCTTGGATTTGCACGGGCTTGGACCATGGACCGTGCTGGGTCAACCCCCAAAATATCGTAGGGAGGGAGGCAGGCTCGGGACGACCCATGGGGCGGCACGCACTTTGTGCAGACCATGCCGGCCCAGCACGGCCCGTTTTACACCTCTTGCTGACATGGACTATACAATTTATATATTTATATATATAAATTTTATTCGGATCGGACATGAAATTTTGAAAATCTGCTAGGGCCCGAACCATAGCTCTAGATCCAATCGGATTCAAACCAATATTACTAATAAATCATACCCGAATATAGATTGACCCGATCTGAATCCTCCCTGATTACGGCCATTAGCTATTGAGACGAACAAGAAAGAAAACCCTAGGTCATTGTTTCAGTTTCATTCTTTTTTTTGTCCGTTCCATTCTCTCGTCTTCTTCGTTTCGGCAATCAAAATCACCCGTTGAAAGCACGGAAGTCTCCTCCTCTTACAATTCTCTTTCATTCTCGCACAGGGTTACCAGACATATTCTTCCTCCATCTCGCTGGGAGTTTGTGAAGAGGAAGAAGTTTCTTATTTCCATAGCATCCCACCATCGGCTGAAAAGAGATTGGAATAACCACAGTTGGTCGCTCACTGAACGGCACTAGAGACAAAAGTCCTATTCACGGTGTTATCAGGTACGGATCAATCTTTTTTCTTCTCAATGGGTTCTCGGATTGGGATTTTTTCTTTTTCCTTTTTATTAACACGACGGCTGTGTTGTGCTGGTTTCTTCCTCAGTAGCGACGCTGGCACGGCGCATCGGCTAATCACAAGAACTGAGGAATCGAAGGACGAACGACTACTCACGGGGTAAGATAGAATTTACTAACACGAGATTTTGACTCTGCTAAAACAATTTTGTCTAGGGCGGGTGTGGGAATACCCTTTTTGAATTGCAATAGCTAGCTTTTCTTTTTTTTTTTAGATCGAAGATGGAGTATGCGTAAGTTTCTGTATTTTCCATGTTTATTTATTGATGCAAGAATGCTTTGTGAGGCACAGAAAAGTGTGACCTTCAGATTTGAATGAAAGAGAAATTATCTGTTTAAGGGCCTTAAGGCGATGGGGAGGCTTTAATATATTTTTCACACTTAGCTGCAATAAAAGCATCACTACATTTTTTATGCCTTTTCCAGTTGGTCGTGTAAATTATTTACTGTATGCCACTCTGGGTTTAAGATCCTTTGTGAGTTAATATTATTTTTATATATTAAAGCTTCTGCTACATTCTCCATGACGTAAACCTGTTGATTTCCTCGGTCATAACAATAGGGATGTGCATAACATATACTCTTAATTGGAGTGGCAGACTTATTTATTGCATATGTTAATTTTCTGTATTGTCTTCATTCTTCCTTGTGGTGTGGGAGTTGACAACTTTTTGAACATCATAATTGCCATTTTATTCTCCACATGTTTATAGAGATGCGATATTGCATGCACTGTGTTGTATCCTTTAATTGTGTTATTTACTTATACTCATAATGTTAATTCTTCTCAATACATGTGCATGGACTTCAAATTGATCTGTAAATGTGCCATTTTCTTCTCTGTTCTTCTTTCATCATATGGCCTACAAATATCAGTTTCTGAATATTATCCTAAAATGGTTTACCCAATGTTGGTCCCTGTTACCTGGGTCTTGGGAGTGGTAGACGGGGTATGGTCTAACTAACCTTTGACATTTTTTTTTTCAATGCTCACCAGCCCAAGATTTTACTATTATACCAAATAATGTCCCCTTCTGAATGTTGTCCTACATGGTGGAAATTACCTAGCATAAGGGCAGAAATAGGTTTTTCAGAATGTGCCTGTCGCACTAATTCTTTGCATGCAGCTGATTTTTGTAAAACTATATATATTGGAATGTGTGTGAGCAATAAATTGCTTTGTTGCTCTTGTTGTTTAGTGTTAGAGATCCTTTTTAATCCCTGTGAATATTTGACATTGTCATTTTGATAACTATCATGGAATAGAAATTCCAATAAATCAGACAGTAGGTATTGATAAAAATAATCAGACAGTGGGCCTTCCTCTTACAGTATGAAATGGTATTTTGCTTTTGAATTATGGTATTACTCACAATATTAGTGATAGCAACAATATATAAATCTCTTCCATTACTAAGGGAAAAGTTTGTATATAGTTTCACTTCAGAAACTAAAAATGTTTTTGATTGCCAAATCTCATCTGCCTGATATGGAGGTTATCAGATTATATGCTAAACGGGATACAAGATTTAGTATTCATAGTTGCACGATTGATGCAGAAACTTGTAGAATCAAGCCTTAATTGCATGGGCAATTGATGACATCATGTATGAAGAATTACTTCAGGATTTTCTTTGAAGCATTGCTTTGCTAGGTGGACCTTGTTCTCATTAGATTGATTTTGGTATTTTTAAATTTAGAATGTTTGTATAACTATATAGAAAATTCATAACCAGCATAATCCATCTGCCACATCTCTTTAGGAATGGAGCTTATAAAACGACTTTTCCTGATCAAAACATTTTTATTGTATTTATGGGCATGTTGGAAATTTTCTTTTGATGGTCAAAATATTTGATAGTAGGTGTGCAACACATGGGTGTTCTAGTGAATGTTGAGGGCAGATGGAGAAATTTTCAAGTGGGTTGTTGGACCATGGATTTAGTTATTAACTCCGGATGGTGGGGTTTGATATTGAGATATAGAATGTTTTATGGTAACAGGAGATCTATCCATCTGGCATTATTCAGTAAATGATTGTAGGTTCTTTGGGGAAGAAATGTGTGCCATGACCCCTGTAATTTCATTAATTATAAACTTTGTAGAGTTTAGTAGCAGTAATTCACATGTACGAAAACACAACAGGATGTCATCTGGGATGGTTATTTTTCTTTTTCATCTTGGGGTTGCAGCCACTGGCCGTCTGAGGTTCACAGGGTACATTCTATATAAGAGAAGTGGAGAAAACCTCAACATGGCTTTGTATATATCATATTGCAAGGATGTTATTGCAAGTTTGATTCATTTTGCAGCTACTGGTGGTATGAGGTTTAAGGTGTATACCCTATATAAGAGGATGACTTCAATTGAACATGGCTTTGTGTATTCATGTTGGAAGGGTATTTATGAAAGTTTGGTTCATTTATGAGATATTATTTATTTTTACTTGGAAGGAAATACCTCAGAGTTTGACCCAGTTGTTAGGATATATATGTTTTGTGAATTTTCACTTGACTTGGGTGGTCTGAGATTGGATTGTTGGTTTGTTGTATATTTGGAAGGCTTGAAAGGAGTGATGATGTGTGAACTCAGGAGACCGTTGGTTGTATTGAATTCATTAATTGTTCTTGTTGTAAATAAAGAATGGAGCTGATAAACCTCTCCAGAAGTTTTTCTCCACTTCAATTGGATATCCCAGAATAAATTGAATTGTATTTGACTATTAAATGCTATGATGCCCAAGCACTTATGTGGAGATGGACATAGATATGGGAAACAGGGATACAACTCTCAATATCGTACATTCCTGGACACTGATATGGGTTTGGGTATCTTATATAATAATATGCTTATATCATGTGTTTATATCTAGTTTTTGAAGCTAAATGTCATTTTGAAGACTTATGACTTGCCACCTTTAAATAATTTTTTTGATCAATAACTCAACATTTTATTAATTAAGAAAGAAAGATGGTACAATACAATGAATACATTTACCACCTTTAATTAAATTTCTAACATGTGTAGATATTTTTGCAGTATAATTTGTTAAAATGTACATACAAAAAAACCATTGTACTTATTTTAAGAGTGTTAATGGCATAAAGTACATATAGAAGTATTCATACTGTATCTGGTATTGTATCCAACAACATTATGTTAGGCATGTAGGGTATCATAGATTTGTTATACAAATTCACCAGATTTCATTCAAATTTGGATTTCCTGAAACCTTATCGAATAAATCCATTTGTAGCCCTAGTAAAATCCCAAAATCTTAATATTGGAGTAAAACTCTCACTTATATTACAACCGACGGAGATACTAAGTCCAATCGAAATTCCTTGTTATTTAATGTTCTAATTTTGTTTTACCTATCAAAAAATGTTCTAATTTTGTGTTGTCCATAAAAGATGTTCTAATGTGGGTTCCCTCCCAAGTTACTCAGATAAAGGTGAGCTTCAATGAAATGTCATGGAACATTTGTCTCTTTTATTTTTATGTTTTTGGAAAAATGATTTCATATTTAGTTACTATGGAGCAGAAACAGTAAAGAAGTTGATCCCAATAACATTTTGTAACAGCAATCTGTGCATTGCGTGGGCCATTGCTAGTAAGAAAGGAAAATGAGAGTGAGGACATTTTTGTTTGCTTTGTCTCATTCTCAACATTATCTTCTACCTTTTAGGAGAGAAAATAAAGGGTCAAGGAGGAACATTTACCTTGAGGTTTGAAATCTCAGATTAGTGAAGGGGGAGTTAGAAACCGGAGAAGTTTGGAGATTGCTTTTTTGTGATTTGGGAAGAGATGAGCCAAGATGTTATTGATTTTGTCTTCTGTCTCTTGCAGGAGATTAGTAAGCAGAAGTGTTTGTGATTTCTTATCAGAAGTTGCAGTTTATTTTGGAATAGATATATCATCTCCTTGGCTCCTTGCTGCAAGCCTTTGTAGTTTCTATTTGAGAATGAATTATTCTAGTGAGGGGGAAGGGGCTATGATAATTAGTAATAATTAACTATCTTCTCTAACATTTTTTGTCTACTAATTATTCCACCATTATGGATTTATTCTGTTATTTTGAATCTCACTGATTTCCATTACCATTTGCTGATCAAAATAAAAGAAAGATTGATTTTCATTAGTATTTTCTGTGGCTGAATAGGCATTCTGTCGTCGAGACTGTGCTTATTTAGTTTTCTTGGGATCTATTTTAGTTCTACATATAATTTTATATGTACAAAGGGGGAAAAGAAATAGTTGTCTTTATCTTGGCATCAACTATCTGGTATATATATATACTGCTGGGGGCTGATGACCTGGTAAGTATGGCAGAATGACCAGTGGAGACAGTAGTCTCATCATCTTTCTAGTTTGATCTCATCAATGGGGTTGAACTGGTTCCCATGTTCTATATTCTATGGCTCTTTAGTTGCACGCTGGGTTCCAGGGAGTACATTGCAAACTTATGATTGAATGCACTATACTGGTGCAATTTGGAATTTGAGTTTATTTGTTGGAGGAAACATCTATTCAAGATTCTCCTTCCATATGGAACATGGATATCTTCTGCATGTCCTAGTGTAGCTTGTGGTCCCCTCCCCAGCTCACAAAATGACATTTCTTTACCAAACCAATACATGAGATCTGGTTGTGTTGGTTTTAAGAATCTTAGTGTTATTATTATGGCTTTGGGTTTATAGTAGCATTAATCTACTGTTTATTAAGTAGGAGCAGATGCTTTTTAAAAATTTTATGTGATGTTCTACTGCTAGTTCTTAGCTACTCTATCCAACAAGTGGTTCTTTCCTTGTGCTCGCATCCATTTTGTGTTACTAATTTTTATTGTAATTTGCAAAGTATAATGCTTAGTAGTCTGTATGTGTGTGTATTTGAAAGTTGATTTTGACATTATTTTTCTTGGTTGATGTATTAGAATGGCATTGGTTTGTATTATTCCAAGATAGTTTTGACTTTCAACAATCAGGACCTTATAATACCTTTTTCGTTGTGAGAGCTTGGAGATTGGTTTTTATGGGAAGATTTGGGCTTTGAGGACTCCAATAGAAAGGGTGGCCCAACCATGACAATTGGTTCCTGGTTCAAGTTGGCATAACTTAGTCTATTTGTGCATCCATTACAGGAAAGGTTTTCAAACAATCTGCTTCCGAAATCTGAAAGATCAGCAAGAGCCTTGCAGGGCTAACTCCAGTGCGCTTTGCAAGAAATGGATCCTGGACGCTATGTACTCCAGCAAGGATGGGATAATAACAGCGTAATTGCGGTTTCCTCCTTAATTACCTATCCGGGATGATACACAAGAAATTAGGGCTCATGTGATTGTCCTCCATTTTTACTGCATCTCATCCTAAAAGAACAGTGAGAGAAAGTTGTGGGCCAGTGAGGATATGGAATCGATTTGCATACCCCGTATATAATTATTAGTTGCTGACTTCACTTATTCTCTTGAATCCACAGGCTTTGGAGGGGTATGGTGCAGTGCATGAGCCAGATTACCGGTGAGTGCTGATGGATGCTTCTCATAGCAGGAGTGCATAGTTCTGTTTTACTAAGAATTCCCTATATGATGTTCATTTGCCTTTACGATGTTTTAATGTATTAATAGTGTGACATATGCAATGTTCATTTTCCTTGATATGTTTCAAACTAATAAATATAGTATATATGATGCTTGTTTGCTCTGTGTTTTTTTTTTTTATGTCATTTTGCTCCTTTTTCGTTCACAAGTACATGGAGGATTCATTTTGTATATTTTCATTTTTTCTTCGTCTAAAAGCACACATGTGCTCCTTTTTTGTATACCTAAGGAAGTGCTCTCTCTGTTTCCTATTGAAACAATTCATGCTGCTTTTAGATTTATGGTTACATGGTTAGTATCATTTCTAACTACTAAAGTTTCAATTTTGTATGTTATGCATGTTATATCACTGTATTTTTTTCTTCCCTCCGCTTAATACGCTTCTCGCAGGGTTGGTGGTTCATATGATGGTAGAAGGTTTTTAGATGAGGGGTTCTCAAGGGATAGTATCTATCCAAGGGAAACCTTCCACCGGGACATACTTGAGAGGGATAGTTATCCACCACCACCATCTGTTGCTGGTGCTTGGCCTCAACCAAGAAGGAGAAACTTTGATGAAGAATATGCACTCATTAGGGAATCTAGAAGACATGAGAAGCCATACCTTGATTCTTTTCATGGGATCGACAATCTTCGTGAAGCTGACAATTATCGTGAGCTGGATAAATATCAAGAAGTTGATAAGTTTCGTGACAACTATCGCAGTATTGATACCTACCGTGATGTTGATGGCTATCGTGATTATGGGTATGATAGACCTTTTAGGTTTGGAGGACGTGATCGTGATGATTTTCCAATTGATGATTATGATTTCAGGCACCGTAGTTCCCACCCAAGTAGAGAGGAAAGCCGTGAGAGAGATTATGACTATGGGCGGTATAGTTATGATTCTGACTATGAAAGGAGTAGCAGGAGGGACAGTAGTTGGAGAAGGCGTGACTCCCGTGACCGTGACCGTGACAAGAGAGGTCTGAGTCGTGAAAGGGATCAGAGTCCACATAGAAGGCATGAGCGCTCTCGGTCTCGGGGGCGTGATGAACGGCCTAGATCAAGGTCTCCCCGAGGCCGCAGCCATGGTCGAAGTCATCGTGAGGACAGCTATGATGACAGTCGACATGAAAGAAATGAAAAACGAAGGGATCATGATGAAAAACGTCATCATGAGCATTCTTCTGTGGTATGTCTGAAATGTGACATTGTAATTTTACTTTGCTTGTTACATAGTTGCAATTTCGAGGACCTTAGTGGATTCTATTTCTTTTGTAGGCCCCTTCAGCTACTGTTGTTGTGAAGGGTCTGTCCCAGAAGACCACCGAAGAGGATTTATACCAAATTCTTGTATGCCTCTTTTCCACCTGTTACTAAAATAGTTTCTTTCTTCTTCTGCCTTTTCTCATCAATATATTCTTTGTGAATTACTGATTCTGTTAGGCTGAATGGGGACCACTTCGTCATGTGCGTGTAATTAAAGAACGCAATTCAGGCATTTCTCGTGGATTTGCTTTTATTGATTTCCCTTCTGTGGTATGTCATCATGTGACTGTTGTTTAAAAATTTTATTTACTGTAAGCTGGTCATGCTGAAGTTCATAATTTCAACATAGGGAGATGCACGCAAGATGATGGATGGAATTGGAGATGATGGTCTTGTTGTGGATGGAAGGAAGCTTTTCTTTGAGTACAGGTATATGATTTTAAATGGAAACAGTTTGCTGATTCCTGAGTACCCTTTTATTGGCCTGCTTGATTTTAAATTCTTTATATGAAACATGTGAAGTCCTGCTAGCAATTGTTCTAATGCTGGTTTTTAAACAAACAGTGGTCTGTTTGCTAGTTTTCTATGGATTTGTCTGGTTTTATCATTGCTTTATAACACAGGCTAACTTTTTCTTATAACTGTATTGTTTTTTGATTGACTTGGATTTGTGGAAGAGAATTGTTATTCCCTGTATTGACAAGTCAAAAACAGGGTTTAGTTTTTCACTTTTTGTAGCATTTGTTAATGGTCATTTAATGATGATAGAAGAGCATATGGCATTGTAGGTGTTTTTTTAGAACATTGGAATTCTTTTATTCCTCATCTTCAATATAAAGCTGTTGATCCTTTCATTCATTACATTTCATCTTGGTTATCTTTGTATTGTGGAGGCCGTGTCTATCACGTTTCCGTTCATCCCCTATTATGATTTTAATAATGTTGGCATAGTAATCGAAGACCATTGGGTTTCTATTGAGTGTTGTAAGACTCAGACCTGGCCAGAAAGTTGAACCACTGACCTAGTGACATTTCTGTATCCCAGTTAAATAATGGTTTACACAGTTTGAATGAGCTAACTGGTTATGTCTGGTCTGAGTCTAATAATGTTGTTCCTATTCTCCTTTGCAATACAGTTAGAAGCGTTTAAAACTAACCTTGGTTCTGCTGTTCTAGACTGGCATGTGTTATGGTTTCACATCTTTGACATGTTCTCACCCTTGAACATCCTTCTTTTATTGTTAACTATCTTGTGCTACAGTAGCAAGCCAACTGGTGGGGCAGGTGGGCCTTATGGTCAAGATGGTGCAGCAAGATCAAGTTATGGGAATCATAGAAGTGCTGCACCACCATCTGATTGGATGTGCACGATGTGTGGCTGTGTGAATTTTGCACGGCGAACGTCCTGTTTTCAGGTTTGTTTCCTTGCTGTTCTGGTGATGCTTTATTCTGTTTTCTTTATTGTGCACGATGTCTTGCCCTAATAGCCTTGCATAATTCATAAGAGGTTCAGGCCACAGAAATTCCAAGTCATGAACCTCTAGCCTTTTGGCTGAAATAGTAAGAGGAATGTACCTCTAAAAGGAAGCTTTGTTTTTAAAATAAAGAAAGCTATTTTTTGTTTCATGCATGTTGACACTTCGCAGATTTTTGCAGTAACCAAACCATGACTACTCTCATTTATGGATTTGATCTAATCTAATGTATGTGGAAAAGAGCTTATAGAAGTTCTTACATGGTCATTGCTTCAATAAATGCCATACATATTCTCTTTAATGTCTCCTAAAAATCAAAATACAAAATTTATCAAAAATCAAAATTCAAAGAACATAATATCTTAAGTTCGTATTGTCAATCTCATTTTTCTAATAAAAAAGTCTCAATCTCCTTTTGAAAAGAGGGTTCTAAAACTTATCCAGTGGATATTATTACAGTATGCATCCCACTTTTCATTTTCATTTAACTCTTTCTTTATGCATCTCTCTTTTTCCTGAAATCTCTATTTAAGTTATAATTCCTTTATAAAATGCAATTACATAATTGCTATATATTATTTAAAATCTCTTTAATTTTTAACATATCATCGTCGCCATCGCTATCACTATCTAAGCCTTGTCCCAACTATATGAGATTGGCTACATGAATCCTGTTCTACCATTCTATCCTTTTCAGTGCCATGTCATTTATTGTATTATGGGTCGTTAATTCGTTTCTCACTACTTTAGTGCATGTTTTTTGTCTGCCCCTAGCTCTACTATCTCTTTCAACTTGTAATAAATCACTTCAGGTTGCTGGTGCTGTACACCTCTGACTAATGAAGCCACCTTTTAAATACCAAGTTCTCAAAAGGTTTTTATATAACTTATTCAAAGTATATTTATCTAATATGTTTTCCTAATAAAAATAAGATAAAAAATATTTTCTCATTATACTTAGTACAAAAATTTATCTGTTTCACAAAAAAACGTTGAAAAATGGTACTATAGACATCTCTCGTGGATAATGGATCACCTGATTGGATTTACAGCCCTATTGTTAGTCCTATCACTAACAAACCTTGCATGTTCCTTTTTAGATTCATATTTTTTTATTTATTCAAAACACATGGGGATCTATGCCTCTTCTCTCCAAGTCTAGCTGTCTCACCCCTGCTTTTTAGCGTTTAAAAATCTTGAGCTCCCTCCTTCCATCTATCCCCCCTCTCTTTCTCATACCTCGGATGTTTGAATATTTGTGATACTAAAGGATCTGAGAATGGTTGAAATGTTTCCTAATGTTAACCGTTTTGACTTGGAAGCTGGGATCCTAAGTTATCAGGATTTTATGTTATGAGTTTCTAACTTTCTATTTGGGGTTTCTTGTAATGTTAATTGTTTTGCCTGAACATTTTTTATCATTAACTGTTATATTGTATTTCATTAAAGAATGATAAAATATGGCATGCTTAGCTTGACTTGGTTCTCAAGTCTCAAGTACAGAGTTAAAACTATTACAGTTGCATGCCTCCGAGAGTCTGAGGTCAGGCCCCCAATATAATTCAGTCCTGTTAGCTTCTTCCTTTGCCATGGAGTCAGCCTAGAAATTTGTACTTCCCAGAATCCATTGTATTGAGATGTCCTATCCAGTGTTTTCAACGCACTGTTGACCTTGCTGGTTGAACCGTTCCAACCATCACCCCGACCATGATTCTAGGTCCGGTTCTCCCAAAACCTGGTCTTTGGTCAAAAGCTGTTCAATCTGGCTGGTTGAATCGTTCAACCCATTCGACCCGGTCACCAAGTCATGGGTTGCACACTCAATGTATGTGCAAACTTATGGAGGTCCGCTTGGATGTCCAATCTGACTGACTTTTTTTTTTTTATTTCGGGTAACATTTTGAGATCTATGCATCCAAAGGTGCTAAAGACACCTTGGCCCGCTATTTCCCCCCAAAAAACCCTATTTTTTGCCTCAAATTGCAATTGCTAACATTTTTTACAAATAAAAATTAAAAACTGAATTAAAAATATAAATTAAACATATATATATATATATACATATACCACATCTATAAAGTAATTATACATTTTTTACTGATAAAACACGTGTCACATTACTCAAGGTACTGATTTTGTCGTACTATGATTATGGATCCAAGGTACTCACATTACTCAACCTATTACAACACTAGTACCCTTCTATTTCAAGTGATAACATAAAGCTAGCCAAATTCAGCATGTATTGGACTACTCATTCCAATTGGACTAATATAAATTGTTAAAGATCTCACTTGCTGAAGTTCTAATATAAATTGTTAAGATCTTGCTTGCTGAAGTTTTAAATATGCCTCCTTGTATGACACTAAGTTGTTTGTATCTAGTTGGTGATGATTTTACAGCCTAGACAAGCTGTTTTTCAGTGGCTCCCCTAAATATTGGGTTTAGATAAAGTGCCATATAAATCTATGATACATAACAATGTAACTAGCTTTCTTTGACATAAGATGTATATAATTGCATTGTTAATGAGTTCGTGTTTGGCTAGCACTGCATTAATGTCATCTTTGTTTCTTTCTTGCAAATGCAGTGTAACGAGGCACGAGCTGATGATGCTCCAGCAGCTGATGTGGGATCATCTAACCCAGCAACATTGGGAAAAAAGGGACCAGAGGCTGGTAGGTTCAGGTTACTACTCTGATATGTTATGCATTTTATATTTATTGTTGTCTTGATAACAAAAATGGTTACCTTTACCAGGTCCTACTCATGTGCTTGTTGTCCGTGGGCTGGATGAAAATGCTGACGAGGAAATGCTTCGATATGAGTTTTCAAAACATGCTCCAATCAAGGTAGTAAATGCTCGTTAATTGATCATCTAGTGCATTTTCCTCTGACAAGATCACAGAAGTTTACTAATTTTTATCTGCAGGACCTTCGACTTGTTAGAGACAAATTTACCCATGTCTCTAGGGGCTTTGCATTTGTCCATTTTCACTCGGTAGGTCTACTCTTCAGTATCCACTGATTTAGCTAAGCTCTTTTTTTCCTCTCTCTCTCTCTCAAGTTGAGGTTGTTTCTTATGTCTATTTCATCCCTCCTGTATGTGTTTGTTTTAGGTAGAGGATGCTACCAAAGCTCTAGAAGCTGCAAATGGTATGACCTTGGAGAAGAATGGTCAAGTTTTACGTGTTGCATATGCTAAAAGCATCCATGGTCCAGGGTCAGGAACATCTGGGGCTTCAAGCAGCCTTGCTGCTGCTGCAATTGAGGCTGCAACATTTGCTCAACAGGTTTTGTTGTTGTACTTGTATTGTCTATTCACATCCTGATTTTATCAGAAGGATGATTTTAAACTTTCAGTAGATGTTTAATGTTGTTGACTTATGTAGTTATTGTTGGGGAGTGCTGCATGAAATGTAGTTGCCTTTTCTATGGTATTTCAGAGCTTAGTTAGAAACTTCTTTTGGTGCATCAGTGACGATAGACAATTTGTTATGGTCTCATGATTGAGATCAACTTCCATGTAATTGCATTGAGACAAATCTGTTTACTGTTCAATAACTTCCTGAAGATGCTTGTAGCCCTGGGCTTCTATTGTTCCGATTAGCTATAGTCTTTTCAAATTGACTGTGTTTGTAGTTGTACATTACCTTATTTGATCCTGCGACCAATTTATAGGGGTGGGGCTATTATTTTTTCTCATTCTTTAAGGCTTTCTTTGTTGTTGATGATGAGAAAATAGGCTTGCTTTTTCTAGACTCACAAGAGTATTTATGGTATTAGACATGAGAGAGTGACAAATTCAAAATCATATGATATGTGTACCATAGGACAGCTTAAAATTGATTGTATGGACAAAGTGGATAAGTGAAGAATCCAGAGGCATCTATTTGGGAAGTGGTTCTTTTTTTTGATAATTGAGATTGGGAAGTGGTTCTTCTTCATTATGTCAAAGTTGGGAATGGTGTTTCTTACTGGAGAATTACTTTTGATGAGGATGTTGTCTGGAGTGAAGTTGTTTTTCTGTCATTCTTTGTTTTGGCTGTTGGTGTGGTATGTAAATTCGGGATTTGGATGTTGGATTTGTTGGTTGTGTTTTTGTTTCTTTCACTTTTTTGTAGGTAATAATTGGGAGTCTCCTATATGGCTGCTGGAGTGTCAAAACTCAAATACTTGTATATTTCTTTTTTGCTCCATGACAATAATTCTTAATTACAAAAAAGGTCTGCTATTTTCTCACCTTTGATACCCTCCTCAAGAAGGTGTAGTTAAGCTAAACTAAAATTTCATAGCTGTAGCATGGGCAACCTTGGAGCTTTAGGTATTGGTGGTGTCTTCTGAGATTATAATTGGGAATGTAATAATGGTCATATACTCAAGACCAATAGGTAATGGCGACTTTATAACAATGGGGTATTGGCAACATGGCATGGTCTAAGATTGGCAAAGAACCTGAATATTAGGAAAGCAGGCTTCTATGGGAATGCATAAAACAAGCAATGGCCCTGGAACTATTGAAAATACTTGAGAGAGATGAGAGCTATTTCAACAGGACTGGTAGCTTGTTTCTATGTGATCTACTGATCAGCTAATGGGCTGGCCGTTGCTTTGGTTAGACAAAGGTAAATGGGGACATTCTTTGTTACAAGGGAACAAATATATGGTCAAGGGAGGGGACATTTGCCAGCCTCATGAAAAGATTGAAAAACACTTGTGTATCTTATATAATTAAACCATTCTTTTTGTAATATTATAGAATTTTGTTATCCATAAAAAAGGTGATGTGAAAAAGGGAAAAAGCACTGGGTACAGCTCTCTAGTAGGGTTAATGCTGATTGTCCTATATGTCCAATTTCCTTGTATAGCATTTGATTGTTTTCCACCCTTTTAGAGGTTAGAGGTTAAACTGTTATTTTTTATTAGTTTATCATTCATAGACTGCGTGGTAGTATTTTTTTAACTTTATATTTTATATCTCTTCCTTTTTTTTTCTTCTATTTAGTATGATGCTGTTGGATGGGCACCAAAAGAGTATAATCCAGATGATAAACAATCTGGATCTGGGCAGGAGAAAAGTGGTGTTGATAATGCTGTTCATAAAGATGGCTCAGCCCCTCAATCTGGGTTTGTATGGGATGAAGCATCTGGCTATTACTATGATGCTGCTTCTGGATTTTACTATGATGGAAATACAGGTTGGTGTCTATTTTTTATTACATTTATGAAGTAGTTGCAGGTAGAATTTACGCTTTACTCATTATTCCATCTTATCTTAACCTTTTTCTCTTGAGTCTCCCATCATGAGCTTTATCGGCCTGTATCAGTCGATACGTGGGTGTCTTGAAATCAAGGTTCAAAGTATCGACACATATCGGCCCGTATCGGTTGATACGTATCATTCCAGGACCCCTCTGGTACGCCCTACAGTGGGTGTATTGGAGGTCTGACCGGTTAAGGGGGTAGGGGAGACCTAAACCAGACCCCCTGAACTGGTTGCGAAAAAAAAATACAAAAAAGGCCTGAAAAACTGTATCGATTCGTATCGATATTTTGAACCTTGCTTGAAATCAAGAAACCCAAATGAGACACTCTTACAGGAAAGAAGAGCAAGAGGCCAACTTTCATACAAATGATTCCTAATTTCTTACACTTGAATGGTAATTATGACTAGAAAATTAAATGATATTTCCAATGTATGCTATCTTGTTACTAGAAAGTAATAAATCAACAAAGGGTTTTTTGCTAAAAGAGAAAAGAGTACAACAATGTTTTGAAAATCATAATCATATCCTAAAGCATTAGAATTTACCACTTCTACAATAGAAGCCTAAATGATATAATCAATTTTGACTTGAAATTCAAATAATATACATCCAACGACTCTTTAACCTACATATATGAAAGATAAATCCAATATATGGTCTCAAATAATGTAAATAAATGATTTTCTGATTAAGGAATTGATTCAAATCATAGTAAATCACAAGAATCAAGAGGGGTTTTATTAATGAAGATATTATTAGAGTGAACATCTGCTGTTAAGGGACTCTTAATGGCAGGGAACAACCGATAATGTGAAGCTGACCCCAGAGAATTCAAGAATTTCAGCTGCAAGCCTGCAACTAGTGCAGTCAGTGGTTTAAAAGCGCAAGGCGCAGGGGTCAATTTGTGCCTGAGGCGCAAGGCGAGGCGCACGCCTTTTTGAAGCAAGGTGCAAAAATACAAAAAAAAAGCTAAAATATAAAAAATGTCAGAAAATTAAAAAAGCCAAAAAATTCAAAATAATAAAAATATTAAACATAATAATAATAAAAAATCTAAACTTAAATTTGAAAATAATGTTTTAAAAAACCTATTATCTAAAATTAAAATACATAAACATAAGATCTAAAGCATATTCAAATGAGAATTTAAAAATAAAATCAAACATATAAAACATTTTCAAGCATGTAAAACCTCTAATCTCTTTTTTCACTCATATGCATTACTTCAAGTAGCTAATGTAATGTAAAACATGTTACATTCCCGATTCTACGAGCCGCCTTTGTGCCACGCGGCCATGCCCCTAGAGGCAAGCCCCCAAACAAGTCCACATTAGGTCTGAAATTCTTAGTTTTCACACAAAAATGAATAATTTTATAGTTTTAATTGCTTTTTAAGAAGACATTTTGTTAGGATGATTGAATGAACAACATTATTTGAATTTCACGATAATGTGAAGCTCCCCAGAGAATTCAAGTATTTCAGCTGCAAGTCTGCAACTAGTGCAGTACCTGTCTTTCAAGTGAGTCTGCTAAATTAAAGTCTGTTTGGCCCATCTTTCTGTTGAATGAGGCTATTACAAGAAATCCAAGCAATTAATCATTTCAACCACTGTCCATGGCTTTGAACTTGCTCTAAAACCAAATTAATTTTACCAGGATGCTTCTAGTTCTTAAGGAACACCTGGTTGAATTTTAAGTCTAACTTGTCATAACTTCTGTTAAAGTTACAACAAGTTTTGATTGTTCTAATTGAATTTTTACAATTGTATAATAAAAATACATAATTTCTGTCGCAACACAATAATGTACCAACTAAAAAGCCTAAAAAACATTTTGAGAAAGAAGGGTCTACTTTTAAAAAGTAATAAAAAATGTTAGGTTCTATTTAAAACCTTAGGAAACTGTAGAAAATAAAATTATCTGTAAATTTCAATTGGCCATAAATGGATATTTGTTTGTAGTAGATGCATTACTTTATCATCATGACTATAGCTATTTATATATTCTTTTGATGTTAAGATTATTGGATATGTGCAGTGATGTACATCATTTTCTATATTTTATCTTTCCTATTTTTAATAGTTGTTTTGGTTATCGACTCCTAAGTGTATACTGATGTTTAGTCTGTATTTTTCTAATAACTTATATTAGGTTTCCAATATTTTATAATGTTTTTGTAGTTCTGGTAATTTTACTTTGTTTCCATTAGCTTAGAGCAAGCAACTCGATTCTTGGGAAATTGCATTCTCCTATTATACCCAAGGATCGGAATATTGCAACATATTGGGACAAATCGGCTGATACGTATCATGTCGGAGGGTCTCCGATGCACCTCTATACTTGGTGTTTTGGAGTCCCACCTAGTTCAGGGGGTAGGACTCTAAACCGACCCCCCTCCGGAAAAAAATGCGAGCTTCATGTTGATATTTTGAACCTTGATTATACCTTAGAAATTCTTGAGAACAGTACCTTCAGGGCTTCTGAAAACCCCACCAGTACCTGCGATTCCAAGGCTGCACAAAGCACATTAAATTTGGTCCTCCCACCGTTTGGCACGATCTAATCTTGGTCAAACAACCTTCTTTTTCGAGTAGACCTGCAACTATGTCCCACTTTCTTAGTCCTTTAAAAGTGAAGTGGCTTCCAAATGTTGAAATAAATGAGGTGCAAGGTACAAGCTAGAATGAAGTGGGGTGTGACTTTTGAAAAAAAAATAAAAGATTTGACATACCTAACAAGAAAAACAAAGCATTCAAGTTATGAAGCATGTTCAACAGTTTAATAACCTTAAACAACTCAATTACTATTTTATTAAAAAATTTAAAGTTGAAAAAAGAATGCGACTCTGAACATTTAAGAGGAGAGCAAAGAAAGAAGCAAAGAAAATTGTATGTACCTGTATTTATCAAAAAAAAAAGTAGATCTATTCCTGGACCAAAGAGCTTATTGCCTTGAAATATTCAACAATAAACATCTCTATGCTTTTGTTCATTTTAAAATTTAATAAATTATTATCAGTGTACATAGTACAAGGCTCCAAGCAAGAATATCAAATGCTTTTAACACTAGTGGACCATTAGAATAGTGTAAAGCATATAACAAAATATGCATGAACTGAAAGAGCAAAGACATGTGCCTGGACACTCTGTGCTTCAGTCCAGGTGAGTGTCTACATGCACCAGCATTTGATAATTTTACATGTTTCCCATGTTTTTATTGATCCAAGCAAGATAAAAATAGTTATTTTTCTGTTCCCTGGAACAGAAAGGCAATTTTTTTCCCGAAATGTTGCCAAATAAAACCATCTTTACTTGTCTGGTGGCTGGTTGGGTGGGAGGGGGTTAATGTGTTATGTAGTTTGTCACACAGATTGCTGTGCATCAGCCTCCTGTCTTCTTTTTCATGATCCCAGTTCTTATAAATTGTGCTAGAATTTTCTTGAGGATTTGTAGAGAGGAATTATGCTATTGAATTGGCTCTTAATGTTCCCTAATATTTGGTTGGTACAACCATATTGTTTGAGACAAATTAGTAGCGTCTTTAAATGTTCCCTCACCAATCACCCCAAAGAATAGTTTTAAAATCAAGCTTGACGATTTCATTCTATCTGTATTATTTTGGCATTTAAATTTACATCTTTGATTTGTTCGTAAAAAGATACTTCTTTGATTAGTCTTACATGATGAAAGAAAGATAAACTCTTTTTCCAGAAGTGCATAAATGGTTGTCAAAGGTTATCACTGGTCCTCTATGCTATAATACAAGTTGCATCTTATTGTAGCTGTTTATCAGTTTTAATTTTTTGAAATGCAATGCAGGCCTATATTATGATGGTAACAATGGAACATGGTATTCTTATGATCATCAAACTCAGCAGTACGTTCCCTGTGGTGATCAGAATGATAACAAGACAGCAGACAAGGCAACAAGTGAAGCTTCAAAAACATCAGATAGCACCAGTAAAGGAAAAGTAGTTATATCTGCTCCTGCTGCTACCATAAAATCAAGTGAGAAAGCCTCACTACCAGATGCTGTCCAGGCTGCTGCTGCTGCAGCGCTAGCTGCAGAGAAGAAAGAGAAGGAGAAGATGAAAGAGATAAGGCTTGCATCAAAGAGCAGTATTCTGGCAAGCAAGAAGAAGATGACTAATGTCTTAACCATGTGGAAACAAAGAAATCATGAGGGTCAGGCGGCTCGTGTTGTTCTTGATGATAGTCAGCCATTGGCTTCAACAGATGACAGGTCCAGTGCTGCAGGAGTGTCTGGAAAGGGTAAATTCAGAACGGATTCTGTTTCGGTAAAGGAAAATGTGACAACAGCCTCTGCTGCTGCTGCTCGTGGAAATAGTAATGCCTCAACTACACCTATTTTGGGGCAGACTGTTGTGGAATCTCAGATTAAGCCACAACCTGTAAGTAACAGCTTAGGAGGCACCCTAATGGGTGTAATTAGAGGTTCCGGAAGAGGAATAGTAAAGTCAGATACAATATATTCTGGGTCTTCTACTGGGGCTTCAACATTAACGGCTGTTTCAAGCAGTGGAGAGGCATTATCAGCAGCAAATTCAGATGGACCAATGACTGTGACTCCCTTTAGAACGGATGCATCTGCACTGGGTTCTTATGTTTCACCTGTGGCTGCGGGCAGTGGTAAAAGGAGGTTTTCTGAGATGCCACAACAGCCAGTTTCTTCTCATAGGGAACAACCTCATACAACATATAGGGACCGTGCAGCTGAAAGGAGGAACCTTTATGGATCTTCATCATCCTCTATTGGAGATGATATCTCAGACCTTGGACTTGGAGATTCAAGTAAGCATGCTTAACAGTTTAATTTGAGTGGTTTCCCATGTTATGCATTCCTCTCTAGGAATATATCAAATGCCATTGCCAGTCTTGCTAAAGAATAATATGCAAGACATGCCATCAATGTATTAGGGCATGAGGTAGTGCTTACAAGTGCCACAGTAGATTGCTCTAAACTGGGAAAATATTTAGTTTGATTAACGAGAAATCTGTCAAACCAGTTCTGTGGGTTTTCAGTCTTTTCACTGAAGATTTTCATTAACATTATAATGAGTTCTGTGTTTACAATTCTTTGTGAAGATCGGGATTTGGCATATAGAAAAGGTTCAGATGTTGGTACAATGCCATTTCCCCCTGGTGTTGGAGGACGTGGTGCTAGTGATGTTAATGTTCAGAGCTATGAAGTGATCACAGCTGATAGAGCCATTGATGAGAGCAATGTGGGTAACCGAATGCTCCGTAGCATGGGTTGGCAAGAAGGCTTGGTGAGCTCACCCTCGTTTGTATTATTCTTTGATATGGTCACTGACCTTTATCAATTGAAATTTTTGATTTTGTGAGGAAACATACTAGGAAATGGTTATGGCTTCATACCATAGAATAACAGTGATATCATATATCTGACCAAGATGCCCTGGTGTCCTGGTTGCAGTATTATTTGGTAAGAGCCTTCCTGCTAGCCTTACGAACCATGGCTGTCATGGGCCTCTTGATCACTGGAAAGAATGTTATATGGATTTTGCAACTAGATGATAATGGAGTGTTTGTGGTCCTACTTTAAGGTCCCATGGCAGCCGATGGACTTGGTCTATTTTTTTAAGTTGTGTATTTTGAGCTTAGTCGTAATATAATTGTATTATTTTATGTTTTGGAAATTCAATGTTTTAGCTGCATATTTTATTGGTGTTCCAGACTTCCAGTTACTCGATTGATGCTCTAGTTTGACATTAATTTGGAGATTTGAGGCCTTTTTTGATGTTTGCTACATTGCTCTTTGACAAATATAGGGACTAGGAAAGGATGGCAGTGGCATAATTGAACCAGTCCAAGCACAAGCTGTTGAAGATAGAGCAGGACTTGGGAGTAGGCAGCAGAAGAAGCTGGACCCGAGCCTAGAGGTGCAGGCAGGTGACAGTTACCGAATCCTCGTGCAGAAGAAGGCTATTGCGAGATTCAGTGAAATGTCATAGTTAAAGAGTAAATATTTAGGTGCTTGATGATCGGTAATGCAGCTGCTCTGCTGCCACTTCTGTCTGAAAGAACATGCTTATTCTTGCTCAAGGTTATTCTATTTTCTTTAGGACCTTATAGCCTTAACCCTCCCCCCTTCTTTTCCCGAGGATGCACTTTCCATCTAGCATTGTAAATTCAAGTTAATTAAAGCTTTTTTTGCAATTTTGCTTATTGCTGCTCAGAGATCAAGCTCTTTTAACTTTTTGGTCTTGTTATGTGATTATTTTTAGGGTAAAGTATGAAATCCTCCCTGGGTTTTCTGATTATCATTATAAACTTCTCATGTTTTTGACCCTAGCAAAATCTCTCCCAAGTTTTTTTTTTTTTAAAATACATAGACGGTTATCTCCCGTTAACTTTTCAGATTGAAAATGCCGCATGCAGATGTAAATTTACTATAATACCTTGTGAAGATCATTTACTAAATGTCAGATTTACATTTGCCACTTCTTCACCCCCCTCCGTCTTCAACTGGACAAGGCATTTTGATTATGGTCTGAGCTGAGAAGTCCAATGTCCAAACAACAGTAAAACTTCCAATTACCAAATTACCAACGGAATGAACGAAGAAGCAAACCTCTCAAAACCAACCCTTGGTTGTTGTTGGATCGGATCTTTACTCCCATGTAAGAAGAAATTGGAGTTTAATCAGAGATTCAGAGTATTATTGGATGTAACAAAACGTCGTAGATTGCAAAATGAATGAATAATGAATCGTTTCTGTAGACTGCAATCAGAATTTCACGACTTATGTGTATTTATAGACCAAGTACTTGTATTTATTCCAAAGTCCAATTCGATGCGTTTATGAACATTTGCACATAGTTCATCAAAATTTCGTGCAATTATGTTAAAAATGTCACCTGGTGTATTCATTTGTTCACGTTTGATCGATTGATTCTATGCTTTAATAGGGGAATTCTCTGTCTGACCAAGTGAACAAGAAAACCAATAAGAATCTCACAAATAGACATACGCAACACAAACAATGATTTCATTCCCACGGTCCAAACATCTTCACCAGCAGTAGTTGGCAGTTGGCTATTTAAACCAGTGAAAGCATTCGAATTACTATTTTGTGAAAAATGAAAAACAACGGTTCGAAATGATTTTTTTTTTGCTTGAACAGCTTCTGGCTTCAGCCAATTATTTTTCTTAATGAAAATTACATATTGTATACTGCACGCAGAATAGAACACAAACTTCTCTTTACTTTATTCGCAAATCAAAGCTTTAGAGCAGCTGAAAGCTTGCTTGAAACACGCACTATTTCAGAATTCAGATATCCTTATTCATGCTATTGGAAATGCAGAGGTAACTTCTTGTAGACTTTGGGGAGTGGTAACAGAACTTTGTTAGTACATTCATGGAGATATGGAGACAGAGGAGGTGGGCATTGTCTTGATAAAGAGGCAGTGGAGATAGATATGGAGGGATTGGTGAGTTGTGCTACTAAGGAGAATGTGGTGATTGTGGGAGAGGAGGTTCTCACACTGGATTGGAAGATGTGATTTAAACTAGCATAGAGTAGGCAGCAGTGGTATCTTTGGAGATGGTAGATAGTGACTTCTAGTTATATATAGGGGGGTGGTGGTGGGGGTGGGGATTTAGAGTAAGGTGGTGGTGGGGGCTTGTAGTATGGAGGGGGAGGCGATGGAGATGGTGGAGGTGGTGGTGGTGGTGGGGGCTTGTAGTATGGAGGGGGAGGTGATGGAGATGGTGGAGGTGGTGATGGAGGAGGAGGAGACGGTGGTGGTGGGGACTTGTAGTATGGAGGGGGTGGTGGTGGAGATGGTAGAGGTGGTGATGGAGGTGGAGATGAGGGAGGAGGAGGGGATGGAGATGGTGGGGGTGGAGACTTGTAGTATGGTGGCGACGGAGGGGGTGGAGGTGGGGACTGGTAGTAGGATGAAGGGGGAGATGTTGATGATGGTGGTGGAGGTGGGGACTTATAGTAGGGCGGAGGTGGCGGTGGTTCATAAAACAATGGGGGGAGCTGCAAAGCTGCACAGCTGGTGGCTACCAAGCAAAATGCCACAACATACAACAGGCTTGGCCAAAGGCGTGCCATGTTGGGCAACTCAGAAAGAGCCAGCAGCCGGGCTTAATTAACCCCTTGCGCTTAGAAGGAAGTAGACCTCAAGTTGTTTAATAAACAAGATCAAAGGACTCCTTAGAGCTGACTTACAAATTGCAATGACAGACTTATGAACTATGACTCTTTCTTTATATAGTGATATTTTCAATCCCTGTAGACTGAATAATTGTTTAACAAAAATTAGTTATTTTCATACTGATCCCAACTTGTTTCTTTGATGATATTCACTGAATCTGGTATTCTGGTCTACCCCAACTACTCCATCTTAAGTTGATATTAATGCAAATTGCAGTATAAACAAACATTCTCTTTTGTAACGAATTGCCATTGGAGATTGGGCTCCTGTATCACGCGGTGAATACATGATCATCGATGCGACCCCATGTAGATATAAGTGGGACCGAGGGCTGAAATTGTGAACGAGTAAGGTGCAACTTGTTGTCCCACAAGGTGCAACTTGAGCTCTCGAACCTACTCTTTCTTTCGATTCCATTCGGAAAAGACTTGGCCTTGACAATAATATATCACACAGAAAGCTCTGTATCGGGGTAATTTGAGATCCCACCATCTCGTCTCTTAGTCCATGGACAGGTCAAGGACAGTGCCCAGAATGAATACCCTCTTCTGGTTGGCCGTGTAATTCTTATCCACTTTTTTTTCTTTCCTTCCAAATGTAGCCGCGTCCATTTGCGTTCCCAAGTCAACTTCAGGCTTCAGCCGATGGGCCAAATTTTCTCTGTGCAACAGTGAAGACCAATAATCGAAATCAACACTCTCTGGCTCCTTCAAATATGTAGGATTACAATCATGTTTCTGACCATTAGTTGATTGGTGTTAGGTTTTGGTAGACCCGACAGAACCGAATTGAACCAATCCAATTATATGGGGTCGCATTATATGTTCTAATTATAACTGGGTCTGGATTGAATTTGGTTATTATCCCGAACCAAACAAGACCTGAACCAACCATGCATGTTATGTTATGGAAGTAGTCCCAATTTTTTCAAGGTGTACTAATAATATCATATGCATTATATTGTTTAAATGTGCCAATTTATTAAATGAGTAAGTTTATTATCAAATTGCATGTCAAAATAACTGACTAAGCTGTTGATTAACTTAATAGTCCCGATTAACAATTGGGCTGGTTCTGGATCTCTTATCACAAACCCTAGAATTGTTAAACTGGCAAGCGTGAGAATGTGAGTTCAAGTCTGAGGACAGCCATTTTATGCGGAAAAAAGGAAAATAAAGAAGAAAAAAAAAACAAAAATTAGAACTATATATATCCAATCTACGCTTCCAAGACACAAGATAGATAGATCATAGATAGAATCAACATTGGGTAATGGCCTCTCTAGGGTGATCAGTCTCATAGAACCATTCAACCTAAAAGCTTGGCCCTTGAATAAATTGTTATTCTCTAATATGCTTCCTTACACGAAAGGCCATCGGGCTTAAAGTGTGAACAAGCACATGGCCATTCATAGTTTGTACTAAAACTTAATTAATTATAATAGGAAGATGGAGATCAAACACTAGACCATTTGATCAAAATAACTCTGATACCATCTCAAAGAATTATTCAACCTAAAAACTTAAATTATTAGGTGAGATCCTTGACGTGGCTGAAGGATGTCAATCAAAATTTTATTGACCTGCAGCTAAAACAATGGGGGATACATGACGTATCAAATCTGTGGCACCGAGATGAAATGGCTTTTGTTGGGCCATGTGTCACGGGATGCACTGAATCCATAGACCCCAGATCGTTCACCAACCATTGGTAGAGGTTGGTGGGTTGGGGATGGCTTCACCAACTAAATACATGCAAGACAAAGCTTGGATGTCGTTTAGTCTGCATTCCTGGAAACAAATTAAATGATATCATGCCTTTGTAGTTTTATCTCGCCCAGGCACAGTGAAATGAGAACCTATACGACTAGCTGATGATACAGGCAATATAGTAGTGTTCAGTTGCTTGACGCTTGACTTATTAGGGGTGATGAGTGCAGCAAGTGGGCTCATTAAAACAAAAGGTGGGGTTCGCTTGGTAGTTCAGTTTCAAACTTCAAATTTGGAACATAGTTGCCAGCTTTGTAGTTCGGTTCTTGATTCATTCAAACTGTAACATTGTTTGTTTTCTCGGTACAAGATGACTACTTGCTATTTATAATAATATGTTGATCAGAGACATTTCAATTTGGTTAATATATGCCCAGTATTCATATGATAAAGATTGTGTTCTTTATTAATATTGGAGGAAGGAGAAATTTGCATGATTTCTCCAAATTTGCCAGTTGTTCTTAGTAAATTAGGAATCACTACTTGAATAGCTTTTAGTTATTAGGCAGGGATAAGAATCTGGCAAACTCCTTTTCTGTATGTATGCATCATAGATGCTGAAAGTAGAATATGCATTTCTGAAGAAAATGCATACCTTTTAAAAATATGAAAAATTAAAAGTAGATTTTTCATAATAAACATATAGGCTGTGTTTGGAAATGATGCAAGTAAGTGTGAATGCAAATATGTAGAGTGTAAAACGATTCATATAAATTGTAAAGTTGGGTTAGTTTTGCACTGACAAATTTACCTTCTTACCAAACATACTTTTAGCTGTAATGGATGCAAATATGAATTTCAATAAAGCATATATATATATATATATATATATATATATTATCAAAAGCCCACTTGAATGCAAATTTAGTTCTTTTTTATCAATGTAAATATGTATTGGTCTATCATTTGGCAATGCATAAATGTAATGTTGCCAAATACATACAAAAGTGAACCAGAGTGCAAATTTATCTTGAATCGAGGTTTACACTCCATTTGCATCATTTCCAAACACAGTCATAGTATTTTTTTTTTGGTAAAAAGAAATTAACATATAGTATTTGAATTATCCAAGTTTTCAAAAAATCCATAATTAATTAATTGTTCATGACTTTTTATTTTCTAATATAAGGTCTTTTTTTGGACTTCAAACCCATTTTACACATGGAATTTTCCAGCATTATTTATGGAGATTCCTCAAACAATTTAACTAGAAGAACACCCAACTCTTTTAACTTACACTTCAAGCTCAAATTATGTCTCCCACATTCAATTGACCTCTTTAGAATCACCCAGTTCACCACATCAATACACACAATCTGATAGTGCAAGAATGCTTTGCTTATCACAACATAAAACTAACGACTACTATGCATTTATTTTGTATCCATTTAGGCTAGATAAAGCATGTAATTTTGAGAATGTACATATATAGTAAATTTGTGGAACTATAGGAAGATTCTATTCCTTTGAAGATATCTAATGTTAATCCACTGTTCTTGTCTTCATTGATTTATCACTATATATAAAAGGTTAGCCTCCCATTGCAAATTCATCATTAACTAGTAGTCTTTCTATCTCCTTTTCTTTTTCTACTTAGAAGTTCAGGTCTGCTTCTGAACAAGGGACTGGTCGTTATCCATTTGAAGTGGCCGGACATGGCTCCCCTTTGGCCTATCCTATTTTATGCCATGGCATTTTGCTTGATAGCCAGCAGGGTTGTGGCTTTGGAGATTGTGCTACCTCCCTTATTTCACAAACCACCTCCACCTTCATCCCCACCTCCACCATTCTATTTCCATTCTCCACCTCCGCCATCACCTCCCCCTTCATACTACTACAAATCCCCACCTCCACCATCCCCTTCTCCGCCACCTCCGTCTCCATCGCTTCCACCCTACTACTATAAATCTCCTCCACCACCATCTCCATCCCCACCACCACCTTCACCTCCCCCTCCATCACCTCCTCCCTATTACTATAAATCTCCTCCACCACCATCTCCATCCCCACCACCCCCTTCACCTCCCCCTCCATCACCTCCTCCTCCCTATTACTATAAATCTCCTCCACCACCACCTCCTTCACCTCCCCCTCCATCACCACCTCCACCATCTCCCTCACCTCCTCCTCCCTATTACTATAAATCTCCTCCACCACCACCTCCTTCACCTCCCCCTCCATCACCACCTCCACCATCTCCCTCACCTCCTCCTCCCTATTACTATAAATCTCCTCCACCACCATCTCCATCCCCACCACCTCCTTCACCTCCCCCTCCCTCACCACCTCCACCATCTCCATCACCTCCTCCTCCCTACTATTATAAATCTCCTCCACCACCATCTCCATCACCTCCTCCTCCATATTATTACAAATCCCCACCACCACCATCTCCATCCCCTCCACCTCCCTCACCGCCACCTCCATCACCACCTCCACCATCACCCTCACCTCCCCCTCCATACTATTACAAGTCACCACCACCACCTTCAGCTTCCCCTCCTCCATACTATAAATCACCACTTCCACCTCCACCACCCTACTACTAAAGAATCAACCTAATTGGTTGCTGCCTTTATATTACTAAAGTCTGATTTCAGTCATCACCATTTCCGCATCCTCCATGCTACTACACACCATCTCCTCCTCCTCCATATATATTTTACTGCAAATTCCTACTCTACCTTCAACTGGTCTATATATGTATATCTAATAACATGAATTTATATCCAAAGAGATGATGCATAATGCAGGATTACATCAGTTCCATTTGGAGAAGAGCCTATTTGAGAATAAAGAAGTTGTAAACGGCTTTTAAGCATAGATGATGATGTACTGGGCAAGAGAACTGATCAGGTGAAATTAAAAGGAGCTATCCAGATTCAGCCTGGAAATCATCATTTGGTTTGTTATTTTGTTTTGGTATCAGTGGTTTAGAAAATAGTTATTGTACGTCTCGCTTTTGTTTGAATGTGCATTCTACATCTTTTGAAGATGTTGGAACTAATTAATTGGAAATAAATTCTCCATTTGCAACCTCTCTCTCCTGTGGACTGCCTTTAATATAATTTCTCTTACTGCACAACATCCGACTGCGTGAAATATACTCTGAAGTTGATCAGAAACGAGAAAACAATTGGATTGCCAGCTTAGTACGTGTAACTTGTGATTATTGTGAAAATGGTTTTTGTCTTTACTTCTTTTCTTGCATGTCCAGATAGCCATTAGTTGTAGATACCATTTTTTATTTTGGAAAAAAAAATGAAAGAATTTTTGAAGCCAAATGGGACCTCCCATTAATAATTGCTATGGCTCACGGGATTTCAATTCTTGTCTAGTTTGAATGTGCCATGTCGTGTGCTGTCATGGAGATGGCATCATAATTGAAAGAACAAAAAGTTGTCATTCCATCTCCATTCTCCTTCGTTATTCATATTCTCAGCACCCAACATGCTTATTTTGGTGTATATACATATATATATATACATTTATATATCAAATATTGAACTGGATTTGGTCCAATCCGATCCAGTCCAATGTGAGTCCATTATAAATGGACCGGGTGCAATCCAATCTAATGAATGTTCAATTCAATGTCTGGACTGTTCAATCTGTTCAGATTCATTTTGATTTAGATTGTTTTCAACCCAAAACCGATTCATTGACAAATATATTCTTATCTTATATCAATGGATCTGATATCAGCTTAATCCAACCCAATCTAATATAAATTTGTTACGGACAGACCAGGTCCAATCCAATATATCTTGTTGGTCCGTTCAAATTGATTTTGGACTGGATGGGGTCCAATCCAATATACTGTCATCCGCCTTTCAGTTCTATCAAGCTTTCCCCAAGGGTTCAGACAGAAATTCGGTTGGGCTACCCACAGAACATTCCCCCTTTTGGAGTCGCAAGAATTTTTAGATAATATCAAGAAACCATTATTCAACGATTTCATCTAATAACTAGGAACTTTTTAGGTTAGAACAACTGCAAAGCCCCCCAAAACCAAGTGATATAGTGTTTGATGTTCATCGCCCTATTATAATTGACTAATTAATTAAACTTGAGCATGAGGTATGGATGTTCATCGCCCGATGTTCTTTCGAGGACTTAGGTAAGGTTGTTAGTGAATAGATTTTTATTCTCAAACATGCACCCTTGTGAAATTATTATACCTTTGCCAGGATTATTATACCGACTGGTTCCGATATTAGATCGAATTGGGTCAAAAGAATGATCAAGAGAAAAGAGTTCCCTTGTAAACGTTCTCATCAACAGCCGTCCGTGGTTCTGAGTGTGCTAGCTTCTATATATCTCTGCTTCGTATGCTAATTATCATTTAACAATTTAGTTTATTATTAATTTATTCGGGTGTATTATATATTAAATTAAGTAGGTAATCGTAGTAGCCATACACAGGCTTCTACATGGTCAACGGTCATGGCACAAATTGGACTCAATCCTAAGAAAAAAAAGTGCTAATTGGTCAATCTATCCCCTTTTCAAACCTTGACAATTATAAGGAAGAAATAAAAGCAAAGCAAATTATTAATTATATAAAGAAAAATCAACAACTCCAGCACTAAAACAAGTGTGACGTATAATTCTAGAATCATGGAAAATGAAAACATACCAAAATGACTGAAGGAGTCTGAGCTCCAATATTATTTCAATTCACTCAAAACCAAAGTTAATTACATTATGCTTTATTGTCTATATATAAATAATTCTAACTTATTTATAGTACTGTGTATGTAAAAGAACTGCAAGACAGTAATATGCTTAGAGATCCTTTATTCCTGTATCAGAGATCAGAAGGACAGGGGTCAAATGTCCTTATCCTTATTAGCTCCGACAATCATCGATCTCTCTGCAACATAGAAAATATTATAAATGAAGAATTAAACACTAGACATAGAGTTAACTATATGTCTTAGTCATCTTCGGGAGGTGGAGGAGATTTGTAGTAGTAGGTTGGTGGAGGTGGTGATTTTGATGGAGGAGGTGGAGATTTGTAATAGTAAGGAGGAGGTGGTGAAGGTGAAGGAGGTGGTGGTGATTTGTAGTAATAAGGTGGGGGAGGTGATGGGGATGGAGGAGGTGGGGACTTGTAGTAGTATGGAGGGGGAGGTGATGGGGATGGAGGAGGTGGGGACTTGTAGTAGTATGGAGGGGGAGGGGATGGTGAAGGTGGAGGTGGAGATTTGTAGTAATACGGTGGAGGAGGAGATGGCGATGGCGGAGGAGGCGACTTGTAGTAGTATGGAGGCGGTGGAGATGGTGAAGGTGGAGGTGGTGACTTGTAGTGATATGGGGGAGGTGGTGAGGGTGAAGGTGGTGGGGGTGACTTATAATGGTATGGAGGGGGAGGTGATGGGAATGGAGGAGGTGGAGACTTATAATAGTAGGGAGGAGGAGGCGACGGAGATGGCGGAGGGGGTGACTTGTAATGGTAGTGAGGAGGTGGTGGAGACTTGTAGTAGTAGGGAGGAGGTGGAGATGGAGATGGTGGTGGTGGGGACTTGTACTCATAAGGCTCATCGTCTGCAGCGACGCTAGTGACTACCAAGCCAAACACCAAGGAATACAATAAACTAGGCCAAAGCTGGGCCATGGCTGGCAACTGAAAATGCCAAAATGGCCACCAGGCCAAGAACCACAAGTCCCCTGTTCAGGGAAAACAAGAGCTGAACCGAACTCCTTTAGTAGAGAAGATCAGAAAACTGCTTAATGATGACTTGAAATGAGGGATATGTGCTAGCCCTTTATATAGTGATCTCTTCAGTCAGTCATTATAGAAAAGAACACAATTTTTAATTAATATTTGACCTTTCCAAACTTACCTAATCTATGTATTGTTATAATCTAGAATCTCATTTCTTTCAACAGCTTGAAAATGGGACACCCACCTTTCTGTAGTTACATGCATTTTATTCACGTCGGTCGGTCCATGAACGAACAAGTCAAGCTTCAAGAAAAATGGAGTCAGAGAAAGAAAAATGGTGCCCGAGAAGAACTGGTTTTGGTTGATGTATGAATTTGGTATATCTGATTATCTCTCTTTTCCCAGTCTCTCACCGCGTCCAATCGCCCAGCATTTGGTCAATTCGGGCAACAGTCAGAAGTTTCTGCACATCTATATGGCAATTGGCAAAGGCCACCCTTGTTCGGCCTGCAAATCAATTAACTTAAGCAATCGGTTTCGTTTCATCCATGAATCGTTACTTTGCCGAAAACCGTTGATTTTGTCAATAATTCATTAATTCGACCACTTGAAGTCTTGAATCATCAACCCGATTCGAATAATGTCTTTTAGCCAATTTTTATTTTTTTATTGTAGCTGATCATTCATTCAAACAGGATGGTCAAACCATTAAACCAAAGCGATTCCGATTCCAACGTTGATGAACCTACCAAGATAGGGCTGGGTTCAAGTGTCGATGGCATTCGTTATTCTTAGAGGTGTCAATGGTATTTGAAAATCCGATTTCGAATTTGAGATTCAACATAATCGAATCGAATTTGGATATAATCTGATTCGATTCGATAAATATCTGAATTCAACTGATTATTTAATTCTTATATATAATATATAAAATTTTTAAATGTTTTATATAATGTATACATATATTAATTAAATTATATAAATAAAATATTTATTAATTACCTAAAATAATTAATTAGTTGAATTCGAATTGAATCGAATATTCGAATATTTAATCACATTCAAATTAAAATATTAATTTTTGATATCCGTCGAATTTCAAATCAAAATCGGATATCAATTTTTTTTAATCGGATTTGAATTTGAATATTACCTTATCCCATTCGAATTCGGTTAGTTATTCCTCGATAAATTGGCTCTTGACTTGGCTTAATTTGCTCTATGTTTTGATGTTTAGGAGGCATTTAAGCCCAAACAAACAACCCATGATGTGTAGGCCTGGGAAATTCACTATTTGCTTTCAAAGCATTATGGGTCTGGTCTACAATAAAAATATCATTTTTTAATTGTCTCATGCTTACAGGGAAATGAATTAACAAGGCTGGGGATGCTTTAGCTAACATGGCATAGAAGACGGTCATTTGAGATTCTATATATAACAGCAGATTGGACTTAAGGCAACACGTCAAAAGGATTCTTAGAATCAGGTTTTGAATTTGATCCTCTTTTTGTTTTATATTCTGGGAGGGGTAGAGTTAGTGAGGGTCTGGGGCAAGGTGGGATATATCCTTCCTATATACTTTTTTTTTTCTTTTTTTCTTTTTTTTTTTTTATTGATGCGGGTTATAATAAAATACTAAGATGGTCCACCTGGAGTAAATTTTGAAAAAAAAAAAAAACTAAAATCTAATGAAAATCAAATTTAAGAAAAGTAATAAGAAACAGAGCCTACCCTTTGCCTTGCCACATTTTGAGTCCTGATGCATATAGGAACGTTTCACATATCTGATTTTTTTTTCAATGTATTTTGAAGCAGTCATTTACTTATTTTAATAGTAAATTTTCAAATTGACAAGTATGTCAAGTCTGAAAACTAAGTGGATTGCAATTCACCTCAGAAATCTGAATTGCAGCTCCCTCCTTGTCTGCTAGTAGCCCTCCTATAAATTGCATCCTGTTTGTAAATTTGACATCAATCCATAGGCAGGATTTAATCCGCCCTAAAAATTTTAGCTCCACCCTAAGGGTGGACTGAACTATGAAAACCCCAATTGTCAAAGGTTAGGACCATCTCCAACCTACCCCTCTAAAGACTCCATGTATTTGGGATCAATATTGAGTAATGGCCTTTTTTCAACAGAAAATAAGCTAGTGTGGGGCTTTGGCAATTCCTTGATCCCAAGTCAAAAAGGTTCAACTAGAAAAAAGGGTTTCTAGTCGGGTCAAAATACGGGAGCTCTCCAATGAAGTTCAATTATTTTAATATGGCAGGCTTCAAAAAAATTATTTTAATATGACAAATATTTTATTTCTTTTTATTTTTTGTTTATTTTATCAATGTTTTAAAAATGATCCAGAACCGGAACAGTTTTGGCCACTGGTTTCTGGGTTAGTAGTTTGATCATCTAGTTTGAATGGATGGGCCGTTCTGACAAAAAATAAAAAAAAAATAATTAAAATAAAAAACAGCCAAAAACTGTTGCGCAGGTCGAATGGGTCAATGGTTTGATTGCCCAGGTCAACGGGTCATTGACCAATTCAACAGTTTTTTTTGTCAAAGATTGGGTTTGGGATAAAACTGAACCAATTGCATGGATGGTTCCCGGTTTGACCGTCTAGGTCAATGGTGATTCGAAAACATTGTATTTTATTAATCACATCTCCATGGGCACTAAAAGTTTTATATGAGAAAGGAGAAGAGACTGTGGTTGTGGGCTGAGAAAGAAAAAACGAAAGAAGAAGAAAAGAAAGGAAGGAGAGAAATGAGAGAGGAAAAAAAGAAAAGGAGAGAAATGAAAGGAAGGAAGGAAGGAGGGAAGGAGGGAAGAAGGAAGAGGAGGATTTAACGCTCACTGGCGACGGCAAGGCAGCAGCAACAGATCAGATCTTAAATCTAAGATCTGATAACTGAGGTTGATTTCTCTCCAACCTCTGCAATCTTCTCCTTCTTCTTCTTCTTTCTCTCCCTCTCTCTGCTGGATCTCAAATCTGAGTTCGTGTCTCAGTTTTTCCTTCTTTATCCTCTACAACTTTCTTAAACCACGAACTGCTGTTTGGGTTGAACGAATTCACGGTTCAACCACCCGGGTCAATGGTTTTCTGACCAAATCAACAGTTTTTGACCCAGAAACAAGTTAAAGGTGAAATAGAATCGATTGCCTGAACAGTTTCAAGGCTGAATGGTCTGGCCGTTATTAACGATAGTTCAAAAACATTGATTTATATCAAAAGAGACAAATGGTTATAAAAGATGCATTGGGCTAATGATTATAAGCTAATAAATGTAGATAAGAGGTTACGAGTTTAAAGCCTTTTATTCTCATTTTAAGTTTCTAGATAGCCATAACCATGCGAGTTATAGAAAACCAGTTGAATTGTTCAAACCCGACCAGTTTTTGTTAATCCCATACCTGAAACCTCCTGTACACTACAGAAGCAGAAAAAAAAGGGCAAGACACTTGATTGGCACTTTTATCATAAGATTAAAGAACTCAGAATGACCCAGCTTGGCAGAGGTTCGATGTGATCTCTAGCTTATTTTCTTCCAAGTTTGATTGTAGAGTTGGTGTATTTCGCTCTAGATCGAGTAGGACCGCTTATTTATAAATGTGGACTCCATCCAACGTTAAAATATATTACTGTTAGAGCAACCCCAACGGTAACAAGAAAAATTTGGATTTAGTCTCACATGGACCAATTCAGCTCGTTAGGTCAGGGACAAGTGTCCCATTAGCTAGGATTATATGTCATAGATTTCTCAACTAACTAGCCAAACTATTAGCCACACCAAGCATGTGTTATGCTGACATGGCAATGGTTTGTTCAATGTAAACAAGTGTAAAACATGCAGCAAACTGATAGCAGAAACATAGAATATTGGTGGTAGAGGTAATGGAGATGGTGGTGGAGTTTTAGTGGTATGGTGAAGGGGCAATGGTGATGGAGGAGGTGGAGACTTATAATAATGGTTTTCAAAATTAGATCGAACCGGAAAACCGGGAATCAGTCAGGTGATTGGTTCCATTTTCCCCAAAAACTGGATTTTTTTTTAAAACTGTTGATTTTGGTCAGCGAACTGCTGGATTGGGCAGTTAACTGTTCGAACAGTTTTGACCATTTTTTATTTTTTTACATTTTTTGTTAGAATGGGCTGAACGTTCAATTCGAACGATCAGACTGTTCAACCCGGTAACTAAACCCCTGATCGGTTCAGTCACCGGGTCAGTTTTGAAAACCATGCTTATAATAGTAGAGTGGAGGTAGGAATTTATAATAGTATGGTGGTGGAGACGGGGTGGCAGTGAACTTTTTGATAACAGCTGAAGTTGCTGAATTGAAAGACTTATTGCTTTGACATTTAATTGTTACAATAACTAAATAATAAAATTTGTAAGGGCGTAGTGATCTGCACAATTTCAGTTTAAAGAGCCAACAGCCTTCTTAAAAACTTATTCACTAGTAATAGACAAAACAATAAGCTTTTCAGTTCAGCATTTTCAGATGTTATCGAACAGCCCTTGATGAAAATAAGAAATATGAAGTCTGAACCTGTCTTTTAATATTATAATCTAAAGCCTACATTACATTATTCGGTGGTTGATATTGAGATACTACAATTAATCCTCAAATTCATGATTATTAGGGGTGTTAATTGGACTGGATTTGATCCAATCTGATCCAGTCCAATGTGAGTCTATTATAAACGGGTCAGTCCAATTCAATGTCTGGACCATCCAATTTGTTTAAATTTGTTTTGATTTAGATTGATTTCAACTCAAACCTGGTCCATTAATACTTGTATTTTTATCTTATATCAATAGATCAGATATTGGCTTAATCCAATCCAATCCAATATAAATTATTACGGACGGATTAGGTCTAATCCAATCTAATAAATATTTTGAACTGGATTGATCCAATCTAATATGTCTTGTTGACCCGTCCAATCTGTCTAAATTGATTTTGAACTAAAAGGGTCCAATCCAAAATCGGTCCATACCCTTATTACATGTATCGTTATCATATGACTCTTATGCCAAGAACAAAGTCAAGAAGATGTGTTGAAATTACAATTAAAGTCAGGAGGTATGAATGAATTAGAGATTTGTCTCATCTTCTTTTGTGTTACAAGCAATAATCAGATTTGATGTCATCAAATTGGAGCAATCATCGTGTTGATTTCTTCCATCAAATTGGAGCAATAATCATGATGACGATGATGATGACCATAATAAAGTTTGGCATTGAAAATTAAGACCATGCTTCAATGAATACTTCCTTACTCTAACTGGGATGAGGTATGAGGTCTTCCTCTTCTATTACCATTGTATTTCATTCATGTATGAATGATCTAGACCCACAATCAATTGGGTGATTGGGCCTCATCTAGACATCTAGAGGTGGAGATAGATAATAATCATGGGCCATCCAGCCCATTGAGCCCAACAGGGATTAATCTAGGCTTAGCAAACTAAGGCTCAGATTACTTGCGGTGCAAATTTCAACCGGATGTAAATTTTATACTTATGCGTAATATTGTAATAAGTGTAAATTTTGTATCCCAAATACTGATGTTAAATTTGCATCACATTCATCCTAGTCCGTGATTTCCCATTTTCAGTCTCCTTCGTATAAAGTGGGGACTACGTCATTTTACTTCACATGCTGCATTTGTTTGCATTGCAAATCTGAACTGCATATAAATGCACCCAGTTCAGTTTTGCATCTGTTTGTTTGTGACTATAATTTGCATTTCTATCTGGTGAAAAATGTGCATTTTTTGTCTCATTTAATTTGCATCCATTAAATGATGCAATTACACCACTTCGTCCTACTTCAATTTCTCTTTCAGATAAAGCGGGACAATTTGCTTCCTATCTTACTTTTCACAACTAAATAACCTTTCTCCATTTCTGCGGCCTAATTTCTTTCTTTCTTTTTTTTGGTATTTGGTGATACTTAACACAAATAACCTCCTCAAAATCAGTGGTTTGCAGGAATTGAATCTGCGTCTATGCTGGAACAAACCAGCTAGCATGCCAGTCGAGCCACCCTTCAGTGGAAAAACTTTAACTGTTGGGGGCCAACAGCCTATGCTGTTGAGAGAATTTCTGGGAATGTTTGCTACCATGAGAATGGATAAATTAGTAATTACATCTTAATTTATTTTAACTAAAAACCAAAGCATAGGTGTGAATAAGTGCCCAGCCCAGAAACTGCCTCAACAGCCTATGCTGTTGGGCTCCAACAGCCAAAGTTTATCCCCCTTCAGTTGGTGTCTCATTTCTCTTTCATATAAATTGGAGGCCACGTCATTTTATTCTCTATTTTACTTCTTACAAACAAATAGAACAAGGTTAAGTCCAAAGCAAAAGTCCATTTGCACTTTTATACATTTATGCCAATGCAAAAGAAACTAAACAAAGCCAGGATTTACACTCACAAACAAACTAAACAAAGTTAGTCCATTTGCACCCCCATCTATTGATGCCAGTGTAAATTGCATGTGCCCTACATTCTGGATTTGATCTTACCAATAGCATCACTAATCACGTTCTTAATTTTTTTTGGGTATTAAGTTCTTAATTTATTGAATGGAATGCTTTGGACTGATAACCCAATCTCTCTGTTTATATATGATTTCAACCATGGCAATTATTAGTGCCTAAATAATAATTTGAACTCTACTTGTTATACCAACCATGCATGGCAATTATTCGTGAGACTTGAATCAACGAAAGGTTTAGTCAAAAAGTTAAAATACTCTCAACCAATTGTAGTAACAAATTACTTGTTTATGACGACATTGTTTGCCTCGGTAGAATTACATTTGGCATCTCTATTTTGAAGAAAGCTGATTTGCACATAATTGATTGGCAGGCAATTCAAACTTTTCCATAGTTAATTTAGAATTTAGTTCAATTTATATGATGAGGGCAAAAAAAAAAAAAAAACATAATGAATGTTCTATGTAAGCTACCATAGCCACGATAGGAAAGTGCGCATAGTTTTCTGCTATACTTAATTATTCATTGGGAAAGATTACAGAATGTGTGTTACATAAATAGAAATGCTAACCATCACAGCTAGCAGTGTTACTGCTTTTATTCCCAGACCTAGCTTTTATTCATAACAAAATGGATAACTGCTTGAAATATCCATTATTATTCTCACTAGTCTTCCATAAGCTGCACGAAATATATATGGAACATGTGGGATAGCAAATGCTTAAGTATAAAAGGTAACCTAACATGAATCAAAGAGAGGCATATCATGCCTAGTAGACTTTAGGAGGTGGAGGGGAAGCATAATAGTACACATGAGGAGGAGGTGGTGATGGTGATGGTGGAGGGGGAGACTAGTAATAGTATGGAGGTGGAGGTGATGGAGAGGGAGGAGGTGGTGATTTGTAATAATAAGGAGGTGGAGGAGATGGGGATGGAGGAGGTGGTGACTTATAATAGTAAGGGGGAGGAGGTGATGGGGAAGGTGGTGGTGGGGATTTGTAATAATAAGGAGGAGGAGGTGATGGGGATGGAGGAGGTGGTGACTTATAGTAGTATGGAGGAGGTGGGGATGGTGATGGAGGAGGTGGTGATTTGTAATGGTATGGAGGAGGAGGAGATGGTGAAGGTGGAGGAGGTGACTTGTAGTAATAAGGAGGGGGAGGAGAGGGTGATGGTGGTGGAGGAGACTTGTAATGGTATGGAGGAGGGGGTGATTTTACTGGCGGAGGTGGTGATTTGTAGTAATATGGGGGAGGAGGGGATTTTGTAGGTGGAGGTGGTGATTTGTAGTAATATGGGGGAGGAGGAGATTTTGCAGGTGGAGGTGGTGACTTATAGTAATAAGGTGGCGGAGGTGATTTTGTAGGTGGAGGCGGTGATTTGTAGTAATATGGGGGAGGAGGAGATTTTGCAGGTGGAGGTGGTGACTTATAGTAATAAGGTGGCGGAGGTGATTTTACGGGTGGAGGCGGTGATTTGTAGTAATATGGGGGAGGAGGAGATTTTACAGGTGGAGGTGGTGATTTATAGTAATAAGGTGGCGGAGGTGATTTTACGGGTGGAGGTGGTGATTTGTAGTAATATGGGGGAGGAGGGGATTTTGTAGGTGGAGGAGGTGACTTATAGTAATAAGGAGGAGGAGGGGAGGGTGATGGAGGTGGAGGTGACTTGTAATAGTATGGAGGGGGAGGGGATTTTGCAGGTGGAGGTGGTGATTTGTAGTGGTAAGGAGGTGGAGGAGATGGGGATGGTGGTGGTGGGGATTTGTAGTAATACGGGGGAGGAGGGGAAGGTGATGGAGGCGGAGGAGACTTATAATAGTATGGAGGAGGAGGTGACTTTACTGGAGGAGGTGGTGATTTGTAGTAGTAAGGCGGAGGGGGTGATGGTGATGGTGGAGGTGGGGACTTGTAGTAGTATGGAGGAGGTGGTGATGGTGAGGGTGGAGGGGGTGATTTATAATAGTATGGAGGGGGAGGTGATGGAGATGGAGGAGGAGGAGACTTGTAATGATAAGGAGGAGGGGGTGAAGGTGATGGTGGAGGTGGTGATTTGTAGTAATAAGGTGGAGGTGGGGATGGAGATGGTGGTGGAGGAGACCTGTAGTGGTACGGCGATGGCGGTGGGGGTGACTTATAGTAGTATGGTGGTGGTGGAGGATAAAGCGGAGGTGGAGAAGAATAGGAGTAAGGCTCCGCCGCAACGCAGGTGGCTACCAAGCAAACTGCCAAGGCAGAAAGTAGGCTAGGCCATGGCCGCCCCATGTCAGGCAACTTGAAATAGCCACGGGGCCAATAACCACCACAGCTCCCCAATTCAGGGAGAGAGATGAAACTGATGAACTCCTGTTGTAGAGGGAAGATGGAAGGACTACTTTCTGATGACTTGAAACGGGATGGTAGCCCCTTTATATAGTGATCCTTTGAACTGTACAAACAAGTAGATGCATTTGTTTAGTGAAAAATAAGAAGTTTGAAGTCTGAAGTCTTCTTATAATATTATAATCTAAAATCTCCAATCTCCAATCTCCATTGCATTGAATAGCTTGATGTAGCTATGCCACCCTCCACAAATTCATTTGTCATTTTCACCTCTCTTGTGCCAATGAACAAAGTCAAGAAGGATATATATGTTCAAACTACTAGGTTTTGGTAGGTATGAGTAGGGCTAAGTCTTATTATTTTTTTTTTCCCTCTTTAACCGCGTATATTGTGACTGTATCTCGCTCTACAGAGTACGGAAAATGTCTTTTGCTTGACACCCTCTGAAGATTGAAAGTATAATTGGTATTGGTAGATGCCATTGACCGAATAAGGTTAGTGGGCTCCATCTTAAAGGCCTGATCTGATGCCATCAAATTAGGAGCACTGGACCACGTTGAGTAGTTGGCTTCTTAAATGAATGAATGGCGTTTGTGTTATAATTATCATTATATAAATGATAATAGATCAATTCAAATATCCAGTTAAACATTATATTTGTTATGAGTTTTTATTATATGAACGAATGAATGAATCAATGATTGAATGTGAGAGAGAGATTTGTTAAATGTGGATGTGGATTGATCATTTGGCATGGCTTCGATTATATGGAGGTGTGGGATCAAATTCGTACAAGTGAAAGCTCTCATTGGCAAGGTCAGTGAACTTTAGGGAATTAGGCTCAGTTTTGAAAGAGTATAAATGTAAATATGTACAGCATAAATAAATGTAAAATAATATAAAATATAAGGTTTTGTACTCTATGTTTTGCATTTGTACTCCTTCCAAATTCAGCCTTAGGGGCAAATGTTAGTATCGATTTGAGATTTTACATTGCATTGAGCTTGGATTTTTTTGAATCCGCTCAAATTTTGACAAAATCTCAACCCGAAACCCAAGCACTCCTAGTGGACCTCACGTACACCCTGTTTGGACCCCTTAATCCCATTTTATTCAGTAATACGTAACACTTGAAAAAATATAATAAAAGAAAGAAAAAGAAAAGAAAAAAATAATGGGCCCTTATCATTAGAAATGACGTTGAAGTTTACTTGGGTAAAATTATTTTTATTTAAGTGGCAAGTCCCTAGTAAAAAGACAATGAAACAGTTGATTATTAAGATAAAAATCAAAATATAATTAATGAGGGTGTTTCTGTCTTTCCATCATGCGTGAGCGGGGGTGTGACTTTTTTATAATATATATATATATATATATATATATATATATATAGATAGATAGATAGATAGATAGATAGTTAGATGTGAGAAAATCAAACCCGTAAAATAAAATAAATTTTGCAGAGCACATCTAAGACTTTGTCTCCGTGTAGAAATGTCGCCAAAATGGCTTTTAACGCCATTTAAAGACAAAATTCAACCAAGTTGAGAAGTTCTGTAAAAAAATTAAAGAAAAAAGAGTTGAGAGGGAAAAAATGAGTTGATTGGAAGATAGAAATAAATAAAAAAAAATATTGTTAGAAAACTACGAGTTTGACATGAACAAATACTGGTTAGACTATTGATCATCATCATCCATGCCTTATCCCAGTTATACGGAATTTGATTGGAGTATCCGATCAATTTATATCCTTCGTAATCATGTCCATTATAGCTAGAGTGAGGCATGTTCACCATCTTTTATGGGCTAGAAAAATTATCAACCATAGATGTGTTCGGACTCCTGCCCACCATCTTTTAGAGGACATCACTTGGTATGACGTAAATCCCAGGGTCTCAAAAAACAAAAATGACAAGATTAAGTTGAATTTTTTCAATGGGCCTGGCCCAATAACCTGGGCCTTATTCTGTTCAAACTTTTCTAATCAGATATCCAACTTACCCCCAAGTCTATATCGGTCCACCCCCATGACCCCAAATAACTGCGACCAATATTAGTTAACAGTTAATAGCCAAACAGCGCCAATTTGCTCAATTGGTAAGGTCCTGGTTGGTTGTAACAGAGATTTTTGGATCAAATCCTGTGGTCATTAGAATTGGAGATGGGTAGGATTTCAATTTGGGTTGGCCCAATTAGCATTAGCATTTTACACTGTTGGGCTCAGGCCATTGAGCCAAATAAATTTTCTTAAATCCCAACCCAAGTTGCACCAAAAGAGCTTTAACCAATCAAAATCTCCTGTGTATTTTGATAAATACCACTTTTTGTTTGTATTGATTACTCTTCTTTGCCCCAATAAGGGCCGTAATTTTTCATGGCATAGTACAACAATTTTTAATTAGCAATATTAATAAATCTTCTCAAAGGTGGTATGAGAGTCAATAGTAGGAATGCGGGACTCGAAGCAGTTCATTGATTACCATTTTATGATACCAGTTGATAGGATATAAGTTTTCCGATATAATGTCTTTCTCATTGTGGAATCCATAAGTTTATTAACCAGCGTTGAGCGTGACAGGCTGGGTTTGGTTTAGGGCCAATTGGAGCCCAAACCCAATCAACATCAAGCCCAAGAGGGCCCATCCCCTAGGTGCTAAATATCAGTTCAAGGACATCTCGGATTGAAGAAGACTCATGAATCATGACCAGTTCTGTTGGCTTTTAGTGCTTTAGATCGGTATTGGCATATATAGAACTCCGTCACATATATAGTAGGCCTCATGGTTTTCTGGGCAGGTTCAAGTGCAAACAGTATATAAGGAGTTCAGCTTTGCTATTAACAACCGCTCACAACACTATCTCAACTAGCTATGACAGTCACACATCGTGAACATCTCTCCATGAATGACAAAGGAGACGCTCTCATGTATATAAGTTCACATCTGCTTGCCCATGCACATCTCATCAGCGTGCATTGGGAACATCTCCCATATTTGTTACTGGGACTCTGGGAGATGTTCCTTGGGATGTGCTCTGTGATGCGCATATGTGAATTCTATGTATATAACCCACTAATCGGAGCCTATCCAGGTGTCCTTTTTGGACTAAAATTATATCTTGAGGCTCCTTTACCATGGAACGTAGGTAGCTTCTGTGAGCTTTGGTGAAAAGGCCAGAATACGTCCATGCATGGTTTTCAAAATAGGACTAGACCGGATGGTCAAATCGGAAAAATTGGGAATCAGTCATTTGGCTGGTTCCGTTTTACCTCAAAATCGCTTGTTAGCCAAAAACTGTTGATTTGGTCCGTAAACTGCTGACCTGGATAGTTGAGCCATCGATCTGGACAATATTTTTTAGTCGTTTTTTAAATTTTATTTTATTTTTCTGTCAAAGAGTACCATCCGTTCGGACTGAACGGTTAGACCGTTTGACTTAGGAACCGGACCCAGAATGGCTCCATATTCAGTTTGATTTTAAAAACCTTGCGTCCATGTTTGCAAGTAGCCCTTTAGATTACAGCTGAAATTGCTGAACTGGATGATTTATTTATCTGCCTTTTAGTAGATAAAATAATTAAACAATAACAACTCAAACATAAAATACTCTCACCCAATTATAGCTTCAGCCAGAGCTCACAACCTCCTTACAACTTTTTCACTAAAAGACAAAATAATCTTTTCAATTCAGCTATTTCAGCTGTTATGAATAAGGAGGAAATTTTCCAATCCAATTCAGCAATAATCTCACCCCATACGCTAATCCTGAATCTCTACATGTATTGTTAAATCCCCTTATTGCTGAAATTTTCCAATCCAACAGTTGGTTTTATTTCTGTCTCAATAAGGAGGAAGTTGACGAATGTCAAAACGACCCATATGAAAATTCAAAGGCAATTTTACCAAGCCTTGCAAGCCCCCCCTGCCTGGGCCTGTGCACACGATTAGTTGTGTACGACCAAATGTCTGTTTGGCAAAAGTGGATTTTTATTAACAAAAATTTAGTGCATTGATTATATGCCTAATATACCGAATTGTGTACAGAAAAAAGACAACATAAACATTACTCCAAACCGACCGTGCTGTCTATGAGGTTTGCCTCCTCGGGAGTGGCAGCGCTGTCGTTCAGAGTGGGCTGCATTGCCGGTAGCACCTCGGCGTCAAAGGGGCGTCAAAGGGACCGTACTCCTCCACGACCTTGCAGCGAGCGAAGCTTGTCTGTTAGAACTCAGAAGTATAACCATCCCAACAATCCCTCTTGAGACTTTCTTTAGCCTTCTTTCTTTTTTTTTTTCACTTCAATCAAAAAGTAGCATCCTATATCTCATGGTTTTTAAAATCGATCCAGAGACCAAATCAATCAGGGGTCCGGTTATCAGGTCGAATGATCCGACCGTTCGAACTGAATGCTTGGCCTGTTTTAACATAAAATAAAATTAAAAAAAATGTAAACAAATTTAAAAATAAAAATAAAAAATGGTCAAAACTGTTCGAACGATTAACTATCCGGTTCAGCGGTTCACTGACCAAAACCAATGGTTTTGAGAGAAAATTCGGTTTTGGGGGAAAACGGAACCGGTCAGGTCAGGCGACCGGTTCCCGATTTTCCGGTCCGGTCCGGTTTTAAAAACCATGCTATATCTAACCAAATATATGTTTTAACTTTCTTTACATGCAAATATAAATATATTTTTAGAATTTTGGATAGATAAATGCAAGTTGAATTTTAAAAGAACAAAATTCTAATTCCAATTCTAACGAGTTTTTTACTTTTGAAAAACCCAAATTTTTCTATGACTAGAAAGCTCACATTTAATGTATGTGCAAATATATTAACGGTACTCCAATCTCCACCCTTCCTATCACAAAAACTAATGTCGACTAGACTGGTCGATCCACTAAAATGTTCTTGATGTCGACTTCTGAATCCTTGTATCTAAGAAATTGCATCTCTAGTGGTGTTTTATGACAACATGCTTGAAGTAATGCCTTGGATTTTGTAGGGTTCGAGGAGAGAGAGAGAGGGGTAAATGTTTGGATCATGTTTGAGTAAAGAATTTAATATGCATGACTTCATTCATCTTTTGTCTTTTTGTTTTGTGGATTAGTTTGTTGTATTTGGAGAAGCCTTTTCTACCAAAACTTACGGTTGTGTATTAACGGCTGGGAAAGCCAATTTTATTTAGAGCATATTCCTTCAAATCGATTCAATTAAGGTGTCTTTAACAAATAATTTAACCAAACAAGTTTGTTTCAAATATGATTTTATTTCAGAAATATACCATCTACAAAGGATTCAACTTTAACAATATGTTACAATGAAAGAGGTCGTATAGCCAATTCAATGAATCATGGAAACCTCTACCAAATCACTATGTCTGCAATTGCTGAGTTTGAACTATTTGGCTTTCAGCTCATCCTTCTCTCAAAGATCATGCCAAGTATATGCAATATCTCCAGAGTAAAAGAAAAGTAGAACTCTCCATGTATGAAAGTACACTTATTTTCATCTCAACCTTTGATACTAAATCAATTTAATGGATAAAAAGCTCCGAAGACCATGAAGAATTTATTGGAAAAACCATTATTCTCTCATAGTTTTATGTTCTGCAATAGAAATACAACATTGATCAGAAAACAATAAGAAAAAAAGGGAAGACAATTATGAGTTGTCTATAAATGATATACTTACATGAATTAAATAAGGATAATAATAATTCTAATAGACTGGGGGTGGTGGAGGGGAGCTGTAGTAGTAAACATGAGGAGGAGGTGGTGGTGGTGATTTGTAGTAATATGGAGGTGGTGGAGATGGCGATGGGGGAGGTGGGGACTTATAATAGTATGGAGGCGGGGGAGATGGAGATGGAGGAGGTGGGGACTTGTAGTAGTAAGGAGGAGGTGGGGAAGGTGATGGTGGTGGTGGGGATTTGTAGTAGTAGGGAGGAGGAGGTGATGGTGAAGGTGGTGGTGGTGATTTGTAATAGTAAGGAGGAGGAGGTGATGGAGATGGAGGAGGTGGTGACTTATAGTAGTATGGAGGAGGGGGTGAGGGTGATGGTGGTGGTGGTGATTTGTAGTAGTAAGGAGGAGGAGGTGAAGGAGATGGAGGAGGTGGTGACTTATAGTAGTATGGAGGAGGGGGTGAGGGTGATGGTGGTGGTGGTGATTTGTAGTAGTATGGAGGAGGAGGTGAGGGTGAGGGTGGAGGTGGTGATTTATAGTAGTAAGGAGGGGGAGGTGATGGAGAAGGTGGAGGTGGGGACTTGTAGTAGTATGGAGGAGGTGGGGATGGTGAGGGTGGAGGTGGTGATTTATAGTAGTAGGGAGGAGGAGGGGATGGAGAAGGTGGTGGAGGTGACTTGTAATAGTAAGGAGGAGGTGGTGAAGGAGATGGTGGAGGTGGAGACTTGTAATAATATGGAGGGGGTGGTGATGGAGAAGGTGGAGGTGGGGACTTGTAATAGTATGGAGGAGGTGGGGATGGTGATGGTGGAGGTGGGGACTTGTAATAGTAAGGAGGAGGTGGTGAAGGTGATGGAGGAGGAGGTGACTTGTAGTAGTAGGGCGGAGGTGGTGACGGTGATGGTGGAGGTGGAGACTTGTAGTAGTATGGAGGAGGTGGTGAAGGAGATGGTGGAGGTGGTGACTTATAGTAGTAGGGTGGTGGTGGTGATGGTGATGGTGGTGGAGGGGACTTGTAGTAGTATGGAGGAGGAGGTGAGGGTGAGGGTGGAGGTGGTGATTTATAGTAGTAGGGAGGAGGAGGAGATGGAGAAGGTGGTGGAGGTGACTTGTAATAGTAAGGAGGAGGTGGTGAAGGAGATGGTGGAGGTGGAGACTTGTAATAATATGGAGGGGGTGGTGATGGAGAAGGTGGAGGTGGGGACTTGTAGTAGTAAGGAGGTGGTGGAGATGGTGATGGTGGTGGAGGTGAGTTATAATAATAAGGAGGTGGGGGAGATGGGGATGGTGGTGGAGGGGATTTGTAATAGTATGGAGGTGGAGGCGGTGGAGACTTGTAATAATATACAGGTGGTGGTGGCGGTGGCGACTTGTAGTAATATGCAGGTGGTGGAGGTGGTGGTGACTTATAGTAATACACCGGTGGTGGAGGTGGAGAAGCATAAAGGTAAGGCTTGTCGTCGTCGTCTGCTGCTACATTGATGGCTATCAGGCAAAATGCCAAAGCATACACTAGGCTCGGCCAAAGCCGCGCCATTCCGGCAACTTGAAGTGGCCGCCGGGCCAACTGCCACCACAAGTCCCTCGACTAAGCTGCTAGAGTATAGCTAAAACTCACTACTAGAGATTTCGAAACTACTACTCGCTGATGACTTTACATCTAGGGACTAACCCCTTTATATAGTTATGATCCCTGGAAACAATGTGGAGGAGTGACAATTGTTTAGTAAAGTTGGAATACTTCCAACCTGTACCCCTTAATCGTACACGATATAGCTAGATTACTGGTTACGTAAAGAAATAGAAAATGAGGTTCTGCTACCAACTCTCTGTGGTGTTCATCGTTCAGATCCGGCCATGAACCGGTCAAGCTGATCAGATAATGCCTGCTGCCTGAAATTTACTGGTTCTGAAGTGGGGGAGTAGGTAAGAGTTGGGCAGTCTGAAAATATTCCCCGTCTAAACACAACTGAGTCTCTGAACCAAGTCAACTTCATCGGCCATCCGAAGCTTCCAATGCAAAGAGAACTGATGTGACGGATTGACTACTTTCATGCATGAACCGAGGCCTATTATTTGGAGCTAGCAGTAGCAGACCTCCAATTAAAGCACTGGTTTTGCCAATTTTTGCATGTTGATTACAGATCGGATGGCATATTGTTTCATTATTAATTGCTAGAGACAACCCAGAAACTGCACTGGCTGGAGGACTGTAACCTTTCGATCTAAAGCTGAAAGTCTGTCTGAATCTGCAATTGGTGGGCCATGAATCCCACAACATTAATTAGGAAGACAATCAGAGCAGTTCTGGGTATGCCTGGTTCTGGTTAAGGTTACTCCGAATACATTTGTTAGTAGGTGATTCTGTGATATATATTTTAAATTTAAAAACTCTGTGTGATGTGAAAATGGCTTCAGAAGATAATCTGGAATCATTCACTATTTTTTTTTAACTTTTTATTTATATTTTATTCGAAAAGGTTGAGAAGTCAAATCAAACACTGTTATGGGCAGAAAGAGTTAAGCCTTTAGGACCGGCCTTGCATTTCACAAATACTGAGTCAAAGATCGAAACTTGAATGTATCCCACACATTTGATTCTTTATTTCAATAAATCTTTGTTGTCTTTGTTAAACTATTTCTTATAGAACTCACCTAATGGTAGAGATTGTTTTCTAACGCTTCAACTATCAAACTTTAATACAAAAAGCAATTTATAGAATTTAAAAAGTAATTCAACTATGACTAATGTTAGCTGTGCATTAAAGTATGATTATTTTTTATTGATTTATGTTTCACAAAATATACTTTTACCATGTTTTGTTAAAAATATACACTTACCATTACATTCAATTATTCATGTACGTACTTTGCTGCACTATACAACGGATGTATCATATATTTTATCTTTAAAAATAGATTAATTAAGGATTTAAAAAATTAAGAATAAATTAATTTTTATTATGAAATAAAGATACCCCCAATTTTGAAAGTTAATTTCCAAAATATTATATGAAATAGCCTAATTTTGACAAGTCTTCCCTTCTTTTAGTTCACTAATATAATAGTCAAAACAATCTATTAATTGACTAGTTCTATCAAGCATGGAAAATTAAGTAGTCCCTTTTGATGGGATTATGATTTAATCAGTCCCTTTATATATACATGATTAATAGATAGACAGATTTGATAATAATATGAGGGATTTGATAATCTCCTTTTATGAATTATGATTAAGAATTAGATTAGGCCATCAATGTTGTATGGCAGTGGCACAAGGTTAATTAAGCAAATAATCTATATAAACTTGATTAGATGACTATTGACCACTTCATTTTAAGAGCTTTCTTGTTTTAATTTTTCAGGAATATTTCTTGTATCCACCATCCAAATGAAAGGAAGAAGATTACTGTTTCCAATTATATATCCTGAATTCATGCATAGCTGACCTCTTAATGGGGACAATGAGTGATGGCTCCCAATATTTTGTTCCTCAAATGCATGCTAGCTGAAATTTTGGGCTCATCAATTCTTGCTTCATCTGGGCCAAATAAAATTGGCTTCTTGGAGGGGTTCTTCTTTTTTTTGAGAAATTCTTGGAGGCGCGTTTCAGATATTAAAATAATTGAGTAAACATACATAAATGATCCAGGCTAATGATCAAAACCATTCTGACGACTAGTTGATGGTAGAACAGTTCAGCCATCTGCATAAATGCAGAGTTTTCAAAACACTGGAATAAACTATTCTCTCAATGCATTTGATCTTTATCAATTACAAAACATTAATAAAAATGATAACCCATTTCCAATCTAGATGACCTACTTCAAATTTATTGTTTAAATTTAAAGAAATGGTCTAAGGAGAGAACTTTTCAATGATCAAAACCTTTTCTTTCTTTCTTTTTACTTTAAAAAACACCCTTTAAAAGAGCATTTGTTCAGGATAAATATAACCCTACATCTAGAAGATATCAAGTGGAAGAAAAATTAACCAAAGTCTTCCTTACCAAGTCATCCACCAAATACACTTAATTTGTAGGAGTATTTGTAGTTTCAGAAGTTCAAAATGAATATGAAAGGTTGGATTGGATTTTTTCATCTCTTTAATTAACTTAAATAGGCAGTAGATTATTGTAACACAGTCCAATTAGGATGACAATTGCTTAGCACATCCAGGGCCCACATGTTAGATATACTCTTAATTGTCGGTAGTATCGTGCCTTGGAAGTACTTATATTTTGCTGCCATGGATGCCCATGGTCGGTTGAATTATAGTCCTGCTTTTTGACAGCTGATGAGCATTGCTATTGTTCTTTATTTGGCTCAAATTACTGGTGTTGTTTAGGTTGTTTTTAAGCAGCTGGAGAACAAAATGAAAGAACAAAAGCAAAAGGAGAAAGAAAAGGAATTCATAGAAACTGATTTTAGCTAGAAACAAAGAAGCACTATTAACCTGCTGTTACCAATACATGACATGAGTGCCAATAATTAATTGGATCTGCTCCACACCGAGCGCGTCTCACACCGACCTTACGGCCACATCCCACTCTGTATTAGGAGCATCTTCCCATGAATAATAAATACAAGTATGGATGATATTCCCGATATGCAACCAGGACATGTTGTGAGGTTGGTGTGAGGCGCTTTGTTTGACGAGCAGATCCAGATTTGCACTTGTGTGTCTTTTGAGATATTTTTTTTGGCAAAAATAAAAACTCAATTAATTAGTTTGGTCCAAATCGAGCTTTGAGTTCAACTCGAGTTTAATATTAGGCTTAATTGTTAACCGATCGAGCCAAATTCAAACAGTATAAAACTCAACCCGTGAATTTCATGAGCCTAATTAAGTTTACATATAATATTTTTAATTTTTATACAAAGATTGGCCCATTATAAAACTCAAATATATAAGCTTTTGAGTCAAGTTGAATTTGAACTGGTATTTCTAACTCGAAACATGCTCAAGCCCAAACTCAAGTCTTATATTTTTCTGAGGAACTGAGCTCAAATAACCAAATATTTTGTTTAACTCAACACATATCCACCCCGATGCTCAAACATATAAGCTTTTGAGTCTAACTCGAATCATGCTCAAGCCCAAACTCAAGTCTTATGTTTTTTTTTTATTTTTTGGTGCGGAAATGAGCTCAAATAACCTAATATTTTGTTTAACTCAGCTCATATCCACCCCCATGCCACCTACCAATGACCCACCAGTTGAAATGATAATTTGGAATGGACCTCATGTGCAACCTGCCCTGTCCCCACCCCGTATCCCCCTATAATATTATAATACCCTTGAGTCTAGCTCATCCGTTAAGAATAAAATGGATAGCATTTTATTCTTATTTGTCCATATATTCTTGCTTTGTTTTTTCAGCATTTTGGGTCGATGTCGACCGGTTCTTTGATGTAGACCTGAAACTGCATTATTTCTAGTTTTAAGTGGAAATTTGTTCAAGCGAACAACAACGTGGATATTGTGGTTGACTTTCTATTTCAGCAAACCCTTTTTTTTTTATATTTCTGATTAATTCATTTTGTAAAAAGATAAATTATCATTATCATCAACCATTCATTCAATGTAGAACCCCACGCATGACAATAGGAACTGGTTGGGCTGGACCGGAGACAAGGATTGTGCATTAACAGGCTGAATTACTTATAACGAGTAAATATATGCAAGTATTCTATACACACGAGCCCACATGAAACCCACACCTTGTGTGTATGGAACATTGGCATGTTTAATCGTGATAAATAATCCAATCTATATGATTTTGTCTCTAACTAATTTGAAGGGACTCCATAATTAGGTTACAAGAATATAAGGACCGCCAATGAACATTGGTATGTTCATTGCCCGTTTGCTGCCCAGGTGTGGTATCATTTCTTGAAGGCTGTGGGGATATGTTGGGTCATGCCTAAATTGGTTAAGGAGTTGCTTTGTAGTTAGAAGTTTGATAATTTGAAGAAAAGAGGAAAATTGATCTGGATTTTCATCCTGACAGCAGTGATTTGGGCTATTTAGTCTAAGAGAAATAACAGAATTTTTAAGCAAAGAGTGAGAAGGCCCGAGGAAATAGTTCAGATGACTGTTGGTAAACTGATTTCTTGGATTTCATTAACCCTAGAATTCAGACATATAAATGTAACTCAGTTACTAAGAAATCAGTCAATTTGGTGATTGTAATGGGGGGTTCTCAGGCCTGCCATATTGTTGGCAGGTTCTGTTTTGTACTTTTATTAGTTTCATTTAATAAATTTATCTTACCTTTTTCAAAGAAAAAAAAAATATAAGGACTGCCTCTAATAAGTAATAATTGGTGTTGATAAGAAACCCATGCAGCACAGTTCAAAACGGTGTAATTTTGAATTGAAATTTCAGAAAAATGAAGCAAAATAGAAGAGATAACAAATTGTGAAATATAGAGAAAGGGTACAAAGATTGCATTTATTAACTGAGATTTACATCGCAATATATATATATATGAATGACTGAGAAATCCTAAATGAAGTCACTCTATCATAATCTTTGTTTTAACATATATAACAACCCAATCTTAAAGAAAGAAAAATGATTCATAAATTCGGTCATACCTATCAAAAATAAATTATGATCAGTTTGTACTGTGTAAAACAAATTGTCCAATTTGCTTCTCTCGTTATCACACATATGTTATTTTTCGTCTTTGCCTTGAGCATTCCAAAGAGGGAGATCAACCACTGCATGTTTGTTCTTCAATAATTTTTTTTTCAGTGTAAATTTAGTTTGTGCCATTGTGAATGAAGGAGAGTACAAATGGGCTGAGTGTAAATTCCAGTTTGTTTGTTTTCAGATTTAACTTCGCCTTTTCTATTTTTAAAAGTAAAATAGGAAATAAAATGATTCAATCCTTACTTCATATGAAAGGGAATGGAAGGAGAAGGAAGAACATTTGTTTGGGAAGAAGAGTAAGGTAGGATTGTAGGAAACAAAATAATTAAATGGTCCTCATTTTACACGAGAAAAAATAAAAAAATTTACATTAGCTTTTCAGATGCAAAAGTTACACTTTGAATGAATAAAATAGAGATGAAAAGGTTAAATTTTGCATCAGGTAAGAATAAATATCATAGTTTATAAACAGAAAAATGCAAAATTAAACTAGATGTAATTTTTGTATCCCATTTAGATATACACTAAAAATAAACAGAACCTTAGGCTGCATTTGGAAACGATGCAAATAGAGTGTAAATCCCGGTTTAGGGTAAATTTGCACTCTGGTTCACTTTTGTCTGTGTTGGACAACATTACATTTTTGCATTGACAAATGGCAGAGCAATGCATATTTACATTGATAATAAGATGTAAAAGTGCATCAATGAAAAAGAAGTAAATTTGCATTCAAAAGGGCTTTTGATAAAATAAGGCATATGCTTTATTGGAACTAGTGTTTGCATCCATTACAGTTAAAAGTCTTTGGTAAGAAGGTAAATTTATCAGTGCAAAACTAACCCAACTTTACAATTTATATGAACTATTTTACACTCTACATATTTACATTCACACTTATTTGCATTGTTTCCAAATGCAACCTTAGGCTCAGTTTGAAAGGAATACAAATACAAATGCAAAATCTTGTATTTTATATTATTTTGTATGTATTTACACTGTATATATTTGCATTTTGTATTCTTTCCAAACTGAGCCGGTTTTCGTCCTCGAATCTGTACACATGTACTACTCTCTCCTCTACGAAAAGAAAAAAAAAAAAAAAAAAAAAAAAAAAACAAATGAAAGGTATGAAAGCTGAAGTGCTACCTAACATCTGACTAAGTAGTGGGTTTCTCAATCAAATGTCATAATTGTCAAATAGACTATTCATCCATTAGAGATGAATTAAAATAAGCTCAATTGCTCAAAAGTATACCAAAGCTGCAGATTCAACGATGAGGGTATTCAGACTGAAACAATTTTAACAAATTAGATATATACAGAGAGAAGGGGAGAAAACTAATTGTAATTTGTAGTAGTGCCTTCCAGTACACATGCTGATTCATTTAATTTTTATATTTGACGTGAACCCAAGTCCTGAATAAGCAGGGACCATCCTTGAATCAACTTGAGAGTTGCATGATGAGCTGAAGTGAACCCTGGGCAATATAGGAAGATGTTCAGATCTAGCAATTAAACCAAGTTTTCAAACATTGTCTGGTTTTATTTGGAAGCTGAAGGCGCGTTTCTCTTAAATCTGAATGCGACTTCTGCTCTGCCGAACCAACAATAGTAATCAGAACAAAAGTTGTAGTTTCAATTCTTCTATCTTTTGTCTTTTGATCTATTTTACTTAATTGGAGAGACTTTTGAGGCCACTAGGCCCACTACCCACATCCGTATATAGGTCCTACACGCAGGTGGACATTCTTAATTAGTGTCCTTTGCCTTCCTAAATGGCCTTGGCTTTTGACTTAGCCGGCCCTACTGCTTATAGGCAAAGTGTGACTAGGAAACAAAAAAAAAGAGTAAACTGCAAATGGGTAATACTGTCTTTTGAGGATAGTTTCATTTTAGGGCATGAACTTTTAAATGTGCCACTTTAGTACTTAAATCTTTAGAAATATATATATATATATATATATATATATATATATATATTTAAATCCAATTCTGCTAAGTTAATTGTGAGAGGTAAAATTACAAAAATGCCCATGTTCTGATTCTCTTTTTTACCATCTATCTTCTATTTTTGGACTTCACACGCAAATGGTAAAGTAAATTCACCCGGTTTGTTTATTGGGGGTAGCCTTATTTTGTGATGTTTAGTTGTTTGCTTTTCTACTATTAGTTTGCATCCTAAATTTAAAGGTAAAAAAAAAGATGAACAGAAGAAAGAAAAAAAAAGTCAAGACATAGGCTTTTTTATAATTTTACCTAGATTAATGAAGTTGGATTTAAATATATATTTATAGAAGTTCAATTACTAAAGTGAGACAATTGAAATTTGATGCCTTAAAATGAAATTAACCCCAAATAGAGGATACCTATCAGCAATTTATCCTAAAAAAAGGGTCCCATCTCATATTGAGTATAGCACAAGGGAGGTGATGCATTAAGCAGGTAAGTTGTCAAATTCAGGGAGGGCTTGAGAGGTTCACAGAGGGGCGTTGGTTATATCTTATACGAGGCAAGCTGCCAAGCTTTATATTGCAACAGATGTAGGGTAGTATTTTTGCCTTAAAAAAGCTCAGAGAGCCAATTTCAGGTCATTGTCCAGCCATTTACACGGCTCTCCGCATGAGCTTTTTCCATTCCAGTAGCTTCGATTCTTCACATTCACAGCAGCTTAACCAAAATGAAACCTTTCTAGATTGGCTCTCATTAATATTATCTAATCAGTTTATTAATTGAAAACCCAACAGCCACGTCTCACATTGGTGGGCCAAGTATCATCTCAATCGGATAATCCTACACAAATTCATAGTTTAACACACTTGTGTTGACTGGTTGAATGATCAAATTTCAAAGCCCAGAATCGCCTCTTACACGCAATTGAACGGTTGGGACGCTGTTACTATCAGACAGCTAGAATGGGTTTATCATCACGTACGTCACCATTCTCAAAGCTCAAACCCCTTACAGCCAAGAATGCAGCTGAAACTGATTAGAGAAATGGAGCTAGATCCCAGATGAATTATTGATACACACTCTAAGCTTAAGCTTGGAGCGGAAATCCAAGCCTAAAAATGGTTTAGTGATATCACCCAAATCCGTTCTGGACTCTGGAGTGCTTGGATTATCCAATTTAACCTAGCTTCTTCGGCTATTATTGCATCTTAATTCGACTCGAGAAAACTAACGAAGCAAGAAAGAATGGTCATTCAAGCTTAGACAGCTAATACCAACCGGGGGTGACTCATTGGTATGCTAGTTGGTTCACTTCAGCATTGATAGAGAATCAATCCCTACGACCACCAATTTTGCAAAAAAAAGGGTTAATAGTGGTGTGTGGCACCAATACCAAAAAAAAGCTTAGACAACTAATGATAACCGGATGGAGTATCTTTTATTCATAATAAGCAAAGTTCACCCAACGCCCTATCAGTGGCCTAGTCTTGACACTTCAAAATCAATACTTGCCTCCCATTAAGCTGAAGCTCGAGGAATCTAGCTTTTTCTTCACTCTTGAAGCTTCATTTTGGCCTCTCAATAGTCAATACTCAATACTATGAATGTATGGTTGAGAGAAAAATAGAAATTAAGAACAAGGTTCAAAATATCACAATGTATGGATGCATTATCATTTGATACATATCGATTTTTTAAACCACCAAAATGTGCCTTAAAGAGATTGGGGGAGGGGGTTTGTAGCCTGTAGGTTAATGGTTAGAACCTCTTCTATCTTACCTAACCTTGAAGCATCATCTTGAGAAAAAATAGAAAAATATAGTATCGTGGTTTAGAAATGTGGAAAACCCATTTTTGTGTTTCACATGCATCGATACTTTAGACCTTGGATGAAAGGGAGAAAGACCAAAATGTGAAAAAGACTAAAGCAGTATTCCAGTGGTTTAAACTTGACATAAAATATTAAAAATGCGTATAACATGTGTTTTATACCTTATTTGTAATCACTTAAGCATGAGATTTAATTTTATTAAAGTATTTTATTTTAGAATTATGTGAACTTTCCACTTTTTCAGTACTCGTGATACAAATAACTTAAAACCTCGATTGGATATTTGGATCCAAGTTGGTTCAAGACTCGAATTTGCATGGGAAGACATTGAGGTATTGACCCAGATTCAAATATGTCAGTTCTACATCAGACCCATTTTATGTCATATCTCTCCAAGGCAACTCTTGTGAATAGTTAATCTTCTTTGAAATAGCATACAAGGAACTCTTGATTCTTGAAGAAGAAATATGTTTATCAAAAGTCTGACTGATTTTAGTGGGGCCAAAAAGAGGGTGACAATGATAACAAATGGCCTGATATAACCAACCAACTGATATAGTAGTGCTAACTGCTAACTGCTAACCAATTAACTGATATTCATCATAATCCATAAGCGGGTTCTAATTGTTCAAAGCCCTTCCGGCATCATACCCTTGCGGATCAGAGAAATTGCCTTTTATCAATTGATTAAAATTACATGATTGAGCTGAACTTTTTTGCTTTTCCATTTCTTACTTGCGGCTATTTTTGTTTGCAGTGTAAATTCCATCTGAACTGGTCTATATGCATAGGAGTGTAAATTTCAGGTTTAACTGTCTTACTTGTTTGTGAGAAACAAAAATGAAGTGATCCCCACTTTATTAAAGAGAATGAAAAACATAGAGCTAATTGTTTGGGAGTGTGGCAACAAGCAAGATGATGTGGTCTCCACTTTATTTGAGACTAAGGTACAAGGAAGATGATGCAAATTTTGCATCAATCACTAGGATAGTGGGATGCAAAGTTTATACTGCCCATAAGTGCAAATTTTGTATCAAGCAAAAAGGCATGTCATAGTTACAAACAAACAGATGCAACACTGAACCGGGTGCAAAATTTGTATTGCTTCAAATTTGCACCGTAAACAAAGCCTCAAGGCTCAGTTTGGAAAGAGTACAAACTGAGCCTAAGGTTCACTAAGTGGAATGCTTCCACTAAGTGCACCATCTTCCTTCACAATGTGGAACTGTCAGTTCTTCACGTTTAGGGCTTTTTTATTTGGTCACCCAACTCTTCCAAGTCCCAACTTCAGCTGCCTCAAAAACAACCAAGAATGTAGACAAAACTTAGGCATGTTTCCAATGAGATCTACTAAAATCCTGACAAAAAGCTATTAGTCTAAAATCTCTGCATGTCACAGCGTGTTTATGTGTACTCTCACCCATCTTCAAGTTGTGCACACGAAGGAATTTACCCTCTATGTGAAAAGTCAAATGAATTGATATGCATACAAACTCTATTTGATACAAAACTGGAAACTATTGCCAATTGCCTTCAAGGCAAACGATGAGAAACAATGCAAACAATGCATGCAAGGCCATGTATCATTTTGGACGTCCACAAAACAATGCCCATGGATGAACTAATCAAATACCAGGATCAATGGTATTTTCCATATATTTCAAATTAGCTGGCTAATTAATGCTGCTTATCTCGGCCTGTTACAGACAATTCTACCCCACTTTTAGGTCGTGATGGGGCCACCTTGGTAGGGGTGGAACGCTCGGACTGGGAGAACAGAATGAAGATGTGCATTAATAACGTAACAATGGCCAACCCTGCAGCTGAGAATGCAACTCCTTTCCATGATGATAGAAGTGAAGTCCATTTGAAGAATTTGAAAGCCCCAAATAGAAGAAGACATGACCAAGAGATAACAACCTGTCGTAGTAACAAAAGAGAATTAATGACCCCCTTCCAAAGGAATAAGAACTGAGAACACAACTTTATTCAAATCATTAGAACAGTATCATACCAACAAAGACTTTATTGGCCGACCAGTGTCTTGAAATTCTTGGTCACTGAAGGTACCATCAGCCAAATGTTTGTCCAATAGAGCGTCCTGGTGATTAATAAAGCAAAAGCAGCATAAAGCATTTGCTACAAGGAATAAGTCAAAAAACAATACTGAGAGAAAACCAGGATAAGCGCATGTTTTTGCAACATTCAGATTATGCTATTATCAGTCAAAACATTAAAACTTCTAACTATGCAAGTTTGAATTACTTCATAGAAAATAGACCAGCACTAAGTGGAAAAAGTGGAAGTGGAGGTACCTTGGCCACAAATACATCTCTACACCATTTTGCAACATCATCATCAGTCTCAGGCAATTCCTTCATCAAGTGTCGCTTGATGTGAACATGAACCTATTAGGTAGGAATTGTTAATACTTGGTAAAGACAATCTCATCACACTAAAAAGCAACCCTGTGAACTTGAACCCAAGTACATGAACACAAAGCTATACTAGAAACAGAGGCAACATTCCTTCCATTTTATTAACACAAAGCACCCCCTGATCTAACAAGTCCATCAAGCTGAAATTCCTTGAGATCCACCTGATCAGAACTGGTAATATTGCTACTGGTAATTCCATTTAGGTAAGGAACCAGTCTTCAAGGGCTGCAACATGCCATTTGGCTCCATCTAATGCTGTTGACTGAACCTCCCTCAATGAAGAACTGGGAAAGGAGACCCTACTAAACTATCCACACCCCTGCAAGGAGATCCTTGACCTTGGTATTTGGTGGAAATCAGCATCCCTATCAGGTTGGGAATTCAGACTGAATCAGTAAACCCTGCTAATTGGGAATTCAGGCCTGTGTTTCTCATCACCTAATCTTTGGTGTGGGAATTCAGGCTAAATCTGTAAGCCCAGATAATTGGGAATAAGTAACCAAACGAATAGCCCAGGGATCTGAGAGCAGTCACTTCGTTCAAAAAATTGCCAAAGGTAAGGTCCACATCCAGTTCGCCTTTCCCAAGATGCTCACCTTTTTAGTAGCTCCAGGGGCTTCAAGAGAGATGCCCTGTGAGCTTTGCCAAATTGAAACCTAACCTTTTTCTATGAGTAACTGAATTGAAGCGTAACCTTAATCATCAAAGAGGGAGATGGGGTAAGTCCTGCGATAGAGCCATAGGGGAAGAGTGCAAGGATCTCCTTAAAATGTTTATGGAGTTACCTCAGATTGACTACATGGAATCTTTTGGAGGTTGAAGCCCATGAATTTAAGATCCTCCCAAAAGCTTTGAAGGAATCCTTTCAGTCTTCAAAAAATGAGGCTATTTCTTTATTTCCAAGCAGCATAAATTGCATGGATAATAGCCTTCCAACAAATTCTACTTCTTGAACCCAAGCCATGAAACTTGCCACTGCTTTAGCATATCGAAGAAGTTGTGAGAGGCCAACCAAGTTCAGGAAGAAATTCCAGATACTTTATTGCCACCAATTACCACAAAGTAGGAAGTGAGTGGCTGACTCATAGACCTATCCAGTGTCTACAATTAAAGATCTATGTATGATCTGAAAAAAGGACATTATTTTAACCACTGTGGATTCCCTCAATCTCTTGATTCTCTCCTTCCCTCTGTTTCCTAAGATATACGAGAAAATGTGCCTAAATTTTCTGCCTGATAGCAATTTAATGCATAGTATGAGATAGAGTTTTACATTTTGTTAATGTGGAAATAATTAAATGATTATGCTTTTGCCTTTCCAGTCTAAGATGAGATTACATGATCATAAATCGATATTTTTGAGACTGCACTGTATACAGCTAAAATAATACTGGAGAGAAGAAAAGATATGTGGAATGATATCCAAGTATTCTCTGAAAACTAAGTGCATCAATTGTGAAAACTTTGAAAAAGAAGAAAAACAAAGCTTATATATTAAAATGTCAAGGTAACTAAAAGAAATAAATGAGTATTGCAAATATTTAAGTTCCTTAATCCAGTTAAAATTCTCCAAGTTTGATGGCTTACCACAGAAGATTGCCCCTTCAATATTCTCAGCATTGTAGGTGGAGGTTGGTTTTTAGGAATAGCAACAGTTACATCATAGATTGCTGGAACAAATGAGCGCATATTACTTACAGCTGCAGCAAAACCCTGAGATAAACATACAAATTTCTCAGAAATGTCAAATGCTTATGCATAATTATGTCTGACTAATCCAATATTAACAGAATAGTTTCCTTAAAAGTTTGCAAAGAACAAACAACAGCAATTGTTCAGAAGTAATTTCATGGTACAGATATGCAGCCTTGTCACTACTGAAAAACATAATGGAGGTATAGAGTTGCAACTATAACTGAAATAAAGTGAAGTCCACATAAAATACAGTTTTAATCAATAAGGTCACATGCTGGTGGAAGAATGCCAAAAGTGCCATCTGGAAGGCACATACTCTGCGCCTGCCAACCCCTCCAAGCCAAACAAGAAAGTGAAAGATCTTCAGCCCAATTTGAAAGGTAGGATTGTGGAATGAAATGAACCATATTCCTGCTCTTCAGGAACCACATCTAGTAGATAGGACAAATTACAGTTTTTTAAACCTAGCACAGGGAAGTGTTAAAATTTTCTCCTCTAATTAGGGAAAGAAATGCCACCATACAGAAAAAGAAATCCTCTATAGAAGAGTTAGCAATGCCATCCACCACCAAATTCATTACTCTGGGCATTCATCATTTACTGATTTAATTTGCAATTTAGTAGTTTATAGTTATCTATATGTTTACACGCACACACAATTCAACTCAACTGATATATTTGGTCAGTACCATTGAAAACATTGTATTACTTGAATATGATAAATAACTGACCCCAGAACAGTTGAGTTCTATTTACCCCTTGTCTAGTAGACAATCTGCCAAACCAGTGTTTTCAAAACCGGACCGGAAAAACCGAAACCATTTCACCCCAAAACTGCTTTTTGGCCAAAAAGCCTTGTGCCAAACTATTGGCTTTGAATTTTATCTATCAAAAAAAAAAAAATGCTATCAACCAATGGTTTGATGTTATTCTGGGTAGTGCCCTCAATACTAGTCCACCCCAATGCTCCTCCCAATCTATCAAAAGCAAGAATCTATCTAGTGTAGAGCAAATGGGGGATTAAGTTGGAGACTTGACCAAGTAAAATTATGATGGGCAAGGGGCAAATCCTTGGGTTCAATGGAATTCACAAATTATGCTTCCCTTGGTGAAGATGCTTTGTTAGAATGTATCTCACTTGATTGAAGGAATAAGAGAGAAAATAGGGAGAGAAAGAACCTAGAATCACGGAGAAAAGATCAAACAAGACATTAGGTTGGAAAGTCAAAAAACACTTCAGATATGGAGTTCGTGCAGGCAGGTCAGTGGAGGAGATCCTTGAAGATAGAAGCAAAAAATCTCCTGTTCGAAGAGATGAGAATTAAGGGGAAGGTAAGCCTGAAAGTAAGGGAAGCGAAAAAGGGTACAATATTGCTGGAAGGATTAGAAGTGATCGAGTGGCTAAGAGAGTTCATAGCTGGAGCCTGTTCAAAAGGTAAGCAGATAAACTGGCAGGATTGTAGTACATTAGAAGGGAGAAGATATGTTGTTGAATGTAAGAGGAATAGAAAGGGGTTCTTCATAGCTTTGGCTGAATTCTTTGGTAAGGGACAAAGGCAACTGGTGTGTCTACCAGCAGGAAAACAGAACCAAGGTTGGGGGGAAGTTGACTGGTTGCTCAAAGAGTTCTTAGCTTAAAGAGTAGCAAATGAGAAAAAAGCCTCCATAAGGGAGGAGAAGGTATATCTCAGCAACAGCAGGGTAGAACAAGGGCCAGTGGTCATGGCAAAAACAAAAGGCCATTGCAGAATGGTGGGAGGTCTAGAGAGAGAGGAGTGGGATAGTAAGCTTGTGATACAAGCCAAGGAAAAGGTTAATGATTGGAGGAGGGTAGCTGACTTACTGGCAACCAGGTTGAAGCTGAAGAGTGTCTTCATAGTAACCCCCTTCGATAAATGTAAAGCCATCCTAGATCCATTAGAGAATGATTTGGAAGTATCAGCTATCAATGTTCAGGCTGAGTTCGGATCATTCACAGTCTACAAATGGAATCCAACATCCAACTCCAAGGATTTTTTTGTCGAAGATGGTGTGGTGGTGCGTGTAATAGGCATGCCATTCCATCTATGGAAAAAAGAAATAGCAGAGTCTATAGCTGTGTTGTGTGGAGGAATCTTGAAAGGTGCTTTCTGGGGAGGAGATCTTTACTCAGTAGCAATCCTGCTAAGTGGTGTGAAGCCAGAAGACATTCCACGAAAGGTAGAGGTACGAACAGAGGGGAGCTTTGTCTCTGTGTGGTTAGCTTCCTCCATTGAAGCAGTGTTGTGGAAGGAGGCTCGTATGGTAGGAGGGCAGAAGTTCACATGCTCTTCAACCATTCTACCTTTTATTGGCCTACAAAAATAGGGAGAATTATGTGGAGATGTGCTCGTGCTGCTTTGACTTGGACTCTTTGGGAAGAAAGGAATCTCATAATTTTTCAAGACAAGGAAAGGAACAGCCAAGATTTGAAAGACTGTGTGTTAAACAGGGCAATACATTGGCTGAAGACCTTGGAAATCTTCCATCAATTCTCCTTTAATGACCTTTGGAGAAATTGGTCAACAGTAGCAAGGTGCTCATCTTTAAAGGACAAATCAATTACAAGCTGGTCTCCTCCACCCGAAGGCTCAATAAAGTTGAACTTTGATGGAAGCAGCATAGGTAATCCAGGATTATCCGGAGTAGGGGGTGCTTTGAGAAATGAGAAGGGAGAGATTTTGTTGCTCTACTCAGGTCCCTTGGGAATTGGGAACTCCATCAGGGCAGAACTTTTAGCTGTTGTACAAGGGGTGCAATTTGCAAACCAGCTGGGGGTACAACACCTAATAATCGAGGGGGATTCTAAAGTGGTGGTGGGTTGGTTGAAAAATTCTGAAGAGGCTATGTGGCGATACAAGAATGAAATGAAGAAATTTAGTTGGTTGACAAGGAATATGTTGGTCACTATACAGTGGGTGGGGAGATCAGCAAATACTTTGTCAGATGTGTTAGCTAAGCAAGGGGTAAATAGGGAAGAATTATTTTGGGCTCAGTTGTGATTCTTGTTTTTCTTTCCTAGTTTACTTGTAAGATTCAAGGAGGGGCTGCAGCTCGTGCCTCTCGTTGGGATGATGTATGAACTCACTCTAAAGTTGCTTCTGAATCAATAAACTTATTATTATTCATCAAAAAAAAAACTATTGGCTGATCTATGTATCCAAATATAGCTTGGGATTCTATCCTTGCCCAATTCCTGTATTTCCTTCATAGTTTTTTGATACTTCCAAGGAGTCTTATTTCTGTTTTTTTAACCAGCATACAACCACCCTAGAGTCCCCATGCACAACCAGGTTGTTGATGTTCAATGATCCAGCCAGTCTTAATCCATGAAGTACTGTACTCAGTTCTGCTCATGTAAAATCACCAAATCCAATGGGACTTCAGTGTAGAGCAAGTATCTGCCCATTGCTGTCTCTGAAAAGACCACTAATTCCAGAAGGTCCCAGATTACCCATACTGCTATTATCAAAATTTAACTTGATTTTCATTTGTGACAGTATTCTAGTGGCCAATGAATGCTTACAAGAAAGAAGACAAAAAAATATCCCAGGAGTGGCAGTGAAAATCGACTTAGAAAAGGCATACGACAAAGTCAATTGGAATTGCCTCCTAGAGATTCTGCAGTTAAAAGGCTTTGGCTCTGGATGGGTGTGGTGGACAAAAGGTTGTATTTGTTCTACCTGGTTTTCTGTATTGGTGAACAAAGAGCCTAAAGGCTACTTTAAGGCTAGACAGGGCCTTAGACAAGGATGTCCACTCTCCCCCTTATTAACCTTATTATTCACCCTAGTTGTTGATGTGTTAAGTCGTTTCTTCGAGAGAGCAAAAAGTTTAAATTTGCTGAAAGGCTTTGAAGTGGGCAGAGAAGAAATTCAGGTATCCCATCTACTCTTTGCTGATGATATTCTCTTTTTCTTGAATGCTGATTTGGAGACATAAAAAGTCTGAAGCGGATTCTAACATGCTTTGAAATGGTGTCAGGACTTAAAGTGAATTTCTAAAAAAGTAATTTAGTGGGAGTAAACACAGTGTTTTAAAAGCGCAAGGCACAAAAAAAGTGCAAGGGCCAATTTGCGCCTGAGGCGCAAGGTGCAAGGCAAGGCGTGCGCCTTTCTAAGCAAGGCATAAAATTACAAAAAAAAAGGCTAAAAAATCAGAAATTTCAAAAAAATGCCAAAAAATTTTAAAAATGCCAAAAAAAATTTTAAAAATGCAAAAAAAATCAAAAACCATTAAACACAATGTTAATAAAAGATATAAACTTAAATTTTAAAATAAATGTTTTAAAAAACCTATTATCTAAAATTAAAATACATAAATATAACATGTAAAGCTTATTGAAATGAAAATTTTAAAAATAAAAGCAAGCATATAAAGCATTTTCAAGCATGTAAAACCCACAATCTCTTTTTCTCCTTAATTGCATTGCTTCGAGTAGCTAATGTGATGTAAAACATATTGCATTCTTGATTCTATGAGTTGCCTTTATACCATGCCCCTCGAGGCAAGCCCGAACAAGTCTATGTTAGGGTCTGAAATTCTTAATTCTCACATAAAAAATAATGACTTTATAATTTTCATTACCTTTTAAGAAGATATTTTATTACAATGAATAAATGAACAACATTAGAAAATAGGGGGATGACTTTATAATTTTCATTACCTTTTAAGAAGATATTTTATTACAATAAATAAATGAACAACATTAGAAAATAGGGGGTTCTCGGAGCTTCGGTGAGCGAGCGAACCAGAGCAGAGTTATGGGTTTAGGGGATGGGCTACCCGCCCATGAAGAAAAAAAAATGCAAGTCCCCCTCAACCTCCTTTATATTAAGGCTCAAAGAAATCATTAGTCCAAAGTCCTACAATTAGGACATCTTCCTTAACCACTGTCCTGATTCTGCCAGTCCCATGCATATAACAATATCTCACTCCAAAGTCCAATACAATCAGTTCATAAACATTGTAGAGAACACTGATGTGGGCCCCACAGCTGTGGTCCCACTCTGTCCGTAGGGTAGAATGTACCCTAGTCATCCTAGGGTTAGCTAATGGTCAATCTGTTATTCTAGTTGTTATTTATATTTCAGTTTTATATTGTTTTATGTGTTATGTAAATACCAAGGGCAGATTTGTCCTTTCATGTAACTAGCATAACCTATAAATATTAAATAGAAGTGGCGGCGGCAGAACATTCAGATTCTGTCCTTCCTTTCAATTCTTGTGTTCTACTGCTCTCTCTCTACTCTTTCTCCTCTCTCCTCTATAATTTTTCTCCTTTTTCGGACCTGAAATTTATTAGGGTTCAAGACTGATAGCAGTCTTGAACATCTACTTGGTATCAGAGCCAGGTTAGGGTTTCTCATGTGAGTCTAGTACAAGCCGACCACATGAGAATCCCCTAGGACTGGAAGCTGAAAAGGTGGAGTTCGCAGACTGATTCTTGGAGATCGCCAGAAGGTTTAGCAGCTGTTGAAGGCTTGTCACGGTTGCAGAGTGTTGGTGATCAGGAAGAATCAGAGAAGACTAGGGTTCGGGTAACCTTGGAAGGCAGCGAACAGTTTTTTCTTGTAAGTTATTTATTATCTAAGAGAAGTTCTATTCTCTAGGGTTTTACAGCAAACCCTACTGTTGGGCCAAACTGCCTTAGCTTTTTTTCTCCTACTCTAGGGTTTGAAAGTGATCTTGCGGCAAGCCCTAATGTTAGACTGAACCTTGCGATTTACCTGGAGCTGTCCTCAAGCTTTTTGTTAGCATTGATCAGATTGTAGGGTTTCATATTAACCCTACTGCAAGTCTATCTGTACGGTACTGATTGGAATGTGCAACTGAAATGTTCTCTTTAAGGACTGATTAAAACCCTAATTCTGCCAAGCATATCAGACCTACTTCTAAGCTGTTTTTTCAGATCCTTTTGGGGTTTTCGAACTCTCTTAAGGGGTGAGAACTGTACGGACTGCTGCTGTTGTGTTTTCTAGTTGGTTTCAGATCAGAGTTATACGTGTTTTGTGCACATACACTGTGAATACAGATTGGTCCTACACTGTTTTATTGTGATTGGTAGTCCAAGTGTTGTTTTTGAGACTTGACCGAGATGGAGTTTAAAAATCAGGCAGAAGGCAGCTTTGGGAACATCAGTTATGGTAGTGTTTCTGAGACGGGTGGTCAGATTACAACCGTAAAGTTTGATGGATCAAACTATTTGGAATGGGCCCAATCAGCCATGATGGCTATTGGGGGAAGAGGTAAATTAGGGTACCTCTCGGGAGATGTGAAAGAACCGCCCAAGAGAGGCCCTACGTATACCAAGTGGATCCAAGAAAACTACTTGGTTATGACATGGCTGTGTAATTCTATGCAGCCTCATATTAGCCGAAATTACTTGTGGGCAAAGACAGCTAAGGAGATATGGGATGTTATGAAAGAAACTTATTCCCAACCCCTTAATGTTGTCAGGGCATATGAATTGAAATGTGAAGTGAAAAATCTTAAACAAAGAGAGAAACCGATTTCAGTATACTTCTCTACCTTGCAGTCCCTGTGGCGTGAGATTGAACACTTAGAGACTCTTGAGTGGGAGAGTCCCAAAGATGCATAGATATATAGAAAGCAGGTCGAGACAAACCGGGTGTTTGAGTTTCTGGCGGGCCTAAATTCAGAGTATGATATTGTGCGGCAACAGATTTTGACTAGAGACAGTGTGACTCTCTCTCAGGCATACTCATTCGTACATAGTGAAGAGACCAAAAGGAAAGTTATGATGCAACCTCAGCCTCTTACACCAGCCTTTGTAGCTGTCAAACCCAAATGAGAAGGTGATTCATAGAATGACAGGAGGAAGACAAAAAGGATGTGGTATGTGAACATTGTAAGAAACCCAAACATACAAAAGAAACATGTTGGAAACTGCATCCTCACTTGGTTCCGGCAAAGTTGAGAAGCAAGAAGGGCACTGCTCATGTAGCCGTGAACACTGATTCAGCATCCTCATCTGGCACAAGAGGAACACCTTTAGAGACCTTAGCTGCAGTTCGGGCTGCCCTAATACATTTAGAAAAGGAAGTTGGAAATTTAACTCAGCCACCGCAGTCACCATCAGCTCCTGCCACATCTGCCTTCGCACATTCAGGTACTCGAGCTTCAGCCTACCATGCCTCAGCTCCAGGTACTAATGAACCTTGTTGGGTAATAGATTCAGGTGCATCCGACCACATGACTAGCTTGCCTTCATTGTTTACCACTTACCATTTGTCTTCTGGTAGCGATAAAGTATCTATTGCTGATGGCTCCCTGGTTCCTATTTCTGGGAAAGGTGACATCAAGTTATCAAATACTATCTCCCTGTCATCTGTTTTGCGTGTTTCTAAGCTTGATACTAATCTTCTTTCAGTCAGTAGTATTACCAAGCATATGAACTGCTCAGTAACCTTCTTCCCTGACCGATGTGTTTTTCAGGACTTGGAGACGAAGAAGGTGATTGGGACTGGCCGTGAGACGAATGGGATCTATCTGCTCGGGGAGAGGTCCCGTCAAGAAGAGTCAGTAGGGAAGATGTCTTTTGTTTCTCAGAGTGTGAGTCCGGTTATGCCAAAGCATAACCAATTAGGTCATTTGTCCTTTCGGTCTCTAAAGAGTCTGTTTCCTGCTTTATTTGAGTCTATTGAGTTGTCTCAGTTGCAGTGTGAAAGTTGTGAGTTTGCTAAGCATTGTAGAAAGTCTTATTTATTGAGTAATAAAAGGACTAATAATTTTTTTGATATTGTGCATATTGATGTTTGGGGGCCCTATCACATCCCTTCCATGGGTGGGTACAGATATTTCTTGTTATTTGTTGATGACCATACCCGTTTTTCTTGGGTTTATCTCATGTGTTCACGAGATGAGGTCCCTGCCCTGACCCAAAACTTTCACCAAATGATCCTAACCCAATTTGATGCCAAGATCAAAGTTCTTAGATCTGATAACGCAAAGGAATACTTTGCTAAACCATTGACATCTTACCTTCTTAATCATGGGGTTATACACCAGAGGTTCTTGCCTCATACACCTCAGCAGAATGGAGTTGCAGAAAGGAAGAATAGGCACATCTTGGAGGTGGCTAGAAGTCTCATGTTTACCTCCAATGTCCCTATCCGCTTCCGGGGTGATGCTATCCTCACAGCGGTATATCTTATTAATCAGGTTCCTTCCCGGGTCCTTGATATGAGATCTCCTTTTTCCCTTCTATACCTAAGTGAGGAGTTGTTTTCTATTCCCCTTAAAACATTCGGTTGTACCTGCTTTGTTCAGCTTCTCGGACCCCATCACTCCAAGTTCGAACCCAAGGCCTCCAAATGCATCTTCTTTGGTTATGCACAAACTCAAAAGGGTTATTGCTGCTATGATCCTATCTCACGGAGGAAGTTTGTCTCCATGGATGTCACTTTCTTTGAGGAGACACCCTATTATCCTCGGGTTTCTCCTCAGGGGGAGAGCAGTGAGAGTGGGGGTTTGAGTCCTTTTCTTCAGGGGGAGAACAGCGAGAGTGGGGCAGTTCCTTTACCTATTCCATTGGGCGATGAGAGCTGCAATGGTGAGGGTGGTTAGAGGGATCAGGAGTTGGGGGTCTATCACAGGCGGTGCAGGCAAGTTGATCCCGGTCATCAACAGTCCAGGCCAGCTCCAATCTCATCTGCAGCTCCAAGTCCAGGTATTACAGTCCCAGGGCCCACAGAGACTTCCTCTATTGTTGCCATTTCACCTCCTACAGATGACCTTGACCTTCCGATTGCCGTCCGTAAAGGGAAACGACATTGTACCACATCTACAGCCTACTGTATTTCCCAGTTTTTATCCTATGATCGCCTATCTCCTACCTACAGGTCCTACCTTAGTTCCGTTTCCAATGTCCCTATTCCAAGAACAGTGCAAGAAGCCCTATCCGTCCCGGAATGGAAAGATGCAATGCAGGTTGAAATGGATGCCCTGTTGAAAAATAACACCTGAGAGCTAGTTGATCTGCCCAAAAGGAAAGAAACCAGTTGGTTGTAGATGGGTATTTACTATGAAGCACAATACAGATGGATCCATTGAGAGGTATAAAGCTCGTTTAGTTGCAAAAGGGTTCACCCAGACTTATGGAATAGATTACTTGGAGACCTTTGCCCCGATAGCCAAGATGACCACCATTCGAGTCCTATTATCCCTTGCAGCAAGTCACACTTGGCCTTTATACCAAATGGACGTGAAAAATGCTTTTCTGAATGAAGACCTGCAGGAAGAGGTTTACATGCGTTTGCCTCCTGGATTCTATGACGCAGAACCAGGTAAGAAGGTTTGTCGGCTCAACAAGGCTTTGTATGGTTTGAAGCAGTCACCTAGGGCTTGGTTCGATAAATTTAGACTAGCCCTTGTGAAGTTTGGTTACGTACAGGCCCAATTAGATCATACTCTATTCATCAAGAGGGTAGAGTCCTCCTTGACACTACTTGCAGTATATGTTGATGATATTGTGGTGACAGGGAATGATAGCCATGAGGTTGAGTCCCTTAAACAGCTCCTTCATCAAGAATTTGAGGTGAAAGACCTTGGTGCACTCCGGTATTTTTTGGGTATTGAGGTTGCTAGATCCAAACAGGGGATCTTTATCTCTCAGAGGAAATATGTCCTAGATCTGTTGGCAGAAACTGGAAAGTTAGGTGTCAAGCCTACGGATACACCCATTGAACAGAACCACAGGATTAGTGCAGAGAGTGGGGAGCCTCTTGAAGACAAGGTTATGTTCCAGCGATTGGTAGGAAAGCTCCTATATCTCTGCCTCACTCGGCCAGATATTACTTATGCTATTAGTGTTGTCAGCCAGTACATGCATTCTCCTAGAACCACACATCTTCTTGCGGCAAAAAGAATATTAGCATACTTGAAGAGATGCCCGGGTAGGGGTATACTGTTCAAGAACAATAACCACATGAAAGTGGAGGTCTATACGGATGCCGATTGGGCTGGGAGTGTTGATGACAGAAAGTCTACCTCAGGATATTGTGCCCTTGTGGGAGGGGTAACCTTGTCTCTTGGAGAAGTAAGAAACAAAGTGTTGTCTCCCGATCTAGTGCTGAAGCAGAATACAGGTCCATGGCTAACGAAGTGGCTGAAATCCTATGGCTAAGATCTCTACTTGAGGAGTTGGGTATTGAGTATGAGAAGCCCCTGATGTTGTATTGTGATAATCAAGCAGCTATTAATATAGCACATAATCCAGTGCAGCATGACAGAACCAAACACATTGAAGTTGACCGACATTTTGTACGAGAGAGGGTCTCATCTCAAGAAGTATGTCTCCCTTACATCACATCCAGTATGCAACTAGCAGATATCCTCACTAAAGTTGTATCAAGAAAGAAGCTAGAGGCGGATCTATCCAAGTTGGGAATGATAAACATTTATTCCCAACTTGAGGGGGAGTGTAGAGAACACTGATGTGGGCCCCACAGCTGTGGTCCCACTCTGTCCGTAGGGTAGAATGTACCCTAGTCATCCTAGGGTTAGCTGATGGTCAATCTGTTATTCTAGTTGTTATTTATATTTCAGTTTTATATTGTTTTATGTGTTATGTAAATACCAAGGGCAGATTTGTCCTTTCATGTAACTAGCATAACCTATAAATATTAAATAGAAGTGGCGGCAGCAGAACATTCAGATTCTGTCCTTCCTTTCAATTCTTGTGTTCTACTGCTCTCTCTCTACTCTTTCTCCTCTCTCCTTTATACTTTTTCTCCTTTTTCGAACCTGAAATTTATTAGGGTTCAAGACTGATAGCAGTCTTGAACATCTACTAACATAACACCTACTCACCTCCATCAGCAACAGTACTACCCTCCAAGAAACTGCTTTGATGCTAGGTTTAAGGATTCTTGGAGGGTAGGGGCGGGGGGGGTACTCTCCAAGAATCCTTTTTTTAAGATAAATAAAGAAGAAAATTTATTGCAAAATAAGGCAAGGTACAACTTCTAGGTGACAAGGAGTCACCACCCAACAAACAAAACTGGAAATCAAAAAGACACAAAACAGATCACTAATTCAAGATACAATAAAGACTCAAATATTCCAGCAACTCTAAAATTCCACTCCAATGACTTTTTGGCTGAGACTTTCAAATTCTAGAAGAATTAAAACCCATTCAATTCTTCAACTGATCAATGCGCCTAAATCTTTGATGCTTTTCAATTTTCCTTCGAAAATTCTTCTATTCCTTTCCTTCCAAACCTCCCAGCACACTGTAAAGGGGATGCAGCTCCAAATAAAGTTTGCTTTAGCATTTCTGAGGACTCTTGACTAGCTACCAAAGATCATGGCACAAAATTTCTGAGTACTCTCCAAGAATCCTTAACCATAGAATCAAAGCAATTTCTTGATTTCCTTTGATTTGGCCTCTTTAAGCTTCTTTGCTCTCTCAAATTTCCATAAGGATGGGGATCGAGCATCCCTTAGAATGCCATCCCACAGCTACCCGAAACTTACTTTTTTGAAAACTTGGTCCCCTTTCAAGTAATCCAGTATGAACTTATCACACCTAGTCTTGCCACTAAGTAAATCATAGCAACTCACAGTAATTATATAAAAACTTTCCCCCACTTTTAATCGTACGAGCTGGTAAGATAAGTCAGATTGGCAGCCAATTTTAAAACCTTTGCTAAACTCTTATGGTAATGGATTGTCTTTTTGCGCTCAGCACCAGACAGAAAAGAATGGCTAAACAGGATTCATGTAGCTGACTGCTGACCCCATATAGATGGGATAAGGCTTAGATGATGATGATGATGATGATGATGAACTGGTAAGATGGGTCTCCTAAAGCATATTCCACTAGATACATCCAATTCTATCTCTACACCCAATCTTCATTCATTCCTTGCTTAATGGATAATTTAAACAAGATACAGAAAATTATGTTCTGAGTAATCCCTTGGCCACCAATTCTGACTAGCTTTTTTATCTCTAGACCTATTTCATTGAAGTTACACTGCATGTATTCTATCGTGGCTTATTTTGACTATCTTTTTATCTCTTGACCTATTTTCATTGAAGTTACACCGCATGTCTTCAATCTTGGCTTATTTTGATTTTTGAATCTCTAGATTCTATAACTTCCCTTCATATTTTTAGCTTTCTATATGCCCCCTGTTTAATCTCATTAATCACAATTTTCATCTGCAAATAATACAAATCGTAATGTCTCTTCTAGTATATGCCCATCAAGTCAAGAAAATGCAAAAATATACACTAAAGCACCAAGGATGATACAAGTAAAATACAATACCATGAGCAATAAGACAATGCCTATATGACAAAAACAAGAAAAAGAAAACAATAAAGGGAACTCCAAGTTATATTCTTTAAAATTTTTGACTGAGAAGATCGAAACCTCCTAATTGAGCAACTAGACAAATAAAAAAGCTGGCTATAGATGCACAATAACAAAAACTAACCAAGATAGCCATAGCCCAATAGAAAAGGTTGTTAGACAAAAAAAAATGTGAAACGGATGCAAATAGTAGATAACTGAAAACAAGAAAAGTATAAGATCTATAAAAAAGCACGCTATTTTATGCTAATATTTAACCTTAGTGCGGGGAATCAAAACATTTCGAGGAACAGGTAAGCCCATTGAAGCTGCATATTCTTGAGCTGCCAAAAGTTTTGCCTGAGTAAAGCGAGTTCCCTCCACAAAAAGAGCCAACCAAAAGGGCCGAGGAAAGTCTTTCAGCCGTTTAAGTCCAGCCTGCAGATTACAATCACATGCATACAGCCCGAATGAAGCCAGAGAAGTGGCCAAAATGATACGCACAACTTCACCAACATATTTAACACATTATCACCTTCAATGTGTTTTCATCCTTCGCCCAACTTCTTTCCAGAAAGACATATTCAGAAAACCACATCGACCACCCTATGACCTGCATACAGCAATCATATCCTATTACCCCTTAAAATATATCATCATCAAAACAACAATATAATCTGTATCCCACTCCCAGCTAAAAGAATAACAAAGATAAATAAATAAAACAAAGTGAAAGCCTCAGACAAAAACAATAGCAATGTGTTGCACCAAGAATGATGAAATTTGAATTTACACAAGAGATACAAGATAAGTTCCTCAAAAACAATAAAACGTTGGTTAGATTTGCAAATTATAAAGTAATTAAACTTATAAGCTTCATCTTGTCAACAGAAACAGGGCACTCACTGGAAGGAATTTTGATGACTTCTTCATGACAGCCAGAGTGCTACCAAGGCAACCCGAATGCTGGTAAAGATAGACTAAATTACCAGTCAATGAAGGCGGAGATAAATTAAGCCCAAGGTTTAGATAAAGAATGAATAGCAAATCATATATGGATACCCAACTTTATGCCATGAGTAGGTTCCAATACACAATATGGAAAAATAAGTACCTGAGCTAAAACCCATCCAACAAGCCAATCAATGTCACTTCTGTGATTGCATATGAGAAGAGCATGTTCTTTTCCTGGAAATTTTCCCAATATAAGCTACAATGGCTAAAAGATCAATTCGGCAGCTATTTGCAAGGGAAAATATCAACCCTTCTCTCTATAACTACCAGAGAAAAATTAAAAAAAAATAATAATAATAATTCAGAAAGACAAATGTTATGACTCTACCCATTAGTTTGAAAGTTTCAGAATCCGTGTACAGTTGGACCTGCAGACAGGAGTTTCTGTTTTAGTGAAAATGCAAGATATATAAACCATAAATAGAAAGATTCTTAAGACTACTGCTTGTTATATAAATTATAAATCATAGATATGAAGATTATAAACAATATCACATGTTACTAGACCAAAATTTTGTTTTTTAAGCACAGTTTGGTAACAGGAGTGAGTCCCTTTTAAAAGAAAGGAGTTCCTGAAGACATAAAGCTGACATTGACAACAACATTACCTGAATTGAATGAACAAATGAGAAAGGAACAAAGGACAAACTTGCTGACATAATGACTCCACACTAAGAAAACAATAACAATAAATCATGCAAACACAAATACACAATATTTTTTTATCGGAAACGATAACTTCATTAAACAAAACTTAAAAAAAAACTGTCACCCCTAGAGTAGGGTTTGAGATACAATCACCAAGTCACAACACTGCCCAGAACATGTTCCCCATAACAGCCCCCTGTTTAGCTAATGTATCTGCTAATCCATTAGTTGATCTTCTTATCCACTTGATGTAGACACCAATCTCTCTTGTTAGGCTGATAATTTCCCTCATTGACTGTCTATGTATCCATGCTCCCAAATTACCTGATTGCAGCCACCCTATTACCAGCTTTGAATCTCCTTCTACTTCTACTTCTACTTGTAGTCCTAGCTGCTTTGCGTATCTTACACCTTGTAGTAACGCCATTAATTCCACCCTCAAAGAGTCACCCACTCCTATTGGGCCCGAGAACAATGCTAAAATTCTGCCTTATTCTCTGAAGACACCCTATATACCCAAGGGTCCCGGGTTGCCTAAAGAACTGACATCAAAGTTTAGCTTTATCCTGTTTTGAGTTGGTGGGGACCAAAATTCCTGTAACACAGGTTTAAGGGCACTTGAGCTTGCCCACATATTAGTTGCATGGAGGAGCAGCTCTCAGACTCAAGGCCACATCTTCATGCTCAGGGGTAGAGACAGGATGGGGGGCCAAAAGCTATAAACATGGATTGGTGGGGGGGAGGGGGGAAGAATTTTGAGGCATAGGGGGAATCAAGGCTCCCCTCGGTCCCCCTGCCTCCACCCTTGTTCACACTTTCTCGCCTGAAATTTTTCCATTGGACCACACAATGACCCTCTAGACTTAGAGTTCGCTATACAAATCCTGCTCACCATTCTACTCCATCTAAAGGCCATATCTTAAATTATCAGCATTCCAGTCTTTATTACCACTTTCACTTTGGAGCCCTCAACTTGTAACAAGTTAAACCTTCTTGGTGGTGCAACTATTTACTCCAATTAATATGACTGAACCAATCTAAATTGACTTCATCCTATTCTTATCACAAGAACAACTACTGAAGCTACAACATGCAAGAATATCTGCTAGATTATTCACTCATCTGGGAACCCAATGTAGTGGAAGTTCACTTTGGAAACCAAACTCCTGTCTGTCTGGTCTTATTGAATAGCCTCCAAAGGCCATTTTCTATTGGCAACTGTAAAAGGGCAGCCCAGTGGATGAGGCTCCTGCCAATGCAGGGTCTGTGGAGGGACAGATGTACACAGCCTTATCCCTGCAGAATGTGTGGTATATACAAAAGGCATTTCTTCCATCCCACTTTTTAGGCAAGCATTGCTGCCTAATGGTCTTAATATGGATCTTCCCTTCTAATTTACATTGCATTAACATTTATTCTCCCTAGGAATGATCCCTCTAAGCAATTGTGTTTTGTTGGCACTTTTAGCCGATGCATCTGCCAAGCTGTTACATGATTTTTGAACCCAGGTGAAACTAGCTCCCATCTCCCTAGCTAAATATCTTTTTTCTGTTAATATATGTCTATATTGCCATGGTCCCAAACTGTTGTTCTTAAGCCACCTTGTAATGTGACCTTTGAATCCCACCCCCCCCCCTCTATCAGCAATCGGTTATAGCTGAGATCCTTCCCAATTTTTAGGCCTAGGAGTACAGCTAACAGCTATGCTCTAATTCAACTACCGTTCCCCATAGGCCTGAATGTAATGTCTCTTATTGTGCTGTCATGGTCTCTAAATACTCCCACAATGTCTGTGTTGGGTTACTGCCCAACTCAGGTGTTTCTTTAGGGATACACTTCCTCCTTACAGAAAAAGAAGAGAAGTCTGAGTGGTAAACTGTGTTTGATTCTCATTTCTCGGGGGTCATCCCTTTTACACTTCCAGATATATTACAAGGCATAACTAACTCTGATTCTGTGTACTTTATTAACAGATTTCGGAAGGTCAGTTAGTGTGGCGTGGCCTTGTAGAATATACTTGCTTGATAGAGGGTTCCACTTGTTGGGCTGGCTCCTGTAAGTCTGTAACTCAGCTCGTTTAGGCCCATCTTCTGTTGAGGCCCAGATCTCATCTTCGCGGGCTGCATTGGACTCTTTAGTGGTCCTAAAAACTCTCCCCTCCACAAAATCGACCTTGTCCCCAAGGTTGATCTGGGGAAATTGTTGCTGCGGTGCAAAATATTTCTCCCATGCTGCATCCTTCAGAGGTAGATCAGCCAAAGATAGTAGAGCTTCCTTGATGATTTTTTTTACCTATCTTCACCCATCTGTAATCTAAAATTTTAAGTGGTTGTGCCATCAGTTGGCCATCTTCTATAAATTCTGGTAGGGAGGAAGTAACTCGGGTATGCTGCCCTACACTCTATTTTAAGAGAAACATGGAACACGGTGCAGCTTTGAGCTGACTGGCAATTCTAGTCAGTAAGCCACAGTTTCCACTCGCTCTAGAATCTTGAAGGTCCATAATATCTGGGTGATATTTTGTGCCATGTCCTCTTTGCTATCAAAGCCTGTGAGTAGGGCTGAAGCTTCATGTCCTCTTTAGTGTTTTGAGTAGATGATGCAGTCAAATTGCCAAGAGATCAATTGCTTGATCTTGGCAATTAAGTTGCTAATAATTTTTTCTGATAGGTAACAAAAAGAAATTAAACTAAATATTTGCTAGATAAATAGTTTACTATAATAAGCTCAACACAAAAATAGAACGGGAATATTGCTAGAATAATATCTAGCTCAAAAATGAAACTGAATATTTGCTAGATCTTCTTATATTAGATGAATCTTCTTGCCCAAGTCTTGAGATTGTGTCATCTAAACTTGCCTCTTCTTTCTTGATTCACTTTCTAAAAGTTATTAACTTGCCAGACTCTTCAATATCTTCAATTATTCTCCAAATATTTTATTTTATTCTCAGAATATTTTGTTTGATTTTGAGAATATTGGATTTATTCTAAGAATATAGAGAACATAGAAAGAAATGTTGAGAAATTAGCAAAGGTATGGCATATATGTGATAAATTGAGCTCTTGACACATTGCACCACCATTTCTGCCAATATGTCATAGTGTGACACACCTCACTTTTAACTGCTACACAACTTCATTGGACGGTTTCTAGCATGCATCTTTTTGGGCTTTCTAGGTTTGAGCTTTATGGGCTTCCATCTCCAACTAGACCCACTCATGGGCCAGGCTTTGGGCTTACCCCATGAACATTTTACACAGCTTCAGGCTGGGCCCATTCAAATTTTTGCAAAAGCTAAGCCCAAGCCTGAGACCAAGACCGACCCATGAACAGGTCCATCTCCAACTTGGCCACAGTATCATGGGCTTCATGTGCTGCATCAATAGATTCAAGCTGTTTTTTTTTCTTTTTTTTTTATTATTTCAAGCTGTTAAGTTTTCATCTACTGGGGCTATGGCCAAAGGCCCCCTATAAAGCCTTGAAGAGGGTCATACCAACAGCTGCATGAAAAGAGGTGTTATATCAGAACTCTGCCCAAGGTAACCATATTTCCTTTGCCTCTCTCCAGTGAAACATTTCAGATAAGTTTCTAAACACCAATTGACAACCTCAATCTAGCCATCGGACTGGGGATAGTAGCTAGTGGAATGGTGAAGGTAAGTACCTTGCAGCTAGAAGTACTCTTTCCAAAAATCAACTAAAAAAAGTAATGTCCTAGAGATGATTTCACTTAGGGTGCAGTGCAAATTGGCTATGTCTCAAATGAAAACTTCAGCCACATGGGCAGGATTGCAGAGGTGTAGCAAGGCAACAAAATGATCGTATTTTGTTAAATGGTCTATCATCACTAGAATAACTGACTTACTAGATGGAGGAGGCAACTTGGACACAAAATCCATTGACACCTCGCATACATGTTCTAGTATAGGCAAGGGCTATAGCAAGTCAGCGAGAGCTTGGGCTTCATGCTTGTGTTGCTGGCAAACTGGATAGAAGGCAATGTAATCCTTCACTAATTCTTCCATGGCTGACCAATACTAAAGAACATCCAATCACCAGTAGGTACACAAGATACCAGAGTGCCCTCCCACGGGTGAGTCATGAAATAAACAAAGTTCTGAAATATGACCGGGTTTAGAAGCAACCACCTGTCTGCCCTTATAATATAGAGTTGAGTCAAGGGAATACCCTGAGGTGGATGAAGGATCCTTCACTCACTGATCTCGGTTGCAGGCCAGGTCTAGATCCAAGTGGGCTTCCTTCTTTATTTTGTTTAAAAGTGGATAGCTGAATTGAGAGACACTTAAGTGGGCCAACTCATTGATACATGACAAGGCCCAATTTATATTCAATCACATAATCAAAGCCCAACAACTTATAGATCCACTTTTGTTGCTCCGAGGTGTGGATTCTTTACTAGAGCAAGTAATTCAAACTTCACTTGTTTGTTCAAATGATAAGCCCACGACCCAACAAATAAACTTGCCATTTTTGGACTGCCAACCCAATAGCCATAAGTTCCTTCTCATAGGCAAATTTGGATCGCGCCTAGGGTTGCAATCGAATCGAGCTCTAATTGAATAGTCCAGTTCAAATTCGATTAGGCTCGATTCGAGTTCAATTCTAGTCGAGCTCGAGTCGAGTTCAAACCTTGGGGTAAGCTCGATTAGTTATCCAAGCTCGAGCTCAATCAATAAAAAGTTTGGCTCGAAAGATCGCAAGCTTGGCTTGATTAATATTATAAAATATATTTTATATTCTATGTATAGAAATATATTTTTATATTCTATAATATAAGAATATACTATATATTATAAAAAATATCATACATATAAAAATACAAATATATTTATTTTCGATCTTTCGAGCTGAACTCATGCTCATTGAATATTTAATTGAATTGAGCTCGAGCCAAAAAATATAGTTCGAGACAAACTCAAGCTTGAACTCAAACCTAGTAGTATTTTAGTCAAGTCGAGCCAAGACATGCCAAAGTTCGGCTCGGCTCGGCTTGGTTCGATTGCAGCCCTAATTGTGCCTAGGCCTATAGGGATTTGCTTAAGTACAGGTGCAACTCAAGTTGGTCAAAGTTAGCATTTAACAAAATTTAGGCTTCGGCCTTTGGGTCAAGCCCATTCAAATTTTGACAAAAGCCCAACCCTAGCATGCCCAAGTTGCACCCCTATGCTAAAGTAGGCCAATTGTTGCCCTTCTTGCATTAATCCACTCCCCTATAAACACCTTTGTGAAGCCCAAAAGTGCCAAAACCAAACATGAAGTCATGGCCAAATTAAGTGCATCAAAGGCCTATTGGGCCCACACCATCCATATGAAGGAGTTTTTTTTGCAATTCTGATTTACAAGAGCAGATAGCAGCCCATACCCTTTAATGAACCTCCTTTAGTAGCCCATCAAACCTACAAACCCTCTCAAGCATTTTAGGGGCTTGGGTTGGGGACATTCAATCATGCAAGAAATCTTTTCGAGGTCTACCATCACCTTGCTAGTTAAATAAGTCTTTGAAGCCTTAATACTCATTAGGTCACCTAGTTTTTCCTTCCATATCACAGGCTCAACCCCAACTAGGCCATCCTCTCCATCAAAATCATCTGTTTGAAGCAAGAAAGCTTGTTGGGCCTTGAACTTGTAGTCGGGCCCAAATTTGTCATCACAATTATAACATAAACCTCTTTCTCTACAGGCCTGCATCTTAGCCCACACAAGGTGTTTAAAAGGTATGGATGATTAGGCCAAGGATCTAGGATTACATGGATCAGAGTTCTCAATCTGTAGACCAAGATTCTTAAGTGTACAGCTGGCAATCAGTTGAACTACTTGAGGTGTTTAATTTTTCTTCTTGTAACCTCACAAGGCCTACTGTGGCCATGATTGTGGTTGGTCTCCAAGCCTTAACTTCCAATCATATGTCTTCCCTTAAGCCACCTATAAAGCTCCTAACCAATGCCTTTTCCAACTAATCGGAGACTCTAGTGGTAAGTTTTTCAAGTCCAATATTGGCATTCATGTACCAAACCAATTTGTCTTAACTTCAAAAGAGTATATCATAATCTTCATATGTCAAAATCCCAAACCTCATGCAATGTTCTTCCACAATCACCTTCCCTTCCAAGTAGATCGAGGCAAATTGATACTCTTTGGTAGCCAAGTGTTTTGTGGTATTCAAAGTATCTCTCTACTTTTAATATCTAGGCTAAAGGATCACCGCTTAATAACATAGGGAAGTCAAGCTTAGCAAATTTGCCAGAGAAGAAACTACCTTGCCTAATGTATCCATTGCCTGGTGCTTCTTGATCACCTTCTCTAACTCCAAATGTGATTAACTTTTCATATTGAATTATCACTACTGATAATACTTCATTGATCTCCTTCAAATTACCTTTAAATTTGTAAAAAACAACTTCCAATCGATCCACTCTATCTTCCATAACAGATCTGCTACTTGTCATGATTGCTCTGATACCAACTTGTTGGATTAGTACCCAACACCTTCCTCCTTATACAAAGAGAAGAGAAGAAGTCTGAGTGGTAAACCTTGTTTGCTAATCATTTCCTAGTGATCATCCCTTTTATACTCCACGATTCATTACAGGAAATAGCAAACTCTTGTTCTTTGTACTTGGTTAATAGATTCTAGAAGGTCAGTTACTGTAACATGGCCTTCTAAAATATACTTGATAGATGGCTCCACTTGCTAGGCTGGCTCCTATAACTCAGCTCGTTTTGGCCCATCTTCCGTTGAGGCACAGTTCCCATCCTACTGCATTGGGCTCTTTAGGGGTCCTAACAGCTTTACTATCCTGGATTTCTCATCCTATACCCATCAAAATTCAACATGATCTTTTTTGCTAGAGGTCATGGCACGTCAAATACTCCTCATTATGTGCTAAAGTGGGCAGCATTTTAACCCAACGGACTACCTTTACTGTGACGTTCTCAACCATTGCCTCTTTGGAATGACCTCTAAATGCTGTTATTTCAAGTTATTGTTTCTCATCTATCCTATAGGCTATAACAATTTTTGAATCTCCCTAATTACATATCCTTTAATAACCTGTGGGATATTATCTAAATCTCTGAACCCCTGGACCAGTGATAAGAGACCTGCCCTTGCAAAGTTCCCAAAGTGGATTTCGATCTCATTCAAGAATGTGACAATCTTTCCTTCCAAATCCAAAGCTTCCTTTCATATTTATTGATGTAAGTATGTAACTATGAAATCAATTTCAAGCTATCGTGCCAAAGGAATAGCAGATAAAGAAGACATATACAAATTATTCAGTTCTAAGACACCAAAATTATATCTCGGATATTAATTACCATAAACTTTTCAACTGACATTAAAAGTAACTTTGCAAAACAAAAAGTAGGGACCTAGACTTGCATTTAGATAGTAAAGAAGCATGTGGAATTACAGCATATTCACCTAATTATTAACACATCCACACATGGATATTAATTTGATAAGTCAATGTAGTTGTATTATCTATTATTTAAAACAATAAAGAAGGCAGCATTGGAAAAATAAAAATGAATTGCAACAAAGTTATATCTACATAAACATGTATCGGTAAGTTGCTTAACACCTTAACTCCTGCCCACCAGTCGATGAGCCATACAAGCTCCACCCACAACAACTCTGACACCACTCTATTGATCTTCCTGTACATATTCTTCGATACCGGACGAACAAGGATGAAGCATACTGCCTGTAGATAATGAGTGTTAAAACTTATTAGAGTTCAAAGAAATTTTATAAAGGGCAATAAAGATAAAGTGAGACTGAAAAAAACATAAATACGAATATCAAATTTTTAAGAACAAAAAAAAATCAAGAATAAAATTGAACATTCCAATTCCAGTCTAGGAAGACACAGAAATTTGAACATACCAAAACCCACATTTGCTAAAACGAAATCTTTTATTCAAAAAAAAAACAATGTAAAAGCCAACAAAAACGAAAATTCAGAACAAACCGAGATAGCAATAGCGCCAAACAACCCCGACCCATTAACGTAAAAAATGCTGGTAAATCAATCCCTAAAAGCATTAGAAAAACCAACAACGAGTAGCTCTAACCAAATAAATCCCTAGAGGAACAAACAATAAAATCGAGCATTAAAAAATGCCCATAAAAAAAACAAAACAGAAAAAAAGGAAGAGAGGGAAACCAGAACTAGAAGATCCTTCCTTTTTTTTTAAAGAGAAGAAGAAGGGGAGAAGGAGGAGGGCAGAAATTGGTTCTTCGTTACCTGAATTATATTAACCATGAGGCCAGAGAGAAGGAAAAGCAGACCCAGAGGGACAACAACAGCTGCAGCTGCGATCGCCATGCCAAACAGACGAAACAAGTGAGATAGATACGGAGAGATTTACAGTGAGGGCGATACTAGCAATGCGAGGGAGAAGAGGTTCCTGAGAGATGGTAATGATTAAATTAATAATTTTTGGGTGGCTCAATGCTCATCTTCCATGGGTGCTGGCTGTTCGCTTTTAAATCCGATTTCCTGCTTGCCATTTATTTGACTGTCAAGATCTCACCCCTCCTTTCCAATTTGTTTCTAATCAACCCACAAAAGGACAACATTTTTTTACATATGAGAGAAAGAGATATTACATGGTTATAGTCTTCTTTTTATAGGTTGGAGAAATTACAATTCAAACATAGCCATGCCTTATATGCTCTTGGATGCGTCATGCGCATCATGGTTTTTAGGCTGTTTGTTAATCCACTTTTTCAAATCACTTATTATATTTTTTGTTATTTTTTAAGTATTTATTGGGGTGGGAATGTTTGGTAAGCTATTTTCTCTATAAGTGCTTATATTTTATATAAATGATAATTTTAGTCATCACTTCTCTCTCTCATATATATATATACTAACGAGTCACTTCATGATGGCCTGGTATCAAGCTCAGTACACCGGTCGTCGACGTCGCTAGTACATCGACTGTCGACCGATACATCGGCCGTCGATGTCGCTAGTACACCAATTGTCGACCGGTACACTAGCCGTCGATGTCATGTTGGCAGAGAGATTGAGACAAGGAGAGAGGGAGAGAAAAGCAAGAGAATGAGAGTGGGGGTATTTTAGATATTACAATAAAATATTAGGGATTGGTTCGTCCCATTTTTTTGGAGAAGTACTTATTTAAAAAGTATTGGACAAAAAAAACAACTTCAAGTCACTTTTTCAAATAAGTACTTCTTTAAAAACAAGTACTTATTACCCTCTTTTTTACCAAACACCCATAAGTACTTAAAAACCACTTAATGTGTGGTCCCATGTCTTAAAAGAAGTACTTGTTAAAAGAAGTACTTATTTTAAGTGTTCTCGAACAGGGCCTAGTAACCCATTTGCCAAACCACTTTTAAGTACTTATTGGGAAAGGAACGTTTGATGAATCACTTTCCTAACAAGTGTTTATTTTATTAAATGGCATTTTTAACCCCTTGCAAACAAGACTAACAACCACAGCATCAAGGAAGTTTTTCAGTTTGCAGAGTAAAAACCAGAATCTCAAACCACCAAACACCATTAACGCCAATTGCTCTGGTTCTTACTCTATAACTCAAGAGCTTAGGGCTAAAAAAAGAGTAGTCGTTAAGGGCTGTTTGAAATTCAAGAACGACTCACAAGCATAACTGAAAGAATAGCGGTTGAAAATTTTTCTGCCGCGTTTAATGGATATAAAGCATATCTAGAAACAAGATCAGCAGCCATATTGTTTGATTTGGATGTATAATTCCACTGAGCATCGGGAGAAATTGTATAAGAGATAAATCTGATTCGTCATGGACATGGAGTAGTGCTTGACTGCTCCATCAAAAGATTCAAAACATCAAACATGGAAACACATTCACAAGACCCACTACGCAAAGGAGTAAGGACAAAGCACAACATAAACAACAAAAGAAATAAAAATAACATTAAGAAAGAGAAGTTTATGGCAGTGTCGCCTTCATTGAATCAACTGTTGATATATGGAAAGAATTACAAGAAAGATTCTCTTAAGGGAACATTCCACGAATTCATCAACTGAAACGTGATATTGCTCTGTCTTAGCAAGGTGAATTGTCTGCAACCGGTTATTTCACAAAGCTGAAGGCATTATGGGATGAACTCAACGCACTTACGGATCATCCAATCTATACGTGCGGGGCTGCAAAGACCTACACAGCTAAGCGTGAAAGGGAGAAACTCCATCAGTTTCTTATGGGATTGAATGAGTGCTTTAATGCAATTCGTTCAAGCATTCTTGGCACAGACCCCCTGTCGTCACTCAACAAGGCTTACTCCCTTGTTACACAGGAAGAACGTCATCAACTTCTCGTCTCTCCTCAGGCATTGCAACCTGAGGCGGCAGCCTTCAATGCAAATTCAGCCAAGAATGGGAACTCCCGGTCTAAATACTTTGGTGAGCACTGCAAGCGCACAGGACACACCAAAGATCGTTGTTATACGCTCGTTGGGTATCCACCTCACTGGAATCACCACAATAATGGGAAATCTATTGCACAGCAAGCCAATACCTCAAAGAATGAAAAACCAGCATCTTGTGCAACTGCTGCTAACACTTCTACTACCTCACCAGATCAGTCATCTCCAATAATTTGACTCACCATGCACTAGTACACTCAATTGATCTCTCTCTTAAGTTGTGAGTCTCCTGATTTCACAGCCAATGCCACTACTGGTAAGCCTATTCCACCACCTATTGAATGGACCATGGACAACGGTGCATCTGATCACATGATCTCTTGCTCCTCTTATTTCCACTCTTCTAAGCCTGTTCATACGCCTATCCGACTACCAAATGGTTCTGTCACTTATACCACCCTTCGTGGTTCTGTCATTATTGGCTCTTGCACTTTGCATGATGTTCTATTCATTCATGCATTTAATTGCAACATGTTATCTGTTAGCAAAATCATACAACAACTTAATTGTGTGGTTGTTTTTTCCCCTTCTCTATGTACACTTTAGGACTAAACCTCCAAGATTGTGATTAGGACGGGTGAACTTCGCCATGGCTTATACCACTTCACCTTCTCCTCCACCTTGCTTCCGGTGGTTGCGAATCTTTCCACTGCCACCATCAGTCCTGACCTTTGGGACAAACGCTTGGGTCATGCCTCATAAACCCACATGGTGCTCATTCCTAGTATTTCTACTTCCAACATGAATAAATGTTGTGATACATGTCACAGACCCAAACAAGTCAGCATACCATTTCCCATTAGCACTTCTCGTAGCCCTTTTCTTTTTTTTTTCCTAATTCATTGTGACATTTGGGGCAGCTGTAAGACGCCCTCACATTCTGGTGCACAGTATTTTCCTTACCATTGTTGATGGTAATACACGCCGTACTTGGATTTATCTGTTAAAAAATAAAGCAGAGGCTGGCCTCCATATTATGTTTTTTTGCACCATGGTTGCTCAACAATTTGATACATTTGTTAAGAACATTCGATCTTACAGTGGCATGGAGTTTCTCTCTAGACCAGTGCAGCAATTCCTCCTCAATCAGGGCATCTTACACCAAATCTCTTGTGTTGCCACGCCCCAACAAAATGGGGTAGTTGAAAGGAAACATCGTCACTTACTAGAAGTAGCCAAAGCTTTAAGATTTTAGGGAGACCTACCGATTTCATTTTGGGGTGAATGCTTGCTCACTGTTGTACATATCATAAATTTACTGCCCACCCCCATGTTGTCCAATATGTCCCCCTATGAAGCTTGGTTTCACAAGAAACCTTCTTATGCCCACTTACGGGTGTTTTGATGTTTTTGCTCTGCCCAAGTGATCCCCAAACCATTAGATAAATTTGTTGCCTGCACCGTACCTTGTATATTTATCAGCTACCCTCATGGCACGAAGGGTTAACCTTGAAACCCACCACATTTTTATCAGTAGGGGTGTTATTTTCTATAAGGACCAATTTCCTTATAAAGCTGGTCCAATAACTTCTACCCATCATGGCTCACATTCTGTTATACCTCTCCCACTCAGTCCTTATGATGATTGTGATTATCCTTTCCCACCCACTCATAGTGAGCCTACAATTGATTCTTCTCCATCCATTACCCATGACAACAACCCCACAGTCGATTCTACTATCATTCCACTCAACACCATAATGAGCCAACCATCTCGACCTCGATGCTCGACTACGGTTCCAGCTGAGTTCAATGACTACATTTGTAAGCTTCCACCTTCCATCTTTAGACTAAACCATGTTGCCTTGGCCATTGAACCAAAACCCTATGATCAAGCTGCTCAGGACCCTTGCTGGCGCCAAGCCATGGCCGTTGAGATAGCAGCTTTAGAGCGCAATGATACATGGAAAATTGCTCCTCTCCCTCCAAGCAAACATCCTATTGGTTCAAAATGGGTGTGCAAAATTAAATACAAATTTGATGGTACCATAGAGCGCTTCAAGGCGCGTCTTGTAGCAAAAGGTTATTCTAAAGTTGAAAGTCTTGATTACCATGATACCTTTGCTCCTGTGGCAAAATTAGCCACCCTCCGTTGTCTTCTTGCTGTGGCAGCAATCAAATGATGGGAAATCCACCAACTGGATGTAAATAATGCCTTTCTTCATAGAGACCTCAATGAAGAAATCTACATGACCGTGCCTCAGGGATTTACAACTACTGATGCTACTCAAATTTGTAAGCTACAAAAATCTCTATATGGCCTTAAGCAAGCCTCCAGAATGTGGTTTGCAAAATTTACACATAACCTAACATCTCTTGGCTTCACACAATCCACTGCGGACTATTCTTTATTCACTGCTTCCTCCAAGGCTTCTTTTGTTGCCATCCTTGTTTATGTAGATGATGTTATCATTACTGGCAATGATCATGATCGCATTCTTCTCATAAAGAAACAAATAGATGACAAGTTTGGCATCAAGGACCTTGGCCCATTACGGTTCTTCTTGGGCCTTGAAGTCACACATTTTGGAATTTTTCTCGATCAACATAAATATGCATTTGATATTATCCAAGATACTAGACTCCAAGACTGTGACCCCTGTGCCACACCAATGGAACAATAGAATCACCTTGTTGATAGCTCTAGTCCACTTTACTCTGATCCTGCACAATATCACAGACTAGTGGGCTGACTTGTTTACCTCACTGCCACTCGCCCTTAATTAAGTTTTGCGATCAACCGACTAAGCCAATCATGAGCCTCATCAAGAACATTTTGATGCTGCCCTCCGAGTTGTTTAGTGCATTAAAGGAACACTCTCTACCGGGTTATATTTCTCAGCTTCAAGCAAACCTCACCTCCAAGGTTTTTTGTGATTCTGATTGGGCGAGTTGCCCCATTACTCGCTGCTCCACCACTGGCTATCTTACTCTGCTTGGGGATTACCCCCTCTCATGGAAGACAAAAAAACAACACACAGTTTCACGATCCTATGTTGAAGTCGAATATCGTGCCATGGCCGTTGCATCATCTGAAATTATCTGGTTACAACGGGTCCTTGCTGAACTCACTATTACTCTGAATGGACCTCCAGTTCTTTACTGTGATAGCAAAGTTGCTCTTCACATTGCTGCCAACCCAGTTTTTCATGAACGCACAAAACACATCGAGATTGATTGCCACTTTGTACGTGATCTTGTCCAACATGGCGATTTAATTACAACACATGTTTCTAGCAACACTCAACCCGTGGACCTGTTTACAAAGGTTATTCCTATCGATCGCTTCCATGGACACTTATCCAAGTTGGGCATCAGAGAAGCTCCAACTTAAAGGGGGGGGGTGTTAGAATAATAGAGTAAAATAGAGTCAGTTATATGTACAACTATATCTTGCCACATGTACCTTTCTGTTACAACTGTCTCAACCTTGTATATATTATACATGTCCTTATAACTTAATAAAACATAAGTTCTCATTCAACACTTGATACCTGGCTTCATATAATTCTACAAATGGCTCACAAACAGAAGCTTTGATAATATACCCGTGCTGAAGCAAGAGCTTCACCAACCATGAAGCAGTGTAGCCAAAAGCATCGTAGACACAGACGAAATTTGACAACACCGTTCATTGTCTGTGATGCTTGATTCCCAATTCCTCCGCATTTTCTTGATCTCCAACGCGCAAGTAGAATGATGATTATGATACGACGGAGACCGAATCAGGAATTTTGGACCGTTTGGTAGCTAGGCGACTCGTGAGTTGTGACACCCCGCACGCCCTACGCCGAAAGAAGAACAAGAGATCTGGAAAGAACACAGAAAAAGAAAAGGAAACATAACCCACTTCGTTAGCCTCATTAATTGTCTTCATTATCGCCCATCGTCTAGATGCATTGACATTTTCCATCGTACCGGTGATCCCCGGTCGGACCTCTACTCCCTCTTGTTGTTTATCTGTTCGTATGGTTTGAATATAGGAGAAGAAGGGTTTTCTCCTTAGTGGGGTAGTTTAGGTATTAAGAAAATTTTGTAGGGATTGGACCGTTCCAAAATTTTGGAATAAGCACTTGTTGAATAAGTGTTTTAAAAAAGCCATCTCCAACTTATTTATTTATTGATCACTTATTCCTACTCGTATAGGAATAAGTGCTTATTTTTCACTTATTGTATGGTCCATCGCTTTTTTAAGTACTTAATAAAAGTGAAATAAAACAGGCCTAGGCCTAGATAGCTTATCCCAAAAGGTTTAGGGATGACAATTTCCCCATCCCCGACCCCATCAGGGATGGGGATTGTTTTGGCGGGGTGAAGATGGGGATGGGGATTAATAGGAATTCCCGATCGAGGTTGGGGTTGGGGATGGGGATTGAGGTCCCCACCTTGCCCCGACCCTGATTGTGTATTTAAATGTCATTTATATTAAATGTATATTATTTATATTATATATATATATCAAAACATTATTTATAATTTAAAATTTTTATTTATTTTAAGTGAACTTATTTTTCAAAAAAATACTATTATCTAAAAAAATTTCAGGAATTTGGGTCCCTGTCAAGGAGAGGGGATGGAGGACAAATTTTATCCCCGGCAGAAATCGGGGATGGGACTGGAGGTTAATTTCAAAATTGGGGGTGGGGACAGAGAATATGATCTCCGCCCTGAACCTGCCCCGTTGCCATTCCTAAAAAGGTTATTATTCTTTGCATAATGCATAATAAATATTGCTCCACTTGAATACTTTTTTTTATAGAAATGAAAAAAAAGCACTTGTGAAATCGTTAATTAGTGGCAAAGAGCATATAAGGGAGAGGGTGAGAAATTCCCATATATTGTGATAACGAAAGTGGACTCACAGATCATGTGTTCATGTGCAAACTTGTTCTATATTATAAGTTTTGTGTTCATGCATTCATGATTTTTCTATTCAACCAAGTGCATTAGCACATGTGCATGCACATGAGTGATGAACAATGATACAAAATATATCTTATCTATATTGTATAAAGTGGATATTTTCCATATAAGTTATAAAAGTTAAATCAAAATATCGTATATCATGTATGGGTTATATTTGCTTGCACATGTGCTCTTATATAATATATATGTAAAAATTCTAATATGAGAGTATGTTTTTAGGGTGAGAGAAAGTGGAATGAGAAATAGGAAATACCATTTTAGGGAAAATTAAGGATATGACTAAACTTTTTCTTATAAAAGAATAAGAATGTTAAACATAATGTCTCCATAAAATGAAAAACCCGTTCACTTGTATCCACTACTTCCTCATTAGAGGTGAGCAAATGATTAGGTTTTACCTACAATTGAATGGAACCAACCTCGAACCGGCCCTACCCAATCTATTTCAGGGTACTGTCTGGTTCAAAATTCTTGGAACACATGCAGGCCGGTTCCAGGGTTTAGGGGTTTACCCTACTCAAACTAACCCGATGAACCGCCTTAGTTGGCTTTGGTGGAACCTGGCTTGGAACCAAACTTACCTTAAAATAAACCCCATAATACTTTTGGGGGTGTGAAGATTTGAGCCCAAACATTCATGGCTACAAAGGCCATAGTCTAACTTGACTATTGAGTTATTCAAGTAATTTGATCATTTGTTTTCATTTTAATATTTGTATGTGTACAATAAGTATTGTAAAAGGTAATATTTACAATACTTAAATTGAATTTATAAGTTTTTAACCATATAATGATAGCCTACATATTAAGTTGTCTAATTTAATTACTAAAAATAATATAAATTTTAAACTATATATTATATTTATTAAAAATCACGTTTTTAAAGACGCACACACACACACACACACACATATATAGGGGGAGTAAAGAAAATACAAGTTCCATAGGTAGACTCTAAAACCGACCCTAGAACCACCAAGTCCAGAACCAACCTTCATAGAATAGGTTTCGATTCCAAAAACTTGGAAGCATGGAACTGAAGCAAATCGGCCCATGCTCATCCCTAGTCCTCATTGTATTCTATTTCCAAGTTCCATCAAACTACTAATATGGCTTTCTATACATGTAGTAGCATTTACTGATTGTTATTATTGTTTATGAGTTTTTTACCAGAACATAAATAGATTTTTTTTCTTTTACTTTTCCTTCGTTTTTTACTTTTGTTATAAAGTTACATAGTATAAATTCCTCTTTTTTTAGTATTTATTTTATTTTACCAATCATCTATCTATTTGGGTTTTGGACAACGTATAATTCTAAGAGGGTAGGTTTCATTCCTAATAATAGGGAGAAAGACTGTAAATAATAATTATTTTTTTTGTTGTGTTTAGAAGTAGTAAAATACTGAATGAAAAAAGCGCATAACATTAGAAATAAGGAAATATGTGCCAAAATTTTTCTCCATCATATCTAATTGGCATAACAAAATGGATATCATGCATTTCCCGTGATTTTATTCTTATTACAAAGTTTTGAGGAAAAATAATTTTGGAGTGAATGAATGTGTGAGAAGTTTTAGGAATGGAAAATGCTAAGATAGAAGTAGATTGTAGTGATTGATCATGTTATAGATAGGAAAAACAAATGGAGTAAAATCACACTGAGAGCTAGGTTATGCTAAACTTTATTAATCTTTGATGGAGTAGTCTACATTTCTATATGTTTGGTCTCCCAAAGACAACATGGATTGTATTTGGTACCATTTTCACTTCTACTTGCAATGTTTTAGGTTGGTCAAGACAAATTTGATGAGAACATACCGCAAATGTTTTGAGTTATTGATACAACATTGGGTATGCTGTGCTTTTTCATTATACGTCAAATTTGGTGTTTCCACCACAAATATCAATACATAATCCAATGCCTATATTTTTTAATAGAATTTATTATTTGATGTGATAATATAATTTCTCAAAAAAATTATATTAACCAATACAAAACATTACATTGCAATCAAAAGTGACAATGGTATCAAACACAACTTTGATATACTATCCCATTTGAAAAGAGACGCTTTCTCACCGAATACCATAAACACTTATCCCAAAACAAAGCTTATGTAGAGAATAAACAACCCAAACATGTGATGGGATCTGCTCCTCACAAATGGGCGCCTCACAAGCACATCCATCGTGCATTTGGGAACATCTCCCATGAATAATAACTAATACATACGGGAGATGTTTCCAATGCATGATAGGATGTGCATGTGAGGCCCTCCCCAAACATGGCCTAAAGCAATTAGTAAAAAAGAGGAAAATATTTCCAATTGTAATGAATAAAGGCCATGTTGGAGAACACTTAAAAGAAGTACTTCTTTTAAGACACGAGACCACACATTAAGTGGTTTTTATGTACTTATGGGTGTTCGGTAAAAAAGTGGAGAAGTAATTTTTTTTAAAGAAGTACTTCTTTGAAAAAGTGACTTCAAGTTGGCTTTTTTGAAGTACTTCTTGAAGAAGTACTTCTCTACAAAAATAGGACGAACCGGTCATTGATAAATTTCTATAATGCCTAAAGTACTCCCACGCCCAAAAAGCATTGTTCATCATCTTCTTCCTTCCGCCCCTCCCTTCCTTGCTCTGTCCCTTCATCTACCTCACCTCCCTGCCGACCAACTCTGCCATTGGAAACCTTTCTTTTTACTTTTATTCTAGTCGCCAAATCATGGCCCCTTCTTTGTAAGCTCTTCTCCTGATCTCTCCTCTATTTCTCTCTCTCGCCAAATCAGGATTCTGGTGAACTATAACTGCTCCCAGTGGCAGTTAATGGTGGAAATGTAGTGGTGAAAGATGAAGCTTGACTCGTTGCCATGGCCGAGTCGAAGGTGGGCTGGTACTGGAGAGGCTCGAAGCTATAGGACAAGCCAGAACAGCCCTTCAAGGCATCCATGATGCTCTGGTAGTCAAAAGGATTGGCGTGGAAGGCTTTTAGATTCTTGCTATTGTCGGAAGAAATTCCCTTGAATGCTTGCAATTGCAAATCACCTGAAACAAACAATCCACACAAAAGATGATGAGAATTATAGATGTAAGAGTGATGAGTGTAAAGCAAAAGATGAATAAAGAAATAAATTAACCATGGTTTTGGACAACGGCGTGAACAGTGTAGCCCCTTTGAAGGATACGATCCACAAGGTTGGAGCTTAAGCTGCCAGAAGCGTCCATGATGCAGACAGTCTTCAATGGAAGAGGGTGACAGAGGATTTTCAATATTGTTCGTTTCTTTGGAAGCAATGAGGTAGATTTGTGTGCATGTCTCTGACTATGTATTTAAAGAGGGAAGAGGGAGAGAGGGAGCTACTAGCATTCAAAGAGTGTGGCAAGTAGATGGTTGGGAGGTGGTTATTGAGAAAAAGAGGATGAAATGAGGGAGAGAAGAGGGGGAAGGTTGTAGAAAGCAAAATGTAGCGGTAGTTATTATTATTATTATTATTATTATTATTATTACTATTATTAATTGGATCCACATGGCAACCAACATGGGGTCCACGCGGGCTGTAGTTGAAATGTATATTATAATATGTGAAAACCATTGTGATATATGTATGAGTGAAGTGAGGGCTAAAATTGTCATTGGTGTTCAATATAAGCACTTATGGGGAAAGTAGCTTACCAAACATTCCCACCCCAATAAATGCTTAAAAACATACTAAGTGGTTTGAAAAGTGGGTTACCAAACAACCTTAAGTGGTTATTAAAATAAGTACTTCTTAGAAGTACTTGTGAAATAAGTACAAAAAATAGGGCTTTAATTACCAAAAATAGCCTAGGATAGTTTCACTGGAAAGTTGATTCTATGGCTCATGCAATACTATTTTCAAACTAAGATTTTTACCAAACATGGCTTCATGGAATTCCCGGTTTTGCAGCTCATGTATTGCTAGAAGTTATCAGGTGAAAGCCCTCCCGAACTGGCAATATCTAGCACCCTTATAATGTATTAATGTTTGAGTAAAACTGTGATGTGGACACAACCAAACCAAATTGGCTCTATGCTATGTGGGGTCTTGGGAGGAGAGGATTAAATTCAAATCTAACCTCTTGGATTTTCTTTATTTCTTTCTTTTGTTGAAGAAAACGGTGGCAATTGCAATAGTTTCCTTGAGATACAAATTTCCCTACCTTTTTTTTTTCAAACAAAACACAACCTAAGAGATAACCTTTGTAAATTTACACAGCTTCCCGAGATGGGATTACTCATAACTACAAGTCTTGACAGAGGAGAAAATATTACTTGTTGTCTACCAAACATGCCTACCAAATTCAGACTCAGGCCTTGTTTGATAGCACTTTTCAGAGGTTTGATGTCTGAAAAACTTGCTTTTTAGACACCAAACTTGTTTGGTGTTGCGTATGAAAATCGATTTGAAATCCTTTTTCAGATCTGAAATTTTAAGTTAGTAGCCTGTAGGGGTGGATTCGAGCCAAGCCGAGCCGAATAGTACGAGGTTCGAGCTCGGCTCGAGACTGTTCTACAAGGCTCAAGCTCGAGCCAAAACCTTGAGCTCGAGCTCGACTCGAGTAAAAAATTCATAAGCTCGAGCTCAATATTGAGAAAAAATATTTTATAAAAATAAAAAACTATATATAAAAATATTTTTTATTTTATATTTAAAAAAGTAAGAACTATAATAATTAATAATTATATTATTTTTATTATATATATATATATATTCGAGTTGACTCGCGAGCCTTATGAGCCGAGCTCTAGTAGGCTCGAGCTCAACTTGTTTCATAATCAAGCCAGTGAATTGGACTCGAGCTCGAGCTTGAGGTCGGTTAAAACTGAGCCGAGTCAAGCTTTTCATGAGCCGAGCTCGAGCAGCTCGTGAAAAGTTCGGCTCGTTGCCACCCCTAGTATCCTGGCACTTATGCGTTCAGATGTAATTGAGAGGTGCATAATAGATATAAATGCCCTCAAAGAAATTTTAATATTACATGTTTTTGTCCTTCATGTAACTCGAATCGAACCCTCACTACGACCTACAAAGCTCCACTGCCACCACCGCCGCTGCACACACTCTCTCTCTCTCCTTGTTTTTCCGTAACCGCGGCGGCGGTTCCTTCTCTTTCTCCCCCCATGTATTCTCACCATTGCCGCTACAAGTTGCAACAATGGCAGTTCCCTCTCTCTCTCTCTCTCTCTCTCTCCTATCTTTTCGCCATTTGCAATGGCGGTTCGGTGAGTAGAAATAATAATAATATTATTAATTATAAATTATTTTCATTAATTATTAAATATTAATTATTTTAATATTTTCATTAAACATTAATGATTAATATTTAATAATTATTTTTATTAAACATTAGTAATTATTAATTATTTTTATTAAATAGTAATAAATTATTAATTATTTTTATATTTTTATAGTCATTAATTATTTTTTTTAATTTTATTTATCATTTATTAATTAGTAATTAGTAATTTTTTATTTGTATTATTTCAATGTTATTTTGAGGTTGAAAATTATTTTTTATGAGATAATGCAAATTGAACTCAACATTTACAAATAGTATGTTCTAAGGGTAAAATAGTAAAATCAGTAAATTTTAGATGGTAAAGGGTTGATCTAATACAAACAAACTTATAAATTCAGAGCCTCTAAAAGGTAAAAAGCATCTATGCCTCCTTTTAAATTTCACACTTTTAATATCTTTTTAACTTTTTATATATGAATTTTCAGATTTATCAAATGCCACCTCAATTTTGTTAGGATTCTCCCACTTGTAAAAATGAAAACATTAGAATGATAATTCTTTTTGTATGAATTCCTTACATTTTCCTTCAAACCAAACATAGCCTAAATAACAAATAGATGAGGTATTCTGCAATTTCCAACTATTAATAACCTAAAAAACTTGACTTTTTTTTTTTTGTAGAAAAAAGCATTATATTAAAGCAGCTGAAAAATACGAAAGGTTGAGGTCGTCCATTTTTTTGCATTAAAGTCTAAGTAATCCAAAAGTATCCAACGCTGTGCCTTTCAACAATGTAAGCATTAAATGAAGGCAAATTTCACGTACCAGCCAGATATGAAAAACGGTGCCAGCAATAACAACTGAAAAAACTTAATTATTGCTTTATTTATTTGATGAATAAAATAATATTTTAAGGATAAGTTGGGTATGTTAACATAGCATTGAATATTTCGTGATTTCTTGTTTTAACAAGTTTAGTCCGTTCTTATGGAACATGAGGATTTTAAGGAGAGGAGCGTGAAGGGGATCATCTGCAAGCATGTTTATTGATAAGCAAATCAAGCTGCAGATTGGCTAGTTCACCATGTTCATGAACCCAGTTATGGAGTAATAGTTGTGTATCTCTGAATTTTGATAAGTTGCCTTAGCCGTTTGCATTTATTTTTTATAGTGATTTGTGGGAACGTGCTACCCCCGTCTTGTGTAACCCCTTAATTTTATTATAAAAAAATATTTCATCATTTAATTATTTTATTCATTAAAACACAAACAACAAATCATTTAGTTGAGCAACTATATATAGTCCTTATATGAAATTTTGAATACAAGTTCTATAGTATAAGGACTGCAGTGTACCTTATACTCAGATTTTCAAGTGATTTAATTTCAAGGTTTAAATCGAATTCATTCAATTAAGATGGGACTCGAGGACATTGAGATTTTGGCCTTGTATCAAACCATTAACAATAAAACACACACACACACATAAATCCTAAAAACGTAGACAAATAAATGAATAATTGTGTTGAACGGGTGCAATTCCAAGGCCCAATTCAAGCCCAGAAAACCCGCAATTTTAGACGGGTTGGGTTTGGATTTTCGGTCTTTGAGTTTGGGTTTGGAACAAAAATTTGGGTTTTTTTTATTTTTTGGGTTGGGGCCAAGCCAAACTCTTGGGTAACCCAAGCCCAGACCGACCTTATCCCAATCCAGGCCCAATTATGTACATACATATATAGACACGTATTTGCATGCATAGATCAGTATATGTATGTATCAGGTACATATTTATATATGTATTTGGTAAACCATAAATATAGACATACATTTATATCAAATTTAGTGTGTGTTGATTTACTAACCTGGGCCCATATCAAGATCAAGGCCAACCTAAGTGCATCAAATTTCTGTGTGGGCTGAGTTTGAATTGGGCAATTTTAGCTCAACTTCGGACTTAGGCCTTAAGCCCAATTCTTAAGGCTGTGTCTAGGCTGATCTTAAACCCAGCCCAACCCACATGACTTGCACCCTTAACATAGTGGAATAGTATAACAGGATTCATGTAATTGACCCTTTGCACCCTGGCTTTAGAATTAACACTCTTCCATGAAATCTCAAACTACTAATCTCAATTGATAGTATATAAAGTATATAGTATATATAAATATTTTTTACATAAAAAAGAAAGGCCCAGAATCAGGCCAGGGCCTGGGCCCAGGCTATAGCCCCACAGGTGGAAAGCCCGGCCCGGCCCATGATCACCCCCAAGTTGTAGAGAGGAGTTGCAACTTGCAAGTCGTAAGTCGTCAAGGCGTCGAGTCGACGCCTCCATGTGGGTTGTCAGTTGTCATAGCGAAGGGAAAGCCAGGAAAAGGAGGGAGGGCGAGGCAGGGGAGAGAGAGAGAGGGAGGGAGTGCACGACAGCGAGGCAGAAAATTCGAAAGCCCTAGCATCTCTCTCCACCAAATTCAGCTAAAACTCGTCCTTCCGATTTTTAGGGTTTCTGCCACGAACTCAAAATGGTCAGTATCTACAATTGATTTCAGCTCTAAATTTCCATTCCAGAATACTGTTTCCATTTCCCGGTCCTGTTTACCAATGGTCGCTTTTCAATTTACTGAGTTCTGTTATTAACCTGATGATGTACTGGATTTTGCTGGGGTGTGTAGAGTATCACTCCATTGCTAATACGACTATACAAGTTTCATAGGAATAGATGGCAACGCATGTTTCTCAAGCAATTTCTATTGAAACAATTCATTTTGATTATAAAATGTACTGACTCAAATTTCATCCCAGCTTCCTTCTAATGCTTTTAGATTTCCTAAGAATATATCAGCTTCACAAGGAGTTAACATGTGTCTGGGCATATAGCCCAACAACTTAGAAGATTTCTATATAGTGCTCAAACTGCAACAGCAAATGGAAAAAAGAAAGGACTTCCAGAAGATGTTACCATTCTCTCCAGCGTGCCAGCTTCTCCCTTAATATCTCTGGAGTTGACCAACCCATTGCCAAGATGTCGAAGAAGGCAATAGTGCTGATTGAGCAACACACAACCGAACAAATAGATAGTCTGGGTCCTCTTGGCCCAACAAACAGTTGTGGACTGGTTAAAGAAGGGGGAAGGAGTTTCCTGGCACCTAAGGAATGACCTTAGGAGCTTCAAATGGCTCTCCAGGGACATGTTTATTCAAGTTAATTGGGTTAGAAGATTGGCCAACAGTTTGGCGGTTAGTTTAGCTAAACAAGGAGTACAAAGGCTGTTTTTTGTTTTTTTTTGTTTTTTTTTTTTTGAGAAAAAGTTAACTTTATTCAAAAGGAGAGGTACATGAGGCGATGTACACGACAGATAAAACTCTCAGAAAATTATGAAGGCATAGAGCTATCACTAAAGAGAAAATCCCTGTGAGCACCAGATTTAGCTAGACTATCGGCTTCAGAGTTTAGCTCCCTTGGAATCCAGACCACCTGGCCACTAAAGAGGCAAGAATGTCTCTCACTTCAGCTAGGTAGTGAGCTAAGGCCCAAGGCCCACTGGCAGGACTAGAAAGCTAGTTAATGGTGTTGGCTGAATCACCTTTAATGGTAAGACTTCGTAAACCCATGTCTTTTGCAATCCTGATGCTAGTTAGAGCTGCCAAGACTTCTGCCTTTGTTGATGAGGCAATTCCAATCGGCCCACTAAAAGCCCAACTGATACCATTTCTATTTCGAATTACATCTCCAATACCCACTGTACCTGGGTTTCCAAAAGCACTCCCATCAAATTACAAGGTCGTCTCACCCTCCACATCAGATCTGAAGTTACGGGTAGTGTTGAACGGTATTTGTTTAGAGTGGAGGAAATTTACACTGTTTCTTTGGAGGTCACCAAAAGGGACACCTCTGAAATGAGATGAACTGGAAGTCCATAGGAAGCATCTGTAACATATTAGAGACATCAGCTCCTCGGTTTTTTGTTCTGTTGTTAAAGACCCTGTTGTTTTTCTCTTCCTAAATGCTCCAAAAAATAGCATGAGCAGCAGATTGCCATAAGATTTTCCCTCTTTTGCTTAATCCTCTTCTTGACCATTGCCTTAAGCAATCAACCACATTTTCAGGGAAAACCCAACTGTATTCAAACAAAGATAGGAAGAAGTTCCAGCATTTTCTAATTTCCTCACAGTGGAGCAGAATATGGTTGGTGGATTCCCCAGCTTTAAAGCAGAAGCAACAGCCATGTGGAGATAAATAATACCTGCCATGGTTCTTTTTCTGAAGGAGGTCAAAAGTGCCGATTTTCTTTAAGCTGGCTTTCCACACAAAAAAAACATTCCCTAGGATATGAGCACACCAGATTCTCTTGTAGAGGTACTGATCATTAGTTTGTTCTTCCCTAACTAAAGCTTTGAAGCAAGATTTGGTTGAAAACTTACCTGATGGGTGAAGGTTCCAAACACGAAGGTCAGGGGAATTTTGTGAGAGGTAGACCTCTCTCAGGGTGTGCAAGAAGCTAGAGATTTCACTAATTTCTGGGTCCCTTAGAGGTCTCCTAAGGGTTAGATTCCAGTTGAAGTAAGGAGGGGAGGGGGGTAAAACCTGGGATATGGAAGCTTCTTGGTTTAAGGTGAGGCTGAATAGGCGAGGGAAGGAGTTAGCTAAAGTAGAATTACACCACCACAGGTCAGTCGAAAACTTAATTCTGTCATCCTTTCCCACTTTGTATCTGATAAAGGATATGAAAAAATTGTAAGTCGAGATTATACCTTTCCAAGGGTGGGTGTCTTTGATTTGATTGAAGTGAAGCTTGCTATCCCAACCGTTGGCGTGCTTCCCGTATTTGCTAGTGATTACAGCAGTCCATAGTGCAGTTGGCTCTAGAGGAAATCGTCACAACCATTTACTAAGAAGAGCCGTGTTTCTTTCTTTCAAATGACCTACTCCCAAACCTCCATTCTCCTTTGGTTTGCTAACCTGAGACCACTTCACAAGGTGTGAGCCCCTTTCCCCCCCTCCTTCCCAAATAAAGTTTCTCTGAAGTTTTTCTAACTGAATGGCTATCTTGTTGGGCATGCGGAAGATGGAAAGGTAGTAGGTGGGGAGGTTTGCCAAGGATGCTCTAACTAGAGTGAGCCTCTCCCCTTTTGACAAGTAGTTCATTTTCCATGTGGCTAGTTTCTTCTCACATTTTTCTAGAATTGGATCCCAAAATCTTTGATATTTTGAGTTCCCTCCAAGAGGCGTCCCCAAATAGGAGAAGGGGAGATTCTTTGCTTTGCATCCGAAGATCTCTATGAAGCTATTCAAGGATTGAGCCTCTGCTAGATTTATGCCAGCAATAACTGCTCTTTGAGAAGTTTACTTGCAGTCCCGACATCCATTCAAAACAGGTGATGACCCTTTTTCAGATTTGACACATAAACTTCATCAGCTTCTAGAAAAAGGATAGTGTCATCAATAGACTGGAGATGAGATATTTGGGTGGCTTCCCGTCCGACTTCAAATCCTCTCAATAGTCCAAGAGAGATTGCCTTATTCACCAGTTGGCTGAAAATTTCTTTGACTAGAGTAAAAAGCAATGGGGAGAGGGGGCATCCTTGTCTTAGGCCTCTATTGGCATTAAAGTATCCTTTTGGCTGCCCATTTATTATAACTGAGAATCAAGTGGAACTTATGCATCCCCCAACCCATTGAATCCACTTGTTTCCAAAACCCATTCCTCTCTTCAACGCATTCATTTGCTATTAGAGTGCTGTCGATTATTCGATGCCCTTTGATGAAAGCAAATTGATTCGGGGATATGATTTCACCTAAAACTTTCTTCAATCTTTCAGCTAGAACCTTTGCTAAAATTTTGTAGACACTCCCAATCAGATTGATAGGTCTATACTCATTTGGTTCTAAAGTACCCTTTCTCTTGGGAATCAGGCATATGAAATTGGAATTGTTTCCTTTGTTTACAATGGCTGAATGATAGAAATCATTAAATACCTGTAATAAATCTGAATTAATGATACTCCAACATGTCTGGTAGAATAGAATTGGGAAGCCATCAGGGCAGGGGGCTCTATCTCCCTCCATGCTAAAAACTTCATCCTTTACTTCTTGTTCTTGAAACTCTCTTTCTAGCCACAATTTGTTCCTCGAACAATTTGAGTCCTTCCCAAGAGTTTAAAGAGAGCTTTTTGTTTTCTTCCTTTGCATAAAGATCTTTGAAGAAGTGTAAGAAAGCTTCAGAAATTTCCTCAGGGTCTTCCACTTCTCGATGCCCGATTTTTAATTTTGAAATAATATTTCTTTTCTGCCTACCAGATGCATAAATATGGAAGAACATGGAGTTATTGTCCCCCTCCTTTAACCATCTGACCCTAGATCTTTGTCCCCAATAAACTTCTTCTCTCCTTATTACCTTTTCCCATTCTTTTCTGAGCTCAAATCTTCTCCTTCTTTCATTCTCCTCTAGCTGGCCAATCTGCTCCTTGTGATCTAAATCCTCCAATTCAGATAAGAGTGTTGATTTCTCTTCCTTGAGCGCTTTAAACTCCTCTTTGGCCCATTCTTTTAATTTTTCCAAAAATCTGTACCCTGGCCACCCTTCTGACTTACATTCCTCCCACCATAAAGCAACCTTTTTGCATAAGTCTTTGTGTTCCGTCCAGAATTTTTCCAGCCTGAAAGGGGTTTTCCCTCTAATCTCCAAGTCTGTACTTAAGGTGATAGGCCAGTGGTTAGATGTACATTGGGGGCGGATCTCCTGACAGGTCAGGGGGTAATGGGCTTCCCAATCTGAAGTAATTGGGAATATGTTCAGCCTACAACTTAAGGCATTCTCTTGCATGTTCGACCAGGTAAAGATACCATTCCTTAAAGGGAGGTCATGCAGCCTATGTCTGGAAATAAAGTTGGAGAACTCTCTCATGCTTCTGTTGACCCTCTTCCCCTTTGAGTGTTTCTGACTGAATCTCGTGACGTTGAAGTCTCCTCCCACAACCCAGGGAAGCTCATCATCTTCATGCAAGGAATCCAACTCTTCCCAAAACCTTTTCCTATTTGATGGATCATTAGGACCATAATCTGCTGTTAAAATCCAGGTGAAATCATCTGCCTTGTTTGTGAAAAGAATTGAAAGGGAGAATTCGCCTCTGTCCACTTCCACTCCTGTAACCATGTCTTCTCTCCACATGACAAGGATCCCTCCTGATGTGCCTATGGCTGGAAGGGCAGCCCATTTTCTGCCTCTTGAATCCCATGTTGCTCTGATTAACTTCCTGTCCACCACTTCTTTTTGTGTTTCTTGTAACAAAATGATGTCAGGATTCTCTCTTCTAAGGGTATCTTTTACTAAGCTTCTTTTTGTTTCGCCACCCAGCCCTCATACATTTCAGCTTAGGATTTTCATCTTGAAACTCTGTTGGTCTTACCCTTACCTATTCTTCTACTCCCTTCTCCTGCAAATTCCAACTTTTTTATCCCCTATTGTAGCCTCTTTAATTCCCTACTTAGTCCCTTTTTCAGCTTTTTCTGTGATTCTGATAATTCCCGGTCAGCTCCCTTATCTCTTTTGTTGATCCATTCTTTGTCGGAGGCCTTGCCAGCTTCACATTGCTGGAGGCCTAGATTTTTGGCCATCTCATTGACTTCATCAGCATCCTGTTCCCTCCTAGGTTGGCTGACCAGAACCTTGGACAAAGATGTTGGACCCGAAACCTATGCATAATCACCTTTGTTTGAGAGAGCCGTTGGTTGGGATAGCTTGCCACCTGAACCTGGAACACAACAGGGGTGACAGTAAGAAGGTGAGTTGTGATAATGATAACAACAAGAAGATAATTCTGGGTTTGACAAGGGAATGGAGTTAGAGAGATTTGCAAACTGGTTTTGAGGTAAGTTTCTTCCCCGTCTAGCCTCAAAGCTGTTGTTGGTGGAGAGAGTCCTGTAATCTGGATCTACCAAGCAGACGTCCTCTAATAATTCTACACTTCCCCACGCTTCTCTTTCTGAAAAGAGGGCTTTGGATCTGTTGAGAGCTATCTCCTGAGTGTCCACCTCTGATTCTGTTCTGTAAGTGCTCATGTCTTCATCTGACTCTGATTCTTCTTCTCCAGAAGAGCTTGGGTTTGAGTTCTGCAATGATGTTGGGGGTCGGTGAATTTCCTTTCTGTGGTTAATTGGACTTGGGGGAGTTGTAGGAATGTTTATTTCGCTGAAGGTTGGTGTCGAAAGACAATCTCCCTGGTCCGGAGGTGAGGGACAACCCGATTGCTTGATGGGTTTCTTGATCGGGTCGGGTTCGGGTATCCAGTGGGGCTTCGCAGTGCCTGGGTCCAAAAGAGATGGCTCTGTAGCGGGCTTTGTGGCAAGGGTCTCAGTTTCCTTTAAAATTTGAAAATTTTTCCATTTCGAGTTCTTGGAAAAAAAAAACCTCTTCCTCCTTTATATTTACCTAGCAGGGAAATATTATGTTTCTTCCTTGCTTTGTACGTCTATGCATAGGCCACCACCTTGCCGTTACTATCACGTAAGCTTCTTGTGCCGGCCACAGGCTCAGCTACGACAACAAGATTACCCCGAGTTCGCGAATCAAGTTCTAGGTTGACTTGGTAGTTGGAGAAGAAGCCTCTGCTTTTTCCTCTACTTTGATCCAAGGTTTAAAATGTTGATGTCGATGGAAATGTCGCTTACCAAAATATAGGACATATGTCGGAAATGTCTAGGGGAAATATTGTAAGAATTAGAGACATTGTGGAAATATTATGAAATATGCAAAGATATTTTGTAAAATGATAAAAGAAGCATTAATACATATTTCTAGACTATTATCTTATTCCCAACCCTTATATAAAGCTAAGAAACTAAGATCAATAACAAATTAGTAAATGACGATTTACTGATTTATTATGCATTTTGATGTTTTTACAAGGTTATCTGATATTTTCTTTTCTTATTTTTAGTTCTGATTTATTATAAATTCTAATATATTTATTTCACACTAGTAAATAGAAATACATTTATTCTGATTTTTTAAATATTAAAGTTATAATACATTATGTTTTATTATTAATTTAATAAACTGATTCTCCTTTTTGTAGTATTAAGATTATGATAAATTCTGATTTCTTATAAAACTTAATGAATTTATTATGATTTTTAATACTAAATTTATAATAAATTATGATTTAGTATAAAATTTAATAAACATTTTCTGATTTTAATAAATATTTTAAAAAATACTAACTAGTAATATTTTATTACTTGAAAAATATTTTATGTTTTATATTATAAAGTAATTAATTTATTCTTTTGTTTTTTTATTTTGTTAGTTCTTTTTATAAATATTTTATTTGAAATATTAATGGAATAATTTATATTAATATACTATATTATATTAATATAATATACTATATATTATATTTTTAATGTACATTAGTTGACATCCTGTCGACATTAGTCAACATCTTGTCGACATAATAGGAAAAACAATATTTTTCTTGGTTATTTGGACCGATTTGGTCGACATTTCCGAAATATAGGAAATGCCGACCGACATAATGTAATTTTTATATTACCATCCATTTTCATGTCGGTGAGCCTCGATGTATATGTCGGGCGACATGAGCGACATTTGGCGACATTTGAAACCATGCTTCGATCTTGGCGAAAAACCACACGTTTCTGTCAAGGATTGGTATTGATCGGGGTATGGAATGAACTCCCCTGTCTTTCACCTTCAAGCGAGCACACCTCAGTTTCGACCAGTCTTTGGTTTTGGGGTCAATTTCTTCCAGCCCTCCACATAAGCTTCCAATCAAGGAGACGACCTCATCCGACCACAAGTGGAACGGGAGGCCATGAACAAGAATCCAGCCATCAAGCTTTAATCTAGAGGGGACAGAGTTAAACGTCGCCCACCATCGATCAATCTTCACCCACCTGCCATAAACGAGAATCTTCTCCAACCTCATCCAAGTGGAAACCAAATCTTCGGAAGAAGCAAAACCCACTTCTCTGTTACTAGAGAAGGGGTGGAGATGCAGGAGTTTTGGGGAATGAAGGTTCGCTGTAATTCCTAGCTCAACCTCATTCCAAGTTAGGTCATCTGTTTTGGAGCATACAAAGGCATTTTTCCATTTGCTGAAGGGTCTTGGTTGATTGGCTATGGATATGTGGGCTGAACCGCCAGCCTTAACGACTTTGCTCGTTGACGCTAAGGATGGAAAGTCTCCTTTTACGGGGGGCTTCAGAAGTTTGGAGACCAGGATGCTGGAGAAATAGGTTTAGCACTTCAACGAATGACTTCCACCCTGATTTTCTTGCTTCTTCAGGGATGCAAATGGTTTTGAGTTTCTGAGCGAGCTCCTAGCAACTTAAATGGATAAACCTACCCCATCTGTTTTCGTTTAGTTGAAGAAGAAGCACCTTCCCTCTGCGCGCATGCTTACGATCTTTTACCATAGATTTTTTATCTTTGATCGCCTCTCGAAGGAAATCTTCGAACCATTTCGTCTCTTCTACTAACAAAGAGATTTTCGACCAAGCTCCTCCACCTCTCTCGGTCAAAGCCAGACTACCATTGAGTTTATGGATTGTTGATTCGAATTCGAAAGTTTTAGATCCTATTGCTATTAAACGGTGCATGTTTCAGCACTGGTGTTAACAATCGCCGGGTTTGGCTCCGGTGTTTGCAGTCGCCGGAGTCGCCGGTGGTCACAGTCGCCGGTGGTCACTAGCATGGTCACAATCGCCGGTGTCTTTTTGCACTCAGTAGTGTAATTCTAGTCACCAAAAGGCAAGCAAAGGCTTCACCTACAGGTTTCTCTACCTATTGGAAGATATGCTCTGTAAAGGAGTTCCAGTCATGTTTTGGGGGGTTTAAATATTTGGTGTCTAATTGTATTCTTCACAACTTCTTGTTGTGCTGCCTTAATTAGCTTAATCGGCTGGATGGAAAACTTGAAGAAGGGTCCGTGGAGACTCAAGTCACTCAACTACAATTTTAATGAGTTTGTGGAGTCTATTTTCTGTCACTTTAGATTGATTCCTAGAGAGCTGAATTGCATGGCTGATGGTTAGGCCAAATCAGGGGTGGGGACTTTTTTTTTTTAAATTTTATTTTATTTTATTTTTTTATTTTCTGCATAGTGACCCCTCAATGCCTTTGTCAATCCTAGGGGTTTGTTTTATGGTTTTTGCTCTTGCTTGGTTTGTTGTACATCCCCTTATATACATCCTTTTTTTGTGCAATGTTAGCCTTTTCTTAAAAAATACTTCTTGGGAATCGTGAATGGTTATACCAAAGCATCTACAATTTGGTTAGAAAAAGAAGAAATGAAATCAGTAGATGCAGGTTTCTAGGATTTATGCTGCACCTACTTAGTCTTTTTCTCTTTCCTGGATTGGTAGTTAAGATTAGAGAAAGTACAAATACAAAAGTCACATATATCCCGAGTTGAGTGCAGAAGATGCATTAGGTTGATCCAATCAACCCTTCCATAGACCATGCATCCCTAAAAAACCTACTTTGGTAGGAGGGAAAATGGAGGGGATGGAGTTCGTGCAGGCAGGTCAGTGGAGGAGATCCTTGAAGATAGAAGCAAAAAATCTCCTGTTCGAAGAGATGAGAATTAAGGGGAAGGTAAGCCTGAAGGTAAGGGAAGCGAAAAAGGGTACAATATTGCTGGAAGGATTAGAAGTGATCGAGTGGCTAAGAGAGTTCATAGCTGGAGCCTGTTCAAAAGGTAAGCAGATAAACTGGCAGGATTGTAGTACATTAGAAGGGAGAAGATATGTTGTTGAATGTAAGAGGAATAGAAAGGGGTTCTTCATAGCTTTGGCTGAATTCTTTGGTAAGGGACAAAGGCAACTGGTGTGTCTACCAGCAGGAAAACAGAACCAAGGTTGGGGGGAAGTTGACTGGTTGCTCAAAGAGTTCTTAGCTTAAAGAGTAGCAAATGAGAAAAAAGCCTCCATAAGGGAGGAGAAGGTATATCTCAGCAACAGCAGGGTAGAACAAGGGCCAGTGGTCATGGCAAAAACAAAAGGCCATTGCAGAATGGTGGGAGGTCTAGAGAGAGAGGAGTGGGATAGTAAGCTTGTGATACAAGCCAAGGAAAAGGTTAATGATTGGAGGAGGGTAGCTGACTTACTGGCAACCAGGTTGAAGCTGAAGAGTGTCTTCATAGTAACCCCCTTCGATAAATGTAAAGCCATCCTAGATCCATTAAAGAATGATTTGGAAATATCAGCTATCAATGTTCAGGCTGAGTTCGGATCATTCACAGTCTTCAAATGGAATCCAACATCTAACTCCAAGGATTTTTTTGTCGAAGATGGTGTGGTGGTGCGTGTAATAGGCTTGCCATTCCATCTATGGAAACAAGAAATAGCAGAATCTATAGCTGTGTTGTGTGGAGGAATCTTGAAAGGTGCTTTCTGGGGAGATCTTTACTCAGTAGCAATCCTGCTAAGTGGTGTGAAGCCAAAAGACATTCCACGAAAGGTAGAGGTACGAACAAAGAGGAGCTTTGTCTCTGTATGGTTAGCTTCCTCCATTGAAGCAGTGCTGTGGAAGGAGGCTCGAATGGTTGGAGGGGAGGAGGAAGAAGAAGCACTACGTGGACTTGTGAGAGTGGTTAATTCAAATGGGAAGGGATGTTTCACTAAAAAGGGCCAACAAATTCTGGAAAGCCAAAAAGTTGTGGGGCAGTTGGAAGGTCAAACCTGGAGAAAGCAAGAAAAAATTATGACAAATGGCAGATCATTTGCGCAGGTGGTGTCAGGGGAAACAAACAAAAATTCACTAGTTTCGAAAGGGAGAGGGCTGAACAAGCAACCTCAGACAGGGAAGGTTGCTGGTTTGACCATTAAATCAGGGGGGCGTGACCTTTTAAGTGGTTACGTGGGACGAAAAGAAGGGCCCAATCGAGTGGATCCACTTGATGATGGGCCGGAGAAGGCATCTCAAATAAAGGCTGTAAAGGTGGGCTCCCATAGGCTTCAGCCCAAGGCTCATTACAAGATAGATGGGCCGAGGGGTACTTTAAGTAAGCACGTGACTGGGAGGAGGGACGAGCTGATAGACGAAATTAAGCGTCTATCTTCTTCTACCCCGAACCCCTCCTCTCGTTTGAACAGTTCAGGCGCAAAAAAATCTCCAGATTTGCAGTCGCGAGGCTCTCTACAATGGGTCCCATCCAACCTGTGGAACCGTCTCTCACCAGATAGGCGCAACCCAAGATACCTCAAGCCTAGTGATGAGAACAGAACAGGGATTGAAGACTGGTTGAGTGAACAAAACAGCAATGACGATTCTGATACAGACGAAACGCTATGTCTGGGAAGTCTGTCTCCGAAAAGCAACAATGATTTTTTTGAAACAGAAAGTCTGCATACATAGCTGTTGTTTTTAGAGGAAGAGACTGAAGAGGCAGGTGGCGAGAAGACTAGAAATGGTGAAGAAAATGGTTCTAAAGCTGTGAAAACTCCTCCTCCCTTCGTCGAGGTAGCTGACCCCGAGTCTGATGAACTACAGGATGTTGGTGGAGAGGGACAAGAATCGGCTGTGAGGATGGATGCTGGTATTCTAGTGTCAGAAACACTGAGAAAGGTCTTCCAAGTGGATAGGTCGTCAGGAAGTGACTCTTTCACCATGTCTACATCACAACCTTGTCCAAAAAGGGGAAAGGCTTTAAAACTAGTTGCTGCCTGTCAGCCAATCATTTCCAGTGATTTTAGTCCTACCCCCGTTCTATCAGGTATGGGTGTCAATTCTGTTTTAGGTACTGACTTGTTTGCTCTGCCTGTAACAGATATCCCAGCTTCCCATCCTGGAGGTTCTGATGCAAGAGAGAGGGTGATAGTGGAAGGAGGAGAGAGGTTGTTGGAAGGAAGTAGTAAGGGGGAGGCGGACAGAATTTGGGAGTTGATCTGTACAATGATGGAGGAACAAAATAAAAAGGAAGGACTCGGAGAAAGATGTTGTAGCCAAAATAAGTGTGAGCAGGGTAAAATTCTTCCTCAGACATTGGCTGGAAAGGATGGAGAAAAGAAAGAGGATGATTGTTGTATTAGGAAGGGGGGGGGAAGGAACATATAAGAAAAAAATATCTGAAGTGGAAAGGCTAATTTCAGACATTGAGGGGGATTTAGAATTCAGTGGTAGAGGGGATAGGAGGAAGGGCCTAAAATAAGGAGAATATGGCCTCTTCTTGGGTTCTTTTGCTACTTTGTCTCAATGAAAATTATTAGCTGGAATGTAAGAGGGTTAGGGAGTGCAAGGAAGAGAAGGGTGATCAAAGACCTACTCCGAAGGGAAAAACTTGATATTGTGTTGTTACAAGAATCCAAATTGATGGAATTAGATGGGAGATGGGTGAGGAGTTTTTGGAGGTCTAGAGGTTTAGGTTGGAGCTTGTCTCCTTCTTGGGGAGCCTCGGGGGGGATTGTAACATTGTGGAGGGAGAATGTGGTGGAAGTAGTGGAAGAATTGATAGGCAGATTCTCAGTTTCCATTAAGTGCAAGAATGTAGAGAATGGGTGTGTATGGGTTTTAACCAATGTTTATGGCCCTAATTCCTATAGAGAGGGGAATGAGATGTGGGAGGAGCTATATGCAATCAAGGGGCTATGTGATGGTCCTTGGTGCCTAGGTGGGGATTTTAACGTCATTAGATTCTCTGATGAAACCAGTAATCCCCAACAGTAATCTCAACAAGCATGAGGAAATTTAACGGTTTTATTGAAGATTGTGATCTGAAGGAAATACCTCTGCTGCAAGCCAGTTACACTTGGTCCAACCTTCAGGAAACCCCTTTGTGCTCGAAGTTGGATAGATTCTTATTTAACCTTGCCTAGGAGAATAGTTTGGAAAACTTTGTTGTTAGGGCGTTACCCAGGGTCACCTCCGATCACTGTCCTATCCAAATAGGTACTAATTCTTTTCCTATAGGACCCAAACCTTTTAGATTTGAAAATATGTGGCTTACCCATCCAGATTTTGTGAAAAAAGTGAAGGAGTGGTGGGGTGAGGAGGAGAGGGGGTAAGATGGAAGGGGATCAAGTTTCACAAGAAATTAAAAAGGTTGAGAGCCAAAATAAAAGAGTGGAATAGAGATCAGTTTGGTAGAATTGAGGAGCAAAAATTGGGCCTAATCTCTCGAATAGAGAACTTGGATGTAAAGGAATCTCACAATGGGCTGACCGAGGAGGACAGAGTGTTAAGGAGACAATTAAAAAAGGATTTGGAAGAGGTGTTATTGAGGGAAGAAATCAGTTGGAGACAAAAATCTAGACACAAGTGGATTAAGGAAGGCGATGGGAACACTAGATTCTTCCATGATTTGGCAAATGGGAGACGAAGAAAGAATTTTGTGACCAAGCTAGAGATAGGAGAGGAGGTGTTTACCAACGAGGATGACATAGCCAGAAAATTTGTGGACCACTTCAAATCGATTTATAGAAGGCCTTTGAGAGAGAGGACAGTCATGGAAATGGTGGATTGGCCAAGAATTGATGAAGGAGTGGCAAGGTGGCTGGAAAGGGATTTCGAGGAAGAAGAGATTAAGAAAGCTGTCTTTCTAATGGATAGATCCAAGGCTCCGGGTCCAGATGGCTTTACAATGGGTTTTTATCAACACTGTTGGGAGGTGTTGAAAGAGGATCTAGCTGAAGTCTTTAAGGAATTTGCAGACAATCACACTATAAGCCCTGGAATTAATGCCACCTTTTTGGCCTTGATACCTTAGAAGAATGATGCCAATCACCCAAAAGATTATAGGCCTATTAGTCTGGTGACAAGCATCTATAAAATTCTGGCTAAAGTGCTCTCATTGAGAATCAAAACAGTCCTCCCTACCATCATTAGTGAAACCCAAGGGGCTTTCATTTAAGGGCGACACCAAGTCCCTGTCACCCACCTTCAGTTTGCAGATGACCTAATGATTTTTTGTGAAGGAGGTCTTAGTGAAAAGGTAGCAAACCTAAAGGAGATAATAAAAGGATTTGAAAGTGTCTCTAATTTGAGAATAAATCTGGAAAAGAGCTGCATAGCGGGTATAAATTTTGAGGTAGGGGAGGTCGAGGCTATTGCGGAGTGTCTTGAGTGTTCCACCTCGCTTGGCCTATGTCATATTTAGGGCTTCCTTTAGGGGCAAATCCTAGGGAGAGTAGATTTTGGACCCCAGTGATAGAAAAGTTTGAGAAGAGATTAGCCTCATGGAAGAGGAACTATATCTCTTTAGGAGGGAGAATTACCCTAATAAGAGCTACCTTGGCTAATTTACCTACCTATTATTTGTCTGTCTTTAGGATACCAGTTAGGGAAGCTAGGAAACTGGAGAAGTTGATGAGAGATTTCTTATGGGAGCTGGGACAAGAAAAAAAGGATCACTTGGTTAATTGGGAAATTGTGTGCAGAAGTAAAGAAGAGGGGGGCTTGGGAATTGGGAGGGTAATTAGAAAGAATCAAGCTCTGTTAGGGAAATGGTTGTGGATATGGCCTTTGGAAAGAGAGAGATTGTGGCATGAGGTGGTGGGAAGCATTCATGGGATGTTAGAGAACGGATGGGATGCTGGTGTATCGAGGCAAGCTAACCTAGCAGCACCGTGGAAGGTTATTCCCAACACCCTTCCTCAATTCTTCAATTTTATCAGGTATGAAGTTTGTTCTGGCAACTCTGTTCTTTTTTGGGAGGATATTTGGGTAGGAGACTCATCGTTAAAGGACTTGTTCCCTTCGTTTTTTTTTCTATTTCTTTGTACAAAAAAGAGGTGGTCTCAAAATTTGTTTCACCTTTGAGAACACTCTTAGATCCTATTTGGGATTTTGGATTTCGTAGAGGACTTAGGGATGCTGAAATTGAGTCTCTTTCTATTTTGCTTGGTTGTCTTAATCTGGTTTGTTTGGATCCCTCCAAGCCAGATAAGAGAGTTTGGACTCCTAGACCCATTGGAACCTTCTCTTGTGCTTCTTTCTCCAAGTCCATCTCTCAACTTTCTTCTCACCAACCCTTTCCGTCTAAAGAAATTTGGTGCAGGCCAATCCCCCCAAAAATTATGGCTTTTTGTTGGGAAGTATTCCATAGGAAAGTAAACACTTTGGACAACCTACAAAAGAGAAGACATTTTCTCTGTATTTCTCCTAATTGGTGTATCCTCTGTAGAGCTCACAGTGAGGATTGTTACCATCTACTAGTATCTTGTCCCTTTTCTGCAGACCTTTGGGCTTGGCTACTTTCGTTGTTTGGGGGTAGTTGGAGTCTACCAGCAGAAGTTCACATGCTATTCAACCATTCGACCTTTTATTGGCCTACAAAAATAGGGAGAATTATGTGGAGATGTGCTCGTGCTGTTTTGACTTGGACTCTTTGGGAAGAAAGGAATCTCAGAATTTTTCAAGACAAGGAAAGGAACAACCAAGATTTGAAAGACTGTGTGTTAAACAGGGCAATACATTGGCTGAAGACCTTGGAACTCTTCCATAAATTCTCCTTTAATGACCTTTGGAGAAATTGGTCAGCAGTAGCATGGTGCTCATCTTTAAAGGACAAATCAATTACAAGCTGGTCTCCACCCGAAGGTTCAATAAAGTTGAACTTTGATGGAAACAGCATGGGTAATCTAAGATTATCCGGAGTGGGGGGTGCTTTGAGAAATGAGAAGGGAGAGATTTTGTTGCTCTACTCAGGTCCCTTGGGAATTGGGAACTCCATCACGACAGAACTTTTAGCTGTTGTACATGGGGTGCAATTTGCAAACCAGCTGGGGGTACAACACCTAATAATCGAGGGGGATTCCAAAGTGGTGGTGGGTTGGTTGAAAAATTCTGAAGAGGCTATGTGGCGATACAAGAATGAAATGAAGAAATTTAGTTGGTTGACAAGGAATATGTTGGTCATTGTACAGTGGGTGGGGAGATCAGCAAATAATTTGTCAGATGTGTTAGCTAAGCAAGGGGTAAATAGGGAAGAATTATTTTGGGCTCAGTTGTGATTATTGTTTTTGTTTCCTTGTTTACTTGTAAGATTCAAGGAGGGGCTGCAGCTTGTGCCTCTCGTTGGGATGATGTATGAACTCACTCTAAAGTTGCTTCTGAATCAATAAACTTATTATTATTCATCAAAAAAAAAAAAACCTACTTTGGTAGGATTGAGCCCCAAAATATGTTACTTATGCTTAAACTGCTCCTGCCATTACTAATTCTCACTCCAAAAGCAACATTAAGATTTAGATGGTCTTGAAAGAAAATAATTGCACTGGCCAAAAATCTTCATAAGGATCTTGTGGATTGTAATTTGTGTATTGTTATTGTTCAATTAGTATGGATGATCAATCTTGTCACTTCATGTTTGTTTGCAATAAAATTATTACTAATTATTAATGCACTAAGTTGCACCTATTTGCTTTAACAGCATAAATTGGGCAGAGGGCATCGTGACAAAGTTCAGCAGTTCATGGCAATAACTGGAGCAAGGCAAGTGTTTTATCTTGGATTTGGTTTTTAATTTCTCTCTTTTTTTTTGTTTCTTCTCCTACTTGGATTGTATATCTACAGAACCTTTTTTTTTTCCTGGTATGTGGTCACCTGGTACTTGTTTCATTTTTTCTCCTCTTTTTGGTACTCCTTGGTCGTAGGCATACATGCATATATAAACATGCACAGATATCAATATCTGGACGAGTTACAGTAAGATAATTCAACTTTCCAACCAATCTTCTATATTTCTCAGGATCTTCAAATAATTCACCATCTTTTGTGAGCTGCAAGTTAGGAATCGTTGGAGTGCTACATGGCTTAGCTCCCAACTTTCCCGTCTCAGACAACAAGTAAAGTACATATTTCCTTTGAGATAAGAATATTCCCCTCTTGCTTCTTGTTACCTCCACACCCAAGAAGTATTTCAACATTCCCAAATCTTTGGTATGAAACTGAGTGTGGACAAAGGATTTAAGGGATGAAATCCCTGTAGTATCACTCCCTGTAATGACAATATCATCCACATTCACAACTAACAAAATGATGCCAGCAGCAGAGTGCTTGAAGAAAACAGAATGATCAGACTTACTTTTCTTCATACCAAAATTCTCGACTGCCTGACTAAACTTTCCAAACCAGGCGCGAGGACTCTGCTTCAACCCGTACAGAGACTTATGAAGATAGCAAACTTTCCCATACTCCCCCTGAGCAACAAAGCCAGGCGGTTGCTCCATATAAACTTCTTCTTGAAGATCCCCATGAAGAAAAGCATTCTTGATGTCTAACTGATGAAGGGGTCAATTATAAGTAGCTGCCATAGAAATAAACAACCTGACAGAAGTAAGTTTAGCAACAGGAGAAAAGGTATCAGAATAATCCACTCCATAAGTCTGAGCATATCCTTTAGCAACAAGACGGGCTTTCAATCGGGCAATGGACCCATTAGGATTGACTTTAACTGTAAACACCCATTTACACCCAATAGCCTTCTTATTTGCAGGTAAATTTACCAAGGTCCAAGTACCATTGTCCTCTAAAGCATTCATCTCCTCAATCATAGCATTACGCCATCCAGGGTGAGAAAGGGCTTCTTTAACAGTCTTAGGAACATAGGTAGAATCAAGAGATGCAATAAAAGAACAAGAAGAGGACGACAAATGATTATAAGACACAAATGAAGATACTGGATAAGTACACTTACACTTACCTTTACGAAGAGCAATAGGAAGATCATCATTAGAGACTGGTTATGATGACGAAGGAACAGGATCAGTTGAGATTGGATCTGTCGACGAAGGAGCTGGTGCAGGACATGGATCCGGAGGGGTTGGTCGTCGAGAATAAACCTGTACTGTAGGTGGCTTAGGTTTGGCAGGAGCAGATTCAATAGGATGTGAACCAGATGATGTGATAGTATAGATTAACAAATCATCATCCTCCCCTGACTTGAATGAGGAGTAGATGGAAAGAAAGGTGTATTTTCTAGGAAATTAACATCACTTGACACAAGATATCTGTGAAGAGTAGGACAATAACAACTATACCCTTTTTGAACACGAGAATACCCAAGAAAAACACACTTCAAAGATTTTGGATCTAGTTTGGTAACCTGAGGACGAACATCCCGAACAAAGCATGTACACCCAAATACCCTAGGCTCAATAGGAAACAATGTTTTATTTGGAAACAGAACATGATAAGGAGTCTTACCCTGAAGGACAGATGAAGACATACGGTTAATCAAAAAACATGCTGTGGAAACTGCATCAGCCCAGAAAGGTTTTGGAACCTTCATTTGAAATAACAAAGCTCTTGCAGTTTCAAGAAGGTGTATATTTTTCCGTTCAGCAACCCCATTTTGAGATGGTGTATCTACACAAGAAATTTGATGAAGATTGCCATGCTGAAGCATGTAAGTTTGAAAGGATTCTGACAAGTACTCCTTAGCATTATCACTTCTCAATATTTGTACAGAAACATTAAATTGAGTTTTAACTTCAGCACAGAAAGTAGAAAAATGAGAAAACACCTCAGAACGATTTTTCATTAAATATAACCATGTCATACGAGAGTAATCATCAACAAAAGTAACAAAATACTTAAACCCAGTTTTGGACTCAACTGGACACGGACCCCAAACATCTGAATGGACTAATTCAAAAGGAGCATTAGCTCGTTTATTGACTCTAGGACTCGAACTAAGACGATGGTGTTTAGCAAACTGACAAGATTCACAATTTAATGACGACAAATTCTGAAATTGAGGACAAATTTGCTTTAACACATGGAGAGAGGGGTGGCCCAACCGACAATGTGTTTCAAAAGGGGTTACAACTCCAGAACAGACTATGGATCTTGGAACTTGTGTATCAAGGATGTAGAGACCTCTAGACTCATGTCTCTTACCAATAATCTTCTTCGTCGTAAGATCCTGAAATAAACAATAATCAGGAAAAAATGAGACACAACAATTAAGGGTACGAGTGAGTTTGCTAACAAAAATTAAATTAAATGATAACTGAGGTAAACTAAGAACATATGACAAAGGAAGTGATGGTGTTGGACTAATTGTGCCAGACCCAATAACACAAGATGTTGACCCATCTGCTAAAGTAACAGGAGAGGTAGATTTATGTGACTGAAAGGTAGAAAACAGACTTGAATTACCTGTCATATGATCTGTAGCTCCAGAATCAATGACCCATTTTGAAGAGGAGGAAACAGGACATGTATTGGGTTTACCTGACTCGATGATGGCAGTAACAGGAGTAGATTGAGGTTTCAATGATTCTTGGTACTGAGCAAATTTGGCATATTCATCTGCAGATATCATAACAGACTTCTCAGAAGTATCCGTGGTGGATGCAATATGGGCTGATTGAGTTTTCTTATTCTGCAACTTCCTACAATCCCGCTTCATATGTCCTGGCTTATGACAGTAATGACACACTATCTCTCCTAACTCCTGTCCACGAGTATTAGTATTCCTATCATAGTTACTTGACCTACCACTACCACTCCTGTATTGTTGTCTCCCTGATTCAGATGTATTATTGCGGCTGACAAGGGCACTACTAGGCTGAACAGGTGGAGAACATTCTATACGAAGGACCCTACTGAAAGCATCTTGTAGAGAAGAGATCTCTGAACTGGAAAGAATCTGAGATTTAGCAGTCTCAAATTCAGAAGGTAGGCCAGCTAAAAAACTCATAACAGCCATCTTTTCTCGCTGAGCTTGTTGAACAGTCACATTAGTACTAAACGGAAGCAACATATTAAGTTCTTCATATGTTTTCTTGAAATCCATGAAATAGCTTGTAAGAGATCTAGTGCCTTTGTCTGCCCTGTAAAAGGCTTTGCACACATCATAAATGCGGGAAATATTCCCCTTTCTGGAGTACAAGAACTCTAGATAGTTCATTAATTCCTTAACAAATCCACAGTGAGTGACTAAACCAACCACCTCACTTTCAATGGAGTTGCGTATCTGCAAGAACAAACGGGCATCCTCCCTCAACCAAGATTTTCTTGAGTCATCATTAGGAGGGTCATCAGTCAAATGGTTATCCATAGCAATACTCAGCAAATATAGTTGAACAGTTTTACTCCAATCCAGATAATTAGAGCCATTAAGCTTATGCTCAGTTATTTTTGACATCACTAGAATAACATCCGACATAACTACTGATTTCTTGTCTGCCATAATCTCAAAATTCAAATAAACAGAATATTTTGAACACCGAAAATCAACAGAGCACACCTGTTGAAAACACCGGAATGGATATGCACGTAACAAAGCACAAATATGTGCTATACAGGACGAGGCGAGCCAAAAGATAACGACCGAAAAAAAATTTTCCGGCAACAGATGTGCCTCCACGTGCCGGCTTGTGACTGTGGCAGAATCTTCAGGCGGTGCGTGAGACACACGCGCAGGGCTGCTGACTACCGGACTTTGCAGAGACTAGATGCTCTGACTGCTCCAAGGAGGTGACCCGAAACACCCAGAAATTTTCCTCTACCTACTGTTTACTTAAAACAAAAGGGTAGGTAGAGACTAGATGCTCTGATACCATGTAAAATAAGAGTAAACAGAGGAAGAAGAAGAATTTGTTATATTATTCATCAATCTCGTATGTATATATACAAGTTACAAATTCTATGTTAGGAAAGAATATATTAGGAAAGAAGACTAATCAAATTCCTACAAATCTGTCCTACAATCAAGGTAAATCATATATCCCTAGTATTTACTTCCTATTTTAGTTATACAGTCTGTAATATCATATCTCCCTAGTATTTAATTCCTGTTTTAATTATACAGTCTGTAACATCTTCCTATTTTAATTATACAGTCTGTAACATCTCTCTTTCACACACATACACACACACACATTTGTAGACATGTAACCAAGTCTTGTTTTCCAATATTGTGAGACTCGGACTGTTTATCAAACCAGAAAGGCCACTGGCCACAGGTCAAGTAGTTCAACCACTGGGTTGACCTAGTGTGACCTATGATGTCATATATATAAATATAGTATAACATGTTATTTTCTGTGGTTTAATGGCCACTTTTCTAAAGTCTTGTAAATCATGTTTTTGTATCGGTTGGGTCATTAAAACCCTTAATTTTTCAATGGTTTGCCCAGGATAATAGTGGGATAGACAGTTCTTTTTTGTAAAAGCTAAAAAGTGGGTTTCAAAGGGTGGGCTATACAATTCTTTTTTGGAAAAGCTAAAAAATGGGTTTCAAAGGGTGGATTGCCCTTCGGTTCTCATGTCTGCTGGCCAACCGCCTAGTCCAGTCCGAGTCTTACAGCATTGTTGTATTCACGAAGGTTCAAAATTTCAATACAGTGCATCTTGTATTGGGGCATATTGGGGTGTATTGATATTTTGAACCTTGGTATTCACTATGGGTTCATCTTAGAGTTGCCTTCTTTTAGATGTTCTTTTCTACTTTTAAAAGAAACTTTTAATTAGTTTGGAACTTTGGATATTATTTGACAGTCTTTTTGATATTAGTACTATGATTTGAGACTGTTTATTGCTTTATATGCATCATTCTGTTGCTTGCGACATAGTCTTTTCATCTTGGCTTTGTGAAAAGACATTCTTGCTTAATGATTTTATACATATCTTTGCAGTGAGAAAGTAGCACTTCAGGCATTGAAGGCCAGTGATTGGCACCTTGAAGGGGCCTTTGATATATTCTACAGCCAGCCTCAAGTTAAAGCTGTTCCTGATTCTAGACATCTTGAGGAGCTATACAATAGATATAAAGGCAAGTAAAAACGTTTTCATTGCGTTTAAACTTGCAGTGTTTTTCATTCTATTTCTAATTGATGCCTTATCAGTGGTGAAGTTGTGTGACACTGGAGATAATGGACACAAACGTAGCAACATAACACAATCTAGAAACACAGTCCCATTCTAAAAGATGGCACTTTTGTGCAGATCCTTATGTTGATATGATTCTGGCAGATGGCATCTCTCTTCTTTGCAATGACCTACAGGTAACTTCGCTCAAATTTTGGTTAATTGATCTTGGTTTTTGGAATGTTCAAATAAATATATTTTATGAAATAGTTACATACTTTTTTTTCCTTTTCCAATATGTATATAGACACTGATTCTATTGGAGTGCAATTGATATGTTTATTTGGTTTTGTTTCTGTAGGTTGATCCTCAGGACATTGTTATGGTATGTGCATATTCTTTGAATAAATATTTTTTCCTCCTAAAACCATGGATGGCTGGCATATCTGTAGCAAGAAAATTTGTTTATTTCGGATAGTATTTTGATTAGATTATTGTCAGCTAAATTGCTACTTCTTGCAAACCTTTTGGATGCTGATCTTACTCACTACCTTGCCCCCATAAAAAGTGAGAGTCTTGTTCTGATCAATGTTTTGAAGACTGAATCATTGTCCAGATTACAATTTGTTTATTTTGGATAGTATTTTGATTGGTTTATTGTCAGCTAAAATGCTACTTCTTGCAAACCTTTTGGATGCTGATCTTATCTTGCTCCCATAAAAAGTGAGAGTCTTGTTCTGATCAATGTTTTGAAGACTGAATCATTGTCCAGATTACAATTTTGTCAAATAGGCTGAACCTTTTATTTTGGTAATATCAAATAGGCTGAACTAGGCTCCAACCATCATTACCGTCATCATCATCTATGCCTTATCCCAACCATATGGTGTTGGCTACATGAATCCTACTTTGACAATCTGTTCTATTTAAAGCCATATCTACTGTTAAATTATTAGTGCTTAAATCATTTCTTACTACTTCTACCCATGTCCTTTTGGTCTACCCCTAGCTTTTCTAGTTCCACCGTTCCAATTACTTCTACTAGTCGCTCACTGAAGCTTTGAGAACCCCCTATTTGGTAATGTTGTTCATTCATTCATCCTAATAAAATATCTTCTTAAAAAGCAATTAAAACTATAAAATCATTATTTTTTGTGTGAAAGCTAAGAATTTAAGACCCTAACATGGATTTGTTTGGGCTTGCCTCGAGGGGCGTGGCGCAAAGGCGGCTTGTAGAATCATGAATTTAATATGTCACACTGCTACTTGAAATAATGTAATTGAGAAAAAAAGAGATTGTGGGTTTTATATGCTTGAAAATGTTTTATATGTTTGGTTTTATTTTTAAATTCTCATTTGAATATGCTTTACATGTTATGTTTATGTATTTTAATTTTAGATAATAGGTTTTTTAAAACATTTATTTTAAAAATTAAGTTTATATTTTTATTAATGTTATGTTTAATAATTTTTTTGATTTTTTTTGTCATTTTTTGATTTTTTAGCATTTTTTTTATTTATGTGCCTTGCTTAAAAAGGCGCACGCCTCGCCTTGCACCTTGTGCCTTGTGCCTTAGGCACAAATTGACCCCTGCGCTTTTTTTGTGCCTTGCGCTTTTAAAACATTGGTTTTCTTGAGTGAAGGTGGCTCGGATTCTAGAGTATGGGGGCCTAACTCTGATGGGGAGTTCTCTTGACTCTTGTAAGTCTTATCATTCTTTGGTTGCCACCTCTTCTTCCTCTCCTTTCCAGTCAAGGATGGCTTTCTCCCATTCCCCCTAAAATCAGTGCTTTCTGTTGGGAAGTGTTTCATGGAAGCATTAATACCTTTGATCTACTTCAAAGGAAGAGGCCAAATTGGTGTTTGTCCCCCAACTGGTGTGTTTTTTGTAAATTGAATGGTGAGACTGTGTTTCATCTTCTTATCTCTTGCCCTTTTGTTAGCTCTCTTTGGGATTGGTTTACTTCTCTCTTTGGATGTAGTTGGTCTTTTCTTGATAGGTTGGAGGGTTTGTTTAGCCCTACTAGCATTAGCTGTACAAAAAAGAGGGGTAGGACCTTGTGGAGATGCACTAGAGCAGCACTAATTTGGACTGTATGGGAGGAAAGAAATGCAAGAATATTTGAAGAGAAGAAAAGAAGCAAGGAAGCCTTTGGTTGGAGTTTTAATAACATTGAGAGTAGCACATTGGGCAAAAAGTTTGAAGCTGTTTTCAGATTTCAAGATTGAAGATTTCTTCAGAGCTTGGGGTATCATTGCTGCATCCTCAACTACAAGACAAAGATCTGTTGAGGTTTGGCCTCCCCCAATAAGTGGCTGGAAGAAACTGAATTTTGATGGGAGCTGTTTGGGTAACCCAGGCCCCTCAGGTATTGGGGGGGGGGGGGCGTTAGGGATGAAGAGGGGAACACAATTGGTTTATACTTTGGCCCTGTGGAGCAAGGTGATGTGGCAAGATCAGAGTTTTTGGCTGCAGTTTTTGGGGTTGAGAAGGCAAAAGAACTGGGTATTAGTAAGTTGATTATTGAGGGAGACTCTAAAACTGTGGTTAAGTGGCTGGTATTGGGGGGGGGGGGGGGCGTTAGGGATGAAGAGGGGAACACAATTGGTTTATACTTTGGCCCTGTGGAGCAGGGTGATGTGGCAAGATCAGAGTTTTTGGCTGCAGTTTTTGGGGTTGAGAAGGCAAAAGAACTGGGTATTAGTAAGTTGATTATTGAGGGAGACTCTAAAACTGTGGTTAAGTGGCTGGTAAAAGAGGAGGGGGTGGCATGGCACTTGAGGAATGATTTCAGAAAATTCAAATGGCTGTCACAGAACATGTTAATCCAAGTGAAATGGGTGAGGGGGACTTCTAATAGCTTGGCACATAGCTTAGCCAAGCAAGGGGTACATAGAAAACATATGTTTTGGGCTCAAATTTAATACTGAACTGGGACAGCTTCTATAGCTGCTTTATTTCACAACTTCTTGTTGTAATCATGCTTTTCTCATAATTAATGAAATTCTTTTCTGTGTTGCTGATAAAAAAAAAAAAAAAACACCTGAAGCCTTAACTCTTGCAAATAACCTCTTAAATAGAAAACTTTCCACTAAAGAATGAACTAATATCTGATTGTAGGTGCTGCCTCAAACCCTTGAATGACATGTGGAGGATAACTTAGGTGGTGTTTGGTGCATATTCTCAGTGTGTCTTTCTGTCTGTGGGAAGCTCAAAAGGCCAAAAAATGGTCTTTTCCCATTGGTATTGTGTAGACCGAAAGATCTGAAGATGAGTGCGTGGAAAGACTGAAAAAGCCGAAAATTGGGAAGCTTCAAATGAAGCATTTGGTCTTTCTGCTCTGAGAATAGCCTTCCCAGCTGTTTTTAACAGCCCAGTAGACCACAAAGCAAACCAAGCAGTCTTGGCCTTTTGTAGAGAACATTGATGTGGGCCCCACAGCTGTGGTCCCACTCTGTCCGTAGGGTAGAATGCATCTAGTCACAGCTGTGGTCAATTTGTTATTCTGTTATTCCTAGTTGCTATTTATTTTTCAGTTTTATATTGTTATGTGTTAGCAGTTATGATGTAAACACCAATGGCAGATATGTCCTTTCATGTAAGTAGCATAACATATATATATTAAATTAAAGTGGCGGCGGCAGAATATTGACATTCTGTTCTTCTCCTCAAAATCTGTGTTCTACTGCTCTCTCACCACTCTTTCTTCTACTTCTTCACTTTCTCTTCTCATCGAATCTGAAACTTCTTAGTGATCAAGACTGATAGCAGTCTTGAACACCTACATGGTATCAGAGCCAAGTTAGGGTTTCTCATGTGAGCCTAATACCAGCCGACCACATGAGAATCTCCTAGGACTGGAAGCTGAAAAGGAGGAGTTCACAGACTGATTCTTGGAGATCGCCAGAGGTGCTAGCAGCTATTGGAAACTTGCTAGGGTTGCAGAGTGTTGGTGGTCAGGAAGGATCAGAGAAGACTAGGGTTCGGGTAACCCTAGAAGGCAGCGAATAATTTTTCCTTGTAAGTTGTTTACTTTCTAAGAGAAGTTCTATCAGAGAAGATAGGTTGGACCTATCTGGAGGGGAAGGCTGAACCATTCTAGGTTTTTCTCTCTTCGATTCACTAGGGTTTTACAGCAAACCCTCGACCGAACTGTCTCAACTGTGTTTCTCTCTACTCTAGGGTTTGAAAGTGATCTTGCGGCAAGCCCTAGTGTTTGACTGAACCCTGTGATCTACCTAGAGCTACCCTTAAGTTTATTGGTAGGTCTGATCAGATTCTAGGGTTTCTTATTAACCCTACTGCAAGCCTATCTATACAGTTCTGTTTGGGTTGTGCAACTGAATTGCTTACTTAAGGGCTGATTAAACCCTACTGCAAGCATATCACATTTTTTTAAGCTGTTCTTAGAGTCCTAAGGGGTTAGAGCTCTACGGACAGCTACCGCTGTGTTGGCTAGTTGGTTTCAGATCAGAATTATCTCAGTTTTGTGCACATACACTGAGAATACAGATCAGTCCTATACTGTTTTGATTGAGATTGGTAGTTCAAGTGGTGTTTTGAGACTTGACAGAAATGGAGTTTAAAAATCAGGCAGAAGGTAGCCTTGGGAACATCAGTTATGGTAGTGTTTCTGAGATGGGTGGTCAGATTATGACCGTAAAGTTTGATGGATCAAACTATTTGGAATGGGCCCAATTAGCCATGATGGCTATTGGTGGAAGAGGTAAATTAGGGTACCTCTTGGGAGACATGAAAGAACCTCCCAAGGGAGACCCGACATATACCAAGTGGATGCAAGAAAACTACTTGGTTATGACATGGCTGTGTAATTCTATGCAGCCTCATATTAGCCGGAATTATTTGTGGGCAAAGGCAGCTAAGGAGATATGGGATGTTATGAAAGAAACTTATTCCCAACCCCTTAATGTTGCCAGAGCATATGAATTGAAATGTGAAGTGAAAAATCTTAGACAAGGAGAGAGACCGATTTCAGTATATTTCTCTACCTTGCAGTCCCTGTGGCGTGAGATGGATCACTTAGAGACTCTTGAGTGGGAGAGTCCCAGAGATGCACAGATATATAGAAAGCAGGTTGAGACAAACCGGGTATTTGAGTTTCTGGTAGGCTTAAATTCAGATTATGATATTGTCCGACAACAGATTTTGACTAGAGACAGTGTGACTCTCTCTCAGGCATACTCATTTTTACACAGTGAAGAGACCAGAAAGAAGGTTATGATGCAACCTCAGCCACCCACACCAGCCTTTGTAGCGGTTACACCCAAATCAGGGGGTGATTCAGAGAAGGACAGGAGGAAGGAAGACAAGAAGGATGGTATGTGAACATTGTAAGAAGCCCAAACATACAAAAGAGACGTGTTGGAAACTGCATCCTCACTTGGTTCCTGCGAAGTTGAGAAACAAGAAGGGCATTGCTCATGTAGCCGTGAACACTGATTCAGCATCCTCATCTGGCACAAAAGGAACATCTTTGGAGACCTTAGCTGCAGTTCGGGCTGCCCTAATACAGCTAGAAAAGGAAGTTAGAAATTCAGCTCAGCCACCGCAGCCTCCATCAGCCCCTGCCACATCTGCCTTCGCCCATTCAGGTACTCGAGCTTCAGCCTATCATGCCTCAGCTCCAGGTACTACTGAACCTTGTTGGGTAATAGACTTAGGTGCATCTGATCACATGACTAGTTTGCCTTCATTATTTACTACTTACCATTTGTCTTCCGGTAGGGATAAGGTATCTATTGCTGATGGCTCCCTGGTTTCTATTTCTGGGAAGGGTGACATCAAGCTTTTAGATACTATCTCCCTGTCATCTGTCTTGCATGTTCCTAAGCTTGATACTAACCTTCTTTCAGTCAATAGTATTACCAAGCATATGAATTGCTCAGTAACCTTCTTCCCTGACCGATGTGTTTTTCAGGACTTGGAGACGCAGAAGGTGATTGGGACTGGCCGTGAAGCGAATGGGATCTATCTGCTCGGGGAGCGGTTGTGTCAGGGAGAGTCAGTTGAGAAGATGTCTTTTGTTTCTCAGAGTGTGAGTCCGGTTATGCTTTGGCATAACCGATTAGGTCATTTGTCTTTTCGATCTTTACAGAGTCTGTTTCTTGCTTTATTTGAGTTTATTGAGTTGTCTCAGTTACAGTGTGAAAGTTGTGAGTTTGCTAAGCATTGTAGAAAGCCTTATTTATTGAGTAATAAAAGGAGTGATAATTCTTTTGATATTGTGCATATTGACGTTTGGGGCCTTATCATATCCTTTCCATGGGTGGGTACAGATATTTTTTGTTATTTGTTGATGACCATACCCGTTTTTCTTGGGTTTGTCTCATGCGTTCACGAGATGAGGTACCTTCCCTGACCCAAAATTTTCACCAAATGATCCTAACCCAGTTTGATGCCAAGATCAAAGTTCTCAGATCTGATAACGCAAAGGAATACTTTGCTAAATCATTCACATCTTATCTTCTTCATCATGGGGTTATCCACCAGAGCTCTTGCCCTCATACACCTTAGCAGAATGGGGTTGCCGAAAGGAAGAATAGGCACATTTTGGAAGTGGCTAGAAGCCTCATGTTTACTTTCAATGTTCCTATTCGCTTCTGGGGTGATGTTATCCTCACGGCGGTATACCTTATTAATCGGGTTCCTTCCAGGGTCCTTGATATGCGATCTCCTTTGTCCCTCCTACACCCACGTGAGGACTTGTTTTCTATTCCTAAGACATTCGGTTGTACTTGCTTTGTTCATCTTCTCGGACCCCATCACTCCAAGTTCGAACCCAAAGCCTCCAAATGCATATTCCTTGGTTCTGCACAAACTCAAAAGGGTTATTGCTACTATGATCCTGTCTCCGGGAGGAAGTTTGTCTCCATGGATGTCACTTTCTTTGAGGGGACACCCTATTATCCTCGGGTTTCCCCTCAGGGGGAGAGTAGTGAGAGTGGGGGTTTGAGGTCTTGTCTTCAGGGGGAGAACAGTGAGAGTGGGGCAGTTCCTTTACCTATTCCATTGGGTGATGAGAGTTGCAATGGTGAGGGTAGTAAGAGAGATCAGGAGTTGAGGGAGAGCTGCAGTTGTGAGGGTGGTCAGAGGGATCAGGAGTTGCGGTTTTATCACAGGCGGTGCAAGGCAGGTTGATCATGATCATCAGCAGTCCAGGCCAGCTCCAATCCCATCTACAGCTCCAGGTCCAGATACTACAGTCCCAGAGCCCACAAAGACTTCTCCTACAGATGATCTTGACCTTCCGATTGCAGTTCGTAAAGGGAAACGACATTGTACTACATCCACAGCCCACTGTATTTCCCATTTTTTATCCTATGATCGCCTATCTCCTACCTACAGGTCCTACCTTAGTTCCATTTCCAATGTTTCTATTCCAAGAACAGTGCAAGAAGCCCTATCCGTCTCTGAATGGAAAGATGCAATGCAAGTTGAGATGGATGCCCTGTTGAAAAACAACACCTGGGAGGTAGTTGATTTGCCCAAAGGAAAGAAACCAGTTGGATGCAGATGGGTATTTACGGTGAAGCATAATGCAGATGGATCTATCGAGAGGTATAAAGCTCGGTTAGTTGCAAGAGGGTTTACACAGACTTATGGCATAGATTACTTGGAGACCTTTGCACCGGTAGCCAAGATGACTACTATTTGAGTCCTATTGTCCCTTGCAGCAAGTCACACTTGGCCTTTATACCAAATGGACGTGAAAAATGCCTTTCTGAATGGAGATCTGTAGGAAGAAGTTTACATGCGTTTGCCTCCTGGATTCTATGATGCAGAAATAGGTAAGAAGGTCTGCCGGCTCAACAAGGCTTTGTATGGTTTGAAACAGTCACCTAGGGTTTGGTTCGATAGATTCAGACTAGCTCTTGTGAAGTTTGGTTATGTACAGGCCCAGTCAGATCATACCCTATTCATCAAGAGGGTGGAGTCCTCTTTGACACTACTGGCAGTATATGTTGATGATATTGTGGTCACATGGAATGATAACCATGAGATTGAGTCTCTTAAACAACTTCTTCATCAAGAATTTGAGGTGAAGGACCTTGGTGTACTCCGGTATTTTTTGGGTATTGAGGTTGCTAGATCCAAATAGGGGATCTTTATTTCTTGGAGGAAATACGTCCTAGACCTGTTGGCAGAAACTGGAAAATTTGGTGTCAAGCCTGCAGATACATCAATTGAACAGAACCACAGGATTAGTGCCGAGAGTGGGGAGCTTCTTGAAGACAAAGTTATGTTCCAGCAATTGATAGGAAAGCTCCTATATCTCTGCCTCACTCGGCCAGATATTACTTATGCTGTTAGTGTTGTCAGTCAGTACATGCATTCTTCTAGAACCACACATCTTCTTGCGGCAGAAAGAATCTTAGCCTTTTGAAGAGATGCCCAGGTAGGGGTATACTATTCAAGAACAACAATCACATGAAGGTGGAGGTCTATACAGATGCTGATTGGGCTGGGACTGTTGATGACAGGAGGTCTACCTCAGGATATTGTGCCCTTGTGGGAGGAAATCTTGTCTCCTAGAGAAGTAAGAAACAAAGTGTTGTCTCCCGGTCAAGTGCTGAAGTAGAATACAGGTCCATGGCCAACGGAGTGGCTGAAATCCTATGGCTAAGATCTCTACTTGAGGAGTTGGGTATTGAGTATGAGAAGCCCCTGATGTTGTATTGTGATAATCAAGCAGGTATTAATATAGCACATAATCCAGTACAACATGACAGAACCAAACACATTGAAGTTGACCGCCACTTTGTACGAGAGCGGGTCTCATCTCAAGAAGTATGCCTCCCTTACATCACATCCAGTATGCAACTAGCAGACATCCTCACTAAAGCCGTATCAAGAAAGAAGCTAGAAGCGGATCTATCCAAGTTGGGAATGATGAACATATACTCCCAACTTGAGGGGGAGTGTAGAGAACATTGATGTGGGCCCCACAGCTGTGGTCCCACTCTCTCCGTAGGGTAGAATGTATCTAGTCACATCTGTGGTCAATTTGTTATTTTGTTATTCCTAGTTGCTATTTATTTTTCAGTTTTATATTGTTTGTTATGTGTTAGCAGTTATGATGTAAACACCAAGGGCAGATATGTCCTTTCATGTAACTAGCATAACATATATATATTAAATTAAAGTGGCGGCGGCAGAATATTGACATTCTGTTCTTCTCCTCAAAATCTGTGTTCTACTGCTCTCTCACCACTCTTTCTTCTACTTCTTCTTCACTTTCTCTTCTCATCGAATCTGAAACTTCTTAGTGATCAAGACTGATAGCAGTCTTGAACACCTACACCTTTAAAGATAACACCCCAAAAGCTCAGTGCGTCTTCTTGTCTACTGGCCTTTTGAACGATATACCTAGAAAGGCTTGCCAAACAGCTCTTTAGTGATTCAAGAGGTGGAAGTTTTTGATGGAGGCTGTGGGGAAATCATAAAAAGGGGGTGTGGAGACAAGGCAGAAGCCAGAAGTAGCTGTGGTCTCAGATAGGGATGAGGTTGTTTTGGGCAAGTCAAAGGAAGTTGTGGAAGGTGTAAGTACAGTTAGACGGCTCAACACTCAAAAGAACAAAAAATATTAACCTCATATTCTGGTTTCTAAGGTGTTTGCGAGGACAAAAGTACTGTTTGGGATGGGGTCTAATGTGATAGTAAAAAAAAAAAATCCAAAAGGCCAATCGAAAGAAGAAAAGAAGACCTCGTTCAAGAAACAGTTGTTTTTGGGTTTTCATGTCTTTTGTGATTTATTTTTATTTGTGCTTTGTATGGAATGTTCGTGTGAGGGGAATTGGTAGAAGAGTTAGTCTTAGTGTTGTCAAGGGCATATGTGAGGGTTTCTTCTGGGATTTACACTTTTTTCTTTTAATGAAGTTTATTATTTATCTTCCAAAAAATGTTTGTTCTTGATTCAAAGGGTCTTTATATAGGCGGAGGGCCATTCCCTAGGATTGGGATTGGAAGATGTTTAACATCACAGTATCACACTAGCTACTTGAAGTAATGTAATTATGAGACAAATACACATATTGAAAGTTTTTACACACTTCACTTGTTGAGTGCTTGAAGCACTTTGTTACAATCCACATATATTCGCTCTCACTTCCTCATTTTCACTTTTAATGTTTTATATGTTATGTTTATGCACTTTATTTTGATCCAATAAACTTTTTAAAACATTTAAGTTCTTTTAAAATTCAAGTTCACAGTTTTTATGTATTACCGTTTTTATTTTTCCTTGAATTTTTCAAAATTTTGTGCCATGCTTTGAAAATGTGCACACCTTGCCTTGTGCCTTGGGCACGAAAAGGCCCTTGTGCTTTAAAAGTATTGGGTTTTGTTTTGATTATGTATGACTTATGTTAGTGATTACACCTAATATAGATCACCATTTAAAAATCTATATTACTTTAAAAAGTACGAATGGCCTCAAGAATATTTCTGGAATTTTCTAAGGACAAAATTTACCCCTCTATATTTAAATTTATTGATAAAAAATGAGGGCAAATAGGGTAATCAGTTCTTGATATTAAATGAGTTAAAGAGGTAATTTAAAGATATTCAATGCATTCAATTCTCTCTCTCTAAATCCAAATTTAAGTTATTAACTTGCATTCATGTTCATTGAATCATATATTTAAGTCATTTTTTGTTTCTTCTCATCATTGAGTTCTATTAATTAAATCCATACTTAATAAATTAATAATTCCAATAACATAAAAGCTTATACTTTTAAAATCTACCCATTAAAAATAGTGTTTTCATCTAGGTGGTGATAAGAAATTAAATCATTTCGGGTTAAATGGGTTAATCCATGTTGCTATGATTAAATAATAAAATAAAAAATAGATAAAATGAAAAAAATAGAAATTAAAAAAATTGGAAACACTTTTAACATACATATTAAACAATAATAAGTATGATAAATAAGAAATGTTTTTATTAATGATGGAAATGGAATGTAACATTTAAAACCAATTGGAAATAAAAATATTTTCCTATTCTCTTTAATTAAATCCTATATTTAAGATATATTTTTCTCATTCTTAAATTCTTGTAATTAAATCCACAATGTTAATTTTAATAATATAAAAATAAATATTTTGAAAAGTAATTTGAAAACAAAACCATTTTCTTCCCTCCTGGTGGTGGGTAAGCAATTCGACCATTTGGGGTCAAATGGATTAATAAATAATGTCATAATTAAATAATAAAAATTAAAATAAATAACTATGAAATGTAAGAGGTATTTTTATTAATGATGAAAATGGAATGCCAAATTCAAAATCTACCTAGAAATGAAATGATGTCATAGTCAAATAATAAGTTTTTTAATAATAAAAATACAAAGAATCACAAAAATTAAAAAAAAAAGATGGAGAAAATTTGAGTACATATCTAATATATATTTATAAAAAATAAAATATTGGGTACATCTCTAATATTGTGCATTCATTATATTGAATAAAAATAAGTTTTATACATAAGAAAAAATTTTATCAATGATGGAAATGTAATACAAAATTTAATGTTAACCTAGAAATCAAGCAATTTTTTTAGATGGTGGGTTAGTGGTTTGAGTCAAATAATACCATAGACAAACAATTAAGTGTGATAAATAAAAAATATTTTATATAATGTAAATGAAATATATAATTTAAAGGGAAAATTATAGTCGAAGTTGGTTGTATATTTAAAATTAGGTTGCAGGTTGGTCCAGAAACCAACAAAACTCTGACAACCATCTCTACATTTCAAATCATAAAAACCCCGCCATGTCATTGGAGGCTTATGTGGTTGTTGCCAACATAAGACTCTTAGTCCATGTTGGACACAACCAACAACCTATATTGAAAATAGGTTTTAAGTTTCCCTCTCAATCCCTTTGTCTCTTGATCTCCCTCCCTTTTCTCTCACTTTCACAGTCATCTCTCGATATCCTGTTCCCTCTGTCTCTCCCACTCTCTCAACTTCGATCTATAGGCAAATCAAAACCTCTCTCTATTGTTCTCCCTCAATCTTTCTCATTCTTCTCCCTCACTCTTTCTCTCGGTCAATATCTCCTTATTCCTCAATCTCTATCGTTCTCCAATTGGTGTAAATTTCATAGCTAAGAGCTTCTTGTGAATTTTTAATAAATTGGTGCAATAATTTTTTAACCATACCAAGTTGGTCTCATGTTCTTTTATACGATCTGATTAATACCATATATGTATGTAAGAAAATAAAAAAAACGAGAGAGGGAGCGGGAGAGAAACTAAGGGAGAACGATAGAAATTAAGGGAGAATGAGAGATCACCGAGAAAGAGAACGAGAGAGATTGAGGGAAAATGATAGATAGAGAGAGAGAATGAGAGAAATTGATATAGAGAACGTATATAGAAACCAAAAACCATTTTTATTTATTTTTGAATCACATGGACGTCGAGCAGATAAAGATGACTGTGCGTGTGTGTGTGAGAGAGAGAGAGGAGAGAGAAAGAGTTTTTTTTTTCCAATCACCCAACATTAAAGGGCAATTTCAGTATAAGCTTTTTGTTGTGTCCAACATGGATTAAGAGTCCCATGTTAGCAATAGCCACATAAGCCTCCAATGACATGGCGAGGGTTTTTATAATTTGAAATGTAGAGCCGGCTGTCGGAGTTTTGTTGGTTTATGGACCAACTTGTAGCCTAATTTTAAATGTACAACCGGCTCCAACTATAATTTTCCATAATTTAAAATTAATCCAAAAGCAAAGTTATTTTCTTATCTAGATGTGGGTTAGTAAGCTAACCTTTCAAAAAAACCCATGATGTCATAATTGAATAATAAATATTTAAGTTTATCTTTAATCGTATTGTTACTTTTGTTAATTTTCAATTTCTATCTTAACTATGATATATCTAAAATTCAAGTAATTAATATGAAGAAAAATTTCTCACGTGCAACGCATGTGCTTAATTACTAGTAGGATAAAAATATTGTCATTGATGATTCGTTTCCTCAAAAGTTACACTTCAAAAAATGAAATGCATTTCAGTACTCAACAATTTGTGAAGGTCATTGTCAAGACTTGGGATTTGTGAAATGCCTAAAACATTTTTATTTAGTGCAGTTGTGAATGTTGTCTTAATTCTTAACTTGGTGAGTTCCGATGAGTTGGCTGGAGGTTCTAGTTGATGTGGATTTTCTCCTTCACTGCAGTTGGTTGTCTCCTGGCATATGAAAGCTGCCACCATGTGTGAATTTTCAAAGCAGGAGTTTATAGGTGGATTACAGTCACTGGGGTAAGTATTAATTGATTATTGTTGTTTTGTTCATTGCTTTCTTCAAGTTTTTGATTTCTACAGGGGTTGAAATTTAGGTGCTACATCATAATGACACTGAATGTTTTGATGGCAGGGTAGATTCACTTGAAAAGTTCCGTGAAAGGATACAATTTATGCGGTCAGAACTAAAAGATGAACGTAAGTTTATTATATTTCCAGGAAGCAGAAATTGTTCAATCTATACTGAAATAGTTTCATGTTTCTCAGTATTTTTAGCTGGAATTGGGTTATAAAATTGCAATTCAGAAAAGTTGGAATTTTCCTAGTCCTGGATCAACTTTTTGGAAGTAGTAGGTGGAAGTCCAGCCACTCTAACTGAATTAATGTTCTCTTCCCACTATGTCTATACAGAAAAGTTCCGTGAGATATACAACTTTGCCTTTGGCTGGGCTAAGGAAAAGGTACGCCTTGTTTATGAGCTGTGGAAACTGATTGTTTGTTCATTGATAACCTTCTGGATTTTTATCTCATTCAGATTCTAATTTGAAATAGAATTGATGGAATTTAGTATGCTCTAATGGTTACTCTGAAAGTAATTTTTTTTTTTGGAACATCAAGAAAATTTTTTAATCATTAACACTGCTGACTGGGGCTTCTGATGAAGAGGAAGCCAACTGCAAGCTCCCTAGAGGCATGAATCATGTTCCATACTTCCATTCTGTTCAATGAGATATATATTGTTTAATAATGTGCCATTATTTCTCCTACTGTAGCTCATGCCCTTTTTGGTCTGCTCCTAGTCCTTCTAGCCCCTTCAAATTGTAGGATGTAACAGATCATTCTTCTCACTAGAGGGCATCTCAATTGAAAATGACAACACAGTAGAGAAGACACCCTCTACCAACCTCTAATTGCACTTCCACTATCAGAATGATGGGCCATAATAGAGCAAAAATCAGATAGAGTTTCATTACGCTATCAGGTAAGGGGACTTGCATTACAGGCTGACCAGTTCCCATCGTTTGATCAGTGAGTCAATGGAAAAATAACTGAACTTATCTGCAATGAAAGATCAACTGGGCAAATATAATGGTAATCAATTTGGTCGATGTGAGGATTGAGCCATTTGTTTCCTACAATGTGCTCCATATGATAGTAACTATAGTGCACCTCCATTCTCCAAGGTTTATATTTGTCTTTTCTTCTATGTAACTGTTGAATACTTGTGTGCAAAGTATTTACATGTACCCATCCATATCAGTTGATGTATATTGGATGTTTGGCCCAATTGTGTGACATCCATCTTGTGGATACAAACATGTTCAAGGGCATCAACCATCAGTTTGTATCGTTGTGATATGGCTTTATAAGATTAGATAATCTTGATATGCATGTGCCACAGAAACTTGGAAAAAAGGAAAAGGAAAAGAAAGGAAGAGAGGAGGAAAAAGTCTATATATAGCTATGTGCCCATTCTGCTGCTGCCTCTTTTCGTGGATTGCTGTCTCAAACGGTGATTATCAAGCTGAGAAATACTCTTATGCTGATTCATGGAGGGAGAGTATCTTGGGTTGGGTGTCAGGTGGCAAATTCATGATTATGTCATGGGGACCCATAGCTTACAAATTTTATGTATTAGAGGATCAAGGTGTGCTGTAAGTCCTGTGTTATGGGAGCAATTCCTACGATTATGAAACCCATATGGGATACAGAGAAATAAGCTATTCTCTCTCTCTAAATTGCATTAACCTGGAGATATTAAAGCTGCATAGATTATTTGAATTATGCCTATTATCATCAATCAGGGAGAAATATAGAATGAGCATGGTGTAATAATTCCATATTGATCTGAACCAACCCACATATTGCCATTTTTAATAAGATTCTAGCTATAAGCATACATGTACTACTCTAGTGTGCTTCCCAAATAGAATATTTTTTGTTAACTTGTTTAGGATCTCTCTCTCTCTCTCTAAATTGGCCAGTACATATGATCACGTCTGGTTTTTCTAATCTCTATTTGAGCTTTTATTCATCTAAGTTTTGACTTTTGAAGTCCATGTGAGCTAGTTTTATATATGTTCTTATTTACATTTTGAAATCTAAGCACTATTTACTTTGTTGTGTCACAGAGTGGTGATGGAATAATGTAGAGGGTAATGTAGGTTGATGACCTAATATAATCTTTTAGACGACTTTCTTCTATAATCTACAGTTGCATCAGGGGTAGAGTTATTGTATTTTCAGACTCCCGCTACATTGTTTGCACTTTGCACTGAATCTCTGTAAATAAAATGGGAGTTGGCATTAGTGGCTCTATGCATGGAGATCTATATGCATCTTAAAACTTGCTATGGCATAATTTTTTATTTAGTGACCTTTTGGGAGGCTTTCACATAGCGGCTTCTGGCGTTGCAAGATAGGCCACACATGGAAAGCCATGAGCTATGTTTAGTGAAAAATCCGGAAAGTTCAAAAACATTTACATTGAGCTGAGAATTCGACTTTCGGTGAAGCTAATTTTGGTAGCTTCTTCAAAGCTGCTCAGTAAACACAGCTCAATCAATGCTAAAGCCCTCCCAAACGGGCCCTTAATTGTTCTTGACATGCCTTTCTCCTTTCCTATTGTTTTTTTCTAGGTCACTAGCAAACTAAAATCCAGGGAATTCTGCTATTGCATCTCACTTTTGGTGGCTTATTTGCAGGGCCAGAAATCTTTGGCATTGGATACAGCTATTGGGATGTGGCAGTTGCTGTTTGCTGAAAAGCATTGGCCTTTGGTTGATCACTGGTGCCAATTCTTGCAGGTGTCTTTTTTTTTTTTGTAAACTGAAGTTAACTAGGTATATTAGTGGTCATTGTAGGTCTTAGTGATGGATTTTTTGATCAGTAATCTTTGGATATTTGTTGAGTGCTTCATATTACTATTATTATTATTATTATTTTTGATGAATGAATATAATTTATTAAAACAGAAATATGAGACAATATAGTAGACCCAAGAGGAGGCACGGGTTGTTACCTCTTCTAACAAATATTACATCAAACTAAAGAAGAATTGACCAGAACTAAAATTACAAAGCAGCCCAAAATAAATGTTCCCTTGAGGCCCCTTTCTTAGCTAACCCATCCGCTAAGGCATTTGCTGATCTTCCCACCCAATGAAAGGTAACAGCCATGTTTTTTGTGATCCAGTTGACTTTCCTTAGCATATCTCTATGTCGCCACATAGCTGAAGCTGGTTCTGTCAGCCATCCCACAACAATCTCAGAGTCCCTTTCAACTACCAAGTGCTGGACTCCTAACTGTTCTGCAATCTGAATACCTTGTACTGCCGCTAATAACTCAGCTCTATTGGAGTCTCCTATTCCCACGGGGCCTGAAAACAATGCTAATATTTTGCTTTCATTATCTCTCAGCACCCCTCCTATCCCCGAAGGGCCTGGGTTTCCTTGGCTGCTTCCATCAAAATTCAGCTTTACCCATCCTTCAGGTGGAGGCATCCACACAGCTGATTTCCTGTCCTTCCTTGTATGGTGTTGGGTGCTTCATATTATATAAAGCATTAGTTGTCATTATTAACTTCTGTTTATCAAGTTGTTCATGGTGGTGTATATATCTTGTAATTGTTTTTTTTTGATTGAAGGAATCTCTCTCTCTCTCTCAATACAAATTCATTTTACCTTTCAAAAAAAATTGTTGTTGTTCATGGCTCATGTGAATGTATAAGTAGTTGGACCTTATGTCCTTTTTGAGTTGAGAAATGGCTCTATGTGATCATGTCTTGAGAAGCTACATCATACCCTTGCAAATTTATTACATATTGGTTGCATGTGGTCCTAATGAAGAGTTGTTTTCTCAATCTTGGTTTGGGTAGCAGGGGTTGCTAATTGGTCAAGGGATCAGGTGGGGTGTGGTCCTTGTTCCTTAGAATTCCACAATTATGGCTAGACTTGGCTAGTCCACCCCGATAACCTTAAAATAATGCCCAAAATAATTGTGCCCGTAACCCCTTGTTTGGCTAAAGTATTGGCCAATCCATTGGCTGATCTTTTAACCCAACTAAATGTAGCCTCTATTTTTTATCAATAACTGCAACTAAATGTAAGGTTATTGGGATGGGCCTTGGTGCAATGGTTGGGTTGCTCCATTGTGGCCTGTGTGACCAGGGTTCAAATCTTGGAAACAGCCTCTCTGTATGTGTAGGGGTAAGACTCCGCATTGGTGGGAGCCTTGTGCACCGGGCTGCCCTATGATAACTGCAACTAAATGTAACCTCTATCTCTCTTGCAATGCATCTGATTTCCTTCAAAGCTTGCCTGTGGCTCCATACACCAGTGCTGTTGCTAATCAGCCACATCACCACTAATAGGAACCACCTTCCACCACCAATTTCCTGAATCCCAATTGCTTTGCTGATCTCAACCCCTGCAGCAGTACTGAGATTTCTGCGCTTAATGAATAAGCATGGCCAATTGGCCTGGAAAAAGAGTTTTGGTCCCTAAGGTTTCCCATTAGAGAGACAAAGGACCTAGCCTCCACCTTAAACACTTTATTTGGGTGGTTTCTTAGATGGGTCAATGCCCTGGCTGACTGAGGACTGACGAGGTGTGGGATAGACAAGTATATCATGTTAAAGATTTTCTGTAATCAATAACAAAATCTTATTAATAATCAACATTCTACCCATTGACACGCAATCTACAAATACTCACCACCACACTATGCCATAACCAGTTCTGACAAAAACTCACAACCACGTGCCTGGTAAAGCAAAATTTCTGAATGTTAAATTGCCCACCTCTAGAACCCCTTGCTCCCTCCCAGTAACTACATCCTAGATATTCAAGTGACCTCTCTTGGATTCTCCTGCTTCCCACAAGATGCCCCTCATATACTTCTCTGATCTTTTTGCTACCAGTGTTGGTACCCTAAAAACCAATAGAAAATAAACTGGCAGAGGCCACATTTAAAAGATCAGAGGCAGGGGAAGGTAGTGGGTCCAGAAGGATAGAACTATGACCAGTGATGGAAAGTATAGGGATGGAGAATGTCCATAAGAAAGTGCATAGTCTTTTGAAATGGGATATTGGGATATAGCAGCTATCAGCTATGAGACCTGGATACCTGTACATGCCCAGCATTCTGGTGTCAGACATGGTACTTACTGGGTATGACACCAGATTCTTCATGGACACTTCTAGATGTACCATATAGCATTAACACTTTTAAGCCATGTTTGGGAGTTCTTATAATAACCAGTTATTATAAAAAAAGCCTGATTTGGCATTTGGTAAAAAGGCCTAAAAAGCACTTTCTCACCAAAAAAAGCCTGTTTAGTAAAAGCCAAAAATTTGGGCTTATTGCTTATGTTTTTGATAAGCCCTTTTTAAAAAAGAAGCCCATTTACATTTTGGAAAAGCCCTTTTTAGAATGTCATGCCAAATGCTAAATTGTGCTTATCTTAATAAGCACTTATCTCTAAGTGAGGTTTACATTTCCTCAACAAACCCAGACCAACGCATTTCAAAACTTCAACCTGATGGCAAGTTCTCAACTAAGTCCTTTAGAGCCTTGGTTACGGAATCCTCCAACTCTAATTTTCCCCACAAGAGGGTCTGGTGCGCCAACATTCCCCCTAGAGTCTTTTTCTTTGTTTGGGAGGCCTGTCTCCACAAAATCAACATTTGTGACTTGGTTCAGAAGAAGAATAAAGGAAGATTGTTGATCTCCCCCCATGCTTGCCCTTTATGTCTGAAAGAGGTTGAATCCACTGATCACCTCTTTCTTCACTGCCCAGAAAACAGGAAACTCTGGTACTACTTCCTTAATCTTGTAGGGTACAGCTGTGTATTTGCTAGTAGTTTAATTGATTTCGTAGGCAATGGAGGGGCAGTGGTCTTGCAAGCAGGGGGAAAATTTATTGGTGCACAATTGCCCAAACAGTGTTATGGTGTGTTTGGGAAGAAAGAAACAATCGCCTCTTTGAAAGCAAAACCAGAACTATTGAAGATTTACTCTCCCACATTACTTTCTTGGGCAATCTATAGGTCTCTATCTTTGCAGAGTTCAAAGGCTCATCTCTGAATGTTTTACAAAGAGATTTGGGGGAAATCCTGTTCTCCTCACCAGGACCTCTAGCATGTCAATTACTATTCCTGCAAGGTTGGTATCAGAGCTGACTTTAAATTTTGATGGAAGTGCTTTAGGAAACCCTGGAGTTGTTGGAATTGGTGGAGTTTTTAGAGGGAGGGAGGAAAGCATTATGTGGGCATACAGTTGCCCAATCAGGGTGTCTGATTCTTCAAAAGCAGAAATCCTGACTGCACTCACAGGTCTTCGAATTGCTAAAGAGAAGGGCTGATCTGCTCTAACTCTAAAAGGAGACTCTGCAAACACAATAAGATGGTTAGGGGAGGGAGGCCCTTGGAGACTAGCTCATTACTTGGCTGAGGCCAGAGACATTCTGAACACCATGACTGTAAATCTAATCTGGATTCCCAGAGAATTAAATTCTATAGTGATGGTTTAGCTAAATCGGTTACCTTTAGGGAAATTATGTACAGTGAAAGAAATCTGCCTCCGTAATTTCCTTTTGTTGGTTTAGCTGTAGTATGTACATCTCCTCGTGTATCTTTCTCCTTTTTTAATATAATCAGTTAACTTTTTCTTTGTCAAAAAACCTGTTTACAAACAAAAAGCACTCCCAAACAATGCCTTAAAGTCTCTACATGATAGAAACTTAATTAAATCTGGATAATACTGAGAAATGACATTTAGCTTTGAAGCTAGACATAAATGCATTATATGGGCATTTTACATGGGATACCTGTACCTGTATCCATTTCTGGGATTTTAGAAAACAGAAAAGCTGTTTCCCTGTTTCCTGTATCCATGTCCAAATCCATATCCAAATCAAGGCATTGTAGTATAGTAGAGCCTTGGGTTGTAGGAAGCTTATATGAGAGGATACCAAAAAAAGGGCAAGAGGCAGAAATGGGTAAGAAATGAGTTGTGAGCTGGTGGTGTCTGTGGAGATGACTTCTGGCTGGCTTTGGTTGTTACTGCAGCAGTTGATTTTATCCATTGGGTATGTTGGGGGTTGTTTGGTGGCTTTTTTTTGGATCAGTAACAGAAAACTTTCATTAATTAAGAAAAAGGTTTAAATACAAAGGTGGAGGGAGGTAAACTCTCTTACCTCACCCCCAAAAGGAAAATTACAGTGTAGCCCAAAACAAATGATTTCTTCCCACCCCCTGTTTAGCCAAAGCATCTGCAAATGAATTGGCACATCTTTTAACCCACTGGACACACACATCCATTCCTTGAGTTAACGACTTGAATTGCCTTCATTCATTAATATATGTCCATAACCCATCATTTGCCTTCTCTATCCAGCCATTCACCACTTGCGAATCTCCTTCAATAATCAACCTGTTTATATTGATCAAAAAAAAATAATCAACCTGTTTATATTCAGCTTCTTAGCCCTTTTCACTCCGTCCAACAGACCCAGAATTTCTGCTCTCAGTGAATCCCCAACTCCAATTGGTCCTGAAAAAAGAGCTATTACTGAACCTACCTCTGATCTGAAAATACCACCAACCCCGGATGGCCCTGGATTTCCTTCACTGCTCCCATCAAAGTTGAGTTTGATAAAACCTTCCATCGGGGGGTGCCACAAAGGATGAACATTGGTTCTGCTTGGCACTGAGACTACTATGTCCTGCCAATTGTTCACAATGGTCTCTGTTGGAACATCATCAAGTAGGTTCGTTGTCTTTACCCATTGTGCTACCCTCAAAGTAATCACTTCTATAATTGTATCCCTGCTTCTTTCTTTTTCAGCGAATATCCTTTGGTTCCTTTCCTCCCAAATTGTCTAACAAATCGCTGCCTTGGTGCACCTCCACAAGATTTTTCCCCTCTTTTTGATCTGGCTACCTATAAAGTAGATGAAAAGGCTTTCGATGCTTGACGGGGGAGTCCACCTGCAACCAAATAAAGAGAGAAACCACTCCCAAATAGATGAAATAAAAGGGCAGGATATAAGTAAGTGAGAGCAAGGCTTGCCATTGGCTTTGCAAAGGGTAGACCAGTTCGGGGACAAGCACCAAAAAGGCTTCTTTCTTTGAAGTTGATGCCAAGTATTAATTCTTTCCAAAGCTATTTCCTAGCAAAGTGCTCCGACCCTAGGTGGAACCGATCTTCCTCACACTTCTTTAGAAGGAAAGGGAATGGCAGGAGCAAGAGAGGGTTGAGTTAGGGCATTGAAAAAAGAGGCACAATTGAAAGAGTTAGAAGAGGAAAGTATCCAAATCCAGGAATCCCCCTTTGTCGATTCTAAGAAGATCTTTTGGAGTATCTGAACCAAGGACCATACCAACTCCAACTCTGAATCTCTGATACCTCATCTAAAATCCAAATCACAATTAAGCTCAGGCCATGTACCCACAGATGGGACTAATGATGAGGCAATCAAGTTTTTGTACCTAGAAAGGGAGAATAGAGAAGGGAATTGGCTTTTAAGTGCTGCCTCCCCCACCCACACATGTTCCCAGAAACTTACCTTGTTTCCAGAGCTCAAGTTATACCTGACAAAAGGTAGAAAACAAGGAAGAATAGCATGGAATGCTTTCCAAGGTGCTGTTGTAGGTTCTCTGGCCGAAATTCCTGCATCCCAGCCATCTGTCGTCACCCCATGTATGCTCTTAATCACCTTTGTCCACAATTTATCTTGATCCACCAGAAACCTCCATAACCATTTTCCCAACAAGGCCGTATTCCTCTTCTGAATGTTCCCGATTCCTAGACCCCCTATCTCCTTGCTTCTAATCACCATTTCCCATCTCACCCTATGATCCCTCTTTTCCTCTCTCAGCTCCCATAAGAAATCCCTCACTACCTTCTCTAACCTTCTACAAATCCCCACAGGCATCCTAAAAACCGAAAGGAAGTAGACTGCCAGATTGGCCAAAGTTGATTTGATCAGGGTAATTCTTCCACCCGTCGAGAGATAATTCCTTTTCCAGGAGGCAAGCCTTTTTGAGAACCTATCCACCACCGGGTTGCCCCCAGAGGTAAACCCAGAATTGTTGCACATTCATATTATCTCTTCATCATCCATGTTGATACCTGCCACACAAGTCTTATTGAAGTTGACTTTCCGATTTGTCATTTTCTCAAAGACTAATCACCTCCCTCATATCCCTATGACTAGGCTCTTTTGTCTTCACTTTGAATCTGGGATGACCTTTGAGGTTCTTTTTTGTTTGGTTAACTTCGCTGCCCGTATAGTGCTTGTAAACCATTTTACTTTCTTAATCCATTTTGGTTTATTGTAAAAAAATAATAAAAAATTCAAATGGTTGAAAGGTTTTCTTCCTTGGTCTCCTTGCCTCACTTGGTTTTACTTTTTCATGGGGTAGGGAGTGGGTGTGGGGAATTACTTACATAGAGAACAAACTACAGAGCTACCTTACTAGGGGTATATGTAATTGATGGACTACTTAGAGTCTGAAACTATTAACTCCTGAATAGTTTATGCAGGTCTCTAGTTGTGAATACCAAGACCTGACATTCAAGTGTCCCAAAAAGTGACGTTTTGATAGTTTTCTCCTGGGAAAAATTGGAAAAATCTTTAAGAAAGCTTAGTGAAGTTATCCTTAATTTATGACAAATTTGAATTTTCTAGATGGGTAGATCAAGTAGTAAGTTTTTGAATTTTGCTGAACATGGGTAGAATTTTTCTTCCTCTCTTGTGAAATGATTCTATTCCAATTGTAAGGATCACTTCATATTGGTTGCTTCAAAACATGTATTTAAGCATTCAATCTGGAGACATTTTGGAGGAGCATTGATGGGTTTTGGGAGATCGTCATGATCAACTTATAGACCTTTTTCCCCCACCTAGTTGATGTTTAATTCTTTCATTTCTTCTTTCATTGGTCAATCACCATTGGATCCTACCATGGTTATTCTATGTAATTTTCAGCTAAGCAGTGATTCAAATCTCTGAGTTTAAGTGAATAAATGTTCCACTCGAAATTGATTACATTATATTTCTATTATTAATATTTTGATGCCTCTGAACTTAGGCCCGACATAACAAAGCAATCCCAAGGGACACCTGGTCTCAACTACTGGAATTTGCGAGGGTAAGAATTTGTACTACATGATATTGGATAATTGTGTGGCTCACATGCATGCATGGAGCATAAATATGCATTATTGTCCATATGTGCTTTGTAGATTGGTTTCATTATGTGCATTCTGTGTGTGATTATGTCCTTCACTCCTTGATTCTTGTTTTCTATGTGCTTTCCCACTGTAGCCATCTTGGCATATATATATGGTATGCAAATTTAGTTTCTTTGCCAGTTTGGTCACAGCTACTGACCCTGAAGAGATCTATACCTGTTTCTATCCACTCTCTTTTGTATTGCTAAACATGGAAACTTCTTCCATATCTATCAAGCCACAAGTGCTTACTTTTGAACAGTTACATAGCTCATTAGTGGCTGGGCAATAGATGCCTTCAATCCTTAAAAAAAGGCTCTTTCATTATGGTGCTTGATAACACCAGAACTTTCCCTTTTTGTCTCATTAAGTATCAAGTTATCTAGGTAATCTCCTTTTTTTGTTTATTTTTTTCCATAGTATTCTTGGGATTAAGGCTGAGTTGAGTTGAGTTTCTTCTTAGTATTATGACTTCTTGAAATGTGACATTCCAACATCTTAATTTCTCTGTATGTTGTATGGTCTGTGTAAAATGATTTTTTTATTGTTGCTTGTAAAAAAACTTTTTTGGTAATAAAGAAAACCTTTGTTTGAATAAAAAGAGGAAACGCATCTAAGGTGTATACCGGTCACCCTGTCCTGAAAAGACCAGGGCAATGGGTGGCAGCACAAAAAACCCTTCCTGCCAACCCATAATTGCTCATTTTCCTTCCATGCAGAAATGTCCAAGGAATGAATGAGCCAATGTTAACCATCCACTGACTCAGAACCTAACTTAAGAAGAAGGAAATTAAATTATTTAAAAAAAAAAAAAAGAAGAGACCACCATCACCAAAGACAACCACCCCACCAACAGCCAACCAATGCTAACCAACAAAGCCCAGCAGCTAGGAAACATGACAAAATCAGATTTGTTTCCTTCCATTCTCTTCACTAACCTCCCTCCACCATTCACAAGCTTATGAAGCTCTATTGAATGCAGCCCAACCCCTAATGTTGCAGCTAAACTCCCATTTCGTCTGAGCCAAATTCAGTGTTCCCAGTAAGAGATGCCAAACAAGACACACAAAGAATGAGAAATTAAATTGACTATTTATCACCTAATTTATCCTTCATAACCCCCTAGCTCAAGATCAGCTAATCAATTGGCTGACAACCTATCAATATTTGGGGCACAAAGAAACATGTATTGGGGCATAATACCAATTTGATAAGATGTAATGGGGTCAGCAAAGATAAACATTTTGTGAAGGGGTGCGAACCACAAAACCTGTAATGATTTTTTTTTTCAAAGTAATAAAATTATACTGTTATTGATAAAGAAAAATCTTTGTTGGCAAAAGAAAACTTGGTCTCTTTTTGAACAGAGTATTGGGATGTTTCAAAGTTTGACACTTGCATGTGTGTGATTGGTTGGATCCATAATAACATGATTGGTGGATGCTGACTTCAAACATATTACTGATGTTCATAATGCTTTAGTCAATGCAGACAGTAGATCCTGCTCTGTCAAACTATGATGCAGAAGGTGCTTGGCCCTACCTTATAGATGAATTTGTTGAATATTTGATTGAGAATGGCATTGTCCAAAAGAGCAGCTGAAAGGAGGGAATTAAAGATGGATTGTTGGAGTTAATGGTGTATTGTATACTAGTCTTTTGAGTGTTTTGTCTCTGCTTTCTCTGCTTATATTCTGGTTTTACCATGAAAGTGAAAAGAAACACATAAGCCAATTAATTCACTCCGAGTGCAAGCCAATATGATTATTGATAAGATGTTACATATATTTATGTTAATAAGTGACAAGAACATGATGAGTGACGAAGGCACAATGGTGAAGTTATGGTTAAGGCATCGGGACTTGGTGCTCTAAAGCAATCTTCTTTTAGCAGAGTTGCCACCGATCCAGCTCTGATATTTTGCTTTCTCGATAAGGTTCTTTCTTGTTCTCCAAACTCGTGAAACAATGGAGTCCATTTAAATTTTCTCCAGTGCTTATACCGGCTCTATTGCACTCAAAATCTACAAATACTTCGAATTCCTTATGTAGGATCAGATTGGTCATGTTGCTGTCGATATGCAATTTGCATGCAAAATTTTAATGCAGCTTTGAAATTCTTAAAAAGTTACATACCCTTTGCAATTCTCAACAAATTATTATTTTTGCTTATAGGCACATATTTTAAGAAAATTTTCCATGAAAAATTATTAATTTATCATGATATAACTAGGATGTGAGAGGCTTGAGGTGCTTTGTTAACTTAAATTTCTGAGCCCGAGGCTTTTTGGAGCAAGTTAGTTTAATGAAAGATGGTAAAGTGAATAATAGTATTGTTGTTGTCCAAGTTTCTCTCTAAATAAGTGAAGGGTCCTTTTAAAGGTCAGAGCAAAGCTGAATCAGGATTCAAAAAAGTATGTTCGAACTGCATTAATCACATTTTGGTTAAGTTTAATCATTTCAATTTAGGGGTGTTCCTCAAACATCTGTGTGTGTGTGTTGAGTTTTAATAACGAAAGTCCTATATCTGGTTTGGGAAAATATTGATTTGGGGTTTGTTTCTCAACTGGTGTGGGTCCTAGAATGCTTATACTTGCCTTGGCTTCATAATTTCATAATATTAGGAGACAGGATTAACTGAATTCAATAACTTTTTAGCAAGCCGTGGAACTAATGCTAATGACCCACGGCCAAAAGGCCCAAAACCATTCAACCTATGAATAATTTATGATTGGAACCATCATGTTCAGCTAATCTGAATTATAATTTTAGTCTATTTATTTTTCCCTATTCAATCTCTCTCCACTTGCATGTCACAAGGCGTAGATTCTTGACATGCCAATCATGAGGGGTACCTTTTAGAAAGGTGAAGGGGAGGTTTAAAGCCATATACATACATACATGTTATAAATCATATATAAAATATTACTTGTACTGATTTGTATTTTATAAAATATTAAAATATTAAAAAAATAATTGTAAGATATTATACCAATTGATCTAACTGAGCGGTGGCTTAGTTGGTTGTTAGTTTGTTCCAGCAGATGTGTGGATTTGAGTCTCGCAACCGCCGACTTTTAATGAGAATTATTAGTATGTTGATGTGCTATTCTCATTCTCAAAAAGAAAAAAACAATTATCATCCCTATCGGTGATATATGATTAAATACCTCTTTTATTTTCCAAGTAAAAAAGGAAATGAGCATTTTAGCCATAAAAATCTATTATTAAAAGATGGCATTTTTGTCTTATCCAGGTGTTGGAAACTTTTCCCCCAGTAGAAGATGATGGGTATCACTTAGACATTTACCCATCTCAAACTTTCCTTGGTCCCCACATTAATCTGAAAAAAGAACATGGGATTTTTGGTCAATTGGAACCAAAATCCCATTGGCCAACTTCCCCCCTCTCAAAATCCAAAAAAAGAATGTCCCCCCAAATGTATAAGATATTATACTATACAGATTGGTAGAAGATATTAATACTATATATTGTGTATACACTACAATTTTGGGGCCGGCCCTAAGGCTTGCTTAGCCAGGGCTCGGTCTGCATTGTGTGCGGACTTGATACAAGCCCGGGGCAGGCGGGTCATAAGTTGAAATTGTCCAAATCGAGAAGCCTGACTTGTACAGATCTTCTTGCCCAATGTATAACTACGATGCATTGTGAGGTTGGTGTGAATCATGTTGTATAAGGAGAAAGCTAGAATATCTAAGAGACAAGGGGTTTTAATTGTTATGTTCACTCCCATAAATCTTAGCTCCACCGTACAATTGGGGTAGGTGCCAACTCGGAATTGATGCCAATTCACGAGCGGGTATGAGTGTTATAGGTGGAATTGTTTTAAATTTTGAATTGTTGTAGGATTGCAGTTCAATTCAGAATTATGAGGTGAAATGTAGTAACTTATCCCTATGATTGATTAATTTATTCCTTAGCCTGTGTTTGGAAACGATGCAAATAAGTGTGAATGCAAATATGTAGTGTAAAACGGTTCATATAAATTGCAAAGTTGGGTTAGTTTTGCACTGACCAATTTACCTTCTTACCAAACAGACTTTTAGCTATAATGGATGCAAACACGAATTCTAATAAAGCATATGCCTTTTTTATCAAAAACCCATTTAAATGCAAATTTACTTATTTTTTATTGATGTACTTTTACATCTTATTATTAATGTGAATATGCATTAGTGTGTCATATGTCAATACATAAATATAATATTGTCAAACACAAACAAAAATGAACCAAAATGTAAATTTACCCTGAACCAAAATTTACACTCCATTTGCATTGTTTCCAAACGCATCTATCGCGCCTCACACCAAACTCGCAGTACATCGCAGCCGTGCATTGGGAGCATCTTCAATAATTAATGTTATAAATCAACGGGAGATGCACGGCTGCGATGCGCTGTAAGGCTGGTGTGAGGCGCGCTTGGAGGAGCAAATCCGATCTCAGTATCCATTAGTCGATGTTAATAATAGTGGGTCCCGAGCGACGAGCGTGAAATATAAGCCACAGTCAACTTGCGCCTCGCGAGTACGAAAGGTTCTTTTAAGAGCAATATCGACCATCGTTAAGATTACTTGCACAAGTGCTGTCTACCGTTTGATCTATTTGAAATTCGAGTTGATAACGATGTATATCATGTGCATTTCATTTGGTTGTGTTTATGCATGTACAGTATCATTGTCTCTCACTCACATTCCTTTTCAGTTTTCACCCAGGATCCACAGAAAAGAGTTGCAATAAAAGCTTTCCCTCCGTATTCCGTAACCAGCTTTCCCACGTTTTCTCGTATTTTCATCTCCATTTTTCCGCCATTTGGTCTGAGCTTCAGGTACCAGTATGAGCCTTTCTACTCTGAGACTCGATTTAAATCCTATTTCATCTCCTCGGAGTAGCTTTCATGGCGGAAAGAGCAGAAACCATAGGCCTTTTTTGCTGTCCCCATGCGCTTCTAGGACCTCCCGGAAGCTCATAGCATGCTCTGCAAAGGCTGCGGCTTCTTCCTCCCCGTTGGGAGCGGCTGAGCAGACCGGATACGGTTTGGACCGAGTTAAATCGCTGAGTCAGGTTTCGGGCGTGCTGGGTTGCCAGTGCGGTGATGAAGTCAAAGGGAAGCTCGTTGATATCTTGGCTGGGCATTTCGACATTGTTGCTCGCTGTCAGGTATAAATCCTTTTTTCTCAAATATTTGTAGAATTTTTAATTGTTCCTACGCAATGCTCGTGTTGGATTTATGGTTTCTTTAGATAGTGAATATTCAATTTCCATTTTCTATAGTGTAAATGTGGTGGGGATTTCCTTCTTGTTCTTATCCTCCATCTCTTCTTCTTCTTCATTGCTTCATCTTATTGCTCTCTTTCTTATGTAGATTGTGGTTGGTGTTATTTCTAAGGTGTAGTTGACACTTGATGGAATCAAATAGTGTACGAAGAATTGATCTTCGATGTAAACCAGTCTGCTCTTCAATAGAAGCTGCATGCTATTTTCTTATGTGGGCTTGATCTTTCTTTTGGGATTGAAATTACTACCACCTAAATTTAAATAGGACTGAAGTCATGAACTAGAAATAAGACACAGTATTCCAGTCTACCACCTGTAGTGAATTTGTATTCAGCTAATAGTTTGGAAAATGAGAAGTGATGAAGGAAGATTTGGCCCGACCTCGCAATCACTCCACGTTGCAAAAACAAATAGCTCGGCACTTAAAGCAGCGTACTCAGGGCGCAAGCACCAAAGGGAAGAAACCAGCAGTCCGAACTCCCTTCTAAGAGCTCGAACTTCCTACGAGGAGCCCGAACTCTCTCTTAGGTCCCGAGCCACACAAAGCAGTGACCCGAACTGGCCCGCCTCATGGCAGTTCGGGACACTCCCCTATCCGAACTCAAGACTTTACCTCGCACACCACTCCAGCACTTCGCCTCCAGGACGCCAAACTAGACAAACCACACCGTACCTGACACCGAAGGAGTCCGTATCCAGGGGCGGCGCACCTGACTGACTTGGGATCTGACGCTTGACAGCCGCACTTCAACGGCCATCTGCCACCGCCACCTGCCACCGCCATCTCCAGTTACAGAGACGGCTCTGACAAAAAGAGCAGTGGCGGTTCTGCCCCAGCAGAGGTGATGACACCCGAACTGGCAGAAGCACGGAAGTAATCATACCCAACCTGACAGAAGCTTAGGAGTGAGTGCGCGAGGTGGTTATAAAAGGCTCTCTACCCCCTAAGAACAAGGTATGCAAACTTTGTGCTATCTGGTTTTATCTTGCCTTTGAAGGATTCTAACTTAAGCTTCGGAGCCTTTACACCGGGTTCCCCCCGGAACTTCCTCATCTTCTCCATTTCAGGTTCCCTGCAATTCTGCTCAGAGGCAAGGTCATTGACAGCTAAGACCGGCCGGATTGCGCACCATCAATTGGCGCCGTCTGTGGGAAACGCTTCAAAAAGCCTCCCTCCAAACTCTCATAACCTCTTTTCTTCAAAAAACCCAACACTCATGGCTTCTTCCAGCAACGCCGGACGTGGCACGGAGACAAACATCACCGGGGAACAACTTCAAGTCCCCGTGGTGTGCGTTGGACAGTTCACCATCCCCCTTTCGGTGGATGGGATCCCCAGCTTGAATGCGCCACAAGCAGTGGCGCCCGTAAACCTTCCTGCCATGAGCATCCCCTTTCCTCCCCCTATCGAGACAACTTTTACTGAACCAACTGTCGTCCCCCTGGCAGCCAGCCAAAACCGGTTGGACGACCTGATGCAGTGCATGCGGGCAATGCAAGCCCAAATGCAACAACTCCAGCAACACCATCTCCACCAGCACCAAGTACTGCACAACATCTCCTAGTATCACTATCAACAGCAGTTCCCCCAACTGCCGCTGAACCAACCACTACTTCCACCTCGGCACCCCGCTCCGAGGCCGGTTAAGGCCTCCCCACAGGATGGACGCCCCCACCAGGGAAGGGCCTCCCGGCCCCAGAACCCCCCTAACAGCCAGGCCTCGTCCCCCGGCCGAAGAGAAAAAAATCATCCCCGCCTCGCAGCTCGCAGGCGGGTCAGGAACCTCGCCTGCAAGGTCGGCACCTCAGCGCTCTAGGCCCGAGTTCCCGCTCACGGAAAACCGATTCGGCGCCTTGGCAGCAGACTGCCAGCATTCCGGGCCCATCGAGCTCGGCAACACAGAGGCTAGCAGCGCCAGTACCAGGCCCACTCAACAACGAAGGCGCCGGCGAAGTCGCCGAACTGCCACCCGTGTCTTGCCAGAGCTCAGAGGCAAGGAAGAGACGAGCTCGGACGAGGTAGGATCTGCCCCGATTCTCTCAGTTCCTTCCCCCCTCGCATCAGAACTCCTGGCGGTCCCCTTGCCCAGAGATTTCAAGCTCCCACCTTTGGACAAGTATGATGGGTCCTTCGACCCCAACGACCACGTTGACGCTTTTCAGTCCCAAATGCACCTCGCCAGGGCTAATGAATCGTGCATGTGCGTGGCCTTCACCACCACCTTCAGGGGGGTAGCCCGCACTTGGTACAGGAACCTGGCCCCCGGGTCGATAAAATGCTGGGCCCAGTTCGTGCAGGTCTTCACCGCACACTTTGTCACCAGCAAGCGGTGCCCCAGAACAGAGGGAAGCATCTTCGGAGTAGTCCAGAGGGAAGGAGAATCCATCTGGGGCTACATCAAGCGGTTCAATGAAGCATGCTTACAGATACCGCGGTGCAGCTCGCGGCGGCCAAGAGAGGAGTAACGCACAAAGAGTTCAAATGGCACATGGTAGCTAACCAGCCCGCAACCGTGGCCGAATTCCTTAAGCTCACGGATAAATTCATGAGAACAGAGGAAGAAATCAGCCAACGAACCGAAATCGGGAACGAGAAAAGAAAGAGGGAAGGCAAGCCCTCCAACCCAGTCGACAGGAAAAACCCGGCCCGAGAGCCGAAGCCGAACCAGTCGTTCCGAGCTCCCCTAGCAGTTTGGACGGATTACACGCCGTTAAACACGAGGCGGACCGAGATCTTAATGACGATCAAGGACGCCCCATACGTAAAGTGGCCACCTCGCCTAAAGGGAAATCCGAACGAGAGAAATAAGAATTCGTACTGTAGTTTCCATAGAGACCACGGTCATAGTACCGAACAGTGTAATAATCTCTGGGACGAGATAGAGGGACTCATCCGTCGCGGATACTTAAGAAATTTTGTACAACATGACAATAATAACAATAAGGCAGGTCGGCAAGGGGAGCACGGAAAGGATGCCCCCGAATCTAGCAGCAGACCAGCCGAACCATTGCAGCGACAGCCTCCAGAAGAGAGGCCAGTTCGGGGAACCATCCATGTAATTGTGGGAGGTTTGGTGGTAGCAAGGTGTACCTTGGCAGCCGCCCGGACGTCAGTTCGCGAAGTGACCCTCGAGGAACAGAACCCCCCAAAAAGACCAAAGACTGAAGAACCAATCTTCTTCACGGAAGACGATGCGCGAGGGGTCCACTACCCCCACGATGACGTGCTTGTCATTAAACTAAGGATCAGCGACTTCGAGGTCAGACGCGTACTCGTAGATTCGGGCAGCTCAGCGGACATCCTCTTCAAGTCAGCATTTGACCAGCTACAGTTACAGATGAGCGAGCTGAAGCCCGCGAACACTCCTTTGGTGGGTTTTAGCAGAGAGGAAGTCAGGCCCCTCGGAAAAATAACAGTACCTGTGGAAGTCGGCACATGGCCTTGTGCGGTCAGACTCAACCATGATTTCCTGGTGGTCGCGACCCCCTCCCCATACAATCCCATAATAGGGCGGCCAATCACGCATATCCTGCGGGCAGTGGTCTCCACCTACTATTTGGCCATGAAGTTCCCTACAGACTTCGGTGTGGGGGTAGCGCGGGGCGACCAGCTCGAGTCCCGCAAGTGTTATGTTGCCGCCCTGAAGGGAAAAACCAAGGTGGCCGACGACCTTGAACTGTAGCGGCCTGCGGAGCAAGGCAAGGAACGAGCTTCGCCCACAGAGGAAACGGTCGCAGTCCCGACTTCGGCTATAGACCCATCTCGCACACTACAGATTGGTGCTTCCGTTGAGGAACCACTACGAACCGAACTGGTGAGTTTTTTACTTCAAAATTTAGATATTTTTGCTTGGTCCGCGGCCGACATGCCCGGTATTAGCTCCAGCCTGATAACTCACAAACTTAATAGTGACCCTGTAGTCAGACCCGTTAGACAGAAGAAACGCAACTTAGCCCCAGAGCGCTGGAGGGCGGTCGACGAGGAGGTTGAGAAGCTCCTCGCAGCAAACTTCATAAGGGAAGTCCATTACCCGAGCTGGGTAGCCAACCCAGTGCTGGTGAAAAAGGCAAACGGCAAGTGGCGCATGTGCGTCGACTACACCGAACTGAACCGAGCTTGCCCGAAAGATTGCTTCCCCCTCCCCATAATTGACCGCCTAGTGGACGCGACCTCAGAACATGAGTTGCTAAGCTTCCTGGACGCCTACTCGGGCTACAACCAAATCAGGATGGACCAATCTGATGAGGAAAAAACCAGCTTCATAACCGAGTTCAGCCTGTACTGCTACAAGGTCATGCCCTTCGGATTAAAAAATGCCGGGGCAACCTTCCAAAGACTTGTAAATAGGCTATTTCGGCCCTTGATTGTCACGAAGATAGAATGTTATGTAGACGACATGGTTGTCAAGACACAGTTTTCACAAGAATTAATACAAGACTTAGATTCTGTCTTCCAAATCCTGCGTCAATTTAGCATGAAGCTGAACCCTAACAAATGTGTCTTCGGTGTCACCTCGGGTAAGTTCCTAGGGTACATTGTCAACCGGCGCGGTATTGAGGCCAACCCGGACAAGATAAAAGCCATCCTAGATATGAGACCACCCCGGAAAGTAAAAAAAGTTCAGAGGCTAAACGGCCGCATAGCCGCTCTAAGCCGCTTCATGTCCAAATCAGCAGACCGCTGCCTGCCCTTCTTCAAAGCAATCAAAGGCAAAGGGTTCGAATGGACCCAAGGCTGCCAGCTCGCGTTTGACGAGCTAAAAAGTTACCTCGCTAGTGTGCCAACCTTAGCCCGGCCCGAGGAGGGCGAAGTCTTAGAACTGTACCTCTCGGCAAGCGACGAGGTGGTCAGTTCGGTACTAATAAAAGAAGCAGACCGGGTCCAGCGACCCATCTATTATGTTAGTAAAATTTTGCAGGGAGCAGAGACAAGATACTCACAGATAGAAAAGCTAGCATACGCACTGGTGATAGCAGCTCGAAAACTCTGCCCGTACTTCCAGGCTCACACCGTCATCGTCCTGACTGACAAACCTCTGAGGCAAGTTTTACTCAAGCCTGAGGTTTCCGGTCGATTAACGAAATGGGCCATCGAACTCAGCGAGTACGACCTCTAGTACAAGCCAAGAACTGCTATTAAGGCCCAAGCCTTGGCAGATTTTATCGCCGAGTGCACGTTTAGCCTCGAAGCCCCTGAGCCGGTCGAGCCCGAGATCCCCAGTTCGGGCGAGCTCAGAGCTCCCAGGCCAATAGAGTCTGAACCCCGTGAAGTAGCAGCCAGTGTAGCATCTCTCCTGGTTAGGCCAAACGCGAACTGGGACGAGGAGCCCTGGATCCTTCACGTAGATGGCTCCTCGAACCAGCAGGGCAGCGGGGATGGAATAGTGCTACGCGGCCCGAGCGGAACAAAATTGGAATACGCACTACGCTTTGAGTTCGCGGCATCCAACAACGAGGCGGAGTACGAGGCACTGATAGCCGGGCTGAACCTAGCGCACAAGGTCGGAGCAAAGCACGTAGTTATCTGCAGTGATTCCCAGCTTGTGGTCAACCAAGTTACAGGCGAGTACGAAGCACGTGAGCTCACTATGATTGCGTACTTGGCAAAAGTAAAGGAGGCTCTGCTCAACTTCCAGTTACACTTCATCAGGCAAATCCCGAGGTTAGAGAACACTGAGGCCGACGCCCTGTCCCGGTTAGCCAGCACGAGTCACAACGCCATGAGAACTGTGTACATAGAGGACTTACCTTGGCCCAGCATTCTCGATGGGGCAGAAGAGGTCGCTCCCGTTCTTGAAGCAGAGCCGAGTTGGATCGACCCACTCGCGAGCTTCCTGCTAGATGGAACCCTCCTAGCAGACCGCAATGCAGCCAAGAGGGTGTAGCGCCAGGCAGCCAAATACGTCATAATAGACGAACGGTTGTACCGACGATCCTACATGCTCTCCTACCTGCGTTGCTTGCGACCTGCCGAAGCCGAGCTCGTACTCCGCGACACTCATGAAGGTCTGTGCGGCGGACACCTGGGGGCAGAGCCCTCGCTCAAAAGGCACTTCGACAAGGATACTACTGGCCAACGATGAAGGCAGAAGCCGTCGAGCTCGTCAGAAAATGCGACAAGTGTCAGAAGCATGCCAATATCCACCATTAGCCTGCTGCCGACCTCAAGTACCTCACCAGTCCATGGCCCTTTGCACAATGGGGCATCGACCTTCTGGGGCCATTCCCGCCAGCAACATGTGGGAGAAAGTTCCTAGTGGTGGCAGTAGATTACTTCACAAAGTGGATAGAAGCTGAACCTCTGGCAACAGTCACAGCCCGAAACATACAGAACTTCTTCTGGAAGAACATAGTATGTCGCTTCGGGCTACCTCGGGTACTGATCTTCGACAACGACAAACAGTTCGAGGATATCAAGTTCCAAGAATGGTGCCAAAATATGGGAATTCGTCAGAACTTCACGTTGGTCGCACACCTGCAGGCAAACGGTCAGACAGAAGTAATGAACAGAGCCATCCTCCGCGGACTGAAAGCACGACTAGACCGAGCTAAAGGGTTGTGGGCGGACGAGCTACCAAGTGTCCTGTGGGCTCACCGAACCACGGAAAAAACCGCTACGGGAGAGACCCCCTTTAACCTCACCTACGGCACCGAAGCGGTAATCCTGGTGGAAATCGAAGTACCTACACTGCGACTAGAAGCATACGATGAGCAGACAAACGGAGACGAGTTACGCACCAACCTCGACCTACTGGATGAGGTAAGAGACCTCGCGCACATCCGAACTGCGGCCTACCAGCAAAAGGTAGCTCGGTACTATAACGCCAGAGTAAAGAAGAGGAGCTTCTGCGTCGGCGACCTGGTTCTCCGTAAGATCATGGTACCCGAACCCGGCGTGGGCAAACTCGGACCAAATTGGGAAGGACCCTACAGAGTAAAGAAAGCACTCGGGGGGGCATACGAGCTCGAAACCTTAGAGGGTAAGCAAGTACCCCGAGCATGGAACATCGTCAACCTAAGGCGATACTACCTATAGACTGCCAAGCAAAGTGGATAAAATCACCACCAAAACATGCCGCGCGAGTGCGGTAGCCCGGACAGGAAACAGATCGGATGTATGATTAGTTCGACAAATATGCTCAGTTCGGGAGAAAGAACAACCAACACTGAACCAAAAGAGTCATTCCATTTCAAAAGTAAGGTAGTACATTTAAAAAAAAAAAAAAAAATTTACAAGCCCAGAGCTATTTCTTCATTATCAGAAGGCACTTCAACAATACCCGAAGGCCCCACCTCGCCCTCGGAGTCTGGCTCACCATCAGCAGCATTGGCCATCTCCTGAGTTATGCGCGAAGTGGATATGGCGCTAATATCGAGCTCGGGGTACGTATTCCGGATCATCCACCGGCTTAGTTTAAAACCCCTCCTATATGAATCCACCATCAGATCATCAAAGCCTGGCGAAGCAATGTACTCATCGACAGCCTTCTTCTTGGCATCTTCGATACCTTGAGAAAAGATCTGCGTCCTCTCCCTAATATCCTCCTGAAGGTACTCAACCTGATGCTGCAGATCCAGCCTCAAGTCCGCCATGTGCTTCACCACCACTCCCATGGCCTCGGCATCTCTCTGAGACCTCGCTTGCCTGATCCGTGAAAAACGAGCAGACTCCTCGGCAGCACGAGCAGCCGCTTCAACAGCTCGCGAAGTCGTCTCAGTAGCGCGAAGAGCCTCTTCGGCAGCTTGCGCCTGCCTCGAGCTCCTCTCCACCTGAGCCGCCAAGGCGTGAATAGAAGAATTCACCTACCAAAAAGAACCGAGTGATCAAAAGAACCAACAAAACGAAAGCCAAAGAGCTTTAAAAAAGGGAGAACACTTACCACCATGGCATGGGTAACGGCACGACAGGCCACTTGATGCAGAGGGAGATCAGTCCACGTCGCGACCTCCTCGGGGAAAATGGCCTCCTTACTCTTTTGAAGAGCATGGGTCGGCGACAGCACACTCCTGAAATCCCCCGGGGCCCCCGAGCCTGAGGGCCCAGCTCGTGTATGAGCAGACCCGGAGTTAGCAGGAGCACCGGAGTATGTAGGAGCCCCTGTGTAAGTAGTCTCAGCATAAGGGACCCCTGCTGGCTCCTGCATTGGAGGAACCATCTCGGGCTCCCTGGGCATATCTTCTGACGGATAGTTCGGCACCTCGGGCTCCGCATCCCGGGGCATCTCGGCGCGAGTTCGCTTGGCAACCCGCTTTCTCCTCTTCATGCCTTGGAACAAGTGCCCACCACGGGTCCCTCGAGAGTCCATCACACCTGCGAAAAGAAGTTCGCCATCAGTAAAAAGCAAGAAAGACAGCGAGACAGAATCTCTAAGTGAAGAACCTACCCGAGCTCAGGCCGGCCGCAATGAGCTTGGCCTCCGTCAGATACTGTTGACACTTCAGCCCAAGTTGCGCCCATTGCCGGAGGCCCTTCGCTGTCTCTTTGTCAAGCGTGACCCCGGAGTCAGGAGCGGCCATCCCCCACCCGGTCTGAAACGGCCACCCCAGCACACTTCACACCCCGAAATAGTCCCGCTTCCATGCTGGGACCTTGTTGGGGAGTTCATGTAAAAGCTTAAAGCCCGGGCGAGGAGACAGGTAGTATGCCCGCCTACGCCCGGGGAGGGGACCCGCTTGCTTCTTAAGCATCAAGATTGAAGAAAAAATCTCCAAGTCCAAAGGAAAGCTCTCTTCGCAAAATAAGGAGATTGTCCCCACCAAATTTCGAATGGAGTTCGGGTGAAGCTGGCCGACCGTCACGCCGAAGTGGTTCAAGACTTCGACAAGGAGGGGATGGAAAGGCAATCGCAGCCCTGCGGCGAGCTGCTCCCGGAATATCACGATCTCATCAGGACTGTGTTCCCAAGGAAAGCTACCCGAAGGTATGAAATAAGCGTACTCCCCGGGCAAGTTATAGTAGGTAATGAGGGATTGGAGCCCCTTGGGCGTCATGGTCGAAGGGCCAAACTTGTCTAACATCCGATCCCAACGAGAGGTGGACGCCAAACTACCCGAAGCGCCTCGGCCTACGAGTTCGAATTCTTCCTCGAGCTCTACCTCCGGCTCGCTAGGGCTATCAGGGGATGCAACTCGGTTCGTAGAACCTGCATCAGACCCGCTGGAAGGACTATTTGAGCTATCCAAGCTAGACATCGGGGAGTAAGATGGATTCCAGGAAAGTACTCACCCGGAAAAAGGCTGTAGACCACAGGAGCTCGGATGAGCAAAAGACCTTGAACGCGAACTGAAAAAACCTGGACGCGAACTGGATGCGAGCTGAAACTCGGACGCGAGCTCGAGAGAAATACAGAAGTGACAGCGACTGGGGTCCCCCCCCCCCCGCTATTTATACTCACAGTGATCGAAAAGCGACGGCTTAGATCAAAGCCAATCCGATGGCCCACAGCCGCATTGACCGCACGTCCCCTGAGACCGAGACGTGATTGGCGCACATCTTTCTGAAATTGACAGAGCGCCGGCACACGTCTTCCTGAAACTGACAGAGCGCCGGCGCACGTCTTTTCGAAACTGACGGAACGCCAGCGCACGTCTCCTCAAATAAAAGCGGCAGCGGCACGTTTTTTCAAATTTGAAAAGGCGCCTGCTATCGTGCCTCCCAAGTGGCGCGCTTTTTTGAAATTTCGAAATAAAGCGCGCGCCGTCGCATCTATCAGTGTTTAGGCAGGTTGGCATGTTTCCCGCCTTTTGGGCGCTCGAAGAAACCCAAGGAACCCTGACAACGCACCTCACGCCATTAGAACCAAGATTCAAAGTATAGGGCAAATCTACCTGACAATTGATGAAGGAAGATTTGGCCCGACCTCGCAATCACTCCACGTGGCAAAAACAAATAGCTCGGCACTTAAAGCAGCGTACCCAGGGCGCAAGCACCAAAGGGAAGAAACCAGCAGTCCGAACTCCCTTCGAGGAGTCCGAACTCCCTTCTAAGAGCTCGAACTCCCTACGAGGAGTTCCCTTAGGCTCCGAGCCACACAAAGCAGTGACCCGAACTGGCCCGCCTCATGGCAGTTCAGGACACTCCCCTATCCGAACTCAAGACTTCACCTTGCACACCACTCCAGCACTTCGCCTCCAGGACGCCGAACTAGACAAACCACACCGTACCTGACACCGAAGGAGTCCGTATCCAGGGGCGGCGCACCTGACTGACTTGGGATCTGACGCTTGACAGCCGCACTTCAACGGCCATCTGCCACCGCCACCTGCCACTGCCATCTCCAGTTACAGAGACGGCTCCGACAAAAAGAGCAGTGGCGGTTCTGCCCTAGCAGAGGTGATGACACCCGAACTGGCAGAAGCACGGAAGTAATCTTACTCGACCTGACAGAAGCTTAGGAGTGAGTGCGCGAGGTGGTTATAAAAGGCTCTCTACCCCCCAAGAACAAGGTATGCAAACTTTGTGCTATTTGGTTTTATCTTGCCTTTGAAGGATTCTAACTTGAGCTTCGGAGCCTTTACACTAGGTTCCCCCCGGAGCTTCCTCATCTTCTCCATTTCAGGTTCCCTACAATTCCGCTCAGAGGCAAGGTCGTTGATAGCTAAGACCGGCCGGATTGCGCACCATCAAGAAGTATAATATTTGCTCACTTGTTGCTTCGTGTCTTGATGCCTAAATAATTGGTATCATTGATGACACTTGTGCAGGTTGTGTAGAAGGGGGGTGGGTTGTTGGAGCCCCGTGGTGGATTTTTGTTTTGCCGCAGACAAACATGGTTTCCATATGCCCCCATCTTATGAAAAAGACGTGAAAGGAGTGAGAAGATTGAAATTTTGTAGAAACATAGCCAAATTTGATTAGCTTGTTCTAAGAGGAATGGGGGGTTGCCGATGATGATTTCTTATTGTTTTTCTTCTCTCTCTCTGTCTCTCTCGGTCTAAAATTGATGAACTACTATGCTGTGATTTGAGATTGGTCTTTATTTTTGTTGGCTTCATACTGAAATCTAGGTTGATCTGGATAGGATTTGGCTCTATATTTATATTGAGGCTTGCTTTTGTGTATCTCTGATCCTTGCTTTGATTAGAGATGCAGGCATAATGTGTCACAGAAACTAGCCTAATTGCCAACAAAGGTCGCAGAAGTTAACCAGAAGCCTAATTGCCAACAAGGCAATTAAGCTAGTTTCCCTCATGAGATATGATAAGCTATTGTACACCTGATATTGGTACCCCCCTCCCCTAAAAAAGAGAGATTCTTATAAGTTAGAGGTTCTTATAAATAGTTGTTATGAAAGCTAAAGGCATAGGTTTTAAGTTAGAGATTCTTATAAATAGTTGTTATGAAAGTTAAAGTTAGTCCTAGCTGTAAGACAGGAATTGTGTGGGGGAGAGATAAGAGATTTTGTCTCTCACTGACTGTGTACTGTGATTTATACTCTTTGTATCTACTTTTTCTTTCTCTATTATTGAAATTTCTGCAGTTACCGATAAAAAAAATGTTAGTTAGTTCTTTGAGAGATTTCTCAATCTTCTATTGTGGATTCAAGAGTTTTCTTCTCTTTTTCTTATAAAACTCTATTGTCTTGGCAGTGCTGATTGGCATGTAAAACCATAGGACTAACCTAGAATTTGATTTTCTATTTTATAGAACTATGCTTAGGCAATGCCTTGGTAAATAGGCCCTCCATTGTTGATTGTTGCCTAGAATTGTCTATATGCCTTCAACTATGCTCCATGGGTTCTTTCCCTGCTTCCAAACCTTCATTAGCTTGCCATACCATTTTATAGTGTGATCAATGTATAATCCTGTGAAAACCAGTTCCATTTAATCAAAAGTTAAATTTTGTCTAAAGCCTTTGTTTTTCTTGATGTCAGGGTGGAGCAAATGGTGGACATACCATATATAATTCTGAGGGAAAGAAGTTTGCTCTTCTCCTTGTTCCTTCTGGAATCCTCAATGAGGAAACCCTCTGTATTATTGGAAATGGAGTTGTTGTGCACCTACTGGGATTATTTAAAGAAATTGATGGCCTTGAATCCAATGGAATCTCTTGTAAGGGAAGGATACTGGTATCTGATCGTGCACAGTTGTTATTTGATTTCCATCAGGTAACTGATGGGCTTAGAGAATCTGAGCTCGCTAATTCCTTCATTGGGACAACTAAGAGAGGGATTGGGCCTTGTTATTCAAACAAGATGATCAGGAGCACATGGATACTTTTGCCCAGAAACTTGATCTGTTATTATCAGATGCAGCTTCACGATTCAAAGGGTTTAACTATGGCCCTCACATGCTCAAAGAAGTTAATCATTACAAGAGGTTTGCTGAGCGGTTAGAACCCTTCATTGCTGACACTGTCCATGTTGTGAATGAATCCATCTCCCAGAAGAAGAAAATATTGGTTGAAGGTGGTCAAGCGACAATGCTGGATATTGACTTCGGAACCTACCCATTTGTTACTTCCTCTAGCCCATCAGCAGGTGGGATATGCACAGGGCTTGGCATTGCTCCAAAAGTCTTGGTGATCTGATAGGAGTGGTGAGTGGATTCCTTTATTTTTGAGTGATGAAACATCATACTGTCTCGTACAGTCATTTAGCATTATCTAAAGAGAAACCACATGCAGGTAAAAGCATACACTACAAGGGTTGGCTCTGGTCCTTTCCCAACAGAGATCCTGGGGAAACGTGGAGACCTTCTTAGGGTTGCTGGGAAGGAGTTTGGAACTACTACCGGTCGTCCTCGGCGTTGTGGCTGGCTTGATGTGGTTGCACTGAAATATTGCTGTATGATCAATGGTTTCTCTTCCCTCAATCTCACAAAACTTGATGTCCTGTCGGACCTCCCAGAAATTTATTTGGGAATTTCTTACAAAGAGAGGGATGGCACACCAATCCAGTCGTTCCCTGCAGACCTTCAAGTTCTTGAGCAATTGAAGGCAAGTTTTTGATCTTAAGATAAATCGAGATACACTATTTATTTATTTTGAAACATGGTTCACTTAAGCTGTGTTAGGTTTGAAGGAAAAGGTGTAGGGAAAGGAAGGGAAATGAATACAAAAACCTTGTATAGGGTTTCCCCTACCTCTCCATTCCTTTCCCTACCTTTTCCTTCAAGCCAAACACAGCCTTAATGCTTCCAGGATAGGAGGATATCCTAACATTCTGTTAATGACTTGCATCTAATTCATATTCAGGTTGAATATGAAGTGTTACCCGGGTGGCAGTGTGATATTTCTTCTGCCAGAAATTATGAAGACCTTCCGCAGGCTGCACGCAGATATGTTGAAAGGATAGAAGAACTTGTTGGTGTACCTATCCACTATATTGGGGTTGGACCCGGTCGTGATGCTCTCATATTCAAGTGATTTCTTTATCAGTCCCTGGATGACCCATAGGCGTTTATCTTGTCCTCAGAAGTGAGTGGGAGCTTCTGTTTCCCAGCTGAAATCCTCCCCTATAAACGGAGTTAATGAATGTGAATTATATTGTTTGCATCACATTCTATTGATGTTATAGTATATAAGCTCCGTCAATGGGGATTCTTTGAACAAGTTCTCTCTTTTTATGTTTATGTAAGTTTATTGAAACCCTCAATAATTTATTAGAGAAATTTTGGAGCCTGAGATATGTTTTCCCTTTGTTTTACAGGTCGGGAGAGATCAATCCAGAACGAGTTATCATCTCTAGATTTTTATCCTTCCCGTTCTTGATTGGGGATCAAATCTGTTGACTTCCACTAGGCCAAACTTCCATGGGAGTTGATAGTTCTGAAGATGGGTCATTGCAAAATATGGTTTTGATATGGTTTTATTCTAAAATCTGATATATTTGATGTATGGTTGGCATGTGGCATCATTGATTTTGTTTTAGGTATGGTTGGCATGTGGCATCATTGATTTTGTTTTAGGTATGGTTTGGCATCTGTTGACGTTGATATTGAGGTGGCTACTGGTTTAAGAGGTCTTCGTTAACCTCTGAAACTATGCATGGTTTTGCCATGGTTTGGGGTTTGCTATGGCAATTTGTGTATTTCAGAGCCCCTCTTTGATGGATTTGCTTTAGTGCTCAGTTGTGCTGTTGAGGGAGTTAACATTATCGATTGCATAATCTCTGTTAGGTAGACGAATGACTTTTGTGCCGTTTGCAGAGCTTGCTCAAGCTATTTTTGATGCTCATGCTTACCTTATTTTATGCAAAATTAGTCTGTTTTATATTGTTATATCTTTTTTTTACTTGTCTTGTAATATGATCTGCCATATGGCTCAAAAAAACTGCCCATAAAATCATAGTTTGATTTCAAATAAGATGTCATATTTGTGTTAAGTTGAATTATCTTATACTGTTGGTTCCATACCCAAAGGTGATTGAGAGATTTAACGATGGTATGTATGTATGATATTGAATAGAATGTAATGGTGGAATATTTGGATGGGACTTGGTTGAGGATAAGGAAAATCCTTCAAATAAAATATACTATATTTAAAAAAAATTATAAATTAATAAATAATTTATTTTGACATGAAAACTAGTGAAGGGGCACCAGCTATGCATGCGTGTGAATAAATGGTAAAGATACAAGTTAATATTATATAATTAAATTTAGATGATACATACAAAGCAAAATTTTTAAAGTTGCAGAAAAAATGTTGTTATAGTAAGATATTTTCAAAATCCAGACTGAGAATTGGGAAAAAGGACTTGCACCTTATACTTGAAAAAATGATTTCAAGGATAATTATGGGTTTTACTTACAAGGATAATTATCTCTCTAAAGCACTCAAATTAGGGAAACTTTGATTTCATAGGAAGTTACTCTTGGAAATTTTTTGGTTGCTCATTTCTTTGGGTAAATTACATATTATCACCTTGTATTTTGGGATTGCTTAGCCCCTGAACTTTCATTTGTGACAAAGACCTCTATGAACTTTTAAATTTTAGGGATAAGTGGACTGCAGTCCACCTCATAAATCTGAAATTGCAGTTGCCTCTTAGTCTACTAGCCCCCCCCCCTATAAACCGCACTTGCTCGTGAATTTGGCATCAATCCACAGGTAGGATTCAGTCCATCCCTAGAAATCTTACCTCTACCCTAGGGGTGGACTGAACTATAAAAACCCCTAAATTTTAACATGACCTCTTAGTATTTTATCAATTGACTTAAAAAAAGATTCTCATTTGACTATTACATGCAAACATTTTTAAATCTTTGAACTACCCTTTCCTTAATTTATAGATCATTTGGTCATTTCTCCTAGTATTTGTTCTAACTTTTTATTTATCATCACCATTATTATTATTATTATTATTATTATTATTATTATTATTATTATTATTATTATTATTGTTATTGTTATTGTTATTGTTATTGTTATTGTTATTGTTATTGTTATTGTTATTGTTATTGTTATTGTTATTGTTATTGTTATTGTTATTGTTATTGTTATTGTTATTGTTATTGTTATTGTTATTGTTATTGTTATTGTTATTGTTATTGTTATTGTTATTATTATTATTATTATTATTATTATTATTATTATTATTATTATTTGTATTCTATTTCCATCATAAATAAAAATAATTTTTATTTTAACAATTTTGTATTTAATATGATGAATATATAACATTAGAAATGTCCTCAAGTGTTTTCGACAAAATTGTATAATTTTCATTTTTTGTGTTCTATCTTTTTTAAATATTTATTATTATTCAATTATGACATCACCATGAGTTTATTTGAAAAGTTTGATCATTAACCCACCATAGGAAAACTGTCTTGCTTTCAGATCAATTTTAAATTATATATTTCATTTACATTATATAAATAATATTTATTTATCATAATTTTTATTTTATATAATTAATAGATAATATTAGATATGTGTCCAATTTTTTTATAATTTTTATATTTTTGGTTCCTTATGCCTTTTTTATTTTTAAAAATTTATTATTTTACTATAACATCATTGGTTAATCCATTTGACCCAAACCACTAACCCACCGCCCAAACCTTCTATTATTGCATTTTCCATCATTGATAAATATATGTATAATACTTATTTATGTTCAATATAATGAATGTATAATATTATAGATGGATTCAATATTTTATTTTTTATAAATATATAACATCAAATATGTGCCCAAATTGTTCTCCAATGTTTTCTTTATTTTTGTGATTTTTTTTTGTATTTTTATTTTACAAATTTTATTATTTGACTATGACATCATTTAATTTAATATTAAGGTTTATTTTAGATTTGTAATTCTATTTTCATCGTTAATAAAAATATTTTCTTACATTTCATACTTAATTTTATTTAGTATAATGACTATATAATATTAGAGATATGCTCAATTCCTTTTTGTATTTTTATGTATTATTTATTTCAATTTTTTTATTATTTAATTATGGCATTATTGGTTAACCTATTTGACCCAAATGGTTAAATTGCTTACCCACCACTGGGAGGGAAGAAAATGGTTTTATTTTTATATTATTTTTTAGAATATTTATTTTTATACTTTTAAAATCAATGTTGTAGATTTAATTAATAGAATTTAATGATGAGAAAAATATGGCTTAAATATAGGATTTAATGAGAGAATATACCTTAGATATGAGACTTAATGAGAGAGAATAAGAAAATGATTTTATTTCTAATTGACTTAAATTTTGTATTCAATTTCACCATTAATAAAAGTATTTCTTATTTATCATACTTATTCTTCTCTAATATGATGAATATATGATATTAAAGATGTTCCCAAACTTTTCTTTAATTTTCATATTTTTTTTTTTGCATTTTACCAAGTTTTAATTTTTTATTATTTAATTGTGGCAACAATGCAACATGGGTTGGCTTATTTGACCCAAAATTGTTTAATTTTTTATGTTATTAGAGTTATTTATGTATGGATTTAATTAGTGGAATTTAGTAATTAAAAGAAACAAAATGCCATAATGTATGGTTAAATGAGGTTGAATGAGAATTAATAACTTAGATGGAATTTAATGAGAGGGAATTGAATGCAATGAATAATAGTATTCAAATTACATTTTCTGCCCTCATAATAGATAGGGACCCTATTTCAAAAAAGGGATATTTTAGTCTAAAAAGTTCCAGAAATCTTAAACCCTATTCATACTTTTTATAGTAGTAATAAAATGGGTAAAAAAGAGATAACTACTTTGTCCTGTTCATTTTTATCGTTTTGGAATGTTGTATTTCACTTAGGGGTATCATGGGCCGGGCCGGGCTTTGCACTTATGATAAGGGCTATAGCTTAGGCTCGGGCTTGACCCAGCCTAGGGTTTTGGGCCTGAAACATAAGCCCTATCTAGGTCTATATGGGCCCGAGTCGAGTCGGGTCGAGCTTGATTCCGGGCCAATATCACTCATATATAAAACATTATATATTTATATATTAAATGACATAACATGCATATAAACTTATTTTATACATTATATAATGTAAAATATTACATATAATATAAATTATATATGTCGTGTTATAATATTTATATATATAATATATAATATAATGTAAAAATAACATGTATACATATGTATACATTATACACAAAATGTGTAAGTTTAAATATATGCGGGCCAGGCCCGGCTTGAAGTATTAAGCCCAAGCCCGGCCCTAAAATTTGCGGGGCTGGGCCCGAGCCAGGCCTGAACACAAAATCCAGGCCCAAGCCCATAATTTCTGGGCCGGGTTGAAATGATCACCCCTAATTTCACTCATACAAACCTTAAAAATGGCCTTTTAATAAATTATCCTTTTCTCTAACAATTTATTAATGGAGAGGGGGTAAAATGTTGGAATCTCAAAGTAAGGCTTATCACTATCCTGCAATTACCGGTCTACTGATTCGGTTCTTCGGTTTTTCGGTTTTTTTATATTTATAATATATATTATATAAATATACGTATAATATATATAATATATTTGTAAATAGATCATTATAAATATAATATAAGTATATATTTATATATAATGAATATATATTTATATAAAATACATAGAAAATATGTCACATATATTAAAAATATTTATAAAATATACATATAAATATATATACTGGTTGGTTCGATTAACCATCAATTTTTTTATAGGTGAACCGAAAACCGAATCGGTCCTTCGGTTTTTCAAAAATTCTGAATCGAAACCGAACTGGCTAGTTCGGTTAACCGCATTTTGCGGTTCGGTTTTCTTGATTCGATTCAGTTTTTCGGTTTTTCATGGATACCCCTACCCGCAATAGACTTTTATCCTTTTCTTTTCTAGTTCAGTTCCTATCTATTTTTTGAGTCCGGATCCAAGGAAATGCTCTAGATGCATGGTTCCAATAGTTGTTGGGACTAAATTTGAATTCTTATTTTTTATCTTTTTTTTTGCTTGCTTCGGGAATCCCATTCCTCAAACCCATAACCCCCCAATGATCCCAAATTTTCACAAGTTCACATTGGCACTAACAATCTACCGTGTATTGAGAATATCTCCCAATGATAAATATCAAAGGTGTTTCCAATCTACGCTGAGTTATACATGTGGGACACTGATGTGATTTCAATCTTCACTACAATCAGCCAGTTGGCATCTTGCCAGCTTGACTCAATCCAGATCTCCTACCCACAATAATCTTACCAAGATAATGAATGGCAACATGTAAGTATAAATGTTCTCAATGTGCGGCTGATAGGAGATCCGAACACGACTTGTCCCTATTTTTCATCGTTAAACCCGCTTGGCTAGTTGATGGGTGAAAAATGTAATTAACTCTGTGAGAAGAAGAAAAATGTAAATCTTGGTATGCGAGAGGGGTAGAATCAAATTTTATGTGTTATTTTTTTTGGTAAATTACAGACAGGTATCCTGTATTTCGGGGGTAGTGACAGATAGGTACCTCGAACTTTTAATTAAAACACTTGAATACCCTAAACTTTCAAAAATACACTTAAATTCATCTGTTAGTATTTTTGAGATTATTATATAGATTAAATTCATCATTATGGAGAAAAGTTCGATTACTTGATAATGATATAAAAAAATACACGAGAAGGATACTTTTGACATTATACAATGTTTAACTGACGGAATAGACCCAAGTGTTTATTTTTAAAAGTTCAGGGCATTCAAGTATTACATATCTGTCACTACTCCAAAGTATAAGGTACTTGTCTGTAATTTACCCTATTTTTTCTTTCTTTTTGGTTGAAAAAAAATAAATGAAATTAGATGATCGAAACTTGAAATATCCAGCCGCTTACTGACGTTGTAGTTAGCCTCCATTTGTTGAACACTAGCCACTAGCCATGGAGCGAGGGAAGGCATCCAAGAAATCTTCTGCTATTTCTTTGCAACAATTCGTCTCGATCATGGCTCCCTTAATCGATATGGAAAAGGTCTCTCTCTCTCTCTCCCGTGCGATATCTTTTGCTTATTCCAAAGGCATATAACCTTTTCAACAACGAAAAAAAAACTAATTTTCCTCCCTTTGAGTGCATTAAATAACTCGGGTACTTCAAGTTTCGAAACAGTTGGAGGATATGTTTCTCTGGTTCTCTTGCATATTTCTGTATGAATCAAATAATGCCAGGTATTTATTATTTACAATTCGACCACTCACCCTGGTTGAGCATTGGTATCAGAATCTGTTCGGTGTTAGCAATTAGTAGTCTCAATAAATCAATCGTGAAAAAGAATGGGAATATTGTCTTTTCTTTTCTTTTTTTTTTTTAATTTTCTCTAGACATTTATTTTGGTTGATTTAATATTTGGATTTTGGAATAAGCTGAAATATACTCTTCAATGTTCTTTGATGGTTGCTAGGAGGCCGAGATATCCGCCTCTATCACCTCAGGCTCATCGAGGACCCTGGATACTGCTCAAAAGAGGGGCTCCACCATTCTCAATCTAAAATGCGTAGATGCTCAGGTTGTTCCATTAAAGAGTTTTAGTTTAATTTCACTTTTCAAGCTTTAGCTCCCGAATTGAATTGATAGTTTCCCTTTTTGTTTGTCACTTTCCATCAGACAGGGCTAATGGGTAAAACGCTTCTAGAGTTCCAATCTAATAAGGGAGATGTTCTTCCTGCTCACAAGGTAACTCATTGTCCTGTGTGTGTGTTCAATTCGTCTACTATATATATATATATATATATATATAGAGAGAGAGAGAGAGAGAGAGAGAGCAATTATGCTTCAATTGACAGATTTTAGGGGCTATTGCTTGGGTATGATGATAAAACCTTGGACTGACAAGAGCGAGAATGCAGGTTAAAGTCTGAGAGTAGCCAATTTGTGCAAGAAAATGCCAAAGGTTAGGTCCATATCCAGTCCATCCTTCCCAAGGCTCTGGATAGCCAGGACCAACATTGGGTAATGATCCTTTTTGAGGGAGCTGTTAAACTTTCTACTTCTTTTTTATTTGAAATCTATTCAAACTGAGATGAAAAGAAACTGAAATATGCTAAAAGAAGAAAAAGAAAGAAAATAATTCCAAATCACATCAGAGTTGAGACATTGATGATCTAGCAAGAAGAAATCCTAATTTCTAGTTTTGTTTTTTTCCCCTCATGTGTCTCCATCATTTTCTTTTTCTTTTTCTTCTTCTTTGATCTGCTTTATTCCAGGGGTGTTAAAGGGTTGTGGTTGATGTGGTGTTTAAAAGCTGCCTGGAACAAAGTGATGATTCATTTATGTGGTACTATGGAACTATGAAGAATGTATAGATGATTCATTTATGGAGTGCTTAGGAGCTGCATATCAAAAAAATGATTTCATTAATTTCTCATTACATTCAAGTCCAAACTTTATCATTAAAAGTGGGTTCATTAAATAACATCAATTGGATTTAGAATGACTAAACTTTAGAATTTAAATAGATAAATTTTATTAAATTTTCCTTTCTATTTTGTTCTGGTAATGGCTTCATTGTGAGGGGCCGTTTGATAACAGCTGACATTGCTGAACTGAATTACTTATTCCTTTGTTTTTTACTGGATAATATAATTAAATAATGAAATATTCAAGGCCCCTAAGTGGTGGATTATGTGTTCAAAAATCAAATTGAGATGCCACATAGCTTCCAAATTTATTAATTGATTAACACATTTCTTCATGTTTTTCTTATAGACGGGTTCTGAATATTAGGGTTTCTCTTTTTGTGTTTTAGTTCGGGACTCATGATGTGGTTATTTTAAAGCCAAACAAAGCTGATTTAGGATCTTCTTCCCTTGGACAGGGTGTAGTCTATCGACTAAAGGTATTCCCACTTTTAAATTAATTGATAAATAATTGCATTACTTGGTACAATTTATTCCCATTTATCTCTGTACCTGTTCCTCACTTGGATTGTTAACTTGTTGCCACATTAAACAGGATTCTTCAATCACTGTTGCTTTTGATGATATACCAGAAGAGGGACTAAACAGTCCTCTCCGTCTTGAAAAGGTTGCAAATGAGGTATATGTTCCGCTACAAGTTTCCAAATCATTCAATTATTTTGTTTCAAGTAACTTGATGTTAGTATTATGATTGTGTTTTTCTTAAACTAGAGTGCAAGTTCATTTTTTCTTAGGATGTACATTATGGTATGGTTTACAGCTTTTTTTTTTTTTGTTTGAAAAGTTCATTTTGTAGGATAAGGTTATTCACAAATTCAAGTAATGTTGATTGATTGATGATACTATGATGGTGTGGTTTTCCTCTTTTTTATATATGTTTGAGACTTTACAGAAATAAGTCCAGGAGGGAATTGGATACCCTTTGATTTTCTCTTATTTTGAAAATGAACAAACAACATGTCTTGTCATATCATAGAAATCTGTTTGTATGTTAGATCCTTAACATTCTTCTCCAGAATGTGAAGCTTTATTTGATTTTCTAAAATGCCCTTAAAATAATTAAAAAGGAATTATTCTAGGGAATTTCAACCAACACTGTTTTCTAGTGAGTTTCACACTTCATACTTACAAAAGAATGCTGAGAAATTAAATGGATTATGTAGGTGACATACCGGAGAATGAAGGATGCCTTGATACAACTGAGCAAAGGTGTGCAAAAGGGACCTGCTGCTGATTTGGTCCCTGTATTGTTTGGCGAGAAACAACTTGCATTCTCAAAGAAGGGTGTCTCTTTTACTCCATTTAACTCCAGACTTGATCACTCACAGGTTTTTAAGACCTTGGCTCTCCTTGATTTATATTACTTTTAATATTCTACTCCTGTAATTTAGGCACTCTGTTTATAGTTACACTTATTCTACTCAAAGTTCATGCAAGCGTGTTTCATTTGTTACAGTGAAAAGCTCTCAGTATGAATAACTCTTACATTCCATATTGGACTAGTGTTAAACATTGAGAAGATTCTATTTTGCATATGGAATTTTTCTTAGCTGTATAACCAAGGTTCAAAGTACCGATATGAATATGATATGGGGCATATCAGGCATATTGTATCATTTTTCAGGGTCATTGATACACTAAATCTTGAGAATTTGGACATTTGACCACTTTTGAAGGGTAATACCTTTCCTAGAGATGCCCTGCCTCAGTTTTCAAAAAATAGTTTTTTTTTTTTTTTTTTTTTATAAATTTTCCAAGTGTATCACCCCTATGAATTACTTATCGAACTTTGAGCAGTACTATCATTTCATATATCCTGCTTGAATAATTCTTTTTCTCATTCAACTGACTAGAAATCCTGAATGGTACCAAGTACCATTACATCATGAATATGTTTTAAGAAAGGGTTTTTTGTTTATTTTCAAAGCAATCATAGGAAAATAGAGATATTTATTCATATACATTAACTTCAGTGGGAGCCCATTTTGCTTATAATTTTATCTGGCTTATCCTTGGCAAATTTTTCAAGGGATATGGAACTAACACAATAAGTTCTTCCCATAATTATCTTGGCTAAAATTTGGAATTTGATGCTTTTGGTGTGGTCGCTGTTCATAACTTTTCTGTTTTATTCACAATATAGAAATTTCATTAAAGATAAAAGATGGTGAGAGAGGCTAACAACACAGTTTGATAGTCTTACAAAGGTGTAACAGTGGAATCAATTCAGAAACATCTAAGTCACCATGCCAGAAAATTACCTGCACACTAGTTTAGGGTAGTCATCCTCCATACCTCCTTCCTTATAACTCAAATAATCCAACCCTAGCCATGCCATTCTCTGAAGTAGTTGGTCCAAGAACGCAATGGAAGAAGCTGATTATTATGAAAGGCAAAACTATGTTATCCTCTAATAATGTAAGTTAGATGTCAAGGGTAGCCCTCTATTATCCATCTGATCACCTTCTGAGAATCCCTTCTATTACCTGAACCGAAAGCTTGTAAAAGTCTAAGGCCATGAGTAAGAGATAATTTCAGATACTGTTATTGATAAAATAAAAAGAGATAATTTCAGACAGATTGAGTCTCCTATGCCAATAGGGCCAGAGAACTGCAGTAGAATTTCTCCCTCAATATTTTTCAGTACTCCAATGGTAGGTGGCCCAGATTGCCTAAAGAGCATTGTCAAAATTGAGGGTGTACTTTTCCTACCCTTTGATAGCAAAGTAAAATAAGAAATATCATTGAAGAGAAAAGAAGAAATTACATGAAGATATTGCTGTGAAGGCCTTAACACAACAAAAGAAACTTCCTGGAGGAGACAATTCAAAAGAAACAAGAATCTAAGCATCATGTACCATAACGTCTTGAGCTGACCGAAGATTAGACCCAAAAAAGCTCTATTCATATTTTTAAATTCAGGGTTTGCCACCAAACAGTCCACAAAAAAGATGGCCAATACCAGCCACTCTTCTTCTGTCATCTCTCATTTTTCCTTCAAAAGTTCTATTCATCTCTTTCTATCAGCCCCAATAAATTGCAAGACAAGAAAATTTGAGCTTTCTTACTTCCAGAAAAAGATAGCCATAAGTACTTGTCAAAAAAAAAAAAAGAAAAAAATAGCCAAAGGGAGAAAATTTTATGAAGATGAGGACTATAAACTGGTTTTTTTTGCCCTTTTATTCTATGTATCTCATGTAAACTGGATTCATTCTAATTTTTCCAGAAAGAAGCAATCTCAAAGGCCCTCTCCTCCAGGAATGTATTTCTACTTCATGGGCCTCCAGGAACTGGAAAGACAACAACCATCGTGGAAATTATCTTGCAAGAAGTGAAACGTGGATCAAAGATTCTTGCCTGTGCTGCTTCTAATATTGCTGTTGACAACATTGTTGAACGGCTTTTTCCTCATAGGTATCATGGGTTTTAACTATTTTATCAATAAATTTTCTGCTGCCAATCAAAAAAAAAAAAAAAAAATCATGGGTTTTAACTATGTCAAAAATTTCTTCCATTCCTTGGAGTTTATCCTCTAGTTAAGAAATGTGTGCTAGGAATTTATGATACTTATTTTGTAGCTTGCTGCGTTGTTTTCTTTTACTGACCTTAATTCTGGCAAAGGCTTTTTTGGGCATTTAGGGAATATGTTGCTTGTTTACTTTCATTTTTTATTTTTTGTTTTTAATCTGTTTTCTTTTGGTTTCTGCCACACTTTCACCAGATCTTGCCCATGCCATACCTTTTTTTCTTTGTTCTTTTTCATAATGGCATTGGTTGTTAAAAGCAATAAATTCTAGTTTAACCTGCAGTTTTAAATCTGTTTTGTGGTTCTGGCATACTTCATCAAGTACTGCCTGCATCATGCTTCTTTTTTTTTTTTTTTTTTTTTCTTTTACAGAATGTTAATGGCTTTTAAAGTAATAGATTCTAGTTCAACCTGCATGACCATTTCTTGGTTAATGGTAGAATCTCGGGCTGAGAAGCATGAGAACATGCGTTTGGTTCTGAGGGGAGGGGGTGCACTTTGTGCTAAAAATTGCTAAAGGTTTGATCCACATCTGGTCCACCCCTCCCAAGACACCAAACAACTGGGACCAACATTGGGTAATTGCCTTTTTTTTAGTTCAACCTGCATAATTTTAGCTATCGTTTTGTATATGTGGAAGGTATTCCTTCACCGAAGAAAGTATTTTCAGGCAGTAGTGCACCATGGTCCTCCTAACTGTTGCTTGCTGAATAAATTCTGAGCAAGGATGCTTCCATTTGGTTTTCTTGGCTCCACTCATCATCACCAAATGGACGAGTAGATTTATCTTATGCAATTCATGTCTTTATGTAAACATTCTTTGAAACCTGTGGTGTTTGTTACATTGAGCTGTAAGCCTTAAGATGTATTACTAATATGCTCGACCCATTTCCTTCTTAGGGTAAAGTTGGTGAGGTTGGGGCATCCTGCACGTTTGTTACCTCAAGTATTGGAGAGTGCACTTGATGCACAGGTATAATGCCTACAATATTATGAATACTGTTGAAACACTCAAACACTATCCACATGCACATTTTATTCTGTACTCATGGTTTTCATCTACATTTTTTATTTTTAATGTAAATTCCACTTGACCACCTAATTAATAAAAATGTGTATATGTATTTTCTTGTGCTCTCTCTCTCTCTCTCTGTTTATGCATACTTTTGGGAAAAGGGGTGTACCATGTATATATACATTTGTGTATGACATATTTTAGATGCTCATAATTGCTTTTCAATACACTTGTTTTATTTTTAAATTGGATTTATTTAGTTTCTGTTCCAGTTTCTTCACATCCTTATTTTCTTGTCTATAAGGCTTTACAACATCTGAGTATGCATGATGCATGTCTCCTTGCATTGACCTTGCAGATATAGGTTTTGTTTGGTTCTCCACATGTAAGGCTTTGTTTTAAATGTAACTGGTCACTGATTCTCATCCTCATTAATGCTAATTCGTCCAAATGGCTTTTCGTTATGCCTTTCTTTGACATTTATTTGTACTTAGCTTTTTAGTTGACCTTTTAGGTTTTACGAGGGGACAATAGTGCTCTGGCAAATGACATCCGCAAGGAAATGAAGGTAAAAGTTCAGAACTGAACCTTGGAATTTGATATACTTGAGTTATTTTTAATTGAAGCCAAACTTGCTAACACTGACAAGCTTGTTTTAGGGTTATTCAATGACAGCCAAAGTGGCTGAACTGAATGGTTTATTGCTCTGTCAGTTGAGACACATCAGAGCTGCAGTTTTAGGCATTCAGACATTTTCTTTTTGATATGATACTGCAAGGATTAAATACAAAGTTAAGCTTATGGACAAATGCCTTAGAAACAAGAGGTTTTAAAATAAGTAGGACTAAACATAGTATATGACATGTAAATTTAGTAATAATAGGACTGTAAATCAAGATATGCTTAAGATTGAAGATCAAGAGATAACTCAATGTGACCATTTCTGGTACCTTGGTTCAATAATTCATAACAAGGGAAAGATTGCGGAGGATGTCACCCAAAGAATTAGAGCAGGATGGGCAAAATGGAGGGTGCATCTGGACTTTTATGTGATAGGTTAATATTACTTTTCTTAAAAGGAAAATTCTATAAAACAGTTGTAAGGCCAGTTATGTTGTATGGAGCAGATTGTTGGGCAGTCAAGAAACAACATTTCTAGAAAATGAATGTGGCAGGAATGCGGATGCTAAGATGAATGAGTGGAAAACTAGAAATGATAGGATTAGGAATGAAGTTATTTGTAGGAACCAGGGTATCTCTAATAGGTGAAAAATCAGAGAGAGTAGACTAAGATGGTTTGGGCACATGCATAGAAGGCCACCAATTGCAGCAGTTAGAAGAAGTGATCTTACACATTGAAGGGGCTAGAAGATCTTGGGGTAGATCAAAAAGGGCATGAGTAGAAGTAGTAAGAAATGATTTAAGCACTAATAATTTAACAGTGGATATGGCTTTAAATAGAACAGATTGGTGAAACAGGATTCATGTAGTCAACCCCATATAGTTGGGATAAGGCATGGATGATGATGATTAATAATTTATTATCGTACATCTTCATTGGTTTGTTTTCCAATAAATCATTAGTAGCATTATTAATGATTTATCATCGTACATCTTCATTGGCTTGTTAACCACAAAACCCATTTCCTACATGAATTGTCAGCTATATCAAATATCTGCCACTTGCCCTACATTTAGCTTCTGCACTTGATATGGCAAAAACATCTTCTGCATTGCTTCCATGTTCTACTAGATTTTCACCTAGTAAGTCCTATTCATCTCAACCTCCTGTCCTACAATGATAGTTTTAAGTCAAGTTGGTAACTTGTGGACTATAATTCAAGATGGCATTCTGGGTCTGCGGTTTAGTAACAATAAATAAGTAATTAGTAAACTAGTGTAACAAAGTTAATTTGGGAAATCTTATCTAGATTTTGTGTATATTTATTTCTTCCCATGAAGCTTGAATTGTTTATTTGAAGTTGGAACCCCAAAGCTATCTTGGTTATATGCCAAAGATTGTATGCTCTTGGGTGCAATGTAGATACATGGGCACGGGCTTGTATACTTGTTTTCTTTCATTCTTTTATTTTATGAGTTGAACTAACTCTTAAATATGGATTGCTTTCTCTACATGCCAAATGTTAAGAAACATCAAACATTTGTAGAAGATGTTAATATGTGCTAGTGTGCTACATCACTCAATATACAATATAACAAATTATGTTAATCCAACCATTTGGGTCAAACGGGTCAATACATGGTGTCAAAGTTAAATAATATTTTTTTAAATGGAAATAAATACAAAAATTTACAAAAAGTAAAAAAAAATTGAGCACATATCTAATATTTCATATTAAAGAAAAATGTGCATGATAAAGAAGAATTGTTTTTATTGATGATGGGAATCATCATCATCATCGTCTATGCTCTATCCTAACTATATATGGGGTTGGCTACATGAACGAGAATTCTGTATTTTATTGATGATAGAAATATGTAGAGAACACTGATGTGGACCCCACTGCTGTGGTCCCCACTGTGTTCGTATGGCAGCATAGCATATGTTTTGTTAATTATGTTGGTACTAGTTGGTAGTTATTGGTAGTTATTTCAGTTTGTTGTTACAGCTTGTTATTTCAGCTTTATTATTAGTTTATTTGCCATGTAAGCAATAAGGGCAATTCAGCCCTTTTACAATTAGTCAACATATATAAATATTAAGAGTGGGTCGGCAGATCATTAAGATCAACCCTCTCTTTTTCTAAATCCCTTTGTGTGCTTCTACTTTTCTCCCTCTCTTCTTCTTCTTTTCTTTTTCTTTTTGAATTCAAGACGGATTGTAGTCTTGATCGACTACTTGGTATCAAAGCAAGGATTAGGGTTTCTCATGTGAGTCTGATCTAGCCAACCACATGAGAGTTGCCTAGGGCTGGAAGATTAAGAGGATCCCTTTTCGGCTGATTCTTGGAGGTTATCAGAGACTGTAGCAGCTGTCCAAAGAGTGGATTGTGTTCTTGATAATCAGGAAGAATCAGAGGAAGATAAAGAGTCGGCGATCAGTTTCTTTATCAAGACTGAAGGTGGCGATCAGAATTTCTGTTCAAAACCTAAAACTGGTTGCAGAGAAGGAGGTCTTATGTTAGTCCAATTAGATTGACTACATGAGAATTTCCTAAGTTTAGAAGTTTTTCAACAAAGAAGGAGGATCGGCTGATTCTTGGAGGCTACTGGTAGTGTGCGGCTGCTACTAAGAAGATTGTAGAAGGCTGGGAGAGTTCCAGTAGTCAGGAAGAATTAGAAAAGGCTTCGGATCCCCAAGATTAGGGTTCAGCATCAGACAGAAGGTGGCGGCCAGAGATTTTCTTTCATAAAGTAAGTTTTTTGCTTGAGAATAACCTTGAAAGAATCATCTTGATCTATTCTGAGAGGTGCGGCTGGAAAACCTTTTTTTCTTTCTAGGGTTTTGAGAGAAAACCGTAAAAATTCAGAACTGTTGTTGGTTTCAGATCAGATTTTGAATTGGTTTCATACAGAATTCTGTTTTCCTTATTCTTTGGAAGACCTAGGCCGGCTGTTATCAATTGTTTAGGTGCTATTTTCTATTACAGTAGCTTCAAAAGTTTTTTATTGTTAATTCTTGACCAAGAATGGAGTTCAAGAATCAGGGGGAAGGTGTTTTTGGGACTAGCAATTCTGGTAACATGCCTGAGAATGCCTTTCAGATTACAGCTGTGAAGTTTGATGGATCCAACTACTTAGAATGGGCCCAATCGGCCATGATGGCCATTGGGGGTAGAGGAAAACTCAGCTACTTGTTGGGAGATGTGAAAGAACCAACTAAGGAGGACCAAGCGTATACCAAATGGGTTCAGGAGAACTATTTGTTATGACATGGCTGTGCAACTCTATGCAGCCACATATCAGCCGGAACTATTTGTGGGCAAAAACAGCCAAGGAAATCTAGGATGTCATGAAAGAGACTTACTCCCAACCCCTTAATGTTGCTAGGGCCTATGAATTGAAGTGTGAGGTTAATAACCTTAAGCAAGGAGAGAAACCAGTCTCGGTTTACTTTTCTACTTTGAAATCTTTGTGGCATGAAATTGACCACCTAGAAACACTTGAGTGGGAAAGTCAGAAGGATGCACAGACTCATAGAAAGCAAGTTGAAACTAATAGGGTTTTTGAATTCCTAGCTGGTCTGAATCCTGACTATGATATTGTGAGACAAAAAATACTAACAAGGGACAGTGTGACCTTATCTCAAGCCTACTCCTTGGTGCATAGTGAAGAGACTAGGAGAAAGGTTATGATGCAACATCAGTCTGATATGACTCAGAAATTTGACACGCAGTTCACAGACTTACAGCAGAAAACATTAACAGTTGGTCGGTTCTTCGAGAGACCGCCGGCTCTCCCAAACACTCACAATATTCTTTACTCAAAGAAAAACTTGCCACTCCCCATCCCCCAAAGCCCCTTCTTATACCCTTTTGATAGCATAACCGACTCCCTCTATAAATGCCCAGCTGGCCTAGTTATAAATGCCCAAAAACTCTTCTTTTTTCATAACTGACATAGCTATAAATGCCCCAAGACTCTTCCTATTCCCTTCTGTCCTCCATAAATGCCCCATGTCTAATCATCTCCCCCTTATGCTGCCTTTTCTTTCTCCTAGCATAGATAAGGTTAACTGGGGGCCTGTCATTACCCGCCGCCCAAAGTCTAACCTTGTCCTCAAGGTTAAAATGAGGAAATTGGTCTCGAAGTAAGTCAAAAGGCTCCCAAGAATCTTCAAAATCAGGCACGTCCTGCCAATGAATAAGCACTTCCAACCTGTAACTCCAGGCATAGTGGATGGACACATACCGCGCACGGCAGCAGGATAACGGAGCTTTGCAACTCTTCCAGTCTCTGAATAAAATTCCTTCTTTCTTTGAAAGCTAGACCTTTTCAATCTCTTGGCTGCTACCCTTGTTCCATCAGGAAAAAACCCACTATATGTGCCACCAGTCTTGGCATTTCCAACAAGACGGTTACCTTCACTGAAATTCTTTGTAATTGGCCTCAGTTCCTCATTGCTGAAGACTTTCCCTGATGGGGTAACTGATGCAGATGTTGATGGATTAGATGCTTTGTGAGACCTTCTGTGCCTCTTGCTCCTCCTGTATGCAAGCAACCAAATTACAACAGCCAAAGTTGTGCAAAGGATCATCCCACTAACAGTTGCAAGGATGATAAGATACTCTTTGTGGCGGCGTAGGTGGTAGCATTTCTTCTCTATATCAAGCATACAGATGAACTCATGAGAGCTGTTGCATCTCTCACCCACAAGGGGGCCTGTCATTAATGCCTTTGCATGATGAATTGGAGCAATTGGAGTGAAATGGTGCCCCAGGGGAGATGGACTAATTCCAATGTGTTGCATTGTCAAACCACTTCCAACTAAAACCACTTGTAGAATTGAAGCCTCTTCCTCCAACCCAGCAGCCTCTTGCTGTATTAGTGCAGAGTTTTCCAGCAAAACTTAGTTCCTTGGCTGATGTCAGTGCTGCCAAGTGCCCATTATAATCCCTACATCGGGACTCTGATTCATCCCAATAACTGGAGTTTTCTATCAGCCCAAAACACTTGCTCTTATTTGGACTGATTACTGGCAGGTCTCGTAAGGGAGCAGAGAGCGCCTCGAATTGGCGACGATATTCCTTAACAATAGAAGACCAATGTAACGAGAAGAGCTGCTCCTGTAAATTACCCTCTTGAGTCGATCGAAAACGTTCAAGGAGGAGCTCTTTGAATTCTGTCCAACCACGAAAAGGTCGCCGACCATCTTCCCAGTAATACCATGCCAATGCATCGCCCTCTAAACAGACAACCGCAGCTTGCAGATGCTCTGCCGGAAGCAAGCCATTAATCTCAAAATAGCGCTCCGCGCGAAAAAACCAGCCATCAGGATTTCCCCATCAAAGATAGGTAACTCCAACTTCCGAGGAAGTGAATCAGAAGTATGTTCCGGGACTGGCATTGAAGAAAACGTCGGGAAAGCTGCACTCTTCCATTTGTCAGCCGCACGACTCGATGCGACTAAAGGAGCAATGTCAGTAGTAGACAAAGGAGCTGAATAGGCATGTTGCTGAAGCAACAAATCAAAACGTTTCACCAGATCTTGAACGCCTCTTTCCAGAGATTGTACCGAGTTCTCCAGGGACGAGATCTTCGAAAGTCCAACAGCTACCTTATCTGGATCGAGTCGCTGAAACTCATTGCGTAAGCCATCCATCTCCAAACGAAATCCAGAATGCAGAGAAGACAGGCGTTCTTCGAAATCCTCCACCTGCGATGTCACTTCCTTAGCTGTCACCATGGCCGAGGAAAGACGGGCTCTGATACCACTGATATGACCTAGAAATTTGACACGCAGTTCACAGACTTGCAGCAGCGTTCACACACTCGAACATCAACAAAAGAAACTAGTATTCATTCAGCAGAAAACATTAACAGTTGGTCAGTTCTTCGAGAGACCGCCGGCTCTCCCAAACACTCACAATATTCTTTACTCAAAGAAAAACATGCCACCCCATCCCCCAAAGCCCCTTCTTATACCCTTATGATAGCATAACTGACTCCCTTTATAAATGCCCAGCTGGGCTAGTTATAAATGCCCCAAAACTCTTCTTTTTTCATAACTGACATAGCTATAAATGCCCCAAGACTCTTCCTATTCCCTTCTGACCTCCTCCATAAATGTCGCATGTCTAATCATCTCCCCCTTATGCTGCCTTTTCTTTCTCCTAGCATACATAAGGTTAACTGGGGGCCTATCACAGTCCTTCCCACCAGCCTTGGCAGCAGTTAAACCTAAGTCTGGGGTTGATACGGAGAGGGATATAAAGAAGGAAGATAAGCGGGATCTAGTGTGTGAACATTGCAAGAAACCTAAGCATACTAAAGATACATGTTGGAAGCTGCACCCTCATCTAGTCCCAGCAAAACTAAGGAACAAAAGGGGTAATGCCCATATGGCTGTTAATATCGATTCTGCATCCTCATCGGGCACAAAAGGCACGCCTCTAGACACCTTAGCTGTTGTTCAGGCTGCCCTAACTCAGTTGGAAAAGGAAGTTGGGAATTCAGCTCAATCATCTCAGTCATCATCAGCTCCTTCCACATCAGCCTTTGCTCATTCAGGCACTCGGGCCTCAGCTTACCATGCTTCAGCTCCAGGTAACACTGAACATTGTTGGGTAATAGACTCAGGTGCATCTGACCATATGACTAGCTTGCCATCACTGTTCACTACCTATCACTTATCTTCTGGTAGAGATAAAGTGTCCATTGCTGATGGTTCCCTCGTTCCCATTTCTGGCAAGGGAGACATCAAGTTGTCTAATACCATTTCCTTATCTTTAGTTCTGCATGTTCCTAAGCTTGATACTAACTTGCTTTCAGTCAGTAGTATTACAAAACATCATAATTGTTCAGTAACTTTTTTCCCTGACCGATGTATTTTTCAGGACTTGGAGACAAGGAAGGTGATTGGGACTGGCCGTGAGACGAATGAGATCTATCTACTTGGAGAGAGTTCTCATTGGGAAGATCATGAAGATATGAAGTCTTTTGTTTCTCAGTCTGTTAGTCAGGTTATGCTTTGGCATAATCGGTTAGGTTATTTATCTTTTCGATCTTTGAAGAGTTTGTTTCCAAATTTGTTTGAGTCTGTTCAAATGTCAAATTTGAGATGTGAGAGTTATGAGCTTGCAAAGCATTGTAGAGCATCTTATTCCTTGAGTAATAAAAGAAGTAGTAATTCTTTTGATGTTGTGCACATCGATGTTTGGGGCCCGTATCACATCCCTTCTATGGGGGGGTACAGATATTTCTTGTTGTTTGTTGATGACTATACCCGTTTTTCTTGGGTTTACCTTATGCGTTCTCGAGATGAGGTTCCTGCTCTAACCCAGATATTTCATCAGATGATTTTAACCCAGTTTGGGGTCAAAATCAAAATCTTCAGATCCGATAATGCGAAAGAATACTTTACCAAGCCATTGGCCTCCTATCTGCTTGATCATGGGATTATTCACCAGAGTACTTGTCCTTATACACCACAGCAGAATGGGGTTGCTGAGAGGAAGAATAGGCACATATTGGAGTTGGCTAGAAGCATTATGTTTAACTTCAATGTGCCTATCCGTTTCTAGGGTGATGCTATTCTTACAGCAGTGTATCTCATTAATCGAGTTCCTTCACGGGTTCTTGACATGAAGCCTCCCTTTACCCTTCTATACCCCGATAAAGAATTATTTACTATTCCCCTTAAAACCTTTGGTTGCACTTGCTTTGTTCAGATTCTTGGACCTCATCGTTCCAAATTTGATCCTAAGGCCTCCAAATGCATTTTTCTCGGTTATGCACAAACTCAAAAGGGTTATTGCTGCTATGAACCTACTTCTGGGAGGAGATTTGTCTCGATGGATGTTACTTTCTTTGAGGAGGTACCCTATTACCCTAGGGTTTCTCCTCAGGGGGAGAGTAGTGAGAGTGGGGTTAACTCATCAGAAGTTCCTTTACCTGTTCCATTGAGTGATGAGGGATGTAATGGGGAGGGTTGTCAGAGGTGTCAGGATTTGAGAGTCTATTACAGGCGGTGGAGGCAGGTTGATTTCGGTCATCAGCAATCCAGGCCAGCCCCAGTTCCTTCTGCGGATCCAGATCCAGGTACCACAGCCCCTTTATCAGATCCAGGTCCCCCTGAGATACCTCCCACTGTTGCTACTTTACCTCCTTTGGATGACCTTGACCTCCCCATTGCAGTCCGTAAAGGCAAACGGCGTTGCACCACATCCATAGCTCACTGCATTTCCCAGTTTCTGTCCTATGATCGCCTGTCCCCCTCTTACAGGTCCTTTCTCACATCCATTGCTGATATTCCTATTCCCAGAACAGTGCAGGAAGCCTTGTCAGTTCCTGAGTGGAAAGATGCAATGAAGGTTGAAATGGATGCCCTTCTGAGGAATAATACTTGGGAGCTAGTTGACCAGCCTAAAGGAAAGAAACCGGTTGGATGTAGATGGGTATTTACTTTGAAACATAATGCTGATGGTTCCATTGAAATGTATAAGGCCCGGTTAGTTGCAAAGGGCTTTACTCAGACTTATGGTATAGACTACTTGGAGACTTTTTCTCCAGTAGCAAAGATGACCACTATTCGAGTTCTGCTATCCCTTGCAGCCAGTTATTCTTGGCCCTTGTTCCAGATGGATGTTAAAAATGCCTTCCTCAATGGAGACTTACAGGAAGAAGTCTACATACAGTTACCTCCTAGATTTTATGATGCAGAGACAGGTAAGAAGGTTTTCCGGTTGAATAAAGCCTTGTATGGACTAAAGCAGTCTCCCAGAGCTTGGTTTGATAGATTCAGACAAGCCCTTGAAAAATTCGGCTATGTACAGGCCCAGTCAGATCATACATTGTTCATTAAAAGAGTGGACTCTTCCTTGACTTTGCTTGCTGTATATGTGGATGATATTGTAGTGACAGGGAATGATAACAGTGAGATTGAGTCTCTTAAACAACTCCTTCATCAAGAGTTTGAGGTGAAAGATCTGGGAGAGCTACGATACTTCTTGGGTATTGAGGTTGCTAGATCTAAACATGGGATTTTTATTTCTCAAAGGAAGTATGTTCTAGATCTATTAGCAAAAATTGTAAAGTTGGGTGTTAAGCCTGTAGATACACCTATTGAACAGAATCACAAGATCAGTGCAGAGGGTGGAGAGCCTCTTGAAGACAAAGCTATGTTCCAACGGTTGGTTGGGAAACTCTTCTATCTTTGTCTCACACGGCAGGACATCAGTTATGCAGTCAGCGTTGTCAGTCAATATATCCACTCTCCTAGAACTACTCACCTCCTTACAGTTGAGAGAATATTAGCATACTTGAAGAGATGTCCAGGTAGAGGTATATTATTCAAGAATAATGATCACATGAATATAGAGGTCTATACAGATGCTGATTGGGCTGGGAGTGTTGATGACAGAAGGTCTACCTCTAGATATTGTGCCTTTGTAGGAGGTAACCTTGTCTCCTGGAGGAGTAAGAAACAAAGTGTTGTTTCTCGTTCTAGTGCTGAAGCTGAATATAGATCCATGGCTAGTGGTGTGGCTGAAATCCTATGGCTGAAGTCATTATTTGAGGAGTTGGGTATTGCTTATGAGAAGCCCTTAATGTTGTATTGTGACAATCAGGCTGCTATTAATATAGCTCATAATCCGGTACAGCATGACAAAACTAAGCATATCGAAGTTGACCGACATTTTGTCAGAGAAAGGGTTTCGTCTCAAGAAGTGTGTCTCCTGTATATCGCCTCCAGCATGCAGCTTGCAGATCTTCTCACCAAGGCTGTTCCAAGGAAGAAATTAGAGGCAGACCTATGCAAGTTGGGAATGACAAATATCTATTCCCAACTTGAAGGGGAGTGTAGAGAACACTGATGTGGACCCCACTGTGTTCGTATGGCAGCATAGCATATGTTTTGTTAATTATATCAGTGTTAGTTGGTAGTTATTTCAGTTTGTTGTTACAGCTTTATTATTAGTTTATTTGCCATGTAAGCAATAAGGGCAATTCAGCCCTTTTACAATTAGTCAACATATATAAATATTAAGAGTGGGTCGGCAGATCATTAAGATCAACCCTCTCTTTTTCTAAATCCCTTCGTGTGCTTCTACTTTTCTCCCTCTCTTCTTCTTCTTTTCTTCTGAAATCTTTTCTTTTTCTTTTCGAATTCAAGACGGATTGTAGTCTTGATTGACTACTAAATACAATGAAAATTTTAAAATGGTCCCAAAAATGAAATTGGCAGGTCAACAGTTCAACTTTTGGGGTCAAATGTGTCAACTCTTGATGTCATAATTAAATAATAAAAGAAAAAACAAAAAAAAACAAAAATATAAAAATTTTTTAGAGAACATTTGGGCACATCTCTAATATTATATATTCATCAAATTAAAGAAAAACAAGTGTGGTAATAACGATTATTTTTACACATAAAAAAATAGCATTTGGACACATTATTACCATCATCATCATCTAAAAAATTGAGACATGCAAAGCACGTGCACATTTGCTAGTACTTACATATATAATCATATCATCTGAAGAGTCTTCCTTACACAGTTTCTGCTTGAATGTTTTTTCCTGTTTCATTTTATTAGGCTTTGAATGGAAAACTGTTGAAGGCAAAGGATAAAAATACAAAGAGGGACATCAGGAGGGAGCTCAAAGCTCTTTCCAAAGAAGAGCAAAAAAGGCAGCAACTAGCAGTCACAGATGTAATAAAAAATGCAGAAGTGGTACTGACAACTTTGACTGGTGCATTTTCTCGAAATCTTGAGAACACTTCATTTGATTTGGTGATTATTGATGAAGCTGCCCAGGCACTAGAGATAGCATGCTGGATGGCATTGCTGAAGGTATATGCATTCCTTTGGATGTATACTTTTTATGTATGTAGACTCATATGCACACATACTCATGTATCTACGTATGTATAAAAACATATCTGTGTATGGCTAAATGGGAGTATTTGAATTGTCACAATTGAAATTTGGTAACCTTAATTTCCTCTTCTTTTGAATAACTTAAAGCAATCTGATTCTTTAATCCATATTATCTCTACACTTGTAAGTTGAAATCTGTCGTTGTCAGAGGATGGGAGAAGAAGTTTATTGAAATCTATCAATCACTAACATTGCAAATTCATATTATATTATCCAAAAGAAGAAATAGCTACATATCAACTAGGGGTGCAATTGTATCGAGTTCTAATTGAATAGTTCGGGCTTGAGTTCGATTCTAATTGAGTGCGAATCTCAAGGTAAGCTCAATTAGTTATTCGAACTCGAGCTCGACCAATAAAATATTGGGTTGAAAGCTCGCAAGCCTGGCTCGATTTTTAATATTAATATATCATATATATTTATAAAATATAAAAATATATTCCTTTTTGGGCTTTCAAGCTGAACTCAAAATAATCAAATATTTAATCGAACCAAGCTCGAAGTGGAAAATAGTTTGAATCTAACTCGAACTTGAACTAGAACCTAGTAGTATTTTTAGTCAAGCCAAGCCAAGACATGTCAAAATTTGGCTTGGCTAAACTCATTTGCACCCCTAATCTCAACAAGTTGCAGTTAATCACATGAATCCTGTTCTTCCATTCAACTTCACCTATGATCACGTCTTCTCTTTAATCATGATTGGAATCCTATCCCTGTCCTATTACTGATTGCTGAATTTTGGGTCTTCACTATAGGGAAAAGTAAAAGACCCATTATAAAAAAAATTGTTACCTTTCTCAAAAAAAAAGAGAAATTACATTATCTATAAATAAAAATAGAAATTTAAGTGTGGTCAAATATGCAAACAAGATTTACACATTCCTATGTGACAGATTAAATCACCATGACTCACTGTACTTTTTTCTTTATCAATAACAATCAGGTATTTTATTAATATGTTAAGAACAGTGTACAAATATGATGTGCCATGTACCACTTGTCGTAGATTAGCTTTATTACTTACCTACCCCTCTAGTTTTACAATTAATCCCCCAATGGAACCGCTCCCAAAAATAGTTGGTCCTCATACTTGTCTGGCCAAGGAGTAAGCCATACTATTGGCACATCTAAGTTTCAATGGAACCTTACATTCAGTTCAGCTGCCAATTTTCTAACTTCCTGCATGAGATACCTATATTTCCAAGTTCTCACTGTATTATTTCTACATCGGCCTAATGCTACTTTTGAATCATCCTCTACCATAATATTCATGAGATACCTATATTTCCAAGGTTTGACCCATTCTCACTGTATTATTTCTACATCAGCCTAACTTCCTTCAACTGCTATTATTGCAGCTCCTAAATACTCCCTCAATCCCTGGGTTACATGGGTTACATGAACTGCAGCCATCAAAGCTCATCTTGATGAAAGGATGTTTAGGAGGCATCCATGGAGTGACTACTTGTACTCTTGTAGAAGAGTCAGCATTAACTTGCCAACTCCTTGTGATATTGGAGTTTGGAGAAATAAGTAAAAGCTAGGCATAGATTTTACCCAATATCCCACCCTCACCATAATAGCCTTCATCAATGTTTTCTCAGTTTGGTTCTTTTCTTTAAAGATTCTTGCATTTCTTTCCTCCTAAGTTGTCCATAGATGCTATGGTATTTTACCCCTTTTTCTTGGCAGGGAGAAAAAGAAAGGCTGGAATAGGCTACCTATTGGAGAGATCCACTTGCAACAAGTAATGCAAAAAATACAAATGGATAGGAGATTAGTAAGTGTAAGGTAGACTACCCACATGTGTGTAAGGTAGTTTCCCAAAACGCATGTTAGGACATATACACCAGTTAGGCCTTTTCTTTTGAAGATGCTCTGCATAATTTTATCATTTGGTCGCATTGCCCTTCTAGCCCCATCAGTTGGACATAATTACTCCCTTCTAGTGCAGTAGTTGTTCTTTGATGCATGCTCTGTGCTTCGCTAAGGTTTGGTGGAATCTCCTTCTTAGAGGATCTATTGTAATGCTAACTTTGCATTTGGAACATGCTAGACCCACTCCTCTGTGTATTTCATATCCTCCTGCTGTTGACATTGCCAAATCCAAATGTCATCTTGGTAATAGTATATACCTTTACATATTTTGCCAAAAATCCAACATTTTCATGTCAGTACTAGAGATCATGTAACTCTTTTTTCCTTTATGAGCAACAGTAAAAGATAATTAATTGCTGTAAGGGGAGTCATTCAACTTTGAGTTTGTGGTGCTAGTATTATATTGTGATTTTGCTCATTCTGAAGTTTGGGAGTCCTTTAACCACACATTCCCTTGGGGCATGTGGGCCAGCACATCTTTTCAAAATGTCTTGCTTTTCTTTTCCTTTTTTAACATACTTGACTGTAATTGACAAAAAGGAAGAATGTGTAACTGGTCTAAAATAGTTGGGAGAAGGCTTTCTTGAATTGATAAATAGAAGAACCCATTTGTTATACAAACATACATTAGACACATGTCTAGTAGCATATGAGATGTGTATCTATTCAGGGGGTGCAGACTTAAATGGTAAAAGTTCAGCAAATGCACTTTTCAGGGTTCAAGATGTATACTTGCAGGAGATCATCTTCAGCTTCCTCCAACCATACAGAGTGTTGAAGCTGAGAGGAAAGGCTTGGGAAGAACCCTTTTTGAGCGCCTTGCAGACCTGTATGGAGATGAAGTCACATCTATGCTCACTGTTCAGTACCGCATGCATGAACTTATTATGGATTGGTCGTCCAAAGAACTATATGATAGTAAGGTGCCCGCATGTCCATATGTTAGCTCATCAGCAAATGCTACATCTTATATTATGAGTAATCAGTTTACATAGTACATTATGGTTTAAATTGTAGTGATCTGTATTCTTTACAGATTAAAGCCCATTCAAGTGTTGCTTCACATATGCTTTATGATCTTGAGGATGTAAAGAGGACATCTTCAACAGAACCCTCACTTCTTCTTGTGGACATAGCTGGGTAGGTAGCTTGATGATGTGCTTATGTTGGTCTAGATCCTACTTGGTAACTGCCGGATTTCACTGACACATGTACAATGTATAGGAGGTGTACGTGGTTATCAAGTTCTTTTACTTTGTTTTATCCAATTTGAAATGGCACAACACGATTGTTTAATTGACCCCATATAGTGGGGACAAGGCATAGTTGAGTTAAATTGAGCACTTGGTCTGATCCAATTTGTTTCAGGTGTGACATGGAAGAGAAAAAGGATGAGGAGGACAGCACAATGAATGAGGGTGAGGCTGAGGTTGCTATAGCTCATGCTAAAAGACTTGTTGAGAGTGGGGTCCGATCTTCTGATATTGGAATTATCACCCCTTATGCTGCACAGGTTCAAAACCCACCTTATTTACTTTATTTTTTGGTATCTTATTTGCTGAGAAGATTTAAGATAAGGAAAACAAGAATAAGCAAAGATCTTTGACAATAATGAGGATCTTTGCAAGTAATCATGAAATTATGAAGAATGGAAAGGAATCTTAAACCAGATAGATTTTAAAACATCTCTTGTTCAAAATAATAACCGTTTTTCCTTGTTTATGCATGCCAACACCATACCAATTAGTGTATCCTCTTTCATTCTTAATGCAAACTAGTCTAGGATTGTGCAATGTTGTCCTATAGGTTGTCTTGTTGAAAATGCTGAGGAGCAAAGAGAATAAGCTAAGGGAGATGGAAATCTCTACTGTTGATGGCTTTCAAGGTCGGGAAAAAGAAGCAATTATTATATCCATGGTCCGATCAAACTCAAAGAAAGAGGTAGTTATATGTAGGTACCAGATTTGAAATTTTTATTGAAGTAATATCGCATGACCACAATAAATCTTGAATTTCCACTTGAAATGCAGGTTGGGTTTCTAAGTGACCATAGGCGAATGAATGTGGCTGTAACACGAGCAAGGAGACAATGTTGTCTTGTCTGTGATACTGAAACTGTGTGTGGTGATGGGTTCTTGAAGCGTTTGATTGAGTATTTTGAGGAGCATGGCGAGTATTTGAGTGCATCAGAGTACAGGAATGAATGAGCCAGCACCACACATGACTTGATGATGTTACTAGACTGACCTTGTATTCTATTTACTACTCAGGAAGGCCTTCATATGTTCACTTGGTCAGTTGTTGGTCAGACTAGCTCCACATATTGGGCTCTGTTTTCATCATGGATATACACCAAGGTGAGCCTGCCGAATTCCATTTTGCCATAGCATCCGGAAAGAACTTTATGGTGATTATCTGCATTTCTGAACAGGAAAAGAAAAGGAGAGGGTCATAACATATAAACAACGTTGGTCTCATTCTGAGTTTCATGGAAATATTTTTCAAGTGCTTCAACCAATAAAAAATGACAAAACTGGGATCCTTTGTTGATCGACACTATGCTAAGTTATTACATTTATATTCAGGATTAGATCTTATTCTACAAGGTTTAGGAATTCGGTGCTCTCTGTCTAATTATTTGATGCCCATATTTTTTATGTGTTTGGCTGTTTGCAGACTCAATAATTGGATTAGCTTTGTTCTATAAGTTGCTATCTTAGCACAAAGCAACTGTCCAATCAAACACACTTTTCCATCTATCTTCCACTTTTGCCATAATTTCTATGATCCTCCATGAGAGATGGTTCTTGGTTAGAGGGCTAGGTTAATCAACCCACTTGACTTTTGGACCATTTCCCGCCCAGCTGGCTGTCTAAAGATTTGAACATTCTATATCAAGGAAAGGGGACAGGGAGGAGACCGGATTTGCTCCTAACACCAACCTCACAGCACATTCAGCCGTGCTTTGGGAACATCTACTACTGTATATGTATTGTATTATTCACGGGGCAATGCACAGCTCCAATGTATTGCGAGGATGGTGTGAGGAGCGATCCATGAGGAGCAAATCCAAATTCACAAGCGAGAAACGAAATGAAAAACTTCTCAGTTCTCGGTGCAAGCTCTGTTACCTGAGAGTCAAACAAAACCAGCACATACAAAAAGTAAGAGTCCAAAGGTTGCTTTTTTTTTTCTGGGTGTTCAGTCTCGGAGAGATGGAAGAAGCGTTTTCAGGAATGGATGCCTAAAACTCAACATGACTCCGAGCACCCGGATCTGATTTGTGGTTCTTCAGTTTAATTTTTTTTTTCTCCCGAGGAGATGGTGTCTCCTCTGGGTACCCGGGTCTCATCCTAGTTTAATAGCTGTTTGCCTGTTTCCACTTTTGTTGTACTACTAGAAGTGGAAAAGCAGTGATTAAAACCTAATAAATAGACTGATAACTTGTTTGGGAGGGCTTCAGCTTTGATTGAGCTGTGTTGACTATACCTCTTTGAAGAACTATTAAAAAGGAGTTCGGATTTGCTGACCACAATACATTATTGACCACGTTCATCCAGAAAGGCAGAAGCCATTGCAGGAAGGGATTTTTGGACTGCAATTCCCCTCAGAAATTTGAATTGCAGCCCCCTCCTAGTCTACTAGTAGCCCCCCCTCCCATAAACTGCATCTGTTCATGGATTTGGCATCAATCCACGGTTAGGATTCAGTTCACCTCTCGAGTGGAGCTCTAGATTTCTAGGGATGGACTGAACGGTTAAAACCCCTTGCGGGAAAGCCTTTCCAAACTGTCACCGAGTCTTGCATTGAGTCAAACATTATACTGGGAAACAGGCACGCTGCACACACACACATAAACACACTATCTCACTATCTCTCCTTGTCAGAGTCGGTGACACGTAAAATAATAGCTGAAACCTGGGAGATCCTATTCCTAAGCCTGGAATCCCATGGGCTTAAGAAATTAGAACCTCTACAACCAGTATCAGTCTTTTGCTTTCCTTAGAACCAGTATGACTGAATCTTTACAACTATCCAGCATGTATAGAACCATTAGCGATGACAGTCTAGTCCTGTCTTAGTTTCATTCAACAGAAACTGACACACTCTAAGAATAAAGGTTGGCCAATTACTTTTCTTTTGTCCTTTTTCTCCCTATGAATTCTATCCACCAAAAGCTTAAAACTAGAAATTACTACACCAAAATTAGCTGGCACTTCAAAAGTTCCAAATAGAACTGGGGAAGGTCAACTCTTCGTGTATATCAACCTGTATGCCACTGTTTACAGCTCCTTGATTACCCTCTAATCCATGTATATCGACCAGTGAACCCCAATTGAAAGTCTGCTCTCCAAAAGCTGTTAGCCCATCGTCTTCAAGCAAAGATTCCGGCAGTGGAAAGCTTCCCAGGGTGTCGCCACCTTCTGATCCACTACCTTCTTTTAGTATACCCAATTGCTGAAGAAACTCGTGTAGATCAATCTGAGGCTTCTCTTCACGACCCCCTAACAACTGCTCGGATGAAAGCATGGCCTCTTCTTGCTTAGCTAGTGAGTTTTCTATGTAGCATTTGTCTTCTGTGATAAAAAATTCAGAATTCGAGTCAAAAGAAGATGAAGATGAGGAAGAGGGTGGTAGTTGATTAAGAGAAGAAGAATTTCTCTTGAGTTCTTGTAGCCTTTGATGAATGGCATGAACATTGTGTTGCGCGTTTATATTAAGTAAGTCACACGAAGGAAACATGGAAATGAAATTCTTTGATGGAAACCATTTAAATTGGTTGGGTTTATTAGGACTGGAGTTGGGTTGAAGGTGTGGTAGGTTAAGGTAAGCTTCGGGACCATACAACCTCCTTGCAGCTTCGTCGTAGGCCATGGCAGCCTCTTCGGCTGTTGAGAATGAACCCAACCAAAGTCTGGTTCTCTTCTTGGGCTCTCTGATCTCTGCAACCCATTTGCCCCAAGTTCTTTGTCTAACACCACGGTACTCACAAGACGCGTTCTGAGGGCCACCTTTGCCCCTTGTGGGACCTTTCTTCCATGGCTTCAATGGACCTTTCCTGCAACTTTCCATGTTGGATTTGGATTAGAGAGTTGGAGAGAGAGAGAGAGAGAGAGAGAGAGAGAGAGAGAGAGTATAGGTGGGGGAGATGGGAGAGTACACAAATGGTGTGTGAAGGGCGCGGGTTATGTAGTGAGTAAGAGTGCAGTTTGGTTTAATTGTTGTCACGGTCTGAAAAAGCCTTTTCAAGCACATGTAACCGTTGGAGAATGCGTTGGAAATCTTGAGACTTTGGTTATATATATGTATGTATGTATCCAGCTGTTGTATGATGAATAATGAAATATTTGCTATCTTTATTTTCATCTTCATCTTGTATGATCATATGGTGTTTGATGTGCATCATCCACATGTACATGACATGGTGCGCATCTTGTTTTAAGCATAAATGAGAAAATTTATGCCAAATTATGAAGGGCCCTTGTGGAGGACATGTGGCTACATAAGTAGGGTCTTGAGATGTGATCCATCTAACCGGTCCCACCTAGTAGAATTAGCTATATAAAGGCAGAGTAGGGATTGGTGGTTCCTGATACATATCTCTTCACGTTTCACTGTCCTTGCTACACGTGACTTGTGAATTATTTCAAACTAGGCGAATTAGAAGTCAGAACTCAGAAGAGGATGCAGTTGTATCAAATCAGGAATGGAAAAAGGTATCTCCGCTTTTTTGTATCAAGGGACCCACAAAACTTGCCACGTGTAAGAATATGAGATTTCTCTCTCCTAATTCTAACTCTCGAATAATCATCTGGACCAAAAAAATCAACCCTATGTGAATATGCTTTATTATGTTCGTTTCAAGTTAGCCCAAAAAATATGCAAAATGTTTTACCCTTAGGCCTTAGCCTCTCTCTCTCTCTCTCTCTGATTCGTCACATGAATGTGTGATAATATCAGGATAAAGCTAATGGGTATCGCGAGAATCAGGTTGAAAATGTCAGGAAAACATGTGAATTAAGGCTCGTGAAAATGGAAAATGTTGTGAGGTGGTCCCTTTGTCCAACTGAATGCTAGCCATACGTACGCAAGGCTTGCGAACTCTTCGAAGCCACCATTAAGATTCAACTCATGTGCCCTCCATTATATGAAGTGTGAAGAAAACAAAAAGTTCTCTCTCTCTCTCTACAAAGGAATCATGTGGACTAGCAATCTCTGGAGTCTTTGTACATGTCAGCCATGTATATCGCACTGTGTATTTCACCTTTTCAACCTTATAATCCCATTCAGCTGTGACGTGTAAAGATCATGCAACAGCCAACAGGTTTTCAAACCTGTTACCCTAGAGAGCATAATATCATCTTCTATCTTCATAAACATAACCAATATTTTGCAATTGCTTAGGAAAACGCTGTAAGCCAAAGGTTGTGCTGCCTATCAGCATTCAGCAATCAGTATTTCATCTGTTGGGATTGTAGGAACTTGGAGTCTCATGTTTAAGGAAGGCCCATGCTGATACACACAACACAGCATTGGTTTACATCATTTGTTCAAAGCGTATCCGGACTCGTTGCTTAGTTTCCCAAAAGCCCCAAACTCGCACATACAAATTACTAGGATGCAACTAGGCCGGACCTGACTTAAACCGACTCCATCTGAACATTGAATGGGATCGGTTGGGCTATTATGACCTCAGGTTGGACTTTGTAGTAACTAGTGTACAAATATGGCGTTTAATTTACTGTTTAGGGTTTCACCAACTGATGGTGGTTCAGTTGGTAGGATCCTGATCCTGATCCTGGTATCAAATCCCGCTGCCACTGGGGGTTAAGGGAGGGCGATGGGCTACCCCCATTGTGTAGCCCCATGAAGCAAAAAAATAAAAGGGTTCCAAAACCATCTTTAAAAGGGCTTGGGCTGTATTTGGATATATCTTTGGGGATTGGAAAATCTGGGTGGAAAGATGGAACATTCTAGGGGTTTTTATGATTCAGTCCACCCTTAGGTGATTGCAGTCCAAAAATCCCAATATTCTATTGCAAGCTCAATCTACCAAACTTGGTTAACTGTGCTTGAATGGACTCAATTGTACTGCTTAAAAACTAACTATAATGTCACACTCCCATAGTCCCATCCCTAATTGCAAGCATTAACTCTACCTTCTCTGAACCAATTGATGGTGGCTCAGTTGGTAGGATCTCTCACTCGTTGTAGCAGTGACCTGGTATCAAATCCTGCTGCCACCAGATTGGTAATGCCACATTTGTGTCAGCATAATCGCCATTTCTTCTGTAATTTAATCTGCTGGGTTGGTTCAAAAATAAAGAATAAATAACTAATAGGGATTAAAATGAAGATAGCAACTATAAATACCTTCCCAAATTAACTTGGTATCCTTCCTCTTCCTGTCTCTTCTTTGTCTTTAATAGGTGCTCAGTTCTCTATGAATTAAACATTTGATATATTTACAACTCGTGCCAGCCACTACCAGTAGGGCTTGAAGTTCAAAACTGCAATTTCCACTAAACTTTGGAATTATATCAATTACAACAAAGACAAAAAATGGGGACAAAGCCTCCATAATTAATAATCAGAATTTTCATACTTTGGGCCACACATTTGATGGTGGAGCTTTCATGCATCTTTGTTGGCAGAATACAATCTCTGAATCATGATCCATCAACATCCTAGCCTAAGTTGAGGAAAAGGTGGCAATATTGGTTCATGTTGCTGCTAGAATTTTTCTGTCTCGCTGTGCTTGAGGACTTTGAATGCTTGTATTGGCAGTCCTTCCTGCAATAAGATCTACTTTATTTCAGCCACAGGGAGAGATTAACTTTGTTATTTCAGACCATCCATCAAATAATAGACATCTGTACATGGTCACCAAATTATTGATATGCATGTGCCACCCCCTAACCTGTAAACAGTGTTTCAGTGGGTTCAAAAACCAAAATGTATTATACAGTATGCATTGGTACATTACAATATTTTGAACCCTGCATCTGCGTTAGCCACAGGTTACTTCCAAGTCCATGTTAGTGACGTATCTTACCAATCATTGGTACTCTCCTGAAATGTTGCCTGAATGAGGGTTTCATTTGCCATGTTAAGACCTTTTGAACCACTACCCTTCCCCATGTAAAATTTTATAGGTTGTCTATCCCCTATCAAAACAACTATATTCAAAATCCATGCTTCACATATGGAAGCAAACACATTTGGGACCTCCATGATTCCACTGATATACCTATTCCATAAACCAAGGAAACATATTCCTCTTCCAATAAAATGAAATGAATCCATGTATGAAATTAATCTTTGATGTTTCAACCAAAATGAAGCAATAAGAAGAAATTAACCAATGACAAGCTTTAGGCCAAGAGAGTCTTTGTCAACTGACCTCCATCTTTTTCTGTTTTTCTTCTGCTACGCCATAGAAGTCTGATTGGTGTGCCAGAAAACCCTGCATCTGAACGCAGTTGTTTTTCCATGTAACGCCGGTAGGTCTCGGAGAAAAGCTTTGCATCATTGACAAAGAAAACAAATGTGGGTGGGCGAATAGCTGCCTGCAAAAAGATATATAGATAGGTCTTGATGCATGTCATATAAATACAATACATTTACCCTTATCCCCTTAAGGCAATATGGGGGGAAAATGTTCTGAAAGAGTCACCATGACTACCATAGTATAATTGCATTTAAAATGGTATTAAGCAAAGATATAGGGCTGACAAGTGTGAGAATTCAAGTTCAAGTCTGGGAGTGGCAACTTTGTGCAAAACATTCTGAAGGTTAGGTCTTTATCCAGTCTACCCCTCCAAAGACCCCAGATAGCTGGCATCAGCATTGGATAATGGCTTTTTTATTTCTTGACTTTTTTGCAAGTTGAAGGGACTAGAAGGGCCAGGGGCAGGCCAAAAAGCACAAAAGTCGAAGCAGTAATAAATGATTTAAGATTTCATAATTTAACAATGGATATGACATTAAAGAGAACAGAATGGAAAAACAGGGTTGATGCAGCTGACCCCATATACTGGAGATAAGGCCTAGATGATGATGTTGTTATTTCTTGACTTCACTTCCTAACACTTTTACTGGCACAATCTAAATTTTGAGTTATTTAACTAATATCTGTAACCAGTTATATGTCGGAAAAGTATAATCCATAGACATTATACTTCCTGATAATGGCTAAAGTAAATATTACTGCATTATATTATATAGTCATTTAAATTTGGAAAAGTTATTCCTTACATTTGAGATAATTTACACATAAGAAAACCTCTAACCTGACTTTCTTAACATATCCATGCATTTATATTTTGTACCTTTTTCTTATCAATATATATCTGTATCCATAATATGGTTCTTAGAATTTGACTTATCATAATACCCTTGTTACTGAATTCTCTCAAGCAAGCATGTGAAGATATTCTTGAAATTATTGAAAAGGAAAATGTACACTGTAATGTAGTTAAAGCACTGCCTAGTAATTGAACAGGTGATCACCTGACTGTTTTCGGTGATGATTGCTTAGGTGTCCAACTAGGAGCCAAATAACTAATTATACCCCTTTCCATATATTGATACAAGTGTGTAACCCATTTCTGTTGATAAGAATGCAGTACATGTACAGCTAAACATTAGGACTCTTTTCCTTGTTTATGGAAGTATATTATTTAAAAATTAAAATCTTGTCGTTATTTCGGAAAATCAAATGTAAATTGTGGTTTCATCATTACAAATTCAGTATGTCATTTAATAGTTTATAATTAACATGAAATTCCACAATACTTATATATGATTATATACATATTATAAAACATGTGCATATTTAATTATGATTTTTGTCACCTAGGTAACACCTAGTTTTTGTCATCTAGGCATCTAGTCTCCTTGCCGGGTCAAAACACCTTGGTGTTGTCTAGCCGTCTTAACTACAGAGGTATGCAATTATGAAAAAACGGACTTCAACATTAAATTGTTACCAGCACATGAAAGGTTGCAGTGATGCATATCGGAAGTACCTGAGTGCTATAATAAACACGTCCTCTCTTGCCACCTCTGGTCCTTGGAGGTGATTTAAAAGCCAATGCCTCATGTATCACTTGATTCAGTATGGAAGTTCCCAACCTTCTTGACCTCTCTTTCTCAACCATACTAGCAGCAGCAATGATCCTGAAGCCAAATTACTAAGATCAATCTCAAGCATGAAAGCATCTCTACAATCTTAAGATATTGAAATGGTCTTTGCTGGTTGTTTCCTCTTGTAAGTCTTTTATTTTGTGCATATCAAGACATAATGATAAAAAAGGTATCTCCCTGTCCAATTTTTATATTTTTAATTATGCCAAATATATATTCATGCCTGTTTATGCTTTTGGTCAAATGCATGCAAAGGATTGTAAGAATAAATACACACATGTATGGTAAGAAGGGAAAAATTCAATTAATGGGACACAAAGGTGACGCTTCAGGCCAGAATATACCCAGCCTAATCATATTATTCAGAGATTGAGACATGCAAGTCACATGTTGAACCAAGACCATGTTGGCTCAAGTTTGGGCAGACTGGCACACCATGAACAAACACCAAACCCTAAACTAACTAGTTATTAAACATTTTGGGTTTTGCCTTCCAATCCTGGAGAAAGCAACAAATAGGTTGACTGATCCAATCAATCATGCCACCTTTAATAAAACCAAATGACCAGGAGGTAGCTCAGAATATGTAGCACCCTGTAACGCCATTTGACAACTACAACACCTGGATACCTGCATGATGGTGTCGTGGTAGGATATCTTGTCACACTTAAATTTTTTTTTGTGTAAATTTTGCATTCTACACCTTGCCCATTCATGTCCTCGTTGAATATGGTAATATAGTTTGACAAATATATTTAGCTTTTAAGTTTCAAAATTATGAAAACCAATTAGTCAAAATCAAATATTTATTGCAATGAACTAAATTGTTTCAGGATAAAAAAGAACCCAAGGACATCAAGTTCACTTCTTGAAATCTTACCAAGAGACCTGGCTCAACTTTCATTTCCAGCACCAACTATTAAGTGACAGTGCTTAGATGACCACCAGAAAATACCTTCATATTTTATTCTCTATATTTCTTTCTTTTTCTGTTTTAATTTTATGTTGTTAAGAAGTTCTCATGGAAGGAAAATTCTAGAGAGTTCTCTCACCTTTTTCTTTGGAAAATGAAGGAATATATTCCATGTGGTTAGGAAGAGAATGTGAAGATTCATATTAATTAGATTGTAAATGGTCATAAACTTCTCGATTTCTCATGCTATTTTCTTGATGTATAAATTAGAATTTGGAAACAACATATATTTCTCCTGAGATAACAATCTCTCATTTCACTAGAAGATTTTAAAGTATTTTGTTGAATTGCAGTACTTTGTTCTTCCAGACAAAATAAATGATGAAAAACTATGCCCAAGAACTGGTCAATAGTACCAGAAAGTTTTCCTGCTAAGTGGTTGATGCATTTTTTGTCTTGGTATAAAGTGTTAAAGTTTGACAATGCAATTCCAAATGATTACTTGAATCAAATAATAAAAGTTTGATGAAAAAGGTTGTACCTAGAGAAGGTAAAACTTGAGAAGTTACTAACTGGTAAAAGGCTAAAAGAGATGGGGTAAGGATTCCTTCATGTCACATTTGTGTGAGAGACAACAAGAAGAAAACATTTTATCTTTTAGTCAGGGGGTGTTAGTGACGGTGGTAATGGGATATTTCTGAAACCAGTAGTAACGATTCAAGGAGAGTGCATAAAGGTATAATGGTGCTTCATATATATATAACATTTTGCCTGGTTTCTTGAAATCATTCCGAATGTGGTAGTTCAGGTTTAGTGTTGAAACTTGAAAGAAAGCAACAAGCCTTGCTCGTGCGAGTAGATAAACGCCTTCACGTGCGAGTGATTTGAACGTGTCTCACCACCAAACTCTCGAACTCTCTTGGCTTCTCGAACGGGTGCTTTCCCCTTTGATATGTACATTACTGTAGATTTACATTTATTGCATGGGAGGACACGTTTCATATTTATTTGTCTTTTTCTTTGCATGACTCACACTTGTCCATCTTTCCCCTTTGCTATCTCTCTTCCTTCTCCGTCTTTCTTCCTACTCTCTCAATATCTCTCTCCCTCTTTTTCCCCTTCCTCCCTCTCTCTTGAACTCTTTCCCCTCATCTCTCTCCTTCTCTGTGATTTGAACCTATTTCCTGTGTGAAGGCTCTCTGGACCGTCGACAACATTCTCCAATGTCAGAAGGTCTGTGACTTTCTCATTGCTCTCGCTTACTTCTCCATCCCTCTGGAGCTCTTCTACTTTGTTAGCTGCTCCGCCATCTTCCCCTTTTGTTGGGTCCTCACTCAGTTCGGTGCTTTCATAGTTCTCTGTGGCTTGACTCACTTCCTCACTATCTGGACCTAGGAGGTTGGTTTGATGAAAAGACAAAAAGAAGGCGAGTCAGTATGTTCATATGCTCACTAGAGAAATCCGCCAGTGTGTTGTATGCAATCTGTGCTTGGTTAAGAGAGTTATTGAGAATGAAAAAAAAAAAGGATTCAACTGTAAGTCCAAGATTGTAGGTTCTGTAAGGAAATCATGCTGTAGGATGGGGCTATTTCTGATAAAAGGCTTTAAAACTGCATTCCAAACTTAAACTGGATTTTCTTGATGACAATGCGGTGGTGTTCTATCTTAGGAATTGGATTATTCTGTTCTTTTTTGGGTGGATAATGGATGGGCTTTTGGATTTGTCACCCACAAACATATTTTACAAGGGAGCATTCTCTATACTTAGATTCACTTCAGAATAAGGTTTCTTGGGTGGCTACTCCTCCACCATAGTGGAGAGATTGTACTGGTTTATTTTAATCCCAGCACTAACAATAGTGCAGAGATTATGACTTCATCCCAGAGCCTTGGACTGATATCTAGGCTTTGAACAGGTTGTGGTGGAGGCGACTTTCAGTTTGTGATTTGATGTGGGCTATGTGACTAATGATAGTTGGAGTTTAAAGTTTAAAGACATCTCATCAACAAGGTAGGAGTCTTTGTGTCCAGAGTAATCTATTTTCAATTATTTTTGAGGTCCAAATGAATAGTTTGCCTAGAAAGGAGATAGGTATAGAGTGAGACGCATTGTACATTCCATCCTGGATAGTTTTCATCTATATTTTGGATTTTCTGCTCTAGTGTTGTGCAGGCCCTTTTGCTCCTTCAGCCCACCTCAGGGAATGGGAGTATTTATCTTCTCCTCTATCTGCCATTAATAAAATATTTCTGTTACCCAAATAAATTCTATTACTACAAGGAAAAGAAACTCTGTTGCATACCTACCGAATGAAGGCAAATAGAAACTTGATGCAGCTATAAGAAATGCTGATGCTTAACAGAATATCGGCTGGGTTTTCTTTTTTCATAAGTAAAAAGATCATTACATTTCATTGAAAACAATATTGATAGGCACTGTTACAAGCATCCCAAAAGGAGGCATGAGATGCAGCCTCCCTATTAATTCAAAGTTAGCACTGTAATTACAATTGCGCCCAATACAACTGATCCCTAATTACCCCTTGCTTTGCTAACACATCAGCCAATGCATTTGCCTCCCTTCCCACCCATTGTATACTTAGATTCAACTGGGTTTTAGTAGACAGCAGAATTTCTTCAGTTCTTTTTTATCAGTAACTTTAATTTTCATTAAAAATAAAAACATCAAGCAGTTTCTCCATTTCTCTCTACCCTCCAAGGAAAAACAAAAAACATTCACTGAAATGTTGGACAGCTTTCTCAATTGTGCAATGGCTTATTTGAGATGACAATTTCTATGGGGGATCCTCTTGTACTTTTATTCCAAATCTAATAAAATTACCTTACCTTTTTCAGAGAGAGAGAGAGAGAGAGAGAACTCAGTAAAACAGCAATTTAAACTGTAAAAGAACATTCAGAAGAAATATAGCATCAACATACATACTTTTCAACACTGTTTCCAGTTGTTGCAGTTGAATAAACAATTGGTGCCCAATCAAGAATGCGGAGCTTCTCCCTAACATCTTGCTCATAGTATGTTGCAGTCTTCTGGTCTTTGTTTGGAATTGTATCCCATTTGTTTACAACAATCACGCATCCCTTCCCTTCTTTCTCAATTCTTTCAGCAATCCTGCAATCCTAGGGCATAAAGATAAATAAGAAACTCCATTACATTGAATTAGGAGATAAAAAATCAATGATATGTAATCTGAAAAAAAAAATGAGACTAGTCATATTATTACGACTTAAATGTTATGGTACACTTAAGAGAACCTTATGGGGCAATTATCAAACAAACATATTTTTTTTAGTGAGTATCAAATGTACACACAAAATAAGTAGTAAGTTGTCAGGAAAATAGCCAAAGAAATGCAACATTTAACAAGATCACCACTTCAGTATCCACAACTGCCAATGGTCAAATTGTTTCTAGCATGAGTCTTTAGTCATAATCACCTTTTTTTGATCAATAAAAAATAACTTTCACTAAGAATAATAGAAATCATTGTCAACTATGCAGTTGCTTAGATTGATGCTGTAACTGACCTCTATTGTAAGGTGGTGATAAGATTAATTAAAAATAAGCATAATTTCTTTAATGTAACATAAGCAGAGAAAAGAAACATATGTGAAGATACAGATGGTCCTAAAATGTCTAAATGCAATACAATTGATGAGAACTGAAAATTAAACTTTAGGAATAGTGGTTGTTGCAAATGGCTTTAGCTTCTCTAATATGGTATCTCACAAGACCTCCCTATCCACCCAATTACCTCTTTGAAATCTCCTTCAACCTCTAGTCTCTCATAGCCGATGGAAACAGACAGCCCAATCCTTTAAATAAAGAGAACAACTCAGACTGAATTGAATTTCCATTGCCAATAGGGCAATAGGACCTGACACCTGAGTATATTAGAAAGATTTCACCATCTTGATTCCTAAAGCCAAGCCCTTCTTTTTTTTGTTTTACTATTTTTTTGAAAGGTCTCCTAAAAGCCCCTCTTATGCCTGATCAGGGGCGGAGCTAGAATTTTTTCTTGAGGGGGGCCAAAACCTAAATAACATGGATTGGGGGGGGGGGGGGCAAAAGCTAGGAAACACGGGTAAGGGGTCAAAATATAAGTGGAATTTAAATGGGTTTTATGGGAATTTTGAAGGCATAGGGGGGGCATGGCTCCCCTCCGCCACCCTTGGCTCCACCCCCGTGCCTGATCTTCCTAGGATTTCCCAATCTGTAGCTATCAAAATTAAGCTTGATGTGAATAAATTGAGGGGGAGAGTGGGAGACCAAGAATAGACATCACTCTTCTGGATGAAGAAGGGGGCACCATATTCCATCTCTGAATTATGCCATCTGTACCAAAAAATGTGGAATTCTTCTACTATTTTTAGCCAATATGCTGCTCTTACTATAATGTTTTCAGTCCCAGTGTCTTTCCATGGGACAACTCATCAAATATTTGAGCATTTCTTTCTTCTGACACTGACCATAAAAGAACTGCAGCTCTAAGACATCATCATGATCTTACCTCATCTTTTAGGATAAAATAAAAAAATTATAGCCTAAAGAAGCTATTAATCTGAGCTAACAGAGCCACCTTACACCACAAAGATAGGGAAAAATGCTCCCAAATTCTATTAACAAAGGAGCAGGAGAATAGCAAATGATAAATGGTTTAATAGGCTTGCTTACAAAGGATGCATCTATAAGGAGAAAGGGGGCAGTTCAGTTATCTTCTTTGGAGGGCTTCTTAAGGATTGATTTTAAGATGAATTACCTCCTAGCAAATGGTAAGTAGTTCCTCTCTTTGTTATTTTTGTGATCCTTTTTTTTTTGGTAAACATCTTATTTTTGTGTACATGTCTATATATTTGGAGTCTACATTTTGCACTAGTTATGTTTAGTTAACTAGGGTAGATAGACAAGGAGGTATGTCATGTATGGTTTATGGGTAAACACAGGAGTATAAATAATGGAGAAATTAAGATCTTTTGCTAAAGGATATACCACCACAACCATTTTCCATATATATTTTAGTTATTGAGAAGTAAAAGACTGGATGGGTATTGACCATGGCAATAGAATGGGTTGAATGAATGCAAAGGTGTACTTCTGGAGATGTATCGTTGATACATACCAATTGAACTGAAGGGATAATTTTATAAGGTCGCTATAAGAATAGTCACACTTCATAAAATAGAATGCTGGGTACCCAATTAACAAGGTCCATAGAATCAGGATAGCTCGGAAGTTGAACATTTGGCAAGACTATGAAGGACAAAATAAATAGAGAATGATTTCATGGAAATCTAAGGTAAGTCCCAATAGGTGATGGGATGAGGGGTCATCATCTAAGATTTGGTCCCATGTATTGGAGATAATTGACTGAATACATGGAATGCAGTAGTTGCACCATAAGCTATACTTTAATGTTATATGCATCATACTGTCAGTAAGCTAAGCATTGCATTTTAACTTTTCCACAGAAACAAACTACAAATTTCAACTATTTCAAGAATAAAGCTTCAGCTGACTTTTGTGTAGAAATGCTAGCTATCAGAATTTGTCATGTATGCAGAGATTATGCAATAACACTAAACAAACAAGAAAACCTGTCAAAATAAGATACCTAGAAGCAGAAACAGTAAATCTTAAGGTCCACACAAACTTTGAGACACTAGAAATTAGTAATTCCTATATCACAATAGATACAAGAGCACAGGCATGTGCTGAAAAGACTAAGTGATCAAGAAATGGTTGATTTTGTAACTGAAGACATTGCATTCAACACAACAGCAAGTCATATCTGCTCCTTAGAATAATTATTTATAATAATTAAATTATTGGCATGGGAAAGACAACTTTCCTTCATATATTAGCATATGTTGCACTCGATCAAAGGAAGAAAAAGTTTCATACATGTTTATTGGTGAGAAGCATTATAGATAGTCTACATCCAGGCATAGCTTCTATAATCAAGCCATTATGGGCAAAGTACCTGTTCTGTTATACAGGCGATGGCCTCAATAACAAGAGCCACAACATCTGAACGTCGAATGGCACGGAATGCTCTGTTCACAGATAAGGCCTCTGTGGTGCTGCCTGATGAAGCTACAGCTGCTCTCCTTCTAATACCCGCAGTATCAATAAGGCGGAACTTCTGCAAATGTTTCTAGCAAATCATGATTCTGAGAAACTAGAATAAGAAACAACTGTCATATACTGTAAGCCCTTCCCTGCTCCAGTAAACTGACTAATAAGATTCTGAGAAACTAGAATAAGGAACAACTGTGAGATACTGTATGCCCTTCCTTGTTCTAGTAATCTAACATAAATACTTTAGTGGAAAAATACCTAAAGGGAGCTAATTTGCATGTATCTGTGCCCATGCCGGAGCAAAAACTGGTTGTCATTTAAGGAAACTAAATTTCATACTTGACTTTGTATTTGTTTAATGTTACAAATTGCTAGAAGCTTAAACGTCACCTCATATATACAAGGTTATCACTCCCCTTATCTTAAATTTGAATAGATGGACTCAAATAAGCATGAGAGCATGAAATTACTGTGCACATGTGACATTCATGACCATAAAAGCAACTCCAATTTTCAAGGCTTTGACAAAAAGGAATCCAAAGACGAAATCTGAACTCAGAAAATGTTGTCAAAGGTAAAGGTAATATTAGAGATTTTAACATGATAATGCAATATAGCTTCCCATCTATGTCACATGAAAAGTTCAAAATAGATTCCTCATCCATGTTAGACACTACAATATTATAAATTCCATGTCTGACACCTTGTTCATGCTGTGTCCATAACTCATATCATGTCTATAACTCTATATAACATGGGGAATACATTGCATAGCTGAATAGAACAAATTGTGCACCATATCAATAAGTTGAAGTGATCTCCCAAGATGCCCAGATACAGATATGGATACATGAAATGGGGATGCACTTCTTTTTCTATAGGGATCCATTATGTAGATGTGGGTACGAATTTACCATTTAATATGGTGGTACTGCACCTTTATAATTAGTTTTTAGGCTAAACGTCATTTCTAGAAACTTGCAATGTTGTCAAGCTTAATCAGATATCCAAAATACCACAATTTTTCCATGGTATGATCAGTTAAAATATAACTAATATTTTTAGAAGTGTTATGCCATAAATTATCATGCTTACATAGTATCCAGTGCTAAATCAGGTTACATATCATGTTCTATATGGGTAAGCTGAGCATGTATAGGATCTGCACATGACAGATGATCACTGGGTAAGATGGAGACAGATTGTTGTTTGGTTTTGACACTTCATGGTTTCAGGTGCAGAGCAATCATTGGGATACAAATTTGTTTTCTTTTGCCCCTTACAAGTGCACCATACACTGCAGATATGGAACATTGTGTCTTTGGTATGGGTCTCCCATTGGTCAGTATAGGTTAGTTTCATGTATGACATTATGAGGCACTTGGTATAAAGAAAAAAAATTACCCTTGGCATTTTACTTCAGGTGCAACATATCTAAATTAATTTTTCAGTTTTCCTCACTACATATGCATTCCATTAATTGACATTATCCATTCAATGAACTTGAAGTTAATTCAGGGAAAGATGGAAACTATGGGTGAAACCTACTAAAGTTCCATAAGCCCCATCTAGGATTTTGATGAAATTTTGCCCAGAATTCCTTGCTGGCAGACCCAAGAATGTTCAATATATCAGTTTTGATTTGATTCTTCACTGATGAAATCCCTTAGCCTTCCTCTCAGGCTACCATGGTGGATCATGTTTATCTAACCAGGTTGCTTCTGCATCAACCATCAACCAACAATAGAGTCTAGATATGTTTTAAGAAATATCACATCGAAATTCTTATAATTCTATGCCATATTGGTTCACATGCTTGCATACAAGAAGAGATTATGTAAGTTTGTTGCTATCCTGATTTCAATCAAGTGAAGTGTGGCTATATTGAGGCTTTCAGCAGGTCAGTGTTGACATAAGTCATTCATACAACATCGGATAATTCTGGTAAAGTTAATTATCAACAAAGACTTCCAACCAGCAGGGCATATTTTAGTAGCAAGCTAACCTGACCATCTGGTGCAGTAAATTCAGTATCAATAGCATCACGAGTAGTTCCACTGATTGGGCTAACAATCGTTCTATCCTCTCCAAGTAATGCATTTAAAATGCTACTTTTACCAACATTTGGACGGCCAACAATAGCAATAGCAGGAACATAATTTTCTTCTTCACTGGGAATTTCTACGCCCTGCATGGGTTAAAGATGCTTTAGCATTAACATGAAAGGATATGCACATAATTATTAATGTTATAACAGGCAAAAGAGGAGTGAAAGTCTGTGCCTTTACCAGTGCAGGTAGATACTTGTAAGTGATGAATGAAGTATTTACTGAAGGATGTTGAGAAGGTAGCTAATGGGTTAAGGAATATAAGTTATCAACAGGAAAAGCAGTGGTGGCTCTGGTAGGGAAGGACTCCATCCTCATATGAGAATTTTTTTCCCATAAGTTGTCATGGTTTCTGATCTATCATGGAAGAAATCTAAATTTTCGTTCTTTTGACCAGTGATCCCTAAAGTAGGGATTTTGTTGTGTGGATCCCATGGGTATTGGTAGACAATGGAGGTGGGGACTTAGTAAAAGGGTCAGAGGATTTGTTGAGGTTTAGACAGTCATGCTAGTTGGTTGGGTACAGTTATAGGCTTCTTGTCTCTAGTCTGAAGGCTGGCTCTTCCAACATCTGAAATCATGGCTTGATCTTCTCTCAGGAACCTTCTGGGTAATCATGGATCACTTTTCTGAAGTTATATGGGCATTAATTTGTACATTTTTGTATACTAACCAACTTGGAGTTTTTTTTTTTCATATACAGGGTGTTCAATAAACACTTCTCTTGCTGCAAATACTCTATTTTGTATACTAACCTATGTTATCAGAAGCAGATAAATTGATTCTGATGTTGCATCAAGTAGTTTCACAATAAGGAATTTGGTTCTAGTAGCCCAAATCATTATTGGGACTATAAGGGATCAATGATACCATAGCATGCCCCCTTGATTAAAACTGTTACAATTGGTGTACCAGATTTAGGAATGGTGAAATCCTGATAACAGTCAGAACAATCATAGAATAAGAATCTTTTGTATGGTGCAAACACACTAGTAATTTGGATGGCCCTTAGGCTGTGTTTTGTTCTTTTTGTGCTTGTTTGTACATCCACTCATGTACACCACCACCACCCTTTTTAGCTATTATTGAATGAATATACATGCTACCTCTTCTCAAAAAAAAAAAAAAAAAGATAAATACATAAATAAATCATACGATCATAATATGTGTTTATGGAATCAAATACCTCAACTTTTTTCAGTTCTGAACAAACAACATCAAGAAGTTCTCCGGTTCCTGTCCCTGATACAGCAGATAACGGAAGTGGAGAAAACCTGGTTCATCAATAAAAAATGTGTGTACTTTTATCAGGACCACACAGATTATGAAAATAGGCAATATGAAGTTGCATTTTTCCAATCTCGGAACCAGATCAATAGATGCCATTTTCAGAGACTAATGAATAGTTAATGCAGCAAAAAGAAGCCCTATATAACAGTTGCAGAAAAAAAAACATGCCAAGATAAAAGGTTATGCATCCACAAATTGTTGTATGCATCAACCATCTATATGGACTATGTCCACATTGGATGCATTCTGCGTGTTGTCCAGTTTTACTACTGCATGTTTGATGTCCATAGGCTCTTTGCTTGACATGTAATTTGGTATTCAAACAATCACAGAGGGTTAGATGCCACTGGGTGTAACCAGATAAATATGATCAACACTAGCATTGTAATATCCACCAAATTGAATCCACAATAATAACTTGAGAATTATTTAGTATTTTCTTGATAAATGATTATTGTAATTAAACTGAGGGCAAATTTCCCTTGGGGAAGAGGCAATTATGTTGGAACAAAAACAAACTTAACATTTACAAATGAACCCTCCTTTTATAAGCTAAAAGAAGAATAAAAAATGATGCTGTCACACACCCTTTGAAACTGATCCATCCTAAAGCCTACAAAATTTTTGAGTCACAGCCCATTGTACAAGTCTTTTCATGACTAATCCAGTATAGCAAATAGTTCAAAAAGCTTCGGGGCAGCAGGCCATGGAGATACTAAAGAAAACTCAAACCTCAAACATTCAGTATGTACAGAAACAATGTTGATGCAGAGTTAAAATGTTGAAGTAGATGAATATTTGTAATAGGCCTCACAAACCATCTTTGGTCCCACAATCCAACTCAAGCCCATAATACCTGCTAGCCCATGGACTTAGAGGAGGTACAAGTTCATGATATCTTCAAGTGAAACGCAAGGATGACAAGCTTATGCCCATTACTGCAAGCCCAATTTGATGGCATGCATGCTAGTTGTCCAAGTCACATGGACCTATATGTAGAATATTCTCTTAAATCAAACCTTACAGATTTGATGTCTCTGCAAATATTTAGATAGCCCTAAAAATTTAGATAGGACATTGCAGGGTCTTTCTAGTTGCAAGTAATTTCTTAACATTTAGGAAAATGAATGTTGGATGGATCTCAAAGACATTTAGTGCATTTTCCATACAAGATGTGTAAAAAGCAGGTTCCTATTTAAGACAACAAATGAATGATTTATTTTCAGTTTATTACTTGTTACTTGTTTGTTTCTGACACTTAACTCTTGAAGATGCCAATTCCTTCAAATCCAGGTGCCAACTCCTAGATTTTCTTGTTGGTTCTGGTTCTAGTATGACTTGTATTTTCTTCCTTCATTTCTATGATATTCCGTTAAACTTCCTCTTTTTTATATATATAAATGAACTCTCTTTTTACTGATAAAAGAAAATTCTTTATTTATTTGGGGTCATAGCCCACGGGGTCAGGGGACTCAGTGATGGCAGATCTACTCCTATAGGCACCGCAAAAGTCATTCTCTATGGGCTACAAGGGTCCTCGTTAAAGGATATATCCAGATTGTTGTTGATAGGATGCATGAGAGATTCAGATGATCTTGGAGGCTCAGTTGTCATATGAAAGATGTATGATCTCTGACTGCCAAAATGAGCCCCTCTCATTTAGATGGGTGTTCAGATTTCCAAGTTCAATATATGCCAATGATAGTCTTGTTGGGAGGATGGGGACAGAAATCAATTGCATCATGACTTCACTAATGCTTATTGAACTGAAAACATGACAAGAGACATGGAAGAAATATCTAACCCCAATGACCAAAATTCAGATGCCTGCATGATTCCTTTGCGTGGAGATTCACATTTGTTCACAGCAAGAATAATACTTTTGTTTGAATAGTTCTTACGGAGCCAGTCTGCTATTTCCATGTCAGCTGCTGTTAGACCTGCCTGTTCAGGATTCATTATATCATCTTTGTAGCATTGAATGAAATTTATTAGACCAATCATGAAATCAAGAACCAAACAAACTAATAAACAGATTTAGAGAGAAAGAGATTATTGTTCTTTACAAACACCAAAGTTTCAGATCATAACATCCAGGAAATGGTTGGCCAAAACTATAAACAACTCTTGCTATAGTCTAACATGAACTCAAATAATTAACTATCCAATGTCCAGGATTTGTTGGCACTTTACATTTGCATGTTTAACTAGGATTACTGAAAACGTTTAGTAGGGGTCATTACTTGGTTTAATGATAAAATCTGTGGCCAACAAGTGTAAGAGTGCAAGTTTATTATGCCTGAGAGCAGCCATTTTTTGCAAAAATACAAGATATTAGGTCATTATCCAGTTAAACCCTCCCAAGATAGTTTGGATCTGCTAACCACAAAACGCTGGCCATCCTGGCTACAAGATACTACAGCTGCACACCAGGAACATCTTCCCATGAATAACACCATAAAGTCCAAGAGATGTTCCCAATGTGCAACTATAGGGTCTTGTGGTCAGCAGATCCGGACTCCTCCCAAGATCCCAGATAGCAGGGACCATAATTGAGTAAAGACTTGAGGATGTGTTAACTATTCTGGATGAAAGATATTGAGAGTTTTGGAAGGAGGAAAGTCCAAAGAAAAATTTTCAGTTAGACATTTTTACATTGCTCCTGAAAGAGAGGCAATTGATGCAATTGACTTGGGTGACATTCAGGGATGGTATATTTCTCTTCTATTAAGGCATTCATTAGGCTGCTTTTTCTTAACAGGTCCACTATTGATCATCTAAATAATAGGAGAATGCAACTTTGTAACAGATGCATCATGTGGAAATCTGCCGAGGACAGAGTGTCATCTTTCTTTATTTCTAGAGTATCTCTTTCCTTAGGGAGCTCTTTTGCTCTCTTTTAGAGAAACCCAAGATGAAATACTAAACTATTTTGAGTCACAAGCTTCTTCATGGGGCCTTCAGAACCTCAAATCTTATGTTATAGGCCTTTTGAGGTAGATGGATTTTCTTCCCCTTCATTGTGCCATTACTTAGAATTCAAGGAGGACAGTACTTGAGATTTGCATATCTTCTGTTTCATTATTTTCATATATTTTCCATGATTTTGGACATTTCTTTTCCACATCCTTTAGAAGTTCCAATGAGGTGATTTATTCACTTTACACAAGTATCATAGATAGGTCTTGTTTATGCAAGACCATTTTATCAAAAGGGAAAGAAACAGAAGTACAGAAAAGCAGCTTGCTATAAATTATCAAGGAAACGATATAATAGTTTGACAATACCTGGCCATCAACAAGAAATATTATAACTGATGCTTCTTCAACAGCTGCAGTAGCCTGTCTTTCAATCATTGAGGGCATCCTAGCAACAGCGGCCTCCCTAGAGGCAAGTGGAATTTCATCCATACCAATGGTTTTTGTAATAGCCAATTCATCCATTACATTAGCCTGTGATTTTGAAACAGTGAGAACACCTCCAGTATCTACTACCATGAATTCATGGTCTCCCCAAAATGATCTGCCATACAAGCGGTCTCTAGTAACACCAGGTTCATCCACTACTATTGCTTTATTACCCTACAAGCATTTCATAGTAACTTTAACTCTCAAACTAATAAAGTTAAAAATAAAAGTTAAATTCCTATTCAACTATTAAAAGGTATACGGATAGACAAAATTAAGAAATAAAATTGATGAAAATAGAAAATACCCCCACAAGACGATTAAATAATGCTGATTTTCCAACATTTGGCCTTCCAACAATGGTGACCCTTGGAAGAAGATGATCAGGGATCTGCAGGTAGAACATAGAAGGTCTGTGAATCATAGGCATCAAAGTTATGCTACTCCCAAATAATAATGGGATTCTTTTTAAGTACCAAAGTGACTACCAAATATTATGCAAATAAGAGATAACCAATTAAATAACATACCATGTAAGGAGTCTAATATCTAAGATAATCATCATTTGATAATTTCTCACTACTTCAACCCATGTCCTTTTTGATCTGCCTGCCCCTAGCTTTTCTATCCAACTTAATTAGCAATAGATCACTCCTTACTGGTTTCATAGATGGTCTTCTCTGGATGGTCCAAAACCATCTAGTCTACTTTCCCTCATTTTATCACCTATTGGAGCTACTCCTAGGTTCCCTCATGAACTCTTAAATTTTCAAGCTCTCAATCCCAAGGTTATTTGGCATTTCAGCATATATATATATATATATGATTATATCATGACCAATCTGATTCAATTGCAACCATCATGTGTCATCTACTGAGAAGATGCTGAGAGAGGAGCAAAATTTAAAAGAAAAAAATTTTCAAACTGGAAGAGTAGCAATCCTCATTTATGCACATCCATGTTTATCTGCTTTTTCTTTTTGGGGTGGGGATGTAACAATATCACACTCATTAACACAATTGTAGTTGCAACCAGGTTCTCTTCAAACCTAGAGTTAGTATAGTTTATTTAACTTGGAAACCCTCCATTTCTCTAGTAACAATACTTCCTGTTGATATCCTATAGCATTGTGTGGAAGGGATTTTAATCTTTTTTGTTTTTTTTTTTTTTAATGAAGGGGCTAACTTGTAATTCCATTAGTATAAAATGGTTACATGCAATTTTTCCACCTTCAACATTCAACTCTTTTCTCCTATCTTCTCCTTTCTCTTTTTCATTAAATCGTCAAAAATCATCAAAGACACTTGCAACTTGGTACCAGAGTTCTCAAGCACTGTCTTACCTTGTTATTCCTAGGACTACCAAACAGTTCACTCAATGTTCATGTATCTAAGATTCTTGATGTGAATAGTTGGTTACAGACCAGGCAGTTAACTTAATTGGTGTGTTTAGAGTTCTCTTTTCTGCAGTATACTCAATTGGTCATCTCATCTAGATCAAGATTTTGGCTTCACTCCCTTTATCACCGAATACTATTGTCTATAGCAATCAAAATAGTAGCAATATGAAACTTACTAACGTGTTATAAAAACATATTTGTTAGAGAAAACCAATGGATGAACATTTTCCAGGAAGGCAGGAAATAAATGCTTACTAACATTTTTACTGGAACTTTTCGGCCTCCTTTTCTTGCCACTTTGCTTTTGACCATTTGTCACATCTTCTAAAAGAATCAGAACATAAACAGGTTAATTTTTTTTTTTTTGGATCAATATAAACAGGTTAAAATTCACGTCTCAAGTTGACAATATAAAAAAAAAAGGACAAAAACTCGTCTCTTGTAATTATTTTCTTTCTTTCCCTTGTTGTAACCAAAAAGATGGACAACAAAAAATAACAAACCAAGCAAGAAGCAACGAAACAGTTACTTGCATTTTTCTTAAAACAATATATAACATTTCATTCGCATGTAACTATGGAAATTCACATGCTTCAATTTATGAGGCACCAAAACACAGAGATATTAAACTTGAGCATGAAACAATTGCATAAACGTGGATATCAATTGGTGACATAAGTAACCATTAGCTCCGTTTGTGTCAGATGCTTTTCTTTTTCCTTAGGCTCAGTTTGGAAGGAGTACAAATACAAATATGTACAGTGCAAATACATACAAAATACAAGGTTTTGCACTCTACAAATTTGTATTTGTATTCCTTCCAAACTGAGCCTTACCAAAATTCGAGGGAAAAGCATTTCCAACTGAAGGTGTACAAAGAATAAATAAATAAATAAAAATAAAAAATAAAAAACCTCAGTATGTCAATGTCAGCCTATACGAAGTAAAGAATAATTTGCTCGGATGGTGTTGATGACGACACAAAGTAAAGCAGAGGAAATATATATAAAGAACTATAAATTTTAGCACGTAAACAAGCGAATTATCTAATGAGATGAAAATACCAAAAATATGAAAAACATAATTTGCTTAGTGCGTCAAAGTTAAAATACCAATTGTTAGCTCACTCGATAGAGAGAATGCATACTCTCTAACAGCATCTTTTGCCTCCTTTTCGAATTCTTCAATATCAAAGGAATCAGTAACAGCATAATCTGTTTCCTCATCAAAAACACCATCAGAGTCTCCCACTTCTTCCTCCTCCTCTTCTTCCCTTTGGGCAAGAAATTCACGTTCACATGACCGGAAAACTCTCTTTGGACGATTCCGGCATAGCTTCAGGTTAGATTTTTCGACGCAGGAGAGATTGGATGAAGAATTAAGATAGAAAAATGGTAATAAATTCGAATTTGAATTTCTGTATGGAAATTGAGGAGAAAAAGAGGTCGTAGAGATTTTTGAGACCCTAGAAGTGGTAGAAGTGAAGGAAAATCTTTCACACAGAGAAGAAAATGTACAGAGCTCGCGGACTGACATGTTGAGCCTTCTTAGCAACGAGAGGATGGTGGTTTTGCAATTTTATCCTCTCCCGGGCTCTCAAAGGCGGGGAATTATGAAGGTGCGCATACCTCCCATAGGGATCCATTTAAAAGCGTGCACCCGAATCCGGATTTGCTACTCGCGCTCCTCAGACCAATCTCACAGCACTTGAAGATCCTTAGACCAATCTCACAGCACTTGCAGATGTACATCTGGAATATCTCCGTACTTGTAAGTCATCATTCACGTGAGATGTTCCCAATGCACGGCTGCAGCGTGCTGTAAGGTTGGTGTGAACACTGTCGACATAAAACTTCACTCCGGTTTAGTTTGAATGATGACTTACAGCATACATAATCAATGTGAATACTATATTAATTTTATCCATATAAAACTTTACAGTAAAATGTCATTAATGCATTTTTATATAAATGTCATTAATGTATTTTTATATTGATGACGTTTTAAAATGGATCCAAACAAAGCCTTAGTAAAGGTTCCATGAAGTGTGATTTTATATTTAATAAGTTGTATTTACCAATTATCATTATGTGCAGTCAATTTTGTTGCATGATGCAGCAGTGATGCACCAGACATGATGGACCTTCTAATTACTTGTGAGCATAATCCATTGCCAATAAAGTGATAACTTGGGCAAAACTTTTCCAGGTTATGTACTTGCTAGAAAGCACAAAGACTAATAAAATTTCTCTTTAATATGTGGGCATCCAGATTGTCACATACCAGCAAATTTAGGTTTCATGATTATGAGCTCCCAAGTTATAATGGTCAAAGTTTATAGCATTTATAAAAGAAAAAAAAAATCAAAAAGCACAGTTTTTTTTAATGGTAAAAGATGAGCTACACAAGCATGGGGGTAGCTCTTCCCCTTAAATATGCATCACAAATAAAAATAAAGTCACAAAACCTAAAGGCTAAACTCTCTACTAGACTCCCGGTTGTTTAGAGCTTTACGAACTAACCAATCAGCTGCTTGATTTGCTTTCCGATATGTATGCTCGAATTTGATATTTAAGTTGAATAAGTCGACAAGATTCCGACATTCCCTGATGATGCATTCCATTCTCCACGGGGGCGAGAATCTACCATTGAGGCAGTCGATTACCATTTGAGTCTCTTTCGATGGTAATTTGCTGGTCCCTGTAGTTGATTGCAATATTAATGGCCTCCGAAGCTGCCCAAGCTTCTGCACGGTTAATTGTCGAAATTCCAATCCTAAGAGCTTTGGTCTCAAGGACTTTGCCTTGATGGTTCATAGCAATACACCCAATGGCACAGTTGCCACTATTTGAGAAAGAAGCATCAAAGTTAATCTTGATGCAATCAGGTTTAGGCCTGAACCACTCAACATGAGTTAAAAGTTTACTGTTAATGTTAACCATACAAGTAGAGATCTCTTTAATTTCATTCCAGTAGACTAAAGCTCTACTAATAATAATCTCAGCATTACTAACTAAACCATTAAAACATTTATTGTTTCTATTCTTGCAGATGAACCAAGAAACACAAGCAAATTTTTCTCTAATGAAATTATCCTTGAAGTTAACAGTAAATATATAGCATGAGCACCCTATACAACAGTATTTTAATACATAGATATAGATTTGGGATTTAATGGGAAGGGAAGATGTTATTGGAGAGAGAGATCAGATGATGAGGTCAAGTAGGTACCATTAGGTACCACATAGTTGAAAGGGAGAAAACATTACTCCGGTTACAAGAAACATCAAATTGACATTTTCTCCAAAAGTGACGACTTACAAAACTCAAGACATCAGATACTGTTTGAAATAATTGACATTTTCTCCAAAAGTGACTCACAAAACTCAAGACATCCAGTGTTGTTTGAAATGGCTTGAAACACTCAACCAAACAAGAAAAAAAATGAGGGAGAGAACTGACACCTACATGGCAGAAACACCTTGGAGAAACGACTCTGCCACCAAACACCATCCAAATTCATCCTAGTTTCAAGAATTTTAACAGAGAAAAGGACGAGAAAACATTCCCATTTTCAATATAACTCTAAAACTAGTACGATTTAAATGATACTTTAACAGTAAAAAAAAAGATATTCCACAAAACTAGATGTCTACATGAGACTTATCAACTTCTATGAGAAATTGACAACTAATTAATAAGAATAGGATATTCCACAAACCCTAGCTCATAATGCAGTTACAAACCAATTAGTCATTCGCCAACAGGCAATTCCCAAAGAACTAGAATGACTTTTGAGTTTTGACCACTTATCTCTCATCTCAGGGCAACCACAAAAACAAGCATTTAAGATCCTTTAGCAGTCAGTTAAGGCCTAGTTGCGACAAAGAATCATTTTTTATTAATAACAATAGAGTAGCCAAAAGTTACAAGCGCCATAAATCATAATAATACCATTAACTGTCTCTGCAAAGAAATCCTCCAATAGAAATTTCTCTATTTAGCAAGACCATTAGTTGTCGAATTAGCAAATCTCATCACTAATCTGAATGAGATAGATGTGGAAGATCTAGTTTCTCTGATATGATGTTTCAGTCTGCAAGGCACCCTTGATATCTCTGTCATCCACCAAATAACCACCTGTTTATCAATCTGTAGGTCCTGTACCACGAAATTCTTGAATTCAATAAGATACATGAGGTTAAACCCTTTAAGTATGATCAAAATCTCAGCTTTTGTACACTCTTGAAAGCCCACTGAAAGAGAGAAGGCTGATAGGATCTTCCCGTGTAGCTCTTATCAGTTCCTACTTCCTACCAAGTCTGCAAGGCACCCTTGATATCTCTGTCTCCACCAAATAACCACCTGTTTATCAATCTGTAGGTCCTGTACCACGAAATTCTTGAATTCAATAAGATACATGAGGTTAAACCCTTTAAGTATGATCAAAATCTCAGCTTTTGTACACTCTTGAAAGCCCACTGAAAGAGAGAAGGCTGATAGGATCTTCCCGTGTAGCTCTTATCAGTTCCTACTTCCTACCAATTCCAAGGAGGCCCAGACTCCAAAGCATTTACCATTATGACACAGCCATTAAATTATCAAAGAGAGGAAAATGGCACCAGAACCTGGAAGTAAAACAAGAACGAAAGAGAGCTCTTCACTGACTTCCATTACCAGGCAATACCTTGCAAGAATTAACCTCTGTGAGAAGAGATCACTAAGGATTATATTTCTCTCTCTGCACTGTAAGTTCAACGGTCAGAAAGTCTAGAAAATTAGAATACCTGCAACCACTTCTCTCTAAGCTTCTGAAACCAGTTTACGTTGAAAATTCCTTGAGATGATTGTTTACTTTTATCAAGGGTAATATCTTCTGAATTCAAAGATTTTCCATTAAGTTCCACTTTATCTGTAATTTCAGAACTCTTTAAAGAATTTTCTGGATTGACCTTAATCTTAACTGGTTTCCCAAGCTTGGATTTATCTTCCATTCTTGCAATTTGAAGAGCCTTTGCACAGACAGGGAAGCCTTGGCTATCCCAACACTCCAAGATTACGCCAGAGCCTATGCAAGTTTTTCCTTGGTAAAAGGCTGCAAACTGCCCAGCAGCCAAGCCTTGATCATCCTCAGATAAATGAACAACAGCAGAAGTTCTGTCACCATCTTCACCAGTTTCCATTATTAAACTACAATCATAAAAGCCAGGACCATGTCGAACCTGAAATTTGTTCATCATCTAAACTATCAATAATCATAATTACATTAGAAGCACACACGATCAGATTTATCTGACGTTAAATCTCATCAAAACAGAATAAATATCATTACCAAGAGTAGAAAACACATTGTATGCATTGAAATAGTTTGCTTGTGGATACCATTACCAAGAACTGGCAAGGTATGGAAAATAAGAAATAAAGTTGGGAATTCCTACCTTGCACTGGAGCTTATTAAACTGATCTGGAGGCAATCCAGCAAGCCATTTCAGGGATCCAACACGGAATCTGCGCCTTCTTTTGTCAAATGAGTAATAATTTCTTGAGACAAATACAACATTATTTTTGACATCCTTTTCGACAACATACCTACATGCAACACACAGCATTTTCATGGGTAAAGCCGTTCATTAGATAATAAAAACTGCAACCACCATGTAGAAAGAATAATCTCAACATACAAGACTGGTAGGAGCATAATTTTTACATTAATTGGATAGGATAAAAGGAGTAAAAGGGAAGAGTTTTGGGGTGATTAAAATTACTGGACTTTGTTAATCAAAACTACAAAGAACAACCACTGCATCCAAAAGGGAAGAAAACATACCAGGGTCCCCCAGGAAGGCGTAGACCTTGGCGTTGACCAATAGTATAAAACCAAAATCCATGGTGTTTCCCAAGAAAATCCCCTGTTTCAGCTTCCAACAAGATGCCTTCCATCTCCCCAATGTGTTTTGCAATGAATTCACTGAACTTTATCTACAATCAATGTGTCATCAACTTCAGCACTAGGGTGAAAGAAATAAAGAATAATCTGACTTAATCTTCTACAAGCTATTAATTTCTGGAACTCTATTCAGCCTTCTGTATGTAATTTATTAAGAGAATTTCTGTCCATATATGTTCAACTTAGCCCTTAAAGGTATTCACTTGGGATAAGGATTTAAATCTGTTTCATCACTGCCATCTAGAACTCCTTCAAAGATCTCTCTAAGAACCCTTGTTAGATCAGTTAGTAGGTGCATATGCTTGAGATACAGCCTTAAGGTTCATGATAATAAAATCTTATAACCAGTAACAAGATTGAGGAAGAACATATTGCTTAAATGAAAGTAAGGAACCATACAATGAAACAAGAATAATAAAGAAGCTACCATAAAACATTTAGGCTATGCCAAAAGCCTCCTTGTATACCTTAAGGCCATTACCCAATGTTGGTCCCAGCTATCTGGGGTCTTGGGAGGCTGGACTGGATACAGTCCTAACCATTGGCATTTTTTTGCACAAAGTGGCCACTCCCAGACTCGAACTCGCATTCTCACACTTGACAGCCCGAGATTTTACCATTACACCAAGTAATGACCCCTCCTCATACACCTTAAAGAAACAGTAAATTTCTAATTAGGCAGGGCTGGAAATGTGCTTCCTGGATGATGTGAAGGGTTTTATAGGGGCTTGGTTCTTAGGAGGCTTAAGCACAGCTGGAAAGGTAACATGGAGCATTCTTCCCTCTGCAGTTTTCTGGGCAGTATGGTGTGAAAGAAACACTAGAGTTTTCAAAGGGAGGCAGACTTCAAAAGAAGAGGTTCTCAACAGGATTTTGGGGATGATGCATTCTTGGTTGGCAAATCACCTATTAATCAAAAGCAGACACACCTGTTCTTTTTTTTTATCTTGATTTCCTTCTTATATGTTTTTGTTTTGGGGGGTTGGTTATATTGGGTATACTGTTTTCTGCTGTACAGTTTCTCATTGTACAGGGGCCCTATTGTATTTTAGCCTTTTGATTTCAATAAAATACTTTACCTTACAGTTCTTAAAAAAAATAGGCAGAAGAATCAGCAAGGTTATTAGTTGATATCCTAGTCCAGCAAAATGAGATTACCCCCTTATATATGCCTATGATCTAACCTCTTTAATACAATGACAGTAACTCAAAATGAATATATCTTACTGAACTTGCAGAAGCATTAGTCACAGTTTATTAAAATGACACGGACCACTATAAAATTGGCAAATGATTGTAATTGCTAAAATACACTATCAAGAAGCCATCATCCCTAAACAGTTAACATAGTCCAGGATCTAACAAAGACAACCCACTAAGATGATCTCCAAAGCCAAAAAGCATCCTGAAGGTAAAGCATTTTCTGCAAATCACTGATTTAGTACCAGAGCATATAAAAGCAACTGGACCACATGGATTCATGATAAAACCAGTCTACTACTAGAGATTATAGAATTAGTTTAGTTGATAACTTGATGACCATTGATTGAACTAAACTTTCCTATTTAAATAAATTGATCAAATTTTGTAAAACATTCAATTCTCCTCTATGCAGTTTTGCTACCAAGGAGGGAAATTACTAGGTGTAAATACTTAATGGACAACCAAACATTCTTCAAACAAATAAATGTATTCCAAAATACAATTGTCACAATTACCTTTCCAAGGAAGCAGATTCCTTGAGAATCTTTCCTATCTCTGTTAGGAAGTTCCAATTTTGCAGCAAGCTTACGGACCTCATTCTGCAGATAATTTCACAACAAAAAGAGATTCAAGATCATGGACATTTAGCATTCAAGTTATCTAAGAAAAGCATAAAGCCCAAAAGAACAGCTCAGTTCTTGGGTTAGCTGCCACTGAAACAGCTAAAGCTATTAAAACAAAGTAAGGTAGCAAAGACAAAAACTCGGAATACACAGGATTTTATCCTCATATAACCTTTGAGATACATCCAAGAGGGAAAAGAAGTCGTTTAAGCTGGGCCTGCGAAAGATGCGAAAGAAAGTATGTCTGATCCTTGACCTGAAACATCAAACTGCATATATCAACAAACAATGCTCAAAAGTATAATTCTCACATTCAGTACCTAGGATCACTTCAGAGATGTTCAGAAGAGCACATAAGTACTTCAGCAGTATAGGTAATTAGGATTTTAGAGAAAGAGGATGGATGAAAACATGGAATAATTGCTTCCCAGATTATTCACATGAATGACAATCCGACCAATAAGCTTTCACTGTAATTACCTGTCAAAGATTCTACGAACAATATGCAAATGCAGAAAGATCATTGAGCAACATGGAATAAAAATGGGAAAGAACAGATAGCATGAATTTGTCTTTCTTACATTTTCTAATCAATTTTTAACCATTTGTATTTCTAACATGGATACCTTATCCTCTGATAATTCTAGAATAGAAGGGCCATCCTTCTGATCTGTACATGGGTGAATGACATTTGCATAATGTCCAGACGCAACATAGTCGAATTCCATATTACTGATTGCATCCAAAAAGGCTCCTGAAAATTGGGTAAAGGACCATGTTATCCAGACCCGGCAAGGACACAACTGGACATGATTTACATGATTTACACTAAAAATTGAAGTATCTGACATAATATGGCACCCTCGTAAGGTATCCAGGTATCATGGTGTAAACGATATAATTATACCAAAGATGTAAGAATTCATATCCAGCTAACTTGAGTGAGTAACATACCAAACTTGATTCTTGTATTACAGAGGACATCCGGGTTAGGAGTGCGACCATATCGGTACTCCTGAATAATGTAAGATACCTGAGACATCAGATCAATTTACATTAGATGAGAAGAAAGGCAATATAGAAGAACAGAAATCAACCAGGTGGAACTAGATTGAAGTTAAAAATCTTTCAGCAGCACACAATAAATAACATATTGATGAAACCAGATGTTGATTGATAATTACCCACAGACCCATAATAATTTAATGTTTGTTAAATGATATCTATACATCATTAACAAGGAGAATTTTATTCAAAGAAGAGAAAAGGACAAATTACAACCAACAGCCCATTAGACTAGCTAACATTATGCAGGATATACAAAAGGAAAACATATGTGAACTTGGAAAACGAATACCAAGAAACCAATGGCAAAGGAAAGTATGCATACCACATTGTCCCAATACTCATCAGTCAAGTGTACAACTTCCAATGGTACTTCAACCTGTAAAATAATGTAAATGATCTCAGAACCTATACTAGAAAAAAGCAATATAATATGATTCTTTTAAACATGAGATTTTTCCCATTGAATTTGTTGTATAATTGTCTTTATATTCTAACAGTGCAATGATACACACTTAAGGAGATTTGGGGTGGCAATTATGTAAATATCGTTTGGGGTTGAATTAGGGTGCAATGTACATGAATTAAAGAAAAATGCAACCATAAGCTGTCTGTACAAGGTAATTTGGGTATTTTGTACCACCTCATTGGAAGTTCAACTAGGGTTTCTGAAAAGAAATTCAATTCCTTAAGAACTAGCAGGAGAAAGCTAGGGTTGTAATACCAGGTAGATTGTAGCAATTTCCAAGGGGTTTAAGCATGGACGTACAATACCATTACCAAACAACATTAAATCATTGATTCTCCTCTATGTGCTCTGTTTTTCCTGTTTCTCTCTAGGTTTCATTTTACAGAATTCACTCAAATATTAATTTTAGTCTATGATGCAAGTCATAAAAATAAATAAATGCATAAGCAAATGGACTTGGATCAAGCTAACTATTTCAATTAGGTATACATCAGACGAGCTAAACCAAAATACATGGAATGACAGAGTCAAATCCAAAGGAATTGTTCAGTATGAAGTATGAACCATTTGAGATTTTCTTTACTTTCATCCAAGGACAGAAACAAAGGTGGTCTTTAATGGCCATTCCCACTTGGCTTTCAATCCTTCACTGATATTCTAAAACACGGAAACAAGAGAAGAACTCCACCTGATCACAAACTGCTTTTACATATTCCAAATCTTCCTCCCACGGGCATGCTGACCAGAAGTTTTCAAAGTCTTCCTACAAAGAACCAATTAGCACAACTAATTACGTGTTTTTTTCTGGAGTATTAATACTAACAGAATACAACATGAGGACACAATTAAATCTTTTCTGGGGAAGAAATATGTGAAATCATTAATAATTTTTGCATTTATTCCTATCTGTTCAAGCTGGATTAAAACATATCACTTCATGATTGTGGTGCACTAGGGCAACCAATGTAGCTAAATACTCGAGTCCTAATATTTTTTGTTTGCTTTGGGTAAGTGCATTCTTCACCCCAATAAAAAACCTTGAAGGATTCTACCCCACTTCAATGAACTTTGCATGATATTCTTGGGATGCCTAGCGATATTAGGACATGTATACCTTACCAATTTTAATAAAATAATAGATGAAAATGTAAACTTAAAAAAAAAAGGCAGATTCAGTAGCAACGCAAGAATGATAAATATCTTTCTTGTGTCCAGTATAAAACCTTCAGTTTTTGCATTACACAATTAAATTATTTTATTTTCACATAAAATGTTCCACGGGTTATTTCATAACTTAGACCCAAATTACAAGCCATTACTACATTAAAATCAGAGAACCTACCACTTGCATCCCCAAGGGATACATTACAAAGCAAATTCAAAGTTGAGACATTTCTACTGAATTTGAGTATAGAAATCCACATAAGAACAAAAGAAGTACTTGAAACCAGATTTTCAGGTAGAACGCAGTGCAGGAATGTCCGGCGGCATGGAGAAGCCGAAGAGCAACGCTACTGTCAACACCTCCACTAAGAAGAACTGCGACTTTGAGCCTCTTTCCGGGCATCGAGCAAGAAAGGTAAGGCTCAAGAACGGTATTAGACTTTAAACCAAGGGATAATTTGTGCTCCGCAGCAGACACAGAGAGACATCTCGTCACGTTTCTGGGGTTAGAGAATCGAGAGCGAGCGGTCTTAAGAGAGAATAGTGAAAGGGAATATTTGATGTTTGGGTTCTGCAGAGAGAGAAGGTTGAGAAGAGGGAGAGCTGCCATTGCCCTCTGCATTCGCTCATGAACAGACAGAACTCTTTCAACTGTAGTCTGTAGTAGTATCCTTTTTCAGGGCTGGAAACTGGAAAGAACTATGCTCTGGATAGACGATGAGCCATAGAAGATAGAACTTGGCTTCGTGTATCTGCTTTGGACTGGGTCTAGTGGACCAAAACTCATCCCATATAAGAAGGTCAACCCGGCCCAAGGTCTAAGCAAGTCCAAATTGGGTGGGGCTTAAACTCGATTTTGACTGGGTTTAAATAAGTCCGACTGTGATACTGGAAGGTGGAAAGGTACGATACCCTAAAAAACTGATAACTAATCAACAGTAGTTATCAGTGGGGTGAAGATGTATTATACACACAAAAATTTCAAACATATTTAAATTTTGAATTTATCTCCTTTAGGGTGAAGCAAGGTTCGATATGTCCGATATGCCGGTAAGGGCGTATTAGGCAGTATCAGTACCTTTTTTTTTTTTTTTTTTTCAAAATCAGTTCAGGGAGCCGGTTTAAGGTTCCTCCACCCCCTGAACCAGTCAGAATCTCGATATACTCTCTGTAGGGGCGTTTTAAACTTTGGGGTGAAGATGCCCTTCAAATAATTCAATTGATAAATACATAATTAGGTTGAACTTCAGCTTGAAAAAAAAAAAAAAACCTGCCCTATGAGTTTATCTTATATTGCTGGTCCCAAGCCTAAATAGAATAGGATTAGATTAGGTTGACAGCTAGTACTAAAACTTTTGTCAAATTTATAAAATTATAGATTTCAATTTGATTTTTGTGCTCATATTAAGGCATTTTTCAAAATGTATATAAAAGAACCTGGGAATAGCTGAATAGGTGATAAATTGAGAAAAAATAGACTGAGGCAATTTGGCCATATACATAGAACACCATCTACAACACCCGTTAGAAAAACTAATATATTACAAATTAAAGGGGTTAGAAGAGCGAGGGTATAACGAACATACCCTTTTCTCCAAAGAGCCACGTATAACTAATCTGTGCTATGGCCATTCCTTTGTAACTCTAAGGATCGAGGTATAACGAATAATCTGACTAATAGACCCACTTGTAAAGGATATTTTTCCGAATATGTATACAATGGAGGTTGCATGCATGGAATCACTTGCCAAGCAGAGGCTCCAAGTGTGAACTCAATTCCTTTAAGAAAAGTTCTTAAAAGGAATTTTCACAAAATTCCTTCAATTTTTGGTTTCAAACCAAATATAGCCTAAGTGGCAAGGCATAGATGAAGGGACAGGAAAATCTGAAATAAATTCACTTTAAAACCAATGTCTCATTCATTTTTTTGGGGAGTTATTTATCCAGGTAAATATTTTCAAGGAAACACTTGTTGGGTAAATGCATTTATTCATGTTCTTTTATTTCTCAGGTAAATAAGACAATGATCGTTTTATATATCCGTAAAAAGCCATTATTGAAAGGGGTAATTTTGTCTAATCCAATCCAAGTGTTAACATTTTTCCTTGAAGTGGGAAAATAACTTACCCATATGAGAGATGGGTATCACTTCTGAAAAAAAAAATATGGATTTCTTGGTCAAAGAGAACCAAAATAGGGAGGTAAATTCTTCATTTCTTTTACTTCCTTTCCTTTCCTGTCCTAAGTAGAGCAAAACAATGGAAAGTGAGAGGAAGCAACATTGGGCACCATTCTCATTTTCTCTAAAAGAAAATCTTTCTTTTATTTATTTCTTCTTTTTCTTCTATAATTTCATTTCTTTTTTCTTTCCTTGTTTTCTTAGCAACCAAACAAGATGGGGTTATTCACTTGAAAGGGATTCTTTCATTGTAATCTACTTATTACCTATAGCCCACCTTGTATTGTCATGTCTCCATCAAAGTCACCAGTTAAAAGTTCCCCACCCCCTCTACCCCATAATGTGAAGGGCCCCAATTTAACAGCCCAAAAGTGAAAAGGAAAGAGAAAGAGAAACCCTCGTATATATGCATGTGAGGAAGCAGACACGTTTTTGGCATAATAATATAGGGTAGATGTACTTATGATAAGAATATGACAGAGAAAGCCAATAGGGTTTGTTTGGGGCCAAAAGACCAGTATGAAAATTTGGGTCCTTAATAATTTGCCATGTGTCACATTTTGTGAGGACTAGAACACAACATTGGATGTGTCCCCACTTAAAATACTAGAGGGAAATTACAATGTGTATAACTTGCCCTCACTTTTTTAGATACCTCCAAGGAACCCCTGTCAGATATATTCTCAAATACCATTGAATGGAAAGTAGAAAAATGCAAAACTACAACTTTACCCATCACATATCATGTACTGTTTAGACATGTGCATATATTAATATACCCAAAATATCCTTAAATAATGGGTGTTCTACCACTGAGCAAAATGCCAAGACCCACAAAGGAGGGACCAGTTGAAGTGACAAATTGTCAAGCATGAGAACATATCAATGTTAGGTTTTGATGCATTATATAGATGGTCATGATCAACATTTAGATCTTTGTAACAATTAGACAACTGAGTTTAATATTTCGATTTGTGCGTACCATAGTGAAATTCATGTGCATCATTGCTTCTTTGTTCTTAGAATATATGAGTGTTATCCAATGTTTTCAAAATCGGACTGTAAAAATTGAGAATCAGTCATTTGACTGGTTCCATTTTACCTCATAATTGTTTTTTGGCAAAAAGCCATTGATTTGGTCAGTAAATCATTAATTCAGGTGGTCGAATTGTTTGAATCGGTTAATGATTTTGTCGTTATTTATTTTTTATTAAAACAGGCCATCTATTTGATTTGAACGGTCGGATCATTCAACCCGAAAACCGGACCCCTGAACAGTTCATTGTCCGATTCAATTTTAAAAACCTTGGTCTTATCAGAATAAATTGATCAATACACATAGATCAAAATGTACTAGCTGTAGAACACTCTTTGAGGGTAGGAGGGGGAAAGATAATGGTTAGCATGTGCTAGGGTTATCTTTGTCACATTAAAAATAGATGAGAGACATCAAATAGGCTAGGCATTTATGTCATTTGAAAATTACCTTTTATGACACCATAAGAAAACTTGACACAAGGAATATATGATTTACAAAACCTTCATATAGGGGGTAATTTTGAAAGTACCTAAAAGGTAATAGAAGTTTTAGAAATTACCGATAAATGGTTAGATAATTTTCTAATATTGACTGTAATTATGTGTTCATGTGTTTTTAATGCATTCATCTATCACCATTCACCAGTAAGTAGAAGGGATGTATTACAAGTTGAAGGGGTTGAAAGGGTTAGACGTAGACCAAAAAGAACATGGATAGAAGTAGTAAGAAATGGTTTAGGCGCTCATGATTTAACAATTCATATGACATTAGACATAACAGAATGCCAAAACAGGATTTATTTAGCCGACCCCATATAATTGGTATAAAGCTTGGATGATGATGACGATTTGTCCTTCGGAATAGTTATCTTAGAATTAGGGGAGAAAATGCTAAAAAGATATATGTATCTAAATTTCTAAATTGGGAGTATCCAACTAGTTTATTGAAGACACAGAAATGGCAATGGGCAGAGACCAAACTCTCCATTCTTGACCCTGATTTTTAAGTAACTCTGTATACCTAACCCGATTACCATTAGGGAGAAAAATCATCCTGTATCCCTGATTCCTGATGAAGATGGGTTCTCCATCAGGGACCCAAATCCTTGAATTCTTTTTCTATTTAGAAGGTTGCTTTGAGAAAAAAGATTTGCTTAAAAGAGAGAAAAAATGTTAATCTAAATTGGTTTAGCACCAAACATCATTAATCACCAAGATAACATATAAATTGAAAATTATTCAATATATATACTGGCATTATTGCAATTACACATAATTACTTTCAAAATTTAAAATGTAAAAAATATTTTAAAAATATTGCATTTGGGGTGGGATTGGATTAGAGATTTGACTCTCATCCCCGTCTCCTCCCCCACCGGAGCAGTCTCCATCCCCAACCTCAACCCCATCAGCTCAGGGAGGCCGGGTACCTGGTGGGGACCGGGAAAATTGTCATCAATATTGAAGACCAAGGTAGTGGATTTGGTAAAGAATGAAGTATCTATAAATGTGTATTGCTGGGTGAACCATCGCATCATGCAGGGAAAGTCCTGTTGACAGCCCAAGCTGTTGGCTGGCCAAAGTTTCTGGGGTTCCCCTAACTTCTAGAGCAGATAAGGACTCATTATTGGATTGCCCTACCTTATTGTATAAACCATAATTAGCATGATTAGGTATCTTCCTGGGTCGAATGATTCGATTGTTCGGATTGAACAAATGACCCACTATGATAATAAAATAAAAAACGTCAAAAACCGTTGTTCAGGTCATCTGTTCGACCGCTTGGATTAGTAATTTGTTGATCAAATCAACGGTTTTTGGCCAAAAAACAAAACACTTTTAAGATAAAATGGACCGATTTTTGATTTTTTTGGTCTGATCATCCAGTTTAGTCCGGTTTTGAAAACACTGATATAAATAGATCTCTTCTAGTGATCTATTGAATAAAAACCAAGAGGATAAACAATTAGGTGGTGGATTATTGCTTACAATTAGTGTATTCTTTACCACCACTTAACAGTGGCCAATCTTAATTTGTACCAGCTTGCAAACCACCAACCAATCTGTAGTTACCTATAATTTTAGGGAGAAAAAGATTTTGCTGAAACCAAGCTCCAATTCAAGATTGGTAATTATAAGGGGAGCCTGAACCACTGGAGATTATGAGCATTCCTCAAAACAACCAAGTAATTCTGAATCTTAATTTTCATTACAAATAATGTAATTAAGACTCTGTTTGGAAAGAGTATAAATACAAATATGTAGAGTGTAAAACCTTCTATTTTCTATATTGTATGTATTTATACTGTACATATTTGTATTTGTACTCCTTTCAAAGAAGTACAAATGTAAATATTTAGAATGTATATACATACAAAATACAAGATTTTTGTACTGTGCATATTTGTATTTGCACTCTTTCCAAACTGAGGTTATAACACATCTATTATATAGGCCATACACCCATTAATCTGGCCAAACATGGTTCTAAGCTTGTATTGCTAAGCCATAAGCCAAGGGGCTGTTCTGTTCATATGGATGTGCTTTCCTTAACAATGTCATATAGCTTTATTGAAATGGGCTAACAATTCTATGATTTTAAACTGGTAATTGCTATTTCTTTGCTTGAGCTTTAATTTACATTAGTTGCTTTAGCTTGGGGATGTTTTGAATTCTAAAACTTGTGTATTTTATGAAATTTGGTTATTTATTTATCGCATAAAAGTGAACTGATCTCTTGGGAATAAATGAAATCTAAACAATTCATCCATGATTCGCTGCCAACTATGGATTAAAAGGAAAATTATAGAAACCCATTGTTGGATGAACATACTGTATCAATGCCTTTGCAACCCAACACTAGAGAAAAAAAATAGCTTTATTAATGTATTATGAAAATTTGGAATTAAATGATTGATATTTTTTTAGGCCAAAAGGTTAAATGATTAATTGAAGCAATATATATGTTGGATGGTTGTCATTAGGGTTATTAACACAAAAGAGTGGAAACTCTTAGTCCTAGGTTATCTTTCAATGATTTATTTTTTTGAACTGCAAGCAATGACTAATTTGGGCTGCATTTGTTTCTCCATAAAATGGGAAATCTTTTGGACTGAACTGTTTTATGGATTATTTCTGTCCAAATTTGTCTCGAGATCAATGATAAAAAACAAAGTTTTCATAATAAAAGATATGAATATATGGCTCAGTTTAGAAAGAGTACAAATACAAATATCTAGAGTGCAAAATCTTGTATTTTGTATTATTTTTTATCTACTTGTATTGTATATATTTGTATTTGTACTCCTTCCAAATGGAGTCTATAGAACAAATATTTCGATATAAATAAAAATTTGCTATAGAGATAAGAGTTCAACTATGATGCATTCGTTAATATTAGCTCTACATTAAATTCAGGCGTCAACCCATCACTTGAAGTTTACTTTAATAAGGTATACTCACCATTACATTTAATCAATCACACTTTTATATATATATATATATATATATATATATATATATATATACTTGATGCATAGATTTTGCTTTGAAACAAATCCCACCCTTAAGAGATCAATCCTCAAGATGCCAATTATGTAATATTGTACCCCAACAGGGCCCGTTTGTTATGCTAAAAGTCAATTTGAAGAAAACTAGAAAAGTACTTCCGTTACAAGATCATCTTGTTAAAGATCTCGTAGCATGGCAAAATTATCATTGAAACCGCTTGTATCAAACAATGGAATCATTCATTGAATAAACCAGCCTAAACTCTGTAAAACGTTTGGTGAGAAAAATCCAAAAGGCTTGTCACACTCTGGATCAAATTACTCATTTTGAGCAGTTTTGCAAAGAGTACTTGGTATAAACAAGATTTATTTATTTATTCTTTTTTTTTTTGCAAAGAGCTCTCAACCGTCTGATATGATAAGGCTGTGGGTTCCATTAACAAAAAAAATCATAAAGTGGGTCCTATGTTAAATCGTGGCCCACTTGGGTACTCAACACACCCTTTGGCTTTAACAACTAAAAAGCCCTACAAACTCAACCTTGATCTTTCCCCACAGCTGCAGACACCAAGGCAATCACCAGTGATCACCCAAGAGATGAAACCATTTCAATTTTCCAATGCTTGGCAATTCAGTTGAAGACCCATATCTTATATCAATGAGACCATTTCACTATTAATGTCAACACCAAACCCACCACTCCATTAGTACAGTGGCCTAGCTAAGCCATCAATCACTAGGCCCACATTATCCACAGAGATAGATGGTGTCATCCCTATGCAATAATTTAAGCCCAAATTATCAAATTAAACAGTGAACAGAAACTTCACTTTAACAAGCATGGCTTTATTACCCCATTTGAATATACACTTGGATCTGTTTGAAATAAACATAGTTACTCACTCAACCTGGAAATTTATAGGAAAGGTAAGGGGATGATGGGGGGAGATATGGATAATTTACGCCCAAAATATCAAATTAAGGAATGAACAGAAGCTCCACTGTAACAAGCATGGCTTTATTACCCCATTTAATTGTACAATTGGATCTCTTTGAACAAAAAAAGAGTTAAACAACCTGGAAATTTAAGCCCAAATGATCAAATCAAGGAATCAACAGAAACTGTTGGAAACATAGCTAGAGAGAAGGGTTGAAGCTTTGAAGTCTGAAGCGTATGTAAAGAAAAGAAACTTCACTGTAAAGCATGGCTTTATTACCCCATTTAAATGTACACTTGGATCTGTTTGAAAAGCAAAGTTACACAACCTGGAAATTTAGTAAAGAAAGGACAAAAGGATTTGGGGAGGGGGGGGGGGGATGGTGTCGTTTCTGTGCAATTATTCAAGAGCCCAAATTATTGAATTATTGCAACAAGCATGGCTTTATTACCTCATTTAAATCTGCACAGTACACTTGGATCTGTTTGAAAGACACAACTACACAACCTAGAAATGTAGTTAGGAAATGGACAAGGCAGAGGTGAGTGGTCGATCTGATGCGACCCTTGGCCTTAGTTGAGCAGTGTGTCCTTTTTACACGAGATGAAACTTGAGAGCTTCATTTACATCAGCGCAGGACTGCAGGTGCAGGGCATCCATGTGCCGAGTCAAACAGTTCACTAATGGGTACACAGAGCATGTGGCATCTCAATACACATGACAAAGCCAATGTCTGAGTGTCAACTCAATTAACATTTTGAAGATAAAAAGTACAAGTAAATTAGGGTAGAAAGAAAGAAAGAAAATAAATTGTTTGCTTCAATGGTTTTCTTTTATGTTTGGTTTGAAATAAAATTAGAGAAACAGAAAGTTGAGGGAAGGTTTTAAAGAATTTTCTCCTATTTTCTATCCAACCAAATACAGCCTTACTGAGTTCATCCATCCAGGAAAAGAAAACAGGGGAACTCAAAATTAAATTCAGATTCCAGAAGGGAAGATCCTGAAAAGCGAGCCATTAACTGAAAGAGGGGATGGGGGTGCATTTTAGAAGCATCCATGGAGTAATCTAATAAATCAATAAATCACAGTATTCAAACAACATAAACAAAGATTGAGATCTATCTTCAAATCCCAAAAGAGATCCATATTCAAATCAAAATTGAGAAAAAAAAATTGCAAACAGAAATAAGCCACCCCTCTAAAAATTGAAGAAGGGAATCCCCTGAATTTAATCAAACAACAAATGATTGAGAGAACAAAAAAAGTACCTTTTTCTGGTATTTCGTGAACCCATCACAAAGATCCTTAAAAGAGAGAAAAAGAAAAGAAAGTTGAACAAGCAACAATCAATCCCACAAACCCCTCTGAAAGGAAAGAGAAGAAAACACAACTCTGGATGTCAAATCTCTGTGTTATTCCCTGAGAACAATACATCTATTTACATCAACCGTGTATACATACATCTCAATTTTCACAGTTACAGTTTTTCCATCCATTCGACAATCTCCACCCAGAAAAAGAAAAGTGAAGAGAAATCCCCATAATGAAAAAAGAAAAGAAGAGAAGAAAAACAAAATTACTACTTCATCAGAGAAAAGTAAACTTAAAGATCCGAACCCATTAATCTACCTCCTGACGCGAAGAAAAGAAGCCAAGATCCTGGAACAGGCGTGCCTTATCCGTGGATACACTCTCACCGTATAAACTGTTGTCTCCCTTAGAAGAGCCTCTATTGTCTCTACAAACAGATTCAAGCTCCGCAGCGGCGGAATGTACAGTGTTAAAGGCACCGCCGAGAAGGCCACGGCGAAGAACAACTGCAACATCTCACTGACACAGAACGACGGGGCTTACCAAACCAGAGAGAGAGAGAGAGAGAGGAGTTTGAGAAAAACAGAGGACGACTTCGTTCAGTTTTCACCTCCGTTTTTTATTTTTTTTTTTCAATTATAAAACTATGCCCTTTCGTGCCGTACCGTTTCCCTTGGTATATATTTGGCCATCGGCTGACCGTATCCTGTGTATTGGAATTATAAGTATCTTTATTCGTATGCTATACGTATAGAAATACACGATCGAACCTTTTGTTTAGGTAAAATATCAAAACCCCCTCATATTTCTTACGATCATACAAAACCTTCGGTGAAGTTTTACTTTAACAAAAAATCTCCCCTGTTTTTGAAAAAAAAAAACCATGGTTTTTGAACCGCCATTCATCCGGATGGTCAAACTGTCTAGTTTGGGAATCGTTTAGGCAATCGATTCCGTTTTATCTCAAATTCGGATTTTGGCAAAAAATCATTGAATCGATCAATGAATTATTGACCCGGATGGTTAAATCGTCGACCCGTTCAACAGTTTTGACTGCTTATAAATTTTAATTATTTTTTAATTTATTTTGTTAGAACAAGCTATTCATTCAGACCGGACAATTAAACCATCAACCCAAAAATCGGTGGCCAAAATGATTCTAGTTCCGAATCGTTTTTTAAAACATTAAAAACCTATAATTACCTCCCTTTTACTATTATCGTAGCAACAGAACTTGGAATTTACAAAATTGTTCTTACCATTTGTTAAGGGCATCTTCTAATATAATTCAAAATGTCAAATTTACCCTTTTAGACTTTATATAAAATTACATTACACTTTTTAATTTGACCCAAGGAATTTGCTTTTGTTTAGTTAAAAATTAAGTTTTTTCAAGGGTATTTTAGTAAATATCTATCTATTGGTAGACACAAGAGTAGAATGGATGCTTTAAAAAATTAATGCATTATGCCAACGTTTTCCATTTGAGATAATAATGGAAGGGAGGTTAGGTTTTTTCAAAAATATAGTGGAGCAATGTTTTAAAAACCAACCCAGAATTGGGACCGTTCTGACCATCAGTTTTTGTGTTGGTAGTTTGACCGCCTGGTTTGAACAAATAACCTATTTTAATTAAAAATTTTAAAACTAACTAAAATAAAATGGCCAAAATCATTGAATGGATCAATGATTTAACTGCTTGAATCTCTGACCAACTCAATAGTTTTTGGCAAAGGACCAAATTGAGAGTAAGACAACCGATTGCTTAAATGGTCCAACCGTCCAAATCAACAATGATTCGAAAACACCGTAGAAGAGGTTTTTTTTAATGAAACTTTTAAGGGATGTTTTGTGATTGTCAAAACCTCAGGGAGAGTTTTTATATTTTTGTTTTAGTACGCAAATACGATTGACTGAACAAGATAGATGGGTCTAGTTTTTTATTCAACGAATACAAAATTTTGGACGTGGACATGGTCCATGTGGATCACGATGCACCTCACAATGAAGCGAAGAGGGCCGAGCTACTCCCATCTTGTGTAATTCCTCTTATTTCTACCAAAAAAAGAAGAGGGCTTATAGGGTCTGTAGGCCCAGTACCTGGTATATATGGGTCCTATCAAAAACATGGCCATGGGTCCGGTGGAAGCTAGACGGTTGTATTTTTTCTATACAGGGTGAGTTTTAATGTGGCACCCGGTTGGGCCAAATAGAAGAGTTTACATCGTAGGCTACAGCACATCCCAACCGTGCATTGAAAACATCTCCCAGTGACAAGTAGAGAAGATGTTTTCAATGCACGTTGAAGGCGAAATGGAGCGGTTCTTGTCGGATAATATCCGATCCATTTGCATCGTACGAGCTTGGATCAGATTCCGTGTTGAACTTGGACACACCGAATATTGTTCTGGTATGAATCCACTTATTGGGAGGGAAGAAATGTGAACAATAGAATATTGAATTCTTACAATATAAAAATACGGTTTGGGGAATGGGTCCGATCCACTTGATCATTGAATAGCACGGGGGATGCCTTGAGATGAATCTGGACCGGATTTGGATCTGGATACAAATTACCCAAGTAAATGTTAATTCAGGTTTGGATAGGAAAGAATCTCGTCGTTTCTGGGACATTCTTTAGCTTTTCTTTCCACGGTTCCGCCTTGAATGACCGATCCAAAGGGGGTGCCTTTTTTGACGTCAGATTGGCATCTAATTAAGAGCATACCCCACCTTGTGTTGGCATTAATGGTTGAAACTGGAAGCTAGTAGATCTAGTGGTGAGAAACAGAGGAACCCCATTAATGGATCTGGACCCGTCTGAGATATGGAGTTGTTTAGACGGTGATTTGATTGGTTACATGGTTGGTGGTAAATGGATTACTGAGGGCGTCGTTTAAGAGCTTTACGTTGTTATCCAAAAATGATTTGTTCTTTTCTTTCTCTTTTTTATTTCTTTCACCCACGGCCACACGAATGTTGACGAGATTCACTTCACGGCATTTGTTTTTACGTCTACGGTCGATTGATTGATAGCTGCTTATGGTCTGTAGATGAAGATTCTTTAGCCAGCTAAAAGCACTTTTTCTTCCCTTTTAACTTTTGCTTCAAACTCAAGTACTCAACAATCGAAATAAGATGGTAGAAGAGCACAGAATATATCTAAGAAAAGAAAAAAAAAGAAAGTAATCATATTTCAAATACTGTCAACAGGTCGGGTCTGGGTCGGAAGAAGGTAGAGCTGGTTCTAAACCAACAATAAATGTCAAGATCTTGGAATTTTAGATAAAAAACCGAATCAATCGGTCTCATGTCCCTTGGATCCCCGATTATGATAAAGCTGTTGAAAATATTATACATTTAAATCCTAGAACCAATTTCTCAAAAAAAAAAGAAAAATCATAAAACCAAAAGTGATACAATTGATTTGGTCCTATTGGAAATAGGGATGTGCTCCTCAAAGAGCGCTTCACACCGACCTCAGAGCCACATTCCACCCTTGGTAACATTTCCCCGTGAATAATAAATACAAATACAGGAGATGTTCTCGATGTGTGACTAATACATATTGTTAGGTTGATGTGAGGCATACTATATGAGGAGCAGATATGGACTCGTCCTATTGAGTCCATCAGGTCAGACCTGACCTATTGACAACCCTATTTCAACTCGTAATGTTGAGATGTAAATCAACACCCCCGATCAATGGGTCTTCAAGATTTATGATCTACTTGAGAATTAAGATTATAAGATATCGTCTATTTCCAGATCAGATGGCCTAGATCTTATCTTGCATTGGAAATTGAGGGGCCACTTTCTGTGCAGGAGAGGCAACTTGAGCAAGATTTGTAGCAGAGGGCTCTACTGCCCAAGATAGCAAGAGCCTTTAATTATGCTGCACCAACGACATTTAACAAGAAAATCGATGTTGTCCGATTCGAGGTGTTCTGAACTGAGGACACAATCAAATAGTCTTGCCAATTGGACGAGGCCAAGGTGGAAGGATGAAGCTATGCATCGAGATCTGCAACCAAGAGAAAGGTTAGAGGCCCGAGGAGTTGTTCTCCGGGTAGGTACTCCGACACTTAAGTTAGTAGGGTAGAGAAGGATGTGGCCGGGACAAGCAGATTGAAATAGCATTGGCTCGGTCCGAAGAGATAATGCCAAGAGATATTCAAAGATCACTCCAAAAAGTCCCTTACCTCGAGCGGGGAATACCTATTTATAGTTGAGTGTCTGTGTCCTATATGGATAGGGCTTTCGGGGTTGCCAAGATGAGGGCATCTGTCGAGGTCTTCGAGAGGTTTCCTCTTCCCCGACGGAGTTCGCTTCCTTGTTCGTGCGAGACACTCCTTCTTAGTCATGTTCTTCCATTAGGCGTGGTGTCGACATGGCCTGAGAGGGGGGCGGCTGCGACGATAGCTGTGTGGCATCCCTGGCCAGCTCAACCATCACCCGAACACCACTATCCCAGTTCTGAAGTCAATGAGTGCAATGCTTGGTCATGGAAGAGTTCCGTGGTCCTCGACTGAGAAACTCTAGTTTCTTCGAGTTGACTGGCCTAGGGTAAGACCGGTTTGCTGGGCGGACTGGCTGGCTCAACGCTCGTGTCATTTTCGTTATGGGTCAACAGACACATCGTTTCGTCTTCCCAAGGTCACGCGCGTGCAAAGTGTGACATCAAGTCGGTGCAGTTGATTTGGACCATTGGTCCTCCATATAAAAGGGGAGGTGGCGAGCCATTTTACTTTGCCAACTTGAGTGAGCGATCATAGAAGCTCAACAAGTGTTAGTTCTCGACTGGTGTTTCAGATGTTCCACGGTGTAGTTCTTCGGTAAGATGTCTTCATCTTCCTCCTCGTCTTCTTGCTCTTCTTCTTCGTCTGCTAGTGTGTCCGATAGTGAGTTCGAGCCAGAATTTCACCCTGAAGCCACAACGCTCAATGTCTGTGAGACTGACACCCGTGAGGCCGAGGTCGATGGGCCTAAGGGTCAATGGAGGAGGCCATGATCCTTCAGAAGGCTGGGGTCAAGGAGACCGATGAGGCCAAAGTAGATATCGTGTCAAAAGAGGGGCTCGACACTCTTGCACGGTTCGACAGCCACTTCGCGTCTTCACCTTGTAGGTTAACACCCGAAGACCTGGCCCGGATTAGAACCCTTTACTGCATTCTTAAGGAATATGAGTTGAGGTGCCTTGGAATCAGTGAGAGGGCCACCTTGGCATGGCTGGGCAAACTCATCTACAAACACATCCTGATAGTTGGGTTGAGGATTCCTCTGAGTGAGGGCACCGGGACGGTGCTAAGGTGGTATCGCATCCAGCCAATCCAACTAATGCCTAATTCCTTTAGATACCTAGTCGGCCTCCTTTGCTACTGTTGGGTTTACAACATGGACATCACCCTACCGATGTTCACATACTTCCTACACCTGAAGAAGCACCAACAAGGCTATTATTACTTCTCGGCTCGGCAATACAACAAGGTGCTCATCAGGGCCCCCTTCTCAGTGAAACACTAGAAGGAGGGGTTCTTCTTCATGCGTTGTCTAGGGAACTGGCCATTCCCTCCCGAGCTATAAATCCCGAGGACCAAGGTGAAGGCGCCAACCGAGGTCAAGCTGTCTAGGGAGGAGTTAGCGACCATCAGGCAGATAGAGAGGGTAAACGTGCAGGAGTACATGTCGTTCTCCATGTTGATCCATGTCAGGCTGATGGAGCCCCAACTGGTTTGTCCTTGCTTTTGTAAGTGTCTTTCTTCTTATTTCATTTCTTCGGCTTTGATTGTCTCATTCTCTTTGATAGATATGGCGGTCGTTGACGAGGAGAGAACGAAGCGCATGCAGGATGCTACACTGAGGAGGGCAGTGGCCCAGGCTGGGGTGGCTCAGCAGTAGTGCCACCTAGAGGTCGTGAACCCTTGATCGTACAAGAGGTTGAGGCCGGCTGAGAGAGACGTGGTGGACGTCGACTCTAACAGTTCTCCATTGCAAATTGGGTCGTGGTCTGCGTCACGGGTAAGTCTTAGGTCCCCCCTTCGGGTCTAGCAGAGCAAGGGGCCGAAGTGTACATGCCAAGTTGGAGTGTTCAGCTAGAGGATACTCTAGGGACTGAGGGCGTGTTCGAGAAACTGGCTTGGGGAATTCTTCTGCCCGTCATCCGGAGGGAGACCAACGACTACACGAGTGGGGTGCTGGAGAGCGTGGTCATCAAAGTATTTGTTGCAGTAAGGTTCTTTGCATTGCCCTTTCTATTTTTCGGTGTGTTTCACCAAGATCATTAACTTTTTTTTTGTAGGTTGTCTGCGTAGTGACGACATTGGTTGACCAGATGCACACCCTCCATCAGATGGCCAAGGCTCGGGAGGGCAAGTTCTCTTGTCTGCAGGCGGAGATGGCCGAGTTGAGGCAAGCAGCAACGGCCAAGGACGAGGAGCTGTGGCGTCTGAAGAGCCGTGCACGCGAGCTCAAGGAGGGTTGCGACAAGGCATGGAAGGCAGCCAAGGAGGCCGAGGTGAAGTTGATCCGTGCCAAGGAGGAAGCGATCGCTAAGTACAAGGAGTTCGAGGAGTTCCAGATTGCGATCAACGATTTCGCTACGGACTCCTGGTAGACCGAATTTGCTGAGGAGGGTCATGTGCGAGCACCCTGAGATCGCCCGTGACTGTGGAGCAATACGATCCCTTCGATGCCAAGGAGATGTCAACTAAGCAGCCTGCCCTAAATGACAGCGTGACGACTCCCAAGGAGGTGATCGCATGACTGGCCTGGAGTGATGTTCCCCCTTTTTTTTTGTTTTTGTATGCAGCTTGATATGCCAGGCTTATGATTGTATTGCATTTTTGTTAATGAAGATTTTCTTTGTCGAGCAGATTTCTTGTTGTGCACTACTCAGTCCCCCCCCTTTTTTTTAAGTTATCATACTTTGGAGTTCAGTGGCACTTGGTCTTATGCTGCCCGAGGTCTTCGGCTTGATGCTCGCCAGTCGAGGTCTTTAGCTTTGTGGCCTTGGTCTTACGTTGGCCTCGGTCTTTGGCTTGATTCTTGCTAACTGAGGTTTTCAGCTTTGTGGCCTCGGTCTTTGGCTTGGTGGCCTCGGTCTTAGGCTGGTCAATGTCTTCAACATGATGCTTATCGGCCAAGGTCTTTAGCTTTGTGGCCCCGGTCTTTGGCTTGATGCTTGCCGACTGAGGTCCTTAGCTTCATGGCCTCAGTCTTACGCTGGCCAAGGTCTTTGGCTTAGTGGCCTCGGTCTTAGGCTGGCCGAGGTGCTCCCAAGCTCTCAACATTGCCGAAGAGCTCGGTGGCACCTGGACATGTAGAGCTTCACACTCTCTAACTGGGATAGCCATGGCCTCGGTTAGCTCTACTCCAACTGCAAGTCGGGAGGGTGTGCGGAGTTCGATGGCCATGGCCTCTTGCCATTCTGTGGTGGGGACGTCGTTCCTGTGGTACCCGTCAAAGTTTGGTCGAAATGTGTGCAGGCGTTTGGTCGCTTGTGCTTGAAGAAAAGTTCTTTATTCATTGAATTCGTACAACTCGGTGTGGTTCTTCCGTGCTTACCTGTTCTCCTCTTTAATGGCCTTCCCGCCCGAGATGACGATGATGACCCCGATGAGTGGAGCTTGGACTAGGGGCTTGTTAATGAGGTGTGGCTCTTCTCTGGATTTATGCTCTTTGATGTTGATGAAGCCATGGAGATATCCGAGTCAGATGAGGTCTTCTAGGTGGTGGCAGAGGTCATGGTAGTTTACGGTTTCGTGGTCATGGTCTTGATGGAAATCGTAATACTTGTCTCAATTTTTCTTGTTGGCCTGGGTTTTCATCTTCTCGGGCCACTTGATGAAGTTGCGGTTGCGGATTTGCATCAGTATCTCAGCCCACGGAGCATTGAGTGGAGCGAAGTTGTGATATGTCAGTCGCGGATTTGCCATGACCTCTATCACCACCTAGAAGACCTCATCCGACTCGAATATCTTTGTGGCTTCATCAACATCAAAGAGCATAAACCCAGACAAGGGCCACACCTCATCGACAAGCCCCTAGTCCGAGCTCCACCCGTCGGGGTCATCTCCGTCACCTCAAGCGGGAAGGCCATTAGAGAGGAGATCATGCCTCTTGGTTCTCGGTTTGCGGCCAAGTTGACGATCCTGCCTCTTGGTGTCTTAGTCCGATCTTCAGCCATCATGGTCTCTACGCTTCCAATCGTGCTAGTCTTCCTCCTCTCTATGTAGCACTTGGGCCTCTTCGGCGTTCATATACTTATGCACGTGCTTTATGAGCGCAGTCAAGTTGGGTGGAAGGTTCTTTTGTAAAGAAAAGCTGAACATTGAGGAGCGTAGCCCGCTTATGATGGCAGTTACGGCCACTGACTGGTCTAGAGCTCGAACTTGAAGGGCCTCAGCGTTGAACCTCACTAAGTATTCTCTCAGGGTATCTCCTATCCTCTGATGCACTTGCATGAGGCTGGCCAAGGTCTTCTAGTGCCTTTGGTTGGCGATGAACTATGCTAGGAACTGTATTTCCAACTGATCCCAGAAGGATATGGACTACGACGGAGGGGAGGCATACTAGGTTCTGGCGACTCCGTGGAGGGTGGCGATGAAGGCCTTGCACATGAGACCCTTGGAGGAGCCGTACAACATCATTATCAACTTGAACCCCTTAATGTGATCGTTGGGGTCCAATGCACCATCGTACTTCTCGAATCGAGGGGGCTACCAGTTGATTGGGGGGAGCTCGTTAATGATCTCCTGGATGAAGATGGGTTCCTTCGCGTGCTAGCTGTGGTGTTTCTCTGAGGGCTGGGCTGTCGGAGGAGCTACGCTTCTATATGCTTGGTTGCGTTCTAGTTTGGCCAGCCACTCTCTTAGTTCTCTGATTTCGGCGTCTCTGTTGATTAGGACCACATTTATGGACTTTTTCCCTCTTGGGATTGCGAGCCGGTCTTGAGCTGGATTTGACTATCGAGATCAACGGTTGCTACAAGCGTCGACCGAGTCGTTCTTTTGCCGATACCCGAGCAACGGAGTGATGGGATCTACTGCGGGCGTTGTGTGCCCGAGGTCAGACCGGGGAGTTAGATCTTCTAGATGTTTGTGGTCGTTTGTGGTTGGATTGGGCCCTATGCTTGTCTACGTGGCGCCTTTTGGAGTCCTCAGCGTGATGATCAACTGTAGTAGGCACTTGTGCGGCAAGGCAAGTAGTTTGGGGGGCATGTGCCAGTTGCCCCAACGTCTCCATCATGGCTAGGATACGGGTCAATCTTTTGCTACATGGCTTGTCACTACGCGAGGTCAACTGTTGCATGATGTTGTGGCTCTCGAGGCGGGGAGCTGCGAAGTGAGCAAGATCCCCGAGATGGGGAACAAGCTCCAAAGCGGTCGGATGTGTTCTTAGGCATGGTTGTTTTAGTGCACGAAGAAGAGTTTGGGAAATGACTTTTTGTTCTTTTCCCATAAACGACGCCAATTTGATACTATCCGATCTGAGGTGTTCCAAACCGAGGAAACAATCAGATAGTCTTACCAACTAGACGGGACCGAGGTGAAAGGATGAAGCCATACACCGAGATCTACAAACAGGAGAAATGTTAGAGGCCCAAAGAATTGTTTCCCGAGTAGATACTCTGATGCTCAAGTTAGTAGGGTAGAGAAGGATGTGGTCAAGATGAACAAATTGAAATAGCATTGGTTCGAGCTGAAGAGATAATGCCAAGAGGTATTCAAAGAGTATCGCTCCAAAAAGTCCCTTACTTCGAGTGGGGAATACCTGCTTATACTTGTGTGTCAGTGTCCCAAATGGATAGGGCTTCCAGGATTGTCGAGGTTTCTCTTTAATCTTCCCTGGTGGAGTTTGCTTCTTTGTTCGTGCAAGACACTCTTTCTTAGTCATACTCTTCCGTTAGGCGTGGCATCAACGTGGATGACAGCCACGAAGATAGCCACATGACATTCCTGACCACCTCAACTATTAACCAAACAAAAATATCACGATGTATTCATCAATAAAGGGCTGTGATTCACGGATTTAACCGAGGGTTACGTCAAGGGACATACAAGATATTCCCCATCATGGGAATGTGCTTATATTTACCATGTGTCCTAATTACAATTAAGGTAAGCTTAACAGGCCCCACTTAAGAAAAGAGCACTGATCTGCTACCCAAAAAGACTCTAATCACTCGTACCCACAAGTCAGTAAGCCCACCATGGAACATCTCTGCATGGATCACAATTGAGATGTTTCCCATGTACAGTTGTAGATAACCAGTAGATCTCTGACGGGTATCCAACTGAAGTTTTCCCGGTTGGGACTCCAGATTGGTGGTCCTAAGGCTAGGCTTAGATATAATTATATAAGCCCCACACCCTTGATGCAGACACTGGATTTCTTATTCACGGGATTCATTCACACTACCTTTTTTTTAAGAGCTACGCAATTGGGGTAGCCAATCCCCAACTCATACCCCCAATTTAGGTGCAGGTGGGATTCAATCCCAAGTCTCATAACCAGTAGAAGGCCTTACCAACCAACTGGTTGGCATTTTGCCATTCACACTATACTCACAAGGCACTAACCGTACATCACATACTTGTCCGTAAGATGTATATAATATAATTTTCAAATCAAATGGTTTATGGGTACTGTTAACATTAGATCTGCCAAAAATAAACATCAATCATAACTAATATAAAAACATATGTAAAAGGTAAAGATATAAGTTAATAAAGTTTGATTATAATATACGATATGATATACGAAAGACATAATATGAGAAATGCTTACAGCTAATCAACTGATATCATAGAAACCTTAAAAAAACCTGATATCATAAATAGCTGACCAATCAGGTGGTTTTCATCAAAATTTACAAGATGTTTTAATTAATCAAAGCTCTTTCAATACCATGTTTTGATTAATAAATTTGACTTTTATAACCTAAAGTAAACTCAAAACAAGTGTCCATTTTATATATTATAGATCATATGACATGATATCAGACCAATTACAGTGAAAATGCTCCCGTGATCGTCAAGATAAAACATAAAGAAAAGAAAAGTTCTTTTTTTTGTTTGGAAGCCAATAATAGAAAAGTTCAGAAACTTTTTTTATAGAATAAAATCAACGGGTTTTTATGCTTCGGTCCAGGCAGATTAAAATATGCATATATAGACACGTGGCTAACTGAGAGGGATAAACAGGTCATGATCACGTAAATGGCTTCTGTTTTATTAATAACAGGTAGAAATAAGCCAGTAATGTATAGGAAGAGACGTGGCAATAAGATCCTTGTGGGCCAAAGCGAAACAACTCTCGACTGTCATTACAAATTGGAATTGAGTAGCTCCTACCACAGCATAAAAATAAATTTTATGATGGAACTCTCCCACTGATTTGAAAATTTTACATGGTGGAACTCTCTCACTGGAGATAACTATAACAGGACACAAGAGCAAGGTTTATTATCTATTAGGGCATTCGGCACCCTAGGGCCAAAATCCAAACCTTACAGGGTTTTTGATAAATGGGTCTTATTAGAGTCAGGATGGATCAGATATCTAAAAATTCCTATGAAATTGCCATTGGTAGGTTGGGGCTAACTAGGATTGTCACCGGGCCACCAAACCAACCCTCCAGGTTGATGGGTTCCGGTATAAAGTATAAATGAAAGTAAATTTAAGAAAATCTAAGTTAATATCCATCCATCTGAATATTGTATGTTTTATTTTACTATTTTTAAAAGAATATTGTTCATTTGTGTGGAACACAATATCCAATCATTAGAGAAAAGCATGTTTTTGAAACCAGAAATTCAAGGATGCATTCCTTGTTTCGATTTTAGAAGCAACAGCAGTGTTTGGTTTGATAGAATCTGAGAAACACAAAACTTGTGGGGAAGTTCGGCTTAGTTTGGAAAGAGTACAAATGCAAATATGTATGGTAAAAATACATACAAAATAATATAAAATACAAGGTTTTGCACTCTACATATATTTGTATTTGTACTCCTTCCAAACTGAGCCTTGAACTTTACATGAGAACATGCTTTGTGCGGTTTGTATTAAGAATGAATGTTTTCTTTTCCCCAAATCATATGTAGGACCTTTCTTTTTTAAACTCGTTACAACAATAAAAACAATATCATGTTGGAGAATACTCGATTCAATGATGACTACTAAATTTACAAACCAGAGCAAATCAGCGTGGCTTGGCATTTTACTTTCGCTACAAATAACTTTTCTACTGATATCAACTGACCATCAATAGAAAAAGTAAAGTACCTTTGTTTTGCCATCTGTGAAATAGCTTTGAGTCTTTGATAAGTAAGCTCAAGTAAATCAAGCCTTTGAAGAACTTGTAACTGATGAAACAACTTAACGTGAAAGGTTCTTTTGTGTGGAGCAAATTACCCCAAACCTACTGATGAACCAATCACCACCTAAGTGTCCATACTCCACCACAAATTATGATACCTGGATACCCATACAAGGGCAATATCTTCTAATGTTTGTTCCAGGTATGATATCTTGTCCACCTGTCCTTGCAGTATTGGGGTATCATGGAAAATGAGCTGATACTTACAAAGACAGGTCACGGAGAACACTGTCCAAGGGAGAAGTGATACATACTAGCAACTTTTGACACACTTGTTGCAATTCCAATGAAGGGTCCGTAAAGGAAATACTTGCTAGCACTGATCTTGCTTCCAGTAGTCCCCCTGATATACTCTCCACAACTGCATCTTCACTTGCCATGAGGGATGCCATCAGCTTTGCACCAGCCATTCTTTCCTGATGAACAATTGTTCAACCAAACCATGAGAACTAAATCTGGAGTACTTATTTATTTTTGAAACAGATAATGTATTGCATTTCATTGCTAAATGTCAAAGAGAAATTTCATAGAAGAAGGATCAGCACCAATGTACACCAAGACCTCACATAGCTTGAACCAAGAATTAGAATCCATGAAAACCGTATGAAAATCCAAAAAAGGAGTTAAATGACATTCCCCTGAAAGCTTCATTAACTGACAGCCATAAACATAAGGTTCCCAAAGCGTTCCTTTTAAACACATCAGCTGAACTCTTATTTTCAAAGACAATGCCCTCACCCCAAATGGTCCAAAAACTGCAAAAGGTATTGTATTCCATACCACTTCATCTCTTTTACGCAAGCATTTGATGTACCAACTATGTTAAAAAGGCTTCAACTGTAAAGAGAAAGCATCCTGTCAACTCAAAAAATACTAAGGAATATTAACAATTGATCAGAGAGATTGCAGTGGATAAATAGATGGTTTGCCATCTCTATACCATTGGAGAAAAGCACACACCATACTGTCCAGTGCTGTTCCTCTCCTACTTTAGTTGTCATAAGTTAGGCATTACGTATGGCTGCTCTATATACCAAGAATACCACCTTTGATGGAACATAAAAACCCACACTTCCAGAACATGGAGAAGTGCATGGAAAATCATTGCTGAGCTGCCTGAAAAAAAGAGTTGGTTATAAAGGATCCAGATTTGTCCCGTATCTGAATTCTTTGGTTTTTTGCCTAGGTTAAGTTGCAGTTTTGCACCTTTCAGATTTTCATAAACAAATCAGCCATAGAGTTGATTTTCCTAATTGCTAGATTAGCTTGGGTTCCATACAACTTAAATTATTCTGGACTCCAAAATATTGACTAAAGAAATTCAATCAGTACAACTCGATAGCAGGGTGTTCATCACACCATGGATCTCTTCAAAACCTTACCTGCAAGCCATCACCCAGCTATCATTGGATACCTTTGTGCCGGTAACACTTACTGTCTCTGTCCAAATCCCTCATCCATACGAGTCTTGTCATTTACCAGGGTCCTGACTCTTCTTGTCCCATACTTGGCCAAAATAACCTGTTTCCATAAACTCTCCAGTTCATTTAAGTTCCAAAGCAACTTGCCTATGAGGGAAATATTAATTTCTCTCAGGGTAGGTTAGCTGGAAGTAGAGCTGTTTGAAACGTGTGTTTATTGTTGTCTATGTTTCTGTTAGTTGTTTGTTGGTCTGTCATTGCTTTCTTTTTTAACATAATATCCTCTTTCTACAAAAATGACACTAAACAGAACGGAATGGTGAAACAGGATTCATGTAGCCGACCCCATATAGTTGGAATATGGCTTAGATAATTATGCTTGCTACCGGAAAAAAAAAAATCTCGCCCCTAGAGCTCCCACATTTTCTCAGGTGTGTACTTTACTGCTTTCTACCAAGTAGATCTTAGCCTTGCCTTTGTATCCTCTCCAAAGAAAGTGTGATTTTTTTCAAGTTCAGTGGCCACTCTTGCCAGTAATGGGAGGGACTATTAATCAATGTTTTAAAAACCAATCCGAAGGCTGAAGCATTTTCCCTCCAGATCACAGGTCAGCCATTCAACCATCTGGTTTGGACTAGTCAGATTGTGGCACATCATTATGTATGTATGCTTTATTTTAGGTCTACATGTAATATATGTTCAATTTTAGGTCTAGTTTATATTTTAGTTTTTAAATTTTTATTAGTAAAAAAAACTAAAATTGAGATTTTAGGCCTTTCTTTGGCAAAATAATGCGACAAGGTGCCTTCGGTGCCTTGGAACACAGATCACGAAAAGCTACCCAAAATAAAAAAAAAGATCACCCCAATCAGATAACTGAGCACAAGGTTATGGCTTCTGTAAGTTTGCATATAAATTGTAACTTGTAACCCATGACCCATTGACCAGGTCAAGAGGGTCAATGGTCAACCACCTAGGTTGAACAGGTTTTGACCAAGTCAACAGTTCTTAATTTGTTGGCATGTTTGAGGTTGGCCTGAACTGGAATTATGACCAGCTGATTGTTTTAACAGTCCAACCAATTGGGTCAACAATGATTTGCAAACACTGCTATTAATAAGAGTGAATTTACCTCACTTAGATGGTTTCCTAGATTTCCGTGGTCAATATCTAACAAAAATGTTAAAACATGATATCGTAGATGGATTGAGGTATACATCTTTTACCCAATGGGAGACCTAAATATTTTGGTACAAGTGTCCCAATCTTGCATCAATACTTCAGTTAACTGATTCAACTTTGGTACTATGCCTATTGCTATAAGTTCTCTCTTTTTGCATCTTTATGCATAACCTACAGACAGCCTCAAACCACCTTGATACCTAACAGAGATTTACCATCTCCTGGGACACCTTACAAAAGAATAGTTTGTTGTCAACAAATTGTAGGTGGGATCATTGTAGTCACTATTCACCTGAAAGCCTTCTATAAAACCACTTGTGTAGCTGACATGGTCATTTTATTAAATGCCTATAAAGAATGAGGATAATGGATCTCCTCACCTGATATCTCTTGAGCTGTAAAATTTTCCTTGAGTAACCCACTTATAATCACTAAAGAATCTCCAATTAACATGATTATATGCCTTCTCCGTATCAACCTTGCAAGTTACCCCTACACACCCACTCTTGAGTCAGAGTCAATTCATTTTAACACCTTGTCAAGGATTGGTGTCCCTCCACAAAAGTTCATTGTCGTTGTGTAATCATAGCATCCACAATCTTCTCCATTCAAGTAACTAACACCTTCAAAATAATCTTATACATACTCTCCAAAAAGCTGATCAGATGATAATGTTTGACATCCATTGCCCCTCCTTTTTTGGTACCAAGATTAGAAAATTGCATTAAGACTCCTCTCGAGAGTTCCATTGGAGTGGAATTCACCAAAAATCTTCATGATGTCTTCTTTAACAAAATCCAGCACCTCTTAATAAAAGGTCATTGTGGATCAATTTGGCATTGGTGGTCTGTCACCCACCATAGCATCAAGAACACCTTTCATTTTTTCTTTTGTGAACCTTTCTTATCACCTACTTGCTCATCTCTTATGACATCAAAGTGCAGCCCATCCAATTAGTGTCTTGCTTTCCATCTTAGCCCGTATAGCTTGGCATAGACTGAATGAAAGTCCAATAATTCAATCGGTCCAGTTCTCAATATCCTCAATCTGTTAGCCTGCTAGTACTACATGCACCCATTCTTTAGCCATCACCTGAGACCTGGAAGTCCTCCAGAACTTGTCTCAAGTCAGATCAGAGCTCTGGCAACATCATTACATACATATCTTCTCCATCTATGATATTAACTACCACCGGAGAAGCTCTGCATCTTGCTCTTACCCAGATCCATTCTATAATGCACCTAGATTTCTCCAAGTCATCAATATCCACAAAGATCTCCTATTATCTGGACAGAGAAGCCACTCCAAAGATGAAACAGAATCCTAAATATTAGGGGTGCTCATGGTTCGGTTAACCAAACTGTGGGCCTATTTTCCAAACCGAACCAGTACCACCAGTTTTTGGAAAACTGTGAACCAAAATTGAACCGAAGCCAATTGGTTAACCGGCCGATTGGTTCGGTTTGTCAGTTTTTTATATTTATAATATATTATAAATAAATATACAAATATATAATACAAACACAAGAAATACATATAATATATGATATTATAAATAATAAATAATATATTATATATTATAAATATATACCGTTCGGTTCAGTTAACTGCCAATTTTTTATATTGGTTCACTGAATTGACCAGTTCGGTTAACCAGAATTTTCAGTTTGGTTTCATCAGTTTGGTTCGGTTTTTTGGTTTTTGGTGGTCACCCCTACTAAATATTCTACTTACAGATCATTTCTGGATTTCCTGCATTCTGTGACCAGCAAAATTTATGGGGAAACCCCTTAAAATTCCTCAAACGAATCTTCCAGACATAATCTACTTCAATACTGAAGGTAGGATGAAGAGCAATGAGATTCAGCAAACCTCCTCACTCAAACACCAAAAGGAACTTTCCACTCCCTAGCCAATCAGATCAGAATATTCTCCACTGATATATTCCTTCTATCAATTGAACCCACCAAATGCAATTTTAGAATTTCCTTCCTTTCCCTCTTCCACAACCACCACTAAGAAAAAAAATCTTCAATCCAAACTAAAGTTGAATGAGCTATCTGTTGACCACAGTTGGGGCTTTGCTATCTCCAAGAACAATCCACCACTCTCACCCTCTGAGGTTTGAAGGTCAGCCAAAGTTCTTTCAATGTCCCTATAGACCTATACCTTTCCTTTTCAGATCACCCTAGTCTCTACTCTACATGGGGTATTTACCCTGTGTACTCATTTTTGAAAAACCCACAGCTACCTCCTAGTCTGCCTCTACCCCATGCTGTAGGTTTGGTTTCACATGAGCATCTTTCCAAATGCTATCATCCTTCAAAACACCACCTCTGGTCATCATTGTTGGTCATTGCCATTATTGTTAGTTGTCAGACGTTATTGAAATGTGAAGTTTTGCAGCTACCTGAAAGGTTCTTAATTGCATATTCTAGTTGAAATCACAAGACGAAGAGGAGAGGATCTGTGCAGTAACAATGTACTGAATCTAAACCTCCTCACTACACCAAAAGGAACTTTCCACTCCCTAGACGATCAGACCAGAATATTCTCCACTGATATATCCCTTCTATCAATTGAACCCACCAAATGCAATTTTAGAATGCCCGTCCTTTTCCCTCTTCCACAACCACCACTAAGAAAAAAAATCTTTGATCCAAACTAAAGCTGAATGAGCTATCTGTTGACCACAGTTGGGGCTTTGCTATCTCCAAGAACAATCCACCACTCTCACCCTCTGAGGTTTGAAGGTCAGCCAAAGTTCTTTCAATGTCCCTATAGACCTATACCTTTCCTTTTCAGATCACCCTAGTCTCTACTCTACACAGGGTATTTACCATGTGTACCCACTTTTGAAAAAACCCACAGCTACCTCCTAGTCTGCCTCTACCCCATACTGCAGATTTGGTTTCACATGAGCATCTTTCCAAATGCCACCATCCTTCAAAACACCACCTCTGGTCATCATTGTTGGTCATTGCCATTGTTGCCAGTTGTCAGACGTTATTGAAATGTGAAGTTTTGCAGCTGCCTGAAAAATTCTTAATTGCATATTCTAGTTGAAACCGCAAGACGAAGAGGAGAGGATCTGTGCAGTAACAATGTACTGAATCTAAATGCCTCTAATGGTTTTGATAAATTGAAATGACAGATCCGGAGACAGCAGAGACCAAGTAGATCCTAACTCTGAAGCTGTTATGCAAATTAGAAGCCTAAAAGGAATGCGGTTATATCAGCTCCTAAGGGTGGAAATTTCTGTGCAACATATTTTCACACAGTAGCTATATAGTGGAACTCCAGGTGTGAAAAGCAAAGATTCGTTTGCAAGAGAATAGAGGATATACAAACAATGTGTTCATACCTTCCATGCTCCTTTTTGGAGAGCTTTTATGGAGATCTTAAGTAGCTCAGATGAGTAAGGAAGAACTAAGGACTTGAGGTGGTACACAGCTGAAAATAAAACCTGAATGCATGCTGCTCTAACTTCTGAATCTGTTAACCTCTACACCATTTTAAACCACCAAAGATACAAAGAGTAAATATGGTAAAATCATAGATTGTAAAATTTAATATTTGAATAATGTACGTGTTGGAAGCTAACGTCAAATTATAATTTTTTTGTTACCTCTGTAGACTGAACAAGAACTGGAAGAATTTTTTGAGCTAACGCAAACTTGCTGGAGCTTGAGATTTTCTGACAAGCACTGATAAGGACATTAGCCATGCACAGACGAAAAGACAGAGGAGTTGATGGCTGAGATACACATCCAAACTCTGTTGAGTTGCTGTCACTTGGATCACTAATACTCTTGCTTCCACAAAATGTCAATTGCTGAATTACGTAAGCGAGAACTGAATTGCTCACAGTGGCACTCCCTGCATTTGATAACCACCTAAATTGCTCACACACACACACACACACACAGATGATAGTTTTCTTGATGCGCAACAAGCTGATAATTTTAAACATCGTGCATGTTGCATAATCACAGTGGCACTCCCTGCATTTGATAACCACCTTAATTTCTCTCTCTCTCTCACACACACACAAATGATAGTTTTCTTGATGCGCAACAAGCTGAAAATTTTAAACACCATGCATGTTGCATAATCAACAATGTTCAAATTGAGGCAAGAAATACTAACCAGGGTAATTTTTCTTTCTAAACATGCCAACCTTATCACAAGGGGGGTCTTTTGATGATTCTGGAGCTTGCAATTCAGCACAAATCATCAATGCTAGACAATCAATGCACCCATGTTGTGCCTTGGAAACTGAGATGAAGCACAAATCACCTTGTACCCATCAGGCTTAAATGGTAGGATAGGATGTCAAAAATATTTACCAAAACAATAAAAATAGGATGTCAAAAACCTTGGGAAAAGCTATCTGTTTCTTACCTTCATCACCATCCAGAGGAGGCCACAGTAGCACCGATTCCAGTATTTTTCTTATTTTAGGCATAACAGGATGTTGAGCTGAATCCCTGCCCCTCACCTGTAACCCAGAGAATACCACTGAAATTGAGGAATGGAAAAGGAGAATGTAGTTTTCATTGACAGCAAATGATATAGAGAAATCAGGAGAATTCAAGAATATGTGATCAGCACAAAATAGATGTTAACAATAAGTAAAGATCATTACCACAAGGGAAGTGCAAACTGAAAACAAGCAAGCCTTTATTTTCGGTATATTATGACACTGTGAAGCGTTCTTTAACTGAAACCAGATAACTGGAAATAACACCTATCACATGAAAAGATACTGATTGTTAGATGGTGGAAGTAAAGATTGAAGAAACAGAATGGTTGAGTTAAATGGCAAAAAGGTAGGGATGATTATGGGCACAGCCAGCCCGGGCTTACAATCAATGATAAGGGCTTGAAGCTAGGCCCAGGCCCGGCCCACACCCCAGGCCTATATTGCAAGTCCAAGCCCAGCCCAGCCCTCTATGGGCCGGGGCCAAGTTTACGGGCTTTCTGGGCCCAATGAATAATGACTTTTGGCCCACATCAAATGATAAAAATAACAAAAAATTAATTATTTAAAAATTTTAAATTAAATAACGTGTAAATGTAATACATACAAAAAATTAAACAAGCCAAAGTTAAATTGGGCTTGGCTAGGCTTTAGGCCTATGGCACAAAAAATAAGGCATGGGCCTCATTTAATTGCTAGGCTTGATTTGGCTTGGGTTACCTATCCTTTTATGGATGAAGGCAAGGCCTTCATTCCCAGTTTTGGGCTATGTGGGACTTGAAAAAAAACTAAATAGTTGGTGCAACCATTGAGTGTTTTCCCAAGTCCCACATTGTTTAGGGAATGAGAATGAAGGCTTTGCCTTCATCTATATAAGGCCTTGCTTAGGAGGACAATTCTCATACTTGAATTGATTCAAGTGTTGACACGTTTCAATTCATAAATATTTATTTATATGTTAAAATAAAACTTAGAACTTTTATATTCTATATAAAAATAATAAACATTTAATATAAAATAAAATATACTTGTGTATACGTAACAAACATTTAATATACACATTTTAATTCATAAATATTTATTTCTTACCATGTTTCAGTATTCATGGTAAGAAATTGCCTTAGTACAGAAGATTCAACTGGCATTAGAAAAACCAAATTCTCTGTAATGGGTGCACTGGAAACTGATCCAAGGTCATTACAATTTCAAGTATAGGATGATGATTCAAAGAAATAACTAAAACAGAACCTCTTACCAAACGAGTAACAAAATAATGAATAAAGAATAGAACAGCGTTGTAGTTAACTGCACAACTTTCATTCCTCTTGTAAAATAATTGTCATTCAAACTTTCCACAGTGAAAAAGGATGTATAATATAAAATTACCACTGGGCCTGGTATATATCATAATACAAGTAGTATCTAGAACCAACAGGGGTGCATGCTACAAGCCTACAACATTTATCAGCCACAATCTATTTAAAAGAAAAGGAAAAGGGCTTCAATAGTTGTCCTTGTGTTTTATGTTTTTGTTCAAGGACATATCAAAGAAGACTATCGCAATCTACAAGCTCCTGCTAAGTGACTATCACATACTTGGGGATGGATACGCCCACATAACTCAGCTGCAAGTTTTCGAACATCTTCAAATTCGAATTTATGAAATGCTCTGAGAGAAAGGCATGAAAAAAAAATCAGATTCCTTTGAAGCTGCTAAAAATCATAAGGAAGAATACATGCTTGTTGGTCAACCTTTTTATCAAGAGGGCTGCTATGCAGGTGTCAGAGTTGAGATTGAAGTCTCTTTCTTCTGCAATTGTTTCATCATAAAAAAGAATGGTTATATCATCAAGGATCACATCTTCCTAGAAAAAAATCTAAAATCTAAATGTAGGCCATATTTTATGGGGGCACACCCCTAATTATGAGACAAGTACATATTTGAGAAGACAAAAGCACCCCTGCGTTTTGACTTTTATCATCACAAACAAAGGCTTCCCCATCATTTCATTAGCAGTGCACCCAAGAGAAAGGAATAGAAAGCACAAAAACATACCACTGAAGAATTCCTGATAGTTAAGCTGATCATACATAAGAGAATAACATAGGTCATTAAAAATTCTTAATGGAAGCAGCCTGATTATAAGTAATGGGCAAAGACGATCAAATAAAGAATGTTGAAATTTAGCAGGGTCATTGCTTGAGTAGCTTCCACTTCCTTCTCTGGAGAAGAACGTTTCATCCATCCTGCTTAAAAGCAAAATCAAATTAATATCAAGTTCAAGCTAACAATTACATCCAGAAAATGTTTGCATGCATAAAAAATCCCAAACCAAAACAAATTCTACAAAAGCAAGATTCAAATAAATGCCAAAAAATAATATAAGATTTTTGTTTTTTTTTTTTTTGGATTCTATTTCATTTATGAGAATGGATGCACATGTGGAATTTTCATATTCATAGAGTAATTGAACAGACTTCTTGCTTTCCACCCAAAGGCTATGGCAAGTGACAACAAATGCACATAAAAGAAAGGTTACATAGCTGGTATACTGAAATTATTCTCCCCTTTCTCCTTTGATGATATTTGGCAGAAGTGGGGAGAGGTGGCACTTTCTACAGACACTAAAGTTAATCCTAGTCCAGCATGGGATCCATTGGAAGAAGAGTTTCTAAAGCTTAACTTTGATGGCAGCAGTCATGGAAATCCGGGGCTTTCAGGTGTAGGGGGTGTAATAAGGGATGAAGGAGGGAATATATTTGGATTTTTTTTCAGGCCTGACTGGTATAGGGGACTCTATCTTTGCTGAGTTCCAAGCAGTCTTGCAGGGGGTGCAGCTTGAAAACAGCTAAGCGTGGACAGATTGATAATTATGGGGGATTCCAAGCTAGTAGTTGGGTGGCTAACAGATCCAGCCTCTGTTATTTGGACCTACAGGGAAGCTGTGAAGAAATTCAAAATGCTGACTACTGATATGAGTGTAAGAATTCAGTGGCAAAGGAGGCCGGCTAATGGCTTAGCAGACTCTCTAGATAAAGTAAGGGGGTTTTAGGGATTCAATGTTTTGGGCTCAATTGTAAGTTGATTGCACCTGAGGCTCACACCTCCTTCTGGGATATGCCTGTCCGTACACTTTCTGTTTAATTCTTAATAAAATTCTCCTTGCCTATCTAAAAAAGAAGGATGTTTAAATACTCGGTCTTAAAAAGCATTGTTTGATCTGCTTCCAACTCCTGTTTCATTTATCAATTAACACTCAGTTTGGGATGAGTACAAATACATATGTACAGTGCAAATACTACATTTAGAAATGCCATATACAAGAGTTTGCACTGTACATATTTGTATTTGCACTTTCCCAAACTGAGCTTAAATGTTTGTTACTTACCAAACAAACAAATAAATAAATACATAGAAAAAACAATGAAAATGAAATAGATCATTGATAACCAACTTAAAATTGAAAGACTGAAGAATTATAGTGCATAGGTTTACCAAGGAACACTAGTTCTTAACGAGCAGGTTTTGATCCTCTCCAGCACTAATTTCCCTCAATTAAATTTTGTTACTTACCAAGCAAGTAAACAAAGAAATGCAAATGAAATAGGTCATTGGTAATGGTAACCAATACAAATTCACACAAAAGAACTTAAAAGACATACATAAGTATAATTAGATAGACAAGAAAAATCACATAACACAATATATACTTACTCTCCTTGTGCTTGCATATGTAAGAGAACACGGTGGAGAACTACATCAGCAGCATCTGCTAAATGCTCACTTATGCAACTCAAAAACCGGACAACAATTGCATTTTCTGGTTCTTTGAAAAATTTGTCAATCAATGGTTCAATGAAAATGTTCCAATCCTGGACCTATAAAATTTGAAACAAATTATTAGTGTGAAAAATGATTATAATCTAAGGCAAAATTATTGCAGTAGAGCCATAGACCAAAAATGCTTTGCTCTCTCTCTCTACACACACCCATGTAGGAAAAGCTTTGCTGGTCAAATCATTTAGACAGGATTTCTAAACAACCCAGTAATCTTATGCATGGCAATGTTGATGGGGCCATAAACTCTAACCATGTCTCTAAAATAATCCTTATATCAAGGCAGCTTTTAAATTTAAAAATAGTAATATAGGATTTATCAATATTACTTGGGGCAAATGTCAATATAAGGTTTGGAACAGGCTGATAAGGATAGTGGGATGGGCAGGTAGCTGATCCACGGGATCACCAATCCAATGAATGGTTTGTACAGGAAATCATTCCTCTAGGCTAAATCATTAAGGGAGCTTCCTGATTGACTCAATTAAGCAAACCTTTTTCCTCACTCTGTGTATATGTATGTATGTATATATTTATTTGTAAGTAAATAAGTATGTATGAATTTATTTATGTATAGTTTTATTTAAAGATCTTATGGCTTGAGTTTATGTAAGTAAATAAGTGAGCTCTTCTTATGGGATGAGTGTGTGGAAAGGCACAATGAAATTCTACTCTACAACCATTCTTATCTTGGAAGGTGGGGAATGGGTCAAGCATAAGGAAGAAGAAGGATTTTTCTTCAAAGCTGGTAGTGGAATGGTTGCAAAAGGAAGAAAAAGTATTTCAGGTTTTTAATAATGAAAAGAATTCAAGTGGCTGACACAAAATATGGATGTGAATTCAGTTGGGATAAAAGAACTGCAAATGGATTTTCTTTATGTACTAGCAAAATAAGGGGTGGGAAGGAATCAATTGTTTTGGGCTCAACTGTAATGGCAAAATTCTTCTCTGGAGAGTTATGAAAGTTTCCTCTCCAATTCTTGTTTGTTTTATTATAATTCTAATGAAATTCTGTTATTGATAAAGGGGGGGGGGGGGGGGGGTCAAACATAAGATTTTGGGAGGATGAATGGTTAGAAGTGGGGAAACTGTTTGACCTTTGCCCAAGGCTGTATAATTTGAGCAGGAAGGACTTAACCATATCTCAATGCCATGAGGTAAGGCAGGGGGTGGTGGCATGGTACCCTTATTTTAGAAGACTGTTGTTGGACTGGGAAGTGGATGATTGTATGAGGTTGCTGGACAAACTACAAGGTGCAGACGTTGATCCAGGGAGTGCAGATGCTAAATAGTGGAAGGCTTGTAAAAATGGGATGTTTTTGGTTAGATCCTTTTACAAAGCTTTGGCAAGAAATCAGATGAAAGCTACTTCAGTCAAAGGAGTTATAGGGAAATCCAATTCCCCAAAGGGTGGAAGCTTTTGCACGGCTGGTGTCAAAGGATAGTGTTCTCATTCACGACAAGCTGAAGAAAAGAGGACCTCATTTGGCAAATAGATGTGTGTTATGCTTCTCAGAGGAAGAAAGCATTATTCACTTGCTGGTGAGGTGCAGTTTTTCAAGAGGAATTTGGGGTTATTTCTTCCAACTTTTCAGATTGAATGGGTGGCCAATGGTCATCTAGGGAGTGTTCGACAATATAGTCGGTTTTGTTTTTGAAAACAACTGCCACATCAGCAAAATTATATTATTTTTGCTGCTGAGGCAGTTTTTTTTTCAAAAACAAAACCAACCATGTTGTCGAACACCACACTAGTGATTCAAAGGAGATTTTTGAGTTTTGGCCTAGATTTAATGGAGACATCAAAGCAAAGATTTTATGGAGCTGCATTCATTTTTCTGTTTGCTGGAGATCTGGAAAGAAAGGAATAGAAGAATTTTTTAAGGGAAGATTGGATGTGGTTATTGGAGCAAAGCTTCTGGACAGGATGCTGATTCTACCAGAATTAGAAGGATTTAAAAATCTGTTTAAAAAAAAAATAGTTGTATGGTTTTTCTTCTGTTTCTTGTTTCTGGGGTTGGGAAGGTAACACCTTGTTACTGAATCTTCTTGTAATACTTTTCCTTTTAATAAATTTCTTTCTTTATCTATCTTTAAAAATAAATAAATAAGTAAACAAACTGAAGGCAGCCTTTGTTAATTCCCCTCCATACACTACATCCACAAGTCAACTAAGAGCCCTCTGTATCCCAACCATTGGGACATATTCCATACTTTTCAGCAATCAACTTTCTCCATAAGTCATCTGGTTCAGCTACAAATTGCCACAGCCATATCCCCAAGAGTTCCATGTTAAAAATTCTCACTCTTCTAATTACACAATCTATCACAAGAAGATGGGTTTACAAATCTATTTCCAGATTACTAGGTGAAATTTTTTTAAGTCCTTTCATCCAGCCCAATGGAAATCATGCCTTTTTTTTTCCAATTTTCGTTGTCACCTCCCTAGGATTTGGGAAGAGAAACATTAATATGCCGGTAGACTAATTAGCACGCTTTTGGTAAATGTCTTACCTCCTTTAGAGTGGTAATTGGTCTCGTCATGGTCAACATCATCTCAGTGACAGTAAACACCATTTCCGATGACAACAGCTACGATGCTGGGTGAAGGTAAGATGCATAGGATTTTTGTCGACTAGAGCAAGGTTCAAAGTATTGATACGATATGCCCTGTATCAGGCATATCGTATCGTATCGTATCTTTTGGGTTCCAAATCACCTTCTTATAGGTGTTTTGGAAACCCTCTTTTTTGATGAAAAATATATATAAAACCTATGCAAAAACCAATTTTTTAAAAAAAAATAAAAAAATATAAAAGCGCAAGGTTTTAAGTACCAATACACCTCTGTCGACACACAAAGGTGTATTGATACTTTGAACCTCGGACTAGAGTGGGAGGACAAATACCCAAGTGCCGAGAACATCTTTCCTAGAGGACAATTATCCAAAGAACAGGAGTTGCACAGGGACTAGAGGAGAAAGGGTGGACGAAAGGTGAGAAATGGAGGGCAGAGTCCTTCGTAGAGAAAGCAAAAGCTCTGGAATGGACGGAGGAGAGGCCATGGTTAAAGTGGGAAGGAAAAGTTTCTTTGTGGAAATAAGTGGGTTGGGAGAAGAAAAGAGGAAGGAATTTCTAAAAGCCTGCTTGGTCAATTCGATGGAGACATCCTATTCAGTGGCAATGTTGCAACAATGGGCGGTGAGGAAATGGAACATAGCATTTGGTGTTAGGGTAAGAAGACTACATGGGCAGCATTTCTTGTTTATACTACCCTCAAAGGAAGAAGCGGTCAGGGTTTGGAGGACAAGGGTAAGGAATGTAGAAGGCTTTGTTATGCACTTGGTTCCATGGGAGGTATACTTTGAGGGACGGGACAAACCCCTAAAAGAGGGTGATGAGCACTGGGTGAAAATCTTCAACCTATCGTTGCAATTTTGGATTGTTAGCCAAATAGGGGAATTGTGTGGAGGTTATGTGAGAATGGGCAACTCACGGGAGGCAAAGGAGACAGCAGAATGGATAAGGATTAAAGCACTTTGGAAGGGCTACACTCCAGTAAGAGCAAATATATTAGCAAGGAACAAAATGGTAGTGGTAAGCCTACGGCCGGAAATACACCCTGAACAATTTAGGAAGATGGAAGATGCAAAACAAGCAATGATAGCAAAGAAATACTTCATCCACTTGGCCCTATCAGGTTTAGGCATCTAAGCTGAAGTACACTCAAAACTGAAAGGCAAGACAATAATTGAGGAGGACATAGGAGGAAGCGACGTCAATGCCAGAGAAGATTGTAGTGATAGGGGAACAAAGAGAGTGAAGTCAAATGAGCTACTAAGGCATGTGGTAGAAGCTAAAGAAGTTATTGAGAGAAGTGAGCAGGTGCACAAAGAAAAAAGTAATATGGTCTGTCAACTAGAAGAAGTGGGTAGTAAGATGTCAGAAGGCGACCGGTGTGTAATTAATAACCCATTTCAAATTTCAAATCTAGAAGAGCTTTGTGAAAAGATCATTGAAAGATGTTGTGAAAGGTTGAGGATAGATGGGACAATCTTGGTTGTAAGAGAAGGATAAGTAGATCTAGGCATTGAAATCGAAGAAGGTGCTCCAGATCTTTCATGTACACAACGGAGGATTTGGATGCCAATCAATCGACCCCTAAGGGTATAGAGATGGCCCCACATGTGGTATCAGGTACAGGAACTGGGAAGGGTGAGGGCTCTCTAGTTGTCAAGCCCACAAGGGGGCCTACTGTGGGGGGGCCTTGGAGAGGTCCCAACGTGGTGAAACCAATCAACATGATTCGGTGGTTGGATCAAGTTCAAGTCAGGATGGGATCAAGGTAAAGACATAAATACTGACCGTTCAAAAGTTAGGGTGGAAGCTATTAAGGGTAATACACCAGAGAGAAGCTACAGATAGGAGCCTGTAGGGGAAGGCATGAGGATGTAGGGAAAGGAAACAAAGTAGAAGTACAAGAACAAGAGAAGACAAAGCATGATAGGAAGGAGGAAGCATCCAAAGGAGGAGGCATAGTTATCCTGAGCGAGAATAGCATTGTGACTAACGATGAAGAGGAAGTATAGCCGCTTGTAGTGGTTTGGTAGATGAGAATACAAAGTCGTTCAATTGCTACCAGTGGCTACACTAAAAGAACTTTTTAGGCTAGCATAAGGCTTGAATGAGAAGGCCAATAGTGCAAGTAGGGGTAAGAAGGCATGTAAGTGGAGGTGCAACAATGGTGGGACCTTGACTGTGGAGTTGTACATATAAAGTCATTTTCTTTTTGGTAGTGGTGTGCATATGGAGTTGCTCAAAATAGCATCTTGGAATATAAGGGGTCCAAACTTAGGATGAAGGAGGGTGGTTACCAATGCTTATCTGAAAAAGTGGAATCCTGGTAGTCTTTATATTCAGGAAACGAAGACAGAGAAACTGAATCAGGTAGTGGTTAGAAGTGTCTACGGGAGCACAATTGTGATTGAGAAATATGTATACCATTCTTACTTAAGTTGTAAAGCCAAGGACATAGCTCAGACAACTTTCAACCACAATCCAGTCATCCTCCCAAAATCTCACACTTGAACCACTCCCACCTTCCAATTCAAAAAGGCTGAATCAAAGAGTTAAATTTCATGATCCCTTTCCAGACACTCACCCCATAGGGAGATCAGATTTCCCTCACATCCTACCCAAAATTCACTACTCCATATTTGCAAGCCACCACCCTTCTCCATGGAGCTTCCCTCTTTACCAAACCTCCAAACCCATTTCCCAAACAAGGCCTTATTAAAAGTTCCCACCCTTCTCACTCCCAAATCCCCATCCCTCTTGGCCCTACAAACCAGGTCGCAACTCACCAAATGATATTTCTTTTTTCCCCCTTTAGATTCCAGAGAAAGTCTCTCTGTAACTTTTCAATTTCTTCTTGAACTGAAGCTGGAGCCTTCAGCAAGGACAAGTAATAAATGGGTAAGTTAGAAAGAACACTCTTTATTAAAGCGATTCCCCCAACAGAGAGGTATTTGCCTTTCCAACCTGCTAACCTTTGTTCAATGCTGTCAATAACAAGTTACCAAGCATGTGGACCTGCAGCCCTAGTCCCAATGGGGAGCCCTAGATAAGAGAAAGGGAACTCCCCAACAAGGCACCCTAAAGCCCCAACACATCCCTCCAAGCAGGCCTGGTGAATCTCTCTCACCCCAATTATTACACTCTTACTTAGGTTGATTTTTAACCCCAAGAGCAGTTGGAAGCTTAGAAGGATTCCTCTCAGGTTGTAAGCTTGTTCTACAGATGCACCCGTGCAGATCAAGGTGTCATCAGCATATTGAAGATACGAAATAGTTAACGTCACAGGTCCAATCTTGAAACCAGCCAATAAACCTGTTCCTACTCCTCTATTCAACAACTTACTCAATACTTCCACTACTAGAGCAAACAACAAGGGGGATAAGGGATCCCCTTGCCTCAAACCCCTCAAAGCCTCAAAGAATTTTGTTGACATTTTTCTTTTATCAATAACAACATTTCATTAATTAATCACAGAAGTAATTACATGGAGGAAGATAACTTTCTTATCTTCCATCTGGAGCTTGAGCTCCCAAGAACAGAAAAAGACAAAATTACACTTGTGCCCAAAACATTGACTCCCTCTTGACCCCTTGCTTAGCTAACCCATCAGCAAAAGAGTTAGCTGATCTTTTCACCCAGCTGATCTTGACAACCATCTCTTGAACCAGCCACCTACATTTCCTCCTCTCATTACTGTATATCCATAACATGCTATTTTCTTTATTCAGCCACCCTACCACCACCTCCGAGTCCCCTTCAATTATGAGTTTTCTTATACTCATCTCCTTTGCTCTTTGGACTCCTTCCAAAACTGCAAAGATCTCGGCCCTGAGAGAGTCACCCACTCCAATTGGGCCTGAGAACAGGGCTGAAACAAACCCATTCTCATCCCTAAAGCTGAAAAGGATACATATGAGATGCACGCAAACATCCAGCTTCTCCATTTCTCCCCAAAGCCCATCCTACTAAGCACTTCCTCCAAGAAACCCCATTCTACATGATCAAATGCCTTTTCCAAATCAATTTTGCATCTTACTCCACCGTCCCCTGCCAATGATTTTGTATGGACTTGACATCAAACTTATAGGCCTATTTCCTTCACCCTGGTTGCACCTACAACCTTTGGAATAAGCACAATGAAAGTAGCATTTGCAGATTTTTCAATCTTCCTTCTCCACCCAAAGTTTCCTAAACATCTCCATAAGATCCTTTTTTATAAAATTCCAGAACATCTTATAAAAGGTTATATTGAATCCGTTTGCCCCCAGCACCTTATCCCCTTTCATTTTCTTGACCACATTCCACACCTCAAGCTCTCTTTTCAGCCATGATTTTAACTCTCCATCTATTTGCGGAAAAACTAGATCCCCTAAGGGACAAAATCTCCTTGGCTTGGCTTCACAGAGCTTCCCATAGAACTTACAGGTTTCTTCAGCTATTTCCTACAGGTCCTCTATAACCTGATCTCCTTCTTCTAATCTCAAGATTGAGTTCTTCCTTCTTCCTCTCACCATAGCCTGAAAGCAGTACTTTTGTGGAAGAGCATCGTGGAAAACCAAATATTTGTCCAAAGGAGGTAAAGTCACTTTAATCAACAGTGTGCTGTCCTCCCTCCCTATATACGATAGCTTTATTACCAATTCCGGCTAAGTGGGCTGCAGCGTTAGAAAAAAAATAAAGATGAGAGATTTCCTGTTGAGGGGGTAGAAGGAGGAAACAAAATGCCACCTGGTAAACTGGAAGAAAATATGCAGATCCAAAGCTAATGGGGATCTAGGAATCAGATCAGTGAAAGATGTACTTGCTTGGAAAATGGTTATGAAGATTTAATGAGCGTACGGATAGTCTGTGGAGAAGGTTAATCGTAGCCAAATATGGACCCAGTAGCAGGGAGTGAGAAACAGAATAAGTAATATCTTCCTACGGGTGTTCAAGTTGGAAGGCAATTCAGAAAATACATCCTCAGTTTTTGAAGGGCATAAAATACAAAGTGGGCAATGGTCAGAGGGTGCTTTTTTGGAAGGACCACTGGTGTGGGGAGGGCCCTTTGATGACCTTATTCCCTGATCTATTTGAAATTGCTGCAAACAAGAATGCAATAATGGTTGATTATTTGGAAAGGCAAAATGGATATTGTATTTGGAACCTGCAATTCAGGAGGAACTTAAACAACTGGGAGGTGGCATCTTTCATTGACTTGCTTCAGATTCTATATGACAAGACAACTGGAGTAAGGGAGGATAAAAGAAAATGGATTTTTGAGAATCAGGTTCTTTTTCTGTGAAATCCTTCTTTAAATTCTTGTCAAGGAAGGATACCTCTTCCTTCCCAAGTGAGAAGTAACAGGATATGGATCAGGGCTGTACCATCTAAGCTGGCTTTTTTTTTGTCTGGTCACAAGTGCTGGATAAAATCCTAACCATAGTTGTCAAGGCAACGCCCAGGCAACAAGGCACCCTTGGAGACTCACCTCATCCAGTCGCCAAGCAGTTTTGCGTACTGTGTTATAAAATACTTTCATATTTTTAATTTTTGACATTATAATTATAAAATAGACATTAATAAACTAGAATATTGATTTTATGTGTTTATATACTAATTTCTTTTTATTATTTTCTTATTTGTTAGAGTTTAATCAACACAAACATTGCTAACTGCTGTATTGAACCCATAGTTCAAAGTATTGATACACCTCCTGTGTATTGGCAGAGGTGTATCAGTACTTATAACAATACTCCCCCTATTTTTTATTTATTTGGTTTTCAATTTCATTTTTAAATATATATATATATATATATATATATATATATTATTTAAAAAATGGGTCCCCGAAAACACCAGTAAACAGGTGTATCAGGAACCCAAAGATACAATACAATACACCCGATATGGGGTGTATCGTATCGATATTTTGATCATTGATTGAACCCTCAGATTTCAAAACCTGAACCAATAAGCAAGGGAAGAACTTAAAATTTTGTCTAATCACCACATTTTCTTCTTCCACATCTTCTTCTTCTTCTTCCACATCTTCTTCTTCTTCTTCCACCTTTTCTTTTCTTCTTTTCCTCTAACAAAAGTAGGGGTTCAGCCCCTATATTTTTTGAACTTTCTTTCCTTTGTTCTTTCTCTTCTGATAAAATGTTGATTTTCTAGACTTAAACATGAAATTTATACTTCTCTTATGAAAATTATGGATAATTATTAAGGAAAGATGATTATGGAACCTAAGGAACTACCCTAGGGCATATGGTTTTACTTAAAAAAAAAAATCCATAGCCTAGGCATCGCCTAGCCTTGCCTTGGTGCCTTGAAAACTATGATCCTAACCAAGGAAAATCTAGCTAAAAAGGCTTAGAGGTGACAGATATGTCTTGTCCTTTATTAATCAATGTTTTCCATCTGATGTAAAGGGATTCATAGGGGCATGGTTCATACAAGGCTTAAGCAAGGCTTGAAAGGTAGCATGGAGCATCCTCTTCCTCCCCTTGGCAGTCTTCTGGGCAGTGTGCTGTTAAAGAAATAGTAGAATCTTTGAAGGGAGGCAGACTTCAAAGGAAGAGGTTCTTAGCAAAATTCTGAGGATGGTTCACTCATGGTTGGAAAATCACCCTTTATTCAGAAATAGCCATACTTGTTCTTTTTTTTAAATATTGGTTTCCTTTTTGTAAGGAGCGGATAGTTTTTTTCTTTGGGGGGTTTAGTTGTATTGGGCAGATTGTTCATCCTCTGTTCAGTTTCTCATTGTACCGGCCTACCGGGGCTTTGTTGTAATGTTAACCTTTTGATATTAATGACTTACTTTACCTTACAATTTGAGAAAAAAAAAAAAACATTCCTGTTCACCCTCTCCAATATAGGGTTCCAAATACTCTTTGAGGTGAATTTAGCTCCCAGGAGGTAGGCCTAACTACTTGGAAGAGAGATGGCCTAATTTGCAGCCAGCTCATGCAAATTGTCAACTTTACCTACTGCATGATCTATCTTGGCTTCGCAAAAGAATGGTGTATCATTGGCAAACTGAAGGAGAGCTATCTTAGACCCATTTCAAATATTTGTTTATCTTCTTTCCTCGATTAAAAAAAAAACACTTTAAGTCATACATTTTTAAGCATCAAATACATTTGCATATAAAAGGAATTAAATAGGTATTAGCAAAACTAATCTTACGCTTTTTGACCATTCTGGAATCAATCTGAGTACTTTATTGGCATCCAACTTTGATCCTACGGTAACATTAGAAGAAAATGAGCATAGACTGGAACAAGCAAATCAAATGCAAAAAAATTAAAAAAAAAAAAAGAAGAAAGAAAGAGAGAAAGGAAAAAAAGAAAAATAGAACCCCGAACATGGAGAAAGATAAATTGACATTTTGTAAAAGAAGAATCAAATCCATTATATGATAGTGATAGCCTTATAGAAATTTTTATAGCCCTTTTTCTCACCAACGATGAAATGATGTCTCATGCTAACATCATAACAAATATTGGACTAAAATGTTTCCTTGACATTAGATGTGAATCAATCTTCTAATATCAGGTTTAATACTAGTAATTAACAGTGCAAATCAGATCTGAACAATAGTGCAAGAGCTGTGTACGTCGAAGAGAAGAGGTAAGAGAAGAAGTTGAATCATTCACCCTTCTCCTCTAACCCTATTTTATTAATCTCCAAAAATTAATGATGACAAGTATGCCCTTAAGTGGGCGGCCAGCTTGGCAATTACATAAAGAAAATAAACAAGAACAAATAACAGGCCCATTAAGTGTGGCCCATCAACATAAAATAAAAGATAAAAATAAAGGATATCACACAAGCAGCTGTTAGGGCCCATTCGGCCCAGTCTCTTTACACTCCCCCTCAAGCTGAGCATAGATGTCAATCATGCCCAGCTTGGTTATGTAGTGTGTCAAATTCCCTTTGGGAACTCCTTTGGTCAAGATATCAGCCACTTGCTCTTCTGATGTGATAAATGGCAAACAAACTTCTCCTGAAGAGACTCTTTCCCTTATGAAGTGTCTATTGTAGAGAACACTGATGTGGGCCCCACTGCAGTGGTCCCCACTGTGTTCATAGGACAGCATGCGTAGTTATTTGTTCCAGTTATAGTAGTGTCAGTTTGAGTCAGTTTGTTAATTCAGTTGTTATTTATTTCAGCTTTTATTTACTTTATTTATTAAGTACTAAGGGCAGATGTGTCCATTCCATTATGTACTAAACATAACCTATAAATAATAAGAAAGTGGCGGCGGCAGATCTGTTAGAATCTGTCCCTCCTTTCAACCACTTGTGTTCTCCTGTTTCTCTTCTATTCTCTCTCCTTTCTCTCACTTTTCTTCTGTTTTGTAAACCTAAAACCTATTAGGGTTCAAGACTGATTACAGTCTTGATCTTCTACTTGCTATCAGAGCCTATCTAGGGCCTCTCATGTGTGTCTAGTCCAGCCGACCACATGAGGACTAGCTAGGGCTGGAAGCTTTGAAGAAGTATTCGATGGCTGAATCTTGGAGATTACCAGGAGAGGTTTGCAGCAATTGAAGACTTGCCGCAGCTTGCAGAGAGTTGGTAATCAGGAAGAAGCAACGAAGGTTAGGGTTCAGGTAACCCTAGAAGACAGCAAACCGAGGTACATAAGTAAATTTTTTTTATTGAGTTTCAGAGACTGCAATCAGTCGAGATAGGTTGGACCTATCTAGAAGTAGGGGAGTAGGGGCCAAACTGTGTTCAAGTTTGTTTCTAGGGTTTGACTTGCCGAACTGTGTTTAAGTCTGTTTCTAGGGTTTGACTGTTGGCCCGAACCTCTTCCCTCTCAAAGGTGATTAGTTTTAGGGTTTCATATTGCCCTACGACAAGTCCCACTAGTGCGGACTGCTTGGAGGGTGCAGTTGAGCACTTATTTCAGACCCACAGTTGAAACCCTAATTTTGCTCTTGCAGCAGTGGGCCCCACAGTAGTGATTTCAGAAAATAGCATCTTAGATTGACAGGCTGACTAATACTGTGCATGCCGATTGATTTCAGATCAGATTTGAGTTGATTCCTTGCCTATACTGTGATAGGCGATTGATTTCAGATCAGATTTGGGTTGGTTTCAGATCAGATCAGATTTGTGTTGGTTTCGGATCAGTTTTCAGACCTGCTTGTTTGACTCTGTTTTCTGGTATAGTGACTCTAACAGTTTGTAGCCACTGAATCTTGACCAATGATGGAGTTTAAGGGTCAGGGAGAAATTAGTTTTGGAAACCACAGTTATGGTAGTGTATCTGAAACCGGGTTTCATATTACAACTATGAGATTTGATGGGTCAAATTATTTGGAGTGGGCTCAATCAGCCATTATGGCTATTGGAGGAAGGGGAAAACTGGGTTACCTCTTGGAAGATGTGAAAGAACCTTCCAAGGAGGACCCAACATACACCAAGTGGGTTCAAGAGAACTATTTGGTTATGGCGTGGCTGTGTAATTCTATGCAGCCACATATCAGCCAAAATTACTTGTGGGCAAAGACAGCCAAAGAGATATGGGATGTTGTGAAAGAAACCTATTCCCAACCCCTTAATGTTGCCAGAGCCTATGAACTGAAGTGTGAGGTGAACAGCCTTAAACAAGGAGAGAAGCCAGTTTCTGTCTACTTCTCTACCTTGAAATCCTTGTGGCATGAGATTGACCATCTAGAGACATTGAGTGGGAGATTCCCAAAGATGCACAGACTCACAGAAAACAAGTCGAGACGAATAGGGTATTTGAGTTTCTGGCTGGTTTGAATTCAGAATATGACATTGTGCGACAACAGATATTGACAAGGGATAGTGTGACCCTTTCTCAAGCATACTCCCTGGTGCATAGTGAAGAGACCAGGAGGAAAGTCATGATGCAGCCTCAGCCCTCTTTCCCAGCCTTGACAGCTATTTAACCTAAGCCAAGGGGTGACTCAGAAAGGGACCGGAAGAAGGAAGATAAACGGGATCTGGTATGTGAACATTGCAAGAAACCCAAGCACACAAAAGATACTTGTTGGAAGCTACATCCTCACTTAGTCCCAGCAAAACTAAGAAATAAGAAGGGTAATGCTCATGTGGCCGTGAACACTGATTCAGCATCCTCATCAGGCACATCCCTAGAGACTTTAACTGCTGTTCAGGCTGCTCTCATACAGTTGGAAAAGGAAGTTGGGAGTTCAGTTCAGCCATCTCAGTCACCATCAGCTCCTGCCACATCTGCATTTGCACATTCAGGTACTCGAGCCTCAGCTTACCATGCTTCAACTCCAGGTAATATTGACCACTGCTGGGTAATAGATTCAAGTGCATCTGACCATATGACTAGCTTGCCATCTTTGTTCACTTCTTATCACTTGTCCTCTGGCCGAGATAGAGTATCCAATGCTGATGGCTTCCTTGTTCCCATTTCAGGCAAGGGGGACATCAAGCTATCGGATACTATCTCTTTATCTTCTGTCTTGCATGTTCCTAAGCTTGATACTAACCTGCTTTCAGTTAGTAGTATTACCAAACACATGAACTGTTCAGTAACCTTTTTCCCTGACCGATGTGTTTTTCAGGATTTGGAGACGAGGAAGGTGATTGGGACTGGCCATGAGACGAACGGGATCTATCTGCTTGGAGAGAGTTCTCGTCGGGAGAAGTCAGTGGATAAGAAGTCTTTTGTTTCCCAGTCTGTGAGTTCGGTTATGCCAAGCATAACCGATTAGGTCATTTGTCTTTTAAGTCTTTGAAGAGTCTGTTTTTCTGCTTTATTTGAGTCTGTTGAGTTATCAAAGTTGAGTTATCAAAGTTGAGGTGTGAGAGTCGTGAGTTTGCCAAACATTGTAGAACCTCTTATTCTTTAAGTAATAAAAGGAGTAATTCCTCTTTTGATATTGTGCACACTGATGTTTGGGGGCCATATCATATCTCTTCTATGGGTGGGTACAGATATTTTCTACTGTTTGTTGATGACCATACCCGTTTTTCTTGGGTCTATCTTATGCGTTCTCGGGATGAGGTTCCTGCTCTGACCCAAAACTTCCATCAGATGGTTCTCACTCAGTTTGGGACCAAAATCAAAGTCCTTAGATCTGATAATGCAAAGGAATACTTTGTTTAGCCATTGACCTCCTACCTTCTTAGCCATGGAGTTATTCACCAGAGCACTTGCCCATATACACCACAGCAGAACGGTGTTGCCGAAAGGAAGAATAGGCATATCTTGGAGGTGGCTAGAAGCATTATGTTTACCTCCAATGTACCTATTCGCTTCTGGGGTGATGCTATCCTCACAGCAGTTTATCTCATTAATCGAGTTCCTTCCCGGGTTCTTGATATGAGAACCCCCTTTTCCCTTCTATACCCAGACGAGGAGTTGTTCATTGTTCCCCTTAAAACCTTTGGTTGTACCTGTTTCGTTCAGCTTCTCGGGCCTCATCATTCCAAGTTTGAACCTAAGGCCTCCAAATGCATTTTCCTTGGTTAGGCACAAACTCAAAAGGGTTATTGTTGCTATGATCCGGTTTTAGGGAAACGGTTTGTCTCCATGGATGTCACCTTCTTTGAGGAGACACCCTATTATCCTAGGGTTTCTCCTCAGGGGGAGAGCAGTGAGAGTGGAAGTGGGGCTGTTCCTTTACCTATTCCACTGGATAATGAAGGTTGTAGTGGTGAGGGTGGTCAGAGGGAGCCGGAGCTGAGAGTCTATCACAGGCGATGCAGGCAGGTTGATCCTAGTCATCGGTAGTCCCGGTCAGCTCCAGTTCCTTCCGCGGCTCCAGATCCAGAGCCTACTGAGATACCTCTCACTGTTGCCACTTCCCCTCTTGTGGATGACCTTGATCTCCCTATTGCCATTCGCAAAGGGAAACGACATTGCACCACTTCTACAGCTCACAGCATCTCACAGTTCTTATCCTATGATCATTTGTCTCCATCCTACCGGTCCTATCTCACTTCCATTGCCGATGTCCCTATTCCAAGAACAGTGCAAGAAGCCTTATCAGTTCCAGAATGGAAAGATGCAATGCAAGTCGAAATGGATGCCCTGTTGAAGAATAATACTTGGGCACTGGTTGACCCACCAAAAGGAAAGAAACCGGTGGGATGCAGATGGGTGTTCACTGTGAAGCATAATGCTGATGGCTCTATTGAAAGGTACAAAGCCCGGCTGGTTGCAAAGGGGTTCACTCAGACTTATGGTATAGACTACTTGGAGACCTTTGCCCCAGTAGCCAAGATGACCACCATCCAAGTTCTGTTATCCCTTGCAGCAAATCATTCTTGGCCCCTGTTTCAGATGGATGTTAAAAATGCATTTCTGAATGGAGACTTACAGGAAGAGGTTTACATGCAGTTGCCTCCTGGATTCTATGATACAAAGACAGGTAAAAGGTTTGCCGACTGAACAAGGCATTGTATGGTTTGAAGCAGTCACCTAGAGCCTGGTTTGATAGGTTCAGATTAGCCCTTGGAAAGTTTGGTTATGTACAGGCCCAGTCAGATCATACACTATTCATCAAGAGGGTGGAGTCCTCTCTGACACTACTTGCAGTATATGTTGATGATATTGTGGTGACAGGAAATGACAGTCATGAGATTGAGTCCCTCAAACAGCTCCTTCATCAAGAGTTTGAGGTGAAAGATCTTGGTGCACTACGGTACTTTTTGGGTATTGAGGTTGCTAGATCCAAGCAGGGGATTTTTATCTCTCAGAGAAAATATGTTCTAGATCTGTTGGCGGAAACTGGAAAGTTGGGTGTTAAGCCGGCTGATACACCCATCGAACAAAATCACAAGATTAGTGCAGAGGGCGGGGAGCCTCTTGAAGACAAAGTTATGTTCCAACGGTTGGTTGGAAAGCTCCTATATCTCTGCCTCACTCGGCCGGATATTGTGCCCTTGTGGGAGGTAACTTTGTCTCTTGGAGGAGTAAGAAGCAGAGTGTTGTTTCCCGCTCCAGTGATGAAGCGGAATACAAGTCAATGGCTAATGGAGTGGCTGAAATCTTGTGGCTGAGGTCACTACTTGAAGAGTTGGGTATTGACTATGAAAAGCCCTTAATGCTTTATTGTGATAATCAGGCAGCTATTAATATAGCCCACAACCCAGTGCAGCATGACAGAACTAAACATATCGAAGTTGATCGACATTTTGTGCGAGAAAGGGTCACATCACAAGAAGTGTGTCTTCCGTACATCACATCTAATATGCAGCTCACGGATATCCTCACCAAGGCTGTACCAAGGAAGAAGTTAGAGACAGACCTATCCAAGTTGGGAATGATAGATATCTACTCCCAACTTGAGGGGGAGTGTAGAGAACACTGATGTGGGCCCCACTGCAGTGGTCTCCACTGTGTTCGTAGGACAACATGTGTAGTTATTTGTTCCAGTTATAGTAGTGTCAGTTTGAGTCAGTTTGTTAATTCAGTTGTTATTTATTTCAGCTTTTATTTACTTTATTTATTATGTAAGTACTAAGGGCAGATGTGTCCTTTCCATTATGTACTAAACATAACCTATAAATAATAAGAAAGTGGCGGCAGCAGATCTGTTAGAATCTGTCCCTCCTTTCAACCACTTGTGTTCTCCTGTTTCACTTCTATTCTCTCTCCTTTCTCTCACTTTTCTTCTGTTTTGTAAACCTAAAACCTATTAGGATTCAAGACTGATTACAGTCTTGATCTTCTACTCCTATCAACCTCAATGTGTGTCATGTTGAACAGGATTATGTGCAAGGTTGATAGCAGCTTGGTTGTCACAATAAAGCATCATTGGTTTCTCGTAGTCCACCCCCAATTCCTCTAGAAGGGATCGTAGCCATAGTAGTTCTGACACACCATGATCCATTGCCCTGTATTCTGCTTTAGCTGAGGATCTAGCAACTACTGATTGTTTCTTACTTCTCCAAGACACAATATTCCTAGCAACCAGAGCACAATAACCAGAGGTGGACCTTCTGTCATCCATACATCCTGCCCAATCTGCATCAGTAAAGGCCTCCAGCTTCATGTGACCATGCTTAGCAAATAGAATACCTTTCCCTGGAGTACCTTTCAAGTAGCACAGAACCCTTTCCGCAGCAGCTAGATGAGTATCTCTAGGCGAATGCATAAACTAACTAATAACACTTACTGCATAGGAAATATCTGGCGGAGTCATGCAAAGATACAACTTCCCAAGCAGCCTCTGAAACATTCCCTTATCAGACAAAGGTTCACCATCTGTGGCAAAAAGTTTATGATTAGGATCAATGGGAGTGGAGATGGGTTTAGCTCCAAGTTTACCAGTTTCAGCAAGAAGATCAAGAACATATTTGCGTTGAGATATGAAAATACCATCCTTAGACCGAGCAACTTCAATGCCCAAGAAAAACCAAAGGTCTCCCAAGTCTTTGATTTCAAATTCAGAATTGAGAAATCCTTTTAGTTTCCTGGCCTCTTCAATGTCATTACCCGTGACCACAATATCATTAACATAAGCAATCAAGAAGGTGATCAGAGTGTTATTTCTCTTCAAGAACAATGTATGATCAGATTGTGTTTGAATGTAGCCAAAGGAGACAAGAGCAGCCCGGAATCTCTCAAACCAAGCCCGAGGAGATTGTTTGAGACCATAAATGGATCTGTGTAGTTTACACACCTTGCCTTTCATTTCTTTCCCATACACCCCTGGAGGTAGAGACATATAGACTTCTTCATGCAGATCTCCATTCAAGAAAGCATTTTTAACATCAAACTGGTATAGGGGCCAGTCAAAGGTAGCTGCTAGAGAAAGCAAGACCCTAACTGAAGTCATCTTAGCTACAGGAGCAAAGGTCTCAAGATAGTCAATGCCATACATTTGAGTGTAACCCTTGGCAACCAACCTAGCCTTATACCTCTCAATCGAGCCATCAGAGTGATATTTAATGGTAAACACCCATTTACACCCCATTGGTTCCTTCCCTTCCGGCAAGTCCACAATATCCCAGGTATGGTTCTTATATAATGCTTTAAGTTCAGTCATCATAGCATCCCTCCATTCAGGTTGAGATAATGCTTCCGGTACAGACCTGGGTATCACATGTGAAGAAAAAGAAGCAAGAAAGTAGTAGGAAGGAGAGAGAAGGCTGTAAGATTAATGTTTGGAGATGCAATGGGTTGTACACTTCCGCTTGCCCTTGCGAAGAGCAATAGGAAGGTCAAGGTCAGGGACAGTCGAAGGTGGGTCGATAGAGGGTTGACCCGTTTCCTCAGGAACTATGGGAGTGGCAAGATGCTCTTCTGAAGGAGTGGAAACAACCTACATATGTCTGAATCTCCGCCTTTGGTAACACCTTTGGAGAGTAGGAGCAGAAGCAAGAGGAGGATCAGGGGTGGGTCCAGTGGAAGAGGTGGACACCCCATGATCAAACTCACAAGGGATGGGAAGAGGAACAACTGGAGACATAGCAAAGGGTTCATCAGATGTCTCCCCCTCAGGAGGAATACTAAAGAAAGGAGTCAACTCTGCAAAGGTGACATCCCGAGATACAAAGCGGGTGCCACGAACTGGATCAAAGCAACAACAACACTTTTGTGTAGAGGCATATCCCAGAAACACACACTTATGAGCCTTAGGTTCAAATTTATGCCTTTGGTGACTATGAATATGCACATAACAAGTACTCCCAAATACACGGAGAGGGAGAGAAAAGAGATCCTCGTCCGGGAAGAGAAGACTAAAGGGGGTTTTAAAGCCAAGGACCCTAAAGGGCATACGATTGATTAGGTAGGTAGCAGTATGAACAGCATCTCCCCAATACCTTACAAGAACATGGGATGCAAATAAAAGGGATCTGGCAACCTCAACCACATGTCTGTTCTTTCTTTCCGCCACCCCGTTTTGTTGTGGAGTGTAAGAACAAGAACTTTGATGAATAACCCCAAAAGTTTCAAGATAGGTGGAGAGGGTTTTCTCAAAATACTCCTTAGCATTGTCAAAGCGAAATATTTTGATATGGGTATTAAACTGGGTGAGGATGAGTTCATGAAAATTTTTCACAATAATAGGTACTTCATCCCGGGATTTCATGAGATAAATCCAAATATAACGAGAATAATCATCAATAAAAAGGATAAAATACCGGTAGCCCCCCATGGTTGGCATGTGATATGGCCCCCACACATCAGAGTGAACAATATGGAAAGGAGAAAGAGATCTTTTATTACTGATTGAATAGGAATGTCTACAATGCTTTGCTAACTCACATGACTCACAATGAAGACTAGATAAAGACACTCCTCTTTAAACATATCTGGGAACAGATGACTTAAAGCAGATAAAGACAAATGACCAAACCGAAAATGACATAACAAAATTTTGTTAACAGACTCTGACACAACTGACTCTAAAGCAACTCCATGAGGTGGTCCCAAGGCTTAATCTAGTGTGTCCAGCAGGTATATTCCGTTCGCCTCATGGCCACTCCCAATCGTCCTTTGAGACTGCAAGTCCTGAAAAACACAATGAGTGGGAAAGAAGGTTATGCTGCAGTTCATGGACTTTGTTAAGCTACTAACAGATAAAAGGTTTGTGTTAAGCTTAGGAACATGGGGAACAAAAGATAAGAACAGGGTGTCAGAGGTCTTTATATCTCCTTTACCAGAGATGGGGGCAAGTGACCCATCGGCAAGGGATATTTTCTCTTCCCAGAGAGGAGATGATATGAACAAAAAAGGTTAGATAGGTTGGCCATATGGTCTGATGCACCGGAACCTATAATCCAAGGGAGTTTATGACTACCTGAAACTGAAGCATGATTTGCTGAGGCATATGTACCTAAGTGAGCAAAAGCCGATGAAGAGGATGTACTGTTGGAAGGGTGGGCTGAAGAAACTGTAGCTTCCAGGTGATTTAGGAGCTTCCCATACTTCTCAAAGTCTAACCTCATTGCAGCCAACTGCTCAATGGTTGATGTTTTCTCACTCTCCTTCCTTCCCCCTTCAGGTACTGTAGCAGCATTAGTAGTCTTGAGCTTTCCCCCTTGACTGCCCTTCTTAGGATTGTTCTTAAACCTCTCAGGAAGTAGTCCAGGGTGAAGTTTCCAGCAGGTGTCCTTGTTATGTCGTGGTTTCTTGCAATATTCACACACTTGCTCCCCCTTTTCAGTAGGCCCCTTAGATTTCATTCCCGCATGTGCAAAGTGTTCTGTAGGTGGACTCTGCAATTGAACTTGTCGTCTACTTTCCTCACTACTTATCATGGCATATGCCTGTGATAGAGTAACATCATCTCTGGCCAAAATATTATGTCTGATAATATCAAACTCAGGGTTGAGTCCAGTGAGAAACTCGAACACCCTATTTCTCTCCACCAGCTTTCTGTACATTTCAGCATCCTTTTTACTCTCCCATACCACAGTTTCCATAACATCAATTTCCTGCCATAGGGATTTCAGTATAGAGTAGTAGATTGCTACACTCTTCTCCCCCTGTCTCAGGTTCTTCACATCACTTTTTAATTTGTACGCTCGGGCTACATTCAGTTTCTGTGAATAAGTCTCAGTTACACTGTTCCATATCTCTTTAGCAGAAGACATCCAGAGATAGTGTTGGCTTATATGAGGTTGCATAGAGTTAACTAACCATCCTATAATGGTATAGTTCTCTTGCATCCATCTCTCAAATTCAGGATCTGTCTCTTCGGGTTTCACCTTACTACTTGTGAGATACCCGAGTTTTCCTCTACTACAAACATAAATTTTTATAGACTGTGCTCAGGCAAGATAGTTCGTCCCATCTAGCTTAATCGTGGTAACCCCAGTCAAAACGGAATCTACTGGAGCAGGTCCAGAAACTGGCACCTGCTTGAACTCACTTCCGTATGTCTCCATTAATCAAACGGAAATCAAGGAACTAAAAATTTTTCTATGCAAACTTACTTGAAGTCAAACCAGAAATAGGGTGCTTGAAAAACTAGGGTTTTGCTCCGTCCAGCAGATGGAAGGAGGAGAGAAGATGGTGACGCACCAACCAGACTTACCCAAACTCTTCCTAACCTGAACCACCCTCCTTTAGCAGTCACAAGACACCTTCCAAGCACAGAGCGCCACACCCAAGCTTCACCTTTCCTGGTAACCTCGAAAATCTCTAGTTGGCTAGGGTTTCGGGCAGCAGCAAAACAACATCACTTCTTGGCAAGATTCGGCCAGAATTTAAATCTCCAAACCCTTCTCCCAACTAGGCAAGTGATTCTCTATACTATAGAGAACCTATCTCTCCATACACTCTCTTGATTTTAAAGTGTACAGGAACGAAGAAAAAGGAAGAAAGAAGAACTGTACCCGCTCTGATACCAAGATGTGAATCAGTCTTCTAATATCAGGTTTAATACTAGTAATTAACAGTGCAAATCAGATCTGAACAATAGTGCAAGAGCTGTGTATGTCGAAGAGAAGAGGCAAGAGAAGAAGAAGTTGAATCATTCACCCTTCTCCTCTAACCCTATTTTATTAATCTCTAAAATTTAATGATGACAAGTATGCCCTTAAGTGGGCGGCCAGCTTGGCAAATACATAAAGAAAATAAACAAGAACAAATAACAGGCCCATTAAGTGTGGCCCATCAACATAAAATAAAAGATAAAAATAAAGGATATCACACAAGCAGCTGTTAGGGCCCATTCGGCCCAGTCTCTTTACAACATTTATCATAGAAATTGTTGGCTTCAACATTTGTCCTCACGCCTAGTGAATAGTGATCACATTAAGTTGAATGTTGATGGCTATAGCATTGGAAACTCTAGGAGTTCAGGTATTCGCAGATCATTTAGGAGCCATGGGCCCATGAAGGAAATGTGCTGCTGGTACTTAAGGATGGTTAATTGGCTACTTGTTGAGGTATGAGAACTTAGTGGGGGAAGGGGGTTTGCAAAACATCACTGGACCTTGGCAGCTTCTTGGACCATATTAAGGAAGCAATATCATTGGTTGCTAGGCTAGACTATTCTTTTCTTTTTTTTTTTTTTTGATGAATAACTGATCTTTCTTAAAAGCAATAAAGGAACTAGGCTGGGCAGCCACTTAGACTAAAATCAAATTTTCACATAGACTCTACATCTAATGGGCCCCAAAATAATTGTTCCCTGTTTACTCCTTGCTTTGCTAAAGTATCAGCAAAGCCATTGGCTTATCTATACACCCACAAAGCAGTAATTTGATTGCCTTGTCAGTCTCTTGGTTCCTTTTTTATAATTCTTGTCAGTCTCTCAAAATTCTGCAGATCAAGTTGAACAGATCTTTCCCTCTTCTTCCTTCTTATTTTTCTTGTTATACAAGAAAATTCTTCAACTGGTTTTTGTTATGGACGCATTCGTGGGGAAAAAGTACCGCCGCCGGCAGCAGCAGTAACGTGGGACCCTCATCAGATTATCTAGCTAGCCACAGTTCATCTTACCTTATCTTTACCTTATCTGCTTTCTTACTCTTATCTTATCTGTTCCAATAAGGATTAGTATAGAGTCTGATTTATCTTAGGGAGTTTTTATCCTTCTTGAGTAGGGAGTCTTATCTAGGAGTCTTACCTATCTTATCTGTACGCAGTTTAGTTAGTCTTATCTATCTTATCTGTAAGTAGTTTAGTTATCAAGGAGTCTTCCTACAAGGAGGACTCTTACCTCTTGTAATCTCCTATTTAAGGAGCTGAAATTATTGAATAAAGATATCAAATTTCCAGTCAAGAAAGAGAGTAAAAGGAGAGTTCGGTGATCTCTTGGACAAATCACCCTCTAGGACGCCAAGATAGGTTCAGCTAGGAAGGGGAAGAACAAGGGAAAACAGGAGATTTTCCCCGTGGACCGGCCCATGACGAGATCCTATTCCCGGGCCCATAACAATTTGGTATTAGAGCCTGCCGTCATGGGAGATCTGGAGCAGCTATCATCCAGGGTCCACGAACTTGAGCATAGGCTCGTGGAAACCAGCGTGGAGGTTCGTGAGGTCAAAGACGATGTCCAAGAGCTGCGACGCTTGCTGGAATCGTATTTCTCTAACAACGAGAGGAATCCAGAAGGGGCTGTAACCACAAACAGCCGCCGACCAAACTTGACGAAGTCGTCCGGCGAGCAGCAGGTCGTCCCCCCGGTAGCCACAGTCGTTCCCAAGTACAGCAGGCTGGAGTTCCCTTCATACAGCGGCGCCAGAGATCCTTTGGGATGGTTGTACAGATGCGAGCAGTTCTTCCGCAACCAACGGACAGGGGACAACAACAAGGTAAGCTTGGCCGCATTCCACATGACGGAGGAGGCGCAGCTCTGGTTTTATAAATTGGAGCAGGAGGAACCTAGGCTCAGTTGGACCAAATTCAAATCCTACTGCCTCCTCAGGTTTGGGCCCCCCATTGACGAGCAACCCGTTGGGTGAACTGATCAACCTCAAACAGACGGGAACGGTGGCTGAAGACCAGCGCCAATTCCAGACCCTCCTTGCCAGAGCAGCTTCGGTACGACCGGACCAGCAGGTAGACATGTTCACTGCAGGGTTAGCAGAACCCTTGAGGGTGGATGTGGAGATGCAACACCCCCCCAACCTGGTTACAGCCATGAATCTAGCTCGCGCCTTCAAACGAAAGATGCAGCTCAGCCGCGGAACCTTCAGTATGGGGCGGCCTCCAACCGCATGGGCATCCCCGGAACCACTCGGAATGGCTCCATCTTCAGCAGCCAGCCAAGAACGGAAACCACGGACGAGCCACAATTCCAGATCAGCATCCAGTGAGGGGAGCAGCGTTGTTGCACCCCCTATTAAGCACTTGTCCAGGGCTGAGATGGCGGAACGCAGGGTGAGGGGACAGTGTTTTAATTGTGATGAACTCTAATCAGCAGGACACAAGTGCAAGAGACTTTTCTGCCTCCTGGTGGAACAAGAGGACGATGAGGATGAACCCCCTTCATTGGAACCCGATCCAGGAGGGCTAAATCATTCCACCTATCCTGGATTCCCTTGACTGAACTCCAAGACACATATCCAGATTTCGAGCTTGAGGACAAGCTCGTAGTTCATGAGGGGAGTAATGTTATGGACGCATTCGTGGGGAAAAAGTACCGCCGCCGGCAGCAGCAGTAACGTGGGACCCTCATCAGATTATCTAGCTAGCCACAATTCATCTTACCTTATCTTTATCTTATCTGCTTTCTTACTCTTATCTTATATGTTCCAATAAGGATTAATATAGAGTCTGATTTATCTTAGGGAGTTTTTATCCTTCTTGAGTAGGGAGTCTTATCTAGGAGTCTTATCTATCTTATCTGTAAGCAGTTTAGTTAGTCTTATCTAGGAATCTTATCTATCTTATCTGTAAGCAGTTTAGTTATCAAGGAGTCTTCCTACAAGGAGGACTCTTACCTCTTGTAATCTCCTATTTAAGGAGCTGAAATTATTGAATAAAGATATCAAATTTCCAGTCAAGAAAGAGAGTAAAAGGAGAGTTCGGTGATCTCTTGGACAAATCACCCTCTAGGACGCCAAGATAGGTTCAGCTAGGAAGGGGAAGAACAAGGGAAAACAGGAGCTTTTCCCCGTGGACCGACCCGTGACGAGATCCTATTCCCGGGCCCATAACAGTTTTCTTCTTATATACATACTAGCGGAGTTACCTGTGCTGAGCACGGGTCAGCACGGGCTTGTATATAATTGGTTGCTAAGAATTTTGCACTTGGTAGCCATGCCTCCCATAATGGCACCACCCCTCATCTATGAACTTAAGTCCATGCTGACCTTACTGTGTCCTAATTAAGTGTTTGCTAATGTCCAGAAGAAGAATGTGCAGCCAAATGGTAGTGTCTTCTGCTTCTCTTTATAGACTGTATCCCCTATGGCCTACGGTGAAACTTAGCTTGATATATAGGATGAGTGTTTGACCGTGTGGATGATGGAGCATGGATATGCATTCCAATTCCAGACATCCGATCTCCATAGATGAGGGGTGGTGCCAACTGCCAAGTAAATCAAAATCAAAGAGCTTTTAGTTTATTAATGAATCACGTATAAACAAATTAAAAACAGACATGATAATTAAGTGGCACCTGCAAAAGGCTAATCAGTTTTGATGGTTGGAACAAGGTCTAGTGATACTCACGCTGCAAGCTCATTTGCCATCTCTCAGACCTCCAACATGTAACCTGGCCGACGATAACATACACTGCCGAGAAGATGTCAGCGGCGGGAAAGCAGCCTTGTTGTTTGGAGGCCTCTATCTGGTGGCTCTAGGAGTTGGTGGAATAAAAGGGTCACTGCCAGCACACGTAGCTGAGCAATTCGATGAGACCACCCCACAGGGAAGAAAGCAGAGGTCTACCTTCTTCAACTACTTTGTGTCCTGCCTCTCCTGTGGTGCACTGATTGCAGTCACGTAGGTGGTTTGGGTTGAAGACAACAAAGGGTGCAAATGGGGACTTGGTATCTCCACTATGACCATATTTTTGTCCATCCTTATCTTCCTCGCTGGATCAACTACTTACAGGAACTAGATACCCACCGGAAGTCCACTTACAACCATATCCAAGGTATGAATTCAAACGCCTGCTAGTCCAAAATCAAGCAACGGTTTAGCTACCAGTGCACATACCCCACCTCTGCTTGTAGTAGGCCATGCATACAGCACACATTCTTGTATTGTCGTTGTATCAAAATCAAACATAATTTCGTCGAACAGGTTGTGGTGGCAGCAATTTGCAACAATACATGCCTTAGTAAGAGCCCAAGTAATGCTGTTGCAAGCATGGCCACAATCCCTTCCAACCCGGCCCAGAGCAGTTTGAAAGTAGAAGACGGCAAGTCCAAAGAAAAGGCTGAGGTTCAAACACCAACCCAAGGCCTCATTTTCCTTAATAGAGCTGTTATGAACAAGCCTGCTCACCCAGCACTAGAATGTACTACGGTAGAAGTAGAAGAGGTCAAGATTGTTCTGAAAATCCTCCCAACCTTCGCTTGCACCATCGTGCTAAACTGTTGCCTTGCCCAGCTCTCGACTCTCTCTGTTCAACAAGCAGCAACAATGAACACAAAACTAAATTCCCTAAAGATCCCTCCAGCCTCCCTCCCTGTCTTCCCTGTTCTCTTCATCATGATCCTTGCACCAGTCTACAACCATCTCATCATCCCATTTGCTAGGAAAGTGACCAAAACAGAGATGGGGATATCTCATCTGCAACGGATCGGTATTGGGCTGGTTCTGTCCATTGTCGCCATGGCAGTAGCAGCTATGGTGGAGATAAAGCAGAAGACCGAAACTGGATTGCTCAACTCAAACAAACCATTACCTATCACTTTCTTTTGGGTGGCACTGCAGTACTTGTTCCTTGGGTTGGCTGACCTTTTCACCTTGGCTGGTCTTCTCGAATTCTTCTTCACGGAGGGGCCAGCAGTAATTTATGCTATGAATTTTCCTTTAGGTATTGATTCAAAGTATTATTGATTATCACCAAAGTCTCCACTACACTTGAATAGGGCAGGTTGTCGCAAGGTCAGGGAAAGATGTGATTCAAACCAATAAAATTAGCAGAATATTTCAGATTAAAGCAAAAGAAAGGAAGGAGAAGACAGCAAGAAGAAGAAGGAAGATTGGAGAAGAAAAGAGAACAAAAAGGAGTTCGACAATCTCCTCTTTCCCCCACTAATCTTTTAATAAACTTACTTAAGTTACATAATTTACAAATTGCCCTTAAGTAGGCGTCCACATCAGCACTATACTTAGAAAACATAAACTAGAGCTAAAGGCCCAATAAGAAAACATAACAAGAAAGAAAAGAACTAATAAGAAAGACACTAATGGGCTAGGGCCCATTCGGCCCAGTCTCTCTACACTCCCCCTCGAGCTAAGCATAGATATCCATCATGCCCAGCTTGCTTATATAGTGAACCAGCTTTCCTTTAGGAACACCTTTTGTCAAAACATCAGCCAATTGTTCTTCAGAAGCAACAAATGGTAGACAGACTTCTCCCGAGGCAACTCTCTCTCATATAAAATGCCTGTCAACATCAGTGTGCTTAGTTCTGTCATGTTGAACAGGATTATGTGCAATGTTGATGGCAGCCTGGTTGTCACAATATAACATCATTGGCTTCTCACAGTCTATACCCAATTCATCTAAAAGTGATCTCAACCACAAAAGTTCAAAAACTCCATGTGACATTGCCCTGTACTCCGCGTCAGCTAAGGATCTTGCCACTACAGACTTCTTCTTACTCCTCGATGATACAATGTTCCCTGCTACCATAGCACAGTAACCTGAAGTGGACCTCTTATCCAAGGTTCATAGTATTGATACGCTACTACGTATTGGCAGTATTGTAAGGGTACTTAGAAACACACGAAACACTTTTTTTTAGTTTTTTTTTTCAAATCTTGGTTTTTGGGAAGCTAAAAATAGCTTTTTATATTAAAAAAAGGTGGGTTCCCGAAACACCTGTAACAAGTGTTTCGAGGGTGTATCTTTTTCAAAAGATACGATACGATACACCAGATACGGGGCGTATCGTATCAATACTTTAAACCATGCTCCTATCATCAATACATCCAGCCCACTCAGCATCAGTGTATGCTTCCAGCTTCATGTGTCCATGCTTAGCAAACAAGATACCTTTCCCTGGAGTCCCTTTCAGATAGCACAGAACTCTCTCAACAGCTGTTAAATGTGTATCTCTGGGAGAATGCATAAACTGGCTGATTACACTAACTGCATAGGAAATATCTGACCGAGTCATACAAAGGTATAATAACTTCCCGACCAGCCTATGGAACACTCCCTTATCAGGCAACAATTCACCTTCAATAGCTGACAACTTATGATTTAGGTCTATAGGAGTAAAAGCAGGTCGAGCCCCTAGTTTGAGAGTCTCTGCAAGGAGATCAAGAACATACTCCCGCTGAGAAATGAAGATACCATCCTTAGATCTGGCAACTTCAATTCCCAAGAAATATCTGAGTTCTCCCAAGTCTTTAATTTCAAACTCAGTGATAAGAAAGCTTTTGAGATGAACAACTTCCTGAGTATCATTACCATTAACCACAATATCATCAACATAGACAATCAAAAGGGTCACAAAGGAATCTCTCCTCTTAACAAACAAAGTATGATCTGATTGAGTCTGTGTGTACCCAACAGCAACAAGAGCAGCCCGAAATCTGTCAAATTAGGCTCTAGGAGATTGCTTAAGGTTGTAAAGAGACTTCTTCAGTTTATAAACCTTTCCTTGCATCTCCTTCCCATACACCCCTGGAGGTAAAGACATATAGACCTCTTCATGTAGGTCCCCATTCAAAAAAGCATTCTTTACATCAAACTGATGAAGAGGCCAATCAAAAATAGTAGCTAAAGATAGCAAAACTCGAACTGAAGTCATCTTGGCTACTGGGGCAAAAGTTTCTAAGTAATCAATACCATACATCTGAGCATATCCTTTAGCAACCAAACAGGCCTTATATCTCTCAACAGTACCATCCGAATGATACTTAATAGTGAACACCCACTTACAACCAACAAATTCCTTTCCCACAAGCAAATCCACAATTTCCCAGGTATTGTTCTTATACAAAGCATCTAGTTCAGTCATCATAGCATCCCTCCATTCTGGTTTGGACAAGGCATCTGGGACAGATCTGGGAGTCACATGTGTGGAAACAAAGGCAAGGAAGGAATAATAGGAAGGGGAAAGAAGGTTGTAGGACAAGTGTTTGGAAATACAATGAGTTGTACATTTCCGTTTGCCTTTGTGAAGGGCAATAGGAAGATCAAGGTCAAGGAAGGTATCCGAAGTGGTAGAAGAGGGCTGACCTGTTACCTCAATAGTGATGGGAGGAGCAAGAGGCACATCTGAAGGCGTGGAAACAGCTTACATGTCTTTGAGTCTTTGTCTCTGGTACCACCTCTGGATAATAGGATGGGAAGGAAAAGTAAGGGAATGAGCAGGAGGGGGGAGAAGGGATAGATGACTCGACTGGAGAAGACTATATAGAAGATTCAATGGGAATTGGAATAGGAACAGATGGTGACAATGCAAACAACTCCTTTGAATACTCCCCCTCAAGAGAAGTACCAAAGAAAGGAACAGTATAAGTTTATGAAATTTTTTATCCGAGTGTTAAACTGGGTAAGTATAAGTTCATGAAATTTTTGTACAATATTTGGTACTTCATCCCGGGATTTCATAAGGTAAATCCAAGTGTAAGGAGAGATATCATCAATGAAAAGAATGAAATATTTGTAACCCCCCATAGTAGGTAAATGATGTGGCCCCCACACATCAGAGTGCACAATATGGAAAGGAGAAACAGATCTTTTATTACTCACTGAAAGAGATTGTTTACAATGTTTTGCAAGTTCACATGACTCACAATAAAGACTTGATAGGGATATTCCCTAAAACATTTCCGGAAACAAATGACTCAAAGCTGAAAAAGACAAATGACCAAATCTGAAATGACATATCAAGACTTTATTAACTTAACTCTGATAAAACAGACTCCAAAGCTACTCCACTAGGTAATCCAGGACTTTGATCAGAGACATCCAGCAAGTATTTCCATTTGCCTCATGGCCACTCCCAATCGTCCTCTGAGACTTCAAGTCCTAAAAAACACGATAAGTAGGAAAGAAGGTTATGCTGCAGTTCATTGATTTTGTTAAACTACTAACAAATAAAAGGTTAGTGCTAAATTTGGGAACATAAAGGACAGATGATAATACAAGTGAGTCAGAGGCTTTAATATTCCCCTTGCCAGAGATGGGAGCAAGAGACCCATCAGCAAGAGAAATCTTCTCTCTACCCGAGAGGAGCTTGTATGAACAAAAAGGTTGGGTATGCTAGTCATATGGTCTGATGCACCAGAGTCTATGATCCAAGGAATTCTACGATTACCTAAGGTTGTAGCATGATTTGCAGAAGCACGAATACCTGAATGGGAAAAAGTGGATGTAGAGGGGGTGCCTGAGGAGGAAGATGCAATAGTAAACTCCAAGTGGTTTATCAACTTCCCATACCTCTCAAATTCTGCCTTCACTGCCGCCAGTTGTTCCACAGCAGATTTTTCTTCGCATTCAAATACTATAGCAACATTTGCATTCTTGGGCTTTCCAAACTAACCACCCTTCTTAAAGTTGTTGTTGTTCCAAAACCTCTCAGGAAGATCTAGATGAAGCTTCCAACAAGAATCCTTAGTATGTTTCGGCTTCTTGCAGTATTCACATATCACCTCCTTTTTTTCATTTAGTCCCTTTGGTTTTACTCCAACATGTGCAAAATGTTCTGGAGGAGGTAGGGTCTGTAGCTGTACCTGTCATCGGCACTCTTCACTATTCACCATAGAGTATGCCTAAGCAAGTGACACTTCATCCTTAGCCAGGATATTCTGCCTTGTAGTATCAAATTCAGGATTGAGTCCAGTAAGGAACTCAAACACCCTGATTCTTTCCACAAATTTCCTGAAAGTTTCTGCATCTTTGGTGCTTTCCCATACAAATGCTTCCATAACATCTATCTCCTGCCATAGTGACTTCAACATCGAATAATAGACGGCCACACTCTTCTCCCCTTGTTTTAAATTTTTCACATCATTCTTCAGTTTGTAGGCCCTTGCAACATTTAATTTCTGAGTATGTCTCTATCACACTATCCTAAATCTCCTTGGCTGAAGCCATCCACATATAGTGTTGACTTATGTGAGGCTGCATAGAATTTACCAACCACCCAATAACTATGTAGTTATCCTGCATCCATTTCTCATATGTAGGATCATTCTCATCGGGCATCACCTTACTACCCGTTAGAAACCCTAGTTTACCTATACTACAGACATGGATCTTAATAGATTGTGCCCAAGCAAGGTAATTTGTTCTGTCAAGTTTAATTGTAGTCACTCCTATCAGAATGGAATCTACGGAACCAACCCTTGACACTGGGATCTGCTTCGCCTCACTTTCAGATTGCTCCATCAATCAAACGAAAATCAAAAAACAATGTTTTCAACCTTAATAGACCTAACTAAGGTCAGTCAAGCACTCAAAAGTCCCAAAACTAGGGTTTCACCGTACCTGGCCTCCGGGGAGAAAAAGAAAAGAAGTAGACGCTCAAACCAGAGCTATCCAAACCACTTCCAACTGCAGCCACCCACTTTTGGAGATAAAAAGGAACCCTCCAAGCCTTGAGTGCCACACTCAAACAGCCTCTAAAACCCGTAACTAGAAATTCTCTAGTTGGCTAGGGTTTAGGGAAAAAAATCTACAGTCCCACTTTCTTGGCAATCTTCAGCCAGATTCTGACTCTCCAAACCATCTACCAACTAAGCAAACAAGATATCTGAATAATCAGCAATTTATCTCTCCATACACCTTTCGATTAGAAAAAAAAAGTGTATGGGAAAAAAAGAAAAAAGGGAAAAATGGAAGGGAGACCCACTCTGATACCAAGATGTGATTCAAACCAATAAAATTAGCAGAATATTTCAGATTAAAGCAAAAGAGAGGAGAAGAAGACAGCAAGAAGAAGAAGGAAGATTGGAGAAGAAAGGAGAAAGAAATGAAGAGTTCGATAATCTCCTCTTTCCCCCACTAATCTTTTAATAAACTTACTTAAGTTACATAATTTACAAGATTGCCCTTAAGTAGGCGTCCACATCAGCACTATACTTAGAAAACATAAACTAGAGCTAAAGGCCCATAAAGAAAAGGCCCAATAAGAAAACATAACAAGAAAGAACTAATAAGAAAGACACTAATGGGCTAGGGTCCATTCGGCCCAGTCTCTCTATAGGGAAGATGAGCAATGGTTGCACGATGGATGGAGGGGAGAATGGAAAGGACAAAAGAGAAAAAAAAAAGAGAAAAAAACGGAGTGGAACCAGAGGTGAGAATGACTTTGGTGCTGCCGCTCTGCGTTCTATTGAGGAAGAAGACGAACAATGTATCAGTAATTTCCGGTGGAGAAAAGATGCTTGCACTGGTGGGATGGGCAGAGGTTTTGTTCGAATGTTGTTCGCACGAGAATGGCGGAGGTAGCCATGGACGAGAGCCAGAGAAGACAACTCACCAGGAAAGAATGGCAAAGGAGGTAGCCATGGACGAGAGCCGGAGAAGACAACTCACCAGGAAGAGATTTCATGTGAAGAAATATTTCACGTGTGGATACCTTATCCTGCTAGAAGAGATTTTCGCACGAGAAGAAAGAATTCACATACGAATACCTTATCCTGCAGGAAGAGAAGGCCACGTCGTCTTGACGGAGGCCCTTCCCGTCTTAGTATATATAATAGATTGATATTTGCATATTACTTATCTGAATTTCTCTACTATTTTTGCTTTACCCTGACATCTAAACTTTGACCTAATATTTGTTTTCTGTGTGAAGCAAGTTGTGAAACAATGCATCACCTTCTTTGATCACCTATCCTTTTGTATCTAGTATTTAAGAATTAAGACTTCTTTTTTTGTTTGGTTGCAAGTAAACTCCTCCATAAATAATTGGAAGTTTGTGGTATATTTGGGATAAGGTGAATGCTAGAATATTCGAAGAGAAATCTAACAATAGAGCTACCATCAATGAAACATCACTCTAAAAGTGGCTTATTGGGTGAAATCTTAAACGGTTTTCAAAGATTTTCAGTCAATGACATCCTTAATGAATTCTTCCTTGAGAAGGATGATAGCATCTCTACAATGGATTCCTCCTCCCTCTAACTTCACCAAACTTTGATGGATGCAGTCTTCAAACCCAAGAATCTGTATTTAAGACTTCACCAAAATTATCCAAAAAATAGTAATCTTAGGAATAGAAGGCATCTTTAGAGACTGTAAAGGTAACAAATTAGGTGTATTTTCTGGATCCATTGGTAATTGAAATACAAACCAGGCAGTGAAGGAATGGGAGATCCATCATATGGATGGCCGAACCCTACAGGAAGGTTGGGCGAAATTTCAAAAATTTCTTTACTCCCATCCGGGAATCGTATTCCCAATTTAGAAAACTACATTTTCAAGGTTCGTTCTTGTAACCAAACTAGACGAAATCTGAAACCAAGATTAGGAAGAGGTATACCTGATACGGAATCCACGCAAAATGCTCCTCCCAATGCAGGTGTTCACGCCCAAAGAGTGTACCAAATCCTCCCTCCACTGAAGATGACGCAGCTTAGGATGAGGTAGGATCAGTAGGTAGTTCTTCACCAAAAACTTCTGATTCTTTAGCAAGGATCGAATGGGATAGTGAGCACAGCTTTAGAATTGTTTCTTCTAGCAAGAAACAATATCAAGATCTAATCTTGATCAGTTCCAAGAAATGGAGACCGAACAGGGTAGGGCAACAAGAGTATGGAGAGAAAGAATTGAAGGCAGAAACAGTCAAACTATGTTGTCTTCTATGTGTACCTTTTCAGATCCGCCCTGCTCTTTATATATAGCCTTAAAGAGATAATCTCCTAATCTAATTAGGAGTTTCTTGATCCAAATCTTTATTTGGATTTGAACTCTTTAAGTGATAAGGATCCCTTATCTTATCTATAGATCAAGATCAGCTATTCCTAATCAAATTAGAAGTTCCCTGATCCAAATCTCTATTTGGATCTTGACTCTTTAAGTGGATAAGAGTTATCCTCTTATCCTTATCTGCTGATCCATACTCAGATTCGCCCCTATTTAATTAATCCAATTAACCCAGTTTGAAATGGGCTTTAAGTCCATTAAGCTTTCATGCTCACTTCCTTTTAATGCTGGCTAGCTTGGCTCTCTTTGTATGGCGTGGGACCCTATCATTGATTTACACATCAGCCACATGGGTTCAGCCTAGCTTTAGTTACAAGGCCTGTCCGAATTCACTGTAGGACACAGTAAACCCCTGAGTCCATCACCATGGGCTCTTAATGGGCCCAACATTTACACTAAATGGTCATTGAGTACAGCCATCTTATGAAGGCCCAAGGACTGTGGGCAAATGCAAGATTAGCCCATCAGGTATAACCCTCAATGGTCTTACACTTAACCTCTCAACCCTTAATGATCAAACACTACCCGACAAGAGAGGACCTCCCTCTCGACTGCAATGTACAGTGTTGCACTCTCTACTCACATGGATCCCGAGAATTAAAATTTTTTGCAAACAAATTGAAACCATAATATATAAGTATATCTTTATATAAATATATTTTGCAAAACCAAATTTCAAACACAATTGAAATCCACTGCCGGTAGTTTAAGTTTCCATCAAAGAGAGTGCATTTCCCCAATCGATCACTTTGTCCAACAAAGGGGTTGATCATGTCACTATGATCACCCACTCAGATGAATTCTCGGACTGTCCCAACATACCCAGGTTTTGACCCCCTCTAAGGATCTCAATTATTGGCATATCAAAAATAACCCAATCCGACACCTAGTGTAGTACCATAATCGAGTCTAGGGGTCAGGTGTAACATTCCAGTTTTGCTCATCCATCTCCAAGGTCTAGGGCAATCATTGGAATTTTGGTCCAGGTCAGGTTTTCAAGAAAACCCACACTGCATGTACCTCAAGTGTCACCCTGGTAGCTGAGACAAGCCACCCCAACCAACTTAGCGACACATCAGTGTCAGCCTTGACAGGATAAATCTCCCCAGATCTATCCAACGGATGTGAAGATTCTAAACTAACACGAGTCTCATATGTGTCCAGTTTAAGGGTATTACACAGAAATACACCACAATAACATGAATCAAATATGTACTTTATTCATTTACAATAAATGTCATAATGTACATCATGTTGATTACAGCTAAGGGCATACACTGTCTAACAGGCAAAAGGGCCTAAGATTGGAAAAATATATATAAATCTCTCAAACTTGGTGGTGGAAAGGGACACATGCATGATCATGGGGTGGCTCACCAGAAGATGGACAGGCTTGTGGAAGTACAAACATGTTCTCAGGAAGATAGAGGAGCTAGATAGAGAATTAAATACATATTATATATGGACATTGAGATCCGTAAACTCTTTGACTGATGAACTAGCAAAACGTTAGAGCAACTAGAAACCAACTATATTGGGGTTTAATTCCCCAAGGTGGGGATTTATAAAAGATGGGGGCTAGCAAAGGCTAGCCCAATCTTGTGATGCTGGGCACTTAACTGTGTATCCCATCCTTTAACTGACTAATAAATCCATTGTTTGTTGAAAAAAGTTCTTGTCTCCTAGCCTAGGCTTTATCCTCTTAAAACATTACAGAAATTCTGTAATTAAATGAATAACTGAAAAACTGAAACATGTCAATCATGTGGCTTTGGTCCAATTGAGACATCCTACCACTTGGGGACACACCTTCTATTTCACCTGGAACTTTTGGAAGATCAATGCTCTTAGACAGGTTGCTGCAAAAATAAACAAATACATCAAATTTCTACAATCACATTAATTTAACAACTGCAACTGATCAAAAGATTTCCTGAAATAAGAATGCTTCCAAGAACCATCCATTTCTTTTTATTTATTTATTTAGTTAGTTAGTCATTTAACACTTTTGATCTGGGAATTGAGAATATATATATAAAAACCTGAGACAGTCAAGCAGAAGAACCATCACTTCGAGGTTCTGGTTATGATGTTTGAGCACTGCAATAAGTGCATCACTAGCAGATGATTGTACAGCTTTATTCGGTGAATAAACAAGGCGAACTAATTTTGGCAGAACAAAAGGAGGATCTGCAAAAAGAAATGAGTGGAATGTCAGTCAAAGAAAAACACTATTTTACAAGACTTCTACAGGTGTCAAACAATACTAAAAACTCTCTCTCTCTCTCTCTCTCTCTATATATATATATATGCACACACACACACACACTCCAAGTTTTTGTCCTCTAACCGGCGGAGAGGTGGACATCATGAATTTTATTAATAACACATGTACGAGGGTATTGTTAAACAGTATCATAACAGCAAGTCTTTCCTCCCTTCTCTTTCTTTTTAATGTCCTGTCAAATTTCTCTGATTATAGCTAGAAATCAAAACTAGAAGATCCATGCTGTGAAGACTAACCAATCTTTGGAAACAAATTAGATGCTTGTACACGAAGGGTAAGCTCTTTATCTTCAAGGCACTCAAGCAAGTGGTTTGCTATATCTTGCCTGCATATTCATGGGCACAGAAAATTCATAAACTAGCACTAGGGAAAATATATCAAAAGTACAGAACAGGAGGGACCTAAGTGTGCACAAAAACATATACCACATTGAGTGAGAAAGCAAGTTCACTGAATCCAATGATATATGGATAAGCTCCGAAACTACATTCATAGCATTTTGTCTTTGAGAGATATTTCCAGAAACAAGACGCTTTAAAACTTCTTGAACACACCAGCCATCTCCACTTTTGGCAAACCTTTTTGCGTAAGTCAAGTTTGAACTCCAATATAAAACATTTGAGACATGAAATTGGTGCACAAATGGAAACCAATGAAAAAATATAAGGATACATTGAACAGCATTCTGCAGTGAGCATAACAACAGCTCTTGTTGGGCTATCCCTCTCATCCAAAAGGTTTAGCAGTAAGGGCATCACTGCTTCCAATTGACGTGTGTCAAAAATATTTCTTCCACTTGAAATTTTCTTAAAAATGGTTTCTTTTAAGATACATACAGCTATCTCTATCACATCTTCATCAATGCATTGAAGCTTCAAGAGAGATGATGTGATCATTATTAAAAAGCACACTTTTGATACTTGAACTAAAAGAACATAAATTTGCAATTGGATTATTATATAGAAATCTAGCTTCCCATTAGCCTAATGCAAGTAGAAACATACACAGTAATAGTCAAAATAAACCCTGGCAAAAATAATAGTAGGGAGTAATTGAAGAAAACTATGGAAGAGCAGACCACATAAAATGATCCTACAAGTCCAAGGACAACAAGCTTCTATATTATTTGGAGGGGTTTGGGGAGGGGGAAACAAAAGAAAACCTTGGAAGAGACTGGTTGTGGTGGAAAAGTATGGGACATGCAATTTTGGGTAACATTACACATTAGCATCTTAAAGGGAATCATTTGTTGAGAGCTCAAATCAGATGAAACGATAGAGATATGAATGCTATAGCTGCAGCTATTTGTCAGGGTAGTTTTTGGCTTCAGAGGCTGTCAGTTTATAACTATTGTTCATATTTTACATCCTCCTACATACAAATCCTTTTTTTAGTATTATTACAATTTGTTACATTTATCTCTTTCAAAAAAGGCATAAACCCGCAATAATGTAACTATCCACCATTAAAGAAATAATACATGCAATTGATAAAAAAAAAGACATAATGCATGCAATTGATCAAAAAAAAGGCATAATACATGCATCAATATACATGTACAGATGCATATAATTCAACTAGACCAGAACATAACTGATCAAATCAGAGTAATATCCAATTAATAAACTGACCAACTTTCCAAATCCAACTTCAACTTGATTAGGTTAGATCAATACCAGAGTCCGGATTAAATGGAATGAATTCAGACCGAGTCAAAATCTCATCCATTTGGGGCCCTTTATGCATGTGATTCTATACTATGCGCAAAGAAGGAACTCTAGGACTTTCTTTTTCCATGAAGGCAATGATGAAAGAGGCCTCGACTGACCCACTTAAATTTAGAGTAGGCCATTGGATAAGAAGGATTTTTTTGAAAGGTGGTAAATAATTTCATTAGATATCAAGATAAAAAGGAATTATGAGTAGGGAAGGGCTTAACAGCATTATCCTCAACTAGCAGATGCTAGTTTTGTCTTGGTCAATCCCTTTCAATTAAATTGCTGTTGCATTGGGAACCCAGATATCTCATGAATATGAAGGTACCTTTGGAAATAATGTTAGTAAAGTATTAGTACCTTCTCATTACTTTGGTTGTTAAGGCATGTAGGCAAGCAATTCTGGGCAAAAAATAGAACCCCTAGTCACCTAGGTGCTAGGGATTGCCTAAGCAATAAAATTTAACAAAGAGAAAACCAAATTCTAGGTTAATTCCATAGTTTTATATACCAAAAACTTTTCTTTGAAGAGTAAAATAAAAAATTTAGATAAAATAAAAAAACAACATACAACCCGAACAGGGGCGTTAAGATTACACCCGAGCCAAATACCGCAACAGGAGATTAAGCTAACAAAAAGAAAACAGGGAACCCCCCCCCCCTTTTCAAAAGTATGCATATAAATTGAAAGAATAGCAACCAAAAACTATGCATATAAATTGAAAGAATAGCAATGCTCTTTGCTATATAACACTGAATTTCATCTCAATGCATGGCATAGCTTCATACTTAAAAGAAAATAACTAGGGGATAATCATGGGCCCGGATTAGCACCTATGATAAGGGCTATAGGCTGGGAGTTCGGATCTGCTGACCATGTTTACATAACCGCACACCAGGAACATCTCTTGTACTTCATATCATCAATGTTCCCAATGTTCAGCTGTGTGAATGTGGCAAGCAATGTCAGCATATCCAGACTCAGAGCCTAGGCCTAGGCCCAGGCCTGGGCCAGGCTTTGGCCCTAAGTCATTAAATATATTATATTTAATTTATAAAATATTTTATTTATACAATGTTTTCAACCTGTTGTTAACTAGAATGGTTGAACTGTTCAACCAGTCACCCGGAAGCCAAAATTGTTCTTTTCAATCCCAAACATGGCAATCCATAAAAAACCATTGACTTGGTCAAAACCCGTTCAGCCTAGACAATTAAACCATTGAACAGCTGGCCCGGCCTTTGGGTGTTCAAATAATTAAATCTAAAATAATCCTTAAAATTCAAAACTTGTCTCCATTAACCATTCTAATGATACAGATAAACCTGAAAATATTATTTGATTATTAAAATTTAAAATTTGTTAACTCTAAAAAGCCAAGAGAGGGGAGAGAGAGAGAGAGAGAGTTGAATTTTTCTTTCTCAGCTGCCACTGCTACCACCAACTCCTCCTCCTCTTCTTCTTGTATGTAGGATAGAATATAACCTAATATTCCAATCAAATTGTTCATTGACCCACCACCTGGAAGGAAAATGGGTCAGCCTCTATGTTGAATTTTAAACACTGATATCATATGACATATAATATATATATAATATATTATGATTTATATAAATATAAATATTATATTATAATATGTCATTTTATAATACTTGTATATATAATATATCATATAACATAAAATGAAACATACATCTATACAACTACAAAAAGTGTGAATGAGGCCTTGGGTTTCTGGAATTTTTTGACTAAAATACCCCTCTTGAATTTTTTTTAATGAAATTACAAGAGTTCTCTTCCATTGTGAGGGCAGAAAATGTAATTAAATCTTCTATTCAGTACATTCAATTACCACTCATTAAGTTCCATATTTAAGCCATTAAATATCATTCTCTCTCTCTCATTGAATCGTACATTAAAGTACTTTTGTTTCTTATCATTAAATTGATAAATTCCACCACTTAAATCCTTACACAACAATCTTAATGGTATAAAAACTTGTGTATCTTTAAAACAGACCTAAAAAAAAAACCACATTTTCCATCTAGGTGGTAGGAAAGCAATTCAACCATTTGGATCAAATGGGTTGACCCATGATGCCATAAAAAATGAAAATAGATAAAAATACAAAAATTAAAAAAAAAATAAGAAAGTGCAATTTCTATTGTTATATATTTGTCATATTAAAAAAAGATAAGTATGATAAATAAGAAATATTTTTACTAATGATAGAAATGGAAAGTGCAATTTAAAACCGAAGGGGAATGAAACCATTTTCCTACCTAAGCGGTGGGTTAGTGGTTCAACCATTCAGGTCAAATGGGTTAACCCATGATGTCATAGTTAAAAAAATAATTTTTTTTAAAATAGAAAAACAAAAAAAATATGGAACAATTTTGGGACATTTATAATATTATATTTTAATCATATTAAACAAAAATAAGTGAGATAAACAAGAATGTCTTTTATAATGATGTTAATGAAAAACAAAATTTAAAACCGATCTAAAAATGAAACCATTTTCATTTTGGTATCTAGATAGCGGGTCAACAACCTAATCTTCCAGGTCAAATGGGTCAGTCCATGATGTGATAATCAAATAATAAAACACAAAAAGTTCTAAAAAAATGTAGAACCTTGTAGGAAAATTTGGGCGCATCTCTAATATTATATATTTATCATATTAAAAAATAAATGAAATAAGAATTATTTTCATTAATGATGAAATTGGGATAAAAATAATTAGGAAAAAATAACATTAATGTCTAAATCATGAGTTCATGACCACACTAACTAGGTCAAATGGTTCAATTAGTTAGGTCACCATGTTATTAACCAAGTTAATGATTTTTAGCAAGAAAGTGGGTTGGTGGTAAATGGACCTAGAATTCAGATTGGATGATGGATCGACCAATCTAACCAATTAATTTGACCACAAGATTAAAAAAAAAGTTCTAAAAATATATCAGAATTGTACTTTCCTCCTTGTCAAATAGGCAACCTTTATTACGTCATGAATTAAATGGTAAAATAAAAATATAGAATTTTTTGTAAAATTTATACAAAATTTGAGCATGCTATTAATATTATATATTCTCCATATTAAACAAAAAGAAAAATCTATGCTGCACATGAATTTGGAAGACTTTTGACCAATCAAAACCTCCCCATGAATTTTAATAAATACTCCCTGATTGGTTACCACTTTTATGATACCGGTTCATTGGTTACAAATTTTTCTCGTATCATGTCTTTTCAATATGATAGTCGAACCATAAACAAAATTATGGTTTTTTTGATAGATAGAAGTTCATTAAAATTCATCATCAGCACGAAAATAAATGTCTGTTACAAGCATCCCAAGGGGAGGTGTGAGGATTCAAACAATCATGAATCAAACCTTACGATTTTTGTAGAAAAGGACCTAGACATAAGATTCAAATCATGAATAATCAATCATATAGTAAATTGTAAGAGTTGGCATCGTCCAAAGGTAGCTTGGGCTGCCATAAATCCATAATTGATACAAGAGAAATTGTCAATTATGGCAACTTGGTAGTATGGCAGCTTGGGTTGTGTTAGTGTCGAGTATGTAGGGGTATTTCTGTCTTTATACTTATGTTGAGGTTGTTGATCTGTGATATTATATTAGAAATAGTGCCCCTCACTTAAGTAAGGGCACGTGTCTTTTCCATTATGTTAGTAACATAAAACATGTCTGGCCAAATGGGAGAGAGATTTTTTCTCACATTCGAACCAGACTTTTCTTCTCTCCTTTTCTCCTCTTTTCTCTCTCTCTCTCTCTCTCTCTCTCTCTCTCTTTCTTTCTTCTTTCTTCTTCTCTCTTCTTGGCTGTTATCAGACTAACAGAACTCAAGGGTAGGCCGAATCATAATATGGTATCAGAGCACAACTAAACAACTCAGATCTGCCCAGATTTCTGTTTTCTGCGCACTCAGTCTAGGGTTTTCTCTTGATTTCTCTGCCATCGATTGGAGATAAGGGAAAGGGCTGAAAAGGAGTGGTCGCCCTCTTCCCTTGAAGCTCTTTATGCCTCCAGTTGTGTTGTTCATGTTCAGTTGCTGTGGTTTCTAAGAAGCCCTCCCCTAATCGATGAAGAGAAGAGGGTTGATTCATGTGGTGCAGTGGGTGTCTTGTGTGGTCTGATTTCTTTTTTGTGTGGTTTGTTTTTCGGGTGATGAGGCAAGAGATTTCTATGCATATTTTTGTTATGAATCAAATAGGAAGTATGTTTCAGATCGTATGGTGGGATTTCAGACTGTAGTGTGCTAGGGTTTATGCTGTTTTTTAGTGTGATTCGAAGGGGGAGTGGTCCTCATATAGTGTGGTGAGATTTCAGGTAGTCATGGGATAGGGTTTGTGGTGTAAAGAGTGCAATCTTCAACAATAACAAGTGCTGAAACCAGTGTGATCAAGTAGTATGAAGTGTGCCAAATTCAATAATAACAGAATTCAGCAATGAGAGATACCAGTGATAGCAAATCTAATGTGATGATACCTACTGACTACCTGAATGTTCAAATGACCTCCATTAAACTGAATGGAGAGAATTATGTTCCTTGGGCTAAATCTGTAGAAGTTTTTCTGAAGGCAAAGAAGAAGGTGAAACACATAAGGGAAGAGAAACCCTCCACTGATTCTCATGAGTATGATGACTGGGAACAAGAGGATGCACAGATTATCACGTGGTTATGGAACAGTATGGAACCCAAGATTAGTGTAAATTTCATGTTTCTTGACATTGCCAAAGATGTGTGGGACCATGCTAAGTTGTATTCTGGTCGAGACAATACAACCAGAGTATATCAGCTATATCAGGAATACTTTAATCTGCAACAGGGCAATCAGAGTCTTGAGGAGTACTATGCTAGTATGAGAAACATTCGTAATGAGTTGAATGTTTATCACCCCCTCACTTTTGATGTCAAAATTCAGCAACAACAGAGAGAACAGCTTGATGTGACTCAATTTTTGGTGGGGTTGAAATCTAAGTATGAACCAGTGTGGGCTCAGATACTAGGAGGATCAGCTCTCCCTTCCTTAGAAGAGGTGTTTGCTCAACTTCAGAGGACTTCCATTGGATCTACTAAGAACTCTAATGTTTCTGATAGATCAGCCTTTGCAGTATCAAGGGGTCGTGGTGTTAGAGGTGGAGCTCGGGGAGCTTAGTCTGGCCGTAGTGGTAGCAGTGGTCCGGTATATGGCCGGAGTGGTGGTGGTGGACCTACATATAACCGTGGTGGTGGTCATACTAGAGGTAGAGATTCAGGGGGAGCCCGTGGCAGAGGACGTGGCTCAGGTCCGAGGAGATGTACTCATTGTGGTATGGATGGACATACCATTAATTATTGCTATGACTTGCATGTTCCACCCTCAACTTGGGCCAATCATGCCATGACTAGTGACACCAGTTTCAAACAAGAGAGTCGTTCAGCTGATCAGATGCCTCCTACATCCACAGATGTTCCCGGGAAGAAGATGGTGAGTGTTCCCCGTGATGAGTATGAGAGGTTTGTCCAATCCACATCTCAGCAAAACATGGCTACTTTCGCACACTCAGGTATGGCTTTTTTGGCATCCACACCCAATCCCTGGATTATTGACTTTGGAGCCTCCGATCACATGACTGGAACTCTAGGTGTGTTTTCTTCCCTCTCTCATTGCTCAACATCACAATCTGTTACCCTTGCTAATGGTTCCACATCCTCCATTTGTGGTGTTGGCAATGCTAACATGACCCCCTTATCTTTATCCTCAGTTTTCTTTGGCCCTAAATTTCCGTTTAACATTATGTTTGTTAGTAAGTTGACCAAGTCACTCAATTGCTCTATTACTTTTTACCCTTCTTCGTGTGTTTTTCAAGATCTCAAGACGGGGATGAAGATTGGTGGAGGGCATGAAGCTGGTGGATTGTATTATCTTGACGGTGGTAGAAGAACATCAACAAATCTCCAATCATCTCTCTCCTCTCCAGTGGCACTGTCGATTTGGTCATCCTTCGTTGAAAGTTTTGAAGTCTTTGGTTCCTTCATTGAGTCAACTTTCTGTTTTAGATTGTGAGTTGTGTCAGTTGGGGAAACATCATCGTGTTCCCTTTAGTCCTAGGGTTGATAACCGTGTGTCGAGTCCTTTTTCTTTGGTTCATTCAAATGTTTGGGGTCCTTATAAAGTGATGTCATACAATGGATATAGATATTTTTTTCATTTTTGTTGATGATTATTCAATGATGATGTGGCTCTATTTAATGAAAGAAATGAGTGAATTGTTTACCATCTTCCAAAAATTTTATGCTGAGATTCGCAACCAATTTGGTGTTCACATTAAAATTTTTCGTTCCAATAATGGTTGCGAATGTTTCTCTTCATCATTTCAAGAATACTTAGACCAATATGGCATTATATATCAGACCTCATGTACCTACACCCCACAACAAAATGGGGTGGTTGAGAGAAAGAATCATCATCTTTTGGAAACAGCTCGATCCCTCATGCATCACATGAATGTTCCCAAACCCTTTTGGAGTGATGTGGTGCTTACTTCTTGCTTTTTGATTAATCGGATACCCACGTCTATCCTTGATGGTCATTCCCCATTCACTACCTTGTTTCCCACCTTGTGTTCGTTTCCTCTTTCTCCTCGGGTTTTTTGGTGTGTCTGCTTCGTCCATAATCTAGGCCTCAGGAAGGACAAGTTAGATGCACGATCCATTAAGTGCATCTTCCTTGGCTATTCCCGGACCCAAAAAATAGCTAGAGGGATTGTGCATCTAACTCATAGAGTGAAGACAGACAGCACGAGAGTGAGAAGGATTTGGAGTTCCACTCCAGGAAATAAACTCTTCCCTCAGTTCATCCAAGAGAAGTGAACAGTGACGATGTGAATCTTCCAAGTGCAAGTCTGCTAGGAGGGGGTTCAAAGGCAAAAGAGGCGGCACTTTCCTCAACTAGGGATGCAGCTCCAAAGCAGGGTATCTTAGAGAATATAAGCCACACAAAAGTTTCAGTAGCACTCTCTTCCCCCCTCTTAGAGAGTCAAGAGGCTTTAGCGTTGCCTGTAGCAGTATTAGAAGACAACGGCGGTTTTGAAGGTTTGCCCTCTTTAGCAGAAGCCCAGATGCAGCCAGCACCAGAACCGTTAGCAGTAATTCTTCCAGCCAACGAGGTCCAGCAAACTCGGCCATAACAAGTGAATTTAAGGTACATAGAAGATAATGAAATTTCCAAATTCCAACTAGGTTATGTCCAAATTTCTCGACTTTGGAGAATTTTTGGGGGTTTCTTTCAAGGGGATGGAAGAGGAAACTAAAGCCCTCTTGGTGGCCATTGAAAATAGAATTTTAGTTGAAAAGGGTAAGAATAATAGAAGGCAATCGAAGGAATTATTAAGGCTGGTGTGGGGTTTAAACGATAGCACAGGAAGTGAAGAAGTAATAACTCCTCAAGAAATTAATAATGGAAAATGTAAAAATAACATCGTGGAATGTCCAAGACCTAGGCTCAGGCAGAAGAAGAATAGTAATTGGGGGTTTTTAAAGGAAAAACAAAAAAAAAGGTCAGATTTTCTGTTACTACAGGAGGCAAAATTACAAAAGTTACCTTTCAGAGTAGTGAATAGTGTTGGGGGTTTCGATCCATATGATTGGCTTAAATTCCAGCTTTAAACACCGCAGGTGGAGTAGCACTTATCTGGAATACCAGTTCCTTCAAGTTGCTAGATAAACATGTGGGGGCTTTTTCAATTTCAGCTAAGTTTCTTTGGGAGGCAAATAATTTGCAGAGTGACAGGGGTGTATGGGCCAGTACATTCCAGGTTAAAGGATGATTTCTGGAAAGAGTTAGACTATGTCAGAGAAAGGTGGGGAGGACCTTGGGTGTTAGGGGATGATTTCAATGCCATTGTTACTCCATCAGACAAAAAAGGTTGTTCCAGAATTAACAGAAGTATGAAAAAATTTATGGGTTTCATCCAGAGATGGGACCTGATAAACTTGTCGCTTTCTAGAGCAAAATATACTTGGACCAATAATCAGGAAGAGCCATCCCTAGTCAGGCTAGACAGATTCCTGATTTCTCCTGAATGGGAAGAGATTTTCCCCAATTCCAGTCAGGAAGCCTTGCCAAAGGCAGTGTCTGATCACATCCCTTTCAGACTGGAGCATTGCTGGCTGGATCCAAAGGATTTGATGGCAAATGTAAAGAGGTGGTGGACTGAAATTTCTTTTGAAGATTCAGCAAGCCATGTATTTTTTAAAAAACTCAAATGGTCGAAAGGAAAAATTAAGTCGTGGCAAAAGGAAAAATCAAAGAGTAATGAGGAAAAAAGGGAAGAGTGTTTGAAAATCATAGCTGATATTGATGCGGAGGAGGAAAGCAGGTCTTTGGAAGAGGAGAAAAGAAGAAAAAAGGTTCACAACTAAGAAGTTGTTTGACTCCCTGATGTACCAAAATGAAGTCAGATGGAGACAAAGATCAAGAGCTATGTGGCTGAAAGCAGGTGATAACAACACTACCTTCTTCCACAGGGTAGCCAATGCAAGAAGAAGGATCAATTCCATAAATAGGCTGGAAATGGGAGGTCAATTAGTGGAACAAGAGAAAGACAAACCAGATTCTTTTGTTGGTTTTTACAAAGATCTCTTCAGCAAACCCTGCAAGAGAAGATCAAAATTGGATGGTTTGACGTTTGATTTTCTGTCAGATCAGCAGGCCTCAGATTTAGAAAAAGCCCTTTTCAGAAGAAGAGGTAAAGAAGGCTTTAGAAGAGATGGAAGGGGAAAAAGCTCCAGGCCCGAATGGGTTCACAATGTTATTCTTTAAGAAATTCTGGGAGCTTCTTAAAGCTGATGTATTAAAGGTTCTGGAGGAATTTCATGATTCTGCAGCCTTGGAAAGAAGCTTAAATGCAACTTTTATATCCCTAATCCCCAAGAAGAAAAGAGCTACTGAACTAAAGGATTTCAAACCAATCAGCTTGGTTGGAAGTGTGTACAAAATTTTGGCCAAAATTCTGGCCACTAGGCTAAGAAAGGTGATAGATTCCCTGATCTCCAAGTACCAAGGAGCTTTTGATCACAACAAGCATATTCATGATGTAGTTCTCATAGCCAATGAGCTAATTGATTCAAGGAAAAGAAGTGGGAAGAGTGGGTTGGTCTGTAAAATAGACTTTGGAGAAGGCTTACGACCATGTCAATTGGTCTTTCTGGATTATTTGTTGGAAAGAATGCAATTTGGCTCAAGATGAAGAAGCTGGATAAAAGTATGCACATCCACTCCAAGATTCTCTGTGCTTGTTAACGGTACAGCGAGAGGTAATTTTAACAGTTCGAGAGGATTAAGGCAAGGGGATCCTTTGTCTCTTCTCCTTTTTTAATAGTGATGGAAAGTCTAAGTAAACTGGTAGACAAGGCTGTGGAGAGGGAGCTGTTGGAGGGTTTTCAAGTGAAGCCAAATGGTACTGCTATTCCTATTCTGCAATACGCAGATGATACCCTCTTTTTTTGTAAGGCATCAGAGGAACAAGTTCTTAGTATGAAACATCTCCTTTTCTGGTTCGAGATTGTATCAGGCCTAAAGGTGAACCTAGCAAAAAGTGAAACGATAGCAGTGGGAGAGGTCTCTAACATTTAAAGTCTGGCTGATTTGTTGGGCTGAAGAGTTTGCCTTCTACCTACAAACTATTTGGGCTTGCCACTTGGTGCCAAATGCAGATCCAAAGCCATCCGGAACCCAATCTTAGAGAGGGTGGATCAAAAATTGGCCACTTGGGAAGTTGGTGGGAAGATGACTCTTATTATTAAGAATGTTTTAGCAAGCCTGCCAACTTATTTTATGGCTCTTTTTCCAATCCCCTCGGAGGTAGTAGAGATTTTAGAAAAAAAGATGAGAGATTTTCTTTGGGTGGGCTGGAAAGACTCACAAGTACCATCTTGTGAACTGGGGTCAGATCTGCAAACCCCAATCACAAGGAGACCTGGGGATAAGAAATTTAAAATCCTTTAACATAATTAGGTAGCTGGCTTTGGAGGTTTGCTGCTGAGCCAAATAACCTATGGAGGAAAGTAATAGCCAAGAAAGATGGGCTAGATAATAGTAGATGGGAAAGTGGTTCATCCCTATCAACATACAGGTGCAGTTTGTGGAAAGGAATCTGCAGAGCTTCAACCCTTTTCAGAAGTGGCATCAGATTTAAAATAGGAGATGGAAGAAGGATCAGATGCTGGCTGGACCCTTAGACTAGAGAGAGCTGTTTCCCATCTTGTTCAATTTGGCAGTTGATAAAGAGGTGCTGGTAGCTGACTCTTTTGTGCAGAGAGGTAATAGCATCTGTTGGACTCCTTTTAGAAGGGACTTAAATGACTGGAGAGATTCAACAGGTAGGAAATCTCCTAGCTCTTCTCCAAGCTCAGTAGAGTTCTCAGTAAAATCCTTCTACAGCTCAATAGTATGAGGAAATAAAGTCCCTTTTCCTACCCGGGCCATCTGGGGGACAGTGGCGCCCTCAAAAGTTAAATTTTTTGTATGGGTGGCAGCTCTAGAGAAATGCCTTTCCAAAGAGATGCTGGTGAGGAAAGGTTTGATCTGCAGTGACCTGAGGCGCAGCCTTTGTAGTGTGGAGACGGAATTGGTTAATCATCTGTTTTTACACTGCAAGTTTGTCTCAGAGATCTGGAGCTACTTCATAAAGATTCAGAAGTTAAGTTGGTGCATGCCTGCCTCAGTTAAAGCACGCTTGGAGGCATGGCATGTACCAGAGATGACAAATAAAGGAAAGGTTTGCTGGTCCTCCTCCTCCATTCCTTTGGCAATTCTCTGGGCTGTGGTTTGAAAGGAACAGTAGGATTTTTTCACAAAGTCTCCTCCGAAGCCAAGGTCATCAACATGGCCATAGAGTTTGTTAGAAGTTGGTTGTCTATACATACAGATTTTAAGGATGATACACCTGATTGTACTTTTTTGAGGATGGCCTTTTTTTGAGGTCCTCCTGGTTTGTTTTTTGTACAGACTCTCATTGTACAAAGGACCCTTTGATTAATACATTTATAGTTTACCTTTGCTCAAAATATATATAGTAAATTGTAAGATTTTGAAAACAAACTTCTTGCTCATTCTTTGGTGGACAGCAAGCTAACTACTTGCTACTCCATCCCTGTTCTTCATTCTTAATCACCCCCAAACCTCTCCTTCACCCCACAAAGCCCACCACCAGATCTGAAATTTGTAGGACCCCTACCCTATCCTACATCACTTAGCCTTGAGGATGAACACTTTGCTCAGTTGGATTAGAACTTAGAAGATCATGTAATGATGTTGCAGACTCTCTAACAAGATATGAGGTGGACCAGGGTATATCATATTGGGAGTCTACTCTCCCTAGGTAGATCTTTGGATATGAATGCAACTTGGGCTGGGTTGGGATCAAAATTTGTTAAGTTTTCAATGATGTTGCAGACTCTCTAGCAAGATATGAGGTGGACCAGGGTATATCATATTGGGAGTCTACTCTCCCTAGGTAGATCTTTGGATATGGATGCAACTTTGGCTGGGTTGGGATCAAAATTTGTTAAATTTTCAATGGCCCAAAATGCTAACCCAAGCCTGATGTATTGAAATTCTTCGAATCAGGAAATATGACTTGCAGCCCTACCTTTGGACACATATATGATATCGTGGCTCAGCTTTCATCCCTTGAAAGAGCCCGTTTGGGAGGGCTTCTGTGGTGATTGAACTGTGCTGAAAGAGCTGCTTTCGAGAAGCTACCTACAATAGCATCACTGGGAAGTCGATTTTTGGGCTCATATAAGCCTATCTTTTGGCTTTCTAGATTTTTACTGAACAGGGCTTCACGACTTTCCAGGTTTCTTGGCTCATACCATGCCAAAAGCCGCTGCATGAAAGCCCTCCAAAACGGGCACAAAGAGTCATGCTTGCTGCAGTGCATTATTATCTCATCTTTGATAAAATTTCTTGACTCTGTTACTTATCAAAATAAATTTATCCATAATATTGCATTAACTCCAATATAAACAGCAGTTGCATAAATACCTGTGATAAAACAACACACGATATATGTGATCCATATTCTGATATTGCAATTTCAAATTGCTTGTTGTCAAGGCGTCCCAGTAGAAGGGATATGCAAGTCAAAAAAAAAATGTTGGTCCCTATACCACTATTTTTATTCGCAGAATGCTCAGCAGTGTAGTCATCCATGTAGAACTGCACATATTTTTCAGATCAGAAACTGGAAATTAAGGAGCAAATGAACAACAACAATAACAACAGTAGAGCTTGAAATAGATAACAAGTAATGCAATAATACAAATGAATCATGATATTACAGTTAATCCAGATGCATTTAAAGAATTGCAATTATAGCTATCATTTGTATTATTTGCATTCTATCTACTCAATCTGAAAACACATTGTGACAGAGAACAAGGAATTAAGGTATTTACCTAATCTATAACTCAAATAGCAGATACCAAACATCTTACGAGCAGATATTCAGTACTATATCCAACCAAAGCAAAGAGGAGAAGTTTTTCTTTTTTTCTATTTTATTTTATTGGTAACAAGATAAAAATGCATTAAAGCAATAATGAAAAGTCACTAGTACAAAATTATAGTGATCACTGAAGAACATTCCCTACAAAGGACGGAAAGTTAAAGAAGACAGGAATTGGAAACGTCAAAGATATGGTTTTAACCAGTCTTAGACCCATTGATGTAGCTCAACAAAATACCTAAGTGGGAAAGGAAATTATGGAGTACAATTCCTGCAGCAATTTCTTGGTGCATTTAGGAGAGAAATCAGAGAGTATTCCAGAACCAAAAGTTGCTCAGTGGATGAACTTATCAAGAAAATTATGGGAACTATTCACTCCTGGGTAGTTGGATAAGTTGTGACTGGTTTTCGGACAACTTATGGATCTATGGCAAGAATTCTTATTCTTAGGTAATTTGTTTTTTTCTTTTTTATTATCAGATAAATTGTTATGAAGTTAAGATCAATTTCTCAAGCCTTAAGTTTAGTTTAAGGGCTTCATTTTCTTACAGTGTTATTAAACCATTCTAAGCAAACCTCGAAATATAAATGTTAAAAGAATTAGTCTTTCTGGGTGTATTGGGCAGCAGGATAGAGAAGTCTTTTTATCTTATTTTATGGACAGTCATGTCCACTATTTATCATAAACAGGGGCATATTTGTAATTCAGAAATCTTTTTTTATGAATATAAAGGTGGATCAACTACTTAGAGGGCATTAAGACAGTCTAATCCTTCTCTAAAACAGATCGGCAGTTTTTCTCTTCTCCTTCTTTCTTCCTTTTTTTCTGGTTTGAACTGCACTATAGCTCTGCTGTACCTTTTTTTTTATCAATAACTTTGAAATTTTTCATAAATTATAAAGTTTTAGGATACAACAAGAAGCTGTGAAAGAAATCGGCTTAGTAAGCTGACCCCGGACAGAATTACAAATGTGCCCAAAACATGTGTTCTTTGAACCCCTTGCTTTGCTAAGCTATCTGCCAAACTGTTGGCAGATCTCCTAACCCATCCCACCTGGATTGACATGTTCCTTGACATCCATTTAAATCTTCGGAAATCATTCTTCAACTGCCATGTCACCCCTTCCCCTTTCTGCAACCATTTTATCACCGCTTTTGAGCCTCCCCCGATGATCAGTCTGTTAATACCCAACTCTTTAACCTTCTCAACCCCATATGCTGCAGCTAGAAACTCTGCCCTTACCACATCACCCTCCTCCATAAGACCGGAGTACAGAGCACTAACAAGTCCATTTTCATCTCTAATGGCCCCCCCAATGCCTGAAGGGCCTGGGTTACCCACACAACTCCCATCAAAGTTCAGCTTCTTCCAACCATCTGTTGGAGGAGACCAAGCCTCAAAAAATTGTTGTCTCATAGATGATGAGGCTGAGGCAGCAATAAGTCCCCAAACCCTGAAAAAGTCTTCGATCTTAAAAGCTGAAAACAGCTTCAAGATTTTTACCCAATGTGCCACCCTCAATGTTATTGTTTCAACTAAAGGTTCCTTACATTTTTCTTTTCCTTCAAATATTCTATCATTTCTTTCCTCCGAAACGGTCCAAAGTATTGCTGCTCTAGTACACCTCCACATAATCCTACCCCTCCTTTTCATGCCATTGATACCATTAGGGCTGAATAAACCTTCCACCCTGTCAGGAGAGGACCACCTGCACCCAAAAAGGAAAGTAAACCAATTCCAAATAAATCTGACAAAAGGGCAAGATATTAGAAGGTGGAAAGCAGTCTCACCATGCAACTTACACAGGACACACCAGTTAGGGGACAAGCACCAATTTGGTCTTTTCCTTTGAAGTACATCAAAGGTATTAATACAACCATGAAATACTTCCCAACAAAAAGCACTGATTTTAGGGGGAGTAGGAGGACACCAAATTTCTTTGACTGGGAAAGGAAGATAAGATTGTGTGGCAGCCAATACCATATTTTCACATGGTACCAGAGCAGGTAAAAAGAGGGAGATCAGATTAGGGCTCATTCTTACCATCAATCTGATTAGGGTTTCTCCTAAAAGGCTGTCACTGGTTGCTACAGGGGATCAAACTAGGTTCAGCAGGGTTTCTGGGTGATTAGTGGTGGTTCTATCCATCACAGGTGCTGTGATAGGTGATCAGTGATTTTTTGTGACCCTCTAATGGATCAAAGTCAAGAGAAAAAGGTGATGTTTGATTCTGTTCAATACTGTGAAGTGAAGATCTCATATGGTTCTGTGATTGGTGGGACCGACTTCCTAATGAAACTAAGACTGTGAAGTGATTTTCAATGACGTGAAAGATGGATGTGTGAACTGTAAATGTGATCAGGTTAGTGAAATTCAGTTGTGATTTCATTTTGTATGAAAATAGTGAAGTACGATGGAGGTGAAATCAAATATTATGGCCCCCACAACGCCACAACCTTTATGTTGACCACCATTAAGTTGAACAGTAATGGAAACTATGCTGTTTGGGCAAAATCAGTTGAAGTTTCCCTTACAGCTGTTGAGAAATTAAAGTACCTCACTGATAAATAATAATAAAAAAAAGGGACTGATAATTCCAAGTATTCGGAGTGGTTACAAGAAGATGCACAGATTAAAACATGGCTGTGGAACTCTGTGGAGACAAAAATCAGTAATGCTCTTATATTTCTTGATACTTCAAAGCAGATCTGGGAACAGGTCAAGAGGATGTACTCAGGGACTAATAATATTACTAGGATATATCAGTTATTTCAACCGTTCTTTAACTTACAGCAGGGAGATAATCTCTTGAAGATTACTACTCGGATATGGTGAGCATTTGTGAGGAGCTTAATATATACCATCCTATTACCAATGGTGTAACTGTTATGGAAAAGCAGAGAAAGGAATTGTATGTGGCTAAATTTCTTTCAGGAACTAAACCCGAATATGAATCAGTGAGAGCCCTGATATTGGGTGGTCCAGAGCTACTTGACATGGAGGGTGTATTTTCCCAATTACAGAGAGCCAAATTATCTGAACCCATCCAAACATCTGATCGAGCAGCACTGGTTGTATCTGGAAGTAATGGACGGGGTCATGGTACTTATGGAGAAGGTTATTGAAGTGGTGGTTGTGGTCCTCATGGATTTTCAGGTGGTAAAGGTGATAATGGTGTTCATGGTGGTCGTGGACGAGGCAGGAATGGTAATACTAGATTTTGTACCCATTGTGGGTTGGAAGGACATGCTGTTGGCTACTGTAGAGATCTGTATGGAGTTCGGTTTTGCTCACATTGTCATCGTGAGGGACATATTGTGGAGTATTGTTGTCTATTAAAGAAACCGGGAAGTTATGCCAACCAGGTCACCTATCCAAATGATGTATCATAGTCCCAACCACAGACAATTGCTACAAACAATCAGCTGGATGGGGAGACGATGACTATTTCTAAGGAAAAATATAATCAGTTGATTGCAGCCTCATCTTCCTCCATTGCTACTCTTGCCTGGGCATCAGGTATTGGCTCCACCTGTCTTCTCTCTACTACCTCGTCATCTCCATGGGTCATTGACTCAAGAGCTACTGATCACATGCCAGGTACTTCATCTACCTTTTCTCAATTAACTCCTTTGTCCTCTTTTGTCCAACATGTTACTCTTGCTAATGGGTATAAATCTCCAAGCATAGGACATGTGAACCTGTAGAGAAAACTGATGTGGGCCCCACAGCTGTGGTCCCCACCCTGTTCGTAGGACAGCATGTGCAACTATTATTAGGCATGTCAGTGTTAGTTGGTAGTCAGCTTGTTATTTCAGTGTGTTATTTATTTGTCTTTTATTTGTTTTTTCTTGCCATGTAAGTATTAAGGGCAGTCCTGTCCTTTCCCCTATGTACTGAACATAACCTATAAATATTAAGAGAGTGATGGCGGCAGATTGATTGAATCTGTTCCTCCTTTCAAACCTTTGTATACTTCTGGTTCTTCTCCTCTTTTTCCTCCTTCTCCTACTTTTTTTTTACCTTTCCTAAATCTGAAATCTGTTAGGATTCAAGGCTGATTGTAGTTTTGATCGACTACTTGGTATCAGAGCCAAGATTAGGGCTTCTCATGTGAGTTTGATCCAGCCGACCACATGAGAATCGCCTAGGGCTGGAAGAATAGAGAAAAGGCTCTCTTCAGCTAATTTTTGGAGGTTATCTACAGCAGCAGTCCAAAGACTGGATCGAATCTTTGATAACCAGGAAGAATCAGAGGAAGAGAAAAGGATCAAGATCAGTCTTTGATCAGTACTAAGGCAGCGATCAGGGAGAAGGTGTTTTTGGGAACAGCGGTCATGGTAGTACATCTGAGACTGGGTTTCAGATTACAACAGTGAGATTTGACAGGTCCAATTACTTGGAATGGGCCCAATCAGCCATGATGGCTATTGAGGGAAGGGGAAAACTTAGCTACCTCTTGGGAGATGTGAAAGAACCTTCCAAAGAGGATCCAATGTATACCAAGTGGGTTCAAGAGAACTACTTGGTTATGACATGGCTGTGCAACTCTATGCAGCCACATATCAGCCGAAATTACTTGTGGGCAAAGACAGCCAAGGAGATATGGGATGTCATGAAAGAGACCTATTCCCAACCCCTTAACGTTGCCAGAGCCTATGAACTGAAGTGTGAAGTGAATAATCTTAAACAATGAGAGAAACCAGTCTCTGTCTACTTCTCTACCTTGAAATCCCTGTGGCATGAAATTGACCATCTAGAAACTCCTGAGTGGGAAAGTCCCAAAGATGCACAGACTTATGGAAAGCAAGTCGAGACCAATAGGGTGTTTGAATTTCTGGCTGGCCTGAATACAAATTATGACATTGTGAGGCAACAGATACTGACCAGAGATAGTGTGACCCTCTCTCAAGCATACTCCCTGGTGCATAGTGAAGAGACCAGGTGGAAAGTTATAATGCAACATCAGCCTTTTTCCCCAGCCCTAGCAGTTGTTAAACCTAAGTCAGAAGGAGATACAAAAAGGGATAGGAAGAAGGAAGATAAACGGGATTTGGTATGTGAACATTGCAAGAAACCCAAGCATACAAAAGATACTTGTTGGAAGTTGCACCCTCATTTAGTCCCAGCAAAACTGAGAAATAAGAAGGGTAATGCTCATGTGGTGTGAATACTGATTCTGCATCCTCGTCAGGCACAAAAGGCACACCCCTAGAGACCTTAGCCGTTGTTCGGGCTGCCCTTATACAGTTGGAAAAGGAAGTTGGGAGTTCATCTCAGTCACCGTCAGCCCCTGCCACATCTGCATTTGCTCATTCAGGTACTCGAGCCTCAGCCTACCATGCTTCAGCTCCAGGTAGTACTGAACATTGTTGGGTAATAGACTCAGGTGCATCCGACCATATGACTAGCTTGCCATCGTTGTTCACTACATATCACTTATCCTCTGGTAGAGATAAAGTATCCATTGTTGATGGCTCTCTTGTTCCCATTTCTGGCAAGGGTGACATCAAGTTATATGATACTATCTCTTTATCCTCAGTCTTGCATGTTCCTAAACTTGATACTAATCTGCTTTCAGTCAGTAGCATTACCAAACATATGAACTGTTCAGTAACTTTTTTCCCTGACCGATGTGTTTTTCAAAACTTGGAGACAAGGAAGGTGATTGGGACTGGCCGTGAGACGAATGGGATCTATCTGCTCAGAGAGAGTTCTCGTTGGAAAGAAACAGTGGATAAGAAGTCCTTTGTTTCTCAGTTTGTGAGTCCGGTTATGCTCTGGCATAATCGATTAGGTCATTTATCTTTCCGGTCTTTGAAGAGTTTGTTTCCTACTTTATTTGAGTCTGTTGAGATGTCAAAGTTGAGATGTGAGAGTTGTGAGTTTGCCTAACATTGTAGAACGTCTTATTCTTTGAGTAATAAAAGAAGTAATAATTCTTTTGATAATGTGCATACTGATGTTTGGGGGGCCATATCACATACCTTCTATGGGTGGGTACAGATATTTTCCGTTGTTTGTTGATGACCATACCCATTTTTCTTGGGTCTATCTTATGCGTTCTCGAGATGAGGTTCCCGCTCTGACCCAAAACTTTCATTAGATGATTCTAACCCAGTTTGGGGTCAAAATCAAAGTCCTCAAATCTGATAATGCAAAGGAATACTTTGCTAAGCCTTTGACCTCTTACCTACTTAATCAAGAAGTTATTCACTAGGGCACTTGTCCTCATACACCACAGCAGAATGGGGTTGCCGAGAGGAAGAATAAGCACATCTTGGAGGTGGCTAGAAGCATTATGTTTACCTCCAATGTACCTATCCATTTCTGGGGTGATGCTATCCTCACGGCAGTATATCTCATTAATCGGGTTCCTTCCCGGGTCCTTGATATGAAACCTCCTTTTACCCTTCTATACCCAGACGAGGAGTTGTTTACTGTTCCTCTTAAAACCTTTGGTTGTACTTGTTTTGTTCAGCTTCTCGGGCCCTCTCATTCCAAGTTTGACCCTAAGGCCTCCAAATGCATTTTTCTCGGTTATGCACAAACTCAAAAGGGTTATTGCTGCTATGATCCTGTTTCAGGGAGGAAGTTTGTCTCGATGGATGTCACCTTCTTTGAGGAGACACCCTATTATCCTAGGGTTTCTCCTCAAGGGGAGCGCAGTGAAAGTGGGGATTTGGGTCTTTTTCCTCAGGGGGAGCGCAGTGAGAGTGGGGTTAACACATCTGAGGTTGTTCCTTTACCCATTCCATTGAGTGATGAAGGATGTAATGGTGAGGGTGGTCAGAGGGATCAGGAGTTGAAAGCCTATCACAGGCAATGCAGGCAGGTTGATCCCGGTCATCAGCAGTCCAGGCCAGCTCCAGTTCCTTCTGCGGCTCCAGATCCAAGTATTACAGTCCCAGGGCCCACTGAGATACCTTCCACTGTTGCTACTTCCCTTCCTACGGATGACCTTGACCTCCCTATTGTCGTCCGTAAAGGGAAACGGCATTGCACCACATCTACAGCTCACTGCATTTCCCAGTTTCTATCCTATGATCGCCTATCTCCCTCTTACAGGTCCTATTTCACTTCCATTGGCGATATCCCTATCCCTAGAACAGTGCAAGAAGCCTTATCAGTTCCAGAGTGGAAAGATGCAATGAAAGTTGAAATAGATGCCCTGTTGAAAAATAACACTTGGCAGCTAGTTGATCTACCCAAAGGAAAGACACCAGTTGGATGTAGATGGGTATTTACTGTGAAGCATAATGATGATGGCTCCATTGAAAGGTACAAAGCCCGGTTGGTTGTAAAGAGGTTCACTCAAACTTATGGTATAAACTACTTGGAGACATTTGCCCCAGTAGCCAAGATGACCACCATCCGAGTTCTATTAGCCCTTGCAGCAAGTTATTCTTGGCCCTTGTTCCAAATGGATGTTAAAAATGCTTTTCTGAATGGAGACTTACAAGAAGAGGTCTACATGTAGTTGCCTCCTAGATTCTATGATACAGAGACAGGTAAGAAGGTTTGCCGACTGAATAACGCATTGTATGGATTAAAGCAGTCCCCTAGAGCTTGGTTTGATAGATTCATACTAGCCCTTGGAAAATTTGGTTATGTACAGACCCAGTCAGATCATACACCGTTCATTAAAAGAGTGGACTCTTCTTTGACCCTGCTTGTTGTATAAACTACTTGAAGACATTTGCCCTTGTTGTATATGTGGATGATATTGTAGTGACAGGGAATAATAGTACTGAGATTGCATCCCTCAAACAGCTCCTTCATCAAGAGTTTGAGGTGAAAGATCTTGATGCACTGCAGTACTTTTTGGGTATTGAGGTTGCTAGATCTAAACAGGGAATCTTTATCTCTGAGAGAAAATATGTTCTAGATTTGTTGGCGGAAACTGGAAAGTTAGGTGTCAAGCCTGCCGATACACCCATTGAATAGAATCACAAGATCAGTGCAGAGGGTGGGGAGCCTCTTGAAGACAAAGTTATGTTCCAACAGTTGGTTGGAAAGCTCCTATATCTCTGCCTCACTCGGCCAGATATTAGTTATGCAGTCAGTGTTGTCAACCAGTACATGCATTCCCCTAGAACTACTCATCTTCTTGCAGCAGAGAGAATATTGGCATACTTGAAGAGATACCCAGGTAGAGGTATACTGTTCAAGAACAATAATCACATGAAGGTGGAGGTCTATACAGATGCTGATTGGGCTGGGAGTGCTGATGACAGGAGGCCTACCTCTGGATATTGTGCCCTTGTGGGAGGTAACCTTGTCTCTTGGAGGAGTAAGAAACAAAGTGTTGTTTCCCGCTCTAGTGCCGAAGCTGAATACAAGTCAATGGCAAACGGAGTGGCTGAAACCCTACGGCTGAAATCACTACTTGAAGAGTAATGTGTTGATTATGAGAAGCCCTTGATGTTGTATTGTGATAATCAGGCGGCTATTAATATAGCCCACAATCCGGTGCAGCATGACAGAACTAAGCATATCGAAGTTGATCGACACTTTGTCCGAGAGAGGGTCTCATCACAGGAAGTGTGTCTCCCGTATATCACCTCCAACATGCAGCTCGCAGATCTCCTCACCAAGGCTGTACCAAGGAAGAAGTTAGAGGCAAACCTATTCAAGTTGGGAATGACAAATATCTATTCTCAACTTGAGGGGGAGTGTAGAGAAAACTGATGTGGGCCCCACAGCTGTGGTCCCCACCCTGTTCGTAGGACAGCATGTGCAACTATTATTAGGCATGTCAGTGTTAGTTGGTAGTCAGCTTGTTATTTCAGTGTGTTATTTATTTCAGTCTTTTATTTGTTTTTTCTTGCCATGTAAGTATTAAGGGCAGTCCTGTCCTTTCCCCTATGTACTGAACATAACCTATAAATATTAAGAGAGTAGTGGCAGCAGATTGATTGAACTTGTTCCTCCTTTCAAACCTTTGTCTACTTCTGGTTCTTCTCCTCTTTTTCCTCCTTCTCCTACTTTTCTTCTACCTTTCCTAAATCTGAAATCTGTTAGGATTCAAGGCTGATTGTAGTCTTGATCGACTACTGAACCCAACATCCCAATTGTCTTTATCATTTGTTCTTTATGTTCCTCACTTTCCTTTAGTCTTATATATGTGAGTAAGCTTACAAAATCACTAAACTGTTCTATTACCTTTTTTTACCTTCTCATTGTGTGTTTCATGACTTAAAGACAAAGAGGCAAATTGGTGGAGTTGAATCTGGCGGTCTTTACTATTTGCAAGGTGGCTTAGGACTTACTGCCTTACAGTGTTCTTCTCTTGGTGTGTCTCCTTTTCAACTTCATTGTCAATTGGGTCATCCTTCATTGCAAAGTCTTTGTTTCATGATTCCTTCGCTTCCGTCTAACACTAGTTTTAACTGCGATGTGTGTCAACTTAGCAAGCACAATCGAGCAATTGTTCTTCCTCGAGCTATGAGATGTGTGTCTAAACCTTTTTAGTTAGTTCATTCAGATGTTTAGGGTTTGTGTCTTGTAGTGTCTTATTTGGGTTCAAGTATTTTGTTACTTTTGTTGATGATTTTTCAAGAGCTACCTAGTTATATTTTTTAAATGAGAGATCTGAATTATTTTCTGTATTCAAGTCTTTCTTTATGGAAATAAAAACCCAATTTGGCTCCACTATTTGTGTCACTCAATCTGACAATGCTAAAAAATACATGTCTTCACCATTTACTAAATTTTAAAATGAGCATGGAATCATACATCAGACTTCTTGTGTTGATACACCATAATAGAATGGTGTGGTTGAACGCAAAAACCACCATTTACTAAAGTTAAATAGGCTTTCCTTCTCCAAATGAATGTGCTAAAGATTTATTAGAGTGATGTTATTCCTACCGCTTGTTATCTCATTAATAGGATCCCCTCATCAGTTCTTCAAAATAAGATACCTCATTCTGTCTTATTTCCTAATGCTCCCCTGTTTGCTTTACCACCTCGTATTTTTGTATGTGTTTGCCTTGCCCATCTTTTTTATCATCAATGTAACAAGTTTGAACCCTATGTAGTTAAGTGTGTCTTTTTGGAATATTCAAAGACTCAACATCAACTGCCTTGTCATTTGCAGGTCCTACTGCCCCCTATACTACTACTATTATTACTCTAGTTGTGCAACCAGCTTCAGACCTTGATCTACCCATTGCCCTTCGAAAAGGTAAGTGTTCCTGTACAACACACCCTATTAGTCACTTTGTTTCTTATAAGTCATTATCACCTTCTACCCTTCCTTTGTTACATCCCTTTCTACTATCTCTATTCCTAAATCCTTATTAGAGGCCTTGTTTGATCTTGGGTGGACAATTATCAAAGAAGAAATGTTGGCACTTCATCAAAATGGCACATGGGATTTAGTTTCTCTCCTTCTTGTAAACAACCTGCAGAATGTAGATGGGTATATGCAGTGAAATTTAACCCTGATGGTACAGTAGATAGACTAAAGCTCATTTAGTTGCTAAAGGGTTTACTCGGACTTATGGTGTAGATTTTGATGGAACTTTTTCTCCAATTGCTAAGATCACCTCTGTCTGTGTGGTTATTTCCTTGGTTGTAACTAATCATCAGCCCTTGCAGTACAAAAGACTTGTAGGGAAGCTGAATTACTTGACTATCACCCATCCAGGCATTTGTTTTGCAGTGGGTGTTGTAAGTCAATTTATGAGCTCTCCAGGTGTTCCACATCTTGAAGTTGTGTACATAATCGTAGAGTACCTTAAAGGATCACCAGGTATGGGAATCATCTACAAAGACTATGGTCATTTGAGTGTGCCTGGGTTCACAAATGCAAACTAGGATCACCAATGGATAGGAAGTCAACAATAGGGTATTGTATGTTATTAGGTGGCAATTTTATTTCCTGGAAAGCAAGAAATAGAATGTTGTAGCTAAATCAAGTGCAGAAGGTAAGTATAGAGCTATGAGTCAAGCAACAAGAGAATTAGTGTGGCTTAAGAGTCTTCTTCAAGAAATTGGAATTCCAATGAAAACCCTTATGCACCTGCATTGTGATAATCAAGCCACCATTCATATCGCATCAAATCCAGTTTTTCATGAGAGAACAACGCATATTGAGTAGACTACAACTTCGTTAGAGAAAAGATTCAAAGTGGTAATATTGACACACCATTTGTGAACAGGGGTATATTTGTAGTTGACACACCACCATTTATCATAAACAGGGGTATATTTGTAGTTCAGCACTCTTTTATTATTAATATAAAGGTGGGCCAACTGCTTAGAGGGGATTAAGACAGTCTAATCCCTTCTCAAAAACAGATTGGCAGTTTCTCTCGTCTCTCTTCTCTCTTTACTCCTCCCTTTCTCCTTTCTTTTCTTGTTTGAATTGCACTATAGCTCTACATTACCATAATTTCACAATAAATTATGGTGATTTGGATTTTATTTCTTTTGAGAACTCTTGTAACACTTCCTAAGGTTCTTTTTTTCTCCTTTGGTTTCCCCCTAGAATATCTAGAATTCAATGGTTACCAAAATAAATGTACATCATCATCTAGATTCATAAGAAGTAGTTTCTTCTATTGCATTAGTTAAACTACAAAAAAAGTTCATAAAGTATCACAATTAAGTTTGACCTGGATTCCAGAAAGGTACTGGTTCAACAATTCCCCATATTTCTGAGAAAGTCCATGGTCCTCTAGGTGTAACAGCATGCTGTAATGTTTCCAACAAGAAGAAAGTAGCAAGACTCCAGTCTTCAGAATTTCTGCATTTGTTAGCATTGTTAACAGGTGAAGAAACCATGAATGAAGAAAAACATGGATAAAAAAAAAGAAGCATAAGGTAAAGGAAAGTATTTATAGGACCTGCCTCATCTTCAAGGGAAGCATAATGTTGTTTTATCTCCTGCAACCACTTAAGCACTAGCTCCAATCCTTTTGCATGTAAAGGTCGGCTTTTAGTGTTCCACTGCAGAGCAATATAATAACATTAAAATTGGCATTGTAACAGACTATAATTTGCAACCAACTATTTCCTTTTGTTTAGAATTGCATTTCCAATTGTTTTCCTTTGATGATCCCTGGAGGAGTTGGTCAGCCGTGGCAAATAGCTCTTCCAGGAAGGACAGGATTACTGCATCGTGAATTCTTCCTCCTAAAGGATGTGTAAAGCTGAATTTTGATGGAAGTAGTCAGGGAAACCCAGGCCCTTGTGGTATAGGAGGGGTGTTGAGAGATAAGGATAGCAACATTTTAGCCTTATTCTCTGGCCCAGTGAGAATAAGAGGTTCTAATAGGGCTGAGTTACCAGCGGCTTTACAAGGTATTCAAATTGCAAACCAACTTGGTGTGGAGAATCCACTAATTGAAGGAGACTCAAAAATCGTTGTGAGTCAGTTGACAGATCCAGATTCAGTCTATTGGTGCTACAGGGGCCTCCTAAAGAAAGCTAACTGGTTAACAAGGAATATGAATGTTAGCTTACATTGGGTGGGCAGGTCAGCAAATGCTTTGTCTGATCATCTTGCTAAACAAAAGGGCAATAGGGAACATCTGTACTGGGCTGCTCTGTAATGTTGTTTATTCTAGTGTTTTGATGTAATTTTCACACTTTAAGGGAGACCACACCCAGTGCCCCTTTGGATTGCTTGTAATAGTCTTCATCTTTTGATAATAAAATCATCTTTCAATTATCAAATTAACAGTATTATTTGAACCAATCTTCTATCTGCTGCTCCATGATAAATTAGGAGTATTTCATTAAAAATGTTAACCAAAAAATATAATTTCAAACAAACTTTTCATTCCATTAAATCATCTCTAAAATTCTAATTATGACTTTATATAGACTCAACATAAGAGCTCAGATCTCCCTTTACAGGCTCCAATTTCAACAAGAAAACTGACACAAAACCAACTTTTAACTGCTTCAGCAAAAAGATCCATAGGTTTTTTGGATAACATATTAAGAATGGGGTCCTAGAAACTACAAGATTTTGGGTTTCTTCCAAGGGGCAACCTAAGATATCCCCTTGGCCAACTCACACTCAAACTTCCTAGAATTGGCACATATCAATCTACTTCCCCCACCCCCCATTTTAACAACAGAAATGCAGCTTTTATCTAAATTGACTTTCAAATTTAATAACTTCTCAAACAAACTTACAAATTCCTAACACCCCTATACCCTATATCCTCACAAACATACTGATGTCGTTTGCAAATTACAAATGGAGCACCACTACCTCCCCATTTCCAATCTTTGATCTTCTATCTAGATCCTTCTATTTTCAAGATTAATTGACTATGTGATATGAGCAGGGCGAAAATATAGAGAATGGATTACTTGGCCTCAAAACCCTTCTTAGCCTTGAAAAAATCTTTCACGTTCCCATTCACCAATACGAAGCAGCAGATAGTTTGGGAGGCAACCCCTACTCCATTAGAAACCATCTAGCCACAAAGCCACATCTTACTAAAACCTCCTCCAAAAATGACCAATCAATGTGATCACAAGTGTCAATAATACTAAACTCAACTCTGTTAACCCCTTCTCCTTGATGGTTTTTGGAAGAGTTGGTCAGTTTGTCTAATACTTCATCCAAGAAAAACAACATTAAAATAGATTGGTCTCCTCCTCCGGAAGGTGTTGTGAAGTTGAACTTTGATGGAAGCAGTCAAGGTAATCCAGGACTTTCGGGTTTGAGAAATGAGGGCAGTAATATCATTTCTTTCTTTTCAAGGCCAGTGGGAATAGGAGATTCGATTAGGGCTGATTTACAAGGAATCCAGATTGCAAACCAACTTGGGGGGTGGAGAATCTACTAACTAAAGGAGATTCTAAGGTGGTTGTGGGGTGGCTGTTGGATCCAGATTCTGTAATTTGGTGCTATAGGGATCTTCTAAAAAAAATTACTTGGCTTACAAGGGATATGACAATTAGATTTCAATGGGTGAGCAGATCGGCAAATGTAATGGCAGACTATTTTGCTAAACAAGGGGCTAATTGGGAACAGTTACTTTGGGCTGCTTTGTAATTGCTTAAGCTTTGAAAAGCTGTTATTTTAAAGGAAGGTCACATCTCGCACCTCTCTTTGGGCTGATTGTAAAGCTTTTTCTTCTTCACTTAATAAAAAAATTCATTCAATTATCAAAAAAAAAAAAACTCAACTCAACTCAACTAAGCCATGTTCCAACTAGATGGATCTGTTGATAATATTGTTTGGAGATTTTTAGCTTATTTGCTTTTAGGTATCATATTAATACATTGTATATAATATTCCATTAGGGAAAATGAAAAAGAAAATCACTATCAAGCAATCAATAGCCCTAAAAAGGAAATATATATTTGCAGGGCTCTGTTTGTCATTCAGCAATCAGCACCAAAGAAAAGGCTCTACAGATCTAGCATAAGTTCTAACACATCAAATCTCTTTTCCCAAATTTTTGGTACAATTTGAGCATCAGCTTCAGACTAAGCAATGAAAACAATACCTCCTTCAGACCTCCCTATGATGCCCTAGCAGAACAAGGGATGTTCCAATCCACCCAAATGCTACATACTGTGTCCCTTCCAATTAAAAAATAAAAAAGCGAGAAATCCATGATTTGTTTTAGTTAGTCTATTCCCATTGTTTGTGTATCATTAAACATAAAAACAATAATCCAGTATTAACAATGGGATTAGCACATGAGTCCACCAATTTTGTATACTTACTGCAAGTGTAATATGAACATATGATAGTAAGTAGGACAGATGATAACAAGCTGAGTTGAGAACATACAGCACAGAGTTTTTGAACAAGAATAATGAGTTCATCAAAATGATTCCAAAGCAGGAACTCCATTTCCATGCTTTCTGAGGCTTGAGAAAATTTACTAGTTGACATCACTCTCTTGTCAGAGCTAGCAGTAGGAACCAAGGAAATTTGCCAATTTGCTGCATTTGGATCAGATGGTTTTGTTCTACTACTTGAAACCTCAGAACTGGGTGTTTTTTTAATTAATGCTTCAGTAAGAAGTAAGGTGCAATCAGCAGCAGCTACAGAAAGCCGAGTAGGCAACTCAAATCCATTCTGCAATGTGCTACAGACAAGTATTTAAGCATTAGCCTTAGAAGAAACTAAACAATTACCTAAAAAAGAAGAGACTTAACAAATGCAATTTCTTTTCTGATAAGATGGAAGGCACGACGAAAGCAAAATAGTAATAACTCTAATCTGATCAAAATGAAAACATTAACACTAAGAAGTCCTTTTACTCCATAAGAACTCTATCCTAAATCTCAAAAATTCAACTCAATCTGACAGCTGGATTGAGAGAAATTAAATTGCAAGTTCTTCCCAGAACATGGACTATTCTGCAGAGTTATTTTCTCCTGCATTTTCTTCTTGAATTTCTTCTTCTAAGATTTAGGCAATACTTGTTGAAACCCCATTTTAATCAGTGACACCTAGGCATTTTGACCTGGCAAGGCAAGTTTGATGAATAGGTTACATTGCCTAGGCAACAAAAATAAGATAATGGATGTTAAGATGTTTTTCTTAAAGGCCATATCGTACCAGAGATGCTTGCCAAGATTTGTTCAGGCTTTGTAACAGGAATGAAAAGTTGCTGGAATGAGAAGGAAAGGAAGTCTTTTGGATGGTGTGGCTGGAAAGAAACTCAAAGAGTTTTGAACAGAAGAGCAGTCCTGGGGAGAGAGTATTAATGGAAAAAGTGAGGCTCTAAGGCAATGTTTATCAACTTCAGTTTATTTCAAGGAGAAAGAATTCTCATCTTCTTTTTTGGCAGTCAACTTCTTTTGAGGATACTTGAAAACTTGTGGTTGTACAGAATCTCATTGTACAGGCACTTATATTTTGCTATACTATTAATACAATCTTCCCATACTATTAATACACACTAGATCTCTTTGAAGTTTGAAGATGATACCATCGTTCTTAGATTTGCTGCTTTGGGAGGACTTCAACATCCTCTTATTCAAGGCTTAGGATTTTGAATATAGATATAAATGTGCAAGTGATCAATCAAATTAGAATTGAGTCAAATATTCAATTACTTAATCAAATGGGAATTTGATTGCTAATTTTAAATATTCATCGAATCTCGAATCAAATTCAAACCAATATTTTTGTAATTGAATTCAAATTCAAATATGGATCAATTCAATTCGAATTCACTCCATTTGCAGGCTTAAATACAACTGAATTACATCATCACACATTGATTCCTGGCCCTGGTTCACCCCAATCCAAAAAATTCCTTAACTGCTCCAGCTTTATTTAATGCATCAGCTAGCTGTTGGCACTTTTAGGAATCCACTTGAATGAGGTATTCAAATTTCAACCCAGCATATGAGCCTGTCTCACTAAAGGCATGACTTCCCAAGGGATTTCCCCCTTATCTTCCATCCAAGTTTTAGTTGTCTCACAGTTCCCTTTTATATATATCTCAGTTCACTCTCTCGTTTAATTTCTGTCCTTGCATATTGCATTAAGGCCTGCATCTCTGTTTGTAGGGAGTTTGTTACTCCTATTGGGCCTGAAAAGCTCAAAAGAATGTTGCTGTTGCAGTCTCTAATTACCTGCCAATTTCTGAAGCTCCTGGATTTCGTAAACTGCACCCATCAAAGTTGAACTCCAGTCTTCGCCTTACAAGTGTTTCCCGTTGTTCTCCTTACTGCGGTTTACCTCTTTGGTAAGCAGCAACTATTTTCCATCCTCTTAATAGGTCATTCATCAATACTCCTTTGAACTCATCACCACCCTTAAGAGTAAAGGGGTAGCTTGGAAATCCTTTTGTGGGAAAACCTCCTAAAACCTCAATTATCAAAAAAAGTCCTAAAACCTGATTGATGGCATCTATATATATTCTTGTTGCAAATCAAAATAAATAAATAAAATGGACTCTATTGACAGATGGACATGAACATTACCAGTAATGTGCCCAAAATCAAAAACCCATACCTCCCACTACATATAATGGATGAAAGACGTGAAATTGTTGGGCAAAGAATCTTCAACAAGGTATTTTGCTTTTCCCGTATTCCTATGTCAGAGAAAACTATGCCACTCAGTAAATATAAGCAGATATAATTTAAGCACCCGGTCAGTGAAGTAAAAATATAGGAAAGACTAATAGAATATATGACATCACCAATATGTAAAACTTTATTCGATGCAACTTCATAATCTAAAAGTCTTGATATCAGAATACACCATCCAAGCAAAATATAATGGTCCTCCTTCCTTTTTATAATTTCTGCAAGATTACTGGCAAGAACATGGAAAAGAAGTTCATCTTGAAAGAGCCAGTTGAGAAGTATCATAACATGGTTGCCATGCTTTAAACCCTTGCACTTCACTGACTGGAAAGACAATGGAACAAAATAAGAAACAAAAGGTTTTGGTTTCAACATGAAACATAGTAGTAGAAATCAAAGTGAACTAACCAGTTTTCTAGATATCAAAGACAATTTGACAACTAGGCCTCAGTAAGCATTTCTATGGTGTTGGTTAGATTTTCCGACGATTCATGGAACTATAATTCATTTTTTCTTTTCTTTTTTAAGGCACTGAAAGGGTATCTTACTAGGTTTTTTTAAGTAATAAAAAATAAAATTCATTAAAAGATAAGAGGAGTACAATCAAATAAGTAATAGATTAAGCTTAGTAGCTTACTAGCTTGGAGCAATCCGAAGGGGTAATAGATTGAATTTGGTTTTCTAACAGTTCTAGCAAAATCAACCAGTAAATATCCATGGCATGTTTATGATGAATTAACCAGAACCCTGAAGCTGCTCTCTAGGCCTGCTAGTACTTGTGTTAAATATTATTAAAACAAAGAACGTCTCATAAACAGGGGAAAATGAAAAGGTCCATTCCAATTTGCTGCTTATTATGTCTGATTCTATTGTGCTGATCCTTGTTAACTTGAGGTACAGTTGACGATATGGTGGAGTTGACCAAATGAGCATGACACTTTACATAATGGGTTCATCTAATTTCTTTTTCAAATTGGAGTGTGTGTGTATATATAAAAGATGCTTAAATTCTTCACATTTTCAATCATAGGAACGAGAATCTGATCCAGGGGCTCCATTCTATCAGCAGCATCTCTAACATATTCCCGAAGAAAACGAAGTGACTCCTCCAAAGAACCTGCAAGAATTAGTCTTTTTTACATTCAGACTCAACAACGAGAATAATCTCAGAGAACATAAGCAAATTCGTAACAAACAGAGAGATCAACCCGAACCACTGGAACTTCTCTGCGAACTCAAGCCAATACGGGAAATAGCGTCCTCGAGCTTTCTAGGACGAGAACTTAGCAAAATATTCATCGCCCGACCGATGGTCGAGGAAAGCATCCAATTCGTATCTACTTTCCGTATATGTTCTTCCATTGCTGTTGTAAACGAAGAGAGTTCAACTAGCCCTAGCTCGTTAGCTCGTCAAATAGACTATACGAAGGATGAGAGAAATAATTGTGAAGGAAAACCAAATAGAAATTTGGAAAGCTCAAGTTCTGAACATTGTTAAAGATAACAACCCTCCTTGTTCGATGAAATTTTTCTGAGAGCCTCCGACTCTGGGTAGTTCCCGCTAGACTTGGACTCTTCTAGACTCTAGAGTTAAACCATATAAACTCGGGAGAAAAAATAATAAAAACGTCATTCACTAAAATACCCCTCAGGTTTCTTATTCCCCGGTGCTAAGTCACATTTTATAAATCTGAAATCTGAAAAGTTAAAAAGATATTATTTGTGTTTGAAATTGAAAAACAAGTAAAGGTGTTTTTCTATATAGTTTAGAGGCTCTAAATTTATAAGTTTATTTGTATTTGATTAACTATTTACCATTTTAAATTTATTGATTTTACTATTTTACCCCTATAACATATTATTTGAAAATATTGAGTTCAATTTGCATTATCTCATAAAGAATAATTTTCAACTTCAAAATAATATTGAAATAATACAAATAAAAAATAATAAATTAATAATTAAAATTTACTAATTAAAAAATAAAATGATTAAATTTAAAAATTAATTAATGACTATAAAAATATTAAAATAATTAATAATTTACATAAATATAAATTAAAATAATTTTAAAAAAATAATGAAATAATTAAAATTTACTAGTTAATACAAATAATTAATAAATAACACAAGTAATATTAAAATAATTAATAATTAGTAAGAATAATTTATAATAAATTATTATTATTTTTTCGATGCACTTAAAAAAAAATCTAAAACTATCGGTGGACCGGTGGTTGCTGTCGGTGCCGACCATCTGTTATTCTCTTGTTGATGCTGACTATCAGTTCAAATCATGCATCAAGCCATGATGTTTCTAACAAAGTTATTTTCAGAGGTTGTTGTAGGCTATTGCGGTGAGAGCTTGAGAGGTGGCGCCTAGCGGAGCCGCATAAAGGAGAGAGAGAGACTACAGAGATGGTGGAGTTGCGACCAGCGTTGCCGCTTGGTGCTGATGGTTGGCGCGGGCCACGTGGCGGAGATGACAAGCAATAATTTACTGGTTTAGGTAGGAGAGACCGAGAGAGTGATAAACAAAGAAGTGAGAATTGAGAGAAAAAAAGAGAAAAAGGCTGAAAGTTTAGGCTTTTGAAGAGACACACTAACAATCACCAGTCTGGCAGCCGCCAGTTTGAGACTTTTAGCCTTTTTTCTTGGAACATTTTAGTTCGATTTTCAAATAAATAAATATATATATATGATACAATATATAAATAAATAAATATATATATATATCAGTCAGTTCAGTTTTGATCGGTTTTCTTGGTCGGTTTGGGTTTTTTTTTTTTTTTCCTGCTCACCCCTATAAAGGGGGGAGATATATATATATAATGGAGTAGGGGTATTTTTTACTTTAGGAAACGTTGAAATGCATTTGAGCGTGTTAAGTGACGAGCCAGAGTCTTAAATTTAAGATCTGAAAAAACTTTTCAAATCATATTTCATATGCAACACCGAATAAGCATTACATCTGGAAAGCAAATATTTCAAACTTCAAACGTGTAAAAAGTGCTATCAAACGCCACCTAAGGCCTAAACTATAATTTATGGACCTATAATTTAACTGATTTACCCCCTTTTTTTAAATGATTTACTTAATCAACCTTGTAGATGAATATAAAATGATGGTTTTGACCTTGTTATCTAATTGGACAATTTTAACAAAAAAAAAAACAGAAAAAATGGATATATCATTTATGTTCCTACTTCCTAGCAAAATGTTCGGCTGCTTTTGTTCTATGTTAAAAAATACCGATATTAGGATGCCTCGGAAATAATTAACTCATGCCATAAACATTTTTTATGTAGGCATGGTTATGTTTCTATAAGTGGGGGTAGATAGGTTAGTAGCCTAGTAGGATCCATGAAAAAAGAAATAAATATACATTAATCCGTGCAAATTTGTCCATCGAGCAGCGGAAAGTAAGTCTTTTTCATACATGCAAAAAATCATTAATGCATGATGAGGCAATATTGTCCGTTAAATATTATCACCTTTTCTAGATAAAATCAAACAATTTAGGGGTGTGGGGTAATTCTCTTGGTCGAACTAATAGGTTTGGTTTTTACATTCAACTTAATTGAAAACCAAACCGATACAAGCGGTCCGCAGTTCGGTTTTTGATGCTCTAAGAAAAAATATGGACCGAACCGAGAGGTTCAATTTTTATATTAAACCGAACCAATACAACCGGTTAACCAGTCCACCAGTTAACCGCGATTCAATTTTTCATTTTTTTATGCCCTTAAAATAAAAAAAAAAGGGAAAATCACAGTAATTGGGATTGCCATTGTCACCGATATGCATTAGCCTCTAACCCGCAGGGTGAAGTGCCAAAGGCCAAAACCAGAGAGAGAATATGAGAGACGAGAGAGAGAGAGAGATAGAGAGAGAGAGTTCAAAGAGATAGAAAGTTCAGAGAGATTGAGAGGCGAGAGTGAGAGTTCATAGAGAGACTGAGAAGTGAGAGAGAGAGAGAATTTATAGAGACTGAGAGGCGAGAGAGATAGAGTTTAGAGAGAGAGAGAGAGAGGGAGTATGAGAGAGTGAGAGTCAGAGAGAGAGAGAGAGAAAGAAAAAGAAGGCATGCACAGTGGCCAACGGGTGTCAACCTGTTAGACGACTCAGATTGGCAGCCAACAGGTGCTAGATTGATGAACTTGTCTCAGCTCTCAATTCGACAGTTTGAACACTCTTAAACTGTCGAACGTTTTTATTTGGTTTTTTAAAAAATAAAATATAATATTATATAAAAATATATATCAGTCGGTTCGGTTAACCACTGGTTTTTTTAAATGGTTAATCGAAACCAAACTAAAACTTTTGGTACCCACTAGTTCAGTTAACTGATTTCGGTTTGGTTTCGATCGGTTTTTTGATCAATTCGTTTTTTTTTTTGCTCACACCTATCAAACATTGTACACTTTTATTTGGGAATAAGGCCTTGTTTGGTATTTCCTTATAAAATTGCTTACGATGGTTCTCGCTATTCTTCATAGTAGAATCCCGTTTGGGTTTGTTAAATTCTCAAGATCAATCATTTTTTAATGGAAATTCTCACTATGGTGGTCATTGAATAACAAATACGTGCGAGAAAACAACACGTGGAAGAAAGGGCATTCCAATTATTCACAATGCCGTCTTCTTCCTCTCACTCCCAACATCCATCTTCTTCCTCCTGTTCTCAATGCTTAAGGTTTGTCATAAAATATATACACCTCCCCATCTGTTTCTAATAGGACTTAAAAGCTCTCCTATATCTGAATGAGATGCCGTTATCAAAGTTAAAAAAATCATTACGTATTAGCTTGTATTGGCTGATATGTATCGTATTGGGCCCTTTTGATATGTTCTTACAGGGGTTGTATTGGGTTAGGGCCTGGTTCAAAGGACAGTTGGAACTTAAATCGGCTCATCTGAACTAAAATCGGAAAAAAAATTAGTGGAAGTAAAAAAAAAAAGAGCCAATACTGGCCAATGCACCCTACCAACGTATTGGCCAGTATCGATATTTTGAACCTTGACCGTTATATTTGACAAGATTGATAAAAACAACATTTTTTATCATTTATTATCGTTCAAATTTTCAATGAGTACCATCACCTTTATCATTTCGAAAAAAAGAATGATCATATCATTAACATTTTGGGGTAATTTGGTGTGAAATTGGCTATGCTACTTAAACTGGGAAATCACAACTTTCGATAGAGGGGAGTTTTTTATAAAATTAAATTTTTAGATTTTCCCTATAAAACTATGTAAAAGATTGAACCTAGGCTACTTGGGCTAAAACAATAATGGCAAGAGAAACAACTATAAAAATATATTTGTAGTTTTGACCAACAACAGCTGTTATTACCAAAATATAAATTGTTCATCTACTTCAACCTCCTAATTAAACCACACCGATCCCATCACGTCTCTTTCTATATATCTATTCATTTCTTTCCTCTCCATTATTTTTTTCTTCTTCACTATTCTTTCTCCCATGATTAAACCAAGATGCTATCATTACAATTTACAAATCCAAACCATCAGTCCATTATAGAGAGATAGTGTTGGGTTTCAAAATAAAAATAAAAAAGCTTAACGACGCAAACTCACATGCAACCAATTCTTAACAAATTATTGAAAGGGAGGTGTTAGTCCATTTTGAAAATAAAAGGGAAGTCTTAGTATTTGGCATAAATTTAAAGGGAGGTTTAAGTCGTTTTACTCTGGCCTTATTTGGTGTGTTTTTCTGCACGGTCTGTTGGTTATTTATAAGTTTGACAGATCACAATTCGGTCTTTTTCCGTTTGGTTTATGATAAATCTAGCTACCAAAAATCGATACATCAAAGAGATGCAAGAAACCCAAAACAAAGCAATTTTAGAGAAACTCCAAATAGAATTTTTGCGTTTTTTGTTTTAATTCATCTTTACGTGAAAAGACACACCTTAATCAAACATGCTTTCTATTTTATAAGAAATAACTATAATTAAAGCCAATCATTTTAACCCTGACCCATTTGATCACCCAACCCATCCTTAAAACTCATTCAAACCCACCCATTCCATAGTGGGTCGAATGACGCATTAGGATGGGATGGGGTGGGTTGGGTGGAGGATACCCATTGCCCCATTGGATCGTAAAGGGTCAGGGTGAGATGGGTCGAGTGGAGGTCGAAGTTTTTTTTCTCTCAAACAGGTTTCGTAAGTTCTCTGACTGACCAGTCGCCATTGAAGTTGTTAGGGTTAGCTATTTTTCTCTGTTCCACCATTGTAGCAGGATTGAATGCCGCCGTTTTTCGCCATTGCTAATTTAATTGCTTGATTAAGTAAGTTTCTCTGTTCCGCCATTGAATCTCAGACTCTTTCACCGTTTTTATTTTCATCCTCAGTCATCGTTTCTCTGTTCCACCAGTCGCTGTTTCTCTTCCCTCATATTATCTCTGCTATTTTTATGAAATGATCAGTCTCCCTAAAGTTTTTTTCTTATAAAATCTGTATCATATATATTCTGTTTCACGTTGTATAAAATCTCCCAGAGGCACAATTTCTTTTTAGTTTTTAAAACACTCCACCTATAAAATCTGTTTCATGCCACGCATATAGATTAATTCATTTTATGGACTATGTTTTTTGAAAAGGTCGCAGGTTTTAAAATTACAGTTTGGTTGTGTAAAAGAGACTCTTGATCAGATTGGGTTGGGGATCGAGTTTTGGACTTTTGGTGTTTACTGAGAGGCATATGTTTGACAAAATTCCCCAACCAGTCCAAATCACTATGCATATATGAAGTTTTTCTTCTTGTTTATTTCACTAGATAATGGCACTCATTACTCAAAAAGAATAATTTATCATCATTGTTTCAACTAATTTATTTCACTAGCTATATAGATTATGTTTTTCTTATTGGAATATAATACCATTGAATATATGATTAATAACGTTAATCCTTGTGCCTGTACTTCAACTCCACGGTCAAGACAACAAATAAAGAAAAAATACTCAGAACTTTTTCCACCTTGTGTAAATGTCTGTCTAAGCTGGAAATGCCCTTTTTGGTTTAAAGCATGGTTTCATCCATGAAAACAGGCCGTTAACTGCAGGTAGATCTGGGTAAATTTAAACCAATTTATCATCTCTAGAGTTGTGAAAGAAACCAATTGGCCAAATAATTCGCTACTTACTCTTTGTCCTGGGGTCACAGGTATTCCCCAGTTCCTAAATCTATTTCTATTGGATCAGAGTTGTTAAGCAAAATAGGTTTAAGATATACCCCAGAGTTTGTTTGAAGAAGGGGATAAGAAGAATTTTATTTGTACTATAGATGAAACTCCTCTTGCACTTGCTGCTATTGGAAGACTTTAGTTTATTTTTAATATTTTTGGGAGAGGTTGGAACTTGGAAGTGGGTAGAAGAGAGTCCAATGTTGTGCTTTTGAAGTTTATTATTGTTCATTTGTCAGCTGACTCCTATATATATATAATGTATGTATGTATTTATGAATATATATATATATATATGGGAGGTTTCACAGTCTAGTTCAACTAGTAGGAAAAGAGTCTTTTCAGAAGTATGGGAGGTTTTTGCAAATTTCTAAATTTTTAAAAATATTTCTGCATTTTCTGCATTTTTTTAACAATTTTATTCAATTTCTGCAACTTTTCTGCCATTTTCTTTTTCTGTAAAATTTGTTCAACTTGTGCAATTTCAGCAATTTTCTGCATTTGTCATTTTTTGCATATTTTCTGCTATTTTTTGCAACTTCAGCAAAATTTCTGCAACTCGTGTAATTTCAGAATTTTTTCTGCATTTCTCTTCATTTTATTCATTTTCTGCAATTTTTAAACATTTATGCATTTTTTGTTATTTTCTGCAATTTGAATTTTCCTGCAAAATTTCTGCAATTTTAGCATTTTTCTTCATTTCCACAAAATTTCTGCATTTCTTCCATTATCTGCATATTTTTTGTATATTTTCGTCATTTTCTGCAATATTCTGCAGTTTCTACAAAATTATTTACAATTTCTACATTTTCTTCATTATCTGCAAATTTTCTGCATTTTTCTTCATCTTCTGTATTTTTTTTGTAAAATTTCTACACTTTCTGCATTTTCTTCATTTTCTGCAAATTTCTGCATTTTGTTTTAAAATTTCTGTAATTTCAGCAAATTTTCTACATTTTCTTATTTTTCGACCCAACTCGTATCTGTCATGTGACAATTGTGAGAGTGAAACTGTTCTTATTAGGGGTGCAACTTGGCAGGCCCAACTTCAGCCCGAACGGTCCAACCTGCAATTTTACACGGGATGGGCTTAAATTTTCGGTCCTCGGGCTGGGCCTAGGCCCAAAAGTTTGGGTTTTTAAAATTTCTGGGCTGGGCTCGAACCTAGCCCTTAGGAAGCTTGAGCCTGGCCTGGCCCAATTAGATACACGTATTTGTGCATATGTATAGGGGTGTCAATTGGACTGGATTTGGTCCAATATGATTCAATCCACTCAATTGTGAGTCCATTACAAACGGATCAGGTCCAATCCCAATCCAATGAATATTTTAGAACATTTTGGATTGGTCCAATTCAATCTCTGGACCGTTCAATCTGTTCAAATTTGTTTTAATTTAGATTAATTCTAACCCAAGCCTGGTCCATTGATACCTATACATATGTAGATGCACTTCTGCATGCATACATGCATATATGCATATATGCATGTTTTTTTAATAAACTATACATATATGCATATATATATATATATATAAAATTTTTGTGTGGGCTAATGACCAACCCGAGCCCAACCTAAGTGCATCAAATTTTAGTGCGGACTGGACTTGGGCTTTAGGCTCAATTTTCAAGGTTGGGCTTGGGTTAGTGTTTTAAAAGCGAAAGGTGCAAGGGCTGTTTTGCGCTTGAGGCGCAAGGTGCAAGGCGCATGCCTTTTTGAGGCAAGGCACACAATTTAAGAAAAAGCAAAAAAATAAAAAAAATCAAAAGAAAAAGCAAAATAATTCAAAGAAAAATAAAAAATTATAAAACATAATATTAATAAAAATATAAACTTAAGTTTTAAAATAAATGTTTTAGAAAACCTATTATCTAAAATTAAAATACATAAACATGTAAAGCATATTCAAATGAGAATTTAAAAATGAAATCAAACATATAAAACATTTTCAAGCATATAAAACCCACAATATCTTTTTTTCTCAATTGCATCAAGTAGCTAATGTGACATATTACATTCCTAATTCTACAAGCCGCCTTTGTGCCACACTCCTCGAGGCAAGCCCAAACAAGTCCATGTTAGGGTCTTAAATTCTGAGTTTTCAAGCAAAAAATAATGATTTTATAGTTTTAATTGCTTTTAAGAAGATATTTTATTAGGATGAATCAATGGACATCATTACCAAATAGGGGTTCTTGAAGCTCCGGTGCGTGGCACAGGGGTCCGGGGGCGGAGCCCCTGGCCCAGCCGCCAGACTCAAAAAAAAGGAAAAAGCGGCAAATTTTCAAAAGGTGCACGCCTGGGCTAAGGTGCAAGGTGCACCAGGTGGCTGGCACACGCCTAGGCGCACCAAGCGTGCGCCTTTTGAATGGGCTACGCCTAGGATCTGGGCGGGGCGCCTACCCTAAAATGCGCCTCGCCTGTGCGCCTAGGCGCGCCTTTTAAATCACTGGCTTGGGTTGAGCTAAAACCAGGCCCAACCCGCTCGATTTTGCACCCCTAGTTCTTATAATTGATTTTCGGGTATACGGAATAACCCGACCCGCACCTATCATTTATACTTGGCAAGGGTGGGTGAGGGTCAATATGGGTGACGGTCATTATGGGTGGGTAAATGGGTCAATATGAGTGGGTGAGGGTGGGTTCTGACCCACTAAAAGGGGTTTGTAATGGGTCATAGTGGGTTGATGGGTCAATATGGGTGCATTGGTGTTCAACCCACACCCAACCCACCCATTTGCCACCCCTAAACTCCATAGACTGCATTTCCATTTTTCATCTCTATATAACCATACCTCTCACTCAAACATCCTCACTATCTTTGGAATATTCTTTCCAATTGAGAAACACATCTTCATCATCTTCTCTGAGACACTTTTGTAGAAACTCTCTTATTCTGTTTCCAGTTGAGATTTTTTGGATAGTTTCATACTTCTTCTTCTTCTTCTTTTCTCTTACACAGTTCGTAGATTTTGAATTCCTTCAAGCTCTAGATATTATAGTGAATATCTAGTGAATATTATAGTGAATATCACTATATCAGCAATTGACACCTTGCATTTGTAAACAAATGCCGATCATTCAAATTATACCTTTAAACTGAAAAAACGGAGCAACATAATACTCATGGAAAATGAGGAAAAAAAGAGAAGAAATACCAATTTGTAAGAGTGATTACCAGCAGAAGTCATAAAAAGCATTTTAAATAAGAGTATTCAAATTAATATAATAATGTTATATGAATCTCATTATCATTCTAAGAGGATTTATTGATACTCAAAATTAATATAATAATGTAACTTGAACCTGGCGACAAAGCAGAGGATGAAAGGAACAGAGAAATCAAAACAAGAGAGAAATAACAACGGTCATCATCTGAACCACTACAATATCTAGAGCTTGAAGGAATTTAAAATCTACAAACTGGGTAAGAGAAAACAATAAAAGAAGAAGTATGGAACTAAATCTTCTTGTTTTAGTTCTACTGGTATAGGAGGCCAGGTTATTTGTTTCCTTTTGCTTCATTATTTGAGTGTATGAAATTATGTCTTCTAGCTTGAAGGGTTCCTTTCTAAATTTGTTCTTTTATCCTTTTCTTCATTGCTTTGTACATAGGCAAATGCTTTCATTTAACTTCTGGATCTGGGATATCTTCTATCTAGGAATTGTTCTTCAACTAGGGTGAGCATGTTTATGCCCTCAGATTCTTCTTTCATATTTTTCTCGTCTTTACAGGTACAAAGACCATTTTCTCAGTTGCAACAGTTTCCTTGGGATGATGAGGAAGTTTCTCCTTCTGAGGTTATCTCTTCTGCTTCTCCGGAGTCATCTAGTTCATTAATCTTTATGCCAAACAGGGCCTAAGAGAACATTGGTAAGTGTTCTTATCCAAATAAGCGTTCCCTAAGAAACACTTGCGTGGATAAGTGCATTTACCCAGATAAATCATTTAGGTGGGTGATTACTTGACCATTTTCTAAACTAAAATACAAATAATATTTAATGAAAGGTCAAATATGTAAATCAATTGCAAATTATAGGGGTGTTTTAGTAAAACACAGTTTATAAGGTTGCACAAAACTATATTGGGTGCTTTTAGTAAATGAAAATAAAAACTGAGTCATCAATCCTTGAACGCCATGCCATTTACACTCACGTGATTGGAACGGCAGGAAAAGGAAACCATCCGACTTCAGATCTTAAATCTTATACGGTGAGTCTAGTTAGCATTACTCTTAAAGGCTAAGCCACCTGCTAGAATTGCTCATAAAATCTGACCTTTTTCCCATTTTTAGAAACTAGAGCATAACAGGTAGAAGGAGATGTGATGTATTGGGTGATTGAAGTGAAATAATAGGAAGCCCTAAAACAGAAAGCATAGAACTGGGAACTGCTTTCTTGTTTTCCAAATGGTGAGAGCTGTCATCGAGACGTCCAACCGGTTGAACACATAGATGCTCTTTTGAGTATCAATCAATCCTCTTAGAAGGATAATAAGATTTATATAACCTTATTATATTAATTTTACTACTCTTATTTAAAATGCTTTTATGAATTCTGCTGGTCACTCTTACAAATTGCTATTTCTTCTCTATTTTTTCCCTCATTTTCCATGAGCATTATGCTGCTCCTGTTTTTTCAGTTTAAAGGTATAATTTGAGTGATCAACATTTGTTTACAAATGCTAGGTGTCAACTGCTGATATTCAGTTAACTAGATTGTCATTCTTGTGTTCACTTTGCAGTGTATTACATACACTTGCCCACTATAATATATCTCTCAGTACGCTCTTTTCACCTGATGGAAAATTTGAGCATGGAAATATAAACAACAATCAAAGAACATTGAAATGTAAACTAATGCATTGATTGATAGGAAGAAGAGGACAAAATATCATCATTAAGTGTGTTCAAAAGTTAAAACTGAATGAGTAGACCTAATGCATTTAATTTATATTAAAAATTGACAGCATTCAACAGTAAAAGTCAATTGATCCATCCTTAGATCCTCAATTGATTATTATTATTAATGTGATGTCTGGTACAGTTGCTGTTTCTACTTGAAATGCTGCCACATCAGCACCACCTAGGTATTTTGAGTTAAAACCTAAAAGGTCATAAAATATTTCTGCTAGAAATATAAACCAGGGTGTGTTGGGGGGGATACATCAAATTGATGTTTCATCCATCAGTTACCCATTTGAAGAAACAGTACATTGACCTGTCTCTCAGTTGGCATCCTACATGGCAGTGTTGAGATATATTCTGATGCATCCCATACTAACAAAGATGAATATATACCATCAAATACTCATAAACTCTACCTCCAAGAAAAAAAGGTTCTTTTTTTGGTGCTATGCTTCTAGAACCATTATATTTGCATCTAGATGTTAATCTATGTGTAATAATGAGCCAGATATCAGAAAAAATTTATTTTTATAACTATCAAAAAAAAGGAAAACATTTATTTTTAAACTTGACCATTGGATGAGAACCAGTATAGTAGGGTGGTGTCAAATTGAAAAATAAACATTTCATTTAAACATTTTAGGTAGCAATGCCAATACTAAACAAAATACTGCTCAAAACACTTGTTCAACGCCTAGTTGACATAAGTACCAACCAGACAAGTTTCATATCAAAACGCCTATATTGGTGTTTTGACACAAAATGCCATTGCCTCTTCATATGTTTGAGCCTGAAATGGCAATGGTGCCCAAGACAACCTAAATCTCACTCAGGATTTTACTTATTTATTTATTTTCACATTGTTTTTTTTCTTGATAAGATCCCATTGTTTTTCTCCCTAAAGTGGACTTTTTATCTAAGATCTTTGAAAAGGTACTCTTGTTTTGATCAGCTGACTTCATGTAAGGCCTGGCATTTTTTTTGTTTTGAAAACTGTAAGGTAAAGTAATTCATTAGTTTGCATTTGGATGCGATGTAAATCAAGAACCGATGTAAATTTTACATCGGTTCGGTTTTGTATGTGTTTGGAAAGAGGGTGTAATTATTATTGACGTAAAACTACACTCCGGTTCAGTTTTGCGTGCGTTTGGATGGAGTGTAGTTTTACGTCGATAATTGATGTAAAACCTCATCAACTCTAAAGTTTTACATCGATAATCGATGTAAAAAGCTAAATCGATTTTATTGATGTAAAACTTTACACTCTTCCACCCATCACTATTTTCAAAAAATCAACGGTCACTTTCTGGTTCAGTGTAAAACGTCGTCAGTGTATTTTTACACTGATGACGTTTTACACTGATTCCAAACGCAGCCTTAATATCAAAAGGGCAGCATACAAAAGGCCCCTGTACAATGAGAGACTGTACAGAAGAAATAGACAGAAAAAACCCAGAAAAGCCAGCCTCCGAAAAACAACCCAAAAAACACTATGATCTTCTTACAAAAAGGAAATCAGGCTAAAAAAAAGAACAAGTTTGCCTGTTTTCAAAGAGTGGATGGTTTGTCAGCCACGAAAACACCATCCCCATAATCCTGTTGAGCACCTCTTCTTTTGATTTCTGCCTTCCTTAAAAAATTCTAATATTTCTTTCACCCCACACTGCCCAGAAAACAGCAGCGGGGAGGATACTCCAAGCTACTTTTCCAGCCTTGCTGAGGCCTCCTAGGAACCAAGCCTCTAGGAAACCCTTCACATCCTTTGGGAAACATAAATTAACTCCAAAAAACTCTAGCAGTCTTGTCCAAACCCAGTAAGTGAAGTCACAATGCAGTAATAAATGACTAGTACTTTCTACATTTCCATTACAGGATGCGCATTCCAGATCTGTCACTTCTAAACCTCTTCTAGCTAAATTCTCCTTGGTTAAAATCTTATCCAGCACTGCAGACCAAGCAAGAAAAGCTAGTTTTGATGGAACAAGCCTGATCCAGATCCTGTTGCTCAGAAAGTGAGAGGTCTCCTCCCTTGAAAGGTAGTTAAAAAAGGACTTTACTGAGAAAGAGCCCGACTTCTCAAACAACCATTTCCTTTTGTCCTCCCCTGAACCCAGGATCTTGGCATCATACAAATCTGCTGCAGGTTGACCAAAGACTCCACCTCCCAGTCATTCAAGTTCCTCCTGAACTGAAGCATCCTTCCAAAACCATTTTGCCTCTCTATATAGTCAGCCACAGAAGCATCCTTATTTACAGCTATCTCAAACAGATTAGGAAATAAGGTCGATAGAGGGCCCTCACCACACCAGTAATCCTTCCAAAATAGCAGTTGTGATCATTTCCCACTTCATATTTTATGCCCTTCAAGAACTGAGGACGAAGTTTCTGGAGAGCCTTCCAAACTGAACAGCCATTAGGGTATCTTGCCTCTTCTGTCTCCCACTCCCTGCTGCTAGAGCTATACTTTGCAACAACTAATCTTCTCCATAGTCTGTCAGAGTGCTTGTTGAATCTCCATAGTCATTTCCCTAGCAAGGCTGAGTTGACATCTTTCACAGGTCTTATCCCTAATCCTCCTTTTGCCCTGGGTGAGCAGATTCTTTTCCAGTTTACCAAATGACACTTAGAATCATCCTTCCAACCCCTCCACAGGAAATCTCTCATCCTTTTTTCTATAGTTGCAGCCCATTTAGCTGGAATTGGAAATAAAGACAAATAGTAGACAGGGAGGGAAGATAAGACACTTTTAATTAAGGTGGCTTTCCACCTTTTTGACAAGTACTTGTTTTTCCAAGAGGTCAGTTTCCTATCAACCTTCTCAATAATAGGTTCCCAAATGGTTTTAGATTTACAGCTTCCACCCAAAGGCATACCCAGGTATTTTGAAGGGAGTTTACCCACTTTACATCCCCAAAGCCTGGCATTACTGATAAAAAATGAAACCCAACATTTTTCTGGTTGTTTTTGGTTGCTGAAATTGATGCACTCAACCTAAAGAAACACTTTTCCCTTAAAATTACTTTATGATCGAGAATGTGTGATACTGAGAGTGTTCTATCACCTGTGATAAATATAAACATCATAATGTTTTAAGTATGATCATGGATTCATTTTGGATATTGTATGGTTTTGATGGTTCTACTGAAATTACAGGATTAGGAAGAGTATAATCAGTAGTAGTTAGTAGGCATTTAGTTGACCTACCCTTTTACAAATTTTGTTTTCATTGCAGTCATTTTTTAACAAATTCCCACAGATTTCATCAAGGGAAAAAAAGAAAAGGAAGGACTTCATAAATTTCAAGACATACTAAGATGTAAGTTCTTGATGGTTGATCTTCACAGTGTTTTTTTTTTCCATCTTTGGTTTGTTTGTGGGGTCCATCCTATTTATTACTGATTTGGGTAAATCATGAAGCTAGTTCATGATTGTGGTATAATTGAAAATTGAAGGTCAAGGGATGGTGGAGATGGTTGTGATGAAGCTAGTTCATTGAAAGAGGACAATCCTATGGTAACACTACAGTTACAGTTTGACAGTGAAGGTGATCATCAAAGTCCAGAACCTGTAGAAGGTGTTCATCAAAGTCCAGAACCTGTAGAAGGTGATGGAAATGAGCCAAATTCCTCCATCAAAGAACCTTTTGTCGATATGGAGTTTGAAAGTGAAACTCATGCATACAACTTTTACAATGAATATGCCATGCGGGTTGGTTTTAGTGTTCGAAAAGATTGGAAAAATAAGAACAGAGAGGGATGTGTGACAGGCAGGAGGTTTGTATGTTCCAGAGAAGGTTTTCGCAGACCAGATCCACGTGACAAGGGTGTAAGGAATACAAGAAAAGATACAAGATGTGGTTGTGGTGCATACATGACTATTGCAATAAGAACAAATGGAAAATATTATGTTAGCCAATTTGAGAAAACACATAATCATGAGTTTGTTACCCTACAACCATTCTTAAGGCCACAAAAGAAGTTTACAAAAGCCCAGGCTGTAACTGACTTGACAGATGATTCTAGAACACCTAATGCAGCAGTTGACTCCACGGGCAGGCAAGTGGGTTGTCAAGAGAATGTTGGTTTTCTTAGGAGAGATTACAACTACTACTTGCATACAAAGAGAATGACTGCATTAAAATCAGGTGAAGCAGCAGCTGTTTTACAATATTTCCAACACAAGCAACAACAAAACTCCTCCTTTTTCTATGCCATTCAACTTGATGTTGAAGATAAGATAACAAATATATTTTGGGCAAATCTACAAATGGTTGTAGATTATGAACATTTTGGGGATGTGGTTTGTTTTGATACAACCTATAAAACAAATAAAGAGGGTTGGCCATTCGGTTTATTTGTTGGAGTAAACCATCATAAGCAGTCTATAGTATTTGGTGGTGCTCTTCTTTATGATGAAACAACAGAATCATTCGAATGGTTGCTTCATACTTTTGTTAAGGCCATGTCTGGAAAAATGCCCAGAACTATTATAACAGATCAAGGTGCCGCCATGGCAAATGCAATCAAGACAGTTTTGCCAACTACAGATCATCGTATATGTGTATGGCACATGTATCAAAATGCACTGAAAAATATCAGTCATGCATTTCGACGTGGGACATCATTTGGCAAAGAATTCAACAAATGCATTTATGAATACGAGGAGGAGGATGAATTCTTGCAAGCATGGAAGGATATGCTGGAAAAATATGATTTGAAAGAAAATAGTTGGTTGCAACGACAATTTTCAATTAAAGAAAAGTGGGCTATGGCATATGGAAGGAATACTTTCTGTGCTGACATGAAAACCACTCAGCGTACTGAGAGCTTGAGAAGTGCTTTGAGAAGACACTTAAATTCTGATACTGATCTAATAGATTTTCTGAAGCATTTTGAACAGGCTGTGGAAGACCATCGTTCTGAAGAATTGCAGGCTGATTTTCAAATGAGTCAAAGTGATCCACGGATGATAGCACCTGTGAAGATGTTAATTGAAGCATCAAAAGTTTATACACATGCTGTCTTTGAAAAGTTCCAAGAAGAGTACAAAAAATTCCTGGCTTGTGATATTACCTGTTGTGGTGAGGTAGGCACAGTGTCTTTTTACAAGGTTACCATGGAAGGCAAACCTCACGAGCACATGGTTACATATGATTCGGCCAATGAAACATTGGAGTGTAGCTGTAAAAAGTTTGAATTCGATGGGGTTTTATGTTGCCATGCTATTAAAGTGCTTAACCACAGAAATTTAAAGGTTGTGCCCCAGCGTTATATCTTGAAGAGGTGGACAAAGTTTGCTAAAGTTGGGATTGTAGAAAATGTGCATGGATCAGCATATGATGTGGACCCCAATCTCGAATTGTTGGGGCGCTATCAAGATGTGTATCATAGATTTGTTAAAGTAGCAGAAAGAGCAGCAGAATCAAAAGAAGCATACAAATATGTTGCAATGAAGTCCCAAGAGATAATGAAAGAGGTAGAAAATATCATCAGTAAAGAGAACTCTAGAAATTCTAATGTTAATACATCCAAAGGATTGACTCTTGAAAGGGGAACAGTTGAAAATACATTTGTTGAAGGGGAACATGTTGATTCAGATAGAAACATGGTTGAGAATAGTAGCAATGATGCAACTGGTGACGTTTATACACAGCCTTTACAAGTAAGGAACCTTAAGAGAAAGGAGGGGTGCTCCCACCTTGTTCCGCCCATTGATCAACGAAGACCATACATACCAAGAGGCAACAACATCCAGCCACAAACTATTGCTCTGCCTGTTGGTCAACAAGGCCAAAGTTTCACCTTCCTGCAATAAACCCACACTTTCTAAGAACTTCATTCATACAGGTTATTCATTACAGGTACAATCTGCATAAGATTTCACCTCCATATAATTCAGATTTGACAAGTTTGGTGCTCAGGGGCCTTTGAGTTGTCTATCTTTTTGGTGCTGTAAAGTTAATCTTTTATGCGTTAAGCCTGTCTAAAATCTTCATTTTCTTTATATAATCTAGTCTTCACGGACATTTGAATTAGGTTTCTTGTCGATACCGCAATTTGAAAAATGGAATTTACCATAGGAAGCTGAACTCTTCCATTTATATAATCATCATACCAATAATGCAACTTGGGTTCTTCTGTATATTATAGACTTCCTTAGAATTAAGAAACTAAGTTTTGCAGTCATTATGTGACATTATATAAATAAAAAAAATTGATTGTCAAATACACTGACTGCTTATTTAGTAATCCTGTACAAATACTGACCCAAATTCATGGGGATATTAGTTCTTCATAAATTGTTGCTTCATTCCCACGATAACATGGAAGTTGACACAGTTTCTCCCATTGCTTCGTTAAGTCCAGGAAATTAAAAGACAAATACACAGGAATGGATCTACTTAAAGAAAGCATGTGATAATATGATAGCACAGGGTATGCCTATGACCAGAAGGGAGAAATCATAGCTGTTAAATTCTTTAACCTTATTTAAATCCATACAAACCATGAAACCAATGGAACATGAAGCTTAATACATCCAAAACATACATACTTGCCTTGTAACCTAAAACTCATTAGGTAGTATAATATTTTACTGAGCCTGCATCACTTCTAAGAATGGTACTTTTTTCCATTTAGGCACTCAACCATATGATTTGAAGTCTATCCATGCTTGCCTTGTGAATTTGGTTTGTCGAAGATGTACTGCATCAAACAGAATGTAGACTAATGCTGCTGCCACAATTAACAATGCAGATAGCAACTGTGTGTGTGTGTGTGAGAGAGAGAGAGAGAGAGTAAATGTAATCTCTCAATGGATAACCCTCGACCCAAGCCACCCTGATCCTAATGCGTCATAGGTATGGGTGGGTCAAATGGGTCGGGGACTTGGGGTCAAAATTTTCAGCCCTACATTAATCTGTTTGAAGTTTGAACCAAATGGTTGAACCGCAAATTTGGGGAGAGGGAAAAATGGATCAAATTTTAAAACATTGCACAGTTCAGATTCCGACTTAAACAATAATGATTCATTCTCAATTGTGTCCAAATGGTGAGAGTAATGTAGTTGCTGATTAATTCAAATGCAGGTCAGGTTTCAAAGAAGAATTCACATTCAATAATATAAATCTGACCCAAATCTAATTCCGATCCATTGTAATTAAGGTTGCTTTTGGCTTTCCATATTTTAAGGACTTATCTCCGTTTTACAGTTAAAATACTCCTGTGAACACATGAGTTTTTAAATGCAAAAAGAGATAAGTCCTTAAAATAAGGAATGCCAAATGCAGCCTAAATCTACTAATTATTAGGACCCATAATTTTTTTGCACAAAACTACAAGTGAAAGATTACTTTAAACCTTAATCTTTAGGTTCAAATACAACAAACCTACAACTCAGCCATGCTCTAATTATGACCCAGTTTGAAAAAATACAAATACAAATATGTACAATGCAAAAGCCTTGTATTTTGTATTTTTAAACCTGTATTTGCACTGTACATATTTGTATTTGTACTCTTTCCAAACTGAGCCTTCATAAATTTTGAATCTTAACTTTTTAGACATTTTATTCTTAGGATGTTTGTCAATAAATGGAAAAAAAGTTATTATTAAAATTTATATACTAAAAAGGATCAACACAAATCATATTGATTTTCTAAGAATTAAGATATATTCATACACATGCATATTTTAGCTCTTCCATCACTTTTCAACAGGGATCAATTGTTTCTTGATAGCTCACATTTCACATGAATAATTAAAGTACGTGTTTTTTTATCTCTATATAACTTATTTATAATTATCTAAAAGCTATATTCTAGGATTATTGATATATTTCTTGGGATTTATTTAAGTTTTTCAAGAATATCTATGTGCATTTTAATTTTTCTACTGTATCCAAAGCATATCACAATATGTCTCTTAAAATTTCCTTTCTAATATCCTTTACATTTTTTATGTTTTAAACCTTGATTTTACTTAAAGCCCATAGAAAAGCCAAAACAAAAATAATAAAATTATTGACTTAATTAGCAAAACATAGTCCTAGAGGATCAAACTATTGAATTGGTCAGCCCATTCTATAAGTGACATTTAACACTATTTTATAATATTGATTTATTCATATTTCAATTAGGGGTGCAGGTTAAGCATCGTAACCCCAGGGTCGGGTTTAAGAATTAGTCTTAAGGCTCGAGCTTGGACCGAGTTCAAGGTCAAACATGATATATCCAACCTAGGCCCAGCCTAGAAAATAGAAAATCTTGGGGTGTTGGTCTGAGTTTGGGTTGGGCCCGCCAAAATTTGCACCTCTAATTTCAGAGAGAGAGAGAGAGAGAGAGATGTTGGACTAGTGATGGAAAGGTTTGAAAAAAGATTGGTATCCTGGAAAAAGAATTACCTATCTCTTGTCGGGAGAATTACATTAATTAAGGCCACGCTTGCTAACTTACCCATCTTCTTCATGTCGGTGTTTAAAATCCCAGTGAAGATTGCTAACAGATTAGAGAAATTAATGAGAGATTTCCTGTGGGAGCCGAGAGAAGAGAAGAGGGATTATAGAGTTAGCTGGGAAATAGTGTGCAGGAGTAAGTCGTGTGGTGGTTTGGGGCTTGGGAGTATTAGGAGAAGGAATATGACTCTGCTGGGGAAGTGGCTGTGGAGGTTTCCTATGGAGAAGGAGAAGCTATGGGCTAGAATAGTGGCAAGTATTCATGGGCTGGAGTACAACGGATGGGACGCTGGAATCAGAACTAGGATCACAAGCAACTGCCATTCATGACCTGCTTCTAGTTTTCATTCCTAATATCAGGTATGACTTGAATTCCGTTAAGTCAGTCCACCAGTCCTACCCTGTCCCCTTTTCCTGTTGGTGAGGTTTGGTGCAAAGCTATACCTCCTAGGGTTGGTAGTTTTTGTTGGGAAGCCTATCTGGAAAGAATCAACACTGGTGATCTACTCCGAAAGAAGAGACCCAATACTTGCTTGTCACCTCAGTGGTGTGTTCTGTGTAAAGCAGATGAGAAGAATGGTTTTCACCTAATGGTGTCGTGCCACTTCGCGAGGTCATTATGGGATTGGGCTTTCTCCTTATTTGGATGCAGCTGGAATCCCCCATCAGACATGTAGGGCCTTTTCGCCCCCTCCTTCTTCAGGTGGCAATTAAAAAGGGGAAGGACAATGTGGAGAGGACTAAGGGCTGCAGTATGTTGGACACTGTGGGAAGAAAGGAACTACAGGATATTCTCAAAAACTCAGAGAGGGATAGTAGATTTGAGGGCTATCATACAGTTTAGGGCGGTACAGTGGCTGAAATCTCTGGAAATATTCACAAATTACATTGTGGATGACATGTTGAGGAAGTGGGGTGAAATTGCAAGTTGCACGCAGACCAAGTCAGTAATGAGTGTGGCTTGGACCCCCCCACCTAGTGGATTCTTGAAATTAAACTTTGATGGATGCAGTAGGGGAAATCCGGGACAATCAGGGATCGAGGGTGTTTATAAAGATGAAAATGGGGTCATCTCTGCTATGTTCTCAGGCCCAATTGGAGTGGGTGACTCCGTTAGAGCTGAGATATGTGCAGTTATGGAAGGAGCCCGGAAAGCTAATGAATTGAACATCAAGAAACTTATAATTGAAGGGGATTCAGAGGTGGTGATAGGGTGGCTGACCAAAGAACAAAATGATCTTTGGAAGTATAACAATGAGAAGAGAAAATTCAAATGGCTGGTGCGGGAGATGGAAATTAAGATATGTTGGATTAAGAGATCAGCTAATTCCCTAGCTGACGGTTTTAGCAAAACAAGGGGCAGAAAGGGATTCTTTGTTTTGGGCTAAGTTGTAATGTTAGTGTCCTTGTATCTTTGTATTTTCTTCTTTCCTTTTTTGAAGTTCTTTGTGACTTTTGAAAGATAAGTGTGTTTGTCTTCCACTTGTAAATTTTCTACTGATGAATTAATGAAAGTATTATTGATAAAAAAAAGAGAGGTTGGACTAGTTGGCAACTAATTAACAGCAATCCATTGGTTGGTGAGTCTCCATAAAAACTCCAACAAACTCATCTCCTTAATCAGTGGGAAAGTCAGCATTAGGTAAACAACAATAGACCACCACGATCACAATTCACAACTCCTCTTTTCTTTTTCTTTTCCGTTGGTAACAAGACGGCGTTAGGAACGGATGACTCCTTCCTCCTCCTACTCTGTTTGGTCAGTTTTAAGTCAGTTTCCCATTTATGACTGCAATTAGGTGCCCCTCCCTTTCAATCACCATGTGCCCAATGCATAGAGGATCCGAACCCACCATTGAGTAGCTCTCATATAAAAAACGAACCATCTGACAAGCCATACAAATTTTCAGGCGCCATATATATATATATGCTTTTGAACTATTATTGGTGAAAGCTTTTTCTCACCATTATTATATTGAAACTGAAACTTTATTATATAATATCATTTCATTGTGTTGATTTTTTTTCTTTTCTTGTCTGACTATAATTAGAGTGAGACCTATGTAGATGATGGGTCCCTATCTTTTTAGTTTAACGTGGCTGCTTAAGAGGGCACCTCATTGCCCTTGTTTCTCCATTAGGAGAGAAGCCTGATGACTTGAACAGTAAAACCCACCAAATATTCAGTAATACTGTGAGTGGGACTAGTTTTCATGTGATGCATGCACCTTAAGTCAGCTCAGTTAGGTCTTTATCTTAATTGAGATGGGCATGGACCATCTTCCATTAAATGAGAGTTGATATATATCCTCCTATCAGCTTTCACTACTTCATTAATGCCAATGGCTTACCTTTTGCTGTCCCCCCGGGCCCCTGTTCTTCATGGAATAGTGAAAGCTACACTAAAGTAAATTGGAGATGCGATTACCAAATATCACTCAATCATATCTGTTTGCTCCAGTAAAGTAAATTGGATGATGGAAAGAAGGTATCGATTCATTTCTTGAAAATTACTGTACAGACAGTTCTTTCTCCCTTCTAAAAGATTCCCTTGATGGGATCTGTTTGGTAATCTGTGATCAAATGAAAGAGGAGACATGTGTATTATGGAGGCCCCATTTACACATCTTATGACCTAAGCCCAAATTTTACTTGCAAACAAGTTATGAACAGTGTTTTTGCTATCTTTCTTTCTTCCTTTCTTTTGTTTATTTATTTTTTGAAATATGTGATGACCAGAGCTTTAAGAATGGTTCCAATAGCATTGTTCATCACTTATTAAATCCTAATTAAAATTCTATCTTACTTTAAGTGAAGTGATTTTGGAATATCCCAAAAAGGTGCCACCCCCCTAATCATGCAACAAGGAAATGCATGCTTTTAAAGATGAAATACCCCAAATTTTGACTTTTATGTTTACAACAACAGTTTCTTAGTGTAATTCAAAAGCAGTTTCATATAAGAACGACTAAAGCAAAGAAACTATTCTTAGTGTTTCTGTAGGACCTCCACAATAAAAAATGCTGGCCATACAGGTAACTTATATGGGTGCAAATTAGGCAAAGTCGGTTTTGGTTGAGGTCAACCCTAACCCAACTTTCAGACTGAGATTCTTGACCCTAACTGGTTGCAAATGATATCTGTTTGTCTGAAGGTGAATATTCAAATTTGAACCAGTTCATAGTTGGATTGAATATTGACCCAACCCTTATGCACATGTAACATAACATGGACATCATGCTATAGTAATGTTTTACAAGAAATTAACATCCTTCATCATCATCATCATCATCCTATCTCCCATAGTCCCATCCCTCTCACATAAACATACTTATATACATAAATCATCAAGTACATACACACTGAAACTAGTCACCTAACTAGCTAGTGGCAAGGTAAGGATGCCTAACCCAACACCATGACTAATATAAAAAAGGTATCCCATCTAAGTGACTAGGCACTCACCTAGGCAATAGAATTGAAGTCAGAAACTTGCTTTAATTATCTCCAATACAAGATAGGAATTCTAAAGAATACTTGCAAAAGGTCTTAGGTTTTGTCAAATCAAGAAACATCTCTTTGATTACCTGATAGAAAGAGTAGCTAAGAAAATTTTATAGAGCTAGCAAGACATGTGCTCTCTTAATAGGCAAGTAAGGAGTATCAAATCAATGGTAAATACAATTCTAGCCTATGTCATGGAGCCTCAAACTGGTAGAAAATAAACCCTTTTGGGTGTTTTGGGTAGGGCTGTTTATGGGTCAGGTTGGGTCGGTTTATTGAGGTTTTTTCAATCGATTCAACCTAGTTAGGTTATCTGAACTTGACACCGAAACCGACCCAATGTTAAGCAAAATCGACCTAGTCGGTTTGAGTCGGGTTGGGTCGGTTTCGATTCTAAGTTCAACCATGCTTGACAGAAACTCAACTGCAATATATATGTGGGGACTGTGGCACCACAGTATGTGAGGTAGTGAATGCGGGAAAAGCCTTGTTTTTGATAAACAGAATATACCTCTAGTCTACAGTTTGGACTTTGGAGAGGAAAAGAAGAGCAAAACCCATATATAATAATAATGCCTATTATAGAGGTATATATGTTATATATCTTTTAAGTAATTAAGTTTTAATGTTTTATCTCCAAAACCACCAATCTATCCCTTCGATTATATATTCATTTTGAAGTTTAATTGTCTTAATTGGGGTTTGGGTGAATTCTGTAGGGAGACTTCAGGACAGTTAATTACAATCATTAATCTAGCCAATGTAATAGATTTGAAGAGGGACAATTAGTTATGGGGGCTTATTTAATTTAAACTTCATAAAGGGACAATTAGTTGGTTCGGTTCGGATTGGTTTCGGTTTTTACACAAGAAAACCGAAACTGACCCAAACCATCGGTTTGTGATGTTTTACAACCCGAAACGACCGATGCTGAAGATAACCCAGCTGACTCGGATTGGGTCGATCCGGATTAATCGGTTTGGTTGGGTTGGGCCTTCTTATGAATAACCCTAGTTTTGGGAAATTAATTATGAGGAATAGCTGGTGGGGTGATTGGGTTTTTCTGACCAAATCAATTCAGCTTTTGACTTAGCCAAATTGGTATGAAGGCTATATATATATATATATGGAGACTTAAACTTAATTTGTAGGCAAAAATCATATAAGAGATACATATTCCCATCTAACAGCTTTGTATACTCAAACTTTCCCAAGAACATATATGGTTTCTGGAAGGAAAAGTGTGTTGCCTTTGCTGGAAGAAACTAATTAAAGAGTACTTGCTGAAAAATAAGGTGTTGGATAGTGGTTAATTTTGGTTAGAAACTCATTTTTAGTTGGGATCTAAGGATCCCTAATAGATCAAGGAAGGATAGTTCTCGTCTACCCATTATTTTTGTCCAAGATGGATGCTCCATCTGTTGGAAGTGTAGCCATTTTGTGGCCCAGTCCAAGAAACAATAGGGAACAATTTAACATTTTCCAATTACCTAGCTTGGAGATAAAGAAATTATTTGTATGGAGAATTTATCACAATGCAACAGCAGTAAATGAAAATTTATACAAGAAAATGGTGCTTTGAGATGAATCCATAACCCATGCACCAAGTATAAATGTGATTGTGCTAGGTGCATGTGGTTTTGGGAGCCCTCGGGGGTTAAAATTGGATGAGCAAACCCCAACAAACCCATATCAAATGAATCAAATCTTGCTTAGAGCATGGTAGAAATTGTATAAAAAAGGACAGAAGAGAGAGAGAGAGAGAGGATTATGAACATAGTTCATAGATTACTAAAGCTGAAACAGATTGAAGTATGTATATGATAACAAACTGGGACTTTTAGAAAGATAACAAACTGGGACTTTTAGAAAGACAAGGAATGAAAACAACTCCTCAAGGCGACGGTGTAAGCTAAAAAAGACCAATACATGAGCTTCTGGCCTCGAGAGCATCAACAACGAACACAGAAGCCAACAGGCAATCATTAATCATATATCCATTACGTGTGCTTTCCTGGGCAACAGCGCGAGCTTCAAAGGCCAGAGCGGTGGAACACACTGCCTTTGGCCTCAAGACCGTTCACGAACACAGAAGCAAATGCATCCATTTCGTGCTTCATGAGAGCCAAACTGACCTCAACTCCACCATCACCATTGCAGCTCTCCCGTATAAAGATAGCTCCTGTCTTGTCGATCGATGCCAATTCCACCTTCTTCGGTCTTCCCCATCCAAAATCCGCATCATATATCCCCAACCGAGGCGACCCAGCAGCCCAAATCTTGCCCTCGCTCTTTGAAGACAGTAGCCGTGAAACCCACCCCTCTGCTCCATCCAGAGCTCCATCTTCCAACCCATTAATGGACTCCTCGATCAAGCATGCTGCAATGACAATTCCATCGTGTCTCAGCAAATCAGCCCTCTCGGCCGTCACTACACGAGTCCCGACGCAGTTGCCAAAGTACGTGGCCGGAACCGGAGGCTTCTGTCGAGCCCCACAGTCCACGTTAAACGAAAGGGAAACCCTTTGATCCCCGGACTTAACCAAGGATACCCAGATATAGGCGCACAGCAACGTGAAGGTCGACAGGCGAGCTGGTGGTAGCTGTTTGTCCTTGTGCAAAGCCATGGCGCCTGCCTTCAGTGTTGCAATATTGGCCCGACTCAGTTCAAACGTGGCTCTGACTGTATTGTCTGGCTGCCCAAAGTCCAAAACGTCTAATCTAGGGTTTCCGGCGGACTTGCAGTAGTGCTCTGTCAACTGGTTCAGATACATCTCCTCTAAGCCTTTTGGGTCCTTGATCACTGTTTTCTCATAGCATGGAAGAGCTTCGGTTGACAAAGATATCTCACCCAGCCTGCAAGCTGAAGACCATGCGTTGATGAAGTTCATGATTGTTCGGGCGTCAGCAACTGCATGGGGCATGGTGACTCCGAGGCAGATGCCGGAATCCGGGAACACCGTTATTTGCAATGCCAACATCGGGACAGTTGATCTGGATACTCGGAGTTCGGGGATGAGGGGGTGTAATTCCTTGGCGTCTTGCGCCTTGTTGCCGGAGAGATGGTAGAAGTTGCCGTCTGACTCGGCGATGGCCAATGAAACCGAGTCGCCTTGGGCGTAATGGATCATGGGCTTGGGACATTCCGGTGGCCATGACAGATGTCCGGCAAAGGGGTAGAAGTGGAAGAGGGTGAGGGAGAGTGAGTGTTTGATGCGGGGAAGGAGGCTCTGTCTGAAGTAAATAGATGAATGAGGGAAGCGGTAGAAGTAAAGGAGTTGCGTGGGTGGCACAGGCAACCAGAACAAGTCAAAGAAAGAGAGTGGGAGTGATGCTTCGATGACTGAGCCGGAGCCTGAGCCAGCTGCTGGAGCGACTTTGCACAGCTCCACCACCTTCACTGACTTGGGTGGTGCCATGAATGCCGGAGAGAAAGGGCAAGAACAACCACTCTTTGTGCAGAGAGTTATGCTTCCACATCAGAACCAAGTCACCAACACCAGATGTTTTTATACGGAGAAGAGACGTATGGCCTAGTGGGGAGGGGCCACATGGTACCCTTCAGCTCTTGCAACGTACTGTACAAGTCAAGAGCGAAGACAATCTTCTGACATGCATAATTTCTGCAATGCGCATGACGCCATTAAAATGGCGCAGAAACTCAGAAAAGGGTGGGAATAATGGATTCTCTGTACCGTCCTATCAGAAAGGAGTGAGAAAGGAGCGATGGACACTACTGGACAATGGGCTGTATCCACATCGAAGGGGTCGATCGATGACGGCAGTGAAACGCCACGACTGAAAGCATTAGACAACTTGCAGTTGTAAACTTTGCTGCTTTTGGATTGTGGGGACGGTTGGAAGTGGAAAAGCAGAACGGTTCCGGACTTCGAACGGATAATGGGAATGCGACCAGTCGTCTACTCAAGTAGTGATTCCATCTCCCATCCGATTCACAGACGAAAACGTAGATAAATAAAGAATCCTTCTGACCTTCTCCACACAGAAACAGCCTAGAGAATACAGCAGGCAGAGGCAGATAAGCAAAGAGTCTGTCTTGTGAACCGTATTGTAATTAGACCTGTTCATGGGCCAGGTAGCCGATGGCCCGGCCTGGTCATGTAATTAGGTCCGTGGGCCTGACCTCGGGTCTAATACAGTAAGTCCGATTGTGTTACGGGCTGGGTTTGGGATTTGTCAAAAAAGTCCGGCCTGATTCAGTATTATATATTTTATAAAATATATAATATGTATTTTATATATTATATAAAATATATAAATAATATAATATTTATTGAAATATATATATATATATATTTATAATTTAATATATACATTTTTTTATTTTTTTCTTTATAATTTCTCTCTCACTCTCTCTCTCTTCAGCCACTTCAGCAGTAGAAACAATATGGGCTAAATTTCGGGCTTGGGCCCAGGCTTGGGCTTTGGGCTTTTTATGAGGGCCGGGCTCGGGCCCAAGTTGTAGGCCCGATGGTCGGGCTGGGCTTGGGCTCGGGTTCGGGCCTTAAAAAAATCTGTTAATACAGAGTGAAAGCCTAACCCGAGCCCGGCTCGACTCGACCCATGAACAAGTCTAATTGTAATACTTGGTCAATGGTCAATGAGAGGACGTATAATGTAGTTGGCCGATTTTTACCGGTAGAACTGTAGATGATTCCAACACTGTACCAATGAAAAAGGTAGGTTTGGTTTGGCATCGCTAGGTTTAATTATTTAGAATTTAATATTAAATTATCATTGTGAGGTTTGGTTTGGCTTGATTTATCTTTATGTAGATAGAGGTAAGGTCTTCATTCTCATTATTGAGCAATATAGGACCTAGAAACTTGAAACAACACTCAATAATGAATATTTTAAGTATTTTTCCCTCACATTGCCTATAAATGAGATTCAAGGCCTTTCCTTGACTTAGGGGTGGTAAATGGATGAGATGGGTAAGGGTTAAATATCAATCCACCCATATTAATCCACCAACCCACCATGACCCATCACCAATCATACTTAAAGGGTCGTAATCCACCCTGACCCATCTATATTGACCTTTAATCATCTTCACCCATACTAACCCATCTACCCTCATTTATAGATACAAAAATGGGTCGGGATGGCTCGTATATGCAAAATAATAAATTTTGAGAGAATAATCTCTCTCAAAATTGTCACTTGACAAAAACGAGTCAAGTCAACCTGTATCCCGAAAATGCAAAAATTGTAGATAAGTGTAAAAAATTTCAAGAATATTTATTTGGGAAATTGTCTAAAACTCACAACGAGTTTTCAATATTTCTCTTAAATTCAGCACAACTTTTCAAAATGTCTAAAACTCACCATATCAGTAAGTTTTTATTTTCCAAAACTCACCTTCCGTTAGTGCACCGTTAATGCTTCTTAACAGAGGTGCCCATGTCAGACTAAATAACAATTTTCATGACCAAATTGCCCTTGAATGGTGAGTTAGAGGAAAAATGGCCTTTTTTAGTTTTCAATTTTCTTGTTTTTTTTTGCATTTTTAGTGTTTTGTTATAATTTCCAATGCTTTTTATAATTTCAGCTTTTACATTTTCTATTTTCTACAATCTATAATTTTTTTCTTTATTTTTTTTGTTATTTATTTGCAATTTCTGTGTTTTTTCTATAATTTTTGGTGTTTTTTCTATAATTTTTATTTTCTGATTTTTTTTTTCAATTTATATAGTTTCCATAATTTGAAAATAATTTTTTATTTTGTTTGAATATTCTATAATTTTTTTTATATTTTTTTTGTAATTTCTATGTTTTTATGTATTTTATATTTGGAAATATTTTTTTAAACTTTTTCCTTTTTTCATATCTAAATATTAAAATGGTAGTATGTTAACACCCATTAATTCATTTTGTATATACTTTATATTTTTCTATGAAGGTTAAAATGGTAATATATTAACACCGGTTAGCATGTTTAACGCCAAGTTAGTGACATGATGAGTTTTAGACAATTTCCCTATTTATTTATATTCTAAAAGTTTTATAATTTATATAAAATAATAAATATTTAATATAAAATAAAATGTATTTGCAATATATTACATATAAAATATATAATATTTTATAATATAAAAATATTATGTATTATATATATTTAATACTATATATTATATTATATTGTTAGTCGAATTGGGCCTAAAATGCTGGGCCCAAGCCCAACTCAGAATTTTTTGGATTTAATGCAGGCCTGGTCTAGGCCAAGCCTACACACAAAAACCTAGGGTCGGGTCCCAAAAATTTGCGGTCTATCTTAGGAGTTTAACTTGGGCAGGCCTCGTACTTTGTATAGGCCATGGGATCATTCTCTAGTGCGAGTCTGGATCTACTGATTACAATATATTACTGGCCACACTCACCCGACAACACCTTGAGAATATTGATAATGTAAAGTGTAACATGGCGAACAACGTGTTGTGTTCAGCAGATCCGAACTAGTTCTAGAGTAGCTGTGCACCTTAAAGCACCCCAAATTTTGGTTAAGTTGTGATGGTGCACGATCTGAATACTCCTAGCTGGAGGGCGATCCGGACTCCAGATGGACAATGAGCTGGATCGATCTACAAAACAGTCTATCAGAGAACCCGGGGTAGCTAATCCGACGAGGTCGCTCCGATGCTTAAGTCACAAAGTATGCTGTAAATGCGAGCTGAATGCTTGAGAGCTTGAGTGCTAGAGAGTAGAGTAATCACGCGTACCTTTGCCTTGAGATTTCGAGTCTTTATATACTGGAGTAGCCGTGAGCTTCACGAAAGAGCTCCAGGTTCTCCGGGCTGTAGAGATAAGGTTGGTTCCATTTTTGGAGGAGGGCGATACGTGGATGAGGTTTATTGTCCACCTCCGATTAAGGCGGAACCGGGATGAGTTCTTATTGTGACCTCGGGAGATTCGGGATCTGTTGGCTCATCGCGATCCAAAGAGATTCAGGATCTGTCAGGGAGGCCTTCGGAGTTTGTTATACGACGCTTCGACTCGTTAGCTCCGAGTTGGAACTTCGATTCTTCAGTCCCGAATTGGATTGGATACCTGAGGTGCCTCTACGCCGAGATGGGTTTGGAGCCGAGGTGGCTGGATACCCGAACTACGAATGTTGCAAACTGGGCTTGCCTGGTTGAGTTGTCATCCTTTAATCAGGTCGCACCTACGTGTCCCCTTCCTATTAGGTCGTGCCAAATCACCCTTCATCAAGTTGCCCTTGCCCACCTTCCCTCCATGCTATATGGGTGGGGTCTTTATCGGTTGGGATTTCGATCAGATTCAGTTACATCCGAATCATATCTGATTATTTGACTTAATCAGACTCGTATAGGATTCGGGTGTAAACTGATCCTACTCTATCATCATTAAAATAATGAAAAAAAAATAATTATTTTTAATTGATATATAAAACATTATAAAAATATGTATATTTATATATTATAAAAATATCTATATATGTACATTATTATATTACATATAATTGGACTCAGATTTTTATTGGATCAAATCACATCCAAATTCAAGTAATCTTCGTATGTTGAACGGGATAACGAATTTTTGGAGGCCGTTAACAACCCTGTATATGAGGTTGGGTTCATAGTAAGGTTCAAAATATTAATACATATCGGGAGTTTCTCGAAATGCCTTTATAGAGGGTGTATTGGGATTTCGATTGGTTCAGGGGTGTACAAACCTTAAACCGGCCCCTCTGAACCATATTTGAAAGAAAAAAAAAGAAAGAAAAAGTTATCGATACTGTTTGATACGTCTCTATCGACAATTCAACATATCAGGCGTATCGATATTTTGAACCTTGTTTCACAATACAGCGATTTTACTGTAGTAGACTCGATAGTTTATTTCCTTCCTTTCTCCACAAACTATTAGGTGCAAGCTCAGTTGGGCTCCACTCCTACAAGAAGCCAAAATAAAAAAAAGGTGAATTGCTGAAATTTCCCCTATAATGTCAGACCATTGTTGCAATATTCCTTGATGTTTGGTAATTACAATCGCCTCCCTTAAATTTTTTTACACAGCTCTAAGTAGAGTTTCTTTGTTAGAATCGTCTAATGAAGACAAGAAAAGAATTTGAAATTGCAGCTTTACATATTTGAACTATTGATATGAAGGCAAATATAAAAAATAAATCTATTTCAAAAAAGAGATTAGAAGGATTTAGGCTAACCATTCATATGAGGTGATCATTTAAAAAATAAATATTTTTTATTAAAATTAATTGCATGAATATTTTAATTTATACCTTTTTATGCCTCTTTTTAGAAGATTTTGACTAAATAGATCTACTTACAACTATATTAAAAAATTCAGAAAAAGTAATTACAATTAACAAGCTGCATAGCAGATTTCAGCAATTTACCCAAAAATCCTCCTGAAAGAAGCATCTAAATTCCGACCATGAACATGTTATGTAGCACGTTTGTCATGTGAAGTATGACATATAAAATATTATTTATCACATGACTGAGGTTCTATCAAAACTTGGCTACGTGATTGAGAAGATGACCACACACTCATCTATCACGTGATTAAAAAGGCAATAAGTAGAAAATCCATTATTCGTCACGTGACTGATAGATATTTCTTTGAAAAATTGGTTAGGTGGCCTTGTTACTTTGCTATCCCAATCGGCGAATCCCACTTCACATCTGCTGCCTCCAATGAATCATGGACACACACCGGTGGTCAAATCAAAGAAGTACAAATCACTATGAGATTTTACATTTATTAATTCAAAAGGTTTTTTTTTGATAAAACATTTAATTCAAAAAGCTTATGTATCGTGTAGGGTTTCTGATGCACTAATTAATAATCAAATACAACCAAATTATTATGAAAAGATCAAGACAATACAGAGATTTCTGTGGTTCAAGGGAGGATCCTATGGTTTGTAAAAAACGAACCGGTGACCGAATCGGTCAGGGGTTCGGTTACCGGTTCAAATGGTCCGATTGTTTGACCTGAACAGCCGGTCCATTCTAACAAAAAAATAAAAAAAAATAAATAAATTGAAAAATAGTCAAAATCGTTCGAACGGTTAATCAGCCGGTTCAACGGTTTGTTGACCAAAATCAGCGGTTTTGAAGGAAAATGGAACCGGTCAGGTGACTGGTTTCCGTTTTTTCGGTCTGACCGTCCGGTCCAGTCCGGTTTTGAAAACAGTGGAGGATCCCTACAGAAAATTTTCATTTTTTAATAAATTTTGCATAGCAAAGAATTTCAATATACATGGAGACCACTCTTACCTTGTGGAATTGGAATCAAAATCTTTTGAAATTGGAATTAGAATAGTTTGTTTTTATGATCTATTTGGTTCATATAGGAATTGGAATCAACTAAAATGAAATTTCATTCTTTAGAGAGGGAGAGATGGAAAAATGCCACTCCACTAGAAATGAGAATGAGATTTCGATTTCACTTAACCAAATAGTTGTAATTGGAATTAGCCATTCCAATTTTGATTCCAGACCTCTATTCTTGCAAACCAAATGAGCCCTATATAATTTAATATCATCTCAAAGAACTGCTTAATATAAAAGCTTAAGCTGTTAGATAAAATCGTTGAATGGATTTTTATTATATAATAAGGTGAAGAATATTAAATATACAGTCAAATGCATCAACATCTCAAGACCATCATCTGCAATAAAAATACAATTGGTATCAACTCCACTTTCTTCAATATTCCATGCCCAAAATTCAATATAATTCTTAGTGACACTGCAACTACCACAAACTTGTTCCCAAATTTCTTAGATAACATACAATAAAAGTCAGTTGTGCACCATCCAGAACTCCATTTTCCAATCTGTATTGACTCTCCTATAAATCGTGCTACTGCATCAAATCCTATATTATAACCACCTTGCTAGTAAATCAGCATCCTTTTCAGTTGCGTTACACAAACACATCTCCTTTGCTGGCGTTGTTTCTACTTTTCATCACTAATCTTATTTACTTTTTAATTTTTCACCACTAATCTTATTTCCTCATCTGCAATTTCAGATTTCTGAGGTGAATTGCAGAAGGGTATCAATTAAACTAGGAGGTTATCAATTAAACTATGAGGTTATCAATTGGAGAAGGGTATATCAAGATTTTAAAAACTGACCTGGAATGGGAACCATTCTGGTTACTGGTTTTTGGGTCGACGATTCGACTGTCTTATTTGAATGGATGTCCTATTTCAACTTAAAAAATAAAATAATTAAAATAAAAATAACAAAAACTGTTGAACGGATCAAATGGGTGGATCAACAAATCATTGACCAAATCAAGTGTTTTAGGCCAAGGAGAGGGTTAAGGGTAAAATGGAACTGGTTGCTTGGACGGTTCTCATGCCAAACAGTCCGACCATCTGGGTCAATCTGCATTCATTTCTATTAATAAGATTAAGAACGAGAGAGAGAGAGAAAGAGGTTTTATCTCATTGCTCTCTCACTCTTTTGCAGAATTTACACTCAAATCATTTCCACTGCCATAGGTTTGCATCATAGCAAATTTATTTGGATTACAACCAAACACAGCCTAAAGTTCGATTAATGTAAAAAGGATAGATTCAAATCTTGGAGTTCATGTTTGTATCCATCACAAGTAATTATTCATTTGGTAAGGGTACAAATTTATTGTTGGAACTCAACATTTGTATTTGCACCGAACATTTTTGTATTTATTTCAAATGGAGCCTTATCTTAATTTCGGAAAAATACAAATACAAATATAAGATTTATAAATACCATATATGAGGTTTTACATTGAAGAAATTTGTATTTCCATTCTCCCAAACTGAAATTAAGGTAAGAATTCACTTTCTTTAAAATTCTATTTTCCACTATTCAATTCTCTTAATTTGCTACTACACTCTGTATCGTCCCGCACTCAAAAGAACGAATTAGCCTTCGTCAAAGGACACTAGATTATTAACAAGAAAAACAAAACACAAGGGACCCTTTGAGACAGGCATTTAATTTCTAGACGACTATCAACACCCAACCATTAGATTTTTAAGTCAAAGAGTCACGTCGGCGTGAAGGTTGATATATACAGACGTTTAATTAATCCAGACAAATGGACAATGAACACCTACAAACGAGTTGCGTTTGAGCATTTGTGTTCCGTATTTTCATCAAACACAGCTTCTGGCATTTTCGTATAGGGCCCAGTACCCAGTTTAAAAGGCCAAAAATCACATCCATAAGCCCTCTCAAACGGGCATTTTTTGGCTTTCAAGAGTTTTACCAAACATGGTTTTATGATGTTCCAGGTTTCTCAGGCTCTCAGCTCATGCAATGCCATAAGCTGCTGTGTGAAATTCCTCCCAAATAGGCACACATGGAGCGGGATCATCTGTCTTCCTACATGGGGTGCTACTTGGGCGGGTTGAGTTGGGTGGACGACCAACCCAGGTCCAATCTTAAAGGTTCTAACCTCAAGCTTGGGCGTAGCCCAGCCTCACTAAGGTTAAGTCCAAGTTTATCAACCTAAGACCAACATAAGCTTAACCTAGTACAACTTGAGCTGGACTTAAAATTAGGTTGGGCATACCCAGCTTAGTCAAGTGACAGACCAATGGTGGCATGTTTATATTTCACCAGGTGGTCTCTGAATTGTTCTACAACAATGGTCTCGGATAATATTTTCCTGTTACATTAGCCCTATCTCCCGCGTGAAACTATGAACATATTTTTGGAAGGTACATTTGTCTTATGATTGGATCGTGGTCTCTGTCGGGAGCTCTTATCCTGTGAACCCGTGGGTTCATGGGAAACATGAACCTTTGAACGAGAGGTAAACGTGTTTCATGTCTTAACCGGGAATTAAGAGGGACTTTCTCCGTTACCAGTTGTTCGATTGGTTGAACCGGTGATAGAACAGGATTTGGCCTTCCCTCTCATATTAGAACTCCACTCGCACCCCCTCTTTCATTCAAACCTAGCCATGTTGCCAGATCATTGGCAATCAATTAGGATGTTTATGGTTCGGTTAACTGAATCATGGGCAAGTTTTGCAAATCGAATCGGTAGTACTGATTTTTACATTTCTCCAAATTGAAACCGAACCAGTATTTTGATTTTTGATTGGTTCGGTTCTTCGATTTTTCAGTTTTTTTATATTTATAATATATATTATATAAATATATATAATATTATATTATAAATAATAAATGATATATAATGTATTTATAAATAGATTATTATAAATATAATATAAGTATATATATAATATATAGAAAAATTGTGACATATATTAAAAAAATATATATACCGGTCGGTTCAGTTAACTATTGGTTTTTTTGTAGATTAATCGAAAATTGAATCAGTGCTTCGATTTTTCAAAAATTTCAAATCAAAATTGAACCGATTGGTTTGATTAACCGCATTTTGCGTTTTAATTTGATTTGGTTCGATTTTTTGATTTTTCATGAACACCCCTAGCAACCAACACCAACTGACGTCCGACAGGAAAGGATCAATCAGTGATATATCGACGGTAAACTGCTGCTGCTCCTCCTTCCCTGCAAACTAAATGAAGAAGAGTGACTTATGATGCAACAATCAGTCTGATATCTTTAAACATCAGCAGAAACATGAAATACAAATTCAAGTTCCTGATTCAAAGCTCCAAAATCTTCCTAAGAAACCAATGAACCTAGAATCTTTAGGTCTCCGATAAAAAGAGGAGACCACCTTATTAAGCAGAAAATCCATTCTCAATAAGAGATTTGACAGTTCCCATCCACCGAATGAACTCGGCCCTTTCTTTGTTCATCATCTGTTAACATAAGATAAGAAAACAGGTCCTTAAAATCAGATCACCTGTTCATCGGTAAAAACTTTCTGAATCCCCAAGCAGTTCGGGCATGCAGAGCATATGAACTCCAGAACATCGATCGCAGCCCTCCCCCTTGGAAACATCGACAGTGAAGTTCACGTCTTCCCCTTGGGCATCATCCCTGGATTTGGGAACGGGAATGGGCCCATCAAAGTTTTGCACAGTCTGATTGAAACTGGGCTTTAAAATATATAAAAAAAAAATAATAATAACAACGAGGGTTGACCGGTTGAGAGGTGGGCATGGGTGTTCACACAGTTTCTGTGGTTTTCAAAGAATTTGGAGTCCGGATGAGCTAGAAAACAAAGATGTGTACACTGAACCATTAACACACCAATGTTCTTTACCCATGCATCATGTGTGAAACTCTTTTTTTTGGGGTCTTTATTCTTTTAAGTGAATATACATTCATACAACATTACATCAACAATTCTTTTTTTTTTTTTATGTAGATGATTATAGCGATACTTACGCTGCACACGAGCACCAACAACTGGACTACCCCTCGGTGTGTATGAAACCCTAATATGCTCGTGGGCCTCATGTTTGCATAACACTATCGTCAGAAGGTTAATTTAGATTGTATTTGGATAAGCTTCAATATTTATATTTTTAAAGCCCAAGAGTATAAAGCGGGATTTTAGGTTGTGTGCTTTAGGGCTTAAAAGTATTCCGACTTTGGATTATAATGTTTTCCGAACATTTTTTTACTCAAATTTGTTTTCTCTGACTAAAAAGCTTAAAAGCATAAGCTTATCCAAATATAGCCTTACTCGTTGAAGCTTCTTTTGACACAAATCACGCACATAAATGGACCACGTCCTTTGACTTTGGGGTAAGGTGGTTCTAAAATCCATTAAGATAAATGTAGCTCTATAATAATAATAATAATAATAAGTGATAATTAGTTAGAGAGCTAGAAGCCATATGTTTATCATCAATAACTTAACGCCATTTTAGAGAATCAGGATTTGCTTCTCAAAAAATGCACCTCATACCAAATTCATAGCATATTTTACTATGTATTTAAAACATCTTCTCATAAATGTGCTCGATATGTGACTGGAATGCGTTGTGATATTGATATGAGGGAGACAATGTGACGGACAGATCCAGACTTCATTTTGGGTGGCACCCTGTTTCAAAACATCTTAATACTGTCCCTAGGCCGCTTGTAAGGATGAAATGGCAGCCATGTCCATGTGGTCTAGTAATTATACATACACAATTAATTTCCATAAGTGCATTTATCTTTGTTTACTTTTCAACACAAGTTTTCTTTCCTCATTAAATGCTTTGAATATAAAAAGTAATTGACATCGCTAAGTTGTCAATACCCAACATCATTAATGGTCTCAAATACCAAAAGCTTCTCAATTAAATGCCTGTCTCCTGTCGGTGGCTCCATTTAATAGGGACATTATTTTGATCTTACTACTCAATATCTCATAGCTAGGTCTGTAATTGCATTGGATCAGAGTCCGTAAAGGATATTTTAATCCAATTTGACAAGAATCTGATCGATTTGAATTCGACAAGAATCCATCGGATTTCCAATATTATGATTGGATTCAATTTGGATTGTAGTAAAAAGGCTTGATGATATAATATAAATAATATCTTATATTTTTTATATAATAATATTTATATATAATATTTCATAGCTAATGAATTAAATCGGATCGTGGCAGATTGGATCAAGGTATATTTAAATTCAATCCGTTAGTTAAATAAGGGGATATTTGCAACCGCGGCCGTTTAAAAAAAATGGTGTCATGTCGAATCACAAAAGCATTTCAACAAATGCCAATATATATGAATGTTTGATTTAGGCATTTATTGAAAAATCGGGCATGTCTCATAAATCGGGACCCCACCGATGTATGAAACATCAAATTATGCATCGATGAACCGTTTCCCCCAATGGTTGACTGATGTGTATCCTATGTGGTGCTTACCTGTCAGCACATACATGAAAAATGGTGATGAAAATCACCTTACCAAACAGCATAGTGTTGTTCACTGCCTACGTGACAGAAGCGTTTTTTTATGAAAAATAGGTCTTGGAAACATGGACGTTTTTTTTTGAAAATCGATCCCAAAAAGCATCCACACTTCCAAACACCATCTAAATTGACTTTTCTGATTTGATTCGATTTATTAGGTTCAAGGGAGGTATCCAAAATCGGGATTACCGGATTAAATTTGGACTCAATGAATATGATCGGATTCGAAACATATCCAGTTTATTTGCAGTCATACTCAAAGGCTCAAAGCAGTGGGGATCAAGACCCATTAGACCCATTAGCTGTTGTTTCCTGAATCCTGATCCTACACCAGCCATGAGGTCCATGATCCATATTGTCATTTCTCTAACTAAATTGCAGTTTGAAAATGCATATTTCATTTGAGTATGAAAAAGTCTCATTTGATCTATTGTCTCCTACATGGTAAGAAAATTAAAAAAGATTTATGCATTTTTAAGTTAGATAGTTCACAAATCATTTACTCATGGTTCATTCTCTTTGCTGAGAAAGCACGCGATTCATATGGATCAATTAATGGTTGACCCCTCAAATTGGGTACATACGACATATTCTTTAAATAAATCCACATCAACCCTATACCCCACTGTGTATCGAGGGTTGTGATCTGCTGCAAAGTCATGTACAATAGGCTACATAACCAATCAAAGATGAACAAGCCAAGATCTGTACAGCTGGGGTCCAATCCGGATTGGTGTATTGAACTCTTCCATGAAACACTTGCTATTGAAGTAATAACTTTGAGACTAGTGGATAGAATTTTACCACATAAATGGGTGATCCTAGGCTGAAATGTAAATCGGGCTGGGCTAACATGGGCTAATATTAGTTGGGGCTCAGCTCTCTAGTCTATTCCTCTTTCTGTGGGCTGAACTCTGCCTAAGTATTGGACCTTCACAAGGCCCATGTAAGTGTATGAATGGATTTTGGACACTCTAATTTCATCTTGCGTTGCAATATTCTTAATTAGTGTCTAATTTTAAACTTTGTGGTTTCTATTCTCATTAGAATAGCTCCAGTCCTTATCACTTGGATTATCTGTAATTCTGTCAATTTTCTTTAATGTTGTGTTCCTATAAATCTATTTACTTAAAGCAAAACTTCATTCTTGTTAAGCAATTGTGGTATTTTGTAGCTTCATTGGTTGGTCTGCTGTAGTTTGCACCTGCTACATTAACCCAATATTTCTTTCATTCTCAGACCTTGTGTTTTACTAAGCATTCCTGTTTCTTTGCCCCACTTGCCAATCTTTTCTTAAATCATATATTTATCTCCAAAATGGTCTTGGAAAAATTTCAGAGTGTTCAGGTCTTAAATTGTTTGAAAAAGAATCTATTGTTGTCAAGCCTACAGGTATTCTGGGAAGTTTTATATGATCTAAATGGAATAATTTGTTGATTGGCATTTCCTGTTTGCTAGCTCGTTACTGTATAAATGGTTTGACCTTCATTTTATCCCTTCCAAATTCTCTATATCCCTTCTGTTTGCTGATGCTTGCTTGCTATTAAAGTTAACTTCTATGCTGTGGAATTTATGGTTAACGTTTTAACTTCTCTGCTCATATTTTATATTTTAGCTCTATCTTTCATTACAGAAGACGTAATAAGCTAAGGTTCAGTTTGGGAAGAGTGCAAATACAAATATGTACAGTGCAAAATCTTGTAATTGTACTGTACATATTTGTATTTGCAATCTTCCCAAACTGAGCTTAGGAAAAAAAATATAAGGTACATTAATTCTTATTTCGTTTGTATATTCTTGTGCTTTTCACCAGTTCATGGACAGGGATAACCATGAGCAACTGACAGCCACTAGATACCAAGGATAAAGTGAGTTTACATCTGCACCCCACATGCACATCTCACTTCTCAGCATGCATTGGGAACATCTTCTGTACTTGTCACTAGGAGATGCCTGCATTGGACGCGCCTGTGGGGCACAGATGTGAACTTGGATAAAGCAGCAGAATATTTACAAGGAGACATGATCAACCCTAACGGCACACACACCAGGAAAAAAAACCTAATGCCCTAAAATTCATGCCAATATTTTCAATTCAACCTTCTGGGAATAGTTCACTGCTTCAATGGCTAATTGGGATATCTTTGAGGTAGTAGAGAGCAGGAAATTAGAAATATAATATTACCTATTTATGTATTTAAATGATTAAATCTCCAACTATATATATGAATACAAGCATGGCAATGAGGAACCGTATACATTACCAGGTAAGAATAGTTGGTTGAAGAGACAATATGGTTCAAATTAGCATGGTAATGAGAAGAAAGGTCAGCACTCAGTAGCTAGGCCATGCAGGCTGTAGACTTATTATTTTCTTGCAAAAAGATAAATCCGAATTTGCAATTCAACTTATCTGCATTCCCATGTTTTTGCATTAACATGAATGAAATTAGGCTCTGTTTGGTTCGTGGGAATAGGGGTCTGGAATCAGAATCAGAATGGGCCCAACTGTTTGGTTGGGTGGAATCAAAATCCCATTTCCATTCCTGCTGGAATGACATTCCCCCATTTGAGGGAATGTCCATTCCCTGCCTCTCCCTTGGGAATGAAATCCTATTTCTGCTGATTCCAATTCCCATTGTCATTCCTGTCTGAATCAAATAGACTATAGGAATGGAGCATTCCGGTTCCAATTCCGACTGCGGACCCTTAGGATGAAAACAAACTAGGAATACTCAAAGGAAACAGATAACATGTCATAAATCTTAAAAGACAGACAAGCAATGAGAAAAGAAAGAAATGAAGAAACAGAAAGCACACACACTCATAACATCTAGCTAGTTGTTTATTCGCAAGCACAAACTTCGTAGTTCAAAGTTCATACATGGAAACAGTTTTGTACTAAAATGATTCCAGTATTCCACGATGAGATGCAATTAATCTCCCAATGTCTCATCCAATATAATTCACCGTTAATAGTACATCTGTCCTTGAGAATTGAGATAGCAATCTTATCTGGCTGGGTTTTCTCCACTGTTGAAATGTTACCTGTGGACCATGCATATACCATCCTGTTCAGTGGTAATAAGATTTGACTGTATAAATGGTTTGCAGCAATGTCAATACGAGCAGTATAGTTGCAGCTACTACAGAGATAATCGTCCATGGATTCTTGCACTGACCACGCAACAATTCTGCCCACCATCTCGGCCAACTTCTGTTATAATATTCATTGATATCACGGCACTCATTGACATAGCGGAACTTACTGAACTCGCGGAACATATTTTTGCAGAGTGTGTTAAAAAGAAGTGCCGGTACTTCGTAATCCCCTGCAACGTTCTGGATAATTCCATATTCCTGGAGTAAGCTCACATCCTCGGAGGTGTCAATAAGCCAATCCATAAAGTAAGCATACTGTGTGAAGTATTGCTGAGTACCATCGTACATACGCTGCTCATAGGCAATGAGATTCCGGAGGAGATAATTAGTCCAGTCATGAATTTCTATTCTTGAGATCTTCAGCACTCCATTCTCAAATTCTATGTTGAATCAGCACTCTGCATCAACACCCTTCAGCTTAATTCCCGCCTTATGGAGCTTTGTAGCATGAGGGAATTCAAGTGAAGGGATCTCAGTCTCAGAACGCGAGCGGTTACAACAATTTTTCCTAGCAATGTTGGAGACATGGCTTTTGTGTATGTAGTCAAGCAAATGTTTTATGTTAGTTATGCCAAAATGATGGATACCTTTTGGCAAGAATGGTTGCAGTGCCATCTGAGCACTCTTAATAAGGGTTAGATCTCTGGGCTCTTTGATTTCATCGTACAGCATTTCAAGAACAGAAAAGGGAAGTTGGTTTTCAACCAATATCAAGTCGAGTAGAATATAATCACGCCATCTGGGAATAGGATCTTGATCGTGTATTGAAATTTCATCTTGTCCAAGACGGATGAAGAACTCAATGATAAAAGAACCACCTAGAAGCATCAGCTTCACAAATTCATCTTTATTAAGAGGAGAGAGGATTTCATAGAAACGCCGAGCCTCAGGTTCTAATTCTTCCATCTTTTTGATCATTGAAGAATAAGCTGCATTGATAGCCTCCGGATTATCAAGCTCTTCCTTATTGATTGTCCTTTGCAGAAAACTTTGTAGATACTGCTCTTTGTATCCTATCATTCTTTGCGGTCTTTTTCTCTGAAGGTGAAAGGGGTCAATTGAGATTAACTGAGGCTTATAAGCGTGTTTATCTACTTTGCGCATTGCCTCTAGAACTTGGAAGATGCAACCATTACAAGGGTTGCCAAGCGGATCAACTAGCAGATCTTCGGTAGATCTGCTCGCCTCTCCTCGATGTTCCCCTGACCCTGATGATCTCCCTCACAACCTTCTTTGCGATAGTAGTTGCGCTTATCGCCACCGCCACCTCCATAATATAATCTTTAATCCACACAATATGCACCTTTAAACGAGCAAAGCCAAGTACATAATAAATTGAGAAAATTTGCTACAACCCGAAATCCAAACAAAAAACTTTATCCTGCAGCATGTGTTTGGGATTTGACCGCAGAATTGGTAGTCTCAGTTCTTTAAATTTCTGGAATTTAGTTGGGAGACAACCAGGTTTGATTGATTTAGAACTACTGGAAGCTACAAGTCCAGCGCATTCCGACATCAACTAGTAGTCTATCTAATTACAAGCTGAATCCTGAATGGTATTACGGTTTGGAAAAATGTTTCTAAATCAAGAGTCAATTCACAATAAGAAAAGTCACGAGCCTGAGGCTAAGACGCAACTCAGGCTCGATTGGATTGGGTTAAGGTGAATTCAAGCCCAACCTAGTGCAGTGCAAGGGTATAATGCCTATGAGAAAATCCTTCATTGAACATGCACAAATTGTTTGGAAACCTAATTCCCAGTCTCAATTGCAATTCCATAAATAGTCATCAACATAATTAGAGTACGAAACAGATCTTACCTCTGCAACCACCTTGTCTAGAAAGCTCCTTGCCTTGATTGATTGTAGGAAATAATCCAGTTGAGAGGCTTTCCACTTCGCACACAAAATGCATTAAAATATTAGATTACCGGAGGCACTGTAGACTGTAATATTCTTCAAGACCTGCTAATAAAGCTTTCGTTTCTGCATCGTAGCTGGAAAACAGAAAACTGCCCAGCAAGGTTTGCCTTCAGTCAGTAATGGTTTCTGCTGTGGTGAGTTTGAGGATGAATGCTCTTCCTTCCTGATCTGAGATTGGATCAAAAGAGTCGTCAACTTGTTGGCTGTGGGTGCTAGATAGTATAAAAGTTGGCCTTGTGAGTGTGTAGGGGTGAGCATTATTTGGGTTTTACTTTATTCTGCTTCGTGTCTTAATTTACTTCATTTGTACTGCAACCAAATAAGATAAGCTAAAGTTAAAGTTTGACACAAAAATAAGTCAGAATTTACACTCAAATCATTTAATAATTTAATACGACAGGAATAAGACTGGTGACTCTTGGATTTGGAAAGTTTTGATTAAAGGTTTCAAAGTTCAGGATGGATTAATTATGGCTATAGCTTAGGAGGATTTTTGGGTGTGGCCTGACACATATATAGAATGGTAAGAGGTCATCCAAGTCTATCTACAAATTCTTAAATTCTTAGATAAATCAAACATGAACGCTCCCTCTAACTTTTTCAAGTTCATTTGGACTATTCCTTGCCAACCTAGAGTGAAGTTCTTCATGTGGTTATTTTTCCTTGGGAAACTCCTAGTGAGAGCTAAGTTGGACAATAGAGGGCTTAGATTCCTACAAACTGTGACTACTGTTCTCACAACATTGAGACCTTAGATCACCTGTTCAGAAGTTGTGAGTTTAGAACAAATATTTGGAATGAGATTTCTCATAACCTTAATGTTGTTCAAGAACAACCTTTATCACTCATCTCTCAGATGAATCAAAAAAGAAGAAGAAGAATTTCTACAGAAGACTTGTCGCTGCAACATTATAGAAGAAAAGATATATCCAAAAACCAAAATGGTAGTAATAAATGCAAGCTCACCTTGTGTTTTCCAAGATATTTCCTTTGTTGAGAGAAAACGGTGAAATGAGAGATTGCTTTGCCAAAGTATCCAAAAGATGGCGAAAGGAAAGTTTTCCCTGTTTTCTTCTTCATCATGTGAAACTTGAAACTTCAGGCAAATTTATGGACCAGTCACTATGCTATTTTGCTCTTTTTCTTGTTCCCTTCACAACATATATATAATATAAATCTCTGTTAACCTTGTCATGTGCTGATCAAGGTTTAAAATTTCGAAACGATACACCCGATATGGGGCGTATCGTATCGTATCTTTGGAAAACAGATACGGGATACACATGGAAATCAGGCATCTCGTCTTTTTTTCATGCGTATCGGACCCGTATTGAACCATATCGGGGGCATATTGGGGCATATCGGGGGTGTATCGGTAGCATATCGATGAAAAAGATACAACCAAAAACTGAAAAAAAAGGGAAAAAGTAAGGTTCTTTTCCCTGAAATAAGCCTTCTGTCACCCCCAAGTGACTCTAAAATTTCAAACCTCATTCCTAGAGTGCTACATTTACAAAAATTTGCAAGAAATAAGTGTGAATTGTTAATTTTTTTTTAAATTTTCAATTTTTGAAAAAATATGACAAAAATAGGTAAGTTTTTTCAAATTTTTTACAATATATTGTGATTTCTTTTTTTCTTGAATGTTTAAATTTATGTTGATCTACATTTCTTACATTCAAAATCATAATTTTTTATGTTATTAATAAATTTATGAAAATTTCATGAAGATATTTGGAAATAATATAAATTAGTAAAAAATTTGAAAATATAATTTTTCTCTACCTATAAAGACTAAATATGTTTTAGATCTATGGATTTATCTATCATATCCATAGAGCAATTGGAATTTCTTCTTTAGTATTTTTTTTGATTTTTTTATATTCTTAGAATAAAAAATAAATAATAATTAATTATATTTTATCATTTGATCACAACAATTGAATATATTATAATTCTATGGATGATCTATCATATCCACAGACCAATTGAAATTTCTTATTTAATAATTATTATTTTTTTATTTTTAGAATTAAAAAATAATTAATTAATTAATTATATTTTATCATTTGATCATAATGACTGAATATATTATAATTCTATGGATGATCTATTATATCCACAAAGCAATTGAAAATTTTCTTTAATAATTATTTTTTGAATATATTATATAATGTTTATTTATTTTTTATAATTTTAGGAAATAAATAATAAATAATTATTAATTCTATTTTCACTTAGAAGTTGTGTCAGTGCATGTTTTATGGTTGGATAGGAGAGTTGGATTTTTTCCCGTCCCATAAAACTTTAAAACTTACGAATTATAGTTAAGCATATGATTTTTAATGAAATTGTAATTAACTACAATATATTTCTTCATAAAACCATTAAAATGTATTAATTTAATGTATATACACTTCATTAAGGCCTTATATTTAGTGTTATTAATGTATTTTTATGATTTATTAAAGTATTTATAGTGTTTCTAAGTGTATTTATGTATACCTTAGTTTTTCTCTGATACGCATACGTATTTAAGGCATGTCCCGATATGTTTCTTAAAATTGCCTTTCCGATACACTTAGTGTTTCCGATACTTTGAACCTTGGTGCTGATTTTCTTGTTTTTTCCCTTCATAATGACATATCTGTAGATTCCTCATATTTGTATATATTCTATTGTTAGAAACAGTCTATAGATTCCTCATATATATATAGATATATAGATATATAGATATATAGAGATAGATAGATAGATAGATAAATAGATATCCATTTGGTAGAGATGTATGCTGATTGGGCGTCTGAATTAATTCAGCCTTATTATTAAAATATTTTCATTATAACAAATTTATGACAGAAATGCTTTAAGCTTTTCAAAAATTTAATGTGCCACATCACTCACAGTGGTGATATTTTGATGATTCAAGAGACCCCTCCATTTCCAATGAAGCCTAAAGCACATAATTGTGGAAGCAATGCTTTTCTATAAAACGGTTTGCCAAATCAATTAAATATAAATAGCATTTCCGTTTTTGTCTTTCTGATGTTGGAAAAACAGAACGCATCAATGTCAAAACACAGTTATAGAATTGTCCAATTACAAAAATATCTCTTTGTTAAAAAAAAAAAAAGTTCCCGATGGTAACTTGGCTTATATAATAGTCATAGGTTTCTGTTTTAAAACAATCACAAATGAAATAAGGAATAAGGATTCCCTCCGACATTGAAACATGTGAAGGATAAGGATTTTGGGCACTCCTCTAAATCCAATAAAAATCTGCCGGATTTTTAAGAGCATGATTCGAATATATTATCAAACATCCGATTCTAGAAATGTAATAAAAAATTTATTATTATTATTATTATTGATGTTACGTAATTTGGCTGCTCCTAGCTGGCGGTGGTTTAGTTTCCCGTAGACGATGGATATGGAGAATATGCACAGAAAAACAGAAAACCCGGGGATGTTTACCCGGCGAGGTCGTTCCGATGCTTAAGTCAGTATATGCGAGCTAAGAGTAATTAGAGAGAAAGAGAGCTAGTAAGCAGTAATTGTGTGTACCTTGGGCCCCGGGAAGGAGGCCTTTATATAATGGAGTCCTTGCGGGCTTTATGGAGTAGTTCCGAGATCTTTGCCATGATAGAATTTGTTTCCGCGTTATCTGGAGATAACATTATCAATTGATAAGGCTAATCACTTCCGCCCGGATCGGACGGGGAGATAATGCTTAGCTGTTACAAGGCGTGATCCCTCAGAATTCGGGGACCGTTGGAATGACTTTCGGGATTGTATCGAGGGCAGGTCGGCATGCCCGAGCTGGTTTCCCCTCGAACTGATGTTCTTGAGCTAAGGTTCGTACACCTCGAACTGAACTAGGTGCTGGTGTCGCGACTTGGTACCGAGGTGCCCTTAGCTCGGGGTGATCTTAGCTCGAAGAATTTTAGTTCGGGGTAGTGGAGCATCACTTTGTAGCGAGCTGGCCATGCCGAGTTGGCACCTATGTCGAATCATGTCCACGTGTTCCTTTATTATGAGGTCGAGCCAAATCACCCTCCATCAATTATTATTAACATATCAACATTTTTAGATCCAATCCAATTTATTAGGATTAGAATATCCGAATCCACCTCTAGAATTGAATCTGATCCAACTCATTTGCAGCCCTAACTGCATATTGAAAACATCTCAAACATACAAGTACCGGAGATATTTGCTATGTGAAACTGGGATGAGTTATGAAGTTGGCGTGAGGAGCGCTTTGCGACAACTAAGGGAGCATATCCGGATGCTAATCCATCAATCTTATAACAAAGATAACCATCACCAAATTGTGCTATAGCAGAATTTCCTATCAAACCTTTTCTTTTGGTATAGGGATCACAATTTTCCCCATTTCCCCGATCCTCGTGGGGATTCGGGGGCAAGGATGGGGATGATTTTCCCCTGCAAAGATGGGGATGGGAAAATTTTCATTCCCATTTGCAAGGATGGGATGGGGACGGGAAGAGCACTTCCCACCCCGTGGGGACCCCAATCCCCGCCCTATGGGATCCCTACTAATATATGTATATATATATATACACATACATTTATATATGTATATATCTATACATGCATCTATATATTAATATTTTTAAAAATAATATGATCGAACCTTTTCTAATATGGTTGTAATTTTTAATTATTTTATTTTTATTTTTTAAATAAAATAAAAAATAAAAACAAAATGATTGACATTATAAAAAATCACGGGGAGTGGGGATCCCGCGGGGATGGAGATTTTTGCGGGGACAGATAGGGAGAGGCCCCCCATCCCCGCCCCACCCCGTTGCCATTCCTATTCTGGTACATTGTCCAACATGTATAGGAGTCGGGATGTTGCCATAGATACTAGGCATTATTGGTGTGAGGCACGCTCTATGAGGAGGAAATCCGATTTCTGCATGAATCCGGATTTGCTCCCCAAAGTGTGTCTGATACCATCCTCACGGGGTTTTCAGCTGTGCATTAGAAACATCTTCCCATGAATGACAAAATGCAAGAATAGAAGACATTCCCAATGCAAGGCTGCAATGGGCTGTGACTCTGAGATTGGTGTGAAGTGCACTTGTTGAGGAGCAAATTCAGTTTCTACACAAATCCGGATTTGCTCCTTATGGAATGTGCCTCACACCAACCTCACAGGGCTTTCATCTGTGCAATGGAAACATCTTCCAATGAATGACAACATACAAAAACGGAAGATGTTCCCAATGCACAGCTGTGATGGGCTGTGAGGTGCACTCTGTGAGGAACAAATCTGATTTCCATTAGCACGCAGTGCAAATGACATTGAGAATGCTTCTAGGTAGTAGAAGTAATCCCAGCACTGACACTCCTAGCTAGTAAAATATGGTCATATCTTCATGTCCCTGTGGCCTGTGCCATGGTATGTGCTTGACACCTAAGGACACTCGGTATTTAGCACATGGGGAATATTTCCCTGTGACCTTTACGGCCTTGCATTGAGAATATTTCCGTACTTATGTGGGAGATATTCCCAATGCAAAGTTGCAACCGGAAGGAATGAAAACAGTAGCTCCTATCCCAGGGCTCATCAAGAGGAATTTCTAGTTACTTGGTAAAGTTCTTACTCAATAGGTAAAAGTTATTTTCACTAGGTAAGTTAAAAAAAAAAAAAAAAAATCTAAAGATCCTTTTCCTTGTCTCATCAAAAGCTCCTTTTTGTGGATTGGAGTCTCAAAAGCACATGTGTACTAATTCAAACTAAAACCAAATTCAGAAAATGCCCATACTACTCTTCAAACACAAAACAAAATAACTTTGTATAAGCATTTCACTCAAATTATTATAAAACACATGGCCTAGCTTTTTAAAACTTTAAATGACCAAGATACATAAGATGCAAAACCTCCTTATCCATATAGAGCAAGTCATGGATGAGCCATGCCAAATACATCCTGAAGCCCCCACCGGGCATCTCTTGTACATAATGGAAAAAAGGGGAGAGTTACTTTGCAATGAAAAAGTATGCCTTCAAGGTCTACAATGGGAACTATTTGTTAAGGATGCACAAGACATTCTTACTCAAAATTTTACACAGAAAAGGAAATATGAGCAACCACACGTCCAACACAAGGCCAAAAGTTAGTCAATTGTGGTTTCATTTATCTGTGGTCTTGGGGATTCACAAAAATGTGACTACGTAAAATTCTAAAAATGTAATACACAAATAAACCTAGGAGAATCATTGTCATCTTGTGTCTCAAATTATATACCAAAAATAGGATCCTCCAATTATATACCATTGTCATCTTGTTTTGGACTATTTTGTAACTGTCTTTTCTGGTATGTCCTAGATTTGAATTTGGGTATTTTTCTAAGTTCTGGATAGGTTTATTTAGGATGTGCTCAGCAATAGGGCAATTTTTCCTGAAGGCATGTTACCAGGAAAATGGCCCCAAGGAGTGGATTCAGTTTTAGAATTTTTGAGAAGCTTTTTTTTTTTAATCAATAACTTGCAGATTTTATTAAAATAGATAAAAAAAACTCGGGTACATGAGTAGGGAGATAAACACTCTTATCTTACCATACAGAACAACAAAACAAAACAAAAAGACAGTTACAAAATAGTCCAAAACAAAGAGTCCCTATAAACCCCTTGTTTAGCTAACCCATCAGGCAAAGGAGTTAGCACTTCTCTTAACCCAATTTACCTTCACCTCAATGTTTTTTGTTAACCATTTGAATTTCCTCTTCTCATTGTTGTGGTTCCAAAAGTTAGTGGACTCATTTCTTAGCCAGTCCACTACCAATTTAGAATCGTCCTCTATGACTAAATGAGTGATATTCAGGTCGATTGCCCTTTTAGTACCTTCAATAATGGCTGAAATATCAGCTTTCAGAGAATCACCCAAACCGGTTGGTCCCGAAAACAGAGCAATTATAACTCCCTCCTCATTCCTTAAAACACCCCCAATACCTTAAGGACCCGGATTACCCATGCTGCTTCCATCAAAATTAAGTTTAAAAACCCCTCTAGGAGGAGGAGTCCAAGCGGGGAAGGAAGTGTCTTTGACCAGATCTGAATTTGTAATTTCCTGAGCAGATCTTCCACTGAAAAATCTTTAAAGAGATGCAGAGACTTCAGCCAGTGAACCATTCTGATCTGAATCAGCTCCAGAATTTCTGACAGTCTTCTTTCCCTATCTGAGAAAATTCTCCTGTTTCTCTCTTCCCATATGGTCCAGCAAACAGCAGCCCTGAGACATCTCCACCTAACTTTTTCTCTTTTTTTCGACCAACTAAACAAGGAGCAAAGAGACTTTGTACATCTGGTGGAGGAGACCAATTGCGACCAAACAAAAATGAACACCATTCCCAAATATTATTCGTAAAGAGCAAGATATCAGTAAATGGCAACTAGTCTCACCTTCAGCCTTGCATGGAACACACCAGTGGGGAGATAAACAACTCGAAGGCCTCTTTTTCTGAAGGAGACCGCAAGTGTTAACTCTATCCAGGATTGCTTCCCAACAAAAGCTCCCAACCTTCGGAGGAATCGGTTTGCACTAGACTTCCTTAACCAGAAAAGGCTGCCCTAACGGACCCATTGGATGAACTAAGGCTTTGAAATAAGATGTACAAGAAAAAGTTCTAGAGGTTGTTAAAGACCAGACCCTTCTATCTGATTTTGAGGGATCTAGGAAGACACCTTCTAAAGTATTGAGAAGAGACAATGTGCTATTCAGTTCTGACTCCCTAACTGCTCTTCTAAGACCCAAGTTCCACCCGAAACCTGAGGAAGCTTGTGAGGGCACCAAGAAATTGGAAATAGGCATATTTTTCAGATTAGACAAGGCAAACAGAGAAGGGAACTGATCCTTCAAAGGAGAATCCCCAATCCAGACATCTTCCCAAAATTTTATGAGGTTACCAGAGTGCAAATTGTACCTTGTCCATGGAATGAAAAGAGGCAAGGCAGCTTGAATGGCTTTCCAAGGAGAAGCTCTTGTAGACCTAGCCGAGATTCCAGCATCCCATCCATTGCTTGCGAGCCCATGAATACTCTCAACTATCTTCACCCACCTCTCTTTCTCTAGGGGAAACCTCCAAAGCCATTTACCCAACAAGGCCACGTTCCTCTTTTGAATATTTCCTAACCCTAGACCTCCACATTCTTTGCTTCTGCTCACTAGATCCCACCTAACCCTATGATCCTTCTTCTCCTCCCCCGGGTCTCATAGAAAATCCCTCATTAACTTTTCCAACCTTTTGGACATCCTCCCAGGCATTTTAAAAACTGACAAGAAATATATTGGAAAGTTGGCAAGGGTAGATTTAATTAGAGTAGCTCTCCCTCCCAGGGATAAGTAATTCCTCTTCCAGGAGGCGCTTCTCAAACCTCTCTACCACTGAATCCCAAAAATTGTCTCATTGGGTTATCCCCAAGAGGTAGCCCCAAGTACTTCATTGGCCACATGGACACCGCACACCCTAACGGATCAGCACTCTTCCAACTCTCTCTCCTCAAGATATATCCCTACTATGCAACTTTTGTCAAGATTCACTTTTAAATTAGACATTTGCTCAAATAGTTGTATGCTAAGTTTCAAAGTCCTAAACCAACTGCAATCACCTGCTTCACAAAAAAGAATTGTATCATCCGCAAATTGCAAGTGAATTAGGGGAACCCCATCCTTCCCGACTCTCCAACCTTTTATTAGATTCCTCGAGTCTGCTCTAGAAACCAATCTTCCCAAAACATTTGCTACCAAAGTAAACAAAAAATGGAGATAGGGGGATCTCCTTGCCTTAATCCTCTTAAAGCTGGGAAAAATCCACCACTGACCCATTCACCAAAATGGAATAATGGCAAGTCCTAACACACCCCAAAACCCATTTACACCACCTCTCTCTGAACCCATAGTTTAGCATTACCTGAAGCAAAAATGAACAATCCACTAAATCATATGCCTTTTCCAGATCCAGTTTACATACCACACCTTTCTTCCCGGATCTTTTAAAGTCCGACACACTTTCATTTGCTACTAGAATTTGATCAATAATCTGTCTCCCCTCGACAAAGGCTCCTTGGTTAGGTTCAATGATATTTGGGAGGACTTTCCCGATCCTGCAGGCCATCACCTTTGTTATGATCTTATAAAGACTATTCACAAGGTTCAAAGTATCGATACGATACGAGTTTCGGTCGTATCGTATTGGTACTTAGAAACGACCGAAACTGTATTTTTTTTAGTTTTTTTTTCACATTTTGGTTTTTTGGGAATCTTTTAGCATGTTTTTTATTATTAAAAAAAATTGGGGAGGCGTTTTGGACCGTATCTTTTTCAAAAGATACGATACGATACGCCCCGGGCGTATCGTATCGATACGCCCCGGGCGTATCGTATCGATACTTTGAACCATGACTATTCACCAAACTGATTAGCCTAAAATCTCTTAGCTGAATGGCTTCATTCTTCTTGGGAATTAAGGCCACAAATGTGGAGTTCAAGCCAATATTAATTACTCCCCTTCTATAGAATTCCTCAAATACTCCCACAATGTCCTCCTTTATTATATCCCAACAATCTTGGTAGAAAGCTAGAGTGAACCCATCTGGACCTGGAACTTTTGAACGATCCATAGAGAACACTGCCTCTTGGATTTCTTCCACTTCAAATTTTCTTTCTAACCAGTCTCTCAGCTTAGAATTCAATGTAGGCCATTCCACACCTTCAATCCACACTCTCGGATTTAGAGGCTTCCTAAAGATCGACCTGAAATGATTTGCAAAAGCCTTTGCTATTTCATTTTGATGAACTAAAGTGACACCCTCCACCTCTAACTTGGAAACAAAATTTTTTCTCCTTCTCACATTTGCTAGGGCATGAAAATATTTTTGAAAAGCTTTTTTTTATCAATACTTTTTGAGAAATTGCAAAAGGCCATCCATGCTTTGGTGCATTATAAAATCTCAGGCTGTCATTTATCAAAATGTGGGTTCAAGAGCGACCACTTCATGCCAAAAATAAGGTCAAGTCCATATACAGCACACCTTATCTAAGATCCAGGACCAATACTGGGCATTGGCCCTTAAAAGTCGTCAATACAGTCTGTAACATGAACTATTTTTCATTTTTTTCAACCATGTTCCACACATAAATCCAGATAAAAGGTCAACCAATGAGAGTGAAACTGGATCCATAGAGAACGAAAACAGACAGCTTGAGTTCAAAAAGATCTAAAAGTTACTTCACTTCTCCAAAAAAAAAAAGGATCTAAAAGTTACTTCTGAAAACAAGAAACGCTCTCAATATCCAATCAGGACGTTTTCACTTCAAAAACCAAAAACAGAGAATTTAACATGAGTTTCTCCCCCTTTTGTGCTCAAATCCATCTTCAGGAATTGTGAAAATGAACTCAACATTGCTGAAAACTGCCTTGGTGGATTGTTTCCGTGGATGGTAGGCAATGCCATACAACATAAAGCTGTGTTATCTGTGATTGGTATTTATTTTCATCTTTTGATTTTTGACACTACAGCATAAGATCACCCTTGGTAAAATCCACCAATAAAGTAAAAATCCCTCCACTGACAAGCCCACCAACCATCAAGTTAAAACATCAAGAAACATGTCCATGCCAAGGATTTTACCAATAAAGAAGGCCAAGGTTTGAGACTCTAGTATGATAACTTGACTTAATCTCTAAAACTAAGACCCACAAGAGTCATCGTTCATCCGTCCAATAATGATCTTAAGTATCACCTTAACCACAACCCTTTCAGAACACAAAGGGTACAAAAATCCAAGCCCTTGAAAGGTCAAGAGCTCAACTCGAGAACAGTTTTCTGAAAAGAGATAACAAGGTTTGCCTTGATGCAAGGCTTAAGAAAATGCCCTGAAGCTCAACCTTGATTCAAGCCTCAAGGTGTAAGGAACATTTTTTTTAATAAGTAGGAACATATTCATGCATTAAGATTTCTTTCTCGACGGGCTTCGCTCACAACACCTTGGAAGGCCATTTCCGGTACCCTCCCTAATTTCCTTAGGTATGTAGTAATTCTGTTCTTTTTTGGGAAGATATTTGGGTGCTCTCAACTTCTAAAAGATTGCTTCCCCTCCCTATTCTCTATCTCCCTCTTTAAAAAGGAGCATATTTCAAGATTTCTTTCTCCCCCAGTTCTCCCCTTGTCTTTGAATTGGAATTTTGGGTTTCGTAGAGGATTAAGGGATGATGAATCTGCTTGTGTCTCTAAGCTCTTGCTTCTTTTGGACTTTGTTTGTTTGGACCTCTCTAAACCTGATAGAAGAATTTGAACTTTAATTCCTAATGGTTCCTTTACTTGTGATTCTTATCTCAAGTTCCTCTGTTCCGCCCCTCTCTCTTTGGAGTTCCCTATCAAAGAAATCTGACCAAGGCCAATTCCCCCTAAAGTAGTTGTTTTCTGTTGGGAAGCCTTTTATGGTAAGATCAATACTATGGATAACCTACAAAAGAAGAGACATTTTCTTTGTATATCCCCAAACTGGTGTATTTTGTGTAAAGTGCATAATGAGAACTGCCACCACTTGCTGTTTTCTTGTGTTTTTGCTGCTAATATTTGGAATTGGGTCTTTGTGTTGTTTGGGTGCAGGTGGATCTTGCCCTCTGAAGTAAACTTGTTTTTTGATCCGTCTACTTTTGGGCATCCAACTAAGAGAGGGAAACTAATGTGGAAGTGCAGTAGAGCAGCCATTTTGTGAACTATTTGGGAGGAGAGGAATGTTAGAATACTCCAAGAAAAGGAAAGAAGCATCGATGAAGTAAAAAAGTGTATTTTGACAAGAACAATTCATTGGTTGAAAACTTCAAATCTATTTAGAGGTTATTCCTTTGATGATCTCTAGAAAAGTTGGACAGAGGTGGCCTCCACAGCCCCCAAAAAGAATAGACTACAGATAGAGTGGAGACCTCCTACAGAGGGTGTGGTAAAGCTGAACTTAGATGGCAGCAGTCTAGGCAATCTAGGGCCTTCAGGTATAGGAGGGATCCTAAGAGATAAGGATAGCAATATCCTATCCCTATTTTCAGGACAGTGGGAGTTGGCGATTCTACAAGGGCTGAGATACGGGCTGCGGTGCAAGGAATATAGGTTGCAAGCCAACTAAGAGTGGAAAATCTGATAGTTGAGGGAGATTCTATGGTGGTAGTGGGTTGGCTGTCGAGTTAAGAAGCAGTCCTATGGGGCTATAGGGATCTTCTTAAGAAAGTTAATTGGCTTACAAGGAATATGTCAGTCACCTAACGGTGGGCCAACAAATCAGCAAATGCCATGGCTGATTCATTGGCAAAAGAAGGGGTCTCAAGGGTTGAATTATTTTGTGGTACTCTATGATTGTATTCTGTTTAAGAGTTTGTTTATGCTCTCACCTCTAAGGGGAGGTAACATCTCGTGCCTCCTCTTAGGGTGAATGTACACTTCCTTTCTTATTATTAATTAAATTATTATTCATTTATCAAAAAAAATACCATATATCTTTCTTCTTAGTATTAAAAATCTATATATCAACTTATCAAGAACAAGTCTATCATATATTAATTGTAGTAGGATTCTCATCAAATTATCAAGTTAAAGGCTGATTCCAAGTTTTTTGTGTATATTAGTATGCAATCCATTTAAACATTTATGATTTATAATACTAATTTAAGGTTTTGTTTTACATTAGGAGCCCTGTTATAGTCTTGAAGGATTTGTAAAAATGCAGTTTTTTGAGCTCATTATACTTTATACATCTTGTTTATATGATCATTAATTCATCAATGCATTCTTCTTATAAAAACTATTTCTTTTTTGTATCTCATCTTAGCTCATGTGCCTAAAAGACAATAATCTCCTGTGGCTTAAATCTCATGCCTGTACTTTTTAAAACATTAGTCTCCCGAAACATTGCCAACACCCATCATCTCATCTCCAGAGTTTCTCTGACAAAAATCACTCTGCAATAATTTTGAGGCTTAAGGATGTATTGAACAAATAACTTTGAAGTAATGCTTTTCCCCATGTCAAAGTGGAAAACATCCTGACCTCAAACTGAAAGAAATCCTTGTTTAGATTAATAATATCTTCTTCAATTTTACTAATAAAAAAAGATTGCTTCCATTTTTGTTACAATTATTCCATAGTAAACTGATAGTATGTTACCTAGTTGCTTCAACCCTCAACTCTTAAGTGTGAACCCCTTACCTATGACTATCTACATTGAATGTGAACCATTGAGAAATTTAACTAAATTAATCCAGCCCTTACCCCCGACTTCTGGCATTAAGATCCGTTTTCATGTCCTAGACTCCTAAGGCTTCATGTCAATGGCCTTTAAAGGGAAGTTTCTCTTTGGCATTGGTTTGTAGATGGTGACACACCTAAGTTGTTTTGAACTACTTTCTAGGAGTCCTAGATATCAACTCTTTTTCTATATTTTGCTTGTAATGCATTTGAGCATTAACAAAACTGAACTTGACCACTGAATCAACATTTTTGTGGTATTTGGTTTCCAGTTATAGAGGGTTCTTTGTAGGTGAATGAAAAACTTAACACCCTACAAAGATCAATTAGGGTGAATTCCAACCCAAGATTGCAAGGATATCATATCCTTTCTACCCAGAGAAAATGTGAGACATTAGCATACTTCCAATTGTAACCCAAGCAAATGATCTTTAGCAGAGTTTAACCAGAAGCATCTGTCATACCTTGCATATCGAACGTGCTACTCATAAGAAAACTGTTTAATGGTAGGTGAGGCATGATCAAGACCTCTTTTTTTTTTTTCATTTTTACTGGTAGAGACATGATGAAGAATTTTTTTTCTACACAGTGAGTCAGTGAATGTTCTGAAAATCATAAACAAAAAGAAGGTTGAAATAAATCAAAATGTAATTATAAATAATTCATAAGATCAGTTCTATTCTTTTCAAATCATCCGTTGTGAATCATAATTTTGCTCCATTTTAATCCATATCTACCATATATGCGCATAAAGCAAACAGTTTACCACTTCACTGGAAAGTAATATGATATGAATAGGTTTGGCTTAAAAGACAAATGATCGGTGAAGGTGAAAAATGATGAACTGTAGTACACAGGCAACTATACCTTACTAAGCTCTATATTTCTTTGCTTCTCCTCGAACGAAGCACATCAATGGTCACAAAATTAAAGTTGCCACCAATTTGAGAATTCAAACATCGCCCACATAACAGCAAGCATTGAAGGATAGAAGCAGTTTAAACTTCAATTCAGTAAAAAAATTATGTATAAAACTCTCAAAAACATTATCATGTTCATTATCTTTATCACCCACTACAAATAAAACAAAATAAAAGGTTCCCAAGTGATCGATTCCAAAAGTTAAGACCTTATTGAACTACATGAGCTTCATTTATCAACACGAATTCTTCCCTTCCCAGACCAAGATCGACCCAACAGCTTAGGACCCATTAAAAGAACCATACTAACAAGAGAAGGGTAGAGCCAATTAGCCATACCCAAAACACGAATTACTCGGATTCTTCTGCGGAGAGCGCGATCTTCTGTTGCTCGAGGCGTTCGAGGGCTTTCTTGTGCGCCCAAGTCTCGATGGTGAAATCGGGCTTAGCATTGAGACCGACGCCGAGGATGACGACGGTGAGGAAGCCGGTGATGTAGTAAGGTAGCTCCCAGTCCTCCCATTTTCTAGACTGACCGGGTGGTGGCGGGGTTTGGTTGAAGAGGTAACCGTTTGGTCGTTCTTGGTGCCCGGGGCTTGTCCACCGGCTCGGCCCTTCTCCTCCGCCTCTTGTACGGAGCGACGGTTTGAGACGGCTTCTTAGCATACCTGAAGCAGCCATGAAGCCCCTAGACGAAGACATGTTCCACTTGCACCCAGACCACACGAACAAACGAGAGATCGAAAAGGGGGAGAAAGCTGCTTTCGCTGTGTTCAGTTAGGAGATGAAAGTTGTTTTGGCCATTGCAGGGTGTTTTTTCCAAATTCCATATTTACCCCAGATGGTGTTTGGTAACAGGCTGATAGCCGCAAATATTCAGATTTAGGGGTCTTTTGATTTCAGCTGAAATGGCTGAACTAAAAAGCTTATTGCTTTTTCTTTTGGTGAATAGGTTTTTAAGGAAGTCGTGGGTTCCTTTTTTTAATGGCTTAAGCTGAAGTGAAGTGGACAATTTTACTAAACTAGCCCTATAGTTTCATGCATTTATTGAAACCTACCCTATATTTATGTTTTACTAAAATTGTCCCAGTACTTTACAACTAATTTACTTAATTGACCTTTTATCAATAATCTTCTAACTTGTATATTATTGTCTAAAAATGGTAATTTGACTAACTATACTCCGTGGAAAATGTTCAAGAGCATGGGCCTATGGTATTTTGTTTCAAAAGTACTCTTAGCATTTGATATCAAGTTTTTAAAATCAACCAATGTTTGATTTTCAGATCTACCGCAAAGTGTTTGGTTTCAGGAAACTGAAGAGGAAAATAGAACAGTGGATCAACAATAATTATTGCCCATGTTTTAACTAGGGGCAAGAATAACATATCCATTTATATATTTTAAGTATATTGGTTGCAAACTATTGGAGCCTTTTAGTAAAACATAAACTATGGGTAGGTTTTAGTAAATCCATTAAACAATGGGGCTATTTTAGTAAATGACCCAATATTTTATTATTTAATTATTTTATTCATTAAAAGACAAAAACAATAAGGTTTTGTTTGGTTCGTGAGAACAAGGGCCTAGAATCATAATTGGAATGGTCTTCCAACTATTTGGTTAGGCAAGACAGGAATTCCATTCCCATTCTTTGTGGAATGGCATTCCCCATTTGAGGGAATGACCATTCCCTACCCCTTCCTTGGGAATGAGAATCAGTTCCAGGTGGTTCCAATTCCAATTCCAATTTTGATTCCCATTTGAACCAAATAGGTGGGAGGAATAGTCCATTTTGATTTCAATTTCAATTTCTTTTCCAATTCCAACTATGAAACAAACTGACCCTGAGTCATTCATTTCAATAAACTTTAGAATATGAATGAGCATCATAATTTGCTGATTGGGCCCAACCTAAGAGAGGGCCTGCACCAAAATCATCATGACCAGATGAATTTTAACCATGTGATTGAAAGTACCAATTGCTTATTTGGTAAGGTCTTTGGCTAATTGTAGTGAAGACTTTGGAGTTCTATTACAAGGTAGGGCTTAATTCCAAATTCTTGATCCCAAGCCAATTCCAAGGTCTAATGGTTTACCCTATCCAAACCAACTCGAACAACCAACCTTGGTTGGTCTTGGTGGAACCAACCTTGGAACTAGACTTGCCTTGTAATAAATCCCAAAACACTTTAAGGGTGTGAAGACATGGACCCAATAACTCATGATTACAAAGACTATGGTCTCACTTGACTATTGAGTCACTTAAAGTGATTTGATCATTTTTTCTTCAATTTTATATTTGAACTGGTGAATGACCCCATACCAAGTACGGGGAATCAGTAATGTTAAATTTACATTATGGAATCAATAATGTTAAATTTATATTTATTAATATTTTAAATAATTATTAAAAATTCAAGAAAGATTTATTTTAACAAATAGCTTTTCAATAATTACTAGAATATGAACAATTTTCTTTTGTTATGATACATAGAGGGTTAATGATTAACTGAGACAGATAGAATGTAGACAGAAGTGGTTGTGGATAACCACTTTTGCATTTTCTGCATTTTTTAGGAATGGATTATGGTGGTAGTGGGTTGTGAGTTTTAGCAGCAACTTTCCAGAAAATGCCACGTGTCTAATTTTCTAGAAAAACGAGAAGGCCATGTGTCTGAATGGTGGTAGTGGGTTTTAACTTCTCAAAAAAAAAATGCCATGTGTCTAAATTTGAAAAAGCCACGTATTTGAATGGTGGGGGCTGTTCCATTGCTTTTTTTGTTTTGGGGGGGGGGGGGGGGGGGGAGAACAGGTTCCACGAGTATACGAGTATACCTTAGAACTGAACCGACCTTGGAACTACCAAGGCTATAATTGATATTGACAAGGTAGGTTCAAAGTTCCAACTTCATAGGGGTCATTTCAAGGTTCTACCTTTGAATTGAACCAAACCGACCCATGTTAAATCCCACCTATACTAGGGTTTGGGGGGGGGGGGGGGGGTTATGAGCCACTCCCTTTGTGTGCCTCATGAGGAAAAATCATTATTTTCCATGCTTTCAAAGAAACATAGGATATGGGACCTGTTTGGCAAATCTTTTTTGGAAGATCTTTTAGGCTTTTCAAAGACCACTAGACCAAAAAACGATATTTTTTTTTCCTTTTGGCAATGAAAAACAAGAAGTCAGAAAAGACTGACATTGTAGAAAATTCATGGAAGCCCGAAAATGACTGAAAATCAAGAAGCTTCAAATGAAGATCATGTCTTTCTATGCCTAAAATCTTTTGTTTAACAGCTCAATAAACCACGGTAGACTAGGATACTTACAAAATGGTGTTTTTCTTTAAAGACAAGACCCTAAAAGCTTAGTACATGCTTTTTCAGGCTTCAATCTATTGGTATAAAAATGCATAAGCAGGAATGTCTATGCAAGGTTTTAAAAGCAGATTCATTTTGAAAGTTTGTTATTTTATTAATATTTGTAGTATTTTATAGTGTTTTGTATTTATAGTATTGATTTTTATTATTCTAATAACATGTACAAAATTTCAAGTGAAATAAAAAGCTTGAAAGTCTAAAGCTGCCGATGAAGTTTTGACATTTTACTGCTGTTTATTTAAGCCTGCCTTTTCATGAGCAGTGGGTTTTTCTCCTTGATGAATTTTACTGCTAGAAAAAAACACCCAATTGGGTACTTACACTATAATTTAAAACCATGAGTTGATTTAATTTCTTTTAACAAGAACTGGATTGGATTTAGATCCTATCAGGTTTTGGATTTAATACAAGTCCATCACATTATATTTAGAATAAAGAAAAAACTAAAGATATAATATTAACAAAAACAATCACTTTTTAACTAACACATAGAATAAATTTATACTGAATATAATATATATTAACTTTTTTAATTATAAATTCTATTCAATGTATATATCAGACTTCGATCTTAATCAGGTTAGACAGAGTTAAATACACATCCGATATAATTATTAAATACATGTATGTTTCAGTGATTTAAAAGGCATGCCTAGGCGCATAGGCGAGGCGCATTTCAAGGTATGTGCCTCGCCTACGTCCTAGGCGCAGCCCTTTCAAAAGGCGCATACTTGGTGCTCCTAGGCATGCACCTGATGCGCCTTGCACCTCAGCCCAGGCGTTTGCCTTTTGAAAATTTGATGTTTTTTTGCTTTTTCTGAACATAGCGGCTGAGCCGAGGGCTTTGTCCCTAGACCCCTTTGCCTCAAGGGGCGTGGCACAAAGGCAGTTCGTAGAATCAGGAATGTAATATGTTTTACATTACATAAGCTACTTGAAGTAATGCAATTGAGTGAAAAAAGAGAATAGAGGTTTTACATGTTTGAAAATGTTTTATATGTTTGATTTTATTTTTAAATTCTCATTTGAATATGCTTTACATCTTATGTTTATGTATTTTAATTTTAGATAATAGATTTTTTAAAACATTATTTTAAAATTTAAGTTTATATTTTTATTAATATTACGTTTAATATTTTTTAATTTTCTGACTTTTTTTTTTTGCGCCTTGCTTCAAAAAGGCACGCACCTCGCCTTGCGCCTCAGGTGCAAATTGACCCCTACGCCTTTTTTGCGCCTTGCACTGATAAGTTTCAGAAATCCAAATTTGAAATAGTCAGATTAATCCCTGGAATATTTTCCTCGTTGAACTAGTTATATCCCTGGATTTCTTGATAACAGTTAGCGAGGCCTCCAACCTGGTTACCTTCTGTGAATTGATGACAGCTTGTCTTAACCAAGATGTTAGCGTTCCTTTCCTTGCTAGTTGTCTTGTTTAAACACTACATGAGCCTCATGGTTCTCTTCATCTTGAACCAAGGCAAACTTAAAAGGAAAATTCTTGAACTTTTTTACATGTAAAAACACTCACGCAGGAAATATGTCTATGGCTAATGATGATTAGAAGCCCACCAAATCAAGGACTATCCCAGTTAAGGCTTAATTGGGCAGTGTTTGGTAGGAAACATGCAACAACTGGACACACTGAAACCCTATCATCTTTAGAGTGAGAGTCAAGTAAAGTCCATGATTCTTGGCTTCACTTTGAATTGGTAAGGTTCGCATGTGATACCCAATCTGAACTCCCTAAACCATAACATGAGAATCATAGATGTCATGCCTTCATTGATGCAATTCCTTTGAATTAATGGGAGCATTCAAAAGCTCAAAGTTCAAAGGAAATGATGTAATTTAATGTTACGGATAAAAGGGATTCCACCGCCACAGAATTACCAATCCTGTTCTTTACACAATCAGTATTTTAAAATATAGTTACTAATTCATGGACTCAACCAGGCTTCAATTACAAAATAAAACAGACAAGCTGATGATTCTGTCATATTTGCTGTTGGAACTTGTTTTTCATTTCATTTGTTAATTCAACATGGGTACAGGCCATACTGTAGCAGTTGCCATGTTGTAGAATTACCAACCATTTCCTGAGCAATCCTCATACCACAGCAACAAGGTTGGTCAAATTGCACGATTGCTTAGAGTAATCTCAGTTTCAACATGTTAATCTGTTACTTAATGGTCCAAAGATGGACCGATTAAAAGATCCCAAATTTCTTAGGCTCAACCATGCAGGCTATGCAGCCAAAATTATCCATATGGAAGTGTAGCCTCCCTTGGAGCTCAATCAACATTTCCTTGGGATCAAGAACTTTCTCCAGAAAATTTCACCCAATCTTGAATTTTCAATTAAGCGGTCACCAAGAATTTCAATTAAACAGCATTCAAAGGAAATATATACCCAGCAAACTATTTTTCTGTCTTCATATAATTCCGGCATTTTTGGGAAATCCCCATGCAAACTGAAAAGACATATATGCCTTCAGCTTTCAAAAAATTCTGGTATTCTGTACCCCAATATTTATGTATCCTCCCTTTCGACATCACACTACTTCCCATAGTAATCCAGTAACCTTGGGTCCATGCAACAAGGTTTACAATTATATCTGTTTTCAGTCACTCCAAGGCTCCAAGCATAGCCAAACCTTTTACTGTGTATTGTTTTATTACATTTCCATATTCTTCACGAAATATCCTTTTTTTTATGAATCTTCAAGAAATATCCTTTTCACAACCGAATAAGGGAAATATAAACTCTTCAACTTCTAAATACTTCAGCTTTGCATGTATTTCCTTCTGTGACATTACACCTCCGCTCTACACAGTAACCAAGGCATGCAAGTATTTCTGTTTTGGATCACCCCGAAGATAAATGAACAAATATCAAACAGAAAAAAGGGGTACTTTTTTATTCATTTTCCCTATTTGAGAGATGATCCCACTCAATCTCATCATTGCACAGTATCAATACTTTACCTGTGGACTTAAACCAGAATAATATAACATGGACCCATTAGTCTCACCTTCCATAGCCCACTTTCAGATCTAAAAGTAGTAAGATCCCTACCCCATCCCATATCATAGTCACAGCAAGGTTACTATTGATAACAGAATCATCATTCACCAGTAATCACCACAAGAGCAGATTCCTCCTAAAATGTGATGGAAACGATTACTGTCTCTTAGAGATACTTCTCTCCTATAAGCTTTTGATAAGAACTTGGCAAAATTGTGGCAATCTACACAAATACGGAGGTTTTTCACAACCCGAATTGGTAGTCCATGAGGAATACCAATCAACCCAAATGCCAATGCTAGTTTCTCACTGTGGCCAAGGAGTATCTTCTCTTTCTGCTCCTCATCCACATCATGCAACACACAGCTGAGATCAGGAACATACCCAGCCTCCTTAATCTTTGCTGACAATTCTCTTACCTTCTCAAAGATCTCTTCCCTTCTGGGATGGGACCGATCACTAGCATGAAAAGTATGAATTGTTTGACCCAGATTTATCCAGCTCCGGCCTGGTTCCTTTGCCACAGACTTCTCTGTCATCAATTGTCTAATATAAGTTACATCTGCCCATCTCCCTGCAGAAGCATATAAATTTGAAAGAATAACATAGTTTCCAGCATTGTGTGGCTCAATCTCAAAAAGGCGGTGTGCTACATATTCTCCAACAAGAACATTAGCATGAACCCTGCAAGCACCTAAAAGTGAACCCCAAATAGCAGCTGTTGGTTTGAATGGCATTTGCTCAATAAAGGTCAAAGCTTTCTCTACTTCTCCAGCACGTCCAAGCAGATCGACAACACAACCATAGTGCTCAATCTCTGGTTCAATCCCATCTTGATCAGTAATCATTTCATTGAAAATGTTTAGCCCCTCAGTAACCAACCCTCCATGGCTACAACCTGACAAAACGGCCATAAAAGTAACACTATCGGGTTTCACTTGTTTATCTTTTCTCATCAACTCATAAAGCTCAATCACCTCTCTCCCAATCCCATGCTTACCATACCCCACGAGCATAGCATTCCATGAGATCACAGTTCTCTCTGGCATCCCATCAAAGACCTTTCTAGCATAGGAAAGGCTCCCACATTTTGAGTACATATCAATCAGAGAATTCTGAAGAACCACATAGGAGGATAAGTCAGAGCGAAGTACCCGGTTGTGAACTTGCCTGCCCTGGTCCAATGCAGCAAGCCCCGACAGTGCAGTTAAAACACTGGCATAAGTAACATAATTTGATTTCATTCCTTCTCTTTGTAAATGACAGAACAGTTCTAATGCCTCTTCATCGAGACCCAGCTGGGCATAGCCAGCAATGATTGCAGTGCAAGAAACCACATCCCTCTCAGGCAACCTTTCAAAGACACTTCGTGCTTCATGTATTCTATCTGCTTTGGCGTACATGTCAAGAAGCGAACTCCCTACAAATATATGTGATTCAAAATTGCTTTTGATTATAAGAGAATGAACTTGCCTGCCACGGTCAAACCCACAGGCACCCGAACAACAAGTAAGGATTGTTGCAAAAGTGAATTCATTTGGCGGTGTACCTGCCATAATTTTGTTTTGCACATGAAAATATGAGAATACCGCTAAAAGAGTCTTCAGTCCAATAGTTATCTGCATTGCACAAAATTCAAAACGAGACCAACTTTACATAACCAGATACATGAAAACCCAAGAATACCTGATCTTAACATCTGCACAAAAAGACCCAAAGCTTCAAGTGTATGTCCCCTCTGAGAATAGGCTGAAATCATGGCGGTCCAAGAAACAACATTCCGCTCATGCATTTCATCAAGCACATGCCGTGCATCGCCAAGGCAGTCGCACTTCGTGTACAAAACTATGAGCCTCGTTCTGAGATACACGGGCGGAAGATAACGAGTTTTAATCATGTGAGCGTGTACCCTCTGCCCCTCACGAAGTGCCCGTCGATTTACACACTCATTCAGTAGAGAATCATAGCCCTCGAACCTCACTCCTTCACCTTGAATGGCCATTTCCAGCAGGGCTTCGTTCAGTTGACCATTGATGCACATGGTTTTCAAAATCGAATTTGGCGGGAACTGAGAAGCTGGTTCACTGGTGGGTGAGGTGGGGAGAGAAGAAAAGCGGTTAGTTTTCAAACGGACCGGCCGGAGGGAAAAGACGGTGACTTTCCGGATCATTTTTTCCCGTTTCCCGACATATTTTACGAAGGGGCGCTATCGTTAAAATGATATTCAACATTCTAACAGTACGTGCGTATGGTCTACGTGCTCTCGTAACCCATACGTACGTGAGGCTAGTATTTCCCTACTTTTAAATACTCGTGCAAATAAAGCGGGAAATGGTTGAACAGAACCAATCAACTCAAGGTTCTTTCTCTAATTGAATTCACCCGTTCGAGAGAGGGAGAGAGTCGAATCATATCATATGATACAGCCACTACTCAGGTAGATTTATTTCATCTTCAGAATTCTGATGACAATGTACTAATTTCTGTTAACTGATTCCCTTGGGTTTTCCTTGTTTCGTTTTGTTTGAATTGCACTTCTGCGTTTCTTCCTCGTAGGATTTATTTTTCTATTTCATTGATAAAAAAAAATATTTTTCTATTTTTTTTGGGGTTTTCCGATTGCAAAAGAGGTGACTCTATTTCTTTGGTTCTAATGTTGTAGTTTCGGTTCGTATTGAGATGATTGCAAATTTTGATCGAAATTTATATAATTGGCATAGAATCCTGTCACATCGATTGCATGTTTTCTTTCCCTATGTTTATGTCGATTGTGGAAATCAAACGCATCCACATGTGCCATCTTGGTTTCCAGGTCATTTGGGGTTTCGTATCCTGAGGTCAAGTAAATGACTATTATTCCTAAGAATCAAAAGAAATTTTACAGACAGAGCATGGTCATTCAAGACTGCATGTGTAGCTTGTCGAATACAAAGTTAATCTAGAAATTTTATAAGGGCATGAGCTGGTATTTCAAATGGTTGGCAAGCCTGTTGGATCCAGCTGCTGCTGCTGATGATGATGATGCATTTCTGCAATTCCTCAATTGTTGTTTTATCTTGTCTTTGGCCAAATTCAATAAGCCAAGGACAAGATTTCTTGGATGGAATATATTTTTTGTAGCCTGCTTTTCCCAAAATTCCAAAATTCCAATTGAGATGTAAAAGCTTGCGGGAAGACTTGTTTATGGCAGGAAAGTTGCAGTGGACGAATGCAGACTGTCCGTTATTACCAAATAAAAAGAACTTTCCGAAAATAATCAGGCCCTTTGAACAAAGCCAGCAGTTCATTGCTTCCCTTGAATGGAAATTAATTGATAACAAAAGGCTAGTGAAGGAGGAAGTTAATGGCAAGAAAGTTGAAGTGAATGAATGCAGACTGTCTATTAAAGGGTAATTGCTTGTTGCCAAATTAGAGAGCCTAGTGAAGGAGGAAATTAATGAGCTGCAGGAGGATATCAGAAAAAGGCTGAAGAAACAGAAAGAGGATAATTGCAAGAAAAAGCATCTGTTAATGAACATGAAGGAAGCAAAAGAACTAGAGGATAAGAATAAGATACTGAAAGAGCATGAAGGAAATATAAAAGAGCTTCTGGACAAACAAAAGTTCTAGAGGATGACATTGATGACCTCCTACACATGCTCAGACAGAAGTACGAAGAAATGATCAAGGGAACAACATTGCAAGGAAAGCTATTTTAAAAAGTTGAGCCATAATCTAAATAAATAGGCCTATCAGAAAAGTCTAATCAATTAGCCAATCTTAAGACCACTAATAAATCTAGAGAAGAATGTTAATGAACTAGAAGAAAAAGCTACTTGAACAAAAGACTGCAGAAGTGGTAGGGGGAAGAAATTGCAAAAGAAGTTACTCCAGCAGATTGAATTAAAAAAATCCTGGGGCAAATATTGATCAACTCCAGAACAAGCTCAAAGAGAAGACAAAAAATAGTTGAGCTAAAGGAGGTTCCAAATACATTATTGGAAGAAGATTTTTCAACATGCCAATGATGCATTGAAAGAGGAAAAAATTAAACATCTGTTGACTTCTGATAAGATTTTGGAGTTTCAAGACAACTTCCTTTGATGAAAGTCTAGTCTAACCATGGAAACTATGCTCTCCAACAACAGTGTAGAGGAGAAAACAGATTCATCAAAACTTCTTGCTTCCTCTCACTTAGGGTGGTGAAAATGAATCCTTGATTCATAAAGAAGCTTCCAGAAAATGCACTGCAGTACTTCACATGGAAGTTCTTATATGAGTGGTTTTTTGCCATAAAAGTTAATTCCATTTAAGAATTGGTAGTTTTTAAAACTGAACATCTTTTCCAATATTATTAATAAAATTTCTTGACTGTTGTTCAAACAAAATTTTCTTCCTCAGAAATAGGACAATTGTATATTTTTCAATAAATTGTGGTTAAGTTGAAATTTATCTTTACTATTATATAGTACTATTGCAGAGACAGTAGAAAGAAAAAAAAATTGAAACTTGTATTATCCTGTTCCATAGGTCCTGCAGAGAAGTATATAGAAACCTCTGGGTTTTTCCAAGGTCAGAAAGAAGAAAGATACTAGTTTTCAAGAAAAGCTAGTTGATAATGGGACATTTAAATAAAACAATGATTGAACTACTACCACTCTTGACTCTTCTACTTCTATGCCCTCTAAGCTACTAGCTGGCACAAATGACCGATTTCTTATTGGATAAATACCCAATTCGCACACATATAGCCTGAACCCTGATGGCTCAGATTATGAAACACAAGATATTACTGTGGAGACAGTCCCAGATTCAAATGATTGGTTTCTTAATGACTCAGATGATGAAATGCAAGATGTAACTATGGCTCATGCTCCAAAAAGCAACACATATCAATTTCAAGGCTTGAAGCAAATTGAATGCAAGTAATGCAAGAAGTTCTATGATATTCATTCGGACTATGGAGGTAGAGAAAATGAAATCAATAAACATGATTTTCACTACGACATCATGATGATGTTTCAAGGCATCAGTACAGGTAACTTCCTCCTGACTCCTGAAGGATTTTGGAATACCAGATTCAGCTTTGACATGTGAATTTCTTTTAAAAGTACTCATTTAGTTGATTGATCTTTGTTTTCTTAATTTATTACTATAGTTGGTCAATGTTTGGAACCTCAACAAACATTTTTAGAAGCTTACAGCTTGACTCAGCATTAGAAATACATGATTCAAGTAAAAGCACCACCTCAAGTTCCATTCAACAAAAAAGAGGCACGGTTGAACCAAGTTTAATATTCAATTATACCTTAAGCTTCCCATACTTAAATTTCTTGGTTGAACACGACCAAATATCTAGTTGACCTTAACTTGAAAAGTATATCTGGTGCTTATGACTAAATGGTATAACCTTGAACCAAAAGTTGACTGTTCAAGCACTAGATGCTTAGCGATAAAGCTGCTTTCTGATGTACATCAATGTCTTTCTTTGGTGATAGCATAGGCCTGGAATCAATACTGCCTTTCAACACAAAGGATTTCTTGTTAAAATGCGGATAAGAGGTTGACCTGGTTAGTGAGTTTTCTGTTGGCATTGCGTAGTGTTATAAAAGCAGGAAGCAAACTAAAGGATAAAGGTTTCCTTAAGCCTGAAATGAGAGATTAGGCGAACTCCTGAAAAAAGTGATGTACACTCCTGAAATAACTCATGTTTTTGCTTCCTACTTTCTTGTACTCGGTTTCATTTATATACACTGGGCCTTTAATACTCATTGCTCTCCGAACACTGATATTTGTTTGTCAGCATTATGGGTGAGTCGGCAAGGTTTGTAGAGCATCTTGCTCTCGAACTTTTGATTATGCCAGAGAAACCTTAAGAACCAAACAACATCCCCTTATTACCTTGAAAACAATGTTTTAAAACATGGAAGCGTGACGCGAGATATTCCACTACCTGGAGGTGTGAGGTGTAGTTCAAAACGGAAGAGGTGTAAGCCTCCTGAACACAGGGAGGTGTAAGCCTCCTTAAGAGGAGGGGAATGAGGAGAAAGGAGGAAGGAGAGGTAGGAGGATCCCATTTTTCTTTATTTTTAATAAAAAACTTTTATATTAAGAAGAACAAAGATGCATAGCATGCTCCGCCCCCAACCCACTTTCTTTCCCCTTATCTTTCCTTCCCTTCCCTTTTCTTCCCTTTTCTTTCTTTTTCTCTTTTTTTTCTTCTCTTTCTTTTTCTTTCCCTTCCCTTTCCTTTCCTTTCCTTTCCTTTTTTTTTTCTTTCTTTCCTTATTTTTCTTTTTTCTGTCTTTTTATATGAGGTGTTCACGAGGCACATGAGGCGTACAACTCCTCTGGCATGCACCTCTTGGCATTTAGGGGGGTGCCTCGCCTGGAGGCACACCTTCAGGTGTACGCCTCCCATGCCTTAAACACTACTAGAAAGTTGATTGAAATTCTTGGTAGTTACAATCTTTGTCACAAATTTTTTATGAATCTTGAAGAATCTAAGCTCACATGCTTATGACCAAGTAGTGGCTAAGAGACAGAGTTCATGTGTACTTGGGAATTGTTTTGTCTATTGTCATGAAAGTGGAATTATAGCTACATCCACCAATGGCTCAATATGGAGATGTATAAGAGAACCCAAGTGCTTTGATAGGACTTGGTGAACTGGCATAGGACAGGAGAAAGGAAGTAAAGGTCAGTTTATTTAAAGATGTGTCAGGCTTACCACTTGAGGCTCAGCATGAGCAAAGCTTAAGGAAAAGCCCAAATGCTCAATCTTGAACCTCATTAATAAAATCATAAGGATCATTATCCATATTTTGAGATGATTTGTGTAAAGAAAAAGTGTTTCATAATTTAACTAAAGCACGTTTATCATTATGTGGCCATTAAAGAACATTTCTTAGTTTTCTGTATTATGTATACTAGTTGAGTTGCATAGGGAAAGATGAGGGCAAAATAAATAGACTAAAGTTTTTGGATGGCCATTTGGACAGGAGGCCAAGGAAAGTGTCAGCACTACAGTAAAGTTGTGATTTGTTTTAGGAATGGCAACGGGGCGGGGATTGTTAAGGGTGGCCCGCGAATAGGATCTCGTCACAGGTCGGTTAACAGGGAAAACCTCTTGTTTTCCCTTGTTTCTCCCTTTCCTCGAGGAACCTATCTTTAGCGCCTTAATGGTGATTTGTTAAAGAGATCACCAACTCTCCTCTGCTCTTTCTTGACTGAAAATTTCGATAATTTCATTGAATACCATCTGCTTCCTTAAATAGGAGATTACAAGAAGATAAGAGTCCTTCTTTAGGAAGACTTCCTAACAACATCTATCTTTAAATAATGCCACTGCCTAATTAATAGGAACACTGAATTTAGCTAAGAGATAAGATAGAAACACTGAATCTAGCTAAGAGATAAGATAGGAACAGATAAGATAAGAACACTGAATCTAGATAACAGATAAGATAGGAACACTGAATCTAGCTAAGAGATAAGATAGGAACACTGAATCTAGCTAACATATAAGATAGGAATAGAGATAAGATAGGGACACTGAATCTAGCTAACAGATAGGATAGGAACACCGAGTTTTATGCCCATTACTGCTGCTGTCTGCGGCTGTATTTCTTACTACTGCTACTATCTGCGACTGTATTTCTTTCCAACAAAAGCATCCACAATATTACTCCCCTCCTGGACTAAGAGCTTGTCCTCAAGCTCGAATTCAGGATAGGTGTCTTGAAACACAGTCAAAGGAATCTAGGTAGCTTCGGCCAATGGTAACCTGGCCCGTTCCACCAGAACCTCAACACCTCGATTAATTCTGGAGCGAATAATAGACTGAGGTTGGGGAATGATTTTGCCCTCTTGGATCGGGTTCCAATGAAGAGGGTTCATCCTCATCTTCCTCTTGTTCCACCAGGAGGCAAAAAAGTCTCTTGCACTTGTGCCCTGCTGAGTAAAGTTCATAACAATTAAAACACTGTCCCCTCGCCCTGCGTTCCGCCATCTCAGCCCTGGACAAGCGCTTAATAGGGGGTGCAACAACGCTGCTTCCCACGTTGGGTGCCGATCTGGAATTGTTGCTTGTCTGTGGTTTTTGTTCTTGGCTGGATGCTGAAGATGGAGCCATTCCGAGTGGTTTCGGGGCTGCCCATGTTGTTTGAGGCTTCCCTATACTTCCGCGGTTGAGTTGCAATTTGCGTTCAAAAGCGCGAGCCAAATTCATAGCAGTAACCAGATTGGGGGGATTTTGCATCTCCACATCCACCCTCAAAGTTTCCGCTAACCCCACGGTGAACATGTCAACCTGTTGGTCTGGTCGTACCGAAGATGCTCTTGCAAGGAGGGTCTGAAACTGATGCTGATACTCAGCCACAATTCCAGTCTGTTTGAGGTTGATTAGTTCGCCTAATGGATTGCTTGTTAATGGGGGCCCAAATCTAAGAAGGCAGTAGGATTTGAATTGGGTCCAACTGAGCCCAGGTTTCTCTTGCTCCAATTTATAAAACCAGAGCTGTGCCTCCTTTGTCATGTGGATGCGGCTAAGCCTACCTTGTCCCTGTCCTCTATCTGTTGGTTGCGGAAGAATTGCTCACATCTGTACAGCCATCCCAAAGGATCTCCAGCTCCATTATAGGAAGGAAATTCCAGCCTGCTGTATTTGGGAACGATCGCGTTTCCCTGGGCAACGACCTGCTGCTCGCCGGACGATTCTGCCACATCTGGTCGGCAGCCGTCTATGGTTGCAGCCCCTTCTGAACACTTTTCCTTGCTCGAAAAATATAACTCCATCAAGTGCCTCAATTCTCGAACGTCGTCCTTGATCTCGCGCACCTCCTTGCTGTTTTCCATGAGTTTGTGCTCCAGATCATGAACCCTAATCTTCAATTGCTCAAAGTCACCCATGACGCCTTGCTCTGATACCAAATTGTTAAGGGCCCGCGAATAGGATCTCGTCACAGGTTGGTTAACGGGGAAAACCTCTTGTTTTCCCTTGTTTCTCCCTTTCCTCGAGGAACCTATCTTTAGCGCCTTAATGGTGATTTGTTAAAAAGATCACCAACTCTCCTTTGCTCTTTCTTGACTGAAAATTTCGATAATTTCATTGAATACCATCTGCTCCCTTAAATAGGAGATTACAAGAAGATAAGAGTCCTTCTTTAGGAAGACTTCCTAACAACATCTATCTTTAAATAATGCTACTGCCTAATTAATAGGAACTCTGAATTTAGCTAAGAGATAAGATAAAAACACTGAATCTAGTTAACAGATAAGATAGGAATACTGAATCTAGATAAGAGATAAGATAGGAACACTGAATCTAGCTAACATATAAGATAGGAACAGAGATAAGATAGGGACACTGAATCTAGCTAACAGATAGGATAGGAACACTGAGTTTTACGCCCATTACTGCTGTTGTCTGCAGCTGTATTTCTTACTACTGCTGCTCTCTGTGGCTGTATTTCTTTCCAACAAAAGCATCCACAATAGGGATCATATTCCCCGTCCTCGACCCCGATTCTGAAATTAACCCCCATCTCCATACCCGATCCCCATCGGAGATAAAACTTGTCCTCCATCCCCGATCTCCGATGGGATGGGTTCCCCATGGGGACCCGAATCCCTGAATTTTTTTTAGATAACAGTATTTTTTTTTGAAAAATAAATTTACTTGAAATAAATAAAAAATTAATTATAAATAATGTTTTAAATATGTTTTGATATATATATATAATCATAGTTGTCAAGGCGACTAGGCGACCATCTGACCTAAACTATTTTATAAGTTTAGGAACTAGGAAGGGAGTAGGTTCGGCTGTTAAAAATGATAAGTGCAGGAAGCTAGGAACTAGGAAGGGAGGAGGAGGAGGAGGGAGGAGAATAGGGGCGGAGCCCCTGTTTTTTCGAAGAAAAATAGAATTGAAGCTGGGCTAGAAGAGAAGCCCCTATTTTTTCTAAGAAAAAAAGAACTGAAGCTGGGCTGGAAGAGAAGAAGCCCCTGTTTTTTTGAAAAAAAAAGAGCATTGAAGCGGGATTTAGGCACCCACCTTGTGTTTAGGTGCCCGCCTAGTTGCCTAGGCGCCCGCCTAAGTCTCTAGGCGGTCGCCTAGTATACAAAACTATAGGCGTTTTGGTGAGGCGACACTGTAAAACCGCCTAGTCACCTAGGCGCCTGACTAGGCGTTGCCTTGACAACTATGTATTTAATAAAAATAACATTTAATATGTATATTTAATTGGGGTTGGGGCTGGGCGGGGACCTCAATCCCCATCCCTGACCCTGACCTAATCGGGGATTCCTATTAATCCACGTTCTCATCCCTGCCCCGCCAAAGCAATCCCCATCCCCGACTCCATTGGGTTGGGGAAGTCGGGTCCTTGTCGGGGATGGGGAAAATTGCCATCCCTAATCTGTTTCCATATTAAGTTTGGGAGTACTTAAAAATAAGTGATTATTCGAATAAGCACTTATTTTTAGCTAGGACCACACCAATAAGCACTTATTTGCATTTGGGAAATAAGCCCGAATAAGTGCTTATTCAATAAGTGCTTATTTCCTTTCTGGCATGTCTTGGCCCGACATGCCATTTTGAAAATACCTGTACTGCCCCTGTTTGAAATAAGTGCTTTTTCACCAAATGCTCATGAGTGCATATAGAATAAGCACTTATTTTTCAAATAAGCACTCCCAAACTCTGCCTTGGGGCTCTTAGCAATTGTTAACAGTTTTTGAGTTGTCTTGAAGGATTTGTACAATGCATGTACTTGTTTCAGATACTAATATTTATAATACTTGCTTTCATGACATAAAGTTTCACACTTTGAGTTTTATGCCTCACATATCAGAACATCCTAGCACCTCTGCCTTATAAAACATTGGTAGAGACTACTAATGGTCTGTAAAGTGAGAGGCTTGGTAGGAAGATCACTTGTTTTGCATTTCTTGTGAAGTTTCGTAACTAAGGATCAAGATGGAGGAGGAACAAGTAGGAGTAAGAGAGATTGTAGAACTCTATCTCTAGAGTTATTAGTGGAGAGGGGTTTCTCTTAATTGTAATTTAGTTACAAAAATAACTAGAATCCTTTAATTCCATTTCCCACACTCTCTTGTTATAAAAGAGCTGAGATGTAATCATATGGTAGGGAAACATTGAATGGCTTGCAAACCACCTTCTCTATTTCTTTTTACACTGTTGATCTTGCAGTTATGTATTACCTACAGCTCCAGCTCGTGGGATTTCTTCAAACCTACAAGACCATTACCTGTCTATTGTTTTGCAGAATAAAGGCAAATAGGGTAGGTCTGTTTTTCCTTTCGTCAAATTAAGGGGAGTTGCAAAGTATAGTTTTGATGTCATTGGAAAAGGATGTCTACAGGTATGATGGAAATTTATCTCATGTTACCCCAGGGAATGGAAAAGGCAAGACTTTATACAAGAGTTCCTTAAAGCTTTCAAAGTTATCATAGCACAAATAGTAAAATACAAGATTATAATTGGTTATACTTAGATTGAAACTCAGCTGCTTGATTCCCTGCTATGTAAAACATATGGGTATACTTGATCCGTGGTAATCAAGATATTGATAGACATTCTGGTAGATTAGTGGGGATGTACTTATTTAGAAGGCTAGAATATATTATTTCTTTTATTGGAAAATTTTGCTAGTGTAGGCAGGCTGGCTGATTAGACCACTCCTTATTCTTTCATAAACGTTGCACTCCTTGGGTCATGGTTTTATCAATTAACCAGCCAGTTAGACTATCCAAACCATCAGAACAGTCAAATAACTGGAACCAGGAAGGTCACCAGGTCACCATGTCATCAGCTCAACCATCTGGTTCAGTCTGAGTCTGATAATGGCTATGGTCAAATACATTAAAACAGTAATGCCGTAGGGACATAATTAAGACTAATGAAACAGGGGGCATTGCTTGGTAGAATGATAAAATCTAGGGCTGACAAGGAACACGGACCTTGAGTCTATGAGCAACCACTTCATGCAAAACATGTCTGAGGTTTGACTCGTATCTGGTACTCCACCTCACCCAAGACCCTGATAGCTAGGACAAGCATTAGGTAATTATTCTTTTATTTTTACTTCACAGCCATCATCATCATCATCACCATAAGTAGCAGCAACTAAGCCTTGTCCATGAGGTTTGGCTACATGAGTCCTGTTCCACCATTCTTAGGATCTATGTTTGTAAGAGTTTGGAAAAAGTTTTCGCGTCCGCTGCCAATCTGATACTGTCCATTATTTTTACTTAAAGAAAAACTTAAATAAAATATTGCCCTTGGCATGTGGAGCAAAAAACATTAACTTGATAGGGGTATTTGTGTGTTTGAAATTGTAAGAGAAAAGGTAATAATGTCTGCTATAAAAGATTATACAACGAAGTAATTTTACAACAAGTACATTTAAAACAAATATTGTCTAACAAATAATCAAATTCCCTTCCACCAGAATCACTAGTTTGTTTAGGGCTTACTGTGACATTCAGTTCATAAGAAAACAAAAACATTTTTGTTGATAGTAAATCTTCTCTGCCACATTATTTAGATCAAAATAATGGAGGAAACAGGGATTTTATGCTCCTGTCTACTGTTGATACCGATCCAACTGGAAATTAAACAAAGAAATGTTATGTACAGTTGAAGGCCTCAAATCCAAAGGGTTATCCCAATGTTTGTACTCATTCTCAAACCATCTCATGTTCATATTCTCTATCACCAAACCATCAATGTGCTCCATCATAATCCCGGCCATGCTGTGATTAACAAGACCTTGGCATCCTGGCCGGTAATCAACCAATCCAGCGGGGAAATCTGTCCATCTTCTGTAGGTAACATTCACATTGATGAATTTCAAGTTGCTTAGAAGGCCTTGTTTAGAACCAGATAAGAAAATCCCATTTTCGGAAACAGCAGATATGTTAACAAAGAGCACATCAGAAATAGACCCCTCTGCTGCGTTTGAGTCGCGTGGACAGCTGGTCACATAGATGGGCTCTGCTCTCCCCCACCATGATGGGTCATAGTACCTTGTGCTGATTTTTATATTTGAGAAGGTGATACCACTCACATTTCCTACACAAGGACGTATAAATCAGTAAGACTCGTACACTTCAATAACAGAAAACTGTAAATGTGTAACATAGACTTGGATGTAGTTAAGGAACCTAAATGCTGTTACCTCCATCTCGAATCTGGAAACCTATTCCTCTGTGAGAATCCACAATGGTGATATTATCAAACAGCAGATTCTTAAAAGCAAAGGAACTCGCACTACCAAGCTTGATTGCAGAAGATTTAGTTCGAATCCAACAGTTTGTGGCTGTTAAGTTATAGATAGGGCCAGTGTATGTCTTAGGACAAATGGCATCATCTCCAGTGTCAATATGGCATCTTGTGATCACAGTATTATTTGAATCTTCTATATCTATCCCATCATTATTTGGGGTATCAAAATCTCCATAAATAGACACATCATGAATTGATGTCTTCTGGCATCTGACTATGTGCAAACTGCAATAATATTATGATCTCATCCACAATAAGAGTCGGAAAAGAAATAATAACAGATGTGAGCAGAAACAGAAGCTTGCAGACAGGATCAAGCCTGACCTCTTTAACATACGGTTATAAGGTCACTCTGTCCGAGAATATCATTTTGATAAGTGCACAGGGTCCCCATTTGTGCTTAGTTGGTTAAGGTGGTGTTTGGCATCAATGCTGTTGCTCCAGAAAACGTGACACATTAGTGCCACCTTGGAAAAATCGGTGCTCCAAAAACTGGTAACATGTTTGGAACTGTTTATTCATAAAAAACGGTGCTCTAAACCACGCTTTGAAATCAAGAATGTGTGGTATGAGTAAACGCTGAATTCAAAGTTTTCTCAAGTTTGGAGTTTATTGCTGCTAACGAGAACATGATATGACAGTGACATGGACTTCTTATAATGGGTATCGTGTTTAAAACAGATATGGAGTTCGGGTACCAAACATAAGGTATTATTGTTGCCCCAAGAGATGTCCTACCTGACAGCAACGTTTTCAAACAAAAAAAAAAAAACACCATTTTCTAAATAAAACAGAGGCTTGAATTTGTTTAACATTGAGTCATAGGGTAGCTCCGTCTGAAAACATCATTTTGATAAGTGCACAGTCCTCATTTGGGCTTAGTTGATTGATAGAAGGAGTAGGCTATGTTTGGTTTGAAGGAAATATGGTCCATCTGTACTAGACACACATTGCACTGGATCGGATTGGGCCAGATTCAATCCAATTGAATTGACACCCCTTAAGCTCTTAAATAACTTTGAAATGTTACACACTTACGCTTCGGATCCAACTCAGCAATTATTGACGTGTCAAAATTTTACTGGACCCGAAAAAAATCCCATCGAATCCAAAAGCCAAGATCAGAGTGATTATGACAAATAGTGGTGATTTGGTGGCAATACTCTCGCTAATCGACACGTGTAAACTGAAAATTGGGGCTACAATGACATTGCAAACCTTTTCAACTTATCAGCCAATGAATGACTGACACGTTACGGTTATCATTTGGTTCGCATATTTCTTAATTTATGGATAAGATTTAAAATTTGAAATGATGACGTTGGGCCCCTGGGCGTGAAATGAATTATGAAGGGGGAAATAGACGCAATGCTAACAGTACGAGCTCGTGCGGTAACGCGAGCGCGTACAACACAAAAGGACAATATAAAAATCAGGGCGTTTTTGTAATAATAACAAAGGAACCCTGATTCATCCTTTATCACTATCTTTCATAACTTCCTAAAGCGCGTTCCATTAGCATTGCCTAAGGGTGAACCGGTGAAGACAACGGAAAAACAGTGGAAAGAGGGGAGAGCGAAGAAGAGTGTAGTACGCACCACCAATAAGCGGGCTCCATCAATCTGATATTCCAAACTCTGACATTCTGGCAACCCAGAAATCCGACGAGTCTCGGCCGGCACTCGTCGCCATAACAAGCACCCGTGGTATTCCAGCTGACCATGATGTTCTTTCGATCGTTGATCTGTTGGACAAACTTCATTCCCTGGCCGTCGATCACTCCCCCGCCGGTGATTCCGACGTCCGTCGCGTTCTCCGCCAACACCACGTACCATCTCCAAGACTCCAATGGATAGTCCCCCAGTCGCGCCCCTCCCAACACCCGAGCTCCCTTTTCGATTTCCAACACCACCCCCGATCTCAAGAAGATCGTGGCCGTCAGGTAATCTCCCGGCGGAAACCTGACTCGTCCGCCTCCTGCGTCTGCGCAGGCGTCAACAGCGGCTTGTATGTGCGACGTATCATATCTCTTACCGTCGCCAGCGGCACCAAAATCGGTGACGGAAAACGTGGCCGTCGGCAGGTTATACTGGGGGAGAGCGATCGTATCATATTTCGATGACGCGGCGGTTTCTGAAACTGAAAGGAAAACTAAAAGCATACAGATGATAATAGCAGAGACTGGGAAAAGAAGAGACGCCATTCGTTATCTGGGTCTTGGTTTTGGGTTCTGACTCATCATCTGACATTATTTATCGACACATAACATCGACTCACTCACGGTCACGGAACTAACCCTCAGCCTCGAGCGATTCCCCGTCTTTTTTTATTTTTATTTTTTAGATATCTTCTTGTTTTGTTTATGATAGCGGGTGATAGAGTGTTGGGAATCAGCATCGTAGTTACGTTGATCTCGATGGTTTAGCACGGTTCATTCGTCATCACATGTAGGATCTGTTTCTGATGGTCATTGATGAAGACGACCACCTTTGCCTTATTGAGCAATCTGCTAGCGACAGTTTAGTAGGAAAAATGGTTTTCCTTTTCCACTGGAAAGTCTGGAATTGGATTTTTCTCCTTGGAAAGGCATTGGAATTTTGATTTTTTAAGTGCAATTATTCAAATCAAAACAGTGTTCCAAGTAGAAGCCATGGATTGAAAGCAGCCCAAGCCCAAGCCCAAATCCAAGCTCCAAGCAGCCTGCACCGTGGTAGGAGTAGGACTCTTTAAGTATGTTCAAATATGGGAAAAGAGAAAGGGAACTTCATTAATGATATTCTAAGCAACAGCTTGTTCCAGGTTATACAATGAATCAATCAATCATCTCACAAATGTAACAGAGGTAGAAGATTGAATGACTCAGTTAGTAATTAGATATATATAAAAATATAGAAACAAATTCTCTTTCTTCCTTTTTCTTTTCCCTCCCCGACTTGAAGAAAAATTAGGGTTTTCTGAATGTCACAGCCCAAATTGCATGGACACGAAATCCCTAGGGAATGCTGACTGCTCCTCTCCCTACAAACTGCTAATAATATATCCATTATGTACACTGCCAATCAAGCAACCGCCAAGGCATCAGAGTTCCATTTTCAACTGGTTCGAGCTCAGGGACACTGCCAAAGCAAAAGAAGCAGAAAGAAATGAATCATCTGTCAGTTTGTCCCACGTAGACACAGCCGATTTGATGATAGACGGTTAATAAGTTCACCTGAATTTGCTGAGTTGTAGCTGAAAAGGGAGTTGTCATGTGCAAGGAAGCTGTTGCTGCCACCTCTCTCCCACGCAGCTGGTCGTTGCAGCATGTCAACCTCCCACATGGGTTGTTGCTGATTCTGCTGTTGCTGCCACATCAATGGCTCAATCGTCACTGCGCTGGGGAAGCTACTGGAAGTAAGGCATCCAATCTGCAAGAAATCAACACGCAGAAGATAAGTCATGTCATGTTACCAAGAAAGGAAATCAGTGACGATGGGATCAAGGATTAACCATCACGGGTGTTGGAATGGATAAATTTGTTGCATGAAGTACTTCTACATCTCTACCCTTTATCTAGGAATTATGAGATCCACTGGAGAAAGCAGGAAAGGAACATCCCACCACATTTAGCCATCCGATCTTCCTTTTTCAAGTTTTGGAGAAGATTATAGTGAAATGGGTAGAGAGGGAGGCGGGAGGGAGAGAGCATTATATATTTCTATGCGTGCAGATTAATTGCTTATCCACCCTTCTGAGGGTATCAATTACCTTAATTCAGAAATGAATTTGGGATCGTGATCAATTATCCTGTTAACTAATTTATCCCGTTACAAATTGAGCCTTAATTAAACAAAATAGTGAAGTCTCGCCAATATCTCTTGACGTTTTTCTTTTTGAAAGGCCTATGCTCTTATCTCTTGCCGTTAAAGTAAAGGTTTTACACGGTAAAGAAATATTAGGAGTTTCTTTGTTAATCTTCTACGAGTAGGGGCCATTAAATTCATCGGCAAATGATATTTTCTAGCTCGTTTTGTTTCTCTTCATCCTACTACTGTCGTTTTGGACAGTCACAGCAATGGAGTGAATCTAACAGTAAAAAAACGGAAACTAAACAAAGGTTCACGTAGTAGTAGTGGATGATGCGTACTTCTGCGGCGAAAAGGCTGTCAAGGCTGAAGTCGATTCTGGGGTTAACCGCAGCGAGTCTCATCGATAAGAACTGAAATCACAAACCTCGAATCAGATCAAGATCAAAACAAGGTGAACGATATGATGATTTCGAATGACTGAAAAGCCTACGAAAACATCTAAAATATTAACAACTGGAAGCTTTTTCCGGTTAAAAGTTGAAACGAACTCGAGCCAACAATAAATGAAAGAAGGGTGGGAGTTCTAAGTTCTGATTCTGACCTCCACTTGACGCTGCAGACACTGTACGTGGTTAATGATCTCGTCGAGCACCAACGCCGTACCGGAAATCTGCAGAAAGCATGTTTTTTTCGTAAAAGAGCACCATTAAAAAAGAGATATGCTTAATGGCGATACATTTTCCCCTTGCCAAAACGAAAAGAAAGGTGATACAATGCATGCACTCTCAGAGGGTACAAATCTACGTTCCTGAAAAAATAAAATAAAATCCATTATTTTCCTTGTTCGAAATTTGAATGATATTACACGGTTATCGTGTGTCACAGCCTTCGATGGATTGATGTGACCCCACCTTGAAAAGCCACAGGATCTCACGGTGTGCAGTAGGCAGATTTCTTCACGAAAACTCGTGAAATTCTCTGTTTCCGTTTTTCTCTTCCGAAAAAAAATATTTAGATAATCCTTGAGATATCGGCATATCTACACCGTACATCAACTATAAAGTGAAAAGTGAAACATCCTATCGATTAACCTAAACAGTGAATGGCCGAGATCCTCCAATCGAATGGTGCTTCTCAAGAAATCAGAATGGTGGGTCAAAGTCATATGCTCTATGGACATTGGAGAGATGACCGATGATGATATCATGATGTGATGGAACCATGATAGAGCGTACATCAAGCTCAAGGAACCTCCAAACAAAAGCTCTGAAGAGTTGATGTGGTCCTAATTCCTAAAGCAGCAGCAGATATCAAACCAGTTGGATGCCTCCGTTCTGCAACCAACCCCCACCGTTTTCCGTTTTCCGTTTTCCGTTACCCTCCATTATGATTATTGTTTGGATAATGTGTGATGATTCTTGGCAGCCTAGCCACAGACAGCCACCGGATCGGAATAAATGTCTTGGTGGTCCCTCGACTCATTCCAACTCAGTGGCCTTCGCAATACAATACACACGTAGCGGGCTTATGAAAAGCCAAAGGCAATAAAGATCAGATGCGTTAATGTTTCACCTCAGTACCATATCTACGCACAGAGATCCTATACCTCAGAGGCTCAGAAGCTCGACTCTGTAAACGAACGAGTCGAACGTACTTCCTGGGGGTCCCCACTGAGCACCGTCGGATGGCCATCGGAAATCGTGTCAGTGTGAATTCCGAGGGACATCCTTGGGAAAAAGAGCTGAGGAGTACACACTCCTGAAGAGGATGCCATCACAGAAACAGTGACTCATGGTCCATTCCCATCACGTCGTGTCTCTTCTCTATCATTCGCAGTTCGGTGGGGTGGAAGGTTTTTTTTGCCCCCCATCGAACCTTTATAAAAAGTTCTGCTTTTGTCGTCTCACTCTTTCCACGAAGATACCCAACTAATTTACCAGATCCCTTCGCTTTACTGGGGCATTCTCGTTATTCAAGCAATTTTCATGTCCATTCTTCTACAGCTCACAACAGAATATGAAATTAAATCACAAAACCATCTTAATTTTTGCCCCTCTTGGCCATAATTGTGAATGTGGAAATGACCAATAAAAGGAGAAAGGCCTGTAAAATTACTATAATGCCATCGAAAACTTCAGAAAACCAAAAAGTGAAAAAAGTGAGGACGAACCTTACTGCAGCCGGGGACCAGTTCCTGAAGAAGCTTCATCCGAGCATTGATCTTCTCTCTCCTAGCCTGAATAATAAAAAACAACAGAAGAATTAATAAATGATTTAGGGCTTGAGGTTACGTGATTAGAGTTCAGAGAAGCAAATGAACTGAAATTACTCTTTCTGCTAAGCTGTGGCTGTCAGTTGCTTGACCACGACGAGCTCGAACATGGACGTAAGGCAGTTTCTCGCCGTCTTTATCTTCACCAGTTTTCGAACTCCCGTGCTCCACGTTTTTGCTCCTTTTAGCAGAAACTTTAACCTAATTTTCCCCAAGTGCAAAAAGGAAAGCAGTTTCAGAGCTTTACGCTGAAAACGGGAACAGTTACCGCCAAAGGAAACCCTAGCCCCTATGGTGCTTATTTCGAACTTTACCTTCTTTTCTCGTTCCTTCCGCTTCGTCGACTTCTGGTTCTCGCTCGGCGTCGCTGGATCGGAGAAGACCAGGCACGAACTTGGATTTGACTCAGAATCGGCAGGTTCGTTCTTCAACTTGAGTGAATTCTCGCTAGAATTCGACGGAAGGGAGTTCGCGTCTGTCGATTCTTGCGCCCCAGCGTAGATGGAAAACTTGGCCGCTCGTTCGACCAAAGCAGCATTTGTAGGAAAGGTTGGGGAACAGTTGAGTGAGTAGCCTAGCGTCTCCTGCTCATTTCGGCTATCTCTCCACAACTCCGGTGCTGGAATCGGCTGAGCCTTGGTGGATTGCGGCTCCTGGAGGAGTTCCATTGCTTGAGTGGCCGGAAGTCCGAGAAGAGCAGTGAAAGAACTCCCCGGAACCGTTGCTTCCTGAAGAAGATTTCCTGTCATTAATATTCCATCGCCGAATTCAAAAGTATCTTCTATGATTCCCGGCTTATTCTCACTGCAACTCCCAGATCTGCTACTGGAACACGAAATCCGCTCCATAAATAACAAACTTCACTTAAATACTCCACCTGATCGTCCAAAAACCCAACCAAACCGAATCAATATCCCTAAACAAAAAAGGCTAACACCACCTTATCCCACTTCGCATTCACTTCAAAACAACTCCTCTACAACGTAACTTCTCGAACAGTTTCCGCTTTCACCAAATATAAACCTTCGAACCCTCTTCAAGTGTCAGAATTCAGGGCTCGAATTTAACTGAAAAAAAAAAACCCGAAACGCAGAACCACCACCCCGGAAGAAAAGAAGCAAACGACTTTAATTTAGTAGGGTAGAAGAGACAGAGACAGACAGAGAGAGAAAGAGAGACCTCTACACAGTCCTCTTCTCTTCCAACTCTTTATCCGAGTCCTGAGCTTATGTTCCAACTATTCCCTGTAACTCGTTTATATGGTTTCAGGAGAGAACACTGAATAGAGAGAGAGAGAGAGAGTGAAACGGAGAGAGTTCGAAATGAGGAAAAAGAAAAATCTGACAACAGGAAAGGAGAGAAGAGGGCTGGATATAAATGGGAGGGGGCCCGGACAAGGCGGACCGTAGTGTCGCGAGCAGCGTACGTGTTCTACTGGGGCTCTATACGCGTAGCTCGTCGCTGAGTATCTCTCCTTCATTATTACGATCATATCGGTATCCTAGAGTGGGGACCGGAAAACCACTCCGACAGGTTTTTAATCGTGGCGTACGACGCGTCATTTTCCTGCATTTACACAACGGAAAGAGTTAATGGCGTCAAATTGACAGAAAGAGAAACAACGCCACTGACACGACGACGGCATCCTCCTCGCTGGAAATCGACGACGACCACCTCGGATACGTGTTTACCGGTTCACCCCTCGCTTTGTATTCGCACGTGTGAGCATTCTCGCTCCTACTCTACTTAAACTTCCCAGATTTAGAAACCGTCGGATTGGAACAAGTTATGAGATCGGCCAGTGGATAAGGAAAGGTATTCCATATATGGCTCGACAATTTCCTGGAACATCTTCGGTACAGCGCTTAGTGATCTTCTGTATGTCCTAAAATAGCAGCCTAAATCCTTACCGTCCAATGGGTAACCAAGCCAACAGTTAAGTTCGGCGTTTTGAGGAGGTTAAGTTTAGGGGCGAGGTCCCCGGCTCCCCGCTCGATATTTCTGAGCACGTGATTCATGTGTGGATTGTAAGGTGGGCCATGTTGTTAAGGTGGATTGTGATCGACGGTCCAGGTGTGAAGTAGAGAAAATTCAAGGTGATGTTTATCATCGATGTTAATTCTTCTTTATCGATTTTTCAAAAAATTGGTGAATTTTGTTATTTGATATCATTTTTGTCATCTTAAGTTGATTTTTGAGAAATTGACATTGAGTTTCTTTGATACTTGACGTGGCCAAACCCGACCATCAGTAAAAAATGGACAAGTGGCAATAGGTTAAGGGTAAAGTTGTTAATTAACAAAGTTTAACTAAATTCGCTGATTTAAACTAGCTAAATTGACCTAATCTTGCCGAGCTAACTTGACCTAATTTTTTCGAACCAACCTGATTTCACCAAATTCATCTACTACCAATTCATAACATGTACAAGCAATGCATGAACATCCATAGAAATATACATGATCAATCTAATCAGAATATCAATGTCAACACTATCCATGCAGGCCCATTACCTACCATGTGCATATAATATATTAACTAAGGGTGTGACAACTAGACCGAACTCCGACCATGTGTGAGTGATACGTCAATTCTTGGATAAAGCATGTTTCTTATAAGTAAGTGAACCCTTGATTTGTTTGGGGGAAATGCATCACATTATATTATACTCAATACTACACATTGAACACCTTGACACATTATTCCTCACCTCATCTTCTCTTACCTTGGTGTTATCGACTTAACTATTGGAGTCCATGCCCTTGGGATATCACCCCAAAACCTCTGATGTTTCTTTTGGTTTTAGGTTTTCCTTAGCATCCGATATGTTTGAGTATAGGTGACTCTCCGAGGCCAACGTGACATCATACCAACTGAGGTCTCCCACAACTTTTCATATCTATCTCCTTGTGACCAATTTTAACATCACACAACATTGATTCTCAAGGGCCAATTGTTTATATGATGGAGTTATTATTTATTGCCATGTGGGATGTCATATCATTTTCAAAATATTGGAATGAGGAAATCGAGGAATCATCAAAAAATGGTGATCTCAGAAAAAAGGCCGACTTCAAAAATCATTTATGATTGATTTATTAAAAATCACCAAAATCGATAAACCAAACAAGAATTTCAGCACCGATTCTTCTAACACTTCGTGGTTTCAACATGGCAGTGATTTTGGAAAATCAAGTCCAACTTCAATCAGGACACAACAACCTTTACAACCTTACATTGAGAATATCTCCCTACTTATGTGTTTTCTTTTATGGGTAGATATTTTCAATGCAAGATTGTAAGGGTTGTTGGAACCAAGGTTCAAAATATTGTTAGGTATCAGCCTGTATTAGCTGATATGTATCATATTGAGGCCTTCCTAATGTGCCCCTATAAAGGGTGTATCAGGTCAAACCATGCTTCAGAGGATAGCCAAGACTTAAACCGACCCTCTGAAAATAAATAAAACACAAAAAAAACATCGGTACAGACTAATATGCCCTATCAACATATCGGCATGTATCGATATTTAGAATATTGATTAGAACGGTGTGAGCACGGGCTTGCCCTGACCGAAGCCGAGCGCAACATGTTAGGATTAGGAAGAGCCGGTAGTTCAACCAACCTACGCCGACAAGTATGGCTTAGCTTACTCGCTTAGCTCTACTAGGCCCAGAGCCGAACCAAACCACGAAATCTGAAAGAAAGTCTCTTTCAGCAAAGCCCAACGCTGGCTTTCTGCGGGCTCCACAGTACTGCACATCAAGTCCAGTCCACTAGTTTACTGGGTCGTTGGTTGATGGCTTAAGAGCAAGTACAAAGTAAGCAGGGCTGAGAAAGCCCACGGACACAGCGGGCCCATATACACAGCCATGGATATAGGAATAGGATATACATCCTACGGGAGGTTATGACTTATGAGTTATGACGTCAGTGAGAAACAAACCAGATGGGCCTTGATGGGTGGCCCAGAGCGGGAGGTGTCACCGGCCACAAGTTACTTATCGTGAGCGAGTTGTTCTTTACATTACCGGTGTGAGATGTTCCCAACGAAAATGACAGACTACGTACGATCACATACATGTGAATGTGATCGTAAGGCATCCCCGCATGTTAGAGTGTGAACTTCATTTACTGTGGTAGATTGTCTACCGCTGCAACATTATTGTTTTTAAGGTGATGACTTGTGCCCTCTCGGTCTCAGACCTCAGTTTGTTTGCACTCCAGAGTTCATTCACACTCGGGTAAATTCAAGGGGAGTGTAAAATGGTCTGAATGCAAATTCTGGTTTAGTTTTGCTTCAGATTTGACTTTATGTTACTGGCTGTCGAGAAATAAAATAAGAAGCAAAATGACGTAATCCCCATTTTATATGAAAGAGAATGGAGACAAGAAGAGAACTATTTGTCTAAGAGGAATAAGGTGGGAAACAAAATGAAGTGGTTCTCACTTTATATGACAGAAAATCATGGTAAGAGAAGGTGGTGCAAATATTGCACCAGTTTTTTAGATGCAAAATCTAACAAGTGCAAATCATAACCACAAACAAATGGATGTAAAGCTGAAATTGTCTACAAAATTCGTATCCAGTTTGGATTTGCACTCAATTTGGAAAGAGTATAAGTCATTACAAGGGAAAATCTATCATATCGGAAAGACATGGTACCGAAAGAAAAGCACCCTTGTGAGTTTGATGAATACCACCTGATGATCACTGATGAGGGCAGATATCATGACACGATAGGCCTTATCAACTAGCACGTTATCTACCTCTCGAGGCGGAACGGACTCTTAATGGCTCGGGCCGAGGATCTCGGAAGTGATTCGTGAGTTCCACGACAGCCTAATTATATAAGAGCATCAACCCCTGAGACGCAGGTTTGCGCGATTTGTGCTTACTAGCTTTCTTGCATTCAAGTATTAGCTCGCTTACACAACTAGCCATTGACTTAAGCATCGGAGTGACCACACCGGGTTAATCACCTTGGGTTCTTTGTGCCTTCTCTTCTTGCAGCTTGACTCGCCAGCCAAGCATCTGATATCCGAGCTGTCATCCAATTAGGAGCTTCGGATCGTGCACCATCAATTGGCGCTATCTGTGGGATACGCTACAAAAGGCTAGGTTCTCATCTGATTCTTTGAACCTCAAGTAATAGCATCCTCAAGCAACAACAACAACACTTAATCGAAAGAACCCCCTAGGGGGGGGGGGCAAAATCAAAATGCCCAGACGAGTTCTTGCAGTCTTACCCGGACAAAATCTCCCTAATTGTGAGGCCACCCCCATAGGTCAAGCCCTACGTGCTCTCTACAAGAGTTGACGGCCAACAAAATGTGAGGCCACCTAACAGGTCGAGCCCTCTGTGGTTCCCGTGTGAGTTGATAGCCAACAAATTGTGAGGTCACTCTATAGGTTGAGCCCTCCATGCTCTATGTAGGAGTTGATGGCCAACAGGTTGTGGAGCCGCCATCACAAGTCAGTCCTGCCGAGATGACGAGGTGTCTGTAGGCCAAGGAGTTGAGAGCAAAACTGGACTGTCAAAATTCTGCCGACCTGACGACTTGGAGAATTGCCTCTGACGACCTGGAGGCTTATCACTGCCAACTTGGCGACGATAATCAGCCTGGACGAGCCTTGTTTAGCCTTGTTCGCGAGGTCGCCCCTACAGGTCGAGCCCTTTGCGGCTCTCGCGGGAGTCGGTGGCCAATAGACTGCAGTCGCCCTTGCCAGTTAAGCCTTTCAAGGTTCCCGTGCGAGTTGTCAACCTATAGTTAGTAGAGCTGCCATCGCAGGTTGAGCTCCCTATGGCTTATCGTAGGAGTAGACGACCAGCACCTCCGAGGACTGACATAGAGCAGCTGTGGCACTGACCTACTATTCAAATGCCAACAGTGACACACATATTACAATAGAAAGCCAAACCTCGAAATATGTTGGTAACAAGCGAAATGACCTACTATAAAGCTACTCCCTTCGCTGAGCTAATCTCAGCTTGGGAGTGAGGGGTAATTGATGAGAGCATATTTGGCCTTCCATTGACATCATGACACGATAAGCCTTATTGGCTAGCACATTATCTACCTCCCGGGGTGGAACAGACTCCTAATAGCTCGGGCCGAGGATCTCGGAAGTGATTTGTGAGGCCTACGGATATCAACCCTTGAGACCCAAGTGCGCACAATTTGTGCTTACTAGCTTTCTTGCATTCAAGTATTAGCTCACTTACACAACTAGCCATTGACTTAAGCATCAGAGTGACCACTTTGGGTTAATCACTCCGGGTTCTCTATGCCTTCTCTTTTTGCCGCTCGACTTGCCAACCAAGCAAACAACGTCCAAACTATCATCAAGCTTGGAGCTCCAGATCATACACCATCAATCACCTATTCTATTTGCTGATTTATTGGCTATAAATTTTTCCGGTATCATAGTCAGACCCACAGACAAATACCTATAAAATACAAGATTTTGCACTGAACATATTTTTATTTGCACTCTTTTCAAACTGAGCCTCGGAAGGAGAACAAATGCAAATAGATAAAGTGCAAAACCTTATATTTTGTATTATTTTATATGTATTTGCACTGTATATATTTACATTTGTACTGAGCCTTAATATTCAAATATGCAACGAAGATTGAACCATGAAAAAACATGGAAGAAATAGCTGTTGGGCACAATGTAGAAGTCAAGGAGCACCGGTGCCACGTCGGTACTCACCGTATATCTGTCAGTGGGCTGGTTCTGGGCCATCTGGCACCTTTGGAACACTGATGGGGTGGGTCTCATATGTTTCATATAATTGAAAAATCTACGGGAATGAAACTTGCAGAACATGTTGAACTTGGTTCCAGACTCCAGAGTACGTGACAATGGGCTAAAAGAATCTGGGCCAGGCCCGTTCCAATAATCGTTCGAGAGGAAGACACTGCGTCTTAATTGGGCCCAGTTCAGTGTCTTTTGTTATTGATTTCTCCAGAATCCATTACTGAATACTGAGGATCTAGCCAGACTCATTGATTGTCCTAATGACTGAGTCCTTGGAGGCTTGGACAACAGGCCGACAGCAAGTTGCAGGGCTTCAACCCAAGGTTGGCCTAGAATGTTCACCGTCAAACCTTCTCTACCTAATCCTGCCCATTGGTAGGCCCAATTTAAGGAGCATGAATATTGAGAACACGTATGAATGGATAAAGCTTCTTAAATGCCAATAGGAATGTCAACGGCAGGACCAGTGGCACGTGACCAGTCTGTGTAATCACAAAATCAGAAGACCTAAACCTGGGCTTTGTGTTGATCCCGGGCTTAATGGGGCTGCTTAGCCTTGTCATTTTGTTATCAACATTATCTTTAAGCCCAGCTTCTGAGCCCAAAGTGTTGTTTCAATTTTAGGGCAGCAGGTTCTTTGAAAAGACCACTTAAAGGACGTTTTGGTTTAACTAAAACTTTTGCTAGAATATCTATTTACCCTATTCACTCTCATGATTAGGTAGCGTTAGAAGTTCCCTACGGTTGCGTTTCAAGGTAAATTTGTACACTGGTTCATTTTACATGCATTGATAAATGATAGATTAAATGTATATTTATATTGATAATAAGATGTAAAAAAATACATTAATAAAAAAGAAGTAAAATTGCATTCAAGTGGGCTTTTGATTAAAAAAAAAAGCATATGTTTTATTGAAATTCATGTTTGCATCCATTACAGCTAAAAGTCTGTTTGGTAAGAAGATAAATTTGTCAGTGCAAAACCAACTCAACTTTACAATTTATATGAAATGTTTTACACTCTACAAATTTGCATTCACACTTATTTGCATCGTTTCCAAATACAGCCTACAGATCACATCCTTCTCACCAAAGTCTAGACGTTAGATTTTCCAATCTCCCTTCCTTCGTGTTAAGTAATGATAAATAATACCAAAAAGGCAAGGGTTACAACATCACTACTCTCTACAAACTGAAGGTGTCTCAGTTGATAAAAAAGCGGATAAATAATATAATGTGCCTATATTTATGTATTCAGATATGCTTGGATGCACCGATATGAAATATTTAAAACTTTCAGATATGATTGTATTCAGATTATTTTATAAATTATTTAGAACTTTCAAATGACGATTGAAACCTTTAATACCTATATAAAACTAAAAAGGTAAAAAATATTTAGAACTTTCAAATTGATATTTTAAATCCTGGATAAATTCTTTGACTGGTTGTAATGGAGATCTTCTTGAATATCATACTCTTTGAAAGTAAAAAAATTTCAGAACAAGAGTTGAGATCTTCATTCACCCTTATGAAGATGAAGCTTTGAACGTCTTCATTCTCCCAAATTCATTTAGTCGCCCACCCTTGTATTGATCTAGCTAGCTTCCCCTTGATTAATTAATACCCAAGTCCAACTTAGCTGTAAAATTCAGGTCCTCCATGCAAATATTTAATATATATTCATTTTCCCTGATTTCAGAATAGCAGGCTGAACATGTTTCTTTTCTCAGCACAGCGATGCAGCATTTATGCAGTCAAATGAGGCAGATTTTTCATGAGACAACGTTTCTTACTCAACCATTTTAGATATAGCTGCAGAGAATATAAATTAATATTCATCCTGTGTTCACACTTATGAATTCATAACTCAAAACCAATAAATATACTTTGAATGTTCTTATCTAGTTTGGTCCGAATTTATAATATCGATCCAAAACCAACTCCCCTCCTACTCCTGCTTCTGCTTACTTTCTGCCTTCTCATAATAATCATAAAAGGAACCTAAAAAGGGGACATGAAACTGACCCCTCGAAAAGAGACTACACAAACGAGTATGACTCTTTTAACATATATCCATGTCATAAGACGACTCTGCAGTGTCCTGCAATCTCGATCAACACCCAAAATTGAAAAATAATGTTTTAGATAACGTGAGATAAAATAATGGGTATAAGATATGGATGGATGATTTCATCTTTTTATTTTGTGGGGTGATGCATTTTTTGCATCCATTAGGCCATTTTTACTAACTACTTTCCTCAAGTTTCTCTTTCTCTCTTAATATTGTTATTATTATTTATCAAACCAAACACAGCCCAAGGAGAATGGCGAGACGCAGTAGGTTAAAGGTTGTTGGTGGGATTAGGTTAGAAGGGATGCGCGGATGACTATGGGTTCGAACCTGCGCCTTCGCAAAGGGCGATTTGCCAACTGGCCACTTAACAGATGATCTCTACTGGGTCCATCTCTAGGCTACAACATATATTATGTCATGTTTGTGCCATAATAATGATACAACGGGTAGACAATCCTACCTAAAAGTTAAGGGTAAGAAGAAAGCGAACCAGCAGGCTGATAGGGACCCAACTATTATCAACTTTGGCAACTAATTGATGATGCTAACGTGTTAATTGTGTGGTTCTGAATTGACACCTCTGAGGTTGTTTCATCTGTTTTATGGTTTTCACCAAGATCCCTCTTCCCTTGCATGTTATAGTAAAGTCTAATCTGGCGGTTGGTTGGTGGAGAATTAGTATTTGATCAGGAGAAATATATATACATAGTATGTGTGTAGTACACATTTTGGCATTTAGTCTTTGCTTTCTTGTATTACAATGCATTAGCTACATGATCTCATTTTGAGCGAAGAATCGGCTGTCAACACGGGCTCTCCCTGTATGCTTGTTAGTTCACACAAACTACTTGTTACAGTATCAGATGCATTGCTAATAATGATATTTGACAGTTTTACTCATTAATAGGGGTGCCAACAGTATTTGAAAATTTGATTTTGAATTTGAGATTCAACATAATCGAATCAAATTCGGATAATTCAAATATATAACCGGTTGAATCCGAATATCTTATTCATTACCAAATAGTTAATTGGATTCAAATTTGAATATGACCTGATTCGATTCAATAAATATCCGAATTTGATCGATTATTTAATTCTTATATATAATATATAAAATATTAAATGTCTTATATAATTTATATATATATATATAATAATTAAATTATTAAATAATTTATATATTTATATAAATAAAATATTTATTAATTACCTAAAATAATTAACTAGTCGAATTCGAATGTAAATCGAATATTTAATTGGATTCGATTTTTAATATCCATTGAATATCGAATCTCGAATTTTCTAATCGAATTTGAATTCGGATATTGGTTGATTCGATCCGTTTACACCCCTACTCATTAATATTCAATATTACAATGTATTAGCCACATGACCTCATTTTGACAGCCCAGGTTGTCGAATTTAGACAGCCAAAATTCTCCACAAAATGAGGTCATGCAACAACTAATCCATAAATTAACGAGGACAACTGTCAAAGATCATTTCCTTCTCCTTTAGCTAATTCATTGTAATACTGTTACAAGGAGTTTGTGTGAACTAAAGGAGAAGAAAATGATCTTTGACAGTTGCCCTCGTTAATTTACAATGTTACAATGGATTAGTTGTTACATGACCTCATTTTGAGGGAGAATCTTGGCTGTCTAGATTCGACTACTTGGGCTGTCAACAGGGTTTCCCTACAACAACATGACCGCATTAGTTCACACCTCGTTTCATTGTAAGTTGTGACAATATTAGTGCTAAGCAAATTACCTCACAATGTAGGGAGAGTCCTTTTGATAGCCTAGGCTGTTGAACATGGACAGCCAAAGTTTCCTCCATTTTGAGAAGCCAGGAATCTTGCAAATTGCAACTTTGGCAACTTTAGACAATCCTAATTACATTGAAACCAGAAGCTAGCTAAGGTGAGAAGAAGGGGACCAAAGCATTCTCAAATTGGCAACTTGCACCATTTGGAATCCCAGTTTTTAAGGTTGTTCTATGATGAGTTTAGTAGTGTTTTGTCCAATCAGGATCTCAGGATCTCACATGCCTTTCCCATGTTACAAAGTCTAATAAGGTTGGGCTTTTAACAAGTTAAGAACTGTTCAGATTAGATCAGCCTCATCACTGGGATGTGGCTTCAGGCTTATTGTCTCAGTTCCAACGCTCCGTAGTCTTAATTTATACATGAAACAATTTTATATGGTTTAAATCATTTAGGCTATGTTTGGTTTGAAGGAAAAGGTAGGGAAAGGAGGGGAAAGTAGGGAAACCCATACAAGGTTTATAAAGGTTTCCCCACCTTTTCATTCCTTTCCCTATTTTTTCCTTCAAATCAAACACAGCCTTTACACTCCTACTTGAAATACTGAACCAATCACGATGCACTGCGTCAATTCTGAATCTCAGTTGTCCTCTATCTTCACGAGGTAACTTAACAGGATGTGACAGATACTGATTGGCCCAGTACCGTAATTTTGACAAGGTGAACCGTATAGGATTCAGAGTCAATTTTGTACCCCAAAAGTGTTAGGACTTTAAGTTGAGGCTGAGGAATTGGAGAGCAATTTCACAATTGCTTTAACCGAATTTGTCTTTTAATAGCTTTCTGTCCAAGTCTTTCAGTTTAAGAATCAAATGGTCATATAGTGAAATTGTCCAGATGTACATCTCTCTCTCTCTCTAGCCTTTACCACAAAATGACCCTTTTAGTCATGGGTACAGGCAATATACCAGGGGCAAAGAGACCACAGAAATCATCAAAAGCAATGCAATCAATGCAATCTGTCTAAATGCCAGCTCTCAGCTCACCTCTCCTACTTGCCCTTGGGCCTTGCAGCAATCTTCCATGTTATTTATGATAGTTGTTACCCCAATTTTAATTCACTATGAGATTGGAGAGTCACCTTCTAGATAAATCTGTCTCCTTGCTTCTCCCACCGCCACAGCTTCTGCAGCCGACTTAATTGAACTTATTAGGGCACCATGCTATGTGGGCCCAGCTGATAGTACATGGGTTGTGGTTTGATGCTTATTGGGTACAAAAGAAATCAATGGTCATGATCATCATGATATCATGATATAAATAAATAGTATTGTCCTGATGAAATCACATTATCATTTGCAAGTTCCATAGGGACCCTTTACAGCAGAATTGGAACTTGTCTGCACTACTCTGAGCTCATGGGATAATTAAGGTCAGCTGGGTAATCCTTACTTCATGGAAAGTGAGAAGAAAGAGAAAACCAGTGAAACTAGCAAGTTGGCAACTTGAGAAATCCAATGCACTCAGTTTGATAACTGAATTGACACTTTCAGGAATATTGCATCCATTTTTTCCAACTTTCCATTCGGAAGCTACTTAGTACATGCATTATAATGCTAGTGGAGTATAATTCGAGTGGTGGTTGGCCCAAATTTGCGTCTAAAAGTGGTGAAAAGGTTATTGACAGTTGGCTTTGCTGGTACAAAAATATGTATTTTTGCAATAATATATAGTAATTGAGTGTAGACATTTTAGCACGAGAGAGAGAGAGAGAGAGTATTTGTGGGTCTGGAGACACAGGATACATAATGAATTCATGGGTTCTTCCAACTTGCCACGTGGTATGTATTCACAAGATTGAAACAGCCCAACTAACCTCTCTCACCAAACAGATTGACCACCCCAAAATTCAATGTGATTAGATAGCTTTTACCATTCCTTCTACAGGTTAATTAAGCTGTATTTGTCTAGACTGACATGTCTCAGTATTACCATTTACCTCTTTTACTGTAAAATTATCGTTGGAAAAAGGTCTGAAGTACAAGTCAAGAGGTAAACCCAAAAACTTTCCTGGCCATTTCAGGTTAGAAACAAAACAACAGACTCATCAATCTGCTGTGTGATGGGTTTGCTTTTGCTAACTTGGCCACACTATGATCAGAAGCCTGAAATCTTCCACGCGTTCAAGAAGATAGAGATCCATTTGTTCAAGCAATCACCTTGATTTCATCTGACAAGTTTCAGTCCACTGATATTGAAAGGAAGAGGGGTTCTGTGTTTTAATTATTTTTCAACTGCCTCCACCTCTTGAATAAGTTGTCAAATACAGTATAGGCCATACGGCCTACATAGGCTAACCCAGTTGCCCAAGTCAGCGTCTTTCTTAGGAGATGTGTGGCATTGGTCGGCCACAGTTCTCCTCGTGGTGACAGAACAACTGAACAAATTAAGGTTACATGTACTCGTGGTTTCAGTTTTTTTTTTTTATATTATAATTTTGGTCTCACACCATTGCCTTCTCAGACAAAATCTCCTACAGTTGTTAATGGAAAATGGTGAATGAATGAGTTCATATTTTGAAATCCTAAAATAATGATCACTTCAATTCAATAGTTCATGAATAAATGAGAATTGCTTCATTTCAGATGGTTTCACCCAGATGAGATCTGTCTAATTCTTGAGCTTATTAATTCAGGAAGCAATGAAATCATTGATCCCATTTCACCCATTTTGAGAAACAGACAGAAAGCACCCCTCCCGTCCCCAACAAAAAAAAAGGTCTATAGTTTTGTAGCTTTTTTTTTTTTCTTTTGTAAAATTCTCAATGAATTCATGAATCTCATGAAGGCAATGGGTTTAGTTGGTTGTTGTTGGTAATGCAACAGGCGTGGCAAAATGACCCATGAATATCATTTCTTGTCAATCCTCACTGGCAACCGGACCACCCCGACTTGGTATTGTGAGGAAACTTCTTTGCCTTTTAATTTTCAAAGCTGAGAGTGATGGAAATTAGAACCTGTTCTCATCAAATTATGTTGAGAGAGAGAGAGAGAGAGAGAGAGTACATCCTTTTGTGGATAAGGACTAGCTGATTCAGGTGTTGTCCCAAGGCTCATAATAAACGTTGATGAACAATGAAGAGGAGAGTGTGGGGCTGAACCGCTGGACAAAGCAGCAGATCCAGATCCCTCCTGAACCATTTCAACCTTTCCAGACCAGAGCACAGATTAAGGCTGCATTTGGCATTCCTTATTATAAGGACTTATCTCCTTTTTGCTGTTAAAAATTCGGTATTCATGGGAACATTCTAATTGCAAAAAGGAGACAAGTCCTACAATGCCAAATGCAGCCTAAGGGGTTCATCACTAAAAGTTCATTCAAATGGTACAATGGTAGAAAAAGCATGTAAAAAATGAAGAAAAAAAGCAAATTAATATAATATTTTCCATGGAAAATAATTTTCAATAGGAAAATCAATTGAAAAAATCAGAATAATTGAAAAAAACAATCGATGTTGCAAGTGAGAATACCAACATTTTTAAACCCTAAACTTTATTCGAGATGGAGGGGCGATCACCTTAAAATTTTATTAACCATTTTCAAATAAAATACAGAATGATATATGAGAGGACTTGGCCCGCCTTGCCCCAACCCCAGAACTATAAAAGCTCTTCTTGACCAACTCCACCCAATCCAAATGCATAAAGGAAACAATCATTAATTAACTCTACGGGGCGATGATATGTTCATAAAATCCTCTCTGAGAAACCAAAGTGAAAATGATATATTGATCATCCTCTCTTCTTCAATGCCTCTATTAGAAGACCGAGCTCCATTTAAAGAATGATTCATAAAAGAAAATAAGAAGAAAAGTCATTTTCCTGTAATTTATACTCACTTTTATAGAAAACATTTGTTTTCCACAATCCACAGCCATTTTATATGCAACCAGAAGCAAAATCAATCATTTTACTTCCAACCAAACAGAGCCTAAACAAACAATGAAAAACGGATTAAAATTTGAACCCAATCTGGTGCCGTGGGCCTTGGCCCCAGCAACCGTGCTTCTGACCTTCACTATAATTCTCTGCCCTGAATAACAAATCGAGGGACCCACAATCACAACAAGGGCCTTACGTGTCAAGTCATCAATCCCAATTACGTTGAGTTGACGATGGGCCCACCATCAGCAGGCTCATAATCGCTGCTTTTCAAAATCATCAAACGCTTGATACCTTGACTATGACTTGCATGGATTCCCACCCATAATTGCAACCGAGGACCAGGAATTTCCGGTGGGCCCAGCCCAAAAAACCCTCGAGCTGACGCTCAATAAACGTGGAAACAACTAATTTGTACGTGATCTCTCTCGAGTCTCGTCCTTGTTGCCTTAGGCCTGAAGCTCACCGACGCCCATTCCATCTAATTCTAATCGCAGGTTTTAATGGAATTTGGGTTTTTCTTGCTCAGCTTTTCTTCTTCGTCTTCGGGTACACTTATTTTGATAAGTCCTCACAATTTGATTTGACCGGGCCAGCCCGCATTTCTTGACCCGACCTGTCATTCGATACCAGTACTACTGCTTACACCGACTATCTGTTTCCCCAGTTGGGCTTTTAATGTCGGAACCTGGTCTGGTTCCCTTTTAAAATCGAACTAGACTTTCCCAAGCCCAGTTTGACCTGATGTAGGGTTTACCAGTGAGTCGAGTTAAGTGGTAAACCCACCCTTACCCGATTGGGTTAGGGTCGGTTCAGCCTTAATCGGTTTCGAGGACGGATTCGGGATAAATGGATTGCACTAAAACCTGAGCCGTCGGACCATTGTAGTATTCAAATTCAAATATTTGTAACCTTTTTTATTCGATTAAGTTTACTCAACGTTAAAATACACGAAAATTTAGCCATGTTGAGAGTAATTAATCAATCGATATTATTTTTCGAACTTTTTTAATTTGACATTTTAACGGTGGAAATGTCATGTCATATATTATTATTTAAAACAATTAAAATGAATGAAATGTTAACATTTTGAACATTAATTTAGTAAAAAGTCTATACACAATGGCGGTGTATGGAACCTGTGCCGTTGCTCCAGAAAACGGTAACACATCAGCGTTAAGTTGGAAAAATCGGTGCTTTAGAAAAGATAATATGTTTGGAATCGTTTTTTAATAAAAAATGGTGTTCTAAGCCACGTTTTGGAAATTGAGAAGACATAGTCTGGGGAAATGCCGAATTCGACATTTTCTCAATTTGGAGCTCGTTGCTGTTAATGAATACATGATGTGGCAATGATGTGAACTTCCTATAAAGGGTGTCAGTGCTGAAAACAAATATGGAGCTAGAATTGGTACCAAACAGAAGGTATTGTTGTTGTCCCAGAAAACGTTCTACCTGGTAGCAACATCTCCAAACAAACAAAAGAAAAAAAACATTGTTTTCTCAGAAAACGGTGTTGTATTTGTAGCATCAATGCCAAACATATACAACATGTATTGATACATTTTGATATTATGAACCTTAATGCTTCATTCATTTTTCGATAAATAATGGGGAGTTAGTCAACGGGAAAGTGGTATCTGTTGACCAATAATCCATGTTCACTTTTTTGTAAAGTTGTGGGTTTTACAAATAAATAGTTTTTTTTATATCACTTACCCGAATAAGTAATACCCATTGTAGGTGAATAAATAACTTTAATTGCATTTCTTGGGTAAAAATGATTGAAATAATATTTACCTAGAAAACAGAAAAACACGAGTAAATGCACTTATTTTAACAAGGTTTGGACAATAATAATGATGATATACAACTATACAAGATGTGGCAAACTCGATTCAGTATCCCATCATTATTGGCTTGAGGTTACTTCGAATTGGGTTCATGTTAGGGCAACCATATACCAAACTCGACCCATTAACATGCCTATCCAAATATCCTTCAGATTTTCAATATTGGAATTCACTTAGAAAGGGATGTGGAAGTAATAACAACTAATCTATATCTATACTACTTTAAAAAGCATGAATAGCCTCAAGAATATTTATGGATTTTTTGAGGACAAAATTTATCCTTCCATATTTAAATTTATTGATAAATAATGAGGGAAAATAGGGTAATTAGTTATTGATATTAAATGAGTTGAAAATAGGTAAATTTAAGATATTTAATACATCTAAGTCCCTCTCGTTAAATCCAAAATTTAAGGCATTAACTTGCATTCACTTTCATTCAAGGTTCTAAATATCGACATGAGTTGATATGCTTGGCGTATCGGCCTGTGTCAGTGCTTTTATTATGTTTTATTTATTTTTTTCAAAACTAGTTTAGAGGGATCAATTTAAGTCCTGGCTACCCTCTGAACCATGGTCTGACCCAATACAACCCTTGTAGGGGCATACCGGGAAGCCATTGGCACGATACGTATTGACTGATACGGGTGATACATGTCAATACTTTGAACCTTGCCTTCATTGAATCATATGTTTAAGCATTTTTGTTTCTTCTCATCATTGGATTCTATTAATTAAATCCATGCATAATAAATTAATAACTCCAATAACATTAAAAAAGAATATACTTTTAAAATCTACCTGAAAAAAAAATAGTGTTTTCATTTAGGTGGTGGTAATAAATTAAACCATTTTGGGTCAAATGGGCCAATCCATGTTGTCACAATTAAATAATAAAATTCAAAAATAAATAAAATGCAAAAAAATAGAAATTAAAAAATTGAGAACATTTTTAACATCACATATTCAATATATTAAACAATAATGAGAATGATAAATAATAAGTTTTTTTTATCAATGATGGAAATAGAATGCAAATTTTAAAACCAACTAGAAATAAAACTATTTTCCTATTCTCTCTCATTAAATCTCACATCTAAGGTATATTCTCTCATTAAATCATATATTTAAGATATAGTTCTCTCATCATTAAATTCTACTAATTAAATCCACAACATTAATTTTAATAGTATAAAATAAATATTTTAAAAAATAATTTGAAAGCAAAACCATTTTCTTCTCTCTTGGTCGTGGGTAAGCAATTCAACCATTTGTGATCAAATGGGTTAATAAATAATGTCATAATTAAATTATATATAATACAAAAAATAAAAAGAATTGGGCATATCTCTAATATTATATATTCATTATACTAAACAAAAATAAGTATAAAATGTAAGAAGTATTTTTATTAATGATGAAAATGGAATGTCAAGTTTAAAATCAACCTAGAGATGAAATCATGTCATAGTCAAATAATAAAATTTTTAAAAATAAAAAATACAAAGAATCACAAAAATAAAAAGAATAAAGAAAATATGGGCACATATCTAATGTTATATATCTATAAAAAAATAAAATATTGGGTACATATCTAATATTATGCATTCATTATATTGAACAAAAATAAATATTATACATAAGAAATAATTTTATCAATGATAAAAAATAAAAATGTAATACATAATTTAATCTCAACCTACAAATCAAACTATTTTTCTTTTTGAGTAGTTGATTAGTGGTTTGGGTCAAATGGATTAATCAAATGTATGGTAGTTAAATAATAAATCTTTAAAAAATAAAAAAGTACAAATAATCAAAAGAATATATAAAAAAATATATTAATTATATCAAACAAAAATCAAGTGTGATAAGTAGAAGTTATTTATATAATGTAGATGAAATATATAATTTAAAACTGATTTGAAAAAAAAAGCTATTTTCATATCTAGATGGTGGGTCAATGATCCAACTTTCTCAAGAAACTATGATGTAAAAAATTGAATAATAGTTATTTAAAAAAAGGATAGAACACAAAAAATAAAAAGAACAAAGTTTTGTCATAAACGTTTGTGAACATTTCTAATGCTATATATTTATCATATTAAATAAAAATAATTGTTAAAATAAAATTTATTTTTATTTATGATAAAAATGGAATACAAAATTTAATAATAGTAATAGTAATAATAATAATAATAATAATAATAATAATAATAATTGTAATTTAAAACTATAAACATTTAAGTTTATTTTTAATCATATTGTTACTTTTATTAATTTTCAATTTCTATATTAACTATGACATATAAAATAATTAATATGATGGAAAATTTCTCACTACAACTTACGTGCCTAATTACTAATACTACTAAATATAGGCAAATCTTTTAAGTATTTCAAATCCACGGAATACAAATTGGCTAAAATCATAAACTTACTAATGGAGCTGGTTCTATCCCAGATCCCGAAGTATAGCTGGTTAGATTTCAAGTTGGCCCGACCCAAGATGACCAGATACAACCCCAATTGATGATGGATGGGCCTGAGCTGGTGGGCCAAAGCACAAAAACATAATCCTTGCATCCAAACGCGCGTGCTTTTTAAGTAGTTGGGTTTGTCCAGCTGGAGGAATGCCCCAACCCTGCAAGAGGTGGCCCACCATCAAACAACCAACAAACCTGATGGCGACCGACGACTGTGGCCCCACAGAGGAGAGACATCTCTAGTCAAGTTCTCCGACCAGATGCTAACTAGACAGGCTGCTAAAAGATAAGTCTGATGGTGGGGCCAACAATCATGAAAGGGAGATTGGATACATCGGGTGGTTAAAAGCGTCCCATCAGTTTCACATTATGAGGGGTGTCGGGCCCACCGGAGAATTGGGCCCGAACCACCGTGGGCCTCCATTAAGGCTGATGATGATGCTTTAGAGGTCCCGTCGTCAATTATTGCAACTCATGCTGTACAACCAAGGCGACGCTAACTTGTCAAGCTGCCTACCGTATGTCGGTGCAGCAGTCTGTCGGATGTTGGGTACTTCCCAGATCTCATGGCCCCACGCCAGTAGTTTTTGCTCCGTTGGATTCGTACGGAGCGCATCTCAAGCTGTGATTCAACGTTTCTACCATACTTTTTTCCTCATGCTCTCTTCTGATCTTTGTGCCTGTGGTGCCCGTTGGATTGGTACAAGTGCTGGGTGCTGGGTTCCACCAATATGCTTTTACCACAATCTAGTGGTTGCTTATGGCTTTTGGGTCGGGTGGTATGTATGGTTTTATGGTATTTCTCCACTCACCATTGAAAAACATCTCTACTTGGTTTATTCATATAAAATGTCGTTGGTGGTGTATAAGTAATAGTATTACAAGGGCTGTATAATTAATGCCGCTTAGTCTTTTTTAGAGATGGAAATATGCAGGTTTGAAAAGGGTTTTGTAAATTTTAGACTCTATTTATATATAAATGTATCTTTTTAACTAGCATAAACAAATATAAAAAAAATCAATTATTTGATTAAACATATAAAAAACACATAAATTATCGATTGTTCTATATGTAAAAGTCAAAATATTATTACATTCAACACCTATTATTACATAAGTTCATATAATATACCTTTCAATTGGTCAAGGAGGATAAGGTTTAACATAATAATATACCCTATTTACATTCATACGGGTTGTGAAATTCCAAAACCCATTTTCACCCCAAAATTCACTTTTCAAAGGAAAAAACCCTCCCCATTAGGGCAGGTAGGGGTGGATATCCACACCCCCACAGTCTATTGGCCATCAACACCCACAAGAACCATACAGGGCTAACCTACGAGGGCGGCTCCATATTCTGTTGGTCGTCAACTCTCACGGGAACCATAGAGGGCTCGACCTATTGGGCAGCTCCACAGTCTGTTGGCTATCAACTCCCATGGGAACCATGGAGGGCTCAACCTACGAGGACGAGCTCACAGTCACGGCTGGGGGATTTTGTCCAAGCAAAATACCACTAGAACTTATTCGGGCTGATCATTCTAATTTTGCCCCCTACAATGGTTCCTTCGATACAAGCATTGTTGTTGTTGCTTGAGGATGCCATTACTTGAGGCTTAGAGAATGGGTGAAAACTTAGCTTTTATGTAGCGTGTTCCCATAGACGACGACAATTGATGGTGCACAATCAGGTGCTTTTTGTTGGCAAACATCTTGGATGCCGTATTGAGTAGGTCACCTAGCTAAGTTGCAAAGAAAGAGATTAGAGTGTCCGGGTTGCTTTACTTAGGGTGGACACTCTGATGCTTAAGTTAGCGAAGAATTTTGAGAGAGCTAAAAAGCGAGGGATCTAGAAAGTTGTGAGAGCTAAATTGCGCATACCTCTTCTGAGTAGAGGGACGCCTTTATATAGGCAAGCTGCCGTGAGGCTCATGAAGTGTGTTTTTGGAGGTGGTTTCGCATTTGGAGGTGGACTCCACAGAAGCGGGTAGTGCTTATCTAGTCACACCCGAAGTGAGTGGAGTGATAACTGGCTCTTCCGATGTGGCATTGTGATCCTAGAGAAGTCAAAGATGATAGCCCGCTTAAGGAGGAGGTCACCCGACGTGTCAGGTAGGTTACTAACCGGGTCCCAATTAGGTCAGTTGGGTCTCGGGGAAGGTTTCCCCTAATGCCGAGTTCCCTAGCTCGGACGTGATGAGGTCACCACCTAAGTCTGTTGGGTCGGCGAAGGTAGGTTGCCTCTTCTGCAAACCTAGTCATATCAAGTTCTTACCTGTTAGGTTGACAGAGGTAGGTTGCCAACTGAGTCTCCGTCAGGTTAACGGAGGTAGGTCACCAATTGAGTCTCCGTCAAATTGGTGGAGGTAGGTCGCCACTTGGGTTTCTGTTTGTCAGGTCGGCAGAGGTACGTCGCCATATAGGTCTTTGTCAAGTCAACGGAGGTGTAGGCAGGTTGACCACCATGTCATGCAGGTTGTTACCTGGGCCTTAGTCTGGTCGGTGAGACCTCGATGGGAGGTCTCCCTTCGTGCCGAGGTCTCAAGATCAGTCCTAAGGTGGTCGTCCCAATCCTAATGAGGTGTCTACAGGTTTGCCATGGTGAGGTGGTGATGAAATGCCCTCATGGTGTGCGAGGTGCATCCGACGTGGTTCTGAATAGGTCTCCGTCATTTTGACAAGGCAAGTCATCGCCTATGTTGTGTCGAGGTGTCATACAATGATTCTGAGATTGCCACATGGCATATTGTCACTAGAGGGCCAAATCTGCCCTCATCAATTCCCATTATCTATTTTATTCAGACAAGAATTTGAATTAGAATTGGAATAAGTTAGAATGGGATTTCATTCCTAAGAGAGGGGGAGAGGGGGGAATAGTCATTCCCTCAAATGGGGGAATGCCATTCTAAAAGGGATGAGAATGAGATTCCGATTATGCCCAATCAAATGATTGGAGTTAGAATGACCCATTCTGATTCTGATTCTAATTCCAAGCCCTATTCCCACGAATCAAACAGGTGCTAATTTTCATAAAATTTTTATTAGATTTTGTTTAAAATCATTTAATTTATTAATGTATAAATAATTTACTATTTACTGCCAGGTAACCCATCCCCTTAACCCCAACATAGTGGCAGTATCTCTATTACTACATGTCAGAGATCCTATCAAAGTTTTAAGTTGTTAGTAACATAGATAATTATAGATGTTAGTACAATAGGATATAAAAAGGGCCACACCTGAATATCCTGATTATCCATGATTTTGTCCCAAATAATAATGGATTTGGAACTGGTGACCCGATTATTCTTATTAATAAATCAGGATGGTTCTGGGTCTATAATTTTGTCTAAATTAAATAATCGGTTTGGAACTGATACATCCTATTCCGAACCAGACTCGATCATTGATAGTCCTACTCGTATGGAGGGGTCAAAACGACATCATATGTACCCAAAAGGAAAATAGGGTTTTAAATGGTGTTTGGTATTAAGGGTGTTTAAGTCTCATTTTGGTACATGGCGCAATAAACAATTGTTGTTGTGATTGTGAGAACATTATCGCCATTAGGAGTCACTGGTTGCACATAACTCCACGTAAAGATAGTACAATCATTAGAAGTAAAATCTACCTCACCAAACATTATTTTGATACGATATACCTATATGGCACTTATGTAGACTCTAAACCAAAGTTTTAAAAACCAACCCGGAGGCTAAACCATTTTTGTCTTTAGGTCACAGGTCATCAGTTTGATCAATCGGGTCAAACAGTTTAGACTTTAGAACGTGTCACATCAGTGCATATATGTATTAAGTGTTGGGTTTTAATCTCATAAGAGATTAAATCTAATGGGTTTGATTGGTCAATTACATGAGAAATTGCACATGCACACTTGATTGAAAAATCAGTTTTTCTTTTACAAAACCCAGTTTTGAACTTGTCCCACATTGGAAAATTATAAGTTTTGTTTTCAGTATTTTAATAGGAGCTGATTTACACTCCTTAGAATTAGTAGAGGAGAGTATGGGGATTCGATACCGCGCAATGCGCGCGCACACGTGTGTGCAGTGCAATGAGGTGCTTTAGAGGCGCACTTTGCTCACACTTCGCGCGCACCCGCGTGGCTCCTTCAATTTATTCATACCTCTTCACAAATTATTACTCCAAAACACACAATTTTGAAATTCACTCACTCTCTCTCTCTCTCTCTCTGGTCTACTACAGTCTCACAGAAGGTTTCTTTGGAGACTCTTCAACTTTGCTAGTTGCAGATTCTCGCCCAAGGCTCTGTTGTATCCTGTGAACGAATTTGCCTGTAACCCAACAGCAAACTCAATGAAACTGAGTGGGGGCAAATAACGTTCTAAAGACAATGTCTTCAGACGCGCCTCAGAGCTTCTCCTCCAAAGTTACAGTGACCCCATTTTCTCCAACATTAAGTATACATTTATATACATATATATGTATAAATATATATTTTAGCAATAAATAATGTATAAATATGTTTTAGATATGTTATATGTATTATTTTATATTTAATTTATGTTTTTTAATTCAGTTTTTAATTTTTTTATTTATAAAATATATTAAAAATTGCAAATTGAGGCAAAATGGGATTTTTTTTCGAAAATAGCGGGGCAAGGTGCCTACAGCTCCTTGGGACGCACAGATCTCAAAAAGTTACCCAAAATAAAAAAAAAACACCCCAATCAGACATCAGAGTGCAAAGTTATGGCCTCTAAAAGTTTTGCATGCATTGAGTGTGCAACCCGCAACCTGGTCATCGGGTTGAATGGGTCAATAGTTGAACTGTCTGAATCGAACGGTTCTTGACCAAGTCAATAGTTTTAACCATCTGACGAGTCTTGACTGAACCAAACCTGGAATCCTGACTGTGTGGCAATTTGAGCGATTCGACTGACTGGGTCAACGACAGGTTGAAAACATTGCTCTAAATGGAAACATAACAATATAGTTCCGTGTACCCTTGATTGAAAATGAAGGGGGCATTTGGCAAGTCTTCCAATGAGGTGTTTAGGGCTTTTCAAAGCTCAGAAGAAATTTATAGTCTTCTATTTGAATTGAAGAGTTTGAAATGAAGAGTTTGGCCTTTCTGAACCTAAAATATCCTTCTACTTCGTTTTTAATAGCCCAAAGGAATAGGATACTTACTAAATGGTCTTGATCTTTGACAAGCTCCAAAAAGCTTCATAAATCTCTTAGTCTGTTGGTCTAATTACAAGATCAACTTAAAAAGACTTGACAAATAAAAAAAAAAGCAGACTCAGAGAAAAAATTTGTATCAGAGACCCATAATAGTTCAAGACTTGAAAGAGATCTAATCCTATTGGACTTTTTCATTCAGGTGATCATTCAGATGAGACAGGGGTCTTGGAAGGCACTTCATAGCTCTTATGAGTTATGATGAGGAATTGAGTATACTCTCATTGTGTAATCGTTCAATAATACCAATTTCATTCTTTTCACAAGGCAAAACTGAGTTAGGGCTATAGTCCTCCCTCTTATGCTCTGTTTGGTTTGACAATAGAACCCAATTGATGCAGAAAATTTCCCATAACTGTTTTTATAGTTTACCTATAAAGAACAGGTTCTTCTTCTTTGAAATTTTTGCTGTTTGGTCGAATTTGTTAGGATAAGTACTTTCAAAGCCTAGGCGTTCCATTGATTGGTCTCTTATAAGGGCTTTTCAGTTGTAACTTGTGAGAGTAAGATATCCAGATTACAGAGTGCATAATAGAATGTACCACGTATTAAATTTGTTTAGCCTCAGGACCCTGCCCCGGTCCAATAATCAACATGTTTGAGACCTAAATTTAGCCCAGTTTTAGCCCAAATTAAATTGGACCTAAAGCGTAATCCAAATTGAAACCCAACGGCCCAACGCTAATTATGAAGCCCAAAATCCTGATTGTCAAACCTAGCCTGCTCTGAATTGGGATGGATCCAGGATGGCCCAAATAGCTTGTAGGTAATGAAATATCCATCTACCATTTCTTTGACTTGACAAATGAAAGCGTATTCCCAATTCAAGAACCAATCGGTTCAGTCCTTACTCCATTCAGGCTCCAAAACGAACTGGGTTTCAGCCTTGGTCCTAGACTCCTAGGCCGGGTTGGTCCCTTACTGGGATGGATAAAATTGGTTCAATCCTCTGAGCCTAAGAGTTATCTCCTTTTATATAAATCCCCCATGTCTGTATTTTGATACTTGGTGATTAGGAAACTAGGCTCTAAGGGGTTCGACCTTGACTCTGAGAGAGGGATAGTTACTTTAGAGTGTCTCACTTAGGTGGGTCTGGAAACGTTTTTTTTTTTTTTTTCCTTTTTTTTTGAAAAAAATATATTCTAAATGAACACCCACCCTTTCTGGAAGTGCTTTAAAATTTCACTACGAAAAAAAAAATAAATGAAGGAAAAGAAAACTTATCAAACCTTTGGACCAAATAAAAATCCCTTGAATATGATTGATGTAATATGCTGGACCCATGAGAAAAAAAAATCCCATAACCAATGGCATGACAAAATTTTCTTTTATATAGTCAAATTCCCAAATGAGAATTGGTCATAGTGTTTGAATAATTGGTAGGATGAATTGATTAATAAAATTCAAGTTAAGATGGTCACCCTCCACCTGTAGTAAACTTAGGGGTCTTAAAAAAAAAAAAAAAAAGGGAAAGTGAAGCATCAAATTGTTTGGGCAGAGGAGGGTGGGTAAGAACAGGGTCCATGTGAGGCCCATTGGCATACTATGAAAAGCATGCAGTTTCACGGGTTTGATCCCGCAACTTCTATTTGGAGGGGTGCCAAGTGATCATCTCGAGAATGCACAACTTCAGTGTAAGTAATCTTATGACCATTGTATGGTTCTATGCAAAATTTGCTTCTATGTTTTTATATTACTTGTTAATAAGGTTCAATTTGGAAGGAGTATAAATACAAATATGTATAGTATAAATACATATAAAATAATACAAAGTATATGGTTTTGTACTATGCAAATTTGTATTCGTACTCCTTTTAAACTGAGCCCAAGGATCAAAAATTCAGTCATGCATCGTGTCATACAAAGAGCATTGTGTCATATTGGCCCTTCCCTGATATGCCTGATATGTGAAATATTAAGTATTTTAATATTTTAATATAACTAGGGCTAAACCTTGCTAAGATCAGCCCCATGTAAATTTTTGGGAAAAAAAAAACAAAAAAAAGAAGGGGACCATGTTGGTCAAAATCTCAATGCATGCATTCTAGCATATCGGGGTGTATTGATATTTTGAACCTTGATCGTCATTATACATAAATGAGAAGAAGAAAAGCAAAGCAGCCATGAAGAGCTTTCAATCTCGTTTTTCCTTTTTATTTTATTTTCATTCTCTTTTAAGCTTTGATGCTATAGGATGAAAAGCATCCTATGACCAACTGATGGTGATTCAGTTGGTAGGGTCTCCGTAGGATCTTTGGTTTATTGTACAGAGACCTTGGATCAAATCCCGCTGCCACTAGGGTTGGGGGTTAAGGGGATGAGCTATCCCCATTGTGTAGCTCAAAAGGGAAAAAAACAATGAATAAAGAGTGCCTTGGAGATGGTGTGAAGATCTCTTGGGCATTAAATAATTTGCCATGTGGAAGATTATGCGGCATCCCAAATAAATAATAAAATTTTAAGGAGCACTAATGTACTTGATTTGTTAATGGATTAGAGTGGCCCAATGGGTTCAATCCTGTCTTCCTGGGTTTTAACATCAAACCTTTTGTTGGGCTCTAATGAATAAAAAATCAATACAATATTTTTATTCATATTAGCCGGAGCCAAAGGTCCATCACTATCCTTTTGTGAATGGAGCTGTGAGTGCTTCCAATTGTAAATGTTTTCTGGGACAGAATATATTTAAGACACAAGATTCTTACTGACTCAAATCCTAACACAAAGGATGCCTCACTCCTTAGACACCAACCTCATAAAAAAATGCGTCACTCCTGATGAATTAATAAAGAAACTAGAGGCCTCCAATCCTCCCCTACCCATCCTATCTCTCAAGGGTCTTTCCTCTATGGTGACAAGGAAACCAAACTGTAGACTGTTTGATGGCAACTTCTATGGGGATCATGGGCCATCTGGATTTAAAGGAAAAGGTAGGAAAATCAACCATGGTGTGGTGTGCCCAAATCATTTTTGTGTCAAAATTAAAATCATTTATATGATATTTTATATGTGGTCATAATATCACAACAGGAATTAAAATCTATGAGAAAAATAAAATAGGTGGGATTTAACATAATAGATGGGTTTTCCTTAAAAAGAAGGAAACTAAAAGTAAAGAAAAAACACATCAGTTTGGGTTCAGGTCACGGTACATGTCTAGGGCTTTAGGGCTGGTCTTGTGGTGGTCCTTAAACCAATCAAACTCATCAATCTATACCCCTGATTTATTAGGGAGAGTTAAAATGGATTCAGAAAAAATGAGAGGAAATGAAAGTTTTAATAAAAGAGGGGAGATGTTACAAACATTGACCATTGGAAAGAGTTTTAAGAATGATTGTATTGGAAAGAACAGTGGTGGATTTAGACAAAATTAAAGCACAAAAAGGTTTTATTGTAACTTATTTTATTTTAATAATTTATTTTAAACAATAAATAACTACAAATGAGAAATGAGACCACAAATTTGATTAATAAATGATTGAAAAACAATGCCCTAGGAATTTTGAAGATGGACAGTTTTGAAGCCGGAGTGAATCAGCTGGGACATTTCAAATCGACTAAATTTTGATCTGATTATATCATGCCTTTCTTTAATTTCTTTTCTTTCTTCCTTCCTTACATGTTATATTAATATATTAATGGAATCAAAATCAGGGCAAATTCTGAGTAATAAACTTTAGAAACCCAATAATTCCAAAAGTATTTATGTTTTATATATTCAATTATTCATCTTAGTTCATACATCCAAAAAGTTGGCATTTTAAGTGGACTCTCCAAGTGTCATTATTGCAGGGTCTCACCCAAAACTTAAGATATGTGGTCTAAGATGGATTTGTATTGTATGAGATGTATAACTACAGCACCGAGAAAGAATTCGAATGCTTGGGTTAACATGGCATTTACTGCTGTCTGAATGGAGGTTCCAAAGCAGAAGATTGAATGGGGAATGAGTAATTGCTTGAGGGGTCTCCCTTACACCATTAGTATTTAGTAGTTTGTCAGATGAAAATATTTGTACAAGCCATGAATGCTTTATTTATTTTATCCGGCTTTCACAAGTGGAATGTTTGTCTGGTTCATCCTCACATCAAAGTTTCATTCATTCATCATTCTCACATTGATCGATGTTTGGACATGGGGTTCTATTTCGAGCACATGATTGGGCCTTTTACACAGAAAATGTGGGCTTGGTTTTATTTTCATTTTAAAATCATGTTCATGTTGTTTTCTGATCAGAATGCTTCGTTCGCTTTTCGGTTAGTCACTTATCTGGGAAAATGTATTTATCTGAGTAAATCTTTTAGTTAAGTGCATTTATTTATGTTCTTTTATTTCTCATATAAATAAGGCAATGACTATTTTAGCCATAAAAATCCATTATTAAAAGGGGTATTTTTGTCCCATTAAAGTGTTGGCAACTTTCCTCCAGGTGGGAAAGTTATTTATCCACCTAAGAGATGGGTCTTACTTACCCCCGTAAGTGATACCTAAGAAAATAAATTTCCCTAATCCCCAAATAAATCTGAAAAAAAAGAATATGAAATTTTTGGTCAAACTTTTCCCTCTCTCAAAATCCAGAAAAAGAATACCCCCTAAATATTAATTCATATTCTACAGTTACGAATTAAATCTAAATCTTTTTTTTTCCCTAATTCAAATAAAAACCCAGCACACAAAGGCTTTCAACATTACATTGGCATGAGTCTCATTCTTTTACAAGAAGTGTGTTCCCTACGTTGATTAATTACAAATCAAATCTGATTTAATGTACTAATATTAGATACAAAAATAGAATACAGCCTTGTATGGGTAGGGAAAATGTAGGAAATCTGTACAAACCTTGGGTTTTCATACCTTTCCCTACCTTTTTCTACAAACCAAACACAGCCCTGAGGCTTACAGTGGGTCCAAATTCCAAAATAAAATATTCGTGTACTGGGTCTTCTGCCAAAAACAGTACTGGGTCATGTAACCGGACCTGCTCCTCACACCTAGCGCCTCACATGCACATCCTACCATGCATTGGGAACTTCTCCTGTATTTATTAGTTATTATTCACGGAAAATGTTCCCAATGCACGGTGGATGTACCTGTGAGGCGCCCATTTGTGAGGAGCAGATCCCGGCTCATATTTAAAAGATGAGTTCGGATCTGCTCCTCACAGAGTGTTCATTACAGCACGTTCTGATTTGGAGCTTGAAGGGCAATGTCTCTTGTATACGAAGGTACCATTTTGTGGAAGTTGAGTAGGAATGGCCACTGAAAAGGTTTGGAGCAAGGATTTTACTTTCCATCCTCGACCCTAGTTTCTAAGTAATTTTCCATCCTTGTCCCTGATCTCCTTTAAGGAAAAAAAATCTACACATTCCCAATTGAAATAGGCTTCCTATCATAGATCCAAATCCTCAAATTCTTTATTTATTTTTAATTAAAAGTTTGCTTTGGGCTTAAAGGGCATAAGAGCCCATATATGACTGGTGAAAAGATTTGTTTATAAGAAAGAAAAAATCATCAATCTACATTGGTATAACACTTAACTAACATTTATTTGAGATGAATTGAATTAAGCCTATTTAAGAACATTCGGGGTTAGGTCAGGGGAGTTGGGTACCTTAATTATTCCCCGTCCCCCCAGAGCGGTCTCCATATGTGATCATAGTGAGATAGGAAAATTGACATCCCTAAAATAGAAACTATAGATAACAATATCACATCTTTCTCCAAACTCCAAAGGCAGCTATCCAAGTGTTTCGTATGACTCAAACCAGATATAAAACCAAAATGTTAATTGGGTCATGGTTTTATTAGCCCATTCAAACTGTAAAGACCATTATTTAACTGGGTTCAGAAAGGTCACTAGACCAGCAAGTCACCGGTTCAACCATCCTGTTCAGTTCGAGTGCGACAATACTAATTTCAAATGTGGGAGTCCGGATCATCCCCTGTCCACACAAATTCTGTCTATGTCTACCCACATAACATCACAGTCATACATGGAGAACATTTCATCCTTCTATATAATATTATGCAGGGGGAGATGTTCCCAATTCATGGGGGATAGTGTGTTGTGGGTAGACATGGACAGGAGATCCGGAGTCCAAATATTGTTGAATGTATAAGTTAATAGGGGGTAACAATGCAACTTGTCCCAGATTATCCCAGACTGAGTCCACAAAAAGTCTGATTGAGTTGAAGTTTGGATTAGGGTTAGGATTGATATCTTGTCCAACTTACCCTACGAAATGAGGGGCAGTCCGTTTCCCAATACCCATGACCCCCAACCCTGATAACAACAGGATTTGATTGTTTCCACTGGAATTCTAAAAACATATAAAGACCTCACCAATTGTGTCAAATGGGGATTTGCTCCTCACACTGACCTCACAACACACCCCCCATGCATTGAGAACATCTCTCCATGAAATGTAAAGACAGGAGATCTTTCCAATGTGTGGCTCTAAGGTTGGCGTGAGGAGCAGATCCGGACTCTACTAAGCCACCATCAGTTGGTATTAACCAGTATATCAAACGTGAGATATTATAATATCATTACCACTCACTCTTGATGAATTCCATATATTTCCATTAGTTAGTTTGTGCTGCACTTCCGTGCTATTGCTTTTGGAGCATGCTCGCAGTCGCAGAAAGTGGATAAGCATACTGCTCTTAAAAATACACCAAGACTGTCTAAAATAGTAAAATTCCTTACCAAACTTTCCCTCAACTTTCTGTTTATTTTTTATTTTCTTTCAAACCAAACAAAACCTGAAAGGATAGGAATAAATTTGCAGAAGAAACACATATTATGAAGGCTCCTTTATGTGGCCTCTAAAAGGCTTTTTGTGTACCCACATGCAAATAAAGTGGGGCGTGCAAAATGGGACCCTGTGTTTCCCACAGCACCATCTTTCCACCTGGCAAAATTTGGCCTCATGATCGTTCTTCCGCAACATGACAAACGGAATTTGGACCATCAAGGAAAATTCTAATAAAAATTTCAACAACAGCGAGATAGGAATATTATCTGTCTGAGAATAAGGCACGATTGGGCATCCCAATACCAATCCAACTGTCCAAATCCGTTCACACGAGAGAAACCCATTTACTGCAAACTACAGATCTGTAAGATCTCTCGTCCGAGGTTTTATGTTCTCTGCATGAGTTCAGATTTACACCTCATAAGGGAGCGCCCTACAACATTCTACAGCACATCCTCGCCATGTATTCAGAACATCTCCCAATGATGTATCAAAATTGATGATGTTATTATCAGAAGATGTTCTATGTTGTGGGACGTTGTGTGATGAACTCTCTCTGCAATTTCAGATAAAGGCCCACCACTAGATATGAGGATCAGCTGTTGCATCCCATTTGCATGTTCTCCGCTGTTCAGATAAGGAGTTAAGGACCCACCACTAGATGTATGATGTATCATATACATGAGGATGAGCTGCCCTAAGATGAACAAATCTGTAAGAAAAGATAGGCACGTAGAAGAGTAATGGGCCCCCGCCCATTACATTGAATTGTGAATAGTCTCATGAGATGATAAAGTCTTGGTTGTGAGGCCGAGACATCACGTGGGCTTAGAATTTTGGATTAGAAGAAAAAAAAAGTGGGTTGGAAAGGGTGCATGTAAATAGTGAGCCCTTGGCGTAGGCGCGTAGCTGAACCAAACAAATTTCCAGTTGCTAATGGTAAGCCGCCTTCATGAATTGAATGCAAGGAGATCGTGGGCCTCATGCCCAACCATCAGACACTGTCGGTACATGTAACATGTTCATAAAGGGAATGCGTATTCAACTATTCATTTATCTTCGCTACCATCCGCCTAATAAAACAAATCACTCAAAGATAGGCCACGGAAAATCCGAGGTTGCTCCGATCCGATTATTTCGGATTTGGATGATGTATTGGTGGAATCGGATATGATTCGGATTTTGTAATTTATATTCAATTAATAATGGATTGAATTTGGATTTATTTTCGTTCAATTCGGTTAAAATTTTAATTTAATTATATTATAATATTTATTGATTTTGATATATAAATTTTATATATTTATATTTAAAATTATAAAAATATTTATTTTATATGAATTTATATATAATAGTTTATCTTATATTTACATTAATTTATTGTATATAAAAGTTGAAAAATAATTACTTTTTTTTTTGTATTTTCAAAGATTAAAGTGGAGTGGAATTAAATTTGAATCTAACCCGAGTATGCTCGGATTCGGATTCGAATTCGAATTCCAGGTCTTCAAATCTAATTGAATTTCATTTTGGAATTGGATATGAGTTTCAATTATGAATTGGATTTGGATTTTGTCGAAGCTAAAGATGTGATTGGTTAGATGTAATGGTAAATACATCTTGTAAAACATGAGTACAACATGAACCAATAAAAAAATAAATTTCAACATAATTGATTGAGACCTAGATTTAACAAGCAGCCAATATTAGTGAATGCACCATTTTTTTTTTTTTGACTCTTTCAATCTACGCTTGCAAAAATCCCGATTCTCATCACCGTTCATATTGTTCCATAGAGATGGTCACGATTCATGATGCCTAAGGGTCCATTTGGGAAGGCTGAAGTTGCTATGGAGAAGTCACTAAAAGAACCTTAAGTAGAATGCCCTATTTCTGACTAAAAGAAAGCTATTTTGGGCTTTCCAGGGTTGTTATCAAATATGGCTTTGGAAGGGCTTTCGATTAACAGTTTTTTGGCAAAGCCGGATCTATTCACAACAAAATACTTTTTCAATAAGTTCCGACATGATATATATCGACACATCTTACGGCAGACTGAAACACACCATAAAACTAGAACCCACCACAGATACAGATCATATTGGAATTTGTTGGAAGAGTATTTTGTTGCTGAGAAGATTTCAGCTCCCTTTTTGGCATTGCAAAGTGGGCCCCACCTAGATAGTCCATAAGCAATGTTTAGGCTGCATTTGGCATTCTTTATTTTAAAGACTCATCCTCTTTTTGCGGTTGAAATGCTCTATCATCATTGAGTTTTTAATTGTACAAAGAAGCAAGTCTTTAAAATAAAGAATGTCAAATGCAGTCTCATTGAACAATCCCAAAAAACCTGGCCAAAAAATGGCTTTTCTGATGAAATTTCTTTTAGTACTTATTAAAGGCAGCTTAATCAAAGCTTCGGCCATCCCAAACGGACTCTTTAAACAAATCATGCTTATATATGAAGCTGTCTCATTGCAACGGCCCACCACCAGCTTCTTCTAGCTCGTTGAAGGTTGAAACATTCAAAATGTATGTAAACAGGGTTTAAATTCTGGGACCCACAAATTTTTAATGCAAGTTTGCTAATAAAGAAAAAGAAAAAAAAGAAAGATGAAAGGCATAATCACGTGGAAGAGAGGCCAAATGGAATTAAATGTTTCAAACCTTCAATTACCTGCTAATTTTGAGGCTGTGGTTGCTCAATTCTTCATTTTTGAGTTTATCCATCTAGATTTTTCTTATGGGACGGTGAAGCTTCTGGTTGTAGCTTGTAGGTTCCCCACTTGTTTCGGTTTTCATTTATGAAGCCTCAGTGGCACTTTAACATATTTATGCTTTGGTTCTACTGTAAATGTTCTCAACCATGGAATTTTGGCTGAATTTTGATTCTTGGTTCTACTGTAAATTCGGTTTTCGCACCATTTCTCCATGATTTAAATGTCTATTCTGTACTTGGAATTTCAATAAGCTCAAGATAAAACCTTCAAAATCGAGGTAACATTTGTCAAGTCTTTTTAGAAATATCTTTTGACATCTCATATGGCTAAAACATATATTAAGCTTTTGCAGTCTTAAATGACCATTTAGTAAGTATTTTACTCTGTTATGTTTTATTGGGCTGTTAAATAAAAAAGATGGGAAGATTCATTTGTAGTTTCTTGATTGTGAGCTTTCTAGGATGTAGGTCTTTCTGGCTTTTTATCTTATTTTAATAAATAGAAAAGACCAAATTTTGGTCTTCTTAATTTTAAAAAGTCCAAAAGACTGCATTGAAAGACTTGCCAACTGCATTCTATATTGATTAATTCCACTCTCATCAAGCTAATTAATTGACGATTTAGGTTTTGTTTGTTACCATTGATGTTTTTTCATAGAATATTTTCGGTTGATTAATACAAATTAGTAAGAGAGAGGAAACCTCAGACTGTGCCCACAACTTTTGGAGATAATGCACAGTTCCAAGTGGCTGTGAGCAGTGTGAATATAGTTTTGTGAGGAGAGAGAGATGTAACATCACATAAGTTGTTTCGGATAGAATGATTAGACTTGACCTCTAAGCAAGCAACATCAATTTGGCATTAATACAAAATCTCTCGCACATGCATTTTTATGCAAGTTTATTTCAACTATAATCAGCCCCTAATAACAGCTATGTGTCAATTTCTATTGATCAATAAATTCAATTATGTATGTATGTGGTATAGCTTTCCTTTATATTAAACATTTGTATTTGATTTGTTTATAAAACCGAAAAAAGTAATAATGAAGTCGTTTATTGACAATTAGGCACCACATCAGCATAACAGTGAATAAATGTCTAATTATTGGTAGAAGCGTTAAAATGAAACTTCCCTCAATGCTAGGCGTGCACATAAATCAAGACCAGTTTTTGCGAATCTCTATGCGTACCAATCATCATGATGGGCTAAATGCTGAAATGACACCTATGCCTATGTGGCAGCATTTATTGAAAAAATATCCATGATTCCAAACACGCTATATATAAACAGCAAAAATACCAAACACAACCTCAGTTGATCATTCAACACCCTTTCCTTCGAGGATGTGTGGCTTCAAACCTAAGTAAGTGTAGGCTCTTCATGTAGTAAAATAGACCTTCACATGCACCCTACCACCACTAACCAACAAACCCGCTAACTAGATGTGGTATTTGCAATCACCTCCCTTAACTTTCTAATAAGTTGCAAGTAGGTCCATTCTGTTAGAATTTTCTAACAAGAGGCACAAAAGTGTCTAAAATACCCGTATAGTTACTATTGAGGCTGGTTTCTACAGAAAAACAATACAAACGTCATGAATGACAATAAGAGAGAGAGTGAATTTAAAGTTGCAATTTGACCTTGAGGCTGAGTTTGGAATGAGTACAAATGCAAATATGTAGAGTGCAAAACTTTATATTTTGTATGTATTTACGTTGTACATATTTGCATTTGTACTGCTTCCGAACTAAGCCTGAGCAATTGATGTGAAAGGCAATTTTGGGAAATAAGTCAATTTTGAAAAACATATGGAAGGATTGGAGTAGCAATTCATATGAAGAGAAAATTTGAAAAATAAACATTTTGGCCAAAAGTATCCATATGGATATTTTGGAGATTTTTATGTCTAGAAGATTCTAATAGAGGGGGTCTACTTGCAACTATATCAAGAAGTTTTAGGGCGTTGGTTGCAATTATTAAACTTGAGGAGAGGTTTCAGCAATTTACCCAAAAACAACCCTGTACTTCAAGGAGGAACAAATTTAATTAGGTTGTATTTGGTACCAAGTTGCAGTTTCTTCATGGAACATTTTGAGATTGATCAATAAAAAATTAAAAATTGATGAAAAAGATGAATTGTCATGTTAACAATGTAGTCACTTCAACCGAAAAAGGTACATTGGGGACTAATCATTGCTATTTAGAGTTGAAACATCAAGCGTTTGTTTGGAAAAAATGGTGCTTCAGGAAGCGTCAATATGTTTAGAGCCATTTTTCCATAAAAATGGTACTCCAAGCCATGCCTTGGAAATCGAGAAAGTGTGGTTTGGAACAACATCGAATATGACATTTTCTCATATTAGAGATTGTTGTTTCCAATGAAAACATGATGTGACAGTGACGTTGACTTCTTATAATGGGTATCAGTGCTGAAAATAGATATGGAGCACTGGTACCAAACAGAAGATGTTGTTGTTGTTCTAGGAAACGTCCAACCTAGCAGCAATGTTTCCAAACAAAAGAAAGACATTGTTTTCTCAGAAAACGTTGCTTCCAACCCACACATCAGCAGCACCGTTTTCTCATTGTTCATACAGCATCGATGCCAAACATAGACCAAATTTGATGTTTCAAGTAACAACAACAATTTGTATTGATAACCCAAAACATTTTTTGTTGTGTGGCATGACTAATGTTTTTGAACTGTCGTTGACCTAGACAATTGGATTGGGAACTATCCGAACAACTGGTTCCGTTTTACCCCAAATTCGGTCCCCGACCAAAAACTGTTGAATTGATCAACAACCATTGGCCAAAACAATTCCGATTCTGAATCAGTTTTTATAACATTGGACATGACAACTCATATTTTAACTCCTATTTCTATTGATCAACCCAAACATTTCGAAACGACAATTATACCAAACACAACCTTAAATTAGCATATAAGGATCGGATGGATAGGTCAGTGGGCTAATACATTAGATGATATATCCCCGCTACTATCAATACAGTAATACACTAACCTTCCTAACTTCTCTAGCATATGGCACCCCATCACTATGAGGACCGAAGCGCATCACACATTCACATGTAGCTAAAAAAGCCTGATTAAAACTTTTGTGGGATGCTATGTGTAGAGAGATTTTTTTCTTTTTTTTTTTTTTTGATAATTCATTTAGGAGGAATTTCAAAGCAGAGGCTTCTGGTTCTGGCTTTGCAAGGTGGGCCCCCATGAAAAGCCCATAAGCTATATCTGATGAAAAACCTGATTAAAACTTTAATTTAAGTAGCTTCTTCAAAGCAAGCTTATCTCCCGAACGGGGCTTTATTCTTAGGAACTTGGAGGCTTTTTAAATGGTAGGTTTTAATAAGACCAACACGGTTTACTTGGGCTGATCTGGTCTAATTGGTGCAACTGGATTTATTTATTTAATTGCCTCTTTTAACAAGGTAGAACTAAATTTGGGTAATTAGGTTTGACCCAGATCTTGCATATTATTAATTAAAAAAAATGAGACAATCCTTGGTTGGGCCACGGTTGACCCATTTAGAATCTGGTCCAAGTACATATGGTCATGAGATCACAAAACTTTACTGGTGAAGGGTCCCACTCCCTCCCCACCCATGAGCTCACAGAACTGGACTCCCACAGTTCCGAGTGACCGAGGAATAATCCTTCAACAGTTCATCCATATCCCAAAATACATGCATCCTGCATACAGTCTTAATTAAGTGCCAACCCGATGTTTTGGAGTCTAGAGTTGACGACAGCGACGACTGGAAGCTGATTTGATATACAACACAATATACAATAAAAACCGGTCTAATGGTTCCAAATCCGCCAGCGTCAACAGTTTTTGGAACGTTGAGTGCAGCGACCACGGTCGCGAGAATCACTCTCCAATATTTTATCCTGTTGGAATTCCAATCAGCGCATAACTTGCGCCCTGCATCTCATCTCAACCTTGTATTGAGAATATCTATGAGACTGTGAAACGGGTTCTGTGAGACTGTGAACCCTCCACGGAATCATTGACGTTATCATGTCAATGACATTTCCAACCATGTCTATCCCACAGTAGACCCGAGTCATCAGCAATCAAATTCACAATAAATGCCGAATATTTTTTTCCTTTCTCTTCGCTTTCACCCGACTCATATACCCGCCCGTCACCTATCTTTTCTCTTCTCATGGAGCAAGTTAGGCTATGTTGGATTTGAAGGAAAAAGTAAAGAAAGAAAGAGAAAAAAAAGAATCGGAAATGGGAACCGAAATGGCCCATGCCATTTAGTTGGGCAGAATCGGAAATCAGATCCCCATTGTGCGCCCAATTATAAGAATTCCATTCTAACTACAAAAAAAAAAGAAAAGAAAATCCTTCCTTCCTCCCTCCACCTTTGTTCACGCCTCCCTCCTCCCACGAGGTAAATCAACATCAAGCCACCAAATATAATCTCATTTGATTTTCAATTTCAATTCCAATTTCTGTATAGACCAAACAGGTGAAAGAATAGACCATTTCGATTTTAATTTCATGGGATTTTGATTCTAATTTCCAATTCTGACTGTAAAACCAAATAGACTCTTGAAAAACATATATCTTTGACATGTGGTAGGATATGGATATCCTTCTATCCATCCAGTTAGGATTTCCTATCCACACTTATTTAAGTGTCACAGCAAATGTACATTAAGAATATCTCCCATATTTACATATTATTGGGGAGTTCGGCTTTAATCAGTGCAATAACCATTGGGTATATCTCTCCATAATTATGTACTTTATTTCATGAAGAGATAGATATTCTCAATGCAAAATTGTAAGAAGCTGTTCGGACTGTATAAATATAGATTTGCACCGAAAAAACCATGGGTAGTGATGTAACCGTTTCTGGTCATGTACCATTTTTTGTGATGTATAAATTTTTTGGCTAAGTACCTCGTTATTTGACCCGGTGGTGACGTGCCTTAGTGATGAGCTACTTGATGGCGAACTGCCCGGTGGCGAGCTCCCTGGTGGAGAGCTACTTGGTGACGAACTACCTGGTGGCGAACTGCCTAGTGGCGAACTGCCTGGTGGCGAACTGCCTGGTGGCGAGCTGCCTGGTGGCGAGCTGCCTGGTGGCGAGCTGCCTGGTGGCGAACTACCTGGTGGCGAACTGCCTGGTGGCGAGCTGCCTGGTGGCGAACTGCCTAGTGGCGAACTGCCTGGTGGCGAGCTCCCTGGTGGACTCATCATTTGACCTGCTCCTAGGCAGTCTGCAACTCAGAGGATGGTGGAGCTCCCTGGTTCAGCGCAACCCGACTACCCTCTGCATGAGGTGATTTCCTCTCCTTTGTAGGCGGCGGGAGCTGAGGGACCTGCGAGAACTGAATCAGAGGACCCGGGGGTATTTTCCCGGCGGGACTCTCCGATGCCTAAGTTAGCATTCTGATTACAGAGAGCTTAGAGTGAAATGAGAGCTTGGAGAGAAATGAGAGAGCTAGAGGACAGGGGTTACCATCCCTTTCCCCTCCTCCCCCCCTTTGGGGGGTGAGGTCTTTATATACCGGAGTCCTCGTGGGTTAGGTGGGTGAAAAGCCTCCAAACGGTAAGACTCGTCACATCCCGTCAGAACCGGGGTACGGTGGTGAACTCCTCGAGGTCGTCAGGCTAGCGCTTGTGTCCGGCGGCCAGGTCGGCGCATAGGCCAGGTTGTCAGGGCGGCGCCTGCGTCAGTCGGCGGGTCGGTGTCTGGGCCAGGTTGTCAGGTCGACGCCTGTGTCAGTCGACGGGTCGGTGTCTAGGCCAGGTTGTCAGGCAGGAGATCTTCCTGCGATATGCCAAACTACTCCTGTACCGAGCTACCCTACAAGGGGCGAGCTGCCCAGGGGAGCTATGCCGAGCTTCTTGTGGCGAGCTTTGCCGAGCTGCCTGGCTCCTTGGTGGCGAGCTCCTTGGAGAGCAGCTTAGCTCCTTGGCGAGCTCTTTGGTGAGATACTGAGCTCCTTGGCGAGCTCCTTGGTGAGCTACCGAGCTCGCGGGGTACGCCGCTATGGTTCATCGGTGGGCGTCTTATGGGCGGCTAGGTCAGATCATGTGCCAGGCCGATCCAGGCCGCGCCAGGCCGCGCGCAGGCTGGCCAGACCGGTGCCCGGGTGGGATACTAACTTGGTAAGTTGTTGCCTGAATGTTTGCCTAATTGTCACGAGGTGCCACGTATCGCAATTCATCAGGTAGGATTATTGTGGATAGGAGATCTGAATTCATATCCATATCCCACCCGCCCATAACCAATATTTTCTCCTTTCTTCCCAAACTATTTGGCATTGCTATTTTCGAGTTTGACCCTAATTCATCTTTAAAAACCGATTACCGATCACGACCCATGTAATACCCACCTTACATTGAAAATGAAAACTACACAAATTTTAATAGTAAAAAATTGCCACTGTTAATTCTATTTTATTGCACAAGTGCCACTCTTAATCTTTCTTTCTTTGAACAGCACAAATCTCTCTTAAATTCTAAAAAACTACACAAATACTCAAAATAGTATAAAGACGACTTTAACAAATTACCATAAACACCCCTGACTGACTTGTCTTTCTTGTTCAACGATAGCCTTATTAATTAAAAAAAAAAAATTATGAAGGCAACTATTCTTTTATATGAATTTGCTGTCTTTGATTCTGTTTTTCACGTGCATGCAAACCCTCTTTTTGGTCTGTCGTCTGCTCACTCTACACGTCACGACATAGTTTTTAAATCTATTACAGTTAACTATTACATAACACAGAGAGGTAGCTAATAGCTTCCAACCGAAACCGATACCGGTACCAATATTTACTTTTCCGTGTGCTGGGCGAAACATCAGCAGGGTTTGAGCGGAGACCCGCAGAGACAGTCGTTGTTAACAAATGAAGCTGCTTCAAGGTGGTCGAACGGAGCACCTGACGGAATTCTGCCGCACAGGTGGTTGTGGCTGAGATCCATGTGGCCGATGTAAGCCGCAGACGTTATGGATTTCGGTATCGGGCCTCTCAAGTTGTTGAACGACAGGTCAAGCGCCGTGAAGTACGATCTCGGACCGAAAGCATCCGGTATGTACCCTTCGAGCAAGTTTCGGCTCAAGTTCAGAATATTTAAGCCCGAACCACTCAACAGGCTCGTCGGGATTTCGCCGGATATTTTGTTGCCGTCTAGATTCAGCGTCGAGAGGACCGGCATTCTCCCAATGGATTCCGGGATCGTGCCGGAGATCTGGTTCATTGACAGATCCAAGTCCGCGAGACGGTAAATTTTAGAGATAGAACTGGGGATGGGGCCGTAAATCTGGTTACGGCTCAGAAGAGCTCTACTGAGCATTCGAAGCTTGCCAAAGTCACTAGGGATCTCACCGGTTATACGGTTGTTGCGGAGGTCGAGATGCATAAGAGTGGCAAGGTTCACGATAGATGCTGGAATCCTCCCTGTGATTTGATTATCGGCGACGTTCAAGACGGTGAGGTGCTTGAGCTTGCCTATACCAGAAGGAATACTGCCAGAGAGCTTGTTACCAATGAGATCGAGGACTCGGAGGTATGGTATCGAAGTGATGCAAGCAGGAACCGGGCCGGTGATTCCTTTCCAGTCGGCAATAATAAGGTTGGTGAGTCGGTTGAGCTTACAGATTGCCGGAGAGATAGTTCCGGTCATGTAACCGGTCCGCCCTGCTTTCTCGAAGATGGGGTCTTCCGACTCGCCGCGCAGGGTTAGATCGGCGACTCGGTGGACGGTTGGGTCGCAGTGAACGCCGTACCAGTTGTTGCAACAGTCGGTTCCTTTCCAAGAGTTGAAGATGCCCAAGTAAGACTCGTTGAGTGCAGCTTTGAAGGCGAGAAGAGCTGCCCGGTCTGACGGTGGGCAGGAGTTAACGGAAGAAGTAACGGCCAGTAGGAGGACTGAGACGAAGAAGACGATGCCCATCTTCTCTCTCTCGCTCGCTCTCAGTACTGTTCCTCTTTCTCTGTAAAACTGTAACGTTATCTACTCCTACGTTGGGGACTCAGCTGAGCTCTGAATTATGACGACTGACACTGCATTTATACATCTTTTCTGACATTTATGTCCCTAAATTAGTTCGTAATTTACAAATATCATAAATTATTGGGGACAAAGCTTGTGGAATTTGATGTGATCTTTGGACCGTTCATCTGGGATATACCTACGAGGAATGAGAGACGATAAAGTGTTTACAAAGGAGACATGGGGCTACGGGCTACGGCGTGGCAGATTTATATCCAGATTCTTCTTCTCAGGCTCCCTTTGGGAAGCTAGTACAAAAATGCTGACACTGTTTGTATTTGCACTCTTGCCCAACCTAAGTTGGGTTTAGTAAAAGTGCAAACACAAATCCAAGCAAATTTGTACTCTAATTCATTTTTACTGTGTGTTGATAAAAATATTCTCCGTAAATTAAAAACTAAGGCTCAGATTGAAAGGATAACAAATATAAATTTGTAGAGTATAAAACTTTATATTTTGTATGAATTTGCACTGTATATATTTATATTTGTATTCCTTCTTAATTGAGCATAAGGCTCAGCTTAGAAGGAGGCCAAATATAAATATGTAGAGCTCAAAATCTTGTATTTTGTATTATTTTGTAGGGATGTTCAAATTCGGTTATCAAATAAAAAATTTAGTCGAATTGAATCAATTAAGTCAATTCGGCTTCATTGTTTCAGTTTTTGATTTATTCGATTTTAAGATTTTAGAAATTTTGGATTTCGATTTGGTTTTTCAAATTACAATACATTCATTAATATTGACTACATGTTTATAACAAATCTCAACCAATCACATTAAGTATAATTAAGTTTCACTGGTTCACATTTCATAAAATATACTTTTACATTTAATAATATGTATTTACCACCATGTTCAATCAATCATATCTTTTGATGCATAGTGGAGCAAATGCACCATATATTTGTATAAAGTTATATTTACATTTTTGAATTTTTATAAATATTTCAAATAAGTATATTTATAAAGTAATTTTTATTCTATTAATTTGAATTGAATCTTTAATTGAAAGTACAAGAAATTTAAGGGTAGTTTCAAAATCTTTTCAATTCGAAACCAGATTTTTAATTTTCATCTACCTAATAAAGTAAAGCAAAAAGTCATAAAATTATTCATGAGATTTCAATGAAATTAAAAATCATGGCCATTTGATGCTTGTATGTATACCAATATTTAATTTCACTGGATGTGGTTTTGATGATTTAACATGATTTATGTAGATCAAATCAAATTTGATATCTGAATATGTAATAGAATCAAATTCAGATATATATGTTTCAAATATCCATTAAATCAAATTGAACTTAGATGTCTCGAATTCTTATTGGATTGAATTCAAATACACCCCTATACTATCCAAATTCAATCTATTTGTACCCTAAATACATTAAATTCGTTCTGCTATAGCTTGTGATCTCATCATAGTCACATTCCACCATGTATTGAGAATATCTATCGTAAATAATAACACATAATTTTAAGTATGGGAGATGTTCTTAATAAGGTTTAAAATTTTGATACGATACATCATATCTTTTAAAAATAGATACAGGATACGCATAGAAATTGTGCGTATCGTCTTTGTTTATACATATCGGACCTGTATCAGGGGCATATTGAAAGCATATCGGAGGTGTATCGAGGCGTATCAGTAGCATATCGACAAAAAAGATACGACCAAAAACTGAAAAAATATAAAGGGGAAAATTAAGCTTCTTTTCCTTGAAATAAGCATTCTTTCATCCCCCAAATGACTCTAAAACTCCAAACCTCATTCCTAGAGTGCTAGATTTGAAAAAAAAATTGTAAGAAACAAGTGTGAATCGTTAATATTTTTTAAAAATTTTGAAAAAAGATGGTAAAAATAGGTAAAATTTTTCAATTTTTTTATAATATCTTATAATTTATTTTTTTCTTGAATGTATAAGTTTATGTTAATCTACATTTCTTACATTCCAAATCATAATTTTTTTGTGTTATCGGTAGATTTATGGAAATTTCATGAAGATATTTGGGGAAAATATAAATTAACAAAAAATTTGAAAATGTAATTTTTTTCTCTGCCAATAAAGACTAAATATATTTTATATCTACGGATTTATCTATCATATCCATAGAGCAATTGAAATTTCTTCTTTAATATTTTTTTATTTTTTATATTTTTAGAATTAAAAAATAAAGAATAATTAATTATATTTTATCATTTGAACACAATAACTGAATATATTATAATTCTATGGATGATCTATCATATCCAAACACCAATTGAAATTTCTTCTTTAATAATTATTTTTTTTATTTTTATATTTATAGAATTAATAAATAAATAAATAATTATATTATATCATTTGATTACAATGACTGAATATATTATAATTCTATGGATGATCTATCATATCCACAAATAAATTGAAATTTCTTCTTTAATAACTATTTTTTGAATGTATTATATTATGTCTATTTTTTTTATTTTTTGAAAATAAATAATAAATAATTATTATTTAAATAATACTTTTTTATTAATTATATTTTCACTTAGAAGTTGTGCCAATGCATATTTTATGGTTGGATAGGAGAGTTGGGTTTTTCCCATCCCATAAAACATTAAAACTTAAGAATTATAATTTATAAATTATAGTAAAGCATACGATTTCCAATGAAATTATAATTAACTACAATATATTTCTTCATAAAACTATTAAAATATATTAATTTAATGAATATACACCTCATTGAAGTCTTATATTTAGTGTTGTTGATGCATTTTTATGATTTATTAAAGTATTTATAGTGTTTCCAAATGTATCTATGCGTATCTTAGTTTTTCTCCGATATGCACGCGTATCCAAGGCGTAACTCGATACATCTCTTAAAATTGCTTTGCCGATACACTTGGCGTTTCTGATACTTTGAATATTGGTTCTCAATACATGGTGGGATGTGTTTGTAAGGTTGGTGTGAGATGCTATGTGTGAGGAGCAGATCTGGTCTCTAATCTTTGGCATATTTTTTTATGAAGTAGTTGTTGTCAGATGAATCAGTATTCTCACATTTATCATCATGAGATTTTACTTGATACACCCCAATGTGCTGGAAGGGATTGGTGCATTGATACTTTGAACATTGTACAAGGGGCATTTTTTTATGTTATTTAATCATTATAAAAAAGATCTTAATAATACCTTAAAATTGATACATGACTAAGCAAAAGATATGATACAATACATCCAATACAGAGTATAGTGTATCAAAATTTTAAACCTTGCACCACTAAATTCGAGTCTAATCCAACACATATGATTCAAATTCAAGCAGTTTAAGTGTTTATTAATTGGACCAAATATGGACCATGGAGCTACCCCAATTCAATCCACTAAAAAATAACCATCAAACTAACTTGTATTTATTTTTAAATCAAGTTCAATGATACCGGAAATGCATGATGATGTCTAAAACAAACTTATTCATGAGGCAGGGTTTGATTGGTCAAAGTTCTTCCAATATCATACATTTTTCCAATAATGATAGCATGTTTTCTTTATGATATACAATAAAGTTTTAAAAATCAATTCAGAACCAGAACCGCTTTGACCACTGGTTTCTAGGTCAACAGTTCAATTGTATGGTTCAAACGGATGGCCCGTTCCAATTTAAAAAATAATAAAATAATAAATAGTCAAAACCATTATCTGAGTTGAACGAGTCAATAGTTCGACCGCCTGGGTCAATTGGTCACTGACCAAGCCAATAATTTTCGACCAAAGATCAAGTTCTAGGTAAAACAGAACCGGTTGCCTGAACAGTTCTTAAGCCAAACGATCCGACTATTTGGATCAACAACGGCTCAAAAACACTAATAGACAATATATACAAAATCATTTTCAATTGACTGTATTAATAAATACAATATTTTTATGAGTTTTTACAATATCCAAATATAATTGAATCCCACGGATAAGATTGGATTGAAATGTGAAGATCAACAGATCATATTCGGATCTAGTAGGTATGCCATAAGTGTGAGTCTAAATGAGACATTTCAATGAGATCTTGCTGGTTATCTGCATGGGGCTGATAGAGTGACAGGGACCCTAGCTAGAGAGGAGAAAGTGATATGTTTGTTAAGGTGTCAGTCAATCGCCCATGTATTTCCATATCCATTGATCCATCCCCTCTTAGCACACCCATCACGAGTCACGACTCCTTTGAAAACTCTTCTTTGGCCATATCTGCGACATCCCATTAACTATTTCCAATTGCTAACATGTGCAGAGCTGTTGCTCAAGGGAAGCACTGGTCTAAATCACTTCGGAAATGAACAGCTAACTAGCTTAGCTAGCTATACTCTCTTCACTTGTGTCTTATAATTACTATAGAAGGGGATGTGATGTAATGCCTTTATATATGTAGTAGAATCAATAACAGAGATATCACAAACTCATCATTTGCAATTTGGGTGAGTTTTTTTACTACCATGATATATTACCATCATCATCTAAGCCTTATCCTAACTATATAGGATTGGCTATATGAATCTTGTTTTGCCATTTGTTGGAAGAAGATTCAAAATTTCAAGAATCTCTCATTCCTCCCTTGTACTCTTTGAATTTTCTTTTTTTCTCTTCATTTATTTAAATATATGAAAAGATTCCTTGTCCCATATTGCTTGGAAAGGGAGTTGAATTTGAGTATATCTATAGACTTGGTCTCGTAGGGACCCATAGGAGGAAAGCACTATAGATGTTCACATGCATGTGAGGAGGGTTATATATGCGCTACACCAAATCATTTTGGTTTTGACCGGTTTGACTTTTGTATTTCAAAATTTATTTTTAAACGTTTTCCTTTTTTGTTTTGTGTCTCTTTGAATAGGATACTTTTGTGTCCATTTGGGTGACTGAGAACACTCGATAAAAGAAGTGTTAATCGACCCAGAAACACAAATCAATGCACACAACACAGCTTTCTCTCTGTCGAATGTCGATTTTTTGAGCATCATCCTTGGTTCGCGGAGGTCTGGTAAGCAAGTGCATGCTTACCAGTGGCTTTGTTTTATCTCGGCAACCGATTTGCAATCACGTGACTGCACCATAGGGGGCAAATGCGATTATAAGGAGAGTGACTAGGTGGCACGAGTCAACCTTCATTCTCTCTGCAATTTATCAATTTTACAATTCTGCAACACTATAGTTCCACAAATTCTCGGTTTGGAAAACAATTACCGATAAGTTCCATTCTGTATTCTTTATTATTTTCCAACACCATTTCATTTTATTTATTGTCATACCCATTGTTAAATTATGATCACTTAAATCATTTTCATATTAAGAGCAAATAACCAATGCTACAAAGGAATTTAGCTCTATCGATCAATTGCTAATCTATAGACATCTCGTAAATCCATCGGTTACAATTTAATTGAACCCGGCTGAACTAGACTTTGGCTTTCCCTCTTTCATAAATGCAGTAAATAGTCTTAGGCTGCATTTGATATTTCTTATTTTAAGGATTTATCTCCTTTTTGCTGTTAAAATGCCCTTGTAAATGCCGAGTTTTAACAACAATTATTCTTCATTTTTTAAGAATACATCATCATCATCACCTAAGCCTTATCCCAATTATATAGGATTGATTATATGAATCCCGTTTCACTGTTAGAAAAAATCTCTATCACTTATCTCTTGACAGCTTTGGTTGCAATTTAGATGAGGCAAGGTGAATTAGGTTTTGCCGTTTTGGATAGTCTTAGTGCTAAAAATATATCAACTATCATCTAAGCTTTTATCCTAACTATACAAGGTCAGCAACATGAACCCCGTTTCGTCATTCCATTTTCTTAATATCACATTTATTGTTTGTATTCAATTCTTGCTGATTGTAATTAAGATTTGGGATCGAATTCCACCTGCACCTGGTTGGGGGTTATGGGTTGGGATGGATGTAGCCCTTCAAAAGAAATTATAATAAAGAAAACATTTCCATTTTAAGCGAATAAGCATTACTATTACTACAGAGAAAGACTCTATCACTTGCTCACATCTTGACAGCTCCCCTCCCACCATCCTTTCAGGGTTAAGGCAAATTCTAGCATTTTCTACCAAGTACTAGTATAGATTACACGTGCCCACAGTACATGCACATGGGTACATACCGAAATCTTTATAGGTGCCCAGCTTGACAGGGGTGAAAGGAGTTCACTGTAGCTCTTCTCCACAAAGACTCATGGATCATCCATGTTATCATGTGAAGTTTAAGATTCTCTTAAATATGACAGCTTGGCTTTGATATGCACCGCCTGAAATAGGAATGGCAACGGGGCGGGGCGGGGACGGGCCCCTTCCCATCCCCGTCCAAGCGAAAATCCTCATCCCCGTCCCCGTTCCTATCCTCATTAATGCGGCCGGGGATGGGCCCCTCTCCATCCCCGTCCAAGCGAAAATCCTCATCCCCGTCCTCGTTCCTATCCTCGTTAATGGGGACAAGGTTATCCCCATTCCCATAGGGATCCCTATCCCCGCGGGGACCCCCATTCCCCGTGATTCTTTATAATGCTAACTGTTTTGTTTTTGTTTTTTATTTTATTTAAAAAAATAAAAATAAAATAATTAATATTTACAATTGTATTAGAAAATATTCAAACATATTTTTAAAAATATTAATATATAGATGTATGTTTACATATTTACATATATAACATATGCATACATATATACATATATTAGTGGGGATCCCACGAAGCGGGGATCGGGGTCCCATGGGGCGGGGAGTGCTCTCCCCATCCCCGCCCCGTCTCCACTAACGGGGATGAAAATTTCTCCATCCTTGTCCCCGCAGGGGGAAAATCATCCCCATCCTTGCTCCATTCGGGGCGGATTCCCACGGGAATCGGGGAAATGGGGAAAATTTCCATCCGTAGCCTAAAAAGAGCCTACCTTGAAGAAAAAACATTTGTTGGATTACAGGATTTTGATGAGTGGCGGCCGGGCAGGTGGCCTACAATAAGTCCAAGATCCTATCAACTGAGCCACCATCAGTTTGTACACAATCAGATATGACATTAATTAAGCAAATTTTGGTTGAACTTGATAACTTATTCTTAGGGTCTGTTTGGTTCACAGTTGGAATCGGAATCGGAATTAAAATTTTTTGAAATTGGAATCGGAATGATCTATTTTCATAGTCTGTTTGGTTTGGACAGGAATGAAAATGAAAATTGGAATAGCAGAAATAAGATTTCATTCCCAAAGAAGGGGCAGGGAATGGCCATTCCTTCAAATGGAGGAATGCCATTCCAACAGAAATGGGAATGGGATTCCGATTCCGCCCAACCAAACAATTGGAATTGGAATAGCCCATTCTGATTCCAATTCTGAACCCCTATTCCTGCAAACCAAACAGGCCTTAGTCTTTTAGTGAATAATTATAAATGGATGAAACTGAAGTTGGGTTGATTACTTCACACTTGAATATCATTTTATTATTTAACTATATCATCTACTTAAGTACTTCAGTTGTTATGAGACAACCTCAATTTGCTTCCGTTTCACATTCAGTTTTTAACTGAATTAGTTGTGGGTGAGTTTAAATAGCCACATATTTAATTTTTTATTTTAAAATTCAAACACACACACACTCAATTGTAAAGGGGTGAGGAAGAAATTTGAGGAATCTGGCGTGGATGACTGCATTATAGAATATGGTATTGATAAGTTTCTTTGAAAGTTTAAAGGAAATTTCATTCATAAAAAATTATTGGTATTAAAATTATGGCTTAAAACATTTTGCAAGAATAAATCAGATGTCATTAACCACATAAAAACTCTTAGGCTATGTTTTAGTTAGATAGAAAATAGGAGAGAAACAGAAAGTTGAGGGAAAGTTTTTTAAGGAATTTTGTGAAATTTTGTAAAATTTTTTTAAGAATCTTCCCTCAACTTGACTTTTTTCTCTCATATGTTCTATCAAACCAAACACAACATTTGGGAAGAAAAACAGATTTTTCCAAAGGTTGTGTTTGGATGTGCTTCAAAATTTATGCTTTTAAAGCCTAAAAACATGACACCCTAATTTTAGACTTCGTATTTATACCATAATGCTTTTGGAAAAAAAAATATATCAGACTGCATTCTGTTTGAACCCAAATTTCCTACTCACTTTTCCTACCCACTCTCTACCCATCATGAATTGCAACCACAATCTCTACCCGAGTGATTTCGTTTCTCACAGCCCAAGCTCAAAAGAAAAATCTTATCCACACAAAGTCTAAAAGACAACCAATAATTATCAGACTTTGTATTCTGCTTTGTTTATATTGATAAGATGGTGGGAAAATGACAACAACACAATAAAGGGCCTTAATTACATTCCCTTCACGTTGTTAAGAATTCAGAATGTGTCCAAACGTTAGTTTCACAAAGAAGATTTTCTATACCATCCCAACCCTATCATTTTCAATGTTTCACTCCTTTTTCTTCTCTATGACTTCCTTGAGAGCCCAGTAATACAGCATACTATGTAAGGAGGTCGGCCAATTTTGTTATTACTAAATACAGATTAATGTCAAAAGGAAAAAAACCTAGATATTGGTTTCAAAGACAAAATTGCCAAACGGATTTTCCTGCATTTTTTTTACTTCTCCTAAAAAACCAAATATATTAAGGCCCCATTTGGTTCACGGGAATAGGAGTCTGGAATTGGAATTGAAATGGGTTATTCCGATTCCAACTGTTTGGTTAGACAGAATCGGAATCTAATTCCTACTGATTTCAATTCTTATTTTCATTTCTGTCTGAACCAAACAGACTGAAAATGGACCATTATGATTTTGATTCTAATTCCAACGGCGAACCAAATGGATCCTAAGTTCTAATTCTGAAGTACTACTACCACTCTAAATAATTATTTTCTTTGCAACACATTTATATACATGAAGAATATGACAAATAAAGTTTGGCACAATAAAAGTGACAAAAAAATCTAAGAAGAAAGAGAACAGATACATTTTTATTAAATAAAAAATAAAATAGGATCTAGAATTACCTAATAAACAGCATATAGGCTGTGGTATATATTGCAGTCCGCATCTCCTACATTTAGGGTTTTATGTTAAGTCATGCACTAACCAATGAGCATTAATTCATCAAAATTCAAGAGGACGGTTTTGATTAGGAGTCTGTCTGCACCTCACAGTGGTTCTTAGTCGCATATCTGGAATATCTCTCGTATTTTATATTATTATTCATAGGAAGATATTCCCAATACATGGTAGGATAGGGTTGTGAGGTCAGTGTAAAGTGTGCTATATAAGGAGCAAATCCCTATTCTTTGATTGATTAAACTCTGGAGTGTGAGAGTGGATGGGTATCTCACCTTGGAAATTTAAATGGACCCCCGAGTTGAAGCACACAAGTTTGCTCCTTGTTTAAAGTTTAAACCCAACTAACGTCTGGATTGAAGGAGACTCCAAGGTCACAATCGACTGCTTAATGGGGACTGATCAAGCGCCGTAGAGATGTGAAGGCTTAATTCAAGAGTGTCTTGCCATTGGTCAGGACTCGAACGTGTGAAGAGAAGCAAACCTTACAAACTTTGTATAAGTTTTCCTGCTTTTCCTTCCCTTTCTTTACTTTTTCCTTTAAACCAAACATAACCTTCATTTGCCTTGTTTGGAAGATATTTTATTTTGAAAAGTAAAACCCATTTGACTCGTTTTCACCATGAAAACTGTCAATTGTCAATAACCGGAATCCAGAATGGTTATTGCACTAGATCACCGGCTCAACCATCTGGTCTGATAGTCTAACAACACTAGGGCAAGTCAAGAATTACCTTATTTTATTCTAATAATATGATATTAACATTTATATATATCTATACTTTATTTATAACCCAGATGCTTGCCTTGGTTTCTGTGGAGACCATAAGAGCTAAATCACAATGTTTGCATTTATACAGTAAAATCAAAACGTGGAGAAACATGGAAGTCTTGTTAATTATTAGTTGATATAAATCATTTGACTTATTTATTGTCACTTGACTAAAGATATATTCATATATCTCACTTTTTTTTTGCCTTAAAAGTGGCGTTATTTCCAAAGCCTTCACCACCACCACCACCCCCCCCCCCCCCCAAAAAAAAAAAAAAAAAAACTTTGGCTGTCCCTGTTCGCCAAGTTCACATCAGCACCTCATAATGTCCCATGACACATTCCAATCATGTGTTGGGAACATCTCTCAATGACAAATATAGGGGATGTTTCTAATGTATACACTGAAATGTGCTTGTGGGGTGTCCCACCTCACAATCACATTCCATCATGTATTAAGAACATTTCCCATGAATAATGACATATAAGTACAAGAGATGTTCCTGATGTGTGGCTGGAACATGCTGTGAGGTTCGTGTGAAGAACAGATCTGGAATGATGGACTACCCCTTGTATAGTCCAAATTAAAAAAAAAGGTATAACATAAGTAGAATATTCTCATTCTCTATAGCAGCCCCAAGTTCAACACATCAAGTGTGGTAGATTTTGAAGCAAAACCAGGGAAACAACCATGTGCAGTTAGCAACGATATTTTACTGTTAAGACATACTAGTTCACACCAAAATTCAGATGAAATTATGGTGTAAGATATAGGGGGTGTTCTACAATATGAATTATTTTTCTTGTTGCCAGTTCTTAAAACAAATTGAAACAATTTTGTTTGAATTAAAACAAATTGTTTCTTGAAACAAAAACACAAGAAATATGTTATTGGTTGTGTACATGTTTTTTGCTTTCAAGACTGGAAGCAAAAACATGTTTTCATCTGATTATTCAACATCAGGTTCTACAAACAATATATCTTCTATACTAGTAAATTTGTTTTTGTTTTAAAAACCAATATTTTGTTGGTTTCAAAAACATGTATTATTTTTTTGAAACAAAACCAACTTGTTTTTCGCTTTGAAAACAAATACAAAGTTCAATATGTTTTTGTTTTTTTGCTGATGTGGCAATTCCAAAAACAAATGAAAACAAAAACATTCATTTTGTAGAACCCCCCATAAATTATCATTAATAAGGTACCTGCTGATCAATCTAAATCTAGAGCTATTGGTCATTTCCAACAACTTTAAGAGGAACTATTTCTTGGGAGGTGGTGGGTTTTGCAGCCTTTAGAGTCGTGAGTCGTTCAGACAATGCATCTTAGATCCACCCTTTTTTTTCTTTTTGGTTTTTTATTCATGGTTTTCTCCTTAAATTTGGTGATTTGGGGAGGAGCTAATAGATGCAAGAGGTACCTCAAGTCCAATTCACAAAAATCACCAAACGATACTCAAAATAATAGGGGGTGCAAGTCGGATATTCAATTTGATGATTTTATATACACTCATTGGTCCTGGTCTTCTAGGTCGGATCGATTCAAATTTTCATAAAAGCCCAACCCAAATGTGCCCAAGTTGCTATGCTAGCAAGGAAAGTCCTCGGTCAAAATTGGGTGGGATTACACCGATGATCCAATAGTTAGATTAGGGGTGCCAATGGATAGGTTTTTGGTTGGACCTGTTCAAATCAAAATCAATTTGGATGAATTGAACGGACCAAAAAGACATATTGAAGTTGATCAATCCAGACTTAACGGTCTAAAGTATTTATTGGATTGGACTCGACCTGACCCATTTATAATAGATTTATATTGCATCGGGTCAGATTAAACTAATATTCAGTCCATTGATAGAAGATAAAAATACAAGTGTCAATGGACTAAATTAAAACCAATTTGAATATATTGAATAATCCAAACATTGAATTGGACTGATCCAAAATGGTCCTGAATATTCATCTGATTGGATTGGACCAGGTTCATCTATAATGAAATCATATTGGACCGGTGGTCCAATTGACACCCCTAGTTGAGATGGTCATCATTTTTCATCACTCCAAAAGAAGAGACAGGAGATCAATATCTTACATAATAGAGATGTGTGACTCCAATTCACGGCGAGAGAGTGGATAAGAAATCCCGAGTGCTTTATGAGTCCCTCTATTGCAATTAAAAAATAAATAAATTCGAGTGGGGTGGGGTTCCAACAATGAGCTAAGTATGCTAGCCAACTAAATAGGGGCTTAATTAGCCATAGTATGAATGCATTTAAAATCCAGGTTGGAGGACTATACAATGATGGCGAAAGTACTTTTGTTAAGGTCCAGAAATTTGCCCTTCAATCGCTTGGATTACGATTAAAAGAATCTCCCTATAACCATGCTTGATTGATGCCTTGTTTTGCTCCTGCTTTTCTTATCCCGTTGTCTTTTCTTATCATCACTCAGAGCTAAATAATTATTAGAATTTTTGCCAAATTCAACCCAATCCAAAACCCCACCCAACTTATCATCTCTATCCAAAGGCAACTTGCTTTGTCCCAACCCACCCCATTGGGCTCCTTTGGAATAACAGAGCTAAAGTTGGTTTGTTCAAGTCTTTTAAAAAAAGAAAAGGGGATAATACACTTTTTTTAACCTTATAAACTCATCTTATACCACACTCCCGAGATCTTTATAAAATCATTCAATCTAAAAACTTAAGCTATTAGATGAGATTCATTGTTGGGAAATGAGGTCACTGTAACTTTGGAGGAGAAGCTCTGAGGCACGTCTGAAGACACTGTCTTTAGAACGTTATTTGCCCTCACTCAGTTTCACTAAGTTTGTTGTTGGGTTACAAGCAAATCCATTCATAGGATATAACAGAGCCTTGGACAAGAATCTACAACCAGCAAAGTTGAAGAATCTCCGAATAAATCTTATGTGAGACTGTAGTAGACCAAACTGAGAGAGAGAGAAAATGGATTTCAAAAAAATGTGTGTTTTTTGAAATCTGATTCATGTTCTTTAAATAGTTTATGAAGATGTATGAAGAAAAGGTAGGTGCTGGTTTAGATAAGGCACCTTGAACAGTCACAATTTCAAACATTGTGACTGTTTAAAAGGTAGTTAACAGTTAATGACTGTTAACTTTGAATTGTGCATTTTGATCACACCCGATCGAATGATGATCAACAATTAGCATTGCACCAAAACCAAAGCTGCCCTCCACGAACCACGCGGGTGCGAATAAAGTGCGCCTCATTGCGCCGCACACACACACGTGCGTGTTGCACGATATTAAACCCCCATACTCTCCTCTACTATTTTTAAGGAGTATAAATCAGCTCCTATTAAAATACTGAAAACAAAGCTTATAATTTTCCAATGTGAGACAAATTCAAAACTGAGTTTTGTAAGAGAAAAGCTAATTTTCCAAACAAGTGTGCAAGTGCAATTTCTCATGTAATTGACTAATCAAACCCATTAGATTTAATCTCTTATGAGATTAAAATCCAACATCCGTGACAAGATTTTATTCTCTAACATGCCCTCTTATACATATTCATCAAAACTTGAAAAGTGGACAAGCACAAGTACATTCAGACCTTATGCTGAATTTAATTGAACTATAATATAGGCAATAAAGATCGAAACCACTTCGTAAAATGCTAAAGCTCTAATACCATTTCAAGAACCATTCAGCCTAAAGCTTAAGCCATTAGGTAAGGTCCATGAATAGGTTTTTATTCTATAATTGAGATATTATATGGTGTACTGTGAATTTGTATGAACATTTTAACTACACAATAGAGAAAAAATTTGTCATTCATCTTTAACAGGTATCTGCCATGCCACATCTGTTTGATGTTATTTTCTACTTTCATACTGTGTCAGTGTGTCTTCTTGCCACTTAAACAGAACAGCTAATGAAGTAATTAATGCATACTATTTCGCAGCAATCAAAGACTTTTTCTTATGGATTATGATTACCCACCAAATTGATCACCAAAGGCTATGTTGATGCATCTATGTATTACATTTATCATGGTATATATTTTCAAAACTGAAGAATGAAGCAGTAGTTTATGTTAATTTGCATAGACAGAAAAGCAAAAAAAGGAACCACACAACAACACTCAATGTCATCAACCTCTTAATAAACCTACCCATTTCGGTTTTACATTTTCTGATTCATTTTTAAATATTTGCTACAGGTTGAAGAAGCTAAAAGACATAGGGACAGAGATGATTCTCTGATTCTTCTTCTTTTTATTTTATGTTTATTAATTCCTTGAGAGAATTATTTGATATTGATGATCTCATGAGAGGCACAATTATTAACCCACTATAGCTCCTCTGGGGCTCACCATATTCAATTACAAGGGTCCATAACTCCATATATATTGACTCTGGTCTCCACCTTCCATTAATTTGCTCTATAGTCCTTCCCCAGATGAAAACGTTACTGACAATAAGTATTTGTGTTACTTTTCTATTTAATCGATCTGATTCTGTTCAATTGATAAATGTTTCCAAGGCAGAAAGATCGATCGAGTAATGCGGAGGAAACATGGGGCCTGTAATTTCGATTAGAATTAGCGGCAGACTGGATAAGCTCCCCTCCATGGGCGTGAAAATCAAAGGCCCGCCCCACCCTCAAAAGAGAAACAAAAGAAAATATTGCCAGGTGGCAAGATGTGAAGTTATGACGGTCCAACCACCGACACTCCTTCTGATCTCAGTCCTCAAGAACGTGGGGGTTTGTTCATTCGAAGACATCGTTCAAACTCCTCACGTGGGAACCCCATGAAATGGAATTTCATGAATGACATAGCTCCTGCCACGAGGAAATACATGGCATTATCTCATGTCGAGTGTAAGCATCTATCTATTGCTTTCAATTATTTAATTCTTTATAGAGCTACGCAGATAATCTGAAATGTTTGACCCTTATTCCCCGTGAACAAACGAGGCCTTAAGAGGATGTTTGACAACAGCTGATGCTGAACTGAAAAGTTTATTGCTTTGTATTTTAGTGAATAAGATTTCTTTAAGGAGGTTGTAGGTTTTTTTTTGGTAATCGGTGCTATGCACCATTAATAACTTCTCCTGACCCTTTTACCATAAAGTGCTGATTGCAGGATTTCGTGTCAATATTGGAACAAACCAACTAATACACTAACGAGCCAGCCCTCAATTGGTTACGGCATCGCAAGTTGAGAAAAGTGAAGTGGTTGAAAAAAATCATGGTTTTTAAAATCGGACTGGACTAGACAGTTGAACCGGAAAAACCGGGAATTGGTCACCTGATCGGTTCCATCTTTCCCCAAACCCGCTTTTTCCCCCAAAGCCGTTGATTTTGGTCAGCAAACCACTGAACTGTCCGATTAACCGTTTGAACGGTTTTGACCGTTTTTCAAAATTTTTAATTTTTTTGTCAAAACGGGCCGACCATTTAGATCGAAGATTGGACCATTTGAACCAATAACTGGATCCCTGACCGAATCAATTTTAAAAACCATGGACAAAATAGAACAAGAAAAGGAAATAAATATTAGAGAGTTGGGCTCTTTTGCTTTCTTGTTGTCTATTATTTTCTTTTATTTTCTATACTCTTTTTGAAGAGAAGACAGAAATCATCAAATAGAAAATCCACCTTCTTAAATTCTTTTCCCACTTCTCTTTTGTTGAATATGAATCATAATATCTCCAGCATTTCAGTACTCCTTGATAGAAAATACTTTGCCTAGGCTCTGCTTGGCTTGATAGAAAATAAGTGAGAAACAGATATAAAGTTGAGGAAAAGCTCTCATGTGGACTTTTGTGAGAGTTCATAACAACTTTTCCCTTTGACCTTTTTCTTTCTCTCTTATTTTCTATAAAATCAAACATAGCCCAAGTGTTTCCTTGATTCACAGTCAGAAAAGGAATTGGAATGATCTATTTCATAGTCTGTTTGGTTCAAATAGAACAGAAATCGGAATTGGAATCAGTTGGAATGGGATTTCATTCCCAAGGGAAGGGGAGGGAATGATTATGCACTCAAATGGGGGAATGCCTTCCACCAGGAATTGAAATGGGATTCTGATTTCACCCAACCAGACAGTTGGAATCAGAATAGCCTATTCCAATTCCAATTCCAGACCCCGGTGAACTAAAAAGACTCTTAAGATTACTTTATTTTGAGAAAACATACACTAAAAAACACTCTTTTTGTAAAGTGTCATTAAAAAAAAAACAAGAAAACATAAACATAAACATTCGTGTTGGAGAACAACCCCTGAGAAGTTGTGGAAAAGAGATGCTTTGAGGGAATCCAGCATTAGCACCAACCATTACTAAGATAGGTCCAGCCTCCAGATGATACAGCCAATGAAAAAACCAGAAAATGAGAGCCAAGCAAAGATTCAATTAAGAAGAAAAGATGAATTAACTTGGTTGTTAGAAGAATTCATGGTCTTTAATTTCAATTGTTCAAAGAAAATAAAAGAAAGAATTTATTATCTCTGAAGAGCAGTATCTGCATTACCAACTCTTGAAAGTTGTCCAATCCAATCCAATAAAAAGAAGAAATATTTCTTTGGATAATAATAGGCCCATAATTTCATCCCAGTGGATCAATGGAAAACCCAATCCAGATCACATACTGATGACACAAACAATCCTCTGGATTACCTGTGGAAAACAAAAATAGTTCACAAATCTAATATTTAACGCCAGAAGACACCCGTAGATGACCATATCCCAAGAACATTTGTTTCACCAAACATAATTCCAAGTCAGGCTGGTTTCCCCAAGTCTCAACTGATGGTAATCTCATTATTTTTCACTCTTAAGAAAGCCCAGTCATGAGACTATGGGCCTTACAGTCCATATTTGTGTCTCACATTCAATTGGGCGCATTCTATCAATTTTAACTAATTCAAGTGGAGCCTGTGGGAAGTTCTCTCAATCAAATCAATCAAAGATTTTGGTAAGAGATTGAGAAAAAATTTCAGATTTATATATATTTCAATATTTCATAAAAACTCTTTCTAGAATTAATGGATGAATGAAAGTTGAATTCTTATGGATGCTCCCCTCTAGAGAAACCTAATGGTGTTGATTCTATTAGGACTTATTTTTAATTTACTACAAGTAGCTCATTCATTTGTTTAAGACTTGTTTATTGAATCACTAAGTTATTATTTTAGGTTTATTTTTCTTAATCTACTATTTTTCTTTGTACATTTTTAAATTATATATCTTCAAGTTCTTCATTGCTCTTATTATCTTTCTATCCCTTTTCCTTGTCTCTCCATTCACATTTCTTACCACCAATTATGTGTAATCCTACGTAGTATACAACCATCCCCATCATCCCTCTCTATTACTCAATAAACCCCTTATGCTGTATGAAAGCTCATATGTACACCTGGCTACCCAAGGCATTAGGAGTAGGGCTATCAATGGAGCCCAAATCCGCTTCAATTATTTTAGATTATCTGTTTTCCTAATTCTATTTGAACAAATTTGCATTCAATTTTTTGCACTCTTACCAAACACGACCTAAATTGCGGGGTTTAATTGAAGATTAGGGTTTCCATATTAGGTTAACTCTTCAATCTTCATTATTTTTCCTTTTTTTAGCTTCTCTAATTTTCTTTGGAATTTAAAAGCAAAAGTAAAACTAACCTAAGTGGCTTGTTAAAAACCCAAGAAATCTGAAGGAATTCGAATTCAATTTGATACCTCATAAGTCTGATTGAATTTTGATTGAATTCAGTAGGGTTCTTTCCCTCATCATATTCAGCTCAAATATTCAAGTCTAAATCCATGTGAATTACAGCCCCTACTTGAGAGGGGTGGATTAGATTGAACCCAATTTCCTTGCAAAGAGGCTGTCTCGGACCTGAATTTATGTTCTTATGCTTGTCAGCCCAAGAATTTACTATTGGACCAAGCAATGGGCCCTCACCCCAGAACCTTAGCCCCTGCCATGGTCAGACGAAGCGTCAGACCACCTCCTGATTTTTAGATTTAAGCACTAAACCTTAGAATTAAACTCTAAACTTTTAAATCCTAAACCCTAAATCATGAAATTAGTGGCTATGGCAGAATGCATGTCATCCTAACCTGTAGGAGCCAAGTATTTGGACTCCTAGTACTAATAGATTTGAAGCCCATAAAGCCTATAACACAAGTTCAATTTTGTTTCTGTTTCTCGGCCCATATCAAAGGTCAAGCCCAACCCAAACTTAGGCCCGAGCATTATATATACCCCTGGTCCCCTACTAACAGATTGGAATCGGGTTGAACGGTCCAATAAGTTGTATTGAATTGGACCCGTCCAAATTTTTTGGTCCGATATAATTGACACTTATATGGACACGTCCAATAAACCATAAAACCAATTGAAAGTTTGAAACTATCAAATTATATTATCAAGTAAAACTTCTACTTTAGTACCCTAAACTTTGGGGTACTGTTAAGTTAATACCCAAACTTTCAAACGTGTAGTTGCATTATCCAAAATTTCAAGAAATGTCAAAACTGTTAAGGAACATTAATCATAATGTAAAAAGACAAAAATGGCCTTCATCAATTTTCTTATGATTGGTATCAATTCAATTAGTTCCCGGGAAAGAAAAATGACTCAAACCCAGTATTCCTAATCATGACCTGAGAATTGAGATTACCCGTGACTTGAGAATTGGTGCATCAGTAATGTATGCTGTCAAGGATTCCACGAAATTTTTCTTTGTTTAAATGAAAATGAGATGGGTGACGATGTGATTTATCTGACGTCTTAAGGTGGTACCACTGGGAATTTCATTCAGCAACGGGAGCGGTACTCTCTTTTCTCATTTATTACAGGAGGAAGCATGGTGGAGAGATACGGGAAAACAGGGGAATCGTGCATAGAAGATGGAGGGCCAGAAAGGTGATGGAGGAAGAAGAGATTGTGAGAAATGGAGAGAATCTTCAGAAACGGTGAGAAAAGTAAGAAGAGACATCTTCGTGGAGTCGGTCCACCACACGCTACAATGCCTGCAGAGCCCAAAGATCTCTAGGCTAGACGTCTGATTTGGTTACAGTCTTACAGAACCAGGTATTGTGACTTCGAAAATGAGTGGATCAGCCTCTGCTTGCGAAAGAACATCGAGGAGCTCCACTTTGACTTCTCGGTTGGAGCTTTCCATCGGCTTGACTTCGATCCTTTCAACGAAAGACTCTTCTATCTGTGTGGTTCCGTCCATGCAACGGGCTCCAAATCTCTACGGGTGTTGAGCTTGAGCTTCTGCAATTTGGGTTCCCCCAGTTTCCATGGATTTCCTGCTCTAAAGAACGTATCACTCGCGCGACTCGGATTACAGAAGCAACTAAGGAAGTGATCGAGAATCTGGTAAACAACTGTCTGCTTCTTGAAACTCTGAGTGGAGTGCCGATATTTGGATCACATCAAAATTTCTCACCCACGCTTGCGGCTTAGAAGGCTGATTGTGAGAGACTGCCAACCACTCGCCAAGGGGATACATCTCTATCCTCCTTGTCTTCAATATTTCGAATACTTTGGGCCTGTGGTGTTCTTCCATCTGTACAGGCTAACAAGCCTGGTCGAGGCTGTGTTGGATTTTGGGCTCCAGAGAGGATTTCACAGCATCGCTATGAAGCTAAGCGATCTTCTTCTTGTCGATCTCCACCGAGCGAAGTCTCTGACAGTGTGTGGTTATCTTCTTAGGTAGATATCTTGTTGTATGACTATATCTTTTGCAGCTTATGAAAGTATTCAGGCATGTTTTGGTATGTAGATTCTGCCCACAGAGGATGCGACGTTGTTCCACCAACTTCGTCGGCCACTCCCCCATCTTAATCACTTAACAATGGTGAGATGAGAGAACGAGAGATTGAGAAGAGATCAGGGAAGAAGGAGCTGCATCTGGCGCTGGGTTCAGTCAGTGTCTAGTTTTGACATTTTCAAAATTTTTAAGAAATTGCACATCAGATAATTGACGGTGGATTAATGGCAGGGACCAACTTAACATTTTTGAAAATTTGGGTACTGCTATGACACATTTGAAGTTCAAAGTACTAACTTGACACTACCCAAAATTTAAGGTACTAAAGTGGAGGGTACCATGGGTCGAGGGTTTCAGTAACAGTAAGGGTCTGTTCAGGGTTCGAAAGTTCAGGTCGAGGGTTTCTTCCTGCCATTCTCTGCCATTCTTCACCATTCTCAGGGTCGAAGGTTTCTCTACCATTCTCAGGGTCGGAGGTTTCTCCGCCATTATTTTTCCTCCTCTCTTCTTCGTCTTCTTCCTCCCCCTCGATTACCTTTCTCTTCAGAAAAAAAAAACAGTGCAGACCTCTACTATTGTTCTTTTTATCGGCAAAGACCCTGTATTATTTTTGTGATATTTAGGTAATTAAAAGCTCCGAACCAGGAATTCTCCAGTTAGATGTTTCATGTTTCTTTTCTGATCTAGAATGTGAATTTTGTAGGTTTTAATTTTTGCTACGCTTGGATAAATATTTCCTTCATTACAAGAATTAAGAGGTATGCGGTTTCATTACTTTTTCTACTTATGCTAGTTTTCAATCCTTTACCCTTTTGATAAACAGAGAAACAAAATTCCTGTCTCCAAATTTTTTATATGTATGATCAAGAATATGCATATTCGGTGCTGCTTCCTGGTGATGATTAATGATTTGGGAAATTGATGATCTGAATTTCTATTTACTTACAGATTCGATAATGTAGTATTATTTATTAGGTGAGAGGCATTGTTATTTAGTGAAATTATTGACGTTTGCTAACTCTGTTACATTGTGGACGCTATTCTGACTAGGAAAATAGTTTGGGAGTTCTGAGTTGCTTTTGTCAAATTTCATCATCTAGGCTTCTCTCAACCTCTCCGTTACACCTTGGCAACCATTGTGCGCCAATATACAGACTTTAAGTTAATACAGGATGGTACAAAGCACAAGTCCTTCTAACAGTATGGACAGAACCCAGCACATAGAGCCAAGAAGTTGACCTTACTCCAATGTCTCCTGCTAATACACTCCACACTCCACAGGTTATGGTTAAGTTGTGGTGGAGGTAAGTGCTTGACTATTATTGGGTGGACATCTAGATAGCTTGGGTGACTCTTGTGCTTATATGATCAGTGATTACATTAGAGAGAGCTTCCAAAGTGAATATCTTGTTTAGATGGGTTTCAAGGTTTTGCTAGTTTGTTGGCTGAAAGTCTTCCTTCCTTTTTCTTTTTTTTTTTTATTTTGAGGAATAACTCATGTTTTTAATTAATGAAATTTCCACCATTGGTAATAAAGGTCCTCCAGCTTCTTGTCAGCAAGAGGCTATACTTCCTTTTTCTTTCTTTTCCTATAATATATTTTTTTTATTTCCAATAAAGAAAAATTGGTTGCTCTTTGGAAAGTCCTGGTTCATCAATTATTTGTAAGTTATTACTTGAAAGATATAGTCACAAGGTATTATGTTTGTCCCTTTGAGGCTAGTTGGAAATCTAACCAGAGTTGCACCTAGAACCCCTTTCTAGGTGCTGACTTCACATTCAAAGCATCAATTTAGGCTTTAGCATCTTCGAGTTTAGGCTGAACATGAAAGTTGACTGATAGAATGCCATTTGGTTGAGATGTTGAGTGAACTTCTAAAGGGGGGCTTATGGAGATTAGCTAACATCTATGTCACCTGACAAGGTTTGTCAAGCATGAAACTTAATAAAATAGAAGTTCTTAACATGGATAGGAGCCTCTGTATGTGTATATATAGTAATTTCATAAAAAAACAAAAAAAGAACTTTGAGTTGTATAGAACAACAGGGAGAAATAAGACAATATGAACTTCCAACTCCCAAGAGAGTTTCATGCAGTGTCAATGTGATGAGGCAATGACTAGTTGTTTTGGCCTATGCAGACGATGCAATGACTATTTGGTGCCTTGGTGTTGTTGGTTAGTTGATGAAGTAAGTTAATTTAGACAATATCCATGCAAGAAAAGAATGATATGAATGTTTAGTTTACAGTGTTTCTTTTGCAACCTTGCCTACCAAATGCATCTGCTAGGAAAAATATACATATATCAAACTTAAAAACCTCTACATTAAGGATATTAGACCTTTGGCAATAGAAAATCAACATAACAACGTATAAATAACTATATCAGAAACACTAGTTTGAAAATGAGGGCTTACTTTTATACGAAGAATTCCATGTTCAGTTTCCAAACCAATGATCATACTCTACATGGGGATGGGATTATGGGAATCAAAAAAGGGAAAATGATCAAATCACTTCAGATCTTCAACTGAATCAGAAATCACCTGGAATCAATGGTAGTGGAAAGAATGAAGCCTAAAGAGTGTAACCCGTGATGCATAGGAAATGGAGGCTAAGGGATTTGAGACCAAAATCTATCCTTATTCCCTTTCTCAGTTATCACAACAAAAACCAAAAAATCTCACTGTGTTGCTGTATCTACTCCTTGGAGTCTGGGACTTAATGGGATTTGAGACTGAAATGAGGCTAAGGGAATGTGAAGGTTCACTTGCTTTAGACCTTATTCAGTCTCTTGAGAGTGTCTCCTTTGGCCCATCTGTTCCAGACCAACAAGTGTGGTATCCAATTTCTGTAATTTCTGAATTTTCTGCAATTTTTCTGGTATTTGAATGCATTTTCTGCTATTTTCTGCAAAATTTCTGTATTGTTTTTTTGCAAAGTTTCTGCATTTTCTGTTATTTTTTCTGCAATTTGTATAATTTTCTGCAATTTCTGTATTTTTTTGCAACATTTTTGCATTTTCTGCAATTCATTTGCAAAGTTTCTGCATTTTTGTATTTTTTCTTTTATTTTTATGCGTTTTTTACAATTTTTGGACATAGAGGTTGACCCTACCCGTATTTGTCACGTGACAGTCATGAGATCGAGATGATTATCTTAAAATTGATTTTTGAGTAACGGGTTGACCCAACCTTTATTTGTCATGTGTCGGTCTCAAGAGCGAGGCATTTCTCTTAAATTGGTTTTTACAGATATATGGGTTGACCCAACCCATTTTTTTTCACGTGGCAGTTGTGAGAGAGATGATTCTCTTAAAAAATGGTTTTCAGGTATATGGGTTTATCCAGCCCGTTTCTGTCATGTAGCAGTCTTGAGAGAGATAGTCCTCTAAAAGATTTTTTTGGGTATACGGTTTGACCCGACCCGTTTCTGCATTTATAGGTGAGGGTGGGACCGGTGGGTAAGGGTCAGTATGGATGGGTCAGGGTAGGTCTAGTGATTTAAAAGGCACACCTAGGTGCAAAGGCGAGGCGCATTTTGGGGTGTGCACCTCGCCCAGGTCCTAGGCACACCCCTTTCAAAAGGCGCACGCCTGGTGCGCCTTACGCCTCAGCCCAGGCATGCGCCTTTTTAAAATTTTGCGCTTTTTGCTTCTTTTTTTTTTGAGTCTAACGGCTAGGCCAGGGTCTCTGCCCCCGGACCCCCGACCACACCCCTTGAGGCAAGCCCGAACAAGTCTATGTTAGGGTCTGAAATTCTTATTTCTCACATAAAAAATAATGATTTTATAACTTTCATTCCCTTTTAAAAAGATTTATTGCAATGAATGAATGAACAACATTAGAAAATAGGGTAATCTCAAGTCATAGTTACAGGTGCTATAGGAGAAAAATTGCTTGTAATATGGCAGCATTCCCATGCTTTTCCAGCTTATATCCCCATTCTTAATATTATTCCTGACATCCCAAAAGGAGAACAAATCATGTCAACAATTGGGTTTCTTCTTTTTTTTTTTATTGATCATCAGTAACAGAATATTTGTTAATAAAGCATAGAGGATTGGGTTTCTTCTTCTTCATGGTTGCTATGGAAACTTAACAGTTTATTGATGGAATGTTTTCATTAGTATAACTTGGAACCCTAACCATACATCATCAGCATATTTCTGTTTGTAGAAATTCTTTCATATCAGAGAGTAGCCTAAAAAAGCTTCTTAAATTGTTATTATTAGAAGTAAAAGAAGCAATGAGCAACTTTGGTACTGGAAGTAGATATGAACCCAAGAACACCACTAATGGTGAGGAGAGACAATTGACTGGTGAAGGTGAAGAAGAAGATGAGGAGGATGAGGAGGGAAATGGAAGAGGTATGGCTGCATGGGAGAGAGCTTATGCTGACGAGAGATCATGGGAGAACTTGCAAGAAGATGAGTCTGGCATCCTTCATGCCATTGATAACAAGGTCCTCCATCATGCTCAGTACCGCCGCCGCATCCGCTCCCTCTTCTCTTCTGCTACCACTTCCAGAATTCAGAAAGGCCTCATTCGATACCTCTATATTGTCATTGATCTCTCCAGGGTAATCTCTTGATTCATCTATATCTTCTTTGCTCTTTCTACTATTAGAATTCTTATCTGCAATCTGGTTTTTGGTGGACTATTGTTAGTAGGTTGGAAGTTAGTTGCCACGAGTTTGATTAGCCATAAATTGTTTTGTAGTTTTTTTATTGGTAATAACTGTCATTCTTTGTTAATTCATAGAGAGAATGATATATTTTTAATATGCCAAAACATCTCACAGCATAAACTGAACAAACTCCACCTATCCCTCTTTAACAATAGTACAATACACATCAAACAAGCCCCCTCCCAGCAAAAAAAAGTTCTGTATTCACTCCTTTCTTTTCCAATCTATTGTCTAAAGCATTTTCTGTTCTTCAAACCCAATGGATTATTACCTCTATTTCCATTACTAGACAACTAACTTATCTCATAGCATGCCTATATTGCCATATTGCCAGCTGTTATTCTCCATCCAGCTCACCACTACTTTTGAATTTCCCTCTATCACTAGCTTCCTGAAGTTTATTGACCTTGCCAGTCTTAAACTTTGTAAAATAGCTATTATTCAGCCCTCAAGGAATTTCCATAACCAGCTGGACCTGAATATGTCACTAGTATGTTGCCATCCTCTTTTCTAAAATCTCCATCTACCTGGAAGATCTTGGATTTCTAATGCAATTACCATCAAAGTTTAGCTTAATTAGATCATTGCTAGGCAGTTCCCATTGCATACAAACCACAGTCCTAGTAATTGAGGAACCTGTCACCATTTGCCAACCTTGAGAGAGGTCATCTATAGAGTAAAGAGCAAATAAACTAGGACTTTATTCTTGAACTTTTAAAATTACACTGCAAATTTCTTTTGTTTTTTTCAAGAGCACTTGAAGGTTGACAGAGTCACAGAACTAGGACTTTATTCATAGTACTTAGTAACAGGAAGAAAAAAAGACTTATAAAGAAGCATTTTAGGTTGAAGGGCCAATACTCAGCTAACGTGAAAACCAGACTTAATTGCTATGAACATGACAAGAATGAGCTGAATATAGCATGTAGGCAAGAAAAGGAAAGCACGAGTTCATATAGGGAAGTCATAGGAATTTTCCTGTAGTATGCCTCTGGTTCTGCAACACGAGGGAAATTTAGTTCTTTCAGGTGTAATATGATGATCTTGTCATACCCCTACACGCTACATCGGGTTCTTTAGTGTAATCTAAAGCCAGATTAACCCATGTCCGATCCTTGTCCATCTACACTTTACCCATTTCCTTTGCAATTCAATTTATAAGACATAATCTACTTCGATTGGTAACTTGATGTGGAGGCAGATCAGGTAGAGATGTATTTATTCCGTTGTATCTTTTTTTCCCTCTCATCTGTAATTTGTCTTTTTAGCTCAACAGATATGATCATTAATCAATAGTACCTAAGCTTCATGGAGGCTTTAATCTGATCAATTGTCATACTTCCATGACCATCTACCATATCACAATGCTAAAGTTGTACAAGCGCTTAAGAATGAAAGGACCTATCTGATCAATATCAATAGCTTAGTAGTTGAGCAGTAAAACCTTTTCCTACAGGTTATTGTTGGTTGAACATTGAACATCACTTCTAAGTCTATGTCTATCTTGTAAAATACTAATTGGGCTCACCTCAATAATGGATGCATGGATTAATAATTGCATCCATCATTTATGCATTGTGAGGAAATCATATGCTGATATCATTTCATTCAAATTCTTTATGTAGTTTGAATGTTCAAGTTGTCATCTTTAAATGAAGTGACTACAAGAATGTTTTAGGCCCTGTTTGGATAGACTTTTATAAAGTACATTCATACTTTTGAAAGTACGATATAGTGTTTGTATTGTATACTTTGTACTTCTACTTTCATACTTCTAAGTACGAAAACCCCCAAAAGCACGAAGTCGGCTTTTTATACTTCGTGCTTTTGGCGAAATAGTACTTCCGTTTTTGTGCGAACGGGTGGTCACATGTGACCACCCTCCGGTACAACTCTTGGCCCTACCTCTGCTCGCTGCTACTGGAGTTAGACTGCTGTCGCCGGTCTCAGCCACCAAACCACTGGAAACCGTCATCAGAAGCATGAACGGACGTGCTTTTACCAAACAGGAAATAGTTCTTTTGTTTCCGAAAGCATACTTCACAAAATTTTTTACCCAAATGGTTTTCAAAGCAAAAATACCAAAGTAAAAGCATTTTATGTACTTCGTACTTTGGTACTATTAAAAGTAGAAAAGTAGAAGTCTATCCAAACAGTGCCTTATATGTGAAATATATAAAATAGCTTTTAAGCCCTGGCATGGCATCTTGCTTATTATTGAAAACCTTTTGTCCTTAAGCTTCAGTTGTCAATATTAACCGAACTGTTTGAATGGAAGTTATCTTATCTGGAATTTGGCAAAAAAAAAATCATCATAGGACTTTTTTTAATCAGTAAAAAGAAATTACAGGGGTTACAGTTTATGAGTAGCCTCGGCTACCCCACTACAATGTAATGTATCCACTATTAAATTGATTTTTACTCTTACAGTTGAGCCCAGAAAAAGAGATCCCTGTTCACCCCTTGTTTGGCTAGCTGGTCTGCAAATCCATTTGCTACTCTATGGGTCCACTGAATTGAAAGCTGCATGTCCTTGGAAAGACTTCTAATCTTCTTGATGTCATTTCTGAATATCCAGGGTGTGCTGTCATGTTGTTTTAGCCCAACTGATGGTAACTTTGGAATCCCCTTCCACAACCAGCCTTTCCATCCCCATCTCCTTATCTTTTTGTATCCCATATCCCATATACCATTGCCTTCAGTTCATCTGTAGTGGAATTTCCAATTCCAATGGGACCCAATACAGCCCCAACACATTTCCTCTATTTCCAATTTCCAAATCATCATAGGATTTCAAGAAATAAATCTATTTCTGATGTCAGCTTGGTGAGCCCTTTCTTTGACGATGAACTGTTCAAACACTTAAGAACATATATATTTAATTGGAAGTGTAATGAAGTGATTCTCCCACATGACTTTCAAAACCCATTTATGAAAATGATAAATTGGAACCTTGTAAAGTTATAATCTAATACCTGAATCAAGGTTCTTTATTTTTGAAAGGTTCACTTTCTTTTCTTTCTTTTTCCTATTTCGTCTTACTTGTAATGAATCTAGGTTTTATTGACCATGAGCAGGCAGCTTCGGAGATGGATTTCCGACCAAGTAGAATGGCTGTAGTTGCAAAACATGTGGAGGCTTTCATTAGAGAGTTCTTTGACCAGAATCCACTTAGTCATATTGGCCTTGTAACTATCAAAGATGGGGTTGCCCAATGCTTAACAGATCTAGGTGGCAGTCCCGATTCCCATATAAAGGCATTGATGGGTAAGCTGGAATGCTCAGGTGATTCCTCCCTACAGAATGCTTTAGATCTCGTTCACGGCTATCTGAACCAAATTCCGTCATACGGTCACCGTGAAGTCTTAATCTTATATTCTGCTCTCAGTACCTGTGACCCAGGAGATATAATGGAGACTATTCAGAAATGCAAGAAATCCAAAATAAGGTGTTCAGTTGTTGGTCTCTCAGCTGAAATCTATATATGTAAACATCTCTGCCAAGAAACTGGAGGATCATATACTGTAGCATTGGATGAGGTGAGCCAACTACCTACATATAGATACCTTATCTTTTGAAATATTTTTTGAATGTGTGTTTATTTTTGCTCTTCTCTGCAGTCTCATTTTAAGGAGTTATTGCTAGAGCATGCCCCCCCACCCCCAGCAATAGCAGAGTTTGCTATAGCCAATTTAATCAAAATGGGCTTCCCTCAAAGAGCAGCAGAGGGTGTTGTCTCCATTTGTTCCTGTCACAAGGAAGCTAAGGTTGGTGGTGGCTACACATGTCCAAGATGCAAAGCACGTGTGTGTGAGCTGCCTATCGAATGCCAGATCTGTGGGTTGACGCTCGTTTCTTCTCCCCATTTGGCAAGGTCGTACCATCATCTTTTCCCAATAACACCATTTGTTGAGGTCTCTTCTTCACTAGTGAATAACCCACATCACAGATTGCCAAAAACTTGCTTTGGTTGCCGGCAGACTTTTCTTGCTCCTGGTGAGTGATGATTTAGAAGCTTCAGATTGCAGTGATACATGACTATAATTCTAGGATATTGTTTTTTTAATTGTGATTCACACAGTAATGTTGTAACATCATTTGATATTTTCTATCCTAATTCTAGTTGCCAATGGCCACTATATAATTTTGAATCCACTTGTTTAATTATCTGTAGTGTTTTCTTGCCATTCTTGCTCCTCACTTGTCATTGCTGGTCCTGAACGCAGGAAACAAGTCCAGCTTTCATGTTGCATGCTCCAAGTGCAATCAGCATTTCTGCCTTGACTGTGACATTTATATTCATGAGAGTTTACACAACTGCCCTGGTTGTGAGAGCCGCCGATTTCAAAGCAAGTAAACACCACTGAAGAATGATATTGTAGCAGCAGAGATTTGAATTTGTCTTTGCCTTGGCAGTTAATTCTGAATTCTGCCATAAAAAGTCAAGGCAAGATTTGCAGGAAGGTAAAGGTTGGATGCACAAGCTCATAAAATTTATGACTGTCAGAAGAGACAAACTTCCAAATTAAGTGTGCACCCCTACATGTCTGAGACTCCTATTATTAGTACACATTTGGTCCAGACCAGAATGTAGCTCCAAGAAAGAAATGGAAAGTGAGGTGATTTTGTCTTTCGATTGATAACTTCATAGCCCCTTACATCCTGAGGTTTTGTTGCATGTTGATTTTGAGGCACTACTAATAGCTAACTGGTTTGTGTTAATGAAGTATGAAATGCTCTTTATATCCCTTTTGTGTGCTTTCTTTTGGTTTACACTACAACATTGAAAAGTGGAATTGCGTACTTGTAAATCCATTTTTTTGTTTACTGCTAAACAAAGAAGAAAATGCATACTCGTCAATTTGAAACTCATTTTCTCAGTGGTTGAAGATTCCAAAGAATTGAAATGAATACTTGAATAGGACTGGGACCTTAGCTCAAGGGAAGTATTAGTTTGGTACTTTGGTATGTTCATGTAGATACTGTTGTATGCCTAGGTAGTTGTTACTGTAGTGGCCTCCCGAGTGAAAATCATAAGCACATGATCCACAGGCATCATCAGCTATTCATGTAATGTGCTACAAAATTGGATCATCCTTCCAAGTAACATATGAGCCACAATTTATAGAATGTTTGGATGGTTATCTAACGATTTTAAAATATGTTCCGAGTGATTGTTGCAATTTTATGTGGGAAAATGGAAACCAAGAGAGCTTAGATTTTTATCCTGGTTGCAATAGTGTTCACATCTATTTGCTTACTAAGTTTTAAGATGAAATCTAATTTTGGTCATTCTTTTTTTGTTTTTTGTTGTTTATTAACTATCGATTGGAAGTCCTTTCTCAAGCTATTCTGAAAATGCTAACTAGGTCCAGACAAGGGGCTGTAAACCATTCTTTCCTATAAGTGCATTCTAGGCCTATACCCTAGGTTAGGCTCTTTTTCATCTATTCACTGTAGAAATTGAAATAGTTATTTCAAAACTTTCAGGCAACTTTCAGGCAGAGGGATGTCTGACACCTTCCGACTGTAGTTTTAACCTTTTTTTTTCTATAAAATACATATTTTATGCGTCATTTGATTTTCTTATTATGTTAGTCTTGAAAGTAGGGGTGTCCATGAAAAACCGAACCAAACCGAGAAAACTGAATCAGAAAATGTGGTGGTATTTTTGAAAAATCAAAGAATCGGTTTGGTTTTTGATTAACCTACAAACTGGTGGTTAATCGAACTGACCGATATATATATATTTATATGTATATTATATATATTTTTAATGTTACATATTTTTTATATATTATATTTATAATAATTTATTTATAAATATATTATATATGTTATATATTTTTATAATATTTATAATATATTATATATCATTTATTATTCATAATATAATCTTATACATATATTTATATAATATATAATTATAAATAAAAAAAACCAAAAAACCAAAGAACCGAACCAGTCAAAAACCAAAACCAGCAGAGCAATTAACTTGTACCAATTCGATTTGCAAAAATTGCCCAAACCCCTACTTGAAAGGGTTGAGAAATTTTTTTTTCCGTCTCGGGTCTGAGCTCGATGAACCAGAACCACATAATGAGCGGCAATATATTTACATCAAGGTCGAGGCTTATGCTGAAATGCGCTATAACTAAAATATTAGAATAGATTATGTAAGAGATCTGAGACCTTGTTGTCCATTCAAGATCATCATGCCTCTAAAAATGTCTTTTACTAATTTGATTTGAAGCATAATTTAATAATCAATTAACTTTGCATCTCGGATTTAAAGCATGGCATCTCTGCTCAACTTCATGGAGCCTAGAAAATGGTTTTGGTGGCTTCTGCTGCATTAAAAACATGGTTCTTGTCTTCTTGATTTAAAAAGCACGAAAGTGTTTGGGGTCTATTAGACACCATGCCACCATCTCTGTATATGCATATCAACGAAAAAATGTCATTAGATGTATTTGGGGCATGGTGAGCGTTGTACATGTATTTGGTATTCTGGAATGAGAAACCATTACGAGGCATTGTTTTTAAAACTACGGTTGAACTCGGGTTCCACGTTTTGAATGGTTTGAAGTTTGAACATCACTTTACGTCTTCACCCAGCAAACTACCTGGTTAAACCATTCAAGTATTCAACATGCCGCCCGAGCTGCCTTTTAGGTTATCATCTAAGTTTTTGAACCATTTTTATCAGGAACAGAACTATATCTTCAATCAGCTTCCTCGGGTAGAAGGTGCTAACCGGCTCAGTTGGTATGGTCTCTGATCGGTAATTGGTTGTTGGGGGCGACATGAGACTGATTCCCACCTTCACCATTGCAAGGATCAACCATTGCATTGCATGAGTCCAACATTTATCATAATAAAAAAATAACAGATGATCTAAAACACCTAATTTGTTCTGGAAGGTCCAAGTTGCATTGATTTGTACTACTTTTACCCAAAGGAATCTCAATTCTCAGTCACAGGTAATCCTCACATCAAGCATCGTATATTAATGTATAACAAGAGAGTATACCAAGATGATAACAAGAGAGTATCAGAGGAACAGGCAGGTCCACGAACTTCTTCCGTAGCTTTTAGTTTTAGGCTACATTGTTGCACTAGCTAGATCCACCTTGTTCCAGCCAGTAAACCATCCATGATCCAGTGCCAATGGGCAAGTTCAGATGAATCAAGGTCAAATGAGCTTTAAGGAATCAATCAAAAGTCCAGCTGCTCAGCATTTAGTACTTTATACAACATTTGATTAATTTGTTCGGCAATTGTTATAGAGATTCACCAAACTGATTAAAACAATTAAACAGCTTTTCTGCTTCCCATTTCCCTCATCAATAAACAAGAGTCTAAAATCTAAATTGTGTCAAGGACAAATCTGAGCCGCAAAACCGCTGGAAACCAGGCCATGTCCATTGTTCCCGTTACTGTATCAGCAAATAACTTGACAAAAACATGTACAAGAGAATGTTTACCCACTTCTGTTCTTCAGTGTGCATAGCTATCTGAAGGAAAGCTTCCTCAATGTTTGTGAGAGTGCTTTCGGTTGCCAAAATAGCTATCTGAGGAAAAGCCCTTCCTCTCAATGACCCTCAAAGCAAAAAGAATCACACCAACAGCAGCCATGGCATAAAATGCTCTGTAAGGAGCCAACTCAAGGCCAGAAATGTAGCAATAATACCCAGCGAGCAGATACACAAAGCTCAGACCAATGTCCGGACCAAACAAATGAAGGAATGGGAATGAAAGGGAGTTCACTCCAGGCTTTGAGCCACAAAGCCCATGTAGAATGACACCAATGCAAAGAGCAGAGTCTATGAACCATGGAAAGCTTTCACCCATCCCAATTCTCTGCATGAACAAGGAAGGTTAAGGGTATGAAGTTAATTAATGTAAAGGACTATCCAGAGGCTGTGTGATTCCGTCAAAAGCACATAGCAACATGGCACTAGAAGAATCTAGAAAAGTGAAGAAAGCAGAGAGGATAAAATTGATTATGGTTTATTAACCCCACTCTAGAGACTCCAAGAATTTTTTTTTGGGGGGGAGAGGGGGGTTATGAGTTACTAAATGTAATTGATTTTTTATAGGAAACGGTAACTTTCATTAACTAGAACAACAGAATTACAAGTGTCACCTACAGAAGGAAAAGGTGACCCCCTGAACGTTAATTTAAATTACAATACAGCCTAAAACAAAGAGTCTCTGTTCACCCCTGCTTTGGCTAGTAAGTCAGCTAAAGCATTCGCTGACCTCCTAATCCAATTAACAACCATACCAGCTCCCTTGTAAGGCTCAGAACTTCCCTTACAGCTTCTCTTAGAGGCCAAGTTCCCAAACTATTTGTTTGCAACCAACGTGCTACTAACTTTGAGTCTCCCTCCACTTCTAGCTGTTGCATACCCAATTGCTTAGCCAATCTGAGCCCCTAGAGGAGGGCAAGTACTTCTGCTCTATGCGAATCCCCCAACACCTATTGGGCCATAATACATATCTAGGATTCTTCCTCTCTCAACTTTAAAGACACCCCCAATTCCAGAAGGTCCAGGGTTCCCCAACGAGCTGCCAAGTAAAAATTACAACGGCATATTGGTTTCAATAGGCATGTCCGAGTCATTCATCACCAATTAAAATGTAAGTTTATTCTAAGAAAAATAAACATCATATGATATAAGTACTGGTATTTTACATTCCCCAAGGATGCCACTGTTCTAATATAAACAATTTTATATCCCCAATTTTAAAGTCCACTAGATTTTCTTTGTTTCATGGTAATCCATAATGTCCTTAACCATGCAGGCAAGTACTTTGCTTGGATTATCATTACTATAGTCTTTCCTTTTAGACAAAGAAAGAGAAATTCATACCTGTAAACAAGCCACAAGTGATGGAAAGAACATGAAAGCAGCAAGAAGATGCAATATTAGCATGCCATGGCGGAAATGAAACATTTCCAATTGTGTCAGAAAATCTTTTCCCTGAATTCGAGGTATTAGGACAATTTTCATACACAGGAAGAATTTAATTGAATCCACCACCAGGTTGAGATTGGACAAGTCAGATCCATCCTCACACTCCATTCACAATCAAGTAACTCCTTTTTTCCACACAGGGCCGCGAAATGAAGCCACCAAAAAACTGTTACAGAAAGCAGGAGTGGCATGATTGTTAGGATCAATGCAGTACACTGGAATAAATATTTCACATGATTATTTAATATCCAAACCTCAAATATTAAGGTATGTTTGTAAAACTTCTTTCAGAAGACAATACAATCAAGAATGCTATACATAATTTGTCTTTTGATGAAAGAAGAAAGGCAGTGGAAACATTTATACGTCATTTTCATCAAGTTAACCGGATAAACTAATATTTTCAACATTAATCTATTTCATTTAGATAAAAGTGCAGAGACAAGGGTCAGAATACCACCCCTCATTCTTCATATTTCTTTTTCTTTTTCCATTATTCATTCCTCTGAAGTTTTCTATTTAATAATAGTTTTTCAATTATTAAATTTGGCACCATATGTGGACAAAAAAAAGATGTCATCTGCTCAAATTTAATCCTCAGAATCACCAGGCTTTACAAATTATGTCAACCATAAGCCTTTTCACATGCCTATTTTTGATAAACCATTAGATCCATCTATATAAAACATGACCTAAAGCCGCACCTTGTAAAAGTAAAAAATTACAAATGTATTTGAAAATTTCAGCCTACAAATTCCAGCTTTGTATTAGTCATTGGCACAAGTAGACTTCCATCTCGAGAACGACTGGAAATGGCAAAATAGACAGAAGGGAAAGCTGACATTTTCCTTGCAACATTTTCTTAAAATGAGTCTTGTTAGTGGTGTTAGTGAAGGGGTATTTCAGTCTTTGTACTTGTTGAGTGTGCTGATGTGTACTGTTATGTTAGTTCGAGTGCCTCTTACTTAAAGAAGGGCACTCAAGTCTTTTTCAATAAGTCAATAATATAATAATAGGTCTGGCCGAATCAAGGGATTAACTTTTTTCCCTAATTCGAACCAGCCTTTCTCTCTTTTCTCTCTTCTCTCTTTTCTTCTTTCCTCTCCTACTTCTTGCTGTCTACTTTACTCTACAGTCAACGAACAAGACAGAATTCTATGGCAGGTCAAACTTCAACATGGTATCAGAGCTAGGTTCACCAAATCAGACTTGCTAGAATTCTGCCTTCTGCGCATTCGAATTAGGGTTTCACTTGGGGTTCTCAGTTGTGAGTTGGAGACTGGGAAAAGGGCTGAAAAGGAGTGATCGCCCTCTTCCCTAGGAGGTCTCTATGCCTCCGATTGTGTCGTTGGTGATTGGTTGCTGTGGTTTCTAAGCCCTAGTTAGGGCTGGTACGTGTGGTGCAGTGGTGTCTCAGCCCTTCGTATGGTTGGCCTTCAGGCGATGAGGTAAAGTTTTTTTTTATATATTTTTTTTTTTGTTATGGAATACATGAGAGGTGTAGTACAGTTCGCATGATGGGTTCTCAGATTGCAGTATGCTAGGGTTTATTCTGGTTTGTGTGTGATTCGAATGGCAATAGTGTCTACTTAATGGTGAAGCTTCCTATAGTTGTGGATTAATGTTGGTGGTGTTACAAGTGTGGTTTTCAGCTTTTGATATCGCTGAAATCAGTGTGTAGACCTCGGTGAGTAGGGGTTGTGGTGTTGTAGTTTTCAACATTTAATACTGCTGAAATCAGTGTACAGACTTCGGTGAGTAGGGTTTGTGGTGTTGCAGTTCTCAGCTGTTGAAATCAGTGTGCAGATTTCGATGAAGTGTCTGTGTGTAGTGTGCAGTGTGTAGTGCTCCTAATTCAGTGCTCAGAATTAAGGGAGTTCGGCAATGGCAGATAACAGTGATAGTAAACCTAGTGTCATGATATCTACTGACTACCTGAATGTCCAAATGACCTCCATTAAACTGAATGGAGAGAATTATGTCCCTTGGGCCAAGTCTGTAGAGGTTTTTCTGAAGGCGAAGAAGAAAGTGAAGCATATAAGAGAGGAGAAACCCCCCGCTAATTCTCAGGAGTATGAAGACTGGGAACAGGAAGATGCACAGATCATTACATGGTTGTGGAACAGTATGGAACCCAAAATCAGTGTGAACTTCATGTTTCTTGACACAGCCAAAGAGGTGTGGGATCATGCCAAGAAACTGTATTCAGGTCAGGATAATACCACTAGGGTATATCAACTGTATCAGGAATACTTCAATCTGCAACAAGGAAATCAGAGCCTTGAGGAGTACTATGCCAATGTGAGGAATATCCGTAATGAGTTAAATGTCTATCATCCTCTCACTTCAGATGTCAAAGTTCAACAGCAACAGCGAGAGCAGCTTGATGTAACACGGTTTCTGGTGGGGCTGAAGTCTGAGTATGAACCAGTACGAGCCCAGATACTAGGGGGATCTGCTCTTCCATCTTTAGAGGAGGTGTTTGCTCGTCTTCGGAGGGCTTCCATTGGATCTATGGACTCTAATGTCTCCGATAAATCAGCATTTGCAGTGTCAAGAGGCCGAGGTGGCAGAAGTGGGACTCGAGGAACCCAGCCTGGCAGGAGTGGTAGTGGTGGATCTACACATATCCGTGGTGGTGGTCGTACTGGAGGCAGAGATTCAGGGGGAGCTCGTGGTAGAGGACGTGGCTCGGGTCCACGGAAGTGTACTCACTGTGGTTTGGATGGACATACCATTAACTACTGCTATGACTTACATGGTCCTCCCTCGACGTGGGCCAACCATGCCATGACTAGTGACACCAGTTTCAGCCCTACACAGGAGAAACGGTCAGCTGACCCGATGCCTTCTACTCCCTCAGATGGTCCAGGCAAGGAGATGGTGAGTGTTCCTCGTGATGAGTATGAGAGGTTTGTTCAATCCAAGTCGCAGCAGAACACAGCTTCCTTTGCACACTCAGGTATGGCTTGTTTGGCATCCACACCCAACCCCTGGATTATTGACTCTGGAGCCTCCGATCACATGACGGGAACTCCAGGTGTGTTTTCATCTCTCACTCATTGCTCAACATCACAATCTGTTACCCTTGCTAATGGCTCCACGTCATCTATCTGTGGTGTTGGTAATGTTGACCTAGACCCTGTATCCCTATCCTCTGTTTTATATGTACCTAAGCTTCCATTTAATCTTATGTCTGTTAGTAAGCTGACCAAGTCACTTAAGTGCTCCATCACTTTTTACCCTTCTATGTGTGTTTTTCAGGATCTCAAGACGGGGATGAAGATTGGTGGAGGGCATGAAGCCGGTGGACTGTATTATCTTGATGGTGGTGGACGAACGTCAACGGCTCTTCAGTCATCCATTTCTCCTCTCCAGTGGCACTGTAGATTTGGTCATCCTTCGCTGAAAGTGTTGCAGTCCTTAGTCCCTTCATTGAGTCAACTTTCTGTTTTAGATTGTGAGTCTTGTCAATTTGGGAAACACCATCGTGTTCCCTTTCGTTCTAGGGTCGATAACCGTGTGTCGAGTCTTTTTTCTTTAATTCATTCAGATGTTTGGGGTCCTTATAAAGTGATGTCATATAATGGATACCGATATTTTGTTATTTTTGTTGATGACTGTTCAAGAATGACGTGGCTCTATTTAATGAAAGAAAGAAGTGAATTATTTTCCATCTTCCAGAAATTTTATGCTGAGATCCGCAATCAATTTGGTGTTCACATCAAAATTTTCCGTTCTGATAATGGTCGTGAATACTTGTCTTCATCTTTTCGAGAATACTTGGACCAACATGGCATTATACACCAAACTTCATGTACCTATACTCCGCAACAAAATGGGGTTGCTGAGAGAAAGAACCGCCATCTTGTAGAAACGGCACGCTCCCTCATGCACCACATGAATGTTCCCAAAACTTTTTGGAGCGATGCAATGCTCACCTCTTGTTTCTTAATTAATCGGATGCCCACGTCTATCCTTGATGGTCGTTCTCCTTTTAGTGTCTTATTCCCCAACATGTCTCCGTTTCCGCTTTCTCCTCGGGTATTTGGGTGTGTCTGCTTCGTTCATAATCTGAGTCCCGGGACTGACAAGTTAGATGCACGTTCCATGAAGTGTATCTTCCTTGGTTATTCCCGAACTCAGAAAGGGTACAAGTGTTATCATCCTAGTTCTCGTCGTTCCTTGGTATGTGCTGATGTTACATTCTTTGAGTCTACTCCGTTCTTCGTGGGGTCCGGTGCTGCTGCTTCCCCCACATCACCACCTCCTCTTCCTCTTCCTGTGGCTGATCCACCTCCTTTGGTTCCAGTCATGCCTACGTCCTTGCCTCCGGTGCCACCATTGGTTGACCGTCCACCCATCCGTCACGTGTATACACATCGCCCACGTGTACCGGCTGCAGCTCCTCCAGCTTCATCACCGTCGACAGATCCAGCTCCAGCTTCGACACCAGCCTCCGACCTAGATCTTCCTATTGCCTTACGGAAAGGTAAGCGTACTTGCACCCTTCACCCTATTTCCAATTTTGTTTCACTTACCCACCTCTCCGCTTCCCATCGCCAGTTCATATCTTTGTTATCCTCCGTGGTTGTTCCTAAGGATGTCCAGGAAGCCCTTACCTCTCCAGAGTGGTGCCGTGCTATGGAAGAAGAGCTCTCTGCTTTGCATCATAATCACACTTGGGATCTCACCGCTCTTCCTCCTGGGAAGCAGGCTGTCGGTTGTAAGTGGGTGTATAGTGTTAAGTACTTGCCAGATGGTCGTGTTGAGCGCCTGAAGGCGCGGCTGGTTGCCAAAGGGTACTCCCAAACCTATGGCATTGACTACACGGAGACGTTCTCCCCGGTTGCTAAGATAGGGTCAGTTCGTGTCATCATCTCTCTTGCAGCTATGTCTGGTTGGCCTCTCCATCAGCTCGATATCAAAAATGCCTTTTTGCATGGGGATTTGCTCGAGGAGGTCTACATGGAGCAACCACCTGGGTTTGTTGCTCAGGGGGAGGATGGTAAGGTATGTAGACTTAAGAAGGCTATTTATGGACTTAAACAGTCCCCTCGAGCATGGTTTGGTAGGTTCAGTGAGGTGGTCAAGAAGTTTGGTCTGAAACAGTGCCAAGTTGATCACTCTGTCTTCAGTCTTGACTCTTCGGCAGGTAAAATAATATTGGTGGTGTATGTGGATGATATCGTTGTGACTGGGAATGATAAAATGGGCATTGACAGATTGAAGGCATTCCTACAGGAACACTTTCAGACAAAGGACCTTGGCAAGTTGAAATACTTTTTGGGCATAGAGGTAGCAAGATCTAAGCATGGCATTAATTTGTGCCAGAGGAAATATGTGCTTGATTTACTGGAAGAAACAGGATTGTTGGGTACTAAACCGGCTGAGACACCTATGGAAACAAATACGAGGCTGAGCAGTGATATAGGTGAAGTGTTTGAAGAGCCTGGCAGATACCGACGACTTGTAGGCAAACTAAACTATCTAACCATTACTCGGCCAGATATTTCATTTGCGGTTAGTGTGGTGAGTCAGTTCATGCAGAAACCTTTGGTCCCACATTGGAATGCAGTGCTAAGGATTGTGAGGTATCTGAAAGGAGCTCCTGGTCGTGGTTTGCTGTACAGAAGTGGTGGAAAACTGGTAGTAGAAGGATACACCGATGCTGATTGGGCAGGTTCTATGTCTGATAGACGATCTACCACAGGCTATTGCACCTTTCTGGGGGGTAACCTGGTAACATGGAAAAGTAAGAAGCAAACAGTTGTGGCAAGAAGCAGTGCAGAAGCGGAATATAGGGCCATGGCACATACTGCTTGTGAACTAGTGTGGCTGAGGAACCTTCTACAGGAGATAGGATATGACATCAGTACTCCAATGAAGCTCTACTGTGACAATCAGGCAGCGGTTCATATCTCTTCCAATCCAGTGTTTCATGAAAGAACCAAGCACATCGAAGTTGACTGTCATTTTGTGAGAGAGAAGGTGCTGAATGGGGTGATAGAAACTGCATATGTTAGTACGGGAAACCAGTGGGCAAACTTGTTTACAAAAGGCTTGAGTCGGGGGAGAGTGGACTACATATGTAACAAGCTGGGATTATATGATATATACTCACCAGCTTGAGGGGGAGTGTTAGTGGTGTTAGTGAAGGGGTATTTCAGTCTTTGTACTTGTTGAGTGTGCTGATGTGTACTGTTATGTTAGTTCGAGTGCCTCTTACTTAAAGAAGGGCACTCAAGTCTTTTTCAATAAGTCAATAATATAATAATAGGTCTGGCCGAATCAAGGGATTAACTTTTTTCCCTAATTCGAACCAGCCTTTCTCTCTTTTCTCTCTTCTCTCTTTTCTTCTTTCCTCTCCTACTTCTTGCTGTCTACTTTACTCTACAGTCAACGAACAAGACAGAATTCTATGGCAGGTCAAACTTCAACAAGTCTCTAACTAGTCGAAAGGGAAAAAAGCCTGGAAGAAAGCAGGAATATTAATACGAACCTGCAGAGAGCAGTATGACAGCATAAAGCATGAGATAGGAGCAGTACAAAGAGACCTTGTGCTCGATGAACAAAACACACCAAATTAATGCAACAAATGCGGTAGCAAGAGTTGAATTGCCTCTGAGAATCTTTGGTGCCTGTTTCATGAATGGATCGAGTTAGAGTGAAATCAAGCTGTACACACACACACATACAGATGTGCAAAAGAGAGGGAAGATGAGGAGCAGGAGATTTTGAAGAAGAAACCATCTGGAAAGAAATGCATAAATGTTAGAGTTCAAGATGAGCAGAAAAAATATTATAACTTTAGTTTTTTTTTTTTTGTGGGAAAACTGAGGTAAGTTTTGCTCAAGAGCATCTTAACGGAGAGTTTACCTTAAATGAAAATAAACTGGAGAAAATATCAATGAACCAATGGATAAAGCAAAAATTTTCCACCCACAATTGCCACCTGCAAAAAATTACCCCCCATCAATACTTTTTACTGAATTTCTGCCAATAAATATGAAGAATAAAATCATCCCCAGCTTTAGATTCTGAAGCAGCTGAGTGATCAAGCAAATTTTGAAAGAAGATAGGATTTCAAAAGCCCATTTATGAAAATGATAAAATGCAACCATGTAAAGTTATTATAATCTAATTAAAATTTGCCATTGCTGGTACTGAACAGGAAACAAGTCCACAGCTTCCATGTTGCATGTCCCAAGAGCAATCAGCACTTCTGCCTTGACTTTGACATTTATATTCATGAGAGTTTACACAACTGCCCTGGTTGTGAGAGCCACCAATTTTCACAGCCAGTAAACACCACTGAAGAATGATTCTGTATAAAGCTGGCCTGCACCGGCAGTCATGACCGCCAGCATAGGAAAACAGTTTTAAATGAAATATGCCTACAGAGATAAATTCAAGCAAATTTCAAGCAAAGAGTCAATAAAGATAATCTGTCCACAAAATTTAGCTTGAAATCTCCATAAGAATGAACTTTTTCAATTCGAAAAGAAGCAGTTAATAGATGAATTATTAAGACTGCAAGAACTCCGCTAAATTTATTCGACTAACCTCAAGATTGATGAAGCGGTTTACTGCCCCTCATATCTTTGCACCTTGCTCCATAGGGGTGCAATCACAGACTCTAGCAATCTAACTTTTTCTGTTAGCCATACAACTAATTCGCTATGGTCCATTGACTGAGATGGAGCATTAGATGTTTTGGAAGAAGAGGTATACTTTCCCGGGCAACGGACTCTTCCCTTCTTTTCTGGTCTTCTTTGTACCCCATCATTTGCTTGGGTCTAACATCATAGTGAAATCAATTAAATAATAAATTTTTCACAAAATTGCTTTAATTGAAAAAAGAGGAACAAAATAAACTTTAATGCACATATCACCTCCTCCTCAATGGACCTTCTTTGCATCTTGCTCCATAGGGCTACAAGCAAAGACTCTAGCACTCTAACTTTTTCTGTTAGCCCTACAACTAATTCGTCATGATCCATAGACTGAGATGGAGCATTAGATGTTTTGGAAGAAGAGGGATGCTTTCCCGGGCAATGGACTCTTCCCTTCTTTTCTGGTCCTCTTCGCACCCCATTATTTGCTTGGGTCTAACATCATAGTGAAATCAATTAAATAATAAATTTGTAAAATTTGTCACAAAATTGCTTTAATTAAAAAAAGAGGAACAAAATAAAGCTTTAATGCACATATCACCTCCTCCTCAATGGACCTTGGAAACGATTTTGTTCCCATGCAGTGAGGCTCGTCTAGTTTTGCCCGATTTTCCTTGTTTATCTTGCTAATTCTCTACAACAATAAAAGAAAGCAAATTAAATGAAGCAAATATAACAAGTGAAAGCACACAGTAAGATCTAGTCTATACCTTTCCTTTGTCGGAGTTTCAGTAATCAACTAAACGACCCCATTGATCTTTATCTACACGGGAATCTGGAACGTAGGCCTTTATTTCTTCTACAGAAGTGTCGGCATCATAACCTCTAGACTTAATTTCATTCTTCCACTGCCTCCACTTAGTAGACATCTCATAGTTTATTAGCTTTTTAGTCTTTTCAGCACAGGATGGCAGAAAAACAAATTTAGACTGCATTTTAAAGCATTATATTAGTATGTTGTTGTATAAAAGGTGGTGACATGTAAGTAGGATTCAAATTAAACTGGAAATAAACAATATTAAATACACTACAAGAGAAGGGGTCTCTAGAATTTTGTTCCATAAATCCAAAGTGACTTTTTGTTGTTTCATGATCTAAGCAAGCCATAATGTGATAAGTAGTAAGACAACAACATGCAAAGAGATTGAGATGGGAATGCCATTATGAGGTATGTAATTGGCTACTAGAATTCAATGTGTCATTTTAGAGATTGAAGAGTATGCTCTAGTTTATTTGCTTCTACTGCTCCTACCAAATGAACATTTCCTTTGTTTAATTATTAAGAAACCAAATCTAGTGGGTTCCTCAATGGATGATTTACTAATTTATTTAACATGTCCAATTTTAAAGGTCCCAGGAAGAACAACACCACCAGTAGCTTCATTTTCCATTGACCCAAATTCAAACCTATTAGGTTTAGTGTTTCAACATATATACATGTTCACATGCTACTGGTGGTTGTCAACAAGTTCGGCTCAGATCCTAATTGAATTTTATCTGTCAGATTCAGATCAGACTTTGATAAAAAATTGGGGATTGCAAGGGAATGCTGCTACCAGGCATTCCCCTACTTTACCAATCAGTCATTCAATTTGTAGACAATTTTGGAGCTTTGGTGGCTTGGGTACATCCCACTCATTCAAAGATGAGGAAGACAAATAGCTCCATTTCAATGAACTTCAGAAAAATCTAGAATTATATTACTTTTAATCCATATGTTGGTTCAAAACAAATCATACTATTGGGAAGGTTTTTTTCAATATATCCTTTTTTCGAAGAGTAAGCTATCCAAATATGAAGAGCAAGCTTTTGTAGACAATTTTGAAGAGTAAGCTTTTTTCAATATATCAAATATGAAAAAATAGAACCTCCAAATGAAATTTGCCAAGTGGAAGGAGACAAACAAGTGGAGTACAGATTCCTCGTCTTAGCTAGCCAAGCAACGCCCCCCCCCCCCTTTTAGATGGTCTTTAGTGTGGCTACTGTCCATTGCAGTAAGCCAAGAAAAAGCTTCAAATTCTAAGGGGAACTGGATTTCCCTGTAATTCACTTATCTGACTATCGGAGGCACAGTCCTTACTAAGGACTGGTAAAATGATTTCACTGTGAGCCTTCCATCTCTGCACTCCTTCCACCACAGACCATCTTCATTAGATGTAGAGGTTCTGGAAAGCTCCAATTTGTCTAGCAAAATGAGGCATTCCTACAACTCTTGGTCACGCAAAGGTCTTCTAAACTTAGGACTCCAGATCACCTTCTCACCGCTGACTTCATAATATTGGGCTACAGAGGCACGATTATCAGTCAGCTACAATATTGGGCACCAATCGCACAACTTCCCAATCATCCTCCCAAAACCTTACTTTGAACCCAGCTCCTACATTAAAACTAACCAGGCCTCTAAAATCCTGGTTAAAACTCATTATACCCTTCCAAACACCCACCCCATAGGAATTTGAAACTTCCCTTGGCTCCCACCCAAATCTCACCACCCCATATTTCCCTACCACCACTCTTCTCCATAATGAATACCTTTCCCTCTCTATTCCAAACCTCCATATTTATATAATGTAGATTGGAATGTGCCAATCTCAAATCATGTTGTTTGCTAATTTTAAGTTAGCTTATATGGTTAAAAAAAATAGATTTTGTAGAGGAGATGGGCCGAGTGGCCCATAGACTGTTATTTCATGTTATGTTTATGTTTCCCTCTGTAATGGGCCTTATTCTGGGCCCATACTCTGTAATGTTCTGTTTTTGTAATTTCTTGCCCTCTCAAGGGCCTCTCTGTAATATTTCAAAGATTAACTTAATAAAATGATTAGAGTGTTAGAGGGAGGTTTAGTTTTGAACCTCTCACTCTCTAACTCTCATTGCCGCCAGCTCTCTCTCTCTCTCTCAACTTCTTAATCTTCTCGTTCATTTTTCTGGTTTTGCATCTAATCTCAAGCAGTCCTATACTTCAAGAGGACTGTTTTCAACTTGGTATCAGAGAGGACCAGAGCTTGGCGTGACCCTCATGTGGTTCTAGTCCAGCCAACTGCATGAGGATGTTCTAGGGCTGGAAGTTTAAAGTCATTCACCTGGTTCTTGGAGGTCATTGGAGGGTGCCCAAGTCTCTACACACTTGGAGAATAGTTCGGTGACCAGGAAGAATCAGAGAGCAAGGTGTTCATCCTGATTTGAAATCAGAGAGAATGGTGTTCAGCCTGGTTTGAAGTTCAAATCAGAGATTCACTTACTGTAAGTTATCTCAGTTATTGCTGGGTTATTTTCGTTGCTTGGGAGGGCTATTAAAGTATTCGAAACCCTCCTCCATTCTGCCCTACTGTTCGGTTGTTGCTGGACTGATTCAACTCAGAGATTTCTGGGTTGTTTTGGAGTGCAGTTCGGCTGTTGTTGGACTGTCAAGTTGCTGAAACTGATTTGGACTCAATGGTACTAGTCCAAAAATCTGTCCAGCCTTGTTTTGGACCTATACAAAACATTATTGAAGTGGTTCCTACTAGTTAACAGTAGGGTGTTAACTACTGCAAACAGAGTGTTTGTCAAAAGGCCTCTTAAGGGCTGTGGACTGTTATTTCTTCTCTTTGGGACAACGGTTGTTGGGGACCTGAAATACTGTGTTTGGAGGTCTACTGGTTGTCTCTTGAAGGCTGAAATAGTATTTCTTACTCTAGAAAGTGTTGTCACCAAGCTGGACTGTCACGGTTATCAAGACTGAACTGTTTTTTGTGAGCTGGTTGTTGTTGCCGATTCAGCTCAAACTAAGTTCATCAAGATTCCCTGTACCTTGGAAAACTTATTAAAACCCTAATTGGAGTCTTTGCATGATGGATTCCTCGAACCTTGAAAGCAAGAGTGCTGCTGAATATGGATAGACTTTGGGAACCCCAGCCGATTCTATATTGGCTGTAATTACAGTTAAACTTGATGGGACCAACTACTTGGCATGGTCACAGTCAGTGAAAATCCATATTTGTAGCAGAGGAAAATGGGGGTTTATTTCTGAGAGCAAGAAAGCCCCCCCAGAGAATGATCCATCTTATGAGAGATGGATGCAAGAGAACTACACAGTGATTGGGTGGCTTGTGAATTCAATGCAGCCACAGATTAGTCAACACTATCTTTGGATGACCTCGGCTAAGTAAATCTAGGATAGTGTTGCAGAAACCTACTCCCAAAAATTGAATGTTACTAGAGCCTATAAACTGAAGAGTGATATGAAGAATCTAAGGTAGGGGGAGAAATCACTTGCAGCATACTTCTCAACCCTGAAATCTCTATGGCAAGAGATTGATATGATAGAGGCTGTGGCATGGGATACCCCCAATGATGCTGAAACGTACAGGAAATTAGTTGAAAGGAACAGGATCTTTGAGTTCCTAACAGGGCTGAATCCTGAATATGATATCACAAAGCAGAACATTTTGTCTAAGGAAAGTGTTTCATTGTCACAAGCATATGCTTTGGTCAGCAGTGAAGAGAGTAGAAGGCAAGTACAGGTTCAAGGAGTCAGCACCAATGATCATTTTGCAAATATGGGGGTTAAACCCAAAGGGATTATAGGAGCTCCCAGTGGTTGTGAATATTGCAAGAAGCCGAAACACACCAAAGACAAGTGCTGGAAATTGCATCCCAGTCTTGTCCCTATCCGATTCCAGAAGAAAAATGATAGTAGAAAGACAGGAAGTGCACATGCAGCCACAGGTACAGATACAGAGGTTGAGTCTGTCTGTCCACAGTTGACAGCCATGAAAGCTGAGTATGAGAAGTTTGGAAAGATGATCAACCAGCTTGAAGGTGTAACTTCATCATCCAACCTTTCTGGAAGTTCAGTCACCACCGCATTTGCTCACTCAGGTATAAGAGCTTATACTAACCATGCATCCACCTCAGGTAATCCCAAAACCCCTTGGATCATAGATTCAGGTGCTTCTGATCACATGACCAACCTTTCCACTCTGTTTGTTTCGTATGATTTTCTTCCTGGTCGTGACAAAATCACCTTAGTTGATGGTTCTCTTGCCTCTATTTCTGGCAAGGGAACTATCAAGCCTACAGACTCCTTACTCCTATCTTCCACTCTTCATGTACCTAAATTGAATACCAATTTATTATCTGTTAGTAGCTTGACCGAGTCATTGAATTGTTGTGTAACATTTTTTCCTTCTCACTGTGTGTTTCAGGATCTGGAATCTCAGAAGGTGATTGGAAGTGGTCGTGAAGCGAATGGAATATACTTGCTCGACACTCCTGGCCAATGCCTTGGTCATCCCAAGAATGCTGCCTTTGGTTCTACTTCTTCAGAGTCTGTCAGTCAAATTATGTTGAGTCATTGTCGTTTTGGTCATTTACCTTTTTCTACTTTGAGTCATTTACTTCCCGAATTGTTTAAGGGAGTCGGTGTGTCCAGTCTCAATTGTGAGTCATGTCAGTTGTCAAAGCATTGCAGAAACAATTACCCTGTAAGAAATAAAAGAGCTTCTTTTCCTTTTCATATTGTGCACTCTGATGTGTGGGGGCCTTACCACTTATCTTCTATGGGGGGCTATAGATATTTCATCCTATTTATTGATGACTTTTCTAGATTCACTTGGATATACTTAATGAAATCCCGTGATGAAGTCCCAAGACTTGTGAGGCAATTTCATGAGCTTGTTTTAACCCAATTTGATACTAGAATTAAAGTTTTCAGATCTGACAATGCAAAAGAGTACTTTGAGAAGAGCTTATCCTTGTATCTCTCTGACATGGGGGTTATTCATCAAAGCTCTTGTGTTAGAACCCCTGAACAAAATGGAGTTGCTGAAAGGAAAAATAGACATATTGTTGAAGTTGCAAGAAGCCTTTTGTTTGCCTCACATGTTCCTACAAGATTTTGGGGTGATGCTGTTCTTACCGCTACCTATCTTATAAACCATATGCCATCCAGGGTTTTAGGGTTTAAATCCCCCTTCAGTCTTCTTCATCCAGACAATGATCTTTTTCTTATTCCTCTTCGTGTGTTTGGTTGTACTTGTTATGTTCACATTCCAAGTGCCCAGAGGCATAAGTTTGAACCAAAATCCCACAAGTGCATCTTCCTTGGTTATTCCCCCACACAAAAGGGTTATTGTTGTTTTGATCCAAAGACTAGCACTCGATATGTCTCTATGGATGTTACCTTTGATGAGCTTTCTCCTTTTTATGGTTCCTCTCAGGAAGGACATTGTCAACAGGGGGAGAGTTTGTCACAAGTATTTGCTCTTCCTCTTCCTGTCCCGGTTGAGTTACTTGACAAGCCTGTATCCTCACAAAATGAATCAAAGGAGGGTCAACCACTTCATTCATCTTGCCCTAGTGCTCCTATTTCTTTACCTCCTCGTCCTACCCATAATCCCAAGGTGTATCAAAGGCAAAGATCCAAGAATGAGCAAGTTGTTTCCCTTACAACAGATGAGGCTCATACACTCCCAATCACAAATGAGATAACAAGTATTGCTTCAGCCCCTTTGGAACCATCATTCCCAGATCTTGATGTCCCCATTGCTGTTAGGAAAGGAAAGCGGAAGTGCATTGCACACTGCATTTTCAAACATCTTTCTTATGATCTACTTTCTCCTTCATACTTTGCTTACCTCTCTTCAGTTGCTTCTAACCCCATTCCTAGGTCTGTGTCATAAGTTCTTGGGATTCCAGAATGGAGAGATGCCATGAAGTCTGAAATGGATGCTTTACACAAGAATGATACTTGGGAGGTGGTGGATTTGCCTGAAGGGAAGGATCCAGTTGGGTGCAAGTGGGTCTTTACCATTATATACAGGGCTGATGGGACTATTGAGAGGTACAAGGTCAGACTTGTTGCAAAAGGCTACACACAGACATATGGGATTGACTACCTGGAGACCTTTGCCCCTGTTGCCAAGATGACATCTGTGAGGGTTCTTTTATCTCTGGAAGCTCACTTTGATCGGCCTCTTTATCAGTTAGATGTAAAGAATGCATTTCTGAATGGTGACTTACATGAGGAGGTCTACATGTGTCTTCCTCCAGGAATGTTTGAGAAAGATATGCAAGGAAAGGTATGCAAATTGAAGAAATCACTTTATGGCCTCAAACAATCTCCTAGAGCCTGGTTTGAGAGATTTAGAGCTGCACTTGTTAAATTCGGCTATGTTCAGACACAGTCAGATCATACTCTCTTTGTGAAGAAAAGTGGATCTCTAGCAGTGTATCTCATTGTGTATGTTGATGACATTATAGTGACTGGTGATGATGCCTCAGGCATTCGGGCCCTTAAGTCTTTCCTCCGTACAGAATTTGAGATTAAGGACTTGGGGGAGTTGAGATACTTCCTTGGCATAGAAGTTGCTAGATCCAAGGATGGGATTCTTATTTCCCAGAGGAAATATGTCCTTGATTTGTTGTCTGAAACTGGAAAAATGGGTGCTAGACCAGCTGTAACTCCCATTGATATGAGTCACAAACTTTCAGCTTCGGATGGAACATTATTGGAAGACAAAGGGGTCTTTCAGAGACTTCTTGGGAAGCTTCTGTACCTGTGCATGACTAGGCCAGATATTGCGTATGCTGTCAGTTGTATTAGTCAGTTCATGCATGCTCCTAGAGATACTCATATGGCAGCAACAGAACGGATTTTGTGCTATCTGAAAGGCTCTTCAGGAAAAGGAATTCTATTCACCAAGCATGGTCATCTGAAACTTGAAGCCTATACTGATGTTGATTGGACTGGAAATATTGATGATAGAAGATCTACTTTAGGGTATTGCAGTCTGGTGGCTGGTAATGTTGTCTCTTGGCACATGAAGTTTTGGAATTGTTGTGGCTAAGGTCCTTAATGGAAGAACTTGGGATTGATCATGACAAACCCATGATGTTGTACTGTGATAATCAGGAAGAACTTGGGATTGATCATGACAAACCCATGATGTTGTACTGTGATAATCAGGCTGCCATCAACATTGCTCACAACCCACTACAACATGATAGAACCAAACATATTGAGGTTGATAGACACTTTATTCGAGAAAGAGTCTCTTCTGATGAAGTGTGTCTTCCATTCATTACTTCGGAAGGACAATTGGCAGATTTCCTCACCAAGGGTATTTCCAAGGCAAGGCTTCAACATGACACTGGCAAGCTGGGCATATTTAACATCTATGCTCAGCTTGAGGGGGAGTGTAGAGGAGATAGGCCGAATGGCCCATAGACTGTTATTTCATGTTATGTTTATGTTTCCCTCTGTAATGGGCCTTATTCTGGGCTCATACTCTGTAATGTTCTGTTTTTGTAATTTCTTGCCCTCTCAAGGGCCTCTCTGTAATATTTCAAAGATTAACTTAATAAAATGTTTAGAGTGTTAGAGGGAGGTTTAGTTTTGAACCTCTCACTCTCTAACTCCCATTGCCGCCGGCTCTCTTTCTCTCTCTCAACTTCTTAATCTTCTCTTGTTCATTTTTCTGGTTTTGCATCTAATCTCAAGCAGTCCTATACTTCAAGAGGACTGTTTTCAACTGATTTGATTCCAATGCAATGTCTGTCAGCTTCAATATTTAATCTTTTTGGATTCTTGAAGAATTAAGTTTTGTTTAGCCTAACCCATAAAAAACTAATCAGCATAAAGGTCTTCAAGTTGTTACATTTCAGTGGCTCCCATTCTTCTAGATAAAGTAAATTATCTAATTATAAATTATAATTAATTTAGGTTGTGTTTAGATAAGCTTAAGGATTTGTGGTTTCAAAGCTCAAAAGCATAAAACCCCAATTTTAGGCTTTGAGATTTGAGGCTTGAAGGCGGTTGGGCTTTAGACTACAACATTTTTAAAGGCAACTCTTATCAACCCATCAAAACATTTTATGGCTCACTTTTCTTTTTCACAGCCCAAAGCTAAAAGCAAAAGCTTATCCAAACCGAGCTTGTCTCCTAAGTGAAGTAAAAAACTGAACTTGAATGCATCCAGATTTACAGATTGGATATGCATGGATCTCATAGTACAATGACATGCACTTTCCCAGTACCAAATTTGGGTTCATTAACTAGTACAAGAAATAGTTTTTATTGCTTATCATAGACTTCATAGTACATTAGCCAGCACAGGGAAACAATAATCAGATCAGACTGTCCATACAGGGACCAATTCAGTGGATAACTATACTTGATTTGCATCATTTTAAATGGTAACCTTCTCCAATATAGTTTTCTCTAATAGTTTTAAAGGTTTGGAAGTTAATCCATCTTATTCTCTCTGCTGAAAAGAATCCTCTCTCTCTCTCTCTCTCCCTCAGATATGCTTGGTTTCATGAAAGGTGTGTTTGGTTTGGAAGTTAATCCATCTTAATTTGCTTCATAAGTACTGCAATCAAACAAAATAAGCTGAAATTTGAAACAACAATAGGCCAGAATTTACACTCAAATCATTTGCACTGTCATGGTTTTGCATCAGTACAAATTTATTTGCATTGCAACCAAACACAGCCTAAACTTCAGTTGTCAAAAAAAGAAAGGAAGTTATCTTAGGGCATGTTTGATTTGAAAGAAAAGGTGCGGAAAGGAAGGGAATGGTAGGGAAACCCATACAAGTTATCTAAGGCGTTCAATAAGCAGTAGGTCCAATACAAGGTGGGGATATGCTAAGGTTCTGGAAAGATGTCCAAATGAGCTCTGCTTGGTGAAAATTTTGGACTAGTCACCAATCACCATGTCTCTCCATCTGGTTGAAAGATAAAGGAGAATACAATAGTATTCTAAAACAAAATCCTTTTGTTTATAATTTATTGGCATATGTTCCTTCTATTCATTGATTTATAGTTATCTTCAACAAATGAAATCTAGATAGAGAGTAGATAACTTTGTTTGCAAGAGGGTATCACCAGAAACTACAATCACAAGCCCAACATGCACACACAGATTTGGAGATCTAAACCAATTCAATTTTAGCCAAAAGTTGACAATTTACACTCTAAGCTGCTCAAAACATGCCTCGAGTTTTGAATCTCCAATACTAGCAGAGAGAGAGAGAGAGAGAGAGAGAGATCCCAGATGATGCTTAGCTTCTGAGCACCCGCCAAGCACTTTCTTTTCTCCTTATCCAATACCAAATGTCCAAGAACGATGCCCCATCTCATTGAGATCAAGAACCAGCCCTGAATCAAAACCATTCAATCTTTTGACTAGCTAGATTTTAATCGTAACCACCAATGGCCATGCAATGTCTGCAACTCTGCAATGTCAGAGACTTAATCCGTTATGCATGCATTGCCCAGGTGACATCATTTAACTATTTAAGGCTCCCCACAGTCACAAACCTGGAATGTGTACAAGAAGAGAGTGACAATCAAGCTCTTTCTGAATCTAAAGAAAGAACAAACGAGTGAGTCATCTGGTGTCATCAAAGTCTTCAGCCCCATTTCTATATATCCCAGATGGTCACACTTAGCCTTATCTTTGGCCTGGGTAAGGGATTCTATCGAGATTAGACCAAGAATGGTGATTGGGTAGCAAAAAAAATTGAAGTAACAATAATTAATATTTATGAGATACAATTCCAAAGCTCTTGCCTGTCTCCCTAAAGAAGTACCATTTTGGTTACACAAGAGAAAAAAAAACGAAGAGAAATGCCAGTGTTATTCCTATGCACAAGTCTAATGTTCAGCTGGTTACTAATATAAGGGTGGCTTGAAAATAAGTGTTTGATGGTTTAGTCTTTCTATTAATGGTCAAAGAGAGTAGGCTTCCCTAATTTGAAGCTTGAGGTTCTAGAACTCTGGAAAAACAACATAGTTAGAGAGTTTGCATCTAATATGCATATCATATAAGCACATAAATAAGTTCTTTTTTGAGAACAAAAAAGAATTTAGCATTTTTGTATTCCAAAAAAATGTGGAAAGAAATAAATTGTCAAATAAAAAGGTAGAAAACACAAATAATGTGGATATATTTATAATAAATAAAATTATTATTTTGGATAAATAACGCAGACATATACATAAGTGCAAGTATTCTATAAACTAAACATATTTATCTATGAAGTATGAAAGATTTTCGTTCTCGATTTTACTTAAACCTAACAAACACAAAAACGCCTTTATCCGTTCTTTTCAAGTAGGATGTTTGTTAGGCTGAACTCCTCACCATACACCAAAAGAAGCTACATCTTTCAAAAAACCACCATCAAAATTAGCTTTTAACTAGCCTGACTCCAGTGGGATCCAAAAAGATTGATGGGGACTGGAACTGCCACTAGCAGTTACTGGGGTTGTAGAAGGAATACTCCGATAAATTGCAACCCTTCAAATCTTCAGAACTAAGGGAGTCAACCCAAACCCTCCATCAGTTCCTCAAATTACCAGAGTTACTAATGTCATCCACTCTCAAACCCAAATTACTAAACCAAGAGCACCTTGCATGTTACAGAGGAAAAGCACATCATGATTGTTTCTTGCTCATAACCACATAAAACATAGGAAGGACCACCAAACACCCCCTCTGTTATATCCAACTGGGCCCAAAAAACTAAGCAAACATTATCATAAAGTCATTTGCATCTCTCACTATGCCTTCTACACCTGACTCCCCCCTGGAATCCCGAAACAGCACCCATCAAAGCTAAATTTGACCCTTCCAGCAGTTGGGAACCACTCCATCAGTCTTTTCTGTCTGGTAGCTTGAAAGCAGGATGTAAATTGCCACCCTCTTAGTAAATCATTCACTGAACCGCTTTTGATCTCCTCACATACCGTTGTCCAATGTGTCACTCTTATCAAGGTAAGCTCGTAAAACTCCTCAATCCTCTTGTACTTTTCTTCAGAAGTTTTAGCATTCCTCTCACACCACAGTCCCCATAAAACAGATCCCCTCAAATACTTCCACAATATTTTGTCTTTGAGAGAAGCACTTCAACCAATTTGGGGTGAACAGATCCAAGACAACGTTTCGGTTGGGGCTACCCAATCACTTCCTTCTAAGGAAAATGGTTTAAGCAGTGAAAATGTTATTATTAAATGTTTTTCAAAGAAAAGATAATAGACAAGGTTGAATTGCAATGAAAATGTTTGATTTTGGAAAAAAAATCATTGTATAAGGATATAGTATTAAGCATGCGATTTTGTATTCATGATTCAGGCAAATCTAATCTGGCTCCATGGTTTAATTTTTGTTCAATTGGAGATCCAACACTTACCAAGCATGGAGCATAGTTGTCAAGGCGACGCCTAGGCAACAAGGCGCCCTTTGAGGCTCGCCTCGCCTAATCGCCAAGAAGTTTTCTACTTCCTACTGTAAAATACTTTTTTATTCATTCTTTTTTGAGATTATAATTATAAAATAGACATTATTAAACTGAAATAATCATTTTATGTGTTTATATACTAATTTATTTTTATTATTTTCTTATTTATTAGGGTTTAATCTACACAAACATTGCTAAATTCTGTATTGAACCCTCAAAGTATTAAAACCTGAACTTAAAATTTTATCTAATCAGCGCATTTTCTACTACTACTACTACTACCACCTAGCCTCACCTTGGCACCTTGAAAACTATGGCACAGAGAATAGTTTTAGTGGTATTATTCATCTTCTTTCTTAAATAAACAAACTAAAATGAACATAAAAAATAGTTCAAACCAGACTTAAGCCTTGAGCATTATAACTTATCATACCTCAACAACTTTTCTCATTGCTTCCTTGTGTGCATCTGGCATATTGTACCAAGATATCTAGTTGATGGGTGTCATACACGACATCCTCACCATGGTTCCGATAAAGTGAGTGAAAGTGCTTGCTGCATCACCAATTGGTTTCCCATCTTCATTCAATTCGACAATGACTCGGTAATCTTTGGGGAAATTCCACAAATCTTCCAAACGTGTCTGACCACGAGTCTTTCGAGGTTGCATGGAACCCTCTATAAAATTGTGTATAATGTTAAAATTTTAGTAGTTTATAAGGTTAGCAAGAATATGGTAAAAAAATTATGACTGCCATCATATATACCTGGCATGGCTTCTGGTTCTGTTTGAGATTGTGATGATGTAGCAATCGGTGAGGTCACAACTGTTTGAGGCTGCTCACGTGGTTCAGGTTGGATGTGATCGGAACTAGAACTGATGTAACCGTTTCTGGTCACGTACCAATTTTTTTTGTGATGTACCAACTTTTGGGCTAAGTACCTCGTCATTTGACCTGCTCCCAGGTGGCCTATGACTCAGAGGATGATGGAGCTCCCTGGTGGCGAACTGCCTGGTGACGAGCTCCCTGGTGGAGAGTTACCTGGTGGAGAGCTACTTGGTGACGAGCCCTGGTGGAGAGCTACCTGGTGACGAGCTCCCTAGTGGAGAGCTACTTGGTGACGAGCTCCCTGGTGGAGAGCCACCTAGTGACGAGCTCCTTGGTGGAGAGCTACCTGGTGGCGAGCTCCCTGGTGGAGAGCTACTTGGTGACGAGCTCCCTGGTGGAGAGCTACCTAGTGACGAGCTCCCTGGTGGAGAGCTACCTGGTGGTGAGCTCCCTGGTGGAGAGCTACTTGGTGACGAGCTCCCTGGTGGAGAGCAACTTGGTGACGAGCTCCCTGATGGAAAGCTACTTGGTGACGAGCTCCCTGGTGGAGAGCTACCTAGTGACGAGCTCCCTGGTGGAGAGCTACCTGGTGGCGAGCTCCCTGGTGGAGAGCTACTTGGTGACAAGCTCCCTGGTGGAAAGCTACTTGGTGACAAGCTCCCTGGTGGAGAGCTACCTAGTGACGAGCTCCCTGGTGGAGAGCTACCTGGTGGCGAGCTCCCTGGTGGAGAGCTACTTAGTGACGAGCTCCCTGGTGGCCTATGACTCAGAGGATGATGGAGTTCCCTGGTGTAGCGCAACCCGATTGCCCTCTGCATGAGGTGATCTCCTCTCCTTTGTAGGCGGCGGGAGCTGAGGGACCTGCGAGAACTCCATCTTTTCCTCTTCTTTGTAGGCAGCGGGAGCTGAGGAACCTGCGAGAACTGAATCAGAGGACCCGGGGGTATTTTCCCAGTGGGGACTCTCCGATGCCTAAGTTAGCATTATGATTGTAGGGAGCTTGGAGAGAAATGAGAGAGCTAGAGAGCAAGGATTACCTCCATTTTTTCATCCTCTCCCCTTTGTCTTTGGGGGTCAAAGTCCTTATATAGTGGTGTCCTATCAAATCAGGTGTAACAGCCTCTGTCAAGTCAGGCGTAACTACCTCTGTCTATCTGCCGCAACCGTTACTGCCAGAGTTGAGGTGGCGGGTGCAGGCGGCTGCTACAGAGTACGGCTCTGCTAGTCAAGGGACAGCTCTCAGGACTAGCAGGCACTGCGCCGCCTAGTGAGAGACGTGGGCGCAGGCCTCCGGATCTGTCAGGTACGGTTGTCAGGCAGGAGATCTTCCTGCGATACGCCGAGCTGCCCCTAAGTGCCGAACTACCTATGCCGAGCTGCCCTTAAGTGGCGAGCTCTTCGTAAGACGCCAAGCTGCCTGCGGAGTGGCCAGCTGCCTGTGGCGAGCTGCCTATGCCGAGCTACCTGTAAGTGCCGAGCTGCCCCTAAGTGGCAAGCTCTCCGTAAGACGCCAGGCTGCCTGCGGAGTGGCCAGCTGCCTGTGGCGAGCTGCCTATGCCGAGTTGCCCCTAGCTATACCGAGCTCCCCGAGCTATGCCGAGTTGCCCGAGCTATGCCGAGCTGTGCCGAGTTGCCCAGTTGTCAAGAGGCTGCACTTGGTTTGCATGAGGTGCCAGGTGTCACAATTTCACTAGAGGGCCAAATCTGCCCTCATCATTTGCCCCCCACTCCCGAGCTGAGAGTAACTCAGCGAAGGGAGTAGATTTCTTCTTTTGGCCCGTAAGTCGACGAGCTAGTAAGTGTTGATCCTCCTTAGGCTTTGGGAGCTGCCTATATGTGGCAAGCTGCCTGTAAGGTGAGGAGATCTCCGCCAGTTCAGTAGTGTAGCCCTTAGGCTCTGGGGGCAACTTATAGTTCACTTTTGCTGATTTTGCTCATGCTGAGGAAGCGGCTGGGTATTTAGCAATAGTGTGGCTCATAGGCTTTGGGAGCGACTCGTAGTCCACTCTTCTTGACTTTGCCCATGCCGAAGAGGCGACTGGGTCTTAAGCAGTAATGTGGCCCGTAGGCTTTGGGAGCGACTTGTAGTCCACTCTTCTTTGACTTTGCCCGTGCCGAAGAGGCGACTGGGTCTTAAGTAGTAATGTGGCCCGTAGGCTTTGCCTGTGAGGTGCCGAACTGACCAGGCGCTAAGCTACCAGTGAGGTGCCGAGCTGACCAGGTGCTGAGCTGCATGCGAGGTGCTGAGCTGACCAGGTGCCGAGCTACCAGTGAGGTGCCGAGCTGACCAGGTGCCAAGCTACCTGTAAGGTGCCGAGCTGACCAGGTGGGTGCCTTAGAGCTATGATTGCGCTGCATCAGCTTCGTAATGCCGGTCACCCACTCCTACAAGAAGCTACTAGGAGCTCGACCTTCGGGGGCAGCACTACTAACTTTAGGTCGCCAGCTCACACGGGAGGCTTGGAATGCTCGACCGGTAAGGGCGCCTATGTAGTCTGTTGGCAGCCAACTCCTGCGAAAGCCACAAAGAGCTCATCTTTGTAGGGGGGGCCTTGCGAAGAGGACTGATGAGGCTTTATCCGAATTCAAGGTAAAGTTACTTAGTCTGTTAGCTCCCTGCATAGTCTTTGAGTTCAAAAAATGTAAACTATAGAGCGAGAGCTTCAATTTCTAAAAAGTGAGGACTTAGCTTTTTGGGAGAAGAGGACTTAGCTTTTATAAGATGAGAACTTAGGTTTTGTAGGATGAGAACTTAGCTTTCTGTAGCGTTTTCCCACAGACGGCACCAATTGATGTAACCATTTCTGGTCACGTACCAATTTTTTTTGTGATGTACCAATTTTTGGGTTTAGTACCTCGTCATTTGACCTGCTCCCAGGTGGCCTATGACTCAGAGGATGATGGAGCTCCCTAGTGGCGAATTGCCTGGTGACGAGCTCCCTGGTGGAGAGCTACTTGGTGACAAGCTCCCTGGTGGAGAGCTACCTGGTGACGAGCTCCCTGGTGGAGAGCTACTTGGTGACGAGCTCCCTGGTGGAGAGCTACTTGGTGACGAGCTCCCTGGTGGAGAGCTACCTGGTGGCGAGCCCCCTGGTGGAGAGCTACTTGGTGACGAGCTCCCTGGTGGAGAGCTACTTGGTGACAAGCTCCCTGGTGCTACCTGGTGACGAGCTCCCTGGAGAGCTACCTGGTGGCGAGCTCCCTAGTGGAGAGCTACCTGGTGACGAGCTCCCTGGTGGAGAGCTACCTAGTGACGAGCTCCCTGGTGGAGAGCTACTTGGTGACGAGCTCCCTGGTGGAGAGCTACCTAGTGACGAGCTCCCTGGTGGAGAGCTACCTGGTGGCGAGCTCCCTGGTGGAGAGCTACTTGGTGGCGAGCTCCCTGGTGGAGAGCTACTTGGTGACGAGCTCCCTGGTGGAGAGCTCCCTGGTGGAGAGCTACCTGGTGGCGAGCTCCCTGGTGGAGAGCTACCTAGTGACGAGCTCCCTGGTGGAGAGCTACCTGGTGACGAGCTCCCTGGTGGAGAGCTACCTGGTGGCGAGCTCCCTAGTGGAGAGCTACCTGGTGACGAGCTCCCTGGTGGAGAGCTACCTAGTGACGAGCTCCCTGGTGGAGAGCTACCTGGTGGCGAGCTCCCTGGTGGAGAGCTACTTGGTGACAAGCTCCCTGGTGGAGAGCTACTTGGTGATGAGCTCCCTGGTGAAGAGCTACCTTGTGACGAGCTCCCTGGTGGAGAGCTACCTGGTGGTGAGCTCCCTGGTGGAGAGCTACTTGGTGACAAGCTCCCTGGTGGAGAGCTACTTGGTGACGAGCTCCCTGGTGGCCTATGACTCAAAGGATGATGGAGCTCCCTGGTGTAGCGCAACCCGACTGCCCTCTGCATGAGGTGATCTCCTCTCCTTTGTAGGCGGCGGGAGCTGAGGGACCTGCGAGAACTCCATCTTTTCCTCTTCTTTGTAGGCGGCGGGAGCTGAGGAACCTGCGAGAACTGAATCAGAGGACCCGAGGGTATTTTCTCGGCGAGGACTCTCCGATGCCTAAATTAGCATTATGATTGTAGGGAGCTTGGAGAGAAATGAGAGAGCTAGAGAGCAAGGATTACCTCCATTTTTTCATCCTCTCTCCCCTTTGTCTTTGGGGGTCGGAGTCCTTATATAGTGGTGTCCTGTCAAATCAGGTGTAACAGCCTCTGTCAAGTCAGGCGTAATTGCCTTTGTCTATGTGCCGCAGCCGTTACTGCCAGAGCTGAGGTGGCGGCTGCTGTAGAGTACGGCTCTGCCAGTCAAGGGACAACTCTCAAGACTAGCAGGCACTGCGCCGACTAGCGAGAGACGTGGGCGCAGGCCTCCGAATCTGTCAGGTACGGTTGTCAGGCAGGAGATCTTCCTGCGATACGCCGAGCTGCCCCTAAGTGTCGAACTACCTATGCCGAGCTACCTGTAAGTGCCGAGCTGCCCCTAAGTGGCGAGCTCTTCGTAAGACGCCAGGCTGCCTGCGGAGTGGCCAGCTGCCTGTGGCGAGCTGCCTATGCCGAGCTACCTGTAAGTGCCGAGCTGCCCCTAAGTGGCAAGCTCTTCGTAAGACGCCAAGCTGCCTGTGGAGTGGCCAGCTGCTTGTGGCGAGTTGCCTATGCCGAGCTCCCCGAGCTATGCCGAGCTGCCCGAGCTGTGCCGAGCTGCCCGAGCTACCCAGTTGTCAAGAGGCTGCACTTGGTTTGCATGAGGTGCCAGGTGTCACAATTTCACTGGAGGGCCAAATCCGCCCTCATCAAGAACGAATGTTAATTCGTTTAGGTCTCGCCATTATACGGACAAAAAAGTTATTATTGCAATAAGAAAAAGAATTTAATTTAATATAACTTTAAAATAACCTAGCAATCAAAAATAAAATCAAATTTCAGCCAAGACCTATATACAAAATGGTGAAAGAGGCAAACAATTGTTCTACAACTTAATTAAAATTACCTTGTATCTCAACAAATGAACCAACAGAAATTAATTTTTTTTCTCCCTACTTGCTACAAATGAACAAGCAACAATAAAATCCTCAAAAGATACTTGAATAAGGGGGAAAATCAATTAACCACTATAAGCATATAAATGGAAAAAACACACAAACTGGAAACTATAGATACACAAAAGGCAATTACCATTAACTTTAATTATTTAGAACTGAACAACATTTATTAGCCATTAAGCACCAAAAGTAGTTTTAATACATAACTAGTGGAGACCTGGAACTAATTTTCTGGAGTTACACATCAAATATAGATAATTAAAACATTTCTTCCTCAATTTCAGCATCTTGGTTTTGCCTGATAAACTTTTGTAGGATAGACCAACACTTTGTACCTTCACTGATGGTAGGTAGGTCTTTCATTCATTTGGCTAGATCCATATGACTAGTTAGATGCCAAAAATTTTGCTATCATTTAAGGGCAGCACAATGTAAAATAGTTGTCCTTCACAGAGCTGTGGATTAGAAAAGGTTCAAGCTTATTATAATGGGGTTAAATAATTGGTGTACAAATTGTAGATAATAGGTCATGATTGTCCATGACTAGGCCCAAGGAGAAAGGGAATTAAGAATAGTAGCCAGTAGTATCAGAAAGTAAAATCTGACATCACAATACACCTTTACACTCCATGCATATTAAGAACAAAGAAAATATTAAACAAAGGAAAAGAAATGATAAAATAAAGCATGGTTTATAAGAACTATCTAGGAAAGCATTAGAATTCAAAGTGTGTTAGCTGGAAGTAATAGAACTTTTGCCAAACTCTTTATGGTCATGGATCCTATGGCAAAACAGGATTCATGTAGCTAACCCCATATAGTTGGGTTAAGGGTTAGATGATGATGATGGATTCTGTAAATGCAGTAACCATGACAATTTAAAGTTATCAAAAATTATTTAACTGAACTGAACAATTGAATTCCATCTTAGTAGGTGAACCAGATGCAGAGAGTGTTAGTGCAGTTTCCATGCTGTTGAAGTCACACAAGAGTATCAAGATACAAAGCAACAACCAAAGAAGAGATGGGTTCAAGTCCAAAAGAATGGAGCAAAACCATAGACTGGAAATGGATATGGAATTCTTAGAGCTCTGAAAACAGATTGTTTCGCAAAACGAAAACACAAAAAGTGATCATTGAACTGTGGTGATCATTGAGAGGGTGATGGAGACCTGATCGACAAAGAGTGACAGTGAGGAGGGGAGAGATTTGGAGATAGATGGTGCTGAAAAAGTTGTCTCAAGGGGAGGAGGAAAAAGATGGGGGACAGTAAGGAGGAGGAAGACTTGAGAACCATCACCCCCACCCAGGCCACCAGAAAGAAACCAAAGTGAGGAAAAGGAGAAACGCTGATTTTTCCAACAACGGAAAAAGTGGGAATGAAGACAAGAAAGCTCGAGAGAATGGAGTAATCATTACTCTTGGACCTAATAGGACTTCTACGGGAAGCGCAACAATGCAGAAAATTTCAAATACGCCAGATGATGTGATGGTCAAAGATCTATCCACAGAAAGAGCCTCCCGTTCAGCTCCCGCCCAAAGGGTAACAAAGAAAAAACTCATTGGAATCCAAATGGCAACACAGTGGAGAAAGTCGAGAGAGGTGTAATCTCAAGGACTAAAAGGAATGAGAATGCAGAAGAGTATTTAAACTCAGATTCAAATTTAAATTGCCCCCTGAAAGTCATGAATGCAACGAAGGGAAAAAAAAGTCCATCAAAAGCCTACAGCTATTGAAGGAGGGAATATCAAAATTCCGGCGAGAAGTTATTACCATCCAAGAAAAGAAGATACTTCAGACGATCAATTCAAACACACCTCACCTACCAATCTCTGGAAAAGGGCAAGAAGGGGTATAAATATGCACAGATGCGAGAAGACAACATACAAGCCTGGTGTTTACAAAATACGAAGAAAGAAAGAGGGAAGATGAGAGGAGAACAACGTAAATCCAGGAAATCACTATTGAGTCCTTCAATAGGGAAAAAGATGGGAGAAAGAAGGAGGTTTTCATAGACAACCTGAAAAGGGATTGGAGGTGCACTGCTGAAAGGGGATCTTGAAGGTCAACAATGATCTGAGCAAATGGGCCCTGTGCTTGCAAACGAAAGTGCTTGGAGAAAAAGTGGCGATAAATGACATCACCCAGAGAGCCAAGAACTCGTGGAATATCACCAGTAGACTATGCATTAAAACCCTAGGTAATGGATTTTTTTTACTTGCTTTTGCTGAGAAAGAGGACTATGAGTACGCCCTAAATGGGAATTACTTAATTCTCGCAAAATGGAAAGTGGGCCTTAATCCCTACACTTCCCAACAAAGTTTGGCCACCATCACACTGACAGGTCAACAATAAAGTGCGGAGAAAGAAACACTAAATTCTTTCACACTACTACATTAACAAGAAGCAGGAATCGAATATGGGGTCTGAAAGACAAGAACAATAACTGGATTATAGACCCCGACAGCGTTAAAAAAAAATGCTAACTGAAAGCTTCTCTGAAAGACTATATACTGGAGGAACCCAAGAACGTAGTTTGTTTTTAAGCACTATAAACCCTTCAATTTCAGAAGAAGACAAATGTACCCTCATAAAAGATATTGAGGATAAAGAAATTTGGGATGCCCTCACCTCCACTGGAGACTTAAAAGCTCCTGGACCTAATGGCTTAAACGCAGGCTTTTTCAAAAAATCTGGAGAATTACCAGAGAATGAACCATAAATACAGTCAAAGCCTTCTTTCATGATAGCAGAATGACTAAGGAACTGAATAAGATTTTTCTAGCTCTCATCCCCCAAAAGAAAGGAATGTTTGACTTCTCTGGTAATTCTACAGATGGTGCACCGACAAACAGCTTACATGGATTGGATGGGTGATGGAATGTTTGACTTCTGTAAGTTACCAAATCCTAGTAAATGGTGTGACAACAAACAGCTTCAAGCCAAGTAAAGGACTCATTCAGGGAGACCTCCTGTCCCCCTGTCATTTTGTAATTTGCAATGAGGCCAGATATCTATAGAGAAAAGCACATGAAAAAACCTCTCATCTAGGAATTAACATAACAAGAGAAGGCCCTAAAATTCCTAGATTACATCTTGCAGATGACTGCCTAATTTTTGCGAAAGAAAACCTTGACACTTGCTATGAAATTAAAGATATGCTGGGAAAATTCACACTGGCCTCAGGGAAAAAGCCAAACTTCCAAAAATCCTCGATGATCTTCTCAAAAAATGTGCCCCAATGATTTCAAAGATTACTAGCTCGAGCGGCGAGGATACCTTGACAATAGAAAGGAAACCTACCTGAGTGCCCCTATCATTAATAAAAGGGTCACAAAGAGCACCTTCAAAGATCTTCTGGAAAGAATTAAGAAAAAGTTGGAGAGGTGGAAGAGCAAAATGTTATCCTTAGGAGGAAAAGTTACACTCCTCAAATCGGTAGTGGGCAGTATGGCCCAATACCAGCTGACCATGTTCAGGATCCCCTTATAAACTACAAAAGAGATGGACAAAGCCCAAAGAAATTTCCTATGGGGAACAAAACAAAACAACAAACTTTTGCTATAATAAATTGGGACTCGGTATGTGCAAAAAAGAATAATAGAGGGCTAGGAATTAGAAAGTTTAAACAAATAAATCAAGCCAACTGCCAACCGAATGAAATTGACATGGACAATTCTAGCCAACCAAGACAACCTCTGGGTCCAAGTAGTTAAAAACAAATACCTAAGACAAACGGACTTCCTAAATCACAAAGCCCCAAAAGCAAGCTGTTGGGTTTGGAAAAAAATTAACCAAGCTAAAGAACCAGTGAAGAAGGGGACCAGATGGATCATAGGAAATGGATCGCGTTGCAATTTTTTGTCAGACAACTGGGTATTGGACAAACCTCTAAGAGATGTAATCCTAAATAGGGACTGGACTGAAGAGAACTTTAACCTAAAAGTAGGGGAAGTCATAAACCTAATCACTAAGCAATGGCACATAAATAAGATACCGAGACCAGTGCCCTTGGAAATAATGGAAAAAATTAAGGCAATGCATATTCCAACTCGTAAGTAGAAGATAGAATGATATGGGGAAATAGCCCGAATGTAAAGATCAGCATACAATCTCATGAGAAACAACATGATTCCCAACCAAACAACATTAAAGATAATAAAAAAAAACAAGAAATATGATGTCTGGAAAAGATCAAAATATTCATGTGGCTTCTGGTGAGAAACAATATCCCAACTAGGAAAAATCTTAACAAAAGAGGTAGAAATACCCCCTGGACTGTGCTTTCTGTGGGGAGGAGGACAGAGATCATATTTTTACAAGATGCCAATTGGCACACGAGGTCTGGACCTTATGGGATTCGAATAACTCATTTAAGTTAAGGGATAACCAATGGAATTTAATTGACTGGTGGAAGGACATGATGGAGGAAAAAGTAGAGGAAAGAGTACTTTGGTTTTGGGAGAAGGTCTTGACCATCTTCTAGCACTTACGGAAAAACAGAATGACAAAATACTTAACAATAAATTCCTTCCTCCATTGGAAATATTAAAAATAATTTGGGCCTATACGAAGGAGTTCATCAATGCAAATGTCAACCCAACCGACCAATCGAAAGGATGACAAAAACAATAAGTTGGATCACATGTGTGAGCATCGGAAAACCGGCTCACTTGCCACTTGGGTTGGGAATGGAGTCGCCACCCATCAGCTATGGAAATGGAGGTGAAGGGACCTCTGAGAATGGCGTCAAAAATATTTTGGTTCGATAGTGACTACAAGACCCAAGGCACTAACTACACCAATCCAAGTAAGACTCGGATGGGAGAGGGAAGGGGTTAGGCACCCCTCTCCCGGGTCCAATAGGTGGGGCCCACATGAAAAACCCAAACAAGCATAAAGCGAAAAGGCAAATAATCAATCAACAATCAGGATAATGATAGAGAAAGCAACCAATCAACAAAAGAAAACCACATATTTTATTTATTATTATTCTTTTAATGTCTTGTATCCATCAACATTTTTTTATTTCATCCCGCTGTTTATTTATTTATTTTGATTATATAATTTACTTTTTATTCTTTATATTTTCTATTTTTTTGTTTTTATTTATTTATTTATATATTTTTTTGTTATTTTTCTTATGCAACCCAATTTGTTTATTTGCTTTATTATTATTTTTTAGTATATTTTTTTAATCTTTTATATTTCCATATATTTTTATTCTATTTTATTGTTTATTATTATTATTATTATTATTTTGACTTTTCCCTTTTCTTTTTGCTTTTTTATGACTCTTTTTTTACCTTATTTTATTATTATCTTCATTCCAAATATACTCTAATCTATCATGCCCAAACACCAAGTTCTGTAGCATCCCCCTTAATTTTCTCGATCAGCATAGAGATCTAATCCCCTCTAACGTCTTCCTTGTTCTTCTCCATCTTTTTTATTCTTTCTTATAACCCTTTTTTTATTTCTTTTAATGACAAATCATTTATTCACTTAACCCTTAACTTTCGACTAAACACTATCCACCCAAGGGTTCAGATTAGTCACATTCTCCAACTCCGGTGTCCTAGCATTTACCAACTAAACAACCACCTCTCAGGGTGCAAAAACAAATAATTACCATTCCAAATAACTAAATAATAAAAACCGAACTACCCAGCAATCACTTCATCAAATTAGAGTCAAAGCAACACCATCGACAATATTCATCAAATCGGAGATTCAAATTAGAGATTCAGAAGTTGATTTCACGAAATAGCGATGGTTCTATCTCCAAGAAAATATAATTTAACTTCTTTGTACATTGGCCTGAATTCAATGGACGACACAGGGGAAACACCGAGTTGTTGTAATTTGTAACCAATAGCTTAAATGAGGAATGCGTCAAGAGGAGGGACACAGGCAGTGGAAGGAATTGAGATAGGCGACGAGGATGATGCCAAGATCCGTGAAAATGATGAGAAAATCACAAAATATTTGATGGGAGGTTGATTCAGATGCTGCTGGTATGAGAAACTTCAACTAATCGATCTACCGCCGCCGCTGGAAATTTAAATACAAATTAGAAGATTCAAAACTCAGAACAGCAAGAGAAGCCAACAGCAAATACCAGAAGAGCAAGAGGCAGAAATCTGGACAGAAATGAAAAACATTGCTACTAAATTGTTTTCGGATCTGTTCAAAGAAAGTTGGGTTACAAGACCTGTACCAGAAGATATTAATTAAGAGACTTTCAGCTGATCATCAAAGGGAGCTGGAAGCCCCCTTCTCAGAGGATGAAATCTGGCAAGTGGTAAAAAATCTGGGAATAGATAAATCTCCAGGTCTGGATGGACTCAACAACATTTTATACAAACAATGTTTGGAGGTAGTGAAAGGGGATTTACTGAAGGTTTTCCAAGATTTCCATCAAAGTTCCTCGATGGAAAGACGTCTGAATAACAAATTTATCTCCCTCATCCCAAAGGTGGAAGGTGCAACCAACATTAAGGGTTTCAGACCAATCAGTTTACTAAGTAGTTTCTACAAAATCCTAGAAAGGTCCTAGAAGAGAGGCTCAAGAAGGTGCTAAATGTTGTAATAGAAAAGAATGGGTTTGCATTTTTGTCAGGTAGGCAAATGCTAGACAGTGTGCTAGCAGCAAATGAATTGATAGACTCTAGGCAAAGGTAAGGCAGGCCAGGGCTATTATGTAAGCTTAACTTGGAAAAGGCTTACGGTCATGTTAACCGGAAATGTTTGGATTTCTTTTTGAGAAAGAATGAATTTCGGCCAAAAATGGAGAAATTGGATAAAGGTTTGTATCACTTCCCCAAAATTCTCAGTCTTTATGAATGGACAATCGGTGGGCTTCTTCAAAAGTTTCAAAGGATTAAGACAAGGGGACCCCCTTTCCCCTCTTCTTTTCATCTATGTGATAGAAATTTTAACCCTTTTTATCCATAGAGTGGATGAAGAGGGCTTGTGGAATGGATTTGAAGTCACTACTGGTGGGAAGGGGCCCAGCTCCTTCAATTTGCCAATGATAGCCTTTGCTTCATTGATGCTGATGTGGATCAGCTTGGTGTGCTGCTAGGGTTCTTAGCTGGTTTGAAGTAGTGTCGGGTTTGAAAGTTAATTGGTCGAAAAGCAGATTAATCCCCATGGGAAGGGTCGAGAATTTAGAAGAACTAGCAGAGGTGTTAGCCTACCGGATTGGTTTTCCACCTACTATTTATTTAGGTCTCCCTCTGGGAGCTAAATGTACATCCTCTTTGGTGTGAGATCCTGTCGTGGAGCGTGTGAAAAGGAAGCTTACTTCTTGGAAAGCCAAATATCTTTCCCTGGTGGGAAAATTCACCCTCCTAAAGAGTTTCCTAGCCAACCTTCCCCCCTGCTTCCTCTCATTGACCCCAATTCCGTCAAAGGTGGCTCACAGAATTGAAATGTTACAAAGACACTTCCTTTGGAGAGGGTGGGAGGAGGAGAAAGAGATCCACCATGTCCATTGGAACTAAGTTTGTGCTCCCAAGGAGAACAGGCGCAAGGGGTCAAGAAATTGAAGTTATTTAATGTGGATCTTTTGGGAAAGTGGAACTGGAGGTTTGAAAAAGTTCATCATCAACCAGTCCTTTTTGTTTCTTCTGTTTCTTCATGGAATGATGGAAATTAATTAGCTAATTTGAAGAGCGGTACCTACAACATTTGATCAAAATTATAGGTGCAATTACAGTATAATTTTTGTTGCTAAAACAAAAGTAAAGGAATGTCATGTCTACAGACAGCACCAACTGCAGATGCTTCTTCTGGTTTCTTTAACAAGTTAGGCTTTTCCTTTCTAGGTTCATACAATTACCTTATAATCTGTTGTCATAGTTGAAAAGAACACTTTGAGTTCAAAAAGAAAAAAAAAAATACTGTGTGGAAGCTTCACAATATTTATAAGTTTTGAGTTAAAAAAATAACATATGAAATCTTCACAATATTTATAAGCTTTTAATTAAAAAAAAATAGCATATGAAAGCTTCACAATATTTATAACCTTCTGCTCAAAATATGGAACACAAAACTATTAGTAAGTAGGTTACAAAACTTCTAATAAACTCTGCTTCTCTGCGCAAACTCTTAATAAACTCAGCACTAACCTTGCATTTTATCATTATTATTTTTCTCTTTTCTCTTTTTTTTTATATACTTTTTTACTTCATTCATTTTTTATATATTATTATATTATTTCTCCTTTCAATTGCTTTTCTTCCTCTCTTACTCCTAGTTCTATTGCTGCACCCTATTTGCAAAATGTGTACATATTTATTTATTATATTTTTTTGATCAAACAATTCAACCCTGTTCTGTCCTCTCTCATTTCGGATCTGTAATGGGAGAAACTCCTGAGCTCTTCCCGGACTTCTTCATAGTCACCCTTCCCTCCCACTTTCTTTTACTGTGTTAATTTCATTTAGAAACCTGCAACTTATTGATGAAAAAGGGATCCAGTGACTAGGATAGAATAACATACATCTCCAATTCCGGTTTTATTTAATAAGTGAATGATGGATCCAATTTCAGATAAACCCCAGCACAGACACAAAAGGAAGCAAATGCGCTCGGTACAGCCGAGACAAGAAGAGTCAAAATGTATAAATAGATTACTAGTACCGAAACATAAGAGTTTTCATGCCCACCAATCTTAAATTCAAAGAACGGAAAACAAACCCAAATAAACACATCGATACCGAAGGATAACAGCAATAAGAGAAGAGATAACAATCATATTACAAAAATAACTACTAAACGAGCATCAACAAAAACCGGGAAATGGGGTCACTGTAACTTTGGAGGAGAAGCTTTGAGGCGCGTCTGAAGACACTGTCTTTAGAATGTTATTTGCCCCCACTCAGTTTCACTGAGTTTGCTGTTGGGTTACAGGCAAATTCGTTCCCAAGATATAATAGAACCTTGGGCAAGAATCTACAACCAACAAAGATGAAGAATCTCCAAAGAAACCTTCTGTGAGACTGTAGCAAACCGGACTGAGAGAGAGAGAAAGTGAATTTCAAAAATGTGTGTTTTTTAAGTCTGATTCATGCTCCTTAAATAGTTTATGAAAAGGTATGAAGAAAAGGTAGGTGCTGGTTCAGAGAAGGCACCTTGAACAGTCACAATGTTTGAAATTGTGACTGTTCAGAGAAGGCACCAAAGCCGTCCTTCACGAGCCATGTGGGTGCGAGCAAAGTGCGCCTCATTGCACCGCACACGCACATGCTTTGCGCGGTATCAAACCCCATACTCTCCTGAGTAGTGTAAAAAGCTCCTATTAAAATAGTGAAAACAAAGCTTATAATTTTCTAAAGTGGGACAAACCGACGGTGATCAACGGTCAACATCGCACCAAAACCAAAGCCGTTCACGAGCCACGCGAGTGCGAGCAAAGTGCGTCTCATTGCGCCGCACATGCGTGCTTTGCGCGGTATCAAACCCCATACAAAGATTACAAGTTCAAAACTGGGTTTTGTAAGAGAAAAGCTAATTTTACAATCAAGTGTGTAGCAGATGCAATTTCTCATGTAATTAACCAATCAAACCCATTATCCAACAAAAGCAATGACAAGTCATGACGGAGACGAGATCATCCAAAAACCTGCTCAGAGAGCGATTCTGTAGTAGATCGTCTCTACCTCCACCGATAGTAGTAGAGAAGAAAGAAAAATAAAATAGACTAAAAACAGAGATGTAAATTAGAAAGAAACTTACCTGGGTTATTTTATAGCATGCAATAGCAAATTCACTTCGTTTCGAATTGACCTCTCGGACAGCAACGATGAGATTCGATCTTGCTCAACCGGACTGTGGGAACAGGGAGGTTTCAGATGCTATCGTCGGGAGTTTGAACGTTCGAAGCTCCTAGTCTGGCCCTGACTGATGCCGGTGAACAGAATTTCAGCTCGCCTGGGTGGGGGTTTTGTACGAGACTGGGGAAGAAGGCGGCTGTTAGGAAAGACAAAAATTTGTAACTGATTTTGCCCACGTGACAATCAAATTGACATGTTATCATACCACCGACCGTGTAATGAAAGAGACCGAATCTGCTCCTCACCCTTGGCGCCTCACCGGCTCCTCACACTCACATCCTACCGCATGGTGAATGTGCATGTGAGGCACCCATTTGTGAGGAGAAGATCCCATCTCGCATCGGGAACGTCTCACTTATAAATTATATTATTCACGCCTAATGTACGGTGGATGTGCCTATGAGGTGCCCATGTGTGAGGAGTAGATCCAGTTCTCGATGCCGGTAAACATAGTTTCAGCACAAAACAACCATCTCTTGGGTGGAGACGGGATCTGCTCGAGTGCCTCACATGCACATCCACCGTGCATTTGGAACATCTCCCATAAATAATAACTAATAAGTGCGGGAAATGTTCCCAATGCATGGTAGGGTGTGCGTGTGAGGCGCCAGGTGTGAGGAGCAAATTCGGTCTCGCCTGGGTGGAGTTTGGTGTGATTGGGAAGAAGGCAGCCGCAAGGATCGGGTATTGATATGATTTCTACTTAGCCAATGCAGAGAACAAGGGGGGTTCGTTGATTGTTTATGGAAAGCCTTGAATGATGGAGAGGGGAAGAGAAGTGGCACAAGAAGATGGAATTGGGCTACGGTTGAGATATAGGCCAAAGTTGAGTGAGAATGCTCGGAGAGTACCACCACTGGAAATTCCTTGTTCTCATTGAGAAGGCAATGAACAGGACTGGCCAAAGGTGGAAGAAGAAGAAGGAGAGGAAAAAGGGAGAGAGAGAGAAAGAAAGACAGAGATAGATAGATAGAGAGAGAGATCTGTGTAGGGAGGGTTTGTTGCCAAATTGCCGCCAGTCTGATTTTGCGCTCAAAGGAAGAAGATGTTGGAATGGAATCTTTGTTTGATGGAAGGACAAATGGGGGAATCCAGGGTTGAAACTTTATTGGCAGGTGTTTTGATGTATCTAGAGTTTAATGGTGTGGTTTGATTGGTTCGGATGTGTTAATATAAAGGGGATCTGGGTTCTAAATGTTTAGACTAACGAGAGGCGTTGGAATGAAATCTTCGCTTATGAAGGGGTAAACGGGGGGATTTTGGGTTGAAATTTCATGGGTAGGTGTTTTGGAGGTCTTGGGTCTGATAGTTGTATCGGATCTAGTGATCGAGGTGTTGATAGGGATTGACCAAGGCCACCGAACCAGTTTCGGGCAGGTTTAATAGTGGATATGAAGGCCCTCTAGGCAAAATTCGGGCTTTTTGGGTTTCCGAGTGTTTCAGAGAAATCGGGAGCAGCCGATCAGGAATCTGGGGGAATTGGGGTTTAGATGATGTATCGGACAAAATTCAGGTGCTGACATTAGGGAACCCCAAATTAGCTCCTTTGGTTGTGCAGTAGGTTTCAAGGCCAAATCGTCTGATTGTCCCAGTCAATGATGGTTTGCAAAACCATGCTACCCCTCCCCTACCCTGATTCTTGTTAGGGAAAAAAATTTAACCTCCATCCTTGGTCCGCGATGAAGATGGGTTCTCTATCTCTATCCTCGTCCTAAGGGCCGAATGGTACATTGTCTAATTATTTCTGCCAACAATTTTTTTTGTCCTACCCCTAAATGCTACATTGCGTTCTTTAATGTAATCTAAAGCCAGATTAACCCATGTCTGATCCTTGTCCATCTACACTTCCCCGTTTCCTTTGCAATTTAATTTATAAGACATAATCCACTTCAATTACTAATTTGACGTGGAGGCAGATCAGGTAGTTATTCCGTTGTATCGTTTTTGCCCTTCCATTTGTAATTTGTCATCTTAGCTCGAAAGATATGATCATTAATCAATATTACCTATGCTTCATGGGAGTGTAAATGTAAAAAAAGTAAATTCTCGTTTAATTTCGTCTTTGATTTTACTTTATTCTGCTTCATGTCTTAATTTAATTCATTTATACTGAAATTAAATAAAATAAGTTAAAATTTAAAACAAAAATAGATCAGAATTTACACTCAAATCATTTGTACTACCATAATTTTGCATCAGTGCAAATTTATTTGCATTGCAACCAAACACAGCCTAGTTGTCAAAATTAAATAATTAACTGAACCGTTTGAATGGAAGTTATATGGAATGTGGCAAAAAAAGAAAAAAATAATTATCATAGGATTTCAAGAGCCCATTTATGAAAATGATAAATTGGGACCATGTAAAGTTGCATGCCCCAAATGTAATCAGCATTTCTGCCTTGATTGTGACATTTATATTCATGAGAGTTTACACAACTGCCTGGTTGTGAGAGCCGCCGGTTTCAAAGCCAATAAACACCATTGAAGAATGATAATTTGAGCCACAAAGCCCATGTAGAATGACACCAATGCAAAGAGCAGAGTCTATGAACCATGGAAAGCTTTCACCCATCCCAATTCTCTGCATGAACAAGGAAGATTGAGGGTGTGGAATTAATTAATACAAAGGACTATCCAGAGGCTGTGTGCTTCCATCAAAAGCACATATCAACATGGCACTAGAATAATTTAAAAAAGTGAAGAAAGCAGAGAGGAGAAAAATGATTATGGTTTACTAACCCTGCTTTAGAGACTCAAAGCTTATTTTATTTCTTTTTTTTTGTGTGTGTGGGGTGGGGGGTCATGAGTTACATTTTGCCAAGTAAAGATGCATGAACAAGAGGGGAGAACATGAATCAAAATTTCCACATGATATATGATTGATGTATGTATGGAATGCACAGATGAGCAAAGAAACGGATACAAAGCCCCAAACATAAAGAATTCACTTAGTTATTATTAAATGTAGGCTGCGTTTGGCAAGTCTTTCCACATGGGTTTCGGGCTGTTTAGAAGCCTAGAAGCCTGAATTCTTGACTTTTTTCATTTGGCAATAGAATGATTTATTCGGGAAAAACTACAGCCCACAAAAGACGTCGGAAGTCCAAATTTGAGCTTTTTCATGAAGCTTCAAATGAAGTTTTACAATCTTTTAGCGCCCCGTCTTCTTCAAACATGTGGTACGATGCATATGCTTGGAAGAAAATGAGTTATCTTTCCAAAAAAACTATTTGAATGTGTAAGTGGGACCTACCAATGGTACGTGGGGCCCATCTTGAAAATGTATGTGGGGCCCACATTAGGTATTATGTGGGACCCACCTTGTAAAATGTATGTGGGGCCTACATAAATGTCCACACATGGACCCACATGCATATCCACCAATGGCATGTGGGCCCCACATACATGTCCACACATGGACCTACATGCATATCCACCGATGGCATGTGGGGCCCACCTTGAAAAATGTATGTGGGCTCCACATACATGTCCACACATGGACCCACATGCATGTCCACCAATGGCATGTCGGGCCCACCTTGTAAAATGTATGTGGGCCCCACATACATGTCGACACATAGACCCCACATGCATGTCCAGCAATGGTATGTCAGGGCCACCTTGTAAAATGTACGTGGGCTCCACATACATGTCCACCAATGGTATATGGGTCTCACCTTAGAAAATGTGTGTAGGTCCACATTTTAAATGAAAGGTTTATTGGCCCATACAGAAGACATTCACATTACCAAACGGTCTTCTAGTTTTTATGATCTTTTGTGAGATCTATGTAAAATATTTCAAACAAAATCTTTGATCTTTCAAGATCTATTTGCAAAAGCTCACTCTGTCTTTTAACCATCAGATATTGTAACAGATCTTTTGGAAAAGACTTGCCAAACAGGCACGTATAAAAGTGAAGAAAGCTCGTTGTAAAGGTTTTTTTGTCAATAATTATTAGATCTGATTACTGCGCTGATACTCTGAATGGTCTTCACTCGGATGTTTTGTGGAAATGTTTTGAGATTGTAGACAAAATTCTCTTTCTAAGAAAAACCTTAAATCACGTTTCTTTTGTTTTTGTAAATAGAACTTTATTCATGTCTGCTCATGTTATGGCTAGGGAGGCCAAGTCTTTTCGTAGAGATTTGTGTTGGACCTTTTATGTATTAGTGGTTTTAGATAATGAATTGTTTTCTTAGCTATAAAAAGAAAATTCTTAATGTTGTGAAAACCACTACATCCCAAGTGCTATCCCCATCTCCACCTAGATTCTATTATTACAAAACTCCCGTATGTTTATTCGCACCTCTACAACAATACTACAATTCTTTTCCATCTCAATCCAGATCAAAATTTTAAATTTAAAATCTAGGGTGATGGGGCTAAGCTTGAAATTACACCTCAAGCCTGAAAATGCACGCATTTGCATTGAAAATGCTAGAATCTCATCCAAAGTCACATGTTCCTCATTCACATTCCAAATCCCTATTGCAAATCTCTTTTCTTACTGTACTCATTGTAATTGCCATAGATTTTAATGCAACAATGGCATGAGAAACACTTGACCTAGCACCTTGTTTATTCCTCCCATGGATGATTGCTAAAGCAGTGTCTTGAAAAGCTACATGTTCTGCAGTTTTACCATTCAATTCATCCATTTGCATTAAATATAAGGTTTTAAAGCTTGGTTCATCAACACCAATAGTTGCCATTTTGTAAAATACATCAAACCTGATCAAGGGAAATTTGGCCCGACCTCGCGATCGCCCAACACGTGGCAAAGGCAAGCAGCTCAGGACAGTAGAGCACCCAAAGCGAACATCGGAAGCAAATCCAAACTCACTACCGAGCCCGAACTCCAGACCGCTGTACTTAGTCCGAGCTCCTTGTTAAGAGCGAGCTCCCTGTCAAAGGTCCGAGCTCCCTAAGTCCGAGCTCGGTACTAGGAGCCCAAGCTCTCTAAGAACCCGAGCTCCCTAAATCCGAGCTCCCTACTAGGAGCCTGAGCTCCCTATCAAAGGTCCGAGCTCCCTAAAACCTAAGCTCCCCAAGTCCGAGCTCGGTACTAGGAGCCCGAGCTCCCTAAGAACCCGAGCTCCCTAAATCCGAGCTCCCTACTAGGAGCCCGAGCTCCCTGTTAAGAGCAAGCTCCCTGTTAAGGGTCCGAGCTCCCCAAGTAAGAACCCGAGCTCCCTAAAAACCGAGCTCCCTATTAAGAACAAACTCCCTACTGGGAGTCCGAGCTCGCTATTAAGAGCGAGCTCCCTACTGAGAACCCGAGCTCCCTGCAAGGAGCACGAACCATACTGGGCCCCAAGCCTCACAAAGCTGACCCGAGCTGACCCGTGGCAGCTCGGAACACTCCAAATCGAACTCAAGGCACCTCGCTCGCCACTCCACTTCACTTCCAAAGCACCAGGCCAGCCAAACGTACCCGACACCAAGGACGTCTTTATCCAAGGGCGACGTACCTGACTGACTTGGGATCTGACGCCTGACAGCCGCATTTCAAACGGCTTCCTGCCACCGCCACTTGCAACCGTCGTCACTAGCCGCAGAGACGGCTCCGACAAAAGGAACAGTGGCGGTTCTGTCCGACCAGAGGAAATGACACCCGAACTGGCAGGAGTTCAGAAGTAATCATGCCCGACCTGACGGAGGCCTGGAAGTGAGTGCGCGAGGTGGTTATAAAAGGCTTCTACTCCCCCCAGGGACGAGGTATGCTAACTTTCGCGCTATCTGGTTATTCTTGCCTTTGAAGGATTCTAACTTGAGCTTCGGAGCCCTTACGCCGGGTTCTCCCCGGAGCTTTTCCTCTCCTCCCGTTTCAGGTCCCTGTTACTCAGTTCAGAGGCAAGATCATCGACAGCTAAGACCGGCCAGATTGTGCATCATCAATTGGCGCCGTCTGTGGGAATCGCTTCAAAAAGCCTCCCTCCAAAACTTTCATACCCTTTCCTTCTCTGAAAAACTCATTACTCATGGCCTCATCCAGCAACGCCGGACGCGGCACAGAGACAAACACCACCGGGGAACAGCTCCAAGTTCCCGTGGTGTGTGTTGGGCAGTTCACCATCCCCCTCACGGTGGATGGGATCCCCAATCTGACTACGCCACAAGCAGTGGCACCTGTAAGCCTACCTTCCGCAAGCATCCCCTTCCCTCTTCCCATCGAGACTACCTTCACTGAACCAACCGCCGTCCCCCTGGCAGCTAGCCAAAATCGGTTGGACGACTTAATGCAATGCATGCGGGCAATGCAAGCCCAGATGCAGCAGTTCCAGCAACACCAGCTTCACCAGCACCAAGTGTTGCACAACCTCTCCCAATACCACTATCAGCAGCAGTTTCCCCAACTGACACCGAACCAACCACTACTTCCACCTCGCCACCCTGCCCCGAAGCCAGTAAAGGCCTCTCCGCAGGATGGGCGCCTCCACCAAGGAAAGGCCTCCAGGCCCCAGAATCCCCCAAACAGCCAGGCCTCGTCCCCAGGCCGGAGAGAAAGAAAAGTCATCCCCGCCTCGCGGCTCGCAGGCGGATCAGGAACCTCGCCCGCGAGGTCAGCACCTCGGGTCTCCAAACCGGAGTCCCCACTGGTGGGAAACCGATTCGGCGCACTGGCAGCAGCGGACTACCAGCACTCCGAGCCCATCGAGCTCGGCAACACAGAGGCCAGCAGCGCCAACACAAGGCCCACTCAGCAGCGAAGACGCCGTCGAAGTCGACGAACCGCCACCCGCGTCTTATCCGAGCTCAGAGGCAAAGGCGAGACGAGCTTGGACGAGGTAGGAGTCGCCCCGATTCTCTCAGTTCCTTCCCCCCTAGCCTCAGAACTCCTGGCAATCCCCTTGCCTAGAGATTTCAAGCTCCCGCCCCTAGACGAGTACGACGGATCCTTCGACCCCAATGACCACGTGGACGCTTTCCAGTCCCAAATGCACCTCGCCAGGGCCAGCGAATCATGCATGTGCGTGGCCTTCACCACCACCCTCAAGGGGGTAGCCCGCACTTGGTACATGAACCTGGCTCCCGGATCAATAAAGTGTTGGGCTCAGTTCGTGCAGGTCTTCACTGCACACTTTGTCACTAGCAAACGGTGCCCCAGAGCAGAGGAAAGCATCTTCGGAGTAGTCCAAAGGGAAGGAGAACCCATACGGGGCTACATCAAACGATTCAACGAGGCATGCTTACAGATACCTCGGTTAGACCCCGCGGTACAGCTCGCCGCAGCAAAAAGAGGGGTGACGCACAAGGAATTCAAGTGGCACATGGTAGCTAACTAGCCCGCGACCGTGGCCGAGTTCCTCAAGCTCGCGGACAAGTTCATGAGGACGGAGGAGGAAATCAACCAAAGAACCGAGGGCGGAAACGAGAAAAGAAAGAGGGACGGCGAGCCCTCTAGCTCGGCCGACCGAAAAACCCGGCCCGGGACCCAAAACCGAACCAATCGTTCCGAGCTCCCCTGCCAGCTCGGACGGATTACACGCCACTGAACACGAGGCAGACCGAGATCCTAATGACGATCAAGGACGCCCCCTTCGTGAAATGGCCACCTCGCCTAAAGGGAAATCCGAACGAAAGAAACAAGAATTTGTATTGTAGTTTCCATAGGGACCACGGTCACAGTACTGAGCAATGTAATAACCTCCGAGACGAGATAGAGGGGCTCATCCGTCGCGGATACTTAAGAAACTTTGTACAGCACAACAATAATAGCAATAAAGCGGATTAGCCGGGCGAACACTTAGTAAATGGGAATTAGTCAGAACTTCACATCGGTCGCACACCCGCAGGCAAATGGCCAAACAGAAGTAATGAACAGAGCCATCCTCCGCGGACTGAAAGCGCGATTGGACCGAGCCAAAGGTTTGTGGGCAGACAAACTACCAAGTGTTTTATGGGCACACCGAACCACGGAAAAGACCGCTACGGGTGAGACCCCCTTTAACCTCACCTATGGCACCGAAGCAGTGATCCCGGCGGAAATCGAAGTGCCTACGTTGCGACTAGAAGCATACGACGAACGGACAAACGAGGGCGAGTTACGCACCAACCTCGACCTACTGGACGAAGTGAGAGACCTCGCGCACATCCGAACTACGACTTACCAACAAAAGGTAGCTCGGTACTACAACGCGCGAGTAAAAAAGAGGAATTTCCGCATCGGCGACCTGGTTCTCCGTAAGGTCATGGTGCCCGAACCCGGCGTAGGGAAACTTGGACCGAACTGGGAAGGACCCTACAGAGTAATGAAAACACTCGGTGGGGGAGCATACGAGCTCGGAACCCTAGAAGGGAAACAAGTACCCCGAGCATGGAACGTTGTCAACTTGAGAAGGTACTATCTATAGGCCACCAAGGCAAGTACGCCGAAGTCATTTCATAAAACGAACTGAAGGACCGAAATGGTCAGTTCTGCAAAAGAATATAGCTCGAAGACACCAGTACATGAACAAAAAGACATTTCATTTCAAAATAGGTGTGTACATTTAAAAAAAAAAGTGTACATTCACAAGCCCGGGGCTACTTCATCGTTATCAGAAGCCTCTCCGACAACGCCCGAAGGACCTGCCTCCCCCTCGGAGTCTGGTTCAGCATCCGCAGCATTAGCCATCTCCGGAGTGATGCGTGAAGTGGATATGGCGCTGGTATCGAGGTCGGGGTACGTATTCCGGATCATCCACCGACTTAGCTTGAAACCCCTCCTGTATGAGTCTACCATCAGGTCATCGAAATCTGGCGAAGCAATGTAATCGTTGCCAGCCTTCTTCTTCGCATCTTCGATGCCTTGAGAGAAGATCTAAGTCCTCTCCCTGATATCCTCCTGAAGATACTCGACCTGGTGCTCCAAGTCCAGCTTCATTTCCGCCATGCGCTGCACCACCACTCCCATGGCCTCGGCATCCCTCTGAGACCTCGCCTGCCTAGACCGCGCACGGCGAGCAGCAGCATCAGCAGCACGAGCATTCTCCTCGGCAGCTCGCGCCTGCCGCGAGCATTTCTCCACCTGGTTCGCCAAGGCGTGAATGGAGGAGTTCACCTATCAAAGGAAAACGAGATTAGAGAAACGAATAAAAGAATAGAAGCCGAGCTCTAAAGAAGGGATCACTTACCACCATGGCATGAGTAACGGCACGGCAGGCCACTTGGTGCAGAGGGAGCTCGGTCCACGCCGCAACATCCTCAGGAAACATCGCCTCCTTACTCCGTTGAAGAGCATGCACAGGCGACAGCACGCTCCTAAAGTCCCCCGGGGCCTCCGAGCCCGACGGCCCAGCTCGCATATGAGCGGACTCGGAATAGGCGGGAGCCCCCGTGTGTGTGGTTTCGGCATAAGGAGCCCCCGCCGGATCCTGCATAGGAGGAACCATCTCGGGCTCCTCTGCCGGATAATCCGGCACCTCGGGCTCCGCAGCTCGGGATGGCTCGGCGCGAGCTCGCTTGGCCACCCGCTTTCTCCTCTTCATCCCCTCGAACAAGTGCGCACCTCGGGACCCTCGAGAATCCATTGTACCTGCGAAAAGGAGTTTGGCATCAGTAAGACGTAAAAGAAGAGCAAGATAAGATCACTAGGGAAAGAACCTACCCGAACTCAGGCCCGCAGCAATAAGCTTGGCCTCCGTCAGATACCATTGGCAATCCAGCCCAAGCCGCGCCCATTGCCGGAGGCCCTTCGCCGTCTCCTCATCAAGTGTGATGCCGGAATCAGGAGCGGCCACCCCCCAGCCGGTCTGAAACGGCCACCCCATCGCACTTCGCACCCCGAAATAGTCCCGCTTCCACGCCGGGACCTTATTGGGGAGTCCGCGTAAGAGCTTGAAGCCCGGACGAGGGGACAGGTAGTATGCCCGCCTACGCCCAGGAAGGGGACCCACTTGCTTTTTCAGCATTAAGATAGAAAAAATCTCCAGATCCAGAGGGAAGTTCTCGTCGCAAAATAAAGAGATCGTTCCCACTAAGTTCCTAATAGAATTCGGATGAAGCTGGCCAACCGTCACACCGAAGTGGTTTAGGACCTCGACAAGAAGAGGGTGGAAGGGCAGTCGCAGCCCCGCCGCGAGCTGTTCCCGGAAAATCACCATCTCATCAGGACCGTGTTCCCAAGGAAAGCTGCCCGAAGGAATAAAGTACCCGTACTCACTGGGCAAGTTGTAGTAGTCTACGAGGGTTTGAAGTTCCTCAAGCGTCATAGTCGAAGGGCCGAACTGATCTACAACCCGGCCACGACAGGAGGTGGATGCCGACCTACCCGAAGCACCTCGGGTGGTAGGCCCGACCCCTTCCTCAGGACCTACATCGGGCTCACTTGAACTACCGTGAGACGCAAACTGGTTCGTAGAACCCACATCAGACTCGCTTGAACAGTCTGAACCCCCCAAACCAGACATCGTGAAACGGAACGGGATTCCAAAAACACTCACCCAGGAAGAAGACTGAAGCAGACCGCGAGAACTCGAACAAGCAAGAAGACCTGGGACGCGAGCTGAAAAGCCTGGACGCGAGCTGAAACTTAAGGCGCGAGCTCAAGATGTACAACAGTAGCAAGGACGGGTCCCCCCCCCCCGCGCACTATTTATATCCACAGCGTACGGAAAGCGACGGCCCAGATCGAAGCCAATCCAACGGCCCGCAGCCGCGCTAAGCCGCACGTCTTCCAGGACCAATCAGCGCACGTCTTTCCGAAACTGACGGAACGTTGCGCACGTCTTGTCAAAGGACAGGTGTCGGCACGCGTCTTCCCGAAACTGACGGGGTAACGGTGCACGTCTCCTCGCAATAAAAGCGTCTGCAGCGCAACTCCCGAACAACCGCCGTCACGACTTCCAAATGCACGCCCTTTTTTGAAAATCAAATTAGAGCAAGCGCGCTCAGCACGGACCAAAACCCTCCTGCTACCTTGCAAACTCCCCGCGCCAAGACGGAACCGTTGTCACAGGGAGTGGGGGGCAATTGATGAAGGGAAATTTAGCCCGACCTCGTGATTGCTCGACACGTGGCAAAGGCAAGCAGCTCGGGACAGTAGAGCACCCAAAGCGAACATCGGAAGCAAGTCCAAACTCACTACCGAGCCCGAACTCCAGACCGCTGTACTTAGTCTGAGCTCCTTGTTAAGAGCGAGCTCCCTAAAACCCAAGCTCCCTAAGTCCGAGCTCGGTACTAGGAGCCCGAGCTCTCTAAGAACCCGAGCTCCCTAAATCCGAGCTCCCTACTAGGAGCCTGAGCTCCCTGATTGATAGCGAGCTCCCTATCAAAGGTCCGAGCTCCCTAAAACCTGAGCTCCCCAAGTCCGAGCTCGGTACTAGGAGCCCGAGCTCCCTAAGAACCCGAGCTCCCTAAATCCGAGCTCCCTACTAGGAGCCCGAGCTCCCTGTTAAGGGTCCGAGCTCCCCAAGTAAGAACCCGAGCTCCCTAAAAACCGAGCTCCCTATTAAGAACAAACTCCCTACTGGGAGTCCGAGCTCGCTATTAAGAGCGAGCTCCCTACTGAGAACCCGAGCTCCCTGCAAGGAGCACGAACCATACTGGGCCCCAAGCCTCACAAAGCTGACCCGAGCTGACCCGTGGCAGCTCAGAACACTCCAAACCGAACTCAAGGCACCTCGCTCGCCACTCCAACACTTCACTTCCAAAGCACCAGGCCAGCCAAACGTACCCGACACCAAGGACATCTTTATCCAAGGGCGACGTACCTGACTGACTTGGGATCTGATGCCTGACAGCCGCATTTCAAACGGCTTCCTGCCACCGCCACCGCCACCTGCAACCGTCGTCACTAGCCGCAGAGACGGCTCCGACAAAAGGAACAGTGGCGGTTCTGTCCGACCAGAGGAAATGACACCCGAACTGGCAGGAGTTCAGAAGTAATCATGCCCGACCTAACGGAGGCCTGGAAGTGAGTGCGCGAGGTGGTTATAAAAGGCTTCTACCCCCCCAGGGACGAGGTATGCTAACTTTCGCGCTATCTGGTTATTCTTGCCTTTGAAGGATTCTAACTTGAGCTTCGGAGCCCTTACGCCGGGTTCTCCCCGGAGCTTCTCCTCTCCTCCCGTTTCAGGTCCCTGTTACTCAGTTTAGAGGCAAGATCATCGACAGCTAAGACCGGCCAGATTGTGCATCATCAAAACCCACTCAAGGATTTCCGTGAGGGAAGAATCATTGGTTTTGAGATCTGCATTGCAAGTTTTGGGTTTTTTTTTCTTGAGACTTCAATGTATAGAGGGTTCAAGACAGCTAAGTAACCACTATCTCTTATTGTCAACACTCAATTTTTGCTCGGTTCACTACATGAAGCTCCAATTTACGCCAAACACCTGATCAGACCCATCCAACATCTCTGAAACGCCCCAAAACCCAACTTTCAGCCCAAAAGCCCTTGAATCCACCATTAAACGTATATGATACTAATCCAATGGCTTCGACCAACTCCTCGTTTACACCTCGACCATTACATCAGGCACAATTGTCAGACCCAAAAGGCCAAAACCTTCTAAATTACCTACTAGAAAATCTCAAATCAAAATTCCTCTGTTTACCCTATCATCAAGCAAAGATTCCATTTTGACCCATTCCTCAGCCTAAAACACCTACAATCCAAATCCTCTTGATACAAACACATCTGATCCAATCAAACCATATAATTGAGCCATAGACACACCAAAACACCTGCCCATAATGTTTCAATCCAAGATTCTCCCGTTTACCCTTCCATCAAACCAAGATTTTGTTCCTAATCCTATAATTGACTAAAATTCTCACAATCTTGACACCTCCAAACCGATTAGACATTACTACCAAATCACCAATACTCTAAAATACCCACCTGTAAAACTTCATCTCAAAATACCCATATTTACCACTATATCACAACAAGATTCTATTTCAAAGCTTTAGATTGACTGAATTAAGACCTTTCCAAATCCACTTAATATGGGTCCAATTGGGCCAATCTAACCCCACCTTTCAACCTAGAATGCTCATAAACTCACCCTGTCAAATTTCAACAAAAAATACCCTTGTTTACCCATCCATCTAAAAAGATTTCATTTTGGTTAATCTCGTTAGCCCACACATGCAAAACCACCCTATGCACTCAGATCCATCTCAACCCTTCACATTTTGACCCAAAATCTCAATCATCCGTCTAGAATCTTGGTTTGACCTCCCTTAGACCCTGTTTGGCCAAACTTTCTCGAAAATACAAAAATGCCCTTAGATTTCCCTAAATTTACCAAAATACCATTAACCCTACATATAAAACCCAACCTAACTCTTATTCGGATACATTATTCTATGTTAAACAATCTGGTTGCCAATAGGGTTATCTTTACGTGTCATGTTACTTCACCCAACAATACATTAAGTATGACCAATAATTTCGTTACCTGATGAGAACTTTGTCACGGCCCGTAAGAGAAGTGAAGGAAAGGTTGGAGCCTCATTATGACTGTCGTTCTTCCCTTGTGGAGAAACCAGTGGTAGTTCTGATAAATCTTATTTGTCATCATCTTTTACCCTTTGCACAGGCCAACTTCGTGGGTTTGCTTGTGGTCGACCCATTTTAAGCAACAACCAATCCGACGATGAGGAGGATGATGACTATTACAGAAGTTATCTTCTATAACTTCGGTTGAGAAAACATTTTCCAACAGGAGAAGCGAAGGATGGTGGGAAGAAAAGAAAAGAAAGAAAAAAAAGAAGACTAAAATGTGGGTTTGACACATGAAGGTAGGTTTAAGAGAAAAGGGCAATGAAAAGAAAATAAAGAATGTTTAAATGGGTATTTTGGTAATTTAACACATTCCGTTATCTGACTTAACGACTAAGGGGTCTTTGTCTAACGACCAAGGTTTATGGGGGTCTTTATCACAAAAAAAAGTATAGAGGGGGGGGGGTTCTTTATCACTGACCCCGTAGTACAAGGGAAAACAGTCAAAACTATTGTTCTGGTTGAACGAGGTCAGCAGTTTGACTATCTGGGTTAGCAGGTCATTGACCATGCCAACAATTTTTGGAAAAACAATGGTTATGGGGTAAGACGGAACTGGTTGCGTGGTAGGTTTCGAGGCCGAATGGTCTGATTGTCCCAATCAATGATGGTTTGCAAAGCCATGCTCCCCCTCCCTTACCCTGATTCTTGTTAGGGAAAAAAAAATTTAACCTCCATCCCCGGTCTGCGACAAAGATGGGTTCTCTATCTCCATCCTCATCTCAAGGGCCGAAAGGTACATTGTCTCATTATTTTTGCCAAAATAACTTTTTCGTCCTACCCCTAAATGCTACATTGCGTTCTTTAGTGTAATCTAAAGCCAGATTAATCCATGTCTGATCCCTGTCCATCTACACTTTCCCCGTTTCCTTTGCATTTTAATTTATAAGACCTAATCCACTTCAATTCAATCGATAACTTGGCATGGAGGCAGATCAGGTAGTTATTCCATTGTATCGTTTTTGCCCTCTCATTTGTAATTTGTCATTTTAGCTCGACACATGATCATTAATCAGTAGTGCCAATGCTTCATGGAGGCTTTAGTCTGATCAATTGTCATACTTCCATGACCATCTAACATATCACATTCTGAAAGCGCTTAAAACCTTTTCTTATAGATTATTGTTGGTTGAACATTGAGCATCACTTGTAAGTCTGTCTATCTTGTCAAATACTAATAGGGATCACCTCAAATAGATGCATGGCTCAACAATTGCATCCATCATTTCATTCAAGTTAAGCTAAAATTGTCATCTTTAAATGAAATGACTAAAAGAATGTTTCATATGTGAAATAAATAATATAACTTTTAATCCCTGGCATGGCATCCTTTTATAATTGTTGTCCTTAAAACTTCAGTTGTCAAAATTAAGTAATTAACTGAACCGTTTGAATGGAAGCTATCTTATCTGGAATGTGGCAAAAAAAAAAGAAAAAAATAATTATCATAGGATTTCAAGAGCCCATTTATGAAAATGATAAATTAGAACCATGTAAAGTTATAAAATAATTACAACTTGTCATTGCTGGTCCTGAACGCAGGAAACAAGTCCAGCTTTCAAGTTGCATGCCCCAAATGCAATCAGCATTTCTGCCTTGACCGTGACATTTATATTCATGAGAATTTACACAACTGCCCTGGTTGTGAGAGCCAACGGTTTCAAAGCCAGTAAACACCACTGAAGAATGATTTTGTAGCAGCAGAGATTTGAATGTCATTGCCATGGCAGTTAATTCTGATTACCGCCATCAAAAGTCAAAGCAAGATTTTCAGGAAGGTAAAGGTTGGGTGGTTTGAACATTTCACTTTACGTCTTGGCCCTGCAAACTGCCTGGTCAACATGCCGCCCGAGCTGCCTTTTAGGTTATCATCTAAGTTTCTGAAACATTTTTATCAGGAACAGAACTATATCTTCAATCAGCTTCCTCGGGTAGAAGGTGCTAACCGGCTCAGTTGGTATGGTCTCTGATCGGTAATTGGTTGTTGGGGGAGACATGAGACTGATTCCCACCTTCACCATTGCAAGGATCAACCATTGCATTGCATGAGTCCATTTATCATAATAAAAAAATAACAGATGATCTAAAACACCTAATTTGTTCTGGAAGGTCCAAGTTGCATTGATTTGTACTACTTTTACCCAAAGGAATCTCAATTCTCAGTCACAGGTAATCCTCACATCAAGCATCGTATATTAATGTATAACAAGAGAGTATACCAAGATGATAACGAGAGTATCAGAGGAACAGGCAGGTCCACGAACTTCTTCCGTAGCTTTTAGTTTTAGGCTACATTGTTGCACTAGCTAGATCCACCTTGTTCCAGCCAGCAAACCATCCATGATCCAGTGCCAATGGGCAAGTTCAGATGAATCAAGGTCAAATGAGCTTTAAGGAATCAATCAAAAGTCCAGCTGCTCAGCATTTAGTACTTTATACAACATTTGATTAATTTGTTCGGCAATTGTTATAGAGATTCACCAAACTGATTAAAACAATTAAACAGCTTTTCTGCTTCCCATTTCCCTCATCAATAAACAAGAGTCTAAAATCTAAATTGTGTCAAGGACAAATCTGAGCCGCAAAACCGCTGGAAACCAGGCCATGTCCATTGTTCCCGTTACTGTATCAGCAAATAACTTGACAAAAACATGTACAAGAGAATGTTTACCCACTTCTGTTCTTCAGTGTGCATAGCTATCTGAAGGAAAGCTTCCTCAATGTTTGTGAGAGTGCTTTCGGTTGCCAAAATAGCTATCTGAGGAAAAGCCCTTCCTCTCAATGACCCTCAAAGCAAAAAGAACCACACCAACAGCAGCCATGGCATAAAATGCTCTGTAAGGAGCCAACTCAAGGCCAGAAATGTAGCAATAATACCCAGCGAGCAGATACACAAAGCTCAGACCAATGTCCGGACCAAACAAATGAAGGAATGGGAATGAAAGGGAGTTCACTCCAGGCTTTGAGCCACAAAGCCCATGTAGAATGACACCAATGCAAAGAGCAGAGTCTATGAACCATGGAAAGCTTTCACCCATCCCAATTCTCTGCATGAACAAGGAAGGTTAAGGGTATGAAGTTAATTAATGTAAAGGACTATCCAGAGGCTGTGTGATTCCGTCAAAAGCACATAGCAACATGGCACTAGAAGAATCTAGAAAAGTGAAGAAAGCAGAGAGGATAAAATTGATTATGGTTTATTAACCCTGCTTTAGACACTCCAAGATTTTTTTATTTTTTTGGAGGGGGTGGGGGGGGGGGGGGCGGTCATGAGTTACAATTTGCCAAGTAAAGATGCATGAGCAAGAGAAGGGAGAACATGAATCAAATTTTCCACTTGATATACGATTGATGTATGCATGGAATGCACAGATGAGCAAAAAAATGGATACAAAGCCAAAAACATAAAGAATTCGCCTAGTTATTACTAAATGTAATTGAATTTATCAAAGAAAACCAGAATATACCTCATCAAATCATACGCTAAGAGGACAAAGAACTCATATCCAATCTTACAAGAGCTAAACAATCAGCCAAGTAAAATTACAAAGGCAAACTGGTTTCAATAGGGTTGTCTGAGTCATCCACCACCAATTAAAATGTAAGTTTATTCTAAGAAAAATAAACAAAATTATATGATATTCATCTACCTTAATATAAACAATTTTATATCCACAATTGTCAAGTCCACTAAATTCTCTTTGTTTCATGGTATTCCATTGTCCTTAATCATGCAGGCAAGTACTTTGCTTGGATTATCATTACTAAAATATTTCCTTTTAGACAAAGAAAGAGAAATCCATACCTGCAACCAAGCTACAAGTGATGGAAAGAACATGAAAGCCGCAAGAAGATGCAATATTAGCATGCCATGGCGGTAATGAAACATTTCCAATTGTGTGTCAGAAAAGCTTTTCCCTGAATTCGGGGTATTAGGACAATTTTCATCCACAGGAAGAATTTGATTGAATCCACCACCAGATTTGAATTTGGACTCATCAGATCCATCCTCACCCTCCCGTTTGCAATCAACTAACTCCTTTTTCCATGCATGACTGCGAAATGAAGCCGCCAAAAAACTGTTACAGAAAGCAGGAGTGGCACTTAGGATTGATGCAGTACACTGGAATAAACGCTTCACATGATTATTTAATATCCAAGCATCAAATATTAAGGTAAATTTGTAAAACTTCTTTCAGAAGATAATGCAACCAATAATGTAGATAATTTGCCTTTTCATGAAAGAAGAAATGCAGAGGAAACATTTATGAGTCATATGGTCCAATAATCACAGATAGAAAAGGAAAAATGCTTTCAGACTTTTAATCAAGTTAACCGGATGAACTAATATTTTCAGCATTCATCTTTTTCATTTAGATAAAGTGCACAGATAAGGGTCAGAAGACTACCCTTCATTCTTCATATTTGTTTTTCTTTTTCCATTATTTTTTCCTCTGCAGTTTTCTCTTTAGTCAGAGTTTCTAGTTCTCTAATTATTAAATTTGGCACCAGATGTGAACAAAATAAAAGATGTCATCTGCTCAAATTTAATCCTCAGAATCACCAGTCTGTACAAATTATATCAACCATAAGCCTTTTCACATGCTTATCTTTCATACACCATTAGATCCATCTATATAAAACATGACCTAGAGGCATGCCTTGTAAAAGTAAAACATTACAAATATATATGAAAAATTCAGCCTACAAACTCAAGCTTTGTATTACTTAATGGCACAAGTAAGCTTCCATCTGGAGAACCACTGGAAATGGAAAAATAGACAGATGGGGAAGCAGACATTTCCCTGACAGCATTTTCTTAAAATGAGTCTCTAACTAGTGGAAAGGGAAAAAAGCCTGGAAGAAAGCAGGAATATTAAGACAAACCTGCAGAGAGCAGTATGACAGCATAAAGAATGAGATAGCAGCAGTATAAAGAGACCTAACGCTGGATGAACAAAACACACCAAAATAACTGCTACAAATGCTATAACAAAAGTTGAATTGCCTCTGAGAATCCTTAGTGCCTGTTTCATGAATGGATCAAGTTAGAGTGGAATCAAGCTGTATACACACACAGACGTGCATAAGATGGTACATAGGTTTTGAGCAGAAAAATATTATAACTTAACTTTTTTTGTGGGAAAGCTGAGGTAAGTTTTACTCAAGAACATCTTAACTGAGACTTTACCTTAAATGAAAACAAACTGGAGAAAAGATCAAGGAACCAATGGATGAAGCGTAACTTTTCCTCCCACAATTGCCACCTGTAAAAAATTACCCGACATGAATACTTTTTACTGAAAATTTCTGCCAATGAAAGTTATCCCCGGTTTTAGATTCTGAAGCAGCTGAGTGATCAAGCACATTTTGAAAGATTCTAGCCAGAGTCTCTTTCTTGTTGCCTCTGAAGCTTCTGTTCATTTAAGTTGAATGGCAAGGGTTTGGAGTCTAGTGATGAGAGTTTTGTTGTCATTTTGTTAGCAGTGTGATGAGATATATTGTGTAGTATTTATTTGTGTTTTTTTTTTTATTTTCCATTTCAGTTTAATGGGTGTTGCCAATGTGTTTTATGTTGAGCTTTCGTAGGAGTGCTTGGGGGTGTCATTGGTTGAAGAGGTTGTATTTGTTTCATGGGTGATATCTTATAATCTGTTTGTATCCTTCTTCATTCTTTTGATTTTTGATGAATGATCTCCTTCTTCATTCTTTCTTAATAAATTTTCATTTTTATTTATTACCCAAAAAAATCTGCCAATGAATTAAGTGTGCACACTAGCTGCAAACCCAGACTAAGCTCAATTTTGCTTCATGAACCATCTCTAAGCACTTTTACCAAAAAAAATACCATCTCTAAGTCAGTTCCCTTGGGGTAAGTAGAAGCTCAAGACTGTAATCAGTCTTGAATCCTAATAGATTTTAGGTTTACAAAAGTAGAAGAAAAAAGAGAGAAAGGAGAAGGAAGAGAAGAGAAACAGGAGAACACAAGGAGTTGAAAGGAGGGACAGATTCTAACACATCTGCCGCCGCCACTCTCTTAGCATTTATAGGTTATGTTCAGTACATAATGGAAAGGACAGATCTGCCCTTAGTACTTACATGATAAATAAAGTAAATAAAAACTGAAATAAATAATAGCTGAATTAACAAACTGACCCAAACTGACACTACTATAACTGAAAGCAAATAACTACACATGCTGTCCTATGAACACAGTGGGGACCACTGATGTGGGGCCCACATCAGTGTTCTCTACAGGGTACATTTGGTTTGGTTGTACACCTATTTTACTAATAAAACAGATGTTTTGGGGAAGTTGGTGATGCATACCTAACTTTGTATAAATTGATGAGGAACATAGGGTAAGATAGCAATGCCTAGCAATCTAAGGACATATAGGGTGCTTAGAACATTAACATTGTAAATATGCCACATTTATTTTTTCCATCAACCAATAAAATAGAAGAGAAAAAGTAATTATATAGCACAACATAGATTAGGTAGCAAGGGGTAGCCTATCAAAAGGAGTGCTTAGCATTTATTGTGTTTTGTACATTCTTTTTAAACAAATCAATGAAATTCCATTCTAGGTCCAAATGCAATTGAAACTAAAAACAAGATGACTCAATTTCACATTGAGGCACATGAAGAAATTCCAATAGCTGCTAAAAAGGAAAACCTGAGATTTCAGAGATAATCTTTTGGCAACACAATGCATATCTTTCACTTTCTTCTTTCATTGTTTCTTTTCTGTGTGTGTGGGGGGGGGGGGGGGGGGGTTGGACTAGAAACAAATAAAATTTGCCATAATGAAAAAGAACACTCTAACTAACCGTGTCTTGATGAAAACATGTACAATAGCAGCCACATAGAAGATGAATTGGGTGATCAAAATCAGAACAATCACCGATCCATTTGCAAATGAATAGCAAACTATGGAAATGATAATGAAGCTGGCAAGTGGAGGAAATTTCTGGGATGTTAGCAAAGAAAGGACCAAAGACACCAAAATGGGTACTACAGATAGAAGGAGATATGGCAGAGGCATTCTCAAATTGGATTCCACAGCTGCCAGCATGGAAGGTAGAGGCAGATCAAGCTCCCAAGCACGTGCTTGTCGCATCAAAGCAAATAAGATGACCGCTAAGGAGAAACCAATTATCTGCACAAAAGCAATCAAATAGCATGAAAAGACTGGAAAGAATCTCATAAATATTCAAGAATCATCTAATCACATCTGAAATAAGCAATCAAAGTACAAATATGCAAACAAAAATAACCTAAGCCAAGTTGCTATTCAACCAAAATGGCATCATCTAAAACTTTACAGCAAAAGCTGAACATGCCTTGTGGTTAAACTTTCCCATCAATCACAAGGCCACAAATGCACCAAGTACCACCACAATGAACAGACCACCACCTACCATAGAAAATACAAAAGTTTCCCCTCCCTTGCAAAACACAACTAAGAAGGTGATATAAAAGAAATATACAAGGAAGTCCACCAATTCCATCTTACAAATAGTCAACACAATCCCCACCCAAATAACACAAAAAGTTGCCACAACCCCATGCAAACAAAAGGATGCAGCCACTCTTCAAAATTCCATCTCCTCAAAGGCATCCTATAATGACTCAACCCAGAAGCGGGCTACCAACTTTTTGTTGAAGCTCTACATCTCTAATAGCACTTTTCCCCCCAAAAGGAAGTCCATTAAATTGCCACAAATTCTTACTGATCAACAATTTTGTATCCACATCTATTTTCTATAAGCAAAGAGGTGGCTTTGTTTGTTTTTTTGTTTTTGTTTTTTTTAAGGATCAAAAGGAAACTTTATTAAAATTGAAAAAGAAAGCAGTACATCTCCGAAAAATGGTTGTCTAGATGACAAACCGACTACTTAAGAAATTACATTGTAAATGACTCCAAATTACAGGTATTCAACTCTATGGTACTCCAGAAATTCTCTATCAGATCTGACTTGTTCACTTGGTCGAGCTCTGGAAGACTGAGAACCCAGGCTGCAAACGAATTGCTCACCCCAGCTAAAAAGTATTCGACATTCTGGTTTTTCTTCTTGAAGTAATACCCCACTGGTTTGATACTTCTAAAAAAAAATTCTATCTCCCTTCTTCTTCTTCCTTCCTTCACTCCCCTCACTTTCCATCTAAGGATCCTCATCTTCCCCCCTCCTCCCCCTGTCTCCCCCGACCCCTAAATTTCACTCAATCTCGTCCAGCCCCTCCTCCTCTCCCCCTTCCTCGTCCCACCTCTTATATTTTTCAAGGTATTCTTCCCTTTTTTTCCTCTTCTCTTTTCTTTTTTTTTTCAAATTTCTCAAAAGCTATTCTTGCAAAATCTTCCCCTCCCCAGAAGACTAAGCCTAGAGACTAACCTATCTCGACCTCCCTCTTCACGAGTTTGTTAATATTCACCTTCACGTTCTGTACTATCTCCGAAGCTTCTTGATCCCCTTGGGTCTGATCAGCTCTTCCTCTTTCTCTATTCTTGTCCCCCGACTCCAAGGCCTCTCCCTCTTCCCCTTGCTTCTCTCCTTCTGGCCTCTGATTGGAAATTAAAAGCCTTCCCTTTCTATTATATACCTTATCTCAGATTCCACTTTCCCCCTCCTCCTCCCAAGACTTTCTTTCTTTCTTTTTGTTATCTTCTCCCCCGCCTCTTCCTCTGAGCTCCTTTCTTCCCCTCTCTCCCTGTTTGTGACTTCCAAGGCAAAACCACTTGGTGAACAAGATTGACTCACCTCATCATTTCTGTACGGAGGTACCAGGATATCCTCATCGCGTCTTACTTGTGTTTCTTTCTTGTTTCCTTCTAGTAACACTGTTGTTTTTTCTATGGTGCTTGAAATCTGGTTGCCAAAACATCTCTTCTCCTCTGGAACAATCAGCCTCCCGGGCAACCCTTCTCTTCTGTGCCCCTTTCCGCCCCTGACCGTAACTCCCTTTCTTTCAGCCTATTTGAGAATTCTCTGTTTCTCTGGTTTATTGTTCTTTTGCTTCTTATTGAATCTCCAGACACTTCTTCTGCTACAGATTTCTGTGAATCTACTTCCACCATCAAACTTGTAAATCTCTTCTCTTTTACCTCACCTCCCAAGAAATTGATCTTTTTTTCTGTTTTCATACTTGGTCACCACCCAAATCCAGCTATCTTCTTCCTTTTTCTTGTGATCTCTGCGAATGGTTTTCCTGGAACTCGAACGGTCGGACCTGGTCTTCTTAAAAAATAAAGTTCTTTTTCAGTTTTTCCATGTCTGCCCCTCCCGGTCACTGACTTTTTAACTCTCAAAACCTTTTTGCAGTTTATCGCTAACTTACTAAAGTGGTAAACCTTTTTTAGGCCTACCTTCTTATTACCAGCTATCACCTTTTCCTCTCCCCTTCTATTAACCTCCTCCTTTTTAAAACCATCTCCCCCTAAAGGCCCAGGCCCATCAACCTCCATTTCTCCCCCTTCTCAATCTGCCATCTCACTCCCTCCTCAAAATGCCACAAACTCATCATCATCATCTTCTTCTCCCCTTCGTCTCTTCAACTCCCTCTTCTTCTCCAACTCCTCTCCCCTGTGTTTCCACCTGCCCCTTCTCCTTCCTCCATCCTCCTTCCTCCTTCCTCTTTACTCTTCTCATTCAAGTTCTTCTTTGCTCATTCTTCCTTATCTGCACTGTGATATGTGCCATCTGTTCCCTCAACAAACAGCCTCAAAACATATTGTTCTCCTGCAAATAACAGACTCATCTGCTTTGGTTTACCTGGCATATGTTTTACTTTGGCTAGTAACCTCACCATGTCCATTTTCTCCCATTTTCGATTCCTATCATCCAATCGAATGAGTCTTCAATAAGATGCTGCTATTTCCTCGAACGTATTGATGCACCATGCCTGCAATGGAATCCCCACTATATCTATCCATGCCGCACAAGTCTGTCTGCCTTCTACCAGTTCTCTGACTGTCAGCAACCACCAATCCAGCCTTAAGTCGAAATCTCTTTCCTTTGATTTCTCCTCCTCCAGAACCTGTTCTGCAAATTCTCTATTCTGGAACATTATTAGTAAAAGCTCTGCTTGCAGTTTCCTTACTCCCAGGACCTTTTCTCTTCCCCATTCTAAGATCGTCCAACTTTCTAACTCCTTTATTTCAACTTCTCTCCCAACTATTCTGCCTATCAAACTTGCTCAAAGAACATTCAATCTCTCCTCCAACTTCCCTGCTTTTCTTACTTCCACTAAAGGCATTTTCTTCTACAGATCTACTCCGCCATTAGAAGATTTCTTACTTCCACTAAAGGACAAATCTGCTAATGTGATGTTAAACATTATGCATTCCCGATTCTACAAGCCACCTTTGTACCAAGCCCCTCAAGACAAGCCCAAACAAGAAGGAGATACGAACTACATCCTTAAGAAGTAGTTCATATTTTTTGTTTCCCTCTAGGAGAAGTTTATACTACATTCTTAAGAAATTTCTCAAATGACCATCTTTCTATATTGATATCAAAGCCAAAATATTTTGGGGTGCCATTACTTTCACCGTTTGTTAGGGGATATAAAGAGAGAACAGAAGGATCTTTTAGACTTCTGCCTGCAAATGTAGGTTATTCTTGACTGAATTTGGTCCTTCCAGAATTTGAAGATGTAGATAGAATATCCTTAGGAGGGATTTTTTTTTAGCACCTGAGATTTTGTCAACGATGTTTCATAATAAATTTGTCTATATGTATAAACATTTGCTAGCAATGTCTTGAGGGACATCTTTCAGTAAACCTTGGTTTCATATCAACACCTCATACCATGTACATTCTTTAGATGAGATGACATCACATAACCCTCTACAGCACTTGGGATTAGCCCTTGATGACCAGAGCTTGCTCCACTCATTGCTAAGCATAACTACTAGTTTAAAAAGTGAAGACAAAAAAAGAATCAACCAGAAGCAGCAGTTGGAGGGATTTCTGAATTGGTGGAATTACTAGGCACCCTTATCAGGTTCTCGGAGGGTGATAAAGACTGTTAAGGAGAATGGAACGGGAGGAGAGAAACTTCCGGTCGGTGGGGAAGTGGAGGTTGGAGCTGGGCATTGAAGCTAAACACTTTCTGTTTGAACAGGGAGGGACAAGAGGTAAGGCTTATCTGAAAATCAGGGAAGGTTGTAGGGCCACGCTACTATTACCAGAGGAGGCTTGCTAATGACCGAAAGGCTTTGTTGATGGAACAGTAAACTCTATCAAGGTAGAAGGGTGGAAAAACTCAGTGGTATGTTGTGGGAAAAGTTATGAATCGGTTCTGAGAAGGAATGAGAGAGGATGGTTTATCATGGTAACAGAATACTTTGGTACTAACAAGAAACAAGTATTATGCATACCGGAAGGTCTGAGGGGTCAAGGCTGGACTTCCTTCGCCAATAATATCCAGGCCTTTCTCTTGGAATTTGAAAGGAAGGCTGTAGGAGGATTGGATAACAGATCGGTTGAAGATGCTCCTTTAAGCTGTGGTACCCCGGAGCAGAGCAAGAAGCAAAGTCCCTGCTGTCAAGAGACTTTGATAGCAAGTTCATTTGGTATCCGAAAGTTAGCACTTGAAGAAGGGAGAGGCAAATGGGAATACAGAATGGTGTTAATGGCTGATAGGGTTGTAAGGGATTGGACGAAAGTGCTAGATGCAGTTGCAGAAAGACTGGGTTTAGAAGGTGATGCAGTAGTTCTACCGTTTGATGAGAAGAAAGCCATCCTCCATACAGGTGATGAAAAACTGATTTTCAATCAGTCCAAGTAGATGGAGGACTGATACAAATACAAAAATGGGTTCGGTTATGCAACGAAGTTGTGCTAAAGGACTGCAACTTCTGGATCAAATTCTTAGGACTCCCTTTTAATCTCTGGAATGAACAGACCTTAGGAAGAATCGTTAGATTCCTAGGGGGTGTTCTTCTGGAGCTGAACTTGAGAAACTTGTGTGCTGCGGAGATCAGAGTTGCAGGGCTGAAGCCGGAGAGCTTGCCTCGTGCTCTCGAAATTCTTTCAGATGGAGCCTGGTATAAGATTTGGCTGGCGACGGAAGTTGAGGCGTCTCTTTGGGGGAGACGACCAGAGGTAGGGGATGATGACGTGGCAGCGGGATGGAGCACACGTGGCACCCAAGGAGTAGAGAAGCAACCTTCTGCGCGTGACAGAGTAATTAGAGAAAATGAACAGTCGCAGGGTTTTTTTTCCACCTCTCGCAGCCTTCCTTTAAAAGCAATTAATTCAAATTTTTTTGAATTAAATTCAAGAGTTTTAGGTAGCCCTTCCTATGCTGACGTGGCCAGAAGAGATTGTAACTCGGCAGGTCTTAACAGGGCCACCACTTCTGAACCGGGTGTAAGATTGGCCGAGCCATCTTTTGTTCCACTCACCACTTGTAGCGGGCCACGTGACGACTTAAGTCATCACGTGGGGCGGGACAAGCTCTATTCGACTGTAGACGGAAACGTCCGTCTATCTTCTTCCAGAAAAGAGGAGCCCGATCTGTTTGCTTCTCGAGGCTATCAGAAATCGCGAACAGGCGGAGGAAGGTGCCCCCTAAGCTGGAATCTTCGTCCAGACTGTGGCGAGCAGGCTTCCAGTGTAGAAGGTCGCCCAAACCCACACTACAGTAGGGGTAAAATAGAAGAGAGAGGAGGAAGATAGAGGTTGGATAAGTTGCAGCACGGAGAGTGATGAAGAGGGGATTTCAGATGACTGTGCAAGTTTGGATGGCTCTACACAGGAAGATTCCCAGGCAGGACAGATCAGAGATGAGTTAGAGCAGCTCTTTCTTGAAAATCCGATGGGTGTACAGAAGACAAATTTGGAGACTCCGGTAAACTTGAACAGGGTAGACCAAAGCTCAATTTCGGAGAAGCCTCTACCAAGGTTCGGCCCCTTGCAAGTAGCCGTTAAGGTGGTAGGTCATGCTTACCCAGATCTGAACAAGAGTACGTCACAGAGCGGTGGACAACTGGGTAGACAAAAAGGTATTTGTGTAAACCAGTTGACGGGGAATAGTTCCCTCCAACCCGAGGAGAAAAAAAGCTCCAATTGTTCTTTACAGGGTTTGAAAACCAACCACCCTCCTCTGCCCCTTTCCTACAACCCTCAGTTGGAACCAGGTAACTCTGTCAATTCAGTTTGTGCTACTGATGAGTGTTCTATGTCCATTGTTCCAGATTCCTTTCCAACCAAGAGTCAAAGGCCCATGGACAGGAAGCCGCAATGAGATTACAAGGGGAGGAGGGGGAGACAATAGTAGGATTACAGGGCAGGGATAAAAAGATATGGGGTATCATTGAGAGGATAATGGGTGAAGTGGAGAGGAATGATTTGCAAAGGGAGGGTAGAAATGGGACAGAAAGATTGCCTAGTGGAGAGAAAGAGAAAAGGAATGAGGAGAGGGGTAGACGTTCCAACTAGATAAAAAGGAGAATTGTAGGGAAGATTCAGTGGCAGAATTTGTGGGAAAGCTAGGGTGTAAACTAAAAAACCCAAATGATTTAAAAGCATTTCTACGAAAAAAGGAGGATAGAAAGTTCAAAAAAAGAAAATTGAGTGAGGTTGAGAGATTAAAAAGAGATATTGAGGTGGATAAGAAGTTTGGGGCCAGAGGGGACAGAAGGAAAGGGCCCAAGTAGATTTTGGTGGTGATAGGGTAGATTCTTGCAAAATTGTGATGAGAATCATAAGTTGGAATGTGAGGGGGCTAGGTAGTGTTAGAAAGAGAGCAACAATCAAAGAGGCGTTTAAGAAGTTCAATCCAGATGTGGTATTACTTCAGGAATCCAAAAGAATGGATTTTGACTATAGGTGGACGAGAAGTGTCTGGAGAGCTAATGGGATTAAGCGGGCGGCTGCTCCGTCGTGGGGGTCCTCAGGTGGTATTGTGACTTTGTGGAAAGAAGATGTGCTTACAGGACCGGAGGAGTTGATAGGGGATCATTCTGTTTCTTTGAAGTTTAGGCAGGTGGAAGATGGTTTCGAATGGGTTCTAACAAATGTTTATGGGCCCAATACTATAGGCAGAGAAAGAAACTGTGGGAAGAGTTGAGTGATATTAGGGGCCTTTGGGAAGGACCATGGTGTCTGGGAGGGGATTTTAATGTAGTGAGACTCACAGAGGAAACCAACAACCCTAGACAGAGAGTCACAACAAGTATGAGGAGCTTCAATCAGTTTGTGGATTCGTTTGAGCTTAAAGAACTCCCAATGCTTAACAATACCTTCACCTGGTCCAACCTCCAATCAAGCCCAATTTGCTTTAAGCTGGACAGGTTTCTCTTTTCTACAGATTGGGAGGCACATTGGGGTAACTTAACATCTAGGGTGCTCCCGAGGCTTACCTCAAACCACTGGCCTATAGTAATGTGTAAGGAGGATTTGAGAGGTGATGGTCCTGCCCCGTTTAGGTTTGAAAACATGTGGTTGACCCACCCGGGCTTCATTGAGAAAATCAAGGAATGGTGGCAGCACTATAATCCGCCAATACAATGGGAAGGAATGAGGTTCCATAAAAAGCTTCAGTTCTTAAAATCCCAAATAAAGGAGTGGAACAGGTTGGAGTTTGGGAGAGTTGAGGAAAGGAAACAGGTGTTGGTAGAGCATATAGAAGAGCTGGATATGAAGGAAGGAAGGGGTCTTTTTGGTGAAGAAGACAGAGAAAGGAGATGGAGTGTAAAGAAGCAATTGGAGGATCTTTTGATTAAAGAGGAAATAAGCTGGAGGCAGAAATCTAGGTGCAAGTGGTTGAAGGAGGGGGATAGAAACACCGGGTTCTTTCACTCAGTGGAAAACGGTAGAAGAAGGAAGAATTTCATTTCAAAGTTGGAAGTCGAAGGAACAATTATTTCCCACCCGGTAGAAATAGCAGAAACCTTTGTTGGTCATTTCAAATCTATTTTCAGAAGACCTTTAAATGAAGGGATCCGGTTAGAGGGTTTAGATTGGCCGACTCTAAGTCCAGAAAACAGAGAGTGGTTAGAAAGGAGATTTGATTTGGAGGAGATAAAGGAAGCAATCTTTTCAATGGATAGAACAAAAGCTCCAGGTCCAGACGGGTTCACAATGGCTTTTTATCAAGATTGTTGGGGTATTGTGGAGGAAGATATTGAGTCAGTGTTCGAGGAGTTCCACAGAAGGGGAATAATCAACCTGGGCTTGAACTCCACTTTCATTGCTCTGGTTCCTAAGAAGAAAGAGGCTTCACTGGACTTCAGACCTATTAGTTTAGTGAACAGTTTGTACAAAATAATCGCAAAAGTGTTGTCTCTAAGGTTAAAGAAGGTTCTTCCTTCTATAATTGCACCTAACCAAGGTGCTTTTGTGATGGGAAGACAAATTACTGATCAAATCTTGATTGCAAATAAGAGTCTGGAGAGTTTTAGGAAATCCAAGAAGAAAGGAGTGGTGTGTAAACTAGACTTGGAGAAGACTTATGACTTAGTTGATTGGTCCTTCTTGTTGGAGGTGTTGAAAAGTTTTGGCTTTGGAGACAGTTGGTGTAATTGGATTTGGGGTTGTATTAGAAGTTGCCACTACTCAAACTTGGTGAATGGAACTGTGGTGGATTTCTTCCCTGCCTCGAGAGGAATAAGACAAGGTGATCCACTATCCCCTTTCCTATTCACTCTGATTGCTGATGTACTTGGGAGATTGATTCAGAGAGCAGATTCAAGGAATTTAATAAAAGGATGGAGAGTAGGAAGGGAGGAGATACCTCTTACTCATCTACAGTTCGCAGATGACACTATCCTTTTCTGTGAAGGTGGGGACATTGAGTGGATTCGGAACCTAAAGTTGGCAATACAACTCTTTGAGCGGGTATCCAATCTCAAGGTGAATTTGGATAAAAGTAGTTTAGCGGGTGTGAATCTGGAGGAAAGGGAGCTTAGAGAGTATGCAGATGTCTTAGGGTGTGCAACCTCGAATTGGCCGATGGCTTACTTAGGCCGCCCCCTGGGGGATAACCCTAAGAAGGTAAGCTTTTGGAACCCGGTGGTGGAGAGATTTGGGAAAAGGTTTGCCTCTTGGAGGAAAAATTATCTTTCCTTGGGGGGGAGAATCACTTTGATTAGATCAACCCTAGCTAATCTTCCTGTGTACTTCCTATCTGTGTTTAAGATCCCCACAAAGGTCTCTAACACTTTGGAAAAGCTTATGAGGGATTTCTTGTGGGAGCCTGGAGAGGAGTAGCGGGACCATAGGGTGAGTTGGGAGGTGGTAACTAGAGGTAAAAAGCTAGGAGGTCTTGGGGTTGGGAATCTTAGGAAGAGGAACATGGCATTGTTGGGGAAATGGCTATGGAGGTTTCCGTTGGAAAGAGACAAGTTGTGGACAAAGATTGCGGCTAGTATACATGGGTTGGAAGACAATGGTTGGGAACCTGGAATCTTGGCAAGGACTACAGCCGCTTCTCCTTGGTCAGCCATACACAAACTGCTTCCGGTATTCTCCCCTTGTATCAGGTATGGTCTTAACTCCGGTAATAAAATAAAATTTTGGGAACAACTTTGGGTCAGGGACTCACCTCTAATGGACCAATTCCCCTTTTTGTATGCTCTTTCTAATTTGAAAAATGAACCCATTTCTTCCTTCTTAACCCCCTCAGACTCTCCTTCAGGGTTTGGGTGGAACCTAGGGCTGAGAAGGGCAATTAGGGACATAGACTTGGACCACATTTTGTCTTTGTTAGCCATCCTTGAAAATGTTTTCTTGGATCCCATTAAGGAGGACACCAGATTTTGGGTTCCCTCCTCTTCAGGTGTTTTCTCTTGTGCCTCATTTTTTGAGACTTTAACTCAACCTTATGATCCCATTGGGTTGTCTTTCCCGGTTAAAAAAATTTGGAGTAGGTCCATTCCTCCTCGGGTTGGTAGTTTTTGTTGGGAAACCTTCTTGGAAAGAATTCACACAAATGACCTACTTCAGAAAAAGAGACCCAACTATTGTTTACTTCCTAATAGATGTACTCTCTGTAAAGCTGATGAGGAAACTGGTTACCACCTTATGGTCACTTGTTCGGTTGCTAAATCAGTTTGGGAGTGAGTCTTTTCCCTTTTGGGGTGTGTTCGGATTCCCCCTAGGAGTGTCCAAAGCTTGTTCTCTCCATCTTTTTTCAGATGGCCGAAGAAGAGAGGGAAGACTATGTGGAGAAGCATTAGGGCTGCAGTGCGTTGGTCTCTATGGGAAGAAAGAAACTCACGAATATTTTTAGATAAGGAAAGAACCATTGGAAACTTATTAGATCTAATCTTGTTAAGGGTGGCACATTGGTTGAAAACTATGGAATTGTTCTCAGATTATTCTGTGGATGATGTGGTGAGAAATTGGTAGGAGATAGCCTCCTCTGCCCTCTGTAAGAGGACCTGTAGTCCTTCGTGATCCCCTCCTCCTTCTGGGTTCATAAAATTGAATTTTGATGGTAGCTGTATAAGGAACCCAGGGCCTTCTGGGATTGGGGGAGTATTCAGGAATGAGGCGGGAGCTATTATTGCTATGTTCTCAGGCCCAATTGGGGAAGGAGACTCTTAGGGCTGAGATCCTCGCAGCCCTAGAAGGTATCCAAAGAGCAAGGGAGTTGAACATCAGATGTTTGGTTCTTGAAGGTGACTCAAAGGTGGTGATTAGGTGGCTAAAGGGGGGAGGCAGCGGATTATGGAGTTATAACAATGAGAAGAATAAATTTAACTGGCTGAGTAGGGATATTGTGGTTCATTACAACTGGGTGAAAAGGACTGCTAATTCTTTTGTTGATGGGTTAGCAAAGCAAGGGGTGGATAGGGTTTCGACTTTTTGGGCTAATTTTTTTAATTTTCCTTGTATTCTTTGGTGGGGAGATAAGTCTTTTTACCTCCCCTTTGTACCTAAGCTTCACACAGTTTCATATCTTTAATAAAGTTTCTTGTTATTGATAAAAAAAAAAAAGAAGCAGTTGGAGGGCATGAGTCAATGAATCTCAAACAAGGATATTTGTGCACTAATTGCCAATCACTTAAGGGAATGAACATGTGTTAGCATGCATCATCATCATCACCAATGTTGCATGCAATAAATATGTTTGAACAGATAATGAAAATCACATTTTCCTCTCCCAGTCAATAGCATGACTCTGAGTCCACATAGATGATTGCTCACTGGAAAGAAAATTGTAAGTTACGAAAATCTAACAGTTTTTGAAAACCTACCAGTTCAAAATAAAAGAAACCCTCAGTATACACAACAAACCCTATAAATGATCACCTGTGAACAGTATAAGAGAAAAAATCTACTGGCAGCAGCAGTGACAGAGACAATAGCACTAATCTTATACGAGCAATGTGGATCTACCTGCACAAGAACACAAAATTTAAAGAATTTAATGGACTGAAATTGCAAAGACATTGATAGAATCCCTATTGATTTGATACAAGTACATAGTCTGATGAATAACCAATAACTTGGCATCATACCAGTAACAAAAGTGTGGTCTTATCTGACCCTTGAGTTGAATCCCAAAGTGCTGGTGCAGAATCAACCATAATTGTTTCAGAATACAAATTTGGAATTATTTGAAGGCCTGATATAGTATCCCAAGCAATGGCAACAGGTGGGAAACAACGCAGTTTGCAAAGCCCTGAGATACAAGATGTGAAGTAAATAGGTAAAGAAAACGAGCATTGTCCAATCTTTTGAAAGGTAAGCATCAGTTGGTGAAAATAAAATCAGCATTTTTTTTAGGAAAAATTCAATCCTTCATAAAAACTAAAGAAAAAATTAAATTAATTAAACAAGTCCTATATGAGAATGATACAGAAGACAAGAAACCATCTAGGAAGATGGAATTTCAGTTGTTTAGCAATATGAATCAACACTTACTTTATGAGTGAAAAGTACCACAACTAACATGCCTTTGGTACATAAAAATGAGGTGAAGGAACATCTAATTATCATCAATCAAAACAAAAACATCTAATTATAAATGAATCCAAATGGAAGATAGGAAAAACCACTTGATCCTTCTTTATGTGGACTTTTTTAAATGGACAATTCTTAAGGGTCCATTTAGAAAGCCTTTCCCTGTAAATGGACCACAATGGCGCATAGAATTCTTCCCTAGATGATCTCACTTACAACAACCATGTGGAGGGATGATATGGCAAATTCAAACAATTCATCAGATAGAAAGCCCTCTGGATTGGCCTTTTCTTCACCTTCCCAGTTTACATCGGTTTATGACTCCATTATTAGGTCATTGTCTAATAGGATAATAGACCCAAATTTCTAATTTTAATAAAAAAATGTCCATAGAAAGAAGGACCTTTTGTCACATGATAGATCTGCTCAAGCAAAACCATGGTTTAAAATGTCCATATATTTCTTAATATTTCCACGACATATTTCCAATTCCATGGGTACCAACACTTAATTTTACTAGAATCAATATACTCCCCAGTTAAAATTAATGTGGAGAACAAGAGATGGTACTACAACATAAGTTGGGTACAATACTGTGGATATGTGGACTAGGCGACTAGCAGTCTTATTGCCCACCTTATTGGAATATCGTTGGATACATAGACAATTCCAAGGTTGCCAAGATTTCTCTAATCTTTACTAGATAACTCCTTTAGAAAACCCACCCCCTTACAATTCTTTCAATCATACATTAACTTATGGATAAGTTAGCATGAGATTATGAGCATTGAAATTAAAAACAAGAAAAAGTGATAGGTTCTAGCATTGCTTGATCACTGCAGTTTCCACACAAAAAAAAAAAAAAAAAAAAAGATCTTTGGAAATAAAATTACTCTGGCCTTAATTGATCAAGGAGATACTAGCATTGCTTATTAATGTATGATCAGGAATTTCCAAAATAATGCTATGAACTTATAGTCCAATGAGATACTTCCAGTGCCCCAATTCTCCCATTTCAACTTCAAGTATGAGAATATACATGCCTTTTGGTTAATTTTGATAGTTGTCCATGAAACAGATAAGCAGAAAAGAAAAATAAACAAGAAATTCTTACTGCTATGCTCCACATCTCCAGCTTCTTCAACAGGGAGCCCAGAATTTTTGATTCCACAGCCTGCTGTTTTTACAGACAAAGTAATAGGCAAAAGGCCTAAGCTTATAGAGAACGATAGATTCAACACAAGAGGATGATCCTCCTTCAATAGTATTTCCTGCATGAAATCCAAAGCATGCAATGAGGAAAATATGGTCCTCATATGGGTAACAAGTGAAACTAAAACATACTGATTACATCGTATGCTTACAAAATTTTACATCCCAGCAAACAAACTGATTAGTTCTTGAAAATATTAACCTCTTGAGCATAAGGTGAAAGTAGCAATGACAAAGGAGAGAATTCTATCTCCCCTTCCTCTGGATTAAAGAACTGTCCAACTCCCATTGAAGCTGCTGGCGGGGGCCTACCTGAGACAGTCTGAGCAGAAAAAGGCCATGTCACATGTACATTCCTCAACTTAAATCACTTCTAAAAAGGCAAGATGATGATCATCACATTCACCAAGAAAATAGCAACATTAAATAATTCTAGGGAAGGCAGGTTGACATGTAAATAATAAAGTCTATAAAAGAGATGAATCAATTTTTCATCGATCCAAATTTCAACAAATTTTAGTAAGGAAATGTGCCAGAAATTTCCATAATCATTGAGGGCTCTACCATGAATGTCAACAATAAATCACTAAGTATACAAAGTGAGATGTTTCTTTCAATCAGATCAGAATAGAAAATTGAGGAACAAATTCACAATCTTCAAAAAGTTTACAACAAAAGGCTTATAAGTGCTGGCACACACTACTTACTACAATGACAAAGATTAATATCAAAGACTCATAAAGAATATTAAAGAAAACTGTACCGGACGAGGTGCAACTGAGATGGTCAGGAATCTGAAACCACGCATATCCTCAGGACCTAACCAAAATACAGCAGATGGAGGTGCTTGTTCAGTTTGGCTACCTGGTTCAATCTGGTCAATAAGCAGAATACCAAGAAGATCAGCAATAAGCACAAGCAATGAGAGAATCTTTTTTTTTTTGAAGGATAAAGAAAAAAAATAAATACAACAGAGAGGTGATAAGGCATCACCAGAAGAAAACAGCCTCAAGACCCCCAAACAGACCCGCAAACCTCACACTTTACAAACATGAGGTAACCCCTCCCAATCCAAGCTAAGATCAAAGCAAAGTCCCCCAACAAGAGAAACAGACCCCAAACAGACCCGCAAGCCTCACGCTTTACAAGCATGAGGTAACCCCTCCCAATCCAAGCTAAGATCAAAGCAAAGTCTCCCAACAAGAGAAACCCAAAAATACAAAGGCCCTTAACCCAACCACTGACCCTGATCTAAACCCCTGCCCAACCAAGCCTTCAGTCTTCATCTGTGAATGGATCTTCCTGGTCTGAAAATCCCTCATCCAACGACTTAGCTCCTTCCCAACAGGCTTTCTTGAACTTCTCTTCCTTTTTTTTCTTTCGAATTCCTCAAAGCACTTCTCGCAAACTCCTCACCACACCAAAAGCACAAACCCAGGATTTTACCAATGGTAACCTCTCTTTCCTTTAGTTTTTGGATACTCACTTCACCTAAATCCCCCTTATTTTCACCATTATTTTTCTGCAAACAGTTCATATCAGGCTCAGGACCCACACCACTTAACTTGTCTTCCTGTTGTTCTTTCTCTGAGAGAGAAAGACCGAAGGCTGCACTTGCGTCAATGTCCCCCTACGATCAGAGGCAGGTGTCCTGTTTCCTCTAAAAACTTTTCCTCCTGTAGATCCATTTGTAATTTTTTTGTAGGTCCTACCCTTGCCAAGCCGAGTTTAAGCCTAGAGAAAATCTTTATGACGTGCACAATATTTTGATTTCTTGAGCTGCACAGTTTCCTACTGCCTGTCCCAGCAATTTGTTCCCCTTCTATCTCTTCAGGGTTATTTCTATGACCCAAATCTACACCCAACCTTTCCGATCCTCACCTCTTCGAAGCGTGGTACATTCCCTACGTAGTCAGCCTGTTCACCGGTGACTTTCCTGGCACCTGAAGCCTCCTTGTCTTTATTTGCAACCTCAGCCTCGTCACTGCTACTCCTTTTTCCAACTTCCTCCCCCCCCCCCCCCGCCTTCCATCCTCTCTGGACCAACTGAAACATCCTTGTCCAAAGTCAGAAGCCCTGCGTTTTCACTACCACAGTTGGCAGTAACAGAGTCCACAGACTTGGAGGAGACGTAAATCCCATCCGTGCTATTTCTTTCTTGCCCTTCACCTAAAACACCCCCAGTCTCCAAAGCAGGCAAGCAAATGTCGAAGCTCACTCCTGAACTACCAACAATCCTCTTCTTGCCACCATTATCAAACTATGCATTCACTTCATCGCCCATATCCATCTATCTCCCTTTCTATCCCTAATCTCCGTCAAGGCACTCCTACCTACAGTTCCGCTTCTCTTAAAATCAAAAGGTAGATTTTAAATTCTTTTTAAATATTATGTCCTTCTATTTCACAAGGTTCTTTATGCAATAGTGTTGTTGTCTTAACATGCACTTGAATTTTGTTTCAAGTTTACCTGATATGTCATTTTCTTTCATTGAATGTATGGAACACTGCACTCCATAAATGAAGGTCCAAGATCTCTTTAAGAGTTTATAAACTATTCAACATGTAGGGAGGGGGGAAAAAGGCTGAATCTTTGTTGCTAACCAGCCTAACTTATTATCCACCTATGCTAAAACTTTCTTCTGCATCATTTCCATTTGGCACTTAGGAGCCTGAGGCTCTGATGTCCATTCGAAGTTCATAGATCCTAAATTCCATCCAAAGATTCCTATTGATAAGAACCATCAAGAATTAAAAGAACCCCTATTTCCAATTTCATATCCTTTACAATTTTGATCTCCTATTTTCTCTCCATTTACTTTTTCCTCTTTATATTTGTATTATTTCCTTCTCATCTTTGGTCTGTACCAAGTCGAGAGTGGGCATCCCTTGTTGATTACATCAGAGCCATGTATACATCTATCTGCAGCCAAATTAGGAGGAATTTTACATGCAATCATTCATTTATTAGGACAAGTCAGATTACTTTCTTAGGCCCATATGATCTGATATGGATTTCTTACACTATACAACGAAGGTATTAGTATGTTCACCAAAAATTACATCTATAGTTAAATCCATTAAATCATAGGAACAGTTTATGGCCTTAGACTATATTTTATAGATAAAAATTACTTCTCATCTAAGTTATAATATACGATAACTTTTTTTATTAGTAACTGTAAATTTTATGCATTCTCAAAAAGAACATACCATACAAAATGCCATAGCATCCCTTTAGGGGCCAACTAGAACCCAACCCTCTAATTTCTTTTACCATAGTGCCGAGTACAATTGTACCCTATGGACCCATGTTTGGCCAATGCATCAGCCAAACCATTAGATTATCTTTTAACCCACTGAAACATCACATTCATCTCCCTTAACTGCCTGATTTCCCACATAGCATGTCTGTATTTCCACAACGTTTCACTGTTATTGGTACTATTTTTTTGAAAAGTAAATATAAAATTTTATTAATAAGAAAAACGGATACAAGCTGTTCAGGTGTCAAGATGACACCTATCTCAAAGCAAAAACATACATCAAGAGTTTCAGTTTAGACTAAACTGATTCATATTACAGCTTTGAAATTGAATCTCTAAGGTATTCCAGAAATTATCCACAAAATCTGAGGGAGTAGATTGTTCAAATTCTGGGAGACAAAACCCAGCTCGTGATGAGTTTGCCAACTGAAGCCACAATCACTTCAGTGCTCCTTTCCTTTCCTTCAAACAGCATCCTATTTCTTTCCCCCCACAGAGTCCAACATGCTGCAAAAGGAATGCAGCTCCAGACAATTTTAGCCTTCAATCTTCCTCTGAATTTTGGCCATAAGGAAAAGATTTCTGCTGAGGATGAAGACTGAAAAATGGGCATCCCAAACAGGAAGCAATAGAAACCCCAAATGAAGTTTGCTAAGTGGCAGGAAAAAAACAAATGGTGAACAGTTTCCTCCTCCAGCTTGCACATGTAGCAGTAGCTAGCCAAGCAAAACCCTCTTCTTTTTAGGTGATCTGATGTGAGGATACTATCCATTGCAACCAACCATGCAAAAGCTTCAATTCTTGGTGGAACTGGATTTCCCCAAACTCCACACAGTCGATCACTAACTACCCAATCCTTAACAAGGGCCATGTAAAATGATTTCACTGTAAATTTCCCATTCCTGCACTCCTTCCACCACTGGCCATCTTCACACGCAGTAGAAATATTGATCTGCTCCAATCTATTCAATAACATAACACATTCCTCCAGCTCTTGATCCCGCAAAGGTCTTCTAAACTTGGGGCTCCAAACCACCTTGTCACCTCTAACTTCATAGCATTGAACCACTGTAACCTGATGATCTGTCAGCCTGTACAATCTTGGGCACACATCACATAACTTCCCAACCCCGCTCCATTCATTTTCCCAAAACCTCACTCTAGATCCAGCCCCTACATTAAAGATGACCAGCCCTCTGAAATCCTGGTTAAAGCTCATTATCCCCTTCCACACACCCACCCCATAGGAATTGGATACCTCCCTTGGTTCCCACCCTAATCTCACCACCCTGTACTTCCCTGCCACCACTCTTCTCCATAATGATTCTCTTTCCTTTTCTAGCCCAAACCTCCATAACCACTTCCCCATCAAAGCTTTATTGAATAATTTTATCCTTTTGAAACCCAAACCCCCTAAAGCTTTCGGCCTACAAACCTTCACTGTTATTGGTACTATAACAGCATGGTATAAGATACTATAACTTAATACCATTTCATATAAAGAAAAAATAGAATAAACCAGCAAAAGAAGTTGTACAGATAGGAATATATGTTAAAAGCAATTCATATTAAGCTTAGTGCCTGACCACCTTTTACGAACAACAAACTAATTTACAACAATGTCTAGTACCTGCCTTGGTGCTGGTCCTGCAGGAATATTCACCATCTTGGATGTCACCTCTAAAACTCTTTCACTTGGTGGCACGTCAGAAGCACTTTTTCCCTTCTCAGGCCAGAGATGAAGTCTAACACCAGAACATGGAGCAAGATTTGTAACAAACATAAAATGGCTTTTTCCATTTGACCCCTAAAACACACAGGTCAAACTGTTAACTACAAAATATTGGCTAGCAGTCCATACACAAAAGCATTACAAACAAATATATCAGAAATCAGATTGTATGCACATTTGATGCAAAATCCTGAATAGCTGACCAAGCAGTGAATTAAACATGAAGGAAATATCTTAAGAGCAATAACTGACAAAAGAGAAATTAATGGTGTTTTAAGCATCCATAATAACAACGATAATGATAAGATAATATAATACAATAGAACTATAGAATGAAGATGATGATAACAGATTCAGCAAGCCTACCAGTTTATGTATGTCCATCCACCGCCTTCTACCATCCATTGCTAAAACAGAAACAGTATTAGTCTGAATGTACAGGTCCCTCTCAAGGGTATCATCACTCCAATGAACATATCGGGGGCAAGGCTTCTGTACAGAAGATTCTGCAAGCATTACATAAAGAGTTTGAATGTTACCTTAACTTTTCCAGTTCAAAAGGTAATAAAAGACAATTAATTTCATGTGGAGAGCTGGACTGAAAAGACTGAAGATATTCCTATTCTTCTATGTTTCATATTGAATGCTAGTGGAACTGAATTGAACAAATTTCCATGTTTCAAAAGGTAATAAAAGACAGCTAATTTCATGCGGAGAGCTGGACTGAAAAGACTGAAGATATTTCCATTCTATGTTTCATACAGAATGTTTGTGGAACTGAATAGAAGAAATTCCATGTTTCATACTGAAGCCAGCTAACTTCATGTGGAGAAACTGTAAATTCTGAAAAGGTCAATGCAATTGCTATTGCAACTTGAGATAGCCAATTCTAGCAAAATAGTTTTTCTTCCAGGTCACAAATGCAGGTAATAAAGGTCAAAGCAATTGCAACTTCAAATTTTTGCAAGCAATGGATTCTTTTATAGTAAAATAAAATTTTTTGTTAACAAAACAAAAACGTATGCAAAGTATACATATCCAAATTGTGTGGTCAATGGCTCAGGTCAGGTCAGGTCAGGGTAGACCAGGTCCCAACCTGATAAGTAAATGTGCAAAACCAGTTTTGAACCAAACCCTATAGTCTGTTGTTGGGACTGTCAGGTCGGACCTGATAAGACTAATTGACTATACTCTTAACCTGTAATTTGGCAATAAACCTACTTATTATTAAATTGACACATTTGGACATTCTAACATGATAATATTACAAGTATATCATGAGAAAAATAGGTATTAGACTGGGGGTATCTTTGTAATATGCCAATATATATATATATATATACACACACACACATATTATTGATATGTGTAATTATAAATACAATTATACAGATAGTCAGTTTGAGCCCTAATTGGTTTGGAGCAACCAAAGCTAATAAAGATCCAATTGTAATCCGGACATGTAATGCATAACCATAATAGGGTCAGGTCAGCTTTAGTTTGTCAGGTCTGCCCCCTAGGTCCAAAGACCCAATAGCAATTTCATGTGTATTAATCAGTGTTTTAAAAGGTGTGGGTGGCATACACCTGGAGGTGTGCCTCCAGGCGAGCCTCCTCCTTCCACCTCATCCCCATCCTCTTAAGGTGTGTTCGGGAGGTACGTTCTGAACGCGCCTCTAGGTAGTGGAACGCCTCACGTCACACGTCCATATTTTAAAACATTGGTATTAATGCATCCTCTCATATTACTTGTGCTTTGTTTTAGGATTTTAATATAGAAACATAAAAGACAAAAGTGTTCCCAGAAGAGAAAAAGAATGAGTGAATGATAAAAAAATTGTTTCTACTTTTTTCTATAATTACCCTCTTGCATTAAATAGAAAAGAGGCTCCAACCCTTCTTTTTCTCTTTCAGTTACACTCTTACCAAAAATTTTTATTAATATAAAATTATAACCCTCTTTTTGTAGTTAATAATCACTTTACATGCAATTGTTCTAACCCTCATTGGATCACAAGTTAGACATTAATTCTCTTCTTTTTGTATTTTAGCCATTTCCATCATTAATAACTATAACTTTTATTTCCTATACATAATTTTGTTAAATATGAAAAATATATTATACTCGAGACATGCCCAATTTTCTACAAATTTTATGGAATTTTCTATATTTTCTATATGTTCTCTATTTTTATTATTTAATTTATGACATCACAGTTTTGACTTGTTTGACCCAGATGGCTGAATAGCTAACCTGCCACCTAGGGAAATGTAGATCCAATTATTTTTTAAACATTGTTTTTTATGTCATTTCAACCCATGATCAAATCAAATGATCAGACTGGACGACTTGTCACCAACTAGGATCTAGGTCCATTTCACCACCAAACAGCTTGCTCTACAAAAATATGTTGATTTGGTCAACAACTTAATGATGAACTGTTTAACCCAATTGGCAAGGTTAGGTTAGATATTAATTCTTTTTTTAAAGATAAGGTAATTATCATTTATCACACTTTGTTTAATATAGTGAGTATATAAATTAGATTAGCACCAAAATTTTCTATAACTTGTTTATATTTTTTATGTTTGTATTTTATCTATTTTAATTTATAGTATTTAATTATGACATCATGGGTTGATTCATTTGACTCAAATGGTTGGACTGCTGACCCACCACCCGGACTGAAAAACAACTTCACTTCTGGGTTGGTTTTTATACCATTAAATTTATAGGATATAGAGTTTCTTAGTGGAATTTAATGGTGAGAAAAATAAAAGCTTTAAATATAGGAGTTAATGAGAAAGAATGGGAATTAACACATTAAATATAAGAGTTATGAGAGAGAGGGTAGGATGAATTGAAAAGTAGTAGTTCAAAATAGAGAAGAGCCAAATTCAGAAATAAGAGTATTTTGGTCAAGCAAAAGTCTAAAAACACTTAAGGTCCATTCCCACTTCTTATAGTGGAATAGATATGGATTATAATGTTTTATTTGAAATGCTAAAAGTAACAGATTTGAACTACCATTTTCTCCTTAGGAATGATAACTTTCATTAAATTAACATAAAAAGCACAACGATCAACCACCCAATGAAAGGATGTTGATCCCTCAAAGTATCTCAAAATTACAACCAGGCCCAGAACAGTTCCACCCTGGTAACCCCTCGCTTTGCTAGAGATACCCCAATCTCCCTTGCCAGGCACCTGATTTCTCCTATAACCTAAGGGTCCAGATTCCCAAGTTGTTTGTTTGCATCCACCCTATTATCAACTTGGAACCCCCTCCACCTAAATTTGTTGTACACCTACCTGCTTAGCCAATCTCAATCCTTGGAGTAGGGCCAATGCTTTGGCTCTTAGTGAATCACTCACCCCTATTGGTCCTGAAAATAGAGCCAATATTCTTCCTTCTTCACGTCTTAACACACCCCTAAGACCAGAAGGACTTGGATTTCCAACGGAACTTCCATCAATATTTAATTTCACCCTTTGCCATTCCAATGGGAGACAAAGACAACTTTCTTGAAAAGCAGGTTTTGAGGACGACAAGCCAGCAACTGCAGTCCAACCTCTAGTTATGTAATCAACTGAAAAATCCTTGAATAAATCAAGTGTTTTCAACCAATGTACAACCTTGATGGTCATGCCTTCAATAACTACCTTTGGATTTTTCCTGTCCTTGAAAAATTCTGTTTTTTCTTTCTTCCCAAACTGACCACAAAATAGCTGCTCTTGTAATTCTCCACATTATTCTTCCCCTCTTCTTCAGTTGTCTAAAGAAGCTTGAGTCAAAAAGCTCACCATATCTATGAGATGTGTCCATCTACAACCAAAGAAAGAGGAGAACTAATCCCAAAAATAAGACACAAAAAAACAGGAGATTAATAGGTATATTCCTGTTTCACCACAACCCAAGCAAAGGTTACAAATATGAGGTGAAAGCAGTGTTTTAAAAGTGCAAGGCGCAAAAAAAGCGCAAGGTCCAATTTGCACCTGAGGCGCAAGGCGAGGTGTGCGCCTTTTTAAGAAAGGCGCAAAATTACAAAAAAAAAAAAGGTAAACAATAAAAAAATGTCAGAAAATCCAAAAACAAAACTGCCAAAAATTTTTAAAAATGCAAAAATTCAAAAAATATTAAGCATAATGTTAATAAAAACAGAAACTTAAATTTTAAAATAAATGTTTTAAAAAACCTATTATCTAAAATTAAAATACATAAACATAACATGTAAAGCCTATTCAAATGAAAATTCAAAAATAAAAGCAAACATATAAAGCATTTTCAAGTATGTAAAACCCACAATCTCTTTTTCTCCTTAATTGCATTGCTTCAAGTAGCTAATGTGATGTAAAAAATATTGCATTCTTGATTCTATGAGTCGCCTTTGTACCACGCCCCTCGAGGCAAGCCCGAACAAGTCTAAGTTAGGGTCTGAAATTCTTATTTCTCACATAAAAAAATAATGACTTTATAACTTTCATTGCCTTTTAAGAAGATATTTTATTGCAATGAATGAATGAACAACATTAGCAAAAAAGCACAAAAATTTAAAAAGGCACACACCTGGGCTGAGGCGCAAGGCGCATCAGGCGCACGCCTAGGCACACCAGGCATGCGCCTTTGGAAAGGGGTGTGCCTAGGACCTGGGTGAGGCGCATACTCCAAAATGCTTCTCGCCTGTGCACCTAGGCGCGCCTTTTAAATCATTGGGTGAAAGACACCAATTTCGCCTTCTTTTTTGAAGCACATCCATGATGTTGATTTTTTAAAGAGCCACCTCCTAGCAGAAGGCCCAAATCTTTGGAGGCACAAGATTGCACCACACTTCATTCACTGGAAAGGACCCTACTAGGTTACCTAAAAGAAGAACATTGAGGAAAGAACAAGTCAAAGAACTTGAAGGGGGACTGGCCAAATTCTATTATCCAACTAAGAATAATCCAAAAACACTGTGTTTAGTAGAGAAATGAGTTCATCAGCAGCACTCATTTCAGTTTCCCTCAGTCCTCTCAGCCCCAAGTCTCAAGAATCCCCATTAACACAGATAGAGGAAATGACTTTGAACTTATTTAATAAATGGGGAATAGATAGTCCTTAACAGAGGTTTCCCCAAGCCAAACATCATCCCAAAAAAGCACTTTGTTACCCAAACAGCTTTCCAAGGAGAGGGCCAATACATCCTAGGGTTGAGACCAGCATCCCATTCATTAGCTGCCAAACCATGTATGTTAACTATCACCTTGTACCACAAACTATCCTACTCCAGAGGTAGAGGTAGTATCCATAACCACTTCCCCTACAAGGCTAAGTTTCTTACTTTTATATTTCCAATGCCCAGTCCCCCTTGATCTCTAGTTCTCTACTCCCACCAAATGAGACTCTGTACATTAGGCTTCATGTTTGCAAAGGAAAATTATTTTTTTACCAATAACTGCACATTTCATTAATACTAAAGACAGATTACATAAAAATCAAAGAACAAAAGAGGAAAATCTCTTAACTCGCCTCAAAGTCTAAAAGAAGTAACAATTGAACCCAAAATAATTGATTTCTACCCACCCCTTGCTTTGCTAAAGCAACGGCAGAGGCATTTGCAGTTCCTTAATCAAATTTAATCTCACATCCGTGCCTCATGTCAACCATTTGAATTTCTTTCCTTCACTATTGTAATTCCAAAATCCAATTTCTTCCTTTTGCATTCATCCCACTGCCAGCTTTGAGACACCCTTTATGACCAACTTCCTAATGTTCATGTCCTTGCCCTTTGCACATCTTCCATTACAGCCATAATTTCAGCCCTCAAAGGATCCCCTTCACCTATTGTCCCTAAAAATAAACCAATAATTCTGCCTTCCTCATTACTGAAAACATCTCTAATACCTGATGGACCTTCATTAATCATTACTTGCACTATTGCCATCAAAATTAATCTTAATGAAGCCAAGAACTGGTGAAGACCATATGAGGCTTGTATTAGACTTAATGTCAATTTGAACAAGCCACCTCCTTCCAATTTCTCATAATGTCACATGTTGAAAAATTAGCAAAGAACTCCAAAAGATTAATCCACTGAACCACCCTAACCGTAATGGTCTCAATAATTGCCTCTCCTTTCCTTATCTAAGAATATTATTGAGTTCCTACCCTCCCAAATGGTCCAACTCAAAGCAGCCCTTAGGCATCTCCACATTGTTCTTCCCTTCTTTTTTAACCAACTAAAAAATGTAGAGGCAAACAAGCTTTACACATTTGGCAGTGTATTCCACCTATGATTACCAATTAAACTTTTTCTTTGGAATAAATCACAAGCATTTATTTTTTCCAGGAACACCTCCCAGTAGAAACCTCCAATCATGGGAGGGATAGGTTTACTCCAAACCACCTTAGCAGGGAAAGGTTGCCCCAAAGGCCCAAACTATTGGACAGTTGAATTAAGGCCTTAAAGAAAGCCCCTTCAAGGATATAAAGGAACAAGGAACAAGAAAACCCCTTGAAAGGATCCAATTTGTCTGTCAGACTTTGAAGGTACCAGTGGGGGAAAGAGTTCAAATTGAATATCAAACTTGGAAGGGTCCAAGAAAACCCCTTCAAGGATATGAAACAAAGCCAAGACATTGTTTAGTTCTGAATACCTTAGTCCCCTTCTTAAACCCAAACCCCAATCAAAACCAATTCTTGAACTAGAAGGAACAAGGAAAGTGTAGATGGGCTCATCTTTATACCTTGAGAGGGCAAACAAAGAAGGGGATTGATCTTTCAAAGCAAGGTCACCCACCCAGACATGTTCCCAAAATCTTTCAAATTTCTAGACCACAAGCCATACCTAATAAACTATAGGAAAGAGGGTAAAATAGCACGGATGGCCTTCCAATTAAAATCTCTTCTAGCCCTAGTCAATACTCCAGCATCCCAACCATTCGCTGCAAGCCCTTGAATACTTACAACTACCTTTGCCCATAATTTGTCTCCACCTGCAGGTAGTCTCCAAAGCAATTTGCCCAATAAAGCCACATTTCTCTCCTGCAAATCCTTGCTTCTGCTAACTACCTCCCAAATAACTCTATGATCGCTTTTCTCCTCACTTTTTTTATCAATAACAATAAACTTTATTAATGATGTTGAAGCTTTGTTAAACTTTAATTACAAAAGGGGGAGGTAAAATGTCTTAACTCCCCACCAACAGAATACAATGGAAGAAAATTAAAAATTGGCCCAAAACAGAGATTCCCTATTCACCCCTTGCTTGGTTAACCCATCTACAAAGGAGTTAGCAATCCTCTTCACCCAGCTGTATTGCACCTCAATGTCCCTACTCAGCCAATTGAATTTTTTCCTTTCATTGTTGTAGCTCCACAAACCAATGTTATCTTCCTTTAGCCATCTAACCACCACCTCCGAGTCACCTTCAAGGACCAAACGTCTAATGTTCAGTTCTCTTGCTCTTTGGATTCCTTCTAGAACAGCAAAAATCTCAGCCTCAGCCCTAAGAGAGTCTCCTTCTCCAATTGGGCCTGAAAACATGGCAGTAATAACCCCATCCTCATTCCTGAACACTCCCCCATTCCCAGAAGGCCCTGGATTCCATAAGCTACTACCATCAAAACTGAGTTTTATGAATCCAGAGGGAGGAGGGGACCAAGAGGGGCTAAGAGTCCTCATACATTGGACAGAGGTAGAGCTATCTCTTTCCAATTTCTTAACAAGTCAGCCATGGAATAAACTGAGAACAGCTCCATAGATTTCAGCCAGCAGGCTACCGTTAGGAGTATCAGATCTAATAAGTTTTCCAGGGTTCTTTCCTTGTCTGAAAAAATTCGTGAGTTTCTTTCTTCCCACAGGGACCAACACACTGCTGCCCTAATGCTTCTCCACATAGTCTTCCCTCTCTTCTTAGGCCATCTAAAAAACGGAGAGAGCAAACTTTGCACACTCACGGGGGGATTCCAAATACACCCAAAAAGGGAGAAAGCCCACTCTCATACAGTTTTAGCAACCGAACATGTAACCATAAGGTGGTAACCAGTTTCCCCATCAACTTTTTAGAGAGTACACCTACTAGGAAGTAAACAAGAATTGGGTCTCTTTTTCTGAAGCAGATCATTTGTGTTAATTCTTTCTAGGAAAGTTTCCCAACAAAAACTACCACCCAAGGAGGAATGGGCTTGCTCCAAATTTCTTTAACCAGGAAGGACAACCCAAGAGGAATATGATGCTGAATTAAAGTTTCAAAAAACGAAGCACAAGCGAAAGTACATGAGGAAGGGGTCCAAAATCTAGTGTCCTCCTTATTAGGGTACAAGAAAACATTTTCAAGGATAGCTAACAGAGACAAAATATAGACCAAGTTAGTATCCCTAATTGCCCTTCTCAGGCCTAGGTTCCACCCAAAACTAGAAGTAGATTCTAAAGGACCAAAGAAAGATGAGATAGGTTCATTTTTTAGTCTAACAAAGCATACAATGAGGGAACTTGGTCCATCAGAGGTGAGTCTCCAACCCAATGTTGTTCCCGAAACTTTATTCTATTACCTGAGTTAAGGCCATACTTGATCCAAGGGGAGAAAACTGGAAGCAGATCATGAATGGCTTTCCAAGGAGAAGCAGTTGTAGCCCTTGCCATAATTCCAAGATCCCAACTGTTGTCTTCCAGCCCATGTATGCTAGCCACAATCTTTGTCCACAATTTGTCTCTTTCTAAGGGAAACCTCCACAACCATTTCCCCAGCAATGCCATGTTCCTTTTCCTGATATTCCCAATCCCAAGACCTCCTAGCTTCTTACATCTAGTTACCAACTCCCAACTAACCCTATGATCCCTCTTCTCCTCTCTTGGCTCCCACAAAAAATCCCTCATTAACTTTCCCAAAATGTTAGAGACCTTTGTGGGGATCTTAAACACTGACAGGAAGTAAATAGGTAGGTTAGCTAGGGTAGACCTAATCAAAGTGACTTTCCCCCCCAAGGAAAGATAATTTTTCCTCCAAGAAGCAAGCCTTTTCTCAAATCTCTCCATTACCGGGTCCATAAGCTTTCATTCTTGGGATTATCTCCTAAGGGCAGGCCTAAGTAAATCAACCGCCAATCCGAGATTGCACAGCCCAACACACCTGCATATTTACTTAATTCCCTCTCCTCCAAATTCACTCCCACCATATAACTCTTATCAAAGTTCACCTTGAGGTTAGACATCTGCTCAAAGAGTTGTTTTTCCAATTTTAAATTCCCGATCCAATTTATGTCCCCACCTTCACAGAACAGGATTGTGTCATCTGCAAACTACAGATGTGTAAGTGGTACCTCCTCCCTTCCTACTCCCCACCCTTTTATTAAATTCCTCGAATCAGCTCTATGGATCAATCTCCCAAGGACATCTACAATCAGAGTGAATAGAAAGGGGAAAAGTGGGCCTCCTTGTCTTATTCCTCTCAAGGTGGGAAAGAAGTCAACCACAATTCCATTCACCAAGATAGAATAGTGGCAACTCCTAACATAGCCCCAAATCCATTTACACCAACTGTCTCCAAAGCCAAAACTTCTCAACAACTCCAACAAGAAAGACCAATCAACTAGGTCATAAGCCCTCTCTAAGTCTAGTTTGCATACCACTCCCTTCTTGAATTTCCTAAAGCTCTCCAAACTCTCATTTGCAATCAAGATTTGATCGGTGATCTATCTACCCTTCACAAAAGCTCCTTGGTTGGGTGCAATAATGGTAGGAAGAACCTTCATTATCCTTAGAGACAACACTTTTGCAATTATTTTATACAAACTATTCCCCATGCTAATAAGTTTAAAATCCCTTGGTTGTGATGCCTCTTTCTTCTTTGGGACCAAAGCAATGAATGTGGAGTTCAAACCTAGATTAACTATTCCCCTTCTATGAAACTCCTCAAAACTGACCCAAGATCCTTCTCCATTGTGAAACTGACCCAATGAATGTGAAACTATTCCCCATTGTGAAGACTACTTCCTTTATCTCCTCCAGATCAAATCTCTTTTCTAACCACTCTCTGTTCATTGCACTTAGAGTTGGCCACTCCAAACCCTCTCATTTAAAGGCCTTCTAAAAATAGATTTGAAATGATTTACAAAGGCCTCTGCTATTTCTATTGGATGGGATATGACTGCTCCTACTTCCAATTTTGATACGAAATTCTTTTTTCTCCTACCATTTGCCACTGGATGGAAAAACCTAGTGTTTTTATCTCCCTCCTTTGACCATTCACACCTAGATTTCGGTCTCCAGCTTATTTCCTCCTTACGCAAGAGATCCTCCATCTGCCTCCTCAAACTCCATCTCGTCTCCCTATCTTCCTCTCCAAAGGATCCCCTTTCTTCCTTCAAATCTAATTCCTCTATCTACTCAGCAAGATTTGTTTTCTTTCCTCCACTCTTCCAAACTCCAACCTGCTCCAATCCTTTATTTGGGATTTTAGGAATTGAAGCTTCTTGTAGAATCTCATACCCTCCCACTCTACTGACGGGTTAAATTGCTCCCACCACTCTGATTTTCTCAATAAAGCATGGATGGATCAACCACATGTTCTCAAACCTGAAAGGGGCAGGTCCATCACCTCTCATTTCCACCTTACACGTCACTATAGGCTACTGATCTGAAGTAAGTCTAGGAAGTCCCCTAGATGTTAGATTACCCCAATGTTCCTCCCAATCTGTTGGAAACAAAAACATGTCCAACTTAGAGCATATTGGACTTGATTGAAGTTTGGACCAGGTGGAGTTATTATTTAGGAGTGGAAATTCTTTAAGCTCAAAAGTATCCACAAACTGGTTGAATTTTCTCATACTGGTTGTCACTCTCTGTCTAGGGTTGTTGGTTTCCTCTGTGAATCTCACTACATTGAAATCCCCTTTTCTCCTCACTTGACTCCTGTAAGAAATCCCTCATCATCTTTTTCATATTCTTTCCCACCCCCTCTGACATCTTAAATACAGATATATATAAATAATACACAAGTAGGTTAGCTAGGGCGGATCTGATCAAAGTAATCCTACCTCGTAAGGAGAGGTAACTTTTCTTACCTTTGCAAAGGAAAATTAATGTAATTAGTAAACAGCATACCTATTTTTTCAATTTATATCCATATTGTTTGGTAATATAAAAATAGAGAGCTAAACAAGAATTTAGTTTTTTTTTTCTTTGTAAGTTTGTATTGCCTAGCGCACCTAGGCAACCAGGCATTTAGCCTAGAATTTCCTATATGCCTTGACAGCCATGATAGTTAATCCAAGCAGCAAAGGGAAAAGGGAAAACAGAAAATACCTGAAGCAATTTTTCCATTTTCACTTGTCGAAATCTTAGATGGTTGTAACTGCCCCACCCATTTAAAACTCTGTGGTATTCCACTTCGAAGCATTTTGGTGAATACAGCTAGTCTTTTTCCTGTGCTATGAAAAGGATAACCCGTTTCGGAATCTATCAAGCTAAGAAGAGTATGGGACACCTGCAAAAGGAATGTAAGCAATTCACCAGCATCTCCACTAAACTAAAGCATAGATTAGGAAACCTTTTGCCAACCTGTACAACTAATTGATTACACCATAAAATTGCCTGGTGTTCCATTGAAACCCACACATTCTTCATACTTGAGCTCCCTATCATAAAGCCATGAGTTGGGGGCACGATACCATCAAGGGTTTCCAACTTTGACCGAACCTGGAATTGAAAAAAATTGAGTCAACATACACAAAATACATTTGTTTTAGTTTGCAAAAGAAACCAATCAGGAAATGTAACATCTATGATCTACTGACACAGCTCTAGAAAATTGACTTTGTGAAGTTAAAATATAAAATATATACATCACTGGTCAATGTTTGCTACATCAACTACGTTTTATTTTAAGTTCTATACAGATGGGGAGAATTCTCAGACTCTGATTAATTGGACTAATAGTATGGTTAAAGGGTTGTGAGGTCTTCACATCATCTTAGAAACACTTGGGACTTTGGCTTCCATGGGGAACATCTCATTCTAATGGGTCCCTAGTTAAGCTAATGGACTAGCTCAATCCTTGGCTAAAGGTGTAAGGAGGAGCAAATTGTTTTGGGTTTGGCCCTTCCAGAAAATAATTGTAGTGCAGACCAAACAAAATTAACCTGATAATCACGGATGCCGCCAGAAATGGAGATAACAGCAACATGAGATAGTGTTGGACTAGAAACCAAGCGACCTGTGTTGGTGGTTTGGACCTCATATCCCTTCCTCCAATCTTCATTTACACGTGAGAAGTAATGACCTAAGGATGGTTGCAATGCCACAGGAGGGGACCTGCATGAAGTAGTTCAATGTCATCAAGCAATAGATAGATGCATAATAGTTGAGAATTACAAAGTTTTGTTCAAGAAACAAAAATGCTTACTGATGTGGGCTTGAAAGAGTTACTACAGTTTCAATGGCTGACTTCCTCAAATTTGGGTGGACAACTGCAGCTCTGGCAACAAAACCACCCATGGAGTGTCCAACCAATATGACACTTCTAGGCAAACTTCGAGAGCTTTCTGCACCTTCTTTCAACCGGGCATCACGAGATTCTTTATATTGATCTAAAACCTACAAGAACAATAACATAAGCAACAAATTTGATGAATAGAAGGAAGAACAATTAAAAAAATATATGGAACAAGAAATCAACAAGGTGAGACAGATAAAACATTGTAGAGAATATAGCATCAAGAGATAAGTGGTTCAGTATTGATAAATTGTAAGAAAAATTCATATTCAAATATTCAGCATCTTATCAAAGGATGAAGTACCATGTTCTTTATAAATCTTTAGATTTGTAAAAGTAATGAAAGGGCAGAAGCACAAATTACAAAAAGATGTACATGGTTAATAAGAGCAAGTACTATGCACAAACATATACAACAATTCCTTTCATACATAAAAACAAGAATCAATCAGTGTATTCCCCCATTGGTTCCTAATTGCTCATGAGAGAACTGAGAAGCCTTTAAAAGATACAGCGACTGGTCTGAGGACGAAGGAAGTGATGTATCAGGCTCTGATGACACAGTCGGTTTGGGTAGTGTTGATCTGCATCAAAAAGTGAAGTTCATGGAAAAGGAAAGCTTTAATACAGAAACTTTATTTCTGGAAGAAGATAAAGGGGATGGAGATAGAGAGTGTGGATCGATTGCCTGGGTCTGATGCTGCGCACTCCATTTCTCCTTCCATCGAGGGGGCTGTTCCAACCTCTCAGTTTTGTCAAGAAGTTAGCAAAGGGGAGAAGGACACTACAAAGGAAATCTGCAAGGATAGCCCAGAAAGGACAATACAGGGACAGACGTTTTCAGCAAATAGACTAGCCAAGGGAGACTACTTGTCCTATCAAACGAGGGGAATAGCAGCTACGTCCTCTTGTTCTAATCCCCATCTAAAAAGCTTCTGTACTCCTCAGTCAGCCCCTGCCTCTCCAGGTATTATTTTCCCTTTGGTTTTTGGTACTGACATGCGTGTTGAGCCTGTTGCAGATACTCCAGCATCCCATTTTGTAAGGGGTAGAGGTGGTATGTGGAAAAGGAAAGTGGGGGGATCTGAAAAGGTTAAAGAAAAGAATGGAGCAGCAGTATGCAAGGAGCAGGAAGAGGAGGTGGAAAGGTTCTGGAGATTGATTTGTGAAGAATTGGAGGAGCTTAGGAGAAGGGAAGGATGTGGGGAAGATAATGTTCAGAGGGAGGACTTGAGTAGTAAACAGGAAGAGGAGGTGGAAAAAGGAGATAGTGAGGGGACTGGTCTACTTCCAAAACCTGAAGGTAGAAACCGAACTGATGGATTAGGTAAAGAAGAGGGTGGAGAGGAAATGTTTCAGAGGAAGGTGGAGGAAAAAAAGAAAAAGAAAAAGAAAAGAAGTCTGAAGTGGAAAGGTTAATCTTTGACATTGAGGGTGATCTAGAGTTCAGTGGGAGGGGAGAGAGGAGGAAGAACATCAGGTAAGAAATGGTAAGGGCAGGCATAGGGGGTGTGATTAGAAATCATCAGGGTGTGGTGGTGGCACTCTTCTCAGGACCAATAGGTATTGGTGACTCAATACAGGCTGAATCTCTAGCCCTACTTCAAGGTCTAAAGATGGCTGAGCAGATAGGAATAACAGACTTAGAAATAGAAGGAGACTCACTACTGGTCATTTCTTGGGCTAAAAACATCGCTTCAGTACCTTGGAAGCTCAAATTTATCTTTAGAGAAATTGACATACTTACAAGGAGGATCAACTCTCAGTTTGGTTGGGTCAAACGGAGCGCAAATGGGATGGCGGATACCCTAGTAATACAAGGGGCAAATAGATCTACATTGTACTGGGCAGAACTGTAACTGATTCTGATTGTTTGTGGGTGCATATTAGATTAATGCTTTTCTGCTACCTATAACTTTTGTAACTGATTGTAACCTTTGCTAGTTTATTAATAAAATTTCTTGCTGATCAAAAAATAAAAAAAAAACATCAGTTAAGAAATAGGGTCAAGTAGGGTCATTGATTGAAATGTATCTATGAAAAAAATTATAAGTTGGAATGTGAGAGGGTTGGGGAGTGCAAGAAAGAGGAGAACTATAAAGGACTTACTGAAGAGGGAAAAACCTGAAATTGTGATGTTGCAAGAGACAAAATTGTCAGAAATGGAGGGAAGTTGGGTTAGAAGTTTTTGGAGATCAAGGGGAGTAAGCTGGTCTTCAGCTCCATCACGGGGAGCATCAGGGGGTATTGTCACAGTGTGGAATGATGAGGTAGTGGAACCAGTGGAACAAATGATAGGTAGGTTCTCGGTCTCAATCAAATTTAAGAATATGAAGGATGGATTCATTTGGATGTTAACTAATGTTTATGGCCCTAACAATTATAGAGAAAGAAATGAACAGTGGGAGGAGTTGTCTGCTATACAAGGTTTATGGGATGGTCCTTGGTGCCTGGGAGGGGATTTTAATGTCATAAGATTCTCTGAGGAAACAAGTAACCCTTCTCAGTCAACTACAACAAGCATGAGGAAGTTCAATGATCTTGTAGAAGAGTGTGAACTAAAGGATATCCCTCTGTTGCAAGCTAGGTTCACTTGGTCTAACTTTCAAGAAAACCCCTTATGCTTAAAATTGGACAGATTCCTTTTCAACCTAGCTTGGGAAGGTCACTGGGGAACCTTGGTGTCCAGAGCCCTGCCTAGGGTCACTTCTGACCATTGCCCTATTAAGATAGGTGTGGAGTCATTTGTTAATGGGCCTAGACCATTTAGATTTGAAAACATGTGGTTAAGATTTCATAAGAAGCTACAAAGGTTAAGATCCAAGCTGGAGTGGAATAGGGACCATTTTGGTAGAATTGAGGAACAGAAATTGAGTTTAATATCTCGGATTGACAAATTGGATGAGAAGGAAGCTCAAAGGATAATGAATGCACATGGCAGGGAGATAAGAAGTCAATTGAAGTTGGAATTAGAGGTTGTCTTGCTTAGAGAGGAAATTTGTTGGAGGCAAAAGTCAAGACACCGGTGGATTAAGGAAGGTGATGGAAACACTAGATTCTTCCATGATCTGGCAAGTGGAAGAATGCGGAAAAACTTTGTGGCCAAATTAGAGGTAGAAGGGGAGGTGATTACAAATCAGGACGAAATAGTCAGAACCTTTGTGACCCACTTTAAGTCCATTAATAAAAGGCCTTTGAATGAAAGATTGTCTATGGAAGGGTTGGATTGGCCATGTTTGGGAGAAGAGAAGGTGAGGTGATTGGAAAGAAGCTTTGAAGAAGCTGAAATGAAGAAGGCAGTGTTCCTGATGGATAGATCTAAGGCACCTGGACCAGATGGATTTACTATGGCATTTTACCAAGATTATTGGGAAGTACTAAAGGATGATTTGGTTGAGGTTTTTAAGGAATTTGCAGATAATCACATAGTGAGCAGGGGTGTCAATGCCACGTTTTTGGCCCTAGTCCCTAAGAAACCTGATGCTATTCATCCGAAGGATTTCAGACCAATTAGCTTGGTGATGAGCATTTACAAAATTCTAGCTAAGGTTCTATCTCTGAGGCTTAAAGAAGTTACCCCCTCCTTAGTCAGCCAAACCCAAGGGCCTATTAAAAAACTGCTAATTCTTTAAGTATAGTACCGCAGGGGTACTATTGTAACTTTCTCCTTTTATTTTTTATATTCTATCGCCCTAGTATAAATACTAATAGTTGGCGCCGCCAACAACACTTTTGGCTCTCAAATATCTCTTCTTTCTTCTTCTTCTCTCTCTCTCTCTCCTCTCTTCCTCCCTTCTTCTCTCCTGCGTAACATGGTATCAGAGCGGAACTATCAAATCTGAAAGGAGAGATCGAGTGAACTGTTTCCTTCGCACCAGATTTCTAGATCTGCCGTCCTCATCTACTGTTCGGGTGACTGAAGATCCAGTTTTCTCATGCACTGAAGTAATCTCTCTCCTTCTCTTTCTTTCTGGTCATGCGCCAGAGCAGAACCTGTACTAGGTCTGCTAGTTGGATGTGAGGTGATCAGCACCTCTTTCTTTCATTTTTTGTGGGGTCAACTGATCCCTGTAAAAAACTGTAGGTCAGTGAAGACCTTTTGTGTGCTGCAATAGCAGCTTTTATGGTGAACCTGAAGGTCAGAGAGTGACCTGTACATGCTTTAACAGCATCTCTGTTTGATGTGTAGGTCACGAGGTGACCTGTATGCACTGTGACAGCAACCAGTTTTGATTCTGTAGGTCAAGGGATGACCTGTTAGTGCTGTAACAGCACCTGTGTTTAACAAAAAAAAAGGGGTTCCTTTCTCCCTAGGTATTAGACTTTTTTAAAGGCTTTGTGCCCACTTTAAGAGCCTTTTGAATCCCGTAACCATGAGCGGTGAAGATTCTGCTACATCTGATGTTTTTTCAAAGCAGAATGGAATGAGTGGGGGTGTGGACCTATCCTTTCCCATGGCTGTTATTCCCCTCAATGGCTTAAATTATTTACAGTGGTCAAGAGGGATCAAGTTATACATTACTGCAAGGGGAAAGATAGGATATATAAATGGGAGAATCAAAGAACCCAAATCTGGGAGTGCTGAATATGACAAATGGAACCAAGAAAACAGCATGGTCATGTCCTGGCTTTTAGTGTCTATGCAACCTCAAATAAGAAGGAATTTTATGTGGGCTGAAACGGCAAATGAGATATGGGAACAAGCAAAATCAACCTATTATGAGTTGCGTCACTATGCAAAAATTTACCAGTTACAGGCAGAATCGTCCACTTGTAAACAAGGGGAGAGATGCTTTTCTGTGTACTATTCAGACTTGACCTCTATCCAGAAGGAGTTAGATCATTATCAGAGTGTGGACTGGAAGTGTGATGAAGATGCAAAATTGTACAAGAAACTTGTTTCCCAGCAAAGAGTGTTTGCTTTCCTCCATAGCTTGAATCCTACATATGAATCTATCAGAGTCCAAATCCTAGGTAGCAAGGATCTTCCATTTGTCCAGCAAGTTTATGCTCTACTACAATCAGAAGAAAGTAGAAGGAATTTGATGAACAATTCTGGAGGGGATGCAGTTGTGTTGGCAGTGAAATGAAGTGTTACTACAAGTGGGGGAAATACCTTTAAGAATGGGGACTTTCAGAAAAGGGTGGATGACAAAGACAAACTGTGGTGTACTCATTGCTAGAAACCCCAACACACCCGAGATAATATGCTGGGATCTTCATGGGAAGACGAAATGGGCTCAATATTTGAGTAAGAAGCAAGGTTCAGATCTAAATAAAAAGTCAGGACAGCAAGGTACAAGAAAGCACACTATGGCAAACATGACTACTCAAGAGGATCGGCCCCCCATTACTACTGTGACTCAGATACATGTCTCTGGATCTCACCCAAGGGAGGATATTATTAATTCCTTCCATGACCATTTAGAGCTCTATGGTAGAGCAATTCGTTAGATGGACGCTCCTCCCTCAACTTCATTTGCGTCTACATCAAGTAACTCTACCAAAGCTTTCCATGTAGCATCCCATTCCCCTGACACTCCTTGGATCATTGATTCTGGAGCGTCTAAACACATGACTGGTAAGTCCTTTTACTTTCAAACCTATCACCTCCTTTTTGAAAGAGACAAGGTGAGACTAGCTGATGGATCATATTCTACCCTAGCTGGTCAAGGAACCATTTCTCTTCCTTTTGGCCTTACCCTGTCTAACGTTTGCATGTCCTGAAATTTTCCATTAATTTGCTCTCTGTTAATAATATTACTAATTCCTTAAACTGCTCAGTGACCTTTTTCCCTTCTTACTATGTGATCTAGGATCTGGCCTCAGGGAAGACAATTGGTAGAGGAAGTATGGTGGATGGGCTTTACATGCTAGAGAATAAGACTGGTCTTACAACCACTGAGTCTAAGAGTTAGTCTTGAAAGATTTTGGTCTATTTATAGCATAGTCGTCTTGGTCATTTATCTTTTGAGTCTTTAAAAATGGTGTTTCCAAAGTTGTTTAAGTCAGTGTCAATATCAGAATTTACTTGTCAAACTTGTCAATTGAGTAAGCAGTGTAGAACTCACTTTTCTTCAAAGAATAATAAATCTGAATTTCCTTTCCACATTGTTCATTCTGATGTTTGGGGCCCTGTTATTTTACCAACTGAGAGTGGCTACAAGTATTTTATTACCATTATCGATGATTACTCCAGATATACATGGATATATCCTATGTGAACCAGGGATGAAGTACCCAAAATTATTCAAGATTTTTAGCAGATGATCTTCATCCGATTTCAAACTAAAATCCAAATTTTTCAATTAGATAATGCCAAAGAATATTTTCATAGTGATCTCACGGAGTTTTTTGCTTTGCATGGTTCACTTCACCATAGCTCTTGTGCCCGAACACCACAACAAAATGGTGTTGTTGAAAGAAAGAACTGACACCTCCTTGAAGTGGACCGAGGGTTAATAATTCATATGAATGTCTTGAAACGTTTTTGGCTTGAGATTGTCCTTTGTGCTACCTATCTCATCAATCATATGCCCTCTCGTTGGTTAGAGTGCAAAGCCCCACATCAGCTTCTTTTTCCTAAGGCTCCCCTTCTTTCCATTCCTCCTCGTGTGTTTGGTTGTCGTTGTTTTGCTCAAAATCTGTCACCCACTCGTGGAAAATTGGATCCCCGTGCTATTCCTTACATCTTCATGGGGTACTCTTTCACTCAAAAGGGATACTAGTGCTTTGATCCTGTCTCTCGGAGGTTTTATGTTTCTATGGATGTCTCTTTTTTTGAGAGTGAGCCTTTCTTCCCTGTTTCTCCTCAGGGGGAGTATAGGAATGAGGAGAAACTAGTGGTTCAACTCCCTCCTCTTTCTGATCCTCCTCCCTTTCGTATCTTCTTTCATCGTCACAAAGGACAACCATGTTCAAGAGCTGTGGAGCACCTAAAAGCTATACCACCAATGCCATCAAACTCTCCGGGGGCAGATCATACCCAATCAGGTACCTTGGTTCCTGTTGATGTTTGACCCTATTGCTATTGACACTCCTATTGCTAATGACCTTGACCTTCCTATTGCTCACCGGAAAGGTGTTAGATCTTGCACCACTAAACACCCCATTTCCCACTTTGTTTCCTATGAAAACATTTCACCCTCCTTTCGGGCCTTTCTCTCTTCCATTGACAGTGTTCCTATCCCTAAGAATGTGGTAGCTCTTTCGGTGCCTGAATGGACAAATGCTATGAAGGAAGAAATTAATGATTTACATAAAAATGGTACATGGGGGCTAGTAGATCTTCCTGAAGGGAAATATCCAATGGGATGTAAATGGGTTTTCATAGTAAAACATCGGGTTGATGGCACGGCGGAGCGGTATAAAGCTTGTTTAGTGGCAAAGGGGTTTACACAAGTGTATGGAGTAGATTATGCAAAAACTTTTGCACCGGTTGCTAAGATGAACTCTATTAGGGTCCTTTTCTCCCTAGCTACTAATCTTGATTGGGATCTTCATCAGCTTGACATCAAGAATTCCTTTCTAAATGGTGACCTTGAAGAGGAAGTATACATGGTACAACCCCCTGGTTTCCAGGCTCAACGTAATGAACAGAAAGTGTGCAAGTTAAAGAAATCATTATACGGGCTGAAACAATCACCGAGAGCCTGGTTCAGTAGGTTCCATGTAGCAATTCAACAAAGAGGATACAAGTGGTGTCAATCTGATCACACATTGTTTGTGAAAAGAGGGGAAGGAAAAATTGCAGCACTGATAGTATATGTTGATGATATAGTTATCACTAGTGATTGGAAGGAAGAAATTCAAAAGTTGAAGAATTGTCTTGCTACCCAGTTTGAAGGATTTAGGTCCTCGACGGTACTTCCTTGGGATTGAAGTGACCCGCTCACAAAAGGGTATCTTCATTTCCCAAAGAAAGTATGTCCTAGATCTACTCCAGGATACAGGAAAATTGGGAGTGAAACCAGTTGTCAAGGTGAACCCATCAAGGATGTGAAACAATTTCAGAGACTTGTAGGAAGATTGTTATATCTTTCTATGACTCGACCAGACATTGCTTATGCAGTGGGTGTTCTTAGCCAGTTCATGCATGCCCCTAAGACCACCCACCTTGAAGCAACAAAAAGAGTTCTCAGATATCTTAAGTTCTCAGGTGCAGGCTTGTTGTCTCAAAAGAGCAGGCATTTGAAAGTTGGGCAGGATCCCTGAATGATAGAAAGTCAACTAGCGGCTACTGTACCTTTGTAGGAGGGAATCTAGTTACCTGGAGAAGTAAAAAGCAGAATGTGGTAGCTAGATCTAGTGTTGAAGCTGAATATCGAGCTATGTCTCATAGAGTGGCTGAAATTATGTGGCTAAAAAGTTTGTTGAGTGAGTTGGGCATTCCAGTTGACGGACCCATGACCCTATTCTGTGATAACAAAGCAGCCACAAACATTGCTGCTAATCTAGTGCTGCATGATAGAACTAAACACATCAAAGTCGACAAACACTTTATCAAAGAAAAGGTCGCCACAGGGGAAGTGTGTACTCCTTATGTTAGCTCTGAAGATCAACTTGCAGACATCTTAACAAAAGGGTTACATCACTCACGACATCATGATTTATGTGGCAAGTTGGGCATGATTGACATCTATGTCCCAACTTGAAGGGGAGTGTTAAAAAACTGTTAATTCTTTAAGTATAGTACCGCAGGGGTACTATTGTAACTTTCTCCTTTTATTTTTTATATTTTGTCGCCCTAGTATAAATACTAATAGTTGGCACCGCCAGCAACACTTTTGGCTCTCAAATATCTCTTCTTTCTTTTTCTCTCCCTTCTCTCTTCCTCTCTTCTTCTCTCCTGCATAATAGGGCCTTTGTACAAGGAAGACAAATAACTGACCAAATATTGATTGCCAATGAAAGTGTGAAGGATTTGCGGAGATCTAATAGGAAAGGCTTTGTGTGTAAGTTGGATGTTGAAAAGGCTTACGACATGGTGGACTGGAAGTTCCTTAGTGAAGTCTTAAGAAACTATGGTTTTGGTGAAAAGTGGTGTAATTGGATCCTAGGTTGTGTTAGTTCCTATCGCTATTCAATCCTGGTGAACGGGAGTGGTGAAGGATTTTTTCTCAGCTAGCAAGGGGACCCTCTCTCACCTTTTCTGTTCACCTTAGTTGCTGATGTGCTTAGTCATTTAATCTCTAAGGCTGATAGAGAAAGTGTAGTTAGAGGGTGGAGAGTGGGTAGAAATGAGACCCAGTTACCCATCTCCAGTTCACGGATGACATATTAATCTTTTGTGAGGGGGCTGAGATTGAGAGGATGAGAAGTTTAAAGGTGCTGATTAGAAAATTTAAAAGTATTTCCAACTTGAAAATAAACTTTGAAAAGAGTTGTGTTGCAGGGGTTAATTTGGAGTCAAGAGAAGTGGAGGCTATTGCTGAGTGCTTAGAGTGTTCTATCTCTACTTGGCCTTTGACCTATTTGGGGCTTCCTTTAGGAGAAAATCCTCGGGAGAGTAGATTCTGGTGCCCAGTTGTGGAGAAGTTTGAGAAGAGATTGGCTTCATAGAAAAAGAACTACATCTCTCTAGGGGAAAGAATCACCTTAATAAGAGCTACACTTGCAAACCTTCCAACTTACTATCTCTTTGTCTTTAGGATCCCAACTAGGAAAGCTAAGAAATTGGAAAAATTAATGAGAGACTTTCTTTGGGAGCCAGGGAAAATAGGAAAGGCCATTTAATTAAGTGGAAGGTGGTGTGTAGGAGTAAAGAGGAAGGGGGCTTGGGACTAGGGAACTTAATTCAGAAAAATACAGCCTTACTAGGGAAGTGATTGTGGAGGTGGCTGTTAGAGAGAGTCATATTGTGGCATGAGGTGATCGGAAGCATACATGGATGTTCAAGGAATAGATGGGGTGCTGGTGTATCAAGGCAGGCAACTTCGGCAACTCCTTGGAAGGCAGTGCACAATATTCTCCCTCAGTTCCTCAGCCATATCAGGTATGATGTGTGTGATGGCAACTCCGTCCACTTTTGGGAGGACATTTGGGTTGGAGATGTTCCCCTGAAACCCCATTTTCCCCTCCCTGTTCTCAGTTTCTCGATACAAAAAAGAGGTTGTTTCCAAATTTTGCTCCTCATTGGAAACCCCTTGGGCTCCTACTTGGGATTTTGGATTACGTAGAGGCTTAAGGGATGAGGAGATTGAGTGCTTAGTCAGTTTACTCTGCCTCCTTGAAAAAGTTTGTTTGAACCCCTTTGAACCTGACAAAAGAATTTGGATACCTCGATCGGAAGGATCTTTCTCTTGTGCTTCTTTTTTCAAATCCCTTTGCTGTTCTAATCCTCAGCAGGCTTTTCCCTGTTAAAGAAGTTTGGTGCAGACCTGTTCCCCCTAGGATTTTGGCATTCTGTTGGGAAGTGTACTATGGGAAAGTAAATACCTTGGATAATCTACAAAAGAGAAGACCTCTTCTCTGCATTTCCCCCAACTGGTGCATCCTGGGCAGATCTCAGAGTGAGGACTGCTATCATTTGTTAATTTCTTGCTCATTAACTGCAGAGTTATGGGATTGGCTTCTCTCTTTGTTTGGGAGCAATTGGAACTTGCCAGCAGATTTAAGACTGCTTTTTGATCCATCTACTTTTGTTTGGCAATAGAAAAGGGATAAAACCATGTGGAGGTGTGCAAGAGCTGCATTGATATGGACAATCTGGAAGAAAGGAATGCTGGAACTTTTTTGGAGAAGGAAAGGAACCTTCAAGAGATAAAGGACTGCGTCTTGGTTAGGGTGATTCATTGGCTGAAATCTTTGGACTTGTTCCACCAATTCTCCTTTAATGACATTTGGAGGAATTGGGCAGTAGTGGCAAGTTGTTCCTTTTCCAAGACTAAAGTGGGAACAAACTGGTCATCACCTCCTGCAGGCTTCTTGAAGTTGAATTTTGACAGAAGCAGTCTAGGAAACCCAGGTCCTTCTGGGTTAAGTGGGGTATTGAGGAACGAAGTCGGGAATGTGATACATATCTTCTCTGGTCCTATAGGAGTGGGAGACTCTACTAGAGCAGAAATGTTTGCTGTCCTGCAAGGCGTACAGTTTGCAGCTCAATTAGGGGTGAACCAGCTAATAGTTGAAGGTGACTCAAAGGTTGTAATAAGCTGGTTGCAGGACCCAGACTCAGTAGTGTGGTGCTTCAGGAATGAAATTAAAAAGTTTAAGGTTCTGACAAGAAACATGGACCTAAGAATACAATGGGTGGGGAGATCAGCAAATGATATGGCGGACTGTCTAGCCAAGCAAGGGGCAGCTAGGGAAGTTTTGTATTGGGCACAACTGTAACTTATTACTTTTGTTTTCTTCTTTAGTGGAGAAATCGCAGCTCGCGCCTCTCCAAGGGTTGCTTGTATGTGCTAATAATATTTCCAAATTAATAAAAAGTTCATTTATTTATCAAAGAAATGTTTAAAAGATACAAAGGCCAACCCTTTTTAACAAGGGATTTCAACCCCAACAGTATACAATTACAATTCAGACCAAAACAATTCTCTCCTGTTTGTCCCTTGTTTCGCTAGAGAGTCAACCAAACCATTTGCTGATCTTCTAGCCCATCAAGCCCATCACACAAATCTCTCTTAAAAGGCTTGTAATCTCCCTCATGCTGTCTATGAGTCCAAATCCCCAAGTTACCTGTTTGCAACCACCCTATCACCAATTTCGAGTCCCCTTCCACTTCAATCTGTTGAAACCCCAACTGTTTCACCAGTCTCAGCCCTTGAAGGAGGGTTAATACTTCTGCCCTTAGGGAGTCTCCCATTCCTATTGGTCAAAAGAACATTGCCACAACCTTTCCTTCTCCATCTCTCACCACCCCACCTATGTTTTTCTCCTTTTTCTTTACTACATAAATATTGTTTTTAAGCAAATGCCCTAGAACTTTTATTAGCAAGTGTACTGTGTACTGTGATTTAAAAAAAAAAGGAAAAAAGAAAAATCTAGCGGCAAGTATTTTCCGTCCATCTACTTAAAAAAAAAAAAAAAGAAAAAAAAAACTCCAATACTTAAACCTTGAACAGAACAAAATTCCACAATAGTAGAGGTCTTTGGGATATCCCATCATGTTTTAGTGGCGATTTTGATGTAATGTAGTTTTCTGAAGAGAACAAAAGGGGCAATTCCAGAATTACCATAAGCATGAGGAAATTTAGCAAAATTGTGAATGACCTTCTGTTGCTTAGTGTGAATTCCACATGGTCAAAAATGCAGCAAACCCAATTTGCTCAAGATCGGACAGATTCCTTATTACAACAAGCTAGGAAGATCACCTTAGAGGGGTCAATCAAATTCTGAAATTCTGATAATTATCAAAAGAAGATCACTTTATAGGGACCCATCAAACAACTTTAGTCAAGTCTTATCTGACTACTACTCAGTGATTTAAAAGGCGCGCCTGAGCGCACAGGCGAGGCACATTTCAGGGTATGCACCTCGCCTAGGTCCTAGGCGCAGCCCTTTCAAAAGGAACAGGCCCGATGCGCCTTGCGCCTCAGCCCAGGCATGCACCTTTTGAAAATTTGACGCTTTTTTGCTTTTTTTGAACATAGCAGCTGGGCCGGGGGCGGAGCCCCCAGACCCCATGCCACGCCCCTCAAGGCAAGCCCAAACAAGTCCACATTAGGTCTTAAATTTCACTCGCTTTGCTTTCTCACCGAAGCTCCAAGAACCCCCAATTTGGTAATGTTGTTCATTCATTCATCCTAATAAAATGTCTTCTTAAAAAGCAATTAAAACTATAAAATCATTGTTTTTTGTGTGAAGAGTAAGAACTTAAGACCTAATGTGGACTCGTTTGGGCTTTCCTCGAGGGGCGTGGCACAAAAGCGACTCATAGAATCAGGAATGTAATATGTTTTACATTACATTAGCTACTTGAAGTAATGCAATCGAGTGAAAAAAGATATTAGAGGTTTTACATGCTTGAAAATGTTTTATATGTTTGATTTTATTTTTAAATTCTCATTTGAATATGCTTTACATCTTATGTTTATGTATTTGAATTTTAGATAATAGGTTTTTTAAAACATTATTTTAAATTTTAAGTTTCTTTTTTTTTTGAATTTTTGGCATTTTTTGAATTTTCTGACTTTTTTTATTTTTTTAGCATTTTTTTTGTATTTTTGCGCCTTGCTTCAAAAAGGCGCACGCCTCACCTTGCGCCTCAGGTGCAAATTGACCCATGCGCCTTGCGCTTTTAAAACACTGCTACTACTCAGTACTTTTTTTTGATAATTGAATTGAATTTATTAATCAGCAAAGATAAATAGTACAAGGTCACCAAGGAGAGGCACGAGATGCAACCTCTCCAAGCTAATTAAGTACAGCTTTCCAATTTACTAGAACAAGTTACAATGTAGCACAAAAAAGACCTTCCCTGGAAACCCCCTGTTTGGCCAAAGAATCAGCCATAGTATTAGCCACCAGATTACCCATTTAACCTCAACTCTCATATTACTAGTTAACCACTTCACTTTTTTGAGGAGGTCTTTGTAGCCCCAAATGGCAGCATCCAGTCCTTATTCTAAGGACTGGTGGGAGTGGGGGACTCTACAAGGGCAGAAATACTAGCTGCTGTACAAGGGATCCAGATTACCAACCAGCTTCAGGTGGAACATCTCCTAATTGAAGGACTACTACTCAGTACTTCTTAACATAGAATACTTTAGAAGTAACTGACCCACCCACCCACCCTTTTTTTGATGAATGAATATAATTTATTAAAACAGAAATATGAGGCAATACAGGAGACCCAAGAGAAGGCACGAATTGTTACCTCTTCTAGCAAGTATTACATCAAATTAAAAAACAGAAATAGCCAGAAATAAAATTACAGAGCAGCCCAAAATAAATGTTCCCTTGAAGCCCCTTGCTTAGCTAACCCATCCGCTAAGGTATTTGCTGATCTTCCCACCCAAAGAGAGGTAACAGTCATGTTTCTTGTGAGCCAGTTGACTTTCCTTAACAGGTCTCTGTGTCGCCACATAGCTGAAGCTAGGTCTATCAGCCATCCCACAACAATCTTAGAGTCCCCTTCAACTACCAAGTGCTGAACTCCTAATTGTTCTGCAATCTGAATACCTTGTACCGCCGCTAACATCTCAGCTCTATTGGAGTCTCCTATTCCCATGGGGCCTTAAAACAATGTTAATATGTTGCTCTTCTTATCTCTCAGCACCCCCTCCTATCCCCGATGGGCCTGGGTTTCCTTGGCTGCTTCCATCAAAGTTCAGCTTTACCCATCCTTTAGGTGGAGGCATCCACACTACAGATTCCCTATCATTCCTTGTATGGCTGTTAGCCACCGCTATCCATTTTCTCCAAATATCATCAAAGGAGAATGTGTGAAATAAGTCCATAGTTCTTAACCAATGAATAGCCCTAGTCAAGATACAGTCCTCAACAGCCTGAATGCTTCTTTCCTTTTCCTTGAATACCCTTGCATTCCTTTCTTCCCAAATTCTCCACAAGGCGGCTGCTCTAATACATCTCCACATCATTTTTCTTTTTTTTGTAGGCCACACAAAAAAGGAAGGATCGAACAGGTGACTTAAATCTGTGGACAGATTCCACCTGCACCCAAACAAAGAAAAAATCCAACTCCAAATAGCACTAGAAAAGGAACAAGATACAAGTAAGTGAGAGCAATCGTCACCACTAGCCCTGCAGTGTACACACCAGTTAGATGACAAATACAAAGAAGGCATTTTCTTCTGCAAGCAGTCCATGGTATTAATCTTTCTATAAAACACCTCCCAGCAGAAAATAATAACTTTAGGTGGAACCGGTCTAGGCCATATCTCCTTGGTTGGAAAACCCCACAGTCCCTGGGAAGAGCAAAGGGATTTAAAAAAGGAAGCACAAGTGAAGTAGCCTTTTGAGTGAGGGGACCATAATCTCATATCCAAACTAAGAGGATCCAAAAAGACACTGCCAAGAAGGAACAACAGATCTGAAACACTGTTAAGTTCATCATCCCTCAAACCTCTCCAAAAGCCAAAGTCCCAACTTAAGGAGGGGGGTGAATTAGGAAATGGGAGAAAATGAAAGATAGCATTTTCCTTATAAAGGGAAATAGAATAGAGAGACGGGAATTGGTCCTTAAGAGCAACGATACCCACCCAAGTGTCTTCCCAGAATAAAACAAAGATACCGGAATTGACATCATACCTGACAAAGTTGAGAAACTGAGGGAGGATACTCTGGATTACTTTCCAATGAGATGCCAACTAGGGGTGTAAATGGAGCGAATTCAAATCGGATCAGGCAATATCCGAATTCGAATCCGATTAATCTTTGAATATTCGATTCAAATTCGATTAATTAATTATTTTAGATAATTAATGAATATATAAAATAAATAATTTATTGATATAAAGTATATAAATATATAAATTATCTATATAACTTAATTATTATATATAAATTATATAAAATGTTTTATATATTATATATAAGAATTAAATAATCGGTTGAATTCAGATATTTATCGAATCGAATCAGGTCATATCCGAATTCGAATCCGATTAACTATTCGGTAAGAATAGGATATCCGAATTCGATCAATTATATATTCAAATTATCTGAATTCGATTCGATTATGTCGAATATTGAATTTGAAATCGGATTTTCGAATACCGCTGACACCCCTAATGCCAACATAGTTTGACGTGATACACCCGCATCCCATCCATTTTCCAGTCTACCATGTATACTAGCTATCACTTCATGCCACAACCTCTCCCTTTCTCTAGGCCATCACCACAACCATTTTCCTAAGAGAGCTTTATTCTTGAGAGTTAACCTTCCTAATCCCAAGCCACCTTCCTCTTTACTCCTACAAACTATTTCCCAGTTGATTTGGTGGTCTTTCTTTTCCTCCCTTGGCTCCCAAAGGAAATTTCACATTAATCTCTCAAACTTCTTAGCTTCCCTATTAGGAATCCTATAAACGGAGAGAAAATAGACCGGTAGGTTTGCTAGGATAGCTCTCAACAAAGTCACTCTATCCCCTATAGAAATGTAGTTCTTTTTCCAATAAATTAATCTTTTCTCAAACTTCTCCAAAACTGGGGTCCAAAAACTACTCTCTTTTGGGTTAGGCCCTAGAAGGAGACCTAGGTACTACAATGGCCAAGAAGAGACGGAACAACCTAAACAATCTACCACAGACTGAATAATCCCCTCATTCATATTAACACCTACCACACAACTCTTATCCAGGTTTATCTTCAAATTGGAGACCTCAAAGTGTTGTAGCAATGCTCTGAGATTCCCCACTTTTTGTCTGTCACCCCCTTCACAAAATATTATGATATCATCAGCAAACTATAGGTGGGTTACCTAAATATTGTTCCTTCCTGTCCTCCAGCCACTCACTTCCACTTCCCTATCTGCCTTAGAGATTAATCTACTGAAGACGTCTACAACTAAGGTGAAAAGAAACGGGAAGGGTGGGTCACCTTGTCTAAGGACTCTACAAGCTGGGAAAAAATCTTTGACCACCCCATTCACCAAGACTGTGTAATGATAGGAGCTAATACAGCCCTTTACCCAGTTGCACCATCTATCTCCAAAACCACAGCACCCAAGGACCTCTAGTAAAAAACTCCAATCCACAAGATCATAAGCCTTCTCTAAGTCTAACTTACATACAAAACCTTGATTCCCCGACTTTCTAATGTCCTCCACACACTCATTTGCTATTAGGATCTGATCTGTTATTTGCCTTCTTTGCACGAAAGCACCTTCTGCTTGACTAATGATGGATCTGACCCACCCCCTTTTTAAGTGTTTGTAGTTGACACATCCTTCATTCCAAAATAATATGGCTAAGTTGACCCAGGTCAATGAACAGGAAGCTAAATTACTTGTGAATTGTGATCAGCTAAGTAATAAGAGAGGGAGAAAATACAGCTGTGTAGGGACATTGAGATACAATACAGTTGGGTGAAGAGGAGTGCCAACTCATTTGCGGATGGGTTGTCCAAGCAAGGAGTGAATAGGAAGTCGATCTTTTGGGCTAATTTGTAATTTTTTCACTTTGTATTCTGTTAATGGGGAGCTAAGATATTTTATCTCCCCTCTTGTATTCATAATCTCTTTTTTCTCTTAATATTAATGAAGCTGTTGTTATTGATCGAAAAAAAATAAGAGGGAGAAAAGATGAAGGAGAAGAAAGAAGTGGGGGAGAATTGGTTGTCAACTAGAAAATTTTGCCTTAGTCAACTAGTTGTCCTCTTTTGTATAAATAACAGTAGAAAATTTGTTATGCCCTTGGTTATATAGAAAACATGTAATTGACCCCCCCCCCTCAAGCTCACCATATATGTTAGCCATGCCCAACTTGAAAAATACACCCATAAGCTCCATCTTAGAAACTCTCATTGTAAATACATCACCAAGTTAAAACTTAGACTTTAGAAAAGGAAAACAAACTTCTCCCAACAAGACCTTTTTTCCTTGCCAATGTCCATCCACTTCTATATATTTAATGTGGCCAAGTTTGACAGGATCATGTGCTATATTAGTAACTGCTTGATTATCAAAATAGAATTTCAAAGGTCCTTCAAACTGTACTCCAAGATCATACAGAACAATCTTCATACGAAGTAGCTTGGACACTCCATATTCCATGACACCATATTATGCCTCAATACTAGAACATGCTACGATAAATTGTTTCTTGCTCCCCTAGGGTATTAGATTACCTCCCATAAAGGTACAACACCCTAAAGATTAGCATATAGTATACCTTTTCCGATATATATTTATTTGATTATACCCACCAATTGCTGCTAAGCGAGGAGTACAAGGTTGGTGCATGTACTAATTCAGAACACTCACTACATATGAAATATACAGCCTAGTCAATCACAAATAGAATAGCTTCCCTATCAATCTTTGGAACATACCTTTGTCCTCTAAGAATTAACCATCATTTGCTATTAGACAATGATTAGGATCAATTGGAGTATCCATTGGCCTGACACCTAACTTTCATGTTTCCTTCTGTTAGCGTAGGGGTGTTTCTGTCTTTATACCTTGATTAATGTTGCTGATCTGTAATGTTGTGTTGGAACAAGTGCTCTTAACTTAAGTAAGGGCACATAGGTCTTTTCAGTTATGTTTTAATAATAATATAAATACTTACTGGCCGACTGGGAGAAGTCAAGTTGACTCTTTCAGTTCGAACCAGAATTCTCTCTCTCTCTCTCTCTCTCTCTCTCTATCACCTTTTCTTCTTCTACATAACTGAACTCAGTCAGGCCGAATTCTAAGGCAGACCTGAATTCAATCATGGTATCAGAGCTTCTTGAATCTGCCTAGATTTCTGCTTGCCTAGAGTTCATTCTCTGCGCACCCTATCTAGGGTTTTCTTTTTTTTTCTGTGTTCGATTAGAGATAAGGGAAAGGGCTGAAAAGGAGTGATCGCCCTCTTCCCTTGGAGGTCTCTATGCCTCCAGTCAGGTCGTATGTGGTCGGTTGCTGTGATTTCTGAGATCGCCCTCTCCTAGTAGAGGAAGAATAGAGGGCCGAACTGTGTGGGCAGTGGCTGTTGTGTGTGCAGCGGCTGTTGTGTGTGGACTGCTTTCCTGCTCGTATGGGTGTTACTTCAGCGACAAGGTAAGAGATTTCAGTGCATGATATCTGTTATGGATTAACTAGGAGGTGTGTTTCAGACCATATGCTAGGGTTTCGGCCAGTAAGTGCTAGGGTTTATGCTGGTTTCTTTGTGCATTTTGAAGGAAGAGATAATGATCATATAGTGGTGAGATTTCAGATAGTTGTAGGAGTAGGGTTTGTGGTGTGAGCACACTTTTCAGCAACAACAAGTGCTGAAATCAATGTGACAGGTGTGACCTAGTGGTGTGTAGTGTGCAGATCTCAGTGATAATAGAATTCAGCAAGTGTGCAGAATCGGTGATAACATAATGGGAGACAATAATGATTATAAACCTAGTGTGATGGTGCCTATAGACTACCTGAATGTTCAGATGACCTCCTTTAAATTAAATGGAGAGAATTATGTGCCTTGGGCTAAATCCGTTGAAGTCTTTCTGAAGGCAAAGAAGGTAAAACACATCAGAGAGGAGAAACCCTCCTCTGACTCTCACGAGTATGAAGACTGGGAGCAAGAGGATGCTCAGATCATCACATGGTTGTGGAACAGTATGGAACCCAGGATTAATGTGAACTTCATGTTCCTTGATACTGCCAAAGATGTGTGGGACCATGCGAAGAAATTGTATTTGGGGCAGGACAATACAACCAGAGTTTATCAGCTTTATCAAGAGTACTTTAACCTGCAACAGGGCAATCAGAGTCTTGAGGAGTACTATGCCAACATGAGGAACATACGTAATGAGTTGAATGTCTATCATCCTCTCACTTCTGATGTCAAGATTCAGTAACAACAGAGAGAGCAGCTTGATGTGACTAGATTTTTGGTGGGACTAAAGTCTGAATATGAACCAGTACGGGCTCAGATATTAGGGGGATCAGCTCTTCCATCCCTAGAAGAGGTATTTGCTCGACTCCGGAGGATTTCTATTAGATCTACTGAGAACTCTAATATCTCAGATAGATCTGCCTTTGCTGCATCGAGAGGCCGTGGTGTTAGAGGTGGAGCTCGGGGAGCTCAGTCTAGCTGTGGTGGTGGTAGTGGTTCTGCATATGGCCGAAGTGGCAATGGTTGGTCTACTCATAATCGTGGTGGTGGTCGTACTGGGAGCAGAGATTTAGGGGGAGCCCGTGGTAGAGGACGTAGCTCAGGCCCGAGGAAGTGCACTCATTGTGGTATGGATGGACATACCATCAACTATTGTTATGATCTACATGGTCCTCCCTCAACCTGGGCCAATCATGCCGCGACTGGTGACTCAAGTTCCAACTTTAGACAGGAGAATCGTTCATCTGACCAAATGCCTCCTACATCCACAGATGGTCCCATGAAGGAGATGGTGAGTGTTCCCCGTGATGAATATGAGAGGTTTATCCAATCACAGTAGAATACGGCGACTTTTGCTCACTCAGGTATGGCTTGTCTGGCATCTACACCCAATCCCTAGATCATTGACTCTGGAGCCTCCGATCATATGACTGGAACTCCAGGTGTGTTTTCCTCCTTATCTCATTGCTCAACATCACAATCTGTCACCCTTGCTAATGGTTTCACATCCTCAATTTGTGGTGTTGGTAATGTTGACCTAGATCCTGTATCCCTCTCATCAGTTCTATATGTTCCTAAATTGCCTTATAACCTTATGTCTGTTAGTAAGCTGACCAAATCACTTAACTGCCCTATTACCTTTTATCCTTCTATGTGTGTTTTTCAGGATCTCAAGGCGGGGATGAAGATTGGTGGAGGGCATGAAGCAGGTGGACTGTATTATCTTGACAGTGGTGGTGGTAGAACTTCAACAGCTCTCCAGTCATCTCTTTCTCCTCTCCAGTGACACTGCCGATTTGGTCATCCGTCGCTAAAAGTCTTGAAGTCCTTGGTTCCATCCTTGAGTCAGCTTTCTGTTTTGGATTGTGAGTCGTGTCAGTTTGGGAAACACCATCGTGTTCCCTTTAATTCTAGGGTTGATAACCGTGTGTCGAGTCCTTTTTCTTTAGTTCATTCAGATGTTTGGGGTCCTTATAAAGTGATGTCATATAATGGATACAAATATTTTGTCATTTTTGTGGATGATTTTTCAAGGATGATGTGGCTCTATTTAATGAAAGAAAGAAGTGAATTGTTTACCATTTTTCAAAAATTTTATGCTGAGATTCGTAACCAATTTGGTACCCACATCAAAGTTTTTCGTTCTGATAATGGCCGCGAATATTTATCCTCATCATTTCAGGAATACCTGGACCAACACGGCATTATACATCAGACCTCGTGTACCTACACCCCACAACAAAACGAGGTGGCTGAGAGAAAGAATCGCCATCTCCTTGAAACAGCAAGATCCCTAATGCATCACATGCATGTTCCCAAACCTTTTTGGAGTGATGCAGTGCTTACCTCTTGTTTTCTGATTAATCGGATGCCCACGTTCATCCTTGATGGTCATTCTCCGTTTTAGGCCTTGTTTCCCACTTTGTCTTCGTTCCCTCTTACGCCAAGAGTTTTTGGGTGTGTCTACTTCGTCCATAATCTAGGTCCCGGGAACGACAAGTTCGATGCCCGTTCTCTCAAGTGCATCTTCCTTGGTTATTCTCGGACCTAGAAAGGGTATAGATGTTACTATCCTGGTTCTCGACGGTCCTTTGTGTGTGCTAATGTCAGTTTCTTTGAGTCTACTCCGTTCTTTTTGGGGTCTGGTGATGCTTCTTCCTCCTCATCACCTCCTCCTCTTCCACTTCCCGTTGTCGATCCTCCTTCCTTTGTTCCAGTCGTGACCAAATCCTTGCCTCCGGTGCCACCACCTATTGAACACCCACCTATCCGTCATGTGTATACACATCGCCCACGTGCACCAGCTACTACTCCTCCGGCTAAATCTTCGTCGACGGATCTGGCACCAGACCCGCACTTAGCATCTGAGATTGATCTACCCATTGCTTTGCGGAAAGGTAAACGGACTTGCACCCTTCATCCCATTTCTAATTATGTTTCTCTTACTCACCTTTCCGCTTCCCATCGCCAGTTTGTTACCTTGTTATCATCAGTTATTGTTCCTAAAGATGTCCAGGAAGCCCTTGCCTCTCCAGGGTGGTGCCGTGCCATGGAAGAACTCTCATCCCTTCATCATAATCATACTTGGGACATCACTGCTCTCCCTCCTGGGAAGCAAGCTGTTGGTTGTAAATGGGTTTATACGGTTAAGTATCTGCCTGATGGTAGTGTTGAACGCCTGAAAGCGCGATTAGTTGCAAAAGGGTACTCCCAAACCTATGGTATTGACTACACAGAGACCTTCTCACCGGTTGCTAAGATAGGGTCAGTTCGTGTTGTGATCTCTCTTGCAGCCATGTATGAGTAGCCACTATATCAGCTTGATATCAAGAATGCCTTTTTGCATGGTGACTTACTCGAGGAGGTCTACATGGAGCAACCTCCAGGGTTTGTTGTTCAGGGGGAGGATGGTAAGGTGTGCAGACTAAGGAAGGCTATATATGGGCTTAAACAGTCTCCTCGAGCATGGTTTGGAAGGTTCAGTGAGGTGGTAAAAAAGTTTGGTATGAAACAGTGCAAAGTTAACCATTCTGTATTTAGTCATGACTCTCCGAGATAAAAAATATTGTTGGTGGTGTATGTAGATGATATTGTTATTACTGGGAATGATAACACTGGTATTGACAGGCTGAAGACTTATCTGCAAGATCACTTTCAGACAAAGGATCTGGATAAACTGAAATACTTCTTGGGGATAGAGGTAGCGAGATCCAAGTATGGGATTAACCTGTGCCAGAGGAAGTATATGCTTGATTTGCTGGAAGAAACAGACCAGTTGGGTGCCAAACCAGCTGAAACACCCATGGACACAAATACCAAGCTAAGCAGTGATATGGGTGAAGTGTTTGAAGACCCTGGCAGATACCGACGACTTGTGGCCAAACTGAACTACCTAACCATTACCAGACCAGACATCTCATTTGCAGTTAGTGTGGTAAGCCAGTTCATGCAAAAACCTCTGATTCCTCATTGGAATGCAGTTCTGAGAATTGTGAAGTATCTAAAAGGGGCTCCAGGTCGCGGTCTGATATACAAGAGTGGGGGAAAACTTGAAATAGAAGGGTATTCTGATGCTAATTGGGCCGGTTCTATGTCTGATAGGCAATCTACTACAGGCTATTGCACGTTTCTAGGAGGTAACCTGGTGACATGGAAAAGTAAGAAGCAGACGGTTGTGGCAAGAAGCAGTGCAGAAGCAGAATATAGAGCTATGGCGCACACCGCTTGTGAATTAGTGTGGCTAAGGAACCTTCTACAGGAAGTAGGGTACAACATTAACACTCCAATGAAGCTCTATTGTGATAATCAGGCTGCAATTCATATCTCCTCTAATCCAGTGTTTCATGAAAGAACTAAGCACATTGAGGTTGACTGTCACTTTGTGAGGGAGAAGGTGCTGAATGGAGAGCTAGACACTACACATGTTAATACGGGAAATCAGTGGGCTGACTTATTTACAAAAGGCTTGAGTCGGGGAAAAGTGGACTACATATGTAACAAGCTGGGAGTATATGATATATACTCACCAGCTTGAGGGGGAGTGTTAGCGTAGGGGTATTTATGTCTTTATACCTTGATTAATGTTGTTGATCTGTAATGTTGTGTTGGAACAAGTGCTCTTAACTTAAGTAATGCCTGAGTTAGAGAATGCAAATCACTTATTCCTTTATTGCTCATTCACATCTAAGGTATGGAACCAGTATTCCCCTCTTCTTGGTTTTGTTTAGAATGTATCATTGAATAAATTGATTTATTTCCCTCTCAATTGATTCTTTGCTCACTAAGAGAGGGAAGACCATGTGGGAATGCACCAGAGCAGCTATATTTTGGAGTATTTGGTGCCAGAGGGGCTAGATGTTAACATTCTCATAGATAGTGAGAGTAGCAAATTGAGTGTTGACAAAAGAAAGTTTCAAAGGGGTCTTAATGGATTCTATATTGAGAGGATGGCTTATGGTGATTGGCCATCTCAATGGGCCATTACTTGGTGTAAGGGTAAAATTCGAGGCTGCCAAGTGTGAGAACACAGGTTCAATCATGAGAGGTGCCACTTTGTGTGGAAAAAAAAAATCCCAAATATTAGGAACATATCCAGTCTACCCCTCCCAAGACCCCCAAGGTAGCTGGGACCAACATTGGATAATGGCCTTTTAGTGGCCTATAGTGACTAGCGCCACCCCATTAAAACAGCAGGCCAATAGCATTATGGACAGCACAAGCCATAGGAAGGAATACAACTTAATTCTGATGGTGTGGACTTTCAGGGATTAGAGCATCTTTAAAAACCGGGCTGGAAGCACCATACTTTGCTACTATGGTTCAGCAGGTGAGGGAACCTCTTTGAGGGTTGAAATGATTTTTATGATCAAAAACTGGCCTATTCATTAGACAAACAATTGATTTTGAAGGGTGATTGCCAGGTTGTTATGGAAGCACCATACTTTGCTACTATGGTTCAGCAGGTGAAGAAACCTCATTGATTTTGAAGGATAGTCATCCTCAAGCTACTTGATAAAGGAAGCAAAGGCATTGGCAGCCAACATGAACTGTTCATTCAATTGGGCCCTTAAACCTGCCAATAGCATTGCAAATTCTCCAGCAAGGGCAGAGGTGAATAGCAATGAATTGGTTTGGAGGACAACAGAACTGGGAAAGAACACTTCAGTTATACGATAATATGACTGTTTATGCATGTTTGTGTGAGCCATTGGCTGTTCTCCATTAGTCTCCTTTCCAACTTTCCTGGAATGGAGGACTTTATCTCTATTTTACTAAAATCCTCACACTTGATGTTGCCGATAAAGAAACTCTTGAACAAAATATAACCAAGACAAAAATACTTACAGTAAATTGCCCAGCCCCGTAGAGATGACAAGACCATCTTCAAAATAGATCCACCATACTTAGTAAACGAAGACAGGAAGTTGCAAGATGGACAGGGATTCTTCTCTTTAAGATAACTTTTGCAAGTAGATTTAAAATTCATGGTAAGTTGTAGAGATTGAAACTATTACTGGAGTTACAAGACCCTCCCACCACTGGTTGCAGAGCTGAAGCCTGAAACTCATTTTCAAGCAGCCCAGCAGGAAAATAAAACGAAAAGGAATATTGTTCTCTGTGGTTGTGGTTTCATAGAAAGGGAGAAAAAACAAATAAAGACTCATTAGTCAATGTCCTAATGTTAAAAGGTTTTTTTAAGCTACAAACAAAATTTATTTCTATGGAATATTTCCAAGTAACGTAAGAGGAGTAAAGATATATCAAACCCCATTTATTGATCAAAAAAAAAAGATATACCATACCCTATGAATAGCATATACAACATAGTCAGTATGTTCTTCAAGAATCCGGCCATCCATCGCAGAGTGTTCCCCCTCAAGATCCACAGCAAACCAGTCCAACATGTAAGTGTACTGATTTGGTACTTTAAATCCATCCACATCCATATTCCCCCCTCCCTCCTCAGGAGTGAGAAAAGCATCCTGATAAAACATACGCTCAAGTGGACCTCCTTGATATGCCCTATCAGATTCTGCTGCCAAGGAGCGTACCTGAAGGGGACAACAGAAAAGAATATACGGCAGGAAAGAAATAAGAGACTTTAAGATATTGCAGATTATCAGCTATACTGGATAAAATTTACATCAGATATTACAAGGCATACAAGTTAATTGGTTTAAAAAGTATATTCTTGTGAGCAACAGTCCAAATTATTGATTTAAGGGAAAATGAATAGTATATGATGGTATATTTACAAGCATTACAATCAGGAAATCCTTTTTCTGTTAGGCTAGCATCTGCTACCTACTAGTTACAACTTACAATTTCAGCCTTCATACCTGTTCACCCCCCTGCTTAGCCAAGGCATCAGCCAAGCTGTTTGCTTATCTGTAAACCCACTTGAAGCCAGTCTTTACCTCTCTTATCAATTGTCTACAGTGTGTGTTTTAAAAACACAAGGTGCAAGGGACAAGGCAAGGCTCTTTTTTTTTTTTTTGAAGCAAGGTGCAAAATGTTTAAAAAGTTCAAAAAATAGAAATGTAAAAAAACAAAATAAATCAAGAAAATATTAAAAATAATGATAATTGAAAAATGCAAACTTTAATTTTAAATTAAATGTTTTGAAAAGCCTATTAGCCCAAATTAAAATACATAAACATAACATATAAAACATATTCAAAGTGAAAATGCAAAAACAAAACCAAACACTAGCATATAAACATATCCAAGCATTCAAACTTTCAATTTTCTTTATTTCTTTCTCAATCGCATTATTTCAAATAGCTAATGTGATGTTAAACATCTTTCATTTCTAAGTCCACGAGCCCCCTTTGTACCAAGCCCCTTGAGGCAAACCTAAACAAGTCCATTTTAGGGTCTTAAATTCTTAATCCCTACAAAAAATGGTTTTATAATTAAATTATCTTTTCAAAACTGTCTTGTATTAAGAAGAATGAATGAACAACATTAGCAAATAGTCTCTATATGTTATGCTTCATATGCTATGTTTTCATATATTGATCTAGCAAAATACAACAATAGTATTGACTGTAAAGTTTTCCTGTTTATTTTTTTGAAACTGCAAGTAATTCATTAATCAAAAGGTCAAAATGCAAAAGAGCCCCTTTACAATGAGAAACTGAACAGAGGATGTACAATCTGCCTAATACAGCCAAACCCACAAACAAAAGGAAAAACTCTCTGCTCCTTACAAAAAGGAAATCAAAATCAAAAAAAGAACAAGTATGTCTTTTTTCTGAATAAAGGGTGATTTTCCAACCATGAGTGAACCATCCCCAGAATTCTGCTAGGGACCTCTTCCTTTGAAGTTTGACTCCCTTCGAAAATTCTACTATTTCTTTCACACCATATCGCCCAGAAGATTGCTGAGGGGAGGATGCTCCACACTACCTTTCCAGCCCTGCTTAAGCCTCCTAGGAACCATGCCCCTATGAATCCCTTCACATCAGATGGGATGCATAGTTTAACACCAAACAAGCCCAACAGTCTTGCCAAAACCCAGTAAGTAAACTCACAGTGTATCAGCAAATAGCTAGATGACTCCACATTTCCATTACATAAAGGACAAGCCATATCCGCCACCTCTAAGCTTCTTTTGGTTAGATTGACCTTGGTTAGGATCTTGTCCAGCACCGCTGACCAGACAAAAAAAAAGCCAGTCTGATCCATATCCTGTCACTTGGAAAGGGAGAGGTATCCTCCCTTGACAAGCATATAAAGAAAGATTTCACAGAAAAAGAACCCGGTTTCTCAATTAGCCATGTACTCAGGTCCTATTCAGCATGGTGATGAGGTGAGATCAGAACTGATGGCAGCAGTGTGTGGTGTTGAAAAAGTTAAAGAAATGGGGATAAACAGGCTGATTATTGAAGGGGACTCAAAGGTTGTTGTAAACTGGCTAAAGAAGGGGAAAGGAGTAATATGGAAGCTAAGGAATGAGCTCAGGCACTTCAAGCAGATATCTAAAGACTTTTTTTTTATGAATGAATAGGTAGTTTTATTAAAGAGAACAAAAGAGAGTACTATCAGCATTGGAGGAGGCGTGAGGTGCTACCTCCCCTTTAGGGAGAGTATAGACCCAAGTCTTAACAAAAACAGAACAGAACTATAGATAAGCTGGAGACAAAAATCAAAATGCAAGTGATAATACAAGATTTTTCCATAGCTTGGCAAATGGAAGAAAGAGAACATAATGGAAAGTTTGGAAAGGAATGGGGCAAAGTTGACAAGAGAGGAAGAGATAGCAAAAGCTTTTGTGGAGCATTTTAAATCCATTTATGACAGCCCCAGTAGAGTAAGAGAGACTCTAACCAACTTTGAGTGGCATGTTGGAGAAAGGGAATTGTTGGAACCCCTGGAAAGACCATTTGAGGCTCAAGAAATAAAAGAGGTAGTTTTCTCTATAGAAAGATCAAAAGCCCCGGGTTGGAACCCCTGGAAAGACCATTTGAGGCTCAAGAAATAAAGGAGGTAGTTTTCTCTATAGAAAGATCAAAAGCCCCGGGCCCGAATGGATTCACTATGGCTTTTTATCAAGACTGTTGGGACATCTTAGGTGATGACCTAGTGGAGGTCTTCTTGGAATTCTTTGAAAGAGGAAAAATAAATGTGGGTGCAAATGCTACTTTCATAGCTTTGATCCCTAAGAAGGTGCCTGCAGTTCAGCCCAAGGATTTTAGACCGATCAGTCTGATTGGGAGTCTATATAAGATCATTTCTAAAGTTCTTGCACTAAGACTCAAGAAGGTCCTTCCTTAATCTCACCGAATCAAGGGGCCTTTGTGAAAGGGAGACAAATTATTGATCAGATTTTAATAGCCAATGAATGTGTGGATTACAAAAAAAAAAAAAAAAAAGAAAGAAAAGGAGAAAAGGGTTTGACCTGTAATTTGACTTAGAAAAGGCTTATGATTTAGTGGATTGGGATTTCTTGCTAGAAGTTTTGAAGAATAGAGGCTTTGGGGAGAGATGGTGTAAGTGGATGAAGGGTTGTATTACCTCTTGTCACTTCTCAATCTTAGTGAATGGAGTAGCTAGGGACTTCTTTCCTGCAAAGAGGGGCCTTAGACAAGGAGACCCTTTGTAACCTTTCCTCTCACCGTAGTAGTGGATGTCCTAAGTGTCTTGATTTCTAGGGCTGATTCAAGAAATCCACTGAAAGGTTGGAGAGTTGGGAGGCAACAAGTGATTGTCACTTACCTACAATTTGCGGATGATATCATTCTCTTTTATGAAGGGGGAATTGAGGAGACCGATAATTTGAGATTGGTGGTGATGCATTTTGAGAGAGTCTTCAATCTAAAAATCAATTAGAACAAGAGTTGTGTAGCGGGGGTGAATTTACGGGATGATGAAGTGCAGTTGGTGGCTAGGGCTTTAGGTTAGTTTTAGAAAGATTCACTAAGAAGCTAGCAGGGTGGAAGAGAAATTATATCTCACTAGGGGGTAGAATCACTTTAATCAAGTCCACTCTGGCCAACCTTCCGGTGTATTTTCTGTCTACCTTTAAGCTTCCTGCCAAGGTTGCCAGCTCATGAGAGATTTTCTATGGGAACCGGGTGACTCAAAAAAGGACCATTTAGTGAAGTGGGAAGTAGTTTCTAGGAAAAAGGAAACGAGGGGTCTAGGATTGGCAATATCAGATTAAGAAATGTAGCTTTGTTAGGAAAGTGGTTGTGGAGATTTTCTTTGGAGCAGGACAGCTTGTGGCACTTGGTGGTGGAAAGTATTCATGGGATGGCAGCTAATGGATGGGATGTTGGCATCAACCCTAGGGCTTCTCATTTCTCCCCTTGGAAAGCAATTCTTGGAGTCTTGTCTTCCTTTCAGCCTTTCATCAGATTTGATGTGTGCTCAGGTAATAAAATTTTGTTTTGTGAGGACCTTTGGCTTGGGAACACCCCCCTTAAGGATAGATTCTCGGCAATGTATTCTCTTTCCCTAAATAAATTCAAAATCATCTCCTCACTTCGTGTATCTGAGGGGACTTGGGATTTGGGTTTGAGAAGAGGGTTGAGAGATTCAGAATTGACTTCTGTAGATGAGTTATTCACTGTGTTGAATTCATTTTTCTTGCTCAGATAGTAGAATTTGGAAAGAGACCTCTTCAGAGACTTCCTCTTGTTCATCTTTTTTCAATGCCTTAGTTCAGTCTTCTTCTATGTCTGTCTCTTTTCCCACTAAAGAAATCTGGTATTCTCCTATGCCAGACTATGGATGTACTTAAAAGAAAAAGGCCAGACTAGAGCCTTTCCCCACGTCTGTTACCTTTGCTTAAGAAATGGTGAGATGACAACTCATCTTTTGATTTCTTGTCCTTTTGCCTATTATTTGTGGGATTGGTTCTCTTCTTTGTTTGGTTACAGATGGAACCCCCCTTGGGTGTCCTGAACCTTTTTGACTCTAGCTTCTTTCGACAACCAAGGAAAAGGGGCAGGGTAATGTGGAGAATAACAAGAGCTGCCATCCTATGGTCAATTTGGGAAGAGAGAAACAATAGGATCTTCCTAGGGCAAGAAAAATCTAAGGAAGCACTTGTGGAGGTTGTCACCATCAAGGTTATGCCGTTATGCACTAGCTGAAAGTACATCATCTCTTCAAGGATTTCTCCTTAGTGGACTTAATTAGAAATTGGAGTGCTATAACTATTTCCTCGCCTTCCTCCCTTGTGGTACAAGATTGTTGGGTACCACCGCCTCAGTTCAAGGTGAAGCTAAACTTTGATGGAAGCTCCTTGGGTAATCCAGGTCAGTCGAGAGTTGGGGGTGTGTATAGAAACGAGGGAGGAAAAGTCTTGGCCCTTTACTCGGGCCCAATTGGGGTGGGAGATTCATTAAGGACAGAAGTAATGGCCTTACTTCAAGGTTTGAAAGTGGCGAAACAATGGGGAATACAGCAATTAGAAGTGGAAGGAGACTCCAAACTCGTAATAGGGTGGATGCATACTAGAAACCTGGGAGTGTGGTCTCTTAGACAGCATCTAAGAGAGATTATTAGCTTAGCAAAGGAGATTGGGGTGCATTTTAATTGGGTAAGAAGGTCAGCAAATGGAATGGCTGACACTTTAGCTAAGCAAGGAGTTACTAGGGGGGGCTTTGTTTCGGGCCTATTTGTAAGTTTTTTATTTTCTTTTCCATCCATTTTGTGGGTGGTAAGCCTGTAATCTTTTCAATTATCTAACAAAAGTTACCGTTTCCTATCAAAAAAAAAAGAAGCCTGAGAAACCCCTTTTTTGACTAGAGAGTCTGCCAAAGCATTTGCTGATCTGCCAGGAAATTGACTGACATATTCCTTGTGACCCATTTTACTTGTTTCAGGAGATCTCTGTAGCCCCAAACAGCACTAATCGGATTCAGCAGCCAGCCCACTACCGCCTTGGAGTCATCTTCTACCAATAGGTTCTGCACCCCAAGTTGGTTAGCAATTTATAGGCCTTGTACAGCTGCAAGTATTTCAGCCCTTGTTGAATCTCCAATTCCCACTGGACCTGAGAATAAAGAGATAATGTTTTTTTTTTAAAGAAGGTAAGGTAACTTTTATTGATGAAAGAACAGCATACAAATTACAAAGGGCCTTTCCACTGAAGCCCAAAACCAAGAGTACAAAGAAAGTTAGATCTCCCCAACCAGCAGCTGGGCTCCTAAAGCCCTTGGTTGAAGACCTTTTCACAGCAGCAATCCAAGATATTAGTTTTCCAAACGTATAGGAGATAAGCTGGTCCACTTCATTATATTTGTTTTGGAAAATTCTGTTGTTCCTTTCAGCCCAAATAGTGCTTAAAACCGCAGCTGGGATGGAAGACCAAACACTCTTTGTGATCTTGGACTGTCCCTTAAGCTCCCAACACCATAAAAGATCACACAGTCACTGGCATGACCCAGTGGAGCTGCCAAACAGACAAGAAATGGCTCCAGATCGCATAAGACACAGAGCAGTGCAGAAAAAGGTGGTTGTTCTCCTCTTCCACTTGATTGCAAGTTCTGGAGCTGGATTCCTCTCCTTACCAGATTCTTTTTGGTGAAACATTTGTCTAAAGCCACAGCCCAGAGTAGATTGTTTATCTTTGAAGGGAGAACCTGATTCCAGACTTTCTCTGCAGGAAAATCAGCTTGAGGGCCTGTAGCTAACTTACTAGCAAAAGAACTCACAGAGAAAACTCCAGCTCCATGTGTCCTCATCCAGTAAATCCAGGTTTTGATTAGACAACAGCTCCAATAGATTAGAAATCAATTCTATTTCCCAGTCCTGAAAATGTCTCCTGAAAGAAGGGCACCAAATCTGTAAATTGTCTCAAAACTCACAGCAGTTAGCCACCATGGCCTCTTGATTCTCTGCAATCTGATAAAGCTGAGGGAATAACTCTGCTAAAGGCAAGTTGCTGCACCAAATATCTTTCCACAAACTTACCCTTTGACCATTTCCAAATTACACCAAAAGGCCCCTCATTATCAGAGGGAAAATCTCCATGATTTTCTTCCAGATAGAGCATCCCAATGAGGTAACAGAAGTGGTTGTCACCCCTACCAGTGTTGTATTTGGCTGCAATCAAGCTTCTCCACCAGTTACCTCTCTCTTTGCCAAATCTCCAGATCCATTTCCCCAGGAGAACCTTACTAAAGTTTCTCATTTTCCTGACCCCAAGGCCTCCCTTTTGTTTAGGAGCACAAACTTGATCCCAGCTAACCAAGTGAATCTTCTTCTCTTCTTCCCATCCTCTCCACAAGAAATCTCTTTGCAGTTTTTCCACTTTTAGAGCCACTTTCCTAGGCATTGGGAATAGTGACAGGAAGTAGGACGGCAGACTCGATAAGGAACTTTTTAACAGAGTAATTCTGCCTCCAAAGGAAAGATATTTTGACTTCCGGGAAGCCAACTTCTTTTCTAACCTCTCCATTACCGAATCCCATATTGCTGAATAAGTACATCTAGCTCCCAAAGAGAGACCCAGATAGATGGTTGGTAGGAAACCAACTTGACAGGCCAAATTTTCAGCTAAATCATCTATATTCTCTACTTTTCCCACAGGAATTAATCTGTTTTTAGCCCAATTGACTTTCAGCCCTGTAACTATCTCAAACCAGCAAAGGACCCCAAAAAGCACTTCCAATTGATTTCTATCAGCATTAATGAAACAAATTGTAACATCAGTAAATTGTAGCAATTGGACTTTTTCTCCCCCCGGAGTGGTTTCAAAGCATTGCCATATACCTTCACTTCCTACCCTATTCACAAAGGCTGTTAATAACTCAATTACACAGATGAAGAGGAGAAGAGAGAGGGGGTCGCCTTGCCAGAGACCTCTAGAGCTCTTGAAGAAACCAGCCGATTGTCCATTTACTAGGACTGAGAATTTAGGAGAAGTACAGACCTTTATCCAGTTCCTCCATCTTTGCCCAAAATCCATTCTATATAAGACAAAGTTCAAGCATCTCCAGTTAATATGGTCATAGGCCTTTTCCAAGTCCAGTTTACAGATCAGCCCAGGTTTTCCTTCCGTCTGCCTTGAATCAATCAGTTCATTCTCCACCAAAACACTATTTAACATTTGTCTGTTCGGCACAAAAGCAAACTGATTTTTTGCAATCACTGAACTCAGGACCTTCTTCATTCTCTCTGTTAAGACCTTGGCAAGGATCTTGTAGAAGCTATTTAGCAGACTTATTGGTCTGAAATCTCTTATATTTGTTGCTCCCTCGACCTTAGGAATTAAAGAGATGAATGTAGCATTTAGACTTCTTTCAAGGGCAGAAATAGAGTGGAAATCCTGAAACACCTTCATCAGATCCACCTTGATCACCTCCCAGCACTTTTTATAGAAGATGTTTGTGAGTCCATTTGGCCCTGGGATTTGTCCATTTCCAAGTTTTTTATCACATGCCACACCTCTTCCTCAATGAAAGGGGCTTCTAGATCTCTTTGTTGGGCCTCTGAATTCCTCTTCAACTCCAAGTTAATAGGGAGGGGTCTCCTCTTCCACCTCTCCTTGAACAGATTGGAAAAGTATTGGGTTGCTATGCTTTTCAAATCAGTCCAAGTGTCACCCACCTGGCCATCAAGCTCCAATCTTTCTATTTGATTCACCCTTCTTCTAGCATTTGCCATCCTGTGAAAAAAGCCAGAGTTTTTGTCACCTACTTTCAACCAATTTACTTTTGCTCTTTGTCTCCATTCTAGTCCATCCCTATAGGCTAGCTTATCTAGAATCAGCTTAGCTTCCAGCCTCTTTTTCCTCTCTTCTTCTGAAATAGAACCAACCTCTTCGGCCAAGTCACTTTCTTTAATTAAATTCAGACAGTTCCTTTTTTCTAATTCTGGCTGTTCTTTAAAACCTTGCTTCCAAGATTTTATGAAATCTTTGAACAAACTAAGTTTCTTATCAAGGATATGAGAGCTAGAACCCAGAAAATCAGATTCTGACCACACTGAAGATAACAACGGTCCCAGGCTGTCTTCATCAAGCCAGGCATTCTCCATTTTGAATGGGCATTTTCTTGATTCCTGCATCCCACACAAGAGCTGAATAGGGGCACGATCTGAAACAGGTATTGGGAGAATGACCTGCTTCACTTGTTGGAAGGCTTCTTCCCAATGCCTAAGGGCCCTGGGTTGCCTTGGTTGCTACCATCAAAGTTCAGCTTTACAACCCCTTCTAGAGGGGGTGACCACCTTATTTGTGTCGTAATCTTCTTAGAGACTACAGAAACCACCATTACCCAACCCCTCCAAAAAATGGTCCTTGTTAAAATACTCTCCTTAACTTCCTCAAGACTCCTTTCTTTTCCTTAGAATATTCTGGCATTCCATTCTTCCCAAATAGTCCATACCGTAGCTGCTCTTATGCATTTCTACATCAGTTTTTCTCTCTTCGTTGGCCACCGAAAAGTTAACGGATCAAAGAGTATTTTTACTTCAGAAAGCAAGTTCCACCTACACCCAAGTAAAGAGAAGGCTCAAGTTCAAATATCTGCAGCAAGAAAACAAGATAGTAGCAAATGGTAACAGTCCTCATTTTGCACTTTACACATTGGGCACCAGTTTGGGAATATACACAAATAAGGTCTCTTCTTTTGCAGGTTATCCAAAGTATCAATCTTCCCATGATAAATCTCCCAACAAAAGGGAGCTATTGTGGTGGGGTAGGCCTAGACCAAATTTCTTTCACCGGGAAAACCCAATGAGAAGAAAAAAAGCAAAGGAACTTAAAAAAAGAAGCACAAATAAAGGATTCATTCGATACCATGATCCAAATTCTTTTATCTGGATTGAGGGGATCCAAGCAAGCAGAATCCAACAATAATAAAAGCTTAGAGACACAAGCAAATTCCTCATCATTTAGGCCTCTATGGAACCTGAGATCCCAGGCAAGAGACAAAGGGAGAGCTTGGGGATGAAGAAACCTCGAAACAAGCTCCTTCTTAAAGAGGGAGATAGAATAAAGAGAGGGAAAAAGATCTTTTAGAGGTTGATTACCCACCCAAACATCTTCCCAAAAAATAACAGAGTTACTTGAGCAAACATCATACCTTACAAACTTGAGGAATTTAGGGAGAATGCTAGAAATTGCTTTCCAAGGAGTAATGAGTCGAGCCCGTTGAGATATCCCAGCATCCCATCCAGTTTCAGAGAAGCCATGGACACTAGCCACCAGTTCATGCCAAGCCTCTCTCTTTCCACAGGCCACCTCCAGAGCCATTTGCCTAAAAGAGCTTCTTTCTGTTAACTAATTTCCCTAATCCTAATCCCCCTTCTTCCTTACAACAGAGATGGATTGGGATATCAGCTAATAGCATGGCTGATAGACTGGATAAACAAGGGATTCAAAGACAAACTATGTTCTGGGCTGGTTTGTAATTAGTGGGATATTTCTTTTGGGCTTCTTTTCTGCCCACAACTTCTTGTTGTATATGCTTCTTTAATCCAGTGAATAAGTTCTGGGTTGCTGATCAAAAAAAAAAACCTCAAAAAGCCATTTCCTTTTATCCTTCCCTACTCCAGTTGTCTTTAAGTCATATAGAATCTGAAGCAAGCTGATTAAAGAAGCCACCTCCCAGTCATTTAAGTTCCTCCTGAATTGAGGGTTCCAAATACAATGTCCATTTTGCCTTTCCAAACAATCAGCCACTGTTGCATTCTTGTTTATGGCAATTTCAAATAGATCAGGGAATAAGGTCATCAGAGGACCCTCCCCACACCAGTTGTCCTTCCAAATAAACACCCTCTGACCATTGCCCACTTCATATATTATGCCCTTCAAAAATTGAGGCTGTATTTTCTGAATTGCCTTCCGATTTGAACACCCGTAGGAATACTTCTTCTGTTTCCCACTCCCTGCTGCTGGATCCATATTTTGCTAATGGCCTCCATAGGTTCTTTTGCACTTTCCCTGCCAATGGTGCCTGTGAATGTTCTTCTTTCTTTCTCATGTTTCTCTAGCATGTTCATATCTATTGATAAAAATAAAAAAGGCTAGATAGCACCAATTCTGCAAATAAGACCAAAAAGGAGTAAAAGTTCAATTTTCTTTTCATACTTCTCTGGTTAGTTAATTGACCAATTTAAAGGGCATCAGCAACCCCACTACAAAAATTTGAGATGGAATCTGAATACTTGAAGAGTAGAAATCTGCTGAATTAAAAAATATGAAAGAAAAGTAGTTTCTTGAAGAGAGAAGGAGAAGAAGAGAAGTTGAAAAGAAAAGAGAGCAATAATCTGGACACCCCCTTCACTTATTATTTATACTAAAAATAATAGAGCAGTACAAAGACAACTATGCCCTTATGGGGTGGCAAAACATAAAATAGCATATATAAGACTCGAAAACATAATAAAATTTGGACTCATATAACTACTGTGGTCCCCACCTCCTATCTAACAACTAACATAAAACATCTACTCAGAAAAACATCATAAAACTGATTAATCTTCAACAGGAAGAACCACACTAAGTATTCAGATGTGCAACTTTATCCTTTCTTTCTTTTTAGTTTCTCATGTTAATCGTGTTTTTCTTTATAGTTCCATAATGCTTCAACCTGACAGTACATGGCTTCCCCAGACACAATAAAGATCATGGGAGAGCGAACACATCTCAAAACTAAAAATACTCCAACAATCTTCCAACTCCTAGCTTCCCATTTAAAAGGAGTTGGCACACCTATGGTTCTGTAACAACACACAGGAACGATGCCAAATGGGGCCTTATATGACTTACCTTTCCTGCCTAGGACTGAGAAGCACGGTTGAGGTGCTTCAATTTCGAGTACACCTTCAAACTCCAATGCTATACAGTCTAAAATTTCTAGTGGAACATCTATCAAAACTAAGTTTGATTTTGTTGTCAGGAAGATCACTGCTCACAACCTCATATATAGACAGCTGACTTACTAAGATCCATCTTTTTTTTGGAGGATAACAATGAAAATTTTATTAAAATATAAAAAAAAAAAGTAAATCTCAACAAATGGTTGTCAAGTTGACAAACCACATACAGATCAGATCAAACTGAAAAAGAATCAAAGCTATATGGATTCAGCTCCAAAGTGCCCCAGAAATTCTCAATCAAATCAGATTCAAATTCCTCACTAACTCCCTCCTCCTCCCTTCCCTCAAACCCCTCACGTTCCAGCTAAGTATCCTCATCTTCTCCCCCTCCCCCTCGCTTTACCCAACCCCCAAAAATCACTCAATATCGTCCAGACTCTCCTCTTCTTCCCCTTCCCCGTCCCACCCCTTATTTTTCTCTCGAATTTCTTCCCTTCTCTTCTTCTCTTCTCTTCTCTTTTTCTCAAACTTAGCTATTTCGCAAAGCCTTCCCCTTCCCATCTCTAGGAAAGTAATCAAAAGAAAAGCCCCTGGAAATCGCAAAGATGAACACTGATCTGTCATTTATTTATCCTCCTTTCCAGGCCTCCTACTAACTACCGTCTATCTGTCTTCTAGCAGGGGTACGATGGAAAAATCTCATGATCTTAAACTCCTAACTTAGCACAAAAAAAAAGGCTTTTTATAGATACCTTTCAAAAGAAAATAGTTTATACCAGTGAATTTTTCCCAATCTAGCAATTTACTGTTTTGAGTTTTCTCTGCTGCTTAGATGACCATTATTGTTTTACCAAATAAAAAAATTAAAAAAAAAAAAAAGATGACCATTATTGCATAACCAATCTTTCTCATTTCCCCTTCCATTGAGGCAGTCAATTTCATTATATAAATATAATTCATTCACTGTGATTTCCATCTGACCAAACACCTTATTCCTCCAGAATATCGAGACCTTCGTGAACGGATTTGGACAGTAATTGAAAAAAGATTGCTACCAGGCATTCAAATGCACCTTATCTTCGGATTTAAAGCAGTGTCTTTAAATCTCTTTCCCACACAAAATGATAATAAAGTATCCCCCAGACAACACACTAATTTGTCTTTAAATCTGCAAGCTCTTCATAGACACCATCATTCAGTTCCCACCCAACCTCTAGCCAAGGAAACATTATCAAGTTTTTTTTTTTTGGAGGGAGGTGCCAAGGAATATCAATATCTCAATTGCTTAAGTCATCTTAATCAAAATTCTTATGTTTGCATCCTTGTGTTTAAGTTTGCGTCTTGCGCATGCATATCAACTATTGTATGCCGTTATCTATTAAGGTCTAAGGAAAGCAATTCTAGAAGATCGACAAGGGAACATATCTGAGTACAGGTCACAAATTATTGCATAAGACACGAACAATTTTCAAACAACTGGAGAAATAAAAAAGAGACATTGCCTGTTTGTAGCTACCACCATTGCCCGGGATGAAAAGCACGGGAACACCATTGAGCTTCTTTAGATGCTCCGTGTAATCAATCTTTTTCCATCCTTCATGGTACAAGAACAAGCCGTATTTTGCAGAGGAGACATTCTCTGGTGTAGAAATGGGAATATATGTAGGATACATGTATGTCATGATACAACCATTTGGAACGGGTTTTAATAGCCCGTACAGAGCAGCAAGACCAAGACATACCGAAAGAATAACCACGATTGCAACTCTACAATTAGCTTTAAAACCCTGCATTGTCGAATCCAACTTGCACCGCAGAGCTCTCGCTTAGCAAAAACGAGTATTTCCTCTTTAGTTTACTTGTCTTCAAATCAATAAGCGTATAACAGCAAATCCAGTACGATTTGGGAAAACGTCGAGATCATTGGACAGTAGAATTCCAAATACTAGATTGAATGACAAACCCCGTAAACGCTGAACAGCCTAATTTACAGATTCAAAGAACCAAATGAACGAACACCTCCAGCCCCGATTATTGAATTGAACATGGAACTTGAAAAATGAAATCTTCCTACAAGCAGTCGATGCACAGCCTACGTACGATCACATCTGGAACATTTACGGCAAAAATACACTGAACCTCGATCAAAATCCTCCTTAACCCAAGCTCTTTCAGAGTCGAGCAGCAGTTCCAAATCGACCAAATGGCCTCGGCCTCAAAGAAACTCTATCCTTCCCACCTACTTGACAATCAACAAAAATCTCTGCAAACCGTTGGCGGGATCTGAAGTTGAGCCGACTGTGTTACAAACTAATTTGACGGAGAATTTCAATTTTAGATCAAGCAAAAACGCTCGTTAGGATCCAACCAGCTTTATTTACGATGAAATCAATGGATCTCAAGCTCGTTCAGATGATGAGGGATACAGAACCGGTAGCCTATTGTTTTCGACATATAAAAAGGAGACAGAACGCTGAATCCCGGCAGAAACGAGAAGACCAGAAGTAATTAAGCGGTATTTGTCTTGTTTATTTTTATTCTTTCGTTTTTCCCTCTTAATTGGACCGGATGTGCACTGTATGATCCTACCATCAAAACGGAGATTTGATATTTCGGTATTTCCTCATCGAATAGGAGAGTTCCACACCTCCCACGGGTGGCCCACTTCTACAATTGAAGCCAGATCAAGACCCTCCGATGCGAGGACGCAGCAAAAAACCTTATTGATGAAAGACTTCTGCTTATGGATGTTAATGGATCGGGTTAAACAGTAATCCGGCTTAGGGTTACGCTTAGTTCAGGTGTAGGTGCAGGGTCGAATTAGGGTTTTGGTTCTTTAACCCGACTCTGGTTTGGGTTTAGCAGCTTTGGCTGATTGATTGACCTGCCCGGGAGGTCATGATACCTCGATATGTAAATATGATATTCTTTGTAATTTGAAATGGTTTCTCACTGTATAGCTTTTGTGCTTGGTTTGAAGGAAAAGGAGGGAAATATAAAAAAATATAGGAAAATTTATACATATTTTTTTACACTTTCCTTTTTTCACTGTATTTTTCTTTAAGGTCCCGTTTCCTTTTTGGTAAGTTACTTATCTGGGTAGATGCACTTACTCAGGTAAATCTTTATTATTTTCCATGCAAACAAGACAATGACCATTTTAGCCATAAAAATCTATTATTACAAGGGGCATTTTTGTTCCATTCAAGTATTGGCAACTTTCATCCTGGGTGGAAAAGTTATTTATCCATGTAGGAGATGGCTCGGCTTGGAAATAGCACAAACATATATATATTATACAAGGTTTTGCATTCTACAAATCTGTATTTGTGCTTTCTCAAATTAAGCCTAGAGTTTAAAAGTTTGTTTTTTTTCATAATTAATTTTGTTTCTTATTTTTTTGCTAGTAGTAACACCTCAAAACCCAAAACTTAAATCCAGATCTTTTAGACTTTCAAAATGTATCATGGGAAATTTTATGATGTCGGAAACACTTGTTTGGATAACATGTTTATACACTCGAAAGTGTTGAGCTCGGAGACGGGGGAAGAGTTTGACGTCGATTCAACCTTTATTTTGTGTTTGGTTTGAAGGAAAAAAATTATAGAAGTGAAGGAAAAGTTAGGAAAGCCTTTGCAAACCTTATATAGATTTCTCTATATTTGCCTTTTGTTCGCTACCTTTTCCTTCAAATCAAACATGGCATCAGGGTAAATCAAGTGGGAACATTGGAAGGTGGGGACAAAGTTGTGCTATACTTAACCTAGCCTGTTCACATTCCTAATTTTGACAACTTGCTATTGGTAGAGCACAATAGTACAGTACCACTAGTGAGGATTAACCAATTGAAGGTATATATATATATATATAGAGAGAGAGAGAGAGAGAGAGAGGCCATGGATGACCCAACTAGTCTCTGGAGACAATACGGGTGAGCAGCATTCCTCGAACGCCTACTGGGTAATCTCAAATATTGTATATTTGGAAAATGGTACATTGAGGCCCACTACACTACACAGCCCAATAAGTGTTGTTTGAGTTCATGTTGGTGCTCCACATGCATATCTCAGTGTGTATTAGGAACATCTCTCGTACTTGTCATTGGGAGATGATCTCAATTTATGATTGGGATATGCCATGGGGTGCAGACGTGAATTCAGAATAGGGGTTCTACTACGAGCCTAACGAGTTGCAACCCATAAAACGACACTAAGAGCATGGCAAGTGTTATGTATATTTTGCATGGTTCTTTATTTATTTTTTTCTTAAAATTTTGAGAGATGATTGAGTTGGGGTTATCCATGGGTCAATTCTATCTGGTTGATTGAATTGAATTGATTATATCAGTCTTGGTTATGTGATTTTGTCCCAATTAATTATTGGATTGGTCCAGGTTTTTACATGGAGCCACCCAACTGTTTTGTTAATAACATTATATTTTCATTTTTTTTATTTTATTATATATTTGTGACTAACGAGGTGAATCCATAAATAATATATAAGATAATTTTAGTTAAAAAACTTTTGATTTTTCAACATATAAACAATTTACTAATTTACTACCATTTTTATTACGACCATATTATCATAAATCATAATTTTAAGTTATTATTTAAATAAATACAGATGCAAGTATAATTGGGTCAATTAGATTAGACCTATTATTCTCTCTCTCTCTCTCTCTCTCTCTATATATATATATATATATATATATATATATATCAAGATATTCCACGCCATCTTACTTCTCCTTGCTCCATTACCCCGACCTTTCATTCTCCCTACTCTCTCTTATTTCCCCCCATTCCCACCAATCCCAAATTTCCATCTCAACACCATTTCTCTTCATTCCACTTCCATCTCTAATTCCCATCTAATCTCTCCACTTTCCCATAAAAAGAGGGGCATGGTTTATTATCAAATAATATTTATATCTATAGATGTGATCTATAGCAAAGAGAGGAGAGTAAGGGAAATTCGATGTTTCCTATGAAATCTTCCATTACTGTTAAATAATCCATTAGTTATGAAAATTCTTAAAAAAATATGGAAAATATTTTACCAACAAATTATGAAACAATTATTTCAGAAACAATCCATTATTTAACAAATATTAAATAATTTAATAATCTACCAAAAATTAATAAATAATCCATTATTTAATAATGTTTGGTTATTAATAAATGTTCAAAATTTCAACATTTAGTGTAATTTAAATTATTCACTGTAATTTAATAAATTTTTACAATAGTAAATTATTGATAAACTATATTACTAATTAGCGCAATTTACTAATTTATATAAAATCAATAATTATAGTTAACAATTATCAAATAATTTAGGGAAGCTCTTTAACCAATAATTCATAATTATTTTGTAAACAAGTAATTAAAAAATAAGAAAGTAATCCATGAAAAAAATATCCAAAACTTTTTAAATAATGATCCATTATCGTTATTCAACTAAATAATTATTAAAAATCATAGGAAAATTAGATTCTAAATTTAATATATCAAAAATTGTTTCATAATTATTTAAATAACAATCCATTGTTATTACTTCAATAAATAATTATTAAATAATTTAGAAAAATTATTAAGTCTATCCACACTGATCTAGACTACTTGGTTGACTTTGATCATACCTGATTTTACTTTAATTAACAGTAAATGGTTTATTTTTAATTAAAATTAATGTAATTTACCATAATTACATTAATTTACTGTAATTACATTTACTTTGATTATTGGTAAATAATTTAGGCCTAAAAAGTAAGTAATTTATATTAATTTATTGTTACTGTAAATAATTAATTTACTATGCATTACTACTAACCAATAACCATCTCAATAAGTTTTTTTTGGAAGTTATCACAAAATGTTGTAATTTATTATTAGTTAATTAGTTATAGAAAATTATTAGAATTATATGGATGGTAATTTTTCCTATCAAATTGGGGCCTTATCCTGCCCCGCCCCGAACGGGCCGAATTTTCTCAAATCTTAAATGTAGACGGGGTAGAGAAGGGTAGGGGTTAACCAAACTGTGGGCTAATTTTTGAAACCAAACCGGGGTTACCGGTTTTCTGAAAACTGGTAATCAAAACTGAACCAAAGCCGATTGGTTAACCAGTTGACCGGTTTGATCAACCGTTGGTTTGATTCATTGGTTTTTTATTATTTACAATGTTTATTATAGAAAAATATATAAATATATAATAAAATACTATAAATACATATATACTTATATTTTAAATAATAAATAATTTATTATATATTAGAAATATATATTTATATAATGCATATTTATTAATTTATAATGTATAGGAAATATAATATAAATATATGTATACTAGCCAATTCGATTAACCACTGGTTTTATATTTTGATTAACTGAAGCTGAACCGACCAATTTGGTTAACTGAATTTTCGGTTCGATTTCAGTTAGTTTTTCAGTTTTATTTGCTCACCCCTATAAAAGGGGTGGGGATAGGGAATTTTTTTTTACCCCAAATTAGGGATGGGGTTTGCATATAATTCCCTGAACTCAATGGTACAATAGAAAATATATATAAATTTAATATTGATTTTTAAAATATCTATAAGTTTTCTTCGTATTCTTATAATCCTAGGATCCCATAATTTCATTTATAAAATACTCTCAAATTGACATAATCCGATTCCTAAAATATCCAAAAATTCTCATAATACTATATTGTAAAATATCCGTAAACTATATTGTTTTAGGCAATTGCCTTAGGGTGGGGAAAATTTGGGAATTCTCCATCCTTAACAAGGAATAGGTGTCTCGCCCTAAACCTACCTCACCACTAGGGTCGAGGTGGGGATGGAATAGAGTGTCTTGAGTCTTAACTTATGGGGACAAGGGACAAGGAGGGGTGCCCCATCCCATGCATCACATAGCCCCCGCTAATGAGAGTATAAGACATTACACATTGTTCCAAACCAACCATTGACAGCTCTAGCCATCGAGTTGTAATTATTTGAATACTATATATAACACAGTTAATATAAAAATAACGGTTAGATATTGTTCTATTTTTATCTTTAAAATTATTTTTCATATAGCTCACTTTCACCTTTTATTCGGATTGAATGGGTAGAATTATATGGGATCCGAATATTAAACGGGTACACCTTTTTGAAACTCCAAACTTGTCCAATTTATGTAAATAGCTCATTCAAAACTCATGTTATTAATTTTATTTTGGGGAAAAATATAACATATCCAACCCATTTAAATGAGCTCGGCTTCTATGAGGGTAGAGTTCAAGTGCGCACCGCTCGTGCAGCATCAGAACGTGCCACGCATCCTTGAAATGTGTGAGATGGATTAAACGCTTTAGCTCCTCATTTCTTTCATTCTACTTCCTGCTCCTCTCTCTCACCAGATTTATTTCACTCTCTTGCCACACACCCACACAGACCCAAACCCTTTTCGCTCTCACTCTCAAACCGGTGGCGACCAATAATTATCGCAAATGATTATTAACTGCATTTAGATTTTTTTTCTGTTACAATGGTTCCTAATTTTGCAGCGTTTGGATTTTCTGAATTAATGGAAGGGTTAAAGAAAAAAAACAAGGGCAAAGTAACACGTTACCAAATAGAAAAGGGTCTCTAGCTAAGAGAAATCCTGCGCAAAATCAATAACCATAATCAAATGTCCGATAAGAAACAACCAATTTACAACATTCGTAAAAAAGAAAAGTGATTATTCTTCTCATTTATCTTAGGCCATGTTAGAGAGTGCCTAAGTTAAAAATAAGTGCTTGAAAACATGTGCTTATTTCAATAAACACTTTTGTATTTGGCACCCAACTTTTTCAAGTGGCACTTATTTTATATTGGAGGTCTGGTAGTATTTTTCTCTAATAAGCACATAAATAATCATTCGTGACTATTTTGTCATTTATTCTCTCTCAAAATTTTAAAATATACCATTTGAAAGCATTTTTATTAAATTTCGTTTATAAAAACACTTTATAAAAATACTTTTATGAATGCACTTTTTTTTTTTATAAATAACATCAATTCCACTCAAATAATGAATAGATACAAGAAAATCTCCTTAGAGGCGCGAGGAGCAGCCTCTCCAAACAGCAAATACACAAACTACAACAGAGAAAACATGAATGTTGAAATTAAAACAATAGTTACAATTGTGCCCAGAACAATATTTCCCTATTTATCCCTTGTTTTGCCAAGACATCAGCAAAAACATTAGCTGATCTCCCAACCCATTGTATTGTTATAGCCATATTTCTTATCAACCATTTGAATTTCTTTAACTCATTTTTGTAGCCCCAAGTGACATCCTCCGATTTATTTAACCAGTCCACCACTACCTTAGAGTCTCCTTCAATCAGAAGCTGCTCCACACCCACTTCTTTTGCAAGAAGTATTCTGATGGGGGGTGATTTGGCCCGACCTCACAGTACGGGTACGTGTGGGCGTGACATTGCTCAAACAGTGGCTCAGCACGACAACGCAACGGACGTGACCACAACTCGGAGGGAAGGTCCCACCGAGTTCAGCTCGGCAACTGGGCGGATAAACCACTCGCCAGAAGCTGCCTCACTCGCACCTCATCTCCGGGGTTAAGGCACTTCGGGGCACCTCGAGTTCGGGGCGCCCTAACCTCTCTTGAGGCCCGAGCTCCTCCTAACAGACCACGGACCACTCCTAGACAGGAACACACCGATCCATCTCTAGACACCCCGAGGCATGGACACCTCGGGTCAGCCAGCTCGGCATAACTTGCTATGGGTAGCTCATAGCTCAAGAGACAGCCCGACTCAGGGTAATTCGCGGAAGAGTAGCTCGGCATACCGCAGGAAGGCTTCTTGCTCGACCGTCGTACCCAACAAATCTGTGGACAGCAGACATGTCCCTCGTCAGAAAGTGCCGCGCCTGTCACTTTCAGAAAGGTGTCTTGCACCTGACAGGCACGTACCCTGCAATGATGGCCCCGCGCGTTCCACCTCAGCCTTGCCCGTAACGGCTGTGGCAGACTGACAGTGACGATTATACCTGCCCTGTCAGAAGCAGAGGGCCTTAAGCAACGGAATTCAGTTATAAGGGGCTTATTCTCAAGGAACAAGGTATCTTCGAATCACCTGTGCAATCTTCACTCTTAGCCTTCATTTTCCCTTTGCTTCTTGCACGAAATACTGACTTAATCATCGGAGTGTTCCCGCCGGGCAAACCTCCGGGAGTTCTTCATCTTCCCTCTCGTTCCAGGTGCCTCTCAGGAGCCACGCGAGTGCCAGCTAGGAGTGACCGGATCGCGCTACATCATTTGGCGCCGTTTGTGGGAAACGCTTCAAAAGGCCTTTCTCCCTAAACTTTCACTGTTCTCTTCTTCCTTGAAAAAATCCAGCACTCATGGCTTCCTCTACCAACGTTGGACGAAGCGCGGAAATGGATAACTCCAGGGAACAACCCCAGCTTCCCACTGTCTGTATCGGACAGTTCACCGTCCCTCTCTCGGCAGACGGAATCCCCAGCTTGAATGTGCCTCTCACAGTGGCACCTGTCATCGCCCCACTCCCTGCTACAGTCGGAGCGACGTTCACCGAACCTTCGGTCGTGCCCCCAGCGGCCAGCCCGAACCAACTGGAGGACTTGATGTAGTGCATGCGGGCCATGCAGCCCCAAATGCAACAGTTCCAGCAACTTAAACTCTATCAACAACACGTACTGCACCAGGTCTCCCAGTATCAGTATCAACAGCAGTTCCCCCAGCTGCCTCAACCTCAACTTCAGTAGCCGCAGTTCTTGCCTCGACACCCAGCCTCGCAGCAAGCTAAGTCCCACCGCCAGGATGAGCGCCCCTCTGGCCAAGGAGAGGCCCCCCAAAACCTCCCAAAAAACCAGGTCTCCCCCCGCGGCAGATGAGAGAGACCGGCTACCCTGGTCTCGCCGCAGACGGACAAGTCGAGAGGACCCCAACTCGCCAGGTCTACATCACCTCGGCAGTCGAAGTTTGAAACCCCGCTCCTTGAGAACCGGTTCGAGATCCTAGCGACAGACTCCAAGCAGGATCCCTCTGTCTGCAGCCATCACCAGCAGATCGGGCTACTTCGTGCACAAACCATTCCGGGCAGCGCAGAGGTGAGCAGCACGAACGCCGAGCCCACCAAGAAGCAGAGACGCCACCACCGAGCTCGCCGATCTGTCACTAGCGATTTGCCCGAGCTCGGGGGCAAAGAAGAGGTAAGCTCGGCCGAAGTCAAAGCTCCCCTCCTCTCAGTTCCATCCCCCCTGTCTTCCAAACTCTTGGCAGTCCCAATGCCCAAAGACTTTAAGCTCCCCCATCTTGACAAGTATGACGGGTCATTTGACCCGAATGATCATGTAGATGCCTTTCAGTCACAGATGCACCTGGCAAGGGCCAGTGAGTCCTGCATGTGCGTGGCTTTCTCCACTACTTTCAGAGGAGCAGCCCGCACATGGTACCGGAACATGGCACTTGGGTCGATAAGAAGTTGAGTGCAGTTCGCGCAAACCTTCACGTCCCACTTTTTCACCAGCAAACGGTGCCCGCGAACTGAAGAAAGCCTCCTCAACATAGTGCAGAGGGAAGGGAGAGTCCATCCGGGGCTATATCAAGCGGTTCAACGATGCCTGTATGCAGATACCGCGCCTGGACCTCGCCGTACGCCTTGCAGCAGCCAAGAAAGGCGTGACACACAAAGTTCAAATGGCACATGGTCGTCAACCAACCAGCGACCATAACCGAGTTTCTAAAGCTCGCGGACAGGTTCATAGCCACTGAAGAGGAGATCAACCAAAGGGGCGAGAGTGCGCCCAAAAAAAGAAAGAGGGAAGGAGAGCTTTCCAGTCAAGGGGACAGCCGAAAGAAAAAGGATACAACTCGGGGGGCAAAGCCGGGTCAATTATTCCGAGCTCCTGTAGCGGACCGAGCTGATTACACCCCACTGAACGCGAAGTAGGCCGAAATCCTGATGGCGATCAATGACGCCTCGTACGTGAAGTGGCCACCTCGTCTGAGGGGAAATCCCAATGAAAGAAATAAGAGTTTGTATTGTAGTTTTCACAAAGATCACGATCATAGTACTGAGAGTTGTAAAAACCTCCGCGACGAGATAGAGGAGCTCATCCGTCACAGATATTTGAGAAACTTTGTACAAAATAATAATAACAACAGTAATAAAACAGGTCGACAGGGGGAGCACGGTAAGGATGCTCCCGTGTCCAGCAGCAGGCCGGCCGAACAACCACAGAGGCAGCCTCCGGAGGAGAGGCCAGTTCGGGGGACCATCCACATGATAGTGGGAGGTCCGATCGTTGCAGGTTGCACTTCAGCAGTAGCTCAGACGTCAGTTCGTGAAGCCACCCGGGAGGAGCAGAACCCCCCAAAGCGGACGAGGACAGAAGAGCCAATTTTCTTCACAGAAGATGATGCGCGAGGGGTCCACTATCCCCACGATGACGCACTCATAATAAAGCTAAGAATCAACGACTTCGAGGTCAGGCGTGTACTCGTCAACTCAGGTAGCTCAGTCGACATCCTCTTCAAAGCTGCGTTTGACCAGCTTCAGTTGCAGAGAGGCGACCTGAAGTCTGCAAACACTCCTTTGGTGGGTTTCAGCGGAGAAGAAGTCCGGCCCCTTGGGAAAATAACAGTACCTGTGGAAGTCGGCGCATGGCCTTGTGTGGTCAGATTCAAACACGACTTCCTGGTGGTAGCGACCCCCTCCCCCTACACTGCCATAATAGGTCGATCGATCACCCATGTCCTACGGGCGGTGGTCTCCACCTACCATCTGGCTATGAAGTTCCCTACAGACTTCGGTGTGGGGGTAGCGCGGGGCGACCAGCTCGAGTCCCGCAAATGCTAAGTCGCTGCCCTGAAGGGAAAGACCAAGGTAGTTGACGACCTCGAACTGTAGCGACCTACGGAGCTAGGGGAAGAACAAGCCACGCCCACAGAAGAAACCGTCGTAGTCCCGACCTCAGCGGCAGACCCAGCTCGGACGCTTCAGATCGGCGCTTCTGTCCAGGAGCCCCTACAATCCGAACTAGTAAGTTTCTTACTTCAAAATTTGGATATTTTTGCATGGTCTGCGGCAGAGATGCCCGGTGTAGACCCCGACCTTATAACTCACAAGCTGAATACTTTCTATGGGCAGCTCGTAGCTCAAGAGACAGCCCGACTCAGGGTAATTCATGGAAGAGTAGCTCGGCATACCGCAGGAAGGCTTCCTGCTCGACCGTCGTACCCGACAAATCTGTGGACAACAAACATGTCCCTCGTCAGAAAGCGCCACGCCTGTCACTTTCAGAAAGGTGTCTCGCACCTGATAGGCACGTACCCTGCCACGACGGCCCCGCGCGTGCCACCTCAGCCTTGCCAGTAACGGCTATGGCAGACTGACAGTGGCGGCTATACCTGCCCTGTCAGAAGCAGAGGGCCTGAAGCAACAGAATTCAGTTATAAGGGGCTTATTCTCAAGGAACAAGGTATCTTCGAATCACCTGCGCAATCTTCACTCTTAGCCTTTGTTTTCCCTTTGCTTCTTGCACGAAATACTGACTTAATCATCGGAGTATTCCCGCCGGGCAAACCTCCGGGAGTTCTTCTTCTTCCCTCTCGTTCCAGGTGCCCCTCAGGAGCCACACGAGTGCCAGCTAGGAGTGACTAGATCGCGCTACATCATTTTCCTTGTATTGCAACTAGCAGTTCTGCCTGGATAGAGTTCCCAACTCCTAAAGGGCCAGAGTAGATTAAGACAACATCTCCAGCCTCATTCCTCAGTACACCTCCCATCCGAGAGGGACCCGGGTTACCCTAGCTACTCCCATCAAAATTCAGCTTCAAAGAACCAGGAGGAGGGGGGACCCAGCTAGTCACTGCCCTTCCCTTGTAGAAGGAACAGTTTGCTACCAACTTCCAATCCTTCCAACAATCAGCAAAAGTAAAATGGTTAAATAATTATAGAGTCTTTAACCAATGTAAAGACCTGGACAAAATGCAGTCGTTTAAGGTTTGACTATTTCTTCATTTCTATTGGAAGATTCTGGCATTCCTTTCTTCCCATACTGTCCATAACAATGCTGCTCGTGAGCATCTCCACATTTTCCTTCATATTTTATGGGGCCAAGAGAATAAAGAAGGGTTAAAGATTGTGCTTACTTCTACTGGCATATCCCAACTAGACCCAAACAAAGATAGAAGCCAAGCCCAGAGCTCTACAGTGACACTACAAGATAAAAATAGATGGTTACAATCCTCACCATGAGATCTGCAAAGAATGCACAAGTTTGGTGAAGTACAAAGGACGGGTCTTCTCATTTGTAGGTTGTCCATCGTGTTTACTTTACCATGCCACACTTCCCAACACAAAACCATAACCTTGGGGGGGATCGGCCTACACCAGACTTCTTTGAAAGGGAAACTTTGATGAGAGGGAGATTGGCAAAGGAACTTGAAAAATGAACCACAAGAAAAATACCCTTTGGGGTGAATGGCCCAAATCCTTTTATCAGGTTTCGAGGGATTCAACCAAACCTTATAAAGGAAACATAGAAGAGTAGACAAACACTCAATTTCCTCATCCCTTGATCCTTTACGAAAACCAAAATCCCAAGACAAAGTTGGTAAGGATAAATTCGACGAAAGGAATTTTGAAATCACCTCATTTTTATACAAGGAAACAGAGTACAATGAAGGAAAAAGGTATTTCAAAGGGAGATCTCCAACCCAAATGTCCTCCCAAAACCGAATAGAATTACCTGAACAAGCATTATACCTGACACAGCTAAGGAACTGCGGAAGAACTTTGTGCATTGCTTTCCAAGGTGTGGCTAGGTTAGTCGTCCTTGATGCACCAACATCCCAACCACTCTCTGAACATCCATCAATACTCTTCACTATTTTGTGCCAGAATCTATCCCACTCCAAAGGCCATATCCAAAACCACTTCCCTAACAAAGATGAGTTCTTTTTAAGCACATTCCCGAGCCCTAATCCTCCCTCCTCTTTGCTTCTACCCACAACCCCCACTTAATTAAATGGTCTTTTTTACCTTCTCTCAGTTCCCACATAAAATCTCTCATAAAATTTTCCAACTTCTTCGCTTCCCTAGACGGTATCCTAAAGACAGAGAGATAATAGGTAGGTAGATTCATGAGGGTAGTTTTTATCAAAGTGATCCTCCCACCTAAAGAGATATAATTTTTATCCCAAACAACTAATCTCTTTTCTAACTTCTCCAAGACTGGGGTCCAAAACCTACTCTCCCTAGGGTTTGCTCCCAACGGAAGCCCTAAGTAAGACAAAGGCGAGGAGGAAATGGAGCACTCAAGACAGCCTGCAATTGCCTCAACCTCCTAAAAAACTAAATTTACTCCTGCTATGCAGTTTTTTCCTATATTGATTTACAAATTAGAGACTCCTTCAAAAACTGTAATCAATTCTTTCAAATTTTCCACATTCTCACCGAAACCTCCCTCATAAAAGATCATCAAGTCATCTGCAAACTGAAGGTGAGTGACTGAAATTCGGTTTGTGCCTATTCTTCAACCCCTTATCACATTTTTCCTATCAGCCCTAGTGATAATTTGACTAAACACATCAACTACCAAGGTAAAGAGGAAGGGTGAAAGTGGGTCCCCTTGTCTGATTCCCCTACTAGCAGGAAAAAAATCCCTCAGCACCCCGTTTACTAGGATGGAATAGTGACAAGAGTTAACACAACTAGTCATCCAACTACACCATCTTTCCCCAAACCCACACTTCCTCAAAACCTCTAGTAGGAACTGCCAGTCCACCAAATCATAGGCTTTCTCCAAATCAAGCTTACAGACAAAGCCTCTCTGCTTGGACCTCTTCATCTCTTCCAAACATTCATTGGCAATCAGAATCTGATCAATTATCTGATGCCCTTGGATGAAAGCCCCTTGAGCCTAACTAATAAGGGAGGGGAGGATTTCTTTAATCCTTAAAGACAATACCTTGGCCACGATTTTATAAATACTAGTCACCAAACTAATTGGCCTAAAATCTTTAGGATGAAGAGCATCAACTTTCTTTGAAAATAGGGCCAATAATGTGGAATTAATGCCTCAACTGGTTATATACTTCTTTGTGAACTCATTAAAAACCTCACAAAGATCATCTTTTATCACCTCCCAACAATCTTGGTAAAAAGCCATCGTAATGAGGTCTGAAGTTCTCCTCTAACAGGGTCATCCCCTTCCTTTCCCCTATCCATGACCACTTCATTTAACCCATCCATATATTCTTCATTTTGTTTGAGTAACTCAAACTCCATGCAAATCAGTCTCCAAGCTTCATCTAATTCTTTACTCATTTCTTCAAGATTGCCTTCCCCAACTCTCCCTTCTTCCACCTCTAAGCATACTTTTGTCGTACATTCTGTATGAGATGGTGGTACATCTATTTCAAGCATATCACACTGGTTAGTATCCACAAATAAATTGAAAATCATACCTGATTGGTTAAGGAGAGCATTCGAGAAGCTAGGACTGGACTGTTTGCCAAAGACGATCGAGTCTAGTGTCATTTCCTTACAAGGGAACGTTTGTAAAGTTAACAGCAACATCTAACTTACTCCCTTGAAGACTCGACTCCAGTACTCCCCTTTCTGGTTCATTCTTATCCAAGTTCAATGGAGAGGGTTGAGTTTTTCCATTTAAATCCCGAGAGCCCTGAGAGATTACGTTGACTTCCTCAGCTTGAGATAGAAGGAGCTGTCCAGCATTTGCAATGCCTCCTTAACTTCTTTCTTCCTTGGAATAGTTTGCAACATTCCCCTCTTCTTCTAAGAACATAACCTATGTATTCAAACTTCCTATTTCTATCAAGTTTTGTCTTGTGCACGGATCGAGACTACCTAGACTCGAGGCTCCATCTGACTCAAAGTCCTCATCACTACTGCTTCCTTCTCCAGGCCAAACACCAGATTCTAGCCTTTCTAACACAGACCGCTTGATGCTTCTTGGGTTCTACCTCTCAGGCAAACAGCTGATTCAGGTTCTTCGTTGGGATCCACTGCAGGGGGCAACTTGAGTGTTGACTCTGCCCTCCCTTTCGAGAATGAACAGAAAAACTCGATGATGAAGAAGATAGACGGTTGACATCGTCTATCAAAGGTTCCCTCCCACTGTTCGCATGCTACCTTAAGTGATCATGTGACATTGGATTCTTAGAAATGGGCTCAAAACTAGGCCCAACTGAATAAGATTTTCTCTCCCTTGGTCCAGGAGAAATAAGAGGGTCCATAGGCTCAGCATTCTTGTCTGTTATTGTCCAACCCCACCTGAATATTAGGCCCACCATTTCGACCCACTCCCAGTTCACCCAGTTTCTTTGTTGGCCCAAAAGCTGGCTTCTTAAAACTTGCCTCTTTTTTATTCCCCTCCCCAACCTTAAATCTTTTCATGGCATTGTTCCCAACCACCTGTGAAAAAAGACCTGCTGCATGTCAGAGGGGTTACTTATGTTTTAAGCCTCTGACTTTCCAAAAAACCCTTGTTTTTATGACTCCCATGTTAGTGTAAGACCCAGATTTTTTTGAGACTTCCAATCTGCTTCCTTCACCTGTTCTCCTCCCTCCATTCTTGCTTCCTTCCACAAGCTTGCTTCAATGGAGGAAACGAACCAGACTGACATGAAAACTCCCTCCACTCTAATCTCAACCTTTCTTGGTATATCTTCAGGCCTCACTCCATTGAGAAGAATAGCCACATAGTGGAGGTCCACCCAGTAAGCACCATCCAATCTCCCTTCACACATCACTGCAATGGCCTCTGCAACTTCTCGTCTCCGCAGATGGAATGGCAGCCCTATTATCCTTATCAAAACCCCATATTCAATCGAGAAGTTCTTGGCATTAGAGAGGGGATTCCATTTGAATGCTGTGGCAGTCCCTAGATCAGTCTGGAAATCGACAGCCGAGAGGTCTACTCTGTTCTCCCCAAATCCAAACCCATATTAGGTGCTCCATACCCAGATTCGCTTCGTATCACATGACAACTTCATGTGACAACTTAGTTAATCATATGAATTATGGACTTTATGCCCACCAGTTACAAGGGTCATGACTCAAGAGTGTTGCATGGCCAACTTGAGCCTGATTTGTATGGCGTAGGACCCCACAATGACATCACATAAATCCACATGAGTTTGGCCTAGCCTCTGTGAAAAGTCTTGGTCGAATTTACTACTAAACACAATAAACCCCTAAACACATCACTATCGGCTCAAAATGACACAACATTTACACTTAAATGATCATTGAATTTAGTCATCTTATGAAGACTTAAGGATAAATGGACTTAAGTAAGATAAAGTCCATCAGGTAATCAACCCTGTAATTATCTCTTACAGTTGACATCTCGGCCCATAATGATTAAACACTACCTGACAGATAAGGACATATCCCTTAACTGCAAGGTACAGTGTCACACCCTCTATTCGAATGGATATCGAGAATTAAAACATTTTGCAAACATTCTTCATATATATATGGCAATATCAAATCTCAAACACATATAAAATCCACTCCCGACAGTTTATGTTTCTATTAGAGAAAATATAAACCCTATCATTCACTTTCTCTGACAAAGTGGCTGATCCCATCACTATGGTCATCCACACAGATGAATTCTCATACTGCCCCATGTTTTGACTCTCAATGAATTTCATTGACTCTCAATGGTCATCCACACAGTCAAAACATACCCATGTTTTGACTCTCAATGAATTTCATTGATTGACATATCAAAGACAATCCAATCAGACACTTAGTGCAATAACATAATCAAACATAGGGGTTATGTGTAACTTTATAGTTTTGCCCATCAATTTCTAAGGTATAGGGCATAACTGAAAAATGGTTCGGGTTTAGTCTTTCAACAAATACACATTGCATGTGCTTTGAATCTAACCCTATCAACTAAGACAATCTGCTCCAACTTCTTTGGTAGCACATCAGTGTTAGATTTGATAGGATAAACTCTCAATGTTTATCAAACGGTTGAGAACATTATAAATTAATACGAGTATCATAAGTGTCCAATTTAAGGGGTAATTTCATAGAAACATATCAATATCAACATGAAACAATAAATGTATATGTACATCAATATGATCGGAACTAATGACATACACTGTCTAAGAAAAAATACTTTTATAAAAGTGTTTTTATAAGTGCTATTGTAAAAATGCTTTCACCAAAATACTTTTATAAAATTCAACTATGAATAGTTTTATAAGTGGTATTTTAAAATTCAACCAGAATTTTGGAAGAAAATAATTGAATAAGTGCTTATTATATAATCACTCAAAAAAGATTGGAAATTTGGGCTTAAAAAATACGCTCTTAGTACTTATCTCAGACTTTTTTCCCAAATACCTATAAGTGTTTAATGACTCAAATAATCACTTATTTTTAAGGACTCCCAAACATGGCCTTATTTCCAAAAACAACTGGAAGCCAAAATAGATGCCAGCTCGCTCAACATTAATTATGTCTAAAATCCACAAGCAATTTATATACTAGATTTCCCAATTTCTACCATCTCTTCACCGATTTAATGAAAGAGAGAGAGAGTAAAGCCATTAGAATTGAAGGAACAGTTGACCTGCTATTTCCCAAATACCTATAAGTGTTTAATGACTCAAATAATCACTTATTTTTAAGGACTCCCAAACATGGCCTTATTTCCAAAAACAACTGGAAGCCAAAATAGATGCCAGCTCGCTCAACATTAATTATGTCTAAAATCCACAAGCAATTTATATACTAGATTTCCCAATTTCTACCATCTCTTCACCGATTTAATGAAAGAGAGAGAGAGTAAAGCCATTAGAATTGAAGGAACAGTTGACCTGCTTGCTTCTTCTCCGTGGAGGTTTCACTTATCTAAAGGATTTTAAGCTCGACTTGGCCGAGAGACATCTAACTCTAGCATGAGTCTAGACATGATCCCTCCAAAGAGAACGGAATGCATTAGATTCTGGCGTATGTGAACCAACAGAACGATATGAAGGTGATACCATTGCTTTCCAAGAGGAAACCTTTCGTTGACATTCGAGCTAGGGCTAAGGTATTTATGAGCTGCATTGATCGCTTCTTCGAGGTATAGAGCATAGAGGAGTGGGGGTTTTGATAATCACCACTTCTTATTTCTGAGACGAGAAAGGGGTTATGTTAATCTCACCTTCGTTGATGCCGTTTATTCTTTTGCCGAAGGATGAAGTGAGTCTGGCTTGCCCCAAGACGATTGCGAAGGATGAATCTGCCAGTAAAGTGTGAAGTCCGCTTCAGGCATGATGGAGTGAACAATGTATCACACGTTTCAAGCACGCGTGTCGCGTCTCATGCTGCGCAAAGTGTGCGCGCAGAAACTCCACCCTAATTAAAGTCGACTCCATTTTTTTATAATAGAAAGGGCTAAACAAGACGAGGGATAGCACGACCCCACAAATCAGTAAAGCAAAGCCGGATTCCATTTCAAATATTCAATTGGCGCATCGAGCTCGCATATGCGAATTCACATCCGCCCCATTAGTGCCTCACAACACATTCCAACCATGTATTCGGAACATGGTTCCGTAACATCTTCCGTATTTGCCATTAGTAGTTTCTTCCAATAAACGATTGGGAGCCTATGCGTATTCCTCAAAAATCCAGATTGCCCATCTGCCCCGTCATTCCTGACCATTTTACGGGCTACGTTACTTTCCCGCCCTAGAATTTCAGTTTCTCTGAAAGTGCAATGCAGCAGTCCGGTCTGTGATTTTGGTGAAATGAGCGCTCAATTGATTACATTCGGACACCAATCCCTAGCTCCAACGAGGACTCCTATTCCTGCAAAACCCACATTGCGCCATGGGAGGATACAGTCTTGTTCTTGTATACAAGACCTTAAAGGCCAAACTGTTGTCGTGAGTATCTTATTTATTCGTTTTTTTTTGAATATCGTATTTCAACTCGAGGTCTGCACACGGCTGGAAAACTACACGTAATGCATGTCTACCATGCATGTGAAATTGTGGAAGTTGTCATGTACAAGAATGCATTTGAGAGTGATTATTGGTGAAATGATTGGTTATTCTTCAATTGTATGCAGGTTGTAGGTCTAGGTGTATCTGGAAGAGCTGCGGCAAGGCTTGCTCTTGTTAGAGGTGCTACTGTCATAGCTATTGATCAGAATAAGAAATTGGGACCATTGGAAGTATGTTATGACCCTAGCTTTCAATTTGGGTTACTGCATTTTATTTTGAATTATTTTTTAACCTATCATTATACAGTAAAAGTTTTATAAATTGCAGAGAGATCCTCTATTTGAAAAGTGCAATGACCTGAGAACAATTCTTGGACATTGTGATAAAGAGCTTCTGGAAAAAGCAGACAGGGTGGTTGTCTCCCCTGGGGTTCCTCTTGAGAATTATGGTCTTTCCTTTCTATTGCAATCAGTAAGCCAAGAGATATAATGCACTTCTTTCTAAACATACAATATCTTTTTTTGTCCCTTCCATAATTACACTATAATGCTTTAGTAGTTTGTACATAGAAAAGGAAACGTTTGGTTGCCATGGCACCATGCACATTGGTCATACTTATTTTTATATGGTAATCTTGTCAAATATTTCATGCCATTGTTTAAATGCTATTCTTTTTACACTTGTCATGGCACCACGCACATATTTTATATTTTTTACCATCCTTGCCTACTAACCTTTATGTATGTGTATTTGTACATTATACACATTAATAAAGATGGTGCCTCCAAGTTGCATAAATTATGAAAAATTCACAATGAATAATTGGTCCATCTAGGCATTTGCCTTTAGAAATGTCTAAAAAGTTGCTTTGTTAGTTTCTCAATTATAAATATTTAGCTTTGGACTTGAGAGGTCTTGCAGTGGTTGCGTTATCTTGTTAGTGTTGGAGTGCAGGGAAGGCCAGTGGTTTCTGAATTGGACTTTGCAGCAGAGGTTCTTCCAAAAAGCGCAAAGATTTTAGCTGTCACAGGAACCAATGGAAAATCTACAGTTACTACTTTTGCTGGACAGGTTTTTATATTGTTCTTTTATTCTTCAAGGTGTTAAAATTTCTTGCTTTTTATTTGAATTGTCATCTTGTCACTGAGATTCACAAATATTAAAGGCTTATCTGCAATTGGATTGTGAGAAGCTACTCTATCATACGCGACCAACAAGAGAGAATGCTATCTGTTGAGGGAAATAAAAAAATAACTAGAAGGGAGCACTACCATTTGCTTAAGCGGTCATAACAGTTTCTGCAATGGATAATCTAATAAGCATAAAAATAGAACGATCTTCTGACTTGCTGGACCAACATGATTAATTTTCATATGAAAAATTGTTTCCAAAACTTAAAGCAAATTATCTTAAGAATAATAGGATTTTGAACTGCAAGGTTCTCATTATGTCTTAGTGGATTTGACATTTAAGCTTTTGTTAACATAGCTTCAGTTTTCCATCGTTGGCATTGCTTTTCCTGCTATCACGTGGAGTAGCAGCATGCTTTTATTAATTACATATGGTCTTATCTGGATACTGTTTGATGCAGATGCTTTCTAATTTGGGTTCTAAGGTTTTCATTGGAGGAAACCTTGGGAATCCACTCTCTGATGCTGCCATTAAAGGCCTAAGTTCATCTTTTTTGGAGCCATTTGAGGCAAGCTTTCTTTTTATTTGATTTTCCATTTTTTTCTTTCCATCTATGCCATTATAGTTTACTTTTTGCCTTGTCCATCTGCTTCTAATTCCAATTAAACAGTACTATCTCTTTCAACTCCTTTTTCTCCTTTCATTGATTTCTTAGCATTATGATCCTAAAAAATTGCTTATTTTCCATGATGTGTCTAGGTTTGTACTTGGTATTGATTATAATATATTCTGCAGTATATATTATTAATCTCAATATCCACCATTACATGCTTCAGGTTGCAGTGGTGGAAGTTAGCAGCTATCAAATGGAAATTCCTCATAAGCATTTCTGTCCTTCAGTAAGTAGGTTAGGATGTTTGACTGTGATGGTTAGAGAATTACTCTTCTATCCATCTTCATAACATTAAGGGCACCATTCAGGTTGCCGTGCTTTTAAACCTCACACCAGATCATCTAGAGAGGCACAAGACAATGAGGAATTATGCAATGACCAAGTGCCGTTTGTTTTCTCACATGAATGGCAGCAAGCTTGCCGTCCTTCCAATTGGTATGTGTTTTTCTTAAGTATTCCATGATATCAATTTGGTTTGAGTTCATGCTCATGTAAAAGAGAAAATTATATACTCAGCATTGAGGGTGGATGTGGCTGAGCTGTGATATACAGGATGTATACCCAGTTTGAGATGTTCTGATGTGAGAAAGGCAGGTGAACTCACAGGTACAACATAAGGGCTGATCCCATAAGAGAAATAATCTACGAAGCCAGAAGGTGACAAAGGGGTTGAGGTGTGAGCTGTAGTGCCTGTTACTTGAAGATATCTTCTCTCTGCCAGTTGATAGAAGAAAAAGGAAACTTTCATATTTCCTGAGGACTCGACAATGGGAGTTCATGGTGGCATAGAATCCAAGGCCCCGGCACATAGCTACACATTGGCCTTGGTTTAGTGCTTGGTCAGTGTAAGGGCAGTTGATGGAAGGGTGGGGTGTATGATGAACCCTTGCATACAAATTATACAGTTAAATAACCTCTCCATGGGATGCCAGTTGGAATGGCAATTGCCATCTATACCTTGTGATGGAGGCAAAGGTTAGTGTGGTCCATGAAAAGTGCTTTGCTCATGGTTCCCTTCAAAGCCCCAAGCAGGCAAATGGTCTTTGCTCCTTTTTGGCTACAAAACTAAAGTGTTGCTGAATGCATAAATTGAGCTTCACCTCTTATGACATGACATAACTAGGCAACTGAGGTTTTAGTTGCTGTGTTTAGGAGGATGGAAATATTTGGGATTCAGCTAGATGCTTAAGTGGTGTAATTATGTAATGCCTGAACTTTGTCATCACCAGTTATATTTGCTAAAGTCTTTTGAACAATTGCATTTGCATGTAGGATTCTTGAATGCATAAAAATTCAACTAATATTTAACATGCATTCTTTACTCTTAAGCTTTTAGCTAATGGGTTAAGGAAAACCCATAAATAACAGTGTTTGTGTATTTTCAGAGAACACTCAAGCAAAAGCAATGTCAGATTTTCTTATCTTGTCACTACTCCTGCCAGATTTGGAACTACTTCTTCAGTCTGTTTGGTAAGTCTTGGAATGCCCCTCGAAATGCTATAGAGTTGTTTCCTCAAGACCTGCTTGGTTGTAGCACCAAGAGAATGAAGCTGCTGTGGCCTTGCATTAGAAAAGCAATCTTGTGGAGCATATTCGGGGAGAGAAATGCAAGGGTATTTGATGACAAAGAGATGGGGGTTGGTGTTTACCTAATCAAGGTGAGGGTGGCTGATTGGGTTTTAGCATGTGAAGAATTTAAAAATGTAACAATGGATGATCTTTTAAGAGGATGGCAAACTATTGCTGATATGCCAATGGGAAGTCAAGGATAATCATTGATTGACAGCCACATTAAGTTTAACTTTGATGGTTGCTGTCTAGGCAACCTAGGTGATTCTTGGATTTTTGGTGTGGTAAGGGATTAGGTTCCATCAAATTAAGCTTCTGTGGTGCTGCTGGGTTGGTGTTTCTTTGAAGGCTGAACTGTTGGTGGTGATTCAAGGGCTTAAACTGCTGGTCTTGCAGAACTGGTTGGGGGTCACCCTTGAAGGTGATTTATAGTTGCCATTTCATGGATCAATTCTGATGCAGAACCAGCTTGGAAGTTTAGAGTCCTGGTTAGGGAGGCCAAAAGTTTAGGAAGAAACCTGAATTGTTCATTCAAGTGGGTCCCAAGATCAGCTAACTCCCTAGCTGATAGTTTATGGCTAGGGTGACCTGTCAGGGGTGTCTATGGAATGCCAAGGCCAGGGGTCCACCTGTATTACTGACCTGTTCATGGGCCGGGACCGGTCTTGGCTTTTGCCAAAATTTGAATGGGCCCAGCCCAAAGCCTGGGCCAGATGCAGTGTAAAGTTAGGCCTGAAGCCCAGCCCGTGAACAGGTCTTGTATTGTATATTGTCTGTGTGATCAACTTACTGCTGCTTTGTACTCCCACAGTTGTCTTCTTTGGCCATATCTGTGTTTCTTTTCATTTTATTAATACAATGTTGTTAATTATAAAAAAGAAAGAATCCCAAACCCACCAATCAAATCATGAACATTGATAAAAGAGAGCCAAAACTGAACCAAAGAAAGAACTTTATCATCTTCAGCTTCTAGGTACACTGCACCATCCTCCAATCTGACTAAACTTCTTGAACAAGAAGAATGCCAAATGAATTTCTTCTCATAACTCTGCGCTTGGTTTCTTGACAATGAAAAACATCTCTCCTCCATTCTTCACTCTATGTGATTTCAACCTTTTGTTCCATGCCCCTTTGTTAATTTCTCTGTCTCCCCATTTCATCAATTCTTCCAACTCCATACTCTCTTCCCTCGTCTCCTCACTTCTAATAACTCCATTCTCCACATCCTAATCCCTCCATCGCCCTCTCTCCCAATACATTCATACCACTAGCTTCCTCCAACCCAGCAAATGCAACCCTTGTTCATGCAAAAAGAACCTTCAACCCCATTATGATCCTTGATTTCTCTTTGGGATTTTTCTAATCCTCTATGCCCCTCTCTCTTCCAACTCCAAGGAAACCTTTTCTTGCAAATTTGTCCCCCCCCCCAAAAAAAAGCCTAAACTTTTAGCAACCTGTACTTCTCCATAGAAACTAGGATCCTTTGATTCTTTTCTTTAAACTTTTCCAAAATAATTCCTTGTCTAGTTGTCTTACAATACTTGCCATTAATTTCATTCCTAACTAGAAGACTAGAAATTTAGGTTGTAACTAGGATAGAGACAACTTAGTTAAGTAGGAACTAAGTAGGTTGTAACTACTAAGTCGGTTCGGTTCGGGTCGGTTTCGGTTTTCGAACCATCGGTTTATGATTTTTTACAACCCGAAACCGACCGGTGCTGAAGAAAACCCGACCGATTCAGGTTGGGCCGGTCCGGGTTGGTCGGTTTGGGTTGGTCGGTTTGGTCGGGTTGGGTCTTCTTATGAACAGCCCTAGTCAGTCCTAGGGGGAGGTAACACCTTGTGCCTCTTCCTAGGCTGAATGTACTACTGTTTTTTGAATTAATAAAACTACTCTCATTTATCAAAAAAAAATCATGACTTATTACCTACTTCTGTCTTGATATTTTGATTTATATAAATACACCCATCCCTACCTTGTATTCAACCTAGTCCCTTGCCCCTGGAATCTCTTTGCTTTTCTAGGTGAATAAATCATGTGATTAATAGTCATAATTAGTGATATAAAAGGCGCGCCTAGGCGCATTTTAGGGTAGGCGCCTCACCCAGGTCCTAGGTGCAGCCCTTTCAAAAGGCGCACACTTGGTGTTCTTGTGCCTCAGCCCAGGTGTGCACCATTTGAAAATTTGACGCTTTTTTGCGTTTTTTGAGTCTAATCGAAGTTTTGAGAACCTCCTATTTGGTAATGTTGTTCATTCATTCATCCTAATAAAATATCTTCTTAAAAAGCAATTAAAATTATAAAATCATTATTTTTTGTGTGAGAACTAAGAATTTATTAATTTAAGACCCTAACACGGACTTTGGCTTCAGAAGGGGGCTAAGGGAAAATGAATGTGAATCCCTATTGCTTTTGCTTTCAACCCTCGAGAAGGTCTATTTAGACCAAACTACAGCTGATAGTAGAGTATGGTCCCCAACTCCTGATGGTTTATTTTCTTGCGCCTCTTTCTTCGGTTTGCTCACTCATTCTAATCCTTTTTTGGGGGTGAACTTTCCAGTGAGAGAAATCTGGTGTAAACCGATCCCTCCTAAAGTGCAAGCCTTCTGTTGGGAAGTGTTCCTAGGGAAGGTTAACACTTGTGATGTGCTATAGAAAAGAAGGCCAAATAAATGCCTCTTTCTTCATGTGTGTGTCCTTTGTATGGATTGTAGTGAAACCCTATCCCACTTACTCTTATCCTGCTCTTTTGTTTCTTGTATTTGGGAAATTGTTTGTTCTCTCTTTGGAGGCAGATGGGCTCCCCCACAGGATGTGGTAAGTCTATTCAGCCCCTCCTTCCTGAGGCAACAGAAGAAAAGAGGAAAGTGCTTATGGAAGGCAGCAAGAGCTTCTGTGGTTTGGACTATATGGGAGGAAAGAAACCAAAGAATCTTCTATGGAAAAAGTAAATCAAAGGAGGAAGTCATTGAAACCATAAAAATCAGAACTGCACATTGGGTGATGACCATGGATCTATTCAAAAACTTCTCCACGAATGAAATTCTAGAAGCTGGACTGAAGTAGCACAAACAGATGTTCCTAAAGAAGTTGTGAGAGCGGAGTGGAAGCCACCTGCACTGAACAAATTAAAACTAAACTTTGATGGGAGCTCCTTTGGCAACCCGGGACGGGTAGGTATAGAGGTGTTATTAGAAATCATCTAGGTGAAGTTGTGGCACTCTTCTCAGGTCCAATAGGTTTTGGTGACTCAATACAGGCTGAATCATTGGCTCTACTTCAAGGCTTAAAGATAGCTGAGCAGATTGGTACAACAAACTTAGAAATAGAAGGAGACTCACTGCTGGTCATTTCTTGGGCTAAAAACATTACATCAGCACCTTGGATGCTCAAATTTATATACCAAGAAATTGACATAATTGCCAGGAAGTTCGACACTCAGTTTGGCTGGATCAAAAGGACTGCAAATGGGTAGGCGGACACTCTAGCAAAACAAGGGGCAAATAGATCTACCTTGTACTGGGCAGAACTGTAAATGCTTTGTAGTGTTTGCAGATTGGGTTAATGCTTTCTGCAACCTATATCTATTGTATTTCAATATTTCTCTGTTATTAATAAAATCTTTTTGCTGATAAAAAAAGACCCTAACATGGACTTGTTTGGGCTTGCCTTGAGGGGCATGTCACAAAGGCGGCTCGTAGAATCAGGAATGTAATATGTTTTACATCACATTAGCTACTTGAAGTAATGCAATTGAGAAAAAAAAGAGATTGTGGGTTTTACATGCTTGAAAATGTTTTATATGATTGATTTTATTTTTAAATTCTCATTCGAATATGCTTTACATGTTATGTTTATGTATTTTAATTTTAGATAATAGGTTTTTTAAAACATTTATTTTAAAATTTAAGTTTATGTTTTTATTAATATTATGTTTAATAATTTTTTGATTTTTTTTTTGATTTTTGATTTTTCTGACACTTTGTTAATATTTTAGCATTTGTTTTTTATTTTCAAACCATGCTTTACTCAAAGCAATAAAACTATCAAGAGACCTTTAGAAATGAAATCTCTCCCTTGGTCCCATGACTTTACTCAGCAACTCTATTTAGTTCCTGCCATTTAGAATTAAATCATCCCTGCCCTTCAATCCTCCATTATGAGGGGAATGCCTTTCTTTCAATTCTAAAATATCAGAAATGCTCCTTACTCCCTCTACCTCATTGCCCCCAAACTCTTGACCCTCCCTATTATGTAACTTTGATCTTTCTTACTTTGGCTCTTTAAATTCCCCTTCCAATGTTCATTCTTACAGCCTATGCTATCTTGGACACACTCATATCTTCCCTTTATACAGTCTTCCTAGATGATGACTCTTGTTAGTTGTTACTGCCAAATGACAGTGGCACTTGCATAACAGTAACTTTATGAAACTATGCAGGAAACCAACATTTGAATGAAGCACTAAAGGATCACGTGAGCAAATGTAATGTGGTTTGGATTGGAGATTTCCCAGGTGTCAAAGTAAGAAAGACATGTACTTCCTTTTATGTGGTTTATTTCACTTAGATTTGTTTATTTGGGAACCATAGTTGATATTGTCAACTTATTATAGGTTGACATGGTGAAGAAGGTTGCCAACTTTAGGCTTCCCACCATTGGAGTTGCTTCTCAGATACAACTGGGAGCACTGAAGGCAATAGGAAACCACAACTATTACAATGCTGCAGTGGCTGCATTTTGTGTTCTTGCGTTGGATGTTGGAATTGATGGTGAAGCCATTAGTGCTATAATGGGGACACTGCATGCTCCACCTCATCGGATGCAAATTGGTTAGTGGGATTGTTAGCACGTCATCTTGGTTATGCTAATGAACTTTCTTTCTTGTTCACCTTTGGAACTCTTATTTTGATAATCTTGAAGCCTATGGATATGTAATTATTTCTCATAAAAAAAGTATTTTTTTTTCATGCTTTACACTAGTTTGCTAGAGCTCTAGTGTATATTAAACGATTCCGGATCTCCTTCCTACTAGTACTCTACCCATACGTACCCACAGAACACTACCTCCGTGCATTAGGAACATCTCCCCATGCATAATAACATGTAAGAGATCTGGACTCATATTAAACTGCATCTGGTATTTGTTAAAACTTAGTGTAATTACAAATAAGTTAGAGAGGGTATCTAGTCTTAGCTAACCTCCTTTAGAAATCTCAATTACAATTCCCCCTTGAGGTACTAGACCCCAAAACATCTGCTCTCTGCCTGCCCCCTACTTTGCTAGTCCATCTACTAGGCTGCTTGCAAATCAATAAATCCATTTGACATTTGTTCTCAATTGTTTCATCATCCTTTAAACCTCCCTTTGCATATGTAGACCAAAAAATTTTCTTTGGCTTATTTGCCTTATTTATCCCTCTAGGAATCCACTTATGCATTGTTTGCATTAAACCAACAATGTCTTTGGCTCTAACAAAAAGTGAGACAACCTCTAATGGCCACCCCTCCTCCCCCAACCAAATGATGGTGTTTTTCGAGTTGTCTTCTAAGTTAGAGATGATAGACCCAACTGTTTAGCAATTTGAAGCTCAGTTAAGGCATCCACAGCTTCTGCTTTTGTGGAGCCAACCACCTAAATTGTCCCACTAAAAGCCTAAATGATAATATCATTCCTCCTTGGGGGATGCACTGCCGATACCTGCCTCGCTAGGGTTGCCAAGAGAGCTTCCATGTGTTTGATCTTGTAGCCTCAAGTTTGCAATAGAGATGGCCATTTTATGGACAACCACTTGAGTTCAACATTTAGTGTTGTAATATTAGGTGCATGGTAAAAGTCTTCTTACCATGAGTTTAAGAGGATATCTTAAGGATATTGGGATAGTGTCACAGTGGACGAAACCCAACACACCGGAAATAAATGGTGTTTCAAAGAGGAGGAATCATCTTCTAATTGATAGCATTTGCTCAATTATGAGTCATGTGGAGTTACCTATTACTCTTTTGGGGATATGCTCTTTAGGCTGCTATATACATAATCCTTATAAGTTTTGGGTTGGGCAAAAGCCATCATTGCAACACTTACATGCATGAGGCTCATCTGCACATGTTAGGAAGTTGCAAGTGACTAAATCAGAACCTAGGACCCTAATGGGTTGCACTTTCTATGACACTAAGAGCAAAATGTGTTTGTAAGTTACGGGACAATATTCTTGGAGGATAAGATCCTCCTAAGAAGGAAGTGTAATGATTTTCCCCCTTTTTTTATGAACCATGGAGCAAGACCAGTAACCCTGATGATCACCATATGAGGTTGAGTCTTATAATGCTATCGCTTAGACCATTTGCTAAGGTGAGACCTTAGTACACTACACTAGTAGCTGTAGAGGAAGTACTCCAAGATGTTGAAATTGCAGTTGAAGAGGTTGCACCTCAAGAAGCTACACCTACAGTTAAGTCTTTTTACCTCCCCTGTTGTATCTAAATCTTCTTAAATTTTCACATTATTAATAAAGTTTTACTGTCATTGATAAAAAAAAAGGCTACACCTACAGTTGTAGAGCATGAATTTCAAGATGCCACACATGTGGTTATAGAAGATGCACCTTAGTAAGCTGTACCTTCTACACCTGGGAACTAGTTTTTTAATACCCTGTTTTTTTATATTTCTAAAAAACCGGTAAAACTGGTCAAAACCCAGTGGTATTGTTGAAATCTGGCCAGGCTTCAATGAGCCATCTAGGTTTCATGACCCACCCAGATCACTAAATCACTACAAACTTTAAAATGCTAATAAGAAGACTTGCACTTATGACCTCTTGGTAATGTATGCTAACATACTACAATTAATCTATGTTAAGTTAACATACTGTCCTTTTACAAGTGAAAGGAATTGGTCCACATAACACTGGGTCCCCCCGTGGCTCCATCCCTGCCAGAACTTGCCACATAACATTCAGTCATGTCATGCAATGTTAATGCCAAATTGGATCTCCTGAAGAATCGACCATTTTTTGAATGCATGTTCTGTTTCTCTCCAGAGAAAATAAATTTTGGGTATTGTGATGTTCTACTTAAGGAATTGGTCCACTGTGTGGTGACGTGCTTATATATAATTCTTTTCTGATTTCATGTTTTGACTGCAGTATATAGCGATACCCGTGGGATAACATGGGTGGATGACAGCAAGGCGACAAATGTTGAAGCAACATATACAGCACTTACAGGTCTCAATGAACAAAAGTCTGTTGTTCTACTTGGTGGTCTTGCAAAGGTTAAGCTTCTTTTCTGTATTGCATTATTTTTCTGGCATTCATGTTTTTGCAAGGTAGCTGGTATTTTCATTATATATAGCAGGAAGGGGAATCCTCTTCCCCCTCCCTTTTCAGCATTATAAATTCTGTTAGACATAAAAGATTTTTTATTCAGAACAAGGAGACAGTCAGCCATCTAATGATACACTTTAAAATGGTAGGAGATCGGAGATGTATACTCTCACTTCTGCAGGATGTTTAATCTTAACTGGTGCTTCCCAGACAGTTTGGAGAACCATCTGAAATCTTGGAAAAGTATTAACAAGAGAGGGAGGATGCTTTGGAGTACTATTCCTGTGGCCATAGTATTCCAACTGAGTGTCGTTCAAAGTACTGATACATCTCTGCTGATGCACAAAGGTGTATCGATACTTTGAACCTTGCATCAATCCTTGACAAGGAAATTATGTCATGGTTGAAGTTGGAAATGTTGACTAACTTTTTTTTTTTTTTTCGGAAAACAAAAATTTGGATTCTATATTATTTTCTAAGAGTAACAAATGCATATTAAATTTCAAATTATGTTGGACAGCATTAATTTCTACGCAGTTTTGAACTATTATAGCTGTTGTTATTTCTTCAACGAGTAACTGAATGGTTGTTTATATTTAACATAATCTAAGGGATGCTTTTTTGGGCTGACAGCTTAGATAAACAAGGGGCTAGTAGGGAGGAGCTTTCTTGGCCTGCTTTGCAATTTGTTTTTCAGCAATTGTTACATTGGATGTTGGACTGTTGTAACGTTTTTAAATTCAATTGAAGGTTACTGTTTTCCAATAAAAAATATATCCAGAAAAAGTAAAAACAAAACAGAATAAATATATGATTAGTGCAAAACATAACTGATGATTGTGCAGGTACCTCCCTAGATTGTTTCAGTTATTGAATTGCTTATTGTATGTTGGATGGCCATTTTTGGAATGGTTCATTGACCTTAGTTGTGCTGAGTTGGGGAAGAGTTAGTCTTTCATTTTGGTAGATTATGTTCACCTGTAAAATATCTTATCTTCATGTATTTTAGGAACACTTAATCCTTTTTCTTTCAAATTTTATTTTATTTTATTTTTTATTTTCATATGCTATTTTGTTCTTTAGGCTGTGTTTGGTTGCAATGCAAATAAATTTGTACTGATGCAAAACCATGGCAGTGCAAATGATTTGAGTGTAAATACTGACCTATTTTTGTTTAAAGTTTTAGCTTATTTTGTTTGATTGCAGTACAAATGAAGTAAATTAAGACATGAAGAAGAATAAAAATAAAATCCAAAACAAAAGTTAACAGGAAACTTGTCTAGTAGAGACTGTGATCAGTCCTACTCAAGATGAGAATTCAACAAGAAAAATAGAGAATAGAAGAAGAAGAAGAAGAAGAAGAAGAGAGAGAGAGAGAGAGAGAGAGAGAGAGAGAGAATTCAGAAAAGAGTGTGGGTTATCACTTACATTGCCGCCCCATTCAGCTATTTATATTAAAGATTTAAAAAATAGCTAACTTACAATATTTCCCTTAGTAACATAACTTATCAGCAACTAAAGAAAGAAACTGAAATCACTAACTTGTTGACACTACTAACATGCTAATAGCAACATAAATAAAGACATTATTGCCCTACAACTCTACACTTCCCCCCAAGTTGGGAGTAGGTATCAATCATTCCCAACTTGCGTAAGTCTGTCTTCAACTTGGTCTTTGGAATTGCCTTAGTGAAGAGATTAACAAGCTGCATGTCAGAGGCAATATATGGAAGACACACTTCTTGAGAGGCAACTCTCTCTGATAAAGTGTCGATCCACTTCGATATGCTTAGTTCTTTCATGTTGAACCGGGTTATGGGCAACATTAATAGCGGCCTGATTATCACAATACGACATCAGGGGCTTCTCATAAGGAATGCCCAGTTCTTCAAATAGAGATCTCAACCATAGGACTTCGGCCACACCATTAGTCATAGATCTGTATTCAACTTCAACACTTGAACGAGCAACAACATTCTGTTTTTTACTTCTCCAAGAGACAAGTTTTCCTCCTACAAAGGCACAATACACGGAGGTGGATCTCCTGTCATCAACACACCCACCTCAATCAACATCTGTGTAGACCTCTATTTTCATGTGACCATTATCTTTGAAGAGTATGTCTCTGCCTGGACATCTCTTCAGATAAGCAAAAATCCTATCTACTGCAATAAGATGAGTGGTTCTGGGGGAATGCATGTACTGGATAACAACATTGATCGCATAAGAAATGTCCGGTCGTGCGAGGCAAAGATAAAGGAGTTTCCCAACCATCGTTGAAACATAACATTGTCTTCAAGGGGCTCTCCACCTTTTGCACTTATCCTGTGATTTGTTCAATAGGTGTGTCAGCAGGTTTAACACTTAGCTTCCCAGTTTCTTTCGAAAGATTGAGAACGTACTTCCTTTGGGAGACAAAAATTCCATTTTTGGACCGTGCTACCTCAATCAAGAAATATCGTAGTTCTCCCAAGTCTTTGACCTCAAACTCTTGGTGAAGCAATTGCTTAAGAGAGTCTATTTCACGGGTATCACTACCTGTCACAACAATATCATCGACATATACAACAAGTAGAGTCAAGGAGGAATCCATCTTCTTAATGAAAAGAGTGTGATTTGATTGGGCCTATACCTAGCCAAATTTTTCAAGGGCTTGTTTGAATCTATCAAACCTTGCTCTAGGAGATTGTTTTAGTTCATATAAGGCCTTATTCAGTCAACAAACCTTCCCTGCTTATGCATTATAGAATTCGGGAGGTAATTCCATATACACCTCCTGCAAATCATCATTGAGGAAGGCATTTTTGACATCCATTTGAAATAATGGCATTGAGAAATTTGTTGCGATGGATAGTAGAACTTTGATGGTATTCATCTTGGCTACCGGTGCAAAAGTCTCCAAATAGTCTATGCCATATGTCTATGTAAACCCCTTTGCAACTAATCTAGCCTTATATCTTTCAACGGAGCCATCAACATTATGTTTCAATATAAACACCCATCTGCACCCAACCGGTTTCTTCCCTTTAGACGGATCAACTAACTCCCATGTATTGTTTTTTAGAAGAGCATCCATCTCCACCCAGTGATTTAAAAGGCGCTCAGGCGAAGCGCATTTTAGGGTAGGCACCTCGCCCAGGTCCTAGGCGCAGCCCATTCAAAAGGCGCACGCCTGGTGCACCTTGCGCCTTAGCCTAGGCGTGCGCCTTTTGAAAATTTGCTACTTTTTCCCTTTTTTTGAGTCTGGTCGCTGGGTCGGGGGTCGAGGGGTGTGGCACAAAGGCTGCTCTTAGAATTAGGAATGTAATATATCACATTAGTTGCTTAATGCAATTGAGAAAAAAAAAGAGATTGTGGGTTTTATATGCTTGAAAATGTTTTATATGTTTGATTTCATTTTTAAATTCTCATTTGAATATGCTTTACATATTATATTTATGTATTTTAATTTTATATAATAGGTTTTTTAAAACATTTATTTTAAAACTTAAGTTAATATTTTTATTAATATTATGTTTTATAATTTTTTTGATTTTTTTTAAATTGTGTGCCTTGCCTCAAAAAGGCGCGCGCCTCAGGCGCAAAATGGCCCTTGCGCCTTTTTTGCGCCTTGCACTTTTAAAACATTGTCTCCACCTTCATTGCACCCTTCCACTTAGTTGTTGACAACTTGGGAATGGTAATAGCAACAATTGATGTCAAAAAGGACTTATAAGATGGAGACAAATGATCATAAGACAGAAACTAAGAAATACAATGGCTTATAGATGAGGTACAACAACACTTCCCCTTACGAACTGCAATTGGAAGATCAAGATCATTCAAAGGATGAGGGGAAGGCTCAACAATGGGAGGCATGGAAGGTATCTCATCTGTAGCAGGGGATAAAGGGACTGTGGTATTTGAATCTAGAGTCATAGAGGGAATTGGAGTTGGCATGAACTGTTGATGACCAAAATCAACTTGCCTCCACTGTCTGTGATACACCCTCAAATCCTGACATCTTTGACAACCCTCCTCACTACACTCCCCTTCAGTGGTTGGGACAGGTAATGGAATTTCTGATGAATGAGGTCTCATCTCGCTACTCTCCCCTTGAGAAGAAACTCTATGATAATGGGGTACATCCTCAAAGAATGTGACATCTATAGAAACAAGCCGTTTCTTAGATACAGGCTCATAGTAGCAATGCCCTTTTTGATTTTGTGCATTACCAAGAAAAGTACATTTCAAAGCTTTAGGGTCAAATTTACAGCAATGAGGTCCATGAATCTAAACAAAGCAGGTGCATCCAAAGTTCTTAAGAGGAATGGCAAACAAGTCTTTATCAAGATATAATATGTTATATGGAGTTCTCATGTCAAGGAGCTGTGAAGGAACTCGATTAATGAGGTACATAATAGTGTGGATAGCATCTCCCCAGAAACATATGGGAACATTGGAAGTTTGCATAATGCTTTTGGCCACCTCCAATATATGTCTATTTTTCTTCTCAACAACCCCATTTTTCTGAGGTGTATGAGGAGATATGAAGCCAATGGTTTTGCAAAGTACTCTTTAGCATTGTCGGATCTGAAAGCTTTGATTTTGACCCCAAATTAGGTCAAAACCATCTGATGAAAAATCCGAGTTAGGGTAGGGACCTCATCTCGAGAGCGCATAAGATACACCCATGAGAAATGAGTGTAGTCATCAACAAACAAAAAGAAATATCTGTATCCCCCTATAGCAGTGATGTGATATGGTCCCCAAACATCAATATGCATAATTTCAAAAGGAATACTACTTCTTTTATTGCTCAAGGAATATGTTGTTCTACAGTGCTTTGCAAGTTCACAACTCTCACATTCTAAACTAGACATTTGAACTGACTCAAACAAACTGGAAAATAAACTCTTCAAAGACCTGAATGACAAATGACCTAGCCGATTATGCCAAAGCATAACTTGGCTTATAGACTGGGAAACTAATGACCTCCCCATTTCTCTATCTTCATCATGTGAATGCCCTCCAAGCAGGTAGATTCCATTCGTCTCATGGCCAATTCCAATCACCTTCCTTGTCTCCAGATCCTGAAAAACACACCGGTCAGGAAAGAAAGTCACTAAACAATTTTGATTTTTAGTGATACTACTAACTAAAAGCAGGTTAGTACTAAGTTTAGGAACATGCAAAACTGAGGACAAGGGGATGGCATTAGACAATCTAATGTCTTGCCAGAAATGGGAACAAGGGAGCCATCAGCAATGGACACTTTGTCTTTGCCAAAGGATAAACAATATGTATTAAACAATGAGGATAAGCCAGTCATATGATCAGATGCACATGAATCTATAACCCAACAAGGTTCATTGTTACCTGGGGCTGAAGCATGATATGCTGAAGACCTTGTACCTGAATGAGCAAATGCAGGAGTGGGAGAAGTAGATGTAGCCGGTGGCTGAGATGAAGGTGCTGGAGTGCCAACTTCATTTTCCAATTGAGTCAGGGCAGCTCGAACAACAACAAAGGTGTCTAGGGATGTGGTTCTTGTGCTAGAGGATGAAACACCATCATTAGTAATTGCAACATTGGCATTCCCCTTTTTATTTCTGAGTTTTGCTGGAATTAGATGAGGATGAAACTTCCAACACGTGTCCTTGGTATGTTTTGGTTTCTTGCAATGATCACAAACTAACTCCCTCTTGTGCTCTTTCTTCATATCCCTTTCCTTGTCACCCCCAAACTTCGGTTTTACTGCTGCTAGGGCTGATTCCATGGGCTGATACTGTAGCATAACCTTTCTCCTACTTTCTTTATTGTGCACTAAGGAATAGGCCCGGGACAAGGTCACACTCTCATTGGTGAGAAGTTGCTGTCTCACAATGTCATATTCTGGATTCAGACCAACTAGGAATTCAAAAACATTATTGGTTTCAACCTGTTTTTTGTATGTCTATGCATCCTCCTGACTTCCCACTCAATTGTCTCTAGGTGATCAATTTCATGCCACAAAGACTTCAAAGTAGAGAAGTCAACTGAGACTGGTTTCTCTCATTGCTTAAGATTATTGATTTCACATTTCAGTTCATAGGCCCTAGCAACATTACGTGGCTGAGAATAGGTTTCTCTCATGATGTCCCAAATTTCTTTGGCAGTTTTGGCCCACAAGTAATTTCGGATGATATGGGGCTGCATAGAATTGCACAGCCAAGTCATGACCAAATAGTTCTCCAGAACCCATTTTCTGGTTTCTTTACATCCCCCATCACATAGCCTAATTTCCCTCTCCCTCCAATAGCCACCATAGCTGATTGGGCCCACTCCAAGTAATTCGGTCCATCAAATTTCACTGTGGTAACCTGAAAGATATTTTCAATCATGTTTCCTACCCTCAAAACACCTTCCCCTTGAAGTTTTAACTCAGTACCTGCCATCTCTACCAAGAATTTATCACAAAGAACTGTTCTTTATGCTGAAACAAAGGTAATTAACACCCTGAAACTGCTAACAGCCAACTTGATATACTGAAAACAGGTCTAGCAAACACCAAGAAATTCTGAAACAGGCCTAAAAATCCTCAAAAAAATTATTACCAACCAATCTGGAATTCAAAAAACTGATCAACTGTCACCTAGAAACTGGTAACAGTCAGATTAATAGGGTCTAAAACAGAAGACTGATCGTGGGTTTGGGAAAACCCCTAAAAAAGTCAGGAGAAATCAGAAAAAAAGTAGCTCCTTCCAGATCACTCTGATCAGTCTCTGATTGGTGTCAATCTCAAAAAAAGTTTTAAACTTACCCAGAAAAGACTGGCCGCCACTTCCAATCCTCAGTCTGAACCCTAATCTTGAATTTCTTTCCTTCCCTCTGATTCTTCCTGATCACCGTACTCTTTCCAAGGCTCTATAATCTCCTGAAAAGCTGCTGCACCCTACTAATGATCTCCAAGAACCAGCCGATTGAGAAATCTTGCTAAAACTTCCAACCCTAGGAAGTTCCAATCCTCAGTCTGAACCCTAATCTTGAATTTCTTTCCTTCCCTCTGATTCTTCCTGATCACCGAACTCTTTCCAAGGCTCTATAATCTCTCGAAAAGCTGTTGCACCCTACCAATGATCGCCAAGAACCAGCTGCTGGAGAAATCTTGCTAAAACTTCCAACCCTAGGAAGTTTTCATGTAGTCGGTCTGATTAGACTCACATGAGAAACCCTAGGTTGGCTCTGATACCAACTTGTCTAGTAGAGACTGTGATCAGTCCTACTCTAGATGAGAATTCAACAAGAAAAATAGAGAATAGAAGAAGAAGAAGAGAGAGAGAAAGAGAAGAAGAAAGAAGAAAGAAGAAAGAAGAAAGAAGTCGAAGAGAAAGAATTCAGAAAAGAGTGTGGGTTATCACTTACATTGCCGCCCCACTCAACTATTTATATTAAAGATTTAAAAAATAGCTAACTTACAATATTGCCCTTACTAACATAATGTTATGGGTCCGGGAATAGGATCTCGTCACGGGTCGGTCCACGGGGAAAAGCTCTTGTTTTCCCTTGTTCCTCCCCTTCCTAGCTGAACCTATCTTGGCGTCCTAGAGGGTGATTTGTCCAAGAGATCACCGAACTCTCCTTTTACTCTCTTTCTTGACTGGAAATTTTGATATCTCATTCAATAATGGTGTCTCCTTAAATAGGAGATTACAAGAGTCCTAGTCGTAGGGAGTCTCCTTGTTGAATAGGGAGACTTCCAACTCTATCTTGATAAGATAAGATAAGTTAATCCTAATCTGATAAGATAAGATAATCTAATCAATAGTATCTTATCTTGCTAAGGATAAGATAAGCTAATCCTAATCTGATAAGCTACTAACAAGATAAGATAAGAGCAATAGAATAAGATAAGAACAATAAGATAAGGACAAGCAAGATGATCTAATCTAATCTAGATAAGGTTGCTGTTGCCGAACTGGGTAGGATGAGAATCATTGAATCACTACTGCTGCTGGCGGTGGGTCAGGTGCCTGTTGCTGCCGGTGGCGACGGTACGTCTTCCCGAGGAATGCGTCCATAACATTACTCCCCTTCTGGACTACGAGCTTGTCCTCAAGTTCGAACTCTGGATATGTGGCGTGGAACTAACTTTGCCAATGGGAGCCATGTGGCTTCGGCCGATGGTAAATTACACCATTCTACCAAGACTCCAATAGCAGCACCAACAAAGAGCTTAGCTGACTGATGGGGAAGCTTAGTACCAGTATCATCAGGAAACAAGTTGCATAAGATGTTGTTCTGAGATCCTTCTTGAGAGCCATCAATCCCAACACATACAACATTCAACTTCAATAAGTATTCAAACCTAAGAGTAACCAGTTTTGCAGGCTTGGGATTTGAAACCTCATCATCATGTATATGAAGGATGATTTTAAGAGGATGAGATCGATAGATTCTTGATTGGTCAAGGTTCTCTTTTCCAGTAACCTTCTTTGACCCTCCTCTTCCTCATCAGGCGCATCATCCTCCGACTTATTCATTTCTGTATTTGTAGAAACACCATTGTCCTTAATTGCTTGCTGGTGGGCAAAGGCTTGAGCATCCTTCATGCTTCCTATAATTTCCAATTCAATACTCTTCCCAAGTGCCTCCTTCTGAGCCAGCAATTGTGAGTAAATCACATAGAGTGGAGGTGGTAGTAATTCTGCTAAATTATGCTGCTTTAATTTCTTTGTATGCATAAGCCCTAGTTGGTGTTGGACAGGCAAGGATGCTTTCTTCAGAGATTTTGTGAGACTTGAAAGGAACTTCTTTCGGTGTGCAATGGTCTCCATAAGGCTTTTCTTGTGTTGCTCCAGCTTCTCATGAAGTTTGCAGAGTTCTTTTCGCCAGAAAAGCTCAAAATTAAGCTGCCTTAGCATCAGGTCATGTGCACTGTCTTTTGATAGTATAGATCCTTTAATATCTTGAGGGGCTGAACTGAAAAACTCCTCCTCAGGCACAAGTTCAATATTCGGATACTTTGACTTGAAATCTTTGCGCACCTTTATGGCTTTCACAAAATGAATTTTCTCATACATCAAATTGTGGAGCTGCAATGTAGTGAAATCTACTGGTGCCTTAGCACGTTCTGTTTTTGCTTTAACACGATCCTCTTCTAGCAATATAGAATGATTTACCTTATCCCGGTCATCTGTCCGTTGATTCCGAAAAAAACTGCTCGCAGCGATACAGCCAGCCTAAGGGGTTTCCGTTGCCGTTGTACGACGGGGATTCCAACTTGCTTTACTTGGGGATGACTGCGGCTATCGGGGCGACGACTTGCTGTTCGCCGGACGACTTCGTCAAGTCTGGTTGGCGGCTGTTTGTGGTTACAGCCCCTTTTGGATTCCTCTCCTTGTTAGAGAAATACGATTCCAGCAAGCGTTGCAGCTCCCGGACATCATCTTTGACCTCACAAACCTCCACGCTGGTTTCCACGAGCCTATGCTCCAGTTCGTGGACCCTGGATGATAGCTGCTCCAGATCTCCCATGACGGTTGGCTCTGATACCAAGTTGTTATGGGCCCGGGAATAGGATCTCGTCACGGGTCGGTCCACGAGGAAAAGCTCCTGTTTTCCCTTGTTCCTCCCCTTCCTAGCTGAACCTATCTTGGCGTCCTAGAGGGTGATTTGTCCAAGAGATCACCGAACTCTCCTTTTACTCTCTTTCTTGACTGGAAATTTTGATATCTCATTCAATAATGGTGTCTCCTTAAATAGGAGATTACAAGAGTCCTAGTCGTAGGGAGTCTCCTTGTTGAATAGGGAGACTTCCAACTCTATCTTGATAAGATAAGATAAGTTAATCCTAATCTGATAAGATAAGATAAGTTAATCCTAATCTGATAAGATAAGATAATCTAATCAACAGTATCTTATCTTGCTAAGGATAAGATAAGTTAATCCTAATCTGATAAGCTACTAACAAGATAAGATAAGAGCAATAGAATAAGATAAGAACAATAAGATAAGGACAAGCAAGATGATCTAATCTAATCTAGATAAGGTTGCTGTTGCCGAACTGGGTAGGATGAGAATCATTGAATCACTGCTGCTGCTGGCGGTGGGTCAGGTGCCTGTTGCTGCCGGTGGCGACGGTACGTCTTCCCGAGGAATGCGTCCATAACACATAACTTATCAGCGACTAAAGAAAGAAACTGAAATAACTAGCTGACACTACTAACTGAAAGAATGGTAGGATCCATCCAATGGACGCCATAAAGGTTGCGGAATGGGTGGGCGAATTTCAAAAAAAATTTCCTACCTTCTCCCAACTGGGAATCATATTCCCTAAATTTAGAATACAATATTCAAGGATCCTACTTGAACCATAATCAAACCAGATCTGTACCAAAAGGTAAATGGGAGGAATATACCTGATCCGGAGAAGCAGTATCTCCCAAAGTTGGTGTTCACGCCCAAAGAATGCTCCAAGATCTGTTCCTGCTGAAGATGACACAGCTGTGGATGGAACAGAACCAGTAGGGTGCATCCTACACACTGGATCCTTCACAAGAATCCTCTGGAAGAACTAAACACTGTAACCTTTTCAGTCTTTCTTGCAAGACTGATGTCAAGAACAGATTTCTTGACTTTCTTTTCTGCAAAGATCCAATCTTGCAATGACAGATGGCGGCGGCAGGAGGAGAGAACCAAAACCGAAAAAGCTGAACTGCTTTTTCTCCTTTTCTGGAGAGTATGAGATCTGATCTCAAAATTCGCAGAAGGTATCCCTTGTGTATCCAAAAAGGTGGTTTGAAATCTGATGTATTTTCTTAGGGTTTCTCCTCTTTTCTTCTTGATTAAGAAACCTCGTAATCAGGAGTTATCCCAATCCAAATCAGTATTTGGATAGAGGATCATCTTAATCCTATCTGCAGATAAAGTTAGTTTACTCCTGATCTTATCAGGAGGTTACCAGATTCAAATCTGATTTGAATTTGGTCTCCCAGAGTGGATAAGGTTAAAAGCCCCATCCTTTTCACTAACATTAATCTCAGATTCGCCCCATCTTTGGGTGATCATATCAGCCCAGTTCGAAATGGGCTTTTGGCCCATTAAGTATTCAGTGTTTAATTAGTTTCTAATCTGCTGCCCAGTTGGGCTTCTTTGTATGGCGTGGGACCCAAGCATTGATCTACACACCAGCCACATGGGTTCGGCCCAGCCTTTAATACAAGGCCTAGCCGAATTCACTGAAAAACTCAATGAACCCCTTGAGTCCATCATATGGACCCTATGGGCCCAACACTTACATTAAGTGGTCCCTGGGCCAAGCCATCTTATAAAAACCCAGGGACTGTGGGCAGGTGCAAGATTAGCCCATTAGGTATTATCCTAAATGGTCTTACACTTAACCTCTCAGCCCTTAATGATCAAGCACTGCCCGACAAGAGAGGACCTCTCCCTCGGCTGCAAGGAACAGTGCCGCACTCCCTTCTCACATGGATCCCGGGAATTAAAACCATTTGCAAACATTTTGAAACCGTACATATATATAAATATATTAATTTTGCAAAACAAAATTCCAACGATCGAAATCAACTGCCGGCAGTTTGGTTTCCATCAGAGAGAGTGCATTCCCGATCATTACCCTTTGTCCGACAAAGTGGCTGATTCTGTCACTATGACCACCCACTCAGATGAATTCTCAAACTGCCCCAACATACCCAGGTTTTGATCCCCGCTAAGGATCTCACTGATTGGCATATCAAAGGCGGCCTGATCCAGCACCTAGTGAAGTGTCATAATCGAGTCTAGGGGTCAGGTGTAACTTTCCAGTTTTGCCCATCTATCTCCAAGGTCTAGGGCAAGACTGGAAATCTGGTCCGGTTCAAGGATTCAAGTAATCCCATACTGCATGTGCCTCGGGTCTTACCCTGATGGCTGAGACAGGCCATCCCAACACTTGGTGGCACACCAGCATCAGCCTTGGCAGGATAAATCTCCCCAGACTTATCCAACGGCTGTGAACATTTAAAACTAACATGAATCTCTATAAATGTCCAGTTTTAGGGTTTTACACAGAATTAAACCAAACAACATGAATCAAACATGCACTTTATTTATTTCCACTAAATAACAAGTACATCAAATCAGATTGAAGCTAAGGGCATACATAAACTGTCTAACACTAACATGCTAGCAACAACATAAATAACGACATTATTGCCCTACAACTCTACAAAGAATTTGTATTTTTTACATTTGCACTCCCATGCATTTGTACTAGTGCAAATAAATTTGCACTGTAACCAAACACAGCCTTATGAAAAAGAAGTGATGCCACTTTCTATAAAATTGCTCCATTTCAAATCTTTAAGGTCCTGAATGAGATATGACCATAATAGGGGCTAACTTACATTTGAATTTATAGTTTTGTTTATTTTAATATGATATTTTATTCCTTATGAAAGAATAACCAATGCCACTTCTATAAATTTTATCCATTTCAAGTCTTTAAAGTCCAGATAAGAGATTTCTTAAATAGGGGACAGCCTAAAACTGTCATTACCCAATGTTGGTTCCAGGATTGGGTAGCTCCATGGGGAGCATGGGAATGACAGGTATTGGAGGAGTATTTAGATATAGTATAGGAAAGGTTTTGGCTATGTTTTCAGGACCCTTGGGGATGGGAGATTCACTGAAGGCTGAGCTGATGGCATTACTACAAGGGCTACGAATTGCCAAGCAATCGAATTTTCAGCAATTGGAAATAGAGGGAGATTCAATGATGATCATTTCTTGGGCTAGGAGTAAGCAACTTGTGTCATGGATCTATAGGCATGAATTCAGGGAAATAGAAAGCATCAAGCAGGAGCTGGATGTATCTTTCAAGTGGGTTAGAAGGGACAGCAAATGGGATGGCCGATACTTTAGCAAAACAAGGGGTATATAGACAACAATTGTTTTGGGCATGATTTTAATCTTGTAAAATTGTTGGGTCTGGATTGTTATTTGGGTGGATTTACCCTTTCATTGTACTAACCAGTTTCATAATTTAATATAATTCTGAATTTCTTGCTGATAAAAAAAAAAAAGGTTCCAGCTATCTGGGGTCTTGGGAGGGTAGACTGGATATTGACCTAATTTTTGGTTTTTTCGTATACAAAGTGGCCGCTCAAGATTCAAACCTCATGTTCTCATGCTTGTCATAACAGAATTTTACCACTGCACTAACCAAAGAGGAGCTAGCATGTATAAATCTTTGTGTGTGTGTGTGTGTGTGTGTGTGTGTAACAATCATGTATATGATCATATATTTCAAAAACCACATGACCATGCACGTGTGAACACTGCATAACTTGCATGGTTTCTTTGTTATTTCCTTTTTTGGTAATAATGCTTATTTTTATATTAGTATATTGAATGCATTATCCTTATTTTTTTTTTGATCAGCAGAAAGAGCATTTTATTCAATTAAGAGAAATAAAACTGAGTTACAGCATATAAACAAAGAGTTCGGCATAGAAATTTTACAATACAGCCCAAAAAAGCTGTTGCCTTTGAACTCCCTGTTTAGCAAGGGAATCAGCCATTCCGTTTGCAGTTCTCCTAACCCATGTAAACAAGACATTAAGTTCCCGTGCTATGGTTACTATCTCCCTTAGCTGATGTCTGTAGTACCAAGGAACATTACTGCTTGAATTGGTCCAAGATATCACTGTTTTTGAATCCCCTTCTATTTCCAACTTTCCAAGTTCTTAAAATCAGTTTGCTTGGCGATCTTTAGCCCTTGAAGTAGAGCTAACAGTTTAGCTTTTAAAGAGTCACCTTCCCCTAAAGGTCTTGAGTACATAGCCAACACTTTGTTTGAGGAGTCTCTGATCACACCACCAATGCCTGCCATACCCGGATTTCCTATAGAGCTCCCATCATAGTTCAGCTTCAGCTTATAGGGACCTGACAGCTTCCACTCCATCACTTTTCTTTCCTTCACCTCTGCATGTACGCCACTTCATTCCAAGCTCTTACAATATCTGTAATTGAAATGTTTTGGAAGAACTGGAGTGATTTCACCCAATGTGCAACTTTTATCTTCATGGCCTCCACAATGGCCTCTTTTGGCCTATGCTTTTCATTGAAGATTCTCGCATTCCTTTCCTCCCATATTGTCCACACCACTGTTGCCCTTGCTGATTTCCATATCACCCTCCTTTTTGTTGGCTGCCTTAGAAAGTTTGGATCAAAGAGGCTTATTACATTTATGGGGAGCCCTCCACCTGCAACCAAAGAGAGAGCAAAGAGATTCCCAAACAAACAAAACAAAGGAGCAATGGATCAATAAATGGGGTAGGGGTTCACCATCTGCAAAGCAAAGAGAGCACATATGAGGGGAGAGGCATTTATTTGGCCTCCTTTTTTGAAGCATGTCACAAGTATTTACCTTCCCTAAAAACACCTCCCAACACAAAGCTTGAATTTTTGGTGGAATGGGCTTGCTCCAAATCTCTTTCATCGGGAAATTATCATCCCCAACAGTAGTTTGAACAAGAGTATTAAAGAAAGTCACAGGTAAAGGTGCCATTAGAAGAAGCAGACCAAACTCAAGTGTCCTCCAAGGATTGAACAAAGAAAACTGATTTGAGAGTATCAAGCAAGCATTTTAGAGACACACTCATTGTCCCCCAAACCTCTTTTGAAACCAAAATCCCAACTCAATCCGGAATGAGAAAAGTGACAAAGTTTGAGATGGGTTTTAACTTATAGTTAGAGACTGAATATAGATCTGTGAAAATGAAGCAGAAAAGAGCACCACCCAGCCAAAGATATTCCCAAAAAAGCACCCTAGAGTCACAACCCACATCAAATCTTATTAGATTGAGAAAAATAGGATATACCTCTTGTATTGCTTTCCACGGAGAGCTCGGGGAAAATGTAGGGTCTAACTTTGCATCCTAGCCATTGTTCATCAGCCCCCATGAATGCTTTCTATCACCTTATGCCACAACCTATCCTCCAAAGCCATTTTCCTAGTAGGGAAGTATTCCTGTATACTAGGTTCCCTAGTCCTAAGCCTTCCTTCTCCTTTGTCTTGCAGACTTGTTCCCACTTCACTAGATGATCCCTCTTTTCCTCCCTAGGCACCCAAAGAAAGTCCCTCGTGAGTTTTTCTAAGAGTTCTGCCACTCTATCAGAGATTCTAAAGGTTGAAAGGAAATAGGTTGGTAGGTTTGCTAGGGTTGCTCTAGTCAAGGTTATTTTTCCACCTATGGATAAATAGTTTCTCTTCCAAAGTGCCAGCTTCCTTGTAAACCTCTCCACCATTGGCTTCCAAAAATCTTAGATCTTGGATTCCCTTTCAATGGTAACCCTAAGCACTCCAATGGCCAATTTTTGACTTCACAGTTCACACCCTAGGATCTCTGCTAGTCTTCTCAAACTTTCATCTTCCAAGTTAATCCCTACTATGCAACTTTTCCCCCAATTTACCTTTAGTCTAGAAATTGATTCAAAGGAAGTGATAAGCTCACGTAGATTTCTTATGCTCTCCTGGTTTCCTTCCTCACAAAATAGAATGTTGTCATTTGCAAATTGCAAATGTGTGACTACCAACCCAAGTCTTCCAATTCTCCATTCCTCTAAATAGATTTCTCTGATCAGCCTCCATAACCATCCTACTTAGGACATCGACAATTAAAGTGAACATAAATGGTGAAAGGGGATCCCTTGTCTCAAACCTCTTTTTGCTGGAAAGTAGTCTCTAGCCGCACCATTGATCATGATTGAATACTGCACTGAACTAAGGCATCCCTTCATCCACATTCTCCACCGATCCCCTAGCCCTATTTTCCCCATAATTTCTAGAAGAAAAGACCAGTCCACAAAGTCATAAGCCTTCTCTAAATCCAACTTGTAGACCACACCCCTCCCTTTCCTCCTCTTCTCTGATACACATTCATTTGCTACTAACACCTGGCCAATGATCTGTCTCCCTTTAACAAAGGCACCTTGCTGTTGTGAGACCACCAAAGGTAGTACCTTTTTAAGTCTCCTAGCAAGAACCTTTGCAATGCTCTTATAGAGGCTCCCCACTAAACTTATTGGTCTGAAGTCCTTTGGAGCTTTTGCTTCCTTCTTTTTTGGGATGAGGGTGATGAAAGTTGAATTTATACCTTCAGAGATTTCCCCTTATGTGTAAAACTCGTTGAAAACTTCCATCAAATATCCTTTGATAAGGTCCCAAAACTCCTGATAAAACGCTAAAGTGAAACCATACGGACCAGGAGCTTTAGACCTCTCCATTGAGAAAACTGCCTCTCTTATTTCTTTTGAAGAAAACTCCCTTTCTAAGGTTGCCACCTTATCTTCAGGCACTCGAAACCATTGAACATCTGGGGGAGAAAAACTTCTCTCACCTTGATTTTGGAAAATCCTCTTAAAATGGTGCACAAACACCTTTATAATCTCCTCCTCCCCGGTTATCTCCTGTCCATTCACTTCTAGCTTGACAATTTGATTTTTCCTTCTTCTCCCATTTGCTACGGAGTGAAAAAATTTAGTATTTCCATCCCCCTCCAACAGCCACTTGCATCTAGATTTTTGCCTCCATGAAATCTCTTCCTTCCTAAGGACTTCTTCTAGTTCTAACTCACATTTTAATTTCCACCTTTCCTCTCTTTCCTCACTGCTCATAGATCTAAAAGCTTCTTTCTTATCAAGCTCCTCAATTTGATAATACATTTATAAAGGACAAATTGATATATTGTATTTGATGCCATAATCTGTCATCTAAATTTATATCCCTCTTTAGGTTTCATTAAGCATTTCACCATGTGCAAATGGCAGAATTTTGGGGAAATTTTGTTCAGATATTTGGAAAGTCTGGGAAAATTAGAAAAACAATGAAATGTTAGAAAGAACATGAAATTTATTTGTGAAGCTTTGGAAAATGTTAAAAAGGTGTTTTTTTATTTATGTTAACCTCAAAACCTAAAAATATAACCTGCTAGATATCACAAAATGGGAATTGATGGGAATATCTAATTATCGTCATGTAGGATGGACATTCTTAAAAATTAAATACAACTCTGTTATCCTAATTTCTTCACTTAAAGATTCTTTTAGGATCAAATTTTACAAGATAACCATGAATTACTCTGATATTTTAAGAGTTGTATGCTACAGTACAATGCATGATGTATAAAGTACTTTATAAATTTTTCTAGTTTTGGTCTCAAAAGCGCATATTGATCTGTAGTGGCTATTGCTTCTTACCCACATCGTAAATATGCAGATGCTTTCTTATATCTATCCACAATTTAGCTTATACATGGAGATGTGAATGTTGAGATGGGTGAGTGGCAAAACCAGAAAGAATAGGATAAGAAATGAGCCTATTTGTGGGAATCTAGATATAGCACCTTGGAATAGGTAATAGCATGATGGAAAGTAGATAAAATGGTCTGGCATGTTTGTGGGACTACTGTAATATTAAAATGTGATCTAATGCAAGTTGAAAGGTCTATAATAACTAGGGACAGGCTAAAGGGGCATTAGTTGAGGTAGTGAGAAATGATTTGGAAGCTAAAAATTTAACAATGAATATGGCCCTTAATTAGTGGAATGGAGAAACAGGATGCATTTAGCCAACTTATATGGTTGGTATGTGGGTTTTGTTGAGTTGAAGGTTGAGTATACCATGTGTTCAATTTGCTTAGTTCCCATATATGTGTCCATTTTCACATGTTAGATGCAGTAGACCAATGGCCATAGAAACAGATATAGCATGTCTTTCATGTGCAACATGGCCACAGAAACAGATAGTGAACGTTTTAAAACGCGGAGGCGTGACTTGAGGTGTTCCACTACCTAGAGGTGTGAGGCGTAGTTCAGAATGCAAGAGGCATAAGCCTCCCGAACACAACTTAAGAGGAGGGGGGTTAGGAGGATGAAGAGGAAGGGGGGATCTCACTTTTTTCTTTATTTTTAATAAAAATCTTTTATATTAAGAAGAATAAAGATGCATAACATTAGTTGAAAGTGGGGTCTTGTCGAAGCGGAGGCGAGCGAGCAAGCGAAGCGAACTCAAAAAAACAAATTGGGCTGCATCGAAAAGGGGCAAACCACTTTCTTTCCCCTTATCTTTTCTTCCCTTCCCTTCTCTTTTCCTTTCTTTCCTTTTCTCTTTTTTTCTTCTCTTTCCTTTCCTTTTCTTCCCCTTCCCTTTCTTTTCTTTTCCTTTCCTTTCCTTTCCTTTCCTTTCCTTTCCTTTTTTTTCTTTTTTTCTTTTTTTTTTCTGCCTTTTTATATAAGATGTGCATGAGGTGTACGCCTCTAGCACGCCTCATGAAAAAAGCGCATGAGGTGTACGCCTCTTGCACCTGAGGCATACACCTGAGGTGTCAGTACCTCTGGGTGTTTTGGGAGCGCCTAGCCTGGAGGCGTGCCTCCAGGCGTGCGCCTCCCACACCTTTTAAAACACTGATAGCACATGTACTTGACATCCGGCAAGAGGTTAATTAGTACCCGTTTGATATTTCATAGCATTTATAAGTTATAACTAGGTTGGTGGCATCATTTATTTGGCATTTTAAGCCACATCAGCTTCCTGCAATCACAGTCATTTTTCTTATGAATTGTCTTGCTTTGCAGGTCCTGGATATACAAGGATCTTGTGGTTTTGAACGGCTTGTAGACCCTCTCAAGTACCACAGATGTGTCATCACTGTAAGTGATCCTTCCGTTCTTGCACAGGATCTTAGATGTGATTATGTAACACTGATACATGTCTGTTGATGTTCCTGAAGTTATTTTCCATGTCAAAATTTGTGATTTGTACTTTCTACTTTCATGCATCTTTCCTGGATAAACTTGCAATAATATTTTTGGATCTTTGTCTTAGTTTGGCTCTTCAGGATCAATGATTCAGAAGACATTATGGGCTGCTGGACTTAGCATTCCTTGTATTAAAGCTACAAATCTAGAGGATGCTGTGAACGTTGCAAGGAATGTTGCAAGACTTGGTTTGTCTTCTTTCCATGCCAAAAATCTGCAACAGGAAAAAGCTATATATGCATCAAATAGTATTGCAAAAGATTGTGGATACACATACAAAATCTAAAAGCTATATATACCTTAAATATATGGGGCCTTTGCATGTGATATTGAAGAATGGATTAAAAGTAAATCTGCATGTTGGTTTCCCAAACTTTTATAAGAGGTGGAATTCATTAGGTGCAAGATCTATCTGATGAAATGACAATTAACCATGATTTGTTTTATCTCCCCCTTGTTCCTTATGGATACATCCTTATATTCCTAGGGATACTAGATTAAAGGTAGGGACTAAGATGCTTTGTCACCATTTTACATTGATGACATTGTTTTAATAACAGATTTGGCATGGAGATAAACTTATTAGTTGCTTACTGTAAACATGTTCACTAGGTTGGTTAGTCATGCACATTTTGCAAATAATGATATGTAGTTTTGTTTTATGTTATCTATGAGAGACTGATATATCTCCAAACCTTGGAAGGGTATGATTTCAGTTACCTATGTGCTAACCCTGTTCAAAAAGTGCTTTAAGCAACTGGAGCCCAACATTATGTTCGAAGGAGGGATTGGTTGTGATCCTGGTCTGTTTCTGCTGAGATCAGTGACTCAATTGTAGATGCAAATTGAGATATGACCTTCAGCCTCACTGGTTGTTTGTGCGTCAGTTAATTTTGTGATTCATGATGATTAAGTTGATATTTCAATTCTGTCATTTTTTCAATTTTTTTCCCATTGGTTCTTTTGTGAAGGATAAGCACATCCTTGATTTTCTGTCATGGTCTTTTTGCAACCATACTTATAGGTTAACTTGCAAGATGTTATGGTGCAGAAGTGCAATGGGTACAAAAGCTGCTTGACCTGGAAAAGCTAGGGTTTTCTTAGAACTAACCTTATATCATCTTCATCTAAGCCTTACCCCAATTTTATGGGGTTGACTACATAAATCCTGTTTGACCATTCTGTTCTGTATAATACCATATCCATTGTTAAATTATGAGGGCTTAAATTATTTCATACTTTCGGCCCATGTCATTTTTGGTCTGCTCCTAGCCTCTAGTCCCTTCATCTTGCAACAGATTGCTTCTTCTTACGAGTACTGTAGATGCTTCTGTGCGGGTAGTCTACTTTCTGATCCTATGCTTTCTAGTTTTTTCACTCATCCATATCAGCATCCACATTTCAGCTACTCATTTTTGGACATGTTGGAAATTGATCATATTTCATCTATGTAAAATGACTTAACTGCTGACTGCCGTTCATTGTTTTTTCTAAATTTAATCAATTCTTAACTTCCTGTGAATGCAGGGGATACAGTCATATTAAGTCCGGGTTGTGCAAGCTTTGACGAATTTAGCAATTTTGAACATAGGGGGAGGGTATTTCAGGAACTGGTGCTTTCATCACAGTAGTTTTGTCTCGGCTAAATTGTATCTTTTCCTAACATTTAAGTCTGTTGCAGCAGGTAAGTAATTTGGTAACTATGAGATGCTGCTTCCATAAAAACTTGAAGGTGAATAGACCTTCAAGAATTACTGAACCAATCTATCATTTTCAGTTATAATTGAAAAAATCAGCTAGATAATTAGATAAATAAATTGATGTTAGATATTTTTGTATTCAAATGTTTTAGTATTATCCTCCTCCCTCCTAAGCGACAGAATACAATGTTCTCTTTCTTTACAGAATCTGGGGCACCTAAACGATGGGTAACAAAGCAAGTGTTGTCTGACATCTCATGTCGGTTCATCTGTACTTGCAGAGCAGGGGGTGACCTGACATTTAATTCGCCTGATCTTTATGTTCATACAGAGAAAATGAACTGATGAACTAGTTCATTCCATTTCATAATTGATACATTATCTGTTCTTTTGGATCAACATTCAACAGAAGTGTTGTTGGAGTCTGACAAGAAGTGTTTCATTGACTTTTCCCTTGGAAAGCTAGACTCCCATGTCAAACATGTCATCTGATCAGTTTGTTTGAGCAATGGTCCTTGCATGCCACGTTAACATTACATTGCGACAATATGGTCTTTGCACGATGTCAAGGGTTTTATCAGAAAGGTGCACTTCTGTCGTTTGACAGGTTGGAACTTGGGCTAGAACAGAGGAGTAGAGTTTGATACTGGAGAGTTTAACTGATATAACTTAACTTTAATGTAAATATCGAGTCTTACCATCTTAACAACTTTATTTGTTGAATAATGAATGTGGGAAACCGGAAACGACATCTGTAATTAGGCATTTCTATACGACATTTGATTAATTTGCAGGCTGAGCAAAGGATATCTTTTTGGATGAATTTCTTACTTTCCTTTCTCAAGAGAGAACATATGTTAAAACTAAAAACAAGCTTTAAATAGTCTGTGGTATTTTGCTTAGTTTTACTAAAACAAAACTGAACTTTTTTTGCAGGCTTCAATTATTCATTTGAAGGATATTATGGATGACAAATTTCATAAATGTTGCAGATGCAACATGCAAGATTGCAATTTTGTGTTGGGATTTTGTGGGGGTAGATGTTTTACGGTAGCTTCCACGGTGAAAGGGGATTTCCTACCGATGGTCTCCCATATTTTTCGTTGATGGTTATTTGATTGATTCTCCCCCACCCTTGACGTATAAGGGAGATATCCCCACCGCACAGCTATGGTGTCCTGGGTAGGCTGAGTGTAGGGGTGTCAATTGGACTGGATTTTGTCCAATCTGATCCTGTCCAATGTGAGTTCATTATAAATGGAGGTCCAATCCAATTTAATGAATGTTTTGGATCAATTTGGACCGGTCCAATTCAATGTCTCGACCGTCCAATCTGTTCAAATTCATTTTGATTTAGATTGGTTTCAACCCAAACTTGGTTCATTGGCACATATATTCTTATATCAATGGATTAGGTATTGGCTTAATCCAACCCAATCCAATATAAATTTGTTATGGATGAATCAGGTCCAATCCAATCTAATAAATATTTTGGACTGGATTGGTCCAATCCAATATGTTTTGTTGGTCCATCCAATTTGTCTAAATTGATTTTGGACTGGACAGGGTCCAATCCAAAACTGGTCCATTGACACTCTTAACTGAGTGCCCTTGAAGTATTGTTTCATTTTATTTGTGTGGTCCAAGGTAGAATTCGTTGAGGATTTACCAAATTTTTTCAAGTCTGGAGATTCTATAGGCTGATCCCTATCTTTCCTATTTTTCCTCAGGCTGTGTTTGTCTAAAAGAAAATGTGTAGAAAGGAAAGGAAAGGAAAGGTAGGGATGGAAATCAAACACAGCCTTATATTATGGGGCTTGGGAGCACTATTGTAAAATGTAAGAAAAGGGCACGATTATTTTTTTCTCATCTTTTTTATATCATTAATATGTAAGCTTTCTTTTTTTCATGTGTGAAGTACACGACACACCCTGCAGAAACTATGCTTGTTCAAATTGCATTTACAAAAAGGGGACATGTAATAAAATATGTTATTAAACAGATCAGAATGAGGAAAACAGGATTTATGTAGCAAACCCCATGTAATAAAATGTCATTAAACAGAGCAGAATGGGGGAAAACAGGATTTATGTAGCCAACCCCATATAGTTGCGATAAAACTTGGATGACGATTCCCTTCACCTTGCCCACAAATAGAACATTCAGGGTTTAAGTCTATTCTTTTATTGACTAGATAATTTTTTATTGGTAATTTTTAATAAGGAAAAACCAAAGAAATTTTTTAATTCTGCATATTTTTCTCAATGCTATAGTTTGCATAGTTGATTTTGCTCGAGGTTTGTTACAATTCTACAGTCGGAATAGAAATTCTTCTTTCTTTGTATGGATGGGGATTGCCACTAATCTGCTTGTGTCTACATTTGAGTTTGAGGTTCAAATTTCTATTCCGACTCTGGTTTTCGGGAATTCTGTTAATAAGTGATTCATTTACATTTTACAGCCCAATTGTCTAACTAGAAGAAAATCTTTTCTCCATTTCCAACCGTCCATTTGTCTACCCTCTCCTCCCCCTCCCCCACCCTCAAAAAAAAAATAGAAAAAGGGAAAATTGTATTTTATGTATTTTAGGCTGTGTTTGGTTGCAATACAAATAAATTTTTATTAATGCAAAATTATGACAGTGAAAATGATATAAATTTTGACCTATTTTTATTTTAAACTTTAGTTTATTTTATTCGATTGCAGTATAAATGAAGTAAATTAAGACATGAAGCAAAATAAAATTAAACTAGAATTTATATTTATTTCATTTGCAATCTCATGCATTTATACTAGTGCAAATAAAATTTCACTGCATGTAAACACAACCTTAGGAGTTTTCCATTCGGTCACGGTTTAAGCTTTGAATTATCATTACACACAGTACGCAAAAATTGGAGTTCACATCCTGGGGAAGCGTGAACCCACCAATAAGAAATGAACACGTCGGCAATATACAAAGGCACAAATGTTAACGGGAATTCACACATTAGCCGAAGAAATCCGGTTGAGCCGCACACAAAAGAACAAAATCACACTTCTTTCTGTCATTTGGGATTTTTGAGCTCCCACCCATTTTCTCCTCTCATCCACCGAGCCCCAATCAATAAGCATCTCCCACCGGCGACGTAAAATCGGCATTTGTGAATGTGAAATCTACCGTCGGCGATAAATTTTCGAACTCCCCCTCCCCAAACTAGACTCCATCCCTCTGCCTTTTCTTCTTCAACCCAAAACCAAAGGGGAAGACATTTCTTTTGTGGGTCTTGGTTTGCGCTTCTACGGTTCTACCTTCCTCTCTCTTCCTCCTCTGGGCGTCTGGCCTTCAAGGCTTATGAGATCATGGGCATTAAGTTCTTCAACTTCCACATGATCCCTTGTGCTTTCATTTGATGGGGAACTACATCTCCTGCGTGCAGCTCCCGTCCGAAACACCGGTCGAGACCATCAAGCTCATCAAGTCAGACGGCCTCGTCAAGATCTACCACCGACCCATCAACGCTTCCGAGCTCATGCTTGAGTTCTCAAAACACGTTGTCTACCACTCTGATTCCTTCTACATAGGTCAGAAGATTCTGACTCTCTCCGAGAACGCTGAGCTCAAGCTTGGCCACAAGTACACTTCTCCTTCCAAAACATTTCTTTTCAATCCGTCCTATCCTTTGTTACTGTTGCTTCATTCTTTCCCTTCCCGTCTCAATCCTCTTCATCGTGTAATATCTCTAAGCACGAGTTTTTGAAGAAGGCTGCAAATTGTCAACTTTTCGATATCATAAAACTCCATCCGGATCTCTTCAGATTCGAGTATGGATGAGTTAGGGGGAGGATAAAAGGCGACCAAGGAGAGGACGATAATCATAACAAATCCAAAAATAGAGTCTGCACTACGCCTCAATTGCAGAAGGATTATACGCAGCTTGTTGGTCTCGAGCTCGGCGATGGAAACCGAAGCTTGAGCCGATGCGAGAGTCTGAAAGGAGGAAGGTAGCTTTCAAAGCATTCTTAATTTGAACCTCTTTACATTTTTGTAAAATTTCATTTTAATTTGTTTGATACATGTACATATCATTCAGATTCTCTTGAATACTAGTCATCAATAGATTCATTTTACATATTTCACATAAACAAAGTTCCATATCTCTCTCTCTCTCTCTCTCTCCATATTGTAAAACTACAATCGTTGAAACATGTTTTTCTTCGGTCATAGTGGATTTTATTTCAATTTTGAATTAGAACTATTCGTGGGTAGAATAAATGATGATGTGATCCAACAAGAAAGTTGTGATCAATTTATTGGGGTGTGGTGTCTGATCAAGAACAAGATGTTTTTGGTTGGGCCTGGCGGTTGATTCCTTGTTACCGCCGGTAGATTTCACGTCACGAACGCCGGTTTGCAGTGAGGTCTCCGGTGAGATGCTCAATGGAGAAGAGGAGAAAATGGGAGGGAGTTTGAAAATCTCAAATGACCGAAGGAAATACTAAATATTTTCACAAGGCAACCCTAAGAAGGGCTAAAAATAGAATCGTCACCCTCAAGGACACCAATGGGATCTGAGTATTAGGGCAAGATCGAATTAGTAAAATTCTGGTCAACCATTTTGAAGATTTATTTAAATCCTCAAACCTGATAGATAGGTTTGAATTTCTCAGACATGTGGAAGGCTGTGTTTGATTTCCATCCCTACATGATTTGTGGAAATCATAGCAAAGCTTGTGTTACACAGCCTTGATTTCCACAGCCTATGTGGAAATCAAACACAGCGTTTTGTCTGAAAACAAACACAGCCTTGATTTCCACATACCTAGTCATCAAATAGGTAGGGATGGAAACCATAGCAAAGCTTGTGTAACACATTCTGCGCCCCACAAATGCCCTACATGACTTCAGGAGATGTTTCAGATACACACAGTTGGGCGCAGATGTAAATTAATAATAAATATTCGAACAATTGTATTAAAAGTTGTTTTTAATCTCTTTTTAAGGGTATAGGCTGGGGGTATTTCAAGGGATAAGTGTAAAAAAAAAATTCTAGGGCCCGTTTGATTTGTTTGAATAGGGGTTTGGAATGGAATTAGAATGGGCTATTCCCATTCTAACTGTTTGGTTGGATGAAATTAGAATCTTATTTCCATTTTTGCTGGAATAGCATTCTCCCATTTAATGGAATGGTCCTTTCCTGTCCTTCCTTTAGGAATGAAATTTTATTCCTACTAATTTCAATTTTCATTTTCATTCTTGTCTGAACCAAACAGACTATAGGAATAAATCATTTCAATTCTGATTCTGGAAGATTTCAATTCCCATTCCAACTGCAAACCAAACTGACCCTAAGTATTTACCCAATATTCACTAGTGTGTGCCTACCTAATAAGTGACCATGTTCTTACTCCACATATATAGTGTTTCGGTGGCCCGTGACAAAATAGCTTTTATATCCATATTTCGATCTTGCGTCCGAGACAAAAATTCAAAGCCAGCGGTTTTTGCTTGAAGTCTAGAGGGGAGCTATTTTAGTAGGATCATTGCCCAGAGGCTATTGTCATCAATCTTGAGAGTAGAAATAGGGAAAAAGAATTACAGAATCCATGTCCAGAAACTCGGCAGCAACATCGATGAGAAACGGAGGAAAGGGGAGGGGGGTTAGATTGGCCAAGAGTGGTTGCAGCAAAAGTGATTGCTGTGCTTAAGGGGATGCCAATAAGAAACAATGGTGTTGAAGCTTGCTACGATGGCGGAATAGAGAAACCCTAACAGCTTTAATGGTGATTTGGCGACCGAAACAGAGAGGAATTTTCATTTGATTGTTTTGATCTTTTCCTCGATCCAATCGACTTTGATCCACCCAATGGTCCCAATCCCACCCTGACTAATGATTAATGAATTTCACCAATAATGACTGGCTTTTGGAATGAGTGGATTGGGTGGATCAAACGGATTGGGATCAACATTACCAATTTGCTATTCATCAGAATGGAAGAATAGAAAAACAACACACAAACATGTGCAACTTTTTTCGAATTGGGAAAACATTTCCTCCAACTTTGGTTGCATGATGTGGATATTGGCGTGTTTACATTTCATTGGGTGCTGCATGCAATCATGGTCATAGGAACAAAGATTAGTTTCAGTCAGTGCAAAGCTTGTTCAAACAACCTTTACAACCTTGCATTAGGAATATCTCCATACCTATGTATTTTGTTTCTTGGGAAGATATTCCTAACACAAGGCTATAAAGGTTGTTTGAATGGGCCTAGCATTGACCAAAACTGAGTTCATAGAAACAAGTTAAGCATTCCTCACAGGTCTTATCTCGATAGTCCATAAATTTGGATGGCCTTATCTCGATAGTCCATAAATTTGGATTTATTCCGCAGAGTGCACCTTACACCAATCTCACATTACGCTGGGAAACATCTCCCCGACGAATAATAACTTACCAGTTACAATTATGAAAATGTTCTAGATGTGGGGCTCCACGTGGTGTGATGTTGGGTGAGACTATAGATTTAAAATCTCCTATCAACAAAACACCATGTTCCAACACCCAACCAATATGATCTGATACTGCACTGCACATATCACCATGAGACAGGACCTACTATAAAATTGGATCCTGTATGATGTGCGGTGTTGGATGTTGGAACGTGTTTGTAGCCCACGGCTCTATTCATCGAGTCAACACAGGTCTGAATTGGGTTTTAAGTACATTGCCAACAATTGGATTCTACTCCTCAGATAGCGCTATTCACACCGATCTCACAGCTACATCGCACCATGTATTCGAAACATCTCTGGATATTAAACACAAATACGGGAGATATTCCCAATGTGCGACCAACACATTCTCTAAGGTCGGAGTGAGGAGCGGCTCATAAGGAGCAGACTTCGACTCATTGACCAGCCAGCTAACGTCCACTCGAGAAACCTCGAAGGAAATTCACCGATACCGATACCGATACCGATACCGATACCGATACCGATACCGATACCGATACTTACCTAATTCGAGTCCATCACACGCCCACGACGCGTACAGCGGTACAGGGGAATTCCGAACGAGGAAGCATACCTGAAGCCCACCTGAATCTACTATCTATCTTCTTTAGCAAAACAACTCGAAGCACGAAACAGAGAAAAAGACTTGCTCGAGAATCCCAAACCAAGAGGGACAATAAGAAGCTTTCTTCTGTGGTCATTTGGTTTTCGAATCGTCAAGGAGAACTGTAAGATTGAGGTATTCCTTTCTTCAACTCTGTTCTTTCTTTTCTGGAATCTGTAACTTTTCGTGGTAGATCTCTATCTTTTGTGCTTTCATTGTTGGGGTTTTAGCTCGTTTAATTTGTAGCTTCGGCTCTGTTTCTCACCATTTTCCCTGTTATTATTTGGACTCGACAGGTTTTATCTCCTTTTTTTTCATTTTTTTCCTCTAGTTTTGTTTGAATTCTTTCAATTAATTGTGCATTGTTCTTGGGATTTCATGAATGCTAGTAAAAATGCTAACTTCCTAATAGGATGCTTAAGATTTTTATATTATTTTAACATGGGCGAAAATTTGAAAATATTCATTTTTTATTAATTTATACATGCATTTTTTTCTTTTGTCATGTTTCCGTTTTCATGAGAATTGAAACTTGCTTATTATACTGTCAAAAAATATGTTTAATTATGCCTCCGTGTCTTTATGCTGAAAAGAACATACCAAATAATTCTGTCTGTTCATTTGGGAGTTCATCACTCCATCTGGTGATTTTGATGATCCTAACCATCAGAACAATCACATTGGTTTTGATGGACCATTAAACGCACTACCAAAAAAGGATTATTAATTTCACAATTGATGTTTTAGAGTCTGTTTTATCAGTACTTTATGTATACCTTTATCTTGAAGCTAGGCTGATTAGTTGTACAATTGCCTAATTGCTATAGAAGTTCTAGTAGAAAAACAATTTCCCTTCTTTCTCTGTGTATTCACAATTTTGTAGATGTCATTCAGGATAGTAGATGTAAAGGCTTTAACCCCGCATAGATTTCACTGCTCTTGTGCGATTTGTTTGGTGTTACACATCTGGGCGCCTTATTTGTGTTTACAAATGAAGGGGATATATTTTCCTTTCTCATTTTCTTTCCTTGTTAACAATTTTTCCTTCATTGTGTTACTGCTAAAAAAATTACTTCAAAAGTGGAATTTGTGACACTTTTGGTTTTTGGGATAGAGGGAGAGAGTAAGAAGGGGAAGAGAGTGCTGTAGAAGGATTATATGTAAATAAAAAAAATTCAATATATGACTCTTGGTCATCTTAAGTGACAAATTCAGTTTAGTTAGCTTATCCACTTAATACTTATACGAAGGGGCATGTTTGTCGTTTGCAGTGCTTGTTGGTGGCCAATCTGATTAGGTCCAAACAGATTGTGTTTGTACCTTCTGCTATGCGAACATGACAAATTTCTCTCCCGTCATTACTTGCACAAAAAACGTACTCTGCCTCAGTGGATGTGTTGGGAAGCAAATGAGTGGCCAAGTCATTAATGTGGTGTCTCAATCTCCACCCAGTTCATGCTGTTTTCGTTTCCAATCTAGTCGATCTCAACTGAGTTATGCTCGTCTGACAATCTCCAAGACATTTTCCTGTTCAGCTCTTGTTAGCTCTCTAACATTCCGAGGAAGTTGTTTTGGTTCCGGCTTCTCCAAACAGAGGAGAAACTGGCATCCATTAACAGAGAAAAACTTAGAGATTTCTATGGGGCATCAAGTGACATGTCTTGGGATTTCATTGCCATCTCAAAAAATGAGTTTGAGGCTTTTGACACCAAAACGAGAAACATGTACCAAAGTCAGTTGGAATGTCAGACCTGCCTCCAGGCTACAGGGAGGTGCTTCTGCAAGCCTGATTTTTGGACTGTTTGTTTGCTTTTCAAGTTCCAAACCAGCATATGCTGAAGCACCAAAGAAGAAGGATGAGGATGATTGTGACTCATCCTTGGTCAACTCTTCACATGGAAAGAAAGTTTACAGGGATTATTATGTAACTGGTGAGCAGCAGTACTTTGTGAAGAATTTCAACTCTATGTAGTTCTTTTTAAAATGTAAAAATATATCAGTTGATAGTTTTGGTTTGCAGATTTTTTTTTATTTGGAATATGTTAAAGACAACTTCCATTAAATTTATTCTTAATATAAGCAATTACTCTATATCATGCAGCTATTCCTGGAGATGGGAGATGCTTGTTTCGCTCTGTGGCTCATGGGGCTTGTATTCAATCTGGAAAACCACCTCCAAGTGAGAGTGTCCAGAGAGAATTAGCAGATGAGTTGCGGTCCAGAGTATGTTTCTTTATGTCCTTTACAATTATTATGACAAGTTGGATTAGTTCACACTTTTCATGGTCAGAAAATGGGCAATCACTGGATGAAAGGTTTTAGGCCAAGTTTATGGTATTAACATGTGCAGACTTGCTTCCTTTAAAATGTCTTTGCCAAATGTGCAAAGGGACCTGAACCGATATTTCTCACTCAACTATAGAGGTATTATCATTAGAGACAAGTAGGTTTTGACTTACTTTTAGTGTTGTCACTCGTCACAAGGTTAGCTATCAGTGGAATTAGTGAATGTACAAATGAATTGATTCTGAGAAGAAAAAGATGCAAACCATAAAACTACTAAGAGATAATCTGAGTTTAAGAATAAAGAATCTGGCATCATCTAAATTTTGGTCTTGCATAGGTTGAGTTCCTTCAACAAGTCAATCTACTAAAAGGTGCAAAATAATTTTATTAATTAGTATTGATAAAAAGTAATTTTATTAATTAGAAAAAAAAACAGCAAATGGTTTTAATAATTTGAAAAAAAAAATTGCAAAGCCATTTTGAACATAAGACAAGACATGCCTCTAAATGAAACAACTTTTAGGCATTTTCTCAACTGCTTGCTTTTGCATCAGGAAAGCCTGTCTTTAAAGGGATACTAACTCAAAAGCTTCAGACTGGCTTGTGTCCATGACCAATATCTCGATGTAGAAGACCCTCACTAGCTCACCACAGATACGCTAAGTCTTATGCCCACTAGATACTCTTGATTTTGGTGAGTTCAGTAACTCAGACATGCAAATGAGGTTTCAAACAAAGATAATGACTCTTCATGCAACAGAGTTTTTTTGTTGGCATGAATAACTATGCATTTACCAAACAGGTGATTTAACTATGTATACGAGTGTTCCACTTTCTGAAATCTATGTGTGTCAAACAGTGTGCAGTTTTGACTTGTCTTTGAATAACCTGACCTTTTATTTTGTTGTATGCTTGACTTTGAATAGTTCCTATATGGTATGTTTTAACTGACCATGCAAATCTTCTAACATTGGCAGGTCGCTGATGAGTTTGTTAAAAGACGAGAAGAGACAGAATGGTGAGTTTTCTAAGTTGTATATCATTTTACAAAATTTGATGAACTTCTACTCTTGTAGGCAATAATTGCTTATGTGATTGATAAGTTAAATTGCTATGCTATCTGTCTTGCTTCTGGACCTACCTTCACAACTGAGATTTTATTGGCCAAGAACTCTCACATTGATTTTGTGCAAGGAAGCTGAATGTTGTCCTTTACATAGATATCTAAATTATTCTGGGTGAAAACTCATTTCAACAAAAAATCTATACAGGTTTATTGAGGGAGATTTCGACACATATGTTTCGCAGATCAGGAAGCCATATGTATGGGGTGGGGAGCCTGAGTTGTTCATGGCCTCACATGTTCTCCAGTGAGTCTTTTATCATGCTTGCTCACTTTCTTTCTTCCATGGTGAATATACTAAAATACGTAGCATATGTCACTATAGTAGGGTATATTCTCTTTTAGTCTCTTTAGTATTTTGCATCCACTTTTTTTATAGTAAAATAAAGTTCATTAAATAAAAAGAAAGTACAAGAGAAAGTGATTAGACATCTCCCGAAAGAGATAGAAAAGTGCAATAACAATAGTAAAATAACTTACCAAAAAAATAACATAGTAAAATAAAATTTAGTATTTGTGTACACTTAGGATTGGAGATCAAGAGATAATGCAGTGTGACCTTTTCCAGTACTTTGGTTCGATAATTCATAACAAGGGAGAGATAGAGGAGGATGTTTGCCCATAGAATTAGAGCAGGATGGGCAAAATGGAGGGGTGAATCCAGAGTCTTTTGTGATAGATGTCAGATGAGTACCACTTACATTGAAAGGAAAATTTAAATTTTATAAAACAGTTGTAAGGCCAGCCATGTTTGGAGCAGAATGTTGGGTAGTCAAGAAACAACATTTACAAAAAAAAAAAAAAATCAGTGTGGTAGAAATGTGTACGTTGAAATGGAGGGTCAGAAATGAAGTCATTTGAAAGAACCTAGGAGTAGATCCAATAGGTGATAAAATGAGAGAAAGTAGATTGAGATGGTTTGATCACATGCATAGAAGACCACCAAAACACCTGTAAGAATATATATATATATATATATATTTTTTATCAGCGACACAGATGAATTTATTAATCAATAGAGAACAAAGTTACAACAAGAGGTTGTGAAAACCAGAAAAACCCAATACAAACCATAAACACCCAGCACCCTATTACAACTGTGCCCAATACATTTGCTGTTTTTTACTCCTTGTTTGGCCAAGCCATCTGCTAGGCTATTAGCCAATCTGCTAACCCATCTAATTTGAACGAACATGCCTTTAGAAAGAAGAATTCATCTGTTGCAAATTGAAGGGGCTAGAAGCAGCACTAGGGGTAGATCAAAATGGGCATGGGTCAAAGTAGTTAGAAATGATCTAAGTGCCCATAATTTAACAATCGATATGGAATTAAACAGAATGGAATGGTGAAACAGGATTCGTGTTGCTGATCCCATGTAGTTGGGATAAGTCTTGGGTGATGATTCACTTCATTAAACCGCTGAGTCTCATTTGTGATAATCCACTCTAGTAACTTCACTATTACATGTTAAGAAAGCTGAACTGTTCATGCAGATGGGTTCCAAGAAGTTCTAATGAAACTGCTAAAGAGATTATCTAAACATGGTTTAAAATGTCAACATATTTCCATGACATCTCCATTTCCATGTGTATTGAAATGAAATATTCCTAGAATTATGTCTTCCCTAGTGAAGACTACAAACACTATATAGAGTACATAAGATGGTATTATAACATGATGAGTTGGCAACACTGATTAAAAAAAAAATGATGAGTTGGCAACGCTGATAAAAAAACATGACGAGTTGGCAATAATATTGCAAATATGTGGAGCAACAATGTTATCACCTGCTTGATGGAGATGATGACCACTTTGAGCCAGTTTCAAATTCTTTTTGGATAATTTAGATTATTTAGTTGAACTATTAGAATCATTTGCACATTTTCTGAATCTAAATTTTGTTTGAACTTACTTCATTATGTAGTTTTAACTATGGAAGTCTACAGGACAACTTCACAATTTATTATTTTGTCTATTAACCTTAATTTCTTGGTTTTGTTTGATGACTTGTGATGAGATAACAATCTAAAAGGGTGTATGCATGCTTCTTTTATCATTTCATAAAACATCATTGTTATATTTCCTCATATTTTATAATGTTTTCACCATGCCTATAGTTTTCACAAGATTTCCATGTAACATTGTATATTGTGACAAGATAATAATCTAAAAGGGTGTACACATGTTCTTTTATCCTTTCATAGAACATAATTGTTTATTTCCTCATTTTTTAATGTTTCCACCATGTCTATAATTTTCACAAGATTTCCATACAACATTCCATCAACACCAACATTTTTAACCTTGATGAGGGCCCATGGGTTTGGCTTGTTGCAGGATGCCAATCACAGTCTACATGTATGATGAAGATGCTAGTGGCCTGATAGCCATTGCTGAATATGGCCAAGAATATGGGAAGGATGATCCAATTAGAGTCCTATACCATGGATATGGCCATTATGAAGCATTGCAGATTACAGGGAAAAAGGGTGGTAGGTCAAGAATGTAGTGTATATACAAGGGAGAAAAGGTGAAAAAGGAGACTTGGTGAGTGAAGCAATTGTAATGAGCTATCTAGCTTTCTTCTTGGGCTTGTGTTTGTGCTTACTGATATAAACAAAGAGCTTAATTTTTTCAAATTTTTTGATACAATAATACTACCATCAATCTTGCTCTGCAAATCGATCTTTGGAAGGATCTGATAGCATAGTTTGATGCAATTATCATAGAAGTTTCATATACGACTTTAAGGGTTGTCCGGGACCTTTATAGAATTTTATTTAATAGAAATAATGGTTGATATCTACAACTTTTTAACTACTATTATTTATTCTTATTATGGATATTGGGGAGGGTGAACGGAACTCTTTTTTGGACAAATAGAGAACATGGTCTTTTCACAATATATTACCTCTGATATGCTTTAGGCCCGTGATTATATAATTATCTAAATCTGAAGTACATATCGGAGTTCTACCCCGATACCGTTTCTCCATTGTACGTAAAAACAAAATTGAAACATGATTTATCTGTAAGGCTCTGGATGTTTGCAGTGTAATTTCATTTGCACTAATACAAATGCATGGGTGTGCAAATGAAAAAAGTGTGAATTCTGATTCAATTTTTCTTCATTTGTATTGCAAACAAAAAAAAGTAAGGTAAAAGTTAAAACAAAAAACAAAATTTGCTTTCAAGGCTCAGTTTGGAAAGAATATAAATACAAATATGTACAGTACAAATATATATAAAATATTACAAAATGTATGGTTTTGCACTCTACATATTTGTATTTGTACTCCTTCCAAACTGAGCCCAACTCATTTGCACTTCCATACCGAGAATGCACTTTAAACAAATGAAGCCCAAGATTCAAAGTATTGGCATTGCAAAGAGCATTGGAAAGACAATGTATTTGATAATTTAAATATGCTTTGAAAACGTATGGATACAGTAAATAATTTAAGATATACATCTAGAAAACTCGCGTCCAAATGTGCTACAAACTTTTTTGGAACCAAATGGAGTTGGCTGCACGAATTCTGTTTTACCATACTGCTCTGTTCAGTGCCATAACTTGTCATGTGAATACTATATAAAAAAATAAATAAATTGTTTTTTGATCAATAAAATAAATTGTTAATACAGCAAAGGAGAGTTCGGATCTTTTCCCAACAACCAGTCCCAAATATTCATTGCATTGCATCCATACATTGGAAACATATTGGTGGGATATTCTTCCCATTGCACAGGTTGCAATGGCTGTTGGGACCAGATCTAGACTCCAAAAAAGAGTACACATAATTTGGGAGTCCGGATCTGGTCCCAGCCATTGCAGCTGTGCATCCGAATCACCATTTGGTATGTACATACCACGTCATCCATGGCATCATGGCGAACCTGCTCATTAGTTGGTGCTGTTATTCAAAGTTTATACAGAGTTTGGCACAACTGCACAAGAGGCTACTGAAGCCAGAAGCAAACGACCTACTTGAAGGAATTTCTTGGGCCAAAGATCTAGGTATGACTATATAGACCTATCTCACGTTGATAGTGATCTTTCCTGGTGTATTTGCGGCATCATATCTGTTTCCAGAGCCCTTCTTTCGTAGTTCAAGTTTCTTTTGTTTAGAGGTTATTAGGAAATCATCCTATTTAGGGGTGCTCATGGTTCTGCTAATTAAAGCGGTATTATCGGTTTTTGAAAAATTGGTAACTTAAATCAACCGAAGTTGATCAATTAACCAGCAGTTCGGTTCATAAGTTTTTTTATATTTACAATATATATTATAAAAAGTACATAAATATATAATAAAAAACTAATATATATATATATATAATATTATATTTTAAATAATAAATGATAAATTATATATTGTAAATATATATAATGTATATTTATTAATATAATATATATAAAACATATATATATATATAATACTTAAATATACATGAAATATATATAAATATATGTATAACAGTTGATTCGATTAACCAGATTTTTTATTTGGTTTTGATCAGTTTTTGGGTTTTTCTTGTTCACCCCTAATCCTATTCACATAGTTGATAAGCTTTCCTTAGTATTGACTCATGATGTAACCTTGATTCAATACCAGAATTTTTGGTGAGTTTTATGTGTGAAGATATGTAATGAGACGTTTTGTTGAATGGAATTTACTTTCTTTGGCTTTCAAATGAAACAATTATTAATTTGAGTTTTATGTATCAATTAATCGAATCCTCCTACCAAAGTTCAAAATATTAGTATGCATATTGTATCTATGAGCTTAGATATAAATATGTATATTCATGTATATGGTAGAAAGATAAAATGCTTGGATACATTAAGAAAATTCTTATAAATTTCACAAATTCATTAGATAAATATGTATATTAAATATTAGAATGTATTTCCTACATAAGTTAACTATACACATAAAATATATAATATAATAATATTGTACTATTAATTTAAAAAATAACAATTATAAATATTAAAGTACAAAGAAATTACTTGGAAAATACATTTTAATTGATTTTTGAACCACATCCATGTTAATTCCTTGGAAGTTGAAATGACCAAAGTAATAAATAGGTGAAGGACTCTAAATTCCCCTAAGGTGGACTGAACTCTAATTAGGTGTTGGGCACTGGAGCATTTCATAAGCATTTCATTTTTGCTGATGTATCATTCACGCTAACATAGCAAATAGACAAAATCGGTAAGAAAATTGCACTTTGGTGGTCTATCCGAATTTTCTGCACTAGAATGGTGTGTGCTAGGGTGTCACAAGTGACCACATTAGCCCCGTGACAAGGGGGCACTTCCATTCATAGTCGAACACATCATACAATTCACATGGGCAATTGGTTTACATGTGTAGAAAAACTAAGGTGGCATTCGGTAGTGTGTTCATCTCATGGATGGACCATTTCGGTCCACGCCACGGGATGAATTCACTGTTCTATTGGTCGTTGACAGGACTAGTCTACAATATATCGTGGACTGTCTACGTCTACAACCCAAAATCTCAACCACACTTATATCTCGTGGATGTGGTCGGTCCGCAACATTTCCACATTGTATTTTGATACATTACATCTCTTCTACATACTTTTCTTTCTTTTTAGTTTTTAAATTTTAAAAGGGAAATTGTCTAAAACTCACCAAAAGTTTTCAACATTTCTCTTAAACTCACCACAACTTTTCAAAATGTCTAAAACTCACTATGTCACTAACTTGACGTTAAACAAACAAACAGTGTTAATATGTTATCATTTTAGCCTTCATAGAAAAATATAAAATATATACATATATATTTTTTAATATTTAGACATGAAAAAAGGAAAAAAGTTCAAAAAATATTTTCAAATATAAAACATAAAAACACAAAACTACAAAAAATATAAAAAATTATAGAAATTGAAAACAAAATAAAAAATTATTTTCAAATTATAGAAACTATAGAAATTGAAAAACAAGATTAGAAAATAAAAATTGTAGAAAAAACACCGAAAATTATAAAATAACACAAAAATTGCAAATAAATAACAAAAAATACAGGAAAATTTATAGATCATAGAAAATAGAAAATGAAAAAAAAAACATAAATTATAAAAAACATTGAAAATTATAACAAAACACTAAAAATGCAAAAAGAGAAGAAATTGAAAACTGAAAAGACCTTTTTCCTCTAACTCGCCATTCAAGGGTAATTTGGTCATGAAAATTGTTATTTATGCTGATGTGGACACCTCTATTAAGAGGAATTAACAGTGCACTAACGGAATGTGAGTTTTGGAAAATAAAAATTTACTGACATGGTGAGTTTTAGACTTTTTGAAAAAAGTTGTGGTGAGTTTAAAGAAATGTTGAAAACTCATGGTGAGTTTTAGACAATTTCTCATTTTAAAATAATAATTTTTTAATATTTTTAATGTTAATTCTAGCACAAGCCCGATGGTGCTCATTTTTTAATTTATTTTAAATTTTTTATCAACAAAATAATATTTTTAAATATTTAAAATATTGTTTATTTTTTAATTATTTTACTATCATTTTTATTAAAGTTAATATTTATTGATTAATATTACTTTACTAATGCCTTTTTTCAATACATTTATCATATAAAATGGAAAAATTAGACATTTTATGATCGATTGTGTAGATCATTCATAAAATGTATATGAGATACATGGAATTAAAAACTGTCTACACCACACCTACAAAACGCCACTGTGGGTGTGGATTGCTCCAATCCACATAGTCTGCCCACAGTTCAGAACAACTGTGAACTATGGTGTGGTGTGGATTGGTGCCTGCCACAGGGTGTGGTGTGGACTAGTCCACACCCACCAATTCTCATCCACACTATAAAATGTGAAATAAAAAGGAAACCTATATCGAGTCTTCAAGAGTTTGGACTCGAAGGAAAAGAGAAACTCAATCAAACTGTAGAGTTGGATGGATGCCATCAATGATTGTAGAGTTCTCTTTCTTCTTCAAGCTTTAGCTAGGGGCAAAAGCCATTAATGATTACAACTTCATAACAGAAGTTTTACAAAGAAAGATTGTTTTTTTTCTCTAATCTTCAATCAAGAGCAGAAGGCATATGCAAATAGGCTTGTGTTTTTGTCTTCAACCTTTGTTTAAAACTAATTTTTTTAGCTTTAGTCAAGGACAATTTACAGGTATTCTTCAGTTTGGGGTCCGACCAAAGCAATAAATCACTTCCATTAACAAATGATGATGAGCTCATTGTTAGGGCTAAAGGAGTATCCAGTGAAATGCTTGAGTTTGAGAGCTGTTATTTCTCTGTTTTTTTTTTTTTGTTGATAGATATGGCGTTTAATAATGGTTTGAGACTTAACATTAGGTTATTTTTCTAATCTTAAGTTTTCTCTATTTATTTTTCACAGAGATGGGTTTTTGACTTTTTTCCATCGACTAGATAATCCAAATTATCTTTATTTACTTTTTTAAGCTTTATTTTTATTTTAAAATATAGAATATAAAACATTAATAGAGGGCATTATCAGGCCCTCATACCCAACTTAAGTGTTGATGAGGGGTAATTTGGCTTGACTTGTTAGCATGCAGACACGTGGAACGATCTAATGACTAGACGACGACTTAGCATTTCCTACCACCTCAGCAGGCCAAGTCAGTTCGGGTACTTCGGGCACCTCGGCCAAGACTGAGGTCCGAGCAACTTGTGATGGCCCAACCTGCTGAGGTGACATGTAGCCCACTTCTAGAAGCTTTCCAGTTGTCTTCGACCTATCCGGGATCACATTGCACGTCAACGAGCTTCATCCTCATCTCGCCCGGATTGGACGGGCTCAGTAAGGCTTATCAGCTCACATGAAGTTCATCTCCGGGTGCGAAACAGACTCTTGGTAATGCAGGTTGGAGATCTCAGAGTTGTTTTGTGAGACCTACAACAACACCTATATAAGGGCCTCAACCCCATCGTTACAAGGTGTGTGCGGTATTAGTTCACTAGCTCTCTTGCTTACAAAGTTTTTCAGCTCGCAAACTCTATCCGCTAACTTAGGGGGTGTTCTGTAGTGTGGATGAGAAATTGGTGTGTGTGGACTAGTCCACACCACATCCTGTGGCAGGGACCTATCCACACCACACCACAGTCCACAACTATTCTGAACTGTGGACAAACTGTGTGGACAGGACCAGTCCACATCAATAGTGGCATTTTGTGGTGTGGTGTGGACCAATTAATCATAAATATGTATTTTTTGCATTTTGTATGATGAATATTTAAAAAAATGCATCAATGAATTAATATTAACCAAAAAATATCAATTTTTTTATAAGACAATAGTAAAATAATTAAAAAATATATATTAAATATTTTAAAAAAAATATTGAGACTACCACACACAAGGATCCAACATTAGACCATTTCATCAAATAGCTCAAATTTATTGAACCTACAAGCTTAAGCTAATAGGTGAATTCTCTGCATAAATTTTTGTTCTTTAACAATTGGACTAGTTCACACTTAAAAAGCTTGAATAACCACACAAACACACAAACACAAGTGGTGAAGGTTCTTATCCAACTCCACCAAACAAATAACAACAGTATTATTAGAGAGGAGTTAAAACAAGGTTTCTGGTTTTTGTCCGCTAACATCTATATATGTACATAATTCAGTTAATTGTAATATTATAATATTAAAATACAAGGGTAAGACTAGGCTCAAGACCATGTAAAAGATTTGAGTATTAATGCCTAGAGCTGCTACCAAGTTTACTTGTTGCTTCTAGAAAGCAAAGCAGTAAGGGAATGAATAAGAGTCAAAGTGAGGCCAGTTTAGTACTCTAAACATACAATACTAAACACCAAAGAGAACCCAAAGCAAACAGATAACAGCAAGCATCTATATATGTACATAAGAGTGAGTTAACCCATTGGACAATAACCTTCAATGAAAATTTTCTTCTTGTGTTGCAGTAAAAAAAAAATCAAAATGGTGTAAGCGTAAAGCCTCTAACATCTATATATGTACATAAGAGTGAGTACAGTCTTCTTTAAATGGTGTATGCTACCAAGTTTACTTGCTACTAACGGCAAGCAAAGGGAAGGAATAAGAGTGAGTACAGTCAATATTACTCTATAAATAGTCAATAGTGCTTTGAGCACAGTCCTCTGTAAATAGTACTCTAAATACAAAAGAGAAACCATTAGTTCAACCGCTTCGTCTTCCCCCCAATAGTTCAACCACTGTTCAAAAAAAGTACAGTGTTCTTTTTCTATAAATAGTAATCTAAACACCAAACCCATTGTTCTTTTTTTTTTCTATAAATAGTACTCTAAACACCAAACCCACTCTTCTTATTCTTCTTATCAGTATTTTGTTTTTGATCTGTTATTGTTTATCAATAGAAACAGAGAGACAGAGAAACAGTGAGCAGAGAGATACTTACCAATGGAGAGTTGCAGCGGCGGAGAAGCTTCAGCGGGCAGGGTGGGCGGGCGGCAAGCTCAACGGTAATGTGAAACAAACGAGGGTTTCAAAAATATTTGTGAAGCATAGGATCAAAAGTCTATCGTGGAAGGGACCAAACCATGATATTTTACTGTTTATGGTATTTTGGGGTGTGGACGGGATGGTGTGGACCGGTCCCATCCACACCCAACCGAATGGGACCAAAACTCGTGGATATAAACAGTTCCGAACACCACTTTAAGCATCGAAGTGCCCACACCGGATAAGCCACCATGGGTTCTCTGACCACATTCTCTTGCAGTTTGACCGACCACCTAAGTAAACCGGCGTCTAAACTACCATCTAGCTAGGAGTGACCAGATCGTGCACCATCAAGTGTCATCAAATAAATAGAAATGCACATCCACATACATCAATCCGAGTATAGGGAATCCAAACTCGTTGTCCAAAGAAATGTTTTTACAATGATTAGCTTCAGGATAGGGGAAAGGGGGGGTTTCTTGAATTGTTAAATTGTAGTTTCTCGAATCGGCTTGGTGATCTTGAATCAGTAAGGTGATGTGACACATTGAAATTTGAAAAGCTTTCTTTTTTGAGATATCATATAGTTGTCATTATAAACAATTAAATATATTATAAAAACAAGTCAAATCTATATCTATACTACTATAAAAAGTTCAAAAAGGGTCTAAGATTTCTGAATTTTTTTGGACTAAAATACCCCTATTTTGAAATAGGGTCCCTATCTATTATGAGCGTAAAAAATGTAATTTGAATACTATTATTCATTGCATTCAATTCCCTCTCATTAAATTCCATTTAAGGTATTAACTCTCATTCACCCTCATTTAACCATACATTTAAGGCATTTTTGTTTCTTTTAATTACTAAATTCCACTAATTAAATCCATTCATAAATAATTCTAATAACATAAAAACTTTTACTTCTAAAATTGACTTGGAAAAGTAGTATTTTTATGTGGTGGTAAGAAATTAAACAACTTTGGGTCAAAATTTAAAACCAATTGGAAATACTTTTGTTAATGATGAAAATGGAATATAAAGTTTAAAACCAATTGGAAATAAAATTGTTTCCTATTCTCTCTCATTAAGTCTCATATCTAAGGTATATTCTCTCATTAAATTCTATATTTAAGACATATTTTTCTCATCATTAAATTCTATTAATTAAATCCACAACATTGATTTTAACAATATAAAAATAAATATTTTGAAATAAAACCATTTTCTTCCCTCCCAATGGTGGGTAAGCAATTCAACCATTTGGGTCAAATAGGTGAACCGATAATTCCATAATCAAATAATAAAAATCAAAATAAATAATATATAAAAATATAAAAAAAGAATTGAGCATATCTCTAATATTGTATATTGATTATACTAAATAAAATTAAGTATGAAATATACAAATATTTTTATTAACGATGAAAATGGAATTACAAATCTAAAATAAACCTTGAAATTAAATTAAATGGTGTCATAGTCAAATAATACAATTTTTAAAATATAAACAAAAAATCACAAAAAAAGAACAATTTGGGCACATATATGATGCTATATATTTATAAATAAAATAAAATATTGGGTCCATCTATAATACTATACATTCACTATATTGAACAAAAATAAGTATTATACATAACCTTATCAATGATAGAAATGCAATAATAAATGGTTTGGGTGGTGGTTTAGTGGTTTGGGTCAAATGGATTAAACAATGATGTTATAGTAAAATAATAAATTAAAAAAAAAATAAAAAAGTACAAAGAATAAAAAATATAAAAATTATAAAAAAAATTGGACACACATATAATAATATATATTAATTATATCAAATAAAAAGTAAGTATGATAAACAAACATGATTTATATAATGTAGATGATATATATAATTTAAATTTGATATGAAAACAAGTCTATTTTCCTATTTAGATGGTGGGTGAATGGTCAAACTTTTCAAATAAACTTATGGTGATGTCATTATTGAATACTAGGTATTTAAAAAAAGATAGAACACAAAAAATAAAAAGTATATAATTTTGTCAAAAACATTTGGAGACATTTCTAATGTTATATATTCATCATATTAAATAAAAATTGTTAAAATAAAAATTACTTTTATTTATGATGAAAATGGAATACAAAATTAAATAATAACAATAATAGTAATAACGGCCATGATAATAATTGTCATTGTAATTTAAAATTTCAACATGCTATTAATGCACGTCCACATTTACTAGTCACTTTAAATGCTTAATCAGCTTGCATCTCAATTCTTTTGTGTTTTTAGACAAAGAAGTGAAAGGAAACACTTGTGAATTTCCCAAGAAAGAATCCACACCTTATTAGAAATAAAAGGTTTTTTCTTTTGATATCGTGAAAGCTAAAGTAATATTTAGGCATTTAAAAAAAGTAACTATTTATGAAACATCATGTGAGATTTACATACTATTTATTTGCAATTAGCAATCTCTTTATTAGCTATTATTTGGTGCCTGTTCAGAGGGTCGGAGGCAGTGGCCTCAAACTTTCATAGATGGTAGGGCTGTTCATGGGTCAGGTTGGGTCGGTTTATTGGCGTTTTCCAACCAACCCGACTTGGTCGATTTACCTAGAAATGAAACCAAAATTGACCCAATACTAAGTAAAACCGACCTGGTTGGTTTTGTGAATGATTCTCTCGGTGTGAACGGTAAAGGATTCAAGTCTAAGAAAGCAAAGGCTGGATGCCTAGAAATTAAAAATGATTTGATGGATTAAAACTGATATTTTATATATAATATGTATATTTCTGAAATAAAGCTGAAATATATATATATATATATATATATATAATATCTGAAATATATTATATATATAATATATATATCTAAGTCTGTTCGGTTTTGGTTTTCACACATGAAAACCGAAATCGAACCGAACTGAACCATCGGTTTATGTTTTCTTGTAACCCGAAACCGATCGGTGCTGAAGAAAAACCGGCCAACTCAGGTTGGATCGGACCAGGTTGGTCGGTTTGGGTCTTGTTATGAACAACCCTAATAGATGGGCCATATATGGACATTAATTTCAAGGGTTGTGCCCTTGAAACCAGATTCAATCAGTGCAAAGCCAGTTCGAACACCTATTATAGCCTTGCATTGGGATTATCTCCCCATGAAATAAAGCATAGGAGTGTGGAAATGTTCCCAATGCAAGGTTGTAAAGGCTATTCTAACGGTTTGAACGAGACTTGCACTGAATGAAGCCAATCTCTATGCCCATGAGTTCGGATATGCTCCTCACAGAGCATGCCTCACACCGACCTCACAACATGTTTCAGCAATGCATTATTGGGAACAATTATGGAGATGTTCCAGATGCACGATTGAAATGTGCTGTGTGAGGTTGGTGTGAGGCATGTTCTTTGAGGAGAAAATCCGAACTCTGCCCTTTAAGTCTTTTTGAATGATGGCTTGTTTGGGAGGGTTTTTGCATTGATTGAGTTATGTCGACTGAATTATTTTTTAAAAGCTCTTTAAATTAAGTTTGAAAATGCTTGAAAGCAAGCGCTTATTTAAATAAATACTTATTTTAGGTTGGGATTATAAGTGCTTGGGAAATAAATCCCAATAAGTGAATATTCTTGGATTTAAGTGCTTTTTTTTGCCTCTCATAACCACCACATCATCTTGAAAATACCATGATTTTCAAAATCGGACCGGACCGCATGGTCAGACCAAAAAAATTGGGAACCAGTCAGGTAACCAGTTCCGTTTTACCATAGAACTGTTATTTTTCTAAAATTGTTGATTCGGTCAGCAAACCATTGACCCGGGTGATCAAACCGCTCAAACTATCCTATGGTTTAGCCGTTTTTAAATTTTTTATTTATTGTCAAAACAAGTTGTCCATTTGGTTCGAAACGATTGGACCATTCGACCCAGGAACCAGACCCCTGACCCATTCGTTGTCCGGTTCGATTTTAAAAACCTTGGAAAATACCTACACTACTCTTGTCTGAAACAAGTGTTTATTCATCAAACACTCATAATCCCTTATTCAATAAACATTTATTTTTCAAATTATCACTCCCAAATTCCCCTAAATTCACTGATCATTGATCAATTGTTGAATCTTCAGTTCATCCATCCCAAACAAGCCCTAGTCGTATTGTGCCCTTTTCTTTAATTGATGAGTATTCTTACTCATTATTAGGAAAAATTCCCGATCATTATCCTGTACTTTGGCTCGAGTGACAATTTGGTCCCTGAACTTTAAAATGCGATAATCCAGTACCCGAACTTTCAAAATGTGACAATTCAGTACCTACCGTTAACCAGCCATTAAGTGACATTTGAAAAGTCAAAAATACCCTTCAAATGCCATCTAATTCTCTATATCAACCATCCAAACATTAACAAAAAATTGAACAATCTCAAATCCTAGCCTCTTATATTTAAAAAAGTTGGTGATTATTTAGAAAAATCTAGAATTTGGGACTGTTCATTTTATTATCAATGTTTAGATGTTTGATAAAAAGAATTAGATGGCATTCTTAAGATATTATTGACTTTTTAAGTATCACTTAATCGTTAATTAAGAAACTGATGCTGGATGTAACATTTTGAAAATTCGAATACTCAATTGTAATATTTTAAAAATTCGGATATGAAATTGTCGCATTTTAAAGTAGGAAACCAAATTGTCCACTCGATCCCAAGTACAGGTAACGATAAGGAATTCCCTTATTCTTATCCAAAGTCACCGACAGCTTTCCTCCGGTCCAGACTCCAGAGTCACTGGCACTGTGGGTGGCGCCACTTCCAGACACGAAGATTCCAGTTCTTCTCCTTCGAGCTCGGACTCCTTTTTTTGGTTTTTGTTTCTTTTTTAATGTGAAAATTAAATAAGATTGGGAAAAGAACGAAGAAATAGTCGGTGATTGCTTGCTTATATGTTAAACCGCGTCATCAAATGGTGGGGTGCTTCCCGTCAACGCCGAAGCAGTTGGCAATGACCATCGGCTGCTTCGCGGTCGGTGCTTCCCTCTTCGCTATCGGCGTACATCTCTCCTACCGAAACATCGCTCCTCAACAAGCTCGAATCAAGGCTCGTAACGACTTCGTCAAAGAGCGTCTCAAGAAGAAATTCGGGAAGTAGTAGTGGTAGACTGGTAATGGTACTAGCTCAGTCCAACTGTTTGTCTTTTTGCTTCTTTCACTCAGCTCTTCAGTTAGCCCCACATACGCTATCCTTCATTTATCCACCACCGAAGCAATTCAAGGGATAATAGGAATAATGGCTTTAATTCCATCTCCGATCAATGGTGGATCCGTCATTGCTGAAGTCGATATGGGTTCGGACTCCTCTGCTCCATCGGTTCGAGCCACCGTCGTTCAGGCATCGACCATCTTCTATGACACTCCCGCCACTTTAGGTACAAAACAATTCCTTTTTGTTGTTTTTCCTTTTTTTTACTTATTTCACATATTAAAGTTTTTTTCTTTTTCTTTTTTTTTTTGTGGAGGTTTTCTAGATTATGAGCTTTGCACTTTGTTACTTCAATTACGTTATTTTATTTACAATTGACAATAGATTTCTATAAGAAAATCATAAATGGGTAAACCCAAAGAACAATAATGAAGAAACGTATACACTTTTGATTCTTCTTGTGCGAGCAGACAAGGCAGAAAAGCTAATCGCAGAGGCTGCGGGTATGGGGTCGCAATTAATTGTATTTCCAGAAGCGTTTATTGGTGGCTATCCGCGCGGTTCCACTTTTGGTTTTGGTGTTACTATCAACGGTGGAACATCCAAGGGTAGAGATGAATTCCGAAAGTATCATGCAGCTGCAATTGGTGTACCTGGTAAAGTTTCTTTCTCTTTTGAGGATTGCAAATAGTTCTGGAAGTATCACACGACAGCAACTTATGTGCTTGGTGAAATTTCTGCTCCTTCCATGGATGGTTTAATAACAGTTTCGATCATTTTGACAATATAGAGATTATGTTTTGGATAAATATTAGATGAAACATTTTGTGACATTCATGTCAATGTGAACTATTAGGCTGTGTTTGGTTTGAAGGAAAAAGTAGGGAAAGGAAGGGAGAGGTAGGGAAACCTATACAAGATTTGTATAGGTTTGTATAGGTTTCCCTACTTTTCCCTTCCTCTCCATACCTTTTCCTTCAAACCAAACATAGTCTTAATGAATTTAGCATTCACATGTTTTAAATTTGCACTTCTTGTACAGGTCCTGAAGTTGAGCGGTTAGCAGCAATGGCCAGAAAGTATAAGGTTTTCCTAGTGATGGGGGTGATAGAGAGAGATGGATATACACTCTACTGCACAGTCCTTTTTTTTGATTCACAGGGCCATTACATGGGTAAACACCGAAAACTCATGCCGACAGCTTTGGAGCGTATAATATGGGGGTTTGGAGATGGATCAACAATTCCTGTGTATGAGACTCCAATTGGAAAAATAGGTGCCCTCATTTGCTGGGAAAATAGAATGCCCCTATTAAGGACAGCATTGTATGGTAAAGGTAAACATTTCAACTTTTTCCCCTTTTTTGTAAGACGTAATTTTTATATTAACTGGTTTTAGTTGCCAGATTCACTTATCTGCTTTTCCTCAACTTGCTGGGTAAGTTCTTATTATATAGTTAGTACCTTGAGAGTTGAATCTGAGTTGCACATTCAGAGGATCAAGATTCATCATTGAATAGGTTCCAACTTCTTGTTGTTGGTAAGGGTTTTGAGCCCAATGATTAGAAGGTTGGTATGGCATCATGAGGTTGACATGGTCAGTGTTATATCAGCCCTAAAAGTAAGCCCGTAACAAATGATGGCATGGTTAGACCTGTCACTAAGTTCATTAATGCAGGATGGGGTACATCTGAAGGTATGCCATGTGGGCCCTGATCCTAGTTGCCAGAATGGACTGTTACCTGCATGAAAGTGGACTTCACCCTTAATTTGAGGGGGGGGGGGGGGGGGGGGAGGTCTCCATCCTCAAGCACTTTAGTTCAGGTGCAAGTCCTTAGTGGCCTGGCTTTTCGGTACAGGACATCCCTTGTGGTGCAGATTGAGATTCTCCTGATCATGCGGCTGCCTTCCCATGGTCCCCATGGGGAAGGGAATTGATTGTTCTTGTCTACTTAGGTCTAATCATTTGAAATTCGAGATAACTGGAGTGAGAAGCTCAAGGGGTAGTAGTAGTGAAAGGTAGCAAAAGAGGAAGTTGTAGCACTCGTGGTAGGGGAAGAGGAGGAAGAGGTAAATCTGCCAGTGCTTGACGTTAATTTCCTACATATTGGTTCTTGCAGCTGGTTTGGATTTTGTGTTTTAGTATGTTTTTAAGTGATTTTGTTTTGTTTGAGGGGGCTAAGGTGTAGGGTTTTGCATTGGGCTTGTAGTTTTGGTTCTGTTTTTTGGGTTTGTTTTGCGATCCTGAGCCTGTTGGGCTTTGTAGGGCTTTCTTTGGGTTCTTGTTGTTTGTGGGTCAAAGCCTCTTTGGTGCTTTGTTGGTTTTAGGTCCAATTTCCTGGCCTTGGCGCTCATGTTGTGCTAGGATTTGTATATAATTTTTCTTCTTTTCTTTATTTAGTCTTACCTTACCTTTTTCAAAAAAAAAAAAAACAGAAGCTAAAGGGCTGAAGGGTTGTATTAATCATGTACTCTCAGTCAAGGGTCCCACTTAGTTAACTGAGAGAAAGGAGTAGAAGGCCTTTTTTCAGGTGATCCTTGCCATGAAAGGTAGATGTTGTTAATTAAGGGTTTTAGTATAGAGGTGGATGTGATCAGTGAGGCAAAGGGAACCATGAGATCATAATCTGCCTAGGCAGGATGCCCTAATAAATGGCATGAACCCTTAACATTAACCAAGGGGTTTAGTATGAGAGATGAATGGGCTCGGTGAGACAAAGGGAACTGATACTGCTGATGGATGGCGGGAGTTGCAGAGATATGATCTGAAATCACCTATGAAACCATTGGGAACTGATACTACCCCCTTCTCTTCACACTGTCATTCCTACTACAAGTAGAACCGATTGTAATGTGGGCTAAAACTAAAAGCTACTTCTTTACCTGGTTTTGGCTAGCTTAGTTGTATGACTCAGTAAGGAAAGTGGCTTGAAGACCATTATGGTGTATGTGTCTCCTTTGATATACTCTGTTAAAGAATTTATCACAGACATGCGTGCGCACAATCAGGGGTTTATATAAATGAGGACTTGGGCAATGGGATAGGAGTTTGGACTTTGGAATCTTCTTCATTCTCCCTTTCTGCTGCAAACTTTTATAGTTTCACCTGTTCCTCAAGAAAACCAAACTCTAGGTCTCTTTCCTATTTTTCCACTAGTACTTGCTGGCCTGCAAGCAAGGCAGTGTCATGGGTCTCTCTTTCCAGGCCTCCATGACATGGTGCTTGAGGGTCTTGAATGGAAGATCACATTGACATCAATTCTAACAAAATTAACAACAATACCACATTAAAAAAATTTGTTACCAAAAGTCAGCATTGTAAAAATTAGAATAATCTAATTTATGAATTATCTCTTTAATCTTTCAAAGAGTTTTTGCACGTCTTTCCATTATCAAGTGTCATGGGCTGGAAAGCATGCAGCACATATATAAGACACTTTTTGGCCCAGCTAATCTCCAATGATGGAGCTCATTCAACAGTTGGTCCTGGTCCTCCAAGTAAAGGAAAAGTAGAAAATAGTTGTGCCTTAAAGTTTGGCCCCAGATCAAAGATTTTGCCTTTTATACCATTGGGGTGAAAAAGATTTTTAATCGAGGAGTTTAGGTGTATGACAAACATGTTTTATTCAGGATGTGCCCCATTTTGACAGACATGCTTGACATTACAAATCCTAATGCACAAAAGTAAGGAGCTTAGGATAATCTTTCAATAGCTTACTTTTGTGAGATCTCCTAGTCTAAAATTTGAACATGCATTGATTCGAATTATCTGCTATGCTTACATTTTTTAGCATTAAGAAATATGAATCTAAATATCCAAAAATGAAAAACGAAAATTAAAATGTTTGATCAATTCTAATTTTGGCTAATGTGGTATCTGAATTGGATCCATTGACAGCTTCTCTGTGTGTGCAGTGTAATGAAAACTAGTTCTAGTTGGAACAGGACATCTGGATGCCATTACCTAAATAACTATGCCAGTTTTGATATCCATCCATGGATGATTAACTAGAATTTGTAAGCTTAAGCTAAATTGTTAGATAATATCCATTAGGTGCATTGGGAGTTTAAAGGACTTGAATTCCTATGTGTTGGAATTTATGGACTTGATCATGTGCATGACTCTGATATAGGTGTTTCTGCATACCGCAACTACAGTTGTTTTCTTTATTCCCATTATATAATATAATCTTTTCTGTTCTTTTAAGTCTTATTTATTTATTTATTTTTGGCGAGTCTTTGTTGCCATCAATCTTACAGAGCCCCTAATTTTTTCTAGGCATTGAGATATATTGTGCGCCTACAGCTGATGCCAGAGATGTGTGGCAGGCATCCATGACCCACATTGCTCTTGAGGGAGGGTGCTTTGTTCTATCTGCAAACCAGTTCTGCTTAAGAAAGGATTACCCATCTCCACCAGAATACATATTTGAAGATCCTTCTCCAGATTCTGTTGTGTGTGCTGGAGGTAGTGTCATCATTTCACCACTAGGGACGGTTCTGGCAGGACCAAATTATGATGGAGAGGCTCTCATCACAGCTGATCTAGGTATATTTATGGTTTTCCTTCTGTAATATGTGGAAATAATTTCAATTTATGTGACAGAAATAATCTTTGTTTGTCAAAAAAACTAGAATCCCCTGTTTATTTGGGAAAAAAACTTCACAGTAACCTATGTGGTATAGGTACTGTTTGGACTAGTTCTGCCGTATTAGAATCTTGCCCTTATTTGAGAAGGCAACAAATATATATTTTATCAAAAAGAAGGCTATACATGAGAGGATACATAAGGTATGCACAATCAGCCCACCCTTATAAAGAGTTTCTGGGGAAGAGATTTGTTACCATATAAAAAGACCCTCCTTTAACTCATCTGCTATGGTGCTCAGGTCCTTTGGAATCCAATGGGTCCAACCATTATTACTCTCATCTCATTTAAAAAGTGTGCAAGTCTCTATGTGCTGCTGCCACACTCTTTATCTCCATCTAATATCTTATCTTAGTAACCCTCAATGGCTAATGAATTTAGCCATAGTTGCTTTGCCATGTGGTTCCCCACAAGAAAGGATCTCACCTTGGATTCCTTGGGATCAGTGCAAGTGGCAGGTTTGCTGAAGGCCCATAAGATGCTAAAGTCCAGCATTAAGTAAACACTCCCAATCCCAGCTGGTCCGGGATTCTTCTATATATAATACCATATTCATTGTTAAGCGATGGGCCTTTAAATCATTTCTTACTACTACAATCTACACCAGTAGATGGTTTTGTTTACGTGCCTAATCCATTTGTCTACTTTCTCTCATTTTATCACTCATTGGAGCTACTCCTAAGAGGAGGTTCCTTTGAATAAGTTCATTTCAGATCCTATCTTTTCTACTTTTTCTCACTCAGCCATCTTAACATTTTCTGCCAATTGTTTTTTGGGCATGTTATTTCTTGACTGTCTGACATTCTGTTCCATCCAACATTGCTGACCTTGTAACCGTTTTATAAAATTTTCCCTGTAGCCTAAATGCTATTCTTCTATCACACAAGGCTATGGAAACACACCTCCATTTTGCCCATCCTGCTCTAATTCTATGGGTAACATCCTCCTCAATCTATCCCTTATTGTGGATTATCAAACCAAGGTATTCTCCTACTACTACTACTTATTACTACTACTACTACTACTACTACTACTTTTGTTGCATGTATTTTATTGTAGTCCTACTTATTTTAAAGCCTCTTCTTTAGTTTCATCGATTAATACTTTTGTTGAGTTGCTTTCTTGAGTTGTCATCTTGACACCTCTCAGATTGTAATATTCTTTTTGTTTAATGAAATCTTTTCTTTTATTACTACTACTACTACTACTACTACTACTACTACTACTACTACTACTACTACTACTACTACTTACTTACTATTATTATTATTATTATTATTATTATTATTATTACTACTACTACTACTACTTTTGTTGCATGTATTTTATTGTAGTTCTACTTATTTTAAAGCATCTTCTTTAGTTTCATCGATTAATACTTTTGTTGAGTTGCTTTCTTGAGTTGTCATCTTGACACCTCTCAGATTGTAATATTCTTTTTGTTTAATGAAATCTTTTCTTTTACTCTTAAAAAATGTCATTAGCAAACAGCATGCACTGTGTGACTTCCTTCAAAATAAACTTGGCCAATTTATCCATGATTAGTGCAAATAAATAAGGGTCAAGTACTGAGCTTTTGTGAAGTCCCATTGTAACTGAAAGCTCTGATGTCTCTTCCATAGGTGTTCTAACATTGGTTTTGGTCCCATCAGACATGTTCTTAGTTAAGTTTACATATCTAGTTGGCACTCCTTTTCCAAAACCCAGCTGAGTTAGGGAGGTAGGTAACTTAGGATCTCAACTAGGGGTGCAAGTCAGGCTGGGTTAGGTTGGGTTGAGGTTAACCCTAACCTAATCTGAGCTGTCGAACCCCTAACCCGACCTGAAAACTTTGGGTTGGGCTAACTTCTCAACTTCCTTATGCCAAACGTTCTTATTTCCTAGACTCAAGGTTTGAGGTCAATACAGTTTTAACGCTGTTATATGTAAAAGAACATTTTTTTTTATCAATAACAAATTCATTAATTCAATAAATGAATAATTACAAAGAGGAAGACAAACTTTCTTATCTTCCAATTTCAATTTGAGCTCCCAAGAAAAGAAAAGAAAAAAGAGAAACAATAAAATTACATCTGAGCCCAAAACATTGATTCCCTCTCCACCCCTTGTTTAGCTAATCCATCAGCAAAAGAATTAGCTGATATTTTCACCCAATTAATCTTAACTTCCATCTCTCGCACCAGCCACTTAAATCTCCTCCTCACATTGCTGTAACTCCATAAGCCACTGTTGTCTTTATTCAGCCACCCTACCACCATCTCCGGGTCCCCTTCAATTATGAGTTTTCTGATATTCATCTCCCTAGCTTTCTGGACACCTTCCAACACTGCATAGATCTCAGCTCTAAGAGAGTCACTTCAACATGTTATCATGCTTTTGAAAAATTTTGCTTTTAAACTTAAAATTGTTGAGATACATACATATAGATAGATAAATAGATACACAAGTACTTACATGCATAAAATGCTTATTATTACTTAGAAAAAGGGCATTTACATACATAAATACATACAAATATGAAGCTAAGTTGGGTTGGGTTAGCCAAGGCCTTAATCCCAACCCAACCTGAAGTTAATTCGGGTTCATACTTTTCAACTCTTAACCCTAACCCAAACTTCAACATGAACCAACTTTTTTGCATTGGGTTTGAGCTAACCCGGCCCGAGTTGCAGTCCTAATCTCAATAGCCATAGGCTAACAAATATCAATTAGTCAAATAAAAATTAAATTACAGATGTTACCACTTTGTCGGGGTAATTTTTTTTCTTGACAGATAAAGGTTATTTTATTACAGATTTTACCACTGTCCATTTTGTTAGCATTGTCTTATAATTGAAACTCTACCTCTACTATAAGGAAATGTTTAGGTTAAGAGTAGGATAGTAGAAATGGGAAATCCATTACATTGTGCAAAATAGAGGGCAGAATTCATTGTTTTAATGACTCTTCTACATCCAGTTTTTTTAATTATCTCCCAGTGCCTCATCCTTATTTGCTGGATAATCCAAACCTTTGCATTTGGAATGTGATTAGGGAAATGGTCCATAAGGTCTCTGTTTAGTGCATATAATAACATGATGAAGATGATCTTGCATCGAGAAAATCTTATTTCAGCCCATGAAATTATGCATCTTGGCTGCTTTCTATTGGGTGGTGGGTGGCAGTGAAGAGGACATCTCCCTTCCACTTGCTCTGCATCTAGTGTTTTTCTTCAAATGTCGTGCTCTTCCGCTCTTGTTGGTTATGATGAATGCTGTTTCATGTTTGGTTTTTAAATGCTATGTAGATCTTGGAGAAATAACACGAGCAAAGTTTGATTTTGATGTGGTTGGACACTATGCGAGGCCTGATGTGCTTAGCTTGACGGTGAGGGACGACCCAACTAATCCAGTTATTTACACCTCTGTAGCAGAAACAGAAGGCTCCCAGAAATCGTAAGGTTTATATTGGTGAACGTCCTGTCATTCCTGGCTTTAGGACCTAGTCACATGGTTTTCTAACCATCTTGCTGAGTCTGAAATATGAAGAAAGGCTTTGGAAGGTGATTTGCAGAACATAATTAGCAGGAGCTTATGTGTTCTAATGCTTTTTTGAGTTCATGCCCGGCAATATATCCAGCCATTCTTCAACAACATTCTTTGACTTGTTACCCTTGGTTTGAGACCTTTCAATGTCCTAAGCTCTCTTTTACCATTATAATATATAATAAATTTAATATTATGTTCAACAACATAATAAGCCCAAGCATTTAATTTATGTATGAGAAAGCCAAATTTCTGAAACGGCAACAGGATCTTGTTTCTACTCAACTTCGAAGAAATTATAATCATTTGCTTAATGGGGTTGCTTTGTTGTTCTTATTTACATAAACTAGTTTCCACTTTCCACTTTTCCAGTGGAGATGAGTTGATTGTGTCAGAAGATGGCTTGAAGGAGAAGCTAGAAAGAGTAATGAAGGAGTATAAATACAAATATATGAGTGCAAAATCTTGCATTTTATATTATTTTTATGTATTTAAATTGTACATATTTGTATTTCTACTCTTTCCAAATTGAGCAATAGAACTCCACCTTGTGATTCAACCATGAACCAAAGATCAACTTACAGAATGCGAGCCAATCCCTTAATCTGTACGAGAAATCTTGCAACAATTGGAAGCACTTCAGCACCACTGGCAAATGTATAGTTTTGACAATAATTTCAGTGTCCTATTACCCCAAAGCAACCATCTTCCAAGCCATTAAAGGCTATAGCTACAGTTTGCAACTGGAAGCACCAGGTTAGGATGGTGTTTCATGCAAGTCCAAATTTACTGCCACTTTTTGTTTGAATTTGCAAATTAATATACAAATAGATGAACAAATGAGATTGGCAAAAATGGAAAAAAGGGGAAAAGCCAAGAGAATGAATCAAATTGGATACATCCTGCGTAGTTTTGGATCATCTACCTGAAATCCTAATGACAAAGAAAAAGAAAAAGAAGCAGAATTATCAAGATCATAGAATAAAACCACAAAGAACAAATCAAGTATTGCAGTAGATAATAATCTTACTGATCCTATAGGTTTCAGAAAATTGAGATGGACCTTATTTGGTCACTACTGCGGTTTGAAAGGGATTGATTTAGCCATGTGACAAGGGGGCCCAACAGCATACACCATTGAGACAGTTTCTGGGCTGGGCATGTTCTGGGCAGTTCACCTTTCATGCCCATGCTTTGGGTTTTAGTAAAAATAAATTAATATGTAATTATTAATTTACCCATTCTCATGGTAACGTGGCATTTCCAGAAATCCATTCAACAGCCTACAGCATAGGCTGTTGGAAGCATGGTCATGAATAGGTGAACTGCCCAGAAACTGTTTCAACAGCATATGCTATTGGGCCCTAAGATGTAATTACTAATTTATCCATTCTCATAGTAACATGGCATTTTAAAAATTCTCTCAACAGCATAGGCTGTTGGCCCCCAACAGCTAAAGTTTTTCCATAAACATATGGTGATCCGATTAGTACGCGATGTATTCCATTTCCATGATATTACGGTTATTGGATCCCTATTCCCATGAATACATCAAAATGAGAAGAATATGTCGATCCTTTTGGGCCTCAAGCTATCTTTCAGACAAGCAAAAAATCCTAGGTCATTTAGGCTTCTTTGTTATATGACCCCACTGGCAAATTCTCCCCCTAATCATATACTTACAATGTTTTTTTTTTTCCTTTTTTCCTTTTCAGAAATTAAATGCCATTTATATTGCTGCCATAAACCCCAACTGAGCTTCCAAAGATCTTAGGCCATGTTTGGTTCCATTTTGCAGTCTCATAGATATGATGAAACGGGGTTTCTCTAACAAAATTCTAAATGACATTGGGAGGCTAAGCATCTCAAGCATGCAGGATAGAAGTGGGAGTGGAACTCATATCCTTTTCTGCTTTTACAATCCAAATAAAGCATCAGCTTTTTACCAAGAGGGATGTTTCAGCTTTTGAATACGAGCCCTAATATGATTTAAAAAGTTAAAGATGTGCATTTGTAAATGTGAATGATTTTATTTTCTAAAACAAAAACAACTTCTGTATCAGCAAAATAGGCATCGGACTTACAGTTTCAAGTTCACCAGGACGGTTTTTCGACTATGTGCCATATAATCGGATTTAAACGCTACATTTTGCATTATGTATGGGGAGCTGGACGAAGCTGACAAGTGGCAACTCTAATATACACCATTGTTCTAGATTTATTTTCCTTTTTTTTTTTCATTTTTATAAACATGACAACTATCTTACAAGTTCCTGACATGCAACAAGATTGCCATGTTAAAAGCTTGTTAACACGCTTTTGCTGGCAGCAGATCTAGGCTATTGCTTTATTGTTGTGAGTTCCAAAAATAAATGGAAACAAATTGATTCTTAGAACAAAGACAAGGAAAAACATGCTCTTGATTGTATATGCATTTCCAAAACTGAAACAAAAGTGTTTTTCAATTTAATTTCTTGTTTTAAAAACATGTTTCCATCTAATGATTTCATAAATCATACACTATATCTATGTAAATGATATAATATCTGAACTCTAAAATTTGTTTTTGTATTAAAAACCATCACTTGTTTGTGCTTCTCAAAATGAAAACACAGTTTTAAGAACATGCTTTTTTTTTTTTAAAAAAAAAAACAAATGAAAACTAGAACATTTACCTTTTAGAAAACCCCCATTAGGGGATGTTTGTTTTTTGGATTTTGAGGGGGGGATGGCACAATCCCATTGACCAAGAAACCTATGGTCTTTTTTCAGATTTATGTGGGTACCAAGGAAAGTTTATTTTCCTAAGTGATACCCATCTCCTAGGTGGGTAAATAACTTTTCCACCTATGGGAAAATTGTCAACACTTTGATAGGACAAAAATGCCCCTTTTTATAATTGATTTTTATGACCAAAACGGTCATTGTTTTATTTACTTAGGAAATAAAAGAACGTGGGTAATGCACTTACTTGGGTAGTTGGGTTACCTGGGTAAATAACTACCGACAAGCGAACAAGGCCTTAGTGATGCTTGAGTTTCCTTAGCATTCCCCCTCCTAATAAATATTGGTATTATCATTTTATACAGATACTCTTGAAGTGCAAGAGAACATCCATATATAATGCTCTCAGTGAGCATAATGGCATGATAGGATTCTTGTCATAGTTTTAACAAATAAAGATTAAGTAAGAAACTATGAGAGGCAAAAGTTGGTTGAGATTGAAATGGAAACTTGGAAAGCAGTCTTCTGAATTCAATTGTTAGAGTCAAAAAGCACAAACAATCTTGTATACTGACCACAACAAACAAGATATTTAGAGTCATACCCCTCACTCTAATATACTTTCTTGGCATAAATTCCAATAAAAAGGCATTTTAATGTTTGGTAAGGTAAATAGAATGGATGGTCCAATATAAATTGAATGATTAATTGACCAAAATAATATACAAAACAATATAATATTATTCTTATAATAATTACTAATTATGATAACAAATAATTATTATTTAAAATTAATAAATTTTATTTTATTCTTTTTCCCATCAATTTTACTCCCCACTATTATGTTATGCTTCCATGGCAAAGGTATAAAAATGGTTGGTTTAATTTGATACAACAACGCCATGGTTGATTTCATTTGATATAGCCACACCACATTTTGTATCTCATATGTGTATGGGGTATTGATGGAAAACATGAAGAAGACTTTATTATTGAGGTAGGGCTGCAAAGGGATGATAGGTAGACCCAACTTTGATTTGTTGATATTCAAAATTGAACAGTATTTTATATATTCTAGTATGCATTGTCCACGTCACCCTACTCTCTATTGTTTCCTTATTCTCTTAGAATTTTGTGGTTTTTTAATTTAAAAAATAAAATATGGACTATTCACAACAGTTTCAATTTCCCTTTATTATGAAACCTGTAATCACTCCCCTGTAAAATATTGTTATTATCTTTGCTCTAACAGCAGAGTCGAACTCGAACACCCCTTTAATGGGCTTATAAAAAAAACACCCCTTCAATGGGCCAGTTCTGGTCTTTAACGAGCTAAGCCCAATTCGGAACTGATATGAACAATGGGTCGGGCCAAGTCTCTTAGCCCGTTTTGGCCGTAGGCTGGGCCGGCTGGAGCTTAGCGTGATAACGGCCCACCTGTGAACGACGTAGATCGATCCATTGAATACGAGGAATCCGCCTATATATGTCCGGTAAGAGAAACTCGCGGTTATATCTACTTCTATACCTTCGTTGGTTATCTGGCGGATAGACGGTGCAGACTGTGACCATCTTCTATTAGGGCATTGCCAAGGGATCTGAGAATCAGTTGTTTTAATTCAACAATCAAGAGGTATGGAGAAATCTGTGGTCATTTTATTGCATGATTGCTTTCTTCCAAGAGTTAGGGTTCATGGCAGGATCCGCGCTTGAATTTGAGTTTTAAGGAACCAGTTTTGGTTCTGGATTCGTTCCTTAATCATGTCTGTGTTTATATTTATCAATTTATCATCTCTAAGATTTATGATTCCTTGTGGGTTTCATGGATGGATTACGATTTTGTTGTCGTCGGTTGGTTTTTGACATTGTTGTTCCGTTAAATTTTGTTCAACCAATTGTAACCTATTTTACCCTTGTCTTTGTGCGAGTATCTGAGTTATTATATTTGAAGCGGGATTATATTTTTTATTTTCCTTAAATGAGGGAATTTGATTTCCTTAGTCGGTTCATTCCATAATCTCTATTTCGCACACAGTACGGGAAGAACACATGGTTGATGCGTTGCGGCTTTTAGTTAGGAAAACTTGCATAATCTACCTCTTCCTGGTTTTAGTCATATTAGATAATTGGTAATATAAGACGCGGTAACTTTTTTTTTTCGTTTTTTATTCGGGTATTGTAAATATCATTATTCTGATGCCTGGGAGTTAGTCTTTTTTTCTGATTTGAAGCTTGAGGAATGCAGTGCGTTCTCAATCTCAAAGGTCAGCATATGAAGTTGCATTTTGAGGCTTAGATCACTTGGAGAATTTGCTTCTTCGAAAACAGTGGATATCCATAAACTGGATTAAACAGACTTGGTTTTTCCTGCATGGATAAAAGTGTGCCTCCTAGCTTATTTGTTAATGATGGATCATTTATGGAAAGGTTTAAGCAGCTCCAACAAGAGAAAGAGAAGGAAGCTGCATTGGAGCAATGTAAATCAACAAAAAATGTGTCTGGGGCTTTGAAGCCCAATCCTGCCATCACTAAAACAGTTTTGGATTCTAAATCAAATGAATCACGCAAAGTCACCCCTTCTGCTTCTGGTGGGAAACTTGCATTTAGCTTGAAACAGAAGTCAAAGCTTGCGGTGGCCCCTGTTAAGTTGGGTGCAGATGAGGATGAAGAGGAAGGAGATTCAGGAAATGGTTTCAGTGATGGTTCAGCAAAACGACAAAAGTTGGATCAATCAAATTCCTTTGAGGAACCAGCCGAACAAGGGGATGTTGGTAATTACTGTTTGTATTCCTATGCTCTTATCTGAGTTTGTTGGCAGAAATGTTTTATAATCTCTTTCTTTGTTTCTTAAGAATGAAATGCTTAACTGCCTTGTTACTGATCAAAAAATAGTTTAACTGCCTTGCACAAATAAGAAACAACAGACAGATATGCACTTAAATCACTTGTCTTATCTAGTTCATTGTCAAGATAAAAATAAGATTTGTTGATTTTCAATGCTTTATTTTTGTTTTTTTTTTCACTCGGAAGCTTTTTTTCAAGCCTTTTTTAACTACACATCATAGACAACTGATTTTCAATGCTTTATTTCCACTTAAAGTTTTTCAACTACACAAGTTCCTGCTTTACATTGTGGACCATCTCAATTCAAACTCTGCCTTAACCTCAATTATTTGGGACTGGCTATGCAAATTCTGTTCAGCCTATATGCTCTATCAAGAGCTACATTTTTTTAATAAATATCAAGAGCTACATTCTGTCAATCTAAGTCCCTACATCATTTTTTTGCCACTTCTTACCATGTTTTCTTTGGTCTTCCATTTACACTTTTAGGGCCTTCTAGTTGCACCAAGTCACCCATCATTGTTCAAGTTATCGGTTGTCTATGCAAATGAAAAGGTCATCTCCATTGTTTCCCCTCATCTTGTCACTAATTGGAGCTACTCCCAAGTCCTCTCTAGTGCATTCATTTCTGTTTCTTACCATTATAGTCTTTCTATTCTTCCATTCAATTTTCTCATTTTAGCTACACTTATTTTTTTTAACATGTTTCTTGATTGCCAACACTTTACCCCATGTAGCAATACTGGTCTTATAGAATTTTCATTTCAGCCTCGTTGATATATGCTAGTCACACAGCACACTGGATGCATCTCTAAACCTCAACCACCCTTCTCTAGTTCCGTGGACAAAATCCTATTTGATTTCTCCTTCATTATGGATGTTTGATTCAAAATACTGAAAGTATTCTCGTTAATATTTCTACCAAAATTGCAATACATCTATTCTGTCTTGATTTTTTTTTTGAGAAAACTTTAACCAGATTTCATTAAAATAAAAAGGGAGTACATGAGAGGATGTACAAAGCAGGGGAGAACACCAAAGATATATTCTGTCTTGATTTGACTCATCCTGAAACCCTTTGATTCTAAGCTTCTTTCCATTGTTCTCTATCTTTGCAGTGGTGATGCAATATAGACCATATGCCTGAAAATTAGATAGTTTATAGTTAAGTAGTGGCTAGGTCTTTTTTTCCCCTTTGCTAGTAATGAGCAACATGGCTGTAAAAGTATGCTTCTTATTTTGGGTGAATTTCACATGTTTTCTTCTTCTCTGATATGCCTATGTCTGAATTGAACCTAGAGGCTAGAATCCTGATAGCTGAGCTATGTGACCATAGGCTAATTGCGTGCATATGCAAAGGAACTCTAGTGATTTATGGTAAACTTTTTTACCACAAGCTTGTTTTCTCTTATCTATTTCATTGCTATGGGAATATCTTTCCATGCTGGCGATTCAGATCCTCTTCAATTCATCTTGGTGATGTGACCATAGGCTAATTGCATGCATATGCAAAGGAATTCTAGTGATTTATGGTAAACTTTTTTACCGCAAGCTTGTTTTCTCTTATCCATTTCATTGCTATGGGAATATCTTTCCATGCTGGCGATTCGGATCCTCTTCAATTCATCTTGGTTTCATGCTTTCTCTAAGCCTGGGGAAGATAGGAACTAGACATTCTTGAAAGTTTCTTGTCTCATGAATGCAGCTTATGTTTTAAGTCTCTATCGACCATGGTGGAAAGGGATGTTGAATGAAAGATTTGGAAAATGTGGCACGGCTGCTACAAGAGTAATTTGCATTCCCTTGTTCATGCTCTCGGTATTAATCAGTTCTTTAAGTGACATGCAGCACCACCTTCCCCGAGCGATCCTGCTGTGAAGAAAGTTGCCGACAAATTAGCAAGTTTTGTGGCAAAAAATGGAAGGCAGTTTGAGCACATTACACGTCAAAGAAATCCTGGAGATACACCTTTTAAGTATGTTACTAGATCTTTAATCTCGATGACTGTTGCAAAATAACAGTTATTTGTTTCATTATTAGTTCCTTTTGTATTTTTGCTTGATAATAACTCTTATGTTGTTTATTTATTTGATATATCATGTCTTTTGCAGGTTTCTGTTTGATAGTAGCTGTTCGGATTACAAGTATTATGAGTTTCGGCTTATGGAGGAGGAAAAAGCTCTTGCACAGACTGGGGACTCACAACCATTATGCAGTGGTTGGTACTTTAAACCCTATTCTCTTTATTTTTTCATTATGCCAAGTTGTTTCCTTTTAATGACAATGTGCATTGATATTGAGGTTGTAATGTAGAGCTGCCTCAGTGGAAAACAATTTTAAATGGGGAAGAATTATAACTTAGCTGTACTATATCCACAATTCTATGTGAGGAAGCAAATGCTATATGCTCAAGACCTCTAGCTTTGTTGAAATGCTTTCTCCAAAATGCTTATTTTGAAACTTGAAATATACTTGGTAGGATTGTCAATGGAAGGGTTTTCCTGGCAGACCCAATTCAATACAACTCTATTACATGGGTCTGCAATAGATCCTATTTGGCTAGTTCTAAATGGTTTTTATTTTTTATTTTTATTTTTTGGGGGTGGGATCACTAGCTGTGAATTTCATTGATGGAGAAATGCAATCAGTAAGTACAATTTGAGAACACAGTCAAAGAGAAATAAATCCTCTTATCTCTCCTCCAAAAAGCTTATTTTTTTTTCCTTACAACTGTGTCCAAAAAAATTGATCTCTCCCCACCCCTTGTTTGGCTAAAGCATCGATTCTAAATGGTTATTTTGGGTCCAACTTTTTAGGACTGATAATAATTGTTGGAACCAGGTTCAGTTATCTGAAATGATAAGGATTCAAACTAATTAGCTTTATGTGTATTCAAATGTATGTATATAATATAGGGTTTAAACAATCTGTGCTTATATGGGTTTTATTAATGGTAATTTGGTAGTATATTCAGTAGTCTGTCAAAAAAGTGGAATCTTGAAATGGTCATTGTTGGTGAGACTAAGGTATATTCCCATGTACAAGGGCATACGCTTTATTGATAAAATACCTGCTTTCCTGGATCCTTCCCCAAGCATGGCATATGATGATGCCAAGAGGCGGTGGCATCTAGTCTTAATGTTTTTCATTTATTATTTCAGTTTTGCTACAACATTATAGATGTTTTTTTATTCGAGTTTTGGCATCTTTACTATGTTGTTAGATTTGATTTCTTTTTAGATTCAGGCAGTACAAGCACCTCAGTTCCTAGAGCTTCAAGTTCTCAAAGGCCACACCAGCAACACTCTAATTATCAAATTCCAGCATCAGCTTTATATGAATCCAATGAGGATACACGATCGCCTGCAACACCAATTCAGTCAGCTTCAGCAGGAAGAACCTCTTATGGTACGCGGCATTCATTTCTTAGAACTTAATGAGTTTGCCAATTTATTCTCTTAGAGTTTCCATATGTCCTGTCGACAGTTGGCTATATATAGTGTTTTAAAAGGTATGCCTCAGGCACACTTAGGTTCACAGGGGAGGCTCATTTTATGGGGTGTGTTTCCTCTGAATCCAAGTTGTCTGACCTTGCTTGTTGCTATTTTTTTGATGGATTACTCAACTTTGAATTTTATGTTGAATGCATAGTTTGCCATATTGTAGTATATAACAGTGATGCTTAGAGTTTAAACAGTTTAGCATGTAGGACTTGAACCTAGAATATTACAACCTTCATATTAATAACACAAGCACAGCAATTAGTTAATAGACTTATTGGAATGTCTTATTTCTTATACAATTTTGGTTTGCATGTTTTTTGTATTTAAGTTGTTCATTTTCAAAAGTGGCACCTTGCTTCATTCAGGCCTATGCTTTGCCTTGCACCTCAGGCTTTAGGAATGGCTTGTCTTTAGTTGCACTCTTGCTTTTAGAACATTGAGTTTACAGAACATCATTGTATCTCATTTTTTTCTGTGGTCATGCATCATTTGAACATTGTCTTTGAATACACTGTACTTTGCTTGAGGGATGTTGCATCTGGTAGGTTCTCCAGTTTCCTAATTGCATCTCTTTCAGGTGGTTGACAGCAGTGGTGGGTTGTATTTTAAACTTGTGGTGGTTTTTGTATTTCATCTGTTTTAACCATTCTGCTGTATTATATAGATAGAGATCTAGTTTGCCCCCTAGCTGCACTAGAAGATGGATAGTGTGGTTGGCCCTAGTTAAACAGATGTTTCTCCCACTCTAGGAATTCTCAGTCCTTGGTCCCAGATTTCGCTGTGGGGTTCTATCCATGGACCCTAGTAGGGTTTGTGACATAAAATGGATTCTTTCAATGCCAATATTACATTTGGATTTTACTTGCAGGGGAATCCAGTGCCCCATCAGCTGCGGATTCTATAGCAATGATGGAATTCTACATGAAGAAGGCTGCACAGGAAGAGCGGAGAAAGCAACCTAAGCAATCAAAAGATGAGATGCCTCCACCTGCTTCTCTTCAAGGTCTAGATCGGCTATACATTTTTATTTAGAACTTTTTGTGTTGTATTTTTTATTGTTATATTATTATTGGAAAAGAGCATGACTGGTTTGCTGCTAGGTTATGGTAATCATTCTTTCAATGGATTCTTTCAATGCCAATATTACATTTGGTTTTTACTTGCAGGGGAATCCAGTGCCTCATCAGCTGCGGATTCTATAACAATGATGGAATTCTACATGAAGAGGGCTGCACAGGAAGAGCGGAGAAAGCAACCTAAGCAATCAAAAGATGAGATGCCTCCACCTGCTTCTCTTCAAGGTCTAGATCGGCTATATATTTTTATTTAGAAGTTTTTGTGTTGTATTTTTGATTGTTATATTTTGTTATATTATTATTGGAAAAGAGCATGACTGGTTTGCTGCTAGGTTATGGTAATCATTCTAGCTTAAGCTTATTTACATGCTTTGCTAATTTTCTTTGATTATAATGTCTTCTGTTATTTTTTTTCTACAAAGCCTTTGCCTCTGAGGTATTTTCTTGTTTATTATGGCAGGTCCAGTTAAAAGAGGCCATCACATGGGTGATTACATACCACCAGAAGAGCTGGAAAAGTTCTTGTCTAGCTGCAATGATGCTGCTGCACGAAGAGCTGCTAGAGAGGCTGCGGAAAAGGCTAAAATCCAAGCTGACAATGTAGGGCATAAGCTTTTGTCCAAAATGGGGTGGAAAGAAGGTATTCTTCATGGTTGCTTTCCCTGCTGTGAATCCTCGCCAGAAATATTTATACACCTCTTTTCATTCAAGTTAAGGAATGCAAAGCTTATAATAGTTGTTGATTCTGCTATTTTATATATCGACTCAGGTTAGTCTTAGTAGGACACCTCTATTAGGTATTTAACGTGCAAGTAGACATTTATTCCAAGTTGACTCCCTCTAGATTTCTTAAATCCCAGGTCTGTCTTGTTATCCAGATAAGTCAATGGAATTACTTATTTATTAGAGAGTCAACTCATCAAAATGTCAAACTTTACAGATTGAGGATGGATGGCATAGGGAGAGGATTTCTATGTTGGATGATTTCTAGAGAAAAAAGTTCTAGTTGGTTTTTTGTAGAAACTCAATAAAAGTTGAAGGGTCGAAGAACATTACTTAAAGCTTGAAGACGGATTAAATTAAAGAAACTGACATCTTACTAATAGAAGAGAAGAAAAACTAGAGGATCAACCTTCTCTACATGCGGTGACACACTTGTGTTTAGGACCTCTATTAACATCAATGTGAAGAAAACGTGCCTGCGAATCCTTATTTTCCAAGCTTGCCATGTAGACACCAGGACATGAGTCTGACTCCTAATGTAGTGTGTGAGTCTGTGCAACACCGACTCTGATGGATCACTTAAAATGATTGATATTGGTCCTACTAGGGGTGAGCACAAAAAAAAAACCCGAAAAACCAAACCGACCACCGGCCAGTTTGGTTTTGGTTCGGTGTTTTTAAAAAAACGAAGGTACTGGTTCAGTTTAAGCTAACCAATATAGAAAACCGGTGGTTAACTGAACCGGCTGGTATACATATATTTCTATATATTATATATATTTATGTATATTATAAATTATAAATTAATAAATATGCATTATTTATTATTTAAAATATAATATTATATATATATTTATAAAATTTTATTATATATATTATAAAAATTAAAAAAACTGACAAATTGGACCGACGGTTAACCGATTGGCTTTGGTTTGGTTTCGGTTACCAGTTTCCCAAAAACTGGTAGTACTGGTTTGGTTACAAAAAAAGGCCAGCGGTTAACCGAGTAATCATCTTTCAGACTTGGCCCAATTATGCAAGTGCTAAAGATTAGTATTGTACTATTTTTAGTTCATAACTTTGTATAAAGTGGACATGAACATAAATCCGAGTGGCAATTGGCAACATTCAGATGGAATGCTACCAAATAGCCTCCTTCTCTGATAAAAAAATGTTACCAAATATGCCCTCATTCAGATGTGCATGCATGCTTTCACCCTGCTAGTGTTGAGGAAGTTTGTTTGTTCTTTCAACTTTTTTAACAATTTGTTGGAGCAAACATAAGATTCTTTACAAGAAAAGGCTGATGCACACAAAGATGGGGAAGAGTCTCACTCTCTTTTAGGTTAATGTGATCTCCCAAGGACAATTTTTCTTGAGATTCAATCAGTTTTCCTAGAGACAAATCCAAGAAGGCAAGTAACCTGCTACAACAGAATACATCTTGAGATGTGAGCATGCTATAAATAGTGCTCTGACGACAATGGTGCTATTTATGTAATCATATTGTAAAGAATCTAACTGTAGTCATGTTTTCAACCCTTTGATTTAGTTTATAATATTAAGGGATGCTATTAGGTTATGATGTATGGGGCCTATGGGCTCATCTGGTGCTTCTGTCGTTGACTTGAATGTGTTAACTGTAGGTGAGGGTCTGGGGAGTTCCAAAAATGGTATTGCAGATCCAATCATGGCAGGTAATGTGAAATTGAACAACTTGGGGGTTGGAGCGTCACAACCTGGTGAGGTAACCCCTGATGATGACATTTATGAGCAGTACAAGAAGAGGATGATGCTTGGTTACCGCTACAGGCCTAACCCTCTGGTAAGGTTTACCTTTGCTTTGCCATAATTTCTGTTCATCCTTTTCTCAATCTCTGATTATTTTAGCTTGTTGGGGAGATAACTGATAGTAGATTTTTTACAATGTTCACTTCCTAGCTAGTTAATCGAACCTGTGTTTGCTCAAGTTTTTCACCCCTGAAAAATTATGCCAACCAAGTATCATCACCATCCAAATGCCAATTTTTCGTCCATAATGGATTGCTGTACCATTAAGGTAGAAAATGAAACTAAAAACTATAGATGCAAACAACCGGAGTTCCCCATCCATCAAAGAAAACGATGCCAGGTGTGCATCCTCTGTGGATTTATGACTTACAAAGACCCCCCCTGTATTATGGGGTCTGTGACAAAGACCCCCCTGTACTATGACCGTGAGACAAAGACTTCCTTCCGTTAGCCTTCCCTCTAAAAAGGCTGTTACAATATTTTTTAATCCCCATACTACCCTTGTAATAACTATTTGGACAAGAAAAACACTGTTCATCTTCCCCGACCTCACGATACACTAACAGCAGTGGCAGACCGGTGGCAATCCCCTCTACCTCAGATTCCTTCACATTTCTCTCTCTCTCTCCCTCTCTCTTCTTTCTCTCTCTCTCTCTCTCTCTCTCCCCCAATCTCTCTTCTTCCCCTTCCCCTTAACAGCGTCGGGATTGAACCCATTTAATTTAATCCTGCTCCGTTTCACTTACGGTATTCCGATCTGTAAGTGATCGATTCAGATCGATTGAGAGAGATGATTGAGAAAGCTTGAACTCGTGACAACCACAACACTATAAGTGGCTGAGCAAATAATTCTATCAGCAATCTCATGGCTTAGGGTATTTGAATATTTAGCTGTCTGTAACAAAACAAGCTATTCCCTGGAGCTCATGCTCTGATTTAAGCCACCTTACATAAGCGTATCAAATTGGTATTCTGGCCATGGAAGCCTATATAAACATCACAGCTCCTGAGTTTTGCATTAGGAGAGTTAGAAACTGAGGTTTTCGCAAAGGAAATCCGAGGGACGAAAGGTAAATGAGATTCGGGGAGGTGCAGTATCAGGAACCGGAGCACAGGTCACAAATTTAAGCTTTTGGTCAGATGGGTCATCACAGAAATCCAATCTTTCTAGTGGAGGGGTGTAGGAAGAGCTTGGGATGTCATCAGATACAGAGCCACAGTAAGAAACTGGAGGAGATGGATGTGTTGCTGGAGTTGGGTTTTCTGGCGTATTAGATGGAGTCGCGTTTTCTGGGGGTGGTGGAAGCAAGGCCCTTGGAAATATGTAAGGTGATTGTAAAGCTGAAACGAATGCTGATGATGGTGGGGAGATGAGGGATGGAAATTCAATGGGGATGGGTGATTCAATTGAGCTCTTTATGTATGGTGAAAGCAAATCGAAAGGAGATACAGGGAGAGATTTCTTACTACTTGATTGGCTGCTGCAGGAATTTGATGTCCTGATGGTCAGAGGCTTAGTTGGAACTGCAGATAGCTTGTGGGCCTCTCAGATTCAAAAGTTCAAAGCCAAAAACTTTTTCAGCCACGGAAGAAGATCCGAGTGGAGAAACAAAAACAAAGCACATTTTCCAAATGGGGCATACACCAATGACCAACCCGATACTCTTCCTCTACATCCACATCTCAAAGACTCAAGTTGACATAAGGATGAAGGTCACAAGTTCGCGGAAATCTAGTTTCAAGGAAGAAAGAAATGACCAATGGTTTCTCTACTTGATCCCCATAATGCAGAAGCAAAGATGATAAACAAGAATACATCATAAAAGATCCATCATCAGACAAACCAAAATATTACAGTATCTACCTGCAACTTTCTTCCAGTTCAGGCATAAGGATAAAAGAGAGAACCCTTCTCTTCAGCAGCCTTACAAAACTATTCTCTCTTTCTCCGTCTCTCTCTCTCTCTCTCTCTCTCTCTCTCTCTCCAGTTAAACTGTAAAATTTCTAGGGAGAGGGAATCTAATTCCTGGGCTCGATCCATTGGTATTTGAAATATAAAATAATGAAGCAGTGCTTGGAAAGGAGTAGCAGAGGGGTAAGAAGATGTAGTCTTGAGTTTCGTGGGATAAGAAGTCGTAGACTATCGAACGGACGAGCATCACCGACGCAGCCAGAGAGGCAGCCGTGGATAAAATTGTTTTGGATGAGACTGCACTGTTTTCAGAAAACATCGTTTCGACTTTTGAATCACGAGCTGGGGCTTGAGGTATTTGAAGATCACTTCAAAATTAACTCAAATAGCGAAACACCTCTCTCTCTCTCAATCGATCTGAATCGATCACTTACGGATCGGAATACCGTAAGTGAAATGGAGCAGGATTAAATTAAATGAGTTCAATCCCGAGGCTGTTAAGGGGAATGGGAAGAAGAGAGATCTGGGGGAGAGAGATAGAAATGTGAAGGAATCTGAGGTAGAGGGGACTATAGCCGGTCTGCCGCTGCTGTTAGTGTATCGTGAGGTCGGGGAAGATGAACAGTGTTTTTTGTCCAAATAGTTATTACAAGGGTAGTATGGGGATTAAAAAATATTGTAATGGCCTTTTTAGACGGAAGACTAACGGAAGGGGGTCTTTGTCTCACGGTCATAGTACAGAGGGGTCTTTATCGCAAAACAAAGTACAGGGGGGTCTTTGTCACAGACCCCATAGTACGGGGGGTCTCTGTAATTTACCCAAAAAATAAACAGCCTCACCAAACTACTAAAGAAGGGGTAGCGAGGGTTCTTTTTCCCTGTGTTTTTTTGTATTAGCAGGACAATAATTTTTGCGATGGCAGGGGATGTTTAAAGATAAGATATGGTGATCATACACTTAGATCCCCTCCCTCTACCTGGCATAACAAATAAAACACACCGTTGTCTGTAATTTTCCCTAGTTTGCTCGTTTATTTATTTACTTACCTCTGTTGCAGAATAATCCTCGGAAAGCATATTACTAAGGGCAACTTCTCTAGCAAGGCTCGCCTTGTCAAGATGACTGCTGATGTTGAGATTGATATATTGTAAGATCATCTTTTGGGAATGTTCAGGAGAAAGAAAAGAAAATTCTATTAGCACCTTGTAAGGAGATCAGATTTTTAAATATATATATATATATATATATATATATATATATATGGTTTTGATGCAAAGCTGAAGCTTCAATTATGTGTAATTTGTCTGTTTTGTTAGGCATTTTTCATTCTATAGTAACGCGGGAGGAATTAATATGAAATTCAATTAGATTGCGTATTTGATCTGACGGGGTTAGTTGCAAGTTGCAACCTTTACAATTTCGGTTGTTTTAGGTAGCATTGTAGCAAACCATGATGCTAGTTAGACATGTACAACCTCTTCAATGGACAAAATAACTTGATATGCTGCCGAAAAGTTGAAACCTTGAAGACTTAGCGCTGTTTGGATAGATTTCTACTTTTATGTTTTCAAAAGTATGCAACATCCTGTTTCATGTGAAATCTGTTTGGCTAAACGAGCTTCGAAAGCATGATTTTCAAAATCAAAGTAAAATCCAAAAGGTGGCCTTTGGATTTGTTGCACACACGTTATGCTATTTATCTCATACGGTCAAACCCCAAAAACCGAACCCATATACTATTGTGTAGGGCTGTTCATGGGTCGGGTTGGATCGGTTTATTAGATTTTTTTAACCGACCCAACCTGGTCGGGTTACTTAAAGATTAAATTGAAACTGATCTTCCATTAAGCAAAACCGACCTGGTTGGTTTAGGTCGGTTTTGGTTTAAATATATACATTTCTAAAATATATATTTTCAGCTTTATATATATATTTTGGAAATATATATTATATATAATATTTCAGAACATATTTTCTGGAAATATATTTAAAGCTGAAATATGGATTTCAGAAATATATATATTTAAAACCAAGAAGTGTATATATATATATATTTAAAACTGAAATATATATATTATATATAATATTTCAGTGAGAATATATTTATAGATAACTCAGTTCAGTTTTGGTTTTCATGTGTAAAAACTGAAACTAAACCGAATTACCGGTTTACCTATCTTTTTAACCTGTAACTGACCGGTGGTGAAGAAAAACCGGCCAAATTGGGTTGGGTGGGTTGGTCGGTTTGAACTTATTTGTCAACAGCCCTACTATTGTATAGTCAAAATAGTACTAAATGACATTCATATATATTAAACAATTAATAAGAAGTATCAAATGTCACCTGATGTGTATAAACATGAATAAAATCATGTTTAATTATATTTTACATGCTATATTTGTACTATATTATAAAATCAGGTATGAGACTGTTCAAGCGCCTACCCACATGAGATCACAGCCCGGCCACACATGGAGAAAATCAGGTATGAGGCTGTTCAAGCGAGTCTGGATTTCCCACACATGAGATCGTGGCCCGGCCACACATGGAGAGATGTTCCTAATACATGAAAATAGTGTTTTTGTGGGTAGGTACGGGTAAAGTTCTCGTGGGTAGGAGATCCGGTGTCTCTTTAATTAACATGGACAATTTTTTTGACACTAGACCCTACATCCCACAGGTCCCTTTTAAGTTATATTTTAAAATGCAGTTGTCCCCTTTACACATGGTCACCAAAATCATCAAAGCCAAGTGCTGGACTTATAAGGGTTGGATGGTATTTTTAATCTACAAGCGTGAGGTATTACCATTAGGTTGATTATTAGTTTTTAATGTACAAGAGTTGGATAGTAATTTTTTATGCCGCTTGTCTCTTTTATCCTTTTCTAATGTGGGACATATCCACTGACATATGCATCCTAACAAAAAGTTGGGTGATGATTTAAACCTTGATAACAATTACTGAGGCAAGGGTAATTAAGTTTAATAAATGGTAGTTTGCATTGTCCATGCATTATTGTTCCTTTACATCCTCCATAGAAATGAACATGATGACACTATGATGGTAGATTATTATATAAGAAGTATGACCTAGCCTCCATACGTTACTGCCCATGTCATTCAATGCTGATCTGAAGTTTTCAATTCGTAGGTCCCATCTTAAAATTTCTTGATACGATTTGTTAATCTTGTCTTTACCACTGAGTTGTTTTCTAACAACTGAATTAAATCAAAATGATTTTTCATCAACAGGTAACGGTATTGAATTATAAATTAATTTACTCTATTTATTTTGCTTATTGATTAAAAATACTTGCGTGTTTTCATGTAATTACAAACTTGAAGAAGATCAACCTTAATAGAATAATAGCGCTCTCTCTCTCTCTCTCTTCATTTTTTTCTTGGGAGGGGCCATTAGGACTATCTTGAGGCACTCAATTCAAGATCACGGCTTGGACAAGCTGGGTGAACTGGCCAGGCATGAACCTACGCTTGCCCAGAGGCCCCAGACAGCTCAAGGTTCGCCAGTGTCAACTACAAACATTCAGTAGCCCCATTACGCCAATGAGCTGTTGTGCCATTCTAAGCCTTAACCCCATACCATCAAATTCCTTGCTTTCCCAAGAAAGAAAAACTACTATAGATAAATTACTTAGAGTTCTGATCAAATACTTATTATTAACAAGGTATTGGCAAGGTTCAAAATATCGATAGAGTCGATACATTGGAAGGGATGTATTATTACTTACAAACCTCATGTATTGTTTTTTTAGATTTTTTTTTCAAAGTTTAATAGGAAGACCTTTTTAATACTATTTAACCATATGATACGTCTGATATAGGGCATATTGTCCTTACTTATTAGGACTCTTGGATTTACCTAATGACTTGTATTTCTTTTGACTACAAAACTACAGAATTAGGTATTTTATCAAATTCCCTTAAAAACATCCTCATTTATATGCACTTAATACTGTTTTACCTTGTCAAAATTTTATTTATTTTTATCTCTTTAACCTATTTTCAACTTTTCCTTCAAACCTTAGCCTATTTTCACTTTTCCCTTCCTTTGACTACATTTTCTTTCAATCTAAATACACCTCTACTGTCATGGTAGAAAGTGTTTGTTCCCTTAAAAAAGTATAATATACAGAAAGCAATTATATGATATATAAACTTATTTGGCGATACATTACTAGAAAAGCACTGAGATGCTATGAATTTTGAATACTTGAGTTGTATTTGTTCCCTTACAAACAAAATAATGTAAAATCTGAAGGCAAAAGTAAACCGCGATTTACACTCAGTTTCATGGTTTTAAAAATGACCCGGAAATAAAACCGCTCTGGTTATCGGTTTTTGGGTCGATGGTTCGATTGGATGGCCCATTTTGACAAAAAAAAAACGACCAAAAACCATTGAACGGATTGACAGGACGATCATCCAGATCAACGAATCGTTAACTGATTCAATGATTTTTGATCAGGAACTGGGTTTGGAGTAAAACAGAACCGATTGCCTAGATGGTTCCCAAACTGAATGATCCAACCGTCCGAATCAACAGTGGTTCAAAAACCATCCTCAGTTCATTTGCACTCCTATGCACTTAAACCAGTGCAAATGAGAATATCCAAACAGAGTTGTAGGATCATTGTAAACTTCAGACTGTAAATCTTGGAGTACTATCTCAATCATTCAAAACCTCGATGTGCAACATTTACAGCCTACAGTGCTTTTTACAACACTGATTACTATTACCATGAAGCATGTTTCTATACCGAAAAACCATCAATGAAGCATAACCCACAAGCTTTTTCTGTGGGTGTTATTAATGGGCTACCATCAATTATCATAGGTTTGTTGAGACAATAGTGTGTTGAAGTGGGGTGTCATCAATTGAGGAATTATTCATTGAACCCAAGCTATAAGCCAATCTGTTGCTGGCAATCAAAATGCGCCAAGGTATCAATTATGTAGATTCTCCTTGCCAACATGACTTCTACACAATAAAACCCATTCCTCCGACAAAGGAGTGGCGGTGCCACAACCACCCCAGGCCCCAGGGAATGGGCAATTGCAGGTTGTTTGCATTTGCTTTGTCAAAGACCAGGAGGAGAAAGTCAGAAGGTCTCGTCTAATACAGCTTTAAGCCTTTAATACCTGAAAGAATGGGTCAAAGTTGTTTATTAAATCTTATTTATGGTAGATCAGATGATTAATTCTCCGTACTTGTCTCCAGCTCACGATGATGGTGATGATGATTGATACGTTTGGTGGTTGTGGTTATTATTATGGAAAATCACTGATACAGATGCATGTTTATAAATTTCTGCTCACAATCAGGAAATGTGGACATAAGTTTTTGCAAAGGTTCAGTTTGGAAGGAGTATAAATACAAATATATAAAGCGTAAAACGTTGTATTTTGTATTATTTTATATATATTTTCATCTGTACTCCTTTCAAATTGAGCAAAAAAAAAAAGAAAAAGAAAATTTCTTTCTATTGAAACTTGTGTCCACCGGTTTTTTTTTTTTAATTCAGTCTTCCATTTCTAAAATAACTTATAAAAAGTGCTTTTTCCTCTATTTTAAAACTATTATAAAAGTTAAAGCACTTTTTTTATTTTTATTTTGATATTTATTCAATTAACCATCATTTTTCTATTTGGGTTTCTCACAAAATGATCATTCTTTAAAAGTTAAAGCCTCAAACAATAAATGGGTAGATAGAAAACAAAGAAATATTTAAGTAACATAAAATTGTGTTTATGCTAGATTTACAACTTGGTGAGCATTATTACTCTAGAAAGGAAGAAAAATTAAAGTGAAGAACTTCCTGTGCTGTAATTAATTGGGATAGAAAGCTAATGCCGTTTTCCACACTGTACGAACTAGAAAACTTTTTAAAACCTGCAATGCAATTTGAGTCTCAAAGTCCAAAGCTGGGCCAAATTTCCAACGTGCAAAACAAAAGAAGGGCGACTTAGAACTGGGTCCCATTTCAATCACCAAATTAAGCCCAGTTGGGCCAATTTCTGGCTCCCAGAACAAAAGAAGGGGAACCCAGAGCTGGGTCCCATTTCTATTACCAAATTAAGTGCGACTTAGAACTGGGTCCCATTTCAATCATCAAATTAAGCCCAGTTGGGCCAATTTCTGGCTCCCAGAACAAAAGAAGGGGAACCCAGAACTGGGTCCCATTTCTATTACCAAATTAAGTCCAGCTGGGCCAATCAGGCGTCCAAAACAAAAGAAGGGGAACCCAGAACTGGGCCCCATTTATATTAGCAAATCAAGTCCAACTAGGCCAATTGCTGGTGCACAGAACAAAAGAAGGGCAACCCAGAATTGGGTCTCAATTCTATTACCAAATTAAGTCCAGCTGGGCCAATTGCTGGCGCCCAGAACAAAAGAAAGGCAATCCAGAATTGGGTCCCATTTCTATTACCAAATTAAGTCCAGCCGGGCCAAATCCTGAACCTCAAAACAAAAGAAGGGAGGTTCAGAACTGAGTCCCATTGGGTTACCAAAATCAGGGCCAAGGGGGCAGCACCTTAGAGACTTTTGCTGGCACTTTTCTGGATTCTTCACGTAGCTCCCTTCGTACAAAAAATCTAGTAAATCAATAACTTCTTCCCTCGAACAAGGTTTAACTGAACGCTTTAGCTGTGGAACTAATGATAAGGTTTCATACCAGTAATAAAATACATAGGCCTGCACTTTTTACAATAGGACTCATGAATTTATATACTGGCGTGGAATTTCATCATTGGTTTCACAAGAGTTCAGCTAATCCGAATTCCCCTCAAAACAGGTATTCATCGGATCTTAGCTAAAGCAAGTTCTAATTTGATAAAAAAAAAAAAGACCAACAAAGCATTCATTCTCTCTTTTTCCTTTTTGAGGCAAACATAATAATTCATAAAAAGGGAATGAGTCTTATGTAAGGAACTCCTTGATATACTCCTCTGCAGCTAAACAGATTAGCTAAAGACTCTAAAAGTCTTTACTAAGAATAGAAATTCATTCTTATTATTTGAATTTCATAAAGACCAACATTCACTCTTTCCAAATACTAAAACCAAAATGATTTGAATTTCATAAAACTCCAAAAGACTACAACTCCACCAAGACACTAAATTATTAATTGTACTAAAATGAAACTTAAAAGTGTTTTTTTTTTGTATAACTAATCATCTTGTAAAAATTATTTCTCCCATAAAAACGAATTTATTCTAATTTTTTGATAAGTCAAAAGAGAAAATTTGTAGTTATAATTTTCTAATGTGTTTTTTAAATTACCACAGTGGTCTATAATTGGCAAATAATTTTTGTATTTTGTGGAAATTATTTTATATAGTTGTCAACTATAATACATGTATCTTGTTGTTAAGCTACTGATTTTTATGGTTCTATATTAAATTTTCGTTTTGTGGCCTGTTGTTGCAAGTTGAAGGGGCTAGATGGGTCGGAGGTAAATTAAAAAAAATGGATTAAATAGTAAGAAATTATTTAGGCACTCATAGTTTAACAATGGATATGCCATTAAACAAAACAAAATGATAAAATGGGATTCATGTAATTGACCCCATATAGTTGGGATAAAGCTTTGGATGATGATGATGATAAAATCTTCATTTTAAGGGCAATAATATAATAAATGTCAATTAAGAGATAAGTTTTGAGTTAATGAAACAAATTTATTTTTTATTTTTAAATTTATAAGGAAACTATAAAGTATAGATTTTGGCCTTGAGCTGGGGTTCCAGTGGGCCTACCCAACCACAGAACTAGTAACACTTTTCTGGCGACCCAAATACCTGTCATCCTTTTATCAGTATAAAAACAAAGAAATTGATCCCATGATTCTCAACTAGGCCCACTCCATGTTAGGCCCTTTTGACAGACTCAGGCATCTTCCAATCTGAGGCTTTAAGTCAAGAGCAATAGCAATCCAAATCTCCTGTCCACAGGACACCACGGCTGTACATCAGGAATATCTCCCCATCAATGATAATATACAAATATGGGAGATATTTCCCATGTGTAGCTATGGTGACCTGTGGGTAGGAGATCTGAATGAGTAATAGTGCATTAATCTTTTGCTTCGAGTGCTGAATGGACTATGAATCAGGGTTAGAAGTTAACTCACTGTAAGTTGGTAAGTTGGGTCTGGACACTGATGAAAAGGGGTCATTTGATAATGGCTGAACTGATTGAACTGAATGACTTATTGTCTTTTCTTTTAGTGTGGATAAAATGATTAAATAATGAAGTGTTCTATTTATTTCCAATTTTTTAAATGAAATAATTATAATTTATAATCCTATCAAATTAGATTAAAACATATCCATTCATAATTTTAAAAATATTAACATAAATCCTAAGCGGGAATTCCCATGAAGCAGGAATCAGAGACCCAACGGGGTAGGGGGTGCTCTCGTGGTCCCTGCTCCATCCCTATCAATAAGAATGAAAAATTTTTCATCTTCATCCCAGCGGGGAAAAAATCATTCCCATCCCCAACCATTAAGGATGGTAAATAGGAAAAATTGCCATCCCTATTTACATATGTGGCAATTAGATCTCTACAGAGAGAAACGACTATATACCGAAACCCAAAAAACTGAAATTAAGGTAACCAATGACACAGGGATGTCAGTAGGACCCACACCAAAACCTGAGCTCCAAGTAGATCAAACGGTTTTGATTGGCGGTCATAGGAAGTACCTATAACTATGGCTTCAGGAGATTTTGAAGGGCCTATTTCAACATTCCAAGCTCAGATATGCACAAATTGTAGGTAAATGAAGAAGCTAGAAATTTATTAATTGGGTTTTGGTGGGCATGGGCTCATCTGAAAGAAGAGAGGTAAAGCTTGCCCCAACCACGAACCACCGAATCCTTGTCATGATTGAGAATTTGAGATGAATGAAGAATCCAACAAAAGCTGTGGAGTGTGATAGATCCATAAGGAACCCTAGAAATGAAGAATACTGCAACTTCTAGGTTTTCCCTCCTGTGCTCACACCTTTCTTCTTTCCTTTTATGCTTTTTCTCCAAAAACACTAGAAAATAAATAAGACATCAATTTCACACTTTCTTAGATGCATGAAAACCCCAGGTACCCATTTGTATAAAAATGCAATCTCACGTGTCCTTTGTTTTGATCCACACAAACAACCACTTTAATCAGATTTTTGGAAGCTTTCTTTTTTACTCCTCCCTTCTCTTTGTTTCAACAAGGAAAAGTGTATGAAAATATTATATTTCTTGGAATGATTCCTCTAACTATCAACCAAGGAAATCTCACATGGCACACACCAAAGAGAGAGATGCCTTTTTAGTGGTGGTTAGAACTTGATAGTATCAGATCACATGAACAAATGTGCAGCTGCAACCTCAAAGCCCATAATAATTCCTGAATAAATTAAGCAACTCTGAGTCCAGCAAATTGATTAAAGCAATGGCAAAGACAAGGTACAGTTGCCTTATTATTTGTAACATGTGAAGAGTTGAGTTGGGAAACTAATGCCCCTGAAAGTAAGTTACTGTAGAAAGAACAATGGGTACAGATAAGAGTTCACTAATTAATTCTTGGAGAATGACTGTTCAGTACAATCTAAGAATTCTTAGTTGGGGTAGATGCCAATTCGGAATTGATATCAATACACGAGCGAGTATAGTTGGGATAGGTGCCAACCGGTCAGCTCGTTTTTTCCCAAATAAATGAGCTTAACTGAAGTGCTGCCTCAAATAAATGAGCTTAACATGACTTCTAATTAATTAATTGTAATCACAGTATTCAATTCATTCTTAACTGAGTTGCTCTGGTACAGGAAACCCACATGGGAATGAATCCCGAGAGAAAAATAGAAAGATCTCAGAAAAAAAACCATCATCCATAGCATGGTTTTTAAACTGAACCGGATGGTCGGATCGAAAAAATCGGGAACCGGTCAGGTTGTTTTTTTTCAAAATCGGATTTTTTTCCAAAAATTATTGATTTTGGTCAGCAAATCACTGACTCGAACGGTTAACTGTTCAAATGGTTTTGACTGTTTTTAAATTATTTTTTTATTTTTTTGTTAGAATGGGCCAATCGTTCGGACCATTCGACCCGGGAACCGGACTCCTGACCGATTCGTTCTCCGGGGTGGTTTTACCTTGATCCATAGAACCCATTTATTATTTAATCTGATGCAATCAGGTTGCATCACTAACGTGAGTGATTCCAACTTCTTTGTTTTCAAAAGTTGGAATGATTCACAAAAAAATGAAATGATGTGTTTCTGAAGGAGGAATGATAATTCAGTCGAGCGTTAAAATTTATAGGTCTAAAGTACAGTTGGGGTAAATGCCAGCTTGAAATTAATGCCAATTCATGAGTGGACATTGATGTATAAAATGGGAGTAATTAACATTTTAAAATATCGTAGATGTGCAGTGAAAATCAAAATTCTGCAGTGGGCCTATCTTTACTTTTCCGTTTTTAATATATGCAGCACATTTCCTAAAAATAGGATTCTACTTCAGAAGCCATGTGGGCTGTGGGCCTGTGGCCAATTTAAGAAAAAAAATAAAAATTCTGAAACGATGGGCATCTCAAGAAATTCAGAATCAAAAGATAGAACGTACAAGATATGTCGTGTTTGTTCGAAATAATTCGTCATTCCAATTGCCTGCGAAGTGCGAACTGCAGCAGCATTTCTATATAAAAAATTGAATTAAAAACAAATGAAATCTGATTTTTTTTTTTTTTTCGAAAACGGGTCAACCAAGGAAATATTCTCATTTGTTGGTTAGCACAAATTGAGAAAGGAAGGATTTATTATAATAATTAGATGCATAGTCTATTGAGCTTTCTCCAAGAATGTATTAACGACGCTACCTCATTTTTCGACCCAATTGTATCGATGCAAATCAATAATGAGCCGTTGGATAGTTACTCATCTACCTACGAGACATTATAACCGTGCATTAAAAATATACTCTGCTTGCCATTCATGAGAGATATTTTTAATACATAGCTGTGGTGTTTTCTCGGTAAGAATGTGACCTAAGTGTGATGATGTAATCCTCCAATGTCTGAAAATATATATAATACAACAGCTAGGAGTAGGATACACGTTTAATTTTTAACATCATCATATTTAAACCACCAATCAAGAGACGATACATAACCCTAAACATGGGCAAAATGGAGAAATGAAGAGAGCCTAACTTGAGAGGTCCAACCATCAAGGAAACCGCAATGAATAGGAAAACAATGCCCAATCAGAAAATTGAACCGAACAAGGAAAGTTAGCCATTTTTAGGTTAACTGCAATCAACACAAGGTATTCACTAGGAATGGCAACGGGGCGGGTTCAGGTGGGGACTACATTCCCCATCCCCGACCCTAATGGGGAATTCATCCTTATCGGAGACCTGAATCCCTGATGAACTAGAGACTGAGAATGAGAGAGAGAGAGAGAGAGAGAGAGAGAGAATCTGAAGGGCGGCGACGACGGTCGGTGACGATGACGAAGGTTGAAGGAAGATTAAAGAACTGAAACACTTCTTTGAGTATCTCTTTTCTATCCTCTGTTGAGACTCGAGTATCTCTGTCCTCTGTCTGCTGTTTGATGATGACGGGCGAGTGGCAATAGTCAGCGACAGCTGTCGGCGAATCGGCGACGAACTGACGAAGGAAGACAAACCTAGGGTTCTGTCGAAGACTCGAAGACAAAGACGAAGATGAACTGGCAAGCCTTTTACTGTTTAAGTGTTTTTTAAGTTTTAATCTTTTAAAAAATGAATAATAATTATTATAATATATAATAATTATATTATATTATATATATATATATATATATATATATATATATATATATATATATATATATATATATTAATTGGGGACGGGTTGGGGCGGGGATTGCATTTCTCGTCCCCAATCGGGGATTCAGGGGTAGCCCCATCCCCGACCTCGTCGGGTCGGGGAGCCTAGGTACCCGTCGGGGACGGGGAAAATTGCCATCCCTAGTATTCACAAAAACAAGGTTCAAAGTATCAATACGATATTTCTTATATTGAGTGTATTTGTATCATATAAAACTAAAAAAAGTGCAGCTTGAAATAGATGAATGTGCCTTGTCCTGTATCGATGCAAAACACAATTTCTCTGGTAAAGCTATTATCTTTCCTCGATTCTTTATCTCTTCCTCGTCTAACTTGAGCATCTGAGAATCCTCCTCAAGAAATGACTCCAACAGCCTTTGACATTTTGGTCCTCTTCATTTTTTGGTAAGTTACTTATTGAAAAGTGTTTATCATGATAGACTTACCCGGATAAGTGCACTTACCCATATTCTTTTATTTCCCATGTAAAAGGCATTGTCCATTTTAACCATAAAAATCTATTATTAAAAGGAACATTTTGATCCCATTGAATTGTTTCCAACTTTTCCACATGGGGAAAAGTTGTTTATCTCCTAGGAGATGGGTAAGTGATACCTAAGGCTGTGTTTGGTTTGAAGGAAAAAGTAGGAAAAGGTGGAGAAACATTTATAAACCTTGTATAAGTCTCCTCACCTTTCCCTTCCTTTTCCTACCTTTTCCTTCAAACCAAACATAGCCTAAGAAAATAAACTTTCTTTTATCTCCACATATATCTGATAAAATAACATTTAATCAATAAGAATCAAAATACCATCGACTAACTTTTTCTCCAATTGCAAAGAATCGCCGGAGCCTAACGCTCTGGATCCCCACTTCATTGCAGATATTGACCACAACAAGTTTCAATTAGTTGTACAGCAACAGTTTGTTAGCTGTTGAGGACTGGAGGCAGTGGCTGAACCAACTCTGCCAGGTCAGATTCAAATTTCCACAGTGAAAGCTTTGAGGCGGAGAGCTATCAGCTCAGCTCTGGCCCGTGGGATTGGAGCTGGCACCCTTTGTTTTTCACTTTTTCTTTCCTTCCCGGCACCACCATTCTTCTCTTGTCAATATCACAATGGACCAAACCTGTTTGGGTGTAAATAGAAAATCTGGCTCTTCTGATCTCTCAGTATTATTACGCCCAACACTCTCTCACCCCCTCTCTCTATGAATATTCCAATTTTGTGGTGTAAGTCGCATTTCATTATCTTACGTGGCCAAATGGATGACCACCATCTTGTAAGCCACGTCACTCAGAATAGATTCTGTCGATTGAAAATTTTGAACACAGATTTCCGAAAATTTCATGAGAGAAATTTTGAACACAGATTCAGGGAACGTGGCTTTTGGTCTCAAATTTCAATGACTCTCATCTGCCATGCAGGCATGCATCCGGCCATACAATTAGCCACGTCAGAGCACAGCTTAACAAATTCCGTTGCAAATACGGCATGCAAGAACCACACGAGGAATTTAGGGTTCACCGCCAACGGTGGCGGCAGCACGTGCCCAAGAAGACCACCGAATTTCGCTATCCCAAGGTCAATAGTCAGTACCTATTAAAGCAGCAGCTCAGGCTGTCGGGTTGGTTCTTTTGGTATTTAATGGTTTCTGACACTTCTCTATTTTTCCGTTTGAGGGAAGAAATATCTGCTTAAGAGGCGGTGAAAATATTCAGTGCCCATGCTCTTACCGGGTTTGGGTTGATCCACGAAACAGACCCGCCAACTTTTGTGATAAAAAAGTGACGTAAGATTAATTTTAGGGGTGTCAATTAGACCGGATTCAACCCAATCCGATCTGGTTCAATATGAATCCATTACAGATGAATCAGGTCTAATTCAACCTGATGAATACATTAGACCATTTTGGAACAGTTCAGTTTAATGTCCGGACCATTCAATTTGTTCAAATTGATTTTAATTTAGATTGGTTCCAAATTCCAATATAAATCTGATCCATTGACACCTGTATTCTTATCTTCTATCAATAGACTTAATATAAATATTATAGATGTATCAGGTCCAATTCAATCTAATAAATATTAGAGAGAATGACTGATCAACCCAACTCAGAATTCTCTAATCCTACCATACAGGGGGATGAACCCTAACTATGGATTAATGCCAAATTCATAGGCATGATGTGGTTTATAGGGAATTACTAGTAGAATATGGGAGGCTGTAATTCAGAATTCTACAATGAACTACAGAGTTTCCCTAAACATTGTGGACCATTAAATCTGAATTGGTCCAATTCAAAATGTGTTATTAATCTATATAATCCGTACAAATTGATTTTGATTAGATAGATCCAACTCAAAACTGTTTCATTGATACCCTTACATAAGATATTTTTATGATTTTATGAGTGGTCGGGGTTCAAACTCACCCATATCCGACTTAAGTCGATATATTGCCAGCATGACTGCCTTAAATCAAATTCATGAATCATTTGCATCTAATTTCTTCCTCTTATTATTACAATAAATGTATGTTTTTTCCAATTCAAATGGCAATCGTGGTAAAGTCAATCAATGTGATGGCGAAAATGTATGATGCCGAAAAGACATTCTATTCGAGGAGCTTTGACCAATCAAAATTTATTAGTGAATTTTGACAAATTCCACCTGAATGATTAATTGATACATTTATAATATTTGTTCATTAATAAAAGGTTTTTTAAATATTATATTTTAAGGTTTTTAAAATTGGACTGAACAAGAAACCGTTCAAAGTTCCATTCATGGGCTGAGCAGTCCGACCATCTGGTCTGTTCTGACAAAAAAAAATAAAAAAATAAAAAACACTAAAAATGCCAATAATTATTTTCGGGTCAAATGGATCGATAATTCAACTACCCAGGTTAGTGGTTCATTGATTAAATTAACGATTTTTGGCAAAAAATAAATTTAGGGATAAAACGGAACCAGTTAAGTGACCAATTTCTAATTTTCCCCCCTGTCTGATTTTGAAAACATTGTTATATCTCTCTAATTTCATAGTTGAACCCCTTCTACTAATGTTGTGGAAGCGTGTCCATCATGGGAGGCTTTTCAAGGGGGTTGGGACTTGGGAGTTAGAAGGTGAAGATTTTATCATCGAGGGAGACTAGGCGGATTTGGGTTTCAGCAAACATCATGTGAGATATATTCAAGTTCTAAAAAGACGGGTGCTAAAGAAAAGAAAATAAGAGAAGCAAAAAAGTTGAAAGAACATTTAAACTTGCCCATGTAAATTAATAAATTGCATTTGTAGTAAACTTCAATCCAAATTTATATTTAAAACTGTAGGAAGTATAGTGTTTATTACATATATATTTCAGGCCAGGACAGGCAACGTGGGATAGTAAGAACTGATTTAAGGACTGAGGTGCTACATCATACATGCCAGCTAGTTCTTTGGTAAAGTTGAAGCTGGTTGTAGCAAAGACCTCGGTTTAAATCCTGCATTTATTAGGGTTGAGTGGGGTGTAGGGGCTTCCAGAAAGGACTTTGGATTTCAGTGTTTTCAAAACCTGACCAGATCCGATGGTCGGACCGGATAAATGGGAACTGATCACTTGTAAAAATTGTTGATTTAGTCAATAAATCGTTGACTTGTTTTTGGCCGTGCTTTGTTTATTTTTTATTAGAATGGGCTGTGTGTTCGGACCGGACGGTTGAACCATTCGACCCAGGAACCGGTCCTTAGAACGATTCTCTGTCTGATTCATTTTAAAAACCTTTCTGGATTTTCTTTTCATGGAACACTTCCTCACAGTAATCTCACAACACATTGCAACAATGCATTAAGAATATCTTTATGTGAATGACAACATACAAGCACGAGAGATATTCTTGATGTATGACTACAAATATTGTATGGCTGGTGTGAGGAGCATTTTGCACGAGGATCATATCTGATTTTAAAAATCAGCCCGAAAAAATATCTAATGATATGGCTGTAGATAGAACAAGATGGCAGGACAGGATTTTTATGGCTGAGCCCTAAATACAAGGGCGGAGCTAGAGGAGTTCAGATCTGTGCTGCGCCCCACAGTGTCCCACAGCACATTCCCACCATATATTAGGAACATCTCCTCATGGTGACATCATCGAAACTGATCCTATCATCGGAAGATATTCCCAATGCATAGCAGGGATGTGCTATAGGACGTTGTGGGGCGCAGATGTGAATTCGAGCTAGGGATGGCTAAGCGGCCTTTAAAATCCCCCACAATCCCCATTTATATTCCACTTATATTTTGGCCCATCCATGTTTATTAGCTTTTGATCCTCTAAATAATTGGGAATTGGGATTAAAGTTGGGGTTTATAATATAGGGATAGTGTTGAATAGAACAAAACAGACCTCAATTAAATTATGATGCTTTTTTGTTTTTTCTCTCCTAAATTCAAAATTTAGAAACCTTACTATATCACAATCTTCTAATCTTTTTCATTAATAATTGTGGTGTCCCCTCTCGATTATTGGTTAACATACTGTTTAGAGAAGCACAGTACTGATTGATTTAAAAGGTTGAAACAACGATCAAAATCAACACAGTATTGATTGATTTAAAAGGTTGAAACAGCAATCAAAATCAACTGGACATAAAGTTGGAAGGATGCAGCTGGAAGCATTGTTTCGCCTGTACAGAATGCAGTATGAGTGATACATGGAGATGTTGGTTGCCGAGCAAAAATACAACGTTGTGGTTGCAACTTGCAAGTGGGAGATAACTACAAACAGCATGCATGCAATGTTATGGCATGAATCATGCTTGTCAATCAACTAATGGCATGATTTGTTTTGCCACATCATGCACAGGTTGTCAGCCTAGAATTTGCCTCATGAATGTTCGATGAATTGGGAACACATATATGGAGCCCCTTTTGTGCTTTCTTGATGACAGATCTCAAGATGCGAATCTGGGTCCTATGGACCACTAACCAGAGCATCTACCTTGTTATACCATGACAAGAGAGAACATATTGGTATTGTATTGAAATTTGAGTTTTGAGAGAGAATACAAGAGAAACAAAAGATTCAACACAAAATTTGTTAACAACTTTTTCTCAGCTTTTTGTTTCTCTTATATTCTTCATTAAAGCATTATTGTTTGTTTGTAATGGTAAAACCACCCTTTAGAAATAAACCCTATTTTTTCAGTCTAGAATCTAGATGAATCTAATATTTCACTCTTGATTAGTTTCGTAACCCAATGTGTCCCGTTTATTATTTTCCTTTACCAATGGTTTGAAGGAAAATGTAGGGAAAGGTAGAGAAACCTTTACAAAACTTGTATTGGTTTCTCTATCTTTCCCTTCTTTTCCCTAGTCCCTACCTTTTCCTTCAAACCAAATATAGCCTTAAGGTTCGGCTTAAAAGGAGTATAAATACAAATAAGTAGCATGCAAAGCCTTATATTTTGTATTGTTTTGTATGTATTTGTATTTGTATTCTTTTCAAACTAAGACTAAGCCTGTGTTTGATTGCAATGCAAATAAATTTATATTTACATTGATGCAAAAACGTGGCAGTGCAAATGATTTGATTGTAAATTCTGACCTATTTTTTTTGTTTCAGGTTTTAGCATGGTTTTTAAAACCGGACTGGACTAGAAAAACAGGGAACTGGTTAGGTGACTGGTTCCATTTTTCCCTAAAACCGGATTTTCTCAAAAAACCATTGATTTTGGTCAGCAAATCGTTGACCCGGGCGGTTAACCGTTCGAACGGTTTTGACCATTTTTTATTTTTTTAAAATTTTTTATTTTTTGTCAGAACGGGCCAACCGTTCGACCCAGTAACCGGACCCCTGACCGATTCGATCTCTGGCTTGGTTTTAAGAACCATGGATTTTAGATTACTTTATTTGATTGCATTAAAGATGAAGTAAATTAAGGCATGAAGAAGAATAAAGCAAAACCCAAAACAAAATTAAATGAGAACTTGCATCTTTTTTATTTTGCACTCTCATGCATTTGTATTAGTGCAAATAAAATTGCACTGCAACCAAACACAGCCTAAGGTTCAGTTTGGAACAAATATGTACAGTGAAATTACATGTATATAGTATTTTGAAACCTTCTATTTGCATTATACGTATTTGCATTTGTACTCTTTCCAAACAGAGCTTAAGGTTAATTCAATTTGGAGAGAGTATGAAGTAATTTAAGACATGAAGTAGAATAAAGCAAAACCCAAAACAAAATTAAATGAGAATTTGCATTTTTTTTATTTTTTTATTTTGCACTCCCATGCATTTGTACTAGTGCAAATAAAATTGCACTGCAACCAAACACAGCCTACAAGGTTCAGTTTGAGAGAGTGTAAATACAAATATGTGGAGTGCAATTACATGTATATAGTATTTTTAAACCTTTTATTTGCATTACACATATTTGTGTTTGCACTCTTTCCAAATGGAGCTTAGGGTTCAGTTTGGAGAGAGTATGAAGTAAATTAAGACATGAAGTAGAATAAAGCAAAACCCAAAACAAAATTAAATGAGAATTTGCATTATTTTTTATTTTGCACTCCCATGCATTTGTACTAGTGCAAATAAAATTGCACTGCAACCAAACACAGCTTAAGGTTCAATTTGGAGAGAGTGTAAATACAAATATGTACAGTGCAATTACATGTATATAGTATTTTTAAACCTTCTATTTGCATTATACATATTTGCATTTGTACTCTTTCCAGGAGCTTAAGGTTCAGTTTGGAGAGTGTAAATGCAAATATATACAGTGCAATTACATGTATATAATATTTTTTAACTTTCATTTGCATTATACATATTTGTGTTTGTACTCTTTCCAAACGGAGTCTAAGGAACAAATAGCTATGATTTATTGCTTTGCTTTTTTAGTAAATGATATTCAACTCAGCCACTTGAGACATTGAATAGAGTAATTGGAAAAAAAAAAAATTAAAGCATGCATCCAAAAATAAAGGATGTAATATGGCAAGTTATGTCAAATTATTAAGGCCATGTTTGGGATTGTTTTTCCAATGGGTTTTTTGTAGTCATCACATTGAAGCAGCTAAAAGCTAGTCAAAAAAAATGTTTGATGAGAAAGCTCTAAAAGGGTTTTTTGCATAAAGACATCCCTTTAGCAAGTGAAACAGAAAAACTTCTTTTTTTACATTTGCAGGAAGCTATTTATTCTACCTATAAAGGAGCGAATACCCCTTCTTTTTGGAATTTGCATTGGACATTTTTTATCTCTTTTGTCTAAACATATAATGAGCATAAAGAGGGCATATATGTTTTTTACTCTCATTTTAGAAACTGTCTAGTTATAACTGTTCAAAAACTGTCCATAAATTATAAATAATTTTATCTTAGAGATACTGTCACATGCAAATGCACATATATACTTACTAGTTTTAAATAAAAAATATGACAACTGGCTAAAGACTAAAAAAGTCACTTTTTCAAAAAAAAAAAAAAAAACATTTGTTAAAAGTGCCTTTTTCACAAACCTGTTTAGGCCAAAACAAAAACCTCCCAAATGTGGCTTAAATCTCCTCCAACTCTTTTTGGGGTTAGATCAACACCTGAATCAATCAGACCAGATGAACCAGAATGTTTTGTATAAATCGAACTAGATCATACTAATCAGACCACTCTGGCCTGATCTTGTCACAGTCATCCAACCGAGGGGTCCATCTGATAAGCTTTATCCGGTAGCGTCTTGTGATCTTGTCAATGAAGGAACACAAGGCAGATCCAACGAGTGAAAGTGAACAAAAGTGAGGGAGGGATCTAGTCACATTATACTCCATAGTAGAATTACTATTCCTTCTTTGACCAAAATTAGAGTCCCAAAAAAGAGCTTGCATAAAGCAACTACCAATAGCCATCTGGAGATCCACCAACCAAAATTCCTCAAAGCATTTGGCTTATATTCGATTTTGGGAATAATCTATTCTTTTTTTCTTAGCAAAAACCGTAGATCCTTTGCCATGACTTTCCTATTATGACTATTGACTGATGATTCTTCTTCCTTTATTTTTTTTTCTTCTTTCATCGATTATCTCACAGAAAATGTATGAAGGAATTTTTTTTTGTCAAAACCCTAATAATAGTGTTTTTTTTTTTGTTTCTTCAACCACAAACAAGCAGAAATAATATCAAAGTGATTCCACTTTTTACTTTTGTTTTTTTTTCTTGTACTTGTTCAATTGCTCAATGTGCCACCCAAGAGGGTGACAAACAGAAACATGTAGCCTTATTTTCAATTTCCATCTCAATTGTTAAATTTTGGATCCCTCCGTTGATAGTAGTCTTTGTGAAAATTACACTTAATTTATTTGCACTGATGCAAAAGTATGCTAATACAAATGGATTAAATACAATTTCCGTTCTATTTTTATTCCAAATCGTACTCTGTAAAAATCAATTTTTACTCCTAGTGAGTAGAAATGGAGCATCACACATGCTAGCAGAACATAACGGGCTATATAGAATAACCTTAGGGAAATTTCTGATTTACTCCACTTTAAAATTTTTTATTATTTTCTGAATGAATTATCCCAAACCCGAACCTATGTTAGAGTATCCCCTTGAATTGTAATAGATTCTTCATGTTTCCTATTGTATAAACTCATAAAATTTTATAAAGTGGAGGAATCAAATTTCAAAAATTTAATGGCCCTTTGATTTAGGGGAATAGAGGTCTGGAATTGGAATTGAAATGGGTCATTCAGATTCCGACTGTTTAGTTTTCATTCCTGATAAGAATGAAATTCTCATTCTTTATGTTCCCATTCTCTGAAAATAAAATTCCGTTTCAGCTGATTTCAATTTCCATTCATATTCCTATTTGAACCAAATGAACTATGTCATTTTGATTCCCATTTCAATTCCAACTGTGAATCAAACGGAATTTTAAGTTTTTTCCGCTGCTTTGAGACCGGCAAGTATGGTGGTCATGCTCATTCATATCTGCTGTCTTTGTAAGGAAGCCCTCACATGAGGTGAGCCCTTTCTCACATAGTCACATCAAGCTTTTTTTCTTTTATTTTTATTTATTTTTTTCTCTCACTTGTAAATTTGATTATCGCCCATCTCAGTAGATCTGTTACGAATACAGCTTCCAACACGATCTATAACCGTACATCTCAATCCTTTGGCAAAAACAGTCTAATTATCAATGATACAGATAAAAAAATGTTAATCCAATGGTTCTAACTTAGGGAGCACAGAGTGCGTTGTACACAGAGGCCTAGGGAAGACAGCACCTGCAGCTGTAGTTGATGGCTTGATGGTTCCACCTATGGTGTCAACTGGCAAGAGCACGTTGGGCAAAGGGAATAAGTTCCATTTAGAACTGATTCGCAAGTCCCATCAGTCATAATTTATGGTGGAGCTTGACGTACCGAATCCCCACGAGATTGCTACCAAAAAAAAAAAAAAAAAAAAATCCCCACAGAGATCGCCTGAAGGGTGGTATTTCCTGTAAATTTATCAGAGTTGAAGGGTATTAATGCACTTCGACGTTTACTTTAGCAACCCGCTAACGTGACCTTCACGAGAAAAAATTGGCTGCTCAGTGCTCACCACGTGGGAAATGAAAAAGGAATGGAATCCAATACTCCGTTAATAGATCCCTCACGGGATTTTAACGGTGTAGTTAATCTATGGCGGCAGGCGCTATTTGTGATTAAATTCGCCGTTAGTGTCGTCAGACTGCTCTTAAGCAAAAGGGGGGTTTTTATAATTCATTCCACCATTTAGGTAGAGCTAGAATTTTCAATTCCACTACTTTGGCAAATTTGACAAAATTTTGCACAAAATTACAGAAATGCCACCTTATTGAAAAAACCCAAAATAACTATCGGCACTGGGGCACTGTTTAATCCAAACCCGAGCCCGAACCTTGAACCAAATAAAAAGCAGGTCATGTCAACAGCCAAGGTCCGCCATACCGAACAACACTCCATTCTTTAGTGGTGTCAATCAGCAATGGAATTAATTTTAGGGTAAATTGCTGAAACCTTCATAAAACTTTCGTAGAATCTTTAAAAGGCATAAAAATATATAAAATACCCATATAGTTATTATCTAAGCTGTTTTTTATGAAAAAAAAGGATTATAGCAAATAAGGGCAATTTTTGGATCCTAATATCAATAGAAGTAATATTTAAAAAAAAAATTAAAAATATTTTAACTTTTTAAAAATAATATCAATTAAAGGCAAAAACATTGTTTATTTTCTTTCTCTTGCAATTTATTCACCAACACCGTCGTTTGTCGTTGCCTTCGACAATACCTTCACTTATTTTTGCCTCTTCTGCCCACCTCTACCTCTGCCTCGGCAACGTTGCCGGAGGTGGGTGGAGGCAGAGGTGGCGACGGTGTTAGTGGGCGGAGGTGGCGGCATTGGGCAGAGGAATGACCACCAATGCCGCCACCGTCTCTGCCTCCGCCCACCTATGACAATGTTGCTGGAGGTGGAGGCGTTGGTGAATGGAATGCAAGAGGAAGAAGATGAACAGTGCTTTTGCCCTTAACTAGTATTATTTTTAAAAAGTCAACTTATTTTGATTTTTTTAAGTATTACTTTTATTGATATTAGGGCCCTAAAGTTGCCCTTATCTGTTATAATCCCCCCCCCCCCCCCAAAAAAAAAAACAGATATAAATTTATGAACAACAAAAACAAAGAGATAACTTTACCTTTGAGTGATTGATATAAAAGGCAAATTTGAAAAATAAATCAATTTCAGAAAAGAGATTGAATGTACTTAGGATAATCATTCATATGAAGAGATAATTGCATGGGTATTTTGGACATATTCATGCCTCTTTCTAAAAGATTATATCAAAAAGGATTTACTTGCAAGTTGCAACCATATCAAAAAAATTAATGGAGGTAATTACAATTACCAAAATTCAAGAGAGATTTGAGCAACCTTAATTTTACTATTTAAGGTTCGTTGACATGTCTAATCTTTGTTTAACAAATTTCCTAATTAGCGATTTACACCAAATATACTCACACTAACATTCTAATTTAAGGTATATTTGGATGCATGGTGAGGCTTTTCTATTTCCTTTATCTAGGCATTTTGACTTTATAAAGTCAAAATTATGCTTGTTTGGGTTGATTAAAGTAGTGTCATGATCATTCACTTATATTTATGTGAAAGTGATTTTTAGAAGAAATACTTTTTAATGTTTCTAGTTTTATTGTTTAAGATGTGCTTCTAACTCAAATGTCTTATCTTGCATGTATACATGTTTTAAACAATAATAAATAATGCATTGTATTATATGTGGAAATACTCTACTTAATTTGTGATACTCAAAACCAAAAACAAACTATGAAAGCTAAGTACCCATGATATCGAAGATTATCTTAGAGTTTTTTTTTTTTGGAAAGATGTTAAACCTAAATATTTGAACATATTTGTTCGGACGTTTGGAATTGGAACGTGTACAGAAAATAGCCAAACCCAAGTTCTAATGGATGAGGATAGACTTTGGAAGTAGGGTCAAACCAAAAAAGAATATCATTGGGCTACTTAGGCTATCCCTCAATTTAAAAGATTAAATTGAGCATTAGTCGGATCAAATAGCAACTCAATCATGGGCTTTCTTTTTGGTTGGACGGCCACGATCATCTCTTAACTTTGGCTGAATTTTTGTTTTGTGTGGTCAGTCATGGTCCAGGAGTTTCAAATTTGCTGTTTTGTTCATTTTTTTCTTACCTTTCTAGTTGAGCATCCATAGAAAGAAATGATGGGATTCTTTTTCTTTGGGCGTAGCTGGTTTGAATGTGTGAGTCGTGTGGCATCAGTAATAATTAGGGTTTCCTTTTTGGATTTAGGCGAGTTTTCGGAGTGCTTAAAAATAACTTTGGGCCAGGACGACATCAATAAGCATTTATTTGTATTTGGGAAGTAAGTCCATATAAGGGTTTGTTTAGTCTGTAATTGGAATTGGAATTGGAATCAGAATCCAAATTTTTTGGAATTTGAATCGGAATGGTTTATTTCCTTTCTGTTTGGTTCAGACAAGAATGAAAATGGAAATGAGAATCACTATGAATGGGATTTCAATCCTAAGGGAGAGGCAGAGAATAGTCATTCCCTCAAATGGGAGAATGTTATTCCAACAGGAATAGGAATGAGATTCCGATTCCGCACAACCAAACAGTTGGAATTAGAATAGCCTATTCCGATTCCAATTCTAAACCCTTATTCTAACAAACCAAATAAGGCCTAAGTGTTTATTTTGAAAATAAGTGTTTAAATTTTGGGTTTCTTTTTAAGTACTTATTTTCTTTTTTGTCTATTTTGGCCTGTCATGTCATTTTAAAAATATCTATACTAGCCCTATTTAAAATAAATACTTTTTTTTATCAAATGTTCGTAAATACTTATTTTTCAAATAATCACTTTCAAACTTGGCCTTAGCTAAGCTTGAGTGTGCTTAAAAATAAGTATTTATTTAAATAACATTTATTTTATACCAAGATCACACCGGTAAACACTTATTCATGTTTAAAAAATAAGCTCGAAATAAATACTTATTCAGAGAATAACTGTTTATTCAAATATGAGAATTTCATATAATCCAAATCGTTTGGAGTTTGGACCATCTTCAATTCCCATTGCTGTCTTGTGTAAGCCCACTGTTCAATATTGATTGGAAGAAAAAGAATACATCCAAGCCCAAACCCAGTTCATTTGCAAAGAGGGATGCATGATTTGAATGGGACAAATGGGTTTGACTTGCCATTACTAATCTCTTAATTAGGTTTCAATTCACCTCGCTTAGTCCCATACAAATTTAGTTCCTCTTGGGTCTTAGTGTTAATGTTTGTCTAGAAAACCTCACCAACCCCATAATTCAAAGGGATTGATTTCTTTATATTCCTCCACACGTGAACACGTTTTCTAGTCTTGTCCACAAGCAAGGGTTCAATGATCTCTACACCATAACCCCATTCGTCGCCTAGCCAAAACAAAAATTTTAAATCTTGATGCACACCCATACTTCCTCCTTAATTAATCATGTGGGGTTTTCTTTGTTTTTGGTGCTCACAAGTCACAAGTAGTAATTCTTTTTTTTTTTTTTAACAATGCATATCTGGTTCAAAGTATTGATATGTATCGATTTTCAAGGTCATTGATAAGCTAAATGCTCACATATTTAAACATTAATATCCATCTTAATATATTTATTTGTAAATTATCAAACTAAAAAGAAAAAGAAAAGAAAAGAATATTAATTATTAAAAAATTTAAGATATATAATTTTTTAATGTAGTTAAGCATTTTTCTTTAAGTATTTCTTGTATTTCTACGGGACACTCTAAGCATGAACCACTCATCCATTTCTATCAACAATTATTGGGCTCTTATATTCCTCTTGTTCTAAGCATTAATTATGATTAGAAGTTATTAATAGCTCAAAGCAACGAAGTAAATAAGTCAGAAATCTTCATTTAAATACTATTCAATCAATCTAATTCACACTACACCTATCACAGATTTGGTCCAAAAGAACTACTCTTGAAACGAAGTCCTCCTCCCAATACGCTATCCGCAGCGTCGGCCCTCGGCCGACCTATTAACACCCTTCCGTCGCGCAGGACTTGGACGAATTTGGTGACTTCGATCTGAGTCGCTTCCCCTCGAAGCCAAGCAACTCAGTTTTCAACTTCTCAACTCGTTCACATTACTGTTCAGAGTTGACACGAAGCGCGAGAAAAAAAATAAAATAAATAATAGAAGGACTTACGGAGATGTAAACTGCGCAGAATTTTAAAATTACAGCTTCCCATAGATTTCGGATCTCCTGCCCACGCCTACCCACAATACATCACCCCCGTGAATTGAGAATATCTCTCCTAGATGTTCTCATTCTACCTGTACGGTAAGATTAAGATTTCTACTTCCAGTTTGCCACGTGGTAAAGAAAAATCTCCATTATTAAATGTACTTTAAAGAAATTGACGGCTTCCATGGGCTCCGGAATCGGGATCCAGTTTCGGAGGGTACTTCAGTAAAAAGAATCCTAGATGACGTCAGACTGATCGGATTTCGAAAATCACTATGGCAATCTTGTAATTAAAGAGAAAGACTGAGCACTTTTGATAAATGGTGTTAATATATATACTTGATGGAGGGACGAGATTGGTGGCTTCCGCAGTTTTGCTGCTTCTCATTGAGTAGATTCGGACTTCGGAGAAAAGAGAAAAAAGAGAATCCATTTCTCTTGTCTATCTTTGGTCTTCACCCTCTATCATCTCTTACTGCCAGCGACACAGCAAAGAGGCCGTAACAGCGAGAACAGCAACATCGGCAGCGACTAGCTTTCTCTTTTTTATATTAAAAGCTTGAGACTGCGCTTTCCTTGATTTTGGTGCTTCCGAAGAGATATAGAGATCTATAGCTCTCTTTTCTTTCGCCTTCTTTTCCTTTTTCCTGTTTCTTCCAATCTGCTTTTCTGTTTCGGTAATTACAGAAAAAAAAACACTCCCCGCTCTGGTGAGAGGAGATCTGAGATTTCTGTTGTCGCTCTACTAGTTGCTGATTCCGTCTCTTTATCTCAATTGATGTATAACACTGTAAATAGGATTTGTGGGGCTGTGTCAATGGCAAAGAGGCGGAAATGGGGAGGATTTTTGGTTGAAGTTGGAACAGTTGGTTTCGGTAGTAATTCCCGTTAGTTGCTTGCTCTGGTGTTGGATCCGTCTGAAGCAGCCGAAATCTGAATTTGTTGAAGTTTTCTTTTTGAGTTTCGCGGGGAGTTTCGCGGTTGTTGTTGATGGAAAAATGAAGAATAAATAAAGAAGCGGGAGTGGTGTTGGAATTGGAATTTCAATTGTTGGTGCTGCTTTTTTTCTTTACTGATCTAGGGTTTTGCTGTTGCTTCTCTTTTGCTTTTTTAGTTTCTACTTAGAAGATTTTGATTCGATCTGCTCGAGACTTAAAAAGGTAGAAAGGACTGGTTGGACTGAGCTGTGTGTGTGGAGATTCCGAAATTTCTACCCAGCGGTGGAAGATGATGTTTGGTGGCTCTCAAGCATTACCAAAGGACATGAATCTTTTGTTTCCTTCGAGCTTCAAATATCCAGAAGAACTGCAGTCTAGGAGCAGAGAGGCCATGGATTCAGATCTCCATCTTCAACAGCAACAGCAGCAGCAGAGGCAGCAGCTGAGCTCAGGTCTTATGCGGTATCGCTCTGCTCCAAGCTCATTCTTTGCGAATTTCATCGACGGTAGTGGCAGTGGCGTCGAAGAAGGATGTGAAGGTTTCCTCCATCATCGACCTTCAAGCCCGGAGGCAGAAAGCATGTTTGCGAGATTCATGTCTTCTGGAAGAGGAGGAGGCGGTGGCAGTGGTGGTGAACCTGCTCTTCCTGATCCCCGGGAGATCGGGGAGAGACCTTCAGCAGTAGCTCCTTCCTGCGCAGCTGTTAACCAGAGGAATTCTCAGTTCATGGCGCCAATGGAACGTGAGGGCGAGGTTGTTTCGCAGCAGAATGGGTATCCCTCTGATTCTCAGATGATGTACCAGTCTCAGACCCCGCCACCTGTGCCTAATCACAGTTCAGCCCCCACTGCGCCCACTGTGGACAACTCGTATAGGGTTGTGAATTCTATGACGATTGATCGCCCTCCGCAGGTTAAGTCAGATGGCGGTCCTTCCAATCTTATCAGGCATAGCAGCTCCCCTGCTGGGCTTTTTGCCAACTTAACTGTCGAAAACGGTATGGTTCTTCGCTCCTTATTTCTATCTCCTCCGACTATGCTTTGAAAGTTCCAGGGCATTTTTACTGTGTGACAACAAAATAACATATTAATAAAGCTTTTTTTTTTTCCTAGCATGCCTTCGCATTATCAAGGTCTGGTTTGCGTTCTGCAAAAATTTTCTTATCTGAATTAATCACCCATTATTTTCTGTTAAGTTAATTATTTTCTGAATTCGAGTAAAGTTGAACAGAAAGAAATTGAGTTATATACGGAAAACCTTTAAACTAATTATTTGCTTAATTTCTAAGATTATATACAGAAAGCCTTTATTTTCTTTTAATTTCTGCATTAATTATGTTATATCTCTGATAATTTCCCTTCTGAACTTTGAAAGAATTATTTGAGAACAAGTACTAAAAACTTCTAACAAAAAGCAGGCTTTGCTGTAATGGGGGGCATGGGGAATTTCCGAGCCGGGAATGGATGTAATGGAGAAACATCTCCAGCGACTGGTAGGTTGAAGGGTCAGATAAGCTTCTCATCCGGGACCCATTCTTCCTCGGGGCCAATGCCTCAGATTGCTGAGGAGGGTATTGGGGGAAGTAGCTCTGATGATGGTAGCTTTGGAAACAGTAATGCTGGCAACCGAGGTTACATCCCAGGCTTTCCAATTGGTTCTTGGGACGACTCTGCACTTGTTTCTGAGAATTTAACGGGACTAAAAAGACTCAGAGATATCAATGGTGGCAATCAGGTAGTGTTTGCAGATTGGGTTCTTTTCTGTTTCTGTTGCATTTAATCATCTGGTTTTCTTAACTGATCAGTGATAATGTTGTCCATTAGAATGGAGAAGCTGTCCACCGCCCTCCTATGCTGGCCCACCATTTTAGTTTGCCAAAAACTTCAACCGAGATGGCTGCCCTAGAAAAGTTTCTGCAATTCCAAGACTCTGTTCCTTGTAAAGTCAGAGCCAAAAGGGGCTGTGCGACTCATCCAAGAAGCATAGCAGAGAGGGTAAAGCTTTCCTGCATCTGAAAATTGTTTTTGTTTCCCTTTTTGGGATTTACAATATGAATGAAGCAATGATCTTTCGTTTTAATTAAATCTATAAATATTCTTCCTTTCGTTCAGAATCAATTAATTACATCTGGGAACGCTCTAATCCATGACCTGTGGACTGAATTATTTTCAGGTAAGAAGAACCCGAATTAGTGAAAGAATGAGAAAACTACAAGAGCTGGTCCCTAACATGGACAAAGTATGTATTTATATAATATCTTAAAAAAACTTTTCTTCAAATATTTTCTGCAGAAACTAAAGATTTATTTTTGCTTCTTGGCAGCAAACTAATACAGCTGATATGTTAGACCTGTCAGTTGAATACATTAAAGATCTCCAGAAACAGGTCAAGGTAATAAAGGATGAAAATAACACGATACCCACACAGACCCTTCATGTAATTTCATCATTCCTTGACAAATTTATCTTTTTTTTTTTTCTCTTGCAGACACTCACTGATAAACGGGCAAACTGTACCTGTTCTTCCAAGCAGAAGCCGTACACGAACCCCACAGTGTGACTTGCTTGTATACAGAAAAGAAACAAATGGGAAAAAATATCAAGTGCAAAGCTGACTTGTGTTTTTGAGCACTGAAGAACCAAACAACAAAATGAGAGGTTTTCGATGTGGTTGTGGAGCAGAAAAGCTGCCAGAATCTTCACTTCAAGACCAGATCCAGTAGGTTAACAAAGCGCCGTAAAAAGAGGGAGAAAAAAATATAAAAAAATGTATAGTATATGCTCAACTTATACCTTGTATGTAAAATTACCAGTCTAGTTGAAGAATGAAGATATCTACCACTCAAAAATTTCTTCTGCTCTCATAATTCAGTTGAGAGAGAGAGAGAGAGGAACTTAAATCTCCCAATCTAAATAATGGAATGTTTTTTTTTTTATATTTTTTTATAAGCCAGGGACTTCAGATGTTGAAATAGTTAGTTGTTCTTTGTAGTATCTTTGATTTCTTCCCAATTTCCTATCAATGCGGAATGCTGTGGGTGAAATGTTAGATAGATTTGCTTGTTTCCCATTTAGACTTCTCATCCCGAGGTGAGCTTTTCTTGTCTAATTTTTTGTAATTTCCAAGATGGGTAGCTTTTTTTTTTCCGGTATCTTTGTCTATATGTTAATGAACATTACAACAGCTTTAATATGTAGGAGTTAGTTCAAAGTTCAATCAACTGCTCAGCCTTGGTATTTCTCTTTCTGTACTCCATCAAGGGCCCACGGCCCACCCCCGCTGGGTCCCAAATTTCCCGATACCAATCCCTTTAGAAAAGGACATAGCTCCTCCCTTCCCTCCCTTTTTCATCTCTAGAATGTGAGGTCGACCTTACATGAGCTCCACCACCAAGTCCTTGCTCTTTTTATGTTACCCTCTCTTACGAGTTGCAAACCTTTGGTTGGGTGAGGTATGGGTTTTGGGCCCAACACCAAACCTTGAGCAAGTAAGTGGATTTCATGAAATAACTCCTTGGGCATCTCTACCTGGGCCTGGGGTAATCTAATGAAATTATCTGGAGGAAAGTTATCAAAATCAAGGGCGTCGCCCATCCAAGATATGCCGTCTCTTTGGATACTTTGGCTCAATGGATGCGAATGCCACGCTCAATGAATCTTCAGCATGGTAATGGTAATGTTGGGTATCCGGCTGACATGGACCCAGATGGATGATCAAAAGGGGCCCCTTCTGATGGTTGCTCTGGCTCTGGAAAGCCAATCACCTCTTCAGAATTCAGATTGTAAACGAGGGTTGGACTGGCACTGGCTAGTTGAGAGCCATCCAGACAAGTCTACATCGCTCTGGAATCTTTTACATGTTAACCCTACCAAGTACCATCCTCTAATGGCGAAGAGGATTTCAACCTGGAATAAGAACATAACCAATCCAAAGATTTGTCATCAATGATCATCTGCCCTCATGACACACTCACTAGGGCTGTTCATAAGAAGACCCAACCCGATCAAACCGACCAACTTGGACCGACCCAATCCGAATCAGTCAGGTTTTCTTCAGCATCGGTCGGTTTCGGGTTGTAAAAAAGCATAAACCAATGGTTTGGGTCGGTTTCGGTTTTCATATGTGAAAACTGAAATTGACTCGAACCGAACCAACTTAGTAGTCAGTAGTTAGTTCCTAATTAGTATTTACAACCTACTTAGTTCGTACTTAACTAAGTTGTCTCTATCCTAGTTACAACCTAACTTAATTTCTAGTCTTCTAGTTAGGAATGACATTAATGGCAAGTATTGTAAGACAATTAGACAATAATTTTTTTTTTTGGAAAAATTTAAAGAAAATAATCAAATGATCCTAGTTTTTATGGTCTTTTACATCAAATAGGCAACCAATTACAATTAGAATTAGGTGTCTTTTTTTACTTAGATTAGAAGGTTTCTTGAAATATACAAATTTCAGTCTTCTTTCTCTAATATAGTTTGACTTTCTGTTTTCTTGATAACTTCTATTCTAACTTGGTCCGCCCCCTACCAATTTCAGTCTTCTTTCTCTAATAGGATTACGTGTCATTTTTTACATCAAATTTCAGTCTTCTTTCTCCAATCTACCAATTTATTATCATTGTTGAACTTAGAGCCGAAATCGACCCAAATTGACCTAACGCGACTCAAACCGGCCAGGTCGGTTTTGCTTAACACAGGGTCAGTTTCAGTTTCAATTTCAAGTAACCCGAATAGGTCGGATCGATTAAAAAAATCTCAGTAAACCAACTCAACTCGACTCGTGAACAGCCCTAACACACACAGAAGGTAGAACGTCTAGAGAAAGGACCTAATCGACCCGAACTGACCAGGAAACCTTTCCCATATAAAGACATATATGTAATTTATACAAACTACAAAGTAACAGTTGATGAGAATTGGATTTATGAATGATGATGTAGTTATGCGGTATAACCATTAAAAGAAGACGAAAACGAAGGGCATTTTGGGAAGTAATTGGTTTATTTAACATGGATGATAGGTGGGGCCGTGAGTCGTGAGGGACAGCTGGATCCAACTCACGATTCACAGTCCTGTTGGGTGCTACGATTGTGAATGCCATGTCATTGCTGATGTCATCATTCTTCCTATCTCTCTTCAAATGCTTTTTTTCTGATGAAAGTCGAAATGCTTTCTGGGCCTGTTGGAAGGGCACAATCCCTTATTGCTCTCATCAAAAGAGAGAGAGGGTCTGTTATTTCACAGTCACAGTCTCACAGATATAAAAGATGGATTGGATTGGGACGCATCTTTGATCCACAGACTGGGATAAAAAGCATCAAACCAAAAGGTAGGTGGAGAGAGAGAGAGGTTTGTGGTGGGGGTGGTACATCCCCCAAAGCATGCAAAGTTAATTCACTGAAAACCTAACACCCTTTCGTCTTATTGCAAGCAAGATTTGTCACCATCATGTGGGGGTCCAATGGATCGGGTTTGCAATAATCCAACCCGAATCCGTTAAGCTGAATAGCTATAAGCCTATATATATACTTTTCTTTCTTTTTTTTTTTTTTTTTCTAATAAAGAAAAGGGACACCTCTGACAATATAAATTTTGCTTGGGTGTTGCCCAATCTAAATCCAACCTTCAACTTTTTAGAATTAATAGAACTTTGGAGACAGATTGGGAGGCAAGTTTGTGAGGAAAAAAGGCTGTCTAGACCCTTTTTCTTTATTTTTTCCTTGTGAAAGCAAGTTTTGAAGCTTAATTAACTATTTTTGCTTTTTTAAAACTCCACATCAACAAAACATGGTGGGTGGGAGACCATTCTTTTCTATGAGAACATAACTTTACAAGAAAAAAAAAAGAAAAGAACAATAGATATAATCAATCTTAAATTAAGTAGATAGAGTATCTATTAAATATATATCTCTTCAATTAAGCATTTAAGATTTGATTTATTCTGCTCTGTTAACATCAACCATCACCTCCTCATCTTACTGTTATTTGCTCTTATGCAATGTTAGGGATAAAGCAATAACAAACATTGATTCCAATTCTTCAATCTGTATAAATTCTATTCCTTAGAATATCTCTGTCTGAATTAAACTGTGGGCAATTTTTTTTCTGGTTTTAATAATTTATATATTTTAATTCATATATAAGCTTTTTTTAAAACAAACTTTTGAGTCATTATCCTTGTAAGTTGTAACATAGAGCAATCCCTCAAACTCTTAAATTTTCTTATTTTTTTAAACCATTCCTATATTTCCTTGTAAGTTGTAACATAGAGCAATCCCTCAAACTCTTAAATTTTCTTATTTTTTTAAACCATTCCTATATTTCCTTAATCAAAATTTGTTTCCTATACAGTGATAAACTAGAGTTAGGCTCCTTAGATTTCACCTAATAAATCACATAAGACATTATTGAGATCTCAATAATTCTCAAGTTATTACTATACTTGTCACACTACCCTAACAGGAACATTGAATTTTGGTCTATATTACACTGAGCATGGACTGAAGTGACTCAAAACTAACCAAAATTTATTGAATTTTGACTTGTTAAAGAAAATTAGGTTGAATAATGTTATCAAACCTCACTACACACATTGATAGTGAAACAGTGTTGAAAATGTCTTTTCTCTCTTTCTTCTTCCTGATTCTTTATATAGGGAACATTTAGCATTCAAATTTCTAAGGACAATTGAAATAGTCACTTCACATAAAACTATCTGGGGCTTATTAATTGTATGAATAAAAAATCAATAATATATAATTGACTTATCTATTAAAATTAAAGAAACAAAAAACAAAACAAGACATTTGCTATTCACAATCGATTCACTTTCCTTTTTATTAAGAAACCTGTTATCGCTCCAAGTAAAACATGGTCATCTTTTGACCCAAGCCCGTGCATCTTAGGGGGCTTTTCTAGTAAATCCTAATTAACATTTATAGGTTTCATGCACTATAAAATTTTATGTCACTCCTTTATATTAAAAATATATTATCCTTCCTTGTATTTCTTCTCTGTATTCAGCTACATTTTCTTGAATCAGTAACCCAAATTTTCCTTTTTCCTTTTCTTTTTTCTAGTTTTGCTAATATGGGTATGCAGTATGCCATTTGTTTAAGTTTGAAAACTATATAAATAGGGGTGTCAATTGGACTGAATTTGCTCCAATCTGATCTGGTTCAATATGAGTCCATTACAGATGGACCAAGTCTAATCTAATCCAATGAATGCTCGGACCATTTTGGACTGGTCCAGTTCAATGTCTGAACTGTTCAATCTATTCAAATTGATTTTAATGTAGATTGGTTCTAACCCAAACTTGGTCTATTTGACACTTGTATTCTTATCTTCTATCAATGAACTAGATATTAGTTCAGTCTGACCCAATCTAATATAAATCTCTTACGGATGGACGAGATCTAATCCAATATCCAATAAATACTTTGAGCCATTAAGTCTAGACTGATTCAATTCACTATGTCTTACTGCTCTGTTCAATTTCAATCCGTCCAAATCAATTTTGATTTGAACTGGGTGCAACCCAAAATCGGTCCATTCCCTAACTATAAGTAATTGAAAAAAAATAAGGCTTTTTAGTTTTTGTTTCTCATTTTTCTGATTTGATTTTACTCATGTTGCATTTGCATCAACAACTTATCATTTGGTAATTTTGGTTAAAGTAGCACGTGCCTTCTCAATAAAGGTGGTTTGCAAGTCGGGCTGTGGGAGTCATGAATTCAAAACCATGAAAGGGATGGTTTTGACAATTAGGCCCATTTGGTTCACTTTGGAACTGGAATCAGAATTAAAATCTCTTGGAATCAGAGTCAGAATAGTCTATTTCCATATTCTATTTGGTTCAAACAGGAATTGGAATCAGCTGAAATGATATATAATTTCCGAGGGGGAGGGAATGGTCATTCCCTCAAATGGGGAAAAGCCATTCTTTCAGAAATGGGAATGAGATTCCAATTCCACCCAACCAAACAGTTGAAAATTGAATAGCCTATTCCGATTCCAATTTTAGACCCTTATTCCTGCGAACCAAATGGATACTTAGTAATGTTTCCAACCATGTGCTGTGGGAGTGGGAGGTCATTAACTCATTGAGTAGTCCATACCTATGAAAGGGAGGCTTCGTTAGGGCTGCAAATTGGGCTGTCTGATATGAAAATTTTCAACCACATCAAGCTTGGGTTAGGGTTTGGGGCACAACCCGACCCAAGTTGCACTATTATGCTTCGCTGGCTGGCACGGTTGTACCAAAAAGAGTCAAAAGTCTCCCTTTATCGTGCTCTAGATTCCTGGTGGATGCATCGATCCAAAATCTTGAATAGTGATCGGATTGCTTAATGAATTGAAACAGACAAATAAGAGAAAAAAGGATAGAAAGGAAATGGGTCCATTTGTTTGAAGCCAGAGTTCTGATTGAAATGGATCAAAATATATGGTCAAGTTCTGGATCTTCTCCTCAGACTCTAGTGTTGAATCATGGTAGCTATCAGAGGTACAATTTTGGGTGATATAGGTTGTCTTTTTGTGTAAGAAGATATTTTGTTTTCCTCCTGCTTTGCCTAATGAGGAGTTAGGTCGGCTGCATATGACAAAGAAGGAAATCCTTGCTGATCTTGCCTTTGAATTCAGTTTATACTGAAAGACTACAATTAAAGTCTTAGCTCAGAACTTCATAAGAAAATAACAAGGACGATGAGACATCGGATTAGCTAAATGCTATAGCTGTGTTACACGCTATGTTATGAGCACATATACTTTAGAGATCGGATTAGCTGAACTTGATAATAGTTATTTTATCTTTTATAAGTTATGGGATCAATCATGTTGAATATAGTTTATAGCCTCTCTCTCCTATCAAGTTCAGATAATCCATTCTCATGCATTTTATGATTGGTGTGGAGCGTTACACATCCCGTAATACAGTCATCACATTCAGCTAATCTGGATTGGGTGACAGTGATGGCCTTAGCTTTAAAAGTAATTGATCATCTATATTTAAATTCAAACTACCTTTTTGAGTGTTTCTTTTTCACTAATTAGTATGATGATGGTAGTGTATATTCCACTGAAATAAGTCTTAATACTGTGATGATGACAGATTATAGGAAGATTAATTAGAGATTAATGGTGTTATCATATCTTGTTTCTTTCATGAGGTATATGGAAAAGAATATTGATTAGTTGTGCTTGATGGCCATCCAAGTTTACATTGACACCCCACAAAGCGTGCCCCACGGGCGCTTCACATGCATGCACCTTATCGTGCATTGAGAATATCTCCTGTATTTGTCATTGAGAGATATTTAATGCACGGTTGAGATGTGCTGTGGGGCGCCCATGAGGTGCCAATGTGATTTCAGCTGATCCAGACTTCTATGAAAAAGAAAGATTAGTACAACAGGTGTATTGGGGTGGCTCTATAAGCAGGGCTAAATCAACTACCAACACAGGGTGCCAACAATGCATCAATCAGTCATTGCAACCATACATCAGGAACATCTCCTCATGAATGATAAGGGATATGTTCCCTATGTGCGGCTGCAGTAGCCTATTGAGAGTGTTTTGTTAGTAACAGATCCCTACCCCGCTGAAACCAAGTGTAGGTCCAACCTGCTTTGCACTATCTAACTGGAGAGAATGAGGACATTTAGCGCTAACAATGAAAGCATAACGGACCTATGAGAGCAAGAGGAAGAAGAATAACACTGCTTGATAGCTGATTGACTGCCCAGTTATGTATCAAGGCTTGAGCTCTACTTGCCAATTGTCTTGCCATTTACATACTAGTAGGGCTCTTCATGAAACCGATCAAACAAACCAATTTGACCCAACTTGAGTCGAGTTGGTTGGTTTTCAATTATTTTTGGTAGATTTCATTTTGGTCATATATAAACTGACCAAAATTCACTGAATTCAACAATAAATATATATATATATATTATTTTTTATATTTAATTTTTTTTATATAAGAAAGTATGAAAACACTTTCTACAATGATATACAATAAATTGTTTTCATAATACCATTTAATATTTGATTTTTACCTTGTGAAAATCTTACTTCCTTCACATTGAACCATCGATATATGATTTTTATCTATTATTTTGTAAAAGATTTTATTTATTGAAAATATATTGAAAAACTACTTCTGAATTGTCTTTTGAACCAACTGATAAAATTGATGAACTGACCCAAACCGATTCTTTACAGTAGGGTTGATTTTCACTAGTGGTCAATCAATTTTGAGTGGCTAATTTTCTAACCCGACCAAGTAAGTTCAATTCACCAAACAGCCACAAATCAAACTGAACCAACCCATAAAGCAAAATATAGATTTGGGGTTATCAATTTTCATGGACGACTAGATGTTGGTAACTTGAGTAGCTGAAAAGGCGATGAAAAGGATCTTACAATCAAGCCTAGGATTCCTAATAACACAGTACATGGCCCCCATTTGCGTTATCTGTGTCCTGTCATGTTTAATGAGGTCTAAGCCTAATGGCTGATTGATTGTTGTTCCACGAGTGGCTCTAGTTCTGAAAGGTCTCTTTTCAGTATTACCTTGGTTTGGTCCCGCTTGACTACACAAGAACAACCTTGGGTCTGGAGATTTTCATTTTCTATTTGTAATACATTGGTGTATATCGTATGATACATAATTTTAATCCCTGGTACCTAAAATAGAAGGAAGTTAAAAGGGTTTAGACCCTTTGTAAACATTGATTTCATGTATGACTTGGGGATTTAAACCCTTCAAATAAGAGTAGAGTGTTGTGGACCTCTTTCCCTTGGATCAGTGTATATCTGGTCATCCAGGATGATTGATGTACTTAGTCTGTTCAGATTTTTAGCTTTTTTAATTTAAGGGTTGAATTTTTACGAAAGAAAAAATCATAATCATTTAAGTCTTATCCTTATCTCAATTATATGGGGCCAGCTACACGAATCCTATTTCATCCATTTGTTTTGTTCAATGCTCTATCATGATCACAAAAAAACATATCAGTATCCATAACCATCATAGTTCTTGTGCCAACTGCCAAACTGACACAACTCTTACTCTCTTCTATTGTCTCAGTTTGAGGGTAGGGATGGAAATTTTCTCTATCCTCATCGGGTACCTGACTTCCCTGATCCGATGAGGTCAGATATGGAGGCGGGGATGAGAATTGATAGTGATACCCAATCAGGGATGTGTACTCCCCACCCAACTCTCAAAGTAAGATAATAGAGGGGAGTTGTGTTAGTTTAATATGCTTTACTGCTTTTTGGCTCATTACTTGTCTGAAAATCAAAGAAGCAGAAATGATTTCATAGAAAAATGGGGCATAAGCATGGTTTTTAAAACCGGCACAGAGACTGAATCAGTCAGGGGTCCGGTTATTGGGTCAAACCTGTTCTGACAAAAAAATAAAAAAATATAAAACGGTCAATCATTTAAACGATTAACCGCCCGGGTCAGCAGTTTGCTAATCAAAATCAACGATTTTTGAAGAAAATCCAGTTTTGAAGAAAACTGAAACCTGTCACCTGACCAATTCCCGATTTTTCCGGTCTGACCATCTGGACCGGTCCGGTCCGGTTTTAAAAACCATAGGCATAAGTCGCATTCCTGAACAAAAGCTTTATGTCGACTTTTGAGTAGAAGGCTCTTGCTCCTACACTCAATTATGACATGAGCTAGCAAACACGTGAAATGTTAGCCTTCAGTTTTCCTTTGGAAACGAAATTAGATTTAGTTTGTAGATGGATGAAATTTACTTCAATTCTTTAAAATTTGACTGGGAGGTTGAATAGTTTTTGCATCTGAGTGACGGCTCAACAGTTTGACCGTTTGCATTAGGTAGATTAGACCATGATATGTCAATTCATGTAATATATCAATTAAACAATGTATAATTTATTTTGCATGTGAGATATGTATATATATGGTTTATATTAGGTTTAACTTATATTTTATATTTAGTTTTTAAAAACAATAGAAAATTGAGGCCAAAAGTGGATTTTTTTTGGGCAAAAAATAGCAAGGCCTTGGAAAGCTTAGATCTCAAAAGATTACAAAAAATTTAAATATATATAATATATATCACCACAATTGAATAACTGAGTGTAAAAAGTTATGGCTTTTCAAATATAATAATATTTATATCAAAATATATTTAAAATATTTTTAAATTTAAAAAATCCCTTATTTTAAATAAATCTATTTTCTAAAAACTTTTAATTTAAAAATTTTGAGGATTTTGGTTCCCCATGAGGAATCCATTTATACAAGGGATCGGGGATGGAGGGTCATTTTTATCCTTGATGAAGATCAGAATTAGGGATGAAATTTGTTTCAAAATCGGGGTCAGGGATGGGGAGTATGATCCCTACCTCATTGTCATTCCTACTTGAGGGTTCACACTAGGATTATTGAGTGAATAAAGAAATTGATTAACAGAAATAGCATTAAATGCTACTATATATGAACATATTTCCACCAAAGTTTTGCTAATGTTTGTATAAAAAACACATGAATTTTCTATTTTCAGCTTTCCCGTTTATCAATACTTGTCTATATGCTTTTCTATCACATGTTTTATATGTATAAAAAATTGACAGGTGACAGTATATTATAAATTTAAAAATTTTGCAAAATAAATTCTATGCAAGTTAGGGTTTTACTATGATTCTAGAAAGACATGATAACTAATCAACCAGAATCATAAAAATGGTAACAAATCAGGTGTATTTTCAGCCAAATTCACAGGAGGCGGATTGATTCGTCAAAGCCTTTCAAGTATCATGTCTTTCTGGCATCATAAATCTTTCTTACAAATTATAAAACATGCGGCAAGAGCACTGAAAATTTTCATTTTCTTACAACTGGAAATATTTTTCAGCTGTGAAAGAATAAACAAAATAGAGAGAATTCCGTGCAAAATTTGAATTTATCAACCAAAATAATTCATTCCTTGGAGGTTTATTCTTCGGAAAACCAGTAAAATTTCAATAACATTTAAAACCATTGCTGTTAAAGTGGAAGAGATAAGACCGAGAAGAGGATGTCCGAATTCCTTTCTGAGTTTAGAACCGATCTTGTGTTGGGTTAGAAATGCTGCTTGACTTACCCACCCAAAAGGCATCAAATATGGCTTTGTTGTGACTTGTTTGTGTAGCTTCTATAACTAATTATGCTTTATTGCTTTTTGGCTCATTTGTTGTTGTCTGTCAATAAAAGAAGCAGAAAAGACTTCACAGAAAAATGGGGCATATAAGTCGCATTCCTGAACAAAAGCTTTATGTCGACTGTTGAGTAGAAGGCTCTGTCTCCTACACTCAAGCACGTGATATAGTTATGCAATTTTCCTTTCAGAAACTAAACTAGATTTTGTTTTTTAAATGGATAAAGGTTGCTTCAATTTTCTAAAAACTGAATCATTTTTGCATCTGAGTCATGGATCAATAGTTTGACCGTGCATCAAGCAAATTAGACCATGACGTCAATTCTTGTAATATTTATATTAGGTTTAATTTATATTTTTATTTCAGTTTAAAAAAATAATTGAAAATTGAGGCCGAAAGCAGGTTTTTTTGACAAAAATAACAGGGTTTTGGAAAACTTAGAGATCAAAAGATTATTAAAAAAATAAAAAAAAAATCACCCCAATTAAACGGATTATAAAGTTATGACCTTTAAAAGTTTTCAATATATTGTGTGTTGTAACCCATGACCCGATGACCGGATCAATGATTCAACTGACCAATTCGAATAATTTTTTACCAAATCAATGTTTTTTGGTCAATTTTTAGGTTTTAGGAAAATGAGACCCCAAACGAGGTGGATTGAAAACATCGGTTTGCTTGGGTTCCTTTTTAGCTTTTAAACGGGCAAGGATGCAACTTTGGATGAAGAATCCAACCATAAATGAAAGAGGAAACTTTGGGCTTAAACCCTTCAGAGGCCAATACTAAAAAATATCTTCAATACCAAAATTTTATTTGTTTTGGTAACTAAAACACGTGAATTTTTCTGTTTTCAGATTTTCCATTTATTTAGAAATTTGTTTATACTTTTTCTATCACGTGTTGTACATCATAAAATAGACATGAATGTGGCACATGGAAAATAATAAAATTAATGACAAGTGATAAAGTATATATTATAAATTAATAATTGTTACGTGGCAAATTATAGAACATGTGACAAAAACTGATTTTTTTTTTTGTGAAAGCATAAATAAAATAATCCAGATACCAAATAATTTACTCCATGTCTAAGTCAAATTTCAACAACATTTAAAATCGTTCATATTTATATTATATAAAGTAGGGGTGTTCACGGGTCGGGTTGGGTCTGTTTGAGTCATTTTTTTCAACCGACCCAACTGTCGGTTTATTCATTGACTAAACCGAAACCTACTGACCCTGAAGCAAAACCAATCCAAACATAAAGGGTCGGTTTATCGGTTTAGTCGGTTTTTATATATATATTTTAAACTAAAATATCTCTATCTAAATATCTATTTATATTTAAGTTTATTTCTTTTTAGTTTTTATTCAAAACCAAAATGTATATTTAAATCGATTAATTTTTTATGCAAAACTGATTTTTTATCAATATATATTTAAATTTATACAAAACTGAATTAAATATTGTACCATTGTATTATATTTGTATTGGTTTTACGTTTTTAGTTTTTATCATAAATAACCAATTTTTTTAAAGTTCAAACAAAATACAAATAAAATATATCAACATTTAACATATAGGGTAGGGATTAATTAATAATTACTTAAAAATATAGGATCGGTTCGGTTCGATTTAGTTTCAGTTTTTATAAACCGAACCGAGTTGTCGATTTATTTTTTCATACAAATCGAAACCGATCAATAATTTTAAAAAACCGACCAACTCGGGTTGAGCCAAACTGCTTTGGTTGGTTTGATCAATTTGACATTTAATATGAACACCCTTAATATAAAGTGAATATTTGCCTTGATTTTGGCACAGATTATAAACAGTAAACCCAAATACCAAATATCATATGATTAATACTTGTATGTATGCACAGCATGCTATCACACTAGTTGTATAAAAGATTAAAAATGGAGAGGGATGGGACAAAGAAGTGGATCCATGTCCAAATTCGATCCTTTTTTCAACAAATATTACTTGTTGTGACTTGTTTGTAGTTTCTATCAAGTATATTGCTTTTTGGCTCATTACTTGTTTGTACATAAAAGAAGAATAACTGACTACACAGAAAATTGGGGCATAAGTCCTATTCCTGAACAAAAGCTTAATGTCGACTTGAAGAGACCAAGCACATGTGGATTAGAATGCATTAAGCACATGTGGATTAGAAAGCATTCCAATGTTTTAAAGTTTTTTGAAATTTCAGTATGTATGTCTATATGTATGCATATATTATGTTAAATTGCATGTTTTATATATAAATATTATAATATGACATTTATAATTTATATTTTATATTATATAATGTATAAATGAAATTTTGTGGACATATTGTATATATGATGTATTAATAGATAAATGCTATAGGCCTGAAATCAGGCCCGGGCTAACTGTTTCAGGGTCATAACCTGGGCTGAACTGGGCCTGGGCCCAGATAGTAGCCCTTATTATAGGTGCAAAGCCCGGGTCAGCCTGGCCCATGATCACCCCTTACCCTTATGCCACAGCTTGGCTCCACCCAGCTTGCTTGTGAGCCCGTTCAAGGCCCCGACTCTAAATGAGCCTAAAGTTGGGTGGGAACTATGTTAGAAACTCATTTGATGGGCTGAGCTACCCATTGCCACCTCCCTGGACCCAGTTCTCACACAAATTTGGTCACTTCATTCCAACATCAATGAATCTTTTCAGCTCAGTTTGGAAAAAGTACAAATGCAAATATGTACAATGTAAATGCATATAAAATAATATAAAATATAAGGTTTCGCAGTCTACATATTTGTATTTGTACTCCTTCCCACGGTTTTTAAAAATGAACCGGTCAGGGGTCCGATTATTGGTTCGAACGATCCGACTGTTTGACCCAAACGGCTGGCCCATTCTGACAAAAAAATATAAAAATTTAAAAAAATTAAAAAATTAGAAAACGGTCAAAACCATTCGAATGGTTAACCGGTCGGTTCAGCGGTTTGCTGACCAAAATCAATGGTTTTTGGGGAAAAAAGCGATTTTGGAGGAAAGCGGAACCAGTTAGGTGATCAGTTCCCGCTTTTTCAGTCTGACCATCCAGTCTGATCCGGTTTTAAAAACAGTATTCCTTCGGAACTCAGCCTTCAGTCTTTCTATAGGTTCTTGATGCTTATTTGGCCTGATCTAGACCTGTTCATGGGCTGGGCCAAGCTTGACTTTTGTCAAAATTTAAATGGATCCATCCCAAAACCCGAGCCTAAAACAGCTGTAAAGCTGATCCCGAAGCCCAGCCTTGAACAGGTCCTGATCTTGTTGATAAAGAATGCGAGGAATTTTTTTATGTAAACATAGCATCTATATAAAAAAAAAAGGCTTAAGACAAATTCATTGAGGCCCCTAAAATTGATCTTCGTAATAAAATAGCTAGACAGCTAGAGTTGATCATGGCTTGGTCCGATGTATGGGTATGGGTCCAGTCAAGGCCCGGACCAGACACCAAACCAAAGCCAAGTTCAGAAATTTTCAGACCGAGCTTGCCCAAGAACAATAATCCAGTAATCGCTACAAATAGGTATTGCAAATGAACAAGACTCGGTTTGTTTGTGGTGTCTGTGCAAATGCACAGTACAAATGGGTTGAGTGTAAACTCTGATTTACTTTTGCTTTAGATTTGATTTTATCTTATTTATTTGTAGGAAGTAAAATATGAATTGAATTAATCTCCATTGTACAGGAAAGAGAATGGAAATAGGATGAGGGTTATTTATTTGAGAAAGAACCAGTGAGGTATAAATCTAGAGACAATGGGGAGAAAGAATTGAAGTAGGAAGAACGTTGTTTAAAATCTGCATCAGCTTTTGAGATGCAAAGTTTGCATTGTCAGTAGTGCAAATGAAACAAAAAGTGCAAATTCTGTGAATTTGGACCTCATGCAAGCAAAAGCTCTACATACATACCATTCAACCGTACATTGAAAATATCTCTCGTACATATATGTTAAATTCATTGGAAGATGTTCACAATATATGCTGGATTCTTATGCTTTTAGAGTGAAAGCAGAGTTTTTGGTTGCAGGGAATCCCACTAGAAATGTAATACAAATCATGGTTACAAGCAAATAAATACAAAACTGAACTGGATGCAAAATTTGTATTCAAGAAAAAACATTATCCTACCCACAAGACACTACAACTGTACATTGGCAACATCTTCTACCATTCATGGGAAGATGCTCCCAATGTACTACTATAGTGTCCTATGGATAGGAGATCTGAGTTCCTGGCCTTTCGATGTGGGTTCCACATCTATGTTTTGTGATCATGATGGAGAGCCCAAATGGCTGTCTATTGATGAGGTTATTTTCACCAATTTTTAGATATACATTTTAGAGGAAATTTTGATTTTTTATTATTAAGATATTTTAGTAAAATATTTGTTTTTATGATTCTTTTCTTGAATTAGAATTATAGTAAACCCAATTTTTCTTGTTTTCTATAGTTTTGCTAGCATGGGTATGCAGTATGCCATTTGTTTATGTTTGAAAACTATAAGTAGGGGTGTCAATTGGATTGGATTTGGTCTAATCCGATCTGGTCCGGTATGAGTCCATTACAAATGGACCAAATCCAATCCAATCCAGTGAGTACTTTGGACCATTTTGGACTGGTCCAATTCAATGCCTAGACTGTCCAATTTGTTTAATTTGGTTTTAATGTAGATTGGTTCCAACCCAAATTTGGTCCGTTGACACTTATATTCTTATCTTTTATCAATGGACCAGATATTGGTTTAATCCAATATAAATATATTAAAAATGGACAAGGTCCAATCCAATCCAATAAATACTTTGGACCATTAAGTTTAGATTGGTCCAGTTCAATGTCTTATTGGTCCATCCAATCCATCAAAATTGATTTATTTGGATTGGGTCCAACCCAAACTGATTTTGATTTTGGTTTGACTTTTAAACCTCATTTGTATATTTGAATTGTCATCCTGAAATATTTCACCTTCTAATTTTGTACAATTTGTACATGTTTATGTATTTGACAATCTAATTTTTTTGGCATCTATATTCTTATATAAAGAACCAAATTGCATCAAAATTGATCGTTTTAACTATGATTCAAAAGTTGTGGGCGGTGACACTCATGGTCAATTGCATAATGTTATATTACTCTTACGGGAAGTTGATTTTTCATCAAAGAAACAATAGTTGCATTTAATAGAAATTATGTTGACAGAGGGGTTTTGATGTCATGAGATCTGTTTTTACAACTGTTGTTTTGGAGGTAAAATCTTTGCCTTCATATTCATTTAATGATATATGTGATTTTTATAGTATGTTCATAGTTGTTATTTTAGAGTATAAATTTGCTTAGCTTTGTTTTTATTTGCATTTCCACTCCATCACTTATTGAAAATTGAACATTAAACTAATTGTTTAATAACTTATCTTATAAATGACACTAGGGAGGGTATCTAAGTTTTGAACATTTTATTTATAAATTTTATTAATTGTATGTATTAATATTTAAGTTTTTTAAGGAGTTAAAGTGAGATTCACTTGTAATCATGATATTTAGTTCCAAATTCAAATTTATTAGATATATATTATGTGTCTTGAAAGCAATTATAAGTCCAAATATTGTAAATTTCTATATAGCTTTGAAGGTAAAGTAATGACAAAATACGGCAAGAGAAACATGTTTATAAAAGCTGTTTAAAATGCTTTGCAAATTTGAACATTAAACTTTTTATTGAAAAATCAAAATTGAACAAAAATATTATTAAACAATAAGTTTAATAATATTTTTTTTATTTAGTTAAAACTTTTTTAAATCCGAAACTTTAAAAAGTTTTACAAATTCCAATAACTAAATACAAATTTTAAAATTTTTCATCATGGGTGTGCCAACGTGCAAGCATTATCTTAAAGTATAAGTCTTGCTTTAATTAAAATAATTGAATATTAGATTAGTTATTTAATAACTTATCTTATAAATGATATGAAGAAAGAAAGTATGTAAATTTTGATTACTTTATTCATAAATTTTATTAAATATATATATATATATATATATATATATATATATATATATATATATATATATATATATAAGTGTATGCATTAATTTATAAGTTTTTAAGTAGTTAAAATGAGATTCACTTATAATTGTGACATTTGATTCTAAGTTCAAATGTATTAGCTGTATAGTGTAATTTTATTCATTTTTTACATTTCGATTTTATTCATAAATTTATATAAACTTTTTAAAGAGAAAAATAGGAAAGATATTTCTTACATTACATTAACTATTTTTCTTCAAGATAATGATCAATCCAAATATTGTAATCTGTATATGGTTTTAAAGATGAAGTAATGACAAAATATAGAGAGGAAGAAAAGCATATTTATAAATCCATTTAAAATACTTTACAAAGTTGTCATTGACGTTTAATATAATAAAATGCATTTATACAGTTCATGGTTGGTTTTTTTGTAATATGATTAATGAATAAAAAAGAAATTTACGTAGAAGAAGAAGAAGAAGGACCGCAAATTGGCTCTATGAACTAATGATGCTAACATTGCTTGAAGATTGAACTTGGTGATGTCTTCCCGAGGGGAGGGGGCTGCCTGCAATCCTTCTCCCTCTGGTGTCAAAAAAAATCCTTTGCGACAATAGTTGCGGAATTGTGTGCTCTTGAACAGGTCAAGATCAATGTTAAACCGCCTTCTTTTACTCAATATGGTGAACCTGCATGCTTTTTCTCTTCAGAGGAAATAGCCTTGGCTTGCGAGCCTTTCAAATTTACTCTAGTAACTAAATGCTCTTATGGAAGACCAGCAATCCAGGAACTGAAAAACCTTTTGTTTCAACAGTTTTCCCTGAAAAATGACTTTGTAATCTCCATTCTAGATTATACACATCTCCTCCTCAGATTTCAAAACAAGGATGATTTCCTTTGTTTATGGTTGAAAGAAGTTACCTACATCAAAGGCTTTCTATTCAGGTTCTTTAAGTGGTTGCCGACTTTCCGTGTAGATGAAGACCTTATAGTTTTCCGATCTGGATTAATCTCCCAAAACTTCCACTCTTCCTGTTTGGAGATTATTTCCTTAGATCTATAGCTGGGAATATCAGCAAAGTGTTGAAAGTGCCTCTGGCCACCCTTCATTGTACTTCAGTAAAATCGACTCAGGTTTGTATTGAGTTAGATATTTCAAAACCTCGTCTAGAAAAAAATTTGGCTTGGATTGGGAAAAGATGGTGGTTATTTCCAAAGAGTAATATATGAAAAGATTCCAAAGTTTTACCAATCTTGTCACAAAGTGGGTCATGAAGCCAATGCTTGTAAGAAGAATGAAAATCACGACAGAACTACTCTAGCAATGGCAACTGAACCTCAGGGGAACAACTTTGCCTTGGCACCAAAAAATCGACCACCTAAGATTGTAAGAGCAGAATGGCAACCAACAGGCGCAACTAGCAAATTTGGCTTAGTTGAGAGATCTCCGGAGGTTATCATCCCAACTGTTGAAGTTACTTCTTCACCTTCGATGATTAAAATAAACTGTGAGAATGAAAAGATGACAACAGATATTAAAGCAACATTAGAGGATGCCCTACTGAAAGCATTTGGCACTCCATCCTCGAATCATACAAACTCTTCTATTTCCTTGAGAGAGAACATGCAATTGTGTGTTGGTGAAACTGAAGTGAATCTGAGACCTCGATCTGCTGGTGACAGGAGCGCTACAATCTCAAGTTTCTCTGAAATGATGGCTTCCTTCAAAGAGTTCCCACAGACTCTCAGTAGGAGAGTAGCCAGAGCCATTGATCGTATGTCTAACTCCTTGGAAGAGGTTCCTAAATTCGCTGAACAATCTGTGGTACCGGACACGACGGAGATGATAACAACTTCTGACGACCGGCAAACAACTCAAGAACCAAACCAGGTTAGTGAATCGGCTTGGATTCAGGTTCGTTCTAAACATTCAAAAAAGATTTTAAAATCTAATGAAGATTCTATTGATAGATCTCTAGTTTTTTGATGATGATCAAAGCTATTTTTTGGAATATTAGAGGCATTAGATGTAAGAAATCTCTAAGAAGATTAAAGAAAATTATAAAAATGCACAATATCTCATTGCTTGCTATCTTTGAACCGTTGATTGATGCTTCTGAAATTTCTAGAATTAAAAGACAACTAGGCATGATAGGTTGCTTACGAAATGAAGAGGGAGTCTGCAAGATTTGGTTATTTTGGAATCTTCCAATACGATTTCCTTTTACACCCCCAATGTGTAATTTTAGAAATCTCCTGCTTAAATATGGATATTACCTGTTTTATTTCTGCTATTTATGCAAGCTGTGATTATAGACTAAGAAGGAATTTGTGGGATTTCCTAGAAGACTTTGCCAGCACATGTAATTCCCCCTGGTTAATCGGGGGTGATTTTAATGATGTTCTAAATCTGGTCGAAAGACTGAACAAACATGGCCTCTCAAATAATCGAACTCTCTCGATGCAAGACTTTAATGAAGCAGTCAACTGAGCTCAATTGTTAGAGGTGGGTTTTAATGGGCCGAATTTCACCTGGACCAATGGGTCTTGGTAGGTACACTTGGATAGGATCTTTGTGAACAGTTCTTGGACTATCTAGTTCCAACAAACATATTTAGATCATCTTAATAGGACAGGATCTGACCATTGCCCCTTACTAGTGACAATTAAAGATGGATCATCCTATGGTCCTAAACCTTTCCAGTATCAACATATGTGGGCCATTCACCCAAATTTTATTAAAGTAGTAAAAGAAAGTTGGGAGCCTAATTTTGAAGGAAACGCTATGCAAGTTCTAGCTTCTAAACTAAAGAACTTGAAGGAAAAACTAAAAGTATGGAACCAAGAAACTTTCTAAACATTAAACGGGTTGAACGTGCTGTTACAGATGCAGAATTAACATTAGAACACGATGGCTCAGAGGCTACAAGACAGAATTTGGTTGATGCTAAAGTGCAACTCAATCAATTTCTGCTCCAAGAAGAAATTTTCTTAAGAAAAAAAATCTAGAGAAAAATGGCTACAAGAGGGAGACAAGAATACTCATTTTTTTTCACTCTTTAGTTAAAGCCAACCAAATTTCCTCTTGTATAAGGAAAATGGAAGTAAATGGAGCAATTATAGAGGATATGTCTATAATTAAAAATCATGCTATCCAGTTCTTTCAAGATCTCCTCACTGAAGAAAGTTGCACTAATCATGATCAGCTATATGGTTGTATCCCTGAGATGATTACAACTAAAGAAAACTTTGGTTTGGTAAGAGTTCTAGACTTCAATGAAATAAAAGGCACGGTTTTTGAAATGAATGGTGATTCGGCCCTGGGTCCAGATGGCTTTGATGGCCATTTTTTTACTCATTGCTAGAACATTGTAGGTGAGGATATTTGCCATGCAACCAGAGAAATTTTCATTACCAAATCTCTTTCGAGGTATTTTACTTCAACTTTTATTGTTCTTGTTCCTAAAGTGAATAACCCCAGGAACGTCACTGAATACAAGCCAATTAGTCTATGCAATTTTTGCTATAAGGTTTTTGCAAAGATCCTAACCTCTAGACTTGGTAGAATTTTGCCCTGAATCATCTCTCCTAAACAAGGAGCATTTGTTAAAGGCTGGTACATTGGAGAAAACATTTTCATTGTTCAGGAAATGGCAGGTGAATTGAGTAGGAAATCACTTGGGGGTAATGTCATTCTCAAATTAGACATGTTAAAAGCTTATGATAGGTTAAACTGGAATTTTTTATGGAATGCTCTCAAGAAATTTGGCTTTTCAGATAGATGGATTGATCTTGTCAATTGTGCTTATGTAACTGCTGGTTTTCTGTCATGATCAACGGATCTCCAGTGGGCTATTTTAAATCATCTAGAGGCCTAAGACAAGGAGACCCTTTGTCTTCGAGCCTCTTTATAATAGCTAAAGAAATTCTCAATAGGGGTTTGAATAATTTATTCACAAGCGGTCAAGTGCAGTATTTCAAAATGCCAAGGAACACCATTGCAATCTCTTTGCAGATGATACAATTATTTCTGCTAGAAGCTTAAAGAAAAGTAAATAGAATTTGATGAATTTTCTATCCACTTATGAAGAGAGTTCGGGCCAAAAAATAAACAAGCACAAGTCATGCTATGTGGTTGCTGATGTAGTATGATCTGGTCACTCCTAGCTGGCACTCACATGGCTCCTGGAAGGTACCTGAGATGCAGAAGAAGAAGAATCCCTGAGGGGTTTGCTCGGTGGGAATACTCTGATGCTTAGGTTAGTACTCTATAGGAAAAGCAAAAAGAAGACGAAGGCTAAGAGTGCAGATAGCGCGTTCTCACTATACTCGAGAGATTCGAAGTCTCAAGAAGAAGCCTCTCTTCTGCCCTACGGGCTTTTTAATGGGGCACCCATGCTAGGTCGGGCATAACCACCACTGAGCTCCTGCCAAAGCCGTTACCCGCCAGGGCTGTGCAGGTGGCCGTTGTGACGTACTTCTCGCCTGGGTGAGTGAAACGTCTCCAAAGTAACAGGAACGCCTTTGCCTGTTGAGAGACGTGGACGCAGACTGCCGAAAGGATGGGGACTGCACCGTCAGTAAGGGATATGGCGCAGTCTGATCGGTACGGCCTGTCAAACAGAAGCTTCCTAAGGGGCGCTCATGTGGCTCATTCCCGAGCTACTTTATAGCGGGCTCGGGACACTTCAGGATTATCCTTAATAGAGTTGGTCCTTGGGATGACATGTCTGCTTGGGAGCTTGGGTGAGCTAACAACTTTAGCTCGCGAGATAAAGTTGCCTCGGAGTATCTCTTCAAAGGTAGTTCGGGGGACCTGGAGCTCGCGTTATGGCAAGCTCCTCCTTTTGTGACCTACAATGTAGCGAGTTGCTTTATGGGCCCGTCACTTGGTCGCACCAGGCTACAATGCTGAGTTGTCGCTCGTGCTGAGTCAGTGTCCATGCGTCACCATTTCATAGGTTGGGTCAAATCGTCCTCCATCAATTGCCCCCCACTCCTCGGGCTGAGGGCACTGTCTTAGCGAGAGGAGTTCATGAAGCGTGATGGACTGATTTGACCAAAATTCAAACTTGATTGACTACTCACATTAAATGCATTCGCGGGAATCAAGAGATTTTCTGACTTTCCTGACTCTTTGGATTCCGAAAACGTGCTGAAGTGGCTCTTAACTCCGAACGCCGTGCGGCCGCGATTACCTTAATCGTGAAAGACATGTCGCCAATCACCTTCAGTTTTCAAAAGGCGTGCGGTCAGTGCGCTCGCGAGCCGTTGGATCTGCTTTGATCTGGACGATCAATTTGGAGGAGTGGAGACTATAAATGGGGGGGCCTTATGGGCCTCATTTTCTCCCACGCCTTCTTGCTATCTCGGATTCTGAGGTCGCGCATTCTTCTAGTCTACTCGAGTTCCTCAGTTTGTTTCATTCTGTTTCTTCTGGTGAGTCCCAATCGCTGTCAACCATGTCTGGGTACCCATACCACACCTACCACTAGGGCGATAACCAGGACGACGATGCTCCCTCGAGCTCGGGGGGAGCCTGGGAGCAAGTCCCAGAGGCTCGGGAGGCCTCCGGTGATGTAGCATCTACTTCTAGGGGAGGGAGCCTGATACTTTTGGCCCTTCCTCCATGACAGCGGAGAGACTCAGGTCTCTAATCTGCTACTTTCACCTCCTTGGGGACCTGGTCTACAGTCTCCCTACTGGCAACTTCCCTTGGGAGCATGGTCCCAATGATATAGTAATCTTCCAGGAACAGCTCGAGGCTGGCTTGCGTCTCCCCCTACACCCCTTGATAGTGGAGGTGCTAAATCATTTTAACTTCACCATTGATCAGCTTCATCCCATCGCCATTCGAAACATGGTTGAGACTATATCTTTGTGTTACGAGTACTGCCTTCCTTTGAACCTCGACATTTTTGCCTCTATTCTTTGTATAAAAAATGTTGCTCCTGGGGTCCCTCCGGAGATGCGCTTTTACTACCTCTCTCCCCGTTGCGGCTATAAGCTCTTGTACGAGCTGCCGAATAAGATTCCCGCCTGGAAGCGAGATTACTTTGTGGTCCGCAACCCTGAGGGGTGGCCCTTCCCAACCTCTTGGAGGGACTCCATCCAGGACCCCGGGGCCGAGTTGGACCCCGAAACTCGAAAAACAATGTTGTCCTGGGCATCGGTAGGCTTCCTATGTTCGGACTACTTGGTCGAGGAGAAGATCGTGTAGGCCGGCCTGAGCCCGGGTAGGTTGCCTTTTTAGGTCGCGTGGTTTCTGTAACGACATCGTGCTCACATTTGCATGCATATATTTCATTCTTACTGAACTAACACTAATGTCTTCTTGGCATCCATCATGTCTAGTATTGATTCGCACCGCCTTCTCTCGAGCAACCAGAGGCGCCAAGCGAAGAGGACGCGCCCTGACTAGACTCCCCCCTCGAGAGGTACTGAGTTCGGGTCTGCCGAGCCGGTTTAATCCTCCCCTCCGCCTGAGATTCCGGCACCCCCATCCGAGGGTACTAGTGGGGTTGGTTTCGGAGGGGACGAGCTCCCTCAGCAGGGGGCGGCTCCCTATAACCCCCTCCAGCCACGCCCTGACCCCCCGTTCCCAGTGGGGAACTGGGAAGGGGTGAACGACTACCTCGTGGCTCGCTAGAGGAGCCGGAAGGCAATTAGTAACGACGAGGTTGCTCACTGGGGGAATATGGAGCCCGGGGACCTCGCCGCGTTCGCCTCCGCCCACTGCATGGTGGTAAGTGATTCCTTTCCTTTTTCTTCTCTCATTTTGCCCCCTTTTACTGTCCTCTGATCTTCTCTTCTGTTGGCAGGTGAATTCCGCCATCCACGCCATGGCTCTCCAAACGCACGTCCACCGCGGTGACGCCCTCGACCAACGGGCTACTAATAAGAAGCTCCAGGGCTAGCTCGACCGGATCCGGGGCGAGCTCCATCACACTCGCAAGGGGAGCGAGTCTCAAGAGCTGCTCGTCCACGACCAGGAGGCTCAAATTGCCTGGCTTTCTGAAGAGAGCGCGCATTACAGGGAGGAGTCATCGAGGGTGGTAGCGGAGAGGGAGCTCCTCAGGCAGCAGGTGCGGGACTTGGAGTCCACTCTTCTACATCAGACTCGAAACTTTGATAAGATGGTGGAGGCTGAACGAGGGAAAGCGGTCTGGGATTTTAGGGACTCCCAGAAATACCACGACCTCCAGGTGGAATATGGTTCGATTTCGTACTGCTCTGTGTTTAAGCTCTACCGGTGGCTGGTTCGGAAAAAGTTCCCCGGGCTCAACCTCGACGGCATCACTATGAAGGGTCTGTCTCCTGAGACGGCGGACCAAGCGGAGGAAGAGGAGCCTGACTCCCCAGAGGACGAGGATGAGGAGGCGGATCCCTGAGGCGATGTTTCTCTGGACTTCTGGTGGCTTCCAGGTGCCAAAAACCCGGTTTTTCAAAGGTCTTTTGGTTGGGCGGTTGTGCCCTGTTACTATCAACTTTTTCGAGCTGTTTAGCTCGGTTATCGCATTGTCTTTTCTTCCTCTTTCTGTTGTTTTTTTTTTTTTTTGAAACGGTAATGAAAGTCTTCCTTTTTCCCTCCAAGTATGATGTGTTCTCTCTATCTTTGCTAAGGCAATCTCAGCACCTAAGCTATTAGAGCCACATACCCGAAGAGGGACTCCTTGATAATCGTTATTTCGAACTGCTCCTTGAATCGCTTGAGGCATCTCTATGGTGTACGACAAAGTGATTACCGCGCGTGCCCGAGCTATATGCTCACCGGTCATTCTCTAGTTTGATCATCGTACTAGGATGAGCTATGCTTAGTGGGGTTTAAGCCCGAGCTGCTTACACCCCTTACTTGAAGTTCGCCCATGTCATGGAGACGACTGGGTCTGATTGCACTGAGATCGTGTTGGCTCGGCATTTTGGCCCTTAGGCTCTGGGAGTGACTTATAGTCCACTTTTGAAGTTCGCCCGTGCCTCAAAGGCGACCAGGTCTTATTGCACCGAGATCGTGTTAACTCGGCATTTTGGCCCTTAGGCTTTGGGAGTGGTTCGTGGCCTACTCAGTTATAGATAGTATTGTCTTAAGTTGACAATATTCCATGCCCGAGGTACTTGTTTCCCTTTGAGGGTCTCGAGGTCGTACGTTCCTTCCCTGAGTACTCGTTTCACTCGGTAAGGTCCTTCCCAGTTAGACCCAAGCTTGCCAGCGCCGGGCTTAGGTACCATAACCTTACGAAGAACCAGGTCGCCAACGCGGAGGTTCCACTTCTTGACCCTGGCGTTATAGTACCGAGATACTCTCTGCTGGTAGGCTGCAGTCCTGATGTACGCGAGGTCTCTTACTTCGTCGAGTAGATCGAGGTTGGTACAGAGCTCATCTTCATTCGTCTGATCACTGTATGTATCTAGTCACAGCGTAGGGACTTCGATCTCTGTGGGGATAACTGCTTCGGTGCCGTAGGCGAGGTTGAAGGGTGTTTCTCCCGTGGAGGTCTTCTCCGTGGTCCGGTAGGCCCATAGGATACTAGGTAGCTCATCTGCCCACAACCCTTTAGCTCGGTCCAGCCGTGCCTTCAATCCGCGGAGAATGTCTCTGTTCATGACTTCTGCCTGACCGTTTGCTTGAGGGTGTGCGATTGAAGTAAAATTCTGTCGGATTCCCATGTCTTGGCACCAGTCTTGGAATTTGATGTCCTCGAACTGCTTGCCATTGTCAGAAATCAATACCTAAGTTAACCTGAAGTGGCACATGATGTTCTTCCAAAAGAAGTTTTGGCATGTTTTTGGCATTTGTCACATTTCCTAACAAGCTCGATGGCGTCTGCTTTCATTGTTGGCCAATAATACCCCTATCAAAGTACCTTTTGGGTGAGGGCCCTGCCCCCCAAGTGTCCGCCACACAATCCCTCATGAGTGTCGCGGAGTACGAGCTCGGCTTCAGTAGGTCGCAAGCAATGCAAGTAGGGGAGCGTGTAAGATCTCCGGTATAATCGTTCGTCTATCAGGACATATTTGGCTGCCTGGCGCTGCACCCTTCTGGTTGCATTGCGATCTGTAGGGAGGGTCCCGTGTAGCAAGAAGCTCGCGAGCGGGTCAATCCAGCTCAGCTCTGCTTGAACGACGAGAGCGAACTCCTCTACCCCCCCGAGAATGCTAGGCCGAGGCAAGTCCTCTATGTACACGGTTCTCATGGTGATGTCGCTGGCGCTAGCTAATCTGGACAGGGCGTCGGCCTCAGCGTTCTCCGACCTTGAGATTTGCCTGATGAAGTGTGACTGGAAGTTGAGCAGGGTCTCTCTGGCTATGGTTAAGTAGGCGATCATGGTTGGCTCGCGAGCTTCGTACTCGCCATTGACCTGGTTGACCAAGAGCTGAGAGTCGCTGCAGATAGCGATGTGCTTTGCTTTTACTTCTCGGGCTAGAGCTAGCCTAGCTATCAACGCCTCATACTTCGCTTTGTTGTTAGATGCCGCGAACTTGAAGCGTAGTGCGTACTCCAGTTTCGTGCCACTTGGGCCATGCAGAACTATCTCGGCTCCGCTGCCCTGTTGGTTCGAGGAGCCATCTACGTGAAGGATCCAGGGCTCCTCATCCCAGCTCGAGCTTGGCTGAACTAGGAGAGATGCCACACTGGCTGCTACCTCACGGGGCTCAGACTCGACCGGCCTGGGAGCTTCGGGCTCACCGGAGCTGGGAGCCTCGTGCTCAATCGGCCTGGGGACTTCGGAGCTGAATGTGCATTCGGCTATGAAATCTGCTAAGGCTTGGGCCTTAATGGCAGTTCGCGACTTGTACTGAAGGTCGTACTCGCTGAGCTCAATGGCCCACTTTGTCAACTGACCAGAGACCTCGGGCTTAAGTAAGACTTGCCTTAGAGGCTTGTCAGTGAGAACGATAACAGTGTGAGCCTGGAAGTACGGGCGGAGCTTCCGAGCTGAAATTACCAGTGCGTATGCTAGCTTTTCTATATCTGGGTATCTCGTCTCTACTCCCTACAATACTTTACTAACATAATAGATGGGTCGTTGAACCCGATCTACCTCTTTTATTAGTACCGAACTGATCACCTCGTCGCTTGCCAAGAGGTACAGTTCTAAAACATCGCCCTCCTCGGGCCGGGTTAAGATCGGCACACTAGCGAGGTATTTCTTGAGCTCGTCAAACACGAGCTGACAGGAGCTCAGAACGATTGACCCGGCTTTGCCCCTCGGGCTGCATCCTTTTTCTTTCGGCTGTCCCCTTGACTGGGAGGCTCTCCTTCCCTCTTTCTCTTTTTGGGCGTGCCCTCGCCCTTCTGGTTGATCTCCTCTTCGGTGGTTATGAACCTGCCCGCGAGCTTAAGAAATCCGGTTATGGTCGTTGGTTGGTTGACGACCATGTTCCATTTGAACTCTTTATGCGTCACGCCTTTCTTGGCTGCTGCGAGGCGCACGGCGGGGTCCAGGCGCGGTATCTGCATGCACGCATCGTTGAACCATTTGATATAACTTCGGATGGACTCTCCCTCTCTCTGCACTATGCTGAGGAGACTTTCTTCAGTTCACGGACACTACTTGTTGGTGACGAAGTGGGACGTAGAGGCTTGTGCGAATTGCGCCCAACTTTTTTCCGACCCAGGTGCCAGGTTCCGGTACCATGTACGGGCTGCTCCTCTAAAAGTGGTGGAGAAGGCCACGCACATGCATGACTCGCTGGCTCTTGCCAGGTGCATCTGCGATTAGAAGGCATCTACGTGATCATTTGGGTCGAATGACCCGTCATACTTGTCAAGAGGGGGGAGCTTAAAGTCTTTAGGCATTGGGACTGCCAGGAGCTCGGGAGATAGGGGGATTGAACTGAAAGGATGGGAGCTTTGACTTCGCCTGAGCTTACTTCTTCTTTGCCTCCGAGCTCAGACAGGTCGTGGGTGGCAGACCGGCAAGCTCGGCAGCGACGTCTCTGTTTCTTGGAGGGCTCGGCATTTGTACTGCTCACCTCTGTGTTGCCCGAGATGGTGTGTGCAGAAAGTAGCTCGGGCCGCTGGTGATGACTGCGGACAGAGGGATCCTGCTTAGAGCCAACGGCCAAAATCTCGAACCGGTTCTCTAAGAGCGGGGTATCGGGCTTGGAGGGCTGAGGCGACGTGGACTTGGCGAGCTGAGGTCCTTCCGACCTGACCACCCGTGGCGAGGCCGGAGTGGTTGGTCTTTCTTGTCCGCTGCGGGAGGAGGCCTGGCTCCTTGGAGGGTTCTGGGGGGCCTTTCCTTGGCGAGAAAGGTGTTCCTCCTGACGATGAGACCTAGCCCACTGTGAAGCTGGGTGCTGAGGAGGGAGCTGCAATTGTTGAAGTTGAGGTTGTGGTAGCTGGGGAAATTGCTGCTGATACTAGTACTGGGAGACCTGGTGTAGCACGTGTTGTTGATAGATCTGAAACTGTTGCATTTGAGCCTACATGGCCCACATGCACTACACCAAGTCCTAGCTGGCACTACATGACGCCAAATGATGTAGCGCGATCCGGTCACTCCTAGCTAGCACTCACATGGCTCCTGGAAGGTACCTGAGATGCAGAAGAAGAAGAATCCCCAGGGGGTTTACCCGGTGGGAATACTCTGATGCTTAAGTTAGTACTCTGTAGGAGAAGTAAAAAGAAGACAAAGGCTAAGAGTGCAGATAGTGCGTTCTCACTATACTCGAGAGATTAGAAGTCTCAAGAAGAAGCCTCTCTTCTGCCCTAAGGGCTTTTTAATGGGGCACCCATGCTAGGTCGGGCATAACCACCACTGAGCTCCTGCCAAAGCCGTTACCTGCCAGGGCTGCGCAGGTGGTCGTTGTGACGTACTTCTCGCCTGGGTGAGTGACACGTCTCCAAAGTGGTAGGAACACATTTGCCTGTTGAGAGACGTGGACGCAGACTGCCGAAAGGATGGAGACTGCACCGTCAGTAAGGGATATGGCACAGTCTGATCGGTACGGCCTGTCAAACAGAAGCTTCCTGAGTGGCGCTCATGCGGCTCATTCCCGAGCTACTTTATAGCGGGCTCGAGACACTTCAGGATTACCCTTAATAGAGTTGGTCCTTGGGATGACTTGTCTGCTTGGGAGCTCGGGCGAGCTAAAGTTGCCTCGGAGTATCTCTTCAAAGGTAGTTCGGGGGACCCGGAGCTCGCGCTGTGGCAAGCTCCTCCTTTTGTGACCTACAATGTAGCAAATTGCTTTATGGGGCCGTCACTTGGTCGCACCAGGCTACAACGCTGAGCTATCGTTCATGCAAAGTCTGTGTCCATGCGTCACCATTTCATAGGTTGGGTCAAATCGTCCTCCATCAGTTGCTGATAAATTCCCATCTCAAAGAGTAAAGATGATACATGAGGTCACTTGCTTCTTCAAGAAGACTCTTCCTTTTACCTATCTCGGAGCACCAATCAGTAAGAAGAGGCCCAAGAGTAGTGATTATGAGAATATTTTAACCAAAATTCAAAAAAGAATTGAGGGGTGGAAGTCAAAATTACTATCAATAGGAGGGAAGTTGGTGCTTCTAAGACACACGCTCCAAAGCATTCCAATTCATATAATTAGTGGTACTTCCCCATCCAAGAAGATTCTCCACTCATTTCACAAAATGTTTGCTTAGTTCTTTTGGGGCCACTCAGATTTTGGTCCTTCTCATCATTGGATTAGTTGGGAGCGAATGTGTAAACCTTAACCCGAAAGAGGCTTGGGAATCCGACCCCTGCATGAAGTATGCCTTGCCTATCGCATGAAGTTTTGCTTTAACCTCATAAATAGCAAGTCCCATTGGGCATAGTTCATGAAGTCTAGATACTTGAATAGTACTCATCTTTGTTCCATAACCACCCTAGTTTCTAGCTCTCGGTTCTGGAAAGATTTAATGCAAGTAAAGGACCTTACAATTGACCAAAGCCAAGGGTTGATCGGGAAAGGAGATATTTTATTTTGGTTTGATAATTGGTTAGGTACTAGCCCTCTAATTTTGGATCACGAGCCGATGGGGATTAAAGATTTTAAATTAAATGAAGTCTTAGACCAAAATGGTGTTTGGCACTTCTCACAAGACCACAATATCAATGACAATATTAAGTCCATGGTGGCTAGTTATGACTTCAAAATTACTAATTCTGATGATCGATTGATTTGGAAAGTAAATTCAGATGGCACGTTTTCAATAAAATCAGCTTGGGAAATTTCTAGAAAGAAGAACCAGCCGGTAAATTAGTACAAGTTTGTTTGGAAATCAGGTTTGCCTTCTAAAATCTCAGTATTTATGTGGAGATTTCTCCATAAGGCTATAGCCGTGGATGATAGAATCAGCTCTAAAGAAGTTTATTTTGCTTCAAAGTGCATTTATTGTGGTCAGAGTAATATAGAAAATATTGATCACCTCTTCAGCAATGGTGTATTGGCTATAAATGCTGGCAGTACTTTAGTGCTAATTTTGAGCTCCCAATTTTCAGATCCCAACATATAAGGGATTGCATCTTTGATTGGTGGAGCCAATGCTCTGTTGACTATCAACGGAATCAAGTTTTGGTAAGATTGCCTTCTCTTATCTTATGGGAAATTTGGTTTGAGCGTTGTAGGAGAACTTTCGAATCAAAGTACACAACTGCAACTCATGTAATTCAACGCATTAAAGCCTGGATAAGAGAGCTGAATAAACTTGCTCCTTCCCCGAAGCATGTTGATCGTAATACTAGATGGCTATTGACCTCTGCATCCCAGTCAAAAGTACAACCAAGAGATGGTGCTTTGGATTAAATGGACAAAACCTCAAGATGGCCACATCTAATTAAACACTAATGGAGCTTCAAGAGGAAATCTTGGGCCTGTTGGTGGAGGAGGAATTATAAGAAATAGCACTGGAATTATCTTAGGTGCCTTTTCAAACTACTACGGGGTGAGCATCTCTCTTCAAGCTGAATTCCTAGCAGTTCTTGATGGTATACGACTTTGTGTGGATAAGTCTCTTTTCAATATAGAGGTGGAATGTGATAATCAGCTCTTGGTGAACATCATGAAAGGTGATATTGCTGCTCCTTGGTCTATCTATTATACACTTAACAAAATAAAAGAAACCTCAGCTGGTCTCAACATTGAACTTCATCATGCTTTTAGGGAAGCCAGCTGAACTGCTGATTGCCTTGCTAGTGAGGGAGTGGATAAAGGTTCTATGACTATCTACAATCATCTTTCTGACTTAACGGAGTACGTGAAAACTTTGATTGCTCAAGACAATCAAGGTCTAATTATTCCAAGAGTTTGTCTTTGTAATGAAGCTTAAATTCCCTTTTATTTCCTATTCTATTCCTCTTGTATGGGGTTTGAGGTTATGAGAGAGTGTTTGTATCTAGTTGGATTAGGGCCAAGGGGCTATGTCTTCCCCCGCTCTTGTTTAGAATTTTTTCTCTCTTTCTTTTTGGGTGGGCCTGAGGTGGTAAGGGAGAGCTATGCATGCTTGGGTCATGGGGCAAGGCGGGCTAAGTCCTCCCTTGATATTACAAATTTCCCTTTGAAAATGATCAATAAAATTTAAGGTGGTCGCCCCTCAACCTGGAGTAAAGTTTGGGGTTAAAAAAAAAAAAACTAATGCTGACCTTCTCTCACTTGGTTCTTTTGAGGATTTATCTGAAGCAAGGAGGTTAGTTCTTAATCTCCCATACCAAAGTTTAAATTTAATTCCTGTCGATGTATTTTTGGTAGGCCCATGGATAAGCCCTTGGCTTTTCTTCAAATGAAGAGAGAGATCTTAGTCTTTTTTAGAGTTTAGACATTAAAGAAAAAAACATGTAAGTTTTGATTACATTATTTACAAATTTTATTAGTTGTATGCATTAATATATAAGTTTTTTTAAGTAGTTGAAATGAGAATCACTTATAATCATGACATTTGATTATAAGTTTAAATAAAATGGGGAAATTTCTTTAAATAAAATGAGATTCACTTATAATCAATTACATTTTGATTTTATTCATAAATTTATATAAAATTTTTCTTTAAATAAAAATGGGGAAATAGGAAAGATATTTCTTATATTACATTAAGTATTTTTCTTCAAGATAAGAATGAATTCAAATATTGTACATTTGTATATGATTTAAAGATAAAGTGATAGACAAAATATAGAGTAAGATAGACATATTTATAAAAACCGCTTAAAATATTTTACAAAGTTATTAACTTTTAATATCGCAAAATGCATTTATATAGCTCATGGTGTGTTTTTAGTGTTATGCTTAATGAATAAAAGGCGTAATTTATAGAGAAAAAGAAGGATTGTAGAGTAGCTCTAGGAAATAATGTTGACTCTCTCTCACTTGGTTCTTTGGAGGATTTATGTAAAGCAAGGAGATTAGTTCTTGATCTCCCATACCAAGGTCCAAATTTAATTCTCGCTAATGTGTTTTGGTCAGGCCCATGGACAAGCCTTTGGCTTTTTTCAAATGAAAAGAAGAATTTTATTGATATTGATATAATGTTGAAAAAACCCTATTCATTTTATGTAACCTCATATCTACAGTTGTATATATTTTACTTAGTTTCAGTGTAATATGTGGTGTTCATAATGATTGAAAATAATATAAACAATGGGTTTTTGAAATAATTAATTATTTTCATTTTTTATTATAAGAATGTAAGTAGAAGAAACTTTATTAAAATAAAAAAAATAAATAAACATTTGGAAGAATTATCTTGTGTTATGATTTTCCTTTGGCCATTTCCACAAAATTGATAAAAGATTAAAAATTAAACAAAAAGATTATTAAGTGATAACTTTAGTAGCCTATTTTTATACACTTGAACTTTTTTGATTATGTATATTTTCAGATTTTAAAACATTTTATAAATTCTAATAAGTATATACATCCTTTAAATTTTTTTATCATATGTTAGCCGATGTCAAGGTTCAAAGTATCGGAAACGCAAGGTGTATCAGAAAGGTAATTTTAAAAGGCGTATCGAGATACGCTTTGGAAACATATAGATACGGATGAAAAATCAAGATACGCATGGATACACTAGAAAATCCTTAAAAATATAAATAATAATAAAAATAAGTTTTATGTGAGTATAACTAATTTATTTAAACATAAAAACCATTCTTTAATGATTTATATAAAGTATCGGGATATAATTAGTAACCATTGAAAAATATTAGAAGAAGTAAAATGTGTGTATATATACTAATATTTATTAGTTAATATTTTTTTGAAATAATTTATTAGTTAATATTTATTATATATAGATTTAGATAATATTTATTATGTATACAACTTAACATATACCTTAATTTTTAATAAATAAATATAACTTGTATTCATCTTATTATTATATAAATATTAATAATCAAATTTATAGCATTTGTTGGGAAACTTCTACCAAGTCAATAAAGATTACTTTAAGTATAAAAAAACATATCATTTTAATAAGTAATTAAGGTTGGAATAACGGTTAATTAATTGTTGTCATAAGCAATTGACTTGGCTTCGAAACTTGTTAACTTTGGTTTGTGATTTTTAACAAGTTATTTCACTTAAATGACATTTAATGACATATTAGACCTTGTGACTAAAGGTAACTTAAATGAGCATTTAATTAAATTGTATTAGCATTTAGTGATATCTCAAACTTTATGGCTTAATTAAAATTGATATTAATGAGAGAGAGAGAGAAGAGATAAATTAAATTTAAATTTAAAAAGAAGAGGGAAATTAAATTGGGCTGATACATAATGCGTATCGGCCTGTTTCGGGTATGTATCGACATGTTTCGGATTGTATCGGTCAATACATACCCGAAACGGTCTTATACAAGGCCGATACAGACAAAAAAATACGAAACCATGTAGTTATACATGCTCCATGTATTAGAACTCTTCCGAAACAATACGTATCAACGATACGGGCCAATACATTGCAAAATTTAAAACCTTGGCCGACGTGCAATGCATGTATGTGTAACCCTTATAATCGTGACATTTGATTCAAAATTCCAATGTATTAAATGTATATTGTGTGATTTTGTTCATCTTTCAAATCTTGGTTTGTTTATAAATTTATATGAAATTTCTTTAAATAAAAAATGTATAAATAGGAAATATATTCTATACATTATATAATACTTAGTTTCTTTTTTAATCGTTTTGAGTATTTTTTTTCCTTTTTAGTATTCTTACCACATTGAGTATTTTGTTCAAGACAATCATGAATATAAATATTGTACATCTGTATATGGCTTTGAAGGGATTATAGCTGATAAGGTCAACTTTTAGGCCCTAATATCAATAAAAATAATCATTTTAATATAATTTCTAAAATAAGTTGACTTTTTTAAAAAATATATCAAATAAGGGCAAAAACACTGTTCATCTTCTTCCTACTCCAAACCACTTTCGTCCCAGCCCCGTGAAACTCAATGACCACCATCCATCAACGCCGCCGCCACCTCCGGCAACCTCCGGTAATGCCTCCACTGCCCACCTCTGACAACGCCCCGCTACGAATTAAATTCAAAATAGAAAGGGTTCAAATCATATACGACGACCTCTTAGGGGTCAAAACTTTCAAAAACAAATTCTCTCACCCTTTTCTAGCCTATTCTTCTTGCAATTCAAAATTCTCAATCTTACAAGTTTCTAATCGTATGGCAACGCAAACAGAAACATTAAACACCCCCAAGACGACTAGATTGGAGGCATCTTCAAAATACTTATATTCCAATTTGGTGACCAAAGTCAGGGTGACTGTAAGGGTGCACCCATTTCTCCTTTCTGAAATCGAATCTAAGGGAGGAAACCCCATATCATGTGTCTCTGTTGTCAGTCCAGAGAATAGATCTGGCCAAGAAGTCTCTGTTTATCTCAAAGGCTATGAGATCAGGTAAGGACGATCTCCAACATGATCTTGCAAGAAAAAATAATAAAAGAATGCCCATGGTTAGTGGGTGAGTGTTTTTTGTTCTTTTTTTTTATTGCAATCGGAATGAATGTTACAAGTTAGATTCGCTCTACGGTCAGGAGAATGACAATGTGAGTCAGATATTTTAGAAAGAGATTAGTCCTTTGATTCTAGGGATCTTTGACGGTCACAATGCTACTATTTTTGCTTATGGAGCTACAGGCAGCAAAATGACCTTCACGATGCAGGTAATCGTTCCAAAAACCTCAGTTTTACTTTCTTCTTATTGCAGTCTTAGTGTAACCCAGAATTTTAGTTTATTTGGTTTCCATGCATTACTGTTGTTTAGCTGAATACATAAACAAATGGTTCTTTGATGATACAGGGCACTAATGAGCTGCCTGGTCACATGCCACTCACCAAGGTTTCTAAAACCGACACAGAGAATGAACCGGTCAGGGGTTCGGTTCCTAGGTCGAACGATCTGACTATTCGAATCAAACGGTCGACCTATTCTAACAAAAAAAATTAAAAACGGCCAAAACCGTTGAATGGTTTTAACAGTTCAACCGCTCAGGTCAGTGATTTGCTGACCAAATTAACATTTTTTTGCAAATATCTGATTTTGGGGAAAAACGGAACCGATCACTTGGCTGGTTCCCGGTTTTTCTAGTCTGGTCCAGTTTTGAAAACCATGCCACTCACAATGTCAAAAGTCCTGTCTCTTTGCGAGAGGACGGGATGTTTAGCAGAGATTTCCTACTATGAAGTCTATATGGATAGGTGTTATGATCTCTTAGAACCCTAAGTAAAAGAAATTTCGGTTTTGGAAGACAAGGATGGGAAGGTTCAACTCAGGGGGCTCTCTCAAGTCCCTGTGACTTCCATGAGGTGGGCGGCGGTGGGCGGAGGCAACGCTGGTGAATGATGGTCATTGAGGTTCGCTGGGCTAGGTTGGGGTGGAAGTGGTTTGAAGGAATAAGATGAACAGTGTTTTTGCTCTTATTTGAAATATTTTTTTAAAAAGTTAACATATTTTAGAAATTATAATAAAAAGATTATTTTTTATTGATATTAGGGCCCAAAAAATTGCCCTTATCAGTTATAATCCCTTAATAATAAAATAAGGAAAGCAATGAAAACATGTTTATAAAAGCTAATTAAAATGCTTTGCAAAATTTTTATTGACTTTTATTATAGTAAAATGCATTTATACAAATGATGATTTTTTACATATCATGATTTGTGAACAAACAAAGGAGTTTAAGAAAAAATGAGAACAAAAGGGTGGAGAACAAATAAATTTGGAATGGTTGATAGGAGGATATTTAAATATTAGATACTTTATTTAAAAAATTTATTAGTTGTGCGGGTTAATGTTTAAGTTTTTTTAAGTAATTAAAGCGAGATTTACTTATAATCGTGAGTTTTGATTTTAAGTTCAAATGTATAAGATGTAGACTGTGTGACTTTTATTCTTAAATTTATATAAATTTTCTTTAAATAAAAAAGAAAAAAAATAGGAAAGATATTCTTTATATTATATAATACTTTTATTGAATTTACTTTTTAATTGTAAATCCAAAATATTGTACATTTGTATATGACTTTAAAGATGAAATGATGACAAAAGGAAAACATGTTTATAAAGGCTAAATAAAATGTTTTACAAAGTTGCTATTGACTTATATTATGGCTTATTGCATTTATATAACTCATGGTGGGCTTTTAAGTAACATGTTTTATGAACAAACAAATGAGTTAAAAAAAAAAGAAGAAGAAGGGTTATAGAATGACTCTAGTAACTGATGCTTACCCTTTTTCATTTCCTTCTTTAGAGGATATTTAAAGCAAGTAATTAGTTCTTGATCCTCATACCAAAGTTTAAATTTAATTTCTCGTCTTTGTATTATGGTCAAATCCATGGATGGGTCCTAGTTTTTCTTTAAATGAATAGAGAGGTCTTAGCCTTATTTTGAGTCTAGATTGCACTGACAATTTCTTAAATAAGTATTATCTAAAGGTTAGACCTGAAACAAAATGCTTTCAATAAGGTTTGTATTGATATAATGTTAAAAAGTCTCATTCTTTTCATGTAACATATCTATAATTGTATCTATTTTACTTAATTTCAATGTAATATTTGATAATCACAGTGATTGAAAATAATATAAATAATGAGCTTTTGAAATAATTATTTATTGTAAGGATGTAAGTAGAAGAAACTTTATTAAAAAGAAGAAAATTTATAAGCATTTATTAAAGAGACTTAAGCATACATAAGAAAAAGCATATAACTCACAATGGAATAGAATAAAAAGATTAATAATTTTCTTACAAATCACCATTGCAAAATCCAAATATTGGTAACAAGTTTTGACCAAATGTTTCTCCTTGAGCTTTAGATGAGTTAATTTATTGTACATGATTAATGAGTAGTTATTATTATTTTTTTCAGCATCTTGTGGTATAAGGTGATTTTATCCACCAAAGGACAAAGTAATAAGTCATTTGATTCAGCCACTTCAGTTGTTATCAAATAGGCCCTTAGGTTTATTGGTGTAGTTTTTTAGGTTCATCAAATTGGGTTTGGTTTAAGTAATTGGTTTTTTGCCTTATTCATGAAAAATGTCTGATATGCATATTTTTTGTTCTTTTTTTCCATGTTTTAAATATCAGATGTGTAAAATTATCATTTGGCCTCCCTATTTATCGAACATTTTTAAATTTTCAGCCATAGTAAGAATAAGAAATCATATATATCAAATAGTTTTTTGTTGGATTTTTAATTAAATATTAGGTTGCATGAAGACCTTGATGCGAGGAAGAAACAATTTGGTCTTTAAGGAATGCAGGAGGGGTACACAATTGATTACGTAGTAGAATCTGACAAATTGATTACACTTTTCAATAAGGAGGTTCCTTATCGCCTAGTCACCTAGGGGCTTAGGTGATGGATTTTTTAAGTACAAAACATATGTCCTATGGCATTTTCCTTGGTTCCATAAATGCATTTCCTTAATAATTATCTATAATTTTCATAAGAAAAAGTATAAACTTCATGTTTAAGTATAGAAAATTGACACATTCATGAGAAGAAAAAGAAGAAAAAAATAAAAAAAATATAGGGGTTGATTCCATATTTTTGTTATTTGTTGTAAGAAAAAAAGAAAAGAAAAAGTGGAAAAAGAAAAAGACGTGGAAGAAGAAAATGTTCTTATCAAAATGAAGAAAATGTATAGACTACACAAAATTTTAAGTTTTTCCTTACTTATTGGTTCAAGTTTTGAAGTCTTTGAAGATTCAATACAACTTCTAGCAATGTTTGTGTTGATTGAACCTTAACAAATAAGAAATTAATAAAAATAAATTAATTTATAAACTCACAAAATAAATATTTTAGTTTAACGATATCTATTTTGTAATTATAGTATCGAAAATTAAGAATATAAAATTATTAACATAATGTACAAAACTACTTGGCGATTAGGCGAGGCAAGCCTCCAAGGGTACTTTGTTGCCTAGGAATCACCTTGGAAAATATGTTTCTTAATTTTTCTTGTGGTCTTTTTGGGTAGTAGCAATATCTATGTCTTAATTTTGGATTTTTATTTTTTAATACTTTATTAATGATGCAGGATCTTTGTGATTCAACACTATTATTGCAACCAACTTAGATCTAAGTGTGTAGTACAAACAAAAAACTAATAGAGAAAGAAGGGAAGAGAAGAGATGAGATGGAAATAAGATGAAAAGCCTAGGCAAATCACACCCCAACTTGACAATCACATTGTGGACACAAAAAAGACCCTACCTTTTCAAGTGTGTGTGTGGGGGGGTGGGGGGAATGGGGGCTAAGTGGAGGCTAAGATGTACTTATATGCTAAGTTGACTGATGTCTAATATGGCAAGACTTGTTCCCTATTTGTATAGGTTAGTTCTACGCTTGCCCAACAAGCCACTTGATGAGGGAGGAAATTATGGTGAAGGTTAGTTCTACGCTTATAGCAATGCCAATTAAAGATTTGTTCTTATGTCTGATCTATTCTTGCACGTTCACTGACTTCAACTTATCACTACATCGCCAAGCGCAAACAATCACTCCTCTTTTTCCCCTTCATCATTTTCTCTATTTGCTCCATTCTTATATGTTCAGTAGCTTTGATTTATTTTTCAACAACCAAACCCAAACAACCCTCCCACCCCTTGTTTTCTTCTTCACTCTCCCCTATGTTATACTTCTTGCCCTTAGCCCTTTCCACGAAGCTTATTTTCTTTATTTCTTTTGAAGGGCTACACAACGGGGGGTATCCCACCCCCCAACCTAGGTGCATGCGGGATTCGACTCCAAGTCTCTACTATAACCAGCAAAAATCCTTACCAATCAGCTAGTCGGCACCTTGCATTCCACAAAGCTTCTGAAAAAAATTAAAATTGAACAAAAAGATTATTAGATGATGACTTTAGTAGCGTATTTTTATATACTTAAAATTTTTTAAATAAAAATATCAAATTTGAACAAAAAGCTTATTAAATGATGATTTTAGTAGCCTACTTTTATATATATTTAAACATTTTTTTGAACGTGTACATTTCCGAACTTCAATTTTTTTTTACAAATTTCAACAACTAAATACAAACTTTAAAAGTTTATACCATGTGTGTGCCCACGTCCAGTGCATGTACTTCTTACTCCTACTGAAAAAATCTATTTAGTCTCTGCTCTAGTGTTTTGAATAACTGGTGCCACATCAGATTTTTTTAATTAATATATTGAAAATACAACAAGGCCGAAACATCTTTGGAGAAGATTAATCTACAAAATGGCTTTGACTCTAGTTGGGCATTTCATGAACGTGTCTTATGTAGTTGTGGTGATTGCATTACTTTGGGAGTTGGTGGATTAATGGGGTTCTGAATCCAATTGTTTTAAGCTAGGTGATAGAAATATTCCATTTATAGAGCATGAAGTTGCTCTTGAAAATTGAAACAACACGTTATTAGAAATAGTGTAAAATGTCTAAAAAAGAGTGGAGGACAAATAGATTTGGGAATAATTGAGAATTAGATACATAAATTACTGGTTGATGGTAAAATTGATAATATTGCGTTAAAATTTCACACTCTATTCATTTATACCTACCTGTGAATTGGCATTAATTCCGAGCTGACACCTACCCCGCTGATCTTATTGATAAAGAATGCGAGGAATTTTTTTATGTAAATATCACATCTATATCAAAAACACGGCTTAAGACAATTAAGGGCTGTTTGGTTATAGCTCAAGTGGCTGAACTGAATGCCTTATTGCTTCGGGGACAAAGGAATATCACCCAGGTTTGGATGCAAATAAACATCATCGTCAACCATTCCCACCAAAGTCATTCAGACCCCTAAAATCAATCTTTGTAATCAAATAGCTAGAGCTGATCAGGGGCCGGGCTTTTAGCACTTAAATGTATGGTATGGGTCGTCCAGTCCAGGTCCGGACACAAAACCAAAGCTAAGTTCAGCAATTTTCAGACGGAGCTTGCCCAAAAACCATAATCCAGTAATCTCTATAAATAGGCATGTGCAAAAGATAAAAATAATAAAAAACAACTCAGCTTGTGGTGTCTGTGCATGCATGGAAGTACAATTGGGTTGAGTGTAAATTCTGATTTACTTTTGTTTCAGATTTATTTATTTTATTCATTTATTAGTAAAATAGGAATTGAAATAGTCTCCATTTGTATAAGAAAGAGAATGGAGATAGGATGAGAATTATTTATTTGGGAGAGTGCCAGTAAGGTACTTGACTTTATATGAGAAAGAATTGAAATAGAAAGAAGGTTGTTCAAAATTTGCGTCAGCTTTTCAGATGCAAAGTTTGCCTTGCCAATAAGTGCAAATGAAGCAAAAAAGTGTAGATTTTGTGAGTATGGATCTCTTGCAAGCAAAAACTCTACACATTTACAATGTATGACTGGATTCCAATGTTTTCAGAGTGTGCATAATTTTTGCTGGTAGAAAATCCCATCACGGGTGGTGTATTAGATAAGCATGCAAAACATGGTAACAATCAAATAAATACAAAAATGAAGTGGATACAAAATTTGTATTCAAGAAGAAAACATTTGATGTTGGGTTCAAATATAAGTTACATCATGCTGGGTTTGCAAGGTGTAGCCCTTCAGAGACCACACATCTCATTATGAAATTGGGGGCCACCATAAAAGTTGGACCCACCATCCATGAGAGAGTTTAAGTTATGTTTTGTGGGTCTTACATTGGGAGAACTGGAATGCAGGAAATTTGTTGATCTGGTTATTTAATCACCAATTTTTTAGAAATACATTTTAGAGAAAATTTTGATATTTTATTATTATAAGATATCTTAGTAAAATATTTATTTCTATGATTCTTTTCTTGGTCCACTATTCCATGGAGCCCTGGGGTAAAATATGCTATATTTATATTTTTTTTGCTAAGAGAAAAGGTTGGGATTTATGATATTTTATTGGATAAATAAAAGACAAACCACTATCACTATGTATGTGTAGGAGGTATCCGAGTAGTTATACTTAGCCCCCTCCCAATTTTGTTTTGCGGCAAAGACACCCCGAACTTATGGATTTTAGCACTTTATCCCAATTGTTAGCATTCCTTAATTAACTTTATATAATATTTTTAAAACTTTAAACTATCATTGTATTATTTTATGAAATCATTTTGTACTTTTGTTTGATTTTTTCTGAAATATTAACCCTCACATGTTTCTCTCAACTTTCAACAAATTCTATCCTCAAGATTCAAAATATTGATTGGGTGGACATCAACACCTTGAGCATCAATTTATCAATACAGACCGATATTTCTTTTTCTTCTTCTTTCTTAATTTTAATAACATGATTGGGATGTCGGATGCCTTCCTCATCCCAAACTTCAAAAAATCCTAAACCCGTTTTGTATCTGACGTATCATACTTGATATTTTGACCATTCATTCATATTAAGAACATCGATGAATTGATTCATTAATGCCTTCAAAACACTTTGTGCTTTAAAATGTTTATTTGTAGTATTTGATATTTGTTTGTAATCTCAAATGGGTATTTCGATAATTTTATTTTCACCATCAACCTTGGTAGCGGATCAAGGGTACAGTGTTGCAATCTATTAATGCCCTCCTTTGTTTTTTCGTAACTTAGGCTGCGTTTGATAATATTTTCCAAACTTTTGAAAGTTTAAAAATATTGTTTTTCAGACAACAAAGGTATTTAGAACTGTAATTGAATTTGGGTCTGAAATGAATTTTAAATTTGAAATAATAAGACCCAGGCCACACGTTGAATGCATTCAAATGTGTTTCAGGCCTGGCTGAAAGTCCAAAATACCCTTTAATTAAAGACATGCTTGTATTTCTCCCTCTCTCTCTCTTTTTTGTTTTCGATATCCTTTCTTTGTCACATTGGGTAATAGGGTTGTTTGCATGGTTAAACAATGAGAAATAGAGCAAAGAACGAAAGCAATCTCGGCTAGTACATCAAGGCACCCTTTAAAATTCTTTGTAAGGCCAAAGACTTCTATATCCGTAACATGACCAATTACGCCAACAGTTATGGCAACATCATGGGTGGCCCTATTGTACCAATCTCCGACCTTCCCAAGAGCTTCAACGTCAACTTACCCAGATCGAGTGAGGATGATCGTCTCCGAAGCTGATTTGAGCTACTTCCAAGAGGAGCATGGAGAATCAGATTGAGATGGAACTCAGACAACAACTAGAACAACAACAACAACAATAGTTTTGATTTTCTTTTTTTGATTGATTATCTTTCTTCTCATTTTTGCTTGGTTTGAACTTTGATGGCGTTTGGACTTGTAAATTGTTCTGACAACGTTTTGATTTTCTTTTTTTTCCCCGAAGGTCAGTTACTGATATGATTCTACTCTAATTAAGTGGAACAGAGTTTATGTTCATTATTTTTTATTGAAAAAAACTGAATTGTATCTGTAATGGTCATGGTCGCTGTATGCTAGAAAGATCGACCGAAGGGAATTTTAGTTGACGGGAATTTTTGAACGGAAAGATTGCCAAGGCCAGTTACATATTTTATTTATTACTTTTTCATTGGAATTTATTCAAAAATTTCAATATTGTTTTGATTTTAATAAATTATTTTTAATTTTTTATAATTTTTACCAAATAGCCTGTTCTAGGGATAAAATAGTAAATTTATGGAATTTCATATGCTGAAAGTTTGATCTAATACAAATAAACTTGTCTATCTTTTTAACTTTTCATATTTCAGATTTACCAAATGCCAACTTACTTACCCATGTTCTTTTATTTACTAGGCAAATAATGCAATGACCGTTTTAACCATATAAATTCATTATTAAAATGGGCATTTGTTTCGTTAAATATTGACAACTTTCCTGCTAGGTGAAAAAGTTATTTTTCCACATGAATCTCAAAAATAGAACATAAACTTTTTGATCAATAGGAACCATAATCCTATTGACCAACTTTCTCCAATCCCCCCTCTCAAAATCATAAAAAAACGCCCCCTAAGATTTAGGGGCCTTTGTCTCTAAACAAAGTTTGGTGGGGGTTAAGCTCCCTCAGGGGTGGTTATTGTAATTTACCACAACCCGATGAATCGAAGATAACCATACAAAATGCAAATGTGCTCCCGACTAAATAGATAAACCCGGCAAACTCAAATATTTACCAAACGCCGATCATGGCCATTATCGGTGTTTATCGGACAAAAAACACTTTGGCTTCTTCTCCGTTTTCTTTTCTATCGGTGCATAACAGATAGGTAAACAAAAGCCTTTCTCTTGATTCATTGTAGTGACTCAGAGAACAACAACCATGTATATGCCATCCATCTTTGATTTCTCCTCGTATATTTATTCTCTTTCTTTCTTGTTTTCCTCAGAAATTCTTGCGGGTGTGATGGAACTCTGTTATGTGAGGATTTCTGATGGTAATTTAAGGTGTACTGGTCAGACTGAGAGTAAGCCAACTGTCTTAAACCATTGTGCCTCCATTGGAAGGAGAAAAACTGGAAATTTGAAGGTTTTAAAATGCGGTTTTATCGGGAATTGGAAGAAACACAGGAAAAATAAAGTGAGCTTTTGTGTTTTTGTTATGGGAGCATCTTGTGGGATGAGAGTGAAGGAGAAACCCGAGAAGTGGTTTTCTTCTGATAAGGTTATCGAGGTTCTCAAGACCATGTTTGACCCTGATCAGGCTCTGGTGTTCTTCAAAACTGCTCAACAGCCAAATCTTGTCCATACTACTGAATCCTGCAATTATATGCTTGAATTCTTGAGAATCCATGGGAAGATGGAAGAGATGGCTGTTATGTTTGATTTAATGCAGAAACAAATCATAAAGAGGAATTTGGAAACCTACTTAACCATTTTCGAGGCTCTATATATACGGGGAGGGATTCAGCAAGCTCCTTGCGCTCTTGAGCAAATGAGAAAAGTTGGGTTTTTTTTTAATGCCTTCTCGTACAATGGGTTGATTCATCTACTTCTTCGATCTGGGTTTCGTAGGGAGGCTTTGGTGGTATATAGAAGGATGGTATAGGAAGGAATTAGGTCTAGTCTGAAGACCTACTCTGCACTTACGGTAGCAGTAAGGAAGACAAAGGACACCGAAACTGTAATGGGTCTATTAAAAGAGATGGAAAGTTTGGGATTGAGGCCGAATATATACACCTTCACAATATTAGGGTACTTGAGTGTGCTGGAAAAATTGATGAAGCATATGGACTGCTAAAGAGAATGGAGGAGGGATGCGGACCAGATGTCGTTACTTACAGTCTTAATTGATGCTCTTTGTAATGCTGGGAGGCTTTTTAAAGCCAAGGAGTTGTTTTTGAAGATGAAATCCAATAGTCATAAACCTGATCGAGTAACATACATCACCTTGTTGGACAAGTTCACTGATTGTGGAGATTTAGACTCCATAAGAGAATTTTGGAGGGAAATGGAAGCTGATGGTTATGTTCCTGATGTCGTTACCTTCACAATACTTGTTGATGCATCATGCAAAGGAGACAAGATTGATGAAGCATTTGCCACATTGGATGTAATGAGAAAGAAAGGTATCTTACCAAAGCTATACACTTATAATTCTTTTATTTGTTGGCTTCTAAGAGTTAATAGATTGAATGAAGCATTAGGACTCCTCGATTTTATGGAATCTCAAGGTCCTTAGCCAACTGCTTACACATACATTCTTTTCCAGATGAAAGAGTAGGGAGCTTGACAAAGCTCTTAGTACCTTTAAGAAGATGAAAAGTAGGGGAATTGTTCCTAATGTTGTTGCCTGCAATGCATCTCTATATAGCCTTGCAGAATTGGGTAGCCTTGGCGAGGCAAAAAATATCTTTCATGGACTTAAAAACAGTGGCCTTTTTCCAGATGCTATAACCTATAATATGATGATGAAGTGCTACAATAATGCAAGGAAAGTAGATGAAGCCGTCAAATTACTCTCAGAGATGATGGAAACTGGATGTGATCCTGATGAGATAACGATCAATTCTTTAATAGATACACTTTTACAAGGCTGGTCGGATAGATGAGGCATGGAAAGTGTTTCATAGAATGAAGGAAATGAAGTTTATTCCTACAGTTGTGACCTACAATACATTGTTAGCTGGGCTAGGAAAAGAGGGTAGAGTGAAAAAGGCTATGGATTTATTTAGCAGTATGAAAGAAGTGGGTTGTCCTCCTAACACAGTAACATTCAATACATTTCTAGATTGCCTTTGCAAGAATGGGGAGGTTGACTTGGCTTTGGAAATGTTCTATAAAATGACAGAAATGGATTGTGTGCCAGATGTTCCAACTTACAACACTATCATATATGGTTTAGCTAAAGAAAATAGAGTTAGTGATGCATTTTGGATATTCAATCAGATGAGAAAATTATTGTTTCCTGATTTGGTAACTTTGTGCACCCTTCGTCCTGTGAAGGTTAGCCGGATTGACGATGCTTTCAGGGTTGCTGAGGACTTTTTTAATCATCCCCAGGAACATACAAATAGAACCTCTATGAAGGTTCTAATTGAAGGGATCTTAATTGAAGTTGAAATAGATCAATGCATTATATTTGCTGAAAATTTGTTATCTAGTAGGATGTGCCAGAATGACTCCATACTATGCCCTGTGATAAAGTCTATGTGCAAGCATAAGAAAGTCCATGATGCTTACCATCTATTTGAGAGATTTACTATGGGCTATGGAATCCAACCGACCCTTGAATCATATAATGCTTTAATTGATGCACTCCTTGAAGCCAATCTTACTGAAATAGCTTGGGAGCTATTTGAAGAGATGAAGAAGGATGGTTGTAATCCTGATATTTTCACCTACAATCTTTTACTTGATGCTCTTGGGAAGTCTGGAAGGATTGATCAACTTTTTGAGCTGCATGAAGAGATGTTGTCTAGGGAATGCAAACCAAACACCATAACTTACAACATTCTTATATCTGGCCTTGTTAAGTCCAAGAGTTTAGATGAGGCTAGAGACTTGTACTATGATCTTATGAGCGGAGATTCCATTCCAAGCCCTTGTACATATGGTCCTCTTATAGATGGCTTTTCAAAGGCTGGGAGGGTGGAGGAAGCAAAGCAGTTCTTTGGGTAAATGGTGGACTATGGATGCAAGCCTAACTGTGCCATTTATAATATTCTTATAAATGGCTTTGGGAAGGTGGGTGATGTGCTAACTGCTTGTAAGTTGTTTGGTAGGATGGGTAAAGAAGGCATCAGAGCAGATTTGAAGTCCTATTACTATTCTTGTAGATTGCCTTTGTTTGGTGGGTAGAGTGGCTGATTCCCTGCATTACTTTGAGGAGACAAAGTTAAATGGCCTCGTGCCTAACTTGGTTTCTTACAACCTAATAATTGATGGCCTTGGAAGATCACAGAGAACAGAGTAGGCTATCTGTCTGTTTAAAGAGATGCAGAGTGGAGGGGCCAATCCCGACCTTTATACCAACAACTCCTTGATACTCCATCTTGGGAAGGTTGGAATGGTGGATGAAGCAGGAAAGATGTATGAAGAACTCCAACTTAAGGGGCTTGAACCTAATGTCTTTACATATAATGCCCTCATTTGGGGGTATAGCATGTCTTGGCAATCCTGACCTTGCATATGCAGTATATAAGCAAATGATGGTTGGAGGTTGCATTCCCAATACAGGAACATTTGCACAGCTTCCTAATCAATCTTGACATCTTCAAGGTACTGTACAATTCCATTTTCCTTTATTTTAAACTTCAACTCTATGTTTGAAGGACACCAAATACCACACCTTATGTATAATTTCATTTCACCTCCTATTATATCATTCTGGATTATTTGATTTTTCTTCCAAGGCTAGTTATTGTTTTGACATTAGTCTTTTTTTCTATTATATATCACATAGTCTACTAAAATTTTCTCAACCTTGGCTTTTTGTGGGGACATATTAACCTAATTAAAATTCTCGATAATAATCTCCAGCTTTGTAGAAGACCATCTACAGCACCCCTAGCAGTGATATGTTACAAGTTGAAGGGGATAGAAGAGCTAGGGGCAAACCGGAAAGGACTTGGATGGAAGTAGTAATAAATGATTTAAGCACAGCAATGGATATGGCACTGGACAGAATGGAACGGCGAAATAGGTCTGATATAGCCAACCCCATTTAGCTGGGACAAGGCTTAGATGATGATGATGATGATGAATCTCTGGTTTAGTTTGACAATGACAGTGCATATCTAAAGTTACATTGGTTATTCAATTTGTCAGCTACCATCTTATGGGGATGCACTCACCTTTTCGCTGGTTGCATTGTGATTCATGAAGGTTTTGGAAGATCCTAGTAACCAAGTTGACTTGAATCTGTCTGTAAGGTGCATATGGAACTTCTTTAAAGCTTTTGTACATGAGGATGTGAATTTTGTAGTCTGTATTAATTCCTACCAGTATTACCACATGTTTTGGGTGCAAGTTACATGCGTTTCCAGTACTCCAATTCTAAGTGTAAATTCTGTTTATCATATACTTGTTATATGATTGTATTTGGGCAGCATAGATCATCAATCTATTTTATAAACAATATTCCATTTTTTATTATTTTATCATGTCAGAGATACCTCAACATATTCACACCCCAACTTGCTTAATAAAATTAAAACTACATGCCTGCTGACCATATAGTTGCTATATTCAAACTGTCATAAGTAACATGCATATTATGTGTTCTTTAATGCATCAGTCAATTGTATGAACATGTCAATATTACGGGTGCTCAACAAAAATTGAAAAACCGAACCAAACCAAGAAAATCAAATAAAAACTGTAGTTAATCAAACTGACCGGTATATATATATATATATATATATATATTATAGTTATATATTTATTTATGATATATATTATAAAAAAGCCAAAGAATTGAACCAGTCAAAAACCGAACTGATCAACTGGTTAATCAATTGGTTTCAGTTTGGGATTTTACAGAAACTGAAGGATTGCTTTGGTTTCAAAAATATAATAATAAAACCACAGTTCGGTTAACTGAACCATGAGCACCCCTAGTCAATATATGGGATTTTCCATGTCCATTGTGTTTGCAGGGATTGGTTTGATGTTTTTGCCTAAAAGAAATAGCAGCAAAGTTCTAGAAAGAGATGATGGTACTAATCAATTCCTTCTTTTCTTTTGGGTTCATTGATTTCTTCTTTTCTTTTATTTTTTTGATGGTTGATTTACCATTTTTTGTTGCAGTTTTGCAGACACCAAATCAAAGGAGAGGCATATCACAAACATTTTGCAGACAACCTGGGTTTCCACACGAAACCCTAAACGGGGTGTTTTTTCCTATTTTTTGTTATCTGCTTTGGAGAAGAAACTCTGACCTCTAAACTGGTTTTTAGGTTGTCTGACCTGGAAATATCGATCTCAAATATGTCTTTACTCTCCTAATTTTCCTCAGCAAGTTTATTCATTTGTCTCCTATTTTTCCTCTTATTACTTGTGTTTATATGGTAAATTTTGTATCCTCCTATTTTTTACAATATGGTTACCTTACTAACAATTTTCCATTGGTCTTACTCTTCGCAAATTGTGCATTGCTTCAGTGTCTACTATTTTCTAGTATTGTGCTTTGTTTCCAGAAACTGTCTCAACAGCCTATGCTGTTGGGCCCCAACAGCCCAAGTTAACCCTCTAACATTCTGCTTTTTCCCTTTTCTTAGGCTTTGCTGTATTGGTAGTTTTTCGTGTTTTATTTATTTTTTTTTCAAAACCGGTTCAAAGGAGTTGGTTTAAGTCTCGACTACCCTCTGAATCATAACCTGACCTGATACCTCCTGTAGGGGCGTATCGAAAAGGCCCCGATACGATACATATCAGTCAATATGGACTGATACGTAACAATATTTTGAACCTTGATCTCATCCACAATGTCTCACAACACCAGTTGGATGACCCCACCCGCAATGCTGTCATGGCATAGGTGGCTCTAATCCATAGGCTGCAAGATCTGGTCTCTCCTTTGGCTTCAACCAGCATTGATCAGTCCCTCTTAAACATCCTCATGCGGGTACAAAAACACCGCCCCTTTCATTTCCTTGCAAGTCTTTATTTTATTTTATAGTAGGTTAGGATTGGAACAAGTATCAGCATTTCTCGTCTCTACGGAAACAGTATGTCGAGATTGGATTTTTTTTGGTAATCAGGGATGGCAATGTTCCCCATCCCCAACGGGGACCCGACTTCCCCGACCCCATCAGGTCGGGGATGGGGGTTTTGGTGGGTTGGGGACAGGGATGGGGATTAATAGGAATCCCCGATCGGGGTTGGGGTCAGGGGTGGGGATTGAGGTCCCCGCCCCCCCCCCCTGACCCCGATTATGTATATATTATTATATTATATATATATATATATATATATATATATCAGAACATATTTAAAAATTTATTTATAATTTAAATTTTTTATTTATTTTAACTAATTTTTTTCAAATAAATACTATTATTTAAAAAAATTTTGGGGATTCGGATCCCTGTGGGGAACCCATCCCCGTCGGGGATCGGGGATGGAGGGCAAATTTTATCCCCGCCCCGAACCCGCCCGGTTGCCATTCCTAGTAATCAATGTCGAGATTGGATTGAAACAAAAAGATCATAATTTAAGTTTGCTTCTATTTTTACTATGAGTCAGGAGGCCGAGTACTTGGCCAGGATGGGGAAAATTGTTTTCCTTATTGTCCCGTTAAGTGTTGAAAATCTTATTAGTTTTCATTGGAAGCAAGGTTCAAAGTATTGTATCGGCCTATACATATCATGCTGATGACTTCCCGATACACCCCTCCAGGGGTTGTATCGGGTCAGACCCTGGTTTAGAGGGTAGCCGGGCCTTAAATTGATCCCTCTGAACCAATTTTGAAAAAAATAAATAAATATAACATAAAAAAAAGTACCGGTACAGGCCGATACGCCCTATCAATGTATCAGCGTATCGGCATGTGTCGATACTGTAAACCTTGGTTGGAAGAGGAAAGTCCCATCTTTACTTTAAGTTCTTTTCTTCTGTGATTTTGTAAGAATTTTTTTTTGGATCAAGTGAATGCATTCCTATGGTGCATCTTTTGTCCTTTTGCTTCTCAAATTTGGTTTGGTTCCACTAGAGTTTAAGATTCGAATTGTTATATAATAAAACTGAAATTCACACAGTGGACCCAATTTTGCCATCTTAGAATACATTGCATCCCCTTAACTTATACATAGTGGGGCTTCCCTCGCTATTTACTATTAGATTTATCTCACTCAAGAGAGCCATTTTTTGTCGCGAAGAACATAAAAATCAATTTTTGTATAGCAAGATATATATTACTTTATATCAACGTTTTAAAAAATGACCCAGAAATGGAATCGTTCTAGTCACTGGTTTTTAGGTTGATGGCCAGACCGTCCGGTTCGAATGAATGGCTCGTTCTAACAGTAAATTAAAAAAATAATAAAAAGGTCAAAAAATGTTAAACGGGTCGATGGATTGACCACCCGGGTCAATGATTTGTTGACTTTTCCAACGTTTTTTAACCAAATTCCGAGTTTGAGGTAAAACGAAACCAGTTGCCTGGACGATTTCCAGGCTGAACGGTCCGACCATCCGGGTCAACGGCGGTTCAAAAACGTTGCTCTATACAATTTCTTTTTGCATGCCAAAGCAGGGGCCGCTACCGCCGGTGGCCATTTATAACAATAGAAGGCATTCATTGGGTTTATTGTTCTTTCTTTTTTTGTTCCTTAATCTTTTCCATGTATATTGTTCAAAATTGGTTTTGTTATGTATTTATTTTACGAAGGATTGCTAGCTACAAATTGTGGGACGAATTGATGTTGCATATTTGCTTTGTCAGTAATACGAAAGAATTATGTCTAATAAAGTCGAGAACGGTAAATTATAAATGAGATGTCTCCAAATGTGCTTGATCAATTTATCTACCAAAAAAAGATGTGCTTCATCAATTGGAGAAATCTCTGCCCTTATGGACTTCATTTAGAATGACAAACTTGCATGTACCTCACCACTGGTAAACTCGAAAAAAAAAAATGAGAGCTGTGCTTTTACATATTTGTTTTTGGCAAGTCCTCTTTCCCCTCAACAAAAGTAAAAAAAGGAAGACGAATAGTTACATACCAAATGTTGTAATTTATTATTGTCTGAAAAAGAGAAAAAAAAATGATAATGTTTCACCTCTGGACAAACAAAAAGGGGATGAGCAAAGCTAAACAACATCCCAAATAAGAGTACAAACATCAAGAGGTTTAATGGATAGTTCTCTTTTAACTTAGCAAAAGGGGAGTGGAACTATGAACAACACGTGGCCTTCTTTCCTTCAGAACTCCCCTCCTTGCCAGGAACGACAATCTTGGTTCCTTTTAGAAGTGCTGACTTTCCTCCTGAATCCATATCATCATTGGCAGTGAGGGTCTTCTTGCTGACTACCCGATAAATCTCTGTCAAAATTGTCAAGAAGGCACTCTCAACATTGGTGGCCTCTAGGGCTGATGTCTCCATAAAGAAGAGGCTTTCGCTCTGCGCAAAATCCTTAGCATCTTCTATGGGGACTGTTCGAAGGGTGCTTAGATCAGACTTGTTGCCAACGAGCATGATAACGATGTTCTTATCTGCATGACTCCTGAGTTCATCCAGCCACTTTGCCACGTGGTCAAATGATTGACGTTTGGTCATGTCATACACAAGCATTGCCCCAACTGCTCCTCGGTAGTATGCACTTGTCACGGCTCTATACCTGAGCATCCATCAACTTATTTAAAAGATTAAATCACTAGTTATAAATTATAATTATAATATATAAAAGGAGAAAACGTACAAGTAATCATCTAAATCTGAATGTTATTTTTGTGTGGGTTCAACCAAACAAGGCAAGAAATTTGGCATGCAATAGATTAATTCACATATTCTTATTGATGCAGAACCCCAAATGTTAAGTTTATCGTCACAATTGTTCTATATACTTGCATTCAATTTACTATCTTTTTTAACTTTTCTCCGGTGCTGAACCCCGAACATCCCATTTTGATAGATGGGGAATTGCATCCCTGGTGAAAAGCTAAAAGAAACACCATTTACAATAACTAATAAACAGTACTGACTTGGAAAGGAAAGTTTCTTCCTTTAGGGGTGCCCAATTTTCCACCCTTGAACCCTTGAGATAAATCATGACTCAAGATGTAAAGGGCTAGAACATTTATTTTATACACAAATTTTGCCAAAATAGTTGAATTGAAAGAAACCAAGAAAATCTAATGGTAAAATGACAAATAACATTCAAGAAGACCACTAGTAGCAATAAATTCATAGCGAGTACAATCTGCTTTTAAGTTCCTGGGGTGAAAAAAAAATGGCAAAACCACACCCAACCAACACCTTTTATGATACTCTATTTTTTATCTTTACCTTTAACTACTTTTGGTTTCTTACTAAAAGATATTATGCTCACTAATATTCATCCGATTTGCTTTGGTCATGTCTGTAAATTAAAAGAAAAAGTGGTTACTCTGTTATTTTAATTCAACTATTCTTATAATTCTCTCTTCTTTTCTTTATCTTTTAAGTTGTATTCAATATTATTCCCATTGAATCAGTAATTTATGGATAGATCTCATCAATAATACTACATCCCAAATCTGTAAGTATACGATTGGAGCTAATAGATGCAACCCGGTTCCATGTGTTCATAACCTTGAAAATACTAACTATGAACTCAATCTGGGAAGAAGGATTATTGGATAGAACCCACATAAGAAAGTCGAGCAATAACATTTTCTATTAATGCCATTGATCCAGGAATTAGTCCTTCAAATGTCCAAAGAGCTTTCTATAAGAATGCCGGTTTTACCAAATGTGAGAAAAAGGGTATAGAGCAACTAAGGATCAAACAAAGGAGGATTCTATGATGAGCATGGCATTATCACTCCCTGTTTGTAAATGTAGATCATGGACAAGCTGAGGGTGACATTGCAGACCTGAATCAAATATTCCAATGAGTACCAAATACAAAGAGCACTGCAAACAACAAATAGCATTGTTGCGTATGCATGTTTCTTGTCAAGCAAACAAAGACTATTGCTTTCCAATACTCTAATTGAAATGCATGTTTGATATGTCGCAACAAGCTTGTCATGGGGTCTTATTCTATTCCAAAGTTGATGCAAACTAATTGTATCATTTGATTGCAAGTAAATAACAAATAAATAAATAGATAAAAGTAGCAAAAAGGCTTTAGTGACGCATTTTCAACACAAGAGGCAAAATTTTCTCTACAACCTTCAGTCCATATTTATAGGTATATTCTACAGAATCAAGTCTAGGAATGTTAGGTTGAAGTGAAAACTTAAAGTCCAGGAATGTAGCTTGCATGAAGTTTATGCTCTTTTAACAGCATAGACATCTCTACAAGTCTTCCTCATCATTCAGGTTAAACACAATAAGAAATAATATCTTTTTGGGAAAAAAGTGATGGAGTTGGTAACCTAACATAGCACACCCAAAACCCCCTTCTCTTGGGAAGAACAAGATTGGTAACCTAACATAGCACATCTCCTAGCATCACAAAAATTCTGGAAGATACAAGTGAATTTCATAGCTGAGCCACTGGTCCTGGAGCTCCCCATTCTAATGCAACCCTGCCTATGCCTTCCTTTGTGGAGTGTCAGCAAGGTGAATCTTTAACAGTTCTTTGATATTTAAGCCAATTTTTATAATAAAAATGTTATAGATAAAAGTGGGGAACCATTTCATCAATGTCTCCCATTATACATTAACATATTGCAGATGATGAAAACCCTAAAAATTTGTTTATTGTAATATTATCAAAATGCTCTTGTATGGACCCCAAAAAAACTAATCATAGTGCACTAATATGAACCCAGCCATATAAGGCCATAACTGCAAAATATAATCATCTACACAACACTTATGCCTCCTTGTGCTCAAGAGGCTTATACCTCTTGTGTTCTTAACCATGCATCACACATCCATGTTTTAAAGATACACTAGACATGTACAGGTCTCCAGGTATCACTGGAAAGCAAGGCAATTCAATGCCTAGGTAATCAAAATGATTAAATAAAAATATGCACATCTTATAATGTATTTAAATTACCAGTGAAATGTACAAAAGTCTGTGTTATCCCTTTATCCAAAAGGACCAACCAAACTTGGCCCACCTTTATCTGCCACTAGATTTTGAGTTAATGACAAGAAACATTGATACTCTTGCCATCTTGGTTTTCTGATATACTTGTTTCATGTCATAACCTCTACTTGATTACTCTCCCCAAAAGTTTCATTTTGCAGCTCAAGAGTTTAATCCCACAATAATTATCATAACTTCGTATATCATCGATCCAATCTAAGATATTGACTTTTTTCTAATCATACCATACAGTGATATAACCTTAGACAAACTCTCATCCACCTTCCCCTAGCCCCTCAAACCCAAACCTTGGAATTAACCTCCCGTTATCATTATTTACTTTTGAGTTTCTCTCAAATTTTTACCAATCCAGCCTTGGATCACATCAGTCTACATCAATAGAACAATTAAAAGGACATGTAGTGAGTAGAAATTTGTAGTAAAAAACAAAAATGGAAACCACGCTGTTTTAACTGGATATGGTAAAATACGAAAAGTTATGTAGGGGTGAGATTTCTCATTATCATTTTTTCTATTTTTTAATTCCAAACATGAAAAAATTGAGGTGGTTGGGAAAGATGGAGAGCCTGCCAAACAAAAATCATCTAAGCATACATATGTAATATGGATAACAATACGCAAGCATTCCAGTATTTCACATTAGCTATAAACTACTAAGCCACAAATTAAACTAATAAATGATGAAATGGCAATTTACACTTAAGTTTTTAGAAATAATGATAAGATTTTTCGATGAACTTCCTTGATTCAAAGGAAAACCACATATGCACAAGGATTAAAAGCCTCATTTTTAGCTCTTCATACATTCCTACCAACTTAAAATGGGTAAAAAGACACTCGTATCAATATATAAAGCAAGCAAAGTTAGTCATTTGCCCCCACTAAGCTGCTTATATATATATGCAGTACACCTAGAACCAAGTTTGTAACTTATATGTGTCAATTAAGTCAAAGCTTTTATAAAGATTTGAGACTTAATTAGAGAGGACTGCTTTGATGACTGAAACTTACTTAGCACTTAACAGACTGCTGAAATTTGGTTTTGATTTCTAATCTTGTAAATTATCTATCCCATATTGTAACATGTCCAAAAGATGGTCAATATTAATTACAAACTTGACAAATTATATTGAATCAAAACTTGATTTGACCCCAGGTGATACAAATTCCCCTAGGGTTGAGGTCTTACATTGTTTTAACGTTTAATAGGAAAGCGATGCAATTTTAGGTAGTTCTTTTAAAATAATAAAAGGAAATAATCTAAACATTGAATTTAACTATAGTCTATGGGCAACCATGTCAAAGGTGAGAAAGAAAAATAAGACAAATGAAAAAGAGACCCAAGTTTTCAAGATAAAAAAAAAAAAAAAAAAAAAAAAAAGTGTCAAAGAATGAAATAAAATATATGGAGAGGACACCAAAGAGAAGTTCCCCCCTAAACCATTTCTATTTCCAAGATGCATCAGAGATTCTTGAGCTTACCCCTTCCTGGTGATCTTAGAAAAAATATGTATTGGAATAACTGTTGACCTCAACCAATGACTAGACCCTGGTTATCTTGTAAAAACCTATAGTGAGAACTTCCCTCCTTCTTATTGATATTCTTCATGATGTGAATTTTCTTCACTCCACACAGTTTCAATGGGATCTGGCATCAAGAGATCTCAAGGAGGTGAACAAGACCTACTTTTCTTTAGTTATACCATCCAACAATGAGAAGGTAAAGGAATCAGGGTAGAAGCACAAGTTTAGCTCTTTGGCATGTTGCCTAACCTAACCACGTGTAGAAGCATGTTTAAACACAATGCATAAATATACCAAATCAGAAAGTTGCATGTGCTCTAAATAATGTTAAAACAATAAAACCTATGCACTCCTTGATCTCCGATTTATAACCAAGTCGAAATGTCCAAAATAAATAAAAGGTGGGAACTTTAATTTAATAAGCAATGAAGTGGGAAACAAATTAGTGGTTACTCTTAAGTCTCCATTCTCCAACCGTGGCCAAGCTTAAATTATTCAAATCATCTTATACGGTTCCATGAATGATAATCGAGAAGTAGATGTAGGAAACATGATATTGAAGTTCAATTATAACTTATTTTTAGCAGAGTATGAAATATTTTAACAGGTACAATAAGAAAGAGAGAGAGAGAGAGAGAGAGAGAGAACACCTTATAATCAATAAAACAAAAGAAAATTTGTAGAAATCCTTTAGTTTATCAACCAACTTCACACTCCAAGATGAGATATCAGAAGATAAAAGCTCACCTTTCTTGACCAGCCGTATCCCATATCTGTGCCTTGACAGTCTTGTGATCAATAACAAGCGTTCTCGTCTGGAACTCAACACCAATTGTTGCTTTTGAATCCAAACTGAACTCATTCCTAGCATACCGCGCCAGAAGCTGAGATTTCCCAACTGCCGAATCTCCAATTAAGACGACCTTGAACACGTAATCAATCTTTTGATTGAATTCTCCATACAAATTCGACATCCTAACTCCAATTAAATTCCTCCTCAATCTCCCAATTTAACAATGAACAAAACCAGAAACCTCAAGTCAATCAAGCTAGAAACGGATCAGGCGGGGAAACAGAAAATGATCCGCAGCTCCAATTGTGTTGGAAAGAAAAAAAGAGAAGAAATCGGGATACATGAAGAGCTTTCATTTGGGTTTCTCTCTTAGAGAACTGAATGGAAACGGAGACAATAGTGATGGATAAAGGCGAAGAAGAGAGGAAAGGAGAGACTTAGGATTTGAGATAAGTAATGAAGAAGACGTGGGATGTAGTTTCAATGGCGGTATTGTTGAAAGGCGGTGTGCATGTAGAGTCGTAGAGAGAGAAGTTGCAAGGAAGAACCGTCAACGTCTTGTCCTTATGGCTATAATCTGATCGGATGTACCTCCATCCGAGTTCGATTCGATTAAAAATACCTAACATCCGAACTCGAACTGAACTCCGATCGTATCTATCAGTTTAAATTGAATTCAACTTCGTCGGATATATGGGATTATCGGATTTCATCCGACTCCAATTAAAGCAACCAAAATTTCAGAAATGTTTTTTTCAATGGTCACCGTATGCAGGAAAAAACAGAGTATCGCTGACAAGGTGAAGCATACTTTTTCCAATTTTGCAAAGCGCCCCTGTTTCTTTTGGAGAAAGATTGATAATGCATCCAAGGTTCAGAAGCCGATCCTTCCAATCAAGAGGATTAGAAAAATACTCCACAATCTGAATCCTACACGTCCAAATCAAATCAACATTAATAATCACCAAAAAGAAACAGAAATGAAAAAGAAACTGTCTTACACAGTAGAAGATAAAAAGGAAGGCATTATTTTAATTCGAAATACTTTGAAATCAAAGATGTGTCAACGATTATCTCCCTCCAGAAACCGATGATTCATGCAATTTATTGGAAGGCAACATCAGTTCCTCTATTCTTAACAAATCAGAAACCAGCGTAGAATGATGAATGCCAATTTAACGATACGAGCACATTAAAATTTCATTTATCTAGTCTTGAATGGAACTAACTGATGAGATTCCATTTCGCCCTTAGACTTTCAGACGATCCTAACTACGGGTCTGACGGTCTGAAATCTTTAGCGCTTCACCATTATTAGACCCTCAGAACTCAGATGAGGAGAACGGATAGCCTCACCGCTTCACCACGATGAGATGCAGGCCGGAAGACACTGAGTTCCCATGGTTGCACACTGAGTTCCCATGGTTCAGGAGATTTCTCGATTCTCGATTTTGTCTTCGGTTGTGTAAAGATGAAAAGAAACAGGTATATAACAAGAGATAATGACAGGAATCAAACATCAAGTGGCAGTTAAATTTCACTTTTATACCTGTATACTAAAATTGTTTACGCTTGTCTAAAACATCACCAGCCTCTTGTTACTCGCGGCCAAATGTGCACATGTAGCAATTTCAATTTCAGAGGATGATAATAATGAGACCGGATCTTCTCCTCACGCCTCACACGCACATCCTATCATGCATTGGGAACATCTCCCGTACTTAAGAAGATGTTCTCAATGGACGGTGTACCTGTGAGCGCTCAACAAATTCGGTCACGATAATAATAATGTGTTCGATTTTTTAAATTTATTATGTATATAAGAATATTTTTTTGTTTATCATATTTATGTTTTTTAATATATATATTATTGGAAAAATTCCCAATCAGTACTACTTTGGCTGGAGTGACAATTTAGTCTCCGAATTTTAAAATCCCACAATTTAATATTTTGATTTTCAAAATGTGACAATCCAATACTTGACTTTAAGTGACATTCAAAAAGTCAAAAATATCCTTCAAATGTCATCTAATTTTCTTTATCAATCATCCAACCATTGACACAAAAAAATGAATAGTGACTTTGGGACGGTTCAAAAAAGTTGGTGATTATTTAGAAGAATCTAGGATTTGGGACGATTGATTTTTTTGTTAACGTTTGGATGGTTGATAAAGAGAATTAAATGGCATTCTTAGGGCATTTTTGATTTTTCAAATGTCACTTAACAAACGGGTTAACTATAGGTATCGGATTGTCACATTTTGAAAGTCAAAGTACTAGGTTGTCACATTTTGAAAGCTTGGGTACTGAATTGTCGCATTTTAAAGTTCAGGGATCAAATTGTCGCTCAAACCAAAGTATAGGGTATTGATCAAGAATTTCCCTATAATATTAGAGATCATACAAAATATATGTTATTTTTCATATTTTGTATTTTTATCTTTTTTATTTTTTATTATTTAATTATAATATAAGTGTTTAAACAACCTATCCGAAGGCCGAACCGTTTTTGCCTTCAGGTTGTGGGTCACTAATTTGACCAACTGGATCAAACAGTTCAAACCGTGGTATTTGGATTACAGGTGTTTATGAGTAGGTGTTTTGGGTTGAAACTTTATGAGTAAGTGTTTTGGTGTGCTCAGAATCTAAGAATGTGGCATAATTGATTCAGAGGTCTTAGAACCAAAGGTATTTAGGTTCCAAGTGTTTAGGATTACAAGATGGCTCAAAACGTAATCTTGGTTTGACAAAGGGATAAATGGAAGAATCTTGGGCTGGCATTTCATGAGTAGGTGTTTTAAGATGTCTAAGGTTTAATGGTGGTGTCTTATTTAGGGGTCAAGGTGTAAACGAGGCTTAATCAAGCTCAACGGATTGGTATCAAACATATTTAACGATGAATCTAGGGTCTCATGGGCTAAAATTCAAGTTCTTTGAGTTTGGGGTGTTACAAAAAGATCAAAAATGTATGATCGAGTGTTTGAGGTAGTTTGGGAGTTCAAGCGGTCTACGGAGCAAAAATCAGGTATCAACAATCATACAAAATGCAAATTTAGAACTGCTACTTGTAAATAAACTACCATGTATTTTCCTGCAAATCTATCTACAACTAAACTAAACATATCAAGGTTCGAAGCATCGATACAGTTCAATACAACAAATTGGGTATATGGGACTTTGTGTCAACACTCCTTTGTATTTTGTTTAGTTTTTTTTTTCAAAATATATTCAAGGAGTCAATTAAAGGCCTAGTTATGCCCTAAAACAAGTCTTACCGTAAAACTCTTAATATTTCATGTATCAATGACCCACCAATACGTGACAAAATTTTGAACCTTTAAGCATACTAAAAGACGCTCTTCACCCCAAACCCATTAGCATATCTCAACTATCCGATGGAAGCCAGAAGGAACCAAATGTCCAATGGAATTATTATGGTTATCAATAATTCACCAAGATGCTCATATATTCCAATGAAAAGTTACTTAAAGTTCAGCTTACTAGACTAACGTTAAATTCAATTACTAAAATTCAAATTGTCATGCTAATAGTTCTGTTAGAACCATTTCAACTTTCCTTTTTGATAAGTTATAGCTTATTGAATATGGACTTAAATCAGGCATTTACTTATTAGTTAACACTTAAGAAAACTGTAAGCAATTGGAAAATAAAATGTTCATTGAATATGGACTGCTAGGACCAAAATGTGCCAAAATGGATAAGAAAAACACTAGCAAAGGAAATTTCAGAAATTAACACATCCAACCGAAATTAGAAAAGTTCCCTTGATTGAAGGTTCACTCTCACAACCATAAGTAGGTATAACATGCAAATTGCATTGCTGGTAAAGTATATGTCGTAAAGCTACACACAATAACATGGAATATACAAAGAATCGGTGATGCTTATATAATCGAAAAATAAGTAAATAAAAGATCAATGACAAACTTTATACTCTTCATGTGTTCCAAACTTCTATACTTAACCTTTATGTTGAAGAACTCAATGGATCATCTAATGCAGTTTCAAAAAGCTTTTCACAATTAAAATGAAAAACCACCATCTCTCATGCAAAAGAGGGAAAAAAACAACCATATGGCAGAGAAAGATACATGCCCAGTTATACTAATTTTTTTAAGATTACTGTAGCCTAGGTCAGTTTTGCAGGTGTTCAGTAAGAATGTGTTTTTTGGACTAAAAATGAAAGTAATTTTTTTCATTGTTTTTTGCATTCTAAATGTTTTCTTTTTTCAAATTTGAGTACATTAACGAAACATAAATAAAAGTGCAAAACTGCTTTAGCCCTTCGATACTATACTTTTTCCAGATCAAAATATGTTCACCGAACCAAGGAACTCCAAGCCTTTGGATGTGCATAGAATGTCATATTGGAACTGCCAATTTTTGGCACAGGAGTTTCCACCATGTCATTCTCTTCTCTATAACCTGAACAGGAAGATGGAAATAAGTTCAACAAAAACCTTGAAGGCATTATCGTAAGAAATGTAAAAAGAACTAGTGACTCAAAACCATGACATAAAACAGATCACAAGGCAGCCAACTACAGTTGGCATTATGGGAAAATCGCCCCCCCCCCCCCCACACCAGTTTGTATCTGAGTGTGCCATCAACATTTTCCACTCATTTTGTGGCATTTGAACCTGCCCATCTAAACTGGCCCTGATTACTAGACTATGTTAAAATATGTTAAGTTATAGATCTTTCTTCTCTTCTTTTCTTAAGGGGATATGGTAATAGTTAGATTTGATCTTATGCCTCCACTATGGGAGGGATGCCTTGCAACCAAATCAACTTCGGGTCCATGGTGTTAGAGTTTAGTAATCAGCTTCCCAAGCATCTAGTATTTACCCTGTAATATAATATAGAACCATTAAACCTATGAAGTCACAAAAACCTTTTTAATGCCTAAGTTTGTCCATTTGAGATGTGTGCTATGAGTGAAATAGTACCTACTAAACCCATCTCTTTTGTTGAGTCACGTCTTTTGAAGCACTTTGACTACGTCTCCTACTCCTGTTTACATCTCCACCACCTGATGCTAATTGCATAGCCCTCACTGTCACTGTAGAATTAGGTTTCTGATTCCTGGAGCTCTCATTAAGAGGGTTCACATGTTGTGTATTCATAGACTTCTCTGTTGGTTGTGGAAAGGAGTCCAGAATCTTTTCTGAAGCTGATTTCTGAATCCTTGTCGCAGCAATATCCTCCTGAAGAACAAAGTTTGTATCTTCATGAACTGGAGAATGTAATTGGTTCTCAACAGGAGAATCAGAATCTGAGGATGATGGACTGGTGCTGTTGTCCATGCCATAGAGAATATTATCTGACATTACTGGCAGTTGTGTAACATCCGGTGTTGGTGTAGAGAAGGATGGCCGCCGAATCCTCGTTAGATGCACCACCTATGTTATATTTTTAACTTTAGTACTTGAATTAAAAGAAAATTCTAATATATGAATTACAAAAAACACACAAGTTTGAAAGTTTTAAAATTAAACTTATATACACCTTCTGTTCTAGAACTACCATATCCTTCTTCAATTTTGTAATTATCATGCTTTTCCTTCGGATAACATCTTCCAACTCTGCAATTCGCTGTAGTTGAGAAGAAAGAATGATGTTAAACAATGGATGGTCTATTATTAACTATGAACAGACATGCACAAAAAGATGATCATGAAATATATCAATTACCTTCACAGCAGCAACGTTAGAATCATAGATAATAGTTTCAAGCTCCCTTATAGTACCCTCCTTTTCTTCACATTTCCTCTGGAGGTTGTATATATCTTGCTCTATCACTAATGTGTTAAGCTGCAAGGAGTGTAGGTCATGTGGCATTATAAATGCAAATCAACCAAATAGCTATTTTACCATTTTTATCCTAATTAAGCTTTAGATTGTAAGTTGTAACCAAAGGAATGTCTCGTTCACTCTAGAAATCATGTCAACAAGGCTCAAACAATCACAACCAGGAAAAATAAGAAGAACGAAACTAGATACCAAAGGTGCCACTAACACCATAAAAAGATTGAAACCAATATTCTTCTCAAATGTATTGTTCTAGTTGGTGTGTATGAATATGATTTGGTTTGGATCCTAAAAGCAAAGTTGTAGGGCTAATCATCCCCAACATGCTACCAAAACTCAATCTGACTAGAAGGAAACCATTCTGCCACTTGCAACTTCTTTACAAAAAGAAAGCAATAAAACAATCACTCTTTCTTTAGCTGTGCTACCAAAACACCAACAGGGACCGTTGCAAAACTCAAATAGCCATGAGAACACAGGGAATTCGTCATATGGGGAAAATGGTGAAAGAATTTCAGCCATTCAGAAGTAAAACAGAACTCCATGTCTCAGACACGACTTCGACCGTGGTAACCATGCTTATACATTTTCATGGACCAGCATTGCAGAGGTCCTTTTTTCTAACCACAACAATGCAAAATTCAATTGAAATAACTTCCTATTACAAACAGAAAACCCAAAATCACAAATTGTCCCCAGATGTTTCCTTACTTGAGTATCTACCGAAGAAGTAACACTCGAAGCCCAATCTGATAAATCAGACATCCGGCGCTCCTCTGGCTCTGCCCCATTTGCGAGACTCACTTTAAATTTCAGCATATCATCTCGACTACATGCTTTGTCAATGGAGTTTCGCTGAGCCATGTGCGGAAAAAGGAAAGAGTTAGCCCACCGTCATGCTATAAATGAATTCCACTCAGTTAGATACTTACCTGATTACAAGCCTTACAACCACAGGTAGAACACACGGCCTCACCGAGTTTGTCGTCTTCGCCAAATGGGAAATCCTTGCTGTTTGTGAACAACATGTCAGACCCAATTTCAGGGCGTTCTTTGATGGCATTCAGCAGCTCACACAGGTCGTCGAGCTTCTGCTGCATGCTGGATAGTATTTGATCCTAAAAAGCCAAAACAAAGGAGAGCATATGAGCTTTTTCATTTCTGGAACATAAGGAAAACTGTGATACAACTTTTGCAAAAGGAAAAGAATATACAGAGACGATATCTATAGTTAGTATATACTCTATTTTTCTAATAATAAGGGGGAAAAAACATACGGTAGAAATAAATGGAGAAAAATATAGATGGAAATACAGAAAAATAGAAGCACTGAACTTGTTAAAGAAGAATATCTGTTAAATGGGACCCGAACATGACCTGAATGGACCAAATAAATGCTTATCAAAAGAAAAGGAAATAAAAAGGACTCAACAAAGTGGAGAATCGAGAAAAAAGTAGAAACTTTTTAAAATGGACCCTGATATCTAGAAGAAATATGTCTATATAATCACTAAATCAGCATTACAAGCAAATAAAAACAACCCATTATTAATACAAGCTTGTCTTACGAACCCGAAGATCTACAGATCTTTTCAGTTTCCATATCTGGCGAAATTTCTTCATGTCCGCGGTGGCGACAGCAACGACGGCGACGATTAAGATTCGATGAATGGGGCTAAAGAGTTCCCAGGCAACAGCTTCTTCTCGGCTAAAGTCTCCCCCAACTACTTTAGCCGAGCTGCATTCCTCCGCCCCAACAAGACGCCCCTGGAGGGATACCCAACAGAGCTGCCGAGCTGAGCGGATGGGGGGACTAGGCGCGCTGAAATGGGACGAGAGTCTGCGAGGAGAAGGCGTGACAGAAGGCGAGAAGGGAGACAGGGAGACGATAGAAGGCGCCGGATAAGGCGCGATGAAGTCGAGGTCCTGATCGTCTTCCATGGTAAGAAGACGGGAGCAGCGCCGAATGTTGTATACAATCGATGGAAGTTTTGGAGGGTTTTTGTCTGCATTTGTCAGGTATATGAACGGTATCGATTTTCAAATTTTTACAGGAAGGAAAAGCGCGAAACGAAAGCCAATTGTATTTTGCCACGTGTATTTATTTTATTTAAGATTATCTTTTTTTTCTAACCAGAATGGGGGCTGCGCCCATACGCCATACTCTCTTGGTCGAGACAACTCTCAACCTTTTGCTCTCAGTCTCATACCTTCGTGTCTGCCACGTTACCCGGAGAGTCGGAGGTCCAGGGGATTCTCTGTCTTATCTGCCGTGGTGTAACACAGGTGCACACAGCAGAGTGCACTCTCCACTTGAGAAGGATATTAGGAATTTAGGATAGGGCAGCATAATTGCCTGCCATACCTTAATCCGTTGGATTGGAATACTGGGCTGTCTAATCCGCATCGTCAATTCCTTTTAATTATACTTTGGTGAAGTTTTGACTGAGAAAATCACTTTTTAGCTGTTCGCTATTTAGGGGCCCGTTTGGAAGGAACTGAAGCTTTGATTGAGCTGATTTCACCGAGCCAACTTGAACGATTATAGTATTAAGGCTGTGCTTCGTTATAATCCAAAATTGCAAGGCACGAAGCACAAATGCAAAAGAGAGTGAAAATGTTTAAGATCAGGGCACATTAGTATGCCTTAACCAGCTTGAAAATGTTCTTCTAGGACTTAAAAACTTCGTTTGGAAGTGTTGTCAAAACGGGTTAGCAGTGAAAGAAAATCTGTTAAAAAGAGGGATAGGACCTGGGAGATTCCAGTTTGTGTCCAATCTACAGTGAAGAGCCTGAAACTATTATCCATTGCTTATTTCCATGTGATCATGCTCAAACAGCCTGATTTGATAGTGTTTAAATTGTAGATCGAGTTCTTTCGGTTGGTATCTCTCTTTTGCAGACTGGTTTAAGAATTGATTAGAAAGGAAGATTTGCTTTCTTATTCTCCATTTCTTTTACCCCAAAAAAACAAAAGAGAGTGAAGTTTTTTTATTCTATGGGTCTTCCACGAGAAAAGGTTCATACCCGGCAAAATAATCTTCAATTCTTTACCATGTATCTCATGTGAATGAAAACAAACAAATAAAGGTGGGTATGTGGGTCTCCCTTCATATTCAGGTATTTAGGTATGTTGTGAAGATAAATAGATCATCATCGCTTTATTCTATTCTTCCCTTAACCCAGCCCTTAAATCGTTGCCTAAAAAACTTTAGTTCCATTGTCAAATTTAGCCAAAAATAACACTATGAAGAATGCTAAAGTTTTGATTAGGTAAATTCGTTGAGGTTGCATAATGTTGCAGCTTCGTTGAGGTTGTAGAAGATTAAAGCTTGGTCGAGGTTGCAAAAGATTGTAGCTTAGTTTATTTATTTATTTTTTGGTAATTAGATTGTAGCATAGTTGAAGTTACGCAAGATGTTCAATTTTCTGGGTTATAATTTCAGTTTACAGAGGTCGCTGACTATAGCTTCTACATATAATGATATGAATCAAGGTTTTTAAAATCGATCTGGACAACGAATCGGTCAGGGGTCTGGTCCCGAGTTGAACAATTCCACCGTTCAGATTGAATGGACGACTCGTTCTAACAAAAAAATAAAAACCAGCCAAACTATTTAATGGTTCGAACGGTTCAAACGGTTTGATCGCCTGGGTCAGCGGTTTGCTGACCAAATCAATGATTTTAGAAGAAATAATGATTCTGGGGTAAAACGGATTTGTTTTTTTTAAGTATAGTTGTTGTGGATATGAAAGACTTTAGCAGGATGGATCAAGATTAAGGTCAATTCAAAGCAGAAAACATAAGACTCGCTCAAATTCATCCTAGGTCAAGCTCAATCTCCCAACTCAGGTCAACCTAGTTGATACACTCTTGTTGGGATCAAGTTCAAGTTGGTCAATCAATCTCAAGGTGAAACTATTAGGTCCAATGTATTAAAAAAAGGCCACAACCTATTTAAATATTAAAAATAATCTAAACTGTTATATAAGAAAACTGCTACTAAAAGTATTGTAAAATTGTTTATTTGCATTTGTATGTATATCTACATGTGTGTCCAAGAGGTGAGTCTTTCATAAGTTATTCGGATTCATTCGGCTCAGTTTAAACGAGTTTCGAGTCGAATTTGAGCTTGATATATAGGCTCATTTACTAATTGAATTAAGCTGGAGCCTAATGAAATTCGGTTCATGAGACTTGCAAGTCTAGTATTAAATAAATAATTTATATATATATAATAAATAATTTTATTATATATAATAATATTTTTATTAAGTTAAATTACAAAGACCATCAGATAAAGACCCCATTCCCTTAGCTTTTCCTTGAAATCCGCCATTTTAATTTCAATACTACCCTTGTAATAAGTATTCGAACACTGTTCATCTCCCCCAACCTCACATTCACGAACAACAGCGGCGACAAAAAAGAGGCATAAAGATCACCGTCGTCGGTACCAGTGACCTTTTTAAATACTTGCCCCGTCGAGAGTGGAGAAGATCCATCCAACCAGACCAGACTCCAGAGCAGTTCCACTTCTATTGTTCGACGCCCATGGAGAAGAGTCCTTCATTTGGGTTCCTAAGCCAAGATCTAGATCTTGACATAGCCCAGACTGTGGCTTCAACGAGGGCGAGTTCGTCGGCAAGGTCTTCGTTCCATTGTGGCTTCAAAAGTCAAACTGTCAGAGTACTCTGGTATTAGAACAGTGTTTACTCTCCTGTGGAAACTATAAACTATAAACACTGTCTGGGCTCACGTTGATCTCTTGCTTATTTCGCAAGTCTCTCAGCGTCTGGCAGTGGCAGCAGCTGCAACAAGAGCAGAGCGAAGCATATGATGTTGGGATGAAAATGTGGCGAGGTCGTTCGATTGACAAGCATTTGAAGACAAATGCTTCTGCTGTCTTCTACTTCATCATCTTTGTCACCAGCTACGTCGTTCAGAGCAAAATCAGCCTTTTCAAACTATTGCCTTGTTATTCCATCACCACCCCGTTGTTTCTCCACCACGAAATCCTCAACCTTCCAGCGGAACTTCTTGTCTTTCAATTCAAGGCCGAGCGGTTCCAATTTCGGTTCCGGCTGTCGGACTATCGTTATTCGAGGGCTTTCTTCAATCCCCTCGGCGCACACATTGGACTGGAACGAGTCCATTTCTTGCTCGGAGATCGGCGATGGCCGTAGCAGCACCATAAACGAGGAGGAGATGAAACCTTCCATTCCTGTTAGGGCCTATTTCTTCTCTACTAGGTTTCATCCCCATCTTCCCATCTCATTTTTTGTTCTTTAATTTGGTCTATTCATGTTCTTATTTCAGCGGTGAATTCTTCGTGACTTTGGTTGCGAGTTTATTTATTTTGAGGTTAACAACGGTTTAACTTTCACTTTTTTCAATTGCAGTATTAATCTGAGAAGTCTAGTTGATCGGAATAAAGCCAATTTCATCCCGCCTACTTCTCACATGACAGACCATCCAAAACCATCTCAGACCATCCTAACCCAGGACCTTGCCGACGAACTCGCCCTCGTCGACGCCAAGCCCGACAAACTCCGTGACGCCAAGCCCGCCTACTTCTCACATAGATCGGACCTCTGCATCGTGATGGCGGGAGCGCATCAAAACACCGGTGAGTCGAGGCCGAGTCTACTTCACCGAAACGTGGCACTCTTCCGGAATATAATACAACCGCTAGCACAACACTCGCAAGATTCGATATTGATGATAGTTTCCAATTCGGTGGATATTTTGACATATGTCGCCTGGAAGCTCTCTCGTTTTCCTTATAACCGGGTGACTGGATCGGGGACGAATCTTGACTCGTCGAGGTTCCGACGGGTCTGAAACTAACATTCACTACGCATCCGGTGGACGAATCTCTGATTTTACAAGGACATTCACTACGCATTTAGGCGTGAGGTGTGACGGACTCACGGAGTCCCGGTTGTCTAAAATCGAGCGCGGAAAGTTAGAAGCCGCGTTTGGCTTGGCACACCGGTTGTCTGAAACCGACCTTTCCATTCCCTCCAACCCCAATTACATTTTCTTCCGAGAACGATGGGGCTAATACTCCAGTTCCCAATCTTCCATCTCCACTCTCTCCCTCACCTTCTCCGCCTTCTCTTAACCAAAAGTAGAGATATCACCGCATAACAGGCAAGAACAAAGAGAACCGCCACTATAATCCCCGCAATGAATCCTTTGGAACGAGAAAAACAGAGTTCTTGGGAGGAAAAAATGATGGCAGATTCAAAGTAATCAATGAATCTCTGATGGAGGCATTCGAATTACGAAAAACAGAGTTCTTGGTAGATGAAAAATGTTTTTCGCCACAAGGGTAGTATGGGAATTAAAAGGGTAGATTTTAACGGAAGGAAGGGATCTTTATCTCACGGTCATAGTACAGGAATCTCTTTGTCGCAAAACAAAGTACAGGATTCTTTGTAATGTATCCTTTTTATTATTTATGTATAATAATAAATCATTTTTATAATTCTTAATTTTTTGTCTGAAAAAATAAAAAAATAATTTTATACATGTAATTTTTATTTTTCAAAAAAGATTTGACTTATAGTCAAGTTCGAGCTGAATTGAGCTCAACTTTACAAGTTATAAACCGAGTCGAATTCGAACTCAAATCTCTTGCTCGAATCTTGAACCTAATACTATTCTTACGAGCCGAATTTGAATAACTAAATATTTAGCTAGAATAGGCTCGAATCCACCATTATATGTAATATTAGATTAGGATGGGTCCACCCTTATATGTAATATTAGGTTGGGATGGGTCAAATTATTATGATTGAGCTGGGTTCGAACTAAGCCCATGCCAGATAGTGAAAAATGTCAAGTTAGGTTTGAGATGGGGTGAAGTCAAGTAAAAGTGTAATTCATAGGAGGTGGGGTAAAGTGGGTTTGGTATCCCATCTTCATTCCATTGGTTTCTAGTCGAGGCAAAACTGTCCCAAACGATTTACTAACATCCGTACGTATAAATCAAGATTTAAGGTATCCATACAATTTTCAGAGAAGTATAGATTTGTCCAATGCAGATTTTTGATTTCCACTATAAAGCTATAAATATTCAAAAGGTTAATAATCTATACTTTATACATCAACGTTAATTCATGAATTGGCATCAATTTCGAACTGTCACCTACTCCGAAGCATTTTGAATCTACAAATTTCGATCCTGGGCTGATGGTCATTCTAATTACAATTTTCCCAATATGACGAATATCACGATGGGATACACCATGACTAGGTACACATCCTGTAAGTTGTGCATATTGACATGATATGCCACAGCGTTGGGTCTTATTGTGTTGTAAAGTGGATATGATTTGGTACGTATAGATACGGAAGCATATCAATGTTTAGTTTGATGAAACTATTGACCATTTTTGGATTTTTTGAACTTTAATGAAAATTTAAAATTATAAACATAAAAACCAAAATAGAATTAAAATTAAAAAACTTAAAATAAATAATTTAAGATTTAATTTTTCAAAAAAAATAATAAGAATTGATGGGATACACCCTAAACCCTAAAGCCTCAAGACATGGTCCTAACATTTCGATCATCTAACATGTTTGCCAAAGCTAACATCCAAGCCTGTTGTATAGTAAAATATACTTTGGACAAATTTGCTAAGGCCTTTGCATAGGCTTCTCATTCACCAAATCAAGCATTATTTTGTCTAAAAATATTTGATGTAGCGCGATCCAGTCACTCCTATATGGCACTCACGTGTCTCCTGGAGGTACCTGAGATGAAGAAGAAGAATCCCCAGTGGGTTTTCCCGGTGGGGATACTCCAATGCTTAAGTTAGTACTCTGTAGGAGAAGCAAAAAGGAGACGAAGGTTAAGAGTGCAGATAGCGCGTTCTCACTATACTCGAGAGATTAGAAGTCTGAAGAAGAAGTTTCTCTTCTAACCCTTAGGGCTTTTATAGGGGCACTCACGTCAGGTCGGGCATAACCGCCACTGGGCTCCTGCCAGGGCTGCGCAGGTGGCCATTGTGGCGTACGTCTCACTCGGGTGAGTGACATGTCTCCAAAGTGAAAGGCACGCCTTTGCCTACTGAGAAACGTGGACGCAGACTGCCGAAAGGACTGGGACTGCGCCATCAGTAAGGGATATGACGCAGTCTGACCGGTACGGTCTGTCAGTCAGAAGCTTCCTAAGGGGCGCTCATGCAGCTCATTCGCGAGCTATTTTGTAGCGAGCTTGGAACACTCAGGGATTATCCTTAGTAGAATTGGTCCTTGGGATGACTTGTCTGCTTGGGAGCTCGGACGAGCTAGTAACTTTAGCTCTCGCCTCAGAGTATCTCTTCAAAGGTAGCTCGGGGAACCCGGAGCTCGCATTGTGGAGAGCTTCTCCTTTTGTAAGCTACAATGTAGCGAGCTGCTTTATGGGCCCGTCACTTGGTCGCACCAGGCTACAACGCTGAGCTATCGCTCGTACTGAGTCAGTGTCCATGTGTCACTGTTTCATAGGTTGGGTCAAATCGTTCTCCATCAATATTCACACCAGCTTATAGAAGATTTTATCCAAAATCCTAAAAATTCCTCTAGGTGCTAGAGGTGATCTGTACTTAGGGGCCCCTATCTTCTCTAATAAGTATTGTAAGAACACATTTAATTTTTTAAATGGGAAGATTGAGAGAAAACTTGCAGAACTCTCCGGTCTTGGGGAAAGTTGTTGGGCCTGCCCATCAGGCATTTATCACATATAAATGCCCTGGAGAAAATGGACAGGAAACAAAGAGATTTTATGTGGACAAATCATAAATACAAAAAACCTTTACACCATGTTAATTCGGGCAGAGTTTGTACCTCCAAACACTAAGGATGTTTGGGTCCAAGAAATCTTTGGTGGACTAAATAAAGTAAATTTGGCTAAACTTGGTTGGAGAATTCTTAATGAAAAGGATAATCTTTGGATTCAAGTAGTGATACATAAATATTTAAGAAATAAGAATTTTTGGGAGTTGGTTAATAGGAAAGGTCTTTCTTGGGCATGGAAAGGTATCATTTCCTCTAGACATTTAATTACAAGAGGAATAGAATTGTTTTTGGAAATGGTAACTCAAATAGGTTCTGGTTGGATAATTGGGTTGATGGAAAACCCTTGATCAATGCGGCAAATAAAGACACAATTTCTAACATAAACCTCAAAGTCATTGAGGTGATTGATACGGGGAGACTCACTTGGGGTGTAACAAGAATTAGTAGTCTTGTTATTGAGGACAAAAAAAAATCTGGAGACCCAACCGGAGAGGTAAATTTCCCATTAAAAATGCCTAAAATGAGGCTTCCCTAATGCATAGAAATGCTTTGAGGCCTTTGAATGGTACCAACAAAATATGGGCTATGAATACCACTCCAAAATATGAATATTTTCTATACTTGCTTCTCAACAAAAATCTCCCCTCTAAGAAAATACTGATTTTGAGAGGTCTGGATATTGATGGGTCTTGTTTTATGTGGGGAAGAAGAAGACACAAATCACATATTTATAAAAGGTCCAATAGCTAAGCAGGTATGATTAATTACGAGAGAATCTGTTTAGATTCCTATTTACTTTATTGGCACTATAAGTGAATGATGGAATCTCATTTTTAGTAATGAAGGTGATAAATAGAGTGGCCCCCAAGGTTCAAAGTATCGTAAACGCAAGGTGTATCGAAAAGGTCATTTTAAGAGACGTATCAAGATACATTTTGGAAATGCATAAATATGAACGAAAAATCAAGATATGTATAGATACACTAAAAAATCCAAAAACAAATCCTTAAAAAAATATGAACAACAATACAAATGAGTTTTATGTGATTATAACTAATTTATTTAAACATAAAACCATTCTTTAATGATTTATATAAAGTATTGGATATAATTAGTAACCATTGAAAAATAATAAAAGAACTAAAATGTATGTGTGTGTATATACTAATATTTATTAATTAATATTTTTTGAATTCATTTATTAGTAAATATTTATTATATATAGATTTAGATATTATTTATTATGTATACAACTTAATATATACCTTATAATTTGTATTTATCTTATTATTATACAAATATTAACAATAAAATTTTAGCATTTGTCAGGAAACATCCGCCTTGGAAAGAAAGATTACTTTAAGAATAAAAAAATATATTTTATTAAACAATTAAGGTTGGCATAATGATTAATTAATTATTGTTGTAGTCAAATGACTTAACTTTGAAACTTGTTACCTTCGGTTTATGATTTTTAACAAGTTATTTGATCTAAATAACATTTAATGACATATTAAATGTCGTAATTAAAGGTAATTCAAATGAGTATTTAATTAAATAATATTAGCATTTAGTGATGTCTCTGATATGTATGGCCGATATGGGTCGTTGCGAAATTTAAAACCTTGATGGCCCCTATAGAAAGGAAAAACCTGTGTATAGCTTGATAAGGTCAGAAGGTTTACACCTAGTCCCTATAGGAGAAAGGGAAAACCCTACTACCTGATAGAGCTTCATTTATGCAGTATTTTAAATACTGGTTATAGGCTGGTTTAGATCCATTTACTATTTTTTTTTTTCAAAACTCATCTTGTGGGATTTACAGATTTGGTTTTCTTCAGTTATCTTTGATTGGAGGTGAGTTTTCTGATCTCGGTTGCCTCCTTTCAGGCCATACGGTAAATGAATCAAACAAGTCTAATGAGATTTGTTCATTTTGGAGTGATTTAGATATAGATTTTTTTTTTCTTTTTGTCTATGTCAGATTTTTTATCCAACCTGTATTTTGAAACTTTTTTGACTGTTTTGTGGGTACCAACTAACCAAGGTGAATAGTATGTTCTCTGGGGTGTTTCCATATGAGAATACCTTAACTTATTTATCTTGCATTTTGCATTGCCTGGATTTATTTGAGGTTTATGGAGACTGATGGTGTGTATTCACCCTTTTGGGATGATGTTGGGGGCAAACTTGCTTTTTACATTGAGTAATCTGATATCTCCAATATCTTTGAATTTGATGTTCCAACTTCTAAGTCAAGGTTCCCAATTCGAAGAATCTAACTACATTTGGCTTGGGCCCGTTCAAAATTTAGTCTGAACTACATTTGGCTTGGAGAAATATTACAATATCTGCAAGATGTATCTAAATTTCAAGAATTTAGTAGAGGTGTAATTCAGGGTTCCCAATTTGAAGAATTTGAACCACATTTGGCTTGGGCCCATTAAAAATTTAATCACTTCTTTTTTTTTTTTTGAGTAAATTCTCAACCAGACCTGAACTAAATTTGTCTTGGGCCCAATCAGACCGGAAAATGCTAAGATTTGAAAGGTTGTGGCATGAAAAATCAGCATCTAAATGTTTTATCATTTATCAATTTGAGATGGTGAATGGTTGGAAAATATTACAATGTTTGAAAGAGGTAGCTTAATGCAGATTAACATGGTGTTTGGAAGCGTGTGGGTGCTTTTTGGGATCAATTTTCAAGAAAAAATGTTCATGTTTCCATGACTCGTTTTTCACAAAAAAAACGCTTATGCCATGTAGGCAGTGAGCAACACTATACTGTTTGGTAAGGTGATTTTCATCACCATTTTTCTTGTATGTGCTGACAGGTAAACACCACATAGGATACACATCAATCAACCGTTGGGGGAAACGGTTCACAAACGCTTATGTGAATCCAACATAACATCGTTTTTTTTTTTTTTTAAACAACCACAGTTCCAAACATCCCTTAAAGAACAGAATAATTTTGAAAGTTAAAGACCACAAGAGGTTCCAATATGTGTAGTTACACCAAAAGAAAGTCCATCACTCCATCCATCAATTTTTGAACGTCCACACATTGACTGGAAGAAATCAGTGCTTTGAGACCTGCAATCCACACCTCAGCCTCAACTTTGTCCTTGCAAATCTGAAAACCAACAATATATTAGATCCTTGATTTATGACAATTAGTTTAAGAAATCTCAAGAGCCTCAGCTTTGTCCTTGGAAAGTCGCATGGTGCTCCAGCAAGAATATTCACCAAAAGCCACCATTGGAATCCATCTCTTGATCGTGTTCTTAATCTTCCAAAAAATAATGCCTGATTTTGACAGATGGAAGCTGCTAATCACACAAAAAATAATGCCTGATTTTCACTCCAATGAGCTTGTTTTACTATACCTGGTTTCTCTAGAACCATTTAATCATAACTTTTATTTTTATTTAATTTCTCAAACCTTGCCGTTGCAGCTGCATCATCTCTTCTCTGGTGAAGGAGCCATTGGTTCTTTAGTCACATCTAAGGTATCATTTTTTTTTTTTATCTTTTCTATTTTTGAATAAGTTGCAAATAATTCACTTGTATATTTACCTCAAGGTTGTTGTTATTCTAACGTTCTTGATGACTCTGTTTTGTCTTTTATTACAATGGAAAAGTTCCTTACCTTCTTCCTGAACGTTCATGGAAGGGTTTATTTTGTTTGTGCAATTAAAATTGCGTGATTCAACCTTCCTAGTTACAAATTAAGAGCTGCTTTTAAAAATTCAATAGCTTTGTTGTAGTTGCAATGGACTCGCATCCTTTGGTTTGCCCCGGTCACTACTAAGGAAAGTCATCAATGGGGAAATATTACTACTAGCATAAAATTTAGTCAGAAGATTCTTCACATAAATGGAGCTTATGGTTTGACATTTCCTCTCTTATTGAATGGTGATGGAACCAAGTTCTAGAAGCCTTGAATTTTAGAATTATATTTGTTCCAAGTTTACCATCTCTTGGTTTGATTTACCTATTCAATCCCAGCTTCTATTTTAATTTATTTGCTTGCCTTAATCTCATGCTAGCTATTCAATCTATTTTTTTTTTTATTTTTTTATTTTGCTTTTCAGGTTGAATGCATTTGTAAGGAGTTACAACATACATGGATGAAGGGATTTGAGATCAATAATTTTCATTTTTATTGTGGTTTATTATATATAGCAAAGTGTCACTTGTGATACACTTTTACATGTTGAAGTGTGGATATTATATTTTCATGTATTTTTAGTTTTCATTTAATATATTAAATTTTTGTGAAAATTTATTTGTAAATTTGCTGCCATGTGAAAATGAATAAAACATATGATTTCTCATATAAATATGCCACAGGTTAGAGAAGTTAAAAGCTTGTAGTGGTATAAAAGTTGTCATTATAGATAACCAAAACCCAATTTAGTAACAAACAAAACCATCTAGAGATTCAAAACTTAATATAGTGACAGACAAAATTGTTACTATAGAGATACAAAGTCCAATATAGTGACAGATAAAATTATCATTATAGAGTTTCAAAACCTAATATAGTGACTGATAAAAGCGTCACTATAAATGCTTTAAATCTAATATAGTGACAGGTAAAATTGTCACTATAAATGCTTAAAATTGAATATAGTGACAAATAAAATGGTTAGTATAGATATTCACAATCTAATACAGTGACGGAGAGAACAGTCACTATAAATATCTATAATGATGGTCATATATTATCTGTCACTATAGGAATACTCCACAGTGACAAATACAACTGTCACTATAAGCATTAAATTAGTGACGAATTTTAAAATCCATCACTATAGGTAAATATCTATTGTGACGGTCATAGGATGTTTGTTACTATAGAAAAACTTTATAATATCTGCCACTATAGGCCAAACATTAGTGATGGATTTTGAAATCTGTCACTATAAGCTATAGTGATGGATGAAATTTCGTCATTTGTTCGTCCTATAGATCCTATAGTGACGGATTTGGTCTGTAACTATACACCTTTTTTCTTGTAGTGGCATGGAGGGTTCTGTACTCCAGTTGAAGCTGATTAGCAAATCCTTGAGCTAGGGTGATGGGCCTAACCCAATGTCAAAATACATGCTAGCAAAGCAAAGCCCAGTCCAAGTTAAACGCAATACAACTCAGGCCGCGTTGATTGGGTTTCTCTCTCTCTCTCTCGTGCACTTTTTTCCTTAGGGGTACAAATTAGAAGTGGAAGGATCAACAGGGTCGAATCAAATTGGATATGTCGGGCTTGCATTAGGTTGATCCTCCGGCTAATTGTGTGTGGCATCATCCTGAGTTATGGTCTGACCCAAACTTTTGGACTAGGCCCACTATAGATACAAAATCTAAACCCAAATATCCAACCATGCAGAAAGTTTTGAATCGGTCAAGTTGGACCAGCCCAAGTTGCTACCCTACGCTCTTACAAATGCTGCTTTACAGTTCTGATGGATTAAGCGGTAACCAACCCACATTTAAGTGGGGCAAGGTTCCACATTTCAAATAAAATATGAAAGCAAAAAAGGTGAACTAAAAATCCATTCCATCAGAATCTTGAACAGACTATTGTGTAAGAAATGTCAGAGGAGAAGATGATTTTGAAACCATAAGTTTAGAATCAAGTTTGTCATATATTTTCATTAGACTTCTAATTCTCACTTCTTGAACAGGTCTTCGGGTCTATTTTTAGTTTAATGTGAAAACCTGAAAATGTGAAAGTTTAACAAAATTTAATCAGATAATTGGCTCCATTGCATGTACGAAGGCTCGACTGATCATCATAGGCGTAGCTGTACGCGCTAGGGCAAGCAGCCTTGAACACTCGCGAGTAATTCGTTGGTTTGCACTTATCCGGACTGCTATAATCCCCAGTGCAACAATACTCCGGGCGGTTGAACGCCATGCACGCGCTCTCGCATGCTACCACCCGCTTCTTCCTCTTAACTTGCAGGTTCGTAGGGCAGATCTGGTTCAAATCTGACACACATCTTGCCGGCTTGCACTCGCCGGAGCCACCCGATGGTGTAATAGAGACGGCCATGTTGTAGCCATCAACGAGGCTAATATCGTAGTAGTCGTCCGGGCTGTTGAGGGTGAACTCGGCCAGCGTCACTGGTGGTGCACCGCCCATCCCTGAGCATGCTAACAAGCCCCCACAATCGCCTGTGATGCAGCTACCTTTGCCGGAAGGATCGAAGGAGCAACTGCGTCGACCCCAGAAACGGCCTGACCACGCAGCCGGTGCCGAGATGCTTACTGTTTCTCCTGGTTTTAGCGGGAACCCACCAGCTTCTAAGTCTGGTTTGCCGGCACTTGGTTGGATACCAGGCCATATCGTTTTCCGGCAGTTGTTATTCAGTGTAAACACAGTCGCCTTTGCACCTGCGAAATTAATGCTTACTTACAAGTTAGAACACTGTCAAAACAAATGTTACGGAGATCCGTTCTAATTTGGAAATGTTAAGGTCATTACTTCTAGTTCTAATTACCTGAAACAGAAAGAAGAAAGAACAGTTGAAGATACCAGAAGGCCATCGGTAGGTGATGCCTGATGCAGGTTAGAAAGAGTGTTGGTGTCTGTTAACAAGGAAGAAATAGACGTCCTTTTGGCGTGAAAGGACGGAGAAAGTAAAGAAAATAATAAGTAAACACAGTGCCGATTGTGTTGCTCTACTTTGCAAACTGTTCGGGTTTTTTCTGATAACAGAACTAACAGAAAATGATAAAATCGTAACCCGGACCCATTTTGCACTAAAATTTGATGTAATCAGGTTGATAAAAATATGTATGTTTATAAGTATGCTTTTATGTATCAATATACATGTATGTATATAGTAGGGCCGAATGGCCGATCTTAGGCAGGGTTCGAGCTAACTAAGGGATAAGTCTAGGTCCATCTCTAAAAAATAATAAAAAAAAGCATGAGCTTTCAATCCCAGGCCCAAATAGAGGAACAAAAATCCAAGCCCAGCTGTAAAATTACGGGCTGGGGCAGTTGGGCCTTCCAAGTTGTACCATTATTGGATTGGCCCAACCAGTGCCTGGACCGACCAAACCTGCATTTTTTGTATGGGCTGAACTTGGACCCAAAACCCCAAGCTTTACCCATGTTTTATTATTTGTTTTTTTCTGGTGCTGGAACTGAGCCTGACCTAACCCGAGCATAACTATGTGCATACATTCACATATACACACATGTTTGTATGTAAAATATGCAAGTATTTTATTTTAAAGTTTAAATTAGTAATACTAAATAGCTACATAAAAATTTTTGAGGAGATGTTTGATTCAGTCAGAATTGAATCGGAATGGTCTATTTCTATAATCTGTTTGGTCCAGACAGGAATGAAAATGGGAATGAGAATTGGAATCAGAAAGAATGAGATTTTATTTTCAAGGGAGGGGCAGGGAATGACCATTCCCTCAAATGGGGGAATGTCATTTCAGCAGAAATGAGAATGGGGTTCAGATTCCACTCAACCAAACAGTTGAAATTAAAATAACCCATTCCGATTCCAATTCCAGACCCCTATTCCCACGAACCAAACGGGGCCTAAGTTCTTTATACTAACAGTACCGTTTGAACCCATCTGACCAACATGAGTACGTCTATTGTCAAATTTCAATGTGTTCCTGGGGTTGACCTTTCCTAGCCCACCCGTCTTCCATCCCTAAATAAAGACAGGCTAAACAGCTTTCTTCATCACACTAATATTTGATTAGCAGCAGATGTAGTATGTTTTTGGTATTAGGGGTGTCCACGGTTCGGTTAACCAAACTATGGCACTTTTTTGTAAACTGAACCTGTGGTATCGGTTTTTCCAATTCTTCAAACCGAAATCGAACCAGTACCACCGGTTAACCGGTCCGTCAATTTCGGTTTTTGACCGTTTTGATTCTTCAGTTTTTTGGTATTTTATATTTATAATATATATTATACAAATATATGTATAATATTATATTATAAATAATAAATGATATATAATATATTATAAATATTTGAAAATTATTTAATATATAATATATTTATAAATAGATCAATATAAATATAATATAAGTATATATTTTTATATATAATAAATATATATTTATATATAATACATAGAAAATATGTTACATATATTAAAAATATATATAAAATATACATAAAAATATATATACTGGTCGGTTCGGTTAACCGTTGGTTTTTTGTAAGTTAACCGAAAATTGAACCGGTCCTTCGATTTTTCAAAAATCCCGAACCGATTGATTCGGTTAACTACATTATGCGGTTCGGTTTTTTGGTTTTTCATGGACACCCCTATTTGGTATAGCTTCAGTTTATTAAATAAAAGTTTGTACTTGATTTGTCTTCAAAACCGAAAAAAGTATTTGATAAACCATTAAACTAAAGCGCCATTGAGAGCCACATCAACAATTGAGTGAATAAACGCTCAACTGTTGAAGGAGGCATTAAAATGAAGCTTCCCCCACGGTTGGTGCACACATAAATCAAAACCCACTTTTATGAATATCAATACGTACAAACGAACATAATGAAAAAAATGATAATTTAAAAATAACATGATGATATTTTAATAAACAGTTATTACGAAACATCCACAAAACAAAACAAATGCTTAAATCAACATTGATTAATTTCCCTTTGGCATTTCAAAACCAAAACTGTGGCTCAGTTCAATGATCTTACTGTGATATTGTGTTGTTATTATGTTTTAGGTTGATCAATATAAATTTATATGAAAGAGATTTTTCTACTTGAAATGCCTTCAAAACATTTTGAAGTAATCAATATAAACTACTATTTCTACCTGAAAGTCAAATTTGATATTTTTCATATATTTCTACCACCCCCTTAATCAATTGCTAGAGAGAGATGTTAGTTGATAATACAGTCATTAGGAGAAATGTGTTTTTCTGGTTGTTGCCTAAGTGATCATGGCTTAGTTGTCCTTGGTTCCTTGTCCAGGATTATAATATATTATTTAATTTAGTTATGAACAATAAACACATTGAGCTGTTCAATTATGATGTACATAAAGGTACGAACTTTCATTAAAGTTCTTCTGGTCTTAGAAAAGTAATTAACATATTATTTTTGTGCTCATGTCTCTATTTCTTAAACTATATTATAATAAAGGCATAAGTACAAAAGTGTTTTGCCCTGCCAAGGTGAGTTGTTGCCTAGCTAATTACCTAGTTGACCTTGACCGGGATTAATATGTACTTATCAACTTTTAACACAAAAAATACATTAGCTATTAAATAATTGTATAGACCTTCTGGCCTTCTTGCTCCACTGTTGTTTAAGAGTCTTACTAAAAGCTTATTGGTTTGGTTGGGCTGGCTTTCAATGAATTCATTAATTTTGTGATTTTAGGAATCATTTTTAAGTTTAAATGTATGAAAATGATTCTAACTAATTTTCTTTTTGGGCTTAAAACCCACTATAAAAATTGATTGTTTGGAGTAAAAAAAAATATCCAACTTGAAGGAAAGAAATATTTTTGGTCTGAAAAAGGCATTTTTCAACCAGTGATTCTTTGAAGCAAAATTTAAATAAAAATTACTTTAATAGGTTTAAACCATAAGTCATTATTCATGGGGTGGTTTTGATTGGTGAAACTCTAAAATGCAAGATCTTCCCATATCATACCCACCCTCTCCCACATAATCACAATTGAGATTTTTTTTGATGAATTCTCATTGGTTAGTGTACAACTTAGCATAAATCATTTTAGTTTCAAGTATAAGAGATCTTGAGTCATTAGGATGTACATATACCTACCTACAAAGTTGGCCTTATTTTTTTGATCTTATATTAGTATATTTAAAAATGAGCCCACATCTCCTCAAAGCAAAATCTTTGGACACAGCATTGAGTGGTACATAAAGATATTCTCAATGTGTGACTAAATTCTCATGATTTCAGAGTGTATATAGAGTTTTTGCTTGCAGGGAATCCGGAATAAGTGCGGGCCTCATCTTTAATGATGGTAATATTGGATAAGTGCGAAGCTGACTTCATAAAACACCTTCTCTTTTCCAAATTTTTAATGGTGTCTACACCAGATTTTTCCATCAAAAGGTTGAAATTTGTTAACATCATCTACCAATCAAGCTAAGCTATTGGTTCAATCCAACTCAAAATCTTCCAAAGAACTGATCCATTGATATCCATCTGACAAAATAATAAACAAGGAGAATTGAGTCATTAAAATTTAAAATGAATCTAATTAATTAAAGGAACTAAGGGACCTAGGTGGGCTCCTTTGCTAATTTAATTAGTAATTAGGTCACTATACCAACATGATAAAAAGGGTTTAAAGGAATACCTTTTTGAGATTGTGAGTGAATACCTTTTTAGACTAGTGAAAAGTGTGAAATCAGATGACAATCTTTTCTTGCTTTTTATTATTATTATTTTTTGCTTCATGACTTATTATTTTATTCTTATTCGATGCTCATGATCTGGAATCCTGGATTATCTTTTCCTAGGTCTGAAAGTGACAAGGATAAATTAGTAACATTGTTGAAAAGCTTGGACTAGTGACAGAGAGCTACTAAATCACTTTTGGGTAGCACGTCCCCAAAAGTCTCCCTTACAAATAGCTACTAAATCACTCAGAAGATTACAAAGATCAGGATGCAAGCAACCAAACCTAGACTGAGCTTCATTAGCAATCCAATCAGCTGTTTCACTCGCCTCTCTGAACACGTGTCTGTAGCTTATTCGACCCTCCAACTGATCCTTCAACTTTAAGCAATCTTGGATGATATTCCTTAGGTATCAAGGAGGATGGGTCTGATTCTTGAGACAAGAGATAATCAGTTTTCAGTCCCCTTCAATAATCACCACCACCACCTCTCTAAAGTTTGTCGCTATATTATGAGCCTCCCACTCAGACCAAGCTTTAGAATTGTTGATTGTAGAAATACCAAGAGAGTAGCCTTTGAAATCCAGAATCTCATCCCTATGGTCCTTAGCCATCGCACTAATAGTACATACACCATTGGTATAGCGGGAAGCATCAAAGTTGATTTTAATCGGCCCAACTTCAGGAGGGGTCCACTTAATGTTCTTCCAATTTTTTTTTTCAATTATTGAAATTTGGTCATTTCTCAACTCTCTAAATTCTTTGAAAGTCAAAATCACTCTATCAATAATTGATGCTGCACGATCTGGGCACTCCTAACTGGTTGTGACCTAGTTTCTGACTAGAACGAACGGCACCTGAGAGGAAGGAGAAGGTGAAGGGTTCTCGGGGAGTTATCTCGGTGGGAACACTCCCGATGGCTAAGTTAGAACTGGAGAAAATCTCAAAGAGAGAGTAGAGAGTAAGAGTGTTGAAAGTGCTTAAGCTTCAAATCATTTTCCTTGTGAGAGTTAGAGCTCTTTTATGTTGGAGCCCGGTCATACCTGGCATAACCGCCACAACCCTAGCCGTTACTACCAGGGCAGGTGTGGCAGGCGCTGGTTGCTGCTACAGACTGCCATCGCCAGATACGGGCTCGACAAACGTGTCATGCTTTCCAGAGACGACAAACAAAACGCCACCTGGCAAGGGATCAGAGCCCTGCCACCGGGTCTAGCAGGTACGGATGTCAGACAGGCCTCCTTACAGCCTACCGAGCTACCGTGCGCCGGACTGCCTGGGGTAGGTTTGTCCCGGTACCGAGGTGCCGAAGTGCTTGCGCTGGGGGCGGTGCTGCCCCGAGGTGCTCCTCCCTCGGGACACTTAGCCAAAAATTGGGGTGCTCCCTCCTTGGGAAGGGAGAGCTCGGGACCTTCCACACTTGGTGGGAGTCAAAATTGGCCAGGTGTCAGTCCCCGGCGAGTTGCTTAACTCGCCGAGTGGCCAGCGTTGGACTCGACATGTCTCTCCCGTCGAGTCGCGGTCGTGCTGTCTGGCTGAGCTGTTCATTGGGCCAAGTCACACACACGTGTCCCCGGACTACGAGGTCGGGCTAAATCACCCTTCATCAATAATCATTTGGGGGGCGCCAAAGTACCAGCAAAGATTTTATTATTTTTATTCTTCCAAATCTGCCATAAAATAAGAGCACATCTCTCTTTCATATTTGTATTGTTTTTAATGTCCTATATACTTTTAGATTCTTATAATGTTCCATCAGTTTTGAATTTTTATGAGACTGTATTTCCCTCTCCTCTACTATATAGGTATATATGTATATATTGGTTTGAAAGTTAAAACTAACACTGTGAAAGTTTTCATTTCTTGGCAAACTTCAAAGCAAAACCCAATTTGCAATTCAAAGATGTAAATATGTCCTTTTCCTCCCTTTCATACAGTTTGGCCAGTACTCATTCACCATCTTCTCCATCAAAGGTTGAATGAACTCCTTTTATTTACACTTATGATCAAAGATTGTTGGTTAAGCTCCAGCCGTTTGCAATGCAAATGAAATTTACACTGGTATATGAATGCATGAGGACACAAATGGGTTACATGTAAACATTGGTTTAGTTTTGATTTTATTTTGTTTAGGCTTAGTTTGGTAAGAGCACAAATACAAATATGTACAGAGAAAATACATTCAAAATATAAGGTTTTGCACTCTATACATTTGTGTTTGTACTCCTACCAAAATGAGTCTTAAAAGCTGTGTTTGGTTGCAATGCAAATAAATTTGCACTGATGCGAAACTGTGGCAGTGCAAATGATTTCAGTGTAAATTCTGACATATTCTTGTTTCAAATTTTAGCTTATTTTGTCTGCTTGCACTACAAGTGGAGTAAACTAGGACATGAAGCAAAATAAAGTAAAACCCAAAACAAAATTAAACAAGAATTTAAGTTTTTTTTTTTCATTTGCACTCCTTCGCATTTGTATTAGTACAAATAAAATTGCACTGCAACCAAATACAGCCTTATTTGCAAGAAGTAAAAATGGAAGGTAAAATGATCAAATAAAAGAAAAACAGAGGAAGTTTATTTGGTTGGAGGAGTAAAATATAATAAGTAAAATGGTGTTATCTCTAGGGGTGAAACTTGTGTTGGCCCGAGTTAGCATTTTACACTTCAAATTTTTGACAAAAACCCAAACTGAGACTGCCAAATTGCATCCCTAGTTATCCCCACCTTGTATGACAGTAAATTAAGATAATCAGAATGTGGTGCAAATTTTACATTAGACTTAGTTAGGAAAGAGTACAAATACAAATTTGTAGAGTACAAAACCTTGTATTTTGTATGTATTTGCAGTGTACATATTTATATTTATATTCCTTTCAAATTGAACATTAATTTTTTGGGGAGCACAATTTGCATTGCCTGCAAATAAGATAAAGAAAATGTAAAACCTGCACCAAGTGAAAATGCATATAATAGGTAAAAACAAAGTTGATCAAACATGAACCAAGTGCAGAAGTTGCATTCAGTTCAGATTTGCAATTAACAACACAAAAGAATGTGTAAATTGCGAATTTGTATCATTCGGTAAAGTACTTGATAGTTTGATAGCCACTGAGTAAATAAGATTTTGGTTTGAGAGACTAATTAAGGAGCTGTTTGTCATCGATGCCGTTGACCCAGAAAATGGCACCACATCAGAAAAAATGTTGCCACAGAAAACAACGAGATGTTTGGTTCTGTTTTTCAGAAAAAAATGTTGTCTCAGACCATACCTTAGAAATGGGGAAGGCATTATCTGAGCATGCATTGGATAATGTAGACCAATGCCGAAAACGATTATACAACATCAATATCAAACAAAGCAAGTGTCATTTCCTCAGAAAACATCCTATGTGACAGTATTGATGCCAAACAAAAAAGGATTTATTTTGTCAAAAAATGGTACAACAGATCCTCATCCATACATCACCGTTTTCTCAAAAGACGGCTCTGAAACAATGGCATCGATGCCAAACACCAGCTAAGAAAGGTAGGGGTGTCAATGGACCGAATATTGGTTCAAATGTTCAACCCTATCATATCTATGTGAACTGTGAAGCGTGAACTGCTCAAACTCTTTCCTATTTGAGTCTTTGAGTTGAAAATTCTCCTATAAAAACTATATGAACTGTGAAGCGTGAACTGCTCAAACTCTTTCCTGTTTGAATCTTTGAGTTGAAAATTCTCCTATAAAAACTATATGAACTGTGAAGCGTGAACTGCTCAAACTCTTTCCTGTTTGAATCTTTGAGTTGAAAATTCTCCTATAAAAACTATATGAACTGTGAAGCGTGAACTGCTCAAACTCTTTCCTGTTTGAGTCTTTGAGTTGAAAATTCTTCTCTAAAAACTATATTGAGGCTTCTGGGCCCCCAATATTGGATATTTGAGCATGTTTGGAGCTCTCTAAATGGCTCCATTAGAACCCTAACCAAGTAACCATGCCTTCATTTTTTATCTAAGATACCTAAATAGTCGCCATCCAACTGGAATTTGGTGAATACATTTGATATTGATTTTTTTTTCCTGTTGTTTTTTGGGTTCGAAATAGTGAGGTTGATACATATTCCATTAGTGGCTGAAATCATTCACTCGTGATTCTCTTTTATTTTCCCACGTCATGGTCTTTGCCTTTTTCTATTTTTATCTAAGGGACTATTTGGGTTCGAATGGTTGTTACTTTATCTTTTAATGTATAAAATAATTAAATAATAAAATAATCAGGGATATGGAACTTCAACTTCAGCATTTGAATCCACAACCTATTTAAAACCTTATTCACTGAAATATAAAACAATAAGCTTTTCAGTTCAGCTTCTTCAGTTATTATCCAATGGATCCTATCAGAGTAGGAATTGTCATTAATACACCCCCCAAAAGGGGCGTATCAGTACTTTGCATCTAATACATCATATTTTTATTTATTTATTTTTTTAAATTCAGAATAGATCTTTTCAATATTATTTAACCATTAAAAAATATTTTCTTAAAAACTATTTTGAGAGGTCACTGATACAATACGACACGATACACCTGGTCTGCATGTCCACCTTATTATGATGATGTTTAGTGTTGTATTTGGGACTGTTAATGTACTCCAAAATCCCAAACCTGATATTTGGATCTTAAAATCTGCATCCATTTAATCAGATAGCTTGGCGAAGTTAAGAATCAAGTCTGATTAAAATTTATATTATAAATATATAACATAATTTTGTATATGTATGGATATTATATAATTATTAAATTTAAATTTATAAGTTAACTTTTAAATTTTTTATTTTGAAAATAACAAAAATGAATTTAAATTAAATCTGACTTCAATCCAATCCAATAAGTTTTAGATTTAAAGTTTCAATAATATTTTGATCCAAATTCGACTCAATTACAGCCATACTTATACTTTTGTAGGGAACCGGGCGAACCGGCAGAAAACCATCCATGATTGAAGTACAAGTTGAGATATATGCAAGAAACTACAGGCCCACAGACACGAGAACGAGGGTGGTAGGATTTGTTGAATTCCAAGACTGTACATCAAAAGAAGGAAATAAATAAATAATACGACCATAAAAAAATTTAAAGTACATATGTGCATATGTTTATAGAATCGAGGTTAATCAAAGTGAATAAAACTAATCACAACCCTATTATAATCAGGACTCAAAATAGAAACCCAGAACCTATATGTAATAAGTAATGTTGGGTCTGTCGGGTTGACCCGAACCACTAGTATTTATCCGACAGACATGTTATGTGCCCCACTTTTAAGTTATATAGTGGGCCTACATTATTTTTTTTTTAATCAAAGGTCCATCGAGATCAAGATATTCGTTTTTCCAAGAAAAAAATCATTAAAAAAAAAGATTAAGATTATGATACTCCAAAGACATGATACCTGAGAAAAGTTTATAATCAATCAACAATCCGGTGGTATTAATTAAAATTTAAGGGGGTTTTGATTGGTTAAAGTTTTTCAGTATCATGTAGTATAAATTTTACTTGTGGCTTCAATATCTATAAACAACCATTTATTTATAAAAGGCTGAAACCATATGTATAATTTATAAATTTTAATCGAATCAAGTAGAAAGTTTTAGTTAGGGTTACAATTTCATCGGACTCCGATTAAGGTTTGTATCCTTGAAAATTTAACAAACTCTCAGTTCAATCATAGCCTTAGATTTCATATGTGATTTACTTCTCGTGGGTTCGATTGGTTTCAATTTACAATTGATTCCGTAGAAGCTGGTCGGGTTCAACTAAGGTTGGGTTAGGGTTGAATAGAAGCTGCTAGGAAAGCTACACTAATCGTATCTATTATTTTAATTAATTGCGCTTAGTGTCGTTTACTTATAATTTAATATAGAAAATTTGATAAATTTACACCCTGCTTAGATAAAAAAAAAAAACTTCAAGATTTCTGTCTTTATAAAGCCCAAAAGAACAAAGACCCCCAATTTTAAGCATTGTACATTGAGCCTTAATAGTGTTAACACTCTTTAGACTTTTTTTACTCATTTTCCTCACAGCCCAAAGCTAAAAAGTAAAAGTTTATTCAAACGGAGCCTAAAGAGTTGAATTGAATGTGTTAAGATGTGGTTTTTTCTTCCTAGGTTAGTCTAAGTCGTAAATTATTATTGTTCCAGTTAGAGTTTTCTGGATATAGATTTGACTTTTTGAAACATCCCAAAGACAGCCTGAGGAGAAGAGTCATCTGATTAATTGAGTAAACATAACAATCCATCGGTACATAATACAATCTCTTGTTTATTAAATTAATAAAAAAAAGTCTATACATCCACCTAGAGTGAAGTATACGTAACTTTTTGTTTTATTATTTATGTAGACACATAATTGGTCCAATATATTTACCAACTCCCAATAAAACCCTACTTTCCTTCTTTAAAATTTATGATTTATGGGGGGACTCAGACCTTGTTTTGTACTAAAAGTGCCTCCTTACATTTATTTGCAGTGTAATTTCATCTTTACCGGTACAAATCTATATAAAAGTGCAAATTCTAATTTAATTTGCTTCAGATTTCACCTGTTTTATTTTATCTCATCTGCACTGAAAATAACATAAAGTCTCGTACAAAAACAAACTTGAATTCACTCTCAATTCATTTATACTCCCATTAATTTTGCACTAGTGCAGCTGAAAATGTATATTATATTGCAAACAAATGAAACTTTTAGGCTCAGTTTGGAATTGTGTACAATACAAATACATACAAAATGTAAAGTTTTGCATTTTATATATTTGTATTTGTATTCCTTCTAAACTGAGTCTTAGACTGTGTTTGATTGCAATACGAGTTTATTTGCATTGATGCAAAGTCATGGTAGTGTAAATTATGATTTATTTTTTTATTTTAAAATTTACCTTTTTTTGTTTGATTGCAGTAAAAATGAAGTAAAATAATACCTAAGACAGAATAAAATAAAACCAAAAATAAAATTAAGCCAAATTTTGTATTTTTTTTCATTTGCACTCTCATGTATTTATACTAGTGCAAATAAAATTGCACTGCAACCAAATACAGTCTTAGGTTCTGTTTGCGGTGGAAATTTGAATTGAATACAAATTCCACTTCTGCTTAAATTTTGCATCCATTTATTTATAAATTATAATTATGATTTTCACTTTTATCCAAGGATGAAAATATCGATACACACGTATTGATATGGTCGATACTTTTATGTTTATTTTTTATTTTATAATAATGAGAGGGTCTCAAAAGAGGTTTGAAACCTTTCAAATTTTTTAAAATATTTGTATATTGGTAAATAAAAATATATCCAGATACATTGATACCGATACAGGATGTATGATATCAATATTTTAATCCTTACTCCTATATAATACAAAAATTATACTTTTTATGTCATTTGCACAGTTGCATTCATTAGTAGAACAAAATTTGCATCTCAATGATTGATGCAAAATTACATGCAACACCAGATAAAGTGGGAGATCACATCATCTTAAGCAAATAATACATTATTTTACTCCTTACAAACAATAAGACAAAGTACCAATTAATGGTAACTCTGGTTGTGGATATCGCTAGTTGTAATGGGAATTCACATCGGTAGTTGTAAAGGGGCATCAATCTTTGTAATGGAGACTTGGGATCAAATCTGAATATTATCAGGGTGGTCGGGGGTTATAGGTATGAGGACACCAATGCATTTACTCCCATTCATTTACACCAATGCAAATAAAATTTGCACCGCAAACAAAGTGAACCCTAACAAATTTTATCTGTGCGGAAATTTGCCGTACAATGATTCGTTAACTGTGATTTCTCTTTACCAACCGACATCAGAAACCAGGAAGCAATCGGAGCAACTGCCATTAAATAAATCCAGCCAGGGAGCAATCGGAATAAACCCTAAACAGTACCGATCTAAGCATAGTATTATCTTAATCAGCCCGTCAAATGTCAAACACTTGGAGGGCTAATTAACGACTGATCCAAGGAAAACAACCTGCCAATAAGAGCAACTTAACGTGGAGACACCTAATCAGAGACTGGATTATCGACCCGGATGACTTCATTAATCCCCATCGGACGGTGTCAAAGCCGCTACGATACTAAATCAAGACTCATGATCCAATGCGTTGCAATATAAAATTGCAGCTTGAGAAACAGAGATGATGGTTTATTAATAAATCCGATGGCTGTCAGATGACTCAGGTGTTGAGATACTCACCTCACGTTGATTGGTGCGTATGTCCACTCCCCTAAAGTCTTACTTCTCTTAATTAATTCACCAATAATGGTATCCCCCCAAGGCCCCCCAGCTTGCTTAGCCTTGAATCGCGATTCCACGCGACCTGACTCGGTTGGTTGGAGACCTGGATTTTAGTGGTGGGCGTCGTCCACTTATTCCAATCCGGCGGTCTGACGTCAATGAGTGTAAACTGTAAAGGACCCTCCCTTCGTTTGAACGCTTTCCCGTTTTTTTTTGTCCGAGCGAAGCTTCTTGTAATCCGCGTACACTAATGGATTTCTATTCCTCGTTGATATTTTAATATTTGTTCTAATTCTTGACGATGGAGATCGTTACTTGTGTCAATAAATTTGGGATTCTTGGCGAAATCAGAATCTAATGAACTTTATTTTTTTTCAGAATCTTAAAATCCAGAGGAGGAGAGGATTCTGTTTTCTCGTTTTTGATTGGTGAGAGGGGGAGAATTCTTGTTCACTGTAGTCTAAATTCGTGAGAATCTGGTTTTTGTCTTCGGGGAAACTATAAATCTCAGGGTGGTTTAATACTTTGATATTTCCTCGAATGAGAAGAGTTCAGCTTCGTTCTTTGCATCTCTGTCTGAAAACTGAGCTTCGTGTGTGTTTGTTTAGTCGAAGGGAGTGAGGACTGGAGGAGATTGAAGTTTATTGCTTCAAGTTCCCGTAAATTGATTCAAGGAGCAGCAAAACAAGATGACCATGGATCGAAACCAGGGATCGGAGAACTCGGAAGCAGCAGCTAAAGGAGTAGCGGTGGTGGCGATTGACTGCTTGAAAGGGAGCTCGAAAGCCGACGAATGGAACGGGGACATGCTTCAGACCGGGGACATCGTAGAGGAGCTCAAGATCGGGAGCTTGATGTGGGTCAGATCTCCATTCAAGAACGGCAAGCAGGGCGTGCAGAAGCTCTTGCACGACTCGTTTAAGAAGAAGGAGACTTCGATTCATGTCAGAATCCGACGAGGCCGAGACGAGTTTGTTGAGTTGCAGGCTTGCATCGTTCCCAATGAGTTCGCCGGGAAGAAGCAGTACATGCTCCGGTCGATCGAGGATCCTAACTATGCCGTCGGGTTCGTCGACCGGACGGAAAGCGAGTGCTTCGAGCTGCAAGGTAAGACCTTTGACTTTCGAGCCATGAGATTACAGTGCCACACTCCCTCCATGTTACACGTGTGGAAATGTAAAATCACACAAATAGCCCTAAAATTTGCGTTGTTCAAGTTCAGCCACACAGAATGGACAATCCCATTGCAGTCGAAATGGATTAATGCCAAAGAAATTATCAGACACTTGGGCCCGTCTCGTATTTGTAGAATTGTTCAAATTTTCAAATAGAAAGTATACGACAGAACAGACTGGTAATTCCAGAAGGGATGGAAGTGTTTCAAACTTTCCCTTGCGTGATATACATAATTCCTTTTGTGCATCTGTAACCAACTTTCTTTTCTTGCCTTTGTGTTGGTCATCAGCGTCAAGCTTGAGGCTTTATCTGATGTCAAATTCTTCTTCTTTATTGGTCGAAGATATTTGCTTTAGATACTTTATGGTGCCATGAAAAAAGGGTTCTTTGCCTTTGCATAATCTGGTTGGATTGGCTTGAATCTGTAGAAGTCATGGCCTCATGGGTGATCTTGATGGCAACCCTTGGCTACTCTTGTGTGCCTGTTGGGGAGGGAGGTGTTGGTTTGTTAGTCATTGGGTGAAAGCTTGAAGCATCTTTAGAACGTAAAGAGCCGTAAGGAAAATGCCCCCAAAAGAGAATTTAATGATTATATATAGTTATCAATGCAATCCTCCTGCTATTGATTCGGCAATTAAACTGAAAAATTGTGGGTCTGCAGGTTCAAGAAGTACCCGGGTGGTCTCTGCCTTGAGCAGGGCTCAGCTTCAAGATGGATACGTATCATATCCATGGGAGAGGAGGATCCAGGAGTTACTCCCTGTTCCTAATTCAAGCTGCTTTCTGTCTATGCTACTTCTCCCTAAGGCCTCTGACAGGGTTGCTTCTCGGTACAATGACCTGGAGGACACACTCTCCAGGGCAAACTCCTGGCTTAATGCCTCTCAGGCTTCTGGAGTACCTATTGTGTTCATGAACATCCAGACAGAGTCTCTTCTTACCAAGGTATATAAATTCCTCATTCATGAAAAACAAGTGCAAGAAAATTGTTTTTGGGGACCAAGGATTTAATTTAACATCATGGAGCAGATTTCTGGAGAGACGGCTTCATCCACTGTCAATGCTGGTTCCTTGTCTGACCTATCAAACCTTGCCAATGTCAGTCTCTATGGTTTTGAGGATTACCATGGGGTTGACATTGGCGTAGTGAGAGCAGTCCGTCTCTGGTATGCTCCGATTGGTGGCGAGTTTGCATTAGAGATCAAATTAAAGGAAGGAGACACAAAGCTTGGATTTGCCATTAGCCGCACAGAAGAGGTTGCCTCAATAGCCCTCTCCACCAGTTTGTTCTGTATTAGACATTTCTCTACTTTTATTGATAGAAGCATTTACTGCAAAAGGGAATTTGTTTTTATCAAATTTCCGGTGGATTTGCTTATTTTTCTTTCTTGTGTGATTTGATGGACAGGGCTTCATTTACATTTCCTCTGTGATGGATGCCGGAGAAGACGTGGCTTCCACTCGATCAGGACTTAGAGATCTGTACAAAGAGGCGATGAGAGCTTCTAAACTCCTGGTGCTTTCAAGAGTTTCCAACCAGAAAGTGCTCCCCTGGATGGTGTCTTCGACGGGAGCCATCCGGTGCTATGACACCATCTCGCTCAGCCAGAAGCTGTCATTGCACCGTCACGCTCTGAAGCCGATTCTCATTCATGTTTTCATGTGGGACCGAGCATTGGCTTGCCAGAGTGGAGGCATTGGCAGGTTCAGGGCCAATCCAACGCCTGTGATGCCGGTGCCATATGAAATGGAGTTACCACGTCCGACCAACGAGAGCCAAATACTGCCTCTACCACCTGATGTCGAGCTCCCTGAAGGCCCAGAACTGAGGATTGAGAGAGACACGGCTGGGGAGTTATCCTTTAGGTTCCATGACTTCTCACTTTCGAGCAATTGGGTGTGATAGTCTTGTCCTAAACTTTTTGTTTGTATAAATATGTGACGTCATGAGTTCGCCCCAAGTCTTAACTAATGGGCCCCCATCACGAGCTTGATTGATGGAATAAAGGGTAAACTTTGGTTCACCATTTTGAACTTATGACGTTTTTTCATGGTATTTGTAGGGCTGCAACTTGGGCCGGGTTGGCCCGAGTCGGGTTGGGCTGGGCTGGGTTGACGATCGGATTAGGGTTAGGGTTGAAATTCTTGAACCTAATCTTAGTTTGAGTTGGGTTAGGGTTGATCCCTCAGGCAACCCAATCCAATCCGAACCCGACCCCTATAGTACTAGAATATATATATATATAGGGGGGCTATATAACTATGATGCATCTAAACAAATCAGTGTGTATGCATGATAGTTGTATAGCCCCCCTACATACTATCATGCCTTTCTTTAAGTTATTTATAGCTACTTGACCAATTGTCTTTTCCTTTTGTCTTGTAATTTTTTTGTATGACCTATCAAATAGATTCAAATTATTTGCTTGATCCTATGAATTATTATTAGTGATTTTATTTCCATAATTTTATTTTATGTTTCATTATTGTTGATTTCATGAATTTATATTTTTGAGAAAAATTCTATCATAGGTCATAACTCGTGATAAATAAATACTTATTTTTCTATTAGAGTTTAAGGGATGGGAAGGTTGTATTAGGCCCAACCCAACCTGAAGTTGACATCGAATTGAGTTAGGGTTGAAGAAATTAGTTAGGGTTAGGGTTAGGATTAAATAGGTTGGATTGGATTAGGATTAGGATTAGAGGTTTAAAACATAGGGTTGGATTAGGATTGGCCTCAACCCGACCTAACCCGGCCCGACTTACAGTCTTAGGTATTTGAGCGTATGAAGTTTGGGAATTGGATATCAGTCCCCAAATTCAGATTTGGTGGGTAGAAACTTTGTGCAAAGCTTAGAATATTGAGGTCATCGTGTGATCTACGAGGGTGTGTGTGAATGTTCTAGAATACCAGGCGTGGAATCCTATATGAAGATGAACCTTTTCAAAATTGGTCCACGTTTCTTTCAAGTTTCAAGTTTCTGGCATTTCATCACTTGTCTCTCTTATGGGAAAAACATATATTTAAATCATAAGAAAGTTCAGGGAATTTTAGGGAAGACAAGGAGACGAGTTAGGGGAATTCTAGACCGTATCTGACTCCTTGTACCTTTTAATTTATAATTTCTCCAAAACTTAATGGATTTATTTTTCTTTTCGGTTGAAAAAAACTTAAGTAGGTTGGATATTTAAAATCTGAAAACAATAAGGCATATCTTGTCTAGGCAAAATATTCATATATTCACGACCAAGAGGTATTGGATTTTCTTCCGAATAGGCCTGAAAGGAGAAGAAGGGTTGGAATGAGAACAGACGTTTACTATTGAATTCATCTGACCCGATAGTACCAATTTTGGGAACGTTCAGTGCCAAAGTCACTGAATGGATAAATCGTCAATCCCTAAAATAGAAAAAGCTTTTATTGTATCGCTTAAGTTATATAGGAATTTCTGGTATCACTACTTATCTGGACAAACGATTCTTGGGCAATAATTATCCGGGAAAATTGTGGTGTCAATGTTCAGTCACGTTTCAAATTACTCAGAGGTAAAAATGGAGGCAGGTGATTTTAGGCCATGTTTAATTTGAAAGAAAAATAGGGAAAGAAAAGGAAAAATAGGAAAATTTATACAAGGTTTGTAAAAACTTTCTTACCTTTATTTTACATTTTTTACATTTTTCTTCAAACCAAACATAGCATTAATGTTTTGGACGGGTGGCTAAGTTATCCACCCCCAAACATAGCATTAATGTTTCTGAAAAATTATGTTTTCATGGGATCCATTATAACGGCACTCAAATGTGGAAAAAATTGGCCAATTACTCGATAAATAAACAAGACCTGTACCATACCTTACTCGTACCATGGGTTGTAATATCAATCCTAAGAGTTGTTCTTCCCGCCTTAAAATCTATTTTTAAAGAAAAAAAAAATCTAGGATGGGTACCCGCCGGTAGGTCAGATAGAAATTGCCATCATAGAAATCTGTATGCATCGGTACTTGTTGGTAGGGCTGTCAATTGGACTGGATTTGGTCCAATCCGGTCCTGTCCAACATTGATCCATTTACAAATAGACTGGACCAAATTTGATCCAAACTTCATATAAACCGGATCTAGTCCAGTCCAATTGAAATGCAAATAGACTGGATTGGACCCTATCTGGTCCAAATTAAATGTTTTCCTCAAAAAATATTTTCCTATTCAGAGTCCATAATTGGGTTGGGTTACCTGACCTGAAAAAAAAATATTTTTCCAACTGACCTGACCTGGTCGGGTTACTTGAGATGGAAACCGAAACCGACCCAGTGTTAAGCAAAATCGACCTGGTCGGTTTGAGTCGGGTTGGGTCGGTTTGGGTCGTTTCGGTTTTGCTCTTGTACAAAAAGGACATAGAAGCCTAGAATGAAATATCTATTTTGAAAATTGAAAACTGAAAATTGAAGTTTTTAAGATATTTTCTGAAAATATATTTAAAAAGTTAGAATTAGAATAGAAGACAAAAGTTATCAAGAAAATAGAAAGTCAAACTGTTTTATAAAAAGAAGGCTGAAATTTGTATATTTCAAGAAACTTTCTAAGTTCTAATCTAAATAAAAAATGACACCTAATTCTAATTATAATTGCCTATTTGGTGTAAAAGACTATAGAAACTAGGATAGAGACAACTTAGTTAAATAGGACCCAGAAGACTAGGTTAGGTTGTAATTAGGAATTAGGATAGAGGCAACTTAGTTAAGTAGGAACTAAACCGGTTCAGTTCGGATCGGTTTTAGTTTTTACACAAGAAAACCGAAACCAATCCGAACCATCGATTTATGAATTTGTACAATCCGAAACCGACCAGTGCTTATGAAAACATGGTCAACTCGGATTGGGTCAGTTCGAATTAGTCGATTTAGTCGGATTGGGCCTTCTTATAAACAGCCCTAGTTCTCGATACATAATAAAAGTGTTTGTGGAAATATCGGTAGTCAAAATAAATGGAGATGGGATTGATTTAAGCAAAAACTTTGCCCACAATCTGAAAGTGTGGACATCCAATTGTACGTTGGAAAACATTTCCCTATCAATTTAAAAATATGTACAGAAGATATTCTTAGGATGCCGTGTTGCAGAAAACCATAAACATTGGCTAACACCCCTTGATTTTCTGATTCAAAACAGATCCTATTGCATGGATTTATATTAGATTTGAATTAAACACGGATTGCACTGGGATATTCAGTGGCATTAATAGAATAGTTTTCAAAAAGTGGTCAAAATATTGATATTGCATATCATGAACAAAATCAATTAAAAATAAATAGTAATAAAATTTGGCTCAAAATATGTTAGATAGTTGGCTTCGTATATGTCATTTAACAAGCATCTTTTAGGTTTCATTCGCTTTTCGGGCCTTTCAAAAAGCACTTTCTAGGAAGCTACCTAATTACTTATATGGGTAAATAGCTCCTAGTAAATACTTACACGGATAATTACATTTATTTATATTGCTTTTATTTCTGAGATAAATAAGACAAAGACCATTTTAATCACAAGGATCTATTATTAAAATAAACAATTTTGTCCTATCAAAGTGTTGGCAACTGCCCTCCATAAAGCCATATTACTTTATAACCCCAACCATGATGGCAAACGGTTATAAACCAATCTATACTACCTATAAAAGAGCGAATGCCCCTTCTTTCTAGAATTTTCACCAGATGTTTTATACCCTTTTGTCTAGGCATACAGTGGGCATAAAAGATGGCATATATGTACTTTACTCTCACTTCAGAAACTATCCACTTATAACCGTTTAAAAACTGTTTATAACTGTTCAAAAACTGTCCATGAATTATAAATAATTTTATCTTAGAGATATTGCCACGTGCAAATGCATGCATACGTTTACTAGTGTTTTAAAAATCGATATGGAATCAGAAACTTCTTTAATCACAGTTTTTGGGCTAGCAGTTCAAATATTCAATTTGAATAAATTGACCCATGATAATTAGAAGAATTAAAAATAAAAATAATTAAAAACACCTAAAAATCGTTGTTTGGGTTGATTGTTCGACTGTCTGTGTCAATGAATCACTGACCAAGCCAACAACTTTTGAACAAAAGCCGATTGGGGGTAAAAACATAACCAATCTCCTGGGCAATTTCTGGACTGAACAATCTAACCTTTCCGGTCAACCACAATTCAAAAAACCATCTAGATGTAGGGATACTTGGCAGGCTCAGATCATGCCATGTGGTGTCGGCCAGATCAAATCCTGGCCGCACATCACCAGCTGATTTCAACCACTCCTAAGACAAGGTTAACTATAAAAGGGGGCACTCACTTCAAGGTAAGGACTCATTGAAGCATTCATTGCTCATTACTATCCTGGCCATTAAGGACTAAGCTCTAAGCCCTCGTCTCTTGCCTGGTCCGACCTCTCTTTAAGCATTTGGCTAACTTGACCGTCAGAGTCTCCACCCCTGTGATAACACCTGGGGCCTCTGACGTGTGTTCTTCTGTTACTTATAGATCGGAATGGTCGGCCTTAAACGCTAAGGAAATTACCTTGTTACCCTTGGCCCATATCTAGCAGCAACACATCTATAAACTGCAAACAAGTTGAATGTAGACCATTCAAATTCAAATTTAGACAAAACGGATTACTATTTCGATCCTATTTTGTATATTGATTATTGAAATTGGAGCCTTGAGGGGATTTCATGTCAGTATTGCTTCAAGTGCAATATACTCTTCTTTTTTTATATTATATTTTGTTAATAAATAGTAATGTTTTAAAAACCAACCCGGAGGCCAAACCGTTTTTACCTCCGGGTCACGGGTTCGACTGATCGGGTCGAACAGTTCAGACCATGCCACATCAACGCATATATGTATTGAGTATATATATATATATACATTCATACACATATATGTGTATAAATATGTTTTAGATATGTAATGTGTATTATTTTGTATTTAATTTATGTTTTTTAATTCAGTTTGTATTTATAAAAATATTAAAAAGCTGCAACTTGAGGTCAAAAAAGGGTTTTCTTTCTTGAAAAGTTACCTAAAATAAAAAAAAATCACTCCAATCGGACATCAAAATGCAAAGTTATGGCCTCCGAAAGTTTTGCATGCTTTAAATATGCAACTTGCGACTCAATCACCAAGTCGAACGGGTCAACAATCGAACCATCCGGTTCAAATGATTTTTTACCGTCTAGCAGGTCTTGACTAAATTGGACCCAAAATCCTAGCTGGGTGACGGTTTGAATGGTTCTATCGACCAGGTCAACAGAGGGATGACAACATTGATAAATAGGGTTTGGCTATGATATCGAAAATATATGATATATAAAAATTTATTGACCAATGGTATCCAATCAGGTATTGTTTATTAAAATTCATGGGTGGGTTTTGATCGGTCAAAACTCTTCTAATAACTATCCTACATCATAGATTTCCCTAATAAATAAAATAAATTTAAATAGCTCCCACAAGACGTTAAGTTATTAATCTGAAAATATGATATTTATATCTGCTTTTTATGAATGTATGTTATTTTTATCTAAACATATGCACTGTTTATAGGAAAAAAAGGTTGCCCTAATTGGATCAATTGGGATGGATCTGTTGAGATTTGATCAAATTATAAATGGATCTTATATATATTATAAAATTTTTTGAGATTAATCCAATGTAACACCATTAGGTTTAGATATCAAACTCAGGTTCCCGGATGATAACCCATAAAAGGGGTTCTTGTAGATAAGGGCAATTTTTGATCCTTAATATCAATCAAAAAATATATTTTTTTAATATAATCTTTAGAATATGCCAACTTTTACAGACAGGGATACTGTTCATCTCTAAGAAGAAGAATAAGAAAAAGAAGAGAGAGAGAAGGTAGATTTGACATCGTTGTTCACCGTTGGGGAGAGGTGAACAGTATTTCTTCTTTTGATATTTTTTCAAAAAAGTTATTATATTCTAGAGATTATTTTAAAAATTTTATTTTTATTGATATTAGAAACCAAAAGTTGCCTTTATTGGCAAGAAAAGCAAACATTTTTTATTCCCGCATTTCTCTAAAGTTTTGTATAAAAGCGATCATTTCCCTCCAATTCATTGCACAAATTCGTTAGTCTTAGTTCCATCAATCTCCTTGTTATTTGATCTTTGTCGGAAAAAAGGAGTGTTGGGGGAATTTAGAAATGGCTAGAACGACTGATGGGAAGGCGCCTCGTAAGCAGCTGGCAACGACGGCTGCTCGGAAGTTGGCACTGGCGACTGGTGGAGTAAAGGTGCCACACAAGTTCAGGCCCGAATTTGTGGCACTTCGTGAGATAAGGAAGTATCAGAAAAACACGGAGCCCTTGATTTGGAAGCTGCCCTTTTAGCGTCTTGTCCGTGAAATCGCTCAGGATTTCAATACAGATCTTCGCTTCCAGAGCAGCGCTGTCGCCACTCTCCAAGAAGCCGTCGAGGCCTATTTGGTGGATCTCTTTGAAGACACAAATCTCTAAGCCATTATGCTAAGAGGGTTGCCGTTATGTCAAAGGATATCCAACTTGTCAGTAGGATTCATGGGAAAAGGTAGTAGAGCTGTAAAATGGGTTGTGGTGGGCTGCCTCCCTTCCTTGGAATATCTTGGGGGGTGGCCTAGCACGGCCCATGGCCCGAGCCCGCACGGGGCTGTGCCATGGGTCGGGTTGGTTCGTGGGTCAAGCCTTGGGCCAGGCTGGGCTGTAGATTGAGAAAATGAAAAAATACTTAAAATTTTAATTTTATATGAATTTTGATGTATACAATTAGGAATGACAACGTGGCAGGGATCATATTTCCTGTTCCTGCCCCCGATTATGAAATTAACCCCCATCCCCATCCTTGATCTCCGTCAGGGATAAAAACTGTCCTCCATCCCCAGTCCTCAACGAGGATGGGTTCCCTGCGGGGACCTGAATCCTCAAATTTTTTTTAGGTAGTAGTATTTTTTTTGAAAAATAAATTTACTTAAAGTAAATAAAAAAATTAAATTATAAATAATATTTTAAATATGTTTTGATATAAATAATATGTTTTGATATATAATCCGGGTTGGGGACCTCAATCTCCATCCCTGACTCCGACCCCAATTGGGGAATCCTATTAATCCCTGTCCCTGTCCCCGCCCTGTCAAAATAATCCCCATTCCCGACCCCATCGGGTCGGCCGAGTCCCCGTCGGGGATGAAGAAAATTGCCATCCCTATATACAATTGCTCTTATACAATAATTAAATAAAATAGTATAATAAAATTGAAAAAAGGTTTATTTTATTAATATATTATATACTATATATTATTATATAATTATAATATATATATATATATATATATATATATATATATATATATATATATATATATGGGCGATGCCAATTTACACCTGTAGAAAAGGCTTGAAAAAGATTAGAAGAACGAGGGTGGTTCTTTCTGCATGTGTTATTTTGCTGTTCTTTTTTCTTTGGCTGTTCAATGGTCGTGTAAATACCTGGTTTTTGTGAATTTGAATACGGGAGTGTTTTTTTTGTTTACCATTGCTGCTGTTCAACTTGATTGAATGGGCATATGGCGGTAGCATATATCAATCAATTCTATGACCCTTTATCCAATTTCTACAATTTTATTGAATAAATGGGGTTGAATGTGATAGACACCTTTTTGTTTAGCTTGTGGCCATTAAGGATCATTTTTTTCTTGGTGTTGGGGTTTTCATTACATCCAGCCATTGCATGTCATCAATCTTATCTATTTTTTCTTTTATTTCTACCATTCTGATGATGAATGAATGGGTCCCTTTGGCAAGCTTCTGAACAGCCATGATCTCTCAAAGTTTCCATAAGAATTCTTGGATCTCTTGTTTCAGAGTGAGGAATTGTCGAATTGATCTAGCTGTTTCCAAGGTGTTCTGTCATTCTCAATTTCTTCAAAACTGCCAGTGTGCCTGAAGATGCAGTGAAAGATTTAGAACCATTCTGTGTGTTGTACTAACCCATACTGAATTCTGGGCGTAATGCAAATGTGAGATCATGGGTCTTAAAACAACAGACGACGAAAATCATGAAATGATGCCAGGGAGATGCTGCTAGATGTAAGCTGATGATATCTCATGATTTGGTGAGGTTTTGGAAGTATTTCTGCACTGAGGATCCAATGTGATGGTGAGATGGGTAGAGTGGAAAGGTTTGGTAGTAGAGTGAATGATTTTAGCCTGCTTTACTTAGGGTCATACTACGCAGCATAGTTGGCTAATTAGGCCCAATTTTGATCCGTATTAAGGCCCAATTAAGAATTGGCCAACTGATGTTGCTCAGTTGGTAGGATCTCTCACTCGTGGGTCAAATCCTGCCTCCACCATGGTTGGGGGGGGGCAAGGGAGAGGGATGGGCTACCCTCCCATTGTGTAGCTGCGTGAAGCCAAAAAAAAAAAAGAAGGCCCAATTAACTGTCCTTTACTCTTGAGCTTCAAATTCTGCAAAAAGGAACTAAATACAACGACCTTTTTCTTCTACAGTTAGGATGTTTTAGAGTTGATCTCAGTGTGGTTTAGAGAAGATCTCACACCAAATCAGTAAAATATGATTCAAGAATTTTTGAAATCAAACCATTTTATTATGGTTTGGGCCATTTTATTGGACTTACACAATTAGAAAGTCCAAATAACATGTTTTTGTTTCTAAAATGCAAGAAACCCAATAGAAACTGTAAATAAAAATTTAGAAGAATCCTCAACTGAATTTAAGAGTGTAATCAATCTGAGCTTACTTGTGAATATTCGGGCTCGGCTTGCTAAATACTCGAATTTGGCTCCTAGTAACCAAGTTCGAGTGGAGTTTGACTCAAGTCGAATAATATTTATTATATAATTTATTTATAATTTTTTAATAATTTTAATGTTCTCAATACCAGTTTATTTATAATTTTTAATACTAATTATTTATAATCATCTGGGGTCAGGATTGTGCCAAAAACATAATTTTTTATTGAGTTGGAATCGAGTTTCATGCTCTGTCCAGAGCGAACCAATTTGATATTTGGCTCGACTTGACTCAATTACTGAACCAATCCATTTTCATGTGCAGACCGAACCAAGTTACAAATTTCAGTTTGGCGGTCTGAATCATATAATGAACATCCCCTATTTACACTAATTGCAAATGGCTCCATAAGAGATCCTCAATCTTCATATGGTTGTATAGTGCCGATGATTTGGTGGGTCAGCTCTAGGACCTCTCTAAAGTCCAATCCCATTAATTAATTGGACTTGATTTGGGAAAACATGGGCCGGATCCATTGAGCGTCGTCATTGGACTAGGCCATCAGCCTAGCCTGTTGTTAACCTCAGCATGCCGAAGCCCAATTGCCCATTTCGATGTGTTGTTTCGGGGATTGCGATCCGTGTTAATCCCTTTTAGCAAATTTCGTCCGTTGATGATATTGGTAATCGAACGGTATCTGTAGCGCTCTATGTGTCTTTTCGGCCACAATTTTTCAAAAATTTTTACCTCCCGCGTTTCTGTTTCTGCATAAAACCACCACAGACCAGAGCACCGTGAGCTACGAGGGGAGTCGATAGTTGTTTGTGTCTTTGTACGTTGGTTCGTCGAACAGAGACTCGAAGAGCTCAGAGATGGCGCGTACGAAGCAGACTGCAAGGAAGTCGACGGGAGGGAAGGCTCCCCGAAAGCAGCTAGCAACTAAGGCGGCTCGGAAGTCGGCTCCGGCGACCGGAGGAGTGAAGAAGCCTCACAGGTTCAGGCCTGGAACCGTGGCTCTTCGTGAGATCAGAAAATATCAGAAGAGTACGGAGCTCTTGATCCGAAAGTTACCCTTTCAGCGTCTCGTCCGTGAGATCGCACAGGACTTCAAAACAGATCTGCGTTTCCAGAGCAGCGCTGTTGCTGCTCTTCAAGAAGCCGCTGAGGCATACTTGGTGGGTCTCTTCGAAGACACCAACCTCTGTGCCATTCACGCCAAGAGGGTCACCATTATGCCTAAAGATATCCAGCTTGCCCGCAGGATTCGTGGCGAGAGGGCGTGAGGGAGGCTAAGACGATTCTATGCTGCCTCGTCTCTGTTACTCTTGTTATTTTTGTTTTGCACTTGTAATGTGCGAACAATGGTCATGTAAATCGTTGGCTTTTAGGAATTTGAATAGAAACTTTTGATTAGTAATGTTGTTTATTAACTGTGAAATGGTGCTACAACTTGCAAGCAAACCATTCATTATTTGCTTTTTTTGATTGATTGGGAGGACTGAAAGGGGTAATCAATAAACGTCGTTAGTGGGGTCTGTATTTTCAGGTTTACGTTTTTCGCAGATCGTAATAAACTCTATAATCGATAAATGGTTTTCTTTGCCCTTCAAGTTTGCGTTTTTGATTGCAATTGAATTCCGTTCCGATGGGTGTTCGAGTGGAATCGATTCTAATGACAGAGCACACTGAGGTCTGAGGGAAAAGTCTTTTGTGAGGTGAGTTTATTAACCACGAAGGGAACATGTTAACGCACATCCAAGTTGAAAGTTACAGGGGATCAGATGAATTTGGTTGAAAGTTAAAGGGTGTAACTGGGATAGAATTGTGATTGTCAGAATTGATATAATAATAATAATAATAATAATAAAGTAAGGTTTTCAGGTTACAGTTCCACCATAAATTAGTTTTTCTAAATTTAGAAATTGTTTGATAATGCTGAATTTGCCTCTTATTTCTCAAAAACTTACTTTTAATAGGCATTCCGGTCATATCTTAAAGTAAAAGTAGATCTAAATGTCATTTTCAGATCTTAAACTGACTATATATATGTAGTAAGGTTTTCAGGTTTCTAAGTTTAGGAATTATTTGATAATGCTGAATTTGCCTTTTATCTCTGAAAAACTTACTTTTCAGAGATAATAGGCGTTTGGGTCATATCTTATAAGTAAAAGTAGAACTGAATGCCATTTTCAGATCTTAAATTTAAGACCCATGTCAAGCATTGAACGGGGTCAGATACGTTTCAGACTTACTTTCCCTTCATATTTCAGATCTATTGCCATCGAACGAGAGGGGAGACGACGATGGATAATTTGAAGAAACCCTATGATGATGTCAGCAGAAAAAAAAACTCTCAAATCTCATTTTTCCCTCTCTCTGAGAACTCGGAAGAAACTCTTCCGGTAGCTTTGATCTCCGCCTTTGCTCAAATTTCTCTGATGCAAGAAATCCATCCGCCTCTGTTCAAGTTACTTTGGTAAAGAGAAAAAATCGCCGATCTCTGCCTCTGTTGGCATGTTCTTCGAGGCGATCTCTGGCGGAAATTCGACTTTGATGGCCTCGCCGTGGACTCCAGATCGTCCGATTCGGCTTCGAGTTCTCCGTCGATGTCTGATATGCAAGAGGCCACACTGTGAAATCCCGCCTCCGCCGCTGCAACATTTAGCAGCGGCTGTTAACACCCTCCCTCCCTCTCTCTCTCTCTCCCTTTCCATCTCTTCTCCACTCCGGACCACTGTCTTCTCTTCTCTGCCTCATTCGGTTTCGAATTCGATTCGAGATCGCCATCGATCTCTAATGCAAGGGGCCTCGCTGTGAAATCCAGCCACCGCCGCTACAACGCTCAGCAGTGGCGGTTAACGCCCTCCCTCCCTCTCTCTCTCTCCCTTTCCATCTCTTCTCCACTCCGGACCACTATCTTCTCCGCCCCATTCGGCTTCGAGTTCGATTGGAGTCCGCCGTCGATCTCTGATGCAAGAGGCCTCCTGTCAAATCCTGCCACCGCCGTTGCAATTCTAAGCTGTGGAGGTTAACACCCTCCCTTCCTCTCTCCCCCTTTTCCATCTCTTCTCCACTCCTGGCTATCATCTCCGCCCCATTCGCTACTGTGTAAGACAGAATATGTAACTTAATTATTAATTATTTTAATTTTAATTAATTATAAATATTTTAATAATTTTTAAGATATTAATTTTCAATTTATTAAAATTTTAAATTGTTTCATAGATTTGATTACTATTTTTACTATTATTTTAATTCTTAATAATTTATTTTTAATTTATAAATTTTTATATACTTTCCAATTTTATTCTTATTTTAATAAATTATTTATTATTTTTTATCATTTTTATTCGTATTAATTATTTTTATTAATTATTAAATATTTTAATAGTTTTAAGATATTAATTTGCTAATTGTTAAATATTTTCTCATTGCCTCATGGACTTTATTACTATTTTCAGTATTATTTTAACTTTTAATTTATAATTTTATATGTATTTTTCAAATTTATTCTTATTTTAATAAATTATTTTTATTTTTATAATTTATTCATATTTTTAAGATTAATTTTAAATTTAATAATTTATTTTTATGAAATAGTGCAAATTGAATGCAAAATTATCAAAGTTTGTTTTAGGGGCAAAATAGTAAAATCAGGGAATTTCAGATCCTGAAGGTTCGATCCAACACAAACAACCTTATATATTTAGAGCCTGTAAAAGGTAGAAAAACATCTATGCCTCCTTTCAGATTTCAGACAATTTTAATATCTTTTTAATTTTTTAGACTTTAAATTTCAAATTTATCAAACGCTACCTTAAATACATGACATTTTTTGAGAAGTTGCTATTAAAACCCACAACCCACTACTACCATTTAGACAAGTGGCCTTTTCATTTTGGGAAATGTCTAAAACTCACCATGAGTTTTCAACATTTCTCTTAAACTCACCACAACTTTTCAAAACGTCTAAAACTCACCATGTCAATAAGTTTTTATTTTTCAAAACTCACCTTCTATTAGTGCACCATTAATGTTTCTTAATAGAAGTGTCCACATCAGCATAAATAACAATTTTTATGACCAAATCACCCTTGGATGGCAAGTTAGAGGACAATGGTCTTTTTCATTTTTCAATTTTCATTTTTTTTTACATTTTTAATGTTCTGTTATAATTTCTATTTTTTTAAAATTTTCTATTTTCTAGCATTTATAATATTTCCTGTATTTTTTGTTATTTATTAGCAATTTTTGTGTTTTTCTATAATTTGAAAATAATTTTTTATTTTGTGTGCAATTTTTATAATTTTTTTATATTTTTGTAATTTCTGTGTTTTTATATTTGAAAATATTTTTTGAACTATTTTTTTTTCATATCTAAATATTAAAATATGTATATATTTTATATTTTTCTATGAAGGTTAAAATGGTAATATATTAACAATTGTTAGTGTCTTTAACAGGAGCTGGCAAAAAGTTGACCCAACCTGCGAACCCAACCCAACCCAACCCAAAAAAGCAGGGTTAGGTTGACCTGCTACACGACTTGACCCAACCCAACCTGTAAAAAACTGGGTTGGGTTGGGTTGGGTCAGGGGTCAACCCGCTACACGATTGTCAAGTCTAACTGGGACTATTTTTGCATTTTTAGAAGTTTCCACTCTTTAATTTTTTCTATTTAGTCTTTACTCTTTATTGTTACTCTTTAAATTGTTAAATGTTCAAGTTTTTTATTTATATTTGAAATTTTAAGGTTAATTCTTTTAATTTTGGCATTTTTTATGTAGTTCTTCTTTATTTTTTTAAATTTCAATTATTTTTTGGAATGACCCAAATTGACCCATGGGTTAACCCTAGCCCGAACATTTAGGGTTGGGGTCTAGCATTTGATAACCCAACCCAAAATTCAACCCGACTCGAAATCAACCCGAAGTATCTTGACCCATCCCGAACTTGACCCACCCAACCCAATTTGTCCATCTTTAACGTCAAGTTAGTGACATGGTGAGTTTTAGACATTTTGAAAAGTTGTGGTGAGTTTACGAGAAATACTGAAAACTCATGGTGAGTTTTTGACAATTTCCCTTTCATTTTCTAGAAAGCTACACATGTGGCAATTTTGAGAAATTTCTACTAAAACCCACAGTCCATTACCAGGTTATAGCTCCCAACCATTCAGACACATGACCTTATTTTTCTAGAAAGCTAGACACGCGACATTTTATGAGAAGTTGCTGCTAAAACCCATAATACACTATCATCATTTTCAATCCATTTTTAAAAATATAGAAAATGCAAAAGTGGTTATTCACATTCACTTTTGTCTATATTCTATTAATCTCAGTTAATCATTAACCCTTTACGTATCATAACAAAACAAAACTCTTAATATTTTAATAACTATTGAAAAACTATTTTTTAAAATAAATATTTCTTAAAATTTTAATAATTATTTAAATTATTAATAAATATAAAATTTCAATAGTGGGGGATGAAAGGGACATGAATGGATCAAAGTCAACTACATGTAAAAAGCATGTACATTGCGTGTACAAGAAGGAGATGATACTTGGACTTCATGGATATGGAGGTGGGTGCAGCTAACGCTAACAATTAGGAGTATTTGTGGGTATTTTAATATCGAGCAATAAATGCACACCAAGACTTTAAAGCTGTGGTTTGGTACCGTGTTTTTCTTTTTTATTTTTTCAATTTGAAACTTCACTACATCAGTGCCGGGCTAGCATCAGGTCAATAATTCAAAGCTCAATCTTCTGCCGGGCTGTAAAGCTGCTCAGATTTGTCTCCTCGTAGACTCCGGATTTATTCACGATAAAATGCTACCCCCATCCAAGGTTTTTGAACCGCCGTTGATTTGGATGGTCGAATTGTTTGACTTGAAAATTGTTCAGACAAGTGGTTCTGTTTTACTTCAAACTTAGTTTTGATAAAAAACTATTAAAAAAATTAATAAATTGTTGATCTGGGTGGTCGAACCATCAATACATTCAATGGTTTTAACTATTTTTTATTTTTTATTTTTTATTTTTTTTATTATTTTAATTTATTTGTCAGAATGGGCCATCTATTTAAACCAAACGGTTAGACCTATTGACCCAGAAATCAACGGCCAGAACGGTTCCATTTCCAGATTGTTTTTTAAAACATTGCCCCTATGCAATGGGAACATCTCCTTTGCATAACACCATGTAAGGGCCTAAAATGTTCTCCATGTATTCAGACTCCCTTTTGCATTTAAAAAACTTAGTGTTTATAGGGATATTTTAACCGTAAAAAGGAAATAAATCTTTAAGGTTGTGTTTGGAATCGATGTAATAGGGGCATTTTAACATCAATGAGGTTTTACATCGAATCACAAAAAAGTGACGATTGAGCTTTGGAAAGTGTTGCTTCTCGGATTGGTCGAGGGCAACAAAGTAATTTCTCCCTTGGGCTCTGAAGATGGGCCAAAGGCTTCGAGGATTCGGGGACGAAGTGCTAAGGCCGAAGACTGGAAGCCGAGGGCTAGTAGCTGAAGTGCTGCAAGATAGAGGATGTTAGAGGCCTCGGGTGAGAACCCGAAGCAGAGTCTTCGACGGTCAAGTTAGTACGAGGGTATGAGGAGGGGAATTAGGTTCAGACGAGGACTCCGAGGAGGTTGCTCGTAAATGCTAAATTCCCCAAGTGAATATACTTAAGTATAGTAGTGGGATTAGATTCAGGATTCGGCCCCTCACCCGGAGGAAGGTACTCCCTATTTATACTTGAGCCACTTGGAGGTTGGTGGAGATGAACGCCTAAAATGGGAGTCGTACGAGGACAGTCAATGAGTTATGCGGGTACGTGTGGGCACTCCGCGATAGGCTCCGAGTCTGGCGCTCATGGGCTGGGTCACCCCACATCAGAAAGCATGATGAAAAAAGCATGGAGTTAAATCGATGTAGTATTTATGTTGATAATTGATGTAAAATTTTACTTTAGATAAAGTTTTACATTGATTTATGTCATAAAGCTCCACTCCATCCCAACCCGAGTGGAGTTTTACATTCATCTTGATTTACACTTCATCCAAATACCAACAAAACAGAACCGATGTAAGCATTTACATCAATTCCAAACGCAGGCTAAAATAAGGAATGCCAAATGCAGCCTAAAAGTCGTTTGATTTAAAGCAATCATTTGACATAAAACGAATACAATGGCCAAACCAAGTCTTTTTTATTTAACATAAAATAATGGGCTCTCTATCCATATTTGCCTACGTTGGTATAAAGGGTGCAAGTAAATAAAAAAAAGGGCAAGGATATATGTATTTTATAGCACTGTAGGGATGAGTGGCTGTAATTTGGCTACAGGTATGGGAAAACAAAGTAGTGGGTGCGCCATGCGCAGGTTGAATCCTGCTCCCTGTTCCAAACTGACTTCTGTTAAGCCATTATCTCCATTGACCCAATCAAAGCACTGAACCATTGAGGCAACTGTAAGGTGCATGATGGTATATGCGTGTGATGCTCCTGGGCAGCCTCGTCGTCCTCCCCCAAATGGTAGGAATTTACTACTTTGATTCTTGATTTCCTCTTGTCTTTGTAAGTTCTCTCTGGACTTCATCAGGAACCTCTCAGGCCGGAAGCTGTCTGGGTCCTCCCATGAGTCTGGGTCCCTCATGATTGCATATAGATTGATCAGAACCCTGCTTTTCTTCTTCACATCATAGCCTCCGATTTTGCAGTCCTCTGTGCATTCTCTTCCGATGATGGGCAATACAGGGAATAGTCTTAGTGTTTCCTTTATGACCGCTTGCAAGTAAGGAAGATTGTGGATGTCTGATTCTTCGACTAATCTTGTTTCTCCAACTGTAAACTCTATCTCCGCTCTGACCTTCCTGAGTATGTCAGGGTGGTTTATGAGCATGGCCAGTGTCCACTGCATGGCTTTGGCTGAAGTATCAGTTCCCCCAGCAAAAATATCCTGGCACAAAAGCAAAATTGTAACTTAATCATATCTTCTTAAAGGCGGGAAAGGGCATTAGTTAAGCCTTCAGATGATTGCTAGAGAATCAAAAAGAAAGAGAAGATGAAAGCAGAAAATAAGGGTAAGAATTAAATGATGATCTTACAAGGAGGAAGGCTTTGATATTGGTTCTCGTCAACTTATACTCAGCTTTCTCATCTTTAGATGTCTTCAAGAGAATATCAACTAAGTCTTTTCCTTCATTAGTACCCTCTGCACCATCATTCTCATGTTCCCTCAAAACCTTCTCCAACAGTTCATCAAACTGGACAATCAAATTTCTTAACTTCTTCCCATACCCGAATGGGTCTAATTTTCCCAAGGGACCCAGGATCTCCCCCAGGCCAAGTTTCCCTCCTAACTTTGCAATCTCATCACCCAATTTTCTAACCTCTTCAGACTCGTAAGTGCTCCCTGAGCACCTTGTGGTCATTGCCATTCTGCATATGATGTTGTTTGTCAGTCTTGTGAGCTCAGCGCCCACATCAACTGGCTTTCCACTTTCAGAGCTCTCCAGAAGTCTCCGCAGGAAGTGTCGGATCTCCTCTTGCTTTACACCCACGAACCCAGCAAGTTGCCTGTCTGCAAGGAGCTCTGTCATGCAGAGTTTCTTCATAAACCGCCAATAAGTGCCGTATGGTGCAGTGAAGAAATTAGAACCATTGTATATGTTGAATTGGGTGGAAGCGAATTCTGGGCGAAATGCAAAAATGAGGTCATGGGTCCTGAAGACTTCCATGGCCAAGGCAGCCGAGGACAAAACGATGCAGGGAGAAAAACCCAAACGCAAACTAATGAGAGGTCCATATTGTCTGGATAAGCTTTGGAAGGATTTGTGCAGTAAGGGTCCGATGAGATGGAGATGTCCTACTATTGGTAGGGAGGGAGGACTAGGGGGAAAGGTGCTTGGGTTTGTTGGCTTCTTTGCATAGGATCGAAAGAGAAGAGTTGAAACGAGCAAAATGCAGAAGAGGAAGCAATAGTATTGGATATCAGTAATGGGAGCCATGTGTTATACATGAATGGGATGGAGACGGTCTGCCTCAAATTTGCAATAGTTTGATGATTTCTTATTCCTGAATTATGGACTATGGAGTATGGAGGGAGGACCTTCTTTAAAAGAATAGAAAAGGGAAGAAGACATGAAGTGCTATGGGTGGGGGGATCTGGACACGGTTATAGGGGCTGTCAGCAGGTCGATTCTACCGACAGATTCGAACCGACCAACCCTGGTTTTATGATTTTGTCCCGATTTGGACCGCTTTTGGTTTGTTTCCTAATCTTTTTTTTTTTATATTTCATGTGTATAATAGAAAATTTAACAGAGAGTATTTAAGATAATTTTGATTAAAAACACTTGATTTATTAATATATAAGCAATTTTTATTTTACTGTCATTTTTATTAAGCTTATATTATCAAAAACCAAAATATAGATTGTTATTTATCCCAAACCAGACCTGATCTGTTGACAGTCCTACACAGTTAGGTTTTTCACTTAGAAAAAAAAGAGTCCAATAAATCTTACCCACTTATATAAAAAGAGATCCATCGTTCAATACCTTGATTTATATTTCCAATTCTACCCCTCCCTTATTTCATATTTCTAATCCTATTCCTGCTGATTTCCTTCCCTGATTTCATATATATTTTCAATCCTATTCCCACATAAAATGCCTAAATTATATATGTATATATATATAATATCTGTATTTGTACCATTTATAAAAATGGTACTTTTCATTTTTACCCATTTCCCCTCTATTTCGATTGTCTCCATTAACATAATAAGTTGTATTGGATTGAGAAATTCTTTTAGGTTCATTATATTGATTTGTTTTAGGGAGCTTTTTCTCGACGATCATCAGGCCAGTCCAATAATCTAACACCCTACTAACATAATACCGTAGGAGTTTGGTATTTGGTAGGGTCTTAGGGGTTTGGAATGTGTTTTGTTGGCAGGAGATCTAGACTCTTCTACAAAAATTAGACGGATATTCAATTCGAATCCAAATATAAACAAATCAAGATCAACCAATATCCAAACACTAGCCGTTAGATATGCAAATAAACGTCCCACCATTTCATTCTATTTAGTGCCATATTATTAATTGTTAAATAATCTCTTATCACTTCAAACCTGATTTAGTCTCGCAAATCAACTAAAAATCTTAATTATTTATTTTGAGATGGATTTCACATTGCTCCTAGAGAAAATGTACCGGATTAACAGCCACATGTGGCTTTCATTAATATGGTTCCTCTCTTCATTTATTGAGTTGACCTTTAAACAAAATATTGCATCATGAACTCACAATGCACAAAGCATTCACCGGCCACAATTAATGTTCACCCCTTAAAATAAAATATATACTAAAAAAGTGTCGTGTGTTCAAGTTATTTAATTTGGTGTGGTGTATTTAAAATGATAGGTTTTTAGGATCCATCACATCCATCTTTGGGATTTGAAAATTAAATATTTTTTGTCAAAATATATTAAATTAAATATGGTGTATTATGAAATATGAGATTTTAGTGTATTCCAAATAGAACCAAACTCAACTAGATCAACAAGACACCATATCTCAAAAGAACACATTTGTGGTGAATGGTGATCTTGAAACCAAACATAATTAATGAATATCTAGCTATTAGGACACCACTTAATCATCATACGGAGATGTTTTATTCTGTGTGTTTTGTTTTGTGGGCGTTTTGTGACAAACGTTTTTTAAAATGTCGCTATATTATCGTCAAATCATCATTTAGCTCATCATGGTGATACATATGTATAAATGCTCACAAAAGTTAGCCTTGATTTATGTGTGTACTTACCGTTGGGGGAAGCTTATTTTAATGTTTCTCCCAATGGTTAGGCATTTTTTCACAATTGTGCTGATATAGTGCGTAATGACACCTAATGGTGCCTATTTGTCATAAACGGTTGACATTATTACTTTTCTCAGTTTTGAAGACAAATCAAGTGCAAATGTTTAGTTAATAAACAAAAGCTCTACCAAACACTAGGGGTGCTCACGGTTCGGTTCAGTTAACCATCGGTTTGGTTCATTAGTTCTTTTGTTTTTTTTTTTAATTTTTACATTATATATTATAAAATATATAATAAAAATTATAAATATATATAAAATATTATATTTAAAATATTTAATAATATATCATATATTATAAATATATATTTATGTATAATGCATATTTATTAATTTGTAATATATAAAAATATATATATATATATTATATACATAAATATATATAAAATATATAGAAATATATGTATACCGGTCAGTTCGGTTAACCACCAGTTTTCTATATTGGTTAATCGAAACTGAACTGACACCTTTAGTTTTTCTAAAACACCGAATTGAAACCAAATCGATCAATTCAATTAACTGATTGTTCGATTTGGTTTTGATCGGTTTGGTTTTTTAGTTTTTTTTTTCTCACCCCTACCAAACACATACTTTATCTCCCTTATATCTAATTAAATGTTGCCTGTGTTCAGCACGGGCTTGCCACTAGTTTATTTATTTATTTTTAATTAGTAAAAATTACCTTCTTTATATTTGCCATGTTTAGGCAAAGTACCTGCTTAGTTTAATGGTTTTTTGTTCTACTTGACTGCAAGTAAGTGGTCCATATTTTCCCCTGCAACTTCTAGCTTTTTTTCGTGTCAATAATTAAGATCACATATTAATTTGTAGTTTCTATCCCAGAAAAAAATAATAAAAAAGGACTCCACGTCTAAAAATGGGCTCCATTAAAGAAGCCATATGGGTCAATGGTCTAAAAAAGGACTCCATTAGAGGTTTACCCAAATTTGAATTGTGACCAATTAGAGGTTGATCCAAATTGGAATTGTGACTAAGTTGGTGTTCAGTAGCGTGTATATATCGTAGATGGGATCGTTTTGGTCTTATCCATAGTAAGATATGGCGTTTTGCTATGTGTGGATGGACCCTGTCTACAAAATAGCATGAATAGGGACGAATTACACCCCAATTTATTGTCCATAGTATTTTCCCGTGGATGAGACCATCTGTGAGAAGGTTTCAATGTAACGCACCTACGTTACATTGGTCTAATTGCTCTCATTTTATTTAATCTTTTAATAATTTTTAAATTTTTAAATTTTAACATTTTATTAATAAAATAGTAATTTTTAATATTAATTCTAGCACAAGTCCGACGGTTCTCCTTCTCAACTCTTTTTCATTAATTAAATATTAAGTTTTAATATTTTATGAATAAAATAATATTTAAAATATTATTATTTTTTTTATTTTTTACTAATTAAAATAATATTTTTTAATTATTTAAAAAATGCAATTATTGTCTACATATTGATGCCTTTTTTCAATTTATTTACCATCTAAAATGCAAAAATTAGACATTTATGATCGATTGTGTAGATCTCCAATGAAATGTATATGAGATATATGGAATCAAGAAGTGTGGTGTGGACTTCCACACCTCACCTACAAAACGCTACCGTGGGTGTGGAATAGTCCGGTCTGTACAATCTATCCATAGTTTAGAACATCTGTGGATTATGGTGTGGTGTGGATGAATTCATACCCACCAATTTCTCATCCACACTACAGAACACCCCATAAGTGGCAGATCCAACCATTGCACCTATGAATGAGAAGATTAATACTTTAATAGTTTACAATAAAGTCATGAAAAAATTTTGTTCTTAAGATCAAGTATAGATGTTTTGGATCGAATGAACAAGTAAATTTTGAGATGTTATGGGCCATTTGGTTGAAATTTCCTCCTATGTGATGGAAGCTATATATAGCAAAGGAATAGATTAAACTTCTGCAATCCTCCATTAGCTGGAAGGTGGTGAAGCATTTTTCAACAGAAATTTGAGAAGCCAAAGACAATCACTCTCGATCTGAATTCTAATCAAACCAAATTTCAATGCAAAGTTCAGAGAATTGTTAAAATAAAACAAAAGACTCAGCTTCTTTTGCAAAGACCACCTACAATCTAATTGCTCGACCACTTCAAAAGGGTTTGAAGAACCATTGAATATTAAACTTGGGACAGTGGGGCGGTGGGGGAATTCAGTGAGCAACCCCATTAAGAACGGGATGATGCGAGTTAGCAGTCACTCGAGTAGAATTATCAAGATGAAATAGAAGCTCCATAAACTACATTTGCAGATGCTGTAACATCCCATGAAGTGAAATTTGTTCTCTCAAATACCTTATAATAGCACCATTTCCAAGCATGCCATGATGTGCCAAGGAGACGTGCATCAAATATTTTTAGATTCAAAGAATAAGATCAATTGTTGCAATCAGTATGATTTAGTCATCAATGTAATTTAATTTACTTTGATTTAAATACAGTAAAATCCACTTGAAAACCAATTAAAGAAATTTGGGAAATAGAAAAACGGGTAGCATTTAAGAGAGTCAAAATGCACAAAACCCAACTTGAACAGTTTCTATTTCTAAGGCTATTAAATAGGAAATGAACAGGCCACTAAACCATGCTTAATTTGGTTCCTTGAATTAAAGGTTGAAAATACGAGGGAAAATGGAGACAACTCCTAATATATTGCAAGTCTCTAAAACAACTTCAAAACTTCAAATGTTTTAGGAATAAGCCTCCTATTTGCAACAAAACTCAGTGCAGTCCGTGAATTAGGCAAGAATTTCAATTAAAATCCCTAAAGTAATTGCTTATACAAAAACTAATTCAAACTAATAATTCTAAACTGCTCACCATATGCAACAGACATATCTTGAGAATAGAATAAATAAAGGCAAAGAGAAAAGCTTAGCTGTTTTCGCTGAAATGCCTCAAGCAATCTGCTCTCAGAAGTAGCGGTAACCCAGTTCACCATAATTGACTTGTGCACAACATCAGGTCCAAACTAAATCTTGATTGTTTGCAGTCTTGGATGCAATAGGATGGTACCTGGTTTGTCCCTTAGTTTGATTCACTACTTCAATCTCTGGCCCTTTTATTAGACCTCTTCTCTGATAGAGTTTGGTGTAGGCAGCCGTAGGAGCTCAAAGTTGCAATAAAACAAAACAGTTACCATAGATAGTCCTTTCCAAGATGAATACATTTAGGTTTGAACAATCACACTAGGTTGGAGATGTTTGAGTTCCAGTTCATTAGAAGCCAATGCGTAGTGAAGCCAATGACAATGTGTTATGGTTTTATGCATATTGTTTCCTTATGCACAGTGGCGTTCGACTGAAGCTAGTACGCAAAAAAAGATGGGCGATGATACTTGGGCGCTCAAAACAGGTCCAGAGGCTTGAACGACTTTATGCATCGAATAGCTCTCAACTTTGAGTGGTATTAATCCTCAAAAAGAATGTAAATAATTAATTAAGATGGGTAAGAAAAGAGAGCATGAATCATTCAAGAATCCCAGAAAATAAATGGAATCAAACCAAAAAATAAATAAATAAATAAATAAATAAATAAGGGTTTCTAATACTTGATTTGGATTTGGGACTGATATTCAGCTTTCAATTCTCTAGGATGAGCAAATCTTATTCTTAGATGCGTAGATGATCAAAAAACCCAAATATACACAGGGTTTCTTGACCAGAAACTCTGATCTACGAATATGAGCCATGGTTGTATCCTTGGCCGAAGTAAACCACCAATATATGCTTTCATTTGTAGTGATTAAACGACTGTAGCTGGATGTCGCCGGTTTGTTCGAAGATGAGAAGAAGGAAAAACTCGAATAGGTGCTTCAGTGAAGACAGGAGAAGAAGCACACCCTGAACTCGAATGATGGAGGCGATTTGCTGTTGAGACACGGTCTCAGTGGAGAAGTATGGAAGCTTTCGAACTGGGTCATGTCCTCTCGGAGATGAGAGAGACGGGAGGAAACCCCCGAATAGGTTCTTTTGAAGGAATCTCCTTGCTCAAGTTGATGAAGAAGAAGAACTGATATCTACAGATGGGAGAGGCTGTCGAACAGAGTTTCAGTGGAGACCAGATGAAACCTTCGAACAAAAAAGTTTCTCTCTCCTCGCCCTCTATGAAGCTTAAATGATGAGGTCCGATTCAATACTGCAGACTACAGTTTAAATAATATGCCAGTCGTTGCTGGGCTCTGATACACGAAAAAGGCAACTAAGTGAGGGAAGAGCATAGAGCCTCCCAGTTAGCCCAATTCGGATTAAGCAGTTCCAGGTTGCACTTTGCTTCCATGGGCTAGTGTCTCGGATATGCAGGTTTGGTAAGTCAAGATCTCAGCCGTCCATCTCTGCATTTACTCGACCACTTTGATAAGGATCAATCATCATGGGAATAAGTTGGAATGGAAGTGAGGAACCAAAACAAACCAAACCGGTTTCATTATGGAATACTTAAGAAGCCGATGGTTAATGGCTTGTTTATCTTTCACCGCAGGCAGGACTCATCCCATCTTCCATTACTCTGGAGTCTGGAATATTGTTATATATTTCTAACGGGTTGCAATTAGGTTGGGGGTTGACTGATTGAGCCACCACTAACTTATAGATGGGTCTAGCATAGAGCACCAGCACTCCACCCCTATGGGGTCTGAAAAATTTTTACTTGAATTTTTGGCGCCATTGCCCTAAATAACACACTATAAATGGACACAACCAGAATTGTATTAAATGCTTGATTTTTTTTTTCAACTTGACACCCAAACTGAATATGTGTTTGCTGTTTATAAGCTTTTAAGCATGCTTTTCAAAATTGGACCGGACTGGACGGTCGGACCAGAAAAACCGGGAGCTGGTCATTTTCCCCAAAAACTGAATTTCCCCCTAAAACCATTGATTTTGGTCAGCGAATCACTGAATCGGACGATTAATCGTTTGAACCGTTCAAACCGTTCGAACGGTTTTAATCTTTTTTTTTTTTGATTTTCTTGTCAGAACAGAACGAGCGTTCGTCCATATGCACATACTTGCAACACTCTACCCTTGCTATTAGCACTCCATATGCAACACTCTACCCGTTCGAACGGTTTTAACCGGCTTTCAATTGCAATAGAAAGCTACATTTACTTGTAACACTCTACCCTTGCTATTAGCACTCCATATGCACATGTATGTTAAATTCATAAGGAAATGTTTCCACTTTCCAATGTGTGGATGAATTCACATACTTCCACTGTGTGTGCAGAGTTTTATTTGCAGAGAATCCCTTGCACTTTTTGCAGATTTCATCGAATAAATCAATTGACATTTTACAAACCTCTCTCTCTCTAATCTGGTCGTCCAGGAATTACTTGGAAAGCAGAAATTCCCATTTGTTTTTTCCAGTTGCATTTCAGTGTTGAAGAGAAGAGGCGCTATTTTAGCATTATTGGATGTTTTACGGTTCTCGAAACCTGAATAGACAATGGAGCCAATACCTCACCTCACTGCCAACACATGAATAATTACCGCCAACATCTCTTCTGCTGTATTTTTAGTGTTTAATCTATATTTACAACAAGAAATCCAAAGCTCACACGATTTTTGATGCGGCAGACGTGCGCTTCCAGTCTAGCCATAACATTGAGGTTTCTGTGTTTGCTCATAAACAGTATTTTGTGTCACCGGAAAACAGAATTCAGATATCTCTTTGTCTGGGGCAGTCACCGGATGTCTAATACTTACCACTTGTTGATACAATTTGATGAATTAATCCTTTCACCCTTGAACAAGGTTCCAAGTATCAATATGTATCATACGATACGTATCAGTTTTCTATGCCAAACACCGAGGTTTAGGTATTGCTAATAGATTTGAATTTTTTTTTTTTTTTTTTTTTTTTTTTTTTTGCTTTGGTAACAGATTGAAAAGTTAACTTTCCTCTTAATATATGTATTTTTGAGCTATCAAAGTGAAAAAAAATATAGATTATTGATGGTTGAAACGATGGATACAGACTTTTTGTGTTTCCAGAATATCGTACTTTAAACCTTGTACTTGATCCTCACAAAAGACTCGAGATCAGATGGTCAGAAATCTCCTTCAACCTTAACCTTTTTTGTTTTCCTTTATTCTGCTCAATCTTTAAAAGCAATAACATCAATTCATTATGGATTGAACATTAATGAAACAGGATCAAACTGAACTGACTCCTTTTCGGTTTGCTTTCTAGTCCAGTTTACCTATGTACAATGAACAATGTGTTAACAAGCTGTCTCTGGACTAGTAGTATTTCCCGTGTTGTAGTCATCACCAGCATCTCTGATTGCAATAGTAGGTAACAGTACCGAGCATTGTAATTTGTAAGAGCCTTCCATGTGAAACTGAATATTAGCAGTTGAGTGCCACTTGAATTTATGAGATATTAAACTCATGTCGGAGATCCTAATAGTCATTGTCGTCCATTCGATTGTAATCTCCATTACAACAGGACTGGCGCTTTTGGGATATCACCAGTAAAGAAGATTGCTGAAATCAAAATGTGATCAGAGTGAAACTTATTTTAGAATGAATCAGCTTAATGATTTAGGTCTACTTTAGTACAATCCTTGAGGTATAAATATAAAGCCAATGAACTTGGAAAATGTTGCATGAAGATTCACCACTTTTGATGTAAAAGAAGTGAAAAACAAGGCTTCCAATGGGGAGTATGTAGGCCCCCATTATGCATGTGTTCGGAACCATGGGTGTTTTTTTCACTAAACGTTTGTACTTGATTTGTTTGCAAAACCGAGAAAAGTAATAATGTCAACCGATTATGACAATTAGGCGCCATTAGGCACCACATCAACATAACAGTGAATAAATGCCTAACCGTTGGGGGAAGCATTAAAATGAAGCTTTCCCAAACGGTAGACATGCACATAAATCAAGGCCAGCTTTTGTGAGTCTTTATGCGTACGGATCAGCATAATGAACTAAATGCTGAAGTGGCACCTATGTGGCAGCGTTTATTGAAAAAACGCCCACGGTTCCCAACACACGCATATATATCAAAGCAAATGAAGCCAAAACAATCAAAAAGCTTTATACAAGGAGGTTACCGTGTATTTTAAGAACCTAGAAAATAGTAGAAACAATATAAAAGTATGAATAAATTAATAATGTGAGACCATATGAGACAAAACCAGAGGGAAATGAGGGAAATGAAGCAAGTCCATGGGCCTAGGGTTGTCAATTGGACTGGATTTGGTCCAATCCGATCCACTCCAATGTGAGTCCATTATAAATGGACCAGGTCCAATCCAATCCAATCCAATAAATGTTTTGGACCAATTTGGACTGGTCCATCAATGTCTGGACCGTTCAATCTGTTCAAATTCATTTTTGATTTAGATTGGTTTCAACCCAAACCTGGTCCATTGACACATATATTCTTATCTTATATCAATGGACCAGATATTGGCTTAATCCAACCCAATCCAATATAAATTTGTTACGGACAAACCAGGTCCAATCCAATCTAATATTTTGGACCGGATTGGTCCAATCCAATGTCTTGTTGGTTCGTCCAATCCGTCCAAATTGATTTTGGACTGGACAGGGTCCAATCCAAAACTGGTCCATTGACACCCTTACGTGGGCCACAGCTATCCATAGACCTATTCTTTATCCTTGTAAAAATGCTTACCTTAGTTCCAGCTATGATGGTACCATTCAGGGGGTGAGCAGCACAAACAGTAACACCTTCTGACAAGGGAACAAATCTGTTTTGCATGCTCCGTCTTTTACCCTCAGAAACACTACCTATATCCTCACTAAGAGAAGCAGAGAAAATCAGCAAACATTATCCAGAACTATGAGAATTAGCCATGTGCAAAAGATGACATTAACCAACATAACAAGGGCATTGATCCATATATATATATATATATTAAAAATCTGGCTTTTCTTACTTGAAGTCCACATGGCAAGTGGACGATGGGTCAGGATAGAAGTCTAAAAGATGAATACCATTATTTGAGGACGCCCCAACTGCATAGATCTGCATCAGAAAATACATCCAATAGGCTAATCTCTTTTAAAAGAGAAATAAACTTCTCAATACCAGAAACTTTCCCTACTAGAACAACATCCAATTGTGTGCTCTTTTTTGTTCAAATGTCATCTGTATTATAGGTGTAAAAAGTTGAAATGATGCAGGTGAAGCAGGAGCTCATGATTATGACCCAGGTTGACCAAGAATTATTTGAGTTCACTAGTTCATGGTATTGCCAATGAGAAGTTCTCAAATAGCTACTCAACGGAGGACAAACATAAGGCATGCAAAGTTTGACTTGCCCTATGCTATTACCCCACCAGATAAATCATTACAATTCTAATTTCTCCACATAATACCTTTTTGGTGTATGATTTGGAAGATCAGGAGCAGTCAATTTGAGTGTTTACTATCTAAATTAAGTTGAAAAATGGGGTTGAATTTGGTTTAATTCCATTTATTTTCATTTGGAGAACCAGTGGGAATTAGTTTACTGTTCATTTGTTGTTGCTACATTAGTATTGTGTGCTTCCCTTGTTGGTGCAAGTAACAAAAGATCATAAGCAGACGAAACACACGAGAATGATTAGTCATTTCCTTGAAACAATATTTAATGTCCTCAACTTAAATGCTCAAAGAGTGAAATTGAATTAATAATTTACAAGCAGATGAAACACATTGACAATAGCTACTACTTTTCCTGAAACTATCTAGCAAGACTAGCATCCTTTCCATCTATCTTGTCCATTTTTCTTTCTTTTAAGGGTAGGTGGCATGAGCAGGATTCAAAATTTTGATATGATACACCCATATCAAGGGCTCACCGAAACACCATTTTTCAAGGCTTTTCAAGAAATTTGTGTTTTTAAATGTTACTGCTAAAACAGCCCCTGTTAAAATATCAAAGGAAACAAATAAAAAAGCATAATGTTTGATAGTGTTGAAACGCCCGATATGCATGTTCGTGCATATTGGGTGTATTGATACTTTGAACCTTGGACATGAGGTGTTGAATTCAATGTTTGAAGAGGAAAGAAAGATCATAAAAGGCTCTTTCTTTCAGGGTAGGTATACACTACTCCCTTAAATATCAAATTATTTTATATTATGCAAAAAAAAAAAAAAAAGAAATCACATACAGATATAGACATAACTAGCTGGAAGAACCATGATATCAACAAGATAAATCGCATATTGAAAACTCCTACCGAACATGTTGGTAGCCATGATGGTTTTCTCAAGTATGAGCAATTGATTGATGTCTCTGATCCATCCCTAGCCCCCACAAAGTCATAAAAGTAACCAGTTAGTTTTAGAGAACGGACAATATATTGCAGTTAAACTGTCAATTCATGTGAAAAGTTGCTCGATTTCACTTACAACCAAGCAGGGGGTGGGCAATGCACATGTGTCACTTGAAAACTATTTGTATCCAAAACACCTGACCTATGTAAGTGATGAAGAGAACAAAAGAAGCAAATTAAATTCCAGTGATATGTTTTAATGGAAGCACATTATCCCATATTTGGATTCCATTTCATTTATGGTACCATCTAGGATTAGAAAAACAACTTCAACTAAGATGTTATTAAAACATGGTGGCCATATGTTAACATCATGCCTAATACATATCCAGACAGTAAAAGAACTGATTCTAATCAGTCTAAATGAATGGTTGCAATGAGCAAGGATTTGATGTTTTACATTTGCAATCCAACTCGAATATAGTTGATGAGAAGTCAGTGAACTTAACAGAATTTGCATTTGCAGTTTTCTGTTAGAAATTAAAATGAACTTAAAGTCAATATTGCATATTTGCAGACAAGCTTTGAAAGAAAATAGTTATCAAACATAAGTTCACAATGTTCAACAATTTGATAATAAAGTATTCACATTCTTTCAGTCAAACCATGGATTTGGGGAAGGTTAAGTTGATCTAGGATGGATAAAGACACAGAACCACAGGTATTTGACATTGGAAACAGAGACAACAAATGACATTCTGAAGAGTTTTGAAATTCTGGTGAATCTGGTCATGAGAAAACAATCATAGTAAACAACAGCTTTCCATCCTCAATACTCTATGCAGTGCTTCTAATGAGCAGCATTACCACTTGGAAGTCAATTTATTACCAAGATGCAATCAATTGGTAAAATCTTCCAGTACTTGTGAGAGTTAGAGGTTAAATAAACTATTTAAAACCATACCCATTTTTCTCACATTATACTTTACTTCTTCAAGGCCATTATGATACCTTTTCCCTTTCATTACTTTAGGTCTTTAATAAAATCAACTTACAGACCGTGCATTTTGGTATTTGGTATCCACAATTCCCTTTCTTTTCCTCAATGAGTTTGCATATGCTAGTGAACTGGGAAAGCATTAATTGTTACAGAGAAGATATAAAAAAGCCATGCATATGTTATACAGAACAGAATCAGTAGCATACAACACTTGACATGAATTAACATGATACAAAATAGTAAAGAGAATAAGAAAACATTATACAAAATTGAAACTATTTTCAAAACCTACCAACCGTCATCAAGATGGAATGCCAATTGATATGGACAGGATGGGTCAATGTCAATTGAGTGTATTTCCTTGGAGAAAATATTTGATTGTTCCTGAAAGACATAAAAGTATAGGCTATTTCAAGGATCAACTCTAATTTTAATGAGTTTAAATAAGAGTTTCCAACTCACATGACATAAAAGCGTCCCATCGTTTTCAGCAATGCAAACAATGCAATAATTTTATATGGGAAAAATAGCATGTAAAACCTTTGCACAAATACATGAAATTTCTTTGCTGAAAACAATATATTGCTAAAATTGCATTGCTCCTTTTAGTCCATGCAACAATATCTTATATTGAAGGGATGGACCAAACTGTTTGAAATACAAACACTGTTGAATCTTCCCTGAGTGGGCTCAGCCTGGAAGCCCAGGTTTGGTTTTCATGGGAACAGTAGAGGAAGTTACCTCTCTCTTTCTTTCTTTCTCTCTTTCTTTCTTTTCTTTTCTTTTCTTTTCTTTTCTTTTCTTTTTTTCTTTTTTCTTTTTTCTTTTTTGGGGTGGGGGGATGCCAGGTCTTGCTTGCTTACACTGCTTGACCATACAGAAGAAAAAAGGGTTTTGTCTTCTCTCCTTAAATTTTCAGAAAGGAAGAACTTATGAGACACATTATATAGGCCAAAGAGGGTTGGTTCTATAAGGGGTATCCAGCTTAGATCATACCTTTTCACTTACAATGACTAGAATGGTATGCCAGAAATACACTATAGATACTTAAATATAGTACAAAAGTGAAGTATTTTAAAACAGAATAACACATAAAAAAAAAAAAAAACAGAACAACCAGAATGGGTGCTGAACAGGAACTTGGGATGTACAATAAACCATAACAAATAAAAAAACAAATAACCGAAATTATGAAAACCAGTACCTTCAAAGACTTAATCTTCTCTAACATCATCGATATCTTTAAAGATGTTAATGGAGGGTGACGTGCCTGAGAAAGGAAAAATCAAACAACAAATATGATGAATAGATTGTACGCTCAGGGGCTATTTGGTAATGGCTGAACTGAATGACTTATTGTTTTGATTTAGTAGATAAAATAATTAAACAATAAAATAATCAAGTATATAGTAATCAATCCAACTTCAGATTCAGCTATTAAGGATATCACAACTTCCTAAATAATTTGTTCACTGAAAAACAAAACATTAATCCATTCAGTTCAGTCACTTCAGTTGTTATCTAACGGCCACTTATACTAGATTCAAATAACCAGTGGTGTATGAATATCACAAAGAAAAATCTGACAGCATGACCATTGGACATGTTCTGAAGTCATGTAGCAATGCTCCTAAAAATATAAAATTTATTTATTTTTGGTAAGTGGAAAAGGTAAACATATATTAACAAGAGGAACTGTTTATATTGTATATGGATAGGAAAAGCTATTACCTATACTTTCCTAAATTGCCAAGTCACTTTTTAAAATGCCAATTTGTCATATATTGACCCCATGGGACATGTTTTTTTTTTCATCTCTACTCTTTTAGCATAAAAAACAAGTCATTCAAATAGAGGTCTGAGAATCTTCCATACTGTGTGTGTGGTGGTGGATGTGCATCTATGTATCTTTTGGTTTCTAGCAATGGTAGGGTCAATTCGGATCAACTGAGTTCTGCATATTTGCATGATGTAGGATAGATAGGAGAAAAACCATAAAATTCTTTACAAATATAGACTAGTAAGAGGTTCCATAAATGAGATTGTGCAAAAAATCACTGTTCGGGTGGTCTACATTAGGGATCCACATATAAGGACATTAAGTTTTGGTTAGTGGGTTAAGAAAACCATTGGGTATGGGGCTTCTTTTGATCTAATATTATTTAGTCCTCTATTCTATGCAAGATGACTTGACTATAGAGAGAGGACCCCTTGAGGTTACAGAGAAGGGAACCTGTAATAACAAACTTCTTTGTCATATTTACATGTCTCCAACCCTGATTATTTATATATACCCACTTCAACTTGAGAAAAAAGGGTTTGACTCTCAGGAAGGTGTCTCGCCAAAACTCTCTTCTTCCAGTTATTAGTCTTCTCCTACCTATAACTCAGCCATTCCCCAAAAATGTTACCATACTAAAACAGAATATCTGAAACACCCAGCACACACCCACACAATCGACTAAGATTTGTGGACCATGTGCATGGAAGACAACCAGTTACACCAGTGAGGAGCAATTAGATGTAAGTTGAAAGTTCTAGAAGAGCTAGAGGAAGGACCAAAAAGGATATGGGTTGGTATATAGGGAAAAATTTTGAGGACTCACAATTTGACTGATGATATGGACCCTACTAGGATGAATGCCTAAGTAGGATTTGCATAGCTAATCTCGTGTAGTAAGGATCAGGCTATTTTTGGTTCAGTTGAGTTTACACATGTCATGTCCATCTCCAAGAGAGAAGATGCAATGTGATTTTACAACATCTAGAGTTTCTCCTTTTATTTTCCTTTAAATAAGAGTGAATTCATGCCTATGTTTTTCTATTTATGTAAAACATATCAAATGTTGGAAATTAGAACAATTCAGTCTCAATCCACAACTTCAGATTTGGCTTAATTATCCATAAAACATATCTGCCCTATATACAATTAATTCCATCTTTGGATTGCCAAAACAAAATGGTACATGAAAGGCAAATAAAATAGAAATTCAAATTTTATAGAAAATTGTATGTTTAACCCTTTTTACCTCTTTGTTACTTTGAAAAGCAACAGGTGTTCTTCCTCCACGAAGATCCCAAGCATAGATGATCCCATGTTTACCAGCACCAAAGACAACCTATAAGAAAGCAAAGAAACGAGGTTCTTTGAAAAGCTCAGGGAGTTTACAAAAATGGTTACATCATTGTGATCATTATGTATCCTCCAAATTTAAGGAATGATCTCCTAATATTCTGCTCTGCACATTCCCAAATACCAAATAAACAAGTATATCATAGATTGAGGACTAGGAGTAGAAGATATTCAATCATAAGAACACTAATGAAAAAATGAGAATCATGCTCACAGAGTTAGACAAGCAACAAAATAATGAAATTAGTTCAGAAGAACTGAAGGATATATAGTTGGGATAAGGCATGGATGATGATGATGATGAACTGAAGGATGTATTTAATTATTTATTAGGTTATCTTTTGTCTTAAAATTGAATGAAAGACTTAAATTAAGTTAATGGACCTAAAATCTAGAATTTCCTTTTATTGCATAATCATTCAACCATTTAAGGTGTAGTTAATTAGTTATTACAGAAAGATGTAGTCAATTAAATTAGTTGAGACATGACATGCTCATCCAAGCCCAACCCAACTTTTATCCATCCCCCTTCATAAGAGGAGTTCATTCTTCAAATATATCCTTCAGTTCTTCAAGTAATTATTTGACGGAGTTCATTCTTCAAATATCAAGTTTCACGAAATGCATTAGAAAACCCCTGATTCCACTCTAAGAGAATTAGATACTTAATTGGAACTATACTAGTATGGTTGAGGCAAGGCTGTATACATTTTTTTTTTTTTTTGAAAGCCAAGGCTGTTTAATATTAAGAGAGTTTTGATTCATTAATTTATTTTGGTAACCATCTACGGATGGTCACAACCTTATATGTGGGATCACCATTCCATCATCACATCATCATTTCCTTATTTTTCCATGTCAAAAGTGAATATGAGTTTAATATAATGCAGATGATTAAGGGAATCATCTAATATCACCAATATCATCTCATTAGTAGGGTTGTTCATGAGTTGGGTCAAACCAACCCAACTCGATCCGAGTTGGCCGGTTTTCTTAAATTTCCGGTTGGTCTCAGTTTAAAGATATAGATGAACTGACTGATTGGTTTGGGTTGCAGTTTATGAGTTTATAAACCGAGTAAAACTGACCCGAATCGTTATATATAGTGGGATATGTTATAGCTGTTAAAATCAAGTCAGCTCTCTCTTTCTCTCTCATATGTCCCACTTTCCTCATTTCCCATAAAAGTAAAAATTCTAAACCACTTTTTCTAACATATCTCAAGACAGTGACATGACCTACCATTTTGTTTTATACAAGTAGGTCTGAAATCCTAGCCCCTACCCCCTAGGCCTATACCATTTCTAGGCAAATGCATATAACCCCTATCCATTATTTAATTCTGTCACTTTTTTCATTACTTTGTATTTTGATACTTGAATAAAATATTCAAATGAATTTATTTTACTTGTCTAAACAATTGTCATAAAACTTACGATCCATAATGATTTGTCTTCTTTCTTTTAAATTTTCTACATCATTTCACACGGAACCCAAAGCAAGCTGCAAGAGACTGCAAAAAAATACAAAAAAAAAAGATCCAACATATCTTTTTTTTTAACCCCAAACATTCGCAGTGGAGGGGTGGCCACCGTATATTTTATTAATTTTCAAGAAAAAACTAGGAGGAGGGGACATAAATACCTTACCCCTCTGAAAAGCTATACAAATCCCCTTCAACTCGTAGTAAACAAAGGTGTCAAAGAGGAGAAAATAAAAATGGCTACACGCAAATGTACAGAATACCAGAACCATCATCAAAAAGCAGACACCGGATGCTAGGAGGCAGATTATCAAAATGGTCAAAGAAAGTGTGGGCCGCCGTGTTACAGGCAAGGTTACCAAGACTGTCAGCTACTCGATTTCCTTCATGATAGGTATGAGAGCAATGGATCTCCAGCCCTTTAGTCAGCTGTTGAAAACAAGTCTGCCAGTACCACAATTTCCAAGGGGGAGAACACTTACCAGAGACAACCTGAATCATAAAATTGGAGTCCGAACTCTGACCAGACCTCCACCTTTTGGAATCCAAGAGATCTCGGTTCAGTTTAAACCAACCAAACTGAAAATCCGACAGAATTATTATAGGTCAGTTTGTGCTACTTTTCAGTCGGCTTCAGTTGGCATAATAGCCAACCCGAGATGTTTGGTTCGGTTTCCAAAATACTGTGTAACCGAACTGAACTGACCCGTGAACAGCCCTACTCATTAGTTTCCAGGTCAAAAGTGAATATATGTTTACTTCAAGACATTGTCCTAACTCCTTTGGGTGTTGATCAGAGGGTTTGGATTCCATCTGTTAAACACAATTTCACTTGTTCTTCCTTTTTTAGGGTCCTTAACCAAGACAAAAACCTGTCTTTCCCTGCTAAGAAATGTGGTCCAGGCATCCAGCACAATTCCCCCTGCTAAGAAAATCTTGAACACCTGTGATAGACTCCAAAGGAAGTGTAAAAATTGGTCTCTTTCTCCCCATGTTTATGTTCTGTGCTGGAAGAATGGGGAGAGTACCAACCATCTCTTTTTGCTGTGCCCCTATGCTTCTTGGGTTTGGCAACATTTTATCTCTTTGGTGGGAGAAGTGTGGACCACACCCTCTGATGTGGTGGACCTTTTTAAACCACATATAATGAGATCTCTACTCGAAGGAAGAATTTTATGGCAGTGTGTAAGAGGGGTTGCGTTGTAGGATTTGTGGTGTGAACGGAATGACAGAATTTTTGAAGAAAAACACAAAGAAGTGAAGAAGTTGATTGAATTTACAACTGTAAGGGTTGCACATTGGGCTCAGATCAGCAAAGAATTCAATGGGTTAAGTCTGACGACCTGCTAAGAGGTTGGAACATTATTGTGGGTTTTAATAACAGGGTACAACAAAGGGTAGTGGAATAGAGTTGACCTGGAGAAGGAAGCTATAAACTAAACTTTGACGTGTGCTGTCTTGGAAATCCTGTGAATTCTGGAGTGGGAGGAGTGGTTAGGGACTCTGGTGGCAATGTAATTCTTAGTTACTCAGGACCAGCTGGTTTTGGAATCTCCCCAAGGAAAGAATTGATAGCTTTAATTCAAGGCCTTAAACTGATCGTTCAGCAGGGGTTAATGAACATAGTCGTTGAGGGGGACTGCCAGCTGTCATTTTATGGATGAATTCTCAAGAACAAATACCTTCGCAATTTAGGCTGTTGGTGAGATTAGCTCTATCCCATGGTTCAAAGTATTGGTGTACCTCTGTGTATTGGCAGAGGTGTATCAATACTTTAACCTTTTTTTTTTCAAATTTCAGTTATATATATATATATATATTATGTAATAAAAAAACAGTTTATGAAAACACCTGTAAATAGGTGTATCAACTCCCAAAGATATGATATGATGTGCCCATATTGGGTGTATCGTGTTGATACTTTGAACCTTGCCCATTACTTGGGTGCCAGTTTGAACATCTCACTCACCTGGGTACCCAGGAGTGTAAATATGTTAGCTGATTCTTTGGCAAGGTGGGGGTAGGAAAGGATTTTCTGGATTGGGGTTGCCCAGGCCTGGGATGTAACTTACAAGAAGGGTTTTTTTTTCTGTTTTTCTGTTCTGTTCTTTGGGTTCTTCTTGTTGTACTCTTTTTTTGGCCTGTGTAGAGGGTCTGTTGTAAGTTTGTCCACCTGCTATGGTTATGCTGAGGGTGGCTTTTTCTCCTTTAATAATAATAATGCAGATGATTCAGTGTGCAGCACATTAAGTCCTACACAAGTATATCATATGCCGAATGCAAAACATTAAAGCCAGTTATTTTTCTAATTGCATCTTAATCACCATCATCATCCAAGCCTTATCCCAACTACATGGGGTCAGCTACATGAATCCTGTTTCACCATTCCGTTCTGTTTAAAGCCACCCAATTGCATCTTAATATATTAAAATAATTAATGTTTCAATACCAGAAGAAAGAAGATGGCAAGGTTTGGCATGTTCACAAAAGAGAGTTCTTTCATGTTTGGACCTTACAAGCTTATTCTGGAATTTCTATGTCAACCAGAAAATTATTCCAACAACGCAAAGGACTAAACTGAAAAAAAAAAATCTGAAGTGATATATCAAAGAGATGATGTAGGATGTATCTTATTTGCATGAAAATGCATATGGCAGACTTATCAATTCAATGTAACGTAGAGTTCTTGATTTCAATATAAACCTGATTTTCCACATTTAACTTGATGCTATTTAGAGTATCATGGTTGTTAGCCATAAGCTCAAGACATGGGAGATTACTTATCCGTCGGTCCCATATATTGACAACACCATATACATCAGAGGCAAGCAACCTATACAAAAGATAGTGAACGTAAGACCAGTTAGCACAATCAACTAATATGAAAAGCACATCAACATTCCAGGGAAAAGAAACAAACAGATGACCAAAGAAAATTCAGTCAGCATTCAGACAAATTACACAAGTATAACTTTGGGAGGGTGGGCCTTGTCGCAATGGTTGGGTTGCTCCATTAGATCTGGGTAACCAGGGTTCAAATATTGGAAAAAGCCTTTCTGTGTATATGCAGGGGTAAGGCTGCATACATCTTTCCCTCCCCAGATCCTGCATTGGCGGGAGCCTCATGCACTGGGTTGCCCTTTTTACACAAGTATAACTTTTGGCAGTGAAAGCAATCAGCATTAGCACAATTAACAACATAATATTGACTTCTTATCTTCAGAGATTTCCTTGTGACTAGACCTGTTCATGGGCCCGGCTTTGGGCTTGATTTTACAGTGTCAGGCTTGGGCTTCGGGCTGGGCTCATTAGAATTTTGACAAAAAGCCAAGCCCAAGCCCAGCTCATGAACAGGTCTACATGTGATTACTCCAAAAATTGCTAGCTATTCTATGAAATTCCATTAAATACCCTAGTAAAACTAAGTGGCTGTTCTCCTTGCTAGGACCATGCCTTGCCAAGAAAGAAATGAATTTGAAAAAAAGTCGGGAAAATATGATGATCATGCCATCACATAAAGGACAATAAACCTACTTGATCCAATGAGATAACAAGTAATTCTTGCGCAAGTAATCATATTTGAACCAAAACATACCAACCTTGACTTGTCAGTTGAAATAAAAGCAATATCAGATAAACCTTTGCGAACTTCACATCCATGCACAGTGATGGTAGGCCTCCTTCTTAACACCTATTGATAGAAGGAATCAAAACAAGCATTGGGAATTAGTCTTACATAACAAATATTTATGATCATGCTTCAAGACATATTGCATGGTGATTTTGTATTGACTTAGCCAACTGCACTAGATGTGTGAACTAACAAGATCAAGATGACATGTTCCTCACATCCTACTTTAAGTGGCTATATTATTAGGATCATGAAATTTCATTTTTTTCAGTCAATATTGGTTGATGGACCACAAAGCTTTGTTACTAATATGCTAAGGAGCCAAAGACTATCCAAAGTACAGGTGGAAAGAAGTTGTTAGTTCTCCAAGAAAAGATCAAGGTAATCGTCTGCACAAATCATTGACAAGCAAAATCAACAACAAAAGAATTGAATTTTCTTTGCACAATTTAAAAATTATTAGAAGCAGAAGTTTGATATATAACCTATAATAAAAAATATATATTAGGACTTGTTGCTATACATTTTGTACCACTTCTAAATTTATGGAAATTATAATTTATGAACAGCCAGGAATTAACAAAAAACCACCTAGTTAATATTTGTTTTTGGTAATAAAATAAAATTTTCATTATAAGAAAGGGTGAAAGACTTAAACCTCCCTTGATGTTTCTTGTAAATCACGAAACCTCCCCTCTCTTTTCAAAATGGACTAAGACCTCCCTTGATGTTTCTTGTAAACCCATTTACACATTGAGTGAAATATTTGAGAAACTCAATTACCCAAATTTACCCCTTAGTTCGTCGTGTTTAATGACTTGCTGAAAGTAAGACCATATATAACAGATAGAAATGGTAGAAGGAAGCTGCACAAAATAAAAATCAGAAAGAAGAAAAATAAAAGTCAATGTAGAATGGATGCGCCCCTTTTAATCACCATAAACCAGATCTCATTGAAAAGAAAACTCGAGCTTCATCACTTGGATACAGATTCAAGGAAAAAAAAGGTTAGCTTCCTTGATGCCTCCGTCTTAAACACCAAAATAGAAAAAAAAAATGCAGAGGAAGCTATTAGTTTCCATTATTATTTGCTTCTTTTCAGTTGTGAATGCATGGTGAGAGAAGACAAAGATGAAAAAAGAAAAAATTCATAATTGAGGCAAGAAAGAGGCAGAGTAGGAGGTAGGTAGAGAGAATGAAAGAAAACTGGCCCCTTGCCATCTTGCATGCATATTGGTCTTCTCCATCTCTCTTGCCCAGTTTGCATTTATTCTGCAACAAACTCAACTTCACTGAAAACTTTGCAGGGCTCTTGATTTCATTTTCCATCACAGGTTTTTGGAAAGACAAAGCAAATAAGGGACATGTTTTGGCAGCACCTTCACAAATATATTTTAACTATGTCTCAACTCTCAACCACCTTCATTCATATGCTTGCAGCCAAGACTTAACACCAATGCAATACGGTACAACCCGCCCTCATTTAGTGCAGAGATTGCTCCATCTCACATTTCCATCGCTTGCTATCTGATGGTTTTTCTTTCCTTAGAATCCATCAAGTTTCACTTATTTTTTCACCTTTTGGCTGTACTCAAAAACCCATCTTCCACCTCATTTGTGGATAGAACCATCCCATCTCTTTCTTTCCTCAGGTTATACATTGGTGGTTTTCTTACAAATCTAAATATGGCAGAAGGGTAGAAAGATCTTTTCATTGATTTCTGTCAAATATAACGTGACAGGGGAGGTTTAAGTCTTGTCAGAAACCAGAGGACAGGAATAAATATTTATGAGAAACCTCAGGGGAGGTTCAATTCTTTTACCCTAAAAGAAAAGAGAATACAAGAAAGGTGACCAGAACTTACCTGAAAGAATAAAGAAAAACAGCCCTTTGCCCAAAAACACCCCAAACAGAAAATCAACCCAAGAAAACCAACAGCAAACTACAATCTTAATCTAACAACAAAAGCACCAAAATCCCTAGCAATTGACAAACTACAATCTTCAGAGGCATGCAAATGACCCCCTTTACTTCTCTTACAAACTTTCTTAATTTTCTTTACCTTTTTGTTAGATGCAACTCCAAATAACCTCATAGTTAATATGTAATGGGTTGGACCAAAATGTTATTATAAGTAGACATCAAACTAATAAACATGTTGGCTTTCCTACTGGTGGATTAATTTCTAGCGAAAATAGGTTCTTCTAAAGCTAAACCACTGACTTGTTATGTTTTCAGCAAACTGTAAACTGATTGATGTTTGTACTATTCAGTTATATTGCTGTGGACCATAAAAGAGATGATACTCAAAGTTATTCCTCATTTTTTTAATTTTAGTCCTCAAGCAGAAAATAGAGATAAAATTGCAACGAGACCAAGACTATGAGTTTGAACAATAATTGAGCAAGTTATGGATGATTCATGAAATAGAAAATGGATTTGTCATGGGATTTTCTATTTTTTGAGTTTTTTAAGTATGAAGCTGTTGTTTTTATTATTTATTTTGGTAGACGTTAGTTTTAGAAGTTGTTTTATTTTCAAAATTCAGGTCAAACTTGAGGTTCAAAAAGTCTACTTCTAGAAGGCTTTTTGAGAGTTCTACCTAGTTCCAAACATAGATAGTAAATTGCTTCATCTAATCTGTTAAGGTACAACAATACCATGATACAAACACCCAAAATAATGAGAGACTTACCTCAATTGGTTCAGAAGAGATGTAACCTATATCATATAGAAGAATTTCATTGCTTTGCATAGATGAGCAAGCAACCTGGAGAAGTAAACAACAACTAAATTGCAAGTTAAGTTCTTATTCAAAACAAGAGAACATTTAACATCAAGATCAGTCAAAAGTTGGGTAACCAAAATAGCACATAATTTCCAGGACCTTCCAATTAATTGTGCTTAATTGGGAATAGATAACTAATTTGAATAACCAAACCATCCACGTAGCTGAGTGCATAGCACTGTTAGGCCAAGAGACATAGTGTTGAATCCTTAAAATTTGCTGGATTGGGAGCAGGTTATTAAACTACTCCCAGTCACAGTTTATAAAGTCTTTCTTTCCAAGCTAGTCTTCTAGGCCCAAACCTATAGGTGGGCTGAATTAGTTTAGTTAAGACAAGGATTAAAATATTGATACTGTACACCCTGTATTGGGTGTATTATATTGGTATCGGTGTACTTAGATATGCTTGGACACCAATACACACATTTTGATAATTTTAAAAGGTCTTGGACCTCTTCTCCACCCCCCCCCCCATTATTATAAAATAAAAAAAAAAAGAAAGAGTATTGGCCATATTGATATGCACTGATACCCATGACTCCAAGTTCAACTAAATAGTGGAATGATGCATTTTTCTTGTTTCAGGGAATCATTAGGTAACTTTTATCAAATGGGAATATAAATCCATTGTATTAATCCCCAAGACAGGGTTCTGTAAATTGCATACAGTAGGGGTTCGCTAGAGCAAGTAGATAGAAGGGATACTTGGCAGGCATATATTGTAATTCATTATTCCCAAATATTTTTGAAAGCTGAACCACTGTAGTTGAAGTAGCAGAGAAGAGGAGAAGAAGAAGAGATGCTGAAAATGTCGAACTATCCTAGCCAGTCGACCAGTTCTTTATTTATAGATGAATATAGTACAAGGTACAAGAAATTACTGGGATGCCCCTGATTAGTGATGGGACACCCAGATGACTTAAATCATTAAACAGGATTAGGCCCATTAACATAAGCCCAGTTACAAGATAAGTTAAACATAAGAATGGGCTAATAAGAACTCTTATCAGCCAAACATCACTCTAACATTCTAACACTCCCCCTCAAGCTAAGCATAGATATCAATCATGTTTAGCTTGCCAAGTATGTCCCTGAACTTCGTTGATGCCAGCCCTTTAGTTAATACATCTGCAATCTGCATCTCTGATGGAGTATAAGGCACACAGAGTTCTCCTGAAATAATTCTCTCTCTGACAAAGTGTCGATCAATTTCAATATGTTTTGTCCTGTCATGCTGCACAGGATTGTTGGCAATGTTGATAGCAGCTTTATTATCACAATACAGCTTGAGAGGACCCTCTGTCTTGATACCAAGCTCATTAAGGAGAGTCCTGAGCCATAAGAGTTCAGCAACCCCGTGTGCCATAGCCCGGTATTCTGCTTCTGCACTTGATCTAGCCACAACATTCTGCTTCTTACTACGCCATGTGACTAGGTTTCCTCCCAAGAATGTACAGTAACCTGAGGTTGATTTTCTGTCTCCAACAGACCCAGCCCAATCAGCATCAGTGTAGGCTTCAATTTCAAGTCTGCTGTTTTTTCTGAATAAAATTCCTTTCCCTGGGCAAGTCTTCAAGTATCTGAGGATTCTTTCCACTGCTCTCATATGAGGGGTCTTTGGTGAGTGCATGAATTGACTGACAACATGCACTGCATAGGCAATGTCTGGCCGAGTAAGGGATAAGTATATCAGTTTTCCTACCAACTTTTGGTACCTTTCCTTATCACAGTATTCTTCACCCATTGATTCTTGTAATCCATGGCTTGGTTCTATTGGAGTGTCTGCTGGCCTACACCCCATCATGCCTGTTTCCTCTAGGAGATCTAGCACATACTTTCTTTGACATATGTAGATTCCTTCTCTTGATCTAGCAACTTCAATTCCAAGAAAGTATCTCAGATTTCCCAGGTCTTTGATCTCAAACTCTGAAGCTAAGAACTCCTTCAACCTCTTCATCTCTCTCACATCATTTCCAGTAATCACCATATCATCCACATACACAATGAGTGCTGTAAGTTTGTCATCCTGTCTCCTTGTAAACAATGTATGATCTGCACTGCTCTGAGTGTACCCTACTTTCTTCATGGCCAAACAAAGTCTCTCAAACCATGCTCGGGGAGATTGCTTCAAACCATATAATGCTTTCCTTAGTTTACATACCTTCTTTCCAACATCATATCCAGGTGGGGGTTCCATGAATACCTCTTCATGAAGATCACCATTTAGGAAGGCATTCTTCACATCCAGCTGATGAAGTTCCCAAGAGAATTTTGCTGCTAGTGACAGTAGAACCCTGATTGTGTTGAGCTTTGCTACTGGGGCAAAGGTTTCCTTGTAGTCAATTCCTTCCTTTTGTGTAAACCCCTTTGCCACGAGTCTGGCCTTGTACCTCTCAACTGACCCATCTTCCCTGTGCTTTACTGTGAATACCCACTTGCACCCAACAGTGCCTTTCCCTTCTGGCAGGTCCACCAATTCCCATGTCCTTGCTTTCATTAGGGCTTTCATCTCCTCATTCATGGCTTCTTTCCACCTTGGATCAGATGCCGCCTCTAAATACCTGGAAGGGACACATACAGAGAAAAGAGCAGACACAAAGGAATGATAGGCAGGGGATAAGTGTGAGTAAAAAACATAATCGGCTATGGGATGCCGAGTGGTACAAGAACGAACAGGTTTACGGAGAGCAATAGGAAGATCCAAATCTGAATTGAGTGAATCAGAATTACCTTGGATTGCAGAGACAGATTGATCTGAGTTCAACTGGTTGCAATCATGAGGTTGAGGGGCCTTCTTCCTTCTACTGTATGTAAGTATCTCTTTCTCTTGTTTACTGGAACCTTCAGAAGTATCAGCCGAATCTGGAGAAGCAACTGGCACAGTGGAAGTCTCACTAGGTTGACCCGGAATGTTATAGCTAGTAGTAGTGGAAGGTGCTGAAATGGGAACAAAAAGGAAGGGAGAATGAGAATCCTCTTCCAACCCACTACTCTCCCCCTGAAGAGGATTCTGAGAAGACTCGAAATAGGGTTGAAACTCAAAAAAGACTACATCCCTGGTGACATATTTTTTCTTGGAGACAGGATCATAACACTTATACCCCTTCTGCGTAGGAGAGTACCCCAAAAATATTCCCTTTGTAGCCTTAGGATCCAGCTTGGTCTTCTTTGGATCTTTCACATGTATGAAGCATGTACAACCAAAAACCCGCGGGGGAAGAGGAAATTCTGGAAGAGTGGGACACAAAACAGAGAAAGGGGTCTTCATACCCAGTACCTTAGATGGCATCCGATTTATCAGGTATGATGCAGTGAGAACAGCTTGAGACCAATATTGCTTGGGCACATTGTGCTGGAAAAGAAGGGCTCGAGCTGTCTCCAATAGATGTCTGTTCTTGCGCTCAGCGACGCCATTTTGCTGAGGGGTGTAAGCACACGATGATTGATGTAACATGCCTGCATCTTCCATGAATGAGTTCAGGGATCTTTCAAAGTATTCAGCTGCATTGTCTGAACGGAATTGCTTGATCTTTTTATCAAATTGTGTTTCAACCATCTTGCAAAACATCATAGTTATCCGGGGAACTTCTTCACGTCCTTTCAATAGATAAATCCAAGTGCACCGAGAATAATGGTCAATAAAACTGATGAAGTAACGGAAGCCATCAATGGAAACAATGGGTGAAGGACCCCAAACATCAGAATGAACCAAGTCAAAAGGGGCTTGAATTTCATTACTAGAAATTGGATACATTGATCTACATTGTTTTGACATTTGACACACATCACAAATTAAACTTTGACTCGAAATGCCCTTACATAATTCGGGAAACAACATTGCTAAGGAAGAAAAGGACAAATGACCTAGCCTAGCATGCCACAAGTGCAGCCTAGCTATTGACTCCACACTCTCCGGACTAGTAGTAGAAGCTTGCATGGCTGAGCTGACATCTTCATCAAAGTAGTAGAGGCCCCCATACTCATGACCACTCCCAATCGTTCTCCTCGTCAATCTGTCCTGGAAGACACAATGAGAAGGAAAGAAAGTTATACTGCAGTTCAAGTTTTTTGTAAGCTTTGAAACAGACAACAGATTTGAGGTAAGACTAGGAACATGTAGGACTGATTTAAGAGAGAGATCCTTGCTTAGGTCAACCACCCCCTTTCCAGAGATGGTGGAGAGGGACCCATCAGCTACTCTCATCTTATCCTGGCCAGACAACAAATGATATGTGGAGAATAAGGAGGACATATGTGTCATATGGTCAGTGGCTCCGGAATCAATCACCCAAGAGGTAGAATTAATAGAACTAGATGCACTAAATGCAGAGGCTGTACCTGATTTGGCAAGAGAGGTGGAAGCTAAAGAATTGTTCTTCAGACGGGCTAATGCCCGACTGAGAATCTCTACCTCACTAGCTGTGAAGCCCAAAGTACTTGGTCCAGAGGAGTCGGCAGCCTGCCTTGCGGTGGAAGATGACACTGTCTGAATACTCTGTGAGTTGTCACTACTGTTGTTGGTGGAAAGATTCCCACTTGCTGTGTGGCCCTTCTGTTGCCTTTTGTCCTTTCTCAGAGCAGCTGGCTTCAGATGAGGGTACGGGACCCAACATTTCTCCTTTGTGTGTTTCTCACCACCACAATGTGTACACTTGAGGGACTTCTTGTCTGAAAATCTATTCCCCTTAGTGGAGACTAAGGCTGAATGCTCTCCAGGTTGTTCTGTTGACTGTGTCTGGGAGTCAACTTGCATCTCCTTTCTCCTTACTTCTTCATTCCTCACCAGGTAGTAGACATGGTGAAGCTCAGGTAATTCATCTCTCCCTAGAATCTGTGACCTTATACCTTCATATACAGGGTCAAGACCCGCCAGAAACTTGAAGGCTCTGCCCTCCTCAATCTGCTTATCATGCCTCCCCTTATCATTAGCATTTTCCCAATCCAAAATCAAATGGTGGTCAAGCTCTTCCCAGAGGCCTTCCAGTGTTGCAAAGTAGGTTGCCACGGACATGTCTCCTTGCCTTAGGGCTGCAATGTCTTGATTCAGCCTGTAGATTCTAGCATTGTTCTTTTTCTGGCCATATGTCTTAGATACTTTCTCCCAAATTTTAGCAGCTGTGGGGAAGTGATGAACAGTTCTGGCCACCCTAGGAGTCATAGAGGCCAGCAACCAAGACATGACTGTGGCATTTTCCTTACGCCACACGGTGTATTCAGGACTGCCAATTTCTGGTTGTTTCTTGTCTCCATCCAAATAGCCAGTGAGGTCACGAGAGGTAATAAACAGTCTTGCTGAGACAGACCACTCTCTAAAGTTATATTCATCCAATAGCACACTTGTAATCTGCAAGCTATGCAGATTAGGGTTCTCCTGGTTTGAAGACCTTATAAGAGGTCTGTTATCTTTAGAAGAAACTTCACTGGATAGTGATGACATCCTGACTTCGGTCAAGGAGTTGTTTACAGTACAGTTGGTGGTTCTGGTTAGGGCTGGCCGAAGTAGTCACAGAGTTCACAGTGCTGATAGCACACAGGATAGGCTTCACTTGGACTAAACCAGTTCGGGTACAGCAGCAAGAAAAAAATTCTGTAACTGAACCAGTTCACAGAGCTGGAGTAGGGCTGGTAACTGACCTGGAAATGATCAGTAACTGAAGTCGCCACAGTCTTGTAAAGGTTTTTTCTGAACCAGTTCTGATGCAGGTTCTGTTACAGCAGCTAAAAGTGTTCTGGGCTAGTAACCGACCTGTGCTATGTAGACTCCACTTTGCACTTCGAGTACTGCTACTGTAAAGGGAGTTTCCCTCCTTACAGACAACACTAGGACTGCTGAAATCAGTCCTCAACTAGGTCTGTCCTATACAGACCTCTTCTTAGCAGCCGAATAGCTGCTAACTACTAGAAACTAGTAGGACTCCAGCTTCAGGGTCTTACCTCCCTTGCGCCCTACAACCAAGGGAAACCCTAGGTCGAACCTTGTGTTGTTCTCCTGCAACCCTAGGGTTTCACAGCAGCAACCCAGATAAAAAAAAAGGTGAACTACAGCAAGAAAGATGAGATGGCGTCAGCAGTAACCAGGAAAGTGCTCAATGCTCTGATACCATGAAAGCTGAACCACTGTAGTTGAAGTAGCAGAGAAGAGGAGAAGAAGAAGAGATGCTGAAAATGTCGAACTATCCTAGCCAGTCGACCAGTTCTTTATTTATAGATGAATATAGTACAAGGTACAAGAAATTACTGGGATGCCCCTGATTAGTGATGGGACACCCAGATAACTTAAATCATTAAACAGGATTAGGCCCATTAACATAAGCCCAGTTACAAGATAAGTTAAACATAAGAATGGGCTAATAAGAACTCTTATCAGCCGAACATCACTCTAACATTCTAACAATTTTAATAAAGCATTTTGATTGTTACTTATAAAATGAGTAATAATCAAGGTGGTGTTGGCACGTCCACCTTCTTATAAATACATGATCTGAAAATGCTAGGAGATCTTTAAACTACATAAATAAAATGCTGATAAAAAATCAAAATAAAATGAAATTCAAACCTCATCTTGGTTACTGAGGTTCCACCTAACAGCATCAAGTTGATGGGTGGTAAGGTGCACCAAATGCTTCGTTTCATCTTCTTTTACACCTGAACAATCAAATCAAATCAAGTCAATCCATTAAATAGCAAGATATAGAAGGAAAAAGATATAAGAAAAAAAGGGCAGGCCAAAGTTAAGAATCAATTGCTGAAATTCACAGCATAGCAGAAACTTTGCAAACCACAAGGTCTAAAACTTAGAAGAAAGTTAAGAATCATTTCTCACTGCTCAAACCCAAACCTATCCCTAGGAAGATGAGCAAGTACAAACCACCAACAAGGCCCTTCTCAGAATTCTAGAAAGTATGATCAAGACAAAATCAGGATTTGCAAGAGAACAGCAAAGAACTCTTTTTGCCTTATCAAGCATGAGCCAGAAAGCCTATAGATGCACAGCCCCATTCTCATAGAACTATGGAAGGGAAGCTGCAGTGCCAATCAAGATCAATATACTTTTGAGTAACAATGAAGGAAAGCATTGCCAAAATTGCCTTGTTGCAGAAAAATGAATTAACCTATTTTATAACTTAATGAAGTTTTATTGCAACTATATGATTCAGCTACAAGAATCCTGTTTCATTATTCTACTCTATCAAGGACCATATCTTTTGTCAAAAACTGAGCCTCATATCACTTATCATAATCTCAACCCATGTCCCTTTTATCCTTCCCCTAACTCTTCCATAGCCATCAACTTGCATCAGTTTGTGTATTTATGAGAAGGTGCACGTGCCAACACCACTTTGATTATTACTCATTTTATAAGTAACAATCAAAATGCTTTATTAAAATATTTGGGAATAATGAATTACAATATATGTCTGCCAAGCACCCCTTCTTTCTGCTAGCTCTAGCTAACCCCTACTGTACAGAATTTACAGAACCCCATCTTGGCGGACTAAACCCCAATACAATAGACTTCTAGTTGCTCCCTGTTTAGCCAAACCATTAACCAAGAAGTTGGCTGATCTCAAAATAATCTGTTCATCCAATTTCATCTAAAGATACCTCACAATTATATTTGAATCTCTTTTCACACTATATCTATGTAGTTTAGAGACAACCAATCTCAGACCATGGCAGGCCGCAATTAAGCCAAAATTAAATCACAATGACTGATAGGTCCCTAAAATAGGGTTAGTATGTTACCATTAGCATCTCTAAACACTCCCCCAATTCTTGAGACTCCTGGGTTCCTTGAACTGCAACCATCAAAGCTGCAGTTCAAGGGAGCCATGGGATGTTGTATGTTTCTTATCAAGAAAGAGCATGCTATAACCTGCCAATTCCTCACAATGTCATCATGGGATGTTTGTAATATTTCTTATCATGAAAGAGCATGCTACAACCTTCCAATTCCTTGCAATGTCATCAAATGGAAACATTTAACACTTTCATTGGTTTCACCCAATGGGATTGTTGCCCTTATGCATCTCCACATTTCCCCCTTTTTTCAGCAGAGAGAAGAAAGATATCCTCAACAAACTACCAATATCCCCAACTGATTCCACTTGTAGCCACACAAAGCAAAGAAAAATTCCTAAATGTTGGATGCATATAGATAGGAGATTATTAAATGAGACTTAGTTTCACTTGTTCCACAAACAGTGTATTTAGTGCCAATTGGGCCTTCTTTGAATGTTCTCAGTTCTCACAAACATTGCTATACCTCCCAACAGAAAGCTCTACTATTAGGTGGTACCTGTTCTTTCCAAATGGCATCTACAAGAGAACCCGAGAGAGAGACAGGATTACTGGTTAGGTACTTGAAAAAGGAAGAATAAGTAAAGATACTAGACTTACTAGTAGGATAAACAATCCAAATTCTTTCATCTGTGTTGCAAACTATGATACCCAATACCTGTACAAGGGTGCTGTATCATGCCAGATCAATTTTTAGTGTAAATTTCATATCAGACAATGTATCCAGCCTTGTCCAGGTAACAAAGCTTCAGAATCCCTTAACCCTCTCCTAAGACCCAAATCCCAAACCAATCCCAGCTCAAAAAGAGAAACACACTGGGATACTATTTTTTCTTTGTTCAAATATAACAGATACTAGGTTAGAATGTTAGAAATACATCCCTAAGAGTCATATCCCCCCCCCCAAAGATCCTCCCAGAATTCAGTTCTATTACCAAAAAGAACATCATACTTTACATTGCTGGCCTTCCTTTCAACCTAATTGGTATTATGCTCATACAACACTTCAAATGCACATCTCCAGATTTGGGAGGATCAGAACCCTGGTTGCATGTATGGAACTGTTAGGAACCTGCCTAACTCAGGGCTCTTTGAGGGGCCAACCTCCTGAATTCTTGGAAGAAGAGAGAGGAAAAGAGAGAGAGAGAGAGAGAGAGAGAGAGAGAGGGAGAGAGAGTTTAATGCTGAAATAATCAATGTCCTATTCCCTTTCCTGCTCTACTACTTATAGTTTTACAATCTTGATTGTTACAGTTGTTACAAGTGGATGGCAGTTGTTACAAGTGGATGGTTAGCTGTGCTGACGTGGCCTCCTCTTGTAAAACTGCTTAACTGCCTTCTGTTGGTCTGTTCCAGCAGTCTTGACAATCCCCCCTTCCTTTAGAGCAACCTTGCCCTCAAGGTCTAATGTAGGAAAATTAGATTGCAGATCTAAGTAGGATTCCCAGGTTGCATCCTCTTCCGGAAGGTTAGACCAAACAACTAATGCCTTTGGTATGACTCTGCCTCCCCGGCGCACCCATCTGAAATCAATGATGCGGGCTGGCTCAGTCTGCACTTGTCCTTCTTCTGAAAATATGGGAAGGGTCGCACTTGTAATGACTCCCGACTTCGGCCCCTTCTTCAGTAAGGAGATATGGAATACAGAGTGCAGTTTGGATGTTGCCGGAAGGTCCAGTTTATAGGCCACTGATCCTATTCTCTCCAGGATTTTAAATGGGCCAAAATAGCGCGGGCTGAGTTTGTTCCACTGTCGGCTTGCAACCGAAATCTGCCTGAAGGGTTGTAATTTGAGAAACACCCAATCACCTACTTCATATTGGATATTCTTGTGGTGTTTATCATAGGTGTGCTTCATCCATTGCTGTGCCTGTAAGAGATGATGTCTCAGTTCCCTTAGCACCTCATCCCGTTGCGTTAGCTGTTCTTCAACGGCCGCTACTGTGGTGGTTCCTTTTTCATAAGGAAGTAAAGGGGGAGGGTCCCAACCATATAAAGCTCTGAAGGGTGTCATCCCCGCGGCGCTATGGAAAGTGGTGTTGTACCACCATTCAGTCCAGTGGATCCACTTCACCCATTGTCTTGGTCGATCTCCCGCGAAGCATCTCAGATATGTTTCGAGACTCTTGTTAGCTGCCTCTGTCTGTCCATCAGATTGAGGGTGGTAGCTAGTTGACTTGAATAGTTTAACCCCGTGTAGGCGGAAAAGCTCAGCCTAGAAACGGCTCATAAAGATAGGGTCCCTGTTTGATACAATTGAGCTGGGGAGCCCATGTAGGTGCACAATTTCCTGGAGGAATAATTCAGCAACTGTGGCTGCTGTAAATGGGTGTGATAGAGGTAGGAAATGACTGTATTTTGTCAGTCTATCTACTACTAACTGTTTTTCCGGCAGAAACGAGCAATCCCGTGATGAAATCCATTGATATATCATCCCAGACTTGGGTTGGTATTGGGAGTGGTTGCAAGAGGCCTTCTGGTGTTGTAGTGGCCAACTTGTTTTGTTGGCATACTGCACACTCGGCTATGAAGTTCTGGATAGATGTACGCATGCCTTTCCAATGAAATTGTGTGGCGATGCGCTTTTGTGTTCGTAGGATGCCGGACTGGCCACCTGTGGGTGAGGCATGGAATAATTCCAGGAGCTTTCTGAGATGAGCAGAGGCTGCCGGGATTTCCAGGCGTCCTTTGAAGAAGAGTAGATCATTCATAATTGTGTACCTGGGGTGCAGTGAGGGATTTGCCAATACTTGGGCCTTCAACTGCTGTAACTCCTTATGGGATTGGGCTTCTTTCGCAGTAGATCTAGGAGTGGAGAAGTTGGGGAAGATACTAGTAATTGAAATGACTGTGGGTGCCATGAGAGGGCGTCCGCCACTCGGTTAGCAGTCCCTGCTTTGTATTCAATTCTGTAGTCATACCCCAGTAGCTTGGATATCCAGTGTTGCTGTTCCGGGGATAGAACTGATTGATCCAATAAGAACTTCAGACTTTGATTGTCAGTCCGAATTGTGAACCGTCTACCGATCAAGTAGGATCGCCAACGTTGGACTGTGTTGGAACCCAAACACTCCCTCCAAACCCAACTATGGGAGTGGAGTAGATATTCTCTCCAGAGTTAGTTACACTTAGAACTTTCCAGAGTTAGTTACCCTGCCACCAGAAGATATTCTCTCCATGATTGCACACATGTAGGCCAGCTATATAAGGCACTGATCATATAATAAACAGTGTGAATGAATATCTCTTTACCTCTCTCTCTCTGAGTCATTCTTCTTCCTACCTTCCCCTCTCTTCTCTCCCTTCATCTTCTGTTTCAGGAGGTTAAGCCACCCTCGAAGGGGCTTCCGAGGTGAGCGTTAACTCATCAGACTGCTAAGACTATTGCTATTAATTCTCGCTCATAAACTGATTTGGCCCACTTTTGTGATGTTAAGGCCTTGTTGAAAAAGGCTAGTGGTCGCCCCTCTTGCATGAGAACAGCCCCAACGCCTTGACCCGAGGCATCACACTCAATGATGAAATCTTTTGTGAAATCGGGCAGTGCTAATGTTGGAGGGCTCGCAACTGCCTGTTTCAATTGCTCAAAAGCTTGTTGGGCCTGGTTTGACCAATTAAAAGAGTCTTGTTTCAACAATTGGGTCAATGGGGTAGCTATTAGGTCGTAGTTTTTGATGAAGTGGCAGTAGTACCTGGACAGTCCCAAGAAGGCCCTCAATTCTTTCACACATTTGGGTTGCAGCCAGCCCAGTATACTGGAGATTTTATCTGGGTCAGCCGCTACAGTCCCCTTTTCTACAACATGTCCCAAGTAGTGAACTTGGTTTTGTCCAAAGGAGCACTTGGACTCTTTAGCAAATAGCTGGTGGGCCTCAAGTGTTGCAAGGGTGACCTGTAGATGGTTCAGATGTTCCTCCCAATTGGGGCTATAGACCAATATGTCGTCAAAGAAAACAAGGATGAATTTACGTAAATATGGCCGGAATATGTCATTCATCAAGGCTTGAAATGTGGCTGGAGCACTGGTCAGCCCAAATGGCATGACCCAGAACTCATAGTGGCCATCATGTGTCCTGAAAGTCATTTTGTGAACATCCTCCCTATGTACCCTTATTTGATGATACCCAGCTCGTAAATCCAGTTTCGAGAATATGGTGGCTTGACTGAGTTCATCAAGCAGCTCATCAATGACTGGTATCGGGAATCGGTCTTTAATGGTGATGCTGTTAAGGGCTCTATAATCAATACAAAACCGCCACGTCCCATCCTTTTTCTTGACTAATAGTACCGGTGACGAGAATGGGCTGTGGCTGGGCTGTATTATCCCTTGCTTAAGCATATCTTGAACTTGCTTCTCGATTTCAGATTTTTGAAAGTAAGGGTATCGGTAGGGTCTTACATTGGTCGGGGCTGATCCCAACATGAGGGTGATGCGGTGGTTATGCTCCCGGCGTGGTGGCAGTCCTTGGGGTTCTTTGAACACGTTGCCATAGTGCTGAAGGAGTTATTGTAGGTGGCTTTGGAAGTCTCTAGGCCCATCTGGGCTGCTGTTAGCTAAGGATGGCCTGGTCCAATTTGAGTCCATGTGCATGAATATGGGTTGATCTGGATCTCCTCTTTGCTTTGTCAGTGTTGCAAGACTGATGGGCCTCGGGCCCTTGCATGTTTGCCCTTGTAGATGGACTGTAGAGTTTCCTGATGTGAAGTCCATGGTGAGACGGGCCCAGTCGCAGACCATGGGTCCTAGCTGTCTTAACCAATGAATGCCTAGCACCACGCCCGCTCCACTGAGATGGAGAGGATATAGGTCCACTGCAAATTGATGACCTTGAATCTTTAGTGGTAGGCCCATGCAAATGCTATTGCAAGATAGGCTGTTACCGTTGGCCACATGAACCGTAAAGGCCGTTGTGGGTTGAACCGGAAGTCCCATTTTATCCACCAAGACTTGAGTTATGAAGTTAAGGGAGCTACCACTGTCTATGAGGATTGACACTTGGCGTCCTAGGACCAGCCCTGCAACTCTCATTGTCTGAGGGGACGCAAGTCCTATAAGGGCTTGTAAGGATATTTTAGGCGTGCCATTGGATAGTATTTCCCACCCTGGGTTAGACTCTCCGCAACCGGTGATGTCGTCTTCCTCTTTGGCATCTGTTTGGAGGAGAAACGCTTGTTGTTTCTTGCAGCGATGTCCCGGCCCAAATTTCTCTTCGCAGTTGTAACAGAGACCTTTGTCTCTGCAGGCTTGCATCTCTGCCCAGGTCAGCCGTTTGAAAGGAACCAGTGGGCCTGGGCCCAGTACTCCTTCCTCCTTGTCTGGTGCTGTTGTCCTTTCTTGCTCCCTTCTTGCTCCGGGACCCCATGGTCTCTGCACCTTTCTTGCTCAACTGAACTTGTCCTCATACAATCTAGCTAGTGTTGTCGCACTGATGACCGAAGTGGGCTGCATCGCTTTCACTTCCAGTCGCAGCTCCTCTTTTAGGCCGCCGATGAAGCTTCCCACCAATGCCTTCTCCGTTCACCCTTGGACTCTCACGGCTAGCCTTTCGAACTCCATCTGGTATTCTTTTACTGATCCCACCTACCGCAGCTTTGCCAAATTTTCATCAAGATCTTCGAACCCAGATGATCCAAAACAGACAGTCATGGCGTACGTGAAGTCTGCCCAGGTTTGATGAGGGTGCCCCCTTCTGTACCATTGAAACCAGAGGATAGCTTCCCCTTCAAGATGCGCAGAAGCCAGAGCTACCCTATCTTGCCCTAGTGTTTCATGGTAATCGAAATACCTTTCGGCTCTGAGAATCTAGGGAGTTGGGTCGCCGCCTGAGAAGATGGGGAAGTCGATTTTGGCTATTCTTGTTGCCGCCCTTGTTCTGTAGCTGTTTTCATTACTGCGCTCTTCTTGGCTTCCTCTGTCAATGTTCGTTACCCCCTGCTCCAGTCAAAGGAGGAGAGAAGTGAAGCCTTCCTTCATTTCTTTGAGATCTGAAGACACTCGATGAATCTCTACCTCCATCTGATCCATTCGGGTGTCTACTAACGTGTTTCTTGTGTTGGTCATGCTGGCTCTGATACCAAATTGTTAGGAACCTGCCTAACTCAGGGCTCTTCGAGGGGCCAGCCTCCTGAATTCTTGGAAGAAGAGAGAGGAAAAGAGAGAGAGAGAGAGAGGGAAAAAGAGTTTAATGCTGAAACAATCAATGTCCTATTCCCTTTCCTGCTCTACTACTTATAGTTTTACAATCTTGATTGTTACAGTTGTCACAAGGAAGTTGTTACAAGTGGATGGTTAGTTGTGCTGACGTGGCCTCCTCTTGTAAAACTGCTTAACTGCCTTATGTTGGTCTGTTCCAACAGTCTTGCCAGGAACAACAACTCTTTATTAGTGAGCTAGATTGGAGCTTAAAAATGAAATTACATTTACAAAGAAAAGAAATGAATCAGTGTAACTTGTATGCCTACTGTTATTGAAATTTGGGAGGGAAAAAGAAGCATTGTCTTTTCAGATCTATTTGCTTCAGAGGGCGATTCTACCAAAGTGAAGTTAAAAAGTGAGAAGAAGAATCATCAGATGAGACATGATAAACCAGTAAGACACATTCTCCATTATTAGTGCATGTAATATGCCTATCTAGAAGCATATGCCACAATGGAGGAGATTATAACTAGATAAAAATCTTGCTCAATTTCCAAATAAATGTTCCATATATTGGCAGGAGTAGCCCCCAAATAAATCTAGAATCTGTTTTTTCATGCAACTCCTCGCAAATAAAATCTTGGTAAAAGTGAAGTAGAATATGCCTTTAAAATCATCCTATGCTTTAATCAAAGCAAACCATAATTTAAAGCAAGCCAATGCATATCTACTTGAAAATTTTTTCACTTGTATAAAGTTATAGGGGAAAAGGACCAATAAGGATGTCATGCTATATAGTTTAAAACTATATGCCAATAAGCTCAACACATGAACTTACATGTTGATAGACCATTACTCAAGCAATAAAGAGTTTCAAAATCATGAACTGTTAAGCACCCCGACTTTGTTACTGATGCCAAGTATATTCCCTGAAATTTTCAATATAAATTGACTGTTAAGACAAACAAGATACAGAAAGCATAAATAAAAGTTTAAAAGAAAAGGTAAAAGAAGATACCCAATTCACTTACTAAAGCATGATAAAATGAAAGGCTTCAAACTCAAAAATAAAAGCATTTTAGCCTTGAACCATTATGTAGAATATAGATTTATGTGGATTATTCTATTCATCAAAGACAACCAACTTCAACTACAGAAGAACATGAAAAACTTCTAAAAGATTAATAATACTCTATTATGATAATTTTCTCTGTAAAATCTGATAAACTTGATGGTTAATAGAAAAAATAACAAGAAAATGAAAAGGGGGGACAGATGGTAGTAGAAAATGCAGTAGTCCCTTCAAACACAAGATGAAAACTATAAGGTTCACAATGCTTGTTTTGAAAAGGTAAGGTAAATTTGTTAGACTAAACTTTGAGAGTACAAACAGAAATCTGCTAACAACAAGGCAGGCCTGGGGACCCCCCATTACAAACACCAAATTGACTGATTTCTCAATAACTGAGTAACATTTACATGTTTGAATTCTGGGGTAACTGAAATCCAGGATATCAGTTTACTAACAGCTATCTGTACTAATTCCTCAGGCCTTCTCACTTTATGATTAAATATTCTGTTGCTTCTCTTGGACCAAATAGCCCAGAGCACTGCAGCCGGGATAGAAGTACAGACCAGCTTCCCTCTTTTCTTCAAATTACTGATCTTCCAGCTACAGAGCATATCCTTAACAGTTTTTGGCATGACCCAACATATCCCCACAGCCTTCAAGAAATGGTACCACACCTGGGCAGCAACCGGGCAGTGAATACAGAGATAGTCCATAGACTCTGAATGTGTTTCACAAAGAGAACAAGAATTATTAGGGATCTGCAAGCCTCTTCTTTCTAGGTTAGTTCTGGACAGGCATTTATTTAAAGCTGTAAAATAAGAGTAAACAGAGGAAGAAGAAGAATTTGTTGTATTATTCATCAATCTCGTTTGTATATATACAAGTTACAAATTCTATGTTAGGAAAGAATATATTAGGAAAGAAGACTAATCAAATTCCTACAAATCTGTCCTACAATCAAGGTAAATCATATCTCCTAGTATTTACTTCCTATTTTAGTTATACAGTCTATAACATCATATCTCCCTAGTATTTACTTCCTATTTTAATTATACAGTCTGTAACATCTTCCTATTTTAATTATACAGTCTGTAACACTCCCCCTCAAGCTGGAGCATAGATATTAATCATGCCCAGCTTGTTACAAAGATAATCAACCCTAACCCCATTAAGAGCCTTTGTGAAGATATCTCCCAGTTGTTCTCCCGTTTTCACATAACCTGTGGAAATCAAACCTTGCTGAATCTTTTCACGAATGAAATGGTAATCAATCTCGATATGCTTAGTTCGTTCATGAAAAACAGGATTAGATGCAATGTGAAGAGCAGCTTGGTTATCACACCACAACTTGGCTGGTACTGAAGTTTTAAGACCTACTTCAGTCAGAAGCTGATATATCCACATTATTTCACACACAGACTTGGCCATAGCTCTATATTCCGATTCTGCACTCGAACGTGAGACAACATTTTGCTTCTTGCTTTTCCATGAAACTAGATTCCCTCCAACAAATACACAATAGCCTGAAGTAGACCTTCGATCTTCCTTGGATCCTGCCCAGTCAGCATCTGAAAAACATTCAATTCTAGTATGACCATGATTTCCATACAAAATTCCTCGCCCAGGTGCTCCTTTTAAGTAGCACAAAATTTGTTCTACAGCTGTCCAGTGATTAACTGTTGGAGAGGACATGTACTGACTCACCACACTAACTGAATACGCAATATCTAGACGAGTTACAGTAAGATAATTCAACTTTCCAACCAATCTTCTATATCTCTCAGGATCTTCAAATAATTCACCATCTTTTGTGAGCTGCAAGTTAGGAATCATTGGAGTGCTACATGGCTTAGCTCCCAACTTTCCCGTCTCAAACAACAAGTCAAGTACATATTTCCTTTGAGATAAGAATATTCCCTTCTTGCTTCTTGTTACCTCAACACCCAAGAAGTATTTCAACATTCCCAAATCTTTGGTATGAAACTGAGTGTGGAGAAAGGATTTAAGGGATGAAATCCCTGTAGTATCACTACCTGTAATGACAATATCATCCACATACACAACTAACAAAATGATGCCAGTAGCAGAGTGCTTGAAGAAAACAGAATGATCAGACTTACTTTTCTTCATACCAAAATTCTCGACTGCCTGACTAAACTTTCCAAACCAGGCGCGAGGACTCTGCTTCAACCCGTACAGAGACTTATGAAGATAGCAAACTTTTCCATACTCCCCTTGAGCAATAAAGTCAGGCGGTTGCTCCATATAAACTTCTTCTTGAAGATCCCCATGAAGAAAAGCATTCTTGATGTCTAACTGATGAAGGGGCCAATTATAAGTAGCTGCCATAGAAATAAACAACCTGACAGAAGTAAGTTTAGCAACAGGAGAAAAAGTATCAGAATAATCCACTCCATAAGTCTGAGCATATCCTTTAGCAACAAGACGGGCTTTCAATCGGGCAATGGACCCATCAGGATTGACTTTAACTGTAAACACTCATTTACACCCAATAGCCTTCTTATTTGCAGGTAAATTTACCAAGGTCCAAGTACCATTGTCCTCTAAAGCATTCATCTCCTCAATCATAGCATTACGCCATCCAAGGTGAGAAAGGGCTTCTTTAACAGTCTTAGGAACAGAGATAGAATCAAGAGATGCAATAAAAGAACAAGAAGAGGACGACAAATGATTATAAGACACAAATGAAGATACTGGATAAGTACACTTACGCTTACCTTTACGAAGAGCAATAGGAAGATCATCATTACAGACTGGTTCTGATGACGAAGGAACAGGATCAGTTGAGACTGGATCTGCCGACGAAGGAGCTGGTGCAGAACATGGATCCGGAGGGGTTGGTCACCGAGAATAAACCTGTACTGTAGGTGGCTTAGGCTTGGTAGGAGCAGATTCAATAGGATGTGAACCAGATGATGTGACAGTATAGATTAACAAATCATCATCCTCCCCCTGACTTGAATGAGTAGTAGATGGAAAGAAAGGTGTATCTTCTAGGAAATTAACATCACCTGACACAAGATATCTGTGAAGAGTAGGACAATAACATCTATACCCTTTTTGAACACGAGAATACCCAAGAAAAACACACTTCAAAGATTTTGGATCTAGTTTGGTAACCTGAGGACGAACATCCCGAACAAAGCATGTACACCCAAATACCCTAGGCTCAATAGGAAACAGTGTTTTATTTGGAAACAGAACATGATAAGGAGTCTTATCTTGAAGGACAGATGAAGACATACAGTTAATCAAAAAACATGTTGTGGAAACTGCATCAGCCCAGAAAGGTTTAGGAACCTTCATTTGAAATAACAAAGCTCTTGCAGTTTCAAGAAGGTGTCTATTTTTCCGTTCAGCAACCCCATTTTGAGATGGTGTATCTACACAAGAAGTTTGATGAAGAATGCCATGCTGAAGCATGCAAGTTTGAAAGGATTCTGACAAGTACTCCTTAGCATTATCACTTCTCAATATTTGTACAGAAACATTAAATTGAGTTTTAACTTCAACACAGAAAGCAGAAAAATGAGAAAACACCTCAGAACGATTTTTCATTAAATATAACCATGTCATACGAGAGTAATCATCAACAAAAGTAACAAAATACTTAAACCCAATTTTGGATTCAACTGGACATGGACCCCAAACATCTGAAAGGACTAATTCAAAAGGAGCATTAGCTCGTTTATTGACTCTAGGACTCAAACTAAGACGATGGTGTTTAGCAAACTGACAAGATTCATAATTTAATGACGACAATTTCTGAAATTGAGGACAAATTTGCTTTAACACATGGAGAGAAGGGTGGCCCAACTGACAATGTGCTTCAAAAGGGGTTACAACTCCAGAACAGGCTATGGATCTTGGAACTTGTGTATCGAGGATGTAGAGACCTCCAGACTCATGTTCCTTACCAATAATCTTCTTCGTCGTAAGATCCTGAAATAAACAATAATCAAGAAAAAATGAGACACAGCAATTAAGGGTACGATGTTGTTGGACTAATTGTGCCAGACCCAATAACACAAGATGTTGACCCATCTGCTAAAGTAACAGGAGAGGTAGATTTATGTGACTGAAAGGTAGAAAACAGACTTGAATTATCTGTCATATGATCTGTAGCTCCAGAATCAATGACCCATTTTGAAGAGGAGGAAACAAGACATGTATTGGGTTTACCTGACTCGACGATGGCAGTAACAGGAGTAGATTGAGGTTTCAATGATTCTTGGTACTGAGCAAATTTGGCATATTCATCTGTAAATATCATAACAGACTTCTCAGAAGTATCCGTGGTGGATGCAATATGGGCTGACTGAGTTTTCTTATTCTGCAACTTCCTGCAATCTCGCTTCATATGTCCTGGCTTATGACAGTAATGACACACTATCTCTCCTAACTCCTGTCCACGAGTATTAGTATTCCTGTCATAGTTACTTGACCTACCACTACCACTCATGTATTGTTGTCTCCCTGATTCAGATGTATTATTGCGGCTGACAAGGGCACTACTAGGCTGAACAGGTGGAGAACATTCTGTACGAAGGACCCTACTGAAAGCATCTTGTAGAGAAGAGATCTCTGAACTGGAAAGAATCTGAGATTTAGCAGTCTCAAATTCAGAAGGTAGGCCAGCTAAAAAACTCATAACAGCCATCTTTTCTCGCTGAGCTTGTTGAACAGTCACATCAGTACTAAACGGAAGCAACATATTAAGTTCTTCATATGTTTTCTTGAAATCCATGAAATAGCTTGTAAGAGATCTATCGCCTTTGTCTGCCCTGTAAAAGGCTTTGCACACATCATAAATGCGGGAAATATTCCCCTTTACGGAGTACAAGAACTCTAGATAGTTCATTAATTCCTTAACAAATCCACAGTGAGTGACTAAACCAACCACCTCACTTTCAATGGAGTTGCGTATCTGCAAGAACAAACGGGCATCCTCCCTCAACCAAGACTTTCTCGAGTCATCATTAGGAAGGTCATCAGTCAAATGGTTATCCATAGCAATACTCAGCAAATATAGTTGAACAGATTTACTCCAATCTAGATAATTAGAGCCATTAAGCTTATGCTCAGTTATTTTTGACATCACTGGAATAACATCCGACATAACTACTGATTTCTTGTCTGCCATAATCTCAAAATTCAAATAAACAGAATATTTTGAACACCGAAAATCAACAGAGCACACCTGTTGAAAACACTGGAATGGATATGCACGTAACAAAGCACAAATATGTGCTATACAAGACGAGGCGAGCCAAAAGACAACGACCAAAAAAAATTTTCCGGCGATAGATGTGCCTCCACGTGCCGGCGCACGTGACTGTAGCAGAATCTTCAGGCAGTGCGTGAGACACACGCGCAGGGCTGCTGACTGCCGGACTTTGCAGAGACTAGATGCTCTGACTGCTCCAAGGAGGTGACCCGAAACACCCATAAATTTTCCTCTACCTATTGTTTACTTAAAACAAAAGGGCAGGCAGAGACTAGATGCTCTGATACCATGTAAAATAAGAGTAAACTGAGGAAGAAGAAGAATTTGTTGTATTATTCATCAATCTCGTATGTATATATACAAGTTACAAATTCTATGTTAGGAAAGAATATATTAGGAAAGAAGACTAATCAAATTCCTACAAATCTGTCCTACAATCCAGGTAAATCATATCTCCCTAGTATTTACTTCCTATTTTAGTTATACAGTCTGTAGCATCATATCTCCCTAGTATTTACTTCCTATTTTAATTATACAGTCTGTAACATCTTCCTATTTTAATTATACAGTCTGTAACAAAAGCCATGGTCTAGACAAGGAAATTTGCTTTTGAGGGACTAATTGAATTCCGAACCTGCTTAGAAGGAATCCCTCACTGATACTCTACTGCTGAGACTACTAGCCGTTGATTTTACTAAGAAACTACCCTCGTTGGACCAAGTCCAAATCCACTGGTCATCCTGGTTAAAGTCAATGCTCTGAACCTGTAAAGTTTCCAGCAAGCTCATAGTTTCTTGTACTTCCCAATCAAAAAGGCCTCTTCTGAACTGGGGAACCCAAGTCACCTCATTACTTGAGACTGTGTATAAATCAGCCACCGAAGCATTCTGATTGGAAACACACTGATAGAGAAGGGGAAACTCTTCAGCCAAAGGGTGATCCAAGCACCAATGATCCTTCCAGAATCTAACCATGTCCCCCCTGCCTACTTTAAGACTGATACCCCCTTCAAACAAGGGGAAGAACCTCATTATGCTTTTCCATAAAGAGCAGCCCTAGTTAGGAAGAGGATCTCTTGTTCTCCAGTTTCCCCAATCAACCCCAAGCTTGGTAGCGATAAGGTTCAAAAAATAACTTGACAAACTTTATATGGAACACTTATCTTCTTTTTCTTTTATATTTTTTGAAGAAAATATTTTTTAACTTCTGAAAAAAAAAAACTCTAGTAGTATTTATTCTTCAAAACAGCCAAAGCAAAGTATCAAACCCATACATTTATTGCAAACCACAGAATCCCAATACACCATATTATCAGGCAGAATATTTATTTTGTAAAACCAGATCCTACACCCTCTGCAGGCAAGAACAATATATAACACATATATTAACAAAAAAAGTTTGAACACTGTTAATCAACCAGGAACATCACAAAATGTCTTCACTTGATAAATGATGACACTGCATATGAAAATCCATCATTCACCTTTGTGTCAAATTCCACCCCAGAAATGCCCTCCCTGAAAAGAAATTTATGAGAGAAAAGTTATCCGACATCATATGAAAATAAAATAGATGTCAGCATAAACATAATAACACATATGTATAAAGAACAAAATATAGACCACAGATCAAGAGATGGAAGAACAAACAAGTAGAATATGTTATAGGGAAAGAAACAGGATTACATATATGAAATGATATCACATGCCCATTAGACCATATATAATATAAATATATAATCAATACATGTTTATAAAAAAATCAATACATTTGTAGATAACTAACATAGGGCTAACTCAAACCTTTGAGCATTTTAGTTTCCAATGTGGAACTGAAATATCCCTTTTTTTTGTAATAAATCAAAAAGAAAATTTTATTAAGAGGAAGAAAGAGATTACAAGAAAAAAGGTGATAAGATATCACCCACAATAAAAATAGAAGAAAAAAGACTCGAAGCCCAAAAACCAGCACCCTCGCATTCCCCTTATAAGTTATAACACATTTTTACTTCCCATACCTTAAACCAAAAAATCTCACTAACAAACCACCACAAATGATCCACAGATCTCCCTCTATACCCCACACCCCAGAAATGACTTGAACAATAACCAGCTACAAGTCAAACATCTGCCTTAAAATCATCCACACCCAGACCATTTTTTTCCAACTCCAAAAAGGCTTTTGTTGTGAATTCTTCCCCTCCAAGAAAAAATACCCATGAAGCAAAGGTTCAATAGCAAGCCCAAAATCTCAGTTCGATTGATCCTCATGAGAGTTCTGACATCAATTTGTTTGAGTTAGAGAACAGTTCCTTGTCAGTGTCAAAGCATAAAAAGAATTAACCATTTTTCATATCACAACAACTAAATATCAAGCCCTTTTGCCCTTTTTCACTATCAAAAGAAATGGGGGTTTGAGAATTAATTTTCTAAGGTTGGAAAAACCCCTATCCTGTTGCAAGAAGCTCAAAGGGAACATTGGGGATCATTTTAGAAACTAAAGACCATTGCTATGGGTTGCTGAGGGACCACTGGAGGTCGAAGCATCATTCAAAGATATTGCTGTCTCATCATATTTATATAAAGGCCACTACTAGTGTTGTAAGACTTGGACTAGACCGGATTGAAATCTTTTAAAACATGGAGGCATGACTTGAGGTGTTCCACTACCTGGAGGCATGAGGCATAGTTCAGAGTGCAAGAGGTGTAAGACTCCCAAGCACAAGGAGGCATAAACCTCCTCAAGAGGAGGGAGATGAAGAGTTCTTGTTTCTCTTGTGTGCAAGACGTGCATGAGGCGTACACCTCATAAGCATAAATGCTTCCAACATACACCTCAGGGTGTTCCGGGGGCACCTCGCCTGGAGTCATACCTCCGGGAGTATGCCTCCCATGCCTTTTAAAACATTGATCGGACAGTTGAATTGGTGACACAGTGGCCCAATGCCCTTTCTGGGTCTTGGTTAAATAATGGTTTTCATGTTTTGAAAGGGCTAATTTCCCAGTTAACTGGTAAAACTGTGACCCAGTGAGCATTCCAGTTTTATGTCCAGTTCAAATCTTAAAACATTGGCCATCACTCAATGTTAGTCCCAGGTATCTGGGGTATTCAGAGGGGTGGACTGGATAATAATACAGTCCATAAGCTCTTTTGGAATAACCACTCTGTCCTAAACAAAGCAATAAAGATGCATAATACCTTTCAAGAAAAGATGTAATGGACAAAAAGCATAATATTTCCCTCTGTCTCTTTGATGGAAATGATTCGCCATTAGAATTTCAGTAGTGCCTCAATGACTGATTCTCAATCTGCTCTAACCAAAAAGACAATTTTCCCTGGGAAGCTAAAGTGCTAAACAAAAGGAAAAGGTATTTATAGAAAAGAAAACCACTAAGTTGCATTTGGATGGGAGAGGAATTGATGTTGGAGGTGGAATTGAGGAGACCAATTCCTCTTGTCTCCAGATTTCCCTGTTTCGATCCATTTCAGAACTTAAAGAAATTAAGCTGATATAGGCTTTAGTTTTTGAATTTCACATTTCAGCAGAATACTGGGGGTTAGTCATTTCAAATATGCAGAAAAAAGATTCTACAATCCAAGAACATATAGTCCCATCTCCATAACCTTTACTTTTGTTGCAATTTATACCCCCCCTTCCCACACACCCACACACACACAAACACAGCCCCCAAAAAAAGTATGGACACATTAATACTTTCTAATCATACTTTTCCTAATCATCTATATTTATTGCATGATCCTAGGTTCATTTTCTACCAAAAAAAAATATCCTAGGTTCATTTGCATACCAACCTCAAGATCAGCACAACAAAGTTGGCTCCTTTTGCCCTAAAGGAGTTTGAACAATAATAAGGCAATTTCAGATTAAAGGGCGTCAATCAGCATGCTTAGATCATAATACTCTAATTGTTAGGTTTTATGTCTTCTACTTGCTGACTTCCAAAAATTTTCATTTGCCAACATCATATTGTAGGTAGCTATTATTAATTTGTGTCAATTTTCATCATATTGTACGTTTATGATTCCAGTTGATTGGTCAGGTGTTTTTCGGATATTATCTTTTCCATATCATTGTCGAACCCTGGACAACCACACCTTCTGACATAATTATCCACATCATGGACAAGAATGTTAAAACTGTGCTTCAAGTGATGATTGTAGGCGGTTAGGGGAATAAGTAATGTTACGTAAAGAATGTAGAGCACTGGATAATGCAAAACAGAGCACTAACCTTCTAATAGGCACTTGGTTACTTGTACTGGTGACATTACCAACTCGATTCATCTGCAAAACAAATTCTGATATTTCAATTCATTCCGTAAAATACATAAACAATCAGGTTTCAGGAATCAAACGCTGAAAGCTGGATGATGAAATTCCATACGTGCGTTGGGCATTTTGCTCCGTCAATATGGTATAAATGACCAAAAGCTCCAATCTACCAATAAGAATATAGCACAGAATTCAGTACTGTGGTAAAATCAACTCCGATTAAATCAGTTGACAGACACACCGATCAGAGGTTCTTCATTCAAATTCGAGCACAAATAGATAAAAAAGGTGTACCTCGGAGTAGGAATCAAGCAACAAACTAGAAATTTCGTGGCGATATTTGGAAGATAACATGCCATCTAGTTCCACAATGCTCCTCTTCCACCTGGGCCTTCAATGAACAGCAATGCTCGGTTCAATACTTCTTACAAATGAAGAATTATATCGACTATGTATGCACCAAAATTTATAAAAGCAAAGCCATCAAGAAAAGCTAAGAGAGAGCGATGTTAAGAATGTTACCTTCTAATGGGTTTAGGATTTTCAGGCGAAGGTGAGAGAGGAACTACGTATTTGTCCATTAGGAAGTAACAGTGATGAATCCGAGCTCCGACGGTTGAATGCTTAGACGGGTGGAGAGAGCTTCAGAGGGGATTTTATTAATTTGAGGCAGTTTCTATGGTTGGGTTTCCCGCCTTCCGCTTCCGCAAGCTCGCTTCCTTCATCCCTGGTATTTGCCGCGAAAGCTCTTTTATAGTTTTAAATTTTAATTAAAGTTTTGGGTAAATTGCCGTTCCAACACCTTCCAACTTGAGCAGTGTCCGCAGATTTCCTTATAGAGCGCATCTCACGCCGACCCCACAGGCACATCTCACCGTGCATGAAAAGCATCTCCCACATAAGTACGGGAGATGTTCTCGATACATGGCGGAATGTGTCTGTGAGATTAGAGTGAGGTGCGATTTGTAAGAAGCAGATCCAGCCTCATAAGACAGATATCCACCATGGACATGTGTGTACTGGAGACATATGTTGGATCGTGTTGGAACAGTTAATAAAGATAGGATAAATTACAGGAAGCCACCCTGTAGTTAAGGGGTAGTGATTCTTTAGCCCCTGAACTTTGTTTTGAAACAAATAAAGAACCCTCATGAACTTTTGGATTCTTGCCCTATTAGCATTCCGTCAGTTAAATTTTTGATATATTCTTTTAAATATTTTAAATGTCTCAAATTAATCTTATGTTATTTTATGAGAGCATTTGCCCTGATTTTTCTAAACTTTTAATTCTAACATGTTATTCTTAATTCATTTAACAAAAACCATTCTAAACCCCTTCAAAATGAGTGGTTCAGCAGCAGCCTCTCGAGAATAATTTGTACTTTAGAATAGCTATTTTCATCATTATGATAATTGTTGTTATTAACCACATAGAATCTCAAATATACAATTTAGTAATTTTACTTTCACCACCAACAATGCTTGCCGGTTAGGGGGCAAAGTGCTGAAATATAGAAATTCGAAGGGATTTTTATTAGGGATGTCACGGTTTTTGCAAATCTCCGAACTGCAACGAAACCGATGAACCAACCTTTTTTTTTTTTTTTGACTGGTTTAGTTCTCGATTTTTTATATTTATAATATATATTTTATAAGTAAATGTCCAAATATATATAATATCTTATATTATAAATAATAAATAATATATAGTATATTATGAATATGCATTTTTATAATATTATATATTATAAAATAAATTATTATAAATAATTAAATATAATGTATGATATATATTAAATATATAAATACATATACCAGTTGGTTCGATTAACCACCATTTTTTAGGCTAATAAAAAATCAAACTAGTCTTTTAATTTTTCAAAAATACCAAACTAAAATTAAACTGATCAGTTCAGTTAACCAAAATTTTCGATTCAAAAGGTGAAGTATTACCACCCTTTAAGTACAAGATAAGTTAAGATCTTCTGCCAATAAAACATGCTCCAACCCTCTATTAACTTGATCTAACACGGCACATCTCACTATGAGATTGGACCCCACCATGTATGAAATGTGTGATGTAAGATTATATTGATAGAGAGCTGGAATGTGTTTTTATTGGCAGGTGATCTGGATTCGTATCCCAACCAAACCCTGGTAACAGCGAGATTTCATCCTTACAAAAAAAGATACAAACATGTCATACACACCTTTAAAACATTTCTCTTATTACCTTTAATGGGCCATGTCACAACCTTTATTTTGTAGTGAGGCCTTGCAGTGCATTGATAGGCCTATTAAAGTTAGTGAAAGCCCGTCGCATTGATGGGCCAATGTTGAGAGTCCAGAACTCTAGATCTGCTGTGTGCACATGCTATGCATAGGATATTAGGACATTGTAGCCACACATCGTGCATGGGATGCGGGCAGCGTTCTGTGTACAGCAGATCCGTGCTCCAACGTTCATGGTAGGAGCCTTCACACGAATTTCATAAAAAATTTCAGGTTCTGTTTGTTTACAGATTTGCACATCTGACATAAAACTTACGCTCATTGGCAGTATAAATTTTGCACCCAAAAATGAAGCAAAAACTGCAGTTTTATCTAATAGTAATGTTCGCCCCAGTCTAAAGATGCAAGTAAGAAAATGGGAAGAAACAAAGAAGCAAAGTAACTAACTAATTAGGACAAACTATAAAAGCGGAATACAATAACTCAATAACCCAGACTGAGGAATGCTGTTATTATTAGCAGCATTAGCATCATTTTACATTAATAAAAGACGTCTTCAGCCTCTCTTTCTCTCTCTCTCTCTATAACTTTATTTGTCAAGGATTTGAGGCACTGCATCCCGGTCTACATACCCACCTGACCTGTATTTGAGAATAATTTTCAATAGCATCAATACACATTTACAAGTGTTCATAATTTAAATGTGATATTAAAACAAAACAGAACAGTGAAATAGGATTCATGTAGCCGATCTATAGAATTTGGATAAGGCTTAGATGATGATGATGATGATATTTACAAAAAAAAAAAAGGTTGGTCAGTACTGCATCTAGAGCCTAGAGGCACATTTTCCTTTGGGAGAAGTACACTGTAGCCAATGCAGAATTCTGAAATTACAGCCTCCCCCCATAGTCTACTAGTAGCCTCCCCTATAAACCGCATCCTGTCTGTGGATTTTGCATCAATCCAAGGTCAGGATTCATCCTCCCTGTATGGTGGGGTTAAGAAAGCTGAGCTGGGCTGATTAGTCATTCTCCCCTTTCCTTCTCAGAGGAGGCATCTATCAACATCCAATTATACAGTTATGATGCCTCTTCATGAGCTGGGCTCAGGGTTAGTTTTTGCCAAATTTTGAATGGGCTCCAACCCGTCCTAAAGTCCGAGCTTGAAACAGTGTAAAGCCCGGCCTATAAACAGGTTCAAAGTGATGATATAAATAGAGGAGATGCTTACATGGTTCAAAGTTGAAAGCACATTTTGCTGGGAGTTGCATGGCCACATTGCGATCAACGCCTGCTATTGGAGGGCCACTCACGAGCATACACAGGCAAGGCTGCCCAAGCATCCTGACAGCATTGCAGCAACCCTCAGTTGGTGGCAGGGGGCTGAAAGAGGTTACAGCAGGTCTGCATGGTATCAGCTGGACAAGGGCGGCGAAGAATGTGCTGCTGCATCCCTGGCCCATTCCATGCTCCACCATGCTGGCCATGGCCACCATGAACACCAGAAATGTCACCACCTTAGTACTCCCAACCTTCATGGCTGAATCCTACCTCTTCTGTCTCTATTTTGAGAATCCTCTCCAAGAAATGATCATTCGTCCACAAGGTTTTATATACCCAGGAAATGGCTCATTATTATCATGAATCGTGCACTGTTTTCCTAACCTAAACCATACTGCTTCATGCCGTTTTTGTGTGCTACCCTTGCTTTAGAGCTGAGTGCATTGAGCATAGCAAGTTAAACCGTTTCTTAACTCATATTTCATGACAGATATCATATCTTTTCCATATTATAGTCCAACCCTGAATAATATATATATATATATATATATATATAAAAGAGAAAGGTGCGTGGTTTGAAGTATCGGTATTGGATAAACCAATGATTCAATGACGTATTAAACTGGTTCACGAATTCTGACCAAAGAACAGAACAGAAATTTTCAGATGAATATTTCTTTTCTGCACTGTATTCTCAAACAGATTCTTTGATTCCAATTCTGAGGCAAAGGAGCAACTTCCCCTAGTCAAGCTAATTGGGTAACTTTCTACTGTATAGATCAGATGAAAAATCAGCTCACTTAGTTTGAACTGGGAATAGTGATCAATGGGATGGGGATGCTCCCACAGTGTGAGTCCAGTTGCCAGTGCTGAATTCTCATCCACTTTAGAACTTTGGGAAAATGAGTTTAAAGCTGTTTTTTTTTCCTGACAAAGCATCTCCAGTTGATATTCATAGCTAGATTTAGTATGTATTTGGTTCCATTAACGTTTTTTCATTCAACATTTGTAATTTATTTGCTTGCAATACTGAAAAAGGTAATAATTACAATTGTTTATGACAACTAGGCGCTACTATGCTCCACATCAGCGTAACAGTGAAAAAACGCCTAACCATTTGTGGAAGCTGTAAAAAACAACTTCCCCAAATGGTAGGCATGCACAAAAATAGAAGTCCACTTTTGCCATTCTCGATGCATTCAAAAGAACAAGAGAGGATAATTGCTGGAAGTGGCACCTAAGTGGCAGCATTTATTGAATAAATGCCCACAGAACCAAACACCCTGTTAATCTGCAGTGCCTAATGCAATGCATCATGGACTTCCATCAAGGAGAAACGGATTGGATATTAACTGATTAGTAAAACCTTCCAACCGTGCATGTGGTTATTTAAATATTTCAGTTCTCACTATTTCAAGGAGAGGAATCCCAGCATACATTTTCCTAATAGAAACAACCAATCCTTTAAAAATGAATGAGCAAGCGAAGTAGCAAACCAGAAATGTCGATCAAGGATACATATCGTATTATATCATGTATATTGTATTGGTATCAATGGCCCTCGATACTCGAAATAGTGAGATATTGGGGGCTTTTGAATGTTTCAGATGTTAGGAGTCATCCTCAGTAGCCTATCCGTCAATTATCAGGCTGAAAAAAAAAAAAAAATTAAGAATCCACTGTTTGAAATGCACGAGATGCAATGTTTTCATATCGTGCCTGTCAATATTTTAAACCTTGGTCTAGTCCAGTTGAATCCAGTTCAACCAGCATGTCTGGTCTGGTTTCTAAAACATTTACAGGAAAAAAAAAAGTTATTTTTGTCAAAAGAGAACCAAGAAAAGAAAAGAAACAGCCAACATTGTGAATAAAATCATGATCATTCAGGGGTCTTCCCACCAGTTCAGTATATGTTCAATACATTTTTTGAATTTCCTAGATGAACATTCCAATAAGAAAAATCACATGTAATATATACCAAGGCCTGTTCTGGTCAGAGAACAATGAGACTTCACTATTGCATTCCATTCCCTTGTGAATTCTGTTAGATCCTCAAAAAAAGCGAAAGGCCTTATCAGAAGCCAACAACTTGCTTCATCCCATTGCAGTTTATCATTTTTCTTCTTTCTTTCCTTTTAGATTGATTACTGCAAGCTCTAGTTCGACAAACTCTCCTGCACAGATGGGTGGATACTTGATAGCTAGTGGGGAATCTTTGAAGTGACCCAAAGGCTGTAGCATGGCATCGGATGCAATGTGTGAAAACAACTGGTTAACCAAAAAGGGAAACATTCAACATTTAGTCTATGAAGCTCCAAATAAAATGACCATCTTTAACTTTTAAAAGGGTTAAATTTTTGAAGCAGGTAGTTGGCTTCACTCACTGTTGAAGAAACTCTCCACAGGCTGTGATTTTGTTGCTGTACTAGTTCAATTGCACTGATTGTTCTACTAGTCACAACAACCTCATGCATTCCTGCCAAGCACTCCCCTCCAGTCAGCCATTCTAGCTGCAGAAAAGGCAGAAGAAAAACTCCTAAACATAATATCATGTACCATAGCTGGGGAAATTTCTTTTTCACCTTTTGCCAAGAAAATTGGTTGATGAAAAGCAGACTTCAAAGAAATACAAGCAAGTGCAACTAAGAAAATATGCATATTTGGAAAAAAAATAAGGAAGAACATTGGGAAGAGAGAAACTGAGACAAAATTCCAATTTTTACAAGAAAAAACTCTTCCATTTTATATTAATCATGATCCACACAAAATACATGAATGGATTATACTTAAATTATAATGTTCATATAAAAAGAATTATTGTTATTATGACCCAATACCAGAAACAACATTTCAAAAGTACTGTTTCCTTCACTACCAACAATATGGTGCATGTGCTATAACATCTGGACCATACCAATGAGCTAGGAGATGACTCCTGCAGTAACGGCTTTGGAAAATCAGAAACTTGTAATCAAAAGAATTTATCATCATTCAAATCTTTCTGGATCTAACAAAAAAGAAGCAGATGATATGGTATTAGAATCAACAAGGTTTGCACTATGCACTTTGCAGGGTTGTTGATTCAATCAATTCAATGATGTGAACGATAAAGAACCATCTTCTGCTTTATTATATAGTATAGATGAGAGTATCTGACATGAAAGCATTTCAAAAAAAAAAAAAAACGAGTCCTTGTTAAATGGCACCACCAGCAAAACTGCAGCAGAAGTTCTGTGCTCAAGTGTAAACTTCCGACATGACTTTACATGCCACTTTTAAATTACACTTCATGCACCCTCCCTGCTGGAATTATTATCTGAGAACCCATCAAATTACGCCTATTAGGGCTGTCAATGATACCCAATTATCTGAATCTGAAGTTGAAATTCAATCTGATTAAACTAGATTTGGGTCTAAAAAATCAGATCCGTTTAATTGGATTGAATTTGGATCCACCCCAATCCAATTCAATGAAGACCAAAGTCCAACAATATTAGTAGGTATTTACATATTTATATAAAATTAAAATACATTTAACAGCAAAGTTAGTTTACATATCATATTTTCATTTAAAGCTCACAAGTTTCATGGAAGTTATTTTTAATTCATTTATTAATTATATAGCATCTATGTTGTTTCTAATGAATTTATTAATAAAATATAATATAAAATTTTGGTAATTTTTTAGTTTAATTTATTAATCATACAGAAAATCTGAATCTGATCTGAGTTTAATCAGAATCTGATGGGTAAGATTTTATTAGAATTTGAAAATTAATAGGATCAAATTCAAATCAAGGCATACCCAATTCCAAATTAGCCCATTTATAGCCCTATAGCCTATGTCTTGCCCTAAAACTGAAAATATGGATTCTTGATCAGTGATCAAGCACCGATTATCAATGACTGTTCTGTTCGTACCTGCTTCCCTGACTGTATAAGGAGACATCCAACTGGAACTTTCACTTCTACTTTTTGCCCATTTCTCAACCAAATATTTAGACCAGGGAATCTGCTCCTGCCATGTATTGTTAAGAAGTTAAGGTCATAGTGATATCCTGCAAAAACAGTCCCCTCCTGTCCATAACGTTGCAGATCACTACCAGTAGGTGCAAGTAAATGGGGTCCCTGATGTTCCAAAACGAAAATATTGTCAGAAAATGTGAACCCAATTCTTCTAAAATTGAGGGATAATTCATGTAGGGAAATGATTATGAAATAGTACTAGTAGTAGCAATTTCAATAAAACCAAATAATTAAGAATGCAAGTAATAAATTTTGAATAGCAGCTTTATGCCAACTTAACTGTATACTGCAAAATTCCCTTTTCCAGTTCACATACACCTAGAGAAATCCTACCTTAATATAATAGTAACATTTATTGGATAATAGAAATTTGAAATTCATAAGATAGTTATATGACTTGTATCAAATATAATTTTCTAAACCACATAAAGGATATCCCTTGTGTTTTGGAGTTCCTAAGCACCCATTCTTATCAATGTTCCCATGTCAGTATATGATCAATCACAAGAAATAAATAAATAAATACTTTACAACTTGCAAACAGATGAAAGTTTATCACCATATTAGGCATTAATTTTTTTTTCTCAATAGGCATTAACTTGTTTTGCACCCTGAAAATAAAGCAACTAATCAAGGTTGGAGATAAATTTGTAGAGCTATGAGCTCCATTTATGAATGTGAACTAAAATGGTTATTCTTGTCAGAAAAGACAAGAGTTTAGCTCTACCCATGCTGTTAGAAGAATTTCTCTCAATTACTAAATGAGAATGGCATAATTGATCGGTGATGTGAATACCCGTATGAAGGACTTTAATCTGAGATTCAGTGGAACCAACATCCTTAATTAGACCAGTATACGTCAAAAGAATGGTCGTCACACTTAAGGAAGATGCCATACAAGTGGGACAGTGGTTGAGCCTACAACTGAATCTAGAAGTGCCGTCAAACTGAATTCTGTATGCATCATCTATGAAGATATTTCATTCTCAAAATTTCTTTTGTTTCTCTTCCCACACTGCCCATAGGAATGCGTGGATGATGGTTTTCCAATGGATTTTACCTCTGCCACCATTCCCTCCAGGTACTCAGCATACCACAGATGTTACCTAGGGCAACCCATCATTGAAGCCCTTCCAAGTTTAGAAAAAAAGATGCCAGAGTCTCCTAATCAAATCACTATGCAAGAGGAGATGAGTGGCAGATTCTCCATTGAATAAACACAATACACAAACATGAGGGAGAATCGAAGATCTAGCACCACTTTGGGAATCCAAATCCTCTTTTTTCGAAGGAGATCACAAATGATGTTGATCTAACCCTCCCAAATAAAGGAGATTCCAAGGAGAGCTGTTGGAATCCAAAACTTATTTATTGGTATGATACTTGACGCATAGTTACAAATGATAACATCCAAAAAGGATTTAGCTAAAAACATACCCAATGCAGAGAGAGACCGGAGACCAAACATGATAATTGAGAGCAAAGGAGAAGAATAAATTAGAGAGGAAATATAGAAGTGAAACTAGATCACCCTTGGGGGGGGGGGGCAGAGATCAAGGTTCCAAGAGAGATATAGTCTCCTAGTGAAATGATTGAGGAGATCATCACATCCTTGGAGTGGGGGAGGCTAAAGATGTTAGGGAAAGTAGGGTTAAAATGCCAATCATCTCACCACAGGCCCAAGGCTGTCCTTCTCTAGAAGGAAACTCCAAAGCCATTTGCCTATTAGAGCAGTGTTCTTGTGAGAAATGCAAATCAAAAGTGGAGGTGTTGCATTGAGGTTGCAGACTCATAAAAAAGCTTGAATACTTCCATGAGATCACTTATCGCAATATCCAAGCATTCCTAATAAAATGCCATTGAGAACCAGTAGGACCAGGTAAAGCTAATTTCTTGTTCTTGATCATCTTTCATTCATGAAGATCCTCGTGATGAGAAAGACAACATAGATACTTGGTAAGAGTAGACATTCAGACATGGATAATTGTTAATCTTAATTACCTGCTTCATAAGTGAAGTGAATGCATCCTTTGGCAGCCCAAACCCAATTGCTGCCATTTCAGCAACAGCCTGAAAAGGAATTTTGAAGTAAATAACAAATTTAAAGTGTATAAGCATAAAGGGAAGGAGAAAAGAAGCAAAAGCACAGTGCTTGACCTCAATTGCAGAAATCATTTTGTAACCCCAAGAATCCATAGTATCTTTCCATTCAGGAAAACCTTCAGGTATAACAGGTTCAGAATTAAGTTCCTACACATTAGGATGCCAAGTCAAAATATATAGTTATTAGGGTGTATTGGTAAATATGACAAAAAAAAACACCAAAACAAAATGGGAGAAAAAGTTATGATACCTGAAACCGGGTGTTAGATGGCCGTGGACCAACTCTCCACATGTATCGCCATTTGGGGTCTGGTCCTACAGGAGTGGATGGTTGATGCTCCTTTGGCATTGCTTTTATTTTTTGTTGCATTTCCACATCTACCAGACTCCGTGGAATCTCTACCCTTTCAGGAGTTACACCAACCTGTTATTCCAGATCAAACAAAACTTCTTCAAATAACCCAGAGATGCAGTTAGTAATGAAGCTGTTAAGATTCTTAATTCTGCTTAGTACTTGAGGAAGTTCATATCTTCCATTGCTCATTCCATAACAATGTTGAAAGCTAACATGGGAAAGAATAAGGAGGAAAAAAGATGATGCAATTAAAGATAAGTACCCTGATTCATTTATTCATTTAATGGGAGAAATTTGTGTATTATCAGAAGTAAAATAATTATGTGGGAAGACATAGCAATAAACAAACAAAAAAAAAAAAAACTGCCTTTTGGAATGACTAATAGCATTCCTTATTTGAGGTGGTAAAATAACATCGTTTTAGAGATTATTAGATGTAGTTGGATTTGTTTCTGTCTTTTTTTCTTTTGGCTTCATGGGGCTACACAACGGGGTAGCCTGTCCCCCATACCCATAACCCCAAACACTGGTGGCAACAGGATTTGTTTCTGTCATTTTAACTTTGAAATTTGTTTATGGTCAGCACCAGACACAATGTTATTGATTAATAAAAGAATTTTATACAAAAATGACTGTGTGCTAAGCACTCATTTTAATAGGCTAGCATCCGCTACTCATCCCACTTGTATCATTTATATATTATGCATATTACAATCCAACCCTCGGGGGAACAAACCCCCCCAATACAGCTTATTCCTATTTATCCCTTGCCTTACTAAGGCAACATCCATACAATTAGCTAATCTGAACCTAACTATATGTTCTTCTAACCCCCTTAACAATAGATTTTTCTTCCCTCATAAAATGCCTATGTTTCCAGGAAAATGTAGTTATTTTTGAGCCAACTTACTACCACCTTCAAACCCCCTTCCACCACTACCTTTCTGAAATTAGGGATTTAAGCATTTAGCCAATCCCAATGACTGTAGCCGTTAATAATTCAGCCCTTGTACAGTCCCCATACCCTATGGACTTAGAATAGCATTTTATCTTTGAAATTATCTATTCATCAATAGTCTAACAAAAAAGAAATAGATAGTTAAGGAGCTTTATCAACTTAAATTGATGCACTGAGTGGTTAGAATGCATAAATGGGAGAAGGAAGGTTGATCTGCAATGGCTAGAAGACAGTACAATTAAGCTACAGCTAAGTACGGCAGTTTGTAATCATCTAGTTTATTTCAGGCGTCCTACTGACCAGGAAATAGGAGAAGGAACTGATAGAGCTGAAGCTTAATTGCATGATATGAAATATTCAGAGCCAGAAAACCAATTTGGTTATTGTTATATGGCTTGCACGGTTCTGAGAGCAGGCAAGCAACAATAAAAGCCTACATTACTAAGTTGACCCCTGATGTCTAAAAGAGAAAGCCCTTCAAGTCCACCCAAAGGTGTGATGACATTGATGATGAAATTAACACCAAATTACAGGGTAGTTAGTCGAAGCCACGGTTCTGGATGAAAACATATACATTTTCAATTGGTGCCAAGGTGGTGCTCTGGCGATGCCGTGATGGTAAAAGTGAATTATAAGAAACTGAGAAGAAAAGCTCAAAGGAAGATTCCAGTGACAGACTGTTCATTTTGGTTGATGTACTGAAAATTGCAGTCTCACTCAATAAGATCTACTTAATTAAGTATAGTAAACTTACTTCTCCAATTTAGTTGTTTATCTAATTGAATCCTTGTCATTTGCCTATAAATAAAGTTCCATGAAGTTCAGGGCCAAATCGATCATTACAAACAGAATTGAGAAGCGTAAATCGCTATAATTTCAACAGCTTAACAAATATCAGTGCTAAGGCATACAATAAACAGCGGAGCGAGAAAACTTCCAATAAGAAATTAAATAGAAAGTATAACAATCAACGGATATAGCAAAAGGAAAACTATAGAATAAGAACAAGAAAAGATTTTTTTTATAGAGACCTGATAATGCAGACGAGGACGTCCCTGAAGACGCTTGAATTCGTCGGGTTTCTCGAAGTAAGTCTCCATCATGTCGATGAAGCGATCGTTGTCTTCCGAAGAGCATCTGGGATCGTTCACCAACAAAGCCCCTGTTTCGCTTAGGATCCGACTGACCTCCAAGCAGAGGCTCTTCAGTTGTGGGTCGAGCTCACTCTCTAGACATGGCGGGTGATCGCCGGTAAATTTAGCGGAAATTTCCAAGTATGGGGAAAGATCTATGACGGGGAGCTCCATCGCTTGCACAGTATCAGAATTCAAAACCTTCCACTTTGATTCACACGGAAGCGATCTCAACTGCAATGGAGGGATAGTTTTTAGATACAAAGATGGATAGTGGCGTAAAGCAAAAAAACATGTATATAGAAAAGAAATTCGTCGAACTATGTGCTCTTTATTCCGTTACGTCTCCTCTCTTTTATACTAAAACCATTTGGATTCTTTGATTCGAACTCCAATCTGCTGTATCCATGATCCTACGTGTAGAATCCAATCAATCCCCAGCTAAAAGATTCCAATCCAACGGCCTAATCCTTGAAAGAACCAATTAAGCTGTCCTGAGAGACAACTAAAATGATTAAGTGTTAATTAAGGAGATAATCACAACGCTTAATTGATTATTCCCGTTTTAAGACCGGTGGGAAGTGGGAACTCTTCAGCCTGTGGGTACGCATTAAGCCCTTTTATTTATTTAAAGTGCAAACGGACAACCAATAGCCGGTATCATCCAATAAAGTGAGTGGAGGAAGATAATTTCACTTGCCAATTTCTCGTATGCGGATCTCCTACCAACTAAAGAAAACGTTCCGGCCTCACGCGCGATCCCGTGTCTCAGTGTCGCATCTAATACATGGAGGGTTCCCATACATAAAATGGTTAAATTTTTTAAATAACCCTTATATTTTAGTTAATTGACTATCTTTATTCTTATTTTTTGAAAATTGATTAAGTATATTCTTACTGTTTTTGATAATTGATTATAATTTTCCCTTTAAATTATATATATTTTTTACTTATCACAGTTAATTTTTGTCTGTCTATGATATCATTTGACTCAAACTACTAACCCACAATCTAGAAAGAAAAATAGTTTGATTTCTAGCATTTCCATCATTGATATTAGAGATGTACCCAATATAATGAATGCATAATATTAGAGATGTACCCAACATTTTATTTTATTTATAAATATACATTAGATATGTGCCCAAAATTTTTTCTATCTTTTTTTTTTGTGATTCTTTGTATTTTCTATTATTAAAAATTTTATTATTTGATTATGACATCATTTCATTTCTAGAAATATTTTGAATTTGTCATTTAATTTTCAACATTAATAAAAATACATCTTACATTTCATAGTTATTTAATTTAATTTTTTATTATTTACTTATGATATTATTTATTAATCCATTTGACCCCAAATGGTCGAATTGCTTGTCTGCCATCAAGAGGGAAAAAAATGGTTTTGTTTTCAAATTACTTTTCAAAATATTTATTTTTATACTATTAAAATTAATATTATGGATTTAATTACAAGAATTTAATGATGGAAAAAATATATCTTAAATATAGGATTTAATGAGAGAGAATAGGAAAATATTTTTATTTCCAATTGGTTTTAAATTTTACATTCCATTTCCATCATTAATAAACACATTTTTTATTTATCATACTTATTATTGTTTAATATGTATGTTAAAAACGTTCTCAATTTTTTTAATTTATTCATTTTTTTAATTTTATTATTTAACCATGGCAACATGAATTAACCCATTTGACCCTAAATGATTTAATTTTTTACCACCACCTAGATGAAAACATTGTTTTTACTAGGTAGATTTTAAATGTATAAGCTTTTGTGTTATTGGAATTATTATTTTATTAAGTATGGATTTAATTAATAGAACTTAATGATGAGAAAAAAATGACTTAAATATATGATTCAATGAACATGAATGCAACTTAATAACTTAAGTGTTGGATTTGATGAGAGAGAATTGAATGCATTGAATATCTTAAAATTACCTATTTTCAAATCATTTAATATCAAGAACCGATTACCATATTTGCCCTCATTTTTTATCAATAAATTTAAATATAGAGGATAAATATTGTCCTTAAAAAATTTCAGAAATATTCTCGAGGCCATTCTTACTCTTTAAAGTAGTATAGACAAATCTTCCATATCCATCCAATATATGGCCCTATTTTTAGCCATAAGTTTTTGGGACATGGTTTTCAAAACAGGACCAGAAAAAACTGGTAATCGGTTAGGCCCCCGGGTCTGGCTATATTAAAAATAGGAAATCTCTAAAAAATGTTGAAAAAGTAAAAAAAAACGCTGACCTAGGTGATTGGACTGCTAAATCGTTCAACTCGAACAGTGGTTCGTAGGTTCTCTTTTTTATTTTTACTGTTGTAAATAAAATAAAATAAAAACAAAAAATAAAATTACTTTAATATCTCCATCCCAAATCAATTAATTGAATGTAGGGTTAGAACCCCATTTTCGTTTTAACCCTTCGTTCTTCCCTCCTCTCAGCCCTTACACCCAACCAACCACCTGTGGCGGCCAGCACCTTCGACGTTCGACGGCATCATACATCGGCCAACGACGATTAACGGCGACCGGTGATGGTCAGTTTGCAGCAGTGGCCATTCCTCACACCCAACCGACCACCTGCGGCAGCCAACACCTCCGGCGTTCGATGGCGACACACATTGAACGACCGCGATTAACGGCGACCGGTGACGGCGAGTTTGCAGCGGTAGCCAACGTTTTTTGCAATTTGCAGCACTTCCAGGCTTTATGGCAGGCGAGTTTGTAGCAGCGGATGACTTGCAACGACGAGCAGTTCTAAAGATTTGGAGATTGATTGCGAGTGTTTTTTACACCTAGGAGCAATTTTAAAGAAATTGAAGAAATTGAAGAAAAAATAGGGTTTTGAAGTTTTTGCTTGGTTGAAGCTTAGGGAGCAGCATTTGGCATGGTGATTAGGTACAAATTAATATAATTTTTTTTATCAATTAGGTAAAGTTAATGTATATTGAAGCTTTTTAGAGATCAATCTTGAAATAGAAAAGCAATCGTGAATGCTAATCGCCGTGTGAGCTGCTAAAGGTTTTTTGATCTCTTGAAAATATTAAAGCAAAAATAACATTAGGTTTGGAAGAAGAAGAAGATGACGAGCAAAAATAACATTAGGTTTGGAAGAAGAAGAAGAAGAAGATGATGATGAAAAGAAGAGTGTGAATAATGGAATCATTGGAGAGACTAGAGATTGTTTGCCGAAATACTTGCCACCGTTCCACTGTTATAAGACACCAGTGTGTGGTAAGTGGCCAATGGGATGCTTGGGTTAGGGCAAAGGAGAGACTTGAAATGGGGAAGGAGTTCGAATTCAAATGACCTTGAAAGAAACTTCATTTTGGGTTTTTTGTCTTTTTGTGAGTGGTTCAACGGGTTTGTTCAACTAACGGCTGAACAACTATTAACATTGTAGGTGTTTGGCATCGGTGCTGGAACACAAAATAGTGTTGTGCATGCCTAAATTGTAAGCACCGTTTCCTGATATTTTTGTTTGGAAATGGCACATAGGTTGTTTTATGGAAAAAAATCACCGATTTTGTTTGGTATTAGTGTTGTAGAACTGTTTTCAGCATTGGTCTATATTATTTGACATCCAAGATGTTGTCACTTCATTGCACCGCTGGCAGCAACGGGTTGTTTTCTAAGAAAACATTAAGGTGATGTTTGGCATCGATGTTGCTTTTTGAGAAAATGGTGGCACGTAGGCACCACATTAGAGAAAGCAATGCTTCAGAAAACACCCTATTCTTTGGTACCATTTTTCTAGAAAAAAAAGCGTTGCTCCAAGCCACGCCTTGGGAAGGAAAGTGTGGTCTTGATAAATGACAAACTCAATGTTTTCTGAGAAAACGGTGCATTGATGCCAGCAGTGCAATGGTTTGTCATCAATGTGGCATCATTTTGGACGTTGGATAATATAGACCAATGCTAGAAATGGTTCTACAACACTAGAACCAAACGAAACCATTGTTGTTTTCTCAGAAAACAACCTATGTGGGAGCATTGTTTTATAAGAAAACGGTGCAGTTTTCTCAGCATCGATGCCAAACACCTACTAAATTTGGTGTTTCTTCAAGCCACACTTTCCTGATTTCCAAAGCATGGTCTGGAGCAATGTTTTTTTATAGAAAATGGTATCAAACAAGAAATCATTTTCTAAAGCACCGCTTTTTATGATGTGGCACCTACGAGGTGTCATTTTCTCAAAAAACAACATCAATGCCAAACACCTTCATCACCAACTATTGTCTTTTGAGACATGCAAGGGCAGGTGCTAGCAAGTCGGGTAGGTGCTTGCTAGGAATTAATGCCGATACACGGATATTGATATTTAGGTGGAGGTATTTTGTACTCAAAAAGAATCTTGAGAGAATGATTGATTGGTCAATGACAGAATTTTGTGGCCCTATAGTACAAGAAATAAATTCTGACATGCAAAATTCATGGACAAGATGCTATGATTTATAAAAGAGGGGCTACTAATAAGAGACCGGATTTGCTCCTCACACCTGATGCCTATGAGGTGCCTCACACGCACATCCTATCATGCATTGGGAACATCTACCGTACTTATTGGTTATTCTTCACAGGAGATGTTCCCATTACGTGGTGGATGTGCCTGTAAAGTGCCTATTTGTGAGAAACAGATCCCGTCACTACTAATAGAATATGGGGACTGTCATTCAAAGTCCTGCATTGGGTTGCAGAGTACTTTAACCCCAAATCATTTATGTCCTACAGTCAGTCACTTTCAACTACGGATGATAAGACATACAATCATTTGGTCGTAAACCTGTTAACGTTACCGTCTATTGCCATTATCATGATCATGTTTAGGAGAATGATCAATCAGCCCAGATCCTTTAGTACAGTGGGAATGCATCTTAATCGTGATGTCAAATTCACGGACAGAACGTGGTTTATAGGGGGAGAGGGATAGTGCTACGGGGCTGGAATTCAGAATTCTGCATCGCATGTATCCCTACTCTCCGATGATTTATCCTTTATAAAATATTCCACAACGTATCGCTGCCGACAAATTATTTTCTTTTCTGTTCCATTCATCCCTATTCCCTCGCTACTGTGTTCTTGGCGCCATGATAGACCTTCAAGGCTACGGCATACTTTTCCTTGTCTGCCTCTTTTCCATCATCGCAGTTCGAGCCATCATCTCCACGGTGCGAACCCCAAGTCGCCTCCCGCCAAGCCCTATTCCGCTGCCGATCGTCAGACACCTGCATATCCTCCGTCCATTTCCTCACCTAGCTATCTATAAGCTCTCCAACCGCTACGGCCCCTTGCTTCACCTTCTGATCGGTTCTGACCCCAGCATCATCGCCTCTTCCCCTGAAACCGCGAGCGAAATCCTCAAGACCCATGATCTCGCTTTCTCCTCCCGATCCTAGTCTTCTGCCATAGAGCATCTGTCATATGGCAACGCCGACTTCAGCTTCACCCCATACGGGCCTTATTGGAAATTCATGAAAAAGATATGCATGTCAGAGCTCTTAGGTGGTCAGACTCTGGACCAGTTATTGCCTGTCAGAATAGAAGAAATAAAATGGCTGTTGAGGTCGATTTTAAACAAGTCGGAAGCTGGTGAGGCCGTCGGTGTTAGAGCAGAACTGATAAGGATGACCAACAACGTCATTTCAAGAATGACAATGAGCAAGCAGTGCTTGGAAACAGAAGACTAGGCGGAGGAGGTCAAAGCAGTGGTTGAGGAAGCGTTGGAGATCGCCGGTACGTTTAACTTATCGGATTATATAGGGTTTTGTAGGAACTTTGATTTACAGGGTTTGAGAAAGAGGTTTAAAGACATACACGAGCGGTTGGATAGGATGATGGAGATGATACTAAGGGAGCATGAGCAGGTGAGGGGGGAGAAGGGGATGGGAGATGAAGCGAAGGATCTGCTCCATATATTACTCGATGTCGCAGAAGCGGAGAATTCGGAAATGAAATTAAGCAGAGAGAACATTAAGGCTTTCATTCTGGTAAAATAGTGATCGCATCTCTTCTTTCCCCTGTTTAATTGGAAGTTCATAGCCCAATTATTCTTTTTTCGTAGGCAGTGTCACAGAGATTTGGATCTAAAGAATATGGGCTTAATCACAACTTCTGCGGTCATGGTTGCAGCATTTAATTTTCTTACGATCCTCAATAAAAACGAGTTAAAATCTGCCTTGACACGCAGCACTTTCTTGCGAGCGCCATTAATCAAAAGATAAAGCAGAGCATTCGAGACTCGAGAGAATTCGGATTCAGACTCCGGATCTCCTACCAACAAAATACGTTCCGAGTCTACAACTTTGCCCGCGTCTACCCCCACACATAGGGAACAGCTCATCTGTAATGCACGAGGAGATGTTTCCAATGCATCGGGTATGTGTTGTGGGTAGAAGTGGGCAGAGTAGATCCAGAGTCCTTCCAACACCCTTAAAAGTTCGAACTAGTTAAGATCTCCAACCCACAACGATTCTATCTACAACGACCCACATGAGATCGCAACTACATATGGGGAAGACTTCATGCATGGGAGAGTCTCAATCAATGCATGGAGGTAATGTTTTGTGGGTAGAGTTCTGATGAGTAGGAGATCCACAGTCCCTTGAACATGATCTTATACCACACATTTCATTCAATGCAGGTCCCAATTTTAGAGTTTAAATATGCGCCCCACCTGCTCTCGCCCCACAAATGCCTCACACGCCGAACGTCCGCCATCTGTCCCTTCGCACGCAGGTAGCTTGTCCCGCATGCGGAGCTAACAGGACGGCCGTCCCGTTAGCCCCAAAACTATCCCAAAATCGAATTCAAATCTCAGAACCCTCATTTCCACATTTCACATTCCCGCGTGCTTGAACAGCCGGTCCCCTGACCCCTCGTTCTTCTCCCTTCACCCGAGTTCTCTTCTCCTTTTTCGGCACCGGCGACCTACAACGATAACCGGCGATCACCCCCCTTATTTGATTATTTGTTTTTGGGCCGTGCACCCCGATAAGAGAGCTCTCTGTCCAGTGTCCAACACATCTTCTGCTCTCGCTCCCTTGTATTATGCGCAACACTTGGCGTTGGATTTTATCACTCTGAATTCTTTATTCTGAATCCTCCGCCGGAACCGGGAGTCCTGTACGTCACATCAGTCTTTTACATCTACAAACCCAGTAGTTTATCGTAATTTTTTCGGAGAAGTATTACGAGACTGTAGACTGTAAAAAATTTTAGTTGGCTTAAACGATGGATGATTCAATGGAGCGACGACCCATGAAAACCCTCAAAAAACTCAAGGAAATGCGGTCTCCCTCTGTCAGATCAAATGTAAAGAGAAGAAGAAGAAGAAGAAACAGTTTTTTTTTAATGCAATCAAACTATTAGTATTTATTATTCGATTTAAAGAACCACTGCAAACAAATCAGTCGTTTATACAGACATCCATTATAACAAATTCCATTTCTACACTATAAATAAAGAAACCCAAAACAAAGTCAAGCAGACTTGAGACTATTTTCTTCCCTCATCCTCGTAAATTTTCTGAAAGAAATGGAAAAACAGAAACATTTTCCTTTTCTTTCTTTTAATGGGTTCCACGGTTAATCATCTCCCTGTATTGATTCAACGACTCCTGCCTCTGCAACCTCATCTCTTCATTGAATTTCCTTATAAACGCTTCCACCCGCCGGTTCAGTTCGTCTTGACTCAGCGACGGTTCTTTCTGAAGCTTCCCCGAACCACCCGGGGACGGACTCAGCGACGTCCCCAGATTAGTACGGTCCCTGAACGTCTCTGCTTTCTTCACTTTCGCGGGGGTTGGCTCTTGCGTTCCCTGGCTCGGGTTGCTGTGGCGACCGTGTGTTTCCCACGTCTCCGACTTCTTCAGATGCCTCGTCAGTGGCATCGGCCGGCCGGCCGTTATCATCTTCCACGTGTTCTCCAGCGTATCGTTTCGTTTCGTCTTCGCCACCCGTAACGCCCTTCCACCTAATCAGTAGTCACAGTAAACAATGCCATCGGAATGTTAATATTTTCCCAAATACATTTCTATGAACTTTTTCTCTATAAATTGCGATCTCTGTTCACGCATTTGTCTTGATCGAACAGTGCCAGAACTATGTAATTAGAAATTGGAATCTTTATATTTCTCCATAGATTTTAGCGGCAAATAAACGCAGTTTTTTTTTTTTTCTCATCACATATAATGTCCATAAATTATGAAAAACGAAAAGAAATTAAATAAAAAAAACAAAGTAGCAAAAACTGAAAAAGAAAAGAAACCAGAAGCATTCCCGCCGGGCGGCCAGCCGGATTCATGGCAATACGACGGGAAAATCTCCTTCCACCGCCGAGGAAATTGATGCAAATTAGAAACAAAGAAAATTGGCTTCTGATAACGTGCACCAAGAAGGCCGGTACATGTTACCTTCTCGCTAAAAATCTTATCTTTATAATATATTGACAATGAGTTCAGAGAGAGAAAGAATGAGAGTGTAGTAATACCTTCAGGGCTAGCTCCGACGATTTTTCGACCAAACCTTACAAAACCCGGTTGGGAAGGAATATTCCGTTGGAACCTCCGTCGAATCCCTCCTCTGCGGAGTCCAAGTCGATCTAGAGATAACAAAATCATCCTTGTCATACTCCTCCGAAGCTCTCGTCAGAGGAACCTCCGGATGATCGCCGATTGTCGTTGTAGGTCGTCGGTGCCGAAAAAGGAGAAGATAACTCGGGTGAAGGGAGAAGAACGAGGGGTCTGGGGACGAGCTAACGGCCGTTCCGTTAGCCCCGCATGCGGGACAAACTAACTGCGTGCGAAGGGACAGATGGCGGACGTTGGGCGTATGGGGCATTAGTGGGGTGGGGCGAGAGCCTGTGGGGCGCAGATTTGAACTCCCAATCTTACGATAAGATGTGTCAGGTTAGTTTAAGGAGCACTCCATCAGGAGAAAATCCAAATCTCATCAAATTGGGAGGGTGTTGGGACGTCTTTTGTTGGTAGGAGATCCCAATTCAACAAAAATGTCCTCACATTATGCTGAGATCCGCTTGTAGTTGTGCATTATTATTAGACGTGGTCATGGGTCGGGCCGGGTCGGGCTTTGTATATGCATCGACATAATATATTCAAGCTCGAGCACGAGTTCAGTCTGACCATCAGGCCTAAGTCTTGGGCCCGAGCCTAGCCCTCATATAAAGCCCGAAGTCCGGATCCTAACTCGAGCTTGACCAGAAACTTGAAAATAGAATTTTTTCTTTTTTTATTCAATAACAAAGTATTTTATTTATATTAAAAACCTTCAAAACTCAAAAATAATAAACATCTCACTATTACTTCGAAGAAAAAGGAGAAGAATAACAAAGAAAAAATATCGTATATATTTTTTATTAAATAAAATATATTTTTATTATTTAATATTTAGTATTAAGCATGGTTTTCAAAATTGGATCAGACCGGAAAAACCGGGAACCGACCGGTTCCAGTTATCCCTAAAATCGGATTTTCCATAAAAACCGTTGATTTTTGTTAGTAAACAGTTGACCCGGGCGGTTAATCGTTCAAACGGTTTTGACCGGTTTTCACTTTTTTTTAATTTTTTATTTTTTTGTCAGAATGGGTCGACCGTTCGGGTTGAACGATTGGACTGTTCGGGCCATTCAACCCAGTAACCAGACCCCTGATTGGTTCGATCTCCAGGTCAGTTTTAAAAACCATGGTATCAAGTCGGGCTCCGGCTCGAGCCCGGCCCGACCCAAAAAAAAGTCGGGCTCGGTGCTTTAGGCTCAAGCCCGCGGGCCTAAAATTATGACCAAGCCCAACTAAATAGTGGGCCAAGCTGGGCCAACCCGGCCCATGAACAAGTCTAATTGGGATTATCTCTCCATGAATGAAAACATATAAGTATGGATATATTCCCAATGCATGACGATAGAAGATCGTAAAGATGGTTTTGTGAGGACCGAATCCAAATTCTATTCAAGTTAGGGTTGGTAATGGGTCGAGTCTAAGTAGAACCAGTACTGAGTTGATTATTAATTGGGACAAAATCACAGACCCATAACCATCCTGATTTATAACCGGGTCTATCTATGGGTGCAAATGGATCAGATCATATGATCTAATCCAATCCTATTTAGTTGAATTCAAATCACCCCAGTTCGGATATTCGAATCGAATTTGTATCACCCCTATCCAACTCGAGAAGATCTGATCCGATATATATATATATTGTATTTATTTATAAATATATTATTTATATTGTATTTTTGTAAATCTATAATGTTATTTAGTTTTTTATAAAAAACATATATATGATGAAAATAGTTAAAAGATACTTGTATTTTTTTGTTTTTCTTTATTTTAATTGGTATATTTGTTTTTTAATAATTTATTAATTTTTAAAGAAAACAAATTGGTTCAAATCGAATCTACAATTAGCATGTTGAATCGGATTCGGATATGCCCTGATTCGAATCTAATTCGACCCATTTGCATCCCTAGGTCTATCAGGTCCAAACTTAATAGACTTGATTATACTAAAAACTATATTTGTTTATCTAAGTAAAAACTTAAAATTTAAATTTTGATAATATAAACTTAATAAAAATGTTATAGAAAAATACTAAACTGTTTATATGTTGATAAATAAAATAATTTTAGCTAATATTTTATTTATTATCAATAAAATTTACTATTTCAAACCTAAAATATGATAAAAATTATAAAAAAATTGAAATATTATATATATATATATATCTATTTTTTTTAATAAAATAATCGATTTCAAATTTGAATCAATTCCACACAAACAAGATCTGGAATAATCCAATTATTAATCAAGACAAAATCATAAAACCAGAACCACTATAATTGGTTTGGTTGATTTGGATCCATCAAGTAGACCCAAGCCATTAGCAGCCCTAATTTATGTGCATCGGTGAATTTTGGGGGTTGTAAGAAAGTATAGCGACGATGATTACAGCATATGTTTTCAGAACTTTGGCTTTTCTTCCCTGTCGTAGATATGAGACATGATAGTAATACAACTATAATATCTAATCTATGATTAGTAGGTTAAGAGTCTTTTGTTTTTCTTGCTAATAATCTTTTTATCTAATAATGGCAATTTTTAGTGTGCCACGTTAACATGGCTCTCCTTTGTTTTTTTTTTTGAATTTGTATTTTAAAATTGAACAAAATTACTCAAAGAGTCAAATCAACTTTAAGTTTTTAAGACTTCTATCTCTCCTCATTAACTCACCATTAACTCTCTCTTCTCTATCTCATTAGCTCCTTTGATTATCTCTCCTTATTAATCATTATGTTAAACCTCTCTCTTCCAATAACTCATTAGACAGTTATCTCTCTTCTCAATTACTCCATTGCTTAATATTCATTTCTTTTTTTCATTTTTTATTTTATTTTGTTCTCTCTCTTCTCCTTATTAGTATAATACCGAAAAGCAGTTTGCTTAGGGGTGATCATTTCAGTCTTACCCAGGATCGAATCCACATTAGGCCCACAAATTTCAAGGCCAACATGGGCCCAACCCAACCTATAAACAAATAACAGTTAAAAATTACTTAATAATTGTAAAAAAATTACAATTTTAGTTAAATCACTTAAAAATAATGAGAACTAGAGAATTCTAAGACATAGGTCCCACCTCTCCCATAACCTATTTTAGCATATTTCTATAGGCCTCTTCTATTATTAGCCTATTCTATTCCAAAGAGAGAGAGCTTTACCCTCATCCAAATTCAATTTATTTGTTGCATATTCAAATTTTATTTAATTGGTTAAATGAGAAAAATTATAACTTGAAATCTAATAATTAAATTTAATAAAAAATTACTAAAAATAAAAATATTATATTTTAGGAAGTTTTTATCTAGCAACTATTAAAAATTAAGAAATTAATAAAAAGTAACAATTCATAAATTAAATATTAAAATGTATTTAAATTCTATTAAAAAAAATTAATATTAATTGGATAATTGGAATTAATAATAAAATATAAAATGTCAAAAGACTCCTTGTGCTTAGGGATGATCATTTATAACTCAGCCTAACCCGGCTAGACTTATAATTTTTTAGGCTCAGGCAACTATTTTCTTCTAAGCTAGGTCTAGCTCAGATCTACACCAAGCCCATACGTTAACATGGGAAATAAGGCTATAAATGAATTCGATTGAAATTGGGCCTAGCTGCATTTACATCCCATTCAACTATGAAATCTCTATATCTCCATCCTCACCCGATTATTATGTCAGATTTTGGATTGGATTTAATCTGCAACTATCTTATTATGTTTAAAATGACAAAAAAAAAATAAATAAAAGTGTTAAAAAATAATTGTTTTTAAGGTATATAGGTATAATCTACAATCATCAGATTCAAACAAATGTATGGGTTGTACCTGATTTGGTGAACCTCAGCCTAAGATTAATTTAATTATGACTATAAAATTTAATCTATAGATTAATTTAATTATAACCACAACCTATTAAATTAACCTATAAAATGACTATAGGGTTGAAACAAATTGTAACACTTGATCATTAATAAGGCTGATGGAACAAATTGTAAGTAATTAGCATTAATTTGCAACTTCTAACACTTGTAATCTATAGGTCAACTCCTTCTATAGGTCAATTTTTATGACCCAAATGACTGTAAAATTTAGTCTATAGGGTTGAAACAAATTGTAACACTTGAACATTAATAAAATAAAATAAATAAAATAGAACATGAACATATCATATGAAAAAAATAATTATTTTATTAAGTAATTAATGTTAATTTATTATTTTTATTATAAATTAATAATATAATTAATCCAAATTACTAAATTACTAGATTAATAGTTATCGCTTCTCAATTTCTCTTGTTTCACTTTCCCTTAACAAATCCCGTGCATGACACAAATGGCTGCTAATAATAAAATAAGGCATGATATATTCTAAATAGGCAGTATAAAAGAGGAATCTCAATGACTTGCTTCTTCTTTTGAAATTCTGACAGGATATATTTGTTGCGGGCACTTATACATCTGCAATTTCAATGGAATGGGCATTGGCAGAGCTCATCAACCACCCATCAGTGTTTGAAAAAGCAAGAGAAGAGGTTGATGTTGTTATTGGAAAGAGTAGATCGGTGGAAGAACCAGACATTCCTAATCTCCCATATCTGCAAGCAATTGTGAAGGAAACATTGAGGCGACATCCTGTAGAACCTTTAATTCCAAGAGAATCCACTAAAGATTGTGTTAGTTGGTGGTTATAAGATTCCTGCAGAAACTACAGCTTATGTGAACATATGGGCAATTGGGAGGGATCCTAAGCACTGGGATAACCCACTTGAATTTCAACCTGAGAGGTTCATAGCTCAAGAGGGCAGCAGTACCGGAGCCCAATTAGATGTTAGAGGCCAGCATTTCCATTTCCTGCCATTTGGAAGTGGGAGAAGGAGTTGCCCTGGAGCTTCTCTAGCACTGCAACTTATGGAAACAACCCTTGCAAGCTTGATCCAGTGTTTCGAGTGGAAGGTCGGTGACGGAAAGGATATATTGACATGACAGAAGGAGGAGGGATGATTCTACCAAGAGCCCATTTCCATATTAGATGCCTTGGGGTTGGGGAGGAGTGAAGTTATAAATAAATATTAAAAGCATTGTGGCTGAAATATTTCATATATATATTTACTTAATTTGTATTTTGTATTTTTATTTTTCTTATCTTATTGTTGAAGTTCAAGTCTTCAAGATATGAGTTCTACGTTCCTCTAGACACAAAATAGTCCCTTGGCTTTTGATAGATGTTACTATGTTAGAGCCATACATAATTCATTAGTTACTTGTTGAAACTCAAGTATTATCATCTTTGAATAATCTTTGCTTTTGAGGTTTGCGCTGTAGCCTCTAGAAAACAAAAACGAGACAAAATGTGTATCAAGCACTTGATATGTGTTGCTTTTATAGGAATAACAATAAAAAGTAAAAAAGCACATTTAAATCTTTAGGGTTTATGTGTTTAGATTTAAGTTTTACTATTTGGTATTTAAGATTTAGGCCAGGACTTAAATGTAAAAATCAAGAGGTGGTCAGACGCTTTAATCCGACCATGGTAGGAGTGAAGTAAAGCCCAGCTTTGCCAATTCGGTTCATGGTTGTCTTAACGAGAACAAGCTCAAAATACAGAAGTAGGGCTCTTAATCTAATCCTAATGCCTTCAATCAATTATATGAAAAGAATACATGGTAAATCTTGTGGTATAGATAAATCTCTAAATGAGATTTCCAGGCCATAATCTTTTCCCAGAATTGATGACTTGAGTACCTTAAAGTTGGGCAAGTTAAGGGAAGCGTGCAAAGGGACGAGGTTTGAAGTGTTATATAAGCTGCTATAACTGCAGCTCATTGATGGATTGAAAGAGATGGGTTGATATATGTTGGAGGGAGATTCAAATTTTTAAGAATCTCTCTCTTCCCTCTTGTTTTTTATTTTATTTTTATTTTTGTCTTTTCCTCTTTTCACGCTTAAGTGCATGGGAAGACTCCTTATTCTATATTGCTTAGAAAATGAGTGTAGTTGAGTGTATTTGTAGCTTTGCTTTATTTATGGGTAAGGGACCCATAAGACGAGAGCACTATAGATATTCCATGCATGTAAAGGGGGGTTGGGGGTGTTTTTCACACGAGCGCGCCGAGCTGGGCCAGGTTGGATTAGGGGCATGGGCACGCGATACATTAGATCTGTTTCTTCAATTTTTGAATTTTACTTCTTCCTCTTTGTGCCTTTTCGAACACTATTCTGAAGAGGCTCCTGTCTGAAAGGACACATTTGTGTCCATTCGGGTCTGAGAGCATTCAATAAAAAGATTGTTGGCTGACCCAGTCTAAACACAACATTCTCTTTCGACGGTCTTGTTCTCTGTCTTCTTTGTAATCTGAGCATCATCCTTTCTGTGGTTTGCGGAGGTCTGGTAAGCGAGTGCACGCCTACTAGAAGCCTGTGGGCTGTTTTATCTTGGTGATCAATTTGCGATCACCCGGCTCCACCGTAGGGGGCAAATGCAGTTTTAAGGAGAGTAACCGAGTGGCACGACTCAGCCATCCTTCTTCCTGCAATTCCTAGTTTCGAGATTCTGCAACATCACATCTCTGCAAGTCTGGGTTGGAAAGTGAATACTGATAAGTTGCATTATGCCTTATTTGTTAATTTTACAACAATATAACAATTACAGTTTGTTAATTTTCCAGAAGGGCTTTTACCAATCAAATACCTGTGAATTGTCATGAATACCTTTTGATTGATAATCTCTTTTTTATGATATTGGTTGATTGACTGTAAATTTTTTATAGCCTGTGTTTGAATGCAATGTAAAAGTGTATCAATGTAAAAGCACATGCAGTGGTGGAGTCAGGAAGTTTCTTTTAGAGGGCAAAGTTAAAGAAGAAAATGAGATAGAGAGCAAAAAAGGTAGTGTTTTGAGAAAAATGATTGCATTTTAGATCAAGTTTGAGACGGGGAGGAACCACTTTATTTACGTTTTTGACACCATATAAATAATGATTTTAACAAAAAATCAAGGGGGCCAAGGACTCGTCCACCAATATACTTGGCTCCACCTTTGACTACATTGATGGAGTTCAACACGGATGGATGTTGTATTTAAATCAATTATGGATATAAGTGGAGTTTTACATCGATTCTCAATGTATCTAAACACTGATAATTATAAACCGGATCGGAGTTTTACAGGTTTAAATTCTAATTCTTCAGCATTGTGTGGCTGCAATGCAATTCATTCCTTTTATATGCTTTCAATTAATTTACTCAAAATGGATGTTAAGGCAAGAATGTCATTTTCCATTTTACTCGATAAATATGCAAAATTATAAGAAGACATCTTTGTAAATGATCCAAATTTCATCCAACTACCAAAATAGTTGTACATTTATTCTAATAAAATAATGGTGTTTTATGGACTAGCAGAATCCAAACCTCAATACATATAGAAGATAGAGATCCTCACTGGTTTTGATCCCAAACTCCTTTGATTTTGCTCATCTGTTAGCTAGTAGGCATGTTGAGGATGGAGTCCGGTATGGTTCAAGTCTCCTCCGAGATGGCTTATAGACTTTTTTTCCAGTAGTGGGTCAGATGGAGCTACTCACCGTTGTATGGACTTTTCTTTGTTTGATAATTGATAATGCAATTGCTTAACGTTCCTTCAAAAAACTTATCGTGGTCAAAAGCATTATGTCAGGATGGTTGAAATTGTTGGAGAGGTTGTGAAAACTAACATGTTACATTAAGCACTTTATGACTGCACGAGAATTCATAAAGCATTTTCGTTAAATCATTAGGGCCTAGGCAGTCAAATACGCAATTGTTTTGTTGAATAATCAAAAGCATATTTCGTGTCAAATACGCAATTGTTTTGTTGGACCTCATTTGTATTTAACGGCAAAATCCAAAACTCTCACAAAACCTCGATCCAAGTATCCTTGAAACAATACCAAACTAATTGTCCTACATCAATTAACACCTCTAGTTACTAGTTACTAGTGGATAGGTTCCCAAATAAAGAAATGACAAGGTGTGGTGGTGTATCTCTTTCAACGGAATTAAGGTGATGGAAATGTAGATTGGAGGAGTGGCAATTCGATAGAGAAGATCCAATGTTAAATCTACCTAAGACACGGATAACCCCAATTAACCCCTTCTTAACTTTCAATTGCATCACTTGAATACCCCCTCAACTTTAAAAAATAAACACTTTGGTCCATTTGTACATAATGCCAAAAATACATTGAGATCATTCTCAGCTAATTGAACTTTTTCCCCATGATGACATTCTCACATGGACAACAAATGATATATTCAAATTTTCCGATGATGGTATTCTCTAGTGATGATTTTACTCCGTATAATGATCTCAAAAATGCATGAGAAGTGACATTATACAATGTTTAGCTGACAGAATACTAACAGATGGATCCAAAGAGATAATAATAAAGAACAAAGAAAAAACATATAAATGTCAAATAATCAGGAAAAATGAAAAAAATGAAAATAATAATAATAAAAGTAAAAATATAAAAATATTAAACATATCATAAAACAAAAAAAAAGTAATTTCATAAAATAAATATATAAATATGAACTTTATCCTTAGAAGATCTCGTTTGACATGTGGCGAAATCCCAGTGGGGTTCCCTTGACAATCAACATAAATACAAGGATTCCCTTACGTAATAGAAATGAAACCCTTTTTGAAATCCTTTTCCTTAAAGTCTAAGGACCTCCCTTATAAAAGGAAGGGTAAAGTACAACTAGGGGGACATTCTCTCCACTCACCTTTACCATCTGACTCTGTCGAGATTCCCCAGGAGCAGAAATCCACTTATTATTTTCCTTACAGTTTTCGACCCTAATCTACTTTCCATTTGTTGAAAAGTAGACATGTTCATGGGTCGGGTAACCTGACAAGCTGGCTGCTATTAAGTCAGGCTTGGTCATAATTTTAGGCCTGTGGGCTCGGGCTCGGGCCTAAAGCACCAGGTTCAACATTTTTTCGGGCTAGGCTCGGGCTTTCGCAAAAAAGCCAGGTCTGAGCCTGAGCCCAATTTGATACAATATATTAAATAATAAAAATATATTTTATTTAATAAAATATATATATACAATATTTTTTCTTCTCTTTTTTTTTAAGTAATAGTAAGATGTTTATTATTTTTGAATTTTGAAGGTTTTTAATATAAATAAAACACTTTTTTATTGAATAAAAAGAAAAAAAATATGTTTTCAAATTTCTGGCTGGGCTCGGGCTCGGGCTCGGGCTTTATATGAGGGCTGGGCTCAGTGTATTCTGTTGATACATATACAAAGCCTGACCTGGCCCACCCCATGAACAGGTCTACTGAAAAGAAAAGAAAAAACAACAATCTAAAACAAATAACTATAGAATCTGTCGTCTATTCTAAGAGAAATCTCTTTATGTTGCATTTCGCCTATCAGAAAATTAATGAGAAAGGAAAAGTCTTTTTCATAGAAGAAAAATCATTTTTTATGGACCACACAAATATAGATGAGGCATTGAACTCGAATTCAATTCAGGTCTTGGGGTCACACTCATCTTGGTGACTTCAATTTTTATCGACCTGAAGCGAGCTTAAGAATCAACACTGACGGCTCACTAGAAAAGAGCCACCTGTCGGGTTCAATGGGAGGTAGCGCTTTAGAAGGTGACCAAATACATCTGCATCGGAATTCAAAGAATTGGTACGAGAGAAAAGGCTGGCTGTCCAACAGACGATCGATCAGAGTATAGATAGGATGATTCAGTGAAGATTGGTTTATTAACATCCCCTGTTATTTTGGGGGATGGGTCGCACAGATTTTTCTGTTTCTACCGTGGAATTTAAATCTGCTCCTCACAACGTCCCACAGCACATCTCCCATGTATTAAGAACATTTCCCAATGATGATATCATTCATTTCTGGGATTATCATTCGGAGATATTTTCAATATATGGCCAGAATGTACTGTAGGACGTTGTGGGGGCTGATTTGGTTTCAAATGTTTGGGATTCAATCGTTTTTAAATGTTCTTTCATGAAAGCCTTTGATGGTTTAATTCAATCCTCACAGGTTACATCATGTGGAAGAATTATGGCTGACTAACTAACTTGGATTTTATTTTTTTATTTGGTGATGACAATTAGTTGGTCATGTATTCTTAGTTTTAGGACGTTTTGATTTGTATATATGTTCTGTAACTATGATCTGTTCTCCTGGTTGATGTAAAATCTTCTGTAACTATTTCCACCACAATTTTTTTTTTTCTGTTACAAATTCAGAACATCATACGAAATACCTACTGAAACAAAAATAAAATAGAATTTGTACCGAGTCCAGTTGCACTCAGTAAATTTTATATGGTGCATGAAGTAACAATACTGTAATCAGTGATAAAAGTCACATATCCCCTTTTTTAAAGCTGATACGTCACAGTTGAATCTTTACCTTTATTAAAGTCTATAACACATCCCTTTTCTAAAGCTGATATAAATATTGAAAATATTCCCTAATTGGAATCGCTAGGGCTGTATACGGGTTGGTTCGATTCGGTTATACATAGTTTTTTCAATCGAACCGACTATGTTGGGTTGACTACTAAATCAACTAAAATCAACTCAGAGAAATAAAAAACCGACTTGCAATAAATACCGATCAGTCGGTTTGTTCAGTTTCAACCGAAACTTCGTCTCGAAGCCATCAAGCACTTCGTCAAGTTTGATGTCGCTTGCAAGGCTCAGATTACACCTAAGAGCTAGGCCTAAGGCTTGCCATACTATACCTGAGAGCTAGGCCTAAGGCTCAGACCTGCAAGGCCCAGATTAGACCTAAGAGCTAGGCCTAAGGCTTGCCGTACTATACTTGAGAGCTGGGCTTAAGGCTCAGATTAGACTTCTTACTACTGTCCTATTAGCATTAAAAATCCAGACTTGTGGTTCTATATCTGAAAGCTAGGCCTAAGACTCAGGTTTGACTTCACACATCCACCCTCTTGCACGTTATCTCATAAAAAGACTTTTGTCGTTTTTGCTTTTTTTGCGAAGATTAAACTAGAACATGCAAGCATCATTCATGTGGCCAGTTTGGGTCGGTTTACTTCGGTTTACAAAGTTATAATCCGCAACCGAACCGATCGATTGGTTTATGCATATTTTTAAAACGAAACCAACCAAATTAAGTTAAAAACCGGCCACATCGGGTCGAATTGGGTCGGTCTGAGCGGTTTTTAACATTCTGTGAACAATCATACAAATCGCTAACTTAAGCATTGAAGTGCCCACACTGAGAAACACCCTGGACACTTTGGCATACTTGTCTTGCAGCTCGACTAAGCAACCTCACTAGCACAACGTCCGAACTATCCTCCAGGAAGAAGCACAAATCGTGCACCATCACGTTTAACATCCCTTTTCCTTGTGATGTATGAAGGTGGGTGGGGTCGCACAGATTTGCACAGAAACAGAAATCCAAAAACCGTCATGCTCAATTTGGAAAGAGTACATATATACGTAGAGTGAAAAAACTTGAAAATATATTTTATATTTCGAAACCCTTATTTGCATTATACATATTTTATTTGTACTCTTTTTCCAAACTGAGCGTTAAGTTCAAATTGTTTTTGTCTTTTCATTTTTCTATTCCTATTGTATTGTGAAATTTTTGGATTTCTTTTTAACAAATAAACCAATTGAGGGTGAAGAAAAAATAAACAGAGGCAAAAAAGTCGCTGAAATACCATCTATAAAAGGGGGGAGGGCAGGAGTGCAATTTGCAACCTATGACCTATCCCACCAACATCGTTGCCTTAATTGTATCTCATTTTCATCCCTTCCGACAATGGCTGATGACATTCAAGGCTTTGCCATGCTATTCCTTCTAGGGCTCATCTCCATAGTAGTGGTTACACTTACATCCATCTTGTACAAGCGAAGAAGAAAACTTCGCCTTCCACCAGGTCCATTAGCTTTACCTATCATCGGGCATATGCATCTCATCGGCTCAATCCCTCACCAAAGTTTCCATAAGATCTCCAACCGCTACGGCCCCTTGATTCACCTTCTTCTCGGCTCTGTCCCTTGTGTAGTGGTCTCCTCCGCTGAGGCAGCAAAAGAAGTGCTCAAGTCCCACGATCATGACTTTTCTGATAAACCAATTACTCTTGCTACAAACTATATAACATATGGTGCCGACGTTGTCTTTTCTCCGTATGGACCCTACTTTAAATTCATGAAAAAGCTGTGCATGTCGGAGCTCCTAAACGGCCAGGTTCTCAACCAATTCATTCCGTTGAGAAAGGAAGAGCTACAACGCTTCCTACAATCTATATTCAAGAGGGCCTGCACTGCTGAGCCCGTTGATGTTCGCCAAGAAGTCTTGAGCCTAACGTTGAACACAATTACAAGAATGGTGATGAATACGAGGTGCTCTGCAGAAGAAGATCAGGCTCAGGAGGCTATAATGGCGGTGCAAGACGCTCTTGAGCTTATCGGTAGGTTTAACTTGTCTGATTACATTGGGTTTTGCAGGAATCTGGATCTACAAGGTGTTAAAAAAAGGATGAAAGACGTACGTCACCGGTTCGACAATATCATAGACAAGATCATCACGGACCATGAAGAGGCCAGGAGGGAGAAGATGGGTGATGGAGGTGATCGCGTAGAGACTCTTCTTGATTTATTACTTGATATATATGAAGATGAAGAAGCTGAGATAAGATTGACCAAAACCAACGTCAAAGCCTTCATTCTGGTAAGACAGTTTGATCTCGATCTGTTAATCTTTCTCCCCCAAACTCTTAGAAGAACATCTTTTAAAAGAAAAATTTATGATAACCAGAAGAGCTTTGACCAATCAAAGAACCCCATGAATTTTAAAGAATATGATCTGTCACCTCTTTTATGATAACATTTGATTAACTATAAGTTTTTCTGGTATCATGTCTTTTCGGTATTAAAATCGAATCTATGACAAATATATATATATATATATATATATATATATATATATATATATATATATATATATAATTCCATATAAAAATATGAGCGGTGTCTCAATTGAACTGTCTCTTCTACAACTGCAACTGAAAGGAAACAATTATCAGGGGCTAAAATACTGGAGCATAATTAATGAGAAGAAATTTACAAATGAACATGAAAGAAATGGATGATACCTAATATAAGAATTTGATGGGGACACATTTTATCTTCTTTTTTTCGTTTTCTCACTCAAAACCCCTTTCATTCATCTAAACCCTAACTGCCCTTCATTTCAACCATCTTCTTTGTCTTGAACATGTTTTTCATCCAAATTTTACCATCCACTCACTCACTCTCTCTCTCTAGATACATAGACGCATGTGTTTTGACTTTTGCTATCTAGGTTACACCGGCCAATCATTCGGTTCAGATGGTCAGACCGTTTGACCCAGTAACCGGACCCCTGACAGATTCGGTCTTCGGGTCAATTTTAAAAACCCTGGACAGGGGTCATACAAGTCTGAGATTTAATGTTTTTTTCAAGCTTTAATTTTGTAAGTAGTGGGGACCCATATGATATGCATGGGCCTTGCAGGTTTCAAAAAAATAGAAGAGTAAATTTACAAACATATAAATAGGAATGACCGGGGCAGGATAGGACAACGTTCCTTGTGGGGACGGGAATGGGATTGAGATTTCTATCCGCATAGAGTTCAGGGCAGGACGGGGTGGGGCATTTGAATTTGTTTTCAGGGATAAGGCATACAAAATACTCCGGATCTCCTGTTCACGAGAACTCTGCCCATGTCTACCTACAATACACTACCCCCATGAATTGGAAAATCTCCCCCTGTATAATACCATTTAGGAGGATGAGATGTTCTCCTTGTGTGACTGCGATGTTATGTGGGTAGACTTGGTCAGAGTTTATGTGGACAGGAGTTCTGGAATCCATACAAAACCCCTCCCCCATTTGTACATAATGATGTCTTGAGAAAAAATAATTAATATTTTAACATTTTTAACGGAAAGTCACGTCTCTCCACCATTAATTCATTAAGGCTATGCTTGATTTGAAGGAAAGGTAGGGAAAGGAAGGAAAAGACAGGGGAACCTATACAAAGTTTGTAAAGGTTTCCATACCTTTCCCTGCATTTTCTTTCAAACCAAACATAACCTAAATGTCTTCTTCAACTTCTAACCATTTTATGTTTCATTGTCTTATTCAGGTTCTATGGTTTCTTTTAATCTCTGCTTGCATTTGAAATCCTCCTCTCCCAATCTCAATATTTCTCTCTCAAATACTTTCACAAAATGGCATCTATCAACCGCTCATCCATGCATGGCTAAGGTTTCCAACTTCCAACATTCAAAAGAATCTCTGAACTCATTCTTGCACAGTTGGGGTTTCCAGTTTCCAACATTCAAACTAACTGTATCCATCCAAGTTCTCTTCTTGTCTTGCTCTCCCTTACTCCTAATTTATAGGGACATAACAAATTATCAATGATGAAGTGAAAATGTCCCTCCTTTTTTGTGCGTCTAGATTGAATTTTAACGCTAATACATTATGTGACTACTTAGATTCTTTTCATATTTTTGCAGGACTTATTTTTAGGAGGGAGTGATACATCTGGACTGACAATTGAATGGGCAATGTCAGAGCTCATAAACAACCCGCCCGTATTAGAGAAAGCCAGAGAAGAGATCGACTTAGTAGTTGGAAAGAGTAGATTGGTGGAAGTATCAGACCTTCCTAATCTTCCTTACCTCCAAGCAATTGTAAAGGAAACATTGAGGCTTCACCCCGGTATCCCTTTAATTCTAAGATCATCGACTAGATACTGCAAAATCTGGGGCTATGACATTCCTGCAAAAACCACGACTTTTGTCAACGTCTGGGCGATTGGGAGAGACCCAAAGTACTGGGACAACCCACTCCAATTCCGACCAGAACGATTTATGATTGAAGATGGAAGTAATAAATTAAATCAGATCGATGTTAGGGGACAACATTTTCAAATGCTGACTTTTGGGAGCGGAAGGAGGATATGTCCAGGAATCTCTTTTGCTTTACAAACGGTACAAACAACTCTCGCAAGCGTGATTCAGTGTTTCGAGTGGAAATTTGGAAATGGAAAGAATGTAAAAGTAGACATGGAAGAGAGTGTGTCAATTTCTCTCCCAAAAGCCCATCGTTTGATTTGTGTCGCGACACCCCGCCTGAATCCATTGCCATTAACCTGATTTGAAAAGATGTCTACCTTAGTACCGTGGGGAAAAGTCTTGCTGTATGAAATTAATAATAATAATCTCTTCCCTCATAAATAAGTGGGAGGTAGTGACATTGTATTTACTCACTACTTAATACCTACATATATATAAGTTAATGTACGGCTTTCAATATTTCCAAAAGACCTTTTGTTTTTCTTTTTCTTTTTATTGAATTTATCACAGCACCAAGCTGATTCCATAGCAACGTTGGGTTTTAATAAATTAAGGCCCCGTTGGGTTTTAATATATATATATATATGTGTGTGATATGTTATATTCAGAGAAGAATGAATTAAAAGTGTCATTTTGGTGGGATTTCCTTCAAAACCCTACTGAAATGTTGCCCTTAACTCCTAAACGGCTAAACCTAGTGAAAAGTCAGAAGACTGGTCTTTTCACTCTTTCTCTTCTTAGTTCTCATTCGAAATCGAAACTTGAAAAAGCCCATGCATATCACATAGGTTCCAGGACCGGTTCTACCTGGTTCTGATCTGAACAAACTTTCGAACGCTGAACAAGTGAATAGAGACCAAAGAGACCCTTTACAGAAACCGAGTCGGCTACCATTTTCTTGGCAGCAACACTAGTAGCACCTTTTTTTTCTTGGCCTACATTCTTTTTGAATTTAGCAGCAATAGTAGCACTGGGGCTCATACATGTGCACGCATATAGGCTTGCACACAAAAATTGACATCACTTATTGGGTTAGAGGTCATTGTTGTAAGTAAGTCTAGCGCTGTCAATGGGTCGGGCCAGATCCAATGGGCCTGGACCGATTGGACTGGTTCTAGTTCCAAAAGTTGTTTCAGTGGATCGGTTCTGGGTCTTAAAAAAATTCCCAATTACTATTGGGCTGGAATCGGGTCCACCTTGTCTCAAACCAATTTTGACCCCACTCAACTCTCTCTCTCTCTATATATATACTATTAAATTTTAATATATATATATATATATATATATGTGTGTGTGATATGTTATATTCCCAGAAGAATGGGTTAAAAGTGTCATTTTGGTGGGGTTTCCTTCAAAATCCTACCGAAATGCTGCCCCTAAACCCTAAACGGCTAAACCTTTTCGTTTCAGAAGAGTGAAGAGTTTGAAGACTGGTCTTTTCACTTTTCTCTTTTTAGTTCTCATTCGAAATCGAAACTTGAAAAAGCCAAAGAACCAGTTTTCTGGTAAGTGGTGACTCAGTCACTTTGATCTACGGTGATGTCCGTCTAGAGAGTGGAGGCTGGAGGCACATCAGCCATCGCACAACACTATCGTCATTCGTACGTCTGGCGACTGGATGTCCATTCGTCTACCAAGGTGTCATCAGTAAATATTATTCTGAAATGTGAAATCTTCGTTCATTTAAATATTTTGATATTTTTATTGCATTTTAGGTTTTTACAATGTTTTAATAGCATTTTTAGCAGGGGTATTATTAGCATGCATAATCGGGTCCATCGGGTTTGACCCGATTGTCCCAAGAACTTATCAGTTTAGTTCTAGGTCCAAAATTACAGACCCTATAGGGTCTGGGTCATTTCCGGATCCATGGGCTCTTTTGTAGGTTTCAGGACTGGTTCTACCTGGTTCCAACCCAAAACTGACCTGTTGACAGCCCTATGTAAATCCCTTACACCTCTCATTTATTTTCAATTTGGGATTATCTTCATACGTTATTCACACATGAATCCAACGGTTGATAAGAAAAAAAAATGAAACCTTTATGACTTTCACCATATCCCTGCTATGTATTAGAAACATCTCCCGATGATAGTATCAAAAGTGATAATGTCATCATTGGGAGATGTTCCCAATACACAATGGAGATGTATTGTGGGGCACAGATCAGTGGCATTAAAAGATAGAATGGGTCACTCATATGGACTGAACCCACACCCAGCAAACCAGCAGAGGTAAGAAGAAAAATCATAGAGATGGTAATGTAGGGTGGCTTCTGGCTTGCTTTTATAACCTTCTACGGGTTGAGAGAATTTTATTTCACTTCGGAAGATTAGACTATAATGTCAAAAAGACATGGTACGCAAAAAACTTACAACCAATTGACTGATATAATAAAACTAGGAACCAATTAGGTTGATTTTCACCATAAATTTATGGAAGGTTGTAATTGATCAAAGCCTTTCCTATATCATGTTTTTCCGGCATCATACATTTTCCCTACTTTAGAATCTCTGTCTCTATTAATTTGTTTGTTACAAAAGCCACGTGGTAAAACTTATTTTGGTAAAAGCACTAATGGCGGCAAAGAAGACTATTCGATCAGTTGGGTCAAGGTTAGGATCCTTAGGTTATGCATACGAGTGTCCCAATTCTAACATGAACAATGATTGATGTGTTGTCTTGATTGTCATAAAAGGAGTTCGCAGGGTTTGTTAATTACCCATTTGCCCATAATGTTTTAATATTATTGCAGAACATGAAAGATTAATTAGATATAAAACGGTGTTAGGGCATTTTAATAAAGTCAAAAGTAATCATAATACCTGGGATCATGGTTAGCTGATGAGAAAAGTAAGAGTGCCACATACAATGAGTTGATTGACAGAATAGAGAAGAGATTGAACACGTGGCAAGTTAAAATTTTGTCCCTGGTAGAACAACTCTAATTAAAGTCATAGCAGTATCTCAACCTACATTATGTTGATTAATCTGCTCCCGAAAAAAGTTGTAAATAAACTCAATCATTTCTAGTGGAAAGGAAGCAAAGAGCAAAGCTATGGATACATTAATATTTCTTGGGAGAAAATGTGTAGAATGAAGAATGAAGGTGGCATGGGTCTGAGACTTTTCGCATGCAAAAACAAGGCTTCAGACTGATGGTGGTGGAAATATGTAATGCCATCGGAGAAAGACTTTGAAAAGTAGCTATGTTAGAATAAGAAAATAGATGCATTACATGACCCTCCGATACAATGGAGTGGAAACAACATGCCTACCCTTAGGCTATGCTTGGTTTGAAGGAAAAGGTAGAGAAAGGAACAGAAACATTGGAAAGTGTATACAAGCTTTATAAAGGTTTTTCTATATTTTCCTTTCTTTTCCTACTTTTTCCTTCAAACCAAACACAGTCTTAATGAGTAGGGATGCTCACGGTTTGGTTAACCAAATCGTGGGGCTTTTTTTTTAACCAAACACAGTCTTTCCCTACTACTCTATCTTAGGCTTCTTAGCATAAGAGATACTGATGTAACTCATATCATGGTCATGGTCAGTAAAGCCGGGCTTTACAACTCTTTTGTTTCTTATATCCATAGCGGTTTGGGTAGTTCCTAGATAACCTTTTGATTTTCAGACAAATTAAATGATGCACTTTTTTGTTTTCAGCAATTCACGAATTCAATGTCAAGGAATAACTAAAATCTTCATATAGATTTTCAGCAAGAAACATACATAAAGAAAATCAAAATTTACGGGAATGATCATTCGCCAACAGCCAAATCAAATCAATCTTCAATTCAGTCTCATGTTTTCCTTTCCCAACCATATAATTATGAGAGGGACACCCTAGAGTCGTCATTGACGGCTAGTAAGAGTGTAAGACCCACTTGTTGAATTCAACCAACAGTTCGTTGTGAGACTGCGTTGGAACTTGGAAGGTGACTCCGGTGACATCATCAGCGGAATTTTTCTTTCGGTAATGCACTGAAATTAATTCAAGTAGTACTGTGGTGAGACGAGAGAAAAGCAGCTTATCGAGAGAGAGAGAGAGAGACTGTCCAATCGGCCACCATAACTATACATGGGGTGAATTTCGGCCAAGGCGGTATTGATTCATTCATTTAACATTCATCCCTTTTCCATGTGATGCATGCGCAGCCGGAGATAGCACAGATTTGCACAGAAAAACAAAAACAAAAACCGTCACATCCAATTTCTTCTTCCATTTTCTGAGTACTGTGGTGAGACGAGAGAAAAGCACGTTATCGAGAGAGAGAGAGAGAGAGAGAGAGAGGCTGTCCAATCGGCCACCATAACTATACATGGGGTGAATTTCGGCGAAGGCGGTATTGATTCATTCATTCTACATTCATCCCTTTTCCATGTGATGCATTCACAGCCGGAGATCGCACAGATTTGCACAGAAAAACAAAAACCGTCACATCCAATTTCTTCTTCCATTCTCTGGTCTTACGATGGAACTTTTGGGACCCATTTTGACAAATAACACACCGTGGAAGAATATGGCCGATTAACTTTATACTGATTTTGGCTTGCTTCGATATTCTGTATAACTCTAATTAAAATACTGGACAACTTGACACGATCTAAAGTCTAAAACCCACTTGCAGTTCTCTGACATTTCCACGAATGCAAACATTTGCACTAGAATTAAACTGAGCCAAAAAAAAGTCGCTGAAGTAGCAATATAAAAGGAGGAGAGGAGGAGTGATATTTGCAACGTTAACCCATATCCCACCAACAATGTTGCATTAATTGTATCTCGATCATTTCCATATCCCTTCCGACCATGGCTGACACTCAAGGCTTTGCCATGGATTTCCTTCTAGGGCTCATCTCCATAGTAGTGGTTACATCCATCTTGTACAAGATGAGAAACAAAAACAAACTTCACCTTCCACCAGGCCCATTAGCTTTACCTATCATCGGAAACCTGCATCTCATTGGTTCAATCCCTCACCAAAGCTTCCAAAAGATCTCCAACCGCTATGGTCCTTTGATTCACGTTCTTCTTGGCTCTGTCTCTTGTGTAGTGGTCTCCTCCGCTGAAATAGCAAAACAAATGCTCAAGTCCCAGGAGCTTGACTTTTCTTCTCGACCAGTGCCTCTTGCTACAAACTATATAACATACGACACAGCCGATTTCATCTTCACTCCGTATGGACCCTACTGGAGATTCATGAAAAAGCTGTGCATGTCGGAGCTCCTAAATGGTCAGATTCTCAACCAATTTATTCCACTTAGAAAGGAAGAGCTGCACCGCTTCTTACAATCTATATTCGATAAGTCCATCCTCGGTAAGGCCATTGATGTTCGCCAAGAAGTCATGAGGCTATCAAATAACACAGTTACAAGAATGACGATGAACACGAGGTGCTCCGGAACAGAAGACCAGGCTGAGGAAACTATAATGGTGGCACAAGATGCATTAGAGCTCGCCGGTAGGTTTAACTTGTCAGATTACATTGGACTCTGCAAAGTTTTGGATTTACAAGGTTTTGGAAAGAAGATGAAAGACACACGTCGGAGGTTCGACAATATCATAGACAAGATCATAATGGAGCATGAGGAGGCTCGGAGCCAGAAGAAGAAGATGGGTAGTACTAGTGATGGAGGTAATCATCATGGCGTAAAGACTCTACTTGATTTATTACTTGATATATCTGAAGACGAGGAAGCTGAGATGAGGTTAACCAAAGCCAACATCAAGGCTTTCATTCTGGTAAGTCAATTAGATCTGTAAGATGAGTGGTCTTTCAATTTAACAGCTGCAGCTGGTTTATGAATAATACCAAAGCAATTATACAAATGAACGTACGTTATGGGTAATTTCTTTTGATATATTTTGGCAGGACTTATTTTTAGCAGGGACTGATACATCTGGAATGACAATTGAATGGGCAATGTCAGAGCTCATAAACAACCCATCCGTGTTAGAGAAAGCAAGAGAAGAGATCGACTTGGTGGTCGGAAAGAGTAGATTGGTGGAAGAATCAGACATCCCTAATCTTCCTTACCTCCAAGCAATTGTAAAGGAAACGTTGAGGCTGCACCCTCCTGCCCCTTTAATTCTAAGACAGTCGACTAGAGACTGCAAACTCTGGGGCTATGACATTCCTGGAAATACCAGAACATTTATCAATGTCTGGGCAATTGGAAGAGATCCCAAGTACTGGGACAACCCACTCCAATTTCAACCAGAACGATTTATGATGATTGAAGATGGTGGCAGCAATAAATCAAGCCAGATAGATGTTAGGGGACAACATTATCAATTCCTTCCTTTTGGAAGCGGAAGGAGGATGTGCCCTGGACTCACTCTTGGCTTACAAACGGTACAAACAGGTCTGGCATGCATGATTCAGTGTTTCGAGTGGAAGTTTGGGGAAGGAAAGCAAGCAAAAGTAGACATGGAAGAGGGTGCTTCAATTACTCTCCCAAGAGCCCATCATTTGATCTGTGACGCTGTACCCCGCCTGAATCCATTGCCAATAACCTGAGTTAATTAATAAGATATGTCTACGCCAAGGAGAAATATTGATTCATGTATGAAATAATAATAATAATCTCTCCGGCCCGGCCCATTCTAGCTACCTGTCTATGATGCATGCATCTAGTATGTCTAGATTGTCTTTGTTTTCTCTATTTAGAGCCTGAGAGGGAGTACCACTTTCCTTACTTTGTTATTCCTTGTCTCTAAGTTAATATACCATTTAATTATTCAGTATTTTGCAAAGGCTTTGTTCCAGAAGCACTTGAAAAGTGGAAAACTGTACGTGTGGCCTTCATTTCAATCAAGTTCATTAATGTAGAAACAAATTTTATTATTAATCTTTATTTGAACTGCAATTGTCTTTGCCACATCCTGTGTGTTTTGAGAATGAGATATTTCAAAAACTCTCAGATCTTGTTCTAGTAATTAAACCAGCATGAATGAAACAAGTGAAGGGAAGCAAGCTAGTTTGATGCTCAGGAAAAAAAAAAAGACTGTCCAGAATTACAAACCCATGAAGAATGTGCCCGTATTCATGATAAAAAAGGAAGCCAAGGACTCAATTGGGAATCAAAACAAATTATTGCATGCATAAGATGTTCCTTTGGCGATGCTGTGGCTTTGTGCTGAATTGGCTAAGAGATCAACTCGTATTGAGCCTATTTGTAAATCATCTCACAATGGGGAACGCCCCATCTCATCGACAAAAAATAAATTTGGGATGCCAAGAGAAAAGGTTTAAACACCCACTCCCATTTCTAGTACGTACCGTGAAATAGACTTATTCATAGGTCGGGCTGGACTTTCACATGTTGTTATCAACATAATTTATTCAGGCCCAAGCCCGATCCTCATAAAAGCCCAAGCCCGAGCTTGAGCCCGAAGCCCAAATTGTTGTCTACGACCACTGTTGGGGAATGGGGAGGCGTTTGAATATAAACTATTCAATATGCGATTGCAATATGAATTCCAATATATATCTGACTTGAATTTGAATATAAACTAATCAAATTTGTATCTACTTATATCCAATCTGATGCTGCGCGATCCGGGCACTCTTAGCTGGCCGAAACTTGATTCCTAACTGGCGATGGAGGGTACCTGAGGTGAAGGATGAGATGAAGGATCCCCGGGGATTTCATCCGGTGGGAACACTCCGATGCTTAAGTTAGAGTTCTGTAAGAAAATGGAAAGTATGGAAGAAGCTAAGAATGTAGAAAGCGCAGAGATTGAGATTACCTTGGCCCCTTGGGGGCTGTGGTCCTTTTATAACAGGCCTCCAATTCAGGCGTAACAGCCACTGCCAGATCGGGTGCAACCGTCATTGTCCTCCTGTGACAGCCGCTGTTTTCGGGGCTGAGGTGGCAAGCATGGGTCGTCTCTGCAGGATGTGTACCTGTCGGGTATGAGACATATTTCAGAGGTGGTAGGTAGGGCGCCGCCTGCCAAGAGGTAGGGGTGCAGCCTCCAGGTTCGGCAGGTGTTGTCAGAGAGATATTTTCAGGACCTTCGGACAATCTTGAGCCGAGTTGCATTCTGCCGAACTTCCTGATGTCGAGGTACTGGTGATGGGCCGAGTTGCTATCTACCTGAGGCGCATCCCCAACAGGGGAGCCAAAGGCGCCGGGTCATGGTGTCCCTACTTCGGGACACCCAAGTCGGATCGGGGTGTTCCCTTGGGAAAGGCTTAGAGCTCATCGGGAAGAGCTCGGGACCCAGGAGGAGTTCGGGCCCCAGGAGGAGCTCGGGATCACCCACACTTGGTGGGATAGTCCCCAACGAGTCGCTTAACCCGTCGAGCGTCCAATGTTGGACTCGGCGAGTCCCTCCTGTCGAGTCACGGTTGTGGTTAGGCTGAGCTGTTCGTCAAGCCAGGTCACGCGCACATGTCCCTGTGCTACGTGGTCGGGCCGAATCACCCTCCATCAATTGACCCCCACTCCCTGTGCTGGGGGTGCTGACCCAGCGCGGGGAGTTCACGGTGCGCCGGGTGGACTTGACTCGGCGCTTATGGCACCCTGTCGGGCAACCCATTGGCCAAACTGGTCTGTCGCTCGACTCACTCGGAAGGAAAAACCCGGGCTGCGTACAACTCACGCACGGAAGTCACGCGATCTAGACTTCGCAGACGCCAAAAAACGCGCTAAACTGATTTCACCTCAAGAGCCACGCAGCCGGTTTTCTTGAGAACCGTCAGATTGCTTCGATCTTGATCGTTGGTGCCCGGGCCTAGCGGCTATAAATAGTGGGGAACCCTAGTCATTTTCTTCCGCCACTAAGTATCCTTCGTCTAGCATGAGTTCGCGTCTGGAGTCTTCAGCTCGGGTCTTCTAACTCGTCCAGTTCTAGTTCGGTTGCGTTTTTCCTCGGTGAGTCCCCGAGCCTCCCTTTCTCCTTTTTCAGTTCATTTCATTCAATGTATAGGGATAGTCTCTTAGACGAGCCCGAGGTGGGTACCTCGAGTCAGGGTGACCCCGGTGTTGCCCAACCGTCCACGAGGCACGGGTGACCTCGGGTAGGCTAGCGTCCACTTCCCACCGAGGTCGGGTGCCAGATCAGTTCGGTTCGTCCACTATGACGTTGGAGAGACTTCAGCACCTCATCCAGCACTTCAACCTACCTCAGGAAATACTCATATAGTCTTCCTGCCGGCAACTTCCCTTGGGAGCACAGTCTGGATGAGATTGTGATCTTTAGGGAGCAGCTCGTCGACGGGCTTCGTCTCCCTCTTCTCCCCCTTATCCCCGAGGTGTTGAGACGCTTTAATGTCACGCTGGACCAGCTCCACCCAAACTCTATTCGAAAAGTGGTCGGGACTATCTCCCTTTGTTCCGAATACAACCTTCCCTTAGATATAGATATCCTTTGTTCTATTTTGTCAATAAAGAAGAGCGCCTCGGGCGTTCTCCCCGAGCACAGGCGGACCTACTATATGTCCCCTCGCCCGGGCTTCAAATTGTTACATAAACTCCCAAGCAAGGTCCCGGCCTGGAAGCGGGACTACTTTGTAGTCCGGAGCAGCACGGGGTGGCCCTTCCTTACTAACTGGAGGGTGGTTACCCAAGACCCCGGCATTGCTCTCGACAGGAAGACGAGGGAAACACTCCACTCATGGGCTCAGGTCGAGTTCTATCACAAAGATTACATTGCCGAAGAGAAGCTCATTCAGGCCGGTTTGAGCCCGGGTAGGTCTATTTTTACCTTAGCGTCCCGCTTAATCAGCTAAGTGTTTTCAAGCTTAGTGACACCGAGCTCTATTGCAGGTCCCATGGAGGAAGAGAGGATTACCAGTCAGAGGCTCCTTCGCCAGATGAAGAAGAGGAAGAAGCGATCCGCCAAGAAGGCGCGCATTGAGCCCCCAATTACCCCCACCCATGAGCCCGACCTCCCACGGGTTCCTTCTTCGGGGCCCGGGCTCCAACAGGTTCCTTCTTCGGGGCCTGGGCTCCCACAAGTTCCCATCTCGAAGCCCGAGCTCCCTAATGCCCCTCCAGTGATAGATTTGGAGGGGGACTTACCATCTCAGGAGCCTAAGGTGGCGGCAGAGCCGGTCGCTGAGCCAACTGGGGCTGCTGCCGAAGCTCCTAATCCCGCCGAAGCTGCTGCTAAGGCTTCCGAAGAATCGGCTCATCATTTTGCTGAGACGGCGGTGTCCAGCTCGGGGAGCCAGGAGGAGGAGGAGAGCATCCTGATCCCCTAGTGTAGCCTCCAAAAAAGTAAAGAGGTTGTCTACCCCGTAGAGGTTACAGACTGGGCCGATCTCACCTCTGGCCAGCTTGGGGCCCGCGCTGCAACTATGCTATGGTGGTGAGTTCACACTCTAAGAATCATCATTTTCCCATTCTTTCGTCCTTTTCTCTTTGGTACTGACCGACCTCCTTTTGCCAGGTGAACACCGTCATGCACCCGTTGACCCTTCAGTCTGACAAATATCTGAAGCAAGCTTTGGCTGCTAAGGAGTCATCTCGCGCAACTCATACTGACCTGAGGGCAGCTCGGTGTAAGATCCATCAGCTGGAAGGTGACGCTGCAGCTCAGAAGAGCTTCATTGAAGTTCTGTTGTCAGAGAAGGAGGAGCTAGCCTGCGAGAGGGACAGGCTGAAGGCTGAGGTGAACAGGCTCAGAAAAGGCCAGGAGGCCTTAAAGCTCGAGATGGAGAGCCTCAAGGCGGGTCAGGAGGCTTCGTAGCTCGAGGTGCAGAAACTTAAGGAAGCCAAGGGGGCCCTGGAGCACGAGGTAGAGTACCTCAAAGCTGACATTAAGGAAAAGACCGAGATCTTCGATCAAGTTCTCAGGGAGACAAAGGTCCAAGCCATCATCGACTACGTCAAGTCATCTAGGTTTGACGACGTGATGTTGTAGGTCTACCGTAGGGGGTTTAAGCTCAGCAAGTGGTTGATAAGGCATGCATACCCCGACCTCGACACAAGTGTCATCACCACCTGGAGGATCACAGACGACATGGCCCGCCAGGCCTTGGATAACCCAGACTCCGAAGAGGAGGGCGGCGATGAGGAGGCTGGTGCTACCGACTTGGCCCTTGGGCCACTGGGTCTTATGTGGTGCTAAGTTCTTTTATTAGCTCGACACCTTAGCCCTTGGGCTCTGCGAGCGACTCACGGTCCACTCTCCTCATCCTTGATTTTGCCCATGCCGAAGAGGCGACTGGGTCTTATGTGGTGCCGAGGTCTTTTATCAGCTCGGCTCCTTAGCCCTTGGGCTCTGGGAGCGACTCGCATTCCACTCTCCTTATCCTTGATTTTGCCCATGCCGAAGAGGCGACTGGGTCTTATGTTGTGCCGAGGTCTTTTATCAGCTCGGCACCTTAGCCCTTAGGCTCTGGGAGCGATTCGCGGTCCACTCTCCATAATTTTGTTTAGCCGACATGTGGCTTGACTAGCTCGCTTAAGCGGGTGGTCATTCTGTTGTAAGATGTGGCTACTTCTACATCGTCACTTGAGATTGGCTTCCTGGGTGAGTGCTAGCGAGACCACAACGTACACATTCTACCCCCCTTGCGAGGGCATAATGTTGTTGTCGGTGTGATTCACCAGTTCAGGGCCACGACTACACTATATCAACCTCGTTAGTGGCCCCGGTCATCCACTCCTATAAGAAGCCACTGGGAGCTCGACCTACGGGGGTAGCACTACTGACTTTAGGTCACCAGCTCGCACAGGAGCCTTGGAAGGCTCGACCTGCAAGGGCATCCATGCAGTCCGTTGGCCGTCAACTCCTGTAGAAGCCACGAAGAACTCATCTTGTAGAGGCGACCTCGCGAAACACGGCTGATGAGGCCTCGCCCTAAATGACTGCTGTTGAGGATGAGTTGAGGATGTTCTACTATTGTCTACATCGGGCTTCTCCCATGCTCAAATCTGGAAATTCATACTTCATCTCATAGAACTGCTTCACTTCAATCCTAACGAGAACCACTAATGGCTCTACCGTGGGAAGAGGGGTGTTCACATACAGTAGCGGTGTATTTATCTAGGGCACTGGGGATGCTGAGTTTGGCCTAAACTTGTCTGCTTATCACAGGGGAATTCTCCAGGTTCATCATAGGTGTTTTTGTCCCCCAATAATCGGTATTCGTTCTAGGTGTCGATGATGCTCAAAAGTGCCTTTGAGTTCATAAAAAATGGAAATTAGAAAGTGAGAACTTTAGTTTCTAAAATGTGAGATCTTAGCTTTTTGGAAGAAGAGGACTTGGCCTTTTAGAATGTGAGGACTTAGTTTCTTGTAGCGTTTCCCACAGACGGCGCCAATTGATGTTGCGCGATCTAACTACTCCCAGTTGGAGGGTGATCTAGCTTCCAATCGAGCAACGAACTAGATCAATCTACAAGGCAATGGATCAAAGAACTCGGGGTGGCTAACACGGCGAGGTCGCTCCGATGCTTAAGTTAGTATCTGCGAGTTGAATGCTTCAAGAATTTGAAACCTTGAGATCTAGAGAGGTTGTACCTTTTCTTTTTTTTCTCCCCCCCCCCCCCGGGTCTTTGGGGTTGGTGCCTTTATATAGGCATTGTTCAGTGTGGGCCTCACACACCGCATCCAAGATTTCCGGGAGGTCATGCCTAAGCGGTCCGAGATCTTTGGAGGTAACCGCCATGCACGTTGACCATCCTCCGGAACATTCAGTACGTGGGTCAACTTCCAAGAATCGTGGGAGTATCGGGATATGCATGCCGAATTTGTCGGCGAGCACATCTCGCAGGTCTTCACCTGGACCTCAGTCAGGCCGGCACGCCCTCGAGGGAGGTCGCTCCTTGCATCGAGGTCACTTCGACCAATGACGAGGTGTTGCAGGTCGGCCCTGGACGAGGTGCTTCTAGCTGACCTGAGTTGTGGTCAAGGTCACGAGGTCGACATAAAGGCAAGTCGCCAGGTCGGAGTAAAGACGAGCTACGATCTAGGACTCCAAATCATCACTTAGGTGGTGTTTAGGTGTCATCTATCTGTTCTGAGATGCCATGTGTCACAATGTCATTGGAGGGCTAAATCCGCCCTCATCATTTATATTGCCTGATTTTGGTGCCATAGATTGGATATTCAACAAACCATCCAGCAACACCAAGAATGTGAGATTTTGGTGTATACAGATATTACAATGGGAGATTCATCTTAGTAGCATATAGATATGTGGGGAAAGTTTGGATTAAGTGGCATGGGCCAGCCTAAAACTCATATAAGGGGTATTTGACACAGAGTCATTAGATTTTTTCACTCCTTTGGGAGTTGACAACACTTCAATTAGATCCGCTTAACAATTTCCTAACAAACCTCCTTTGGGAATTGATCTTTGCTTCTATGGTTATCAACGGGTCGGGTCTAGGTAAAACCAGTCCCGAACAAATTATTAATCGAGACAAAATCACAAATCCAAATCTGTCCCGGTTAATAGTTGGTCTATTAAGACCAGACCCGATAGACCCAATTGTAGAAAACTAAATTTGTTTATTTTAAATAATGACTTAAAATTTAAATTTTGATAATATAACCTTAAACTAAATGATACCAACCAAGTTACACCCCTTGTTCCATAGAAAGGGGTTGTATTGAGATAATTCAATGTATCAGAATCCATGTATTTGCTTTCCTTTAAGCCTTTTCTCATCATCATCTAATATATTCCATTAGGACCGTATTTAGTCCACTCCTCTCAAGACCCCAGATATTTGGGATCAACATTGGGTGATGGCCTTTTTATTGAGGGGCTGGTTGCAGAAATCCTGTTCCAACATATTCATGGTTGGTAATAGGTTGGCCTAGATGCTCATTTTAGAACCAATAACAAATCACACCACTACAGATTGTAGGGCTGGCAATCTTGATCCCAACCCATTTGACCCATCCAATCCATCCATCATGAAACCCACCCAATCTATGAAAGCACTTTTATAGAAATACTTTTGTAGAAGTACTTTCAAAAAAGTACTTTTGCGAAAGAACTTTTATAAAGTTATGCATTATTTTGCATTTTCTGTAATTTTTCTATTATTTTCTGTATTTTTGCAATTTTTTGGTATTTTTCTACATTTTCTAAAATTTTCTGGTATTTTCTGCATTTTCTACAATTTTTTGTGCTTTTTCCCTAATTTTTGCATTTTTTGGTGTTTTTCATGCATTCCCTACAATTTTCTGTTTTTTTTTTTGCATATTTTCTGATTTTTTCTGTAAAAGTTATGAATTTTCTAAAACTTTTAGTATTTTTCATAATTTTTGGTAATTCTTTTATTTTTCTATAATTTTTTGGTATCTTTTTACATTTTTTGTAATTTTTTCTTCAATTTTCTGCATTTATCTACAATTCTTGAATTTTCAGGTATACAGATTGACTTGACTCATTTTTGTCACGTGACAGTCTTGAGAGAGATTAATCTCTCAAAATTTATTTTTGCGTATACGGGTCATCCCAACCCATTTTTGTATCTATAAGTGAGAGTAAGTGGGTTAGTATGGGTGAGAGTGGTTAAAGGTCAATATGGATGGGTCAAGTGGGTCAGGGTGGGTTAGGACCCTTTAACTATGACCGGTGATGGGTCATGGTGGGTTGATGGATCCATATGGGTGGGTTGATATTCAACCCTTACCCAACCCAACCCACCCACTTGCCACCCCTAACAGATTGTAATGAGTAGAGAAGTTCATTAACCATTCATCTTGTAGATTTGGGGTGGAGAGGGAATTGGCTGATGTGGACCAGAAAAGTTCTGGTCCATAGTGCCAGGTGTGGACCAGAAAAGTTCTGAGAGATGGATGGATAACCCAACGCCCTACCCGTTGGTTCCATAGTGCCAGGTGGGATCACATAGACGATTAGACACATCCACAATTTTTATGGTCTTTATCAGGCTCTTAAATCTAATCAACTTGGACAGATGATCTTTATCAGGGTCTGTTCCAATCAGCAAACAGTCCTGTTCCATTGTTATTTCAAAGCCATCTTAAAGCTTGGTTTTCAAACAATAAGAAAATAATAAAAGAAAAGATGAAGAGACCAAGTAGTTTCTTTTCCTCTTATTTATAAAGGCCATCAAGAATGTGGAAACTATTTTTGCTGATCCATTAATTATAATAGATACAACCAAAATCAACAATAATATTAACATTAGCAACAAACAATAAAATTAAATTTGCATCATAAATATAACTAACAGTTATAACCTAAAGGGAAAATAAACTTCAACTAGATGCTAATCCTTACTTCCATCATCTAGATAAAATGGTATAACAAAAAACAACAATCCCTACTGGAACCAGCCAATTTTTCTCATAATAGAGAAAAATTGCATTGAAAACAAAAAGAAGAAAAAAGAGAACAAGAAAAGGTGAGGTATGCAGCCCAAGCAGATGGATAATGTTAAAATGAGAACATGAAAAATGAAACTTCTGCTTTATCACTAAAGATTAAGGGGGAAAATAATGTTGTCAATGGGTTAGGTCTGGTTTGGGTCAGGGTAGACCTGGTCCAGATCAGATATATAAATGTGGCCCACCCTATGATTATGATCATATATCACATTGACATTAACTTAGCTACAAGATCCTTGGTTGCATCTGGCCACTTCTTGATTGTAACATGTCTTACAAGGGACTGCACATAGAGTTATCTTTTATTCCAACAATCCTGGTAAGTTTTTAAGAACATATTTGATGCAAACATGGAAAAGGGATGGAGACCATGAATTAAGAAAGAAAGTTTCTTCTAGGTTGTTGGAGTCTCAGAAATAGGGTTAATTTTCTTAGTGGATCAAAATAGTCTAAAGAATTCTAAAGAATCTTATTGCAAAAGTTCTAGAATTTTGAAAAGACGAATGTGTAATGACATTAGTTTTATTTCAGCCCTTCTTTTCAAGGGCCAAATTTGTTAATTTTGCATGTTTATGGTGTCTAATAAATTGTTGATTCATCTTCCAACCAAGTTCTTGTAAATCCACATTTTTGAGAGAGTTATTGCTATTGTATTGGTAGAAATTCTGTAATGGGATTGACATCTTTCCATTTTTTTTCTCTCTCCTAGAGCTTGGTTCGTTTAGTTTATTAGGATTATTAGTGGGGTTTTACAGTTTTAGGGGTTCAAGTCTTTAACTGAGTATCCTATGGCTTTTTCTTAGTTTTGAAGCAGTTAGGATTTGTTTTTAGTCAGTAAGTCAGTTTGTTTGTCTTGTGTCTATGCACCCATATGTATGAACTTGATAAAATGAAAACCTGTGGTTTTTCTCAAATGTTCCTGCAAGTTTATTTGGTTCATGTGGTTCCATTTCACATTCAGGGTCAACGAATTCTAGTCATTTTGGTGGTCTCATTGAAAAATGCAAACCTGATCTCAACAGGACACTTACAGAAAATATGGCTAAATCAGGGCCTCTCCATGAGAAAGAAGAGCTTAAATATTATTTCAATGTGAACATTGAGGAACGACCTTCACTTATGGACGATCTTCTGAAATTTAGAGAGACGAGTTTGAAACAAAAGGTTCAAGGGGAAAAAGGGTTAATTCAAATAATAAAGATGCATTTGTGAAGGGAATAAGTAAGAAGGATGAGACTTAATTTGAAAAACTCTCAAAATGGCATTGTGAAGAGAACATTTCTTGTACGAATTAATCAAGAATTTATCAAATTGAAAAAGTTAAGATGTATAGTGTTGACTTGCTCATCTTCTTTTGGTTGGTGGGGTGGGGAGTTTGAAATGTTTAGAAGGTACATTCAGGGTGTAGGCATCTTAGATCCCTTTAATCTTTGGTACAATCATTAAGGGGTGACCAGAAATTTAAGGCCCACAAACTTGGGACTTGCTGTTACTTAAACCAACATTTTTTTTTTTTGGAATAATTTGATTTGAGAACTTAATTTCCTTATACATATTATGCACAACCTTGTTGATTTATTTATCAAGAATTTGTAGTGTAGAAATGTTTGATCTTTTTCCGTTTCATATTAGGAGTCTGTGTGAACACGAGTGTTTTTATTATCAATTGCATGGTGGGGGCTTAAAGAAGAGGGTAAAATGGTGTTCACACATGGAGCCCCATTGGGTGAAGGAAAAAGATTCTGAACTGTTTGCTCAAACTTGATCCCTGTGTGGAATGATTTATAATTATATTGAATGTTTTGTAGTTGTTCACTACATGTATATATATATATATATATATATATATATATATATATATAAAATAAACTCACATGGAATATAGATCATGGAGACCTCAAAACACTTGAACAGTAGAAATCTAGGGAGACCCATTGTCTTGAAGTGACTCATTTAACTATACTTAAAACTAATTACATGTTTCTGACAAATCTTCCTTTTCATGAAACCATATTTAAGTAATAATTAATTAGGAGAGAGATTTAAACTATTTTTTTAGTTAATCTTTAGAGACGGTTGGATTAGAATAATCTATCTTAGTGTGAATATTTATAATAATAATTGTTGATGTCCTACTCTTATATCTCTTCTTCTGGGGAGGATATTTTGGAAGAAAATAAATTCCTTCCCCATTTCCATGACATTGAATATGTATTCTTCATTCACTTGCTTCCGCAAATGATGTTGAATAACATTATTTTGGTAGTTATTATTTGATGGATGTCTAGTGACCCATTTCCATGCTCCTCAGTTCAAATATACCTCATGCTGGAATATTCCTTATCCCCAACAAAACAAAAGCTAGCTACTCTTGAATCCTGACCCGATCCATCCAAAAAAAAAATCTTGTCCCAAACAAAAGCTAGCTACTCCTGAATCCTGATCCGGTCCATGCATCCAAAGCAAAAAAGCAACTCATTTTAGGTTTGGCTAGCTCATCCTGCATTTCTGCTATCAGGAATGAATCTGAGTTGGGCATTTCCAGCCCGACCCGATGAATTGCCACCTCTGACTAGTGAGCATCAAAACGTGAAGTGAAGGTGCTACTCAAAATGTTTAAGAAATGTGTGATCAGTAACTGATGTGTATCTTTTGTGGTGCTTATCTGTCAGGCATACATGAAAAATGGTGATGAAAATCATCTTACCAAATAGTATAATGTTGCTCACTGCTTACATGGTTGAAGTGTTATTTTGTGAAAAACGTGTCTTGAAAGCATGGGTCTTTTTTCTTAAAAATCGGTCCAAAAAGTGCTCACACTTCCAAGCACCATCTATAATTGAGTCAGAAGTGGATTTACCCTATTCCAGATCAGATCTATCCTGGCTATTGATAGCTCTACTTATGACCAAGGTTTAGAATATTGATACGTCCGACACGCCGATAGAAGCGTATTAGGCTGTATCAATAGTTTTTTTTAGGTTTTACTTATTTTTCAAAACCGGTTCAAAGGACGATTTAAGGCCCGACTACCCTCTGAACCAGTGACTGACCTTATACAACCACTGGAGGGGCGTACCAAAAAACCATTGACACGATATATATCAATCGATATGGACCGATACATATCGATACTTTGAACCTTACTTATGACAAAGATACCCTCTTGTAATTTTTTAGTGGCTACATGCATAATAATGCCAGATTTTATTATCAAACCAGCATTTTTATTTGCCCATTTGACAAACTTTATAGAAGGGGTGATCATTTTCGTCCAAGCCTGAAATTTTCCAAATTGGAGCTAGGTTTTATATCCAGGATTGGTCCCGCATCAGGACCAGAAATTTGTTGGTCAAATCTGGGCCCAACGCTTTAAGCCTGCATCAGCTAATTGGAAGCAAAATAGACTTTACACAGTCGCAGTCTTTGCCTCGTGGGCTGAAAATAATTTTTCAATAAGAGAAAACGTCTATGAGTTAATCTCCTTTTTCAATAAGTTTTGGTTATTTTACGTTTTTTTGATAAGTTAAGTATATCGCATGGGTCTCGGTTAGTTTTTTAATAAGAGAAAATGTCTATGAGTTAATCTCCTTGAATATTGCATAAGGGATTGACCAGGGACAAGACTGGAGAAAAGTTATCGGTGAACTGTATTCGGTCTGTTAGAAAAGTAGTGAGAAAGAAAATGTGATATTTGAGATCACATCAGCACTCTACAAGTTGTGTCCATTGAATCTGGGCTTGTGAGTCTCGCGAATCTAGTATAATAAATAAATAAATATTTATTATATCGCAGTCTTTGCCTCGTGGGCTGAAAATAATTTTTCAATAAGAGAAAACGTCTATGAGTTAATCTCCTTTTTCAATAAGTTTTGGTTATTTTACGTTTTTTTGATAAGTCAAGTATATCGCATGGGTCTCGGTTAGTTTTTTAATAAGAGAAAATGTCTATGAGTTAATCTCCTTGAATATTGCATAACGGATTGACCAGGGACAAGACTGGAGAAAAGTCATCGGTGAACTGTTTTCGGTCCGTTAGAAAAGTCTCGCGAGTCTAGTATAATAAATAAATAAATATTTATTATATATATATATATATATAAATATATAAAATAAATATTTTTTAATATATAATAATATTTTTATTTTTTATGTATAATAGTAAGTAATTTTTATTATATATATTTAATAATAAATAATTCTTATTTTATTGTATATAAAATACAAATATTTTTATATATATAATTTTTATTTTTAGGAAAAATTTGGCTTGTAGTTGAGCTCGAACCGAAAAACTGAAACTTGCAAGCTTTGAAGTGAGCCGAGCTCAATAGTGAAAAAAGAAAAAGGTGATAGCACATTTGAGTGCTTTTTCACAGTTAGTGATTGAACTTTTCTTTCACAAATTTTTTATTCATATTTTCAAAAGAAAATTCCAATTCCTCCTTACATGAAAAGTCAAATTTATTAAAGTCAGACTTGAATCTATTTAGTGAATTGGTTTCTGATTCCAACAAAACCCATTCCAACTGACTTCCAACATGATTTATGTTGTGGCTCTGCCTGGGCAAATACCAACTACCAAGTGAAATAAAAGAATTTGGATCTGTTGCTCACAGAACACACCTCACAGCACGCTGTAGTCATGCATTGCACCAAGTGCTGTGAGATTGGTGTGAGGCACCCTCTGTGATTGTGAGGAGCAAATTCTCGAAAACATCACATCAATTTGGAGCAATGCAGTTTTAGCAGATATGAATTAACACCATTAAGGGGGATTCACGGAATGTTTAAGCCACCTCATTTTGTTTTGTCAAAAAATAAATAAAAAAAAAAAAACCACCCCATTCAATATTATGCAAATTAGCAAAATTTTTCCATGGAAAAGGGTGACATACTGACATCAGGGACTGGATTTTATGGTGTGAGAGGGACATTTAGATCACCAGAAAAGTTGCTGAAGTAGCATCCATAAAAGGGGGAGAGGGAGAGGAGGCCGGCCGGCTAATAATATAGCAATTACCAGCATTAATTCATTGTTTGTTGCCTTTCAACCATGGCTGTCATTGATGGCTATGCCATGGAATTCCTTGTATACCTCATCACCACACTAGTGCTTACATCCATATCCATCTACTTGTTCAGGACAAGAAACAAACACAAAGTTCGTCTTCCACCAGGCCCATTAGCTTTACCTATCATCGGACACCTACATCTCATGAGTTCAATCCCTCACCAAAGTTTCCAAAAGCTCTCCAACCGCTATGGTCCTTTGATTCATATTCTCCTCGGCTCCGTCCCTTGTATAATAGTCTCCTCCCCTGAGGTAGCAAAAGAAGTGCTCAAATCCCAGGAGCTTGACTTCACTTCTCGACCCATGTCTCTTGCTGTAAACTACTTGACGTATGACAGTGCCGACTTCATCTTTGCTCCATATGGACCCTACTGGAGATTCATGAAAAAGCTATGCATGACGGAGCTCCTAAATGGACAGATTCTCAACCAATTCGTTCCAATGAGAAAGGAAGAGCTAAGGCGCTTCTTAAAATCTATATTCAACATGTCCCTCCTTGGTAAGGCCATCAATGTTCGCCAACAAGTCATGAGACTAACAAATAATACAATTACAAGAATGATGATGAACACCAGATGCTCTGAAACAGAAGATCAGGCTGAGCAAGTTATAATGGTGGCGCAAGAAGCAACAGAGCTTGCCGGTACGTTTAACTTGTCGGATTACATTGGCATTTGCAGGCATCTGGATTTACAAGGTTTTGGACGGAGGATGAAAGACACACGTCGGAGGTTCGACAATATCATAGACAAGATCATCATGGAGCATGAGGAGGCTCGGAGCCAGAAGAAGAAGATGGGTAGTACTAGTGATGGAGGTAATAATCATGGCGTAAAGACTCTACTTGATTTATTACTTGATATATGTGAAGACGAGGAAGCTGAGGTTAGATTAACCAAAAGCAACGTCAAGGCCTTCCTTCTGGTAAGACAATTTGATCTGTTTGTGTTTTTCCAAAGATATCCCTGGATATAAATACCTATAAATATTAAAAGTTAAAATTGATTGTATAATGTCAACTTATACAATTTTTCACGGTGGATGTTTAAGCCACCTCATTTAACATTCAAAAATCGTCCGCCGTAAAAAAGTGGAAGGCCAAATGATATAGATTATTCCATCCAAAGGTGTAAGGTATGGAATGGATCTTGCATCAATTCAAGCCAATCTACACGAAGACCATTTTGAAAGAACTGACATTCACTGCGGCGAATTTTGTTGTTCAAAACTTTTCTAAATCAGAGTTCAAAACCCAATAATTTAGATTTAGATTGATGAAGAATACACTGTCTACCACCTTTCTCGTAGAAAATATTGTCTCATCATCACAACTTTGTCAACCTGAAACCGACCGGTACTGATGAAAACCCGGCTGACTCGGGTTGGGTCGGTCTGAATTGGTCAGTTTGATCGGGTTGGACATTCTTATGAACAGCCCTATCAGGTAGGCACCACTTGAAAATTTGTTTACACCTATCCCTTTGAATACATTCACCCTACCCTTATAAAAATATTAAAGCAAGCTACGTTATAAGAAAATTAGGATTTAGTGACGGATGTATAATGATGTACGTTATTATAAATAATTTATAATGACGGATTTAAAGTTTTGTTACTAGAAATACAATATTTAGTGACGGCAAAGTGATGGAGTGATTCTTAGCCACTATAAAATGTCTATAGCAACCGATAATTAAAGCTCTGTTATTAAAATGTAATTTATAGTGTCGAACAAGTTTTTGTCCATCACAAAATCACAAAAACTTTATATATAGTGATGGATAGTTATCATCCATTACAAAAAAAAAAAAAAAAAATCATGGAAAATTTAATCATCAACACTAATTGTTGAATTATAGTGATGGACAATCAAGCCATCACCACTAAATGTTGAGTTATAGTGATGGACTATTGAATCATCGTCACTAAATGATTAGTTATAGTGATGGACAATTAAGTGTATGTCATAAAATCACAGAAGTTGATTTATAGTGATGAATAATTTAACGTCGGTCACAAAAAAAAAAGTTATTTACAATGACAAATAATTGAATATTTGTTATTCACAATTGAATGTTTTTTACAAATTAAAATCACAATATATTTTTAATGACATTTTCTTACAATCATTGTTTAAAAGTAATTTTGTTTAAAATGATTTAATGAGCTATACATTTGAGTTGTAGAAAATTAAATTAGTTATTCAAACAATGGGAAATAGCTTATACATCTAGACAATTTAAGAAAAAAAGTTTTAGTAAAAATTCATTTAAGTCCTACCTACGATTTTAATCTGATTGGATGGAGTCAAATCCAAACCCGATCCAATTACATAAATACATCATTTGAATCTGAGATAATCGTATTGAATGTCAGGTTGAACCTCAGATTTTTGGGTATTATTGACAGGCCTACTTATTATAGACTATTAGTAGCCTTTATGTTGTCTTGACTCTAATGGCCTATGCCCATGCATACATACATACATACATACATATTCATATACATGCATAGGCGATACACATACATATATGCATATGAATATGTATATATGCACATATGCATGTATGTATGCATGTATATATGTATGTATGCATTGTATTGCAAACCATCCTTGACCTGATTAGTGAATCGATAAAATGGTGGCTCAACCTTAATTCTAGTATAGGTTAACCTCAAAGTCACCATTAGCTTAAAAATTGTTGATTTAAACAAAACCCATTTGACTCAAGTGGTTGAACCATTGACCTACTTAAGGTTGTGTTTGGTTTGAAGGAAAAAGTAGGGAAAGGTAGGGAAACCTTTACAAATTCCCTTCCTTTCCCTATCTTTTCCTTCAAACCAAACATAGCCTAAGGGTTTGCTTGGCTTAGATTGGGTCAAAATGATCATCCCTAATCCTATCTTTGTGTTCCAACCCTTTAACTAGTGTCCTCGTATTGTATTTTGTTTAGCATTTAGTAAATTACTAGAACAATGGTGAAACTCTAAAAATGTAAGAATTCCAAACCATTATAAAACTTCGGCCAATAGTCTAATAATCTCTGTTTGCAAGTTAAAGGTATGAAGACATTAGTTGAATTTGTAATCAGAGTTCAGAAAATTGGACTAGATCGGCTAGTTAGACCAATTGAATCATGATCAGGCCCTAGCCAGTTTGGTCATACCCCCAAAATTGAATTGGGTAAAAAATTGGTTAAAAACATCAACCTAGCTAGTAAAATTGGAAAATTGGTGAAGTAGTCCATTTTATAAATCTGGCTGGCTTTTTGAAAATTTTCTGGCATATAAATACAAACTGCTAGAGCACATAACTTTGCACTCAAGTGTGCAATTGAGATGATCTTTTATTTTATTTTAGGTAACTTTTTGAGATCTAACCAATTGAATGAATATCCCTTTTAGAAATTATATTTATATAATTTTTATTAAATTACTAGTAAAAATATTAAATAGTTGCAAATTCAGAAATATAATTAAAATTAAAATTAAATAATTAAAATCCATATATAGAAGTTATATTTGTATAGTTTTTATTAAGTCACTAGTAAATAGTATGTAATAATTAAAAGTTAATAAATATAATTAAATAATTAAAATTAATCAATAAAACTAAAATTTAATGCTAAAATAATTACATTAAAAAATTAAATTGATTACTAACATTTAAGTTTTTCATAAGAATAATTGATATAGTAAAATACAATAATATTATAAATAATTAGTAATAATAACTTTTAAGTTTTTAAATTTTTCAAGCATTAATAAAAATAAAATAATGAGACAATTATAATTTAAAATTGTTTATTTTTATAAGAAAAATGTATAATTAAGGAAATTAAATTTTAAAAATCCATTTACTTTTAATTTAATATTAATTTAAAAAGATTATATAAATGAAAAAAATTAAAACTAATTGACAAAAATTAAAATACATTTCATATCAATTTAAATTATTTAAAAAAACTGTTATACATTAACTAATATAATTAAATAAGCTTTTAATTTAGAATTCAATTTACAATTAACACTAAACATATTAAAATTTATATTCCAAAATAAAAGTTTATAATTAATAAAATTTAAATTTAAAATCAAGTTTAACTATAATTTGATGTCCAGTTAAATTCTATTTAAAAATGATTACATTAATAAAAGATGCATTAATATTTAAAATTCCATTGATTTTTTAATTTAAATTCCATTTAAAAAGATTATAAAAATTAAAAAAAATGATAAAAATCAAAATCCATAAAATAAGCTTTTAACTTCAGTAAAAACACACACATATATATATAGCAGAAATTTAATTTTGAAACAAACAGTTGTAGTGAATTCCTGATAAAAATGAGCGATCTTTCAATTGCACTAGCTTCTGAATAGCGAAGCATATTTAATGAGAAGAAATATACAAATGAACATGAAAAATTAATACATTATATATGTCATTCTTTCTGTTAATTTCTTTTGATATTTTTTACAGGACTTATTTTTAGCGGGGACTGATACATCTGCAGTGACAATTGAATGGGCAATGTCAGAGCTCATAAACAACCCATCCGTGTTAGAGAAAGCAAGAGAAGAGATGGACTTGGTGGTTGGAAAGAGTAGATTGGTGGAAGAATCAGACATCCCTAATCTTCCTTACCTCCAAGCAATTGTGAAGGAAACATTGAGGCTGCACCCGGGTGCCCCATTAGTTCTAAGAGCATCGACTAGAGATTGCAAACTCTTGGGCTATGACATTCCTGGAAATGCCAGGACTTTAGTCAATGTGTGGGCGATTGGGAGAGACCCTAAGTACTGGGACAACCCACTCCAATTTCAACCAGAACGATTTATGATGATTGAAGATGGCAAAAACAAATCAAGCCAAATAGATGTTAGGGGACAGCACTACCAATTCCTGCCTTTTGGAAGCGGAAGGAGGATATGCCCTGGACTCACTCTTGGCTTACAAACGGTGCAAATGGGTCTGGCAAGCATGATTCAGTGTTTCGAGTGGAAAGTTGGGGATGGAAAGCATGCAAAAGTAGACATGGAAGAGAGCGCATCTCTTACTCTCCCAAGAGCCCATCATTTGATCTGTGTCCCTGTACCCCGCCTAAATCCATTACCATTAACCTGATTTAATACCATGTCTGCCGTCCAAAAATTAAACATCTATATCTATATAATAAAACAAGGCATCCCATGTCATGTCATGTCATGCCTCTCTACTCTCTAGGAAAGTTATTTATCTATTTTCTCTTTTTTTTGTATTTTTTTTATTTTAAAAATATAAAAAATAAGTAATTCTTGTAAATTTTGATTGGATCAATAAATCTGTAAAGAGACCTTGGGGTTTTCCGAGTCCTCTTATTTCAATGCATCTTATTATTACATAAAACCCATTTTCTAATATTGTATTTTATTCTGTTTGTCCATTTCATTTTATTAGATAACTTTGCAATAATGCATTTTAAATTAATTAACAAGTTTTATGAGTTAAGACCTTTACTGTGCATGGTGCACATACTACATAAGAGATTTATATAAAACCGAGGACTCATTAAAAAAGATATAAAATTTTAAAATAAAAATTAATAAAATGTAAAATCCATTTTATCACTGTCATGAAGAAAATTAGCTAAATGGGTTTGTGTTGACCCATTTTCAAAAAAATGGTTATGGTTTGTTTGGAAACCTGTAACGTGTTATACACGATACAACACATTTTAACACATAATAATAATAATAATAATAATAATAATAATAAGTAACAAATCATTATAACCTAGCCCAACCCGGTTGGACCTATAAATTTTCAGGCTCAAGTAACTATTTTCTTTTGAGTCCAGGGTAAATCATATCCAGCTACATCCGCATTAACGTCCGATTATGAAATTTCTAATTATTATTATGTTGGATTTTGAATTTTAAAGTATATATGTATAATAAATGCATATAAGTATAAAATATTAAATTTATTAATTGTAAACTTTATATAACTATACATAATATCTACATATATATACATAATTATATTGCATATATGTAATAATATTCTTTTATTATACATGAATTTTAATCAAATTGGATAAGGTTAAATCCATATCCAATCGAATTATTAATTAGATGCTAGTCCCAACATCCAAATCTGGAATGTTAGGGCCCAAGCTAACTTTTGGGGTCCAATGATACTCCTAATGGATAAGGCCCAAGCTAAGCAACCCTTAATCTCAACTTGGAAGTTTATATGCATATATGATAAATATTTTTATATAATATTTATATAAAAAGTATTATATAATTAAATACAAATTTTAATTTGTAAAAAAAAAAATCATAGCTTTATAATTAATATGGGCAAGCCTGTCCATGTCCTAGGCCCAAACAAATATTATTACACTTAGATGTGGGTCACTCTACGCCAGGCAACCTTAAAAATTATTAATACACTATCAAAATTTTGCCCAATATCTTTTATTTGTTGGGTTCATTGGGGTTACGCAATGGGGGAAATCCATTCCTCATAGCTCTTTTGATTTCAATATTATCTAAAAATAGTTTAAAAAAAAACCAAAAATAATGCATGCATGGGCTGCACTCACTTTAATTTCTTCAGTCCAATTACAAATGTCACAGTGCATACAACTTGGGTGGGTAGGGTCAGGATGAGAATCAATCCAAGCCTAATCCAAAGTCTTAAACCTTGAGTTCGGGCCTAGGTTAATTGGTCTTGGAAGGGGTAAACTAGCTACCATCCTAGCTCTATTTTATCTTTAATTTGCTGTAAATGGATCCAATATTATCCAATTCTAGAAAAAAAAGGTACAAATAACTAGGGGTATCAATGCATCGGTTTTGGGTTAGACCCGTGTAACTTGAAATCAATTTGCACAGATTAGACGGACCAATAAAACATATTGAATTAGGCTAGTATAGACTTAATGGTCCAAAGTATTTATTGGATTGGATGGGACCTGGTATACTCATAATGGACATATAATGGATTGGCTCTGATTGAACCAATATCCGGTCCATTGATAAAAGATAAGTGTCAATGCACCAGTTTTGGTTTGAAACCAATCTAAATTAAAATCAATTTGAACAAAATGGATGATCCAGACATTGAATTGGACTAATCCAAAATGATCCAGAGTATTCATCAGATTGGATTGGACCTGGTTCATCTTTACTGGACTCATATTGGACCAGATTGGATTTGGTCCAAATAACACACCTATAGATAGCCACCTTGTATTTATGGGATAGTATATTCAAAATTTAAAATATCAGTATATCGGTGCATATCATAAGATGAAACTAATTATATCTTTAAAAGGAAGATGAAAGTAGTTAGTTATGCCATGACAATATTTTCTTATTTTGAACTTCTAAGTTCTAAATAGAGATGTTTGTAGCGGGGACCGACTGACAACTGCAATTACAAAAAGAATGAGCAATATTGGCGGAGCTCATCACTCACCCATCACCATCAGTGTTTGAAAAAGCATGAGAAGAAGTTGATTTTATTGTTGGAAAAAGTAGAATGGTGGAACAATCACCCAATATTCCTAATCTCCCAATACCTCTGAGCAATTGTGAAGAAAACATTGAAGCTACACCCTGTTGCATCTTTAATTCCAAGAGAATAGACTAAATATTACACAATTGGAGATTACAAGATTCCTTTAAAAACTAGGGCTTACGTGAATGTCTACTGTCTAGGAAATTGGGAAGGACCTTGATCACTTGGATAATCCCACTCAAGCAAGGTTCAAAGTATTGACGGGCATCGGCCCTTATTAGTCGATATGTATCATTTTGGGAGCTTTCCGAAATGCCCTTATAAAGGATGTATCGGGGTTTTGATCAGTTCAGGGGGTGGAGGAGCCTTAAACTACCCCGCCCTCCCTGAACTGGCTTTGAAAAAAAAAATTTTAAAAAAAAAAGTAAAAAAAAAACAATACTAATATAACCCGATACACTCCTACCAATGTATTAGACATATCGATATTTTAAACCTTGCAATCAAGTTCCAAGTTCCAACCTGAGATCGAAGTAATAGAACTCACTTAGATGTTAGGGGGCAGAATTTCCATTTCTTTCCATTTGGGAGGGAGAGGAGGGGTTGCCTTAAAATTGCCCATTAGTTTAAATGAAATAGGCCATCAATTACAAATTAAACTTGATTTAATTTACCAAATTAAATAAAACTCCAAATCAAAATTACCACAGAAGCATAAGTGGTGAATCTCAAATTGAAATAATAAATGGTGTGCGCCCCATTTTTCTAGACAAGTTGGTAACATAAATTACTAATAAAACCTAATCTCTTAAATTAAATACAAAACCTCCAACTGAGGGGTGGCTCAGTTGGCATGTTAGCTGAGGGGGTAGCGCTACTCAATGGCCCCTATGGAGGGATTGGCGTGTTTCCCAAATACCAAAAAAGAACTAAATATGAAACCTACGTATCAAAAAAATCCATTACCAAAAAATTCAAAACAGGATCGATCAAACAAGCTAACCTAAATTTACAATAAACGTCATAATGGGTGTAAAAAATATATAAAAAAAAAGGTCAGAACAGTACTTCACACAAGGTGATCATTATATAGCATTATAAGAATAAGAAAGCAATGAAATACATTGATGTGTCCAAATCCAAATATTAAAGTATGTAATAGTTGTAAAGATCTAAACCTTGAAAAGGGGTGAAAAAAAAGGGCATGGATAAAAGTAATAAGATATTATTTATGCACCAATAAGATGATGATGATTACGATGATAAGTAGTTTAAGTTTATGTTTGGTACCGATGATGTACAATCCGGCCGATCTTACCTGTCAACGATCTTGCCTCTGAACTAAGTGGCAGGGGACCGGAAACGGAGGGGGTGAAGAAGCTCCGGGGAAAACCCGGTGTAAGGGCTCTGAAGCTCAAGTTAGAGTCTTTCAAAGGCAAGATAAGCTAGATAGCGCAAAAGTTAGCATACCTTGTTCATGGGGGGTAGGAGTCTTTTATAACCACCTCGCGCACTCACTTCCAGGCTTCTGTCAGATCGGGCATGATTATCTTTGAGCTCCTGCCAGTTCGGAAGTTATTTCCTCTGGCCGGACAGAACCGCCACTGCTCCTTTTGTCGGAGCCGTCTCTGCGGCTAGTAACGACGGTGGCAGGTGGCGGTAGCAGGAGGCCGTTTGAAGTGCGGCTGCCAGGCGTCAGATCCCAAATCAGTCAGGTGCGCCGCCCTTGGATATGGACGTCCTTGGTGTCAAGTACGTTTGGTCAGTCTGGTGTTTCAGAAGCGAAGTGCTGGAGTGGCGAGCGAGATGTCTTGAGTTCGGTTTGGGGAGTGTTCCGAGCTGCCATGGGCCAGCTCGGGTCACGGCTTTGTGAGGCTTAGGACCCGAGATAGTTCGGGCTCCTTGCAGGGAGCTCGGGTTCTTAATAGGGAGCTCGGACTCCCAGTAAGGAGCTCGGACTCCCAGTAGGGAGCTCGGGTTCTTGGTAGGGAGCTCGGGCTCCTAGTAGAGAATCCGGTCTGGTGGAGTTCGGGCTCAGTAGTGAGCTTGGACTTCGTTACTTTCAGTGCTCGTTTTGGGTGCTCTGCTGCCCCGAGTTGCTTGCTTTTGCCACGTGTCGGGTGATTGCGAGGTCGGGTCAAATTTCCCTTCATCAATTGCCCCCCACTCCCTGCGACAAGGGTCCTGTCTTGGCGCGGGGAGTTCGTAAGGTAGCAGGAGGGTTTTGGTCCGCACTGAGGGCGCTCACTTTAATTTGATTTTCAAAAAAGGGCGCGTGTTTGGGAGACGTGATGGTAGCCGTTCGGGAGTCGTGTTGCAGATGCTTTTATTGCGAGAAGACGTGCGCTGACACCCTGTCAGTTTCGAGAAGATGTGTGCTGACGCCTCGTCCTCTGACAAGACGTGCGCGATGCCTCGTCAGTTTCGGAAAGACGTGCGCTGGTCGGCTTCGGAAGACGTGCGGTTTAGCACGGCTGTGGGCCGTTGGATCGGCTTCGATCCGGGCCGTCGCTTTCCGGCCGCTATGGATATAAATAGCGGGGGGGCCCAGTCCTTGCTACTGTACCTCTTGAGCTCGCACCTAAGTTTCAGTTCGCGTCCAGGCTCTTCAGCTCGCGTCCCAGGTTCCTTGCTTGTTCAAGCTTTCGTGATCTACTTCAGTCTTCTTCCCGGGTGAGTGCTCTTGGAATCCCGTTCCATTCCTTGATGTCTAGTTCGGAGGGTTCAGACAGTTCAAGCGGGTCTGATGCAGGTTCTACGAACCAATTTACGTCCCCCAGTAGTTCAAGTGAGCCCGATGTAGGTCCTGAGGAAGAGGTTGAACCTACAGGCCAAGGTGCCTCGGGTAGGTCGGCGTCCACCTCCCGTCGTGGCCGGGCTTTAGATCAGTTCGGCCCTTCGACTATGACGCCTGAGGGACTTCAATCCCTCATAGACTACTACAACTTGCCCGGGGAGCACGCCTACTTCATCCCTACGGGTAGCTTCCCTTGGGAACACGGTCCTGATGAGATCGTGATTTTTTGGGAGCAGCTCACTGCGGGGCTGCGACTGCCTTTTCATCCTCTTCTCGTCGAGGTTCTAAACCACTTCGGTGTGACGGTCGGCCAACTTCACCCGAACTCCATTAGGAATTTAGTGGAGACGATCTCCTTATTCTGTGACGAGAACTTTCCTTTGGATCTGGAGATTTTCTCCTCTATTTTAATGTTGAAAAAGCAAGCGGGTCCCCTTCCTGGGCGTAGGCGGGCATACTACCTGTCTCCTCGCCCAAGCTTCAAGCTCTTACACGGACTCCCTAATAAGGTCCCAGCGTGGAAGCGGGACTATTTCGGGGTGCGAAGTGCGCTGGGGTGGCCGTTTCAGACCGGTTGGGGGATGGCCACTCCCAACTCCGGCGTCACACTCGATAAAGAGACGGCGAAGGGCCTCCGGCAATGGGCGCGGCTTGGGCTGGAGTGTCAACGGTATCTGACAGAGGCCAAGCTTATTGCTGCTGGCCTGAGTTCGGGTAGGTTCTTCCCCTAGCGATCTTGTCTTGCTCTTCTTTTACTTGTTTTACTGATGCCGAACTCCTTTTCGCAGGTACGATGGACTCTCGAGGGACCCGAGGTGGGCACTTGTTCCAGGGCATGAAGAGGAGAAAACGGGTGGCTAAGCGAGCTCGCACCGAGCCACCCCAGGGTGCGGAGCCCGAGGTGCCGGACTACCCGGCGGAGGATTAGCCTATGGAGCTCGAGATGGTTCCTCCTATGCAGGAGCCGGCGGGGGCTCCTTATGCCAAAACTACTCACACAGGGGCTCCCGCTTACTCTGAGTCTGCCCATACACGAGCTGGGCCGTCGAGCTCGGAGGCCCCGGGGGACTTCGGGAGTGTGCTGTCACCTATTCACGCTCTTCAACGGAGTAAGGAGGCCATGTTTCCCGAGGAAGTCGCGGTGTGGACCGAGCTCCCTCTGCACCAAGTGGCCTGCCGTGCCGTTACCCATGCCATGGTGGTAAGTGCTCCCTTCTTTAGAGTTCTTCGGCCTTTATTCTTCTATTCGTTCCTTTGATCCCTTGTTTCCCTTTGGTAGGTGAACTCTTCTATTCACGCCTTGGCGAACCAGGTGGAGAGGTGCTCGAGGCAGGCGCGAGCTGCCGAGAAGGCTGCTCGCCTCGCGCGGTCTTGGCAGGCGAGGTCTCAGAGAGATGCTGAGGCCATGGGAGTGGTGGTGAAGCATATGGCGGAATTGAAGCTGGACCTGCAGCATCAGGTCGAGTATCTTCAGGAGGATATCAGGGAGAGGACTCAGATCTTCTCTCAAGGCATCGAAGACGCGAAGAAAAAAGTTGTCAGTGATTATATTGCTTCGCCGGATTTCGATGATTTGATGGTGGACTCCTACAGGAGGGGTTTCAAGCTAAGCCGGTGGATGATCCGGAATACGTACCCCGAGCTCGATACCAGCGCCATATCCACTTCGCGCATTACTCAAGAGATGGCTAATGTTGCGGATGCCGAACCGGACTCCGAGGGGGAGGCAGGTCCTTCGGGTGTTGTCGAAGTGGCTTCTGATAATGATGAAGTAGCCCCTGACTTGTAAAAGATGAAGTGGTTTTGGCTTTTTTTTTTTTGAATGTACACCTTTATCTGAAATGAAATGGCTTTTTTGTTTAAGTGTTGGTTGTCCTGTCTTCGAGCTGCGTTTTTTGCCGAACTGACCATTTCGGTCCTTTAGTTTGTTTTTTACCTCGGCTTCGGGGTACTTGCCTTGGTGGTTTATAGGTAGTATCTTCTTAAGTTGACGACGTTCCATGCTCGGGGTACTTGTTTTCCTTCTAGGGTTTCGAGCTCGTATGCCCCCCCACCGAGTGCTTTCTTTACTCTGTAGGGTCCTTCCCCGTTTGGTTCAAGTTTCCCTACGCCGGGTTCGGGCACCATGACCTTACGGAGAACCAGGTCGCCGACGCTGAAGTTCCTCTTCTTTACTCGCGCGTTATAATACCGAGCTACCTTTTGCTGGTAGGTCACAGTTCGGATGTGCGCGAGGTCTCTCACTTCGTCCAGTAGGTCGAGGTTGGTGCGTAACTCGCCCTCGTTTGTCTGTTCATCGTATGCTTCTAGTCGCAGCGTAGGTACTTCGATTTCCGCGGGGATCACTGCCTCGGTGCCGTAGGTGAGGTTAAAGGGGGTCTCTCCTGTGGCGGTTTTTTCCGTGGTTCGGTGAGCCCATAAAACAATTGGTAGTTCGTCTGCCCACAAACCTTTGGCTCGGTCTAATCGTGCTTTCAGTCCGCGGAGGATGGCTCTGTTCATTACTTATGTTTGGCCATTTGCCTGCGGGTGTGCGACCGACGTGAAGTTCTGACTAATTCTCATACTTTGGCACCATTCTTGGAACTTGATATCTTCGAACTGTTTGCCGTTGTCGGAGATCAGTACCCGAGGTAGCCCGAAGCGACATACAATGTTCTTCCAAAAGAAGTTCTGTATGTTTCGGGTTGTAACTATTGCCAGGGGTTCAGCTTCTATCCACTTTGTGAAGTAATCTACTGCCACCACTAGGAATTTTCTCCCGCCTGTCGCTAGTGGGAATGGCCCCAGGAGGTCAATGCCCCATTGGGCGAAGGGCCATGGACTGGTGAGGTATTTGAGGTCGGCAGCGGGCTGATGGTGGATGTTGGCATGCTTATGACACTTGTCGCATTTTCTGACGAGCTCGATTGCCTCTGTCTTCATCGTTGGCCAGTAGTATCCTCGTCGAAGTGCTTTTTGGGCGAGGGCTCTGCCCCCCAGGTGTCCGCCGCACAAGCCTTCATGAGTGTCGCGGAGTACCAACCCGGATTTGGCTGGGCGCAAGCATCACAGGTAGGGGAGCGTGTAGGATCGTCGGTACAACCGTTCGTCTATCATGACGTATTTGGCTACCTGGCGCTGCACCCTCTTGGCTGCGTTGCAGTCCGCGGGGAGGGTTCCGTCTAGCAGGAAGCTTGCGAGTGGGTCGATCCAGCTCGGCTCTGCTTCAGTGACGGGAGCGACCCCTTCTACCCCACCGAGAATGCTGGGCCGAGGTAAGTCCTCTACATACACGGTTCTCCTGGCGTTGTGGCTCGTGCTAGCTAGTCGAGACAGGGCGTCGGCCTCAGCGCTCTCTGACCTCGGGATTTTCTTGATGAAGTATGACTGGAAGTTGAGCAGAGCCTCCTTTACTTTTGCCAAATATGCAATCATTGTGAGTTCGCGCGCTTCGTATTCGCCTGTAACTTGGTTGACCACGAGCTGGGAATCACTACAGATAACTATGTGTTTTGCTCCAACCTTGTGCGCTAGGTTTTAGCCCGGCTATCAGTGCCTCGTACTCCGCCTCGTTGTTGGATGCCGCGAACTCAAAGCGTAGTGCGTATTCCAGCTTTGTTCCGCTCGGGCCGCATAGCACTATTCCAGCCCCGCTGCCTTGCTGGTTCGAGGAGCCATCTACGTGAAGGATCCAAGGCTCCTCATCCTAGTTCGCGCTTGGTCTAACCAGGAGGGGTGCTACACAGGCTGCTACTTCACGGGGTTCGGACTCATTTGGCTTGCGAGCTCCGAGCTCGCCCGAACTGGGATCTCGGGCTCGACCGGCTCAGGGGCTTCGAGGTTAAACGTGCATTCTGCGATAAAATCTGCCAAGGCTTGGGCCTTAATGGCAGTTCTTGGCTTGTACTGGAGATCGTACTCGCTGAGTTCGATGGCCCACTTCGTCAGTCGGCCAGAAACCTCGGGTTTGAGTAAAACTTGTCTCAGAGGTTTGTCGGTTAGGACGATGACGGTGTGAGCCTGGAAGTACGGGCGGAGTTTCCATGCTGCTATCACCAGTGCATACGCTAGCTTTTCTATTTGCAGGTACCTTGTCTCTGCTCCCTGCAAGATTTTACTAACATAATATATGGGTCTTTGGACCCGATCTGCTTCCTTTACTAGTACCGAAATAACCACCTCGTCGCTAGCCGAGAGGTACAGTTTTAAGACTTCGCCTTCCTCGGGCCGAGCTAAGGTTGGCACACTGGCGAGGTAACCTTTTAGCTCATCAAATGCGAGCTGGTAGTCTTGGGTCCACTCGAACCCTTTGCCTTTGATTGCTTTGAAGAAGGGTAGGCAGCGATCTGCCGACTTGGACATGAAGCGACTTAGAGCGGCTATGTGGCCGTTTAGCCTCTGAACTTCTTTTACTTTCCGAGGCGGTCTCATATCTAGGATGGCTTTTATCTTGTCCGGGTTGGCCTCGATACTGCGCCGATTGACAACGTAGCCTAGGAATTTGCCCGAGGTGATGCCAAAGACACATTTGTTGGGGTTCAATTTCATGCTAAACTGACGCAGGATTTGGAAGACAGAATCCAAGTCTTTTATTAGTTCTTGTGAAAACCGTGTCTTGACAACCATGTTGTCTACATAACACTCTATCTTCGTGCCAATCAGGGGTCGAAACAGCCTATTTACAAGTCTTTGGAAGGTCGCCCCGGCATTTTTTAATCCGAAGGGCATGACCTTGTAACAGTACAGATCGAACTCGATTATGAAGCTGGTTTTTTCCTCGTCGGACTGGTCCATCCGGATTTGGTTGTAGCCTGAATAGGCATCCAGGAAGCTTAGCAATTCATGTCCCGAGGTCGCGTCCACTAGGCGGTCGATCCTGGGAAGGGGGAAGCAGTCTTTCGGGCAAGCTCGGTTCAGGTCAGTGTAGTCGACGCACATGCGCCACTTGCCATTCGCCTTTTTCACCAGCACAGGGTTGGCCACCCAACTCGGGTAATGGACTTCCCTTATGAAGTCTGCCGCGAGGAGCTTCTCGACTTCCTCGTCGACCGCCTTCCAGCGCTCTGGGGCTAAGTTCCGTTTCTTCTGTCTAACGGGTCTGACTAAAGGGTCAATACCGGGCATATCGGCCACGGACCATGCAAAAATATCTAAATTTTGAAGTAAAAAACTTACCAGTTCGGTCCGTAGGGGTTCTTTGACGGAAGCACCGATCTGGAGTGTGCGAGCTGGGTCCGTAGGCGAGGTTGGAATCGCGACTGTTTCCTCTGTGGGTGAGGCTCGTTCTTCACCTTGTTCCGCGGGCCGCTCCAGATCGAGGTCGCCGGCTGCCTTGGTCTTTCCCTTTAGGGCGGCAACGTAGTACTTGCGGGACTCGAGCTGGTCGCCTCGCGCTACCCCCACACCGAAGTCCGTAGGGAACTTCATGGCCAAATAGTAGGTGGAGACCACCGCTCGTAGGATATGCGTGATTGGCCGCCCTATTATGGCATTGTATGCGGAGGGGGTCACAACCACCAGGAAGTCGTGGTTGAGTCTGACCGCACAAGGCCACGTGCCGATTTCCACAGGTACCGTTATTTTTCCGAGGGGCCTGACTTCCTCTCCGCTGAAGCCCACCAGGGGAGTGTTTGCGGGCTTTAGTTCGCTCCTCGGCAGCTGTAGCCGATCAAACGCTAATTTGAAGAGGATGTCCGCCGAGCTGCCCGAATCTACGAGTACGCGTCTAACCTCGAAGTCGCTGATCCTTAGTTTAATGACAAGCGCGTCATCGTGGGGGTAGCGAACTCCTTGCGCGTCATCTTCCGTGAAGAGGATTGGTTCTTCGGTCTTTGGCCTTTTCGGAGGGTTCTGCTCCTCGAGGACCGCTTCGCGAACTGAAGTCTGGGCTGCTACCGAGGTACACCCTGCTACCACCGAACCTCCCACAATTACATGGATGGTTCCCCGAATTGGCCTCTCTACCGGAGGTTGTCGCTGCAACGGTTCGGCAGGCCTGCTACTAGATTCGGGGGCGTCCTTTTCGTGCTCGCCCGGCCGATCTGCTTTATTGTTATTATTGTTGTGTTGTACAAAGTTTCTCAAGTATCCGTGACGGATGAGCCCCTCTATTTCGTCTCGGAGATTATTGCACTGCTCGGTACTGTGACCATGGTCCCTATGGAAACTACAATACAAATTCTTGTTTCTTTCGTTCGGATTTTCCTTTAAGCGAGGTGGCCATTTCACATACGGGGCGTCCTTGATCGTCATTAAGATCTCGGTCCACCTTGTGTTCAGTGGCGTGTAATCCGTCCGAACTGGTAGGGGAGCTCGGAACGACTGGTTCAGTTTTGGGTCCCGGGCCAGGTTTTTTTGGTCGACTGAGTTAGAGGGCTCGCCATCCCTCTTTCTTTTCTCGTTTCCGCCCTCGGTTCGTTGGTTGATTTCTTCCTCCGTCCTCATGAACTTGTCTGCGAGCTTGAGAAATTCGGCCACGGTCGCGGGCTGGTTAGCTACCATGTGCCATTTGAACTCTTTGTGCGTCACCCCTCTTTTTGTTGCCGCGAGCTGCACCGCGGTATCTATAAGCATGCTTCATTGAATCGTTTGATGTAGCCCCGTATGGGTTCTCCTTCCCTTTGGACTACCCCAAAGATGCTTTCCTCTGCTCTGGGGCACCGTTTGCTGGTGACAAAGTGTGCAGTGAAGACCTGCACGAACTGAGCCCAGCACTTTATCGACCAGGGGGCCAGGTTCCTGTACCAAGTGCGGGCTACCCCCCTGAGGGTGGTGGTGAAAGCCAGGCACATGCATGATTCGCTGGCTCTGGCGAGGTGCATTTGGGACTGGAAAGCGTCAACATGATCGTTGGGGTCGAAGGACCCATCATACTTGTCTAGAGGTGGGAGCTTGAAATCTCTAGGCAAGGGGACTGCCAGGAGTTCTGACGCGAGGGGGGAAGGAACTGAGAGAATCGGGGCAACTCCTACCTCGTCCGAGCTCGTCTCGCCTTTGCCTCTGAGCTCTGACAGGACACGGGTGGCGGTTCGTCGACTTCGACGGCGCCTTCCCTGTTGAGTGGGCCTTGTATTGGCACTGCTGGCCTCCGTGTTGCCGAGCTCGATGGGCCCGGAATGTTGGTAGTCTGCTGCTGCCAGTGCGCCGAATCGGTTTTCCATGAGTGGGAACTCCGGTTTGGAGCCCCGAGGTGCCGATCTCGCAAGCGAGGTTCCTGACCCGCCTGCGAGCTACGAGGCGGGGATGACTTTTCTCTCTCTCCGGTCTGGGGACGAGGCCTGGCTGTTTGGGGGGTTCTGGGGCCTGGAGGCCTTTCCTTGTTGGGGGCGCCCATCCTGCGGAGAGGCCTTGACCGGCTTCGGAGCAGGGTGGCGAGGTGGAAGTAGTGGTTGGTTCGGTGGCAGTTGGGGGAACTGTTGTTGATAGTGATACTGGGAGAGGTTGTGCAACACTTGGTGCTGGTGAAGCTGGTGTTGCTGGAACTGTTGCATCTGGGCTTGCATTGCCCGCATGCACTGCATCAGGTCGTCCAACCAATTTTGGCTAGCTGCCAGGGGGACGGCGGTTGGTTCAGCGAAGGTACTCTCGATGGGGGGAAGAAAGGGGATGTTTGTGGCAGGAAGGTTTACAGGCGCCACTGCTTGTGGCGTATTCAGATTGGGAATTCCGTCCACCGAGAGGGGGATGGTGAACTGCCCAACGCACACCACGGGAATTTGAGGCTATTCCCTGGTGGTGTTTGTCTCTGTGCCGCGTCCGGCGTTGCTGGAAGAGGCCATGAGTGTTGAGTTTTTCAAAGAAGAAGAAAGGGGTATGAGAGTTTGGAGGGAGGCCTTTTGAAGCGTTCCCACAGACGGCGCCAATTGATGATGCACAATCCGGCCGATCTTAGCTGTCAACGATCTTGCCTCTGAACTGAGTGGCAAGGGACCTGAAACGGAGGGGGTGAAGAAGCTCCGGGGAGAACCCGGCGTAAGGGCTCCGAAGCTCAAGTTAGAGTCTTTCAAAGGCAAGATAAGCCAGATAGCGCAAAAGTTAGCATACCTTGTTCTTGGGGGGTAGGAGCCTTTTATAACCACCTCGCGCACTCACTTCCAAGCTTCTGTCAAATCGGGCATGATTATCTCTGAGCTCCTGCTAGTTCGGATGTCATTTCCTCTGGTCGGACAGAACCGCCACTACTCCTTTTTTCGGAGCCGTCTCTGCGGCTGGTAACGACGGTGGCAGGTGGCGGTAGCAGGAGGCCGTTTGAAGTGCGGCTGTCAGGCGTCAGATCCCAAATCAGTCAGGTGCGTCGCCCTTGGATACGGACGTCCTTGGTGTCAGGTACGTTTGGTCAGTCTGGTGTTTCGGAAGCGAAGTGCTGGAGTGGCGAGCGAGATGTCTTGAGTTCGGTTTGGGGAGTGTTCCGAGCTGCCATGGGCCAGCTCGGGTCATGGCTTTGTGAGGCTTAGGACCCGAGATAGTTCGGACTCCTTGCAGGGAGCTCGGGTTCTCAGTAGGGAGCTCGGGTTCTTAATAGGGAGCTCGAACTCCCAGTAGGGAGCTCGGACTCCTAGTAGGGAGCTCGGGTTCTTGGTAGGGAGCTCGGGCTCCTAGTAGAGAATCCGTTCTGGTGGAGTTCGGGCTCAGTAGTGAGCTTAGACTTCGTTACTTTCGGTGCTCGTTTTGGGCGCTCTGCTGCCTCGAATTGCTTGCTTTTGCCACGTATCGGGTGATTGCGAGATCGGGCCAAATTTCCCTTAGATACCATTGTTATTTCAAATGCAGGTATGAGAGGCTGTTTGTAGAAAACATTATCAAATTCTTGTTAAGAGGGAAAGGTACCCAAATCAACGGGTGGGGGGAATGTTGTTTATAAGGGAGTGGGGACAAATACATTTGAAGAATCATAAGTAATTTCTACATGTGATGTGACAATACATAACTCTCACCAATTTGTATTTGTATTGATCAACTCAAAAAAACTGTATGAAACACAACCTAAAATACAGGTTTGAACAGAACATTATAGGTAAATTGTGATGAATAGAGTAATAACTTTGCATATTTTTTGCAAGCAATTTAATCGAATATCTTGACAAGGGGTTTATTGGAGGGGAGCATGCATTTTAGCTACCGAGGCATGACAGTGACAGGCTAGGGAAGCAATCAAGACTCAAGAGTGAACAAACCAATGTTTAGTGCATACATACACAGCACATACATGTTAACCCTTGTGTGGTTCTACTCGTACACACTACACACCTTTGTTTTGTAGCTCATCCAAACTCCTCTGTTGAAGGTATCTAAAGGGGAACTTTTAGGCATTGTCAAAAGAGAGGGGAGGGGAGGGGAACTAGCATATTCATTCTAGCTGCATCTGTATCCCGTTGTAATTTAATTAATTTTCTTTCGGTTAATTTAGAAATGGATTCAACATAAAGCTAACACAAGTCAGTTCATCTTTCTTCCCTGCGTAAAAGGAAAAGAAAATAGATATTTATTTTTTTTTTTAAAAAGCTGTGTATAAAAAAAGAAAAAATAGATATTTGTAAAGGTGGGGACAATGGCTGGTCATTTGTTTTGAACTTTGAAGGGAGTAGGGCTTATCACATGACTAGAGAGAGAGAGGAGGTGTTGTTTGATTGGGTTAGTAGAGAGGAAATAGGTTTTCAACACCAATAGTATAGGAAATCCCGACTGGTAGCAGATATATTTCTCTGCTGTAAACACCTTTGTGTGTGTTAATTAACTGTATATCTTATCTGGACTTCTATAAACACCTTCCAGTCTTCCAGTACTAACCAACTTCTCATTTCCATTCCTATCAACCATGGCCGACATTCAGGGCTATGCCATTCGAATCCCTCTATCCCTCATCACCACAGTAGTTGTTAGATTCATCTTCAACAAGACAATCAGAACTAAACTTCCCTTTCCTCCAGGCCCATTAGCTTTGCCCATCATCCGAAGCCTACACTACATTGGCTCAATCCCTCACCGAAGCCTACGCTACGGCCCTTTGATCCACATTCTTCTCGGCTCCCTCCCTTGTATAGTAGTCTCCTCCCATGAGGCAACCAAACAAACAAGTGCTCAAGTCCCACGAGCTCACCTTTTCTTCTCGACCAGTGACTATTGCAGGACACTATCTAGCATATGAATCTGCTAACATTGTCACCGTTCCGTATGGACCCAACTGGAAGTTCATGAAAAAGCTCATGTCTGAGCTCCTAAGTGGTCAGGTTCTCAACCAATTCATTCCAGTAAAGAAGGAAGAGGTGCAACGCTTCATACTATCTATATTAAACAAGTCCCGTGTTGGTAAGGCTGTTGATGTTCGCCATGAAGTCATGAAGTTAACATACAACATAGTTTCAAGAATGTTAATGCAATAGGAGGAGCTCCAGAACAGAAGATCAGGCTGAGGAAACCATGGGGGTGGCGCAAGACGTAGCAGAGCTCGCCCATGGGTATAACATATCGGATTACGTTGGGCTTTGCAGGGATCTGGATTTACAAGGTCTAAGAAAAAGGATGAAAGACATACGTGAGCGGTTGGACAATAACAATATCATAGAAAAGATCATTATGGAGAATGAGGAAGCTAGGAGGTTGAAGAAGATGGGTGATGGAGGTGGTGTAAAGAATCTTCTTGATATAGTACTTGATATATCTGAAGATGAGGAAGCCGAGATAAGATTAACTGAAACGAACATCAAGGGATTCATTCTGGTAAGACAACAGTTTGATCTGTTAAAAGAAGATGAAATTAAATAAGGAGTAAAGGTCATTCTTTTTTTCTTTTTTTTATATGATATTTTCACGGGATTTATTTGCAGGGGGGACTGAAACATCTGCAGTGACAATTGAATACCCAGCCCTGTTGGAGAAAGAAAGAGAAAAGATGGACTTGGTAGTTGGAAAGAGTATATTGGTGGAAGAATCAGGCATCCCTCATCTTCCTTAACTCAAAGCAATTGTGAAGGAAACACTGAGGCTACACCCAGCTTTTCCTTTAGATCCAAGAAAATCGAATATAGACTGCAAAATCTGGGGATGTAACATTCCTGCAAAAACCTAGGTCTTTCTCAACTTCTGGGAGATCGGGAGAGACCCCAATTACTGGGCCAACCCATTCCAATTGCAACCACAACGATTTATGATTGAAGATGGCAGCAAAAAAAAAAATCGTCAGATACGTGTTAGGGGACAGAATTTTCAACTCCAGCCTTTTGGAAGCGGAAGGAGGATGTGTCCAGGAATCTCTCTTGCTTTACAAATGGAACAAACAGGTCTGGCAAGCATGGTTCAGTTTCTCGGGCGGAAACAGGTTAGAGATGAAATGCATACAAGAATAGACATGCAAGAGAAAGCTCCATTTAATCTCCAAACTGACTGATGTAGCACGATATCTGATCACTCCTAGCTGGAAGGGGCCACGCTCTTATCTGGCAACGGACAGCACCTAAGAAGGAGAAGATGAAAGATTCCCGAGAAACTCGCCCGGCGGGAATACTCCGATGCTTAAGTTAGAATTCAACGAAAAGCTTAGAGAGTAATGACGAGCTAAGAGTGGAGATGCACACTACTCGATTACCAAAAATTCAATTACCTTTTTCCTTGGGGGTTAGAACCCTTATATATTAATGTGCTGCCAAATCAGGTGTAACCACCTCTAATTCTCTACTACAGTCGTTATTCGTCAAGTTGATTTGATTGGCACAGATATCAATCGCAAGGTACAGTCCTATCACCTAAGAGATGTTATGCAGAACTGCCATTTACGACCACACCACCTAACGTGAGACGTGGGCGTAGTCATCTGGACCGGTAGGTGCTACGCCACCGGACAAGAGACGTGGGAGTAGTCTGACAAGCACAATCTTGTTAGATAAGTTTCCCGAAGGCTCCGGGTTACTCAGTAGCAAACTCCCTCATAGCGAGCTACGTTGCAACAAACCATTCTATAACGAGTTGTGGCGAACTGTCTCGTGGTGGGTTGTTCAACTAGAGTTTTAGTGAGCTCATAGCATGCCTGTAGACCTGTTCATGGGCCGGGTGGCTCGACGGGCCAGCCCGTCCCAACCCAGTCCCCGGACAGGCTTGAACAGGTATATAGGCCCGCAGGCTTAACCTCAGGCCAAAAAGCCCAGCCCGTAATAAATTCAAGCTGAGCTCAGAATTTGCCAAAATAACCCAACCCGAGCCCGGCCCAACCCAACCTATAAATAAACCTAAAACCCTAGTTGAATACCCCTCTTTTTTTCACCTCTTTCCCTTATTTTTCCAACCAAATTCTTTTTCTCCACATCCTCTTTCCCTTCTTTATATATATTTTTTAATATATATAAATTTTGAATTTATATATTTTTTTAATGTAAATAAATTCGGATTTATATTGATTATTGAATAAGAAAATTTTTTAGTTTATTTTATTAGGTCGAGCTTCAAACTTGGGCTCGGACTTCAAGCTTTTTATTAAGGCCGAGCTCGGGCCCAAGTTGTAAGCCTGTTGGTCGAGACAAGCTCAAACTCGGGGCTAACATATTTCTATTATGAAGAGTAAAAGCCCGGCCCGAACACAACCTGGCCCATGAACAGGTCTCCCTGAGCTATCAATTACGTCGAATCATATCCACTTTTTGGTGGGGGGAATCAAATACATTAGGACTAAGTTTTAATGTTTTAAGAGTTCTAGATTTTTAATTTTTATAGCGTTGGAAGGTAACACTTAGAAGTTTATTTAGAAACTGTAAGCTTTCAAAAATTAAGGATTTCAGAGTTAAGCAGTGTTCAAATCAACAACCAAATTTATCAAGGGTAATTTTAAAGTAGGAAAAGACTTGGCTATGAAAAAATAGCTTTGTAAGAAATCTACATCCCCCAATGCCAATTCCAACGATTAATGACGATCAAAACGTATAAATTGGACGAAAGAAGAGAAAAAGATTGATGAACCGCTACGCATAAATTGAGGGAAAACAGAAACGAAAGTTAATTTCAGGTTTAAAAATAACAGAGACAGTAAGCAGAATCTTTTCTATCCAACCCCACAACATTAAAATAATTTACATGACCATTCGTCGAACACCACAGGAGCGAAGCAAAAAGGAACAAAAGAAGAACAGGAACAGAAAGACAGAACAGAACTACATCTATCTTAGCTCTTCCTCACGCCCTCTCGCCGCGAATCCTGCGGGCAAGCTGGATATCCTTAGGCATAATGGTAACCCTCTTGGCATGAATAGCGCAAAGGTTGGTATCCTCAAAGAGTCCGACCAAGTAGGCTTCGGCGGCTTCCTGAAGAGCAGCGACAGCGCTGCTCTGGAAACGTAAATCGGTCTTGAAGTCCTGAGCAATCTCACGGACGAGACGCTGAAAAGGTAGCTTCCGAATCAAGAGCTCTGTGCTCTTCTGGTACTTCCTGATCTCACGAAGTGCCACGGTTCCAGGCCTAAACCTGTGTGGCTTCTTCACGCCTCCGGTGGCCGGTGCAGACTTTCGAGCTGCCTTGGTCGCCAGCTGCTTACGAGGAGCCTTCCCTCCCGTCGATTTCCTTGCCGTCTGCTTCGTTCGGGCCATATCTCTCGGCGACAGAAAGAAAGAAGAGATCGATAGATTTCTCAGAAAACGCAGAGTGAACCCAACCAAGCTCCACGCCTGAGACGGGATGCCTCGACGAGAATTTGTAGGAAACGATGAGATAACGCGGGAACTCGAAATTAGTTTTGGTTTTTTGAATGGTATTAGTGTATTACTGATCCCAAGCCGTTAGATGTGGAATGTTATTGACGGACAAAGATTCAAAACAACGAAGTGACAGGGATTGCGATCCATGTTTACCATAGTCATTCAGAGGAGCGATAAGTGATAAAATTCCAATTTTATCCAATGTGTTATAACATGTTGGGCCAGGCTTGGGATGGAGGCCCATGGATGGGATTGATGAACCTCCACAAGGATGATCAGCTCGAGTTCTTTAAAAAATTAATTTGTATATGTATGTAGATAGATACATTGGGAGTGGGTGGATCATCGATGTATGAGCATTTGATGACTAACCCGATTACTTTATTGTTAGGGTCGAATGCATCAGATTAGAGTTTCATCGGGTTGGGCTAATTGTTGCATCAACCCAACCTCATTCAGCTCAGGTTTCACCTTATCAAACTTTGGGTTTATGACGGGCCAGGCTCAAAATCAGCCCAATAACTAGCCTTGAACACGGGCTATTTGAATAGGCAGGTAAATTTTATGGCCCATTTGAAGTTTTGAACAGCAGGTACAGCGTTGATGAGAATTGAGAACCGATTTGCTAGTTGGAGGTTCAATGGAGTTTCTACATTTTCCTCTCGTCAATTGGGCACAGGTCCAATGTAAGGTCGGGCTAGAGCTTATATGGCCTGTGGGATTGAACAGATAGAAATCCAGTGAGTTCTCTTTCTGAACGCAATTTGGGTTGGGCACAGGATCCCTCCAATGACTCCTGGATCTGCCACTTGCAAATGTGTTCGTTTGTGATTGGAAATGTAACCCGTCCAAATGGCAGAATTTGGTAAGATCAATCTAGCTCTTCCTACCTGATGCTTCTACCCAAGCCCAACCAGACTTGGACACTCTGAGCCCCTAAGTCATCTCCCAGAATTGGCAATTGCAATAATAATTGTATTTGGTATCATTTATGCTTGTACTAGAGTTTGAGTTTGGAAGCAGCACAAACTGAGCCAAAAAGGCTTGGGGTTTATCAATACAATTTTTTGATAAAACAGGTTAATGGTGTCGTTGCCACTTCTTCATGAGATGTCAGACTTGATGTTTCAATTATAAATGTCAATACCGATCAAGTGCATACATTTTTTTTTAATGGAAGTGGGTATCTTATCTATGCGAGTATGCAACAATTAGGCTAGAGCATCCGGTTTATTTAGAAAAAAATCAAATCGGATAAACCAAAATTAAAAACAAAAAAAATCAAAATTTTCAGTTTGGTTTTGGCAATTTCGGTTAAAACCAAATTTCAGTAATATATATTATATATTATGAAACCTGATGAAGGATGATTTGACCCAACCTATGAAACGGTGACATGTAGACATTGATTCAACGTAAGTGACAGCTCAGCATTGTGGCCCAGTACAACCAAGTAACGGGCCAATAAAACAGCTCGCTACATCGTAGCACGCAAAAGAAGGAGCTCGCCATAACGCGAGCTCCGGATTCCCCGAGCTACCTCTAAAGGGATATTCTAAGGCAACTTTAACTTGCGAGCTAAGAAAACCAGCTCGCCCGAGCTCCCAAGCAGACAAGTCATTCCGATGACCAATTCTACTAAGGGTACTCCTGAAGTATTCCGAGCTCTCTGCAAAGTAGCTCGTGAATGGGCCGCACGAGCATTCCTCAGGAAGCTTCTATCTAACAGGCCGTACCAATCAGACTGCGCCACGTTCCTTACTAACGGCATAATCCCTGTCCCTTCGACAGTCTGCGCCCACGTCTCTTAGCAGGCGGAGGGGTGCTGATCACTTTGGAGATGTGTCACTCACCTAGGTGAGGAGTACGCCACAACGGCCACCTGCGCAGCCCTGACAGGTAACGGCTGTGACAGAGGCCCAATAGTGGTTATGCCGAATCTCACAAAAGCGCCCCTATAAAATCCCTCAGGGTAGAAAAAAACCTTCCTCTTGAGACCTCTAATCTCTCGAGTATACTGATAAAACACGACCTACACTCTTAGCCTTCGTTTTCCCTTTGCTTCCTGTACACCATACTAACTTAAGCATCGGAGTATTCCCACTGGGTAAAATCCCTAGTAATCCTTCTTTTCATCTTCTCAGGTGTCGTCCGTTGCCGACAAGGAGCCAGTCAGCAACCAACTAGGAGTAACCGGATTGCGCTACATCATTTTGCACCGTCTGTGGGAAACGCTTCAAAAGGCCTTTCTCTCTAAACTTTCTCAGTTCTTATCTTCCTAACAATCCAACGCTCATGGCTTCCTCTAGCAACGTAGGACAAAGCACGGAAATGGACAACTCCAGGGAACAACCCCAGCTTCCTACTGTTTGTATCGGACAGTTCGTCATCCCCCTCTCTGTGGACGGAATCCCCAGCTTGAATGTGCCTCTCACAGTGGCACCTGTCGTCACCCCACTCCCTGCTACAGTCAGAGCGAATTTCACCGAACCTTCGGTCGTGCCCCCAGCGGCCAGCTCAAACCAACTGGAGGACTTGATGCAGTGCATGCGGGCCATGCAGGCCCAAATGCAACAGTTTCAGCAACTTCAGCTCTATCAACAACATGTACTGCACCACGTCTCCTAGTATCAGTATCAGTATCAGTAGCAGTTCCCCCATCTGCCTCAACCTCAATGTCAGCAGCCGCAGTTCCCGCCTCGGCACCTAACCTCGCATCAAGCTAAGTCTCGCCGCCAAGACGAGCGCCCCTCAGGCCAAGGAGAGGTCTTCCAAAACCTCCCAAAAAACCAGGCCTCCCCTCGCAGCAAACGAGAGAGACCAGCTACCCTGATCTCACCGCGGGTGGACAAGTTGGGAGGACCCTAGCTCGCCAGGTCTATGTCACCTCGGCAGTCGTAGTTTGAAACCCCGCTCCTTGAGAACCGGTTCGAGGTCCTGGCAACAGATTCCAAGCAGGACCCCTCTGTCCGCAGCCATCACCACCAAACCGGGCTACTTCCGGCACAAACCATTTCAGACAGCGCAAAGGTGAGCAGCACGAACGTCGAGCCCACCAAGAAGCAGAGACGCCGCCACCGAGCTCGTCGATCTATCACCCGCGATTTGCTCGAGCTCATGGGCAAAGAAGAGGTAAGCTCGGCCGAAGTCAAAGCTCCCCTCCTCTCGGTTCCATCCCCCCTGTCTTCCGAACTCCTGGCAGTCCCGATGCCCAAAGACTTCAAGCTCCCCCCTCTTGACAAGTATGACAGGTCATTCGACCCGAATGACCACATAGATGCTTTTCAGTTACAGATGCACCTGGCGCGAGCTAGTGAGTCGTGCATGTGCGTGGCATTCTCCACCACTTTTAGGGGAGCAGCCCGCACGTGGTACCGGAACTTGGCACCCGGATCAATAAGAAGTTGGGCGCAGTTCGCACAAGCCTTCATATCCAACTTCGTCACCAGCAAACGGTGCCCGCAAACTGAAGAAAGCCTCCTCAACATAGCGCAAATAGAGGGAGAGTCCATCCGGGGCTATATCAAGCAGCTCAACGACACTTGTATGCAGATACCGCGCCTGGACCCCGTCGTACGCCTTGCAGCAGCCAAGAAGGGCATGACGCACAAAGAGTTCAAGTGGCACATGGTCGTCAACCAACCCGCGACCATAACCGAGTTTCCGAAGCTTGCGGACAAATTCATAGCCACCGAAGAGGAGATCAACCAGAAGGGCAAGGGCACACCCGAAAAAAGAAAGAGAGAAGGAGAGCCTTCTACTCAAGGGGACAGCCGAAGAAAAAAGGAAACAATTCGGGGGGCAAAGTCGGGTCAATTGTTCCGGGCTCCAATAGCGGACCGAGCTGATTACACCCCACTGAACACGAAGCGGGCCGAGATCCTAATGGCGATCAAGGATGCCCCGTACGTGAAGTTGGCCACCCCGTCTAAGGGGGAATCCCAATGAAAGAAATAAGTCTTTATTGCAGTTTTCACAAAGATCACGGTCATAGTACCGAGAGTAGTAAAAACCTCCGCGACGAGAAAGAGGAGCTCATCCGTCGCGGATATTTGAGAAAACTTTGTACAAAATAATAATAACAATAATAATAGAGCAGGTAGGCAAGGGGAGCACGGTAAAGATGCCCCCGAGTCTACCAGCAGGCCGGCCAAACAATCGCAGAGGCAGCCCCCAGAGGAGAGGCCAGTTCGGGGGACCATCTGCATTATAGTGGGAGGTTCGACCGTTGCGGGTTGTACTTCAGCGGCAGCTCGGACGTCGGTTCGTGAGGCCACCAAGGAGGAGTAGAACCCCCCAGAGCGGCCGAAACAGAAGAGTCGATTTTCTTCACAGAAGATGATGCGCGACGAGTCCACTACCCCCACGATGACGCGCTCGTGATAAAGCTAAGAATCAACGACTTCGAGGTCAGGCGCGTACTCGTGGACTCAGGCAGCTCAGCCGACATCCTTTTCAAAGCTGCATTTGACCAGCTTCAGTTGCAGAGAAGCAACCTGAAGCCTACAGACACCCCTTTAGTGGGTTTCAGCGGAGAAGAAGTCCGCCACCTTGGGAAAGTAGCAGTACCTGTAGAGATCGGCACATGGCTTTGTGTGGTCAGATTCGAACACAACTTCCTGGTGGTAGCGACCCCCTCCCCCTACAATGCCATAATAGGTCGACCGATCACCCAAGTCCTACGAGCGGTGGTCTCCACTTACCACTTGGCTATGAAGTTCCCAACAGACTTCGGTGTGGGAGTAGCGTGAAGCGACCAGCTCGAATCCCGCAAGTGCTATGTTGCCACCCTGAAGGGGAAAACCAAGGTGGTCGCCAACCTTGAACTGGAGCGACCCACGGAGCAAGGCGAAGAGCGAGCCGCGCCCCCAGAAGAAATAGTCGCGGTCCCGACCTTAGTAGCAGACTCGACTCGGACGCTTCAGATCGACGCTTCCATCCAGGAGCCCCTACGATCCGAACTAGTAAGCTTTTTACTTCAAAATTTAGACATTTTTGCATGGTCCGCTGCAGAGATGCCGAGTATAGACCCCAAACTCATAACTCACAAACTGAACACTGATCCTGTAGTTAGGCCCGTTAGACAGAAGAAACGCAACCTAGCCCCAGAGCGGTGGAAAGTGGTCGATGAGAAGGTCGAGAAGCTCCTCGCAACTGACTTCATAAGAGAAGTCCATTACCCGAGTTGGGAAGCCAACCCCGTTCTAGTAAAGAAGGCTAACGGCAAGTGGCGCATGTGCGTCGACTACACCGACCTAAACCGAGCCTGCCCGAAAGACTGCTTCTCGCTCCCCAGAATTGACCGTTTGGTGGATGCGACCTCAGGGCACGAGTTGTTGAGTTTCTTAGACGCCTATTCGGGCTATAAACAAATCAAGATGGACCCGGCGGACGAAGAAAAGACTGCCTTCATCACAGAATTCGGCCTATACTGTTACAAGGTTATGCCTTTCAGGTTGAAAAATGCAAGAGCAACCTTTCAAAGGCTTGTAAATAAGTTGTTTGCGCCGTTAATCGGTAGAAAATAGAATGCTATGTAGACGACATGGTCATCAAAACTCAATTCTCACATGAATTAATACAAAACTTGCAATCTGTTTTTGAAATTTTGCGTAAGTTTGATATGAGATTGAACCCTAACAAGTGTGTGTTTAGTGTGACCTCGGGCAAGTTCCTAGGATACATCGTTAACCGGCGTGGCATCGAGGCCAACCCGGATAAAGTTAAGGCCATTTTAGATATGAAACCACCCCGGAAGCTGAAGCAGGTTCAGAGGTTGAATGGCCGCATAGCTGCCCTGAGCCGGTTCATGTCTAAATCGGCGGACCGTTGTCTGCCGTTCTTTAAGGCATTCAAGAGCAAAGGGTTCAAGTGGACCCAAGACTGTCAGCTCGCGTTTGACGAGCTCAAGAAATACCTCGCTAGTGTGCCGACCATAACCCGACCCGAAGAGGGCGATGTTTTAGAACTGTACCTCTCGGCGAGTGACGAAGTGGTCAGTTCGGTACTAATAAAGGAAGTAGATCGGGTCCAAAGACCCATCTATTATGTTAGTAAAGTATTGTAGAGAGCAGAAACGAGATACCCGGAGATGGAAAAGCTAGCATGCGCACTGATAATCGCAGCTCGGAAACTCCGCCCGTACTTCCAAGCTCATACTATTATTGTCCTCACTGACAGACCCCTGAGGCAAATATTGCTTAAGCCCGAGGTCTCTGGTCGGTTGACGAAGTGGTCCGTTGAGCTCAGCGAGTTCGACCTCTACTACAATCCGCGAACTACCATTAAGGCCGAAGCCCCTAGGCCGGTCGAGCGCGAGGTCCCCAGTTCGGGTGAGCTCGAAGCTCCCAGGCCGGTTCAGTCTGAGCCCCATGAGGTAGCAGCCAGTGTGGCATCTCTCCTATCTAGGCCAAGCGCGAGCTGGGATTAGGAGCCCTGGATCCTTCATGTAGATGGCTCCTTGAACCAATAGGGCAGCGGGGCCGGAATAGTCCTGCACAGCCCAAGTGACACGAAACTGGAGTACGCGCGATGCTTCGAGTTCGCAGCGTCTAACAATGAAGCGGAGTACGAGGCGTTGCTACTTGGACTAGCCTTAGCCAGAGAAGTAAAAGTCAAGCACATTGTTATCTGCAGCGACTCCTAGCTCGTGGTTAACCAGGTCACCGGCGAGTATGAAGCTCGCGAGCCAACCATGATTGCCTACTTGACCAAAGTTAGAGAGTCCCTGCTCGACTTCCAGTCACACATCATCAAATAGATCCCTAGGTCGGAGAACGCTGAGGCCGACGCCCTGTCCAACTTAGCCAGCACTAGCGACATCACCATGAGAACCGTGTACATAGAGGACCTGTCTCGGCCTAGCATTCTCAGGGGGGCAGAGGAGGCCGCTCCCGTCGTTCAAGCAGAGCCAAGCTAGATTGACCCGCTCGCGAGCTTCTTGCTACACAGGACCCTCCCTGCAGATCGTGATGTAGCCAGAAGGGTGTAGCGCCAGGCAACCAAATACGTCCTGATAGATGAGCGGCTGTACAGGAGATCCTACATGCTCTCCTATCTACGTTGCTTGCGGCCTACCGAAGCCGAACTCGTACTCCGCGACACTCATGAGGGGTTGTGCGGCGGGCACTTGGGGGGCAGAGCTCTTGCCCAGAAAGCGCTTCGACAAGGGTATTATTGGCCAACAATGAAGGCAAATGCCATTGAACTCGTTAGAAAATGTGACAAATGCTAGAGACATGCCAACATTCACCACCAACCCGTTGCCGACCTCAAGTATCTTACCAGTCCGTGGCCCTTTGCAAAGTGGGGCATCGATCTACTCGAGCCATTCCCACCAGCAACGGGTGGAAGGAACTTCTTAGTGGTAGAAGTGAACTATTTTACCAAGTGGGTAGAAGTCAAACCCCTCGTAACGATAACAAGCCGAAATGTCCAAAACTTCTTTTGGAAAAACATCGTATGCCACTTTGGATTACCTCGGGTATTGATTTCCGACAACGGCACATAGTTCGAAGACATCAAATTCCAAGACTGGTGCCAAGACATGGGAATCCGACAGAACTTTACTTCAGTCGCACACCCTCTGGCACGGTCAGGCAGAAGTAACGAACAGAGTCATCCTCAGCGGATTAAAGGCACGGTTGGAACGAGCTAAAGGATTGGGGGCAGATGAACTACACAGTGTTCTATGGGCATATCGGACCACGGAGAAGACCGCCACGGGAGAAACACCCTTCAATCTCACCTACGACACCGAAGCAGTGATCCCCACAGAGATCGAAGTACCTACGTTGCGCCTAGAAACATACAGTGATCAAACAAACGAAGATGAGCTACATACCAACCTCGATCTACTGGACGAAGTAAGGGACCTCGCGTACATTAGGACCGTAGCCTACCAGTAGAGAGTAGCTCGGTACTATAATGCCAGGGTCAAGAAAGCGAAACCTCCGCGTTGGCGACCTGGCCCTTCGAAAAGTTATGGTGCTTGAGCCCAGCGCTGGCAAACTCGGGTCCAACAGGGAAGGTACTAACCGAGTGAAACGAGTGCTCGGGGAAGGAACATACGAGCTCGAGACCCTCGAAGGGAAACAAGTACCTCGAGCATGGAATATTGTCAACCTAAGGCAATACTATCTGTAAGAATCGAGTAGGCCACGAGCCACGAGCCACTCCCAAAGCCTAAGGGCCAGAATACCGAGCTAATATGACCACGGTACAACAGAACCCAGTCGCCCCTATGGCATGGGCAGACTCCGAGAGTGGGCCACGAGCCACTCCTTCAACCCAAGGGCCAAAACACCAAGCTAACAAAGACCTCGGCGTGAAGAAAGACCTAGCCACTTCAATGGCGAAGGCAAGGTATGAAATATCAAAGGCGTAAGCAGCTCGGGTTTAAACCCTGCGAAGCATAGATCGTCTCAATACGTTGGTTGAATTGAGGAATAACCAACCAATGCATAGTTCGGGCATACATAGTAATCACTTCGCGGTATGCCATAGAGGCCTTAAACGTTAAAGGACAAATCGGGATAATGACCACCGAAAAGTCCTACTTCGGGCATGTAGCTTTAATAGCTAAAATGATGAGATTGCTTTGGCAAAAATAAAGGGAGTTCATCATACTCAGAAGAAGGAAAAAACATTCATTGTCAAAAAAAAAAGAGAAGAAGAAAAGAAAAATAACAAGTGCAGTAACTGAGCTAAACAGCTCGGGAAAGTTTTGATTATCACAGGGCACAACCGCCCAACCGAAAACTTGTGAAAGACCGGATTTACGGCACCCGAAAGCCACCAGAAGCCCAGAGAAATGCCGTCTCAAGGATCCGCCTCCTCATCCTCTGGAGAGTTAGGCTCCTCTTCCTCTGCTTGGTCCGCCGTCTCAGGAGACAGACCCTTCATAGTAATGCCGTCGAGGTTGAGTTCGGAGAACTTCTTCCGAACCAGCCACCAGCAAAGCTTAAACCCCGAGCGGTATGAACCTGAACCGTACTCCGCTTGGAGGTCCTGAAATTCCTAGGAGTCTTTAAAATCCCAGACCGCTTTCTCTCGCTCAGCCTCCACCATCTGATCAAAGTTTCGAGTCCGATTTAAAAGAGTGGACTCCAAGTCCCACACCTGCTGCCTAAGGAGCTCCCTCTCCGCCGCCATCCTCGACGATTCCTCCTTGTAACGTGTGCTCTCTTCAGAAAGCCGAGCGATTTGAGCCTCCTGGTCATGGACAAGCAGCTCCTGAGACTCGCTCCCCTTGCGGGTTTGATGGAGCTCGCCTCGGATCCAGTCGAGCTCACCCTGGAGCTTCTAGTTGGCAGCCCACTGGTCGAGGCCTTTGACGCGATGGATGCGCGTCTGGAGAGCCATGGCATGGATGGCGGAATTCACCTGCCGACGGAAAAGAAGATCAGAAGACAGCGGAAAAGGGCAAAACAAGGGAGAAAAAAGGGAAATAGGTCACTTACCACCATGCAATGAGCAAAGGCGAACGCGGAGAGGTCCCCGGGCTCCATGTTTCCCCACTAAGCAATCTCGTTATTAGTGATCGCCTTCCGGCTCCTCCAGTGAGCCACCAGGTAATCATTTACCCCTTCTCAGTTTCCCACTGGGAACCGGGGATAAGGACGGGGCTGAAGGGGATTACAGGGAGCCTCCCTCAGCTGAGGGAGCTCGTTTCCCCCAGGGTTGATCCCGCTAGCCCCGTCAGGTGGGGGCATCGGAACCTTAGGCGGAGGAGAGGGTAGAACCGCCTCAGCAGACCCGAACTCAGTACTTCCCGAAGGAGGGGTCCAGTCGGGGCGCGTCCTCTTCGCATGGCGTCTCTGGCTGCCCGAGAGAAGGCGGCGCGAATCAGCAGTGGACATGATGGCTGCCAAAAGACTACAAGATATTAGTCTGACAAAAAACAAAATACATGTGTACATAATATTGTCACAAGGCACTACACGACCTAAAAGGCCGACCTACCCAGGCTCAAGCCTACCTGCACAAGCTTCTCCTCGGTCAAGTAGTCTGAGAAAAGGAAGCCTACCGACGCCCAGGACAACATCGTTTTCCGAGTCTCAAGGTCCAGCTCGGCCCCGGGGTCCTGGATGGCGCCCCTCCAAGCAGTGGGGAAGGGCCACCCCTCGGGGTTATGGACCACAAAGTAATCCCGCTTCCAGGCTGGAATCTTATTCGACAACTCGTACAAGAGCTTATAGCCGCGACGGGGAGAGAGGTAATAAAAGTGCCTCTCCGGAGGAATCCCAGGAGCAACGTTCTTTATACAAAGGATAGAGACAAAAATATTAAGGTCTAAACGAATGCAGTACTCGTGACACAGGGATATAGTCTCAACCATGTTTCGAATGGCGTTGGGATGAAGCTGGTCGATAGTGACGTTGAAGTGATTTAACACCTCCACTATCAAGGGGTGCAGGAGGAGACGCAAGCCAACCTCGAGTTGTTCCTGAAAGATTACTATGTCATTGGGACCATGCTCCCAAGGGAAGTTGCCAGTAGGGAGGCTGTAAACCAGGTCCCCAAGGTGGCGAAAGTAGCGGATTAGAGACCTGAGTCTCTCCACTGTCATGAAGGAAGAGCCAAAGGTATCAGGCTCCCTCTCCCTAGAAGTATACGCCATGTCGCCAGAGGCCTCCCGAGCCTTCGGGATCTGCTCCCAGGCTCCCCCCGAGCTTGAGGGAGCATCATCATCCTGGCTATCGCCCCTGTGATAGGTATGGTATGGGTACCCAGACATGGTAGATAGCGATTGGGACTCACTAGAGTAGACGGAACGGAGCAGACTGTGGAACTCGGGTAGACTAGGTGAAGTGCGCGATCTCAGAATCCAAAGACAGCAAGATGGCGTGGGAGAAAATAGGGCCCGAGGGGGCCCCCTATTTATAGTTTCCACCCTTTCAAATTGACGGCCCGGATCAAAGCAGATCCAATGGTCCGCGGGCGCCCTGACCGCACCCCTTCTGAAAACCAAAGGCGATTGGCGGCACGCCTTCCATAATTAAGGTAGTCGCAGCCGCACGACGTTCGGAGTTAAAGGCCACCTCAGCACATTTTCAGAATCTGAAAAGTCAGGTAAGTCAAAAGATCTCTTGATCCCCGCAAATGCATTTAATGAGGATAGTCAATCAAGTTTGAATTTCGGTCAAATCAGTCCATTGCACTTTATAAACTCCCCACGCTAAGGCGGTACTCTTAGCTCGAGGAGTGGGGGGCAATTGATGAAGGATGATTTGACCCAACTACGGTGACACGTAGACACTGACTCAGCGTAAGCGACAGCTCAGCATTGTGGCCCAGTACAACCAAGTAACGGGCCCATAAAACAGCTCGCTACATCGTACCACGCAAAAGGAGGAGCTCACCACAACACGAGCTCCGGATTCCCCGAGCTACCTCTAATGGGATATTCCGAGGCAACTTTAACTTGCGAGCTAAGAAAACCAGCTCGCCCGAGCTCCCAAGCAGACAAGTCATTCCGAGGACCAGTTCTACTAAGGGTACTCCTGAAGTATTCCGAGCTCGCTGCAAAGTAGCTCGCGAATGGGTCGCATGAGCATTCCTCAGGAAGCTTCTATCTGATAGGTCGTACCGATCAGAATGCGCCAGGTCCCTTACTAACGGCACAGTCCCTGTCCTTTCGACAATCTGCACCCATGTCTCTCAGCAGGCGGAGGCGTGCCTATCACTTTGGAGACGTGTCACTCCCCCGGGCGAGGAGTACGCCACAATGGCCACCTGCGCAGCCCTGGCAGGTAACGGCTGTGGTAGGGGCCCAGTGGCGGTTATGCCCAATCTCACAAGAGCACCCCTATAGAAGCCCTCAGGGCAAAAGAGAAGCTTCTTCTTGAGACTTCTAATCTCTCGAGTATAGTGATAAAGCGCGACCTACACGCTTAGCCTTCGTTTTTCCTTTGCTTCCTATACACCATACTAACTTAAGCATCGGAGTATTCCACTGGGTAAAATCCCCAGGAATCCTTCTTTTCATCTTCTCATGTGCTATCCGTTGCCGACAAGGAGCCAGTCAGCAGCCAGCTAAGAGTGACCGGATTGCGCTACATCAAAACCAAACTTCATTAGAATATATTATATATTATACATTTTATATAAATATATTATATGTTATATAATTTATATTACATATTATATAAAGAAAATTAGTTAATTTAGTTTTTTTGGTTCACCGAATTTCTAATTTTGAAAACTGAAACGGAAATTGAAACACCTAAAAACCGAATTTTTTTATTCGGCTTTTGGTTTTAACTGAATTATACTCAGTCCTGGATAATAAGCTCCAAACGTTTTTAGTAGAAACAACAATGATACCAAACACAACCTAAGTTAGCCTTTTTATAGACATCTGTTTGAGAGGTCGTTCGAGTGATTTAAAATATAACAAACCCTCATTCTTGAACATGCAAAATATTTAAAGAGTTCAAGCAAGGATTAAAATAGTGATATGACACACCTTGTATCTTGTGTTTTATAGCAATACCAATATATCTAGATATGTTTAGATATATTCTTAAACGGTTTTTTTAAACAACTAAAACTTTAAAATGATGAATGTGACCCTCTAAACCTATAAAATAGAAAAATAAAAAACATAGCATATTATTTGCCATATTGATACACACCAATACTCTTTGGACATGTTGATATCTTAATCCTTCAATCCAACCATTCATATTAAAGTCTATTTAATTTTCAACAATTCACTTTTTACAAAATGTATTTTCACCAAGATTAAAATCATTGTGTTGTTCATAAACTAATTAGGTTTCTATAAGTTGTCCTAATCTAAGTACAATTGGCCATTTTCTCAAAAAGAAAAAATTATAATTCAGAATAATGAGCATGCATGTACCCAACCCTTTTGAATATTGATGGATTCTCCCACTTGTCATTGTCCCCAACACTATAGACTCGTAAAGATTTATAAGGTGCACTGAACAATAAAATCCCCCAAAAGAAAAGAGCTTATTGTTTGAGTTTTCTCGAACACCCTTCTTTCTTTCTTTTTGTTTAAAAAAAAAAATTGACACAAGAATATCTATTACCATATAAAATAGGTATTTGACTTGGGTTGAGTATAGGTCATAAAAGTTAAATCCAACTATCATACATCAATACATGGTTAATAGTTATTTGTACATAATATATGCTCTTTCACCAAATACTATATAACCAATTTGTAGAGACAATTAAGGGTGTCAATGTACTGGTTTTAGATTGGACCCCATTCAAAATTAATTTGGATGGATTTGTTTACTGCACTAATAACCCATAAACATGAACGATCAAGAGAGGAGAATAATTTTTCATTCCTTGCTTGCCAAACAAAATACCAAGTAACTGCTAGCCACTAGTCTCTCATTGTCTCTAGGGGTGTCAATTGGACTGGGTTTGGTCCAATCCGATCCAGTCCAATGTGAGTTTATTACAAATGGACCAAGTCCAATCCAATCCAATGAATATTTTGGACTATTTTGGACTAGTCCAATCCAATGTCTGGACCGTCTAATCTGGTCAAATTCATTTTAATTTATATTAATTTCAACCCAATCCCGATCCATTGATACCTATATTCTTATCTTATATCAATGGACCACATATTGGCTTAATCCAACCCAATCCAATATAAATTTATAACGGACAAACTAGGTTCATTCCAGTCTAATAAAGGAAAGTTTCCTACACTTGAATGAAACAAAAATGCCTATTTTAATAATGGGTTTTTATGGTTAAAATGGTTATTTCCTTTTTTACTTGGGAAATAAAAAAAATATGAGTAAATACACTTACCTACAGGTAAGTGTTTCCCAAGGAAATTTACCTGGGTAAATAATTTACCGAAAGCATGGTTTTCAAAATCGGACTGGACTGGACGGTCGGACTGGAAAAACCGATAACCGGTCAGCCATCCAGGTCCGGTTTTACTAAAAACCGGAAAATTGAAAAAACGTTGAAAAGTAAAAAAATCCGTTGACCCGGGCGGTTGGACTGCTAAACCGTTCGACCCAGGTAGTGGTTCGTGGGTTAATATTTTTATTTTTAATGTTTTAAATAAAAAACAAAAAATAAAATGCCAATTATATCCCACGATTTTCAAATCCCAATCCCTAGTCCCTTATTCGGTTTAGCCTTTAGGGTTCCCGAGTTCCCTCGTCACTCCTCAGTCCTCTCAAGTCTCAACCCTCACACCCTACCATATGCAACAACCATCAACTCCGGCATCCGATGGCAACACACACAGACGACGACTAGCAAACTTGTAGCGGCGAAGAGTACCCAAGCACTTGCAACGGCAAAGAGTACCCAAACAGTTGCAACGACGAACGGCGAACAACTTGCAGTAGCGGCGACTTGTAGCGACGGACTACTCGAGCCCACCGGCGGCGAACCCCTGAAGGTATAATTTTTTTTTATTTTTTTTGTGATTTAATTGATTTTTTGAAATCTTTGGACCTACTAGAATGGTAATATATATGTATATATACATATATATATATATATATATATATATGCTTGTTTAGTAAGCATGAATTAATTTTTCTAGAGATTTTTTTTCTAGAGACAACTTGAGATTGAAAGAAAATTGTTGGGGACACTTAAGTCCTTAATCCTTATTTTTACTGATTGATGAGGGAGCTCTTGATTAAATTGAATCAATCAATTTTCTTTCTTTTTTTTCTTTACAAAATATGTTTTGATATGAAATTCATGTTTTCTTCTCAAAATATGTTCAGATAATTTTTTTTTTTTCTGAACTGATATGCTTTTCTCTTCTCAAAAAAAAAAGCAGGTGCTCATTACATATTTTTTCTATAATTTTTGGAAATTTTTTTATATTTTTTTCTGTATTTTTTAGAATTTTTCTGTATTTTTTTGTATTTTCTGTATTTTATTATATGTATATTTAGATATTTTTATTTTTTTCATATGTTGTTCTTTTTCCTATATTTTTCTGTGTATTTTTTGTATTTTATTTAAAGTTCTATATTATTTTTTATTATATAAGTATTTTTTGTTTTTTATTTATTTATAACGTTACGGGTCGAACCGCCAAACCGGAAAACGGTGCCCTGACCGGTTCGGTCACCGATTCGGTTTTAAAAACCATGCCTAAAAGTGAACGAGGCCTATATTATCCAATTTCATGCGGTGGCTTTAGCTCCACCTGAAAAGTCTATATTTGGTGAAATGTTCAGAAAATGCAGCTCAGTCAAAGCTTAAGCTCTCCGATTTTTTTTTTTTTTTTTTTTTTTGAGTAGAATAGGCGACAAGCAATACCGGCAGGGTAGGAAATCAAGGGCATCGAACAAGGAAAAGAGTTTCCTTCACGGGGTCACGGCGCCAAAATGATTTTGATTGATCATGAGGAGGAATGAACATTTGATTTCAACTCCGGATTGCGACTTTCGCGGTGTCTTGAACGGCTTAGCCGGATGCACCATCATTTCAATTCCCTTGTTTGGGCTCGGGAGTTGGGCCCCCTACATTTGAAAAACCAAGTTTTCGATGTCGACGTCCATGTCATCGATTAGATACTGCATAAGAACTAGCGGCGGCAGTTCATGTTCCAAATTTCAATCTTCCTCAAGTCAGGAGACTCGGGGCTTGCTTCACTTTGGGTCGGGTATATTTTGTTGGACATGCCCGGGTCCGTCAACCAAGTCCAAGTGGCCCGCCCACCTAAACAACATCGATCATGTGGGTTCGTGGTGGGCATCCACCAAGTTCCAACCCGGATGGACCCCATTGCCAAATGATGTTGGATGGCCCACAACGTAGACTTATTAGTGAGATCCGCAACCCAAACTGCACTAGATGTATGATTACGCATGCAAAATAAAGAATAATGGTGTGTTTTACCACAATAATGACAGATCAAAGCTTGGAATAATTGGAACTCTCTTTTGACGGGAATAGAACAACCAAAACCCGACAAATTCCGAGCGGTCCACGAGGCAGCCCAGTAAGGGACATATGTATTGGGCCTCCAGATTTTGACGGCAACCACTACGCTTCTAATCTCGCTTCCCAAAGTTAAATAGGGCCATGCTCGCCATTTCCCTTTACAACCCAACAAAAAACGGGTTGTCGGGTTCTTATGGCTCGTTTTTATTCCCTGTTCCGTAGAAAGAGAAAGACAATGACCCACCCACGGCCCACGCCATCTCTTTTGTTTCCTTACAACCCAGACCCAGAGGCCCGGACCTGTGTTTGAATTGAAAATAAATTGTCATTTATCCCTTCCCACAACACTGCAATTCTACAAAATGCATGTTGATTTTCTCTATAAAAAAAAACAAACGAACCAGCTGCCCTCTTGGCTGTTGCACCACACGTTACAAAAAGTCCAACCTGATTTTGGCATTTTTGAGACAGCCCGAACCCCATATCAGGAGTAGGGTAGAAAACTTTGGACGGTTGTGATTATTGGTTTGTGCTCGATCTCTTGTCTTAATAATGAATAAGAGATGCCAATCATGTCAAAACAACAACAATCTCGATGAATTTAAAACAAAATTGTACATCGTGTTTTTACCCGACCCGAAACCCCGAAAAAGGAGCCTGTCGGGTTAATAAATAGAGAAAGAAAAAAACTCTTCTAGGATCTATCTTGTGACACCACATGCAGACGTGGGTTATGATTAATAATTATGAACCCCTGCCCTTCGGATTGGAATCTGAAATTTTTCACGTTTTGAACTGCTTTCACCCGGCCCATTAAGAATCCTATATATGTTTTGTAGCCCCGGCCCACTAAGAGTTCTGCCTATATTTTGCATCTGTTATGATATCGAACCGGACTCGGTGGCAAACAAACATCAGTACATCACTAAGATTTTAAATTATTTATTTATTTTGGATGAAAACATCACTAAGATTGCGACAAAGAAGAAGTTGTACATTCGGTAGTGATCTTCATGTGATGTTGCCATAATAGGACAGCCTTGACATTTGCGCAAATATATTTACTCAGATTAATAGCATTAATTAAGTAAATTTATTTTATATCAAGTTGAATGCACGTGCATAAGAGATGAGTAGAATGGGAAAGGGGAAAATGAATAGATTATATTTTTCTTCAATAATAATAATTCAAAAAAATATATCAGTTTTTTCAAAATGGTGGTTTGGATGTGAAATACCAATTTTTCTCTACTAAAAAAACATATTACATTCTAACCTAAAGCATTTTCAAAGGGGTGCCAATTTAAACCTATCCAAGTTGCACCCCAAAATTTTTCTTTTTCTAATTCTAGAGCTGTTAATAGTGGTGCAACTTGGTTCGGGTTGAATTGGAATTTTGCCAAAATTTCAATGGATTCAAACCCTAAATTGAACCCAATGTAATTGAAATTCTTCAAAGTAGGCAACCCGACTTCCAAACGAGATCAGATCAATTTTATAAAATCAAACACAGAACTAAAATAATTATTAATAGAGATAATTGGATGTGACTCAATTAGACCCCATTATACTTGACATCTATAATTACTTATGATATAACAACTCAAATGTCATTTTTTTATGATATAACTTTATTTGGAAATGGCAGGAAATAGAAATTTATTTTTTATGATGATAAAATAAGTGTTTTTTAATTAAAACTATCTTATATACTCTTTATGAAATTTGCACCTTTAGACATAAAATATAACAAAATTTATAAAATAAAAAAAAAACTATGAAATTTTATATATCATTATGTCTTAATCCGTTTGAAATAATAAGAATAAATTCTGCCCCAATCGTAATCTGAACATAAAACTTAGAAGCAGAACGGATATAATCAATAAAATTTGGTTAAATATGCTAGACCCAATTAACTGACACCTATATTTTTTCAATTTTTTTCCTTTTTCTATATAAATCATTTTCGATTCATTTTCTTTTTTGTTTTCAAAATTGCTTTTCAAGCTTCATGCATGTGAAGGTTGACAAACTTAGCCCTCTTTTGGAGTGGTTGGGTATAATATAAAGCAAACAAAGTAGTTACGGGGATCACCGACCCCTTTCCATTGATAAAATCATCTGAGAAGTACGGAAGCATCCCATGCAGAATTCTGAATTCCAGCCCCCCCTATAAACCATATTCTGTTCACGAATTTGACATCAATTCACGGTCAGGATACATTTTCCCTATATTATAGGACTATAAAATTCTGATATGTGCTGATTGGTCATTCTCCCTAAAATCATTCCCACAATCCTAAGAGGGAATTCCAATTTAACAAGCAAAGAATAAAGCACCCATTAAAATATCCAAACACAGCCTACGCTTTTAAGTATGTATATCCTTCATGTGACCTAGACTACTTTCGGCACAAATTATTATCTCACAGTCCCCCACGTCTCCTGTGTAAAGTAGAGTTGGAGTAGGACCGTGGGGAAGGTCAGTCTTGTAATTAAGAAGCAATCACAAGGGTAATTGGGTCCCCAAAACTTTGGGGGGGAGGGGGGGGGGGAGGAATCACTGTTTGGGCGGAGGAAGGAAGACAGCGGCAGTGTTGGGGAGCCATTGTCTTTTTCTGTCCCCTGCCAGCGCACCAGGAAATCAACATTGAGGACAGAATGGTACGAGCTATGTTGACGAAAATACCCTCGATATTTACTAAATTACACAGTTGAATTATCATTCTACACATCCTTAAATGTAAGCTATCCATAAATAGTTGTCCTCCCTCCTGTTATCGATACTTGCTTATATCTCGTACAGTGTTTTAGTCTCTCTGCATCTTTAGATTCTTTACTACATAAATGCCGATGCTTGCCGTGGCTTCACGTCAAGGCGACCAAGATAACGAGGGAGATCAAAACTATCCATAGAGATTGTTTGACCAAGTAGTCTAGTTTTTAATTCTTTTTTATTATAATTGAATTTCAGCATGAAATTGTACTTCAGACCCAATTATTCTAATTAGTAACTAGAACTGATTCTATTTGAAAATAGCATTAAACATTGAATATGACAATGTGTCCTAAATGTTGGTATTTAACATTTTTGATGACCTTGAAAGCCAATATGATATGGTACAATAAATATCAATTGTCATGTATATAACAAAATACGGTAAATTGTCCAAGAGTGTCCTTTTATTTTTTGTGCCCCTGATTAAATGAATGCATCAATCAAGATGAAACAGGGGACCCTCCCAACAATGTGGACCCCATGCATTAGTCAATCACAATGTAGGTTGACAAATACAAAATACAGAAACAAGTACGTATGGGAGCACCCAAGCAAATAGAAGAGAAAGAAATACAAATCTTGATTTGAAATATGCCTGTGGCGAATGGAATTGATCGTCCCTTAAGCCTGCAAAATTATAGGTAGGGAGAGTCACCACTCACCAGAGAGAGAGGGGTACAGGGTATAATCCATTGCTCATAAATTATGTAAGGAATTCAAGGGTATTTTTGACAATTCAACTTTGGCTTGCCTCATTCCTGCTTACAGGCTTACATGTACATGGAGTAGAAAACACTACACCCGCTGCCTCTCTTTTAGCTACACTTGATATCTCCCTTCCTCTCGTTCCTTCGCATTCATGCCCAGCCATTTGACAACAGAGACAAAGGCTCATTGGATTTTCACAACACCCACCATCTCTCTCTCTCTCTCTCTCTCTCTCTCTCTCTCTCTGGTTTACTAAATTCTCCATTTTGATATTGGTCGTCCTTTCCACGAATTAAATCCGACCATTAGATATTCGCCCCTTCATCTTCCACTGCACTTCTCCTTTGCTCTGATAGCTTCTTCAGCCCTCCATCAAATATTCTCTTCTCTGGGGTATTTATGTTCTGTTGTTACTGTTCCGTTCCTTGTTAATGGCTGCTGCAGCTGCTACTCAAAGCTTTCAGAACAGCAACAATGACCACCATCAAGTTAGTAGGCAAGAAATCCAGGTCGCCATTGCCAAAGCTGTAGAGCTCAGAGCTCTTCATGCTGCTTTGATTAAAGGGAACAGCCCTGCAAATCGCAGGTTCCCTAGCTCTGTTTCTCCCTCTCTTTCACGTCCTTCCTCTCAGTTCTCAGCTCATGATTACCCTGTTTTTACTCCGGTGAGTTTTCTCAGTTTCCCTTTTTTGGGTTTTGTTGACTAATTTTTGTCCCATCAATTCCTAAGTTGAGTTGATGTCATCGGTTAATTTAATGTAAATTTCGTTATTGCAAATTTAATATGCTGTAATGCCATTACTGAGTTTTTCATGTAATGGTAGCTTTTAAGGCTTAGGCTTAGAATTGAGTAAAACCTTCTGATAATTAATCTCTTTTATCATGGCGGTCACCAATGTGTGTTTACAGTACTTTTGCCTAGTTAATTGAGTTGTGCTAGTTTGAACTTTGAACAGAGCTATGGAGAGGAGTCATTACCTGGGTTTCACCACAATCGATTGGAGAAAACTTTATCGGCAAATTCTGATGGGTATGGGCTAGATGTAGGAGACGAGGATGGAGCCGATCCGTCTGACACTAAAAAGGATATTTCGCCTTCCTGGAAGGGGTTTCCTTCTGGTTTGTTTGGCAGAGAACCCCATGTCTGTCTGTCTGAAGATCATAAGTCTGTAAAAAGTTCTTGCACGAACCACATTACTGCCCTTACATCCCCTGGAGCTGATTTTTTGAAGTCGAGCAGGAGTACCGGTTCCAGTGATTTCAAATCCGTCACAACCTGCAATAGATGCAAGCCTGCGGTTATTACCACTGGAAGTGATAATGGATCCAAACTCATCAAGAATTCTAATCTCGTAGTGCCTCTATCGGATTCTCACTTGACAGTTCAGTCACAACCAAGGAGTAAAGGAGCTATCCTCTCATGGCTCTTTCCTCGGTTAAGAAAGAAGCACAAGAATGAGACGTCCCTAAACCGAACAGAATCTGAACAAGTATCTCAGATTTTCAAGGGCTTGGGAATCATGTCGCTCGAATCATTGAAGAAAGAACTGATGGAAGCTAACGAGCATAGAGATGCAGCTTTAATGGAGGTATCAGAGATGAAATCTTCCTTGGGGGGTCTGAAACACAAGCTGGAGTACCTTGAGGCCTACTGCGAAGAGCTGAAGAAAGCTCTGAAACAAGCAATGCTGGGAAAAGATGCTCAAGTCCCTGAAAAGTCCATTAATTTGCTGAAAAGAGGGAAATCAATTGATGGAAATGGTGATAACCTAATGCCTGTTAGCCATGAAGTAATGGTGGAGGGTTTTTTGCAAATTGTATCTGAAGCAAGATTATCAGTGAAACAGTTCTGCAAGATTCTTGTTGAGCAGATTCAAGAAACAGACAACAATTTGATGGAGAACCTAAATTTGCTTCTCCAACCACACAAGCTGACTTTTAACTCAAAGTATTCAAAGGCAGTATTGTACCATTTAGAAGCACTCATAAACCAGTCTCTCTTTCAGGATTTCGAGAACTGCATATTCCAGAAGAATGGTTCACCCAAAATCTTAGATCCTAAGCAAGAACGCCAAGCTCAGTTCTCATCATTTGTTGCACTGAGAAACCTAAGTTGGAATGAAGTTCTACGCAAGGGAACCAAGTATTACAGTAAAGAATTCAGTAGGTTCTGCGATCAGAAGATGAGTTGCATCATTTCCACACTGAATTGGACTAGACCATGGTCTGAACAGCTACTCCAATCATTCTTTGTAAGTGCCAAGTGCATTTGGTTACTCCATCTGCTTGCATTCTCATTCAATCCCCCAATAGCAATCTTGAGAGTTGAAGAGAATAGATGCTTTGATGCCCTATACATGGAGGATATATTTGTAGAACAACAGAGATCACAAACTCCAACTAGAGTTAAGATCATGGTGATGCCAGGATTTTATGTTCAAGATAGAGTGCTTAGGTGTAAGGTTCTCTGTAAGTATAAGGCCATTCGCTAATTTGCAATTCATTTCTGTGCCATTTTTGCTCTTCCTCCATGGGACTAACCAAAAGGGTGTATCATTTTTTCAGTTGTTCATGAGCAGTTTCAATCAAATGTATAAGTTTGTATGTTTTGAATTTTAAGTTAATAAATGCTTGAAAGAGAGCTTCTTTTTATTTCAATTTGAGGGAAGTTAGGTGAAAATTTGAAGCCCCATACATTTCAATGGTTGGTAATGCAGATTAGTGTTTCCCTTCTTGTTTTTGTGGGATTACATCAGCCTGGATGTTCAGATTTGCCTCTTCAATTCATCAACCCCAATGACTGATTGGCTTCACATTGGGTTAGTACTTGGTACAACTGTATCCATTTGATCCATCTAGTTATTTGTGCAACATGTGTGTTTGATTACCTCAAGCTCAAAGTTCATGTGCAACATTCTTACGTTAAGACTGAACATGGTTTAGCATCAGAACTGTCCTAACTGCAGATCATTCATTTTATTCAGACAGAATCTTGATCATGATTTGATTATCCAATCCAGTTGATGTTCAACAAAGTACTGCTCTCAGAGTTCAGAACAATCAGTTTTGGAACTGATTCCTTCCAAGCTGCAGTATAGGTTATAGCTAGTCACACTAGGCTGGACACTTTGAGCCTGAGCTGGTCAGGGACAATGGGGTACGTAGTCTAAGACTGGTGGACACAAGCTCGACGACCCGTAAGGTTGTTAATTTCAAAATGGGTATGCAGACATTACATTGGACATACCTGGGAGGGGGTTGGTTGGGGCACAGATGCATGACTTGGGCCAATTCTGTAGGTGGGTCAGATCTGTTTCTTCAAATGAAACTTGTCGAGCCCGATAAATTGTAGTGACATCTTTTAGAAAGGCTTTAATTGATGGTTTCATCCGACCAAATTTCTCCAACAACGTGAGAGCAATCAGGTAGTGGGTGCTTTTGCCAACATGAGATGTAAGCTTCGGGACGTTATAATATTTCATCATAAAAACGATAATTTAGAGAAGGTTCTTCCTTTTGTACTCAAAATTTATAAAAATCAGTATAGCTGTAAAGGAGTAGAGGCTCTCAGCTCTCCTCTCCCACACTCATCACTCACCGCTCACCAAAGGCAACAGGGGTAAAGCGGTGGACGTGTGGGTCTTGCATATGCACAGAGTGGTGGCCCATTCAGACAGGACATGGGCCGCAGTGAATTCATGGAAATTGGAAACCGGTGTCCGACTTGATTGATGCGCTCTATTCAGCCTCTGGCGTTGGTCTCCAGAATGATATTGTGAATCTTCAGTCTTGCATTCTTCCTGTAAGTTCAAGTTCAAGTCTGTGGATATTAATTATCGGGGTTTCTGGGTGTTTCTGAAACAAGAGATGGGTTAAGAGTAAAACACCATTGTTTCCTCAGAAAATCTTGGGGTTGTTTTATTGTTGGTTTGAGTCAGTTCAGTTCGTGTTACAATGCTGCCATATCAGTGTCAGATAGTTGTTTTGAGTTCAATAATAAATTTTCTGTTTGGTTGGAGAAGTTTTGAGTTAAAATAGCGACAACACTTTCCATGAGAATCCATGCTTGAGGGTGTTTCAAGATATATCAATTTGATTGCTTTCTTGTTTTGAGAAGCAAATAACTATCGACAATGTTTAATTATTATGGGTTAAAAGGTTAAGTGTAAGAGACCATTGAGACTTGTTTTACCTGATAGGCTATATCCTACTTGATTCCATTGTCCTTGGGCCTTCATAGGATGGCTGGACTCGAGGATCATTTAATGTAAATATTTGGCCCATTAAAAACTCATACTGATGGATTCAAAGGTTCGCAATGCTTGACAGTGAATTCAGCCTGACCTTTTCACAGAGGCTAGGCCAAATCCATATAGGCTTATGTAGGGTCATTGTTGGGGTCCCACACCATACAAAGTGAACCAATTGGACCAGCAACTACCTAGGGACGTGAACAACTTGCTTAATGGGCCTAAAGCCCATGATTAATTAGATTAATCAAGTGGTCACATGACAACTTAAGCAGTCATGTGATTTGAACGAATATGGGTTTGGAGCACCCATTCTCATAAAAAAAATAACTCTTATCCTCTAATAGAATCTAAATCCAAATAAAAATTTGGATTACTAATCTCCTAATTTGATTAGGAATAGTGCTTCTTAAGAATTAAGAAAAGAGAGATCAATTCACTTCAAGATATAAACCGTGTTTCAAACTCATAACATTGTAGGTTGAAACACCAATGATACCAAAGACAACCCTAATCCAAGCAAAGTAATGTATTAAATAAACCTGAATTCTTGACCCAAAATGGATTCCTAATCTCAACCAACTATTCTCATTCATCTAAATGGTATAGAAAGACTTCAACTAATCTAGGCCACCCAAATAATGAATCAAATTAACCCAAAGGTCTACGCCATCAAAGTGGTTGGTCTCCTGACATCAGTAAATTAGTCTCAATTTACCAGGATTCTAACCAATCGAAATCCAGTTGGGATCACATTTAATATGCTTACTTATGTTGTGCCTACTAGATCCGGTCCCATCAAAACCACCTATATAATGTATCAAAGAGTCAAGGTGTTAATTAATCACACCATTCGAGTGATACAATAACAATAGAAATCCAATCCAAAATGATGCACCAAACAAATATAAAATCTACACCATCAAAATGGCCTCCTAAGTACTTACATTAATCAACTAAACAACCAGCTATCCAAATAATTTAGCAAGATTAAAACGGCCTCCAAAGATCTAAGTCATCAAAACGGCCTCCTATAGCAACAGATTAATTAGAATATATGACTTCTGCCTTTAACCAAAATCATGTATCGCCATTATCTCTAATTCATGGTTTTAAAAAATGACTCAGAAATGGAATTGTTTTGGTCACTAGTTTTCAGGTTAAATGGTCTAATTGTTCAGTCTGAATCTCAATCAGACAGCTTTGGGGTCCAAAACTAGATCTAGAGCCACGATCGGCTTCCAGATCAACTGATCCAACTGTTTAATTTGTTCTGGTTTTCAAAACCATACTCTATACCACCATTTCCACCACCCAATATGCTCTCATCATTAAAGTTATATACGTTGCCTCTTTCAATCTTAACATGTTAAACCATTAAAATGGCCCTTTTAGAGCAGTCAATATTAGAGGTGAGCAAATGGGTAGGTTCTACCTAGAACCAAATGGAACCAACCTCTAATTGGCTTTGAATTGATCATACCCATATTTGTTATAGGGTAGGTCTGGTTCCAAATTCTTGTACCAGCCTCCACCAAGGCTGGTTCCAAGGCCTAAGGGCTTACCCTACCTGAACCGACCCAATGAATTGGCCTTGCTTGGCCTTGGTGGAATCGGCCTTGGAACTGAATTTGCCTTGAAATAAACCCCAAAATACTTTTGAGGATGTGAAGATTTAAACTTAAACACTCATGGTTATAAAGGTCATGGTCTCACTTGACCTTTGAGTTAAGTGATTTGATCGTTTGTTTTCATTTTAATATTTAAATGTGTATAAAAAGTAATGTACAAGTTAATATTTACAAAATTTAAATTATAATGATATGTTTTGAACAGTACATTAATATATCATGATAATCTACATATTAAATTACACAATTTCATCAATAAAGATAATGCAAGTTTTAAACTATATATTATATTTATTAAAAGTCAAATTTTTATAAGATGTTGTTTCTTTTTTTTTTAAGCGGGGTAGTAAAATAAAGAACAGGTTCCACGGATAACCGCCAAAGCCATAATCAACCTTCACAGGGTAGGTTCCAGTTCCCAAAAAACCTAGAATTGACCCCTATAGAGTAAGTTCTAGGTTCTACCATGAAACCAAACCGAACTGACACATGTTCACCCCTGGTCAATATATCTCAGTTACTCATGTAAGTGAAGTATCAAAATTTCGGACACACTACATTCTTTACCACCATTGCCTCTAACACTATTACCTCCTCACTTTCCATGCCTTCGTGGAAGGTGATGCTGAAATATGTCATAGGTTCTTGCCTACTCGGTGCTTGTTTGGGATGGATAACTTTGGCTGTTGGGGTCCAACAGCATAGGCTGTTGAGAGAAGTTTTGGGCTGGGCACATTCATTTATTTATTCACGCCCATGTCTTTCTTTTTGATCAAATTAAAATGGGATGCAATTACTAATTTGCCCACTTTTATGGTAACGTGGCATTCCTAAAATCACTCTCAACAGTATTGGCTGTTGGTCCCCAATGGCCAAAATTTTTCCCGCGTTAATCCATTCATGCCCTTATTTGTATTTTTGATCAAAAGAAAAAAAAATAAAGAGAGAGACAATTACTCTTTTACCCCAAAAACGTTTTCAACAGGCTAGGCTGTTGGGGGCCAACAGCCAAAGTTTACACAGGCTTCTGGCTTTGCAAGGTGGGTCCACTTGGACAGCTTACAAGTTATATTTGATGAAAACCCCAGAGAGCCGAAAATGAAGGTTTTGGAAGCCATGTTCCACTGAAGCTTCTTTTAGTGGCTTCTCAAAAGCGATTTAAACAATACTTAATCCCTTCAAAATGGACATTCATTAGTATCTAGCTTTTAATTTTTCATTCTTTATATGATGTTTACAGGTAGATCTGTTCATGGGCCGGATTCAGGTTTGACTTTTGACAAAATTCTAATGCGCCCAGCCCGAACACCGAATCTAAAACAGAGCAAAATTGAACTGAAGCCTGGCCCATTAATAGGTCTACTCACAAGGTATTAGTATTAGAGATGGTGGCCCATTAATGGGGAAATTGCATGCACATATGTGGAGATTAAATTCGAAAGGACAAGACTGGGACAAGTTGCAATCCGTTCGAATGTTGCAATGCTACATTGCTACATTGCTACAATGCCATTGGATTGGGCCTGGCACGACAGTCACTATTCAAAACCTAATGAAGGCTGACGTAGCCAAACCAATTACAATTCCCACAGTGATTCTTGACCAAAAAATCATGCTCAATTTGAATGAAAACAGTGTAGCATTCGTAATCTCAACTGGGCTAACCCAATAGGGTTGTATTCGGGTTGATCTCAATTGGGCTAACCCAATAGGGTTGTATTCGGGTTGATCTCAATTGGGCTTCAGGTCAAGTTCCGATTTAGGCTGGCCCACACTAAATCCAATTCATTGAAGCGGGTTTTAAAAGGGAAAATTCTATTTTAGTACCCTGAATTTTGGGGGTAGTGTCAAGTTATTACTCTAATTTTTAAACATGTCATTGCAGTTCTTAAATTTTCAAGAAGTGTCAAGTTGGTTACTGTCATTAATCGGTCGTCAGTTATTTGTTGAAAATATCAAAACTATCCTTCAAAAGAAGAGAGTGTTTATTGTCTTCTATCTTGAGATTGAACTAGTTGAAGTGTTTGAAATTTTAGACTAATGAAGTCATTGTCTTCTACCTTTAGATCTGAAACACATTCTTGTTTAATTAATTTCTTTGCTTTATGTTATTGTTTCCCTCTATCAAATTTCATTTTTTTTATTCTTTTTTTTTGAAAGTAACCGGTTCAATCTCAAGGTAGAAGACAATGAACAGTGTTAGTGTCTTCATTTGAAGGATAGTTTTGATATTTTCAATAGATAATTGATGGTCGATTAATGACAGGGACCAACTTGACACTTTTTCAAAATTTAAATAGTGCAATGACTTGAAAATTAGGATATAGACTACCCCTAAAATTCAGGGTACTAAAGTAGAATTTTCCCTTTTCGAAAACCAAATGAAAAACAAAAAAGATAAGCACTCTTATTTCAATAACTCAAAAAGTTATAAGTTGAAAATTGTGAAATTTGAAAATGTTGCAAAGGAATCTCTTTTATGTAAAGTAGCATGTAACTATTGATTTATAGAGTAAAACCCACTTGCACCATTTTTGTTTCAATGATATCTATATCAAACAACGTATAACAAAAACGTGATTTATAAGACTTGAATCTTAATTATTAGAGATTTGTTTTTTATGTTTATATTTATGACATCACGTGTTACTAGTCAAATTGAGAGACAATCAATATCACCATTGCCAAGAATAGGTGGCACCGTTCATGGGACGGATCTGGTTGGGTTTGCTAATCCTATTGGACCTATTCCAATTAGGTGCGTGGAATAGTCGTTGACATCCCTAAAAGCAATGGCAGAGTCTGATTGCTTGGACACAATCGACAAGAGTCTATAAATAAAGGTTTAATTGTTTAAGGTTGATTTTTTTTTGGGTAAATTACAAAACCCTTCTGTACTACGGGGTTTGTGACAAAGACCCTTCTACCTTTTTAATCCCATACTATCAATGTAATAATTATTCTTACAATTGAAAGAAAAATATTGTTCATCTTCCCCGACCTTAGGATTCATGAAAGCTTCAGCTTTCTTCTCTTTTTCCGTTACTCTCTGGCCATAACCACAACAACTTATTTTTATTTTGACAAGTGAAATGTTTAAACCAACATTTAGTGAGTGCGTGAATGACTCTACCACCTCAATGGCAGCTTCTCTCGTGATTCATGCACCCACTACCTCAGCTCTAACACAACATACATGAATGGTGGTTGTTTTTTCTCCTCCCTCTCCTCGGAAATCAGTTCCTTGTTATTCTACTTTTGATTTTGGTTGTTTTTGACTTTCTTTCTCCACCCTCCCTGTGCTTTGTCAAACAACTAATAAGGACAGAGTTTAGCGGCAAGAATTTTAGAAACTCAGAACCCCAATTCTTGATAAAAAAAGGAAAAAATAGTAGAATAGAAACAAAGATTAATAAAAAAAGAAAAAAACGTGTTAACCCATCTTTGAAACATTGGATGGAAAAGTTCTTGGGTGGGTCAAGAGTCAGACAAGACAACTGGAAGGGAAAAAGAGTTGTGGTCTTTGTTCCTGCGCAGTTGCTTGTGAATTTTGTGGTAGTTGGGTAGGCGGTAATAAATGGCAGTTTAATGCTTTATAGAAAGAGGAGTAGGGGAAGAACGTGATTCTTCGGTTGCTCGCAAATCGCAATGGTGAATGAGGATTTAATTTTGGAGACTGTAATTAAATTGGTTCTCACCTGTTCTCTTTCTCTCTTCCTTCTCTGGCAACGCACATCTAGCTGGCAATAGTGACCTTGAACTGGTGTCTCTTCTGGTTGAAGACTTGAAAGCTCTGGCTTGGCTTTTCCTCTCTCTCTCTCTCTCTTCTCCCCTCTCAAACCAGCCTCTTGAAACTCTGAAAGTTGGAATCTATCTTGGTTCCTCAATTCAATTTTGAACAAGAAAAGGAAAAAATTGCCGGATTTTTGTTCTTTCTTTCTTCTTTCTCACAGATCCAAAAAGATTCTCTACCACTGCGGGTTGTCAGCTTTGTGCCAATTGGAGGTTCAGTTTCTGCGCTCCGAAGATGCCACACTTCTGAGGTAAAGAGAGAGAGAGAGCCTTGATGGGTTCCTGTGCTTTTCCACTTTCAGTTCGAAATACAAACCCGAATGCCTTTAAAAATATACAGTATCCTGGAAGATAAGCCTTTTTTTAGAAACACAGTGAAAATAGCAATTTCATTCATAAAAAAAAAAACCCAGGAAATAAGCTGGCAGTTGTAAATCGTAAGGAATAATGGTAATAAACAACTTTCGACGACTCTTTTATAGTTTTATTATCTTTCTAACACTAAGATGACCATAAAAATGCATGTCGGACTTTATCTTATTACTGTGTATGGTGTTTTGGGTTTTATACAACCAAGTTTAAAGTTTAAACAAAGTTGAGTTGGACTTTATTTTTCTCCTACCATGATCGGACCAATGCGTTAATCGGACAGTTTTCGGTTGATTTTAAGAGAAAAAAAAAAAAGTTTAGAAGGGTATTTTGATAATTTAATACTTTTTCGTTATCTGACTTAATAGTGGTCTTTGTCTAGGCTACAGTTTAGGGGGGATTTTGTCACAAAAAAAAAGTACAGGGGGGACTTTGTCACTGACTCCATAGTACAAGAGAGGTCTTTGATCAAAGTGAGGTGACAACTCAATTTGAAGGGTCTTTGCGTGGTAACTGGTAAGTTACTTTTATGTTGTGTTTGGTTTGAAGGAAAAAGTAGGGAAATGAAGAGAAATGTAGGAAAACCTTTACAAACCTTCTATAGGTTTTCCTGTGTTTCTCTTCCTTTTCCTACATTTTCCTTCAAACAGAACATAGTCTTAGAGACATACTCTCCACACGTGTGGTCCATGGTAAAATCTATGATGTGGTAAAGACACAGTATAGGAAGAGTTTTGATCAACAAAATCCACCCACCAGACTAATTACCACTTTTATAATTTCAATTCATTGGTCAGAAGTTTTTCGGATGCCATATCTTTCCGAATTCTGATATCATAATCGTACCCTTTTTATTAAATTAATAGGATTATAAATTATAATTGTTTTATTTAAAAAATTAAATGAAATATAAATAAAAAAATTGAAGGAGTGGAGAACCCATTGAGAGAGGAATTGGAAAAACCCTGTTTCCATTGGGGGAGTGGAAACAAGGATGGAGATGGAAATTTCTGCAAAGACAGATGAAAATTGGCTTACCTCTTCTTATCTGCCTAGACCTGACAAAAAGTTGATCTAACCCGTGAATCAAACCTGAACCAACCCAAAAAAGCAAGGTTAGGGTCTCATATTTAGCTACCTAGATTTGAGAATGACCTGACCCAACTCAACCCAATCTAGAAAAAATTGGGTTGGGTTGAGTTGGGTCATGGGTCAACCCGTTAATGTTAGGTCTAGTTGGGACTATTTATGCATTGTTAGAAGTTTTCACTCTTTAATTTTTACTATTTAGTCTTTACTTTTTATTGTTTACTCTTTGAATTATTAAATGTTCAAGTTCTATTATTTATATTTAAAATTTTAAAGTTAATTCCTTTAATTTTGACAACTTTCATAGGTTTTTTTAATTTTGGTTTTTTGAGAATAACCCAAATTGACCCATGGGTCAACCCTAACCCGAACACTTAGGGTCAGGATCTAACATTTTACAACTTAACCTAAAATTCAACCCGACCCCAAAATCAACCTGAAGTATCTTAACCCAACCCATCCAACCCAATTGCCATGTCTAGACCTGCCCCTTTGGATGGAGAAATAAAATTAGAGTAGGTTGGAGGAAGAAACAACAAGAGAAAACAAGTCAGATTTCCAAGTTTGGTCGGCTTAAATGAAGCAAAATAGGGTATAGAAGGGGGAAATGGTGAAATATTGCAAATTCTTGAATGTGGTTTAACATTATCTGAATGCTTTGGATATATTCTGATTCTGGTTCATCCATGCAACATCAGAACCTTTCCCTTGGAAAGTCTCGCCAGCTTAAACTCCTTCGGAGGCTACCAAGTTGGTCTTGGTTTCTAACTTTCAAAGCTTGGATCATCTGATAAAAAATGCATTTGACTGAACACGGATCACCTACCATGGTGAAGATGATGATGAGCTAGCCATTCCAACAATCCATGCATCTACTTGGGGCTGTCTATGAATTCCAAAATTTAATCCACTTATCTCAGATTTGAATGATCATTTACATATATAGGATAGCTTCAAATTGTATAACATATATGTTAAATTTAGATTTCAGTCAATCATAGTTGCTTATTTTTCATTAATTTAAGTTTCACAAAATTTAATTTCATATTTAATAAAATATACTTATCGTCATGTTCGCCATATATCAAATGCGCTGTAGATTTTGCATTTATAAAAATGGGTTTTATATAATATATATAAATTCAATATTTCACCATTATATAAAAACTGGCCCAAAAATGAAACCACTATTCTTGGGTCAAACAGTACAATCGTCCAATGCAAAGCTTGGGCAGATAGTTTTTGGGTCCAAAACTAGACATGGGTCATGGTTCGACCACCCAGTTCAATCTAGTTTTCAAAACCATGGTATATAGGTATATATGAATTTAGTTATTACATATTTTTATCTTATATATATTCAAAAAAACAAGATTTAAGTTGTAAGCAAGGAGCCTATATAAGACTTGAGCTTAGATATGACGCAGTGTGGTCAGCTTATGATCACCTCCTATACGATTCTAACCTTCTTTTGTGCCAAAACTTAGGTGGCATTTGAAAACCTTGAAGTTTGATGTCTGACAAAAAACTATTATTCGAATTTAAAATCTGAAACGAAGCAAAGATTATTTTTTGCCTTTTAATGTCTAAAAAATTAAGATTGTTTGAGTTGAAGTGATTCTCCAACTTCTGAAAATGAGTCTAATTACGGTAAACTAATGAACCCGGATTTTATCTTCACAAATTTGATTCTCATAATGTCCTCACAACTCTTATAACCATAGATTGGGAATTGTTTGATAATATATTATTAAACCCTATTTGATTCCCATGAATGACCAATGCATGACTGCAAATAAATAAGCTATTATTTGGATCTAAAATTTGAAAAGAAGTATACTTGATTTTCTGCTTTTTGATTACTCTTAGAAATAAATTGTTTGATAATATATTATTAAACCCTATTATAAATAATACAAATAGTATTAAAAAGAATATGAAATAAAAATATTATTAAATTAATAAACAAATACTATGATTTATTGAAATAAATAATTATTTATTATTCAATTAATAATATTATTTATTTGCCATTATTAACTAATAAATAAAAACATTTTAATTATTATTATTAAGTATATTATTTTGTATTATTACTAAATACTATTAATTCTTTAAATAATGAAATAATATTATTATTTTAATAATAATATTTATTATTATTATTTTTATTAATTAGATAAATGACGGTTCAGTCCATAATCAGAATTTTTATACAAAGTATCTCGGGATTGATGTCAATTCACTGTCGGGCATTGATGTATAGAATGGGGGACTTTTGACATTTTGAATGTTTATAGGTCGAAATCTGCATATTGTGCATGTCTGTACTTTTCCAATTTATTTAGGTGTGGACAGACATGGTAATTGGTATGCTAAATACACACGTATATAACGTATGAAAAGCAAAATGTTATCAAACGCGAAAAGTGAGACGAGAGAAGATGTGGAGGGTGTTGAGTAGACGTGTTCATGGGCCGGGCTGGGCCGGGCTTTTGCTTTTCATTAACAAGATTTATTTAGGCCCGAGCCCGAGTCCGAGCCCGGCCCTCATAAAAAGCTTAAAGCCCGGGCCCAAGCCCGAAGCCCAACCTAACAGAGGCTGAAATGCAAGGCGACTGAGTTCACTGGTGGTGCAGCTGGCGTCGGTGCCTGAGTTCGCCATCGCGATGCTTGAGTTCACTGGTTCCTGAGAATATGTAATAATGCATGAGAATGAGAACTGCGAGAGAGACAAGAGAGAGAGGAATGGTGGAGAGAGAGAGAAGATTCACCGCCAGAGAGAGGGGCGCCTGAGTTCACTAGTGGCGCGGCTGGCGCCGGTGCCTGAGTTCGTCGGTTCCTGAATCCTAAGAATATGCGAGTGCCTACGAGTGAGAATTGAGAGAGAGAGAGAGAGAGAGGACTCACCTCTAAGACTGTGAACAGTGGCTGCTTGCTTGGATTCGCGCCGGTTATTGAGAGTGAGAATGAGGAGAGAAAGATAAAAGATGAAAAGAGGGAATATGAAAGGTTAATCGACTAGGGTTTACGATAAAATACAAAATGTCGGGCCAGGCCGAGCTTTTGTGACAAATCCCGAGCCCGGCCCGTAAAATATTCGGGCTCGGGAAGCCCGAGGTCAAGCCCGCGAACTAAAGTTCATGCACAAACCCGCTCGGGGGTCGGGCCAGGCCGGCCCGGCCCGTCGGGCTATCCGGCCCATTAACAGATCTAGTGTTGACCACTTGACCCTGCTGCCCTTACATTTCAAAATTACTTTGCCAACCTACTCATGACATACGTCAGTAGATGCGTCGGATTAGATTCCCTCTTTACTTCGGTGGCCAAATCTTTCTATTTCTAACACTAGAGAGAGAGAGAGATTGGATATTTGGATTTTCTCTTCTTTCCAGGGCATCGGTCTAGGTCAAGTCCTCTCTCTCTCTCAGAGACCAAATGACTGAAAGGGAAAATAATGTTGTTCTGTTTCCATTCATGGCTCAAGGCCATCTAATCCCCTTCTTGGCGCTTGCTCACCGGATACAAGAGAGAACAGGCTACACTGTGACCTACGTCAACACCCCACTCAACATCAAAAAACTCCGCTCATCCCTCCCTTCCAACACCACCATCCGCTTTGCCGAGCTTCCTTTCTGCAGCGCCGATCATGGCCTCCCACCCGACTCCGAGAACACCGATGTCCTTCCTTATCCACTCATCGTTCGCCTCTTAGAAGCTAGTCTCTCTCTCAAACCCTCTTTCAAACGCCTCCTCTCCGATATCACCCATCAACAAAATGGTCGTCCTCCTCTTTTCATTATCGCCGACATGTTTTTCGGATGGTCGGCCGAGGTCGCCGACGACCTGGGTATATTTCATTCCGTTTTCAACGCTGGCGGTGCTTATGGCATGGCCATCTACTTCTCCATGTGGTCCCACCTCCCTCACTGCCAAACGGATTCTCCCGAGTTCCTGCTACCAGATTTTCCCGAGGTCTCCGTTATCCACCGCACCCAGCTCCCAAACAACATCAAGTACGCTAATGGGACTGATGCTTGGTCTAGATTCATACAGACACAGGTTCGTCTGTGGTTGAGATCCGACGGGCTTTTGTTTAACACGGTGGAGGACTTCGATCGGACTGGTTTACAATATTTCAGAAGGGTGAGTGGTCGCCCCGTTTGGGCGATTGGGCCTACCGCCTCTTCCTTGACCAACAAAACCCGTACGGACAAAGCCGCCGGAACCACCCCGAATCAATGTATCGAGTGGCTCGATATGCAGCCTCCAGATTCTGTTCTTTACGTCTGCTTCGGTTCTCAGAACACAATCTCTGCTTCACAAATGACGGAATTGGCTATTGCTTTGGAGGCAAGCGGCAGGAATTTTATATGGGTCGTTAGGCCTCCGGTGGGATTTGACACAAACTCTGAATTCAGGGCAGATGACTGGTTGCCGGAAGGATTCGAGAAACGAATAAAAGCGCAAAACAGAGGATTATTGGTACGTAAATGGGCACCCCAGGTGGATATTCTTTCTCACAGGTCTACCTCTGCCTTTCTGAGCCACTGCGGTTGGAATTCGGTGACGGAAAGCTTGAGCCATGGCGTGCCAATCATCGGGTGGCCGATCGCCGCCGATCAGTTTTACAACACGAAATTTTTGGAGGAGGAAGTTGGCGTTTGCGTTGAGGTTTCTAGGGGGAACGAGTGTGAGGTCAGAAGCGAGCACATAAGAAGCGTGATTGAGTCGGTGATGGGTAGTGAGACAAAAGGAGCAGAGATGAGAAGGAAGGCCCGTGTTGTGAAGGAGCTGATAAAGGACGCCATTAGATACGAGGAAGGATACAAGGGTTCTTCTGTCAAAGCTCTGGATGAATTTATTGCCATGGCACACGCTGCGAAGAAGACGAAGAAGGAACTGAGCAACGGTTCGAGTGTGTGAAGAATGTTTAATGTGTTATTTTCCCCAAATTTCCATTGTTTTCTGTGTTTTTATATCCATAATAATTATTTTTCCGACCAACTCAGCCTCTTGTGTTGCTTTCGTGTAGGGATCGAAGGACTTCTGTTCCTAGTAGTATCAAATTACCTATGATTCCAATTAAATCAAATCTCTGGTCAAAATAAATAAATCTCCAGTAAACATTAAACAAAAAGCCACTACCTCATAAATTATTATTATTTTAGAAACCTCCTATAACATGCCCGGATGCCCCATCGCATTTTAACATATTCTATTATTCTTTCATCTTTGCCGGTGCAAATCAATAACAATTTGGTGTAAACGGTATCCGATTATTCGATTCCTAATTCGATATTCGACGTTCCAATGGTTCCATAAATTTAATAGTGGAATTCGGATTCATACATTTTATCAATTAATTTATCGAATTCCTATTGATCTATTCAATTAAAATTCAAATTTGATTAATTATATATATTTAATATATATTAACAATAAATATAATAAAATATAAGATTTATATCAATTTAAACTTAAAGTTTTAAAGAGGGGTCATGTCCATCATAAAAAAAAGTTGTTGACATCTTCGTCCTTTCCTCTCCCTCTTTTAAGTTTTAATTTCATTTTTCTTCTTCTCTCTCCTTCCGTCTTTTCTATTCACACTCTTCTTCTCTTTCTTTCTCCCTCTGTTTCTTATATTTCCAATCTTTGTAAGCTGTGAGCACCGACGTCAGCATCAGTGATAGTAGTCGAGCACTGGTCACCGGCCACTACCATCTCCTTCGTCACTGCTCAAGTTCAAGCTCAAGCTCAACGCCTCAAGGCCCTCAATTGTCCAACATCACCAACTAACATTGCTCACTAGTCACTACCATCACATTTGCACCGCTAGGAACCCACAACTACTACTGTCACACACTCACACTTGGCCCATCGCCGGGAACCCACAACTGTTGCCGTCAATCCCTTGCCTCTTTTCTCAAGTTAATCACTTGCTTTCCTTTGCAAACTCAATCATTTAAGATTCTAGGCCTCATGCCGGTCGAATTCGAATCGATTCGAATATTCAATTTAATAATCAAACTTGAATTCGAATTGAAACATTCGATATTCGTCGGATATCGAATCGAATTCGAACATTGTTTTTTATAATCGACTTCGGATTCGAATCTAGCCTAATTCAATTTGAATTTGATTCGTTTACAGGCCTATTTATTAGGCAGGGGAATTAATAAAAATCCCTTAATGATAATTTAAATATTCATTCAATTAATAGTGTGAGAAATTAAGGATACAAAGTTAAGAGTTCGGCTAAAGTCAAGGCAAAGCCCATTCGGACAATTTTTACTGCCTTGTATTGAGAATATTTCTATACTTGTGTGCTTTATTTCATGGGAAGATATTCCCAATGCAAAGTTGCAAAAGGTTGTTAGAATGGTGTGGGCACATATTTTCCCTGCTAGAAGCCAATCTCCGAAGTTAAATGGTTTGAATACAAATACAAATATGTATGGTACAAATACTTGTAAAATAATACAAAATACAAGGTTTTTCACTGTACACATTTGTATTTATGTTCCTCCTAAACTAAGCTAAGGGAAGAGTACAAATACAAATATGTTTAGTGCAAAACCTTATATATGGTTGTATTTACATTGTATATATTTGTATTTACACTCTTGACCCTTCCTTAGGCTTCGTTTGGAAGGACTACAAATACAAATATGTAAAGTGCAACAAGGTAGGGATCATATTCCCTATCCATGACCCTGATTTTGAAATAAATCCTCGTCTATGATTTCGATCCTTGTTGGGGATAAAAGTTATCCTCCATCCCTAACCCTTGAGATTGTCATCCCTAACTTTAATCCGTGGTTTTGAAAATTGAATCGAATCGAATGGTTGGACCAGTTGACCCAAGAAGTGGTTATGGCTCCAGGTCCAATTTTGAACCAAAACACTGTCTAACTAGGGTGGATAGTCAGATCATTTGACCTAAGAACCAATGGTCAAATCAATTCTGTTTTTGGTCCAATTTTCAAAGCCATGCTTAAATCGTGTTTGTATCAAAATTGTGTTGACTCATTTAGTCACCAATAAAAGGTGTTAATTTTAGGTTGACACACTCGACCAAAAAATGACTTATTTATGACCCAAAAAATTATGTAGTTTGTGTCAATCCAATTATGGCCTATAAGGAAGTATATTCTCATCAAGGCCTTTATATACCATTTAATTATGATACTAGAGGAGGGGGCCCTGCGTTGTAGGGCTCGCTCATAAACAATCAAGCTCGATATCAATTCGAATTAGAAACTTGAGCTCGGCTCGAGTCAAAAGCTTAGAAGTTCAAGCTTGACTACCTTTGATTGCAGGTCTTTCAAGCATTCGAGGTGTTGAGCTAAGGTCTTCCTCAATTACCGAGGTGCCAAACCGATGTCTCCCTCAGCTGCTAAAGTGTCGAGCTGAGGTTTCCCTAGTAGGCGAGGTGTCGAGCTAAGGTCTCCCTTAGTTGACAAGGTGCCAAGCCGATGTCTCCCTCAGTGGTCAATTCGAATTAGAGACTTAAGCTTGAGATCAAAAGTTTGAGATCGGCTCGATTCGAACTTGACTACCTTTGAATGCAGGTCCCCTAGCAGCCAAGATGCCAAGCTAAGGTCTCCCTCTATTGGAGAGAGGGTGGCATTCTTGTAATTTAAAAGGAGAGAGAGAGAGATATGGCATTCTTGTAATTTGTAAGAGAGAGAGAGAAGAGTTGATAGGAGAGAGAGTGGCATTCTTGTAATTTGAAGAAAAGAGAGAGAGAGAGTGAGTTGGTAGAGAGTGGTATTCTTGTAATTTCTATAAAAAAAAGGCAAAAAAATACTGTTATATTCCATTTCCCTCATTCTCAAACCTTACACATTTCAGCTTAATATATATATATATATATAGATTATAGTTTTAATGTTTATTTTACTATTAAAATTTATTTATACTTTAATTTAAACAAGCTAATCATGTTGGTTTCATATCAGTTCAGATTATACATGTCATTAGTATTGAAATAAATGGGTTAATGTGATCATATTCATGTCTGAAAATTTGACAGAATGATTAATTATGCCATATTCATATAGACCCATGTGTCCAAATAATCTTACCTTGACAACATGAAAAAATAAATTACCACCCCTAAAACTGAACAAACACCATCTTAGCTATAGTATAGTGTCGTCGGCTACTATTGAATTGGTAAGATTCCAATTCCATTGTGACCTGTTCCTGAAGTAGTAGGTAAACCCTTGTAAGAACAATGAGTAAGCACTCAACAAATACTCTCTTGTCTTAAGATTCAACAAATACTGCTACATTGTATGATTTAAAGGATAAGGCAGGAATATTTTTTAGAACAGCCGTCAGAATCATTGCCCTACCCATCACCCAGCTTAATATTTTAGGAAGCAGGTGTGAGAAAATTTCTAAAACAGCTATCAAACCATTGCCCTACCCACCATCCAGTTTAATATTTTAGGAAGCAGGTGTGAGAAATTTTCTAAAACAGCAGTCAGACTCGTTGCCATACCCACCCAGCTTACAAAAGAATAGAACCTAATATGAGGATAAAGTAGTTTAATATCTATTCACAAATAAAACTCAACCCAAAAACCCTCCCCCTAATCCCCTATAGACTCTCTTCCCAACCCTCTTTGCAAATATCATAGCATAGGTCAACTTGAATTAATAATTGATAAAAGAATCCTGATGTGTAAGTAATATTTTGGTTGATTTATCAAGACACCTCCTGTACTTCATCGTATTAATTAAGACATTTGGGAATGGTCAAGTGTTTCATTAAACAATGGAAGGGCATGATCTCACAACTTTTTATCCAAAAATACCTTTTAAACAAGCCATCCTCCGCTCCATTTGAAACCTCAAACGACATCGCAAAAAAGGACAATGTCAGCAATTCTGGGAGTATGAAAACAAATAAAGCCTCAAGGAAAGTCATTGCCCTACGATTCTACGAAGTCCCATATCTAACTTGTTAATAGATTACACAAAAAATACAGATAGTAGACAGAACGGAACAAATTCATGATGAAGCTTTCTGGGCTAACATTTGACTAATGATGGGTAAAGCTTGAAATGAACGCGTCTCATAGCCTTGGGATTGTAGCTTTAATATTTTGGTTTCTTTTTTTGGTTTTAAGATTTACAGCCTCCATGGACCTAATATGTGGAAAATCATGCACAATATTTTAACTGCCATCATACAAGTCAATAAAACTAAACTATGACAGAATTAACAGACCACAACCATGATCATGCCTCAAGGTCGTATGCTCCTTGTTTCTTTTTTTCCTCCATTTTTTCAAGAGTCGAGCAACCCTGTGATCCGGTGAATGCTAGTCGCGGAGATAAACTAACAAAAGGAAATTCAAGGAGACGCTACTTCATCAAACTAGCATCTTGGGTTACTGCTTTAAATACATCTTATCCCCAACAGAATCACCATGAAAATGGAGGATGGGAAGTGTAAAATATAGGGGAAAGAGAAGGAATTCTATATGTAAATCGTATCGGATAGATGGCCCCCTGATGAAAAACAGACGGTGCCAACCATGCGACCTTTTCGCGAAACTATCCAAAACAAGAAATTTGCCAAAGAAAATTCCCTTCTGATCGAGGCAAACTAAGTTTAACTGAAGGATATATACAGGACAAATGGGAGCATCAACATGATGGGGTCCCCCAACAAGAAGAGCACTATTTATTCAATTGAGGACAGCTGTGTTGCTAGAACACAAACCAAAATGAGATAGATAAGCAATCAGGAGCCTGGAGAGTTGCAGCCATCGCTCCACCAAAAGCTAACAGAGAAACTTGTTGTCAAAGATCTTACATAATGCCACCATTTTGGAGGAATATAAAGCATTTCACCTTCTTCTAAAATGCAGTCCACAAAATCCAAGCCTTGAACCTTTGGGAACTCTTTCTCATCTAGATTGTCAAGATCTACCTGAAAAGAGAAAGGGGAATAGAAAAATATATATCATTTAAGGTTTTGTTGCAGTGAGTGAGTTATTAACTTCCCATACACATATGCTATCAAAATCAAGTTCTTCAAGGTCTAAACATGTAAAGCAGGTGGTGAAACAGGAGCCTCATGCTTAAGCTGGAACAAAGACATCAATGAGAAATGAAACAAAAGTCAACAAACACTGACATGCAGCAAAACCATACAAGAAAATTTGAGAAAGCAATTCTTTGAGAACCACATCAAAAGAATTAACAGGAGCAACCCTATCCACCAAGTCAAAAATCCACACTAGTTCTAGCAAAAGACAGAATGGAGATGACCCTGCAGTTGATGACAGATCAGTGTACTTCCCATGGGATTTTTAGTTCCCACAACGTTAGTTGGTTTATTGTATAACCCCAACTTCATATAGGATACTTTAAATCTGAGGAGCAAATCTATTTCCATTTATGGGCAAACTGTATTAGGCTCAGGTCCATATTTTGGTTGGTTACTGAAAGAAGACAAGAACCAAGATAGACTGACAAGGTTCCCATGCTGTAAAAGCTAACCAAGATGAATTAAACCATTAGAAACAAAAGGTAAATTGAAAGATTATTTTGGATTCAAAACAATATATAGTTTTGTTTTGTTTAGAAAAATAAGATATAGTTTCAAAAATAATTTTCAATAGTTTAAGCACAAAAATAAATAGTGTCTCATTAAATCAATATTGAAATTCAAAACGTAACTTAACCAATCAAAAAAAAATTCAAAACCTAGCTTACATGCATTAAATAAATATAAAATGAAATAACATTTGAAACTCATAGGTTTATCAAAAGTGAAATGAAATCATATTTGAAACCCAAAAGCTTCAATATTTGTTGTTTTGCTTGTATGTTGACATATATTGCAAAAAGAAGGCCAAAAGTTTGGACCTTTTCCAATCTACCCCTCCCACTGGAACCAACATTGGGTGAGCCTTTAACTAATGCTTGTATGTTCATGTATATACTTTTTTTGGTATTAATATGTTCATCTATATTACAATTATACAAACATACATGCCTATTCTTCCCTTAGTAGACAACTGATATGGTTTTCTCATGCCTATTCTTCATATAATGTATATTACTGATGCATGAATACATCAGTAACGAGTGAATTGATGCAAGGGCCCAAAGAGCAAAGGGAAAACCAAAGAATGCATAATTTCAAGTGATTGAAAACAATTAAGGACCTGTAATTTGACAGCAAACATGGTTCTTGATAGAGCAAAATGGTGGGATAGGATTTGAGCAGCCAATCCCAAATGGAGATTAAGGTTGAATTGGGTTGAGGAAAATATTGGAAAATTAAACAAAAAAAAAGACCATTACCCAAAGTTGGTCCTAGCCATCTGAGGTCTTGGGAGGGGTAAACTGGATACAGTTGTAACCTCTGGCATTTTTCCAAGAAGTGGCACAGATTCGAACCTGCTTCTCAGACTTGCAAGTGCAAGATTTTACCATTACACCAAGGTGAACACACTATGTGAAACATAGTCACTTTTCCTACAATATCTGAAGCATGTACTAATTACAGAAAGACAAAAAATAAACACACTACCCATGTCAAAAACATATAGACACGCAAACAACCAACTTAATATTTAGGAAATATGCTGTTTATCAAATCTATAAGTATATCTGCAATAAAAGACAATTTAATGGGAGCAGGTCTGCTAGTCAGGTCATTAAATGAAGATTGAGCAACCAAGACATCTTTCATGTGGCAAATTGATCTGGATCCCAAATTAACAGGGATAATTTGATCCCAAAACCCTTGGTATGTGGCCAAAATAAATCACTTTTTTCAGGCAAATTAATATTTAAAAAATGGAATTTTCAAGGTCCAATATTACTTATGAAGTATACTTTTTTTAAGAAGGTAAGGTATATTTCAATTAATAGTATAACAAAATATCAAGGTCTGTACAATGAGGTTCTGATAAGGATTGAAAATTTGCAGAGGTGACGAATCCCTAGGGTTCCCTACTTGGTTGACAGTTTGGATTGCCGATGACATCCCTTCGCAAGGCAAGTGTAACATGTTATGCACAAAGTTCCCTACTTGACCCATTTAAGAATCTTTTCCCTATTTAAAATAGTTGATTACAAATATTTTAATTGGTTATTGTTGCTTGCATTACCTTATGCCTTATCCAAGTGGTGTAGAAAGAGTAGAGGTACATTTATCAAAAAAATAAAAAAGGTACCAACAAGTCAAATCTAGACAAGGTATATGCATATCCAGACCCAAAAACTATACTAGATATGCCAATTCAAGTTATGGTCAATTGGATACTGGACCTAATCCACCAAAAAACACGACTAACAGACCATACCAAATTAATTGCACAAATACAATTAAAAGTTAGAGGAAAATGTTGATTCTCTATAAATTTCAAGATTCACATATCATTAGTTTAGCAGGTATCCACCCAGGACTAATGTTTGCAAACCCAGACCTGACTGGGGCCACCTGCGTTGGATATCCAGGCAATCAGGTACCCATTGAAACCCAAAGAAGAAAGATATATAATTATTCCATACAGGCATACACATAACATATCAATCAAGGGATCCAAAACTTGAACATATACAGTGCACTGAAAGAAAAGATTGGCATTCTCTACATGAGAAAGAAATGGCATAGAACTCAGAAACCACCAATTAGGAGATGCATTGATGAAGCATTAAAAATCAGTGGCACCAGAAATGATGATCCTTTGCATCCAAATTCGAATTTCTCAGGTCTTAACCTTTTCACCTCTCTTTCAAAGTTAGCATTGATATCTCTGACCCAGTGTTCTCAGATATCAATGATAAATCATAAAAATACTTTGAAAAAATGCATTAAATCTAGCAAACAGGGGAACATTCTCAGTAAAAATAAAAGATAAAGGTGGTAAACAATAGTCAATACAGGGCTTGCTTCCAAAGGTGTTGTCGTAAGGAACCAGGTAGATGACCAAAATACCAGATTAACTTGTCTCAAATGAACTTTTTTTAAGCAAGAGAGACTTGGAAGACAAGCTACCTGGCTGGAATTGCTAAGCATAGATTCACTGTAAGGATAAAGATCCTCTGATATCGAAGCAGGATAAAGCCTTACATACTTTTTTCCAACAACCTGAAGAAAGATAGAGGAAGATCACTCAGAGCCATGTATGAGTGACTCAAAACATATGATATGCCTATGTGAGTATTTTGGTATCCGAGATAGAGATAGAGGTAAAAGTAATCATTATAAAAACATAATGCTCCTAAAGCAAGAGCATAGATGAGTGGGGAAATCACAGGATACATGAAATTGTTATTCTAGATACCCTTGAAGAACAAGCTTTGACTTGGTTATAATGTTTATTATGAATCTAAAGCTTATGAAGACAAAAGATGTAATGTTACCAATATCTGGATAGGATTCAAATTTTAAAACTGTCAAACTAAATATAGCATGGTTGGTTTTAGTTGAAACTTTGAGCTGTGTAAAACTGTAAATAACCTATCCTTCAAAGATTTTCTATTTGTATGGTTATTATTTCATACAATCGTATGAACAAATTACTCTTTAATTTTACTTGTTAATCATCTGACACTTTCAATACCTAGATAGGACATGACTCTGATACATCATCTGATCATCTACAACTAAATTAAAGCATCCAACATTAATATGATATCCATGTGGAACTATTCAAGTAATACCAGTGCATCTTTCCTTCCCTTCTTTTAATGAAAGTTTCCATTTCTCAAAAATACCAGTGCATCTTTCACCTAGCAACCTTCCACAAGAGGAGCTTCAATTTATTGTTATGTTGATTCTAATATTTATATAGCCAAGTCCTTTTGACATTTCACTTGTGACCACATCTCATCAATGTATCAAATATTGATATTGATCCATTCTTGCTTAAGAAAAACATGCTATGGTATTTCAACTTATTATTCATATTGTTTAGGTGTGATTTTGCACCGTAGGCTCTAAAAATACAATGACAAGGCCAATACGAACTCTGGTTCAGGTGATGAGAACAGTTTCAGTAGTCTATTCTTTAACAGAGTTTTATCATCCATAATGATGAAGTTTTATTGTATGGAAGAATGATATTCAACAATTTTTGGGTCAAGCACCCCAACAGATGACCTAGCCCCCAATAGTCACTTGATTTTCTTTACCAAGTATCTCTTTAGGGAATCATTCCCCAGTATGGTTGAATTCTATTAAGTCCTAATCTTGCCAACCCATCCACCATACTTTTGGCAGGCCTTAGGAGTGCAGTAATAAACTTGCTACCAAGATTGTAAAGAGCTGTGCAATCTCTCTTATTAAGCACCTATGTTTCCAAGATCCAGTGCTTTCTTTAACAGAGAATATGGTATATGATAACGTATATGGTTCAGATATTTATCCAACCCTACTTGCAGCAAGACAACTCCCCTCTTCTCTTTTGCCAATGCCAATGAGAAGGAGCATGTAAATTGCAGAACTCGCAGAATCGAGTTTTTCATCCTCATTCTTCAAATACCTAAAATTAATAAGAAGATTCACATCAGACAATACACACACATAACTATTTTATTCTGTAATTGACTTCATATATTGGTGGTTGTGCCTTGTTATGGTTGGTACACCAGACAGGGCTTTCTTTCTATGCAGCTGCAGGGACCAGAATCTTAAAATTTTTTGGGAGGTAAGACAAACTGTAAGAAGTTTCTCCACTCTTCTTGACTTCCTGTGCCTACAAAATAAATAAGATCATATCAGTTAAAAGACTTGAGTTTATGCAGATGGCACATGACCCATTGATTAAACAACCAGTGAAACCTCCAAAAAAATATTGGGAAGTTAATCCATTGGGTGTATTGACTTAAAACATGAATGCGGATGGTTTTAAAACTTGGGTGATGTTTTAGGTTCGGCAGTAATTTCAGAATAAAAGCTTTCTTGGACAAATTGTAGGGCAAAGTACAACTGGCTTTAAGGCTATTGTTAGGATTAACAATTAGACTATAGGGCTCAAAGGAAACAATATCTCGGCTTTATGACTAGTACAGGAAGTGGGGTGAGGAATGAAACCTTCTCCAGAAAAATGGATAAAAAAGGTATACTGTCACTAATCCTTTTGGAGATAATAGGGAAGGGTGTTGTTCCCTTTAAATGGAATCCTACCACCACTAAAGGGATGAAAACACCAGAAACATGCAGAAACAAAATGAATGTGGAAGTCTTTAAAGGAAAAAAGAAAAAGAATTATTTCAAGCAAGAGTATGTCGTCCAATAATTTTCTATTCAAAGAGAACATGTTTCAACTTTCAAATGGTAAGAATTATAGCTTAAAGAATATCTCATATATCCCCATAGTTCTGGAGTAGGACTAAAAATTAGGTAACTGGAAAACACGTCTGATACAACTAAACTTGATGCCCAACAGACACAGCTCTCTTGACTGAATAATATAATCCTACATTGTGGTGATCAACCAATGGGCTTCACATGCATCTTAGGGCTTTGTTAGACCATTGACTGCACAATTTGAGGTTAACAATGTACCCATGAGAGACCAGCTACCCGGTCTCAGATTTCCCAGTTACTTGCTTGCCATAACACCATGACATGAGCAATGAGAATTAACTCTTCTAGGGTATGTTTACACATGAAGAAAAATAGAAGCACAGTTCAAAACTCCTCCATTAGATGTTCCAGAGTATACTTGTAATGCCAGCTTCTGCAACATGCAATAACCAGATGCAAGAAGCAAAATAAATAAATAAAGCATTTAAAGTTGCACTAGTCTGGGATAATTTTTGACAGTAAATTAGCTTCTTTCTGCGAGATGTTGAAGTATTAAAGAGCAACTCAACTAGCTTACGTAGAAAAATCACCCTTACAAATATAAAAAATGATGTTTTTTATCATCAACCCAAGGACTTATTAATTTATCAACAACCCCTTACTTCAGAGAGGTAAGAGAGAGAGAGAGAGAGAGAGAGAACAAATACGATAATTATAGGCCAACAACTCATTAAAAATATAAAATCACCCTTACAAACTGACCCCTCTATGCCCCCAACAACAGATTCTCCCTTGTTGCACTTCTATTTACAAGGCATCAGCAAACGTGATCTTGTTAAAACCCAACCAACCACTTCTTGCCAGTCCTCTATTATCAGTTAATTCCATCCTGATGAATAGGCTAATCATTGAACTAGAGAAAAAAGTTCAGATCACAAGAGATTTCCTTCCTCATCTGGCCCTTAAAAGTTTGGGATAATGTTGCCGAAACGATCCCTAGATACTCCACCCTTACACCTGACAAGCCCAAATTACCAAGACAACATCCACCATAGTTAGGTTTTGTTATTCCCATTTCTGGCACTATTCACACTGCATCCACCTGATGTCTTCCTGGGTAAAAGCTAGCCACTGAAGACCAAATATAGAGTCCAACAACACACATTTAAACTCCTCTCTTTATGAGTACCCAACAACCTATCCTCACTGCAATGAAGTGAAAATGCTGCCCCCTCTTGCTCATTTGTATATATTTCTCCTAGCACATTCCATGTTTCTCAATTTCACTCTGTTGCTCTTTATCAGGACCATGACTACAAAATTTTAGAAAACCGTTTGTCTCACCATTCTGCTTCTCATATTATTTTTTGAGAGAGTTTAACCAGAATTCATTAAGAAAAAGAGAGGGAACATGGGATCTCATATTATTTCCCACCAACATAAAAACTAGCTGCCAAAGTAAACATAAGTCCACCCAGTTATTTTGTTTTATTGGTCCAAATCTGGTTTCTGGGTGCACATAAAAACAAGTTATTGTTCCTAGCTCCATGCTAAGGCCAGAAACAAGCACATGACCCTTACAATTGCACAATCAACAATGTTGGAAATCCCAAACTAACTTAAGCAAATTCATTGTAACAAACCAAATGCAAAATATATAAGTAGAAATGTCGGCACTTCATTTGCAATTGGTTAATTGTAAAAATGCATTTTCTTCTTCAATACAAGTAGGGAACAAGTTTGGTTACCATCTTGAAGGCATTTCCTATTAAGAACAAAAAGAATAAGTAAAGAAGGCATTGGTATTTGGACAAGGCTTTGTGCAAAAAATGCCAATGGTTAGGTCTGAATGCACTCCACCCCTCCTCCCAAGATAGGGTAATGACCTGACATTTTGTAGAAAAATGTCAATGGTTAGGTCTGAATGCACTCCACCCCTCCTCCCAAGATTGGGTAATGACCTGACATTTTGTAGAAAAGATTCCCCAGTTCACAAAGTCTGAAATGACTATCCAGTATTATACACAATTTCCAGATCATCCCAAAAATACCTCCTAAAAGTAGATACTGTAACAGAATTCTGTCCTTTTCCAAAGAATTGCTACATCTTATTGGCCACTATTCCATGTTTGACCTTTATTCCTTATATCTAGCCATGCAGCATCAATAATAACTGTACTTCTTGATGTACATGCAAGTCATTGAGACATTGACAAACGATAGGATTCCTCACATGGGGAAACATTTCTTCTCAATTATACATGGAGAACTGTTGGAAGCAGGATTTTCTGAAAAGGACAATTGCAGCATAGAAGTTTCAAAAGCTAAAATAGTCATGACTCATAAATTTCAAAAACAAGAGTAGACATAAAATACCGAAAAGGAAAACAGGGCTGAAGGAGGAAAAACACCCTAATAAATCTTCATATTTATCCAATGTATAACAATAAGACCAGTAAACCTGAGCAAGAATATTATGGTGAGGGTCATGGTGCAATGGTGTCACCGTCCCAGCTGGTCCAAACCAAGCATTAAGAGACCTGAGCTCTCCTCCACCAGCAAAACAATAGTCAGGGACAAAAATGTCTCTCCGCAGCTCTTGTATCTGCCAATTTTGTAACATAAAGAATTAAGACATTGCCTAATAAACTCCAAAGAGAAATCTGGGGAGAAGCAAAAGGACAAATATGAGAGAAAAAATGAATTTAAGGTCAACATAAAATAAAGAGAAAGTAAGTAGCTGAACAGAGCTTCACCAATCCTTTTGATGAAATAGGACCTAACTAAGAGAGTCACTTTCTCTAAATACAAAGATTGAGTTGTATCCAACCCCAAGTTGAAATTACTAATTTAATGGGTCATTTGGATAAGCTTTTTCCCTTTTCTCCCTTTAGTCAACGGCAAAATAGAGCAAATTTTTTTCTTGAAAACCTTGCACATCAACCCCAAGACAGTGAGAAGAGCATAATGACACGTTCTTATCAAAAAAGCAACATTCTTATGCTCCATAAAGAAGCTCAGGAAAGAGCTTTGCTTATCTAAACTTTGAATGTACTTTTCATTTGATGCCTGACCACAAACCCAGAATTCTTTTTTTCTTTGTCTTTTGTTATCTTTTTTTTTTAGATAAATTGTCTTTTGTCTTCTATTATCTTCAGCATAGCACTTCCTAAAGTTTATCCAAACAAACCCTAAGATTCTTTTTATGAGTAACTGTTAGAGAATTTATTGAACAAACCCTAAGGGGCCATTTGATAACAGCTGAAGTTACTGAACTAAATGACTTGTTGCTTTGTCATTTAGTGGATAAAATAATAAAATATTCAAGGGTATGGTAACTGATGAAGGAAGATTTGGCCCGACCTCGTAATCACTCCACGTGTCAAAGACGAACAGCTCGGCACAGCAGCGCGCCCAAGGCGCGAGCACCAAAGGGAGGAACCAGCAGTCCGAACTCCCTACTAGGAGCCCGAACTTTCCCTTAGGCCCCGAGCCTCCCACAAGGCAGTGACCCGAACTGGCCCGCCTCATGGCAGTTCGACACTCCCCTATCCGAACTCAAGACTTCACCTCGCTCACCACTCCGGCACTTCGCCTCCAGGACGTCGAGCTGAACAAACGTACCATACCTGACACTGAGGAAGTCCGTATCCAAGGGCGGCGCACCTGACTGACTTGGGATCTGACGCTTGACAGCCGCACTTCAACGGCCACCTGCCACCGCCACCTACCACCGTCATCGCCAGTCGTAGAGATGGCTCCGACAAAGAGAGCAATGGCGGTTCTGTCCAGCAGAGGGGATGACACCCGAACTGATAGGGGCCCAGGGGTAATCATACCCGACCTGACAGAAGCCTAGAAGTGAGTGCACGAGGTGGTTATAAAAGGCTCCCCACCCCCGAGGACAAGGTAAGGTAAACGTTGCGCCATCTGGTTTTGTCCTGCCTTTGAGAGAATTCTAACTTGACCTTCGAAGCATTCATACCGGGTTCCCCCCGGAGCTTCCTCATCTTCTCCGTTTCAGGTTCCCCGTATCTCCGCCCAGAGGCAGAATCGTTGACAGCTAGGACCAGCCGAATTGCGCTCCATTAATTGGCGCCGTCTGTGGGAATACGCTTCTAAAAGCCTCCCTCTAAACTCTCATAATCTCTTTTTCTCCAAAAGCTCCAACACTCATGGCTTCTTCCAACAACGCCAAACATGGCACGGAGACAAACACCACCGGGGAACAACTTCAGGCCCCCGTGGTGTGCGTCGGGCAGTTCACCATCCCCCTTCCGGTGGATGGGATCCCTTGCTTGAGTGCGCCACAAACAGTGGCACCCATAAGCCTTCCCGCCATGAGCATCCCCCTTCCACTCCCTATCAAAACAACTGTTGTCCCCCTGGCGACCCGCCAGAACCAGTTTGACGACCTGATGCAATGCATGCGGGCAATGCAAGCCCAAATGCAACAATTCCAGCAACATCAGCTCCAGCAGCACCAAGTACTGCATAACATCTCCCAGTATCACTATCAGCAGCAGTTCCCCCAACTGCCTCTGAACCAACCGCTACTTCCACCTCGGCACCCCGCTACGAAGCCAATTAAGGCTTCCCCTCAGGGTGGACGCCCTCGCCGAGGAGAACCCTCCCAACCCCAGAACCCCCCCAACAGCCAGGCCTCATCCCCAGGCCGAAGGGAAAGAATCACCCCCGCCTCGCAGCTCGCAGGTGGGTCGGGAACCTCACCCGCGAAGTCAGCACCTCGGCGCTCCAAGCCTGAGTTCCCGCTCACAGAGAACCGATTCAACGCCCTAGCAGCAGACTACCAACGTTCTGGACCCATCAAGCTCGGCAACACAGAGGCCAGCAGCGCCAGTACCAGGCCCACTCAACAACGCAGGCGCCGACGAAGCCGCCGAACTGCCACCCGTGTCCTGCCCGAACTCAGAGGTAAGGAAGAGACGAGCTCGGACGGAGTAAAAGCTGCCCCGATCCTCTCAGTTCCTTCCCCCCTCGCATCAAAACTCCTGGCAGTCCCCATGCCCAGAGACTTCAAGCTTCCACCATTGGACAAGTATGATGGGTCCTTTGACCCCAACGACCACGTCGATGCTTTCCAGTCCCAAATGCACCTCGCCAGGGCCAGCGAATCATGCATGTGCGTGGCCTTCACCACCACCTTCAGGGGGGTGGCCCGCACATGGTACAGGAACCTAGCCCCAGGGTCAATAAGAAGCTGGACCACCCAGTTCGTGCAGGTCTTCACCGCGCACTTCGTTACCAGCAAGCGGTGCCCCAGAACTGAGGAAAGCATCTTCGGAGTAGTCCAGAGAGAAGGAGAATCCATCTGGGGCTACATCAAGCGGTTCAATGAAGCGTGCCTACAGATACCACGATTAGACCCTGCAGGTCAGCTCGTGGCGGCCAAGAGAGGAGTAGCGCACAAGGAGTTTAAATGGCACATGGTAGCCAGCCAGCCCGTGACCGTGGCCGAATTCCTCAAGCTCGCAGACAAGTTCATGAGAACAGAGGAAGAGATCAACCAAAGGACCGAAGGCGGGGTCGAGAAAAGGAAAAGGGAGGGTGAACCCTCCAACTCAGGCGACAGAAGAAACACGGCCCGGGAGGCAAAGCCAAGGCAACCGTCCCGAGCACCATTAGCAGTTCGGATGGACTATACGCCGTTAAACACCAGGCAGACTGAGATCTTGATGACAATCAAAGACGCCCCATACGTCAAGTGGCCACCTCGCCTAAAAGGAAATCCAAACGAGAGAAACAAAAATATGTACTGTAGTTTTCATAGAGATCACAGTCACAATACCGAACAGTGTAATAATCTCCGGGACGAGATAGAGGGACTCATCCGTCGCGGATACTTGAGAAATTTTGTACAGCATAATAACAATAATAACAATAAGGCAGGTCGGCAAGGGGAGCACGGGAAGGATGCCCCTAAACCCAGCAGCAGACCAGCCGAAGTGTTGCCACAGCCTCCGGAAGAGAGGCCAGTTCGGGGAACCATCCATGTGATAGTGGGAGGTTCGGTGGTAGCAGGATGTACCTCGGCAGCAGCCCGGACGTCAGTTCGCGAGGCAGCCCGAGAAGAGCAGAACCCTCCCAAGAGGCCGAAGACAGAAGAACCGATCTTCTTCACTGAAGACGATGAGCGATGTCCACTACCCCCACGATGACGCGCTCGTCATAAAACTCAGGATCAACAACTTCGAAGTCAGGCGCGTACTTGTGGATTCGGGTAGTTTGGCGGACATCCTCTTCAAGTCGACATTTGACTAGCTACAGTTGCGGAAAAGCGAGCTGAAGCCCGCAAGCACTCCTCTGGTGGGCTTCAGCGGAGAGGAAGTCAGGCCTATCGGAAAGATAACAGTACCTATGGAAGTCGACACATGGCCTTGTGCGGTCAGACTCAACCACGATTTTCTGGTGGTCGCAACCCCCTCCCCATACAATGCCATAATAGGGCGGCCAGTTACGCATATCCTGCGGGCAACGGTCTCCACATACTATTTGGCAATGAAGTTCCCTACAGACTTCGGTGTGGGGGTAGCACGGGGCGACCAGCTTGAGTCCCGCAAGTGTTATGTTGCTGCCCTGAAGGGAAAAACCAAGGCGGCCGACGACCTTGAACTGGAGCGGCCTACAGAAAAAGGCGAGGAACGAGCTTCGCCCACAAAGGAAACGGTCGCAGTCCCGACTTCGGCTACAAACCCAGCTCGCACACTACAAATCGGTGCTTCCGTCAAGGAACCGCTACGAACCAAACTAGTGACTTTCGTACTTCAAAATTTAGATATTTTTGCCTGGTCCGCGGCCGACATGCCCGGTATTGACCCCAGCCTTATAACTCACAAACTTAATACTGACCCTGTAGTCAGTCCCGTTAGACAGAAGAAACGCAACTTAGCCCCAGAACGCTGGAGGGCGGTCGACGAGGAGATCGAAAAGCTCCTCGCAGCAAGTTGCATAAGGGAAGTTCATTACCCGAGCTGGGTAGCCAACCCAGTGCTGGTGAAAAAGACAAACGGCAAGTGGCGCATGTGCGTCGACTACACCGACCTAAACCGAGCTTGCCCAAAAGATTGCTTCCCCCTCCCCAGAATTGACCGCCCAGTAGACGCGACCTCGGGACATGAGTTGCTAAGCTTCCTGGACGCCTACTCGGGCTACAACCAAATCAGGATGGATCGAACCGATGAGGAAAAAACCAGCTTCATAACCGAGTTCGATCTGTACTGCTACAAGGTCATGCCCTTCGGATTAAAAAATGCTGGGGCGACCTTCCAAAGGCTTGTAAATAGTTTGTTTCGGCCCTTAATTGGCACGAAATTAAAATGTTATGTAGACGACATGGTAGTTAAGACGCAGTTTTCACATGAATTAATACAAGACTTGGACTCTGTCTTCCAAATCCTGCGTCGATTTAGCATGAAACTGAACCCTAACAAATGTTCGGTGTCACCTCGGGCAAGTTCCTAGGGTACATTGTCAACCGGCGCGGTATTGAGGCCAACCCGGACAAGATAAAGGCCATCCTAGACATGAGACCACCACGGAAAGTAAAAGAAGTTCAGAGGCTAAACGGCCGTATAGCCGCCCTGAGCCGCTTCATGTCCAAGTCAGCAGACCGCTGCCTGCCTTTCTTCAAAGCAGTCAAAGGCAAAGGGTTCGAGTGGACCCAAGACTGCCAGCTCGCGTTCGACGAGCTGAAAAGCTACCTCGCTAGTGTACCAGCCTTAGTCTGGCCCGAGGAGGGCGAAGTCTTGGAACTGTACCTCTCGACAAGCGACGAGGTGGTCAGTTCGGTACTAATCAAAAAAGTAGATCGAGTCCAACAACCCATCTATTATGTTAGTAAAATCTTGCAGGGAGCAGGGAGCAGAGACAAGGTACCCGCAGATAGAAAAGCTAGCATACGCACTGGTGGTAGCAGCCCGAAAACTCCGCCCATACTTCCAGGCTCACACTATCGTCGTCTTGACTGACAAACCTCTGAGGCAAGTTTTACTCAAACCCGAGGTTTCCGGTCAACTAACGAAATGGGTCGTCGAACTCAGCGAGTACGACCTCCAATACAAGCCACGAACTGCTATTAAGGCCCAAGCCTTAGCAGATTTTATCGCCGAGTGCACATTTAGCCTCGAAGCCCCTGGGCCGGCCGAGCCCGAGATCCCCGGCTCGGGCGAGCCCGGAGCTCCCGAGCCAATAGAGTCTGAACCCCGTGAAGTAGTAGCCAGTGTGGCATCTCTCCTGGTTAGGCCAAACGCGAACTGGGATGAGGAGCCCTGGATCCTTCACGTAGATGGCTCCTCGAACCAGTAGGGCAGCGGGGCTGGAATAGTGCTACGTGGCCCAAGTGGCACGAAATTAGAATACGCACTACGCTTTGAGTTCGCGGCATCCAACAACGAGGCGGAGTACGAGGCACTGATAGCCGGACTGAACCTAGCACACAAAGTAAGAGCAAAGCACGTAGTTATCTGCAGTGATTCCCAGCTCGTGGTCAACCAGGTTACGGGCGAATACGAAGCGCGCGAGCTCACAATGATCGCATACTTGGCCAAAGTAAAGGAGACTCTGCTCAACTTCCAGTCACACTTCATCAGGCAAATCCCGAGGTCAGAGAACACTGAGGCCGACGCCCTGTCTCGGTTAGCCAGCATGAGGTCACGACACCATGAGAACCGTGTACATAGACGACTTACCTCGGCCCAGCATTCTCGGTGGGGCAGAGGTCGCTCCCGTCCTTGAAGCAGAGCCGAGCTGGATCGACCCACTCACGAGCTTCTTGATAGATGGGACCCTCCCTGCGGACCGCAATGCAGCCAAGAGGGTGCAGCGCCAGGCAGTCAAGTACGTCATGATAGACGAACGGTTGTACCGACGGTCCTACACGCTCCCCTACCTGCGCTTCTTGCGACCTGCCGAAGCCGAGCTCGTACTCCGCGACACTCATGAAGGTCTGTGCGGCAGACACCTGGGGGGCAGAGCCCTCGCCCAAAAAGCACTTCGACAAGGATACTACTGGCCAACGATGAAGACAAGCCGTCGAGCTCGTCAGAAAATGCGACAAGTGTCAGAAGCATGCCAATATCCAACATCAGCCCGCCGCCGACCTCAAGTACCTCACCAGTCCATGGCCCTTTGCACAATGGGGCATCGACCTCCTGGGGCCATTCCCGCCAGCAACAGGTGGGAGAAAGTTCCTAGTGGTGGCAGTAGATTACTTCACAAAATGGATAGAAGTTGAACCTCTGACAACAGTCACAGCCCGAAACATACAGAACTTCTTTTGGAAGAACACAGTATGTCGCTTCGGGCTACCTCGGGTACTGATCTCCGACAACGGCAAACAGTTCGAGGATATCAAGTTCCAAGAATGGTGCCAAGATATGGGAATTCGTCAGAACTTCACATCAGTCGCACACCCGCAGGCAAACGGTCAGGCAGAAGTAATGAACAGAGCCATCCTCCGCGGACTGAAAGCACGACTAGACCGAGCTAAAGGGTTGTGGGCAGACGAGCTACCAAGTGTTCTATGGGCTCACTGAACCACGGAAAAAACCGCCACAGGAGAGACCCCCTTCAACCTCACCTACGGCACCGAAGCGGTAATCCCGGCGGAAATCGAAATACCTACACTGCAACTAGAAGCATATGACAACCAGACAAACGGAGACGAGTTACGCACCAACCTCGACCTACTGGATGAGGTAAGAGACCTCGCGCACATCCGAACAGCGGCCTACCAGCAACAAGTAGCTCGGTACTACAACGCCAAAGTAAAGAAGCGGAGCTTCCGCGTCGGCGACCTGGTCCTCCGTAAGATCATGGTACCCGAACCCGGCATGGGCAAACTCAGACCAAATTGGGAAGGACCGTACAAAGTAAAGAAAGCACTTGAGGGGGCATACAAGCTCGAAACCTTAGAGGGTAAGCAAGTACCCCGAGCATGGAACATCGTCAACTTAAGGCGATACTACCTATAGACCACCAAGCGAAGTGGAACATCGTCAACTAGGATGCTGAGCTAACGAAGGAACCTCGGCATAGGCAAGCCAAGAAAAAGCCAAAGGCGAAAAGGAGAACAAACTAATGGGGACCGACATCTTAGAGCACCAAAACAGGCCACGCGAGTGCGGTAACCCAAGCAGGAGACAGACCGGACGTATGGTCAGTTCGGAAGAAAGAACAACTAACACTTAGCCAAAAGGAAAGACGTTCTATTTCAAAATAAGGGAGTACATTTCAAAAAAATAAAAATAAAAAAATAATAATAATAATAAAAATTTTTACAGGCCCGGAGCTACTTCTTCATTATCGGAAGGCACTTCAACAACACCCGAAGGCCCCGCCTCGCCCTCGGAATCTGGCTCACCATCCGCAGCATTGGCCATCTCCTGAGTTATGCGCGAAGTGGATATGGCATTGATGTCAAGTTCGGGGTACGTATTCCGGATCATCCACCGGCTTAACTTGAAACCCCTTCGGTACGAATCCACCATCAGGTCGTCAAAGCTCGGCGAGGCGATGTAATCATCGACAGCCTTCTTCTTGGCATCTTCAATACCCTGAGAGAAGATCTGTGTCCTCTCCCTAATGTCCTCCTGAAGATATTCGACCTGATGCTGCAGATCCAGCCTCAAATCCGCCATATGTTTCACTACGACTCCCATGGCCTCGGCATCTCTCTAAGACCTCGCCTGCCTGGACTGTGCAGCACGAGCAGCCGCCTCAGCAGCGCGAAGAGCCTCTTCGGTAGCTCGCGCCTGCCTCAAGCTCCTTTCCACTTGGGCCGCCAAGGCGTGAATAGAAGAGTTCACCTACCAAAAGGAAAGAACAAGTGATTAAAAGAACCAACAGCAAGAAGGATAAAAGCAGAAGAGCTCAAAAAGTCAGACTTACCACCATGGCATGAGTAACAGCACGACAGGCCACCTGGTGCAGGGGGAGATCAGTCCACACCGCGACCTCCTCGGGAAAAATGGCCTCCCTTACTCTTCTGAAGAGCGTGGATCGGCGACAACACACTCCTGAATTCCCCTGGGGCCCCCGAGCCCGAGGGCCCAGCTCGGGTATAAGCAGACCCAGAGTAGGTGGGAGCCCCCGTGTAAGTAGTTTTAGCATACGGGCCCCCTACCGCTTCTTGCATTAGAGGAGCCATCTCGGGCTCCCTGGGCGGATCCTCTGACGGGTAGTCCGGAACCTCAGGCTCCGCATCTCGGGGCAGCTCGGCGCAAGTTTGCTTGGCGACTCGCTTCCTCCTCTTCGTGCCTTGAAACAAGTGCCCACCACGGGTCCCTCCTGAGTCCATCACACCTGCAAAAACGAGTTCGGCATCAGAAGGAAGCAAGAGACAGCAAAATAGAACCTCTTAGTAAGGAACCTACCCGAACTCAGGCCGGCCGCAATGAGCTTGGCCTCCGCCAGATAGTGTTGGCACTTTAGCCCAAGCCGCGCCCATTGCCGGAGGCCCTTCGCCATCTCCTTGTCAAGTGTAACCCCGGAGTCAGGGGCAGCCATCCCCCCCACCCGGTCTGAAACGGCCACCCCAGCACACTTCGCACCCCAAAGTAGTCCCGCTTCCACGCCGGGACCTTATTAGGGAGCTCGTGTAAAAGCTTAAAACCCGGGCGAGGAGACAGGTAGTACGCTCGCCTACGCTCGGGGAGGAGACCCGCTTGCTTCTTAAGCATTAAAATGGAAGAGAAAATCTCCAAATCTAAAGGGAAGCCCTGTTCGCAAAATAGAGAGATGGTCCCCACCAAATTACGAATCGAGTTCGGGTGAAGCTGTCCGACCGTAACGCCGAAGTGATTCAAGACCTCGACAAGGAAAGGATAGAAAGGCAATCGCAGCCCCGCAGCGAGCTACTCCCGGAATATCACGATCTCATCAGGACCGTGTTCCCAAGGAAAGCTACCCGAAGGTATGAAATAAGCGTACTCCCCGGGCAGATTATAATAGGAAATAAGGGATTGGAGCTCCTCGGGGGTCATGGTCGAGGGGCCAAACTTGTCTAACGACCGACCCCGATGGGAGGTGGACGCCAAACTACCCGAGGCGACTCGACCAACGGGTTCGAACTCTTCCTCGAGCTCTACCTCCAGCTCACTGGAACTATCAGGCATCTGACTCACCGGAAGAGCCGCCTGATCTATCCGAGCTAGACATCGAAGAAAGAAGGTGGATTCCAGGAAGGTACTCACCCGGATAAAAGCTTGAACACGACAAGAACTTGAACGAGCAAAAACCTTGAAACGCGAACTGAAAGCCCGGACGCGAGCTGAAACCTAGACGCGAGTTCAAGAGGCAGCGCAGAAGTGACAAAGCGACTGGGGTCCCCCACTATTTATAACCACAGTGACCGAGAAGCAACGGCGCAGATCAAAGCCGATCCGACGGCCCGCAGTCGCGCTGACTGCACGTCCCCTGAGACCGAGACGTGATTGGTGCACGTCTTTCTGAAATTGACATGCGCCGACGCACGTCTTTTTGAAACTGACAGCACGCCAGTGCACGTCTCCTCACATTAAAGGCAGTAGCGGCACATTTTCAAATTTGAAAAGACGCCTGCTGTCACGTCTCCCAGCGGCACGCTTTTTGAATTTTCGAAATAAGGAACACGTTGCCACGTCTATCAGCATTTGTAGGCAGGTCGACGCTTCTTCCGCGCTATCAGTCAACCAAGACTCGAAGTACGGGACAAATCCACTGCCAGCTCGCAAACTCCCCGCACCAGGGCAAGACCCTTGGCGCGAGGAGTGGGGGGCAATTGATGAAGGAAGATTTGGCCCGACCTCGTAATCACTCCACGTGTCAAAGACGAACAGCTCGGCACAGCAGCACGCCCAAGGCGCGAGCACCAAAGGGAGGAACCAGCAGTCCGAACTCCCTACTAGGAGCCCGAACTTTCCCTTAGGCCCCGAGCCTCCCACAAGGCAGTGACCCGAACTGGCCCGCCTCATGGCAGTTCGACACTCCCCTATCCGAACTCAAGACTTCACCTCGCTCACCACTCCGGCACTTCACCTCCAGGACGCCGAGCTGAACAAACGTACCATACCTGACACTGAGGAAGTCCATATCCAAGGGCGGCGCACCTGACTGACTTGGGATCTGACGCTTGACAGCCGCACGTCAACGGCCACCTGCCACCGCCACCTGCCACCGTCATCGCCAGTCGTAGAGACGTCTCCGACAAAGAGAGCAGTGGCGGTTCTGTCCAGCAGAGGGGATGACACCCGAACTGACAGGGGCCCAGGGGTAATCATACCCGACCTGATAGAAGCTTAGAAGTGAGTGCGCGAGGTGGTTATAAAAGGCTCCCCACCCCCGAGGACAAGGTAAGGTAAACGTTGTGCCATCTGGTTTTGTCCTGCCTTTGAGAGAATTCTAACTTGAGCTTCGGAGCATTCATACCAGGTTCCCCCCGGAGCTTCCTCATCTTCTCCGTTTCAGGTTCCCCGTATCTCCGCCCAAAGGCAAAATCGTTGACAGCTAGGACCAGCCGGATTGCGCTCCATCAGTAACCTACCCAACTTCAGCTTCAGTCATTAAGGAACCACTAACCTTAAAATCTTATTCACTAAAAGACGAAGCAATAAGCTTTTCAGTTCAGCCATTTCAGTTGTTATCAAACAGTCCCTAAGACTCTTTCAAGCTTAAAACATTTAAAATTAAAAGCCTAACAAATACGTAAAGCATTTTCCATTAACTTCAAAGATTTCATAAACTGTTGGAAGTTAGAAAATTTAGAAATCTGCATCTAATCTCCAGCCAATTACAACTGTATCCAATAAACCAAAATGGCACTGTATCCACAATTGGTACCTTTAATACACCAATTAGCAATCAACCCATCCATTCCTCATCAACTACCAACTGTTGACCATAAAATAACTAACTGCATACTTGCTTCTTACGTTAATTTTAACCCTCCATTTCCTAAACTTACTTCCTTTTAACTTACATGATGCAAAATCAATTGGCTCTATCAAGATATCACCTTTCAAAGTTATCTTTTATTTTGCAAATATAGTGATTGGAGTAGCTTCACACCAGAAATCATCCATAGTAAGGACAAATACCTGATCAAACAATGGATGTTGAGCAAGATATGTTGGGACATCAAAGGGACATTCACTAGATTGGATCCTTTCAAGAAACTCGGAAAAAGTAATTAGTTCTTGTTTCCACTCTGAGCACAGATAGTTCTTTCCTACCTGCAAAATATTTTCAACTTTACCAAACTTCAGTTCAAGTCATTTTGAGAATCAAATTTCTTTGAAATCATATAAGAATAAGGTTTTATAACAGCAAGAGAGAGAGAGAGATGACAACAAAGTAGGAAAAAAGAAAAGGAACAGAGAAGCATCAAATTATGGCAGATTATCCAAATGCCAGGTTTCAGCTTTGTTGTTTTAGAAATTAAAATGCAATAGGTCTACCGGAACAAAGTAACTACATGGTAAGATAAGGCCAAAAATATAACAAAAAATAAGTGGTGATTCTACTGATGAGATAAGTGGTTGCAAGGATGATGCATGGTATAGGTAGGAGTAGTGACTCTAATAGCTATCAAAAACCAAGTCCACAAATATTTTTCACCATTGCGCTACTGGAGAGAGGAATAAGGCAGCTGAAGTATTAGGGAATATACACATACAGAGAAGATAAATCTGCTCCACTGCAGAAGAGAAGAAGAATTTACAGACCTCCCAAACAGGTTAATCAGTGCGAGAATATGTTGGACAAAAACATTGGAGTGTTTATAACTCGGTCCATGATCTAGCTCCAACAGAAGAGGTTAGAGCCAGAACAAGACATGCCACACACCTTTACCCATCATTACTTCTAAGAAGCAGGTGAGCTAGATTCACATTAACCAAGAGGCTCGTTGACCCTTTCATTCAGCATTCACAATGAAACCCCTGAGACCCCATTGACTCATCCAGCAGAGTAACATAGGCCCAGGGTCACATGTCACCTAGAAGAGCCCCTAGCTCAAACTTGTATTTAGGAATGCACGAAATGAAATCAGGAAGCATTTATATAAGCTAACTAGTTCACCAGACAAATACAATATATCATGACGTTTTAGCTCTGCCCCAAATGACATAGATGTGGAATACCCAATGTCTTTTACAGTGAGCAAAAAGAAAACTGGTCCTTTCTACCAATATGCCTACAGAAGGAACTATAAAGAGCAGGTTTACATTCTTTAGGACCACAAGAAGAAATCCAAGGCATAGAAGTAAGCTGATCAACATATGTATTTGGAAATGGTTAACAATTCTCCTCTCAAGCAACAAATTAGGGATGTTTTGCTCAAGATAATAAAGTAATAAAATTAAGGGATATTAATCACCTCAACTGGAACTGTCCGATCACCTGCAACTCTTCTGAGATAATCCATTTCTTTCCAATTTGTCCTGGCAGGCCAATGACCCATGCAGTCTCTGATTATAACCGGAGAACCTGATAGGAAATAATCACAAAGGAATCCCTCCAAAGATAAAGAAGACCTCTTCTCAACTATCTTACAAGAAAGAGACTTTGTTGGCAGAATTTGAAGCACCTAATCAAAATGGGAAAAAATATTAGAGACACTAAAAATACTATAAAGAAATAACAGGTTACCATAAGGAAATAACAGATACTTCAATAAGTCATAACCAATAGGTCGAAATGCAGGATATAAGAAAATAACAAGAATATGAGACATTATAGGGAGGCAGTATTCAAGTTACCTAATAAGTGAACATAAACTGGAAGTAATAAAAGAAAAACAAATGCGGCAAAAATATTTTGTAATAACTATAATAGGCACATCTCTATTTGAATATTTAGTGCATAGCGAGCACCTTTCATCCCAAACTCTTGACATGATGTCAATAGGGCCGTAAATGGGTTGGATCCAACATATCAGACTCAGATATGTTGAAACTTCAAATCAGATCAAATTCAAGTCCAATCCAAAATCAAATATATCTGACTCAGATCAAATTCAGGTTATAGTATTAAAACAAAGAATTTTTTTAAAAATTTACTTTTTAACTTATACATATATATTATATTTATATAAATAGATATATTGAACTTATTAGTTATAAACCTTATAGAATTTATGTATAATATCTATATACAAACATGATTATGCTACATATATATTATTTGGACTCAGATCTTAACCAGATCAGATGGGGTCAAAAATAGCATGGGCTGAAGTGGTAAGAAATTATTTGAGGCTCACAATTTAACAATGAACATGACCTTTGCAGGATTGTGTTGCCAACCCCTTATAGTTTGGATAATCGGATAAGACTCTGTTGAATTAAGCTGAATAGGGTGCTATTTATTTATGGTACTGTTCCATACCATGATTTATTGAGGTTGATGCGCTGGCCACTAGTGCACATTTAAATACCTGCTACCCACACGACATACCAAGGTATCACTGCTTTGATATGTGCAACCGGGCTACGTGATGACACAACAAAAAAAAAAAAAAAGAATTTTCTGGTGCAAGTTGTAGGCTAAGGACAAAAAAAGGTCAGAAAAGTGTCAGTTTATCTTTTTTTATCAATATAAAAGTGTCTGTAGATGTAGTGTGAAAAAATTACATCCATGCTTTAAAAGAAGGCAAGGCCATAGAATGTGAAGCAAAGTCCTTTTCATAAATGTTAATCTGACTCGGCAAGGTAATGGCACTCTATGTTTTTTTTTCGCGGGCCTTGCCCATCTTATCACCCTAGAAAATTAGAAATAGAGTGGGCTGGCAGTACAGGATCCACGTAGCCAACACAAATAGTTCAGATAAGGCTTGGATAATGATGATAATAGGTAAGAGGGGTAGATAAGAACAACTCTAGCCTATTTTACCACTTTGCCATTTCTTTTCTTTCTTTCTTTTGGGAGTGGGGGATGTTTTGCAGTAGATAAATGTGGTTCCACTGATTAACTAACAAAATAGCATTTTTTTAGGGGTTTATGTTGATTTTCGTTTAGAAACACGGGAATGACCTTAGTTCCTATTGTAAAGTGCATAGGTAGATGAATGGATTTAAGCAGTTCAATGATTTCACGAAAGAATTAATCTCCCTTCTTCATTGAGAGAGAAGATGGTTTCATTCACCTATCAGAAATTCGCTGGAGGGTCAGGAACTTGTAAGTTAGAATCCATTTCATTCCTTTAATTTGGAAAAAAAAGAAATAAAAGAAGAAGAAACTTCACTCGGGAAAAAGGAAAGCAGGTATTTCCAACAATAATAAAGCATTAATTAAAATGATGAATTAAAAAACTGATATTAAGAAGGTGGAAATCGAAAGGAGGACAGAGAAAGCTGAACGGACCTCACCTCCGCCTTGTTTGGACCCTCGCAACTTAGAACAAGCTCCTTTTTCCCACCTTCTTTTGTTGCTCCTTTCTGACTCTTAGCAACACTGGACTTCGTCATAATCTTCTCCACAGCCGCGTCCAAATCCTGACGCAGAAGGCTTCCTCCCATGATCAAGCCCATGTCAAGAACCCTAAGTGCCTCCCGGAAATCTCCGGCGCCGAGGTGGAACGCCGCGACGTGGAGACAAGCCATCGAATAGGCGTCCCTCCACACAGGCAACACAGAGTGCCACGGACCCGAGTGGAGCTGCTCCCATGCCATCTCCCGCGCTGCCTCCGCCGCTCGGAAGTCACCGGCAGCACCCAGCGTAGCCACAGTAACATATGCATAACCGCCCTGGTCAGAGATTCTCTGGAGTAGATTTGATCTCTCGGCATCTAATATCGGCGTTTGAAGGATGTTTCCGTCTGTGGCAGCCATAGGCGGTTGTAGCGGTGACGACGACGATGGTGGTGGCGCGGTGCTACCGTTAACTAGAAGCTGGTGGAGCTAGATTTCTCACAGACAGAGAAGGGAAGTATGCACTTTCTGCACTTTTTGCAGAGTAGTTTTGGACTGTTGTGCATAAAGTGAAAAAACAAATGATTAGGTACGCCAGCTCTTATGTGAGGACAACCGAAACAGCCTTCAATTGGAAATCGATCTGTTATGGCTCCATGCATAGATTCCAATCGAAAGATGCTCGGTGAGGTTGTCGTCGTCGAAGATGCTTATGATTTGGTGTGGGACCTGATTCGGATTTCTGGGTTGATTAATATAACAGGCAGAAACCGTCAATGAGTACGCCTATTATCCTCATGGAATTCTTTTGCTCCACGTCTAACCGAGGGCGAGGGATTTTCAATTCTATGTGCGCAGAAATGCAAATCGGTGGAAAGGAGGAGTACAAATACAAAACCTTACATTTTGTATGTATTTGTATTGTACATTTATATTTTTATTACTGAGTTAAGAAGGGAACTCATGTCTGGTAGGAGCCAATTAAGCATTTTCCCTGCTAAAAACATCGGGGGGTGAATCGATTGCTTTTATCGTCATGGAGCTATGAGTGATCATATGAACAGCTAATTCCAATTCATCAACCCATTGAATGGTTTCATAGTTAGGAATTAAGGGTCTGTTTGGTTTGTGATTGGAATCGGAATGGTTTATTCCCCCTACGTGTTTGATTCAGACAGGAATTAAAACTGGATTCATTGTTTGGTTCATGAAGAAGCTGGAATCAGAATCAATCATGATTTCTAATTTTGTCATTAATAAAAATAAAAATAAAAATAAAAATAGAAAATGCATGAAAATATCAAAAATTGGAAAATTTTTACAAGAAAATTAAGAAATTACAATAATTTTATAGAAAATTAAAAAATGCATGAAAATACTCAAAATTTACAGAAATTGCAAAAAAAAATATAGAATTTTTTTAGGAAAAATACAACAATTTCTATTATCTCTACTTTTTCTGATCTTCTAAAAGTGGATGAAACGAGTAGAACATAGGCCCACTTTGGGGGAAGCTCGGGATGCATGTATAAGACCATGGGGATTTGAGTGGGGCAATCTCACTAAAAAAATAAGAAAAGGGGAGTTGAGGTGGATATTGAAGTAATGAAGAGAGGGAGAGAGGGAGAGAGGCGCTATGTACGAACGAAAAAACCCAGGAGAATCAAAGGGGTTTAGAGAGAGAATGAGAGAGATCATAGAGTACCGTATGTATTGTTTGTGTACGCAGTAGACAGGGACCAGAGATAATAGCCAAAATGACGAAAATAGCCTTCTTAGAAGAGCAAGCTTTCCCTCGTAACACATTGACATATAAAGCACGCTCATTGTATACAGCCTCTCTCTCTCTAGTATACATTTCTTCTAATACCTATGCTGCATTGCATCTTTTTGGAATGGGAAGGGAGACGACGCAAACAATAACAAAAGCTCGAGTAGAAGAGTTGGAGTTGCAGAGGGGAGCAGATCAGAAGCAAAGCAACGACATAAATCAATGCCGTTAATTCAATTATTGGCAGAGATAGTGGGTTCAGACTCTATTAGGCCAAGAAAGCCATATGAGGAGGAGCAAGAAGAGTGGTAGCTGATTTGGAGAAAGAAGGAGGAGGAGGATGAGAGTGACGGTTGATAATGGTCTTACCTCACCAGAGATGGGGTTGATGGCGGCAACGGCAACGAATAGTATGGAGATTGGAGGGATTCTTCATTTTCACAACAACTCAATCGTAGGTTGGGTTGTAGGGGTTTTTTGTCCAAAAAGAAAAAAGGAAACTAAATAGTGGAATGGGAATCGCATTTCGGAGGAGGGGGTCAGGAATGGTCATTCCCCTGGCATTCCACCTACTCCTTCCCATTCTGGTCGACCAAACATCTGGAAACGGAATGTCCCATTCCAATTCCGATTACAGGTCCTATTCCCTCAAACCAGACATACCTTAAATATTGTAAACACACTCTCATCACCGGTTATGAGTGCTCTTTGGTTGTGGCATTCCTCTAAGTTCTAATAGAGCCTTGAAGGTAGCATGAGCATGCAAGTGGTCCATGCAAACCTAGAGAAATAACAACTTACTTCTAGTGGGGATCAGTCGTGAATAAGGCGGGGATGAGGAGAGTACTTTCCACCCCCACGGGAACTTCGATCCCCACTAATATACGTATATATACACATATGTTTTATATATGTATGTATCTATACATGTGTCTATGTATTAATATTTTTAAAAATATAATTAGATATATTTGAATATTTTCTAATATGATTCTAATTTTTAATTATTTTACTTTTTAATAAAATAAAAAGCAAAAACAAAATAGTTGACATTATAAAAAATCACAGGGAATGGGGATCCTCGCAAGGATGGGGAGAGGCTCCCCGCCTCCATCTCGCCCTGTTACCATTCCTAACTTCCAGTCCAAACTAAATTGACAAATCCTACAAGGCCATGGCCAACAAGAAATTGACTTCTATGCTCCCAAGACCATGCTCACTATGTTCACATAGTCCCTTGCAACCTTGCATTGGGAATATCTCACCATAAAACAAAGCATACAAGACCATGTTTGGGAGTGTTTATGTTGAAAACAAATGTTTATTGAATAAGTGGTTAAAAACATGTGCTTATTTGAATAAGCACTTATTTGCATTTGGCACCTAACTTTTTTAAGTGCTTATTTAAAAAAATAATAATTTATTTCATATTGCGTGTTTGATAGTCTTTTTCTTCAATAAGCACGTATGACTATTTTGTCATTCATCTTCTTTCAATTTTTCAAAATATACCATTGTGAAAGTACTTTTCTTAAATTACTTTTATAAAAACTTTACGAAAGTGTTTTTATGAAAGTTATACAAAGTACTTTTAGTAAATCACTTTAACAAAAGCATTTTTCTAAAAGTACTTTATGAAACCACTTTTACAAATGTACTTTTATAAATTTCAACTAGGGATAATTTTGGAAGAAAAAAATTGAATAAGTGCTTATTGTATAAGCATTCAAAAATGTGGAAATATGGGCTTAACAAATAAGCCCTTGTTTTTAAAATAAGCAGTTGTTTCGGGCTTCTTTCCCAAACACTAATAAGTGCTTAATGGTGTGGTCCTTACCCAAATTAACACAGTGTTCCGAATGAGCACTTACTTTTTAGTACAACCAAATGTGGCCCAAGTGTATTGTATAAGTTTGTATCAACCAAGATGTAACATGTAAGAATATTTTGATTACCAAAAAAATGTAAGAATATTTGTCGTTAATCACAAAAATATGCAAAAAAAAGAGACCAGAAAAATCCATTATCATACATCCATCCCAAAATCCAAACTATAAATTGATTCATCTAATCACAAGATCCATCCGAAAATGTAGCCAAAAGAAACAAAAGAAGAACAAGATGAACCGATAAGAAAGAAAACTGGGATTGTTCAATAATCAAAAACAATGAATGGTCTTTTATGGTCTAGATGACTATAGAAAATGAGACTCCTTTGTCCTTCAAACCTTATACCTCTCCAAGTTCCTATTGAAGGAAATAAACGTAAGAGGAGGAGGAGAAAGAGAAGAAGAAGAAAGACACGAGAAAAAAAAAGGAAAACTAAAAAACAAAATAATAAACAAACTAGAGGGAGGAAGGAGAGTAGATAACCTATTCATGTGAAGCCATTAACACTTAGGTACCATTTCATTGTTCCTTTTAGAGGTCTGAATTTGAAAGTGCTACTTTTCATACCTCACCCCTTGTTTGGTTGTACCTCTTAAACTGGGTCTGAAACTAATTTTCAGATATGAAAATCACTGACCTTGGGCTGGCTCTTAATGCATTCAAACGTGTTTCAGAGTCGACCCAATGTCCAAAATATCCTTACAATTCTTCGTAAATGACTCGAGTTACCCTTGATACCCCAAAACCCAGAAAACCAAAACATTAAACTTATCTCTATCTCTCTCTGACTATCTCTAACCTCTCTCTCTCTCTCTCTCTCCCTCTCTCTTTCCCTCTCTCTCTCTCTCTCCCTCTCTCTCTCCTTTCCTGTCTTCTATCGCTCACTCTCTCTCTTTCTCTCTCCCCTATATTCCCACCACTACCGTCGCCACTATCTTCTCTCTCTCCCCCCAGCGGTGGCTCTCTCCCGGTCTCGCTCTCTCCTCCTGTCTTTTCTCTCTCCCTCTCTCTCTCTCTCTCCATCCCCTGTCTTCCCACCACCGCCATCGCCGCTGCAACAAGCAGTAGTGGTGGTTTGATACTTCGGTGAATAATAATAATGTTTTTATTAATTATTAATTATAAAATATTTTTATTAATTATTTTAATATTTTTTATTAAACAATTATTATTTTTTTATTAAATTTACTTATGTTATTTATTAATTATTTCTATTACCTAATAAATTTTAATTATTTCATTAATTTTAAAAATATATTTTAAATTTTATTTGTGTAAATTATTAATTATTAATTATTTTTATAATCATTATTTGTTTTTTAATTTTAATTATTTCATTTATTAATTAGTAATTATTAATTTATTATTTTTTATTTATATTGTTTCAATATTATTTTGAGGTTGAAAATTATTTTTTATGAGATAATGTAAATTGAATTCAACAATTTCAAATTATATATTTTAGGGGTAAAATAGTAAAATCAATGATTTCAGATGGTAAAAGGTTGATCCAACACAAACAAACTCATGGATTCAGATATTCTAAAAAGTAAAAAAGCAACTATACCTCTTTTCAGATTTCAGACACATTTAATATCTTTTTAACCTTTCAGATCTGAATTTTCAGATTTATCAAACGCCACCTTAGTTTTTTTGTTGGGGGGGGGGGGTCAAATGAACACTTAGTTTAAGTTGCCTTGCGAGAACTCAATCAACGAGGAATTAGAAAATTGGGTAAAAACATGAAATATTTGGGTTTATGTTTATGGCAGAAATGTCATAGTATATATATATATATATACTAAAACATAGTCTAAAATTTGTCTTTATTTTTTATTTTTTGATTCCATGTCATTTTTGAAACAACCAATGAGATTCTCTCCTTCCCCATAAAAAATTATCTAAAATCACTCTCTCTCTAACTCTCCCTATCTCCCACTCACTTTTTTTTTTTAAGCCTAAAGGCACATTCGTTCAACTTTCAACAAGATCACTACATCTCAAAATGGAGTTTTGACCTTACAAATAAAATAGGTGATACCCAAGTTTTGGAAACATGATAGTAATTAGCATAGGTAGAAAGTTTGTGAGCTAGTTGATTACAACTTCGAGATGCAAAAAGCACTGAAGCTTAAGAAAAACAAAACAACAAAGATTTGCACTCCATAATTAAATGGTGTAATCTCTAGGAAGGGTCTATGTGGGAATTAAACAGATCCACAATACATTTGGCATCACTCTCAAGATGAAAAGCTTGTAAACCCAAACTTCGAGCCATCAATAAAACTTCCATAATGGCAATAGCTTATGTTTATTTCATGGAAGAGGATTGGACTGGATGAGCCAAACCAAATAGGAAGTGGGTTGTTGAATCACGGATAGCAACACCGATGGCGGCTAAAGATTGATGCCAAGCACCATTTGTACTAACCTTAACAAAACCAACAAGAGGTTTATACCATTATAGTGAAGAGACTGATGTAGGTTGAACCTGGTTTTGCTTATGAGGATTTTGTCTGCCTAAATGAATTAGCACTCCTGAAGAATGGGCTTGAATTGATGAGATTACAGAGGGTATAGAAATATGAGCATTGTTAAAGACCACCTTGTTGTGATGCTTCCATATATACTACATAGTAATCACTCCCACCATGAAAAATGTGTTGGATGTAAGGATGCATCATCGATCTCCTAAACTACCTCTCGCACTTTCTCTAAATTATCTCTAGTTCCTATTTATTCTCTCCCCCACTTTTTATCTACATCTATTTAAAGAAAGTTTGAATTAAAAAAGTTATTCCAATATTCAACAAAAATAATGTAATAACTTTAAAATGTTTATTGAAAACACAAAAAATAATTATAGTAGATTTAATACTATTCATATTATTAATAATTATATATGTTTACAAAATTCATCACGAAATTGTGTACTAACAATATAAATTATGATATTATAGATTATTCAATTTAAATGTTTTTCAAACAATAAAAAATCAAATATTATTTAAATATTTCAATAACTAAACATCTTAAATAGCAAAATATTTAATATCATGTAATAACTTTAAAATAAATAAAATTTAAATAACAAAAAAAATATTATAAATAACGAAATATTTTACATAACTAGATTTTAAAAAGTTAAAATAACAAAGGTATGCAATAATTTAAAAAAAAAGTTCTTAAAAGTATCAAAATAATTATAACGTAATAGTCAAATTAATAATAATTGAATATTTTACAAAATTAATAACGAAATTATGTAATAATAGCATAAATTATAATTTTACAATTTATTAAATTCAATAATTATTACTTTAAAACTTAAATAATGATAATTATTTAAATAATTAAATAATATTGTAAATAACTAATTTAAATTATATCAATTGATAATTCTACAAACATAATTAATATGTATTAATAATATTTCTAAAATCTTGATATATATTTATTATATATTTATCTATACTAAAATCAATATTTATTGTATTTTTAATAATTATTTATTGTTCTTTTGTAAATAATTATATACAAATTTATTTTAATTTTGCAATTTAATTGAAAATTTTCAATAATTATTAGATATTAAACTATCATTATTTAATTTGTTGTACTTATCGTATTTTTGTATAATTTATTAATTAATATTTATTAGAGATTAAACTATTTATTGAGTAATTTAATTTAATTTTTAGTATTTATTATGTTTTTGTAATTATTGTATTTTCATTATCAATATGTTTTCAATAATTATGTATTTTTTCTATAAATTTTCAACAATTATTGGAGATTAAACTATTGTTATTTCTTAGAGATTAAAATATTAATTTGGCTGAAATTAAGAGTGTCCATGAGTTGGTTCGATTCGATTGTATGCTATTTGGTCAACAAAATCAACCTAGTGAGGTTGGGGAGTTCATCGCTCGAAACTGATTGACGATTAGTTAAAACTGACCAACTCGGGTTGTATTGGTTTGGGTAGATTTTTTGTTTGGTCGGTTAATTCAAGAGATTTGAACTTAAAAACTTAATTTAAATTAAAAAATATAGTGCCATTATTGAAAAAATAAATTTATGATACAAATATTTTAGACTAAGAAATATGAGAATTTTCTCGCTTTCTTGTATTCAAAATATAAAATATTAATATAATATATTTATGTTAAAGTCATTCAATTTTGCTTGATTTACAAATGACCAAATCGAAAGTAAATCAACCTGGTCGGGTTAGGAAATTGTTGAACCAAATCCGATCGGATATACTAGACAATTAACCAACTCGACTTAAGTTGGTCATGTTGATTGATTTCATCAATTCGATGAACAACCCTAGCTGAAATTAATTATTGTTATTTTTGTATTGTAAAAAATAGTATATAAAATATAAATAGTTATTAATTACTTAAAACATTAAAAATATAAAACAATTATATACTCTTATGTCTTTCTATTATTTAGCTTTTGCTTAATAAATCTTGTGCATTGCACGGGTCCCTACTAGTTTATTTCTTAAAAATTAACATCGGCCTATGAATTGTTGTTTGGGTCAAACGTATCGAATATCCACACAAACATTTCAGCAGTTTTCTTACTATTTCAACATTTTTTAAAAGGTTATAAAATTACAACCCATTCACTAGTTGAACGGTTCAACCATTCAGATCAATGATGATTTAAAAATATTGGTCCAGTGACCTCTAGTAAAATGCAAACACATCAGTGTTTGCAATAAATTTAATGTGTTACAACAATTATTTTTTATTTCAAACATTGGCATATTCACATTTCATGGAAATCACTGAGCTTGTTCAAATATGGTAGTCTCAGGTAGTGTTTTCTTGTGTATATCGATGCATCCACCAAGTATGTTTTGGTTCCATGAACATCTTATAGATGGGGGTGTTTGTTGCTTTTAAAGTTCCCCCAAATGCCTCATGCATGTAAATCCAAGCATTTATATTTTTTATTATTTTTTGATAAAACGTTGAAACTAAACAATGGTTTCATGCATAATAAACATCAATGCCTATGTGATGCTGATATGATAATAACTTGTTTTTTTTTTTCAATAAATATTCACGAAACCAAACATAGCCAAAGTCTTTGTGACTTGCCATTTTTTTTTGTGTCATGGGTTATATAGCATACAAGCACCCCCATCATGGTCAAGCCCATTGTCATCATTTTCAGCTCTTTCAAACTCCACATGCAAATAGAGTTTTCCAAAATGACATAAATTGTGGCGAATGCATCCTTTGCCTCCCACACTTCCCTCTTTCTAGTACATGGATTTGTGTTCGTGTGTGGGAAACTCATTGACTTACCAAAGGTACCATATACCATTTTATTTATTTTTCATATTTTAGGTCTAATACACTGTAAGCTACAGCATTAATAATAATTGAGAGCATGCCATTAGCATTTTCTATTGATTTTAATGTCAACATATCGGACCAATTGAGGGCTAGCTCATTGGTGTATTAGTTGGTTTGTTCAAACGTTGATGCGGATTCGAATCCCGCAACCAACACTTTGGGGAAGAAGGAAGTCAAGGGAAGTCATTAATGGTGCATGGCATCCAAATATATAAAAAAAAAGAGTCAACATATTATTGATAGTGTCTAATGCTGCTTGATCCGAGGTAGTTCTTGAACCGATGTCGCAGTCAGACAATCCTACCAATTGGGCGAAGCCGAGGTGGAAGGATGAAGCCGTGCTCTAATACCTGAAACCATGAAAGTGGTCAAAGGCCTGATGAGTTATCCCTGTGTAGGTACTTCAATGCTCAATCTAGTCGAGAATAGTGGGCGCTCGGGCCGAGTAGTTAGAGAACGGTGCTGGTCCGAACAGAGTAACGGTATGAAAGTCAAAAGTTAGATCCCTTACCTTGAGTGAGATGTATTTTTTTTATAGCTCAAGATCCGTGTTCTGGTCATATGAGGCTTTCAGGACTGTTGGGATGAGGTTGCCCACCAAGGTATTTGGGATAAGACCTAATCCCCAACGGAGTTGTCATCATTTGTACGACGTTCTCCTGTCTTTGTCACATTTATCCATATGATGTGATGCTGATGTGGCCGAGGTGATAAGGCGACTATGAAGGTGACACGTGGCATTTGAGGTTAGCTCAACTATAAACCAAACAGTGTCAATTATTTTGTATGTATTTTTACTGTATATATTTGTATATGTATTCTTTCCAAACTTAACTTTATGAAATAATGTATGTACATTTTTGTTATTATTTACTATATATGTAAATATAATAAGTATATATGCTTACATGCATCACCACATATTTATTAGTATAAAGATAAAATCTATAATGTGGGAAAGACATGGTAACGGAAGAGTTTTGACCTTGATAAATAACACCTGATTGACTACCACGTTTATGATTCTAGTTGACTGGTCAGACGCTTTTCAAGTATCATATATTTTTCATATCACTAGTAGGGAATCCGTGCGATGCATGGAAAAACCCAATGTCTAATTTGCTGGTAAAAATGATCAAAATGATATATTGAATGTCAACTCCTAGTAAATTTCTAAAAGTATATATACTAAATTATTGATTTTTTAAATATATTAAATAATTTATTTTATTTTTTAAATATATTATTTACAAAATTACACTAATTTATCTTTTATTTTTCAATATAAGTTAATTAATAATCTCCTTTTCTAAAATTTTCCAATATTATACTAATTTATATTAACAACAGAAATAATTTGTGTAATTATTGGTTCAAATTAACGTTTTCCTTTACCAATACTAATTTGTCTTTAATAGTTTAAAATGAAAATCACATAATTTTTAAATAATTTTCCAAAATCTATCAAATGTAATAAAAATTCCCAAATTTCCAAAATATTCCAATAATTTTCAATAATTATTTACTACATTTAAAAGAAATTTTCTAAAATTACATTAATATATATATATATATATATATATATATATTATTTTCTTCTCCAAAATTTTGTTTTCCAATTTGCAAACTCTACCAACTCTTTCCTGGAGCTATAATTGTTGAATTTATTTTTCAATTTTATAAATTTTAAATGACATTTATAAAGAAATTATTGATTGAAAATTTTGTATATCCATTGATTTCTAGTAATAAAATTAATTTTAAGAAATTGTAACTATAGTAAAACATTTATTATAATGATTACTCCATTTAATTACTACACCAAAATTCCAATAATAATTATTTTGAAAAAATAATTAATTTAACTACACTAATAATTATTATTGGAATTACATATAGTATTTTGAAAATAACAATTTTTTCTATAATAATTAATGTAACTTAATAATTATTATTACACTAATGAAATTACATCAATAAATTTCTGAAAATGTAATAAGATGGAAATATATTTTAATGATAGAGGTATAAATGGAATAATGAAATCAGGGTCCTTTAACGATAACATTAAGCCAAGGTTCAAAATATCGGCCGACGTATCAGATGTTTCGATATATTTTTTTTAATTTTTAATTTTTAATTTTTAATTTTTTTCAAAACTGATTCAGGGGAGCCGGTCTAGGACCCCTCCATCCCCTAAAACGATACGTATCAGCCGGTCTAGGACCTCTCCATCCCCCTCCATCCCCTGTAATTACAGTATTTTGAAAATAACAATTTTTACTATTATAATTAATATAACTTAATAATTATTATTACAGTAATAATAAAATTACATTAATAAATTTCTAAAAATATAATAAGATGAAAATATATTTTAATGACAGGGGTATAAATGGAAGAATGAAATCAGGGTCCTTTCACGATAACATTGTGCCATTCTTATTTTTATTAATGGGTAAGATATTCGAACCTAATTTAAATGTACCTTCTAATAAATAATGTATTATGTTGTATCGCGTATAAGCCTTGTATGCATATAGTTATATATACATCAACAAATACATGCAAAAGTGTGTGCACGTACTAGGTAGGTTTGAGTTGGGCAGGGCGAGAGCCACGAGAGCTATGGTCCAGCATGGCCCTAAAGCACTTCCAGGCAAGTTTAGTTAGCCCGATCGGGTTGGGACTATCTCAGTTATTGGTTTTGGGGGATGACAGATAGGGGTATCAATTGGATTGGATTTGGTCAAATCTGATCCAGTCCAATGTGAATCCATTATAAATGGATTTGGTCTAATCCAATCCAATAAATGTTTTAGACCAATTTGGACCAGTCCAATTCAATATCTGGACCATCCAATCTGTTCAAATTCATTTTGATTTAAATTGGTTTCAACCCAAAATTGGTCTATTGATACATACATTCTTATCTTATATTAATGGACCAGATATTGGCTTAATCCAATCCAATCCAATCCAATATGAATTTGTTTCAGACGAACCAGGTCCAATCTAATCTAATAAATATTTTGGACTGGATTGGTCCAATCCAATATGTCTTCATCCAAATTGATTTTCGACTAGACAGGGTCCAATCCAAACCGGTCCATTGACACCCTTAATGACAGAAATGTGATAAGACTCTATTTAGTTCACGGGAACAGGGGTCTGGAGTCAGAATTGGAATATGTTATTCCGATTCAACTGTTTGGTTGGGTGGAATCGGAATCCCATACCTATTATTGCTAGAATGACATTTTCCCATTTGAGGAAATGGCCATTTTCTGCCTTATCCTTGAAAATAAAATCACATTCCTGTTGATTTTAATTCCTATTTTAAATCATATCTGAACCAAATAGAAAATGGGAATGGCCCATTTTGATTCTGATTTCTGAGAAATTCCGTTTTGATTCCAATTCCTATTCCGGCTGCTCACATACAAAGCTTTTCCGGTATCACAATCCCAACACTTGTTTTGGGGTAATCGGATAAGGTTTTCTACCGGCTTCACCGCTACTATCAGTTCATCACCGCCGCTGAAAAATAACTCAAAGAAGAAGGTGGATGCAAGTATACAATACAGAATTTTTGAATTGTATTTTCTGTTTATTCTTCTATTGTTCAGTTTCACAAAATTATTTGTATATCACAATTTGGAATCTGATGCATTAAATGACATAAAAATTCTTCCTTTTAGACTGTGTTTAGTTTGAAAGAAAAATTAAAAAGAAATTATTTTTTTCTTTGACTGTTCATATAAACCCTATACCCCAGCGTATATTATAAAACAAAAAACATAGACTAGGGATGATGATGAACCGGGCTGGGCTTTGGGCCTATGTCACCAAAAGTGGAATAGTTTTACTTTTATGAGAATCATACACACAAAAAATCGGTTCATGTGTTTATGTTGGTATCCCTCCATTCTTCTAGGCATACAAAGTGAATTCTTTCTTTGATTGGCTTTCTGTGGAAATTGGTGGGTTGGGCCGGCTTTAAGATCAACTCAAGCTCAGTTCTAACTTTTGGGCTTAAGGCCCGAGCCTAGACCAAGCCTGTACTTTTCATTTCTGGCCCGGTAGGCAAGTTCGTCCAACATTACTCAGACCATCGGGAGTCCGGAGACAGGACCGAGCCTAGACCAAACCTAGACTCAAAGGTTGTGTTTGGGTTCCCTCAACTCTACGTTTTTCTCTTAATATCGAACCAAATCATAGCAAAGGCTGAAAGGCTCAGCTGTCGAAACCCTAAAAAGTTGAGAGTTTTTTTTCCTTTCTGGTAGCAAAAAGAAAGGCAGAGAGGCTTTGTTTGTTCGTTTTAACCACACAAAAATTAATTTTGTCTTCTTTGACTGAACTCGGTCCCCTCTTTCCTTTTGGGTTCCACCGGACGGGAGTAGTACTAGAAGTCTAGAACCATTACCCATATCACCGATCCCGCCCCTCCCCCCAACGGCTCAAACCCAACCCTTGTGTAGGCGGGGTTCGATCGCAAGTCTCCGCTACTGCCGGCCAGAGACCTTACCGACGGACCCGGTTCGCATATTCTAAACGGGGATATATATAATCTCTAAGAGCTTAATGGGTTGGACGAATTCGCGGTTCCCAAGTTAATAACCTTTTCTTCGCAGTCATTGCATTAGCTTCAAGTGCCGCCGTCGTCTACTAGCTTCTCGTCGGCTGCTGTGCTGCGCAGGTCGATTCTTCTCCGCCCCTTGATCGTAGTGTTTAGTTTACTTCTTTTTTTTTGTCTTTATTTGTCTTATTGAATGTTTATTCGCTATTGTCTATCCATCCTTCTGCAATCCGAGTGTGCTTTGAGAGTTTACTTTAATCCGATGTTCAGTAGCTTCTTGTAGTTGTTCTTTCTGTACTGCTCTTTGTAGGTTCTCTATTTTTATGTGGGTTGTTCTTTTTTTCTTGGTCGGAAGCACCTGTTCTTCATCTTTTTTTTTTTTTTTGTATTCTCTTGTTTGTGGAGTTGGACATTTAATTTTTAGGAAGATTGATGGAGTTTCAAACGAAACTATAAATATTCTTCTGATTTTTGTACATAATTTCTCTAAAGAAAAATGGTGTTTTGTTTTTCCATTTTAGATTTTTTTAAGACGTGCATACGTAATTCTTGTAGCATGCTTATTCATTACTTACTCTGCTTATTGTAAAATTGTTTTTAATTGAAGTTTTTTATGACTTACATTAATATTTGCAGTAACTTATTTTCATCTGGTAATGACGACAAATGAAATAATTCAAATTTGTTTTGGTGGAATAGAGGGGTTCAACATGGCAGGAAAGCATAACAAAGCAAAAAATAGGAGGGTATCACAGAATGCCATGCACTCTACAGAACCAGTTTCCTCTAATGTTCCGATGAAAGATGAGTCAAGCACTTTAGAATCGGTCAAGGCTGATAGTAATGGAGCTTCTTCACCGAATGAATCCGCCAATACCAAGTCAGAGGTGACGGACGCTCCATCAGTGCCACCAACAAACCAGTCAAAGCAGGGTGAGATAACTCAGAATCATTCTGTTCCATCTTTTCTTTGTTTTCTCTTTAACCTTCCATGTGCATATATTAACTTTTGTTTTTCTTTATCCTCCTAAACACATTTAAACCAAAATCCAGGAAATAATGTCTTGACTGTTTCTATTTGTCCATTTTTTGATCAATGTTTCTACTATGTCTATTATTGAATGTAAAAGCAGAAAATAACATTTTTAGTATTGATTATATATGTGACAAAAAATGTACTCGTGAAGTACGGGATAAATTGCCAAACAGATTATATAAAATTTTGAAGAGTGCAAAAAATATCAATTAACTTAATGCATCCCCACTTTTCCTTGCATATTTTTTTTGTTATATTTAGTTCAATTTGGAACCTGAAATGGATCTTCTAGAGGGGACAACAATCTCTATGCCAATCTAATAGGTATTGGACTCCAAATTCGGTTCACTGAACAGGATGGTCATGCCACTAAGGGCTAGATTGAGCTGATTAGTTTCAGGGCACCGTCTGTGGGAATCAAACCCATTTTCAGGGCTGTCTTTATGTAAAAGAGAAGCCTGATGTGTGGGAAAAAAGCTGAGAATAGAAGAAGAAACACTTGATGGTCATTGGTGCTATTGGCTCTTGGGCCTGTTCTGTTCTGTTGTTTTGTGTTTTGTTCTGGGGTCCATGTCCGAGCATTTGCTTTGTGTGTATGTGTGGGGCGGGGGTGTTTTCTGTCAATGTTGGGCTGGTCTTGTTTAATCTTCATTAACCTATCATGACCTTTTGCTTCTCTTTTCTCGCTTGTTTTCCTTTTTCAGTAAATGCCAGTGTTGGCAAGAAAAATGATGTCTATTACAAGCACCATAAACTCCTTGTATACATATTCCCCCAATATCCTAATCTAAAATAGGGTTTTGGAAAGGGATATTGTCTCCTCTAATGTAGCACCTCTAAAATTATCTTCCTTGCATTTCTGATAAAAAGGATATTGGTCCTTTAGTGCTTTCAATGTAGTTAAAGCATCACCTAAGCGATTGCCTGGGTGTTTCCAAGGCCCATTACTTAGGAGACCAGCTATGAGGGCGATATAAATATAAACATCTTAGTGGGTGAAAATAATTACCTATGTCCTCTTATTTATTGCTTTGAGTTTTTTAACCTATTTTGGTCAAGAGAGGAATGTATTATAATGCTAAAAATTAAAACTTATAATTCTTGTGTACATGAGTGCTTTTCTCTGAACCAAAGGGGATTGTTAAAAATCTTGTCATTGTTTTTGAAAATTAAGTTGTCTTCTGGTGTTTTTGCCATTCTATTCTGTTAAGTGCCATATTCTGATATTCATAGTAAAAATGTGTATTTTACTTATTCATTTTTGTAGCCTAGGGGAAGTCTAGTTGTTGGCTAGGATTTACTCGTCTTGTCAAGCCGAAATGCCTAGGCATCACCTAGCCATATTAACCACACTGAGTGCGTCCATTGATCTCATTTTCAATATCATTTTCTTTGATGTGAGAAAGAGAATAAATATAGACATATCTTGTCTGTATTTTTTGTTTTTTATTTTACCTTCTTTGTTCCTTATAAATGATTTCAGTTCTCTGTAAACAGGTGACATCCATCTATATCCTGTTTCTGTCAAGACACAATCTGGCGAGAAGCTTGAGTTACAAGTAAGTGAAGACGATGTAGCATGCTATTTTGGATATATTTTGTTTTTTTTTAACATTTTATCCTGTTTGGAATTTGGATGATTGAAAGTGACTCATGGAAGAGCTATTATGCACTTTTACACTATATAACTTAGGGTATTGTACTTTTTATTCTAACCTCTAATATTTGCATCTTTTAAATTTTCCATCATCTTATTAAGCTGCTCCATTCTTGAACTATATGCCTTTTGTTTTTGAACTACAAAATGTTTTCCTTGTCTACTATAAATGCCACTTCAATTGATAATGTTGATATTTGGTTCTAATGTGCAGTTAAGTCCAGGAGATTCTGTTATGGATTTAAGGCAGTTTCTTCTTGATGCTCCTGAGACCTGTTTTGTTACTTGCTATGATTTAATACTGCATACAAAGGATGGTTCAATTCATCATTTAGAAGATTACAATGAAATTTCTGAAGTTGCTGATATTACCACTGGTGGTTGCTCATTGGAGATGGTTGCTGGTGTGTTGAAGCTTTTCTAAATAAATATATTTTTTTCCTGCTTCTATCATATAGTTTTGAAGTCTTGTTATATTCTGGGTTCTAATAATGTTTGTTGGATAGCAGCATTATATGATGATAGGTCTATCCGGGCCCATGTTCACCGTGCTAGGGAGTTGCTTTCTCTCTCCACACTCCACTCTTCATTATCAACATCACTTGCATTACAGCATGAGACTATGCAAAACACAACAACAGGTACCACATGCTTGTGATTGTGCACTTATACATCTAATATGTTTGCTTTGTTTTTCCCATAGAATTGTTCTCCCTTCTGCCTTTTCTTCTTGAATATAGCTGCATGTCTTTAGTCTTATTACTTTGCTTGGTTCTCTACTTTATTGTGTTCCAGATTCTTCGAAAATTGAAGTCCCAGAGCTTGATGGATTAGGATTCATGGATGATGTTACCGGTTCGCTTGGTAGTTTGCTATCATCTTCTGCTCAAGAGATCAAATGTGTGGAAAGCATTGTCTTTTCTTCATTCAATCCTCCTCCAAGTTATAGGAGGTAAGTTATAAACTAGGTATCGTTCTTTGTTTTATTTGTATATTTCTCTCTTTTCTACAATTTCTCATAAATTGTCAAGAAAGGAAAAGAGAACTAAATATATTGACCTTTAGAGTATTTCTATGAAAGAAGTTCCACACACTTATTCCAATCCACTTTCCTTTGTTCTTATTCTTTTTCTTAATCTCAAGGCTTGTTGGAGATTTGCTTTACCTGGATGTGGTGACACTGGAGGGAAATAGGTTCTGTATTACGGGAACCACAAAATCATTTTATGTGAACTCAAGCACTGGCAATACCCTAGACCCAAAACCAGTCAAAGCTTCATCTGAAGCAACAACCCTTATTGGACTTCTACAAAAGATTAGTTCCAGATTCAAGAAAGGTAAAAAATGGTAGATCATAACTTGATTCTGTGGCTTGAATGTTCCTTTTGAATATCCTGTTATTGGCTTCAATTGATGTGTGTTCCTTTTTTTATACTTTGAAGCTTTTCGTGAAACTTTGGAGCGGAAGGCCTCTGCACACCCTTTTGAAAATGTTCAGTCTCTATTGCCACCAAATTCATGGCTAGGAGTTTATCCTGTTCCTGGTAACTTTGGCTTCTCAAAAGTTAATGACGGAGTTTTATAGCTTTTGTTTCAACATCACTGGCTTGTGGAGATTCTGGAAGCCAGAGATTTTGGTTTCTTCTTGTTAAGCATGCTTTTCTTGTTTCAAATTGAAATTCTGCAATGCTTTTCATGTATCAGTAAAGAACAAGGTGTAGTCACCTAATTGCTGTAATGTTCTACTCTGCTATCTACTTCTATGAATGACAGGTAGGTTTCTTTTCAATCTAATAAAATTTATGTAATTGTTGATTATAAAAAGAAGTTATAAAATTTATGTAATTGTTGATTATAAAAAGAAGTTATAAAATTTATGTAATTGTTGATTATAAAAAGAAGTTATAAAATTTACGTAATTGTTGATTATAAAAAGAAGTTATAAAATTTATGTAATTGTTGTTTATAAAAAGTTCTCTGCACAATTGCTAATTACATAATTTTTGTATTATTCAACTTTTGGTTAATTTATGTTTTAAAAACTTATCCTATAATTTATTAGTATCTCAATCTTTTTAGAATTTTGAAAAGGTGAAGATGCAACCACTCACTCTTCTTTCTGTCTATTTTTCAGGGGTGAAAACTTTCCCATTTTGTGCGTCTTTGGTGTCATTAGATAGGTTATTGGATGGCGTTTTCAATGAAATCATAATAGTGTAAACGTGGTGCTTTTCAGTTGTGTTATGACTATATTTTGTAATGGTAGGTTTTTAATGGAATTAGGAACAAAGGCTCAATTTGGAAGGAGTACAAATGCAAATATGTAGATTGCAAAACCTTGTATTTTGTATTATTTTGTTCATATTTGTACTATACATATTGGCATTTGTACTCTTTCCAAACTGAGCCTTGCCTTTGTTCTTTTTTGGTTTATCTTGGAGTTATTTTTGGTTTTAGTTTTAATAGAATTTTGGAGGTTTGTCTTTGTTCTAAAGGAATTTGGATTTAGGAGTAATTCTTGGTCACTTTCAAGGTGGAATTGGAGTTTGTAGAGGGAAACCTGAGCCCTTCTGTTGAATGCTTGGCTCCTTGGCTCTCATGACCTCAAGCATAAGTGCTTGGCCCCTTACCTCTCAGCAACTCAACCAAGTGTTTGGTCCTTTACCTTTCATGAATTCACAGAAAAAATGAACTCTCATCTGGATATCGTATCATCTCCCTGCTTCCTACTGGATGAATTGGCATGATAAGGAATGCTTGCATACATGACAAAAACAAACAAGGAATGCAAATTTTTTTTTTATTAATGACCATCTTTCTAATCAACAACATTTTTTCAATGGTAATTTATTTAGGAAAAAGGTATATGCTTATGTTTTAATGGTAATTGCTGCAGATTTATCTGTTATTTTCTACTGCAAAAGTTCTTGGCTCTATGCCTTTATCTCCAAGTGTTGTTTTTTTAATAGAAAGCTAAAGTTTCTTTTTGTCCATTTCAATTTTTTAGATGTTCTTAAATTCAGGTTTATGCGTATTGATAAAAAAAAATCAGGTTTATGGGTTCTTTCTATTGCAGATCACAGACGTGATGCAGCAAGAGCAGAGGATGCCCTGACCCTTTCATATGGCAGTGAGCTAATTGGCATGCAGAGGGACTGGAATGAGGAACTACAGTCTTGTCGGGAGTTCCCTCATTCAACTCCTCAGGAAAGGTGTAGTTTTATCATTCTTTTACTGTTATGCATACATTTCATGACTACCTGATCTTCTCATCATCCATGGATTTTTAGTGTTAACTGTTTATTGATAACTTTCTTGACATTATATCTCTCCCCCCTCAAGTGTTTGTCAATTACAAGTGGCATCAGTGGTTTACCTTATTTATCAAGATAATTTTTATTGCAGGATCTTGCGTGATAGGGCTCTCTATAAGGTTACATCTGATTTTGTTGATGCAGCGATTAGTGGTGCAATTGGAGTCATTAACAGATGCATACCCCCTATTAATCCAACTGATCCAGAGTGTTTTCACATGTAAGATTGTACCAAAATATACCAAAATGTTTTTACATCTTGTTTTGTTCTAAATGGTTGAATAATGTTTCTGACAAATAGGTCTAAGGTGGCATGATCTGTAAAAAACACAGGTTGGGGGGAATTTCAACTTAACTCATGTCAACTCAGGAAGCATTGCCCTTGGGAGTCACATTGCAAAACTGAATGGACTAACACACTTCATAATTTAAATGGAGTTGGCAAATTCTATAAGATGGGTTCAAAATGTAGAAAATTCTATTGATAAAAAAGTGGTCCTTGGTGCATGGCACATCTACTCAATAGAATTAGGGAATCCTTGGAAGACATGTTTTGGTTTAGATGGATCATTTTTAATCAGTAACAGTGAATACCATTGATACCTGTAAAAGCTTTGGATATCATTGATAATGAAAAGTTTGGAAGTACTGATAAAAAAATAGAAAGTTTGGAAGTACAACACTATCCTCCAATTTGTGTTGGAGTAGGACAGAAACCTTACAGCAGCTGTAGACTGTCAAAGTTCCATTAACACTAATACTATATAAGACTACTGATTTCCACTAGGCCCTTCATTCCCCTCTCTAACTTAACACCCATCCTTGCTAGAGTATCTGCTTAAGTGTTAGCAGACCTCAGAATCATATGAATGAGGAAGGCGTAGGAAAAACAACATCTCAAAAATTAAAGTTGACCAAAGGAAGGTAGAAGATGCGGAGGAGATAACAGAGACTTTTCTTAACCATTTTAAAGAGCTCTATTCTAAGGAAAGTTTCAGAAAACTGACACTAAGAAGCTGGGATGGGCCGGCCCTAACAGAAGAAACGATGAATTGGCTTGAAAGAGAATTTCAGGAACAAGAAATAAGGGAATCGGTTTTTGATGTTGATGGAGACAGAGCCCCTAGGCCAGATGGCTTTCCTATCTTCTTCTTTCAGACCTGTTGGGACATAAATAAAAGAAGATCTGTTAGAGGTATTCAAGGAGTTTTACTCTTCGGCTGTTGTAAATAAAGGCAATAATTCGACCTTTATTTGTCTGATCCCGAAAAAAGAGGTGTCTTGGAATTTAAGGATTTCAGGTCTATAAGTTTAGTAGGGAGTGTGTACAAAATCTTGGCAAAGGTGTTGGCAAAAAGGATCAGAGAAGTCCTAGGAGATTTGGTCTCACCTAATCAGTTTGCTTTTGTGAAAGGTCGACAAATTGTGGATAGTATCCTAATAGCAAATGAAAGTGTTGAAGAGAGAAGGAAGAGTGGCAGGTCGGGTCTTCTTGTCAAACTTGACCTTGAAAAGGCATATGACAAAGTTGATTGGGGTAGCCTCTTTCAAGTCTTGAAACTGAGGGGCTTTGGAGTTAAATGGTTGCAGTGGATGAAAGGATGCATTAGCTCAACCTGGTTTTTTTCAATCATCTTGAATGGAGAGTCCAAAAGTTATTTCAAGGCAAGCAGAGGTCTTCGACAGGGATGCCCTCTCTCTCCTTTTCTTTTTACTCTGGTGATGGATGTTTTCAGCCAGCTCGTAGACAAGGCATAAAATCTAAATTTAATAAAAGGTTTTGAAGTAGGAAGAGATGCCCTCAACATTTCCCACCTCCAATTTGCAGATGATATTATTCTAATCTTGGAAGCTGATCTGGAAAACATAGGCCCTGTTTGGCGCATCTTTTTGCACGGTCAGTTGACTATTTACAAGCCTGGTAGACCGCATTTGCGTCTTTTCTTGTTTGGTTCGTAGTAGATCTAGTTGTCAAAAGCCGATGCGCCAAAAAGATGTGAGAAGCCCATTTTGGGTGATTTTCGGGAAGCTCCAAATAGAGCTTTTCAATTTATTTATTTTTTCCGGTTCATCTTCGCGCGGAAAGACGCGCGAAAAGACATGCCTGAACCAAACAATCTTCAGGCTGTCAAGATCTTAATGCAAAAGCTCACTGCATCTTTTTACTGTCAGAGCTACCAGAAGATCTTCCCAAAAAAGACTTGCCAAACGGCCCCATAATTAATATGAACTGTTTTGAACTAGTCACCGGACTGAGGGTTAACTTCACAAAGAGTATTATAGTGACAATCAATTCAGTTGAAGAAGCTCTCGTGGAAAGGTTCAAGGAAATTCTGAACTGCCGAGTGGAAAACCTTCCCCTATTTAGGCTTTCCTTTGGGTGGGAACACAAAAAGTCCAAGTTTTTGGGAGCCGGTGTTGGAAAAATGTGAAAAGAAGCTAGCTACTTGGAAGCGATGCCATCTGTCAAAAGGGGGAAGGCTAACACTCATTAAGACTTCCCTTGCAAATCTGCCCTCCTATTTCTTCTCAGTGTTCCAAATTCCTGGCAAAATCAGAACACAAATTGAGAAACTTCAAAGAGACTTCCTTTGGGATGGTGGAGGGGAGATAAGAAATCTAGTGAGTTGGGCTCAGACTTGTAAATCTAAAGAGGTGGGAGGGCTGGAAATTGGTCACCTGAAAGAGAAGAGCACTTTTCTACTTGGAAAATGGCTTCTGGAGATTCCCTAAAGAGACAAACTCTCTTTGGGCAGCTGTCATCACCAGTAAATATGGGTTGGACACCAATGGTTGGGACTGCAACCTTCATTCAAACTGTGTAACTTCATCAACCCCTTGGAAAGGTATCATCTCAACCTCTAACAAATTCTTTCCTTCATAAGGTTTATAGTGGGCAATGGTACTAGAATAAAATTCTGGACTGATCTGTGGTGGGGCAACACTACTTTAGCAGTTTCCTACCCTAGACTTTTTAACCTCACCCTAAACATAGAAACAACCATCTCACAATGCCTCCCCTCTTCCCCCATTGAGAGCTGCATAAACTTGAGCCTTAGAAGACCCTTAGGCGAGTTCTCTTCCAATTCTTTCTTTAAGGTTCTGGTTGCAGAGGAGCAGAATTATCACTTCCTTTTCAAGAAGATCTGGTGCAACTACATCCCTTCTAGAGTGTGTTTCTTTGTATGGGTGACTGTTTGCATAGGATAAACACTTGTGAGCTATTGCAAAAGAAGAATTTTGGCGGACTTTTCATCTCCCCTCATGTCTGCATCCTTTGCATGAGAGAAGGGGAACCAACCGACCATCTTTTCGTTCACTGTCAGGGAACCAGGGATATCTGGAGCCATTTTCTACAGCTAGCTGGGTACAGCTGGGTTGCTCCAAACCACCTCCAGGACTTGCTTCATCAATGGCAAGGCAAAGAGCTGAGTAAAAGAGGTAAGGTATATTGGCAAATAATTCTGCATGCTGTACTTTCGGAAGTTTGGGAAGAAAGGAACAACCGCTTGTTTGAGAACAAAGCTAAGACAAAGACTGATATGATCTCTCATATTACCTATCTATGTAATCAGTGGGCTTCCAACTCAGACAAGCTTAAAGGAGTCTCTATAATTGACCTAAACAGGGATGCTGGTTTTTACCTTCTCTCCTCCCTTCTCACCTCTCTTCCCCATTCACAGGGGCCCCTTAACCAAGAGAGAAGGAACTTGGACTCTAAGTTTTGATGGAAGTGCTTCAGGGAACCCTGGTACTGCTGGTATTAGAGGAGTATTAAGGGATGAAAATGGGAACACTTGCTGGGTGTACAGTGGGCCGATAGGTATAGCTGACTCTTCAAAGGCAGAAGTGATGGCTGCACTTACAGGAATCCGATTGATCAAAAGACTAGTCATTCAGCATCTATCCATAGATGGAGACTTTACAAACACAATAAAGTGGTTAGGAAGACAGGATGCTGGGCCGTGGAGACAGTCATTTTCTGACAGAGGTAAAGGGTCTATTGGCCAGTGTTTTAAAAGCGTAAGGCGCACAAAAGGCGCAGGGGTCAAGTTGCGCCTGAGGCACAAGGCACAAGGCACAAGGCAAGGCACATGCCTTTTTGAAGCAAGGCGCAAAAATACAAAAAATGTTAAAAAATAAAAAAATGTCAAAATTAAAAAAAAGCCAAAAAATTCAAAAAATATAAAAATATTAAACATAATCTTAATAAAAAAATATAAACTTAAATTTTAAATTAAATGTTTTAAAAAACCTATTATCTAAAATTAAAATACATAGACATAAGATGTAAAGCATATTCAAATGAGAAATTAAAAATAAAATCAAACATATAAAACATTTTCAAGCATGTAAAACCTCTAATCTCTTTTTTCAATCAATTGCATTACTTCAAGTAGCTAATGTAATGTAAAACATATTACATTCCTGATTCTACGAGCCGCCTTTGTGCCATGTCCCTCGAGGCAAGCTTAAACAAGTCCACATTAGGCCTTAAATTCTTAGTTTTCACACAAAAAATAACAATTTTATAGTTTTAATTGCTTTTTAAGAAAACATTTTATTAGGATGAATGAATGAGCAACATTACCAAATTGGGGGTTCTACTATGCTCCGAACTTGTTTGGGCTTGCCTCGAGGGGCGTGGAATGGGGGTCCGGGGCGGAGCCCCCAGCCCAGCTGCTATGTTTAAAAAAAGTAAAAAAGCGTCAAATTTTCAAAAAGGCGCACGCCTAGGCTGAGGCTGAGGCTGAGGCGCATCAAGCGTTGGCCTAGGTGCACCAGGCGTGTGCCTTTTGAAAGTGCTGAGCCTAGGACCTAGGCAAGGTGCATACCCTGAAATGCGCCTCGCCTGTGTGCCTAGGCGCACCTCAGGCATGATTCCAAGGGATCTTAATGCTCTTGCAGATGGGTTAGCAAAATTTGGTGCTTTTTTAGAATTGCTGTACTGTGATAAGATCCATCCTGTGTAATTTTCAGGGGTCTGATCCATGTTTGTTTGTCTTCTTTGTACACCCTCTTGTGTACCCCTCTCTTTTCTTAAGGCTCAGTTTTGAAAGAGTACAAATACAATTTTGTAGAGTGCAAAACCTTGTATTTTGTATGTATTTGCACTGTACATATTTGTATCTGCACTCCTTCCCAAGTGAGCCCGATGAATTTGGTTAACTTTTCTCAATAAAATAAAAAAAGATGGTAGATAACACAGTTTTCTGACAAGATATCTTAAAACCTAAGGTCCCTCTGTTAGCAAAAAGCCACATCTTACAACCGGTTACTTAAATTTCTTCTCAAACTTGGATTCCAGTTTCCTTCCTCTCCCTCTGGTGAGAACCCTTCTATAATCCTGTTATCCTTGTTCTGGACAATCTCAAACAGTGTTGGTAATTGCTCCCTTGGTGGCCGGTCCCTACACCAAGTTTTGAACTAGAATCTTATCCTATATCACCCGTACCTCATATTTAATTCCTTTCTCCCTTCTTGACTTCATCAAAAAGATTGTTGTATGCCTCTCCACACAGAAAACCCATAAGATGCATAAAATTCACCTGGGTCCCAGTTAAAATTTCTAGACCCGTACTTCACCACAATTGTTCTTCTCCACAAGCTATTGGGTTACTCATTCCATCTTCAAAACCACTTTCCTAGTAGTACTGAATCGAACTTAATCATCTCACCCCTGAATCACTGGCCTTGGTGAAATATCCCTGAAGTTTCCTCATCTCTTCATGAAAAAAACAACCCATCGATAGCAAAATTTTGAATCATGATTGCTAGGAAATGGCAATAGAATTTTGGCCCTCTCCATCCAATCTAGGTAGACAATCCAAACATAAGTTTACTACCACTTTACCTCTCTAGGAATCCATCAAAAGTTGAACCCAGATGTGCCTTCTGGCTCTATACCTTGGTCCCGAACCCAAACACAAGTTCTTTGGGTGGGCCCTGCTCCAATATCAGTTTTTTTCTTTGAAGATAACCAACACAGGTGGCATGCTTCAACAGAGGACTAAGTTGTGCCTCTCTCCTAGTATGTTGTTTGAAGAATGGTGAGAGTGCAACTCATCTTTTTTTTTTCCTGGAATGCTCATTCACAACAAAAGGTATGGAGCTATTTTTTACTTGTGATGCCCAAATGGAAGTAGAGGATTTGTTCTCAAATCAGTTATGTCCCAAATGGAAGCCATCACAGTAGCACTTTAATCAGTTGTGTCCCATCTCAAATCAGTTATATACCAATATATACATATATTAGTAAATATACATTTCTTTGATACTTGATGTTGTTTAACAATGCTTAACAATGTTTATTGGCTATTTAATAAATCTTACTATTCAATGATAAAAAAATTACAAACAACTCCATGCCATATTTGTTGCAATCCCATATAACTGGTCTCATTCTCTAAACGATCATTGTTTTTTTGTTAGGTTGCTTAATGTTTTCAGCAGTTATTTTATTAACATATTTGGTTTTTATTCTACTTCAGGTATGTACACAATAATATATTTTTCAGTTTTGCTGTGGATGCGGATATCGGACAATTCTACAAAAACCATGCGTCAAATGTTAAATTAAAGTTTGAGAACACAAATACTTCTCCCAATTCCTATGAAAAGGCATCAAGTGATGTGATTCATGAAACTGGGGCTATTTCCAAAGCAGATATATACAATGGCTCAAATTCAGAGGAAATTCATGAAGTTAAAGCTGTGGCTGCTGATGCGTCTGTTGACTCCCAATTGGCTGAAAGTGAACAGGCTACATATGCTTCTGCTAATAATGATTTGAAAGGCACTAGAGCTTATCAGGAAGTTGATGTTCCTGGGCTTTATAATCTTGCCATGGCCATAATTGATTACAGAGGTCATAGAATAGTAGCACAGGTGGGGATTGAAAGTTAATGTGTGCTTATTTTTCTATATCTTAAAAGATGTTTTTGTTTTCATTTTCTCATTGTAGTAGCTTTAATTTCATCATCCTCATCTTCTTCTTACATTGTTATAATCTTCCTTTGCAGAGTATTATACCTGGAATTCTTCAGGGAGATAAGTCGGATTCTCTTTTGTATGGCTCAGTTGACAACGGAAAGAAAATTTGCTGGAATGAAGCGTTTCATTCCAAGGTGATGGACTTGCTTTTTGGTTTGTAAGCTTGATTCTTTGTAGTTTGTGTTGTTTTAATGTCTAATTGCAAAAGTTGTTGGGTAGATGGTTTGCAATTAAGGAATGGGTTAGAGTATTTCACATAAGTGGGGCAGAAAGGCATGATTCACTTATTTTTTTTCCATAATATGCTTTTTTCCCCATAATATACTTTTGATAGAAATTAATGCCATCATCTATGTTCTATGTTTTTTTTTCTTAGCAAGGAATGTTTATATGATTTGATCTTGGTTCTATTTTTATCATCATCTGATTAATTCCTTTTTTATGAGAACTAATTCTTTTATATCCTTAGGTATTAGAGGCTGCCAAGCGCCTACATTTAAAGGAACACACAGTCTTGGATGGATCGGGTAATGTTGTCAAACTAGCTGCACCTGTGGAATGCAAGGGTATTGTTGGAAGTGATGACAGGTGATCTTTTCTTGGTCTAACTTACTGTCTGATGACTGATGAGTTTCATTTTGTCGATGCATGCACTTCTCTTTGTGTTTTCTGAATGTTTGCACTCAGCTCTCCTTGAGCTTTACAGAAAATAAGTATGCCCTCTGTAACCTAAGATGAGAGGCTGGACATTTCCCCCTCATTTACGTTTTCTATTTTCGTTTATTCTCTAAACCTTCCAAAGATTGGCATTGGCACTCAACTCTCCTTGATTCTTATAGAAAATGAGCATGTCCTCACTGACCTAAGATGAGAGGCCTACACATCTCCTACCAGACCTGAAACACTGTTTTTTTTTTTGATAGATTACCAGACATGAAACACTTGATAAGAACTGAGAGTACTCTGCCTTGGGTATAAAGATCTACTAAGAACATACTATGATAAAGAAGAATATAGGTCGTGGTTCTGATTGTTAATTTTGTATTCTTAATCTTCAAGAGACCTCTAGCACATCTAAGTTGTCTATTCTAGATTTTGATCAGGTGGTAGTGGAAGGTGATTCACAGGTTGGTATTGATTGGATACTTTTCCCTTCCTCAGGCCCATGGTCTCTTATGTATTTCATCATCATCACCGATGCCTCAGCCCAATTTCCCAACTTTATGGACTCAGCTACATGAAGCCTATTTCACCATTTCATTATGTGTAGTGTCATATCTATTGTTAAATTATTAGTGCTGAAACCATTTCTTACTACCTGGATTCCAGATGTTATTTCTTATTTGGATGGTTCCAGTGTTGACTAATTCTTTGGAAGATAGTTCAGCTGCTTGGGAGGGTGGTTGATATGTGCTAGTTATACTAGTGATTAGCTTTGCAAACTAAAGGCACTTCTAGATTGGTTGTACATGGGGTCTGAACTCTGAAGAACTTTATTTGTAGTTATATAGACAATTAATCAAAGTCATTCTGGAGCTGTAAGGAGTTCAGGTTGCATATGAGCTAAACATGGAAAGCTTGTTGATTGAAAGTGATTCTAAGCTGGTGGTTGGATGGTTGAAAGAACTGGAGTTTGCATGTTGGTGCTACAGAAATGAAATGAAGAAATTTATATGGCTAATAAGAAACATGACATTAAGGCTACAATGGGTGAGAGTAGTGATTTGAAAGGCGCGCCTAGGCGCACAGGCGAGGCACATTTTGGGGTATGCGCCTCGCCCAGGTCCTAGGCACACCCCTTTCAAAAGGCGCACGCCTGGTGCGCCTGATGTGCCTTGCCCCTCAGGCGTGGTACAAAGGCCTATTTGCTAATGTTGTTCTTTCATTCATTGCAATAAAATATTTTCTTAAAAGGCAATGAAAGTTATAAAATCATTATTTTTTATGTGAGAAATAAGAATTTCAGACCCTAACATAGACTTGTTCGGGCTTGCCTCGAGGGGCGTGGTACAAATGCGACTCATAGAATCAAGAATGCAATATGTTTTACATCACATTAGCTACTTGAAGCAATGCAAATAAGGAGAAAAAGAAATTGTGGGTTTTACATGCTTGGAATTGCTTTATATGTTTGCTTTTATTTTTAAAATTTCATTTGAATACACTTTACATGTTAGGTTTATGTATTTTAATTTTAAATAATAGGTTTTTTAAAACATTTATTTTAGAATTTAAGTTTATATTTTTATTAACATTATGTTTAATATTTTTTGCATTTTTTGCATTTTTTCGATTTTTCTGATTTTTTTTGATTTTTTAACCTTTTTTTTTGTAATTTTGTGCCTTTCTTAAGAAGGCACATGCCTCACCTTGCGCCTTGCGCCTCAAGCGCAAATTGGCCCTTGCGCTTTTAAAACACTGGGTGAGAAGGTTGACTAATGCATTTGCTAATATGTTAGCTAAACATGGGGTGAAATGGGATTTGTTTGTGCTGGGCTCAATTGTAAGAAGTTATTTTTGTATCGCGCTTCTCCAGTCTCCAAGTGATGCTTTTATTGCTTATATTACATGATTAATGAATTTATTTTACTTATCAATGAAAAAAAATCAATCAAAGTCCATGGCGTTGACTTGAGCATAAGCTAAACTGTGGGGCTACCAGCCTGCTAACATGCCTATGCCAATATCAAAATGAGTCTATTGTGACTGTTAAGCTTGTTAGAGACAAATTAGAAAGCATGTTTTCTCAAACCACCAGTGTCATGGCCCTTGTGCCTGTTTCCATCAGGTATCAACTAAGGCTCCCCCACTTTAAAATTTTCACCCAGTGTTGTATTATTATTCCACTGTATGTAGAAAAGCTACAGGATTAAACCTTGTCCATCCCTGAAATCTATAAACAATCGAGTGGGCTGGATTTTCTACTAGTGCGTTGTCATAATTATGCTTTTACAACATTTGTAACTGGTTGACGTCAAATTCTAGGTATCTCCTAGCTGAAATGGAATACCTAGTACCAGTTTCAGCTTTTATTGAATCAGTTTCCTGAATACATGCAAAATAATAATGGATCTGATGCATTGACGTATCTGTTGTTTCATTAATCCTTTTTCTGCCATATTAAAGTTCTTACTATGTCTAATGAAGACCTGCTACCAATTTCAGTTGTGAGTCTTGTGACTGGATCTGATGCATTGAACTGTCCTTTTTGAGCTACAACCTTGTGTGGTTTTGTCATAATGTTAACATATATTGTTGCTTATTTACATCATTTCTCTGTTTGCTGTGTCTATGTTCCAGGCATTACCTTTTGGACTTGATGAGAGTAACTCCGCGGGATGCAAACTATACTGGGCCTGGATGCAGATTTTGTGTTTTGAGGCCAGAACTTGTTACAGCCTTTTGCCAGGTAATCGCAAGATTTATTTCTTCCTTGCATAATCCGGCTGGATTTTTATGTTCCATTTCTAATTATTGCATGGCTTAATCTAAGCAAGGCTGAAGCCACAGAGAAGGCAAAATGTAAATCTAAACCTGATGGAGGGCTCCCCGTCTCCACTGATTCTTCCAATGTTAGTGATGTAGATGTGAAGCCAAACTCTCAGGTAAAGGGTGTTGTTTTTTGTTAGTCTTCTAATGTCATTTCACTATTGCAGTTAAGATTAGGTTTCAAAATTGTATTACAGTGTACAGTTTTTTCATGTGATACAATATGTGTTTATATTTTTGTATTTTGATCGCTTTTTGCATGAACTAATTTTGTCTTACTAAAATTGTCCTTAAATTTTTAAGTTTTGTAACCAACTTCATGTACCTGTCATCTGTCAATACTCAACATTCTCAACGAGGCTGGCTAAGCTACTTCATCCTCCATATCATTTACATTTCATCTTACAATAGGTTTCCCCATTACAGTTGTGCTCTGTTTGCCCCTTGTTTAACATATAACCATCCAGCATATTAGCTGATATATGATTCCAATTGAATCTGATCCATCTGCCTTGTTAGTGAATGAATCTCCTTCATGATATTCCTGTAGGTGCAGTATTCCTTGCTTGTTATGTTTTAACCAGCACACTACTACTTTTGAGTTCCCTTCCACTAAGAGTGAGGGCAATGATTTTCCTATCCTTAATCCTTGTAGTACAGCCAAAAGCTCAGTCCTCATGGAGTTCCGTATTCCTATGGGGCCTGAATAAAAATCGGATCATAGAAACTTCTTCCTATTAGTAACCTAGCTTGACAACTATGTTTACTAACTGAAATAACCTCTTAGTAACCTAGCTTAAGATGAATGAGGAAAACAATCAAGCAAATGTAAAGTCAAGATCACAAGCAAAAGCTTTAATTTGTTTATGCTAGTACACTTGTGAGGGACCTGCAAGATGATTTTAGGCCACAATTTTAGTGAAACTCTCTCTCTCTCTTTCTCTACCATCATTACCACTACCACTACCACTACTACAACTTGTACTACTACATTTATTTTTTTGATCAATAACATCAATTTCATTAAGTTAAGAGAATAAAGGGAAAGGAATACAAAGGGAGATAAAATAACTTAGCTCCCCAAAAATTAGAAAACTCAGAGAATATAAAGAAAATTAAGTTTTCTTTATGTTGTTACTCATAAAGGAGGAAGTTGGAGGACATCCTGATCAAGGAGGAAATCAATTGGAGGCAAAAATCTAGGTGTAAGTGGCTAAGGGAGGGAGACAGAAACACAAGGTTTTTCCATTCAATGGCAAATGGAAGGAGAAAAAAGAATTACATCTCTAACTTGGAAGTTGATGAAACAGTTTTGTCTCACCCGGTTGAAATTGCAGAGGCCCTAGTAAATCACTTCAAATCTATTTTTAGAAGGCCTATGAATGAGAGAGTGTGGTTGGAGGGTTTGGATTGGCCGACTCTAAGTGCAGAGAAGAGAGAGTGGCTAGAAAAGAGATTCGATATGGAGGAGGTAAAGGAAGCAGTTTTCTCTATGGATAGGACAAAAGCTCCGGGTCCAGATGGGTTCACGATGGCCTTTTACCAGGATTGCTGGGATATCTTGGAGAATGATCTTGCTTCGGTCTTTGAGGAGTTCCACAGGAGGGGTGTAATAAACCCGGGATTGAACTCAACTTTCATTGCCTTAGTCCCAAAGAAGAAAGATGCCTCTCAACCAAAAGATTTTAGACCTATTAGTCTGGTGACTAGCTTGTACAAAATCATTGCTAAGGTGCTGTCTCTCAGGATAAAGAAGGTGTTCCCCTCTATTATTGCACCCAACCAAAGTGCTTTTGTGGAGGGAAGACAGATCACCGATCAGATCCTCATTGCAAATGAGAGATTGGAGAGCTTTAGAAAGTCAAAGAAGAAGGGAGTGGTCTACAAATTGGATATGGAGAAGGCTTTCGACTTGGTTGATTGATCATTCTTGATGGAGGTGTTGAGGAGTTTTGGTTTTGGTGACAGGTGGTGCAAGTGGATCTGGGGCTGTGTTAGGACTTGCCATTATTCTATCCTGGTGAACAAGTCTGTGGTTGACTTCTTTCCGGCGTTGAGAGGTCTAAGACAAGGAGTTCCTCTTTCCCCTTTTCTTTTCACCCTTATTGTTGATGTGTTTGGGCGTTTGATCCATAGAGCAGACTCGAGGAATCTGATAAGAGGGTGGAGAGTAGGGAGGGAGGAGGTTCCCTTAACTCTTCTACAGTTTGCAGATGATACTATCATTTTCTGTGAAGGAGGGAACCTCAGTTGGATCCAGAATCTAAAGTCGACAATACAACTTTTTGAGCAGATATCTAACCTCAAGGTAAACTTCGACAAGAGTTGTGTGGCGGGAGTGAATGTAAACGAAAGAGAACTAAGGGAATCTGCAGATGAGCTAGGTTGTGCCATTACGGATTGGCCCATGACTTACTTGGGCCTTCCTTTAGGAGATAATCCTAAGAGTGTCAGCTTTTGGGCTCCGGTAGTGGAGAGGTTTGAGAAGAGGCTAGCGGCCTGGAAGAGGAGTTATCTTTCTTTAGGTGGAAGAGTCTCTCTCATTAGATCTACCCTAGCTAACCTTCCTGTTTACTTTCTGTCAGTGTTTAAGATCCCCTCAAAGGTTTCAAATCTTTTGGAAAAATTAATAAGGAACTTTCTCTGGGAGCCTGGAGAGGAAAAGAGAGATCATAGGGTGAGTTGGGAGGTGGTCTCTAGGTGTAAAACAATAGGAGGTCTAGGGATTGGTAATTTCAAGAAAAGGAACATGGCTCTTCTGGGGAAGTGGTTGTGGAGGTTCTCTTTGGAAAGGGATAAATTGTGGACTAAGATTGTGGCTAGCATTCATGGGCTGGAAGACAATGGCTGGGATCCTGGAATCTTGGCAAGGGCTTCAGCTGCTTCTCCTTGAAATCCATCCACAATCTGCTTCCAGTTTTCTCCCCTTGGATCAGGTATGGTCTAAACTCTGGTAACCGAATAACTTTCTGGGAACACCTTTGGGTCAGGGACTCTCTTCTGAAAGACACGTTTCCTTCCTTGTATGCTCTTTCAGACTTGAAAAATGAACCCATTTCTTCTTTCTTAGTCCCTTTAGCTTCCACTTCGGGCATTGGTTGGAACCTTGGCCTGCGTAGGGCAATTAGGGATACGGACTTGGATAGCCTGGTAGCTTTGCTAGCCTCCCTTGAGGGTGTCTTCCTAAACCCTGCTAAGGAAGACACCAGATTTTGGACCCTTTCTAGCTCTGGCACCTTTTCTTGTGCTTCTTTCTTTGAAACTTTAACTCAGCCTCCTACCCCCCTGGGGTTGTCCTTTCCAGTTAAGGAAATTTGGAGCAGACCTATTCCTCCTCGGGTGGGGTTTTTTTGTTGGGAAATTTTCCTGGAAAGAATCAACACTTTAGACTTACTCCAAAGAAAGAGACCCAACTATTGTCTACTTCCTAATAGATGTGCTCTTTGTAAAGCAGATGGGGAATCTGGCTACCACCTCATGGTCTCTTGTAAGGTTACTAAATCTGTTTGGGAGTGGGTTTTCTCCCGTTTTGGGTGCTCTTGGTATCCTCCGGAGACTGTCCAAGGTTTGTTTTCCCCATCTTTTTTCAGTTGGCCTAAGAAGCGAGGGAAGACTATGTGGCGGTGTATTAGGGCAGTGGTTTGCTGGTCTTTGTGGGAAGAAAGAAACTTGCGCATATTTTCTGACAAGGAAAAAACTTTGGAAGATTTGTTAGATCGAATCCTTATAAGAGCGGTCCACTGGCTAAAATCTTTGGAGTTGTTTTCAGATTGTCCTATGGATGACTTGCTAAGAAACTGGAAAGAGATTGCTTTCACTGCAAGATGCAAGAGGACTCTTTGTCCGTTCTGGTCCCCTCCCCCCTCGGGCTTTTTAAAGCTGAATTTTGATGGCAGCAGTGTAAGGAATCCAGGGCCCTCTGGATTGGAGGAGTCTTCAGGAATGAGGAAGGGATTGTTACTGCTTTATTCTCTGGTCCTATTGGAGAAGGTGACTCTCTTAGGGCTGAGATCCTTGCAGCGCTTGAAGGATTTCGAAGAGCAAAAGATCTAAATATTAGCCGTTTGATTCTGGAAGGTGACTCGAAGGTGGTGATTAATTGGTTGAAGACAGAGGACAGTGGTTTGTGGAACTTTAACAATGAGAAAAAACAGTTCTTATGGCTGGGTAGGGACATAGAGATTCAGTACAGCTGGGTGAAGAGGAGTGCCAACTCATTTGCGGATGGGTTGGCCAAGCAAGGAGTGAATAGGGAGGCTGTTTTCTGGGCTAGTTTTTAATTACATTAGGAAAACTTAATTTTGTTTTTCAATAATTTTCTATTTATACACATTTTAATCCTCTTATTTATATTCTTCTTATGCTTTGTAATATCATAAAGTAAGAAAACTGGATGCCTTCTTTATGCTGCATATGTGCACGTTTTCTGCCCTTGTACTCTGGAAATTCAGCATTTTGGGTATCTTAAGCAGTTTTAGTAATACTTAGAAATGTATATATTTTTTCTGTAGGATAAAATAACAGAAGGGGATACTAGGGATGCCCAAGCACATGATTCTCCACCTTCTGAAACTGGCACATTGTGTGAGGAAATACTTTTAAATCCAAATGTCTTTACTGAGTTCAAGCTTGCTGGGAGTGAAGAGGTAATTCATTTCCACTTTATTTTGTCTTCTTCCCTCCACACATGCATATTATATGTATCCTGTCTCTTTGTTATTTTCTTTATTTATGTTTTTTCCCTGCTCTTGCTCATCCTTTTCTTGTTCATCAGGAGATATCCTGTGTCTTTGTTATTTTCATTATTTATGTTTTTTTCTGCTCTTGCTCATCCTTTTCCTGTTCATCAGGAGATAGCTGCAGATGAAGAAGGTGTGAGGAAGGCTGGCTTGTATCTTAAAAATGTTGTGCTTCCAAAATTTGTACAGGATCTTTGCTCACTTGAGGTCTCACCCATGGATGGCCAGACACTTACTGAGGCCTTGCATGCTCATGGAATTAATGTTCGCTATATTGGACAAGTAAGCATTTGCTGAAAATTGTAGATGGGAAGTAATCTCTTTATTTACCTTCAAAAATATAAACATGGGAATCTGACCATCCACGAGTGGATTGGTCGTCTGTCTCACTTCCACACAGATTTATAGTGGCTCCTAGAAGTGCACAGTTGGTTATCAATTAATGGGTGTTCCTACACTGTTCACGGGGAGGGATTGTCTGACCAGCCATACTCATTCTTAATTAGCAATTTGGAGAAATTTTCTTTTTCTATTTTGTTTTATTGTTTTTGACACTTTGTTTCATGTCATCCAGATAGCTGATATGGTCAAGCATTTACCTCATGTATGGGATCTTTGTCTCACTGAGGTCATTGTGAGGTCTGCGAAACATATTGCCAAGGTTATCATCTTTCCTGCCTATTATCTTATGTTCTTTTAAGTTTCTATTTTTCCCTTTCTTCCTGCATATATTGGTGCTTGTACTAAATAGATTGTTATGCTTATTAAACTAAAAAAAAGCATTACAGTAAGGAGTAAATTAAGATATATTTTTGTTTCCATGCTAAACTTCACATTTTTCAGATGTTGTTACCGTCAATGATGGCTCTGGGTCTCTTTGGGCCTATAGGATAGAGAGACTCAACAGGGGCTGAAGTACTGGAAGGTCTACAGGATTGAAATTAGCTAAATCTCTAAATTTCCACAACTTTGTGGTAGGAGAGCACATGAAGGTGGTGGTTGGATGGATTGAAAATAGATTTTCAGGGTTTTGAAAATACAGATATATCATCACAGAAGTTGTATCTTTGGCCAGCGAACTAAGAGCCACATTCATATGGACCTAAAACTCAGCTAACAGCATGTCTGATGCTATGGCAAGGCAAAGGGGTAAATGGAAATCAATTATTTTGGGAGACTGTCCCTAGGAAAATTAGATTTAATGCACAATGTTATATTGAGATAGCTATCTGATGCTAGCCTGTACCAAGGGCTGCATGGTGCTTTTCATCTTTTACATCATTACTTTATGCATGCATCGTGATTAATAAAATTTGTTTGTTACTGATTAAAAAATTAATGGCTCTGGATCATGATTCCAGATTCCATATGACATTCCCTTTCTTATCAGAACTATCCATGATCTATATGCCATTAAAATGGTGTTTCTCATAGTTGCCAAGGTGTTTTCTAGGTGACAAGGAACCTTTGGTTGGGTCCCTTGCTAAAGGCCATGCATTATATAAGATGGTTCACATCTAGGTGATAAGGCGTTTTCTCAAGTAAACAAAATTACAAGGCGGACACCTTATTGTAATATCACCATCATCATCCTCCAAGCCTTATCCCAACTATATGTGGTTGGCTACACGAATCCTGTTTTGCCAATCTGTTCTGTTTTAATGTCATATTCATTGTTAAGTTATTGGTGGTTAAATCATTTCTTATTACTTCTACCCATGTCCTTTTTGGTTTACTCCTAGCCCTTCTAGCCCCTTCAACTAGAGGTGTAAAATGGGCCGTGCCTCCCGCCAAAATATACCCGTGTCGGGCCGGTCTATGGGCCGAGACTTGGGATAGGTTGGGTCGTGCATCGGGCTGAAGTTATTTATTTTAAAAAACTAAAAAAATTTAATTTTTTAATTTTATTTGAATTTTTATGTATATAATTGCTTATATTAGTGATTTAAAAGGTGTGCCTAGGAGTACAGGCGAGGTGCATTTTGGGGTATGCGCCTCGCCCTGGTCCTAGGCGTACCCCTTTCAAAAGGTGATGCCTGTGCCTAGACCTGTTCATGGGCCGGGTGGCCCGACGGGTCGGCCCGGCCCGGCCCCCGGACGGGCTTGAATAGGTATATGGGTCCGCGGGCTTAACCTCGGGCCAAAAAGCCTGACTCACAGTAAATTCGATCCGGGCTCGGGATTTGCCAAATAGCCCGGCTCAAGCCCGGCTTGGCCCGACCTATAAATAAACCTAAAAACCCTAGTCGAATACCCCTCTTTTTTCACCTCTTTCCCTTATTTTTCCAGCCGAACCCTTCTCCACATCCTTTTTCCCTTCTTTATATTCTTTTTTTAATGTAAATAAATTTTGAATTTATATTCTTTTTTTAATGTAAATAATTTCTAATTTATATTGATTATTGAATAGGGAAAAATTCTAATTTTTTTTATTAGGTCGGGCTTTGGGCTTCGGGCTCGGGCTTCGGGCTTTTTATCAGGGTCGGGCTTGGGCTCGGGCCTAACATATTTTCATTAATGAAGAGTAAAAGCCCGGCCCAGCTTGGCCCATGAACAGGTCTACCTGTGCCTAGGCTTCGTTTGATGCACCTTGCGCCTCAGCCCAGCCGTGCGCCTTTTTAAAATTTTGCGCTTTTTTTCTAATGTTGTTCATTCATTCATTGCAATAAAATATCTTCTTAAAAGGCAATGAAAGTTATAAAATCATTATTTTTTATGTGAGAAATAAGAACTTCAGACCCTAACATAGACTTGTTCGGGCTTGCCTCGAGGGGTGTGGTACAAAGGCGACTCATAGAATCAAGAATGCAATATGTTTTACATCATTTTAGCTACTTGAAGCAATGTAATTAAGGAGAAAAAGAGATTGTGGGTTTTACATGCTTGAAAATGCTTTATATGTTTGCTTTTATTTTTAAATTTTCATTTGAATACACTTTACATGTTATGTTTATGTATTTTAATTTTAGATAATAAATTTTTTAGAACATTTATTTTAAAATTTAAGTTTATATTTTTTATTAACATTATGTTTAATATTTTTTGAAAAATTTGCATTTTTTTTTATAAATTTTGGCATTTTTTGAAAATTCTTACTTTTTTTGAATTTTTAGTTTCTTTTTTGTAATTTTGCGCATTGCTTAAAAAGGCGCGTGCCTCGCCTTGCGCCTCAGGCGCAAATTGGTCCTTGCTCTTTTAAAACATGGCTTATATATACAATAATTAAATAAAATAGTATAATAAAATTGAAAAAAATTGTTTATTTTATTAATATATTATATACTATATATTATTATATAATTATGATTTATATATTATATATAAATATATAATATTTATATAAAATATTTATAGGCCTTGCTGGGCCGTGCCACGGGCTGGGCTGGGCCAGCCTGCATTCCACGGGTGGCCTGGTACGACAGTGCAGGCCGTGCCAGCTCGACCCACTGACCTGCAACCCCAAGCCCAGCATGGCTATACAATTGTGCTGGGCCACGACACAACCCGTGGACCATTGGGCCGGGCTGGCTCTGCTCAAAATCGTGCAGGGCTGCGGGCGGCACGACCTGATTTACACCTCTACCTTCAAATTGCAACAAGTCACTTTTTACGGGTGCTGTTGATGGCATTCTATGCATGTGACGAAACATCTTAGTTTACATTCTCTCATTTTATGCCCAACTTTTTGAAAAACTAATGGGGTTGGGTTGTTATTGATCAGGCAAAACTCCAGTACAAGGTTGGGGTTGTGTAATGGGGCTGATATGGTGTGGACAAGAGGAAATGCTAGGATACTTGAAAGTAGGTTTAGTTTATTACACTGTTGTAATGGCCCTGGCAGGATATACTCATGGGGTACGTAGATGCTTTGTCCTTATAGTTCTTTTTTGATATGGGCACTCTTTTTTGTACCTATTAGGCATTTGTACTGATGTATGGTTTGGATGTGTGTTCGGGGAATAGCAACTTGCTGTGATGGTAGTAATTGTAGTTTTCTTGGATCAACACAATATATTAATATTTTCAAAAAAAGGGCTGATATGGAGTGTGAGATTGAACACGTGGTCAACCTCCATGTGGCGTTTTTTTAATGATCTCTTCAGTTTTGATCAAATTGAATTGACAGTCAAGTTGGACTAAGTCACTGTAACCTTCATTATTTTAGAAGTGCTTTCAAAATTTTTTCTTGTGATCTTCAAAACCATGACAACAACTAGCATCAGGCTGTCTTCTAGTGCAATACTACTACCCTATGGATGGGTCAGAAAGTTTGTGGGGGTTGAATCTTCAAAACCCAAATTTTAGGATGCCCAATTTTGTAAGCATGTTCAAAGCAAAGCACCTTTAAGTATCGTAACTTGCTCATTTTATAATGTTGACCTAAATTATGCAAATTCCAAAATTACCCATGAACAAAGCAAACACCTTTTTTGGGATGCCATAAAAACAATCTTGTTCATGGCACCATAAGCTGAAAAAAATTGAAAAATCATCAATTTTATGAGCATCCATGACTTCTGTCGCTGATAAAGAGAAGTAAATTGAATTGGACCTGCTGAATAGTTTGCCAAATGAAAATATAAAAACTTACAGAATCATCTTCTTATGAACATGCAGGAAATTTTGAGGGAATCTCAAGATCATGATGTTGGGCCAGCAATCTCACATTTCTTGAATTGTTTATTTGGACATAGCCAACCTCTTGGTACAAAAGTTTCTGCCAATGGTATGCAGTCTCGAACTCAGAAAAAGGTATGCAAAACATATATATATATATATATTTCTCTTTCTACCTAGTGGAAGCATTATCTGTTAGAAAAAAAATCTAGAATCTATCTTATGCCATGTTTTGGGGACAAGGGAGCTGTAGTACTGGGAATAGTGAAATCTTATGATGCTTATGCATGAATTAATTAAGTATTATTATTATTCTTATTCTTATTATTATTTCATTTTGGAGTTCTAGCTCTGTTCTAATTGTTTCCAGTGAATTTGGTTGTACAATTTTTTCAGGACCAAGCAGGGCAGCAAGGCTCAGGAAAGTCCTTTAGAGGGACAAAGTTGAAGAATGGAGTATCTGCAAGGAAAAATCAATCATCATATGCGCATATTACCTCAGAAAGCCTATGGATTGACATTCAGGAGTTTGCAAAATTTAAATATCAGGTATTTCTCTTACAAAAAAAAAAGATTTTTCCAAGGGGAAGTTAATATCTAATTAACCTGCTTGTATTCTTTATTTGGCTGTTTTTAAATGAAAGTTTCTTTTGTAGTTTGAGTTGCCAGAGGATGCAAGATTGCGAGTAAAAAAGGTTTTGGTTATTCGTAATTTGTGCCAAAAGGTATGTTTAAGTATTGTAAATGGAACAAAATTCTGATCTAGTAATTATAATACCATGGATTTCTGGGCCTTAGCTTTTAACTTTTTAGTATGAATGGTTTCACTCATTATCTCTTCCTTAATTCTTATAGATTGTCTTTTTCTATTTTCTAATAGTAAAGTTTTTTTACTGAAAAAATAGAATGAAGCGCAACTTTTATAAGTAGATAGTGAAGAAATAGGCACACCATCATCCTGAGAAGCAACCTTGCTACACTCCTTTTGAAACAGCTCCACTTGGATACTATCGAAAAATGTGAGAAAGTAACAATATAAGAAAATTTAACAATATGGTGCCTGCTACATAGCTCCCATAGGTGATAAAATGAAAGTAGATTGTGATGGTTTTATAACAAGAATAAAGGACCATCTACACCACCTATTAGAAGTGGACTGTTACAAGCTGAAGGGGCTAGAAGAGCTAGAGGTAGACTGAAAAAGACTTGTGTGGAACTGTGGAAGTAGTAAGAAATGATTTAAGTGCCATAGTTTAACAATGGATATGGCACCGAACAGTACGGAATGGTGAAACAAGATTGGTGTAGCTGACTCCATATAGTTGGGGCAAGATTTAGATGATGATGATGTGCCTGCTACGTGAATCGTTTTCTGCCATTCCACTATGTTCAGTGCTGTATACATTATTAAACTATGGGCCCTCAAATAATTTCTCACTACTTAGACCTGCATAATTTTTGGTCTGACCCTTGCTCTTCTAGATCCTTCAACTTGTAACACTTCAACTCTTTTGGTAGGTGTTTTATCTACATAAAATTAATATGCATCAATTAGTTAAATTGGTTGGTTCAAGTCTAATACAAATATGATTTGTTTCATATCTGGATATTAAATGGATCAAATTTGGATTTAGGTATATCTGATCTTTAAACAATTGCAATATTGGTGAAATGGTTTATAGAGTCTCAAATTACTTAAGGCCCCGTTTGGTTCGCAGGAATAGGGGTCTGGAATCGGAATCGGAATGGGCTATTCTGATTCCATCTGTTTGGTTGGGCGGAATCGGAATCCCATTCCCATTCCCATTCCTGCTGGAATGGCATTCCCCCATTTGAGGGAATGGCTACTCCCTGCCCCTCCCTTGGGAATGAAATCTCATTTCTGCTGATTTTAATTCCCATTCCCATTCCCATTCCAGTCTGAACCAAACAGATTATGGGAATGGACCATTCCGATTCTGGTTCCGGAGGATTTCGATTCTGATTCTGACTGCGAACCAAATGGACCCTAAATGTTGTCCTTGGTGATCCCCTATGATCTGAATTGATAGTAAATCTATTTTTAATTTTCACATCATGTAATATTTGGGCTTGTGTACTTGTAATGTATGCTAAACATTGAAAGGATTAATTGTGTTCGGTTAGGATTTGTGGTTTTTGAGACAAGGTATGCTTGGGTTGAGTGTTTTTAGCTGGGATGGTCCACCCAGCACCATACAATCTGCAGACTAGCTTTGTGAATATTTTAATTATATGAAGGTATGATGTGGCATGTTTGTATGTATTTATTTTTGGTGATTTTCTACTTCTAGAATCATTTTTATGTTCTAATATGTGAAAATTACCAGAATTAATTCCTTCTAGGGCTGTTCAAGGGTCGGGTTGGGTCGGTTTACTGCGGTTTTTCCAACCGACCCGACCTGGTCGGGTTACCTGACATAGAAACCGAAACCGACCTGGTCGGTTTGAGTCGGGTTGGGTCGGTTTCGGTTCTAAGTTCATCCCTGTGATTAAATCTTGCTAATTTTAAAAACAGTCATAAATTGAACATCATTTCAGCCATCTCCTATGATAAAATTTAAATGAAAAGTTAATCACAAAAGTTGTTCATTACTATTCACTAATCCAAAGTTTCTTGCAACCATTCAAAAACTAGGTGGCCTGATGGGCTTTGGAACTTCATGTTTGAACTAGGAACTAAGTTGGTTCAGTGCGGGGCGGTTTCGGTTTTCTTGTGTGAAAACCGAAACCGACCCGAATCATCAGTTTAGGAATTTGCACAACCCGAAACCGACCCGTGCTGACTCAGGTTGGGTTGGTCGGTTTGGTCGGGTTGGGCCTTCTTATGAACAGCCCTAATTCCTTCTTTTTGGACCAAACCTCATTCATAGAAGTGATTCTGTGGTGCTAAAAATTTTAGCTTCACAAGAACCATTTTTAGCTCAAGGCTCAGATCACAATTAGTAATGCTCAGGAATAAAATTTAACTAATGCAGCCTAAATTTCTATTCTGGATCCATCTGACATTGCTGGTCATCCTAAGTTTCTACCTTCTGGTCTAAGGCTACTGCTTATACACATGCTAATTACTGTCGATAAGACAGGCATCTTGACATAGTTACTATTTTGCTGTATTGAATTGTCTTCAGTAAGTGTGTTTACATATAATTTGTAGTAAGGTTGAATGTGGTACTCTTAACAGGTAGGCATAACCGTTGCTGCTCGCAAATATGATCTCAATGCAGAAGCACCCTACCAAATTTCAGATATCTTGGATCTTCAACCTGTAGTTAAGCATTCAATTCCAGTATGTTCAGAAGCCAGAGATCTTCTTGAAACAGGAAAAGTCCGATTGGCTGAGGTGTGTTATGTGCCTCCTCTTATAGATTTATCATCCCAATATTTGCCTTTACATTGAAGATAGAAAACATTCTATGGTGTTCTTGTAAACTGATTTGGTAGAAAACATGGTTGACAACGAAATTGTTGTGTTTCAGGGAATGCTTAATGAAGCTTATACATTATTTTCTGAAGCATTCTCCATTCTTCAGCAAGTATGATTTCTCCATTCATGTTGATCCATAGAATTTTCCGCTTTGTTGTTTTCCTTTAGTTTCATTTGTGTTTTCTCATGGGTTGTAGGTGACTGGTCCAATGCATCGAGAAGTTGCTAACTGCTGTCGGTAAATCATTGTTTCCTCTAGTATTATGTTGCTTTTCTTGTAGTCATGTCATATCTTAAACCAAGCAGATGGGATGTCAAAATTAATAATACATTATTAATTTTAATCAGCATTTTTTCTTTACAAGTATACAAGGAAGGATTATTGCAGGTTCAAGTGACATTAAAAAATAATTGATTATCAATTATAATAATTTTAATTTCTGAATTTTTTAATATTTTCAATGGTAATTCTATGTACCTACCGATGGTAGGCTATAGCTATAGTACTGTACTATGAAGCAAAAAAAGGGTTATAGTTCTGGATGAGAATACTTGAGCAATTCATGCTTTGTAACTGTCTTACAATCATGATACCATTTTTTGAAAGTTTTCTCACGAAGCAGTTCTGATTATCAAACTTTGAAATTGTTGCTTCTTTTTTGATTTGGTCTAGCTTTATAAAGGAATTTGTGTTTGCAATTGCTAGTGTTGGATACAAAGGGAATTCTTGAACACAGAAGAATGCTCATGATGTATTTGCCACCCTATTCACAGCTGATGTAATTTTTTAGGTACCTTGCCATGGTTCTTTATCATGCTGGAGACATGGCAGGAGCCATAATGCAGCAACATAAGGAGTTGATTATAAATGAGCGCTGCCTCGGGTTGGACCACCCTGATACTGCTCACAGGCATTAATTCTAATCACCCATTCGTTGTTTGTTGGTCATTGAATTTATGTTGTTATTTTCTTCACTGGTACCTTATTCCATGTCTGTATTTCTGTAGTTATGGCAACATGGCTCTTTTCTATCATGGTCTCAACCAAACAGAGCTTGCTCTGCGGCATATGTCTAGAACGCTGCTCCTTCTAAGTTTATCTTGTGGTCCAGATCATCCTGATGTGGCTGCAACTTTCATTAATGTTGCTATGATGTACCAGGATATTGGCAAGATGAATATAGCTCTTCGTTATTTGCAAGAAGCCTTGAAAAAGAATGAAAGGCTTCTAGGTGAGGAGCATATTCAAACTGCAGTATGTTATCATGCGCTTGCAATTGCATTCAATTGCATGGGTGCCTACAAACTCTCACTTCAGGTATGTATTTAGCCCCTAATGAGAAAATATAGTATATATAGTATGTCCTATTAGTAAATATTATGAGGAGATTTGTTGCCAAGTGAACTAAGGTTGTTTGTGACAGCATGAAAAAAAGACTCATGATATACTTGTTAAGCAACTTGGTGAAGATGACTCCAGGACACAAGATTCAAAGAAGTGGATGGCGACATTCCAAATGCGTGATCGTCAAGTAAATTCATGCTACAGTAACACTGCTAGTATTGAAGTGTTCTTGCATGGTAGATCCACATTGATGGTGCTTTTTTTTCTTTCAGATGAATGCACAGAAGCAGAAAGGCCAAGCAGTGGATGCAGCTTCTGCTCAGAAGGCTATTGAGATATTGAAGGTATATTTTATCTTTTTCTTTAATCAAGTTAAGCTAGAGCATTGTCCATCATAAAGGTTCAATATGGTACTGGTTTGATAATGATTGTGCAAACATTGAAAGTGTTGATATAACATTATAAATTTCTGAGCTAAAATCCGTGAATCAGCTGGTGTTACTGCCTGAAAAATGCTCATGGAAATAATTGTCAAGGAAAACCCTAGAGATAACTGTTACTGCCAAAAGGATTTGTTTTAGTGATGCTGTGAACTTTTACATGGGTAGTGATGTGCACTTGTCTCAAGGAGCCTGTCTTTTTTTTTCCTACCACTTCATTTCAGAATACGATTGCCAATATTGTTAAATGGATGCACTGCTTAATTTAGGAGGTGTTCAACATGGTTGGAAACTGTTACGATCCATTTGTCCCATGTTGGTAGTATGGGATGCTAATGTGACGTATCCCACATCGGTAGTATGGGATGCTGTTGTGGGATATATATGTATTTGGGTTCCCTCCCTCTAACAGCTAGCTTTTAGGGGTGAGTTCTCCTAAGGCACATATCAGAAACCATGTCGTCGAACAACCCTTCAATGTTGCCATTGGGTTAGAAAACTTTTTGTTTCTATTTGATTAATTGGTATTAGTTTTTGATGTGATTTGCAATGCTTTTGCATGACAGGCCCGTCCAGACCTCATACAGGCATTCCAATCCGCTGCAGCTGGAGGTTCTGGAAATGCCAATTCATCAGTGAGCAAATCCCTTAGTGCAGCAATTATTGGAGAGACCCTCCCTCGAGGGAGGGGGGTTGATGAACGGGCTGCCCGAGCAGCAGCAGAGGTTAGGAAGAAAGCTGCAGCTAGGGGTCTCCTTGTACGTCCACATGGTGTTCCTGTCCCAGCTTTGCCACAACTCACACAGCTTCTGAATATAATCAACTCAGGGATAGCTCCAGAAGCCTCGTCCAATGCACAATCAGAGGATCTGAAAAAAGAAGCCAATGGCCCAACCACGAATGAGTTAGGAGATAGCAAAGAGAATGGGTGTGCTACTACAGCCCAAGAAGCTCAGGCTCCTGTTGGATTGGGCACTGGCCTAACTGCTTTAGATCCTAAGAAGCAGAAAATGAAAACAAAAGTCACCACTTAGAAACTTGAAACGAGAAGAGTGGGATTTGCACGAGTAATTTGGCCTAAGTTTTGGTCGTTGCGGTGAGTTTGAAGGATTTGGTCCACCATTCTTTTGTTGGAGATTGCTTTTTTCCTTCATCAGATTTGAGTGGTAATGCTCCTTGGAGGTTGCATCGAGTATTGGATGATGCCCATGAAGCGTTTGTATTTTATTTTCTTAATTATTTTTGCTCATAATTAAGGATGCTTTTGGATCTCAAGAAGGTCCAATCAAATTCCAACCGCAAGGTAAATTGTTACTTACCTAGGTGTAAGCTTTTTTATTAAATAATCTGAATGACGTTTTAGTTGATTAGTCATCTGATGATCTGATCTGCCTTTCTTTTGGGCAATTTATTTTTATTTTTATTTTTCATATTTAAATAATTACTGTAAAATAAAGTATTTACTATTTGTCTAGTTCCATCTGAATGGAATTAATCTCTATTATTATTGATTGGATGTATGTACAAGTAGCGACAAATGATTTTAAGCGCTAATAATTTAACAGTGGACGGATTGCTGAAACATGATTCTCCGACTCCAATTTAGTAGGGATAAGGCATGAAGCCATGATGATGATGTAGAACATGGTTCAAACTTCAAAGTATTAACATTTCGACCACTTTCACAACCTGCTTTCCGGGATGACCCCCAAACCAAATCTCTGGTTTTATCCAATAACATGCTGGTTGTGGTCCTTGTGGATGTTATTAATGCTATTCAATATCCAATTTTAACCCAAATCTGATTCAAGCTAAGGCAAGATTCGACTTGAATCCAAATGTTAACTAATCAAAATTAGTTTTAGTTAATAATATCTCCTATGATCCTATCCTATCTGTTTGCGGCCCTATTTAGAACCTCCATCTGTTTCACAAGAATTCAAAACAATAATCAGCAATTTCACCTGTCATCAAACGGCCCCTAAGTTGAACTTGTCAAACTAAGCTACTATATGGCAAAACAAGAATTACATTAGAGCTTTTTTTTTTTTTTTTTTTTAAATATTAAAAGTTGGAAAGTTAAATAGCAAGCACCATTTGGCAATACGTTCAAAGGATGGCGTGTTATAGAGCTAAAGGTAAATAAGAAAATAGCAATCAACTTCATAGGTCTATGGAACAACTATGGTGTCCTAACTATCACATAGGCTACTTGACTTTATTTAATTCGAAAAATTTAATTTATTACAGCCACAAAACATTTTTCATGGTTTATGTACATCGGGCCTGGTTCACACTTCAAAGTATTGACACATGCGATACATAAAAAATGAGTATTATATACGATTCAAAGAGATGATACCCATGGATACCAAATGTTTTTGGTTTTAATGTTTGACCATAAGGCTATGTTTGGTTTGAAGGAAAAGGTAGGGAAAGGCTAGGGAAACCCATACTAGATTTGTAGAGGTTTCCCTAACTTTCTCTACTTTCCCCTTCAAACCAAACACAGCCTAAGGGTATTAACTATGGAATATGGCCAAATATCTTAAATCCCACTACTTAGCCTTTCTGTGGGGGTTTGATATCATGGTGTTGTTTGTCTTATTATTCCATTTCAATGATATATACAAGCTACTATGCTTGAATTTTATTCTATTTCAATGTATTTTTTTTTTTTATTTCGAGTGTAAAACTCACTTTTAGAGGAAATATTTTTTTGACATTTTTTCTGGTCTGATTCTATTTTGTCTATGTAATGCCTAATGATGTTTAATGGCACTTATGTGTATATAATAAAACAAATTAAACAATTATTACTTTACACTTTATGCCCTTAACTTTTTTTTTCTTATTTCCAACACATAAACACAATAATAGACACAAAACACCATGATACCAAACATTATTTTATTGACCTCGGAAGGAAACTAATACTTATAAATATGGTAGATAATACTTTGAACCATGAACAGGGTGTTTGGGGGAATGCAGATTGCAGAGTCAATTCATTCACATCGATTGCAACTGCAGCAATGCTTTTTACTTTGACAAGCAACTCATTAATTAGATTTCCAGTAACATGAGATTATAGTATCTTTTTGGAGCTTAGTAAAATGGGATTTCTTTTTTAATGTTTTTGGACCAGACCCTAGGTTGAGGAATTCTCTCTTATTTTCTATCAAACCAAACATTGTCCATGGCCAACTGATTAAAAACTATTTATTATTTATATAAAATAAGTTCCTAATGAATATGATTATTCATGTCAAAGACTAAAGCTCATAAATTTATTTTCACATAATTTCTACTTGATATATAAATTATTTTTGTCCATTTTAAGATATCTTATGTATTGTTCAGCTATTCATATATAATATTTCTCTGTTCGGCTTCTGCGACTCTAGGAGTGGAGTGCTCCGAAAGTTAGCTGGATTGCAGCATGCAACGAGATCGATGGAGTTCATCCAAACAAAAGTTGAAAGCCGAAGTAAACAAGCAAAGCAACCTCCCTGATCCCTCTATTATCTATAAAATGAAAAAGAAGAGGCTATATTGTGAATGATATCCGGCCGGCGGCATGAACAAGTAGAATTGAAAATGAAGGCTCCTAGTCCCAGTAGCAGTGGTCCTGGTTTAGTATTCATCTATTCTCTCAGCCTCATCCTCTTCCTATTATTCTCTTTCCTTCCATCTTCCACCTTCGCCTCCTCCGCCCGTTGCCACCCAGAAGACAAAAAAGTCCTCCTAGGATTCAAGGAATCCATTTACGTCCATCCAGCTCTCACCCAATGGGATCCCAACACCGACTGCTGTGATTGGGCCTTTGTCAAGTGCGACGCCAACACCAACCGCGTCACTCAACTGTTTATCGCCGTAACCACCATCGTCGGCCCCATCCCGCCTGGCATCGGAGACCTCCCTTACCTCGAATTCCTCGACCTGTCCGTCTTGAATAATGCCGAGCTCCCCGGGTCGATCCCCGACTCCTTCGCCAAACTTCAGAGACTCAAAACTCTGTCTATCACCTTGACCCCTCTCTCCTGTCGCATACCGCAATTCCTCGGCCAACTTAAAAGCCTGGAGTGGCTCGACCTCTCTCGCAACAAGCTTTACGGTCCGATTCCGGCTTCTCTAGGGAAGCTCAAGCATCTGGTAAATCTTCGACTCCATGGAAACAACCTAACGGGTAGGATTCCCCACTCGTTACGCCAACTAAACCCCTATCTGGTCTCCATGTACAACAAGCTTACCGGGGATGCGTCCATGCTTTTAAGGCCCGACAGTTCGGTAAGATGGATCGTTCTGTCAGACAACCGGCTCAATTTTGATATGTCGAAGGTGAGGTTCCCGCAGAACTTGACGGGTCTATATCTATCGCACAACAGGATTCGAGGAAGTATTCCGGAAGAGATCACCAAGTTGGAATTACTACAGGTGTTTGATGTGAGTTACAATCGTTTATGTGGAAGGATTCCGGTGGGTGGAAATGTGCAGCAGCTGGGCAATTACTCATTTGTTCATAACCGTTGTTTGTGTGGTCCGCCACTCCCCGACGAGTGTTAGTAATCCGGCAGGCCAGCTTGAAACCCGAATTTTCCGGTGGTCGAGCTCATATTGGCTTAGCCAGGGGAGTGCTGTTAAGGAAATAAGTCGACTATTATGAACTATTTGTGAAAATCTGAACTGTTTTACTATGTCTTAAATAAAGGAAAAATTCCAGATTAGTAACATGTAGTGCCACTTTGATCCCCAAACTTTAAAATGTGATAATTTAGTATTTATAAATTTCAAAATATGATAATCCAGTACCTGCCGTTAATTAGTTGTTAACCCGTTGTTAAGTGGCATTTGAAAAAGACATAAATGCCTTTTGAATGTCATCTAATTTTCTTTATCAACCATCCAAACATTGACAACAAATTAAGTCTTAGATCCTTGCCTTTTCTATTCAATAAAGTTGGGGTCACCAGAATGCCCACTCAAATGTGACCCCAACTTTTTTGAATGGAAAATGCAAGGATTTGGGGCTGTTAATTTTTTGTCATTGTTTAGATGGGTGATAAAGAAAATTAAATAACACTTGAAGGGCATTTGTGTCTTTTTCAAATGCCACTTAACGACTGGTTAACAACTAGTTAATGACACGTACCGGATTGTCACGTTTTAAAAGTTTGGGTACTGAATTGTCACATTTTAAAGTCCAAAGACCAAAATGGCACTAAACCCAAGTATATGGTACCAATTGGGAATTTTCCCTTAAATAAATAAAAAAACGAAACATCTTGTTATTTTTTGTATGTCATCATTTTGATCAAAACCCTCACTAACTCTATTATAAATTGGGATTCTTGTAGATAAGGGCAACTTTTGGCCCATAATATCAATAAAAATAAATTTTTTAATATAATATCAAGAAAAGGCTAATTTTTTTGAAAAAAATATCAAATAAGGAAAGAAATACTGTTAAGTAGGGGTGGCCACGAGCTGAGCTCTTCATAACTTACTCGAGCTCAGCTCGGCTCAGTTTCAACCGAGCTTCGAGTCGAGCTTAAGCCTAATATAGTTTGGCTCGTGAGGCTCGCGAGCCGAGCTCGAATAGCTACATACATACTACTACTACTACTACTACTACTACTACTAATATATATAATATTTTTATTCTTATATATAATAACTAATTATTATAATTCTTAATTTTTTAAATATCAAATAAAAAATATTTTTTATATATACTTTTTTATTTTTATATTTTTTTCTCAAGTCGAGCTCGAGTTGAGCGGAGCTTGAACTTACAAGTTTTTGACTCGAGTCAAGCTCGAGCTCAAGGTTCTAGCTCAAACCAAGCTTGAGCCTCATACTATTCGGCTCGGCTCGGCTCGAACCCACCTCTATTGTTAACCTCCTTCCTCTTCTTGAACAGTGAACAGTGATGTCAAATCTCCCCCACCTCCTCCTCCTCCTCCTCCTCCTCCTCTCTCTCTCTCTCTCTCTCTTCTTCTTCTTCTTCACAAACAACTCACCAGGTTTGTTGAAGGACATTTGCCACACCTGAGTGCATTGGGCTTGTTGGTCAGAGGAGAGGAAATCTTTGCTCTACTCCGAGTTTGGAACAAGAAGATGTGGCGCCATTGTTCACCTTTCTAGAGGAGGAAAGTTGGCCTATTCTAGAGATTATATTAAAAAAATTATTTTTATTGATATTAGGGGCCAAAAGTTGCCCTTATCAACAAGAACCCATTATAAATTCAATTATTGATTCATCTCTCCTCCCTCCATCTATGAAACACATTTTAGGGGTTTCTCACAAATAATGCCAATTTATGAGGATTAAAAGTCTTAATAGGGTTTAAATTCAGCTCAGCTCGGAAGGAGGTAGAGGGACCTATAAGTAGACCTGTTCATGGGCCGGGCTTTTACTCTTTATTAACAGAAAAATGTTAGGCCCGAGCCCGAGCCTGGCCCGACCAACGGGCCTACAACTTGGGCCCGACCCTGAGCCCGACCCTGATAAAAAGCCCAAAGGCCGACCTAATAAAAGAAATTCGAATATTTCCCTATTCAAATGAACATTATCTATTTTAATTCAGATGTTTTTTCCCTATTTAAATGAACAATGGGCCTACAAGTGAATCAACAACCTTCTTAAATCAAAATATTTATTCAAATGGACATCACATAGGGTTTTTACTTAGGTTTAACTATAGGTCGGACCGGGCTATTTTGGCTCGGGGTTAAGCCCGCGGGCCAAAAAGCCTGTTCAAGCCCGTTCGGGGGCCGGGCTTTTTGGCCCGAGGCTAAGCCCGCAGGCCAAAAAGCCTGTTCAAGCCCGTCCAGGGGCCGGGCCGGGCCGGGCCGGACCGGCCCGTCGGGCCACCCGGCCCATGAACAGGTCTACCTGCAAGGAAGAAACAGTTTGGTGATATCCCAGGCTTGAGACTCCGACGAGCAAATCATTAATGAGTTGAGCTACCCTAGGTGAATTGGGTAGCAATAAATGTAAGAAAAAAAATGTGTAATGAATGTGAAGCCTACCTTTATATAGATTAGGGAATGGGGACGCTCGTGTTAATTTGCACGTGGTGAAGATGAGTAAGACACCTGGAGGTAAGGTGGGACACATTCAAGTGACTTGTATGCCACGTTTAACCATACGTGGATAGGTGGAACAACCACATTGCCAAGTGATTGTCTAGGCCTACATGTAGTAGAACTCTGGATGTTTTTCTTCTAGGCGGCATTTGTTGTTGGGATTGTGAGAGGGGTAAAAGTTGGTCAATGGACCAAGGAATCCATGTTTTTCTTTTTGATTTATGTGGGGATCAGAAAAAGTTTATTTTCCGAGTAAAGTTAGTCAATGGACCAAGCAAGTGATACCTATCTTCTAGGTGAGTAAATTAAGACAATGTTTGGTTCATTGCTCTAGGCTTCATTTTTTCAGTTCTTGCTCTTTTTAGGGAATAATGAATAATATTAGAGTTATTGGTTACAAAACTTTTACCATGGTTCACATTCTTTTTAGAATGAAAAATCAGCCCCACAGTACAAAAATTGAGTAGCTTGCAACATGAAAAATAATCATTCCGTATCTTGCTCATTTTCATTCTTTGAGGAAACTCTGCCTACAAAACTGTTGCCATAGATGTTTACTTTTGCGAAAACACTTTTACAAAAGTGCTTTTATATGAAAGCATTTTTATAAAAGCACTTTTATAAAAGTAAATTTATGAAAGAACTTTAATAAAGACACTTTTATCAAAGTACTTTTATGAAAGCAATTTTAGGAAAGTACTTTTATAAAAGCACTTTTACGAAAATACTTTTATACAAGCACTTTTGTGAAAGTATTTTTTTATGAAAGTACTTTTACAAAAGTAATTTTACAAAACATTTATGCCAAGTGGTAAACATTGACGATCAGCCATCCATTTAGTAAACATCTATGCCAATAGTTTTGGAAACCTAGGCTGGCGATTTATGAATACTGGTACAGTTTTTTTTTTCTTTTTTTTTTAAGAATGAAAATGAGCAATATAGGACACTTGTCAGTTTGAAAAGAATTCATTTTTAAGAAAAAAGTGTTTGGTTCATAGTAATATTTTCTCATTCTACCTAATTTTACCCATTTTGTCCATTTTAAAAAATGAGAAAAAATGAGAATTGAACCAAACATGACTTAGCTTTCCCATTTTGGGAAAGTTATGAATACTTGAGTAGAACAAAAATACCCCATTTTGATCATAAAATTTTTATGGTTAGAATAATCATTATTATATTTAACTAAAAAAATATAAAAGAACATGTTAACTGACAAGGTAGCTCAGATAATGTCTGAGGTTACCGTTGGTTGTCCGGGGTCGCCATGTGTGTTGGTGATGTTAATTATTGGGGTCATCTCCACCCCCATCAGTTATAAATGAGCCATTTGTGAACAACTGTTGGAGATGGGGGCTTATATGAGAAGGTATTAAACAGGCATCAACTATTGAAGTGAACATGCGGCCAAACCTATTGAATACCAAGGCTGAATCAGTGAATGGTCCCCCGGAATTCATTCCATACCACAAAAACAATGGAGAGAGACGAGAGGGAGAGAGTATTAATGTAGGCATGCGAGAATAAGTTAGTTGCCCACATTGCAAAGGAATATTCTCCAATGTCGACCCAATGTAATGACAAATAAATGTGGTCATCATGATCAAAGATCAATTTAACGATTGACGAACTTAGCCCCGGAAAACAAACGGGACCTAGATGCATGCATTGGATGATCGGATAGACCTGGGGCCTGGGGGTGGTGACCCTGGGGAGCTAACCTTGTTCTACACCGACATAAATCCACGGATTTTGCCTTTTGTCCAACACCTTTCTTTCTACACGTACAACTACTCAGCTAGAACAAATCAACAAATGGCATGTGCACGAGGTGGGACAAGAAATGTACATGATAGATGATACAAGCACACAGAGAAAAAAGCAATTCGAAACCAAGGGAGCTGGACATGGTTGACGAGTCAAAGTCTACTCTGACGTAATGAATGAATAAACTTAGCCACGTGTACTACAGTGTCTACCTCTGTCCGTCTATAAATTAACATGTGTACCTTGCATCTTAATCCATCCTCAGTCGCTACGCCACATACACAAACAGCTAGTGAAATTAAATTCATGGAGACTCACTTTTCTTCCCTCTCTCTTCTCTTCCTCTTTCTCTTCATCTCTTCTTCTCTCCCATCTCCATCTCTCTCCGCCTCCGTCCGCTGCCACCCGAATGACAGAAGGGTCCTCCTGAGCATCAAGGAGTCCCTAAACAATCCTCCCATCCTCGCCTCCTGGAAACCCAATACCGACTGTTGTAACTGGGACCAAGTCGAATGCCACCCCAGAACAGACCGCATCACTCTACTCATCATCAGCAAAATCAATACTCCCGTCCAAATCCCAGAGGCCGTCGGCGACCTCCCTTACCTCGAAAGACTAATCTTCACTGAGATGAACCTCACCGGCTCCATTCCATACTCCATCACCAAGCTCAACAACCTCAAGTTCCTTCGCGTCTGGATCACCACTCTCTCCTCCCCCATCCCTGAGTTCATCGGCCAACTCAAAAACCTCGAATACCTCGATCTCTCCGACAACCAGCTCTACGGCCCAATTCCTTCTTCCTTAGGAAACCTCAACAAACTGACTGGCCTTCAACTCGAAAAGAACAAACTCACGGGAAGCATACCCGACTCGTTTGGAAGGTTCAAAAACAAACTCGATTGGTTTGACGTCTCTCACAACCTGCTTTCTGGTAAGATTCCCAACTCGCTAGGAGAACTGGACTGTAAGACTACATCTATGGCTGATAACAAGCTCGTCGGGGACGCATCGATTCTATTCAAGGAGAACGGAAGGACGACGTCCATAGATTTGTCGAACAACCGTTTGGACTTTGATCTAGCGAAAGTGAGGTTTCCAAAGAATGTGACATATGTGCAATTATCTCACAACAGGATTCGAGGGAGTATACCGGAGCAGGTCACCGAGTTAGTTAACCTGGAAGTGATGGATTTGAGTTATAACAGATTGTGTGGAAAGATTCCGTTCGGCGGGAAGGTGCAGGAGCTGGGTCTTTACTCGTTTGAACATAATCGTTGTTTGTGTGGTTCGCCACTGCCTGCCTGCAAATCAATCCGGTCACCATGATTGAAGACAATGGGTGTTTGAATATTCGAGTGTTTGGTATCTGCACAAAAGTCCAGATTAATTGAATAAAATGCAGCAAGCACTTCTTTTATGTATTTTTTTTTAATTATGCAATTTATGTGTGTTTTCTTCAGAAATAGTGGGAATAATATGCATGTAATGTAATACTAAGTTTTGAATGTTAATTAATTTGCCATGAACTCTCACACAAGTATTTATTTGTTTACGGTGCAAATTTCATTTGCACTGGTGTTAATACATGAGGGTGCAATTAGGCATTGTGTAATTTCTGGTTTACTTCCTCATATTTGATTCACTCCGTATGAAACATAATATGGTCATCATTTTATATGAATTGATGCAAATTTTACATCAAATGGGACAAAAAAGGTATAAATTATAAATCAGATAGAGTTTAGAAGTGTAAATAATAAGCTACGTTTGGTAATAGAGCAAATGCAAATTCGTTCAATACAAATGAACAAAAGAATGGTTCATGCAAAGTTCATGCAAAGCCACCTTACATAATTGTGATCGTTTTTTTAAAAGATTAATGCAAATGCAAAGCTCACTCTATTCCAAGCAACTTAGTGGATCAACTAAAGTTTGGTTGGGTACAGAACCCAGCTTGAAAATTTTATGCAGCACTGGGCTAGGTCCAAGGCCCATCCTAAATGTGCAGGCCCATTCAAGTTCTAACAAATACTCAATCTGAGCCTGGGTTTAAACCAGGGCTGTAATTGAGTTGAATTTAGGTAGGATCCAACTACATCCAAATCTTGATCCGACTATTGAAATCTTGAAATCTACTTAGATCATATTTGAATTTAATCCAAATCCTCTTTATTGTATAATATCCATGTTAATTATTTTTTAATTCACACATAAAATAAATATATAGGTACAAAATATTGAATTTTTACATAATTATAAACTCCCTGGTGTAAGATTGTCTTACATACTGATTCCATGCTCGGATAAAAGAGATGGGTTGTATCAGGTTAGACGATACTAAACTTTTTGTTAAATCCTCGTGAATATGAATCTTGATTTTTTTTGTTTTTGTTTTTGTTTATACTAGAGTGTTTTTTTAAGGGACCATTTGATTTGATTTTCAGAATCAGAATCAGAATGGTTTATTTTTATAGTCTGTTTGGTTCATACAAGAATAGGAATAAGAATTGAAATGAGCTGGAATACGATTTAATTCGGAATAAGAATTGAAATAAGCTGGAATACGATTTAATTCTCAAGGGAGGAGGAGGGAATGACCATTCTGGGGCAATATCATTTCATCAGGAATGGGAATGGGTCGGATGGGGCAATATCATTTCACCAAGAATGGGAATGAGACTCGAATTCTGCCCAACCAAACAGTTGAAATTGAAATGATTCATTCTGATTTCAATTCCAAACCTCATTGCTGCAAACCAAATAGGACCTAAATAGAATGAATTGACGAAATAGCCAACCCCATATAATTGGGATAAGGCAGGGATCAAGGTTTTTAAAAATGGACCGGATAACGAACCATTCAGGGGTTCGGTTCCCGGGTTGAATGGTCAAACCATTCGAAAACCATTAGACGGTTCAAACCATCAAAAACCATTAACAAAAAATAAAAAAAAAACCATCAAAAACCATTAGACGGTTCAAACAGTTTGATCGCCCGAATCAACGGTTTACTGACCAAATCAATGGTTTTTAGCTAAAAGACGGTTTTGCGATAAAATGGAACCAATCAGGTGACCAATTCCCGATTTTCCCAGTCCGATTTTGAAAAATTGGCAGGGATGATGATGATGACGCAGCATAATGATAAAATTTTAATAGGATTGAAATTAAAAGCCAGCTCTAATTTGAACAGTTATATTCTGACTTTGATATTACAAGCATAGAAATCATGGAGAAAATGACTTTCATGAGGCCGAATTAATTATTTCATTACTTTGCCATCTGCGCATCGCTATAGTGTATAGTAGTATACCGTTGGCTTGCCTTGCCTATCAAAAATTCAAAATAGTCTTATACGATGGGCCTGTCACAAGGTAATCGGATCAATTGGTAGAGAAGTTTTAGGATTACGATCCATATCAAATTTATCCAAGCCACCAATGCTTCCTTTGGGACGGTTTCTGTATTTGAGGCGAGCTGCATTAATTAGTTGCTTTGGTTGAGCACCCATGGTGTGTTTTTGGAGAAGCTGTTTAGACTTTAGAGTTGGTTGTTTGAGTTCAATTGAGTTTCATGTTTTTGATTTGAATTTGACTTGAGTCAATGCTCCTAAGTTATTCGAGTTTGGCTTTACTCAGCTTGAGATTATACATACATTAATATTAAGTATGTTAAAATATTTTTATAAAAGAATATAGATAAATTAATATTATAAATATTATAAATAAAAATATATTATGAAAATCAATTATATATAATTGTATTTAATTATTTGTATTATATATATATATATATTAAAAATAATATTTTACTATGAATTCGATTAAATTCACGAACCACTAGAATTAAGGGGGCGTTCTTTTTTGAGATTTTGAGAGGGGGGAAAGTTGGTCAATGAGATTCTGATTTCTATTGATCAATAATACTGTGTTTATTTTTCAGATTAATGTGAGGAGCAGGAAAATTTTATTTTCTTGGGTACCTCCTAGGTGGGAAATTCCCACCTAAGAAGAAAGTTGCTAATACTTGAATGGGACAAAAATACTCCTTTTAATAATAAATTTTTATGACTAAAATAGTCATTATCTTATTTAATTGAGAAATAAAAGAACATGGATAAATGCACTTACCCGGATAAATATTTACCAAAAAAATTTACCCAGAAAATTACATTTACGGAATACAATTTGACCAATTACTCGGCTCGAATCAAGCTGTAATTGAGAAAGCCCTCCCAAAGGGCACTAGATGACTAAATTCATATAAAGCTTCGTCAGCAAATCATCTATGTATTATTTCATTTCCTTTTTTACTCGCTATATTTCTTCGCTGTCTCTTCTCCTACTTCCTCTCGTTTTCTCTCCCATCTCCTACTCTTTCTGCCTCAATCCACTGCAACTCAGATGACAGGAAATCCCATCTCCTACTCTTCCCAGAATCAAGAAATCCCTAAGCATCCCCGATCCCAACACCGGCTGCTGTAACTAGAGCTACGTCCAATGCAGTCCCAATACTAACCGTGTCATCCAACTCCTGGTTTACCAAACCACCATCAACTGTTCAATCCCGACGGCCACCGGAGATCTCCCTTACCTGCAAACCCTGGAATTCACCGAGATCGCCAACCTCACTACCCCCATCCTCTATTCTACCACCAGACTTCAAAACCTCAAAAGATTCCGCATATAGAACACCACTCTCTCTGGTCCACTCCCTGCTTTCCTTTCTCAGCTCAAAAGTCTCGAATACCTCGAGCTATCCGTCAACCAGTTCTCCGGCCTCATTCCCGGTTCCCTAGCAGAGCTCAATAAATTGACACATCTTGATCTCGGTTGGAACAAACTCACCGGAAAGCTACCCGACTCCTTCAGTAGACTGAAAGGTATCATAGACTTATCCGCTAACATGCTTTCCGGTAAGATCCCCAAATCCTTCGGACATTTGAACTGTGAGGAGCTCTATCTGTCATCTAACAAACTCACTGGGGACGCATCAATCTTGTTGAGGGAGAATGCGACGATGACGTCGATGATTTTGTCGTGGAACCGACTCGACTATGATCTATCCAAGATCAAATTTGCCAAGAACCTGGCGTTTCTGGATTTGTCACATAACAGGATTCGACGAAGCATTCCGAAACAGATAACCGAACTGGATAATCTGCAATTGGGTTATAATCTGCTGTGTGGAATGATTCCGTTCGGAGGGAAGGTGCAGCAGCTCGGTGCTCGATCGTTTGTCCATAATTTGTGTTTACGTGGTGCACCTCTCCCTGACTGCAACTGATCCGGTTGCCGGAATATTGTTCAGTATCGCTGCAGCGAAAGAACCAAACCGAAACATCGTTACGTTGATGATTTTGGTTGGCCAGCCGCAGCCTAGGCTGCGTAGCCCGTAGTACATATCCTTTTTTTTTTACTTTATTTCTTGTATTGACAAATATGGCTGAGTAGAAGGAAACTATATTTCTGTATAAATCGGTTGGGATCTGAGTTAAAATCAGCCCCCCACAAGATTACCCTCGCAACGTTCGATAGCACATCTCCGCGTATATTAGAAACATCTCCCAATGATGAAATCATCATTTTTGATATTATCATCGGAAAATATTCTCAATACATTGCGGGATGTTTCTTGGGGTCTTAGATTCTTGTACAGCTGCGTTGCCGGGTCAGCTGACTAGTTCTAACGGCCTAACTGCCGTGTATTTCTCTAATATGGATCGTTATATGATGGATTTGATAAGCTTGCTCCTCACATCCCATCATATTACATAAGCAAAAATCTCTCCTGAGATTTCAACAAAAACCTCCCTTCTGTTAGTGATTCAGGAAAAAAAATAAAATAACTAAATTACCCCTGATAAATTGTCAGAGAGTCAATAAAACATTTTAAAATGTAGAAATTGTCCTTGCTTCCCTTTCCTCTCACAATAGAAGGGAATGGCGTAAAATCCTACCTCCAATCTCCCCTCACTAGTTTTTCTCATTGATTTCTTCTTCTTCTTCTTCTTGGGAGTCTTAACCACATGGTCTTCTCCACTGCTCTCTGCAAGAATCATCTACCACTGTGGCTGCTACGGTTATCCACAACCCGCCATTGCCAACTACTTCAATCACCATGTCCTTTCCTTCCTCGAAATAGAAATTGATTGGGCGAGACTTTTCGGACAAATACATGGTTTACTTGTTCTCCTTCCCTGGAGCAAGCATCTAAAAGGCAACAGATTAAGAAACAGCAAGAGCGGCTGTTCTAGAGCGATATAGTGAAAATGAAGTTGTGGGTTTTAAAGATCACAAAAATGAAAATAAAGTCATTGCGTGGATTTAAAGAATAATCACTTATAAATGAGAGCATCGGGGAGAGTGCGGGAACAAGAAAGTACTCGAACTCGACAAAGGGAGAGACAAAAATGAGGAACACGAAAATATGTGCTCAGCAAATGAAAATAAGGGGGGAATGAAGTCATGAACCCATGTCTCGTCTTCAAAAATTGATACGACCATGACCAGCCGTGGAAAAGCATGAGAAACTCTATTGACAGTGGTAATCCCAGAAAAAGAAATAAGTGAATAGGGTGGAAACAGAGATGTGGGTATCATAGAGAAACAGATGACAAATAAAACCCATATAGAGGATTCTACGATTGGAGCCGTCAGTCATGGAAAAGAAAGAGAGAAACAGAGGTAGAGAGGTCTTCAGAGTGATGAGTTGAGGGAGGAAAAAATGTTTTTCCCCCTCTTTTTCTCGTTGTATTTATTTCTGTTTTATATTTTTTTTCAAGGCCTTTCAATTCACAGTCGAGAGAGAAGAAGAAATTAACGAGAAAAATCAATGGGGGAGAACGGGGAAATGATTTCACGCCACTCCCTTCTATTGTGAGAGGAAGGGGATGCAGGGGCAATTTTAATATTTTGAAATGTTTTATTGACTCTCTCATAATTAATCAGGGGCAATTTAATAATTTTATTGGTTTTTTTTGTTTGAATCACTGATGGAAGGGAGGTTTTTATTGAAATCTTTAAAAGTTCAGGGGATATTTTTGTTAAAATAAAACTATAAGAAAGGCTTATGATTTTCATAACTTTAGGAAAGGTTTCTGTATTTCATGGGAGATGTTGCCAATGCACAATGGGCTGAGGATGGTGTGAGGTGTGTTGTTATGTGAGGAGAAGATCCCAATTCGGATTTGGTGTGATTCGCGTTGACCAGAGATCAATAAGGTGTGAAATGCTGACTTTTTCACTCCCGTTGGATTATCCTTTCATCACCGTTGACACGCTTTTCATTTTGCAACGCTATACATCTAATCTAATTGATCAAAAGATCCAGTTTTGATTGTTCGCCGTGGCCCGTGGCCCGTGGCGGTGCAAGTCGAGTTTACACTAATAATATCATGCCACGTATGGTGGATAATCAAGGCAATCTCCGGTAAATCACTCTGAAAAAACGAAAATATAAAATAGAAGGAAAAAAACAGAAACAAAATTTCAGTAAATATTTCTTTGTGATCAATTATTTTATAAATCGACCCAGAACTGAAATTGCTTTCGGCACCGGTTTTTGGGTCAGTGATTATCCTGTCCGAACTCCAAATGGATGGTCTATTATAATTAAAAAAATAGAAATAATCAAAATCCATTATTTGGGTCAAAGGGGTCGATGATTCAATGGTTTTTGGTAAAAGACGGATTCAGGGTGAAGTGAAACTAATTGCGTGGGCGGTTTCCATATTGAACAGTACATGATCTAGGCTCCATTTGGACAAGTGTTGGAATTTTGGGTAATTGAAAACTCAAAAACAAGCCAAAGGTATATTCATGTAATAGCATTTTTCTAGGATCAAAATTTTGCAATGTATGAAGGTGTATCAAGCATATCATATCATTCCAGCCACATCCTGATACACTAATTAAATACTTGATGTTTGGGGATTTTGAAATATTCAGGAGATTGGCAAGAGCCTAAAAGTAAAACAGGCCCTTGTGAAATTTTGAAAAATAAAAAAATAACCTAGAGCGTGTTGGAAAACATCTGGTATGCACATCAGACGTAACTTTGTTTCTTACGTGTCAGTGTTTCAATACTTTGAATTTTTGGTATTTGAAAGTGGAGTTGCAAGTAGACCTGTTCATGGGCCGGGTCGGGCTTTCACTCTGTATTAACAGATTTTTTTAAAGCCCGAACCCGAGCCCGGCCTATAACTTGGACTTGAGCCCGGCCCTTATAAAAAGCCCGAAGCCCGGGCCTGTGCCCGAGCCCGAAATTTAGTCCATGCTGTTACTACTGTTGAAGCGGTTGAATAGAGAGAGATAAATTATAAAGAAAAAATAAAAAATGTATATATTAAATTATAAATATATATATTTCAATAAATATTATATTATTTATATAATATATAAAATACACATTATGTACTTTATAAAATATATAATGCTGAATTAGGCTGGGCCAGGCTCGGGCTGGACTTTTTTGACAAATTCCGAGCCCGGCCCGAAACATAGTCGGGCGTACTATGTTAAGCCCGAGGTCAAGCCCGTGGGCCTAATTACATGACCCCGACCAAGGTGCGGGCCGGTCCAGGCCAGGCCATCGAGCTACCCGGCCTATGAACAGGTCTAGTTGCAAGTCTTGTAGTAAATAAACATGCATATGCACTACAATAGAATTGTATTTGCAAGTTGAGTTGTTTAGAGAAGAATCTGAAGTCTTACTACATTCATGCAACAATTAAAATTTCAATATAAAAGACCTTACCATGTATTTGAATCAGGCCTTCAAATCTATGGGCAAGTTTTATACTGAAAAATGAAACTTTGACTTCCCAAGATTTGTTTGAGAAAACTATAGAGATAAGGTGAGGTGAAGTGTTAACTTAGACTAGTTCATCACTAAGGTGCTATATATGAGTAGATGGGCCAAAGTAACTAAGAAAGAAAGAATGGATTGTATTGCATCATACTAAGGTGCTATATATGAGTAGATGGGCCAAAGTAACTAAAAATGGTTCTAAGATATATAGGGAAATGTCTAAGATAGACTAAATGTAACCCTAAAATGACAAAGTTATTCCCAAAGATAGAAACTTACAAAACAAACTAAATTGTAAAAATGCCTCAAAGGTTGGAAAGAGTGATTATCTTATGAGCTGCTTTAATAAAGTCCTCATCAGTGTCCTGCTATGTTCATCACTAGTAGATCTATTTATGGGTTGGGTCGGGCTTTTGTTCTTCATTAATAATATTTTTTTAGGCCCGAGTCCGGCCCTTATAAAAAACCTGAAGTCTGGGCCTGAGCCCAATTTAACAGAGGCTGAAATGCATGATTTGTACAATGTTGAGAAATGCAGGATTCACCGCTGGAGAGAGGGGCGACTGAGTTCACTGGTGGCGCGATTGGCATCGGTGCATGAGTTTGCTGGTTCCTGAGAATATGCAACAGTGTGTAAGAATGAGAACTGAGAGAGAGAGAGAGAGAGAGAGAGAGAGAGAGAGAGAGATGACCGGTGCCTAAGCTCGCCTGTCGCTTGTGAAACTCAGAACGGTGGCTGCCTACCTGGGTTTGTGCCGGTTCTTGAGAAGAGAAGATAAAAGATGAAAATAGGGAATAGGAAAGGGTTAATCAACTAGGGTTTACAATAAAATACAAAATGTCGGGCTGGGTCCAGCTTTTGTGACAAATTCCGAGCCCGACCCATAAAATAGTTAGACTCGGGCTTTTAATCCCAAGGTCAAACCCACGGGCTAAAATCTATGCACAAACCCGTCAGGGGGTCAGGCCAGGCCCGGCCAGCCCGTAGGGTTACCCGGCCCATGAACAGGTCTAATCACTAGCTAGATAATTCAGACAACAAAACAGTTCTGAGCTTGAGTAATATATTCAGTGAGAGCAGGCTCATCTAATCATCACGAGACCAATGAAATGCCTACACAATTACCCCTCCCCAATTGATGAATTCAATGACAGGAATATCCTAACAAAGGACAAAGATATGAAGACAATACCCATAAAAAGAAAATTAATGCCAATGAACACTGAAGGACATGTATAGCAAACGGCTCTCTATTTTAAGTGTAATAAAAATGAACTTTGCCACCGTCCAAATGAATATAATAACAGCACAAAGTAGTGGTCTAGCTGTGGTGGTATACTGGTATTACAATTGCTTGTTTTTTTCTGGTTAATTAAGTAGATATCGTTGCTGGGAATTTGGGACACAGACAGTGGTGGATTACTGGATTTTGATCTTTCTGAAAACCAGTGACTCAAGTTTCTACTGGACCCAGATCCGAGATATATGCTCGTACTGGGTATATAAAAATATACATGTTAATTCGCTGGAACCTCATTTGTCTTTTCAATTTTCATTCCTTCTTTTTGCGGTTTCGAATCCCCACTTGGATTTGAGTGAATTGTGTCGATGAAGTCATGGTCTCTCGCTTTAGATAAGTATCGATCAGTCCATATTGACTTTTAAGATTGAGATCCAGCGCGCAGAGATAAAAATTAATATCGAAGACGAAGACGAAGACAAAGCAAAACAAACCACTTAATTTGACTTAGGTGCCGTTTGACGAAGTTTATTTAGATAGATTTTTCAGCAGATCAGATGATCAAAAGATGTATCGAGCTTTTGGCAAGGAAATCGACTTTAATTCTCACAAGACCTGTTCATACAGCTTTTTGCACTGTGCATTCGCAATATTTTTATATTTATACGTTTTTTTTTTTATGGGGAGATATTCTAGTTGTGTGAGCATTGAAACGATATATTTTGACAAGTGGCACAGTCCTTGCATCCAGTTTTTTAAAAGTTAGAAAAGACTAAAAAGCTTCAATTGTAACTTTCCCAAATTTGATGTTTTCGGTATTTTTGAGTCTTTTATTTTAGATCTTTCAAGCTTACCAAACTGCGCCTTAATCTGTTTGGTCTTTAATTTGTTGAATATGACCATCTTCATGACCTATATATATTACAGGTAGTCTATCCTCTCTGTATACATACAGAGTCAGCTGAGTTGATGGACACTCACATCTCTACTAGTTCTGCTTCCCGCTCTCTCTTCCTTCTTTCTTTCCTCTTCATCTTGTCTTATCTTTCATCTCCCACTCTTTCCACCTCTGAGCGTTGCCACCCAGATGACAAAAGAGCTCTTCTAAGGATCAAGGAGGCTCTAAACATTCCTGACCACCTTGCCTCCTGGAATGTTAGCACAGATTGCTGTTACTGGGACTACGTCGGATGCCATACTGAAACCAACCGCATTTACCAACTCCTCATTTACGACACCAGCATCCACGGACCCATCCCTCCGTCCGTCGGCGACCTTCCCTACCTCGAAACCCTTGTGTTCAGCGACATCAACAACCTCACTGGCCCCATCCCCTACTCCATCACCAAGCTTCAGAACCTCAAAATGCTGCGTATCATCTGGACCCCTCTCTCCGGCCGCATCCCTGATTTAATCAGTCAACTCAAAAACCTCGAATACCTTGATTTGTCCCGCAACCAGTTCTCCGGTTCCATCCCGGCTTCCCTTGCCAATCTCCGGAAACTGACAGGTCTTCAACTGGAAGGAAACAAACTCTCCGGAAGCATACCCGACTCATTTGGTAGATTCAAGGACAACTTGTATGTGTTCGTCCTATCTCAGAACATGCTTTCCGGCAAGATTCCCAAGTCGTTAGGCCAACTGGACTGTGAGTCAATCGACTTATCTCATAATAAACTAGTTGGGGACGCAAAGATGTTGTTCAGGGAGAATTCATCGGTGAAGGGACTTGATTTGTCGAGGAATCGACTAGACTTTGATCTGTCAAATGTGAAGTTTCCCAAAAACCTGACGTTCTTGGACTTATCATACAACAGAATTCGGGGAAGTATCCCTCAGCAAGTCACAGAATTGGATTTGTGGCGGATGGATTTCAGTTATAATCGGTTATGTGGAAGGATCCCGGTTGGCGGGAAGGTGCAGCAGTTCGGCTATGAGACATTTACCCATAACCTCTGTTTGTGTGGTACGCCACTCCCCGAATGCAAGTGATCGGCTGGGTTGGCCGGCGACGGCATGAATGAAGGCCGCAAAGTTTGAATTTTCTGGTGTATGGCTTGTTTGATATAGTTGATTTGAAATATAGCAGATGACTTAGTAGGAGTTGTGCTTTAATGAACAAGGTGATTTAATGAATCTCTTTGCGACCTTGTAACTTTCTTGACAAAATAGGCATTATAGGTGCTTCATTCCTTTCCTGATTAGCGATACTACAATCACTGATAAAACGGAATTCTCTCCATTTTCTTAATTTCCATCTTCTCAATAGATATGGGATATCTATTGTTTCTTACTGGCTCTATTGTATTACTGAGTTGCGACTGTGAAAAAATAGGAACATAAGATATCTATAGGTTAGAATGAGGTCCAACAACAAAGGGTTTCCGTTGTATGATAGATAAAAGGCCCATTCGTTTGTCGATCAATAAGAGAGAGAAAGTTGATCAATGGATATCTTTCTTAGATAAAACTTATCTATCTCATCTGGAATAAAACATAATAAAATAATTTTGTTCATTTTAATATTATTTTTTTTTATGAATAAAAATGTCATCCTATTACTTCAGAATCGAAGGAAATAAAGACATGAATCACTTACCCAAATAAATTACAAAATTATAAACCAAGAAGGCCGAAAAGAATGCAATAGATCCAGATCGATCATGAAACTCAAAAAATATGGATAAATACACTTTCCCCAAATCAATGAACGAATGAAAAACGACCAGGGCAGTTTTGTTAATTCATTTACATTTTAATTTTCTTATACACTTGCCCCCATCAATTAAAAGTAAGATGCTTAAGATATTCTTTATCACGTCCGGACCATCATTATATTTATCCATTTATTAGTGTCCACTATATCTTCTCTCCTTTGACGTGCCACACAAGCCCACAATGCGCGCACATGCCATACAGCTGAGCTAGTACTAAATTAGGTGGATAGTCAGTCCACTACATAGTGAACCCATTTGTTATTTAATACCAGAAGTTGTTAATCCAATGGTCGTTATTACCTAAATTGTATATGGGGCATGGAAAGCACTATTCTCCTGCATATATACAATTTCAATGAAGTAGCTAGTTCCATCCCTTCACATGGTAGAAGAAATGTAGAGTGGGACACAAAGCTTATCCCTGCACCATTGTCTCCCAATTATATGGATTTGGTTACATGAATTAATTCTATCTATCTATTTTAATGGATCCATTAGGTATTATATCCATTCTCCTTCAGGCTTAGTTTCGGAAGGAATACAAATATAAATATATACAAAATAACACAAAATATATGATTTTATACTCTATATATTTGCATTTGTATTCCTTCCAAATTGAGCCTAAAACAATTTTTATTACTTCAATTCCCAGCTCTTTCAGTCCTTTTACTGCATGAGTTACAACTAGAAATGCTTACTACCGATATCATATCTTTCCGGCAGCATAACTTTTCCTTTTGCGCATGTACTCAAATCATTAAAAAAGAAAATTTATCAAAACTGCTACTATATCCAAAGTCCGAGCATCAGAAATTATGATTTGAGAAAGGATAGTGAGGGTTTTAAGCCGAGATTTGCAACATTGGTAAAGGGTGGTCGTATATAAGAACATGCATTCTGCCTTTTTGTGGCCCCACCCTACCCTACCCTGCCCCCATATGGGGTTATGGAATATCGTGATACGTGGACTCCATTAAGGGACGCGGCTGAAAGACCTATTATGCCCTACATGTTACTTTTCAGCTAAAAACAAATATTTCTCCTTTCCTTTGTTGGAGAAGCTTATGTGGATGATTCATTATTAGGCTTCGTTTGTTTAAAGTGAAAATTTCTTTGCACTGGTGTAACAGTATGCAAATGTGTAAGTGTAAATTTTGATTTATTATTTATTCATTTATTTTATATTTCATTCAAAACAAAGTACGTATAATCCTAAGCAAAGTTGAATTAGAATTCACACTTCACACATTTTTTTTTCATATGCACTCCCATACAGTTGTACTAGTGCAAATGAAATTGCACCGCCAACAAAGAGCCTTAAGGTCGATAATCTTATTTGGGAGGAAGTTTTATATGAAAATAAATTTTAGGGAAAATTTCAGATTAATACTCTATACTTTGGGGCTAGTTTCATTTTGGTCTCCCAAACAACCGAATTTTAAGATGTGTCAATCTAGTACCTAAACTTCTAAACTGTGTCAATTTACTCCCTACCATTAACAAGCCTGTTAGTTAATTATCTCTATCTCGTGATGACATGTGTGACTTAAAACTTTTGAAATATCAAAATTACCCTTTGAAATATGACATTGTTCATCATCTTCTTCCTCAAGAATCAATATTGAACCAAAGCAATATTGATCTATCAAATCGATTTTTAATAAACTACTTTTCTCCATCAGATCAGTCTTTGACAAAACGAATTCAGTATGGCATTCTCCGGATTGTTTTCTGGTGTCATCTTCCACATATTAGATCCAGTGCAAAGAACTAGTTAATAAAGAAAACTAGATGACACCCAAATGGCACTTGTGTCCTTTTATATTAATTAATTATAAATGCTAAATTAGCACGTTTTGAAAGTTTAAATACTGAATTAATATGTTTTAAAGTTTTGGGACCAAAGTAAGACTAAGCCCAAAATACAGGATACTAATATACAATTTTCCCTAAATTTTATCTTTGCTATGGATGCCACTAATACAATGCCAATGTGTGGTATAAGGCTGATAATTTCTGGAGGACTGAACATGTGACCAATCCAGAAGGTCGTGTTTGAGTCCATTTACAGCTGCATGCAACACCATAAAAGATGCCAAATTACAAAAATGATCTTATGAAGGTCATTCCCAAAAAAGTGGCCCTTGATGAGCCACAATGACTACCAATGATTCTAATATAGAATAATCTTTAAAATTGCCCAATAAGTCTAAAACGATGAAGTTAATAAAATATAAAATACAAAATCAATTCCCCATTCCCAATCCGGCTAAAATGCATTTTAGCCTTACTAAAGGTCCGTTTAGTCTGCAATCTGAATCGGAAGTGGAATTGAAATTAAGGTTTCAATTTGGTTTATGAGAATATGGCTTTGGAATCAGAATCAAAATGGGCCATATCCATTCTAAGTGTTTGGTTGGATGGAATTAGAATTCAAGTCTTATTTTTGGTGGAATGGCATTCCTCTATTTAAGGGATGGCCATTCCCTCCCCTCTTTTGGGAGTGAAATCTCATTCCAACTTATTCTAATTCCGATTCCAATTCTTGTTTGAATCAAATAGACTATGGGAATGGACCATTCCAATTCTGATTCCGACTATGAATCAAAGAGATCCTAAAATTTGTCAAAATTGGAACCAGATTGATCTATTTGGTTTATACAGGAATTGAAATACATTGGAGTGGGATTTCATTCTCAAAAGAAGGGGAGGGTATAGCCATTACTTCCAATGGGGGAATGCCAGTCTACCCAACCAAACAGTTTGAATCAGAATGGCCCATTCTGGTTCTGATTGCACACCCCTATTCCTGCAAACGAAACTGGCCCTAAAAATATGACAACAAAAAAACAGTTGTGTTTTTTTTTTCCATTTTTCAGCCTAGTCAATCCTATGTTGTATAATGGGAGGAAAAGCTCATCTTATTGCTTGTTATCACAAGACCTTTAAAATTCCTTAAATAATGTAAGAATATATCAATGTTTTTGAACTATCATTGACCCAGACAGTCGGACCGAGAATTGTTTAGACAGTTGGTTCTGTTTTACCCCAATCCCAGTCCCCGACTAAAAACCCTTGAATTGGTCAATGACCTGTTGACTCGGGTGGTTGAACCATTAATTCGTTCAACGATTTTTAGCTATTTTTTGTTTTAACTTTTTAATTTTTTATTAAAATGGGGTGATTGAACCGTCGACCCAGAAATCGGTGACTAGAACAATTTCAGTTCCAGGTCATTTTTAAAACATTGGATTATATGGTAATATAAACAATTTTAACCCTAACAACAACTTTGAATAGTGTTAAATATTTATAAATTATAGTTTTAATGGGACCTGAGAATATCACATATTAGAGTTAAGGTACTCTTACTTCAAGTTGGAACTGGATTGATATTAAACCCAACCCAACGGAATCCGGTCCAAGTTGCACCCTAGGCTCTGTATCTGCAACTAAGCCCATAGGTTGCCCGCGAAAAGCAAATTATATAATGATCTGAGATGACTGAATCATCTAATTCAAGCCGTCCTTTATCCTTGGCTTTCCAATGGGTGTAATGAAAATTATGAAACCCCACTCAAATGAATATAATAACTAGACGAAGTGGTGGTCATCTTTCAAGCTTATTTTCTTCTTAGATCTCTTTTATTGGGGAGTTGGGAGTTAAGGTGTCGATTGGATTGGATTTGATCCAATCTGATTCGGTTCAATATGTTTCTATTAAAGATGGATTAGGTCTAATCCAATTCAATGAATACTTTAGACCATTTTGGATTGGTCTAATTTAATGTTTGGATTGTCCAATCTGCTCAAATTGATTTTAATTTAGCACGTGTCTGGAATCATGGGCATTTATTCATTAAATGTTTGTACTTGATTTGTTTGCAAAACCGGGAAAAGCAATAGTGAGCCTGTTTATTGACACTTATGCGCCACTAGGCGCCATTAGGCACCACATCAGCAAAACAATGAGTAAATGACTACCTATTTGGGAAAGCGTTAAAATGAAGTTTCCCCCAACGGCAAGCATGCACATAAATTAAGGCCTACTTTTTTGAATCTCTATGCATATGGATCCGCATAATGAGGGAAATGCTGAAGTAGTGCCCATGTGGCAGCATTTATTCAATAAACGCTCACGGTTCAAAAACACGCTTAAATTAGTTCCAACTCAAACTTGGTCCATTGACACCTGTATTCTTATCTTCTATAAAGAATCGGATATTGGTTCAATCCAGCCAAATCTAATATAAATCCATTACATATAGGCTAGGACGAGTCCAATCCAATAAATACTTTAGACCATTGAAGTCTGGACTGGTTGGTTCAATTTAATATACTTTATTGGTCCGTCCAATTCGTCTAAATTGATTTTGATTTTGATAGGATTCGACCCAAAATTGATTAATTGATAGCTGACTTCACATCTGCGCCCCATAGCACATCCCGACCTTATATCGAGAACATCTCTGGATAATGTCTTATCATCCCCCGTACTTATCATCGGGAGAAGTTCCCAATACAAGGTTGGGATGTGATGTGGGGCGCCTCGTAGATGTGAACTCTACATTCACATCCCTAACTAGGTGGGGCCTATTTTGATTTATTGGGCACTTTCCATTTGAGTTTAGATCTGCACCCCACGATGGGGCGCCCCACAACGTCCCACAGTGCATCCCAGCCTTGCATTAGGAACATTTCCCGATGATATCGTTACCAATACATGGCGGGGATGCGCTGTGGGACATTGTGGGGCGCCCTCTTGTGGGGCGCATATGTGAACTCTTTCCATTTTCCAATACACAGTTTAGATTTGCATGATTACGAGGATGAAGAATACATGTAAGCTGGTAGCTAACAATAATAAGAAATTGTTTTTGAAGACAAACAATTTGAACATTAAGATGGAGCACACAGAAAGCAAACCAATGGAGTCCCTCTGGATTGACTAGTCAAATTCTCTGCCCTCTAAGAATAATCAAGATAGCATCTGGTAGTGCAGCGCGGCCACCTTCCTTTATAAATCAAGAGAGGTCGTCGTCTAAGTATCAACTCCTCTGACCTCTCACACTCACATACAGAGAATATGGACACACACAGTTCTGCTTCTACTTCTTCTTTGCTATCCCTTCTCCTTCTTACTCTCCTCCTCGTCTTGGGTTCTCTTCCATCTCCCACTCTTTCCACCTCTGAGCGCTGCCACCCAGATGATAAAAGAGCTCTCCTAAACATCAAGAAAGCTGTCACCATTCCTGACCACCTTGCCTCCTGGAATGCCAGCAATGACTGCTGTTACTGGGACTACGTCGAATGCCACACTGAAACCAATCGCATCTACCGACTCCTCATGTACGACACCAGCATCCACCGCCCAATCCCGCCGTCCGTCGGAGACCTTCCCTACCTCGAAGCCCTTGTCTTCAATAACATCAACAACCTCACCGGCCCCATCCCCTACTCCATCACCAAGCTTCAGAACCTCAAGATGCTAAGTATCATCTGGACCCCTCTCTCTGGCCGCATCCCCGATTTCCTTGGTCAACTCAAAAGCCTCGAGTACCTCGATCTGTCCCACAATCAGTTCTCTGGTTCTATCCCCGCTTCCCTTGCCAATCTCCAGAACTTGACAGGTATTCAACTGGCAGCGAACAGACTCTCCGGAAGCATACCCGACTCATTTGGTAGGTTCAAGGACAACTTATATGTATTCGTCCTCTCTCGAAACATGCTTTCCGGCAAGATTCCCAAGTCGTTAAGCCAATTGGACTGTGATTCGATCGACTTATCTCATAATAAACTGGTAGGTGACGCGTCGATGCTGTTCAGGGAGAATTCAACGGTTAGGGGGCTCGATTTGTCGTTTAATCGACTGGACTTTGATCTATCAAATGTGAAGTTTCCGAAAAACCTGACGTTCTTGGACTTGTCACACAACAGAATTAGGGGAAGTATTCCTCAGCAGGTCACAGAATTGGATCTGTGGAGGATGGATTTCAGTTACAATCGGTTGTGTGGAAGGATCCCAGTTGGCGGAAAGTTGCAGCAGTTCAGCTATGAGTCATTTATCCAAAATCGCTGTTTGTGTGGTACGCCGCTGTCCGACTGCAGGTAATCGGGTTGGTCGGCCGGCGATGGCATGAATGAAGGCTACAAAGTTTGAATTTTCTGGTGTATGGGTTTTTTTTTCATTTGTTTAGAAATTATTAGGTGTGAGCATATGTCTGTTCGATTCGGTTTGATGAGAGAACCCAGAACCTATCCTATAGGGGTTGGTTGTAGGTTTTTGGAATCCGAACTTATTCCGTGAAGGTCGGTTTTGGTCTTGGCTGTTCTAGGGTCGGTTTCAAGATCTATTCGTTCTTTCTTTACTCTCCCCTTTAAGTAAAAAATAAAACATGCCTTTCAAAAACACGATTTTCAATAATGATAATATATATTTTAAAACTTATATTATCTTTATTGATTAAATTGATTAATTTAATATGTAGTTTATAAAAATATATTAATATATGGTTGAAAATTTATCATTATGATTTGAATTTTATAAATATTACCTTTTACATTATCTATTATACACGTACAAATGTTAAAATGAAAATAAATGATCAAATCACTTAAATAACTCAATGGTCTAGTGAGAACATGGCTTTTGTAACAATGAGTGTTCGAGATCAAATATTCACATCTTTAAAAATATTTTGAAGTTTATTTCAAAGCAAGTTCAGTTTCAACATCAGTTCTACCAAGGTCAATCAAGGCTGGTTCGAGTAGGATAAACTCCTAGACCCTAGAATCGACCTGGGTGGGGGTGAGTTCCATGAATTTGGAACCAGATTCTACCCTATAACAGATCAGATAGAGTTAGTTCAAAACCGAATCCATTTGGTTTTGGGTAGAACCTACCCATTTGCTTACCCCTGGAAATTATTATTCAAATTAATAAATAGTAAATTACAGCATACCCTTGATATTTATGAAAAATATGATCAACTTTGAAGCATAATTTAAGATCCGTTTGGTTCTCCTTGGGGACGTGAAACAGTCCATGAACACCCAAATCCTTATCTCCCTAGCTGCTTAGCTATGCCAAATTCATTATAACATGATGCCATGAGACAAATCCGGATTTGCACCAAAAAGATGGTGTAACAATTGATGGAACACCTAATCAGAAACAAACACGTCAACAGACTAATGGACAATTTATGCTGATGTGATGAAAAACCCACAGTTGGTCCAGCTCAATTTGATGAACTGGGCTGAAATTTTGCCACATTACAGGCCAACAGGATGAAGGGTGCAACCTAAAATGTACCCTGTCAATCGCTGAAACTGAAAGACCGTGCTCAATCTGGCTTCTTTGACCAGGCTTAGCCCAATAACGATCAATTGGAATCTGTAAACTGTAATGTTAAAAGAAGAGATCATGTTTCAATATTAAGGCCATTGCATATATGAAATTGGACCCAAATCCCACTAATAAACTCGCCCATGCATGCGCCTTCCACTTCCTGTTTTATAAGGTTGATTTGGATTTATAATTCTTCATACCTCCAGATTTATTTATCTTCTTAAGTGGATAATTGAGTAAAATAATTTAAGTATCGGGGATGTAGCTCAAATGGTAGAGCGCTGAGAGGTACAGGGTTAGATCCCCTACATCTCCACTAAAAACTTTTGCTTTCATTGTGATTAGATGCGTGGACAACTTCTGAATTTCATGAAACCAGCACCATATTACACTTAACAGCATTCTCTGTTTCAAGTTTCAATTGTCTCCTCTCATTCCCCCATCACTGAAATAGGGATAGCGAAGCAAGTCCTATCGGCCCGAATTAACTTTTGCTTTCATTGGGAGTGTGACTGCTGCTAAAAGTCAGTCTTGCAATCCATCCCACAATATCAGATGTCAACATCATTATTACCCCAAAAATTCCACAAAACACTAGACAAATCGATACGGGACTTTTGGTGGTATTCCCAACCGGGACAGTCTCTTGGAGCAAGATGTGTCTTCCTAAAGTTTGTGTTGCTGGCTTTCCCAAACAGTTTGTGAAGTTCACAAATCAAGCAGAAATACTTCCCCACATCCAATTTGTTTAATGCAAGAAAAAAAATAAATAACAGTTCTCCTTGGTGGCGGCATACCTAGAAACTCCTATCCACTCTCAAACCAAACATTCTGTGGATGATCAAGAATGGTTCAGAAATACTGGCATTCAGGACTCTTGGATCCCTACCTTAAATGGAGGAGGGTTGCCAAAGCCAACCCCAAATGCTCGGAATAACCCATGTATGAGAGTGAGAGACTTCCTAAGGCCAGATGGAGTCTGGAACCAAACAGCACTGCTCCAGTTTGTAGACCAGCACTCAATCCCTCATGTATTAAACATCACCCCAAATAATGAGATAGAGAGACACACCCATCTGGAAGTTAACAAAAACAGGGAAATTCACGGTAAGTTCAGTTTACCACTTCCTCTCCTCAAAGGTGTGCTCATCATCTTCATCATTCTTCGACTGGAAGCTGCTGTGGAACTCGAGAACCCCATATCGATTTCAATTGTTTGTATGGAGAATGCTATGGGAAGGGATACCCACGAAAGACAAAAATCACCGGTGGTTAGCTCAGGCAGACTTAGCATGTGTGATGTGTTCAAATGAAGTAGACACTTTTCACCACCTCTTCTTTAACTGTCACTTCACCCGAGCTATATGGTGCACAGCCCAAGTCGGACTAAACCCAGAAGCAATTACCAATCAACCTGCCCACACAATCCTCTCAAATTGGTACTAGAAACTCAGGTCCACACATCCAAAGGAAGTAGCAGTAGAGATCTTGGGAAGAGGACGCATAATATTTTATCTTATATGGAATGCAAGAAACAGGAAACAGTTTGAAAACATCACATACACCCCCTAGGAAATCATAAAGAAATGGAGTACCTATCTAGCACTAGAGAGGCAATAAGCCTTGGGCAGTTATGCTGATGTTCAGTCCTCAGAAAACCTTCCCAATGGAGTGGCCACTTTGCAAATTGATGGTTCATATGATCCTGTAACAGGAAGTGCAGGACGAGCATTCATCCTCCAACGATCGCTAAGAGAAGAAGCCATCTACGAAGGAAAACCTTGCTGGGCAATCTGCCCTTATGATGCGGAGTTAAAGGCATTAATTTCAGGTTTAGTGGCAGCAAGAAATCAAAAATTATCTTCAGTAGCAGTCTACAGTGACTCCATGCAGCTCAAGACCTTTTTGCAGGACATCCAAAAGCCAAAACTCTGGATTGAAAAGCTACATCAGCCGCGGATAGCTAAACTTCTGAAAGCTTTCACTAGTCTCCTTTTGGTATATGTAAATAGATCAAACAATCAAGCTGCTCATATTTTAGCATATACAGCTTGTAAAGCAGCTTTATCTATAGTCTCTACTACAAACAGTAAGATGTATGTACATTTAAGCCACATCAATGAATGATAGCTGCCTCTTTTTTTAGTAAAAAAAAAAAAATCTTGAGTTAAGGCCCTTTTCGTTTACCAATAAATAAGTTTGGTAAAGTTGGTTAATGGGTATCTTTTTTATAATCAAACAACTTTATCTATTTGTATGTTTGTTTTTTATGGATAAAAATGTCATTCTATTACTTAGAGAACAATCTTGAAAATAAAAATAAACATGATAAAATTACAAATATGCAAAGGAGAGGCCTAAGAAAAACACCAACCCAATAAGGAGGAAAAGTTGGGTAGAAGTAAAACAACACAAAACAACTTATTCCACTTAATGTAAATAACAATGAAAGATAGCTACAACACGTCTATTGCTAAGAATATTGTCAGATTCCAATTAACGCCCAGCAAGATCTCTCGCCAAAGCCACCCATACAAAGAAAAAGACTCCGGATCTCCTGCCCACAATAGATCTACCCACATCTATCTACACCACAGTATGTCCCATGAATTGGGAACATCTCCCCCTGCATAATATTATGTACGAGAAATAGATATTTTCCATGTGTAGCTGCGATGTTATGTGGTTAGACGTGGACAAGATTTGTGTCGGCAGAAGATTCAGATTCACAAAGAAAAGTCCTATTGCTCATTGTCTCGTTGAAAGGAATAATCACTTCGTAACAGAATCACCAGGAAATGCAAATAAAATTGTAAAATAATAAAAGTTCATTGCTATAATAAATGTATTATCTAATTTGCAAACATTTCCCAAACGTTCGCATATGCATATCATTCATCTGTATTCATGTATTTTTAAACTTCAGAACCTCAAGATGCTAAGTATCATCTGGACCCTTCTCTCTGGCGCAGTCCCCATTTCCTCCATCAACCCAAAAGCCTTGAGTACCTTGATCTGGGTCCGGATGTACTAGGCATGTTAAGTAAATACAATGAGTGAGTACATAATAACTGTGTGACACACGTCCTAGCTAATGTGTCTTTCATCCAAACGTTTTTGTTTCGTTACATAGAAATTATTCATTATTTTATTATTTTTGTCGAAATAATTAAAAATAAAAACAATGAAAAAAGAAAACTTAAACGTGTTGGGAGTTGGAATTCGTTTACATTTTCTTTTTTTATTGTATTTTATTTTTAATTATTTTAATAAAAATAAGAAAATAATGAATAATTTCTGTCTAATAGAACAAAAACGTTTAAATGAAATGAACATTAATTAGACATGTGTCACGTGTTCACTCATTGTGCTTACCTAATGTACCTACTAAAACTGGCACGTTAGGTCTCTGGTTCCATCCCAGCTTCCCTTGCCAATCTCCAGAACTTGACAGGTATTCAACTGGCAGCGAACAGACTCCGACTCATTTCGTAGGTTCAAGGACAACTTATATGTATTCGTCCTCTCTCGAAACATGTTTTCCGGTAAGACTCCCAAGTCGTTAAGCCAATTGGACTGTGATTCGATCGACTTACTCACAATAAACTGGTAGGTGACGCGTCGATGCTGTTCAGGGAGAATTCAACGGTTAGGAGGCTCGATTTGTCGTTTAATCGACTGGACTTTGATCTATCAAATGTGAAGTTTCCGAAAAACCTGACGTTCTTGGACTTGTCACACAACAGAATTAGGGGAAGTATTCCTCAGCAGGTCACAGAATTGGATCTGTGGAGGATGGATTTCAGTTACAATCGGTTGTGTGGAAGGATCACAGTTGGCGGAAAGGTGAGGCAGTTCAGCTGAGTCATTTATCCAAAATCGCTGTTTGTGTGGTACGCCGCTGCCCGACTGCAGGTAATCGGGTTGGTCGACCGGCGATGGCATGAATGAAGGCCACAAAGTTTGAATTTTCTGGTGTACGGGTTTTTTTTTATTTGTTCAGAAATTATTAGGTGTGAGCATGTGTCTGTTCGATTCAAACATGGTTCTGGCCTTAGCAATTCTGGGTAGAAGTGTAAATCAGGCCGCGGCTTGGCATGAAGACCCACGGGTCGTGTCAGGCCAGGCACGGAAGTCCGTGCCATTCTGAGCCGGGGGTTGAAGGACCATGGGCCGACACAGAATGGCAAACATGCTGACACGAAACAAAGCAGAGCCCACCACAGACCACCAGAATCATAACGGGCCACGCTCGGCCCGCCCGAGAATATAACTGTTGGACCCTCTACCAAAGGGGCCCAACAGCTATTTTCAACTTTTGAGAGGGGTTTACAAAAATACCCCCCAAAAGTTATAAACAGCCATATTAAGGGGTATTTTTGTATTATTGAACAAATGACATAAATGATCCCCCAACAAACTATATAGCAAATAGTTTGTAACTTCGATTTTTTCAAAACACCAAACCCAAACCAAACTGACTGCCTATTCGATTTTTTGGTTTTTTTGCCCACCCCTAAATCCAATACATCCGCATGATCGAACTTCATTGAGGGGTGTCTGCATTGTTCTGCGACGGCATCGCAAGATAAGCAATTTCCTCGGTTATTTCTATTTCATTTCACCTTCCCACAAACTAAAACTCGGGTCTAATATCCTCAACACCTAATGCGTATTTAATGCAATTCAAGAATGTTTGGTAAACTACTTCGAGTCTTCCACGGCCATGATTGACAGGTCAAGAAGCCCAAAGTATAGACCTTAATTATTACATATAGTCCAGGGCAAATCCAATGCCTAGAGGCTAAAACATGAAGTTATCACTCAACAAAATTCTTGCTTTGGGGGGAGAGCATACCATAAAAATAATCAACCCACTACAAATATAAAAATTGGAAGAAATGTCGGATTCCTAAGTTGCAAATGTTAAACTAAACAAACAAAATTATGGAGTGATGGGGACAGAACAAGTCTTAAGCGTTTCCTTAGAACACAAGCTCATGGGGTTTCATGCCCGCCTTGAGAGAGAACCTAGCTGCCAAGTATGCTTTCAAGTCTGGAACACCCTCAATAGCTTTTAACAATGGAGCATCAACAGACTTCTGATCATCTTTCTTCTCCTGTGGGAGTGCCGTTTTTTCCTATATTTTGCAAAAACAAGGAATTTAGTTTTTAGTAAAACCCACAAGTGCTATGGCAAACCATTGTATTAACAGGAACAGAGATGGGCTAACCTCTTTCTCTGATTCAAAGAACTCGCCCTCCCCCTTTTTCTTCTTCTTTTCGGCTTCCTTTGTGAAGTACTTGTCATCGAATTTCTCCACATTTACTCCTGAAATATCAACCTTGGTGGAAGTTGCAATCACATAAGATTGGTTTACCCGCCTTAGGGGAACACCATTGATCTTGAAGGGCCCTGTGCCAGAAGGAAAGATGCATCAATAACCAACCAAACCTACAAATTAATAATTAGTCATTTTTCTTTTTCATCATTTTTATTTCATTTGTTCAGAACCACCCTCCACAACAAATAAAAAATGTCAGACAGCCTTCAAAACTATTTAGCAATGCAATAACATTTGGTGACGGAAGTTATTGATCTTCAACTAAAATTCTTCCACATACAAGAGCTGCAACACAGCCAAAGTGGCATGCCCAGGGGTGCAATTTAATTCTTTTTGGAAAGAATCAAATACAATATAACGCAAACCTGAAAAAAAGTAAATGAAGGACAGATTTTCCCTGAATTAGTACAGAGGACCCTCAATCAATTAGATCTTGTTTCATATTTAAAAAAAAAAAACAATAAGATTTGTACGATGCGGAGCTTAATGAAAATTCTGAGCAATACCAATTGATTACTCATAGTAGAAACCATTTATATTAAATTTGCAGCTATGCTATATCACCCAGATGTAGTAAGGAGCCAATGACACAGCTAGAGTGTTAGTCATGGAAATTATACTATAAATGAAATATACTAGCAATGAAAAATCAGCAAGTGACTCAGTAACTCGTCAGGAGAATTAACCAGGAAATTTGAATGCAGACAATAAGAAAGAATGAGCTCCACTTCCGATGTTTTAATAATTAGTTCATATATTCCTGTAGAAGGTACCCACTAAAAGAATAAAATTAAACGAAGTGGTGCACCAACAATTCATACAAAGGCATTACAGTTGGAGAATCCCAGAAAATCAAGTCTGAGATGCACACGATAAACAAATTCATTACAGCACACGAACAAATAAATTCAACATTTAAATCAATTGAACAAATTAACCCATAAGCAAAGGCCTAAACAAGTTAAATTAATCTAGTTTAATCCCTTGGATCGTGCTTCAAAGAAAACAAAATCCAATAAAAAACTTACATTTAAAAGGAACAATTAAATGAGTAAAAACAGATAGACTCACCAGTAACAAGAAGCAAACCGGATGGAAGTTGCTTCAGAAAAACAACTCTTTTCCCCTTAAACCTCCCAGCGAGAAGAATCAACACCGTCCCAGGAGTAATGCTCGCCCTTATTTTAAAAAGAAATAAAAAAATGAGATCAGACCGATAAGCCTATAAACAAAGCAATTGTAATGATATGGACATGGGAATTGGAGGTAGAACCTGAGCTTGGTAGGGTTGGGGTTGCGCTTGTTGACCAAGGGTTTCTTAACGTCATCCGCGGGATAAAACTTCGGCGGCTTCTCGGCGGGCTTCGGTTCTGCCGGTTTGGCGTCGTGTCGGGGGAAGACGCCACCGTTCTTGGCCTTGATAGCCCAGAGACCGCGCTTGTGGTACATCTGCGACCTCGAATACTTGCCCACACCGCGTATCAGATCTGGGTTTCTGGAAACCCTGGGCTTTCTCTCGTTCGGCGCCATTGACGAAGGTTGGGAGTCTCTCTGCGACTCACTTCTATCTCACTCCTCAAACCCTAGGAGAAATAGCGATTCGTGAAAAGAGATAAAACCCCAAACCCTAATGGCTTTATAAATGCCTTATAAATGGAATGATGCGGATCTACATCTTCACTCATAGACCCCATTCCGAAGACGACCGATTAGAATCTATACTGAAGCCGGTCTACCGGGGCTTACAATAACAGCCCGATCTTTGAGCTACAATTAGACCGGTCACGGTCAAGCATTAAGCAGACGGTCAGACCGCAGAAAAATTCCAATCATGGATTGGGTTCACACAGCAGAGAAGACATGAAATAACCCAACCCAAATCTCTTCGGCTCGTCAGTTGTTTTGCAAAATTAGGGCTTAATTAGGCCCATTATCGAAATCAGCACGTATAAGTAGGGGTGTCAACGGGGTCGGGTCTGGGTGGAAGTGGAGCCGATGAGAAAATAAATTTTAAAGAACTATGCAAATCAGGGTCTATAATTTTAGACCCAGAACCGACCAGATTATAATAAGCTTATTGAAAATATTATATATTTAATCCACCGGGTCGGACCAAATTCATCGACAGTCAATCTTACATGTTAGATGTTTGTATAGATAAAGGGCCCAATATCGAAATTTTGGGCTTAATCTGAGATTTGGGCTCTTGAAGAGCTTGAATAAATGTGAACCTTTTCCTCTCCTAGAACCCTTACTTTCCATTTAAGCCCATATTACCATATAGGTACAACTCAGCTCGTTATAAGGCCCAAAACAAAACGGAGTAAAATGATAAGCAACTACGCACCCCAGCATGGAAGCATTAGGCCGGTTTTGTCGTGTCCAAGGTTCTGTTGGTCCGATGCAGAATTTTGGTTGAACCTGACCAACCCATCAGAACTATGATTGGTTTTGGGACAAATCTACGCCTCGAGTTGACTTTGGGCTCGAAACTGTCTTAATTGACCAAGTACAAGAGCATAAGAGCATTGTGAAAATCATAAAAACCGAGGTTTAATCGTACCACTCCTGATCTGTTACCACAAGTTGTTCCCACATCCTTACCTACAGAGTTCCACAACCCTGTATTGGGAACATCTCACCGTTAATGACAAGGGAGATATTCAAATATACAACTGCAATGTCTCATGACTTGAGTTGTGGGAAGAGCTCGTTGGCAGCAGATCTTGGCAAATGGGTGGATTGGATTGGGTAAGGGATGTTTGAATACCAATCCACCCATATTGACCCACCAATCCACCATGACTCATCACCAATCCTTGTTTATGGGTCAGCACCCACCCTGACCCTCACCCACCCATATTGACCCACTTACCTGTCCATTATGATTCTTACTCATCCTCACCTATAAATGCAATTTTTTTTTTTAAATAAATTTCAACCAAAAAAAGAAATTAAAAAAGTACATAAAATGATAAAAACTCAAAAAATTATGATTCAACTAAAATACATAATGATCAAAATTTATAATATATAACAAAAAAGTAGAAATTACAGAAAATACATTAAATGATAAAAAATCGAGAAAACACAAAAATATAAAAAAAAAATCAAAACATATATATTTCAGCCAAAAATCAGAAATTGCATAAAAATGATAAAAGATCAAAAAAATATATTTATTTCATCTAAAAATGCACAAATTGCAGAAAATACAAAATTTAATATATATATATATATATATATATATATATATTTTGAGCAAAAAATCAGAAATTGTAAAAAAATATAGAAATGCACACAATGTAAAAAACAATACAAAAAATTAAAAAAAATGCAAAAACATAGCAAATGCAAAAGTGTTTGCAAAAAAAATTATAGAAAATGAAAAATTGGGAGGAGGAGGGCATTCTTCCATTAAGCAAAACTCCAATGTTGAAAGGCCTTAGTTACAGAGGATAGAGAAGCCTTAATTCTATATCCATATACACCTATTTTCTGAAAATTTTGAATACCGAACAAAGAGAAATCTAAAATTTAAATTACAGAGAAAGCAGACGAAACATGGATTGGTGATCGAACATTAGCAGTGATTGGTGAACGGAGGCAGAAGAGGAGAATAGACGAAGCACCGGTGGTGATTGATGAAGCTTCAATAAACCCTAATTTCTTGTCTTCTCTACAAATAGGCATGGGGAGAGAGATTCGATCTTCTCTTGGTCGGAGCAAAATAAGTTTCAATTTCTTGTCTTCATAATCACAGATGGACTAAATTTAAACAGGGGTATTTTAATAAAGAAAAATTCTACACCCTCATTTACAACTTTAATACTAGTATAATAAAATATAGATATAGAAATAATATTAAAATTGGATTGAGACGTCTATTCATTTACTGGGCTAGGTTAGACACCAGCTTACCCCAAATCCAAAACCTAAGGTGCATATGTGGTGTTAAGCCCAATCTGACCTCAACTCAATCAGTTCAAATCTCACTTCTCCTCCCAACTCAATTATTGATAACCTTAAACTTAGAATATATCAGGAACAATATCGAACAAAGAAATGGGGATAGAACGCCTTCTTCAGGAATATTTAATTCGTTAATATATTGCTCATGAAACAGAGAATAGAAGAAGAAAAAAAAATGTCTGTATTGAGTCAAGTCCTGTAATTAAATTCAATATGACTTACGAAGGATCCATCGTTCAATTAAATTTTAGTAATATTCAAAAAAAAAAAAAAAGTGCTTTCAGCCTCTTCATCAATCAAATGTTGTAAGAGGAGAGAAGTAGAGTGATGACTAGACAAGTGAATGAGATGTATGCACTTAATGGATGTTTGATTAGATAGGAAGCTACATGCATGTATCAATATCATTGAGTTCATGTTGGCCTGTCAACTGCAAGTGCTTACCCAATTCAACATTTGGTCCAATTATCTTTGCATTTGATTAATAATTTGCATTTAATTTAACTATTCAATCAAATTCAAATAAATACTATTTTATACATATAAAATTATATTATATATACACATTATATGCAATTATATAAAATTTATAATTAATAAATTAAATAAGTCGGATTTGGATTAAATCCCAATCCGATTCAAATCTAACAAAAATAAAGTTTGGATATGGGATTTATGTAGCTGATCGATCCGATTAAAACCCTATTTTTCATGATTATTTGTTAGTCCAAGACTAGATTAGTCTCTCATTTGAGTTTAGGGTTATTTTTTTGGTGTTAATCACTGCATGACATCCCATAGGAGTCATTACTCTAAGTGAATAGTACAACAATACATAGGATTCAAAACCGCACCACTGCTGAGACAATTCATGCACACCAACTCGACTATCCATCATTGGTATTGAGTTCAGTGTTGGGTCACACATTTCCAATTAATATTTTTGACTTGGGAAACTTGCATCTCTCTCTAATCTACCTATTTGAGGGCCTATTACCGCTGTTTTGTGATACAATATCCTAGACTGGGGATGGAAACTTTCCCTGTAAAATCGGGGCCCTGCCCTAAATTGGATGGGTTTTCCTTGATCTTAGACAGGGACGGGGTGGGGATAGGGAAAATACTTTTGCCCTGAATCGGGAATGAGGTGGGACGGGTTTTGCATATAATTTCTCGAACTTGATAATAAATTATTAAAATATGCTTAAGTTTAATATTAATTTCTAAAATATCTTTAAATTTTCCCAAATTCCTAAAACCTATAGGATCTAATAATTTAATATTTAAAATACTTGTAAATTTTCATAATACAATATTTAAAATACTCCTAAATTCCCATAATATAATTTCTTAAAATACTCTAAATATGATATACTTTTAGGAATTGACTCAGGGGGCGGGGAAAATTCGGAGATTCTCAATCCCCGATAAAAAGGAAATGCCCTGGACCACAATTAATTTCTATCTCTAAACGAGTGATCTTGAGAGAGAGATGAATCAGATAGCTAATTTGGCGTACATGTGATTCTGGGGTTACCATGCATTTGCTTTAAGCCACGGACTAATCACTAGCGGACCTTTGCGTGTCTGTTCCTTGGTGGGCCATCCTTAAATCCGTGGCAGATGGACTTGTTCCATAGTGAGTAATACATACAAAATAATACAAAACATAAAACATAAGGCTTACTTTGGAAGGAGTATAAATACAAAGTAGCAGGGACCCGCGTGGTGTACGAGAAAATCTGAAGGATTTAATAATTTTATTTTTCATTTAATGTTGATTTATAGAAAATAATTATTGTTAATTGAATATGAATAAATATTTTTTAATATATTTAGTTTTATTAATAATTTGTGGTAGTCTTAATCATTTTTGTTCTTTTTATTATTTTTAAATGAAATTCTGATTAATTTTAAATAAATAAAAATAATTTTAAAGGTTAATGTTTTTATTAATTCCACTAATAATTAACAATTATATAGGAATGACAACATGGTGGGTTCAAGGCAGGGCACCCCATCCCTTTCTCTACCCCATAGTCAAGACACTCTACTGATTTACCCCATCCACGCCCCATCCCTAGTCTCACACGAGTTCAGGGCAAGGTAACCATTCCTCAATGTCGGGCGAGTTCAGGGGCAAGACACCCCATTCCTCATCAAGGACGAATAATCCTCAAATTTCCTTGCCCCATCCCCAGTATTGGGCGAGTTCAAGTAGATGTGTAAATTGGGTCGTACTGGGTCGGCACAAAATGACCCGCACAAAGTGATAGTCGTGTCGTGTTGGCCCACGAGGCGTCCCAGGTCATGCCTCCCTCTTCTAGGATAATTTGGGGGTCGGTTAGGCACAGTCCACGGCTTTAGCCCGCATGGGCCCGTGCCGTGCCATGGGTCGGGCTAGTCCATTGGCGGCCGGGCCTTGGGCTAGGCCATGCTGCACACCAAGCCAATCTCAAGGCAAGGCACCCACTCCCCGTCCAAGGTTTTCATGAAAATTTTTGAAAAATTTATTACATTTGTGTAACTATGGGGATTTATTGAATTTTTTTAATTGTTATTAAATATATTTTTTATTTGGTAGTTTACTAACAAAATTATACTAATTTATATTTTATTTTTCAATATAAATTAATTAATAATTTCATTTTCTAACATTATAATATTTTGTTCCCCCATTTGTATTTGGTTGTTAATTACAACAATAACAATAACTAAAATTTTATACTTTTTGATAATTGTTAAATATAATTCTCAACTTTATAGAAATTAGTTAAAGAGTTTTCAATTTCTATAAAATGTTGTTAATGAGTTAATTAATAACAATATTTATTAATTTTTGGTAATTTACTAACCGTACTAATAAGAATATTTAATTTTTGATAATTTACTAACCCTATTTATTAACTTTTGGTCATAACACTATTTAATACTCATTGACTATGGGTGAGATTAAATATTAACCGTATTTAACTATTTATTAATTAATATACATATTTTAAATGAGGGAGAGTGGATATAGATTGGGGGGATGCATTTTAGGAATTGATTAGGGAGTGGGGCAATATGATAATTTCCTATTGGTTTAAATGAAATACCTAAGGAGAGAGAGGTTATAGGAATATTTTTAGGTAGTTGGGTGACATGGCTTAATGGGAGTGGTGGGAAGGGGAGAGGAGAGAAAGTCAAAAGAGAATGCAGGGTGGGGATAATGGAGAAAGGAGAGGCATGGTGACGGGGACACTTGCCTTGTTAAGTAAAAGTTAAAGAATAGAAATACATAAGAGTATATAATTGTTTTATATTTTAACTTTTTAATAAACAATCTGATCAAACATAACCCGAGTTGGTCAGTTTTCTAGTATTTCAGATGGGCTTTGGTTTAATAAATAAATATTAATATTTTATATTTTAAATTAAAATTTTTAATACAGGAAAGTAAGAAAATTCCCATATTTGTTAGTTTAAAATAATTTATATCATAGATTTAATTTTTATAATTTATTTTTTAATAATATCATTAAAATTTATGAAATTTAAAGTTAATTTTTAAGTTTAAATCTTTTGAACAAACAAACTAAACCGAAAATAGACCCAAATTGATTCAACCTGAGTTGGTGGGTTTTCGCTAATGGTCAATCGGTTTCACGTGACAAACTGTGAACTTGACCATATCGATTTGGTCGGCGAAACAACCTACAACTGAATTGAACCAATCATTGAATACTCCTAATTTCAACTAAATTTGTAGTCTAATATCTAATAAATAACAATAGTTTAATTTCCAATAATTATTGAAAATTTATAGCAAACGTACACAATCATTGTAAATAAGTTTATAATGAAAATATAATAAATATATAATAAAAATACAATAATTACAAAAATTTAATAAATACTGAAAATATACTAAATTAGTCAATAAATAGTGTAATCTTAAATAATAGTTTAATCTCTAATTAGTATTAATCTAAATTATAAAAAATATATTATTATTAAAAATAAATTTATAAAAAAATACAATAAATTAAATTACAAAAGTTAAATAATAGTTATTTAATTTCCAATAATTATTGATAAATTTCTATTAATAAAAAAATAAAAACACATTTATAAATAATTATTGAAAGAACATTTATAAAAAAACAATAAATAATTACTGAAAATAAAATAAATATTAATTATAGTATATATAAATATATAAGGAATATACACTATTATTGTAAATTATTACTAATAAATATAATTTTGTTGGTAGTTATTTTCTATAATTATTAATTGATATAAGTGAAATTAGTTATTTACAATATTATTTAGTCATCGAAATAATATTGTTATTTAAATTCTTAAAATATCAATTATTTATTGAATTTAATAATCCATAAAATTATAATTGTACTATTATTACATAATTCGTTATTAATTTTGTAAACTATTAAATTATTATTAATATGAATATGATAATTATTTTTCTACTTTTAAGAATTTTTTAAATTTATTACATAATTTCGTTATTTTAACTATTTAAAATTTTGTCATGTTAAATATTTTGTTATTTAAATATTTAAATAATATGTAAAATATTTAAAAATTTTCATTATTTGAATTATATTTATTTTAATCTTATTAGTAATATTAAACATTTTGTTATATTATTTAGCTATTTTTAATGTTTTTATTTAAGATTTTTAGTTATTGAAATATTGAAACAATGTTTTATTTTTAGTGTTAAATTTTTATTATTTGAATAACATTTAAATCGAATCATTCGTAAAATTATAGTTTATATTGTTACTACATAATTTTATGATGAATTTTATAAAAATAATTTATTATTAATAATATGAATATTATTAAATCTATTAATTTTTTTTGTGTTTTGAATAAATATTTTAAATTTAGTATTTAATTTCATTATAACATTTAAATAGTTCTGAATTTTTTTAATTGAAACTTTATTTAGATAGATATAGATAAAAAGTGGGGGAGAGGATAAATAGGAATTACAGATATTTTATGGGAGAATCTCTCTACTAAATTAGAGATAGTTTAAGAGATAAATAAGAGTTAGAAATTATTTAGGACATAAATTGGAATTAGAGACAATTTATGAGGAAGTGGGGGAAAGTGGTGCTATTTGGCTAAACATTAGAAAAGCAAATCCCTCTTTTTTATGATTGTTAGTAGTAATTAAGTATATGTGATTTCCTTATTGGATTAATGTGTAATTATGTGGAATTAAAAAAAAAATAAAAATTTCAAAAAAACAAAAAATCAGAAAGGGGGTTTTGAAACAAGGAGAGGGGTGTATCAGGACCAATTTTAATATATATATATATATATATATATATATAGTGCAAATGCATACAAAATAATACAAAAGGGTAAATTACAAAGACCCCTTACTATGACCGTGAGACAAAGACCACCTTCCCTTAGCCTTCCGTCCAAAAAGGCGGTTACAATATCTTTAAATCCCCATAATTAAACGAGAAAAACACTATTCATCTTCCTGTTCCTTCACATTTCTCTCTCTTCCTCTCTCTCCCCGAATCCGATCCGGTGGTTGGTCAAATGGCCGAAGACGACTGCAAAACCAGTAGCCTCAACGAAGCCGGCTCCAGCTCCAAGGATTTCCAACAAGATCAGAAAGACGAAGGTTAGCTTCAGCTGGGAATCGGTAATTATGTGGCGGGAATAACCGAGTTTAAGCATAATCAAATGAAACCAACCACTCCAACAGTCAGATTGGTGGAGCTCGATCTATTACCACCCAACGGCAGCGGCGGCGGCAGTAGTATTAGAAGCATCACACAACAAGTTAAACCATTATTAAACATCGTCCAAGCAGTTCTAGTGGTGGTACCAGTATCATCGGTACGCCTTTGTTCTTGCCGCACCCGAGGACCAGTTTGAGTTTTCCTCAACCTGAGGTCCTATGGCGATATAGGCCTAACCCATGGAATCCAACAGCTTCATCCTCTTCTTGTTCTCCGATGCTGCTGCCTGCAACTTATTACGCCCGACAGTTTCAACAACCGGCTTTAGACGTTGTCAGTCCGAGCTCAGATGTTAGAGTCGTCGAGGCTCCTCCGAGAACGCAATCCGGTGTTTGGTTTATTCTCCAAGCATCACAACATCAGTAAGTACTAAATAGATGGAAGAATCAGATCACGAAGAAATAATGGAAGAAACTCAAGACCCTATTCTCTCTTTCATTTTTTGATTTAGTGTCGCTTCCAGTTAATCTATTGCACCTTGCTACTCAATGCGGAACAAGAGAACCTTTCTTGCCTCAGATACCCAAGAGCTACCTAAGAATCAAGTAAGTCTGTTACTTTTTCTTTCTTTCTTTTCCCTCCTTTTCTATATGTCTGTGCTTTATCTGAAAGGAAAACCGTGGTATTTGGTTAAAACAACTCCTCGTCTAATCAACAGCATTTGTCCCTCCCCCCGTAAATTAATCTTGTCTTCTACAGAGATGGGAGAATGACAGTTCGATTGTTGATGAAATATCTGGTTAACAAGCTCAAACTAGAAAACGAATCCGATGTACTTAAAACCATCTTTGCATCTGTATGCTTATAGAATTAATGGTTGGTTTGGTACCATGTGCCATATATATATATATATATATTTTATTTATTTATTTATTTATGTTTAGCTATTTGCATACTAAAATCACAACTCACGAATGCAAAATTGACAAAACATTAGTTACCCTTACAGACCAACACCAACCTCACAGAGGAGGCGCAGTCATTCACTCTTTCCGTGTCTTCCTCTGTTTTTCTGAGGAGAGAGAACAAGAAATAGAGGAGGCGCAGTTTTACGAGTTATGAAGTGTTGAACTGAAGGGTCGTATCCATCCTTTAGTTCTCACGTGGCCAAAGAGAGGACGGTGAGGGAGAGGAAAAGAAGAGAAGAAACGCAAGACAATATGTTAAATAGGTTTTAAGAGAAAAAAGGGCAAAAAAAGAAAATAGAAAAATTTAATGGTCAAGGGATCTTTGTCTCATGGTCATGGTACAGGGGGGTCTTTATAATTTACCCTAATACAAAATATATGGTTTTGCAGTGTACATATTTGTATTTACACTCTTTCCAAACTGAGCCTAAGGTTTTACACTCCACATATTTGCACTTGTGCTCCTTCCAAACTGAGCCTAAGGCTTTTGTTTCAAGATATCCAATCCTAATCAGATTACTATTTGTTAATTGAGCCCAAAATTTCATAAAATCTGTTAAACGACAGCTTATCTGTAAGAACAAGATTGTATTGATATAAGCAAAGTTGCAGTATCAAAATCATTCAGAAATGAAATTGGAATCAAAATTCTTGGGAATGGAAATTGGAATGATCTATTTCCATAATCTGTTTGATTCAGACAGGAATTGAAACATGAATTAGAATCAGTTGAAATGAGATTTTATTTTTAAGGGAGAGGGAGGGGAATGGTCATTCCCTCAAATAAAGAAATGCTATTCCACCAAGAATGAAAATAAAATTTTGATTCCCTCCAACCAAACAGTTGGAATTGGAATGGCCCGCATTCCAATTCCATTCCATACCCCTGTTCCCGCAAACCAAGTGGGACCTTATAAGTTGATGATGCCACTTGCTTGAGAACTGCACAAATTCATAATGCAATGTCCATGTCCATGTCCATTAGGGGCAAAAAAGAAAAAAATTTGAAAAACAGTCCAAGAATTTCAATTATACTCCAAATATATTCAGCTCTCAAGTGCGCCAATGTCCAACAAACTGAAAGACTAAGCAGTAAGCCATTCAGTTTAGTCACTTGAGTTTTTATGAAACCACCCCTAATTCACGCCCTATTTCTTTACTAACAAAGGTTTTGTTGCCTTCCAATCCTAGCTAGGTATTAATTAAGTTTAGGGGGTGTTTGGGAATGCTGCGTAAACCAAGTTTCAATATTAATATTGATGCATATCATGTGATGGTGTTAATATCATATATATCAAGGTTATCCACAAGTCACTGATACGTGAAATAATGAGAGTTCAGGGATGTTAATACTTTCATCCTATCTGTAAATATTAATGGTTCCAACTGTTAATATCCATCCTAACAAACCTATTTGTAAATATCAAGATGAAAAAAATAAAAATAAAAAACGAGTATTCATTGTTTGAAATACATGATAGACATTTTCTTGTGTATTATATTTTTTAAGCCTTATTATAACTTTAATTTTTATAATAAAAACAATTGCCACATCAGAAAAAAGAAATATGTATAATTTTATTTTATGAAACAAAAGCAATTGCCATGTCAGCATAAACTTTTTTTTTTTTTTGCGGGTGTTGCAATTCTTTTAATCTGGGATTATTCCACCCTATTCAACCCACCGTGAAGCCCTTTTAGTATTTCATTCATTTAGAATTAAAGAAGCACAAAGATTGGTCACAAGTCAGAACAATTTCTTATGTATAATCACCCTAACCTCCAAACAAAGATAATTGAAACCCTAGTTCTCAAATGTCAAACTATAGACGATTGTCAACTATATTTAGTTGACATACCAATAGAGCTTTTTTTTTTTTCCTTTCTTTCATAAATTTTATTTTTATCTGACTAATTGGGGCAAAACTTAGGTTGTGAGGCTCACACAGTGCCCATTCAAAATTGGTCCCAATCCCATTAATTAACCCACACAATGGAGGCCCCATTGAGAAAGTTATCTCCCTCCCTCACCAACCCGAGTTGATCTATATCATTCAAATTTCAAACATGGAAGTTTCTGGGGTGATCCCAATTCAAACCAACCCGACCCACGACTACCCCAAGTTGCTGACCATGGCGAAATGACTGAACATTTGGTTTTAGTTTTATGTAACAGTTGTTATGACTGTTGGGCTACCAACCCTCCATGACTGTCAGTTTATGCCTTACAGAACGTCAGTACTTGACTTCAATGGAGAGCCATCACTACCCAAACTTGATAGAAAACTAGACTACTAGAGTTAGAATAAAAATGTCCTTGGTAGAGGCTTCGTTGTCACATTTCGTCGAATACGTCCAAAACACATGCACTCACCCATTAAAACGCCACTTGGACGTTTGACTCGCACACTCGTCCTCTGCGTCCTTCCCCCAATTAAGCTAAAATCACATTGGCATTCTCGTTCTCTAGAAGATACATGAATCAATCAGCTCTCTTCTGTTCCATCCTTTCTTCATGCACGTGGTTGATATTCTTGAGTCTCGACCCTCTTAAATCATTACCTCTCCCAATTTCCTAACCATATATAAGAGACAACGATAGAGAGAAGAGGAGAGTATCGATCTCTTTTTTCATAGATGAAATGTATATGTCTCAGTACACTGCTTTAATCCATCTGTTTATCTGGTTGGCTATACATCTCCATGTGAAAGAGTCCAAAGGGGTCTCTGATAAAGATGAAGAAGAAGAAGAAGGATGATAGGATGTCATGCATGTTATTTAATCCAGGCGAGGGCGTGCCAGCCACAGAGAACTGAGAGCTCGTAGCCGGTGAAAGTACTCAGCGATGGCCAAGAAACATCTGGCAGCCTGGCGGGTCGTCAAGATCTGGTGAAGCCGGTAAAGGGTCTGCTGCCTCAGATTATCAGCCTGTAAGTCATCCAAACAACATTACCTCCTTGTACTTACATTACAACTCATGCATCCCGTATCTGATACAAACTAGGGGTGATCATAAAAAAAAAACCCAAATCTGAATCGAACCGATGAAATTGAATCGAAAATTTCGATTTAGTTTCAGTTTGGTAATTTTGAAACAGTTTTAGCCATCGGTTCTAGGTCGAATGGTCCGACCATCTGGTTTGAACGTACGGCCCCTTTTGATTTTTAAAAAATAAATAAAATAAAAAATTGGTTAAAACCATTATCCAAATCGATGGATCAACCACGCGGGTTAGTGGGTCACCGATCAAATCAACGGTTTTTGGCCTCCCTGGAGTGGTGTGGTTTTAAGGTGAAACGAAACCAGTTAGCACCTGTGCGATACCCGGGTCAACCGGTTACTGAAATAAATTTATTTATAATATATATTATAAATATAAAAAACTGAAAAATCAAATAACCAAATCAATCAAACGATTAACTGATTGATTTCCAATTGAATTTATGAATCATTCAAAAGTATCCCAAGTAGGGGTGATCATGGGCCGGGCTTAGCATCTGTGATATAGCCCGGCAGCCTAGGCTTATTATATAATATTTATATATAAAATATAACATAAAAAACACATAAAATATGTATATATAATATAAATATAAATATGTAAATATGTGTATGAATAATGTAAATTAATATGCACGCCGGGCCGGAACACAGAACTAACCATCAATTAAAATCTCAATATTCCCTCCCTCAAATGGACAGAAGACAAAATCAAATATCACTCGCGGAGGAAAGCACAAATCTACGGATCAGACGGTTAGGGACCATGACATCATGTCCACATGGGTGTACAGATATCTCCGGAATGCGGACATGGTAGATGTGGGGCCTACGTCCATGCCGGGTGTTAGGTTTCATTCTATTTCAAAGTAATACCGAGTTACGGACAGAATTTTGCAGACAGAATTGAAACAGATCAAAACAAAATTAGAATTAGATGGAATAAAACGATTCTTGGCTTGCCTGGAAAATTTTAAGAGAGAGAGAGTAGAGGGAGCTCCGTTTACCTGTCTAACGAAACCTTCAAGGGTGGAGAGCTTGTTAATGGCGATGGCCATCTGGCCCATGTAGTTAGCCATGTTAGAAGGGCAGTTCAGAGCGTCAGAAGCAATGGTGTCGGAGAGTGACTGGTGGAGGGCTTCGAGCCCTTGTGAGAGCGCCTCCTCGGCCTCCTGCGTCGACTGCTGTAGTCCACATATTCCCAATATCTGCTGCTCCGTCAATGGCTCCATGTGATTCAAAAGAATCTGCCCAACATATTTTTGAACCAAATCATGACATCAAGTACAAAACTGTTCCACTTTTCTTTTTCTATTTTCTCTTCTACAAACTTGTAAGAGCTTCACTTATTTATTAAACAACAAAGAAGGAAGCAGAAATAGCTTTCATCAATGCAGCAAGAGAAAGAAAGTTCGAGATATTCGGTCTAGTGTCTAGATACGGAAGTAATATATGCATCTTTCGATCTAAACCACTATCCACCCATTAATGGAAAAAGTAATCAAAAACCTTCAAGTCTCTTTCTCTCTTCCTCTATGGTAACAGCAGAGATACAGACTGTAATTCTGTAACGTAACGCAGCATCATCTCGTCGCCTCCTCTTCACTGCATACAGGGATGGAGAAGGTGACGATAAAGCGTCGCAGGTCACTTCACGCCGACTGACCGGCGGTGAAGCTGCAACCTCCAAGAGAAAAGAAGTGCACGGGCCGGGACGTATGAAAACTCTATGATGGTCGAGTTTATATACTCTACCACGACAGCTAATAAGTAATAGCAACCTTCACGAACACGATACTATCGTCGTCATTAACTATTGGCCAGTATCCCGAGAACTAACTCTCCCCATGCATTAAATCTTTCTTTCCCAGCTTGGCATCTCAGTCTCACCATATATAGCTATTATCTTCAATCCTCGTTTATCATATCCACGTACATATTAAAACAAAGAGGATGATGAATGGTGATCATGCAGGAGCAGTTACACAGAGTAAATAGTGTGATCCGAACGTGTTCGTCACTTATTGGCCCAAAGCTTGTAAATTAAAGCTAACAAAACTTCTCTTTCCCTCCTTTATTTATCTTTTTCTCTTTCTAAACATGTAAATTCGGTCCAAAAAGATGAAAACTGTATTAGCTAGCTTTTTTATATTATATATTTTCTGTGTTACTGCATCACACTCCGAATTCGATACCCTTCGGGAGCAATAACCGATCCTAACCCATTATTCTCAGCTCTCTGAATTGGAAAATGCAGGAATTTGCAGCAGTGCAGTTGTTTCTGAATTTGTATGGGTTGTGAAATTAGAAAAGCATTATCTTTGGAAATGGTTCGAAGAAGTTATTGGGTTTGGACCTTAATTATCTCTGAGGGCCGGAATCCACCCATCCACATGAAGCAGCGCTCTGCCGGAGTTTTCCAGAGGCCGGAAACAATGTGAAAGACGTCGGATTTCACAATCATGCTCTTCAGGTTAATAATTTGATTGTAGTGTGCTAGACAATTGTCCACGAAGAGGCGCAACTCGTTCTCAGGCAAGTGTTCTTGCACCGCTGCTCGGAGGTCGCACATGAGCCGGTGATGCTCTTCAAGCCACCTTGCATACTCCATGTCGAACATTGCAGCATCTAAAACACAAAGAATATATATATATATATATATATATATATATATATATATATATATATATGTATATTAATCACAACCGGATATAAGAAAAAGGTAGAACATTGAAACATGACTCTAAGGCTGATGAGCTGTTGCAGAGCCAACGTAGTTCGGCGGAAGAATATATAGAGGAATACCTGAACTCAGATTGGTGATACCCAGAGGGGTGCCTTGGTCTTCTAGGAGGGCTCCTCCACCAAATAATACGCCCTAGTGATCAAGAAGATGACCAGAGCAAACAAATTAGAACAGTATTAACCATGTCTACAATCTCGAGAAATAGTAGCTTCGGGTGTTAATTAAAAAAGACCCACTTGAGCTCTAGCTCTTTGGAGCTCCTGTTCCAGCTGAGTTAGCTTAATCCTACTAGACTCTAGTTGCTGAACATAGGCCTGTAATTGAAACATAACTCAGTTTCAGGTTGGTCGACAAGAAGAATTAGAGAAGAAATTTTAAATATGCTCATCCCTTTTTTTTTTTTTAATTTTTCGAGGCTGTAGACTGACCTTCTTCCGTAGCCTGCTTTTCCTAGCTGCTTCTCTATTTTGAGCAAGCCGTCTTAATGTCTGGGCAGAAATAAACCAAAACACAAAACACAGTCAATGCTGAAAGGCAGAAGCAATTAACAGAACTATAGATTTGTCTTGAAGTCAGTAGCCAGCCACCTTAGGGTCTGGTGTTTTCGGTCCTTCTTGCTCTGAACTCGATGTTGGGCCTTTTCGGTTTACTTCACGCTGCCCCCAACAATCAAAACCCACAAGAATCACAACTAATTCGAAAGAGAAACATAACAAAAGTTGGGAACTAACCTCAAAATAAGTATTTTTCCAAACCCATTCACCAATTTCTTTTTATCTCTTATCCTACCTTGGCAGTTTTTGCTGGTTCTGGACCAGATGCCTTATCATTTTTAGGGTTGGATAACTCCATGGTCGGCTCTGATGATCTCTTTGGACCAGTGTTTGTAGCTGTAGGAGAAACAAAAACTGCACTACCCTGCAAAAATAAAATGAAATATACCCATTTCAAATTATTATTAAAATAAGCAAAACCCACAATAAAGAAATAAAGAAAGAAACTTCCATGCTTTAGACTGCATACCTTTGTAGGAGATGGCTCTACATGCATTGGCTGAGAAGGGAAAATATTCAAAGTGGGTGGTCTGATCCCTGGGCTCTCTGCATATATACCATGAAATTAAATGAAACCCATCATGCCACACTACAGGCATTAAATAAATCTCTCCAAAATTTGCAATTCAAAGTTCAAACTTGAATTGTGTTTTTGAGAGAGAGAGAGAGAGAGAGAGGGAGGGAGGGCATATTCTTTTTTGCACGGACATAATGATTACAGGTGAACCCGAGTGAGAGGCAGGAGATAAAAGCTAAATGAAACACGAGCCATGAAAGAAAAAAAAAGGTGAAAGGAATAGGAGTCTATGGCTCATGAGGGAGTGTAGGATCGCCATGCATTTGTGATTTGCAGCACTCAACCGTCCCAAGCAGGAAAGTAAGAAAAAAAAAACCGTCCCAAGAAGAAAAGAGAAACAAAGACAAAAAGAAAAAAAAAAAAAAGCAAAGAAAAGCAAAACTGATGCCCTCTTCGTACTCTTTGCAGTACACTGGAATTTGCGAGGAATTCATGAGCAGTTTGTTAGATGTCACGGTCCCAATGAACTTGAAGAAAAGAAAAGAAAAACTTTAGAAAATAAGAAAAAAGTTATCTTGTCAAAATTTCAAAATTTCACATATTTTATGTGTGGGAATCCAGTCAAACACAGTACAAGCAGATTCAGATTTGAATAATTGATCTGCAAAAAAACGCTTTTCCCAGGACCGAAAGGATCTCATTGTCAAGAACATCAATGGTTCTCTCTCTCTTTCGTGCCGAAGGGAAAAGCATAATAAATAAAGAAATAAGAGGAAACATTATAGAAACCCAGGAAACAAAAAACATGAATAAGAAGAAGATAATAAAACTTACGTCTTTGTTCTTGTAGTGATGAGTGATCCTGTCCTTCGAGATACAGAAATAAAGCTTGATCCAATTCACCCAAGTCATAAGCTCCAGTGTCCTTACCGCTGCTGTCACAAACAAGAACTATGAGGCTCTCTGCACCACTAATCGATTCTTTTCTTAAGAAAATTTGACAGGAAAATTGAAAACATGGGTTGTGAATCTCTTGCTTTCTTCGATTATTACATGAGGTTTCCAGAGAAGGACGAAGTGGGTTGCATCATCCCAACAGAAATCTGATGGCGTTCGTGTTGTTGGGTTTGGTTGCTGTTGTCTTTATTAGCAGCCAGCCAGCGAGCCACAAATCGAGAGGACCCCGACGAGCTTTCTTTCCTTCTCTGCTTTAAGAGCTATGGAGCAAGCGTCCCATTAATGGCTAAACGATCTTCTGTTTTCTCCATGGCGATCATTTCTCGATATCCATCATCATAGATGGGCAAGGGCAGAGAGAGAGAGAGAGAGAGTTTTGATCGAAGAGCTTAAGAAAAACTATAGCAGAAGAAATGGAGCACAAGTATGCAAAGAAGGAAAAGTAGAAGCTTTTTCTTTACTCTCGTCTCTTTCTCTCATCCCGACCTCCTCCGACGACTTTATGAGAGCAAACCACGACAATTCTCAGACAAAGAGAGAGCTGCTAAAATCTCTCTCTTTCTCAGTTTCTCCCTCCACGCGGACAAAACCGCCGTAGACTTAAGAAAACTACTTCGGGGGGGAAGGTGGAAACCGCCCTTTCAAGCTCTACCGAATACCGCTTTTCCCATTTCTTGTGTGAGCTTCTCTAAATTTCTTTAAATGACATAAACAGCCTTCCAAATGTAATTAACTACCATGGTTACCCTCATGCGTGTCGGACTTTTATCTGTACTCGTGCGCAGGTAATTTGTCGATACTATCTTGTCAAAATGTTCTTCCGGTTACGGTTCAAGTCTCCCCACCTCTCCTTTACAAGGAAAATTGGAAATTCCTTTTGAAACAACCAGTTCACACGTGGTCTGAACCACATAGCGGTGGGTCCAAAGCTGGTTTGAAATTGGCTGACCCAAATTCGACCACGAATGACTAAGCCAGGTAGAGGGAGAGTGGTCTGCTCAAACCCTAAAATGTCATTTGGGTTTGGTTATGACTTATGGATCAAAATACAAACAAAAACAAACAGTATTGAGTTCATATCAGCTGCATTTTTTTTTTTTTTTTTTTTAAATCAGGGGTGGGTCAGAAAAATGGATAATTGATTGGATGGATGGTTACGATCTTTTGATGAGAGGTATATGTCAATTGATTATGTGTTTCTGGACGAAGATTATCGAATTGAGAATTAATTAAAACCCACTTGTGGGATATATTTACTAACTTTTCTTTGGTATCAAGCATCGAATTTGGTGAAAACATCCAAAATAGGTCACAGTTTCAGGTCATAGACAGGTTTTTTTTCTTTGGAAAAAATTGTAAATTTTTTTTTTTGTATTGATAAACATTCTTGGCAAAAGATATGGATCAATGATATCTTTTGTTCAATTCCTTTTAAAGTAAAAATATCTTTTATGAAATATAAATCAATAAAAATAAAATATTTTAATATATCATCACTTAAAATCTAAATTTAGTGTACAACCAATATTAATGAATGCGGAATAACTGAACTCAGCATTCTTCTTATTGTTTGAATGTGAATGTTCATTGTCTACAATCTAAATCTAAATAACATCTGAGTTGATATGTTAGCTGGTTTGGTCGAATGAAGATGCGGATTTTAGTCTCATTACCATTGATTTTGAAGGAGAGTAATTAAGTATATTACCGTGTTATTCTTAAAAAAGAAATAAAAAATAAGAAAAAAGGAATTACGGCCATTATCGAAAAACTCTTAAACTAAATGGAAATATAGAGTATAGTAGCCATGGAAATGGAATAAGTAAATTTAGGAACAAGTGAGGGTAGTTTTGTCATTTGGTGTTTTTAGATGGACCGGAACGAATCAGCGTAGGTAACTGTCATCATGCTGACATAAGCATGACACTGGCACGTGCTCCCAAGAGGTGGGCCCGTTTTGCGGGAACAGAAAATCGGGGACGTTAGAGGATTGGACCCACAGTGCTTTACAAAATGAAAGAATCTAACGGCCAAGAGGTTCAAAAAGCACCAGATTCGTCAAATCAAATATCTGGAAGAGTGTGGGTCCCAACCGACCAGCCCCCCTCTCCTTTCCCGCGATTTCTTTAGTTCCCGTTTCCAACCACTCCAAAATCCCGGACCAGCAGCTAATCTGCAAATGAAAATCAATCAAAATCACTAAAAAAAAGGGTAAATTATCATCAACAAATATTGAAAATTTAGAAGAATTTTAGAACAGACAAACAAACCCAATTCGGTTACGAGTCTTACTAACTTCTTTCTTCCGCTTCTAGTCCTTCTACCAAATCCCCTAACCCAAAAGGCATGGCGACTGGGCCTGTTCAATCAAGACCGTCCATCAATATAATATATATATAGATAGATTGAGAGAGAGAGGAATTTTGTAGCATGATTTTTAAAACCAGACTGGACCAAACAGTTGGACCGGAAAAAATGGGAACCGGTCAGGTAATCGATTCTGTTTTTTCCTAAAATTAAATTTTTGCTAAAAAAACGTTGATTTGGTCAGCAAACTATTAACTGAGACGATTGAATTATTTGAACCATTTAACAGTTTTGACCATTTTTTTATTTTTTGTCAAAACGGGCCAATTATTTAATTCAAACAATTGGACCGTTTAACCCAGAAATTGGACCCCTGACTGGTTTATTGTCTGGGTCAGTTTTAGAAACCTTGTTTTGTAGTTACACTTCTGTCTTTTTTTTTTTTAATTTTCTCTTTCTTAATTTTTTTTACCCATATCCAGTGATAGAGATTAAGTTTGAGCCATTAAACTAAAATGATAATATTATTAATTAAAAAGTAATAAAATGAATAACACTTTGTTCTTAATTGGTACATGCTGTTAGATTGATTTTTGGCTGGCCACTAGGACAAGAAGTGGTGCTGACTTGTAAACCAGGACATTCCCAATGAAAAGGCAATAAATATATGCCACATTTAATTAAAATCACATTCTTACAAGCCAAAAGATGATTGGTCTTAAAATTATGCTGCCATATATAATTAGGGATGTCAGTGGGTCTAGTTAAATGGTAAACCTTATGCTTAATTGGGTTGAGGTGACTGTGCTAAGCCCAATTAATTGTCATATACATAAATACCTAGGCTTATTGGGTTATAAATGTACTATATTGATAATTCTGGTGGTTCTTTGGAAAGTCCCAAACATATTAAAATCAATTTTGAAACGTACTGGTTTGTGTTCTATTGCACGAAATTATTTGGGTAGAGTGCTTGATTTAAAATCATTGTCACTGAGGCCTGGGCTGTTTGGGAAGCCCATGACTTGGCACTGAACTTTAAAAATAAATTTATCATTGTTTGAGGGAGATCGGCTTTTATCAGGGCAAATTTGTATTTATACCATTCTAACAGCTTTTTGCAATCTTATATTGGGAATATCTCTTTATGAAATAAAACACACAAATACGGAGATATTCTCAATGCAAATGCAAGGTAGTAAAAACTGCCCAAATGGGATTGAAGAACATCATCAAAGAGAACCTAATCTATGAATATGAAGCTGGAGCCAAGTGTTGCCTATCGCCATGTCTTTTGTGAAGCTAATCAAGTTGCCAAGATCGATTAGACAACGAAACCTTTGACTCTCCTCTCTTGGATAGTTGGACCCTTCAAATCTCCTTGGTCCCTTTTGTACATCTTACGGCTGCCTCCCATCTTGTGTAGCTCCTCTTTAATGGGTCTGATTAATTAAGCCCACATAAAATGTAATTTTTGCGAGAACTACAATGTATACCACATACCAGAAATGAACTTCTTTCATAGCATGGTTCAATGTAACCAAATACTGGATAAATTATTTTAAAATATTAGAACATCCACGTCTTGTGTAATCTTAAAAGAAAAAAATAGTAAATTAAGAAATTTGTGCAATAAGAGAAATTGAAATTCAGAAGAAAAGTGAAAACTTTTATCAAATATTGATTTGTCTGTATCACAGACAGTTTAGTATTTGTTTCACATAGAAGGGAGACAAACCCTCTTTATAAGTTAAATAAGAAGATGCGAATGCGATTGTTACGTTTATGATGAGAGAAGCATTTGAATTAGGTATATCAGAATCTATTAACAAAATAAACTAAGTTTTATACAAAATTAATTATGATTTTAACTCTTCTCATCCTCTCAAGGCCATCGTCAAACGTGGCAAGGGGCTAGGGATTTGCTTCAACCACTCCTCCCATTGGTTGCGTCTACATTCCGGACCCGAAAATGACAACACGTAACGTTTTATCATACAACGAAATTTCGGGATTAGAAAAATTCGGCGTGTTTTATTCAACAATATATATTAATAAAATTAAAAAATTTGAACTGAAAAGGACGTCTTTGTCCACCGTAAATTTTAATATTCTTGGAATTCTCATTTGATCAGAATGGTTTTAATTAAATCAGATTATTGTTTAACAACCACTTTACGCAATTCAAGAAAACTTGGTTTATTATTATTATTATTATTAGTTTAGATATCGTATTCCTATGGGCATGATGTTGTATTATAAACAGAATGGTTTTGACCAATCACAACCTCTTGTGAATTTCGATGAAGTTATACCTGATTTATGAATATTGGTTAGTTGGTCATGAGTTTTTTCAATATCATGTCTTTCCAGCACCATATCAAGCCTTTTGGTTTGAGATTATGCCTTTGTAATGAAAATGAAAGTAAAATTTAAATTTTTAACGCTTTTGCGTTTAAAATAGGAGTAAAATATGCTTCTATATCGCACTCGAAGTAGATAAATGTAAGCCTATAAAAAGGTTGATCAATTCCGATGTATTCACTATTTATCACATGTTAAATCAAGATTTCAACCAATCATGTTATAAACGTTATGTGATCTATTCACCCTTCACCAGTTCTGTTTTATAAAATTTTTACCATAAAAATTTTAGCAGCATCAAATATGTCAGTTGTAAAGTATCGCTTTACCACTGATTCACACCCTCATTTTGTTGCATGGTGTGATTAATGCACCATAGATTTTGCCCTACATAATATCGGAAGTGTTTTGACCAATCAAAATCCACCCATGAATTTTTTGATATATACCACTTCATCGGCATGAAATTTGATATATAACAAGTGCTTCCTGAAACTGTGATTTTTATTGCCTAGTAGGTAAAGTATAAGGGGTTGGTGATGTATACTTGGGTTTAGCGTTAAACCCTACCTTCTAATGCTAGTAAGTAGTGACTGTTCACCAGCCAGCTTTCCCATCATGCTGATGGAAGGCTTGCATATAGCATTATAGATTATAAGAAATGCTAACAATTTGATTTTGATTTCTATATTATTATTGTTTTGTAAATGAAAATCCTCATTGTTTAATTTAGTCCTTTATAACTCTTTCATTCTATTCACTAGAACCCCATTTGCATGAGGGAGAGAGAGAGAGAAGGAATTAAGTTTTTAGATTTGATAACATTAAGAAAAAGCTTTTGGTGTTGACGACATTGAATTTGAATATGCAAAAAAGTTTAAAGGAAGAAAAAGGAGATGAAGCTTTCATCAGACCGTCCAAAATTGGTTATCAATGGTTGATGGGTGCATTGTTTAGGATATGATTCAATCAATGAATAACATGGGGGTTCAGGTTTAATTGCTAGAGCGGTCCTCTAAGAAATTTCACTTGGAACCTCAGGTCACAGCTTGCCACTTGGCAAAACGAAAGTCATTGTTTGTAAATTTTTTAACACTAAAAAATTGAAACTTTTAATAACAGCTTGAATTATTAGTTGAGAAAATTAAGGACCAACATATTGAGCAGTACTGCAGAGACTAACACAAGTGACGTAAACTTGTGACTTTGTGAGAGTATGCATAGGGGACCGATCGGAAGATGGATGAAATTTCAGTTCTTGACACGGGTGAAACAGAAGAGAAGAGGTTAAGTGTTTAAAAAGAAGTTATTTATTCACATGATATTTTCCTAGTAAGGGGATGATTGATAACAGCCGAGGGGTGATTTATTATTTCATCTTTCGGTAAATAAATTATCAAGGCTCAGTTTGGAAAAGTGTATAAATACAAATATATATATATATATATATATATATATATATATAAAACAATACAAAAAATGTAATTCTACATATTTGCATTTATATTCCTTCCAAATTGAGCCTAAGGAATCTAAAGTCGTAGTTGAAGTGTAATGGCCCAAAAGGTGAATTGTAAACTCGGAATTGTAGCGACCTTATTCTTATACATTTTTTTCCTGTAAAACCCATAGACAAGTTCATTGCACTAAATCTTTCATCAGTACGGGTAGTAGAAATGGGGGATAAACCGACCATGTTTCGCTAAGCAATAGGCCACAGTATTAGTATTACCTGTATGATGAATGAAGGAGATAGAAAAGTAATCAGATTCTTGCAACAGGTTCCTGCAGTTGGCTAGTAGATGATGTAAACGCAAAGGAACCTTCAAAGAATGAGTTCAGATTTGTGCCCTACAATGTCTCACAGCATATCTCTGCCGTGTATTAGAAGCATCTCCCACTAATAATATCATCAATTTTAATACTATCATCGGGAGATATTTCCAATGCATGGCAGGGATATACCGTGTGGATGTTGTGAGGCGTAGATCTGAACTCCCAAAAAATGCCCAACAAGTAACTAATAATCTGTTGTGCGTCTCCTTGTAATCAAATCTTCTTAATTCCTTCGTCGATGGTATGCCGCAGACGGCAGACCCTCCCTAACAGCTGGAGCTTCAATAACCTCCGGAGGGACATTAATCGCACAACCCAAGTAAAATTCCCCTCTGTACGTAGAGTTGTAAACCACAAGTCCAAGTCCACACTAAAATTGATTGGAAACCCCATCTACATTGAGTTTGAGGTGAATGGCCGGCAGTGGTGAACCACAATGTAAGAATGATGACTTGGGATTGAGTTGGGCCAAGTTGGACCTTATTCTTATATATTTCAAGTTTTAAAATTCAAAGCTCTCAAATTATTCAAATGATTAACCATAATATTTTAGATTATCAAAAGTTTTCTATCATCAAAATTGGTTTCACTAACGGAATCATGTACAAATCACCCATAAAATTAATATTAAATTTCCGGTTACCCAAAAATTAAGAAGAAATGAAATGGGTTAGTTGATTTTATGCATAAAAAAATATCAATCACCCAAATGAAGTAGGTAAGCTGGCCATTTAATAACAGCAGAACGGGCCACCTGAAATGCTTATTGCTTTGTATATTACTACACCCTTGATTATCTTATTTTTTAAATATTTTAGTGGAACAAAGAAATAAGTCTTTGAACTTAATTTCATCTGTTTTAAAGTTGGATGCCTAAAATTACAACTACAGCTGTAAAAGTTTTTTTTTTCCCTATCCAATCCTATATATATATATATATATATATACTTAAAATTTATATTATATTTATCATTGAAGTTGATCCGAATGCTGTATTTCACTAACTTGCCATAGGGTTCAAGTTTTATACAAGTACTTTTAATTCATTTTGTTCATAAAAGTTATTTTTAGCTCATTTTATCAATAATACATAATAGTTTAATCATTTGTAGTCTAATTTATTTATACTATTTAATATCCAATCGTAATCCAAATTTTATTCGAATTCATTAAATATTCTATATATAAATATGATCTGATTTGAATTTGAAGATAAACAAATCAATTTCGGATCTGCCAATACCTGATTTGATCCAAAACCTATTCGAAGCTGCCTTTTAAGGGATGTTCCCCACACCCCATGTTAAAATTAAGTCCCATATTAGATTTTACCAACGAAAGGAAGCCACTAATAAAGGATATGAAAGGGATCATACCTTGCATTGAGATAATGATGGGTTAAGTGCATATGCCCACCACCATTTTTGTATTGTACCGTGATCTACATTTTTTATTGTTGGGTGTGGGTCCAGCCCATATGAGGGGCCCACTCCACTTTTATTTGCTCCCAAAAGGAGTCGTATAGTGGAAGAAAAATGCTTTCATCTTTTCAGTTTTTTGGGCATCATGTTCGTAACCACCTGAACTATGAAAAACAAGAAAAAACAAAACACAAAACCAAGGGTTTTTCTGGCTCTTATTCCATTCAAGATCAAGTTCGGAGGTGTCTTTCAAGCCCGTTCTTGATGGTATTAAGTGTTGGAGTTAAGAATCCCACTCCAATTCAGATTTGGTGATTTTTCTTTTCTCTACTTCTCAGTTCAAATTTACAGCAACTTGGTGAGATCTAAATCCTCTATTATAGTGTAACTTACCCAACAGTGGTATCAGAGATAGGTTAGCTAAATTAATTGTTTATGTTGATACAAATGGAGGAATCCTCGAGTGTTATGATAAAATTGACTTCATCGAATTATGCCATTTGGAAACCTAGAATGGAGGACATTTTTTATTGCAAAGATTTGTACCTACCCATAAGATGTGATGAAGCAAAGTTAAGTGATGAATGGGGAATCATGCATAGGAAAATTGTAAGCCAAATCCGACAGTGGATCGACTACAGTACTTTTCACCATGTTGCACAAGAAACTAGGGCTGATGTTTTATAGAAAAAATTAGAGTCTATGTATGAAAGGAGAACGGGTTTAAACAAGGTTGCATTGATTAGAAAACTAGCACACTTGAGATATAAAGATGGGATTAATATGTCCGAACATTTGAGTGATTTTCAAACTTTGATAAATTAATTGACTACTATGAAATTGAATCTAGATGATGAAGTACAGGCCATGTTGTTACTTAGTTCCTTGCTTGACAGTTGGGAAACCTTGGTGGTTTTAGTCAGTAATTCAACCCCTAGGGGTATAGTAACCATTGACACAGTCAAAGATACTTTGTTGAATGAAGAGTCCAGGAGGAAAGAACAAGGGACTTACTCAGAATCTCAAGCTCTTGTGAAGAAAAGAAAGAAAGTAAGGGAAGAAGTAAGAGTAGAGGTCCCTATAACAAATATGATAAAACCAAAGGTCTAGGTCCAAGAAAAATATCATTTGTCATCACTGTAATAAATCAAGACATTACAAAAATGAATGCAGAGTCTGGAAAAGAGAACAAGCCAAAGGGAAAGGTGAAAGCAAGAAAGAAAAAAAAGATACTACAGCTGTTGCAGCTGAGGGTGATGTTGTTATTGTTTGTGATGATAATTATGTCAACTTTGCATGCTCAGACAGTGAATGGGTCATAGATTCAGGTGTTTCTTTTCATGTTACTCCCCATGGTGAATTTTTCACAACTTACACTAATGGTGATTTTGGACATGTTCGTATGGGGAATGCTGATGCATCCAAGATTATTGGCATGAAAGACATTTGTCTAGATAGCAATACTGATTGCAAATTAATTTTGAAAAATGTTAGATTGAGGTAAATGTATTTATTCATGTTTTTTTATTTTTCATGTAAATAAGAAAATGATCATGCAACTCCCCCATTGGAAAAGTTATTTATCCACATAGGGGATGGGTGTCACTTACGGAACAAATGATATATAGGGAAAATAAACTTTTTTGTGAATCCCACATAAAAAGAACAGGCCCTTATAGAAATTACAATCTTCCTCCCAAGGGATTATCTTCGATCAAGGGTCAATGACCCTAATCTAATTGTGGTATGGAAATCTCAGGTAAGGCCAGAAATTAGGAATAATTAGAAGAAGAAAATCCTAATTGAAGGGATCTAACTCTTCAAAGTGACTGGATGTGGGGAAGATTAGGACCTACCTAGGAGAATGCCTTGGTGACTCCAGATCATCTTATTTAAGCATGAGAGAAATTTTAGTACAACTTTTTTCTGCACCTTCAAAATATTTACAACAAAAAAAAAAAAAAATTCCGGATTATATTTGTAGCTAATTTTGGTACTAGATTTTAAAATGAATTACTCAAATCACTAGAAGTGTCCTCAGTTCAATATATGGCACAACCTTTATAGCTGAGGGTGGATTCTATACTATAGGTACATCAAAATGTGTTTCTGTACCATAGAAGCATATCTCACTAAACTCCATGATACAGAAATAGCAGTGCACCTCAACTGATCTCGACTCCATTTCATTTCGTTTTCAGAGAGATCTCTAGTTAGGAAAAATACAGCCTTCATCAATTGATTAGTATTTTAGGTAAGACACTACTACATTTTACTAAATTTTCAACGCTTGAAGAGAATCTTTGAAAGGAAAATGCATGCTTGAAAGTGTCACTTGGGAGTTGGTATCAGTGCTTCAAATTAGAAGAATTAGAAGAGAGACCCAATCCTGCACTCCAATTTGTACAACATCGCATGTCTTGACATTAAGATTATGTTTGGTTTGAAGGAAAAGGTTGGGAAAGGAAGGAAAGGGTAGGTAAGTTTGTAAAGGCTTACCTTCCTTTCCCTGCATTTTCCTTGAAACCAAACATAACTTAAGGGATTGAGAAAAAGCTTCAGGGTGTGAGAGGAGGGGAGCAGAAAATGAGTTTTCATTTAGAGAAATTCTAGTCTCCAACAACACTGATAAAGTGATAAACTTTTTCACTGTGTTTGGTTTGAAGAAAAAAGTAGGGGAAGGATGGAAAATGTAGGAAACCTTCACAAACCTTGTTCCTTCCTTTTCCTATCTTTTCCTTCAAACCAAACATAGCCAAATTGTTAGTTTGCGAGACAGGATATATAACTAGTTGGGAAACCTACAAACTAAATTAGCTTGTTGAAGCATTTTTAAAACGTCACGCGTCAAATTTGTGGCTGAGATGGTGATCAGTTAAACTGTCACTTTAGTTTTGATGAGAGCAAATTTAATTCAATGAACTCTTTATCAAGAATAAATTGCTGAAACTTTTGGTGCAAATTAAAGAAAGACTTGGTTGCAAAATCACCACCCAATCAATGTACCACTACCACCACATTACATTTACGTGTCTAACTTCACCTACTGCTTGAAAGGTGGGTATATCTAGTCTCCATTGAGGAAGGACTGAAGCCCAGTTCCAAAACTCAAATTCTTACACAACTTTTGCCCATTTACTTACCAATCCTTATAAGCCACTGATTGTTCTATTCTTCAGGTGTATGGTGTATCTGTAAATACCAGAGGGGGTTTGGCCAATGTTTGAACGACAAAACCAGATCCAGAACTACCCTTTCTAGCTCTTGCTTATCAAAAGAGATGTATCTAGCTAAAAGAAAAAATATTATAAAAGGGACCCTTTAATCTTAGCAACACACCAAGAGTTAATGAAGATTCTAGCTTGCTTGATTGGTCGAGCCTGTAGGAATTGATGCATAGACAACGCATTACCCGATTTACTAATCAGGTACCCCATCATCATCTTCCCAACCATATGGCCGGGTTTTGTTAATTTCATTCTATTCAGTGCCATATCCACCAATAAATTATGGATGATTAAATCATTTCTTATTACTTTCATCCAAGTCCCTTTCGATCTGCCCCTAATTCTTCTAATCATATATTTATCTAAGAAATGAAAAAAAAAACAATTAAAAAGAAATAATGAAGAAATGAAAGACTAAAATGCAAGCTAAGTTTCACACTCGTTGCAGTTTTCCATCTCAAAATCCTAACATGGCACACTATTCACAGGCAACCATCAAAGTCTTGACTACTCTAGATTACGAAAGGATGCAAAACAATTTTGGCAGCATCATCTTTCCACCTGGAAAAAATGGCCAAGCTAGAAGCTTCAATTAGACTATCTTTTCTCTATAACCAATTTTGTTTCCTTATTTAATTGTTTGACCATGTAAAAAAAGCAATATATTACATTATTTAAGTAGGAAAATATCTATAGGACAACCAATAAAAAACAAACTAGTTACCCTAGTCAAGAATATTAGTTTAAATCATGAAGAGGGGATAGATACATGATATTTTAACTACCCTCACCAAATTCGTCACATAAATGCTGTAGTTCTTCAACAAGAATAGTCAATGGAAATGCTTTTCACAAAACTAATGCACCTTTCTGATGAAATTCTGGATCCAAATTGTATGGACATAAAATCCAAGACTATTCTCTCATACCACACCAATTCTTCCTTATCCGGTCTTGGTGGCAAGGTTTCTAATTGGGTGAAAATTTTGCACTTTGTTTAGGTTTAAGCAAATAAAACATTTTCACCTCATTTCATTGTTTAGTATTTGTATTTTGTTAATTCATACTACTATAATATTTTCTTTAATAAACATCTTCAACTAGCTAATATATAATATTTTATTTTAGGTAAGGTTCAAAATTTTAATCAGGTGTATCATATTGTATCTTTTGATTCACAATACACCTATTTTAAAGCAGTTTTAAGAAATTCTTTTTTAATAATTAAAGAATATAAAAATAGCCCCTCCAAAATTAAAAAAAAAAAAGCGGAAGGTTCAGATTATTGATACACCCCTTCTGGTGCATCAGATCAGGGTGTATTGATATTTTGAACCTTGATTATTTTAGGCCAAATTAAAGAAAAACACAGAGAGTTTTAGGGAAAAAAGTAATATTTTATTCAAAAGTTTTTATACTGAAATCTTACTAATTCATTTTCATTTTTTTTGGATAAATAACTTGAGATTTTATTTAAAACTTTAGGTAATAAGCTTTATAAGCATCCCTGAGGCACGAGATATTATCTCTCTTTAAAACAACAAAAACAAATTATATACATTTGAGCCTAATATTCACCCCTGTTCAGCCAAAGCATCAGACATCCCATTTCTAGGTCTCCTCACCCATTCAATCCTAAGGTTCATGCTCCTGATAAGCTATCTAAACTTTTTCATTTATTTCCTGTAACACCAAATTATGGCGTCTGCATCCTTTATCCATCCCAGCTAATTCATTTTCATTCGACCTAGTTGAAATTGAAACTTCTGAAATTTGAAGAACTTAAATGGAATAATTCTACAATACCAAAAGATTTATTGTTGTACCAATACCTTAAGGCTACGTTTGGTTTGAAGGAAAGGTGGAGAAAAGTAGGGAAACCATATAAGGTTTGTAAAGTTTTTCCTATCTTTTCTTTCCTTATCTTACTTTTTCCTTCAAACCAAACATAGCCTAAAGAAAAACTCTAATAAGGCTCTAAGTCCTACACATTTGGGGCTGTATATGTTGCACCTCTGAGACCGCTATACACTCAGTCAGTATATATTGCAAAATCTGGTTTCAACATTACAGTTTTTTTTTTTCTGTTTTTGAGAAAGGTTTCAACATTACAGATTCGGTGTGCAATAATATATAACAGTCTACAGTGAATGTGGTTGTGTGTGGAAATTGTGAATTAAAAACATGCCATGTCATATTTCGAATGTATTGTTGTCATCTTGGATATTTTTATTACAACCCAATTAGGGGGTATCTTCCAATTTCGTTTTTCAAAACAATAACAAATGCCACATCATCAAAGATAATGTAGTTTTGCTGACGTCGTGCTGTTTTTGGTTTTGGAAAACAAAAGCAGACACTTGGCACGAACGCCCCACGAATCAAATTCCAAAGTGTTGACATGGACACGAGATTAAAATGACATGACTATGGTGTGAACATATATGGAAGGCAGGTAAGATGTTCTTTTTCTCTGATAAATATCTGCTTATGGGTCAAGCTGAAAACAAAAAATCGACAGACTTCTGGTTCCACCCAACAGAGATATTCTAAAAAGAATACCTCATCACTTTCAAGGACTTCAAATCTGTGAAAAGATGATCTCTCTAAGGCTATGAAGGAAAAGATAGAGAAAGGAGGGGACAGGTAAAAAAACCTATACAAGATTTGTAAACATTTCTCTACTTTTTTCTTCCTTTTCTTATCTTTTCCTTCAAACCAAACACAGCCTAAATGGCCATGTTTTATTGACTTCATATTTTCCCTAGTCAAGGGTATATATACAATTTTTTCAAGATAGATAATGTTTTAAGATAGGAGGGATTTTAAATTACCCATTTACGATATCTCTCTCACTGGAATTATGAAGGAAAATTAATTTGCACCATAGATCCGTCTATCAAAAAATATGAAGCAATCCCATTGAATATATATGACTTTAGGATTGAAGAGCAGTTTTTATGATATGGGAAAGGTATGATATATACCCTAAAAACTTTTGTTTTTGGTAGATTGGATAGACTTTACAAACCCCAAGGGGTAGACCTGCCACACGCATCAGAGAGACAAAAGAGTTTTTTATTTGTAACCAATAAAGAAGATAATTTAATCCGGGGGCACAACCCACAAGGCAATTTCACGGTTAAATCATCAGCCTACTCTTTGAGGTGCTCCTTGTTGAGTTGTAGAGATGAATCAAATAACTGGCTCTCAAACATATGGAATATTAAATGCCCATCAAAGTTAAAAACTTTTCTATATCTATTACTAAATAAGAGATTACCCACTCGAGCTCTGTTAAGGAAAACAAAGGTGAATATAGATGGCTCTTGTGATTTTTGTGGGAAAGAAGAGCACTTAAAACATAAAATTAAAAATTGTGCCTACACAAAGCAAATTTGACATGTAATGACCCAAATGAGAGCGACAGTTCAGTGACTAGAATAGTGGAAAGAAATAAATAAGGATAAAAAGGAGAATAAAATCTCAAAAAAGATAAAAAAAAATCTACTTACATACTAATGGAATAATAGGAAACCAGAAAGTGTTCAAAAATATATTTGTTCCACCACAATTTGTAATTGACAAAGCTCTCAATTCTTTCAAGAAATACAATGAAAGCTATTTGGAGAATAAAAATAATCAAAATATCAAAGAGTGGTTTCTGATGAACATGCAATTTATTTATAATTTATGAGGTCTTTGCATAGATTTTTATGCCGTTTTTATTTAATTTTGCCCTAATTTAGTTTAATGATAACAAATGATTTCAGGGGTAATTAATCCAAGAAAAAAAAAAAAGAAAAAATGCAAGAGATGAAGGTTCAAAAAGACCAATTTCAGCCCAGCCCAGTTGTGAAAGCAAGAGAGAGCACTTCGGCCCAAGAAGAACAAGTTGATTCCTTGAAAAGACCTAAGAAAAGAAAGCCTAACAAAGAGTAAAATTCGGCCCAGTAGAGAAGGCTCATTCTCAGCCCAAAAGAGCAGCCTAGAGTGTAGCTATCATGTGCCAAGAGGGAGTCTAAGTGCAGCCCAAATAACAACCCAAAGAGCTAGGGGCGGTAACCCTTAGAAGGCTTTCAAGAGAACTCTAGAAAGTTCAAGAAGGGGGTGTAATACACCCCATTCTAGAGGCTTCAAGAAGGGGCAAGAGCCCCCTTAAAAATCTATATAAGGCCTCTAGAAGGGGGAAAGGCGTTCAATTGCTGAAGATCAAGGCTCTCCCACTCCTAGAGGTTCGAACACCTTGAAGAGAAGAGAAGAGAAGAAGGGCTAGGCGCAAGGAGAAGAAGAAGAATGGCTGAAGGAGTTCAAGTCAAGCTAGCAAAAAGAGAAGGTGGGTTCGAAATTGGGGGTATTTTATTCAGATATCTATTGTAATAATTACATTCTAGTTTCATTTTCCTTTGATTCGAATTCAGCTTCCTTGTAAATTTTTCTTTCTCCCTCTTTCATTCTTTTTTGATGTAATTAAGTTTGTAAAATTTCATATCAGCAATCAAATTCTTTTTTATTCCTTTGAACGAGTGTGAATTGTTCTTGAAGTTTCTTGAATATGGGTTAATTGTATATCAATTCAGCCAATTAAACTTTCAAAACTAAGATCTGAATTCTCAGATCTGATATTGCAAGATCTGAATTGCTTGAAAGAGAATTCAGATCTGCAAATTTTCAGATTGGCCGAATAGATATAAGCTTGGAATTCTTAGAGTGTCTGAGAAAGACTCTAGGAATTCAGATCTACTATTCAAAAACTGAATTTGATACAAGGTTAGAGATAATTTGCACAATTCAGTTTGAATTGATGCCTTAGAAGTGTTTGAAGAAATGCATGCATGGGGATTAGATTTTTGCTAGAGATAGAAGAACCGTCACTTATGCATAGGATGAACATGCGCTTGAGAGAGGCTGTTCATGACCTTGGGGTTTCACCAAACCAAAGCTCTATCATGATATATTCGAATTGTTCAATTTGATTGATTACTGAATTCTGAGATTGAATAAAGTTTTGATTTATTGTTTAGGATTTTTAGTTCTTGAATAAAGTTTTGATTTATTGTTGATCAAATAAGAAGTGCTCAATTTAGTATTGGTGATTGTTTCCTAAATCCTCGTAGGAACGATACTTTATTTACTACTTTACTACTTGAACGGTTAATGCACTTGCTAGTATTACAATGAACCACGTCAATTTCATATTATTTGGAATCCCCAAACATTGGGCACTACATAAAAATCAATTTCAACGCCTCCCATAATAGTGAGGAATGGTGTTCAATGGCTAGTTTAGCAAGAGATCATACCGGAAAAGTCTTAAACATCAAAGCTTATAAACTAGGCCTAGCCAGTAGATGTAGCGAAAACATGGGTGGCATGGGAAGCCCATAATATTGCATTAAATTTCAGGGAACTACCTATCATCATCGAAGGAGACTCCAACTTAGTCATATCTTGTCTGAAGTGAAAGATTGAACCACCATAGAAGATGAAGCATATCAACACTACATGTTTCCAGTTAAAGGATGAGTTCCAGCTTGACATCTCTTACAGGCACGCGTTTCGTGAAGCAAATCAGGGGGCAGATTGGCTGGCACATGAAGCTATTTTCTCTCCAAATGATCAACTAAACTTCTGTATTTGAAATGAATTTCTACTTTCCTAGATTATCTCTTGCTACGACTCCTAGCTAGAGGGAAGCTACCATCTTCTTTCCTTGACGCATCAGAGTTGATTCTAAAACTTCCTTCGGGGGCTCCCATTTGATTTGGCGAGGCTCCTCTTGGTTGCTGGGTGGCTTCCTATCTGAAAATTCGGGGGCTCCCATATTCAGTGCCCTTTTGGGAGGGCTTTCATGGAGCTGCTTCTGGTATTGCATGAGCCAAGAAATCCGAAAAGTTGTCAAGTCGTGTTTGGTAAAAACCCAGAAAGTTGAAAAAAAGACTTACATGAGCCGAAAAATCAACTTTCTGGTAAAGCTATATATCCTAGGTATGTAGCTTCTCAAAATCGGCTCGGTTCTGTCAACACAAATCAATCACCACGGAAGCCCTCTCAGATGTGTATACCTTAGTGAGTTCTAAATCATCGTGCATAAATTACAGTAATTGACAACAAAACTGAATTCCATGGATTATCTCCTCCCACCAACACCATGAGATTGGGTAGGAGTAGGATGCTTGATATTTGCTGAATTCTCAACATCCATCTTCAATTTGCGAATGGATTCGAGTGCCAGGGGGTAATATTATAGGGGATTTGGTTCTAGTTAAAACAACTTTGATATTGTATATCATGAATAAAATGAATTAAAAAGAACTTCTATCAAACTTCTAAGTTGTAACTTGTAAGAAAGTAATACCAACGATTGACTAAACCAATTAATGCTAAATTGAATCATATATAATAATTTGATTCACCAGCCCATCCACTAATTAGGAACTAATTGAACTATGACCTGGCAAATATGAAGCACTGCTAATCTGTTTTGAGGGACATGGGTCAAAAGTGGTAAGAAATAATTTATTCATAATTTAACAATGAATATATCATTCAACAGAACAGAATGGCGAAACAGGATTCATGTAGTCGACCGCATGTTGTTGGGATAAGAATTGTTTTAATACGCTTGACATGGTATACCCTGTTCAATTATCTCTGCCCTCATTAACCCTGTATCCACCATTAGTTTTGTTGGGTTACAGGATTAGTACCTTTTTTTCCTTCTTTTGAAAATACCCAGAGTAATATCATAATTTGGTCTCTTGGCGACAGAGCCTCTGGGCCGAAACTTGTTCCATGAGATAAGATAGGAAGTGGAGAATGGAGAGAGAAACATTGGGAGCCCTTTCCCTCTTTCAGCTCTATCTATACTGTATGTAAACCTGTAAGCTTCCTGAACTGTTCAGACAATTAGAAGCCCCAACTGTGTTGCACACACAAATAGAAGCACAAACCACAAACACTGTTCCCAGAAATATACAAGGGGAGCTGAATCTCCGGGTGCAAGTTAGAGGGTAGCATTGTGAGACTGTTCGAAAAGCAGAACCAAGCCTTTTATTACCATTCAAATCACAATGCATGAGAATACCATTACAGTCTGAGTAAATATTTCAGTAAGTGATAAAAAAAATTCCAAAACCATAAATAGTCTCTACAACAAAATTGAGGAGAAAGAGCTCGGCATCATTTATAATTTTATACAGTCAGTATAAATTGATGATGAAGAAGAAGGAGCACCAGATTCATTGTAAAAATATTAGACTCTATCTTTCTCAAGGTCCTAGAGGGTAGTGATTATGGTGAAGAGGGTCAGGCCCTGTTGGAACTTGCCTCTCCGAGTCCACTGGTTTGAACAACCTTGTCGACCTGAAAATCCAAAACCCGAAAAAGAAAAAGAGATTTCAGAATGCTTTGTTTAGAAAAAAAAAAATACAGGCAAACTCACCAGACATTTCAGTAATACAAAAAAAAAATCAAACTGGGTTTTCTTTGTTCAATACCAGTACGTTTTTTCCTCCTGTAAACATGATTCTATCACCATTAAAACCTGTAAAGAAGATATTAATCATGTCAGAGAAAGAGATAGAGAGATCACCGGAGGGGAGGGGGAGGAGACTTGCCAGGGCGGGAAGCTTGCATAAAAGGAGTTAGAAACCCCATTAATATGGCCATGGAGGTGAGACACGTTATGGACCATCCTCTTCTTGACATTGCCATCCCACCCAGAGAGAGAGAGAGAGAGAGAGTTGATTTAAAAAGAAAATTATTGGAAATAAGGCAGAGTTCATACACTTGAATTTGAGCGAGCTACACGGCTGCACCTGCACTAGGAAAAAAAGATGTGTGAGGGTCGAGAGAGAGCTAACTTGACCACTGGATTGGGATTTTATTCTAACAACCGGACGATCGAATGACTTTTTTACGTGAGATGCAACCAATGATCTCTTTACTTTTACTGTGCTACGTTATACCTACACGTGTCAAGAGAATGGGTTTTAACTTGGAGTGGCGGCGTTCCTTGTTTTTATGCAACGCGTAAATATCTGATTGGGTTCACGGCAGACGACAGGGATTGCATCAGAAATACTCTGACAATATAGACGTGTCTCAGGCGAGTAGCAGACGTGGAGATCTAGCCAATCATTGAGTGGGCCCCAATAAAATCGACCTTTTTGTCTTTTTCAAGTACAGAAACGCCCCTGGCTGGAGAACAATTTACCAAAGATGGTGTAGGCATGTCACATGTGATTCGGAAAGTAGAACGGAACGTGAGGGCATATCCGTCATTTGACAATAAAGGACAGTTTTGAGGAGAATGTATTCATTTCCCCCGAGCCGTACCAAGACGAATATGATGCGAAGTTGTACGGTGAGATTGAGTTTCATCATTTCTTTCTTAAATCCTATTCTCAACACCGTACACGCGTCCCATCAATTCACCTTCAGTTTCTCAAGTCGACCTAGACCTCCAATGTGTGACCTAGAACCGGTTATGACCGCTGGTTCGGTTTTAATTTATTTTTTAGTACACTAGCGTGTCGAATCAGAATCCGGATTCAGTCATGCAAAATTTAGTCTCACAACACTCGCAGCTCTGCATCGTATTGCGAACATCTCACCACCATGAATGAAAAAATATGATGTGAGGAGTGAATCTCAGCCTCTCAAAGCTCATTCTCATATCATCTAGAACGAATAGTGTTAGTTAGGTCATGTTGATGTCAACCCTAGCCTAATCCAAGGTGTGGAATCTTTAATCTTTAACCAAATCCAATAAAATAAAATGTCGGGCAGTGCTACACATACCAACCCCCCGTGTTGTGTGTAGCACTTATTGTTTTCATTCAATAAAATAAAATAAAAGAAGAAGAAATTCGGTTATGCATTGTGTCCCAAACCAACTTTATATTATAACAATTGGGTCCAAACAGATTTTTATTGTTCCAAACCAAACCAATTAAGACCAAAACAGTTTGTTTATATTAACGAATAAACAAGTTTATTAACAAATTACAGGTTAAAAGGAGAGTTGTCAATTTTATTTATGTTGTAAGTTGTATCGGGTCAGACTCAATAGTCACAATGAATAATTGAGTTAGTTCTGGTTTAGGACTGGTTTGACCATTTATTTATTTGCCTTGAAATTGGTTGTACCTGACTCGGAGCACACCCCACCCATTTACAGCAGCACTACGACCGACCAAGTTTGCCTTGAAATTGGTTGTACCTGACTCGGAGCACACCCCACCCATTTACAGCAGCACTACGACCGACCAAGTCCAACCACAATCTCAATTCTCAACTACTACGGCCATCCATTTTACTATCAAAGTAGCAAGCAGAGCGCAGGCTAAGGTCAACAAAGCAAGACCAGATTCAGAGAGTATTTGATTTGTGGTTGTGCTTGCATTTCATCTGGTTTGTGACAACCAAAGTTTTGTACGCTGGTTCCCTATAATCCATGGTTCCAGTCTTCCAGACCCAATAAAATGTCCTGTTTATGACAACAATGTTTTTTTAATGCAACTTCATCTATGGTCTTGTTCTTGCTCACCTGCTCATAATAATAGAGCATGATTTCTAACTCATCCTCATCAAACACCAATAACCAACACAAGTCAATTTCACAATCTTTAAATGCTTCCTGAATCTGTAAGTATTTACATGAAGAATCAAAAGATTAAATTACAACTTACAGGATTCAACAAGAAGTGACCCAGGCGATGCACAGATTGGGTGCCAAAATGCCCTAGCTTCCAAAAATAAATATGAGTATGAGAAAGATACAATGATATCAATTGGCCAACAAAACTATAAAATATCTACTCAAACCTACAACACAAATCTCGCATGCACTCCAAAAGCTAAAGCTTTTCTAAAGCCTAAGGGGCCATTTGGTAATAGCTGAATTTACTCAACTGAAAAGCTTATTACTTTGTGTTTTAGTGAATAATCTTGCAAATTTAAAGATGAAGCTAGTTCTGAAGCAGGACAAGGAAATATAACCTTGGAAATTTTTTGACAAAATGGACCATCTCCCCACCAAAGGCATTTTGAGGTCTTTTTTGTTTCGTCCTGATCAAGGATCATTGATATAGCTATCAAATAAATAATGTATGGATGAGAATTGCTTTCAAGGACCTAACAAAGTAATCTTGTTACTTGCAAGGACAACCTCCACAACCATTTGACCAGATAGTCCCTTTTTCTTGTATTCCCTAGTTTTTAAAATCAAATAATGTTATGGTTTTCTCAATCCTCTTAACAATTTTCTGCGGGCCCAGAAGATTAAGAGTTAATAAACAGGTAAGTAGGTTGGTAGTGGAACCAATCACAATAATCTACTCTCTCTCTCTCTCTGGAGGAGATGTACTTCATCCAAACTACCAATCTTTTTTCTACCATCAAAACTTCAAACCAGGGATGCAAGTTGGGTACCAGATTTGAACAATTTATTCTGCATCTGGCCAGGGTTTTGAGATCGTCTCCGTTGAAACATTAACAATTTCCTAACATAACCCCGCCCAAATTGCATTCCTGCTTCAAACCATCAAACATCCAGGACTCCCTTCTAAAGTGTAAGTCTATCTCCCTTGGACAAAGACTGACTATGACAGTGTAAGGATTTCCTTGATGCTCATCCTCAATCAGAACACAAGTACCATATGGAGACCCCCAAAGAAAGATTCCTATGGGTCTCAAGTCTTTCGTGATCACTAGGGCAGTAAGTAAACTAGATCAACTCGGATATACATAGATCCAAATTTGATGCGTTAACATGCACCTAACAACTCTAATACTGATTCCCTTAGCCAATTCTAAAAATAATCCTTCTTTTCTCTGCTCTTCACTCTTGGATCTTTATATTGTGTGTCAGTCTTTGGATAGACTCAATGAGCTGGAATCAACCTCTTCAAGTCCAATATCTTAGACCATAGTTTTTAAGGCACCAAGGCGAGGCTAGGCAACAGGGGGGGTGCCTTGTTGCCTAGCTGCCTATGCGGGCGCCTAGGCAATGGATATTTTTAAGTAAAAAACATGTATCTTAGGGTAGTTCCATAATCATATTTTCTTAATAAATATCCATAATTTTCATAAGAAAAGTATAAACTTCATGTTAAAGTATAGAAAATCAACATATTCCTACATATTCATGAGAAGAAAAAGAAGAAATAAAGGAAAATTCAAAAAATATAGGGGTTGAACCCCTATTTCTGTTATAGGAAAAGAAGAAAAGAAAATGTGGAAGAAGAAGAAATTAATATATAAACACAAAATTAGTAATGAAAAAGAAGAAAATGTGTTGATTGGACAACATTTTATGTTCTTCCTTACTTATTGGTTCAGGCATGGTTTTCAAACCGCCATTGACCAGGATGGTTGGACCATTCGGCCCAGGAACCGTCCAAGCAATCGGTTCCATTTTACCCCAAACCCAGTCCCTGGCCAAAACCAATGAATCAGTCAATAAGCCATTGACCCCAGTGGTTGAACCATACCTATTCAACGGTTTTTGATCATTTTTTTATTTTTTATTTTTTAAATTTTTTGTTAGAACAGTCTATCCATTTGAACAAGGCGGTCGAATCGTTGACCTAGAAACCGATGGCCAGAACAATTCCGTTTCCAAATCATTTTTTAAAACCATGGGTTCAAGTTTTGAAGTCTTTAAGGGTTCAATACAGCATTTAGCAATGTTTGTGTTAATTAAACCCTAACAAATAAGAAATTAATATATAAACACACAAAATGAATATTTTAGTTTAAAAATGTCTATTTTATAATTATAACCTAAAAAATTAAGAATACAAAAGTTTTTTATAACATGCTATTGAAAACTACTTGGTGATTAAATGAGGCGAGCCTCCAAGGGCACCTTATCGCCTAAGTATCGCCTTGACAACTATGTCTTAGACAATATTCGAATGATTAGCTTAGACCACACTCAGCCATAACTCAAATGGATTAATACCTTAGCAAAAAACAAGTAAAAGAGTTATCAATTCTATACCTCATGATTACTGTCAAATATTGAATTCAAGGTCATATCTGTAAAGTAGAAATGTTCTATATTTCCTTCATGAATTCAAGCCCCAAAAACTATGGTCAATGCAGAGAAGTGTTTTGAAAAGCTTGGAGGCGCATCTCCAGGCAAGGTTCTATGTAAATGCACAGGGGCGTACAGAAGAGGTAGAGGCACAGTTGTGACATAAGCCTCTAGCCTGAAGGTGCTTGGAAAAGCGTACACTTCTGTTGTACTTTATACAGGAGTTCTATGCCTCATATGATCATATACCTTTTAAGTCAATTTTTATAATAATGTAGAAGTTGGGAAACCACTGACCATTTTCCCCATTACAAATTAACATGATATAGAGGAGGAAAACCCTCCAAAATTGTTTATTATAATATTATATTTACAATAACATATTATAACTTGGAGTACCATTACTTTGATTGCTTTGAATGCTTTACATCCATTTTAATATATAAGATGACATACTCGTTTATGCTAAATGTTATGCAATTTATGTGAATTGTTAATTCTGAACTTTTTATTTATAACATTACTAATGATGTATCAATGGCTGATGATACCTATACAATTATGGATTATGATACTTATGTGATGAAATATGAAATTTTCTAATTTCCATAGACTTCTCTATTTTGGGGGATGTTTACTATATGGCACTAAACAGAATGAAATGGCAAAATAGAGGCTGCATTTGGCAAGATTTTCAATGGTGTCTTTTGGGCTTCTCAAAGTCTGAAAGTCTAATTTTTTAGCTTTTTCCGTTTGGCAAAAGAAGTCAAGAAGCCAAGAAAATGGGCAGCTCAAAAAACTTGCGCAAGCCCAAAAATCCCCAAAATTGAGAAGTTCCAACTCAAGCTTATACAAATTTTGGGCCTTCTAAGCTTTATCATACGTGTGCCAAGAAGCGCACGATTGAGAAAATAGTTGGGGTTCTTCTAACAAAACCACCCATTCCTCAATGTGCGTGTAAAACCCTCCTCTGAAGAAAGTATTTTTCTCCTTTCTTCTTCATCTTCTTTTTTTGCTTTCTTCTTCTTCTTCTTCTTCTTCTTCTTCTAATGTGAACCAACAATGGGGACAGAGGGAGAGAGGAATTATTAATTACCATTACTGTGAAGGAGGGACGATGGTTCTTTTTTTTTCAGAAACTCAATGCAGTGTAGATTCTTTTACTGATTTGCTAGTTCTAGCTGGTCTAAAGTTAAGCAAGAACCTCCTTGCCGATATATCACAAAATTTCCTCAAATCCTATATTACTGTTTATTGAAGAGTTATTTCTGCTACAATTGATTATTAAAAATTCTGGGTCTCCCCAAACCGCGTCTAAAGATTTCGAAGGGACATAAATAGTAATTAATGAAGCAACGCAGGTGATGGTGATAAATCAATGTGGACAAAAACTACAGCACCTCTCCCGGTGAAGGCTTTTTGTTTTTCAAACCTACAAATATTTTTCATTTTTCACCTCAACAGGGGTTTACCTTGTACGCCTTCTTTTTCTTTACTTATTTTCCACATGGGTCTGCTTTATTTATTTGTTTAATTTTGGGGAGGGTTGAGCTTGGTCTATTTTTCTGTTCAGTTGATCCTCTTTTCAGTTCTCAACCTAGTTAGTTCTATTGCTTTTTCTCTTCTGTTCATCCTTTTATTTATTCATCTACCATCTTGCTTTTGCCTTTTGATTCTTTCGCTATTTATATGATCTGGGTTTTAATTTTTTTCATAATTTCCCTGGTTTTAAATTCTTCTTTTTCTATCTTGGTTTCCTTCTTGGTATCTCTTCGCCTCTCTGTTTAATATCTAATTTGCTTACCTTCGCTTCTACTTCTCGTTCCCTTCATGCTAGGTTCTTTGGCCTTCCAATCTGGGTTGTTTCTTGTGGTTTCCCTTCTGGGTTTTCTTGTCTTCGGATGATCTGCTAATACCAATATGAATTCAACTGCGGGGAGGCTTGTTTCATCAAAATTGTTGTGTGTTTTTCGAGGATGAGTTGAGGGACCAGAGACGACCAGCCCGAGTACTTAGAATTAAGAGCGCTTAAATTTGAAGAATTTCCATTCGATTTATTAAAACCCATATGCTTTCTTTGTTTTAATTGAATTTTCTATTGTTTACTTCCCCTGTTTATTAAATTGCTTCAATGTCTTGGAATTGAATTTTCCCTTCTATGGTCAAGCTCCTTCCCAAGATCAAATGAAAGGGTTGTTTGCTAACGTGAACCAACAATGGGGACTGAGAGAGAGAGAGGGGAATTATTAAAAATACTTATGATATCATATTAATTACTATTATTGTAAAGGCGGGACGATGTTTTTTTTTTGAAACTCAATGCAGTGTAGATTCTTTCACTGATTTGCTAGTTCTATCTGGTCTAGAGCTAAGAAAGAACCACCTTGTGGGCATATCACAAAATTGCCTCAAATCCTATACTACTATTTATTGAAGAATTATTTCTGCTACAATTGATTATCAATTCATTTATGACTTTTCCCAATGGCCAAATTATAATGCTTATTCCTCTTTTCCGTTGATGAAGATTAGCTATTTATTGCAAAATTATTTCTGTTACACACAACTATTAAATCTCTAATTTTCTTGTTATCTGCTAGAATTGCTATCATAAATAATCTTGGAACAACTGATGGTTCTTCTTTGAATTATTTCATACTAAAGAAGATATTGAACACTGTAACATCCATGGTTGAAAGAAATCCATTTACAATTTTATACTAAACAGGATATTGAACACTATAACAGTCATGGGGCAAATAGATAATATGTGTGCTGGCCCAAAATGAGAGTGGGGCCCACATTGTTTTATTTGTATAGCTGAATGTATGAGTGAGTCCCACTTCAATATTTTGTAAAGGTAAACACATGAGTGGGTCAAGCAGGTGATGTATGTGTAAGCCAAAGATGAGAGTGGGGGACCTACATTGATTTTTTTTGTTATGGTGAATGCATTAATTGGTCCACTTTAATATTTTGTATAAGTGGGACCCAAGAATACTATTTGCATATTTGAATGTATTATTGGGTGTCATACTTACATGTTTATTCATCACTGTTATGGACTTTGCCAAACGATCTTCATGTCTTCCTAGCTTTCTATAAATCTGTTACAATTACTGCAATCAAACAATCTTCAGACTTTGTAGATCTACTTATGAAACCTCTTGTGGTCTTATGGGTCTTTAGCTACTAGAAGATCTTCTGTTGAAAAACTTGCCAAACGCCCCAGAATTTATTTAGCTGACCATATAGTTAGGATAAGACTTGCATAATGATGATGATGACGATGATTTATTTTTAATTATTCATTAATCAAAAATACCATATTCGGGAGGCTTACACCACTTGCATTCTGGTTTGCGCCTCATGCCTTAGGTTAGTGGAAGACCAGCCATCATCACTCCAGGTTTTCAATCATTAGTGCAGAGAAGCATGTCTAACGAATTAATGTGAGAATCAAAAAGGACCAGAATTCATTGTTGCAAGAGAGAAGATATTTAGAGTATGATCTATTGGCATGTTGATATACAAACATACATCATAAAAAAAAAGAACTAAAGGACAACTAAGCAGTACAAATGTCAACAAACTCAGTAAGCATGCAAAACTCATCATTCAACATTTATATATTAGTTTGACACTCTATTCTAGGGGTTGACAGTTGTAATTTGCATTCTCTTTAATGAACTTACCGTTTCCAATAAAAAAATCTTAGTTTGAACACATCTTCTCTGAGGAAAATGGTAGAAAAATCATGGCTTCTACTTTTGAGCCAGTCAGTAAGCACAGATTTACATGAACCCCCAACCTAGAAGAACTGAAACATAAAGAACCATGCTTCATTTTTTCTTGTAATTATAAGGGATGATATTATACATTTTTTTTTCTTGGAATTACTTACAATTTTCTGATCAGGTAAAATCAAAATTAGCAACTAGTCCAATGGATTAGAAAAAGTCCATTTTCCTCCCTGCAGTAGAAGATGTGGCCTGTGATCCATTACAGCAGTACTTCTACAAATCAAAATAAAGAACATAAGAGCATAATTTTGAGCAAGCAACAAGATCAAATGCAAGGTCATATAGAAACATCACTTACACTCTGTGCTCCATAATAATGGGTTCCACAGCCTATGCTCCAAAGTATTGGATAAGGTCCTCATCAAGTGAGAAATCTAAGTCAGCATCTAATGAACAAGTGCCATCAAGTCCAAATAATGGACTGCTGAATCCTCCATAATCTAATGAGAGGCCATCAAGTGGAGACCCAAAATGGCTTTCAACAGGTTTATCTTCCTCACTGTGGAAACTATCACTTACATAATGGCCTATATCTCCTCCAGTTATCTCATTTGCATTTCCATGTAGAAGTGGTACATGAACTCCTGTTTCCTCAGTTCTCATCTGTGGATCTGCTATTCCCATTTCATGCTGCTCTTTATCCTGAGGTAGCCCATATCCTGCTGATGGATCATAGAAAATGTAGTTAGGTCTTGGAGGCAACCCAGAATTTTGCACGGCTGAATATAATAAGGGTCTTCTATCGACAAACATGCTCTGCGACATGGTTTCAATAGCAGAAGGAATGGCAGATGGATTGATAAGCCCAGATTCCGGTAACTGGGGCTGTATCTCCAGATCATTTTCCAAAGGCCTCAAAGATGAGATGGGATCATTTTCAGGCTGTGCTATTTGCATTTGATATCCAACCAACTGTAAGTCTCTCTGTTTCATATCCGGAAGAACATTCCTTGGATCCCCATGTAGATCCTCATTCTGAGGAGGTTCTTTCTGTTGATTAACAGATTTTGAGCTCCCACGAGGTCTTTTTCTCCTGCGTTGTTCTTTGATTTGTTCTTTATCATTAGAAGGATGGATTGAGTTGTTGCATGGCTCCTCACAAGGTTCTGTATCCATTGGTTGGCTTCTCTGGTCAACTTTAGAATTAGATGAAGCAGAGCCAACACCATCATCGACACCATCAACATCATAGTCACTGTCACTACTTGCTGCAGCCTCCTTCCTTCCGCCACAATTGCTTGGAGGCATTTCAGTTATGCCAGATGCACCATTATCACTGCTTGGCTGCTTGATAAGTGCTTCCTCTCGGCTCAACACCCCCAACCAAATTGAGCTTTCTTTGGCAGTCATCTTATCCTGTAAACATTTGGACTGCCGAACATGCCGTCTGATCTTTGCTATATTGGGGGACATGTGCTTAATCACAGCAGTTAGCACTCCAACCTTCCACATCTTCTTTAGATCATGGGGCTTCTTGTAAGGTGGAACCTGACCCTTGGGCAATCCCAATTTCATCCACCAGTCCTCATTACCCGTTGGCCACCAAGGGGGTGGGGCACCTTTCTCTAATGGGTACTTTCGCTGCGGAGGATCACAGTGTTGCATCAAGGATGACAGAAGAGAGCCCAGAGTAGCATCTTGAAGATCCTGAAGGCTGCTCTGGGAGAACCCATTTCGCTTATTTTCTGCCTCACCCATGGCTAAACACTCTGCTTCAAACTTGGCTATTGCTGCCGGTCCGTTCTTATCAAACTTTACCTTCTCTTTCCACCAAGCTCGTATGTTATCAGAGGCACCGCTTACGGGTTTCCCCTTCTCGGGTATGATTCCGTACACAAAGCCACGGGCTTTGCAAACTTCCATCAGCTTCAACATGTACTTGAGGATCCCATCTTGGGCTCTAGACATTTTTTTCCTCCGAGCCTGGTCAGATGTCTGTTTTGGCTTGGTCTTCTCCTGTTGGGCCGCAAGTTTCTGTCTCTCCTTGATCCTCTTGAGCTTGATCCTGTCCTTCCACATTCGCCTCTCCAAATCCTCCGCTTCAATATCTTCATCACTAACATCTTTCTCCGCTAGATTTTCACACCTGATGTCGTCAACGTCAAGATCCGAACTGTCACCCAACACGCTGGCAACCATCAAAAGGTGCTCCATTTTATTCAGAAATGAAGAATTGATAAGGAAAAAATGGGGAAAAAAGAAAGAAAAGATAGACTCCCAATTCGTCACTTGATTCAAGTTTCCCTTCTCTATTTTAGACACTATAATTCTCCCTAGTGATCTCAATAAGATTCTATACTAGAAGACACTTGAAAAGAAACCAAAAAGTAAGAAAATAACAAAAACAAAACTTGGAAGAGAGTACGGCAAAATAACGAAACATTAGATAAATCTCCGCAACCATGTCTTGTATTGTGGATCTCTTAGCTCCTTGCAGTAGTTTGTATAATGATTTCCAATCAACCCACCAACCCCAATTCTCAATATTTACATAATCTACAAGCGTTTAAAGATACCAAAAAGAACAACAATTTCATATCATGCATAACATCTTCCAAGTGGGATATGGCACTTGCTTCATTTTCGCAGAAATTCAGAAGAACCCAGAAAAAAAAAATACCCAATGAAACAATGATTTCTTATTATTAAACCAAAAGTAAAAGAACCAGAAAATTCATGAAACTACAGAGCTAAAATCGAAAACCGGGGGAAAAAAGAAAGAAAAGAATTGCAGGATGAGAGATTCAACACCCATACCAAATATCAGCGGCAACATCTTCCAAATCCACCATCTCCGTCGGCTTGCAGATAGGACCTGCTAACCCTAATGGGACGAATTCTTCGTGATTCCTCTTTTTTCCTCCTTCCTCCTCCTTCCGAAGAAGTAGCAGAAAGCTGAATAAATATGGTCGGAAAATCGAAAACGACTCTGCAGAAGTGGAGCAAACGAGGACCCGATGAAAGAAAACAATTGGCTGACTGAACCAAAATCCAAAATAAATAAGAAACAAAATTAAAATATACAAAAAAAAAAAGCAGAGAGAGAGAGAATAGGGAGGGATTCTGTAAGGCGATTAGGCGAGTGAAGGCATGCGGCCTCCCTCGCAAAGTCACAGTCACGATAAGCCCAGACTCCCAGTGCGCTTTTCAAGGCCTGGTTGTGTGTGTGTGTGGCGACACTGATTTCCATTACTTTCTGATTCAGTAAAGATTTGACCATTAGAAAATCTGAAAACGCCTAAGCATCAAACCATTCATAGGAATCTAATTATCAACTGTTGGATTCAATTCAAGGTCAAACAAACAGTTAAAGAAGTTGAAGAGCCCTTAAATCATCACATCCAGAATTGGTTATTACATTTAGATCGATCCAACGGCTATCAAGGAGATTCTACAAACAAGGTTCTTATATTTTTCTCATATATTTATATCATTGCTTCATTGATTCACCTCTTCCTAATAAGCCAATACTTTAATGCCCTCTGAGTCTCAACGAAAAGGTATCCGGCGTTATTTAATGAAAAGATGGGTCCCATGCATGATAGGTGGCGCATGTTTTCTGTTGTTAGATCGGAATCTACTCGACACCCATATAATGCAAATGGATCGGCTTATTTGGTCAAATTCGGACCACCCTCCAATCCAATGTATTATATATATAATGAAAATAATTAAAAGATATTTATATTTTTAGTTTTTTTATTTAAGAAGGTATAATTTATTTTTTAAAGAAAATAAATCAGATCAAATTAAATCCAAAAATCCAATAAAATTTAAATTTAGATCAAGTCCTATCACATTCGATCGAATCGAATGGGACCCGTCATAAACATTGTCAGATCGAATTGGAATAAACCCCGATTCCAATTCGGTCCGATCCGTTTGCATCCCTACTTCCGTTTATGTTCGTGGAGAACAATAAGCGACACGGCACGCAAATCTACCGCTTAAGTTGAATTTTCATTTTATGTTGCGGGCACAAACCCTGCACGATCCAACTTGGATGGCATTGAGGTATGCAGTTGCACCAAGCACGAGTAACCGCTAAAATCTAAAATCAAGTCAACCCAAATTGAAATTAGGGATAAGTGGAATACACTTTACCTCAAAAATCTGAAATTACAATTAGAAGTGTAAAATAGGTTAGGCCGGGCCAGCGTGAGCAGGTCGAACCGAGCCTTGCCGCCTTTCCTAAGATAACTTGGGGGGTCGGCTTGGCAAGGCCCACGGCTCAGGTTAGGCCATGCATCGGTCCAAAGCTATTTATTTAAAAAGTTGACAATAAATTTAAAATTTTAATTTTATACAAATTTTAGTGTATACAATTTGCTTATATAAACAATAATTAAATAAATTAGTATAATAAAATTTAAAAAAATATTTATTTTATGAATATATCATATACTATATATTATTATATATTTATAATTTATATAATATATATATAAATAATATATATGGGTCGTGTCACTAGTCGTGCTGGGCGTGCTACGAGCTGGACCACGAGCAGTACGTCCAGCTCGGTGCCAATCTAACACGTGGACCTAAAACCCTAAGCCCAGCACAATCCGCACAATCGTGTCGAACCTGGCACGGCTTACAAACCGCCATGCCGGGCCACAGGCAGCATGGCCCGATTTACACTTCTAATTACAACCCCTCCTAATCTACTATAGCCCCCCTATAAATCCATCCTGCCCCTTGAAATTATTGATGGTTTGGTCTGTTTTCGACTTAAGAATTCGGTTTATTATTAATTGTCAGTCCGGTTGTCTGAATTTCATAAATCACATTTAACAGTAAACCATAATAATAATATGTAGTGATGTATGTTATTTGGGCTTTGTATACTCTGAAGTATAAATTTCTCATATCATAATTTACTGATTTTGGCATGAGATTTTCTTCAAATCAGATCGGACCAGACTGTGAAGGTACAAGTCGTTGAAACTGTAATGTGATTATGCAAAAGCTGCCTGATTTGGCTCTCGTCTAAGCTTTATGGATATGAGAAGTAGACAGAACATATCCTTCAATTGCTGGTTTTCCATCTGGTTGGAAACTTGTTTACTTGCTTTATCTTTAATGTGTACAGGATGTGGAGGGAGTGAGTCATGACTTCCCCATAAGGATTGTAAAATTCTTCTCCTCAACATCAAAACTTTAGTGAGAAAATTCCCTCTTTTTGGAAAGCGCCAATTTCAAGGAGACTAAAATTGAACGTGGATGGGAGTTTTTGTGTCCTGGTAGGTAGGGGTGATCATGGGTCAGGTTGGGCCGGGCTTTACACTTATGATAAGGGCTATAGCTTAGGCCCGGGCCCGGCCCGGCCTGAAACATAAGCCCAAGCCCAAGTCTATACAGGCCCGGGTCAGGCTAGGCCTGATTTTGGGCCAATATCACTCATATAAAATATTACATATCTATATATTTAATGACGTAACATGCATATAAGCTTATTTTATACATTATATAATATAAAATGTTACATATAATATAAATTATACATGTCATGTTATGATATTTATATATAAAGTATATAATATAATATAAAATAACATGTATACATACGTATACATTAATACACAAAATGTGTAAATTTAAATATATGTAGGTCGGGTCGGGCTTGAAGTGATAAGCCCAAGCCCAGCCCTAAAATTTGTGGGCTTGATGTGGGCCCGGGCCTGGGCCCAGGCCGGGCCTGAACACAAAACCCAGGCCCAAGCCTGGAATTTCCGGGCTGGGCCAGGTCGGGCTGAAATGATCACCCCTATTGGCAGGTCAGGTTTTGGTGTAATTCTAAGGAATGAAATTGGTGCAGTAATAACTGCAGTTTTTGGTAAATCCACAGCATCATCTCCCCTTCAAGCTGAAGCAATGGCGATTGTCAATAGTCTGGAGGTTTTGAGTATGTACAAGGACGGACTATCAACTTTTGGTGTAGGCGCTTAAAATTGGAAATATGGATTTGCTTTCGGATGCAAACTAGATATAAAGCTACTGACTCATGATCTAGCTATTTTTTTTGGCTATGTAAATAGATCTTGTAATACTGCAGCGCACGTGCTTGTTAGGAAAGGTCTAATAGAGATCCATTCGAGTGAATTCAAGATCTGGCCAACCAAGACTTAGACCTTAATTGCTTTTGTTTTGTATGTTGTAACTGTGTTTATTATTAATGATATCATCTTGCTAATCTTTTACCCAAAAAAAAATAAACGAAAGTTGTTATATCATATATTTAAATTCTAGTGAAATAGATGATAGATTTTGTGGTCAGTGGGTACATGGGTGAGGTGCAGTTTTGATGGATTAGATTGAAATCTTCAATTCTGGATTATGTTCTCATACCGCCCTTACAATACGTACAGCCGTGTATTGGGAATATCTCCCCATGAATGAAAACATACAATTATTGAGATATTTCCAATGCATAGCTGCAAGTGCTGTGAATATGGTGTGAGAACAAAATCCGATCTTGGATTTTGCTTTGGCATCTTTCTATTATCATGCTAAATGCAATGGCAAGGAAGTGAGCCACTGTCTAAGTTAATATATGGAAATGGATTGAAACTAAGGGCCCATTTGGTTCGCAGTTGGAATTGGAATTGGAATCAGAGTTGAAATCGAAATCTTTTGGAATTAGAATTGGAATGGTCTATTCCCATAGTTTGTTTGATTCAAATAGAAATGGGAATGATAATTAGAATCAGCAGGAATGAGATTTCATTCCTAAGGGAGGGGCTGGGAATGGTCATTCCTTCAAATAGGGGAATGTCATTTTAACAAGAATGGGAATGAAAATCCGGTTCCGCCCAATCAAATGGTTAGAATAAAAGTAATCCATTCTGATTCCAATTCCATACCACTATTTCTGCAAACCAAATGGGACTTAATAACCCACAAGAAAATAAAGTTGATATATAGGTTGAGAACCATTGACTGTGAGCCTTGAGGTGAGGAATGAATTCAAGTTTTCTATTAACACATGAGGATTTGGATTTCCTTGCTGCGTGCATGGGATGCTAGATAAGCCAAATTGCAAATGCCCCTTAATTTGAAAAATAAAAAACAACATTGAACTAGTCATGGCTCATGAGATGAGGATAATCATTTGCTCTAAAATGATTAGAACAAAAGCTTGGACTCGTATACATGTCCATTGGAAAGGGTAAATGGTCTTCCACTACATTGGCTGTTTTTGCTTTCATTTCCTTCGAAAAAAAAATATCACAATGCCACATCAGCAAAGGTTTTTAATTCGCATTTTATACATACAAAAAAAAAGTATTGGGTATATTTCTGAGTAAACTTTGTTTTTTTTTTATGAAAAAAGATGAGTTATACAAGCCTGGGGGTAGTTCTTCCCCTTACATCCTCATCACAAATAAAACTAAGATCATAAGCCATAGAGCCCCTACTCCCTGACTATTAAGAGCTTTGTGGGCTAACTAATCAGCAGCTTGATTTGTTTCCCGGTAAATATGCTTGAATTTGATGTCTAAATTGAAGAAGTCAACAAGATTCAGGCATTCCTTGATGATGCAATCCAATCTCCGTGAAGGGATGATTCTACCGTTGAGGCAATCCATAACAATCTTTGAGTCTACTTCGATGATTATTTGCTAGTCCTTGTAGTTGATGGCAACACTAATAGTTTCTCATGCTGCCCACGCTTCTGTAAGGTTAATCGTCGTGACTCCAATCCTGAGGGTTTTAAATTCAAGGACTTTGCCTTGATGATATCTAGCACTGCATCCAATGGCGCAGTTTTCATTATTTGAGCAGGTAGCATCAAAGTTTATCTTAATGCAGTTAGTTTTAGGTCAGAACCACTCAACATGAGTCCAAGACATACTATTGTTGATCCCAATGCCAGGACCTGTTTCTTTAATTTCCTTCCAATAGACCATTGCTCTATTAATAATAACATGAGCATTACAAGATTATTCCTGTTCTTCTAGATGAACCAAAGAATGCAAACAACTTTTTTTCTTACATTTTTATCATTAAAGAATATTGATGAAGGAAGATTTGGTCCGACCTCGTAATCACTCAACACGTTGCAAAGGCAATAGCTTGGCACAATAGCATGCCAAGGCGTGAGCTCCGAAAGGAGGAACCAGCGGTCCGAACTCCCTGCAAGAAGCCCGAACTCCCCGTAAGGAGCCCGAGCTCTCCCTTGGGCCCCGAGCCTTACGAACACAAAGGGCAACAACCCGAACTGGCCTGCCCCATGGCAATTTGGGCCACACCTCTACCCGAACTCAAGACTTAACCTCGTACACCACTCCAGCACTTCGCCTCCAGGGCGCCGAACTAATCAAACCACCGTACCTGACACCGAAGGAGTCCGTATCCAGGGGCGGCGCACCTGACTAACTTGGGATCTGACGCTTGACAGCCGCACTTCAATGGCCATCTGGTTTTATCTTGCCTTTGAGAGAATACTAACTTGAGCTTCGGAGTAATCTCACCGGGTTTCTCCCCGGAGATTCCCCACTTTCTTCTTCGTTTCAGGCCCCCTGTTGCTTCAGTCATAGGCAAGGTCGTTGACAGCTAGGACCGGCCGGATTGCGCCCCATCAATTGGCGTCGCCTGTGGGAACGCTTCTAAAAGCCTCCCTCTAAAACTCTCATAACCTCTTTTTTTTCCAAAAACCCCAACACCCATGGCTTCTTCCAGCAATGCCGGACGTGGCACGGAGATGAACACCACCGGGGAACAACTTCAAGTCCCCGTGGTGTGCATCGGACAGTTCACCATCCCCTTCCGGTGGATGGGATCCCCAGCCTGAATGCGTCACAAACATTGGCGCCAGTGAACCTTCCTGCCATAAACGTCTCCCTTCCTCTCCCTGTCGAAACAACCTTTGCTGAACCAACTGTTGTCCCCCTAGCAACCAGCCAGAACCAGTTGGACGACCTGATGCAATGCATGCGGGCAATGCAAGCCCAAATGCAACATCAGCTCCAACAGCACCAAGTACTACACCACATCTCTCAGTATCACTATCAGCAGCAGTTCCCCCAACTGCCTCTGAACCAACCACTGCTTCCACCTCGGCACCCTGCTCCAAAGCCGGTTAAGCCCTCCCCTCAGGGTGGACGCCATCACCGAGGAGAGGCCTCCCAACCTCAGAACCCCCACAAGAGCCAGGCCTCATCCCCGGGCTGAGGGGAAAGAAAAATCACCCCCACCTCGCAGCTCGCCGGTGGGTCAAGCACCTTGCCCGCCAAGTTAATATCTCAACACTCCAAGTCTGAGCTTCCGCTGACAGAGAATCGATTCAGCATCCTAGCGGCAGACTACCAACAGCCCGGGCCCATCGAGCTCGGCAACACAGAGGCCAGCAGCGCCAGCACCAGGCCCACTCAGCAACGAAGGCGCCGGCGAAGTTGCCAAACTGCCACCCGTGTCCTGCCCGAGCTCAAAGGTAAAGAAGAGACAAGCTCGGACGAGGTAAAAGCCACCTCGATTCTCTCAGTTACTTCCCCCCCCCCCCCCCCCCGCATCGGAACTTCTGGTAGTCCTCATGCCCAGAGACTTCAAGCTCCCACCTTTGGACAAGTATGACGGGTCCTTCGACCCCAATTCTCTCAGTCCCAAATGCACCTAGCTAGGGCCAGTGAATCGTGCATGTGTGTGGCCTTCACCACCACCTTCAGGGGGTGGCCCGCACTTGGTAAAGGAACCTGGCCCCCGGGTCGATAAGAAGCTAGACCCAATTCGTGCAGGTCTTCACCGTGCACTTTGTCACCAGCAAGCGATGCCCCAGAACCGAGGAGAGCATCTTTGGAGTAGTCTAGAGGGAATGAGAGTCTATCCGGGGCTACATCAAGCGATTCAATGACGCGGGCTTGCAGATACCGCGATTGGACCCCGCGGTGCAGCTCGCGGCGGCCAAGAGAGGAGTAACCCACAAGGAGTTCAAATGGCACGTGGTAGCTAACCAGCCCGCAATCGTGGCCGAATTCCTCAAGCTCGCGGATAAGTTCATGAGAACAGAGGAAGAGATCAACCAAAGGACCGGAAGCGGGATCGAGAAAAGAAAGAGGGAAGGCGAGCCCTCCAACCCAGTCGACAAAAGAAAAAACCTGGCCCGGGAGCCGAAGCCGAGCCAGCCATTCCGAGCTCCCTTAGCAGTTCGGATGGACTACACCCCGTTAAACATGAGGCGGACCGAGATCTTGATGACGATCAAAGATGCCCCATAGGTAAACTGGCCACCTCGCCTAAAGGGGAACTCAAACGAGAGAAATAAAAACTTGTACTGTAGTTTCCATAGAGATCACGGTCATAGTACCGAACAGTGTAATAATCTCCGGGATGAGATCCGTCGCCGATACTTGAGAAATTTTGTACAACATGATAATAATAATAACAATAAGGCAGGTCGGCAAGGGGAGCACGGAAGGGACGCCCCCGAATCCAGCAGCAGGCCGGCCGAACCGTTGCAACGACAGCCTCCGGAAGAGAGGCCAGTTCGGGGAACCATCCATGTGATAGTGGGGTACGGTGGTAGCAAGTTGTACCTCGGCAGCGGCCCGGATGTCAGTTCGCGAAGCAGCCCGAGAAGAACAAAACCCTCCAAAGAGGCCGAAGACAGAAAAACCGATCTTCTTCACGGAGGACGATGCGCGAGGGATCCACTACCCCCACGATGACGCACTTGTCATAAAACTAAGGATCAGCGATTTTGAGGTCAGGCGTGTACTTGTGGATTCGGGCAGCTCGGCAGACATTCTCTTCAAGTCGGCATTTGACCAGCTACAGCTGCAGAGAAGCGAGCTGAAGCCCGTGAACACTCCTCTAGTGGGCTTCAGCGGAGAGGAAGTCAGGCCCCTCGGGAAAATAACAGTACCTGTGGAAGTAATGAACAGACAGAAAATAACGGTCAGACAGAAGTAATGAACAAAGCCATCCTCCGCGGACTGAAAGCACGACTAGACCGAGCTAAAGGGTTATGGGCGGACGAGCTACCAAGTGTTCTATGGACTCACCGAACTACGGAAAAAACCGCCACGGGAGAGACCCCCTTTAACCTCACCTACGACACTGAAGCAGTAATCCCGATGGAGATCGAAGTACCTACACTGCGACTAGAAGCATATGACGATCAAACAAACAGAGACGAGTTACGTACCAACCTCGACCTGCTAGACGAGGTAAGAGACCTCGCGCACATCCGGACAGCAGCCTACCAGCAAAAAGTAGCTCGGTACTACAATGCCAGAGTAAAGAAGAGGAGCTTCCGCGTCGGCGACCTGGTTCTCCGTAAGATCGTGGCACCCAAACCCGGCGTGGGCAAATTTGGACCAAATTGGGAAGGGCCCTACAGAGTAAGGAGAGCGCTCGGGGGGGCATACGAGCTCGAAACCTTAGAGGGCAAACAAGTACCCCGAGCGTGGAACGTCGTCAACTTAAGGCGATATTACCTATAGACCACCAAGTGAAGTGGACAAAGTCGCTACCAGAGCCTAAGGGCTAGGATGCCGAGCTAACGAAGAAACCTCGGCATAGGCAAGTGTTGACAACGAAATAATAGGGGCATCAGCATCTCAGAGGCTAAGTATTAACACCAAAACAGGCCGCACGAGTACAGTAACCCAGGCAAAAAACAGATCGGGCATATGGTCAGTTCGACAAATACGGTTAGTTCGGGAGAAAGAGCAACCAACACTTAATCAAAAGAAAAATCATTCCATTGCAAAAGACTTTGTGTACATTTCAAAAAAGGAAATAATAATAATAATAGTGTGTACATTTAATCAAAAGAAAATCACAGGCCTGGAGGTACTTCTTCACCATCAGAAGGCACTTCAACGATACCCAAAGGTCCTGCCTCGCCCTCAGAATCCGGCTCACCATCAGCGGCGTCGGCCATCTCCTGAGTAATGCGCGAAGTGGATATCGCACTAATATCGAGCTTGGGGTATGCATTCCGGATCATCCACCGGCTTAGTTTAAAGCCCTTTCTGTACGAGTCCACCATCAGGTCATCAAAGCGCGGCGAGGCGATGTATTCATCAACGGCCTTCTTCTTGGCATCCTCAATGCCTTGAGAAAAGATCGGTGTCCTCTTCCTGATATCCTCTTGAAGGTATTCATCCTGATGCTGCAAATCCAGCCTCAGGTCCGCCATATGCTTCACCACAACTCCCATGGCCTCGACATCTCTCTGAGACCTCGCCTGCCTGGCCTGTGCAGCGCGAGCAGCCGCCTCAGCAGCTCGGGAACCCACCTCGGTAGCACGGAAAGCCTCTTCGGCAGCTTGCACCTGCCTCGAGCTCCTTTCCACTTGGGCCGCTAAGGCATGGATAGAAGAATTCACCTACCAAAAGGAAAGAACAAATGATCAAAAGAACGACAGCAAGAAAGATAAAAGCAAAGAGCCCGACAAGAAATCTGACTTACCACCATGGCATGAGTGGCAGCACGACAAGCTACCTGGTTCAAAGGAAGCTTGGTCCATGTTGCGACCTCCTTAGGATAGATGGCCTCCCTACTCTTCTGAAGAGCGTGGTTCGGTGACAACACGCTCCTGAACTCGCCTTGGGCTCCCGAGCCTGAGGGCCCAGCTCGCGTGTAAGCAGACTCAGAGTAAGCGGGAGCCCCCGTGTAAGTAGCCTCAGCAAAAGGGGCCCCTGCCACTTCATGTACTAGAGGGGCCATCTCGGGTTCCCTGGGCGGATCCACAGATGGGTAGTCTGGTACCTCGGGCTCCGCGTCTCGGGGCAGCTCGGCACGAGTTCGTTTGGCGACTCGATTTCTCCTCTTCATGCCGTGAAGTGCCCACCACGAGTCCTCTCTAGGTCCATCACACCTGCAAAATGAGCTCGACATCAGAAAAAAAATGAAAGAACAGAGCAAAACAAAAGAAACCTCTAAGTAAGAAACCTACCCGAACTCAGACTGGCCTCAATGAGCTTGGCCTCCGACAGATAATGATGGCATTTTAGCCCAAGCCGTGCCCATTGCCGGAGGCCCTTCGCCATGCCCATCCCCCACCCGGTTTGGAACGGCCACCCCAATGCACTTCGCACCCCGAAGTAGTCCCGCTTCCACGCCGGGACCTTGTTGGGAAGTTCGTGTAAAAGCTTAAAACCCGGGCGAGGAGACAGGTAATACGCCTGCCTACACCCAGGAAGGGGACCCGCTTGCTTCTTAAGCATTAAAATGGAAGAGAAGATCTCCAGGTCTAAAGGCAAGACCTGTTCGCAAAATAGGGAGATTGTACCCACTAAGTTACGAATGGAGTTCGGGTGAAGCTGGCCGACAGTAACGCCGAAGTGGTTCAAAACCTCAACAATGAGGGGTGGAAAGGCAGGCATAACCCCGCAACGAGCTGCTCCCGGAATATCACGATCTCATCAGGACCGTGTTCCCAAGGGAAACTGCCCGAGGGTATGAAGTAGGCGTACTCCCTAGGCAAGTGAAACTGGGTAATAAGGGAGTGAAGCCCCTCAGGCGTCATGGTCGAGGGCCCAAACTTGTCTAACGTCTGACCTCGACGAGAAGAGGACGCCAAACTACCCGAGGCGACTCGGCCTACGGGTTCGAACTCTTCCTCGAGTTCTACCTTAGGTTCACTAGGACTGTCGGGGGATGCAACTCGGTTCGTAGAACCTGCGTCCGACCCCCTTGAAGAACTGTCTGAGCTATCCGAGCTCGACATTGGAAGGAAAAGAAGGATTCCAGGAAAGTACTCACCCAAAAAAAAGCAAACGGACTATGGAAATGTGGACGCGAGCTAAAGGCTTGAATGCGAGCTGAAACTTGGATGCGAGCTCAAGAAGCAAAACGCAGGATAATGACAGTGACTGGGGTCCCCCACTATTTATACCCACAGTAACCGAGAATCAACGGCTCAGATCAAAGCTAATCCAACGGCCCGTAGTCGCACAGACCGCACGTCTCCTGAGACCGAGACGTGACTGGCCACACGTCTCTTGAAACTAAAAAATGCGCCAGCGCACGTCCCCTCGCATTAAAGGCGGCAGCGGCACGTTTTTAAATTTGAAAAGACGCCCCCTGTCACGTCTCCCAACGGTGCGCTTTTTGAATTTTGAAATAAAGCGCGCACTGTCATGTCTGTTAGCATTTGAAAATCCTGATGACGCGCACCTCACGCTATCAGCCAACCAAATTGAAGTACGGGACAAATCCGCCCACCACCTCGCGAACTCCCCGCGCCAGGGCAAGACCCTTAGCACGAGGAGTGGGGGGAAATTGATGAAGGAAGATTTGGCCCGACCTCGTAACCACTCAACACGTGGCAAAGGCAACAGCTCGGCACAACAGCACGCCAAGGCACGAGCTCCGAAAGGAGGAACCAGCGGTCCGAACTCCCTGCAAGAAGCCCGAACTCCCCGTAAGGAGCCCGAGCTCTCCCTTGGGCCCCGAGCCTTACGAACACAAAGGGCAACAACCCGAACTGGCCTGCCCCATGGCAGTTCGGGCCACACCTATACCCAAACTCAAGACTTAACCTCACACACCACTCCAGCACTTCGCCTCTAGGGCGCCGAACTAATCAAACCACCGTACCTGACACCGAAGGAGTCCGTATCCAGGGGCGGCACACCTGACTGACTTGGGATCTGACGCTTGACAGCCGCACTTCAACGGCTACCTGCCACCACCATCTCCAGTTACAGAGACGGCTCCGACAAAGAGAGAAGTGGCGGTTTTGCCCCAGCAAGGGTGATGACACCCGAACTAGTAGAAGCACAGAAGTAATCATACCCGACCTGACAGAAGCTTAGGAGTGAGTGCGTGAAGTGGTTATAAAAGGCTCTCTAGCCCCCAAGAACAAGGTATGTGAACTTTGTGCCATCTGGTTTTATCTTGCCTTTGAGAGAATACTAACTTGAGCTTCGAAGTAATCTCACCAGGTTCCTCCTTGGAGATTCCCCACTTTCTTCTCCGTTTCAGGCCTCCTGTTGCTCTAATCAAAGGCAAGGTCGTTGACAACTAGGACTGGCCGGATTGCCATCATAGGTCCTCGACACTGGAAGGTCACCAACCATTCTATTCCAAATATGTTTCAAGCATCACAAAGAAACAAATAAATGGTTAATATTTTCTTCTACTCCGCAGTGAGCACAAGCTGGATCGATCTTAAAACCTCTAGCAATAAGATAGTTTTTAGTGGGAAGTTTGTTTTTTATCTTTGGGATGTGTGATAAATACAAGTGTCACAGAAGTGTTGTAAGCGTTTTGAGTTTGTAAGCCCCAAAACACAAAACCTAACAACCTGTTTGGAATGATTTTCAAGTAGTGGTTTGTCTTAAGCCCAAATACATTTTGTTAAGCTAAGAAAGTTAGGCCCTGTTTGGATAGACTTTTATAAATTACTTACATATTTTTGAAAGTACAAAGTATAAAAAGTACGATATAGTGTTTGTATTGTATATTTTGTGATTTTGCTTTTATACTTTTTTTTTTAAAAGTACAAAAGCCTCAAAAGCATGAAATCGACTTTTTATACTCGGTGAAATAGTACTTTCATTTTCGTGCGAACGGGTGGTCACGTGTGACCACCTTCCAATACAACTCTCGGCCCTACCTCCATTCACCGCTACTAGAGTTACACCGTTGTCATCGGTCTTAGCCACCAAACCACCGGAAACCGTCACCGGAAGAACAAAAGAATGTGCTTTTACCAAACAGGAAATTGTTCTTTTGTTCCGGAAAACATACTTTACAAACTTTTTTACCCAAACGGTTTTCAAAACAAAAATACCAAAATAAAAACATTTTTTGTGCTTTATACTTTCGTAGTATTAAAAATACAAAAGTGGAAGTTTACCCAAACAGCACCTTATTTTCCGATGACACTACTTTTAGTTGTTTTTTTCAAAACAGTTAAATCAAAGTTGAAACCCTCGCAAACTAGCCCTAAAATTGGGGCATTGTGATTTGAAGCTTTAAAAACATAAATCCTGAAATTTGTCCAAACTCAATCTAAAATATCACCTTTGTTACTAATAATATTTTACTGGAAAAAATTGCAGTCATGGACGGTTCGTTTATGTCAAATATATAAGCAAAGAGAAGAAAAATACGTTTCAAAAGTGTCCATCATGACCCCATAAAAGTTAATCCAGCGGGTCCATGCAACACTGGTAGCATGTATTGTCTACTCTAATTTTGATGCTATATACTTATGTTACAAGTATTCCAGACCAGGATTTCATGTTTGGCTTTCTTCTCTTTTACTTTGCTTTTCTCATTTTCCATTCTACTTTTTGTCCTTAATTGAACAATTTAGGAGGTGTTTCTTAGTGTGAATGGTTAAACTGCCATGTCATCAACAAAAACAATATATTTTTCTGATGCAGTAAATGTTTTTGCTTTGAAAAACAAGAACATTCAAATTGGAGAATACCCCTTAGTGACTGAACTCTGAACAGCTCTTTCCTAGAGCTCAGGGCCAAATTAGTGTCTGCTTGGCTCATAGTCAGGATCGGAATCAAATATCCATCGAAATTAGAATTGGAATGATATATTCCTCCCACCTGTTTGGTTCAAACAAGTGGAATCAGCCCGAATGGATGATCATTCCCGAGAGAGGCGGAGGGAATGGTCATTCACTTAAATGAAGAAATACCATTCCACCAGGACTAGGAATTGGATCCCAATTCCAGGCCCCTATTTCCACGAAGACTTAGGGTCTCTTTGGTTTACAGTTGGAATCGGAATTGGAATGGTCCATTCCCATAATCTGTTTGGTTCAAATAGGAATGAGAATGGAAATGAGAGTCAACAGGAATAGGATTTCATTTCCAAGAGAGGGGCAGAGAATGACCATTCCCTCAAATGGGGGAATGCCATTCAAGCAAGATTGCAAGAATGAGAATGGGGTTCCGGTTCTGCCCAACCAAACAGTTGGAATCAAAGTAGCCCATTCCGATTCCGAATCCAAACCCCTATTCCCACAAACTAAACGGGGTCTTAAAGAGGTAGGGGTGGATTCAAGCCGAATAGCTAGTTATTCGAGCTTGGCTCGAGTCAAAAGCTCCTATGCTCGAGCTCGATTCAACTTGAGAAACATGTTATAAAAATGAAAAAATTGTATATAAAAAATATTTTTATTTGATATTTAAAAAACTAAGAGTTATAATAATTAGTTATTATTATTATTATTATTATTATTATATGTATATAGTAGCTATTCGAACTCGATTTATGAGATTGAGCCTTACTTGATTAATAAACAAGCTTATAAATTGAGCTTGAATTCAACTCGAAACTCGATTAAAACCGAGCCAAACCGAATTCAAATAACTCGTAAAGAGGTCGGCTCGTGACCATCTCTAAAAAAGGTTACAAGACAAATATAGACTTATTTGATCCTACTATTTCATCACTGTCTCCAAGTTATAAGAGTCCGGCTTGAATCAGGTGAAAATCCTTTCCAACAGCCTGTACAGCCTTGCGTTGGGAATATCTAATTATGTGACTTAATTCATGGCAGATATTCCCAATTGCAATTGCAAGGGTGCTCGAATGGTGCGAGCACCGACTTGCCCCGACAGAAGCCGAGCTCCAGTTGTAATTCATTCTAAAGAGATAACACGACTGACTTTATGCAAAGCAGATGCTTTATTGAGAGAATCTACAGTATCAAAACCCTAAACCAATTTTATTACTCTAATTAACACAGCCCTTTCTTTGTACAACTCCAACTCCATACCAAAAGGAGTCATAACCGATGATATGGTTATCTCTTGCACTGGATCTTATTATGAAATCCTTTTTCTCCCAATAAACAAGTTAATAACATAAATCAAAAGAAATGCTCCCGTTCTTCTGGCAGGATACAAATTATAACTACTTTAACTAACAGAGAAGAGGAGAAAAAAGAGTTGCTACATGATCACGAAAGAATTATTTCTGACCCCACCATTTTGATAAAATAAGAAATTAATCCCCTTCATAAAATAGAATATTTGATTAAAGTATGGAGGGGTGGGATATTGATTCCGCAAGGGACACTCACGTTTGGGCCATTTTGTATTATCATGAAATTAGATGAAACCCAATATGAGGATAGAATATGGGTGTCAAGTTGATTTAGAATATTATTACTAACAGGAACCCGTGAGATGAATAGAATTTGATAAAAAAAAAGTGAAATAAAATAATGTAATCAAAAAAATAAATTTTACTAATGTATTAATATAATTAATGTAATAAAATAATAGATTTCATTAATGCAATTTTTATGCCAAAGAAAAAGGAAGGGGTGGGATATTGGTTCTGCTAGTGACCCTCACGTTTGGGGCCATTTTGTATTATTATTAATCGAATGAAACCCAATATGCGGATAGGATATGGGAGTCAAACTCCAATAGTATTAGTCGCTTGTATTGGATTTGATGTGACAAAAGTTGCATCTGATAAATTTTTTGTAAGAATCATTTTCCCTGCAAGAAGATAACACTAGCTTGTTTTTTCCTTAAATGGATACAAGGATTTTTTTTTGTTTTTTTTTTGGGGGGGGGGGGGGGGGGGTGGGGGAGGAATAAAATATCCTCTTAAATGGATATGATTCATTTAGGGCAAAACCTATGGTGCATGTACTATTCCAAATTGAGAGGGGTGCCCCACAAGCGCCCCGGGAAATGTTCACAATCCATGGAGGGGGTGTATTGTGGGGAATCTGTCCGAACTCCACTATTGTGTGCAACAAAAGATGTGGTTGGTTGAGAATGATGATAATTAAATATTATCAATATAAAAATATATATTTTGTAAAAGTAAACTAACGAAAATTAAGAATTGGCATGCAGTTAAAATGATCAAATACATCATAATTAAATTCTTCATCCAGGTGTAAAAGAGATTCTAAGAGGACCAAGATTATTTCTTTCAGTCCCTCCTCCCTCCTCCCTTCACCCCCATATCTCTTCATTATTTCATTCACCTCATCAAAATGACATGTAAAATTTTAAAACCCTAAAATACAGACACCAGATTTTCCTGCTCATAAAACTCCGCCCACACTCTATCATTACAGTCATACATTGTGTATTTGCATGTTGTCAGTGATGTGGGCGTAGGTGAAATGTGTGACTGCAGTGGATTATGGGTAGAGTCCGGTGAGATGAGCGGGGAATATGAACACTCCTAAAATACTTTTAAAGCTTAACTTTGAAAGAGTGAATGGAAAAGTGGATAATAAGGAAAAATCTATGATGGTGGAAAAACATGATAAAGGAAAGGGTTTGACTTAATTAAAGCCCCCTTGAATTTTGATGAAAATCTGCTTGATTGGTTATTTTTTTTATGATCCTGGTTGATTGGTTACAAGTTTTTCCAGTATCATATCTTTTGATGTCATAGTTAAACCCGCATTTTAAATAAAATTTTCTTTTTCTTTTCTATTTTTTAAACATTTTTTTTTCAAAAAAAGAGGGAAGTGAGTGAAGTTTTTCTGAAAACATAGGGGAGGACATTGAAATTTACCCATGTGGGGTTTTGCATATTTATCAGTCGGATTAACCATGTGGGAGCTTTTTCTTTATATTTTCCTTTTTGTTTTCAATTTATTTATTTATCTATTAATTTTATATTATCAAACAGGAAGAGAATGTATCTAACAAGCTAGCAAATGATAAGACAGCAAAATCTATTTCCCAATCAGGAACCTGAGGCCCTACGAATTTACAACATTTGCAACTTTTCCGGGCATCCTTTTTTCAACTACTTTTGCAACTTTGAGATCTTTTTGACCATGAAAATAGAGAGCAGAACTGGTTAGTTCATAATCTAGCATACTATGTAGGGAGGATACAGAAGGATATCTAGTATGGAAGGGTTTAGCAAGTGTATATTGACCCATTCGATTAATTAATGGAGTAATCTTTTTTGGTGTCAAAAAAAAAAAAAAAATCATTACCAATGTCCTGCCTTGGTTTATTATACATATTTATTTTTTGATAGATCCCCACACAAAAGAAGCTCTTATATATACTAGAATTTTATGTTACCAACTTGGTAGATTAGGTCTAGCCTCATCCAAAATGTTCTTTAGCCAATTGTCTTGATTGATACGTGATTCCACCAATTTGGTGGAGTGTAATTTATAGAGGGTGAGCCTCATCACCCATGATAGCTTTGTTTAATAAGTTGCTATCTTGTCTCTGGCCTTATTATATAAAAGCTAGTAGCTAAGGGAGCAATTTTTCATGGTTTTGATTAATTCCCTAATTTTGATGCTAAACTTATTCTTATTTGGATAGGTCATTCAACCCCTATTCTTTGTTTACTCTAATATAAATATTCTATATTTTAGGGCGGGGTGTTCATCGATGTGAACGGTTTTGTTTTCTAAAACAAAAGCAACTACCATGTGATCAACCAAAACAATACATTTTAATTTCTGATGTGGTAGTTGTTTTTGTTTTGAAAAATAAAACCATTCAGACCGATGAATATTCCCTTGGGTTCAGTTTGGAAGGAGTACAAATATAAATATGTATGGTATAAATACATACAAAATAATACAAAATACAAGGTTTTGTGCTCTACAAATTTGCATTTGTACTCCTTCTAAATTGAGCCTTAGGCTGTATTTGGAAATGATGCAAATGGAGTGTAAATCCCGGTTTAGGGTAAATTTGTATTCTGGTTCACTTTTGCCTGTATTTGGCAATATTACATTTTTGTATTGACAAATGACAGACCAATGCATATTTACATTGATAATAAGATGTAAAAGTACAATAAAAAATAAGTAAAATTGCATTCAAGTGGGCTTTTGATAAAAAAAAAACATATACTTTATTGGAATTCTTGTTTACATCCGTTACAACTAAAAGTCTGTTTGATAAAAAGGCAAATTTGTTAATGCAAAACTAACCCAACTTTGCAATTAATATGAACCGTTTTACACTCTACATATTTACATGCACACATATTTGCATCGTTTCCAAACACAGCCTAAGGCTCAATTTGGAAAGGGAACAAATACAAATATATACGGTATAAATACATATAAAATAATATAAAATACAAGGTTTTGCACTCTACATATTTGTATTTATACTCGTTACAAACAGAGCCTTAATTGCTGAACTCAAACAGCAAACCCCTATATTTAAAAACACAAAATGGTGACTTGAGAGAGGTGGCAAGACAAATATCGACTTGTTTGCCTCCCACTATTTTATGTAAAGCAGATGCTCTAAAAGAGAATCAACAGTATCAATCCCTTCTCTAAACCAATTTTGTAACACTAATTCAGCCCCTTGTTTGTATAACTCCATACCAAAAGGAGTCCTGATAAGGTTATATTCTCTCACTGGATCTTATAGATCTTATTATGAAATCCTTTTGCCGCCCAATAAACAAATTAAAAACATACAATAAAAGAAATGCTCAGATTCTCCTTGTAAGATCCAAATTGTAATTAACTGCTAGTTTAACTAACAAAAGAAGAGAAATAAAAATAAAAAAAAAGAAAGAAAGAATATAGTGTCAGATGACCATGCATCAAAGAATTGATTATCTCTGGCTCAACCATTTTGATAACATAAGGAATTGATCCCCTCTGAATAAAGAATATTGATTCAGTGAGGGACCCCGTATGTGGGGCTGATGAAATCAGATGAAAGCCAATGCAAAAATACATAGTATATGGGTGTCTAGTAATATTAATTAAGTGCTTCTTTATGTGATGAAGGGTCCCTCTTTCAACCAAACTCAATAGTCAATATGAGAAATAGCTAGTGATGTGACAAAAGTTGCATCTAATAAATTATTTAAAGGGCAATTTGGATTTTGGGCAGCAATTAATTTTTGTAAAATTAATCATTTTCCTTGTAAGAAGATAACAGTTGTTCTTTCCTTTGATGGATACGAAGAATAGGTCAAAAGGAGGGAAAAATAAAGCAAGCAGATTTTAAAATTTTTTGGGATAAAATGTCCTCTTAAGTCTTAAGATTCATTCATTTGTAAACGTAGAGAGCTTCTGTTGTGGCTAACTATATGGGTACATAAATTCTTCTCTATCTCTCTTTTACCAAAGAAGGAAAAAAAAATCTTCTCCAAATTCCTTGTATCAGACTCTTAACTTTTTTGTTTCTTAATTTAATGTTTCTGTTTTCTCCATCCAAAAAATTCTTTTCCAAACGATTGGAGAATGTAAAACTACTTTTTTTTTTTTTAATTTATGAGAATTAATATTCAAATGCAACTGAGCTGTTCATCAGTGTTAACGTCGATCAACAAATATTTTGATATAATAAAAGCAGCTCATGTAGTTCACTGAATGAAGTGGTCTCCATTCGAGCCCCGGCCATATGGAGTCACGCTTTGAAGTTTGAAGGGATTGTGATTTGTGAGTTCAGTGTCCGACCTCCAAGTAGGACTTTGTATTACCTATTTTTATATTTCAGTTTTCTACGTGAGCTCTCATTATTCATTAATTGTGATGTCAAAGAGATTCTAAGGCTGCATTTCTTCTTCTTCTTTCCCCCTACCACCACCCACATATGTCTTCATTTCGTTCACTTCATCAAATGAATTATAAAATTTAAAAACCCTATTAAAATACCTTTAAAATATTTCATGACCAAATCATCTCTGGAATAGCCAATTGGATAGTGGCTCAGTTATTGGTAGGTTCTCTTGTTTTGTTAGTTGTCCGATACTTTGGAGCCTAATGCCATCAGGGTTGGGGGTTATGATGAGTATGGGGGATGGGCTTTTTTTTTTTTTTGTCACCGATTGGGCTTCAAGTCATTTCTGTCGCAGTTCAAGTTCATAGAACTAGAATTTTAATAAGAGTAGGAGGTCAAAAACATTTTCAAAGACAAAAGGAGATGGTGAAGTTTTTCTGCAGACATAGACATAGGGGGAGGTCTTTGAAACTTACCTTTAATTACAGATTTGGTAGGTCAAATGAAATCTGCATATTTGTTTCATTGTTTGATTAACCATAAGAGCTGTTTACCAGCTAAGGGGTAGTCCGGTTGGTGTGTTGGATAAATTGTCACAAAAAGAGTAATGAACCTAAAGGGGTGTCGAACAGTTATTAATACAAAAAAAAAAATTCATAAGCGTTATTTCTTTACTTTTTTTTTCTTATTTATTTATTGAATTGTAATGGTGTGCCATATACACTATAAGGAACATCTCAACCTCTCATTCTATGGGAACTGAGTGAGATCATAAAGTGGGACTTGAAGGTGATAAAATGGTATGCATGCCAATACAAGAGGTTGTGTGGAGTCTGAATCTGCTGACCGGCCATTGCTTGCTACACTCATCCAGCCGGACATCAGGAATATCAATGATATAAACTATAAGAGATGTTCCCAATGTGCAGTTTGCTTAACGTGACCAGCAACGTATTGTGGTCAGCATATACGAACTTGGTTGTTTGGTCACAATTCATTCTTTGTATCATATGAAATGGATGGTGCTCCCACCTACTAGCATTTACCTTATTTATTACTGATGGTGTGCGATCTGATAGTTTCTTATTGAATGATAGTTTGGACGTCGAACTAGATAGGTTGTTTGGTCGAACTATAAAGAAAAAGAGAGAAGATTAGAGTACCCGGGCTACTTTATCCAGTGTGGACACTCCGATGCTTAAGTCAACGAACTGGAGTATTTATGAGAGCTAGGAAGTAAGAGAGAGCTTGAGTGCTAAATCACGCGTATCTTATGAGGTTGGGGGTGAGGCCCTTATATAGACGAGTTACTATGAACCTCACAAAATGTGTTTGGGATCTCCGGCCCGTCTGGTTCAGAGGTGGTTTCATGCCTAGAAATGGACTCCGTGCAAATAGGTAATGTAAGCACATCCTTTAATGCCACTAACAAAGAAAAGACCATTGATTTATAAATCATATATAACTTTAAGGTAGAAAATTCTGCTGAAGCCAGCATATTACTTTATCATCTTTGCCCTAAAGAAGTTGTAATAAGTTGCACACGCTCTATAAACATGGGAATCCAACCACACATTGGTTATATCTCCTCATTAATTTAAATTACATGCACATGACATATTTCTAATTTGTGATAGGATTTCCTCCAACCACATGTTTGGTACATCTTCCCATGAATTTAATATACATACACACACAGGAGATATTTTCAATTGTGATTGGATGCTGTGTACATAGTTTTTGCTTACAAGAAATCTGGACTCATTTCACTGCCAATACCTACTTATCAAATAGACACAGGCCAAAAAGTGATTTCACCACACCATACACCTATATAACTCCTTATGTTTACTCTCATTCTAGAAATCTGGCTCATTTTCAGCTGCACCTTTTATAAAATCTTACAACCAACATGCACAATGATGGACAACTGAGTGTCATGCATTTTGACTGATTTAGAATTTTACTATCAATACCTTCCATCTCTTATGGAGATAGGATGCAAGTGCAACCTCAATGTTCTATTTCCATGCAACTTTATTACTCGTTAATGTCATTTCCATGCATCTTACGGATTTATTGCTAGTATTTTATTGACCGTTATTAAACAAAAAAAGAATTTACAGGGAGGACATAGCCCACCTTACCCCATGCCTAATACAACAAAGCACTCAACATCACCTTCTAAAAATAACCCAACCAAAGAAAGATAATATAATCCCATGGAGCCATACATGTATTATCTACTCTAATAGTTTGAGCAAATAATTTGTGGACCAAACTTTCAAATTGGGCCATTGGGGGTTCAAATATAGGTTGAACCCATCGCCCAAACACCCCCATCAACCAACAACTGTAAATGAGGGCACAATGGCCCCTATTATACCAACAAAAACTAAATAGAGTATGTTTTATGTTTTGTCAATAATTAGTCATTTAACAATTAAAGTTATACTTGAGGGCATTTTTGTACATGAAAAAGAAAATTAATAATAAAGTCTGGTGGGAAACTACTCCACAGAACCCCGGCTGGTTCTAACATTATAAACCTTTTGTTCAATCCTTATTCATTCCATAACAGGGCACTTTTGGCAACGCATCTCAATACTGTTATAACGAAGACACCATCATTGAAGCATCATTCTTTTATTTATATATTGTTACATACTAAATGCGTATAATTGAAGAAGCATTTGGAAGTGCAAGAGATAGAGAGGAAATAAATTAATCATTTTTAGTTGTTTGGGATATATGGTTGTTTTATTGACTAAGGGTGGGCTAAGTTCATTCAAAATTAGGGAAAATTCTCAATCAGTACTTTGTATTTTGGCTCGAATTACAGTTTGGTCCTCGAACTTTAAAATGCGACAATTCAGTACTTGGACTTTCAAAATGTGACAATCTATAATTCAAACTTTCAAAATGTGACAATCTAGTACTTTCCATTAACCAGTCTATTGATCAACCATTAAGTGACATTTGAAAAGTCAAAAATGTCCTTCGAATGTCATCTAATTCTCTTTATCAACCATCCAAACATTAACAAAAAACTGACCAGTCCCAAATTCTAGATTCTTTTAAATAGTCACCAACTTTTTTGAATAGAAGAGGCTATGATTTGGGACTGTTTAGTTTTTTGTCAATGTTTGGATGGCATTTTTAGGGCATTTTTGACTTTTCAAATGTCACTTAACAGCTGATTAACGGAAGGTACTGGATTGTCACATTTTGCATGTTCAGGTACTGGATTGTCACATTTTGAATGTTCAGGTACTGAATTGTCATATTTTGAAAGTTTGAGCATTGAATTGTTACATTTTAAAGTTCGGGGACTAAATTATCACTTGAGCCAAAGTACAGGGTACTGATAAGGAATTTTCCCTTCAAATTATAAGATATCTTCGATGCAAGGTCGCATAAGTTGCATTCCTCAAGCAAAGCCAAGGCAAGTATGAACATTATATAGTAAAAGTATGTCACATGCATAGAAGAGTGCCATAGGCATTTTACAAGATCTACAACATGGAAATACCAAAAAGAACTTGGATGAAAAAGCACAAGAAACGATTTAAGCACCCATAATTTAATGATAGATATGGTGCTGAACAAAATGAATAATATTTAGAAGGCTTAGATGATGACAAATGATATAAAAAACATGTGTTAAAGTTGACTAGTCATGCCACAAAACCAAACAAACTCTAGAGACCTTACCAATTGAGCCAATTGGCACCTTGAAGGAAAAGGTGGTAAGTGGCAACATTTTAATGTTTAAATTTAAGAGTAAACCAGATGGTTATACCACATTGAACCATAAGCAAACCAATTGTCAAATTGGTCTTGACACTAAACCGAAATCGAAAAAGTTAGGATCCGTTTGGAAATAGTGCAAATGCTAGTTCATTAATACATATATGCATTTTGGTTTAGTTTTGCTAGTATTTGATAAAATGTATTTGTGTATTAACAATGACAACAAATACATTCCTTACATTCAAAATAAGAGAAAGCTAAAAATTAATCGACATTAAGAGGATATATTCTAGCCTTGAGATTTGTATTTATACCCATCACAACTAAAAATCATTTGGAAGAAGAAGATAAATTCATCAATACAAACATGAACCAACTTTGCATTTACATGGACTAAAATGCAGTCTACACATTTGTATTTGCACTCTTGGAATTGATCATTTTCCTTATTCTTTACCTTTCTTTTTGGTCTACATATGACACATTCAGGAAAATTGTATCATTTTATGATGGTGTTTGGTTTGCTTCAGATATAGAGCATATTGACTTGACTAAGAATCCAATAAAGTAATTCTGTTTAATTTCCAACATATTTTATATTATTATTTGGTGCCAATTAAGCACCCGAAGTTGCTAGGTAGACAAAAAAAAAGGTAAAAGCCTTGTTTTATAACAAAACAAATGTAAGAAAAAAGTCTCTTGAAAAACATATGATAAATGTTATAAAATGAAGTATTATTCCTCAAAAACTATTCAGATAACCCGAGGGATTTTGAGGGTTGAGGGAGGGAGCAAAATGCATACATGGCGCTGGGGCTGACATGGAGAAACTACTCCGGTGTGAAGTTGGTCCCGAATACCCACGTGGCAAATGTTGCTAACCATTAAGATAAGATGGCTCTAATAATCATGATTTCTAACATAACTAACAAAAATTTCCACATCACTCCCCTGACCCTGAGATCACTCACCCTCACATTAGTACTACCATTACTGTCATTCGCTTCCATTTCCCACTCTCTTCTTCCACTCCTGACTCCATCCCACTTTTTCTTTCTCTCTCCTACATTTCCTCGCTGAAATTCCGAGAAATGAACGACGAAATCGAGCCATCCACCTCGTCGTCGTCGTCGTCGTCTTCGTCAAAAGAACCAGTCTTTCTTCGAGCAAGAAGAGAGCCATTCGAGTACGGACTCCTCCCCATATCGAAGCTCATCTTCTCTGATGGAACAGCAACCCTAGGTCCCCTCAAAGAGAAGCTCATCCAACGAGCCTCCGCTTCTTCGCCCCCCTCGTCTCCCCTTCGAGTCGACGCTGATGGCATTTCCGAAGTCCTTCAGATCTCGATCGAGAACGCTCGTCTTGTCCTCGACACCCTCGCAGCCGTCCTCCACTCGGACTCTGATCCTCTCGTCTCTGCGAGCCCTCAGGAGCTCGATTCGGTTGGGGCCGATGTTAATTATCTGATTTTGTTTCTTTATATCCAATCCTACAAGAGGCTTCTCCCTAGGACGCATAAGGACTCAGTTGCTGTTGCCGATGTCTGGCCTTCGACTTCTGCTTTCGATGGATACCTATCGGCTCTATCCCCTTTACAGGTACAGCTAATTTGGTTTTCCTTTTGTTGAACTGTGGCTAAAGGGTTGGTTTTTTAAGGATCGTGCGATTTGATTTTTATGGATTGCGAGTTTGTATTTCAATAGATTCTAAGAATTTTTGTTGTTAACATTCCCAGAACGATAATTCAGTTCCTTTTTTTTTTTTTCTAGTGTCTTTCCTCACTGGTGGAGACGCATTCTTAATATGCGTTTTCTGATTTTTCCCTTCTTGGATGCTGTATAAACGGTTTTAGCAATCGCGGGTTTGTGCTACATTTAAAGATTGTTTGATGATTATGGCACGAAATCAGAAGATATATTTTAGAAGCTTGGAGGAATTTGTGCTTAGGGTCTATTACTCTATTTAGTAATATTCGCATCAACAACTTCAAATGACTTTTTTCTTCTCCTCCTGTTAGGCTGTTTTTCCTGAACGCGTTTAGTTATCCTACGTATCGTTTATATCTTATGATGCTTAACGTGTTCACTAGATTGTTACTTTGTCCATATGGTCTTATTTGGAACTGGGTGTGTATTAAGCCTCTGAATGAGCTCATTTCATGTTTATGGCTTAGATTTAGGTCATTAAATTCTCATTTTTCAAGCTTACCATGAGTTTTTGCAATGCTCAATTTATGTTTATGTGTTAATATTGGGTCACCTCATGCTTATTGTCTCAAGCTTTCCATAAACTTGGTTTTCCATTAATTACAGCTTGTTCGTAGCAACAGCCGTCGGTTTATGCCATCACAAGCTGATGAAGAGGCCCATCAGTTATCCTATTTACAGAAACACATGGCAAACATTCTTGCACTGCTGGCAGAGTCTGTGGAAGGCGATGAAGAGGAATCTCTGGTTGGTGAAATGACTATTTACTTTTTTTTCTCTCTCTTTTTTTATACAGTGTCTATCCATATCATATCATAGCATAGCATTGCATTGCATTGCAAAAAAAAATTTAGATCATTGCAAATAGTCTATCCATATTAGACTATTAAAGGATTTTTTTATACAGTGTCTATCCATATCATAGCATTGCAAATATTTTAGATCATTACCAAATTGTTTTTGGGACAATATTTTGTCATATTCTTACTTATCAATTTTTTTTTTTTTTTTTTTTTTTTTTTTTTCCGGTCAACAACATAGTTTCCAAGCAAAGAAAGGGGGAAAATAACACAAATAGAACGCTGTGTAGGACTAGAGGGTATACAGGACAAGCTAGTATATTGATATGAACTCTAGGAGATCATTAGTGAACCTTGTTTTGGTGTACCTTACAAGGTCCATGTGTCTGCATGGGCCTTTATCCATTGAGTGCATCTATAAATGAATCTCCCTCAACCTTCTGAAACCATGAAAATCAATTTAGGTGTTAACAAGGCATGCATCAAGTTTATTTATTTATTTTTTAAAGCAGCATGCATTAAATTTATTGTAGACATGGTTGTCAGAATGTTATGATTTACCATATTCACAATTTGTGAATCTAAAGAGCTCGAATTTGAATTTTGTGATTGAATCCTTTACTAAACAAACTTACAATTATTGTTCAACCCTTCTACTCAATTTATTAATATTACAATTTATCTAATTCTCATGATTGAAATTAGTTTGAGTGGATAAGATTGTTTAGCCCCCTTGCTTTGTAATTCTTCTTAATTTTAATGAATACATTTCACAGTTATTGATAAAAAAAAAGTTTGAGTGGAATCCAGTTTACTTTTTTTTTGTAGTTTTTTCAAGGGGCTTTTATTTTAAATTTAAACCCTTCATGGATTAAGGATTCTTTTGGTTATGTAAAACTCATTTAAAGACCTTTTGGACTTTATTTTCCATCATATGTTGGTTAAGACATTATGTGTGGGTTAAGTGACTTCGAAGTCAAAGATATCATCTTATGCATATAGGGTAAAACCAAGGTTCAAAGTATCGACACGTATCGTGCCGATGGCTTCCCGATACGCCCCTCCAGGGGTTGTATCGGGTCAGACCATGTTTCAGAGGGTAGCCGGGACTTAAACCGACCCATCTGAACGGGTTTTGAAAAAAAAAAATAAAACATAAAAAAGCACCGATACGGCGTATCGGCCTGTGTCAATACTTTGAACCTTGGGTAAAACTAGCATATTTTGTTTTGTTGGTTACTAGTTATAAAGGTTATATGCATTGAGAATGAAGTTGAATCAATTTTTCTATGTATTGGGGGGTTTTTTTAGTATATATTTTAAAATTTTTGACAAAAATAGGAATGACTATGATTTGCAAATTCATGATTTTATTCAATTCAACTTTCTGTATGGCTTATGATATGCTTAGTATTTTCAGAACATTTCATGGATAGAAACATTGAATGGAGAGACTGAATAAGGTTTAGAATCCTTGGTCAAGTTTGGAAATGAGTTCTAAGTTTTCCAACAAAAGTATAACCCTTTATACATTAAAAATTCTAGTTCTTTTAGGGGGTTACAGTTGTAGGTTTCCTCTGCATACATGCTTAGTAATGGGAGGTTCAAACATAATTTATACTCTCTGAAAGTGCTCAGCTTAGGTATCTTTACCAAGTCCCGCTGAAATAATTTCTGCTTCTTTTCTTTTCTATTGTATTTAGTCCATTTAATATCCTTATTTCACTACCTTTGCATTACTTATCTTGACAAGTATGGTAACAAGTACATTGAGATGAAGAAAAAGTCGAAGTAACCAGTCTTTTTCAGAAGCTTTTAAAAGTAAGGTTGGCATACAAATGGGGACAGTGTGGCTAATATGTAATATGTATAATAAATTTATGCAACATAAGATCATCAAACAGGAATGTGCTCTATCATTCCTGGGAAATGGATATGGGCTCCCAAGATTCCTTCCAAGATTTGCTCTTTCATGTGGATAACTTGGACATGGTACTCACCTTGGGTCATTGTTCTCTAGAGGTATGAACATCCAAAGCTCTCTTGTCCTTGGAGGAAAGATTGAGGACTGTTACATTGTTACCCAAACATAGCAACGACACAGCGAGGAAAGGCATGGCCTACAAAATTCACACTTAAAATTTGAGTATAAGAGACAATATGGCATCCTTGTACAGCTATCTGGGCATCATAGATTGAAGAATCAGACACCAGCTTGTTGATAGACTAATTTTTCCATTCAAGTCTTGCAGCATATTATCAAATTCTTTGGGGGACAGTGGCTGAAGTATGTGTCTTTCCTCATTAACGCTAGGCTGACAAGGGCTTTAACAAGAGGCCACATTGCCTGGAAGCTGAAGGTGGTGAGATCATCTTGTTGACCAAGGATCTGACCTTGAGTTGGTACAAATGGGTGCTTAAATGGGAGAAAACAACTATTTTGTTTTTAAGTCTATTTATCTGTTGTCTTGTTTGTTATTGAGAGGTGCATCTTAATATCTTCATGAGCTTGCTCCTAAATTGATAATGAACTCTTTATGTAGGTATTGACCTTAGAAAGGTTTGAACATCTTGGGTTCCTCATTCAGTTTGGTGAAAAGGGGTCTGAAGGAATTCCACTGAGCCAGGCCACACCTTTTTTTGCAAATTCTGATCCAGACATGCCTGCTGTCCCTGTGCCAGCAGCACAAGTTCATGATTGGATTCTACAAAATATAGCTACTGCTTTAGAGCATAGCTCAGAGAGAGTTTCTATGAAAGAAAATGGGCTACCCAATAGCTCTGATCAGGATGTTGCTATGGCTGATGCCTGCGCCAGTTCCTTCAAGAGTTCTACCTGTACCAGGAATCTGAGTTTTGTAGAGGGAGTTTCAAAAACTTCAATCATAAAGCAAGCGTCTGATCTGAAGGGTTCTTCTGTAAAGGTAAGAGATCACATGTTTACTGTATTTATTTTATTTTCCTTTTCATATTTCTTTCAGAAGTTTATTTTCATTGGAGTAGATGTTAGTTTGGCTAGATGGTTTCTTGGCTGTCAATAACAAAGGAGTATTAATATCTCAGTTCCGCTTTTCAGTATTAGTGATATTCTATATTCAAGAGTGTGTGTGTGTGTGTGTGTCTCATTGTATAGATGGTTTATGTCTCTACAGCCACTCACTGTATAGATGGTTTTTGTTTGTGTCTCATTGTAAAGATTTGGTCTTTAGTTTGCAAAAACATGTTTTTTTTCTGGAATGTCAATGATGTTTGTTAATTTCAATTCATATTTGGGATTTGTGGTTTCAATTTTTAGGTTTTACATTTCTTAATTTGATACATTGAGCATCCACTGTATATGCACTTTATTTTCAATGGCTTATGCAGGACCCTGAACCTTTGACCTTTGTGTTATAAACATAATGGTGTAAAACAAGCCATTTTCCAATGGATCTTTTAGCATTAGGTTTAAGTATGTATTTCTTGAGATGGCACCGTGCTTCAGCATGGCCAGTTAAATGTCATGGCAAAAGTAGGTACTATCACCATAGTGGCGTCTTTGCCATTACTTAACTTGATAATAGAGAAAGGACTCTGAGTTTACATAGAATGGTGATCTTCTTTCAAAATTATCACATTTCCAGTAACTCATAAGCTTGTAAAGAGATGCCACATAACCCATGACAAACCAACTAAAGAGACCATGGAAACACATACAGGATTGCCCTAGCGTATGCCCCAATCTTCAAGACATAGCAATGGGTGCAACGAAGCATCTGCATATAAGAGGCTGCTAGTTGGATTCCATTATCTTATCCCTTGTTTGATACTGCTTGTATATTTTTGGAATCTGTTGGAACTGGTTCTGGCTTCTATGATGCTGTCTGAATGAAATAATGGTGTGTCATCTCTTAATGATTTAAACACTAAAAGCTCTATTTTTTGATCAATAACAGAATCATTTCATTAGAAATTAAGAGAAAGTGCAAGGGCTGGGGGAGATAAACTCACTTAACTCTACTCATTAAAAAAAAAACCTCTCTTAACTCCCCTCAGAAAATAAAAAGAATATTACAGTACAGCCCAAAAAAACTGATCTCTTCCCACCCCTTGTTTGGCTAATGTATCTGCAAATGAATTAGCAGTTTAGGACTCCTGTTAACCCACTGCAGTCTTCCATACCCTGAGTCAGCCACTTGAAGAGTCTTTGTTCATTAAGATAAGGTCATATTACCCTTATCCTCCTTCCCTAACTAACCTGTTATCACCACTTTTGAGTCTCCTTCGATGATCAAACTGTTAATACTTAATTCCTTAGCCCTTTTTACGCCCTCCACCACTGCCATAACCTCAGCCCAGAGTGAGTCCCCAATTCTAATCGAGCATGAATACATAGCAATAACTACTCCTTCCTTTGTCCTGAAAACTCCACCAATCCCTGAAGGCCCAGGGTTACCTAACTGCTGGCATCAAAATTCAACTTAATATGTAACCTGGACATGGTGGAGAAGGAAGAGAGAGATTTCTACTTGGGGCCAAATCTGCCACTTCTAACTATTCAACAGAACCGCTATAGTAATATCATCAAATATGTCCATTGATTTTATCCAATGGACAACCCTAGCAATAATCACCTCAATAATTACCCTTCTATTTCTCTCCTCTACAAAAATTCTTTGGTTTCTTTCATCCTAGACTGTTCAACAAACTGCAGCTCTTGTGCATAACCACAGAATCCTTCCCCTCTTTTTTTCCAGCTACTAGCGGAAGAGTCAAAGAGGCTTTGCACGTTTGGTGTGTGTGTGTGTGTGGGGGGGGGGGGGTCCACTTGCGACCAAACAGAGAAAAAAACTAATCCCAAATAGAAGAAACAAAGGGGTAGAAGATTAGTAAGTGATGACAGGACTCACCATTGGCCTTGCAGAGAATGCGCCAGCTAGGGGATAAGCACTGAAAAAAGGCCTTTTTCTTTGAAGAAGATCGCAAGTGTTAATTCTTTCTGAGAACATTTCCTAGCAAAGAGCCCCAACCCGTGGTGGGACTGGTTTACCCCAAACTTCCTTAACAGGAAAAGGTTGCCCAAGGCTATTGGAAGGTTGAATTAAGGCTTTGGAAAAAGAGGCACAAGAGAAGTATCTAGAAGGGGAGAGGGTCCAAATTCGAGAGTCTAATTTAGAAGGATCCAATAAAACTTTTTGAAGAATTTGAAGCAAAGCCAAGACATTGTCCAACTCAGAATCTCTAAGGCCCCGTCTAAACCCCAAATCCCATTCTACCTCTAGATCTAAGCTCGAAGAAGACAAAAAAGGAAATTGTTCTCTTAAAGGTGAATTCCCCACCCAGACATGTTCCCAAAACTTAGCCAGGTTTCCAGAACACAGAGTATACCGGATTAAAAGGCAAGAATGATGGCTTGAATGGACTTCCAAGGCGCCGCATTGGTCGCATGAGATGATACTCCTGCATCCTGGCCCTCAGCTGCCAGCCCATGAATGCTTAATATCACCTTTGCCCATAGTTTATCCCTATCCAACGACAATCTCCATAGCCAGAACACAGAGTATACCTGATAAAAAGGCAAGAATGATGGCTTGAATGGACTTCCAAGGTGCTGCATTGGTCGCATGAAATGATACTCCCACATCCCGACCCTCAACCGCCAGCCCATGAATGCTTAATATCACCTTTGCCCATAGTTTATCCCTATCCAATGGCAATCTCGATAGCCATTTCCCTAATAAAGCTAAATTCCTGAGCCGGGACAAGAAAAGAAGGATCACTTGGTTAATTGGGAAATTGTGTGCAGAAGTAAAGAAGAGGGGGGCTTGGGAATTGGGAGGATAATTAGAAAGAATCAAGCTCTGTTAGGGAAATGGTTGTGGAGATGGCCTTTGGAAAGAGAGATTGTGGCATGAGGTGGTGGGAAGCATTCATGGGAGGTCAGAGAATGGATGGGATGCTAGTGTATTGAGGCAAGCTAACCTAGCAGCACCGTGGAAGGCTATTCACAACACCCTTCCTCAATTCCTCAATTTTATCAGGTATGAAGTTTGTTCTGGCAACTCTGTTCTTTTTTGGGAGGATATTTGGGTAGGAGACTCACCGTTAAAGGACTTGTTCCCTTCGCTTTTTTCTATTTCTTTGTACAAAAAAGAGGTGGTCTCAAAATTTGTTTCACCTTTGGGAACACCCTTAGATCCTACTTGGGATTTTGGGTTTCGTAGAGGACTTAGGGATGCTGAAATTGAGTCTCTTTCTATTTTGCTTGGTTGTCTTAATCAGGTTTGTTTGGATCCCTCCAAGCCAGATTAGAGAGTTTGGACTCCTAGACCCATTGGAACCTTCTCTTGTGCTTCTTTCTTCAAGTCCATCTCTCAACTTTCTTCTCACCAACCCTTTCCGTCTAAAGAAATTTGGTGCAGGCCAGTCCCCCCAAAAATTATGGCTTTTTGTTGGGAAGTATTCCATGGGAAAGTAAACACTTTAGACAACCTACAAAAGAGAAGACATTTTCTCTGTATTTCTCCTAATTGGTGTATCCTCTGTAGAGCTCACGGTGAGGATTGTTACCATCTACTAGTATCTTGTCCTTTTTCTGCAGACCTTTGGGCTTGGCTACTTTCGTTGTTTGGGGGTAGTTGGAGTCTACCAGCAGAAGTTCACATGCTCTTCAACCATTCTACCTTTTATTGGCCTACAAAAATAGGGAGAATTATGTGGAGATGTGCTCGTGCTGCTTTGACTTGGACTCTTTGGGAAGAAAGGAATCTCAGAATTTTTCAAGACAAGGAAAGGAACAGCCAAGATTTGAAAGATTGTGTGTTAAACAGGGCAATACATTGGCTGAAGACCTTGGAAATCTTCCATCAATTATCCTTTAATGATCTTTGGAGAAATTGGTCAGCAGTAGCAAGGTGCTCATCTTTAAAGGACAAATCAATTACAAGCTGGTCTCCTCCACCCGAAGGCTCAATAAAGTTGAACTTTGATGGAAGCAGCATGGGTAATCCAGGATTATCTGGAGTGGGGGGTGCTTTGAGAAATGAGAAGGGAGAGATTTTGTTGCTCTACTCAGGTCCCTTGGGAATTGGGAACTCCATCAGGGCAGAACTCTTAGCTGCTGTACAAGGGGTGCAATTTGCAAACCAGCTGGGGGTACAACACCTAATAATCGAGGGGGATTCCAAAGTGGTGGTGGGTTGGTTAAAAAATTCTGAAGAGGCTATGTGGCGATACAAGAATGAAATGAAGAAATTTAGTTGGTTGACAAGGAATATGTTGGTCACTGTACAGTGGGTGGGGAGATCAGCAAATACTTTGTCAGATGTGTTAGCTAAGCAAGGGGTAAATAGGGAAGAATTATTTTGGGCTCAGTTGTGATTATTGTTTTTCTTTCCTAGTTTACTTGTAAGACTCAAGGAGGGGCTGCAGCTCGTGCCTTTCGTTGGGATGATGTATGAACTCACTCTAAAGTTGCTTCTGAATCAATAAACTTATTATTATTCATCAAAAAAAAAAAAGCTAAATTCCTCTCTTGAATGTTCCCAATACCTAAGCCACCAAATGTCCTGCTCCTACTTACAATTTCCCACCTCACCTTATGGTCCCTCCTTTCCTTTCCAGGTTCCCACAAAAAAATCTCTCATTAACTTCTCAAGACATCTACAAACCCTAATTGGCATTTTGAGCACCGACAAAAAGTAGACAGGGGTTTCATTTTCATCTGTTGCCATTGTCTGAGATGGTGAGAGGGTGAGGGGGAGAGGGTGAAGCAAAGAGAGGGTTGGTGAGAGAGGAGAGGTTGGACGAGATTGAGTGAATTGGGGGGAGAAGTAAGACAGGGGGAAGGGGAGGAAGTTCAGGATTCTCAGTTGGAACAATAGCAGTCTCTTGAGGGTCGAGGGCTGAGGAAGATGGAATGGACGAGGGCAGGTTCAGAGTAGTAGGAAGGTGGAGGTTTGAGGTGTCGGTCGAAGCCAAGAATTTCAAGTTCGAAGAGGAAAGGATCAAAGGTGAGGATGTTTTGAAAATCAGAGAGAATAACAGGGCGACTGTGTTGGTGTCAAAGGAGGTCTTAGTCTGGTTGAAAGGTTTCATAGATGGGGCTATCAACTCTGGTAAGGTGATTGGATGGACAAACTCTTTGGCTGTACCAGGTAAGAAATATGTAACAGAATTGAAAAGAAACAGAAAGGGTTGGTTTATCTCTGTGGTGGAGTTTTTTGGAACAAGTGGAAAGCAACTACTGTGTGTGCCAGAAGGGAGGCTACGGAAAGGGTGGATGGATTTTGTGAAGGTGCTACAGTCTTTTCTTGTAGCCTTGGAAGTGAAGAGAGCAGAGGGGGTGAAGAGAACTGGTCAAGTTTCCAAAGACCAGGGTAAAAAAGTTTAGGAAGGGGCAGTTTCGTTTAGTTCCTCTGGGAGCGTAGAAGTGCAAGGCACTCCGACTGAAGTGGTGGTTCCTTGCGCGTCTAGTCCTCGAAGATTATTGGTAGGAGCAGGGAAGGATGAGTGGAAGAAAAGAAGGGTTTTAGTGGCCGATAGAGGAGTAATAGACTGGAGAAGGGTTCTGTGTACAGTGGCAGGGGAGTTAGGATCTGGGAGTGAAGCTTTGTTGTTCCCTTTTGTAGAGACGAAAGTTGTGCTTGATGTAGGCGACCAGGAGCTAAGTTTTAAAGCAGTAGTGGTGGATGGAGTTCTGATACAGGTTCAGAATTGGAGTCCATTTTGCAATGAAGTCAAAGTCCAAGATGGTTGTGTTCGGCTGAAGCTTGTAGGCCTTCCATTTCACCTCTGGCAGAAATCTGTTCTTGAACACATCGTGCATTGTCTGGGAGGCATCTTGATGAAAGCTGATAAACGATTTCTGGGTGCCGTGGAGTTACAGGTTGCTGGTGTAAGGCACGAGAACTTGCTGAGGGTCATTGAAATATGCTCAGATGATGCCTGATACAAGGTGTGGGTGGCCTCTGAAGTTGAATGGTCGTGGTGGGGAGGTGTTCCTAAGGTAGAAGATGATGAGCTGGCGGGGTGGTGGACACGTGGAGGGCGTTTGTTGGGAGTCAAAAAGGTGGAGCAGACGCAAGGTTTTTTTGGGGTTACTGAGCTGGTTGGGGAAAACCAAATGATAAGAAATCCTATTAAGGAAAATTTTTTAAATAGGTTTGAATTAAGCAACTTAATGGCGGGATTCTCTTCCTTTGCTGACGTGGCGAAAGGGCAGGGTGGGTTGGGGAGCCGAAAAGGTTTGTCTGAGCCGTTGAAGGTGGCGGGTGGGTCGGGCGGGGTGAAGGTTGAGCCGGGACAGAATTGGAAGGGCCCGCGTGACAACTTAAAAGGTCACGCGGGCGGGTCGGGTGGGCGTAACACCGAAAGGGGGATCCGGTTGAAGGACCCACGTGATAACTTAAGTCGTCATGTGGGTCGGGGCAAAGGGGCTTCTCTTGGGGCGCTGATAGACAGTGCTAATGGACTATCATCGTCCCAAGTCGTGAGAAAGGGGGGGGGGCTTGTGCGCAGCGGCGGAAGCTGGAGAAGAAACTGGTGTTGCAGTGGGTTTCTCGGCGATGTTTGGAGGAGCATAGCTAACTGCGACGCTCCGCAGAAAGTCCGAATCCAAGATTCGATAGGGACAGAACTGAAGAGAGGGAAGTGAAGGATGAAGGATGGGCGTAGTGCAGTGAAGGAGATGAAGAAGCGGAGGACCTTTCTGCTGATGGTACTAGTGTGGGCAGTGTAAACAACGAAAGTAGTTGTGCTAGTGGTGACGTGGATGGGTGGAATATTGCTAGCTTATTTCAGGGCGTAGGTTGCAATCGGATCAACTCATTTCCAAGATTATAGAGTGTGCAAGGATTATCAGAAGGGGTAAACCGGGAGAACAGGAAGTTGAGCAGGAACACACCATCTAGGGGTGAACCAGGGGTAGAGGGGAAAGATCACCAGGTTGGCCAAAGGACAGAAATACTTCCCAACCAACTAAAGGAGACAGATGTTTACCAACCTCTGGAACTTGAGAAGGAGGCCGGGAGCAATCCTTTTCTAGCCTGTCCACCAATCCCAAGTAACCCAGTGAATTCGGTTTGTGCTACTAATGTGTCTCCTGTGTCTTTGGTTCTAGATTCCGTTTCTGTTCCATGTCCTATAGCCCATGAATATGCAGCCGTGCTAGAAGGCGGGTTCTCCGAGGAGGGGGAGAAGGGGATGAAGGAAAATGGGAAGGTGAGGGAAGGAAGGTTTAGGAGTGAAAAAGTGTGGGAAATCATTGAAAAAGTGTTTAAGGAAGTGGAAGAAAAATTGATTTGGAGGAGGGAAGGGGAGGAAGGAAGAGGGGAGGGGCTAGTGGAGAGGAGGGAAAGGTTTGAGGGTAGAGATGGAGGGAAAGGAACAGGGAAGGAGGGAAGTAATAGGAGAGGGAGGTTGGATGGAGAGGAAAGAACAAAGGTGGGACCAGGGGAGAGGAAGAACGGGCTGATGGGCAGAGATGGAGGGGTTTCTGTAGGAAGGGTAGGGGTGGAGGACTCGGTGAGAGAAGACTTGCTAGCTGAATTTATAGAGAAATTGGGTTGTAGGTTGGAAGATTTGAATGTGTTGAAAGAAAGATTACAGAAGAGGAAGAAGGAGATTAGAACAAAGAAGAGGAGATTGAGTGAAGTAGAGAGATTGAAGAGAGATGTAGGAGACAACAATCTCGGGGTAAAAGGAGATAGGAGGAAAGGGGGAAAGTAGTGGAAGGTGGCAAGGGGTTTAAATAAGAAGTGGAATGAAGATCCTCAGTTGGAATGTGAGGGGAATTGGGAGTGCAAGGAAGAGAGCGACAATAAAAGAGGTAATAAAACGGTTTGACCCAGACATTGTGCTGTTGCAAGAGTCTAAGAGAATGGAGTTTAATAGCAATTGGGCACGGAGTGTTTGGAAAGCCAAGGGGGTCAGTTGGGTGGCTGCTCCCTCTTGGGGTGCATTCGGGGGGATTGTAACAATGTGGAAGAGGGATGTGGTTGAAGGCCTGGAGGAGTTGATCGGAAAGTTCTCGGTTTCCGTGAAGTTTAAGCAGCTTGAGGGTGATTTTACGTGGGTTCTCACAAATGTTTACGGACCGAATGACTACAGAAAGAGAAAGGAGTTGTGGGAGGAATTGGCGGATGTTAGAGGGTTGTGGGATGGGCCCTGGTGCATGGGTGGGGACTTCAATGTGATTAGATTCTCGGAGGAATCCAATAAGGTTAACCAGAGAGTGACAAAAAGCATGAGGAAGTTTAACAGCTTTGTGGATGACTTTGAGCTTAAAGAGATCCCCCTAGCACATAAGACATTTACTTGGTCAAATCTCCAATCTAGACCCATTTGCTCTAAATTGGATAGATTCCTGTTCTCTCTGGATTGGGAAGTCCATTGGGGAACCTTGGCTTCTAGAGCTCTTCCAAGGGTGACCTCCGATCATTGGCCCATAGTGTTATGTAAGGAGGAAAGAAGGCGTGGAGGTCCTACCCCCTTTAGATTTGAAAGTATGTGGTTACTCCACCCAGGGTTTAACAACAAAGTGAGGGAGTGGTGGTTTGAGTGTAACCCATTGGTGGAATGGGAGGGGATGAAATTCCATAAGAAACTTCAATTTTTGAAAGCAAAAATCAAGGAGTGGAATTTGGTGGAGTTTGGGAGGATAGAAAAAAGAAAGGGAGATCTGCTGGATAAGATTGAAAGCCTTGACTCTAAAGAAGAAAGGGGAGAACTTGGAGAGGAAGACATTGAGCTCAGGAGAGATTTAAGAAGACAGTTAGAGGATTGCCTGCACAAGGAGGAAATTAGCTGGAGGCAAAAATCTCGGTGTAAATGGGTGCAAGAGGGGGACAAAAACACTAGGTTTTTCCACTCTCTAGCAGAAGGCAGGAGAAGGAAGAACCTGATCTCCAAATTGGTAGTAGATGGAGTTGAGCTAGTGCATCAAGAGGAGATTGCCGGGGCTTGTGTGGAGAACTTCAAATCTATCCTAAGAAGGCCTGTGTGTAGAAGGGTGTGGGTAGAAGGTTTGGACTAGCCAGATGTAGGGGTGGAGAACAGGAGAAAGGTTGGAGAGAAGCTTTAGTTTAGAAGAGATCAAGGAGGCTGTATTTTCTATGGATAGAACAAAAGCCCTAGGGCCGGATGGGTTCACAATGGGTTTTTATCAGGACTGTTGGGACATTTTGAAAGATGATCTTTTGCAGGTATTTGAGGAGTTTTACAGGAGAGGAATTGTCAACCCGGGTGTGAATTCCACATTTATAGCCTTAATTCCAAAAAAGAAAGATGCTTCCCACCCGAAGGATTTTAGGCCAATTAGCTTGGTTAATAGCTTGTATAAGATCATTGCAAAAGTGTTGTCTTTGAGGCTGAAGAAGGTTTTGCCAGATATCATTGCACACTACCAAGGAGCTTTTGTGAATGGAAGACAAATCACTGATCAAATTTTAATTGCTAATGAGAGTGTGGAGAACTTTAAGAGGGATAAGAAGAAGGGAGTGGTTTGTAAGTTGGACTTGGAAAAGGCTTATGACTTGGTGGACTGGGAATTTTTGAGGAAAGTTTTGACTAAATTTGGGTTCGGGGCTAGATGGTGTAAGTGGACCATGGGTTGTGTCTGGAATTGTCATTACTCAGTGCTAGTGAACGGGACAGTGGTAGACTTCTTTCCAGCCAGTAGGGGTATAAGACAAGGAGACCCCCTTTCTCCTTTCTTGTTCATTCTAATGCGGAGGTTTTGGGGAAATTGATTCACAGAGCAGATTCTAGGGGGCTCATTAGAGGCTGGAGCGTTGGGAGGGCGGAAACCCCTCTTACTCACTTGCAGTTTGCTGACGACACGATTCTGTTTTGTGAAGGCGGTAATGTAAGCTTTATTAGGAATTTGAAGTTGGTGATACAACTGTTTGAGCAAATATCCAACTTGAAAGTTAACCTTGGGAAAAGTTGTGTTGTGGGGGTGAATTTGGAGGAGGGAGAGATCAGGGAGAGTGCTGAAGTATTGGGGTGTGAAGTCTCGGGTTGGCCTTTGAACTACTTAGGGTTGCCTTTAGGGGATAATCCCATGAGAGAGAGCTTTTGGAACCCGATGGTGGAAAGGTTCGAAAAAAGACAGGTGTCATGGAAAAAGAACTACCTCTCTCTTGGTGGGAGAATTACTCTTATTAAGGTCACGCTTGCTAATTTACCTATCTTTTTCCTGTCGGTGTTTAAAATCTTAGTGAAGGTTGCTAATAGATTGGAGAAGTTAATGAGAGATTTCCTGTGGGAACCGGGAGAGGAAAAGAGGGATCATAGAGTGAGCTGGGAGATGGTTTGTAGGAGTAAGACATGTGGTGGCTTGGGGCTTGGGAATATTAGGAGAAGGAATATGACTGTTGGGAAAGTGGTTGTGGAGATTCCCATTGGAGAAGGAGAAGCTTTGGGCTAGAATAGTGGCAAGTATTCATGGGCTGGAGCATAATGGATGGGACGCTGGAATCAGAGCTAGGACCACAAGCAATTCTCCTTGGAAAGCATTCATGACCTACTACCAGTTTTCTCCCCTAATATCAGGTATGATTTGAATTCCGGTAACTCCATAAAATTTTGCGAACAAACCTGGGTGGGGAGTGCCCCTCTAAAGGATTAGTTTCCTTCTTTATTTGCTCTTTCTGATTTGAAAAATGAGCCAATCTCGTCTTTTACCACCCCGTCCTCTTCCATTTCTGGGATTGGGTGGAACTTGGGTCTAAGAAGGGATTTGAGGGACTCAGACTTTGACATTATTTTGAGCTTTATTGCAATTCTTGATAACGTTGTCTTAGACCCCACTAGAGCGGACTCTAGAATTTGGACACCTTCTTCCAATGGCATTTTTACTTGTGCTTCTTTCTTCAAAGTCTTAAGTCAGTCCACCAGTCCTACCTCCCCTCCTTTTCCTGTTGATGAGGTTTGGTGCAGAGCAATACCTCCTAGGGTTGGTAGTTTTTGTTGGGAAGCCTATCTGGAAAGAATCAACACTGGTGATTTACTCCAAAAGAAGAGACCCAATACTTGTTTGTCACCTCAGTGGTGTGTTCTTTGTAAAGCGGATGGGGAGACTGGTTTTCACCTACTGGTGTCTTGCCATTTTGCGAGGTCAATTTGGGAATGGGCTTTGTCCCTATTTGGTTGTTGTTGGAACCCCCCATCAGACTTGCAAGGCCTTTTTTCCCCTTCTTTTTTCAGGTGGCGGATAAAAAGGGGAAGGACAATGTGGAGAGGACTAAGGGCTGCAGTATGTTGGACACTTTGGGAAGAAAGAAACTCCAGGATATTCTCAGAAGCTCAGAGAGGAGCAGCAGATCTGAGGGCTATCATTCATATTAGGGCGGTACAGTGGCTGAAATCTTTGGAGCTTTTCACAGATTACATTGTGGATGACATGTTGAGGAAGTGGGGTGAAATTGCAAGTTGCACACAAACTAAGTCAGTAATGAGTGTGGCTTGGACCCCTCCACCTAGTGGATTCGTAAAACTAAACGTTGATGGGTGTAGCAGGGGAAATCCGGGACAATCGGGGATTGGGGGTGTTTTTAGGGATGAAAATGGGGTCATTTCTGCCATGTTCTCAGGCCCAATTGGAGTGGGTGACTCCCTTAGAGCTGAGATCTTTGCAGTTATGGAAGGAGTCCAAAAAGCTAAGGAGTTGAACATCAGGAAACTCTTAATTGAAGGGGATTCAGAGGTGGTGATAGGGTGGCTGCTTAAAGATCACAATGGCTTATGGAAGTACAATAATGAGAGGAGGAAATTCAAGTGGCTGGTGCGGGAGATGGAAGTTAAGATACGTTGGGTTAAAAGATCGGCTAATTCCCTAGTTGACGGTTTAGCTAAACAAGGGGCAGAAAGGGATTCGCTTTTTTGGGCCAAGCTGTAACTTTAGTGTGTTTTCTTTCTTTTCTCCTTTTTTCCTTTTCTTGAGGTTCTTTGTTGCTCTTGGAAGATAAGCGTGTTTGTCTTCCTTTTGTAAATCTTCTATTGATGAATTAATGAAAGTGTTATTGATAAAAAAAAAAAAAAAATAGACAGGCAAATTGGCCAAAGTTGACTTGATTAGAGTGATATTTATATAGCTGTAACTATACATTGATAACAGTGTTGGTGTTCTTGATTCTTTCAAGTAACTGTCATATACAATCTGCTTGATCATATGTTTGAGTGTCATATCAAATTTTGTCTGTCCAAATTGCTTAAGGGAGCAATGTATATTCACTATTTTCTTTTGATTAGTGACAAAAAAGCAATGAAAAGAAAAGGGGAATGGAAAACTGATAAAAGGAGAGAGAATAAAGAGAAAAGGGGAATGGAAGAACCAAGGTTCAAAATATCGATATGCCCGATACGCCGGTAGAGGTGTATCGGTAGTTTTTTTAGGTTTTACTTATTTTTTTCAAAACCGGTTCAGAGGGGTCGGTTTAAGGTCCAGCTACCCTCTGAACCAGTGGCTGACCCGATACAACCCCTGGAGGGGCGTATCGGGAAGCCATCGGCATGATACGTATTGGTTGATACGGGTCGATATGTATCGATACTTTGAACCTTGGGAAGGACCACCAAAAGAAGGGGGGAGAAGGGAGAGAAAGAAGTTATGGTGCTACAGCAAACCCCTGAACATATTCAGTTGGGTTGGGGCATGATGATGATAACAGCTTTGGACCTGGTCTTTTGTGGTGTCTGTTTGATGCCAGATTCCATATATTTCCATATGTCTTTAAGTGCTAAAAGCATTGCCATGGTATGGCTACTCATTGTATAGGGGGATCTCATGTATACGATCATGCTGTTTAGATCATAATGCAATACGGTGCAATGGATGTTCTACCTTCTTAAGGAGTTCTCTTCATATTGTTGTTTTTGTTTCCAACAAATATTTGCTTATTTGACGAACAGGCATCTCCATAATCAAATCCCTACATGGAGCTTAATTTATTCCATGATAGGCATTTAGGGATATGACTGACCTTCATCTGCTATACTAATAAAACATGGATAGTGCCTCTATTTCAATTTCAGTTAGTTATTTTTGAGTTTTGTAATTTATGTTATATGCTTTATGCATGCATATACAGACCAGAAGTTCCATGGTTTTCATATGAGGCTAATATTTCTCTTAATATTATTTTTGCCTAATTTTTTTTTTATTGCAGGTTTTAAATTGTCATGACTCAGTGATATACATATTAGCACCCTTAAGATATGCCACTGTTTATGGATGTTCTGATGCAACTATAGTTCTTGGAGCTGTTGGCAAGGTATCAATGTTTTGAATATTGTAATTGTATTTTAAGTCAGAGAAAGTTGAGTTGAATTGAAGCATGAATCCTATTGTTAATTTTCTGCTTTCTAAAAAATTTATTGAAAAATGAAAGCATGTATGCTAAAGCTTAAATATATAAATGGTTTTTTTTTATCACATTTTCAATCCACAACCACCTTATAAGTAATTAAAATACAAAATTTGCAACCTGTATAAAGTGTAAGGATGATATAATCAAGTTTGACTTGAGAAATTAACCGACCCTTTAAACTACATATGATGAAAATTAACTGAAGATGTTCTTTAAATATTCTATAGAAAACTTAGTTTACCTTTCCTTTTGTACCATTTTTATTTTCCCTTCTATTTTAATGAATTATTTTTATCGTTTCTGATAAAAAAAGTCTATAGAAAACTTCAATGCCTTATTCTAGTTAGGGTTTTAAAATAAAAGCCCGCTGCTAAAAATTGAAAAAGAAATAAAGAAATGGCAATGTACAAAATTTGGTCCTAATCAATTTGATTCAAATTGTATGATTCACGCAATAACTGTGAGGATTTTTTGAAAAAGGGATTTAATCATAAGATTCAAATTGATACCCTTATGATTCATGATTTAAATTGTGAATCCTGTTGTAAACTGTAAGATTTTAACAGTCATTTAAATTATGCATTGAGATGTGAAGACTACCATTTATTCACTTCTGAATACCGTGATCTATTCTGATTCTTTTGCCCTTTCTTAAAACAAGACACCTCAATCTCTAACCCCTGGTAAGCCCATCTCAATTTTTTTAAAGAACCACATACATTCAAGAGAAACAAAAAAATGTAGGACCTACTTACAGTTCCATAGCTGTATGACAAAGTAGATTGTGCCAATCTAATGCTTTTCTTTTTCTGTAGTTTGTAAAGAAAAAAAATAAAGGACTCCCTTATACATGTACAATTAGTATTCTCCTTTCCTATAAATAGGTATAAATGAAAGAAGAAAAGGGGGTCATGTATAATTGCAATTTACTTACAATCTGAAAATAATGCAGGAAATAAGAAATAGTATGCAGAGAAATAAAAGAAATCAGCAAGAAGTTTTAGCTCTTACCTAGAGAGGCATCGTTCTAAATGCAAGAAGTGTAAGGGGTTTCTAGAGCCTGAGGCACAAGGAAATAACTTGAATAAAGTGAACCTGGGTTTAGGTCAGGTGCACCCCAAAGATAAACCTCAGCTGTGAGCCTAGGGGCATTCCTTTAACACTAGATAACACTAGGGAGATGAGAGGATAAAGAAAAAGGAAAACTGCAAGAACACTAATCTTAGCCACCACCACAAGTTTCATCCTTTCAATCCATTAGTTCTCTTTTAGAAATTCAATCATAAAAATTCAGTTTATTGGGTCACTAGAATGGCTTGGATCTTCCTTTATAGATGCAAATTTAGACTTGAAAGTGTAGAGAACACTGATGTGGGCCCCACTGCAGTGGTCCCCACTGTGTTCGTAGGACAGCAGTGTAGTTATTTGTTTCAGTTATAGTAGTGTCAGTTTGAGTCAGTTTGTTAATTCAGTTGTTATTTATTTCAGCTTTTATTTACTTTATTTATTATGTAAGTACTAAGGGCAGATGTGTCTTTTCCATTATGTACTAAACATAACCTATAAATAATAAGAGAGTGGCGGCGGCAGATCTGTTAGAATCTGTCCCTCCTTTCAACCACTTGTGTTCTCCTGTTTCTCTTCTATTCTCTCTCCTTTCTCTCACTTTTCTTCTGTTTTGTAAACCTAAAACCTATTAGGATTCAATACTGATTACAGTCTTGATCTTCTACTGAAAGTTACGACCAACAACTTGTAATTGCGCTCTAAAAAAGTTCATATATAACCCATAGGTACTTTCTATACATTCTTAAATTCTAACTACTTATCCTATTAATGCAACTCCAAGATCGAAAAAAACCTGAAAATACTCTAATTCTACCACATACTGAAACCATGTTTGTAACCCCCTTTAAAAACATTGGATTCATAAGATATTGGTCTTGTAGGATAGGAAACTGAGCAATCTATTAAAGGATATCAAAGTCCAAGTCAATGAACAAGTTCCAATCTTAAAATGTAATCATCTGAAAATTGACATACCTATTACTTAAATTTCAAACTATTTGGACCATTTAAGATGATTGAATCTATTCCTATACACCAGTAAAGTAGAAAATAACTCAAAAAGCTCAAGAAAAAACAAAAAAAAACCCTGAAAATTACAAAATTTCCATATGGAGGAATCTGGAGAAAATTGATCTGAGTGTTCCATAATTTGAATTTCCTGTATTTTACAGGCTGTAAGAGTGGAGCACTGTGAGCGCGTGCAAGTGATTGCAGCAGCAAAACGAATTTGTATTGCCAATTGTCGTGAGTGCTTGTTCTTCCTTGGGGTAAATCAGCAACCACTTATTCTTGGAGATAATCATAAGCTGCAGGTAAGAAGGTTTGTCTCATGCTTTGTGTACATCATGGCTTTGCTATCCTGTATAACTAACATAGCCCTCCACAATATAGTTATCCACCTTTCAAGATTTGGTTCAAACATTGCTTTTACATTCTCTTTGAGCAATGCTCTTAAAAAATATTCTTATTTGATTTAGTGGTAATTTGGTGCAAGTTCTTTTTGATGATCAATTTGTAGTTCATACCCCTTGGTTTTTTTAGGCCTTATTAGTGGTTAGCTAACTTTTAGAAAAGAATGCTTCTAAAATTCCTTTCTGTTTTGCATTTTAAGATGGCACCTTTTTTTATCAACACTTAATCTGTTTTCTTTGGGGTTTAAAGATTTTGAAGGTTTTCTGTGATTTTGTCTGTTTGCATTGTTTACAATATCTTGTTATAGTTTGCTGAAATTGTATGGGTGTGGTCAAAATAGCTGGGTTTAGGTAAGTGCATGTGCATCTCATCTCAGTTTAAACCCAACCACCGAAAGATGTTGCTGATATGCTATCTTTATGTCAACCTGAATCCCAATCTTGGTTTTAAGTCACTAATCCTGTTGTGGAGCAATTGACCTATAAATGCCATTGAACAGTGAATTACCACCCTGGAATTCTGAACAATCACTATTTTTGAATGTTTCTTTTGTCAGGTGGCACCATATAATACTTTTTATCCACAACTGAAGGAACACATGACTCAAGTTGGTGTTGATACAAGTATAAACAGATGGAATGAACCCATGGTGCTGGGTATGGTTGATCCACATGATTCGTTATCTCATCCTGCAGGGGTCTCTGATGTTCAAGCAGAGTCAGCAACATGTCTTGATCCTGATCAGTTCACAAATTTCTTGGTATTTTCATATTTCTCTGGGACCTAGGCACTAGACTGTATTCTAGTTCTAGGTGCTGCATATGCAAGTTTGGTTGCAAATACGCATTGACCTTTTCCTCGTGGATGTTTAAAATAATCTGTAGCTGAACGTCATCGCGATTGTTTATTAGTTGATCTTCACCTTACTTGAACTGTCTATTGGATATGATGATATGCCACATTTTCAATTTCCAAATCAAAATGTCAATCACTTTATTGTGGAAAGCTGTGTTGCATAACCTGCTTTGGTTTTGTTGAGCAGATTCCCAACTGGGTTGGAGGTGAATCACCTGAGTCCACTAAACACAACCCATTTTCATTGCCTGAGACCTACATGGCATCTCAGCAAAAAAATGTATGTGGCCTTACCTATGCTTGTTGTTGCTACTGCTGTAACTTTTTTGTTTAATTGACTGCCTTTGTGATTTTTATTTACAAGGTTTGCATGTTTTATTCTTGTGAAAATTATCATTCCACCTCACAAAATTTTTATTTTTATTTTTGGTTTTATTTTGCAAGTCCCCCACCTATGATACACATATCCTCCCCTTGTATTGTGTCCAGATTCCCCCACTTGTCACTGTTTGTACAGTGACAAATTTGTGAGGTGGGGGAATCAATAATTTACCCCTTTTTTCATATTTACAATTACAATATATTCTTTGCTTACGCACAGACCTTAGACATGCTTAGGTGCATGCGCCAAGGGTCATTCCGGATTCTTGTGATTGGCCCAGTAAACCAGCAGAATTGTAGATTATTTGAATTTGTCAAAGGTGACCATATAACACATCTTGGTTGCATGATTTTTATTGTATTGTGGCATGTGACCAAGATGGAAGTCCTTGGCTGCCACACCTGGATAAGGCTGTCAGTTTGATGTTAATTTTTATTCCATTATTCTGCCTCCAATACTGAAAATATTGAATATCCGTTTCTTTGCCAGCACCAGAATTTAGGGGAAATAAAGCAAGCTTTGAGAGACTTGCAGCTTGAAGAGAGTCGAAAACGGGAACTATCAAACGCTCTCCACATATACTTCAAAGACTGGCTATATAGTAATGCTCATGTCCCCTTCTATTTCTTCATTTTGTTCTCTTATTGAATAATGTAAATATCCTGGAAAGGCATTTTTTATGCTATTTGGAAATTTAATTTATAATATGCTTATATGTCTTAATAGTAATACATCTGAGCATTTCACTTGAAAAAAAGAAAAGAAAAATCTGAGCATTTCCACCCCTGCTTATCAAAAGGAATTATTGCTTAGGAATCTTATTCCTGTTGCAGCTTTCTATGTCTAACTAGATAGGCATCTTATGGGTTATAACTGCATCATTGCTTTGTAATGCATTTGTGTTCTCTCATAAGTGGGAAAATTTAATTGCTTGATGGATGTAACAGCAACAATTCATTGATTTGAATTTGGTGTTTCAGTTTCTGCAGAAATGATATTAGAATTCAATATTTTGAGCTTTCTTTGAAACTTGAACACCACTTTAACACCGTTTCCTGTTTTTAAGGTAGTCTCTACATTTCAATCCTGTGGAAATTTGGAAATGGTATTAAGTTTCTGCATTGAACAATATACAGGGAAACATTAGGAAAAGAATGGGAAAGTTTCATAAAATGTTACAGAGTTCTTATCTTTTTCAAGGAAATATTAGGAAAGGATAGTATTGTTCTCTAAAATTTTAGACAGCCTTGCTAAAGCTTTTATACGTCCTTCCCCTTTTTTGCAATAAAAGTTGTACTTTTCTCAAAAAATAAGTTTGAGTTAAAATATTAGTTTTTTATTGTTTTTTTATTTTTAGGGTTTAACCAACATGTATAGTGTCTTGAACCCTTGAAGACTTCAAAACCTGAACTGTTTTTTTTGATAAATGTACTTCAAAACCTGAACTGTTAAGCATGAAGGAACTCAAAATTATGTCCAGTCAACACATATTGATCATTCTTGTTCTCATTCCTCTTTCATCCTTTCTTTTCTTTTCTTCCTTTCCTAAGACAAAAATAGAGGCTCAGTCCCTCTATTTTTTGAAATTTCTTTTTTTATCTTGTATTTTTTTCATGAATATGTTGCTTTTGCTGACTTTCTTGCCAAACAAGGGGGTATCAAGGGAAGAACTATTTTTGGCAAGCTTGTAACTTCTATCTAGGAGAGGTTGCACCTTGCACCTCTCCAAGGGATGCTTGTAACAGCTTATCTTCTTTGATTAATGAAATTATCTTTCAATTATCAAAAACAAAAGTTTAAACATTTTTTATGAAGATTATAAACAATTAATAGTGAAAGATGATTGCTGCTTGCCATGGAACCTAGGGAGTTTGCCTAGATGTCTTGAAAAGTTTGCCTCAGGGTCCACTCCCTTACTTCGACAATCATGAAATACAGAGATAGCTTAACTTGTGGAGCAATGAGTTCACACGGTCACCACACTTACGACCCTCTAACAAAACACAGGCATGCTATTTAATCAAATGAAAAGTCAAATTATCCAGTGAGTGCATCTTGATATTGCTACCCCAACTGACACACTACAACCTGCTAACATATAAAAAAAATAGAGTTTGAACAATGGGTTCACACGACCTCAACACTTTCATGCGATCCTTGAAACACAAGCATGCTACCAATTAAATGAAAAACCGAAACACTGAATGAGTGCATGCTTGATTTAGTTTCGATGAGTTCACATGGTCACAACACTTTCTTGCAACCCTACAATAAAACATAGGCATTCTAGCAATCAAGTGAAAAATCAAATCACCCAATGAGTGCATATGCCTTTTTTCTACCCCCAATGATACAAAAATAACCCACTAACATGTGGAAAAATAGAGACTACCTCTTAAGGTCTACTACCTTAGTATGCCAATCAAGAAATGCCAAGGTAGATTACCTCTAGAGTGCTGCCTAGGCGATAAGGCGCTTGTGGAGGATCACCTCACTTAATTGGCAAGCTAGTTTTTGCAAGGTGCTCTTGGTAGGTTTAATTGAAGATTGTCTCAATGCATTATTCCATTTTCCATTTATTCTTGTGGCTCGGTTAGTTTTCCTTCGTAAACTCCAAAGTTTGTACAAGTTTCTACTTATATGCAGTGCAAGTAATCTCATTTTTTCATGAATCACTTTCTTTTTCCTTGTTTTAGGTTGAATTTCTTTCAGTAAAGCTCCTTAAGATCAAACCAACAGTTCGATACTGATTTATTTATTTTTTTCACCTTATTTACTTGTAACAGTTTAGGGGTGTTTGCCAATATGTGTGATTTTGTTTTTAAAAACAAAAACAAGAATGCCTCGATGAGTTTTCCATATGACTTAAGATGTGCTTAATTTATGATCTATATCAGTTTTTCTAAGAATAAGTTGTGTAACTTGAACTTTTGTTGTTTCTACTGGGTAAAAAAAAAGTTAAGCATTGCGTCCAGCTGGATTCTTCACTTTCAATTATTTAAATTGGATGTGAGTGAAACATGAGTAACTTTGGTGCTTGCTTGCATTTATGAAACTTAAAGAGAAAATGAGGACTAACTGAATCCTATCTTCATGTGGCAGCTTCTGGAAATATCCGTCAGCTTTACTGCCTACAAGGTGACTGAGGTTGTGAGGTGTTTAGGGCATAATCAAGCTCTTGAAGAAATTGTAAATTGTAGTGTGGTTCCCTGTCTTGGTCATTGACCGTTCACGTGACCCTGCTTTTATTAGGACTGCAGGCAACAAAGAATCAGCCACATGCGAGTGATGCACCTGATTATGTGTTGACACTGACACAACAAGACCAGGGGGATATATGGGACTGGGATCAATCTCTCTGTATTTGTATTAGCCAAGGTTCAATCCTTGTGAAACCGAGGTATATGGTTTCATGGATTTAGCGTTTTTATCCTTTAATCTTTGAGTTTTCTTTGGGAGTCGATTGCTGTTAACCTTGTATTAATTGCAGTAACTGCCTCTAGATATAACAGCCTCCAATTTCACCTAATAACGATTCAGTAAATACCTACAATCAGAGGCTAATCATCATTACCACAAACGAGGAATTCCAGTAAACAACGCCTCTTGAAATGACATGCTATTTTACCGTTATGAGATGATGTTTACCTGTCAATATAATATAATCACCTACTAGGTATCTGAGCTAAGCTTTCGACTTTTCAATTTTAATCGTACTCATTCAAGATGATAAATTGTTTTTTTTTTTTTTTATGTTTGATTAATTGCAATGTTTTATCTGTATATCGGAGTTGCAATTCTAGCAAGATCCAACCGAAAAGTAGATCGCTCGATGTTTGGAGATGTTGTCTCGTCCGTGTTTGTTTTATTACTTTTCATATGGCTTTCGCGAGAACTGCGACAATGGTTACAACAGCCAGTAGACGCGAGCTGTTAAACTCGAAGATTTTTTGACTAAGTTCTCAACTAATCCATCGATTCAAAAACTGGGTACGTGTTAGAGTCTTTTGGTCATTCTACACTATAAACTCCGGAAAATGGGCTGTCAACAGAGCTCTCTTCGAAACCTTGGTATGAACTTCCCTTTCTCAACGGTAGTCGGAGAGGTGGTATGGACTATGTGGTCTGTGGTCAATTCACTTATTCACACTATTCACCAGTCGGGGTATATGCTGAATTTGCAGTGCTCAATTGTCTACTAGTTCTTGACTGACTGTTCCAGTTGATCTTTTCCGGATCATTCTAAATTCTATACTTTTAGCAGATAGAAAAATAACTGTCCAGGCTATGCATACATTATCATGTAGCAAAGTAAGGTTTTAAAAATCATCCCGGAAACAACCGTTCTAGCTACCAGTTTCTGGGTCAGTGGTTTGACCGTCCAGGTCGAACAGTTTGGATGGTTTGCATTATTAGGGCAAATATTTTTCATATAAAAGTTTTATATGAATAAGGTGAAGAAACTGGTTGTTGGCTGAGAAATAAAAAAAGAAAGGAAAGAAAGGAAGGAGAGGAGGGAAGAAGGAAGAGGAGGATTCGATGCTCACTGGTGACGATAACAGCAATGGTAACAGCAAGGCAGCGACAACAGACACAGATCTCAAATCTGAGATCTGAGAATTAAGATCTCAGATATGAGATCGATTTCTCTCCAACCTCTGCAATATTCTTCTTCTTCTTCTCTCTTTTGGATCTCAGATCTGAGTTCGTGTCTTAGTTTCTCCCCTTTCTATCCTCTGCAACTTTCTTAAACCGCAAATCACTGTCTGGATATTGAAGGTCAAAGACTGGATATTTATTATGTTTTAAACCTTTATGGGAGGCGACCTAACCTTCCACTCGTAAGATACCGGGGCTATCCGCTCCAGGCTCCCATTATACCTCCCACAAGAACACGATGCCTATTCCTTTCATGGTTCAAAACATTGAAACGCATCTGTGCATATCGTATAGTACCTATCATTTTCCAGGCTCACTGATACATGAAGATATGATGGATTTGTTTTAGATGATAAAACATGACATGACAATTCTACTGACGAGATCGGAAGAAGAAAAAAGAAAAAAAAGACAGGAGTTTCAGTTGAATGAAATATCAATACCTTGAACTTGGCCCTTTATTTAAGCAGAAAATTCCTTCATTGAACTTTCTTTCATATAACAATGCAAAGTTTCGATAGTTGGCCTAAAGATGTCAAAGCCTCGTAGACTCGTAGTCATACTGGGGGTAACCTGATGCCATTTGTTTTTTACTCCTAACCTTAGAAGGTTTCCATACACACAATAGGGAAAAGATACCAGTACTAATTAGTTGCATTTACCCATTACACCAACTCACCGACGAATGCCCCCTTCTCTTGCATCTGTAATCTGTATCATTTCCACAATACGATAGTACACATTTTGTAAGAAAAAGGGCATCATCCTTGATATCTGTTTCACGGATCTGTGTTCCATTGTTTGGCCTGGCAACTGTCTTAAAGTTATGCCTCACATGGAGAGGAACAAAAAATTTTAGCAGTTCCTGCATAATCTACAAGCTGGCCAACTATGTGAATAAGATGACTGGCATTTGGCTAGAATCTTTTGACAGTAACCTGTGCTCCCTGCTTCATACCAGATTCAAGCATTGCTTCTAAGACAGCAACATCTCGGGCACCTTCAATGAAAGAACTGCGTGGCTCAGCCTCCTGGTTACCATCCTCCTGTAATAAAGCAGACAAATAAGATAGCAGTTATGCCCTTTCTAGACAAGGCTGCTCAAGGGTTTTTGTGTGGTGGGTGGATTGAGTTGGCGTTTGGGTAGGGCTTCCTAAATTGGGTTAAGAAGGGAGCTTTCCTACATGACCCAATCTATATTAGCCATGTGGATGGATGGATCTTCTGGCCAATCCAGATTGTTGATCAGATAGGGGACCTGGATAGATAATCCTGCATCTACTACATCAATCTGTTCCAACCTTGTGGATTAATTCATTGGTAAATTGAACAATCCTGATTAGTAGATGAATTTAACCACCAGAGAAGGGCATTTGTTTTTATAGGGAAAGAATATTATTACTACAACAAGTTCTTAGTGCACAGTAAATTTTATCACTGCAAAAATGGCATGTGGAGGAGTAAGCGGTTCTTTTATCATAACTGATACAAAGGAACCATCTTGCAAGTTCTGCACTTTTCTGAAAAATACAAATACATCTGTGTAATTCAACACCTTCAAATGCCATGAATTTACTCATCTTGAGATGATATTATATTTGCACGGAATACTAGGATCCATGTCAGCACTGTATGATCTACAGATAAATATCTGAGATTATTTATTTATTTACTCTGCTAAGGAAATCTCATTTAAAAGAGGATGAGCTATGACAAAGAGTGCATGCAGTTGGGCCCCACAATCTTTTTATACAATCATAAAACATATATCTATAATATATTATATTAGACAAAATTAGGTTATACTATTATGCATAACATAATATTATTATATTATTTTTTATATAATATAACATTGTATAATATATAAGATATTTTATATGCTATGTAAGATATTGCATATCATATAATAAGCAATATATTATTATCTTAAATATTATACTTTATGGGGACAATTTTTGGGACTTCTATGGTCAATGGAAAAACTGTCAAAGAGCAATATTGTTATACCAACTGCGCCAGTTAGAAGTGATTTGTTAGACATTGAAGGGGCTAGAAGAGCTCGGGATAGACCAAGAAGGATATGGATAGAAGTAATAAGAAATGATTTAAGCACTAATAATTTAACAGTGGATATGGCTTTAAACAGAATAAATTGGCAAAACAGGATTCATGTAGCCGACCCCATATAGTTGGGATAAGGCATGGATGAAGATGAATCTTATTATACTTTATGGGGACAATTTTTGGGACTTCTATGGTCAATGGAAAAACTGTCAAAGGGAAATATTGTCCAAAAGACTTAAATTAATGCTGAACTTATTTAGAAAGGAGTCACCTATGAGAATTTAAGAGGAATTTTCAGAACACAGAGGTGTGATCTGATGTTTAATAGAACAGCCACCTGATTCTTTAAAAGCAAAATTTTTAGAGCCTGTTTGGGAGGGCTTTTGTATCGACTGAGCCACTTCGGAGAAGCTACCTGAGATAGCTTCACCAGAAAGTTGATTTTGTGGCACTCGTAAGCCTATTTCCAACTTTCTGGGTTTTTACCAAACACGGCTTCATGGCATTTCAGGTTCCTTAGCTCAAGTAACGCCAAAAACTGCTGCATTAAAGCCCTCCCAAATGGGCACTTAAGAGTTCAGAGGTTAGTTTAGTTCCACCAAACAAAACTTTACACTAATGCCTATACCCAGATAACAAACATAGTTGAGTATGAAAGCAATTCAAACAATGTTGTCTGGGTAAGTAATTTTCACAACAAAAGGAGATTTGAAAGCCATGAAACTGATTTAAATAATTGAACTAAATAATCTGACACGTACACTTCACTTTTTTTCCTCTATTCCTATTCAATGCTGGGCACTTCACAACAAAAAGGGACAATTGAACTAAATATAATACTTTATGCCTCTCATATTGGATGGTCTGGTATGTTCAGCATTAATTAATACTTCATTTAATGGATGAACAAGTGAAAACCAATGAAAAAATTCATTCCATGCCAAGAACATTAGTGACAGAGGAAATAGCCCATAAAATAGGGTAGAATAAAATGGTATTGACATGTATGCTACCTTAAATAAGGACTGTCCAATATCATGTACAAAAGCTTTCAGCTCTTCATTAACCCCACTAAAAGGGTAGAAGGAGCTTTCACAGCGTCCATCAGCTGTGTAAAATGAAACCTGTAACAGATGGCAAGACAGATATATTAGGAATCTTTAATTCTTGAAAAAAAATCAGTTTACTCTCCACTTAAGGACTAGAGAGTGGAGAGTCTCAATACTACCATCGGCAGTTCTCCATATAAATTTCCATTGGTATATTGGTATTGAGACAATTTCTACTTACACTGTAGCCATGCAGGCCATCTTTATTTCCACGCTCAATTTGTAATGTTCCCCTTGAGCCAACAACATGCCAGAATATCTAAATGCACTAAATAATGCTTGAGTCTTATAAGTAGGCATAAAAGTGAGACTAAGATTCGAGGCAATTATGAGAGGAATCCTTTCTGCACATACCTTTGGTGATCTTGTGGAGACTGCCATTACAAACACTCCAGAGCATCCATTTTCCAATTGACTACAGAGGCAGAGAAACACCTGAGTTCTCATTGCCAAGCTTAGTTGTGATGTGCTTGCATACACATACACACACAAACATGTACTTGGAAATTAATGTCATGCTTTACAAACTTACAAGAGAGAGCAAATATTATCTGGTGGAGGCAAAGTTGTATCTACATGAGAAGTAATAGCAGACACTGTGGTTACCTCACATCCAACAATCTGTTCATTTAAACATAATCAGGAGACCAGCATTTATTATCAGATGGATGGTAGATAGAGTTGGACAATAATGATCTTATTATAATAAAACCTGATTAGATGGATAAATTGAATGCATATTCTTCAATGTTTCAATAAGTGTGAGGCTTATGCTCTGACGGAACATGTCTCAAATCTAAATGTGCCTTGTGCATGTTCTTCTGCATTAAATGAAATAGGTTTTGCAACACAAGACTGAATTGAAAATAAAAAAATGTATATCCTCACCATTGACCACATAATCTTGTGTAATAGAAGCTTGATAAAATAAAACCCTTACCATCAACTCCTTGATCTGAATAGTAGAGACTTGGGAAATCTATGCCTTCTTTCTTTTCTTCATGGGGTTACACAATGCGGGGGCGCCTGTCCCCCATACCCATTAACCTCCCAACCCTGGTGACAGCGGGATTTAAACCCAAGTTCCCACTACAACCAGCTAGAGACCTTACCAACTGAACCACCATCTATTGGTACTTGGGAAATCTATGCTTGTTATGCTGGAGTAAAGAATGAATGGTGCAAATCCTCTTCTTCGTTGTCAATTCTCCTCCAAGGTTTAGATCATTTATCAATTTTGGAGGTAACATATGGCCTCCTGAGGGTTTCAAAGAAAAGGTCTAATTTTTTTGAACATGGCATACTTCACTATGTTTGGAACCTGATGAAGGGAAGAAATAGGCATATTTTTTAAGGTAAGAGGTGCACCGAACTGTCTGTAATTGGGAAATTGGAATAATTAATCTCTTTCTGTTCTACACTTGCAGATTTATTTATTTTTTATTTTTTTATTTTGTAGGGAGGAAGGATGGGTAAGCACTATTGCAGAACTACCAGGATATTCTGGAACTAAAAGGAAAATTTTGTAAGACAGATATAAGACCAGCACTGTTATATGGCATATAGTGTTGAGCAGTCAAGAAACATGCTAAAAAAAGAAGTATCTGAGGTGAGAATGCTGAAATAAATGAGTGGCAAGACAAAGGAGGACAGAGCAAGAGGAAGACCAAAGAAAATGTGTCTGAAGTGGTAAGAATGATCTGATGTAAATGACAGAAAACATGTCTCTTGATCAAGCACAATGGTGGGACAAGATTTGTATAGCGGTATAGCTAATACAGGCCACTGGAGCAGACATGAAATCATCAGGATATTGAAGAATGACCCATCATCTCTCCCAATAGACAAGTCTGTGAAATTTTAGTTAACTCATGACCTATGGTCTTGACAATTAGAAATTAGCATAGTATTGAAATAGTCCACAACAACACCAGGATATGGTGCCAAAATAAACCAAAAGCATTATATTTGACCAAAAAGCAATTGAATTAGAAACATGAAACTGATAATGAGCTTACCATCCTCAATCCTGCAATGAAGTGTACCCCCATATCTAGAATAAAACCCCCCTGCAAAATAGAAGAACTAGTGTAAGGTTGATCCAAAATTTCAGTAAGCAATTAGAATATGATAGAGTGGAAACCTCAAAGCCTGAGGTTGATAAAAATTCACTAGTGTAAAGTTGAGGCATAATGGCCCAAAAAGGTGAGGCGTAAGCCTCAAAGCTTAAGAAAAAATTAAAGTTTATAAATTGATAAAAATAACATATAATATACCAAATTAGAATGATAGAAAGTACAAATATCTATAAAATAGAAATTTATAAGCAATACGTTTCAGCAATTAAGTATTAAATAAAATAATAACTAATCAACTAAAAATTATAAACACTTTACATTTCATTTTTCAAAATTCAAAGTTCTCAAATTATTCAAATGACCAATTTAGAAGAAAGGAAACATATGAAGAATCATCCATATAATTGATTATTAGATTTATGGTCATCCAATGGTTTAGAAGAAAGGAAACAACTTAGTTGATTTGATCTATGCAAAAAGAAATAAATAAATAAAAAGAAAGAAAAAAGATCCACTAGGAAAAGAAATGGGAAAAATAACAAACTTGAGATGTTAGATTTAGAATAATAAGAAAAAAATCTCACTTAATTTATCCAAGAGAAAAAAACTTGAGTGACCCCTTTTGCATTGAATACAACCCTAAGAGAAACTAATAGAACTTGATTTACCCTATTAGTTTTTCATTTTTACTCTTTTTATTTGGCCCATAATTATTGAAGTGCTTCTTCCATATATTTTTAATTATAAAATGCATAATATATATATATATCATGTGCATTAAATCACTAAGTAATCATTGATACTTGAGGCAAAGTCTATGCGCCTCGCCTATACCTCAAGGCTTAAGCCTTTTAAAAGAATGTGTAGAATAAGTTGACGGATGATTTCACTTTTCTGATTATAGTAGTTTGCTACGAAGCAAAAATATATAGTATGAGATGATATTTTGGTGCCAAAGATATCATCATTAGTATATATGCACATTAAAAATAACATGTACTGGCAGAATACCATGGAAAATGTGTACTTTTTGTATCTTTTAAATCTAAATATTTCCTAGAGTAATAACTACTTTGCATAGTTACTAAAATAAGTATGGCTAAAAAAGAATATATGCATTGTAATTTTAATAGCAATGGTACAAATCAGGGAATGCCACAAAATAACCAAATGTGACCTCTTCTGTTACCTCAGTTTGGTAATCCATAACAAGGGAGAGATTGAGGAAAATGTTACCCATAGAATTAGAGCAGGATGGGCAAAATGTCACCCATAAAAGGAAAATTTTATAAAACAGTTGTAAGACTAACAATGGTGTATGGTGCAAAGTGTTGGGTAGTCAAGAAAGATGTCCAAAAAATGAGTGGTAGAAAATGCGAATGTCTAGATGGATGAATGGGAAAACTAGGAAGGATATGAGATTATTTGAAGGAACCTAGGAGTAGCTCCAATAGGTGATAAAATGAGGGAGAGTAGACTAAGATGGTATGATCATATTCAGAGAAGACCATCTACAACACCCATAAGAAGTGGCCTGTTACAAGTTGAAGGGGCTGGAAGAGTCAGACACCTAGGAGCAGACCAAAGAGGACATGGGATGTAGTAAGAAATGACTTAATGACTCATAATTTAATAATGGATATGACACCAAATAAGAAGTGGCCTGTTACAAGTTGAAGGGGCTGAAAGAGTCAGACACCTAGGAGCAGACCAAAGAGGACATGGGATGTAGTAAGAAATGACTTAATGACTCATAATTTAATAATGGATATGACACCAAATAGAACAAAATAGTGGAACAGGATTCATGTAGATGACCCTATATAGTTGGGACAAGACTTTTTTTTATCAGTAAAAAGATTCATTAATGAAAAGAAATTTGTTTGTCTTACTTTTTTATACTCAAACTCAACTTACTAAGCCTTGTCCCAACTAGCTGGGGTTAATCATTCCACTCTGTTAAGTGCCATATCCATTATTAGTTTGTTGTCCCTTAAATCATTTCTTACTACAACCCATGTCGTTTTTGGTCTGCCCCTAGCCCACTTGTCTTAATTTTTTATAATTATTTTCTTTCAATTAGCACTTGTTTTAGGGTTAGCTAAGAGATGTTCATGTATGTACCGTCCATCTTAAACATACTACTTCATAAAACTTCAATAACTAATACTTGGATTAGAAATGCATCTCAGTGATGGAACCACAGACATGAGATAATAATAGAATACATGATGTGGATAGCCAAGACTTCATTAAAAGCAACTTAGAGCAGACACATACTAGAAAGAGGAGTGAGAGAATATGGTTCAATATTAATATGTATTATAGATGGAAAATGCAATATGCAACATTCTATTTATGAAGTATTCATTACATGATAAGGTGCTTTTGCCAGGTAAGGAACATTCATCCTTGTTACATTCAAGTAAAAACATGCTACAATAATATCAGACAGAGTAATCCATTGTCAAGATCATCCAAACAACAAAAGCATGTTTACAAACTTTATCACAATCAGTTCAACTAAAGAAACTGTTACTGTGAAAAGCAACATTATATTTCTCAAGTAAATATGTTACATGGAAAGGTGTGTTAGTTGAGGGAGCATCCATCCTTGCTAGGTTTAAACAAAATGAAAAGTGCTACAAGGATATTTCACTAAGAGGTAGCCAATTGTTGAGATAATCCAAATAACAAAAGTGTGTATAAACACTATCACTTATTCACTATCAATTAAACTAAGGAAAAGCTTACTGTGAAATTACGCCTCCAGGAGCTTGAGAAGTAAGGATTTGAACTGTTCATTGATCCTTCAACAATCACTTGAACACACATCATTTCACCAATATCATTCATAAGTTTTTTGCACTGCAAAAATTCAACAACTATTTATGTTGAGTGCTAGGAAGAAGAGAATAAGTTGCCTATGACACTGATCAGTCAGAAGCAAACTAGATATGAAAGTAACAAATACCTCCACAAAAGCTGGTTCAAACCGATAGTTTTCTGCAACAGCCCACAGTGGTTGACGAGGGTAATTGGCACATAGGGAATTATAACATGACAGTGCAGATTTTGCCTCACTAACAGCTAAAAAGAATTAAAAAAAAAAACACAAAACTTGTTAGTAAACAAAATGAAATGGTACAAAAACATGCAAGTATCTTCTACCTACATCGCAGTTATGCAAGCTAGTTAAGCATATAACAAGTTACATGTCCTCACTGATAACAAATTATTTAATTTAATCTTCAAATCTGTGGTTATGCCTGCACAAGACGTCCATAATAGTAGTGGAAAGGAAAATTAATGGGAAAATAAATATTTTTTCCAAAGTAGATGAAATTGTACTGTTTCACCACAAAGATCTCTTTCCTTTGGTTCTATCTGTATGCTGTAATAATAAATTGAATTCTACAGAACCATAAAGAAAAATCCTACAGCAATTAAATTGGATGTGAATTGTGACTTACAGGCTGCAGCTGGTTTCTCTTCATTTCCACCATATATTCCGAGCAACAAAGAAGGCAAAAACAAATGAAAAAGGCAACATTTAAAATTATGCACAGAGGAAGAATCACAAAGTAGTTAATGTTCCATTGGTGATACTAATCGTAAGGATCTATTATAACCATTGCAATGATAGTAAGAATAATATTATGAAAAGCCAGCAGGGTTTCTTCTTTCTGAATATAAAAAATCCTGAAGTACATTTCCCAATTTTCTGACTTAAAAAAAAAACCGACAATATTGCATGCCTTTTTAAGGCAACAGAGATTAATGTGAATGCTTCACCTTGGAGAACATGCTTCCCTGCCCTTAGCAACCTCAATGAAATATCCACCTGTAATAAGTAATTGAACATGTCAGAAGAACTCTTAACTTTCTCCAATCCAGGACGTCTGATAGAAAATTGAGGCAGAATTAAGACTTTATGAGCAAAATGATGGGGCAGTTGAGTACCTTTTTAAAGTTGTTAAGAACCTACCTGAATCTAGAAACTAAGCCAACCACTATTTTGGAATAGGTGAGATAATAGCGGCAAACTTGATGGTTATCCCACCCTGAAATGATTGTTTATTCAATTGGAGCTGATGATATCAGGTAGTCAATACCCCTTGGAGAAAGCTCCAATACATTGTGGGATATAAGGCTCAAATGGACTGTCCTTTTGGTGGGTGGGGGATATAATAGTTTGACAAGATAAGAAGCTTAAGTGGCCTGATAGGATCGGTTTGTGTGATTCGAGATAAATTGATTAAGACTCAGCCCTTGTGGCTTAAAAAATGCTTCATCCTCTCTCTCTCTCTCTCTCTCTCTACTTTTTTTAAACTTGCTAGCTTAAAGATTCAGAAGGTTTTTGAGCTCTATATAAAAAGACCAAAGGGATTTCATTGTTTGACAACCAAAATTCTATTTTAGAAAAACCATGATATCTTCTCCATCGCTTATTGGGATGTTTCACTAGGCCCACTAATAACTTTGATAGTGGAAATATACATTATTAATTACTAGACATCATTAACTCTGATTATTTGTCATTAAAAAATCATGATTTACAACTTCTTGTTCACATAATGTTTTTCCTTTATGACTTCTATTTTATTTTTCTTTTGGATAGGTAGCAATTAGTTGTCAAGGACGGTATGCTAGAAAGCTAAATATTGAATAGGCATACCTCAGTATGCAGTTTAATTCCCCTTCCCCTAGATTTAAAACCTTCAACATTTTAGATATATACGTTCTAGGGCAACCTTATAAAAGTTGAAGTGCTTCTACTAATGAGCCTCCATTCACCATAAAAATATAGTATCCATTGTCCACTCTCCAAGACATAATTTCATGTTAATAGTAAAAGATACAATATATTTAGAATAAAAAGAATAAAACAAGGAAAATCTTCACTTGAGTTTTAACTTATTCAATGATAATGAAAACTGCAAATTATCTCATCCAAGGGGTGGGATGGATGCCAATAATAGGACAATGATAGCGTTGGTGGGATGCCAAGTAGGAAAGATTTGTTTCTATTTTTTTTTTTTATTTTAATGGGGAAGACAAAGTGAGCAGAAGATACAGTTTATGTCTTTAACTTTTACTTTTCTATATTGTTAATTTTCAAGAAAGTAAAGGCTAAGATGGTTTAATAACAAAAGCGGTATTTCTAAAGAAATTCCTTTGTACCTTAATTATCTGAGTAAGCCCCTAATTTTCGTCAACAAGGCATTCCACTTAATTAAGGGCAGGGTAAACAAAATAAAGCCCCCAGTAGGTAGGTTGCTACCAACAAATAGAAGGGGCTTGTTGTCTTTTCACTGGTCTTAATTATAAGGCTCTCTAGTTTCAAATATCTATAATATATAGAAAATTCCTTTAAAATATTCCTGAGGATAGAAAAATCAAAGGATTATTAAAATATAGAGAAATGATACAAGTGTCTAGCTTTAACTTCTAAAGCAAAACTACAATAGGAACCTGTCTCCCTACCAAAAGAACTACTAATGGAACAATAAAAGAACCTGAGCATACGACAATGAAGGCCCCTCTATATACCAGAGTCGAAAGCACCACTTCTGGCAGGGTTGTCAGAACATCACTGGCCAACTTGCCATCCCAGATGATTTTTATTTTCAACAACCAAGGTATTGAATTTCATTACTGCAAAATGGACATCCTTAATGTTGTTAGTTCAGTGCCGCAGACTGTAGGATGTGCCAATCGTCCAAGAAATCCTTCCCCACAAATCACCCTCCATAAGGCTCCTCTCAAAACCCAAGTTAGGGCTATTTTGAGGCTATGGTGAAGGGCAATCAACTCTGCTATAGCTTGGATCACCTCAACAAGATTTGATGTGCAAATAAATATATTTATTTTGATTTATTATTGTACATTATTTTTTTCTTTATGATTGATTCCATGCCATCAAAGAAATACTAATAAGATCGGTCTGAACTTCCCTCTCCCACCTATCACATCTCCAGTATCAATGTGAGGCATTGAGTTTTTCAATATGGGCAAAAGGAAAAAGAAACTTAGAAAATTATCATGTAGAAAGGGGAAACAACATTGGTGTACAGAAACCCAAGGATGTGGGAGGATATAGGGAGAGTCAAAACTGCTAAAACTGGGGACGCATGGCCATACCTGAGTCTGTCCAGCAAGAACAACTGCGACTCCATGAAGTGAGCTATCTTGAATGATGGCATCGAGACCTTCATCACCCCACTTGCATTCTATATTAGGGAAAAATTCTCGAGCAAGCTCTACAGCAGCTCTTGCAGATTTCTACTTTGATAAATGGACAGGGATAAAACCAGAAATAAATTTTGAAAAATTGCAAAGCAGAGCACCAATATAAAGAAGATCACGAGCAGAAGTTAAATGAATTACCTCAGTGCGGCTCCAAATGGATTTAACAACCACAGTATCGGCTATCTCTCTTAGCCTAGGAATGTATTGAGTTCGAACAAAGATTCCAGCACCAAGCACCGCAATATGGGGTTGTTGAGTCATCTCGAAATGTGCAGATTTCGACACCACCCCAACTTTACTAGAATTCAGAAGATAAAACCAAGTTCTTCCGTGGAAATAAGTCGAATATAAATGTTAGTATTCTGTTAAGAAACAACCATAGTGAATTAAATTAGATTCACAGATAAGAAACACAAAATGTCAGTCAAGTGTGGGATGATATCGAGCACTGGAATGGAGATCGAAGTATGACGGTTATAAAAGATATGATTTTCTTTATGGCTATGTATTGACCATTAACGAGGCTCTAGAGAATAGATAGTTGAAGTTCAGATCCGATCAACAAGTGTTGAAATAAAAAATATATTCGTCAGGGATTTTTCAGAACCATAGAGATTCAAACGAGTAGAGGTAACTGGGAATGCAAATGAAAAAAATCGTGCCTCAGAGTCAGACGAATTGCTGCTGCTGCGAGCAATCGAGAGAGTGAGATTAATTAGATACTTAGATCCACTGTTCACATGATCGCTCGCCCAATGGTATTTTTCCTATGTTTGGTTAAAGGGTAAATTTTTTAAACTACCCTTATAGTTTCGCTAATTTACAAAGTGTATTCTTACTGTTTAAAAATTGACTAAGCTGACTAATACTTTTATTACCATTAACACCCGTTAACATAAAAGGACAAAAAAGACAATTTCATTCTTTATTCTTTTTTAAAATTTCAAAATAAAACAGAAAAAAAAAAGAAAGAAAAAAAACGCTGATTCATCAAAACCCTCACCTTTCAAACCCAACGAAACCTCAAAATAAACAAACATCACGAGTATGTTTGAATTAAAAGAAGGGAACGAGAGAGAATGAAGGTGAAGGAGAGAGAGAGACCTCATGGGTTTCGTTGTTGCAAAAACCTCTCACAGAGAGACTGACGTTCTCCCGTGCATCCAAGATGCCACCGTTGCTGCTCTTCCCCTCTCGTTCATGGCATCCTTCATAAACAACATTCTTCAGAAACGGCTCTGCAGACAAATCCAAAGAAAAGAAAGACCACTGTTGCTGCTCTTCCATTTCTCTGCTCCCTCTATATCTTTTTCCATGTTATCCCCATTTGCAGCAGCAGACCCAGACAAAACCGACAAAGATTGAACCCTTGATGTCACTTCCCCTCCATTTCCGTCCTCATCCTCTCCCCTCACTGGCATTGCATATCTTGGGTTTCCCGATGAAATCTCCATATAAAAAGGAAAGCCCAAAATAGTTTAAAAAGCGACAGAGTGGCTGAAACAATGAGAGTAAAATCATAACATGTCAGACTCGATTTAAAGTTGCTGCATCTTGGGTTTGGGCTCCATCCAAACCCAGCCCCAGCATCAAAGACGAAGATGTCAGCGACGGAAACTGTGCCGGACTTCCAAATCGACCTCTCTTATTAGTGACTATGGCAGAATTAATCAGAACTGTGGCAGCACTCTTCATATAACGCTCGACAACAAATCTCATCCATAAATTGCTCCTTTTATTGCATCACTTAAAAATGAAACAAATTGAAAACTGTGGACACCCTACGCTCGGAAAAGAAACCTCCTCCATAAAAACCACTGCCAGACTGTCAGCTCTATTACTCTCATCTCTTTTGTCATCTCTGCTTTTTCTAGTTTTTCATCTAAAGCCCTCATAATAAATGTTTGTCTCGTGATTTCTTCCACTTTTTTCCTGATTACAGAAGACATCACACTGTAGAGAACCGCTCTACCGTTGGAAACCCATCCAAAATGTTACCGGATTCCGGCTCTCTCGGTCACCGAATACTGACGGGTATGATTCTCTTTGTTGCAGTGGCATTAACGTGTCTTGTTCTCAGTGCGGTGATCAATCCCGACGGAGTTACTACATCTTTTCTTGATACCCAATTCCACGATTGATACCCAATTCGTTCTCTCCTATTATTTCTGATTTCCAATCCAATGCCGTCCACATGGGCAATCTGCAATCAGAGCTGATGATCAAACTGTAAACTATACAAATTTCTGTAGTGTAAGATGTTTCCTTGACAACATCCAATGGTAGTGATTACAGGGGGTTGAGCTTGAAGTGGCCGTTCGGCGTGCCTTGATGACTTTGTTTATTTTGAGGTTTGAGAGGAGCTTCGGATAAATTACGAAGAGCATGGTGAAACCCCTCGTCCTTTCAGCATGAGCTGATTTTCATGTCCTATTATCTGTGCCTGAACCCAAGAGGCAAGAGGAAAAAGAAGGGGAGAGAGAGAAAGAGGGAGGGAGGTGGAGGGTAAAATTGAGTTTTAATAGATATGTATATCACGTACGAACGAATTTTGAGGGAATCTTAATAGACCTTAACGATAAGGTAGAGTCAATCAATTGTCAGGTTTCATTTATAAAATTATTTATTTATGTTTCAAGTTTCATTTATAACCATTTGATTTGAGTTGATCAAGTTTCAAGTTTTCTACTTGAACTCAAGTCTCATTTATAAAATTAGGCTTATGAACCACTCGAACTCGACTCAACTAAACATAGCACTTGGCCCGTATTGGTAGAGAGAGACTAAAGTGGCTGAACTGAATTGACTTATTGCATTGTCTTTTGGTAAATAACTAAGGTGGTGTTTGGTTGAACTTGCAAAAAAAAAGATCTTTCAAAGCCCAAAAACTTAAAAGATGATTTAGGCTTCCAAAAATGAAAATAAAGTTTGGAAAGCCACTTGGGTAACTTTGCCCTCCAAAGCCTCTTCTTTGATTCACAACAATATAAATAAAATTATGAAAAGTTGTCTCCAATCAGCTAATTGCAAACTGTGGCTCATCTCAGCAACAAATCCGCCTTGTTATATTTTCTGGTATGATTTTGATATGTGATGTACCCAAAAATTAAACATTGTAAATCAGCAACCCCAGAACTAAAAAACAACCCTACCTTTAGCAACTCCGGTTATTCAAGTAACTGTTTTTCAGATTGTCCACGAACATTTAAAGAAGACAGAGGTATTCATTTGAGTGATGCTTTGAGAAGGCTTTTATTGAGTAAAGCAGGAGACCCAACTCTATGTGAATTTGGATTCAGTCCTCACAAAACCATACTTACAGCTTAGTGTTGCATTTGCAGTAGCTATAAACGTGAACCAATCGGGCGGAATTCATCAAAATTCTTGGATGGATTTTGATCAGTCAAAATTTTTTCCGTATCATGTCTTTCTGGCATCATAGATTTAGATTTTCTGAAAACATAGGCCCAAGGTCCAACACAGCCCAAGCTATGATCACCCTAAAATGGGAGCCCAAATCTCTTAAAAGCAAAATGTGGCACAGCATCCAGTTGCACATTGAGAATGCCTCCCAATTCTTAGAGTGTTTGCACGGCTTTTGCTTTAAAGAGATATCATCACCTAAAAACTAAAATGGGTGCATCCTTGTTTAATACATTTTATTCGTTTTATTGGACATCAACCATCTTTACTGTAGTCTTACATGCTAGGGTGTAAGGACATACTATTTTTAGGATGTGAGTGGAGTAGAGTCTCTAAATTTGGATTTTAACATCCATTGTTTAACAGAAATTTTGAGAGAAATTATTCTGTTTTTAATTATTTTAAAAAATTAACACAAATAAGATTTCGAAATTAAGCCTCAGTTTGGAAAGAGTACAAATACAAATATATATATATATATATATATATATAGGACATAAACATTTTCTATTTATCAATTAAGGCTCAGTTTGAAAAAAATACAAATACAAATATATATAATATAAATACATAAAAAATAATACAAAATATAAGGTTTTACACTCTACATATTTATATTTATACTCTTTCCAAAATGAGAAGCATAAAGAACATCTGGCTGGAGCTTTTAGAAAACATTTAAGGTCTTAAAACCACCACCGACCCACCAGACCGTTAGACCATTTGGCCTAGAACCGGCCAGGGTACCGGTTTCATTTCTACCCAAACCACTATTTTCCTAAAAACCATTGAATTGAGGTCAGCAGACCACTGACCCAGACAATATGGTTTTCAGGCCGATTATTCATTTTTAATTTTAAAAGTTACTGACTAATTCATTCAGGTCGAATGGTCAAAGTCAAACGATTGATCCAGAAGCCGATGGTCGAAATAGTTTCGGTTCTGAACCGGTTTTTAAAATATTGAAATTGTTTGGTACCGGAATGTTTCTCCGATGCGTCCCCTTGATTCTAATCAACTTGTGTAGAATGCAAGGATGAATAAAGTAACGTGCCACGTAGGAAGAACACCGTTGACAGCCCAGGCTGTCAGGCATTAGACAGAAACAGAAAAACGATTCCTGTACCAAAACACCTTTGTCATTGTCAACATTTAAAAAAAAACCGACTTGTGTAGAATGCATGGATGAATAAACTAACGTGTCACGCCTGGCAGGGAGAACACCGTTGACAGTCCAGGCGGTCAGACAAGGATAGCCAATGTAGACAGCTCCAAGGCGTTTGTAGGGTAAACCGTATTACCTAATAATGAAAATCGATGAAAGCGTGCCCGCATGACTCCTGCAAACAAGGAGCTCCCTCTAAAAGCGATCGCTTCGTTCAGGCAATATAATGTGAATTGTGAAGAGCTTTGAGAGAAGGGGAAGGAGAAGAGCAAGGAGAAGGGGAAGGCAGGCTTCTTCGATCGAGTCTCTTTTTCTCTCTCCCCTTCTCTCTCTCTCTCTCTCTCTCTCTCTCTCTCTCTCTCTCTCTCTCTCTCTCTCTCTCTCTCTCTCTCTCTCTCTCTCTCTCTCTCTCTCTCTCTCTCTCCTCGCCATCCATGAGGAAACTCTGCCCCAATTTGGATCGTGAGGATGGCCTGGAGACCGTTCTCGAGGTCCCCATCCCGGAAGAGATGTTCGCCAGCATGGGCAGCAACACCACCGTCCGGTGGCAGAACATGCGCAACTGGATGAAGTGTCAACCTGCTAACGAGACGGATTCCTCTGCCAATTCCGATCTTCAACTCCTTCTCAATGTCGTGGGTTCTCCTTTTATTCCTCACGAGGTGCAAACCGACACCACTGTCAACCGCCCCATCAAAGACTCCTCTATCGTAAGTATTACTATTATAATTAGATTGGACGAGCTTTAATTTGTTGCAGGTTGATTGATGATATATCCATCAATTGATCGCTCATTAATAATTTGTATTAATTCTTCATTTTCTTGTCGTTTAATTTAATTAATAGGAAGCTTCAACAGCCAAATATATTGTACAGCAATACATAGCGGCATCGGGAGGACAAACGGCATTGAACTCAGTGAAGAGCATGTACGCCATTGGAAAGGTGAAGATGTGTGCTTCCGAGTTCCAAGTTGGCGACGACAGTATAAAAGCAAGGGGCCCCTCTGAGATTGGAGGCTTCGTGCTTTGGCAAAAGAACCCAAACCTCTGGTACTTGGAGCTGGTCTTGCCAAGCTGCAAGGTCAGTGCCGGGAGTGATGGCAAGGTGGCTTGGAGGCAGTCTGGCTCTCAACAATCACATGCCACCAAAGGTCCGCCCAGACCCTTGCGTCGGTTTTTACAGGTATATCATTAACTTTCCATTTTTTCTGTAAAATGCATCAACCTTCTTCTGCTTCTTTCTTGCCACCCCACGTAATGTATTGCATGCCATGCATAAAGTTTCTGCTGAGCAAAAATTTTCTAGAAAAAAATTACCTTGAGAAAGCAGTAGTGTCACATCTGCTATCTGCTAGATGTGTTGTTTGTAGAGATGAGATGGTTCGTTCTTTAAACATTTAGCTTGATCGATGCATGGATAGTTAATCTTGAAGAAGAGACGTCCTCTCTAAATATCATTATTAGCAATTCTAGGGCATACTAATATTGTATCTGGTTTGATAGAAAATACGAGAGAAAGAGAAATTTTAGGGAAGCTCTTAGGCTCCTTTTGTTTGCCATGCAATTTCGATTGAACTTTGCATGGGAGTACATACATCAAAAGAATGTAAATTCTCTTCTTCACTGTTGCTTTTGGTTTCCTTGATCAGGTTTTGTGTTACTTCATGTACAATGCAAGCAATCAAAACAAAGTAAATTTTAAAACAAAATAAATCAGAATTTTCATTAAACTCATTTACACTCTCTAGGGTGCAACTTGGGCGGGTCCAACCCGAGCACGACCTGACCCAACCTGAGTTTTTTCATCGGTTGGGCCTGGGTTTTCGGGCTGCAGGCTGGGGCTGGCCAGAAAAGTCAGGCCCAATCTAAACTTGGGTTGAGGTCTCGGGCAGTCTAAGTCCAACCCAACCAAGACACAACTCAACCCGAGTACACCTAAAAAAATACATACATATGTGCATTATATTTATAAAAATATATATTTTTTAATTATTCAAACCCACCCAACCCGGTCCATCCCGAGCCCAAGCCCGACCTGAGTTGTATTGGATTAAGCGCGAATTGGGCCTGGGTTGATAAACTTGGGCTGTGCCAGGCCCGAGCTCAAGATTTGCACCATTAGGCTTGGGCCTGGATTGACCTTCAATGTGATCCAGTCTGCCGGAGTTGCACCCATAACACTCCCGTGCTTTTTTCAGCAATGGAAATGAAACTACATCAAACTAGGCCCTAGGAATTTTGAGAGAATCTTCAGAACTTTCTCTCAGCTTTCTGTTTCTCTATTATTTTGTATCAAACGAAACACTTCCTAATATCCTTGATACTAACAAAAAGTTTCTTATGGGGAGCGTAGGGACTGGACCCTAGGTCTACGGCCAATTTGTTTTTAGATGCAGTGTGCATAGGAGAGAAGATTATTAATAACGAAGACTGCTTTATACTCAAGCTTGAGGCAAATGCAGCGAGCCTTGAGGCCCGAAATACCAAGGCCGTGGAGATCATACATCACACGATGTGGGGCTACTTTAGCCAAAGAACCGGTTTGTTGATCCAATTTGAGGACTGCAAATTACTGACGATAAAGGGAAAGCGACACAGTAGCATTTTCTGGGAGACGAGGATGGAATCGGTGATCGAAGACTATAGATACATTGACGGCGTTAACATTGCCCACAGCGGCAGGACCCTGGTCACGCTATATAGGTACGGAGATGGTTCCATCAATCACAAAAGGAAGATGGAGGAGACATGGACTATTGAGGAGGTTGATTTTAATATCCGTGGTTTATCCATGGATTGTTTTCTACCACCTGCGAACCTAAAACGGGATCTAGCTGATTGAGAGAAGCATGGGATGAGACTTGATAGTTGAGATAGACACAAAGAGAGAGAGAGATTTTGTTAAGAATGCTATAGAGGAGATTTGTATATATGACCGAACTGGAATTTCTTGTTTGGTTACTTCCAGAAACGTGGAAAAGAAATTTCCTTTTTTTTCTTTCTTTTGATCAGAATAAATGTCTTGCTCTTCACCATCTTTCTATCTGATTTTTCCTTCATCAGAAATAGGCTATAGTTATGTATCAACCAAGCACGCAAGAAGACATGGAGTGTAGGTTGTCACAGTGATGGTGAATGCCGCATTTGTTATGTACCTTAGGAGAATTCACCCCTATAAACTAGTTGTTAGAGAGAGGGAACCCAAGCACATATATACCCCACAACAGCATCCCATACTGTCAATGTGAGATACCTCACATTAGCATTGTAACAAGCTTGTTCATGAATAGCTGATCAGCGAACCTCTAATCATAAAAGGAAGCATTTCCTCCAGATACATTTCTAGTGCGAGTGGTTTCTTAGGCCTTGATTCACGTTTTTATTTCTCGGTCGTTATCTGTGTCTTACTCAGACTTCACAATTCAAAGGCAGCAGATCCTCCTTAATACATCATCACAGAGTGATGCATTATGTGTTCCAAAACACCATCAATATGAATGTAATGATGTACAAACCAGAATTGATCACAACGATACAACCAACTACAAATTCAAATATATGCTTCATTTATTAGATACGATGAAAAAATATATAAAAAATGGCCTGGTGAAGTCATATGCACCTTAATATTTTATTATAAAAATATTAAGACCTGACTAGCTAAAAAGCCTAAATACAAAAACGGGACTATGGAAGTCAATGAAGTCGTATGCACCTTCCACTGCCCGTATATAGATGTCTTCCCTGGGTTCCTCACTCACTCCGCTCTGCGTTGCATACTCTAATGCCATCTCATAATCCACCTACAAAATTATATCCAAAGGAAACAACAGTAGAAGTTACACCAACATCATCTTTCCAACATGCAAAATTAGATCTGCTTCGTTTAGTTGTCTCATAAACAGGATATCCAAGCTGTAGTGCCCACTCTTGAGATGAAAGATGGTTAATCTATAGATACGCAGAGGCAGCATTCAATTGGTTGTGCAGTCTTCTGTACCATTTGATTGATACAAACTATGGTTCACAGTCCAGGGAAATAATATAAATTTAAGTGTTACAAGTACCAATTTGCTTCTGGCATGTGAGATATAATAATGGTGGAACATCATTCCCTTTCATATTGTCTCGCATGACAAAGGCAAGCCTCCCCGATTTATTGTGATTAAACAGTTTTTTATCACATTTATATTGAATGCATGCCAATTAGTAATTATGAAAATAGAATACATGTTTCAAGTTGTTAAGCTGACTAAAAGTAAAGGAGTAAACATAAGCTTCGGATGTGGGAAACCAACCTGTTCAACATGTTGAGCAAGCTTTTCCCGTAGAGTCTTTTCTGTAACAATACGAGTTGATACCTTTGTTAGAAGTTCTGTATCCTTTTCCTCATATTGCTTCTTCTTCTTCGATGCTTGCTGATGAGCTGTTTCTCTCAATACATCATATATGGCAGCTGTTACATCAGGTATGTACCTGATTATGCAAGCAAAGTTTTACTAATACTAATAATGCTAATAATAATGATATCAATAATTTTACTAACAAGCAAAATTGGAGCTTTTGTATAGACCATTTGAATTTAAAATGGGTTGGATCAAGAGCTGATCCAGACCAAGGTTCAAAGTATTGATACACCCGATACGCATGAACATGCATAGCGGGTGTTTCAATATTATCATGCATAGGGGATGTAAATCTGAACCCTTGTTGGATCTTATAGCATGGATCTCCATCTGATTCATTTATGCATTACAATTGGACCTTCCGAGTTTTGATCAGGTACCTGTTGTCAGATTATGGGCCTGATTATTTTAAAATGTAATCCCTATGAGGACACAAACCCACTAAATATTGGAGAATGGTCAGATGTTAGATCAACCCATTCCATTTCCTTTTTCTTTTTTGATAAGTAAAATACATTTCATTTCCTATTTGATTATCCAAATTGCTTACATTTAGGTACTTAAGATGGTATAACCCACCATTAAACAGGGCTCACCTGGGAAGCCTCTTATAGTCTTATTCCATACTCAACCTGATTGGAAGACATTATTGATACATAGCTTTTAGATCATAGAAAATTCAACAGAACTATAGAAAAGTACGAAAGCAGATAGTACCATCTTAACAGGTTATTAGTGTCAGAGCCATTTTTAATGCCTTGCTTCTATACTAAACCTTGTTAGAATCATGTTAATTTCAGTAAATTAATTATGTTGAGTCAAACAAGGAGTTGCATGGCATTTCCTGGGATATAGTTGGAGCCTCCTAAAATCATGTGCAAAGTTCACCATGACACCATTTGACTGATGGAACCCTCTTGTTCAAAACATGTTTAGGAAACATCCCCTTGAAACTCTCTTAAAATGAGTAGACAATATAGAAACAATATCTAAAAGGAGATGGTTTTCTCATGAAAAAACAAAGCACATGAAATGCTTGTTAAATTCAAATTCAAAACAAGGCAGTTTTGCAAAAGGAACAACTACACCAGACACTGGAACAATCCCAAATATGATGCAAGTTCTGGAAGGTACAGTGGCAGACTTCTCAAAAAAACTGAGAATGCAAGTTTGCAATGGAACTAGAGCCAGATTCAAGGAATAAGAAGATGAGTGTCAACTATCTCAGAGAACTAGCAAAAATGACTCCATGTTTGGGATCCTCTTCATGGAATGTGTGAAGTGTATCTCATGCATTGATACAACAGCATGTGCTTGGTTAGATCAGTCTTAGCCTCCTTTAAAGCCCAAAAAGTCTTCTGGCCTCATTTCCACCACAAAGAAAGTTTGATGGGAGAAATATTCAGGGAAACCAGAAGTGGGCTTACAGTTGGGAAAAACACCAATACAAGGTGGGATATAGGGCTCTTATGGACTAGAATCTTAAATATGTGGCAAATCCAGTGGCTCCCCTCCTCAGTGGACATGTTGGATTGATTACATTATCTATCTCCATGGCAGACTGGGGTGGGCTGTGCAGGAATGCTCCCTACTTGACCCAATTGGGATTTTTCTTTATATAATTATTGAACTTGAGAAACATCAGCACATTTACATAGGCAACACCAGTAAATCTTATGGCTTATAAATAATAGGTTATTTACTCTCCTATCAACCCACCAAAAGAATTAGCAGTCAATGTGGCAACTAATCATTCATTGTTTAGGCAAAAAGAAAATGAAGGAAAAAGAAAAGACAAGAAAATTGCAGCAACTATTGCAAAGAATGCAGCTCTCCAATTCCAAATACAACAGAAATGAGTAAGAGAACAAACTTGCTTAAATTTCGCTTCCTCTCCTGTTGTTCACGAGCTTGAATTTTCTTCACTATTTTAGACTTCAGCTGAACACAACATTGCTGGATGGAAGACTGAAGAAATTATGCTGTTAGAATACAAATTATCTTCCTTTGTCATTTGAATACATGGAACTGAAGACAAACTACCTTGACAGCAGAAGCTATCTCGCTTATATCATCTCCAATATATTCTTTTCCTGTTCCCTTGAAGGGTATTTTTGTGCTAACAATGCTCACAAAAACACCAATTTTGTCTTGTGTCTGGTTGATCTTGTAGCTATTCCAACTGGAAACCAATTCTTCAGTTAGATATCCTGTAATTAGATTTCATTAACTTCGGAGGGAAGTCTACCTATATGGGTATAACAAAGGAAGGAGATTTGACCATATTTAGATCTTACTTGATCCTTTTCAGAGCAGTCCTTGTCACAACATCTGCACCTCGCTCAAAAAGAAGTGGAATGCGGTTTGCAAAGCGGAAAATATTCAGCCCCTAAAATTCATACCACCAGGGCATGTTTAATAAGCATCAGTCTTGGGAAACAGTATTACTACTTGTAACCAATTAATGCAACCATACTTCAGATTTTGCTAACTTGAATGAATAGGCAATATGATAGAGACATATTCAAGACAAAGGTGACTAATTGAGGGAAAAACTTCATTTTCAAATTAATATTCATATTTTAGAAAACTAAGTTGAAAGAGAAATCAGGAACCAGGATTAATAAAGAAGAAAGACAAATTCCTTATTTATTGCCACTCCTGCTTATACTTACTATTACCCAATAATTTGCATAATTGGGTAGACTCAATCACTCAATCATGGAACTCCTATTGATGCAATAACTAAAAACTAATTGCAGTTTGCAATTAAAGTACAAAGAATTTTGGCATGGCATATACAACCCACATGTTGGTACATGTATTTTGTGCATATATATGACCTAACAAACAAAGGCAGACTAGTGTATGTCAATGAATAGAAGTTTTGCTGACAAGTAGGTTTAAATGTATACCCACAAATCATTAAGTTATGGGCATAAAATAATTGCAAATACTCACCTACATACAAATCATAAAATAATGGTGATAAAACCAAATTATGTTTTATCCAGAAAATATGTCCAAAGATTAAGAGTAACAAAAAAAGAATACAGCTCCAATATTCTGGGGAAAGAACTAATGCTGATAGCACCAACAAGTAAGCACTTACTTGTTTAACATCTTTTCCACCCAAACTCACTCCAGCTTCCACAATGAACGGATGGCCTTCAAAAACTTGAGGACTGCATTAAAATGGTAGCCAAAAACAGGTATCTGAGAACCAGTTTTATTATCTAAAGTAAACATTGTATGATTTTAAACCAAACATTTAATACCTTCCACCCCACTAAGCATCTAACCTACATGTTATACCTTAAAAATAAGTTAAAAAAGAAACAGATATTGAAAAATAAGTTAAACTTTGATGGGAGTAGAATTGGGGGAATCCTGGACAATCAGGGATTGGAGGTGTGTTTAGGAATGAGAATGGGCTTGTCTCTGCCATGTTCTCCGGCCCAATTGGGGTGGGTGACTCTCTCAGGGCTGAAATCTTTGCAGTTATGGAAGGAATTCAAAGAGCCAAGGAACTGAATATAAGAAAACTCATCATTGAAGGGGATTCAGAGGTGGTGGTAGGGTGGCTAAGTAAAGAAAACAACAGCTTATGGATGTACAGTAACGAGAGGAGGAAGTTTAGGTGGCTGGTTCAAGAGATGGAAGTTAAGATTAGCTGGGTGAAAAGATCAGCTAACTCTTTTGCGGATGGGTTAGCTAAGAAAGTAGTCAATAGGGAGACATTGTTTTGGGCACAAGTGTAACTTTTTTCCTTTTTGTTCTTGGGAGTGTTTAGCTCCTTTTGGAAGATAAGAAAGTTTATCTTCCTCTCTGTAATTACTTTTGTGATTAAGTAATGAATTGTTGTTATTGATCAAAAAAAATAATAAGAAGAAGAAATGGAAGCCAACCTGCAAGAATAAGTAGCAACCATTTCGGGGTGCAGCTCCTTTATTATTCCTAACCGAAGATTATACTCCCCTGCAGGACTAAGACACTGAAAAAAGTACATGTCCCAAACTACTTTAGGATATAAAGAAGCATGGATCCAAGAAATTAAAGATATAACACAAATAGAATACCAGGGTATGAAATGGAAAGACAACTACATGGAAATGACAATCTGAATACTACATACATCACCACTAGGGTCATCAAATTTAGCCTGACGGAATAATTGATGAATGCGAACTATTTGCTGAGATGTAAGAGATTTTACAGCCATTTTTGGACTAAAATCTGGGCCCATTTCTCCTGCAAAATTTAGAACATAAACATTACTTATGATAATATAATGTAAAAATTGTACTAATTGTACAAGGGCACAAACACAGTTAGAGGTATTTCTGTACAAGGTGTAGTTATTTGATAATGTACATGTTAGGACCAAAATATATTAATTCATTCCACCTAAACAAAAAAGGATGCATTGCATAAAAAATCCTTCTATTTTTAATGAACTCAGTCAACACCTTAAAGCAGTCATACATTTGCAAAAGCAGTCAAAAACATTGACATAATTCATATTTGAACAGTAGGATTGCACATGATCCAGCCACATGTAAACAGTTGTCGGCCAGAATCATGCTAATGAATGACAGAGGTGCAATTGTTAGTACAAGCACTATAATACCCATACTAATAGAAAAATATCACACCCATTTCTGAAACATGGCTAGCACATGATTAATTTACATATTTTGGAATGTAATGCAAGTGATCCAATGTGTTCCAGAAGTTAGAAAGTAACACCTCTCAATGATTGTTCTTTAATTTAGTCAACAATCTAAATACTGAAAATAGAAATTGTACAAGCCAATTTTCTTCAAATGTATCCCAAAATGAGATATAAATATCAGAAAAAGATATGTACCAATTAAACGCTCAGCATAAGATTTTCCAATATTTACAAATTCATGCTGAAGAAACTGCAATAGATTCTGCTTAGAGGTTTCTGCAATAAGGCGCTTGATTAGTAGTAAATCAACTGCAGACGGATGGTGCTTTGTCTCAAGAGGAACTGGTGGCATAACATCGGTTCTTCGTGCAAATCGTATAGTGACATTTTTACTGTGGATAAAGAAGAAAAAGATGGAAGGATATTAGACAAAATTATTAGAAAAGATGATGAGATGTACAGATCCAAGGAGCAGCACTTACTCTGCAGCATCGGAGACATATTTAAAAAGAAATTGAGCATAAGGGGTAATAACAGCCATCTGACGCATATAGTGCAATATCTTCGACTGCATTGACCAACAATAAAGTTTAGTCAAGTAAAACAAATTAGATCATATTCAATACCTCAAAAAATAGATTTTTGTAGGGAACCTAAGCCAGGTCTGCAACTCCTACAAGAGCACAGGAGAAGGCCCTGGTAGGTACTACATACACGGTAAGTTGTCCAGTTGCCCTCAATTACAACTTGAATTTCTGCACCATGCCACTTTTCCTTGTTGTCTCGTTTTTCGTGCAAGTGAATGTGAGGAATGTTACTGAATAGTTAAAAGACAAGTCAGTATTTTCTAATATGATCAAGTATGTGCATATATTGAGAAAAGGTGTGAATCAACAAATGTATGTATCAAGAGAGAAGGCTGAATTGTTTAGGTATTATCTATTTGTGACCACTTTCAGCTTTGTAACTAAGCACATCTAATAAGTATGTTTACAAGATGCAATTTGTAATATACATATATATATATATGTGTGTGTGTGTGTGTGTGTGGAATAACATACATATCCTAGTAGGTAAGTGGCTCATGTGATGCATGTGGAAAGGCAAAGATGTAGTGAAGTATTTAAAATAATTTATTCATTTTCTGCATTAGCTTAGAACCCAGCTATATAAACTTCAGATGGTATAAAGTATGCCATTTTACCCAACTATGGTGAAGCCTCTTTCCAAAGCAGTATTGGAATTACATAATAAAGATTATTATGTGTACATTCATAAAAACCAGATTGCAGACATACCGATGAATATCTATGTCCAGCCTGCAGAATGAAGTATAGTTTTGACCCCTCATTGATGAAGATATCTCTATTGGAAGTCCTGTACTCATCTTGGACCAAATTAATGCCTGCATAAGTTCATAAAGGGTCAAACTCCTTAACATACTTCTTGTCATGGTCATCAATCTGAGAATTAAAAGAGAGAAGTTAGAAGCATACTAATTTCACAGCACTGGAATACAACACTATATGAGTGGTAAAACTCCCATGTACTATGGGTTATGGTTGTCAGTATGAGAGGCAAAAGAAGGGAAATGCAAGAAAAGTTAGAAAAATGATAGGCCCCCAATTAACCTTACGTATGCCAGGAAGAGGAAAGGTCAACAATCGGCTAAGGGGGAGAAATAATTGAACAATTAATCACATGGGGGGCAATTATAGCTGCAGGGAATAAGGAGAGTCTTGGGGCATTTATAGCTATGTCAGTTATGAATAAGAAGAGTGTTGGGCATTTATAACTAGGCCAGCTGGGCATTTATGGGGGGGGAGTCAGTTATGCTGTCAGAAGAATATAAGAAGGGTCTTTGGGGGATGGGGGAGAGCAGGCTTTCATTGAGTGAAGAATACTGTGAGTGATTGGGAGAGCCAGCGGTCTCTCAAAGAACCGACCAACTGTTACTGTTCTTCTTTTCTTCTGAATGAGTACCAGTTCCTTGTTGATATTCTAGTTGTGTGAATTCTGCTGTGAGTCTGAGAATTGTGTGTCAAGTTTCTGGGACCTAACAGTGGTACCAGTTCCTTGTTCATGTAAGGACAGAGAAATTATGCGCCATGACCCACAAAAACTACTAGAGGGTTGCCTGATTGCAGGGGTTGGTATGCGGGCCACTGCTGCTTATATCTACATAAGGGGAGAGTGTGTAAATGAGCGGAAAAACCTTGAGAAAGCAAGGAGGGAAGCTTATCAAGCTGGACTTTTGGGAAAAAATGCATGTAGATCTGGATATGATTTTGATGTTCATATCCACTATGGAGCTGATGCTTACATTTGTGGAGAAGAGACGGCGTTGTTGGAAAGCCTTGAAGGAAAACAAGGAAAACCAAGGTTGAAGCCTCTTTTTCCAGCTAATGCAGGGCTATATGGATGTCCAACAACTGTTACAAATGTTGAAACTGTAGCTGTTTTCTCCACCATTTTAAGGTGTGGTCCTGAATGGTTTGCTAGTTTTGGCAGGAAGAACAATTCTGGGACAAAGCTACTCTATGTCTCAGGCCACGTGAATAAGCCTTGTACAGTTGAAGGGGAGATGAGTATTCCATTGAAGGAGCTGATAGAAAGGCACTGTGGAGGAGTTAGAGGTGGATGGGATAATTTGCTTACAGTGATACCAGAGGGTTCTTCGGTTCCACTGATTCCAAAGCACATATGTGATGATGTGTTGATGGATTATGATGCACTCAAGGCTGTCCAAACGGGTTTAGGGACAGATGCTGTAATTATGATGGACAAGTCAACTGATATTGTGGATGCAATTGCTAGGCTCTCTTACTTCTATAAGCATGAAAGTTGTGGGCAGTGCACACCATGCAAGGAGGGGACAGGATGGCTGTGGATGATCATGGAGAGGCTGAAGGTTGGAAACGTGAAGCTGGAGGAAATAGACATGCTTCAAGAGGTGACAAAGCAGACACACCATCTGTGCAGTGGGTGCTGCTGCTGCTTGGCCTGTGCAGGGACATATCAGTGCGCGGTGTGCGTCTATCCGCTATGCATGGAGTTACTGGTTTGGAAGCTTATTCATTGGCAGGGCCTGCCTGATTTTGAAGATTCTTGGCTGCCTTTTGACTTACTTCGAGACCAATTTCCTCATTTTAACCTTGAGGACAAGGTTAGACTTTGGGCGGCGGGTAATGATAGGCCCCCAATTAACCTTACATATGCCAGGAAGAGGAAATGTCAACAATCGGCTAAGGGGGAGAAATAATTGAACAATTAATCACATGGGGGGCAATTATAGCTGCAGGGAATAAGGAAAGTCTTGGGGCATTTATAGCTATGTCAGTTATGAATAAGAAGAGTGTTGGGCATTTATAACTATGCCAGCTAGGCATTTATGGGGGGGAGTCAGTTATGCTGTCAGAAGAATATAGGAAGGGTCTTTGGGGGATGGGGGAGGGCAGACTTTCGTTGAGTGAAGAATACTGTGAGTGATTGGGAGAGCCGGCAGTCTCTCGAAGAACTGACCAACTGTTAATGTTCTTCTTTTCTTCTGAATGAGTACCATTTCCTTGTTGATGTTCTAGTTGTGTGAATTCTGCTGTGAGTCTGAGAATTGTGTGTCAAGTTTCTGGGACCTGTCAGAAAATACATTACTGACAATCAGTGTTTTAAAAGGCGTGGGAGGCATATGCCTGGAGGCACTCAAGGCAAGGTGCTCCCAAAATGCCCTAAGGCGTATGCCAGAGGTGCTGCCACCTCTGAGGTGTACGCCTCGTGCGCTTTTTTCATGAGGCGTGCTAGAGGCGTACACCTCATGCGACTCATGCACACCTCATATAAAAAGACTGAAAAAAAAAAAGGAAAGGAAAAGAAAAGAGAGGGAAGGGAAACAAAAAGAAAGAAAGAGAAGAAAAAAAAAGAGAAAAGGAAAGGAAAGGGAAGAAAAGATAAGGGGAAAGAAAGTGGTCTGCCCCCGGCCCCTTTGGCTCACCCAGACCCCCCACCCCTCTTTCAACTAGTGTTGTGCATCTCTATTCTTCTTAATATAAAAGATTTTTATTAAAAATAAAGAAAAAAATGAGATCCTCCCTTCCTCTTCCTTCTTCCTCTTGACCCCCCCTCCCTCCTCTTAAGGAGGCTTGCGTCTCCTTGTGTTCGGGAGGCTTACGCCTCTTACGTTCAGAACTACGCCCTCACACCTCTAGGTAGTGGAACGCCTCGCATCACACCTCCACGTTTTAAAACATTGCTGACAATAGACATGGAATGAGAAAATGAGGTCTTTCTAAGGAAATATACTTTGCAGATGACAATGCTTTGTGCCAATGAGGTCCTTTTATCAATCAGTAACAAGATCAAAGAAATTTTGTTAAAGGCTTAAATATAAATTACAAATGAAGAAATTCCCAAAATGGTTTGGGAGGGCATAAGACTAGTATATGACCACATATTTCATTCCCATTAGAACCCAGCCCATGGGACTAAAGCCTCAAGGTGACCCCCCCTCCATATACCCCAATTAGTAAGTCTGCTAGAACATTGGCAAATCTTTGGATCCATTTGAATAGATTGTGCAGTCTAGAGGCCAATGATCTAGCTTCTGTAAGATCTGATGTAGGATCCATGGACATTCCCTATCATCTCTCATCTATCCCACCACTGACAATAAGTCCTCCTCCACTTCAAAACTGTGCACCCTAGGAACCTTAGCAAATGCAACCCCTCAAGGAATGGTAATGCCTCAGCTCCAATGGAATCCCCTCAGCCAGTAGTATCTCCCCAATGAACCCTCTAAAAGCTCCTCCAAGACTTAATGGCACCATCCTGAAAGAACATCCATAATCCATTACAATTCAGCTTGACTGTTCCTTCAGATGATGGGGACCAATTTGTAATGGCAGATGCGCTTCTAGTTGATCATACATCTGCACAATGAACAATGCCATCCTCTCATTATATGTTGGTGCTGAACTATATGACCTTAGTACAGAGCCGATTAATAATCCTTTCAGTTATCAGTTCTATCAATGTTTTCAATTTTTGCTTCTTGTCAGAGAATATCCTAGTGTTGCATTTCTTTTCAGTCTTAGATCAGCAGCACTCATACATTACCAAATGATCTTCCCTCTTTTTTCTAGAAATGAGTACCAGTATGATTGTAAGGTATGATCAGTAATTGAAAATAAGGGGTTATATACAAACAGAATAATTGATTGCTGAACTTTGTGCTGGCCACAGAGGAGTTGAAGAAAATATGTATTCCAACTCAGAGGGAGAAATGCACTAGAGCAACAATACAAACCATACACCTGAATATACATGTAAATATGTTTGTCATGAGCTGGTTGCTAAGGCACAACAGAAACTCCTTAGGGTAGTAGGGTAATAATGGCATATCTTCAAATTGACAAAATGTTAGTGAAATATGTAAAAACCCCTTCAGAAAAGTTTGAACTAACAGAGAGACATCAAGAAAGAATTGTTTCTACAAGAAACATGAATTAACACAAGCATAAAAATCTAAAATAAATTAAATCAAGCCTTACCATCTTTGCCCCAAGTCCAAATTTTCCACGTGTTTGCTTTAAGCCATATTTTGTCCCAGATAAAACTGCACATCCATAATCAAGTGAAATGGTTAAAAGCATATTGAAGGTTCAAGCTCAATCTGAAGAGAAATACACCAGATAGAAATAGTTCTAGCAAATAATCTCAGACCTCGTCCAAACATATTTGGGATGTCATCATGTGGCATTCCTCTTCCATTATCCTATTAAAACCAAATGTCAATACCAACAGTGATTTGGATTTGATCATGTGCAATCATCTATATAAATATATTAAGCTGAAATGTGTATGTAAGAAGGCATGAGGATGAAGGAAATGGAATCTAACAGTTTTTTTTGCCTTTTTTTCTTAGAAATTACAAGAATGCCACTCTCTACCAACTCTCTCTCTCTCTCTTTTGCTTTTTTTCTTTCAAATTACAAGAATGCCACTCTCTCCTACCAACTCTCTCTCTCTCTCTCTTGCTTTTTTTCTTTCAAATTACAAGAATGCCACTCTCTCCTACCAACTCTCTCTCTCTTTTTCTTACAAATTACAAGAATGCCATCTCTCTCTCCTTATAAATTACAAGAATGCCACTCTCTCTCCAACCGAGGGAGACCTCAGCTCGGCATCTCGGCTTCTAGGGGACCTACAATCAAAGGTAGTCGAGTTCGAGCCGAGCTAAGCTCAAGCTCAAGTCTCTAATTCGAATCGAGCTCAAGCTAGACAACACCTCCACCACTGAGGGATACCTCAGCTCGGCACCTCAGTCACTGAGGGAGATCTCAGCTCAGCACCTCGCCAACTGAGGGAGACCTCATCTTGACACCTTGTCAACTAAGGGAGACCTTAGCTCGACACCTCGCCTGCTAGGGAAACCTCAGCTCGACACTTCAGCAGTTGAGGGAGACCTCGGTTTGGCACCTCAGCAATTGAGGGAGACCTCGGCTCAGAACCTCAGCTGCTTGAGAGACCTACAATCAAAGGTAGCCGAGCTCGAACTTTCAAGCTTTTGATTTTAGTCGAGCTCGAGCTTGAGCTCAAGTCTCTAATTCAAATCGAGCTCAAGCCCGATAGTTTATGAGCGAGCCCCTGCAATGTAGGGCCCCCTCCACTAGTATAGTTCTAAAATAAAAATGGAACACTATATTATGATGCCCATATACAAAGATGGACTTGGATATGGGAAGTGAGGATATGACTTTCCATTCCCTAAAATTCTGGATATGGATAGGACATAGGTATGGGTATCCCATGTAATATGCTTTTATCATGCATTTATATGTAGTTTTTGAAGCTAAATAATTTCTCAATACTTGTATCTTTCCTAATTAGATTAAATCTCTAAATGTTGGATATGAAAGGGCTGTAGTGGATAGTGAATGTGAATCACACCTTACAAGTCACCCTAAAAAATGAGGCCTCACCCCGACCCTTTGTGCCCTTTGGAGCTGCAGGTTCTTTAACTTTCTTCCTAAGGGCAGCATTCTTTGCTTGCATTTCCTGAATGCGAGCCTCCTTGGCAAGGCGTTTCTACAAGAACGCAGCAATAGAGGAAAACATATATGAAGAATAACAGAATAACAAAGCACATATGTGTTCTTTTTTCCTTTTTTTTCTCTTATCTTCTTTTCAACTTTGAAATCCAACCATGGTCATCTCCAAGTTCAAGTTTTACAGAAAAAAGCAGAAACAACTTGGGATGCAGATCAAATACCTCACGAGCCTTAGCTGACTCATAATCATCATATAGTTCCTCATCAACACGCTCTCGGTCAATAAGACCAATCATAGAATTAAACCTGCTTTTCCCTATCTCCTCTCTGTCATAGAAAAACCAACCTAAATGTTCTATTATAGACACTGTTAAAGCAAAAAGGCATTGATAACAGCAACGCATATTTGTATGAACCTACAGTAGTACTACACACGTGGATATGCTCAATTTATGTATGCAAAGGACATGCATAATTACTTACATTGTTACCTCTATCACAGGAAGCTCAGAGATGGATTCTGCCGAATCAAGGGAGTTTTCAACAAGTTCTCTGACGGTCGTGTAAAGACATTTCCCCGGCTGAAATCCACAACAGTTCAAACCAACACCATTTAATCGAAATTGAGTACTAAGTTACTTCCGCATCAATCTATCCCAGTTAGCACTCAAGTTTGTGAGAAAATGAAGTGATGAAGCGAAAGAATATAAAAATTATCTATGTAATCAACAACTAATAAGCACATTAAAACAGAAATGTCATCAAGAATCTGCAAAGACAGAAAAAACTGACGTTATCAAATCCTGCAATGTTCTTATTCTCAGCAAAAAACTCCGCAGGTGATTCTGCATAAAGCAACAAACTAATTAAGCACAAAATGAAAACAAATTTAAAAGATAAAGAACAGGAAGAGCTTCTCTGGCACGAAAACTAACTCTGCTTTAGAACGCTTTCCTTGGCCTTTTTAGTCGCCCTGGATTTTCCTTTCTTCGGTTCTTCTGGACTTTCACTGCTACCTCCAACCTCCATGGAAGTCTTCCTGAAAGATCGATCGCAGATGGAAAAGATGGTAGAAATCAATAAGTTTCAGGAATGAATTCTTTCACGACTTAAGCTTCAAGTCTGCCCAATGCCTCAGACATAGAACTCAGCCATGGATCTGAACTACTTTAGCAGCAGGAGAAGAAGCTCACCGGCGTTTCTAAGAACCGATCGGCACCAATCTCATCTCGGGCTATGTCCAATTGTCCATGCGAGTGCGAGCTCAAGCTCGAGCCAAGTTAGGGCATAAGTCTCCCTCCTTTTTTTCCACCAGAAGAAATTATTTAGTGCTTCACACATACATGGGAATTTGATATACTTCAATTTAAAAGTTAGTACTTTCATCACACGTGTCAGTGTCACCCATCATCAATAACACCGTCCAAAATCTGAGCGATGGGAGTGGACCATATTCCACTCTTTTGATACCTGATTGGAATCTTCTTGAGGCCCAATATTCCATCTTGTATCTTCATGTGATGTGCCCCTCTGACATCAATTAAATCACGAGCCCGCCTTAAAAGTGTGCGCCTTACGCACATGGTGCACAATAGAAATAGGCATCCTGATATTTTTATTTTTTTCCGCTATTGCATAAGGGCGAAACTGGATAAAGTACTCTCATTCACCTCGCCCAGTCTCCACAGCAAAACCTACGTTTGTTTATCTTGCAGAATGCAAAGCCCTAGAATTTTGTTTCTTTGAAGCCTAATTTTGGGTAATTGCAAAGAGAAAAAGGAAAAGAATGGCTGCAATCTCTTCCCTCTTATCTCCTAACGTTCTTCCACAGCCTTCAAAATCTACTAGAGCTCTCACGCAATTTTCAAAGCTTTGTTCACTTCAACTACCCAAAGCAGCTTCTTTTTGCAATTTGCATGGCTTCGCTGCTACTAATTACCACTTGAACCGTAGAATGACCTTGAGAATTTCTGCTGTTGCTCAAGAAGTATTAACGCAGGATACGCCATCTGAAACAGCGAGGAAATTGTATGTGGGAAACATTCCGAGGACCGTCAACAACGAACAACTTACACAAATTTTCTCAGAACACGGCGCAGTCGAGAGAGCTGAGGTATCATAAGCTGAATTTATATATATGGTTTTGCTGGTTTGCTCTTGCATTACCAAAAATATAGAAGTTCTTCTTACATTGATACAGGGATACTTGAAAATGGATGAAAGCTAAAGATTAGTACTGCCTAATCGCCCAAAACTGCAATTATATGATTTCGTTATCGTATTTAAGAGCACAAGTTCCCCTCTTAAAAGAGCTATTTCTGGTTATTAATAATAAGAAATTAACGTATTAATTTCAGGATTTTGAAAAACAAATTCAATTCTATTTGTTACTTGACAACCAGAAAATTCATTCTATAATTTTAGATTATGATGTTTTGGAGTCTTTACTACCATGAAAAACTTTATGAAATTGGTTCCTATAAAATGAGATATAGACATCCCATAAGCAAATATGTTGACAAATTAAGCATTAGTGAGGGTAAATTTCTGCCGAAGAAACCATGGAGAGAGGGCCAGTTAGGAATTTATTGCCCATGGTATTTGCATTGCTTTGAGGGTCAGCATAGAGCTCATCCTGCAATTCTTTGCAGTCCATATGTGATTTTCATGGTAAGTCATGGTGTGTTCTAAGAACAGATGAAAAACAAAAGTAACCATTAACTGAACACAACACACCCACTAGTGGTGTTTGGTTGGTGGTTGAAAAAATCTGTGGAGTGGTTGAAAAAAATGGGTCCAATGTTCTCAAAGTGAAAATGACTTTTTGAAACATGCAACCTATTTGATGGTTGTTTTTGGTAATAATTTGATGGTATTTTGTATTCTATTTGCTTTTAATTTTTTTAACAATTAAATCCAAAAGAGGGTGTTCTTTACAAGATTTCACTTATGAAAAAAACTATATGTATAATGACTACATGCAAGTCATATGTGGATGTAAATCCTAACTATCACCATTGCTCTTGGATTGACACTGAAATAGATCAGCCACCCATTTTTAATGCTTTGAATTTCAAATGTTAAGTGTGCAAGAGTCCATCTTATCGATTAACCATAGGCTTGACTTGTTCATCACTGCCATGTAGCTGACTAGCAGTTATGCAAAAGACCATTCTGTCTGATCTTTCTGGTTTTGTGGTAAGTTTTCTTCCTCATATTGTGCATAGGTGATGTATGACAAGTATTCAGGAAGAAGCCGTCGTTTCGGATTTGTTACAATGAAGACTGTTGATGATGCAAATGCAGCTATTGAAAAGTTGAATGGCACAGTAAGCTGTAACCCTTTAGATAGATGATGAACTGTGACAAATACCATTCTTTTTTCATGAGAATCCTCGTATCAAGGAACTAAGGAGTGTATCTGTTTGGTTTTCTGTGAATTGGATAACAGCAAATTGAGGGACGTGAGATCAAAGTGAATATAACTGAAAAGCCTTTGCCAAATGTGGATTTATCCCTCCTTCAAGCTGAGGAATCCCAGTTTGTTGATAGTCCCTATAAGGTTTATGTGGGTAACCTGGCAAAGACAGTTACCTCAGACACTCTCAGCAAATTCTTTGCTGAGAAGGGAAAGGTTCTTAGTGCAAAAGTTTCACGTGTACCAGGGACCTCAAAATCCAGTGGCTTTGGGTTTGTTTCTTTCTCTTCAGAAGAGGATGTAGAAGCTGCAATCTCATCATTTAATAATGCTGTAAGTTTATTGCTGCCTGTGTTAAGTTTTTTGTTGTTAACTGCAATGCATTTAATATTACAAAAATCAGTTAGAGTTGAATTTAAATACATGGTTCAACTTTTTATAGAATGAATATGATTAAGCATTTCTCATTCTTATTTAATAATTATCATAAAGGTCAGTAATACGTTTTTGGAGCATGAACATGCATTGCCTATATGCAATTTTCTGCTAAAAAGAACATACTCATCTATAGAGTCCTTGTGGTTTTACTCATGAGAAGGTACAGGGCCTTTTGGTTGAACACTAGAACCATCTAGATGTAGCTATATATATGGCATGTGATCAATTCTGTTCTGCCCTGGCCTGAGTGATGCACCAATGGAATGTTCCTCCCTTCATTCATTTGCAAATTTTTCAGTTCTGGGCTAATCAAGAAATGGTATTCTTAAATTGATCTTATTCTTGACTGACAGACACACATGTCAAGTTTGGCATCAGGTAGTGTAAAATGGATGGGGGTTTTCTTTCTACCTTGACCATTGTAGATATTTCAGATCTTTTATACATTTTAACATCTATGCGCCTCTTTTTTGCAGTTACTTGAAGGCCAACAAATTCGTGTAAACAAAGCTTAGTGTTGTCAGAAGGAAATTTGGAACTCCAAAAAAAGATGTATTTTATATGCATTGCAATTGAGACCAATGTAGCTTTTACTGTGAAGATCAAAAAGAACTTCCTTGAGATGTAGTTCTGTGGAATAGTGACAGTTCAATTTTGCTTCTTCAGTTTTTCATATTTGATCCTAAATTTCAATTAATCAAGTAAAATCTTGCGTTAACAACCACCAAAATCATTATTCATTCTTCTTTTATGTCATCAAGCTTTTCTAATGAACAGGGTGCTTTTAGCAACAATAAGGGATTGCAACAAAGGATTGAAGTATGTCGTAATGCTTAATGAACATTTTGACTGTTAATCTTCATAAAAAACACCCATGAGCTTAGCTACATGACCAAACTCCATTTTGGTTGGCATACAAGGTGTAACCAGTCTTTTAAATGAAGGTATAAGCAATATTACGAGGTGAATACATGAGAAGAGGAGCTAAGACTTATGACTAAGGTGGCGTGCTTGTTATTAGTCATTCATCTTTATAACTCCATCGTTTTTAAGAAAAATATAAAACTTATTTATTCATCAATCTCACAAAAAATGGCATAAAATGCCTCAACTAAGGTTTGCTATTCTGTTCAATTATGCAAGGATGTTAATCATTACTTTTTATCAGAATGCAATAGAAACCATAGATTTTGAGACAAATAAAGAATTTGTAGATAAGTCGTAGACGGACATAGATTGGGGAAGCTCCATGCTTGATTTGATTAGGAATTTTTTTTCAAAATAAATCAAACATGTACATTGCATTGCAAAGAATTTGGATCAACTAACTTGGAATTAAACCCTAGATGCATGCATTTGATATGATAAACAAATATGATAGAAGAGTAAGTTGATCATCTATTTACCCCTTCTTAAGAATTTTATTTGGCTACACATACCCTGTCTCACCATTCAATTTTATTCGATGCCATGTCCATCGTTAAACTATAGGCCCTTGAATCATGTATGATTACTTCCAGTGAAATCCTCTGTCTAGATTAGCAAAATAATGAGTTTCTAAGACATCCTCTAGGAAATAAGTTGTTGATACTTGATAATAAAGAGAATTTATTTGCCAGAAATTAGGCCATCAATTTTGTGTTCAAGGTGGGCTTCATCATCTTCAAGGCGGCCTGTTATTGCATCATTCTCCCAACGAACAAGGGTTGGAACTCCCTTGAGTTTGAACCTTGAGTCAACTCTCCATGGGTGGAGCGGATTCCGCCATGTTGGTCTGTCTCCCACAAAAGCTCTAAGAAGGACAACATCAGTAGCTGAAGCTTCCAGCTTCTTGTATATTACAGGTTCAGCTCTTACACAATCTGCAAAATCAGGGGAAATAATAAATAAAATTCCAAAAAAAAAAACAGATTACTCATATAAATAGAATCTAATATTAATAATTTCAGAGAGAAAACACTTGAAACTTATTATAATGAATTCATGTTTCCTCAAAAAATGCCCTAAAAAGGTTAAAAACAAAAGATGTTTTCTCTGTGCAATCTTATTGAAGGATTACTTGAAGTCTCACTTAACTCCCAAAAAACACTGGTTTATTGATTGCCATTTCATGTCACATAATTCATTGACTTACCACCCAGAAAGAATAGTTTATTGATTGCCAAGAAGATTTCACCGAGATAGAAAAGTGAAAACTAACAATGTGAGTTTTTTTTTTTTCTCTTTTTTTGGTTGTGTAGGAGAAAACCAAAATTATTTCCTACTGTTTGGCTGTTGAGAAAATTGGAAATAAAAGAGAATTTTGTGAGCTTGAGATTGGAAATACAGGATAAACTGACCTTATCCAGCAAGCTTATCAAAAAGCAAGGAGTGAGAGTTTCACACGTCAAAATTAGACTTACTAGTGTGCTAAAGCGGATCTCTCACTAACTCAAACTAATTAACTCAATAAAGTATATACTGACTTACGAAAACAACAAATGTGTGGATATGGATCAACCAAAACCAGTTATGATATGATCACATCATGTGTTTTTCAATCAGTAAAAGCGACCAAAGGAATTTACTGATAATAAGAATAGGAGTAAATATCCCTACACTTCAGCAGGTTGGTATGTAGGAAATAGGTACAACTGCAACAAGCTGATTCTACATATCTGATATCTCATGCATTTGAAGTAATGGAGAAAACCTTTCTTGTCAAGAAACCAAAGGGGATACATTCATAAATTATATGGATTTGACTGAAATCTATTTCAGAACTAATTTCCCATATGGAGATTAAATTGTTCATCCAGTTATAATAAATTGTATTTTTGAATTGCATCTTATTAGCACTGATGTATTGGGGATAGTTGATGTTCTGTGCTTCTCATTCCAATGAAGATGCTGGGGAATTCTTGCTTCATCATCTTATTATCAAAAAATAGAGATCCAGGACCTCACTAATATAAATGGTTCTCACTTGCAGGCATTTTTCACCTTCTCTATCTATAATTTTTCCTATTTACTCCTTTGTCAGTAAAATCCTTACATCTTGACCTTTATCACCCCAAGCCCCACCCTTTATTTGCCTAGGTTTTTCTTACTTTTCGCACAAGTCCAGCATTAGAAGATCAGACATAGGATTTAACAGGAATCAAATCCCAACAGTTCTGAAGTGAATTGCAAATTTGGAAATCCATATTCAATCTTCTTACCAGACTGATCAAACTTTGCGACCAAGGTTTCCATACGTATTGGGATTAACCCATGCTCTAATCTTGGTGGTTTTCCTCAGGTGCAACCATAGAAAAGAATGTGCACTTTGGAAGGTTTACAAACTAGTCCAATCCAACCAAAAAAGCAACTGTTCAAAGCTAGCCAAAATTACTTCAAGAAAATCTAACAGTTCACGGCATCCAATTTATATCTTTTCCAGGCTTCAAACACTCCATGATCTAAGGATAAAAAAACAACACGAAATAACATATTCTTTTACATCATATCAAATGAATGAATCTATAATTCAAATTCATCTGTGTATCTCACGCAATTGCAATTTAACCTTCCTTGAATTCTTTCCTCACGCATCTCGAGGAATTGGAGAACGCTCATCAAATATCTATCAAGGTATTAACTACTATAAATGCATGTTAGAAAATACGCTTAAGGGTTGTCAAAAAGAAGAAGAAGAAGAAAAAAAGTACCAGGGCACCAGCTGAGAGAGGTGGAGGGGTCCTTATCGGCTAAGAAGAGGATGAGATTGACTTGATGCTTCGGTGCGTCGGATTTGAACCTCTCAAAGACCTGATCGAAGCTCGACAGAGTCGCGTCCAACATATTCAGATGCATTTTCCTAACGAGAGTGGAAGGGAAGGAATTCTGAGTCTGGTATTCCGGCTCCCGGCTCAGGAAAACGAACGTGGAATAATTGATCAAATATAAAAGGAAGAATAGAAAAAGAGAGACTAGGGCAAACCGGACAATACTCATGGATAAAAAGAGTCTTGAACCGCGGCAACCGCCTGCATATCCAGTATCCAACTATTCGGGAGTTTTGTAATTTGTAGTCATGGGCCGATCAGTGCGTTCTCTCCTTGCATCTAAGCCGTCCAAAAACATATACCCAAGGCTGATTAAACGGGGACCGGATCCAGTTGGCTTCATTGAGCACTTTTTAAATCTTTTGACAACAGTTAAATGTTGTCTTTTAAGGTTTTTAAAGGGTAGGTTGGGGGTATTTCAAGAGACGGGTGTAAAAAAAATTAAAGTGCTCATTTAGTGTGTGTTTAGAAACGTTTTGTATTTGATTTGTTTGAAAAACCTAGAAAAGCAATAATGAACTCGTTTATTGATATTTAGGTTGCGTTTGGAATTAGTGTAAAATGTCATTAATGTAAAAATATACTAATGATGTTTTACACTGAACCAGAAAATGATCATTGCTTTTTTGAAAATAATGATGGGTGGAAGAGTCTAAAGTTTTACATCGATAAAACCGATGTAGTTTTTTCATCGACATAAAACTTTAAAGGTGATGAGGTTTTACATTTATTATCGACGTAAAAATACACTCCATCCAAACGCAAGCAAAACTAAACCAGAGTGTAGTTTTATGTCGATAATAATTACACCCTCTTTCCAAATGCATACAAAACTGAACCAATGTAAAATTTACATCACATCCAAATGTAGCCTTAGATGTCATTAGGCGCCACATCAACAAAATAGTGAAAAAACGCCTACCCATTCAGTGAAGTGTTAAAATGGAATTCAAATCAGCCCCCACAAGACTGTGCCCCACAACGTTCCACAACACATCCCCGTCATGTGTTCGGAACATCTCTGGATGATAACATCATTTCTGGTGCTATCATCAAGAGATGATCGCGGGGATGTGCCGTGGGACGTTGTGGGGTGCAGTCTTGTGGGGGGCTGATTTAATCTCGCTAAAATGAAGCTTCCCCCAACGGTAGGCATGTAGATAAATCGAAGCCTACTTTTGCAAGTCCCTATGTGTACGGATTCACATAATGGGGGAAATGCTGAAATGGTGCCCATGTGGCACTCCCATGGTTCCATACACCCTCTTAATGTGCTTACAGTGGCGTGTCTTCTGCAACCAAAAACTGTGATCATCATATACAAGAGGCATGTCGTTTTTCCTATAATATAAACTAAAAAAAATAAGGGAAATTACAATGACCCTTGTAATATGGGGTCAATGACAAAGACCCCCTTCCCTTCCATTAGCATTCTGTCAATTATCTCCGAAAAAGATTTTTATTCGACTATTTAAAAATTTTTAAATCTCTAAACTACCATTTTCTTATTTATTTAAACGATAAGAATACATCTCCGATGATTGATTGTTGTGAGTGATGTATGATTGTTGAAAATCTACAAGGACTCGCAATCAGAACTCCAATTCTTTTACTAGGTTTCTAAGAGACCTTAGTTTTGATTGTTTTGTTGTACTGTTAAATCATCTTGTTCATGATAGGCTCCACCGCTCCACAATTCCTTTTCTCATCTTGCTAAACCATCGCTTCTTTCAAGGTAATTTTTACGAAGAAAGAAAATATGAAATTAAATTAGGGTTTAAGAAAAAAGGGCAATGAAAAGAAAAAAAAAAAAAAAAGAAAATTCATGTGGGTGTTTAGAACTTTCTTTATTTACCCAAACACCCACAACATCTCGAGTGATGCATGAAATAGGGCAAGCATGGGATATGGTGGTCCAATTGGAGAATAAGCCTTTGGATCACCATATCCTATGCTTGCCCTATTTCATTCCTCACCAAGTGAGATGTTGTGGGTGTTTGGAACAAGTTCGGATCTAATCCCAACACATGGTCCCAACAGTCCACCGGATACGCATTGAGTATATCTCTTTTGGCCTTCATGGCAAGATGTACCTGATGAATGGCCCATTGGGACATTGTTGGGAGTTAACACTCGTATTTAATTTACAATGTCGAAAATCGAGAAAACGAAATGTCTTGGCACACAAAACAATGCATAATTTTTTATTGTAGTTTTAAATCCCGTTCCCGGCTTTACCTACTACCGGCTATTTGCCTCCTGTTCATACAAATAATAATCCCTTTTGATTGGTAGAAACAAAAAACAAATGACAATCAACAACAAAAACACTTCGAAGTTCAAACCCCACAACCTTGAAGGCTTGAACAGTGGTGCATGGTTGCTATTTGATTGCACCCAAAAATGTTCCGCTTATGAAGGCTCAAACGAATTTAATTGACCATTAAAATACCTCAAATAGAAGTGACAATTAAAATTCCATTAGATCCCCCTGCCTAACTCATCCATAATGTACAAAGGCAAACATGTGCCACGGGACTCCAAATTGGTTCACTTGTCTGTCTGCTTCAGGATTGTTGTATAAGAATAATGAGCTCACAATTAAATGGTTTTTTTTATACGAATTGCTTTCACAACCTACATAAAGATAGCTATTTAGCTAGTAATGTTACAACTCAGAATGGAGTATGAACTCTGTAATGTGTCCAAAATAATTCGCACCCCTCTCTCCCTGTCTAGCATGCAGCATGCTCCATGGTAGGTCACTGTTATGCCCTTCAGCCCTGTATAGAAATATCCCCAAATAAGAGAAATTTTGGTGCCAAATATTACTCGCATTTGTAAAAAGTAGAGCAGAACTTGGAACATGCACAATTTGAATGTTATGTAATTCATAAGGATATTTTAGGCAGTCTGGATCTTCAGCTCACAATGGCTGAGTTTCTTCTCAATATAGGCTCTTGCATTGCAAGAAAAAATTGAAAGATGATTAGATCCCATGTGGGTTACCAGGTGTCAAAAGTATGAGAATGGAAAGTTTATTAAGTTCAATATGATTGAAAAGAGGAGTGAGGAATAGTGCTGTAAACTCAGAATGTGATTTGCACATTTAGAATTCTCAAGAAGTGATGTACTATTGGATAGCTTTGCACATTACCAGGTCAAGACCATTTTCACATGGTTTCCTTCTCCCTTCTGTTGGACTTTTAAAGTTGAGAACCATCAAGAACTGTATTTCCCTGTGGTCAGGATATAAGGAAACAGAACCACAAAATCTTGTAGTCTTCCAAGAGCTAACTTGCAGGAACCAGTTGAAATAGCTTCTCTGCTTGTTCCGGAAAGAAAGTTATGAAAAGATATGCACCTGTGAATTTGACAATGTGAGCAAAGAAGTTATATATGGACAAAGCTTAACTAAGATACTGAGAATATTGGAAGCACAGAATGGACTCACAAATCAGCATGGTCCCAAGAACAGCCGAAATCTTTCCTTGAACAGTCACTAAACCAGCCTTACCAGCATTTTGCAGCTCAGTGGAACCAACAACATCAAAAGTACCTGCAAAAGAAACATCCTTCATCTTCATGCTACAGAAAGAGATTCTCAAAATAGAAGATAAATATAATTGATGGAGATCAAGTATTAATTTCCCTTAACCTGGCTTTACTGACTGAAGACCCGATGTTATACATGATATACTTTGGAAGCCTGCTTTCTCCAGCTGATTAGCAGCAGCAGCAGACCTTAATTACACAACAGATGTAACTCTGTCAAATAGTTTCCAGACAACTTGATGAATAGCAATTAGCTTTGCAAGGTACATGCAGGAGCAGAAACAAGTAAAATGGGTGGGGGAAGGATAACATTATCCAGCAATATATTCACCTCATTTTACAATCTCTATCCTTCAGCAGTTAATTTGATACAGAAAAAATATGCATGGTTCCGGATAGATAACTGATATTCAGATATCCTTATTGCCTTATACCACAAAGAATAAACTTCAAAAAATGGGTGAGGTAACATTTCTATTTTTATCAGTGAGGGGAGACATCTAATTAGAGCATATCCTGTGCATGGCAATGATCTCTCACAGGTAATATTAAGAAACTGAGTTACTACCAAAAAATTCAGAAACTTACTTGGAACTCAGGCAAATTGACATAACCAAGCATCTATCCTAAACTTATTTGAGACTATAAGTTTCCTAATGTATTTCCCAAATCTAATTTAAATTATAGTTTTTGAGCACAGAGTGGACCTGTACGACCATTTGGCCACCCTATGGTCTCTACCATCCTCAACCTCTATCTGAATTTAGCAATCATTGGACCATATTGTAGAGAACAGCAAGCTCCCATTACCACATTGCTTGAAACTTGCATAGGCTAACTTCATACCTCAAATGCATGATGTCTAACACAATTCTCCATTTCAAAAATGTAAATGTACATCATAATTATGATTAAGAGCCAAAAATTCTCACGAGTAAATATCAATCCTACATTCATCTAATCGTATTGGTTCCGATGAGAAGTTTCTTGTATTCATCCAAGCCACTCCAATAAAAAGATTGCTGGACTTTTTGCCGTTACTTTAGAATAATTTAAAACCTAATACGTGTTATTCTTCATAAAATTGCTCACAAGAACTAGGAAAAAGGAAAGCTTTTTTGGTGGACACATCTATCAAAACTCAAATTTGGAAAGCTGTTGTTTCGGGGAAAAGTTGAGCTAAAGACCACCCGTCATTCTGCTGCTCTCAAATAGTTGTTGCCAATTATTCATTAAAAATAAAGAACATACACACTTTTCTGCACTAAGGACCTCGAATTCTGAAACTTATGATTATGAAGGGAAAAAAAAACAACAGTTATCCAGTTGCAGAGCTTAAATATTTTGATTTGATGTTTGTCCAGATTTACATTGAATGAGGACAACCAAAAAGGTACCACCTAAATATTCTGGAAACTATGAAATTGCAAAGTTCCGCAAGTAATTATTAGAAACCAAAATGTTGTCAACTTGTCATTGAGTAATTCTAACACCTCTACCCATAACACACATACACACAGAACGAAAATGTAAAAGGAATTCAGATATATTTTGAGGAATGTGAACCACAGAAAAGGATGATTGCAAAAAAACTACAGAAAAAGAAAAAAAAAGGTAAATAAAATCGAATGGTGGGAAAATTACCTTGAAGGAGAAAGGGCCGCACAGAAACTAAGGCCAGCCATCTTCAGTTTTGTCTCAGGAATAAAATCTCTCTCTCTCTATACTTATCTTTTTCACTCCCTAGTCCCCAACTCCCCATCATCCTGCGATCTGGATATGTTTCTGATTTGCTGAAGTTCCACTTACTTGAGGAAATCGAGCAGCCCACCAATGACCAATCAACTGGGGCCGGCCATATCGCAAACCAATCCACATTAGACTTTTGGAATCCTCTCAAACCAACCGATAAGATGAGAGGGGGCCCAAAAATTTATTTATTTTCTCTTGGGAAAACTGGGTCCAGTAGAGAGGCTGCAGTTACTTGGGTTTGATCCCATGCTTCCGTTATGACAAAAGATGAAATGACCATCTCTGCTAATGGGTCATTGAACCAAGAAGCAAGGGATGACACTGAGGCCCCGTTTGGGATGCTTATGCACTTGAGGCGAACTACGTTAACTGAGCCGCTTTGGTTGAACACTCATCTTCCAAATAATCTATTCATGGTAGTTTCATGTTACAGCCACGATTCTGATGTTCAAAATGCTTATATTGGCTTTCTGGATTTTCACCAAACACAGTTTTAGAGATTTTCATGTACGGCATAGCTCAAAATGCCATAAGTTGCATCATAAAAGTCCTCCCAAACAGGCACTAAGTAGGAGAAAGGGGCACAAGTTTTTTCATAAGGATTTGGTGCCTTTGATCACATTGATTAAGGCTATGTTTGGCTTGAAGGAAAAAGTAAGGAAAGGAAAGGAAGGAAAACCTTTACAAATCTTGCATAGATTTCCTTGCATTTCCCTTCCTTTCCCTACTCTTTCCTTCAAACTAAACATAGGTAAGAGTCCCTTTGAACTATGTTCACACTGTTGGCACAGTCCCTTGCAGCCTTGCATAATTACATTGGAATATCTCTCCATATAAACAAAAAGTATAGAAGTACAAAAATATTTCCTATATGCATGACTGTAAGAGATTGAAAATGATATAAACACAATCTCGTGAGGACTGAATCCAATCTCCTATATACAAACGTAAAGATCATGCAGTACTTGCACTGACTTCACAGCATGTCTTGGCTGTACATCGGAAACATCTCCCGTATTTATAATTATTAACGAGAAGATGTTCTCAATACAGGGTAGGATAGGATGTGGCTGTGGGGGTATCTAAACACAGGTTCATGGTCATATGGGCCATGACACCAACATCCATAGCCACGGTTTAAATCTGCTTCCCACATGACACCACAACCATATATATGAAATCTCCCTGTAAATGACAAAACACAAGTACAAAATATGTTCCCAATGTACGTTTGCAGTGCATTCATGGGTAATTGGGGTAGCGTTCGTGTGGGTAGCAGATTCAAGATCATAACAGAAATGTGCCAAGCCATATTAGCGGTAATTAATCATGGATAGCATCAGTTGAGATTGACTTCTATTAAGACAAATGTGTGTCCAACCATTCTAACAACTTTTTGCAACTTTACATCGGGAATATCTCCCTGTGAAATAAAACACACAAGTAGTAAAAGCTGCTCGATTGGACTTTGCCCTGACTGAAGCCAAACTCACATCCGTCTTGAGATTATTAAAGAATGAACTAGAAGCTGGAAACCATATAATATATAACTGAATCGCAAGCCTCATTCGAACAGTCTTTATAGCCTTGCATTGGGACCCATAAAATAAATCATAAAAATACGAAAATGCTCCCAATGCAAGGCTGTAAAAGTGTTCGAATGGTGTTCTAACGGAGATTGCACTGAAGCCGAGGCAGGAATACCAACTCTGTCAATTCAAAGCCAAACAAGCATTTGCAATTGCAGGTGGAAATGATGACTGTACAGGAATCGAATTTACAGACGAAATAAACCAATCACGTTAACTCAAGAATCCAGACAAGCAGATAATGGCCCTTCATATTGCGCAAGTTAGAAACTCTACAGAGGAATCAAATGAGTTCACATGCTTCTACAATGACCAAAAACAATAAAAATAGAACCTGAAATCACTTCAATACAAATGAAAGCGTCAAATATTAGACCATAAAACAAATCAAAATTATTGACAGATTGTGCCTGTCAACACTGAATCAAAACGTTAGATCCACACATGTTTTCTACTTTTTTTTTCTGAAAAATTAGAAGAAAACAAATGAAAATGTCCAAAATAAACCTAACAAGATCCACCTGATCTCATCTCCATCAACCAGAGTATAAATATTGTACATCGCCAAGCACCGGTAGCACTATCAACCACATCAATATTTCACCACCATTTACACCTATCCTGGAAAAGGGAAAAAAAAAAGTGATTGCTTCTTGATGCCACCTGCTGAAAACCATACAAGTACCTCCCTATAAGAGGAGCTATTTCTCCATCACCTTTCTATGCTACCACCTCTTGTTTAGTTGTTTCACACTTTCACTGAGCTTTTGGTTTCTGAATTTTCACGTAAGGGAAGAATCCCATGAAGTGGACGACCCTTGGGGCCCATCCCCGTTGCTGGGCACGGCAGAACATCAAGAACGTGTTTGCAAAGTAGGAGTTAAAACCCATGAGGACATGCCACAGTGCATGACCCTGTGGGTTAACATGCCAGTGAGAAATCTTTTTGCAGAGAAAACGATCAGACAGCCAACACAGACTCCCCAGGAATAAGGTTCCCACATAAAGCTTCGCAAGCCGCTTGGCGGACAAATCTTCAGTATGGATGTAGTACTTGTACATCCGGGGGATGCAGAGCAGACAGAGCATCCCATAATGCAGCTTGAAGCCAATGCCAAAACGCACATGTGAATGGGCAATGGCAAAGACAGCACCATAAAGGAATAAAAAGGTTGGCATCGTGCTCCTGTAGTGCCAATCTGGCGAGTAGAGGATATAGATGTAGAGGAGCATTTCCCACACCATTGGAGTTTCATCACTTTGCTGTTGGCTGGTAATAGATTCCAAATGTCATCATTTTCAAATGAATATCTCAATGGTAATATAACAATTGAATAGAATGCAAAAAAGAAAAAAAAAAAATCAGTCAAATGATCATTTCTTAACCTAGCAGATTTTACTGAAAGATCATATTTTTCCCAAAATGAGTCTTACAAAAGGGGTGTAAGAAGGATCATGATCTATCCTCGTGTCTATGAAGGTTTCCACAACAAAAGAATGGAATATGATGGAAGAAGTTTGTAAAGTGCTCTATCATGTATGCAACCTGTCCACAAATCATGTTGAACTGCAAACTAAATTTTTTTCCCAACTAGATGTGTTCACGGGCCAGACTTCAGGCTTGACTTTACACTATTTCGAGCTCGGGCTTTGAGCTGGGCCCATTCAAATTTTGGCAAGAGCACTGGAGCCCAGCCCATGAATAGGTCTATCCCGAACCACCAATTCCTCCCTCTTTTTATTTCTGCCACTGTCCCTAGGCTTAGAACCTACATTATATGGAACAATTCTTGCTATTGAAATCTGGTCTGTTGTAAAACAAGTCTGACACATTTCTGTTAAAAAAACAGTCTGACACATTCACTTCTGAAATACATATAAATGTCTTGTAATTTTTATGTCCTGCAACCCACTATATCTACTCTTTTAAATTTGGTTTTTACAACATGCACTCTGATACATGCATGCGTATATGCATGGATGGGTCCAAATTTCTAGACATTCTTGACTTGTCATGTCTGACACCTCATTTCTACATCAACATGATATTCATGATGTACGCCTTCTCAGATAATAAAAATCAAAATCATATATTTTGGCTTGCTTAGACGAAACTGATCAGGGTCAAAATATCGAATAGCTTTCACCACCCCTAACATTAAAATTTATTTATGCAGATAAGATTACTGTTGCCCCGGTGAGATTAACTTCATGGTTTAAGCTGTAGAGTTAAATGGATTAAAAGAAAAAATTTAAAGATCTTTATGCTTTGGAATAATTAAAAAGAGAGCTAATTAGGGCTTCTACGTAACAAAAGAATGATAAGAGAAGAAAGTTGTGAACAGTAAAGATGATGTGAATATTAAAAGAAAAACAGCAAAAGGAAGAACAGAGCCACACAAGAGAGAGAGAGAGAGAGAGAGAGAGATGAGAGAAGAGGGAGAAGAACAGTTCAGTCCATTATAACTCCCTTCAGCCCTACCAATATGTTTTATTAATTGTGAATACTAACTGTAAATGGAATTGCATGAATGCTCCCAAAGGGCAGCTGAGTTGGTAAACAAAAAATAAATAAAAGATGGCCCATATACTTAAAGGCCCAATATAAGAAAGAGACAACTTAGAAATAAAACAATAAAAAGGAGCAAGTTAAGGTCCATCCAACCAAATCTTTCTACAATAAGGATTTAAGCTGTGGATGGTAACAATTTCTTTTTATAGATAAGCTACTAAGCTCAAATGGTTAGTCATCAGTCATCACTGGTTAGGACTTAGGATTAAGGCAGGATTGAACCCCAAGTCTCATGTTTGACTCCTTAAGACCTTGCCAACTAAAGCCAGCTAGCACCTGATGTAACTAGGATTAGGGGTGGCTATTAGTTTTCAGGGATTGTACATTCCTTTCTTCTCATTGGTGCAAACTGTGCAGTTAACAAATAGAAGTGGATTGATTATTGTGTAGAAAAAAACAAAAAGAAATGATTACTGGTCGGCTGCAGTAACTTATTTTGGTCAACCTCCACGGATATTCAATCCTTAAGGATAGCCATTGGCATGTTCTATCCAATAAAGATTGTAAGCTTGTAGGAAAAAACTGGAATTTCAGTAACTCTAGCAAAAAGAACCCATGGAAGCATACTTATACTAATCAATATTCAATAACTGAATTCATTAAGAAAAAAGGAAACTTGCTTTGGAATGAAAGTAATAGTACAAAACTAAGAGTCTAAGACGTTATAAATAGAATAACAATAACTTAAAACTGAATTGAACACAAAACTCGGGTTCTTGCATCTAACAACTTCTTTGTAATCAGTAAAAGGTTATCTTCTTACTTATTAAAGATAAATTTATCTTATCCTTAAAGATAGACAGACATATTATAAAGTATTACTTACGACAAGCATTAATGATATTGCATCGTGATAAAACAAAAGATCTTAAAAGAGAAAATGCAAGTATGAAATGGTTCAGAATCTTCCCCAATCTCTTTTGGGATCAACCCACCTCTTAGCTTCTTAGGTGTAAATAATTCAACTCAACTCAACTGAATAAAAGCCTTGTCCAACTATATGGGGTTGGCTACATTACTCCTGTAATGCCCTTCCACTCTGTTCAGTGCCATATCCATTGTTAAATCATCATCATCCAAGCCTTACCCATTGTTAAATCTTGGATGTAAATAATTAAATGACAAAAAAAAAAATCAAATTACCACTGGGTCTTGAAAATGGGGAATTTGAAAGATCCTATGAATCAGACCACTATAATTATTTCCCAAAGTGCACCCTACTATTGCATGTGCTTAAGACATGCAGTTGTGTTAGTGGGTTCCACTACAGCTGCATTAGGCCCAGACCAAAAAAATACCCCCATCTTAATCAAAATTCGTATATACCCTCTACAATTTGTGGTTGTACTGTTTCAATCTATATATGAGGTGTCAGGATTTCAAACTCAAATAAGGCTGGCTTGCCCAATCTTCTTCAAGCACAACCCAGCACATGAAAATTCAGGAAGGCTAGTTGGCCAACAAATTCATAAGAGGCCAACACAATATGACCCACCAAGATTAAGGGAACCTAGGAGCTTCTAGGAATGGTTAGTGGTCACTGGTCAGGGATGACAGGTATATTACTCAGTTTTTCAGAACCACTTGGTGTCTATGATACCTGGATACCATAAATAGGTGTGATATGGTTTGGACACTTAATTGTTTCTGTAAATTTTGAATCCAACACCTTGTCTAGTTGTGTCCTTGATATATCTGAGTAAAATAGGTTGGCATGGGTAATTCAATCAGAGAAGAGTGGCTTGCTTTGTTGCAAGGCTCAAAATTTGTTTCATCAACAGATTGGACAATTTACAAGTAGAAGGAGATTGCCAAGCGGTCAGTAATTGGCTTGAATCAGAGGAAGTGATCACTAATTTATTCCTTCATCATTAATGTTATTAGGTGCACAAAATGAAGAACTGAGAGAATTAATTCATATAAGGGTTGTTCAGTGGCTGAAATCTTCAGAGCTGTTTACAGATTTCACAGTGGTTGATTTGTTGAGGAAATGGGGTGAGATTGCTAACTGCACCCAGACCAAAGCAATCGTGTGTGTGTCCTGGACTCCCCCACCGGCTGGCTTCTTAAAACTGAACTTTGATGGGAGTAGTCGGGGGAATCCTGGACAATCAGGGATTGGTGGTGTGTTTAGGGATGAGAATGGGCTTGTCTCAGCCATGTTCTCCGGCCCAATTGGAGTGGGTGACTCTCTCAGGGCTGAAATCTTTGCAGTTATGGAAGGAGTTCAAAGAGCCAAGGAAATGAATATAAGAAAACTCATCATTGAAGGGGATTCAGAGGTGGTGGTAGGGTGGCTGAATAAAGAAAACAGCAGTTTATGGATGTACAGTAACGAGAGGAGGAAGTTTAGGTGGCTGGTTCAAGAGATGGAAGTTAAGGTTAGCTGGGTGAATAGATCAGCTAACTCCTTTGCAGATGGATTAGATAAGCAAGGAGTCGAGAGGGAGTCAATGTTTTGGGCACAAGTGTAATTTTTCCTTTTTGTTCTTGGGAGTGTTAAGCTCCTTTTGGAAGATAAGAAAGTTTATCTTCCTCTCTGTAATTACTTTTGTGATTAAGTAATGAAATGTTGTTATTGATCAAAAAAATGTTATTAGGTGCACAAGTGGAGGCATAAATCCAAATCTTCTGAGATCAAAGTGGCAGAACTACAGAAACAGATGTGAGCTCCATGCTGAGATCAAAAGATTTAAAGACTGAACAGAAGATAGAGCCACAGCCACCTAAAAGGGTTAAGATCATTGCCTCTGTTGTTACAAATGGAAAGAAAGGAGAAATGGGTGTTGATATGTTGAGTGAAGGATAATCATAAGAATGACTGCAATATCAATAGGCAGAATAAGGAATTAGGTGAAATCAAATGATGATGGCAACTCAAATGATGACTGTGAAAGGATGACATTCTTTAACTTTGGACTTTGAAATGTGATTCAAAAAGTGGGTCTGTTATTCAGAAGCAATCTCCAATCTGCTGACAAGCTTATGACGAAACTTGAAACTTCCACACTTGCAACTAGATCCTATTGCTATAACTACAATCTGGGGTAGGAAGGGGGAGACCAACTTGTGCAGTAATATCTAATAGGATGATTATTTGGCAACATAAAACTATGTCATTCCATCGTTGATCTAAAATCTAGAAACTCCTCCCTGATGCTGATTGAAACATCAACCCAAATAGTCATAAGATCCGAGGTTCAAAATATCGATATGCCCGATACGCCGGTATGGGCGTATTGGGCGAATTGATACTATTTTTTTTTTTTACTTTTTTTTCTGAAACCGGTTCAGGGGGGGCGGTTTAGGGCTCCTCTACCCCCTGAACCAGTCAGACCCCCGATACACCCACTATAGGGGCGTATCGGTAGGGTCCCGGAACGATACGTATGACCAATACGGGCCGATACGTGTCGATACTTTGAACCTTGATAAGATCCATAATAGTGACTCAGGTAACTCTCCTTTAGTGGAGAAGACTATAGCATATTAGCATTTCACTCCTCCCATACAGAGCACAAAAGAGCCACTCTCACCTTCAAATGAACAAATCCCCTTATGGCTGTGGGAGAGAAAAGGGAAGATCTAAAAGAAGCTAGGAATGTTATTAAGCAGTTGCTTCCAAGCACCAAAAAGGGAGAAGTGGCTCCATATCTCAGGTGATTAGATAGCCTTCCTTCCAATATTGAAGCATCTCTTCTCTATTTATTTTCATGTGGTAAGCCTCTTAGAAAAAAGCTTAAATTTTTTAATAGGACCAAGCCAAGTTGATTTGACAGGAAAACAGGTGAAGTTGGAAGGCAACTCTAAATTAGTCAGTCCTTAGATGAGATGCAACAATTCAGGTGATTGGGTTTATAGACAAACTATAAGGGAGATTTGCACTCTAGTTAAGGAGCTAAGAGCCACTTTTAGATAGATCATAAGTAACTGCAAATGGAATGGCTGAATAACTAGCTCAGCATGGGGTGTGTAGGGAGCAGTTGTTTTGGGCAAAATAGTAATATGGATTTAAATGTAAATTAAAGGGTGGCTGAAATGTTGTCCAGCACTGAATTGTATTTTACCATAATCTAAATTAGTAAATTTTCTTGTTGCGTACCCAAAAAAAGTTGATTTGACAGGAAATATTGAAGACAAGAGAATTTGAGCTCATAATAACTCTAAAGAAAGATGAATAAGAAGAAGCACTGCAGAATTCAATACAAGATTCCTCGTCATTCTTGCACATGCAGCTCCATCTTTTACACTTGTCCATCACTTAATTCTAATACAAAATTCCTCATAATCCTTGTCAGTTGCCTAGGCCACCAACTAGGCAAGCAGTATAAATATAAACATCTTAGTGGGGGCAAATAACTAATTATGAAACTTTTATATAAAAATATGAATTGAATTTGTGTAACACATTTTCCACCAAGAGGAACTTGTAGCGCTAAATACTAGGACAATTAATTCTTGTGTTCATATGTATGTTATTCAAAACCCTTGTCATTATTTCTAAAAAAACAAGTGTAAGTTGTCATTTCATCATTTACAAATTTAATCCAAGGTCTAATAGTTCACGATTAACATAAATTCCCATACTACTTATGCCAAGCTGTCACCTGGCCATCTTAGCTACACTTCCCTACATCTTTATAGAGTAAAGATTGAAAGTATCGTGTAAATCTCAGAACAGGACAGCATTTAAACATATTTTTGCTAATAAAAATACCTTAAATAATGATTAAAGAGAGACATTTTCATTCAGTATATGAGCAACAAAGAGATAGAAAAGGAGAAAACATGTAGTTGACACAACTTTGATTCAAGAAACATAAATTTATTGCCCAAAATTTACCCATTATAACTTGACTAAAGGAACAAAATATTGCAGCCAGGCCAGATTCTCCTTTTTCTTATATTTCCTTTCTCACTCTAATGGAGCAGCTTATGAGCAAGGAAACCCAAATAAATTAACAAGGAACAAAAGGATGTCCAGAGAGAAGATGGCATTTACATTCAAATCAATAGATCTATATATGGAAAAAAACTGATCCAGATGTACAATATAGTAACCATTCTATCTGAAACAAGTTAACAAAAAAGACAAGGAAAATGAAAAAGAAATTCCAAGAAGGGATAACACAGCAGAAATAAGCTTACACATGTTGTAGTGTTGCATGGTATAACATGCTCCCAATGGCAAGTGCCATATTAGATATGTGAAGCACACTAAATCTCTTCTCAAACCGTTGTCCCAAGGCATTTATAAGCCCAATGAATGCCAAAAGAACGGATGGGATATTTGATATAGTGTTATAGAATTCTGCAATATAGGATGAATAGACATAATTCTTCTCACACCACTCTGTGGTGGATGTCACAGGACCCCAGAAGCTTGATACTGTATCTGCCATTTTCCAATATATATGCTAAAAATATGGATATGATCAACAAAAGACCTTGTGCTACAATATCTCTGAAGTCACAAGGACTGCAAATAATATGCCTGCAAAACATACATAAAGGATAAGGTTTTATCAGCTTAACAATTAAGCACCTGTTAGAATACACAAATCAGGGGTATTTTGGTCATTTAGGTTTATCTATTTGAGAGTGAAAGGTCTATTTTATTCAAGTTTAAGTTATGTGTCCCATCACTTATGAGGGACAATATGGTCTTTCTTGTAACTATGTTATTGGAGATAAATACAAGTGGGTCGGCTAGAGGTGGACTGATTTTTCTAATCTTGTCGAACCCTTCTTCTTCTCTTCTTCTTTCTCCTCTTCTTCTTCTCTACTTTAACCTAGAATCAAATAGGGATTTCACATGGTATCAGAGCAATAAAACCTAGTTCTCTTTTCCCTTTTTTTCTTTCCTCACTGTTTGTCTTCTTCCTGGGTTCGCCGCCAACTATTTCAGCTCTCTTCGATTTTCTTCAAGCCTGAGTGGAAGCTCGACAAGAGGCCAAAAAAAGGAGTGGTCGTTTTGTGGTTTTGGAGGTGAGTGTGCCTCTAGTTACTGTGGTGGTGGTCGTTGAGGTTGTGTACTAGATGCCCTCTATTCTGTGATACGAAGAGGGCTGTTTGTGGACAGGTATGAGCAGTTCTGTTTTTTGCCCAAATAGTGGACTGTAAATGTTGTGTTTTGGTTCAAAATATTTTTTTGTGGAGGTTTGAAGTGATTAGTATGCATATCAGCCTTCTTCTCTGTTTTTACCTCATATGTGTGCTGAAAGTAGAGTTTTTCGACTGCTGAAGTTCACGACAGCAGTGGTGTGGTGGCGGTTGTACTGTGTTGAATGGTGTGTGGGTGATTCTGAATAGTTGAAAGTGAAACCTTGTGTCGTGTGGTGGTGTTTATACTGATTTCTGTGTTTGGTTTAATGGCTGAGTGACTTCAGCCCTTGTATTTGGTGTGTGAATGGTTTTGTAGTGTGCAGTACAGGTGTTTGATTTAATGACTGAGTGATTTCAGTTTTTGTATTTGATGTGCAATGTGTATTTGAAGAAGTTGGTGGTGCTAAGAAAGATAAGTTTTGTGGAAGTGCGTGAAGTTGTGCTGAATATTTGAAGGTGAATTAGTTAAGATGGCATCGATTGGAGATGGGAATGACAACAAAAGAGGCGTTATGATTCCTCCAGATTACCTAAATGTTCAAATGACATCTATTAAGTTGAATGCTGAGAATATGTGCCGTGGGCAAAATCTGTAGAGGTGTTTTTAAAGGCCAAGAAAAAAGTAAAACATGTGAGAGAGGAGAAACCCTCCTCTGATTCTCCGGGGTTTAGTGACTGGGAACAGAAAGATGCACAAATAATGACATGGCTGTGGAATAGCATGGAACAAAAAATTAGCGTGAACTTTATGTTCCTAGATACAGCTGAAGAAATCTGAGATCATGCTAAGAAACTGTACTCCGGACAAGACAATACAACTAGGGTGTATCAGTTGTACCAAGAGTACTTTAATCTGAAGCAAGGCAGTCAAAGTTTGGAGGAATACTATGCAAGTCTGAGGAATATCCGAAATGAGCTTAATGTGTATCATCCTCTGACACAGGATGTTTAGATTCAGCAACAACAGCGTGAGCAACTTGATGTGACAAGATTTCCGATGGGTTTGAAGGCTAAATATGAGCTTATCTATGCACAAATACTAGGGGGGTCTGCTCTTCCCTCACTTGAATAAGTTTTTGCCCGTCTCAAGAGGACATCTATTGAGTCTATAGAGCATTCTTCTCTCTCAGACAGGTCTGGTTTTGTGGTGACTAGAGGGAGAGGCCGTGGAAATAGAGGTGGTGGTGGTGGTCGTGGCCTTCCAGGTAACCGTGGTGGTCCCATGTTTAACCGTGCTGGTGGCCGGAGTGAAGGTCGGGATTCAAGGGGAGTTCGTGGTAAAGGAAGAAGTAATGCCCCTAGGAAGTGTACACACTGTGGATTAGAGGGGCACACGGTTAATTTCTGCTATAATTTACATGGTCCACCCAACACTTGGGCTAACCATGCTGTGTCTAAGGGTAGTGGTACAAGTACTGAAAGTCAGCAAACTGACCCGATTCCCTCCACATCTACTGGTGCTTCTAGGAAGGAGATGGTGAGTGTACCCCGTGCAGTATATGAGCAGTTCCTTTAGACATCTCAGCAGAACACAGCTACCCTTGCCCATTTAGGTATGGCTTGCTTGGCTTCCAAGCCTTCACCCTAGATCATTGACTCCGGAGCCTCGGACCATATGTCTGGGACTCCTAATGTATTTTCTTCTCTTTCTCGGTCCTCCACATCTCAAACAGTTACTCTTGCTAATGGTGTTGGTGATGTTGATCTCTCCTCCTTGTCTTTATCATCTGTTTTATATGTTCCCAAGTTCCCCTTTAATCTTATGTTTGTTAGTAGATTAACCAAGTCACTTAATTGTTCCATAACCTTTTATCCCTCTTCTTGTGTGTTTTAGGATCTCAAGACGGGGATGAAGCTTGGTGGAGGGCATGAGGCAGGTGGATTGTATTACCTTGATGGTGGTGGCCCTCCAGTAGCTTTTCAGTCTTCTCTTACTCCTCTTCAATGGCACTACAGACATGGTCATCATTCTCTTAAGGCTCTGAAGTTGATGGTTCCTTCCTTGACTCATTTTTCATCTTTGGATTGTGAGTCGTGTCAACTTGGGAAACATCATAGAGTCTCTTTTAGTCCAAGAGTTGATAGTCGTGTCTCAATTCATTTTTCTTTAGTTCATTCTGATGTTTGGGGTCCAATCAAAGTAATGTCATACAATGGCTATAAGTATTTTGTAATTTTTGTTGATGACATTCAAGGATGACATGGATTTATCTTATTAAAGATCACAGTGAAGTGTTTTCTATTTTTCAAAAATTTTATGCTGAAATACGTACCCAATTTGGTGTTCATATTAAAATTCTTCGCTCCGATAATGCCAAAGAGTACACCTCAATACCATTTCAGCAATACTTAGAGCACCATGGGATAATTCATCAAACTTCTTGTGCCTACACCCCACAACAGAACGGTGTAGCTGAACGGAAAAATCGACATCTCCTTGAAATTGCTCGGTCTTTGATGCTTAATATGAATGTCCCAAAGCATTTTTGGAGTGATGTTGTCCTCACATCTTGTTTTCTTATCAATCGAATGCCCATGTCCATCCTTGGAAGTCAATCCCCCTTCTCGGTGTTGTTTCCCACCTTGTCTCCGTTTCCTCTCACCCCAAGAGTCTTTGGATGTGTTTGTTTTGTTCAAAACTTGGGGCCTGGTTTAGACAAGTTAGATGCACGAGCTACTAAATGTATCTTCCTTGGCTACTCAAGGACTCAAAAAGGGTATAAGTGCTATAACCCTAACTTCCATAAGTCATCTGTGTGTTCCGATGTCACCTTCTTTGAATCAATTCCTTTTTTTCTCGGATACTATGGTTTCTTCTCCTTCCTCCGTAGTTCCTCTTCCTGTCCCTATTGCGGATCCCCTTCCCGTGGTTCCCATTCCAGTTGCAGATTCACCTCCCATGCCAGTTACTACTGAGAGGCCACCAATCAAACACGTGTCTACTCACAGAGAGCACCGGCCCCTCCTCCAATTCAGCCCTCGTCGACAGATCCTGCCATTGCTTCTTCTCCCTTAAACCTTGATCTTCCTATTGCCCTGCGGAAAGGTAAACGCACTTGTACTTCTCATCCTATTTCACACTATGTTTCAGTTGCTCACCTTTCTGCTTCTCATTGCAACTTTATATCATTGCTTTCATCTGTTTCCATTCCCAAGACTGTCCAGGAAGCCCTTACCTCCCCAGGGTGGCGGCAAGCCATGGAAGAGGAACTCTCTGCTCTACAACACAATCAAACGTGGAAACTTACTGCCCTTCCTCCTGGTAAGCATGTTGTTGGGTGTAAGTGGGTCTACATAGTGAAGTATCTTCCTGATGGCAGTTTGGAGCGATTGAAGGCCAGGTTAGTGGCCAAGGGCTATTCTCAGCTGTATGGTGTGGACTATATGGAGACATTTTCTCTTGTGGCTAAAATTGGTTCAGTTCGGGTGTTGATATCATTAGCTGCTATGTATGATTGGCCTCTTGTGCAACTGGACATCAAAAATGCTTTCCTACATGGTGATCTCATTGAGAAGTGTATATTGAGCAACCGCCAGGGTTTGTTGCTCAGGGGGTGGATGGTAAGGTTTGTAGACTCAAAAAGGCAATTTATGGACTGAAACAATCTCCATGCGCATGGTTTGGGAGGTTCAGTGAAGTAGTGAAAGAATTTGGGATGAAACAATGTCAAGTAGGCCATTCTGTGTTCAGCCATGACTCAAAAGATGGGAAAATCTTGCTAGTGGTGTATGTGGATGATATTGTCATAACTATGAGTGACAGTAACGGGATTGACAGGCTGAAGAAATTCCTATAGGACCACTTCAATACGAAAGATTTTGGTAAGTTGAAATACTTCCTGGGAATAGAAGTTGCAAGGTCAAGGCATGGAATTAACTTATGTCAAAGAAAATATGTTCTTGACCTACTTGAAGAAACAAGACTGTTAGGTGCTAAACCAGTAGAGACTCCTATGGAACTTAATGTCAAGTTGAGTGTTGATGCAGGTGAAGAGTTTAATGATCCTGGAAGATACAGGAGGTTGGTGGGAAAGTTGAATTATCTGACTATTACCCGACCAGATATATCATTTGTTGTGAGTATGGTGAGTTAGTTTATGCAACATCCTCGGATTCCTCATTGAGAAGCAGTTCTAAGGATTGTTAGGTACCTGAAGGGTGCTCCAGGTCGTGGTTTGCTATACCGAAGTGGAGGGACTCTTGGAATAGTAGGGTATACAGATGCTGATTGGCCTGGTCCTATATCAGACAGGAGATCAACTATAGGTATTGTACCTTCCTTGGTGGCAATCTTGTAACTTGGAAGAGCGAGAAATAAACAGTGGTGGCAAGGAGTAGTGCAGAAGCTAAGTACAGAGCTATGGCTCATACCACATGTGAACTAGTATGGTTGAAGAACTTGCTACAAGAGATTGGGTTCTCGGTTGACAAACCCATGAGACTATACTGTGATAACCAAGCTGTTGTTCACATCTCTTCCAACCCAGTCTTCCATGAGAGAACCAAACATATTGAGGTCGATTGTCACTTAGTGAGAGAGAAAGTGAAAAGTGGAGTGATAACCACATCTCATGTGAGCTCAGGAAATCAGTGGGCAGATCTCTTTACAAAGGGATTGTCTCGGGGCAGCTTGAGGGGGAGTGTTAGAATACACAAATCAGGGGTATTTTGGTCATTTGGGTTTATCTATTTGAGAGTGAAAGGTCTATTTTATTTAAGTTTAAGTTATGTGTCCCATCACTTATGAGGGACAATATGGTCTTTCTTGTAACTATGTTATTGGAGATAAATACAAGTGGGTCGGCTAGAGGTGGACTCATTTTTCTAATCTGGCCGAACCTTTCTTCTTCTCTTCTTCTTCTTTCTCCTCTTCTTCTTCTCTACTTTAACCTAGAATTGAATAGGGATTTCACAGCACCAAAATTGAATAAATAGACCAACCTTTAAGAGTTCAGGCAATACCAGGTTGACAGAGTAGAGACCAATAAATTTCAAATGAGTAAAACCCATAGATGCTATACAACAACAGAGTCTAAGAAATGCCATTTTTATAACTCTGCATCTTTGTTTAATATAGTGACCAACAACCAAAATCAAACCAAAGCTTTAAGGCATACCAAACTTTAAAAACTTAACCAGAATCAAGAATCAGATGTTGCCATGTTAATATATGATCAACAACCAACACCAAACCAAAGCTTGAAGGCAAACCAACCTTTAAAACCTAGACCAAAATGTAGAATCAAATGTTGCACTTTTTTGAAAATTCCACAGTTTATCAAAGTGAAACACCAAATGTCACTCCCAAACCAAAACCAGAATACCAATCTAGTTTGATAATAAAAGAAAATTTTTATTAAAATAAAAGAAGAATAAAGGAGAGGTGATAAAAGATTACCTAGAGTACAAAATACAAGTTAACACCAACTACTCACAAACAACTAGAAAAAAGAACTACGAAAAATCAAACTCCATAATCAAGACTCACCAAAGCCACACAAAAAGAAAATTACCCAACTTGCTTCCAAAGAGAAGTACCAACCACCAAAACCCTTGACAAACCAATAATAGGTAAAACTGCATTTCTACACTACAAAACAAAGATTTTTTTATCAATAACAGAACCAATTCATTAAATTAAAAAAGCAAGGCAGTACAAGGAATAGAAAAGGGAGAGATAAACTCTCTTAACTCTCACAAAACAGAAAAAAAATTACAATGTTGCCCAAAAAAACCGATTTCTCCCCATCCCTTGTTTAGCAAAACAGTCTGCAAATGAATTAGCATCTCTTTTCACCCATTGTATAATGACCTCCATGTCTTGTAGCAAGCTTCTATGAACACTTAGAATAGAAAAAAGAACCACACACCACAAACAACTAGGGTATTTGGCACCAATGCGTTTCATAGACATTCCGTTTCACAAGCACTCCCAATTCATAGGTGTTTCATTTCTCCCTTTTTTTTTGAAAAATGCAAGCAAAACCATAGTTGGTGGAATCGTGGAGATTCATGCTGACTAGGCATTTAGTGTTTTGACTTATTTTTATAATAAATATTCATAATGACTGTATGACATCTCAAAATCTGTCAGATTTTGAGAATTTCAATGTTCCACATCACATTGGTGATTCAAGATCACCAAGGCAATTCAAGAAACATCAATTCGACAGTTCAAGAAATGCCTCTTTCCACAAATCCCAAAGCTCATCATTGCAACAACATTTCAAAGAAAAACAACAGCTCACCAAATGCGTTTATATAGCATTTTTGCTTTTTTTCTTATGTGGCAAACTCGTGAGATGCTATGGTGCCAAACACCCACAACATCCATAACCATCTTCAACAAGAAACGCCCTCAACCATCACCTCCCTAACACATTCGTATTCAAATTAAAATTCCTTCTCCCATTCAACAGCAAGCCTGCAAACCTCATTAGCTCCAGCTACATCCCTTTATACACTCTAAATAACAAAATCATCAACATAACTTGTTTCAATCCATAAATGTGTTTTTAGAGTCTGAAATTTTACTTCTTTGATTCTTTATAATTCCAAAGAAACTTTTTCTTGCAAACCCTTACTCCTAAAAAGAACAAGCCTAGCTTCTTGCCAACTTTAACTTTTTCAACCACCATTTTCATATCCCCCTTCCTATTTATTTGAATAACTCCATCAAATGGGATAACACTTTCAGCAACATCTTGCTCCTTCTACCTCACCCCCTTCCCGAACTATCAACAAAATCCTTCTTATATTTTCCAAGATTCTTGGTGGATGAAAAAGGTTAGTATCTTTTATCCTGAATGGTACCTAGGGAATGCAAGCAGATTGGATCGGATTCGAATCAGGGTATATCTGAATCCAATCTGACACTGTTCATGTTGGATCCAATTAGGAATGGCAGCAGGGCAGGGTAGGGACAGGGAGCCTCTCCCCATTCCCATCCCCGCAAGAATCCCCGTCCCCGTCCCCGCTAATGGGGACAAGGTTATCCTCATCCCCGTCCCCACGAGGATTCCCATTCCCTGTGATTTTTTATAATGTTAACCATTTTGTTTTTATTTTTTATTTTATTTAAAAAATAAAAAAAATGATTAAAATTTACAATCCTATTAGAAAAGATTCAAGCATATTCAACCATATTTTTAAAAATATTAATATATAGATGTATGTGTACATATATACATATATAGCGTGTGCATACATATATACATATATATTAGTGGGGATCCCACGAGGCAGGGATCGGGGTCCCCGCGGGGCGGGGAGTGCTCTCCATGTCCCCACTAACGGGGATGAAAATTTCCCCATCCCTGTCCCCACAGGGGGGAAATCATCCCCATCCCCGCCCCATTCAGGTGGATCCCCATGGGGATCGGGGAAATGAGGAAATTGCCATCCCTAGATCCGGTCCAATCCGAATATCCGATCGGATCTGATAGGCCTCGATTTGAATTTGAATCATATCGGTAAGTCATCTTGGATCTTATCCAATCCGAGTTGTTTTCTTTAAAAAATAATAAATTATTAAAAGAAAAATATAATATACCAATTTAGATAAAGAAAAAACAAAAAATACAAGTATTTTTTAATTATTTTCATCATATATATACATGTTTTTTTTAAATAAATAATATAACAAATTTATAAAAATACAATATAAATAATATATTTATAAATAAATAAATAAATAGCATATATATATATATATGTATTATATATATTTATATTTATAAATATATAACATATATCGGATCGGATAGGGGTGATCCAAATCCGATCCGATTTCTGATCAGATCCTATTATCCAATCCGATCTGAAGATCCGAATAGGGGTGATCCGAATTCGACCAAATAGGATCAGATCGGATCATGATCCGATCCATTTGCACCCTTAATGGTACCTCCCTAGTTCCTCTAAGGGGAGGGAGCATTCATAATGCTTAACACAACCCCAAGGCTCCAACCTCGGAAAAAAGAGATTTCAATAGGTTAGGGGTCACTCAACAATGCCATCAACTGACCTCAAAGTTCAAAAAAAAAAGCACTGATTAATTTCTTGTATCACTTAAGGGAAATCAAGCAATTGGCTGGGGACATCATTGTGGCAGTTAATTGGACTCCGAGGTCAGTTAATTGTTTCGCTGGTTTACTAGCTCGACAAGAAGTTAACAGGATACACATGTTTTGGGAAATTATCAATGTAAGCTGAATGAAAAGATCATAGTAATTCATGAGGATTAGACGGTACAGCAGCCTAACAAAATGGGTTTCTCAACATTCTTTTATTAATCAATGAAATTTTCATTGTTTTCAATAAAAATAAATAAAAAATAAATAAACTATTCACCCCACCTCTAAGTGAGTTCATTTTTTACGAAAGTGGTGTTTTACTATGTTCAAGCAGGCACCTCACCATGTGGTTCCTGCCTCAAGCTCTATAAACACATCTCTTATATGGAATCAGAAATCAGCAAACAACCTAGCAGACAACTGTCCATTATTGTGAACCATTCAATACTTTAACATTGCATGTTCTGAATGAAATGGTTTCATAACTAAGACCATTCTTTACCCCTCAAGCCACTATATGAAGTAGAAAATTCAATGCATTTCACTTTCCCAGTTCCATTTCCTGATACTTATCCAACTCCATTCTTATAATCTAATTTTACAAAGTAAATATTAACCACTTCAGTTCAGTCAGCAGCCTCATGATATCAAAATCAGCAGTTTAAAGCACTTAAAGAAACAGGACCGAAGATGCCAGCTTCAATTATAGCAATGTGAAATTGTCAGTGGAACAGGGAGATTCCCTATAATATGCCAATATAGATACTGACACAGCTAACATCCTTCCAATGTTCCATGTATCTTGATTGAACTATTGTAGTGTAAACTGCATGTGTGTAAGGCTGTGGCTGGGTGTCATCTTAACACCCCCGGTTGTATGAATCTTTTTTCTTTTAATGAAATTTTTTATTCTGATTCTTAAAAAAAAAAAGAAAAAAAAAAGATATGACACAGGCACATATATAGGAATAATTAACTTTCTAACATTTACAGATTTTTGTTGGTGTAATTTGCTAAACCATAGCACTTTACATTTTTTTTATCAGTACATACCATTTTACTTTTTTTTGATAGTTAACAATTAAAATTTTATAAATTTATCAGAAATATATATACATAGTGCATAGCACCCCTTTTTTGGATTTTCATATCTACAAAATTCACACTTGTTTCTGATTTTCATTACAAAATTAGCATATACTATTCAGGCTAAAGACATAAATGTGCTGGTAGGATGAGTTCATCTCCAGAAACGTGAGGTGCCCCTAGGGATCTTTGAATGGCCATCCAATAAATTAGTCAAAGACCAACAGTCTTCAATTCTCCATCATCATGGCTTAAGGTTTTGTTTTTGTATTTGGAGTAATCTAATAGATAATACAAATAAATCTCAAAATGTTAAAAATTTAGAAGCAAGCACCCCTTTAAAAACTGCATCTCATGTTCTTTTCAATAGCATACATCAGACACACAAATGGAAAAAAATAATAAGACATACAGCTACAAAGTGAAAGCTTGGCTGGAGAGTACTCAGCAGTTTCCTCAAGCCCAAGCCAGGTTTCCTCCTGTTTATGCAACAAAATAGATAAAAGGTATCAATTAAAACTCTTCCCAGCAACTCTTGAATCTTGAACACCCAAATGAGCCTCTAGTCAGTGCTTAATATATAACCTAGTTTCCAAGACAACAATCATCCATAACCAGCCAAAGTTAAAATAACACTAATTTGACATTAAGAGTGTCGATCAGAATAAAATTTAAAATCTTCAATTTTCATTCATAAATTAATCTCCTCTTAAAACAACTCGAGGAATGAATAATTCTTGGTAAGCTTAACAGACGGCATTGGAGAAGTGGCATTCTATGCAAGATCAAGGCGATCATATAATTTATCATCAAAGCAATGGGCTGCAATCAAAATGCCGTGAATGTGCAGACCTTGATTTGAACTTTATATTTTGGTCCAATGTAGATTGCCACAGGACTGATTTCCACTTTACTTGTAAAGCGCTGATATGTAATGCTTAAAAGCTTCTTTGCTTCAGAGTAAACAAAAGTTCGAAACTAATTCTTGGAAAAATAAAAAAAAAAAGAGGATCCTAAGCACAAAGTCATTTACTTATAGGTTTGAATTTTAAGCAGATGCAATACTACTGGTCATTTTCCAGAGTCGTTAAAATGAGTTGACAGGGGAGGAGGACTCAAAATTTGGAAGAAAAAAGGTTCATGTACACAGATAGAATATTAACATCAACCATTCTCGTCCCATCTAGGTGGCAGCAATGTCTAGTTGTTCCACAAGAAACGTGGGTTCCAGTATTAAAATTCACAACGACAGATAGAACATTAACATCTGTAATGTTGTTAAACGAGCGAAAGTGGTTTAAGTAACAAGCATAGAAGTCTTCCTACAGCCTCCGAACCTCTCAAAAACTTGATTTCTCCCCACGGAAAAGAGAAAACAAAGAACGGAATCAAAATCAAATGCAGCGCTATTAAAAACTTAAAATAACTACTTCCGGTTTGCCAATTCTATTAAATTCCGAGCTTTATACCAAGTTCCCTAATCCCTGCAACTTCTTCGAAGTGCGAAGAAATGGAAAGAAACGGCATACAGTTCTAGGAGGAACGAATCAACAATAGCCAACCATACCTTGAACCTGCATCAAATCTCTGTTATTCGAAATCCCGATCAAATCCGACAACAAACAGCTTTGAGCTTCCCCATCCGCAGAACCCTCTTACTCTCTGTAAGAAAACGCAAAAGATGAAAAGAAAATCAAGACAAACAGGGTAGTGCCTGGTTCTGTGTGGTGGAAGATCTAATGAAATGAAATCCCGCGACGCGAAAGAGGGAGAGAGAGAGAGGAGTAAGAAACGGCTTTTAGGGTGTATAACGGAGAAAGTGATGATGGGTAAAGCGACTCCGGATCTCCTGCCCACACGCACAACATGAGATGTTCTCTATGTATGCATGTGATGTTATGTGGGTAGACGTAGGATTGTGGGCAGGAGATTCAGACTCGGGTAAAGGAGGTTTTCCACCAAGGCGCAAAGGCCAATGGGTTCTTTCGTGCCTTCGTGTTGGCGTCCTCTCTTTTGTTTGTGAACAGCGGAGGCTGCTCTTCATTTTTTCAAAATTGGGCATAGGAGTAGAACTGGCAAAATGTTGACCCAACCGGAAAAAAAGGGTTAGGGTCTCATATTTAGCTACTCGAACGTAAAAATAACTCGACCCGACCCAATTCAAAAAAAAACTGGGTTGGGTCATGGGTCAACTCATTGACTTGATTGTCAAGTTTAATTGGGATTATTTAGGCATTGTTAAAAGTTTTCACTCTTTAATTTTTTCTATTTAGTCTTTTACTTTTTATTGTTCTCTTTAAATTATTAAATGTTTAATTTTTTATTTTATATTTGGAATTTTGTGGTTAATTCTTTTAATTTTGACATTTTTCATGTATTTTTTTTAATTTCAATTATTTTTTAGGATGACCCATGGGTCAACCCTAACCCGAACATTTAGGGTTAGGGTCTAGCATTTGACAACCAACCCAAAAGTCAACCCGACCCGAAATCAAACCTGAACCCGACCCACCCAACCCAATTGCCCGGTCTACTTAGGAGGGTTGATGCTCACTCGATACATACAATACATAGGGCATGTTGCAACACTAAGCCCAAGCCCTCGTTTAGGAGTGTTTATTTTTAAGTATTTTTTTTTTCAAAATTAATGCTTATTTTAGGTCGAGACCACACATATGGCAATCTTTCTCGCTCTAACGTGGTAAATGTGTTTGATACAGTTTCTGTTTATTTACTAAACATTTGTACATGATTTATTTGTAAAATCAAAAAAAGTAATTATGAAACTATTTATTGACAACGTAACAATGAATAAATGCCTAACCGTTAGAGGAAGCATTAAAATGAAACTTCCCCTAACGATAGGTGTGCATATAAATGAAGGCCAGCTTATGTGAGTCTCTATGCATATAGATCATCATGATGGGCTAAATGTTGAAGTGGCACTTATGTGATAGCATATATTGAAAAAATGCCCACGATCCCAAACACACACATGATTAGGGCATATTTTTGTGACTATTGATGGGGTTCGGGGTTTTGACTTACCCCACTTCTAACTCTAATCCACCCCAATAGATAATATGTTCTGATATGTATATAATATTATAATTAGGGGTGAAGCTATGATTTTTTTTTTTTGAGGGGGCCGAAAATTAGTAAACATGGGCAAGGAGCCAAAAGCTAATAAATATGGATGGGGGACTAAATATTAGTGAGATTTAAATGGATATTATAGGGATTTCCAAGGGTCCCCCCACTTGATTATAATATAATATATCTATAATACATTATTTTTATATTTTATATATTTTCTCTTTTATATTATAGCATAATAAATTATAATATAACACCTATAATATAGATTATATATAATATTCTATATTATATTATTATAATGTATAAAATATAAAAATAGATTTTATACACATTATATAATCTATCATAATACATATATAACATGGCTTTCTCAAAAAATATGTTTTCAAGTATGAATGGGGAGACAAGCCAAAATTCGGAGATCCCATTGCCCAAGAGCACAGGGATGGGTCTGAGATCGATGAGATGTGGCAATGTGTTTAGGGTCAGAGATGGGGGTAGGAAAAAAACTGGCCCCATCCCACCATCTTGCCATTCCTAGATTTTTAATAAGTTAAAAAGTTTGGTTTTTTTTAAATGCTTTATTTGTTGCATTCATGGCCTGTTTTGGCCCACCACATAATTTGCAAAAATACTTATATTATTTCATTTTAAAATAAGGGCTTCTTCACCAAATACTTGGAAAAGTGCTTATTAGAAAAAACACTTATTTATCGAGCAAGTACTCCCAAAACGAGGGCCAAAGGTTATAAGATTGTTGTATAAAGCCTTTGCAACTAAAATGGTACCCAATTGTCAAAATTCAAATCATAACTTTATTTCAATAAGGTTTATTCGAATCCAGTCTATTTATAATTATATCAAATAAGAATCCACATTTATCTATCTGATATGGAATTATCCAATTTGATTCCATTTAAACTTATTGCTTATATATTGTATTTATTAATAAAGTTGGTTTGAATGTTGTACATTTATTGGAGTCACTCCCCATCCTCGTCCCTATAAAAATCACCATCCTTGTCCTTACTGGTGAGGACAAGGTTATTCCCATCCCTGTGGTTATCCCCATCCCTATCCTCACCGAGATTCACACTCTTCGTGATTTTTTATGATGTCAATCATTTTGTTTTTGATTTTTATTTTATTTAAAAAATTAAAAAAATAATTAAAATTTATAATCATATTAAAAATCCAAATGTATTCAAACATATTCAATTATATTTTTAAAATGATTAATATACATACATATAAGCGAGGATCTTCACATGGATAAGAATCGGGACCCATGGGGCAGGAAGTATTTTTTTCTATTCTTGCTCAATCCCTGCCAATAGGAATTAAAATTTCCTCATCTCTATCTTCATATAGAAAAAATCAATCCCATCCTAGTTCTCTTTGGGGCGGATTCCCACAAGGATAAGGATCTGGAATTGCCATCTCTACTGTGACTTTTCTACCAAACTAAACATAGCCTAAAGGTCAAAGGAAGTATTTTATCAAATGACCAACCCATCATGCATGCAATGAATTAATTATTCCAAGTTGAAAAAAGTTGATGCCATCGTGTAATGTGTTCAATTGAATTTCGAAGTGTCTGGAGTGGAAGACTACTTGGAAAGAAAACTAAGCCAAGTGTAGTGAAAGAAGAACCATTCCACTAATCTATTGCGTCAATTATTATTTTTAATTCATTTGTAAGCCAAAGGAATGTATCCTGTCAATCTTTTATTCATTCAAGGTTTAAAGTATCGATACGTATACGTATTATATCAATGACTTTCTGATACGCCCCTTCAAGGGTTGTATCAGGTCAGACCCTGGTTTAGAAAGTAATCGAGCCTTGAACTGACCCCTCTAAACCGGTTTCAAAAGAAATAAATAAAACCTAAAAAATACCGATACGTGGATACTTTGAAACTTGCTTTCATTCACTGCTATTGGAAAAACAGAAACAGACTTTCACCTTTGAATATACTAAATGTAAATTCATGTCAATGAAAACCCAAAACAAGTTGGGTGATGAATGACTGGTAGAAAGGAAGAGATGCTAGATTGGGTAAGTCAAAGGTGTAAAGAATCTCTTTTAATTTAAATATCATTATTTTGTTGAATAAAAAATTGGCCGCCTAAAAAGCTTATGCAGCAAGCTTAAAAATCCCCGAAAACGAGAAGCTCCAATTCAAATTTATGCGAATTCCATGCTTATCTAAGCTGCATCATATGTGTTTCAAGAAGCACACAATTGAGAAAATGATCATTCTTGGAAGAAAACCCCCATTCCTCAATGTGCATAGTGTAAAACCCTCATTCCTCAATGGCATTTGTTTTGCATCAGATAAATTGTTATTTTTTTTGTACTTGAAGTTCTATATCAATGAAATATAAGTGTTTTTGCAATCTTTGTGTGCAAATTTTTTCTAAGTGTAGATTATTCCCGATCTGGCGAACTAAACTAAATAAGAGTGAACTTTTTTCTAAGTATAGGTTGCTCCCGAGCGGGTGAGCTAAACCAAATAGGAGTGAACTTTTTTCTAAGTATAGGTTACTCCCGACCTGGTGAGCTCGACAATAGTAGGAATAATCTAATTGCCATTGTATGCCAGGGCGAACAAACACTGTAAGGTACATACCCAATCTGTTTATGCCTCGGTCACTCATTTGCCTAAGTGTCGGTTATCCCTAAGTGTTGAGCTAACGAGCTTGACTCCAGATGGGATTAACCTTACGTTGTTGTACACCGAGGTGAATTAGACACCGTAAGGTTTGCACCCGAGCACTCCATGCCTCAAAGGCGTCTAAGACTTGTCTGCCTATGCCGAAGAGGCGACTAGGACTTGTCTGCCTATGCCGAAAAGGCGACTAGGATTTGTCTTCCCATGCCGAAGAGGCGAGTAGGACTTTGTTCTGCCTATGCCGAAGAGGCGACTAGGACTTTGTTCTGCCTATGCCGAAGAGGCGACTAAGACTTTGTTCTGCCTATGCCGAAGAGGCGACTAAGACTAATTGTAATGCCGAGGTCTTTTGTCAGTTCGGCGCCATAGCCCTTAGGCTCCTGGGAGTGACTCGCAGTCCTCTCTCTAGTCGGTCGTCTTTTTCGACCAGTTCGGTATTCACATAGTCTTAGAGAAATTTTGCCCTGAAATCATGGGTTCATAAGTAATACCTTCTTAGGTTATCGATATTCCATGCTCGAGGTACCCGCTTCCCTTCCAAAGTCTCGAGCTCATATGTGCATTCCCCGAATACCCGCTTTACTCGATATGGACCTTCCCAATTCGGTCTGAGCTTACCAACGCCGGGCTCAGGTACCATAACCTTCTGAAAAACTAGGTCACTGATGCGAAAGTGTCATTTTCTGACCCGGGCGTTATAGTACTGAGCTAGTCTTTGTTGGTAAGCTGTGGTCCGAATGTAAGTTAGGTCTCGTACCTCTTCTACCATGTCTAGGTTGGTACCAAGCTCGTCATTGTTCGTTTCCTCATCACAAGCTTCTAATCGTAATGTGGGCACTTCTATTTCCGCCAGGATTACCGATTCTGTACCATATGTGAGGTTGAAAGGGGTCTCTCCCGTCTTAATAGTAGTTTGGTAGGCCCAAAGGACACTGGGCAGTTCGTCCACCCACAACCCCTTGGCTCGAGTTAAGCGAGCTTTCAATCCGCGAAGTATCGCTCTGTTAGTTACTTCTGCTTGCCCGTTCGCTTGAGGGTGTGCCACCAAGGTAAAATTTTGTTGAATCCCCATTTCGGCACACCAGTTTTGAAACTTAACATCTTCGAACTGCTTCCCATTGTCGGATATCAGCACTTGAGGTAGTCCGAAGCGACATATTATGCTTTTCCAGAAGAAATTTTGTATGTTGCGGGTTGTGATCGTTACCAAGGGTTCGACTTCCACCCATTTCGTAAAATAATCTACTGCTACGACCAATAACCTCCTCTGCCCTGTTGCTGGCGAGAAAGGACCAAGGATGTCGATTCCTCACTGCACAAAGGGCCTCGGGCTGGTGAGGTATTTCAAATCAGCAACAGGTTGATGGTGAATATTGGCATGCCTCTAACACTTGTCACAATTTTTGACGAACTCGAGTGCATTTGCCTTCATCGTGGACCAATAGTAGCCTTGCCTCAACACTTTCTATGCGAGATCTCTGCCCCCCAAGTGTCCACCGCACACCTTCATGGGTGTCGCGAAGTACATGCTCAACTTTTGAGGGTTGCAAGCAGCGCAGGTAAGAGAGCGTGAAAGATCTTCTGTACAACTGTACATCTATGAGGACGTACTTAACTGACTAGCGCTCTACCCTTCGGGCCACGTTGCGTTCTGCAGGTTGGGTCCCGTGAAGCAGATAACTCACGAGTGGGTCGATCCAGCTCGGTTTCGCTTGTGATACGGGAGCGGCCTATTTTGCCCCCCCCCCCCCGAGAATGTTGGGCCGAGGTAAGTCCTCTATGTACACAATTCGCATGGTGTTCCTGTTTGTGCTAGCTAGTCGCGACAAGGCGTCGGCCTCAACGTTCTCGGACCTCGGAATTTGTCTGATAAAGCAGGAGACGAAGCTGTGCAGGATCTCTTTGACTATGACCAAGTAAGCTGCCATAGTGGGGTCACGAGCTTCGTATTCACCAATGACTTGGTTAACCACTAGAAGAGGATTGATGCTTATTGATGGCGCGCGATCTGGCTACTCCTAGCTGGAAGGCGATCCAAACTCCAATTGGGCGACAAGCTGGAACGTTCTGCAAAACAGTGGATCAGAGAACCCGGGGTAGCTAACCCGACAAGGTCGCTCTGATGCTTAAGTCAGTACTTTATGTTGTAAATGCAAGCTGAATGCTTGAGAACTTGAGTACTAGTGAGTAGAATAATCATGCGTACATTTGCCTTAAGGTTTCATGTCTTTATATACTCGAGTAGTTGTGGGCCTTACGAAGGAGCTCCGGGATCTCCGAGTTGTGGAGATAAGGTTTATTCCGTTTTTGAAGGGGAGTAATATGTTGATAAGGTTTATCGTTTACCTTCGATTCAGGCAGAGCCGAGATGAGTTCTCATCGTGATCTCGGTAAATTCGGGATCTGTTGGCTCATCGTGATCTCGATAGATTCGAGATCTGTTGGGGAGGCCTTTGGTGTCGATTATGTAGTGTTTCAGCTCATTAGCTCCGAACTAGAAGTTCGATTCTTTAGTCCCGAACTGGATTGGGTGTTGAGGTGCCTCTACACCGAGGTGGGTTTTGGGCCGAGGTGACTGAATACCCGAGCTCCGAATGTTGCGAATTGGGTTCGCTTGGCTGAATTGTCACCCCCCGATCAGATCGCGCCCACGTGTCCCCTTCTTGCTAGGTCGTGCCAAATCTCCCTTCATCACTTATCGTTGGTTTACACTTGTCGTTGGTGATTCCACGCTGTCGGAGGTCGATGAAACAGAGAAATCACCACCGGTGGTCCGTAGGACAGAAGATTGTCAAATTTTGGAGAGGAATAACGAGTTAGGAAGGATAACGAGGTGGACGGATGCTTACCACCGGTTGATTCCATGCTGCCGGAGGTCGGTGAAACAGAGAAATCGCCGCAAGCGGTCTGTACTATGTAGACAGGTCAAATATCAGATCTTGGAGAGTAATAAAGAAGTTAGATAGGACAATGAGGAGAACGGATACTTACCGCCAGTTTACACTTGTCGTCGGATGTCTCCACGCCATCGGGCTCACTGAAATCGCCATCGGTGGTCGCTTGCTCCTGAGCTAGGGCTCGGTGAAAATGAAATGGGGAATAGGTTAAAAACGAAAGAGGGGGCTCTCGATCAGGTTTTGTTTTAGATGGTGGGTTGAACTGGGCTGAAAATGAAAATGAAATGGGGTTGAACCGGGCTGACTTATGTTAATATGGTTTTTAACGTAACAGAATTGTTAGATTAATAGAGGGCGACGTGCGCGCCCGGTGAACGTAGGGGTCTACTGAATTTGGAATCACAAGACACTATTTACCTAGGAACATCTCTCCGTGAATGACAAGGGAGATATATATTAACAATGCATGCCTATAGGCTTTGGTGCCCAGGGATGCAGGAAAAGTTTGTGGGTAAGAGATATGTAGTTGTTTTTGAATCATCAAATTAAATAATGTTTCTTTGATCACCATTATGATGTGTCACACTGAAATTTGAAAAAAAGGGAACTGATATGGTACCCTTTTATAATGAAAATATTTTAAAAATAAAGTTGGCATTCTAAAGCCTAACCACCATGCATCTCCACCAAATGCATAATCAAGGTTGACATTTAGGAATGACGAATTTTGTAGTTCTTGTCGAGTGCTAGACTTCCGGGGACATGGATGGGGAGTGAATTCCTCACCCTACCCCCACCCTAATATATTTTTATATTTTAAAATTTCCCTTATTTTAAGTGAATATATTTTCTAAAAATAAATTTATTTAAAAAAATTGAGCATTTAGATCCCGAACAGGAACTGGGGAAGAGGGTCATTTTTATCCCCAGTAAGCATCTGGGTCAAGGACGGGGAGCATAGTCTCTGTTCCGTTATCATTCCTATTGGCATTCCTCATTCTTGCGATCAGAATGCTTATAAAACACAATGGTCCCAACACCCCCCTATAAGATGATGATTAACATACATTGAAGCAATATTCTACAATGGACAATCACAATGCTAATGTCCCTATATAATTGAAGTTCAAAGTGGGTACATGTGTATGGAAAATTGGCAGGTTCACTCATGATCAAAGTATATACTAATACATATCGCATTGTACTTGTATGTATGATATTCATATCAAAGGTCATTCATACATACTCATTTTTTTATGTCATATGTGTCAATATTTTAAGCTTGTTTGTGATTGATATAGTAGCTGGTTACCCACGTGCCCAATTAGGCTCTTGGAGCTAGGGGTGTCAATTGCAGTGGATTTGGTCCAATCCGATCCAATCCAATGTGAGACCATTACAAATTAATGGTCCAGGTCCAATCCAATCCAACAAAGATTTTGAACAATTTTGGACTGGTCTAATTCAATGTTTGGACCATATATCCAATCTGTTCAATTTTATTTTAATTTAATTCTAACACAAACCTGGTCCATTGACACCTATATTCTTATCTTCTATCAATGGACTAGATATTGACTCAACCCAACCCAATCCAATATAAATTCATTACGGATGGACCGGGTTCAATCCAATCCAATAAATATTTTGGACCATTAAGTCTAGACTATTCCAATTTAATATGTCTTGTTGGTCCATCCAGTCTGTCCAAATTGATTTTGGTTTGAACGGGTCAAATCCAAAACCGGTCCATTAACACCCCTACTTAGAGCCTTCAACAATTGTGAATAAATTACTTTTCCTCAGTATTTGGTACATTTTCAAGAAGAATATTAGGTGGCGTTTGATTGCATTTTTCAGACTTCAGACCTCAGACCCGTTTGGTGTCTCCTCTTAAAGCTTATATGAATTTTGTTTTCAGATCTGAAAACCATAGCGCGCGGGGCCGGCTCTTAACGCACTCAGACGCGTTTCAGAGCCGATGCATTGTTGAAATTACCCTTCCAATCTTTTGAAAATGATGCGCGATACCCCTGTTTAACCCAACCCAAAAAACCTAGTCATTCATGTTTTCGCTCTCAAGGACAGGAAGGAAGAACGCCGCTCGTGTTTTTACTCTCTCGTGAATCCGTTCAATCTCTCTCTCCCTCTTTCTCTTTCTCTCTCTCTCTCTCTCTCTCTCTCTCTCTCTCCTGTCTTCCCGCCATCGCCACTGCAAGTTGCAATGGCGGCGATTGAGTATTAATAATAATAATAATTATTATTAATTATAAATTACTTTTACTAATTATTAATGATCTTAATATTTTTTATTGGTGATTAATTATTTTTGTTAATTTTTATTGTGTTATTTATAATTATTAATTATTTTAGTAATTATTATTAATTGTTATTTATTTTATTATTTTTATTCGTGTTATTTCAATATTATTAATAATTAATTAATTAATTATTAATTTTTATTGATTATTTTATTTTTTATTAAATTTTAATCATTTTAATATTTTTATAGTGATTAATTATTTTTATTATTTTTTTGTATAATCCCGATATTATTTTAAATTTGATAAGTTATTTTATATGAAATAGTGCGAACTGCATTCACAAATACAAAATAGTCTGTTTTGAGGGATAAAATAATAAAACAAAGCAATTTCAGATGTTATAAAATTGATTCAACACAAACAATATTATCTATTCAGATATTCTAAAAAGTAAAAAAAAAACATCTCTACCTATTTTCAAATTTCAAATACTTTTAATATCTTTTTAACTTTTCAGATTTATTATAAACCACCTTAATCAACATCCTAAATCCTGGGACCAACTGGTCCTCTACTCGTCTGCATAAGTATCGTTATGTTTTACTTGACCCTTACAATTGCGTGATTCTTGTGTTGTTTAGACCTCTTCAGTCTTCACTGATATATTTCTGTTGTGTGCATATGCGTTTCAACGGGGAAGGTCGATGGAAGCTTCCTGCAAACTATAAAAACCCCTTTTAATACTTTAATTATTATGCGCCTGTATCAGTCACGGAGCCAACGAACAAACATCCAATATAAAACGAAAAGAAGCTGTGACGAAGCACCAAAGGACACGCATCACAGGAGTGAATACAGAATACCACACTTGGTGTAGTTGTTTAGTTGACACGCATATTTCCTTGCTCTCCAAGCTAAATCAACTGAGCCTAAATTTGACCTATTAATTCAATATTTCCAACTTCCAACTATATATAAATTATTAGCCACCCAGGATCAATCCTCTCACTCAAATCAAGTCTTCCAACTCCCTAAGCTTATCCTCTGTAAACCACCCAGATTCCCTCTTCTGGCTTTTCTCACCCAAATCATATCTCCAAAGTCTCGTGAAATTCTCTCTAGTATTCCTCCATTTCAACACCCGGCCTCTTCCTATTAGAAAAGCAAGAAAAGAAGAAAAAAAAGAGGAAATTAAATGGCTTCACTGCTGCCGAGCATTTTCAGGTGCTTTGTTGCGCCATCATCACGCGTCTCCGACAAAATTGAAGGCGTAGATTATGAGCAAAGCAAGTCGAAAAATCTGCAGGAGAAACCCAAAAGCAAAGAGAAGAAAGCTGGCGCTCCGATTCCAGTTTCTTACTTCCCCATCAACTCAAATCTCTCTCGATTGTAGTAGGAATCGTCTTGTTGTTGATTCGTTCTTTTTTATGATGAACAAGCATATGGCTGCGACGCAACCCTACTACTGAGGGTTCGTTTTGCTTCTAGTTCCCTATATGCTAAAGTTCAGTCATTCGGTTCAGAAAGTAAGAATTACCCAGCAGAGTCGTTTGGTGTAATAGACAAGAAGGAGCTTTGCACTGAAGTTTCTTTGTAACTGTTGAAGGAAGAAGAAGCATCTTTTCGTGGTGCACCATGAACCAGAAAAAAGTTGTATATTTTATTTATGTTTAAATAAGATAGGCTATTTGATTCGTATAGAATGGGCTTTTAGTACTTGGGCATCGTTCGGTTATCGTGTATATTGGCGGTAAATCGGATAATTGACCAATTTTCTGTTTTAGAGATTATTGAATATTTATTTATTTATAATTTATTTGATAAATGGTGTCATGATTTATGTGCATCAATCATGGGAGGAAGTTTCATTTTAATACTTTCATCAACTCTGTGCATGTTGCCTAATGATATCTAATTGTCATTAAATTTTAAAAAAAAAATTTATCAACCACTTTTTTCTCAAATTAAATACAAACATTTATTTAATAAAGGAAAGCTATACGTAGATAACCAATATTTTCTTGATAAGTGCAACCCTGTGCTTATACCGTTTGAATAAAATATTTCTTCATAAAATAAAGCAGAAATATTCCAATTGTAAAGGTTATTCGAACTAATGTTGCACTGAATAAAGTTGTTAAAAATCATTGATTCTCCGAGTTATCAATACTCTCGTGGGGTGTGGGTAAACTGCTTACTCCCCCACCAAAAATGTTAAAAATCTCTTGCCTCCGTATTTACCCGAATAAACACTGACACCGAAATTTAGCTGAGTAAGCGCATTACTTGGGTACTCGTAAATGAAGGAGGCCTTAGAAGGTATTGTTTTCCTTTGCTTGCATCCCTAAGTGATTATTCTTGAGGATATTATTTGATGATTCCCTCTCCAAGAGCCACTTTAGTCCCAATATACCCAAATTTCTTACAAATAATTTCATCATTGCACTTTATTGCTTTATCGGTTGAAGGTGATGGTAATATATTTTATTAAACCTAAAAGTATATTTCATAAAAAGTGAACCAAGTAGATTAATTTTAACATGATCAGTTGAATTATGAATTTAGCATGCAGCCAATGTTGTGAAGTACGATAAACGATTACTTAAAAAATGTTCTTATAGTTCTTTAACCTTGATGGCAATGAGATTTGATCCAAAGTGTTTGATACAACTTAGCATTTAAGTTACTATCAAGATTTTCAGTTTTTTGGATTTACATGAATACCTCTATGATGCATTGCTTAGACTTCTTCTTTGATGTTTTTGTTGAATGGTTCTGCATTTCCATGAGAAGGTTCAAAGGAAGCTTCCAGCATATGATATTTTTAACCTAGGTTGGGTTGAACTTGCGCCTTTCAAATCTTAGATTTGTCAATGGGCTGGGTCTATTCAATAATTGAACCGATCATATCATTTATATTGATTCTGGTTTTGTGATTTGTGTTCCAATTAATAATTGGATCGGATTGGTTTTCTCGATTCGCAATTTGTCAGCACTTCAGCTTTGATTGAGCTGCTTTCTCTCAACTGATTGGAAGAAGATGCTAAAATCAGCTTCACTGGAAAGCTGCTTTCTTGGCTGAATGAAATCCAGAAGCTACTGTATGAAAGACCTGCACTTAATACGGAACTTATAATTTTTTTTTTTTTTTGTAATTTTTGTTATATTTTATGTCTAAATATCTAATAATAAGGTTATGTAATTAAAATTTAATTTTCAAGCTGTTATTATCTAATTATACATGTCAATTATAATTGGGTCATCCGATTGTCCCAATTAAAATTTAATTTGGCTCAGGGTCTATTCTATAGACCGATTAATAATCAATTTGGGACTGATCTATCCTGTCACGAACCAGAACCAGATCCATTCCGGTTGACAGAATTCATGTCTTGCTTGCAACTATTTGGTTGAATAGAATTGGAATCTCATTCCTATTTCCCATAGAATGACATTCTCTTATTTGAACAATCAAACGCACTATTAGAATAAACCTTTCAAATTTCGATTCCAAGGGATTGAGACTGTAAATCAAAGAAGGGACCCTCACATGGTTGCGTGTTATGCCTATGGGTCATTATACATGAGCCATCCATGACCCAACGGCCCAGAAATCCAAAGCCGCCACAGGGAAGCTGTGACGAAGCATAAAAAAAATACGCATAGAGAAGGAAGTCAATACAGAATACTAACACCGGGCGGCTGACAGAAAGTATTTAACTTTCTCTGCAAGCTCAACTGCTTGATTTGAGTCATTTGAATACTTCCAAGTTCCAACTATTATATAAATTAACCACCCAGGATCACTCCTCTTACTCAAATCAAGTCTTCCACCTCCCATAAGCCTTTTCTCTGTAAACCACCCCTGAACAGTGAACATCCCTCCTTCTTCTGTCACTCAAATCACCCAAAGTCTCGTGCAATTCTCTCCGGTAATCCTCCATTTCTAATTCTAGATCCAATTCCTATTCTAGTGGTATAGAAAAAGCAAGAAAATGGCTTCAATGCTGCCAAACATATTTAGGTGCTTCGTTTCACCTTCACCGTCATCACGCGTCTCCAACGAAATTGAAGGCGTAGATCATGAGCAAAGGGAATCGAAAAATCCGCAGGAGAAACCTAAAAGCAGGGAGAAGAAAGCTGGAGCTTCCATTCCAGTTTCTTACTTCCCCATCAACTCAAATCTTTCTCGATTGTAGTAGGCCTGGCCTTGTCGTGGACACGCTAGCTCTTTTTATGATGAAGATGGCCGCGATGCGATCGCAGTAATGATGGGTCGTTATGCCTCTAGTTCCCAACAATTCGTTTGGGTTTAATTAAAGTAAGAACTCTGAATTCTTCAAGTGCGACTGCAGCACTGTTGTGAGTTGTGCGGTGGAAATTAGAAAAGGAGCTTTCCTCAGAAGCTTCATTTTAACTCTCCCATGAAGAAGAAGCGTCCTTTTTTGTGGTTCACCGTGAACCATAAGAGCTATATATGTGCATTAAATTAAGGGTAAATTATAAATAACCACTGTACTATAGGTTCAGTGCTCCTGAACTTTCGTTTGCACAATTAATTTCTAAAAAGATTCTCATTCAGATGTTTAAAATTTATAAATCACTAAATTATCATTTTCTTATTTATTTGGAGTCCTATTTGTAGATTTCTGGCCCGATTCAATATTCAAATGAAATGGTAGATGTTTCTTTTTAATATATATAAATTTATGGTTATTTTTCATTTTTTTTGATTTATTGGAAAAAGGAGTAGATAATGATTTTTATATTTTAAGATGAAAGAGATACATTCATGTCATTGAAACTGAATGAAGAATTAAAAAATTATTTTATCTAATTTTGTTTGAAGGAAATGGAAGTATTTTTTGGTTTAAGAGAAGAAAGCGAGGAAAAGAAATTAAGGAAAGTTCATGTGGTGATTTTGATAATTCCATCATCTGAGTTAATGGTCATGGGGAAGTGATTCTTCGGGGAAACACTGTCCGGGTACTTAAAAATACAGTGTTCGATTTGGCGATAAATTATCCAGGTGAGCATGCATTAATTTTTTTTTATAAGATTTAATAAAAAAAAACAGAAAACATCTTCCGAAGTTGGTAAAAGATGTTGTTGGAATATACTGTGAAGCGCAGATGTGAATTCTTGAACACAACATTATTGCATTTACATATGACCCAACTACTTACCTCATTGGACCTATATTTGAACTTTTTTTTTTATATTAAATTGAAAAACTTACATGGTTCGGGGCCGAGTTGCTATAAGATACTTTTAATTGGCCTTTACAGAAAATATAAGCAAAAGTATGAGGTGCTTGATTGTAACATCTAGGCATATGTACAAAATATATAGCTTCAAAATAGGATATTAATCTTCTTAGATAATTCTGATGAGGGTAGATTTGGCCCTCCAGTGAAATTGTGACACCTGGCACCTCATGCCAATTAAGTGTAGCCTCTTGATAACTAGGCAGCTCGCCACATGCAGCTAGTCACAGGCAGCTCGCCATAGGCAGCTCGCCACAAGCAGTTCACCCTTAGCCTGGCAACTTAGACAACTCGGCATTGCATAGGCAGCTTGCCACTAAGCAGTTCGTCCCCAAGTATCGCAGGAAGATCTCCTGCCTGACAACCTGGCCCAAACACCGACTCGCCGACTGACACAGGCGCCAACCTGACAACCTGGCCCAGACACTGACCCACAGACTGACACAGGCGCCGACCTAACAACCTGGCCCAGACACCGACCCGCCAGCTGACACAGACGCCGACCTGACAACCTGGCCCAGACACCGACCCGCCGACTGACGCAGGCGCCGCCCTGACAACCTGGCCCAGGCGCCGACCTGGCCGCCTGACGACCTCGAGGAGTTCAGCACCGTATCCCGGTTCTGATGGGATGTGACGAGTCTTACCGTTTGGAGGCTTTTCACCCACCTAACCCATGAGGACTCCAGTATATAAAGACCTCACCCCTCAAAGGGGAGGGGGAGGAAAAAAAGGAGGGTAACCCCTGCTCTCTAGCTCTCTCATTTCTCTCCAAGCTCTCTGCAATCAGAATGCTAACTTAGGCATCGGAGAATCCCCGTCGGGAAAGTACCCCCGGGTTCTCTGATTCAGTTCTCGTAGGTCCCTCAGTTCCCGCTACCTACAAAGGAGAGGAAATCACCTCACGCGAAGGGTAGTCGGGTTGCGCTGCACCAAGGAGCTCCACCATCCTCTGAGTTGTAAGCCGCTTAGGAGCAAGTCAAGTGACGAGTCCACCAGGCAGTTCGCCACGAGGGAGTTCGCCACCAGGTGGTTTGCCACCAGGTAGTTCGCCACCAGACAGTTCGCCACTAGGCAGTTCGCCACCAGGCAACTCGCCACCAGACAGTTCGCCACCAGGCAACTCGCCACCAGGCAATTCGCCACCAGGCAGTCCGCCCCCAGGCAGTTCGTCACCAAGTAACTCATCACCAAGGCGCCACCACCGGGTCAAACAACGAGGTACTTAGCCAAAAAATTTTATACATCACAAAAAATGGTACGTGACCAAAAACGATTACATCAAATTCGTATACAACTGCTCTACCTAGTGTTTTACGCGATCTATGATGGCAAAGTCAACTAGCTCTGTACTGTCTGTATAGACCAAAAGATGCAACATTCCTCTTGAAAGCACCATTTGCAGCCTGGTCAGAAGGGCTCGTATTTCAACATCGTAGCTACTGATGGCCCAACAGGGTCTGCTTTCTGCATAGATGGATTGCTCATTGGCCTGCTAGAGGATGAACCCACGTCCTGTGTGACCTGTAACGTAACTGGATCAAAAGAACCATCAGAACATAGAATGGGTAGATTATTGCGATGAACTTGATGGTCTTGAAATGATAATTGTGTAGACGTCTTACACTCGAAAAGGAAGTTGCTTGCTGTCTTAACCACCTGTAAAGGCTCCTGTCTAGCATTCTCAAATATCTATTTGTTTCTAGTTTCCCATATGCAATAAATGATTATTGCAAACTTGCTTAGACTCGTTGATGCTTGTTGCTTCCCTAGGTTTTGAGCCAGTGAATTGTACTATTCCTGAACGATGATGTGAATGGGTGGGTGACTGTGGAATTGTAGAAGGATTTAAGCCGATCTAGGCTCCGCACCATAAAGCCCGTGCAAATGGGCATTGAAAATAGAGGTGGTGTGTGGTCTCCCCTTGACTGTTGCAAAATGCACAAAGTTTGTCCTTCTAATAATCAGGGGCACTTACTTTTTGTGACAAGTCCATCCCAGAGGGTCACCCAAAGAAAGACTTGGAACCGGTATGGAATTTTGAACTTTTGAAGTTTGATTTTTGGCCCACTTATAAAATCTCCGTGGCAGAACCCATTTGGCATATAGTGAGTCCCATCTTCTTATTACAGGCACGTGGTGTGTCAAAGATGACAATTCTTCAGTCTTCACCGTAAAATACGCACTTCAGATTTTCAGAATTTCAGTATTTTACCCGTTTTCCTGTCCAAGTACCTCCGCATTTCCACCAGCGAAGTGCGAATCCCACAAAGATATTCCGCCTCTCTGAACGTCCCAAAAGCCGCCTCGCCTTTTCAGTTTCTCAAAATAACACTCTCAACTCTCAGCTCTCAGGATTCATCTTCAGTCCATAAAATAAGAAAGATCCCTGCTCTGCTTTCCCTTCCTTGGAGTCGTTTGATCCAACATGGCGCTTGTCAAGCGACTCCCACATCTCTCTCCTTTCTGCTCGCCCCGTCCTAGCAAACCCAGACCCCTTAATCTACACCCCTTCTCCTCCTTATCCTATTCCCCTTCCTCTTCTTCCTCTTCCTCCTCCTCTCCCTTTACAGAAAAACACTCCCTTGAGAGATACCAACGAGATGGATGGTTGTACAAAGACGCACCTTTCCACGATTCTTGTTCTCTCCCAACTGATTCCAGCTCCATCCGGGAGAACGATATAGCTCTGCAACTACCCGAGCTTAAGAAGCTGCTACAAGTCCTGAGAGAGAAACGAGGGACTGAAGGTCCCAATGGAGGAAATAGAGGACCTGGAAATGTGTTCTTGGTCGGGACTGGACCTGGAGATCCGGAGCTCTTAACGCTGAAGGCATTGAGGGTGATTGAGAGTGCTGATCTTCTTTTGTATGATCGACTGGTGTCCAATGATGTACTAAATTTGGTGAAACCAGATGCTAGGCTTCTCTATGTCGGGAAGACTGCTGGGTACCATAGCCGAACTCAGGTTTGATATACAAATCCAATGCCCATTTTTTTGGACCTTCCTTAATTACGGATTGCGCGCTTTTCCTAGTTTTATTCTGGGTTTCAAAAATGAAGTTTATAATTTTTTGCTCTCCTCTTTGTTTCTTATTTTTGTTTCTGGAGATTTTATTTTGCTTCTTATTCGAATCGGATTTTAGGTATTGGTTTGTTCTGCATTAAATTAAAATGTTAGGTTTTGCAGATGGAGATTCATGAGTTGCTTCTGAGTTTTGCTGAATCTGGCGCCACAGTCGTGAGGCTAAAAGGAGGGGATCCATTGGTAACTTTTTGTTGTTGAATGCTTATATAAACAGTTTAAGTGACTTAGTTTGGAAATGTTATTTAATCTCGGAGGGGGTCTCCTCTGAAATGTTGCGTGGGCTTATTATTTATAGGTATTTGGAAGGGGTGGAGAAGAAATGGATTTTTTGCAACAACAAGGGATTCAAGTGAGCGTTGTTCCAGGTACAGTAGAGTGAGATTATCTCTTCTCACGGAATTGAATTGAAACTGTTAGTTGATCTCTGTAGCTGAAGCAATGGACACCAAACTGGGAATTCAAGTTTGATATCTGTCTTTATTATCGTTCAGGTATCACTGCTGCTTCAGGAATAGCAGCAGAGCTGGGAATCCCGTTGACCCATCGTGGTGTTGCAAATAGTGTTCGATTTCTGACGGGGCACTCAAGGAAAGGAGGAACTGATCCTCTTTTTGTAGCAGAGCATGCAGCTGATCCTGATTCAACTCTGGTTGTCTACATGGGCTTGGCGACTCTACCTTCTCTCACCCAAAAACTGATGCATCATGGACTACCACACAATACACCTGCTGCTGCAGTAGAGCGAGGGACTACACCTCAACAACGGATGGTGAGCAAACATGGTTACATTTTGTCTTCCTTGGCCAATTCTGTTTCTGTGCTTCTGAGTTTTCTAAAGGTGACTGCCTGAAATTTGCTAGTCATTAACTTTCCACTTTCTTTTTCCTGGGTATAGGTGTTTTCTGAATTGAATAATCTTGTTGATGAAGTTACAAAGGCGGAGCTTGTATCCCCAACATTGATCATCATCGGGAAAGTTGTGGCACTCTCACCATTTTGGTCCTCTTCTTCTGAAGAAGCACCTCTTATGGTAGAGACCAGTTAGTCACCATGTTGGAAGTTTTGTTTCAATGGATGATGCTCTTCAATCATGAGTAAGCTCAATCCTTCAACTAGGGATAATTAGTTTTATCCCTCATTTTCAAGAAGGCCGATGCTTAGCTGCTGTTGACAACATTTGGTTGGGTTATATTTCATCTGTTTTGGCTGGGGCTGGAGAAGAATTGGTTTCATTGGTCATGTGTGTAACAGACCAAGAACTGTACTGATGAGTTATGGGGAATAGTTTGGGGCCTGTATGGCTCTAAAACCGAAAATGGATGTGGTTTGCAAGTAGTGACAAGAGACTGGATGATCTATTGCTTAATAGAAGATATGGCCCTACAGGCCTAGTGGAGTGGCATTTGGTAAAGAAGTATTCTTTAAACTGGTTCCGATGTTTGGGACATATCAATTTTTTGTATGGATCTAATTACCTTTTGCTGCTTTTGTAATTCAAACTATAAATTGCTAATAAATTTTGATTTGACTCTTCCAGAAAAGGAAGAGTTTACCATTTTGAGGATTCAAAAATGGCTTTGTTTTATCTACTCTATTCTGCATTTCTGTTTTTTGTGAACTTTGCACTATTCGTTTGCAATGCAAATTGCATCTGGTTCAGATCTGTGCTTTTAAGTTGTAAGTTGTAACTATAATTTGCACTCTTGCAATCTTGCCTCCTGCAAAGTTTGCACCTTTATCTTGGCGGTGCAAATTTTGCATCTTAAGCTGCATTTGGAAAGAGTACAAATACAAATATATACAGTCCAAATACATACAAAATACAAGGATTTGCATTCTACATATTTGTATTTGTACTCCTTTCAAATTGAGCCTAAAACTGACTACTGTAAAATTTGCACTACCTTCTGCCTACCTTTATTTCCTTTCACAAGTGGGAATTGCATCATTTTACTTCACATTTTACTTCTCCCAACAACCTTTCTCCTGCTTTCAATCTGTTTCATAGTGGGGACTTGCATCATTTTACTTCACATTTTTCCTGCTTTCAACCTGTCTCATAGTGGAGACTTGCATCATTTTGTTTCCCATTTTACTGCTGTGTTTGGTTGCAGTGTAATTTTATTTGCAGTAGTACAAATGCATGGGAGTGCAAATGTAAAAAATGCAAATTCTTGTTTAATTTTGTTTTAGATTTTACTTTATTCTGCTTCACGTCTTAGTTTACTTCATTTATACTGCAATCAGATAAAATAAACTAAAATTTGAAACAAAAACATGTCAGAATTTACACTCAAATCATTTGCACTGCCATGGTCTTGTATCAGTGCAAATTTATTTGCATTGCAACCAAACACAGTAGAAGCAAACTGAACAAAGTCAAATCTGAAGCAAAGTTACATTAGATCCTGATGATTTTTAGCCTTCTAAATTTGAGTTTATGTTTTTCCCTGATTTTGCAATGAAAATCTTTTCTTATTTTTCCTTGCTCTCATTCCCTTGATTTTTTCTGTAATTGGAATATCAGGTTTCTATTGATTTCTTAGGCTCTTAGTTTTCTTCAGCAATGAGTATTTCTTTCTTTCACTATTTACCTTTTCATGCCCCCTCTCTCTCTTTCTTAATCATTAATAAAGCTTTTGGAAAAGTACGGATAGGCCCAATGCAGATTTCTGAAGTCCACTGCAGAGCTATAACCAATCAAAATGTCAAAAACCCCACTTTATACACCAATGTCAAAAACCCCACTTTATACACCAATGCCCACTCGTGAATTGACATCAATTCCAACCTGGCACCTACCCCAACTGTACTTTGAGCATAGAAATTCTGACCCTGGGTTGAACCGTCATTTTTCCTAAAATTCCGTTTGGTTTGTGGGATGGGGATGAGAAAAAAGGAATATTCTAAAAATATTCATTTTTCTCTTGTTTGTTTCAAGGGAAACAGGGGGATGGGATGAGAAAAAAGTGGGATGCGAGATCCCAATTTTGTGTAATCGGAAAAACTCGAGAAAACTCGAGTTCGTCTTCCTCATCGTTGCCACCACCGCCACCACCGCTGCTGGTAATCGCCATTGCCGGTAATTGCCGCTGCCCTTCTACCTTCTACCTTCTGCGTATGGAAACCGGCAAAGCATCTGTCGTTGCTGGTTTTGTTTTCATCCTCTCTCATGCATATGCTGGTAATCGCCGCTGCTGGTAATGCCACTGCTGGTAATGCCACTGCTGGTTTCATCTTCTACCTTCTGCCCTTCTACCTTTACCAGATCTGCCACTACACATATGCATGAGGATGAAGAGGGTTTGAACTTGATGGTTTCAGGAACCCAGATCTGCCGCTGCCCTTCTACCTTCTACCTTTTTTTTATAATTGAAATAATTTTATTAAACAACAATAAACAATAGTACAAAGTCCCCAAGAAAAGGCACGAATTGCAACATCTCCGGGCTAGTTAAGTACAGATTTCCAAATTAATAACAACTTACATAGAAGCACAAAAAATATCTTCCCTATAAACCCCCTGTTTGGCTAAAGCACCAGCCAAAGAATTAGCAGACCTACTAACCCATTTTACCTCAACTCTCATATTGCTAGTTAACCACTTTACTTTTTTATGAGATCTTTGTAGCCCCAAATGGTGGTATCCAAGTTTAGGAGCCACCTTGTTACCACCTGAGAGTCCCCTTCAACTAGGAGATGCTCCACCCCAAGCTGGTTGGCGATCTGAATTCCTTGTACTGCAGTAAGGATTTCTGCCCTTGTGGAATCCCCCACTCCCACCGGCCTGAGAATAGGGAAATTATGTTGTTGTCCTTATTTCTCAGGATACCCCCTATACCTGAAGGCCCGGGGTTGCTTTGGCTGCTTCCATTAAAGTTTAGCTTGATGACACCTTCCAAAGACGGAATCCATTTTGACAGAATTCTATCATTCTTTGTTGAAGTGTTAGTTATTACTAGCCAATTCCTCCACAAATCATCAAAGGAGAAGTCATCAAAGATGTCCATAGTTTTTAGCCAATGGATTGCTCTTATTAGGATACAATCCTTCATTTCATCTAACCCTCTTTTCTTTTCTAAGAAAATTCTTGCATTCCTTTCCTCCCAAAGAGTCCACAGAGTGGCTGTCCTGACACATTTCCACATGACCTTACCTCTTCTAGTGTGCCAAACAAAGACAGATGGGTTGAATAACAAGCTTGAATCAGAAGGCATAGACCACCTACCTCCAAATAAACAAAGGCTCCACCTCCATATAGTTGTAGCAAAGGAATAGGAGATCAACAAATGTACATAGTCCTCATTCTCGGTCTTACACAAGGAACACCAATTTGGGGAAAGACAAAGCGAGGGTCTCTTTTTCTGTAAGTTTTCCAAAGTATTGATTTTACCATAGAAGACTTCCCGGCAGAATACAACAATTTTTGGGGGAATAGGTCGTGCCCAGACTTCTTTGACAGGGAATCCTTGGGAAATGGAGTTAGAACTGAGGGATTTTAGAAAAGAAGAGCAAGTAAAAGTACCTTTTGGAAGAGGAGTCCAAACCCTTTGATCAGAAGAAGTGGGGTCCAAGCAAACGGATTCTAGTAAATGAATTAGCTCAATAACACAAATCGACTCACCATCCCTTAACCCTTTACGAAACCCAAAGTCCCAGTTTAAAGATAAGGGGTTTAACGGGCTCGGGAGAAAAGTTGCAATTGGCTCAAGTTTGTGAAGGAAAATGGAATAGAGCGAGGGGAAACAATCTTTGAGGGGTTGAGTACCCACCCAAATATCCTCCCAGAACAGAATAGCATTACTAGAACAAGCATCATACCTGATGAATCTGAGGAAGCGAGGGAGAATACCATGTATAGCCTTCCAAGATGTAGTAAGGGTAGCTCGGCGAGATATCCCGGAATCCCAACCATTTCCTGCACAACCATGAATGCTTGCCACCACCTCATGCCATAATCTCTCTCTCTCTCTCTCTCTCTCTCTCTCGGGGCCATCTCCATAGCCACTTCCTTAGAAGGGCTATATTCTTCAGCACTATGTTCCCTATCCCTAAACCCCCTTCTTCCTTTGGTTTGTTAACTATCTCCCATATGATCAAGTGATCATTTTTCACCTCTCTTGGTTCCCATAGAAAGTCCCTCATTCTCTTTTCCAGTTTCTTAGCCTCCCTTAGAGGAATCCTGAACACTGAAAGGAAGTAGGTTGGAAGGTTGGCAAGTGTAGCCTTAATTAAAGTCAGCCTACCCCTTATTGAAATGTAATTCTTTTTCCAAGCTGCCAAGCACTTGTCAAATTTCTCCACAATAGGGGCTCAGAAACTACTTTCTTTAGGGTTGGCTCCTAAGGGTAGCCCTAAGTATGTCAAAGGCCAAGAAGAAATATTGCAACCTAAGCATTTTGCAATGGATTCAATCTCCCTATTCTCCAAGTTTACTCAAGCTATACAACTTTTATCAAAGTTTACCTTCAAGTTGGAGACCCTCTCAAAAGTACTTATTAAAATCTTAAGGTTCTCCACTTTGCTCAACTCATTCCCTTCACAGAAAATAACAATATCATCAGCAAACTGAAGGTGAGTTACTGGAATGCCTCTACTCCCTATTCTCCATCCCTTTATTTGGCCCTCCTCATCTGCTTTGGAGATCATCCTACTAAAGACATCAGCAACAAGTGTAAAGAGGAAAGGGGGGAGTGGATCCCCTTGTCTTAAGCCTCTATTGGTTGGAAAAAAGTCCTTAACCACCCCATTCACCAACACTGAATAACGACAAGAGTTTAAGAATCCTCTTATCCAATTACACCATTTATCCCCAAATCCACGTCTTCTCGACATCTCCAACAGGAAATTCCAATCCACTAAGTCATAGGCTTTCTCCAAGTCCAGCTTGCAAACAAATCCTTTCCTGCCCGATCTCCTTATCTCTTCCACACTTTCGTTTCCAATAAGGATCTTATCTGTAATTTGTCTATCCTATATAAAGGCTCCTTGTGCTTGGCTAACGAGAGAGGGGAGAACTACTTTAATCCTCCGAGAGAGCACTTTTTCCAGAATCTTATAGACGCTTGTCACCATGCTAATTGGCCAAAAATCTTTGGGGTGTCTGGCATCATTCTTTTTGGGAATTAAGATTATAAGGAAACCGGCAACAGATGGTTTCAGGAACCCAGATCTGTCGTTGCTGGTTTCGTCTTCATCCTCGCTGCTGGCAATTCCAGTTTCGCACGAGGTAACACCGTTGATGACGATCCTTAGTAGGCATTCACCGGCGATGAGGGTGGATTGAACCTCCGAGATCTCTATTTTGTGTTGGGTAATTTTCCTACTATTTTTCCATCTAAAACTAAACACTTGAAAGTTAAATTTTTACACTTTCCCATCCCATCCCATCCCATCTTTTCCCATCCCACCCAAATCTTCCCACAAACCAAACGGAGTCTAAAGTTTTCCTTGGGGGCGAGGGGGAGTTGGGTATTTATAATTAGGTATCAGACATGGGTTGCTCCTGAATTATGGAAAATTGGCCAAGGAAATGGGGGAAGTTGTGACTATTCAAGAGATCCGTGACATACTTGACATTTTGCCCAAGCTGATGCTATTTTAGCTGTGAATTTGGGAGGGCTAAAACTTTGGTTGAGCTGTTTTCACTGAGCTACTTCAGATAAGCCACTAAAAGAAACTTCAAAGCCCTGTTTTCTCGGTTGAAGCCTTGAAGGAAAGCAAATTCAGGCTTTTGGGAATTTTCACCAAACATTGCTTATATAACGTCCAGGCTAAAAGTCGCCATGGGAAAGCCCAACCAAACAGGCAGGCAATGAAAGCATTAAAAGCAGCTGTTACCTGTGAGTAAATATAAGGCGGTTTTCTGGAAGTAGGTTAGAATGCTATTTGTTTCACATCTGGGTGCTGTGCGATATAGAACATGATCACTAATCAAAATAAAAGATATTTCCTGTTAGGAGGATTAGAAGAGTATCTTGTTTTTGTATATATTTGCTTTCCCATTCTCTCGTGCTTGAACCTGCGAATTATAAGAAGAATAAAAGAAGAATGTGAAGGAGTTTTATTTCTTAATCCGAATGGAATTGACTTTCCAATAGGACCAATACGTCCAACAGTGTGAAAGAGTACAATAAAGAACCAAACCTTGAAGTGTGTATTCTGTACAAACACGAATACAACAGGGTACATCTCTTTCAATCTCCACTCTCCCACGTGCGTGAAGCAGCAGACTAAACCAATGGTCAGAGTTTTTTGGAGAGTGAAAGACCTGAGTTGAACCTTTTGTTCAATGGGTGCAAAGAAGCAAGTATATATTGGTTAAATCCTTCTGCCACTGTACGTTATACTCAGACGAGTTGGAATTCCATATGTAAACGTGGGTTGGATGTGAAAAATAATTAAAAGCATCAATTTTGATCAAATGATACATTACCACTCTGCAATCTACCAGTAATCTCTGCAAGAGCATTGTCCATTCCTGAAATGGTGAAATCTAATTCGGTCTCTAACAATAATTTCTCTTTCATAAACCTTGGAAATGAACTTTATTGCCTGATGGCAATCCTGACACACGCGCAAGTTCTTCACTATGCGAATTGGGGTTCCATGTTCTGTGTTGATCAACCCAAATGCAATTGCTAACTTCTCACTATGCCTTGATAGAGCAGTCTCCTTATCTTCCTCATCATCAATATCAAGCAATACTTCTCTTAGTTCTGGCACATACCCAGCAAGCTTCAATTTCATAGTCATTTCATCCAAGAATAAATAAATCTGCTTAGTTTGTGGGTGTGAACGATCTCCCACAAGGAACTGATGGAACACCCCATTCAATTCAATAGAACTGCAACCAGGAGTCTTTTTTGTGCCACCAGATTCAATTTTCTCTCTAACAGCTTTAGCTTCTTTCCATCTCCCGGATGAGGAATACATGTTAGCCAGTAGAACATGACAGCCCACATGGTAAGGATCTAATTCTTTGATTGCCTTTGCTATTCTATCTCCCATTTCTGTATCCCGATGAATCCGACAGGCTCCAAGTAATGCTCCCCATATGACAGCATCTGGAGCCATGGGCATGGCTAATATGATTTCTTCTGCCTCCTTCAGTAGCCCAGCACGGCCAAGAAGATCTACCATACATCCATAATGCTCAATTTCTGGCTCAATCCCATGGCAACTAGACATGGACTTGAAATACCATTTCCCCTCTTCAACCAACTTTCCATGGCTGCATGCATTTAACAAGGCAACAAATGTGATTTTGTTGGGACCTATACTTTTCATCTTCATCTGTTCAAAAAGATCAATTGCTTCGTGGGAGAGTCCATGCATCGCAAACCCACCAATCATGGCATTCCAAGGCCAAACTGTTTTCCTAGTACCAGCTTCACCATGAAAAACATTGGAAGCAAGTTCTATCTCACCACACTTAGCATACATGTCGATGAGGCTAGCAAGTAACTGTTCGATCATCTTGATACCAACTTTGTCTATATACACATGGATCCATTTACCTTGATCCAGTGCCACCAGATTTGCGCAGGCTGCAAGAACACTTGTCAAGGTAAACTCGTTTGGTTTGGGGCCTGTTTGCAGCATCTCACGGAAGAGCTCCAAAGCCTCAATTAGGCAACCCACCTAAAGACAACTAGTGAAGTTTTCAAAGAAGTCATCACGACAACTAGCCTACCTACAACAAATATTCATTGCCAAAAATTGAAAAAAAAAATCTTTAAACGCAATAAATCCTATTTACCTGTACAAGACCTGCAATCATTGTGCTCCAAGAGACGACATCTCTTTCGGGCATTGCATCAAACAATTCTTTAGCGTGAATAACGTCTCCGGATCCTACATAGCCACCAATCATTAAATTCCAAGAAAACAAATCCCGCTGAGCACTCCAGTCAAACACCATTCTCGCATCATCCACCGACCCACAATTTGCATACATCTGGATCAAAGCATTCGTGACAAACACATTGCTTTCCAACCCAACCTTCATTGCGTAAACGCGAACTTGTTGACCTTCCCGAATTCCTAATCCCTGAGAACAAGCCTTGAGAACAAAAACAAAGGTGTACTGGTTGGGTACAAGACTCGAGTCTCGGAGAATCGATCGGAAAATTAAAAGAGAACTGCAAGAGGAATCGGTCGTGCTTGCATGAGCTTTGATCATGGTGTTGTAGATGAAGAGGTCGGGTGAAGGAATCTGATCAAAGAGCAATTGGGCATAAGGAAGAGAAGCGAAGCTTGAAAGGGTCAGGAGTTTTAGAAGTCTAGTTGCAGGGATGGGGTGTAGGATAAGGCCAGTGGTGACCAATAGGGCGTGAGCTTGCTTCATTTGGTCCATGGATTTGCAGGAGTCGGTTAAAGCGAGAAGTTGGTGTTTTGAGTTTAGTGGGCTTTTGAATTTTGTAGCCGTTACGAAAGTGGAGTAACAACGCCTCATTTGTGACAGGGAAGCCAAAATTAAATCAAACCAAAAGGAAAGGCCAAAGTAGAAGAAGAAAAATCATGAAAATTGTTCGTGTTCGTTCATAGCAGACGGCTCTGTCAAACTTGGCACACACCCACCGAAAAACTGTCCCTCCAATCTAATCCACACTATTAGCCCTTATGTATCACTTGGACAAAACATCGAATACCTGTGAGCAGTTGCCTTACCTCCTCGACACAAGTCCAAGGTGGTGGCTATTCTTGTGATATTGTATCTCTGCGTTGGATTGCTGTCCTATTGACTCCCTGAGCGCTCTTGGCATTGTCTAATTCATCGCCTTGGCTCTGGCCAACTCAATTCGTTTTATGCTGGTGATGTCTCGATGAAGCGGGAAGTACTCGGGTTTCTGGTTGAGCCTACTTGGTAGTTGGAACCCAACTCATTAACATTGTTTGTAGTGCAACCAAACCCAACCGACCCGTTGACTTATCTTGGTTGTCTCCATTCCAAGCCGTTATTTACTTCTTCAACACCTCCGAGTAGGGGTGAGTAATTGGGTCGGTTCTACCATTTTAATCGATGATGTTCCGACCTTGGGTAGGGTTTGATTCTAAATCACTGGAGCTGATTCCGACCCAAACCAGTTATAGGGCCCGGGGTTTTAATTCAATATAAAGGGTCAATCTTGATTGGCCTTACTGGAATCAGCTTTGCAAGATGGCAAGATTGGTTTCCTTTTCTTGGTTATAAAATTTGACTTTTGATGTAAGCAGTGTAGGGGCACGTGTTATGCACTTGTGTAATTAAGATTCAATTGGGAAGGAGTACAAATATGCAGAGTACAAAAGATTGTATTTTGTATTATTTTATATATTTGTAATCTTTTTAAGTTGAGCATAAAAGGTAAAGATATAATTAACATTATATAATCAAAAATCAAATTTAAAATTTTGGATTTGCAAAAAAAAGAAAAAAATCAAAACAAGTACCCACTTTTTAGTATAAATATATTTGAACCTAGTGTATGGACTTAAATAATGAAATATATATTAATTATATTGCATTGTTTGGGTTGATTGACAATTAAATCCTATTTGCATTGAAAATGTATTTGACTAAATTATGAAAATATGTGTAAAGTTGGATTATGGATCATGTATTATTTAGCCTTAGTTTGGGAAGAGTACAAATACAGTTCTGTAAAGTGCAAATACGGATTTAGTCATACAAAATACAAGGATTTACTCATTTACACTATGCACATTTGTATTTGCAGTCTTCTCAAATTGAGCCTTAGGTGTTTTTGGGTTATGCTTTACTTTCTTTGAAAACAAAACCAAAGGGGAAGGAGGTCAGATTCTTGAAAATTTGAATCCCCTTCCAACAAATTATCTAGGAATGCAAAAAGATCGGATTGGATTCGAATCAGAGTATATTTGAATATGACCTAACGTAGACATTGGAATTGATATCACAAAGGAAAAAAAAAAAAAAACTTTAGAGCAGGTAAAAGCAAACCGACCCTTACTTTGTAAGCATAACATGTCAATAATGTGAAAGCTTAATTGGAGTCGCAAATTCCCAATGGTGAGTGGTGAGTACTGAATGGTGTGACAACATAACGCAAGCTTGAAATTAGGTTGCGGGACTAAAATTCTAAAAAAGGAAGCGGGCTTACCAGAACTCCAATTCAGATGATCAGATCCATATTTTGGTACTCGTAATTAGCGGGTTTGGATCCTCGTATGCATCTACATCGTATGAGATCCGAACCACATGCAAAATCAACCTCCTACTCCGATTTCACGAGTAATTTGGTAATTGCAAGTTTTTGGTAGGGTATTGTGCAAGGGGAAAGGGGAGAAAGGTCGTCGCTCGTCGCAAAGAAATTCGGTAACGCTCTACCAGACACTCACTTCCTCCTCTCCTTTTGCTGTAAGTTTTCATCAACTATAATTCTTCTCATCTGCAGTATAGGAATGTGTGTAAATCAAGTGAAAAAGATGGCTTATCTAAGATTTCAATTCGATAGTATCTTATCATATGCAAGTTCCATGATTTTGTTGTCTGTTACTCCAATTGCTCTTTTCAGAGATAAATGCAGGGTCCATTCCTTTGATACGATTGCTTTCTCTTTTAATCCATTTGTTCTTGGTTTCTAGGTTTCATTCAATCCATAGAATCAACTGACTTTATCCTATTTTCAGCTTCACTTGATTCGATTTATTTGATGAATGAACATTATGCATCTGGATGCAGGTGACCTTAAGCAAATTAGCAGAAGCAATGGCCTTGATGTAGTTGTTCAGATTGCTTTATTTATTTAAGTTTCCATTATCATTTATTGACTTGGATGCCCTTAATAACATATTTTGAATTTAGCCTATGATCACGGGATTTATCCTATTTGTAGTCCTAGGGTTTCTTTATTTGACGTCTGAGATTTAACTATATCCATGTTGCAGTTTTTTGATTAGTTGCGTTTTACGAAACTATTTTCTTCGGTTTCTTCAGTTATCTGTTTTATGAATCATATGTTCGTGGCTTAGGATGTTGGAATGCATCTTTTATCATCCGCATTCTTATGTTTTAGGTTGTTTGTAGTGTGATCAGTTTAGAAGAGAGCCATGGACCCTTCAGAACGTAGGTATTTAGAGGAAGAAGACAGTTCAACAATGAAGACGATTAAAGGAGCAACCACGGGTTTAGTTGCGGGCACTATTTGGGGAACGATTGTTGCTACTTGGTATGATGTGCCTCGTGTTGAAAGAAGTGTTGCACTTCCCGGGCTTATAAGGACATTGAAAATGATGGGTAATTATGGTCTGACCTTTGCTGCAATTGGAGGAGTTTACATAGGTGTGGAGCAGTTGGTGCAGAATTACAGGATGAAGAGAGACTTTATTAATGGAGCAGTGGGTGGTTTTGTTGCTGGGTCTTCTATTTTGGGTTTCAAAGGTAAAAGTTTCTTCTCATCCTTGGTGTTTGTTTCTAGACTGTGATGCAAATTTTCATATATCATGAAAGAACTTATTTGCAATTTGATTTCTTGCTCTAATAATAGTTTCTCTCTCTCTCTCTCTCTCTCTCTCTCTCTCTCTTTATAACATTCATAGTATTGAAAGAGCTTATATGCAACTTGATTTCTTGCTCTAACAATAGTTTTGAATCTTTTGATAAGATGCATAATTTGAAGCAATGTTTTAAAACACGGAGGTTTGACGTGAGGTCTAGTTCAGAATGTAAGAGGCGTAAGCCTCCCAAACACAAGGAGGCATAAGCCTCCTTAAGAGGAGTGGGGTGAGGAGGAAGAAGAGGAAGGAGGACCTCGTTTTTCTTTATTTTTAATAAAAACCTTTTATATTAAGAAGAACGAAGATGCATAGCACTAGTTGAAAGGGGGTCTTTCTTTCCCCTTATCTTTTCTTCCCTTCCCTTTTTTTTTTCCTTTCCTTTCTTTTTTTTTTCTTTCTTTTCTGTCTTTTTATATGAGGTGTGCATGAGGCACATGGAGTGTACGCCTCTAGCACACCTCATAAAAAAGTGTATGTGCTGTACGCCTCTTGCACCTGAGACGTATGCCTCAGAGGTGTCAACGCCTCTGGCATACGCTTAGGACATTTTGGGGGGTGCCTTGCCTGGAGGCATGCCTCTAGGCATACGCCTCCCACGTCAGCAATCTCCAGTTTGGATGGTGTGTCTGGTTTGACTATAACAGCACAACCCAAATTAAATTTCTCTATTATGATCTATCATATCCTCATTTTTTCTTCTATTTTTTTTTTGAAAACTTCAGTTTTAACTAAAATATCACCTAAGCTCATCAAAGTGTTTTTCTTTATTTCTTATTTTGTTCATTTCTACTAATAAGCTACTTTGGTTTTTTCTTTGTACTGCTTAAGAAGGAAAGTATTGAGTTGGTTGAAACTGTTATTTGTCTGTTTGGTAAAGCTTAAGGTCTAAAAAACCTGGTATTGTGTTTACATAGATGGAAACCTAAGATTTTCTGTCATGAATTTGTAGTGCCAGATTTATCAATGAGAAAAAGATTATGTGACAGGAAGGAGTGATTCAGAGGGTTATAGCTACCCTTGACTCTTGGCTGGCAGCCTATGGATAGTTGAATCATAGTTCTATAAGATTCCATGTCATGTTTTTTTTGGATTACACACGCTGTTTGTATAGACCTCTACTTGGGAGTGCTATTTTTTGTGTTTTCTTAGGAATCCTTTTGTTGTTCCTAGCCTGACTGTGCATAGTTTTTCACTGCACATGACCCATACTTGTATATGCTCATTATGAGTCATTTTATGGTGTTGTTTTTAATATGTTATTATACTCAAGGTTTAAAATTTTGATTTCGATATGATACACCCGATACGGGGCGTATCGTATCATATCTTTGAAAAACAGATACGGGCATGGAAATCGGGTGTAATTTTTTCATGCGTATCGGACCTGTATTGGACCGTATCGGGGGCGTATTTGTAGCATATCGACAAAAAGGATATGGCCAAAAACAAAAAAAAGAGGGGGGGGTAAGCAACTTTCTTTTTCCCTGAAATAAGCCTTCTTTCACCCCCAAATGACTATGAAACTCCAAACCTCATTCCTAGAGTGCTAGATTTGCAAAAAATTGCAATAAACAAGTGTGAATTGTTAATTTTTTTGAAGGTTAAAAAAATGTGGGCTGAAGCAACAAAATTGTTAATTTTTTTGAAGATTACAGGAGGAGGTGGGGTGGGGGGCTATCAAGAATGAAAATGTGGGTTTGAGAAGACTAGGAGTGCAACGAGCCGAGCTTCGAGCCCAATTCATTGGCTCGATTATGATATGAGCCGGCTCGAATATATATATATATAATAAAATTATAGAAAATAATATATATATATATATATATATATATAAAATATTATAATTATTAATTATTATAATTCTTAATTTTTTAAATATCAAATAAAAATATTTATATATATATAACTTTTTATTTTTATAAAACATTTTTTCTCAAAATTGAGCTCGAGCCGAGCTGAGCTCAATCTTATGAATTTTTGACTCGAGCCGAGCTCGAGCTCAAGGTTTTGGCTCGAATCGAGCTCGAGCCTTGTAAAACAATCTCAAGCCTCATACTATTCAGCTCGGCTCGAATCCACCCCTGGAGAAGACTTACCATGAGCTCTTGTGTGCTCCGTCAAAGCTATCCACCGTTGATTCTCAACCTTTGACCATGACGATGAAGGAAAGGTTCTTGCCGGCGACAAAGTGGAGGAAGATAATTGTTGTGGAAAAGAAAAGATTTCTTTTGGAAGTATTCGGTGGACGTTCAATGATTACAATTGGAGAAGATAAGAGAGCTCTAGTAGTTTTGGGGAGGGAGGTGATTTGCTGGTTCAAAGGTTTTTTCTTGATGGTACAATCCTTGCAATCACAGAGATTAGATGGAAAGGAGAGTTGACTTGTGGTAGAAAAAGATTCCTGGTGAAGAAGAAAAGTAATAACAAGGGTACCTTCATTCAGCTAACTGAGGTGTTTGGAAATGGAAAGAAGCAAGTGATTTGTATACCAGAAGCAAAAAGGAAACAAGGTTGGATTATGGTTGCAGGAGCTATAGATGATTTGAGCAAAGGAGGTGGGGATTGGAAATAAAAACAAGCACCCCTACCCAAGTATAGGAAACGTCAGCACAAGAAATCGCAACAGATAAAAGCCTAGCAATCTCACAGATTGGAGAGGAGGGGAAAGAAAAAAATCAAAGGTGTGAGTGGAGCCGTTGTGTGTCCAAAGTTGGTAATAGATGGAACTTTGGAGGACTGGGGAAAAAGAAAGGTAATGAGATTCGAAGAGGAAGTGGTAGACTGGAATGGAGTATTAATTGATGTCATGAAGACGCTTCCATTGATAGAACAAGCTTTCCTGATCCCGTTTGAGAAGACGACAGCTATTTTGGATTTTGGTCGCTCTCTTGAGGTCACAACAAGAATACAAACACGAGAGGGTTGGGCCTTGTTGCAGAACTGGAACCCATCCTGCAACGAGTTGGAGTTGGAGGAAGTGGAGTCTATTCAAATAAATCTGGTTGGGCTTCCATTCAAGTGGTAGTACTATGTGGAGGGTCGCTTGTAGTAGTGAACTTGTCTTCTCTTCAAGGGGCAAAGAAATTTGGAGCAAGCCCATTCGTCCTTGGGTTGGCAGTTTTTGTTGGGAAATTTTCCTGGAAAGAATTAACACAAATGATTTACTTCAAAAAAAGAGACCCAATTCTTGTTTACTTCCTAATAGGTGTACTCTATGTAAAGCTGATGGGGAAACTGGTTACCATGTTATGGTTTTTTCTAAGGTTACTAAATCTGTATGGGAGTGGGCTCTCTCCCTCTTTGGGTGTTCTTGGAATCCCCTCAAGAGTGTCCAAAGCCTATTCTCTCCTATGTTCTTCAAATGGCCTAAGAAGAGAGGGAAGATTATGTGGAGGAGCATTAGGGCAGCTGTGTGTTGGTCCTTGTGGGAAGAAAGAAACTTACGAATTTTCTCAGACATGGAAAGAACCCTGGAAGATCTATTAGACCTAATACTTTTAAGGGCTGTCCATTGGCTAAAATCTATGGAGCTGTTCTTAGACTTTTCTGTGGCTGACTTATTAAGAAATTGGAAAGAGATAGCTACCTCTGCTTTGTGTAAGAGGACTCTTAGTCCCTTCTAGGATTGGGAGAGTATTCAGGAATGAGGAAGGGAGTGTTATTGCTTTGTTCTCAAGCCCCATTGGCGAAGGAGACTCTCTTAGGGCTGACATCCTTGCAACTCTGGAAGGAATACAAAGAGCAAGGGAACTAAATATCAGACGTTTGGTCCTGGAAGGTGACTCGAAGGTGGTGATTAGTTGGCTGAAGGAAGAGGACAGTCGTTTGTGGAGCTATAACAATGAAAAGAAAAAAATTCATTTGGCTGGGTAGGGATATTGAGATACAATACAACTGGGTGAAGAGGCTGCTAACTCATTTGCAGATGGGCTGGCCAAGCAGGGGGTGAATAGGGAGTCTATCTTTTGTGCTAATTTCTAACTTTCTTTCATTGTATTCTGTTGGTGGGGAGTTAAGACATTTTACCTCCCCCTATTGTATCTAAAGTTTCACAAATCTTCACATCATTAATAAAGTTTTTTATTACTAATAAAAAAAAATCAAATACTCCTTCGAAGCCTTCCCATCTAATTAGAACTGTGTTTTAATGGTCCTACAAACTCTTCAGCTCCCATCTTTGGCTATGATTTGCCCATGAATCTGCTAGCAGAAGGAGAGATGAGTAGGGGATTAGGAGGTGAAGTTGGTGAGAGAGAGACAATGGGTGAGAAAGGAGGGTGGGTGTGTCTAAGGCTAGGGGTGAAAGGTTGCAGAAGACTAAGGAAGGAGTAGTGGCTGATAGGGGGTTGGGTACGGATGGGGAAAAAGAAAGACCAAAAGGAATCAATCCTAAGAAGGATTGAGAGATGAGGAGGTTGGGAGGTGTTGCTTCCAAGGATGGGTCGAGGGCAAACATGTAATTATGCTTTTGAGATGAGGGCTTGCTGATGTGTCCGAGGGCCTACAAGTTCGACCTATAGAGGAAGAAGCACGTCAGAGGCCCTAGGTGTTACCCTAGGGGTGGAGACTCCGATGATCAAGTTAGCAAGGGCACAATAAGTGGCCGGACGAGGCTTGAGTAGAATAGCTCATACGATGTCACTAGGAAGCTAGAGAGCTTAGAGCAGTAAATGCCGAGATAGATTGCCTAGGGAGTGATGCCACTTATTTATACTTTAACCTGCTTGGAGTTAGTTATGAGCGGATGACTAGGATGCGATCCGGCCTGTGCCACGCGTCGCCATCCTGGGCCTACCATGTGCGCCTACATCAGGAGGGTTTTAGATAAGGGGAAGAAAGGAAATAAGGAGGGAGAGAGTAAAAGAAGCCTAGAAGATCAGAGTGCAAGGGACCTAGTGGTGGACTTGGCTGATAAAATGGGGTTGAAAGTGGAAAAAATCAAAGAAAGGAAACTTCAAGACAAAGTAAGTAAAGAAAAGGGGGATAAAAGGAGAAGAAAGCTAAATGAAGTTGAAAAACTCATTAGTGACGTGGAAGGGGATAAAGAATTTAGTGCTAGGGGAGGGAGAAGGAGAGGGGACCTATAGGCTAGATGAGGTCTGATGTATTTGGTGTGCTCATGAAGATTATTAGTTGGAATGTAAGGGGATTAAGTAGTGCCACAAAAAGAGGAGTAATCAAAGTGGTATTGAGGAAGGAGAGACCGGATTTTGTTCTAATTCAAGAATCCAAAATTCAGGAAGTAGACAAGAAGTGGATAACGAGCATGTGGGGAGAGAGGAATATTAATTGGAGATTTGCTCCCTCATGGGGTGCATTGGGGGTTATTATAACAATGTGGAGAGAAGAAGCAATTCAATGTTTGGAAGAATTAGTGGGCAGATTCTCAATTTCTATTAAGTTGAAGGGTGTGCATGATGGATTTGAATGGGTTCTCACGAATGTCTATGGGCCAAACTCAAATAGAGAAAGGAAAAAATTGTGGGAATCTAGTGGTCCCCTCTGTGTAAGAGGACTCTTAGTCCCTTGTGGTCCCCTCCTCCCTCCGGATTTATAAAAGTGAATTTTGATGGCAGTAGCATAAGGAATCCAGGGCCCTTTGGGATTGGGGGTGTTTTCAGGAATGAGGAAGGGATTGTTATTGCTCTTTTCTCAGGCCCTATTGGAGAAGGAGACTCTATTAGGGCTGAGATCCTTGCAGCTTTGGAAGGGGTTCAAAGAGCAAGGGAACTAAATATCAGTCAGCTGATTTTGGAAGGCGGTTCAAAGGTGGTGATTAGCTGGTTGAAGAAAGAGGACAGTGGCTTGTGGAGTTACAATAATGAAAAGAAAAAATTCTTATGGCTATGTAGAGGCATTGGGATACAATACAATTGGGTGAAAATGACTGCTAATTCTTTTGCAGACGGGTTGGCCAAGCAAGGGGTGAATAGGGAGGCTATTTTTTGGGCTATTTTTTAATCTTCTTTCATTGTAATTTTCTGATGGGGAGATAAGACTCTTTATCTCCCCCTTTTTTTGTACCTAAATCTTCATAATTCTTAATAAAGTTTCTGTTATTGATAAAAAAAAGGAAAAAATTGTGGGAGGAGCTTGGGGATATTAGGGGACTCTAGGAAGGACCTTGGTGTATAGGGGGAGGTTTCAATGTAGTAAGATTTGTGAGTGAGACAACTGGGGGTAGGCAAAGAACTACATCGAGCATGAGAAAGTTCAATTCCTCTATTGAAGCTTTTGAGCTGAGAGATATCCCTCTAGGGCAATCTTGCTATACTTGGTCAAACCTTCAGACAACTTCTATTCTATCCAAGCTTGATAGGTTTTTAGTTTCACCCGATTGGGAAGAGCATTGGCCAGGGTTAGTTGGGAGAAATCTACCTAGAATTACCTCAGACCATTGGCCCATCTATTTGTTTGAGAGAATCAGTGATGGTGGCCCATCTCCCTTTAGATTTGAAAATATGTGGCTCACCCGGATTTTTAAAGAGAAAGTCAAGGTTTGGTGGAATAGCTTGGACGAGCCTCTAATGTGGGAAGGCCAAAAGTTCCTAAGAATATCCAACTGTTGGGACATAATTAAATGAGATCTGATCAGTGTTTAATGAATTCTATAGATGAGGGGTGATAAGTCCAGGAATGAACTCTACATTTTTAGCACTGATCCCAAAGAACAATGCCAACCAGCTAGGGGATTTCAAACCAATAAGTCTAGTCACCAGTATTTACAAGGTGATAGCAAAGGTGTTGTCTTTGAGGATTAAGAAGGTGATCCCCTCACTTGTTTCTCAAGCTCAAGTGGCCTTTGTGCAGGATAGACAGATTATTGATCAAATTTAATTGCCAATGAATGTGTGGAGGCTCAAAAGAGATTAAAGAGGAAAGGAGTGGCTATTAAACTGGATTTGGAAAAAGCCTATGATTTAGTGGATTGGAACTTCTTGATTGATATTATGAGGAGGTGTGGCTTTGGAAATTTATGGTGTAAATGGATTAAGGGATGTTTACAAACTAGTCACTATTCAGTAATAGTTAATGGGACAATGTATGATTTCTTTGAAGGATCCCGTGTGCTCAAGCAGGATGACCCCCTTTCTTCTTTTCTATTTACTTTGATTGCTGAAGCCCTAAGTAAATTGATTTCGAGAGCAAATTGTGTGCAACCATTCAGGGGTTGGTCAGTTGGGAGGGATAATGTTTTGGTCACTCACTAACAGTTTGCAGATGATATTCTTATTTTTTGTGATGGAGAAAGTAGGGAGGGAGTAGAAAATCTGAGGCTGGTTGTGAAACTCTGAGAGGATGTCTAACTTGAGGATTAATTGGTCAAAGAGCTTATTGGTTTGAAGAGGATGAAGTGAGATTTTTGGCAGATTCCCTAGGTTGTGAGAAAGGAGAGTGGCCATTGAAATACTTGGGCTTACCCCTTGGACACAACCCTAGTTCTGCTAGTTTTTGGTCTCTCGTGGTGGAAAGGATCGAGAAACGTTTGGCGGGGTGGAAAAGGAACAATATCTCATTGGGGGGGGGGGGGAATAACTCTAATCAAGTCTACCTTAGCAAACCTTCTAGTGTACTACAGGATGCCACAAGGGATAGTGAGGAAAATTGAAAAATCATGAGGGATTTTCTTTGGGAGCCAGGGAAAAAAAGAAGGATCATTTGGTTAGATGGGAAAAGGTGGGGAAGTTGAAGGTGGAAGGGGGCTTGGAAATTGGTAATGTTAGGTTGAAGAATCAGGCTCTGCTTTGCAAATGGCTTTGGAGGTTTCCAAATGAAAATGAGAAATTATGGCACAAAGTTGTTGCAAGCATTCATGGCATGTCGAACAACGAATGGGATGCTGGATGTTTCCGTAGGGCTACCTTGGCTGCTCCTTGGAAGGCCATCCATGATGTTCTCCCTACCTTCCTAAATCATATTAGGTATGACTTGTCTTCTGGTAGTAAAATCAGATTTTGGGAGGATGTGTGAATTGGGGATACTCCTTTGGGTGAGAAATTTCCTTCTCTTTGTGATCTGTCTAGGTTCAAGGTTAGGCCTATTTCAGATTTCCTAAGTCAGCCATCTCACCTTCCAGGGTTGAATTGGAACTTTGGCTTTATCAAAAACCTTAGAGAGTCTGGAATTCTTGCAGTGTCCGAGCTGTTAGGATTGCTGAATTCAGTATTCTTGGGGGAAGGTGGGTTAGACTCTAGGATTTGGGGTCCTAAATCTGACGGGTCGTTTTCTTGTAAATCCCTTCTACAATCGTTGGTTGCCACTCCCTCTTCTCATCCTTTCCTAGTCAAAGAAATCCCTTCTACAATCGTTGTATTAAATACCTTTGATGTACTTCGAAGGAAAGGACCAAATTGGTGCTTGTCCCCCAACTGGTGTGTCTTGTGTAAATTGATTGGTGAGACTGCTTTCCACCTTCTAATATCTTGCCCTTTTGTCAATTTTATTTGGAATTGGTTTACTTCTCTTTTTGGGTGCAGGTGGTCTTCTCCTGACAAGTTGGAAGGTTTATTCAGCCCTAATGGTATTAGTGGCATGAAAAGGAGGGGTAGGGTTCTATGGAGGTATACTAGAGCAACAATACTTTGGACTGTTTGGGAGGAAAGAAATGATAGAATATTTGAAGGAAAAGAAAAATGTAAGGAAGCTTTAGTTGAAACAATAGCATTGAGGGTGGCACATTGGGCAAAAAGCTTTAAGTTGTTTTCAACTTTTAAGGTCGAAGACTTTTTTAGGGTTTGGGGACTTACTGCTACCTCTTCATCTACGAGACAACATTTTTTTGAGGCATGGTCTCCTCCAACAGATGGTTGGAAGAAGCTCAACTTTGATGGGAGTTGTGTGGGTAATCCAAGCCCTTCAAGCATTGGGGGGGCCATTAGAGATGAAAATGGAAACATTATTGCTCTGTACTCCGGTCCTGTGGAGTAGGGTGATGTGGCAAGGGCAGAGTTTCTAGTTGCAGCATATGGGGTTGAGAAGGCCAAGGAGTTGGGTATTAATAGACTGATCATCGAGGGAGACTCAAAAATTGTGATAAAATGGTTATAGAAAGGGGAAGGGGTGACATAGCAGTTGAAGAATGATTTTTGAAGATTTAAATGGATGTCAAGGAACATGTCAATCCAGGTGGGATGGGCTAGGAGATTTGCCAACAGTTTGGAAGATAGTTTAGCAAAGCATGGGGTTCAAAGAACACATGTTTTGGGCACATTTGTAATTCTGTCCCGGGTAGACCTGTTCATGGGCCGGGCCGGCCCGGGCTTTGCCTCTACATTAATAGAATATGTTTAGGCCCGAGCTCGAGCTCAGATCAACCATCGGGCCTAGGTCTTGAGCCCAAGCCTGGCCCTCATATAAAGCCCGAAGCCCGGGCCCGAACCCGAGGCCAGTTAGAAATTTGGAAAAAAAGATTTTTTTCCTTTTAATTCAATTAAAAGTTGTTTTATTTATACAAAAAGACCTCAAAACCTAAAAAAATAATGAAAAGTCTCATTATTACTTGAAAAAAGAGAAGAAAAATAAAGAAACATATATTATTAATATAATACATTATCAAGTCGGGCTCGGGCTCGGGCCAGGCTTTTTTGAGAAAACCCGAGCCCAACCTAAAAAAGTTGGGCTCGAGCCCAAGCTCGAGGGCCTGAAATCTTGTCCAAGCTTGACTTAGATCGGACCGGGCCAGGTCGGCCTGTCAGGCTACCTGGCCCATGAACAGGTCTAGTCCCGGGTCAGCTTACTAAAGCTGATTTCTTTCACAACTTGTTGTATCCTAAAGTTTTCTAATTAATGAAATTTTTTTCAGAGTTATTGATAATTTTTTTTTTGAAGATTTTTCAAATTTTGAAAAAATATGGCACAAATAGGTAAGTTTTTTCAAAATTTTATAATATCTTGTGATTTCTTTTTTTTCTTGAATGTTTAAATTTATGTTGATCAGTTGATCTGCATTTCTTACATTCAAAATCACAATTTTTTTGTGTTATCAGTAGATTTATGGAAATTTCATGAAGATACTTGGGGAAAATATAAATTAAACAAAAAATTTGAAAATGTAATTTTTTCTCTGCCTATAAAGACTAAATAAATATGTGTTAGATCTATGGATTTATCTATCATATCCATAGAGGAATTGGATATTCTTCTTTAATATTTTTTTTTGATTTTTTATATTTTTAGAATTAAAAAATATATAATAATTAATTATAATTTATCATTTGATCACAACAATTGAATATATTATAATTCTATGGATGATCCATCATATCCACAAACCAATTGAAATTTCTTCTTTAATAATTGTTTTTTTTTTTTATTTTTAGAATTAAAAAATAAATAAATAATTAATTATATTTTATCATTTGATTACAATGATTGAATATATTATAATTCTATGGATGATCTATCATATCCACGAAGCAATTGAAATTTCTTCTTTAATAACTATTTTTTGAATATATTATATCATTTTTTATTTATTTTTGATAATTTTTGGAAATAGATAATAAATGATAATTATTTTAATAATAAATAATTATTAATTATATTTTCACTTAGCAGTTGTGCCAATGCATGTTTTATGGTTGGATAGGAGAGTTGGGTTTTTCCCATCCCATAAAACATTAAAACTCAAGAATTATAATTTATAAATTATAGTTAAGCATAGGATTTTTAATGAAATTATAATTAACTACAAAATATTTCTTCATAAAACCATTAGAATATATTAATTTAATGTATATACACCTCATTGAGGTCTTAAATTTTGTGTTATTGATGTATTTTTATGATTTATTAAAGTATTTATAGTGTTTCCAAGCGTATCTTAGTTTTTCTCCGATGCGCATGCATATCCAAGGCATATCCCGATACGTCTCTTAAAATTGCCTTTCCGATACACTTGGTGCTTCCGATACTTTGAACCTTGATTATACTTAGGGGCCATTGCTTGGTGTAATGGTAAAATCTCTGGCTGACAAGTGTAGGAAAGTGGGTTCGAGTCTGAGAGCAGACATTTTATGCAAAAAGTGTCAAAGGTTGGGTCTGTATCCAGTCCACCCTTCCCAATACCTCAGATAGTTGGGACCAATATTGAGTAATGACCTATTTTAGTATGCAATTATACTTTCAGCATTTCTCGAAGTTTCATAAATAATTTCTATGTTTTCAAGAATTTTATATCTTTACTCAATTTCTTTAAGCTTTCCAGAATTTGAGCAAAATTTACTAAACTTTCCTGAAAATTTTCCATTCATACAATGAAAAAATGCCTAATGAAACTGAAACTTTGAACCATAACCATCAAAATTTAGCTTAACAAAATTTCTTTCTTATTAGGGGAAATATTGAAATCTAGTGTTAGTATGTGCATCCTTATAGCTCCAGCTCTTTGTCTTTCAAACTCAAAGGGCCCTCTCTGACTTGGTTGACCAATTCATATAGCATCTTTGGAAGTCCATGTATTTGGTTTGGACAAGCTTTTGTATCTTGGTCTAGATGATGGAATTGTCCTATTCCAGAATTTGAGAGTCATAACATCTTGCCATTCACTAGGTTTTGTTGACCCCTAATCCTGGGTCTGGACTTGAAGGAAAGTCAAAAGGAAAATAGAATTGTGTCTCATAAGTCAATGAAAATTGTTATTGAGATCCATAGCAATATTAAATTAAGCATGACTGTATGTGAAGGAGTTTAAAGTGATTATTGTTGCTGGATAAATAAAGTAAACCAACTTTGGAGATGCATGTTTCTTAAACTTTGATTCTTGATAAATCTATAAATCATGTAGTTAATAATTTGGCTGGTGGTCTGTTCTCATTAATCTTCACTTGTTCTCAGTCAGAAGTTTATATTAGATGCAGAAAGGGGAAGAAAAATCTCAAAGAAACTAGATGTTCTATTGTGGAGCTTTTTTTTATTTTTTAATTTTATTTAGGTATGAACCCGAGATAGTATCTACTTTTCATAAAAAATCATAATCAATTATCTCAAACCTGCTATTTTTCATTTCTTTACAGGAAAGAGCATTTCTACTGCCATTTCTGCTGGTGCTGCTTTGGCCTTCACTTCTTCTGTTATTGATGCTGGTGGTCAGACAACAAGAACTGACACTGGTAAGGAGTACTACCCGTACACCACTGAGAAAAGGCCATCTGTCAATTAAGTGCATCTTTTATTTCTCCCAAAGAAGAGTGGTTTAATTGGTGAGCTAGCAATGTTTCTGGATTGGCCTTATGGTGCTGTTTGGAGGTGTAGTCATACTCCTGCCGTTCTAGGTAGTTCTCTGTTTTGAAGGTCTGAGAAAGAAGATCAAATAAATTTGTTTGCCAACCTTCTTTTAGTAATAGTTTGTGATCATTCTTTCTGTATGTTGTGGGCAATTGACCTGAAATGTCCATAAATATTATGGTTAAGCTACTGAGATAGTGACCCTGAAGGAATGGCACTCGGAGTGTTTAACCTGCGCATAACACCAGCTTTTAAAAGATCGACGGATTGGTTATGTAATTGTTTTGTACTTCACTAGTCATCTTCTCTTTTCCTTGCTTTCTTTCAGTTTTTTCTTTGTTTCCTTTTCAAGGGTAAGAAAGGAGGATGGATTTGCTAGTTCAATAGTCTGGTGAAAAACTTGAATGGAATAGAAAATTATGGAGTCTTGCAGTTGTAGCTAGGCTGGCAGCTCCAGAGTGCTTCATCTTATTTTGATCTCATGGAGGATTATTGGCTTGACCTAAATGGTAATAAACACATGGTTATCTCTAGGGTATGTGAATCTAATTAGGAGTCTGGGATTGGTCATTTCATCCTTCCTGTGGATATGGCTGGTTTGGTGCACTTGGCAACTAGCGTGATGACAAACCAGTACATGGTCTTTTCTGTTTTGTTGACTGGGTTGTTTATTATGATTTTGTATGTTTTCCTGAAACCCCTCGCTGAGGGGTGGGGTGTCTATGGGAGAAATCCTAGAAGCGAGACTCTTTGCTTTTCCATTTTTTTTGGTTATCTTTTCATTTTCATAACGGGCCACTAGTTGTGACTTGTGAGGCTCAACTTCCCTTGCCAAAACCACCTCAGAGATGCGAGAGAGCCACGATTCTAGAAAAACCTTATTCCAATTTCTAGTCGTGTTTTCAACAACAAAACAATTGAAATATCGAGTCCATCTGAAATAAGTGAAAACCCATCAACCCTAAAAAAGAATAAGAACAACCCCCTTTCTTTTGTTAATCAAGTAATATGGAAGTTGTGCAGCATTTCCTTTCACTGTTTTCTTTCTTCTCATTTTACTGATACATTTCCGTGTACTATTGCACCTTTATTAGGGATAAGAGATGCAAACCTATAGGCTGTGTTTGGTTTGAAATAGAAGGTAGGGAAAGGTAACGTGCGTGGACTGGAGATGTGTTTTCTCCTTTTTCTGACCTCGGTCCTTATTCTGAAAAGGTGCTAAGCTAAATTCACTATTCTGAAATCTCGACCCTTGTTGGTTATCTTTCCTTCCTTTTGGATCTCACTTGGGGATTGAAAAGAAGGCAATTAAACAATTACTTTGCTTTCATCTTGGATTTTGCTTTCATTTTCAATTGTTATTTTCTTGGCATTTGTCTCACTTGGGAGGGAGTCTGATTAAGAGGGTAGGGCTCCTAGCCTCCTCCCGCTGAGCCCGGATTTCCTGCCCATGAGAACCCTGTCCACGTTAATTGCAGCCGCATATGGAGAGCATCTCATCCTCTACATAGTATTATGCAGGGGGAGATGTTCCTAATTCATGGGGAATAGTGTATTGTGGGTAGACGTGGTCAGGAGATCCGGAGTCCCTACTGCTATCGGCACTGGAAAACACCATCACATTTCAAAAAACAGGCGATGCCCCAATGTGTCGGTGGTTTACACTTTACACCACCTGAGCAAAGGTGAGCTTTCATCACTACATTTAATTGGTTGGTTTCCTGAAGAATTAGATGGAAATTGGGTAGAGATGGATCTTACTAAAATCTCATCGGACACAACGAATGCCATGTTGGGGAGTATTTATAATAAGTTAAAAGCACCCAAAAAATGCCCGATTTGGTGTCTGGTAAAAAGGGTCCTTTTTCATCAAAACAGCCCGTTCAGAAAAATCCCTTTTAAAAAAGAAAGCCCATTTTATAGCACCATTTTTTTTTAAAAGCCCATTTGCATTTTGACAAATCTCTTTTTAGAACGTCACACCAAACGCTCTAACATGCTAATGTGCTTATCATAATATAATTGGTTGGTTTGCTTTAGAATTTAGAATTAGATGGCAAATAGTTGTGTTTGTTAGGACCAAAATATCACCGTGAAGTTTGTTGGGTTTAATCATACCGTGAAGTTTGTTGTGAAGAGGTCGAAGTGGATTCTCAAAACACTTCTTCTTGGGCAGTTGCCATAGATTTGGAATTTTATCTGGATGTGGATTCTGAGTTATGAACCGCTAAGTATGACAATCAGTATTGAAACCTACAACTATAATAATGGGTTGAATATGAATTATGAATATACCTTTATCATCTCCAATGTAATCAATCCTTTCGTGTTGTACAAGTTATTTTCAATTTATTTTGTTCAAGATGCACGTTATTAAAGATATTTTTATTCGTTTTATCAATAATATATAATTGTCATCATTGTTAGTTTAATTTATTTATGCTATTCAATATCCAAATTTAATCCAAATCTGATAAAAATTTGATGATTAAGATTTGATTTGAATCCAGATATGTCTGATCTGTTCCGATCTGTTTGTAGCCCCGTAGCAATATCCAATTCATCACTTTCTATCCTCCCCCATCTCTGCATAACCATCAACACTCCATTAACTAAAAGCACTCTTTACTCTCTCTGTGCTATCATTTCTTTCTTTCCTTTTCTTTTTTCAGTCATGAGGCTGCTGTCACGTGAGTTTAGATCTGCGCCCCACAACGTCCCACGGCACATCCATGCCGTGTAGACTTTAGAGGAGATTTACTAGTGTGTTGTTGACTTATTGTACTATGCCCAAGAAATAAAAGTTAAGGCCTCTATAAGAGATTAGTCACACAATTCAATACCAAAAGAAAAAAATAATAAGGGGTTTTTATAATTCAGTCCACCTCTAAAAATCTTAGCTCCACCTTAAAGGTGGGGTGAATCTTGATTGTGAAAATCGATGTCAAATCCATGGACAAGATGTGATTTATTAGAGGGTTGGGGGCTACTAATAGACTAGGAAGGGGCTGTCATTTCAGATTTTTGAGGGGGAGTGCAGCCAAAATAATAACAATAATAACAATTGGGATAAGACATGGAAAATGATGAGGATATTTACAACCAGAGAACATGGTTCACAGATGTAAGCATAGTAACATGGGAATCACAATCAAAGCTTATATATCATCATGCATGGTGAAGAAAATGAACCACTGAAGGTGACAGACAATATTATCATCTTTTGGAGACATAAATCAGTGGATGTAGGGAAAATATATGTGTCCAAGCAAAGGCATTTTACACGTTTTTTTTTTTGCTATAAAGGCATTTTACATGTTAATTTTTGAAGTTAGAAGGTTAGATTTAGGGCATTCTTTTTTCGGATTTTGAGAGGGGGAGTGTTGCTCAATGGGATTTTGGTTCCCATTGACAAAGAATCCCATGTTATTTTTTCAGATTTATGTGGGGATTAGGGAAAGTTTATGGGTATCACTTACCCACCATCTCCTACGTGGGTAAATAACTTTCCCACTTAGGGGGAAAGTTGCCAATACTTGAATGAGACAAAAATGCCCTTTTTAATAATGGATTTTTATGGTTAAAATGGTCATTGCCTTATTTACATGAGAAATAAAAGAATATAGGTAAATGCATTTATTTGGGTAAGTATTTCTCAAGAAAAACTTACCCAGATAATTGTATTTACCTGAATAAATAACTTATCGAAAAACGAATGGGGCCTTGAGGTTTAGACATAAAAACGAAGAGGTGGTTTGGATTCACTCGTCCTACGACAATGGTAGGAGCCACCAATACAAATAATACCAAGTATTATATATCGCCCCTAATAATACAAACAGGGAACATGGTTTTCACAGATGGATGAAGCATAATAACATGGGAATCACAATCAAAGCTTATATATCATCATGCATGGTGAAGAAAATGAACCACTGACGGTGACGGACAATATTATCATCTTTTGGAGACATAAATCAGCGGATCTAGGGAAAATATATGTGTCCAACCAAAGGCATTTTATACGTTTTTTTTTTTTTTGCTGTAAAGGCATTTTACATGTTAATTTTAGAAGTTAAAAGGTTAGGTTTAGGGTTTAGACATGAAAACAAAGAGGTGGTTTGGGTTCATTCGTCCTTCGACAATGGTAGGAGCCACCAACATAAATAATAAATATCAAGTATTATATATTGCCCCTAATTAATTAAGGCCATATAAAGAGTTGAGTTGAAACCTTCATCTCTACAAAGTACAAACCACTCTTTAATTCGCATTAAGGTTTAATTTATTCATTTATTCCCAACTCTTTCCCACACAACCAACCAATTCCAAAATGTTCACCAAAACTCTGTTGCAACACCAACGCCAGCTTGAGCCCATTAATGTATCCCGCTTGATCTTGCATAAGTCGACGTTCTGTACAAGCCAGCAGCGTGATAGGAGTAGGAGAACATCGTCATCACTTCTCTTCTTCAGGCCACCTGCAGGCTCAAGTCTCCACCAAAAGAGAATACGTTGTGTTCGTTCTCTCCCTGGTAACAATATTGGAACAATCACAAGAAGATCAGAGGAGTCTGCAGGAACGTCGTCGTCGTCGTCTAGATCTACTGTTAGTGTTAAGGCCATAGTTACAGTGAAACTCTCCTTCGCTGGGTTCTTCTCCAAGCTTGGATTGACCCAAGCTGTGGATATTATAACGGATATGATGGGTAAGACCCTTCTTTTGGAGCTCATCAGTTTGGAGCTTGATCCAAGTAAGCAGATAATACAAACACTAATCTTTCAATGAATTGTACATGATGAATTAAGGCTTTAATTTTTGTAGTTTCTATATTTATATATGTATTAATCACTTCTTTCATTTTGCATTAATTACGTACTGTATTTTTTTTTTTTTGAAGGGACGGGATTAGAGAAGAATACAATGAAGGGATATGCACGTTGGGTTGGGCAAGAGGGGGATGAGATGAAGTACGAGAGCAGTTTCATCATGGAGCCTGGGTTCGGTGAGATTGGTGCAGTTGTGGTGGAAAATCAGCACCATAATGAGATGTTTGTCAAGAACATAACCCTCCTCCTCATCAATGGCTCTCCTGATTATACACCATCTTATAACATCACCTGTAACTCCTGGGTTCATAGCAAGTACGACAACCCAGAAAAGAGGATCTTCTTCACTATCAAGGTTCGAATTTTAGTATTATTCGATCATCGGCTAGGCCATCTATCAAATAATTAAGGGCTCACTGTATCAACAGCTTGCCCGGCCCTCAATGAACTACTGGGTATTCCCTAGCTTAATTGTTTGATCTTATGGACCAGTGACAACCCAGCCCAATATTCTGCTTTCTAGTCCAATAAATGTAATTAAGATATATAGCACCCACATGATGATCAAGCATATATCGATCAAAAAATTATCAAAATGATGATCGAATATCGATCGAAGCAAAAATTAATGCAACATATTGATGTGTTTCTCCTTTTATTACCTGCAGTGCTATTTGCCTTGGGAGACGCCGCATGGTCTGAAGAGGCTGAGGGAGAAAGAGCTGGAGAACCTGCGTGGCAATGAAGAAGGAGATCCAGACAAAAAGGATGAACTGGCACGACCTGTCTTAGGTGGCAAGAAGTTCCCTTATCCTAGGCGCTGTAGGGCAGGGCGTCAGAGATGCAAGACAGGTATATATATATGTGTGTGTATGTTGATTATTCTTGATAAATAAATTATGGTGCTAATATATTTATGACATAGAGCTAGCTACTCAATAATTATTGTTGTTTTGAAAATCAGACCGTAGTCGACTGTTGGACTGTTCAACTTGAGAATTGGTAAGTAGTCTGGTTCCATTTTATGCTTGATCTAGAAATCTCAATATATATATATATATATATAATATTGATTTGGTCAATAAATCACCGACTCAAATGTTAAATTGCTAAACCGTTTGACCCATGATTTTTAAAACGGACCGGATGGTCCGTCCGGAAAACTGGGAATCGGCCAGATAATTCATTCTGTTTTACCTTATAACTGTTATTTCACCAAAAACCATTGATTTATTCAGTAAATCTTTGATTCGGATGGTCAAACTGTTCAAACCATTTGAATTGTCTAATGGTTTTGGCCATTTTTTTCATTTTATTAATTTTTTATTTTTTGTTAGACACAGGCCATCCCGTTTGGTTCGAATGGTTGGATCATTTGACCCAGGAACCGGACCCTGACTGGTTTATTGTCCGATTTGGTTTTAAAACCTTGGTTTGACCCAATAAACAGTTTTTTTTTGGATCATTTAATTATTTTTTTTTCATTTTTAAAAACATCATGGGCTGACCCGTTCAAACTGAATGGTTGAACTGCTGACCCAAAAACCAGTGATCAAAATGGTTCTATTTCCGAGTTGTATTTTAATACATTGATAATTATAGTATAGATTATTTAAGGCTGTGTTTGGTATAACTTAATAACATGATTGTTTACATTGTTGGGTGCAGACCCAAATTCAGAGAAAAGGAGCAATAGCATGTATGTACCAAGGGATGAAGCATTTCCCGAAATGAGGATGTTTAGTTTCTCTATTAAGAACATGAGATCGATATTTCAGGCTCTGCTACCCCATGTTAATATTGACGCCAACCTTGGCTTTCCCTACTTCATAGCCATAGCTAGTAATTCTCTCTCTCTTTCATCATTCATTATTTATTAACTGCGTATGTATAATTCCTTCATTACATCTATCTCATCATCACCATTCCAATGCGGTGGGAAACAAATTCTCTTGGTTTAGAGACGAGGAATTCTCGCGTCTGACTCTTGCTGGCCTCAACCCCTTGAAAATTGAGTTGGTTAAGGTAGGGCTGTTCATAATAAGGTCCAATCCGACCAAACCGACTAACCCGGATTGACTTAACCTGAGTCGGCCGGGTTATCTTCAGCACCGGTTAGTTTCGAGTTGTAAAACATTATAAACCGATGGTTTGGGCCGGTTTCGGTTTTCTTGTGTGAAAACCGAAACCGACCCGAACTGAACCGACTTAGTAGTTAGTAGTTAGTTCCTACTTCCTAGTTAGTAGTTACAACCGACTTAGTTCTTACTTAACTAAGTTGTCTCTATCCTAATTACAACCTAACTTAATTTCTAATCTTCTAGTTAGGAATAACATTAATGGCAAGTATCGTACGACAACTAGACAAGGAATTTTTTTAGAAAAGTTTAAAGAAAAGAATCAAAAGATCCTAGTTTCTGTGGTCTTTTACACCAAATAGGCAACCAATTACAATTAGAATTAGGTGTCATTTTTTACTTAGATTAGAAGGTTTCTTGAAATAACAAATTTCAGTCTTCTTTCTCTAATACAGTTTGACTTTCTATTTTCTTGATAACTTCTATTATAAGTTTCTAACTTGGTCCGCCCCCATTATTGCAGTTGAGTTTCTGTCAAGCATGGTTGAACTTAGAGACGAAACCGACCCAACCCGACCCAAACCGAGCAGGTCGATTTTGCTTAACACTGGGTCGGTTTAGGTTTCAAGCTCAAGTAACCCAACCAGGTCGGGTTGGTTGAAAAAACCTCAGTAAACTGACCCAACCCGACCCGTGAACAACCCTAGGTTAAGGTATGACTCTTGTGTCTTGCCACAACATATTCAACCTCTCTCTATATACTAGCATTAATTTCTCATTTGCCTGAACTAAATTAAGCCTCTTAATTTCTTGGGGCATTTTTCAACGTGGGGACCTCTGAAATGAATGACTTAATGCGAATAAGTGATTATAAGTAGGTTATATTAAGCACTTTATCCTCCAAAAGAAAAATTAAAAATCATTAAATTAAGCTACTTTCAGTATTGTAGAAAATGTATGCTGCCACTAGCTATATACAATTAAAGCCAAACACAAGGAATTAATGCATGTCTTATAGCTATAAGGGGAATTATATTCTACATGAAAAGCTAATTAATCAAAAAATATAATAAAGGTTTGGTAGTAACATGCAGTAATCCCAATTAATCCTTGATTAATTTGTAGGAATGGCCACTGAAGAGCAAACTTGATCCTGAGATCTATGGCCCGCCGGAGTCCTTTTTCACCAAAGAACTTATTGAGCGAGAGATCAAAGGCAATAATAACTTTTGATGAGGTAATTATTAAGTGCATGCAATATCAAGTGATCAACGGCCACTTTTGCGAGCTCGAGCTCGAGCTCGGATCTCCTACCCACACCCACAGGACTACAGTACAGCTGCTGTACATGGAGAGATGTTCCCAATGTACGGCTGTAGTGTCCTGTAGGATGAGATCTGGATCGATTTCACATTTGCATTGGTTATTAATTAGAGCTAAAAATCAATGCAATAAACTCACCACAAATTGATGGCCTGATGGGGTTAATTAATTGTTACAGGCTTTGGAGCGTAAGAAGTTGTTCGTACGTATTAGATTACTATGACTTGTTACTACCATAGGTAAACAAAGTGAGAGAGAGAGAGAGATAGAAGGGACGACTCTCTATGAATCACGCACTCTATTCTTTCTGAGCCAAGATGACACATTAAGACCACTGGCCATTGAGCTCACTCGTCCTCCTACAGAAGACAAGCCTCAGTGGAAGAAGGCGTTCACGCCTAGCTGGGGTGCTACTAATTGTTGGCTGTGGAGGTTAGCTAAAGCTCATGTGTTTGGCTCATGATTTTGGCTATCACCAACTTGTCACCCACTGGTAATTAATTTTTTAAACTTCTTCCTATTAATTGATATTAAAATCGTTTTGAAAATCAGATGGTTGAATCGATTGACTCGAGAATCGATCAGGCAATCAGTTCTGTTTCATCCTAAAATCGTATTTGTTGATTTGGTCAGTGATCTACTGATTCGGGCATTCAAACTATTGATTCATCAATCTGGATACCAATATTTTTTTTAAATCAGAATGGGCCATCCAAACTGTTTGACCTGGGAACTGGTGTTGGCCAAAACGGTTCTGTATCCGGTCCGATTTTTAAAACCTTGATTGAAATGACCAATTAAAATTAATTATCTTAAATGGAAGTAGCAAATTAAAGCAGAAACAAATTAACCACCATTTTGGTTTTAATTTCAATGGAGACAGCCCTATCTTGCAGGTTAAGAGCACACTGTTGCACGGAGCCTTACATAATCACAGCCAATCGACAACTGTGTGCAATGCACCCTATCTATAGATTGTTGCAGCCTCACTTCCGGTACACAATGTAGATCAATGCCATTGCTCGACAAAGCCTAATAAATGCTGGTGGGGTCATTGAGAGCTCCTCACCACACAAATATTCCATGGAGCTTAGCTCTGTGGCCTATGATCAGCTGTGGCGTTTTGACATGGATCGAGTCCTTGCCTAGGAAGGTAGCTTGATTGATTAAATTGAAAATATATTAGGGCCTAGCCTGTTTAGTTTGTGAGAATAGGAGTCGATCTGGAATCAGAATTGAAATGACCACACCAACTACACCAACTGTTTGGTTGATTGGGTAGAATTGGAATTCCATTCCCATTCCACCCATCCATTTGAAGGAATGGCCATTCTCTCCTCCTCCGATCCCATTCTAGTATTGATTCTAATTCTCATTTGAATCAAACAGATTATGAAAATAGACCATTCTGATTCAGATTCCAATTGATGGTTTAATTTTCTTAAGCTACTATTATGTTAATTTTCAAGCATTAATTGAAGTAATGGTGCATGCCCATCTTACAAATGTAAGCTCAGTTTCTAATCGAAACTTGGGTTTATTTTGTATTAGAGGAATGGCGATTGAGGATCCAAGTGCAGAGCATGGCTTAAGGTTGACGATCAAGGATTACCCTTTTGCTGCCGATGGTCTTCTACTCTGGGATGCCATTAAGCAATGGGTGAGTGACTATGTTAACCATTATTATCCGAATAATGGTCTCATTGAAGCAGATTATGAACTCCAAGCATGGTGGGCAGAAGTACGAACGAGAGGTCACGAAGACAAGAAGGACGAGTCATGGTGGCCGATCCTTGGAACTCCAGATGATCTAATCCAAATCTTGACAACAATCATTTGGGTTGTTTCTGGCCATCACGCTGCTGTCAACTTTGGTGAGCACATCTTTGCCGGTTATATCCCAAGTCGGTCAATGATAGCCAGAATGAACATGCCCACAGAAGGCCCATTAGAAGAAAACCTTAGAAACTTTCTACGGAGGCCTGAGCTTGTACTCTTGCAATGTTTCCCTTCACAGATTCAAGCAACAAAGGTGATGGCTGTCCTTTATGTGTTATCTACTCACTCATGGGACTAAGAATATATATATATAGGGGGTGAAATTCAGCCATCATGGTCTGAGAATCCCTTCATAAATGCGGCATTCCAACGATTCAATAGTAAACTAAAGGAGATAGAAGAGATTATAGAGTCGAGGAACAATGATGTGAGGCTCAAGAACAGGTGCGGTGCTGGAATTGCACCATATGACCAGTTGAAGCCATACTCCAAACCTGGAATGACTGCAACCGGAGTTCCTAAATAGTGTCTCCATTTAAAGTATACTAGTGTAAGAAAGAAGAGTACGTTCTATATAGTTGATATAGATGCCAAAGAGTTCATTTCTCAAATCTTGTTATTAATGCATTAATTTTCTATTAATTATTGACTAAAATTAGTTTTGTCTCGAATTAACACACTTCACCTAAATAACATAAATCCAAATCAACTTGACCCGAGTCCGGACCAGCTCAACTCGGTCTAAATATGAACAGACCCGATCACCTCGGTTCAGTTCGTTTGGGTCAGCCAGCCCAGTCCGAACCCGACCCGACCAAGTACATGTTGATCCGGGTCGACTCGAATTTGAAACGGGTCCGGGCGGGGTGGCTGCCCAACTTGAAATCCGCCTCGCTTGCTTTGCCCAGTTCGAATCGTTCAGGCTGACCCGCATTTGCACAACACGAACCGAATCCGGATCGGCCTGATTTACTTCTCTTGACCCGCTTCGGGTTAGTCGGTTCGGTCCCAAACCTGATATGGGCCGGTCCAAGTTAATCCGCCATTGAATGGACCAGTTCAATCTGGTTTGATCGTATTGATCCAGATCTAAACGATTCAACCACTATTGATGTGATTAGCTCGTAGACAACCCAATTAGATAGTTCAAGTTGGTTTGACCGGTTTGAACCTAAGTGGTTCGGTCAAACCCGAAACCCGAACATAGTCAAGTGGCTTCACTGCTTCTGTAAAAATAACATGCATGTGAAGCGATTTGAACTTTCACCACTTGTGTAAATAGCCACTACTATTACCACCAAGGTATGACCAATTTATTTGTCAAGAGGGTTAAAGCGGGTTTGGGTTGAACCCAACCCATTTAATTTTATATAACTGTCATTAATGCGTTGGTGGGTTAGATGAATTGAGTTAAAGCTCAACCCAAACCAAACCAAACCCAACTCAACCCAACCCGCCCAATTGCCACTGCTAATTACAGTGTTAGAACTTATTACTAGGTTCAGTACTGATTCATGAGTACGTCCCTAAATTAGATGATGAGGGTGAAGCATTCAATAAGTCGCACCTTATCAAAATGCACTTTTTAAAGCAATTATTTGGGTAGTGGACAAAAGTTGCAATCAAACCTTTTAGCTCTGAAAATTAAGGAGGTAGGGACAGAGCAAGTGCATATTAGGCCTGTTGATCTTATCACAGAGCTTGCGCCTCAACATTCTGAACGATGTTAATTGACCCAAGTTTTTCAAACGGTCATTTTAGGGCTTTACAACACATGAGGCATACTTTTTTTGGGTACCAAGCAAAAGAAATCCATTAAGTAGAGAAAAACAAAGCAAGTACAAGAACCATGAGAGGTTAAGTAGAATTAGAACTTGCAAGGGACTGAATCCATTCAGGACAGTCAAAGATAAATAGTCCCCAATCCTGAAAACCACTATGGGCTATTAAATGCGCACAACTATTACAACTCCTGTTCACAAAAGAGAAAAATAACAGAATTAGATTCAGTAGTAGTCACAATATCCTTCAAAAGAGACACCAAATTTGCTCTGTTTTTTATAGCATTTAGAAGTTCCTGACAGTCAGATTCAAGCACACAGCTGGAGAAGCCAGCCATTTTTGCCAAGTCTAATCCCTGCCTCGATGCAATTGCTTCAGCCTGGAGAGCTGAGGCAACAAAAATAAGTCCATAACAGGCCGCCACACAAAAACCACTGTGATCTCGGATTACAACACCAAAGCTTCCTAAGTTATTTTGTCTGAAGCCTCCATCGACATTTACTTTGACTTGTCCTGCACATGGAGGTACCCAAAAAGTGTTTGGACTCTGGGGTATCTCAGATGCACTCATACCTTCGGAGGAGCTCTTCCAAGTCCTTATCATTAGCAGCGCAATTGCCTGCAAACATCCAACAAAATCATTTTTGCATTGAAGCCTTCTTTTTCAAATAAGACTTTATTTCTAGCTTTCCATATAAACCATAGCAAGTAGGCAGTGCTTTGAAGAAGGTTGACTGAGTTTTCCTTCAAAACTTTACAGGATTGGATCCAATTTAGGAACCAATCATTGAAAGACATGTCTTGAGGATAAACATCCATTCTAGCATTGAAGTATCTCCCAAACGAAACCTTCTTAGCCAACTCACAGTGGCACAAAGCATGAAAAACATCTCAGTAGTTTTACCACACAGTCTGCAAACATCAGTGTTGACAATTTTCCTATTCACCGGGTTTGAACTTACCGGGAGTGCATTTCTACAACATTTCCGCAGGAAGATTTTTACCTTCAGTTCTGCAAGGATTTTCCATATTAGTTTCCAGAGGGTGCTATTTGACACAAGGGCATTCTTATTTTTTTTTTTATTTTTATTTTTTGTGATCAGCCTTTGTTTTGCTATGAAATAGGCCGACCTAACACTAGAGTTACCCTTGGAGTCCGGGGTCAAAGCTAAGACATCCTCCCAATCTCCCCTAGCTAAGTTCAACTTTACAATTTGATCTGCAAAGGTTTCACTCAGGTGGCTTTGAATTACCCCAACATTCCAAGACCTTTAAGCACTATTTCCCTGTCGGTCCAAAGGGAGATGTCTCTACCCTTGTTGACTAACCAACAAGCCCCTTTAAGCACTATTTCCCTCCTTGCATAATGCTCTTCCAGCCCCAAGAGGAAGGCAACTTGTCTCTTAGAAAATTTTTGTTTTTGAAATACTTGCTCTAAATGACACGAGCCCAAAGGCTATCCTCTTTGTTTACAAGTCTCCAAGCCAATTTTGCCAAACCACCATTGCCTTTGATTTTTGTTAGGGTATCCCAAGATAACCAATGGATCTTATCTCTCTCATTCGAGTTCTTCCCCCACCAAAAAGATCTTTGAAATTTGTTAATTTCATTATAAATTTTCTTTGGGAGTAGGAAACATGACATGGAGTAAGTTGGTATAACTGCAACTATTGATTTCAGGAGTACCTCATTTCCTGCTTGGGTGAGATACTTCTCATTTCAAGCATTTGTTTTATTCTGCACCCTCTCTACCAAGTGGGAGAATAGATTTGTTTTTGATCTATTGAAGGGGGTTGGCAGACCTAAATACTTGGATGGACTCCTCACAAGTTTTAACTCTCAGGCTCCTAGCTATTATCTTCATGAATCTAGGGTGGGTTTTGGAACTGAAAAAAAACCTCAGATTTTGCAAACTTCACTTGTTGTCCAGAAGCATGCTCATATTTTTGAATGGCTTCCACCACATGGGCCCCTTCCTGGAGAGAAACTCTGGTAAAGATATAATGAGCATTTAACTTGATATCTGAAATTTTTGAATTTTGCACCAAGTCTGTCAGACTGGCAAAAAACATCTCAAAGGACAGGATGAAAAGATAGAGGGGTAAGGGATTTGATCCCCTGCCTTATTCCTCTCTCCGGAATGATTTTCTCAGGTGGGATACTAATGATTAAACTTAAAGACCCATGCGAATTCCTTGGTGGATTTAAAAGCCAACACATATCATATAGTATACATCAATACATTACAATATTTTGAACTTTGGTCTTTTACATTTAAGTTTGTACTAGGCGTAGCATAAAAGCCTTAAGTATAAGAGATCCGGGGTGTACCAATATAGACCATAACAGGAAAGATAGCTTCTAATTAATCTCCATCAGACTAATTCGTCACAGCTGGTCAATTCAGAGTTCAAATCTCCATCAGACTAATTGCCCTTTTTCATTGCTATTATTTTTTTTTTAAGGGATGGGGTTAGAAATGAATACAATCAAGGGATATTGCAAGGCTTCATAGAGAAGCTGAAAAATATTGCATTGATCAATATGAGGTTATAGCAAATATAACTCATAACTCCTAATTTAGATAAAATTCTATCTTCCTAATGCCATCCTTATCATCATAACCCACTTAATCTTATCATAATAACCTAATGTTAGATATTCCCTAATTCGTGCCCTCAAATGCATGTGGGTCAATGATCTTCATGCGTTTGACAAAACTGCTGCAGTGTAATTATGTGTGCAAGTCTCCAAGGCCGTGGTGATGATGATGTGGCAAATCAATGATGACATGGTAATGTGGTAGCATTGCTGCTTTTTCAAGGAGAGAGAGAGAGACTCAGCCTCTATGGGCTGAGTACAAACGGATAGATTGGCCAAAATAGGCCAACAATAGACCTCAACGGGTCAACCAAAAATGCCTTTATGGGCTAGTTTCTTGAGCCAACACGAGAATGAGCTACATAGGGTGAGGATGAAAAATGGGCCAACAGATCCAATAAAGACCATGTGGGTCATCAAAATGCCTTAATAAGCACGGCTTTTTTTATTTTTTAAATGGGCTGAAACGATAATGGGCTTCAATGGGCCAAAATATAGAAGAGCAACAGGTCTATTAAAACAAAACTTTTGGTGTAAACAATAAACCAATCGGGATGAACCAAATCAGTCTAAATTGATTCAACCAATTTCTTCTATAAGTTGCATTGAAACGGTCTAATAAAAACTAGTGCTGGGGTTGATTTCAAGTTGAAAGTAATCATTAAGCTTAGACTGAGGCTATTTTGAGTTAAAAGTTAAAACAGCTATGAAACGTTTCTAGTAAGCCACGGGCATTGGGTCCGATGAGCCGGTTCTTAGTTGGCATCTTACATGACATGACAGTGTAATGATATACTCTGATGCATCCCATACTAGCAAAAGATCCCTAGAACATGCACCATCTAATACCTGAAGAGTCCCCATCTCCTGCCTACAAAAACTCTGTCCACGTCTATCCACAGAACACAACAGCCACACGTGAAAGAGCATCTCATCTTGCTAAATAATACAATACACGGGTAGATGTTCCCAATATACGGAGGTAATGTGTTGTAGGTAGACAATGCCAAAGACATAACTGCTCGAAACAATTATTCACCAACCAAACAAGTTTTATGTCAAAAGGGATATATACTTTATTGATAATATCTTAATATGATATGTTTGTTGCCGTTTTTAACATTTGAAACTTTTTTTCCTTCTAACATTTAGAGCCTGAAATGGGAACCATGCATACCAAACACAACCTAAACCATGGCTCTTCCCCACCAAAAAGATATACACCAAGCGTCAGCCCATTGTGGAAGGTGGGAGATGGTTTGGGGGAACTGCTAACCCAGCTGCGTATTGTAGCGCATTTGTTGGGGAAAAGCAATGCACATAGTCAATAACGTGAGACATGGGTTTTTTTTTATCCTCTTGGGTGGTTGGGAAATGGCAAAACTAGGCCAGTACCAAGGTCCTATCAGGGCTTATTGGTGATTGTGCCCGAAACCTAATTTCCTCTAAAATTCATCCTCCATGCGACTCAATGAATCCCCCAACACATACACACTTTCCTTCCAATTTCAGACATTTAAAACCATTGGAAAAGTTTTAATAGAATTTAGAAAATACTGCACAGTGGTCGGAACAATGGGACCAAAGTGGGCCGGGCCGGGTTGATGGCTCAGGCCAGGTTAACCAAAAATGGGTTGGTCCCACACTTCTCTTGTTTCTATTTTGTGCCTTCATTAAATAGGTGATTCTGCTTTTTCATGTAGATGTTAGGGTAAATGCAAAAACCTTCTGAAGTTTCCGACAATCATAAAAACCTCTTTTACAGTTTTTTTTTTTTTTTTTAATAAATACCATCCTGAACTTTTAAGAAACTCAACAAAATCCTCCCTTCTAACACTTCCAAGATGGAAAACATTAGATTGATGCACTAGTTTTATCTAATACCCATTCTACACTTTTATAAATTATTTTTTTATGCAAATTATTAAAATAGCCCTACTTTAACTTGACAAAAACATTAGAAGATGACTGTTAAAGGAGGTTTTGTCAAATTAAAACAGGGTTATTTCAGTAATTTTATATATAAAATAATTTATAAAAGGGTAGAGCGGGCATTTGGAAAAAAATGATGCATCAGTCAAACGTTTTCCATCTGGAAAGGTGAGGGAAGGAAGTTTTTTTGTTGAATTTCTCAAAAGTTTAGGGGAGGTATTTGTTAAAATGAAACTATAAGAAAAATTTTTATGATTGTTTTTGTATTTTACCCACCTACTCACCTCATCCAACATTAAAAAAATTCAAAAGAAAAGAAAAAAAAAAAAGAACCAAGGAGGTATAGCCTTGCCACAGTGTAAAAGAAATGGCTCGTTGATGGAAGGAGCGAAATTTGTTTTGACCATTTGCATGCAATATGCAATGATCCCTAGCTTATAGTTAACCACATATGATATATGGTATTTGGATTTATTTTTATAAGCTACATTGAAATCAAGGCCACGTGATTTTTTTGATTTAGTAGTAACTAGTATAAGAGCAAGTGTTTTGCACCTGTACAATTAAATATTAACCACATATGATATGATATATGGTATTTGATTTTAATTTTATAAGTTATACTAAAACCAAGGCAAGTGTCTGCTTTATATAGTATAGATATCTGATTCTTTTGCATTTATGTGCACCTGCCTAATCCAAGCAATAATATCATCAAGTTCTGCAAGCAAATTCTCTAGGGGTGCAATTTGGGCGGGCCTAGCCTGAACTCGAACTGACCTAACCTGAAATTTTCATACATATTTACTTAAATACATATATAATATATAATTTTAGAATTGGTTCATTGACCAACCCGAGCCCAACTCGAATGCATTAAATTATAATACGGGTTGGGCTCAGGTTGAAAAGATATGGTTTGACTTCGGACTCGGGCCTTAAGCCCAAATTTTAGGATCGGTCTTGGATTGACCATAAACTCGGCCCAACCCACCCAACTTGCACCCTTAAAATTCTCCAATAATTTACATCTCTCTCTTTCTAATTATGCTATATTAGGATTTGGAAAGATTTTTAGTTAACCGATGGAGCTTTTTATATTTATCATCATCTTAGACTTGTCCCAACAATATGGGATTGGCTGCATGTTGATCATTTTAGAAGTTCGAAGGTTTTTAATTTAATCTAGCAAAAATTAATTTTCACGATTACAATCTTAAATTGGAGGTTTCATTAGTTAAATTAATTAAGATGCAGAAAGAATTTTAGAAGTTTAGTTTTGCTGTTTTTGTTATAGACTTCTCTTGCGTTACATAACTGCCACTTTGAAAGATACTTCTTACCAAGAAAGTAAAAGCAGAAAAATATTAAACAATGGCTAATTAGGAAGGGACTAAACAACCATTACTCCAGTCTAGCTTAATTAGAGGGGGTGAAACTGAATAACACTGTCAGACTCAAACCCATATTCATGTTTGTAAGCTCCTGATTTTACTATTAAACCAAGCAATGATCCCTAACTTCCTCATGGTTATTGTAATTTTTGTCAACTTTTTTTTTTTTTAATTTTTCATTTTCTTTTGATAAAATGCCCATTTTATCCACACTCCAATCAATAATTTAAACTAATAGGAGGGAAAAATAGGCTAAATTTCCAGCTAACCAGCTGCAATATCTATCAATGTGAGTTAGTGGCTAGCAAATGTTTGATGCAAACGTGTGATGTGTTGTTCTATCGATCACTAGCTTATATATATGTTTTTTTTTTTTTTTTAAGATATATGACTTTCAGACATCTCATAATTAGTTGTGTTTGGCAAAATTCAAAGAATTGTCATTTCTCTTGTACATTCAAAACTCGTACAAAATCCCTTTCTACTTGCAAAATATATTCAAATTTGCAGAATCTGGGCCACAGCCACACAGTGCATTAAAGAGGTAGATAACCTAACCAAATGGTCCACACCCACTATGTCTACGTAATTAATCACACAACGAACACGTACCTACATATAGAGAATAGAGTCCTCCACACATATGGAGACCTTAGGAGTTCGATTTTTTGCTAAATCATGGACTTAGATATAATATTGTTTTGGCCCCACCATGATGCCACTTTATCTAATTCAACATTTGTTGGTTCATGAGAATTTCTGAAATCACCATGCCATAGCAAATGGTGTTTGCATCTCCTACCTACATGACTATGACTATGGCTCGGATCAGATCAATTTGATAATAGGTATATTTGATTCCATCTAATAACAAATCCGATCGATAAGAATATGTTGGATTTTCAAAAGTTTAATTTGAATTTGAATATCTTATTTTGGATATCCAATTTGATTAGAATTGTAATAAAAAATTTATGATATAATTATTATTTATATTATATAATTATATAATATATAATATATCTAACGGATTGACTTTTTTGATATATTGTTATGATATATCTGAATTCGATCTATTAACTAAACAGATTGACTTTTTTGATCCAATCACCCAATCCTATTTATTAAGAATAAGGGAGGAATCTGAATCTGGCTCTTATCATATCGAATTTGAATTTGAATCAGAACTGAGCCGACTTATTTAAGCCCCGACTATGGTCCTTAGGAGATTACTCACCAAATTGAGTTATTGTGAGGGCAACCACCTCTGCTACGTAATTTCAAGCAAGGTTTTTAAAATTGATTCGGAGAACAAACCGGTCAGGGGTCCAGTTCTTGGGTTGAACGGTCTGACCGTTTGAACCGAATGGTCAGCCTATTCTGACAAAAATATAAAATATAAAAATGGTCAAAACCGTTCAAGGGTTTAACTGCCCAGTTCAGTGATGTTTTTTTTTTTTTGCAAATTTTCAATTTTGGAGAAAATCGAAACCGATCACTTGACCGATTCCAGGTTTTTTCAGTCCAATCGATTTTGAAAACCATGGTTTCAAGTTTGTAAGTTAGTTTTGAAGATCAATTCATTAATGTTGGCTGCACAAAAATCTACATCTTAACTGATCACTTTGTTAAAGTGTATTTTGTGGTGGATGCATTATATATATATATATATATATATATATATATATATATATATATATATATATATATATATATATTGTCTTACCAAGATGGATGGAAAATATTAAAAATAAAATTATTTTTCGGTTCAAATAATCTTAATATATGAATAGAGAAAAATGGTAGGTATTTAACAATGACAAGAAATCGGTCCTTTTAAATTCCTAAAACAAGTAATACAACAATTTTCACATGCAATTACGTAATAAGCCATATCAATGACGAAAACCTATTCCATTTCAATGTCTCGTTAGCAGTACCTAGCTATAAAAAAAAAAAAAAAAGGAACTGACGAACTGAGAGCTTAACACTTCATTGGAGATCATTGAAGGAGTTTGTAAGCCAAACTGATCGAAAAAGCTTTCATTCCTTCCCTGAGTGAGTCCTCAATTAGCTCCATCTTCCCCAAACTAGAGGCAAAAATGTTGTCAAATATTGACACGAAAGAAGTAGCAGCAACTTCAACCGGAAAGTTGGTTACAGTTAATGTGGTCGTCACCGGAAAACGGACTACAGACGGTGGTTTGTTGTCAAACGTGGGGTTGGACCAACTGCATGACAGCGTCACGGATTTGAAGGGTAAAAGCCTTCTTTTGGAGCTTGTTAGCACAGAGCTCGAACCAAGTAAGTAACAATTAAACAACGATTAGTGTGAAATTAGCCTTCATTTATTAATTATGTGTAGATAAAATGAACAATTCACCAGACTAGCTATCTCAGATTTTAATTAGCCTCTCTGAAATCCCCATTTTGTTGTGCTTCTGAAAGGAAGTTCCATCACATGCAATCCACCCTTGCGTTGCTGCTTAGGCTCAGTTTGGAAAGAGTACAGATACAGTATTTTGTACTGTACATATTTACATTTCACTCTTCCTAAACTGAGCCTTCCAACAATACTGAATTTCTGCTATCAATTTCCAATTGAACCATGGAGCTAAATAAGAATATCACCACCGGATCTGATGCAAATACTCGTAAGAGAAGAGCCCCTCTGCGTTTATCACTAAATAAATAACTAATACGTTTAATGACCCTGCTGATTCTCTCTCTCTCTCTCTCTGTGAGAATACTCTGTAAGCCATATAACATGTAGTTCATAATCCTCATTGGCATCAAAATCTAGAAAGCTAACAAATTAACTATCCCTTCTTTCTGTCTTTAATGAGATTTCGAGCTCGAATGCCCAATAAATCAGGAAATAAAATGGGTTTGTTTTAAATTCTAAACATGGTTGGTTCACCACTCACCAGCAGCCTGTTCTTGTTCTGAAGCGACCAATGCATCGCTAGCTCATACCAAAAATCAGGATGACCTTAAGATTGCTGGTCAATCTCTTATTTTTGTTTTCCATCACTCGTCCGCGGCAGCTTCGTTAGAATTCGATCGGAAGGAAATTCCTTCAAAATCCATGAAAGAAAGGTTAATAAATATAGTTAATTGCCAATACTTTTAATGCTGTTCTTTTTTAGTTAATTCCGTGGTTGGGTTCATTGTTGGAAAATTCCCCAATTATATAATTTTGAAAAGTCCATTAATTCTATGAAATTTCTCAAAACTCAGCAAACAACCATGGCTATCAATTAGTTGAGATTTTATACAGTTTATATAAAGGATTTATTGTTTAATTAAAATTTTATTTATATAATTTAGATAACATTAATATTTCATGTACATATAATTGGCAAATCGGAACAAATTACCTCCATAAAGGCCAAAGTTTTAAAATTAAAATGTAATATCCATGAGCATGTATTTTTTTTCCAATTGTTTATTAAGTTTTTAAACAAATTTTTTTAATCTTGAAAATGAATTAAACACAAACTTTCTCTCAACAAATTTTTATTGTATCCGAATTAATTTCTAACAATGTTGGGGACCCCCATTTTAGGGATAATGGACTCTCCAAGGTTTATATATATATATATATATATATATATATATATATATATATATATATATATATTTCATTACTTAATTGAAAGCTTGCTTTCAATTTGAACATTGGCATATGTGTCCCTAAATTAGATGATCAGAAAGAAGCATTCAATGAGCCACATCATATCAAAATACCCTTTTTAAAGCAATTATTTGGGCAGTGGACAAAAATTGCAATAGAGCATGGGCGTGGGAGGTCCACTAACCTTATCACAAAGAGCTTGCAGCCATATGGGCTTGATCCGACGCTTCCATATTTGGAAAGATGCCAATTGATCAGTCATTCAGCTATGGGGATTTGGTACAATATCCTGTGTTTTCTAAGTTTAAAAACCATCATTTTAGGGCTTGGCAAGACAGGAGGGGTATTAATAGGGCTGCAAATCGGGTCAGGTTAGGTTGCGTTGAGGTCAAATCTAACCTAATTCTAACTTCTAAACCCTAACCCAACCCGACCTTCAACTTGATCTATCTAATCCTAACTAAATTCCTTCAACCCTAACTCACCCCAACCTAATTCGACTTTGGATTGGACTGGGCTCGAGTTGGGGCCAACCAAACCTTTTTCCCATCCCTTAAAATCTTATAAAACTATTTAATTTCAAATCTTAACTCACTTTTCACTATATATATTAATCCTATGTTTTATTAGTATTTGTTTGTTAATGTTTTTATTGGTTCTTTTGGTACAAAATCGAAAAAATAAGTGTTTGAAATGACTATAGTTTACTGAGTTATGACTTGTGACAAATCTTTTGTAGGTGCCAAACATTAGAGAGGAGATGAAGAATAAAATATTCAAAAAATATAAAATATGTTATTTAGGTTTTAGTCTTTTCATTTAGGATTAAGTGAAGTGATTATCTTAAAAGAAAGACATGATAGTATGTAATGAGGGCTATACAACTATCATACATCTAAAAAATCAATGTATGATATAACATATATTTATATATAACCATATACTAGAGAGCCGGGTTTGGGTTGGGTTGGGTTGCCCAAGGAATCAACCCTAACCCAATCCAACCCGAAATAAAGTTGGGTTCATGAATCTCAACCCTAACCCTAACCTGAGTGTCAACCCAACCCAACCCGAAATAAAGTCGGGTTCAATATAACTGCAAATATATCTTCATCATACTAATCCGCCTCAACTGCTCAATTCAGAGTTCGCAAATTGAGGGATGGCTCGTTGGAGTTTACGTAAAATCGATTTTAGCAACCACCAATTTGGAGAAAATGGGGGTTATTAGTGGTGTGTGGCACCAAATACTAAAAGAAAAAAAAAATCGATATCCTATTTTAAATTGGCTTGTTTTTCCTCTTAGAAAATATAGATTACTTAATTTTATATGAATATTGTTGCATCCATAATCTCAAATTAATATGGAAAAGATTAATAGAATCAAATGATTTGAAGATGTGGGTCTATTACACCATGTATTACTTTTGTATATTTAATTATAAATTGGTTTGTTATGATGTATTTTACATATTATGAGAGGAATTGAATTAATTATAAAATTAAATTCAATTAATTTCATGAAGACAAATATAAATAGGAACATTAGGAGAGAAATGATATAATTTTTAGGTATATTTCATGGTAGTGAATAAAGTTTTTCATGAAAAATACAACATAAGGCTCAATTTGGGAAAAGTACAAATATAAATATGTAAACTTTGCAAATAAAAGGTTTAGAAATACTGTATACAAGATTTTATATTGTATATATTTGTATTTACACTCTCTCTTAAATAGCCTTGAAAAGAATACAAATACAAATAAGTACAATGTAAATACAAAATATAGGGTTTTGCACTCTACATATTTATTTTCACTCTTCCAAATGGAACCTAATCAATAAAATTTAATATGTAATACCCATGATTTGGAAGGAGAACCAATTTTATATGCCCATATTTAGGAGTAGCAAATGGGTGCGTTGGGTTGGGTGTAGGTTGAGTATCAACCGACCCAATTTGACCCTCCAACCCATTTTCCATCCATATTTATTGATGTTAGTGGGTCACAACCCACCTTGACCCCTGACCCCCCCCCCCCCCCCTATATGACCCATTTGACCCACCCTAACCCAAACTGTGGCATTTTTTTTTTTATTTTTTCTCTATTTAATATCAACTAAGAGAACATACAAATAAAAATGCACAAAAACACTGAAAATGAATATAAAACATAACAAATTATAGAAAAAATTTGGGAGAATGACGGTTCAGCCTAGGGTCAGAATTTTTAGGCTCAAAGTACATTTGGGATAGGTGCCAGCTTGGAATTGATGCTAATTCACGGGCGGGCATTGGTATGTAGAGTGGGGGTAGGGGTATTTGACATTTTGAATGTTTATAGTTCTGCATTGAGATTCAGAAATCTGCAACGGGCCTGTCTGTACTTTCTGAAAAAATTTAAATGAAAGCATTATTTCACATTTTCACATAAAAACAGAAAATTGTAAAAAAAAATACAAAATTGTAAAAAAATACAAAATGCAGAAATTTAGAAAAATATAAAATATGAAATATAGAAATTACATAAAAACCAAAGAAATTATAAAAATATAGAAAAACACAAAAATTGTAAATAAATAACAAAAAAATCAGGAAAATGTATAAGATGTAAAAAAAGAAACATAAATTATGAAACATTTAGAAAAGTGATAAAATGCAAAGAAAATACAAAATTATAGGAAACATAAAAAATTTGGAAAAAAATATAAAAATTGCAAGAAAAAACAAAAAAAATAATAAAGCAAAAATGCAAATAAATAACAAAAGTACAAGAAACCAAATATAAAAAGTGTAGGAAAATTACAAAAATTGATAAATTGGGAGAATGACGGTTCAATGGAATTGAAGCCAATTCACGGGCGGGCATCAATGTGTAGAGTGTGGGTTTTTGACATTTTGAATGTTTATAGCTCTATAATGGAAATCAGAAATCTACATTGGGAGTGTGGGTTTTTTTGATAAAAGTTTCCATCATGTTTTTGAATTAATAGAAAATTTCAAAAACATAAGAAAATCAATATAAATACATTAAGTTGGAATGTGTACGAAATAACACCTAAGAAGCCAAGAAATGGAATCTAACATTAAATTTTGCTTTTTTTTTTATTTCATATTACAAGAATGACACTCTCTACCAACTCTCTCTTTTGTTTTTATTTTCTTTCAAATTATAAGAATGCCACTCTCTCCTACCAACTCTCTCTCTCTCTTGCTTTATTTCTTTCGAATTACAAGAATGCTACTCTCTCCTACCAACTCTCTCTCCCTCTTTCTTACAAATTACAAGAATGCCCTCTCTCTCCTTGTAAATACATGAATGCCACTCTCTCTCCAATTGAAGGAGACCTCAACTCGGTATCTCGGCTGCTAGGTGACCTGCAATCAAAGGTAGTCGAGCTCGAACTTCTGAGCTCGAGCTCAGGTCTCTAATTCCAATCGAGCTCGAGCTAGACGACACCTTGACCAATGAGGGGGACCTCGGCTCGACACTTCGGTCACTGAGGGAAATCTTGGCTCAGCACCTCGACAACTGAGGGAGACCTCAACTTGACACCTTGTCAATTAAGGGAGACCTTAGCTCGACACCTCGCCTACTAGGGAAACCTTAGCTTGGCACCTTGGTTTGGCACCTCGGCTGCTTGAGAGACCTACACTCAAAGGTATTCAAGCTCGAGCTTTGAAGCTTTTGACTCGAGCCAAGCTCAAGCTCGAGCTCAAGTCTCTAATTCAAATTGAGCTTAAGCCTGATAATTTATGAGCGAGCCCCTGCAATGCAGGGCCCCCTTTGCTAGTATAAGAGAATTTGAAAAAATATATCATATTTCATCCTCTTTACATGTGAACCCAGATCTGTCTTCACCAAGGAATACGATGAACACAAATTTGGGTTTGAACGAGATCTAGCTTGATCTCCTCCTCTACATGCAGTGGATCTGTTTAGCGAAACCAGATCTGTATTCACATACGAAAATGATGAAGTTTATTTGTGATCTCTTCCCTTACAGGCGGTGGATCTATGTTTTCAAACCCAGATATGTCTTCACCCTAACTTCAATAGAGGAAGACAATGAACACAAATCTGGGTTTGAAGCAGATTTAGTGCGAATCTAATATTGGATGCAACCTCTGCCATGGCAGAAAGTGTAATGCGAACTCAACCTCTCTAATGGCAGAAAAAGCATGGAGAGATCTACTATGCAAGCACAACCTTTGGAAGAAGAAGAGGAAGAGAGACAGAGAGAAAAAGAAAGAAGAGAGAAGGGAGAAAATCACTGGTGGTTTTGATGAGAATGGCGACCTTTCTCCCCTCAACCTGGCGATTTGGTAGTACAGAGAACAACACAATCGAGACTCCACTACCAGCTTGACCTTTTTCCCTTACAGTTTCGACCCTCCCCTCAACCCAACTGACCCTAACCCTTTACAACCCAATGGGTACCCTCGACCCAACCCATGCTGATCCTCTTCTCCTAACCCAAATGGATGACTCAACCCATAATGACCCTCATCTTAAAGGGAGAAGTGCAGACAGACCCATTGCAGATTTCTGAATCCCATTGCAGAATTATAAACGTTCAAAATGTCAAATACCCCCATTCTACACATCAATGCTTGCCCATGAATTAGCATCAATTCTGAATTAACACCTACCCCAAATGTACTTTAGGCCTAAAAATTCTGACCCTGGTCTGAACCCTCATTCTCCCCATCTTAAATGGGTGGGTTTTTAAGCAGGTGGATTGGGGTCAAATATTGCCACCCCTACACATATGTAGTTGCAGAATAGGGCTCGTAGCTTAATTGGAGGAGACCCACTTAATTAGAGGAAAGAGCCCACATAAAAAAAAAAAAAGTGAAGAGCTTTCTTTCAATGTATTGTCCTAACTTTTTTCTTCCACGTCCAAAACCAAAATATAATGAAGTCGATCTAATTTTGCTCCCAGTTTAACTCCACTTCTAGGCGTAGACCCATTAATATGATGGTGGGTATTAATTTTGGCTATGTGGCAAAGTTCATACGAGTCAAGATTGGTCCGCCAATTGCATATTCCTGCATCAGCTTGCTTCCTTTCCCTAGTTAGACTAGTAAAAAAGAAGTTGTAGTAGAGTTTATTAAGGAAAATCAATCTTCAGGAAAAATTTACCGTGCAATAGCACGGTAAAAGATTTAATTGATTGAATATAATGGTAAGTACATCTTATTAAAAATGAAAATATATTTTGTAAATATAAATTAAAAATAAACTTCAATTTGATTGGTTGAGATCTAGATTTATCCCTGAAGACAAATTTAATTTCATTGATCCTAACAGTGGTAGTGTATTTTTATTGTTAATTATATATAATTTTGAAGGGACGGGATTGGAGAAAATGCCAATAAAAGGATATGCAAAGAGGTCAAGCAAAGAGGGGGAGAATGTGAAGTACCAAGGTGAATTCAAAATTCCTTGGAGTTTCGGTGATGTCGGAGCAGTTCTTGTGGAGAATGAACATCACAAAGAGATTTTCCTACACAACATTGTTCTCACTACCGTTTCTGGCTCTCCCATCACCATTGCTTGCAACTCTTGGGTTCATGCCAAGTCTGATAACCCAGAAAAGAGAATCTTCTTCACCAACAAGGTCTCACTCTCACTCACTCTCTCTCTCTCTCTCTCTCCATTAGATTTTGAACACGTACCGTCTAATTGATCTCCATGCATGGTGCAGTCTTACTTGCCATCACAGACACCAAGTGGATTGAAGAGACTAAGGGAGAAAGAACTAGAGAACCTACGAGGAAATGGGGAGGGAGAAAGGAAGAGTTTTGAGAGAATATACGATTATGACAAATATAATGATCTTGGAAATCCAGACAGTAGCCAAGAACTGGCCAGACCTGTCCTTGGTGGTGAGAAGCTCCCTTATCCTAGGCGTTGTAGAACTGGGCGTCCAAAGACCAAAAAAGGTATGCATACAAACTCACACCCACTCAAATTCGGATTTTATCTTCACACTGTCCTCACAAAACTTTGCAGCTGTGCAATTGGGAATGCTTCACTGTGAATAAAAACATACAAGTACAGAAATGTTTTCAATCCACAGCTGCAAAAGGCTGTGAGGACGATGGACAAAATCCAAATTCCACCAACTCATCATGTTGGTCCCCAACAGCCTATGCTGTTGAGAAAGTTTTTGGGAATGACAGGTTACCATGAGAGTGAGTAAATTAGTAATTCCCCTCTAATTTATTTTAACCAAAAACAAAGACATGAGCGTGAATAAGTGAGCGTACCCAGCTCAAAAGCTGGGCCAAAGTTATCCCCTCATCATTGGACCTTTTCTTGGTGTTGGATTGGAATTTGGACATGCAATAGAATGGGCCAAAATGGGCTTTTCATTTCCTCTCCAGTCCCCTCTCAATATGGTCCAAATCCAATGTGCCCCAACTTTGTTTTTTACTTGGACAAAAACATTGATCCAATGTCGTCCTTGTAGATGCATTGTCCGAAAAAAGGAGTAGCGACATATATGTACCAAGGGACGAGCAATTTTCACAAGTAAAGAGTGCAGAGTTCACAAGTGTAACAGTGTCGTCAGCGCTGAATGTGTTGCTGCCTCTGATAAAAGGGGTCCTCGTGGATACCAGCCTTGGATTCCCGTCCTTTGAGGCCATTAACAGCTTATTCGACCAAGGGATGCCCATCCCTACACTTGAACAACACCAACCGCTATTGGAAAGTGCAGTCTCAACAGTGGCCAACGTTGTAACATGTGGCGGAGCTGATCTCTTACACTTTGATACCCCTGAATTGATACAAAGTTAGTAATCTCTCTTCTCTCTCCCTCGACCGGTAATACACTCTCTACACTAAATCTCTTCTCTCTCTCTCTCCTCCTCATCTTTATTTTTTTGCAGGAGACAGTTTTGCTTGGGCCAAGGATGAGGAATTTGCTCGTCAGACTCTTGCCGGTATCAATCCCTTTGGTATTCAGTTGGTCACGGTATGTTCATTTCATCACTTTTCTGGTACATGTTGGGTGTATTAATTATTTATACCTAGGGAAGAACCTTTATTTTGCCACATGGCACGAGGTGATTGAGGGTGCATGCTGGCTACTGTGAAGCCACGAATGTACCTCAGTAATCATCCACGTGGCTACTTTCGAATGGTGTAGTAGATTCGAGTTCTAGCAAACAGTGGAAATATGTTAGTGGGCCTAGGCATCGCAATAGCTATTCCTCTGGCTACAGCTACATGGATTGACGTCGACGAACACAAATGAGCCCAATTGGAAATTCATGCAGGATCAGGAATGGCCATTGAAGAGCAAACTGGACCCAGAGATCTACGGTCCACCTGAATCTGCAATCACAACAGAGCTTGTTCAGAGAGAAATCAAAGGCATCATGACCACTGACGAGGTAAAAGAAAAACAGACAACATACTCATTTTGTAAAATACATTAATCCCTTGATCGATCTCTGTGGCTGCAGGCATTGCAGCGTAAGAAACTCTTCATTTTAGATTATCACGATCTGCTCCTTCCCTACGTAAACAAAGTAAGAGAGATAGAAGGGACAACACTCTATGGATCACGGACGCTGTTCTTTCTGAAACAAGACGATACGTTAAAACCTATAGCAATCGAGCTCACTCGGCCACCCAGCAAAGATAAGCCCCAGTGGAAGCAGGTGTTCACACCTAGTACTGTGGATGCCACCAACTCTTGGCTGTGGAAGCTAGCTAAAGCTCATGTCCTCGCCCACGATTCTGGTTACCATGAGCTCGTCAGCCACTGGTAAGTAAGAGCAATTAGCTTGACACTGAAGACGGGGTCATGGCTCATGGGAGTAGGCCAGGGTGTCAATGGACCGGTTTTGGGTTGGAGCCCATCCCAATCAAAATCGATTTGGATGGATTGGATGGACCAATAAGACTACATATTGAATTGGACCAGTCCAGTCCAAAGTATTTATTGAATTGGATTGGACCTGGTCCATCCATAATGGATTTACATTGGATTTTGTCGGATTGAATCAATACCCAGCCCATTGATAGAGAAAGATAAGAGTACAGGTGTGAATGGATTGGATTGGACCCGATCCATCTTTAATGGACTCATATTGGACTGGATCGGATCGGACCAAATCCGGTCCGATTGACACCCCGGCAGCAGCATGGGATGGTTGATGTGGCTCCTATTGCCATTGGCGTTGAACCCACTTGTCAATGCCTTAATGGCGAGCCCCAACCTACCTTCAATATAATTCAATTTGTAGAAAGGAGAACTGGAACAATGCTAGAAAAGTAGAGCAGTTTGATGACTCAGAACTGGCCTATATTCTCTCCATCGATGGGTTTAGAATAGTAAAAAGAAATCAGCCTCCATAATTTTATAAACGTAGATCCAAATGGTAGAAGGTATGTGACTTTTATTGCCTCCATGATGTCTTTGTAGGCTGAGGACTCATTGTAGCATAGAGCCTTACATTATTGCCTCAAATCGCCAGCTGAGTGCAATGCACCCAATTTATAGATTGTTGCAGCCCCATTTCCGATACACAATGGAGATCAATGCTCTTGCTCGAGAAGCACTCATCAATGCAGGTGGGATAATCGAGGTTTCTTTCTCTACAGCCAAGTACTCAATGGAACTTAGCTCGGTCGCCTATGACAAGCTCTGGCGGTTCGACAAGCAGGGTCTGCCGGCGGACCTGGTTAGCAGGTAAGCAAACAAAACAGAATTGCTTAAGATTGATTTCAAAGTGTTGATGCAAGTGATGAAGATGTTTCCAACTTTCCAACATCGGTTGATGATGTTCAGATTATGGGTGTTGTACTCAACTAGTTTAATGGTTCTAATTGATCTCCAATTTCACTACCTACCACAGGGGAATGGCAGTTGAAGACCCAACAGCCGAATATGGTCTGAAACTGACGATTGAAGACTACCCTTTTGCTAGTGATGGTCTCCTCCTTTGGACAGCTTTAAAACAATGGGTTAGTGATTATGTCAATCACTACTACCAAGATGTCAGCCTCATTGAATCTGATCAAGAGCTCCAAGCTTGGTGGACAGAGGTGAGGACCAAAGGCCATGAAGACAAGAAGGATGAACCATGGTGGCCCGTCCTCAAGACCCCAGGGGATCTAATTGAAATCTTGACAACCATCATCTGGGTTGCCTCTGGTCACCACGCTGCTGTCAACTTTGGTCAGTATGAATATGGTGGTTACTTCCCAAACCGCCCAACAATTGCTAGGATTAACATGCCTAATGAAGACCTTTCAGGGCAACAACTCCAGGATTTCTTGAAAAATCCCGAATCCACACTCTTGCAGTGTTATCCCTCCCAAATTCAAGCAACATTAGTGATGGCTATACTAGTCGTTCTGTCAACTCACTCCTCAGATGAGGAATATCTTGGGGGTGAGATGGAGTCTTCATGGGCTGAGGACCCAGTGATCAAGGTGGCATATGAGAAGTTTAATGAGAGAATGAAGGAGATAGAGGGAATTATTGATGCAAGAAACAAAGATACAAATCTAAAGAACAGAACTGGAGCTGCTGTTGTACCATATCAGCTTTTGAAGCCATTCTCTAAACCTGGGTTGACAGGAATGGGAATTCCTAACAGCACCTCAATTTAGATTTTCCTTTATCTTTCAGTTGATAATGTTCAATTACTTTATGTTGTCACAACCAGTATATGGATGGATGTTTATCTGGTTATTTAAATAAAAAATAATGAACTGAACTTTTGGTTCAAGAATCTAGTAATTTACATAATCTTTCCTTCATATTTTAATTTTGGAGGGCAAGCGGCGGCGGTCTGAGCTTACAATTACTCTTGGAAAAACTTCCACTATCGATAAATGCAACATCATGAAATGTAAGCACCCACCTGACCCTAACCATGTTCATAAAACTCTGTCAACCAAGAACGACTTAACTCTTAAATTAATAGATATAAAGCAATTACAGAGAAACCACGGCTTATTGCTATTTTATTTGTTAATATTCCATTTCCTTCCGCCATTTTTGTTCCAGAGTTATAAATCTGAGCATATGAGTTTTGGGTTTGAATAAGCCAAATCAGTTCTAGGCTTCAAGCTGCCCTGCCACCCAAGACAAGTTTGAACCTAGCAAAAATTTAACAAGACATTCAACCCAATCCAGGAGACATGGAATTAAAAGCCAAACAGCTTGGCTCATCAATAGTCCCGATCGATAACGGGCTTAAATTTATAGTTTTATATGAGCATTGAAGTTCTTAAACGGTTTTACCGTCAATTTGCGAAAGATTGTCAATGGATTAGACAGTTTCCTACAACTGTCACATTAATGCCACTCTCCAACTCACCCGTATTTCCAAGCTAAAGTTGGCACAGCACAACCCATCTTATAATTGGGGTTTCAGAACTCAGTTAGCAGAGTCAAAGAAAATAGAATAAGAGAAAGAAAAGAAGCATGAAAGAATGAGCTGGTGAACTTATACCAACTGTAAATATTACCTCAATAAAATACTATTCTTTACAAATATACACGTATAAAACGTGGGTAAAAGAATGAAAAAGAAATAAATAAAAAATCTACACAAAATTCCCCTACATATAAATAAAGAATAAAAAAATTGAAACAACAAAGGCTTTCCTTTTATATAGTTATTTTACAGAGATATCCATCTCATTTACACATTCATACATACACATGTGGGTGATGTATGTGTATGCATGAATATGTATTTGCAGAAGACGCCCTTCCAAAAATGATTGTTAAGAAGCCGCACACCTTAAATTAAAAAGTGAGAACTTCTCGCATTCCCAAGGCATTGATGCCATGAGTTTCTGATGAAACAACCTGTTGCAATCTGCTTCCACGGTAAAGGAAATGTTCCATATTTGAATCATGAGAAGGATCTTGTGTTTGTGTCATTACACATGCATTCAGGGATGGGATACTTGGTCACATCTCTCCCAACCTTGCTTGTCCTAAGTTCTGGCTGCCCTAAGGAGTCACGGTGCAAGTCTTTTATAATCATGTTGAACTCAGATTCCGGAAGAGAAGAGTTTAGAAAGTAAGGGAGCATCTGTCTTTTGTTTGGAGTAATATACTTCTTGTGCCCTGCATAGGCCCTATGTCCCTGTTGAAATAACAAATTTTTAATAGTTAGAACTACAAATAATTGAAAAATACAGAACTTGATTACTGCTTTAATTAATGTGGAATAACAAAACTCTAAAGTTAGAGAGATTAAGAAATAGCATAAAAGATTGCTTTTTATTTTGCCAAGTACTGGTCCTAAGCAGGCCATTTGCAGTACTTGACCATATTATTGGAGTAACTCTTAAATCGGGATTCCTAGAGTTCTCAAGTAAAAGAAAAGTTCATCTTTTGAGCTCAAAACATAACCACTAGTCTAGACAATTCAGCAAATTCATTGTGCATTTGATTAGTTGATTGTGTCACTAACCACATGAAAAAAGAATCAGATCCTTCATGCATTTGTGACCTAATCAAAATGATTATAAATACCAGAAATGCAACTGAATAGAAAGATGGTACAGTTGTAGTATGTTGAAGGAGCAAGTACCTGGATTGCATGGCCCATGTTCCCCCCATGAGATGGCATGAAGACATCACTGTTCTCGGAAACTATATAATCAATAGCAGCCAGGACTGAAGCTCTGTCTGCAAATGGCTCCAATTCACCCGGCAGAGCAATATCATCCTTGTTGTAGAAATGTGGAAATTCTCTGGTTAAAGGCAGCAATGCTTCTTTGCCACCAAACGGTGGCCCTCCTGCCCAATATATCCTTGTATTTCGTGGAGCTCCAAGAGCTTTAAGCAGCCTACATAATGCAAGGATGAGATAAATAATTTTAATATTAACACCATATAAGATAATAACAACTATAAGTTTTAAATAAAGGTTTTCAATTCACACCTCATAACTTCTAAGCCATTCAAGGGGCAGAGTCCTGCAAGCTTGCGATCATGGTATGTCATATTTGACCTTGCTGTAAGTAACTCTGGTCGCAACTTTCTCTCATTGTTGATGATTTCATCATATTCATGGCTCAATCCAAGAAGACAACCTGTCCTCACCCAAACATCTTTCTCCAGGCGTAGATGAAGAGCAAGGTATGGCCCCTTGGCTCGCATTCTCTCAGCTAGCTTATTTCCAAGATCCAAAATAGGTGGGGCAAACCTCAGTGCATGAAAAGCCACCTAATGCAATGCACAGATAAAATAAGAGTCAAATATGTCTTAATTTAGATTTAAGAAATTCTTTCAGTCTTAATTGGTACTTTTTCCATTTCCAAAACATTCTATAGTTTTTCACCTTCTTAAAAAACATAAAAAAATATATATATATATATTGAAATACAAGTAAATTTAATTAAGGTTCAGTTTGGGAAGAGTGCAAATACAAATATGTTCAGTGCAAAACCTTGTATACGGTATTTCTAAACTTTATATTTGCACTGTACATTTTTGTATTTTCATTCTTCCCAAACTGAGCTTAAAGTTTTCATGAAAGGACCACAGTTGCAAGATTTGCCAATAGGGAGCAACTGCAACATTTAAAAATTAAAAAGCAAGTCAAGAAACCAGTAACATCAAACTTTCAAATACCTTGCATCGAAGTTTCTGAAGGTCAGAAGGAAGATCCTTGGAGAGCCTCGAGTCCAAACCTCTTAAAAGCAGAACTCCCTCCCTGTTCAACTGCAAAACAGAATAGAAATGCATCAACCTTTCTGGCTCTGCCACATGAGACTCAAAGAAAGAACACTCATCAATAAGAGAAGGGAAAACTTCTAAAGCAATGGAATGGAGCTGATTAGAGATAACAAAGATAGTAGTATGGTTTCATTGAATGTCCATCCTCAAGAATTGGTCACAGAGCAGTAAAAACCTTGGTAAGAGTTAAGGTGTAATTCTTTTGAAAAAGACATTCACTTGGGCCAAAATCGTTTAATGAGAAAATAGTTAGTTTTATAGAAAAGAACATCAACCGGCTAGTACTTGGCTTAGAATAAGAGTCCTGTCAAATTGAGGATCACCATAGATGGCAATATTATGACTTCAGCAATCCAATGTTCTAAAATCTCTTGAGGTTACTTAATCATACATACTAGGTAAAAACCATGCAAAATATTAAATAGAAAAAGAAAAAATCCAATTATAGAAGTAAGAACTGAGAACTTTCATGGGTTTCAAATCGCTACCGAATCTTCAACCAAGCCCAAACACTAGCAATTGAACATAATGCTGAGCTCTACCATAAGAAAGAAACTATGAAGAAACATTGGCTTTTATCTCACTTCTTGTCTTTCTAAACATAGTCAAGCATTATGAGTTAGAGTAAAGAAATGACCATCCATGAATTCAAGTCAATTAAAACAAGCTAAACATTTGGATTTAGTGCAACAACAACAAGAACAAGAGGGATGGTTCTTAGTCCTTACCCTCTTGAGGTAGCGTTGTCGAATCCACTGAGGGGTGACATGAAGAGGAGTCCGTTTCTCTTCTACGGGTCTTGTCATCAGATGCGTCGACGGCAACGATGAAACTATCCGAACGTCATTAGCCAGAACTTTTTTGAAATGATCCAAATCAAATATATCAGAGAACTCACTGCAGTCACCAAAACAAAAATTAAAGGAATCAGTATCCTGGGCTCTCAATTTTGGTCTCTCTGATACTGAAAACAGTTTCAGTTTGTCTGATTTAAATCAAGAAAAATAGAACAGAACATAAGCCACAAAGACGTTCCTTAAAAAAATCATTGGTAAAAGGGGATTTCTGCAAATGTGTCTGTTTTACAGTTTCATCTTTCGATTCTTTGCGCTACTTGTTTATTAATGTTTCTGTCTCTGTTGATGAAACTATCTTTACCTTTCATCTCCCCAGATCACGTTGACTTGCAAGATTGGAACGACCAGAGCAGCACCAAGAATCCGAGCAATCACAACGGCATCAACTATCTGATTCCTCTGCTGATTCATCCCACCAGAAACCACAACCAGCAGATACTTTCTCCGGTCCTTCACAATCACTTCGCTCGACCTCCGATACTCACCGCTGAAATCTAAGCATGGTCGATAACCCAAACCATCTGGCTGCTTCCAAAACTCTGTTTCCTCACCGTCCTCCTCTTCCTGGCGAACGTCCCCAGCATTTGATCCTAGACCCATCTGCGTAACCGAGTCCTTCCTCGAGATTAGCGTCTGTGGCTGACCAACGAAGCATGGGTTGGGCGAGAAAGGCAATAGTGGCTCCAGATTGAAGCCCAACCTCAACATTCCGACGAAAGCAAAGAGAAACAGAACGGAAAACCAGAATCTTGGGTTCCTCGCGGTGTTGAAAAACCTGTTGGCGTTCCTGGAAGACTTCTTCGGTGAGAGAAGGAGAGATTGAAGAGACGTAGACGAGAGAGAATGGATAACCTGCGACGGAACTGAGATGTAAGAGAGTTTCTGGTTGCTGTTCTTCGACTTCGCCATGACAACCATTACAGATTCCCCCCCTTCAGATGAGATGATTGTCTTTATTTTCTGGTCTTGTTCTCTCTACATAGACGAGAGAGAAGAAGGCTTCAAGCCTTTAATACGGAAAAATGTTACAGACGGCGGGAACGCGAGTTGCTTGTTTGCAATCGAGTGAATCCGCGTTTATGAAGACTGAGGGAAGGTGGAGGTGTTTCGCATTCGGAGTCTTGGCTTGGAATTTTAGACGGTTTATGTAAGAATCCAAGAGCCCATTATAGATTAATCGAAACCCAACGTTTAATTATTTAAAATAATTTTCACTAGACACCCTTGTTTTCTTCTAAATTTGAATCTGATCCCTTCCAACTGTTAACTAATCTAGACCATTCAATTAGAATGTAGTGGCCGCAGCACAAACACGTGTCACAGGAGCGGTCACATTGAATAAATGGTGTGATCTCCGCTGCGCGCACTTGTGATTGTGAATTGTGACCTATTGATGACGAACACGATGGGGATCACACGGATTCCTCAGAGCGAGAGCGCTCCCGCATGAACATCACGCATAAAATAATAAATAATTGGAGGGAGAGGGTCAGAGACTCAGAGCCTCATCAGAGGGTTTGGTTTTTCATTTTTATTTACTTTTCCTTTTTGATGAAAGACCAGCGTGTCGTGTTGCGAATTTGCAAGCTGGCCCACTCGAGGAAGGACGGAAAACCATGTGAGTCTGCCGCCGTTCCACTTTACCTCTTTTCCGACACGCTGGTCGATAGCCCAGCCCCCAACAGCTAAAATTTTTCCCCCAAATAATTATGAAACTCCAGTCCTTTTTTTGCCAGCTGGCTCTCTGACTCCACGTGTCGGATATAATACCTTGTTATCTACCACGTCGAATACGACAAAATATATTTCCAAATTTTGGTTGCACACAGAAACCTGTCAGTCCCCTTCTCAGATGGACCGGGGATTCAAATCGTGGCGATCTACATGATCCTCCGATCGTTTAGGAATTAGAAATAGTTTGGTTTCAACTTTCAACCAACATACTCTCTTGCATTTCCCAGTTCCGCTTGGAGAAGTCATGTCAGTGGGTCGGGTTGAGTGGTAAATCCCCACTGATGCGAATTCCTTCTGGACCTCTCTTCTTCCGTTGACATTGTAGTATTGAAATATTTTATAAATTTAGGTTTGGTTGAGTATGAATGGGTCGGGTTGAGTGGTAAATCCGCACTCATGCGAATTCATTCTGAACCTCTCTTCTTCCGTTGATATTGTAGTATTGAAATATTTTATAAATTTAGGTTTGGTTGAGTATGGATGGGTCGGGTTGAGTGGTAAATCCGCACTAATGCGAATTCATTCTGAACCTCTCTTCTTCCGTTGACATTGTAGTATTGAAATATTGTATAAATTTAGGTTTGATTGAATATGGATGTATCATATACAAGATATAATATGGATATGATACGTCGACCATGGATCTAGCCTAATCCTTGGGTTCAATTTGAGATAAACCATATTAAAACCCAGCCCGTTTGGCATCCCTAATTTCTTTATTTGTCAAATCTCGACCCGATCCACCTGCTTATGACTATCTTTGGTTTTGGATGGGAAAACCTAACCGGTTCCAAAGTTTGGGAACAGGATAGGGGGGTGCCAGGGAATCAATGTAGGCCCTCAGATTGGATGAGTTTGAACTTAGAAATGAAATGGTCCAGATCATCAGAGTTCTTCTAACTACTAGATTACCGGTGTATGTGAATGAATGAATCGTTGAAGGTTTGATTTCTTTTTCAATAGATACTAGTCCTACTGTATTAAATGAACAACCGTTTGCAAGCTATGACTAATTGACAACCAACGAGGATCACGAGAAAACCATAACTTGGTCAAGAAGACTCAAGAGGTGGTGGTCCCTTATATTGGACGGTTCTAATTAATGGGGCAATTTAGTCAAAATACAGCATACGCACAACGTAGGAAAAATAAAGGCACCACGACCCACCCACCTCCATGCCCCCAGCCCCCCACTAAGAGAGTGAAAGTGACTAAGTGAGAGTGTATTTTCTCATCGTTGAACCCATGTTAGAATGTGTATTTGTATTTCTATTAGGCATTTAGGCTTCAATAGTTTGTGATGTCATTTGCATTGGTGCAAAAGTGTTAAAAATATAAATAATTTTTAGTGGAAATTTTAGCTTATTTTTGTTTTAATTTTTATCTTGTTTTGGTTTTTTGCACTTTGCAATGCAAATGAAATAAAATAAAGAGTAAATTACAAAGACTCCCCCTTATTATAGGGTCTGTGATAAAGACTTCCCCTGTACTTTGTTTTGCCACAAAGAGCCCCTTGACCGTTAAATCAGATGATAGAATGCATTAAATTATTAAAATATTCCATTAACCTTTTTATTTTTTTACCTTTTTTTATTAAAACCTATTAAACCTATTGTTTTCCCTTTCTTCTCTTCTTTTCCCCTTCTTCACCCTCATCTCTCATTCTTTCTCTCCCAACTCTCTGAAATGAAAGGGCTGAGGAAACTCATGTCTCATCTGACAAAATGCAATGCTTAATAGCCCCAACAACAGATGTCTGCCCATATCACCGAGAAGATCGCCCAACTTCAAATTCTTAGAAAGCTTAGCTTGCACGACAACATTATCACAGGGGAGAGAGAGAATGGGATAGCATTCCCAGGTGAGGGAGCACACTTGTTTAAAATGAATCAGAGGTTTTTCACTTATCTTTCTCATTTAGTTCGAACATTAGAACAAAAATAGTATTTGCTTCTTGAACATATAAATTGTAAGAAATTTTTATTGTTAAACAAATTGGGGGCGCTGAAAAATAATTCTTGAAAGCTTGTTACGAGTTATGGCTTTCTGATTCGGTGAATCCTCTGCCCGACGGAAACTGAAACGATCGGAAAGAAAGCCGGAAAAGGCGATACTGGTTTTTTCTTGTATTGTTTTTTAGTCTTGTTGGATTGATACTAGCCTTGAAATCAATCGTCGCTTTGGCCGAGAGGTTAAGGCGTGTGCCTACTAAGTACATGGGGTTTCCACCTCTTTACCTTTGCCGATGTTTGCCTGGCATTGGCAAAGGTCAGTTATACAACAGGGCATGAAAGCGGAAGTTGCAGGTCAGTTATACAACAAGGGCATGAAACTGGTTTCAGCCGGAAGTTGCAACAGCACCGCCTTTGCTTCATCTCAATCCACCTCTTTACCTTTGCCGATAACTGCTTGCCAACTGGTTTGGCTGGGCCGATTCCACCAGCGACATAGATGGCACTGCTTGCAAGGGGTTTGGGCGCACATGAAGCCACTGATGATTGCCTGGCAACTGGTTTCGGCCAAGCCGGTACAACCGGTAAAGATGAATAGTATTTTTCTTATTAAAAGGTAGTATGGGAATTAAAAAATATTGCAAGGGCAGACTTCAATAGAAAGTTAGGAAGGAGGTTTTTGTCTTATAGTCATAGTACAGAGGGGTCTTTGTGCAAAACAAAGTACGGGGGGTCTTTGTTACAGATCCCATAATACAGGAGGGTCTATATAATTTACCCTAAAATAAAACTTAAGGCCCGATTTGGAAGGAGTACAAATATACGTATGTAGAGTGTAAAACCTTCTATTTTATATTATTTTGTATTATTTTTATTTGTATTTATACTCTTTTCAAACAAGGAAAAAGTCAAAACTAAATGGAACTAGAATTTTTATACTTTATCATCTGCACTCTCATGTATTTGTATTATGTTTTACAAGAAAACCTATGATGCCGGAAAGACATGATACTAAAAAATCTTTGATCAAACAAAATCCCATTAATTTTGATGAAAACCCATATGATTGTTTACCACTTTTATGATACTAGTTGATTAGTTATAATTATTTTTGATACCATATCTTTTCCAACATCAGTGGATCAATTTATAACCAATCAGTCAAAGCCTTTTCCATATCATATCTTTTTAGCATCATAGATTTTTGTTTCACATATCTTATATGTTATATCCTAATAGCCCGATAGCCAAAGCGAGCGTGATATTTAGCAAATCAACCCAACAACCTGGTCTAATGCTACTAAATTTGACTAACGAAAGTAAAATTACACAAGCTATTTTCTAGATCTGAATGGTTGTTATTCGATTTGTGACAATAACTGGAGGAAGAAAACCCCGTATGAGAGGAATTGAGATTAGATCCCAACAATTAAAGTTGTAATTGAGGAATTGGCTTCTATCAAGATTGGGAATATCTCTATATTTGTATGATTTATTTCATGAGAGGCACCAAGTTGCCCCGATAGAAGCCGAATTCTATATTGAGAACGTATCGCCATGGAAGAAAAGGGAGATATTGATGATGTACGCGAAGGCTGGTGTGACCGGTTGTTGGGTTTAGATTCAATCACATGTGAGAGCACCCTAATCGTAACTCGTAAGGTGTAATAAATTGTGACACGCACGTGCCATCCAATCGGGTGGATTAGTTTGTGAAAAGGAAAAATAAAAGCCCCAAAAAAATGAGGAGGTATGTAGTGAAAATTGGAAGAAGTGAAAATGTGAAAACATCGGCGATGAATTGAGGGAAAAGACAGAGAGAGTGTATTGCGGGAGGTAGCGTCTGGGGTACGCCATTCTCCGCGTCTCGTACAGCTAGCTCTCTCCAGTTTATATTTCTATTGGCCCAAAAAGTCCACTAACTCATTCTGTCATGTGGGTCTCACCCAACTGACACATCTAATGTTTCCTTTCGCATCCTGCATTCCCAATACACTCACACCTCCCTTCTCACAATTCCGTGTTTACTCATTCAAATGCTCCAGCCTTTAAGTCTTCAACTAATTAAATATACTAATTTTGCCTAAAGCCCTTCTGTTTTTACATTTTTTTATATAACCCCTAAATATAAATATTATTCGGTTAAAACCCAAAAAGAATTAAAATTTTCGGTTTTAATTTTTTATTAGATTGTTTTAGTTTTTACTTTTTTCAGTTTGGTTAATTTGTTTAATCTAAAAAATCAATTTGGTTGCGTTTGGGAGTGTTTATTTAAAAAATAAGGGCTTAATCTAATAAGCGTTTGGTGAAAAAGCACTTATTTTAAGTATCTATTTGGTATTGATGTTGTTGCTCCAGAAAACGGTGATACATCAATGCCATGTCAGAAAACACGGTGCTCTAAGAAATGCCTGTTTGTTTGAAACCGTTTTTTCATAAAAAATGGTGCTTTAAGCCACGTTTTAAAAATCAAGAAGGTGTAGTTTGGAGCAACACTGAATTTGGTGTTTTCTCAAATTATAGTTCATTGCTACCAACGAGGATGTGATGTGGCATTGACATGGTCTTCCCATAATGGGTACTAATGTTGAAAACAAATATGAGGCACTGGTACCAAATAGAAAGTGTTATTGTTGCTCCAAGAAATGTCCTACCTAGCACCAATGTTTCCAAACAGAAAAAAAAAATTGTTTTTTTTTAAAACAGTGCTTCCAACCCAGCATCGATGCCAAACATGAGAAAATAGTATTGTATCTATAGCATCGATACCAAATATATACTAAATAAGTGTAATATAACTTTTCATTTTCATAATGATGCGACGGGGCAAAATAGGCTAAAAAGGAAGTAAAAACTTACAAATAAGCCTAAATTTTGGAGTTGTCAAATAAATGCTTATTCTCAATATAAATACTCATTTCAGACTTAATTCGTGTGGTCTAGGCACAAAATAAGTTATTATTAATGAAATTCAATTTTAACCAAAAATACTGAATTAAAATCTTTATTTTTAATCTTTTATCATTTTAATTTTAAGAAACTAATTTTAAATTTTGGATTTATTCGATTTGGGTTTTAATCAGATAAACCGAATGCTCAATTGCTCACCTTATAATTCATAGTGTGTGGTCCAATGATGCGAAGATAAAAATAATTAAAAAAAGCAAAAGAGGAATGTCAATGCGGCATGGCATGATTGGCTAGTCGGCTGTTGGGCTTTCACTGGGTCAACATTGGAGAGCCCACCAGCGGACATTGACTCATTCAAGCTTTGCTTTGACTTGCTTATCTTAAGTCACTATTTTCTCACAAAGCCACTTAATTAAGCAGTTTTTTTTTTCCTTTTTGTTTTAAACAAAAACATTAGAGCTTAACCTCATTTAAAATAATCTTTCTCTCTCTAACACACACATGCAGATAACTTATGGTAATACATTATTTTCTTACTCAAACTTATACAATAAACAATTCAAATACTTCCCAATTACTAGAACATTAAGTTAATATTGTATAGTGATTAATATAAGACTTCACATGTGACATGAGTGAAGTCAAACTGTTGGGTGCATGTTAATGACTATAATATGATATAGCCATGAAGATAAAACCAATATGTATGGTTTCTTTTTAAATAATGACCTAATAATTGTTTTTGTTTTAAAAATCAAATTTATGATTATTGACAAACAGTCCCTAAGTCTCAACAACCTTCTTTTTGGGTGTGTTAGCTAGTTCCTCTCATTCTTAAAATTTTATATGATAAAGATACAAACTGGTACATTAAGACCATGAGCAACAGCCTTAGAAAAAAAAAAGTAATTTGTTGCAATTTGCAAATTGAAAGGGCTAAAAAAGTTTAGGGATAGACAAAAAAAAAAGGACATGGATCAAAATAATAAGAAATAATTTAGGCACTTATTATTTAATTTAACTATGGATATAACACTATAATGAATGAAATACCACAAAACATGAGTCAGGTAACTGACACCACATAACACAATTCAGATAAAGCTTGGATGATAATGATAGGGCACAGATTGGTATATTCTACTTTTCATCCATAATGTTGATTGATTATATCCCACAAGAAAATTGTTTTAATGGATGAACTCAATAAAAGAAGAAGAAGAAGAAGGAGACAGAGGAAAAGATTGTAAGAATCAATCTTTTATTGACTGATAATTGTAGGAGGCCGAGGCACAAAATTAATTAATTGCTAGAAATATATTGCACATCATTCTTGACAGATACTTTTGGTTCATCAAAAAGAAAAAAAAAAAAAAAACTACTTTGTGGAAGAAATTCAAGAATAGTTATGGTTCTCTTATTGGTATATTCCAATGCCAGTTGATTATTTTTTCCACTTATGTATAAAATATACATATAACACATACTTTTATTTTTAGGTATAATGGAATCTTGTTTCTTATACTGCTTTAAAATTGTTGTTGGGATAAATAATGTTGTGCCAGAATGTCCAAAAATAATTGTGAGTTGACATCAGAGCTTTGGTTGTGCATTACTAAGGATCATTATCTTATTCAATATTACATCGAACAAAATGGAATGTTTTATGGTCTAATTTGAGTTTTTTATTCAGAATATGATATTAATAGAAGATTATTATAGAAAAGAAAGGTTTGTTCCAAGAGGGTGTTCTTAAACAATGTTTTAGAAACTAAGGAATGAGAATACAAATCAAGAAAAGGGAGAAGGTGTTTTAATATTTTGACAAATATATATACAAACATGGGGAGAGTTCCATATTTACATGACATGATCTTTGAAAACTGAAGAAGCCTTTACTTTCCATGAAGTAGTTGTAAGGGCTTTTCTTCATTATATGACTTGATGATTATTACAAGAGAAAAAAAAAAAAAAAAAAAACGAAGAAAAGACAAAGCAACGAGGCATTTAAGCTCAGTTTGGAAGGAACATAAATGCAAATGCGTATAGTTTAAATACATACAAAATAATATAAAATACAAAGTTTTGCACTATATATATTTGCATTTATACTTCTTCCAAACTGAGCCTTAGTTCAGCCACTTCAATTATTACCGAAAGGCCTCTAGTGTGAAGACAAACTTGGATAAGCTAGGCAATCCTCTTAGAGTGAAAGACCTATTATCATTATCATCATCATCATTTTCTTCTTCTTCTTCTAAGCCTTATCCTAACTATAAGGTCGGCAACAAGAATTATGTTCTGTCAATCTGTTTGGTTAATGTCATATCCATTATTAAATTATTGAGCATAAGAGATCAATAATCTTAATTAGTTTATTAATTAATAAGCTTATTTAGCTCTACCAAATCAATATAGTTATACATATTATGGCAGTTGAAAGGTTAATATCATAAATCACATTATGGTTGAAAGTAATGAATGAATGGTTTCAAATGACAACAGACTGTATTTGTTGTATCTGATCACCTTTGTTACAACTTGTAAAGATAGATTCTTTGGATTTTGGAATATTTCTCATCCATCCCTGGTGGGCCCCAGCCACAAAATGCTGTAAATATGGCCCATCAACAGAGTGATCCTGGGTGTTCAACCAGTGGGTTTAGCCGTTTAGATGGAAAACAGCCCAACAGTAGTGGTTGGGGACTGTTGGATTTTATTAATCACGGACCTTTGGAAATGTGTAGACTGGGACCATTGGGGGCTGAATCCCAACTAATAGACCTACAATTTCCAACTGTACGATTGGTAGCAGAATAAAAATCGGTTGGACCAGGTAAAGGTGCAATTATTAATATTCTATGTCCACTTAAAAATGTCTGTGGTTTATTAGCTCAATAATAGTATTTAGTAGTTAATTAATATTATTCAAGCTTCAAATCCACGAAAACTATCATTTTCTCCATAATTTTCTCCTTTTTTTTTCTTCTCTTCTGGTAGCCTATCAATTTTATGCTTTAATTCAACTCTTATATTGGGGTTTGGTATGACAACCTCTAAAATGCTGGCCACCTTATTTAATATTTTAATAATTTAAAGTAATTAGTTTTTAATTTATTTTGTTAAACTCTGAAACCTGTTCCTTTATTTCTATAAAGATGATGTACTCTGTCTTGTCTGGTCCTTTCGGAGCCTTGTATGGCATGTCTAGTTTATGTTTCCTTTATGTTTTTCTTTTTTCATTTCTTTCTGAATTATTTTTGAAAAAAAAAAGAAAGTATAAGATTATGACACAGTTTTTGCCATGTAGCTCTGCTATTATGGGTCAAAACTTGCCACGTGGCAAGTTTTTTTTTTTTAATTCTTTGTTTTTTATTAAGGCAGGAGGTAAGAGAGTGGCTCCTCGTGGGCTGCATGCACCTGATTTTAATTAAAAAAACTTAGTAATAAAGAAACATAAAGTGGGTAGATCTTATTGCATAAAAAATTATGTAGTCTGTGGTTTACGTTTGGCCTGCTAGTATATACCATACAAGGGGCAACCTGCTATAGTATAGACCGTAGACGAACAAAATAAAATAGGCCAGTGGGTCCCAACCATTGCCTGTTCTTACCACGTGGCATGCGCCCTGTTTAATCTACACCAAGTGAGAGAGTAGGGTTAAGAAATAAGATGCCTCAACGGCTAAAACTGACTCTTTAAATTATTTTAATTGTATTTTTTATTTATATTTTTTTGAGCTCCTCTGCTCTGAGGTAGTGAAGTGACCTATTGAAGTTCAAAGGATCTAGAGCAACAACCAAAAGGGTCAGAAATTAAAACTGGTGACCGGTAAGTGATTCAATGAAATTGTTAAGGTCACAATTTCATTGAAATTTGCACAAATCCTCAATCAAACACTGTCTTAATCCCTTAGAATGCAAGACATCGATTGAATTATTCATCACATTTCATTATCAAAATCATCATCTGGTAAATTATCACCATCAATTAAGCACAATTCCACTCTAATGATCCATCAATCAAAATTTGATCTGGTTAGTTAGTTAGATCGAGACTATTGACACTAGGGGGGGCTTTTGATAACAACTTCAGTGGTTGAACTGAAAGATTATTGCTTCATCGTTTGATGAATAAGTCATTAAGTAGGTTTTGAGATCCTTGACTGAATTATAACCCTATAAGTCATTTCAGTCCAGCAGCTTCGGCCATTTATCAAACTGGCTCTGGGTCAAAATAGGTGAGGTCATTTAGGGGAAGAAGCCTAAACGAGATGGGGAATCTGCTCTGGTTAGGGTCCCAGAAGGCCCCACATATTCCTCTTGTCTGTCCCTGATTCGTGGGGCCTGGGTTTCAGCTTAAAACTGCTGAGTGCTGACCATTTTTTTTTTCTTTTTTCTTCTTTTTTGTTGAACAAGGTTGCTTCATTCAATTTCTGCAACAAGTCACGGGGAAAGAGTACATAATAGTCTCTAGTCTCTGTTTGAAATGGGGCTCAGCCAAGCTGGAATTCGTTCCCCAACAAGGAGAAAAGTTAAAAAAGAATACCTTCTTTTTCTAACTCGTGAAGTAACAAGTTCCTGATTTTCTTCAATCTGTGGGTCTGTGATTATACCATGAATCCATGATCCTTCACTACGGTAACCGACTAGTCAGTCTAGTCTTATTGCAGTTGGTTTACCATTTCCTTAGCCATTTGGATTAACAGAAAAAACCCAACTTAAATAGGGCTTTTATGGGTCTAATTACCAGGTAGCTGGCCCAACTTATAGACCCTAATCCTGTACTTAAACCATGTTTCCTTTAATATGAAAATACAAAACCTTGGAATGTTGACAGAAAAGGTAAGGACAGCCCGACCCCAACTCCGACCCGGACCCGTTTAATAGTGTTCTGGGTTGTTTCTCTTGATAAGGCATGTTGTTGGATTGGTTAAATAATTGATGGGCAAGTGGGAATGGGAGACATGGATAAGGGAATTTAGCAGAATTGCTTCGAATGAAGAAGCATGGTAAGAGAAGCACATGTTTCTAACATGTGCTTAATGTCTCTCACCCATGTGCATTTCATCAAAATGTTGCCTGAAATGTTTCTCCCAGCTTTGGTCGGTCGTCACTACTCACTAGTCCAAATTTGCAAAGGACCCAAGGGCCCAAGCTGTTGAGGCCTGAAGGATGTTATCCTTTAGACATACAAGTGGATAAGGGCAAGCGCTAGACATGGAAATATGGAATGGAATTGAACGACTAGGGTCGGATCTGCTCTTGATGAGGGATGGCAATTTAGCCTGGCCTACCTAGTTTTGGGCCCTTTTGCCTTTTCTGAGGCCAGCTCGGAGGCCTAATGAGCCAGGACCGAGTTGGGTTATAGCCTAGGCTCTGTCTTGCTCCGGCTAAAATTGCGGAAGCCATAGCTATAACTTTTTCTTTTATTGCCCTGAAAGAGTTCAGCTCAGCCCTTCTCATATCATCAGATGAAGCTTGGTAGGTTGTGTTTGGTTTTAAAGAAAATAAGAGAACATCAGAAAGAAAGTTGAGGGAAAGTTCCTAATTTTCAGTCCCTCTAAAACAGAACTTTCCCTCAACTTTCCGTTTATCTCTTGTTTTCGTTCAAAATTTTTCCTTCATCTACTACCTTCTGCAGAATGTTCCACACGACCATAGTGAAGCGACTGAAAGAAGATTATTAGAGTTAGAGACTTCCGGTTTTACATATAGGGTAGCATTCTTTTGCATCTTGTTTTGTGTCCTGATCTATTGCATTTCTTTATTTTGTCTTGTGGGTTGGGTTGGGAGTTCTCAATTGAACTGAATACTTTGGACCAATCTGATTCGGTCCAATATGAGTCCATTACAGATGGACTAGGTCCAATCCAATCTGATGAATACTTTCGACCATTTGGACCTGTCCAATCTGTTTAAATTAGTTTTAATTTAGATTGGTTCCAACCCAAACCTCATCTATTGACACCTGTATTCATATCTTCTATCAATGGACCAGAGATATTGGTTCAATCCGATCCAATTCAATATAAATTGATTTTAATTTGGACGGGTCCAACCCAAAGCCAATCCATTGACACCCCCAGTTGAGAGGATAAGGTTGTGTGATTTGTTTTTTAACGTCATAAACATAGGGTCTTACCTGCAACCCGAAGGCGTCAATATGACAACCTATACCAATCTGAATCCAGCCAAACTAAACATGAGCTTGGCCTTAGCCAATCCACCTCACGAATAGGGATGAGTGGCATTGGATCAAGGAACTGCAACTTGGGCTGGGTCAATCTCAAGCCAGCTCTGATCCAACCCATCAAAGGGCCCGCCTAAGTAATGTGGTAATGCCTTATGCGGCTAGGCATAGATCTGATCTTGGGTTCAATTTTGTCTCGGACCAAACATGCCCACATCTAGGCTTGCAAAAATTCATGCTTCAATCCTTTTCTTTCTTTGTTACAACTACGTCCTTATTGTATATTGCCAATACTTCGGTTTCTAGAGGATTCACAGATTCCACCACAAAAGAGAAATACCCAAACAGTCTTTGTTCACTCTTTGACCTCTTATGTTCTTTAATGGCTAGTTCAAACAAATTAAGCCTACTCATTTCTCTATCTAAACTATGCTCCCCATTTTGGCCTATCTCTATGAAACCCCACTCTCTCATTTGGATGCCCCTTGGTTTTTGTCCATAGGCATTACAATGTTGCTCTACCTATCTGCTTTTTTGCTATTTTGTTTTGTTTGTTTATTTGTTTGAGATATTACCTCTCCTCTAGAAAAATGAGGATAGAATAGAGGCCTTAAACACAGCCCACTTAAGTCTATTTCCAGGCCCATCCCTTATCCTGCTCCAAGCCCATATAAACATATTCATAAAGTGCCTGGTCTCCCGGAGAGAAAGGTTTCGCATCTGTTTTAAGAAAGAACGCCTTTGTGTCTGGATGTAGGTGGGCGTGCCGGAGTGGTTATCGGGCATGACTAGAAATCATGTGGGCTTTGCCCGCGCAAGTTCGAATCCTGCCGCCCACGTAATTAATCATGTTGCATTTTCGAACATCGATACTTTTGTTTTCATTTGTTTTTGGAATTGCCACATGTTGGTTTTGTTTCCAAAAATAATACAAGTTTTTGGAACCATTATTTTCTAAAAAACAAAATAAAATTTAATTTTTTAGTATAGAAAATATATGATTTATGGAATATGATGTTAAATAATCAGATGAAAACATGTTTTTAAACTCATATTTGAGAAGATGTTTTTGGTTTCAGTTTTGAAAACAAAACACAACCAAGAACATGTTTTCTGTATTTTTTTTTTTTGTTTTCAAAATAGATGGTTTTAATTTGTTTTTGAAACCGGCGACAAGAAAGAAAAACAATTCACATTATAGAATGCCCCCTAAATAAAACTATTCATTAGAAATTTTGGTCAAGATCATCATGTCACTAATCTTTTTACATGTCCAATGAGTGACTAAAATTAGTTTCTGTTAACTTGAATGTATGATTTTGTAGTTAGGGCTGCGTTTGGAAATGATGCAAATGGAGTGTAAATCCTGGTTCAGGGTAAATTTTTGCTGAGGGATTGTTTGCCAATATACATGGCTTCGTATTTAAGGGGGTGTTTGTTTTTCAGATTTTGAGAGGGGGGAAAGTTGGTTAACGGGATTATGAATCCCATTGACCAAGAAACCCATGTTCCATTTGAGTAAATAACTTTCCCACTTGTGGGTGGGGAGTTGCCAACACTTGTATGGGACAAAAATGCCCTTTTAATAATGGATTTTTTTTTATGGCTAAAATGATCATTGTCTTATTTACTTGGGAAATAAAAGAAAATGGGTAAATGCATTTAACTAAGTGTTTCCACCCAGGTAATTGCATTTACCTGGTAAGTAACTCATCGAAAAGCAAACATGGCATAAAAAAATTGCCATATTAGCAAAAAAAAAATAGTGGATTTTGTCTTATACCTTTTAAGGGGGCGTTCTTTTTTCAGATTTTGAGAGGGGGGAAAGTTGATCAATGGGATTTTGGTTCCCATTGACCAAGAATCTCATGTTCTTTTTTCAGATTTATGTGGGGACCAAGGAAAGTTTATTTTCCTGGGTATCGCTTACGGGGTAAGTGGGTAAATAACTTTCTCACCTAGGAGGAAAGTTACCAATACTTGAATGGGACAAAAATACCCCTTTTAATAATGGAATTTTATGGCTAAAATGGTCATTACCTTATTTACATGAGAAATAAAAGAACATGGACCAATGCATTTACTTGATTAAGTGTTTCCCAGGAAAAACTTACCCATGTAACTGCATTTACCAATGTAAGTAACTTACCGAAAAGTGAGCAGGGCCTAAATATTAAACAACATAGCATTTTGATCTATTAATACTAGAAAAAAAACAAGCAAAGTTCCATTGATAAGTGACAAATATGAAATTCAAGGAAAATTACAATCCTCACCTTGAAATAATGCACCTAAAAATGGTTCATACATTTCTGTTGCTTAGGCAATAAGCCTTCGAAGGAGAATAGCATAATATCATTTGATTCGTTAATTCTCAAAAAAAAAAAAGAAAAGAAAAAAGAAATGGACAAAGTCCCATTGTTAAGGCTCAGTTTGGAAGGAGTACAAATACAGATATGTAGAGTGCAAAACCTTGTATCTTGTGTTATTTTGTATATACTTGTACTGTACATATTTGTATTTATGCTCTTTCTAAATTGGGATAAATGCAACTTTAGGTTGTATTTGATTGCAATACAAATAAATTTGCATTAATGCAAAACCATGGCGGTGCATGTAAATTCTGACTTATTTTTATTTCAATTTTTAGCTTATTTTGTTTGATTGCAGTGTAAATGAAGTTAATTAAGACATGAAGTAGAATAAAGTGAAACCCAAAACAAAATAAAATGAGAATTTGCATTTTATTTTCATTTGGACTCCCATGCATTTATACTAGTGGAAATAAAATTGCACTTCAACCAAACACAGCCTTTTATGAAATATTACAATCCTCACGCAAAATGAGGTTTAGATAGATAGAATACTGTTATGAATCTTATGGCTAAGGTTAAAAATATCGCAATGTATTGATATGTACCATTATAATATATATAAATTCTTATCACATTAAAAGTCTAAACATTAAGAGCTAGGAAGAAAGGCCACATTCAATCGTTAACACCCTTCCTGTGGTTCAAATCTTGAAATATGAAACAGTTTTAAAGCATAAGCATCACCCCTTTGAATTGTGCGACACACAGTTTTTGCCTATCGCTCATGTACTTTTCTTTCTTTTCTTCTTTTTATGAGGAAAAGAAGGAAAAAAAAAAAAAGGCTAATGAGCCAACAATATGACAACCTATACCAATCTGAATCCATCCTAACTAAACATAAGCTTTGCCTTAGCCAATCCAATTCACGAATAGGGATGGGTGGCATTGGATCATGGAACTGCAACTTGGGCTGGGTCGATCTCAAGCCAGCTCTAATCCAACCCATCAAAGGGCCCGCCTAAGTAATGTGGTAATGCCTAATGCGGCTAGGCATAGATCTGATCTTGGGTTCAATTTTGTCTCGGACCAAACATGCCCACATCTAGGCTTGCAAAAATTCATGCTCCAATCCTTTTCTTTCTTTCTTACAACTATGTCCTTATAGTGTATTGCCAATACTTCGGTTTCAAGAGGATTGACCGATTCCACCGCAAAAGAGAAATACCCAAGTTGTCTTTCTTCACTCTTTGGCCTCTTATGTTCTTTAATGGCTAGTTCAAACAAATTAAGCCTATCCATTTTCTTTCTAAGATATGTTCCCCATTTTGACCCATCTCTATGAAACCCCACTCTCTCATTTGGATGCCCCTTGGTTTTTGTCTATATGCATTACAATGTTGTTCTATCCAGCTGCTTTTTTGCTTTTTTTTTTTGTTTGTTTATTTGTTTTAGGATATTACCCCTTCCTCTTGAGAAATGAGAGCAAAACGAAAAGGGATGATAGTTCACCAAATTATTGATAATTAAGTAAGGATAGAGTACTGTCATGACCGATCTATGATCTATGTCCAATTAGATCGAATAAAGGCCTTAAAAATAGACCACCTAAAGTGTATTTCTAGGCATATGAGTATATGACTGTTATTTTATAGTTAGTTGCAGCTTACAAGTTAGGGAGTGTAGTACTCTTTTGGCACATTAGCTTATCCGCAATTTGTAATTGTAAGAACTCACCATTGATTAATATACAATGCATTACTTAGTGTACTTGGTTTTCAGGAATAGGGATCTGGAATAGGGTTGGAATTGAAAGCCATTTCCATTCTCAGTGGAATGCATTCCCCCATTTGGGGGAATAGCCATTCCCTCCCCCTCCCTTAGTAATGGAATTCTATTCTAGTTAATTTCAATTCCTACTCTACTTCTTGTCTGAACCAAACAGACCATTCTGATTCTAACTGCAAATCAAATGGATCCTTAGTTCTGATAGAACTAAATTTAGTTTTTCTTTGTCTGATTAGCCCATATGGCTGAATCTTCACAAACCCACAATCAGACTCTTACAACCTTGAGCCAAGATTATTATTGAGTGAATTCAAGCCTGGATTTTGCAGGAACTTATAATAAATTGTTCAGTGTGAAGAAAGAAAAGTTTCCAAATTTTGCAATGGGATGAATTCATGATGGTGAGAAGAAAAAGAAGACTGATAGTCTAATAGGTCTGACTCAAACAGAGCAACAGAGCTTGTTCACATACACAAATAAAAAGACAGAAATCTCTTACAGAGTACTGAATCTACACAACAGGCATTAATATACACAAGGAATTAAGAGATAGTAGTAGAGGAAGAGAAAGAGGGAAATGGACCAAACATGTCTCGACTCGAATCCCCAGGGATAAACACTGAGCCTAGATGCTGCAATGTAAATTCATACAAAAAAAAAATTGTGATTGATTTGTATGTAAACTGAATGGATTGATTAGAAACATCCCTAATCCAAAAGCAACATGGATCTAAATTTGGTTAAGAACTTAAGATTAGCAATTGTTATGGGATGGGCCCAACCAACTATTTGCTGTGAAGCCCATAAATAGAAAAAACTCACCATCCAAACATTAAGTGCTCGTTTCGTTCATAGGAATATTGGTCTGGAATAGAGTCCGAGTGATCCATTCCAACTCCAATCATTTGGTTGAACAGATTTGGAATCCATTTTTATTCCTAGTGGAATGGCATTTCCTTGCTTGAGAGAATGACCATGCCCTCTCCCTCCATTGGGAATGAGAATTCATGTCAGCTAATTTTGATTTCGATTCTGATTCTATAACCAAAAAGGTGGGAGAATAGATCATTCTAATTCCAAATGATACCATTTGGACTACAAATCAAATAAACCCTAAATGAAAAGGACTCACTAGGCCTTTATTCATTTCATTCCAAATTTTCAACTAGCGGAGGGGCCCCTGCATTGTAGGGGAAAAACATGATGGTAAGTGGCTTGTCAAAGATAAATTATTACATAGGAAAAAATTACGAAAGGTAAATTTTTTAATTAAAATCTATTGAAAAAAATATCTATTTAAAATAAATAAAAATTTATGGATAATAATATATTTAATTTAGTAAAATAAAATAATAAATAAATAAATAATCACGACCATCAAGCAATAGAGTGAAAGAGATGACTTTTGTCGTTGTATTTTTGTTTTATGTATTGTAATAATTGTAAACAGTTAAATAATAATTAATTTAATTTAATAAATAAATAAATGAGATAAAATAGAGAATCAAGTGAAAGAATGTATATATATAAATATATACAATAATTTGTTAGATAATTAAATTATTAACTAATTAAATAATTTAGTAAAATAAGTAAATAATAAATAAATAAATAATGTGATTAGATCCGCACGAGCAAGAGTTTGCATTCACCAAAATTTCTTACATTAATTATATTTATTGGCACAGGAAATCCAAACTAATGTGATTAGATCCGAACAACACTACAAGAAATTTAGATAGCATTGTCATAAGAAACCGCAGAGAATAAACTAATTTTGTTGATGGACATATGTGGGTGGGCGTGCCGGAGTGGTTATCGGGCATGACTAGAAATCATGTGGGCTTTGCCCGCGCAGGTTCGAATCCTGCCGCTCACGCTTCTTAAAATTCATCAACATATGGAAAAAACTAATTATAACAATTTTTGAATTCCCATATAATATGGCACCTTTTAATTTTTTATGTTTGTTTCGTACAATATGTATTCATTTTTTATTCCACCATAAGATTAAGGGGCCATGTGGCAAGTCTTTTTAGAAAGATCTTTTAGTAGTTCTGACAGTTAAAAGATGAATTGAATTTTTGCATTAAGATCTAAGCAATCTGAAGCCTGTTTGGTTAAGGTGTGTCTTTTCGCACAAAGACAAATAGAATAAAAAAAAAAAAACAAAGCACAAAAGTTTCATTTGGAGCTTTTCAAAAATCACCCATTTTGGATTTTTCACATCTTTTTGGTGTATCATTTTTTACGACTAAATCTATCATGAACTAAATGAAAAAAGACCAAATCACAGTCTGCTAGATTTATAAATAACCAATAGACCATGCAAAAAAACACGTTAAATGGGGCCTAAATATTGAGAATTAGGAGGGAGGACCACTAATGGAGGAAGATTTGGCCTGACCTCTTGGCCACCCAGCACGTGGAAGCAACTGAGGGTGACCTGACAGGAGCGACAGCTCGGCACGGCAATACGCTTAAGGCACGAGCTTCGAGAGGAGGAACCAGTAGTCCGAGCTCCCCAAAAGGAGCCCGAACTCTCCCTTTGACCCCGAGCCTAACGAGGAGCGCAAAGGGCAACAACCCGAACTGGCCCACCCTAGGGCAATTCGGGCCACACTTCTATCTGAACTCAAGACCACCTCGCACACCACTCCGACACTTCGTCTCCAGGCCGCCGAACTGAACAACCGTACCTGACACCAAAGGAGTCTGTATCCTGAGGCGGCGCGCCTGACTGACTTAGGATCTGACGCTTGACAACCGCACTTCAACAGCCACCTTCCACCGCTACCTCCAGTTACAGAGACGGCTCCGACAAAGAGAGCAATGGCGGTTGTCTGCCCCAACAGAGGTGATGACACCCGAACTGGTAGAAGTGCAGAGGTAATGATACCCGACCTGACAGGAGCTTGAGAGTGAGTGCGCGAAGTGGTTATAAAAGGCCCTCTTCCCCCCAAGAATGTAGGTACGTGATAACTTTGCGCCATCTGGTTTTTTATCTTGCCTTTGAGAAAATACTAACTTGAGCTTCGGAGCACTCTCACCGGGTTCCTCCCCGGAGACTACTCGCTTTCTTCCCCGTTTCAGGCACCTTTCGCCCCAGCCAGAGGCAAGATCGTTGACAGCTAGGACCGACCAGATTGCGCTCCATCAATTGGCGTCGTCTGTGGGATACGCTTCTAAAAGCCTCCCTCTAAAACTTTCATAGCACCTTTTTTCCAAGAAACCCCAACACCCATCGCTTCTTCCAGCAATGCCGGACGTAGCACGGAGATGAACGCCACCGGGGAACAACTTCAAGTCCCCGTGGTGTGCATCGGACAGTTCACCATCCCCCTTCCGGTGGATGGGATCCCTAGCCCGAATGTGCCACGAACAGTGGCGCCCGTGAATCTTCCCGCCATGAATGTCCCCCTTCCTCCCTCTATTGGAACCACCTTTGCTGAACCAACCATTGTTCCCCCGGCAACTAGCCAGAACCAGCTCGATGACCTAGTGCATGGCATGCGAGCCATCCAAGCCCAAATGCAGTAGCTTCAACAACATCAAATCTACCAGTAGCAGATGTTGCACCATGTATCCCAATACCACTACCAGCAGCAGTTCCCCCAACTGCCTCAAAGTTAGCTCCCACCTCGGCACCCCGCCGTTATGCGAGCCAAGCCCTCCCCTCAAGGCGGGCGCCCCCATCGAGAGGCTCCCCAAGCTCGGAGCCCCTCTAGAAGCCAGGCTTCATCCCCCGACAGGAGAGAGAGAGCGGCTGCCCCCGCCTCGCCACGCGCCGGCGGACCAGGAACCCAATCCATCAATTCAGCATCACCTCGTCACTCTCAGAACGGGCCCCTACACACCGAAAACCGGTTCAGCACCTTAGCCGCGGACTACCTCCAGCAGTCCAGGCCCATCGAGCTCGGGAACACCGAGGCAAGCAGTGCCAATGACGAGCCTTCCAAGTAGCAGAGGCGCCGCCGACGAAACCGCCGAACTGCAACCCGCATCCTGCCTGAGCTTCGAGGTGAAGAAGAAGCGAGCTTAGAAGAGGTAAAGGCTACCCCTATCCTCTCAGTCCCTTCCCCCCTGTCATCGGAACTCTTTGCAGTTCCTATGCCCAGAAACTTCAAACTCCCCCCACTCGACAAGTATGATGGGTCCTTTGACCCCAGCGACCATGTCGATGCCTTCCAGTCCCAAATGCACCTAGCTAGGGCTAGTGAGTCCTGTATGTGCGTAGCCTTCACTACCACCTTCAGAGGAGTGGCTCGCACCTGGTACATGAACCTGGCCCCCGGGTCAATAAGGAGCTGGGCCTAGTTCGTGCAGGTCTTCACCGCGCACTTCGTCACCAGCAAGCAGTGCCCCCGAACTGAGGAGAGCCTCATCGGCATGGTCCAGAAGGAAGGGGAGCCCATTCGCAGCTACATCAAGCGGTTTAACGATGCATGCCTACAGATCCCACGCTTGGACCCCGCAGTTTAGCTCGCGGCGACCAAGATGGGGGTGACACACAAGGAATTCAAGTGGCACATAGTGGCCAAACAGCCCGCGACCATTGCTGAGTTCCTTAAGCTCGCGGACAAGTTCATGCGAATGGAGGAGGAGATCAACCAAAGGACTAGGGGCGGGTTTGAGAAAAGAAAGAGAGAGGAACTCCCCAATCAAGGAGACAGCCGGAAGGATCCAGCTCGAGTGCCGAAACTGAGGCAGCCATTCCGAGCTCCCATGGCAGGTTGGACAGACTACACGCCCTTGAACATGAAGCGGGCTGAGATCTTGGTGACGATCAAAGACGCCCCGTACGTTAAGTTTCCACCTCGCCTAAAAGGGAACCCAAACGAGAGGAACAAGAACTTGTATTGCAGTTTATATAGAGACCATGGTTATAGTACCGAACATTGTAATAATCTCCACGACGAGATAAAGGGACTCATTCGTCGCGGGTACTTAAGAAATTTTGTACAACATAATAATAATAATAATAATAATAATAATAATAATAATAATAATAAGACAGGTCGACAAGGGGAGCACGATAAGGATGCTCCCGAGTCCAGCAGCAGGCCGGCCGGCCGAACAGTCGCAAAGACAGCCTCCGGAAGACAGGCCAGTTTGGGGAACCATCCACGTGATAGTGGGAGGTTCGGTAGTAGCAGGTTGTACTTCGGCAGTGGCCCGGGCGTCAGTTTGCGAAGCTGCCCGAGAAGAGCATAACCCTCCGAAGAGGCCGAAGACGGAGGAACCGATTTTCTTCACGGAAGACAATGCGCGAGGGGTCCACTACCCCCATGATGGTGCGCTTGTCATAAAACTAAGGATCAACGACTTCGAAGTCAGGTGCGTCTTGTTGATTCAGGTAGCTTGGCGGACATTCTCTTCAAGTCGGCGTTTGACCAGCTTCAGTTGTGGAGAAGCGAGTTGAAGCCCGTAAACACTCCTCTGGTGGGCTTCAGCGGAGAGGAAGTCAAGCCCCTCGGGAAAGTGACAGTACCTGTGGAAGTCAGCACATGGCCCTGTGCGGTCAGACTCGACCACGATTTCCTGGTGGTCGCAACTCCCTCCCCATACAATGCCGTAATAGGGCGGCCAATCACTCATGTCCTACGGGTAGTGGTCTCCACCTACTACTTGGCAATGAAGTTTCCTACAGACTTCGGTGTGGGAGTAGCGCGGGGCGACAAGTTCAAGTCCCGCATGTGCTATGTTGCCGCCATGAAGGGAAAAACCAAGGTAGCCGACGACCTCGAACTGGAGCGGCCTACGGAGCAAGGCGAAGAAGGAGCTGCGCCCACAGAAGAAACGGTCGCGATCCCAACTTCAGTTGTGGACCCAGCTCAGACACTACAAGTCGGTGGTTCCGTCCAGGAACCTCTACGATCCGAACTGGTAAGTTTCTTACTTCAAAATTTAGATATTTTTGCATGGTCCGCGACCGATTTGCTCGGTATTGACCCCAGCCTTATAACTCACAAACTTAATACTAACCCTGTAGTTAGACCCATTAGACACAAGAAACACAACTTAGCCCCAGAACGCTGGAGGGCGGTCGATGAGGAGGTCGAGAAGCTCCTCGCAGCAGACTTCATAAGGAAAGTTCATTACTCGAGCTGGGTGGCCAACCTAGTTCTGGTAAAAAAGGCAAACGACAAGTGGTGCATGTGCGTCGACTACACCGACCTGAACCGAGCTTGCTCGAAAGATTGCTTCCCCCTCCCCAGAATTGACCGCCTAGTGGACGCGACCTCGAGACACGAGTTGCTGAGCTTCTTAGATGCCTATTCGGGCTACAACCAATTCAGAATGGATTCGGCCGACGAGGAAAAGACCTCGTTCATCATAGATTTCGGCCTATACTGTTACAAGGTTATGCCCTTCGGATTAAAAAATGCTGGGGTAACCTTTCAAAGGCTTGTGAATAAGTTGTTTCAACCCTTAATTGGCACAAAGATAGAGTGCTATGTAGACGACATGGTCGTCAAGACACAGTTCTCGCACGAATTAATACACGATTTGTGTTCTGTATTTCAAATCACGAGACAATTCAACATGAGACTAAATCCGAACAAATGTATCTTCGGTGTCACTTCGGGCGAGTTCCTAGGGTACATCGTCAACCATCATCATTTGATGGTTAGACGCTATATAAGCTGAACAGTAAATAAATGACCGGGTGGTGTTGAGAGAAACATTAAAATAAATCTTTTTCCAACTATTCTCTCATATAAATCGAGACAAACATTTATTTAGTATACATTTTACCAAATAACAATTTTGAATAAATGCCTGTGGCAATGAACTGGCACTGTTTTTCAAATAAACATCAGCAGAACCGAACACCATGCTTGATGCTTAGTTTGTTTTTAATTTGATCATTAACTTGGGTAAGTGCATTTATCTATATTCATTTGTTTCTCAGATAAATAATATAATGACCATTTTGTCTATAAAAAACCATTATTAAGAGGGGCGGATTTGTTTCTTCATGTGTTGGTATTTGGTAACTTCTCCCATGAGGAAAACTTATTTACCCACCTAGGCGGTGTTTGGCATCGATGCCATTGCTCCAGAAAACGGTGACACATTAGCATCACGTTGAAAAAATCGGTATTCCAAACCATGCCTTGGAAATCAAGAATGACATGATGTGGTAGTGATACAGACTTCCTATAGTGAGTACCAATGCTGAAGATAGATATGAAGCATTGGTACCAAACGTAAGGTATTTCTATTGCCCCATGAAACGTCCTACCTGACAGTAATGTTTCCTAACAAAAAAAAGATTACGTTTTCTCATAAAACAGTACTATATATGCAACATCGCTGCCAAACATATACTTAAAAGATGGTAAATGATACCCAAAGAAATTAATTTTTCAATGGAGCCTACATGAATCTCAAAAACTAATATAAATAACTTTTCCAATTAGAAATGATACCCAGAAAAAATTATTATCACAGTCTCCACATGAATCTGAAATACCAACATCAATATCTTGAAAGGGTGAAAGGGGAATCAAAACCCCATTGACGGACTCCCCCTCCTTAAAATCCAAAAAAAAGGAAAGAATCCTAAAATGAAATCAAGGTTGATGGGGTTGGGCAGCACCATTGTTGAGCTTGTTATTGAAGAAATACTCCATCGTGAGACTGAGAAACCAAGAAACCTGCCTCCCGCCGTTATTCATTTCATCCGATCAACATTTTAGTATTCAATTTGACCATCTAACTAGTGGACATGCTTCCCATCAATCATGTAGTCCAGACAAACATGATCTGATCAGAAGGGCAAAGCCAGTCTGTGCGCACTGCACGAGCAAGATTTTGCTTTACATTAATTATACATAAAATCCAAACTAATATGAGTGGAACCAAACCGCTCTACATGAAACTTTAAGCAGCATCTTAATATGGCGGTCTATATAATAATATTATAGTTGTGATCACATTGCTTTAACATCTAAGTGGGCGTGCCGGAGTGGTTATCGGGCATGACTAGAAATCATGTGGTCTCTACTCGCGCAGGTCCGAATCCTGCCGCCCACGCTTATAATCATTTCAACTCAGAATTATTATTTTGATAGCATTTCATATTTTATGAAGTTGGCTAATACCATTGGGGCGGGTTAATGGTGGGCTAATTTGTAAATTCAAAACCCTATTCGCCTCTTTAGACGTTCCAATCTATATCCTCTTCAAAACCCTTAGTGAAATTTGATAAATAACATCTGATTGGTTATCACCTTTATGATTTCAATTGATTGGTCAGAAAATTTTTAGATATCATATCTTTTTTATATCATAGTCAAACCCTTTTGATAAATAACACCTGATTGGGTATCACGTTTATGATTTCAATTAATTGATCAGAAAATTTTCAAATATCATATCTTTTCCATATCATAGTTGAACCTTATTTGAAAATGCAAAATCCTCTTCAAACCTATCCTTCCCGCATTTTGAGGGTGGGATGAGTCAGGTTGATAGGTTGGGTTTAGAATATGCATTTAATTTTTTATTATTTCTTATTATATATAAATAGTAAATAAGAAAAATAATATGAACAAGTATCAAGACTTCTAATTATTTGATTAAAACATGCAAAAAAAATAAAATATCAATTATCTTTCACATAAAATTCAAAATATTATTAAATTCAACATCTAATACATAAGTTCATGACTCCAGCAGTTAGCCTAGCACCATATATCCATACCTGTATCATAACATGTATCGCCTCAAAATCTGTTTTTTTTTTTTTTTTTTCAAGGGAAAAAAGAAAGAAAGAAAAACTACCCCATTAAGGCGGGTAGGGGCAGATACCTTGAGAAGCACAGATATTGCCATTTGTGGCAACACCCTTTTAAGCCAAAGCAATTGCAGTCAAATAACATACTAAGGTTTTATTTATCTATTTATTAGTATTTATTTATTTGGCTTCATGAATCTACACTCCTATACAAGTTTTTTACTCCCCTATTTGGCTATTTGTTTAGGAATTTTTTTAATCAAATGGCGGATTGCTTAGGGTATCGCTTCAATCTATCTTTGTAATCCACATAGTTGATACCAAATCGAATAGTGAAACCGTCAGCCCATTCGAAATTGTCCAAAAGCGACCATGCAAAATATCCCCTCACCTCCACACCCTTCCTGCAATAAAGTTCAATTCAACATCTATTAACAAAGCTTACATGCAGTACATAATTAAATTTAAAAAGAACCTCCCTATGATCCCATGGCCCAACCAATTTAATCATCAAACCACTTGACCCGGTTAATGAGTCACGGGTAAGAGCTGTTGTTCTCTTTTTGGTTTTGTGTTTTAGTACTTTTAACCATCTCCATCATTAATAATAATACTAGGGCTGCAAATGGATCGGATCACATTGATATATGCATCCAAATTCGATGATAAATCCAATTGATCTGAATTTATTAAGAACCCATCATATTTTCAAAATTATGATACAAATTTGAATACTTTATCAGATATCCAAATCGGATTCAACTTGAATTGTAATAAAAAACTTAATGATATAATATATATAATATTTCATAACTAACGGATTAAATTGGGGTATATTGAATTCGACCCATTAACTAAATGGATCAACTTTTCCTATTTGGTCTGATTTGTTAGGATCAGGGAGATATCCAAATCCAATTCTTACCATATGGAATTCGGATTGGAATCAGATCTGGTCCAACTTATTTGTAGCCATAAACAATACTTCTTATTTATTATACTTATGTTTTTAATATGATAAATATAATATCAAAGATATACAAACCTACTATAATTTTTTAATTCATCTATTTTTATTGTTCAATTTGTACTGTTCCGGCTCAACCAATTTAACTTGACCCAAATAGTTGAACCAGTGATTCACCATCCTGACAAAAATGTGGTTTCTGTTTTCTGATTGGTTTTAATAAAATTGGTTCTATGATCTTTTTTATTTTTTGGTAGTATTCTTATATTTCAATTTTAAAATACTCAATTAATGGCTTTCAGAAGAAATGCAAGGTGGTCACGGTAGAAGTTCATTCTGGCATTATCCTTGAGGGCTTCCTCCAATGTCAGCGTACAGCGTACTGTCATTGAATTCAGGGAACCCTGCACAAAGAATTCCATTTCAACGAATTGCTTTTTAACTCAATATCAATCATGGCTGCCTGCAGTACTGCAATGTGTAAGTGAAATCAGTAGCCTCTTACCATTTTCCGTGATGTAAATAACTGGATTTTTATATCTTCTCTTTGTGTACACCAGAAGATCTCGAGTTCCCTTGGGATAAACACTGAGCCAAGATACTGCTGTCTGAAAATTTATATAAAATGAAATTGGTTTCTTTCTATGTTAATTAGTTAGATTGCTCCATTTGCAAACATCTATATCAGCTTCAGACTTGAGTCTATCCATCCCAAAGAAAGAAAATCAGGAAATTTGGGTTATTCTTGTTAGCGTATTTGTAATTTTGTGTGATAATTGTTTTTTTGGCTAAATAATTAACTTGGGTTTGATCCATATTTCTGAAACATGAACTCTTCGAGATCAGGTCATGAAGATTAAAAACCAAAGCGAAGGAAAAATTAAAAAAAAACAATAAGGCTAGCTCTCACACCTTTGGACCAATAGGGATTCCATTTCTCTGAGCTGTACCAAAGAATTGAAAAGATTGTGTGAATAATAATAATAACGATGATGACGATAATAAAACCCATATAACAAAGACAAATAATCAAAGCATGACGTACTGATAAATTTATTTACCCATCAGCCTAAAGATTTAACTTCAAATCCTTTTTACTTGTAATTTATATCAAGTGGTATGATGCATATTGATTGTGTGAATTATTAAATATTAATTTATATCAACAGGTCGATTTGGTACAACCTTTTGTCGATTATTGTTTTCAAATAAATATATTTGCTATCCTACTCTATGATGGTGGCCCGCACAAGTTCATCTAATATCAGTTCTTATGGTAGACTTTGGTTTTCTAACCAACTACTTTTGATGGGCTTAATTATGGAGGAAGGTTGGGGTTAGCAGATGAGGCTGAGCTTATGACTATTTACCAAGGGCTGAAATGTGATGCTACAAACAACTGGCATTGCCTTTTGATATGCCTGGATGGTCAAGAAGTTTTGAATGTCACCTTTTGAAGCAACTTTCAGATTTTTTTTTTTTTTTTTGCTATATAAATAGAAAAGTTAACACAACACCCTGGCCCATTGCTTAGCCCAAGTAGCTATAACTTTTCTAGAACCTCATGTAGTCACGTGTGGTATGATGTATGGGCGTTAATAGGGGCGTCAATGGGCCAATTTTGGATTGGATTAGGATTTACATCGCTTTTAGGGGTATATCAGACAATTACTCAGTGCCCTTTTCCCGATAGGTATCTCAACGATGCCCTGAATACCAGGCTACTCGATTATATTTGGGTTCAGTTCTATAACAACCACCCCTGACAATACAACTCCTGTAACACCGATAGCCTAAAGAGATCTTGGAACCAGTGGATTTCAAGCATCTCAGCTAAGATCTTTCTAGGATTGTCGGCATCCCCTTGGGCGGTTGGGAGTGGCTTTATCCCTGCGAATGTGTTAATCTATCAAATCCTTCCCGTGATTAAAAGGGATCTCCAAGGTATGGAGGGTTCATGCTTTTGATCTAAGTACTTTGGTGATAAAAGGGATCTTCAAGAAATCCAGCGGTCAGAACGCCTACGGATCCATTCAATACTTTTTTCATCGGTGTAAGTTTCCAAGTGTTGGCAAAAGTTTCCTTATTCATTTAAGTCATTGGTGCCCAACGAGAAAAGAGTAAATCAAACATAAAGAAGTGAACCGATTTGTATTTAATTAAATAGGTAAAATGTCAGTTTATAGCTTATAGATTTGGATTTACTTTGTTTCCAATCGCAACTTTACTTTCTTTTTCTCTCTAAATTTTGTCAATCATTAATAAAAATAATAATTATTTATCATACTTATTATTTTTTAATATAACATAATATTAAATTACTTAATTTATTCAATAAAATTAATATAAGTTTTAAATTATAATATTAAATTACCTTGGGTAGGCCCTAGAACCACCAGGGCCAAAATTGACCCTAGAACACTAGGTGTTCAAATTCAGTTGTCAAATTGAAAACCAAACCAAACCGGACCGAATCGAATTAGTTAATTTGGTTTGGTTGTTTCAATTTTCGATTCGGTTTGGTTTTTAAATTTTAGAAATTTTGGTTTTCGGTTTGAGAAAAAAGTCAACCGAACCGAACCATAAACCAAATTAAATACATATATTTATATTTTTAATTATAAATATGCATATTAATATTAACATTACTATTTATATTAATAATAATATATAATATGCATTTTAAGTATAGATATTGATATATTTTAATAATAATTATTAATATAAATATAAAATACATTTATATCTTAACTAACCAAATTAAAACCGAATCAAACCGATTTAAATTTGCTTTGGTTTCGACTCTATTTCAGTTTGGTTCGGTTCCGAAATGTTGGTTAAGCTCCATTTTCTGAATCAAACTGAACCAAACTGATCAAATGAACACCCCTACCTAAAACTAACCCCTATAGGGTAGGTTCTAAGTAGGCCCTGGTTCCAAAGACCTGGAACTGACACCTATAGGGTAAGTTCTAGGTTTGGCCTCGGAACCAAATTGAACTGATCTATGCTCACCCCTACTCTCTCTCCAATAGTCAATGTTCATTCCATTTTCCCTCATCCCATTAATCCCAAATCTATATCTATATATTAAAACAAGGTTATCTAAATAATATAAACTCTCACCAGTCCCCAATAAGATCATTCTCTCTCTCTCTCTCTGTTTGTCTCTCTTCGATTTTTTTTTTAATTTTTCTTTTTTCTCTAAATGTTATAAACTTCAACCATTACAATGACTACAATGGTCTCCAGTGCTCATAAAATAAAATTTATTAATATATGGCAATTCTAGGTGCTCACAAATCAAAAAGAACCTTTATTAGCCTTCGTGCTTTCAAGCAAACCCGTAACTTAGGAAAATTCTAGGTGCTCATGAAAATATTCATCCAAGTTATTACTTTATTGGCAATTTTTTTTTTTATCAAAGTCTTCCCATAGAAAGTATTACAATAATAGTTCTAACAAATACTGATTAAATAAGAAACTGAGGGGCTGGTTGAGATTGAAACGTAAAGCAAAGTTTTGAGTTGTAATGTAAGAGTTAGGAGCACATAAAATCTTGCATACTGACCAAGATATTAAATTCCAATAAAATGATTAATTTTAGGTACAATATATATGATGGTGTAATAATTTTCTCTTATAATAATGATAATAAATAGATATTGGATCATGGAATTTCTGGGTAGCAAGGCTTATGAGGAAGAAGAGGATGAAAGACCTTTTCGCCACGAAATACGTTGAGGATGAACGCAATGTTTGTAAAAGCAAAAACCGAAATTGGATCCTGTTTTCTGGGTGATTATCTAATTTTTCTAGGTTTTCGGAATTTGGTTCGCTTCAATGTTCATAAGACCGTGTTGATACCGTTCATACAATTCCTTAATTCCTTGAAGCAGAAGCCGATCTCTCCTACCTTCTTGCTATTTGTCAAGGGAACAAAATGGCAACCCATTTTGCTGATGTTGTGTATGATTTGCCCATTGAATCATATCCGATCCCAAAGTACTTTTTTGGGTAGAAGATCCCAAAAGTACTTAAGGCAATTGTTCTTGATTCATTATTCAATTCTTGATCATTAAATTAGTGCATGACTTATCAAAATCAAAATTGATGGTAGGCTTGGCAGCCCAAATTTGCTATCCTCAGTTTCTCACACAGTCACACTCATACAGGAGTGTCTTGACATGCCTAGCGAAGTTGGGGCTACAATTTGGGTGGACTGGACTAAGATTTAAAAAACTGGGCTTCACCTTCTAGGTAATTTATTATTGCTTTTAACTAAGACATAAAGAAAGTCAAAAAGGGAAAAGAAAAGAGCAGATAGATGTCCTCTGCTTATTTACTCGATCAGCACAAGAGTCATAGTAATTGCCTGGGCCTGGGCTATCTTTGGAGGAAATTTTTGAACCAAGAGGCGGAATGCTTTGGATATCTCTTCAACCCATCTTTGTAGTCCACGTAGTTAATACCAAACCGAACTGTGTAACCAGAACTCCATTCGAAGTTGTCCAAAAGCGACCATGCAAAGTATCCCTTCACTTTCACACCCTCCCTGTATGTCAAAAAAAAAAAAAAACCAACATTCGTTCACTTCAGTCTTTCACATTAATGTTTTCTCAGTACCCATCAATCTTCTGTAGTTTCAATTTCAATGCAAGAATGAAATGGAAGGGGAAAACACAAAGAAAAGAACGAAGGAATCCCAACTCACTGAATGGCTCTTTGAAGGAAACAGAAATGGCGACGATGATAATCTATTCTCAAGTCATCTCTCAGGGCTTCCTCCAACGTCAATGTACTGTTGTCTACCTCTGAAACTCCTGACAAATAAATCAATTGAAGAAAATAATATATATCAGCAGCTTCCACTTGTGACCATCAACGTTTCATGAGATGGGAAAAATTAATTACAGAAAGAAACTGCGCAGATCAACTGTACGTGATTTGCTCACCATTCTCTGTAATATAAATGGTTGGATTATTGTATCGTGCCTTCACATAGAGCAACATGTCTCGAATTCCTCTTGGGTATACATAAAGCCAATCCGAACCAGACTGTAAATTAATCAAACACATAAACTGCTAATTAATCCATTTATTTAATAGAATGAGTTGATTGATCGATTAGATGCTGATATGAAACCAATAATACCTTTGGACCTATGGGGACACCGTTCCGTTGCGATGTCAAAGTCACTCGAGAATCGATAAGGTAGCTTGCGGGAACAGAGTTGGAGGTGGAAGCGTTGGCTGCATAAGCAGCAGAGTAGTAATTTAATCCCAGGAAATCAAACGATCCCTTCACTGCAATGGACCGGTCTTGTGAGAATTTTGGCAACCGATTTCCCACGAGAGCTCGCATGCTGTCTGGATAGTCGCCATAGGTCAATGGGTCGGTGTACCTGTAATCAAAAATCATATTCTCTTCCGGCTTGCACTGATCAGATAGGAGAAAAGAGTACTGCAGATGACTAGTACTCACCATCCAAATACGAAATCCATAGCTCGTCGAGCAGCATCTTTGCTGGATTGGTCGTCGGAGAAGGGCACAAACCAAGGTGCCACCAGCGTGATTCCAATCTTGCCTTTCTGAGATGCCTGCCAATAATGGAGATGCGTCAACCTCTGGGACATGAACCATACAGATGATACAGTCGATCCACGATCCTTGGCCCACCAGAAATTAACTTAATTACCTGGTACTTTTCCTTGTACACCTTCACAGCGGCAGCGTGAGCAAGAAGCTGGTTGTGGGCTACGGCGTAGGGCTCGGTCCCGGAATTCCCACCGGTGCAGTTTCGGTTCAGCCATGAAGAACATCGGCCGGGAGCAAAGGTGCCGGTGGCGTAGCCGGAAGAGCTAAAGGTCGATGGCTCATTTAAAGTGATCCAGTGCTTCACGCGATCACCGAACTCTTTGTAGCAAAGCTCCGCGTAGTCTCGGAAGTCATCCCTTTTTTTACATCCAATCTCATCAGGTGACCCATCACCCAAGTTTATTATTTTAGGGTTCTTTCACATCTTTTATATATATATATATATATATATATATATATATATATATATATGTCAGCACGTCTCTCAAATTTTTCTCCCCCACCCTTTTCTTAATTTCTCAAATTTTCAAGTTTTCCTTTTTTAAATCCACGTAAGAATATCTGAACTACTCAAATGAATTTGTAATAAAAGGCTAAAAGCTTTTGCAGGAGACGTTTGTCATTCCCATGCATCTCTCTAGTTGAAATCAACCCCCACAAGATAATTTCCCACAGTACATCCCCGTCATCATTTCATCATTTTTATCATTTTTAGTATTATCATCGGCCGAATCCGTCATGGTGTATTATTACTATATTATTTATAGTAATGCCTCATCATTTTTGGTATTGGGAACATATCAAATTGGTGTATTATAGTAATAATATAAATCAATATTTTTAAAATCGAACCGAACAACAAATCGGTCAAAGGTCTGGTTCTCAAGTTGAATGGTCCGACCATTTGAACCGAATGGACAACCCGTTTTAACAAAAAATAGAAAATAAAAAGCGAACAAAACCGTTGGATAGTTCAAATGGTTTGACCTCCAAGGTCAACGGTTTGCTGACCAAATCAACGGTTTTTGACAAAATAACGGTTCTGGGGTAAAACGGAACCCATCACCCTGGCTTTTTCGGTCCAGTCCGGTTTTGAAAACCATGATATAAATCAAATAATATAAATAGGTTGAGGTTAAACAATCAAAAAATTATTAATTTAAAAATCCACTAAACCTACACTAAAAATAAATATTAACAAAACTTAGTAAATGTTAAAAATGTGTTTCAATTCCACTTAAAAGTCCAACTTAATAAACACCAATAAAAATAATAAATTCAAATATAAAAATATTAATTGATAGTTTTAATAATATTATTAGATAACTTATGAGTTAAGACCTTAATTGATAGTTTTAAAATACCAACAATTAATTAAAAATCCAAAAAATTCTGAAAAACATAAACATAATTAAAATACTAAAAATAATTAAAAATTATTGAAAAATAAAAAATATTTTATATTAATAAGGGTATTTACTGAAAATAATTAAAAAGTACAATTAAAAGTATTTTATTTTTAAAAAATAACAAAAATTATTAAAAAATACCCGAGCCATAAATTATTGAAAAATATTGAAAATTAGTTGAATTTTATATTAATGATGGTATTTATTTAGTTATTTAATTTATTTTTACTGAAAGCAAATGCAAATTAATTTTGTAGTGAATAATATGCAAAAATAAATGATTAAAATACTGAAAATTATTGAAAAATACACATATGCAAAAATTACTGAATAATAATGAAAAAACACCAAAAATCAATTAAAAATCCAAAAGTTCTGAAAACATAAAGCTTAATTAAAATACTAAAAATAATTAAAAAATAAATTAATTATATTTTATTGCAAAAAATACTGAATAATAACGAAAAAATAATGTATTTATATTATTAATAGTAATATAATTAACAATAATTATTTTTAAATTGTAACTAACAGTAATTATAATTCAAGCTATAAATAGTAGAAAATTACATTTAATTACCAAAAAATTACATTTTATTAGTTTTAGGCAAGAAATTAGCAATATTTCTGAAAATGTGATAATTTCGAAAAATTTTTGTATTTTAAATAAATACAGTAATTTAATAATTACAATATTTTAATAGCTAACAATATTTTAATAATTAATAATAAAAACAACAAATCGTTTATAACTTAACCTAACCTAATTAGATCTAAAAATTTGCAGGCTCAAGCAACTATTTTCTTTTGAGTTAGGTCTAACTGAGATATGCACCATGCCCACACATTATCAAGGATAATTAGCCACGTCCACACATTATTAGGGATAATCAGATCCGAAGTATAATTGGGTATCAAGCTTTTAGAGTCCAATGATGGCTTTAGCGGATAGGGCCCAAGCTATACAACCCCTAATAAGCTCAACTTGGAAGTTATATGCATATATGATAAATATTATTATATAATATTTAAATAACAAATTTTATATTAATATATATATATAGAAATGTTATATATTTTTTTATAGTAGACTATAGTTAAATAAAAAAATTAATTTATAAAAAATCAAAATTGTATAATTAACATGGGCCTCTTTATCAACAGAAAATGTGCAAGCCTGAGGCCAAGCCCAACCCAACCATCAGGCCTAGATCTTGAGTCCGAGCCCAACCCTTGTATAAAGCCCAAAGTTCAAGCTCGAGCCTGAAGCCCGATCTATACAAAAAATGTCTTATTTTCAATATACTTTATAAACTAATATTATATTAATTTAGTAATAAATTAATAAACTAATTTATATTTCCTAATAGTAAATTCATATTTATTAATAATTTAAGAAGCATATATATATATGACCTTTCATAGCTTGGCCTTGTTCGCAGCCTAGCATGGCCCAAGGCTCGGCCCAACACGACCCGATTGACAGCTCTACTTGAACCTGCCCAATACTGGGGACGGGACGAGGAAATTCGAGGATTCCCCATCCTTGATGAGGAGTAGAGTGTCTTGCCCCTGAACTTGCCCGACATTGAGTGGTTGCCTTGCCTTGAACCCGCCTAACACTGGGGACGGGGTGGTGTTGGGGTAGAGTGTCTTGACTATGGGGTAGGGGAAGGGATGGGGTGCCCCACCCTTAACCCACCCCATTGCCATTCCTATATAATTGTTAATTATTAGTTAAACTAATAAAAATGTTAGTTTTTGTAATTATTTTTATTTATTTAAAGTTAATCAAATTTTCATTTAAAAATAATAAAAATAATAAGAATTATTAAAATTACTATAAATTATTAATAAAAATAAATTTATTAAAAAATACTTATTCATATTAAATTAACAATAATTATTTTCTGTAAATCAACATTAAATGAAAATACAATTATTAAAATTTTAGATATTAACAATAGCTTTGAATACTTTTAGTTAATTAACAAGAAATTTTGATTATTAATTTAATATTAATTAATAATAAATAAAATTATTAAATCTTTCAGATTTTCCTATGCATTGCATGGGTCCCGTTAGTATTAATTGTGGCAACATGAATTGACCCATTTGACCCAAAATGGTTTAATTTCTTACCACCACCTAGATGTAGACACCATTTTCCCATGTAGATTTTAAAAGTGTAATTTTTTATGTTATTGGAATTATTAATTTATTATATATAAATTTAATTAGAGGAATTTAGTGATCAAAATAAATTAAGGCTTTGTAAGATTTAATGAGAAGGAATTGAATGCATTCAATAATAGTATTCAATTTACATTTTCTACCCCTACAACAAAAGGACCATATTTCAAAAATGGGGGGGGGGAGTATTTTAGTCAACAAAAATTCTAAAAATTTTAAAAGCTATTCCTACTTTTTATAGTAGTACAGATTTTATACAAAGTGGTTGATCTAAAACTACAACTTCTTCACGGTCCAAGATTTGACCATAACACCAAGTAATTTAATCAAGAAAAGGAAAAAAAAAAACTGGGTCCATGCCCACAGAAATACAAATAGTTGCAAACAAAAGGTCAATAAAATAAAACAGTTACAAATTATAGGGGTTGTTTTAGTAAATATGCGTGGAACCATTGGGGTGGGGCATGTCTCCCACCCGTGTCTGTATCTGCTGTGGTCACAACTCACAACACTTTTCTTCTTCTGACCCTCAATGAGATCATGTGGGCACCCAGTGATGAAATTTTATTTAAAATTTAAAAAGTAGCTCAAGTGATCGACGTTTGAATTTTGAAATTTAATTCCATCACTGACCTGCCTGTCAGTGTTTCAACGGAAGGTTGTAAGAAAGTTGTGTGACCACGGTTGCAGCAGATTAATTAAATATTAGCTCTCTAACTAGGGATAGAATTAGAATTGTTAGGAGCCACTTACACAATTTTAGCATTTAGAAAACCACCATACTCATCTTCTAGTGCTTGTGGAAGATCCCAGTGGAAGAGAGTCGCAAAAGGTTGAATACCTACACATGAAATTAAGCAATCAATAAGAGAAAACCTGAAATTGAAACAACAGAGAACGATTAAGGTTCTCATCATCATGGCCCAATGACTTATGAGATGAGAGAGAGAGGTTGTAAACCTTTGGATAAAAGCTCATTGATGAGATTGTTGTAGAATGTGATGCCTTCCCTATTCATTCCCCCACTTAACTTTCCATCTGAGATTTCAATAACATTCAGAAAAAAAAAAAGATAAATTAATATGGAAATAAGAAAGAAATGAAGAAATAACTACAGATAGATAGATTAATGAAATAATTAGGCAATAACCAAGTAATATATTTAGTTTGCCAAAAAACCAACAAAACAAGTATTTACTTGGCAATATTCTGGACCAAGATATAGAGAACCTGAAGGCATCCAACCCCATTTCTTTCATTATCCCCACGTCCTCCTGTATAAGTCATTCATGTCAAACAGGTTAATTACAGAAATCTCACCATTCCTCATCAATAACTTTTCTGTTTCTCTCTACTTACTTCCCATCAAACCAAACATACCCTACAGAAATCAATGGTTCAAAATTAACTCAAAATCCCCAGCAGCCCCAGAAAAAAATGAAAAATATTTTCTGCATACCATTCATACTCATAACGTGCAAAAGAGAGGGAAATTTTGAGGCAAAATAGTGCAGAATACCTTATAGCGATGATAAAAGTCTATGGCAACGTCTCCATTGCTGCCGTCTTTTATTTTACCTGCACACCATTAATGCACTGCGTTTAGCTACAGAGAGAGAGAGAGAGAGAGAGAGAGAGAGAGAGAGAGAGAGAAACCTGGGTATGTGTGAGTGAAGGTATCCCAAATGCATGAACCTCTTCCGCCTTCATTTGCCGCTCCCTCATACTGTTAAAACCATGAGAAAACTGAACAGTCGGACACATTGATTCCGATAGCTTCCATATAAAGAAGGTGATGATAGAATGAGATTTCCAGCACCTAGCTAGATAATTGAAGAGTGATGACAAACCTGATAAGAAGCTGAAGCTGTTCCGAAAACGAAATCCGACGGAAATTTGCTTCTGCCGAATGAAGCTGAGACATTACTAATTCTAACACTACTCTCGGCATGACCCAACAATTCGACCACCAGAACGAGGAATAAGCTAAGGAGAGCAAATAAGCCTTCACGAATCACCATTGAAATATATATCATATCACAATTCACAATGAATATCAATAATCTATTTGTTTCAATTCATTAATCAAAGTATATATATATATATAGCAGGTAGGTAGCACAGCACGTTGCAGACATGCATTGGGACCATCTCCCCTTGAATAATGATAAATTACAGATGCAAAGATATCCCAGATGTGCGGCTCCCAAGTGCTGTGAGGAGCAAATTCGAACTGGAAGGAGACTATACGTACACGAAAAGAAATATTATATCCAACGTTAAAATTCAATTGTCCATTCAAAATTAAAGAGTTTGAGATTAATTCATGTAAGTTCGCCGAACCACCACCTCCTTAATAAAAGACAAAGAAAAAGGAATAAAGTGGGGCTGATTTTTGCTGCTAATAAGTAATTGCTTGGATGCTAGATAAGTAACAATCAATGTGGAATAAAGTGGGAATGCACTATGCAGTTCAATTCTAGACTTAATTGGATGGAAGAATACACTCCACCGATCACAGATGGGACTACTGATTCATTCCTTTACGCGCTTAATTAGCAATTTGGAAAATTATATTATACTTATAGCTTGAAGCAATAAATCTGAATAACCCATAACCCACCTTGCTTGGTTGGTAAAGAAGAGTATTAAATTCCATGAATGTGGTCATCAATTTCCACAAATGTTTTTTCCATGTGATTGCAAATTAAGGATCTGTTTGGTTCTTACTTCCTAGTACTAGTACTGTAGGACCATATGGTATATAGTTATATATTATTGGCTATAATAATACCATGGGCTTTAGGCGGCTTTGAATGGCTATACTACTGCTTTTGGATTTGGTGCCTCATCCATTGGATCAAGCAAGGAGAACTGGAGAAGGAGCCTCTACATGGACCCACCTTTCATGGGCAGAGGGTATTTAGGGCCCAACCCAAACTTTTGACCGAATTACTTAATTATTCACCAAATTACACTTAACAAAAGGTATGGTTGGTGGCCTGTCTGCCTAATCACCTGCGCTTATTCCAACCGTAAAAATAAAACAGGGAAAAGCATTGGGTTGTTGATTTGGGCACACCCAATTACCTTTTTCATGGAAAGGACACGGGAGTCAATGAAGGAGTCCTGATCATTTGCTAACAAAACGCATTCTAACACCCTCCACACCGCACATCTCATTCTCATTCATTGTGGGTCTCACTTTTATGGTTGGGTCCAGTCTCATTATGAGATGTGCCGTGTAAGATTATGTTGGAATGATTTTTGTTGGTAGGTGATCCAACTCGTGTAAAATGTTAAAATAGAGTTTGGATGGACTAGGGATAAAGTGGTCTAAGTAATCTATCAACAGTAAACACGACAGTGTATTGTATACATGGGCTTGCATGGCATTCATATCTTATGGGTATGAAACAAACTTTATTAATATATAGGTAGATAGATTAGTAAATTTGGTTTCAATGTTGTTTTTTGGTAAAAAAAAACTTAAATATATATTTTATGATTCTTTTATCTTTTATTTTCTTTCAAAATTTTAAAATTCCTTTATTTTTTCTTCTTCCCTAAGGGAAAAATAAGATTTTTTTTTTTTTAATTCTAAATGACTTCACATGTGCTTTTTCAGATGGAGAATATATTCTAATCGTGTGGGATTAGTCCATAAAATATGTTTAAGTCAATTTATGAAAACTCAAGATATTTTTAAGTCTTTTATCCTTGTTTTTTATTAAGTTGACATAGATTCAAGTTTCATGAAAATAATTTTCAATCCATCATTTTATTTATGAAATACAACATTAAAATCATTTTTCATTCATTTTAATAATACTATATTATATTTTGCCCATTTTGATCCGATTGTAATCCAAATTCAATTCGAATATAAACAAATAAAATTTGCATCTACCGATATCGGATTCAATTTGGTTTGTTTGCAGACCCAATAAAAAAAAAGGAGGTGGCCCACCACCACCAGAATACTGGCTTGCTTGTCCTCCCCTGGACTTTGGGTCGTTTCAAGACTAATATTATTCTCTGGGACAAATCATGGACTGTGTTAAATGGCCTAATCCAACTGTATCCTTTCCTTTCAGATCACCCAAAAAAACAAAAACCTTAGGCCTTTCAATCCAAGCTCAAGTTTAACTGGATCAAACCCAAATTTAATTCAAAGTTCAACCCTAGTCGACAACGACAAATGAGCAAGCAGTCAGTAGCATAGGGATAGATAATTTCAAAGTATCTTTCTCTATGTATGGTCTACGCGTCAAATTGGATGGCTGGAGGTTGGAAATATAGGATTCTTCCAAATTTAAGCCTCAAGGGATGCATGAATCCAACTCCGGGCAGTCCATGACTCGGCAACTTGGGTGGGCTCGAGTTAAAATTTGAATGGATCCACCCTGGAAACCCGGGCCTGATACAGTGAAAATTTTAGAACGATGATGTGATTAGATTTGTTTTCTTTTTAAATCAATCGTCTCCTAACGGATTAGAACAAGCCGACCACAAATCGTCCGTTTGTAGTGAACTTTCAAAAACTCAATTTCTGTCTAAATCGGATTTTCCAAAATAAAGACAATGAAATCGTATTTTCTAAATTAACATATGATGATTGGTAAAATTTATCTCCAATGAACACTCCAGGGTTCTATACACATTGGGCTCGGATAGCTCAGATAGGGTCTACATTTAATATGCATATGGAGCACTGATGTATCTCACTCATGATAGGTTGTTCAGCCGGTCAGCTGACTGTATATGATTTTTGTGTCCACCCAAGTTCAGGACCATCCTTAGACAGGCGTGTGGATCACATGCATCAGAAGATGTGGATCCACTGTTGGAAGGATCCTGGATCTACTCGCCAAGGGCGGAGCCAGGAATTTCTTGAAGGGGGCCAAAAACTAAAGTGGATTGGGGAGGGGATAGAATAAATATGGATGGACCATTGTGGGGTATAACCATTGAATTCACATTTGTGCCCCATAGAACGCTAATCCCAACCCGTATTAGAAATATCTCCCAATGACAACCTTTGGAAATGTTACCAATGCACACTGAGATGTACATTTGGGGTGCCTTTTTTTTTTTGAAAGATTCGTTATATTAAGCTTAAGCTAGTCTTCCACTTTAGGTATCCCATCCTGATAGTCATTTAGAATAAAAGATGATAGACAGTGGAGTTTCGCGAGTTGGAATACCTTGTGGGCTGAACTGTTAAACTTTCTATTTACATACACATCTATATCTACATGTGGGGTGCCCATGGGACGCACTTTGTGAGGCACAGATAAATGTGAACTTATAACCATTGACGTGAAGGGAAAAATATAAACGAAGTATCTGTTTAATAGTAATAGAAAGGCTTTTTTTTTTTCTTTGAAGTGGAAGCATCAGAGCATTCATTCATTTATAGATGAATCAAGTAGAATGAGATCATGTAAAGGATGGTTCAGACGACTACCAAATACAGATATGCTTTGAAGTTTGAACAGAACAAGCAAATCTAGCAATCTGATGTGCAACTCTATTGACTGTAAACAACGTATGAGCTTATATATAAATAATTCATGTTTAAGTGGAATTTTGGTAACATCCAACCCAACCCAGAAGGCATTCACGGTATTTGATTTTTGGTGCCACTGCCACACTCACAGGAACCACAATATCCGTTTCAATTCATCCAAGGTATAGATTGGAACTTGGAAATGTAAATGTGCAAGATAATGTAAATTCCATTATTTGGACTACTCTAGCTCCCTCAACCTTTCTTTCTTTACATCATCAGATACAGCTCTACTGTAGAGAAAATGGAAAGGAAAACAGAAATTCTTTCTTTTTTTTTTGTGTGTGTAGTATTTTCTCATACAAAACTGAACTTACAATTACACGGAAAAGAACCAGATGGATTATGATGAATGAAACTCTAATTCTGAAGGTTAGGTGAGAGCATAGCCAAATGGAGATTCCATGAAGCGGGTTTCAGATGTTCTGAAAGACATCTCTGAGGCTTCAATATCAACGCCATTCTTTTGGGCAGTGTCCGTCCTTTGAATCAGAAAGATAAGCGATTCCACAATTTCAGACATTGATGGCCTAAATTCTGGTTGGGGCTGTTGGAGTTCCAGTCACATGCATGCATACATATATACATAAACATCTTGGTGTTAGAAAATCTTATTAGTAAACATTTTCACAGATGCATTAATGTACACACAACAATTTAAATGCAAGCCTTTATGTATGAGATACATGTTAAACTACACCTATTTCTCTTTCAAAATAAATGTAAGCTTTAATTAGTAGCACATTCATTTTACCTGAATACAGATAGAGATAATATCAGCAAACCGGGATAGAACCTTGGAGGAGAAAGTCAGTTTAATTGTTGGATCAACCATCTCTTCCAAAGACTCATAGTCATGCAAATGGGATGAGGCCCATTTCACCAAAAATTGCTCTTCAGCTGATTTTGAACTACCAGGAAAAAAAAAGAGAGAAGATATCATCATCATGAAACATGATATAAATTAGAAGGCAGCAAGACATGAAGGTATAGCTCACAAGAAGGATAACCATTCACCAACCTGTCAAAAGGTTTCCTTCCTGTGAGAAGCTCCAAAAGCAACACTCCGAAAGCATAGACATCACTCTTTGTGTTATCCAGACTAGGTCGGCCATGTTCAGGGGCAATATAACCAGCATAGCTAATAGCCATTTCAGAAGCCTGTTTGCATTGTTGGTCAATTTTAGTTGCTACCCTGTCCCCACCATCCCATTAACTATATCAGGGATATGTTTATTACTCTAGGAAGTACATACCTTAAGTTTAACACTATTGCTAGTAAGGGACCTCAGAGTAGCTAGCCCACAGTCACATAAACGAGGAATAAACTCATCATCAAGCAAAATGTTGGTGGCCTTTAAATTACTATGAGCCAAAGGAGGCAAACATGATAGGTGGATATAGCTGAAATATCATATAATAAAAATGAAACCACTGAAAATCAGAAAATAATAAGAGGAAATAGCTAGTTTCCTGCTTCATGTCAAAGAGCTACACAACAATATGGAATACTTACTCCAGTGCCCGGGCAATACCGAGGGCAATTCTGGCACGGCAGATCCATGGCAAAGGTTTGTAAGCATTGCAGTGCAAAGCATCATGAAGTGAGAAGTTTTTGACATACTCATAGACAATATGATGATGTCCATCCCCCACACAATAGCCAACAAGTGTGACAATATTTGGATGCCTCAAACGTGCCACCTTAAAGATAACATCCAGGACTTGCTCCTCTTCATGGAGAGAAAGTGCCACCATCCTTGTGCTCTTCACAGCCAAGGTCTGGGTAAATATGAGATATCCATAACTTGATTGAGTTTCAAATAAAATCAAACTTACAACGGAAGCATTCATTTTATAATTTCAGGCATTAAAAACATACTTGGCCATCAGGAAACACCGCTTTGTAAACAGAACCTAGAGAACCCTCTCCAAGAAGGTTGTCCTCACTGAAGTTGTTTGTAGCAGATTGGATCTCTGCAACAGTGTATGCCTTTGCAGTTGCAGGAGTTCTGCTTCTTGAGAAACTTTTTCTAGAGATATTTTCAATTCTAATGTGACGAACAGAGGGTAAATGCCTTGGAGCAGTCGTTGCAGGAGACCCACTCACCGTGCTTTGGGAGTTCACTTCTGGTGTGGCAAGAGAACAGTCTATTGCAGTACCACCAATAAGGCAAGTAATAAGAAGATGCATATAAGATAGCTCCAGCCAAAATAATACAAGCAAGATGGCATACACAAGACAGAAACAAGTTTCACTTACTAACACCAAGTCAAGGGATTCTATGCTTACCCGAAATAGAAGATAAATGTGTATCATTTCCTCCTCCATCATGGCTTGTATTATTGTCTCTTTATCCACATTTTCCTTCTTAGAAATGTATTTTCCATTCTTATTTCCATCCTGATACAGGATTTAACCGCTCACCTTAAGCTTAAATTATTAACTATTGCCAACTGTATATCAAACAAATTTTACAAAAAATTTGGTTTTAAAGCATTTACAATGTTTTTACTTCTTTATAAGTGCTTTAAGCATAAAATATATTTCTAATCCTATCTTTTCAGCCTCAGATTTGATAGTTTCTTCCTGAAGAAATTGCTCATATTCAATAAATAAATGTTCTTCAGTTCCATTTAACTCTAGATGCAGCTATGAGTCATCAACAAGGTGTTCCCGAACAAATGGCATCTTAACAAATCACAGAGACCCAGTTGCAATACATGAAATAGTTCCTGGTCCATATTGCACAGATGGTGCACGTTACACAAACCTTCCAATAGCTGAACCCCATGTAGAAGACTCTCCCTCCCTCGCCAAAAGTTAGCTCATTGGGTGACCAAAATCTGGGCATAGACTACAGATCTAATTCTTTTATTTTTATCTAAGAAAGGTCAAAATAAGATGGAAGATTAAAATCATCAAATAGGGCTGATTTGATAACTACAACATAAAAATGCAACTTGTCAGTCCATACATAAATTTATCCCCAAACCAAACTCATTAAAAACAAGGTTCTCCCTGAAATTCATCTTAAACCAAGATCATTAAATAGAAATAAAGCCAAAAGAGTTTATATGCCATACAACAGATATAGAAAAGACATAAGCATGACTGATGGAACAAGGTTGTAGGAAGGTAGAACCTAAACCTAATAATAATGCTAACAGGACTACCTACAAGAGGAAAACAGCAGTACAATTAATAGAAGCAACACTGCACAAGGGGATGACATATCAATTTGTCATCAAAAATTACGCAGAGAGAAAGTTGCTCAGCTCCTAATGATTATTCAATCATGCACTAGAAGTTTAAAAGTCTTGTTTCAAGGTATGGATAGTCCAAGCTTCTTCAAACATTTTAGGGTGCATACCATTAATGAAGTAAAATATTTAATGGAATTTTCAAAAAATGGTTATTTTTCTTCACTTTTATTAGCCAATGTAATGTGTAAAAAGATCACAACAGAAAGTTTTGTGAAGATTCTTCCTAAATCACTCTCCCTTTCTTTTTACCTGAATCTCTTAAATAACCATATTATACCCTACTGCAGGCTATATCTATTCCTAATTTCTTGTGTACATGGAAGAAGAACCTTGTAAAGTTTATTAAATATAGAGTTAAAATGGATAAACTGATGCTTTGATCATATATCTTTTTCCAAAGTGGAATCTAGCATTAGACTCTTCAGTGGCTGAGATTTACAACTTTTCTGGAGGAACCATTATTTGGACCCCCCCCCCCCCCCCCCCCCCCTATTTTCAGGAGGAATTTGTTTGATTCGGAGCTGGAAGAGAGTGTGGAGCTGATGGGGCTGCTTCAGAATCAGAGGATAGATATAAATTTGGAGGATGAATGGAGCTGGAAATGGAATTCAGATGGTTACTTCTCTGTTAAATCCTTATTTCTCAAGCTGAACAGTTCAGGTCCTTCAGCTTTTCCTGCCAATCAGAATTGGAATCCAACAAGCCCCTCCAAGTCTAAATTTCTTGTTTGGACAATAGCTCTAGATAAATGTTTGACTAGATCTAACCTGGAGAGACGTGGCACCCAGAAACTACAGATCACTTGTGCATTCACTGCCCGATTTCCTCCCTGGTGTGGGGACATTTCCTGAAAGCTCTGGGTATTAACTAGGTTATGCCAAGATCAGTCAAGGACCTGCCGTGCTGTTGGAAAATTAAAGGCCTAAACAAGAAAGGAAAACTAGTTGGAAAACCATTACAGCAGCTGTTTTGTGGTCTGTTTGGGCTGAAAGAAATAATAGAATTTTCTGTAACAGAGTTAAAATCCCAGAAGAGCTAATGCAGAGAGCTGTAGGCAAGCTGATGTCTTGGGTGTCTGTTACTCAGGACTTTAAGAACCTTGAATTTGTCTCATTTGTTTAATTCTCAGTCTTGGTGAAGTCTGTAACTTGATTTGCTTCTAGACCTTCCTTTTGGTCTGGGAGTTGCTGTAATTTCTCTTTCTTGAATAAATTTACTTTACCTTTCAAAAAAAAACAGGGATCCATATATTAGGTCAAGAGCTATTTCATACTGAAGAACAATAAAAGAACTTCGCTGCCATAAAGGAAGCAAGAGTTCCAAGCTGTGAAGTAAAATTAGTAATTCAACCCATACAACCAAGAAGAAAGGGTTGAAATGACAAGATTGAACTCAGCAGATATATGAAGGAAGAATATGTTAAGAAAGTGAAGCAAAATCTGCAAATGATAGTTAAAATAAACTATCGTAGTAGCTACCGACTACCAAAGAAACAAGGTAAGGTCATATATTAGTTTTTCTAAATATAGGAATAGATTCTTTTGTGACTATTAAAGTAAATTATTGATATAAGAATGGTACCAGAAAATAAAAGAGGAAAACACAAATAACAGCAAAAGTATTAGGACAGAACATTGAAAAACTAGAGAATAATCAATTACATTTGTATAAAAAGAACCCAGATTAGCAAAGTGGTTGTTCAAACAGGATTATACCTATATAGGTACTGATTGGAAGAGAGTGTATTGAGCTAGCATTTGTCTCCAAGATCTTTTGCATACGTGAACGGGATCGATTAATGCGGACTGCAATAATGAATGCTGCACAGGTTACAATAAGAGTAACTCCACCAACCATAAAAGCTATCCCACCAGGACCCAACCTTTTTTGCCTGTTTTTTACTACCCTAAGGGAGGGATAGCTTGCAATGGCACTGGACTGTGTTCTTGGGGGGATGCTGATGTTCTGGTCAATAGGCTGATCCCCAGGAAAATCCCAGGGAGGATAACTGGCTACCGTACGAAACATATTTTCACCAATCCTAACAAGAAGTAGGGAGATAAATACTGAGTGCATCATTCAATAATGAATCAAACAAAGATAAATAGAAAAGTCATTCAAATTAGATAAAAGCTAACCATAGATTGTGTATATATTGGAATTCCCTTGGAATAACACCACTGAAGTTGTTATTTTGTATATTACTGTGACAAAGAAATACAATCAAAATTGTTATAAGATAATAATTTAAACAGAAATATGAAATAAAACAAAAATTAAATCTTATTGAACCCTACAGGTCAGTTAATGGAAGATTGGCCAACAGGATAACAGATCCGGTAAACTTGTTATTCTGTAAGTATCTGCACACATGCCACAAAAAAACATAGGTAAAAATAAAAAATAATAAAACAAATGTATCATTCACAATGCAGTACACATAAGTCTCATCCATTTAAACTTACAGCCTATTAAGATTTGTCAATGATCCAAATGAACTAGGGAGATCTTCAGTGAAATAATTGTAGGATAAATCCCTGAAAAATAAGATAAAAACCAATAATTACTATTTGACTATCAAGTACACTTCATATCGTGGAGGAATCATGTAGCCAACCACATAAATTTGGGATAAGAACCGAAACACCCTTTTCTTAATGACAGAATAAAACAGTAAGGCAGGCAACCAACTGCAGATATTTCAAGACATGATTCCACAGAAGAGTCCAAAAATGGATGGTAAAAGGGATCAAAAAGCAAGCTCATGACTATAAACAGCAATTAAGATATCTTAAATTGTTTCAAATTCATCTTGGAACCAAACAAATGGTAGTTAGCCAGTAAGGATGACAGATAACATTATAACTTGTGATTTTAATGAACCAAAAAAGTCCAGCATTATCTGTCTAAAGATTCAACAAGGACCACCAAACACAAGCTAACACCATAAGCAACAATCTAAATGAACAGCACTTAGAAAAATTAATCTAAAAATTTTGGTTTCAAAAGTTTCATCTATAAATGGAGTAATGGCCTGAACAAAATATGCATGTATCTGTTTCATTCCAGTTCATCTAAATTTGTTTTCAAATGTTATCTACAAATCAAATTAACCGCCCAACAAATCATACATGTTTCTTTTCACTCTACTTCATCTAAACGTAGTGAAGATGTCATACATTTCTTTTAGATTCTGCAAACCAGTAAATACATTTCCGATGGGACCAGATAAGGAATTGTGGCTAAGATTCCTGCACCAAGATATGACTCAGTACTCATAAACTAGAAATCATAAAATGCACAATTAGGGGAGAAAAACAACTCACAGATGATGTAGGTATTTCAAGGAAGTTAAGGAGTTCGGTATGTACTGGCTGAAATTATTGCATGCCAAATTTCTGCATTAACAATAACAGAGTAAATATAAACGTGAAAAAACTAACGTATTATCAAAGCATCATGCGGTAGGAACAAAACCGATGAAAACAGTAAACTTACATATGTGTGGCATTTGGGGGTAAACTGAAAGGAATTTCACCCTGAAGTTTATTGTTGCTGACATCCCTAATACAAGGGACCCACAAAAAATATATTAAAAAAAAAACAATTTCCGTAAAACGCACTGACCAAATTTCGCCCAATGACCTGCAAAAGTAACTCACAGCTGCTTTAAATTGAGGAGACCTGAGAGCTGATCCCCGAGATTTCCACCAAGGCCTAACCCATGAAGCTTGCTGCATGAAGGGAGTAGTTTAGTTGGGAAACTGGCAATATCCGCTGAAAAGAGTAGGCAGACAGACTAGGTAAATGAATAAAAAAAAAAGTAGCTACTGTGTTACATGAATATGACGGATGATCCAGAACATGAGACCCCTGTCCACGATTCCTCACAGGGATCCCCGCCGTTCAAGTTCCACCCCTTCAGCTGTGATGGGCAGTTCAAAGACGTGTAAAGATTCCGAAGAGCGGTGGCTGCAGAAGTAAAATGAAGAATCATCCCATGGGTAATGGGGGTATTTGATTAAACAGGGCTCAGTGTCATGAACATTGTATACGTTATATACAGCCCATAGAAGAAAGGGGTTAAGTACACTGCAGCTCAATGCAGTCATTCTCCCTAGAATAAACTATAGTGGGAATGATCAAGCGGATTTCTACCGAGATCACATCAGCGACCCACTGAATGCGCCCCACAACACATCCAAACCGTGCAATGGGAACATCTCCCAATGACTAGTACGGGAGATGTTCCCAGTGCACGCTCAGATGTGCATGTGAGGCGGCAGTGGGGCGCAGATGTGAATTCGTCGCTACCAATCAACCAGGTTATGGGCCCACAACTAGCAATTGGGTGTTTAACAGAAGAAGCATGAATAAGCCCAACAACTGACGTATCGGGTAGATAACAAATATCGCCCAATACAATTTTGTATCGTATCGGCAGTACAGTAATATAAAATGAATCACAGTGAAGAGATTTTCGTAAAAAACGAAAGAAGAAGAGACTAGAGAGTAAGAAACGAATTATAAAAACAGAGGACCGAAGGAAATACCGTCGACTGGATCAGTCAATCCATAGGTCGGCAAGACCAAAGGTACGGAAAGTAGAAATGCAGTGAAAAGAAGCCGAACATAGAAGATAGCCATTATTTCTGCGCGCTAGGCGGAATCAAGAACTGCAGATAAACGTGAAACCGTTAGGACACGAACAAAATACACAGTGAAACAAGGTGTGAGAAGCAGGAGATAATGGATGATGAAGCTCAAGAAAATGTTCAAGAACCGAATAAAAATACAAAGATACATAAAATAGTGTCTTCTTCACAAAAACCATCAGTTTAAGCGTGGAAATAGAAATTCAAGTAGATCATCGTTTCAGATCATAACGAAGTGAAAATTACAAACTATTCATAAAGTAAATAAAAAAACGCAAGGACACTCAGATTATAGACGAAAATCATAATGGAACAACCAAAACAGAGAACTCTGGACATTTAAATCGGAGCTGCAGAATGTTTGCAAAAAAACGTGGAAATCTGACATTCTTAACGAAAAATAAAATCAAAAAGAAGGAAAGCAAAACCCTCTAAACTTCTAATGAGAAATTCGTCTACAACCAACAGCAAATTCGAAAACATGATTCAAGAATCATGATAAAACAACAAGAAATTAGAGCTTGAATATCACCTTTAAACACTAAAGAAGCTTTCTTGGTTGCAGGCACAGAAAGAAACAGAGAGAGAGAGAGAGAGAGAGAGAGAGAGGCTGGTTCTTGGTTACAGGCACGAGAAGTTTTCCCAGGCCATGGTTCCAGCTTGGATTTTATAAAAGAGTTTGAAGGCGGGAATTTGTAGCTGTCAGCGTCCAAGTTAGCTACAGACTTACCGCCGTTAACCGTTTCAAAGCACGTGCCGTGAACGTGACTACCTTATCACCGGACACCGATTATATCAGAACCTTTTCTAGCCTGTCCCACTATTTATGAAATCCAACGGTTGCAAACATCTCCTCACTAGAGTTAATAGGGATGAAAACGATCGGATCGGATTCCAATCATATATCCGAATCCGATCCGATACTATAAATCTCATTTCGATCGATGGATCTCAAAAAGAACGTTAATTCGAATTTGAATCTGTTAAAGTATGTTGGATATGATCAATCCGATTTAATTTCTTTAAAATGAAAAAAACATAACAAGAAAAATAAAAAATACAAACATTGTTTTCACTTTTTTTGTCATATATAATTATATACATGTCTCATGTCTTTTTATAAAAAATTACAAAAACGCAATATATATATATATATATATATATATATATATATATATATATATATATTATTGACCTTGCCCGGTCATATTGTTAAGATTCCAATAAATTACACTATTGGATATCTTTTCCATGTACTCCAGCTAATAGCCAACAGCCAATTTTCTTTCTCGTGTTATCCAACGAAGAAGGTTGAACAATGGAAGATTGATCAACTCCAAAGTAGACATGTTCACAGGCTGGGCTAGGTTAGACTTTGTCTCTTTATTAGTAGAAAATGTCTAAGCCCAAGCTCAAGTCTGGCCCTGATATAAAGCCTAAAGTGGGGCTTCAAGCCAAAAGCTCAATTTAGACATAGAAACACCTACCTATTGTGTAGTTTAATCAATTAATATTATATTGATTTGGTAATAATTTAATAAATTAATATATATTATATATTATTTTTATATTGTATATTATTTATATATATTTTTATTATGTGTGATATTATCAAGCTAAGATTGGGTCTAGGCCTAAGATTTTACCTAAGCCCAACAAAAGAATGAGCCGAGTTGGGTCAATCCATTGGGCTACCTGGCTCATGAATAGGTATACTCTAAAGGGGATGATCGATGCCGTTTATCTGAAAAACGGTGTCACATTGGAGCCACGTTGGTGATTTCACTTTTCAATGCCTACCATGTTTGGTTCAGGCGATTTTTTGGAAAAATGATGAAAAATGGGCACACATCGTAAATCACATGCTTCCTGATAATTTGACATTTCATGCATCGGTGAGCCATTGCATCCAACAGTTATGTGGTGTGGCGCTTACGTGTATCCTAGATGTTATATGAGCTGTCCATAGTTAGAATGTTCCGGTGATTCTCGACCCATGGAAACTTCAAACACAATGGTAAGAAGGGTTTCACAGAATCTGTGCATTTTTCTTCTTTGCCGCTGAACTGTTTCCTCTCTCACTGCTCAGCCGTTGCAATCGTCACTAGAGGAGGTATTGTAATATTATTTAGATTTTAGGTTTTCTGTACTATTTCTCATGGGAAATTTTCTCTAAAACTGGCATTTTCTCGTTTTTATGTGTTCAAAGGAATTTACAGAGCATACTAAGTATTCGTGTAGTTCATTTTTCATCTCCGATCAAGAGGTAGATTAGTACAAATGAAAATGGTGGTACAATCTTATGAGTTGAGAAATTCTTTTATAAATTACTGGCACAATGGACTAGACAATGAATTTATCAAAAGACAACTCTACAGTTAAATTGAATCATGCTCATGGTCAAATGAAAGTGTTAAATGGTCGAATATGGAGACTTGGCATTGAAACTTACCTTCATTAGGTTTGGGGCTTTTGGTGTTTGGTGCTGGAAAGTGAGTGGTAAGAAGTGATTAAAGAGCACATATTAATGAAACAGCGAAACATGATTCATGTAGTATTGAATAAAAAGAAAAAGTATACCCATACAGTTGGGACAAGCCTTAATTCGGTGATGATGTGCAGATGTAAGTAGACATATTGAATTTGGGATGAGGCTGATGACCCAAGGGTATCCACTAAATTTTTACAATTCCATGTATGTGTTTTAATTAAAAGAAATTGTCCAAATGAAACGGTAAAGCCAAAATATTAACTCACAAACCATTAGGCCCAGTTCCACATGAATTGGGCCTAACAGGTGATTATTTGAAAATTAAATATGGTTTTATTACGTGTATTTTTTTTATTGAATCATTCACAGCCGTTGGATATGATGTCATTATTCATGTTGGGTTTTTGGATCCAACCCAACAATAATTTTAACTATTAGATTTGATATTTTAAGCTAGATATTAGAAATCAATTATCCAATTAATCTGAACCGTTCGATAAGCATCATTATATAATATGACATAATATTAGCAATGCATTATTATACAGAGTAATGGGTGCACATACATGAAAAACGGTGACGGAAATCACCATACCAAACAACCTTTCCACTTGAAAAGTGTTGCTTATTGCCTACGTGACAGAAACACTATCAAACATAAGGATGGTGTTTAATTGTGAAAAACGGGTTAGTAGGCGTAGACAGTTTTTTTTTTTTTTTCGAAAATTGATCCCAAAAGACACCCACACTACCAAACACCATCAAAGTCTAACTTCAAAGTAGATTCTCCTTTTTTTATACGATGGAGGAGAGTTTCATCATCATCATCCATGCTTTATCCCAACCATATGTCGTCAATTACATCTAGACTAATCTTGTTTCGCCAATCTATTATATTTAATGGCATATTTATCGTTAAATTATGTGTGCTTAAATTAATCATTTCTTATTACTTCTACCCCACTACCCATGTCCTATTTGGTATACAGGAGTGTTCATTAAATGGTCTAAACTACCAAACCGCACTAAACCAAACAGTAATTGGCGATTTGGTCTGCTTTTACCTTAAAACAGTTTGGTTTGTTTTCTAAATTTTAGAAAAGAGATGAAACCAAAACCATATTAAACCGAATTACTAATATATATATATATATATATATATATATATAATACATACGTTTAAACATATGTATGTATGTATTCATTTTACATTCCATACACCATTCTTGTTTGTTTAAATTTTTAATTTGTAATTTGATGCCCAAAGAGTCGAGTTCAAATCTCCGCCCCACAAGGGGCCACCCCACAGCACATCCCCGCCATGTATTGGGAACATCTCCCGATGATAGTACTAGAACTAGAGGTGCAAAGTGGGTCATGCCGTGCTGGCCCGCAAGTCGTCAAGGGTCTCGCCACCCTTCCCGGTGAAAATTTTGGGGGTCGGCGGCCCAGGCCCGTGGCCGAGCCTTGGGCCAGGTCGGGCCGTGCATCGGGCCAAAGCTATTTATTTAAAAAAATTGACAAAAAACTTAAAATTTTAATTTTATATGAATTTTGTGTATAAAATTGCTTATATATGTAATTATTAAATAAATTAGTATAATAAAATTAAAAAAAATATTTATTTTATTAATATATTATTATATAACTATAATTTATATAATATTATATAACTATATATAATATATATAAATATATATATATATAATATATAAAATATATGTGGGTAGTGCTGGACCAAGTGGCACAGCCCGCTCGGTCGTGCCGGCCCATGGACCTAAAACCTCAGGCCCAGCATGGCCCGCATGGTCGTGCTGGGCCGGTCCAAGTTCATGTCGAGTCATGCCGGACTGCGGGTAACACGACCCGATTTACACCTCTAACTAGAACCGATGATGTCATCATCAGGAGGTGTTCCCAATACATGGTGGGGATACGCTATGGGGCGTTGTGAGGCAGAGATGTGATCTCCAAGGAGTCATTTATGTTTTGAGGAAGTTTGAATATAATTTATATAATAATAATAAGTGGCACTTGTTAACATTTCAATTTGATATTTGAATTATATTTGTTATTTATGTAAGTATACTTAGGCTTTTCTAATTGGGTTAAACCCAATAGAATAACCCATAATGTACTATTATGAGTCTAGTTTGGTTTGGTTTGAGAATTTCTCAAATCATAATTTATTAGTTTGGTCTGAAATTTTCTCTAAATCAGACCCTTATAGCCCCTTCAACTTATAACAAATCACTTCTTTTGTTTGGTCTATTGATGATATTCTATGCACATGACCAAAGCATTTTTGTATACTTTCCCTCATTTTTTCAGGAGCTACTCCTAAGTTTCTATGGGTGAATTCATTTATGATCTTATCCCTTCTTGCTTTTCCATTTATTCATGTTAGTTGATGGAGGGTGATTTGGCCCGACCTTGTAGCATGGGTACACGTTGGTGTGACCTTGCTCAAACAGTGATTCAGCGTGACAGCGCAACGGTTGCAACCACAACTCGGAGGGAAGGTCCCATCGAGTTCAGCTCGGCAACTGGGTGGATAAGCTACTCGCCGGAAGTCGCCTTACCTGCATCTCCCCCCGGGGGTTAAGGCACTTCGGGGCGCCCCGAGTTCGGGGTACCCTGACCTCTCTTTGAGGCCCGAGCTCCTCCCAACGGACCTTGGGCCACTCCCAGATAGGAACGCACCGATTCACCTCTGGACACCCCGAGGCATAGACACCTCGGGTCAGCCAGCTCGGCATAACTTGCTACAGGCAGCTCGTCACTCAAGAGACAGCCCGGTGGAAGGTAATTCTTGGAAGGGTAGTTCGGCCTACCACAGGAAGGCTTCCTGCTCGACCCCCGTACCCGACAGATCTGGGATAGCCGCCATGTCCCTTGTCAGATAGTGTTGTTCCTGCCGGCTCTAGAAGGTGTCTTGTACCTGATAGGTATGTACCCTGCAGTGGCGATCCCGCGCGTGCCACCTCAGCCCTGTCTGTAACAACTGTGGTAGGCTGACAGTGGCGGTTATACCAGCCCTGTCAGAGGCTAGTAGGCCTGGTACAACAGAACTCTGTTATAAGGAGCCTGTTCTTAGAAAATAGGTATCTCGAAAATCTCTTGCGCTATCTCACTCTTAGCCTTTATCCTCTCTTTGCTTCTTGCGCAGAATACTGACTTAATCGTCGGAGCGTTCCCGCCGGGCAAACCCCTCAGGGATTCTTCTTCTTCCTCATTTCAGGTACCTCTTGGGAATCCATGCGAGTGCCAGCTAGGAGTGACCGGATTGCGCACCATCATTTGGCGCCGTCTGTGGGAAACGCTTCAAAAAGCCTTTCTCTAAACTTTCACAGTTCTTTTCTTCCTTGAAAAATTCAACACTCATGCCTTCCTCAAGCAACGTTGGACGAAGCATGGAGATGGATAACTCCAGGGAACAACCCCAGGTTCCCACGGTCTGCATAGGACAGTTCACCATTCCTCTCTCAGTGGACGGAATCCCCAGCCTGAATGTGCCGCGAGCAACGACACCTGTGGGTGTTCCCCTTCCTTCCTCTGTGGAAACAACCTTTGCTGAACCAACTGTTGTTCCTCTGGCAACCGACTAGAGCCAGCTTGACGACCTGGTGCAATGCATGCGGGCCATGCAAGCCCAAATGCAACAGCTCCAACAAAACCAGCTCTATCAGCAGCAAGTGCTGCACCACGTATCCCAGTACCACTACCAGCAGCAATTCCCCCAGCTGCCTCAACCTCAGCTTCAGCAGCCGCAGCTTCCACCTCAACACCCAACCTCACAGCGAGCTAGGTCTCGCCGCTAGGACGAACGCCCCTCTTGCAAAGGAAAAGCCCCTCAAAATCCTCCTAAAAGCCAGGCCTCCTCCCGTAGTAGACGAGAGACTGGCAGGCTACTACGCCCAACCTCTCCTCAGCATAGTGCAGAGAGAGGGAGAGTCCATTCGGGGCTATCTCAAGCGGTTCACCGATGCTTGTATGTAGATACCACGCCTGGACCCCGCCGTACGCCTTGCAGCAGCGAAGAAAGGCGTGACACACAAAGAGTTCAAATGGCACATGGTCGTCAACCAACCAGCGACCATAACCAAGTTTCTGAAGCTCGCAGACAAGTTCATAGCCACCGAAGAGGAGATCAACCACAAGGGCGAGGGCGCACCCGAAAAAAGGAAGAGGGAAGGAGAGTCTTCCAGTCAAGGGGACAGCCAAAAGAAGAAGGATACAGCTCAGGGTAAAAGCTGGGTCAATTGTTCCGATCTCCTGTAGCGGACCGAGCTGATTACACCCCACTAAACGCGAAGTGGGCCGAAATCCTGATGGCGATCAAGGATGCCCCATACGTGAAGTGGCCACCCCGTCTGAGGGGGAATCATAATGAGAGAAATAAGAATCTGTATTGCAGTTTTCACAAAGATCACGGTCACAGTACCGAGAGTTGTAAAAACCTCTGCGACAAGATAGAGAAGCTCATCCGTCGCGGATATTTGAGAAACTTTGTACAAAATAATAATAACAATAGTAAAAAAACAGGTCGGCAAGGGGAGCACGGTAAGGATGCTCCCGAGTCTAGCAGCAGACCGGCCAAACAGCCGCAGAGGCAGCCTCCGGAGGAGAGGCCAGTTCGGGGGACCATCCACATGATAGTGGGAGGTTCGATCGTTGCGGGTTGCACTTCAGCAGCAGCTCGGACGTCAGTTCGTGAGGCCACCCGGGAAGAGCAGAATCCCCCAAAGCGGCCGAGGACAGAAGAGCCAATTTTCTTCACAAAAGATGATGCGCGAGGGGTCCACTATCCCCACGATGACGCACTCGTAATAAAGCTGAGAATCAACGACTTCGAGGTCAGGCGCGTAGTCGTTGACTCAGGCAGCTCGGCCGACATCCTCTTCAAAGCTGCATTCGACTAGCTTCAATTGCAGAGAAGCGACCTGAAGCCTACAAACACTCCTTTGGTGGGCTTCAGCGGAGAAGAAAGTCCGGCCTCTTGGGAAAATAACAGTACCTGTGGAAGTCGGCACATGAACTTGTGTGGTCAGATTCAAACACAACTTCCTAGTGGTCGCGACCCCCTCCCCCTACAATGCCATAATAGGTCGACCGATCACCTATGTCCTACGGGCAGTGGTCTCCACTTACCATTTAACTATGAATTTCCCAACAGACTTCGGTGTGGGGGTAGCACGGGGCGACCAGCTCGAATCTCGCAAGTGCTATGTCGCCGCCCAGAAGGAAATGACCAAGGTGACCGACGACCTCGAACTGGAGCGGCCTATGGAGCAAGGCGAAGAACGAGCCACGCCCACGGAAGAAACAGTCGTAGTCCCGACCTCAGCGACAGACTCAGCTCGGACGCTTCAGATCGGTGCTTTCGTCTAGGAGCCTCTACGATCCGAACTGGTAAGCTTCTTACTTCAAAATTTAGATATTTTTGCATGGTCCGTGGCAGAGATGCCCGGTATAGACCCCGACCTCATAACTCACAAGCTGAATACTGATCCTGTAGTTAGGCCCGTTAGACAGAAGAAACACAACCTAGTCCCGGAGCGGTGGAAAGCGGTCGACGAGGAGGTCGAGAAGCTCCTCGCAGCTGACTTCATAAGAGAAGTCCACTACCCTAGCTGGGTAGCCAACCCCGTCCTAGTGAAGAAGGCCAACAGCAAGTGGCGCATGTGCGTCGACTACACCGACCTAAACCGGGCCTGCCCAAAAGACTGCTTCCCGCTCCCCAGAATTGACCGCTTGGTGGACGCGACCTCAGGGCACGAGTTGCTAAGTTTCTTGGATGCTTATTCGGGCTATAACCAAATCAAGATGGACCCGACGTACGAAGAAAAGACTGCCTTCATCACGGAGTTCGGTCTATACTGTTACAAGGTTATGCCCTTCGGGTTGAAGAACGCAGGGGCAACCTTTCAACGGCTTGTAAATAAATTGTTTGCGCCACTAATTGGCAGAAAAATAGAGTGCTATGTAGACGACATGGTCGTCAAAACTCAATTCTTACATGAATTAATACAAGACTTGCTTTCTGTTTTTGAAATTTTGCGTAAGTTTAATATGAGACTGAACCCAAACAAGTGTGTATTTGGTGTGACCTCGGGCAAGTTCCTAGGATACATCGCGGCATCGAGGCCAACCCGAAAAAGGTTAAGGCCATCTTAGATATGAGACCACCCCGGAAGTTAAAGGAGGTTCAGAGGTTGAATGGCCGCATAGCCGCCCTGAGCCGCTTCATGTCCAAATCGACGGACCGATGTCTACCATTCTTTAAGGCAATTAAGAGAAAAGGGTTCGAGTGGACCCAAGACTGCCATCTCGCGTTTGACGAGCTCAAAAAATACCTTGCTAGTGTACCGATCTTAACCCAACCCAAGGAGGGCGATGTTTTGGAACCGTACCTCTTGGCGAGCGACGAAGTGGTCAGTTCGGTACTAATAAAGAAAGTAGATCGGGTCCAACAACCCATCTATTATGTTAGTAAAATATTGCAGGGAACAGAGACGAGATGTCCAGCTCTGAAGCAAGTCTTACTTAAGCCCGAGGTCTCTGGTCGGTTGACGAAGTGGGCCGTTGAGCTCAGCGAATATGATCTCCAGTACAAGCCGCAAACTGCCATTAAGGCCCAAGCCTTAGCAGATTTCATCTCCGAGTGCACATTCAGCTCCAAAGTCCCCAGGCCGGTCGAGTCCGAGCCCCGTGAGGAAGCAGCCAGTGTGGCATCTCTCCTAGTTCGGCCAAGCGCGAGCTGGGATGAGGAGTCCTAGATCCTTCACGTAGATGGCTCCTCGAACCAACAGGGCAGTGGAGCCAGAATAGTTCTGCACGGCCCAAGTGGCACGAAACTAGAGTACGCGCTACGCTTCGAGTTCGCGGCATCCAACAATGAAGCGGAGTACGAGGCGTTGATAGCTGGACTAGCTCTAGCTAGAGAAGTAAAAGCCAAGCACATCGTCATCTGCAACGACTCCCAGCTCATGGTCAACCGGGTCACCGGTGAGTACGAAGCTCGCGAGCCAACCATGATCGCCTACTTAGCCAAAGTCAGGGAGGCCCTGCTCAACTTCCAGTCACACTTTATCAGGCAAATCCCTAGGTCAGAGAACGCTGAGGCCGACGCCTTGTCCAGGTTAGCCAGCACCAGCGATGTCACCATGAGAACCGTGTACATAGAGGACTTGCCTCGGCCTAGCATTCTCGGGGGGCAGAGGAGGTCGCTCCCGTCGTCCATGCAGAGTCAAGCTGAATTGACCCACTTGTGAGCTTCTTGCTACATGGGACCCTCCCTGCATATCGCAATGTAGCCAGAAGGGTGCAGCGCCAGGCAGCCAAATACGTCATGATAGACGAACGGCTATACCGGAGATCTTACACGCTCCCCTACCTGCGTTGCTTGCGACCTACCGAAGCCGAGCTCGTACTCCGTGACACTCATGAGGGATTGTGCGGCGAACACTTGGGGGGTAGGGCCCTCGCCCAGAAGGCACTCCGACAGGGGTATTATTGGTCAACAATGAAAGCAGACGCCATCGAGCTCGTTAGGAAATGTGGCAAATGCCAGAGACATGCCAATATTCACCACCAACCCGCTGCTGACCTCAAGTATCTCACTAGCCTGTGGCCCTTTGCACAGTGGGGCATCGATCTACTTGGGCCATTCCCGCCAGCAACGGGTGGGAGAAAGTTCTTAGTAGTAACAGTGGACTACTTTACCAAGTGGGTAGAAGCCGAACCCCTTGTAACGATCACAGCTCAAAATGTTCAGAACTTCTTTTGGAAAAACATCGTGTGCCGCTTCGGATTACCTCGGGTATTGATTTCTGACAACGGCAAGCAATTCGAGGACATCAAATTTCAAGACTGGTGCCAAGACATGGGAATCCGGCAGAATTTTACTTCAGTCGCACACCCTCAAGCAAACGGCCAGGCAGAAGTCACGAACAGAGCCATCCTCCGCGGATTAAAGGCACGGCTGGACCGAGCTAAAGGATTAGGGGCAGATGAACTACCCAGTATTCTATGGGTCTACCGGACCACGGAGAAGACCACCATAGGAGAAACACCCTTTAATCTCAACTACGGCACCAAAGTAGTGATCCCTGCAGAGATCGAAGTACCTACGCTGCGACTAGAAGCATACAGTGATCAAACAAACGAAGATGAGCTACGTACCAACCTCGATCTACTCGACGAAGTAAGAAACCTCGCGTACATCAGGACCGCAGCCTACCAGCAGAGAGTAGCTCGGTACTATAACGCTAGGGTCAAGAAGCGGAACCTCCGCGTGGGCAACCTGGTCCTTCGTAAAATTATGGTACCAGAGCCCGATGCTGGCAAGCTCGGGTCCAACTAGGAAGGTCCTTCCCGAGTGAAACGAGTGCTTGGGGAAGGAACGTACGAGCTTGAGACCCTCGAAGGGAAACAAGTACCTCGGGCATGGAATATTGTCAACTTAAGACAATACTATCTATAAGAATTGGGTTGGCCACGAGCCACCCCCAAAGCCTAAGGGCCAGAATACCGAGCTAACATGACCTCGGCACAACAGGACCCAGTCGCCTCTATGGCATGGGCAGACTCTGAGAGTGGTCCACGAGCCACTCCTCCAGCCTAAGGGCTGAAACGCCAAGCTAATAAAGAAACCTCGACAGCGTACAAGACTTAGTCACTCCTTCAGCATGAACTAGGTACATGCAGCGCCCAAGGTGCAGACAGGTTGGGCGTATACCCTACTATTTCGCTCACCTCGGTGTACACAAGGCTACCCCTACTAAAGTAATGGAGTACAGTTCAGGAACACAGCGGTTGACAAAACTCCCACTTTGCGCAATTAGCCTAATAGCCTAACGGTTCGAAACAAAGCGATCACTTCGGAAAATAAATGAAAGACTCACTCAAATACTCAACAAAGTAAGGTTTTTATTACGTAAATGTCGTTACAAAAGTCTGTTATAAGAAAAATAGAGAGAAGACTAAGCATGTAAGTACAAAGCCCCGAGCATCTTCTGCTTCATCTTCAGCACCCTCATCCTCAGAATCTGGATCATCCTTTGACTGACGCACGATGTCGTCAGTGATCCGTGAAGTGGTGATGGCGCTCGTATCCAGGTCGGGGTAGAGGTGTCTGATTAGCCACCGACTGAGCTTGAAGCCCTTGCGGTAGGCCTCGGTCATCACATCGTCAAACCTTGAAGAGCTGACATAGTCGATGATGGCCTAAGCTTTGGCCTCCTTGAGAGCATCCTCAAAGCTCGCGGTCTTCTCTTTAATATCTTCTTGGAGGCACTCCACCTCGCGCTCCAGCTTCCCCTTTGCCTCCTTGAGGCCCTGCATCTCGAGCTTCAGGGCGTCCCGCTCAGCCTTGAGGCTGTCCACCTCGAGCCCCAAGGACTCTTGGCCGACCTTAAGCCCATTCACCTCGGCCCTCAACCTGTCCTTGTCTTGGGCCAGCTCGCCCTTCTCCGCCATTAGCACCTCGATGAAGCTCTTCTGAGCCAAGGCGTCACTCTCCAGGTGGTGGACTTGACCGCGAACTGCCCTCAGTTCGGTATGGGCGGCGCGGGATGACTTCTCAGCCTCCAGAGCCCGCCTCAGATGCCGATCTGATTGAAGGGTCAAGGCGCGAACGGCGGAGTTCACCTGCCAAAGGGAAACCAGTCAAAAGGGGAACCAGTTAAAAAATTAAAAAAGAACTCACCACCATAGTATGGGTGGTAGCTCGGGCACCGAGCTGACCAGGAGTGAGATCATTAGCCCACTCGGTGACCTCCCCCGGGTATGCAGTCAGCTTGCTCTTATCCAGGCTGCACTGGGGATTCAAGACAGTTTGGCTTCCCTGACCCTCCGAGCTAGATGCCGTCATCTCTACATCGCGAGTGGACTCCTCAGAAGCCTCAGCGGCAGCTTCAGCAGGTTGAGCCCCGGTAGCAGCCTCTGTAGCACAAGCCTCGGCAGCGCTCTCAGCAGCAGGTTCAATGGGCTTAGCAGAGGGCTCCGCTACCACCTCGGGCCCATGAGGCACCGCGTCTCCCTCCAGGTCGATGACAAGTGGAGTGCCTGGGAGCTCGGGCTCTGGAGCTGAAGCCCGCGGAGGTTGAATCTCGGCTGAAGCTTGCGGAGACTCAACGCGTGCTTTCTTGGCCACGCGCATCTTCCTCTTCATCTGGCGGAAGAGTCTCTGGTTGTCAATCTTCTCTGCCTCCATGGGACCTGCAGTGAAGTTCAATATTAGCAATCTCGAAGTGAACATATAAACAAAGGGCCGAAGTATAAGGCAAAACCTACCCGAGCTCAATCCGGCTTGGATGAGCTTCTCCTCGGATGTGAACTCCTTATAATTTAACCCGAGCTGGGCCAGCGACTGGAGCTCCTTCTTGGTCTTCCCATCTAGCATGATGTCGGGGTCTTGAACGGCCACCCTCCAATCAATAGGGAAGGGCCACCCCGTGCTACTCCGAACTACGAAGTAGTCTCGCTTCCAGGCCGGGACTTTGCTCGGGAGTCTGTGCATAAGCTTGAAACCCGGGCGGGGAGACAGGTAATAAGACTGTCTGTGCCCGGGGAGAGTGCCCGAAGCACTCTTCTTTATGGCCAAAATGGTGCTGAGAACATCCAGGTCGATAGGGAGAGAACGGTCAAAACAAAGAGAAATGGTCCCAACTATATTCCGTATGGAATTCGGATGAAGTTGGTCCAAAGTAATGTTGAAGTGCACCAGCACCTCGAAAATCAAGTGGTGAAGAGGGAGTCAGAGTCTGGCTACTAACTGCTCCCTGAAGACCACGATCTCATCAGGACCGTGCTCCCATGGGAAGTTACCGGTAGGGAGAATGTAAGAATACTCCCCAAGAAGGTGGAACCTCTGTATGAGGTCCTGAAGTTTCTCCGGAGTCATGGTGGAAGGGCCGAACTGATCTGGCACCCGACCTCGGTGGGAGGTGGATGCCAGATGACCCGAAGCCGCCCGTACATCGGACGGCTGGGCGGCGGAAGAGCCACCCTGAGCCGAGGTACCCACCTTGGGCTCATCAACAAGGCTATCTACGCTAGACGACATAACAAGTAGGAAGGGAAAAGAAAGCTCGGGAGGACTCACCAAAGGAGCGCGACCGGACTAGGAGAACAGGACGAACTGGAAGACCCGAGCTAAGAGACGTCTAGCACGAGCTCAAGCACCAACAACAAAAGCTTTGTGGCGAAGAAATGGCCAAGGGTCCCCCCTATTTATAGCCACAGCAGCGGGCTCCTCGAGGCGAAAACAGTTTAGCGCGTTTTTGACGTCCGCAAAGTCCAAACCGCGTGAGGTCCGCGCGTAAACTGGACGCGACTCGGGTCATTGTCGCCAAATCCACCGACGCCAGACTCGGGTCATTGTTGCCAAATCCACCGACTCGGGTCATTGTCGCCAAATCCATCGAACTGGGAACCAGACCGGTCCAGCTGGAAGGAGCGCGCAGCGGAGTGGCGTAAGTACCGACGCCAAATCCACCCAGAGTGTCATGACCTCCCCGCGTTGGGTCATTGTCGCCAGCGTAGGGAGTGGGGGGCAATTGATGGAAGGTGATTTGGCCCGACCTTGCAGCATGGGTACATGTAGGTGTGACCTTGCTCAAACAGTGATTCAGCGTGACAGCGCAACGGTTGCAACCACAACTCGGAGGGAAGGTCCCACCGAGTTCAGCTCGGCAACTGGGCGGATAAGCTACTCGTCGGAAGCCGCCTTACCTGAATCTCTCCCCGGGGGTTAAGGCACTTCGGGGCGCCCCAAGTTCGGGGTACCCTGACCTCTCTTGAGGCCCGAGCTCCTCCCAACGGACCTCAGGCCACTCCCAGACAAGAACGCACCGATTCACCTCTGGACACCCCGAGGCATAGACACCTCGGGTCAGCCAGCTCAGCATAACTTGCAACAGGCAGCTCGTCACTCAAGAGACAGCCCGACGGAAGGTAATTCTTGGAAGGGTAGTTCGGCCTACCACAGGAAGGCTTCCTGCTCGACCCCCGTACCCGACAGATCTGGGATAGCCACCATGTCCCTTGTCAGATAGTGTCGTGCTTGCCGCCTCTAGAAGGTGTCTTGTACTTGATAGGTACGTACCCTACAGTGGCGATCCCGCACGTGCCACCTCAGCCCTGTCAGTAACGACTGTGGTAGGCTGACAGTGGCGGTTATACCAACCCTGTCAGAGGCCAATAGGCCTGGTACAACAAAACTCTGTTATAAGGAGCCTGTTCTCAGAAAAATAGGTATCTCGAAAATCTCTTGTGCTATCTCCCTCTTAGCCTTTATCCTCTCTTTGCTTCTTGCGCAGAATACTGACTTAATCGTCGGAGCGTTCCCGCCGGGCAAACCCCTCGGGGATTCTTCTTCTTCCTCATTTCAGGTACCTCTTGGGAAGCCACGCGAGTGCCAGATAGGAGTGACCGGATTACGCACCATCATTAGTATTTACATTTTCATCACTCATTTTTTTGGACATTTATGGTATTCTATGCACATGACTAGACCATATTAGTATACTTTCTCTCATCTTATCACCTATTAAAGCTACTCCCAAGTCCTAAGTTTCTATAGATGAATTCATTTCTAATCTTATTGTTTCTCGTTTTCCATCCATTCATGTTAGTATTTACATTTTCTTCACTCTTTTTTTTTGACATTTTGCTTTTTAATTGTCCAACACTTTGCTCAATATAATATAGTTGACCTTACAATTGTTTTATAAAATTCTCCCTTTAATCTAAGTGGTATTCATTTATCACATAAAATCAAGATGTACCCCTCCATTTTGCCCATCCTATGGGTGGCATTCTCTTCAATCTCTCCTTTGTTATGAATTATTGAACCAAAATACCGGAAATAATCACATTAAATTATTCCTTCATCTCCAATCCTAAGTGTATATTGATTTTAGTCACATTAAGGTATCCCCTTTCTCCTCGTAGGGCATACCTCACACCAACCTTACAACGCACTTTCAATATTTCATTGGGAATATCTTCACATGGAACCCCGATTTGTTCCTCACAAAAGACGCCTCACACCAACTTCACTTCATTTTCAACCTTCATTGAGAACATCTCCATGTTTAATGTTGTTATTCATGGAAAGATGTTTCCAATTCACAATTGTGATGTGTTGTGAGGTTGATGTGAGGCACACTCTCTGAAAAGCAAATCCATTTTCCTTCACATGAATGATAATATACAAGTATGAGAGTTTCTCATGTGCATCTACAAGCTATGCGACTAATGTGAGGTTGGTGTAAGCATAGAGCGATTCTCACCTTGACATGATAGCATGTCTCAATCGCACATCAAAAACATCTCTCATACTTGTATTTTATTACTTGGGGAAAATGTTTTCAATATATCGTGGGATGTGACTGTGAAGTCCGCATACCGAGGGTACAAACGCCAAAGGGAAGGAACCAGCAGGCCCGAGCTCCCTACTTAGAGTTCGAACTCCCTAGTAAGAGGCCCGAGCTCCCTACTTAGTGCCCGAGCTCCCTACTTAGAGCTCGGACTCCCTAGCAAGAGGCCCGAGCTCCCTACTTAGAGCTCGAACTCCCTAGAAAGAGGCCCGAGCTCCCTACTTAGTGCCCGAGCTCCCTACTTAGAGCTCGGACTCCCTAGCAAGAGGCCCGAGCTCCCTACTTAGAGCTCGAACTCCCTAGCAAGAGGCCCGAGCTCCCTACTTAGAGCTCGAACTCCCTAGCAAGAGGCCCGAGCTCCCTACTTAGTGCCCAAGCTCCCTACTTAGAGCTCGGACTCCCTAGCAAGAGGCTCGAGCTCCCTACTTAGAGCTCGAACTCCCTAGCAAGAGGCCCGAGCTCCCTACTTAGTGCCCGAGCTCCCTACCTAGAGTTCGAACCCCCTAGCAAGAGGCCCGAACTCCCTACTTAGTGATCGGACTCCTTGCGAGGAGCCCGAACTTTCCCTTTTGACCCCGTCTTATGACAATTCGGGGCCTCCCCTTCTCCGAACCCGAGACTTTGCCTTATGCACCACTCCAGGCACTTCGCTTCCGGAGCATTGAACTGGACGAACCACGCCGTACCTGACACCGAAGGAGTCCGTATCCAGGGGCAGCGCACCTGACTGACTTGGGATCTGACGCTTGACGGCCGCATTTCCAACGGCCACCTGCCACCGTCACCTGTCACCACTGCCTCCAGTTACAGAGACAGTTCCGACAAAAGGAGCAGCGACGGTTCTGCCCCAGCAGAGGCGATGGCGCCCGGACTGGCAGAAGCATGGAAATACTCATTCCCGACCTGACAGGAGTCTAGGAGTAAGTGCGCGAAGTGGTTATAAAAGGTGCTCCACCCCCAAAGAGGAGGTATGCAAACCTTGCGCTATCTGGTTTATCTTGCCTTTGAAAGATTCTAACTTAAGCTTCGGAGCCTTTACACTGGGTTCTCCCCGGAGCTTCTTCATCTCCTACGTTTCAGGTCCCCGCTACTCGATTCAGAGGCAAGGTCATTGACAGCTAAGACCGGCCGGATTGCGCATCATTAATTGGCGTCGTCTGTGGGAAAGCTTCAAAAGCCTCCCTCCAAATTCTCATACCCCCTTTTTTCTTCAAAAAACCCAACACTCATGGCCTCTTCCAGCAACGCCGGACGCGGCACAGAGACAAACACCACCGGGGAACAGCTTCAAGGTCCCATGGTGTGCGTTGGACAGTTCACCATCCCCCTTTCAGTGGATGGAATCCCCAGTTTGAATGCGCCACAAGCGGTGGCGCCCGTAAACCTCCCTGCCACAAGCATCCCCTTCCCTCCCCCTATTGAGACAACCTTCACTGAACCGACTGCCGTCCCCCTGGCAGCCAACCAAAACCGGTTGGACGACCTGATGCAGTGCATGCAGGCAATGCAAGCCCAAATGCAACAGTTCCAACAACACCAGCACCAAGTGTTGCACAACATCTCCCAGTATCATTATCAACAGCAGTTCCCCCAACTGTCGCTCAACCAATCACTACTTTCACCTCGCCACCCTGCTCCGAGACCGGTCAAGGCCTCCCCGCAGGATGGGCGCCCCCACCAAGGCCTCCGGGCCCCAGAACCCCCCTAACAGCCAGGCCTCGTCCCCAGGCCGAAGAGAGAAAAAAGTCATCCCCACCTCGTAGCTCGTAGGCGGGTCGGGAACCTCGCTCGCGAGGTCGGTACCTCGGCGCTCCAAGCCCGAGTTCCCCCTTACGGAAAACTGATTCGACGCACTAGCAGCAGCAGACTACCAGCATTCTGGGCCCATCGAGCTCGGCAACACGGAGGCCAGCAGCGCCAGTACAAGGCCCACTCAACAGCGGAGGCGCCGACGAAGTCGCCGAACCACCACCCGTGTCCTGTTAGAGCTTAGAGGCAAAGAAGAGACGAGCTCGGACAAGATGGGAGTTGCCCTGATTCTCTCAGTTCCTTCCCCCCTCGCATCAGAACTCCTGGCGGTCCCCGTGCCCAGAGATTTCAAGCTCCCACCTCTGGACAAGTATGACGGGTCCTTCGACCCCAACGACCACGTTGATGCCTTCCAGTCTCAAATGCACATCGCCAGAGCCAGCAAATCGTGCATGTGCGTGGCCTTCACCACCACCCTCCGGGGGGTGGCCCGCACTTGGTACAGGAACCTGGCCCCTGGGTCGATAAAGTGCTGGGCTCAGTTCGTGCAGGTCTTCACCGCACACTTTGTCATCAGCAAACGGTGCCCTAGAGCAGAGGAAAGCATCTTCGGAGTAGTCCAAAGGGAAGGAGAATCCATACGGGGCTACATCAAACGATTCAACGAAGCATGCTTGCAGATACCACGGTGGGACCCCGCGGTGCAGCTCGCGGCGGCAAAAAGAGGGGTAACGCATAAAGAATTCAAATGGCACATGGTAGCTAACCAGCCCGCAACCGTGGCCGAATTCCTCAAGCTCGCGGACAAGTTCATGAGTACGGAGGAAGAAATCAACCAACGAACCGAGGGCGGAAACGAGAAAAGAAAGAGGGAAGGCGAGCCCTCTAACCCAGTCGACCGGAAAAACTCGGCCCGAGAGCCGAAGTCGAACCAATCGTTCCGAGCTCCCCTAGCAGTTTGGACGGATTACACGCCACTGAACACGAGGCGGACCGAGATCTTAATGACGATCAAGGACGCCCCGTACGTGAAGTGGCCACCTCGCCTAAAGGGAAATCCGAATGGAAAAAATAAGAATTTGTATTGTAGTTTCCATAGAGACCATGGTCACAGTACCGAGCAGTGTAATAATCTCCGAGACGAGATAGAGGGGCTCATCCGTCGCGGATACTTGATAAACTTTGTACAGCACAACAATAATAGCAATAAGGCGGATCGGCCAGGGGAGCACGGAAAGGATGCCCCCGAATCTAGCAGTAGGCCTGCCGAACCGTTACAGCGACAGCCTCCGGTGGAGAGGCCAGTTCGGGGAACCATCCATGTAATTGTGGAAGGTTCGGTGGTAGCAGGGTGTACCTCGGCAGCAGCCCGAACTTCAGTTCGCGAAGCGGCCCTCGAGGAGCAGAACCCTCCAAAGAGACCAAAGACCGAAGAACCAATCTTCTTCACAGAAGACGACGCGCGAGGAGTCCGCTACCCCCACGATGACGCGCTTGTCATTAAACTAAGGATCAGCGACTTTGAGGTCAGACGCGTACTCGTAGATTCGGGCAGCTCGGCGGACATCCTCTTCAAATCAGTGTTTGACCAGCTACATTTACGGAGGAGCGAACTGAAGCCCGCGAACACTCCCCTGGTGGGTTTTCAGCGGAGAGGAAGTCAGGCCCCTCGGAAAAATAACAGTACATGTGGAAGTCGGCACATGGCCTTGTGCGGTCAGACTCAACCATGACTTCCTGGTGATCGCGACCCCCTCCCCATACAATGCCATAATAGGGCGGCCGATCACGCATATCCTACGGGCGGTGGTCTCCACCAACTATTTGGCCATGAAGTTCCCTACGGACTTCGGAGCGCGGGGTGACCAGCTCGAGTCCCGCAAGTGTTATGTTGCCGCCCTGAAGGGAAAAACCAAGGCAGCCGGCAACCTCGATCTGGAGCGGCCTGCGGAGCAAGGCGAGGAACGAGCTTCGCCCACAGAAGAAACAGTCGCAATCCCAACTTCGCCTGTGGACCCGGCTCGCACACTCCAGGTCGGTGCTTCCATCGAAGAACCCCTACGGACCGAACTGGTGAGTTTTTTACTTCAAAATTTAGATATTTTTGCATGGTCCACGGCCGATATGCCCAGTATTGACCCTGATCTTATAACTCACAAGCTTAACACTGACCCTGTAGTCAGACCCGTTAGATAGAAGAAATGCAACTTAGCCCAGAATGCTGGAGGGCGGTCGACGAGGAGGTCGAGAAGTTCCTCGCAGCAGAATTCATAAGGGAAGTCCATTACCCGAGCTGGGTGGCCAACCCTGTGCTGGTAAAAAAGGCAAACGGCAAGTGGCGCATGAGCGTCGACTACACCGACCTGAACAGAGCTTGCCCGAAAGATTGCTTCCCCCTCCCCAGAATTGACCGCCTAGTGGACGCGACCTCGGGACATGAGTTGCTAAGCTTCCTAGACGCCTACTTAGGCTACAACCAAATCTGGATGGACCAGGCCAATGAGGAAAAAACCAGCTTCATAACCGAGTTCGGTCTGTACTGTTACAAGGTCATGCCCTTCGGATTAAAGAATGCCGGGACAACCTTCCAAAGACTTGTAAATAGGCTGTTTTGGCCCCTGATTGGCACGAAGATAGAATGTTATGTAAACGACATGGTCGTCAAGACACAGTTTTCACAAGAATTAATACAAGACTTAGATTCTGTCTTCCAAATCATGCGTCAGTTTAGCATGAAATTGAACCCCAACAAATGTGTCTTTGGCGTCACCTCGGGCAAATTCCTAGGCTACATTGTCAATCGACGCGGTATTGAGGCCAACCCGGACAAAATAAAAGCCATCCTAGATATGAGACCACCTCGGAAAGTAAAAGAAGTTTAGAGGCTAAACGGCCGCATAGCCGCCCTAAGCCGCTTCATGTCCAACTCGGCAGACCGCTGCCTACCTTTCTTCAAAGCAATCAAAGGCAAAGGGTTCGAGTGGACCCAAGACTGCCAGCTCGCGTTTGACGAGCTAAAAGGTTACCTCGCCAGTGTACCAACCTTAGCTCAGCCCGAAGAGGGCGAGGTCTTAGAACTGTACCTTTCGACAAACGACGAGGTGGTCAGTTCGGTACTAATAAAGGAAACAGACCGGGTCCAGCGACCCATATATTATGTTAGTAAAATTTTGCAGGGAGCAGAGACAAGATACCCGCAAATAGAAAAGCTAGCCTATGCACTGGTGATAGCAGCTCGGAAACTCCGCCCGTACTTCCAAGCTCACACCGTCATTGTCCTGACCGACAAACCTCTGAGACAAGTTTTACTCAAACCCGCGGTTTCCGGTCGACTGACGAAATGGGCCATCGAACTCAGCGAGTACGATCTCCAATACAAGCCAAGAACTGCCATTAAGGCCCAAGCCTTGGCAGATTTTATCGCAGAATGCATGTTTAGCCTTGAAGCCCCCGAGCCGGTCGAGCCCGAGATCCCCAGTTCGGGCGAGCTCGGAGCTCCCAAGCCAATCGAGTCCGAACCCCGTGAGGTAGCAGCCAATGTAGTATCCCTCCTGGTTAGACCAAGCGCAAACTGGGATGAGGAGCCCTGGATCCTTCACGTAGATGGCTCCTCGAACCAGCAAGGCAGCGGGGCTGGAATAATGCTACGCGGCCCAAGCGGAACAAAGTTGGAATACGCACTACGCTTTGAGTTCACGGCATCCAACAACGAGGCGGAGTACGAGGCACTGATAGCCGGGCTGAACCTAGCACACAAGGTTGGAGCAAAGCACGTAGTTATCTGCAGTGATTCCCAGCTCGTGGTCAACCAAGTTACAGGCGAATACGAAGCGTGCGAGCTCACAATGGTTGCATACTTGGCAAAGGTAAAGGAGGCTCTGCTCAACTTCCAGTCACACTTCATCAAGAAAATCCCGAGGTCGGAGAACACTGAGGCCGACGCCCTGTCCCGATTAGCATGCACGAGCCACAACGCCATGAGGACCGTGTATGTAGAGGACTTACCTCGGCCCAGCATTCTCGGTGGGGCAGAAGAGGTCGCTCCCGTCACTGAAGCAGACCGTACCTTACCTCGGCCCACACTTATATCCGAACTCAAGACTTCACCTTGCACACCACTTCGGCTCCAAGTCGCCTGACTGAACAACCGTACCTGACGCCCAAGAAGCTCGTACACGGAGGCGGCGCACCTGACTGATTAGGGGTTTGACACATGACAGTCGCCCTCCAACGGCCACCTGTCACCGCCATCTCAGACATGGCAGAGACGACCCTGACAAGGAAGACAGTGGCGGTTATGACACCCGAACTGGCAACTGGCAGAGGTTATGACACCCGAACTGGCAACTGGCAGAGGTTATGACACCCGAACTGGCAACTGGCAGAGGTTATGTCACCCGAACTGGCGTCTGGCAGAGATGAGGACACCCAATCTGACGGAGGTGATGATGCCCGATCTGGCAGAGGTATGGGAGTGAGTATACCAGGGTGATTATAAAAAGCCCCCTTCCCCCAAAGAAGGAGGTATGTGATTTCTGTGCTTTCTGGTTTTGAAGTTCCTCATTTCCCTTGCCTTCTCAAGAGCACTAACTTGAGCTTCAGAGTATTCCAACCGGGTTCCTCCCCGGAAGTCTCCATTTTCTTCCTTGTTTCAGGCACCTCCAAATTCGTCAGAGGTGAGGTAACCGGCAGCTAGGACCGACCGGATTGCACATCATCATTTGGCGCCGTCTGTGGGAAGACTTAAAAAAGCCTTCCCTAACCTTTAACTCTCTCTCTCTATCTCTCTCTCTATCTCTCTCTCTCAAAGAAACCTTAGCCTCCAAGGCTTCCTCTAGCAGCAACAGGCACAACGCCGACTTGAATGCTGTAGGGGAACACCCTCAGCCCGCCACTGTATGCATCGGACAGTTCATCGTCCCCCTCTTGACGGACGGAATCCCTAGCCTCAATGCACCAAGCACGGTGGCCCCTGTAAGTGTTCCCCTTCCCCTTCCTATCGAGACAACTTTCGCCGAACCGACCGCTATCCCTCTGGTGGCCAGCCAGAACCAGCTTGATGACTTGCTGCAGTGCATGCGGGCAATGCAAGCCCAAATGCAGCAGTTCCAGCAACATCAGCTCCATCAGCAACAAGTACTACACCACATTTCCCAGCATCACTACCAATAGCAGTTCCCTCAACTGCCTCTGAACCAACCACAGCTCCCACCTCGACACCCTGCTCCCAAGCCGGTCAAGCCCTCCCCTCAGGGCGGGCACCTTCACCAAGGGGAAGCCTCCCAACTTCAAAACCCCTCCAGGAGCCAGGCCTCATCCCCGGGCAGGAGGGAAAGACTAGTTACCCCCGCCTCGCAGCTCGCCAGTGGATCAAGAACCTCCTTGCCGATCAAGTCAGCACCTCGACACTCTAAGTTCCAGCTCCCGCTCGCAAAGAACCAATTTGGCCTCCTGGACTACCAACAGTCCGGGCCGATCGAGCTCGGCAACACCGAGGCAAGTAGCGCCAATACCAGGCCTTCTAAGCAGCAACGAAGATGCTGGAGAAGTCGCCAAACTACCACCCACATCCTGCCCGAGCTCCGAGGTAAAGAAGAAACAAGCTCGGACGAGGTAAAAGTTGCCCCTATTATTTCAGTTCCTTCCCCCCTATCATCAGAACTCCTTGTGGTTCCCATGCCAAAAGATTTCAAACTTCCTCCCCTAGACAAGTATGATGGGTCCTTTGACCCCAATGACCACGTCGATGCTTTCCAGTCCCAAATGAACCTGGCGAGGGCCAGCGAGTCCAGCATGTGTGTGGCCTTCACTACCACCTTCAGGGGAGTGGCCCGCACCTAGTACAGGAACCTGGCCCCCGTGTCGATAAGAAGCTGGACCCAGTTCGTGCAAGTCTTCACCACGCACTTCGTTACTAGCAAGCGGTGCCCCCAAACCGAAGAGAGCCTCCTCGGAATAGTCCAGAGGGAAGGAGAGTCCATCCGGGGCTAGGTGAAACAGTTCAATGACGCATGCTTGCAGATACCGCGCCTAGACCCCGCGGTACAGCTCGCTGCAGCCAAGAGGGGTGTGACACACAAGGAGTTCAGGTGGCACATGGTAGTCAACCAGCCCGCGACTGTAGCTGAATTCCTCAAGCTCGTGGACAAATTCATAAGAACATAAGAGGAGATCAACCAAAGGACTAAAAGCGGGATCGAAAAAAGGAAGAGGGAAGGCGAACCCTCCAACCCAGATGACAGGAGAAAGAAAGACCCACCTCGGGGGACGACGCCAAGTCAGCCGTTCCGAGCTCCCTTAGCAGGTCGGACGGACTACACGCCCTTAAACGCGAAGCGGGCCGAGATCTTAATGACGATCAAAGATGCCCCGTACGTGAAGTGGCCACCTCGTTTGAAGGGAAACCCGAATGTGAGGAATACAAACTTGTACTGCAGTTTCCATAGAGACCACGGGCATAGCACCGAACATTGTAATAATCTCCGCGACGAGATAGAAGAACTTATCCGTCGCGGGTACCTAAGAAATTTTGTACAACATAATAATAATAACAATAATAGTAATAAGACAGGTCGGCAGGGAGAGCACAACAGAGATGCTCCCGAGTCCAGCAGCCGGCCAGTCGAACCGCAGAAGCAGCCCCTGGAGAAAAAGACCAGTTCGGGGAACAATCCACGTGATCATTGGAGGATCGATCGTAGCAGGATGCACCTCGGCAGCAGCTCGGGCATCAACCCGGGAGGCCGCCAAAGAAGAACAAAATCCCCCAAAGCGGCCTAGGACGAAAGACCCCATATTCTTCACCAAAGACGATGCGCGCGGGGTCCACTACCCCCACGATGATGCACTTGTCACAAAGGTAAAGATCAATGACTTCGAAGTCCGGCGCGTACTCATTGACTCCGGTAGTTCGGCAGACATCCTTTTTAAAGCAGCCTTCGACAAACTCCAGTTCCAAGAGAATGACTTGAAGCCTACGAACACCCCGCTGGTCGGCTTCAGCGGAGAAGAGGTCAGACCCCTGGGAAAGGTCACAGTACCCGTGGAAGTCGGCACGTGGCCTAGTACGGTAAGACTCAGTCATGATTTTTTGGTGGTCACGACCCCCTCCCCCTACAATGCCATAGTCGGTCGGCCAATCACCCATGCTTTAAAGGTCGTTGTGTCTACTTACTATTTAGCCATGAAGTTCCCAACGGACTTCGGCATCGGGGTAGTGCGGGGTGACCAGCTCGAGTCCCGCAAGTGCTATGTCGCCGCCCTCAAGGGAAAAGCCAAGGTAACTGGCGACCTCAAACTAGAGCGACCGGTGGAACAGAACGAGGAGAGAGCTGCACCAACAGAGGAAATTGTTCTCATCCCTGTCTCAGTAGAAGACCCCGCCAGATCACTTTAGGTCGGTGCATCCCTGGAAGAACCCTTGCGATCCGAACTGGTACGCTTCTTACTCAGTAACTTAGATGTTTTCGCTTGGTTCGCGGTAGAAATGCCCGGCATAGACCCTAAGCTCATGACTCACAAGCTCAATACTGACCCTGTAGTTAGACCCATTAGACAGAAGAAACGCAACTCAGCCCCAGAACGCTGGAGGGCGGTCGATGAGGAGGTCGAGAAGCTCCTCGCAGCAGACTTCATAAGGGAAGTTCATTACCCGAGCTGGGTAGCCAACCCCGTTCTGGTAAAAAAGGCAAACGGCAAGTGGTGCATGTGCGTCGACTACACCGACCTGAATCGAGCTTGCCCGAAAGATTGCTTCCCCTTCCTAGGATTGACCGCCTAGTGGACGCGACCTCGGGACACGAGTTGCTAAGCTTCCTGGATGCCTACTCGGGCTACAACCAAATCAGGATGGACCCATCCGACGAGGAAAAAACCGCCTTCGTAACCGAGTTCGGCCTGTACTGCTACAAGGTTATGCCCTTTGGACTAAAAAATGTTGGGGCAACCTTTCAAAGGCTTGTGAATAAGCTGTTTTAACCCTTAATTGGCACAATGATAGAATGTTATGTAGACGATATGGTCGTCAAGACATAGTTTTCACATGAATTGATACAAGATCTACGTTCTGTCTTTCAAATTCTGCGTCAATTTAACATGAAACTAAACCCAAATAAGTGTGTCTTCGGTGTCACCTTGGGTAAGTTCCTAGGGTATATCATCAACCGACGAAGTATTGAGGCCAACCCGGACAAGATAAAAGCCATCCTAGATATGAGACCACCCCGAAAAGTGAAAGAGATTCAAAGGCTAAACGGCAGAATAGCCGCTTTGAGTCGTTTCATGTCTAAATCAGCAGACCGTTGCCTGCCCTTCTTCAAGGCAATAAAAGGCAAAGGGTTCGAGTGGAACCCGAAATGCCAGCTCGCATTTGATGAGCTCAAAAGATACCTCGCCAGTATCCCAGTATTGACCCGGCCCGAAGAGGGCAATGTTTTAGAACTGTACCTCTCGGCAAGTGACGAAGTGGTTAGTTCGGTACTGGTAAAGAAAGCAGATCGGGTCCAACGACCCATCTACTATGTTAGTAAAATATTGCAGGGATCAGAAACGAGGTATCCAGAGATAGAAAAGCTAGCCCATGCGTTGGTCATTACGGCCCGCAAACTCCGTCCGTACTTCCAAGCCCATACCATCATCGGCCTCACCGACAAACCCTTGAGGCAAGTATTACTCAGGCCTGAGGTCTCCGGTCGATTGACAAAGTAGGCCATTGAACTCAGTGAGTACGACCTCCAGTACAAGCCACGAACCGCTATCAAAGCTCAAGCCTTGGCGGATTTTGTTGCTGAATGCACGTTCAGCTTCGAGGTCCTCAGCCCGGTTGAGCACGAGACCCCCAGTTCGGGTGAGCTCGGTGCTCCCAGGCCGGTTGAGTCCGAGCCCCGTGAGGTCGCATCCAGTTCGGTATCTCTCCTAGTTAGGCCGAGCGCGAACTGGGATGAAGAGCCCTGGATCCTTCACGTAGATGGCTCCTCAAATCAGCAGGGCAGCGGAGTTGGTGTAGTTCTCCAACGTCCGAGTGGCACGAAACTGGAGTACGCGCTACGCTTCGAGTTTGCGGCATCCAACAATGAGGTAAATTACGAGGCATTGATAGTCGGGCTAGCTCTGGCGCAAGAGGTAAAGGCAAAACACAGTTATTTGCAACGATTCCCAGCTTGTGGTCAACCAAGTTACAGGGGAATACGAAGCCCGCAAGCCAACTATGATCGCCTACTTGGCAAAGGTAAAAGAGGCTCTACTTAGCTTCCAGTCACACTTCATCAAGCAAATCCTGAGGTCAGAGAACGCTGAGGCCGACGCCCTGTCCCGGCTGGCCAGCCTTAGTGACAACACCATGAGAACTGTGTACATAGAGGACTTACCTCGACCTAGCATTCTCCGGGGGGTAGAGGAGGTCGCTCCTGTCGCCCAAGCAGAACCGAGTTGGATTGATCCACTCGCGAGCTTCCTGCTACATGGAACCCTCCCCGTAGAATACAACGCCGCCTGGAGGGTAGAGCGCCAGGCAGCCAAGTATGTCATGACAGACAAACGACTGTACCGAAGATCCTACACACTCCCCTACCTGCGCTGCTTACGACCTCCCGAAGCCGAGCTCGTACTCTGCGACATTCATGAAGGCCTATGTGGTGGACACCTGGGGGCAGGGCCGCCGCTCAGAATGCACTATGACAAGGGTACTATTGGCCAACAATGAAAGCAGATGCCGTCAGGCTAGTCAGGAAGTGCGAAAAGTGCCAAAAGCACGCCAATATTCACCACCAGCCCGCCGCCGACCTCAAGTACCTCACCAGCCCATGGCCCTTCGCACAATGGGGTATCGACCTACTCGGGCCATTCCCGCCAGCAACAAGAGGAAGGAAGTTCCTAATAGTGGCAGTAGACTACTTCACCAAGTGGGTTGAAGCTGAAACTATCGTAACCATTACAGCTCAAAACATTCAGAACTTCTTCTAGATGAACATAGTGTGCCGCTTCGGGCTACCTCGGGTGCTGATCTCCGACAATGGCAAGCAGTTCGAGGACATCAAATTCCAAGAGTGGTGCCAATACATGGGGATCCGACAAAACTTCATGTCGGTTGCACACCCACAAGCAAACAATCAGGCAAAAGTCACGAACAAAGCTATCCTCCGCGGACTAAAAGCCAGGCTAGACCGAGCTAAAGGGTTATGGGCAGACGAGCTGCCCAGCGTCCTATGGGTATACCGAACTACAGAGAAGACCGCCACCGGAGAAACTCCCTTCAACCTCACCTATAGCACGGAGGCAGTCATCCCAGCCGAAATCGAAATCCCGTCACTTCGGTTGGAAGCATACAACGACAATACTAATAATGACGAGCTACGTACCAACCTCGACCTACTTGACGAGGTGAGGGACCTCGCATACATCAGGACCACAACATACCAGCAAAGGGTAGCTCGGTACTACAACGCCAGAGTTAAGAGACGAAACTTCTGCGTTGGCGACCTGGTTCTCCGCAAGGTCATGGTACCTGAGCCCGGCGTTGGCAAACTCGGTCCGAACTGGGAAGGACCCTACCGAGTAAAGAGAGCACTCAGGGGAGCATACGAGCTCGAGACCCTAGAAGGTAAACAGATACCCTAGGCATGGAACATCGTCAACTTAAGATGATTTTACCTATAAATGATCAAACTAAGCAAACCATGAGCCACTACCAGAGCCTAAGGGCCAGAATGCCGAGCTAACAAAGACCTCGGCACCCTTAGCCTAGAATGCCGAGCTAACAAGGTCCTCGGCACCGTAAGGGCCAGAATACTGAGCTAAAGATGACCTCGACACCTCATCAACGAAGCAAGCTGCACGAGTAGGGATCCCGAGGTGCATAGCCCAGGGCCCAATTCAGCTTATGTTAACTAACCCGGGCGGAGAACATGTCGGGTGTATAGCCTTACTATGTTAACTCGCCTCGGGGCCTAAGTCTAGCAGTTTGGCAACATAGTCAGCTCGGCGAAAAGAGAAAATGGCTGCCCAACACTTTGCCAAAAAAGGGGGACTATTCATTGCAAAATAATCTTGTTTACATTTCATTCCAAAAAAAAAAAAAAAACAGCGACGAGCTCACAGGCCCGGAGGTACATCTTCCTCGCCTTTGGAAGGGACTTCGACAATACCCGAAGGTCCCGCTTTGTCTTCGGAATCCGCATCATCATCGGCTGCGGCAGCCATTTCCGGAGTGATGCGCGAAGTGGTTATGGCACTAATGTCGAGCTCGGGGTACGTATTCCTTATCATCCATCGGCTCAACTTGAAACCCCTTCTGTACGAGCCCACCATCATGTCGTCAAAGCACGGCGAAGCGATGTAATCGCTAACAGCATGCACCTTCGCCTCCTCGACAGCCTGAGAGAAGATCTCAGTCTTCTCCCTGATATCATCCTGAAGATACCCGACCTGATGCTCCAGGTCCAGCTTCAGGTCCGCCATGTGTTTCACCACCAATCCTAAGGCCTCGTTGTCCCTCCGAGACCTCGTTAACTCGACTCGCGCAGCGCGGGAAGCCTCTTCGGCAGCTTGCGCTCGCTTCAAGCCCCTCTCCACCTAGATTGCCAGAGCGTGGATAGAGGAGTTCACCTGCCAGAACGAGAACAAATCAGCCCGGCGAAAAAAAAAATACTTCGACTTACCACCATGGCATGAGATGCAGCACGGGCGCCTATAAGATTCGTAGGAAGATCGGCCCACGCCGCAACCTCCTCAAGGCAAGTAGCCTTCTTACTTTTTCGGAGAGCGTAGCTCGGCGTCAGCACGCTCCCAACCTCATCGTGACTTCCTGAGCCTGAAGGCATAGCCCGGGTATAAGCAGTATCGGCATAGGGGAACCCTGCCACTTCTTGAACTGGAGGGGCCACCTTGGGCTCCCCAGGAGGCTCCATTCTTGGTGCCTCGGGCTCCGCAACCCGGGAAGGATCGAAACGGACCCGCTTAGCGGCTCGCTTCCTCCTCCTCATACCTTCAAACAAGTTTGGACCTCGAGTCTTCTCTGCCTCCATAACACCTGCAAAAGAGCTCGGCATCAAAAGACGAGAATAAAAAATAGCAAAAGCAAGCCACTGAGCAAGAAACCTACCCAAACTCAGACCGGCCTGGATAAGCTTGGCCTCCAACAGGTAGACTTGGCATTTGAGTCCAAGTCGGGCCCAGTCCTAGAGGCCCTTCACCGTTTCTTCATCTAACGTGGCACCGGGATCAGGAACGGCCAACCCCCACTCGGTAGGAAACGGCCACCCCGTAGCACTTCGAACCACGAAGTAGTCCCGCTTCCATGCCGGGACCTTATTCGAAAGATCGTGCAAAAGCTTGAACCTCGGGCGAGGAGATAAGTAGTAGACCCACCTACGCTCGGGCAGGGGACCCGCTTGCTTCTTAAGCATAAGAATGGCGGAAAAGATTTCCAAGTCCAATGGAAGGCAGTGTTCGCAACAAATGAAGAAGGTCCCAACAAGTTTACGAATGGAGTTCGGGTGGAGCTGACCAACAGTAACGCTGAAGTGATTCATGACCTCGACGATAAGGGGATGAAAAGGAAGGCGCAGCCCGGCAACAAGCTCCTCCCGGAATATCACGATCTCGTATGGACCGTGCTCCCAAGGAAAGTCGCCCGAGGGTAAAATATAAGTATACTCCTCGGGCAAGTTCTACTGAGCGATAAGAGACCAAAGCCTCTTGGGCGTCATAGTGGAAGGCCCGAACTTATCTGGCACCTGACCTCGACGAGAGGTGGATGCCAAGCTACCCGAGGTGACTCGACCTACGGGCTCGAACTCGAGCTCTACCTCGGGCCCCGCCTCGGACTCACTAAGGCTGTCAGGGGCAGCATCTCGTTTCGTAGAACCAGCATCTAACCCCCCCCAGAAGACTATCCAAACTACCCGAATAGCTACCGGAATACGAAAAATGATGCGAGCTGACAGCCTTGGACGCGAGCTCAAGGAACGAATGCTGAAGAATGGCGAAGGAAAGTGACCAGGGCCCCCCCACTATTTATAGCCACTATACTCGCGCATCAACGGCCAAGATCAAAACCATCCAACGGCTCCCCGCAAAACCGGCTGCGCGCCCCCCGAGGAGAAGCCAGTTTAGTGTGCATTTTTGACGTTCAAAAATTTGAAATTGTTTGGTGTCCGTGCGTGAGCTGCACGTAATCCGGGATTGACCCCTAGTCGAACCAAGCCGACCCTGATCGGGCCAAGAACACAAGCAGGTCAGACCGGAGAAGTTCTAAACCAAGGCCAAAGCGTCACAAGGCAAATCCACCCGTCATCCCGTGAACTCCCCGCGCAGGGTCAGGACCCTGGGTGCGGGGAGTGGGGGGAAATTGATGGAGGGAGATTTGGCCCGACCCCTTGGCCACGCGTCACATGGAAGCAACCGAGAGTGACTTGGCAGAAGTGCCAGCTTGGCACGACAGCGGGCCCATAACCCGAGCTCTGAGAAGAGGAGTCCCGAGCTCCCCCAAAAAAAAGGGGAACCCATGACCCAAGCTCTCCCTTGGAGGTCATGAGCCTTACAAGGAGCGCAAAGGGCAAAAACCCAAGCTGACCCACCCCGGGGCAGTTCGGGCCACACTTCTATCTGAACTCAAGACTTCACCTCGCACACCACTTCGGCTCCAAGTCGCCTGACTGAACAACCGTACCTGACGCCCAGGAAGCCCGTACACGGAGGCGGCGCACCTGACTGATTAGGGGTCCGACACATGACTACCGCCCTCCAACGGCCACCTGTCACCGCCATCTCAGACATGGTAGAGACGGCCCTAACAAGGAAGATGGTGGCGGTTATGACACCCAAACTGGCAACTGGTAGAGGTTATGACACCCGAACTGGCAACTGGCAGAGGTTATGTCACCCGAACTGGCATCTGGCAGAGATGATGACACCCGATATGGCGGAGGTGATGATGCCTGATCTGGCAGAGGTATGGGAGTGAGTATACCAGGGTGATTATAAAAAGCCCCCTTCCCCCAAAGAAGGAGGTATGTGATTTCTATGCTTTCTGGTCTTGAAGTTCCTCATTTCTCTTGCCTTCTCAAGAGCATTAACTTGAGCTTCGAAGTGTTTCAACCGGGTTCCTTCCCGGAAGTCTCCATTTTCTTCCTTATTTCAGGCACCTCTAATTTCGTCAGAGGCGAGGTAACCGGCAGTTAGGACCGACCGAATTGCGCATCATCAGCTATTAATGTTATTCAAAAGAAAACTGAGCAAAACAACACAGAATTGTTTTACATTTCTGAAATGTAAAATTGCCAATATGTATCTTCTTTCTAACATTTTATCGGACCACTTTTCTTTTTCTTTTGAATGACAAAGATATCATTGGCAAGATAGATCAATTTGGGCTTGGCTTGGGCCCGCCAAAGCCCAAATTCAAGTAAATTTCAAGTCCCAATTTCCTCTTCTTTTAGTGATATATAACTGTTTTAGGTTTGTTACTGGTGAATATGAATAGTTAATTTATACTCTGTAGGCGTAGGTCTTCACTCTTCATCACCAGCAATGCTTTTAGTTGAAGTTATGTAATTCTACCAAGGATTAAATGTAATTCTTAAACAATTCTGTCCTAATCCTAATTAATATATCCATCTCTCTTTCCTTTGTATTCATCTTATGCTTACTTCGCACCTTTAGTCATTGAATATAATGGTACTGAACTACACATGTGAGTCTGTAACTTTAGTTAATTAGTTAGCTTCCATAAAATAGATCTAAGGCATGTTATATCTTTAACTAAATGCTACCTCAAAATATATTAATAAATATCTTAAAAAAGCAAGTTTTATGCTCTTCTTCTGAGAAAAAATAATTGAATCACTTATACAGCCCCCCATCCTCTTATTCTGTCATTTTTACTAACAAATGAAAATAGAATCACTTTATAACTCCCATGAACTCAAAGCATAGTACAAGCATAATAACGGACAAAAATAGAAAATAACCCTAGATCTCAAACAACATACCCTCTATTTCGCCTTTGATTGTTATATATATACGAGGAAATCTCTCCCTGGAATCAAAGAAAACAGAAATAAAAATCAGAGATGTTGCCAAAAGTTAGGAAAAAAACAGAGAGAAAATAGAGAGAAAACAGGGAGAAAACAGAGACCTTTCCAGCGGCAACTGCTCCTCCCTCCGGCGAAGACTCCTCTCTCCGATTGTCAGTCAGTTGGGTGTTCTCCTCTGAGGCGGCAAAGACTCTTCTCTCTGGTGCTTTAGGACTTGGGTAATCAAAGAGAGGAAGAAAACATATTAGCATGGTAGATTCGGATTGCATCGGATCACCACCATTGGGCAACACGTCAACAAACACGTAGGAGCCATGTCAACACAGCGTAGCGAAAACCCAACGGCTATTTTTACGAAAACTAATAAAATAAACGCATAAATTTTTTTTTTTTTTTTTTTTGTGTTTTTTTAATAAACGCGCGTACCAAACAGTGATTTTAAAGTCAATAAGCGTTTATTGCGTCAAATACCGATATGACGCTGAAATGACACTGTTATTTCAATAAAAACTCGCCTGTGGGCGGTGTGAATCGAAATCGGATTCGTTACACTGTACGACTGTCTCGAAACATTGCCAGTCTCGAGTCTCTCGAGTCTGAGTCCACATCCTACTTCGCAATCGCAAGCGCATTTTAATGACTTAATGGCGGAAACCAATAAAACTACAATGGCCGAAGATGAAGAAGATTACATGGGCGATCTCTCTCAATTTCTCCCTCCTGAAACCTCTCATCCTTCTAACTTCTCTCAGAAGAAGGTGATATATGCTGTTTTCTTCGTTTCCCTTACCTTCAGGCTTCTTCTTCCCAGCTTTCTTCCCAAAACCCTAACTTTTCTCTTCTGCAGAGCTCTAACAGCACCAAACCCCTAATTCATCAACCCTCGAAGAAGAAACTCAAAACTCTTAACTGGCAAGAGCAACGAAAAATCGACCGGGAGCGAAAGCAGAGGGAAGAGGATGAACAAACCCTCGCGAAATTCGACTCCGCCATTCCTCAATCCAACATCGGATTCAAGATGTTGAAGAAAATGGGGTACAATCCCGGTTCATCCTTGGGCAAGAACGGGAACGGTCGTGCCGATCCGGTTGGCATCGAGATACGACGGTCCCGGGCCGGGATTGGCAGCGAAGACCCAGAGAAAGAGAAGCTGAGGAAAGAGAAGGGTAGAGATGAAATGAAGAGGAGAAAGGAGGAGAGTTTAATGATGGAATTTGGTTGCAGGCAGAAGTCGCAGTGGCGTAGCCGGCACATTGCTGTTAACTTCGAAAAGGCAAAAGCGGCGCTTGCGCAATTGGAAAACGAGGACATTATCGAGCCCAAGAAGGAGGATGAACAAGACGAAGAGCAGGAAGAGGAAGAGGAAGAGATTACGGAAGAGGTACGTTTGGTTGGAATTATATGTCTTAGTTTGTGATTAGACTATATATTAAGGTTGAATCAATCTGAGCATTATATTGATAAACTAGTAATTGATTTAAATATGTTTGATGACTGATATCGGGAACTCAATAGCGTGCAATGCTGTTTATGCCTCCAAAAGGATATCAACAATACAGTGTTTTGAATTTGTGAGTTGAGTTCAATTGAAGCCACCTGGGGAGGGATAGAAGCTTCCATCTGGGTAATTGTCTCTTGAATAGAAAAAAAGACATCGTAGGGATGGAGGCCTGGAGGAGCTCTTTGGAGCCTTGACCAGGGCTCAAGTATTACAACCTGAGGAAGTGAATGAATAATCTTATGCTTTTTCAATTTTCACTTGTAGCCTGGTAACTGTGGTGTCAATTGTGCTGTTCAAGAAGAGGGGTACCGAAGCCAAGTACTGATATTAGTTAATTTGATGCTTTACGGGCTTGTCTAGGCACTGTGTGACTGCGTCTAGTTTAAGAGATTGAGCAAGAGACAGAAGCTCCATACTACAACATTGGTTCAGTAATATTTGCATTCTTGAAATTTATACATTAGGTGATTAGTGAGGCCTTATTTGGGAAGGAGAGATGACCACGCTGGGAATTACATAGGAAATTCAGCATCTGAACAATTAATGCAACCCAATTAACAATCAAATTGCAAAACTTCGAGATGGCATTTGGTTGCATGTGGTAGTTAGATAGAAAACATTGCATAGTTCGGCTACACAATCAAATGCAGTGGCACTGCAATCGTTTTTTTTTTACTTTGATATGGCACTGCAATCATTATTAGAGTTACAGGTGGATTGGTAAAGTTGAAGGTGCTTGAAATCTGTCATATACCCAAATCTATTATCTTATCTTGATTTATTAGTGGGCTGTTCTTTCTCTTGGAAAATTTCCCACTCGGTTGTGCTTACATATCCTTGCATGCAGGATTTGCATGAAATACTGATGAAGCTCAGAAATGAACACCGATATTGCCTCTTCTGTGGATGTCAGGTGGGCTATGGACTTTTTAAGTCTTCTCTGTTAAGCAGTTTTGTAGATTAGCTTATATTTCTCCTAGAACTGTAAACTAAAGCAGGACTCTAAGTTTGAAATACTATACCTTCAACACCTAATTTCAGTATTCTAATTAACATTCTTATGGGTCCTGTCCTGTAACAGTATGAATCAATGGAGGCACTGATATCCAACTGTCCTGGAACAGAAGAAGATGACCACTAATTCCTTACCTCCACCACAGAGAGCTCAAATGCGGTATTATATTTGCATTGCCATGAGGCAAACTTGATATAGTGGCCCCTTCCATGAAGATTCAACTGCAAAGTGCAAATAGAGAAAAACTGCTGGATAAGCGTTACAACTTACAACAGGTGTATACAGGCATGCGGTTCCATTAAGGAAGGTTAGAAAGGATACTACAATTTAACTTTTTTCATTGTTTTTCTTATCAATATGTAACTTATTTCATTGTTGTAATTTGTAAACCTTGAAATCATGGATTTCTTTTTTCATTCCTCATCAACCCATGCTATTGCTCATATACAGAAAAGCTTCTGAACACTCTTACTGGAAACCAAATATGATAGAAATCCTCCTACAGAGAACTTATTTACCTAGCTAGTAAAAGGTCCAAAGCATCAGTAATACAAAGAATATCAAAGGCAATTTTATGAGATGTATTGGGGTATTACTTATAAAGCGATAGATAATAATCAGAAGATTACACATGTTTGCTAGAGAAATTTATGCAAGTGTTAGAATACACCAATATTATTAATTTTAAGGCTCGAATGGATGTATATGGTATAAAAAAACTATGTTTTATTTTTAATCTCTTTTTCTATTTCACCTTCTTCAGCACTTTTTGTTTAAATACCCGACTTTTTACGCTTTTTTGAGGGGGGAAAACAGTGAATCTAGAGTCGCCTAGGCCTTAGGGAGCTGTCTACAATTTTTGAAATTAAAGATGTGATTTGAATGGATTTCCATCACCCATGTTGAGTTTGTAGTATCAGTCCTTAATCTGTATCAGACCATCAGTGTGCATCGGTCATTATCAACACATCGGTCCAATTCACACCGACAGTCAAGGAAACAGTGAAATCCGTTTAAGATATCGGGATTTCACTCACCTCTGTATTGTGCTGCCCAGCCCAAAAATCAATACATATTAGCCTGTATCAGTTGATGTTCATTGATACTTTGAAACTTGACTAAAGTTCATGGAGGAAGGTCTTTGATAAGCTTTACTGCCGTACAGCAAGATTCAAAATATTGATGCGCGTATCGGGCAAATCGATATCTTGATTTTTATTTATTTATTTATTTTTTAAATCGGTTTAGGGGAGCCAGTTTAGGGCTCCACCCCCTGAACCAGTCAGACCCCCGATACACCCACTGTAGAGGCGTATCGGAAGGGTCCCAGAATGATACATATCGGCTAATATGAACCTATACATGTCGATACCTTGAACCTTGCCTTACAGTCAACTGCACTTGCCAACTCATCCCTGCGCCCTAACCAGCAGATTCTAGCTTAAATGCCCAACACTGCTTTCAAAATTCAGCCTTGATGGCTCACTTTGAAAAGAGTATAAATACTTTTACATATTTCTATGTAATGTAATCCTTTTAGGCTCAGTTTGGAAGAATATGGTACAGTGCAAAATCTTTTTGTATTTCTAAACCAAATATTTTTTTAGACCGACAAGACCTTTAGAATTCTGTTCAGCATTGCAGGTGTCCTGTTAACACCTAGTAGAGCCTTTAGCCATTGTTTTGCCAAGAGCCTGGCACTTGTAGCCTATATATTGGTGGTGGGCAACTGGGCGTAGCAGTATCCTGATCCTCAACTGCCTCTACTTTCGAACGTGGCACAAGATGACGCCCCCCAGTTGACAACTTAAGCCAGTTCGCCACATTGACGTTTGACACTACTTGGCTCCCTATTGACCCTTTTCCGGATTGTGTGTCTGTGTGGATAAATTGAACCAGAGTAGTAGGGAATCTCATACCAGGAATCAAAACAGAACATAAAGATGGTCAATGCTTCAGTATGGAAATTTCCACATGAGAAGCTTGAGATCTGGCAGAAGCAGCCAGGACTAGGAGGCATAAAAAATGGCTGTCCCTCCGTCCGGTGTCTGAATACTATAGTAGTCCAGGAAAAAAAAAACGTTAATGAGGATATGTTTTGTCCCATTACCAGGGCCTTGTCAATCACATTTTTCTAGTGTTACGGCCATTAATGAAACCATCTCCGACCATGATTGATCTACTAAGGATAGCATAACAATGCTGTGACAACACAAACGCCCCAGCCCCAGGCTCTCAGCCAGGTACCGATCACCATACAATACAAACATGCTATTATCAATTCTGTCAATACCAAGGAAGAAAGGGGCTGCCAGAAAATACGCAAAACAAAGCAAGCTCCTATCAAGTCAAGAGACTCAAGACTAAAGAACCAGTAAGATACTTGACATCCCAAGAATCAGTAATCCCTGTGTGTGCTGGTTGCTGGGTTCAGTAGCCAGTAGCCAGTAGCCACTGTTTCTGAGGAGCAGTGAATCACAACCACCACAGGCAGCATATGCGCATTTTACCTTTGATAAAACATAACATAGCTAATGCTGGTCCATTGATACAAAGACCAGCTTAATATTGGATATCAATCTCTGTCAAATTACCCAACAAAAATTGAAAAGAACCTCTCTGTTCCTAATTTATACCTACTTTACCCAGTAGTAATCTCCAACTGAAAGCAAGTGTATTTTAACAAGTCTGAGCAAATACCAAAACTTATTTTCAAGGTCATTAAAGCCCTGGAACCGAATAATGGAGTCTGAGCAAAACTGGGCAAGGCATTAGGACATCCACGGGAGAAGCACAAGCCTAAGCTCTAAGCGGGGTCTCTTAAAGAGACCAGTGCATCTGATGAGTAGAAGAACCGTAAGCCCTTGAGCTCCCAAGTTCCATATATTGTCTGCTCCCCTGCTGAGAAAGTTCAAGCTCACCGGAGAACTGACTGTCAATGGATTGTGAGAGTTGCCCAAGGCCTAGATCACGTGGAATCTCCTGCGAACTGCTACCAGCTTCATTTCCCTTAAAACTCCACGTATTGCTCATAAAGTTGTTTGCTACAGCACCATGGGGTGCTGATGATTGAACCATTGGGGCCCCATCGTCGTTCATCAAGTTATTCACTGTAAGATCAGATGCTTGGGTTCTGGAGCCCCATGGTTGAGTTGACAGAAGAGAGAGAGCACAGCTGGAGTCTGAGACTCCTGCAAAACATTCACCCGGATGCATACCGGAACTGGAAAAGACCGTCCCACCCACTGAACCTTGCAGATATGGGTGGGAGCTGTGAGAGAACGCAGTGCCTGTAGGGTTCTCTGAGCTTCCTGGCCATAGATGTGGGAGAAATTTTCCAGTAGCCATTGGTTGGTTGTTTGGTTGTCGATCACCAGCCCTTATGATTGGCCATACATCCCTTGCCGGCTGTCTTGGATATGCTGTGAAATCCATCAGAAAGCCACCAAGTCTACCGCTAGCTTCTGCAAATTAAGAACAAAAAAATTGTCAAACACAAAATATACAAGGGGAAAACGAGGAAATCTAAAAAAAGTTGTACTCCATAAATAAGTAATTCTGTCCCTTAAGAAGCAATTTCTACTGTTGCCATCTGACCATGGAGAGATGATGAAAGACGTCCATAGCGTGAAGCTAACAGAGATCCAGGTGGTGGCTTCCTGCGACGCTCATTGTGCCCTGCCAGACGTCTACGACAACTTCGTTTTCCTTGGTCAAATTCAGGTAGCTGATGAAATCTGTGCAGAAGCAACCCCAGAAGTGATGAATTCTTTTTTTTTTATTTTGATAATTCAGAAGTGAAGTGATGAATTTTAATAGTCTTAATGGAAGAAAACAGCATTTACCCTTCTTTTTCACAAGCAAACAACCAGATAGAAATTGAAATTGAACATATAAAGATGCAATGGACCACTGTTGCATGGACTCTTCTCCTAAATGGGCAACGTGACCAACATGGACATGCCCGGTAGCCTGACACTCCATGAAATCTTCAGGGCACTCTAGAAACTTTTCCTTGTTAAGTTCAACACCTACTACAATTGTTTTCTTTCATCATATAGCAGTCAAAGAACGAATAATGTTACTTGGCTGCTGCACATTCATCAAAAGAAGAGGAAAAACAAACTACATATTCATGAGACAAGATTCAGTGAACCCCCCGGGTTCACGGGGCACGTGAACCCTCCAATAGGAGGCGTGCACGTCGCCCCTTTTGAGTCATTCACGAAAAAACAGGAGGCTCAAAGGGGCGGCGTGCGCGCCTCCTATTGGAGGGGTTCACTGAATCTCGCCTATGTCAAAATCTAATGGAATTTATGTTTTTTTGCTAATCTAGCGATATTTATACAAGAGTATATAACAGTTACAAAGGCAGTTGCCCAGTTACTCAGGTGAATTGAAGCATGGACTTCACCACTGTCCAAATTGTTTAGGCGTCCCTCAATTTGCCATCATTGGAATACCTACTTGCCTAGGCAACATGTTAAAAACAATGGAAATTCAAAGAAGATTAATAGATAAAAATTTGCAGCCGGATTAATTGTCCATCAGCCCTAGGGTTACTGACAGAGTAAATTATAGAAAGAGGGATTGTACTGAGTGGGCCAACTGTATGGTTTAAAGTTGTAGCATAGTACCATTGTTGTATTTGTTTCTTTTGCCCAAGAGAAGCACTACATATAGACTCTCTTTTCTTTTGGTAGTTGAAATCATATAGATTCTTTCTTAATAAAAGATAAAGACTATTCTAGAAAATGAAGAAAAATTCTGTACCCTTGATAAGCTTCCATCCAAGAGTTAATAACTTAATATGATAATATAAATATTTTAAATGGAAAATCTTGAAGGAAATTGGATTCTTGAAGCCATTTAAAACTTACAGGATTGATTTATTTTCACCTGGACTGTCAGCTGCTCCAAATCTTATTAGAAATAGAGCTTATTGCATAGAGTGAGACCAAGTATTGCAAAGGGTCCCTAAATGCTGGGTTTCTTACTCAAGTTAGTAGGAGGTCTTACTAGCCTCCTACTAAAAGCTATTGTGGTACAAGGAGGTCTAGTACTAGCCTCAAGTTAGTAGGAGGTCTATTACTAGTCATAATGAAATCAATATTTACTATTTTTAGCAACTTCTGGTTTGTTTAGTCTTTACATTAAGTTAGTCATAGTAAGATTTGTAAAGTGTTAAGGGAGTTGTTTCAGGAATTAGAGTCCTAATTTATGTATCTCCATGGATTACCTATGGCATTGTTTTAGTTCTAAAGCAATTAGAAGTTGTTTTGGGTCAGATACAGACTGAAAAAAGACATCCAAGTTCTTATTGTGAGTCTATATATAGACTCATAGAAAGTGCAATCTAGAAAAGTTGATTTGATATTAATAAAGTTTGATTTAGCGAATTCTGGTTGTTGCCAAGAATTTTCTCTTCTTTCCCTTTCCACTTGGGCTATGTTTGGTTTGAAGGAAAAGGTAGAGAAAGGAAGAGAAAGGTAGGGAAATCCATACAAGGTTTGTAAAGGTTTCCCTACCTTTTCCTTCAAACCAAACACAGCCTTAATATCATCTTCTAAGATACATATCCCAACGTTGTTTACTCTAACAGCAAGGGTTCTCACTCTTTGTCTCTTTCCAATCTCTTGCTCATCCTTTGGTGGAAAGCAAGTTGTCTACATGGTTCTCCATCTCTATTCTTGATCATTAATCACCAATCATCTCTTTTCACTCCACAAAGCCCACAACCGATCTAAAAGTTGTAGGACCCCCTACCTGTCCTGAATCATGGTGTAAGACTCAAGTCTAAATCAAAGGTCTCAAAACTTAGGATCCACCAGGTTTATCGCCATCTCTTCTTATCTCTAAATATATTTCCTTCTGTGTGTTGAAACCATTGACCCCCACTATACATTCCCTAATCCTTGCATACGGAACATCACATATCAAGCCTTGACACCAAAATATAAAGTAATGAATAAATAGATGAAATTTGAAGGATGGTAACTATGCTACCAGAACGGAAGTCAAATAAGAGGATAAAACCACCATATCTAGATTTAAATTTTCAGCATCAGATAGGGAAGGATACAAGAATGATCTCTCCAGTTTTTTTAAAAGTCTCTGATAGGTTTTATGGTTTAACGAGGCTAAATTTGCTCTAAGGTTTACTTTATTGCCTAACAACAAACAGAAAATGCAAATTAAGATTTCTGTTGAAAATTATCACAAGCATATGACTCATAACACAAATAAATAAATAAAATCTGCCTCTTGGATGTCTAGGGTTGGAAGCAGCATAAATGCAAGGTAGAATCCAAGCCAAGCAAAAATTTACCCCTTAAACCAGCTTTTGTGGCATTGAAGAAACAAATATGTCATTCAATAGTCGACTATTGAGGGTTACAGGTGTACAAAGCACACCTACAGAGTGAAGGCCCTTGCATTATGTCTCTTTTTGTAGCAAAATAATTTGAAAACCCACCAACTGCCAAATCTAGTTCTCTTTCCATAAAATATCTTCTAAAAGCATACCTAAAAGCTAAAACAAACTTTTATAATTACTATTTAAGCATCTATCAAAAGGCCACAGTCAAAACCTACTATAAAACCACCACATTGGAAGTTGTATGATTTAGTGACAACTCAACATGGAGTACAGACTATAACTACAAAGATTTGGGGTGTCTACTAACTTGTATGTTTTTGTTTTAAGAAAACAAGACCATACATATTTGAGAATACCTCCTTAATAAACCCCCCAAAGCAGAAAACAGTACCCAGATTCAGCGATAACTTGCTCAAACCATGTGCACCATGCGCATTTGGATAGCTAAGCAATTATACCATAAGGAATTGAACTTGTTTCCGATAGAAAGTGGTTTGCACATATAAAATGACAGGTTCAGATACCACATAGAAAGGAATTTGGCCAGTGTCCTTCTCAGCTAAACAATGATACTTTAATCAAGCCTTACTTCACATGCCCATTCTCCACATTTAAAGCCAATGTCCAGTTTCAAAAAAAAAATAACGAAGAAACTTTCAGATAAATGTGTTTTCTAAAAGGGCAGACTTAATTTCCATGTTACCAATAAGAAGGTTCAGAAACAGACATGAAGCCCAACAAGAGACATTTCTTCAATTCCTCAAGAATCCAAAAGACCCACAACTAGAGCAAGAAAAAAAAAACACAACTAAAATCCAACTTCCGATCAAATTTACAATCACAAATAAATTTGAGAACACCATGAAGCAATATTAACGATTAAAAGAGCACACAGAATCCAATACAACCAATCCATTCAACAGAACTAAATCAGAGAAAACTCGAATCCAATAGAAAATGACCAATATCCCATTTACCCCAATGACACAGGCCAAATCTTACCGAATGCCCACTAGAAAAGAATAAAAGACATTCCTAATGAGGAAACATATTCACTGCACAACCCAGACCTCGAAACAGTGGAATGAAGAACAAAGTAACGATCGAACACCCAAAAAGATGTCCAACAAAACCTAACACTACAATCGAAAAAAAAAAGCTAACAAATTCCAAAACCATTTTTTAAAGATAAAAGTACAAAAGTAAATAAGGCAAAGCAAAAGTCGACTGACCTGCTACACTGCTGGCAGAACCTCTGCTCCAGACCAGCTACAATCACCTTGGGAGACTTGGAGTGCATACCGCAAACCTTGTGCCTGGAATAGTAAGCTTTGGCTCCACTTAGATCCACCTTACATCCCTCAACCTGACATCTTGGAGGCTCGCCACCCTGCACAACTCCCCTCCCCTTCTTCGCCGGCGCCGGCGCCGATGCCGACCCCTCAGAAACTGAAACCGACGACGACCCACCTCCTGATTTTGACGAAACTCCGGCACCCACATCTTCAAAGTAGATTTTCTTGCCGAACTTCAAGCCATTCAGTGAATCAGACGAACCAGAGGCCGCTGAAACAGCCAAAGAGCTCGAACCCATCTCCATGTGTGGCCTCTAGTTTCCATTCATGGCTGTTCTGTGGGGCACAAGACTGAAAGGTGGGTTTTTGAGGAGGGAGATGGGTTAAAGGTCTGATGGAAAAAAAGGGGGAGATGAGTTTTGCTGGTTACAGCTCTCCGGTCTTTTGTTAGAGCCGGTAGTGTTGTATAAAGCCGACACCTGCCATTTGGGCCATGCCAGCTCGGGTTATAGTACTCTGAGAAGACTGTCAAAAATTGAAGAGAGAGAGTATTTGTTGTCTGTGTGTGCGTGTGTAAGAGAGAGAGAGAGAAGGAGAGAAGGAGAGAACGAGGAGAAGAGACAGGAGAGTCGTACTTTGGGTCCTGCTGAGCTTTTCAAGTATCCTTTTGTGGTCACTAAGGTAGTATTTTTTTGAGGCTGTATGAGCTCAAACTCATCGTCTTTCAAAACAAAAGAGAAAAAGAGAGGGGGGCAGGGGCTTAAGCCTTAATGGAGAGTAGTGTTTCGAGTTTTGTTGCAGTAATGAACACTAATCTTAATATATACCCACATTGAACAGGAAAAAGGTTTCCTAATGTGGCTTTTGAAGCTTTTTTTTTCTCATTATTTATATCTTCATGCCTCTTTAAATTTAAAGTCTGAACTTTCGGTTTTCTTTTTCTTTTCTGGTTATTGTGAATTTCTTGATGCTTGGTGGGGAAGAACTAAGAAGTGACTATATGAAGGAACCCATACCCAGCTTTTTTTTTTCTTTTTTGTTTTTTTCTAAGCAGTGTGAAGGAGGTTGAGGTAGGTTGAGAGGTTTTTCTTTTCTAATTTCTATGGGGGTTGGGGGGTGTTGGTACTGCAGGCTGAAGGTCTTTGGATTTACAGAGATTTTGGATTGGAGTGAGCCAGTGACATTTTGGGGAGCCCGGAGGGAGCTTTCTAAGATTTTAATGTCTTTTTGTAGATTTTAGGCGAAGGAGGTACTGTTGCGGAATCTAGCAAACAAATCTTAGAGAATTGACATAACTCTGAGTTTCCCAAAATACCCTTTCTTCTTTTTCTACTCTGGGAGAAATAAAGGTGGTCTTTTTTTGTACAACTCTTGTTTTCTTTACGTTTGTATGAGAGGAAGAGAAAACCCAGAAGGAAGAAATGAGCTCCAAATGCAGTTCGTTAGTTTGATTTTAGATGCGATGCTGTTAGAAGTAGCTTCGGTTTTAATGTGCAATAAATATATTTTCCTTATTCTGTCCTGTATTTCCTTCTTTCATGGGTCCCTTTTGCCATTTCCAAGCACACATTGGTAGTTTCGTTTGGTGCAATTAGGTCTACCTCTGGTTTTAGTTCACTGGTTTGAATATTCTTGTTTTCTATTATATATAAATTTTTTGGTATTTATTATATAAATGATTAGATGTATATTTAGTTAGACACAAATGTGTATATATATATATATATAGTTATAGTTATGATGGTTTGGTTTGGCCTATTGATCCATTTTCTTCTTCTTTTTTTCTGAAAAAAAAAAAAAATTGTTGTGAGATCCATCATTATAAATTGGACCCATCTTGAAATCCATGTAAGTGGCCGATCTCAACTGGTGGACCATCAATTGGCAATTTTGGTTCAATAAAGAATCAAGGGTGACGTTTCTGTTGTCTGATTGGAATCTAGCCCACATTGTGTTTGACATAAATGCCACCAGAGACCACTCCATTGCTTAAAAATTAAAATCATTCCCTCACAAAAGAGAAGCCTTGATGAATCCCCAGACCCATAATTTGGAAATTGGAAAAGAAGCTGAAAGGATACCTTCCATTCTTCCTTTTGAAGAAAAAACTATAAAAAGGATTGGCCTATTGTTTTGCTTTCTAGCTAGTTGTTACTTGTTAATTACAATCTGCCTTGGACTCTGAAAGTTCATCTGGTTCTTGGATTACGTACAAATGTATATAACCCATGTGTAGTTCCATCAGCTGATGGTGGCCCACGTTTTTAGATTCTCAAATTTCAATCCACACATCGAGTATGATATGAAATAAGATTGCAATATTAAAAAAAATGGTGTTAATAGACACACAACATCCTTATGTCTTCCTGAAAAGAATGGATTGAATCAAAGGATCCACGTCAAGTACCACATCAAATATCAAGTACAGGTTGGATATTGTGGCATTATCAATTACCAAGGATGCCAAAAACGGGGATATTGTTAGTCTGCAAAAGTTTGTGGCATTATCCAGTCCAAATGGGGAGGATTCCAAGTGATCAGGAAATGATGAAACAGAGAAAATATATTGAAGTAGCTGTTTTGTTTAAAATTTGTTGATGATTTACAGCTAGGGTTGGAAATTTGGGATTTGGTAACGGGTCAGATCCTGGTGCAACTAAACCTTATCAGGTTCAAAATTTAAAACTGGGAAGTGGGATGGTATTGCTTGATCCTGGCTCCAGGTCCAGGTGGAGGGGAGATTGTCAATGTATTAAGCATTCCAAAATACTTTCTAATAAACAACCAAACTAGCAGAGAGAATTAGGGTACTTAAAGCCTTTGAATCACAGAGTATATAATATAAAACCAATTTGAGCCTGGTTTAATCAAAAAGCAGAGTTGAAAAGGGAAAAAAATAAATATAGATACCCATCTTATCAAATGATCTTTAATGGATGATTTATGTCTGGGGTATATTCCCAATGGGGTCCACAAATTGATCTATATCTCTATTTGAATTGTACTCTTGAAAAACAATGTAGAGGGGATGAACACATTAGGTTGCAAGTCTTTTTCTATAAATACTTATTTTTTTCAAACATGGCCTCTGCCCTCCCCTCCCTTCCTTTCCTTTCTCCACCATAAAGACAAAGACAAAAAAAAAAAAAAAAACAGAGTTAAAAATACATTAAGTTACAAGGAATCGAAATTTCGATCGTATTAGTCAACATCAGTAAAACAAGAAGACACTAACCAATGTAAGCTTAATATAAGGGCGGTTAGAACCCTAAAAGTCCACTGGGAGATCAACTACCTTCTTTTTTTTTTCTTTTCTGTTCCCTTGTAAAGTTTTTGCTTTCTAAGTTTTCATCAGAATGCTTCAATTCAACCTCCAATTCACACCCGTCCATATAAGTGAAAATGACTTCCAGAGCCAGAGGTTAGCACTATCTAGTTTCAGGGAGAAAAACACGAAGACAAGGCATATACGCTATTATTGGTTCCTTTTAAAGAGGCACAGCACAGCCAGACTTCACAGAATTACGAAACTATACAAACATGTGACAGAAGGCCAATAATCAACGTCAGGGACCCACCATCATCAGTTGTTTGTTTCTACAATATCTTTCACTTATTAGAAACCCAAGATTTTGTTTGTCTCCTAGTAGTAGATGGCAATATCTTGGTGGCAGTGAGTTGGGTCTCAGCTCAGACCACACAGATGTCATGCTTCAGGCTTGGTCTGGGCCCTTTGTAACATGCCTTAAATATGTGGAGGATCAAAACCCAACATTGGATGGGTCCTACCTTGAAAAGTCCCATACACAAGGTGGGCACCATGAGAACATAACCAACTTTTTGGCAAACTTATTACTAAGTAGGTCGGACCATTACATGCAGTTGGGTTGGTTGCACCAGTATTTATCAAATGCAATGATGGGAAAAGAGGTCAGTGAAAGGTGAAAATGAAAGGAGAAAGGAATGGATGTAAAAAATTTTATATATGCATATACTAAACAGACCTTCTTTGGTGCACTGAAGCTACTTAATTAGGACAGCAGTTGGAATTGGTATTACAGCTTGAATGGTCAGTCCAATAAAGGCAAAACAAAACAAAACATATTTTCAGAAGCTAACAGCTATTCATTGTGCATTGACCTCACTCAACTGTTGGGGCTTGGTCCCTTTTTGCTTATTTTCTTCATAAATGGGTTCAGTCCAGTTCTTGAGCACTTCTTAACAACAAGTTGGAAAGGGAATTTGATGTATTTGTTTTTGAAAGCTTTCTGGTTGTTATTTTCAGAGCTTGTTGAAAACCCTTTTCTTCAGCATCCAAATTTATACAGCAGAAAGCTTACTCTTGGCACAGTTTATCCCCAGACTAGTCACAACCCTTCAAATGTGAGAAACGTGGCTGTTTTGAGTGTTTTACAGGGCCCAGAATAAATTGCTTTAAAGGGGGTTGCTTCTGGGTTGCCTTCTTTGGAGTGCTACTTTAATTGTAATCGTCTTCTTTCATTTCTTTTTAATAGAAACAATTCGTTCACTCTTAATATCTATGTCCAGGGTAGTCCTGTTTTTAACTCAATTTGGGATTTCATAGAGGGAAGAAGGTAGTTAAGTTCCTTTCCATATATGGAGAATTTTTTCATAGGGATGGAATGAGGGTGGGTGAGACAAACAGTGAAGGAAGCTCATAAAAAACTCCCCCTTCGTGGAAGGAACTAGCTAGTTAGCTTCCTGAGTAACAAAGTTAAACCATTGATAAGAGAGAGAGAGAGAGAGAGAGAGAATAATGAAGTGGGCACTAAATGTTCTTTTTGGTTAGCCATTCATCTTCAAAACAAAACCAACCTATCAGAAGAAAGGAGTACAGTTTTACCAAAAACAAAAAAAAAAAAGAAGAAAGGAGTACAGAAGAACTTCGATGGGTACATTCCCTTTCCCTCTCTCCTTGTTTGCCTTTTCTTTACGAAAAGCTTACCAATGTATTTCAACTTCAAGATAAGCAAATGCATGGAAACTTCTTACCAAACAGTAAGGTTGTATCCTGTAATTTTCTTTTTAAGTCAAATCTTATTGTCTTCTTTTATACAAATTCTTTTGGAAAGAAAATAAAAATAATTATGACAGTTCTTTTAGGATACGACAGAGTTTAGTCAAATCGAAAACAAAACCATTTTGTTGAACACTCCCTATTAATGTTTCTGAAAACGATTAAGGGGGTGGGGTGTTTGCTGATGTGACAGCTGTTTTGAAAAACAAAACCATTAATTAAATGATTTTGATTTTGAAAATCATTGGCCAACACCTCTACTAATTAGGAGGGTCCTTGGCAGAACTCAAAACACTCCTTGCATGTTGCTTGGAGACTCCTCTACAATGGTTGAGCTTTCACTGTTAACACCTGCAACCTAAGATGTATTTCTTCATTTTTAGGTTCTAATTGAATACATAGCCAAAACAAAATATGAAAGCCATGCTTTGCATCAAAAAGACAATAAGAATTAATAATGCAAATAATTTGGAATCAGATCTCTTGATGATCTTATTACTATACCATATAAATAGCATCTCTAGCTCTATGGTATAACTTATAAGCAAAGAGAGCTAGCTCCATGAATATGGAGATATTCTGATGATGATCTCCACAGACAAATATGTGGATGTTATCTATGAGAATATGACTTTTTTCAGAAAAAACCATATCAGCAAAAAAGAAAGCAACATAACAAAAATGTGTTATTGGATGTGTACTTTTCAAAGCAAAGTGAAAACATTTTCAATTTGATTCAGAAAATAATTAACCTTGTTTCCAATTTTCTTTTTTAAAAAAATTTTGAAAAATAAAAATGTGTTTTCACTTCCTAATGCTAAGATGAACACTCCAATATCTGATCTCCCATACCCTCTTACAAGTGCTGATTTAAAGCTTCTATGGACCATACCAAACCACATTTAAGTGAGCTTGGGTCCTAAGTATAAACAAAATAAAAATACAAAAGTAAGCTAATATCCAGATAAAAATATGAGCTTGGGTCTTAAGTGAGCTTTGATCAGAATCAGTATCTATATATATGTTTTATAAAACATGATGCCAAAGCACCAGATAAAAATATGATTTTGAAACTTGAACTTAAGAACATGCTTCTGGTCTGAGTTTTTGAAACAAGAAAAGTACTACATAACCAAGAAAATGTTTTATTCATTTTTTAAGAAACCATATTTTCCAAACCAATTCTAGGACCTTTGTTTTTTGAAAATCACAACAAAAAAGATTTACATATGAGAATACCCAGGCCTAAATTTAAATAAATGCATGCACGTGTGTGCGTCACACTCCCATGCACAAATACGTACATATGTATGTATTAAAACAAACTGAACAAAGTTTTCGGGGGTGTTCGATACCGTGTTAATAAGGTGTTTAGTTTCGTGCTGACCATGCCTGCCCACAAATTAGTGTGTACAGAGATAAGTCACACCTCAATTTATCGTCAACTGTGGATGGGCCAAATCATGGTGTAGACAATTTGTGGGAAGGATTTGGCGTAATGCATTTGTGTTATACCGACCCAACCACCCTTTTTTTTGTTAATCTTTTAGCATATTTTCATTTATAATTAAATTATTTATTGTTGAAGATAATATTATAATGATTTTTTTCTAAACATTGAACCATTTTTAATTATTTTATCACCATTTTTATTCATCAAATTGGTTTTACACTATTATATACATTTTATCTTCTAATAATTGACATAAATGGAAAATATATTTATTTTATATTTATTAATAATTATGTATTGGTGTTTTATTTTATCTATTATTATTCCAAATTATTTTTGGATTAAATTGTGATCTTTTCATTCACGATCAACAGATGTGGTGTGGACTAGTCTACAATGCACTTGTAGAACACCATGTGGGTGTGGATAGTTTTCTATCCATACAATTTTGTCTATAGTTCAGAACAATTGTGGACAATGGTGTGGTGCGAATTGGTCCCTACAATAGGGTGTGTGGTGTGGATCAATCCACACATTATTTTCTCATCCACAATGTAGAACACCCCTAAGACCATTGAAATAAGGAATGAGCAGCCAAAACAGTTTTTTTTTTGTTGGTTACCCATAATTAGTCAAAAATGTTTTAGTGGGAATTTCTTTAATTATTTTGCCCCAATACATATATGCTTTAATAGGTATTGTAACCTCTAACATTTATTGTTTTATGTTTGTTTCGATGTAAAGTAGCTTCAAAAGATAATCTATTAACATTTTATATTTTTCTAGTTTTTATTTTTTCACAATTTATCTTAATAAGTCAAATGGTCAAACCAAACAAGTTCCATTAAACAGAAGAAATTAAGACACAAGACAAACAACCAGACATAACATAAGAAAAACAAACAACAAGTTCCCCACACAGCTTTAGAATCCAACCTGGGGTGTTAAATCAAAAAGGCCCATTTCCTGTAAATGGTTGAAACTGTTGAAGTAATCTAACAATATTGAAGCGAAGTCCTTAGATGAGGGCTTCTCCTTCAACCTATGGTTAGGTCTCCATCAAGGAAAAAGGGGTTAAATAAATGTTCATTCAAAATAAGAATATAAAAGTAGGGTGGTGTGGCCGCTGCCGGGTCCCATTCTAGGTCTAAAGTCATGGTGTTTCCCAATTTAGATTAGAAATAAGTTAGGCCATATCCCTTAATCACAAGTCAAATCCAAATTATATAAAGGCTTCCAAGATGTTACATTGATGTGAGTTCCATTCTTCTAGATAAAGTATGTTGTTAGATAAAAAATCAAACCACTTCTACATGCTTCAAGGCTCAGTACTTGGTTAGTGGGTCCCAAACAAAATAATTATGTATAGTAAGTTGCTTTGAATTAAGTACATGATCATTAACTAGTAGATATATTAAAGCTTAGCCTTCAGACAGCAGAACTCATTATTCAAACAGTAAGGTGGTTAGGTCCCCTCTTAGAAAAAGGAATTAAGTAATGTGGGTCCCTTTATAGAGTGGTCTAGACACTAAAGTTTCCTCATTATTTCAAATCAGAAAATGTAAATGATCTCTCTCTCTCTCACTATAGATAAGGGGTTCAGGTCATCACTAAAGATCCATATTCCAAAGTGGATCCAGCACATCATGTTCTATTCAGATCTAAAACCCTCAAAACCAGCAAGAACCTTCCTAATTGGATATGCACTCATGGATCCATTTGGGTCCATTCAAGACCCTCCCATTCATGTCCTACCAACAGCCTGCTATATGATTGAAAACCAAAATGCAATTAAACTAGCAAAATTTTCAAATATATCCAACACTCCAACCTAATTCCATCCAATACAATTCAATGGAACATAATTTCCAAATGCTAATTCCAAGCCTACTGAACCAAACACAATTAGGGAAGTCACCAGTTCCCTCAAATATCAGTTGTAAGTATCCTTGTCATGTGGCTTCCTGTGACAGTTTTCCCGAGGAAAAGTTTCATTACATCTTTGTGCTTCTAAAAGAGTGATCACAAGATGGCAAGAACAAACCAAAAGAAGGGTGGAAGCAACTTCCTGGCTATGTAGTTAGGTGGGAGAATGGAACAATAGTATATGACATTGGCAGAATAGTGTTTAGCTGAAGTTCTCACCTTGAAAAAAGAATCCCCATTAATCCAACTGAGTAGATGCTGCTGCATCTTCACATGCCACATCAGACAGCTGTGGGTTCTCCCACTGTAGTACATTTATAAAATGTGATGAATGGATTCATCTGCATCTAGTCCAGATCTCTTAATTTGCAACCCAAGTGTATATTACTCCCTCTTTATGACTTCAAATCACCATCTTAACCAAAGTAACAAGCATTCTGGCTTTAAACAAGAAAATTTTAGAGAAGAAAAAAAAACAAGTTGGTTCTGTTCCTTTCTGTCCCAAAACTCCTCTCATACCAACAAAACTACACTGTGAAGTTTAAACCCCCCAACCCCCTTAAATAATTTCTGAAGAAGCTGCCAGAGCTCAGCAGAGCCCTGGTTTGTTAAGTAATAAGGGAGATTCTTCATCTGCATTTAATTTTTAAACTCTGTGACCTATGAGGCTATGTCATTGCCTGAGCAGTAGGGCCTGCGTGATGCTCATCTTATTAAAAGTAACTCTTCCCTCTCCATTGTAATTCTAAGTTGTAACAAAAAGGATAACACCCACAAGCTACAAGCCTCAAACATGGCATGTGCTCTGACTTTAGTCATAAATTACACCACTACAATTCTGTTACTAGGGCTAAAGATGTAGCCAATAGCCACTCACTAGGACTAGTATTGGGCCTAAAGCCAGTGCCAACTGAACAAGCAAGTAAATATGGCCAATCCAAATACTTCAGAAACAGTCTAGAGAAAGATGTAGATTGGCCACATGATCACTCTTGGCACAAACAGGGTTGGTGACTTGGTGCTTGGTGATGCTCTCTGGTCACTGGTCAGGTGGAGAAGGTCAATTTATGAATGTGGGGAACATATTTCCTTGTTTAAAATTTTGGCCTGTGCACTCTGTACTTGCTTATTCTGTTCAAAAGACTTAAAACCAAGCACAAGTTGTAACTCGAAACTGTTGCTGCCCCTACTCTAGTCTCTAGTCCAAAAATCCAAATTAGAGGAGTCTAGCTGGAACCACGGAAATTATCAGAAAAGCTGGAACAAAGGGAGGTGTCTTCCGTTGAGATCAGCCGACCAAATTGACCCCAAACACGATTAATGGCTCCTCCGCTGACACAATTCGTCCTCCAGCTCCAGTACTGACCCAATCTGACTCCAATGTGGTTGGCACTATCTTGCTCAGCTGCCACAGCTTGCTAGGCGTGGCTTTACTTCACTTCACCCAGCCTGATGAACATGTGGTTCAAGAGATTCCCTACAACTTCCATCGCTTTGTGGTGGGCCAATCCATTGTTCAGATTCCTCAAATGATCGATTTCTCCAGTCTCCATTGCTTATGGTCTCAATTAAGCAGAAGAAGCAGAAGCAGAAACAGAAGCAGAAGAAGAAGAAGAAGAAGAAGAAGAAGAAGAAGAAGATGATGATGATGATGATGATAAAACAAAAGAAAAAAAAAAAAGTGGAACAGGGAAATTTGACTGTGCTGACCAACCCCATCAGTCTGTCCTTGAGCTTTAATCTGTTCTCTGTTCATAATCCATATGGGTATTTTTTTTACAGGTCCCCACCAAGGTAACACTATTAACAGTCTTTCCCTTTCACATAAATAATGGCAAAGCAGTAAGGCTGCAACAAGATCCGAAGATATCTATCTAGCATTCTAACTTTGGATAGTACAGATTTCGGTTTGTTTCTTTTCTTTTTTGTTTTCCTTGGAGCTTCAAACCAACCTTAGAAAGATTATCCATCTAGACAGAAATAACCACCACATCTACTATATATCACTCTCATCTGTTTTCTAAAAATAATGACCTGTTTGGTTCCCACAAGTTTACTGTCTCGTGGGCCTTTCCATAACAGGAGAACTGAATGAATTATTGTTTTGTCTTTTAATGGATAAAATAGTAAAATAATAAGGTAAATTCTATCACTTAGTTCCCTGAACTAATTTATTGTGTCAGATTCCTCTCCCCCACGGCCCCACCTCAATAAAAAAACAAAAGAAAAACTTACTAGCATTCCATCAAAATATGCCTATATGCCTTGTCAGATTTTAGGATGGCTTTACTTGTTTCCATGGATACTATTAAAAAAAAGCCAATCATGATATTCTATTCAAAGATCTGAATGTACAAAGGTTCTAAGTAATCTGAGGCATGGAGGTGGAATTGTAGATAAAACTGAAGATATGGTCCATCAATGTGATGTCCCAATATCAATCCAGCGATCAATGTGCTTCAAGTGTTGTACCAAATTCAGGCCACGTAATTGATGTACCAAATTCAACCATCCAAAATGATGTACTTACATTTCAATCAATGTAAATACCAAAAAAAAAAAACAATGTGAGCCATTTTAATAAATTAACCCAAGAATCTATACTAACAAAGTGGCCTCTTGCCCACCCGAAAAAAAAAAAAAAAAACTCATGAAAGTAATGAATTAAATTAATCATGACCATCCAATCATGTACTAATATCTTGTCATTTGATTAAAAATTTTCTAAAAAATAAGTCTATGTAAATAATGGGTCCAATGTAATTTTGGAAAATGCTAGCTTATGGTTAAAATATTGGTACATCACTTGGATGATATTAATCTACTACCCTATTAGATCACTTTAATGGCTGGGATTTTTGGGTTAATCTTGCACATTATTTGGATAGCCTTGATTTGTTAAAATAGTGGTATGTTAGTAGGATGGTCGAGATTAATTTGCCAATATTATGAAACTACTTTAATGGCTTGGATCTTTTGGATTGATTTGCTCTATCATTTGCTTCCATCATTTGAATGGACTGATTTTAGGAGGCCTTTTGGATGGTTCAGATCTTAGGTTTTACTTGACATGTTGCCTTACATGGCCTAGATTTAATAGAAATTTTTATGCATTATTTGTACGGTTGAGATTAGATGAAATCTTGGTTACATCATTTGGATGAGCTAATATTAGATGAAAGTTTGATAGACCAATTAGATGGTTGAAATTAGGACTATCAACAGATCAGGTCTGGATCAGGTTTGGGTAGAACCAGAACCGATTCAACAAGAAATATTAAGGAATTAGAACCGTATCAAACCCTATATGGTTCTTGGAACAATTGGTTCGTGGAACAATCAGGTTTGATCCAATTTTAATAAATTTACTAAAAATGTTATACATATAATATATATACATATATATATATATATGACTCAGGTTGGGTTTGAATTAATTTGGGATTGGGTAGAACTGGTTCTTTACCAATAATAATCGGACAATAGATCAAGAACCAGAACTTACCTGTCGGTACCAAATCCTAGAACCAAAACCATCCCAATCAATTCAGGTCCATTGGATTGGACCAACCTATTGACAGCCCTAGTTGCAATTAATATATTTAAAGAGACCTTATTGATGATCCAAATCTTAGGGTCCGTTTGGTTTGTAGTCAGAGTCGTAATCGGAATTGGAATGGTCTATTCCTATAATCTGTTTGGTTCAGACAAGAATGAGAATGGGATTTAAAATCAGCAGGAATGGAATTTCATTCCCAAGAGATGTACAGGGAATAATCATTCTCTCAAATGGGGGAATGTCATTCCAGCAGGAATGAGAACGGGATTCTGATTCCACCCAACCAAACAGTTGGAATTGGAATAGCCCATTCTGATTCCGATTCCAGACCCCTATTCCTGCAAAGCAAACGGAACCTTAGGTTTAACTTGACATGTTATTTTAAATGGCCTAGACTTTTTTAGAGATTTTCATATATTACTTGTATAGCGAAATTAATTGAAATCCTTGTAGGATGGTTAAGATTAATTTGGCAATCTCAAGAAACAATTTTGATGGTCTAACTATTTGGATGATTGATTAATTGAAGTTAATTGATCATAGGGTGCTGTTTTGATGGCCTAGATTTTAGATTGTTACTTGGTACTTCATTTTATGTGGTTGTATTGGATCCGTGATATACTTGCTACTCAGAAAAACCCAAAATCTGGTCAAGCCAATTCTCTTATTCTTCATACCCTGAATATCCAAATTAAAGAAGTTAGGAGAAGAAAGGTTAGATGGATTTCTTGAAAACTCCCTATGCGGTTTGGTTTCAAATTAAATATTGATGATAATTAGGGATATAAATGCGGTTTGGCCAAACTTTCATTGACCAAGAAATTCATATTATTTTTTTAGATTAATGTGAGGATTAGGGAAAGTTTATTTTCTCAGGTATCACTTAACTTAATAAATGATATCCATCTCATAAGTGGGTAAATAACTTTCCCACCTGGGCGGAAAGTTGCCAACACTTGAATAGGACAAAAATGTCACTTTTAAAATTGGATTTTTATAGCTAAAATGGTCATTGCCTTATTCACATGGGTAAATGCACTTACCTGGGTAAATCTTTCTTAGGAATACTTACCCAAGTAAGTGCATTTACCTAGGTAAATAACTTACCGAAAAATGAACAGAGCCTAAGTATTATGGCCATGCCACTTCTAGAACTGCTTGGAGTTCGCATCTACGCCCCATCGTGCCTCGCCCCACATAATGTGCGATTGACACCTGTCCAGTCGCATGCGGTGGGGCTAACGGGACGGAGGTTAGCCCCACCCGTTAGCCCCAAAACGATCTCGAAAGGGCAAAGTTTGAGCTTCTCCCATATTCCCGCCCCCTGAACCTCAAATCGGAGTCTCTGGCCCCTTGTTCTAGCCCGAGCTCGGATCTCCACCCCCATCTCTAGCACCGGTGATCGCTCTGGTCACTAGGTAAGCTCCAACCCTCATTTTTGTGTAGGTGTTTGGTTTTTTCATTTCAAACCAGAGAAACCCTCCTTTGATGTTTTGTTTTTCATTCAAACCAGAGACATTTTTTACCCTCTTCCACCTCCCTCTCTGGCACTAGCAATCAATCTGGCACTGATGTTTGGTTGAGCACTGATTTCTTGAAGTATGCTTAGTTTTTTCTTCATAGAGCACTGGTTTCTTAAAATGAAAAACACCCACACAAAAAAAATGAGGGTTGGAGCATACCTAGTACCGGTGGTCAGAGTGATTGTTGGTGCCGGAGAGGGAGGTGGAAGAGGGTAAAAAATGTCTCTGGTTTGAAATGAAAAACAAAACATCAAAAGAGGGTTTCTCTGGTTTGAAATGAAAAAAAAACAAACACCCACACAAAAAATGAGGGTTGGAGCTTACCTGGTCACCGGAGCGACCACCGATGCCGGAAATCTGAGCTCAGGCTAGAACGGGGGTCAGAGATTCTGGTTTGAGGTTCGGGGGTGGGAATATGGGAGAAGCTCGGACTTTGACATTTCGAGATCGTTTTGGGGCTAACGAGTGGGGTTAACGTCCATCCCGTTAGCCCCGCACATGGGAACGCCCCACCGCATGCGACTAAACAGGTGTCAATTGCACATTGTGTGGGACTAGGCGCAGTGGGGCGGAGATGCGAACTCCACTGCTTGATGGTCTTCTCTTAGACTCTTAGTACACTTATCATGGAATATTTCAAGTGGAAGTTAAAAGATATAATAAGGTTCTTCTTCATATTATCAAGGGTATGTTATGTTATCCTTGGTCGATAGCATACACTTACAAAAGAATCATGCATGTTCTAGGGTGGTATGAGGTTTACTCTCATTCTTTACAGACGAAAACAAATGTGCTGATGCTGGAATTGATGCTTGAAGCCAAGAAATTTTTTAGGCTCACTCGATCCATGGAAAGTTTACTCTCATTCTTTGAAATAGTTGATGCCGGTACAATAATCAACCAAATTTCAGCAGAACTTATAACCCATGGAAAGCTTACAAACATAAACTCATGCCTAATCTAATGGGCATTGTACGATACGCATTAATGTTTGGAAACTTTAATAACCTTAAACTAAACATTGTACGGTATGCACCAATACATTGCCATGTTTTTAACCAATTGTACGACTCTTTCTACTTCAACTTTGATTAACAAAGCCCAGGGCCAGAGCATGAGTGGTAATGGTATGCATCTAAATCAAATCGAATCAGATTAAATCGGACAGGGGTGGATCAATATTCAATCTAATTATATACCCATCGATTTCGTTTCGCCCTTAACCAGATCAAATTCGGATGAACATGTACCATTTGCAGCCCAATGCAGCGGCATCAATACTTTCTCTCCTCACACCAACAGGCTCCTTTTTTTTTCCATTATTTTCTCCATCTCCTTCCTTCTCTCTTCTTAATTCTACTTTCAAAAGTGAGTTCACATCTGCGCCCCACATCGTCCCACAGCACATCCCTACCGTGTATTAGGAACATCTCCCAATGATGACATCATCAATTCTGGTACTATCACCGGGAGATGGAGAATTGAAATTATCAGAATGTAGCTTACATTATTCGAGATTTCTTTCTTCTTTTTCATTAGACTTTCATTTAGATCTCTTCACCGGCTCGGCCCATGAACATTTTACTCTGCTTTGAGCTTGGGCTCAAAAATTTTGAAAAAGCTAAGCCCAAATCCGGCCCATAAACTGGTCTACTTCTATTCTCAAAGCCCAAAGCTAATGGTAATTATAAATGCAACCACATTGTAATTTGTAAATTCCAGTCCACACCCTCGCTGACTGGGCTACATTATCACTCTATAAGCCTATCAAAGTGACAGATTGCCAGATTCCATCAAATGCAGATCTCCATGGCTCGAAGTCAAAGCAATCACTTCTTTCTGCAGGTGTTTGGATAACATCCCATCGACGTAAAACTCCACTAATAAATAATGCCTGCCATTGAAGTCACTTGGCAGTCCATTAAAATTTAATATTTGATTGTTTAAAATTTAACGTTGAAATCACTTGGCAAGTGTTACTTAACTATTCTTTTGTTATCTAGCCTATGTGCACATTGAAGTCTCAGACTAATAAAAAAACATAGGTACAGGTAGCTCTGTTCCATGAGGCAGAGATGAGGCAGTTCAGGGTGGTCGACCCACGACTAGAGTGGTAGAAATGGGGAGATGTTGTAGGAAATATATGAAGGAATAAAAAAGGAACCCAGGGGTTTTCTACTGGATTCAAGTGAGAACGAAGAGGAGGGACTCGCCACTGCAACTCCCCTGCTTTTGTCGGAGAAGGCGATGAGTAATGGCTACTAGTGACAAGGAAGATGGAAGGGGAAGCGGAGAGAATAGGAGGAAGATAAGGGAATCGGAGAACAAGAAAAAAAATGAAGCTCTAATCGCCGATGTTGTTTGGAGCTTTGGAATGTTGAGGACAATGAACAGGACCATTATCAGAGCAGAAAAATAGTGAGAAATAAAAAACTGATGAGAACAATGGATCCCTTCCTCGGATTTATTCATCAAATGGGAACAAAATGGTGCAGATATGAGACTGATGCATTTGTTCCTCATATTTGCTCCTCCAGATCGGAAAAAATGATGGAAGACTACTTGCATCGTTGCCGACAAAGAACAGTACTGGTGATTGTTTGAACGTTGCAATGACTAGAGGAGATCTGAGGAGGGAGTTTTACACCAGTGGGGAAGACAATGGAATTTTACATCGATTTTCTCGATGATAAATTTCCACCGATTGTCGATGTAAAACTTGGGCACAGTGGAGTTTTACGCTGATTTACAGTGTAAACCAACACCTCAAACAAACAGATGTAAACTTTACACTGGTTCGAGTTTCCACCTCAAACAAACGCGGAAGATTATCACATTGTAACTCAGACCCTGTCCAACTAAGTTAAGTGATTTATGAATGTGCAGCTCCAACACCAAGCCATGATTTACGAGAGCAAGCATAAAAACAGTATTCCCACAAACCTGCTTCAATTTTCTGTCGAAGATGGCAATAAAAATGGCATTCTCAATGCAACTAACCACAGCCTAGTCTTATCCATACCCAGGGGCTGTCTATGATAGCTCGCTCTTTCAGGTGTCTTGTAGCCCCCAAAGTAACAAAACTTGTTATATTTTTTTAGGTACAACAAAAGTGGTCATATTAGGTACTCAGAACAAAATCATTTGCAAGAGATGCAAGTAACCATTTTTTAATACTTCCATGAATTGCACTACACATATTTTTATTTGCACTCTTCCCAAACTGAGCCTAAATGATTCATTTGTCTTCTACCATCTGAATGCATTTAAGTTCCTGAGTGGTGTTCAAAACTTCAAATATAATGATACAAGTGACCCAACAGTATGATACACTATGATGTCAATATGAGGCTAACCAGCGAAGTAATAGCATGCAATCATTTAACATTCTAAACCAAAACTAGGATGAAGGTCAGAAAACACCTAACAACAACTCAGATCTGAATAGTTCAGCATATCATCAGCTCCTTTTGTAGGTTTATCCAATTATTCCCCTACATCGCATTTGGTTTCTCATCTCATTTAGTAAAACATTTCTCCAAGTTTCAACACCAAGAAGAAAACTGACATTGTCTACTGAAAATTTACATCATATTTGGTCCTTACCCTAAAGTATATATTATTTGGAGACAAGGCCTAGAAGAAAGTTAAATCAAAGGAACTGGCAAGTTTAACAGCTTTTCATGACTTGGGTAATCAAAATGGAGGTGAGGCAATGGCAAAACAATATTGGGTCTTCCATGCAACATTCATAGAGAATACAATCATCTAAACCTCCATACAACATTACTATTGAGAGCCATTGCTCTGTTATCACTGGGGCAAATAAGTTTAAGTTGATATGAACTGGTTTACAAATGAAATAACATAGCTCAAAAACTTGAAATCAAGTGAACAAAGTTTCCATCCAGTAAATAATTTCAAAGCTTGAAAGCCCTCTAAATTGGCTTTCATGTGTGGGCAACAATGCTGGGAAAATGCCTCTCCAGACAACAACTACTGAAAAGGGGTGTGGAATTACTTTTCTATGATTGTGTTCTATGCAAAAGGAATTGGAGGTGGAGTGCCTATTTATCCACTGCCCTTTCAGTGTAAAAGGTGTGAGGATACTTCTTGAATGGTATTGGCCTTGGCTGGTGTTTTCCCAAAAACCTTCAGCAGACTATCCAGGGTTGGAAGGTGAGGGAGCTTAAAGAAAAAGGAAGAGTAACTTGTAGCATTGTACCACCTGCAATCTGCTAGGTGCACTGGAGTGAGAGAAACAATAGAATATTTGAAAATCAGGGAGTGGACGTAATGGAGGTAACAAGGTGAGAAGTAGCAACCGTGTGTTCTAGGTTGGTTGCCAAGAAAGATCTGAGGAACCTGGGTGCTTCTATTTTTTGTCTAAGAAGTCTCTTTCTTTATTTATGTGTTTAGGAATTAGACTATAATATAGTTACTCACTGACACTGTAATAGGACCTGCTCCACAAAGGACTTCACCTTCAAAAAAAATAAAGAGTTGAGATGGATGTAGCAGAAATGCAAATATTGAGATGGATGAATGGGAAAACTAGGAAGGGTAGGATAAAAAATGAACATTTTTGTCAGAATATTGCAGCCCCCATAGATGAAAAAATGAGGGGAAACAGACTAAGATGGTTTTGTTATGTGCAGAGAAGACCATTTACATCACCATTGAGAAGTGATCTGTGGCAAGTTGAAGGATCTACAAGAGCTATAGGCAGGCCAAAAAGGACGTAAGTTGAAATAGTGACAAATGATTTGAGGACCCATAATTTAACAATGGATATGATACTGAACAGAGTGAAATGGCTGAATGGGATCGATGCAGTCAATTCCATATAGTAGGAATGAGGTTTAATCGAGTTGAGAATTAACTTCAACAAGTCCCATTGCCCAAGGCCATGAAGCTTGAGTTGGAAAGGTGGAATAAAGGCCATGCTCAACGGCTTGGAGGTGTTAAGAAGAAAAAAAGAATGCTAATCCTACTCTTGCAAGTAGAATTAGAGATTGTGCTCTCTTTATTTCTTTTCAACATTTTATGTAAGGTGGTGTAATTACCAAAGCACCCCCATGTGAAAAGCAATGGTAAGAATACATTGATTATCCTACCAAAGGAAGTATGATTAGCATCTCTGACAAGAAAATACCTGGGATCTGTTGTAAAGCTAGACCAAACAATAGTCTTCTCTCTATTAGAAGAGAAGTCAGACACTAGAATCCAAGGAAGAATTCAAGGAGATAGAAGACATGGAGAAGGTGCAACAGTTGGGTTGCTCCATTGCGACCTGGGTGACCAGGGTTCAACTCTTGGAAACAGCTTATCTGTGTCTGCAGGGGTAAGGCTGCGTACATCTGTCCTTTCCCAGACCCCGCATTGGCAGGAGCCTTTTGCACTGGGCTGCCCTTTAGAAGACATGGAGAAGGTGCTTTGAAGGCAAAAAAGAACAAGTTGAAGTGGTTGAACAAAAGGGACAAGAATATAAGATTTTTCTACCAGAATGCTATGGTCCTTTAAAAGGTTTGATTTCATATTTAAGATTGAAGTAATGGGGTTGATGGGAAAGACCATTCTTGGAGGAAATCATCACCTTAGGAGACCTGGACAATGAAACAGCTCTCACATCAGATAAATAGCAAAGTCGTTTTATAAAAAGGGACAGGAAATGATCAATAAAAATTTCATTAAGATCTTAGAGAATTTCATTCTGAAGATCCCTTTGGGAAGAGTGCAGATGCTTCCTTATCATAGCTCACATCCTGAAGAAGCAAAAGATACATTGCCATAAAGGACTTAACACCTATTAGGCCACTGTATAGCACATATATAATCTTTTTCCTAAGAAAAGTAAACTATATAAAACACCATTACCCAATTTCAATCCAAAAGGAAACTATATATAAAGTACAAAATGGTAACTAATATCCTCTCTTATAGTGTAAAGCCGGTGTTAGAGAAGAACATCTCTCCTTTTAAAACTGCTTTTGAGGAAGGGAGGCCTGGAGGCATATCCCAACCAGGGTTATAAATGTAAACAAATGCATCAATTCCAGGATGAAAAGTTAGAAGTGCAGCATATACATGCAAAATGGACATGGAAAAGGCTTGTGACTATTAATAGGAATTTCATCAATCATATGCTTCATATATATGTTGACTTTAAATGGAGAAGCAAGATCTGGCTCTGCATTTCTTGTATATTCTCTAATTTGGTTAGAAGAATTTTAGAAATCAATGAATTTATGTAACTCTTGGATTGCTTGCCCCATAGACAAGGTAGTGTCATGCCTTATTTTGCTTTGCTTAATTAATAGTCAGTATGGAAGTCCAATTATCCTTCACCTGCCACCTTGTGGAGATATGATTAAACTTTCTCCTGAGATGTACCCTTGCTTCAAGGACATAAGAAACCTAAGAACTAATTTTATCAAAAAGTGATGTATTTATAGTAATTAGTAAGGAAAGTCCTCAAAATTGAGACTTCGCAAGAGACTTAGATTGAAAGCTCATGATGCTGCCAGTTCATATTCTGGTTGGCCTTGGGAGCAAATCACAGATTTTTGGCCACCTTGGATTCGGGGTGTTCTTTTTCCAAGCACTATGGATTTAATAAGTGGCCTGCTTGGTGCAGTGTAAAATCTTGGGCTGACAAGCATGAGAATGTGGGTGCAAGTCTGAGAGCAGCAACTTGTGTCACCTAGTTGATTAGAATTAACATAAGCATGCAGTCCAAAAGGAGCAGGGTGGTATAGAGCTGATGCCACTTAAATTAAATAACAAGGTGTTTCATGTAAGTGGATCTGGAGATTCAAGGACAAGGAAGGCAATTTGTGGACAGCAGGAGATGCATGTCCTTGATTTGGGAGGGAAATGTTGCATCCAATTATCCAAATATATCATTCACTGTGCAGATGTCAATGATGGACACCATTGATCATTTCATATCTAGAGGGAGAGATGGAGAAAAAATGTTCATATTCTGAAAGAGTATGGACTCAGTTTTATAACCCTCTTAAGTGAGGAGTGGGTTATCCCAAGGAATGTCAATGGAAGAAATGTGCTATGTAAATCTCTAAGAGTAAAATCTCCACATTGGAGTAATACGCAAAATAGAGAGGTGAATGGTGTGGTGGACAACCACTTTGAAAGACTTCAAAGGATTTAACTCCACTCAATTTGGAAGCTAATGGGGCCCAATTACTTTTAATTGTTTGTATTGGTCCATTTTATTACAGTTATTTTAATCTGTACAAAAATCTGACAAGTTGGACCTCAAAAAAAAGCCATCCTCAACAAAATACTATCAGACATGTCATCTTTAAACACAGTATGTATAGACAACCAACTCCTAATAAACCCTGTAGCCATATTGATGACCTCAGCTTCAGAAGAAGCTTTGTTACAGTTATGGAGGGGTTTTTCTCTCCTGTTTACTTCATCAATTGAATAAAATTCTCAGGTTATTGTTCCTGATAACAATTACCTTTAATTTTTTTTAATGTTTATACATATACATGTATAGTTTGTAAATGCTTTTAACCCATTACCAAATAAAATCCTTGCATACATGGCTTAGGCCTCATTTCATTCTGAATACCATACTTATTTATTAATACAACTACTTAGGTTAAACAAAAAAAGGACCGAGTTTGTAGAGAAAATTGTTGAGAATAAGTGTGGTATCAAGTTTTTAGGTTGGGAAAACATTTCCATAAAGATTTACTTGGTACACATATTAACATACAGACACAAACTTTATGAACATTTTAGAAGCACACTGATTCCAAGATTTGCACAGAGAATTGCCTCACATTTAGCAGGATGACTTCCATGGTAGTTGTGAATAGAACAGGTTTTCCTATCTTTAAGGAAAAACCAGACAAATGGTATTCATAAGCACAGTATGCTGGACTTGAACCTTCCAAGTTCAGAGCAGGATAGAAGAATTAAACAGTTGAAATGTTTCAAAGCAAATCTCAGAAAGAATGCATTCACAGACACAACCATAAGATGCACAGCAGAACAAGTGCATGCCAATAATACTACCAAGCTAGTCCTGTTTTAGACCTTTTCAGAAAATTTTATAAGGTGAACAGAAGGACATGGAAGCTTCTAGTTATGCAAGCCACATAAAAAAAATACTAAGTGAAAAAAAAAAAAAAACTAGTGACTCAATGGTAGTAGTGTTATGGAAGATTACATGGCAGTAGCCTGTTCTGAATCTCCCAAATAAAATCATTCAAGAACAAGGAACAGGGAAATCAGAAAATACAAAAAAAAGGCTAAAAAGCAAATGAAAAATAGGAAATAGAGATGCACCAACTATACTTAACTCCCAGATACAAGAGTTATCTGGAGTAGGGAAAAAAGAAGAAACCTATCGCAATGACTAACGTCACTAACCAAATCTCACTTACACTCAACACCAGCTTCAGCAGCTCGCCGAGGCTTGCTTTTACGCCTGTTTCCATTCTGTCGAAAACCATTTGATTTGATTGAGTTGTCAGTGCTCAATCTGTTTCCAACACCATTCTCCTCCTTGGTTGAGTCAGTCTTCTCTTTTACCTGTGAGTACCTCTTCCTCTTCTTTCCATTCTCTGCTGCAGCTTGACTTTTCACCTCTTTGGATGTGGCAGCCGGTTTTGTATTCTCCCCATCTTCCTCTTCTATCTTTTCAACTTCTTCATCAATTTCATCTTTCAATGGCTTCTGAGGTCTTCCCCTTCTCTTGTATGCAGGAAGCGATTCTTCCCCACCACTTCCAGGATCCTCATGATTGGCAACTACAGTCGATTTCTTTCCCTTTCCTCTTCCTCTACCCATGATCCCAGTGTGCTCAAAATGGAAAAGCTCAAGCAGTTAAAGATAATTTCTGCAGCGGAAAAAAGAAATGGATCGTGAAGCACAATTGAAATAAAAGAACTGCATGAGTTGCAACAAGAAGTAAACTACAGAGATTAGAAGACAAGAAGAAGTCGATATGAAAATTTTCTATCAAAATTAATACTTAAAAAATATGTGTATATCAGAAAATAAATGAGGAAATAAAAGAAAGAAAAAAAAATAATAAAAAGATTAGTCAGGACTGAGAATCTTACTTAAAGAATCATCGTTTGCACTCTGCACACCAACTAGGATGACCTTAAGAAAAACAAACTTAATAAAAGAAAAAAAAAACACAAAAAAAAGAAAGAGAAACGAATAAAAGCTTCATTTTGTAACAAATATATAATAGTAAGATAGCAAATTTACATTATCTTGGCGTGAAATAAGACAAGTTCAGTGTAGAATTGAATAACACGGGCATGGAGCAAAGCGTTCCATGAAAAAGAGGTTTGGATCCCAAAACAAGACTCAGACATGAGAATGAAGGAGAAGTTGGAAGCGGACGAAGAGAAGAAGTCTAAGAATCAAAACTCAAATAATCATCTTTTCAAACAACACAAAACTTTCCAACAGCCCATTCCATTAAATTAAAAGGTTGATTCTGAAGCAGAAAAAGGAAACCACCTTACTGGGGATAATTAATGCAAAGGAAAATTTGTCAAGTTAACTTTCAACACTCAGCAGAGGGAGAAACACATCAGGAAAAATAAAGCAGGAACTGAATTAGCCATCAGACTCAAAACAATAGCTATCGAAATCCAGATTCCAAAACCCATCTAACAGGAAAAGAACATATATAACAAGACTCCCAGTATAATATCATAAAAAGAGAAGCAAATGAATAAGAACTAGAAAATGAAACTAACCTCATATGAAAATACTGTTTGCTGCATCTCCTGCATAAAACCCATTTCTCTGAATCCGTTTTAAGAAAGAGAACAAAAACTTCGACAGACCCAGAGCAGAGAGGTCCGTTCCCAATAATGTTCTTTACAGTGGAAATGGAGAAGCACGGATTATGGGTGGAAAGTGGAAACTACAATTTTGAAGCAAAAAGAGTGCGAACCCAGATCAGAAATCAATACAATAAACAGAAATCTCAGCAAGGAGTTACAAATTGGAAGAAGTTAATCAACCATCATCTGAGCTCTAAGAGGAATCCAGTCACCCAGATGGCAAAGACCGAGAGAAGATAACAGGAGAGAAAAAGAGAGGTGAAGATACATTTGTTGATCTGCTCTGTAAGAAAATAATAATATTGCTAAAATAAATCATCTTCAGTTTCGTATAAAAACAATATAAAATAATTAAAACCCATTCATGACTTTAATTTTTATTGATGACTTTTGGAATTCGATTGACTCTCTTTTCTACCAATTAATTAGCAGTCTAACAATAATTAAAATAACTTTTTCTTAAAAAAAAAAAAAAAAAAAAAACAGCTATAGTGGATGACTTTACCAAAACATCCTTGAAAAATTAGTGATTTTCCACTGACCAATAAAGGAAATATGAGTTTCAGAGCTTAGCTGAGTGTAAACTGTGAACATTATCATTCTGTCAATAGGATTTAAACCCACCTGTTTTTCTTATGGTTATTTTATGCGAAATTAATCAAATAATTTAATTTTAATTGATTTTGTGAGAGATGTAATCCTTATATCCCGGCTGAATAGTGGAAACCGACGGTTTTAATTTAATTTTTCTTTTCAGAATTCAAACCAATTGAAACGAGATAATCCTTCTGTTTCAGGGTTGTCAATGTCAGGCCGGGTTTAACATGATGATGAACCGGGTCTAATTGGGCCGCTAGGGTTCCAGAGCCCCTTGAACGAATCGGAGCTGTATCTAGAGCTGGCCCACTGAGTCATTGTTTTTATATATTCTTTTCTTTGTTCCCTGATATAATTAGCTTTGGCACTAATTATAGCAATGAAAGGATAACCCAGCCACAATACCATACTTGTAAAGAAACATAAATTTTTCCATCAATGGGCCCAGATAAATCTAGATCTTTTTTTTTTTTTTTTGATTTTGGGTTTCTTCATAAATCTGGATCGAGCTAGGAAATTTCCAGCCCCAGGACGGCCTTAGTTAGAAAAGTACTGCTTTTAATGAAGCCAGGACTCAAAAATTGATCCCTCCACACAGACCCCAGTTTAAAAAACTCATCTTCCACACCACACAGACCCCAGTTTAAAAAAACTCAACTTCCGTTATAACACCGTTAATGATAAAAAGACAGATGACCCGGCTATCTTCTCACTTCTGGATTGAGGGATGGTCCAGTTGGTGGTATGTCAACTGATTCTTTTCAGTATAAATGTGGATTCGATTCTTGCATTAATCATCGATTCTGAGGAAAGGATTAGTAGTATCATGTGTATCATCAAATACCCAAAAAAATTGATCAAACTAATTTTGAATCTCCTATATATAAACTGTTCTGGTCACAGAACACTACATGTGTGCATTGAGAATATCTCTTATCATTCATGAAAAATGTTCCAGTACATGGAATGTCATGAGGGTATGGATCTGGGAATAGTTTGTGGATAGAAAAGATCGAGAATTGACCAAATTAATCCATATATGAAACAGCATTCCCCAGAGTCCGAGTGGCCTCCAAACCATTATATGAAACAAGAAAACAAAGAAAAAAACGACTATAAAGCTGGAAGAATTTTGACTAAGAACTCAAAAACGACGAAGGTTGAAATATATGACGGGGAGAAGGAAAGTTAGTAGAATTTAATATCTTTGATATGTTTCCATCTGTTAATGAGAGAAGGGACATAATTGAAGAACTGAGCTCGGATCTCCTACCTACAAACTGTTCTCACATCCATACTCACAGGACATTACCATTGTATATTGGGAACATCTAAAGTGTGATGACAATTAGTTTAGGTTTCATGGCGTTAAGGGGTGTTAAAGCCCGCCATTAATGGCAGATGCCTGACAGAGGAGGTCATTGGAGGTATCAAAAACTGAGAGTTAGTTTAAGAGAATTCTCAATTCTCAAAAGTGAGGGGGAGTTTTAGATAACCTTAAAAAAAAAAAAAGGAAAATCTGGATCAACCACATGACAAGACATAGTTATAGATCAAAACTGAGCTATTGGAGAGCCCAGCCCAAAAATAGATTAACCCCATCAACCAAGTAACAACATGGAGTTAAGATAAGCCATTCAACTAATAAGCTAAATCAATGGTAATGCTGATACTAGAACAACCAATTGGCTGATCCATGAGGGCCCATGGCCCAAAAGTCAATTGGGTATAGCCGCCTAGCCTTTCTTTTCTAAGTGATTTATTTCTTTCAGGTCTCAGAAATGATTCAGTTGGTGAGGTGGTTAAGACTTGTGATCATACAATTGGGACTGATTTTGGTTGTCGGACAAAGCCACAAATGGATAAGCTGGTCTGACTACTGATGACAAACACAGAGCAATTCATAGACATTTTATTGGGTAATGCCAACCATACGGATTAGGTCAAGCCGTACCACTTCTGGACCTTAGTCACTCACTGCTGACATGAAGTGCTTCCTATACAGAAATTGCTTTCAACAGCTCTGGCAGAATCATTCCAAGCTCGTTTTCACTGATGTCCCCTTATCCTTCAAGGTTTTACTGCGTTAAAACTTAAAACCCATACTGAATTTGTGGGTGAACCCTTTGATGTCTGTCTATTTATCCAATCTACATTCTAATTTTTTTTATTCCCTTGTTTAACATTTTTTGGATTCATTTTAATCAATATCAAATCTTCACAAATAACATATTGGCTGATACATATCGTATTTATAGGTTATTAAGTCAAGCCTTTTAGGGTTTTGACCCAATTCAGGGGGTACACCGGCCTTACACCAACCCTTGTTCAGTTTTGAAAAAATAAAAAATAAAAACTAAAAAGGAGAAAAAAAGTGTGCGGTCAAAACCCCCAATATGCCCCTTCCGACAATACACCCTTTTCAGTATATTGGGCGTATCGATATTTTGAACCTTGATTTTAATAATAAATAAATATCATGTCACAAACAATATTCAACATGCACCAAATTGAATGGTATAGCTTATCGAGGGATTTGGTTTTAGTTGGTGACGCTGTTAGTTCAAGGTTAAGCGCCAAAGTTTTTGAATTAAATAATCTCCAACGTGTTGCTAGCTAATCAAAAGGAAACTTCTATACAATCTTCAGAGATCAATTAATGATAACTTACAGTTTCTACCTTCTTTGGAGTTTTAAGTAAAAGTTTAGTTTGACTGTTGCCTGTTGGAGTAGAACTCTCCGTTTTTCTCGATCAGGCCCAGCATTAGAGATGTAGATTTCAAGGACTTCTAACAAATAAGCCCAAGCCCAAGTCATGTTCTTGGAGATGAATTTCAACCCTAAATTTAAAAGGGTCATTGGTCCATCACCCAATGTTGATCTTGGGAAGGATGGACCGGATAATCTTTGATAATTTTCGCACAAAGTGGCCACTTTCAGATTCAAACCCACGTTCTCGTACTTGTCAGACCGAGATTTTTCGGTAATGCCAAGTAATGGCGCCTAGATGAATTTCAATCCTGTTGATGATAAGAACAAATCTTCCAATCTCACATAGAATTATTGGCTTGGAGTTCTTCTATTTACCCAAATTAGCAGTGGGTTTTGTCCAATGGACATGCGACACATGTCCAAATGAAGTCATACCCAGTGTCCATGAATATCATCCAAAGTTGATATTTGGTCTTAGAGAGTAAATATTTTATAAGCAGAGAATCATGTGCAAACAGATTTTCTACAAATTTGTTGGCATCTTTGATCCTGACTGGTCATGAACTCTACAGTTCCATGATATTCCAGCCATTGAAGACTAACATGGACACATGCCATGTATAGGATACATGTAGTGGCCTTTTCTTCTTCCTTGACCATCATCCCCTCTTCAATCAGTCATTTCATTTCCATTTGAATTTTGGATGCTATGGAACTGAACAGATTCCAGGTGTGAACCCAAGCTTTCAGAGGACCCAAGTGAACATCAATGATTTGACATCTCTGTATCAATTAGTATGCTCGTATGGAGCAAGGATTGTTACAACAGATATGGACTTTTGTCATGAAAATGATATTTGCCAAGGCATGTTTTGTTCTTGAGAATAGACATGTTGGATGAAATGAAACATTTCACTTGGTGTGGTGCGGTAAGAGAATACTTCTGAGATTTCAACAAACTGCATTGAATAGTTTGAATCCAAAAGGTCTGTAATCCTTGAAAACTCAACTCAGCCTTGATAGAGAATGTTGTCTTGTCGTGCATTCAAAACAAAGTGTCTATAATCCTCGAAAACTCAATTCAGACTTAATAGAGAATGTTGTCTTCTCATTGAAAAACAAAAGGGTCTCTTTTGGAATAAAGAGACCAGAAAACCCTCATGTTTTCTTAGAATTTGGTTCAACCATCAATCTGGTTATAAAATGAATAGGCTTTGGTTTAATTCAAAAACAATGCATGGTTTAATTCAACCATCAATCCAAATTCTTAGAATTTGGAACAAAGGGTCTCTTTACGGCTACAAGGATGTTTTCATCAATATTGTGCCTCCTCTTCTCTTCTTTATTTCAAAGGGATGCTAGCTGTGTATGGGCAACAAGCCATACATCAACCCACAAAACACAAAACAAAACCACAATTTTAAATCAGGTAAGGTTGTTCTGATTCCCTTTTCTTTTCTGTGGAGAAGAGGGCCTGACAGCCAAACAAAGTACCCCATATTTGGTTTTTGTTGTGTTGTGATGCCCTACACCCACAATGCTTGAGACCTGCTCCCTCCTTTTTCACCCAAATCAGGTATGTTGAAAAACAGCTGCTATCTGTTTTTTCTTTTTTCTTTTTTTTTTTTCTTTCAAACAAGCAAGTGGGCCAATATTGCTATACCAGGGAAAAGGAAAAATTTTCACTCTTATGAACATTTCTAGTATATCAATGAACAAATGTTGCAATTTGTGGTTTTTGTGCAATTGAACTATTAAATTAAAGAAAAAAATTGGTCCTCCATGGGCCCAAAATAGTGAGGATAGGTGATGAAATTGGGGAGGCATGATATGATATTCTCCTTGCTTGTGTCCCATAGATTTGGGAACATGGTTTTTCATTTATCAACCACTCATTTCATTCTATTGATGATCAGAGGAATCTGTGGTAGTCTCCCCATGATGCAGCTGTCTCTCTTCTCTTACAAGACAAGTAGAAAGATGAGCCAGCCCAGGCAATGATAATTGCCCTTTATTTATTTATTTTTGCTTATTTTTTACTTAGTCCTATCATGATATTCCAGCTCAAACATGTTATTTTATGTGGAGAAATACTAAGGTATAATTAATATATGCTTTCTCCACCCATGTCTCAGTTGTTGATTTGGAATCTGGATTAGAGGTGGATCCTACAGTACTGAACAGCTTATTGTTTTGTCAAATAAGTTTTTAAGGAGGTTGTGGGATCCTTAATGACTGAAGCTGAAGTTGGATATTTTATTATTTAATTATTTTATCCCTTAAAAACAAAGCAATAAGTCATCCACATATGCATCCATGTCACCTGGTACACTTAAGGATTGTCAGGTTGAAGAGGCTCAACTGAACTGAATGACTTGTTGGTTTGTCTTTTTGTGTGATACTTTGAATGATATATTAGAATAAATTTGAATTTCAAATCTAGGCCTGTTCAGGGGCCGGGCTTTGGGCCCAGCCCATGAACATTTTACACATTTTCGGGCTCGGGCATACTCCACACTTTTAATTTATAAGGGAGTAATTGGATTTAATTTCTTAATAAAAAAATAAATTGATTTGGTTGTTAAACAAACTCATATTTGATGTTTCTTTTTCTACTTTTCAGATATTCTAAAAATATTATAAATTCTCGAGGGGGTTAGGGAGCAAAGAGGAGAGGATAAGAGAGAATAAACTGATGTGGACCAAGACCACTTCATTATATACCAAACAGATGGCAGATTGAGAGTGTTCCCCAATGTGCAGTGTATATGGTTTTGTTCTCTAAATAAAACCCTGCCACGTCAGCAAACAATGTATTATTTTTGCTGGCGTGGCACTTGTTTTTGTTTTTAGAATATACAGATTGGTTCTAGAATTGAAATTATTTTGTTGTTTCTGGTTTTAGCAGAGTGTTTTTTTTTGTTTTTTTAGCTATCATTGGTTCGTCCATATAATTTTCAGCTTTAGTGGACTGGATTTGGTCTATTTTTAAACAGATTTCGAGGGCCCGGCTTGGATATGGCCTGGGCTTCATCTTTCGGCGGGTGGACCTGGCCCATTCTAAGGTTCTGCCTTATTGGCCCATTGCTCTTATGGAACTCAGATCCGACAAAGACCAAAGTACCAGACCCTAAACCCTTACCACTTGGAATTCAAGTTCGAACTTCGAAGTGTTTTCTCCATGCTCCCCGACGACGCAGGACAAATCGCCGGCGAGCAAGCCGGGTAACTCTCTCTCCTCCCTCACTGTTTGGGGGCTTGACGTTATTGCAGTTAAATTCCCAGACGGAAATGATGTATATGCCTATCTGTTAAGTTATTTATTAGCTTCTGTCATGTAAACTCTGAGGATGGACATTTTGTTATCTGTGGTTGTGAATTCAGTGTTGGCCACCACGTCATGTTGGACGAAAGTAAATTCGATTTGCATCTCCAGTTGTGGGCACTTCGAATTCCTCGCGAACTTTGCAAGACAGTCAGTCGCATGCTTAATGGGTATTTCATGTCTTCTGCGTCATTGAAATATGCTACTGCACACTTTTTCTTTTTCAACAAGTTCCAAATGTGAACAATTTGGTTCGGATGCAGATTTCTTTGCTTTGGTAGCTGGAATTAGAAGTAGCATTACGTTGAATTTGCATTTAATGTTTAGATTTATCTTCATCCACCTCGATGTTCTCCTCTAGGAATCAATGTTATAGATAAACTGATATTCTCTTGTCCTCATGGGCTTATCAATGTCTTTTCGGTTGGTAATAATGTCGTTATAAATGAATGCTCTGTTATTATAGTTGCTTATGTAGAGCAATGGTTAAAAAGAAAATCCTTTTACCACTATCAACTCTTTATCTTTTATTTATTTATTTATTTTTGATAAGTAACTCTTTTATCTTTTATTGCGGAAGGGGCTATACCGGGTAAAGGGATAACGGATAAATATATGCAATCATGAACTCAGGCAGCTCATGTTTTGATCCTAGTAAATGTAGTGTCTGAAGTTTTATTACAAAAGATCAAGGGGTTTATGATTGTGCCAATGGAGAGCAGTCCTTTTCTCCCCTCCTATTCATATGTGTAACGAAAGCTCTAAGTCGACTCACCAACAAGGCAGCAGCTGTCCTTGTTTAAGTATTTTTAGCATATATTATACATAGACAAACTATTTTTAGCATAATATGGTTGTATCCGTATAGTGTCTCTTACATGACATATTTGGTTAATTTATCTTGGTTAAATCCTTCACTCCTTATCAATATTGTTATTCCCACATACTTTTTTAAGTATCCTTTTGCTGACTTTTTTAGGAATTATTTGGATGTGTTTTCACCCATCACAAACAAACAAGACATTGTAAATTTATGAGTGCAAAACCAAACCAGGTTTTCATCCTTCTATTTGAACTAATTTGCATTCACTTTTTGCACAATCACCAAATGCACCCTGCGGACTGCCATGTGAATACAATCTGTAGTCTGTTTTTACACAGTCAAAGGTGCATTCCTATTGGAAATTTAACAATAGATCCCACTAATAGCTATGATTTAAAAGGTTTGCCTAGGCACACAGACAAGGCACATTGTAGGCTATGCGCCTCGCCTAGGTCCTAGGCACAGCACTTTCACAAGGTGTGCCCCTGGTGCACGTTGCGATTCAGCCCAGGTGCTAATTTGTGCATAGACTCTGATATGGACTTGTTTGGGCTTGCCTTGGGGGGGGGTTGGTACAAAGGTTGCTTGTAGAATCAGGAATGCATGATGTTTAACAGCACAATAGCTATTTGAAGTAATGCAATTGGGGAAAAAAATAAAGAGATTGAGAGTTTTGCATGCTTGAGTATGTTTTATATGTTATGTTTATGTATTTTAATTTGAGATAATAGGTTTATTTTTAAACATTTATTTTAAAATTTAAGTTTATATTTTTAATTAACACTATGTTTAACATTTTTTTTTTGCATTTTTTGATTTTTTTTTAGTTCTTTTTGCATTTTTGCACCTTGCTTTGAAAAGGTGCCTCACGCCTCGGGCACAAAATGCCCCTTGTGCTATTAAAACACTGTGTCCAATAGGTAACCAGAAGGTCTCAATGTGGAAATAAAAAGCTTAATTCTGCTGGACTTTTAACTTTTCCTTGCTCTTATAGCACATATATTTTGGTAGAGCATTACAAAAACTAGTTTCTAGCCTGCATATTGTCAATTGTAGCTTATGACTTTGTGGGGTATATGACCTGGCTATTTACAGTTGGAATCTTAGTTTCAATCTTTTTACAAAGTTTGGATCTTTACAATATTCTCCACTAGCATGTCTTAAATGTTCTTTCCCTGTGACTTCTACCCATTCACTTAATTATGAAATTTATGGGACTTTTCTTTTGCAGATATTTGCTTGATAAGCCCCGTGTCAAACCCATCACTGAAGATCCATCATGTGAAAAAAACCGTTATATGATATTATCTGAAAAAATTCAAAATCCTGGTAAGAGAGTAGTAAGATATATACATAGAGATATAGAATAATTGGTGCTTGCAGTAAATATATGATTATTGTAGAAGAAAAAAAACCCAGCTATTAATAGTTCATGCTTAAATTTGCTTTTGCTTATTTTCTCAATTGATTACAGTGAGAGGCAATGGTCTGTTGCTGGGCTAAGTTGGTTTTAAACTGGGCTTTGTTAGTTTGGGCAATTTACTGTGTGGTTTTCCCTGATTATGCTTCATTCTGCATTGGTGTTCAACTCGGTAAAAGATCTTTGGGATTGCTTGTTGATATCCATTTTCTGAATGATTTTTCTCTATTAACCTCTCTTGTATGGCCACCGTATCTTTCCCCTTTGCTTATTGGGGGAGAAAAATGAGTCCATCTAGGACTAAAAAGAGCAAAAAAGTGTTCCCATGTTTATATAAGGATGAGAGATTAGTAAACTGGTAGTGGTTCTGCAACTACCTTACAAAGAAAACACATTTGCAGTGAGAGTGTCCAATGATGCCTTCTTTGATTTTTCTCACAAGTGTTAGGGGTTGCTTTATCATAGCTGAGGGCTGAGGTGGTTGAACTGAATGACTTATTGCTTTTTCCTTTTTTTTTGTTTTTGATTGGTAATTTTGAACTTTATTTGATATCGCAAAAGAATGATATATACAAAGGTGCAGGACATATTAGTAAGGCTAGCAGAGATGCCATCTAACCCCTTTTTGCTTGAGAATAAACTCAATTACACTCACCCCTTGCCTTGCAAACGTATCAGATACACCATTTGTTGCTCTGTGCATCCATGATCACATTCAAAATTCTGCCGCAAGTTTTGCTCAACTTGATCATAGACTGGATATGTTTTGATATTCAAACATTTCTGCTCTAGTATTTTGAGCACGTTGTGATATATAGAACCATCTCCTTCAGTCAAACTTGTTTTGGAATGTAGTAGGTTGTGGCAGAGTTGTGGTAAGTCCAATTTTATGCAAAGATTAGAGTTCTTGTCTAAGGGTGTTTGGATGCTTCTAGGTGCTTTGAAGTTTGAACAATGTTCTTTTCATTTTTGTTACTTTACATTTATACTTAGTTTCTCCTACTTAATCTATGAAGAACGGTAAGCTTTTATACTGTGGACTTGTGGCTGATGGCTTCATATTACAGTTTTTGCCCTAAAATATTTATATATAATATGCCTACATGTTTGAGTGCAGTTTGTTGTTCTTCTTGTTATGATTATTCGTTAATGGGGAATTTCTTTATATGAAACAGACTTATCTGACATTCCAGACCAAACACTTGATGGAGTGAAGAAATTATGCAAAATTGAAGTAGTTCCCTATTCATTGACTCTCGGATATTCCTATTGGGGTGCAGGTTGGTTGCCCTTTTCTTTTAAACAATATGAAGTTTCTTTATTTGTAGCCAAATTGTTCAATCAATGTTGAGGGTATTGACAGAATCAAAAGAAAAAAAGAGAATTTCTTTTTTGTTTTGTTTTTTTTTTTTCTTTCTGTTCCTGCAATTGCTCTCCCTCTCCCTCTCTCTCTCTCTCTCTCACACACACACACACACAGAAATAGAATAGGGGCTCCACCCCTTGTTTTTTTCCTCTTTTCCTTTCTCTTAAATTTTATTAGTTTAAAATTATAGCCTTCTTTAGTTACTTATCAAAAAAAATTATAGCCTTCTTTAGTTGTTTACAGCTTTAGATATGCAATTTCCCATTAAATACTTATAATATTATAGTGTTATGTTTGGAATATTTAAATTAAAAATATAAAATTCTATTGTCTTTTAGATATGATGATTTGCCATGCATTGAAAGAAACAATTAATGTTATCAGTAAAGAACAATTAATGTGTGTGTATGTCTTCCAGGTATGCTTTTTGCTTGTTTATTGATTAAAGCGAGAAACTTAAGTAAAGCCAAATAAAATAATAGAATACAGTGTAGTATGCCAAAATCACTGTTTTAAAATGCTAATTTGTGACAAAAGTCTCAAGAATGCCCTTTTTAATAAAGGAATAACCACATAAAACATAGTGGTACACAGATCCAATAATGGGTTTGTAGATGCAATGGAAAAACAAGGGGTAGATAGAGAAAGCTTTTTTTTTTCATTAATAGAAAAAAAAAAGAAACAGGGTACATGAGAAGATTTACAACTGAAAACTCTCCAGAGAGATTACAAGGGCAGGAAGCAATCACTAAACAAAGAATCCCTATGGACCCCAGATTTGGCTAAACCATCAGCCAAAGAGTTAAGTTGTCTAGGGATCTACCTAGTCTTTATAGTCATCTAGGCCATAATGTCTCTTGCCTCATCCAGAAAGTGTACTAGTCTCCAGGGGCCACTGTCCTTCTCCTCTAACCATTTAATGGTGTCTGCAGAGTCTCCTTCAATGGTTAGGAGAGAGCCCCAAACCTTTTGCAACTCAGAGTCCTGTTAAGACAGCCAGAGTCTCAGCTTTTGAGGAGACTGCAATCCCTATTGTGTACTAAAGGCCCAGTAAATATTTCCGTCTTCCTCCTTGATCACACCTCCAATCCCAACCTCCCCTGAATTTCCCATAGCACTTCTATTGAAGCTTAAATTTGTCCCCACTGCCTCAGTTCCTCCCTAACTGGGGGAACCTGAAGAGTGTTTAGAGTCAAGGGAGAGGAGTGTAAAGTTTCCACTAAGTTCCTCTGTAAGTTTGAAGGAGTGAAGCCTTTGAAAACCTCTGTGCTCGTTACCCATGTATTGCACAAAAATGTTTTGTAGGAAATAAGGTCTTCAGTGATTGTTGCCTTGTTTTCAAAAAATTCACTTGTTTCTTTCTTCCCACACCCCCCCATAGTACTGCATGAGTCAGCGTGCTCCAATAGGCTTTCCCTTTCTTGTTTTGGGGTAGATAGAGAAAACTTGTTTTGGGGTTTGCTGGGTACCATGTGATGTTAGAATGAAAAAAGAAAAAGGGATAAAAGTGGGCAGGGTGATTGGCCATAACCAGGCCAGGCCAAGTACAGTTGTACATAATCTATTCTTTTCACGTCATCATCATCCAGGCCTTATCCCAACTATATGGGGTGGGCTACATGAATTCTGTTTCGCCAGTCCGTTCTGATTAAAAAAAATTGTTCATCCATTACCAATAAAAAGACAAAAAACTTGTTTCTTTAGAGGTTAAGATTTCATATTCCTCATGCTTAGCTAAAAAAGGATTCCTTATTCCTTATGAATTAGGACTGGGTCATGAGATTCTACCCCTTCTCTCTCTCTCTCTCTTTCTCTAAATTCTTCTTCCCTGTTAAATCACCGCTAGAAGGGCCAAAATTTTAATATCAATTGTATACCTCCCTTCCATGAAAGGACCATGTCCACCAACAACTTTCAATGTTCAATCTGTCCAGCTCTAATATATTAGTAAACAGAAGCTTTGCATGTCTGTAACCTTTATAATTTCTATTGAGATCTGCAAAAGCTATTTTTTAGTGAATTTCTAATTTTTTGGGTAAGCTATTGAATTTCTATCGAGTTTTGAATCTTTTGATCAGTTTTGAGATTTGATCAAGTTATTGCTTGAGACTAATTTGCAATTTGCTCTATTACGTTGCTTATTAACAATCCTTTAACTCATCGTTTTCTTCTTTTTGGGTTTCTAGACCATGTTTTGAAGCAGATATTGCCCCCTGGAGTGGAGGCTCCTTCATCTTTTGAAACAATAGTTAAGTAGTCTTATTTGTATTATCCCCTAAAATTTGTAATCTGATTTTTCTTATTATTTTATTGGCTGCACTTTTTCTCTTTGACTTTAGCTTGTAGAAGATCTGTTTGTATTATTTCAGCTTCTGGGGCGTTTTTTTTAAGTACTGAACCAACATGTTTTTTGTTCATTCAGGCCATATTGCTCATCTGAATATCACCGGCGAACTGCTCCCTTACAAGGATGTTATTGCAAAAGTTATTTATGATGTATGTCTGATGTTACATAAGACATTAATGTTTCCCTTTGCATCTTAAAGTAGATTTGGTCTATAGACACACAAACATGTACTGCTATTTGAAAATAAAATCACAATGTATAGGACTTTTTCTTTGAGTTAAATTCTTACTTCTTTTGTGTGCAAAGTTTGCATTAAAGTGATCAAATGTTCCTATTATACTTAATTAGTAGGTTAAATAAAAGGAAACTAATACTATTTTTCCTTGAGCCAAAAAAAAAGAAAAAATCTAACAGACTTTTATTAGATTTCAATGGTTGGGAGAAGTAGGAAAACGAATATTTTAAAAGGTGGATATGTGAAGCAAGGTATTGGAACTTCAGGTATTTGAGGAGCAATCCTTAACGCATGGGGTTTATACCCCATGAGATCTTATTTTTAAGGAAAAATAAATTTGAATGAGAAAAGTATATTCATTTTAAATTCTATTTTTTTTGGATAAGCAATAGAGCAAAGATATTTATTTATGGTATAATTACAAGAGCTTGTATCTAGAGCCTACCATCAGTTGCTTAAATTTATCCTTGGTGTTCTTTCTTCTGAGGAAGCCCTTTTTAATTTCCTAATTTATTTCCTGTACTTCTTTTGGCAGAAAAACCAACCAAGAATCAAAACTGTTGTAAATAAAGTTGGAACAATTACCAATGAGTTTCGTGTGCCAAAATTTGAAATTCTGGCAGGAAAAGATGATATGGTTACAGAAGTGAAGCAGTACGGAGCAACATTCAAGCTTGATTATGGCTTAGTGTACTGGAACTCAAGACTGGAACATGAACATATGAGATTGGTTTCTCAGTTCCGGGAAGGAGATATAATTTGTGACATGTTTGCTGGCATTGGCCCTTTTGCGATTCCAGCAGCACAGAAAGGATGTACAGTGTATGCAAATGACTTAAACCCAGATAGTGTTTGCTATTTGAAGATAAACGCAGAGATCAACAAGATTGAGGATCATGTTTGTGTTTACAATATGGATGCAAGAGCGTTCATATCTCAGTTAATGACAGTTCCAGGTTGTGAGGCTGAACCAGAATCCAAGCTTCTCACACTCAGAACTTGTGAAGGATATGGCTTAAAAGCTGACAATGAGGCAGACTCTGAAAATAGACGGCCAACAGGTGCTTTTTGTTTTTGTTGGCAATAGCAGATTACCAGTAGTAAACAAAACCCATTACTTGTCCCATTTTGATCAGTATATATCCACATAAAAAAAAGAAGTACAACTACAAGCCCATTGCTTGAATTTATCCTGGTAGACATCAGCCTACATCTATATCCAAAAAAATAAGAAGTCTAACTACAAGCTCATTGTCTGAATCAATCCTTATAGACATCAGCCCCAATGCAAGTCAGTTCTCTGAACTCCTGTAGAGAAAGTGTGTGTCCATGAGTTGGCTAATCTATTAATCCACCAGAATGAGGAGTTCACTCTATAAGTCAGAGACCTAGTGGTCTGGCCTCCCTAATATAGTGTTGCAAGTTCCATGACCCCTCAAAACCCTCATCCAACCAATCATTATTGGTGAGTCACCCTCAATCTCCACTAAGGTGAATAAAGAGAGAATCATCTATAGTATCTGAAGAAGAGCCAGAATCTCTTCTCTGATAGTCTCCTGAACCAACTGGTCGAGAGTATAGCACATCTCTCTCTCTCTCTCTCTCTCTCATAGTCTCCTGACTCTCAAATGCACCACCTACTCCTGAAGGGCCTGGATTTCCAGGAGGAACAGCTATCCACTTTCAGCATGACTATTCCATGGGGGACCCATACCTCTCTGTAATCAGTCTATGGGTTGATGACCGGGCACATGAGACTAACCTTGTGCACTATCATCAACCAATAGATCACTAAACTACTCCTAAGTATGGAACCAATGAACTGCATGGTAAGTTGGTAACAAGATCAAATCAGTACTTCCAGCTGATTCTTTTTACTGGAGAAGACTAGCATTCCCCTCCTATATATGGTTTATCCTGCAACACCTCAAATGATCTTCCTCATAGAGGAATAGGAGAAGGATGTCTCAGGAGCCGATCTATTGGCTTAACTGAATGACTTATTGCTTTATTATTTAGTATATAAATTTTTAAGGAGGTTATGAGCGAGAGCCTCTGGATCTCATCTAGTGACTGAAGTCAATAGTTAATATGTATATCAGAATATTTGTTTCCTTCACTGAATATTGCTTGCTGACTTGTGTATCTCTTGCAGTTCAGATGCAAGAAGTGCTCTTACATGGCTCAAAAGATGAGGGTATTGAAAGTTCATGTTTGACTATTGACACTGCAAATGTTGCTGGTAAAAGACATGCGGAAATTTGTGAGGAAGGTAACTTAAGCAATAGTTGAATTAATTACATGGTAATGCATCCTGCCACTTATAGTTTTCCAAGGTGCAGCTGACATAACTAGGCTGCATGGCCTAGGCAATAGAAAAAAATGCTGGTAACAAATAACCTAAGATAACAATTAATAGCACAAAATCACATAATATGTATAGCAATGTTTTAAAATGCAGAGGTGTGTCATGAGTTGTTCCACTACCTGGAGGCATGAGGTGTAGTTCAGAACGAAAGAGGCGTAAGCTTCCTGAGCACAAGAAAACCAAATTGGGCTGCATTAAAAAGGTGTTGGAGGGTCTCGGGGCAGATCCCCTGGCCCAAGCTTTCTTTCCCTTTTTTTTTGATAAGTAAAATTTTCTTTCCCTCCCCTTCCTTTTCTCGTCTTTTCACTTTTTCTTCCTTCTTTCTTTCTTTCTTTTTGTATGAAACGTGCATGAGGTGTACGACTCATGCAAAAGGCATTTGAGGCCTACACCTCATGCACCTGAGACGCACACCTCAGAAGCATCAACACCTTTGGCATGCACCTCAGGGCATTTTGGGGGGCGCCTTTCCTGGAGGTGCGCCTCCAGTTGTAAGGCTCCCACACCTTTTAAGATGTGTGTGTGTGTGTGTGTGTGTCTACACACAGACAATAACTTATTTAATGTCCTAATATTTAAATTATTAAGAAATAAGAACTGAATGCTAAATAAAAAAACAGTATCATAACTTTTCTTTTGATCAATGGGGGGAGAAACAGTTATATAAAAAATAAATAAATAAGAGGCAAGATATTAAAAACACAATATCCATATGGAACCTGGGGAGATCAACTATGGATTGAGACTCATACACTCCATGGGCTTCTCATATTTTTTTTTTTATCAGTATCCATGGGCTTCTCATGTTTTAAGGGCTTGCCTGGCCAGCGAGGTGCATTTGAGGCATTTACCTTGCTTTGAACCCAAGTGCAGTCCTCTTTCAAAAGTTGCGGGCCTGGTGTGCCCTGTGCCGCAGCCCAGATGCAAACCTTTTTTAAATATGCATTTTTGGTTTTTATTTTTGTAGATTTTTATGTGTTTTGCGGTTTTGCCCATTTGTAATGGTTTATCAACTTTTAGATTATCTTCTATTGCTATTTGTACTCTACACTAGTAATGGTCTATTAGCTTTTAGAATAAAAAAAGACCTTTCAAATACCTGAAGCCCTAGTTCTTACAAACAGGTCTCAAATGGTAAAAATTTCACTAAAGAGGCAACAACAGTACAACTAATATCTCATCTGTAATCCAGAAATAGAACTGCGACTAGAAAACCAACTCCTTTATATAAATGGGCCAATCATTTGAGTCAGAGGTGCTGCCCCAAACCACCGCACAGACTTGTTTGGGCTTGCCTCAAGGAGCATTCGTTGATTATCAACTTGGTCCTGTGCATTGACTAGTAGAAGCTGGTAATTGTGTAAGTGCTTGGAGTCTGGAATCACCTAGCTAAGTAGCTATATCCTAGATTACCATAGTTTATGTACCTAAGATACAATGTTGACATGATGTTCTTTGATGTTAGGCATCATACATGATAAGCTAAAGCTATGCAAACATTCTGAATTTGCTGTAAGTTGTGGATATAATTACTTGATTGACAGAGTTGTTTTTATTCCATGTATTTTCCTATGCAGAAAATAGAAGTGTGGATGGTGCTGGTGTTCCTGCAGGCAGTGGGAGAAAGGGCAACATGAAAAAGAGGATGAAAGGCCCTGTGTTTTCCAATATGAAGACTTGGGAGCATGTTGATCATGTGATTATGAATCTACCTGCTTCTGCCTTACAATTTCTTGGTAGGTACATGCCCTCTGTTTGTTGTCCCTCTGGCACATAATTTATTATATGGAATTGGCAGGGGGGGGAATTATTGTCTTACAAGAATTGTATCTTGTGCAATATATCTCACTAATTCTTCCTAAGGAACAGAATCTTACAATAGTTCTCTTCATTTGTCCAAGTACCTAATTTCCATTGATAAGATAGTTATTTCTATCTACAATTGCCACTTGGTGTGTATGGATCTAACTATTTTGCTGTTCAAAATAACAGTTTCAGTAAAGTTATTTTCATGTTACCATGTTGATTTCCTTGTTTTGCTCAAGTTCTAGGAAGCCTATGTGGTTCTATTCTATTTTGTTGCTATTGTGATTTGTTGTTATAATCCTTCTTACAGATGCTTTTAAGGGCCTTATCCAGAGAAGATACTGGAAAGGACCTTTACCTTGGATTCATTGCTATTGCTTCATGAGATCAACTGAAACAGAAGAATCAATACTTTCTGTAAGTTACTTTCTTCAGATGTTTGTACCTCTCTCTCAGCACATGCACAGACATTAAAAGTTTTGCAACAAAATGTCTTGAACTGTTACCAATCACAAACAGTCACACAGACGACATCAAATACATATTCATTAATTTTTAGTATATGACATGTCCAAAATGTAAGGCTTTTCTAGGCATTTGGAAAATTTTTGAGGATGAAATTTCCTCTATTAACAGAGTGTAGTGAGATCAAGCCATAGTCTCTTTAGGGAGTTCTACCATCTTGCGAAGTGGGACATTTCTGGGTTGTTTGGATTTCACCATACGAATTGATTGGCAAATCCATTCTCACCCTATTCCCCTAACACACAGACGCCCACATGTAAGGCTCCCTAGAGGGCCTAGACAGGCTTACCTGCCACATGGAGGAATCTTGTGGGTAATCCAGGCAGTCCTTCAATTTGAGACCTTCTAGATTGGCTTAGTGTTCAATCCTGCAGTCTATCTCAGCTCTATGCCCCACTGTTTATTGAAGTCTGTGCAACTTATATTGATCACCAAGCTTTCGATTTTTTCTTTTTACAACTTCCCATAAAGAAGAGCTTGTCCTAAACATGTAGCAAGGCCATTTAGGGTTTTTGGCCAAAATTGATTCCACGAAAATAGGGCAGGGGGAGAAAAACAATCAATTGTTTTAAACTATGTTACCCAGATATGGCAAGGACATGGTTGGATACAGTACCAGAATGAAATTTGCACTAAAAATTGAAGTATCTAACACAATATGTCACCCTTGACAGTTCTTACAGTCAATATTTCTACACATTTCCTTAAGTTCAAGTGATAACGAAGGAAGCAAGTACTAGGGCTGTCTTTTCTGGCACATGCTTTTCATTCTTCCAAACTTTTGCTAATATTTGTTTATCTTCTGATGGATAGTAGATTATACATAAAAGAAAAAGGTATATATAACAGTGAATACAAACAGAAATAAGGGAAAACAAAAAGATCATTAATTAACACCTGTCTCCTAGAGACAAAACTCTTGAATATCTCTTCACAGAGGGTACACTATAAGAAAACGTACTTGAACAAAAAGCAAAAAAAAAAAGGTGGCTCAAAACTAGGGGTGATCATTCTTAGCCCAGCCTGGCCTGGCCCTCAATATATTATTTATATATATTAAATATATACTTGTGTATGTTTTATATTCTAATTATATTATATTATGTATAATAAATATTATAACATAAAACATATTTTATATATTATGTAATATTTTATAACATGTAGATTATATCATATATTTTACATAAAATATATGCCATATAATATAAAATAGTATATATATATATAAAATTAGTGGCCTTAGGTCCAAAGCGCAGCCCGGGCCCAGGCTATAATCCTTACAATAGCTCCATTTCCCTCATACTACCAAAAACAAGATGTGCCTCCACATGATGACATGCTCCTTACCAAATAAGCAAATTGAACCACACCACCAAAAACCAAGCAACACCCTGCTACCCTACCTAGCAAGCATTTGGGAATAGAACCATTCCCCTTTGGCGGTCTTTCTTCATCTTACAGAGTTTGTGCTTGAGGATTGATTTCAAGTGCTCCTTTTAAAGAAGACATGTTATGGGCATTTGGTATTTTCTGTTTTTCCTTCAATTGGTGCTTTGCATAAAGTGGAAGAGACACCAAAAAGTTGGCTTTCCCATCTTCTCCAGATGAAAAAGGATGACTTTAATTTGGTGATAATTGATTAATCAGGCAATATATTGGATGTCAGTCAATCCTTTTTTGTTCACTAAACCTTTTGCTAGGAAACTTGTTTGCAGCTCACCAGGCAACTAATTGGATCAAACAACCTACACTATGATGGGTTCCATCTATTTGGCAGTGCCTTTGACTTTATTTTCGTCTTCTTGATTTCTACTTATAAAAGAACTCTTCTTTTCTTTCATTTGTTTTTGTTGCTTATTTTAGTTGTCTTTCCAACCCTTATGCAGGAGGCAGAGTCCAACTTAAGTGCCAGGATACAAGACCCTATATTCCACAGGGTTCGGGACGTTGCTCCAAACAAGGTATGAATTTATATGAATCATTTTGCATGCTTGATCTTAAAATCATAAGCATCTTCTGATTGTTCGGTTTGTTGATTTATATTGATGTTTTAGGTGATGTATTGCTTAAGCTTTAGGCTTCCTGATGAGGCCTGTTTCAATGAAGTTGTCACCGATGTTACCCTCCAATCTTCCCAAGGGGAGTTTCAAATCCTATGAGTAGAGTCAATCCTGTTGCTTTATGTATCAACCTCAAGGTTGGAAACTGATTCTTCTTTTTCCCCTAATAAATTGATCCTAGATTAGCTAAGTAAAAGTAGGAAACATACAGATAAAAATGAAAATGCTGAATTCAGGAATATAATTTCATGCAGATCTCTAACAAAATGTGTTTCTTTTTACTTTTCTTCTTGACAGTAATTTGTTTGATGCCAATCTCAATTTCATATGTGCTTTTGACAAAGCTGGCTCCTCAAGTCAGGTTACTTGTAAATGCCTAATATGGCAATGCCAAACCAACATTAATATGTTCTGTCTTTGGTCTGTAACATTGAGCACCCATGGAGCATTGTAATTCTATAGCATCGTAAATGAAGGGAAAAAGGAAGATCAAGAGTAAGGGCAGTGTGAAACTGTTTATGCTTGATTCCCCCAACATAGAGGATCTGCAGAAACCTTGATTCAGTTTAGGGTACAAATTTTAAGAGTTCAAATATTTTAATGTGGGTTCAAGGTTTTCAGAATTCAAACCTTGAGGATCTGCAAGAGTGTTGGGTAGCTAGTCCATGGATTTTCCCCTAGCGTTTCCTCAAATTTCTCCATTATGTTAATGACATCCCACACTTGGTTGGAAGCAAAATACAACTAAACAGATAAAAAAAGCATAGAAATGTAAGATTGGAATGTACACTGAAACGTTGAGATTTGAAACAGAGGTAGAAGGATGTTAAGCCTCATATGTTGGGCTTCAATCTGGGGTTTGAGTTTTGATACTAGCCTTGGAATGTTTAATTTGATGGTTAGTTAAGTCTGGTCGAGATTGGTTGGAGCATTTAATTCCTTCTCCATTCCCTCCTCCCCGCCCTTCCCTCTTCTCTTTTTAACCTCTTCAGTTTTCTAATTGGGGTTCTAGGATTTGGTTGTCTTGGTCAAGTGGACTGAGGGGATTATTTGTCGGAGTTGAAGGCGAGCTTATAAGGTCAATGGTTAATTCTAAAAATTAAGAAATATTCCAAATATGTTCCTGGATTGGAAGCTAATAAGAGTCCATACCATAGTTAATGTTATTTGGAATAACGAACAAGGTTTTATTGCCAGAATCTGATCCCAGACTACTTCAACCAGCGGGAGCATTCACCAATGAGCCTACACTCAACAGACACCCGTGAAGTGTCAAATTTTGGTGTTTGTTTGTTTGTTTTTTATTTATTATTTATTTTGGAATTTTGATTTTGTTATTCATTTGTAAGGGGATCTATCATCCCATTTGTTATATCTAGTTTTACAGCAGACCTTCAACATTAATATCATTAACTACTAATGCTTTGAAATTATTTTTCCTTAAAATAATGGAATTAAATTATAATTTTGTTAAAGATATAAAAAGAAGTGATAGAACAGGGGAGAAAACTTGAATATCGATGTTCATTGGAAAACTGAAATCTGCGCAAGCTAACGGTTAAAATTTTGTAATCCAATTGTTTCAGATTTTCAGTAACAAATGATAGAGTAGAAAAGTAATTAAAATTATGAAGGGCCTTTTTCAATTCTAGCTTTATTCTCATGGATTAACACTAAACACAAAAAAAAAAAAGACAAAACACAAAATTAAAAGTTTCTCCTTTGTCGTTTCTGATATGGTCTTAGACATTTCTAACAAAGTTCCCCTTAAAATCTTAAATCCATAATTTTATCATGTTTCGTTTGTTCCACGATTTCAACTATTAGCATTCATGAATCTCAAAGGGGTCTTAGACATTTCTAAGTAAGGAGGTACACGTACATCGCTGGTTTCCCTTTTATACTTGTGTAAGAGCACATAATACGTGAACTTGCACTTGCGACCGTGAGTGATCATTTCTGCCCTGCCCGGCCCAGAAATTCCAGACTAGGACTAAGCGTCGCATCAGCCCCACAAATTTCAGGGCCTGGGCCTGGGCCTGGGCCCATCATCACCCCATTTGAGTATTGGTATCTGTTGTTCGCAATTCGCAAGTGAAGGTTTAGGTTCGGGCGTTAAATGTCAATACCGCCAAAGTACAGGTACTTCATGTAATTTTACGTTCATTCATGTGATCATCTTTTTTGTCCCTATATGCTACACAAGACCGGGGGCGGGGGTGGGGTGGCGGGTAGCACGTCCCCATAATTCCAAGGAATATCAGTAAAATTGAGACTGTACCCTATAGGGACGAAAAGGCTTGATTGGCCAATCAGTCTGCCGCTTGATTAGCTTTCTGATAGACATGATTGTAAACCAAGTCTTCGTTTGTTCGATTCTTCAAATCCAAACACTCTTCAATGATGTTTCGAAGGTTTCAGGGGGGTTGATGAGTCGTTTCAGACAAGAAATCACGATCAAAGAGTTGCCTTCAATGATGATGGAATGGTTTGGAAGATTCATTGCCAAGTTGTGGGCCTCTCACACGGCCCAAGCTTTCGCCAAGTTGATTGTCATAGAACCTAAGTGGTAAGCCTTGTAATCTACCACCTCACCTATGAAGTTCCTAGCTATGGCTGCGACTGAGAACAATCCATTGTTTAGCTAGGACGTATCGAAGTTAATTTTGATAGTACAAATTTTTGGAGTTTGCCACACAACATATTTGCATGACTTATGAAAATCAATCCCATTGGTCTTCAAATTGGTTTCATAGTATTCTGAAAAGGTTGATAGAGCTCTTTCAATCACCATTTAAATAGGGGTTGGCGCATTATTAAAGGATTTTTGGTTTCTATTTTTCCAGATGTACCATAATAAGAATGCACACTTTTCTCTTTCATTGTTTCCTCCATTTGAAATTTTCTTACCAATTTTAAGCCACCAATCTTCCAATGAAAGATTAAATCCTGAAGGACCCTCCAAAAAGGGATTTATTGCATCCCAAATTTGTTTAACAACTGTACAATTTTTAAAAATATGATCCACATCGTCGTTATCTCCACAAAAACTACATTTTCCATCCACACTTAAATTTCTATTTTGCATAAGCAATTTTGTTGGTAGCTTTAATTAAGAAGGAATAGAGAAAAGTTTTCAATTTTGGTGGACAATTAACCTTCCAAACAGTCAAATTCCACTTTGGATTCAATTCTTCATGAATAAATAAGTTACATTTTAATTTATAAGTAGACTTAATTGAGAATTTTCCATCATATCTAAGTCTTCACACTAATTTATCTTTTTTTTTTATTTGAGGGGATAAAGATAGATTTTATTTCCCCCCCGAATATTCAAAGGAACCAAGCTACAAATTCTATTTTCAATCCATACACTCCTATTCTGATCAATAACCTCACTAAGAAGAAGATTATCATTTTCAATCCTATCAGGAGGAATAATTTGATCCAAGGAGGTATTGTCAACCCATGTATCTTTTCAAAACTTGATAGATTTGCCATTGTTTATTTCCCAACCTAACTCTTTTTTAAGGAGATCTCTCCCCTTAAGGATACTTCTCCAAGCCCATGATATATTTTTCTTTTCCTTCACATTCCAAAAGTCATCATTCTGAAGATACTTTATTTTAATAATTTTAATCCAAAGGTTATCACTGTTAATTAATATTTTCCAGCCCAACTTTGCTAAGTTGGCTTTATTAACCCAATAGAGGTTTTTTAGCCTCAAACCACCCCAACATTTTGGGGTATACACATTGTTCCAACCAATTAAATGAACCGATTTTTTTTTTCACTAGAATTTATCCATAAGAAATTCTTTTGGCTTTTATCAATTTCATCAATGATATTTTGGGAAAGCTTGAAAGAACTCACATAAATTGTGGCATTTAAAAGGGCCATTCTACCTCTCAAAGATAAATTGTTTTTTTTTTTTTTTTTTTTTTTTTTTTCTAGTGTACCGGTTTGTTATTAACCCTTTTCGTAAAATTCAAGAATGTGCTCTTTCAAACTCTACCGTATGGGGGCTCCCAAATAAATATCAGAGTTATTAACTAACTTCAAAAGGTGTGAAGGCGTTCGTGAGAATCAGAACTGAGTGTAGCTAACTTCGCAAATTAAATGACTCCAGTGAGCCTTTTTTAATAGGTTGACAGAGAGACAGACCAATCTTCTTCTGTTGAAAATTTTCCACCCGTCGAGGCGTCTATAAGCTCTTGTAAAGAACACGCGTCATTCATCTCTCTGTCTCCATTCTTCTTTCAAGGTTCTGAAAGAAGCATTGCAGATTCATAAAAGAGATCAGCGGGAGAAATAAAGATGGATTCCAAAGCTATCCCATTTCATTTTGTTCTGTTCATGGCATTGGTCTTGAATGTGGGAGGAGTTGGAGTGAACTGGGGGACAATGGCCACCCACCACCTCCCCCCTGAAATGGTTGTGGAGATGTTACGTGTAAATGGTTTCGACAAGGTGAAGTTGTTTGAAGCCCACGAAGGGATTCTCCGAGCTTTGATTGGGACTGATATCGAGGTTATGCTTGCTATTCCGAACAACATGTTGCAGGACATGGTTGATCCCGATTTGGCTGCCAATTGGATTGAAGAGAATGTGACCAGCTACCTCAATAATGGCGGAGTAAATATCAAGTCGAGTTCTCGATCCTTTAACCTTTCTAGCTTATTTCATTTCTTTCTTCGGAAAACTTCCATTGCCTGATGCCCATGCCATTTCTTTTTCCAATCTTGATTTTCTTCTCCTTTTTGCTTTTTGCTTTCTAATTTTTCATATTTGAGATGCTTTTCTGATTCAAATGGGTTTTTCAACTTGTTTGAAGAATTTTACTACTATCTTTTTCAATTCCTATCTTCTTTTGGGATTTCTGTTCAGAAAATATTTATTCAAGTGCTTCATATTCTATTTCTATGCCACTTGTGAGAAAAGAAAACCCGCCTGAGTTCTTATTTTGACTGTTCACAGTTCAGTTTCCTAATTTGCTGATCAATTTCAGCAGGTACGTTGCTGTGGGAAATGAACCCTTTCTTCGATCTTACAATGGCACCTTTCTGAAGGTTACACTGCCAGCCCTGCGGAACATCCAGCGAGCCCTGGATGATGCTGGCCTTGGGTCCCGAATCAAAGCAACAGTCCCCTTCAATGCCGATATCTACAATTCGCCGGCCTCAAATCCAGTCCCATCTGCTGGTGACTTCCGCAGGGAGATACGTGACATTGTGCTTGAAGTAGTCGAATTTCTCTACAATAACAATGCGCCCTTCACTGTAAACATTTACCCATTCCTCAGTCTTTACGGGGATCCCTACTTCCCTGTGGATTATGCATTCTTCGACGGCACAAAGAAGCCCATCAAGGATGGAGATGTTGCTTACACCAATGTGTTTGATGCGAACCTCGACACGCTCTTGTGGTCACTGAAGAGAGCTGGCTACCCCAGCATGCAGATAATGGTGGGAGAAGTTGGCTGGCCTACTGATGGTGACAAGCATGCTAACATTAAGAACGCAAAGAGGTTCAATCAGGGTCTCCTGCGACATGTGCTCAGTGGGAAAGGAACCCCAATGAAAAGAGGAAGGATTAATGTTTACTTGTTTAGCCTTCTTGATGAAAATGCCAAGAGTATTGCACCAGGCAACTTCGAGAGGCACTGGGGTATATTCGAGTTTGATGGGAAGCCCAAGTACGAGTTCGATCTGTCTGGCCATGAAGAAAACAAGGGACTCATTGGGGCAGAAAATGTGGAATACTTCCCTATGAGATGGTGTGTAATGAATCCCAACGCTGATGATCTCACAGAATTATCATCCAATTTCCAGTATGCTTGTAGCTTCTCCGATTGCACAGCTCTGGGATATGGGTCTTCATGCAACCACCTGGATGTCCGAGGGAATGCGTCGTATTCCTTTAATATGTTTTATCAATGGAACAACCAGAGGAATTGGGACTGTGATTTCTCTGGTCTAGCAGTGGTGACTGATGTGGATCCATCAGTTGGAGAATGTCGGTTTCCGATCATGATTGCATATGGTTTTTCAGTGTCCCTCCGGAGGGGAGTCATAGGAAATTTATTGATTGTAGTTTGGGAAGCTTTGATGTTGGTATTACTTGTATGAGAGATCAAAGGAAAGGGGATTAAAGAGACAAACTACGGTACACATTAAACATCAATACAAAAATAAGCTTCAATTCTGTCAAATAAATTCAATATTAGTATATCCATTATAAGCTGCACATATAATTATTCCCTCTATTAATAAATTGATTTATTTTCCCTACATCAGCCTAATTAATTTGCTCTGGTGCATATAACCATTCAATATGAGTTGCTTATAGATGGGTGCATCTCATCTTCTCTTGATGTGCTATTTGTAGCCAGCTTTTAGCCTACAGTATTGAGATTGATCTCAAGTGGTTTTTTGAACGGTCTGCACAGCATGGCATGTGCAGTTTGTACCCCTTGGTGAGCTAGCCATCCCAGTTTACTTCAAGATTTCTCTTGCTTTGAGCTTGGATCTGGGCATCTGGCCTCACTTCCGACTCTACTGCCGAGTCGGAAGTATTGAAGGCCTTGACAATGCTGATAATCTAATTTTGAAGGCCTTATGGATCAGATTTAGAAGGTTTTTTTGAATAAAAATAATCATCATCTAGTAAATATTCTAGATTTAATTTGAGCGCCCAAGAGTTTGTAGTGGACTTTGGCTTACCCTGAATAGATTGATTCTGGCTTATTTGGCAAATACCCATCTTGGATTAGTTGTCAAGATTGATCCATCCATCCACAATTAAACCTAACAACTCACCGTTTGGAATGATAGAGCCTACCAGGATATTGGCATGAAATATTACCAGAATCAAGGTAGCTGAAGCAGTGACAGTAAAGGAAAGCTATACTATGGAAAAAACACTACTAATCTATGGCTAGAAGGTGATTCCAAGTCTCCAAGATAGTGATCAACAGTTTGACAGGAAGATACAAGACGCCCATGGAAGACAATGAAAGCTATACATGTTTGTTGAGAAGACAATCGACGCACAGATTTGTTCAGCCAAAACTGGGCACAATGAAGACGGAACACTTGCTGTCTGTGGAAGGGCTACACCCAAATCATGCAGTCATAAATCACAATGAAAAGAAAAATTATAGGCTCACTTTGAACAATTTTTTTTTTGCCATAGATGGAAAAATATAGGAATTAGACAAATAACTTGCAATGTCCTTCCCAAGTTCCAACCCAAGCACCACCAAACCGGATTCCTTGTTCATGTGCGTTACCGTTGATCATCAATTACTATAAACAAATTAACATTTGAAATCGGTGAAGCAATCTTTCTTGGTAACCTTTCTCTGGCCTTCTGTTTCCATTTCGAGATGAATAGCCAACTTGTCCGGTCTAATTAATTATGAACTCTGAGGCTAAGAAAATGGAGACGGAAACCCCCCACTTTTTTATCGAGCATGTACAATGAACCTGCAGAGAGTTTGCATCGTAAAAGAATTAAACATATAAATGGGTCAATATAAGAGCAATACTAGAACAATGAGAAGGGAATGACTCAATCAAGAATGACTGGTCTCTTGAGTCATTTAAATAGAGAACCAGTTACAAGAGGATAATTATGTACAGAAAATAACAATTACAGAGTTAGAGTTTATCTAGGAAATTATCAGAGGATAAGCTACATGATAATGAGATAAGGTGATCGATTATCTAGGATAGCGATCCCAGTTACAAGTCTATCATAATTATTGAGATACTCTAACATCCCCCCTCAAGCTTAGCGGTCTCTTGGAGACGATATGCTTGGTTGTAAGGTCATGAAACCTTGTTGATGGCAGAGGTTTGGTAAGAATGTCTGCAATCTGATCATAGCTGGGATACTTTTTCCCATATAAAGTGAACATCCAATTCGATGTGCTTGGTGCGAGAATGGTGGACAGGATTGGAGGAGAGAAACTTGGCACTCAAATTGTCACACCAGATGACAGGTGGGTGAGGGAGCTTCAATCCAAGCTCCATGAGTAACATCTAGAGCCAAAGAATTTCAGCGGTAGTGGAGGCAAGACTACGGTATTCTGATTCTGTGCTGGAGCGAGAAACCGTGGATTGTTTACGGGAGCTCCACGAAATCAGATTACGACCCAGGTAAACACAAAAACCCCCTTGGGAGTGACGATCAACAGGGCAACTAGCCCAACCAGCATCAGAAAAGGCTTCGAGAACCAATTCTGGAGAAGTACGAAAAGTAATGACATGATCAACTGTGGACTTAAGATAACGGAGGATCCTCTTGACTGCACTCCAATGAACATCAGTGGGTTTTTTCATAAACTGGAAAACTTTGTTAACCGAGAAGTTGATGTTTGGCCGAGTAAGGGTAATATATTGTAGTGCCCCTACCACACTGCGATATTCGGTGGCATCTGGAAGAGGAGAACCATGAGTGACATCAAGTCTGGTAGATGCCGCCATAGGTGTATGAATTGGTTTAGCCTCATGCATCGTGGTCTTGACGAGAAGATCATGAATATATTTACATTGGGATAGGTGCACCCCATCTGAACTGCGATGCAGTTCCAAACCCAGGAAGTAATGAGCTTCCCCAAGATCTCAAAGAGCAAAAGTGGTAGAGAGGTGAGAAATGAGTTGAGTAAGAGCAGAATTAGAAGATCCAGTGATCAATAAGTCATCCACATATACAAGAAGAAATATGACATCTGTGCCAGTCCACCACATGAATAAAGAACTATCGGCTCGGGATTCCAGAAAACCAAGGTGAACCAAATGATCCCTTAATCAAGTAAACCAGGCCTGTGGGGCTGCTTTCAAACCATAAAGGGAACGTTTAAGACGACATACAAAATGTGGCCATGCTAGACCAACGAAACCCATGGGTTGTTTCACAAAAACTTCTTCACTGAGGTAGCCATGAAGGAAGGCATTGCTCACATCAAGTTGTCTAAGATTCCAGCCATAGTGAACTGCGAGAGATATTATTAACCGAATAGTAGTTGGTTTAACAACTGGACTAAAGGTCTCAGCAAAGTCAATACCGGCTCGTTGAGTAAACCCTTGAGCCACCAATCGCGCCTTATATCTTTCAATGGACTCATCTGGACATCTCTTAATCTTATAACCAGTTCTCCTTCTGCTAATTTGGCCAATAAGAAGAGAAACTTCAATCGCAATCAATCATCTTCTTATAAGCCTCGACAATTTAATAATGATGGTGGTTCTAACAATTCCAAGAACGCTACAGTGGTTTGCCAACTCTGTAGGTATCCTGGCCATACAATATCTACTTAATATCTACTTGTCGCCGTTATCTGGAACTCACTACCAATAAGAATACCAAGCAAACTCATACAACCTCATCTTCACGATCTGCTCGTGATGAAAATTGGTACCCTGATTCTGGACCAACCAATCATATGACTTCAGATCTTGGGAATTTCTCTCTTCACAATGAGTATCATGGAACAGATCATATCCTAGTCGGAAATGGTACAGGTCTAGACATATCTCATATTGGCTCTTATGTTTTGAATATTGATTCTGGGTCCATTGTTTTGAATAATATTCTCAGAGTTCTTAATATATCTAAGAACTTGCTCTCTATCAGCCAGTTTTGTAAGGATAACAATGCAACTTTTCTTTTTGGCACTACTGGCTTCTCTGTTAAGGACAAAGCGACCGGGAAAATTCTCCTCCAAGGGCCGCTTAAGGGAGGGCTCTATTAACTGAAGACAAATTGCACAACTAAAGCTCCATCGGCATTCATGGGTGAGGAAGTATCAATTTCTGTATGGCATCAGCGGCTAGGACATCCCAACAAGCGAGTAGTTGCCCACATCTTATCTCCATTTCATCTTCCAGTTTCAAATAAGGACATCTCTTTTTGTCCATCCTATCCACTAGGCAAGAGTCATACCTTGCTGTTTTCTAATAGTACTTTTGTTGCGAAGTATCCATTAGAACTTTTATTTTCTGATGTTTGGGGACCAACCCCTGTCTCTACAAGACATGGTTTTCGCTATTATTTGATTTTTGTTAATGCTTACAGCAAGTATATATGGATTTTTCCTATGATATCTAAAACTCAGGTTGTCTGTTTTTTTACTGTTTTTAAGAAGAGTGGAGGACAAGGAAAAGATCCGTCCACATAGCCATATAAACAATGCCCTCTGAGAGCTGGTGTAGTTTGAGAGTTCCAAAGCAGGAAGTTAGTACGGTCCAGTTTTACTAAAACTACATTCATAAAACTGGAAAGGGAGACCACTATAATGGTTCGAACATCTGTCGATCCAGGTTGCATCTGTCTCTGGACGACATGAGCAGTGGTGCTTGTCTCTGAAGCCATGACGTTTGTCAAATGGCTCTGATACCATATAAGAGCAATACTAGAACAATGAGAAGGGAATGACTCAGTCAAGAATGACTGATCTCTTGAGTCATTTAAATAGAAAACTGGTTACAAGAGGATAACCATATATAGAAGATAACAATTACAGAGTTTGTCTCGTGACATGCAACAAACAGGGAGAAATTATTGTACTCTCTCGGACATAATCGAGATTTTTAAGATGTATTTGAGCTTGTCTCGTGAAAAGCTCAATTAGGCTTATTTTTTATAAAAAGTTTGGCTCGTATTGGAACTTAATCTCAACCGAACTCAAAGGTATGAATTTTCGAGTCGAACAGAATTAGATATCAAGTCTCTAATTTAAATCTAACTTGAACCATCATAGTTTTTTTAACAACCGAGCTCAAATAGCCAGATATCTTGACTCCGCTTGAATCCACCTCTCCTCTATAATTTCCGTGGTTGGCTCAGGTTTCAAGCTTGATATCACAACTCAGAGGAGTATTATAAACCATTAAGATCCCAGCCCGCTGAGGTTGCTACTTTACTACATTTGGAAAGATTCTGCAGCTTATTCTGCAACTGGCAACATAAATTCTCTCATGCTTCTCTCCCGCTGTAGCAGGATTAACATCTCCATCTTCGCCTAACACCAGCGGAAATGACGAGGAGGCAATTCCTCGAGTTCCTTCTGAAGCTTCTTAACTTCTTCTTAATGCTACCGGTCTGGTAATACTGGTCTTTAGATTCTATCGTCTCATAATATGGAAGCAGGCTCCAGCCCATGTCCATCCAAAGAAAGCAAAATCGTATCTTGCTCGTCGACTGTTGCTCGCTGTTCATCAGTGCCACCGCTGGTTCAACAAGCTTCCGTTTGCATGGTATGTAGGTTATATTTAATTTGACGTCAGAGACTGTTTTCCGATTAAGATCTTATCTGGGTTAACGCTCTTTTCATGTATTTCAACTGAAGTTGGAGTCTCGCGCAGCTTTTATTCATCCTAGACGACTTGGGTTTCATGATTTGTGCCCAACGATATGCTCGTTTGCAGGTTTCTTTATACATTCATGGCATCAGGGGGCGTTGTTTGGGAACTGCATCCAGGAACTCTTGCTGTCTGTCTTCCGTATCCTCTTTCATCTTTACTCCTTTCTACCCCAGGCTATCTCATTTTCTCCTTTTGTCCACTTTAATCTCCTTTTTCTTACTTGATTAAGGGATCAATTCCTTAAGTAGCGCCAGTATTGTACATTCATATATGGTTATGCTTATCATTGCTGAAGTGGGACTTCCCTGCTTTTGTATCCTTCCATCATAATTGGGAATAGGTGACGATTTTAGTATGTTGTACTGTCAGTTATATTGGAGGTGAAGACTACTAAAAAAAAGCAATATTGCAGCATCAATTCTGCCTTTTATCATGAAGCTTAATTAGTTGATTGTAACTTTCTTCGCTGTTTCTTCAGGTGATGGCTTTACTGTTCTCTCTGTGCTTGCAATCTGCTAACTGCACGTTGTATGAGGACAGTGACGACGAGGTTATTGTCCATCCCGGTTTCGTACGACCAGTTTCTGTGCATGCAAAAGGTTGATACAGAATCCTTTTTCTGTGTACGACCAGTTTCAACTGTTACCAGCGGAAGGAGTACCTGAATCTCTGATAAATAGGTTGGTAAGCTTGGTGCTAGTTTTTTGGATGCATAATAATACTTCAGAATCCTTTTTCTAGAAAACATATATGATCTTGAAATCATTCATTCCCGCAGGTTTTGTTAGGCCTATACACCAGAATAGACAGCCCCCACATACCCGAATTGAAAGGTTGATCCAGCATAAGAGAGGCTCATCGGGGTTACTATTGCCTTCATAATAGATGATCACTCTCTGACCACAGCGAGATATAAAACTTGGATTAAGATGTTTGTTTCTTACTGATCGTACTTGGTAGGCAGTTGGGGCTGTATATTTGCCTGAATTTGGAAGTAGAGTTTGAGATATGATGTCAGTGTACTGTTAAGAAGCTTGATTTTGGAAAATAATACATATCAGACATAGTTTGATGATATAAAGTTTGCATATAATTTTAAGTTGAGAAAAGAAAACCAATTTCTTAGGCCTCAACTACTGTTTCCCCTACTTTGAACCCAACAAATAGATCCTTCTTCTCAACCCAACTACAACCTGGCTTCTTAAAGATATTCTTCTCCTTCATTACCTTCCTCACATTCTCAACTCCTGTCCACTCTCCATCTGCAGCAAAAATATTTGACAGGGTCACAAAGCCTCCCGGTTTCTCCATCTCTAGAATCTCCTGCACCATTTTTTTAGCCAAGTCATTTCTTCCATGCATTCTACAGCCATTCAAGAAGGCTCCAACAATGGAATCATTGACATCCACCGGCATGTCCTTTATCAACTCATAGGCTTCTTCAAGCTTTCCTGAACGGCACAAAAGATCAACTGTACATGCATAGTGCTCCTTGCTGACCTCAGTCCCGGAAATCTCTTTTATTGACTTGAAAATCTCTAAACCTTTCTTGACCAAACCGCCATGACTGCAAGCAGAAAGAAGACAAGTGAAAGTGACTTGGTTTGCCCAAACGCCTTCTTCCTGCATTCTCCCAAATAGTTGGATTGAGGTATCAACTAAACCATGCTTCCCATAGCACCCAATTATGGCATTCCATGAAGCAACATTTTTTGTTGCAAACTGATCAAACACATTCCAAGCATATTTCACACTCCCACATTTTGAATACATGTCAATAAGGGCAGTACTGACAAAAATATTAATACTAAGCCCCAATCTGATGATCAGACAATGAACTTGTTTCCCCCTATGTAGTGAGCCTATCAACCCAAAAGCAGGGAGCAGGCTAGCAATGGTTACTGAATTGGGTTTAAGTCCAGAGACCAACATGTCCTTGAACAACTCTATAGCTTTGAGATTCTGATGGTTTTGAACATAACCTGTTATCATAGCATTCCAGGTAACCAAATCAGGGACCGATCTTTCTTTCCTCATTTTAGAGAAGAGCTCAAAAGCTCGATCACAATCTCCATTCTGAGCATAACCTGCAATAATAGCATTCCATGTGAAGTCATTAGGTTCCAAGTCTTCTAGCTTCATCTGCTCAAAAAGTATCAACGACTGCTTAAGCTTCCCTCCACGTGAATATCCACAAATCATGGATGTCCATGATGCAATATCTCTTTTCGGCATTCTGTCAAACAGCTGACGAGCAGAGTCTAGCTTCCCACATTTACAGTACATATCTATCAGAGCATTTGCCACTTGAACGTCAGATTCGAAACCCATTCTGTTTATTATGCAGTGGAGTTCCTTCCCCATATTTATATCCATCAGACCTACGCAAGCCTTGAGGACAGAAGATGAAGTGAATTTGTTTGGAAGAATCCCTGCTTCCTGCATATGGGAGAAGTATCTAACTGCATCCTCAGAGTGTCCTTGAAATGCTAGAGCTGAGATCATCCAGTTCCAACCGAAAACAGATGGCCTTCGAATATTTTCAAATATTAGCCTCGCCGATTGCACATCACCACAACCCGCATATACCCCTACGAGCTTTGAGTTCAGAGATCCAGTTGTAATGTCCACTCCTCTGGTTAATAACTGAGCATGGATCTGCTTACCCTGTTGCAGAGATTTCAATTTCATGCATTTCTGCAACAGAGACCCCACTAAATCTGAGGACATGGCATCTTCCGACAAAAACGCCTTCATTAAGATTCTAAGAATCGAGGACCTCAAGTTCATCAATCATGGGCATTTGCATCTAATTGATGTCTTGATTCAACGCGAACTTTCTTGTCAATGGATTCCGGATGAGGGAATTTCAGCAAAGAACGATTAAATGTCAAAACCACATTAAAGTGTCAGATCCGACTTTGCATCACGTTAGAGAGAGAGAGAGAGAGAGAGAGAGAGAGAGAGGGGGGGGGGACGGTACTCTTCAATTAAATTACAAGAAACCCACAACAATGTTTCACTGAATAATACTATTAAATACACTTTCAAAATCAGAACTTATGTTTCCTAGCCCACTAAAAATTCCTCTAGAACATTTGTAATTCTTTACCCTTGTCTTCTGTAACAGACCCCAGCATTTATCTCTCCCCAGATACACAAATCTCAACCATGAAACACTGCAAAAAACAAACCAGGAACAGAAATTAAAGATGATACCCAGAAGAAAGGAAGTTTAAAGCACGGAATGCCAAATGGGAAATAATAATACCTGGGAAAGGGTTGCAGAAGAACAAGGTTCCTCTGTTTTGGGTGTCAGCCAGCTTGACAGTAAGGTTCCTCCCCTGCAACAGCAGAACAAGGCAAAAGCAAATTAAAATTACCTTCAAATCGCTGCAGAGTTAGGTAGAAAGAATTATCAAGTGAGAAGAAACTCATAATGTAGGATGTGCTACAACTTTTCCAAATGGGCACCATAGTAGCAATTCCACCACCTTTGTTATTCTATTCCCCCCACAACAACTCCACAATAGCCTCAGTGTTTTTACAAATTGCACAAAACAGAACTGCTTCTCCATCTCAGTGGCAGGTTAGTGGGGTTCACCCATCTGGGTCAAATAGGTAATTCATGGTGTCATAATTAAATAATAAAAACTTGAAAGTAGATAATATTACAAAAAATACGGAAAATACTGAAACTATGTAAAAAAATTGGGCATATCTCTAATACAATATAAACCAAATTAAGTGTGATAAATAAAAATTATTTTTTAATGATGGAAATTGCTAAAAACTACAAAAAAAAAAATAAAACAGAACAAAGAGAATTAATATGTAAGTATGTAACCCATGACCACTGACTGGGTCAAATGGTTCAATGGTTCAAGTTTCAACTGGTAGGGTCACTGGGTCATTGACTGAGTTAAAGGTTTTTTTGCAAGCTAGCAGTTCAGTGGCAAAGTGGACCCAGAATTCTAGCCGGATGACAGGTCAACAAGCCCAACCAGCCAGTTCAACTGTGGGTTGAAAATACTATATGACTATAAATGAGCAGGCCCAGTTACAAGGAGAAAATTTTTAGGACTAATTTGATGAATACTGGGCCTTCCAAAGAATCACAAGATTATAATAAATTAATTTAGTATATATCAATTCACGATACCATATCCTAAAATAATAAAGGAAACACTAAAACATATAAAGTACAAAGGCAATGCTGAACTGATATTCCAATTACATGTTCATTCTTAGATGTCTTCTTAATTATAGAATTTTGTGATATTCCACTTCATCACAGTAAAGGAAGAAAAACAAACAAGAATACAAACATACCAAAAAGGTAAAGAAGATAAGAAAGAAGTGGTGAAAAACTTTGCCGCATCATATGAACTTAAACAGAATTTTGTCTAAGCGTTTACACATTAATATATTTGTCAGCATAGTCATAATTTAACAAGTGTCAGAATGAACAGTTTTCCAAGTTCATCTTCTGTCCCTCTATAACACGGATAAGTGAAAGTGACCCTATCAAATAAATCTGAACATATAAAGCATGACTTCTAGGCATTACTCTATAAAACAATAAAAAAAAATCATTCCCTTTTTGGTATGTTTGTCTTTTTGTTTGTTTTTCTTCCTTTACTGTGATGAAGTGAAAGTGACCCTGTCAAATAAGTCTGAACATATAAAGCTTGACTTCTAGGCATTATTCTATAAAACAATAAAAAAAAATCTTAATAAAATGAAGAATTTATGCTAATTTTCATTATGCAAGAAAAACTAGCAATTTGGTGCCATCTTGCCTTACCCCAAGGATCTTGTTTGGATCCTCTATGGCCTTCCTTGCAGCCTCCACTGTCTTGTATGTAACAAAACCAAAACCACTGCAAATGAGAAAAATAAAAAGTTAATTGCACTGAAAAAAGGGATGCTACACCAATGCAAAGGGAAAATACTCCTCTTTACAGAATAGAGAAGAGAATGCATGGTTTGTACCATGATTTGTTTGTTTCCTTGTCATAAGCAACAGAGCCTTCTTCTATCTCACCATGCCTGCCAAAGAAATTCAGCAGCATCTCACTAGTAATTTCTGGTGATAGGCCTCCAATAATAGAGCTTCCTCAGGGCTTGGTCAGGGGTTACACAGGAACTGCTTAAGCCCTCACAAGCAAGATTGCAGACAGCTATGCGACCCTGGAAATATCACAAAACTGCATGCACTCAAGATGCATATGGCCATTGCCATGACAAGAACAACAAGGACAATAGGGAGTGGATGTTCATAACTGCCACAAGAGAAGGGGCACTGATCTTTCTATAATGCTAAAATTACCCCAAAATTTTATAACATGAAACATTTTAATGAAATAATGAATAGGTGGTAGGAAACTCCATTCTTAAGGAGGAAGGCAGCAGAGAAAGAGGGGCCAAAATGGAAGCAATACAGAAGATAATGATTCCAAATGCATTATCACAAAATTTTAAACGGTAATCCCAGAGGCTAGCATCACTTTGTCCTTCCTTTCAGGAAATAAAAATACCATATAATATTGTATCATATTATTGCCCATGAATCATAATAATCATCTGTTGGTACTCACCAGAAAATAGTTAAAGTAAAGAAGTTTTTGCTTATTGGGTTATACCATGCAATATCAAGTTAAAGGCAATTTGCTCTTACTGAGTGAAAAAAAAAAAACTGTGTTGATTTAAGATTCAAAGAAGAGTAACCACATTAGACAAGACAATATTGATATTCTGCTTAAATCAATCAATTTGCTAGGTTCTCTCAAAGCACTCTGAGTTGACTCCATATGTTTGTATGTAATGAACCCATATCCTCGTGATTTTCCTGTAGCTTTGTCAATGATCACAGCTCCTTCCTCAATTTCCCAATAATGAGGTTCTGATCAATCCACTCCAACTAAAATAATAAGAAAATATTAATGCTCAATAAATGAAGCAAAATGCTTCTAAAAGTGAGGGATGATTTTGTCCCAAGTCTTATACTCTTATGTACAAGCAACCACTCCACAGACAATCTAAGCACACGATTGGCAATTATTAATGCACTCACAGCACACAGGGTTTCTGAAGTAGTATCACAAGACAAGCCACGAACAAAAGGAAAGAACAACACCAGAAATTATGTGAAAGTAGGTACTTGTAACTGGATTGTTAGCAACAGACCAGAATTTCTACCCAGAATGCCCAGTATTATCCTAGTATCCTAGTAGAGGTATCAAATATCTAAAGCTCAGAGTCTGAAATGATTCATACCCGAAGAAGACCTCATAACTAAAGCAGTGGTTAGAACCCACCTAAAATTCTGACAAACCCAGTCAAACAGAAGTAAATAAGCAAATTGGAAAATAATAATGGGAATCCTAATAATTGACGTTAACCCAGAAATCCTTTAAATCGGCATTGATTGCTTTCAAGATTCTGCTACGTATCCAATATTTAAGAAAAAACAAAACAAAAGAGCCAGAAAGAACTAAAACAATGAGAAAGAAAAAAATTAATTTAAAAGATGTTCTTTTTTTTCTAGTTTCCTTGAAATCATTATGCTAACAAAATATATTTTCCAAAACATAACATGCATACCAACAGTCATGCGATCTTTTAACCCCTGCAGCGGTAGTGGATAACCCCTTGGTTAGGATCAAGGTTCCCAACACTGATACCAAGGCTCTAGATTTGGTGGTGTTACAAATTGTAACTTATGATCAAGCCTCATATGGTTGTACAAGTTAGAACCTTTTTTCTTTTTTTTTGATAAATTAGGATAAACCCATAACCGTTTAGATTGCTTGATTTAAATTGAAAGAAATAGGAGGATCTTTCAAAGTAAAGCTACTGATTTAGATTGCTTGATTTCCTTTGCTTTTGGCAAGCTCATTTCTTGGGTGGCTGCGGCCAAGGGTCTTCAAAACTCAGTCCTCTGCTCTCAGTTGAGATCTAGGGACCTTCTTGAACTATGATGTAATGCAGTTTGATTAGTGTGTTTGTCTCCTTGTCTTTGGGGACCTCTGTTGTAATTTGTTGTTCTATTAATAAAATTTTACCTTACCTTTCTCAAAAAAAAAAAAAAAAAAAAAAACCATAACCATTTAGGATCATACGAAATAACCCGGACCATTGAAACCAAAGTTTTCGAAAAACAATGAAGGTTCTACTTTTCGTAATTCTATAGCGCAGCTTCGTAAAAAGAACAAAAAAAGATATATTAAAGTTCTAAGCAGGCCCTTCTCGTAAATATTTGAAGCAAGGTTAACCCCGAAAGTTCTTAAAACAATAATCTAAAACAACCTCAGAAATCTCGAAGAGGATAAAAAACGAAGCAGAAGTCAAACTGGTGTATCTTTTTATGAATTTAGGAAAATGGGTTCTGGGTTTTCCGTTAGTCTTACAGCTTGACGAGGAGATCGAACAGTTGGTCTTTCCTTAGGGGGTCAAGAAGCCCTTGCAGCTGTTCTGCCGACGGCACAGAAAGAAGCTGCCCGTTGCCCGCCTCGTCGAGCTTCCTCCTCTTCAAATCCTCCATTGTCACCCTTTCCTCTTCTGTCCGTTACTCTTTTTTGAGGTTGAACTAGAGGCCTAGGCGGGCTGGTAATGCCGCGAGGGACATTGGATTGATGGATTCCTCCAAAATCTCAAGTGGGGTTTGGCATGTAACTGCGTCGGGTCATGTTAAACGCGTTTACCGTTTAGCAAACCGATACCGTCAATAATAGATCATTCGGGTCACTTGCAAAAGAAAGCAATCGGTTCTAGCGGGTTATAATCCGATTAACCGCTGGATATGGATGAAATCCAACCTGGTTTCTTCAGCCAAAGATGACCAGATCCAAGGATTTACAATTCTGAAATGATTTACAGTTTTATACCCTAAATTTGATGACCAGATCGGATCATATCAGGTATCCCTGATGCAAACTTGGCTTGCTGGCGACCCTAGTTCTAGTAAGACCAGAACTTGGGTTGGGCCAACCCAATTCTAACCCACCCGAACCAAGATAAGGCCTACCCATCCGAGGGTTCAGTTGCAAGCCAAGAGATGTTATGGAAAAGTGAAGAAATTTGTATGCAAGATTTTCTTTTCTTTTTTTTTTTCTCAGTTTACAAAGTGCATCAAAGAGTGATTCAAGTCTTTTAGCTCAAGACAAGAAGCATAAGATGAAAATTCCTTTCCTTCACAGAGAGTGGAATCAACCCCTCATACTTTGAAGTACTCCATCACACTTTCCATTACCAAAAAGAAATATACATGTAAATTGGCCACCCTGTTTGCTCATAATAAATTTCCAAAATCACCAAGAAACATGAGGTTGTGTTGATTCTGTTGCATTGAGTCAAAGTTGTAATAACCCATGGCTTACATTTAATGGACAAATTAATATCCTGCTTACAAACAAGCTTTCAAAAACTAGTGAACTTATCTTGGATGGGAAGTATTTTGGTTGTCAGTTTTGGATGTAAAGTTGGCATCCTCTGATCCTTCACCTACAGTAGAAACCTGAGCATCTTCATGACTGTTTGATTGGTCATCTGGGAACATGATGTCCAAGTTTTGGGTCTCAAACCAGTTCTTGTTTGCTTTCTGTTGCTGCTCAAACATCTTCTTGAGTTGCCTCCCTTGTTCTTCAATCCGCATTTGTAGATTTCGCTGAATCTGATTCAACAAGGAAAAGGATGAGATAGAAAAAGAATGTCATTATTTTATGATGATATAAATATGTGAAAAAAGAAGGCAAAAGGCAGGGGAGTCATACTTCTAGCTGCTCATGAAGACGCTTCTGGACATCCAGTTGTAACCGCAGTGCCTCCGTTATTTGCATGCCGCTAGTGGATACATGTTGTAAAAGTGATAGTTAAGTACTCAGAAATCAGAATATTATGGCAAGAGTAGGCAACAAATATTGGAAAGAAAATAATTTCTGTTAAAACCCATTGTCCGCAAGCTAATATAACTTAGAAAAGAAAGGAACAAAAATCTTACGTTTTTGCATCAATCTGAGCCATGCTGTTTATACAAGCTCTCTCAGATCTCCCTGCAATTGAAAGTAGAAACAGATATTTCGATCATACGTTATCACTTTCTGAATGCTGTCTAGTCACTAATTACAATAATGTTCATGTGGAGCATGTGAAATTAACAAGTATAAAAACTACAGATCTCTTAAGATCACAGGCATAAAAAAACAAGCATGAGAAAGTGATTCATTTTCTATGTTGTTTAAGAGGGTTAAGTTGGTAAAAGCTGGATTTCCATTTATATTAATTTGGACTAGAAGCAACGTTGGGTAGACTTGATAGGTTCCAACATTAAGGGAAATAAATAAATTGCTGGGCATGTGCACAGAAGACAACCTACTGCACCAGAATGAAGAGCTATTATGCAGGTTAAAGGTTCCAAAAAAGGAGGCTAAAGAGATGTAAATTGAGATGGTTGAAGGTTCCGATTGGCTCAGTTAGTAAGATCACCAAAAGTGCCAGTGTATCTGGCTGGTTGTAGCAGCAGCTTGGGATTGAATCCTGCCTTCACCAGGGTTGGGGCTTATGGGTTTAGGGGACGGGCTACCCCCTGTTGTGTATCCCCACGAAATTTAAAAAAAAAAAAAAAAGTTGAGGTAGTTGGGAAAGACCCAAGCTGAAGATACAACCCTTGATAGAATGGAGTAGAAAAAACAGAATTTATCTAGCTGACCCAAATAGTTTGGATAAGGCTTTGTTGAGCATTGCTGAATAAAATTTTCAAGTGCCCATCCCTCTCCCTTAGATACTTGGGTTATGAAACCAAAAGAAAATAGTAGTAAGCATAACAAAAATCTTAAGTGACAGTGATTGCCATTCTCAGAATGGAATAGTCCAATTGAAACGTGACTGGAGATGGACAACTGGCTTACTGTCATAATTGGTTTCAAGAAAGAAATGGAGCACTAGGATCTTTAGAATAGATTCCTTTTCCTTTAGGTAGCTTCTACTCTCTATGGCATCTATGCCATGAGTGAATTTACTATTGGACTGTAAAAAGTGAATATGATGGTGACATTCATACTCTAAGCATAACAACTGGGAAGGTGTTTGGAAATACAAAAGTAATTCTCTCCATGTGTAATTACCTGCCTGATGTTTAGTAACTAGTAAGAGCACTCATTTCTAATAAACCTATCTGGCATCTTTGATATCTCTCCTCCAATCCAAAAAAATAAATACATAAATAAATTATAAATAACATTAAAATGATACACCATTATCTTAGTACTTGGCAGTAACTCCATCTTTACCAGCTTTCAGTGTGTAATTATGAGAGAAGCAGGGAATAAATAATTATCCCATGACACAACAAGCTCAAAACGGTTCCATAACGCATAACAATCATGGCTGGGTGTGAAACCAGTATTTTATGTTTCCAAAAATTTGAACAATATGGGGGCCAAACTAGGCCATTTAGATGTGATACATACACATACATTTGCATCAGACATCAAATATATAACTGTTTAATAAGACATTAAGAATCCCCAATGGGCGAATGAATACAAGTAGTTATAAGATAATGAGTAATAAATTAGTTCATAAAAAAGAATAAGAGCATAAAAGATCATCTTCCAGATAAGAACTAGACTTTTTGGGACTGGAACATTGATAGAAAAATACATTTTGAACTTTCATGTACAAGGCACAAGTGCTCAAGTGCTCAGAAAGTAAGCAATATGGATCAGTCTGGCTACCTCCTACCAATCCTTTGATGAGTAGGGGTGAGCAAAAAAAACCAAAAAACCGAACCGACCAAAACCAAACCAAAAAATTGGTTAACCGAACCGGCCAGTTTGACATTTTAAAAAACCGAAGGTACCCGTTTGGTTTCGGTTAACCAATATAGAAAACTGGTGGTTAACCAAACCGACTGGTATACATATATTTTATATATATTTATGTATATTATAAATTAATAAATATGCATTATATAAAAATGTATATTTATAATATATAATATATTATTTATACTTAAAAATATAATATTTTATATATATTTATAATATATATTGTAAAAATTAAAAAACCAAAAAATCGACGAACCGAACCAGTCAACTGGTTAGCCGATTGGCTTCAGTTCGGTTTCGGTTACCAGTTTTCCAAAAATCGGTAGTACCAGTTTGGTTACAAAAAAAGGCACCCCTATTGATGAGCCACAACCAGAAGTAGACCAATCAGATCAATGAAACAGCTCCATCAAATGGCCTGATGCTTGAACATAAACTTTGTTTTCTTTTATTTTGCTGAATATTACCTTCTGATTGAACAGAATGTATTGCTGATTAGAATGATTTTGGACTATGGACCACCCACTAGGTCATCCAGTAGAGAGTCCCATAGCATAGATTGATGATCTGTGGGATAGGCATAAAGTCAAGTAAAGTCCACTAAAATGCTTACAGCCATATGAATCTCTGGTTTTCATGAATGTGCTGCTTTCTTCTATGGTATCTTTCTTTAATTTATGTAGTGTCAGGTATCCAGCATGGATCCAAAGAGAGAAAAAAAAGAAGAAGCTTACAACCATATAAATCTCTGGCTTTTATGAATGTTCTGGTTTCATAGATGAAGACCTGATACTTTCTCCAAGAAATAGCTAAACCAAAAGAAAAACCAATACTTTGGCAGAGCTTATTGCTCTATCCCATCTTACTCACCTATAGAGAAAGAAGCCCTAAAAGATTTAAGGACTTTGGCCCATAATTCAAGTCCAAAAGTCAAACATATTATTAGCATTCAGAATGTAGATGAGCCTGAACCCAAGAACTAAAAAATCACAAGCTACTGTTGAACCTAGCAAGCATATTCATAAAAAAATATATAAAAAAGAGAATCTAATTCTAACCTTGTTATTCAAAGTTCACATAAAAAGATTCAACTTACAAATTTCATGCATGCATCTATATGAGTTAATAAAAAAAATAGCAAGTTAGCAACAGAGTCAGATACAACTCAAACCCTTTAATGAAAGTAATGTAAATGATAAGGATTTACCTTCTGAAGATTCTGGCATGTATTTGGCAATTCGATATTTCTGCATACACAAAGGTTTGATTCAGACTTACAAAAACTAGATAACAACTGATATTTATAGAAGATTCAAAGTTATATATTTTGCAATGAAAGACCTGCAAATGGCTTTTCACATGGAAGATGGTTAAACCTTCGGAAGCCATCAACTTAAGGATACCCTTTGGAGTTGCCTCTGCATTCAATGAACAAATACATGTTAATTATTTCCTTCACTCTTGACCTGAAAAGTTATCTCCTATTAATGTATTACTTTCGGCACCACCAAGGCGATTCACAGATTCGACAAATCTCTCATGAAGATCAGGAGTCCATCTAATCCGTGTTTTATTTGAGACTGCAGCTCCAGCTGAAACAATACTACCAGAAGCAACAGAAACAACTGCAGGAGGTATTGGAGACTGCTTCTCTAGCTGAACATTGAAGCTTGTCTGTGCAAGGGGAGAGGTGACTGGTTTATAACCAACCTGGGTAAGAAAACCAAACCCAATCAGAGTTCATCCTTCCTTGAAATAAGGCATTGGTTTTTCTAGTTATCTTAATAACAAAAGACATTTTATATCAATAGCAAACTTATATAAATTATGATTAAGACTAGAGTGAAAAAAAAAATGAAAAAAAAAAAAACTCACTCCAGGATTCTGATTTACTTCAAAAAGAATTGAAGGGTGCCTACTGTTCAAGGTGGCATCCTCACCCACCAACTTATGTCGCAGAAGTGGATGAGGCTCTATTCCCGGAAAATTTCTGTATGAACTTGTATTGGAGATCTCAGAAAATCTGGAATTCTGATTGCTACAGAAGGGAAGTTCCATAACAGATTGCAGAGTATCTCTCGGTTGAAGGTCAAGATCATCACGCCTTTCTGGATCAACAGAGAAAGGTTCCTCAGAAGGTTCACATGATGATACTGCTTGATCATAGTTCTTTAGAAACTCTGAGAACCATGAACGAGCACCCTGATATTGTGGAAAACCCATGTAACGTTCTGTTGCATAGAAGGCAGAAGTTGGTAATCCATAATGGCTTGAAATGGTGCTACTTCCTAAAGCAGAGGGCCTTGGGTTTGGCTGCAGAGAGCCTCCCTCCAGGGCCGGTATCGGAGAGTGGAAACAAGCTCCCATATTCCAAGTCTGCCGAGAACCAAAATCTCCAGAGGAACGATCAAATGATTCAAAAGAATAATCACTTACACACTCATTGTTCAATCCTTGGTACTCAACCTTCCGATTGTTCATTTACAGGCGAACAGAGCAGCCGGTAAATAATGAAAAACTACAAAGGAAAAGCAAAAACAGACCAGTTCGCCAGCGGCCAGAATGGCGTCTTTTTGTTTCCTTTCTTGACTAACATCCAGAACAGCACCAACCTTTATTCTGTTCAACAGTAAATTCCATTTTCCCCTGAGGATAGACACGCACACAACACGCAAATTTTGGTAAACAAAAAGAAAAGAAGAGTGGAAAAGGAAGAAACAGAAAGAGCAAGAAGGAAGGGTACTATTAAATTTAAAGATTTATAGTGAAATTCTCTGATTTCTCTCCCTCTTGTCTCTTTCATTCTTCATATTCCGCAAGACTTCAGACTTAAGATACGAATATAAATGCATAATCCCCAGTGAACCTTTTGATTATTCCTAAGATGGATAGAGATGAACACATGATCTGCTGATAGCCCCACAAGCCAACAAAAAAAGCATTTAAAGAGAACAGAAATTACACCAAATAAAAACAAGAAATGAATTAAACGAATTTATAAACGTTGGATCTCCGCTAACAAATGGAGGTGGGTGTTTCAGTGCAGAACTTAAAATGATTCTGAGAGTCTTTTACCATAAAAAAAGCTAGAGCTTTTCGTTATGGGTATCTCAAAAAATAAATTCAGTGGGAGATACTCGCATAAATTCACAGACCCAAAAAAGCCTTAAATAGTAAAATTATTCGATAGAGGTAATAAATTTTGGGAAGCGGAAAGAAAGAAAAATGCGTTTTGCTTTTGCGTTTGTTGTAAAGAGCACTTGCACAAAAAAATAAACACCTTGGCAGCAGCAAGCTGCAAGTAGCTATTTCACTCTTCCCCAACTCTTTTCGTGATTCGAATCCAATGGTGTAATCGCTACCATGTCAATCAGAAGTCGAACCAAATGAGCGAGGAACAGGTAGAGTTTTCAGCTGTCACCGCTCCCGCCTGATCAAACCCATTTAAAAATACAACGATTAAGATTAAAATTTCCCAAAGCTCAAAAGGTGGATGTTTACTAGAAAAAGAAAGCTGAGATAATTGATTAAAATAAGCACGAACTCGCAAGATTGGATTTTTGTATGATTGTAGTTGACGAGAATCTTTCGATGGGTATTCATTATTTTATCCCAATTAAGAGTTAACAGAAAGAAACATTGAACCAGAAAGGAGCTCATATCGTCTGTATTCGGGATGCATGAAACTTTCTGCATCTTGGATGATATCATCACCATCTTATTGAGTTCAAACCCAGCCGTCCTATCAAATCTTGAACAAATTAGATTACACATGTGTCTCGAAAAAAGAGTGAATCGAATTTTTAAATCTAACTCTTGTTAGAAATTGATCTGACAAAATCCTAGATGATCAAATTTAGAACTAGCACTTCTATCAAAACTTTGCAATCAAGCCCATATAACCAAAGTTGGATCGGGAGTATGGCCAAGTAACCAGATGGGACTCCCAACTCCACACCGAATATGGAAATTTGAATCATTTTGATTTTGTAAGTAATGTTTGGATGTGAAAGAAGAATTTGCCACTTCAACTTATTGTCCATTGCCAAGTTATTCATGCTTTATCCAAAAATGTGGTAACACTAGATGATGCAATTCAAAACTTTAAGTGAGAGTTCATCCTTGAACCGAGATTGATTTTAAAGTTTGCATTGAGTTTTATTCTTAGTAGAATCTTAAGTTAATAGAATCAGTTCAAGGGCCACTGGTAACTCTTGAAACAATTTGAAACTTAGATTTGTAAAGGAAAAGCCTATATTCCAAAGCAAACCTGATGACTCCTTTGGAGTTGGTAGTTGGTAATTTAAGATAATATATAAACAGTAAGGATAGAATTATTTAATTAATTTAAGAAATTTATGTTTTAAATTTTAACAAAATTTAAAATCTTTGGAGTCCACACGCCGTTAAGTCTGAACTCCATTAGTGACGTGGTATTCTCCCATTCGTGTTCTCTAGACGATGTAAGCTCACCAGAAAGAAGATAAAAATTAATTAAAAGAGTTCTGCGTCTGTCGTCTGCATCTGGCCATCTTCTTATGATCCATAAGAGAACTTTGTCTATGCCCTATTCACAATACATTATCCCCTATGAATTGAAAATATCTACCCTACGGAAGATGGGATATTCTCCATATATGGCTGAAATAAATGTGGACAGAATTTTCGTGCACAGGAAATCCGGACTCGATCAAATACATCCTCCGTGTATCGCAGCTTTGAAATTCGGTAACCTCCAGTCCAAACTACAACTTTACGAGCTCTGAACTGAACTGTTGAGCAGACCTGTTATTTTGGCATGTTGCAATCGTTATTCTGGATATCGCTCGAATCCGATGCGTTAGAGACTGGAGCATGGATAATTGGAAAAAGGTATCATTGATGACAGAACAGACAATAAAAAAACGGAAAAGTGAATCTGAATGCAGTTAATTCATTTACACTCCTGTATTTTTTCATTAATAGAAATAAAATTGCCCACAATAAATGAGTATTGTCAACCTGACCAACTACCGTTGGCTCAGCCAATATCCTATTATCCAACAATTTAGCAACCGAGTGGTGGTTCAGTTGGTACTTGGTAGGTTAACTGAGTAGTAGTCCCAACGGAGTTTACATCTGCGCCCTACAACGTTCCACGGTACACTTTTGTTGTGTATTGAAAACATCTCCCAATGATAATGTTTTCATTGGGAGATGTTCCCGCAGGGATGTGATGTAGGACGCTGTGGGGCGCCCAATCTTCGGGTGCAGATCTCAACTCGTCCCAAAGGATATGAGGAATCAGATGAAGAGAGAGAATAAACTAATAATCCATGGCCCGTTTCAATCTTTTGTGGGTAGAGATACCGCGCTGTTGTTGTTGATTGTGCTATCGGAAGAAGTCATAGTATGGGAGTTAAAAAATACTACAAGGACGGATTTCAACAGAAAGCTAATAAAAGAAAGTTTTTATCTTAGGGTCATAGTACAAGTGTCTTTGTAGCAAAACAAAGGGGTCTTTATAATTTATCTTTTATTTAATATTAAAAAATGTATAAATTTTTATAAAATTTGTATATTTTTATATTCTTATTATTTAACTTATGATGCCACAAATAGATATATTTCACATCACTAACCGGCCACCCCAAATAGAAAAGCTGTTTCTATTTTTGGGATGCATGGTTTCAACATTAAAAGAGATTAATACTTTAATTGTAGCTCTCAACATCATCGATGTGAGCATGATGAACAAAATACCTCTTCGATCTTCCACTTCGTTATTGACTGAAAATTTTAAAATGACAATAATTGCATTTTAACCGGTAAAGATTGAAGAGTATGTCTAGCTATGGCTTCCTTTGTTCCTCCCTCTCTCACTTTATTATTTAAAACCTATGTCTATGTTTTCCCTTTTTTTGATACATTTTTTTTTTTGGCTACTGATGACCCTTTCGGGGTTTGAAAGGGCAAATCTAGCGTTCTATCAAATAATTCAAAACAAATAAATAAATAAATAAAAATAGATCCACTTATATTCTCCATCTAGGATGGTTCAAAGACCTTTTGCCATTGGATCTAGTGTCAACTTTAGGCGATTAAAGTTGTGTAGAAGCAAGGGGGCAAGATTGAGAGCGATCAACAAATTTTCTTCTTCTTTGTCGATATGCGGTCTTTAAGGGCATCATTTTTTTTTTCAGTAGAAAAAAAAAGTTCTTAACAAGTTATGTGAAATTCCTTGATCCAAACAATTTTGATTGAATGGAAGTATAAATAATCCATGAAGTGATATGCAGTCGGCTTGCTTGCATGAGAACACCGTCGCCGCCATTGTCATTCTCAACCAAAACCAATTGGTGATCATGACAAAGATGTATAACAGAGATTATTCCTCCTCAATATATATATGTGCCTTTCCCCTCTCAGGGGAAGAATAATTCCCAAAAGGGGTATAAAGTAGCAACACATTTTTGTTCTTGTTGAAAGCGGAAGCGCATTATAGACATTCCTCTGATGCGTTGTTTATCCAGTTTAGGGGGGGTAAGTAAGAGAGAGACAAATTGAGAGACTGTTGTCTTACCAATTTGCAAGCTTTTGTATTGGGAATTGCACCATCACAAAACCAATCTTTGATAAAATTCTTGCTGGACCTTCCGCTTTGTTGCATTAATGCTTAACTTTTGACCCACACAATATAATCAGAATCTTCTTTTATAACATGTGCATACCAAGCAGAAGTGCAGAACCATGTATCAGGTTCTCAAATTCTCTTATTTTTCTTCTTTTGTATTCATTTTTTTAAAAGAAAATGCATTTATTTTCCCCAAGGTTTTCTGTCAGGTGGAGGTTTACATGCCATCACAGCATCTTATATATGTATAGCAGATTTGTCCATGTCAGCCCACTTCCCACTATTTTGAACATTACTTGGTTCTTGATTTTCTTTTTCTTTGGCAAATAAAGAAAATTGTCAAGTACATCACCCTTCACTTCTTCCCTTTTTTTTTTTACTATTTTACTAGCGGAAACCGATGCAATGCACAAACTTTGTTAAATGAAATTGACAGTAAGATGAGCCCTATGAAATTGGAAAAGAATAAGCCCTATGATATTCCAAAGCATCTCTTTCCTCAGTCCTTCCTTCTCTATTTCATTTGTCTGTAGGTATTTTACTTTGATTTTGATTTGTTCGTTTCCATATCACATGGTGGGATGACACTGGATAGATAATCAACCATTGGGTTGCCAAATTGAAGAAGCTCCAAAAACCATCCTGGAGAATGTTGTTGGTGTAGTCTTGTACTTGCTATGTCTGTATATGCAAATAAACAGAACAAGCACATGCTTCGAATTTGTTAGTAAACCTTTTTTCTTTTCTATTCTTTTTTTTTTCTCTACTTTTTTTCTTGTTTTTTTATTCCATATTAGAAAGAATTAATATATGTTTAATCTCTTTTGTATTTAATCTGTTTGTAGGTGCATTGCACATCACTTTTAGTTCTCCCCTTATTTTCACTTTTTTAGTCCTTTATTGATGTCTTTATTTTACTTTTTCAGCTTTTCTTTTGTTTTTATTTTTAGTTGATATTGTTTTTATCCCTCTAACTCAAAATGTAAAATTTATAGATTGATTAATGACGTTTTACTTTTTCTATTTAACTTTTTTCCTTGACTTTTTACTTTTTACTTGTATTTGCCTGCATTAAATCAATTCTTGTGTAACTTACTCATTTTTTAAATTCAAAGCACTCTCATTTATCCTGTATCAACTCAGCTTCCTATATTAACTCTTTATTTACTCCCCTAATTACACAATATTTAACTCCTTACATTACATTTACTTGCACTAATCACTCATGTTTATCATGCAAATCATGCAATTGCTAAGAGCCTAAGACCTGCACCTTGGTCATAGACTCATAGGTCACCCACACAAAAAGAGAAGGATTCCTACCATAACTAGTTAAAAAGGACATGTGATTTTAAGTTCTAATTTTGCAATTTATTTTTAGGGTAAATCCCTTAAACCTCCCCGGGGATTTCTGAAAAGGCCTTAATTAAGCCTTCCCTCAACTTTGACAGTTTGACCTGCCCTTAAACCTCTCATGACTTTTGGAGATAAGGGATTTATAGACCTCTTTTGTTACTTTTAAATGGATAGACACATTAAATGCCTATTATGCCCATATTGATTCCTCCTATCAAGTTAGTAGATTTCTCCTAATTTCAAGTTTACCCTTAAACTGTTAATACGAGTAAATATGTTTAATGTTTCATTTTTATGGCATAAACAAACCCATTTTTGAGTGGAGAGAGGTTTAAGGTTTTTTTTTTCTCTCTTTTTGTTAAATATTTAATGGTATTTTTTTGGATAAAAGTTTAATACATTTTAGTCATAAAAATTTGATAATTTTACATGAGGGAAAAATTAGCATTATAATATATTTAAATCCATGACATTAATAGTTGCTGTTAGATTTCTAACATTAAAGTAACAGAAGGGTGTATAAGTCCCTTTATTCCCAAAAGTCCAAAAGTCAGGGGAAGTTTACGGGCAAGTTAAAGTTGAGGGGAGGTTTAAGGGCAAGTTCAAGAAAATAACCTAGTAGAGATTAAAGGGGTTTATCCTTATTCTTATCAACTTTTCTTGTTGATGCTATATCAACCTAAAAATTAAAAAAAAAGGAAAATAACCGATTGACCGTTGATTAATAATTTTCAAACATTAATGGGATTTATACTATTTTCCTAAAGTACATGTATTTTAATTCTTTATTTTTTCTCTATGGGGCTACACAACAGCACTTTGGATATCCTACCCACAAACTGTTCCTACACCCCACCCAATTGCCGCTTCTCCATATCTTCTGATCAAATCAATGTTTAAAAAACCGATCTTGAATCGGAACCGTTTTGGCCACCAATTTTTGGGCTGACTGTTTTATCTTCAGATTTGCAAGATTAGTTTGTTCTGACAAAAAAGTAAAAAAATAAAAAAAAATAATTAAAACAAAAAATGGCAAAAAACCATTGAACAGGTTAAATAAGTCGATGTTTGACCACCTGAGTCAACGGATTATTAACCAATTTAACTTTCTTTGGCCAAGGACCAAATTTGAGATAAAACGAAACCGATAAATTGGATAATTCCCAGGCCAAACAATCCGACCATCCGGACCAACAGCAGTTTAAAAACATTGGATCAAATCATTAAAGGCAACAACCTCAAATCTACAACAACTTCACTACCAAAACTTAAATCAATATGCAAAACAAGGAAAAATCGCTATTCTGCAATTCATAGGGTCTGCAACAAGCCCACAACACATGAACGACGACACAAAGGTTATAAGGGAGAGGAGAGAGGAGCTGATGCCTCTTTTCTCAAGATTGTCATTTAACTGCCAAAGAATAAAATTACAGCAACACTTCCATAGGTTCTAAGTGGAATCCCAACGTGGCTCACAGAGAAGAATGAAGGGTCATAGATGTCTTGATTTCCATCACTAGGAATGTATTTTTATATGAATTATTGGGGAAAATCTAATAAAAAAGTCTTGAAATAATAACATACAATCCTTAGTATGATTTGCAATGTAATCTATCAAAATTCTCTTAAGCAAAAATTATAGTCCTAATATAAAAAAGTTTACTGATTTATACTTTCTACTTAGGGAAGTCTCAACTTCCACTCAAGGAAGGTGCCACCGCCACCCTTCAAGTTTCTATCACTAGGAATGTATCTTTCTATGAATTGGGAAAAAAAATCATAAAAAGGTTTTGGAATAATAATAATACAACCCTTAGTATGATTTTCAATGTAATCTATCAATGCTCTTTAGCAAAAGTTAAAAAAAAAAAAATCCCATTCCACCCATTTATACCTTTCCCACCCAAGGAGGGTCTTATCGCCACCCTTCAAATTTCTATAATTGAAGTACATTTAATAAATAAAAGCAACTCAGAAGTGGAGAAATATAGATATTTTAGAGATTTAGAAAAGGAAAAAGTTTGAACAGAGAGTTTGACAAGTAAAAGGGAGTCTATAACCTTGTCTCTACTCTATTTCTCGATAAAACCCCTTGTAATGTTTCTATGAAACACTTTTAGAGGGTGTTCTTTGATGTTTTTTTGCTGGATTTGAGAATACATTTTGGTCATTTAAGTAAAAACACGGAAACAGGGATGCAACTTGGGCAGGCCCAGCCTGAGCCCGAATCGACTTGTCTACACGGAAAATATGTTTTTGGTTGTATGCATTTTTTTGGTTTCTAAAACTGAAATAAAAAACGCGTTCTTGAATTTCTAGTTTGAAAAAAATATTTTTGTTGGAAAAATCTTTGATATTAAAACTTAAGTTCAATAAAAAATATTATTTTATGTATATATGTAATATAATTATACATATGCATTATATAAAATTTATAATTAATACATTTAATATTCATATTTATACACATTTGTTATACATAAATAAGTTAAGAATAATTAATTTTTCAAAACTTTTTTTTATCATTTTAAACACAAAAAAGCAATTGTAGACTAAATCCCTATCCAATCCGAAACCCGAACTATCGTATTCGAATCGGATCTTAATCGTGGATGAATTGAAGATACAGCTGAATCCGATCCAGCCGTAGGCGTAAACCACATTTAACGGTTGACAAAACGAGCACATGGACCTAAGGACGAGTCCGGCTTCAGTTCAGGTAGCTTTAGTGAAGGCACCGCTCGCTCGATCTTAATAGTGAAGCCACGCGTCCTCCGATCGTGTAAACGTTTGAAGCATGCGCGAGGTTGTTTGAAACGTTTGACGCCGTTAGCTTTTAAAACCCACTTTTTCTGAATCCCCTCCTCTCGCTCGAGTGTCGCAGGTACTCTTCTCCTTCTCCTGTACTTAAGTGAACAAAAAAATGATCAACAGAAAAATAAAGAGAAACAAGTTAAGAATAAGAAAAAGACTTACCGGAAAATCGGGCCACTATATTTCTTAGGAACAACCAGAAATTGAGAAGACCGGAGCTTTGGACGCATAGAAACAGAGTGAATTACCAATGCATTTGGATAAAGCCCACACAAGAAATGAATGGAATCCTCAGGGTCGGGCTTCGATACATAAACATGAAGGAATAACCGATTAATGCCGTCCTCATCTTCATCTCCACCACCAGGAATAATGTTGGCTAATCGCATAACTGATGTACTTATCTCTTCATCACCATAAGTTCGCCGGAGCACGGGACCGTTTGAATCGAGTGCGCCTTTCAGGATTGTGAAAGGAGCCGGTGGGTTCACCTTCTGTGTAACACAAAACGTGGACAGATTTAGCAGAAGTGCTAAAACCCTAGACAAAATTAGGGGAGATAAATAGAAACTCAACACAAATTTAGCTCGACTATTTCCGATAAATACAGAGAAGGGAGAGTTTGTTTCGTGGAGTTACTGGTGGTGGAGTCATTTTAGAGACTTCGAGGTAGTGCTCTTTCAGCGAGCGGAGCACGATAGAGTCGACGGCGGAGGAAATGGAGGAGAAGCGACGATTTGATATCATACGCCATTGGTCCACGGTGCCACTGGCGCCGGCGAAGAGCTTCCTCAACATCCTCTTTCGTTATTCTTCCCGCTAGGTTGATGGTTCTTCGCGCCCTGTATGTATCTGGAGTTTATTTGTGACCGTGTTTTTGAAATAGAAGTATAGAACCCGGCGAATAGAGCCGACTCGGATTTTGTGACCGTGTTTTCTCTTGCCGCTCGAAGAGCCTCTTGAGACGCGATTTCACGACAGGCTTAACCGCGATTTCACGACAGGCTTAACCGCGATTTCACAACAGACTCTTCAAGCAAACGGCCATCTAATGGCTGGATCTTGAAAGGAGGCATGTTCTTTAACGAGACTAAAACTAGAAAAATCTATTCTCTTGATCTCTTCTACCTTCAACTGTTGCTCTCCATTTTCGGGAGCGGTTAAAACAAGGTTCGTGAAAGACGTGACGCGAGGAACGGAGATACGGACATTCAGGCAATGTATAGAAGGATCAATCGCCGGAGTTCTCATTTCTCCGGCGACGAACAGAGATTTCAGACAGTGGAATTTCAGTTAGCGTGGGTTTTGAAAGCTTTAACGGCGTCAAACGTTTCAAACAACCTCCCCGCATGCTTCAAACGTTTACACGATTGGGTTTTGGCGCGTCCTCCTATCGCGCGAACGTTGCCCTGACAGAAGTAGCCTGGACCGATGTGTTTGATAAGAATTTCCTGAGAATATCAGATGGATTAGAATCTAGAAGCGACACCTTACATGAGGTTGATCTCCGTGTAAATGTGTAATAAAATAGAAATAGAAAGAAAGTAGAAACCATCTTCAGAAGCCTCTGTCAGGTAGCGGGCTTTCCGCTTTTCCGGTTCTCTCGTCTCAACGCTTATAACCATTGAAATCGATGACCTAATTTCCTCTGAAACAATTCGTCAACTGCATAATCCACGTCGTAACTCGTAAGCCTTTCTATTCTTTTCAAATCTCATCCGAGAATTGTCCCTTGATTAATAATTCCCTGTAATTCTAATGGAATGGTTTCGGTTTTGTGATTCCTAGGGTTTTTTCTCTCTTCTGTATTACGATTACGAGGTTGATTGAGAATCCATCAAGAGAACCGGAGTTCGAAGCATAATTCTGCAAAATAACCGAGGAACGATTCACGTTTCCGCTGCTTTAGTCATCTTGGGTTTCGTTCGGAGCATAATTCGTATTTGAGGTTGTCATCGTCTGTGTCTAGGGTTCGTCTTAGGGTTTGTTGTTATTTTAGAGATAAAAAGCAAGTGCAGATAGCGTTGTAATCCTCTCTTGATCAATTTATAGTGGAATTATCTGCGGTTCTTATTTATTCTTTTCGTTATGAGTTTGTTGTAGCGGGAGCAAATGGAATGAATTATTTCAGATGATCTGAACTATCGGAACTCAAGAATACTGTACAATTAACTATTATTTCATTTTCTTCTTTGTGATTTTCTTCTTTTTCTTTCCCTTCTTAATAATCTTCTTTATAGAAATTAGAAACTCCTCTTTGATATTGGAGAATTGTAAGGCACCGCCTTTAATTGAGGACGTAATAAGAACATATTTGATAAACCAAATTAAAAAAAAAAACCCGAAAAGAAAAGAAATAAAAGCTTAATGGGGAGTCCTGGATCGAATGTCCGGAATAACGGACGGCATCTCGGTGTCACGGAACCGATATCTTTGGGGGGTCCGACTGAGTTCGATGTGATCAAGACTCGTGAACTTGAAAAGGTTGGTAAATGGTGATAACCATACACTTCCTTTTATTCACACTCTACTTGATTGGTAGTCTTAGCTGGGGATTTGTATTATCAGTTTCTAGCGGAAGCGGGTTTGTATGAAAGTCAGGAAGAAGCTGTATCTCGGGAAGAAGTGCTTGGGAGCTTGGACCAGGTTGATTTGCTGAATCGGTTGCATTTCGTGTTCTCTGAGGTTCTTCTGTTGTACATTCTTTGAATCATCTCAAAATTGGACAGGTTGTGAAGAAATGGATAAAAGCGGTTAGTCGAGCCAAGGGATTCAATGAGCAGCTGGTCCAAGAAGCAAATGCTAAGATATTCACCTTTGGTTCTTATCGCCTAGGGGTATGGATATCCTCCCCTTTTTGCTTATGCTTTTGCTTATTCTTTTTAATACTTATTTTACTTGTATATTTATAATTTAGCACAAAGAATTCTTTGGCAATATCTTGTATTGTGCTTATGGTGGATACGCCAAGAACTCGTTTACTTTCTGGGAAATGATAAGGGGTTTACAGTTATTTGGGGACCTTAATTTTTGACTCTAAGACATGGGAAGTGGCAAGGATGCCATGGCTTGCAAATTAGAAACTACAGTATTTATGAATGTTCAACATTCAAAAGTATCAATGTTAGTGACTCAGTGCTGATTTGGCCTAGTTGGTGGGTGATGGGCCAAGTCAGGTGGAGGATTGCGTGTAATTTGATATGGACATTAAGTTTCCTGAATGCTTTCTGTATATGAATTATTTCTCAGTTTTGAGAGCAGGCCAATTTGCTAGCTATTGAGCTGCAAGTTGCAATACAAAATTCTAGCACAAAATCTTTGACTGTTCTGGAGAGGATTGACCAACAATGATCACATATGGTGGGTCATAACTGGTGGTGGGTTCATTGCCACTATTAAAGCCAGATTGATAGAAGAGGAGACATGATATCTGAAAAAAGAAACTCTTATCTGTAAAATTTATTAGAGTTATTAACATCTAAAGGCCAGTATGAGGTCATGGATGGAAATAGGGGCTTATTGACATCCTTGATGGTCAGTATGGATCAGTTCTCTAATATAAGTTTTTTATCATTCATATGGAAAATGCATATGGTTAGGATCATCTTATAATGTTGTTTTAAGCCCTGTATATCCTCCACAGAAGCCATTGAATGGTGTGGCTTGATCCTTGATGCCAGATGTCCACATATTGTGCTTAGCAATGCTATTCTTAGTCTGTGATTGGACTCTTTTTTAACTATACATTTTCCTACACATACATATATACATGTTACATACATCATAATTGTTAGGTATTCTTTTTGTTTCTATAATATGTATATCCCAGCAACAGCTCTCTCTTTGATTTTTTTTTTTAAATCTTGTGTTAGATAAACTCCTCTCTTGGCTTATAATTTAATTTCGATTTTGACCTTGTGCATTGTGTTGTTTCAATTTTTGCTATTTGTGGACATGATGCTTTTCTTTTCTGTTTTTGTTAGGTTCATGGCCCTGGTGCAGATGTAGATACACTCTGTGTGGGACCTAGACATGCAACAAGAGAAGTGCGATTGGCTTGTTTCACTTTCATGCAACAGTTTCTGAAATTGTTTTATTGCGCTTTTTTTTTTTTAATTTTGACAACTGAAATGCTCCTAAATTGCAGGAGGATTTCTTTGTTGAGCTTCATAAGATGTTGGCAGAGATGCCTGAAGTAACAGAGTTGCACCCTGTTCCTGATGCTCATGTCCCTGTGATGAAGTTCAAATTCAATGGGGTTTCCATAGACCTTCTTTATGCAAAGCTCTCCCTTTGGGTTATTCCTGAAGTAAGTATTTTTGTTCTCTTGTAATATATTACTTTTGGGTTATTCTTGTGTATTTTCAATCTGCATGGATAGTCTTCAAGGCACCAAGGTGAGGCTAGGTGACAGGGGGGCTGGGCCGGCATGACCCACATTTTTGTGCCACCCACACTGTTGCAGGCTGTGCTGGCACAGCCCCATGGGGGTGGGGCCCAGCATGAGCCTGGGCCTGTGGGCCAGGCCATGCTGGCCCATATTATTTCATTTTCTTTCTTTTTTTTGTTTTCACTAAAAAATAAAAAAATAAAAAAATTATAAAAATAATGAAAAGTTGAAGGAAAAAATGACAAATTCAATGATTGCAACAACAATTTGAAAAAAAAATCATCTTAAAATTTTATTCCATATGAATAATCAATTCATACAATAAAAATATAAAATTATTAAATGAAATTAAAAAATTGCTACAATGAAATGATTAAATAACATGTCGGGCCATGCCGACACGAGCCCACACGGGCTATGGGCCAGCACAGCCCGCGGGCCAAAAACCCTTGGCACAGCCTGGCTCCAGGGGTCATGCCAAGCCGGGCCATGCTGGCCTGTGGGTGGCCTGGCCCATTTTACACTTACTTTTTCTGCTTCTTTGCTTCCACAGTTCCACCAAACCTTACGAACATTAAACACCATCCCTAGACAAACAACTAAAGAAAATAGGCATAAAAATTTTCCTTTTGGCATTGCTTATTCCATTATAGCAGAACTGCTTGCTGTCTTACAAGGAGTACAGATTACTAGAAATATGAAACTGAGGATACAATGGGTGAGGAGATCGGCAAATGGGATGGCAGATACATTAGCCAAGCAAGGGGTGAATAGGAATCAATTGTTTTGGGTTCAAATGTAATTTGTTTTTGTTTTATTGTAGAGAGGTAGCATCTCATGCCTTTCTAAGGGATGCTTGTAATGCTTGCATCACTTCAAGTTTTATTTAATAAAATTTGAAGTTGCTTATCAAAAAAACTTGAAGCAAGTCCCTAGTCCCTCACCTTATCAGTACCTGAGCTTTGAACAATATGAATGCAGAGATAGTTGTTACTTGCTACTGTGTGGTCCCAATCCCACGAATATCTTTATATTTATTTCATGATAGTTATGGTAGTTAGGCCAGATATATTTGTTTTATATTTACTTCTGTTTCAGCAGGGGTATTTGTGTAACTCCACTAATGTTAAGTTACAAACAAATAAATACCAATCTGATGGGGCGGCAAGATTATCTAATCTCACCCTCTTCTCCTTTCTTCTTCTTCTTCTTCTTCTTCTTCTTCTTCTTCTCTTATCTCTTTTCTTCTTATGTTCGAGACCTTCTTTTCTCCTCTTTTTCTATTGAACTTATATATAAAAAAAAAAACAGGTTCTGGTTTCTTTTATCCAAGTTGGTATCAGAGCCAACCTAGGGCAGATTAGGGTTCTCATGTGAACCTAGTCCAGTCGGCTGCATGAAAACTTTCTAGGACTGGAAGCTCTGCATCATCACCTGATTCTTGGAGGTTGCTAGAGTCTTTTGTTGCTGCCCAAGGGTTTGCATGACCTTTGGAGAGTGCCTGGTGATCAGGAAGGATTAGAGAAAATGGGTAAGTCCAAATTTAGGGTTTAAATTGGAGATTAAAGGTGGTGATCAGTTTCTTTTTTGAGAAAGAACTTTTTATTGAGACCGACCTTGAATAAGAGCAGTTTAAACCACCCTGGAAGCAGCAGTTTACAGATATCTGTTCTCCCTGTTCTTTTCTCTAGGGCTTTTTAAACCCTACGATCAGTTCTTTGCTCACAGACTTGTTATTATTGACTGTGGATGATTTCTGGGTGATTATAGTTAACTGTGAATGGTTTCTGGGTGATGATTCTTGGCTATGAGTGATTTCTTGGTGGTGATTCTTGACTGTGAATGGTTTCACTGTGAGTGATTTCTGGGCGGCTGATTTCAATCATCTAAGTTTTTCTGCATAAAAAAAGGGGCAGTTCAGGGGTTTACTTCTTGAAATAATGACCTGTTAGTATCTTATATAAAATGGAGAAGGCTGGAAGTGAATTAAAGACTCAAGGGGAAGGTTTTTTAGGGGCTGGAAGCATGACTGAGAGTTCTTTTCAGATTACTACTGTTAGGTTTGATGGAACCAATTACTTGGAATGGGTCCAATCAGTTATGATGGCCATTGGAGGTAGAAGCAAATTAGGCTATGTGACTGGAGATATAAAGAAGCCAGCCAAGGAAGATCACATGCCAAATGGGTTCAAGAGAACCATTTGGTGATGAATTGGCTGTACAATTCAATGCAGCCTCATATTAGCCGAAATTATTTATGGGCAAAAATAGCCAAGGAGATTTGGGACAATATGAAAGAGACATACTCCCAACCCCTTAATGTTTCTAAGGCTTATGAGCTGAAGTGTGAAGTGAATAATCTTAAGTAGGGGGAGAAGCCAGTCTCCGTTTACTTTGCTACTTTGAAATCTCTGTGGCATGAAATTGACCATTTGGAGACAATTGAGTGAGAAAGTCAGAGAGATGCAACAACTTATAGCAAGCTGATTGAAACAAACATAGTGTTTGAATTCCTAGCCGGTCTGAATTCAGAATTTGATATTGTAAGACAGCAGCCACTTACCAGGGAGAGTGTGACATTGTCTTAGGCCTATTCACTAGTGCATGGTGAAGAGAGTAGGAGAAAGATGATGTTACAGTTTCAGCCTATGTAATCAGCCTTAGTAGCAACAAAACCAAAATTTGGGGGAGATAAGGAAAGGGAAATGAAGAAGGAAGATAAAAGGGAGATATTTTGTGATCATTGTAAGAAGCCGAAACATACTAGGGACACTTGTTGGAAGTTGTATTCTCATCTTATTCCAATTTGACTCAGAAATAAGAAGGGAAATACTAACGTGACAGTTATATTGATAGTGCATCATCTTCTAGCACAAGGACCACATCTCTAAATGCCCTAGCTGTTGTTCGAACTACCTTAACACAGTTGGAGAGTGAAGCTAGTACTTTTGGACCATCATCTCAGCTACTAGCTACTACATTTGCTACTCCCACTTCAGCCTTTGCTCACTTAGGTATAAGAGTTATAACATATCATGAATCAGGCCCAGGTAACACTAGACTTTTTTGGGTAATAGATTCCAATGCTTCTGATTATATGACTAGTTTATCCACCTTGTTTACTACCTACTGGCTATCCTTTGGAAGAGAAAGTATCTATAGTTGATGGCTCTCTTGTGCCTATCTTTGGCAAGGGAGACATTAGATTTTCTAATGCTATCTCTTTGTCCTTAGTTTTGCATGTTCTTAAGCTTAGTGCTAACCTTCTTTCCTTCTACAGCTCCAGGCCGATCCCAATTCCTTCTACAGCTCCAAATCCAAGTAGTACCTTCATTGCTGATCCCATTGAGCCCATTGTTGCAGATGATATACCTAACATTGCTAAGCCTCAGCTCCTACCTTCAGATGACCTTGATCTCTCAATTGTAGTTTGTAAAGGGAAGCGCCATTGTACTTCATCCACTACTCATTGTATCTCCTAGTTTATTTCTTATGATTGTCTTACACAATCCTATAGATCTTTCCTGGCCTCTATTACTGCTATTTCTATTCCCAGAGCAGTGCAGGAAACTTTATTGATACTTGAGTGGAAAGATGCAATGAAAGTAGAAATTGATGCTCTTGTTAAAAACAATTCATGGGAGTTGGTTGACTAGACTGAGGGGAAGAAACCTGTTGGGTGTAGATGGGTGTTTAGTGAAATATAATGTTGATGGCTCCGTAGAAAGATATAAAGTCATATTGGTTGCAAAGGGATTCACACAAACTTAGCATAGATTATTTGGAGACGTTTGCACCATAGCCAAGATGAATACTATCAGAGTCTTATTATCCATTGCTGCAAATTCCCATGGCCACTGGTTTAGATTAAGGGTGCAACTTTTCCGAGTTAGGGTTGGAATTTTGTCAAAATTTCAATGGGCCCAGCTCGAAGCCCGAGCCCGAAACAATGTAAACTGTTAACTTTGGCCAACCCGACTTGCACTCCTAGTTCAGATGCATGTTAAGAATGCATTCCTTAATGGAGATCTACAAGCGGAGGTGTACATGGAGTTGCCCCCTGGTTTATATAGTGCAGAGGCAAGGTTTGTCGACTGGAGAAGGCTTTATATGGGCTGAAGCAGTTTCCAAGAGCCTGGTTTGATAGATTTAGATTGACTATAGAGAAATTTGGCTATGTTCAAGCTCAATCAGATCACACTCTCTTCTTTAAGAAAATAAACTCCTCTTTGACTTTGCTTGCTATCTATGTTGATGAAATTGTAGTGATAGGAAGTGACATTGGTGAGATTGACCCCCTTAAGCAACTTCTTCACCAAGAGTTTGAAGTAAAAGATTTGGGGGAACTGCACTACTTTTTGGGAATTGATGTAGTTAGATCTAAGCATGGCATCTTTGTATGCCAAAGAAAGTATGTTCTTGATTTGTTGGAAGAAATTAGGAAGTTAGGAATTAAACCAGCCAACATACCCATTGAGCTAAACCATAGGATAAGTGCAAAAAATGGAGAGCCTCTTAAAGACAGAGTTGTGTATCAGCGGTTGGTTGGGAAACTTCTTTATCTTTGCCTAACATGACCAGACATTTCTTATGCTATTAGTGTTGTTAGCCAATACATGCATTCTCCCAAAACCACCCACCTTGCAGTGGAAATGGTACTTGCTTATTTGAAGAGATGCCCAAGGAGAGGTATACTCTTCAAGAATAATGGTCACACGAAAATAGAAGCATACACAAATGCTGATTGGGTTGGTTGTATTGATGACAAGAGATCTACCTCCGGGTATTATGTTTTGTAGGGGGAAGTCTTGTTTCCTGGAGGAGTAAGAAACAAAATATTGTTGCTCGTTCCAATGCTGAAGCTGAATACACAAATCTATGGATAATGGAGTGGTAGAAGTGTTATGGTTGCAATCTTTACTTGATGAGTTGGGTGTTGAATATGAGAAGTCTTTGATATTGTATTGCGATAACCAGGCTGCAATTAACATTGCTAACAATCCAATACAACATGACAAAACTAAACACATTGATGTGGACCGACACTTTATCCGAGAGATAGTTGCATCTCAAGAAGTGTGTCTTCCCTATATTGCCTCAAATATGTAGCTAGCTAATCTCTTCACTAAGGCGGTTACAAAGACCAAGTTGAAGACAGATTTACGCAAGTTGGGAATGACTAATATCTACTCCCAACTTGAGGGGGAGTGTAGAGATATTTGTTAGTTGCTAGTGTGTGGTCCCAATCCCACTAATATCTTTACATTTATTTCATTGTAATTATGGTAGTTAGGCCAGATATATTTGTTTTATATTTATTTCTGTTTCAGCACGGGTATTTCTGTAACTCCACTAATGTTAAATTCAAACATATAAATACTAATCTGATGGGGTGGCAAGATTATCTAACTGCACCCTTTTCTCCTTTCTTCTTCTTCTTCTTCTTCTTCTTCTTCTTCTTCTCTTATCTCTTTTCTTCTGCTCGTGACCTTTTTTCTCCTCTTTTTGTACTGAACTTATATCAGAAAAACAAACAGGTTCTGGTTTCTTTTATCCAAGTCTGATGAAACACAGGAACAGAATCCACTTGATTTTTTTAGGGAAAATTACAGGTAAGTACCCTGTACTTTGGGAAAAGTGACAAAAAAGGGCCTGAACTTTCACTTACGACGATGAGGTACCTTGTACTTATAAATTCCAACACTCAAGTCCAGCTGCTAACATCATCAGTTAAGTAGAGAAAAGAACCGCATGTGATGTCACGTGCATCTTTAAACATTTCATTAACCCTAAACTACTCTTTAACATAATTTGGTAACTCATCTTCAACCTCTCGTTCCCTCTCGTCGATCCGGATAAATGGTGGTTGAGCTCTCCCTCCCTCTCTTCCTTTTCTTCTTCTTCTTCTTCTTCTTCTTCTTCCTCCATTTCTCTTCTTCTCTTCGTTTTTCTCCCTCTTCTTTTCTGCTCCATATTTTTTAGCAGACCCAGGGAAAACAAGTATAGAGGCAGAACATGGTAAGCCTAGTCTACTTCTTGCAGTTCATGGCTATAGCTCCAAATCTTTCTTCCATGGGTTCTCTGGTCAGGTGGTCAGGATGGTGATGTCCCATTGTACAGAGGCAGAACACCAAATTGTCACCATTGAAACTGGGCAGGATGGTGACGTCCAGTCAAAACTGGGCTTGAATCTAAATTTCTGGCCTAGATCAGAGATATGTTTACCCAAATAATCTGCAATTCAAGAGGGAAAGAGATGAAAAGAGGGAAAACCTCTGTTCCCTTATTGTTGGGCCATATACGGGGAATGGTTAGAAAGGAGAAGAAAAGATGGGCATTTTGGTAAACTTACCCTTACCGTAATGCATCTATTAACTGAGGAGTGGGGTGTTGGAATCTGGAAGTACATGCACCTCATTGTCACCATTGAAAGATCGGACCCTTAAGTCTCACCACCCCCAAAGTACAGGGTACTTCCCTGTAATTTTCCCTTTTGAGAAGAGTGAAGAACATGAATATTCACAATTTCACATGAACAATCCTCTTATTAATTTTCTTGTATTTATTTCTAGGTCCAGCCCCAAGAATTCTATTTTCAATCTAGAAAAAAAAACCATAGTTATGTGGACCACAAAATTGTTTATGCCCTTTCTCTCTTCTTCCAGTTTATCATTTGACAAGACATGTCATTGTCTTTCTCCCTGTTACAGTTTATAAAGGTAATCATATCTGGTTGACAAATTGTAAAGTGTTAGAGACTGACTATAATCATTATTTCTGTTTGACATATTGCATCCATGTCCAAGTAGGGATGGCAATTTCCCCCGTAAAACCGGGGGCCCACCCCACCCCGAACGGGGCGGGTTTTCCCCGACCCTAAACAAGGACGGGGTGGGCACAGGGAAAATAATTTTTCCCCGAACCGGGTACGGGGCAGGGATGGGTTTTGTAAATAATTCCCCGAACCCGAAGGTAAATTAGTAAAATATCTCTAGGTTTAATATTGATATTTAAAATATCTCTAAGTTTTCCCTAAATTTTTAAAATCCTAGGATCCCATAATTTTATTTTTGATTTACCCCTAAAGTATTATAATTCAATTCTAAAATACCCCCAAATTCCTATATCCTATATCCATTCCCCGATGGGGAATGGATGCCCCGCCCTGAACCGCCCCGCCACCGGGGATGGGGCGGGTACGGGGCAAGGTATCGTGACTTCGGGGCAGGGACGGGGAGGAGGTGCCCCGCCCTGTTGCCATTCCTATGTCCAAGGCTAATTATTGTGTCCGTATCGATCCACGTTAGCATATTCTGAACTGGGATGTTGCCAAATCTAAATATTCTAGCTGACCTTATTAAATTGGCGTTTTAATGCTTCATAATTTAAGTGTATCCCTACCAAAATGCATTTGGTAAATCTGTTTCAAACAGTGTTATTTTGTTGCAGGACTTAGATATTTCACAAGACAGTATATTACAGAATGCAGATGAACAGACAGTTCGTAGTCTCAATGGATGCAGAGTGACTGATCGGATTCTGCGTTTGGTACCAAATATTCAGGTCTTGATTGCTTTAATATGCATATGTGGGTATCCGTTAGTGAATTCCCTTTGAATGATTTCTCTGACATGTCTCTGCTTTGTCTGATGTAGAATTTCCGTACAACACTAAGATGCATGAGGTTTTGGGCAAAACGCCGTGGAGTCTATTCAAATGTAATGGAGGCTCTTGCAGATGTTCATCTCATTATTCATTCCATTATTCTATTATATATTGGTCACATTCTCTCTCCTCCCTCTCTCTCTTCCATGACCAGGTGGCAGGGTTTCTTGGTGGTATAAACTGGGCATTGCTTGTTGCTCGTATATGCCAGCTATACCCAAATGCACTACCAAGTATGTTGGTTTCTCGTTTCTTCAGGGTTTTTGCCCAGTGGCGTTGGCCAAATCCAGTCATGCTGTGTGCCATAGAAGAAGGATCTTTGGGTCTTCCTGTTTGGGATCCAAGAAAAAATTACCGTGACAGGCTTCATCAGATGCCCATAATTACTCCTGCTTATCCTTGCATGAACTCCAGCTACAATGTTTCATCGAGTACATTGCGTGTTATGACAGGAGTTCCAGAGAGGAAATGAAATTTGTGAGGTATGTTCCTAGGTTTTCGACTTATGCGAGTTGAGGAAAGCATGCGCATTGGGAATTGACTTTTCCTTATTAGATTCTTCTGACAAGTACTTTTATGTTTGAAAGCATATCCATTAAATTATTTGATTTGTCAAAAGGGCATTGGGTGTTTGTAAGTAGGAGAAAATGCATTCTTGTGCAATCCATGTTAAACAAAATAGTGTAGCATAACCATGTCAACAGTCAGAGGAGTTGGTTCTTTTTTTTTTTTTTTTTTTGGGGGGGGGGGGGTAGGGGAGGGGGGGATGGAGTATTGGCATCCATCTGCATAGAATTTCAAGCCCCTTAAATTCTTTTCTGAATTGATGTGGGTAAACACCTGCAGCCAATGGAGAAAAACAAGGCTGACTGGAATGCTCTCTTTGAGCCTTACCCTTTCTTTGAAGCATATAAGAATTACCTGCAGATTGACATCAGTGCTGAGAACGACGATGACTTGAGGAAGTGGAAAGGTTGGGTTGAATCCCGACTTCGGCAGCTTACATTAAAGGTGGTTGTCACTTATGGTGTTGGTTTCTTTGGCCAGTGTATAACAACATATTCGTTTCTAATTTTCCTTTTATGCTCAACCTAGATTGAGAGACATACATTTGGAATGCTTCAATGCCATCCGCATCCTGGTGACTTCTCAGACAAATCAAGACCATTCCACTGTAGTTACTTCATGGGCCTTTCAAGAAAACAAGGTGTTTCTGTGCATGAAGGGAAGCAATTTGATATTAGGGCAACTGTAGAGGAGTTCAAGCTTTCTGTTGGTATGTACACTTTATGGAAACCTAGAATGGAGATCCATGTGTCTCATATAAAGCGAAGGAACATTCCTCTCTTTGTCTTTCCTGGTGGAATTCGCCCTTCCCGTCCTGCTAAAGAAGATGGGGAGAGTAAGCCAGTTTCAAATCTGAAGCTTTGCAACTCTGTTCAAGCTAGCAAATCATGTGAAAGTGCAGTAGGTGCCATGGGTGTAGCAGATGATATAAGAAAGAGAAAATTGGGCTATGACAATGATGAAAATAATCCAAGAGCTGCCAAACTTTTGTCAGTAACTACTACTGAAGGATCTGTAAGTCGTAGCTCACCCACTGCTAGTACCTGCACTACTGCTACGTTTTATGATGCACCATCTGAGGTAAGAGAAAGAGGACAGCATGAAAATAATTTAGGGGACAGCCCAATAAGTGCTACATGTCTCACTGGGGTTCCTTCTCATGGTGGTGAAGCTGAGGGATCTGTTAGATGCAGCCCACTGGTTAAACCTTCCTCTACTAATTCTGATTTGGTATGCTCCAAGGAGGCAGAAAAGCTTGCAATCGAGAAGATTGCTTCTGGTCCATCCGTTAGTCAGCAGGGTTTCCTAGAGGAGCTTGATGAACTAGAAGATGATATTGGATCAACTGATCAAGTTAAAGTATTTGGAGTGAGCAGGAAAGGCATCTCCTCCGAATCTTTGGCAGAAAATGTTAGAGCTGCAGCAGTAAATGGAATATGTTCACCAGCTGGATTTATTCAGAATGGAGGCTTGGAGGAGCTTGAGGTTTGCCAGCCTTGCAATCCTTTTCCTTTAAAAATTTCTACATTCTTTTTTTTTCACCAGTAACAGAAAATTTTATTAAGACTATGAAACTTTAATTACAAGAGAGGGGGGGGGGGAGGTAAACTGTCTTAACTCCCCCACCAGCAAAGCCATTTCTCTGTTATGTTGCACATCATATCAAATGTAGAATTATTTTACCAGCCAACCCGCATTAACTTGATGCAATCCTTTTCCTCCTAAAATTTATTCAACTAACTAGGGAATGCTACATTAAGTTTCCATTATATAGTACTTTAACTGATGATTTTGAGAAACAGCAAAGCAGCATTTAAAGATACGAAACTCGCATTTATATAATACATCATCAAAGCATAACTGGTGGGTGTGCTATATTTTTCAGTTAAAATCACAAGTACCGTTGGTTCTCTAACATTTTTTTCCCTTTATTTTCCAAAGCCTGCTCCGTTCCCTTTATTTTCCATGCCCCAGCGCAAGCCGCTTATTAGGTACAGTGATCAATAAAAAACGGGAATGCAAATTTTGGGTTTATTCTTTGTTGAACTTAGTATGGAAGACATTGAATCATATTGGTGTTTGTTTGGATTTTTTTACATATTTATTGTAATTTTTGCAGGTTGAGCCTGACATCTGTGGCGACAACTACCAGAAAAAGCACATGAAACTAAGACATGTAGCTGGATGAGTTTTTCTACTTGTCTTTATACATGGTCAGCCACTGTAAATTCTTCTTTTTTATTTATTTATTTTCTTTTTTTCCTCTTTTTTTTTCACTTTTAATATTTTCTTGTAATGCCCACGTCCACATATGATAGAGGTGCACTTCCTCCTACTGAGAACTGTCGAGGAATCCCTCTTGAGGGCCGTGGGGTAAGTGTTTTAACCTGTAAAAAAAACCGGCAGTCAATTCTTAATGGAGGTCTTCCTTGAGTTGGCGGTTGGTGATGTGTTGCGCAGATCTCTCCTCCCATGAAACGTTAATTTTCAATTAAATAAAAATTGATATTGCTTTAACTCTTTATGTACGTGTGCATGAATGGATGATGGATCTATGGATGTGCGATTGGTTACTTTTATCACGTCTGCGGCTGCATGTTAAATGGTCCATTGGATAAGGGATCTCTTTTGGACGTTTTGGTTTACTCCATTCTTGTGTCTGCGACTGAATGAATTTGTCCAATTACTAGTTAGTGGATGCAGGGAGAAGGAACAAGCTGTCTTGCCATGGTAAATACATGTACAATGTGTACCGTATGCAGGTGGGTTGGCTATAATATGGAGCAGGGTTTTGGGTTGGCTATAATATGGAGCCGGGTTTTGGGCAGTGAGAATAAAATGTAGGGTCAGAAATGAAGTGATTCTAGGAAGGAACCTTGGAGTAGGTTCTTTTTTTTCTTTGTTTTGGTATTTCGGTGATGCGCCCGAATCCCCCACAGGGCCGTTTGAATAATGTAGCACCACATTAATAAACCCTCGGCCCCCCAAAGTCGGTGGTTGTAGGAATCAAATCCACATTTCTGCTGGCTCAAACAATTGAGCCACCCCTCAGTTGGTAACCTAGGAGCAGCTCTAATGAATAATAAAACGAGAGAAAATAGACAAGATTCATGCTCTATCGGTTACAAGTTGAAGGGGTTAGAAGGGCTAGGGGCAGATTAAAAAGTTAAGGAATGATTTAAGTATTCGTAATTTAACAATGGATATGAAGGTTCAAAGTATTGCAACGTATTGGTGCATATAGAATCCATCGGGTTATGCGTGAATAGTGATTGGGTAAAGTAGTGGTCCACTATAACTGAACATTATTTTAAGAAATTAATAACATTCTTTGAATATTGAAATATAACATTCATTCCAAGAGTATTAGATATACAAGTCCATCCTTTGATCATATACCCCAAGTACATATATCAACAAATTAAATTAATTAAGCCAAGGAAAATGAAGAAAGATGTGGTGGGTCAGAAACTTCAAGAGTTCCTTCCAACATGTGTGTGACCATTTTCATGGTAGGTCTTAGAGATGGATCCTCCTGAATACACCACATTGCCATCCTCACAAGCTTCTCCAACCTTCTCACGTCACTAGTTGCTTCCTCCTCGTTCTCCACTAAGAAGCCCAGAGTCCCTCCCATGTAGCTGTCACAAGCCTAGTCAGTATCACCGTGTTTTCATCCTCCAGCTTCGTTTCCACATTCCTTCTGCAACAAACAATCTCTAGCAGCATCACCCCATAGCTATAAACATCCACCTTCACTCTGATGGGCCTGCTCTTGAACCGTTCGGGAGCGACATACCCTTTGGTTCCCCTTATGCCTGTTCTAGTTTGACTCTGGTCGGCTTTCAAAAGCTTTGCCAATCCAAAATCAGAAATTCTTGCTGTAAATGAGTCGTTTAGAAGGACGTTTTGAGGCTTTATGTCACAATGGATGATCTAGGTTTTCCATTCATCATTCAGGTAAATGAGCCCTCTTTCGATTTCAAGTGCAATATATCTGCACTCTCTAGTTCTTAATTTTGTAATTTTCTTTTATATTTTGTCTCCCTCGGATTTTAGAGTTGAAAGGTCTAAAATGTAAAAATAAAATTAATCTGAAACATTTTGTAACAGAGCTCAATAAGCGAAGAACCAAGTAAAACCCACAACTGTACGGCTTTTCATCTTCTTCTCTTCTTATCTTCATTCTATATTCATTTTCTCTTCTACAGATTTTTTGGTTCTTCCTTTGATTTTTACTATCACACTTCCGTAGCTCCAACAGATTCCAGTTAGGCCTTAAGCTTCCAAAGAGAAAGGTTGCTAAAAAGCAACTGCTCATGAATTCGTATGCCAGAAGACGGTGTTGCCCTTCATTGAAGAATCCTAGAAGTTGGACCAGATTCTTGTGGTTGGTCCGGTCAATCGCAAATACCTCGACGTCGAATTCCTTCTCATTTCCCTTCTCCATATTGTCAAACTTCTTCACTGCAACATGGTTCCTCTTGCTCTCTGCTAGGCTCCCTTTATAAACTGTTGCAAAAGCACCAATACCCAATACATCCTTGAACCCATTTGTAGTTTCTAATTCTTTGTAGCTAAAACTACGCAGATTCATCTCTGGCATGACATGGTACGGTTCGGGTTTTTTTTTTCATTACTCTTTTCTGTTATAAACACGAAGTTCAGAAACACAGATCCTCCCAAAAGCAACAACCACGGGAAGATCAAAGTCGATGGGTCTTTCTTTTCTGCACGCGGGAATGCGCACTCTGAGGAGGAATTATCCCTGCGTACTTTGAATGAGAGCTTTTTCCCCCAGAACTTGGATCTATCCTTCCGTTTGAGAGCGGGAGTTTTTTTTTCAGCAGTTCCCATCTCTGGGAATGGCAACTGCGCTGAAACAGTCATTCAAGCACGCTTGTTTGCACCACTCTTCATCCGCTTCAAATGCATCATAATCGCCCTCCGGCCAGTCAGTGTTAGGCATCGGCCTCAGGTCAAACAGGGTGGTTTCTTGTGATCCCCCTTCACAACTTTGTGGAACAAAGTTCTATCTGCATCTGTTCCACTTGTTATTGGGATCCAAGTAGGTATACCCAGGTAGATATTCACAATTGGGCTTCTTGCTCTCTTAATAAAAAATGCAGTAGCTGTTCAACCCACAAGCACCACTGCCATAATACCCCCGTAATTTGAGTGCAGATATTTGAAGGCATGAACCACACACTGGACCATCTTCTGTTACTTTGTCCGGTGGATTTTGGGTAGACCTAATGCCTGAAAACTCCATCATAATCAAGAGTAGTTCTTTGGTATGGGTCTAGTGTTGATAAGGCAACTGTGTTTGCTGGTGGAAAATGCAGTAGGCTTTCATTTGTTAGCGTTAGGTAAATGTAAGCGGATTGATTGAAGTCCAATTGAGAGCCAGTTCCTACAGTAAGCGTGGTAAACCTTATCCGTTGGGAAAGCCATGGGGTAAGGCACGAGGTTACCGTCTCTCTGCATTCGGAGCTAGCTGGAACTTCCCGCCTGAGTAGTCAGTTTCTGATTGAGGACAAACAAGACGGCTCCCTCGATCTAATGTTTGTGCAGGGAATATGGTGTCAGTGTAAATTGAAACTCTCCCATGGTAACAGAATTTTGGTCTACGAGGACGAAGTTCCCGGTGTCGAGCGTGGCAGCATAACTCACTCCATTCTTGAAGAATTCAGCGTTCCATATCTCTCTCGGCCTAGAGGGTCCTTAAGTACAAGCATGCCGTCCGTGGTCAGCTCGACTTTTGATCCTGTCTGCACCAGCTCGTCTCGGTTGGCCGACCAAACTATTGTTTTATCGGGTATTTTATCAAACCAGATGGCAAGCAAGAAGCCTCTTGCTCCAATGGCCTGAAATCACCAGATGGTGAAACCCATGACGAATTGTCGTCGCCGGCGTAAAGAGATGAGCCTAAGCTTATGTTACGATAGGATTGGGCGACGGTAGAAAGCGAGAGAAGCAGCAGCGAGAGGGAGAGAAGAAGAGATGATGCAAAAGTCGACATTTTTTTTTTTTTTTTTTTGGGGGGGGGGGGGGGGGGCTAAGAGCAACAGTCGAGATTGGTGTAACCAACGAAACGTCCTAAATTTAAAAAACTCTCGGATGAACTGTGCTGGAAATAAAATCATGCACAGTAGACGAACTTCTTCCGCCTTGGGGGAAGATGATGATGACCCTAAAATCTAATAATAAAAAATTTCCATACATGCGTAAATGGGTACTTCCTGGAATGTGTGGTCTATTTGTTATTCTCTTTGGAGTCGACTGCCTTACGACTGACTTCTGGGGAGTGGGGAAAAGCAGCAACTCATAAGGTTCTAAGTTCTAACAGGTAACAGCTACTGACTTCTTCAACGCGGGAAAAAAAAAGTAAATAAACTGACTTCTTCAGAGAGCCGAGACTGTTGTCTTTACCGACTGCTTAGATATTTAAGGTCGATGAAGGAGTTTTGGTTCAAATATGATATTTTTTTAGCTGTTTTTGATAAAACTTATGGCTTTGGGGAATTCAACTTAGAAATCTATAACCTATAAATTCAAAGCATATTATCTAAAATTTATCATAATTTTTTCACATTTTTCCTTAAACTTACCTGACTTTTCAAAATCTCTAGAGAGCGAGTTTTATTGTCCAAAATTCACATTTCCTTTGATGTTTGTTGTTTGATTCCTGTAATTGTTCTATCCTCGGCCTACGCCCACATTAGGCCCAACTCTGCATAAATACATATTCTAACAAGGTTAACTGACCATTCAGAAGTAATTTGGCCATATAAAAATACTTGAATGACTTTTTTGAAAAGTCATGATAAATTTAATAGAAATATGAAAATGTCACCATGGCCATGGTTTGAGAAAATTCAGTCTTTTCCTTTTGGGCTGACCTTAACCCCGGTAATCCTTTAACCCTTCTCCCCTCTATAATAATAATAATAACTGGCTCATGCATGTATTGGTGCTAATATTTAGCCTCTCCTAGCTAATTCAAGTTACTCAACAAGGCATATCCCATACCACAAGTATATGCATGGTATCTAATTCTTCGGTTGTTAAAGTTTCCAATTCTTTACTCATTCAATGTAAGTGAAATTAAGCCTGAATATAAAGTCACCAGTTTATTTTCGACATATCATATTTGGTTAAGGCCCTGTATTAATTACCATTGTTTTAGCATTAAGAGACAGAGTCCAAAGTAGGGGTGTTCGCGACTGTGAACTTTTTTTTTTCAAATTGAACCGTTTTTTTTTTTTTTTTTGTAAAATCTCAAACTGAAGGGCATGGAGGCACTGGAACTCCAATAACTCCTAGCATCTTGTAAAATCTCAAACTGAAGGGCATGGAGTCCAAAGTACTTATGTCATTCATTGCCTCCATATCATTCTCTAGCAGATTATCTAATTAATTAACCTGCGTTGACAGTAGCAGTCGTAAGCCATCTATAAGAATTTCTCCATTGTCATCCTCATCAATTTCTCCTGGAGTGTTCTTCCTGCAACAGATGATCTTTAGCAACAAGACCCCAAAACTATATACATCGACCTTGGCAGTGATTGGCATACTCCTGAACCACTCAGGTGCAACGTACCCTTTGGTTCCCCTATTAACTGTATGAGTTCGACTCTGGTCATTCATCAGAAGCTTTGCCAATCCAAAGTCGGAAATCTTTGGTAAAGTATGCTTTGAGGCTTTACATCACAATGGATGATCAGGGTTCTGCACTCTTCATGCAAATACAGGAGTCGTCTTGCAACTTAAAACACAATCTAGGTGCGTTGGTTCCAATCGGGCTTTGGAGTTCTGAAAAGGAAGCTTAATTTCTAAAGCACCATTGCTCATGACTCATACACAAGAAGTTGATTCTGCCCCTCATCGCAATACGCAATCAATCGGACTAGATTCTTGTGGGGGGTCTGTCCAATAAAACCTACTTCAGTTCTCGTTAATTACTCTATCTTTTTTTACTGTAACTAATTTTGTGGAATCTAATTCGAGGACCCCTTTATAAACAGTTCTAAAAGAACCTCTTCCCAGCTCTTCCCTGAAATCACTTGTAGCTTCTTGGAGGTCTTGCTATGGAAAAGAGGATGGATTTGCTTGTACAATATTTCTTTCTGGTTTAACCGATTTTGGTTTGTTGCAGTAAGCTAAGAAAACAAACATGGAAATTGCAGCTAGCAGTAGCAAGTTAACAAAGACGGAGCTACCCAAAAACAGCGAAATGATGAGGATCACTATCCTCATTTGAAAGCGGTAGACTCTTTTTCCAACAGGTCTGACCAATGAAAACTACAGCTGCACATCGACAATCTCGCAAGCAAGACCTCTGGCATTCTTCTTCAGTAAAAGGTTCAAATCTTTCATAGTCAGATTCCGGCCGATCTGTATTAATCAACTCCTCGAACCCATAAAAATCTTCTGGGTTCCGCAGTCCGTCTCTGTTGCACCATTGTATAAAATCTGGAATGCAACCGCTGAATCTGTCATCAGGATCCATCATAGAATAGTGAGGTGGGCATTAATCAACAATCAGGCCTCTTTTCTGCAGTAAGATTGCAAATGCTATTAAACCCACAAACGCCGTTGCCCAATACACTATCCTGGCCACACAGACATCATCAGGGATTTTCCACACAACAGACCATTTCTTATTTCCAATAGAGTTCTTTGGGTGAGCATATTGTGTGAATTTTACTCCATCAAAATCAAGTGTCGCTCCATAGTATTAGTTGCTGCCTGGAAAGAAGACCCCAAAATTCAGACCAAACATACTCCCATTATAGCAAAAGCCATATGGGATTTTCGTTGACACAAAATTCACAAATCCTACATTCGAACACGTCAGTGAAAAAGATAAAGATAGCGTCGCTGCACCCTGCAGGTAGAGAGTCAACAATCAATGTCTTACATCTGAGGTCAAGTTAAAGGCAAGGGTCGAGTTTGCAAGAGGATACCGGCGCCGGGTAACTTGTTTCTTGATTTCTTTCTGGAACAAAACTAACTATTTTGAATTTGATTCTATTGGACAAGTCTAAAATCTATAATGTCTAATGCCAATTTATGACAGTTGATTGACTGATTCAACTAAAAGGATGGACCGTGGACCTATTAAGGGCCCATTTGGTTCAGACTCACAGTCGAAATTAAAATCGGAATCGAAATTGGGGAATGCCTCCGATTCCGCCCAACCAAACAGTTGCACTGATTCTGATTCCACACCCCTATTTCCACGAACCAAACGGAAATAGTGTAGCCCATTTAGATTTTTTCGGTTTAGCTTGGCTGTGTAGGACTGGTTGTACCTGAAACGATTACATCATTTTTGGTTCTTGCTTGTTCTGAACTGGTCGAGTCAGACCCAAATCAATTATTTTGTAAATAAAATATAATGATTTTCTAGTTTTTTTTGTAATTTTTATTATATTTTATGTCTAAAATATAACAACTCATTTTGTTTAAAAATACTTGGTTTATTAACATGTAAATAATTTGTTATTTTTATTGTCATTTTTATTAAGGTTATGTTATCTAAAATTAAATTTTAAATTATTGTTTGCATAAAACTATATATATATATATATATATATATATATATATGGGTCCCAGACCCAATTATCCCAATTATTAATTAGGATAGTCTTGGGTCTATGTTTTGTCCCAATTAAAATGGTTGTACCATCCACCATGTTGAAAACTGGATCCAGACTAAACGATTAGATTGCTTAACCTAGGAATTGGTCATGGCTCAGGGTTCAGTTTTGGTCCTTTTGGAATGGACCGCTTTCTTTATATTTGAAAAAGACATTGAATTGGTCAAAAACCACTGACCCGGGTGGTCAAAGAATTAAACTGTTTGACCTAGATTTTTCCTTAAAATCGTTGATTTTGGTCAGCAAATCGCTGAATCGAGTAATTAACCGTTTCAATGGTTTTGACCATTTTTTTTTTTTTAATTTTTTTGTCAGAACGAATTGAACGTTCTATTCGAACAATCGAACCATTCGACCCAGTAACCGGACCCCTGACCGGTTCGGTTTTAAAAACCATGATATTTGATACATTTAATATTCTATATAATTTTACATACTATGAATTTTTTTTTTTGATACAGTAGAAAATAAAGAAAGAAAGAAAGAAAGAGGTAAGGAAAGATTATAAACAAGTCATTCGAATACTTAAGTCACCCAAAGAATAGGAAAAAAAGTTAACTGAAAGAAGTGCATAATTGTGGTTACATAGGAGATATACAATAGATTTCAGAATTAAAGGGAAGAGAAGATGGGGACTCCTGTAAGTGTAATCCCAGAGTCAACCATGAATATGTTGCCTGGAACGTAGTAACAGGGGTCGATCACGATTTCTGCTTTCAACTAATTAACAGAGCTATAAGGATAGGGACATGGCGGTAGAGGAACTTCGACAATGCCTTCTAGCATCTGAATGACGTTCTTCATCGTGGGCTTCAGCGATGGCTCCTCTTGAATGCACCATATTGCAATCCTCACTAACCTCTCTAGACGACATATATCATTCATTGCATCCATATCGTTCTCCACCAGCTCATCTAACCTTCCCTGTTGATAGCAATCGTAAGCCCAATCTGTTAAAATTACTCTATGATCGGCCACCGTCTCCTGTTCGACGCTTTTCCTGCAACAGATGATCTCCAGCATCATGACCCCAAAACTATATACGTCCACCTTGACGGTGATTGGCATGTTCCGGAACCACTCAGGTGCGACGTACCCTTTGGTTCCTCTGATGGATGCAAGAGTTCGACTCTGATTAGTCATCAAAAGCTTCGCCAATCCGAAGTCAGAAATCCTGGCCGTGAAATGGTCATCCAGAAGTATGTTTTGGGGCTTAATGTCACAATGGATGATCTGGGTGCTGCATTCTTCATGCAAGTAAACGAGTCCTCTTGCGATACCAAAAGCAATCTGAACTCGTTGGTTCCAATCAGGCCTCATAATTCCAAAAAGAAAGCTTGCTAAAGTGCCATTGCTCATGAACTCATACACCAATAGCCGCTGCTGTCCCTCCATACAATATCCAAGTAATTGCACTAGGTTCTTGTGATGGGTCCGACCGATGATTCTCACTTCAGTTTTGAATTCTTCCTCCCCCTTTGGAACCACTTTGTCTAACTTCTTCACTGCGACCAGACTTCTAGAACTTGTTCCCAATACCCCTTTATAAACAATGCCGAAGGCACCCCTACCAATCTCTTCACTAAATCCTTGGGTAGCTTCTTCAAGCTCCTTGTAAGTAAAAGAACGCAGGTTTGTTTCCAAGACGCTGATTTCTGGTTCAACTGTTTTCAGTTTCTTGCGATTTGTGAAAAGAACAAGACATATTGCAGCTCCAAACAGAAAATTGACAAATACGGAGCTACCCAAAAGCAGAGACCCAGTAAGGATTAATGTCTTATTCTCATATTTCCCTTTTGCGTCTGGAATTATAGGACAATGAGTATTATTGCGAGAAGAAGGTGGTGGAGGAGGAGCAGTTACTCTAATTTTAACAAGTGCTTTTGCAGTGTCATCCTCTTTGAACCTCCCGTTAGAGAGTGGAAGCTTTTTCTTCCAACATGTCTGGCCTCTGTGGATGGCAACCGCACAATGGCAATCGTGCAAGCAAGAATTTTGGCATTCTGATTGATTCATGGGCTCCAATCTTCCATAATCAGATGTCGGCCAATCAATTCTATCCAACACCTGGAATTGAAATTCCTCCTCTTTGTTTCCTGATCCATCTTCCCCGATACAATCTGGTAAGAAGTCTGGTTTGCAATCACTTAACTGGTTATTTGGATCCACGAGGGAATATCTGCTGGGGCAGTTACAACTAGGCCGGCCATCCTTTAGCGTACAGTAGCTGTTATATCCACAGACTCCACTTCCCAAATCATCCAAAGTTCCGAGACAAATGTTATCAGGAATTATCCACAATTGTTGCCAGCTTGCATCGCCGGTCCTCCGGCGGTAATATTGAACGAAGACCCCATCATAATCAAGCGTTGCCCTGTGATAGTAATTTGAGATTTGGGGTATCGTTGTTTTGTTGAAATCAAATTTCTGTCCGTTTCTTCGCTGTATATACATGTATCCAGATTCGTCGAACACCAACTGATAACCAGAATCTGTTGGATCTTGAGCTTTCGTGCCACTAACGTAGTAGTCACCATAAGAAAAGCTGGTCGGCAAGCCTACGGTATTAAGCACGAGATCCCCATCGTCGAGAAAGCGGAGCTGGAACTTTCCCCTGGAGTAGTTGGTTCCCGTCTGTCGAGAGGAAAGCTGGCCACCCAGCTGCAATGTTTGTTTGGGCAAGATGGTGTCAGTGGGACTGTTGAAGCTCTCCCATGCATAGCCAGAATTTGGACCAGGTAGGAGGACGAAGTTTCCAGTGTCGAGCATGGCACCATAAGAGATGGCAGCGTTTGGTGGAGTGTCAGGCTGCTTCCATATCAATTGGCCTTGAGGATCATTGAGCACAAGTTGGTCGCTGGTAAGCTCGACTTTTGATCCTTCTGGTGCAGGCTTATCTCCGTTAGCATACCAAACTATGGTTTTCTCAGGTATTTTATCGAACCAAATGGCAAGCAGATAGAGGTTGGTGTTAGCTAGACGGCGAAACCCGAATGCAAACTCGCCGGAGGGTGAGCGCCAGCTAGAACTGTTGTCAGCAGCGGAGAGGGATAAACCCACGGTCACGTTGGTTTGAGCGGCTACAAAAATGGGTAGAATAGGAAGAGAAAGCAAGAGGAAGAGAAGAGGAAGAGAGGCAGCAGAAGCCATTGAATCGAAGGTGGTACAGTCGTCTACAATTACATTACCGCCTGTTTTCTTATACAGAGAGTATCAGAAAAATTTCTATTGATTGACTTCACTATGGACTTGTTGGAAGTCAATTGCAATTGCGTTGGACCGTGGAAGTGGTTGCCTGCCGTGTCCCCAGAGCCAAAAAGTTAGGACGCGACCATGGAAAATTGAAGGACAGACAGACAGAGGCTGCCGTGTCCTCAGACAACGCGTTCCATTGACCAGAGCGCCACCAGTCTATACGTCCTGTTCCGTTATCTTGAAAGTTAAGGCAGTGCCGGAGTTTTTTTCTTGCAATTTTTCTCATTAATAAAATTACATCACTTGAAACTAACAACTCATTAGTAAATATGCTAACACCCAAACTACCTTTACTGATAGATAACACTTTTATTTAAACAAAAAAATTTAAAAACAAATTTCAATGTTCATTGGTTCGTATATTATTAAATTGCATCAAACTGGATTGGGAATATATTTAACATTGAATCAGTGTATATTTACCATCAACACTTTAACAATGTTAAAATAAAATGTTAGTTGTAACATGTCATTTTATCGCTGATTGCTTATCATACACCATAAATTTTGTCTTGATTCAATCATAAAAAAAAAAAAATGGAATATAAAGGTATTGGAATATAATTCAAACTTGGACGCGACCCTATACCTATGTACCTTTAAAGAGGACTATCGATTTCATAATTCATTTGCAATTTGCATAGCCATTAATTAAATTAATGCCTTGATTGATGTCCTTTTATGCATAAGAGACATTACTAATAAGAAAACGAAATTTACCTTTTGATTTGCATATAAGGCTTCAGAAAGATCAGATTGGAAAGAATACAAATACAAATATGTACAATGTAAATACATACAAAATACAAGATTTTGCCCCTTCTAAACTGAGCTAATATATGGTTTAGAAATACTGTATACAAGGTCTTGGAGTGTCCATATTTTTGTATTTGCATTCTTCCCACAATACATATTTGCATGGTTTTCAAAACCAGATTGGATCAGAAAAACCGGGAACCGATCACCTGACCAGTTCTGTTTTCCCCCAAAACCATTGATTTTGGTCAGCAAACCACTGAACCGGGCAATTAACCATTTGAACGGTTTTGACCCTTTTTTTTTAATTTTGTTTATTTTTTTGTCGGAATGGGCCAAGCGTTTGGTTCGAACAGTCAGACTGTTCGACCCAGTAACCGGACCCCTGACTAGTTCGGTTTTAAAAACCATGCATATTTGTATTTGCATTCTTTCTAAAATGACTCTAAATCTTTGAATCTTTCGGGCCCTAGGTGTGTCCAATCCAAACCCAATTATTCAAAATCTCTTTGGCAATAAACATATTAATAAGGGGTATAGATAAAAATATGTATGTGTAACATATCATTCATTCATCACACTTTATGACATTAATCTTCTTTTTAGAGGAGACCCGCACCGGTGGCCTCTTTAATGACCACCAGTTAACTGAACTGATTTACCTGAGTCTGCGAAACCAATCGTTTTGTTCCAAGCCAGTCACAAGGTGCATATAGCCCACAACCACTCAGTCTCTCAATTGCATTTATGGCTGGTAGGGAAGATTGGTCCCACAGCCCATAAAACAGCTATCAAGTTCAGCTAGTTCAGCTAATCAGATCTTCAATTAACTAGTACATCTTGATATCACTTAAAACATATAGGTATCGGAAAGTTGTAGTAAATCATGCTTATGTAAAATAAATTTCAGAATTAAAGAGAAGAGAAGATGGGGACGCCTGGAAGGGTAGCCCCGGCGTCAGCAATGAATATGTTGCCCGTAACGTAATATGAGGAATCATGGATCAAATACCGGATAAGTGATGTAAGTGCTGGGTCTGTTGTGCCGAATGTTCTCAGAGGAACAGTTTTTCTGGCCACTTCGTTGATCCACTCTTTCTGCAGAAGTCCCTGAGTAATCTCAGATTTAAACAATCCAGGTGCTATTGCGTTCACCCTGATATTGTGCTGTCCCAACTCTAAAGCCATGACCTGAATTTGACAAGCAGACCATATTTTCGCTTTCATTTCTGGATTTCAACAAATACACAACCAACTTTCAAACATGCGTGATGACAGATGAAAATGATAACAAGAGACGACATTATGGAAACACCAAACAGCTCATGCCAATTCACTATTGCATCATAGGTCTATAAACACCCCTTAATTTTCAAGGTGGAAAAGTCGGTGTCAAACCCCACCACACCTCAAACCAACATACATATACATATACATGTGGGCCACCTACATTGGGTTAGACTCAAGGACCCAATAGAATCAATCGTCCATAATGTTCCAACTAATATGGGGTCAGCAAAACGTGATTCCTGTTTTGCTGTTCCGTTCTATTTAATGCCATGTCCATCGTTAAATTATGGGCACTTTAGTCATTTCCAACTACTTCAACAAGTCCTTTTTGGTCTACCCCTAGCCCTTCTGATGATATGCAGGATTCTTATAGAGCATTAATAAGTTCTTTTCTCCCAAAAACTACTTTAAATACTTCCAGCACAGCAGAAATTGTAAACGTATCAATATGCCCATATTTATCATACAGCTCAATGAACTTAATCGCTTCAGCAAAAATTAAAGATGCCAAAAAATAAGAGCAACATTATGCTGATTCATTTCTAGTAAATGCAATCCTAATATTGAAAACTTGTGTTGTTCTATAGTCAATTAATTCTTACCTTTGTCAAGGCATTCAGTCCAGCCTTTGAAGCAACATAAGCAACACCTCCAGGTAATTGTCCACGGTTAAGGCCAGCTATAGATGTAACATTAATAATTGATCCTTTCTGATTAGTGTTGCTCATGCATCTACCTATATACTTTGATACTAGCCAAGTTCCTGTTAAATTAGTAGTGACAATATTGTTCCATTCGTCTTCGGGGAAATCCAGCAGAGAAGTCACTGCCCCACCTGATACACACATAGCATGGAAGTTTAATACACATAGAAATTAAGAAATGTGTATCAAATTGGTAATTGGAGAATTAGTATAACCACTAAACAGAGAGAGAGAGTTGCGAGAAAACAATGATCAAACTGCTTGTCACCAACAAACTAGAAAGATGCTATGTCACACCACACCTTTCTCCAGGAGCAACCCCCCCCCAACCCCCAAAAGATATTATAATAATAAAATACAAAAGAAAGAAATTTTATTGGAGAATAACTTGATATACAAGTGAAGACTCCCATCAATACCAAGCACAAACAAAAGGTAAGGGGAAAAAGAGCATCACAATTCACAAAGAAAAGGATCAAAAAGATATTATTCTTATTTTCCATCATGATAAAACGGGCTCAAAAAGATTTTACAGGAAAGGCATCAGATATTTGCGGTAATCTGCATTTAGATGCTAATGGTCCTACAGACTGAAAGTCAATAGATGCAGATAAACCTAACAGATGCAAAAACATAGGTAGGTCTTTGGGAGAGGCAGTACTTTGAACCTGCTAGATGATTTGGTGAAACATGACACACTAGGTCATATTAGGACCGATGATCTGTCTTCGGTGAACTCACATCCTAAAAATCAGGCTAGTTGGTAATTCCTGCCATTGGCTAGAAGAAATTACTTCAAGATGGCCTTGGAGAAGATAGAAAACCTCTAATTCAGTGGGTAGAGAATAGAAAACATATCCATCCAAACTGATTTGGTTAGGTACAAAATCAATGATGGCCATAGAACTATCTGCTTGCATGCATACAAGACAATGAGCGGTTGAGCCAAAATAATGACAATCAATTAACTGATATGAGCTTTTCTCTTTTATTTTACCCATCAAACTTAATAGTATATCAGACACAAGTAAGGTAATAAAAATGCCAGCCCAAGTTACACCCCTAAAAGTGACTGCCTCAGACTCAAACCCATGTTCTCCCATTTGCCAGCTCAAGATTTTACCCATTACACCAAGCAACGACCACTAGAACATAGGAAAAGGAAAACATAAGACTCAACTAAAAGGACAATACACCTAAAGTAACAAACAGAGAGCAATCTATGGGACATTAAATGCCAGAAACTATTATTGTAGGTGTAGAAAAGAATAGAACCAGGAAACCAGTTGGTACTTGGTAGTTTACTGGGTCAGTGCAGCAGAAATGCTAAAAGTTGGTACTTGGCTGTGAAATGCTAAAAGTAAATGCCAGAAACTATTATTGTAGGTGTAGAAAAGAATAGAACCAGGAAACCAGTTGGTACTTGGTAGTTTACTGGGTCAGTGCAGCAGAAATGCTAAAAGTTGGTACTTGGCTGTGAAATGCTAAAAGTAAATCCATGAAAAGCCACTTATATTGTTTCTGTGTATTGAACCTGAGTTCCTCAGACAGGTTATCTAAGTAAGAACTCCTGAAGGAATCAAGTAAAATTTGGTATACACAACCATTTCTTTCAGAAGTGGTTTGTAAGGCAATATTTTTTTTCATTGTCATTTGCGAGGCTATATATCAAAGATATCCATGAAAAGCTACCTATCCTGATGGACTTCCTTGAAAAATATGAAAACCTATATTAAGCGAAACGGTTAACTTTCAGAAACCAGGAACCCTATTTAGCATTTCTTTTATTAAAAACTGCAGCCTTATTTAACAAAATTCCCCACCATCTAAAACGTCGACATCATCAGTCTAGAAAAATTTTTAGCATAACATTGCACCATCTTTTGACCATCATCTTAATTAATTTCCCATTCCTAGTCATATCTTAATTATTAGGTTTGCCAACTGATCAGACCATAATCTGGATTTTAGTCCAATTAAGGGAAATCCAAATTTTATAGACTATGACAGATCCTTCAAAGTGCATGTGGACCTTAACTGGTAGATCTTACAATAAACCATTTCAGGCATTCCTACTGTAAAGGTTCTTTCCTGTTTTCATTTAAAAAAGCGACAAAAAACTCAGAATGTGCCTGGAAGCATCTTTCATCTCAAAATGCCCTGGCAATTTAGTAAAGTGGGAAAAAAACTATTGAATTCTCATGTAATTTAAACATACATACAACGTGGGGTTCTGAAAATGGCTTTGATTTAAAAAATGCCCTTTCATGCCCCTGAATTTTTCCAAATATCTCCTCCAATTATATAAGTAGCTGACATGAAGTGATTGAAACTATGTTTTCATCTGAAAGCGATAGAGGGACTGGACTTTTTAGAAATTTCCTATGCCAATAACAGGGTTTGTTTATCCATGTAAGGCTTTTTGTCATGAAATGGCCTTGCACTCAGCACACCCATATCTTGGGTGGTGAGTGCTTGATTTGAAATCACAAGAAGCTAGCATTAATCAAAGCCATGACATGATGAAATGGAAAAATGATAAGTGATGTAGTTTCAGAACTTTTCTCTTATATTCTTAGTTGTTACCAAAACAGTAATTATGTGTGAATAATGCAAGCTTTTAGCTTAGCAACATGAATAACATCATACAAGACAGAGTCTTGATCATTGAACCATCTATTCCACCAACCAACCCCCACCCCCTCCAACCCAAGCCAGCAGCTTTCTTTGCCATTCTCACTTATCAAGAATCATATCATTTGCCCCTCAACCAACCCCTAAAAGTAGTTCTAGTTTGTAAAAGATATTTAAATTTTCACAAAACCAACTCTTCAATCTTTGCCAGGTTCTTGGAATTGAGCTTTGATGAGGACTCAATTGTAACTATGAAGTGATGGATTGAACCTAGGTTACTAAGATAGGATAAGCTAAATAAGCTTCTGAAAAACTTATACGTCTCAATTATACCTTGAACATTTTATGAGCCAAGGCTATTGCAGCGATTCGCAATCCATTTAGCAAATTATGAACCATGCTTCCTCCATAATAGTTCCAAAAAAGAAAATGGCATGATTCAATTATACCAATAAATATAGGTTTAGCTTTACCAAGGAGGAGAGACAGGGCACCCAGTCAATTCAAAAAAAAAAAAAAAATCTGGTACCAATGTGGTAAGTGATGATGCACAATCTGGCCGGTCTTAGCTGTTGACGATCTTGCCTCTGGAGTGAGTAACAGGAACCTGAAATGGGAGAAGAGAAGCTCCGGGGAGAACCCGGCGTAAGGGCTCCGAAGCTCAAGTTAGAATCCTTCAGAGGCAAGAATAACCAGATAGCGCGAGAGTTAGCATACCTCCTCCCTGGGGGGGGTAGAATCCTTTTATAACCACCCCGCGTACTCACTTCCAGGCCTTCGTCAGGTCGGGCATGATTACTCCTGCCAGTTCGGGTGTCACTTCCTCTGGTCGGGCAGGGCCGCCACTGTCCCTTCTGTCGGAGCCGTCTCTGCAGCTAGTGACGACGGTTGCAGGTGGCAGTGGCAGGAAGCCGTTTGAGATGCGGCTGTCAGGCGTCAGATCCCAAATCAGTCAGGTACGCCGCCCTTGGATGGGGACGTCCTTGGCATCGGGTACGTCTGGCGGGCCTGTTTTGGAAGTGGTGTTGGAATGGAGAGCGAGGTGTCTTGAGTTCGGTTTGGAATGCTTCGAGCTGCCATGGGTCAGCTCGGGTCAGCTTCGCGAGGCTTGGGGCCCAGTTCAGTTCGCGCTCCTCGCAGGGAGCTCGGGTTCTCAGGAGGGAGCTCGCTCTTATCAGGGAGCTCGGGCTCCTAGTAAGGAGCTTGGACTTGGGAGGCTTAGGTTCTTTAGGGAGTTCGGGTCCTTTAGCTCGGGTTCTTTAGGGAGTTTGGGTCCTTTAGCTCGGGTTCTTTAGGGAGCTCGGGTTTTAGGGAGCTCGGGCTCCTGGTACCGAGCTAGGACTTAGGGAGTTCGCTTTTAACGAGGAGCTCGGACTAAACACAGCGATCTGGAGTTGGGGTTCGGTAGTGAGTTTTGACTTGCTTCCGATGTTCACTTTGGGTGCTCTACTGTCCCGAGCTGCTTGCCTTTGCCACACGTCGGGCGAACGCGAGGTCGGGCCAAATTTCCCTTCATCAATTGCCCCCCACTCCCTGCGACAATGGTTCCGTCTTGGCGCGGGGAGTTGCAAGGTAGCGGGAGGGTTTTGGTCCGTGCTGAGCGCGCTCACTCCAATTTGATTTTCAAAAAGGGGCGCGCTTTCGGAGGTCGTGGCGTCAGTTATTCGGGAGTTGCGCTGCAGACACTTTATTGCGAGGGGACGTGCGCCGTTGCTCCGTCCGTTTCAGGAAGACGCGGGCCGACACCTGTCCTCTGACAAGACGTGCGCGACGCTCCGTCAGTCTCTGAAAGACGTGCGCCAATTGGTTTTGGAAGACGTGCGCCTTAACGCGGCTGTGGGCCATTGGATTGGCTTCGATCTGGGCCGTCGCTTTCCGTACGCTGTGGATATAAATAGTGCGGGGGGGGGGCCCGTCCTTGCTATTGTCGTATATCTTGAGCTCGCGCCTTAAGTTTCAGCTCGCGTCCAAGCTTTTCAGCTCGCGTCCCAGGTCTTGCTTGTTCGAGTTCTCGCGGTCTGCTTGTCTTCTTCCCGGGTGAGTATTTTTTGGAATCCCGTTCCGTTTCGCGATGTCTGGTTTGGAGGGTTCAGACTGTTCAAGCGGGTCTGATGTGGGTTCTACGAACCAGTTTGCGTCCCACGGTAGTTCAAGCGAGCCCGATGTAGGTCCTGAGGGAGGGATTGGGCCTACTACCCGAGGTGCTTCGGGTAGGTCGGCATCCACCTCCCGCCGTGGCCGGGTTGTAGATCAGTTCGGCCCTTCGACCATGACGCTTGAGGAACTTCAAACCCTCGTAGACTACTATAATTTGCCCAGCGAGTACGGTTATTTTATCCCTACGGGGAGCTTTCCTTGGGAACATGGCCCTGATGAGATGGTGATTTTCCGGGAACAGCTCGCCGCGGGGCTGCGACTGCCCTTCCACCCTCTTGTTGTCGAGGTCCTAAACCACTTCGGTGTGACGGTTGGCCAGCTTCACCCGAACTCTATTAGGAACTTAGTGGGAACGATCTCTTTATTTTGTGACGAGAACTTCCCTCTGGATCTGGAGATTTTTTCTTCTATCTTGATGTTGAAAAAGCAAGTGGGTCCCCTCCCTGGGCGTAGGCGGGCATACTACCTGTCCCCTCGCCCGGGCTTCAAGCTCTTACACGGACTCCCCAATAAGGTCCCGGCGTGGAAGCGGGACTATTTCGGGGTGCGAAGTGCGATGGGGTGGCCGTTTCAGACCGGCTGGGGAGTGGCCGCTCCTGATTCCGGCATCACACTTGATGAGGAGACGGCGGAGGGCCTTCGGCAATGGGCGCGGCTTGGGCTGGATTGCCAATGGTATCTGACGGAGGCCAAGCTTATTGCTGCGGGCCTGAGTTCGGGTAGGTTCTTTCCCCAGCGATCTTGTCTTGTTCTTCGCTTACGTCTTACTGATGCCGAACTCCTTTTCGCAGGTACAATGGATTCACGAGGGTCACGAGGTGCGCACTTATTCGAGGGGATGAAGAGGAGAAAGCAGGTGGCCAAGCGAGCTCGCGCCGAGCCATCCCGAGCTGCGGAGCCCGAGGTGCCGGACTGTCCGGCAGAGGAGCCCAAGATGGTTCCACCCATGCAAGGGCCAGCGGGGGCTCCTTATGCTGAAACCACACACACGGGGCCTCCCACTTATTCCGAGTCCGCTCATATGCGAGCTGGGCCGTCGGGCTCGGAGGCCCCGGGGGACTTCAGGAGCGTGCTGTCGCCCGTTCATGCTCTTCAACGGAGTAAGGAGGCGACGTTTCCTGAGGAAGTCGCGGCGTGGACCGAGCTCCCTCTGCACCAAGTGGCCTGCCGTGCCGTTACTCATGCCATGGTGGTAAGTGGCCTGCCTCCGAGTTTAGCTTCTATATATATATATATATTTTTTTTTCATTCGTTTCTCTGATCTCCTTTTCCTTTGATAGGTGAACTCCTCCATTCACGCCTTGGCGAACCAGGTGGAGAAATGCTCGTGGCAGGCGCGAGCTGCCGAGGAGGCTGCTCGGGCTGCCAAGGAGAATGCTCGGACTGCCGAGGAGAATGCTCGCGCTGCTGATGCTGCTGCTCGCCGTGCGTGGTCTAGGCAGGCGAGGTCTCAGAGGGATGCCGAGGCCATGGGGGGGGTGGTGCAGCGCATGGCGGAAATGAAGCTGGACTTGGAGCACCAGGTCGGATATCTTCAGGAGGATATCAGGGAGAGGACTCAGATCTTCTCTCAGGGCATCGAGGACGCGAAGAAGAAGGCTGTCAGCGATTACATTGCTTCGCCGGATTTCGATGACCTGATGGTAGACTCCTACAGGAGGGGTTTCAAGCTAAGTCGGTGGATGATCCGGAATACGTACCCCGACCTCGATACCAGCGCCATATCCACTTCGCGCATCACTCCGGAGATGGCTAATGCCGCGGATGCCGAACCAGACTCCGAGGGGGAGGCAGGTCCTTCGGGCGTTGTCGGAGAGGCTTCTGATAACGATGAAGTAGGTCCGGGCTTGTAAAATGAAATGAAATGAAATGTACACATCTGTTTTGAAATGAAACGTCTTTTTGTTCATGTACTGGTGTCTTCGAGCTTATATTTTTGCCGAACTGACCATTTCGGTCCGTCAGTTTGTTTAATGAAATGACTTCGGCGTACTTGCTTTGGTGGCCTATAGATAGTACCTTCTCAAGTTGACAACGTTCCATTCTCGGGGTACTTGTTTCCCTTCTAGGGTTCCGAGCTCGTACGCTCCCCCACCGAGTGTTCTCATTACTCTGTAGGGTCCTTCCCAGTTCGGTCCCAGTTTCCCTACGCCGGGTTCGGGCACCATGACCTTACGGAGAACCAGGTCGCCGACGCGGAAGTTCCTCTTTTTTACTCGCGCATTGTAGTACCGAGCTAACTTTTGTTGGTAAGCCGCAGTTCGGATGTGCGCGAGGTCTCTCACTTCGTCCAGTAGGTCGAGGTTGGTGCGCAACTCGCCCTCGTTTGTCCGTTCGTCGTACGCTTCCAGTCGTAACGTAGGCACTTCGATTTCCGCCGGGATCACTGCTTCGGTGCCATAGGTGAGGTTAAAGGGGGTCTCACCCGTGGCGGTCTTTTCCGTGGTTCGGTGTGCCCATAAAACACTTGGTAGTTCGTCTGCCCATAAACCTTTGGCTCGGTCCAATCGCGTTTTTAGTCCGCGGAGGATGGCTCTGTTCACTACTTCTGTTTGGCCATTTGCCTGCGGGTGTGCGACCGATGTGAAGTTCTGACTAATTCCCATACTTTGGCACCATTCTTGGAATTTGATGTCTTCGAACTGTTTGCCATTGTCGGAGATCAGTACCCGAGGTAGCCCGAAGCGACATACGATGTTCTTCCAAAAGAAGTTTTGTATGTTTCGGGCTGTAACTATTGCCAGGGGTTCGGCTTCTATCCACTTTGTGAAATAATCTACTGCCACCACTAGGAATTTCCTCCCGCCTGTCGCTGGTGGGAATGGCCCCAGGAGGTCGATGCCCCATTGGGCGAAGGGCCATGGACTGGTGAGGTATTTGAGGTCGGCAGCGGGCTGATGGTGGATGCCGGCGTGCTTCTGACACTTGCCGCATTTTCTGACGAGCTCGATTGCCTCTGCCTTCATCGTTGGCCAGTAGTATCCTTGTCGAAGTGCCTTTTGGGCGAGGGCTCTACCCCCCAGGTGTCCGCCACACAAGCCTTCGTGGATGTCTCGGAGTACCAGCTCGGCTTTGGCTGGGCACAAGCATCGCAGATAGGGGAGCGTGTAGGATCGTCGGTACAACCATTCGTCTATCATGACGTATTTGGCTGCCTGGCGCTGCACCCTCTTGGCTGTGTTGCGGTCCACGGGGAGTGTTCCATCTAACAGGAAGCTCGCGAGTGGGTCGATCCAGCTCGGCTCTGCTTCGGTGACGGGAGCGACCTCTTCTGCCCCACCGAGAATGCTAGGCCGAGGCAAGTCTTCTATGTACACGGTTCTCCTGGCGTTGTGGCTTGTGCTAGCCAGTCGGGACAGGGCGTCGGCCTCAGCGTTCTCTGACCTCGGGATTTGCTTGATGAAGTGTGATTGGAAGTTGAGCAGAGCTTCCTTTACTTTTGCCAAGTACGCAATCATAGTGAGTTCGCGTGCTTCGTACTCGCCTGTAACTTGGTTGACCACGAGCTGGGAATCACTGCAGATAACCACGTGCTTTGCTCCGACCTTGCGCTCTAGGTTTAGCCCGGCTATCAGTGCCTCGTATTCTGCCTCGTTGTTGGATGCCGCGAACTCAAAGCGTAGTGCGTATTCCAGTTTTGTTCCGCCCGGGCCGCGTAGCACTATTCCAGCCCCGCTGCCTTGTTGGTTCGAGGAGCCATCTACGTGAAGGATCCAGGGCTCCTCCTCCCAGTTCGCGCTTGGTCTAACCAGGAGGGATGCCATACTGGCTGCTACTTCGCGGGGTTCGGACTCGTTTGGCTCGGGAGCTCCGAGTTCGCCCGAACTGGGGATCTCGGGCTCTACCGGCTCAAGGGCTTCGAGGCTAAACGTGCATTCTGCGATAAAATCTGCCAAGGCTTGGGCCTTGATGGCAGTTCTTGGCTTGTACTGGAGATCGTACTCGCTGAGCTCGATGGACCACTTCGTCAGCCGGCCGGAAACCTCGGGTTTGAGTAAGACTTCCCTCAGAGGTTTGCTGGTCAGGACGATGACGGTGTGGGCCTGGAAGTACGGGCGGAGTTTCCGTGCTGCTATCACCAGAGCATACGCTAGCTTTTCTATCTGTGGGTACCTTGTCTCTTCTCCCTGCAAGATTTTACTAACATAATATATGGGTCGTTGGACCCGGTCTGCCTCCTTTACTAGTACCGAACTAACCACCTCGTCGCTGGCCGAGAGGTATAGCTCCAAGACTTCGCCTTCCTCAGGCCGAGCTAAGGTTGGTACTTTGGCGAGGTAGCCTTTTAGCTCGTCAAACGCAAGCTGACAGTCTTGGGTCCACTCGAACCCTTGGCCTTTGATCGCTTTGAAGAAGGGTAGGCAGCGGTCTGCCGATTTGGACATGAAGCGGCTCAGGGCAGCTATGCGGCCGTTCAGCCTTTGGATTTCTTTTATTTTCCGGGGTGGTCTCATATCTAGGATGGCTTGTATTTTGTCTGGGTTGGCCTCGATGCCACGTCGATTGACAACGTAGCCCAGGAACTTGCCCGAGGTGACGCCGAAGACGCATTTGTTGGGGTTTAATTTCATGTTATACCGACGCAGGATTTGGAAGACAGAATCTAAGTCTTGTATTAATTCTTGTGAAAACTGTGTTTTGACGACCATGTCGTCTACATAGCACTCTATCTTTGTGCCGATCAGGGGCCGAAACAGCTTATTTACAAGTCTTTGAAAGGTCGCCCCGGCGTTTTTTAACCCGAAGGGCATGACCTTGTAACAGTATATACCGAATTCGGTTATGAAGCTGGTTTTTTCCTCGTCGGACTGGTCCATCCGGATTTGGTTGTAGCCTGAGTAGGCATCCAGGAAACTTAGCAATTCGTGTCCCGAGGTCGCGTCCACTAGACGGTCGATCCTAGGAAGGGAGAAGCAGTCTTTCGGGCAAGCTCGGTTCAGGTCGGTGTAGTCAACGCACATGCGCCACTTGCCGTTCGCCTTTTTCACCAGCACAGGGTTGGCCACCCAGCTCGGGTAATGGACTTCCCTTATGAAGTCTGCCGCGAGGAGCTTTTCGACTTCCTCGTCGACCGCTTTCCAGCGCTCTGGGGCTAAGTTCCGTTTCTTCTGTCTAACGGGTCTGACTAAAGGGTCAGTGTTGAGTTTATGAGTTATAAGACTAGGGTCAATGCTGGGCATTTCGGCCGCGGACCACGCAAAAATATCTAAATTTTGGAGTAAAAAACTTACCAGTTCGGCCCGTAGGGGTTCCTTGACAGAAGCACCAATCCGGAGTGCGCGAGATGGGTCCGTAGGTAAGGTCGGGATCGCGACTGTCTCTTCTGTCGGCGAGGCTCGTTCTTCGCCTTGCTCCGTAGGCCGCTCCAGGTCGAGGTCGCCGGCCGGCTTGGACTTGCCCTTTAGGGCGGCGACGTAGCACTTGCAGGACTCGAGCTGGTCGCCCTGCACTATCCCCACACCGAAGTCCGTAGGGAACTTCATTGCCAAATAATAGGTAGAGACCACCGCTCGCAGGATATGCGTGATTGGCCGTCCTATTATGGCGTTGTATGGGGAGGGGGTCGCGACCACTAGAAAATCGTGGCTAAGTCTGACCGCACAAGGCCATGTGCCGACTTCCACGGACACCGTTATCTTCCCAAGGGGCCTGACTTCCTCCCCGCTGAAGCCCACCAGGGGAGTACTCGCAGGTTTTAGTTCGCTCCTTGGCAGCTGTAGCTGATCAATTGCCGACTTGAATAGGATGTCCGCCGAGCTGCCTGAATCTACGAGTACGCGCCTAACTTCGAAGTCGCTGATCCTAACCTTAATGACGAGTGCGTCGTCGTGAGGGTAGCGAACTCCCCGCGCGTCGTCTTCTGTGAAAAGGATCGGCTCTTCGGTCCTCGGCCTCTTCGGGGGGTTCCGCTCCTCGAGGACCGCTTCGCGAACTAAGGTCCGAGCTGCCGATGACGTGCACCCCGCCACTACTGAACCTCCCACAATTACGTGGATGGTTCCCCGCACTGGCCTTTCTGCCGGAGGCTGTCGCTGCATCGGTTCGGCAGGCCTGCTGCTAGTCTCCGGGGCGTCTTTTAAGTGCTCGCCCGGCTGATCCGCTTTATTGCTATTATTGTTGTGCTGTACAAAGTTCCTTAAGTATCCGCGACGGATGAGCCCCTCTATCTCGTCTCGGAGGTTATTGCACTGCTCGGTACTGTGACCGTGGTCCCTATGGAAACTACAATACAAGTTCTTGTTTCTTTCGTTCGGATTTCCCTTTAGGCGAGGTGGCCATTTCACGAAGGGGGCGTCCTTGATCGTCATTAGGATCTCGGTCCGCCTTGTGTTCAGTGGTGTGTAATCCGTCCGAGCTGGCGGGGGAGCTCGAAACGACTGGTTCGGTTTCGGGTCCCGGGCCGTGTTTTTCCGGTCGGCCGAGCTAGAGGGCTCGCCGTCCCTCTTTCTTTTCTCGTTTCCGCCCTCGGTTCTTTGGTTGATTTCCTCCTCCGTCCTCATGAACTTGTTCGCGAGCTTGAGGAACTCGGCCACGGTCGCGAGCTGGTTAGCTACCATGTGCCACTTGAATTCCTTGTGCGTCACCCCTCTCTTTGCCGCGGCGAGCTGTACCGCGGGGTCTAACCGAGGTATCTGTAAGCATGCCTCGTTGAATCGTTTGATGTAGCCCCGTATGGGTTCTCCTTCCCTTTGGACCACTCCGAAGATGCTTTCCTCTGCTCTGGGGCACCGTTTGCTGGTAACAAAGTGTGCAGTGAAGACCTGCACGAACTGAGCCCAACACTTTATCGATCCGGGGGCCAGGTTCCTGTACCAAGTGCGGGCTACCCCCTTGAGGGTGGTGGTGAAGGCCACGCACATGCATGATTCACTGGCCCTGGCGAGGTGCATTTGGGACTGGAAAGCGTCCACGTGATCGTTGGGGTCGAAGGATCCGTCGTACTTGTCTAGGGGCGGGAGCTTGAAATCTCTAGGCAAGGGGACTGCCAGGAGTTCTGAGGCGAGGGGGGAAGGAACTGAGAGAATCGGGGCGACTCCTACCTCGTCCGAGCTCGTCTCGCCTTTGCCTCTGAGCTCGGATAGGACGCGGGTGGCGGTTCGTCGACTTCGACGGCGTCTTCGCTGCTGAGTGGGCCTTGTGCTGGCGCTGCTGGCCTCCATGTTGCCGAGCTCGATGGGCTCGGAATTCTGGTAGTCCGCTGCTGCCAGTGCGCCGAATCGGTTTTCCACCAGTGGGGACTCCGGTTTTGAGGCCCGAGGTGCTGACCTCGCGGGCGAGGTTCCTGATCCGCCTGCGAGCCGCGAGGCGGGGATGACTTTTCTTTCTCTCCGACCTGGGGACGAGGCCTGGCTGTTTGGGGGATTTTGGGGCCTGGAGGCCTTTCCTTGGTGAAGGCGCCCATCCTGCGGAGAGGCCTTTACTGGCTTCGGGGCAGGGTGGCGAGGTGGAAGCGGTGGTTGGTTTGGTGTCAGTTGGGGAAACTGCTGCTGATAGTGGTATTGGGAGAGGTTGTGCAACACTTGGTGTTGGTGAAGCTGGTATTGCTGGAACTGCTGCATCTGGGCTTGCATTGCCCGCATGCATTGCATTAAGTCGTCCAACCGATTCTGGCTAACTGCCAGGGGGACGGCGGTCGGTTCGGTGAAGGTGGTCTCGATGGGAAGAGGGAAGATGTTTGCGGAGGGCAGGCTTACAGGTGCCACTGCTTGTGGCGTAGTCAGATTGGGGATTCCATCCACCGTGAGGGGGATGGTGAATTGCCCTACACACACCACGGGAACTTGGAGCTGTTCCCCGGTGGTGTTTGTCTCTGTGCCGCGTCCGGCGTTGCTGGATGAGGCCATAAGTAACGAGTTTTTCAGAGAAGAAGGAAAGGATACGAAAGTTTGGAGGGAGGCTTTCTAAAGCGTTCCCACAGACGGCGCCAATTGATGATGCACAATCTGGCCGGTCTTAGCTGTTGACGATCTTGCCTCTGGAGTGAGTAATAGGAACCTGAAATGGGAGAAGAGAAGCTCCAGGGAGAACCCGGCGTAAGGGCTCCGAAGCTCAAGTTAGAATCCTTCAGAGGCAAGAATAACCAGATAGCGCGAGAGTTAGCATACCTCCTCCCTGGGGGGGGTAGAATCCTTTTATAACCACCTCGCGTACTCACTTCCAGGCCTCCGTCAGGTCGGGCATGATTACTTCTGAACTCCTGCCAGTTCGGGTGTCACTTCCTCTGGTCGGGCAGGGCCGCCACTGTCCCTTCTGTTGGAGCCGTCTCTGCGGCTAGTGACGACGGTTGCAGGTGGCAGTGGCAGGAAGCCGTTTGAGATGCGGCTGTCAGGCGTCAGATCCCAAATCAGTCAAGTACGCCGCCCTTGGATGGGGACGTCCTTGGCATCGGGTACGTCTGGCGGGCCTGTTTTGGAAGTGGTGTTGGAATGGCGAGCGAGGTGTCTTGAGTTCGGTTTGGAATGCTTCGAGCTGCCATGGGTCAGCTCGGGTCAGCTTCGCGAGGCTTGGGGCCCAGTTCAGTTCGCGCTCCTCGCAGGGAGCTCGGGTTCTCAGGCGGGAGCTCGCTCTTATCAGGGAGCTCGGGCTCCTAGTAAGGAGCTTGGACTTGGGAGGCTTAGGTTCTTTAGGGAGTTCGGGTCCTTTAGAACGGGTTCTTTAGGGAGTTTGGGTCCTTTAGCTCGGGTTCTTTAGGGAGCTCGGGCTCCTGGTACCGAGCTAGGACTTAGGGAGTTCGCTTTTAACGAGGAGCTCGGACTAAACACAGCGATCTGGAGTTGGGGTTCGGTAGTGAGTTTTGACTTGCTTCCGATGTTCGCTTTGGGTGCTCTACTGTCCCGAGCTGCTTGCCTTTGCCACGCGTCGGGCAAACGCGAGGTCGGGCCAAATTTCCCTTCATCAGTAAGTACATGCACTATATTGACAACTCATCATGCTTATCCACTGTAAGTAGTCCCAACTCCTAACAATAACAAACTAATAACTAATTCCTCACTTTAAAGAAGTAGAAACAGAATGCACGGTCTTTCTTTTCATTTACTCTGCCATTGAGAAAATCTGACTTGCATGAGCAGAGAATTACATCAGATAACTACAAATATCACCAAGTGCCCGTTTGGGAGGACTTTCATGATATGGCCTTTAAAGCCTAAAGGAGAGAAAAGTTTGGTCATGTAAAACCATTTAGAAGCTTTTGACATCTCGGTTATATCTTTTACTGTAAAAATACGCTAAATGGCACCCACCACTGGCCTTGACGAGAACCTGATGTTAAAGAACCAGATTCCTACCTGATTGGTTGATATAGCAGAAAAGGAAAGGCTATGTGATTTTAGTTAATCGTTGGGTAAGTAAGTCCTAGTTGTAGTTAGTTCTTTATGTAGTGGTAAGTAAGTCCAAGTTGTAGTTAGTTGTTGGGTTGCTTCTTGTGTGGTAGAGGTAGTTTCTGGTCTGGTATGTCTTGTTTGTTGTCGAAGTCTGCTGTTGTATCTCCTCGTTGTTTCCTGCCTTCTTTTTTAAATGAAATTCCAAAAAGACGGATTTCCGTACAAACATTAAGCGCTCCCAAACGGACCCAAGTAACATCATAAAATGTTCTGATGTTCATAGTCAATCCTAAGTCCAACACATATGAGTCATCCACTGCCATAGTTGGGGCACCATATTTGGACTTCGGAGAGAAGTCAATCAACGTCACAAGAAACAAGAATTGTGCCCCATCACAAGAAACAAAACTCGGGTCCGTTTGGAGAGATGACAAACAACATAATCTTCAACCATCACCAGAAATAAGAATTGCGCATACATGTATCTGGGAAATCAGTCCTCAACTTCCAGAAATCTGGCAAAATGATCCTAAAACTAGAACATCAAACATGCAAGCAGACGCAAATCAAATAATATATTATTAAATCAACACTCCAATCACCTATAAAAAAGCCTTAAAAAAGCTAAGAACGAATGGATTAAATACCTCTAACTCCGGCGTTGTTAATCAAGGCGTCGATTCGACCGAAAGCATCCCAAGCCTTCTGTACGGAAGCCTCAATAACAGGCCCTTTAGCGTTCAAATCCAGGTCTACGGCAACAGCTCTGAGACTGGGAGGATTCGAATCATTCTCCGACGACGAGGAGGTAGAGCCCAATTGATTGATTTCGTCGCATAGAGACTTCAATCGATCTTTCCGTCGCGCAGCGGCCACGACCTTGCAACCGGCCTTGGCAAGATCCAAGCAGAAATCGCGGCCAAGGCCTGAAGAGGCACCGGTAACCATCACCACCTTCCTATCTAAACGATGCCATGGCTCAAGAATTTTGTTACCCTGGCCGGCCATTAAGTCGCCGTTCTGGTCTTTTCGTATTTACCAGAGAGACCAGAACCAGAAGCAGCCCTCTCTAGTCAATCCATCAACGGCATCACTAAAAATAAGTCTGATGTTCCACCAGTGCAGTGACAACCGACAATTTATTTACCGAGTGTTTCGGAAGGAGACGGGATTTGAGGGAAAATCACTTAAAAACACCCTTCAGATTCATCATAAATACTTAAAATACCCCATCAGCTTTCAAAGCCTACTTAAAATGTTCTTATATCCATGGTTTTTAAAACCGATCCGGAGACTGAACCGGTCAGGGTCCGGTTACCGGGTCGAACGGTCCGGCCGTTTGAACTGAACAGTTGTCCCGTTCTAATAAAAAAATTAAAAAGAATTAAAAAAATGAAAACCGGTCAAAATCATTTAAACGGTTCGAATAATTAACTGCCCAGGTCAGCAGTTTGCTGACCAAAATCAACAGTTTTTATGAAAAAATCCAATTTTAGAGAAAACCAGAACTGGTCACCTGACCGGTTCCCGGTTTTTCTGGTCCAACCGTCCAGTCCGATTTTGAAAAACATGCTTATATCACAATTAGACCAGTACCTCTCCCGTATTAATTTTCCATCACATGGGTCTTTTTTAACATTTTATTAAAAGATATGTTATTAGTTTTTTACCCCAAAATAGAAGTTTGGATAGAGATTGAGAGTTTTTTTTATGCTTTAATTTTTTTTTTCTACCAAAGAAAATGCCTAAAAGAGCCACCAGTTAATGCAAAGATAAGTTTCAATCATGGAGGGTTTTGAACATTTTACATCCCTTTGCAAAGCAGAAGAGACAAGCTTAAGGTCGTCTAAAGCACAAGTGTAGATGATGTTAGGTGATGTGATAAACCAAAAACGAGGCCAAGAGTTTAAGAAGCTAAAATGAACCTCTTTCAAAAGCAAAAACTCTACACATGTAGTGAAACAACCACACATTGGAAATATAAGGAGAGATATTCTTAAATGTGAAACTAGATTTTCATTTGTTTTCAGAGTGTGTGCAGAGTTTTTTCTTGCAGAGAATCTTATAGTCCTCCTTCATGGCCATTGAAAGGAATTTGAATTGGCTAGACGCTTGGTTATGTAGCGGGCTGTGAACCAATGATAACGCCCCACACCAGTGATAAAATACATGAGGCCCACAGCTTAAGATTGAATGATTGTGAGCCCCATGTATTTTATAATTGATGTGGAGAGTTGTTATTGGTTTCACAACTTGCTGAATATATAGCTATTGTGTCGATGTCCTGTTGTTAATCGTATCTCCATTGAAAGAGAGGTTCTAGTCTAGGAAAGGATTTTTTTATGTAAGTTTTCAAAAATGAAATCAGCTTTAGTCTTCCTTTCAATTTCAGTCTTTATAGAACTTTCAGTTGCAAAAATAAAAAGGGGAAAAGGAGGCGGATTATGTTGGTCTACATGGTGCAGAATAAAGGAAAAGCAAAAGAGAAGATGAAGATGAAGACTTGAAGAGAAGAGGGTGTGGCCATTGGTTCACTGCCATCTCCTATTCATTGGAAATGAGGAAGATGAAAAAAAAGGAAAAAGGAAAGAGAGAAAAAAAAGGAAAGATAAAAGGATAATTGTTTCGATGAAATGCCACGATTTCTAGTATGGTTTTTTAATTAATGAAAACATATTTTAAAATTTTAAAGAATAGTTAAGGGTGAAAGAGTCTTTTTGACCAATTTAATGATAAGACATGACATAAAGTGAATTTATGAACCCTACGGACACTTGGTTTTGAAAAGGGATTATAGCTAGGGGTGGCGACTGGGCGGGTTGGGTTTGATTTGGTTTGGGTTGTGTTTTAATCCAATCCATTTAACTCGTTAATCCATTAATGACCCAGTTATATAAAATTAAATGGGTTGGGCTCAAACTCGCTTTAATCCAATTCAATATGCCCAAACCCATTTAATCTTATATTTATGGACTTAAAAAACAAATTCTCTCTCTTAATAAATAAGTTGGTTGTAGCTTGGTGGTTATTGTAGTTATTATTTACATAAGTGGTGAAGGTTCAAATCACATTACATGCATATTATTTTTACACAAGTAGCGAATCCATTTGACTATATTCGAATTCCAAGTTTGATCGAACCACTTAGGTTCAAGGGTGGTTGAACCGTTTAGATATGGATCAATGGTGGATTGACTTGGACCAGACCATATCAGGTTTGTACACGGGGTTGGGACCGAAGCGGGTCAATGTAGTTAAATCAGGTCCATCCGGATTCGGGTCGGGTCACTGGATATTGGTCAGATGGGTGGGGCCCAGATCGAGCAAAAGCGTAGAGGCTGAAAACATCCCACCCAAAACCATTTCGGATTCGGGTTGACCCCGGATTGACTTGTACTTGACGGCCCAAATCGGATAAAGCACACGGCACCGAACCATCCTGCCCGAGGTCTATTTTGGATTCAGGTTGACCCGGATCAATATATGCTAGATTGGGTCAGATCGCGTTGAACTGATCCGAACTCGAGTCAAATTGATTAGGATTTATGTTGGGTGAAGTGTATTGATTCAAGACAAAACTAAATTTAGTCAATTATTAATAGAAAATTAATGCATTAATTATAAATTATTTAATTCAAATGAAGAAAATAAAAAAAAAAAGCTAAGGAATTAATACTTATGTTTATAATGGTTAACCCAATGGTTATCCACAACCCAACCCAACCCATTTAAATGGGTGGGTTGGGTGATGGGTTGATCGCACAACCCGCCAAGTAAATGGGCGGGTTGGGTTAAAAATTGCCACCCCTAATTATAGCTGGAAAGGGCAATTTTTGGGCCTTAATATCAAAAAAATAATCCTTTTATATAATTTTTAAAATAGGTTAATTTTTTAAAAAATATATCAAATAAGGGCAAAAACATTATTCATTTTCTTCCTCTGGCTCTTTCCGTCTTGCTTTCGCCCTAGCCTCTCAAACCTCAATGACCACCATCCACCAATGTTGTTGTCGTCGCTTCGCTCACCTCCGACGAAGAAGAAGGTAGAAATCTACTAGAATCTCACCATAGTCAAGTTCGTTGCTTTCAGCCCCAAACCCCAATCTGGGTTCTACATTGTCATCGTCATTGACCCTTCTTGTCAGTGATTCTCAAAGGGAAGCATACAGTAGAATCAAAACAGGGAAGCCCACCCAGGTGTTGTCAGTGATTGCAGCGTGAGTGGCGATGAGCCCAAGCTTTATTTCAGTGTCAATCGAAAAAGGGTATTGCAGATTAAGCAATTGAAGTGGAAGTTCAAGGGAAATGCGAGGATTGAAGTGGACGAGGTCTCGATTCAGGTGTCCCGGAAACATGTATATTGGTCGAGAGAAATTTATTCTGTGGTTTGGAAAGGAAGGAGATGAACAATTTTTTTGCCTTTATTTGATATATTTTTTTAAAAAAAGTTAAACTATTTTAGAAATAATATTAAAAGGATTATCTTTATTGATATTAGGACTCAAAAGTTGCCGCTATAAGCTATAATCCCTTAGGGATGTTTAAAGTATTTGTCAAAAACCTTAATGATGCTTTAAATAAGGGTAAATTATAAAGACCCCCTTGTACTATGAGGTTACTGACAATTACCCCCTAAATTTTTATTTGCAACAAGACTCCTTAAACTTTCACTTTGCGATAAATACCCCCTAGTCATTAATTTAGATGATGGAATGCATTAAATTACCAAAATACTCACCTCAACTTTCCTTATTTTTCTTTTCCTCATCATTTTCTCTTAAACTCTAATTGACCCAAATTTACATCCATTTTCTCCAAACAAAACCAGCTAAAATAATAAGAATTGTTTCACTTCGCTGACATAGAAAAACGAGTATCTTTAAATTCTTGTTTCATTTCACATACATGAATGTATCTTAAAATATAAAAAGCAAGGTTTTTAAAACTGACTCGGAGAACAAACTGGTTAGGGGTCCGGTTCCCACGTTGAACGGTCCGATTGTTCGAACTAAACGATCGACCCATTCTGACAAAAAAAAATAAAAAAAAAAATGAAAAAACGATCAAAACTGTTCGAACGGTTAACCGCCAGGGTCAGTGGTTTGCTGACCAAAATTAGTGGTTTTTGGGAAATTTCCAATTTTGGGGAAAAACGGAACCGATCAAATGACCGGTTCCTGGTTTTCCGGTCCGACCGTCTGATCCAATCCAATTTTGAAAACCATGATAAAAAGTATTCACTCTTTTCTCCAATAAATCAAGAAAAACCAAATGAAACTTTAAATTTATATTTATAAAAAATAAACTTCAACCATTTCATCTAAATATTAAATCCAACCAAAATCCACAATAATCTATTAGAATAATTAAGAGTAATTAAAAGTACTTTAGTATTATATTTAGAAAATTAATCGAATCATAAATTCTTCAAATAAATAATAAAAGGATATTTTGAGGATTTAAAAAAAATTAAACAAAAAAATCAGAATCTTTTTTTAAGTTGGTGAAACTCTAATGGAGGAGGTCTTTGTTGCAAAATGAAGGTTGTAAGTTAAAACATAATTGTCACTGACCCATATGATAAAAAGTCATATCTCTCTCCCCACGCCATATTCCATCAAAGATTCAAACAATACCTCCGCGTGAACTTGGTCAATTTGCATCTCAAATAGAGAAATAACTATCATACATCAAATAGACAAATGGCAAAATTCATTCCAGATGTATAAAACAAGTTATAGCAATCAAAAATAGGGGTTTTATGGTTCAGTCTCCCCTACCCCTTCGCCCTATGTTAGGAAAGACAAATCAATTGTAACTAATCTTGCCCACGTGGCAAACAAATCGACAGTGGTAGTGGATTAACTTTGGCGCAGTTCACCTATTCATGTCCATGCTTTGATTTTTAGTAAAAATAAATTAACATGTATTTACTAATTTACCCATTCTGATGGTAGTATGGCATTCTCAAAAATTCTCTCCACAGCCTAGGTTGTTGGCCCCAAACAGATAAAGTTTTTCCATGGTGGGGTAACCACTTGTCAATTTGTTTGCCCCATGGGAAAGATTAGTTACAATTGATTTATTTTTCCTAATAGAGGGGGAGGGAGAGGGGGAGGGGGTACGGGAAACTGAACCATAAAATCCCCTAATTTTAATTAATATAACTTGTCTTGTACGTCTGAACTGAATTTTGTCATTTGTCTATTTGACAAGTGGTTACCCTACCACCTAAATCAAAGGGTCTTTGTAATTTATCTAACTTTTTTCATTTATTTATATGATAAAAAGTCGCATCTCTCTCCCCACGCCATACTCCATCAAAGATTCAAAGAATATCTCTACATGAACTTGACCGATTTGCATCTCCAAAAGAGAAATAACTATCATACTTCAAATAGACAAATGACAAAATTCAGTTCAGACGTACAAGACAAGTTATAGCAATCAAAATTAGGGGTTTTTAGGGTCTAGTCCCCCTCCCCTTCCCCCTATGTTAGGAAAGACAATTCAGTTGTAACTAATCTTGCCCATATGGCAAATAAATTGACAAGTGGTTACACTACCACCGACTGTAATATATATATATATATATTGGAAAACAAAGGAAGTATGAAATCCTCTTTCATTCCAGTTTGTCCGTTTGTCTCATTTTGTCATGGTATCAAAGTGCGCGGTTCTCACAGTTGCATGTGTCTTATCGCACTTCCACACCAGTTGAGTTTCCTCATTGCATATCAGTACCAAAACTCATTGCACTCCACGGTGGTGCCAAAACTCATCGCACCCCACCGTGGTGCCAAAACTCAAACTCACCGAACGCCAATTCCAAGCCTCTGTGTGGAGTCTTTGCTGTAAGCCCCCACTTCCTTGTCTCTGTTACTGATTACTACTTGAATTCTTGTCAAATTCCCCTACAAATCTCATTATGTCTGATCATCAAGATCCAAGTTCACCATACTATTTGCATGGTATCAAAGCACACGGTCCTTACAGTCGCCTGTGTCTTATCGCACTTCCACACCAGTTGAGTTTCCTCATCGCATGTCAATACCAAAACTCATTGCACTCCACGATGGTGCCAAAACTCATCGCACCCCACTGTGGTGCCAAAACTCAAACTCACCGAACACCAATTCCAAGCCTCTGTGTGGAGTCTCTGCTGTAAGCCCCCACTTCCTTGTCTCTGTTCCTGATTACTACTTGAATTCTTGTCAAATTCTTCTACAAATCTCATTATGTCTGATCATCAAGATCCAAGTTCACCATACTATTTGCATCCCTCAAACCATCCTGGGGCGATTCTAGTATCGTGTCCCTTAATTGGGGACAATTATTCTACATGGCAATGAGCCATGAGGAATGCTTTGAAGGCAAAGAATAAGTATGGTTTTGTGGATGGGTCACTCTAGAGACCTACTCCTGGTCCAGTGGAAGATCGATCATGGTCAAAATGCAATTCCATGGTCATCTCCTGGATCTTTAAATCTCTTGCTCGTGAGCTACACCAGAGCGTGGCCTACACTAAACGTGCAAGAGAGATCTAGTCTGATCTTTAAGAAAGATTCACTCAGAGCAATGCCCTGTGAATCTATGAGTTGAAAAGAAATCTTTCATTTCTTCACCAAGGAGAAGACTTAGTGGCCTCTTATTTTACGAAGTTGAAAGGGCTCTGGAACAACTTCGCGACATTGGCACAAATTCCCAATTGTACCTACGGTGTTGCTAAGGAAATAATTTCAGACCGTGAAAGAGATAAGTTGAATTAATTCTTGATGGGCTTGAGTGACAATTTCAACAATGTTCAATCTAGTATTCTTGCTTCTGATCCCTTGCCAAGCATAAATCGTGCTATTGCCTTCCATACTTCATTGAAACAACCAAATACTCGTAACAATTCCAAATCAAAGTATAAATGTGATCACTGCAAGAAACAAGGTCACACCAAAGAACGTTGCTACAAGTTAATCGGTTATCTGGAGGGTGGAACAAAGGCAAAAACACCCAAAAATCAATCTACAACAAATTGTGTTCAATCTGACCCTCTCACATGCACAAAATCAACTTCAATAGTAGACCTCCTTTAGGAGCAGTATGCTCAACTTTTGAGGATTCTCACCAGTAACTCCGCCAAGGCACATTTGGCCGTGGTTAATATGGCTGGTAAGAATTCCTCCCTTAACTATTTGAACACTTGGATCTTGGACAGTGGAGAGTCTAATCACATGACCTCCAACAAGGATCTGCTACTAAATCCTGAACCACTGACTATGCAACCTTTAATACATTTACCTGATGGATCAACCTTGAATGCTACTCACAAAGGTTCTTTGCTCCTTCAATCCGGTTTGATCATCATGGATGTTCTTTATGTGCCAAACACAATTTGTTATCTATCAGCTAATTAGCATCTCAACTACATTGTACAGTATCATTCTCTTTTGAATATTGTGTGATGCAGGACCCAGTATCTCACAATGTGATGAGTGAAGGAGAGTTGCATAACAGCATCTACTATTTATAGATACCTCACCATAATTTACCTGCTACTGCTCTTTCTTCCTGCAATAGTGGTGACTATCAGACATGTGAGCATTCCAGCTTGGTTCAAACCGAGCTGAGTCGAGGTCGAATATATTGTAGTTACCCCTAGTTACTAGGTCTTTGTCCACCAGAAATGTGAACATTCCATCACCCAAGTTTGTTTCTTTCCTTTGTCTTTTACTTCTCCTTAAGTCTAGGTCTTTTGTTTGAAGTATTGATTCCTTGAGCATTCAACTCTTGTTCTTGGTTTCTATTATGAACTTAGGGAGGTTCTCTATTTATTATCTCTTTTCTCCATAGAAAATATGTTTAAAGAATTCTATATCTCAGGATTCAATTATTATGTTACACTCTACAACATTATCAATAGTTTTAATTACAAGGAACCGATAAGTTGTACTATTTTGCGCATATCCAATGCATACACAATCACAAGTTTTCGGTCTCAATTTCTTTCTTTTAAGATTAGGTATTCCAACCTTTGTTAAACAGCCCCAAACTTTTAAGTAGTTTAAACTGGGTTTCCTGTTATGCCAAAATTCAAAAGGTACTTGCCCTTTCTTCTTAGGTGATATTCTATTATACAGGCGATAAACCGTTAGGATTGCTTTCCCTCCACAAGTTTAGAAGTGCACTTGAATTAATTAGCATAGCATTCATCATTTCTTTTAATGTTTTGTTGAGTCTTTCTGCAACTTCATTAGATTCGGGTTGGTAAGGGGATATGGTTTCATGTATAATTCCATTTTCTTCAATGAATTTCCTTGTGGTTTCTTTATCATACTCAATCCCTCTATCTGTTCTAAGTTTTTTTATTTCCTTTTCCAACTGATTTTCTACTTCAGTCTTACATGTTATAAAAGCTTGTTCAACCTCATCTTTTGATTTAAGTAAAACAACTTTTACATATCTAGAGAAGTCATCTATGAATGTTATATAGCATCTTTTTCCTCCTCTAGCTTCATGAAACGTAAAATCTCTTAGATCATTGTGTATAAGTTGTAATAATTCAATTTCTCTTTTTATACTTTTATGAGATTTTTTAGTGAATTTTGCTTTTACACATACTTGATATTTTTTACTTTTAAAATTAATAACAACATTCAAAACTCCTAATTTGCATAGTTGTTTTAAATAAGGAGCACTACGATGTCCTAGCCTAACATGTCAAATATCAAAAGATTGAACAATATAAGTAGAAGAAGAATCATTCTTATAATAATATCATAAATGTTTAGTACAAACAATCCATCAACATTATATATTTTTCTAATGAATACATTATTTTTAGTTAACATGGCTTTGTTTGATTCAAATGTGAGTTTTAGTCCTACTTTGTTGAGAGTGCACCCGATACCAAGTTTCTCCTAATTTTTTAAAACATGCAGCACATCATTCAGTATCAAGATCTTTCCCGAAATCAATTTTAGGGGCACATTTCCTTTGCCAATGGCCTTCGAAGTTTGTAAGTTTTCCATGGAGACTTGCTCTCCTTCAATCAGAGTTGTGTACTCGTAGAAGGAGTCGCGGTCTCCACATGTGTTCTTGGTAGCACCAGTATCCAATACCCACTCTTTCTGTTTATCTACCAAGTTTGCCTCGGTAATCATTGTTGCAATGACATCTTTAGTTAAGTTGACCTTTAGTTTCCCAAAGTCTTTCTTCTTTCGGTAACGACAATCCTTCTTGTAATACCCGAGTTTGCCACATACATAGATTTTCCTTTCTTTTGTTACTTCTTGAATTTCTGATATTTTTCACATTTAGATTCTTTTTTAATTTTGTAGCCATTTCATCTACTAGATTGGTTTTGAAAATCTGATTTTTCTCATCTTCATCTTTCTTTCTATTCTTTTCTTCTATTTTGCTTTAGACCACTACTTGATCCAAAGTAGTGTCATTTCTTTTGTGCGTCATACTTATTTTGAAATCATTCCATGTATGTGGCAATTTCTCTATGAGAGAACTGGCAATAAACTCATCCAATAGTATCTTGCCTTCCTCTGCTAGTTCTTCCATAAGCACCTGAAACTCATCTATTTGGATAGTCACATCTATGTCTCCTTTCATGGTAAAATGTAGAAATTGGCAATGACATATTTTTTGTTTCCAGCATTTTCCAAAGCATATTTGTTGTCTAGAGCATTCCAAATTTCATAGGCAAGGTTGTAGGAGCAGTAGACATTGTACAATTCATTGGACAAGCAATTCAAAATGTGGTTCTTGTAGAAGTGATTGGCAGTGATCCAATGCTCTGCAATAACAAAACAGGTTGGTTCTTCCATGTTCAGTGGGTTTGGTTTAGTCAAAGCAAGCTACCCCTAACTGTTCTAAGGCAAACAGAAGGCATTGCCTCCGACGGTTCTAATTGGTTCTATTGAATGGTTCAATCTTTGAGAAATCGGGAACTGTTGACAGTATCTGGTTTCTCATGATGGGGTTAGTAGAGATAGGTTCCATAAATGTGGTTTAAGATTGTTGGATAAATAATGCAAATAAAGCAAAATGGAACTTATCGATAAAAGCTTTCCAAACAAAATGTCAATAATGTTACAGAACTGTGAAGGCAAAGCAAAGGGTTATAATGAATGGCGGGTTGAGTCGTGCCACTTGGTCACTCTCCTTAAAACCGCATTTCCCCCTATGGTGCATTTGGGTGATTGCAAATCGATCACCAAGATAAAACTGCTCACAGGCCACTGGTAGACGTGCACATGCTTACTAGACCTCCGTGAACCACTTAGAAATTATGCTCAAGAAAGAGACAAACAAAACAGTGAATTTGTTGGTGTAACACTGGGTCAACCACCATTCTATTTATAGAGTGTTCTCAGTCACCCGAATGAATACAGATGTGTCTTTACAAAGAGAAGTGTCTCTCTAGAACAGTGCAACAAGACACAAGAAGAAGATAAAAAACATTTCAAACTAACTTTGAAATTCAAAAATCAAAACGGTTTAAACCGGCCAAAGGCAAAAAGTGATCTAGTGTAATGCATGCATACCTGTACTTGACCCAGCTTGGCTCGACACGTACATATGAGGAATACCCCCAACCCCACTCACATGCATGTAGAGATATATATTGCTCTGCTCCTATGGACCCCTTCCCATAGAGAGAGCAATCCTAGTAATATACTCAAAGCTAATTCTTTTCCCAAGCAATGTGGGACAAGAGTCTCCTACATGCAATAGGAGGGAAAGATAGAAAAGGCAAAACCAAAACAAAAGGGAGGGAGAGGGAAGATTCTTGAAATTTTGAATCTCCCTCCAACATATTCACTGCTTTGTGCCTTATTCTTTTAATTCCTGCTCATTCTAGGCAAGAATAGGTAAGAATGAATAACATTAGAGTGTTTGGTTACAAAATTCTTGCCCAGGGCCACATTCTTTTTACAATGAAAAATCAGCCCCATAGCACAAAAATTGACTAGCGTGCAGCATGAAAAATAATCATGCCCCATCTTGCTCATTTCATTCTATAAGGAAACTCTACCTATAAAACTGTTGGCATAGATGTTTACTTTTGCAAAAGTACTTTTACGAAAGCACTTTAACAAAAGAACTTTTACATTAAAGCACTTTTACAAAAGTACTTTTACGAAAGCACTTTTACAGAAGTACTTTTATGAAAGCACTTTATGGAAGTACTTTTATAAAAGCACTTTTACGGAAGTACTTTTATGAAAACTTTTATAAAAGCACTTTTATAAAAGTACATTACTAAAGCACTTTTACGAAGGTACTTTTATGAAAAACAATTTTACGAAAGTACTTTTATAAAAGCATTTTTACAAAAGCACTTTTACGAAAGCAATTTTATAAAAGCTCTTTTACGAAAGTAATTTTATAAAAGCTCTTTTACGAAAGGACTTTTATAAAAGCACATTTATGGAAGTACTTTTATAAAAGCACTTTTACAAAAGTGCTTTTATAAAAGCACTTTACAAAAGTACTTTATAAAAGCACTTTTACAAAGTACTTTTATGAAAGTACAAAAGCACTTTAGGAAAGTACTTTTATAAAAGCATTTTTATGAAAATAATTTTATAAAAGCACCTTTACGAAAGTAGTAAACATTGACTATTAACCTAGGCTGGCAGTTTGTGAATACTGGCACTTTTTTTTTTTTTTTTGAAGAATGAAAATGAGTAACATAGGACACTTGTTAATCTGAAATAAATTCATTTTTAAGAAAAAAGTGTTTGATTCATAGCAATATTTTCTCATTCTACCTATTTTTACCTATTCTTTTCTATTTTAGAATTAAACCAAACATGCCCTACTATTCAAAAACCTAAATTTCATCATCTATTAATTTACACCTGTAGCATTCTGCCTTATCCACTACATCTCTATCTTATTTTGTTTTTTAGCTTAACAAAATCTTATTTAAGAAGATAAGAAATTATATAAACAAAATTTGAATTTTTCTTCCGAGCCAAGACAGAAAAGTGAAACAAGTAAGCCCCCTCTCAGCACATGCATGCATGTAACAACATAACCACTCCAATATGTCACCATGAGGTACAACTGTATGGTGTTAGAGATTGACTTTAATTATGGGCTTATTTCGTGATAAATTGGCCTTTTTAACAGATTAAGCTTTTAAAGTTGAATGATTCCATGATATGTGTCGAAGCCTATTTAATCAAGTGGTTTATTGTTAAATCCCTTTTTCTCATTATAATTAATTAAATTTTAATGCAAATCGAATGAACATGTATTTTAAGAAAAAAATGAAAAAAAGATCAAATTTAATTATAAGCCTTAAGGTTATATTTGGTTTGAAGGAAAAAGAAGGAAAATGTATGAAAATCTTTATACAGATTTTCTTACCTTTCCCTTATTTTCCCTGCCTTTTCCTTCGAACCAAATATAGCCTAAGTGAAAATTTCAATATCTGAGATGTAGTGTGAAACAGTAGAGACTCAGGTTGAACCAAAGTCTGACATATCATGTTTCATGAGTTTAGCTGCTAAAGCGTTGGAAGTTGTAGAGACCAGCCAATTGAGCTTTTCCTTTTTTTTTCTCTTTCGGTAGTGTTTGTGTTATAGACTGTTAAGAAGTGGAGGGACGTGTTTTTGCAGTTAACAATTTTGTTCCTTCAGCTATGTTTGGAATGAGTATAAATATAAATTTGTAGAGTATAAAATCTTATATTTTGTATTATTTTATATGCATTTATATTATACATATTTGTATCTGTACTCTTTCCAAATTGAGCCTTTATTCCATCAACTTTTTTTGCTTTTTTTACGAGAAATGAAATTTTATTAGGAATTGGGATCTGCTTACAATAAAATACTTTTCCAATAAGTTTCAACATGATATGTGTCTGCATATCTTAGTCTCATGGTAAGATATGTGGACACATTATTATGTTAGAACTTGTTACAAAAGTATTTTGTTGTGAGCCGATCTGGCCCCCTTTATTAAAGTCTTGTTGGGTTCTCTTATTTTTGGTTTATTAATACTTTGTAATAAAGTTGGTAGCGAAACTTCTTGGGATTTCATTTTTATTCTTGCCCGGATCAGTTGAGAAAAGTTTTGTGTATTTGAAATTCACATGAAATAAAATGTGAAGCAAATTAAAGTAAATATGAACCAAATAAAGCCTAATCAACCAATTTGATTTTTTTTTTTTTTGGGTGGGGGGGGAGCAGGCGAATCTCTCAGCCCTGCATTAAGCCATTGAAAACATCTCCTATACTTGATTTTATCATTCATAAAAATGCAAAGGTGTGATGTGCTGCGAGGTTGATGTAAGTCACGCTCTATAAAGAGCAAATTCAATTCCAGGGGAGGTACAATACTCATTCATTTTTTGGAAAAGTACGGGTCTAATGCAGATTTTTGAATGCTACTGCAGATCTATAAACATTAAAAATTTTAAATATCCACATTCTATGCACCAATGCCCACCTATGAATTTGAAGGTGGCACCTACCCCAACAATATTTTGGGCCTAAAAATTCTGACCTTGGGCTGAACCGTCATTCTTCCTTCATTTTTTCAGAACCCACGTAATATATTTCCCAAGGAATGGTACAAGCATTATTGACTTTTTGACAGACCCTCAGGGAAGAATCTGGATCTCCTGCCCACAAGGACTTTGCCCACATTTATCCACAACACACTACCTCTGGCCATTGGAAACATCTATCCCAACATAATATTAATAAGAGGATGAGATGCTCTTGATGGTAAATTGTGATGTTATGTAGGTGGGTGTGAGCAGAGTTCTTGTGGGCAAGAAATCCCGACTCCCCCAAGAGAGTATCAGTTATCCAAGTAAATAATACTCTCGGACAAATTTATTTTCCATGGACTCCAATATAACAAATAAATATGATTTTTTTTTTACACGAGACCCACCAACTTAAGGTCATCTTTAACAAAAAAAAACGAACAAGGCCATGAGGTTTACAACTAAAGGCTTGTTTTGCAAACAATCATGAGAGATACAACCACAACACATCGTTGACTACGTCCACATATCCGCACATCAGGAACATCTCCAATGCATTATTACAAATTTTACAACATATCAACAGATGTTCTTGTCTTCTTGATATGCGGCCGCGTGGTTGTTGACCAACGATGTGTCGTGGTCAGCAGATAGAAACATGCATGCTATCTTGACAAAAACTGTACCATCCGTTTCCAGATTGCATTGGCATCTATTGAACGGTCTGAGGAGCACCGTTTCGTTTCATCTTTCATGAGATTGGACTTCCTTTTTCCTTTAAATTGCTCATATAGGCCCAATGGGCCTATCCAATAAAACTAATCTATAGTATTCCTCCATTCAATGATTTTCAGTTCCTAACTTTAGAACCATAGAAGACGTCCAGAACCCCTATAATTGTGTTCATGACTCATTTCTGGTAGCTTATAAGAGAGCTTACAATTCTTTAGATCAACTAAGCCATTTGTTTATTGAATAGGTAGATGTAAAAATTTCGAATTAAAAAGCATAAATATCCACCGAAGAAATTCAAAAAAAAAAGTCATAACCATATCAAACCATTTGATACAAACCATATGTATTCCATTTATCATTTGTCTTTCTTTTTGTGAAGTTGGAGCAGGTTGTGTAACCAAAAAAAAACATATTTTTACTCTAATCTTTATCTTTTTGAAAAACAAACCTTTCTTGATGTGTATTCCATTGATTTGTTAGGAAATTGTCTCTAGACCAACTCTTGAGCTCATATCTCTTAGTCTTACCCATAAATCTCAGTTTGCAAGGAGTATAAATATAAATATGAAGAGTATTAATTACTGCATGATACCCCATAGACGACCATATTCTTTTAGGTGAATAATACAATATCATATCAACAACCTCAAGTAATTATACAACTCTTTTTCTTATAAAGATGATAATAACGGGATTCAAAATCCCACCACCATTGGGACAAATCATCCAATACACTAACTGACCTACACTTCAGTTGGTTTGTAAGAATTAGCTAAATGCATAGCTGTTCAACATGCTCCGAAAACAACAATAACTTTCCTCATCATTTATATAGAACTTATAACCATTTAACTTAGGGTAGATTTCTTAAACTATCTTTAAGGTTTAGAAAATTGACTAATTCTATCTTTACTGTTTCAGTATTGCCTTAAAGTACCCCTATTGTATCAGTATTGTCTTAAATTGTAAACACACGAAAATATATTTTTGCCCATGCGAAGACACCTGAATTTCATCGCACTTTTCACTTTATTCTTCCTCCCAACACCAAGAGGTAGTGATTTTGGTTTCAATCTTCCCCCTCTCTCCTATTCTCCCTCTGTCCCTCTTTTCGTTTTGACTTTCTTTCCCCTTTCCCCTTTCTCTCTTCTTCTTCTCCTTCTTCTTCCCTTCCTATTTCCTACCAGCGTCATTCTCAGGTCATTTCAAATCCTGAACTCGAATCAGCCATGGAGGGGATCTCATGGCGGTGACATTCATTCTGTTTTTCATCAAATTCCCAATGATTTTTCACCATTTCCTCGGATCTGTTTTGCCCTCCCCACACTTATATCAATTCAACATTTAGGCTCCTAAATCATCGTTGGTCCCCTTTTATCGATCTTCACTGCATCACAGTAACAACTGCTGCTCAGATTTGTTTTGTTCTCAATCTCAAGCGAAACGAGCATCCAGACAGTTGATCTTTTCTTTCTTAAAGAATTCTTAATTACTTCTTACGATCTTAGAAAAGATTAAGCAATTAAATAGTTAATTCCTCAACTGTTCTGGGCATTCTGCCTTTATCGTAGCAACTCATTCTGGAGAGTTTGGATGGAGAAATGTGATTCAGTTCTTAGGGTGATGATTTTTGGGTTGCCTATACTGAATTCGGTTTGGTTGCTTCGAAATCTTCTGTGAAATTTGTCTCTAAAGGCACGACTTTATCTTAAATATTGTGATTGAGGTAAACTTGTGTTTTTCTCTTTTTCATTCTGTGAATTTGAAGCCAATTGGAGGTAATTATGAATACACTTCATGGTGTGATGGGATTCTTCTCTAGGTGGACTCGAGTTTATCAACTTCATCTAACAATATTGGGTTTGTTTTTAACCCTTTTTTTTCTGTTGGAGTTTGTTCTGAATTCTTTTTCTCTATATTATCATCACCTTATTACGAATTTCACCACGGAGGGTCTTATTTGTTGCATTGCGGTGGAATTCCTATTTCCTGCGTAAGAAGTCTTCAATCTGACCTGGGAATTCCACTTTCGTATTGTACAAATGAGGTTTTCTTTTTCTACATGCAATGGATTTGCAAAATAATTCATTTATAGATGCATTAGACATTGCAACCTTTCTCTAAGACTATTTATTTCTTTTTTATTTTTTACTTGCTTTTTTTTATTGGTAGATGATTAAAAAAAATTCTCGAAGGTGAATAACGACAGAATATACATACAAAGATAAAAATATAGAATCCGAAAGAAAAGATGAAAACTAGCCCCAGCCTACTACTCTCGATAACCCCTCTGCTGGAGAAATCCTCAGGTTTGCTCCTAAGAACGTCCCCAATCGTCAGACCTCGTAGTCCTAGTAGGCTTTGTAGAAAGGCCACGATGTACTCCAGTTGGAGTCCGACAACGGTTGTGCCAAACCCCAGTTGGAGAGAGAGAGAGAGAGAATGGGGGAGGGAGAATGCTCTGTTTCCGGAGAGAGAGATAGGGGGAGAATCAAGCTAGAGATGAGAGAGAATAACCACTGCCTAAGGTTGCAATGGCGTCAATGGCTTAGTTGACATTTGACAGTCCACCTTGTGTGAAGGAAATTAGGAGAGAGTGTGAGGAAAAGAGAAAGATTCTAAGGGTATTTTTGAGATTTTTGAAAAAAAAATTGGTCATGTGATGTCATATGTGATCAAGTATAACGATAGTCAATAAGGGAGATTTTAGACAATTGTCAAAAACAATAAGAATACTTGAAGACAATACTAAGCCACATATATTTTACCATGGCATGGGTTATTATCATTGGTTCCACAGCCTACTTTTAGCTAATTAAAATTCACTTCCTAATATGATCTATACCCATACATCTCACCATAAGACTGAAATCCATCAAATCTGAGATGTGTCGACTGTTCAACACAGATCATATTGTAATGTGTTGGCATGGTTTTCGCTAAGAGTAGATCCGGTCTCCAGCCAATCAAGAGTCAACCATGGAAGACTTTACTTTTTTTGTGAGTTAAACCCAGTCTCCTTTTATGCTTAGGATGAGCGATGCACCAACCACCACATTAAGGTTATATTTGGTTTGAAGAAAAAAGTGAGGAAAGGAAAAAAAACTTTTATAAATCTTGTATAAATTTCCCTGCATTTTTCTTCCTTTCCCTACTCTCTCCTTCAAACCAAACATAGCGTGATGGGGAGAAATCTGACTTTATTAGTAGCATCATTATCTTCTAATATGAAGTAGGTAAATAAACTTGACTATAAAATTGGACCCCCTAAAAAGTAAAATAAAATACTAGTAGAAGTAGAACCTATAAAACACATGGGAAGGTTGACCCACCGCACCCTCCCATTTATGTGGTTTGGGTCACTTGCATTCTGATGACTCGTATGAGTAAACCCGCCACACCCACCCATTTAGCCACTTATAATAATTAGACCATTGATATGTGAAAGAGACTCGTTCAACCGGTGATACCTCTTGTCTGTTGACTTCAAATTTGGTTTTAGTAAAGCATATAAAAAAAACGACCTTTAAAATTAAATTATAAAGAAAACAGTGTTGTCAGATTCGGATTGGACCTGTAAGTGAAACCGGTAAAATAGAGGCCCAATAAGCATTTTTTAGGTCCTTTTCTTATAATGTTTACAGACCCAAAGCCCAGTCAGGCCATGATCACCTCTAGTGCTACAAACAAAACCATCATTCAGTGGATCCTACAACTGAGCCAAAATCAATTTGGATTTTTATCCATAATAAATATGTTTTTAAGCCTTTAATACATATATTTGGATAAAGGTTAAATGTTTTATGAAGACTCAAAAAATTAAACGTGAATCAAATGGTCTTAATAGATCATGTTATTCTCTTTTAGGCTGTGTGCCTGTGTTTGCTTTATTCTTTAAGATTTTTCCCTCAGGCTTTCTGTTTCTTTCTTTCTTTTTTTTTATTTATAAACCAAATACAGCCTTAGAATTCACACTTCCTTCTTGTGAACCCGAATTAAATAATGGGCACGCTAATGATGAAAATAGAAAATCAGAACACGTGATGTTTTATAATTAACAAAGGACTGACGTGCCCGTATTTAAACTGGGGGTCGCAACATTTGTAGAGATGTCATCTATAATTCTATAATGTTATAGCCTCTTAATGGGCCTATCTAATCATGGCTTTCGAGTATTTACTATAAAAGGGCCCAGCCCAATTTAACATCATAATACACGGAACCATTGTTCAGTTTGGAAGCAGTACAAATGCAAATATATAACGTAAATACATACAAAATATATAAGATTTTACACTTTATATATTTGCATCTGTACTCTTTTCAAATTCAGCCTAAATTCCAATAAACCATTTCACTGACCGAATGGTCCAAACTGCAACATCTCGAGCGCTTCTGAACAACTGAAAATCTATGAACCGGTGAACATTCAACTAGGGTTGTCAAACGGGTTGGATCTGGTTTGAGACAGAATTTATTAGTTCCATCTCCATTATTAATCAGGATAAAATCATAGATTCAAAACCATCTTAATTATTAATCTGAACAATCAGATATGACCCGATTCTATGTTAATAACAACTTAAAAATGATCGTAAATAGTAAATTATTTATATATTAATAATTCAAGTGTTGATTCGGAGTAAGAAAAATCAGAATGCATTATTAATGAAGACAAAATCACAGAATTTCTGATATAATTGATTCGATCAATTCCAAGTGTGGAGCTAGGGGACCAAAGGGAGCCATGGTCCCCCCTATGGCCCCAGTACCTCGCAGGATCCGGTCCCAAGAAGGCCCAGCTATATATGAACCAATATTTCTTTGGTTCTTAGCCCAAGTGTTACGAGGTGTCCGGCCCATCACCATCTCTCTCTCTCTCTCTCTTTATTTATCTATTAATTAAACTGCAAGACTTCTTCCCAAGCGAACCTTACAAGCTTTTCGCAGGATCCGGTCCCAAGAAGGCCCATGTTAGAACATGGGCCAGCTATATATGAACCAATATTTCTTTGGTTCTTAGCCCAAGTGTTACGAGGTGTCCGGCCCATCACCATCTCTCTCTCTTTATTTATCTATTAATTAAACTGCAAGACTTCTTCCCAAGCGAACCATACAAGCTTTTTGTTCATTTCTCAATCTCTCGATTTCTCGTTCTTTTTGGGAAACCCGAAACCCGAAACCCTCTCTGTTTTTTTTCATATTCTAACTCTTTCTTTGAAACTGTTTTTTAGTGTTATGTTTTTGTATTAAAGAAGAAAACAAACAATAGACCATAGAAGTGTCAAAAAAGGGGGACACGGCGACATCAGGAAGGTCGCGTCGCGTCGTGCTCGTGTGAGTCTGCGACCCCGCTCTACTCTTCGTAGCTCTCGTCCTCACGCTAACTATAAATACTCGCCCTTCCATTTGTCTTTGCCACTCTCTCTCTCTCTGTCTCCATATTTCTCAGGACACGTCTTCGTTTTCCTCCTTTCTTCATCCCAGACTGCGAATCAAAGAGCTCAAAAGTCTGGCTTTTGGATCACGTAAAGGCCCGGATCTTGCCTTTCCAGCAAGCATTGCAGCTTCTTCAATGCCGCATTTTTTGCTTTTTGTTTGCCTCTCTCTCTCGGTTCTCCTGTTGTTCTGATTTTAGATCCTTAAGGTACGAACTCTGCTTCTCTACTATGTTTATTTTCGCGGGTTTTTTATTGAAGTTTTCATTTTGAGGTGAAGATTCGAGCTGTTACTATGTTGTCATTGCTGCATTTAAGGAATTGTGTGTTTAATCATGATCTAGATCTATAGATTGTCGAATTATGCTATATTCTTTTCTTGAAATCACGAAGGCGGTTAATTACCCGAACCAGAGCTTTCTAGCTCCGGTAGATATAGTGTATGTTTCTATTTTCATAAAGATCTTTTTTTTTTTTGCTTATTTTATTCCTTTTTAATCCACGCTTTGAGACGATGTTCCGAGCTTCCAAGTTCTTATTTATTTTCCCAGAAATTGTAGTTTTTTTTGTAATATTTCGGATCTGTAAATGGCCGAATTCTACCTGTGATCTTACGAACCAAATGCTGTTATCAGATCTTGAAGTTTATCAGAAGTTAGGATCTTGGCTATCCAGCGATCGATTGTTGATTGCTTATCAGTTCTTCTTATGAAATTATAGTTTCTCGTTTTCCTTTGATTTACATATCAATTAGATATTAGAATAATATCCTTAGATTTCGCAGTTGCACGTAGAATAATATCTCCGTTTTTGAGGTTCTAAGTGTCGGTTTGAGTATGTATATACGCAATGAGGGCTTTACTTACAGAACATTATTATGATAAGTTCTTAAGAGGAATAGTTCCTCTATATCTACTCCATAAATTTATCTAGTAAGTCTTAAATTCTTCCTTCGAATTTTTAATGCTCTGGCCAAAATGCAGGGTTGTCTTCACCATCTCAATCATGTGGAGGTTCAAACAGTTTATGCCAAGGGAACATACTGGGCTGGAAGGCCGTGCTATTGATGTTGGCAACATAAAGGTTCAAATCCGGAATGCAATTGCAGAAGGTGGATTCTCTTGTGTTTACCTTGCTCGTGATGCCATTCATTCTTCAAAGCAGTACGCATTGAAGCACATTATATGTAATGATGACGAATCTATTGAGCTGGTGATGAAGGAGATCTCGGTGATGAAATCACTCAGAGGACATCCAAATGTTGTTGCACTTCTGGCTCATACTATTTTAGATATGGGCCGCACAAAAGAAGCATTCCTTGTTATGGAGTTCTGTGAAAAGTCTCTGGTTAATGTATTGGAGAGCAGAGGAGGTGGATATTTTGAGGAGAAACAGATTTTTTCCATTTTCAGAGATGTGTGCAATGCTGTATTTGCAATGCACTGCCAAACCCCACCCATTGCTCATAGGTAATAGTTTCTTACTTCAAATTTTTATTTCCTTCAGTATTAGATGTTGTATGGTTTTTCTTACTGTTTATACATTCGATGCACCATTCTGTTTGATTGACAACCTAGTATTGTGTTGTATGGTTAAGAAGTAGTTGGTGAGTTTCACAACTATGGTCTATATTGCCTACTTTTTACCCTTTTTTGGGTTTGGCACTTGAACCACAGAAGAGTTACATGGTCACAGATATGGCCATAATTTTTTTTTTTTGATGAATGATAATAAATTTATTAATTCAGAAGCAGATTTAGAGTGAGTTCATACAACATCCCAGGGAGAGGCGCGAGCTGCAGCCCCTCCTTGAATCTTACAAGTAAACTAGGAAAGAAAAGCAAGAATCACAACTGAGCTCAAAACAACTCTTCCCTATTTACCCCTTGCTTAGCTAACACATCTGACAAAGTATTTGCTGATCTCCCCACCCACTGTACAGTGACCAACATATTCCTTGTCAACCAACTATATTTCTTCATTTCATTCTTGTAACGCCACATAGCCTCTTCAGGATTTTTCAACCAACCCACCACCACTTTGGAATCCCCCTCGATTGTTAGGTGCTGTACCCCCAGCTGGTTTGCAAATTGCACCCCTTGTACAGCAGATATGGCCATAAATTACCTCTTGATTGTTCTGCCATTAAAGCTAATAGCCCCACCTTAAACATAACAAACCATAAAATGTATGTAAACTACATATAATTATAACTTATAAAATAATGCAATACATAATTGTATGTTATCAATTTTTATTATGGTATCACTTGTCACTGGGTCAATCCAGTGGTCTGACCATTGATCCATGACCCAGTCCGTCCCCCTTTACAGGCTGTAACTTATGACTTGTGAGTGGCCTAGGTCCCAACAACACTGGTTATAGGTAATTCATATGAAATAATTTGTTTAACGGCCTTTTGTGTAAACACTAAATTTCTATAGTAATGAATGATCAAAAGGGCTTTATTAGAATCATTGAGAAAGAAAGAGGCCCTTGCTATTAAAATAGTCTAATAGCAGTGGACAATACAATAGCAATAGATGACAAGTACTATGGGAATAAAAAGAAGTCCTTTGCCCCTTATAGCTGTCACCCTGGACCTGGGGCCCCTCACTCAAGAACCTGTCTTCCAGTTCCTCCTCTATCTAGAAAGGCAGCCAATGCATTAGCTGACCACAGGATCCATCTGAACAAGCTGTTCAAGAGGGCATTTATGGCCTTAGCCTCTCTCAGCTTAAGGGTCAAGGGCTTTCCTTGGCTAAATCCATCCACCTTATAAGCTATAAATCTGCAGGAACTATATAATTACTTTACTACAGTCATTTTTAGGTATTGATATTATTTGGGTGAATTCTGAAATCATGTTTGATTGTGACAGGACAAGTCTTCATTTGTCATTAGAAATAAAGGCAATCTCCTTTTTTTCCCTCCTACAAAGAAACTTTGAGAACGAATTAAAGAAAGAATTTATTTTGAGTTCAAAAACAGAAGGCATGGCAGAGAGAAATATGGAATTGGGTTTTAGTTCATTCAAAGACTGTAAAAACCAAAAACCAGTAATCCTTATAATGAAGGATAAATATTCTATGCATATGGCAGGTGGAATCAAGTTGGGTGAGGGATAACTTGTCTATAAAAACTAAAAACCAGTAATCCTCTCTTTTTTTATTGTTTTATATGTGGAAGAAAATTTTCATCACATTGCACCAAGAAATGACCCTTATATAGGAGAGCTGAAGAAGTTAGCTATATATTGAACTACTTTTTTCCTTTTTTTATTTCAATTTTCAGCAAAATAGAGGTAAGTTAAATATACTTAATTCCTACTCTTGGTGCTAGGTTGTTTCCATGTTGCTGTTTTGTGCTTTTTTTCATTTGTAGTCATTTCAAAGGAAAAAGAACTTTCAAGTTGTGATTTTTCTTTCTTTAATCTTTTTTTCCAAGAAATTTGCTCCCACTTATTTATCTTCATTGAATTTGTCAGAGACTTAAAAGCTGAGAATCTTCTTTTGGGGCCCAATGGCATGTGGAAGTTATGTGATTTTGGCAGCACGTCAACCAATCATAAGCGCTTTGAAAGGCCTGAAGAAATGGGCATTGAAGAAGACAATATAAGAAAGTACACGACACCTGCCTACAGAGCTCCTGAGGTTGAATGATGACCAACTTTGTAATTTAATACTAAGCTATGGTAATGTGAAATGACAACTATGTTTTCCTTTTTGTATGATGTTAGATGTGGGATTTGTTCCGAAGAGAACTCATAAATGAGAAAGTAGACATTTGGGTAAGTCATATAGACCTCACTTTGGTGCAAAATTAATCTGGTAATAATTAGATCTCCGTGGCTCTCCTGTTAACTTGAGATCTGTAGACATAATTGAGAACTGAAGTTATCTTTCTTTTTGCAGGCTCTTGGGTGCCTCCTTTACCGGATCTGTTATTTCAAATTTGCATTCGATGGTGAATCAAAGCTCCAAATTTTAAATGGAAATTACCGCATTCCAGATTTACCAAAGTATAGCTCGTCCATCACAGGCCTGATCGAAGACATGCTTCAATCTTCTCCAGATGCCAGACCCGACATCACGCAGGCAAGGGCTTTGCTTGATTGCCCATTCATCTCCATGAACCTAGGTTAGTTCTAGATTATTTGTGTCCATGGTAGTATTAGGTTAGTTCTAGATATATATATATATATATTTTTTTGCTTATTGAAAACAAGTATTTTACCTTGTCGCAGGTTTGGTTTCGTGTTAACCAGCAGTTACCTGTAGAGTTGCAGAAATCATTACCAGACAGACCACCTAGCATGCATCAACCAACTGTTGCCAACCATGGTGAGGGTGAGAGCGGACCTTCATAAATCTGCAGAGCCTCTTTCACACACGCATGCACACAAATAAGAGAGCTTTAAAATTTAAATTGATTTGTAGAATATAGTTTTTTCTTGGTTCACACAGTCTGATGTATTCTGTTGTTAGTAGGGATTTCAAATACTACAAACACAAACAGGGTTCCTGCAATGCCTCGGAGGAGTCCTCCACCCCCTCCTTCATCCAGAGAACAGGTTCAGAATGTATCACCACTATCCGGTTTATCCCTCAGTTCCACAGCAAGTGGAGGTGGGTCTTCATTAGGGTCATTCTGGACCACTCAGCACGCAAAGGATTCACATGTTTCTGCGAACAGGAGTAAACCGACCATTCATGTAGAATCAAATATTCAAAGAACAATGAGTCATGGCCGACAGAATCCAGATAAACTTCATCATGCTGAGAATTTTAGCCCTGCAAAAGTGCAGAACATCCGCACCTGCTCTGTCAGGAATCCACGTGGAGTCTCCCTCAAGAGGTTTGATGATGTCCCTTCCAAGGACTTTGAAATAAGATTTTTCTCGGAAGATACAGGCCATGAGCCCAAAACAACAAAAGTATCAAATTCCAGTAATGTAATTACCTTCCAAGATGAGGCATTCAACACTTTTGTTGCTGAATTTGATACCAATAAACTTGACTTGGGAAATAGTGGTAATAAGAATAAGAAGAAACCAGGGAAGGAAGAAGCATTTGAGGCTGAAGTTGATAGGCTGAAGGAGCAGTTAAAGCAAGCTAACACAGAAAAGGCTGAAATAAAATCCAAATATGAAAAGCTTTCTGCCATTTGCCGTTCTCAGCAACATGAGATTCAGGAGCTAAGGCAAGCTCTGGCTGCTAAAACTGTACCAAATAAAGAAGCCTCGAAGAATCAAAATTCTTTTGGAAACTGCCAGTCTAGCAATCCTCCAGTAATGATTCTTTACTTCAGTTCTTGTGTGATGGATATTGTTCTTCAGTGGAAAATGTTATTTATTTTTTATTTCTTTTCACGTCCTAATGAGTGATGCTTGATTCATTTTGATAGCAAAGGGAGAAGATCGAAGGAACAGTGCGGGAACTCCAGCAAGGGATTCTTGCCAGCAGTTCTCCTATCCCAGACTCAAAGCCATGGCGGGCATTCTTTGATGAAACCAAACCGCAAACTCCGCCAAAGAGTAGCAGTCCCAGATCGGTTCGGACAACAAATGGCCACCAGAATAAACAAGCACCTAGTGGGCGACATGGTCCCGAGACATGGAATTTTGAACCAAATAGTTTCAAGGAATTTCCCTCCAGTACTCAGGTAACACAATATGGTCAAGTGCTCAATTTTCAGCTCGTTGCTGACTCAAAGAGCGTGGAAAGGAAGCAAGCTTCTCTGCCTGCTGGATGGGCTGGTTTCTAACTCCAAAGTATTTATTTATTGGAAAGTCAGCAAGCAGGTGTTGATCATTATTTTATTCGCGCTTTCACTATGGTTAGATGGGCTATCAGATTGTTTTCCATGTTGGTTCTTTCAGTTTCAGGGGGGTAAAGAATGAAAGAATGCAATGTATGGGTATCCGAATTGTTGTTTTGTTTTTTGTGCTCTCTGGTACCGGTCCTATGAGTACTGGAAAAGGAAAAGGAAGAACACAAACACAAATGTACTCGGGTATCTCAGGGCCATCACCGGACGACAGATGTATAGTTTTTGCATCATATTTAGTGGACAAATAAAAACAAAAAAGATGGTCTATATTACACCTCATTGGTGTACACTGCATAAATTTAGATTGACAAAATGATATATCAGTGACTGAGGAAGCTCAAGAAAACCATTCGCCATGTGGCAGTCATCCCTCCTACTCCTAATACAATGCCATGCAACACCTGTATATGGACCACTCACGATACAACACATCAGCCTGATATATGGACCGCATATCTATAGAGCTGAGTACACCGTGCTTAAGTAATGGCAGTCATGCATCTGTGTGGAGAGAATAAATAAAATGGTCTTCTGTAGTACATTTTCAGGTTATACTTTGTCAACGAAATTTAAAATTCAATACCCGATCGACTATGGTGTTGGAAAAACAAGATACCAATCAATCAACATCATAAAATTGGAAACTAATCAAGTGGGTTTTTATTAAAATTCACCAGCAAAGCTTTTCGGTCAAGGAAGCTGTCTCCCATCCAAATATGTCTTTTTCTCTTTGTGGTGCTAATCTCGGGTGATTTGTGGGGTTAAGATGCCCCTCTTGTGTAGCTCTTTCTATTTTTATCAAAAAATAATTAATTATTATATTATTATAAAGTGAATATTTATCTTGATTTTGGTGCAGATCATAAAAAGTTAAATTTGATAGTATCTTAATAGTATCTTATTAATGAGTAAATCTATGATGCAAAAAAAAATATAATATGTAGAGTTTTGACTAATCAAAACCACTCATGAATTTTGATAAATAACACCTTATTTGTCATCATATATGTGATTTCAGTTTATTGATCAGTTGTTTTTTCGGTATTATATCTTTTTCATATCATAATCGAACCCATTATTAATATATCTTTACTTCTACTTGCACTGGTGCATAGTATAATACCCCCCCGCACTAATTGACAATAAAGTGGAGGCAGATTAAGTCTGAATCCAATATGCAATCCCATATTTTAGATTTCATATCAGATTCGAATTTAAATCTTAATATTCAGATCAGATTTGAATTTGATTGGATCCAATCTAAATCCATTACTGTCTTACTTGAAAGTTCTGATGCCCTAGGGTTCTAGCCTCCAAGGCCCAGACCGACCCAACCCAAAAGGCAAGGTTTAGAAGTTTCCTGGTGGGGAGGGATTCTGGTTAATGTTAGTGAATATATAATTTATCTCAGCCTATATACAGATAAGTTTATGTTACATCCTTTCGCTTATATATTCATGTTATCGGTACTAAATCTATGATTGGAGGTTTATGCACATTGAGACACTTGTGATTGTTTAATCCATTTTCCAAAACCAGGAGTGTATGGGGGACAGTTTTTAAACCAGTAAGTTGTGCTTTTGTACAATCAAATTGGTTGATTGGATTGTTTTGATACTTTAACCTGAACCGCATTAGCATTTAATTTCTTACCACAATCTAATTTGAATTTGTTTTATTATACTAAAAGTTGAGTGGATACAGGAGAAGTCCTTTACCAAAATTCTTTCCACCAATTTTGCAAGTTTAAACACAATAAACGATGTCAAATTTGTTGGTGTTAAGAGAATGAAAACTTTTTCACCTAACACAGCCTAAGCTTTTTAAGTCTAGTGTTCTATCTTCCTTTCCCCTATGGATAGGCCTATGCTTGTCGCCGCTTCAAGTCTGATGGATTTTCCCGCAAGGGATACAATCTATTAGAGAATAAAAACCTATACATTCAAGGACATTGAAGGATTTTGTCCAATACCGGATAAGTATGGGTCCTGGAGCTATAGAGGTCGAAGCAATCCAACACCTAGCTATATGTCATGATCTGATTGGTTCACAGTCATGAATCAGAATTGGAATTGAAATCTATTGGAATCAAAATCAAAATGGCATGTTCCCATTGTCTGTTTGGTTCAGATAGGAATCAAAATTGAAATTGAAATCAACTGGTGGAGTGAGATTTAATTTTGAAGGGAGGGGGAGGAAATTGACATTCCCTCAAATGGGAGAGGGAGAATGCCATTCCACTAAGAATGAGAATGGATTTAGATTTCATCCATCCAAAGAGTTGGAATTGGAATGGCCGATAGATTCAATACTCCTATTCCTGTGAACCAAACGGCCCTTAATTTCATGGGTTCATCTGTTAGGGCATCTCCTCAAGATTCAATCCCTCCAGCTGCTGGGTGGGAACATGTGCGGAGGCACGCACCCATGTATAATGTATTGGCATGCATCCCCTTTTTACCAGTAACCCGAATTTCATAAAAAAAACTGCAGGGAGCTCGGCGAATTATTATTACATATTTATTGTTGTCATTTATTATTGTATGTATGAAGCTTATACTCAAATGGCAGTAATGGTAGCGTGGATGAATCCATCTCATCCTCCTCAGCATCGGCATCGGCATCGGCATCGGCATCGGCTCCGGCCACGGCGACCACCTCCCCTTGGCTTCTCTTCTCCCTGATGATCACCTGAGAATTCTAGGTGATGAAGATACTTCATGACCAACGACGAGTCGCAAGGTAGCTGGTTGTTGGCACCCTTCTTGGGGCCAGATGTCACAGAGACGTCAGTGCTGCCGATGCTGTCTATGCTCTTAATCCTTCCCTTCCCCAGGTGATGTTGACAAAGTGAATACCCCACCATTGTCATCTGGCGACACCTCCATCCTCTTCCATTTACACGACTGCATCTCGATCCCTCCAGCAACACTGTTCCTCTCTTTCGCCTCTTTTTCGGATAATTCTCCTCCCCATTGGTTTCCTTCTTGATGCCGTTGCTTTTACCACCGGCATCACCGTTGAAATCAGTCTGAGTGCCCTTGTCGACTGTTTCAGCAACCGTCTCTCTTCCCTCATCTATTACTGTCGTCTCTTCTTTGAATTCTCGAACGGAGTCGTCCATTGTCTCACTCTCAACTAATAGTGGCACGCCATGGTTATCTGGTTTGTTGCCCTTCCCGCCTGCTGTCTCATCTTTCACTATTGTCGGCAACGTTACTGGCTCTCTCACTGTCTCTTCTTCTTCTGCTACCAAGCAATACGTTCCTTTTCTCTTCTTGGGTGGAATAATCTCCATCTCTGTCTCCCGCTCCGCATCAACAAAACCCGAGAACCCTAAACAGAACAAGACAAATGACTTTTTCTCTGTAAGTGATGAAGGCATTGATTAGAAACGTTTTTTTTTTTTATATATACTGAAACTCTCAAAGTGAGAGTTCTTGACCATCTCAACATTTTGATTGACTGCCCATCTCGTAGTCATGGCCCCATAGGCCATAGGATGGAATAAAGCCATGAATAGTTCGGACTTGAGCAGGTCAAGACTCAAGATCGGTTGGGTTTTGGAATGCCCAGTCTGGATCTATCTGGATATATATTTCCATTAATTCCGTGATGGGTGAGAAGCCCCGGAAAGGAAAGTGGTCGTGTTGGCTTCAGGTAGGGTTAAGAATTGCCACCCGCTCCGTTTGGTTGCTCAGAGCGGAGATGCACCTCAACTCAAGGCTGAGAGGCTGAGAGGCCGAGACCCACACTATGAAAGTAAAACTAAGATTCGTACCTTGGGGAGTGGAATCGAAAGGCAATGCAAGCAGAGCAGTTTTCTGTTGCCTGTAAGAACTAAGAACCAGATAAATCAGGGACTTGGTGCGGTTATGCTTGATAAACAAAACCAAACAAATCAGTGATTTCGTGCAGTTTTATATATACTTGATAAACAAAAACAAAGACCCAGTAGTTGATTCTTCTCGTGAAAGACAAAAATGAAAATGGGTTCATTTCTCAAAACCCTGAACGATCGATGAATTTGTGCTCTTAAATCTAAAGTAAAATCACAATGAAATTCTTGTACGTAACTGCAAACAGGAATCTTTATCATACTGATCGATGATGAGATGATGTGTGAGATAAGCATGTGGGTATGTGCACGTGGTGGGATGAAATAGAGATATACATATACATGCTTGCATGCGCAGATATATAGAACTAGGGCGGGCGCTTACATTCCACAGTCGGCGTTTGGAATCATCAATGTCTTCTCAGCGGCATCTTTTTCAACTTCATCTCGCTGCTTCGTCCCCATGGTAATCGTCTGTGACAGATGAAGAGGGAGTGGATCATTGATCCCCAGATGGTGGAGAGGATTATTTCTTGGTAGATTAATGCAAGACCAACCAATGCGCCTGTTCTCTTCTACTACTGCGAAACTCCTGCCAGAGTGCAACCCTTGCGGTGCTCTGGCTGCGGGAATCCCCATTGATGACCTAGCAATGGGTGGAAGAGGAGGAGAAGGGGGAGAGCGGGGAGGACATCTCTTTCTGATCCACATCGATCTCAGGTGAGACTTGAGAGAGACTTAAGGGTTGGTGGTGTAGGACCAATCACCAAAGGGAGTGCACTAGCTAGGTAGGTAGAGCGAGTGAAGAGAGGAATATAATGGTTGAAAGAGGAAATAGAGATGGGGTTTTATAGACTAGTTAATTTCTCTGGTGTAGTTTTTGGGTTTGGTGGGGTGGGAGTGGGAGTGGGAGTGGGAGGACGAATGGTATGGGATTGCACATTTGTAGTCTCTCAAGACTGAAGAAGTCTCAAATTTAGGGAATACGACGAGGTAGGGCAGGATTAAGGAACAGATCACTCTTCTCTCTCTCTTCCTTCCAAAAGGATTAGGCCATAGTAATTATGAATAAAGTTGCATGCTGAGAGGATACAGACAGTTGTCACGTCTACGCTGATTCTACGGAGTTAATCGTAGAGAGGGTGCAAGAATGGTGAGCTTGCCAGAGTGTAAGACGATGTGCACCACTCCCTTAGTCCCTTTGTCTTTAATACGTTTATTATTATTATTATTGTTACCAGATGAACCTTTCCTAGTTTCCTTATTCCTTTTTAATTTAAATTTCAAATTCATGTCATGCCTAATAGTGTTAATTAGCTACTGCTGCCTACTGGTAGTAGTAGTAGTAGGAATAAAAATGTCAAGTAGTAATGCTTGTATAAATCAACAAATAGTCTTTAACTTGTAACTAAAATTAAAAATATTTCTATATATGATCGTTTCATTGTGCAAAATTAATTAATTTACTGTTGTTGGAATTGAGACTTGAGAGTAGTAGCTAGAGCACACATCTGTACGTTGTGGGTATTATTAATAAAAAGGCAGCCGTGTTTTATTTATGTTTCGTTTGGGGTTTTATAAGAAAGTGATGCGGCCATTATAACAACAAATTTGAACTCCATTAATCAACCTTGTTTTGTAAACAATCGTACTTCTTCAAAGAATGTTGTTGCATCAAACCAGAACATGTTCATATTTTATAGAAGATGCTCATAGATTCTATGCATACAGATTTTCCATACCCTATAGAGTATAGGCCTGTGAATGAGAAGTAAACTTGGATATTATTTTGATTACGGCCATAAGAGACCACTTACAGCATCCGTCAACAGAATCGAATCGATCAATGACAAGTTGAAGGGACTAAAGAAGGGCTAACTAATTTAAGTGCTGGAATGGTGAAACAAGATTCATGTAACCGATAAGGCTTAAGTGATGATGATGATAATGATTGACATGATAGAATGTCACCTACTCGATTATAATCAATTAGACTTAGCCAAATATAAAGGTGGAAACTAGTTTAAATTCTCTATGGGAATCAGAGGATATTCGGCATTCATGATGCATCAGATCATCTTGACATGTGAATGGAACTGATATGGCATATTGTGATTAGCCAGTATTACAAAGTAGAGCTATAGGGTATTCAAACTCCAAATTGAATACCTCGCTCAAACAAATCCCTAGGTTTGCCAATTAAGAAATGAATCTTTTTTTATCACTAGTTTTTTCAAGTAATTTAATCCTTCTTTACATTTGTTGGTCTGTGTTTCATGCTATTCATTCTTTTCATTTACTTTTGCTTCTTTTTTTTTTGTTCTTTTAATTTTCAGTTTCTTGTAGGAGCTAGGGAAGAAGGGAATGGTGCCACCTTTTTCTTCTTTCTTCTTTAGATAATATTACACTTGGGCCCCGTTCGTTTATATTCCCCGTTCGTTTACACTTAGACCCATGGAACAAAGTATATAATTTGGCTATTTACCTGGGAAAATCTTTCCCACATCAGAGGTGAATAATTTACTTTCCCATCCTAGACTAGAGAACAATAGACCAACTTTGATAAGACAAAAATACCATGAACGATTATCATGACTACTTTGACTTTTATTTTGGGGCAAAAAGCTATGATGGCTAGGGCTGTCAATGGGTCGGGTCAGACCCGATGGACCTGGACCAATTGGATCGCTTTTGGTTTCAGAATTTGTCCCGATGGGTCGGTTCTAGGTCTTAAAAGATCCTGATTATTATCGGCTCAGATCCAGGTCCACCTTGTCACGAATTGATTTGGATTAAATAGATATATGATTTATGCTATGTCATATTTAAATAAGGTGAGGCTAAAGGTGTCATTTCGGTGGGGTGGGGTTTCTTTTAAAACCCTACCGAAATGCTGACCCCCCTAACCAGTTAACCCTTTTCGTTTTTGTCTCTTTGAAGAATTTTTCTTTCACAGTTTCTCTTACATGGCGTTTGATAAATCTGAAATCTGAAAAGTTAAAAAGGCATTATTTGTGTCTGAAATCTGAAAAGAAGCATAGGTGCTTTTCTACTTTTTAGAGGCTTTGAATCCATAAGTTCGTTTGTATTGGATCAACCCTTTACTATCTGAAATTCACTGGTTTTACTATTTTACCCATAAAACATACTATTTGGAAATGTTGAGTTCAATTCACATTATATCTCATAAAAAATAATTTTCAACTTTAAAATAATATTGAAACAATACAAATAAAAAATAATAAATTATTAATTAAAAGTTACTAATTAATAAATAAAACGAATAAAATTTAAAAAATAATTAATGATTATAAAAATATTAAAATAATTAATATTTTACACTAATAAAAATTAAAATAATTTTTAAAAATTAATGAAATAATTAAAATTACTAGTTAATAAAATTATAATAAATAATAAATAACACAAGTTAAATTAATAAAAAATATTAAGATAATTAATAATTTATAATTATTACTCAACCATCGCCGCTACAAGTTGTAGTGGCGGTGGCAGGAAGACAAGAGAGAGAGAGAGAGAGGTCGAAAAGAAGAAAAAGGTGATAAACTACGGCCATGAAAACCTACCTGAAGCTTAGGTTCACGAGCGACATTCTTCTTTCCCGTCCTTGAGAGTGAAACCACGAATGACCTAGATTTTTTTGGTTGGGATTAAGCAGAGGCAAAGCGCATCATTACGAAAAGAGTTGAAGAGTAATTTCGACCATGCACCAGCTCTAAAATGTGTCTAAGCACGTTAAGAGCCATCCACACACTATCATTTTTAGATCTAAAAACAAAAGACACCAAACAGGTCTGAGGTCTGAAAAGGAACGCTTTCAAACCTCAAACGTTTGAAAAATGCTTTCAAACACCACCTTAGTTACTCTTTGTCTAAGGCTGAATCATATCTCTTCTCAGTTCTCTCACTCGAAAATCGAAACTTGAAGCACATCAATCGGAAGCTGCTGGCTGGTCCGTCTCAATGGTCTCATCGTCTAGAGGGGAGAGTGGAGGCTACCCTACCAGCTGGAAGCACATCGTCTCACCGTCTAGTTCATCCGTCTGGAGACCATCTGCTCGGCCGTCCGTCAACAGTAAGTCAGTAAGGAGTAACTCCCACTCCCTTTGTTACCCAACGATCAATGACAAACTGAAAGTCTGAAGTGTTGATTTTTTATTGTAAAATCTTTGGTCTTCCTCCATTTAAACATTTTGATTTTTTTATAATGTTGATTATTTTTTGAGTGTCAAAAAAATTGAAATGTTGCACGTTGGATTTTTAATGGGTGGGTGTTCATCTTGTTTATGGAGTTAATGAGTTATTATGAAAATTGCATTTCTTATAAATTTTTGTGATATTCAAACATATGGGAAAAAAAGCCTAAGACCGTGAACACCATGAAAAAAGAGAACAGAAATTGGAAAAGAAACAAGAAAAAAAAATTCACTTCTATGACTATGACTAGGTGTGAGCAAGAAGCATTTGCCTCCTAGTTCCCGACTGGTCTGAAGTCTGAACTGATCCTACTTTTAGTACATGCGTCACACAAGGTCTGAGTCTACGTCTCGAGTTGCAAATTTTAAGAATCTGGTACTGATGCAAATACGAAAGCAAGGAAGGAATTCATAATCGGGTCCATCGGATTGAACCCGATTGTCCCAAGAACCGATCTGTTGGGTTTTACTGTTTTAGGTCCAAAGTCACAGACCCTATAGGGTTTAGGTCGGTTCCGGGTCCGTGGGTTATCTTTAACAATTCCGGGACCAGTTCTACCCGGTTCCGACTCAGGTTCTACCTGATTCCGACCCGTTGACAACCCTGATGATGCCAAAGGTATGAAAACCTCCGGAATCTCTGGAATCAACTGATCCACACCACTTATGAGTTATGATTTGTCTCACGCCATGAAAATTTGGCAGACTCCCGCCTCAATTAGTCAACTTCCTTTATTTCACAAGATGAAGCCATTAATGTATTGACAGCTTAGATGAGTTTCGAAAGAACCATCCACAGACCTACTTAATCAGTCAGCGTTCCATTACATGCCTCTGCAACTTCAGATAATTCAACTTTAGAGTACTAAAACACAAGGCAATCTCATTGCCCGGTGATAGAAAAATTAATGTTAAGTTCCGTTTTCAGTATGATTTCCAGAACTAAAGAAGAAATAAATAACAACCTAGCACCTTTCTCGTCACAAGGCACAAAAAACCCCATGTTTATCTGTAACGTATAACTGACAACTACATGCAGAACTCCAAAAATAGGAGTACAATTTAATGTATTTTATTGAGGAAAAAAAACTTTTTGTATTCTATTATTATTATTGCCTATAACTGGATGCAACTATTATACACATCTTCTGGAATTTCTCCTGAAGCCCATGTTCCTCAGGAAGAAGAAGAAAGCATGCCAACACCTGGCCGATAGGCCCATGCAGGGGGCAAGCGTGCATATTTCTCCATCCCTGGCTGTTCATCATATGGTCGTTCCATGACTTTAAGCAGCCTCCGAACCTCTTCATAATCACCTTGTTCAGCCGCATCTATGGCACTCTGGCACAAATAGTTCCGTAAAATGAATTTGGGGTTGATAGAGTTCATCTGAGCCTGCCTTTGATCATCAGGAATACCACTAGCAACAAGCTTCAGGAGCAGTAAAAGAGATACATGTGAGAGGATTGAAGTTATGAATAACAAAATACGTATTCCATAGTGTGGAACAGATGACACCCTAACTCATTTAATCCTTTAGGAAATGGAATTGAGACAATAGAAACATTGAACTACTAGGCAATTTCCTAAAGGTTTCAAAGGATGCACACTTAATTTTTCAGTAAACTGCATCCATGCCGTGGATGGTAAGTATAGGCTATAGCTCCATCAAATAAATAGAATTGGTATGAGATCACTTGCAGCTTTTTTGTAGCACAATTAATCATATTCTCTGGCATTAGAACTTGGAAGTGAGAAAAGGAAAATAATTCCAAAAAAGCGAACCTCCCATACTAAAATATCTAGCTCAAAGCATGATGACATGCAAGTGCACAAAAAACAAAAAATAAATAAATCCTTGATCTCTGAGGTAGGTAGAAGTACCATTTAAGAAACAAAGGAAGGGGGCGAAAGAGTAAAAAATTAAACATTTATTATCACACCTATTATAAATATGCATATAAAGTTACAAAGGAAATGAAAGAAAGTAAAATTGCTATTATATTATACCTCTTCTATATAGACCTGCACCCAACTGATCCATGCCTCTTTGCGCTCCGTGCCTATATCTAGTAAAGCAGCCTTAAGAGGAACAAGGAGCTTATCTTTTGAGATGCTAGGGTCCGCTTTGATATTGGAAAGCAGCCGGAAGAAATTTGTATAGTCAACTTTATCAACTGCCATGTTGTTGAGAAGTTTACTGATCAACTGTTTATTGTATTTTGGAAGACCAAGTTTCCGTGTCATTATAGATTGATAATCATCCATAAACTTAGTTCCATATCTGTTAAAAGTGAAGGATATTAAGCTTTGTCATAAATTGACAACTTTATTTCTGACAAATTCCTACATGAAAGAATCAAAATTTCCAAATATACCTTTCCATGGCATAGTTTGCCTCTTTATCATTGATCATCTGAGCAGCTGAAAGAGTTGCAGTGAACTGTTTAATATTCCATAAGCAAATATCTGGTTGATTACCAAAGCAATACCTTCTCCCTGGCAAGTCGGTGGTATTTGGAGTGTAACTTGGATCAAAAGCATCCAAAAATCCATAGGGACCATAATCAATGGTGAGACCCAAAACACTCGTGTTATCAGTGTCAAGCACACCATGAATGAATCCAACCCCCTGCCATCTTGCAACCAAGGAAGCAGTACGCTCAGCAACCTCAACTGCCCAAGCTAGTTCAATTGAAAACATAAAAGATAAGTTACTGAAGATTGTTAACAAACTACACTGCCCAGAACATACATACATTTTGTGTAATTTGTGCATGCAAGGGGGGAAATGGATGATTGTCGGAATAAAAGGACAGGAGTGGGAACTGGACAACAGTCTGGAACAGTAATAGACATACATCCTATAAATGTCACATAACCTTTATTCACACATGAACAAATTATACAAGGAAAAAACTACTCAATCATCCTGGTGTAGAACAGCTCTAGAGCACAATATAGAACTGGTTAGATGAGCATACTTCTATCTTATCAACAGATAATGTTCCCCTAGACAGTCAATCTGAAAATTAAAGGTATGCAACAGAGTTCTTGCACATATCGATCTGCTACTTGCATAAAGACTTCCACTATGATCTATATATCTGGATTCAGAATTTACTGAAATAACTCCAAGCTAGCCATATAATCAAGATGTAAAAAAAAAAAAAAAAAAAAAAAACACCTGCATATTTATTGGATGTCAAATCCACAATCAAAGATCCCTCCTCTCCTGTGTTGAAGGATAAGCTCTCAGTCTTGCTTATCTTCTCAATATGAGGAAAGTGGTGGCGGATAGTATAGTCTGCCAAGGCTTTAACAATATCCAAGTCTTCTTTGCCTCTAGAGGCATGTATTTGGAATGAACCAAAGCGAAGAAAAGATTGAGCAACTCTGCAAACAATTGCACCAGGTTCCTCCTTTGGATTGCCACTGCACAAGAAAATCCAAAGGTTGACAATAAATAAATTGAATAATTTTAGGTAACAGTGAAAAGGAAAATAATAGAAAAACAATAGAAAAATTACAATAGGAAATATTACTGAATTCCATAACACTAGGGCTACAGAAGCAGCAAGCATGCAATGGGATCTTCTTTGGTATCTCAATTATTTGTGAGATTTGTTTTTCTCTGAATGGTAAATAATCAAAATAGACCAAAATTAACAATATAGAGGAGGTAAAAGAAAATGATGTACAAGATGGACATCAATCAAAAACTAGTATGCTCATCTTCAAAGCTATATATATTGGCTTTTCACTGTGGAAGTAAGGGCTTTCTAATAACACTATGCAAGCAAGAACAAGCCATATATTCTTTCCCCTAAATCCATTATTTTGTCAAGTCGTCAGCAATAACATTCAACCACCCCCTTGCTATCAATCTCAAAATGTTATGTCAACTTAAAAGCATTCTGATCTCTAAGCTTCCAAGGGCCTGTACTGAAGTCCTTACCCGTCTTATAGCATTTGCAATCTCCTTCAATCAAAAACTCATTTAAATCTGTTTCAATTTTAGAATTTTTAAATAAAATATAAGGGTGGATGTAAAACAATTGTGGTACAAATAGAATTAGAACTAACGTATATCATGATTCACCTAGTGGTTTTTCATAATTTAGATTCTGCCCTACATACTCATAAAACATATCCCGGGTGACATATTTGCCTGTTGTAACAAGACAAAGTGCACGGGTCGTCGGAATTCCTAAACTGTTCATTGCTTCACTACAAAGGAATTCCCTGATGCTGCTGCGCAGAACTGCAAGACCATCTTCAGAACGGCTGTAAGGAGTCTTACCAGCACCTTTAAGCTGTAGTTCCCACCTTTCAGATCGAGAATTCAGAATCTCCCCAAGAGTTAAAGCACGACCATCACCCAACTGACCAGCCCACATGCCAAATTGGTGTCCACCATAGCATTGAGCATATGGCATCCTATAAATGAATTATTAATGAACAGAATGAGTCATGAATAATTACCCCTTATCAAAGAAAAAGGCAATTTAAGGTACTAAAAAAAAAAGATAATAAACAACAGGTTAATGCTTATGACACTTACACTCCCACCAAGGGGGATGCCCCTGAGAATACGAGTGGGAAGTCTGACCTTTCAAATCTGAGATTCCAACATAAGGTGTTGTTAGCCCCATATTAAATTATGTCCCATGCATGAGAAAGAACTAAACCTGTCCATGGAAAATCTAAACAAATTCAAGATTAACCTAGGAGGATTACTGAATTGCCATTAGCTATCAGGATCCACATAATTGTTAAAGATAGGAAGTGCAAGCATGCTCTTTCTACAGTGAACAAAAATAGAATAAAATGGGATACTTGTCTGTCGCAATGTTTTGCAATACTTTTTAATAAGAGACAACAAAACATTTGATGCAAAACCCAACTGCAATAATTGAATAACTGAAACCAAATCCATTCCAGTAAAATATAAGGTTCTGGGTAATCCAAAATACTTGGGAGACTCCGGTTACTTTCAGTTGTAACAGGGAGATCTGAATTCCTTTTAAATTGAATTTGGAAAAGGCAAAAAAAACACTTGAATTACACATAAAAGAAAAAAGAGAGATAAGAGATACTCACTCTTTGGGATCCAAATCAATTAACTCAGCAACTGACTCTGACCATGTAACAAGTTTGGGGTTCTCCACTTCAGCAGAAGGGGATACCTTTGTATAGCAAGCATGTAATACCTGCAAACCAAAATAAACAGTAAATGCATCATCAAGATGTGAATGTCATAATCATAAGTAACAAACTAACCTGCACCATATCATTCATTCCCAATTCACATCCAGGATGACTAGATGCACACAGATAAAAAGGCAATTTGTAGCAAAATGAGGACATGGAATCTGCAAGTTTGAAATATAGCCATTATGTCTAAACTAATCATATAAGGTTACACCTCTGACGGGTCCACTTAAATCTGAAATTTTTCTCTGGACAACGAGGCCCCCTTTGCTTGTTAAAAGAAAATCTAAACCAGGTACAAATATTGCACTTGGTTCAAATTTGCAAATGTTAGTTTGACATGTCAATTTGCACCCCTAGCTAATAATTTAACAGTGGATATGGAGTTGAATAGAACGGATTGGCAAAACAGGATTCATGTAGCCGACCCCATATAATTGGGATGAAGAAGATGATGAATTTGCATCCCTACCTGGGGTGAAATTTGCACTTTCGCATGTTTTGGAACCTTTTAGCCATGCAAATTTTGCAACCCAAAAAGTGATAAAAATTTGCATCCTTTCCTCCCACCTTCATTCTCCCCCATATAAAGTAGGGACTGCATTATTTAGTTTTAATTTTACTCCACCAAACAAAGAAAAATATGAACATAAGTAAAACAAAAGTTTGCATTCCCATGCATTTACACCAGTGCAAATGAAAATTGAACTGCAAACAAACAGAATGCAAGTAATCATGTCACCACTTATCACTTATTAGTTGAGAACGTGTTATGATCCATTTGTCCCATGTTGGTAGTATGGGATGCTAATGTGAGGTATCCCACATCGGTAGTATGGGATGCTGTTGTGGGGTATATATGTGTTTGGGTTTCCTCCCTCTAACAGCTAGCTTTTAGGGGTGAGTTCTCCTAAGGCACATAACAACATGTGTTGTCTTTACTCTTATAACATTGTAAAATTTTCATAAACAAGAATTCCCCTTCATATTCATGTCCAAAAAAAGGAGAAACTGCAAATAGTCACTCAGTTCAACAACTTTGACATGATAGTCTAATTAGAATTCAGACACATATCGTTAGACATCCCAATAAGATCTAATTGGCTTTCAGAGTTCCAAATGACACTAGTTCTCTGAGCTGACTGTGCACCAACATACAGAAAGGTCATCAGAAGAAAAGAAAAAAGAGGTCTATTGTAGTCAAATAAGCTATTGCCAGGAAAAAAAAACACATCAAATAAGAAATTGCATAAAAGGGAAAGTGTGAACGCTAGCCCTTTAAGCTAAACCAGTAGCAGGAAATGGGTCCATTCTTGCAATTGGCCATGTTTCTTCTCTCATTTAGAACTCATCTTCAATATTGTGTGCCCATTTGCAATGCATCCGGAGACCAAAAAAAAACTTAAAGGATTACACATTTTGCATGAAAAAGCACTTGAGACCCATGAGACCCATCCCTTATGCACACTTTGACCATCAAAGTTTTTTTTTTTTTTTTTTTTTGGGGGGGGGGTGGGGGTGGGGGGGGAGGGGGGGAAGTTATAATATAAAAAGTAAATTGATCAGGTTCCATCCTTCTTAAACAACTTATTTTCTAAAGGGCCATTACCTAATGTTGGTCCTACCTATCTGGGGTTTTGTGAGGGATAGACAGGATTCAGACCTAACCTCCTGCATTTTTCCCACTCAGACCTTAACTGGCATTTCATACTTGTCATTGCAGATATATATGCCCCTTTCTTCTATCTTCTTTCTCTTATAATTCAATCTTGTGAACTTTAGTTTTGACTAGTAGTTTCTTTATTTCCTCTCCATTCTTGATTTTCCTTCTTTTATTTATGGAAAGAACGGAAATGTAAACAATATGGGAAAGAGAAAACATTTTTATGAGGGAAAATTTTAAAAGTTGAAAAGGTGGAAAAGAGGAGTTTATCTTTTTTTTAGGAATTTTGTTGGTCTTCCTTGATTTCTTCATTCTTATTCACGTGTCCTCTTCTTTCTTCCTTTTCAGTGTTCTCTAGATAAATAATGTCAACAAAGGGAGCAGAAAACCTTGTTTTCATCATAGAAGAAGAAAATATTTTAGAAAAAAAAAAGAAACTTTTCATCCCCTTTAGGTTGAAAAAAAAAATAAAGCATTAAGAAAAAGTATGTTAATAGTAAATTTTGGAAAAGTAGCCTAAGTACCTATTGCAATTTTGGTAATGCTAATGTTTATCTGCAATAAATTTCTATATTTCACTCTACAAGAACAAGAAGCGATAAATAGGCACAAATTGCAAGAGGGAGAAACAGGATAACCAAATATATGTATTAGTCACCGGCAACAATATACTTGCAAACAACGGTGACCACTTCAGCAACAACCCATCTAAAAATGAAGCTGAAAATGAACCCCCATAGCCATTCAAAGTGGGATCTGAACAAATTAAGACATAAATGGCACTATTTTGCCAAGCCATGGTGGATAAGTGTTATATGTTAAGATGTATGGCACTTGATTTTTAACAATTCGAGGCGTCCAATTTCTTTTAAGAATAGGTTCAGCAGCTCTGTTTCCACTAAGATACATTATAACTTTTATGGTCTATAACTATATCCAATAGGACTGATCATCAATTGACAACGCTTTAATACTGTGGCATGTGAGAATCCTACCGTGTTTATCATTAATTAGCTGGAAGACATGCAAAGTTTACTATCATTAGATTCTCTGAATTTTGGAGCCAACAAATGATTAAATCGGCAGGGTTCTCACGACTTACTGAATGAGAGTGTTCTCATAATATCATCACTCATCTAATAGACGGGTATCAAACACAGATGAGTGCACAGATTTTACAAGCTTAGAATTAGATTAGCTTTCACCTTCAACATCTCAATATCATCAAATAGTATAAAGGTGGTGGCTGAAGTATTACTCTGTTCAAAATCCATGTTTCAACCTTTAACCGACAAATGGGACTAAAAGAATTTGAAAGACCGAAATGCTGGCACTCATTCAGAAAAAAAAAAAAAAAAAAAAAAACTGTTGTTATAATGACAAAACATATATGGTTCATTAGGAAATAATTAAATAACCAGTTTACCAACAACCTTATTTAAAACCATCTCGCATTTAAATGATTTATATCTGATCTACCACGGAATTCTTCATTCCAGAACCAAACAAACCAAAAACCTTATTTAAAACCCTATAGTTCATTAAGATGCCGACGCACAAAAAACAGACCCTAGAGAAGCTCACCTCTCGTGGAATGGTGTCAGTAATTAGATCTTCGGGCAACTCTCTCACAAACGAGTGGTCCCAATTCAGATCTTCAAGCTTCAGGCGAACCTTATCGTTCCCCAAGCTCTTTCTAAGATCATCCGTCACCGACTCCACGGACAAGTTCCCGCTTCTTGGAGACGAATCCATTGAAACACCAGTAGAGAAATGCCCTCCAGCCTCGCATGCAATAGTGGATCTCAGGAGGCCGGCCGGAGAAATCGTGAAATGCCTGTAAAAACTGGCCGGATAAAGAAAAAGTGATGATTTCGGGAGACGAACACAATATGGCGGAATAGAAGAGAGGAGTATTGATCAAAAAATAGAAAAGAATAGGAGGGGCATTGATTGTTTGTGTAAAATCCCCCCTCTCTCTCTCAGAAACAAGTCCACTTTTGTCGGTCCAACGGATAAAAGTGTGAGTGTGAGCGTGCGTCCAAAGCCGAGCAATACGTGACAGATGTTAGAAAAAGCTCGACTGCATCGTGCCCGTTTAGAAGGGCTTTCATGTGAGTCCAGATCTGCCTTCTCACATTGCGCGCCTCACATTGACGTGTGTCTTGGCCGCAAATTAGGAATATCTCCCATAGTTATATCAATGATTCATGGAGAGATATTTCTAATACAGGCTAGGATGTGACTGTGAGATCGGCGTGAGGCGCGCGGAACATTTCCCAATTCCTTCATGTAGCAGAAAGCCCTAAAATATGAGTCTAGAACTCCAGATCTCCTGCGATAGGTATGAGGGTCCTGTTAACCCTCCGTTAATTTCTTACTTTTTTATATTTTAAAATTAAAAACCTAAAATGTTAAATAAATAATATAGTTTGGATTATTCAATCGATGGAGGAAAAATAAGAAGAGACAACTTAAGATTTAGGAAGTATTTTGAAGCTGGGAGTTCAATTGATGAAGGATTTGCATAAGAAAAAAGCATTTGTGTGAAAATAATATTTTGAAATAGGGGTTCTATTGATCAATGATTTGCATAAGAGAAAATGATTTCTCTTCTTCTTTTGGTAACTTGTCCTTGACTGAAACTAGAAAATTAGCTTCAAACAACGTGAGACTTGTAGCCTTAACTAAAGGTTGAAGATAAAAGAAAAGTCTATTTGCATATGACTTACGCTTTTGATTGAAGATTTGAGAATTTTAAAAGATTTTGTTCTAAATTTGTAATCGTTAATGTCTTCCGCCTGTTTGGCTTATAGTTGAGCTGGCCTAAGGTGCCATGTGTCTCCTCCATGACCGCTTTATCACTTTGGCCACGTCGGCACCACATCATCAAATAAGCGTGACCAAAACAGGACAGCGTCATACGGATAAGGAGGACAGCTCTATCAGGGATTAGGTCTTATCCCGAAGACCTCGGCAGACAACCTCATCTCGACAACCCCGGAACCCTCATCTGAATTGAACACGAATCTTCAACTATAAGTAGGTAATCCCCGCTCGAGATAAGGGACTTCTGACCTCTAGCATCCATACTGTTATTCTACTTGGACCAACACTGTTCTCTCAACTGCTTGGCCCGACACCCACCGTTCTCGATTAACTTGAACATCGGAGTACCTACATGGGGAATAACTCCTCGGGCCTCTGACTCTGTTCTTGGTTTCAAATATTGTTGCGCAGCTTCGTCCTTCCACCTCGGCTCCGCCCAGTTGGCAGGATTATCTGACTGCAACCTCGGTTCAATAAACACCCTGGATCGAGCAGCATTAGATTGGAGTCATCTGTGGGAAACACACAAAAAGCCTTTCCAAACCCTCTTTCTGCGCAATCAAGAAATATGCCAAGAAACGTATCCGATCGCTTTGCAAGTTGATCCCCACCTCGGGGATCCCGCTCTCACCTCAGTCCTCCACGTTGTGAAACTTAGCAACAACCTCAACTGTAAACCACGATCAGCCCTGCCCAATTTCAGGCGATGCAACAAAAGGTCGACCAAATCCTGACGATGATGCAGACGCTGTGATCCTTGACACAACCTCCTCAGGTCATCCCTCCTCCTACCCCCGATGCTTACTACGACCAATCCTTGCCCTGAGGACCCAAAAAAGCGTCGGTTGAACAAGGATAAGGCACGGTCTGATCAAGAAAGGCAACAGACATCAAGAAGATCAGGCTCCTCATCCTGGCCCCATGAACGTGATGATCACAGCCGAGCACACCAATCTTCTCGGGTTCCGGTAAAAGAAAGGCTCGAAAAAAGAACTCAGCAGCCGCCGGTCTCCATCGCCGAATCTAGTTCGGTCAAGGATCGCCCAGCGGCACCCAAGAAAGAATGGACTGTGCATCCGGCACCGGACAATAAGGACGCGGAGATCAGAGAACTCAGGCAGCGTTTGACCAAGTTGGAACGCAGCCAAGCTAAAAGAAGCGCAGCCCCTCCCATGGTCCGACCAGCAAAGCCCAGTAACCAGCCCATCAAGGAGTCGGCCTTCACACAAGGCATCGTGGACGAGCTCCCCCTAGCCGGTTGAAGAGCCCCACAATTCAAAAGGTATGATGGATCCACAAACCCCAGTGACCACATCGAAGCCTTCAAAGCTCAGATGATGCTGCATGGCTTGTCTGAAGGCCTGATGTGCAAAGCGTTCGTGGTGGCTCTCAAAGGAGTAGCTCTGACGTGGTAGTATTCCCTTCCCCTGCACTCTATCTCTTCTTGGGAGTAGCTGGAGAGCCAGTTCCTGGCACAATTCATAGCCAACCAGAAAACGCTGGAGAATCACTCTAGAGAGTACCTGGCCAGATTCAATTCCGATGCCCTACAAGTCCGATCATTGAACCAGTCAGTGGCCATCACAGCTACCCAACACGACCTGCGCCTCTCTCTGTTTAACTTCTCGATCTCAAAGAATCCTCCTCAAACTATAGCCACACTGATGACCCACGCCTAGAAGTACATCAACACGGAAGAAGCACAAGCACAATTGAAAGATGAGGAAGAACAACACGACAGAAAGAGAAGAGTTCCTAGCGAATGTAAAACAAAGAGGGCGGACTGCGACAACAAGAGACAAGACCACTGACCATACCAAAAACAGAGGACTTTGCCTTTGACCTATAGAAATTTCACGTTGCTAAATGCACCGCAGTTTGAAATTCTGGTGCAGATTCGTGATTGCAACTACATCAAATGGCCCAAGAAGATGAAGTCCCAGAACAACAAGAGGAACTGGGACAAGTACTGCGAGTTCCATTTGGACCACGACCACGAGACAAACAACTATCATGATCTAAAGCACCACCTCGAGGACTTGATCAGTAGTGGATACCTCGGGGGATTCATTGACATCAAGGAGGACAAGCTGAAGGAGGAACTGCACCCCAGACCCCCAGGCCGAGCTCGCCCAGCCGGAGTCATCTCTGTGATCTCAAGAGGGATGGCCTCCAGAGGGGAGAGCAACTCAGGCCGAAAAGCATATGCGCGGTTGCTCAAGATCGACGATAGGAGAGCAGAAAAGAAGACAAGAGGACTCGATCACTTTTATCGACGACAACCTCAAGGGGGTCTAGACCCCGCATGACGACGCCCTAATGATCATAGCTAATATCACAAACTTCAAAGTTTGACACATCCTAGTAGACACAGGAAGCTCAGCCGACATCCTCTTTGAAGAAGCTTTCGAACAGCTCGGCATCGGCAAAGACCACCTCACTCTAGTTAACATCCCCTGATGGGTTTCTCTGAAGAATCCCTCATGCCTAAAGGGAAGATTACACTACCCTTATTGATCGGAGATGGTGACATAACAACCACAACAATGATAGACTTCATCGTCGTCCGATGCCTCTCATCATACAACCAAATCCTCGGTCGGCCGACCTTGAATGCTCTACGGGCCTCTGTCTCCACATTCCACCTCACCATGAAATTCCCAACCCCATATGGAGTGGGAGTAGCATGTGGGGACCAGAGGGCAGCACGACAATGTTACCTGATGTCCTACTGAGGAAAACGCCAAGCTGTAGAAACCCTGACAACAAAGAGCATAGACCTGCGGGATGAGCTGAAGACGCAGCGCGGTCAGCCCATCGAAGACTTGATACAAGTGCCTCTCTCCGAAGAAGACCTCGAAAAGATGGTCCAAGTCAGATCCCTCCTAGAAGATCATATTCGGGAAGATCTCATACAACTATTGAAGGACCATGCCGACGTGTTTGCTTGGTCGGCAGCGGACATGCTGGGGATCGACCCCAAGGTCATCACCCACCGCTTGAACGCCGACCCACACTACCAACCCATCAGGCAAAAGAAGAGAAGCTTTGTTGCAGAACGGTGGCAAGTGATCAACGAGGAGGTCCAGAAGTTGCTCGACGCTGGCTTCATCTGGGAAGTAAAGTACCTAGACTGGCTGACCAATGTAGTGATGGTGAAGAAGGCCAACGGAAAGTGGAGAATCTGCATTGACTTCACTGACCTGAACAAAGCCTGCCCCAAAGATAGCTTTCCCCTGTCGAGGATTGACCAGCTCATCGACGTAATGTCCAGGCACGAACTCCTGAGCTTCATGGACGCGTTTTCAGGCTATAACTAGATCCAGATGCACCCAAACGACCAGGAGAATACTGCCTTCATCACCGACCAGGGACTCTACTGTTACAAGGCAATGCCCTTTGGCCTCAAGAACGCTGGCGCCACCTATTATTGACTAATGAACGAGGTGTTCAAGGACTAGCTCGACTGCAATGTTGAAGCATATGTATATTAATGTGTTTTTCTCTGTTCTTGATTCAGGGCTATTGTTGCAATCCAAACCATAACAAAAGAAAAGTCTTACTTTCTCATTTTTGTGTTATGGAAGAAGCATGTTCTTTAGCTGTAACCCATAGAAAAGATCCAGAAAGAGGAGCTTTTTCGTTTGGGTATTGCAAAGTAGTGCATTTCCTCTATACAAATCCATATCAAAGTCCAAAAACTTGTATTTGACAGTTGGTTCTGATTTTAGCAGATGGTTGATAAAGAAAATTAGATAACACTTTAAGGGTATTTGTGTCTTTTCGCATGCCACTTAAACGACTGGTTAGCGACAGGTACTAGATCGTTGCATTTTGAAAGTTTAGGTACCAGATTGTTGCATTTTTAAGTTCGAGGACCAAATTGTCACTCAAGCCAAAGTGCGGGGTATTGATCGGGAATTTTCCCTTTATTAACTTACTTTTATAAAAAACACTTTTATGAAAGTACTCTTATGAAAACACTTTGTAAAAGTACTCTTATAAAAACACTTTTACGAAAACACTTTTATGGAAGCAAATTTTTGAATGCACTTTTATGAAAGTACTTTAATAAAAATACTTTTACAAAAGCACTTTTATAAAGCACCTTTTACGAAAGCACTTTTATACAAAAAACTTTTATGAAAGTACTTTTATAAAATTCAACTAGAGATAAATTTATAAATGGAATTTTAAAATTCAATTAGGGATAATTTTGGAAGAAAAAATTGAATAAGTTCTTATACAATAAACACTTAATTCAGGCTTATTTCTCAAACACCAATAAGTGCTCAATGGTGTGATCCCAACTCAAATAAGCACTTATTTTTAAGCACTCCCAAACATGGCCTAAGAGAATATGTAGAATAGGTGTCTCAGTCAAATGATCCGGCCCTATTTATGAAATTTGACTAATCACTTGAACAAACATAAACCAAAGGAAATATCTCTCTTAAACAAAGTTGCAAAACATGTTTACATAGACACAAGGAAGAAGAAACCCATACGTTTAAAACAAGGGCTGTAACCAAACTGAAAATGTGAATAAAATTAAATTAAAAATAACAATAAAAGGATAAAGTGTGTTACATACATGTATATGCACACAAGCATATGGCCCAACTCGGCTTGGTGGAGCATGTTAAAAACACACCTCCAACCCCATTTATAAGAAGAAATAGTTCACAGTTTTTGTTTTCTCGTAGACAAGTACTCCCTTGCCAATTCTCCTCATCATAATTCATAGAATAGAGAGATGTGTGTCATTCAAATGATCACTTATGTATGAAGGTTGATCAATCACTCAAGTACACATAAACCAAAGGAAATATCTCTATTAAACAAAAAGAAAAAAAAAAAACTTCAAAGAGAAACAAGGATGAAGAACCCACAATTTAAAACAATGATTATAATTAACTTAAAACATGAACAAAATTAAATAAAACATATTACTAAAAATGATAAAAGGGAGTTTCAAGCATCTAGTAGCCTCTCCTATTGTGAGAAGTTAAGCAAAAATGTTGTTCACAAGATAATATTAATATAAAGTGCAAAGAAAAGAAAACAAACCAAGTTGAGAGCAAGGACAATGACACAAAGACCAACAAAAAATGAGATAGAGACAAATACATGTATTTTGAATATTCCCTTAAAAAATACAATAAAAACAACATGATGTTTTCATGGATTAATTTTATAAAGTTTATTATTATGTGTTACATTAATGACACAAGTTCTAATTATAAATTATGTGTACCTTGTTAGTTTAAAAATGAGTTTTCACCTATATATGGTCACTTCTGCTTTTCTTCGATAGCTTGTAATAAAAAGATCGGCCAATTACTTCTTCCTAGGAGTGTTGTAAATGGTCTTTTATGCATATGATCAAATCATCTTAGCCTATTTTTTTTCTCATCTTAAGTCTTAACATATATCGAGACTATTCATAGGGTATTTTGAATGATTTCATTTTCAACATTATCTTTCTAGTTTTTTCCACACTCATCTATTTTGTTATATACATTTATTTCCACACACATTATTTGAATGTATTGTTTATACACTTTTCATTTGCATCAATATTAATTATAGATCACTTTGGAAGGTGGAGATGAGATCAACCCTATTGCATTGCATGTTCTCTATGGTATGATCAATAGGCTTTAAGGGCACCCCGCACTAATAAATGGGGTCTCCTGAAAGCAAAATACAAGCATCCAATCATGCATTGAAAATATTTCACCGTGAATTTAATATGTATGTACAAGATATATATTCTTTTAAGGTGCAGCTACATGTTATATTCATGTGGTTTTTGCTAGTAGGAGATGTATCCTCACCTCACCCTAGACTAGAGGAGACCAGATCTGCTCCTCACACAGGGCTCACATGCACATCCTACCATGCATTGGGAACATCTCCCATACTTATTATTCATGGGAGATGTTCCCAATGCACGGTAGATGTGCCTGTGAGGAGCAGATCCCGTTCCACACTAGAGACCCTAGTAACACATACTTGACACCAAATACTGACTCAGGCACTCAGTAAGGTTAGGATTTAGGAATGACCGGTTCATTTAGTACATCAATCCGGTCCGGTCGGGTTCAGACGTTCGATTACGTGTCACTGGTTCTTTGGTTCAACTTCCATTTTTATGTCCAGATTTTGCCTATTTAAAGCAAAGGTGCCCCGCTATAATTTGGAGAAACCCGAACTTCTGAAAGCCCTAGACGCACACGCCAGAATGGCAGAATCTAAGCGAAGCGAGCGGGGCCGGACCTCAAACCCAACTACAAATTAAAAAAAAGAGGGCGCTATAAAACTTATTTCAAGTCCGTGTTTTTCCCCGCATTTCCTCTCGTAGCCCCCGACTGTGGTCGACCTCGCTCCCTTCTCTTGCTCTCTCTCTCTCTCTCTCTCTCTCTCCCCCTCTGTTTATTTCACTGATTTAAAACACTCGCAGCGAAATCTCCCACTCGACCCTCGAATTCCCGCTCGAACCCTCGCTTTGCAATCCAAGTAATCGCTTCTCCGCTATGGTTCGAATAAGAACGCGCAAGAAGATCGCAAACTTCTTTTTTGTGGTCGATTGGAACGTCTGCTTCTGAATTTTCCTTCTCTCTCTTTAGCTTTCCTGGAAGTCTGGAGTCGATTCTGTTCGAGCAGAGATACCCAGTTGGAATATAACGTTGTTATGGACTACGGGCTTTCCGACAGCAGCGGTGAGTTACTTCAAGATCCTATCTTTTGACGCGTTTTGCCATCTTTGAGCAGCTTCTGGTGCAAAATTTTCTCTTTCTTCTGATTAGAATATAGAGAATTTTCCTGACATTATTGTTTCGGTGATATTCTCTTGCTGGAGCTGAGAAACGGCGTTATATAGCAGGCGTATGTAGTAGCGAAAGAGAATTAGGGTTTAGAGTTTGATCCATCGATATGAAATTTGTGGTTTTGAGCTGGAGCTTTCCTGTTTTGGGAACATTTTTGTTTTAATTTCTACTAGACTTCGACAGCCAGCTTTACCCAATTGAGTTGAAATCGGTTCCAAGCACCGAAAATGCTAGGGTTTCTGTTTTTTCAACATTTTCTTTTCTTATGCCGTTTTAACCTGGGGACATTGATTATTTATTAATCATGATAGTATTTGGGGTGCTTTTGGGTTCCATAGGAAACCAAACTTCTGTATTTTGGGTTGAGTTGTTGTGCTAATCTTAAGCACAAAAATAGAGGTTCCCTAATTAACTCACAACCATCACCATCTCTAGGATTACATGTAAGAGGCTAAGATCTGAGTTTCACGAGGGAAGTGAGTTGTGCAGGGAGTTATTGATCATTGTCAAGCTGGTTCTCATTCTTCCTTGTCTGTTTCTTGAGTTTTCTGTATCCGCTTCTATGGTAAAAGCGACATAAAGTTTCTTTATCTTGTTTCTTTATTTCCTTTAGACGAGGCAACTTTCGAGTCTGAACGTATGATTTCAACTGAAGGGACTTGTTATGTGGCATTGTGGCCTTCATCTTTTAGCCAAGACCCTTGCAGACTGGGTGCCAATCTTTAAATTTTGCCTGCACTCCACGTCTCAACCTATTTCTTTGCCCATGCACAACTTAGAAGAGGAAAAAAAAAGGATTCACCATCAAAATGAGGAGAAACGTGAACTTGGAAAAAGAAAAAACAACACCAACAAACCATCATAATCATAGGATGCACACTTATAGTAGCTACTAGTAAGTGTGCACTTGATTTGCACATGGCAATTCTAGATGATGATAATGATAGGAATAATGTATCCAAAATTTTCTATAAAATGCATGCATTTTATATTTTTTGTTTTTAACTATTATTCAGATGCAGACTACAATATCTGGATCTCATTATGTAAGCACCTCATATTGGGATACAAAGTTTTGGGTATCATTGGCAAGCCTACCTATTTGGTTGGACTCTTCTTTTTGTAATGTTTGACCTTCTTAGTGTATATATTTTTTGTTTATTTATCGAACAAAAAAATAAGATTTAAAGAGGGAGAATTGAATGAAGTGAAAATTGTAGTTCAAACTACATTTTAAACCTCACAATTAAATAGGGATAAAATTCAAAAAATGGGTATTTTAGTCAAAAAAAGTTTCACAATTTTATTTATATTTTTAATAGTAGTGTAAATATGGAGTTATAGGTGTGTTCAATTTTTTCTATATTTTTTTTTTTATTTCTATGTGCATAAAAATAATATTGTTATTTACCAAATGATTTTTTGTAAAATTTATGTATTTTTATTTATGTATTTTTTATATTTTATTAATTTTTATTATTTACTTATGACATTAAAGGTTGATAGATTTGCCCAAAAGTTGAACTATTGGTCTCTGCCAAATAGGAAAATAATTTCATTTTTTGTTAGTTTTAGATTATTCATTTCATTTTCATAATCAATAAAAATAATTCTTGTTTATTACACTTTTTTCTTTAATTTGATTAATAAAAAATATAATAAATGTGCCTATTTTTTCTACATTTTTGTAATTTTCTATATTTATTTCTATTTAAAAATTTTATTATCTAACTATAACTTCATGGGTTGGCCAATTTGATTTGGATAGTTGAATTGCTTAGTCATCACTTGTAGGGGTGTTCAAATTCGGTTATCAAACCAAGAACTGAACCGAATAATTCAATTCGGTTTGGTTGTTTCAATTTTCGATTCAGTTCAGTTTCAAGATTTTAAAATTTTTGGTTTTCGGTTTTAGGTTTTAGGTTCGGTTTGAGAAAAAATGCAACCGAAACCGAACTGAAAACCAAATTAACCAAAATATACACATATGTTTAGATTTTAATTATAAATATTCATATTAATATTAGCATTAGTATTATATTAACATTACTATTTACATTAATAATATATAATATGTATTTTAATTATAAATGTTGTTATATTTTAATAATAATCATTAATAAAAATATAAAGTACATTTATATTTTAACTAAATGAGTTAACCGAATTAAAACCAAACTGAACCGATTTAAATTAGGTTCAGTTCATGAAAATGACATAACCGAAATGTCGGTTAGGTTCTATTTCCAAACGATTCGAACCGAACCGACCGAATGAACACCCCTAATCACTTAGATAAAGAATAACTTTGTTTTTGAGAAAATTTCAAAATATATGGGTTTATATTGTTAAAAGTATTGGACATAGATCTAATTAGTAGCATTTATTAGTAAAAAAAATAACTTAAATATGGGATTTAATAAGAGAAAATGGGAATTAATGCCTTAAATACAAGAGTTAATGAGAGGGGATTAAATGAGATGAAAAGCATTAATTGAAATTACATTTCAACCTTCATATATATATAATTAGAGATGGACTAAATAAAAAGTGTGGGCATTTTAGTCATGAAAAGTTCCAAGTCCTCATTCGTACTTTTTATAATAGTATAGATTTTGTAAAGAAGACGAGTATCTGAACTTCCATAACAAATATTCATGTATAGGATACTTCATATGGAGAGTAGCTTTGGACAAGGTCCCAATTGCCTTTGTTAATGCACCATTTGTAAACCATTTATCATGTACATTGCAGAGAAGTTGGTTTCCCAACTTTGACTGTGAGGAAATTTGTGATCCTTAAGAAAGTAAAACATATTTGTTGTAATTTTTACAGTTTATGATGGCTAACTATTTTTCTAACCCAAGAAATGGTTGGAGAAAACAGAATTTTTTTTATGAACTTCTAGAAATGTCAAAAGACATGATTACACTCTCTAAATTAAAATACTATTGTAGTACATGAGACAACCATTTACAACAACTACTGGAAGTTTGGGGGAGCAAAAATACTGCTTGCCATGTGTATGAAATACATCATATTTATCCTTTCCAAAAAAAATTGCTTGTTATTGTGAATTAGCACTTCTTTTGATTATTAAGTTATATGCATATGGTTTATGTGCACATAATGGACCAACACAGCAGGAAAGAAGTTGGTATAGTTCAAATGAAACATACTGCATCACTATAAAGATAACAGAATGATATTAGTACAGGTCATGCTAGATCTACTAACGTTTAACCTTAGAATTTGTTAGTATGGATCTATAAAAAAATGTGGTTGAATGATGTGCATTGAAGACAATTTTCTTGCCTGTAAAGAGAGTGGTTGGCCATGGTATGACCAAGTCTGGGGTGCATGGCACTTTTACATGATCTATTCTTTTTACATAATTAATAAAATTCATTTATCTGTTACTGATAAAAAAAGAGGGAATTTTTTGCTACAAGTTGGGGCTCTAAAGGATGTAAGAAACAACATTAGGACTGATGTTCTGTAAAAATGTGGATCGGAGTAGAGTTAAATGGTGGAATGGAATAGTTTAGAGGTCTTTAAACAGGTTAGATGAGGTTTGGTTGGCTTGATATATTATTTGTTTGTCCTATATAGAAAGAAGCCTTTTTATAACAATAGTGTAAAGCTATGAATATTTTTTTATCAATAACAAACGGGTAAAGACTTAATGATGAAATGGTAAACAAGCTCTTACTATCTAATAACAGGAATTACAATGGATATAGAAAACAGCATGATCTTGAGCAAACAAGAATACACACTGTGCTATAAATATATGCCAAATTTACAGTCTTGTCAGTGGACATGAATTTTGATGCTCCCCATTCAAACTGTTGGTTCCCTACCCTACTTCCAGTGAATGAATCAGCTGTGCATTCAGCTGAATGAGCAGTTGAACTACTTGCCTAAAGCCTTAGGGTACTGTGAAGTATGGCTCATAGGTTAGGTTCGTTTTGTGGGTGTGCTTAACCTGAACTTAATGTGATTCACCTGGTTTCTTGCTAGAATGGTTGATGAGTTAACCTTGAAATTTATGTTGATTAGTGATTTACTATGTTGTTGGTTTTTCATTTGATGCTTAGAGTTCAAATAGCTTAGCCTATGAAAGACTAAAACATACAAGGCCTAAACTTCATGTTAACATTATGCTCTAACCTAGACATTAGAGATGTGGCTCATTTTGTGGTGTGTACCCAACCTGAACCCATGGGTGCCTCAATTGGCTTGTAGATGAGTTTTGATAAAACAAACTTGAATTTGTTATTGATTGTTGAATAGGTAATTTACTATTATATCTATGATATATATAGTTTAAATAGTTCAGCCTATATGGGTCTAAGGGCTTGAATATAAGTGCTACAATTTTTGTGTTAATAGCTTGGTTTTCTAAGCAATTGGGTTAATATTTCTTTTTGGAGTGCTTTATTTCTTTCAGATTTTGGATTTATATATTCTTACATTTTAAGTTTTTCTTTTGATTTTTTTTTTCAAAAGTGGCATTTCACTTTGTTTAGGTGCATGCGTTGCCTTGTGCCTTGCTCTAGGAACCTCTTGCACTTCTAATATTTAAAAACCTGAAGGGTGTGGTATCATGCATCATTGTGTCAAGAAGGTGAAACTGCTGTCTTTTAGTGGAATATCATGTTTGAATCAATTTCTAGGTCTGCCACTAATAGTCTTCCAGGGAAGTAATTGGGAGGATTACTGCATTCTGGACAGAGTTGCATGCACTCTCCTAAATGGGTGAAGTGTCTATATGGACATACATCAGATTCCAGCTCTCCATGGTTTCTTGAGGGACACTTCTATATAACATATGCTTTTTGAGAAAATGGTTAACTTCCATTATAAAGCACAAAAGATGTACATGAGAGGATGTACACTAAGACAAAAAATAGAGGGGGTGCCCAGCCCAGCAAAAATCAGGGTAACAAATGGCTGTTAAACAGATGACTCCTATGCACCCCAGCCTTTGCTAGACTGTCAGCCATAATATTCAGTTTCTCTTGTAATCCAATGAACTTGAGCTTCGATTGAGTAATGAAGGAGCTTTCATGATCCTCCCTCTTGTACATAACATATTTCCTTTCTCTCCTTGTTTATTTGACAATAAATGAATGGCTAATGCATGCAATAAATGCTATTTTTCTTATAAAATGCTAAATTAACAAAGCTCAACTTTGGACCTTTTTTCTATAGGTTTTAGAGACTTGGACATCTGCCCAAGTGTTCTCTGTTTACCCCTGTTTGGACAAACCATCAGCCAAACTATTTCCAATACCCAAAATAAGGTTCAATGATTTGCTCACTTTTATTTCTTGAATTAGAGCTAACATCTCCACCCTTATTGACTTCCCATATCCAGATGGATCTGAAAACTCTGCTAGGTGCCCATATGCATATCTAAAAGCTCTCCCCCTCCCTGAAGGGCCTTAATTTGCAATGCAACATGTTGAAATTCAGCTTTATGAGATGAGTACTAGGAGGGCTCTATTGTACTTGTCTTAGATTTCTTCTTGTTGAGAGGCCAGCCACTCATTCAAACCTCTAAATATGGGCAAACATGTCCATGGTTTAAATTAAAAACATAGACTATCATGATAGTTTATACTTCTATATAGATTCTGTTAGTTGTTTTTTTTTTCCCATCTTACCGAGTCAATCTCCAGAGATGCATCAGACCTTGAATCCCATGTCTTTGTCCATGCAACAATAACTTTGGATGGTCAACCCCCAGGTGACAGTTTTATCCTTTTCCTCAGTGGGTGATGATGGCCTTTGGGTGGTTTTGGTTAGTAGTTTTGGGCCCTTGGATGTGCTGAGTCTTTCTTTTGCTTCCTTACCAGATTTCTATTGAGAAAAAATTATCAACAATGGGTGAAACCATTCATTGGTCATTTGGACCTAAACTTATCAACAAGAGGAAGTGTAAAGAAGTGGATGGATAACTTGAGTCAAGTTTATCTTATTTTTAAACATAGAAAGGAGTCTTATTTTGGATATTATCTTGATTTTTATTGAAACTTTGCAAAGTAACCATATTTGAGAGGTATAGGGCAAATGCTGATGCTATTTTAGCTGAAGTTATTTATTTATGGTAACTTAAAATAGGAATTTCTGAAGGAAATTTGAATAGAAGTTTGGAGAAATTGCATTTGGTGTTATTGATAAAAAAACAAGAAATTGCATTTGGTGTTTGACATGCATGTTTATTATGTGTCTGTATTTGTAAACATTTTGAGTTATGTTGTTTCTTATTTAAAAGTATCATAGCATCTAGTTGTCAAGGCGGTGCTTAGGTGGGCGCCTAGGTGATAAGGCATTCATGAAGGGTCGCCACGCTTAATCACCAATATATTTTTGACACGTTGCTTTTGGATACTTTTATATTCTTAACCTTTTGAGATTATAATAATAAAAAATGCATTATTATTTTTCTTATTTGTTAGGGTTCAACCAACATGTATACTGCTTTGAACCCTCAAAGACTTATGAATTTGAATGAATAAGCATGGAATAACTCAAAATTTTATCCAATCAAAACATATTGATTGTTTTCATAATCTTCTTCTTTCTTCCTTTCTTTTCTTTTCTTCTTTTCCTATGACAAAAATAGAGGCTTATCTAAGGTTCAAAGTATCAATATGATATGCCCCGTATTGGGTGTATCATGTTTTATCGTATCGTGGGGGTTCTGATACACCTGTTTAAAGGTGTTTTCAGGAAACCCTTTATTTTATTTATTAAATAATATAAAAATGTTTATAAAAATGAAAATTTGAAAAAAAAGCTAAAAAATGTGCATGGATTAAAGTACCGATATACTCCTGTTGATACACAAAGGTGTGTCGATACCTTAGATCACACTTAGCCCCTCTATTTTCTGAAATTTCTTTTCTTTCTTCCATTTTCATGAATATGTTGATTTTCTATGTTCTAAATGAAACTTATAAATTTTTTATGAAGATTATAGATAATTAATAGTGAAGATGGTTGTTGCTTGCAAACCCAAGGAATTACCTTAGGATCATGGCTTTTATTCAGAAAAACCCATCACCTGGCCTCGCTTTGATGCCTAGAAAACTATGCGTCTAGGGTTCACCGCCTTACTTTGACAATGTAAAACATACAAAGATAACTTAACATGTGGAGCAATGAGTTCCCATGGTCACAACACTTTCTTTTAACCCTTCAATGAAACATGACATGTTATCAACCAATGGGTTTTTGTAGGGCAAAACAGGGTTGTTGAAAATTTAAATTGATCAGGTAATGTCCCGTGTTAATGTTTCTTAACATTCTACTCATAGAGGGTATATTTAAGTACAGTGGGGTCAGTCTACAAGGTATATTTAAATCCAACTTAAAAACATAGGGTATGTTTAAGTCAATTTGTGAAAACTGACGGTATGTTTAAGTTGGCCTTCTTTTTTATTATTTTTCGTATTTGTTAGGGTTCAATCAAGATGTATTACTGTCTTAAACCCTTGAAAACTTTAAAACTTGGACAAATAAGCATGAAGGAACTCAAAATTTCGTTTCATCCTTTTATATTCTTCTTTCATCCTTACTTTTATTTTCTTCCTTTCCTCGGACAAAAATAGAGGCTCAGCCCTTCTATTTTCTGAAATTTCTTTTCTTTCTTCCATTTTTTCCTAGGATAATAGCATTTCAATTTTAATAATTTCAGTACATTAAAAAATGATTATGATATACTAAGTATTTAATAGAGCAATTTCATTTAAAATGTACCCATCCAAAAAGAAAGTTATCAAACTTGCAACTAAAGAAGAATATATTTTTATTTTATATGATAAAATTTAGGAGAGAGTAAGTAAAAGAGAAAAATAGCAAGGGTGGAGCTGCTGTTTTATTTAATGTAAGAAAGAGAGTAGTAAAAAACGTTTACATTTCTATTCTTTCTTTCCTTTTTCCTTCTCAAAACTTATGTATGTATGTATGTACGCCTTGCCTAGGAAGGTGCCTTATCACCTAGGTGGCCGCCTAGTCACCTAGATGGGTGCCTTGTTGCTATAAACAAGGCATCACCTATGTCTAGTCTTAAAGTAATACAAGGGAAAGAGACTGGATGGCGGATGCAGTACACTTTGAACTGAAGGTTAATTTGAATTCTTTTGTGTTCATATGGGAACTAAAAGAGTAAATGTTTCTGTATCTTAACTTTTCTTTATCCTCAAGAGAAAGCAAGTAAATGTTCCTGGTGTTGGATTGTCTTCTTAATATGAATTCTTTTTGCCTATATATAGGAACAAAGAGTTTAAACCTTTCTGTAGGTTATAGTTTTCTATAGCTTTTTTTAGATGCAATATGAACTCTTTGAGTCCATCATCTTCTTATCTAGGCTTTTCTTTTAGGTTCATCTTGTTACCGCCACTTGTTGTCGCAACGTCATCATCTATGACATGAAAATGGTTGTTTCGTCAGTGTTCCATGAATGTTCCTCAATTGAATGAGAAGATCATTCAATTATGATTAAATGTGGCATTTTCTTGAGTTTATTATCCATACTGTTTTTCCATGCTTTTACTCATGTTATATTTATTTCTTAAATGGCCACAGGAACTGATGATGATCTTCCTCCATCACATCAGAACAGAGGAGTTCCTAGAGGAGGTCGTGTTGCAGGAAATGGAAGATCATCTGTTTTAGGTTCTGTCCCATACCCGAGGATGCATACAGATATGGAGACTCAGATCCACCTCCTTGAGCAGGAAGCATATAGCTCAGTGTTGAGAGCATTCAAAGCTCAATCAGATGCCATTACCTGGGTATCTAAAATTGCCTTGTCTGTGCAAAATCATGTTAAGTTCATTATGCTTTCTGTTGACTAGAATTAAGATTGCTTGAAATTTCATTTTCTTACAGGAGAAGGAAGGTTTAATAACAGAACTTAGGAAGGAGCTCAGAGTATCAAATGAGGAACACAGAGAGCTTCTGAGCAAAGTCAATGCAGATGACATCATTAGGCGGATAAGGTCTAATAATGTTATGGAATATGCTTTTTTGATTTTATGGGGTCATATTTATTTGATACACAACTACTTTTGGAAACTTCTATCTTTTAATTGGAAGCTGTACTTGGTAATGCCATTAGGGAGTGGAGACAGGCTGGTGGACTTCAACCTGGTTTTCTCAGTACTGCTCAACCTGTTCATGATTCAATGCCCAGCCCTAGTATCTCAGCATCACGCAAGAAACAGAAAACATCACAATCGGTACCTCCTTTGTCCTTGAATGCACCATCCCCAGCTTTACACCCTCAAGCGGTAGCTGTGTCCATGCAGCCATCATCATCGGCTGCAAAACGAGGGGCTGCAGCAGGAGCCAGGGGCAAGAAGTCTAAATCAGTAAGTTAAAAGCATTTTGGGTTATATTTATTGTGGAAAGATCATAATTAATGTCACTTTTTCTTTGCTTTTTTCCTCTAACAGGGTCAGGCATTGCCTGGTGTATCTTCAATCAAGTCCATGCAATACACTTCCACAGGTGCAGCTGGAAGGGGTCAAGTTGCTAATCGGGGTTCCTCCGGTGCCCTTGTAGCAAATGAACCTGCTGAAGCAGCAACATTTGATCCATTAATTGGGCGGAAAGTGCTGACAAGGTGGCCTGAAGATAACAACTTCTATGAGGCTGTTATAACTGACTATAACCCTGTTGAGGTATATTTGGCTGTTGAGGGTGTTCTTGGTTTTTCTTAGTTGGTCGAGCTGTTTAAGGGTTTTGGTGGGGTTCAGAGTTTGTTTTCTTTTCTCTTTCTGGTGACTACTGGTCACCTTTCTTGTAATTTCTTTTTTCCATTTAATAAATTTTATTTTTACCTTCAAAAAAAGGTATATTTGGTTGTTGAATTGATTTTAACCTTAGTGGAGTATGTAATTAATCTTACAATTTCTGTTTTATTAGGGAAGACATGCTTTGGTCTATGATATAAATACAACAAATGAGACATGGGAATGGGTTAACCTCAAAGAGGTAAGGCTTGAATTAATATGCTTTATCCTATTTCATTTATTAGATATCATTGCTTGCATGCATGTGTGATGTTAGTGTGTCTGCATTTGCTTGTTGTTCATGTAGATTTACAAATATACTTAAATGCATTTTTTGGCTTCTAATTCTAACATGGTGTTACTTGTTAGAGCACTAGTTCCATCTTCTTTTCCCTGTTTTCTATCTTTTGTTTCATTATTTTTCTCCTTGAGTGGTTCACATCTGTCCTGATTATGCATCTACATTTGTTGTGTGTCTCTGTCATGGTTCAATTGTGCAAAGCAAATTAAATAGGCAAGTTGTCATGCAAATGTGCTTCTGTATAGAGACCAATTTGACTCTGATTATTGGGAAAACTGCAAGGATGGATATTGGAAAAACTTCTGGAAGAACCTAAAAGTCTCAAGTAATACAAAAAAAAAAAAAGAAAGGATGCCCACGTGCAAGGAGTTCAAGGAAGCATAAACTACTTTTTTAAATTTGTTTCTACTAGTTAACAACCTACTGTCACAATGGGCATTATTTTGAGACTCAAGCCCGAGCAGGAATGAGAACTGGCTATTTGGCTTGAATTTGGTTTACACTCTTTTTTTTTTTGTTTTGGGGGTGAGGGGTGTAATGCATTAGTGCCTTCAAAAGATTAAACATGATAAGAAATAACTACCCATTAGTAGCCCACTGTCCAAGACAAATATATTGAGAAATGAGAATAGTTCACTCCATTCTACAGTATATATATCTTATAGAGGTAACAAAAGGGACAGGTAACAAGAGATAACCTGTCAGAAAGGGGTGCTGGGCTGTTGGGCATGGATTCTGTTGAGAGATATATTGTATTTGGTTGTATTTGTAATATTGATAAGTTATGGGGACCTATATGTATTTATGTTAGAAAAACAGGCTTATGTGTAATTCTGATGTATTTTGGCCTTTTGCTTATTTAATAAGCAAGTGGCTGTGTGAGATTAGGGAGTGAGGAAGAGCGAGTGAAGAAGAGAGTAAGATGTGTGTGTGTGTGTGAGAGAGAGAGAGAGAGAGAGAGAGAGAGAGTTCTGTCTCTTGTTCTCACAGTGGATATGTTTCCTCTTCTCCTGAGTATGTAGGCTACCAAGCCGAACCTTTGAGTTGCTATTTTATTTTATGTTGGTTGACATAGTACCAGAGCTATTTTATGTTGTTTAACAGATTCAAACTCTTGTACAACATTCTTTTATCATAATTTATAAAAGCTTTTTACCAATCTAAAAAAGCAAAAGTGGAAGGGGTCCCCAGAGCTTTGGGCGCAACTGTGCAAAGCAAGGCATGCACATTCTTGAATGAAGCGAGGAATGTTGACTTGAATTTAAGTGCAAGGGTTCCTAGAAATTTGTAGGTTCCAAGTCTTGCATAGGCTAAAATGTTTAAACTTTAACAGTCATAAGCTACAACCTATAATACAATAAGTTACCTATTCAAGCATCAAATTGAAGATTTATTCATCAAAACATGGCAATGAGAATGGTAGGTAGGTCAATTCTGGCAACACCCCGCAAAATGAGCCTAGGTATTCCTGAGGTGTGCAATAATTTTAGTCAAAGTAAGTTCCTAGGTGTGGGAAATGAAACAGAATGAGTTTTGGGAGGAAGTGGTACAGGGAGGATCCCCTTCAAACAGATCTTTTTGCAAGGAAAATCAAGGGACAGTGGGTGATTGTGCATGAACACGTTCTTCACTTGTGTGGAGCATTTCATTTTTTTTTTTTTTGAAGTGACCATAGTTGTCAAGGTATTAAAATGAGGCCAGGCAACACGAGAGTGTTATATGCATAAAACCTGGTTAATTTAGCCTGCTTCTTAAGTTTTTTTTTTTGTTAACGTGTACTTGTTTCATCCCTCCCCCCCACACCACCACCACCACCACCACCACCACCAGGCATCATATCTCCTTTAGCAAGTAATCTACATATCCTTTTCCTTGAGAAAAGTTAAAGTATCAATATGTTGTTTCTTAAGAATTTGATATTTTAAACTATTAGATAGTTAATAGCTGCTATCGAACAGTTTGTCTTTATCAAACTGTCAAATCAAAACAATAAAAAACAGGAGTATTGTTAGTTCAAAACTGTCTTTATCAAACCATGGTCTTAAGAGTTTTTGAGCTTTCAATCTTCTACGCATTTTACAAAAGAAATTCTATTTAATATGAAGTTGCAATTGTTCATCTCTCTAGTCTCTAGTAATTAAAAAATGATTAATATCTAATAAATTACTTACAGTATGATCAACTGGAGATGGTAGTTGCAGGAATTCTGTAGACCATGAGTTATATGATTGTTTTTTTTCTTGGGATTTAGTTAATTTGTTTCAAATTTGGAAGTTAAACAAGTGGTTGATTTACTGCATATCTATCAATGCCAGATTTCACCTGAAGATATCCGATGGGAAGGTGAGGATCCAGGAATAATTAGTCGATCTGGCCGTGGTGGACCAGGTCGTGGGGTTAAGAAGTCCATTGGCCGTGGTGGTGTTGTTCCGGGTGCAGTAAGAGGGAGAGGGACAACAAAGGTTCCACCCAAGAAAGATTTTCCACCATCGCAAAATGGCATTGGGAAAAAGAGTTCTGATGATATTGAAATACTCCATACAGAAACTCTAATTAAAGAGGTATGGGCAAACAACAAGAGCTCCTTAATGAAATGCTAAATGTTGACTTTGTTTCTCTGATGGTTTTGGACAGGTGGAGAGGGTTTTTGGTGCAACTCATCCAGATCCTATTGAGATTGAGAAGGCAAAGAAAGTGCTGAAAGTAAGGACGCAATGCATCTTATCATGATGTTAATATTTTTATTGTCCTTTAGGAATACGAACTTGATTCCCCCACAAATGGCAGGAACATGAACAAGCGCTGATTGATGCCATTGCAAGGCTCGCAGACGCATCTGATGGTGAAAGTGGTAATTAAAAATTGACTCTTTGCCATGTTGTATTTTACACCCTTCTTTTCCTCCTCTCAAAAGCTTTGAGATTACCTACCTTTGGCTTTGTATAAAATCGTCAGATCAGGTCCACGGTAATTTGTATAAGTTGTGTCTTTTTGTATTGCATTTGATTAAATGTCTCAGATCAAATTCACTGAAAAAAGGGTCTTCAAATCAGATTCTTATCAGTTTTTCCTTTCCCCTACCAATTTCTCAATGTTCTTATTTAACCTGTTATGAAATGCCCTTTGGCATTTTTGCTAAAATTAACTACTTATGTGAATAACTATGCTTTTGTGAGTGGCTAGGGCTCGTTGCAGCCCTGTGTGGAACCTTTTAATTTGTGAAAATTTTTGGCATGTTTTATTTTTTATATTTTCCGAAATAAAATTACCCAAAAAAAAAGAATATACAAAAAGGCTTCTGAAGAATTAGTTTGATTGGATGTGGTCCTTTAACCTTTTGCCTCAAAACAGATGACGGTGAGCACCAATTCTCCCATGGGCATTCAATGGACCGAGAACGAGGGTGGAGAAATCGGCATTATGGTGGTAACCAGCGCGCTTCCGACTTTGATGATGAAATGGCTGCAGATGGCAGGGGCGATGAGAGGGATCATCGCATCGTTGGTGATGGTGATGACCAGCAAGATGGTGATGATGAAATCTAAATGTTTGGCGTTCCAGGGTTTGTACAACGAGAAAGGCCCTCCTCCCCCTTGTATATTACATGAATCATCATCATCATCATCATCCTCATCATTTAATTTTATGAACATCATGGCGGAGAGCGCATGGATGGGTGTAATCTTTTTATCATTGATGATGATGATGCTAGTAAAAAATGGAAGGTTGGGACGCTTATGTAAAATTATTTAAGCAGCAGCAAATGTAACTTTAACAAGTGTCTGATAAAATGGTTGGTTTTTGTTTTTTGTAGGTTGCAATTACAAGATTATTGATTTTTATTTGATTATTGAGTTGGAAAATCCATCCTTGTTTATATGCCAATTGCCAACCACCTCCAGACCAGAATTTCATTGTCATGGACCTCATGGTGCATATAATGCATACAAACCAATGCATTTGCATGCCACAGGACGAACAAAAGCAACATGGTGTGGGGCCGCTTCTTATCTGTTATAATGTTTCTTCCCCGCATGCAGTATAGGTGTAGGTGTACAACCAGTCAATCACTAACCAGTAAGAATCCTATGGGTAGGTGGGTTTTTAGTTTTCTAGTGCTTGAACAAACACAATCGTGAAAAACAGCCAAACAAGCCATGCTGCTGCGTCGGACCAGGCCAGGCCAATCAATCGCCCAATAGTCAATCAATCAATCCTACCGGGTTACCAACTTACCATACCATGTATAAGACAATGCCTTGTTTGTTTTCTTACTAGCATTTTAAGGATGGGTGAAAGAGAGTTGGGCCTACAACTACAATGATGCAGTAAATTTGAGAATAAGATCTACCATTTGAGCATCATAATCAGGCCCCTCCATTTGGAAATGGCTCACTCCCTCAATTAGATGAGTTTCAACACGCCCAGCCGCAGATTTGAGCTTGTTCTCTAATTGTTTCACGCTTGTAAACCCATCCTTGGTGCCCATAACGAATAATTTTGGTTTTGGGGACTGTAAGATGGACTTATGGTGTCGCCCGAACAGGATTGAGGCAGTCAAACCAAAAGGATATCCCAAACTCACATAGCCCACGACTTGTTCTATCAGATCAACTGCAGAGCCCGAAATCGGAGCACCTGTGCCAAAGCAACTGCATAAGAGGGTTTATTGTTAACAATTATGTGCTAATCCTCGAATAATATAATTAAGCACTGATATTATCAAAACATTTTATAGATGATAAAAAAAATGTAGTCATAAAGGCGACCCTGCCCCGGGAAATGTTCAAGAAACAGAGGACACTGCAATAGCAAGTTAAATGAAAAAAAAAACACTACCGCAGGGCCTTGATCCTGGGCATGGAGATCCCCATTCAAATGCAAGGTCTATCTACTCCTTCCTAGCAACCATTCAATGACAGTGTTTGTCATTGGAGAATATTAGTAGGAAATATGAAGGAGCTCATGCACAAGACATCTGGCCAAGTCACCCTACTGAGAAGCTGCTACCGCATGGCTAAGCCAGAATAATTCCTGTTTGCATGGATGTGACCATGCTCACATACCAGTCTGGTTCATACGAAGCATGCATTTACATACTGTAGACAGAACCAAAAACTAGTTTAGCATAAAATCAATTGGTTTGTTCCGCCACCTAAAGGAAAAGTGGACACATGAAAGGTAAAAAGGTGTATACATGACCTATACAAAAATAGTCAAAGGACTAGAACAATTTAATGTACAAAATGATTTGCCCCTGTATACAAAAATCAAGTGTCCACACCTCTGTGTGGTGTTATTTATGCAATAATCAAGGCATCAACTCCCAAGAAGCTTCAGACTAAAATCCATCCAAGAGGGCCACCTCTTGGGAATTAAGAAGCAACTTCAATCAGTGAACCATTACAAAACCAGATTTCATGTCCACAAGCCATTTGCGTTAGCCGAATGGATCACTCCAAAGATGGCCTTCCAAAGCCTACAGCAGCCATATCCATTGAACATCTAATTGTGGACCCTAAGTATATTTGTTCTCCAAATAATTTTCCTACATTGTTTTCCCCAAACCAAGTTTTGAGCAAAACTTCATCATCAAAGCTTTCAGGTAACAAAATATCCATGCCTAGTGATTACAGCTACAAAGTTCCATATGTTTTTTTCACTCCACACTCCAATTCAATTAATAACCTTTCTCCCCTTTTCAAAATCTATCAAAGGCTTCCACCTCTTCAAATCTATTGAAAGCCTCGACCTCTACCGATCCATCTCCCTATCTGCAAATGGCTGACTATGATTTCTGGATACAGCAAGGGCATGCCAGGGTAATGTAAGGGACACGTTATTTACATTAAAAATTACAATGCCTGAGACAAAGCGCCACCAATGTAGAGGCATTAGGATATCTTTCGTGCTAATGCCAAACCTGTAATACCAATCTAAACAAGAAAATGCACCACAAATAGAATTTGGTATACAGAGGCAAGGGGGAGCTGTAGGATTGGTGCTACAATGGTCTATCCAACACCATTTGAGTGTAAACAATCTGACTTCCATGAAGTTCGATTGAGGTTCAGTGTGCAACATATTAAGGTTCCATGAAATAAAAGACTTTCTTAATTCCACCACTACAACTCCGCTTTACAGAATTCAGAATTACTGGTTCTTGCATATTAACATTCAAAGAAATCAAGCTAGAATATTCTACAACTAAAATCTATTTTCTTCTTACACCAGATAAATATATAGACCCAAAACTACAAAAAACAGAAGCGCTTCGTCAACGTGCTTAACTGAGATGTCATTATTCTTTTCAGGATTATAATAGCCCATACCAGTATTTGCACAGATTCATAACACTGCAACCTTCATCATCTCCTAAAGTAATCGGTAATATTTTTTTGATCATACAAGTAAATGTCCTGAATCATAAAACTAGAACATACACAACAATCATGAGCTTAGGCGTCTGTTGAGGGGCTCTCTCTGTACTAACAAATATATAACAAGGATTTTGATATACAGCATATCATCCAAGTCCTAATTTTTTAATCGATATCATCGGAGCAAGATCTCAAGCTTGACTATCAACCCCAAATCACACGAACCCACAGAGCATATAAATAAAGATTAAAACAATAAAGAAGAGAAAGATCAACAAAGCAGATCTACATGAATAGTAAGGAAGAATGAAATTAGAAGGAAAAAAAGGGCATGGCTACTCAACTCCTTGTAAATCATACAAAGTTGATCATGTCCCAACACTAAAAAGTGACGGAAATGGACAAAAAAATCCATCAAATAAAAAATTTCAGCTCAAGGGTCGAGCAAAAATGCAATCTGTTCACACAAAAGAATATAAGCTAGATTACTACTTCTGCTATAGAAATAATCATTTCATAGAACTCAGGATTCATCCATTATAATCAAAGATACAAACAACATAATAAAAAAAGAAACCCTCCAGAAAATTCGTCCGAAAGTCATACCTGCAGAAGAACCCACCAACAAAACCCTGTCACCAGACAAGTTCTCGGTGACCCATTTGCACACAGCAACAACATCACGGATTTCAGAAAACCCCATGAGAGAAGGTCTTCCAGTTGATTTGCCAACCCCTCTCATGTCGAAGGTAACGGCCCTGTAACCTCTCCCTGCTAACCCACTTGCGATTCCTCTCATCAGGCCTTGACAACCACCCATAATGGAGTACGGATGGACGAGGACAATTACCAGATTGTCCTTCATCTCCTCTCTTGGCTTGAACAGTCGCGTGTGGAGCTTAATTCCATCGTTGGTTTCAACCGTGCAGGATTCCACATAACAACTCCTCGTCATTGAGAGAGAGAATGGGGCTGAAGAACAACGGGGAGAGAGAGAAGCAGATATTACCGCCTTCCAGACAGGCAAGGAAGGAGGAGGGCAGGAGGGGAGAGAGAGAGAGAGAGGCAGACGTTACTGTTTTTCGATCATGGTCTGATAGGCCATCATCAATATCCCTAACTGTAAATAAAGTATGAATTTTTATTTTATTTTTTTTGAAATATTAACTCCATGACCATGAGCAAAGTATGCCAAGGCAAATAGAGAAGAGAATAGAGTTTGTCGGATCAGGGCGACGAGAGTTGTTGATACATTTGGATTGGATGTTTCCTGAATCTTCTTTTCCGGTTTCACCCTTTTTTGTCGCATTTTTTACTTTCTTGAGTAAATTATACAGACCTCCTGTACTATGGGATTAGTGACAAATACCCTCCTCATGAAATTTAATTTACAACAAAGGCCCCTGACCGTTAGACAAAAACCCCTCCATTAACGTTCAGTCAATTAACTTAATAAAAAATTCTTATTTAACTGTTTAAAATTTTATAAATGCCTAAATTACCCTTTTTTTAATTTATTTGATCAGACCTTTTATTTCTCATCCAACAAGACTGGTTGGTGTATTGTCTAACGAGAAGGGCAGCAATGAGTAGGGCCGCCAGTGATCCATTCCCGTCTAAGCAGCAACAGTGATGACCGAATTGGAGTCGTATGAAGAGTTCTAGCCTTTTTTGTGAATCAAACCGGTGCTATCATCTTTTGGAAAACTGGTAATCGGAATTGAACCGGAACCGGTACTATCATCTTTTAGAAAAGCATGTATGCTAATCGGTTTAGTTAACTGTCGTTTTTTATATTGATTAATTGAAATCAAACGGTACCTTCGAATCAACTGGTTTGGTTATTTATTCTTTTTATTTATTTTTTGTTTATTCATAATTAAAAAGGTATATTAAACTTTTTTTAACGTTTGGTGGTGAATACGTGTCACATATAGAGAGAAAATCACGTATTTACTGTCAAACGTGCAATTAATTCTATGATTAAATTAGGAGGAGACTGTAATTTCAGACTTTTGAGAGGGAGTACAGTCTATTTATTCTTTTTATTTTTTTTGTTTATTCATAATTAAAAATGTATATTAAACTTTTTTTAACGTTTGGTGGTAAATACGTGTGTCACATATAGAGAAAATCAAACAGCCTGAGCTGTTTTCTGTAAACAGCCAAAGTTTTCTCCCTCTTGCCCACGTATCCTTCGTATCTCAATCGCTGAATTATCCCCCATTAATTTGGATTATATCGACTTGATTAATTGATTCAAAAGATTTAAATTTAAATATAGTTATATTATTAAAAATTCTAAATTAATAGTATAAAATATTTTAAATTAAAAAATATGAATAATTTTCTATTTTTTCATATTAAAAAAATTAAATTTAAAATATAAAACTAAAACTGATCCAACCTCTAAAATTAATATAATAACTAAACGGAAACCAATAAAAAAATACTAAAAATTGATCAATTCAAGTCAAATTGGATTGGATTAATCGGTTTGATGAATTTGATCAACGGCCCTAATTGTCTTGGACTAGGGTAGTGGGGGTGATTGTGGGAGTTAAAGGATTCAGATGGGAACCATAAGTTCGAATCTATTCCTCACACAACGTGTCTCACACCGACCTTACAGCATGTTTAAGCTGTACATCGAGAATATATCCAATATTATTTATAAGGAGATATTCCCAATACAACGTGGGATGTACCCGTGAGGTCGGTGTGAAGCGCGATATATGAACAGCAGATCCCAATTCGAGAACCAAAGAATCGGGAGATGTTCCCAAATCCCAAATTACGTTTAAAGGCATGTGGGGCGCCAATCTGAACTCGAGAGCTAATGGGAATCTACAAACTGTCAGGGCTATTCTCGGCTTTTCATTATAACTGATAATACTATTTTTCTCGATTTAATTGAAAAAAGGGGCTAAACATAAGAGATCTACGTATAGAATCTTTATTAAATAATAAATAAAGCTCTGTAAACTAGTGTAGATTGTAGAATCCCATTAAGCACCAATCAGGACCGTACAAATATTATATACTAAAGTTGAAAGATCTATTGCTTGCACGTGTATGTCCACTATAAGATCTTTTAGATATCATCATATACGTGTACAATCAGATTTGTAAGATGAAAAGTTGTTCTACATTTTAAACATAAAATATTGTTAACTGTAGAAAATGACCAGCGATTGATATGGTGTACTGTTCTTGGTAATGGCTACAGAGCGCTTCCATCGCTATCTGTCGAGTCCCCATTGATGGCTACACTCTTCACAGAGAGAGAGAGAGAGAGCTACATGCTCAACATCTCTACATCAAACAATTCCGCTCCACTTCAGTGATAATGAGTTTCCGTTGGCTGTTTCTGTTAGAACTGCTCTCCAGGATTTGCTTTCTTCACTTGAATGGAACCCGTTATCTACTCTTTTTTTTTTTTTTTTTTTCAGTTTAATCCCTGATTTGGTTCATTTTTTCTAAATCTCTACATCAAACAATTCTTTCCCTCTTTGTCGTGATTTCACCATAATCTGCACATTTTTTTCTGCATTTCTCTGTAGTTCTAGAAAAAATTCTCCTTTTCTGCTATGATCATCCCATTTACTTTGCTCTATATTCATCGACGGCTTCACGATTTCGACCCTACGGGCACGTCCCTTTTTCCTCGTTTCTTCAATTCGTCTAGTGTTAGCTTATATTTCTGCTGATTATAAGTTTAAAACCAGCTATTAGCGTTCTTGGTATTTTCTTCCTGTAGTCGAAGTACCTATATTTTATATTTCCATACGCACTTTTGCTCCATGACGTCTCTGCAAGGTGTTTGTTTCTGCAATCAATATCAGATTTTCATTAGAACTCCTGAATTTAGATCGAAAAGATTTGGTTTCAGAAACTGCGTCTTCCGGTGTGAAGGAGGATCGCCGAGTCTGGACGGAGGGAAGAATGGAAAGAAGAAGCTTCGCATTATGATAGCCGGCGGTGGTATTGGCGGGTTAGTCCTGGCTCTAGCAGCCAAAAACAGAGGATTTGATGTCAAGGTGTTTGAGAAGAATTTGAGTGCGGTGAGAGGGGAGGGTCAGCATCGAGGCCCAATTCAGCTCCTGAGCAATGCGTTGGCAGTGCTGGAAGCCATAGATAAGGATGTCGCAAAGAAAATCATGGAAATTGGTTGCGTCACTGGTGATCGGATCAATGGCCTTGCGGATGGCCTCTCAGGTGAATGGTATATTTCTGTTTTCAGACTCTGCTGCAAACCATCTCAAACATTACTATTAATAGATCTTATTACAGACAGGATTTCCATTTTTTCTTTAGGGAATCAAAAGGGTCAAATATAGATTAGTTGAGAAGATTATTTTTGGGGTTTCAGATTCGGAGCAGAACTGAAATTCTACTGTAAATGAAACTATATTCTTTGGTTTTTCAACCTTTTTACATGTACCGAGGGCGGGGTACCAGAACACCATTTTGATGAGCTCAGCCTAAGTGATTACTTGATTTTTCTGAACCATTTATCATATAGACTGTTATGTGGATGCTTGTAAACTGACCACTCAAATGTCAAATTCAAATCAATGCCAGGGATGCCCAGATAGTTGGGCACGTCTTATAAAAAAAAAAATATCCAGAAGATTTATTTGGTGAGGCTTGACCAGTGTTCCATTGCGTATTTGTAATTTTGACTCTCACATAATGCTGCTTATTTATATATTTTTCTCATTTGAAGCTATATCGATTTTATGCTTCTAGTAATAAAAATATATTTATAAATTATACTCCCTTGTGAAAGATACTATTTAAAATCATAAGGAAATATCAACTCTTAGCCAGGCTTGCTGTTGTTGATAGTTTGTATCTCTATAAAATGTCAACACGATAGTCTGTTATCTAAGTTGCTTAGATTAAAGTTGATCATTTATTTTGGAAGAGGCAATGTATGAAAGCAAATTTTCAAATTGCTTAGGTTGTATTTAGTTAAAACTCTGGTTTTCAGAGTGAGAAACATTGGAACAGTCTTTGGTTCCTGTTCCTAATCATGCATGCTTTTAAACATGTAAAAGCCCAAAAGGTATCACGTGATCTGATGGTGTATTCTAACTTCTGAAAGATATCATCAATCCTAATTCTTCTTTCCCAAATGTCTTCTCTTCTTTGCTCCCAGTATTAATAGGGAAAAGAAAACTTATGAGGAAGAATTTGTTCATTGTAAACTTTTCCTTTTCATGGAAAATTTCACTGATCTTGTCATAAAGAAAATGTCAGGATAATTTAATAGAAACATATGAAACTGCAACCTTAGCGAACGTTTTCAGGACCAGAATTCTCAGTTTCTTACTAAACTTGGATGTTTGAAAATATTGCGCATGGAGATTATTATCAAGGCCAAGTTTTTGCTAACTGGAGTTGACTCAAAGATGAACTGGATGAAGGAAAAAGGACTAAACGTTTTTACTTTTTTTTCCTGAAACCACTGTGAGAAAAGAATGATTTTCAGACTAATAATAGTACCAGTGCATCAATAACTGTGGCTAAGAATGAATAACTCTTTGCAACTGGAAAGTAGAATTTCATTGGCTTCTTTTCTTTTTCTTGCCTCAGGTTTACCAAGTTTGATCTACTGACCCCTGCTGTAGAGAGGGGTCTCCCTGTTACTCAAGTAATCTGCAGAATGACACTGCAAGACATATTACTGGATGCCGTGGGGTCAGATATAGTTTCTAACAGATCTAATGTTGTGGACTTTGTGGAAGACTCTGATAAGGTTTGAAGCCAGTCTACTCAGTCATTTTTCAGTTAAGCTCAAAATGTTCTTAGCTGCATACTTTTCATGGAACATCAGGTTACTGTAATTCTTAAAGATGGCCGGCAGCATGAAGGTGACATTTTAGTTGGGGCAGATGGAATGTGGTCAACAGTAAGTTACTTTTCTCCTATATCATTTCACTTGGTTATCAATCATTATATGTTTACTTTGAAGCCCCTCTCTTATCTTTTCTTTCACTCTGTTAGGTACGTGCAAAATTATTTGGGGGGCAAGAGGCAAAATATTCAAATTATACATGCTACAGTGGATTAGTGAACTATGTTCCTCCCTATATTAACACTGTTGGGTATGTGATCTGAAATATCTTTACAGAATTGTGCCCCATGTTAATTCAATACTTGCTTTCATGTTTGATGTTTTCTGGTGAAGGTATCGGGTGTTCTTGGGCTTGGACCAATATTTTGTTGCTTCAGACGTTGGAGATGGGAACATGCAATGGTACGGGTTCCATAAGGAACATCCTGGGAACACTGATCCTCCCCGAGGCAAGCTCCTCTTGCCCTAAAACCCAAGGTTATGTGATTAACTAAATGGCCCATGAACCAGAATTGGATAGCCCCATTAAGAAGATGCATTTCCTTAAATGATACAGGCAAGAAAAAGAGGCTTCTTCAATTGTTTGGGAGCTGGTGTGATGAAGTCACCACTCTAATATCAGAAACACAAGAACATATGATACTAAGAAGAGACGTCTATGATAGAGACATGATTTACTCCTGGGGAAGAGGGCGTGTGACTTTGTTAGGTGATGCTGCCCATCCAATGCAGCCAAATCTTGGCCAGGGGGGTTGCATGGCAATTGAGGTGTGTGACATTATTACCCTATTTAGTTCTGTGCATGTGATTAATTCTGAATTGAGAAAGAAATAAGATAACAATGACCATAATAATCTTTTTCAGGACTGCTACCAACTTATACTTGAGCTTGAGAAGGTTTTTGAGCATATCAATGACGCTCAAGTGTTTGAAGAAATTGCTTCTGCACTTAAAAGGTATAGTTCATGTTGGTAACAAAGTAGTAAAAGTAGAATGAATTCATCTTGTATAGAATCCTGGTACTGGTAAACCAGAAGAATGTTCTATCAATTGGTCCAAGCAGTCACATGTTTGGGTAGTACTGTCCAATAGAGTCAGTTTAGTATTAGGGGCCTCCCAATTTGTACCCAGTGAATTGCAAATCAAGATCCAATGGATGCAACTGCTGGATGACCATTCTGTTGATGGCTGAACCAAAAGGTCTCTGTCCAAAGTTTGTATCTTGTTATATTTTCTTCTGTGAGTTGCTTGTGAATGAAACATGCCTGGATTGTATGCTTTATGCAGATATGAGAAGAAAAGGATGTTTCGAGTCAGTGTGATACATACATTGTCACGGATGGCATCAAGAATGGTTACCAAGTACCAACCTTATTTGAATTTTTCACCAGGTCCTCTCTCTGTAAGTCATTCATTCCTCGGTTGCTACTGTAATATCTTTGGTCCCATGTCATTGGAAATAATATGGACTTGTTTGGTGATTAAGTTCTCCTTTTCTATTGTTTTTTTTAAAGGTATGCTGTATTGTTATCATTGTCTGTTGCAGTTCTTGACAACACTGCGTATAACACACCCTGCATTTCACGGTGTGCGTCTCTTTTCCCAGCTTGGAATGCCTCAGTTGATGACTTGGATGCTTTCAGGTCATGGGTAAGGTTTCCTCTTATCAAATTTATCCAACCTATTACACAGAAATAGCCTGTATTATAAGATAAGTTTGGAAGCAGAGCTAGCTGTTGGGTCAAAATTTCCACCCACAAGCTTTAAGGCTGCATTTGGGTTAGGGAGGCAAAGGAATCAGGGAAGGGAATTTATGACCCCAAAATTCCACAAATTTCCAGATTAATAAACTTTTGGCTCCAAAAAGGCACCATGCAGAATTCTGGCACTCACTGGTGCATTGTTGTATTTGAGGTTGATTATATTCTTTTTGTTTGATAAATCCTTCTAAACCAAATTGTTCATGTGGCTTTCCTTGAAGGTTGTGAAAGAACAAACAAGAGAAAGGACCAGAGGAGCCAGGCTTTAAACTCTACAGAGGATGTACAATATGCTAGAAAAAATAAGGATGAACAAAACAAGTCTGCTCTCGATAGCAGTTTACTGTTTGTTTGCAAGCGCAACTGCCAATAAGCTGTTAATTGGGAATCAACACAAGGAGGAATGATAACATGGGGGTTTGCCATTAAAACTGAGGGAAGGAATTTTTTATGCATGGTAGCTTTGAATGCTGCGTGAAGAGTTGTGATGAATACCCCCTTTCGGCTATATCTATATGCTTCCTTATTAATTTATATATATTATAACACAGAAACTTGTAATTCCCCCAAAAAAAATCTCTTATGAAAGCTTTAAGGAGAGAAGCCTATTAGCCGAATATATTAACCAGATTCAACACAGAAGCTTGTTATCCCCCCCAAAAAAATCTTTTATCGAATAGGGTGTGTTTGCCAATGTGTGTATGATCTTATTTTTCAAAAACACAGCCCTGTATCAGAATCAACATCTCATTCCATTTCACTGTACAAACCCACAAGCCACAAAACAAATAACAGTTCCAGAGATAAATGCGAGATGATTGGCACTAGAAATTGATCAGCTGCAATCCAGGAAAAACGTAAATCCAACTGATTAAATCGAGATATAATAAGATGGGTCCAACCATTCCCTTTAGTAAATGAATATAAATATAAATATGCATAGTGCAAATCAGTGTTCCTGAACCGTTGTTGACCTGGACGGTTAGATTGTTCAGTATAGGAATCATCCAAGCAACCATTTCTATTTCACCCTTAACCCGTTTATTGTCTAAAAACTATTGATTAGTCAATGACCCACTGATCTGGGTGCTTAAACTGCTGGCCCATTTAATTCTGATAATGGTTTTTGATCGTTTTTATTTTTTATTTTTATTGGAACAAGCCATTCATTCGAACCGTACAATCAAACTGCTGATCCAAAAATTGTTGGACAAAGTGGTTTCTGATGTATCAATTTTTTGTGCCAAGTACCTCGTCATTTGGTCTGTTTCCAAGTGGCCGATGACTCAGAGGCTAAAGTGAACTTTTGCTGGATGAGGACCTGGATGTCGAGTTGACTAGGACGAGCTGGGGGCAGATTAGGTGCCGAGTTAACTGAGCCGAGCTAGGTAGGTTAGGTGTCGAACTGACTGGGCCGAGCTAGATAGGTTAGGTGACGAGCTGACTGAGCTGAGCTAGGCAGGTTAGGTGACGAGCTGATTGGGCCGAGCTAGGCAGGTTAGGTGACGAGTTGACTAGAGTGTCGAGCTGCTTATTAGGTGCCGAGTTGACCAAAGTGTCGAGCTGGATTAATTGTTGAGCTTCGTAGCTCTTTAGAGACCTGCGAGGAACCAATGTCAGAGGACCCGGGGTGGCTAACCCGGCGAGGTTGCTCCGATGCTGAAGTTAGTACTCTCATAGTAGACTGCAAGCTAAAAATCATAAAGTATGAGAGCTAGAATATGCTTACTTTACCCCATGTCGTTGCGGTTGGAGTCTTTATATAGGCGTTGTTTGGCGTGGGTTTCATGCATTATATCCGAGATTTCTGAGAAGTCGTTCAAGTGGTTCGAGATTCCTTGAGGTAACCACCATGCACATTGACCACCCTCTGGATCGTTCGGTATATGGGCCAACTTCCAAGGATCGTGGGAGTGTTTGAATATGCATGCCGAATTCGTCGACGAGCACATATTGCAAGTCGCCGCTTGTGTCAGGCTGCCAGGTCACGCCAGGGCCAGGCCGCCAGGTGGGACACCACCTAATTGTTCCGAGGCGCCACATGTCACAATATCATTGGAGGGCCAAATCCGCCCTCTTCAGTTCCAATTTCGGGTCAGTTTTTAAAAGATTGGTGAAAATATAAGGATTAGCTTATGTTTCATTATTTTATCGAGTAATATTTTGACAACTTTCTCCGCGTGTTGATAAGGAGGTTGAACAACTCAAAGTTATCAATATTGTAAATCCGGGTAAGTTTTGGCATGGAAATGGATTGGTGTACTGTACATATTTCTATTTGTACTCTTAGCGTGGCTGCGTTTTATACAATGTTGTTCTTGCATCAATTTGCCACATTGGCATGTTGAAGAAACAGCTTAAAATGAAAGTGTTTACTGTTTACTATAGAAAAGCAATGCAACGAAATCACATTTTTGACTTTTTTTTTTTTTTTTCTTTTTGAGAATCCTGGGGTATTGCAACCTGCAACTTTCTATAAAGCCATTCTGATTTCTGACATTATACATTCGAAAGTAGAACACGGAAACATAATGGATTGTCAAATGTTCGTTCTAACGATTCCACATATATTCCAAAAATCCACATCAGCAATATGTAGAGTTAATGGACGATCAACAACCGATTGTGTCAGTGTAAAATGGCTTTTAAAAGAGGGTAAATTGTTGAAACGTCCCCTTAAATATCAAAGCAGTTACATTTAATCAATGTTTATTTTTCAAATTTTTTCTTCATATGATTCGTTAGTCCAAACTCTTTTTATCTCTTTTTTTTTAAATGGATTTATTTTTCAAATTTGTCCTTTAAATCAATGAATCAAAGATAAAGAATATATTTAGTTTTGTTTACGTTTTTTCATTCAACATTTATACTTTATTTACTTATAAAACCGAAAAAGGTAATAATTACAACCGTTTATAACAATTAGGTGCCACTAGGCACCACCACATGAACGTAACAGTGAAAAATGCTTAACCATTTGATGAAGCTTTAAAAAATAATTTTGTCAAATGTTAGGTATGCATAGAAACTGAAGTCACCTTTTGCTATTTTCGATGCATATGGAAGAGCATGAGATGGAAACTATTGAAATGGCACCTATGTGGCAACATTTATTGAATAAATGCCCACGGAACCAAACACCCTAAAAAATGCAACTTCAAATTCTCTGCTTTTTTTCTTGGGGATAAATTATACGCCCCCCCATATTACGGGTTCAGTGACAAAGACCCCCTTCCTATTTTTTTGTGACAAAAACCCCTCTAAATTTTGACAGTTAGATAAAGACCCCCTGCATTAGCGTTCATTTATCATCGGAAAAAATTAGCATTTAGTTATATTATTTTTAAATACTCAAACTACCCTTTTTTTTTAATTTTTCATTTTCAAACCATTTTACCCTTCATACACTTTTAAAACATGGCCTTACCGAGTTATCTCCTGTTTTCTTCTTTCGGATGTGTTCAAGCTTCAAAGCAAAGGAGAGGGGGGTTTTCCCTGGTAGCAACGTTTCAGCAGAGACCATCCCTCTCCGGGAGAGAGAGAGAGAATGCTGTTAGTTGGTGAGTTAAAGAGTTGGAAACGTATCTATGTTTAATCTAATGCAACTGCAAGGTATTGAAGCATATGACAAATGCAACTGTTAGTTGGTGAGAGAATGCCTTGGTATTGAAGCATATGACAAATGCAACTGCAAGGAACGTATCTATGTTTAATCTAATGTTCTCCGTACACAAAGCGGAAATGAGGAAAAGTCTACAGAGGATGGAGAAGGTGAAAGGGGCGTGTAAGAATAGAATGCAGATGAAGAGAATGTAGGAATACAAGATGAAGAAGAAAGTGCTCATCCCTGCTACTTTGCTCAATGTGCTCAGCCCATACATGCTCGCTCCACTCTCTCTTTTCCTTTTCAAAGACAGAGGGATTGCACACTACAACTGCATTTTGCAATTCTACACAATCAACAATGAAGGAGGGTTACTTTACTAAATGCCAATTATTATGATTTAACTGTCTCTATCAAATCGTATGGAAATTAAATCAAGAAGGTCTTCAATGTATTGCAGCCATGAATATGGGCATCTTTTTAACATCAGTTCGCGCATCACACAGTGTTGGGGACATGGCTTGGCCCAGAGGCCCACGGCCACCTATCACAGCTCGGCCACGTTGACATAGTCCGGCCGAGCTATGGCATTATCGTAATCCCACCGACCACGTCAGCTACGCGTTATACGGATAATCTCACCTAGTGGATAGAGATGAGAAGAAAAATCCGTCGAGTAGGACTCTACCCTCTTGTAACCTCGGCAGGGAACTTTATCCCGATTTTCTTGGAACTCTACTCCGTCCAAGATACGGACCCTTTGGCTATAAAAAGGTACTCCATGCTCAAGGTAAGGCATCTCCCAACTTCTGACACCCATACTACCACTTAACTGGGACCAACACCCTTATAGCTCGGCCCGACCATCCACCACCTTCTACTCACTTGAGCGTTGGAGTACTTACCCGGGGATAACTCCTCAGACCTCTGACTTCTTCCTTGATCACAAGTCTTGAAGCGCGGCCTCGTCCTTAAAGCTCGGCTCCGCCCTGCCAGCAAGGACTATCTGGTTGCCCTCCTCAGTTCGTACATTACATCGGATTGAGCAGCATCAAACTAGCGTCGTCTGTGGGAACTTACAAAAAGTTCTCCCAAAAAATTCCTCCTACGCAGCTTCAAAGTCAATTAAGATCCCTAAGAAACATTCTGAACGATCTGTAGGTCGTTCCCCATCTTGGGAGAACCGACTCCTCGCATCAAGAAGCCCTGCAACCTTCGGCCGCAATAGATTCAGTGCAATTTCGAGCCATGCAAGAGAAGGTCGATAAGATCTTCGAGTTCATGCAGACACTAGGGTCCGCTGTGCCACCCAACCGGGTTGTCCCCCCTCACACCCCGACATGCACGAATGACAATCCTTGGATCAAGAATTCCAAAGCGCAACGGTCAAATGTAAGGGGAGAGCGGTCTGAGTGTATGAGGCAAGACATTACCCGAAGGCCCGCCTCTACTGCCCGCTCCCGTGGATAGGACCACCATAACCAGACATGCCCGTCAGCGTGCATCCCTGCCAAAGAAAGGCTCGGCAAAAGGACACCGCCCTTTGTGGTCTCTGTCACCGAGTCAAGCTCGGTCAAGGATCACCCCGCACGACCCAAGAGGGAGGCCATACATACTACGACCCCGGACAACAGAGATGCCGAGATCAAAGAGCTCTGGCAACGTTTGGAAGAGCTAGAACGCACTCAGACCCACAAGAGCGTAACTCTCGCCGTAGACCAACCTGTGCAGGCCACTGCGCATATCACCAAGGAGCCGCCCTTTGTCTAGGACATCGTAGACGAGATACCCCCTGCTGGATGGCGAGCCCCCCAATTCAACAAGTACAGCAGGAATTCCGATCCTTTCGACCATGTCACGGTGCTCAAAGCCCAAATGATGCTACACGACGCGTCAGAGGGACTAATGTGCAAAGCCCTTGTAACCACACTATAGGGCCCAGCCTTGGCGTGGTACTCCTCTCTGCTGTCGAGTTCCATAACATCATGGGCCCAGCTGGAGACCCAATTCGTAGCACAGTTTACCGCTAGTCAGAAGCATTGGAAAACTTCAGCCAGTCTTATGCAGGTTTGCCAGAAAAAGGCGGAGTCCCTTAGAGATTACCTAGCGATGTTCAACAAAAAGCATTCCAAGTCAGGGACTTAAATCAATCAGTTGCGGTGATGGCTATACAACACGGACTCCACCCTTCCCCATTCTACTTTTCCATCTCCAAAAATCCTCCACAAATGTTGGCCGCGCTAATAAGCCGCACGCAAAAGTATATCAACGCTGAAGAGGCCCAGGCACAACTTAGAGATGAGGATGAGAAGCCCAACAGAAAGAGGAGAGAGATCAACGAGCGAAATTCCGAGAGGTCGGACAAAGATCACAAGAGACTGGATCGCCGGACCGACCATAGACCTCAGACCCCTCCGCCGACCTATTGGAATTTCACGCTGCCTAATATTTTGCGGTCTGAAATCCTGATGCAAATCCCTGACCGCCCAAGAAGATGAAGACGCAAAGTAACAAGAGCAACCGAGACAAATATTGCGAGTTCCACAAGGACCACGATCACGACACGGAGAACTGCTTTGACCTGCACAACCATATTGAAGATCTGATTTGGCGCAGTTATCTTAGCGACTTCATAGACAAAAGGGAGAAGCCAGCCCAAGAGGAATGAAGAGTGAAGGAAGCTCGACAACCACCGCCCTGGGGCCCCCCAACCGGCGTCAACCACGTTATATCAGGAGTAGCCGCCGCCGGAGGGGAGAGCAGCTTGGGTCAGAAAAGATATGCTTAACTGTGTGGGATCGACGGCCGAGGTCACGAGATGAGGCACAACACATCTATCACCTTTACTGACGACGAACTTCGAGGGGTCCAAACACCACAAGACGACGCTTTTGTCATCACAGCCAAAGTGGCCAACTTCGAGTTGCGGTAGATCCTAGTTGACACAGGAAGTTCTATCGACGTATTGTTTGAAGATGCATTTGAAAAGCTCCGCATTGCTGGAGAACGACTTACACCAGTTAGCACTCCCTTGATGGGATTTTCGGGAGAGTCCCTCCAGCCCATTGGGAGGATAACTCTTCCCCTCTTGATCGGAGATGACGATGTTACTGCGACAGGCATGGTAGACTTCATCGTGGTGCATTGCCCCTCCTCTTACAATGTGATCTTCGGCTGGTCGACCCTCAACGCTCTGCAAGCCATAGTCTCAACATACCACCTCGCCATGAAATTTTCAAACAAGTATGGCGTTGGGGTGGCACGCGGAGACCAGAAAATAATGCGACTTTGCTATCAGCTATCTTGCCAAGGACCGCGTCTAATGAATGAGACGTTGATGGCGGAAGCATATGACCAGCATGACGAGGTAAAGGTGCAGCGTGGCCGACCTGTGGAAGACCTTGTTTAGGTCCCCCTATTTGAAGATAATCCCAAAAAGACGGTCCAAGTCAGCCCCTTGCTAGGCGACCACCTCTGAGAGGAGCTTGTGCAACTATTGAGGAATAATGGCGACGTATTTGCTTGGTCGGTAGAGGACATGCCTGGGATCGATCCCGAAGTTATCACACATCGGCTAAACGTTGACCCCCGTTACCAACCTATGAAGTAGAGGAAGAGAAACTTCGCCATAGAGCGGTGGTAAGTAATCGCCGATGAAGTGCAGAAGCTGCTCAACGTCAGCTTCATTCGAGAAGTCAAATACCCCGATTGGCTGGCCAACGTAGTAATGGTGAAGAAGGCCAACGGAAAGTGGAGAATCTGCATCGACTTTACCGACCTGAATATGGCCTGTCCCAATGACAATTTTCCCCTGTCGAGGATCGATTTGGTCGACCAGGTCGTTGATGTAACAGCAGGACATGAGCTCCTAAGCTTCATGGACGCCTTCTCAGGCTACAACCAAATCTGGATGGACTCGGATGATCAGGAGCGAACGGCCTTTATCACTGATTGCGGTTTGTACTGCTACAAGGTAATGCCCTTTGGCCTCAAAAACGCTAGCGCCACATATCAACGACTGGTGAATGAGGTATTCAAATAACAACTCGATAGGAACGTTGAGGCATATGTCAACGACATGCTCGTGAAGAGCAAAAAGGCAGAACATCACCTAGCCGACCTCCATGAAGTTTTCGACACACTCAGAAAGTACAAAATGAGGTTAAACCCAACCAAGTGCGGCTTCTGGGTGGGCTCCAACTAGTTTTTGGGGTTCATGGTAACATAGAGAGGAATTGAAGCAAATCCGAAGAAGATAAAGGCCATCCTTGACATGCCATCCCCCCAGACCCATAAAGAGGTGCAACGGTTCACCGTATGATAGTTGTCCTTGGTAGGTTTTTGTCCAAATCCGCGGACCGGTGCCTCCCTTTTCTCAAAGCTCTCAAATGGCCAAAGGACTTCCATTGGAAAGAAGAGTGTGAGCAGTCTTTCCAGGAACTGAAACAGTACCTGAGCTTGCTGCCCCTCCTCACTAAGCCGAGCCCAGGGGATGAGCTATTGCTCTACCTCTCGGCCGGAGATGAGGTAGTCAGCTCAGTAATGGTCAAAGAAGAGGACCGGGTATAGAGGCCGATCTACTATACCAGTAAGGTCCTCTGCGGCGTAGAGACCCGGTACTCCTATCTTGAAAATTTGGCTTTGGCCCTCGTCACCATGGCCAGAAAGCTTAGACCCTACTTCCAGGCCCACAACGTTCGAGTACTCACCAACCAGCCCCTTAAGCAAGTGCTACAAAGTATGGAGTATCAAGTGCCTAGTCAAGTGAAGTGTTGAGCTAAGTGAATACGACATTGAGTACGCACCCCGACCGGTGATCAAAGCCCAGGCCTTGGTAGATTTCATCATAGAGTGTACATTCACAATCGAGGAGCCGGCCCCACTGTCCCTAGTATGGACTCTCTATGTAGATGGCTCGTCAAAGCATCAAGGCAGTGGCGCCAACGTTATCCTCCTCGGCCCGGACAACATGGAGTTGGAGCACGCCCTTAGGTTTGAGTTCAAAGCCTCCTACAATGTGGCCAAATTTGAGGTCCTAATTGCTGGGCTCCGCCTTACTTTGGACCTCAGGGCTCGACGAATCAAGGCCTTCAGTGACTCGCAGCTTGTGGTCAACCAAATCCACGGATAGTATGATGCTTGGACTCCCTCTATGGAGAGTTACCTACAAAAGGTGCAGCAACTCATCCAGGAGCTCGAGCAATTCGATATCCAGCAGATCCCTCGAGCCGAGAACGCCCGAGCCAACGCCCTTTCGAAGCTGGCTAGCTCGCCGCAAACTGACCTTTACTCAGCCGTCCGGTTAGACACACTACCCCAGTCGAGCATTGCACCAACAACCATCCTCATCCTTCTAGTGCAGCATGGCCCATCTTTCGTAAAGGGTCAACTCTACCACCGTTCCCACACGCTTCCATACTTGAAGTGTTTCCCCCCAGCCAAAGCGTACTACGTTCTTAGGGAGATACATGAGGGCATTTGTGGAGATCACCCCAGCGTGCGCACACTAGCCCATAAGGCACTCCGGTAGTTTTACTTTTGGCCGACGATGAAGCAGGATGCCGCCCAGTTAATTCGGAAGTGCGATAGTTGATAGGGTCACTCTAATCTACATCACCCTCCTGCAACCCCTCTGAAGCCGATCACCAGTCCATGGTAGTTCACACAATGGGGAAGGGACATCCTTGGCCCCCTTCCCACCGCGGTTGCGCAGAAGACGTTCCTTCTCGTAGCAGTGGACTACTTCACGAAGTGGGTTAGTGTCGAAGCCTTGGCATGCATCACCGCCCACAACGGAACACAGTCACCGACAACGGAACACAGTCACCGACAACGGAACACAGTTCACCGACAAGAAGTTCGAGGCCCTGGCACGCATCACCGCCCAGTTAGCTACGAAGTGGACTACTTCACGAAGTGGGTAGAAGCCGAAGACCTGGCATGCATCACCGCCCACAATACCCGAAATTTGCTATGGCAGGAAATTGTCTGTCGCTTCGGTATCCCGCGTGTGCTCATCACAGACAACGGAACACAATTCACCGACAAGAAATTTGAGGCCCTCTGTGCCGACCTGAGGTTCGATCACCGGACTACCACAGTTCACCGACCCCAGAGCAACGAACAGACCGAGGTAACCAACCGCATCCTACTACACGACCTGAAAACACGCCTAGATCAAGCCAAGGTAAAGTGGGTCGAGGAGCTGCCGAGCATTCTCTGGGCTTACAGGACAACCTCGCGGACTGCCACTGGGGAGATCCCTTTCAGTCTGACCTATGGGGCCGAAGGCATGACCCCCGTGGAGATATGTTCCCCAACCATTTGGACCAAACTCTTCAATGAGGGGCAGAATGACGAAGATCTACGCGCGAAGTTGGACCTAGTAGAAGAAACTCGGGACTGAGCATATTTGAAGATAGTTTCACAACAACAGAAGATGGCATGACATTACGATTCTAAGGTGAAAAGACGCAAATTCAAGACAGGCGACTTCGTCCTGCGTAGAGTCATAGTCCCCGCACCAGGAGAAGGGAAGCTCATACCGAACAAGGAAGGGTTGTACAGAATCACCAGAGTCCTTGGAACGAGTACTTATAAACTTGAAGACCTCGAAGGCCGATTGATACCAAGGAGTTGGAACTTGGAAAATCTTAGGATGTACTACCAGTAGACCTACAAGCAATAAATGTCTCTTCTCTTTTAAGCTAATTTTTCGTCCTCGAGGCGCGCACACGCCCACCACACACACCACACACGCACATGCTTCGGCTAAAAAAGAAAGCCGAACTGCCAACCAAGTTGACTTCGCCGATCCCCAAACGACTAAGTCCATCACGCACAGCTCGGCAGCGTATCGATGACCAAGCTACCCGACTCAGCTGACAACGACTGAGCCCAAATGTGGAGGAAGAACGTCCCTGCCTACCAAGGCCTGAGGGCGATCGAGGAACTCCGCCCAACCACCGTCTTAATGACTGAACAAGTTGGGAAACGACTAGCACTAGAAGGGCCCCGAAGGCTCCTAAGACCAGAAACTAAGCATCCCATGGCTGAGAGCTCGGGAACCGAAAGATCTCAGACAACCACACCTCGGTCGGCACAAGACTGGGGACGGCGAGGTATAGCCTGGCCGGCTATGCCTCGGCCAACTACACCTCGGTTGGCACAAGACTGGGGACGTTGAGGCATAGCCCGACTGGCTATGCCTCAGCCTAATACACCTCAGTCGGCACAAGACTGGGGACACCAAAGTATTGCCTGGCCGGCTATGCCTTGGCCAACTACACCTCGGTCGGCAGAAGACTGGGGATGCCGAGGCATAGCCCAGCCGGCAATGCCTCGGCAAATGATCGTAGAAGTACAAAAAGACCATGCAAGGCACAATCGGCCCTGACCCATGCAGTAGCCCGACCGGCCACACCCCAGCCAACAGAAGAAAATTGCACAAGATGCAGAAACATAGCCCAACCCAGCACACACAACAGCTCGACCAGACATGGTTCAGCTAAAAAAGAAAGGCACAAGTATAGCGACATATGGTCAGACAAAGAAACACTAATATTCAACTCAATCGTTCATTACATTGTTTAAGGCTCAGCATACCGAGCCCAAAAAAAATAATATAGAAGGCAGCCGCTCAATCCTCGGTGGCAGAGTCAGTAGCACCATCGACGACTTCAACCTCAGCATCAGCTCCCTCGACGGATCCTTGCGAAGAATTCGGGTCGAAAGCACTCCAACCCTATGACTCATCGGCCAACTCCGGATGGCGGCGAAGGATCCTTCGTCGGAAGAGATTGAACCCAGCCACAAAAGAAGCCTTGACGTACTCGTCCATTAGCAACGGCATCTCCTCTGACGCCTTATACTCACTGACAGCCTCCTCAGCGGTCTCCCACCTCAACCTGTCTTGCTCCGCCCTAAGTTCCGCGATCTCTCTTTTCAATCCCCAGACTAGGCTGGCCTGCTCGTCTAGTTGCACCTTCAGCTCGGCCACCTCCCTCTCCTGCGTGGCCGGTCGCTCCCCAGTAGCCTGAAGCTTGGCCAACTGAGCATTCTGTCGTAGGTACTCGTAGTGTTTCTGCTCGTACGATGTCCGGAGGTCTCGAAGACGATCAACCAGGGCAACCGACACACAAGCATTCTACAGATGAACATGATAAGTATATCGAAAAAGAGAGCGAAACACAAGGAATAACTGGAGGGGACTTACCTGGGCAACAGACCGTAGTAGTGCACACTCCAAGGCTCCGCTGCCGACCCTGACCGATTCTCGAGCTTTTGACACTGTCATGATTCCCCGCAGTAATTACTCGGGAACCCCAGATGTCTCCAGATTGTCATTCACACGAATCGACCACCTCGGCACGTGCATGCCCGAGCTGCTGCCTGTCTCAGTTACCAATGCACCTACGGGACGATGAAGCCCTTCAAGGTCAACCACGATGACATCATCCTCCTCGGCCTTCCGCTGCTGGACTCTCCTTTTCCGATGAGCCGCCCTATCTACGGATCGTGGCCGCTCTTCTGTCTCAGGATGAACTTCCGGTTATACACCGGTTCGCTCCTACCTTTGTTGAAGTGCCCGTAGAGGAAGCTCCGCCTCCATCCCGGAGGGACCAGCCTCAGCCTCCTCAACTTCAGTAGCCACAAAATCTCTCAACTCAGGCGCAGTTCGAGTCGTGAGAAGAGCTGGAACCGGAACTACTAGATGACCTAGAAGACAAAGAGGACTGACGAGATGAAAAGGACATACTGGGAAATTTACAGAGCTGAGGAGCGAAAGCCATCAAACTATCTGTCGAACTATTTGTCGAGCTATCTACCGAACTATCTGCCAAAAAACCAGCCGAACAGTGAAGTCCAAACACCTTTTTGCAAGCAATACTGAGGATAGGGCCCCCCGGTCTTCCCTTTTATAACCATTAGGGGCACAGACCAAGGAGAGATCGATGGTGCAGATGAAGCACCTCTAACAACGCCTCGGAAGACCAATTGACGCAACCAATACGTACGACGGGAAGCCTCGAAAACCAAAGTGGCACCCACGGCAAGCAGCGGTTACGCCCATTAATTAAGCCAGTTCGACTACAATACTGGTCCAACCTTCGACACAGAGACCCGCAGTACCGGTCCAGCGTTTAACATGGATCCTCAGCTACGCCACTCAAATCCTCGGCTAGGCCGCTTAAGGCTACAGAGCCGTGTAGTAGTCTGGTCAAGCACTCCCACTCCTCGACAACAGAATTGGAAGAGTGGCTCGGGAACCAAAATTTTGTTTCTTGTTTAAGTTATGCAGTCGACAATCGGAGAATTCCTTGGCAACGACCAACACGGCGCGGACAATACGCATGCCTGAGAGTTCCTCAGCTGGGCAACGAACCTAGAAGACCTCGTCCCTCGACTTTGGAACTGGGGGAGTAATGTCGGGGACATGGCTTAGTTGGCCCAGAGGCCCACGGCTACCTATTACAACTCGGCCACGTCGGCGTAGTCCGGCCAAGTTATGGCATTACCATAATCCCACCGACCACGTTAGCTACGTGCCTCACGGATAAGCTCGCCTAGCGAATAGGGATGGGAAGACAACTCCGCCGAGGAATAGGACTTTACTCCCCTGTAATCTCGACGGGGAACTCTATCCCTATTTCCCCGGAACCCTACTCCGACCAGGATACGGACCCTCCGACTATAAAAAGGTATTCCATACTCAAGGTAAGGCATCTCCCAACTTTTGACACCCATATTGCCACTTAGCTCGGACTAGCACCCTTATACCTCAGCCCGACCATCTACCACCTCCTAATGACTTGAGCGACGGAGTACTTACCCAGGGATAACTCCTTGGACCTCTGACTTCATCCTTGATCATAGGTCTTGAAGGGCATTATTGTCCTTAAATTTCGGCTCCGCCCTATTAGTAAGGACTATTTGGTTGCCCTTCTCAATTCGTGCACCACCTCGGATTGAGCAGTATGATACAGGTTTCTTCTATTAACAAATTTAAAAGGAAGAAAAAAAAGAACAATTTTAGTTTGAAAAGGGATAAGGTTTCGGTGGATGCATGAATGTCCCAGTCATGTACGAGCACCCTGATACTTTATGGGTTTCGGTGGCTCACCATCCATATGACCAACACTCCTAATCTCCAATTCAATGAAAATTATAAATGCCTCTCTTAATCGCAAATTCATTTCATTTCATCTGACTTGTAGTTAACTAGTACACCTTAACCAATTCTCAGTTTCTACAACTGAATTGTTGTAGGTGTACATGGTAGGCCCCGGATTGTGCCACGTGGCATTGGCAAAATGGAATCTTGACCGCCCATCTCTAATTGCCTCCAATTACTCCGTGGCAAGGTCAGTTACAAAATGGGGTGTTCATCTCAAGGTAAAGCCATATTATTCACTCTTGCTCTCTTGCATTCGGAATCTCAACAGACTTCTTCCGAGCTTTTAAGGAGTAAGCTTTGAGCCCTTATCTCAAACATGGTCCAACTCTTCTTTAGCACCTAACTAACTTGACCATTGGAGTATCCGCCCTTGGGCTAACTCCTGGGGCCTTTGGCGTGTTCTCTTCTCCTACTCACAGGTTGGATCCATCAGGCTCGGACATCAATGAATTTCCTTTGTTGCCCTCAACCCTATCTTGGGCAGCGATATGAATCGTCTCAGGAAACTTCCATTGAGGAAACATTTTCTAGCAAGAGAAGCGAGGAACTGGGGAGAAAAGAAAAGAGAAAAAACACGAAAAAAAAAAGAAGGGGCCAATTTCCTTCATGCTGGAAATCAATCATTGTTGTGGCTGATTTTGGTAATTTAATGCATGAATGTAGTTTAGATTAGGTTTAAGAGAAAATGACAAAAAAAAATAAAGAAAGAAAGAAAACTTAAAATGCCTATTGTGGTAATTTGAATCATTTTGTTATCTGATTTAACAGTTAGGGGGTCTTTGTCTAATGATCCAAGTTCAGGGGGTCTTTCCCACAAAAAAAAATGTATAGGGAAGTCTTTGTCACTAACCCATAATACAGAGGTCTAACTATATGGATATTTTGGATATTTTAGCGCCTATTAGAGGATTCTAACAAAGGAGAGTCTACTTCCCACTGTATCGTAGGCTTCGGCAGAAGTCATTGTAATTACCAGAGTTCAGGGAATATTTTAATGTTTTATCAATGTAACTTAGGCACTTCAGTGGAGGTTTCAGCAATTTACCCTTTAAAACTAGGGTTGCAACTTTAGCTGATTACAAAACATCGTAAACTGTTAACTCTGGCCAACCGGAATTACATCCTTATTTAAAACATATCAGAAGAGATATTCCCAATGAATGGCAGCAATGTGCTGTGGCCTGCGGGGTTGAGTGTGAGGTGTATTATGTGAAAGCAAATTCGAAATGAGGGGCAGCCGGAGCATTTTAAACCCGATAACAGCATTATCTTTAGCAGCCGCAGCAATTCTCAGTAATCCAGTATAACGCCGCGACAATATTTCAAAGTTTCTGGTGTAAGGTTGCTAAATTGGCGGAATTGATTTGCAGTCAAAAAGAATCAACCCACTGTGAATTTAACTGGCAGGGCGAATGCTGATCCGGGATGAACCAATCACAGAAAACAGAGTTTGATTGTCTCCAAGAATTTCTCTGGTGGTGGAAATGGCATTGGGTTGGCATGAACAAGGATAATGTCTTGCCTCGACAAAGGCAACTCTGTTGAGGTGGCAACATCTTCTAACAGACGCGAGGTCGATGGCGGTAGCATCAGGAAAAATCTATGTTGCATTGATAAGTAGAAATTGTTGCTGTTTGGATCTTTAACGAGGAGATAACCGAAAATACTGTAGATCCCAGAACCGTAATCACAAAAAAAAGAAAAAGAAAAAGAAAAAAATAAAGAAAAAGAGGGTGTCAAAGGCCACAGAGTTTCTTTTGTTTTCTGTAATGTTTTAAAAATCGATCTAGAACGGAATCATTCTGGCATCGGTTTCTATGTTGACAGTTTGACTGTTTGGTTCAAATGTATGGTCCGTTCTCACAAAAAATTAAAAATATAATTAAAATAAAATGGTCAAAACCTGTTAAATGGATTGACGGTTCAACCACTTGAGTCAACAGGTCATTGACGGATTCAAGGGTTTTTTGCCAAGGAATGGATTTGAAGTAAAACAAAACTGGTTTCTTAAGCAGTTCCCAGGCTGAATGGTCCGATCATCCTGATCAACAGCAGTTCAAAAACCATGGTTTTCTGACAGTGCCTTCCAAGTAGAGGCACTTGGAAATCTCTGCAACAAGGGGATGATTAAAAAACCTAATGTTCCAATGACCCATAATCATAGAAAGATGTTCAGAAACCCTAAGGCTCAGTTTGAAAAGAGTATAAATGCAAATATATAAAAAAATCATGCAAAATATAACATTTTATACTCTACATATTTGTATTTATACTCTTTTCAAAAGGAGCCTAAAGTTCTTCTCTTGTGTGGAACCGTAGAGCCTCTGATGCATAAGTCAAACAAGGACATAAAAAAGAAGAAAGGCCCGGTGTAGAGTATGAGCCTGCATGTATTCATGAAGATGGGATCTGCTCCTCACATTTGGGTGCCTCACATGCATATCCCTCATGTATTGAGAATATCTCTCATAAATAACAACTTAAAAATATGGGAGATGTTCTCAATACATGATAGGATGTACATGTGAAACGCCCTCTATGAGGAGCAGATCCGGTCTCGTATTCATGTGTTGTGTCGTGCATCAGGCGACTTTATATAGAAGAAGAGCCATGGCAATGGTAAAGGAGTAATGGTCTTCTTGGTCGGCCCAAGTCTCCTTATCACCCAAGTCGAGATCTGCTGATCACAATATATTGCTGCTCACATTCAGCTAGTGGAAGTCAGGAATCAGTGATATAAAAGCGGCTGGCTGGATGAATGCGGCTTAATAAGTGATCCGAACTCATCCCAGACGGTCTATTTAGTTGATCGCCTGTTTCTGCCTAATATGCACGTAAATATCTGTCTCCACGTTACTCACCAGCTACGTTGGTAAGATTCCCACATTGCCACCAGTTCATGCCACACAGCATCTTCCAACCGGCCGTTAATGTCTCAGCTCGTAGGCTCGTAGCTTAGCTGCATATGTAGAATTCTGGTCTCAAATCAGCCTCGTACAAAATTGCTCCCACAACGTTTTAAAGCACATACAAATCATGTATTGAAAATATTTCTCGATGACTATATCAGAAATGATGATATCATTATTGGAAAATGTTCACTATACGGCAAGAATATGCTGTAAAACGTTGTAAGGGGCTGATTTGAACTACTCAAAAGTCTCAAATCATGTCAAATTACACAAAAAAAAAAAACGAGTTTGGAGTTTGGACTCTGCCTGCTTTTATTTTATGCCAACTCCTGGTCATTGGTTAGTGGTTACCCATACAAAACATCCGGAGTCGTCGAACACAGACTTCGCTGTCCTGCCATACTCGTACTCCAGATATCCAAAACGTGGCAATTTAATTGGCCAGCCCAGAGCTTCTCTAGTGTCATTTTATACAAATTGCACGGTTTTTACTTTTTTTTTTTTTTGTTCTTTGTAAACTCAATGGGTCCAGTCTCCAGAACGAGTGCGGAGATTGAGGGCTACTAACTTCGCACAGCCCAAAGCCAAAAGTGAGGAAGGACATTTGATTTCAGATAAGGTTTAACTACCTAATAGACTTTGCCGTAAAGATTTACTTCGTTGTGAAGGATAAGGAAAAGATAAGAAAGGAAGGGAAATTTGTACGAACTTCATATAGGTTATTGGGTGAATTTCTTAACTTATTCTTATGGTTTAGTTAATTGACTAATTATATCTTTACTGTCTGAAAATTGATTAATATTATTCTTTATTGTTTTTGACAATTGACTAACTCTATTATTTCCATTAATCTCTCAAAATACTGTAAAATGCCTAAACTACCCTTTTATGGTCCAAAATATTCGATTTTGCAATGGCGTCCAGAGCCTTACAGCTTGAAAAATGCAGAGCTCAAAGATAACCCTACAACAAGACCATGAAAACATGGCAGAATCTCTCAAGTCTTTTTCCGATCTCGGGCCCCTAATAATCAAACATAGGTGGTCCTTTGCCAACTGGTCAACAACGAAATCAAGAGTTGTCGTTGCAACTTGGATGGTCAGTTTCAATTGGAAAGGGGAGATGGAACATAGGAGAATAGAGAGAGGAGGAAAGAAGAGGGGAGAATGGTCGGGTGATCTCGCCATAGGGTGGAGCTACAGAGCAATGCCGCCGCCGTTGTCAAGAGAGAGAGAGAAAGACAGATTAGAGTTCAGAGGGGGTTGTTGCCGCTGTGGCCCAAAGGAAGAAGAAAGAGAAAAAGAGAGACCAGAGTTCAGAGGGGTTGCCGCCACTGTTGCCTAGAGGGAGAGAAAGAGAGAGATCGGAGTTCAGAGGGGGTTGCTGCCGTCGTCACCTAGAGGAAGAAGAGAGAGGAGAGATTGGAGTTCAAAGAGAGTTGCTACTGCCGTCACCCAGAAGAAGAAGAGAGAGAAAAAGAAAGATCGAAGTTCAAAGGGGATTGCCACTCCCATCGCCCCTGCTCAGTTCGCTCAGTTGTCGTTGTCACTACCGATGCCCTTATTGGTACACTCGGCTTTTTAACAGAGTACCCCCACTGTTGAAGAAGAAAGAGGACGAAGACGAAAAGTTCACTATGAAGATAGCGTTTGTGAATTTTCAAAAACAAATACTAATGATACATTTAATAAATTAACTAAACCATAAGGATAATTTAAAAATTTACCCTATATTCCTTGCTTTCTCCACCTTTTTCATTCATTCCAAACACCACATCCTAAACGATCGGATGGCAGGATAATCCGCCCTTTGTGGGGAGCAACTGTGATCTCTTAATTTTGATTCCAATCCAACGCCAACTCAGTTAAATTATTACTTTTTGAACCACCTGAACTTAATCACAAATTATTACCAAAAATAAAAACATATAAACTGTAATCACAAATGATCACAGGCAAAACAATGAAGAAAACCAGTAATATCAAATGGATGAAAAAGAACAGAAGAAAAGAGGTAAAAGTTAACGAAAAAGATAACATCGTTACAAAATTAATTAACCTTAGCGCTACATAATTTACAGAACCTGCCATCACCTCCTCTTTCGTTTCGTCGCCTGCCTAGATGTCATCGCCTCCGTTTCTACCGTTTCTCTCACCCGCTTTGATGGTACGGGAGGGGGTAGAGATGTCTGTCTCATTGCTTTTTTAGGCGGACGCCCGACACTTCTTTTCGCCGGATTCCTCTGTTCTCTAGCATGTTTGCCGCCAGACCTTTGTTGGGGAGACTGATCTTTCCGTCCATCACTCTTTCCGCTATTTTTCTTTTGTTCAACTCCTCCTGCAACTCCTTTGTTATTGTTCGAACCATTTACAGAACTCTTCAACGTCTCTAACAGTGTTCCGTTAGACGAAGAGTTCCGTTTCATCCTGTTCAAAAAATTCGCCGCACTACGCTTCTTGGCAACAGCGGTTGTGTTATTGTTTTTTTTCTCCACCTTGGGTTCTGGACTGTCTTCAGGAGCAACACCACCTTTGCCCGACGGAGGGCTCGAGCTACGTTCTGGGCTTTGGCTAGAATTCGCATTTAAAATTTTGCTGGTAGTAGTGGTTGCCCGGCTCTTATTGCCTGCTCTTAAGCTTCTAGTACCGGACGTTGTCAATCTATCTCTCATCCGCTTTTTTTCGTCGGCCACATTATCGGCTTGCTTCGCATCGATAAGGGGCTTCTCATCAATCACTGCCGTTGCCGTTGCTCCTATTGTTGACGGCTTTAGATCACCTTTCCTATCGATAGCTGCCGTGGACGCCTTAGCTGATATGGAGCTGCGTTTTCGGCAAGCAATGATGGGACCAATTGATTTAGGTTTTGCAAACAACGAATCCGTCGGTTCTGAACTCAATTTAGTTGGAAGAGGAACGGGTGGTAGCTGGGGTGGTTCATCAGCTGATGTATCTGGTTTTTTAGTATTTCTGTTCGCCATCTCTTTAGTGACAAGCTCTCTTAATGCAATGGCAGCGACAGATTCTGGGGAATACTTGGCGAAGAAGACGATGGCATTATTGAAGAGAAGCAACAAATCGCGGAAGAACTTGCTGCTGCAACTGTTATACCGCCCTTCGTCCAGCCGCGATTGCACTAGTTCGAGGTCTACGTGTTGCCGCACTAAACTCGTATACTTAGTCGTATCCTGCAAAGTCATAAAGCAGTTTATCAGTAATCACAAAGTGGTTTTCGAGCGGCATTCCGGGGGAACGGGATCAGCTCCTCACACTTGGGCGCCTCACGTGCACATCTACCGTGCATTGGAAACATCTCCCGAGAATAATAACTTATAAGTGCGGGAGATATTCTTAATGCATGATAGGATGTCTATGTGAGGCGCCAATATGTAAGTAGCAGATGCGGTCTCCATTCAGGAGTACCTACTACAAATAAAATCAAACTTGCAAATGTCTTCGATCGAGAGGAAAGAAAAGGCGCATCATATTGATGCAAAGTTTTACACGTAAGCAAGGATGTCATGGGACTCACTGTTTCTCTCCTTCTCGTTTTTATTCAACACAAGTAATCAAGAACGGGCGCTACGCCGCTACGTTACATTTTGTCCTGTTGTGGTTTAAGAGCTCCGTGACACTACTGAGACTTTCATAGACGCAAAAGACGGTCTGACAAATTACAAGTTGCTGGAAAGAGAAATGGGTCCCACCAATTTATGAATGGTTCCGCACCCAAAAACTCAATGGCCCGTTTTATCGGCCATACGGCGTTCTTGGAACTGGCAAGAAGAAATGCGACACGTCGCATACGAGGCGTTAGATTGTGATGTAGAGATCCTTCTCCGGTTGCTGTTCCACAGTATCATAGGATCTCTCTAAAGAGGGAGGTCTATCATGTATGATCTATGAGTGAACAAACGAGTATCTATCATTTTAACTTTTAAGCATGTAAAGAACGCTGGCCGTGACTGGGCTTCATATTACCATAGAGAACGGTACACTGTAACCACCGCGATCTCACGGTGGTCCTACGGGCAAGGTAAACTGAAGAGAGCGGGACCCGCCATTAGATAAGATCTGTCATGTGACAAACCGACACCCCGAGGGACCAGCAGACCGCGGCCAACCGTTGAGCAGCTGTTCTCCTAGACTACACAACTGTACAAAAGAATGTCATTGATCAGAGATCAGACGTCCATTAACCATATATACAATCCAATGCAATCAGGATTGCGGGAACCACACCTAACATCAGGACCCACACGCGCCACGTTTGAGACAGAGATGGGATAAACATACACCTTACACGTTAGAGACTACTCCAACCTCATCGTGGAATAGAGAGAACGTGAAACGGAAACCATACATGCAATAATATGAACAGAGATATGCATATATTCCTAAAATCAAAAAACAAATCAAAAGTTATGAAAGATATCATGGCGTTCCTTTACTTTCCACCGTTGATTGTATATTCCGAGGGCCATCCAACGGCATACTTAAAGAGGGAATTGTTTGGAAAACCTCGGGGAAAGTCCGTGGCCAACCTCGTGATAATTGATAGAATTGTAAGAAATACCTTGACCAGCAAAAATCTCAAGAGAAGATCCAACGGCTTATACAGATTACGATCACCATTGTGAGTGGAGGGCGAGAAAGGGAGAGCAGATCCAACGGCTTATACAGAGAGCGATTACCACTGTGAGTGGAGGGCGAGAAAGGGACGCTGGAATAGCGACGGGCGACGAAGACACGACGGAAAATTTGTTGGGTACCTCCATGGAGCGTTCCCAACCGTCTATCAATCAATCATCAAATTTGTGATGGTAGGTGGAAGTGTTATAACACATTTGATCGAAGATCTAGAGGACCCCACTAGAGCAACGTTGCTTGATGGATGTGAGGATACGACTATGAAATTGCTACCTATTGGAACCTTTTCCACCTTAAGATCAAGATTTATGTATTTCGACAAATTCAAACAAAACAAAATAATAAAAGAACAAAAATATTTTGTAATTTGTTGTGCAAATACCTGGCTGTCGAGCCGGCGCTCGAATACGGAGCCATATTTGTGCGACCGGATAATCTCGAGGAAAGACATCAACGGTTCAGATTTAACAGAAATCCGTTTGATGGCGGGAGAAACCTCTTCGGTCTCCGGCTCGTCCCCACTACTACTGCCTGAAATCGCCTTCCGGCGATTCTTCTTCGACAAACTCGCCGAACTCTGCACGTCACTGTTCTCTTTCGTCTCCTCATCCCCGCCACCTTTTGACTCGGCCATCGATTCCCATAACTCGGGCGAGTCACCCGCTTCCCTGGCCTTAACTGATCCCAACGACTTCCCCACTGGCGGGGCAGCAGATTCTTTCGGCACTGTATCCGAACTACCGTTGCAAGACCCCTCACCGGTAGGCTTTAAGTCACCAGAAACTGGATCCGGTCTTCCGGTAATGGTTTCCACCGGTTCCCGTTTCTTCTCCGACTCTTCAACGCCGTTATCGCGAGTGCCACCCTTCGGATCCGTCGAATTGGATTCGTTGAACGACTGGTTTTCACGGTCGGATTCTTCGCCGGTAACAGGTTCGCCGTCGACGTTTTCCGGCGAGGATTTTTCCGGCTCATCATCTCTCTCCTTTTGTTCCTCTTTAGCTCTGAATTTCTCCGAGTCCTTTTCCAGATCTGGTTTCTCTACACTATTCTCTTTCTCTCTCAAGCTCCATTCGCGCTCTTCTTTCAATCTTTTCACTTTCAATTGCAGAGACCTGTAAAATGAAACGGCAAAGAAAAATCTCAGATCATAATGAAAACTAAAGATCCCTTCCCTCGACGCACAACCAAAATGAGAAAATAGGAAACAACCGATATTTTTAATTCAGATCTTTGAAAATCTAACGTATACAAAAATGGCACCAAAAGATGATGAGAAGAAATTTACACGATCGAAACATCGTATCGTTCAACCTCACGTCTAAGCTCAGCGACTCTAAGTTTTCTCAACTCTTCGAGCCACGGCATGACATCTTTCTTATCGTTCGTTTCAGATTCGTCTTCTTTTTCGTTGGTTTTGTCGTCTTTCGACGTGAATCGACGTTTAAGGTCGTGATATTTCTGTTTACAGTTCTGAGCGGTTAGTAGATGAAGGGTAGAGCTTCGGTTTTGTATTTCTATGGCGACGGAGTCCCATCTATTGGTCCCGTGCCGGTTAACGGCGCATGCTAGCAATAGCTCCTCCCAAGTACCCCATGTTTCCGTCTCTGTAACCCCGTTATTCGCCATGGTTTCTCATCTCTTCTTTCAACCACTCTGCAAATTTGCCATCTTTTTCTCCCTTTTTTTTCAAAACTAGGGTTTTTCTTTTTTGTTTTCGTCTTCTTTCTTCCCTTTTATTTCTCTTGGATTTTGGCTGTGTTTCCCTTTTCTTTTTTCACACAGCAGAAGCACATATACACATACGCATTCTCTCCTCTCTCTCTCTCTGAGATGGGCTTCAGGGCTTGTAATATAAGGGTTGGATGGATCTCGACTCTGCAGCACCTACTCATTCTTGGATTTCTCCAACTAGTGCGCTATTACTCAATTACCCCTGGACGAATCTGTGAAACTACAGCTTCTACCTGAAATTTTAAATATTCCATCAAGCGCCTGCGGGTAGTTTGACGAAATTACCCTAAATAGATTTTGCCGTTCTACCTTTTTTATTAGGTGCGCTTCAGTTGGGACTTGGGAACGCGGAAACCTAATCTTCGTCCATGAGTTGCCGAAACGACTCGTTCTGAGTCATGCATAATTCAAAGGCGCAGTTCTCGTGAATTTCCCCTTTTTTGTTAATTTTGATAGGGCGGAGGGAGAGGGACCTCAATTTCTCATTCGTTGGTTCTTAAAAAGAGACGATCCGTATTCTCTCAGTGGAACATCATAACACGTGTCTCACATCAGATGATCAACACCCATTTTGTGGGTCCGCAGCAACCGTGTAGGAGAACATATTAAATTAAGCGTTTTTGTTGCGGATTGCGCCAGCACGGCAGCACTTACGGAAAAGATGATATCGTGTGTCTGCATCAGCATCGGATAATGTAACGCCCATGATCAACTCTGATCGCTCATAATCCTTTACACTAATAACATGCATAGCGATACTACTTATAATCATAAGAAGCCCGAAGCTTGTGTCAATATGTTTATACTTGTTTTTTTATATAAATTGTTATGTTTTTTTTAATAATTTTTTAAAATTTTCAGAAATTAAATCGAATACCAATTCAAATTAAATGATTAGATCGGATCTATAATATAAAGATTCAAATATATCTTAATTCAAATCCGATTAAATCATTTACATCCTAAAAGCTTAAATATGTAAAAGGCCCAAATTTGGATCGGATTATGTCAAATCCCAGACCCTATATACGGATCTAAATTGGATTCGGATTTACTCAAGGAATCGGGCGTGGAATCAAAATTGGTCTAGAGACTGAGACCACATATGAGAATGAGAAATACAGCTAATCCGAGCCCTATAACTTGTCACTTGTTTTACATACAGAAGATCTAGACCCACCCACTTTTGAAACAGTCCCATCACGAAGATTTATGGGCAGTGGGTGCGGGTCCGAAAAGATATGAGGGCCCAAAATTGCAAGTAGGGCTCCAACTCTGCAACATGTCCAGACAAAGAATGGTCCTTCCCTTTTGATGAATTGTTGGGAAATGGACCATGATATCTTCCATGAAGCAAACCAGATTGCTGCGCACAAGTTCGCACTACACCTCGTGTTCTTTGACCATTGAGTACAAGATATTTTTCCTTTATTTTCTTCTATTTTTATTTGGGCCTACGTGATGGATATAGCCCGCAAACCCATAATCCTACAGAGGCGGGTGAATGTGGAATTTGATCTCAAATCTCTGCAAAAGACGAGCAACCTAACAGTGACCAGACTTTATACCCGTTTGAGAGGACATTCATGCAAGTTGGACCCCCCATATAAAAAGCCTAGAAACTAGGAGTGCAAATGGGATATCTGATTTGAAGAATTTACAATACACTGGGTGGGGGGAGTTGATTCAAATTTTAACAATTTCTCATCCCTATTCCGCCCAAATTGCACTCCTATTAGAAATTAAGTTTTGTTTGGTGAAATGTCGTTTAACTTAGCTGATAAGTTGACCTTTGAATTAAGCTAATTTTAGTAGTTTTTTCAATGCAACTCAATGAACATAGCTCAATCAAAGCTGAATTGCTTTCAAACGGACTCCTTACCAACTGAGTTAGCACCATGTTGAATAAATGATGTTTTGGGGTCATTCAAATTCAAATGTTCACTTCTCACTTATCCAAACCAGCTTTGTTCCATGTCCCAGAATATTTGGTTTTGCAAAATTGGACATATAATCCGTCCACATTGCAGAAATAAGACATTCCATGTAAAGCGTAACCCACCAATAAATAAAGCAAAAAATTGAAAAAAATAATGGAAAAGTACGAACAGGCTTAATGCAGATTTTTTATTCTCATTGCAAAGTTATAAACATTTAGAAGGTTCAAAAACCAATTTATGCACCCATACCCGTCCGTGAATTAACATCAATTCTAAATTGACACCTACCCCAAATGTATTTTGAACTTACAAATCCTGACCCTGGGGTTATTGGTCATTAAAAAGGAAATTCTTTTGTATTTACCACAAAGATAGGCACTAACAAGTGGAATTATCAACGACAAAAGGCAATAAAAGAATCTTTTCATCCATCTACTCTAAACTATCAAATTTGGATTATGACATTAATTTGGTTCTAGACAATGTCCATTGTGTTATTAGAGAGGGTCAAAAGAGGTTCATAGATATGTAAAAGGAAGTAGAGGAATTTAGGCCCCGTTTGGTTTGTGGAAATGGGGTCTGAGGTCTGAATCGGAATAGGCTAACTTTTGTGGGGCCTACATTCCTGAAAAACCGGAAAAGTGTTTAATTGTCTATGAAAAACAAGCCCTAAGCAAACTTAAGAGTAATTAAATATCTGGCTTTATTATAATTGATGAGATGATCTTGCGTAAAATATAGCCCATATGTTTATGTTTTAAACGTGGGATATGTTTGGCACATATTTGAACCTTGTGAAATCTCAGCCATGTCATCTCTTGGCCATCATTGTGTTGGACGTTTTCCAGGGTGGGGAAGTAAAAAGTCTCTCACCACTAGCCTCACTCCTCTTCTCTTTTCTACATGTCAAAATTAGAAATATAAATTTTCGTATGTTGAAAAGAAAAACATTAAATTTAAGCATTTTAGGTCATGTTTGATTTATTGTTTTCGGCCTCATTCTCTTAATTTTTACTCATTTTAAGTATGAATGGGCAGGAATGAATAACATTAGAGTGTTTGGTTACAAAATTCTTGCCAAAGACCACATTCTTTTTAGAATGAAAAATCAGCACATAGCACAAAAATTGACTAGCCTATAGCATGAAAAATAATCATGTCCTATCTTGCTAGTTTCATTCTATAAGGAAACTCTACCTATAAAATTGTTGTCATATATGTTTACTTTTGCAAAAGCACTTTTATGGAAGAATTTTTACGAAAGCACTTTTACAAAAACTTTCATAAAAGCATTTTTATGAAAGTACTTTTATTAAAACACTTTTATGAAAGTACTTTTATAAAAGCACTTTTACATAAGTACTTTTATAAAAGCATTTTACGAATGTACTTTTATAAAAGCACTTTTGCGAAAGTACTTTTATAAAGCATCTATGCCAATTGGTAAATATATATCAACTGTTTGGTTGGGTAGAATCGGAATCTCAATGGTATTCGCTCAATAGAGGAAATGATTATTTCCTACCCTCCCTTGGGAATGAAATCTCATTCCTACTGACTCCCATTTACATTCCCATTCATGTCTGAACCAAACAAACTATAGGAATGGACTATTATGAGACTGTGAACCAAATGTACCCTTAATGAGGGGAGGGGATGTAACAAACATTGAATATGAGAGAGAGAGAGAGTGAGAGATTTGAGAATAATTTTCTTAAGAAATGGTAGATTTTAATATAGAAAATTAAGGGTCTGTTTGTTTTACAATCGGAATCGGAATCGGAATCGGAATCGGAATCAGAATCAGAATCAGAATGGTTTATTCCCATATTCTGTTTGGTTCATACAAAAATGGAAATGGAAATTGGATTCAACGGGAATGAGATTTTATTCCCAAGGGAGGGGCAGGGAAAGGCTATTCCCTCAAATGGGGGAATTCCGTTCCACCAAGAATAGAAATGGAGTTCCAATTTTGTCTAATCAAACAGTTGGAATCAGAATAACTCATTGCGGTTCCAATTCTAGGCCCTTATTCATGCAAACCAAACAAGGCCTAGGAGTTCTTTTTTTTTTAAGATACATATTTGTACCTTGAGACTTTATGCTAAGAGATTAAGGCCATGTTTGGTACAATTCTCATTCTTTCTCGTTCTTACCCAATATGAAATTCTAAAATGGAAAAAAATGGGTAAAAATAGGAAAAATGAGAAAATATTGCTATGAACCAAACATTTTTTTCCTAAATTCTTTTGAGACTAACAAATGTCCTATGTTGCTCATTTTCATTCTTAAAAAAAATATTGTGCCGGTATTCACAAAATCGCCTTTTCTTTTATTTTATTTATTTTTATTCTATTTTCACGTGGCATATTTTCACTTGTTGTAAATTTCAAGTTTTGTTATAGCTCCACAAAATACCAACTAGATTTCCTGCCCACTACTCTGCACACCCTCTACTTCATCGTGAATTTCAGCCACACATCGCCATCTTTAATTGGTGATGTTTCCACAAAATATTGAAAAAGGTCATCACGCAATGCAAGACCCCATAAGGAGAAAATGTGATTTTCTGTTTCTAAAGGCCTTTTTTTTTAATGATTTTCAAAACCAGGAGTATTATTTAACGGCATCTGAAACTGAGAATGAGCTGTTTGAATCATGGTTTTTAAAAATGAACCGGTGACCAAACCGGTCAGGGGTCCAGTTACCGGTTTGAACCGTCCGACCGTTTGACCTAAACAGCCGGCCCATTCTGACAAAAAAAATTAAAAAATTAAAAAATTAAAAAATTAAAAAATTGGAAAACGGTCAAAACCGTTTGAACGGTTAACCAATCGGTTCAGTGGTTTGCTGACCAAAATCAACGGTTTTGGAAGAAAAAGCAATTTTGGGGAAAAATGGAACCAATTAGGTGACCGGTTCCCGGTTTTTTGGGTTTGACGGTCCGGTCCGGTTTAGTTTTGAAAACCATGGTTTGAATTTTTGAACCTTGCAACAAAAGCAAGAATCGGAATTGATTCTCACATAGAGCACCTCACTCTTACCTCATAGCACATATCCATCATGTATTGGGAACATCTCTTCATGAAAATAATAGACAAGTACCCATGTGCAGCCGGAATGTCTTGTGAGGTTGGTATGAGAAGCAATTTGTGAGGAGCAGATCTGGACTCCAAAAGCAAAATTTCTAAAAAGGCGAACATGGGCCTGTCCGAGCATTGGGCGCAAGGGACCAATTTATTTTATAAAATAAATAATATTTTATATTACATAAAAATTGTATGATAGAATTTATATAATACAAAATACTATATATAATAAATATTATATGTGTCTGCTTAATATTTATTAGTTTCTAAATTTTTCTAATTTTAAAATTACTCATCAACATTCAATAGGGGTTTATTAAAGGGATTCTATCAGGTAAAGGAAACTTTTGGACCCTAATATCATTAAAAATAATCTTTTTAACATAATTTCTAGAATATGCTAACTTTTTTTAAAAAAATATCAAATAAGGGTAGGAACACTATTTATATCCTTCCTCCACCGAACCACCGAACATATCTCCCCCAACATTAATAAATATTGATCACAGATCTCTACTTATTTGTTCACCCTTGTAGTTGCTGGCTTCCTGCAAGCAAAAATGGTGAAAGCCCATTCTTGAGTTTTTGCATTTCGTTCCGTGTAATTCACTTCTCTACTTAGCATACTCGCAAACCTCTTCCCTTAAAATTCACTTCTCTCTCTCTCTCGATAATTTTTCCCTTAAAATTGGGATCCTATCTCAAATGGGCGAGTTTTCTGTGATCCTAAACAGGGGCAAGAAAATATCTTAGCTCCAAATTGGAGATGGGATAGGAATGGGGTTTGCATAAAATTTCATGAATCATCTTGTTTTTTTAGAAAACATGAATCCATCTCGAACCTAGTTTTAATATAAATTTCTAAAATATCCTTGAATTTTCCCAAATTCTCAAAATCCTAATATCTTGTCATAATCCTATTTTTAAAATACTCCTAAATTCCCATTTCTAAGATGTTTCTAAATTTTGTATTTTAGTAAATATCCTGAGATTGTTTTTGGTAAAGAAATATCCTAGGATTAGATATAACTTTAGATGGTTACCTTGGGCCGAGAAATCGAGGACAAGGTTCCCCACTCGTTGCCATTCACTCTCCCTCTTTCTCTTGAATAGTTCCAACTTATGCAGTTAGAATAGTAACTGGTGAGGGAATTAATTAAAACTAAGGGGTGGTAAATCATGGGTGAAGGTGTTAGTAAATAAAACCCAAACACAAATGTTGATGCTAAAGATGGGGCTGAGGGCTACAAGGTAAATCTATTTCCTTAGTCGATGTTGATGTGTCTAATTTGAGAGTAAGAGAGTATGCATCACAGGCCTCGGGTGTTATCTCAGGGGTGGAGACTTCGACGGTCAAGTTAGTCAAACTTATGGGAAGGGTCGGACGAGGCCAGATACGAGGGCTTAGAGGTCACTCGAGAGCTAATAAGTAAGAGAGCAAGAGTGAACAAGATGCTTTACCTAGAAAGGGCACCCCTATTTATACTTGACCTTCCCTCGGAGCAGTTGGAAGTGGTTAGCAGTGGACAGCTAGGATTGCATCCCGCCGATGCCACATGGCATCATCCTGGGCCTTGCCACCTATGCATGTATCACCTAATAAGCAGCCTGAGATGGATTTAACTCTAAATTTCCCTACATAATCATATGGATGGATTTAGATACAAGTATATGCTCAAATTCCCATTCGATAATTTCACGCAGAACTATTTTTTTTGACACTCCCGATCCATTACCCACAAAATGTTCCTACATCTCTGTCCATCGAACACCACGACTATGTATTGGGAACATCTCCTATGAGTAAAAAGAGACATATTCCCAATAAACAATTGTAATGTCCTGTCGGTAGAGATATGAGAATAAATTGTGGGTAGCAAATCCAAGCCCATTTTTTGAGTCAACTAAACATATTAAGTGTGGATCCAAAGAATAAGATCGGATATCCAGATTGATAAGCCCAATATACAATTGGCTCTGGATTTGGCATGTCCAACATGTCAAGTGGAAAACTATTACTACACCACCTTTTTACTTCAAGCAGTCACAGAAAACATTGCCTGCGAGTGGGGTTGTAGAACAACTCATGCCCTAATGAATTTTGAATACACTTTTGTTTGGTGAAAAAGACAAAATATCAAATCAAATTGGTGCCCATTTAGAACACTGAAGTGTTCAAAAATCACTCGAAGGTCGTTCTGACAGCCTTTACATCCTTACGTTAGGAATATCTCCGTACTTATGTGATTTATTTAATGGAAAATATTTCTAATGCAGTATTGCAAGGAACTGCACGAACGGTGCAAGCACCAACTTGCCCTAATAAAAATCGAATTCTACACAACGGGGGTAGCCCATCCTAGCATCCCCCAACCCAGGTGTAGACGGAAGTCAATCCCAAGTCTCTATGACCAGCAGGAGACCTTACTAACACACTGGTTGGTTGTTGATCATATTTGAATGGCAACCACTTCCACTTGGAGTGAATGGAAGTACAGCCTCCAATCTGTTACTATTATGATAATGATAGTAATGCCTTAGTTGTGTGGCAAGTTAACTCTTCTGCAATTAGGTATGTATTTGGTATAGCTATTGTTTATTCACTGAACTTTTGTGTTTGATTTGTTTGCAAAACGGAGAAAAGCAATAACGAAACTGTTTATTGACAATTAGACACCATTAGGCACCACATCAAACAGTGAATAAACACCTACCCATTGGGAGAAAATTTAAAGTGAAGTGATATAACCGTTTTTGGTCACGCACCAATTTTTTGTGATGTATAAATTTTTTTTTTTGGCTAAGTACCTCGTTATTTGACCCGGTGGTGACGTGCCTTGGTGATGAGCAACTTGGTGGCGAACTCCTTGGTGGAGAACTACCTGGTGGAGAGCTAGTTGGTGACGAACTACTTGGTGGCGAACTCCCTAGTGGAGAGCTACTTGGTGACGAACTGCTTGGTGGTGAACTGCCTGGTGGCGAGCTCCCTGGTGGCGAACTGCCTGTTGGCGAGCTACTTGGTGGCGAGCTCCCTGGTGGCGAACTGCCTGTTGGCGAGCTCCCTGGTGGCGAACTGCCTGTTGGCGAGCTCCTTGGTGGAGAGCTACTTGGTGACGAACTGCCTGGGGGAGAATTGCTTGGTGGCGAACTGCCTGGTGGCAAACTCCCTGGTGGCGAACTGCCTGGTGGCGAACTGCCTGGTGGCGAACTACCTGGTGGTTAACTGCCTGGTGGTTAACTGCCTGGTGGCGAATTCCCTGGTGGCGAACTGCCTGGTGGACTCGTCACTTGACTTGCTCCTAGGTGGCTTGCAACTCAGAGGATGGTGGAGCTCTCTGGTGCAGCGCAACCTGACTACCCTCCGTGTGAGGTGATTTCCTCTCCTTTGTAGGCGGCAGGAGCTGAGGGACCTGCGAGAACTGAATCAGAGGACCCGGGGGTATTTTCTCGGCGGGGACTCTCCGATGCCTAAGTTAGCATTCTGATTACAGAGAGCTTGGAGAGAAATGAGAGAGCTAGAGAGCAGGGTACGGTGGGTGAAAAGCCTTTTTCACCCCCTTGGCTTTGGGTCGGAGTCCTTATATAGTGGTGTCCTCGCGGGTTAGGTGGGTGAAAAGCCTTCAAACGGTAAGACTCGTCATATCCCGTCAGAACCAGGGTACGGTGATGAACTCCTCGAGGTTGTTAGGCTGGCGCTTGTGTCAGGCGGCCAGGTCGCCGTCTGGGCCAGGTTGTCAGGTCGGCGCCTGTGTCAGTCGGCGGGTCGGTGTCTGGGCCAGGTTGCCAGGTCGGCGCCGGTGTCAGTCGGCGGGTCGGTGTCTGGGCCAGGTAATCAGGTCGGCGCTTGTGTCCGGGCTAGGTTGCTAGGTCGGTGCTTATGTCAGTCGGCGCCTGTGTCCGGGCTAGGTTGCTAGGTCGGCGCTTATGTCAGTCGGCGGGTCGGTGTCTGGGCCAGGTTGTCAGGCAGGAGATCTTCCTTCGATACGCCAAACTACTCTTCTGTACCGAGCTACCCGACAAGTGGCGAGAAGCCCGGGGGAGCTATGCCGAGCTGCCTGGCTCCTTGGTGGCGAGCTCCTTGGAGAGCTGCCTAGCTCCTTGGCGAGCTCTTTGGTGAGCTACCGAGCTCCTTAGCGAGCTCCTTGGTGAGCTACCGAGCTCACGGGGTATGACGTTAATGGTTCTCGGTGGGCGTCTTATAGGTTGCTAGGTCAGCCAGGTTGGATCATGTGCCAGGCTGATCCGGCCAGGTCACGCGCAGGCCGCACTGGCCGCGCCAGGCCGCGTGCAGGCCGCCTGTAGGCCGCGTGCAGGTCGCGCCAGGCCAGCCAGACCGTTGCCCGGGTGGGACACCAACTTGGTAAGTTGTTTGCCTGGGTATTTGCGTAGTTGTCACGAGGTGCCACATGTCACAATTTCACTGGAGGGCCAAATTTACCCTCATCATGAAGCTTCCACCAATGGTAGGCGCTTACAGAAATGGAGGCCTGCTTTTGCAAGTCTCTATATGTACAGATCAGCATGATGGGCTAAATGCTGAAGTGACGATGGCAGCCCACGGTTCCAAACACAGCGTAGATCTCTGCAACAGTCGTTTTAATTTTCAAATCTTGTGTGGATGACAAGAGGTCGATTTTTCAGATTTGAATCGTTTTCTATCAATTCATTCCTTCTAGGACAGACGTAGGTTTGTTTTGCAATGTATTTCACAGTTCTTCAGCAGTTGCAATTGCTTTCCACGCATATGTGCGAGTGCGACTACCCACCCCCAAATACCCTTGTGGGTTTTAACTTCAACTGACCTTTAATCAATTAGGTTTTTACTTTTAATATGGGGTTTTGCGTTTGCTTTGTTTATTTTACTGGGTAAAATGTAGTATGTGTTTTTATTTTTTGGTACACTGTTTTTTAATGTGTTTTATACGACTTCTGTTTTATACTCGTGCTTTGGAAAACCATCACTGTTTTCACTACCAACCATTAAAAAAATTAATTGCCTGATTTTTTTTCCTATCAATGTTATTAATTGCCTGATTTTGTTTTTGAAAGTGAAAAGAATAAATACAAAAGCTTATCCGAATATGGCATTGCTTTCCTTGATTTCAGAGAGCTCTTAATATTGGAATATTTACACACATCCATGCCTGGAGTTTTTTTTTTTTTTTTTTTCAATATGAAGGTGGTTTGTTATAAAAACAGTAATAACAAGTTAATAACCACATTAAGAAAAATGCTAGTAAATAATGAGGCCCCGTTTGTTTTGCAGTCTGAATCAGAATCGAAATCCTTTGGAATTGGAATTGGATTGGTCCATTCCCATAGTGTATTTGGTTCAGACAGGAATGGAAATAGAAATGAGAGTCAGCAGGAATGGGATTTCATTCCCAAGAGAGGGGCAGAGAATGATCATTCCCTCAAATAGGGAAATACCATTACAACAGGAATAAGAATGGGATTTCATTCCGAGGGGCAGAGAATGACCATTCCCTCAAATATGGGAATATCATTCCAGCAGAAATAAGAATGGGATTCCAATTCCACCCAATCAAACAGTTAGAATCAGAATAGCCCATTCTGATTCCAATTCCAGACCCCTGTTCCCACGTATCAAATAGGCCCTGAATTTGTTCAACTCTTTGATTTCTTCACACTACAAACAAACGACTCTCCATCTACGCTCTTATACCAACACTCACTCCATCCTCAAGATGCTTCAGCCTTCAGCCGCACTTTACTGCAAAAGATCTAAACACGGGGCTTTGTGCCAACAAAATAAATTGTGTTGGAACACTATACATCTCATAACATTTCCTGTGCATGTATGTTATTATGTGTGATGTTTTGTGAGTAGGTATAAATAGAGTTTTGGTGGGTAGCAGATCCAGAGTAGGGCATAGATGATATTGCCCCCTACAACGTCTCACAGCATATCCCTGCCATATATTGGGAATATTAACCAATGATGACATCATCATTTCTGATGTTATCATCGGGAGATGTTCCCATACATGGCGGGAATGTACTGTGGGACGTTGTGGGTGGCAATCTTGTGGGGGGCTGAATTGATCTCCAATTTTTGTTGAGCAGATCCCACTCCTTGTAAGACAACAAAAATTACTGCATGTACCATATACCATATTAGCTAAAGTGATTTGGCCACAACCAGGTTTCCTGTGATCATTAACCAGGGCACAAACGACTTGCTTTGTTATTCACATGCTGCAAATTCTGCAAATGGATTCCATAGGATCGGATAGTAGATCCAGATTGGAACCATAATGGTAGGGATATTGAATTGTATAAATAAATAAAATAAAAATGATATAAATAAAAGTGAACAAAAATTACTTTAATATTATATTTTTATGAACAAAATTATTTATATGAAACTTGAAGCTATGAAAACGGGGAAAAAAATACAATATTCAAATCAACTCTACTGTAAATTTTCAATGTATATGAGCATATATGATTGGGTAGGGTTGAATTCATATTTAACAATTAATACAATTATAAATGAATCTAATGTGGATCTCCCTTAATGGGGATCAAATTCGAATTCACATTTGGATAATTCCCCTTCTGCCTCATTCCCTCTTCCGCTTTTTTTTTTTTTTTTTCTATTCCCCGCAAATACTCTTCGATCTTTCCCTTCAACTTTTCCTCTATTTTTCTCTATCATGCACGTCAACCTAATTTAAAGAGTCGAAAATCTAAGCTCAACTTCCAATGATTCAGCGATTATTCTGTTGATATAATTTTTCCACTTGATTGAAATGAAACATGAAGAATAAAATGTCAATATGGGGAGACAAAGGATCCCAAATCCCCGCAGAATACCATGCATTCATTCGATGCATTGATTCAACTTGTAAGCAAATTAAAAAAAGTGGTTGGACATGGAGTTTCTTTCAATGGGGATGGGTGTTTTGCCTCTAAAGTCAAAGTCAAAACTGAAATGGATTAGTTGCTCTTCCATAGATGCAGCAGTGAATGTCTGCAGACTGCAATAGCCCTCGAGCCCGACACGGAACAGAATGATTGGCGACATGATAATAGGCAGAAAGAAGGATGGTTGATTAGTCCATTGAAGCGGCCGGAGTGGACCATATCGGTTCCGACCAAACAGTGAATAGTAATGGTGAGAAAGAGAAAAAAGAATAAGAAGAGGAGGAGGGAATGATGTAGACAGAGAAGATTAAACTCTGTATCACTTGCTCACACGATAGAAATGGAGATCAGAACTTGTGTGATGTACGCCACTCCCTCGCTAAGTGGGAAGACATTGAGACAAAGAAAAGGATCCCAACCTCCTTTTCTCCTAGCAGGACATACTATGCAGAGAATACTCCCTATCCAAGCAAGTTTCTTGGTTAGTGTTGCGTTAAGAAAGGTTTTAACACCACCAACCTGCAAGCTACAACCTAAGGAGAGGCTTGGTAGAACTGAGACTACTAAGTCCAAGTTCAAATTTTACTTGGGCAATAGGCATCCATGCCAAAATCTCCCAAGCATCATACTTGACAAAATAGAGATGCGGACATGCCGTTTTGCAGTGGGGTCTGGATCTCCTACACTTTTTTCCTCAATCCCAAACTCGTATCATCCTTGAAGACTGAAGAGTCTGTTTGTGGAAGTGAATTAGTGGTTGCAAAGGAACAGGTTGAGACTTGAGAGTGGTCTTCGGTGAGAGGAACAAGCAACAATTTGAAAGTGATCTTAGGGGAGAGGAATGAGCGGCAGCGGAAATATTCTATGGGCTGAAAATGTTCGGCGGTTGATTGCAGCAGAGGTGAGGGAGACGAAACAAAGCAGAGGGAGTGTGAGAGACGAGTTCCAGACTCCAGAGTGGACGAAAGCAAAAGATATTTGTGGCGGGTTAAGAAAATTTGATTTTTTTTTTACTCTACACTAGTTGAGTTTTGATGATGATGATGATGATTGATGTGACAGAAGAGTAGTTTTGATGGACCGGTCTATCCTAGTTGCCACCCGACCAGCAAATACATCGACCATCCCAGCGATGAATACCGAGCCACCCCAAATAACAAAAGTTTTTACAATCAGATTCAGAAGAGAAATATAACCTCTAAAGGTTTAAACCCTAATTAAAACTCTGCATTTAGAATTTTATTTTCAAATTGTAAATACGAAGACGGCAAATGAACCGGAAATTGAAAATTTTCCCCTGAAACTGAAATTATTTTCCAAATATCTTTTGAGCACTATTAACATGTTGGATCTCTGCCTCTCTCTTGATTTCCTATTTGAATAATTTGGGAGGAGCCAAGCCAACAATTTAGACTTTAGAAAATACATGTAAACAAATATAAAACATCTTATATTTTACTAGTTTAAAACATTTTTTACCAGAAAAGAATAACAAATTTGATTTCTTCAATCCACAATGCGCACAAGCTAATGCAACTTATACCATATTACAGTCCATTTATATAACTGTGTATATCTAGCTTACGAAACCTACTTATATAGTAATGGTGGAGAATGCTTGCTCCGCCGCTGATCTCAGATTGCACCACCCATATTCTTCAATTCTGCATTGATATCCCCATCCAACCCTTTATCGCCGGTGACGAACCCACCACCAAATTCCGGTATCTTTCTCTCCCCTTTCCGTCGCTCATTTCTATCGCCCGAGGATTTCCCGCTCCCACTCCTCTCCGTCTCTCTGTACTTCAATGATTCCTGGATTCTAGTACCCGGGGCTTGCTTCCCGGCACCGACTTCCGATAGCAGGTCTTCGATTGCCTTTCTTAACGAGCGATTCTCTGCCTGCATCACCTCGAGCTGACGCTTTATAGTGAAGCACGATTCGGTCACATCAGCATTTGCCTGGAAGAGAGAACCCGGACCCCACTTCGTCGCATTCTTTCGATCATCTTCCGCCACGTGTTCGATAGAGATTTTTTTCATAGCTAGGAACGGAAACTTGCGCAGTGAAATCCGATCTGTAAAGCTTGCGATCCCGTCCTCGATGAATGCAGCCCTGAGCTCCGGCGGGAACTTGAGGCCCCACCGGAATTTCAGCAGTGCTCGATTTCTCACCGGCAGGACGGTGCTTGCGCTAAACTCTAATCCCGAAAACAGACCGTCGATCGCATTGGTGGCATGAGTTTCCGGTAACAAACCATTTATCTTCTTGTGAAAAAAGACGCCATTTTCAGGCCTGTAAGTGCCGTTCGCGATCGGTACCTCCCCGCCCAAACCCGAGTCTTCCACTTCGGAGTCGACATTCATCCCGTTTGGCTTGATTTTTGAGCCGAAAACCGAAGGCTGTGACGACAGAGAGATGTGCGAACTAGTGGATTTCTTGATTGAGAAGTCGCCGATCCGAGGCTTGAACTGGATGTAGAAACTCGGATTACCATGGCCAAGCAGATTAAACTCGGCGCTCATTGTCATGGGGGCAGAAATAGGAGAACCGAAGCTTCCAATTCCGGTCTTGACGACGATACTGAAGGGGTTCCATGAATCGTTGGGGCGATAAGCGATCCTGAAGGAGGGCCCCCGTTCAAACAAAGTACCAAGGTTCAAGCAGAGCTCCTTGGAGTCGCCGGCCGAGATACTGGATTGGAAAGGAAGCCCCAATACACTAAGAGGGACCTTCGCCCTGAAAAGGGGCTTTTGATCCTCTCGAAATTTGAGAGATGCCTTCATCTTTTTGCGGGACGCTCAACCTGTACAAAACCCTAAATCGCCTTGAATCGCGAGATCCTTCTTACAATATGCGAATTGATCCTTCGGCGACTGAATCACTGAAGTGAGGTGGTTTAGCAGGTTCTCGCCGTATTTAAAAGTGGGAAACCCTGGTAGCGGAGGCCAATTTAGCGAAGAATCCGCCAAATTTGGCTGGACCCCGCTACCAGAAAAAGACAACCACCTCCTTATTGTAGAGAAAAATTACGAAAATGTATGTGGATGCAAATGTGAAGGTGGCTGTTCGTAATTAGGGGAGGATAGTGGGGATTTATTTTAACGTTGTTGAACATAGGTGATGATGATGAGGTGAGGATACTAGAAATTTTAAAAACCGAGAAACGTGGCAGTGCAATGCACCTACCCAGCACCAGCAGTAGCACCCGCCTTCTCAAATTTCAAAAATTAAAAAAAACGGGTCCAGAAGTCTGATTTCCGATCTGGCTGTCGAACGTCGATTCCTCCTCACTATCGGCTGACAGCTAAGCTACCCACCTGAACCTGGACACGGGTTTTGAATTCTGACGTCTCTTGTTTCCACTCCGCTTGGCATTTGAGTTGAAATTTGAAAGCGCTCTCATCTTGTTTCCACTTTCCATTCCATTCGGCCATACGGGGAGGACTATCACGTGTTATTGCATGTGATAGCCTCCATTTGGCAACATCTTGAACGTGCAGAGTGGCAGCTGCATACTAACTGAACTTCATTACATGTACCTTTATATGAAGGTTAAAAAGATTTCAGCCGTCCAATCCATCAATCGATTTATGTTAAAATGGCTTGGACCGCCCCAGAGGCCCAGAAGCCCAAAGCCCAGCCCAAATCATTTCTGCCCCAGAATCCCCAGGCCCATGTTAACTAGAGTGGCCATCAATCCATCATTGTTACGGCTCTGGGCTCATGCGCCATCTAAGAAACATTTGCTTGTTGACATGTGTCAGAATTCAGAAATTAAATGGAAGTGCAGGAAAACATTGTAGGAGATCCAGATCCAACGTTCAGGAATTTGCAATTGCATGAGGCTTGGCGTCAAACAATGCCAAAGCTTACATAAATGATACGTCCATTGGAAATGGGCCCAATCGGCCCACCACTAGAATGTTCTTGTTGGGCTTTCAGTGCTACAAGTTTGCATCTAGGCCCAGGACCAAGATATTTGGCAAGCCCACTTACAAGGTGGCAACTGTGAACTGCCAAAATACAAGTAAATAACGAACCAGAACGATTGATCAGAAGACGGTTATTTTGATCAATCACTCCCTTGACGTCTCGAACATTAGAATCATTATTTGGTAGCCATCTTCTTTTCTCTGAGAACTGAGATTCGGTAGCTCGCCCCCATTGAGATGTCTTGGTCACTATAGCTTGAGGGAATTAATGCTTCACTGTTCACTCTTTTCCCGGCAAGGAGAATAGAGCAATCGTAATACAGTTACAGTATACGCTTTCTAATGGCGAATAGATGATAAACAGAACCTCTAACTGGAAGGTTTCGTTTGTTGTCTTGTCTCTGCCCCTTTTCTGTCTCTTTCTTTCAGTGTTAGGCATTCTCAGTCATGGGTTCTTACTCTTTTTAGTTCTACAGGTTTTGTGTTTCATTGGGGTTTCTATTGAGGAGTTCGGATATCTCTACCTTTACTTGATTTCAGTTTCTCTATTGTTCTTCTCTTTCTTCTTTCGTGCTTCATTGAGTATTAGAAACTATGTTCAGAATTGTGAAAGCAGTGGAACGCGAACCGGCAAGTTGTGGGAGTATCACAGACGATATGGGAGAGCTTCGCAGGATCAAACGCGAACAGGCGAGTGGGAATAAGATAGAGAACGTAGGAGCCCAGATGAACGACTCTGGTCAGCAGGGGGTCTTGTAGAGTTCTTCGCTCGGTCGCAGGTTTGAGATTTGCTTAATGTCTACTTTTATAATACATTGCAGATGAAAGAGACAACATTTCTCGAGTGGATTCCGATAAATTTAAGACGTTTATCAATCAGAGTCGAAATCATGCATCAGCTAGGTATTTTAATTACAACTTCTCAACTTGTTATGTAACAGTATTTCATGAGGTTCTTCTCTGAATGCCACCGAATGAAAGAACCATATTCCAAAATTTTGTACTGGCATATAAAAGCACATTATCTTCACAAGATTTTGAGCTGCAAAGGAGGAACGACGTTGTTTATTTTCTTTTCCTGCAGAAAATGTTGCTCTGATCGAAAATGGTCTTTTGCAGTTGAAATTGATTTCTCTGCCCATTGACATCCTATCCTTTGCATCTTTTTGTCTAATTAAACTCTTTAATGTGTTGATTTTTCCTTGGGAATTCAGTTCGGAATCCTAGCGAACAAGTGGCGGATGCAGAAGCTTTGCTTGATATTGCCAGCATTCTAGTAACCTCTGTTAAGTCGTCCTGCAACGGAGTAACCCCAGCAGATTTCGTAACTTCTCTGCTTAAAATATCAACGTTTCCTTGGGCGAAAACGTTCGAGGCCGACTGAAAATGCTCGTCCTGAAGAGTTAATTTCATCTCCCAGCTTCAATGCTTGTTGCTTTGGTGATGGTATTGTAGAAATTAAGCCACCACTCTATTGTTCCCACTGTAATTTTGAATGAATTTGTCTGCAACGTTGATAAGAAATAGCAGAAGCATTGCTTCCTTTCCAATTTTAAATATTGTTGTTTTGATTGGAATTGGAAACAGTGAATTTCATTCTCCCAACTACAATAGAACAAATAAAGAAGTTTCTTTGTATGAGGGACGTCCCAAGTTATTTAAAACTCTTGACAACTCAAAGTTGGTAATCTTGATCATAAGTTCTTACAAGCTATAGAATCTGTAGCTTTTTTTTTTTTCAGTGGTGGAATTTGTTAGTGTCAACAATGATATAAATGTGTCAACAATGTTTGATCTATTGAGGAAGAAGCGGATTGCCAGTCTCGACAATCTGGTTTTGAATAGAAAAATCTTTTGCACAGACAGTGGAGAATATTTTTGCTTTGTCATTTCTAGTTTGTAAGATCCTTATGGGCTATATTAAATTCTTTTCTATGATACTGATGATTTTTCTTTCTGTTCATTCATAGCACCAAGGAATGCTCCTAATGCCAACGCCAGTAGTGTCGGGGGAGGTTTCTTATAGCCATTTCGTCTTCAGATTTGGTTTGAGGGATTGGAAGGTATGGAACAGGAGGTGGGAATGGCTCAAATGCAGAATACCATTGCAGATATTTCTATCAATTCTATGGGTGCTATGGTTATCTATACTAAGAATTTTGTTGGGGTTGAGGCGGATCTCATGCCAGAGAGGAATCGAAAAAACCCACTGGTGACAAACAGGTGGCATGGTGTCTCTCGAGAAACAGCATCAGCACCATCAATCAAGAAGTTTTGGGCTCGTGATCTTTTTCAACAAGGGAGGCTCTAATGGGCTTATGTTATTATGCCTTGTTAGGAGTTTTTATTATATAATACACCCCTTTTATGGGGAAGCCTAATAGCCTATTGGTCTTCAAGCTTGGACAATCATAAACCCATCTATACCTGCTGAAATTTAATTAATTATAATAAGGGTGACGAGGATGGAACACTAGATCACTTGGGTCAAACTGATTATCAAAGAATCACTTAACCTAAAAAGCTTAAACTGTTAACTGAGGTCCCTAAATAGGTTTTTATTCTCTGACAGGTCCATGTCTCAACTGCTAAGGAGTTCTCTGACCAGGTCATCATTGAAAGTGAATGTTTGTCTCTAGTTAAGACGCTTGCTGATTCTCATCTGGAGATGCAAAAGATTTTTTTTTTCTGTGTAAAGATATATTAGAAGCTTATGCAGGTTTAAAAGTGTCTTTCTCCTTTATAAATAGGCAAGGAAATGTCTTAGGGCACATGCTTGAACTCATCCAATATTTGAAAGATTCCATCCCATTTAACATGTTAGGAAAACCTACTCCAAGACATTAAAAGTGTTTAGAAAAGCAAATCAACTAAGCTTTTGGTTAGATGAATAGCTCTGTAGGCCTGAAATATGGATTAGCTTACAAAGAAATTTGTTTAGAATAAATTAAATTACTTTGGTTCTTCTTTTTTCCAAATGGGGACAGGGTGTCAGGGTTAACGATGCTTTTTAGAAGATCACCTACCCAGTATTATTTAGGGCTTGCTCATTTCCTCTAAATTCTTATCTTTGAAGAGGAATCTTTTAACTTCAAGAGGAAAATGGTTGTTCATTTCCTCTTATCTCTTATTTCTTAATGTGCAATCATACAACTTTTTATTTTCCAATGATACCCCCAAAAAGACAAACAAAAACTCTCATATATGGGGTCAAAATGGATATTTGATAATTTTCGGAATTCAGAGTTCAGAACAATATTCTCTGCATTTTGACCCCATATATGAGAGTTTTTGTTTGTCTTTTTGGGGTTACCATTGGAAAATAAAAAGTTGTATGATTGCACATTAAGAAGTAAGAGATAAGAAGAAATGAACAACCATTTTCCTCTTGAAATTAAAAGATAAGAGTTAAAAGAAAATGAACAAGCCCTAAATAATACTGGGTAGGTACAGACTCCAATGCCTTGTTCCAACCATAAGGAATTGGTTACTTAGGGCCTATTTGATTTGCAAGAATAGGAGTCTAGAATTGGAATTGGAGTGGCCCATTTCAATTCCATCAGTTTGGTTGAACAGAATCAGAATCCCATTCCCATTCCTGCTGGAATGACATTCTTTCATTTATGGGAATGACAATTTCCTCCCCCTCCCTTGGGAATGAAATCCCATTCCAACTGATTCTAATCCTCATTCCAATTTCTGTTTGAACCAAACAAATTATGAGAATAGATAATTCCGGTTCTAATTCCAAGGAATTGCAATTCCAATTACAATTCCAACTGTGAACCAAACGGACCTCTAGCCTCCTTGCTTGCCCCTGTTGACATGCTAATGATTTTAAGTCTGCACATTGATCATTTTGTTTGAACAACTAAGTAATACTACTATTGACATGGTGAGACAGTCTCTAGGTGTTGAAGCACTGATCCAGATCGCATCTTCTTTTAATAGAAATGGATGTGTGAGGTTCATGTTAACGCGTCCTTGATGTGGATAATAACCCCGAACAGAGAAGGGGAGTCATAGGCGTTCTTCCTGACTTAGTTGTAGTGAGAAGTATAGATAATAGTTGCGGTCTACGTGAAGCAGAAGAGTTCCTACAGAGGTCCCATTTCTTTCAGTTGTTTAAGGTGATGTTTGGCATCAATGATGGTTTTTCTTTGTCAATTATCCAGAAATCGGTGATTTTTGGAATCAGTGAATTTTGAAAAAGCATAAAAAATTGTTGTTTGGTATCATTCATGCCATGTAAGATGGTTTTTGAGAAATCGGCTTTGAGTCTATTTGGTACTGGTTTTCAAGGGCCAATTATTTTTGTATTAGAATTATTATTCAGTGCCATGTTAATTTTGTATTAGAGTTATTATTCAGTTAATAATCAGGAAATCACTAGAAAAGGTGATCCTTAAAAAGGCTGCTTTCAATAATCGATTTTTGACTGATTTGCCAAAATCGGCATAATCAGCCAATCAAACAAGAAAAAAATTACTGATTTTTCAAATTCTGATATTGACTCTAAGTGGTGCCAATTTCTGAGAAATCATCATCGATGCCAAACATCACCTAAGTCTTTAAGAGACAAGCTGCCCAAGGACATTTTCCTTCTGCTTATCTATATCCCTATAATGTATATTATAGAGGAGCTGCCCAAGAGTCCTCTCACAGTCTTACCTCAATGCTCACACATATCTCCTCTCATTCCTCACACATGTGGCTATTTAATTTTAAATTAAATTATTAAAAATACAAGTCACAAATCACAATAAAAGTCATATTTATGGTGGATAGGGGAGGTGAAAGGTCACTCACTACAAGCCTCACACAGAGCCTCCTCTTTTCTCCTTCTCCACACATGTGAGAAATTAAAAAAAAAGGGAGAATTTACTAAAATGAAAAAAAAAGCTTTTAAATTAAGCATCTTAATTTCCCATCATAAAATCTGATAAATCCCAAGGTACAAACATGTGTCTTCATGAAAACCGTCGTAAATTTTACTATTAAAATCTATCATCACTCTTCTCAAAGAAAATTATTCACAAATCTCTCACATGTTTCCTAACATTTCTGCTCCCCCATTATATTTCCTTGTAAATATCTTTGAACACCTCTTTGACTATTCCTAATGAAACATGGGTAGAATTTGGATGGGTGGGGGTGGGGGTTAAGGGCCAACCCAAGACCAATCCTAAACATGGATCTTGGCCTTGAATCAAACTGATGTCAAAACCCAAAATTTTCAACCCAAATTTGACCAAATTACTATCCAACCCCAAACACTGCACAGGTTTACTTGCTATTATATTAGTATGTGAATTAACTTTTGGCTGCAAAGCTCCTAACCCCTCTCTAATGACTGTATCGTGGGATGATGTGGCTAATCCGATTCCTAAATATTCCATTAATTAGAAACCCTTTAACTTTGACCAACTAATCCATTTGCTTTAGTCCATATCAACTTTAAAAATCCCATCTTGTATCTATGTCACTTTCCTTAATAAAGCCACCCATTAACTTCTAGCTTTTCTTTCTAAGATGTATATTAACAAAAGGATTAATGGCTTTCTTTTTCCATGTTGGCCTTAAAAGAGAGTGATGAGGTGAACACACTAAAACCATCAATTCTAAAATATTCAGAACCAGATTCCAGACCACCAAATCAGTGGTAGACAGGATAGTTAAAGCCCATTTATCTCAAAAGCCCATATGACATAATAATTCCTGCTGTGCTGCATCACACTGAATAGAGACATAAGATGAGCCCTCCAAGTCGAAGCTCCACGGGCCTTAGCGACCATGACAATGTAGTGCAGGGGACTGCAGGTGGGCGGAACCTCAGTCATAGTCATAGAATGGGCATTTTTAAGACACAAACTAGTACAAAGTTCTGTAATTGATGACTCAGCACAGCACTTTGTGCCAAGTTTCAACTTATTACATAATATGAAGATGGTGTTCTATCTTTAAGTGGAAAACAAGAAACAATTAATAGTGCTGGACTAGGCAACTTAGGTCCATTTCCTGGGGCTGGCCTGTAGAGTCTAAACTAAACCATCCCAAAAACGTGCCTCAAAATTGATTGGATATTGGTCCAACCCGATCTGCTCTAATATGAGCCCATTACAGATGGACCAGGTCCAATGGGGCTAGTTCAATTCAATGTCTTAGTGGAGGATCTAACCAGTTCAAATGGATTTTAATTCAGATTGGGTCCATCCCAAACCCAGCCAATTGACACCCTTACTCTTATCTTCAATCAATGGATCAGATATTGGTTCAACACAACCAGTCTAATATAACTATTATTATAGATGGACTCAGGTCCAATCCAATAAATACTTTGGACCATTAAACCTCAACAGTTTTATTAACACCCCTAGCTGTAAGCCGCTGTAATCCCTCGCATGACTTTACCAAGCACTAGTATCAGCATTGAGATAGATAACAATGGGCATATTGGAGTGATCATTGTACGAACTTGAAGGTAGAACTTGCAGGCAGGAGCCAGTGTTGGATGGACTTAGACGTGTCAGTTAAATCCATGCACTGCATCTGGTCATCGAGAATCACTCTCACATCATTGACAGTTCCCTCTTAACTAAAACTCCTTTGTTTCAACTCTTATTGAGTGTGGTGGCGGAGCCTGATTCGTGAAGAGTGAGCAGGAGTTAAATCTCCTAACAGAAAACCAGAGTTTATCCATACCCTTGTTGAGGGAGAGTAATGTTATCATAGGCCTGACTTTCCCTTGGTCTCTAACAAAGCTTTTTGCTCTACAAGAAAGTTGTATTCAGATTGGGTGCTTCTTTAAGTTGTTTGGGTGATCCTCTACAGGATTTTTTTCTTGAGGGGGGGCAAAGAGTAGTAAACATGGATAGGAGGGAAAAAGCTAGTAAAACATGGTTAAGGTTAAGGTTAAGGGGACCAAAATATAAGTAAGAATTAGGGAAAATTCAATATTAGTATCCTGTACTTTGGGTCTAGTGCTACTTGGGTTCCTGAACTTTAAAATGCGATAATTTAGTACTCAAACTTTCAAAATGTGCCAATATAGTACCTGTCATTAACCAGCCGTCAAGTGTTATTTGAAAAGACACAAATACCCTTCAAGTGTCATCTAATTCTCTTTATCAACCATCCAAACATTTGACTGAACAGTCCCAAATTCTTGCTTCTTCTGTTCAAGAAAGTTGGGGTTACCAGAATGCCACTGAGACGTAACCCCAATTTTCTTAAATAGAAAAGGCAAGGATTTGAGACTATTCATTTTTTATCAACATATGGATGGTTGATAAAGAAAATTAGATGAAACTCAAAGAGTATTTGTGTCTTTCCAAATGTCACTTAACGACTGGTTAACATATTAGTTAATGATAGGTTCTGGATTGACACATTTTGAAAGTTTGAGTACTGAATTGTCGCATTTTAAAGTTCAGGTATCAAAGTGGCACTAGGTCCAAAGTACAAGGTACTAATCGAGAATTTTCCCTAAGAAATAAATGAGTATTGTGGGGATTTTCAAGGCACAGGAGGGGCCATAAGAGATGAGCTCCATTGAGATAACCCCAACTCTCGCTTACAGGACTTGCTCTATCTTCTTAAGCAAGTCAAGGGTGCATAAGAGATAACCCCAACAACTTTAACATATCCAAATCAGACTCATAAGTTGAAAATAGATCAGGTCATTCTATCATGGGGGCTCCACCTTCAGGCTTTTCTCTTAGAAAATTTTGCCTTGGGTTTTTTCTGCACAAATGTAAGTCAAACGTGGAGCAGGCCAAGGACAAAGAATTCAAGGCACAACTCAACATGTACATTGTTGAGTCTGTTAATAGTGTTGTGTTAATTTGTCCAGTAACCAAGAGAGGTTTATGTGAAAGTTTTGAGGTCATAATCGATTATCTCAGAGGAGGTTGAAGATTTGGGGAGCATTGAATGCAAATTAAATTTTATTAAAGAGATGAGCTAGTAGCAACTGGACAAATGAACCTCTGATGAGCTCCATTGAGGAAGGAAGAACGGTAGAGGATGTTGAATAGGAAGAAGGAATTGGAACAGTTTTGTACATAACTAGAAGGCTTCGGATGATGGATATTGGGTGAGTAGCCACCCACCCTAGGTTGCTACCTGGGCTAGAGCTTATTCCTTTGTTAATGATGGCTGCAGGACACTGTAGTCAACGCCTGTAGAAATGATTATGAATGCCTTCTTTAGTTGTTTCTTGGTTGCAGGACAGGAAATCCGCACGCATGGCGTCCATCGGGCCTCATTTCAGCAACAAAGTCTCTCTCGACTCTCAAGAGAATACATCACTAAATGCTGAGCTTTTTTCTTTCTGTATACTAATTAAGATTTTTCTTCCTTTTCTCCCACTTTGAACAAGCTCAATCTTGTACTGATTTTAGTCATTCCAATACCCAAATACAGCACTAGAATTAAGCCTTATTTGCCATACTTGGTTCAATTTTCTGCAATCAACCAAGCAGGTTCTTTCTGCTCTAGCTGACCCAGACGGTGTAGGGAGCTAATTTTGATTCATCACTGCAACCAAATTAAGCCTAATTAATTAACCTGGCCTGATGATACCCTCCTTTTGCTAAGGCACACGTCTCTTCCAGACGATTACGACTCCTTTGAAAGGGAACCCATCAATTAACATGTATATTTTTTTCTACGCCAGATATTATTACAATCAGATGATACTGACACTCCGGTCCATGGAGCTTTGATGAATGTTTTTTGACCATCGACATGAAAATAGTAAATGGAAGGTAGTTAATATGTTTATGCGTCAACTTTTTTGTTTTTGGGGGATCTCCATTTGGATCCCATTCAGCAGTAGATGATATATGCGCACAAAATGTCCTCACTCCTCAGTGAGGCACTAAAGTTGCAAATGACCCAATTAGCTCAGCTACTGATCTTGGCTCCTTGAGCAAAATTTCCCCGATTGTAAATCAGGTTCAGCTAAAAAAAAAAAACAAAAGGAAGAAAGAAAATCAAATTCGTTTAGCTAAACAAGGCTCTTAGTTGTTCTTGGGTAGTTCTTCTAGCCCTGTTCAAGGCTTCAAGCTTATTGGAATGTTTAGAATCTCTAGATATCATGATATATACATCTAAGAGAAGCAACCATATAACATGTATTAGTTCTGCACTTCTGCTCTTATTTACTAATTTTTCTTCTATTGGGTGTTCTTATACCTGTTAACAATTCTGGGGCTAGTTTGAATGGGTTTGATATTAAAATTAAAAAGCAATGTCATATGATTCATATGAGATTCGAACTGGACATAAAACCAAATGGGTCAAACCTTTTGTTGGGAAACGAAAAGGTAACCAGATCACTGGGTCACTGGTTCAACCGTCCGGTCCTGTCCTGTCCAAAGTGTTAACAAGTGATTAGTGACCTGCGCCTGAGCTCATCATCATCATCTCCTTAGGCTTGTGACGACTGACGCATCTGGTGTCTCAGCCCAACTATTAGAGCACTAGATTAGCCCCAAAGCCCAAGCTAAGCTGATCGAAAGCTTTGGCTCCTTCACGGCTGCTAGTCTAGGTGTGGGGTTGGCACTTGGCACACGCCCAAGCTCAGTGATAGCATATACTTGTTTTTATTGATACCTTGACTCTGTTATCAGCTTTTCTCGTTTTTGTTTTTCCATCTTTCTCTATCCATTGGAAAAGAATAACAGTCGAGTCATCCATGAAAAGAAAAAGAAAACATTTCTTTATCATCGATTGAAAAAGAGAGCATATGCTTCACCCTTTTCATTCAGTCACGTTTTCACAATTTGAAAAACTAGCTGTATGGGCGGGCATAATAAAAGAAAAGAAAAGAAAAGAAAAAGCCTATAGGCTATATGTCATTGCCACTGTATGAAACGACCAAGGTAATTTTGCTGTTTTGCTGTGTCAGATCTCAGATGTCTTGTGTCCTGCTGGGTTTCCGGATTCATTCATCCACTACAACTCACTCTTAGCTTGCATCTTTCAATCTTTTGTCTCTGGGATTATTTGCATTGCTTTCTTAAGGGTGGTTTGCTTCTCTTTCTTTTTTGCTTTGTACAAAGCTTTGATTGATCAGAGAAATCATTTCTAGTTTGTATTACCCGTAACAGGCACTGTTTTGGTTTGAGTCTGGTCTGATCACTTGGTCTGGACCAACATTTATTGATATTTCTATTCATTACACCATTGTAATGAGGAATATTTAAAACTATTACCAGAGCACGACAGCTTGGTGTTTGCTGTGAAAATTAGATGATGTGGGTCTAAGGAGTAAGAAGAATATACAGTGTGAATTCAACCGACGTTGGAAGGCATCATTTAGAGGTTGAATTTCGTTGTTGTGTACTATAAATGAACCATACCATATGTGGAGGCAATCCATTCATAACAAGTTATTGATTGTACATTTAATAAAAATCCTGGACAGCTCCTTGGCCTCCATGAGTTTCATAGTCACATCACATTGTGAAAATTAAAAGGATGTTTGTTTGATTCTGAAAATACTCAATCACTGTCTAATGCAAATTCGTCCTTTATGGCTCAACTAGGGAAGGTAAATTGCTTAGGCTGTTGAGCCTGCGAGAGATGCTTATCAGATTACTAATTACAACATTCTCCTAGAAAGTGAGTCCCTCCTGTTAGAGAACATCAATTTATTCAAATACTTCACCTAATAGCTTAAGTTTTTAGGTTTAATGGTTCTTTGAGATGGTATCAGAGCCACTTTGACCAAGTGGTCTAGTGTTTGATCCGGAATAGGAATTGGAATGGACCATTCTGATTCCAATTGCTTGATTGGACGAAATCTGAATTCCATTCCCATTTTCATTTCTGGTGGAATGACATTCTCCCATTTGAGGGGATGGTCAATTGGCCATTCCCTTCCCCTCTCTTGAGAATGAAATCCCATTCCAACTGATTTCAATTTTCATTCCAATACCTATTGAACTAAATAAACTATGGAAATAGACCATTCCTATTCTGATTCTAACTGTAAACCAAATGAAGTCTTAATATAATTGGAGACGTCCAATGAAGGATCCAGCACTCTGAGATGCAGATCCAAGTGAAGCATATGTTTAGGGAAGCAAATTGGCTCGCTGACTTTATTGCTAATATTGCTCATGAACGACTCAATAGGGAGGCACTGCGCAGTGCACTAAAAACTCTATAAATAGGTTAAAGCTTCAGCACCTTTGGGGCCTCACTGCCCGTCTTTGTTAATACCTCTTGAGAGAGAGAGAGAGAGACTGTAACTGTGGTGTGGGTGGGTTTTTTGAATCAAGGCAATGCTACATTTAACTGGTTGGATTAATTTGGGTTGGAACGACGACCCAAAATTAAGCCCAGCTGAGTTTTTAACCAAATCAAACTCAAAAAGAAGACTGGATTATAGATTTTGAGAGGTATTAGCAAAAAATAAAAAAGAGAATAAAAAAATATATATATGGGTAGGTGACCATACAACCAAGACAGGTCTTCTTTTCAAGGGGAACCTAATGGTGGGGAAGGGGACTGCTGGAGCTAGAAGACATGACAAGACAACACAATGCACCAAATGGTACAGTGTAGCCCACCTTCAGCCAAGCCCACTTGGTCTCCTTACAAATATTTGTACACGTGACTTATATATGTTTTTTTTTTTTAATTCTCTTTTTTAGGGTAAAACCCAATAAATGTTTAACCCATTTGGCGGGGAAATTACCATAAGACTGTGCTGCATTCCAATTAAGGTCATGCAACCTTTGGTGGAGCCCCGTTGGGCTACATTGAAAATGTCAAATCCATCCAAAATGCATTACGTACTTGGGTTGGACTTTATGCTTCAAGCAACCCGATCCAACCCAAAAGACCCAAATCCATTGTGTTGTGTTTGTGCATTATGTGTCTTGTATTGGTGTTGGGGAGAGAAATGGAGAGATAATCAAGTTGGCTAGATTACTTTATCCTTTTCATCTCAGAAGTTCAGAAGGCTTATTGAAACCAGTTTTAAATTCTCCAAAATTATATAAATGAGCATCCGTTGTCAATCATGGGCTGTGTAGTACCAGATTAGTGACCCTTCGTTATTAAAACAAAGAGGAAATAAAATAAGAAAGCAGTGCTTTATAGAGTAATTTTGTCTTATATAAAGTATAAAGCTATGTTTGGTTTGTTGTTATGGGTTTCATTCTTTCGATTTTTATTCATTTCTGAGCAAGAATGGACAAGAGTGAATTACATGAGAGCATCTAGTTACAAAATTTTTTCATGGCCTCATTCATTTTATATTGAAAAATGAATCTATGGCAGAGGGTCAACTGTCCATCAATTTTAAATTCTTCATGTTATTAAGTTTATTTTTAATTTTACAAATTTTAAATTCCATTTCTACTTGGAAGTCCTGATCTCTTTTCTTCATTTGCACAACTGCTTACTCAATTTGGCAAACTAATTTTCTTTTTAATTATTTTTTGAAACCGTCTTTTAATTAGTTTTAAATAGGTGTCATTTGCTTCCTTTTTTATTTTCTCTATGTAATAAAATGCAAAAGCTTTTCTAGTTTATTTTCTGTTTTTTTTTTTTATATTTTGTGTTATTGATGTAGGCTGTGGGGACCCACATGATTGATTTGTGTTTTATTAGTGTGGATCTTGCATGTTTCCACTATATATCAGTTAATGAGTATTGTATGTATACCTATATTATTATTTTGGTTGATGAAAAAAATGAATGAATGTAACCAAATAGATTCAAAATTTCTTTTCATTCTTGCTATAAAAACAATTCATTTTCTTTTTTCTTAAAAAAAAAATTAATTTGTAGCAGCATTTTCTCATTCTGCTCATTTCTACCCATTTCTATCCATTCTAGAATTTTATTATTGGAAAGAATGAGGAAGAATGGGAATTAAACCAAACATGACAAATTGCCCATGATCAAGATCAAACAATCCATTCTTTAATCAAGACATTCATTGGATGTTCTTGATTTAATTCAATGTCAGGACTCCAACCCTACAAGAGACTGAAACTAGCTACCAGTGACCGATGCCTAAAGGGGTTAGATTGGTGATTGGCCCTCTGAACCAACCATTAATATTCTGTTTGGTTCACGGGAATTAGAGACTGGAGTTAGAATTGAAATGGACCATTGTGATTCCAGCCATTTGGTTGGACAGGATGGGATTCTTATTGTCATTCTTGACGGAATGGCATTCCTCTTTTTGAGAGAGAATGGCCATTTTGAACTCTCCCCTTCGAAATGAAATTATCATTCCAATATGGATTAAAAAAAAAAAGACAACTTAAAACCCACCAAGCCCTATTTCTCTTTACCTCACGCCAACCCTCTTTCGGAATCATATATATCTTTTAAAATCTTGTTCCAATTTTAGGAATTTAATTTCTGATTCCAATTCTAACCCCGAACTAAATGTCTGGACGGGAAAACAAATCCAGCCCTATTTTGCATGTTATTCGTAGGTTGTTATATTTCTTTGATGAGTCTGAATCTTCTGCCCATACCAATTATGCCAATGTCTACCTACATAACATCGCACCCACACATAGAAAATATATCATCTTCCTATATAGTATTATGCAGGGTGAATGTTTTCAATTCACAAGAACAGTGCGGTGTAAGTAAACGTGAGCAGAATTTTCGCGGGCAGAAAATTCAGAGTCTTCTTTGTTGTAGGTCCATTTAAGCTCTTCTATGATCCACATATAGTATGGGTGTATGGGCCAAAAAGCCTAAGCACAAAGAACTGCTACCTTTATTGTTTGGAAGAGATCCATCGCCACCAAAAAGCACATCAGTGACGGCAAAGAAATCGGAAGGGACTCGATGACTATAATAATGACAAGAAGGGTGCAAGTCAATGTGAGTGGAAGACAGCTAATCTACTGATAAGGACACCCTGAGTTGGACCGGATGCACGTTTGATAAGTCGTATTACAGTGTTAATATGGACCTGTCCTTATCAATCTCCCTTTATTTTATATTATCTAACTCCCCCACATCTCATTTGCAAATGGGTTGGGTTGAGACAATTTATCTTTTTTTAATCAGATGGTTTAGGCATGTGCCACGTGGCTACTTACATTAACAGCACTGTTGATTGTTATGATGATTCCAAAAAACTATATATTAACAAAGCAAAGCATATTTTGTTATAATGTCACATAATCATTTGTTTAAACATCTTTTCTTGAAGAAATGCTCGAAGTTGAATCTTTCCATAGCACAATTAACAAAAGCATCAGGCAATGTTGGTTCCCCTTGAGACATGGTACTCTGGTTGGTGAGACCATAATGCCACCAAAGCTCATCAACAATTTGCCATCTATTGCAAATTCAGGGCATGAGGACCTATCCAATAAATGGATCCCACCTTGCAGAGTGTCCATACAAAAATTCTGTGACGGGATTTGTTCCTCACAAATGGGCGCCTCACAGCTACATAAAATATCTCTCATGAATAATAATCAATAAATACAAGAGATGTTCCTAATATATGGTAGGATGTGCGTGTCAAAAATTCTACTTTTAATCATCCCATTTGACAGTATCTTTTGTCCCAAGGATTGTCAATAAATATAACTATAAAAGGGCACAGTTGTTACAGTGTTTTAAATATTTCGGTCTGAACTTTATCCCAAATAATCTTTTTATGACAGGTACATTTAATTTTTGGTGCTGATCATCTGTTACAAAGGACAATCGGCTAGTTATGTCTTATGGGGTCATTGATAGTATTATGAGTGTTGTGTGACCCAACCTAAAATCTTTTTGCTTTATATGGAAAAAGGGTTTTTGATCATATCTTATCATATCAATTAGATCTCTTCTCTACATAGGTTTACCTAGCCACCCCTTATTCAAGCAATAAATTTAAGCTCAAAAAGGTTTTAATTCAAGGACCAGAAACTTTGGGACTTAGAAGTCCATGTATCAATAATTTTCCTTTAAAAAAAAAAAAATCTTTTAAGGTTATGTTTGGTTTGAAGGAAAAAATAAGAAAAGAAATGGAAATATAAAAAAACCTTATAAACCTTTACAAACCTTATATAAATTTCTCTGTTTTTCTCATTCTTTCCCTACCTTTCCCTTCAAACCAAACACAGCTTAAAGGGTTATAATAGCATTTGTATCAGCTCCCATAAATTTGCAATGCAGTGTTTCCACATACTAACATTTGCCATTAAATTGCATCCAGATCAAATGGTTAAATCATTTGATAGATTATGTCAACTTTTTATGAAGACAATGTTTTAATGAGGGCCCACCATCGAATAACTATTGATCCTTAACAGATGACAAGTGGCAAGAGTTAAGGGACTATGTCCATTTTTCTCGGGCAGGGGGTATATAAAAAAAAAAAAAAAGGAGGAGGACGAGCATCATGGAGTACCGGTATATCCAATTGGTTGAATGCATGGTTGGAACTTGGAACTTGGAAGAGACCCAAGCTGAGCTGTTAGGGGATTTCGGGTTAAAAACGGCGATTTTGCTCATAGAGACGTAAAACCGAATTAAGGATGTTGGTGGTTGGTGGATGATATGTTTAAGTGGGAAAGTAACGGATTTGGATCATCTCAATTAATAAGGTTTCGTATTGGGCCGGGTTTGGGTATCAAAATAGTGGCACTGTTCAAGAAGTGGCGGCCGGGTTGGGTTTGGTTTCCCAATTCCAACTATTCCAACTATTCCAACTAGTTGATTTGGATTGGGTTCGAATGGGTTACCCACTGGTGTGTTCATTCTTGATAGGTTGTCCTGCCCGAAGTGTATAATTTTGTCTCTAGTTAATCTGGTCTAGTTGTTTGAAGATCACCTTATTTTGTGCTTATGTTCTTGTTTCTCAGACGCAACAATAATCGTGAACAGTTAGCCGCCTTTAATTTTGAGTATGCCTTATTATTGTTTGAACTCCATTGAGTAATTCTTATGAAAGAAGACGAGGAAGAGGTAGAGGAAAAAACAAGAAAAAAGAAGCAATTATTCGCATATGTAGGAGATGATAAGTGTGTAGTGCTTGTTTACTGATTTTAAATGTGTTAGGATTATTAAAAGCAAGGTTCAAAATATGGATACGCCCGATAGGCCGGTAGGGGTGTATCAGGCCATATCAATACTTATTTTTTTTAAATCGGTTCAAGGGGGCTGGTTTAAGGCTCCTTCGCCCCTTGAACCGGTTAGAACCCCGATACACCCCCTGTAGAGGTGTATCATGGAGCTCCCAAAATGATAGTATCGATTCATATCGGCCGATACATGTCAATACTTTGAAGCTTGCATCTATCCCTTTCCCACCTGAAAGATACGATAGGTGCAATATTTATGACCAATCAACCGGTATCATATATAGATATTTAAAAAAAGAAAACGATATCATATGTGTATTAAGTATTAACCAACCAGATGTAATTTATCAAAATTCTCTTGTGGGTTTTGATTGGTTAAAATTCTTTTTTTGTATCATATATTTCCCCCATTGTAGCTCAATCCACTATATTCTCTCTCTCTCTCAATCAATCAACCATGGACGCCACATATTTCAAGCAGCTGCACCATATTTGAACTTTATTGGAAGGGTGGGAAGGGGAACCACTCCTCATCCCCATTCCCGTGAAAATCCCTATCTTCATCCACACCTCTATCCCTTCTAGCGGAGACTAAGGTTATCCTCATCCCTGTCCCTAAGGCTCAAGTTTAAAAAGAGTACAAATACGAATATGTACAGTATATATAAATAAAATAATACAAAATATAAGATTTTGCACTCTACATGTTGGTATTTGTATTCCTTCCAAATTAAGCCTAAAGATCCCTTCTCTCTGGGATTTTTTTTATAATGCCAATCATTTCGTTTTAAGTTATTTTATTTTATTTTAAAAATTAAAAAGATAATTAAAATTTACAATTCTAATAAAAAAAATCCAAAATTTTTCAAACATATTCCATGGTATTTCTAAAAATATTAATGCATACGTACATATATATAAATATGCATATGTACATACATATATAAGCAAAGCAGAGATATCTACAGGATGGGAATTGGGGGCATGGGGATGAAAATTTCCCCTTCCCCATTCCGATGGGGAAAATCATCCCATGACCCATGCCCGCCCCGAAGTGGCGAAGTTCTCACAATGATCGGGGAAATGGGAAGATATTGCCATCGCTAAACTCTATTTGAGAAGGTTGGAGAGTCAAAATAGGAAGCTGAACCCAGCGGTAAAACAGCAGAGAGGATTGATGCTGTGGTTCCCACAACGTCGGTGAAGACTAATAGACTATTGATCTCGCCGAAGGATCAGCGTTGAAATCCACAAGGATCCGGCCGGCGGGTTGCAGGGATGATGTTTTTGTTAGCAATGGCCACCAATTTTTCTGAAGTTTCTTACTGTTTTATTTCACGTGCCTCAGGCCTTGTGTCAAATATATACTATTGCTACGTTGTAAACAGCTAGTCGAGACTGTTTTCCCCCCAAACAGTCGAACAGTCAAAAGTTTTCCCTGATCTACAGGAGAGTCAGGGAGTGCTTTACATTCAGTTTCCTAATAAAAAGGAAACTGAATTGGTAGTGGGTACATTTAAATAGGCGGTTGGGAGAAATACGAAGAGGAGAGAGAGAGAGAGAACAAGCTCAGGTAGAAAATTGTAGTAGTATAGTCTTTGATCTTTGTAGGGGAAAGATCGGCACTTCTGGGCAAAATTTGTCCCACTTCTCATCCATAATCGTAAATGACAAAAGAGCTCACCAGTTCTTTTGGTTCTCTGGCGTCGCCACTTGTGTTTCTTGATAGTCGCTCGTCACCCTCGCCGGAATCCGGCGGAAACAGGGAGAAACTCACCTTGTCAGTTGCCAAGCCTTGTAAAAAGGGTAGGCCATCCTGTCCATACTAGTATTCTGTAATCGTTTATTCTTCAATTTTCCTTTTTGCTTTCACTTTCTGATTTTGCCTTCTTTTTGGGTTTTACACCATGCATGTTGGTGTGTAACTGTGTACTAGTAGACCATGTTTTAAAAATAATTAAGTTTGGGACAGTGGTGAGATGGGAATCGATGAGGTGGGGTTGGTGATGGCAACCCTTCACTCCATCCATGGGATCTCATCACATCCACAGGTTTAATCCAATCCACTAATCTTGATAATTTGATTAAAACTCCGACGATCTTAGGCTTCAACTTATGCAACTCATACAATAACTAAGCTTTTAATTTGTTTTCAACTTTGGGCTGTGGGAAACAAAACTAATCCAAAAAAGTGTTTTGAGGGTGTGGTAAAAATTGCTTTTAGAAACATAAAAATCTAAAGCTAAAACACTTTTAAGCCTCAAAGCACAATGCCTGAAATTGGGGCCTTGTGCTTTTGGACTTTAAAAGAAACATATTCTGAAGCTTAATTATCCAAACACAATAACCTTAAATCTATCAACAGTCTAAATATGGGGCATACATACAGTTTGATCCTAGTATCTCCAATATTTATACTTTAATTTGGTGTCCTGATAATTCACTGATCCCCTTCGAGAAAATATAGAATAATATTGTGTGAAATTATAATTGAACACAGTGGTTTAAGAGACAGGCCATGTGTGCAGCTGGGCTTGTTGACAGTGCAATAACTTAGATAAAGTATATGAATTTTGATTATTTGATTAATTTATTGTAATTAGGATGTTCTTAGGGAAATTAGTACAATTTATCAATCTAAGATATGAAGAAAATATAATTTTTTACCTGCAATTTTATCAAGTAATGCTATAGTTTTGCTCATCAAAAAAAATAAAAAAAAGAAAGAAAACCATTCAAATAGTTGTAGTTAAATCATGAATGATCAAATAAAAGAAAACACTTCTTCACCTTATAATAAATAACATATTTGTTTGGGGCCATAGTGATAATTTTACATGAACAAAAAAATAGGTCTTCCAAATATGACAGTAAATTAAATATTTAGCAAAAAAAATGTGGCAGTAAAATATAAAACAAAATATGACAAGATAGCAAATGACTTCTGAAAATTGGTACCAATATCCTTGAGAAAAGGATTTCATCTTGGAAAAACTTTCTTTTCAAAGAAAAAGGAAAGAAACTGAAAAAGACTAAATAGCAAAAGTTATTTGGATATATTCTGAGGTCACTGTTTTCCTATGCTCTTTGTGCATGGTGACGCGATTAATTATAAGAATTACAGACAAATATAGAGCAGAACCAGTGGAAACAGAAAGTTTCCAGAAACATATGAGTTAAAAAGGGCGAAAACAAATCAACGATAAGATTTTGTCTTTGATGGAAGCATTTGAACAGAAAACCTCCACTGGCTCAAGAGAAAGAATCAACAGAAGAAGCGACCCAGTTAGTGGCGGATATTCTTCCAGACTACATTCTCCTTCTCGAGCGTCCACCACTACTATTTCCTTTATTTCTCCCTGCAAAGTTTGCTTTTATTGCAAACGAAAATTAAATTCCTGAAAACGACATTCATCGTCCCTTTATTTCCCTATATATTTACCTCTCTTACACCCTTCTCTCCTCACTTCTCTTCATCTCTCTCTATCTTCCTCTCTCAGTGTAAGTTTTCTTCCCTTGGTTGAGTTGTTCTTACTTCTTCATTCCCTTTAATATTCTTCTATCTATATCATCATTTCTTTTCACCATTTTTAAGTAGAAATCTACCAATATCTGTCTGGTTTCTCAATTTTAATGCTCCACTCATATATAAACACTTCGACGCATCTGAAATCTGCTTTCAGATACTAGTCTTCTCGTCCTTTTTTGACTTTGTTTTTTTTTTTCTTTTTTGCCACCTCTACGTCCATGACCAACTCAGTACGTTAAGTTAGAACAGAGGAAGAGAATCATTTGCAACATCTTCTTTTACGTACCCTTGAGCCTTCAAAGTTTTTGCGCCTGCTGCTTTCGCCCCTGCATGAAGGGCTGTATTTAGTGTTTCAGTCCATCTAACAGAGATTTTCTCTTGTATTTTCGTAGAAGAAGTGAAAATGGCAGCTCTGGAGATCAGCAACAAAGATATCTCGCTCAAGGTTGGGACTTTGGAGTTTGACTATGTTTTTGGTCCAGCTGAGCCGTATGAGAGTGGTCTGGCTGAGATTTCAGTGACTGCCACCTAAGCAAGGGCAATCTTGTGCCTACGTGGCAACTGGCAAAGCTAAGAATCTGTGGGTGGACCAACCCTTGTATGGCGCAGCTAGATTATTGCCCACTAAAGCGATGCATCTGGGCTTTCCCGTCCATGACATTCAAATTAATCTATTCCTTGAGAATTAATTTCTGCTTCCCTTTTGATTTTTGACCATTATTAGATATTTTTATGCATTGAAGAAACAGGTGATAGAAGAAAATGGCTTTGGAGAATCAGCAGTGAACACAGACTTAACTCAGAACGAACAGAAGAAGGGCCCCGTCGATGAAAATGGAAGCCTTGTAATCAAAAGCAATTCTGGAGGGTGGAAGCCTGCATTTCTGTTACTGGGTAATCACTAATCAGGCCGGAGTTTTATGTTTTTATATATACAGAAAATTTATGGGTTACGTTGTTTTCAAGTTAATAATCCTTTAGATTAAACAATTAATATTCTACAATTCTCTCGAATGGGTGCATGCATGCAGCAAACCAAGGTCTGGCAACGCTTGCTTTCTTTGGCGTGGGTGTAAACTTAGTTTTGTTCTTGACAAGGGTTCTTCAGCAAGACAATGCCAATGCCGCGAACAATGTTAGCAAGTGGACTGGAACTGTTTACATGTGTTCCTTGATCGGCGCGTTCCTCAGTGATTCATACTGGGGCAGATACTTAACCTGTGCAATCTTTCAGTTGATATTTGTGCTGGTATATTTATCTTCTCTATTTCTAGCTTTTTACTACTAGCTAGTACTCGAAATAATCTCCTGGTGCATGTAATTCATTGATTAATCGGATTTAATTTGTTAACACCCAAATCGTAAGAACCATTTGAATGGGACAGATTGGTTGCATATAAGAAAAGGAACAATCATATCAGAAAGGACGACTGGTGTTAGCTAGACCATATATATATATTCATAAATTTTCCATTACTTGTTTAACAGGGACTGGTACTGCTATCACTATCGTCTTGGCTGTTCCTGATCAAACCAGATGGTTGTGGAGATGGAGTAATTGATTGCAGGCCAGCATCTTCGGCTGGCGTCGCCATCTTCTATTTATCAATTTACCTGGTTGCCTTTGGATACGGCGGTCACCAACCCACGATAGCCACTCTGGGATCCGACCAGATCGACGAGCACGCAAAAGCAGCCTTCTTTTGCTATTTTTATTTCGCTTTGAACGTGGGTTCTTTGTTCTCCAACACCATCTTAGTCTACTTCGAGGACTCAGGCAAATGGACGCTGGGGTTCTTAGCGTCCGCAGGCTCTGCAGTTCTAGCCCTTATCCTCTTCTTGATTGGAACACCCAAGTATAGGTTTTTTAAGCCATGTGGCAACCCATTGCCACGTGTTGCCCAGGTATTTGTTGCAACTTTCAGGAAATGGGATGTAACTGTCCCTGCAGATTCTGAGAAATTGTATGAGTTGGAAGGTTCAGAATCTGCAATTAAAGGGAGCAGAAAGATCATGCACAGTAATGAATTCGGGTAAGTAATATCTTAAAGACCAAACTCCAAAGATTAATGGTTGATGAACACAAATGTATAACTTATTCCACAGTTGATTTAATATTTTAACCAACCCCAAGCTTGATTGAACTGGCCGGTTTGGTTCTCTGGGTGGTTTGATGACTTGATGTCCATGAGTCCATGACCATGTGGTTAAGACTTAAAATCCGAGCTAGCTTGTCACTATCTTGCCACACCAACATGGTTCACCTAATTGGTATGGCTTGTGGCCCATTTAATTTGTGTTTTCGTACTACAACCACCTAGGTCAATTGGTGAGTGATTTTATTATATATGAATTGATTATTCTTTTGTCTATATCCTTTGAATCTGTTCAGGTTCTTGGACAAGGCAGCAACCAAGACCCAGAATGATTTGCATGGAACTAACGACCCATGGAGGCTCTGCACAGTGACTCAGGTAGAAGAGGCCAAATGCGTCCTTAAGATGCTGCCTATATGGCTCTGCACCATCATATATTCCGTCGTCTTCACCCAGATGGCTTCGCTCTTTGTTGAGCAAGGAGTCGTTATGAATTCCAGCACCGGCGACTTCCGGCTTCCCGCAGCAAGCATGTCTGCTTTCGACATCTGCAGCGTTCTAGTTTTCACCGGCATATACCGTCAAATCCTCGTGCCCGTCGCTGGCAGACTAACAGGCAATCCCAAAGGTCTGTCTGAGCTCCAACGAATGGGTGTAGGACTCATAATCGGAATGCTAGCCATGGTGGCTGCTGGAATCACCGAGATCGAAAGACTTAGAAGGGTTACCCCTGGATACGAGTCAAGTTCGCTAATCATATTTTGGCAGATACCACAGTACACTCTGGTAGGAGCCTCGGAGGTGTTCATGTATGTGGGTCAGCTGGAATTCTTCAATGGGCAAGCCCCAGATGGAATTAAGAGCTTCGGGAGCTCACTTTGCATGGCTTCCATCTCCCTCGGAAACTATGTCAGTAGCTTGTTGGTTAACATGGTGATGGGGATTACAGCCAGGAATAACAAGCCGGGATGGATCCCTGGGAACCTCAATTCCGGTCATATGGACAGGTTCTACTTTCTCCTTGCTGGGCTAACAGTAATTGATTTCGGGATATACTTGTATTGTGCTAAGTGGTATAAGTGCATCAAGCTTGAGGGCGATGTGGAAGCCATTGAGGTGGAAGGACAAGCAGATGATGTGCTTCGAAAAGTCTAACCAGACTTTGAGTCTTGAGTGTTACAGATGGGAAAATGACTGTTTATATATTTATAATTGGCAAGCCATTTCAACTCTCCTATCTTTGGCTTTCTTTTCTGGAATAGTCCAAAGAATGGTACAAATTAGTAGCTGACCAAGGAGTTACCTCAGTGGTGAATCATGATCACCTGGTGATGTTCATTTGTTTTGATATTGCATATAGAAAGACAGCCATTTCCCTTCTTGGTACTCAAGAAATTGATGAATACCTGTCCATATGTATTTATTAATCATAAAGAGAGAAGCATGACCTTTCAGAATAGATTTGTAAGGAATGATTGCTTCTTCTATTTTAAGGCAGAGGAGTTGATTTAGGGCCAATATAGGATTTGGCTACATCTTATGTTAATGCTTTGTAAGGTCTGAAATAGACCTATTTGGATTGTACTCTGTAACTTTGAGTGTTGAAAATTGGAACTGTGTTCTCCATTAATTCTACTCAACTAAATCCCAAGATATAGTTCTGAAATATCACAAACGGCATATTAATTTGTTTTTCGGTAAGTCATTTAACAAATTAAACGATTTACCATTTTTAATTTTTATCCATATATTTTATTATTAAAAAGGGCAATTATATATGTCTAATACTAGTTTTGACAAATTTCCACCCAAATGAAAAAATTACTAATTACCATGTATGGGTATCACTTAAAAACTTAGTTGCCCACCAGATGGGTGATACCCATAGGAAAATCCATTTTAATGAAGCCCATAGTTACCAGTAGCTAGGCAAATGTGGATAAGTTGATCAACTTTTCAAAAACACCAACATGCCCATGAAGTCTATTCCAACCATCGAAATTGAAAAGGACAGTACCGTGGTATCCCGGCAGAGTGATTGGATGGATGCACAAAAGCCTCTCTCATGTTGACTCAACCCAAGGCCCAACTGATGAACTTGAACCCAGGTATAGCGGTACATAATTCAACCCACTTGAACCCGATTAATGGTGCGCGTAGTGAAATTTTGACAAGTTTGACACGATAGTAATGAGCAAATCAACGCGAGTTCACATGCATTTGCTATCTCATCAGTTTCCAAATGGATTGTCATAGGTTGTCGGGCCCGGGTTGGGTTGAGATGCTCATTGAGCGGGTTTAAACCCTCAAGGCCCAACTTAAACTCAAATTCCTAGCCCAATTTATGACCAAGAGAGCACACATCTAGGCTCTAATTAAGGATGATGATATTATATTGATACATCCAATCTTTTATACTTAAACTACGGTAGTGAAAAAACGGGCAAATTTATTAAACTATTCATAGGGTTTGGGAAATTGATTACACCCCTACTGTTTCAGTATCATCTTAAAGTATATCTATTATTTCTAACAATTGATTAAATCTTTCTTATCGTCGATGTCCGTTAACAAAAATATCAAAAAGACTATTTTGCCCATCACGCAGAAAACTCAGATTCCTTGTTCAAAGAAAGACAAGGAAGATGGACAGACGTTAAAATCTCATGGGTCTTTTATGAAAGATAGGGCAGAGAGCTAAGGCCCATAGAGGGTTGGTGATCAAAAGAAAACTTTTATGAAAAATCTTTCATTAATTAATACTGGCTTATAATTGCATCCCCATCTCCTCTTGTCTTGCTCTTCGCCATTAATAATGGCTGACACCGTCACCACATGCATCGCCAACACTACCCCTTGTCGTGGCCACTGGCCACATCCAGGGCATTCCACTTCCTTACCCTCTTCCTCTGCTTCACCACTACATCCGACAACAGAATCCTCCCAAATTTATCCTCAGCCGCCGACACTGCTACTGCAACCAATAATGGCCTCGTTCCTCTGTGTCTCTGGCGGTGTCTGATAATGTTGGAGACAAAGAGGGCCCTCCTCCTGCTTCCCACATTCTCCCCTCCTAATATTTTGAAGGCACGGAAACGTAGAGCCCCACCAAAAGCACATAATGAAGATGGTCTGGGCAGTGCAGTTGGAGGGACGGAGGGAGAAGAAAGATTGAATCTAGCATTGGATAATGCTGCTAACAGAGCTATAAACGGATTCAAGCAGGATTCATGGCTAGGAGGCTATGAACGGTTGAAGCTTTACTCATTACAACTAAACAAAACTTGCATTTTTAAATGCTTTTTCTTCTTTTTTCTTTCAGAGGTTAAAGAAGGTAATGTGGAGAGGAGTGAATAGGAAGTGGGCCATGATGCATTAGAAACTTAGAAAACTAGAGAGAGAAAGAAGGAGGATGATGGAAGGTTAGTCGTCCCTACTGGTTTGAGTAAAGAAGACAGTGATCTGCTGATCTTCACCAAAAGGGTATTCTGGGTATAATTCAAAATTAAATCAAACACATGAAATCATGTATAAACGGTCTGTGACGGAGACTTAACGGAAAGGGAGCTGTGTGACAATTGTCAGAAACAGTAGGAGTCCTTTAAGACAATACTAGAAGAGTAAGGGTACAGTTAGTCAATTTCCTAAACCTTAAGGGTAGTTTAAGAAAGTTGCCCTAAAAAACAGTTTACTTAATTGTACTCTTGGCTTTATTGTTTTTTTTTTTTTTTTTTGAGAGAGAATCAATTTACCTCTTTAACCTATAATGTTGGAGGTATTTGTTTCGGTGGAACAAATCAAATATTGAAAAAATGATTGACAAATAATAGAGAGAAAAAACAAGAAAAGGCACAACAGCTTGAGGAATACAAAAATGCACATATAGAACTACACCTAAGGCTATGTTTGGTTTGAATGAAAAGGTAGGGAAGGGAAGGGAAAGTCAGAGAAACCTATACAAGGTTTGTAAAAGTTTCCTTACCTTTTTCTGCATTTTCCTTCAAACCAAATATAGCCTAAAACCCCAATTTACTCGAGCTCTCACTCACAATGCTTCCTTTCTATCTTCTTGCATATATAATCCAAAGATGTATAGCCTAAAACGCCATAAACTCCATCTCCCATCACAGCCTACAATGAAATTTTGTTTTTGGGTTTTTTGTCCACAAATGCAAACCAGAAAATAAAAAAGGGCCACAACAAAGAATTCAAAGCACAAATCAAGAGTCTCCAAGAGGGAGACAAATTTTGTTTGGTTGCATTCAACAAAAGGCCATGGATAACAAATTAACAACAGAAAGAATTTAATTAAGTTGATCATAGCAGTGTGCCATCACAGTGATATCATCACCATGTGCAAGTTGGGAACACATGACCCAGCTCAACTTTTGCCTCTTTTAGTAGTTTGAACTTTGAAGTGCACCGGGATTTGCATCAAATAAGAAGGGATGGGATGGGATGATACACACAAATCCTTCCACTTTGAATTACCAATCTTCTTGTTCTTGAACAAAACATGGACGACACATAAAATTAATGGATGATGTTGAGCAACAAGGGCATCCTCTCCCCCGCATATATGGGATCTATGTTCTGATTCTACATCAGAGAATATCTCATCATCGTCAATCCATCCCTCTCTAAAAGGTTGGAACAGTGACCACTTTTGCGTACTTTTAAGCTTATGGCCTTAATCCAAGTGGGAGCTCAAAGGTGATCGCAACCCAGTTGGCGTCAAGTCCTAATCAGTGTATTCCATGCACGTCACATGTAACATCTAGGCCAACCTATTCGCAAGTCTCTAATACAAATTGGCCGGATTCGAACATTTTAATCTCTCTCTCTCAGTCTTAATCATGAGCAATACATCACTTCACTTGCGCATATGATTTCTATCCTGATACGTAGGTTATCTATGCATTATGCACCAATTTGCAATCTCTATAATTTATTCTAGGTTTATCTTTCATTAATTAATTGATGTCTTTATCCATGCACCTTGTAATTAATCATGTTCAATGCTCTTGGCATTCAAAACAAAATTGCACAATAATTCCCAGTTTCCCACTCTACTTGGTATAGACAATAAACACTATTCAAGCCAAATTATAAGAGAATATGAGGCCTATGGTTTTTTCTTTGGATTTTGGGGTGTTAATACTTGTTGTCTGGGGTCATCTAGTTGTGTTAAATGCTGATCCCGGAACTCAAAGAGAGTGGTCTTAAGTTTTGCCACTTAAATCTATATTTCTCACATTTCGATATAGGCATCACTATTATTTTGGCATTTTGATTCATTTTTACTCGGATTGAGTTTGGAAAGAGTGCAAATGCAAATATGTACTGTGCAAATACATACAAAATAATGCAAAATATAAAGTTTTACACTCTACATATTTGCATTTATACCCCTTTCAAACTGAGCCTCTGAAAAAAAAAAAAGCTAAATGATCTCATCAGCATTAGGGATATTCTTGTAAGGCATAACGTGGGCCATGAATAATTTAGCATATTGCAACCAAGATGCTTGTGGGTTTTTCAATCCTAGGATTAAGGGGGTGTTTTTTTTCTGGATTTTGAGAGAGGGAAAGTTGGTCAACAGGATTTTGATCTGTTGACCAAGAATTCCATGTTCTTTTTTCACATTTTTGTAGGGACCAGGGAAAGTTTATTTTCCCTCCTAGGTGATACCCATCTCCTAGGTGGGTAAATAACTTTCCCACCTAGGGAAAAGTTGCCAACACTTGAATAGGACAAAAATGTCCATTTTAATAATAGATTTTTATGTTTAAAATGGTCATTGCCTAATTTACATGGGAAATAAAAGAACATGGGTAAATGTACTTACCCAAATAAATCTTTAATAGGAAACACTTACCCGGATAAATACCTCACCAAAAAGCAAAAAGAGCCTGAGTAATCTTGTTATCTTAATTTTTTTTTTAATCTTTTAATGGGTTGGGAGTGCTTTAGGGTGAGAATTCTGTATTTTGGGTTTAGGGTAAGGCCCTAATTTATTTTCTTCATAAAATTTGAAGATGAACACCCCTCCACGTAGATTAAAGTTTGGGATTAAAAATAAAAAGATTGCAACCACCTTGATATATTTTATATTCATTGAATCTGCTCAGATTCTTGGAAAATGGTGGCAACAATGGCGGAGAATGATATATTTCTGTGGACCAAAAGGACCCAAGAACGTAAATCGAAGTAGAATACATACTTTTTTAGCTTGGCACTAGTTATCATCAATGTTAGTCCCAGCCCAAGTCTGAAGTTGGTTGACTTCTGATCAATTAAATCGGGAATAATGAAAAGACTTCAGCGTAGCTCCTTCCAATTAGTACTATTTGATTTGCCAACAGTAGCACTTGTAATACTGACGTCTGACGACCAAATATATATCTTCCGGTTGCTGTAGAGGATTAAAGTAAGACCCGACCTTGCCAAGTGCCCAAGTCTTCTTGGTTGGGTAAGCCGTAGGCTGGTGTTTCCTTGTTTTCTTTAGTCTTATCGGTTTTGTTTGTTTGTTTGTTTTTTTTTTCTGGAGAGAGAATAAAACTGTTAAACACGTCATTTGTTCATTTTGTTGTCTAAGCATACTGCTTAGTCATCAATGGCTGGCGAACAGTGAGCTTTAGATTCTTGGACCCAAGCCCAATCAAAGCTTCAAAACAACATGATGGTTGGGTGGAATCATCAAGAGTCACCTAGCCCAATTTGCAGCTCAGGTGGCTAGTTAATTTTTCATCAGCTGCATCATACAACATTACAAGTAGATGACTGCCTCGTGGTTTGTTTTTATGGTAATCCTCTAACAACCGATCCAGAGAGCAAACCATTTTGCTTTGCAGTTGACGGTTCAACAGTATGGTCATCTGGTTACTTTGAATTGTTCAAACCTGTGAGTTATACAGATTACAGAATTGGATCTTAAAGGTGAAGATACCCCCCTCCCCCCAACATGAATCCTATTTTGTCATTTTATTCTGTTGAATGTCATATTTATTGTTAAATTATAGGTGGTTAAATCACTTTTTATCACTTCATGTCAATTACAGTAAGCCAAAGATTACCATACTCAAGCCTAATAAATTTAGTTGTTCACTGACATGGTATTAGAGCCCACTTGACCAAATGGTTTAGTGTTTGATTCACTTTGTCTCTATTATAATTAATTAAATTTTAACACAATGTATGAGTGGGCCTATACTTGTTCATGTTCCAAGCCTGATAGGCTTTCACATAAAGGGCGGGCATGTTAAAGAATAAAAACCTATTCAGATTCCTCAGTTAAGAGCTTAAACTTTTAGGTTGAATGGTTCATTGACAGTTTGTTAAAATAATTAAGCAATCAAATTGTTTGAACCCAATTCAGCCCGGTTGTGTCATAAAAAGAAAAAAAAAATAGTGTGGATGTCCTTTCCTCACTGGCATTGTTGACACGGAACAAGCCAAAGGGAGAAAAAAAAAATCCATTAATTCATTTATAAGAGACAAAGTGTGATGGAGAAATTCCTCTCCATCATCCATCTCTTCTGTTCTCTATCCCTCCCTTTCTCAAGAGGTTGTAAGATTGAATTCTTAAGCATTAAATGCACCCAAAAAAAAAATCAGGCATAGGTCTGCGTGAGGAATTGAACAATATCTAGAACTTTATGTGTAATACATTACTTTTGGAACATTAATACTTAATACTTGATACAAACTAAGGTTGTACAAACAATTCAGTCAAGAAAAGCGTACGTCTGATCATCCTTCCACCAGTTTCCTCCGCCACCTGCAACGCAGTACTTAATTAGTTCATGTGAAACAATCGTAGTCCGAATTTCAGCCATGTATCTGTTGATCATGGGTTGGTGGAGCCATTTAATTTTTAGTTAATCCATGGAAAGACAAATCTCTCTCTCTCTCTCTCATATTTCCATCAATCTATACCAAGTTAGAGGGCCAACGTGTGTTGAAATTCTTGGCTGCTGTTAAGTCTTAATCCTGATTCATGGATGGTACCATCTAGGCCTACAGTTCCCGAGTCCACCATATGGACATATAAATGGCTCAACTACATTACTTTCTGATCAACATTGACAGATATATTATAATAAGCTTTAATTTCTTGGCCCATACGAGAGAAAGACATATAACAAAAATAAGCTTAAAATACCATTGTTGGGACTAGACATGCATGACTGGATGGAAACAAGAATCTTTTGGCCATGCTAGACATGATTCTGGCTACAATTAATTGTAGGAACTAGGGAGACCTAGCTAATTTTCCTTTATTCATTTAATTTTGGGATATGTTTAACTTGGCCAGATTCATGAATGGTCTTACTTAAGTTTTGCTTTTTTCTGATTTAAAAATGAACAAAACGATAATATATAACAAGAGAAAGAAGATTCATTAATAAAACAACAATAGCAATAAGTCAATAACCACAGACAAAATGAATCCCTGACATGGTTGAAAATAAAATTCGTAATAAATTAATAGGAAAAACTGATATATGCAAACATGCATGGAGTTGTTCGTCTTTGAGATCTAGATGAATTAAGTTAATTAGTCGATCTCAACACCTGTAACCCCCATGAATTAAGCTAATTAAGTTAATTAGTCGCTCCACATTTGTGCAAATCCACGTTATAACTCAAGGAGATGCTTGTATATATAATGATATAAATGCTTAATTAGCAACCCCGGCCCGGCCCTTTTGGAACTAAACTTGGATAGCTTCAACCCTAAGAAAAGGAGATACGACCTTACTTTAATTCTGCAATGAAAAGATGGCACTTCATCAAAAGCAGAACTTGCAATAAATAAACTTTTAAAAATGAATACAGGTAAGATTGAGCCCGAATGGCTTTTAAACACTAATAAAGCTTAGGTAGTTCTACTTTGGGATGGGATGGTTTTCACGCTTTAGCTTTTGGTTATTTCAATTCCCTCCTACCCATTACCAGGTGCATGCAAAGGTAATAAAGTTATTGTTCATAGTCAAGCTGAGAGATCAACTTATGGTGGCTCAGTTCGTATTTTTTTTTTAATTTGCTCCTTCTACCACCGGGGGGTTTCATTCATTCTTTCTTTCTTTTTTTCGCGCGGCAGGGGCATATGGGTCCAGATGAACTTAGAAACAAAGAGACCCAAGTAGATTATCAAGAGTGAACACAACAAGGTTTATACACATAGGCACATATGGGATCCACACCTTATGCATACAGAACACTGAGACCGGATCTGCTCCTCAAACAGGTGCCTCACATGTACATTCTATCATGCATTGGGAACATCTCATATATTTATTATTCACAAGAAATGTTTCTAATACACGAGGTACTCTTAGAATAAGCAATCATGGGCCTATTCCCTTAAAACATTTTTTACTTGATTTAGATGGTCATGTGACTCTTTATAGATGGCAATACAAAAGGTTGGTTAAGTAAATCGGTTGCAAACAATAAGGGTAGTTTTTGTACATACTCATAATTAAATTCGATCATAATAAATAACAACGTATGTGAGGAGCAAGAGGAAAAGAAAGTCTATGTGAGAATTGATGTTAGAGGCATTTTGTATGTTGCCAAATTACAGACTTCTTGGACAAGAGGTTATGTTAAAATCAGTCATTGCAGCCCTTCCTGCTTATCCAATGTCTTGTTTCCTCATACCAAAACAAATCTGTTCAGAAATGGCTAAAGCCAAAAGGAGTTTTTAGTGAGGTTGTTTTCAAAACCAGATTAGATTGGACAGTCGGATCAGAAAAATCGGGAACCGGTCAGGTGATTAATTCCGTTTTCCCTAAAAATTGGATTTTCCCCTAAAACCGTTGATTTTGGTCAATAAACCGTTAAATTGGGCGGTTAATCATTCGAACGGTTTTGATTGTTTTTTATTTTTTAAAATTTTTTTATGTTCTTGTCAGAATGGGCCAAACATTCGATTCGAATGGTCGGACCATTCAACCCGATAACCAGATCCCTGACCGGTTTGGTCACAAAGCCGGTTTTAAAAACCATATTCTACACAAAAGAAAAAAAAATTAGCCTGACTAAAATAGGACACAATAAGTATAAACAAAAATGATGGGGGACTCGGATTTAGAGACCCCTTTTGCTTCAACTTAGCACTCCTAGCAAAACAAGTTTGGAGATTCTCTACCAAGGAAAACAATCTATGGGCTAATTAAAGTTATGAAGGCCAAATATTTAAGAGGGAAAAATACCTGTCTCCAAGTTTGGAGACGCTCTACGAAGGTTAGCAGAGCATCTTGGCATGAAAAGAAATATAAGGGACTTGTTGGGAAATAAATTCAGGGTCAAAGGTCAAGATTTAGGGAGACCCTTGGTTGAAAAACTGTCTAAACTTCAGGGTCTTGGGACCAAAACTTCAATCAAATTAAATTTGTTGGGTCAAGGACCTAATAGATCCAAACACCAGATCTTGGAAGACTGGAATAGTGAGAAACAATTTCAAGAGGAAGTAGCAAATCAAAGGCTAAGCATCAACCTGGCCTTTTGGGGAGTGGGAAGACGGATTGATTTGGAAAGAGTCTCCACATGGAAGTTCTCTGTAAAACCTGTCTATTTTCTAGCAAAAAAAAAAGAAAAAAAAAATCATGAATCAAAGTAACCAAGTCACTACAACAAAACCCAAACTCGGAGTCCTAGTACCAAAGTGTGGAAAGAAATACGGAAACTAAATATTGATCCAAAAATAAAACACTTTCTGTAGAAATGTGCTTGGAATGCTATAGCAGTTGGAGTGAACCTTATTGCAAGAAGGGGGCCTGAAACAGTAATTCATGCTCTTTTTATTTGTGACCATGCAAAAAGCTACTTTGGTTCGGATCCTCCTTTAATTATAACACTGACCATATAAAAAATATTGAAAGCTTTGATCAATGGTTGGAAAGCTGGATTTTTTTTTTCTCGTGCTGTTAATAAAGCAAGAAAGGAAGATCTGTTAAGCCAAACTGCTTTGCTGCTATGGATCATTTGGAATGGTAGAAATGAGCATATTTTCAATAAGAAATCTCCTAATCCGTGGTTCTCGATCTTTTTTTTTTCACAAAGGCATGGAAGGAGAGGAGGATGGTGCTGTTCTGATTTGATTATCAATGGAACTTTATTTACCGAAAAAAAAAAAAAACTTCTTTGTGGTGGGCTTAAGGAATAGCCCATAAAACATGTATGTTGCTTTAATTTGTATTTTTCTTAGCTTCCATTCAGATATAGCAATCTCAAATGCACCTTAAGATAATGCTCTCAACCATCAAGTGCATGTTGGCATATTCCATTTTTTTTACCTCAAGTACTTGTTTCCAAATACAATGAACTCCATCCCCTTTATTTATTTATTTATTTATTGTTTTGGAATATTTGCAATAGATCCAAAAACCATATTTCGATGTGGTGCACCATAGGGGATAAAAAATTGCTAGTCATCATAACACCATAACCAAGGATCAAAATATTGGTATTGGGTATTGTATTGGACAATTTGGATACAGGTATGAATATGCTTTGGAAACACATTAATACAGATGAAAAATATAAAAATGCTTTGATATTTTAGGAAAATGCATACAAATCACATAAATGCATTAATAACACTGAATCTAAGGTTAAATAATCTATGAGTAAGGTATAAATACATGAGAAATGCATAGTTTAATAAGTTATATAAAGAAAAAACATTACAATCAACAATATTGAGACTCTATGTATAACATGCACACATCATACAATAATTATCATTATATTTCAATTTCTATAATTATAATTTTTAAATTTTGTTAAAATTTTTGAAAATTTTATATATTTAGAATTTTTATATAAATAATTACTCTATTTTTCAAATAATAAATACGTTTTCATTTTACACATATAATTGTTTTTTGCAAGGCTTAAAGTATCAATACGATTATTAAAAATTCGAAAAATGTTATTTATTTAATAATTTTATATAAATAATAAATATATTTTAATTTCTAACATATAATCATAAAATAAAAAATATACATCATCTAAGGTGAATAAATTGATGGGAAAATTAAATTTTAAATTATTTATTTTAATTTTTAATTTTTATTAGAATTCAAAAACAATCTAAACATAGTAATATACAGTTTTATTAAACTAGTCATCATACACCGTATCCAATATAGAGACATGTAATAATGATATGATATCCTAGTATCAAAATTATGGTATCTATAGTTTTTTTATTAATGGTCATTACTCTTTTAAGTGAACAATACAACATCACATCAACCGCACCATTGCTAGGACAGTTCATCCAGCACAACAATTGGGCGACTCTGCGTTTTACGAACCCATGGGTTCACGGGATGCGTGAACCCACCAATGAGAGACGACCACATCATATGGGCAAAAACATGCTAACCTTAACGGGCCTTCGACCGTTAACTTAGTGTGCAGTTAAACCAGACACAAAATGACAACAAGTTATTTAAAATTCCTCGGTTTGAACCCCCCTCCCATTTTCTGTTTCTCCTCGACCAAACCCTACCCCACATACCAGCGAGCACACCACACCAGCATCCGTCCATTCAAAAGCCATCGACCATCGGTGGCGAGAACTTCGGCGCTACCTTCTTCTTCTTCTTCTTCTTCTTACAAAGGTCTTCCTAGTTTTCTTTTTCCAACAAACCGAAGGTGACTCAAACCTCAGCTCACACTAGCGGTCATTCTTTACTCGAATGAAGGTGTGTTGTACAATGACAATAAAGAAGAAAAAATACCCGCAAAAAACCCTCAAAATTCAATTCCAGAGTAGCTAAAAATTTCAATAACAAAGAAGAGATCGATTGAGATGAAATTTGCGGGTGGACAAAGAAGCTGGAATAGAAACCATCCATCCCAGTCTAGACTTTTTCCGTGGAGGCTGTTGCATTTCCAGCAGTCGCAATTTCAAATCTTTTACCAAGTGAACAGCTTTTCTTCTCCTAGAACTCTGCTTGAATTCAAACGTCTCCTTCCCTGTTGGGTGTTCTCCGGTGAGAAGATGGCGTTATTAGCTCCTGCTGCAGATATCAATAGAGAACCCAACCAAAGCCCGACGTCACCACCGCCTCCACCACCTCCAAAACATGAGAGAACGATGATCAGAAAACTTAAAACACTAACTGAGACTGGTGAAGTAGAATAACTACAAAGAAAAGGGTACGACCCCAACTAGAAACCTTAATAAAACAATAACTGAGATCTTGGAAGATGAAGCAGGGGAGAGTAGTGTGAAAAACCATCAAAACCCTAATTGCAAACCCTGCAAAGAAAAAGTAACACAACTTGTAGAGAGAAAGAGTTAGGGTTTCTCGCCATGATTTCGAGAGATACAGAGAGGGAGAGGGACTCGGACGAGAGAGTGAGAGAAGAGGGAAACAGGGGAGAAAGACGTGTTAAGACTGAAGAGAAAGCCCATCCTGCTGCTTTCGCACGAAAAAATGATTTCACGTGCGAATATCTTTTCTTGTAGGAAAAAAGGCCACGTCACCTTAACAAAGGCCCATCCCGGTCGTCTGCTCCATACATTATTATTGCAAAAAATAAACATTATTATTGTTCTTGTTCATTTTTTGAAGGCCCAAATACAGGCCCATAGGCCCACAAAAGACCGGGCCCAGTACGTTGAATGCAAGTATACAACAAAGATTTTGGGTGACGTGAAGCAAATCACCTGCCCCGCGTGACAACCCAATCATCCGTCACTGTGCGCGGGGCGGGATCCAACTCATACAACAAGTCCAATCTAAACCCTAAATTTGAAATACTATTTATTTTATTTATTTCTCCCTCTCCCTCTCCCTCTCCCTCTCCCTCTGCCTCATTCTCTCTCTCTCTCTCTCACTCACGTGGTTATTAATATCTTCTTTTTGCCTCTTCATGTTTCTCTTTAGAAACCCCGCCCTTTGGTTTCTGCTCGTGGAAGCCCTAGGGTTTTGCACTCTCTTAGCTTAACGCTTATATTTTCCGCCCTTTTTTCCTTGGGGTTTTTGCCTTCATAGGGTTTTAGGGGATTTCCTTCACTTATTTCTTATCTTTCTTTCTTTCATTCTGATTTTCTCGTTCCAGCTATTTGGCTAGATCTCGATCTGAGTTTGTTGGTATGGATTTTGGAGCTGCGCGCAAGAGGGGGAGGGGTGACCCTGCTTTGAATGGGAATGGAGGGCTGAAGCGTTCCAAGCAAGGTTTGTTTTTTGCTTTCTTCATTGTTTTCACTATTTAGTGAGTTTAGGGTTTTACGGTCTCTGTATTTTTTGCTCTGCGATCTTTGGCCTTTTCCGTCTTGCCATTCCTTCTCTGGTGCAGTGGTCTAGACTATGTGTTGGGCCCTCTCTTTTTTTTTTTCTGTTCCTTTATTTATTTTTTTTTTGGGGGGGGGGGGTGGTAGGGAGTGCTTCATGTTGAAGCCACTGCTTGTAGTGCTTCGCCTCTGCTCTTGATTCGTTGGGGTTTAGTTCCCTTGACAGTTTGAGTACTTTTTGAAAAGAAAAGTTTAGAAGCATACGAGTCTGTGTTTAGGGGAACTTGTTCGTGGCTTTAGTATGACTTGCAACTTTTTATTTCTTGTTGATTTTGATTCTTTCTTCTTGTGTCCCGTGATCCGTGCTGCTTGTTTGTTGCAGCTTCTCATTTTATTTTTTGTACGCATGTCAACTTAGTTTTGCATTCTTGAGGTTCCTCCTATTTGTTAGATACCCTGAACCTCAAAATTGGTTAAGTGCAACTTGTGGCATTTAATTGCATGTAAAAATTTGGACTTTGGACACGGGTGATTCCCTATTTTAAATAAACAATTTCGTTCTAAAAAACTGTATTCCTAATGTATGTTAGGAATGATTCTCATTTATTCAGTGTATGGAGATAGGGGTTCCATCATTCGGTTGTGTTAGTTAGTGTATATGGGCTTCCGGGCTTCAGACACGAAGCCCGGAATTGTTTATTTTAAATAAACAATTTCGTTTTAAAAAACTGTATTCCTAATGTAGGTTTGGGATGATTCTCATTTATTCAGTGTATGGAGATAGGGATTCCATCATTCGGTTGTATTAGTGTACATGGATTTCCGGGCTTCAGACACGAAGTTTTTGGGAATGAATTTGTTAAAATTCCACCCAAAAAAATGAACTATGAAGAATGAAATTCACATCATTGCCCTTTATCTTTACATATTTACATGTTTGTATGGTGTGAGGAATCGGTGATTCATACCATATTTACATGGCATCAATCATAATTTGAACTTGTCACTTTAATCGTGGTAATACATTTCTTAACTGGGAGTAATGGTTCTTCTTTTTTGAGGATCACTTTTTCTAATGATGTTAATTAATGTTAATGCAAGTCTTGGATATTCTTGGAGTTCCCAGATTAAGAACTCACTGGAATTTTAACTGAGAAAAAGTATTTAATGTTCTGCAACAGAAACGGAGTCATTTACACCTGGTATAGGAAGCAAATCGAAGCCTTGCACCAAGTTTTTCAGGTTCAAATCTTAACTTGCCTAAGATAAATGTTATAATGCAATTTTCTCTATTACAAATGTTTATAACTTTTAATAATAATTTGCTTTGACCATTATCTTGCAATTTAAGGACAATGTTATCAAGGCTAATGAATTGGTCATCCAAAGTTGTGATACAGGTTCACACCATTTATTGCTCTAATCAAGATAACAAAGATTATTGAACAGATATAATGGTTGATCATTCCAGTTGCATATAACCACTTCCAAGGTTTTGTATCTCAAAAGCACTTGAAACCGGATATGATAGATGCCCTCAATATAATGGTTATATTTCAAAGCACTTAGCTGCTAGAATCAGTACATTATGTTCAACTAATATAATATCTAATGAGTATATCATCATCTAGTGGACTTTTAATCAGTTTGCCTACTGGTAAAAATGCTTTTTTGACAATAGTGTGATTTCATTAATACGAGATGTTAGGCAAGTTTACAACATAAAATGGTCAACCTATACGATTATTGTAGTGTATTTTGCAATCTAGTGTGATAATATTATTTTATTCTTTACAAATTAGGAATTTATTTTTTGGTTATCTTGAAAATCCATGTCACTGTGCAGTTGCCCTTATTTTTGCAAGGTAAAGCTTTTAATGCCTTTAATCTGTACTTTCTAGTAGTTGCATGCATTATTGTTGGAGTTTATTAATTACTCCATATTGATATAATGGAGGTTATGTAGGTTTGCCTATGAATGACTTGTAGTGGATTGGTGATGCTTTAATCAGAACAAAATATCAAACAGCTACTTGGATCTTAATTAATGGAAATGACATTTTCATAATTTGAAAAGTTAAAAGATGAGTTTTTCTTTGCTGTGAAAATTTAAAGGATCATACAGTTGCATCATGAAGCAAGTGTTGTCCAATTGGTTTTTTAATCCCTATGTATTATATAGTTGAATGGTCTAGTGTGGGTGTTGAGGATGGCATGTATCTATGAAGTTTCTCTATTTGCAAAATTACTGGTATAAGAATCTAATCTTATTTAGTATTATGTTTTTTAATAGAGAAATTGTTGGGATATTTATCAAAAAAATTGTTGGGGTCGATATTCACATCCTTTCCCCATCATCTAATCAACCGTCTGTTGAAAAGAGGAGGATGCGTTTTGTTTCCTATTTCACAGGAAAAAAGTTATACATATAAGAACAATGGAATGTGTGAGAAGGAAGTGTCATTGAAAGGTGGAAATTTTAGGAACAAATCAAGATGTATGTTTGTTTGGGTGATGCGAGAGAGATTTTAGTTCTAATTTCATTAAGAAAGTGATTGGAATATGATATTTATAGGGAAGTGTATTGGTATTTTGGCATGGGACCTGTCTCATGCAGATCATTGGCTGTATGGTTGTATAGGAATTCACTAATTTTGTTCCAAAAAATTAAAAAATAAATGCATATTTTAAAGGGGCTGAAGAAGCATGAGCAGTGGCTTGGTGTTTACAGTTTATCCATTTGATAGGCAGCCTTACCGTGTGTCCTAGCTATGATAGAGGGGATGCCTATTTTCCATTTCTATTGGCATCTGTTCTTTTAGCAGTTGTTATTATCCAGTTTATGATCTTGTATATTTTTAGTTGCCTCGGTTGTTGTCATATTAGAAGCTTCTAGATTGTTGATAAAAAATGAGAAGATAGTATTAGCTTTTTGGTTGTCTTTGGTCATTAGAGCTTTTATTTGATAATCAGGGTCTTAGTTCATGAAATGTCCACAGTATTACAGTAGATGATGCCAAATTAGACAAATTATGTCCTTGAAGGGTGGGTTGGGTCAAGGTATGGGCGTATCGGGTGAATTGATACAGCTTTTTAGTGCTTTTTTTTTTAATTTTTTTTTCGCAACTGGTTCAGGGGAGCTGTTTTAGGCCTCCTCCACACCCTGAATCGGTCTGACCCCCGAAACACCCACTGTACAGGTGTATCGGAGGGGTTCCGGAACGATACCAATCGGCTGATATGGGCCGATACATGTCGATAATTTGAACCTTGGGTTGGGTTCACCAGTAAGGATGTTTGTATGGTTAGTTCTTTGGTTAGATCTATTATTACATATTATCTCTATGGTTATTGTTCATTTCATCGAGTGAAGCATGCTATTGTAAGGCCAAAGTTCTTCGGTGGCAACTTATGCTGTATATTTGTTCTGCTTATTTCAAATCATTGACCTTGTATTTGATTGTCTAAATAGTCTTTTCCTAGGTGGTAGTATTTTGGTTACCTGTATTAGATTTCCAAATTGGATTCTACATTTTTTGTTCTATTAGCAGTGAACAGTAAAAAATGTACCTTGGGCTCTGTTTGGGAATACAAATTCGAAAAGTATGGTGATAACGCAGGTTTAGAAATACAAAATTCAAGATTTTGCACTGTGCATATTTTTATTTGCAGTTCCTCCAAGCTCAGTGATAAGTTTAGTTTGGTAAGAGTATGAATATAAAATATGCACAGTGTTAAACCTTGTTTATTGTATTTCAAAATGTTGTATTTGTACTGGTCATGTTGGCATTTGTACTCTTTCCGAACTGGGCCTTAGAATGTTTTTAGTTTTTGGGATTCTTTGTTCTTTAGGTAGATTAATTTATATTTTATAATTTCTGTTCCATCATTAATTGAAAGTAGTGCCTCATATGTTTTAGGTTTTTTGATCATTTGTCAAATAATTGTAGAATTTTTAAACATTATCAAGCTGGTTGAATATCTGGACATTAAATTCTAAGGTCATATTGTGCATATTATGGTAAGAGATGTCCCCTATCCTAACAAATGATGTCCCCTATCCTACTTTTGTCAAAGGTTTTTCCTTATATTACGGGGACTGTTTCTTGATGTTCATCTTGTATGGTAAGAGATGAGTTAGTTGGTGATAAGAAATGGGAGTTATGTATTAAGTCTCAATGAAATCTACATATATGAATAGCATGAATGTATGCGTAAGTAATTTTAAATATCATGGTAAACTGTGGTTTTGATATTTGGGTATGTAGGCATGTAGGCTAGTGGTCATTAGACTGCAGCATTTGACAACCTTGGATTGCTTCTATTTGGATGCTGGCTTTGTACTTCATAACCAATGGGCTGTGAATTATATATGTTAATTCTTTCAATTTCTTAGCATGTCTAACCGATATCTGTTTTTTTATCTTTTAATTTTTAGAGTTTGGGATGAGTTGATTTCTTTTGCTGGGTGATACTAGTAGAAATGGTAGCTTTTAATTATGGTGCCTTATGCTCCCCAGGGACTATGTGAGAAGGATGAATCGTTACGAAACTGTGTGATGATAGTTAGGTGGCTGGTCTCAGGAGGCAGGAGTACAAGGCATATGGGATAGTTAAAAAGGATTTATAGTTTGTTTTAGTTTGAAACTAAGGTCATCGGTTGGCATCTATTGTTGTGACTGTTACAAACTGTGTGATCGAAGTGAGATCTCTCTACACAATGAACATTGAACAGTGTGTCATACCTGAATTGTTGTCTTTTTTTGTACGTTAGGTTGTTTCAACTTGTGCAGTTGTGCCTTTCTGAACTTCTAGGTATGATAGGCATAGGATTTGTTCAACTTCCATTGTTTAGCGGCTCTAGTAATTGTTTAAAAAAGATGAATGGCTTTTCGCTTCACTCTGAGTATTGCTGTGGAAGGTTCGTGGCCTCTCTTATTAGATGTGAAAGGCTTTTTGCTTCACTCTTTTGAGTAAGCATTTGGTGCTTTAGCTGACTTGCTGGCGGGGTAAGACTGAATATTGACCATTGGTCCCCACGCCCAAGGTTAAAGCGGCATTGATTAGGGTTGATATGGTTATGTCAGCTTTGTGCTGTATAGTTAGTGATAAAAGTATCGGTAATGGTACCTATGCGGTGTAAGTGGTACTTGGGTAATTTATGTGAATTAGGTGCATATTTGGTATCACATATTCAACAAGTCTCCTTCCTAAATGTATTATACCTAGATTTGGATGTTTTCAATATTATTTCACCGACAGTTGATGGATGTGTCAATTATCATGCTGGTTTAGCCTTCATTTGTTGAGTGTGGATTGTTGTGTGACTTGATTTTCTACTTTTTTTTTTATTTATTTCATAGATTTAGATAATTGTTAATTTACTGGTTTATACTCTAGTTAAATTTAAGCGGGCCTGGCTGGAATTGAGCGTTTGTTAAAATGTTAAGGGACCTCTTTTACTCGTTGATTATTGATTTGTGCAGTTGTGCAGTTGTGCAGTTGTGCCTTTCTGAACTTCTAGGTATGATAGGCATAGGATTTGTTCAACTTCCATTGTTTAGCGGCTCTAGTAATTGTTTAAAAAAGATGAATGGCTTTTCGCTTCACTCTGAGTATTGCTGTGGAAGGTTCGTGGCCTCTCTTATTAGATGTGAAAGGCTTTTTGCTTCACTCTTTTGAGTAAGCATTTGGTGCTTTAGCTGACTTGCTGGCGGGGTAAGACTGAATATTGACCATTGGTCCCCACGCCCAAGGTTAAAGCGGCATTGATTAGGGTTGATATGGTTATGTCAGCTTTGTGCTGTATAGTTAGTGATAAAAGTATCGGTAATGGTACCTATGCGGTGTAAGTGGTACTTGGGTAATTTATGTGAATTAGGTGCATATTTGGTATCACATATTCAACAAGTCTCCTTCCTAAATGTATTATACCTAGATTTGGATGTTTTCAATATTATTTCACCGACAGTTGATGGATGTGTCAATTATCATGCTGGTTTAGCCTTCATTTGTTGAGTGTGGATTGTTGTGTGACTTGATTTTCTACTTTTTTTTTTATTTATTTCATAGATTTAGATAATTGTTAATTTACTGGTTTATACTCTAGTTAAATTTAAGCGGGCCTGGCTGGAATTGAGCGTTTGTTAAAATGTTAAGGGACCTCTTTTACTCGTTGATTATTGATTCATCTTTATAGCATGTTTGGTTAATGTCTGGCGGTTTTCTCTTATTAGATGTGAAAGGCTTTTTGCTTCACTCTTTTGAGTAAGCATTTGGTGCTTTAGCTGACTTGCTGGCGGGGTAAGACTGAATATTGACCATTGGTCCCCACGCCCAAGGTTAAAGTTGATTAGGGTTGATATGGTTATGTCAGCTTTGTGCTGTATAGTTAGTGATAAAAGTATCGGTAATGGTACCTATGCGGTGTAAGTCTTGGGTAATTTATGTGAATTAGGTGCATATTTGGTATCACATATTCAACAAGTCTCCTTCCTAAATGATTATACCTAGATTTGGATGTTTTCAATATTATTTCACCGACAGTTGATGGATGTGTCAATTATCATGCTGGTTTAATTTGTTGAGTGTGGATTGTTGTGTGACTTGATTTTCTACTTTTTTTTTTATTTATTTCATAGATTTAGATAATTGTTAATTTACTGGTTTATACTCTAGTTATTTAAGCGGGCCTGGCTGGAATTGAGCGTTTGTTAAAATGTTAAGGGACACTCGTTGATTATTGATTCATCTTTATAGCATGTTTGGTTAATGTCTGGCGGTTTTCTTTGGTAGACGTCAAGAGAATGTATGTTCTGTGAATCTCTGTGATTCTTCTTTTGTCCTGTATACAAATTGAAGTTGTTGGTCTCTAATCCTTGGATCTTGATTGATGTTCAATGCAGTACCGCCGGTTGTCCCTTTGGTGAGGGCTGCCACTTCCTTCATTACGTCCCCGGTGGCATCAATACTGTAGCCCATATGACTAATTTGGCTGACCTCGCAGTTCCGTCCTCAAGAAACACAGTAGGCCACCATCCCATTCCCGATGGTTCAGCTCCACCAGCAGTCAAGACTCGCATGTGCAACAAGTTCAACACAGCTGAGGGTTGCAAATTTGGGGAAAAGTGTCATTTTGCCCACGGAGAACGTGAACTTGGAAAGCCCATTGTTTCATCACATGAAGATCCCCGTGCATTAGGAGGAGCAATGACAGGCGGTGGCAGATTGGCTGGCAGGCTTGAGCCCCCTCCTCCTCCGCCAGGTCTTGCAGCTGCAGCGAGCTTTGGTGCATCTGCTACAGCAAAGATCAGCGTTGATGCTTCCCTCGCTGGAGCCATCATTGGAAAAGGGGGTGTAAACTCGAAGCAGATTTGTCGCCTAACAGGTGCCAAGCTGGCCATAAGAGAACATGAATCGGATCCGAACCTGAGAAACATCGAGCTTGAGGGGACCTTCGATCAGATAAAGCAAGCAAGCGCAATGGTACGTGAGTTGATCGTGAACATTGGTTCAGCGGCAGGTCCAGGGAAGAACCCAGGCGTACCGGCAGCAGCACAAGCTGTAGCTGCAAGCAACTACAAGACCAAGCTGTGCGAGAACTTTGCTAAGGGGTCTTGCACATTTGGTGACAGGTGTCACTTTGCACATGGTGCAGCTGATCTCCGCAAACAGGGAGTTTGAGCGCTCTTCTTTGTTTTGCTTGCTTTTTTGGTTGTGGGGGGTTGGTGGGAGGGATAAAAAGCTCCTTTGGCTGTCGTATTTGTTGATGGAGCTCGGTTTTGGGTTTGGTTGTTGGATCTTTGGATGCATCTTTTGTGGATAAGCAAAAGAAGAAAAAAAACATTACGGGTGTTAAAAAAAGTTATTCTATGTTTTTTTTTTTTGGGGGGGGGTGGTTCCTACTGATCTCTTAACTACTTTTGACTCTTGATCTCGTCTCGTATGCGTTGGTGCGGATCCTATTTTAAAATGGACGTGTGGTTTTATTGAAGGCGGACTTCGAGTTTGAAGCGATCAAAAGGGTATAACACGCTCTCTTTATAGTTGGTATTTTATTTGGCTTTATTAACCTTTTCGCTTTAAAATTTAAATGGGCAAGGAGAAGCTGAAGATGCTTATAATCAAATGAATAAATGAATGCGTGGCGTTGCTTTCTTGTGTCTTAGACTCTTAGTGTGTTTATAATTAATGTAATCATTCTTGTTGTGCGTTTGAAGATCCAGGATGGTTCAATGGTTAACCATTTCACCGAATGTGGAATCACCTTTGCCCCTTGATGTTTACATTTGCCTGTGCTGTCTGCTGTGTAGTCTGGCTGTTCCCTGTCGGCTGCCCTGCCCAGGGGAAATACTTGTCTCCTACCACCAAGTCTTGATTTTCATCTAAACCCTTGTTCCCCTAAACCATAAAATTATGTGACATTCAAACCCTAAACCTGATTTTATAATACCTTCGCCTGAAATAATTTAAAAAAAAAAGAATTCTTTCTAAGATCTTGAAATGATAATAGGTAAATAAACCAAGAATATACTAGCCTTCGGAATTCGGATAATCCAAAATTCGAATATTTGTAAGGTGGCTGGGAAAGCAAAATTTTCTCAGGCAGTGCTTCTAATTCTATTACTGATAGAACAGGTCAATCAAGTAAGTTGAAAATGCAATCCCTGTCCCTCCAAATGATGGTGCTTGTAATATAGAACCTTCTAGAGTGGTCGTGGCCAGTCCAACTAGAGATTTAGAGAGCGCATCTCATTGGCACTCAACCCAGATTTTGTGTTGAAGCTGATTTTTGAATAGTAGAGACATTTATTTACATTGTAAAATGATTTTTCTGTTTGAGCTCTAATGTTGACTCGATATTTTCGCTTCACGAACAGGGATCAAAATGGAGTAGTGTCTCATCTTTTGGCAAATAAAGGTTTCCAATCCTTTGAAAGCGGATTCTCCTATCCTCCTTCCTGGCTGTTTGTCTGCTGAATTATAGTGGGAAAGTTTCAGATTCTCCAAGGATTAACATGATCTTCTCATTTTGTTTTGCTACTTCTTTTCTCTTTAACTGTCTCCTGTTACCTCATTGTATTTGAGTTTTTTTTTTTTTTTTTTTTCATATCAAAATTCTACAGAAGGAGAGAGAGAGAGAGAAAGAGAGAGAGAAACTTAATTCATTAAGGAACCAGCAACAAAGTGTAAATAACCATTAACCACCCTTGTCAAATGGAAGCAAAAAATCCCGAAAAGCAAATAAGAGAAACAGATGAGAAGAAAAAGAGATTGCTGGCAGAAGCAGATGATCAATGTGCACTTAGAAGTTGTGTTTCCTAGAAAGTTTCCTTCCTCTAGATTTTGAATGGGTGTCTGGGCTTCCCAAAATCTTCTTCTCTTCCTTCTTGTACCGGAGGCCGCAAGCATTGCACAGCGACTGAAAACGTTCAACAGCAAAATGATAAATTGCCTATTTCAATTCTTTTGATAATACATTTAAGCTGGCCTTCAAAAAAAAAAAAAGACAATACATTTAAACTAAAAAAAAAACAAATAAAATTACCTTTTTTAAGTGCTTATATAATAAGACTTCAAATCAGCTCCCACAACGTCCCACACCACACCCCCGCCGTGTATTGGGAACACCTCCTGATGATAATACCAGGAATGATGATATCATCATCGGTAGATATTCCCAATACACGGCGGGGATGTGGTGTGGGATGTTGTGAGTTGCAGTCTTGTGGGGGCTGATTCGGTCTCATCCAATAAGCCCTTACGATTGTTTAGTGAAAAAGCACTTCTTTCAAATGTGGTAACACAGGTGTTCTGAAAATTAGGTGACAGGCCAAGCGCTTTTTCAAAAATAATGCCTTCTCTATTACGTGCTAAAAAATAAGCACTCCCAAACGGGGGATTAAAAAGAAAGAAATTTACCTTAAAGCCCTTGGGTCCATTGCGCCACAGTGGGGTATTTGTGGTTTCACACCCGGCGCAGCGCTTTATTGGATCACCACGACGATTTGCTTCTGCTATCATGTGAAAGCCATAGCCCATGAGTGCAACGTTATTGAGACGTTGCATTGGCAGCAGGCCCATTCCCACACTAGCATTGATGACGTTTGGGCCTGACGATGACGAACTCAGTAAATAATTTCTTGGGCCCACTAAGCTTGGTATCCAGTCAATCTGGTTTGGGCCATTTGTGGCCCAGTATCCATTCACATTCACTGCAGCAGTAGGTGGAGGCCCTTTTGCGTAGCTCGTCATTACCTGTAAACAAAAACCAACAGAAAATGCCTGATGATAAAAACGATGATTTAATCAGTACTCAGTACGACTATCACATTCACTAAAACTTATTAGTAGCTCATGGGCCTGGGCCGAACTGATGATCCCAAACCAACCCCTGATTGGCCAAGTACTTCACCTTTTGGCATTTTATTTATCGAGTTAGTGGTACGTGGTTCCTTCGAACTTCAATTCAACATCATTGGGCCAAGGGATCAACCGTATTCTTCTGGATGGGCTTGGATTAGAAAGAGTGGTGACTGGTGAATGATAAATCCGGAAGAGGAGGAAGTACGAGATCAGACGGTTTCTGATCAATTTATCAGGCCATGCTGGTGGGGCAGGACCCTACGAAGGTCACCATGCACAACTGAGGGACCCCTAGCTAAATCATATACTTCGGATATGATGACGAAAGTGAATCTAAAAAACAACCAAGGTCAAAAGCCTTCAGTAGGCAGTCAAATTGAATCAGGAACAATTGCATGTCCCGTCCACGTGGATGTTTAGTTGCTCGGCCACGTCAGCAAATATAACCGTCACTGGATGAGTATTCGCTGTATTAAGCACCAGCTTTTATGATAGTGAGCGGAGCATCAGCATGTTTACTTACTCCACCGTACATGTTCACGAGTCAAATACAACCACTTCCCACTAGGGAACAATTTCTCTATGCGGTCAACAGTCCAGTAGAAAGAGAATATTGATCTTGACCGTCTGAACCGGACGGTCAGATTCTAATTGGACGTCGATGGACATCGCTCTCTATCATCGGTAATGAACAAGAGTTGGAAGACTGGTTTTGTCTGTATGCGTGTATGGGGAGATGAAACTATGACATGGTGGCATGCATTTGTACATGGGCAGGACCCACCGCCATCATCTCCGGTTTGTCTCTGCCGTGAAATTCTTGAGGGTTTTAACTTTTAAGCCATTAAAATATTTTAAGAGAGAAAGAAAGTGGACGAGAAGGCAAGCTTTGCATGATGGGAAGTAGATCGATCATAGATTCTTACGTTGATCGAAACTATATTTCTTAAAACCATACGCGCGATTGATTTTCAAATTAAAATATTTGCGTGGAAGCAGAAGATCTGTTTGTCCAGAAATAATACCTGCGGAGGAGGTGGAAGAGCGTCACAAATGAATCTCCGGCAGTTTTCTGGAGGTGGGTTGGGTTGAGAGCTAGAGAATCCAAGCCTTAGCTCGCAGTCGACGCCGATGTCTGGGTTCTCGCCGGGGAATTTCTCTAGTCGGCGGAGAAGATCCTGCTCCTTCATGGTCGTACCTTTGTGGGTGAGTGATTCCGACAATGTGATTCCGGATATTCGACGGCAGCGGTTGAGTCGATCGATCTGTACAAACTCTATGAGAAATGTTCAGTCAGTACAGGAACATAATTTGCTTGCTGCTTTTTAGAGAAGACAACAATGTTGCCCTCAAAATATATATTTTGACCGTGTAAGCTGAAAAGAAGAAGAAGAACAGAAATGAAATGAACAACGAAATTAAACCTAAGAAACACTGATTGAAAATCTTTTTCATTGAGCAGGCAGCTAGGCAGGCAGACAGTCAGAAAAAGATAAGAGTAGAGAGACCGGATGAAGTGAAGGAGAAATAAGCAATCAAACAAAAAGAAGAATCATGAACCAAGACGATATGCGGTCACTTCTGTGCTTTTAAAGATTGATGGTGAACAAGTTTCAGATGAAAATTGTAGTCAAGGATCGATATGGAACAAAACAAAAAGGAAAAGGTGATTTTGTTGTATGACAATACTATAAAAGAACTCTAGCTAGTTGATACTCTGCTCGTCATCTGGAGTATTGCATGAACAAGATAGCTAGATAGACGATAATGAAGAATATGCTAGCTAGACACTCTTACATAGAATACATATACGACCATCAGATTATTCGGCTTGGAATATTCAGAAATGAAGCGATTGTGAGCTTATGTTTACCCTTTAAATAGACGACACTAGTGGGGGGATCCAACATACACGAGAGAGAGAGAGAGAGAGAGAGAAATCCATATCGGAAGGATGATATGGGCCGTGGGGATCGAACAGAGTGATCATGCAAAATAAAAGGCTAGATTCGAGCAATTTAAGGCCTATTTGGATACACTTTTGTAAAATGCTTTCCTATTTTTGAAAGTATAAAGTACAAAAAATACGACAACTTTTGTATTATGTACTTTATATTTTTTGCTTATAATTGTATGAAAAATCTTAAAAATACGAAGTCAATTTTTTATATTTCTGCTTTTAGCAAAATTGTGCTTCCACTTTTGTGCAAACCAGTGGTACCCTTCAATAAAACTCTCAACCCTACCTCCACTTACTACTGCTAGAATTGGATTGCCATTGTCTGTCTCAAACCCCAAAACCACAGAAATCATCACCAGAAGTTCAAATGGAGGTGCTTTTGCTAAACAGAAAATGTGCTTTTGTTTTAGAAAGTATAATTTTCAAAAGTTTTTATATATATGATTTTCAAAACAAAAATATCAAAGTAAAAATATTTTATATGTAGACATATTTTTTAAAGAACAAAATAGAAATCTATCCAAATAGGGCGTTAGATTTTAGAATCGATCTGTTTTAATTTTCCACGTGTCCTAGTTCGATGCCAACGTTGTGGGTCCTATCAGATCCCAAACCCTCTTCCTCGGTTCTCTCAAAACTTGACACTCGAATTTTAGGCTTGTCCAACAGTGTTAGGTTGACACGTAGATTCACTGCCCACTGACAACCAACGTCACAAGACTTAAAAAAGTAGATAGCCAGTGGATCAAGTAAGACAGAATATATTCTAATTTTGTTGACGGGAAATTAGTGATTTTCTCTTTTCATTTCCGATTCGATTTCATCCAATGGGCCTTGCCGTCTTCAGTTTTCAGGCGATGGGTTTGGACTTTGGATTGGGGGCTTTAGAGTTTAGACACACCACTGTCATTACCAGGCTTTAGCTACATTTGTATGTGTATTTTTTTTTTCTTAGTGTCCATTTGAAAAGGCTGAGCTCAACATTCAGTTAAAAGATGATTCAGCTGCTCTGAGCTCTCTGGTCTATCAACACCTCTCCCTCAAGTTATACTTCTACATGGTTCTAACCAGCTTTTCAGAACAAATCATTCTTTTTTTGTTTTCGTGGAAGATGGTGATGCTACGCAATCTAGTTGCTTCCTAGTAGAAGGTAGTTCGGACGTTAGTCTATTACATGGCCGGGTCGAACTATAAAATAAGTAGATCAGAGGTCCCAGGGTGCTTTGTTCAATGTGGGCATTCTAATGCTTGAATTAGTGTAGGAGGATTTTGAGAGAGCTTGAGAGTTTAGAATGCTAGTGAGAAAGATTAATCATGCGTACCTTGTAAAGGTGGTGATGGTACCTTTATATAGGCGAGTTGCTATGGGCCTCACAAAGCGTGTCTGAGATCATTGACCCTCCTAATCTGGAGACCATTCCACATCCAAATGGACTTCATATAAATTGATAAGGCTTATCTAAATCTGTCCAATTCGGGAAGGATTATAATAAAATTTGTTGGTATGCGACGTAATCCCAAAGAAATCTGAGAGAGCTGGTTTGCTTCTAGAAGAAGGCTATGTAATACCTCGATAGGTCAGTGTGAGTGTGAGTTGCTCGGGACCTCGGTCTTGGCTGAATGACCCGAGGTGCCCAAGGTGACTTAGACTGCTGAGACGTCCAAAGATGCTGAGAAGTCATAAGGTCAACGGATCACTCCACATGTCACGATGTCGTGATGTTCCAACATGATTGTACATAGCACATTTCAAGCAGGGTGAGTCCTAATTCCATGGTGAGATGCTATGTTGGAAAAATATGAGGTCAAGTTTTGTTGGGAGCAGATCCCAACTTGATATCTTTACATGGATCTTCTCCATCTTTGTCAGGGTTTAATTAAAATATTAACATACACCATACAAAAAAAGGTATTATGTATATCAATTGCTTAATATTTTTTAAGTGTGATTATTCTATTAAGGATGCTGACTTGTGACTTTTGAATCCGATATGATATGTCAGGGCAAATCATGTCATTAATTACATTAATCCTTGATCTTGGTTGCACTTGCAAATTCTATTGTATTTTCACTTTCATTAAAAAAAATAAAAGAATATTCATTGAAAAGTGTGTTAATATTTAATATAACATGTTTGACATTTTTTTATTTGCAATAATCTAACATTTTTTGGGTCAAATATAACTTTTTGATTGAAGGATTAAAATATCAACATGATACGATCTCAAATGGGGTGTACCGTATCTTTTGAAGGTCACCAAGATACAAAATAATAAGAGTTTGAGATTTTGGACGTTTCATATGAACAAGGCATCATCATTAGCCTATCATCCCACATCATCCCTCCATATGGCAAAAATATGCTAAGTTGGTAAGATCTTTACTTGATAAATTGAATAAATACAACTTGGCCTATGATTAAATTAAATTAAATTAAACTTTCAATCGCTGAATTATTTTTAATCTAACAGTTGGTGTGGTTCCTCTTTAGGTTAAAGAGGGCTTACATGTAAAATGTTTCTGTTGTATGTAGGTTGAAAGAGAGAGTGGGAAAGAGAGAAAATTAGTGCTCTTGGTGTAAGAGTGGTGTTCTCTTTTTTTGTTCTTTGGGTTGAGAGAGGAAAGAGAAAATGGGTATACAAGGGTTAAAGATTGGTTGGAGTTGCAAGCCACAAGGTATTTGTATTGTTTTTCATTTTTTTCATAGTGAAGAATAATTTTCATCCCTTCCACATGGTCAATAAAGCCGAATCACATAAATCTTTTGTATTTTTTATAGTACTTGTTTTATTTGCATTTGCTTGATTGTATTGACATTTTTTGTTATTTCTACCTCATTCTTGTTATTTTGAGTTCTGTTGAGTTAATAATCGACTACTTAAAAATCTATTTTTGTAGTAATCTACTACTAAAACAGGACAATAATAATAGTCAATTACAGCGAAATCTCTTCATGAAGTAATCGACTAATATTGACAAGGTATTGTTTTTGAGACCAATAATTAATAGGGTGTTTGGTAAAGTAAGAGTTGCAATTTTCTTATGTATTGGATTGATCAATACAAATTTATAGGAAATATGCACTGTTAGATCATCATTTCAATCAGAAAAATGTATGTATTTGAGAAATATCAATTTGACATTGATCAGCTTAAAATATTTCATGTAGAAAAATATCTCACACAAATTTGTATTGATCAGTCCAAATACAATTGCAACACAACGGCACTGTAACTATGGCAGTAATAACGTGCAATCTTTCACAAAAAAAAAAAAAGTGCAATCTTGAAAATGATAAAAAATAAAATAAATAAGATGTAATTTTCTTACTCCAACTGTTGGGAGAATACGTATCGAATTATGTTATTCTTACATTAAAAAGCTTGTTTGACACATAAATACATAAAGTGGGGTGGGCTGCTTCCAAAGTTATGGCCATGAAATTATAGTCATGAAATCAATGCATTATAAAATGTGACAAAGAGTTGCTTTGGTAAACCATAGATTTTAGTGAGAAGTCTAAATTTGACTCAAAAACCTTCCACGTGGTAAGAAAGTTGAGGCCTTGAGGGCCCATAACGACCCCACATTTTCCTTTTGCACCCTGAAGCATCAAAGTCTAGGAAAATATAGGGCTGAAAGGGCTGATATATTCTGAAGGATTGAACATATGGGCCAAACCAAAGGGTCATCATAGGGTAGATGGTGCATTGTCAAATCGGACAATATCATTCCTCCATGGTGTATCCTCTGTACAGGAACAAGAAGATATTGGGCCAATCAAAGGTACAGCGCTTACCAAAGCATGTTTTTTAATAAATCATAGTAAAACCAGTTTGAATGCCCATCAAGGGGCCCAATTAGCAGGTTGAATGGTTCAACTGGGCGGTACGAGACAATCAAGCCCGTCCAAAACCAAGGATCCGATCAGCTTTCCATGTCACTGGTTTAACTGTCCTGGTCAAACACAGTTTGAAAATACTAATAAGACACACACGCACAATAGTTGCTTTATGAAGTTTAAATGACGTCTTAGAGTCTTCAACTTGACAAATTGGGCTAAGCTCCTGGTGTTCATTATACGGTTAAAACCGCAAAACCAAATTGAATCAAACTGAATTTCTAATTTGGTTTATACTTATAAACGGTTTTACTCGATTTAAAAATTTTCTAAGTTGTATTTTATGGTTTTAGTTTGGTTTATTGAATTTTATAAATCGAATCAAATCGTAAATCACAAATCAAAATCTTATATACATATATAATATGAATATATAATATATAAACATTATATAATATATCTAAATGGAATGCATAAAATTATAATTATATAATAAACTCTTTATTTTGTAATAAAATAATAAATAAAAGTTTTAAGTTTAATTTTTAGGGAAACTATTTGGACTTTCTAATTAGGTTAAGCCCAAAAGATCCTTAGAATGGTCCAAAGTCTCCAAACCGTATTATAAACTGCCCCAAACCGTAATAAAACAGTTTGGTTTGATTTAGAAATTTCTCAAACCATTACTGGTTTGGTCTGAGATCTTCTCCAAACCGTTCCGAAACGGACTGTAAACACCCCTACCTACATGTGTGCTATTAAACCCTAAAGGAAAAAGTTCCAATTTTAGGGCTTGTTTGAGAAGTCAGTCAAAGTTCCAATTTCTGCTTTCTGAGGTCAATTGTTTATGGAGGGGATGGTCACTTAGGCTTCATTGTTTGGGGTATAAAAGTGTTTTAGCTTCATATAACAATGTTTTAATTTGAAAGCAACTTTTACCAAATATTCAACACATTTTTTGGCTTTTTTTATTTTTTTATTTTATAACAAAGCTAAAAAGCAATGGATATCAAAACAAACCCTTAGTTATTCCAAGTACAAGTTTCAGGCCGAAAGACCTTTTGCCACAATACAAAATAAAGGCTCTGTTAAAGGTACCTTCAAAATAAGATATTGACAACCAAGGTTGTTCCAACTTGGATATCTAATTTGTGCTCTAAAAATTTAAAATCTTAAGAAAAACCACAATGACATCATTTATTTTCATGTAGGATCCAAACACATTATAAGGGGGCATTCTTTTTTCGGATTTTGAGGGGGGGGGGGGAAAGATGGTCAATGGAATTTTGGTTTTCATTGACTCAAAACCCCAATGTTCTTTTGGGTACCACTTATTTGGGTAAGTAATACCCATCTTCTAGGTGTGTAAATAACTTTTCTAACGTAGAGGGAAGTTGTCAACACTTGAATAGGATAAAAAATGCCCCTTTTAATAATGGATTTTTATGGCTAAAATAGTCATTGCCTTATTTAAATGATAAATAAAGGAACATGAATAAATGCACTTACACGGGTAAATATTTCCCAAGAAAAGCTTACCCAGGTAACTGCATTTATCTGGATAAATAACTTACCGAAAAACAAACAGAGCCTAAAGGTAAAAATAATAACTAATATCCAATTGACCATTAATAATAATTTCGTAAGTACAAATTTTGGAATGAGAATGAAATGAATGAAGGCATGTTTTGAATACACTTTTTTCTTTTATGTATGGTTATCCTCATCACTTGAAAAAGTTTTTTGATGAGTTGTAACAAAGATTCTTATGGGATAATAACAATTTGTGAGAGTCCACAGACAGTTAACATAAAAATTCTACATTGGGTTAATAGCTTATTTAAAGACCCTTATTTATCAAATTCATACAAGGACAAAGACAGATCAAAATTCTATTGGGTGGGGGGGAATCAGTCCCTAGTCCTACCCCCTCAAATCAATCCCACAGGCCCCTGGGTAGAGGAACAATCCCTACTCCCCTCACATCATCCCAACTTGTTAAGACAATATGTATAGCTAGCCCAATCCCAAATATAACCCCCCAAACTTGGTGAAGGCAGGATTTCGATCCCAAGTCTCCCTTACAATCAGCCAAAATCTTACGAACTGAACCAATTTTTTAAAAGAGGAAAGAACTAAGTGTGTTTCCTCTTTTTTGTAATAGCAGAATTTGGAAAGCCTTGAATTGAGCTGCATTTATATAATGGATATTTTAGGCTTATTTATTGGAGACTGCATGTACACTTAAAACTCACTCTAACTGCTTAATACTGATCATTCATTTAGATACTGAAGGTGGCCTGTATATAGTTCCAGCCTTGTTAGGTTGTTGTTATCTTGTTGGGCATGGTTCCGATACGGTGAAGTGTAGTTCCTAGTCCTACAGTGGAAAAAAAATCTTTTGCTATATATCTACAATCAACATCCTGTGCTGTTTACATAGCTCCACGGTCAAACAGTTTGGCCTGAAAATGGTCTGTTTTTATCCCAAACCGCTTTTTGCCCAAAAATTGTTGCCTTGATCAACAACTTGCTGATGCGGATATTGACCAGTTTGACGCAGACAACGATTTGTGGATACTTTTTATTTCAATTATTTTTATTTTTAAATTTCTTAAATTATAATGGGCCGATCTGTTTGGACCAGACTTTTGAACCACTGACCCAGAAACTGGTCGTCAATCCGGTTCCGGTTCCGATTCCAATTTAAAACACTGCATTTAAACAATGAGGTTCACCCTCTAACAATGTGTGGTGATTCGAAAAAGCAAAGAAACCCTTTAGCACTAAATCTCATTCTGTAACAATGAGATTTTGGTCTGCGCCTACGCCATATATACTCTTAAATTTGAGCCAATTTATAAGGTTAAAGGAGAAGCCATAATCCATTTGGATGAGGTATATAAGTAGTTGGTCCTTGACCTTTGATGCATTCAATCAGGGATTTGGGAATTGGGACCCCTTAGGCCTTAGCTTGCTTCCACACTGAACATCTTGTTCATGGATCAAGGTCCTAAAAGCCTTACCAAGTTACCAGGGTGGAGTGGCAACAGCTGAGTTCTATTCTATTTGGAACTGTCATTTCATAGTATTTCAGTCTAGCAGCTAGTTATGGCCCGTGGCTTTCTTTTTCATAGTTTTATATTTTTACCTTTTATAATAAATAAACAAGAAATTTTGTTAAAAGAAATTAAATAATGAGAATAGAAAAAATAAATAAATAAATAACTGTTTGAGAGAACTGGAACGAACTAAAAGAGATAGTCCGATAACCAGCTGGCTGCTGCATAAATAATACGTAGAACACTCGTAGAAATCAACAGCTGAGTGCAATGCTCACCACCGCACAGGCTGTGGCCAGAAGATGATCTATCAAGATCATCAAATTTTGGGCGCATTACCAAGTACCGACCAACACAATATCCGGCACAAACCCGATCCAACTACTTCTCCAGTCACCGTCAGAGATTCTTCTACCCTTTTCACCATATCCATCAATAGACAGCGAAGAGAACAGACTTCCAGAAACTCAATATCTTGAGAGAGAGAGAGGACCGAACAATGAAACCCATCATCCCACTGCCTACCCAGTCCAAACCAGCTACCTTCTATCACATCCCCACTTTACTGAACCTCATATAACAAGTATTACTGTTCGCTTTGGACAAAGAAATTAAGCCTAACAGGAAAATATTTGGCTATCTACGTTCCACAGCCTCTGCCCTCCACAGGGCCTCCCAGTCCCTGCCTGATACGAATTTCATCTAACAGTTACAATGCTGAAATCAATGACTCTATTTTCTATAACCTATCACGTGGAGAGAGTTCTGTAGGCAGCATAGGCGTGGCGTGGGCAGCCAACGTTCTCTTCTCTTGGTAATAATTAAAAAAGAAAAAAAAAAAAACAAATAAACAAACAAACAAACAGAACAAAAGTTCTCTGCTTGTGCCTTGCCTTCGTCTCTTAGTCATTAGTCATTGGGTATGCAACACAGAATCCACCCACCTAATGGGTTATCACTTATCAGCCCATATTGTATCCGTCATGTAAGCCCATCAAAGGACCCTGAACCCATATTCAACCCTACACGTCGATGGATGGGCTTTGGGCACCTCTTCCCATTGCGGATGAAGTAGCATAAGGCCCAGACCGACCCAGTAGGTCAGCCCAATCAACAAGTGAAATGAGACCATCCTAAGAGATAGTGAGATTCCTTTTTTTTTTTTTTTTTCTTTTTTAAGAAAGCCCTACGAGATACCCATTGAACTACGTACTAACCTTTCCGGTATGTAAATTATAAAATTAACGTTGGACCTAATTCGATTTTCGGAATAAGATAAATATTAAACACGATAATTGACGTCAAATTAGAATCTTGACTAATTAGAATATTGATATAGGATACAGATCAATTTATATACCTCTTGAGCAATTTCTCTTATAATTAATTAACGAGAGAGAACTTCAAATATAACGGTGAATTAATTCTAGCTTACAAATACACAGACAACGACAGCATATCACTAGCTTTCACTCCCAAATAACAGAGGAAGAAACAAGGGACACCGAATACAACACAAACTAATGATACATTTTTTTTTTGTCAGATAATACTAATGATACATTGATACCAAGTAAATTCGTTAATTTACAGTAGAGAGACCATTGCGACTAACCAGTAACCACCCTTTCTAACTTCAAGCCCCACCGTTGCCGTTTCTAAGTATGAGTGTCACCGCCCAATCTCGCGTTGCTTCCGGCTTCCGATTGGGTACGACGTCCCAACAGTACCTTAGAGTACCTGCCCATGGGGGTTCACAGTGTGTGTAGAGCCCGCGTAAAGCCCGGTTGGGTGACCGGCAACTCCACTGCCTGTATGTTTTGCTGCAGCATTCTGTTGGCGGATCTCCTGTTTCTTGAGTTCTGCCTGATTGATCCTCTCCTCCTTACGCTGCTTCGCCATTTCCTTCTCAGCGGCACTATGAGCGGCCATCTTATCCACCTGTCAAAAAGGTCCATGACTCTTGCGACGTTGAAAGCAGAAAACATAATGAAAGGAACCATTAATTACCTTTTCTTGCACGGTCGCCTTGGTTTTCTCCATCCCGGACTTGGCCGATGCAGCGACGTTTGAGGCGGCTTCTTTCATGGACTGCATTTTCGATTTGTGTTGGGGTTCGGACAAACTATATTTGTTTTTCTTATCGCATTTGGGAGTTGCGGTTGAACGGAGATTAGACCTATCTCTCGCACATCTTATATATCGGTTGAAGTAGCAGAAGGTCTTTCGCCCGTCTTTCGGGTAGACACGTTCAAAGCAAAGTGCCACGCGTTGGTCCTTCAAGACCTCTGCAAACTTTGTTCGGACACGTTGGTGGCAGTTGTGTAGACAAGGTCTGCAACTGCCTAGTTCGTCCAAGGTAGTTTTGTTTAAACGTAGGTGCCAGGTTCTGGTGGTGTGTATGTGTTGCGGTTTAGGAGAGACACGACGTCGTGAGATCGAAGTCCAAGTGTAGGTCAGTGATTTCATGCTCCAAAGATGTTTGTCGAAATGCTTTACTTTTATCTTTTAGGGAGTTAACTTAGAGGTAATCGGTGACTGTGGTCTGTGAACATAGAGTCAATGGCCTTGAATGCCAATAGGCCAGATTTGGTGCAGAAATGTATGAACAAATTTCGGAGACATTGTTGATGAGTTTCTGGGTTTATGGTTTAGATCGAGTTTAATCTAAACACCGACGAGAGATATGCTCCTCACACCTGGCGCCTCACGTGTGTTTTAGACGCACATCCTATTATGCATTCGGAACATCTCCCGTATTTATTAATTATTATTTATGGGAAATATTCTCAAGAATATGCCTGTGAGGCACCCATTTGTATGGAACAGATCCCGTCACAATACGAGCCGAATGCATGGATTGCAGTTTTTTCTCGTTCCCACTTGGCCACGAGGGGTTTGGATGAGGTGGTCACGAAGTTGTTCGTAAGCGGGTTCAATAATAAGCACTTGAAAATCTTTTTTACACCCGTCTCTTAAAATACCCTCACGCCTCACCTCACCCTTGAAAAAGATTAATAATTTAATACCCTCTATTGAGAAATGGTGCGCTAATCTCAGTCTTTTGTAACTAAAACCTCTACTTGAGAAGCAACTAAAGCAGGTTTCCTTTGTCACTCAATCATCTCCCTAAACATACGGGCTTCCACACTAATCCCAGCCTACTTTGCATCATCTGCTTTTGCATTGTTCTTGTCTTATTCTCCAAATCAAAACTCTCGGTGGAAAATGTAAGAAAATGAAGGGAAAGATAGGAAAACTAATACAAGAATTGTAAGGGTTTCCTTATTGATGTAACCGTTTCTAGTCACGTACCAATCTTTGTGATGTATAAATTTTTTTGGTTAAGTACCTCGTTATTTGACCTGGTGGTGAAGTGGCTTGGTGATGAGCTACTTGGTGGCGAACTCCCTCGTAGAGAACTGCCTAGTGGCGAGCTCCCTGGTGGAGAGCTACTTGGTGACGAGCTACTTGGTGGCGAACTCCCTGGTGGCGAGCTCCCTGGTGGAAAGCTACTTGGTGGCGAACTCCCTGGAGACGAGCTCCTTGGTGGCGAACTGCCCGGGGGAGAGCTATGCCGAGCTGCCCGAGCTATGTCGAGCTTCCTGATGGCGAACTGCCTGGGGGAGAGCTATGTCGCGCTCCCTGATGGTGAGCTACCTTGGTGGACTCGTCATTTGACCTGCTCCTAGGCGGCCTGCAACTCAAAGGATGGTGGAGCTCCCTGGTGCAGCGCAACCCGACTGCCCTTTGCATGAGGTGATCTCTTCTCCTTTGTAAGCGGCGGGAGCTGAGGGACCTACGAGAATTGAATCAGAGGACCCAGGGGTATTTACCCGACGGGGACTCTCCGATGCCTAAGTTAGCATTCTGATTACAGAGAGCTTGGAGAGAAATGAGAGAGCTAGAGAGCAGGGGTTACCATCATTTTCATCCCATCTTTGGCTTTAGGGGTCGGAGTCCTTATATAGTGGTGTCCTCGCGGGTTAGGTGGGTGAAAAGCCTTCAAACGGTAAGACTCGTCACATCCCGTCAGAACCGGGGTACGGTGGTGAACTCCTCGAGGTTGTTAGGCTGGCGCTTGTGTGAGGCGGCCAGGTCGGTGTCTGGGCCAGGTTGTCAGGCAGGAGATCTTCCTGCGATATGCCAAACTACTCTTCTGTACCGAGCTACCCTACAAGTGGCGAGTTGCCCGGGGGAGCTATCCCGAGCTCCTTGGGCTATGCCGAGCTGCTTGTGGCGAGCTCTGCCGAGCTGCCTAGCTCCTTAGTGGAGAGCTCCCTAGAGCTGCCTAGCTCCTTGGCGAGCTCTTTGGTGAGCTACCGAGCTCCTTGGTGAGCTACCGAGCTTGTGGGGTATGTATGCCGTTATAGTCCATCGGTGGGCGTCTTATGAGTTGCCAGGTCGGCCAGGTCGCGCAGGCCGCGCCAGGTAGTGCACAGGCCGTGTGCAGGCAGCACGCAGGGCGCGTGTAGGCTGCGCGCCAGGCCTCGCCAGGGCGGCCAAGCCGGTGCCCCGGTGGGACACCAACTTGGTAAGTTGTTGCCTGGGTGTTGCCTAGTTGTCACGAGGTGCCACGTGTCACAATTTCACTGGAGGGCCAAATCTGCCCTCATCATTTACCCCCCACTCACGAGCTGAGAGTAACTCAGCGAAGGGAGTAGATTTCTTCTTTTGGCCCGTAAGTCGACGAGCTAGTAAGTGTTGATCCAATTCCTTAGGCTTTGGGAGCTGCCTGTATGTGGCGAGCTGCCTGTAACGTGAGGAGGTCTCCGCCAGTTCAGTAGTGTAGCCCTTAGGCTCCGGGGGCAACTTATAGTTTACTTTTGTTGATTTTGCTCATGCTGAGGAAGCGACTAGGTATTTAGCAATAGTGTGGCCCGTAGGCTTTGGGAGCGACTCGTAGTCCACTCTTCTTGACTTTGCCCCATGCCGAAGAGGCGACTAGGTCTTAAGCAGTAATGTCGCTCGTAGGCTTTGGGAGCGACTCGTAGTCCACTCTTCTTGACTTTGCCCATGCCGAATAGGCGACTGGGTCTTAAGCAGTAATGTGGCCCGTAGGCTTTGGGAGCGACTCGTAGTCCACTCTTCTTTGACTTTGCCCGTGCTGAAGAGGCGATTGGGTCTTAAGCAGTAATGTGGCCCGTAGGCTTTGGGAGCGATTTGTAGTCCACTCTTCTTGACTTTGCCCATGCCGAATAGGTGACTGGGTCTTAAGCAATAATGTCGCTCGTAGGCTTTGGGAGCGACTCGTAGTCCACTCTTCTTGACTTTGCCCATGCCGAATAGGCAACTGGGTCTTAAGCAGTAATGTGGCCCGTAGGCTTTGGGAGCGACTCGTAGTCCACTCTTCTTTGACTTTGCCCATGCTGAAGAGGCGATTGGGTCTTAAGTAGTAATGTGGCCCGTAGGCTTTACCTGTGAGGTGCCGGATTGACTAGGTGCTGAGCTGCCTGCGAGGTGCCGAGCTAACCAAAGCCTACGGGCCACACTATTGACTTTGCCCATGCCGAATAGGCGACTGGGTCTTAAGCAGTAATGTGGCCCTAGGCTTTAGGAGCAACTTGTAGTCCACTCTTCTTGACTTTGCCCATGTCGAATAGGCGACTGGGTCTTAAGCAGTAATGTCGCCCGTAGGCTTTGGGAGCGACTCGTAGTCCACTCTTCTTGACTTTGCCCATGCCGAATAGGCGACTGGGTCTTAAGCAGTAATGTGGCCCGTAGGCTTTGGGAGCGACTCGTAGTCCACTCTTCTTGACTTTGCCCATGCCGAATAGGCGACTGGGTCTTAAGCAGTAATGTCGCCCGTAGGCTTTGGGAGCGACTCGTAGTCCACTCTTCTTGACTTTGCCCATGCCGAATAGGCGACTGAGTCTTAAGCAGTAATGTGGCCCGTAGGCTTTGGGAGCGACTCGTAGTCCACTCTTCTTTGACTTTGCCCGTGCTGAAGAGGCGATTGGGTCTCAAGTAGTAATGTGGCCCGTAGGCTTTACCTGTGAGGTGCCGGACTGACCAGGTGCTGAGCTGCCTGCGAGGTGCCGAGCTAACCAGGTGTCGAGCTACCAATGAGGTGCCGGGCTAACCAGGCGCCGAGCTACCTGCAAGGTGCCGAGCTGGCCAGGTGGGTGCCTTAGAACTATGGTTGCGTTGCATCAGCTTCGTAATGCTGGTCACCCACTCCTACAAGAAGCTACTAGGAGCTCGACCTTCGGGGGCAGCACTACTAACTTTAGGTCGCCAGCTCACACGGGAGCCTTAGAAGGCTCGACCAGTAAGGGCGCCCATGTAGTCTGTTGGCCGCCAACTCCCGCGGAAGCCACGAAGAGCTCATCTTTGTAGGGGGGACCTTGCGAAGAGGACTGATGAGGCTTTAACTGAATTGAAAACAAACTTAGTTTGTTAGCTACCTGCGTAGTCTTTGAGTTCATAAAAAATGTAAACTATAAAGCGAGAGCCTCAATTTCTAAAAAGTGAGGACTTAGCTTTCTGGGGGAAGAGGACTTAGCTTTTGTAAGATGAGAACTTAGCTTTTGTAGGATGAGAACTTAGCTTTTTGTAGCGTGTTCCCACAGACGGCGCCAATTGATGTAACCGTTTATGGTCACATACCAATTTTTGTGATGTATAAATTTTTTTTGGCTAAGTACCTCGTTATTTGACCTGGTGGTGAAGTGCCTTGGTGATGTGCTACTTGGTGGCGAACTCCCTAGTGGAGAACTGCCTGGTGGCGAGCTCCCTGGTGGAGAACTGCCTGGTGGCGAGCTCCTTGGTGGAGAGCTACTTGGTGACGAGCTACTTGGTGGCGAACTCCCTGGTGGAGAACTGCCTGGTGGGAGCTCCCTGGTGGAGAGCTACTTGGTGGCGAACTCCCTGGTGGAGAACTGCCTGGTGACGAGCTCCCTAGTGGCGAACTGCCCGGGGGAGAGCTATGCCGAGCTGCTCGAGCTATGTCGAGCTCCCTGATGGCGAACTGCCTGGGGGAGAGCTATGCCGAGCTCCCTGATGGTGAGCTACCTTGGTGGACTCGTCATTTGACCTGCTCCTAGGCGGCCTGCAACTCAAAGGATGGTGGAGCTCCCTGGTGCAGCGCAACCCGACTGCCCTCTGCATGAGGTGATCTCTTCTCCTTTGTAGGCGGCGGGAGCTGAGGGACTTGCGAGAATTGAATCAGAGGACACGGGGGTGTTTACCCGACGGGGACTCTCCGATGCCTAAGTTAGCATTCTGATTACAGAGAGCTTGGAGAAAAATGAGAGAGCTAGAGAGCAGAGGTTACCATCCTTTTTCATCCCATCTTTGGCTTTGGGGGTCGGAGTCCTTATATAGTGGTGTCCTCGCGGGTTAGGTGGGTGAAAAGCCTTCAAACGGTAAGACTCGTCACATCCCGTCAGAACCGGGGTACAGTGGTGAACTCATTGAGGTTGTCAGGCTGGCACTTGTGCCAAGCGGCCAGGCCGGCGCCTGGGCTAGGTTGTCAGGTCGGCACCTGTGTCAGTTGGCGGGTCGGTGTCTGGGCCAGGTTGTCAGGCAGGAGATCTTCCTGCGATATGCCAAACTACTCTTCTGTACCGAGCTACCCTACAAGTTGCGAGCTGCCCGGGGGAGCTATGCCGAGCTCCTTGGGCTATGCCAAGCTGCCTGGCTCCTTGGTGGCGAGCTCCCTGGAGCTGCCTAGCTCCTTGGCGAGCTCTTTGGTGAGCTACCGAGCTCCTTGGCGAACTCCTTGGTGAGATACCGAGCTCCTTGGCGAGCTCCTTGGTGAGCTACCGAGCTTGTGGGGTATGTATGCCGTTATAGTCCATCGGTGGGCATCTTATGGGTTGCCAGGTCGGCCAGGTTGCGCAGGCCGCGCCAGGCAGTGCGTAGACCGCGTGCAGGCAGCGCGCAGGCCGCGCACCAGGCGGTGCACAGACCGCGTGCAGGCCGCACACGAGGCCGGCCAGGCCGGTGCCCCGGTAGGACACCAACTTGGTAAGTTGTTGCCTGGGTGTCGCCTAGTTGTCACAAGGTGCCACATGTCGCAATTTCACTGGAGGGCCAAATCTGCCCTCATCACTTATGTTTTCCTTCCTTCCCCTACATTTTCCAAACCAAACATAACCTTATTGATTCAGATCTCTTTTTTCTACTTCTTTTGTATAAGAAGATGAGTTAACTCGTCACTCTTCTTCCTGGATAACCATCACTGTCCCCGACACCTTGCTTAAATCGAACCAGATATGACCCAAGAAATCTTTCAACTATTTGGATATGCTTTGAGAACTTTATCTATCTGATATAGACGGATAGAAGAGAACCATCTAAATTCCAAGCACAAGTAAAAGGGTATTTTAGGAATTTTTAAAAATATATCAGCCATGTGACATCACACATGACGAAAAGTTAACGGTATGGAAGGTTTTAGACAATTGTCAAAAACATTAGGGGTACTTTAAGAAACAGTACGGGTATTGTTAATCAATTAACTAAACAATAAGGGTAGTTTAAGAAATTTGCCCTAAATAGTACCTTATTTGCTATTACTTCTATGATTCCAGTTTATTGGTCAGTTGTTTTTCAGATATCATATGTTTCCATATCATAGTCAAACCCTTCAATTGGAAAACAAGTAAAAGGAAAAATTGTTCAATAATTAAAAGACAAGCATTTTTTTTTATTTAATGACTATCTATACCATTATTAAAAGTGTGAATAATGGTGTGGAACTTTTGTTTGACTAAATTGTCCTAATATTTTAATTTGGTTCTTGTCTAATTTTGAGGAACAAAATGTAATTTAAAAAATCACTTTTCTCTTAATTCAAATCTCTCATAAGTCCCATATTCAAAACATAACTCTCATTAATATTCATTGAATCCTATTCTTGACTACAATACCCCTTTTTTTGATTTTGGTCCCTCTTTATATGTGAGAACAAAAAATGTAATTTGAACTATTTCATTTCTCCTCATGTTAATTTCCTCTCATTAAGTCTTATCTTAGGGTATTAACTCTCATTCTTTTATTGAATCTTATATTTGAGATATTATTTTCACAAAATAAAAACAAATAAATTCTATCAATTAGATTTACATTCGATACTTTTAATGATATAAAATACATGTTTTTTTTTAATTTACACAAAAATAGAACCCACTTTTCCACCATGGTGGTAAGCAATTCAACCATCAAGCTCAATTGGGATAATCCATGATATCATAATCAAATAAATTTTTTTAAAATATAAATAAATAACAAATATAGAAAATTGGGCACATCTCTAGTGTTTTAACAAATATATTAATCATATTAAAGAAAAATAGGTGTGATAAATAATAATTATTCTTATTGATATAGGAATGGAATATAAATTTTAAATTAATTCAAAAATAAAAATATTTTTTGTGGTGGCGCTCAACAATTCGACATTTTGAGCCAAATGTGTCAACCATTGATATCATAATTAAATAGAAATAGAAAAATATAAAAATATAAAAATACAAAAGTATTATATAATAATACAAAATTTTGTAAATAAAATTTATGCACATATCTAATATTTTTTAATCATATTAAAGAAAAATAAATCTGATAAATAATAGTTACTCTATTGATTTTGGAAATAAAATACAATATATTAACCAACCCAAAAATGAAATTATTTTCCTATAGAAAACATTTGGACACATCTCTATTTTATATTAATCATATTAAAAAATAGACTAAGCAAGAATTGTTTTTAACTTTCTATTGATGATATAATAAAGTACAGAATTCAAAACTAACTCAAAAGTGAAATTATTTTCCTGTTTGGAGGTATAATTAAATAAGAAAATTTTAAAAAGATAAAAACACAAGTATACAAGAAATATATAAATTATGTAGAAAACATTTAGACATACCTCTATATTAATTCTCTATATTGATGAACCATAATAAGTGTGACAAATAAGAATAATTTTTATGGACATAGAAATATAAAAAAATGTATAAATTTATATTAGTCATGGTTAGGAGGGGGTAGAGACCTTAATACACACATATTAAACATTTTTAAATATTATATGTATATTTGTTATTAAATAAATTCATATTCATTTCAACAGAATAGATATTAGTTAAGTGTTAAATAAATTTAGATTAATGAAAATTTTCTTTTCTTTTTAATAAATCATTTTTTCCAAAGCAAATTTTAATTAAAAATAAAAAAATTTAGAATTATGGTCCCCAATGGGAAATTCGTCTTCATTGGGGAGGACATTGAAAATAGAGATTCATTTTTCTCCCCGTTAAGGAACAAGGTTAGGAATGAAAATTATTTAAAAAATAAGGTGGGGATAGAGAAAAGATCCTTGCCGTTAACCCAACCCACCCCCATTCCTACTAGACCTGTTCATGGGCCAGGTAGCCCGATGGCCCGGCCCGCACCCCGGTTGGGCTTGGTCATATAATTAGGCCCGCGGGCCTAACACAGTAAGCCTGACTATGTTTCGGGCCGGGCTTGGGATTTTTCTAAAAAGCCCGGTTTGAGCTCGGCCCGGCCTGACTCAGCATTATATATTTTATAAAATATATAATATGTATTATATAGGTTATATAAAATATATAAATAATATAATATTTATGAAAATATATATTTATAATTTAATATATACATTTTTATTTTTTTCTTTATAATCTCTCTCTCTCTCTCTATCCAGCCGCTAACAGTATGGACTAAATTTCGGGCTCAGGCCCAGACCCGGGCTTCGTGCTTTTTATGAGGGCCGGGCTCGGACCCAAGTTATAGGCCCGATGGTCGGGCCGGGCTCGGGCTCAAGCCTTAGAAAATTCTATTAATACAGAATAAAAGCCTGGCCCGAGCCCGGCCCATGAACAAGTCCAATTCCTACCGGAGTGAAAAGATCTCATAACAAAGTGTCCCTTTTTAGCAAAGAGAGATTGTACTTTGAACGTCAATGATTTTTTTTTTTTTTTAAATTTCGGTATGGTTTCATGAATGGAGTCTGAATTTGCTCCTCACACCAACTTCACAACATGATCTCATTATAATGGAAAAGTACTTGCCAAACAGAGTTCCCTCGTCTTACTTCCTTAATAGAATTGATCTTTGGGTTCACATAGGAGGTCTACCGATGGAACACCTCATACTCCAGGTAGGGATGGAACTAGCGGAGATGATTGGAAAACCTTATGAGCCAAGAATCGGTGCAGAGAAAAGTTGGAGTAAGTTCATTCGAATCAAAGTTTCCATGAGCATCTATAGTCCCTTAGTTATTGACATGTGTGAATTTAAAGCAAAGGTGCATGATGCTCTTGACACCTGTAAGACTGAAGAAGCCAAGAGAAGATTACATGCTCTGCTTCAGCCTCACTATACTGATGATCTTTGGGTAAAACAACGAAGAAACCAAGAGAAGCTAGGATTGAATCGTTAAGGGAACCCAAACAATAGAGCGCTTCAAAGCAAGCAACCGGACTCCTGCGACAGAACTTTAGATGAAGATGACGTGGCAGAGGAGACCAATCTAGACAGCTCATCATCCGAAATTCAGGGAGAAAATCTTGCCTTGGAGAGGGGGGGGGGGGAAGCTCTTAATAGACCGTTTTGTGAATTCAAATGACAAGGGTGTGATCCTCTCAGAATCTGAAGATGCCGACTTCGATGGAGGCACATAAGGGACAAATATAGACATGCTAATTGATAATGAAGGAGGAGAATTTGCCTTAAATATTCTTATGCCTCCAGTGGACCCCACAAGTTCAAATCCGCAATTACAAGATTCTGTAGTGGGCCGAAAGAGGAAACATGAACCAAATTTGGAGCCCAACATGGAAATAACAAAATCCTTGATTACAGGAACCACAATTGCCCATTTACGTTTGAAGAAGAAGGCGCAACTCAAAACTCTCGACCAACAAATGAGCATGGGCACTAGTTCTTTATCTGAAATGGCCAAGGTGGCAGGCCGTAAAATGCCACCACAAGATTCATGATTGTCCTCGCTTGGAATTGTCGGGGGGGGGGGGGGGGAGTCGATCGGCAGTTCGCTATTTTAAATATCTCCTCCATAGAGCTAAACCAGATTTATTCTTTTTGAGTGAAAGTAAATGTAATGAAAGTAAGTCTAAGAAAATCTTAAGCACTCTATATGATTTTAATTACTTTTATGTGGCATCTAAGGGTCAATCAGGGGGACTCTGGTTAGGTTGGAAACGACATACTACTCTTTCTAATAACTCAGGCAACTCAAATTATATTCATGCTTCAATCTCAAATTTCCCACCTCACTTCAACTGGGAGATGCTTGGAGTTTATGAGAGTCCTACTAAGGATCTTAGATGCTCTGTTTGGAACCATTTACAAGAGCTTAGCAGGTCTATCCACAATCCTTGGTTCATGATTGGATACCTAAATGCCATAGCCCATAAAGGTGAAAAGTTTGGAGGGCAGAGAGCTGATAGAAATCAAATGCAACTATTCAAAGATTTTATTCATTCTTGTGGACTAATTGATATTGGTTTCCATGGCCCTCCCTTCACTTGGTCAAATGGCTGTGATAGTTCAGACTTGATAATGGAAATGTTGGACCGTGCATTATGTTGCCCCCAATGGTTAGAAAAATACCCAAATTCTTATGTGCAACATTGGACATCAGCTGGAAGTGATCATCTGCCAATTGTTTTATACACAAGTTCAAATAGGACCAATTATGTGGGCAGCCCAAGATTTGAAGTTATCTGGACTCGGGAACCCAGTTTTAACAGCAAAGTTGATTCATCCTGGAAGCAAGAGAGGGGATCCTTGTTACAAAAGTGTATGACTTGTAAAATCCACATAACACAATGGGGGAGGCAAATTCGAGGCAACTTTCGCCAACGAATCCACGACATTGAAGAGAAGTTATGGGCAATTCAAAATAGAAGTTTTGATTCTCCCACAAAGATGCAAGAGTTGTCTCTGAGAGCTGAACTTAACCACCTGTTAGAAGTAGAGGTATTGTATTGGAAGCAGAGATCCCGGGTCACCTGGCTCCAAGAAGGGGATAGAAATATTTCTTTTTTTCACATCTTTGCCTCCAATAGGAGAAGAAGAAATAGCATTCAGTGGCTAAAAAATAGAACAAGGCCATGGACAACAGATAAAGAGGAAATTGCTGCCACTGTGAGGGAGTTCTATGAGCATCTCTACAAATCTTCCCACCCAACTCTCCCGCAGATCCAAGATGATGTCATACCTAGTATGATAAGTAGTGTTCAAGGAACCCTCCCTTGAGGAAGTTACGGATGCACTTTTCAGTATTGGACCTCTTAAGGCCCTAGGGTCGGATGGATTACCAGTTATTTTCTTTCAGAGAAGTTGGAATGAGATAGAGACTGTTACAGAAGTCAACAACACTCTTATTGTCCTGATCCCGAAGAAAGATAACCTCCAAATAGTGAAGGATCTACGCCCCATCGGACTCACTAATGTAATTTACAAAGTGGTGGTCAAGATTATAGTTAATCGTTTAAAGCCATACTTTGACACAATGTTAACCCTTACCAAAGTGCCTTCACCCCAGGACATCAAATTCACGATAACAGAATTATTACTTCAGAGGTAATTCACACTCTCAATCATATGCAAGGGAAGCATGGGGGATTCATTTTAAAGCTTGACCTAGCCAAAGCCTATGACAAGATCGAGTGGTCTTTCCTAGAGTGGTGTTTGAAGAGAAGAGGCTTATCTCCCCATTTCTGTAAGCTAATAATGTGTTGTATTGCTTCATCAAATTTTAGCATTTTACTAAATGGGGAAAAGAGTGAGAGGTTTACCCCAGAGAGGGGCCTACGTCAAGGTTGTCCCCTCTCTCTCAGTACCTCTTCATTTTGTGTACTGATGTTTTGTCGAGAATGCCTGATAAACAGCTTCTTGTGGGGGATCTTCATGGAATTAAATTCGGAAGAAGCAATCTCAAGTTAAAGAGACACTTGAGAAATATTGCAGCTGGTCTGGAGAGGAGGTCAATTTTGAGAAGTCCTCAGTCCACTTTAGTAAAAATGTTCACCGCCATCAAAGAGAGATGTTGGCAGATCAGATCGGTGTGGCACACATGCAACGCAATGGGAAATATCTCGGAAGCCCACTCCTCATGAAGCATAAGAAGGTAGAGTCTTGGCATTTTCTTATCGACATAATAAGTGCAAAATGAAAAGGGTGGAAAATTCGCTGCCTCTCACACGGGAAGAGAAATCATGATTAAATCAACACTCTCTGCAGTTCCCAACAAACATTTTGGAGAAAATCACCAAAATGATTCGTGACTTCTGGTAGGGCTTTGATCAGAATAAGAATCATGTCTATCTAAAAGCATGGAGTGAATTTACAAAAGCTAAATGCATTGGGGGGTTGGGTTTTAAAAGTATGGAGATTACAAACAAATGTTTGGATGGCGTTTCCTTAAGGAAACAAAAAGTCTTTGGAGTAAAGTCCTACGAGCAAAATATCTATCACAAGGATCCTTCTGGGGTGCAAAGAACAGTCCAAGTAAATCAATCATTTGGAACACTCTTCTTAGATGTCGACCTCTCTATTGAAAGGAGTTAGGATGTTTTTAATCAACTCAGGGTGGGATACCCATGTCCTTTTGGACCCTTGGACTTTTCCCCCATTGAATTGTGGTCACATGGTGAACAATGTTAAGGTGAAAGTTTAAAGGTTGCTAAGCTTATCAATCCTCTTACTGGCACATGGCATTTTGACCTTGTTGGAAACCTATTTAAAACTGAAGTTATACATTCATTTCTTCAAACTCCATTATCACAAGGTCATGAGCTCATCTCGGATAGACTGGTTTGGATTTGCACTCCTTCTGGGATTTTTACAACTGCTTCGGCTTATAAACTTCTATCCTCAGAGGATCTAGGCACTTCTTCCTAAACCGAAGCCTTCCCTGAGGTAAGCTGGAAGGTATTTTGGAAGTACAAGAAGTTCCCACCACGGGTTCATGTTTTTTTGTGGCGTTGTATTAAGAACACCTTACCTCTTGGCGCAACCCTTGCAAAGTAATGTTAGGGAGTAAACTCGACTTGTTGTATGTGTATGGAAGCTAATGAAACAATGTCACATAGATTCTTTTACTGCCCTGCCATGAAAGCAGTTTGGTTTGGTCTCAAAGTCCAGTTGATTGATGTTAACTCCTAGCATGAAGTCAATGATTGGTTAGCAACTTGGTGGATTACAAACAACAATTACCCACTTCCAGGGGTTAACAAATTCCTTCTGGGGTCCTTGGTATTATGGTATACCTGGAAAGCTCGCAATAAAATGGTTTTTGAGGGTAAAAAGTTTAACCCCATTCTAGTCTTACAAGAAGCAACAACGCACTATGAAGAAATCTGGAATTCACAGTGCATGGACCAAGAAGAGATCCCTTCTCTCCTCATGCCCCACCCTAGGTCATGGCTCCCCCCCTCCCCCCAATGTATTAAAAGTGAATGTTGATGGAGCCATGGGTTCACTTTATTATGGTATTGGAATTATTATCAGAGACTCAGTAGGAAATCTGTACATGGCTAGAGTCATAAACAATGAACGTAGTACCTCAGAACAAATCGAAGCTCTAGCTTTCCTTGAGGGCATCAAGCTGGCCATTGAATTACAAATCTCTTCCATTGTTCTAGAAGGAGATGCACAAAAGATAGTCTCTCTCCTGTTGAACCCCTCCTTTGTGGTTCCCTGGCGCATTCACCACTTGATGGCCAAGTGTAGGAGTCTTTTGCGAATGTTCTCTTACTTTTCTACCTCATTTGTCTATCGTACAAGTAATTGTGTGGCTCATTCGATTGCAAAAAAGGCTTGTTCTTTGTCTAGGCCAAAGACTTAGTCTACCCCACCTGATTTTCTAATACCTATACTATTGAAAGATGCAATGAGATGATTCAGCCTACGGGCTTTTCATTAGAGATTAAATCCAATGGGGTTTGATTGGTCAATTACATGAAAAAATACACTTGCACACATGTCTTGAAAAATAACTTTCGCAATGAGGCACTTTAGAGGTTAGAGGTGCATTGCGAATGGCAGCTTTGACTTTTGATGCAAGGCTAACCATTGATGTGACCAATGACCATGATTTGATCAGGTGTGATCAAGAGGCACCATTCAAAGTCGACTGTCATTAACTGTTAACTAGCTCTATAACTCTTCAAAAATTATTTAAGGAGCATGAATCAAGCATTTGCACACACAATTTTGAAAACCACTTTGTCTTTCTCTCAGTCCAATATGCTACTGTTTCATAGAAGGTTTTTTTGGAGACTCTTCAATTTTGCTAGTTGCAAATTCCCGCTCAAATCTCTATTGTATCCTGGGAATAAATTTGTCTATAATCCAACAACAAATTTAGTGAAATTAAGTGAGGATAAATAACATTATAAAGATAATATCTTCAAATACGCCCCAGAGCTTTTCCTCCAAATTTCAGTGACTCCATTTCCCAACAATTATAACGTTATACGTACCTGATTATGATCGAAAAAATGCCCCAATAAGCCTATTTTGCCATTCTATTTCCTTTCTTTTTTCGACTGGGGCAATTAAACACGATTAAACTGTTAGTCTGACACTTAGAGCTAAAATTTCTTTTATCAGCCACCCAAAGCCAATAGAAAGAGACTAAAATGAAAAACATGGACCAAGCTAAACTTGTCATACTTCACGAAGGTAAAACGTGTTGGCTTAGATAAAATGAAGGGAAAACGTGTTGAGCGTCATTCACGTGGACACCCTCACATCGCCCGCTAATAATAATTCGGTTGATGTTAGGAAATTTTATGTACCAATAGCGATTTAACACACCAGCCTGTTTTTCTTTTTTTTTTTTTTTTTTTAAATCGTGTAGCAATTGTTATTGGTCTGGTACAGACAATTTTCTGTACAAAGGGTACACAAGATGTGATTTCTCATATATACTGTTTGCAGGATTTTTTTCTCATCCACATCTCACCTTTCTATTTCTATCTCTTATTTCCCATTTTCAAAGTGTTCCATGAAATGCATGGGTTAGAAATTTGGTTAAAGTGGGGTTGAAAATTTTGGATTTTGACATTAGTTTAGTTGTAAGCCGGGGTCCATGTTTAAGATTGGTCCTTAACCCAATCCAATCGATTTATTTTACACCACAAGTTCCACAACTTATGTTTTGTATCACAATTGTTTCTACCTAAACATTTTGGGTTGATTAATACAAATTGATAGGCTGTTTAGAAATGCCAAACTAACACTGTTTGCATAAGGGGAGAAGTCTAATAATTTCTTTCATTTGTATTTATCAACCTAAAATTATTTGACTCAGTTTGAAAAGAGTACAAATACAAAACCATATAGTTGAAACATAAGGTTTACAATAAAAAATTAAAAGTAATGGTACCAAATAGGCAAATACAACCATTATGAGAGAGTGTCAAAAGGGGACAAGAGAAGAAAAAAGGAATTATTTAATGGGGGATGGAAGATGTAAAAAGCATTAACTATTGTTTGTGTTTGAGTGTGTGGAGAGAGAGGGATTAAGGCTTACAAGGGTTTTATTATAACTTCTTATAATTTTAATATTTTTTTAATTAAGTAGCCACGTGTATAAGAAATGAGAGGAGTCCATGTGAGCATTGAGGTGAGAAGACTCTTGGCCTCCTTTCATCTATTTAACTAGGCATGTTAGCACAGGGCCATTAATATGAATTATTTTCAATTTTCAATTTTTTAAATCATTTATATTAAAATTTTAGGTTAGGTTTTTCATTTGATTTTTTGATAGAGTTTTATTTGATTTAAGAGACTTACCATATTTTATCTAGCGTTTGACCCTGTTACGGGGCAGTCACATGTATGTATCATTTTGATTTTTACATTTTTTTTAGTTTATTACAGTAATATTATTTTATTTGAGTTTCACTATTTATTTAATAATTGTATTTATATTTGAATTAAGAAATTGAATTACAAAGATTTAGCTAGTGAATGTCCCCATACTAAGTATGGGAAAATTCACTCAAGTTTGATTTCCAACATTTGTATTAATTGTTTAGTCATTTTTATTTAATTTTTTATTGTTTTCATTCATAATTCATTTATTAATTTTTAATCATTTTAAGCTAATTCATTATTTAATAAATTTTTAATAGCTTAAGCACATTTACAAATTTTTAATCTATTTTAGTAATTAATTGATCTTTTTTATTATTTAATAATATTATTAACTATTTTAGTAATCAATGAAATATTTATTTAAGATTATTCCTTTTAAAATATTGACTTAATTAATTATTTAAAGAATACTATTATTCTTAATTAGTGATTTTTATTGTTGTTATTATTGTTCTTATTAATAATGATTATTTTTGTAAAGCAAATTGATTTCCAACTGAGTATAATTATTATTTCTTCTATTTGTTAGTTATTATTTTTTATTTATGAATAATCATTAATGGTTATTATTAATATTAGTAATTACTATTTATAAATATTGGTTATTAATTAATGTGTACAAAAGAAGTAGTGGGACCCAGTATTCTCAGTCGAAATGTTGTCTTCTCAGGCAACGGTTCGTGCAAAACTCGACCACCGGTGGCGTCATCAACAGCGATGGTATGACCTTCCTTGCCACCAGAGGCCACCCATGAATGATTTTCGGTGGTCGGCGATCTCATCTAACCTTAAAGAAGAGACAGTGGTCGCCTGTATTTAAAAAAAAAAAAAAGAAAAGAAAACACCCCGTATCTAGCTTCCTATACACTGGTCTTATGAACTTCCCGGCCATCGGCGACCACCCATAAGTGATTGCTCGTGGCCGGCAATCTCATCTAACGTTAAAGAACAACCAATATTCGTCTGTATTAAAAAAAGGCTCGAATTCTACCTTCTTCTCAGGCATGGATTTGCAATAACAGTAAACCGGGCCACCGTATTCTACCTTCATATGACCCTCTCGGCCACTGGCGGCAACTCATAACTGATCACCGATGGTCGGAGATCTCATATACATTATTATAGCAGTCGTTGGTCGCCAATAGTAAAAACAAAAACGTATGGTTTTCTTCTTATAGGGCCCTGTTTTCTCAGGTTAACGATTTGGGCTAAATTTAAATAGAGCCGACTATTGCTACTTGCTACGCCCCTCCTAGCCACCAGTGGGTCACACATAAATTTCTCGATTACAGTTTTGATGCAGGAGGTGCTGATGAATTCGTTGGAATAAATGTTTTGAAATTATATAAATGTTTTGACATATATTTTTTCATGAGATAGGATTCATGAGACAAAATATTGAGAAAACCGAGTTCAACGCGATAAAATAAATTTAACATAAAATTGAAACTCAAAACTCTATACGTATTAAGATAAAGTGAGATGAAATGTAAAACTAACCTAAGTGGTTGAAGTTGAAAACATCCAAGTAAAAATTCCAATGAATAGAACTTCTTGTAAGCTCTGAGAAATTACAGATTTAGAGAAGATCGTATGCAAAGACTATGGAGACTGGAGTAGAATTTAGAGTTTGAAATAGATAGATTGTGATACATTGAATGAGAATGTAGAATTCCGGACGTGACTTAGAATCTGACATGAACGTGGGGATGAGTTGATTGCAACATATATCGTGGTAGTGGGTTGTGGGTTTTACTAGTAATTTTTCAAAAAAATGCCACGTGTCTATCTTTCCAGAAAAATGAGAAGGCTAAGTGTTTGAATGGTGGGGGATTGTAGTTTGGAAGTGGGTTATGTGTTTTAGCAAGAATTTCTTAAAAATTTGCCATGTGTCTAGCTTTTTAGAAAATGAGAAGGCCATTTGTATGAATGGTGGTAGTGGTTTGTAGGCTTTAACATCAACTTCTTAGAAAATGTCATGTGTCTAAATTTGAAAAAAAAAAAAAACACGTGTCTGAAGTCTGAATGGTGGCAACTATAACATGAAAGCTTTCGTTTAATATATATATTAGATGTAAATGCAAATGTGAAATAGAAAAAGAAAAGCATATGCTTGATGCATAAATCCTTGTAAAATGGCTAACAAATATATGATGGGAAAGAAGTGTGGTAAGTTGATAAGGCTCAATTTGGAAAGAGTACAAATATAAATAACATAGACTGCAAAACTATGTATTTTGTATGTATATATTTGTATTGTACATATTTGTATTTGTATTCCTCCAAATTGAGCCTTAGGGTGAGTTTGGAAGGAGTACTAATGCAAATATGTACAGTGCAAATACATACAAAATACAAGGTTTTGCACTATATATTTGTATTTGTACTCCTTCCAAACTCAGCCTTAGGTTGTGTTTGGTTACAATGCAATTTTTTTTTGCACTAGTACAGATGCATGGGAGTGCAAATGAAAAAAATGCAAATTCTCATTTAATTTTGTTTTGGATTTTATTTAATTGTGATTCATGTCTTAATTTACTTCATTCACACTGCAGTCAAACAAAATAAGCTAAAATTTGAAACAAAAATAGGTCAGAATTTACACTCAAATCATTTTTATAGCCATAGTTTTGCATTGCAACCAAACACAGCCTAAGCTACAAAATATTGCTAGAAAAATGATATGCTCCTCAAGATTTCAAAGAAAGGCTTCAAAATATTGCCAGGAAAATGATATGCTCCCCATTGAGCCAAGCTCGGGTCTCCTACCCACACCTATCCACGGGACACTACAATTGTACATTGGGAGCATCTGTAGTGTCTGATGGGTTGGTGTGGGTAGGAGATCCGCATTGCACAGAACCCACCTCACATCACATTGCAACAATGTATGGGAAATATCTTCCCATGAATGACAAAATGAAATACGGGAGATGTTCTCAATGCACATTTGAAAGTGATGCAAAGTTGGTATGAGGTGCATTCTACCAGCAAATCCTTATTCTATTGATAGAGGCATGCAAAATAAAACCGATTGCCATGTCTCAAAGCCCATTGGGCTTGAAGCGTGGATAGCACGGGCCCACCCATGCCTTGTGCTGAAACTTATTTAATTATAACGGGGGTAACGAGAATCGAACACTAGACCACTTGGTCTAAATGGCTCTGATACCATTTCAAAGAACCATTCAACCTAAAAGCTTAAGCTGTTAAGTGAGGTCATTGAATAGGTTTTATTCACTAACACCATATCAACAAAATCATATTATTTTGGGTAAATTATAGATAGGTATCCTGTACTTTGGGGGTAGTAAAAGGTAAGTACCCTGAACTTTTAATTGCAATACTTGAGTACATTCAACTCTCAAAAATAAACACTTAGTTCCATATGTTAGTATTCCATCAATTAAACATTACATAATGCTAAAAATACCCTTCTTATTTATTTTTGAGATCATTCTCAAATAACCAAACGTCTCGGACAGAAAATAACATATTCAAATTTCTTAACGATAACATTCTCTGGTGATGATTTTACTTGGTAGAATGATCTCAAAAGTCAAAAATACACAAAACGGGTATTTTTGACATTATATAATATTTAACTAACGATAAACCCAAGTGTGTATATTTAAAAGTTGAGAGTAGTCAAGTATTGCAATTGAAAGTTTAAAGTACATGTCTGTTGCCACCACCAAAGTATAAGATACCTAGGTGTAATTTATCCTATTAATTTTGTAGTGTGGCAACTGTTTTTGTTTGAAAAACAAAAAACCACATGCTTGATTATGTCGTGGATTCTTTTAAATTTAAATCCTTTTCTTTCTTTTCCCATTCCTTCTCTCCCAGGTATGGCTGGGTTACAGTATTAAAAGCTTTTTTGAGCAAATAACAATAATTGTGGTAGTAGTTTCAACAAACCAAAGCTAACGCCAGTCTTGCTGTTTAGTTGTTTTCATTTTAATTTTATTTTTGACAAAGAAAAATGCTTATAAGTGATTTTCTGATGTACGCCGTTATGAGAAGTGGACCTAGTCGATTACATGAATGGAATTCGGCAGGGTGGATACATACCAGTGATAATGTTTTTAGTTGTAACGACTCAAAACTACTTTTATTGGTCTTGAATTATCATATATTTATTGTTATTATCAAATACCAAATAGCCAAAATGCAGAAGTTGTTTCCTTTCCAAGTACACCCACTTCGGACCAGTTGTTAAAGACTTGACCTAGTCTTTCTCTCTCTCAACCAGTGAGCCAGTTGGCACCATGGACAGTTGGACCTAGATTTTCTCCTGGTGGATAAAGAATTGGCCCAGTTTGTTTTGGGTTGTTGGAGTCTTTCAGCGATTCAGGTCTAATCTCCACTCGGCCCCATTAAACAGTTCGGATTCTAACACTCTGTGAGCAGTTCCGATCGAGATTAGAACCCTGGTTAAATTAAGTCTCTTACAAGTTACAAGTCTTCGTGTGTGTTTGGGAAGGGTTTTCAAGACACGGTTTCAGACTTTGCAAGCGGGGCCCTAATGAAAATAATAGCTGTGTTTGGTGAAAATCTGAAAAGCTCAAATGGGCGACTAACATATTTAAAGCTGTGTGTTTGGAGAAAATTCTTACAGCTGTCTTAAAAATTTGCTTTGAATCTTTTCAATTTCAAACATAGATTAAGAGTATTACTTATTCAATAATACACCTTATTTTCCTATCAAAAAACCTAATCTACTTATTTTCTAACCTCTCTCTCTCTCTCCATTTATTTTGCCAAGTATCACTGCAAATCTTAAATTGCTTTATCTTTTCCCAATAGAACCCAACGTGGTTGGCATCATGAAAGATGCATGCTAGAGGTAACAACTAAAAAAAGTAATCAATAATGAAATTATGGGTACGTAATTGGGTATTATCATATGGTGACGGGATCTATTCTTCACAAATGGGCGTCTCACAGGCACATCCATCATACATTGGGAACATCCTCCATGAATAATAATTAATAAGTACGAGAGATATTCCCAACGCATGATAGGATGTGTGTGTGAGGAGCAGATCCAATCCCTATCATATGAGCATATAGGTTTTTGTTGACCATCTATTCTATTCTATTTAAGTAATTATATCGTATGTGCAAGGTTATTGCCGTCGTTGTCATATTCATTTTCCTTTTATTTTTTGTTTACCTTCTTTCCTCTTCCCCCTGCCCTATGCGTCTAAAATATTGGCGTGCCCACTTGTACTTGTAATTGGTTATGGTTCATTCATACATCAGTTAACTGAATAGGGAGGGCAAAAAATTAAAGAGGAAGATGACCTCAGATTTCTTCCCAAACCAAACTTTCTCTTGCTTAGCTTGCAAAAAATTACGAGAGATATGTATCGGTTGGTAAAGTTAGTCAATGCAATTCCCTCCTCTCCTTGACATAGGTTTGGATCCTAATTTTCTCATCAAAAAGATAATAAATAGGTAAGGGCTTTGGAAAAGTTTTTATTCTCGAGCACACCATTTCATTCATGCGAAAATCCATTGAAGTTGAAGCATGCATAAACCCACCCATTTCTTGTGCTGAAATTTAGTTAAATATAATAAGAGTGATAAGGATTAAATACTAAACCATTTGATCAAACAATAGAGAATAAACCAATATATCCAAATAGAATGGGCTACTATCTTATCTCTAGCCTCTAGGGGAGGATCTCTAATGAAAACTCATCTTCAAAAGTACAAACAAACCATTGCTGGTTACCAAAGAATTCAGAACATGGGGGTATTTGCCTTTTATTGCAATATGATCTTTTCAATTCAAGGATGTGCCCTTTTACCCACAACAAAGAAAAAAAAAAATCTGCTGCGACCTTTCCCACAGAAAATGCAACTCAGAGTCAATGTGGAATTTTGCATGGCTTTGGTGCATCATATTTTGGACTCATGAGTCAAATTTCAGAAACTGTTAACCAATCATACGAGGGTTTCCCTTTTCAAGAAGCAACTTAGGGAGGGAGGTATTCTTCAATTTTAATTGACTAAAAAATTTTATTTTATTTTTTAATTTTATTAATTTTTTAGTTCATGTCATTTTTGAAACTACCAATTAGAACTTTACTTTTCCAAAAAAGGATCTTCTAAATCTCTCTCTCTCTCTCCCACACGTTACAATAACCAAAATAATCTATTATCCTAAAATTTTTCCTAAACAACCTCCCCCATTATCCCCAACTTTCTCCTAAGCTATCATCAATTTAGTAGAGAGTTTATCTTCTAAATTATCTCTAATTCTTATTTATCTTCTCCCCTACATTATATCTCCATCTATCTAAAGAAAGTTTGAATTTAAAAATTTAAGAATTTAAATATTCTAACAAAATTATTTAATAACTTTAAAATATTTATTAAAAAGACAAAATAATTATAATTAATTTAATATTATTCATTTTATTAATAATTATATATTTTTACAAAAATATCACGAAATTATGTAAAAACAATATAAATTATGAATTTCTAGATTATTCAATCTAAATGTTATTCAAATAATAAAAATATAACAATAAAATGAAATTAAAATTAATATTCTAAATAGTTAAAATTAATATTTTAAGTCAATTAATAATATATTTTAAATAGTCATTGAATAACTTTCAATTATAATAAATAGATTAAGATTTTAAATATTTAGTTAAATAACAAAATATTTAACATAACTAGCTTTTAAATACTTTAAATAACAAAATTATGAATTAATAGTACTATAATTTTATGGATTATTAAATTCAACAAGTAATTAATATTTTAAAATTTAAGTAATGATATTATTTCATTCTAAATAACTAATTTCATTTATACCAATTAATAATTCTAGAAAATAGCTTTCAAAAAAAGCATTGTTTATTAATAATAATTTTAAAAACTTAATCTTTGTTTATTATATATTTATCTATACTAAAATTAACATTTATTGTATTTTAGTAATTATTTATTGTTTTTTGTGATAAATATATTTTCAATAATTATGTATAGATCTATTTTTTGTTTTGTTATTTAATAGAAATTTTTCAATAATTATTGGAGTTTAAAATACTGTTATTTATCTTTTTAAATTTAATTTATTGTGTATTTTTGCTATAGATTTTAAATAATTATTGAAGATTAAACTATTGTCCACGGGTTGGTTTGGTTCAATTGTAGGTTATTTGATCGACTAAATCGACCTGATCAGGTTGGGGGATTGGTCACTCAGATTATATTGGTTTGGGTCAATTTTTGGTTTGGTCGGTCGGTTCAAAAGATTTAAACTTAAAAAATTAAATTTAAAAATTAAGTTTAAATTTTAAAAAATTATAATGACATTATTAAAAAAATTAAATTAAATTTATTATACAAACTATTTTAGCCTAAGAAATATTGGAACTTTTCCACTTTCCTATATTAAAAAATATATTTAAAATATAAAATATTAATATATATATCTATGGTCAGGTTGTTCGATTTTAGTCAATTTACAAATGGCCAAAGCAAAACTAATCAAACCTAGTCAGGTTTGGAAATTGTTGAACCAAAGCCAATTGAAAATACTAGAAATCGGGTTGGTTAGTTTCATTAGTTTGATTCGGAATAGCGACGAGGCAAGGTGGGGGCGAGGAGTTTCTCCCCATCCCTATTCCCATGAAAATCCCCATCCACGTCCCCATCCCCATCCCCGTCTCTACGGGGATCCCCACTCCACCTGATTCTTTATAATGTCAACCATTATATTTTTATTTTTTATTTTATTTAAAAAATAAAAATAAAATAATTAATATTTGCAATCCTATTAGAAAAGATTCAAACATATTTTTAAAAATATTAACATATACATGTATGTGTATATATATACATATATATTAGCCGGGATCAGGGTCCATACAAAGCAAGGAGTGCTCTCCCCATCCCCGTACTGTCCCCACCAACGGGGATGGAAGTTTCCCCATCTCCATCCTCGTAGGGGGGGGAACCATCCCCATCCTTGCCCCATTCAGGGCAAATCCCCACGGGGATCGAGGGAAATGGGGAAATTGTCATCCCTAAATTTGATAAGCAACCTTATCTAAAATTAATTATTGTTATTTTTGTATTGTAAAAAATTATTAAAAATAATATATAAAATATAAATAATTATTAATTATTATATAAAACAATTGTATACTCTTACATGTTTCTATTTTTTATCTTTAACTTAACAAATATTGTGCATTGCATGGGTCCCCGCTAGTTGTTTCTTAAAACAGAAACATGGTAAATGTGTTTTGATTGTAAATATGTTTTTTGTTTCTAAATTAATTTCCGGTTTTAATTTTTTTTAAATCATATAATATATCTCATTAATGATCTTCCATAAATTATTTTTTTAAATAAAACCATTTTTTTTTTGCTTCTACAAACAAAAATACGATAATATATTTTTATTTTTTTTGTTCTCTATATTATTGACATGTGTCTCTCTCTCCCTTCTTTTCTTTATTCTCTCTTTTCTCTCACATCTCTTTGCTTGGAAAATTATAAGAATGCCACATATGAGACAAACCTTCCTATATAATTGCCTCTATAATATTCAAAAATTATAACAATACTACATATAAGATAAATCTCCTTATATAATTGAGTCAATGGCATTCAAAAATTATAGTAGTGCCACATATAATTATTTACGATTATGACATCATATAAATAAAATGGCATACCTCTTCTTTCTTTCTAAACTCTCTCTCTCTCTCTCTCTCTCTCTCTTAAGTGTCTTTTTCAAATGTAATAATAACATGCATTAAAATAAGAGGCTTTGAAAAACCCAAAAGTCTCTCTCTTTCCTCTATATATATATATAGAGAGAGAGAGAGAGAAAGAGAGAGAGGTTCACATCTACAAACCGTCATCACGTGTCCGTAGCCATCACTACTGCTTGGTGTGAAAATGAATTCAACAGGATAATAGACGGAGTTTTTACCAATATGACTCAACCTTTTTTTTGCTTCACAAGATTACTTAATGTCCAATATCCGTAACTCCCCAATCCTTGTGGCAGTGGGATTTTGATCTCAAGTTTCCTTTACAATGTCCAATATCCGTAACTCCCCAACAAGTGAAACAGACTTATAGTAAAAAAAGAAAACTGAAAGGGGAAGTCTAAGTCCAATTAGTGTTATGTCTAATGGAATCATCAAAAAGTTTGCTAATTCTTCATATTTTTAAAATAGTGAATCCATCTCACTAGAAAAGTGATTCATAAACCTCTTAATTCTGCTAGAAATATTTTTTCAAGTCTTCTTTTTCTTTTTCTCTTAATTTTCGTCTTTTACCCTGAAAAAAATATTTTTTTTTGAATATTTCTCTAGCTTGCTGAAGGGAGGGAAAATTGGATTTTCAAAAAAATAATAATAAATAAACATGTATAAGATCACATGTAAATGAATCTTGCGGGATTGAAGGTTTTTATCCTATGTACCCGACTAGGGAATGTTTCAATATCTATCTATATACTTCAAGCATTGGGAGGGTGTACAACAACATTGTGAGGTTGACACTTATATGTTTTTTGTTCCATATATTATTGGCACGTGTTTCTCACTCCCTTCTTTTCTTTATTCTCTCTTTTCTCTCACCTTTCTTTGTTTGGAAAATTATAAGAATGCCACATATGAGACAAACATTCCTATATAATTGCCTCTATAATATTCAAAAGTTACAACAATATCACATATAAGATAAATCTCCTTATATAATTAACTCAATGGCATTCAAAAATTGCAGTAGTGCCACATACAATTACTTGGCATTATGGCATCCTATAAATAAAATGTCATACCTCTTCTTTCTAAACTCTCTCTCTCTCTCTCCTATTCTTTATCTCAACTTTTATTTATTCATTTATTTATTTTATTATTATTATCTAAACATTTATTTATTTAAAAAAATTAAATAAATTGGTAGAATAAAAGAGATGTGACATTAAGAGATAGATTTCCATAAACATTTATTTATTTATTTAGAAATAATTTACTAACAAATTATTCTCTCCCCTTAAGCCCAATATTTAGTGTTGTCAACGGGGTTGGGTTTGGTTCAAGATAGCCTATACCAGTCCCATCCCAATAGAATTTTATTATTTATTTAATTTATTTAAGAAAAACTAGGGTTAAACCAATGGGTTGGGTCTATCTTGATGGAGTTAAATTGACTGAACATAATTATAAAGGTTTTGGTTCCAAGATTTTGTCTAGATTAATTCTTGGATTGATTCTCATTCTTACTTGTCCAAAATTGATTCAGGTCCAAAATCAAACATTTTATGAAATAAATGATTTTTTATCTTTCTTGTATTTTTTATCATGTTTCATATTTGAAATAGTAAATTTGATAAATAATAAATAAGATAATATTAGTTAAAAATGTTTAACTTATTAACATAAAAATAAATTAGTATTACTTTGACTATTGTTTTCAATATAATGAGGTCTATGATTTGATCCCAATTAAATAATCAGTTCAAGACTGGTTCTACGTGGTTGTTTATTATTCATAATAATATAGTTATAGTTAATTTATTTTAAAAAATATAACCTAGTTTATTATTGTATCTCCCATGGTTTTCGAACCGTTCAAGCAACCGGTTGTATCTCCCATGATTGGATGGTCGGACCATTCGGCCTAGGAACCTTTCAGGCAACTGGTTCCATTTTACCTCAAACCCGGTCCCTGGCCAAAAATCATTGAATTAGTCAATGACCCGTTGACTTGGGCGGTCGAACCGTTGATCCATCGACCCATCCAATGATTTTTGGCCATTTTTTATTTTTAAATATTTTTTATTTTCTTGTCAAAACGGCCATCTGTTCAAACTAGATGGTCAAATTATCAACCCGAAAGTTGGTAGCTAGAACAGTTCCGTTTCCAGGTCATTTTTAAAACTATGGTATCTCTCCTAATAGGTGTAAAAAAATGCATCTCCAAATGGCATTTTAAAATTTTTCGTTTACGATAGAGGGGCTTCCTTGCTAGTTTATTTGAAATGACAAGAGAGGCTTATGTCAAAAAGAGCATTGATTAATCAACCCTCCCTAAAATTTTGGAACTCGGATTCTTATCCACAAATTTTTCCATATCCCTACCCTTGTGACATTATTGGCATTTGACAAGCGTTAGGAATATCCCCCTTGTTATTCATGTAGAGATGTTCCTAATACATATGGAAATGTATTGTGAATAGAAATGTAGGAAAAGTTTGTGGGTATGAGATGTAAGTCTGAACTTTGTTAAAGATATGAATTAGTATCATATGTTATTAAAATTTAATTTTTATGACCTAAAGGAAAACCAAGGCAAGTATCAATTTTATAGATATAGATATAGATATATATATGATACTAATTGATTGGTTATAAATTTTTTTCTTTTAAGTATCATAGTCAAATCTGTATAGCTCTTTTATCCTTTTTAAAAACCTTTTTTTAATAATAATTGGTTTTTTTTCTAACATGCCAGCTTTTTTGTTAAAAAAAAAAAAAATCCAATCATCCATACACATACATACACAAAAACAAAAGGAAATCAAGTTGCTGTACTCCTCTCCCAAATTGAGGGTTCAGGGTAGGAATCAATTCAATCGTCCACCTTGGGTTACTCTTTCGCTGTTACAAATATCCCAAGGCTACACTCGAATAAAATGAAACTTCCTTTTGTTTTTTCACAGGGCTAGGGTAGACCATCCCCATCCTTAAATCCCCCTTACTCATTGTTGGCCCAATTGGTAGGGACACAACTTCACTGTTGGGTAGAGTTGGTACCATAGCTACCCGTGTCAAATGGGTTTTAGGAATGGGGGATGGGCTATTCCCATTGGGTAGCCCCATCACACACACAAAAATGAAAAAAACAAAACAAAATACTCTGGCCCTGATAGCAATGGGAAACAAACAAGTAGGTCCACATTTAGATTTCTCGTTTTATGTTGGGCTTGGGTTTTGTTTTCTTTTTTTATTATTATTTATTTACACGAGTAGAAAGGGGTGCTACACACATGTATCTAATGTGAAAATATAAATAGTAGTTAAAAATATTAATATGAAAGATATTCCTTAAAATAAAATAAAGAAGAAAAGTTGGTATGAAAAATTATTTTTTTTCATAATACTAATCTGCAAAGATTACTACAACTTAAAGAATATTTGATTACACGACAATTATTCTAATCAATAATATATAAAAAAAATAAAAGTATAGATAAAAAATAGAATAATGAGTTGGATAAGCATTATTTGTCTTTGGTTTTAATTTCTATTTTCTCGTAGAATTTTCTTTTAGAAAGTATAAAGATGGAAATGGGATCAATTAGAAATAAATAAGAATAACAATATACATTGTTAAATTGACTAATTTATTTTTTGCTAAATTGACTAGTTTGCACATAGTCAATATATAGCAATGATGCTTAGTCTTTAGCGGAAAAAGTTTAGATAGAGGTGGAAAGTAGAAAAATAGGTCTCATGCTTAGAGTCAATATATAGCAATGATTATACAAAGAAAATAAAAAAATATTGTTTCTCTGGAAATTAGCAATATAGGCTCAGTTTAGAAAAAGTATAAATACAAATATACACAATACAAATCTATACAAAATAATACTAAATATAAGATTTTGCACTCTATATATTTGTATTTGTACTCCTTCCAAATGGAGCCATAGGGATGATTATAGCCATTGAGATCAAAGTAGTTAACATTAATGCCAAGGAATGGTTGGAAGATGACCATCCTTGTTAATTTTTAATGGTTTCCATCAAATAAAAAACCACATTAAAGAGTTTTAAAGGATACCCAAATATTTGCAAGTTAAAGTTTGTCTAAATTAGGGGTATACTAATTAAAAAAAAATACTTTTTGATCAAGACTTGGAAGTGGATTTCGTCAAATTAAAAATTAAGATTAGAAAAAAAAAAAAAGTAACGACCAACCAAAATCCAGAAATTCAAAATTGAGAAAAAAAGAAGAAGAAAATTGTCAACCCAAAATTCATATATCCTCCCTATAACTACTGGTTTTGATCAAATCAAATAAAAAATATAAAAAAAAAAGAAAAATTTAACATTTCTACAAAGATAGCAAGAGGGGGAGGAGCGAAGAAAGTTGTTGCAGGCAACCATACCCCAAGCTCATGCCATCAGTGGCAACTAATTTGTACCTACAAAATACAAATACAATCTGATTCAACACCATTATCATGACTGACGTCAACCCACGAATAGTGTTGCAAAAATCATTAGCCATTTCCACTAAGAGGAAGAAATATATAGAAAAATAATCTTATATATATATATATATATATTAATACGGAATGGATGTTCTCTGCATCCAGAAAATGGAATCTACTCGTGCGAGTAGATCCTACGTGAGAGTAATTATTACACTAATAACTATTAGTGTAGTTTCTGTATTTCAAAATTACTGTAATTACAGTAATTTCAAATAATAGATTTTATTGTAATTTATGATTCTGTAGTAATTATTATTTTAAATAATGGAAATTTGTGTAATTTAATAATTACATTATTGGAATTGGTACAAAATGGAAAATTGTTAATTATGTAACAATAATTATTACTATTAATTTCCATTATTTTAAATCAAGATTTACAGTTTTTTCTATTATTAATTTTTTCAAAAATTATTAGATAATGGGAATTACTATTTGAGATTATGAAAAAAGGAATTAGTTAAACTACACTAACAATTATTTTAGTGTAATAATTATAGTTACATTGATAATTATAATTATAAATTATGATAACATAATTATAATTTTTCAATAATTACAATAATTTCCGATAATATTCCAAAAATTAAAAAATGTCATAAAATTCCAAAATTGCACTAACTTATCTGTTATTTTCAATTAAAATTAATCAATAATTTTCTGAAAATGTAATGATGAGAACTACACTAATTTTCTGAATAATCAATTATTAATTTTCAATAATTATTTATTAGTTGAATAATCAATAAATTTTCAATAATTTCAGTAATCTATTGAATAATCAATAAATTATTCATAATTTATAATCAATAGATATATTTAATAATTATTACCAAAAAAAAGATATATTTAATAATTGGGGGTGGGGCAATCAGCCCAAAAACTTAATACAGTTGTTTACGGCAGCAAGGCCAGGGTTTGAGCAAGAGAAAATCAGTTGATCAATTAAAAGGAAACACATGGCCATGTATCGGCTGGGCTGGGCTGGGCCCATCCTACTTAGCGAGGAGGGAAAGAAAAGCTTAAATACGGAACCGGAGCAGGAGAAACAAATACATAGGAAGAAAACGGGAGAAAGAGCAGCGAGCAACCCGGCGTGAGTGAGAGAGAGAGAGAGAGAGAGAGAGAGCCTCTCACAGGACAAGGCGTCGGAGGTGTTCCTTTCTTTTCTTCAGGTATTCCTTTTCCCTCTTCTTGTTCTATAATTTGTTAGTAAATAGACTCGATATCTTTTGTTCTTGTTTGGCATTTCGAATGTAGTAAGTTTTCTCTGCCATGGTGACCGCATACAAGCCCTTCTGAGGTGGAGATGATAATGCTTTGAATAACATATTGTCTATTATGCTAAACGGTTTCGGTGGCTCAAGAAGAAACTTCTTCTTTGTCTCAGGCTTTCAGCCACCAAAAATCGAACCGGGGGATTAGGTTTTAGCTTTTTCAGTGCTTCTTTTCATTTTATGCAGTGTTTGAGGTTTCTGGATCTCAGGAACCTTTATTTTTCTACAAATGTTTTTTTTTTTTTCGATCTCCATTGTTGTCTCTGTGCTGATTTTCTTTGCACTTTGCCTCTTAGGATCGGTCATCGGTAATCTCTCTTCTGGATTTCATTCGCGTTTTAACTTTTAATAATGGAAAATAATAAAAAAAAATGAATAAGCAGTTCATTTGTCTCTGTCCTCTCCGTGTCAACGACGAAAGATAGAGGTCCCTAGGCTGTTCATCTTTCTCTCCGGATACCGTGGAACATTTCCTCCAGTAGGAAAAGAATAAAAACTCCCCTCTGCTTCTCTGACACCTGAGAGGAAAAGGAAAGGCTTCACTCTTCTGTGCATAAGGGCTGTTTGATCTTTTGCCGTTCGATTTCTAGTTTAGGGAAGCAGAAATGTTATTATTAGTAGATCTAAGCCGTTGGATTTAGCGTGATCTAGTTTTTCTATCGATCCGTCTAACTTTGATCACAGAAACCCGGCCAGCGGCCAGCCGCTTTGAAGTTTGAATTCGTCGTCAAAGAGCGATGCATATGCGTGATCTCGCAGACTGGTTCCACAGAAACGGAAAAAACACCATTCTCACACTCACATCAGTGGTCGTTGTTACCACGTGTTAGGTGCGATACACGTGTCCCTTTTTGTCAATCCATGCCATCGCTGGTTACATGAAAGATGTTTCGATCGGACTCGGATCTGCTACCCACTTTCTGTTCCTACATCCCTAGTCGCTACCACACATCTACGATCTACCTACGAAAAGGGCTGTGTTTGGTTGCAGTGCAAATTTATTTGCACTAGTACAAATGCATGAGAGTGCAAATGAGAAAAATGTAAATTTTCATTTAATTTTGTTTTGGAGTTTGCTTTATTCTGTTTCATGTCTTAAACTACTTCATTTATACTGCAATCAAATAAAACAAACCAAAATTTAAAATAAAAATAGGTCAAAATTTACACTTAAAATCATTTGCACTGCCATAATTTTACAACAGTGCAAATTTATTTGCATTGCAACCAAATACAGCCTTTCTCATGAATGATAACATATAAATACAAGAGATTCCTCAATGTACAACTATACAAACGGGGTACCGCCCTGCACTCTGGGCAGTGGCTATTAAACTTTCAAATTCTGATAATACTTAAACATTTTTAAATCCCTAAAGTATTTGTTTGAGTGATTGTTTAGATTTTTTTCGATTTCTATTTGTTACTAGTTTAATTGATATTAGTTGCATATTATATTTATTACATTTTCAGTTTTTTTATGAAAAATTCTTGATTTTTTTATTGGAATTTCTATTTTATAAAGTTTTTCAAATGAATATTTTAGTAAAATAATTGCATCCACTCAAATTAATAGAGAGGGTGTCTTTGTTGGAATCTGTAGATTCAGGGGATAATTTTTTTGATAAATGAAGATTCAGGGGATAATTGCCCACTAAAGTACAAGATGATAGTATATAATTTACCCAATAAAGAAATATAGTGGGCCTGTATACATTTGTTAGAGGGTTTTATATGTTTTTTTCACAGCATGGATATTTACAGGTTTGTAGATTTGTACAATTAGAAATAGTGGCAGGATTATAGGTGGGGTGTGAGACAATGGAATGGAGCCCTGCCCTCATGCCCTGGTTATATTTACCCCTTCCCCTTGAGTTCCAATCTGCTCCTCAGGGGCGGAGATGGGATTTTATGTTAGAGGGGTCAAATAATAATTAACATAGATAAGGGGCAAAAGTTAATTAAACAAGGGTGATGGGTTAATGGGTCAAAATATAAGTGAATCAATCATCAATAGGGATTGTGGGGATTTTGAAGGCAGGGGGGCATGGAAAAAAATTATGCAAATATGAAAATATTTTCAATACACGGCTGCAAAAAGTCTATCATGATAGTGTAAAGACGATTATGTGAGGATTAAATTTAGAGGGTGTTTGATTTCATTTACATTTGTGGGTGGCCATTTATTTGTGTTTTTTCATTTTAAATGTTTATTTATATTTTCTCATTTTAAATGTTTTATATTTTAAACTTTTCTTGATTTTGTTGTTTGGTTGAATTTCATTTTAAATATTTTTATTCTCCACCTCAGATTAATACTCATTAAAGTGTGACAGATCAGCATTTAATTTCAAAAAACACGGGTATTGAGAAAAACAAAAATTTGGCGTTTCCTCAAATACCCCATGCACAAAAATAGAAGTGTTATAAAACCAAGGCCAACTCCTACCTAATCTCTGTGATCTTTTTATTCAAATGTTAGGTTCTCTGTGCCTCCCTTTGGCAAAGGGATTGCCTCAGCAAATGTCATTAATGATAAATGGGTGGGGTGACTAATAAAAGCGATTTGTACTTGATTGTCTGTGTGTGAAAGAGATTAGAGGTCCTTTTTAACACACAATTGACAGATGGACATGCTTTCATTGTACATTAAATAGTATGCTAAAATTGTCCGCGCCATTAATTATCAATAATTGTAATAGATTTCCAATCCAATGACGATATCTGTCAAAGAGGCTTTAGATCAAAATCTAGTACAATTGTTGAATAATTAATCGGGAGTGCGATTTTACCTTATTGGCATTTTTTGTATTATCAGGTTTTAAAAAAGAGAATTTTATTTGCACTAGTTTGAGTGTATATGGGAAAAATTGCAAATTAGAGGGTTTTTTTAGATCAGTGTTTTCAACCCATTGTTGATTTTGTCAATAATTGTTTAATTTAGGTGGTTCAGCAGTTGATTATTTGATTCAGTGGCTAAGTTGCAGGTTGCAGTAATTGGGATCTGCTACTCATAGAGAGTGCCTCACACTGACTTCATATTTACATCCCACCCTGTATTGGGAACATCTCCCCATGAATAATAAATGCAAATACGGGAGATGTTCCCGATATGCAGAAAGGACATACTATGAAGTGGATGTATGAGGAGCAAATCCAAATTCAGGTTTGCACATTTAATATATGTGCAAACTTTTAGATGCCATGACTTTGCACTTTGATGTTCAGTTGGGGTGTTTTTTTTGTTTTTTTTTTTAGATAATTTTTTGAAGTCTATATGTTCCAAAGAGCCGTAGGTGTCTTGACTTGCTATTTTAACAATAAAACAAATTTTTGGCCTAAAATCACATTTTTAATATTTTTTATAAATAAAAAAATTAAAACATAAATTAAATATAAAATAATAAATATATTATATGTAAAACATTATTTATTAATAAAGTATGTATTCATAGTGTTGATGTAGAATAGTCTATCCCATTTGTTCCGATTAATCGAATAAGTGACCTATGATCTGAAGACAAAAGTCCAGCTCAGTTTTCAAAAACATTGCTTTAAATTCAACTTTGTGTTATTTGTCTATGAAAAAACAAATAAAATGGACCTACTTTGTATGAAACATCATGGAGACATGAGGAGGGTTATTATGAAGGGTATCAATATCATGACCCAGTCAGCAAAATCTGAACCCAAGGGGTTGAATGGTAAATCCCAATCTATAGGGTTGAGTTACATTGGATTTATCATTTAATCTGATCCATTTACATTCCTATTTATCAACCACCAACTTTTAGACGGAGGTTATTGTTGTTAATCTGTGCCATTCAAACGGTAAAAACTATGATGCGAGAAAAATATGGTAACAAAAGAGTTTTGAACAATCAAAACCCATCTCTGTATAAAAATTGACGTACCTACTTATGCTCTCTTAAATATCTCCTTTATTGTTGGGCTGCATTTGTTGGTGGTCTTCATATGTATATATATCTTTTTTTTGAACAATCAAAACCCATCTCTGTATAAAAATTGACGTACCTACTTATGCTCTCTTAAATATCTCCTTTATTGTTGGGCTGCATTTGTTGGTGGTCTTCTTATCGTCGAATATATATATATTTGCTTCATGGGGCTACCCATCCCCTTTCCTTTATCGTTGAATATAGATATATGAAATAAAGAACTGTTACACTACCAAAAAAGTAATAAACACTCATCGCGAGCAAGGTTCAAATTATTGTTATGTATCGGTTGATACGTATCATTCCGGGACACTTTCGATACGCCCTTATAGTGGGTGTATCGAGGGTCTGACTGGTTCAGGGGATGGAGGGGTCCTAGACCGGCTTCCCCGAATTAGTTTTGAAAAAAAATAATAATAATAAGGTAAAAAATGAGTATCGAAACGCTCGATATGCCCCTATCAGCGTATCGATATTTTGAACCTTGATCACAAGTTATTGCTTAGTATGGAAAATATAGGCCAGCCGGGCTCCTCGTCGTTTGTTAGTTGCCACACATTGTTTTTTGAAATATAGACGATTCAGATATTTCAAGTAAGGATCTTGATTGTTCAAACAAAGTATAAATAACAAGGTTTTTAAAATTAATCCGAACAACGAACCGGTTAGGGGTCTGGTTTCTAGTCGAACGGTCTGATTATTCAAATTGAGTGAATACTCCGTTCTGATAAAAAAATAAAAAACAGCCAAACCATTGAATGGTTCAAACGGTTTGACCATTCAAATTAGCGGTTTACTGACCAAATCAACGGTTTTGGGGGAAATAACAGTTATGGGATAAAATGGAATTAATCACCTGACTGGTTCCCAATTTTTTTGGTCTGACCATCCGGTCCGGTCAAAAACCATGGTAAATAACTTGTGCATTTTTCTTGTGTTGTATAATCGTATAGATTTTCAATCAAACAACAAGTATCCACATGCTTCTGCGTTTCCACGTTATTTATCTCCATAACCAAGTGGTTAATAACAGAGGTGAATTATTTGAGTTCGGATCTGGTAGGCACTTTTAAGTAATTTTGCCTTATGCTCAGCCCCATGAAATGAATTAAAAATAAAATTTTAAACTTTTACCTTATTGGCTTATTTTATAGGGTAAATTTCTTAAACCACCCTTATGTATGTATGATATGATACAAGTCCCTTTCTCTCTTAATGCATAATTTTAAATTTAAATTTCAATTTTAGCACCTAATTGGAATTCTCTTCTCATTAATTTCATTAATTAATAACCCTCCTCATTAAATTCGTTTTGTTTGTATAAAACTACAAACTTAGCAATAGCAAGATTCAAACTTTGGACATTAGGCTTTAACAACTGGAGGTTCACCACTAAGCCACACCCATTTGCTTGTTATAGGTTTATGCATTTTTATTTTTAAATAAATTCTCTTTTTCTTAGTGTATGCTTACAATAAATGTTAGAATTAATTATTAAAATTCATGTATTAATAAATATAAAGATAAACTATATTTATTGTTTTAAAACTAATATATATCAATATACACTTTAGTTGTTTTTTTTTTGTTTATTCATGTTTTAGTTATTTCATCATTTTTGAATAGTTACTAAGTGTGTCCCGATATCTTGAATTTTATGTAGACCATTAAATTACAGTTTTTTTAATTTTAAATAACTTATTTACAGTCATATAAAACTTGTAACTATAGTTATTAATATATTTTTAGGATTTATTTGAGTTTTTTTAGCATATTTATGTGTATCCGATACGTATCTTTCCTATACATTTTAAGTTTCCGATACTTTAAACTTGATTTTATCGTTTGGGTATGTTTTTCTAATCTGTGTAAAAATCAGCCCTCTCGGTGATCATAGGCCGGCGACAGTAATCCCCTCAGTCGCTGGAAGCATATCTGTCGATGATGCCCCATCTCTCTCTCTCTCTCTCCATGCCGTAACCCCATCGTCGACCACCTGCCAACAATTCCCCATCTCTCTGCTCCATTTTCATTTTCATTTTTCCGTTCCCCTCTTTGCATTTAAGAGATTCGCTGTTCTCACGCTCCACAACTCCGATTCTAATGTTCCATTGATCTAGATTTAGACCCTGAAGCGCTCGAACCCATCAAACCTCTACCTTCAATTTTCGTGAGCATCTCTTGCCAAAATTTCAACCCTTGACTCAAATCCCTCAAAAACCCCTCGTCGTAGCATCCACCTGTGAGGGTTCTCTCCACTTCCTCTTCACTGAGCCGATTGATGCTTCTCTTGAAATGAAGTTTCCTTGCAATATAAGCTAGTTATTGAGTTTCGATGCCTCTCACTGATCCAAAACAGAGATCTCTAAAGCAACGCAACTTGTCAATCCCTGAATGCATAACAAGGCCATGGAACTTGTCAATCCCTGAAATTTTAGGAATTACAGGCTTTTCCTTGGAAGCAACAATGACCCACCAGGAGAAGTACTTGATGTCCTAGGTTCAAACCCTCCAAAGTCCAAAACTCGAGTCAAACTTAGCCGTTTTGACCCACTGTCGGAACCTGAGCTTGATAGAAAACTTGGCAGCATATGACTCATTGTAAGAGATGAACTGTTGCCTTGATGGGTACTCTAGGAAGTCCTCCGGGAAGCCCAATAACGGGAGCTCATAGAACTGTTTGGGGAGGTGAAGCATTAATCGATCGTAAGTCCTGTACTGCCAAAGAGAAGCTATGCAATCATTCTTCTCTAGTAGAACGGAAGGGATGCCGTGTTGGGATAAGCAAGCAGTGACAGCTAGGTTCATCTTCAGGGATTGACAGCTCTTCTCTAGCGAAGCGGAAGGGATGCCGTGCTGGGATGAGCAAGCAGCGACAGCTAGGTTCATCTTCAAGGATTGACAAGTGGGTCAAAATGGCTGAATCCGGGACAAGGTGGTGGGCCAGTGGCTGTAAAATTTACGGATAAGCCATATCTGAATATTTTGCAGTCCATGCGGCAATCAATGGCCATATAGCACCCGACCTTTGTAGTTCCGACGGTTCCGGTGGTTCCGGAGAAGAGAACGAGAGGGAAAAGGAAGAGGGGAAAGGTCATAACTGCGATTCCCCTATATCATTCAATCTCTAAAGTTCTGATAGTTTTTGAGAAGAGAATGAGAGCGAAAGGGAGAGATCTAAATGAAAGAGGGGGACAGAGGTGGATGGTAAAATGAAAGAGGGAGAGGTCAGAGGTGAAAGGTAAAATTGGGTTTTTAAAAAATTATGTCATGTGCTTATGAGTTTTATGAAATATTAATAGAACCTAACTGTGAGAATAGAGTTAGTCAATTGTTTGAAATAGTAAGGGTAGTGTTCGTCCATTTTCAAACAGTAAAGGTACACTTAGTCAATTAGCTAAACAAGGTCGACCTATCAATGAAATGAATTAAAAATAAGTTTTTAAGAAAAGCGTAAGAATAATTGATTGTGTATCAATGTGCTCACTGTCACTGGGTGTGCCTAGTCTGGGATCTTCTGACTTCAGAGTTGAGTGCAAACGAAAAGGCCCCTTGGGTGTTGGCACTGTTTTTTATTCCGTCTCATTAGGGATCCGATCTCAATACATTTAACAAAGGTGTTGAAATTACAAAAAGAATAAAAGAAAGAAAGAAAGTTGGGTAAGGTTAGGCCCATGACAGAAAATCTTTTTTATTGTAATAGTTTGCCAACTTTTATTAGATTGCCTCACATTTCTCTTTGCTTTGGTACCAAAGCATTCATGGGCCTCGCATTAAAATCTTCCTTTTACCAAACACTACAGGATCCTAGGACTATTTAAGTCCCTGTCGACTACGCAAAGCGTGATGGCATTTGTGATTCTGTTGAAGTCTTGAAAATGGTTATCAAAATTAGATTAGCTTTTTCTGTGTATTCCGTTGATGATTTTTTTTTTTTTCTGGAAAATTTTAACGAATGAACCTGTTTTTCAGGTGCCATTGTGTGAAGCAACAATGGGAGCCGGTGGCCGTATATCCGTTCCCGCCACAAAGAAGCAAGAACATGATGTCCTCCACCGAGCCCCGCACTCAACACCCCCATTCACTCTGAGCCAGATTAAAAAAGCTATACCATCTCACTGTTTCCAGCGCTCCGTGGTCCGATCCTTCTCCTATGTTGCCTACGACCTAGTCCTCGCTCTTGCCTTCAATTACATCGCCACCACTTACTTCCACCTCTTACCCCACCCGTTTCCTTACATCGTCTGGCCAATCTACTGGGCCCTACAGGGCTGTGTTCTCACGGGTGTGTGGGTCCTCGCCCACGAGTGCGGCCACCATGCATTCAGTGATTACCAGTGGCTAGATGATACTGTTGGACTCATCCTTCACTCCTTCCTTCTTGTCCCCTACTTCTCTTGGAAGTACAGCCATCGTCGCCATCATTCCAACACTGGATCGCTTGACCGTGATGAAGTCTTTGTTCCAAAGCCCAAATCTAAGATCTCTTGGTTCTCTAAGTACCTCAACAACCCACCTGGCCGCGTCCTTACACTGGCGATTACACTCACTCTTGGCTGGCCCTTATACTTGACATTCAATGTGTCTGGCCGTCACTATGACCGTTTTGCCTGCCACTATGACCCTTATGGCCCAATTTACTCTAATCGTGAACGAATTCAGATATACATTTCTGATGCCGGAATCCTTGCTGTCACATATGGGCTGTTCCGGCTTGTGGCCGCAAAGGGACTGGCTTGGGTTGTATGCGTGTATGGGGTTCCGTTATTGATAGTGAATGCGTTCCTTGTATTGATCACCTATTTGCAGCACACCCATTCGTCTCTGCCACATTATGACTCGTCGGAGTGGGACTGGTTGAGGGGAGCATTGGCAACGGTGGATAGGGACTACGGGATATTGAACAAGGTGTTCCACAACATCACAGATACACACGTCGCTCACCATCTGTTCTCAACAATGCCACATTACCATGCAATGGAGGCGACCATTGCAATCAAGCCGATTCTGGGTGAGTACTACCAGTTTGATGGAACACCATTTTACAAGGCAATGTGGAGAGAGGCCAAGGAGTGTGTTTACGTGGAGCCCGACGAGAATTCAAAGGATAAAGGAGTCTACTGGTACAAGAACAAGTTTTGATACTTGACCATCACAAGCGCCACCAGCAATGAAGATCATGATGGATGGAAAGCAGTTAGGAAGCTTTTCCTCTCTCTCTCTCTCTCTAGCATGGAACATGGAAGGAATGGCTTAAGTTCGTCATAATTCATTTCGATTACATGTGTGTGGACCGTCTAGAAGAAAGTGGGTGTATTACAGTCCCTAGTTGGTCTAATCTTGTGTTTCTTACTGTGTAGGAATTCTGCTTAGTTAGAAATAAATTCTTGGGTGTCTCATGTCTGCAACCCACTTGGAATTAGATTTTGTTACTTTTCCTTGATATTGCAATTTAGAGAGCATATCGTTATAACCTAAATTAACGGACAACTACATAATGAAATGTGATTTTAAGCTTTCGAAGAATAAATCCATTCCTGTTTTTTTTTTAAATAACCCGACCTTTAGAGAATAAGATACATCGTGTATTCATGTTAATCATCTTGGAACATAACATTCTCCCCTCTCTCACCTTAGTTCTCGTCGGTTTTTTCATAATGCCAAGTCCATTCATCTTCTCAACTAATGTCATCGAAAGGTTTAAATGGATTGAACACCAAGATGAAGTGGGGGTTTCTGAATTAGGTCCTGCTCCCCTCTTCGAGCTGCCATAGCAATACTATGATAACAGTATACTAGAGCCATTGTATTAGGAAGGAGTATTCACGCACGCTTTCTTTGTTTGCAATGTATATCTGAATGGGATATAAATTTTGCACCCCGGTTTAGTTTTGTATCTATTTGTTTGTATTTATGATTTACTCTTATCTATCACGAAGTTTGCACTTTCACTTTTCATTTGCACTCACTGACAATGCTTTTGCATCACAAAAACTGATGAAATTTGCATTGCTTACCTCCTATCTCAACTCTTTCTTATATTAAGTTGGAATCACATCATCTTTCTTCCCAATTCCTCCTAAATAAAATAACCTGCCTCCTACGTCCATTCTCTTTCATATAAGGTGGGAATACGGGTAATCATGGGCCAGGTCAGGTTTTGGGTATATATATATATATGACTAAATTTCTTGTTATAATCTATAAAATATAATATGTAATATATAATATAATATAAAATAGACCACATGTATTGGGTCATGCTGGCTTGAAGTATTGGGCCCTGGACCAAGCCCAAAAATTCTGGGCTGAGCCGGTCTAGGATGGAAACGATCAACCCTTGGTGAGGACAACTTCAAGCCTGAAACAAATATAAATCAGAATTTACACTTCTATGCATTTACAGCCGTGCAAATGAAATTAGCACTGAAAACAAACTGTGCCCTAGGAGAAAATTGTAGTAACAAACAATGTTCTCAAAATCAAATTGGACATAGAACCATTTTAAGTTATTTTAAGGACTTATCTCCTTTTGCAGTTAAAAACTCAAGTGTTCATAGGGGCATTTCAACAGCAAAAAAGAGAAAAGTCCTTAAAATAAGAAATGCTAAATGCAGCCTTTGTCTATGGGCTTTAATTGAGAAGAGTGCATGATATTTTCCCCTTCTCGGAGCACAATAAAAGAAAAGGAAAATTTTCTTTTAGCCAAATGAATTCAGACTACCATTAACTCCAATGTTGGAAGGTTCTTCTCATACTTAACTAATTCTTCTGAGTCAAATCCTTAGCTTTTGCACTCAGCAGATTGCGAGACATCTAGACAAATGGCAACGCACTGCGCTATATGGGCTGGGATTGAACAGGCCTGGTCATCATAATCCTCAATTCCTCATCAATGAACAATAAATTATAGGCAATTATGAGTTGGCTCAGGACGGGCTTAGAAGACTGAGGCCAAGGCCGATCCCAGGATTAAGACTAACCACTGGATTTAAGCCTATTTACGTAGGTGTTTGAACGAAGCTTTAGAAGTCTCTGGTGTTCTGGGCTTAAATAAACATATAAAGGGGCCCTCAATGACTGGACTTTGAGAAAACACTGATCTAGTTACATGATATATATATATATATATATATATTAACCATCTTACACATTTTTCTTTCCTGTCTGAACTGTCCAAGATATCATTCAGCCGGTTGTTAGCTAGGATAATTCAGTCAGGCAATCTTGGAACTATCAAATAGAAGATCAACCTCTTGGCATCTAACATACACAAACCTTATAATGTCTGGGCGCCCTGAGGTCATCTCTTATTGTACAAAATATTAACTGTCTCCATCGCAAAGAGCTCCATTGGCTGTTACAAGAGCTGTCATGCTGTAGTCAGGGAACCATTTATGGTTGATAGTTTCTCTATGTCCTAGTCTTCAAGTAAAAATGGCATTGCCTCTTATATTAATATATATTTTTGATCAACCATTAGTAGAGCATTCATACCACAGGCTTTCTATCGCACGAGGGCTGACTAATTTCCAGTTGGACACCAAATAGTTTCATCCTCCAACAAATCAGTAATTAAAATAAATAAATTAGTCTGCTTACGATAAGGGAGTGTTCTTCACATGTGTTTTTGTAGAAAACAAAGCCATTCACATTGGTGACCCCCCCTCCCCCCCCTTAATTTAGTCTTTTCCCTTTAAAATTTATCAAAGTCCACCATAATTTTGTCAACCTGAGTGAATCAGTTGCTGACATGGTAGTTGCTTTTGTTTTAGTAAACAAGACCGACCATTCATCAAAATTCAGAATGGGGGAGGGTGAGGTTTGATTGGTTAACTCTTAAGAATGGCAGTGGATGGGTATGATACTGGAAGAACTTTGATCAAAACCCCTTCACTTTTCACAGATTGAATGGAAGTGCAAGAAGAACGCATAGGTGATTGATTTCTATTAATTGTACTTGGGGTTGGGTTGAGGGTTGAGTTTATCAGGGTGAGAATCTGGTATTATGGGTGAGGGGCAAGGCGGGCTATGTCCTTTCCTGTATTTCTTTTCTTTTCTTTCAATAATAGTTAATAAAATTTTAAGATAGCCGCCCCTCCTCGAATAATAAAATTTGGGGTTGAAAAATTATGGTAATATTTTTAATAATAAAACACTTCTTACTCCATATTTATCTACGAAAGGGGCATAAGATATAGGCATGCCAAACACCCTCTACACACATGTGATGGTGATAGTGATGGTGATGGTGATGGTGAAAGTTGAGTTTCTACAATTTTAAAAAGAGAGAGTGGTTACAACAGAGACGACTTTTAAGTGAAGGTCTTCTCTTTCTCATTTCCAGAAGTTGTTACCTGGTTTTGTTTTAACCAATGATGACTTACTACTTGCCAAACCAAGACAAACTTAGAGACGTTTATATTAAGGAAAAAACAAATATCTGCAATTAAAAAGAATATTTATTTGAGTGGGTTAATGTGGACATGTAATTTTAGCACCATTTGGTCATTTTAAAACACATTTACTTGCAAATTGCTTATTGTTAAGAATTAACTTTGTATGAGTTTCCCTATCATTCCCTTCCTTTCCCTACATTTTCCTTCAAACCAAACATAACCTAAGGGATGAATAGAGCAAGGTGCACACTAACCTTACCACGACGGAGAGCCTGCGGTTACACAGATTTGATCCATATGAAGACACAGTGAGCGGTAGGCTCAACTATTGGATCATTTGTTACCACAAAACTAATATTAGTTCATATATATATATATATATATATATATATATATATATATATATATATACATCATTAAATTATAAAAAAAAAATAGATGAACTTTATTATTTAAGCTGGTTCTGTTAAATGGTTTTTGTTCTTTGACATCCTCTTGGTTTATTTTAATTTATGAAATGTATTCATTTCTGTTTCTTTTTTTCTGGTGAGAAGGGATCTAAGTTCACAACCTTCAACTTGCAAGGATAAATACCAAAAAAATGAATTCTAAAATAAAGTTAAAAATTAATAAATTAATGATAATACCCTAATAAGAAGGAAGGAACATGCCCAAATAAATAAGCAATTGCGAGGGTATGGTTGTTTGCATGCACGAGAGTAGGATATCCGAAATAAAAATGGTCGGTCAACCAAAGTGATCAGTTCTTTGATTGCATTTTTTTTATTTTTTTTGGGTAATTGAGGGGAAAATATAAAAGCAATGGCTTAACCATTTCCTGCATTTCTTTTGAATGGTTTGATGAAACAGTAAGTAAATTAACCTACCAATTTTTTTATATATGAACTAGATTTTTTATCATTAAAAAACAAAGTATTTGCACTGTAGTTTTCTCACTTTTATGATGTGGCAAATTTAAAAGCAACAAGAAAAAGAAAAGAAATAGTTAGTAAGGTGGCATGGAAGTTTGAGTCTTATGTCATGGCCTTGCGTCATGCATATTGATGTGCATAATTAATTTTCTGACCCCTACCAACATGACACAAGTCAGTTAGGAAGGACACCGTGGTTTAATACTTGATAAATCTTTGCGACTTTGCCGTTGTGTTACAATAAATTTAGGGCGCGTTTAGGAGGCCTTCTGCGTTGGTTGAGCTGTATTGACTGAGGCGTTTCGAAGAAATTATTTGAGATAATGTCTGATTTTTTTATTAATATAAGGGTATAAGACTCGGTTTAATTCATAGGAATAGGGTTTGGAATGGGAATCATTCTGATTTCAATTGTTTAGTTGGATGGAATCTAAATTCCATTTTCCTTTATGCTCGAATGGCATTTCCCTATTTGACGGAATAGGCATTTCTTCTCTTTTCCTTGAGAATTAGATAGAACCGAAATTGAATCTGACCTAATAGGGTTTGTAATTTGACACTCAAAACCAATCCAACTGGTTCTCAGGACAATCAGGTCTGAGTCAATTCGGGACTCCGTTGAATCAGTTCTGAACGGATATAATCGGAACAATATATTAAGAACTGGAGTTAATTGACCAATCAATTTCAGTTCTTGGAACCATATCAACCCAATTTATTTGGGTCCATTGGGTCAGAGCCAACCCGTTAACATCCCTATTGAGAATGAAATCCCATTCCAATATTCCAATTCATGTTAGAACCAAATAAACAATAGAAATAGAGTCATTGCAATTCCGATTCTAAGAAACTAAGTCTAATTCCAACTGCAAACCAAATGGATCCTAAGTTTGTTTTTGATTTTTTCAGTTTCTTAGCAATCGCTAAAACATTAAAAAAAGCTGCTGCATGAAGGTCCTCACAAACGGATACTTAATCAAGCTATATGGTTCTGGATTTAATCTATCAAAGTGATTCTAAATTCATTAGACCTAGCTACCTCTTCTCTATCTCTCTCCCCTCCCTTTTCAAGTGGTTAGTGTGGTTGGTTCCATCGAGAACTGGGCTTTATTAAGAAATAGATAGAAGATGTCCAAGTTGGTTGACATCTCAAAGTCAAGAATTGTCAGCCTTGAATCGAGACCATCACCACTCACTGTATTTTCATGCTTTAGTGGCCCTAACTCTTGCTTTATTTTCATAGTAGTGAGGATCCATGTGATGCATGGGTTTTGTTAAGTGAAAGATTAACAATAAAAATAATAAGAGTATATAATTGTTTTATATTTTAACCTTTTTAATAATTAATCCAGTAGAATTCAACTTGAGTTGGACGGTTTTCTAGTATTTTCGATTGGCTTTGGTTCAACAATTTTCCAACCCAACCAAGTTAGGTCAGTTTTGGTTTGGTCTTTTGTAAACCGACCAAAATTGGCCATTTCTAGTATATGTATATGTATATATATATTACTATATTTTATAATACAAGAAAGTGGGAAAATTCCCATATTTCTTAATCTAAAATATTTTATATCATAAATTAAAATTTTTAATTTATTTTTTAATAATACCACTGTAATTTATTAAATTTTAATTTTAATTTTAATTTTAAATCTTTTGAACAAACAAACTAAACCAAAAATAGACCCAAACCAATACAACCAGTTGGCTTTTCACTAATGGTCAATCAATTTCGGGTGACAAACTCCCAACTTGAGCAGGTTGATTTGGTTAGTGAGCAACCGAAATGAGCCAATCCTTAAACACTTGAAGACTCTTAATTTTAGCTAAATTAATAGTCTAATCTCTAATAAATAACAATAGTTTAATTTCCAATAATTATTGAAAATTTATACAAAAATACACAAATATTGAAAATACATTTATAATGAAAATACAATAGATATATAATAAAAATATAATAATTACAAAATACAATAAATACTAAAAATATATTAAATTAATCAATAAATAGTGTTATCTCAAATAATAGTTTAATCTCTAATAAATATTAATCAATAAATTATAAGAAATAACTATAATAAATTAAATTTCATAATTTAAATAATAATTATTTAATATCCAACATCCAATAATTATTAATAATTTTATTTTAAATAACAAAACAAAAACAGATTTATAAATAATTATTGGAAACATATTTATCAAAAAATAAAATAAATAATTCCAGAAAATACAATAAATTTTAATTTTAGTATATGTATAATGAATATACACTATATATAAATATTATGAAATTAGATATTGACAATATTATTTAGTTATTTAAATAATATTATTATTTAAAATTTTAAAATATCAATTATTTATTGAATTTAATAATTCGTAAAATTATATTTAGTACTTATTACATAATTTGTTATTAATTTTGTAAAATATTAAATTATTATTAAATCTATTATAATTATTCTTCTACTTTTAAGATTTTTTAAATTTATTACATAATTTCATTATTTTAACTATTTAAAATTTAGTCGTGCTAAATATTTTGTTATTTAAATATTTAAATAATATGTAAAATATTTAAACTTTTTCATTATTTGAATTTTATTTATTTTAATGTGATTATGTAATATTAAATATTTTGTTATATAATTATTTAGCTATTTTTAATGTTTTTATTTAAGATATTTAGTTATTCAAATATTTAAATTATGTTTTATTTTTAATGTTAAGTTTGTATTATTTGAATAACATTTAAGTTGAATAATTCATAAAAGTATAATTTATATTGTTACTATGTAATTTCATGATGAATTTTGTAAAAACATAGAATTATTAATTATTAAATCTATTGTAATTAATTTTTGTGTTTTGAATAAATATTTTAAAGTTAATATATAATTTTGTTATAATATTTAAATAATTATAATTTTTTTTAACTGAATCTTTCTTTAGGTAGATGTATATAAAAAGTGGGGGAGATGATAAATAAGAATTAGAGATAGTTTAGGAGTGAATCTCTCTACTAAATAAGAGATAAATAAGAATTAGAGACAATTTAGGAGAAAGTGAGAAAAAGTTGTGCCACTTGACAAAAGATTAGAAAAACAAACCCTCAAATATATATATATATAGGACAGTTCTGTGTACGAGTGAATATTAAAAATTGTTCTGAGTTAATGTACCTTATCTCGTCCCCATCTTCACTCTGCCCGTCTGCCGGCACCACCTTGCCCGATACTGTATCGGGGAGCAAAGCAATTAAGCAAGCGAGTGGGAGGGTACTCTGTACCCGTACCCGTACGACGGAATCATCTTTGCTTTTTTTTTTTTCTTCTTATTTTAGGGTATGGCTATTGCTTAAAACCTTTCCTAAAATATTTTCATACCTCTTATTTGAAGAGTTCTACTTGCAAAATTATGTTTCAAAGTTGAAGGAAAATAATTGCAATTATCAAATTTAGAAGAGATTTAAGCAGCAGCCAAAACTTTTAAGGGACATTTTAGAAATTTACCTTTTTTTTATTTTTATTTTTTGATATTTTGATGATATGTAAGAATTCCCCATGGGAGCCTTTTGAATAGCACAGCACCAGAATGTGTCATAATGTCTCAACACAACTTCTAGTGTAAATGCAGGTTCGAGTCTGAGAGATGAGACTCTGGAAGCAACCATTCTCCATGTTAAAATTTTAGCCTCGCTTTCGGCTTTCGGCTTTCGGCCCACCTCCTCCCCAAATCCCCATTCCCCAGTCTGCGAGAGATAGCAGCGAGAGCTAGAATTGGGTAATAACCTTTTAGGTTAATGTATATGAGAGAGAAGAAAGAACAAAATTGACTCAGTTTTAGCTCTGAGAACGCGGAAATATGTCAAAGACTTGAGGTAGTTTTGTGTTTCAAGAATCAATTAATTAGTCGTTTTTGTTTTACTTTTAGAAACCAAAACCATTCATATCCGCTAACACAGCCTCAATTCTTTTTTATATATCATTATTATTCCTGAATTTCCAACGACGCGTAGTAAGTATAGAGTCGGTGAAGAAAAGAGAAATATGGTGACGCATGTGACCCTTATACTCTCAAAGAATTACCAAATCGTGAAGGGGTAGGGGAAAAGAAAGATTGAAGGATTCAAATCTGTCAACCAAGAAAAGGAAAATTTGGATCAGGGTAATATTTGGCCTCATTCTTTTTGGCTTTTACTTAGATACATAAGCGAATCTATTCACACAAAAGTTATCAAGTAATTTTGGTACCAGTGCTCTTTTACGTATTCACTTACCCGGATAAAAAGAAAGATGGGAAAAGATTGGCGTTTTCAACAGAAGGTTAAATAATTTATCCATCTTCCAAGATGGTACTCGGCGGAAAAATTTTTTTACAGTGGAATCCATTATATATATATATATATAACAACGTTAAAATTGGTTAATTAATTATCTAACTGACCAATTTACCACCACAAGATATCCGCAAATGAATTCAAGAAACATTATATAACATAGGATTGTGAAATTAGAAGCTAGTGAAGGGCATGCTGGTCATTATGTCAAGTATGATCGGTCAATTCATCTCCCTCCCTCAATGTATTTATTTCTAAGCGGTATCTCTATAATTTATTGGCACTTTCTAGCTTGCATCAGACTAGAATTCATCTATTCATCCAATTAACCTATTCTATATTCCTAATTAAGCCTTCAATGTTCTATTACCTCTATATAAACCTACCAACCTCACCCATCCTGTTCCAACCAAATAACTCCCCTAGCCTCTTCCATCCCACCTCTCGCCCCAAACTCTTTCCTTTTCCCTTGTCTCTTCTGCCTCCAATTCCAATCCAAACATGGAAGAGATGATGAAACCACACGTATGTGAGCCCAACTCCGTTTCCTCGGCACTAGCTATGCACAGGGACTCGTACGTAGTATCCAAATTCAAACCGAAGATCCGCATAATCCACATATTTGCACCGGAGATCATACAGACCGACGCCGCTAACTTCCGGGAGCTTGTACAAAGACTCACCGGGAAACCCACCGACCGTAGAGGCAGGAAGAAGAAGTCGAGGTTCATTGCAGCAGGGCAAGAGTCCACCAAAGCGATCACCGAGTTGACGGACGGGTTCAACAATTCAGGCTACGGTTATGCTGAGGGGAGAATTATCAAGGAAGAAGAGATGTGGAGATGTGAGAACTCGACGACTGACTACTTGGGCGGATTCGATTTTGATAGTTTTATCAAAGGTTTTGATGATTCTGAAATGGATGGGTTTGGAGAAGCTCATCTCTCCTCATCTCTCTTGGAAATGATATAGCTTTGAAAGAATTATTGGGCTTTACGTAGGGGAGTGCTAATACGGTGGTGACCTTTTAGTGTTCTTCTTTCTAGTTCCTTTTTCATTAGATGATCGAGTGAATTATATTATCTCCTTATCCCTCTCTCGCTTCTTCCTGGAATAATTCTCTAGGCAGCTGTGTTTGATTTGAAAGAAAGGGAAGGGAAAGTAAAGAAAATTAAGACAATTAAGGAAGAGATTTCCCTTCATTATTTTCTTTAAAACATGAAATTCTGTAAATTCTTCAAAGCGGCTCACTAAATCAAAGCTTCAGCCCTCTTCAGCCTCCAGCACAGTGTTTTTAAACCCGGATTGAACCGGATAGTCGGACTGAAAACCGGGAATTGATCTGTTTCACCCTAAAATAATTTTTTACCAAAAACCGTTGATTAAATCGTTGAATCATCGATTCGGACAACAGTTTTTATCTTTTTATTCTACTCGGGAACCGAACCCAGAACGGTTCCATGTAAGGTCCGGTTTTAAAAACCTTTCTCCAGCGTCAATTTATTGGGTGAGTTTCAGCTTTGTGTAGCAGCTATAAAAGAGTCCTCCGCCCAATAACCAGCAGCCTTTGTCTGACCATTGCCGTTATGCCACCACACCAATAAAGGAAGGGTTGATGATTCCAAAATTGTGTTCCATACATGACAAGTCCTAATCACCCAAGTTTATAGGGAAAGGGATAGAAATTTATTTGCTTATATTGGAGAAAATTAATTTAAAAAAAAAGATAGACATAAAAGCAAGATAGCTATTAAAAAAATTGACTTGGGTACAAGAGGTCAATTCTATTTGGAATTTGCAAGTTTATTTAATCAAAAACTGCTTGCAGATCTGACCCACCTACTCAATTGAAGCCTACAATTCGTTAATGTAATAAGTGATGATGTTGGTATTGTAAAGGTCACTGCTTTCTAAATAATTCTGAGATTGATGTTTCGACGGGTCTGTGCCTTAAGGTGATCATTCAATGGAGCCCAGTGTTCAATTCATGCAAGTGGTCTACTGTCTAATTGATCTAGACTGTTAAATTCAATGTTATACAATTACAAAATTTGGCCTAAACGGAGATTAATTTAACTGGACCCAGATTCTAAACAAGTCGGACGGACGTTCTTAGTACTGCTTCCCAGATCTAACCATTAACATCACTGTTTTGAACTAGAGAGAGCTCTGGAGATGTCTGGTTTCACTGGACAGTAATTGGGTTTTGATGCATGCCTGTCCAGGTCTGGAACTGGAAGCATATCCATCCATCCATCAGTTTTATGGCCTCACTCCCAAATAGTGTTCCATTCGATCCCCACCAGCGATATCGAGCTGCTTTATCTTTTAAAACGTCTCCTTCAATCCATCGACTACGCCTTGAGCTGTTGGGCACACAAAAACTTATTAAAGCCACACCATCACCAAAGTTATAGCTAGTTGTAGTTTTGAATGTTAATGTGATTGACTTGTCTGCATATCTATCTGCAGCTGACTGATCAATGATTTAGAATTGGCATGGTAGGATGGGTCTATTGATGATGGTAGGGTCTATTGAGGATAGTGGGCTTCAGAATATTCATATAGCACACTTGCAAGTTCATTTCTTATTGAATACAAATTTAATGATGTAGTTGCAGATTTAGCAAAGTCAAAGGGACTCAACAAATTGAGAGAAAAAGAATAGAACTCGACCTTTTGAGTTCTGAATTCTGATAGGCCCTATGTATGACTAGAAATGAAAGTCAATATTGGAGAGAATTAGAGAAAGGCCTTAATTTAGCTTCGTCTGCACTTTACGGAGTAGGTTAGGGTTGACATGAAAATGTACAGCGCACATTTTGTTTTATATGTTGTATGTATTAAGAATAATATATTGTAAGTGATGATAATGATTGTAATAATATATTTATAATTTTTCTTTATATTTTATATTTATTATTATTAATCGGATGTAAATTGTAAAATCTAAATCTGATTATATAAATATTTCATTCAAATATGTAATAATTGGATTGGATTGTGAAGCTTCAAGTGTCATTGACAAGCCTACCTGCTTAGTAGGGATACAAACAGATTGGATTGGATTCAAATTAGGGTATATTCGAATCTGATCCAATTTTATTAATATTAGATTTGATCGCATTTCATAAACATGGTTTTGAATACAAATCCAATGAGGAAGTTACATATTTGGATAATTTTAAAAACAATAAAATATTAAAAGAAAATTAAAATATAACAATTTAAATAAAGAAAAACAAAAAATACAAGTATCTTTTCAGCTATTTCCATCATATATATACATTTTTTGTAAAAAAAATATAACAAATTTATAAAAATGTAATATAAATAATACATACATGCATACATACATACATACATACATACATACATACATACATACATACATACATACATACATACATACATACATACATACATACATACATACATATATAAATTATCCAATCCATTTGCACCCCTACTCCTTGGCTAGATTCTTCATTTTGTAATATTCTTTTTTTTTTGTACGATTTTTTTTTTGTTTATTTATAAAAATATGTAAGATTTAAATAGAGTGAATTGAATGTGGTGAAAAGTATTAGTTCAATTTACAATTTAAACCACATAATTAAATAGGGACTAAATTCAAAAATGAGTATTTTAGTAAAAAGAAAATTCTACGATTTTATTCATATTTTTAATATAGTGTAAATATAGAATTATAGATGTGCTCAATTTTTACTATAGTTTTTTTTTGTATTTTTGTGTATAAAACTAATTTTGATATTTTACACTTATTTTTTGTTTAATATGATAAATATATGTGTCCGAATGCTTTTTTTTTGCAAAATGTATGTATTTTTTTATTTTTTATTTTTATATTTTATTAATTTTTATTATTTATTTATGACGTTAAAATTTAATACACTTAATTATGAATGGAAACGGGAGGGGTTCGGGGCAAGGATCATATTCTCTGTCCCCTCCCCCAATTCTAAAATTAACCCCCATCCTCGATCTCCGCCAAGGATAAAATTTGTCCTCCATCCCCGATCCCTGATGAGGATGGGTTCCCCCTGGGTTCCCGAATCCCCAAAATTCTTTTAGATAATAGTATTTTTTGAAAAATAAATTTACTTAAAATAAATAAAAATTTTAAATTATAAATAATGTTTTAAATATATTTTGATATATATATATATATAAATATATAATCGGGGTCAAGTTGGGGCGGGGACCTCAATCCCCATCCCCGACTCTAACCCTAATCAGGGGTTTAATGAAAGAAACCACTCAACTAGGTTCAAAGTTGATATTCTTAGTAGAGGTAGAGGTGATAATGTGGTTCAAGAATTTCATGGAAGAAGCCACTCAACTGGGTCCGAAGCTGGAATGCAAAGACTTAATAGAAGGTAATGGCAGGAGGTATGTGACAAAAGGAGGAAGAATACTAGAGGAAGGTTTATGGTGCTCGTGGAGCTCTTCAGGAGTTCAAATTAGCCCCAGACAAACGTCCCACAACACATCTACACTGTATATTGGGAACATCTCTCGATGATAGCATCATCATTTCTGGTATTATCATCGGGAGATATTCCCAATACACGATAGGGATGTGCTATGGGACGTTGTGGGGGGCTGATTTGATCTCGCTCTTCAAAGAGGAAATGGTCTAGAAGGAAAACTTGTAGTTGGTTGGTTGGAAAGAGGTCTCATAAATAAAATGAAGGGGTTTTCACTGTTCAATCCACCCCTAGAATTCCTAGCTCCACCATACAAGTGAGGTAGGTGCCAGTTTGGAATTGATGCCAATTTACAGGCGGGTGTGTCCGTGTGTGTGTTATAAGTGGAGTTGTTTATAATTTTGAATTGTTGTAGGTCTGCAATTCAAATCAGAATTATGAGGTGGAGTGCAATCTAAAAATCCCTAAAATTGAATTAGAAAATTTTAACTTGAATATATTTTTGACAAAAATACTCATTAGTAAAAATATTAGATATTATTAAAATGAATTTGAAATGACTTTGATAAAGTCATTCAATTTATATATATATATATATATGGGAAAGGGGCGATCTCCTCTTTTGCCAAATGGCAGTAGATTTCCCTTTAATATTTATAAGATTCTTCATTGAAAATTCTCAAATTACAAGAAGCAAATATAAGGAATCTTATATATCTTATCTACCATCGGTTTTTGGGTCGACGATTCGATCATCTGGTTCAAACGTGTGGGCCATTCTGACAATAAAAATTACGGAACCATTCTAGCCACCGATTTTTCGGTCGACGGTCCGATCATTTGATTCGAACGAATGGCCCGTTCTGACAACAAAAATGTTAAAAATAAAAAACGGCCAAAAACCATTAGATGGGTTAATGGGTCAACAGTTTGACCACTAAGGTCAATGGGTCATTGACCGATACAGTTTTGGCCAGGGACCAGGATTGGGGTAAAACGGAACCGGTTGCTTGAACAGATCTCAATTACAAAAATAAAAAAACAGCAGTTCGACCGTCTGGTTCGAACAGACGACCCATTTTGACAACAAAAATTACAAGCAAAAAATTGAGCGTGTGAGGTCCATTAAGCATTGAACGAACGACCCAATCGTTTGATTCGAACGAACGGCCCGTTCTGATAAACAAAAATTTTAAAAATAAAAAACGGCCAAAAACCATTGAACGGGTTAATGGGTCGACAGTTTGACCACTCAGGTCAATGGGTCATTGACCAATACAGTTTTGGCCAGGTACCAGGATTGGGGTAAAACGGAACCGGTTGCTTGGACAGATCTCAATTACAAATATAAAAAAACAGCGGTTCGATTGTCTGGTTCGAACAGACGGCCCATTTTGACAACAAAAATTACAGGCAAAAAATTGAGCGTGTGAGGTCCATTAAGTAGTATCATACGTGTTATTTCCAATTTGGTGGATTTACCGCATTTTTTTTTTTTGTGTTTAAGGTTACTTTGGATTTATCTTTCAAAGTTTTGGAATCCCTTGCAATGTCCACCATTCCCATTACTACGACTACAAGTTATTTCGTCTAATTATTGACATCTAGAAAAATTGACCCAGAAACGAAACTATTCTAACCACCGATTTCCAAGTCGATGATTCGACCCTCCGATTCAAACGGATGGCCCATCCTAACAACAAAAATTAAAAAAAATAAAAAATTGTCAAAAACCATTGAGATTCAACCACTCAATATGATCTTTGCCGAAGCATTAGGGGCTCCTTCGGCCTCCCCAACTTAATTTATTATTACGGTTTAGACTTTGGAGAATAAAGAAATAAAAATTGGAGGTGCGGGGTATCGAACCCCGTACCTCTCGCATGCAAAGCGAGCGCTCTACCGTTTGAGCTACATCCCCAATCGATAATATTCGGCGATAAATTCTATTATCTGAGTTTATTAAATCCGTCCATTGATCAACCCAGCGAGATGCAAATTTCCATTACGAGGCGTTACACCACACCAGAATGAGTGAATGACCTTAAGCAATGTAATTTCAGCCGTCAGGTCTAAACCAAAAGCTGGGCCAAATGAGTATATACTCACTGCCGTTGAATCATACAGCGTCGAAGATGGAAGATTTGTCAAACGTCAATGAACGAGTACACCACATTAACGGCGCTGATTTTGTAGAAAACGAGCGTTACATGGGTTGTATAGTTTCAGCCTTCCGCAGCAAACACACTATCAGTCTGACTCTGGACCCTCTGCACTTTCTTTTCTCAACTTTAATCCTACACTTGCTTTCACCGTGTGATAGGTGTCCATTAGTGCCACGTGGCGGATTGATCTCATGCATCGTCATTTTGATTTTGTTTTTTTTATTATTTTCTGAACCACATATCATATTATGTCTTCATTTTTGCTGTAAAATCTAAAATGAAACAGTCATACTGTCGCACACACTAGTTAGGAATCATGGCTACTCTCGCTTCCTCTCTTCCAACCACATTTGCTCGAGGGTTTCAACGGCTAAACACCAGATCTGAAATCCCCGCCATTACTGTTTCCAAAGTTAGCGCCAAAATTCCTCTTAACAGTTCAAGCTTCAGGTAGTTGTCTGCTTTTCTTTTTTCCTTGCGTGGTTTTTCTTCTTTTTTTGAGAAAAGGGTTTTACGGTAGATTATCTGCTTATGCGGAAAAAATGTATTCTGGTTTGATTTGGATAATCTGATTCTGGTTTATACGAATCACAGAGTGAGAGATAGGAAGATTGAGATTTCCTAGATATCAGGTATCTCTTTTTTTTTTTTTTTTTTTTTTTTTGGGAAATAAGATGGTGGGTGTCTCTTAAGTATGTTTCAGCTTGATCGTTGCACAATTAAACTTCAGGTTACTTTCTCTGAATTCCTCGATTGAATGCATATATTTACATTTAGCTATATAACCACTTATTTGTTGCACCTACGTTTACACTGGATTTCTACTTCAATTGTCGCCTCAGCTGCCAAAGGCTATGGCTTATGTTATGTGAGTTCGTCCATGACCAGAGGCGAGGCTACTAGACTAACATTCAGTTATGCAGAAAGATGTAGTTCGCTGCATTATACGTTTCGGATACTTCATTATATTATTATGAGGCAAATGACACTGGGGATGAGTATAACTTCATTAGATGATATTTTCTTTTCTTTTCCCTTTTTTGATTTAATCTGTCTCAAATTTCATTGTTCATTTAATGTTCTCTAGCTAAAGCTAGCAAGAGCTGTTTGTCTCTTCCCCTGTCGTCAATTGTATCACTCAAATCACAGGGGCTGTTGTAATTATTTAGCCCTATAAATTCTTTTTCACTTATTAGAGTGGCCTCTGGTTTTTTGGTGATTGTCTCAATTCTCATTGCTATTAGGTTTAGCTCGAGCTTTTGCTTCTACGTTAACCATATAACCAATTGAATTGGTTTATTGAAGTGGCTATAACTTTTTGGGGGTTTCTCTGGGTTTGGGTCACTGATGTTGAGAGATTTACAGTTTATCATATTAGAACCTATAAAGTAAAAGTAAGGGGGACCAAGTGATACTGATATATAAGGAAAACACCTTGCGAATACAAGAAAATGGGATGGATCAGATTATATACTGCTGCAAGCTTATCACTCAAGCATGTATAAATAATGTAGGCACCATTTCTTTCTAATTTCTTGCTTGAAATTATGGACATTAATATGTTAAGCCCCACATATCTATTGGTATATAAATATATGTGCATGGATTGATTTGTTTTGATGTGATAGCAACTAAATGCCTTTGACAACATTGATCTATGTATTGTTTTATCCCCAAGCTCACTGATAAACTCTTATTTTCAGATTTGTGAATGCTGTAAATGTACGACTTAGGCAAAGGCTGCCTTTAGTGCTTGCTTCGAGCACCAATCCTTCAGGCGGAGATTCCAGCAAGGAACAAACCAAGGGAACTGAAACTGCTGGAAGTGAAGGCCCTCCATTCCTTACTATACTGGCAGGTCTTGTAGTATTTTTGTTTATATGTTGGATTCTAGGATCAATTATTATGTGGCTCATTGGTCTAATTGTCAATGTCTCATCAAAATAGACATTTAAGTGACAATTTGTTTTCTACATATTCAACAACCAATGGCAAATTTGCAAGCTTTATTGACATTCTGTCTGGAACATCTTTGATAGCAAGAATCTCAAAATTTTCTAATAGTATAGTTATGGCCCTTGGATCAGTTTTTGTTCTGCCTCCTGCACTTTTAGACTTTAATTTATAACAGATCACTTCTTCTCACTTGTTCTGCATATAGCCTTCTCTTCATATTACCAAATAAGCTTAGAGCCAGGTTGGGAGGGCGTCTGCGTTGATTGAGCTACGTTGACTGAGTGGCCTTGGAGAAGCAACCAAGACTAGTTTCACTGGGAAGTTGATTTCTCAGCTCAATAACCTTTTTCTTTTTTTGACTTTTTGGGGTTTTCACCTAAAACAACTATCTGGCTTTCTGTGTGGAGCCTACCTTGCAATACCAGAATCCACTGCAGGAAAACATCCCAAACTAGCACTTAGTCTACTTTCCTTGATTATCTATTGGAGCCACTCTTTAGGTTCCTTCCAAGAAGGTCATCTCCCATCCTATCCTTAATTTCTAGTTTTTTCCTTTCACCCATCTCAATAAATATCATTGCCTAGGGTTCAAATGCCCAAGTTGCACAGTCTGAGGAAGCAAGCAAATATCAGGTATCAAATTCTGAACTAGTTAAAACAACCTAGAGGTAAATTTGTTTCCTGATACAACTAAGGCCTCATTCGTTTTGGGGGAAGTTATTTATCCGGGTAAGTATTTCCCAGGAGACATTTACTTGGGTAAGTGCATTTACCCATGTTTTTTTATTTTTCAGGTAAATAAGAGAACAATCGTTTTAGCCATAAAAAGCTATTATTAAAAGAGACAATTTTGTCTCATGCAACTGTTGGCAACTTTTCCCCCCAGGTGGGAAATTTAGTTATCCACCATGGAGATGGATACCCAGGGAAAATAGATTTTCAATGGACTCTACATAAATCTGTAAAAAGAACATGGATATCTTGGTCAATAAAAATTAAAATCTTACTGACCAACTTTCCCTCTCTCAAAATCCAAAAGACAAACAGGCCCTAAAAGATGCAAAAAATAACCTTAGGTTGACAGTTCTCTACTTACATATCCATACAAATGGATCATGTGTTCTAGGATCCACGTTGGTTAACCTGACTGACTTGAACCCGGCTGATATTTGTTCCTTTTCTTTTTCTTCTTCAATTGCTGATTTGGCTAATACTAGTTTAAAATCTAATTCAATTTTTCATGGAGAATAACAGAGAACAAGAACAATCTCAAGTTATTCTTTCTTCCATATATACATGCAAGCCAGGGCACTATTGATTTTGGACAAGTGACGTGGAGTTACATGTGACCTTGTTTATTGAAATGGAATGAAGGGTTTTGTTCAATGACCTCAACCTTCGACTCAAAAAGAGTTTTCAGCATTTAAGCAGATATTGTTCAATGACCTCAGCCGATTTTTCAAAAACCAACTTACATGACATAAATGATACCAAACAATAATTTTTGATGATTTTTCAAAAATCACTGGTTCAGAAATCACTGATTTCTAGATAATCGGCAAAGAGAAATCATCATCAATGCCAAACATCACATCAGTCTTTAACTAATAATGTGGGAGCTACCTTCAACCAGGTTAGGATATCAGTAAATGGATTATATGGGTAAGTAGGGGTGGCCACGAGCCAAGCTCTTCATGAGCTATTCGAGTTTTGCTCGTGAAAAGCTCATGTCAACTTGGTTTCAATCAACATTTTAAAAAATAATATGGAAACAGAACCGTTCTAGTCATTGATTTTTAGGTTGACGGTTCGACTGTCCGATTCGAATGGATGGTTCGTTATGACAACAAAATTAAAAATAATTAAAAAAAGTAAAAAATGGTCAAAACCATTGAACGGGTTGATGGTTCAACCACTCGGGTCAATGGTTTGTTGACTTTTCAATGGTTTTTTATTAGATTTCAAGTTTGGGGTAAAACGAAACCGCTTGCTTGGATGGTTTCTGAGCCGAACGGTCTGACCATTCGGATCAACGGTGATTCGAAAACATTGGTTTCAAGCGAATTTCGAGTCGAGCTCAAGCCCAACTTACAAGCTTGTTTATTAATTCAGTTGAGCTCGAGCCTGATAAAGCTCAGTTCCTGAGGCTCGCAAGCCGGCTCAAATAGATACATATTAATGATCATTATTAATTGATAATGATAATGATAATGATCATAATCATAATAATGATAATAATAATAATTTATTTTTATTTTTATTTTTATTTTTATTTTTATTTTTATTTTTATATAATATATAATAAAAATATTATGTATATAATATTTTTTTTATATATAATAATAACTAATTATTATAATTTTTAATTTTTAAATATCAAATAAAAATTATTTTTATATATAATTTTTTTTATTTTTATAAAACATTTTTCTCAAGTTGAGCTGTTGACTCAAGTCAAGCTCAAGTTCAAAGTTCTAGCTTGAACCGAACTCAAGCTCGAACTTGAGCCTCGTACTGCCTTAACAAGTTGAGCTCAAATAACTAGCTATTTAGCTCAACTCAAATCTACTTGTATGGGTAAGTAGGGAGTGCGAGATCAGTAAATGGATTATATGGATAAGTGGAGAGTGCACAGGGATCAATTGTTTTGGGCTGAATCGTAATCGTAATTGCTTGCTGTTATTTAGGATGGGTGAGGGTGACTGGATGCATATCTAAATAAGGGTCTGTTTGGTTTGTAATCGGAATTGGAATCAAAATCTTTCGGAATTAGAATCGGAATGATCCATTCCCATAATCTGTTTGGTTCAGTCAAAAATGGGAATGGGAATTAAAATCAATAGGAATGGGATTTTACCAAGGGAAGAACAAGGAATGACCATTCCCTCATATGGTAGGAATGGGATTTTACTAAGGGAAGAACAAGGAATGACCATTCCCTCATATGGGGGAATGCTATTCCAACAGGAATGGGATTGAAATTCCAATTCTGCCCAATCAAACAGTTAAAATTGGCATAACTCATTCCGATTCCAATTCCAGACCTCTATTCCTGTAAACCAAACGGGGCCTAAATTTCTAATTTTATTTGTCGTTCATCAATGAAATCGGTTGTTTATCAAAAAATGATCGTTGGATCATCAACCCCTTGAATACTTGGTCCACCCAGTGACCCAATCACCATCTCTGAGTGAACAAAGAGATACCATCCCATCCCACGAAAAATCAGCCGCATTCACCTTTACATGTTTGTCCAATTTAGTTCACGGTGACACATGGATCAGTGATAAACATAATAGCGTGACAAATTAAAAAACAAAATATGTAGAGAAAAGTTATGAAATAAAATGGATACTTAATTCATAATCATAATTTAAAGTTTAAGCACGGAACTCTTTTTACATTAAGGCTCCATTTGTTATATCTATACTATATATAAAAATAGGGATCTCAACGGGTTGGGTTAAATGGTAAATTCGGCTTATCCTATAGGGTCATGTTAGGGTTAAGTATATTTGGTTTAGGGTCGAGTTAGGGTTTTGATTCTTTTACCCGAGTTGGGTTCGGGTTGTGTTAGGGTTTTGGTTGACCCACCCCACTAGGCTATGATGCCCTGTATATATACCAAGTATTTTTACAATTTTTTTACTTCTAACATTATAGGCTTAAAATTTATAATTTATTTATATGTTGATTGGGTTTTCTTCTTTTTTTTTAAATGGAAAAAACAACACCGTAGAATTTATAAAACAATTTCCTTACTTAAATTAATGTATTTTAGGTCTTCAAACTGTGCTAAAAAATTCGAAATTATACGGTCAAGTCGAGTCGGAATCATGTTAAATCCTATAAGGTCGGGTCTGATTCAGGAATCATGTTTTTTTTAATTCGGGTTGGGTCGATTTCGGGTTGGGGTGTTGGAGGATCGGGTTAGGGTTGAGGTAAACTCGTGCCGAACCCAACCCATTGACATCCCTATATAAAAGTGTGAATGTAGTGTGAAATTTTTTGGACTAAAATTACCCTCTATTTATTTGTTTGAGAAAGGGTATAAAAACCATTTTATTATAGTTTTAATTAGATGTGTAAACGGGTCGGGCCGCCCGTGGCATAACTTTACAATAACCAAAATACCCCTCCCAACAACTAGTTTTTTAGGTATTTTGGGTAATTGAATTATGTCCAATTCCTATAAATAGCCCTATCCTCCACCATTCTCATCACACCAATTCAACAATTTTCTTAATCTCTTCTCTCTCATTCTCATACTCATACATTCTCAATTCTCTGCAATCTGAGTAATTCTGATTAGCTAATTGTCTAATTTTGTATTCTCCAATTCTCAAGTCTCAACTTTATTGAAGTTTCAACTTTCAACAAGAAGAAGGCTTGCTCAACCAGCTCAAGTATCTCAATTTGGGAGGATTGGACGTTGAAAGGCTCCAACCATTGAAATCAAGTTGGGATTTTGAATCGGCAATCTGCGTAAGTCGAATTAGATTAATTTTTATCTTTTTTGAATTAAAAAAAATGGCCGACTCTTCTGAAAACCGATTCCCCAACATGTTCACTATTGATGATATTCAATTGCATCATGATAGTGTTAGCACGGATGCAATTGATGTCGATGGAAGTGGAACTTTCACCCTCAGTACTGATTCTAGGGGAAAAAGGAGAGCATCTAAGTTGAGTAGCCCGGTTTGGAAAATTTTCAAAGTAGCGGATATTAAGGGGAAAGGGGAAAAGGGTTGTTTGCCAAAAATGTAAGAAGAACTTTAGTTATTATAGCAAGGGTGGTACGGGTCATTTGAGCAGACATCTACTCACACATGAGAAAGAAGAAGATGAAGGGAGAGAAACAACTCAAACACAAATTAGGAGGGGGAGCAGTTTTGGTACTTTTAAATATTCACAAGAAAAAATGAAACAAGAACTTCCTAAGTATATTGTACATGCAGAACAACCATTTATATTAGCTGAAGATCCAAAGCTTGAAAATTGGTTGTGTAATTTTGTAAACCCACAATATAAAAAAGTTTCTAGGAATACTATTAGGTCGGATGCTTTAAAATTTTTTTATTCATATAAACAAAATTTAATTTCTTTATTAACAAATCTTAACTCTAAAGTTGCAACTACTTCGGATGTTTAGACATCCAAATTTAATATAAGTTATATTTGTGTTACCAGCCATTTCATTGATGAAAATTGACTTTTGAATAAAAGAATTTTAAGTTTTACTAGACTTGAATGGCCACATACTGGCCTAGCTATTGCTGCAAGTATTTTAAATACTTTGCATGCTTATGGAATAGTTCTATTAGTTTTGATAATGCCAGAAATAATAATTTTGTAATAAATATTTTAAAATCTCAATTAATACCATGCTTAAATGGTAAATTATTTTATATTAGATGTGCATGTCACATCTTAAATTTATTTATTCAAGATGCCTTGAATATTATTTTTACTCATATTTCAAAAATTAGAAATTGAATTATATATATAAAAAGTTCAGGAGCAAGAAAACAATAATTTAAATATTTATGTCAAAATTATGGTTTAAAATATAAACATTTTATATTAGATGTAAAGCATAGGTGGAATTCTACGTATGCTATGTTAGAAAGTTGTATTTCTCATAAACAAATTCTTACTGATTTTTATAATTCAAAAATGCCTAATGATATGATATTTGAGGAAGACTAGGAAATGACAGTCTGTATAAGAGATTTCTTAAAACATTTTTATGATGCAACTAATGAATTATCTGGAATTTATTATCCAACTAGTTATAATTTACCTTATCAATTAATGGTAATTAGTGTTTATTTTGCAAAATACAGAAATAATCGACAAGTTCAATGTATTGTTGAAATAATGAAAAATAAATTTAAAAAATATTGGGAGAACATTTTTCCTCTTTATTGTTTAGCTACAATATTAGACCCTAGGATTAAGAAAGATGATTTAGATATTTTACTTGAATCATATTGTAAAAATATGAATATCGATATAGGAAATAAAAAAGAAGAAATTAATAATTTATTATTTGAAATGTACAATTTATATGAATCTAAAGTTGTATAACATCTTCTATTTCTGACCTTGAGCTCAGTAGTAGAAGAGAAAAACTTTTTTATTTAATAAATAGAAGGCAGAAATCTGCTACTTCTACAATAAGTTCATTTACTGAAATTATTTTTTATTTACAAGCAATTTTTTCTAATTTAGGTGAAGGATCAAATAATTTTGATATTTTAGCCTGGTGGAGTGAACACTTAAAAAATTATCTAGTTCTCGCCGCCATGGCACGTGATCTACTAACCCCTCCAATGTCTACAGTTCCATCGGAGTCATGTTTTAGTGCAAGTACCAGGGTGCTGGATGACAAAAGAAGTTGCATGACAAAAGAAGTTGCTTCAAGGATTGGCTAGATGCAAAAAATAGATTACAAGACAAAGGAGGGCATAATACTACACCGGATATTTCACCTGAAGCAGATGATGAAAGTCATGAATCATGATTCATGAATTTGACTACTTGTATAGAATTTTTTATTTTTTTCAAATTATTGTATTTTTTAATTTATTTGATATTTTATTTAAATTTTTAACAAAGTAATTTTGTATTTTCAATTTGTAACTATATTGTATTTTTTATATTTTATTAATTTATTCTATTTTCATATTTCATTCATCCAAGTATCCAATGATCCAATCATTGTATTTGTAATTTGTACCATTCAAAATTAAGTGAAATAAAATTCTTATTTTTCTTCCAATTTGTTATTCCATCATTCTTATTTCAATTTGGTTAAGTATTTTTTTTTATTTATGTGTTAGATAACTTAGATTTCTCATTTCTTAATTTTTTAAATAGTTCCCAATTCCCAAAGTTCAAAGGAAAGTTAAATATATTAGTTTTACAATTTTACTTAGAAAAGAAATCAAAATTTTCAAAAACAAAAAAAAAACAATGTAGCCCGGTTCGGCACAAGCCCAAGGCCCGCCCTGTGGCCCGGCCCAGCCTAGGCCTGTAGAACGGAATGGCACGGGCCCGTGGGTTTCCAAGTCAATGGTTCAATCGTCCGGTTTGAGCAGGTCAAACCGATAAAATGTAAAATATAATGTAACTTTTGTTTACCATTAGGAAAGGATTAAGTTAAAGTCCACCATATGAGAGGGGAGTGTAAGACTTTGAGGAGTATGGGTAATCATGGATCGAGCCGAGCTGGGTCGGGTTTGCACTATGATAAGGGCTATATCCTAGGACTGGGCCCGAGCTGGATTAGGGTTCCAAACATGAAACAAAAGCCCTAGAACAGGTATATACAGGCTCGGACCAGGCCATGCCTTTGTATAGTTGTAACTTGTAACTATAGGGACGTAAAATGTGCCAAAAAAAAACCATCCATCCATGTCGTTGTAGAAACTGAAATAGTTGGAGCATGAACGTCATCGAAGAGAATTCGAAGATCGCTTGAAAAATGCTTTTCAGGAACGATAACATCCTTACAAAACAAATTGATACCCATGGTAGACCTTAAAGGCACACCACACACAAATTCAACCAAGGCCCAACAGAAATAAGAAAAAGAGCAGAGGGAAAATGAAGACTGAAATGAATAGAACTAAAGATCCCAAGTCTGCTCCATAGGCCTGGATCAAAACCATCATGTCTCAAATCTGTCGAGAGAACCTCTGCAACAAACCCCGATATGAAGAGAAATAAATGAAAAATCACATCCATAGATGTAAGAGAGAAACCCTCACGTAGAGTGAGAGAGAGAGAGAGAGAGAGAAACTCACATCCATAGATGTGAGAGAGAAAGAAGGCTTTATGTCTTTCATATATAAAACATTACATATATATAATATTTTATATTAAATGACATATAACATGCGTATAAACTTATTTTATACATTATATAATATAGAATATTCTATATAATATAAATTATACATGTTATATTATAATATTTATATATAAAAATAATGTAAAATAATGTGTATATATACATACACACATTATACACAAAATGTGAATGTTTAAATATACGTGAGTCGGGTTGGGGCTGAACAAAACCCTAGCCCAAACCTAGAATTTCCGGGTCGGGACAAGCTTAAATGATCACCCCTAAGAAGGAGGCCCTTGGTTAAAGTTGAGAAGTGAGAAAAAAGAAAGAGAAGAAGAAGAAGAAGAAGATAAGGAAGCATCGTCGGAGGTAGTTGTCACCATGTTCATCAAGCATTGTTGAAAAACCATTTGCCCTAAGAAGAAGAAGAAGAAGGAATCAGCGGTGACAACTATTTCCTTGTTCATTATCACCGCGGCTACAACACCGTTTGCCTTCTTCTTAATCTCTCTAAATCTCTAAAAAATCCTAGATCATTTGCTTCATTTGAGTATCTCAGATTTTAATATAAGATCGATGTTTAATCTCTTATCTCTTCCATCGATTTTTCAATTTCTTCATTGGAGTTGCAATTTTTTATTGTTACAACTTAAAAGGATTATAGAAATAAGAAAACCCAAAATCAAAATGGAATAACTAAAAATCCTAACTAATTTTGGCTATTGGGAATAATCAAACAAGATTTTGAGATATGAAAGTTTCTTTTATCATTTTATTTTCCAATTTCTATTTTAAAATAAATAAAAAATTTGGAATTAGTTTGAAAGCAACTTGAGAACCATTAAACGTATCGGACATTTTATCGGTTAAACCATTCGGGTGAACATTCCCTAACCATTTCAACGATTTTTTTTATAAAATAACGGTTCATGGCCAAAACAGAACCGATGACCTAGCCATTTCCCGGGCCAAACATTTCAACTGTTTGATCTGATCCAATTTTTGAAACATTGACTAAAATACTCATTTTTAAATTTAGTCCCTATTTAATTGTAAGGTTTAAATTGTCAATTGAACTATTAATTTTCACCTCATTCAATTCCCTTTATTTAAATTTTACATTTTTTTGATAAATGAACAAAAGAAAAAAATATCTATATCTATACTATATATAAAAGTGTGGATATAGAATAAAATTTTTTTGGATTAAAATTACGCTCTATTTCTTTGTTTGATAAAATGTATGAAAGTCATTTTATTACAGCTTTAATGTCAACTTTTGATGACTACTAAAATGCCCATATTTGTCTATTTATTACATTTCTAATTGTTAGGGTTGAAAGTGTAACTTCAATAATTACTTCCCACCTCACTTAATCCCCTTTCATTAAATCTTATACTTAAAGGTATTAACTCCTACTTCTCTTATTAAATCCTATATTTAAGCTATTTTTCACCAATAAGTTATTTAAGTTATATCAATATTTTTAACAATATGAACCCATATATTTTAAAACTGACTCAAAAACAAAAATATTCTTTATCCAAGTGGTAGTTAAACAATCCAACCATCTGAATCAAATTGATAAACCTGTGCAGTCATAGGTAATAAAAATTTTAAAATAGAAATAAATATAGAAAATTACAAAAATGTAGAAAAAATTAGACATATTAATGATATTTTATTAATCAAATTAAAAAAAATAAGTGCAATAAACAAGAATTATTTTTATTGATAATGAAAATGATATACATACTTTAGAACTAACCAAAAATGAAATTATTTTACTATTTGACAAAGATCAATAGTTCAACTTTTGGGTCAAATGTGTTAACATTTATTGTCATAAATAAATAAAATATAAAAATACATAAATGTTGCAAAAAACATTCAAGCGCATGTGTAATATTAATCAATTATCATATTAAACAAAAAGTATGTGTAACATATCGGAATTACTTTTACACAAAAATATAAAAAATGAACACATCTATAATTCTATATTTACAATACTATTAAAAATATAAACAAGATTGTAAAATTTTCTTTTGACTAAAATACTCATTTTTGAATTTAGTCCCTATTTAATTGTGAGGTTTAAATTATAAATTGAACTGTTACTTTTCACTTCATTCAATTCTCTCTATTTCAATCTTACATTTCTTTGATAAATGAATAGAAAAACACCAAAAAAATATTATAAAAAGAAGAATCTAGCCAAGTAGATAGACATGTCAATGATACTTGAAATTTCACAACTCGATCCAATTATTACATATTTAGACGAGCTGTTTATGTAATCATATTTGGATTTTGCAATATGCATATCGATCTAATTAATAATAAAAACAAAAAGCATATAAAAATAAAAATACATATTTAAAAAAACTTTTTAATACATTATTATTATCATTACCATCATCTAGAATTACCACATTCAAACACATTTACTAATAACTTAAAATAGGGAAAAACTTTTTCAAATGAATATTTGAGGAGTCCAGATCTAATACATATGGCTCCATTCCAATAAATGCATTAGAGTTTAAAATCACTTAAGATTATCATTTGCACTCGTAACATCCCGAATGGATCTAATGAAATTTCGCTTTTCATCAGAAGTAGCCGTGATGACTGGCATCCATACATCAGCAACGCTACTCAAAAGAGATTGCACCAGTGGGTCAGAAGCCATGGCCGAGGATATCATCTCATCTACATAATCTAACTTTGCCGATAACTTGTCCAATTCCCTGGCTATTTCCATCTAAAAGAAAAACAAGAAGATTTAGTACTGTTTACATCTCTGAGAATGAATAGATCAAAACAAAAGTAAATATTTTGATAGCATGCATGAGAAATCAGATTTAGTACTGTTTACAGAGTGCGCCTTATACCAATCTCACAGCTCATCGCAATCATGTATTGGAATGGAAATATTTTCCTAATTCCTATGAATGATAAAGTCAAATAAGGAGATGTTTTCAATATATGGTTGAAATCACTATGAGGTTGGTGTGAGGCGTGTTATATGAGGCTGATTCCATGCAGAAGCAAATCTGGATTCTATCATGAACCTTCAAGTACCTCATTAAGATGCACTGACGGCTTTAATGGCACCTTGGTAATTTCTACCCCAAGTGCTTCAATTTTAGCACGTAATTCAACTTCTTCTCTATTGGTTAATGTTTCTACCTACATGATTCAACTTCTAGGTTAGATTACCATGAGGAACACCAAACAGTGACAAGAAAACAAGAAAACAAGAAAAGGGTGTGCAATGGTACGGAAATCACAGCAGAGAAATAAATATGCTACTCGAATATGATTCACAAGTACATGCACCATTACCACAGATATGAGCGATGCCATGAAATTTTTAAATATATGGAGTCTCAGCAATTATTCCTGTGGAACCATCTTATGGAAAATTTCTTCTAAGAAAAATTCCATTTTATTCTAAGTTCTTTTTCAAATTTATCAACTCTAGAAAATGCACATCAGATTTAAGGGTGTTTACAGTTCAGTTAATCAAACCAAAGGCCTACTTCTGAAACCAAACCAATATTATCAGTTTCTAGAAAATCAGTAATCAAAATTGAATCAAAGCTGATTGGTTAACCGGTTGATCGGTTTGGTTAATCATTGATTTGGTTTGTTGGTCTTTCGGTTTTTTTATATTTATAATATATATTATAAAAAATTAGAAATATATATATATAATATTTTAAATAATAAATAATATATTATATATTATAAATATTTATTAGTTTATAATATAAAAAATATAGAGAAATGCATGTATTCCGGTCGGTTCAATTAACCATTGGTTTTCTATATTGGTAAAGTTTGAAACTGAACTAGTACCTTCGGTTTTTTTTAAAATATCAAACTGAAACCAAACCGATTGGTTCAATTAACTAGATTTTCAGTTTAGTTTTAATCGGTTTTTTGGTTCGGTTTAGCTTTTCGGTTTTTCTTGCTCACCCCTAACCAGATTGATGGGGCATGAAATGTAAGTAGAAAAAAGAATGGGTTAGGTGGTGGATACCAGCCTAAGATTGGGATGTTAGGTGGTAGTTTTATTGGGAATATTTTGGTGAAAGGATTGGGTGCATGCATATCTAGTTTAGCCAAGAATGACATTATAATTCGGGTCTGTTTGATTCATAGTCAAAAATCAGAATCCCTCGTAATTGGAATCTGAACCAGAATGGTCTATCCCCTCACCTGTTTGGTTCAGGATGAAATAGGAATTGGAATCAGAATTGATTAGATTAGATTCTCATTCCTTGGGGAGGGGGAGGGAATGGCCATTCCCTCAAACGGGGGAATGTCATTCCACCAATAATGGGAATAGGATTCCAATTCTACTGAATCAAACAATTGGTCCGATTCTAATTCTAGCCCCCTATTCCCATAAATAAAATGGACCCAGAATTTCTTCTATCTTAAAGTTTTTAAAGAGCCAATGCTAGAAGATTATACAAAACAGCCTACCAGCGGGTTTCACCTCGTTTGAGGCCAATGTTAGAAGATTTGGCAATATCATGCGTTTTGGTCTCTATGGAAGTAAAGGCATCAAACCTTGTTCATTTTCCCATTTATCTTTCTCTGGTTGTGTAGGGATTAAATGAGGTGAAAATCAATAATTAAAATTACATTTTCAACACTCGTAATTAGAGATGAACTAAATACATAAATATGAACGTTTTAGTCAAAAAAGCTCCACGCTTCATTCATAATTTTAATAATACTATAAATAGATTGCTTCAGTTGGAGGAATCTCTTGTTCTTTTTTTTTTTTGGCATCTCTTAATTTTTTGTCATTTGCAAAAGACTCCAGGTTTTTCTTAAGATGCTTAAGGCCATGTTTGGTTTGAAGGAAAAGGTAGAGAAAGAAAGGAAAACCAATACAAGGTTTGTAGAAGTTTCCCTACCTTTCACTACATTTTCCTTCAAACCAAACATAGCATTAGGGTTTGCAGATTCATCGGCAATTTGGTCTTCATTGTTTTTTTATTCTTTTCATTGTTGTTGATGATTGTAGTATCTGATGTACTCTGCACATTTCTTGAATGAATGAAAATTGGCATTTGTGACTTCAAAAAAAATATATATATCTTCCTCAACCCCCAAAAAAATCAGATTACGAAGCTTACCTGAAGTAGATATCCTTGCGCTAACTCCACAGCGGTGTTTCAGTTTGTATATAAATTAATACGCAAAAGAACACAGAACCAAAAGGTTGAAATAAAAGCCATAAAGAATAACAGCCAAAGCACGGTTTGAACAATTTGAAAACTCCCCTAATCCATCAATGGTCGCCTTAAATATTAAACGATCGTCGGTATGGTATCAAAATAATAATAATAATAATAATAATAATAATAAACAGGTTTAAACTTAAAAGAAGAAATTTAAACCGTGCATAAGAGAAAAACGAAAGAAGGGAAGAATAATTTAATGAACTTAATGGTCATGTGGGTACCTGTTGAAGAAGATGAGAGAGAAGCTGAAAGAAATCAACATCTGCTTTTCTTGCTTGGGCCATGGTTGATTTTCTTTCTGTTGTTTGGAAGAACCGATGACGTTATTCTTTTCGTTATGTGCATGTAATGGCAGCGAAGAGATTATGCATAAATGGTCGGTCAACTGATGAAAGGTAAATATGAAATTGCTATTAATTCCATGTTTTGGGTTTTGGTTAATTGGTTGTATCTAAGGTTAGGCCGCGATTGTTTCTCCGTAAAATGGGTGTTTAGGATAAAAATATCAAGCTATATTTCAATCCTTTGTAATAAAATCTTAATCTAGTTGAAAATGTGAATGGATTTAAAAAATGGGCAGGCGAGTTCTCTACTACTCCTATTGATACAGAAACTGCCAATTCAGATGTGTCGAATGCTAAGGCTTTCTCAACTATCTCTTCAAGTGATCCCACTGTAGTCTCTTCGACTCAACTCAAGGCAACAACAGGAAGAGATGTGGCGATTCTCTAAACTCTGAACTGATTTTGCAAAAGGCCCAAAGAATCGAAATAAATGACACAGTGACTTCAGAAATATATAAAAAAAAAAAAACGGATGTGGCTTTTGATGCTAACAAGGTTTACCAATTTTTGCAATCTCCAACTAAGAAACATTGGATTGCTGTCAATACAAATTGTATTAAAGGTACAATTGACTATCCTCTCAAAATCACTCATTTTCTTGCCCACCTTGGCGGCTTGGCCCACATATTTACTTTGTTTTGTTATGTAATTTTTTAGGCTTGTAAATCAAAAATGATGAAAAGTTGACATCTATTCAATTTTATCGCATTTTGAAGAATATGTAATCATGATCGACGTAAAACTCTACTCCAGTTCAGTTTTGTATGCATTTGGATGGAATTGAATTTTGCATCATGAATCAATATAAAACCTCATCAAGCGTAAAGTTTTACATAAAATTGATGTAAAACTTTACACCAATCATATCACGCTTTTCAAAAGTAGAATAGTCACTTTTTCAGGGTTCAATGTAAAATGTCATCGGTTTACTTCTACACCGATTTCAAATGCAAACTTAAGTTATATTTATGTTTATGCTGAGATATGTTATATTTGGGACACATGCCATGTTATGTGTCAGTAATCCTCTATTTTCTTATGGGTTTCTGGTTGATAAAAATAACATTTTTTGCCCTTAATATCAATAAAAATAACATTTTTGCCCTTAATATCAATAAAAATAACATTTTTTATATAATAACCAGAATGAGATAGTTTTTTTTTGAAAAAAATATCGGCATTAGGCACTGTTGCTCGCCTTCCTCGTCTGTATTCGGATGGCTTCTCTGTTTACGTTTATCCTCGATAACTCTAAGTTGAGTAACGAACTCTCAGTCGAACCAGGACCTTCAATCCATCAGCCATGTGTATCATCAAGAGTGGAACAAAAGCAAGCTCCTCCAATCCAACCGGCTTGAACCCGAGCTGCTTCAGCAGTGAAGGCATCACGTACTTCATCTGAACAAAAGCCATCTCCTTCCCCAGGCACACCCTATGTCCGGCTTGAAACACCGGGAACTTGAGGCACCGCTCGGACCCAAGACACAATGCTCGTTTAATCTTCAGACAGCGAAGACGAGAGCGGATGCACGCTTGGGGCTTATCTCAGAGGCTATGTCGAAAGCTCCGGCCAAAACCGATACGAGAAGCGAAGAATCCAAGCAACCAGGATCGATTCCCAACGACACCATGCACACTGTGTCAAAGGCGAACCTCCTTAATAGGTCCTGCAGGTCTACTACTTGGTTAGTTTCCATTGCATATGCAAGTACCGGTGTCAAGCAATCTTTCACTACTTCCTCCAACATCTTCCCGACGAACTCCCGCAACGACTTGGTGCTGAACTCATGGCTTGCTAACTTGCGTTGGGCATGCCAGAGTTTCCCATCCACATCGAATATACCGCAGCCGAGCAAGTCTCCCAGGATGTCGATGAAGGGTTTGCCATGACAACTATCCATCTTGCACCGAAATGGCATACCATGATTGTCTGCATCGGGGACTCCGTGAGGAGGTCCATGTACTAGTGTAAGAGGCGGCAATGGTTATCTTGTAAAAGGAGATCAAACACCCAATTAGAGGGTAGGTTGGTAGGCCATCGTCGGAGGACTTAGATAGAGGCAAAGGAAGATGATCAACAGTGGCACTGCCCTTGTTTGATATTTTCCCAAAAAAAAAATCCCGTTTTGGTTATTATATAAAAATATTATTTTTATTGATATTAAGGGAAAAATTGCCCTAACCTGCTATTAACCATTTTCTTATCCCATCGTAGCTTTATATAAGCAGCCTTGTATATCTTTTGAAATAGATGAATGAAAAACAAACACTTGCTCATGAAGTTTCTTTTCTCCTTCTCTTGTCTAAAAAGAAATACAGCACGTCTACTATCTTCTTTTTTGTTTTTTCTTTATTTTTGTTTTTCGGGCTTTTCTTTTTCCTCTCTTTCATTTCTTTAGGTCGCCAAGAAAGATGAACTCCTTTAAATATGTTGGGATATTTCCTTTTCTACTAACAGATAACACCCATCTAATACCCCCCCTAAAGAAAATGACATCCATCAAATGGTTGGCCCAAGAAGGGTATTCAGATTTTTCTGCAAATTAAGTCAAAACAAATCTCTACTAATAAGGGAAGGTCCAAGGATTAAGGTAAGATTCTAGTATTTGTTCAAGTTTTTATCCATAAAATCATCTCACCAGCTTGCAAGTTGTATAACGTCGATACTTCCTGGCAATAACTGAGAACTCGTTTACTTCCTGGCAATAACTGAGAACTCATTTCCATTGAGAATATCCATCCATGTAAGGAACCAAAGTTGGTCTAATAGGGTATCCTTTTCGGCTTTTCTTAACGTGAACAAAACTTTATAGGCCTTGGACGGGTGTTCCTACTTCTTGGTATACAAGGAATCGATTTATCTATAAAAATGACAGAGCTTTGCATACAATTCCTTAGATTCATTGTCAAAATAAATGAGACATAAAATGAATTTTTTAAAGGGAAAATTCCACTTTGTTCCCTTTACTTTGGGGATAATGTCAAGTTAGTATCCGAACTTTCAAACGTGTCACTGTAGTACATAAACTTTTAAAAAGTGTCAAGGTCCCTGCTGTTAATCGACCATCAATTATCTGTTGAAGATGTCAAAACTACCCTTTAAAAGAAGTCGGTGTTCATTGTCTTTTACCTTGAGACTTAAACGGTTGAGATGTTTGAGATTCTACACTAATGAAGTCATTGTCTTCTACCTTCAAATCTGAAACACATTCTTGTCTAGTTATTTCTTTGCTTTCAGTTATTGTTTTCCTCTATCATATTTCATGTTTTTGATCTCTTTTTCTTTTAAGGTAACCGGTTCAGTCTCAAAGTAGAAGACGATGAATAGTGTCTTTTTTTTAAGGGTAGTTTTGACATTTTTAACAAATAACTAACGGTTGGTTAACAGTAGAGATCAACTTGACACTTTTTGAAAGTTTAGGTACTGCAGTGACACGCTTGAAAGTTTGGGTACCAACTTGACACTACACCCAAAGTTTAGGATAATAAAGTGGAATTTTCCCTTTTTTAATTAAGGAATAGATTGAAGCAATGAGATCCATTATTCACATATCTATTTATAATAGGAATGCAAATACTTTCTAGGCTCATGGAGAAAACTGAGAAGACAGAGGGACTCGAGGGATTCAAAATAAGTCAAAAAGGAACACCCATTACACATTTACTCTTTGCTGATGATCATATGATAATGTGCAATGCAGAACCAAATCAAGTGAAAAAAATAAGGATATTCTTAAGACATTTGAAGAACTTACAGGACAAAAAAAATAAACAAAATAAAATCAAGTGCTCAATTTAGTAAGGGAGTACATAAAAGGAAAAGATAACTGTTGTTAAAGCTCCTTGAAATTAAACAAATGAAAATAGGAGAGAAAAGTACTGTGGAACAAAAATTCAGTTTGGAAACTCAACCAAGAAATTTGAGGGAGGATATAATAAGGAAAATGGAAACTAGGAGGCTCTCGATTTGGCAAGCAAAACTCATGTCTCAAGCTGGGAGGACAAGTATGGTAAAAGCTGTCCTCCAAGTTACTCCTACACAAACAATGGGGAATTCCTTGCTACAAAAACTGAATCTCGGAAACTTCCGGTGGGGGATACAGATACAAATAAAAAATAAAAAAATCACCCATACAATACCTTGGGATGGGATATTTGTAGAGAAAAAAGATGGTGGCCTAGGATTCAAGAGAATCAAGGAGTTTAATAAAAATCTATTCATGAACAAAGTCTGGCACCTATTAACTAACCAAAAACGCTTGTGGGTGAAGGTGATAAAAGGAAAAATACTTAAGACTCAGTTTGGAAGGAGTACAAATACAAATATGTAGAATGCAAAACCTTGTATTTTGTATATATTTTTACTGTACATATTTATATTTGTACTCCTTCCAACTGAGCCTAAAGAAATAAATCCATCTTCACAGTGAAAAAGAAGTATGATTCTCTCTGGTGGACGCAGGTAGTTACTGTAATAAATCAGATAAAAAGATACCTAATTTGGCAAATCAAGGATGGCTCATTTGTGTTCATTTCAGACCCTTGGGTCCCAAGGGAGTGGAGTTCCTATTCTTAAAGAGAATACACAGATGGCAGACCAAATCAGAATGGTAAGTGAGTTGTTGAATGAAGATGGCTCCTGGAATCTTTAGTTGGTTGGCCAATTGTTGGGTGCATATCTTCCAAACAATAATATCTTCGAATATTTCCCATGATATGCTGCTTAGGAAAAAATCCAAGAAAGCAGTATATGATGTGAAATTGGGATATAAAGTTTTCACAGAGCACCTCCCCTCCTAGACAGGGCAGAGTGTGGACTTGGAAATTATTTTGGCATACCAAAACTCTCATGAGATTTCAAAAATCTTTATGTGGAAAGTTTGGTGGAATGAGATACTCACCAAAGAAAGGTTTCATTTTCTTCCAAACGCAGAGAAATATTGTGTTATGTGCCACTTTGAAACAGAATCTTGGCAGCATCTATTTTTCCACTGTCCTTATGCCAGAGCAATTTGGACCATAGCACAAATTGGTATAAACCCTAAGGAGCTACAGGACATGCAACTGAGCTTATTTGTAACTAAATGGCTTACAATGAAATTGGGGTCTTATTCCTTATCCTTTTAGATTAAATATGGGACATGAAAAATGCAAAAATACATAACCAAGAGGTCCTTCACCCAAGGCAGCTCCTTGATAGAGCCTACTCGTACTTGTGGAGAACAAACATGGAAACCAAGATGCAGTCCAAACTCACACCTGGATCTTATTCAGTCTACAAATAATTATGTAGTATATGTTGATGGATCATATTCTCCAGTTACAGATATGACAGCTACAGGAGTAGTGATACTGAAAAATAATTGTACTATGTTGATAGCTAGCCAAAGAGTTCAAGCAACTGGAAGTCTTCAGGCAGAATGGTGGGCTCTCCATGACGGTTTGAGGATAGCAAGCAGAAGAAGAATCAGAACTCCAGTAGTATTTTCTAACTGCTCTGAGGTAGTAGATTGTTGCAAGCATGAAGCATATGTAAGCTGGGATGTTAATTAAGGCGATAAAGGAAACCACTCTATCCTTTTTGCTACTCTATAGTTATCTATTATATATGTAGAAATCTAAACTCTTCTTCTCATGAACTAGCTTATAATGCATATAAATATTATATAATAGTAGATGAAAACAGAGGCAGCCAATGTACTAATGATGCTCAAATGAATGAATTTTAGTGCCTTCTGGTTTTTTGGAAAAAAAAAAAAAGAAAGTACTGTCTGATTTTCTTCCTGCATCAATACCAAAAAAAAAAGGTTTTGTTCCTACCTGTTGAAGCTATGCGTTCATTAAATTCCTTGAAACCATGACCATGACCATTTACAATGCACGAGAAGAACATGGATTTGTTCCCCTTAACGTGCAAAACCCTTTAAGAAAACCACACAAAAGATGGCGCTTTGCGTATGTTGCTATCTATTTCTCGCGGGTTCTGTTTTCTCTTGCCAAAGAGATGGCAAGAATGGAGGACTTCTCATTAGAATCACATACTCCACAATTGATTTCATTTCAAGTTTGTTCAATATTGATCAGAGAATCCTCATCCAGATTGTAAAGAATAAGGAGACTTGAGCCATCTAACACGGTTTGGAGGAGTTGAATCAATAACCACTATTCATAGTAACATGGAGATTGGAATCCGTGGTGATGCAAATCAAAAGATGTCGCCCTCCGACATGGATTCTACAGTTCCAACACAAACAGGGTGTCAACGGTATTCAAAAATCCGATTTTAAATTCAATATTCAACATAATCGAATCGAATTTAGATCATTCGAATATCTAATCGGTTAAATTCGGATATTCTATTCTTACCAAATAGTTAATCGGATTAGAATTTGGATGACCTTATTCGATTCGATAAATATCCGAATTCGACTAAGTATTTAATTCTTATATACAATATATAAAGTATTTTATATAATTTATATATAATAATTAAGTTATATAAATAATTTATATATTTATATACTTTATATCAATAAAATATTTATTTTATACATTTATTAATTATCTAAAATAGTTAATTAATCGAAATCGAATCGAATATTCGAATATTTAATTGGATTCGAATTCGGATATTAATTTTCAATATCCGTCGAAGATCGAATCGATTTCGAATATCAGATTTTCTAATTGGATTCAAATTCGGATATTGCCTGATCCGATTTAAATTCGATCTGCTTACACCCCTACATACAACAAGCCACTTATGAAAGGTTTGCTTCATTATGTATTGTTAGCTTCAAGGTTCTTAAAATCGAACCAGACAACGAACCAGTTAAGGGTCCGGTTCCCAGGTCAAATGGTCCAATCGTTTGAATCGAACAAACGGCCCATTTTGACAAAAAAAATAAAAAATGGCCAAAATGGAACCAATCATCCCGATTTTTCCGGTCAGACCATCCAGACCAATTTTGAAAACCAAGGTTAGCTTTGAAAGATAGCACAATTATTATTCTGTTAAGTTGTGCCACACTATCTCTTGGGTTTGGCATCAAAGATGGTGGGAGTATCTTTCCCGTTGTCCTTATAGTTGTTATTGGTTGACTGAATATCAACAAATAGAATAAAAAATAAATAAACTAAATGATACATGAGAATCCATTGCCATGGACATCCTCTTCTTGCTTTTGATTTCAAGTCAAGCAAAATATTCTCAAAATTAGGTTGATCAGCTATTCAGTCCAGGTTCTTGTTTGTATTCGTAAACTACACTTTTCTCCTTATGGATTTTTTAACATGAACTGATGGTTTGCATTATTTTGCAAAAATTTCTTGTATTTCTCAATGAAGCTTTTCGCATACTCTAGTACTAGACTAGAGAGGCTAGAGTTAATTCTCATTCTCTCACTATCTTCTCTCTTTTTTCCCAATAATGATTCGGTGGGTAAGAGTAAAACAAATAGGGGGTATTTTCTATTAGAAGATAGCTAAAATGAGAGACCCTATCCACCTATTTAGTAGATAGTTCCCCCATTAAGGAACTCCTAGTATAACAACTTATAAGAATCAACCACCTCCCCTACTAGTTCAACCACTCTCCACTTATCTTCATCTACCTAAATCCAATTTTAAATTTAAAAATAGGATAAAGATAAGTGGGTGAGAGATTTTAAGGTCTTATGGTTTTCACTTAACCAAATGAGAGTTTTTGTAGGGAACCCCCATGACCACAATGATGGGCCAATTTATGGGCCCCACACTCTAACAATCTCTCACTTGGCCCAAGTATGGTCAACAACGAAGGATGCAACTTGATTAGAGCTCATGGTGATTCTCAAACACACTTAAGTAATTACTTATGTAAACTCATATCATGGCAGTCTCTCCTAAAAGTGGAGTTTCCATCCATGCATCACGACGATTACACTTGTAACCCTCAGTGTAGTGGATTATATATGTATATCGGTTCTAGCTATGTTCTTGTGTCTGTCTATAATAATGTGCATGCATTAGACAATTGTGGGACTACAAGAATGGGAGATTCAATTATTGACACGTGTCATCATGTTGAGTCTGTCAAAGAATTGATAATTCCCATGTTTTTAACATGGCTCATAAACACATTAGGAGATAACCCCTTAGTCATCGAACTCACAATCATAAGTTTAGTTCTTATATGCTTGATTATGATTTTCCGTTCTTACACTTTGTCCCTGACTGCTAGTTCTTATATTTCCTTTGAAAAGAACATAGCCGCAGAATTATCACTGAACAAGTTTATCGGTTTATTCATAGTTGAGCATTAAGGCACCGAGTCCTATATAAAATTCTCGGTGGGGCAAGAGAGGTCGCTCCCGTCACCGAAGCGGAGCCGAGCTGGATCGACCCACTCACGAGCTTCCTGTTAGACGGAACCCTCCCCGTGGACCGCAACACAGCTAAGAGGGTGCAGCGCCAGGCAGCCAAATACGTCATGATAGACAAACGGTTGTACCGACGATCTTACACGCTCCCCTATCTGCGATGCTTGCGCCCAGCCGAAGCCGAGCTGGTATTCCGCGACATCCACGAAGGCTTGTGTGGCGGACATCTGGGGGGCAGAGCCCTCGCCCAAAAGGCACTTCGACAAGGATACTACTGGCCAACGATGAAGACAGAGGCAATCGAGCTCGTCAGAAAATGCGACAAGTGTCAGAAGCATGCCAATATCCACCATCAGCCCGCTGCCGACCTCAAATACCTCACCAGTCCATGGCCCTTCGCCCAATGGGGCATCGACCTCCTGGGGCCATTCCCACCAGCGACAGGCGGGAGAAAATTCCTAGTGGTGGCAGTAGATTATTTCACGAAGTGGATAGAAGCCGAACCCCTGGCAATAGTTACGGTCCGAAACATACAAAACTTCTTTTGGAAAAACATCGTATGTCGCTTCGGGCTACCTCGGGTACTGATCTTCGACAATGGCAAACAGTTCGAAGACATCAAGTTCCAAGAATGGTGCCGAAGTATGGGAATTAGTCAGAACTTCACATCGGTCGCACACCTGCAGGCAAATGGCCAAACAGAAGTAATGAACAGAGCCATCCTCCGCAGACTAAAAGCGCGATTGGACCGAGCCAAAGGTTTGTGGGCAGACGAACTACCAAGTGTTTTATGGGCACACCGAACCACGGAAAAGACCGCCATGGGTGAGACCCCCTTTAACCTCACCTATGGCACCGAAGCAGTGATCCCGGCGGAAATCGAAGTGCCTACGTTACGACTGGAAGCGTACGACGAACGGACAAACGAGGGCGAGTTGCGCACCAACCTCGACCTACTGGACGAAGTGAGAGACCTCGCGCACATCCGAACTGCGGCTTACCAACAAAAGGTAGCTCGGTACTACAACGCGCGAGTAAAAAAGAGGAACTTCCGCGTCGACGACCTGGTTCTCCGTAAGGTCATGGTGCCCGAGCCCGGTGTAGGGAAACTTGGACCGAACTGGGAAGGACCCTACAGAGTAATGAAAACACTCGGTGGGGGAGCGTACGAGCTCGGAACCCTAGAAGGGAAACAAGTACCCCGAGCATGGAACGTTGTCAACTTGAGAAGGTACTATCTATAGGCCACCAAAGCAAGTACGCCGAAGTCATTTCATAAAACGAACTGACAGACCGAAATGGTCAGTTTGCCAAAAAATATATATATATATATATATATAAATAATAAATAAAAATATATATATATATAGCTCGAAGACACCAGTACATGAACAAAAAGACATTTCATTTCAAAACAGATGTGTACATTTCATTTCACAAGCCCGGGGCTACTTCATCGTTATCAAAAGCCTCTCCGATAATGCCCGAAGGACCTGCCTCCCCCTCGGAGTCTGGTTCGGCATCCGCAGCATTAGCCATCTCCGGAGTGATGCGCGAAGTGGATATGGCACTGGTATCGAGGTCGGGGTACGTATTCCGGATCATCCACCGACTTAGCTTGAAAGCCCTCCTGTAGGAGTCTACCATCAGGTCATCGAAATCCGGCGAAGCAATGTAATCGCTGACAGCCTTCTTCTTCGTGTCTTCGATCCCTTGAGAAAAGATCTGAGTCCTCTCCCTGATATCCTCCTGAAGATACTCGACCCAGTGCTCCAGGTCTAGCTTCATTTCCGCCATGCGCTGCACCACCACTCCCATGGCCTCGGCATCCCTCTGAGACCTCGCCTGCCTAGACCGCGCACGGCGAGCAGCAGCATCAGCAGCACGAGCATTCTCCTCGGCAGTCCGAGCAGCCTCCTCGGCAGCTCGCGCCTGCCGCGAGCATTTCTCCACCTGGTTCGCCAAGGCGTGAATGGAGGAGTTTATCAAAGGAAAACGAGATCAGAGAAACGAATGAAAAAATAGAAGCCAAGCTCTAAAGAAAGGATCACTTACCACCATGGCATGAGTAACGGCACGGCAGGCCACTTGGTGCAGAGGGAGCTCGGTCCACGCCGCAACTTCCTCAGGAAACATCGCCTCCTTACTCCGTTGAAGAGCATGCACATGCGACAGCACGCTCCTGAAGTCCCCCGGGGCCTCCGAGCCCGACGGCCCGGCTCGCATATGAGCGGACTCGGAATAAGTAGGAGCCCCCGTGTGTGTGGTTTCAGCATAAGGAGCCCCCGCCAACCCCTGCATAGGAGGAACCATCTCGGGCTCCTCTGCCGGACAGTCCGGCACCTCGGGCTCCGCAGCTCGGGATGGCTCGGCGCGAGCTCGCTTGGCCACCCGCTTTCTCCTCTTCATCCCCTCGAACAAGTGCGCACCTCGTGACCCTCGAGAATCCATTGTACCTGCGAAAAGGAGGTCGGCATCAGCAAGACGTAAGCGAAGAACAAGACAAGATCACTAGGGAAAGAACCCACCCGAGCTCAGGCCTGCAGCAATAAGCTTGGCCTCCGTCAGATACCATTGGCAATCCAGCCCAAGCCGCGCCCATTGCCGGAGGCCCTCCGCCGTCTCCTCATCAAGTGTGATGCCGGAATCAGGAGCGGCCACCCCCCAGCCGGTCTAAAACGGCCACCCCATCGCACTTCGCACCCCGAAATAGTCCCGCTTCCACGCCGGGACCTTATTGGGGAGTCCGTGTAAGAGCTTGAAGCTCGGGCGAGGGGACAGGTAGTATGCCCGCCTACGCCCAGGAAGGGGACCCACTTGCTTTTTCAACATTAAGATAGAAGAAAAAATCTCCAGATCCAGAGGGAAGTTCTCGTCGCAAAATAAAGAGATCGTTCCCACTAAGTTCCTAATAGAGTTCGGGTGAAGTTGGCCAACCGTCACACCAAAGTGGTTTAGGACCTCGACAAGAAGAGGGTGGAAGGGCAGTCGCAGCCCCGCGGCTAGCTGTTCCCGGAAAATCACGATCTCATCAGGACTGTGTTCCCAAGGAAAGCTCCCCGTAGGGATAAAATAACCATACTCGCTGGGCAAACTATAGTAGTCTACGAGGGTTTGAAGTTCCTCAAGCGTCATAGTCGAAGGGCCAAACTGATCTACAACCCGGCCACGGCGGGAGGTGGATGCCGACCTACCCGAAGCACCTCGGGTGGTAGGCCCGACCCCTTCCTCAGGACCTACATCGGGCTCACTTGAACTACCGTGGGACGCAAACTGGTTCGTAGAACCCACATCAGACCCGCTTGAACAGTCTGAACCCTCCAAACCGGACATCGTGGAACGGAACGGGATTCCAAAAGAACACTCACCCGGGAAGAAGACTGAAGCAGACTGCAAGAACTCGAACAAGCAAGAAGCCCTGGGACGCGAGCTGAAAAGCCTGGACGCGAGCTGAAACTTAAGGCACGAGCTCGAAATATACAACAATAGCAAGGATGCCCCCCCCGCGCACTATTTATATCCACTGCGTACAGAAAGCGACGGCCCAGATCGAAGCCAATCCAACGGCCCACAGCCGCGCTAAGCCGCATGTCTTCCAAGACCAATCGGCGCACGTCTTTCTGAAACTGACGGAACGTCGCGCACGTCTTGTCAGAGGACAGGTGTCGGCACGCGTCTTCCCGAAACTGACGGAGTAACGGCGCACGTCTCCTCGCAATAAAAGCGTCTGCAGCGCAACTCCCGAACCATTGCCGTCACGACTCCCAAACGTGCACCCTTTTTTGAAAATCAAATTAGAGCAAGCGCGCTCAGCACGGACCAAAAACCCTCCTGCTACCTTGCAAACTCCCCGCGCCAAGACGGAACCATCGTCGCAGGGAGTGGGGGGCAATTGATGAAGGGAAATTTGGCCCGACCTCACGATCGCCCGACACGCGGCAAAGGCAAGCAGTTCGGGACAGTAGAGCACCCAAAGCAAACATCGGAAGCAAGTCCAAACTCACTACCGAGCCCGAACTCCAGACCGCTGTACTTAGTCCGAGCTCCTTGATAAAGAGCGAGCTCCCTGTCGAAGGTCCGAGCTCCCTAAAACCTGAGCTCCCCAAGTCCGAGCTTGGTATTAGGAGCCCGAGCTCCGTGAAAACTGAGCTCCCCAAGTCCGAGCTCGGTACTAGGAGCCCGAGCTCCCTAAATCCGAGCTCCCTATTAAGAACAAACTCCCTACTGGGATTCCGAGCTCGCTATTAAGAGCGAGCTCCCTACTGAGAACCCGAGCTCCCTGCAAGGAGCACGAACTATACTGGGCCCCAAGCCTCACAAAGCTGACCCGAGCTGACCCGTGGCAGCTCGGAACACTCCAAACCGAACTCAAGACACCTCGCTCGCCACTCCAACACTTCACTTCCAAAACACCAGGCCCGCCAGACGTACCCGATGCCAAGGACGTCCTTACCCAAGGGCGGCGTACCTGACTGATTTGGGATCTGACGCCTGACAGCCGCATTTCAAACGGCTTCCTGCCACCGCCACCTACAACCGTCGTCACTAGCCGCAGAGACGGCTCCGACAGAAGGAACAGTGGCGGTTCTGTCCGACCAGAGGAAGTGACACCCAAACTGGCAGGAGTTCAGAAGTAATCATGCCCGACCTGACGGAGGCCTGGAAGTGAGTACGCGAAGTGGTTATAAAAGGCTTCTACCCCCCCCCCCCCAGGGAGGAGGTATGCTAACTCTCGCGCTATCTGGTTATTCTTGCCTTTGAAGGATTCTAACTTGAGCTTCGGAGCCCTTACGCCGGGTTCTCCCCGGAGCTTCTCTTCTCCCATTTCAGGTCCCTATTACTCATTTCAGAGGCAAGATCATCAACAGCTAAGACCGGCCAGATTGTGCATCATCAGTGACCAAATTCCAGCATATGGTTTGTTCTTGGCTGACCATTCATTGCAGATAGACAAGTCAAGCATGGCTAGAGAGAGTGATTATATATTGATTTAGATGGCAGTAAAAACCCGTTCTTGCTCTTTGGTACCAAGGTAGCAGATGGATATGGCCGCATGGTCATCACTTCTGTTGGCATGAATACATCATGGGGTGAGATGATGAGCTCTGTTAATCATGAGTTTATCGGTTCAATGGTAGCAAGACAAAATTTAATGATGTTATATATGAACGCAATGTTGCGTATCATTGTTGACGTTGTTACCATTGTAATGGCGGCAATTCCAAAAGGTTTGCCATTGGCCGTCATATTGACTATTGCTTATTCTATGAAAATAATGATTTTTTATCGGGCCATGCCGGTGTGGAAACTCTCGGCTTGTGAGACAATGGGTCGGCCACCACCATCTGCACTGATAAAACAGACACATTCACTATGAACCAAATGACTATAATTGAGTTTTGGGTTGGCTTAGTAGCCATGAGGAATTATGCCTCCTCTAATTTTGCTTCAACCATACTTGAATTACTCTATCAAGGAGTTGGGTTGAACACCACTGGTGGCATATATAAACCCAGTATTGTAGAAGCACCACCTGAGTTTTCTGCAGGTAGTCTAACTGAGAGAGCTCTTCTGTCATGGACCATGTTAGAATTGGGCATGGATATGGAGGAATTAAAGAAGACTTGTATCGTTATCCGTGTTGAAGCCTTTAATTTTGAAAAGAAACAAAGTGACATTTCAATGAAGAAGAAGGACGAGGAGACAATCTATGTTTATTGGAAGGGAGCGGCTGAGATGATATTATCGATGTGTTCAAATTATTATGAGCATACATGCGCTATAAAAAGACTTGGATGAAGATCAAATTATGAAAATCAAGAAAAACAATCAAAGTCATGGCAGCTAAAAGCCTCAGCTGCATTGCTTTTTAATTCCCACAAATAAATCACAGAGGAGGAGATAAAATCTAGGGAGAATGACGGTTCAGCCCAGGGTCAGAATTTGTAGGCTCAAAGTGCTGTTGGGATAGGAGCCAGTTCGGAATTGATGCCATTTCACAGGTGGGCATTGGTGCATAGAATGTGGATTATTGATCTTTTAAATGTTTATAGCTCTGCAGTGAAAATCAGAAATCTGCATTGGACAAATCTGTACTTCTCCTTAAAATCTAATAGTAGCAGAAGATGGCTTGACATTTTTGGGGCCTTAGTGGGCCTAAAGGACCCATGTCAGCCAGGAGCAAAACACATTGTAAAAACTTTTAGAAATGATAGAATCAGTGTCAAAATGATCACTGGAGACAATATTTTCACAGCCAAGGTTATTATACTTAATCCAACATTCAATTAAGACCACATAGAGTCCGTGAAAAGTTGGATAGATGCTTGGCTTCTCAAATGTGGCTTCAGAGGTTCCCAAAGGACACTATATGGACTAAGCATCAACAATGTGAACAAATTATTAGGAAAGCTTGGGAAGAGAAAGCTACAATGAATGCAACACATGAAGCAATCCACAAAGTGAATATATATATATATATATAAAAGAAAATTTAAGGCATAAAAAAACTTTGGCTTCACACAATCATCATTTAAAATTTGAAATGGGAAAAAAAATTGAAACTTCCTACCTATATCCTATGAACTATGAAACTTTAAATAAGTTGTAAAGGGAACATAATCAATGATTGTTAAGGGAAGAACAACTGTAGAGGTTGAAATCAAGAGAAATTTGGTTGAAAGAAGGGGATTAAAATATAATGTAATTTCATCAAATGATAAATCAAAGGAGAAGAATGAACTACTACGACCGAGGAGACTAAAGGTTTAAATGGGAAATCCCTTAACATAGAGGAAGAACCTAAAGCTTTCATAGAGTTAGTTGAACACATTGGGGGTGAAGAGGTACCCACAGCAATGATTGGCATCAACTCCTTGCCTTTACCACAAATATCATAAGAGCAAAAACGGATTTTCTTAACTCCACCAACTTTTGAGAAAGTTTGGGATGTTGTCAAGGACATGAAACCCCTCACTCATCACTTGGACCAGACGGATTTTTTCCATTTTTTATGAGTTAATCTTACAAGTGTTTACATCAGGCCAGTTTCCCAAGGAATCGAAATGCACCAACATATTTTATATCCAAAAACAAATGAATGCATAATCTGTAGGACAATTTAGACCTGTTGTTGCAATGTGTTGTACAAACTACAAAATCTTAGCTTTGTGCTTGGTGATAAAATTCCATAATATAATACCGAGTTTAGTATTAAAAATCAAGCAGCTTTTATTAAGGATCGACAAAGTATTGATAACATAAATACATAGTAATGGATCAAGAGCTCATTCACAAAATGAAGAGACACAAGAAAGGGGAAGGGTGGATTGCCATCAAGATAGATCTGTCAAATGCTCATGATTGATTAAGAGTTTCGTAATTGATACCCTAAGAGGAATGGAGTTTTCATCTTAGTTGTATGATTTCATAGCATAATGCATTTTCACTCCTACATTATTTGTAAAGCTGGAAGGACCACAATGATAAAATAAAAGCAATAGCTTAGGCTTTACTAGTGTACCCTTCCAACCTCTCCAAAACACCAAAAACCCTGAAAACCCAAAAGTCACCCCGAAAGCCCTCAAATCCACTATTAAACCTACTTGATACCTATCCGATGACCTCGGTCGACCCTCACTTACACCTTAACCATTAGATCAGACACTAATGCCAGGCCTAGGACCTCCGAAAACACCTATCTGTAAAATTTCAACTCAAGATTCCCCCATTTACCCTCTCATCAAACGAAAATTCCATCTCGACTTCTTTCATTAGCCTAAACATTAAGAACCCAGATTACCTTGATTTTTACACACCTGGACCAATCAAGCCACACCACTAGATTCCAGACACACCAAAACACCTGCCCACGAATTTTCAACCCCAGATTTCCCCATTTACCCCTCCATCAAACCAAGATTCCGCTCTAAAACATCCCATTGACCCAAAGTCCTACGATCTTGACTTTCTGGGACCGATCAGACCTCATCATCAGATCCCAGACACCCCCAAATACCCACCTATAAAATTTCAGTCCCAAATACCTCCGTTTACCCTTGATCACACAAAGATTCTATTTTAAGGCTCCAAATTGACCGGATTCCAAATCTGCCTGACCCGGGCCAAATTGGCTTAATATAACCTTACAAATCACCTCAGATTACCCAAAAATCCTACCCCATGAAACTTCACCCAAAAGTGCCTTTGTTTGTCCCTTAATCGCACAAAGATTCTATTTCGAAGCCCTAAATTAACCAAATCAAACCCTTTTTAGATCTGCCCAATCCGGGCCTACTCGGGCCCATCTAACCCTGCCAATCAACCCATAATTTCCAAAAACCCCACCCCATGAAATTTCATTCAAAAACTACCCTCGTGTGCCTCTTCATCCAAAATGATTTTGTTTCGGCCAATCACACTAGCCCTCACGCATCAAAACCCTTATCAACCATCAGACCCATCTCAACCTTCCATTTTCTGACCCAAAAATCCTCACCATTGAACCAAAATCCTGGCCTAACCCCTTTAGACCCAGTTTGACCCAAGTTTTTCAAAATTACAAAAATATTCCTAAATTCCCAAAAATTATGAAAATGCCCCTATGCCCTAATATTAACCAAACCTTTGTTCTTCATTTGAAGGGGCACTGTTCACTCTCTTCCTTTCATCTACTATTCCTCTTCTCTCCCTTGTTCGAACCCAACCCAAAAGAGCGACGGAACCAGCGGCAAAAAACGGCGTCAACCTCACCTCCGACCTTCCTCTCTTCTCTCCTCTTCTCCTCTTCTTCTTCTTCTTCTCCTCCTTCATCTTCTTCTCGGATCCGCCAAAATTAGCAAATCCACTATTGAAACTGTCTCCCCCATTCGGACGAAAAAGAGGAGCGGCGACCCAACCAACAGCGACACCCCTTTCATTTCTGGCCTCTCTCTCTCTCTCTCTCTCTCCCCCCCCCTTTTCTCATTTATCTCCACTATGAAAATCCCCCAAAAAAAGCTACTGCTCATCTTCTTCTTTCTTGCGAGATACCAAAAAGGCGTCAGATCTAAACTCGGCAACCCCCATTCTCCCCTATCTTATTTTTCTCTCTTTCCATCTCTTTTGGCCACTCCCACAATTCCCCTCTCTTGCCCATAGAACCAGAACCTAGTCAACTGTCCATCTTCTTCTTCACTGAACCAGAAGCAGCGACTATCTCCTACCGCGACAGAGCAGTGTCGAGACCCATCATCTTTTTTCTCATTGATCACCAGTGGTGAAGTCTCTTCTCCATCGATCTCGGCACACATCCATTGTCTGAACTTAAATCTGAAGCTCCCCTGCATCTGTCGAGTACAGGGCTGAAATTCCAACCCAACGCTACCTATTGTTGGATTTTTCCTTTGGAGCAGCATTTGCCCAAAAGCAGAGTGATCAAAACTGAAGCACATTGAGCCTAAGCAATTGCAGTCGGTGTAGAAGGATCAAAACTGAAGCACATTGAGCCTAAGCAATTGCAGTCGGTGTAGAAGGATCAAAACTGAAGCACATTGAGTCTAAGCAATTGCAGTCGGTGTAGAAGGATCAAAACTGAAGCACATTGAGTCTAAGCAATTGCAGTCGGTGTAGAAGGATCAGATCTCCGGTTCGTAGCATCCCCATTCGGTCAGGACACCATTCAAAAGCTCGAAGATGTAAACAGTAGACAACCCGATTCTAGTCCTCCTTGTTCGGTCGATTAACCTTAACGTCAGACACCATCAGTTGCATTCGCTAGTCATCATCGTCGATCAAGAGAGGAGGCAACCAAATTCAGTTGGATCTTCCGCTTGTAGTATCAAATCTCAACCTCAGACCATAAGTTGCATTCGCTAGTCGCCATCGTCGATCAAGAGAGGGGGCAACCAAATTCTGTTATCTCGGTTCGGTTTTGGATTTCACACCGAACCGAATTATCGGTTTATCCATCTTTCCAACTTGAAACCGGTCGGTGGTAAAGAAAAACCGGCTAAATCGGGTTGGGTTGGCCGGGTTGGTTGGTTTGAATTTATTTGTGAACAGCCTTATCTAAAACCATAGATACATAAATCAAAATCCAATGACACCCAAATCTAATACCGTTTACCCTTTCATCTTAAGACCCAAAGCCATAACTGATTTTTGTCGTTTGATCGGAATCATTTTGATCATGAACCATATTTCACATCAAATCATAAATTCAAAAACATAGGTATATAGAACCCAAAAATCCAAATCCTATGACACTTAGATCACCGAAATCCAATACCGTTTCCCCCCTTCATCTTAACACCCGAAAGTAGAACCAATTCCAATCATCCGATTGGAGTAATTTTGATCATAAACCTCACCACACATCCATTAAAAAATCCAACACCATAGGTACGTAGAGCCCAAAAATCCAAACCCAATGACACCAAGATTACTCAAACCCGATACTATTTACCCCTTCATCTCAATACCCGAAGCCATAACCGATTCTAATCATCCAGTTGAGATCATTTTTTATTCTAAACCATATGCTAAATGAAATAAAAAAATCCAACCTTTTAGATGGAAAGAACTTGAAATTCCAAGTTCAACAATACCAAGATTGTCTAATTTTGACATTATTAACCCATCCATCATGAAATAAAGAAATACATTAGAAGGGTATTTTTGACATTACGCAATACTTAACTGACAGATACTAACGGATAAACCGAAGTGTATATTTTTTAGAGTTCAAGATACTCACGTGTTGCAATTGAAAATTCAGGGGCATTCCTTGGTGTTGATTTTACTCAAGACCAAGTGTATATTTTTTACATTATGCAATAATTTTACTCAATACTTAACTCACAGAATACATGAGAATGGGTATTTTTGACATTATGTAATAATTAATCGACGCAATACTAACGGATAGACCCAAGTGTATATTTTTGAGAGTTAAGATACTCAAGTGTTGCAATTAAAATTTCAAAATGCAGGATACCTATATGTAATTTACCCTATAGTTTATTACGAGTTATTACTTATGATAGATTTTCTCTGAAAGGCAAACAACAAAGAGTATAAAATGAATAAAAATTTCAAAAAATATAAAACATGTTATTAAGGTTTTAGTCTTTCTGATTAGGATTAAGTGAAGTGATTATCTTAAAAGAAATACATAATAATATGTTATGTGGGCAATATAACTATCATGCATCTAACTAGACAAATGTGTGATATATTATATATAACTTATATTTATATATGACATGTAATATAGAATCGAACCTTCGGATTGACAATCCTAATCCAACCCGAAATGAAGTTAGGTTCATGAATTTCAACCCTAACCTTACCCCTAACCCGAGCATATGGTTGGGTTCGGGCCAACCTGACACAAGTTGCAGCCTTGATATTATGAATTTATAAATATGAATGATTCAATCTCTCCTTCTTAGATTGTGTTTGGTTTGAATGAAAAAGTAGAGAAAGGAAAGAAAAGGCAATGAATCTTTTACAAACATTGTATGGGTTTTCTTACCTTTCCTTTCCTTTCCCCATCTTTTCCCTCAAACCAAACATAGCCTTACATCCAAAACTCACCAGCTGTTCCGGGAAACTTTCTTTGGTGATGGGCAGTGCTACCAGGCGGTTTACGTTACTGCCTTGCAAGAACCGGCAGTAGTCGGTAAACAGTCAGCAGATTCAACACTCTTCTTCCTTTTCCGCGTCGTGAAAGTTGAAACCCCTTTTCAGTTTTCAGCCTCATCGTGCTGATATTCTGATGTCAAGCCCTCGGGACGGCTTAGACATCGTGATTTCTCTAATCCTCTCGAGTTTCAACAGAACTGCTTGATAGAGATAAACTCGTTTCATTTCTTTGCTTCTGGTAATTTTCCTTTATTTTTGTTTTTTATTGAAATTTCTATCTGTTGAACCTGCTAGAGCTGTCTGATCTCCTTTTCGTGTACGAGCTCGTCCTCATTCGGTAGAATATAAGTTCGACTTGGACCTTACGAGCTTAGAGGTTTATGGTCTTGCTTCAGAACTCGAACCTCATCTTGTTTGCACCTTCTGCTTTGTTTCGGTGAATGTATACGCCAAAGCTTTGAATACATCAACCGTTCTGTTACTTGTGGTGGATTTACTTTTGTTTTGCGCTCACAGGTGTTATGTTATCTTCCGCCCCAACCATTTTTTTGATGAATTTCCTCTTACCATTTTCTATCACAACAGGCTTCAGATCTATATTTTGTTTTTTTTATTTGTTTTGAAGTTTTTCTTCTGATTTATCTTATCAACGGAGTGTGCAAAATTGCTTCTTTTTGTTCATTTGAAAGCTTAATTTCTTAAGGTGTCTATTAAGGCTTTACTGGTAAAATCATTGTTTAGCTCCCATCTCCTTCAGCTTGGTTTGCTCATTCTATACCTCTCTTAATACGGGTTTATATGTTTTGCTTTCATTTAGAAAATGCCTCAAGTAGAAGAGCTTTGGGAACGGTTGGTGGACGCAGCACTAAGGAGGGGTCGCCTTGGGGCTGATGCATTTGGGCAGCCGGTTAGCGGAATTGCCGGCAATGTTCCATCTTCTCTTGAGAACAGCAGGAATATAGATGCAATATTAAGAGCTGCAGATGAAATTCAAGATGAAGATCCCAATATCTCTAGAATCCGTGAGTTCATAATGATCCTCTTCCCAAGCCGCGCCCCCCCCCCCCCCAAAAAAAAAAAAGAAGAAAAAAGAAAAAAGAAAGAAAGAAGAAAAAAGGAGAAAGAGTGAACTATTTTCTGGTACTATGTTTAGTGCATGCATTTATGTTTGTTACTTGTAGTTTTTCCTTGGGAAGTTGGGCTACACATTCGACTTAGTTTATTCAGGTCCAAAGAATGCATGGTCATCGGCAGGTTCAAGTTGCTTTTACCATGCAATTCTGTAGAAATGCAATCAAAGTTACAATTTGTATTACCACTTCTTCCCTACCATTGTGCTATCGACAATGAGTGCCATTGTGACATAAAGGTGACCAGATAATACTCAAAAAGTATAATATGGCACCGTTTTGCCAAAGTCAATCAAATGAATTAGACCTAGCTTCTTTTAGGAACTGAAGATTTTTGAAGATTTATTTGATGTCCTTGTAGTATTAAATTCTTTATTCATCTTCTTTGGCTTGCACACAGCATCATGTCAAAGAGACTAGCTAATGGAAGTAGGGAACATTGCATCAGAGAAATCATGGACTATTTACAATATCTAGTCAAAACTTGGAACCTATTTGGTGTTGTTTCTATTTTATTGAAAAAACCATGAGGAGATAGGCATTAGTAAGTGAGAGGGATTATTGAAAAAACCATGGGATTATTTTTATTTTTATTTGTATTTCCAAATATAAGAAACAAAATAATAGGAGATTAGTAAGTGAGAGAGGGTCTCATTAGAAGCCTTACATAGTACACACACATGAGGAGATAAGCATTTGTTTGGCCTTCTTTTCTGTAGCACATCACAGGTTTTTACCTTCCCAAGGAACACTTCCCAACAAGGGATTGGTTTGCAGCAAATTTCTCTCATAGGGAAGTTCACCCCCAAATTTCCAGAATGGGTAAGCATGTTAAGAAATGAGGCACAAAAAAACAAGCCATTAGGGCTGGATGCCAGATTCTATTATCAGAGGCATTTTGATCCAAGAAAACATTCTCCAAATTTGAATGTAGGAGGAGGGAATCAAAATTTATCATCTCTCAAACCCTTTTGAAGCCAAGGTCCCAATTTAACTCAAGTTCTGAAAAACACTAAACCTGACAATAGGTTCAACCTTAAGGTTTGACAAGGAGTAGGGTTTAGGAAACTGCGATTTAAGGGTTTGGTCCCCAAGCCAAAGGTCTTCCTAGAATGAAACCTTGTTTCCACACCCATCATCAAGACAAATGAATTTAAGAAAGGTAGGCAATACCTCAAAAATTGCTTTCCAAGGGTAGTTTGAAGTTGCATCAGAAGCTAGTTTTGCATCCCAACCATTGTCTACTACACCATGAATGCTTCCAATGACGTTATGCCACAATCTATCTTCCTCTCTTGGCTCATAAGAAGTCCGTTATTATTTTTTTCTATCTGTCTTGCTATTTTTGCTGGGATCCTAAAAGTGGACAGGAAGTAAGTCGGAAAATTTGCTAATGTGGATTTAACGGAAGTGATTCTTCCCCCCATGGAGATGTGATTCCTCTTTCACATGACCAACTTTTTGGTAAATCTCTCTACAATTTGTTTCCAGAAACTCTCCACCTAGTATTTCATCCAAGGTTTGTATGTCAACTTCTTCCATGTTAATTCCTGCCACAAAACTCTTTCCTCAATTGACTTTTAGCTTTGAGATCCATTGGAAAGTGTTAACTAAGGTCTTCAAGTCCCTCAAACTGTTAAACCACTATTGTTGTTGTCACACAACAAGTAATAGGTAGCCTAAGTGCAAGGTTTAAAATGTCAATGTCGATGGAAATGTCGCTTACCAGAATATAGGACATATGTCGGAAATGTCGAGGGGAAATATTGTAAAAATTAGAGACATTGTGGAAATATTATGAAATATGTGGAAATATGCAAAGATATTTTGTGAAATGATAAAAGAAGCATTAATACATATTTCTAGACTATTATCTTATTCCCAACCATTATATAAAGCTAAGAAACTAAGATCAATAACAAATTAGTAAATGGCGATTTACTGATTTATTATGCATTTTGATGTTTTTACAAGGTTATCTGATATTTTCTTTTCTTACTTTTAGTTCTGTTTTATTATAAATTCTAATATATTTATTTCACACTAGTAAATAGAAATACATTTATTCTTATTTTTAAATATTAAAGTTATAATACATTATGTTTTATTATAAATTTAATAAACTGATTTCCCTTTTTGTAGTATTAAGATTATGACAAATTCTGATTTCTTATAAAACATAATGAATTTATTATGATTTTTAATACTAAATTTATAATAAATATGATTTAGTATAAAATTTATTAAATTTATTCTGATTTTTTATATTAAATGTAGAATATGGTTTATTATAAAATTTAATAAAAAATTTCTGATTTTAATAAATATTTTAAAAAATACTAACTAGTTAATATTTTATTACTTGAAAAATATTTTATGTTTTATATTATAAAGTAATTAATTTATTCTTTTGTTTTTATATTTTGTTAATTCTTTTTATAAATATTTTATTTGAAATAATAAATAGAAATATTAATGGAATAATCTATATTAATATGCTGTATTATATTATTATAATATACTAATATATTATATTTTTAATGTACATTAGTTGACATAATAGGAAAAACTGTATTTTTTTTGGTTATTTGGACCGATTTGGTCGACATTTCCGAAATATAGGAAATGTTGACCGACATAATGTAATTTTTATATTACCATCCATTTTCATGTCGGTGAGCCTCGACATCGACATATGTCGGGCGACATTAGCGACATTTGAAACCATGCCTAAGTGTTAAATTTCAAGCAATACCATTTTGGACCCCCTTAAGATCTTAACCATGCCAAAATAGCAGGCAAGTTGACCCTTAGAGAAATGTGAAAGGCTGTTGAACATGTGGATTGAATCTTTTCTTACCCATAGTCCATGGATAAACCAAGTAATGGAAGGCATTATCTGTTAATGGATCATAGTACTTAGGTGGATTTTGCTCTACTTTGGCCACAGAAAATCTTTTATGATTAAAAAAGATTAGGATTGTGGTTATTGATAAAAAAGATTAGGATTGTGGTCATTCACCTTTCTGTGCCCTAATAGCAGTGGCCCTTGGACCAGTAGTTCTTTTTTTTTTTTGGATAATTAAAGTAGTTCATACACACACACACAGATATATATATATATATATATATATATATATATATATTCTTTTGATGTGTAAACTCTATAGTTCCTTGAGTTTATATTAGTTTATGTTGTCTGAAAACTTTTGCATCATAGTGATATTGTAGCTACTAGCAATAGATGTAATTAGTAAAGTGGTTCCTGCTTCAGTCATTGGAGAGGCCGAGTAATTGGGCAAAATTGTTATGCAGCTGTAAGTTGGTTTTGTTCTTTGGGTGTAAGGCTTTATTCAGGTTTGGTGGTTTGGTTTTGAGGGTTGGGTGGACAGGCAGTAGGTTTGTTGAGTTAGAGGGTTAGTCTTAATTTTGTTTGTAATCTTTGGGTTTTTCTGTGGACTTTGGGGTTTAGTCCAGGTTTGGCTTTTGGAATTTCATGTTTGGAGTTTAGAGGGGGAGGATGGGTGTTGGTTCTGCTTTTTATCTCCCCTTTATTGTGGGTGATTCCTTATCATTTATTGTAATCTGTTCTTCTCTTTCTTAATAAATTTTATTTTTTATTTACTACCACAAAAAGATGGAATTAATAAAGGTTAAAGACTTAAAGTTTGTTTTTAATTTTTTTTTGATAATTAAATTTGTTTATAATTATAGGTAGTGCTGTTGAAGCAACTACTAAATTTATCAGCAAATTCTAATTTAGTGTGGTTTGCTTTTATTTAAGTCATTTGATCACTCCTTAATTTCTTGTTCTGCTGTTCTGTTTGGTGCAGTGTGTGAGCATGCATACTCGTTGGCACAAAATTTGGACCCTAACAGTGAGGGCAGAGGGGTGTTACAGTTCAAGACTGGTTTAATGTCTGTTATCAGGGTATGTTTTTGCTTTTGCAACTTGCAAGTGGAATGTTTGGTTTTGTACCCTATGGCTGCTGAACATATTTTCTTTGATCTGATGAATATATTTCAGCAGATCTATTTGAATTACTTCCGACAATATTATCCTTCACTATGTTTTGGAGTAGAGTAGGGTTGGAGCTCAAACCTTTTTGTCAGTGTAGCCAAGCGACTAGGCAATCTAGGAGTTTTGGACTGCCTAGGCAGCGCTTAGGTGATATGTAAATTAAAGAACTAAATTTTTGGCTGGTAATCTTGAATATCATATTTATGGGGAAATGAAAGGTTAAGACATAAAATGAGGCATATATTAAGAGGTATGAAGGGAGTATGAAAATTTAGGTGTTGCCTAGTCAGTGCCCTGATTTCACTGCTTTTTGTTTATCTGTTATGGGTATTTTTTTTGATCTGCTATCTGTTATGGGTGTTTAAAAAATTCTTTTTTTTTGTCTCTTTTTCTGTAACATTGGCTTTCTTGGGTGAAATTTCAGCAAAAGCTTGCAAAGAAGGAGGGTGGTGGCATAGATAGGAGTCAGGACATTGCTCGCTTACAGGATTTCTACAAACAATACAGGGAGAAACATAAGGTGGATGAGTTGCGTGAGGATGAAATGAAACTAAGAGAGTCGGGTCCTTTCAGTGGTAACCTTGGAGAGTATGTCTCTTCACTGGAAAACAATTTGAAAGCAATATTTTAGATAAATCTTCTTTATTTCCATTTCTACCCTTCCCTCCTCTTGCCCACCCCACCCCACCCCACTCAATGTGTTTCTTTTGTTGATCTCTTTTAACCTTTGTCATGCCTTTCATCCTATTTTTAGTGGATATTTTCAAATTTTCAATGTTACTATGTTTCATTGTAAATGTCTGTCATCAGTTTTGTATTCATGAAATCTAGGAAAGAAAAATAATTTCATGTCTTCTCCTAACGAGAACAGAGATTTACATAAAACACCATCACCAAAATATGTAAAACAACAACATTACAACACACACAACAATATGGAAAAAGAAAGGAATCTATGGCTTAGTAATGCCCAATGGGTAAGGTTCAGTTCATTTGACCTGACACCCAATCACAGCTGACCTGAACCTGATCTGACAGTGTCAGGTCAAAGCAGGTTTACCATTTAACCCGATCCATTGTCATCCCTAATTCTATATTTTGTCTTGCTACATTTTCTCTCTCATCTCCTGTTATATTGCTCAATTTTTGCTGACAAATGAAATATTCAGTTATTCACTAGGTGTTGTTTGTGGGCATAAAAACTGTTTCAATAATCCTAGTTTACACAGAGTTTATGTAACTTTTGATACCTTACCCTTGCAAACATGGTGGGGCCCATAAAATGTATACTGGAAGAAAGTTGGGTGCCTTTTCATGCATCTTTGGCTGTAGGGTGAAGAAAACCAAGAGTTGCATAAACTAGTTATTTAGTTGCATTTCAGTTGTTGGAGACATCTACATACTGCCAATCCTGAGTATAGTAAAATAATTTTCTCTTCATCCTTTCTACCCTTTACATGTTTTACCTTTTAGGTATTCAGATATATTTATATGTAGGGTCATGCAAATGTTTGTGTGGTTACCAATTGAAAAGTGTTTTTGTGTGGTTACTCATTTCTGGCTACTGTTTTTTTTCTCCCTATTTTTCATGCTAAGTATTCAGTACTTTTTGTTATCAAATGTTAGGCTGGAGCGTAAAACTCTGAAGAGGAAGAAAGTTTTTGCAACTTTAAAGGTTTTGGGGACGGTATTGGAAGAGCTTACAAAGGAGGTCTCTCCTGAAGATGCAGAAAGGTTGATTCCTGAAGAGGTGGGATTTCTGGTCTTTCTAAAACCTTTTTCATCATTAAGGCTGGAGTTTTGAGTTGTTGGCTGTTTGCATGGTGTAGACTTAAGTTTCCTTTTATTTCTTCCTCATCTACTACAGTATTGTTTAATTTCTTTGTCTCTCCTATTTATGGGTTATTGATTATTTTTTTAAATTTTTTGCACAAATTTCTATACTTTTATGCTCTGAGGATTTATTGTTCTCTTTACTTGTATATCAGGTATATTATTAATTTCTTTTTGTTATTGGTAAAATGGAAGAACAAGAGAAGGCATGGATTGGTTGTGCAAATTCTTGCTTCAACTCATTCGATTTGCTTCTTTGCAGCTGAAACGAGTCATGAAATCTGATGCAGCAATGACAGAGGACCTAATTGCTTATAACATTATACCTCTGGATGTTCCAACCATGACAAATGCCGTTGTGTCATTACCTGAGGTAAAATAGTTTTACATTATTAGGCTTCAGGTTTCTAATTCTTTGCTGGCATTACTCTCTGACTTTCTGAATTTATTGTCAGGTACAAGCTGCAGTGTCAGCTTTAAGATACTTTAGGGGCCTACCAAAGTTGCCTGGTGATTTTTCTATTCCATCCACAAGGAGTGCAGATATATTTGATTTTCTTCAGTATGTTTTTGGATTCCAGGTTTGTACTTAGATCCATGGTTGTGTCCAATATTTTTTGTACATTTGTGTTAGAAATATATGCTAATCATTGGTAGGCAATTGCAATGTGAAATGGGGTGAGTTATATGAGTAAGTGAGATAATGGTGAGGTCCTCCACTTGTATCTTACATGGGTTTTCTAGGAGGATTTTGTATGGATCTTACATGGGTTTTTGGGAGGATTTTGGATTTTGTTTCCTTTTTATTGTTTTTTCTCATACAATCACATTATCTTGGAATGTCCTCTTTTTGGTTGACTGTGTATTCCAAGAGAAATTTAATTTGAGGTAATTGCCTTGATTTGTATTCATGCTTAACTGTATTGGAAGTACCACAGACTTTTTTTGCTGCTTGATCTATAAATGTATGGATATACATCATTGCTTCATTGGAAGTTGGCTTGGTTGTTTTTAATGCTATTGACTGCTACAAATTTACTTTTGTTTTGATTTTTTTCATGGTCCAATCTTGCATTTTGGTTTTTATTTCTTGCGGTCATGCAAAATGTTCCTTTCTGTGTCTTGTGGTTAATGATTTGTTATGGATGTCTCATTAATGGTGTGGATCCTCTGTCCTAATAACTGAATATCTTTTTGGCTGTGCAACAGAAAGACAGTGTTTCTAACCAGCGTGAACATATTGTTCATTTGCTTGCTAATGAACAATCTCGTCTTGGTATTCCTGATGAAAATGAACCGGTGAGTCTTGTATAGCAATTTGTTTCTTCATTACTAATATAATTGGTTCTTTTTAGAGTCACTGTATTTTACTCCACCTTCTTATTTGCAATGTCCATTATCTCATTTTGTTGGATCTGTAGCTATCATGTGTTAAGTCACCTTTATTTGTCTTTCTCTGACCTAGCTATGGAGTCTTTGGAAGTATGGATTAGGTTGGTATTCCCTGTACATGTAATTGTGAAGATAGTACCTATTTTATCACTTATAAGCAGTCAATTGCCATTCTACTTACATCTTCTCCTGTTCTCCACAAATTCATTAGAGGCTATTGCTTGTAGTAAAAAAATTATTCAATTCTGTTTCCTTTCAAACCCCCTAACTTGTGGTGAAGGAGATACTATGGAGTATGGACAGTAGGATATGATCTCTAGATTATTTTTTGCTAATAAAATTAAAAGGAATTCATTAAAAGAAAAAAATATACAAGCAGCATACAGGCTTTGTGGCCCAAGCAAACCAACAGAATAACATTTACAGACCCATGCACTAAAAACAAGAATGCTTGGGCCAACCAAGAAGTGTTCCTCTTCAATTCAGGAAGCTTTTTTGAAAATGTTGAAGGGAAATTCCAAATGCAGTAAGAAGATTTAGAAGACAGAAAACTACTAATGTAGAAGGGAAAATTCCTAATGCAGGAAACTTTTTTTGCCAGGTTAAAGTTGGGAGTATTTGGGACAGGACTAAAGAAGAAGGGAAATAAGACAATTTTTTTTGATCAGCAAGAAGAGAGAAAGTTTCTCAGATGAGAAGTGAGAACTACATTTCAGACTATGGGTACACAGAGAAAATGGATAAAGATTGAGTTGCGTTTTTCATCGCTAGGGATTTGTGGGGATCGAGGTGTTTGGTGGGAGGGTATGCATGATATTTGTTTGGGGTTTTTTGAAGTTGTATCTGGATTTGGATTTCTCAGGGTGTACTAGACTTGGTAGGGCTGATTTTCTGTTTGAGGGGTTTCTTTGTTTTTGGGCAGGTTTTGTCTTTGCTGGGTGATTTCTTATCACCCTGTTGTATCTGCTCTTTGCCTTTTCATTAATAAAGTTTTTTATTTATCTTCAAAAAAAAGGACAGAGACTTGGGTGGAATCTGAGTTGAAGGACTGTTTAGTGATAGATGGCTGTGGTAAACACAAAATATTTCTGAAACTAAAAAGATAAAAAAATCCAAATCCAGGGCAGTTGGTACATGTGACCAAGGTTTTCTTTCATTTGAAGAACGGGCTTTGTGGGGTGGGGCTAAGTAATAAATTCAAAAGAATTTATGAAAGGAAAACGGTGAAAGTGAAAAATGATCACAATAAGGGGAAAGTGGACTCTTTTTTTGATTCATAGAAAGTGGACTCTTTTACACAAGATAAATCAGATACTCCAATAATGGGGGAGGTGGACCTTGCTGATAGACAATCAGAGGAATCAGACATAAATTATGAAATAAAGGATTCAGATAAGGAGGATGAAGGTTCAGAGGGACAAGAGAGTTGTGACAATGAGATCCTAGATCTAACAAGAATGGTAGAGTAGAAATTCGAACTGGAATAAATGGTTGAAGCTGAGGTTCAAGTCAGTGAGATAAGGAAGGGTTGGGTTGCTGAGATTGATGGTGGGTGGAATTGGATTGAGGAGTAAAGGCCTTTTAAAATAGGGGAGAAGAATATAGTTTTGGATTAGTTTGGGTCTGTTTATGGTTGGGATAAATAGGAGTTGGTATATTGCTTCATCTGGCTCATTTTCTTGCACTTCATTCTTTTTGGCCCTGACCCAATCTGCAGACAGTTCTGTTGCCATTTCAGTTAAGGAGGTTTGGAACAAGTCTATCCCCCCTAGGGTAAGTGGTTTTTGTTGGAAAATCTTTATCAACACGTGTGATCTCCAAAGAAAGAGACAAAGTTGGTGCCTTTCCCCAAATTGGTGTATCCTTTGTAAATCTCCCATCCTTTTGTTTCTATTATCCGGGAATGGTTTTTCTCTTTTTTGGTGCAGGTGGAGCCCCCTGCCAAATGTATAGGGCTTGTTTGATTCTTCTTTTGTTAGTTGGAAAAAGAGAAGGGGGGGAATTCTGTGAAGGTGTACAAGAGCAGCGGTATGCTGGACAATTTGGGAAGAAAGGGATCAAATTTTTTTTTTCAGACAAGGAAAGAAGTAGAGAAGGAATCAATGAGGCCATCACAATTAGAGTGATCCAGTGGGTCAGGCCTTTGAGCAGCTTTGATGACATCTCCACAAATGACTTGCATAGGAAGTGGAAGGAGGTGGCAGACTCCTCTCTCCCAAAAGCTATTATCAGGCCGATGTGGTTCGCACCTCCTTGTGGGTTTGCCAAGTCGAATTTGATGGCAGTAGTGAGGGGAAGCCAGGTCCTTCAGGCATTGGAGGTGTTTTCTGGAATGAGGAGGGAAGAATTATTGCTCTATACTTGGGATCAATAGGTGTGGGAGATTCATTGAGGGCAGAAATAATGACGATGATGAAAGGAATTCAAAAGTGAAAGAGCTGAGCATTAGAAGACTGATTATTGAAGGGGCTAAGTTGGTTATAAACTGGCTGCAAAAAGAAGATATTGGTTGGTGGAACTTTATCAAGGAAAGAAGGAAGTTCAATTGCTTAACTGAAAGCACAGAGATTCAGTTGCAGTGGGTAAAAAGGAGTGCAAACGCTTTTGCTGATGCTTTGGCAAAGCAAGGGGTGGGGAGGGATCATATGTTCTGGGTTATGCTGTAAGCTATGTATTTCGATGTCACCTTGGAGAGAGCTAAGAGAGTTTCTCACTTTGTGGTGCTCCATTGTACCTCTTCAGTTTGAATGTTAACCAAGAAAGATCCAAAACACATCACACTAATAGACTGCCGATCGGGCTCCAACCTCTTTGTTCTCACGGTTTTCAATGCTCTGCTCACCTGAAATGGTCATTTTCTCTCAGCTATCAGAGCTTTGGTGCTTCTCAGAGCCATCTCAATCATCTGTGACCCTCAAAACCACTTTCTTCTTTCCTTTGCAATCGTATCTGCAACCACCCAAACCTAACCCTCATCATTTCCTTCCCAAGACTTGTGGGTACCTCCTTAGAGTTAAAGACATATGAACTATTTTAATAGTATATACTTCTTGATAGATGTGTCAGTGAGTCCATATATTCTCATCTTTCTGAGTTAGACTCTTGTGCACGTATCAACTTCTGACTCTTGTGCTCATGTCCATGTGACACTAACGAGGGAAAGTCAACTGAGATGGTTTATTCATATGCATAGATTACAGATGATTGCATCAGTGAAGAGTGAGCTGGTGTAAATCTGGAATGCTTCTTTCATGAATGCATTGTGTCTTGTTCGCCTAACATTTTGCTCTGTAAGGTACTGCTAGTATTGTTGCGATCTTGTGAAGATCTTTTCTTTCAGTCTTAAAGAGATACTTCATCACACAACTCTCCTTTAGTGCATCTCCACTTTATTCACCTCACTCTAATTTTGTGGTTGATATATCCTTGTGTATAAATAATATCCTTTTTTAGGTTAACAATGTAAAGACTTTTTAGTAACAGATCAAAACTTATGGTGAACAGTATAGATGAGATGTTACCTAAAACTTTTCTTTTATGATGGCCAAGTTTTTAATAAATCAGTTAACCGTTGTATTCATAATATTGAATTGATTGCTGCTATACGTAATAAATCTGTGGCTTGCTTTGTAGTTAACTGGATATTTCTTACATGGGAAAATTGCTGTACTTTGACTTCATGCTAGTACATGTTTGTCACGATTCCATGTATTCTTTTGGGTGCAGAAAATTGATGAAGCTGCTGTACAGAGGGTATTTCTCAAGTCCCTTGACAACTACATCAAATGGTGTAACTACTTGTGCATTCAACCAGTGTGGAGCAAGTATGTAATCCAAGAAACATTTCTTCCCTCCCCTCCCCTCTCCTCCCAATCAAAATTTTGTATCGTTGTGTTTTTTTTCTCGATCCATAATTGGTAATGTTTTATTATAATAAGATGTATAAAGTAAGGATTTACAATAGTTCTAGTTGCTATATATACACTCTGAGGATTAAATGGCAAGGGTCAGAGTTTCCAGTTCCTATCAGCCCGGAGAATCCCATTTTAATATTTCAATTATTGTTTCTAAAAGCACCTTCCATACCTGACTAACCTAATGAAACAGTTGTCAAAATTTTATCACATTGTTGTGAGGGTTCCAGTTATGATATGCCTGTCTCCTATCTCTCCTGTAGTAGATTTCAATATCACCATTTTCCATCCCTGAAGAATATCATCAGTAGTGAAGTAAGAAAACTCTTCCATTGTCTTTACCTGATGAATGGCTCTGCTTTCTGTCAACCCAAACTTGATTATCTAGATTGATATTTGTTAGAGAAAATCCTGGAATTCCTTGCTTCCCAAATCATCCATATGATAGTTTCTCTAGCACATCTTCAAAAAATTTCCCCTCTTTGTTATTGGGGGAAAAGGTCTAAAAAGTGTCTTTGTCCTGTAGCAAAGCCCACCTAGCACCAAAAAGAGCAAAAAAAAAAAAGATCCTTTATACTGATCGCAAAGGACAGTAATTAGCATGTAGTGGTTTCATAGCTGGCCTTGTAAGGAAACCACATATGAGGTGAGGTGGTCCAATGAAGCCTTCCTCGTTGGTTATTGTTACTAGATACTCTTTAATAACCCCCACCCCAATTAGGAAACCACATATGAGGTGAGGTGGTCTAATGAAGCCTTCCTCATTGGTTATTGTTACTAGATACTCTTTAATAACCCCCACCCTAATTAGGATCAAAGAAGACTCTCTAGTGATTCCAAAAACATGGTGTCTTCCAACACCTTGTTATCCTTGAGGTCTCTCCTAAATCTAAAATCCCAATAAGAGGAGTTCCCTGAAAAGGAAACACATAGACTAGATTGAATGTCTATAATGGTAAGGAGTATAACCTTGGGATTCTTTGTTTCAATAATGATTCTCCCCAACAAAGGTCTGTCCAAGATCTGACTAAATCTCCCCTTCCTGATACTATCTAATGAATTTGTGAAGGTTATTAAGGATGGATTGGATTTCTTTCCAAAATTGTTCTTTATACCAGTTTTGTATCACATCTATTTGATTGTACCCATGGATATTTTTTTTACAGCATACCGGAACTTAATTGGATCCATAAGAAATCTCCAAAGCCACTTGCCCTATAAGAATATTTCCTTAACATTAATCTACCCAAGCCAATCTCACCTTCTCTGTTTCTTCTGCACATTATAGCCATTTGATAGGAGGATCCTTTTCTGACTCTCCTTGGTTCCCAGAGAGAAGTTCCCATTTTCTTCCAAAAGTTTTGTTTCTGTTTGTTCATGATATTTTCTCTATGTTCCACAATGATTAAAATCAAATGGAAATTGACAATATTTATTTTGCAGTTTGGAGGCTCTGAGCAAGGAAAAGAAATTGTTGTTTGTTTCCTTGTACTTTTTGATCTGGGGTGAAGCTGCCAACATTAGATTTCTTCCAGAATGTTTATGCTACATATTCCATCATGTAAGTTCAAAATTTGAATAATTTGTCACTTATTTTATATCTTAGTGTACACTGATGAAGTCTTGTTTTTTTGGTTCTTTCATTATGTAATCAATGTGAAGTGATGTGTGATGCTATACACTGATTTACATCTCCTCTTTCCATATGGAATTAAAATCATGAATTCTCAGCTTCTGTGCAGGATACTGCTCTTTGATATTAAATAGCTAAGCATGTTTCTACCATGCTTGTTGGTGTTCTGCTCTTCTTGTATTTTGGTATTTTCAGTGATTCACTTCATGCACCTTTTCAATATCCTTTGGTTCTTACTGATAAAAAAATTCCTTGAGGTTCTTCTATGCCATGAGTACTTCTGGCCATTGCAGTTTTAGCCTAGTTATGTGATGGTGTTTGCTTTTCCTTTTAAAACAGGGTTGAATACAATATAACTTCTAATTATTTAATCCTTGTTCAATGTAATTGTCTTGAATAACCTTGTTGTCTTTTTTCCTGTTCTTTTAATCCTCCATCCCCTTTTCATTTTGTTATGGTTCTTATGTTTCTCTTGGGTCTATAAATCTGTTCCTACAGATGGTAAGGGAACTGGATGAGATATTAAGGCAGCAGGTTGCACAGCATGCCAATAGTTGCAGTTCTCAGGATGGTGTATCTTTCCTTGATCAAGTTATTTCTCCTCTATATGAAGTTGTTGCAGCGGTATGTACTAGTAACCATAGTTTGTGCCCTACTTTATGTATGATAACATAGGCCTCTCTTTTGATATTTTATTGATACATGGTTTCATATGCTTATGTTTGCTATTAGCATTAATCATGCATTAGTTGTATTGACATTTATGTTCTCGGGTCTGTAAGTAATGGACCTAGAACTGACCCTATATTTGTTGGGCTTATCAGGTCCAACCCCATAAGACCCAATTATAACTGAAAGGCCCTCTGTTGCTAATTCTCTTGTTCTCTCTTTTCAAATAGTTTCCCTGCAAAATTACAATTTTAGGCATCTTATTGTGAAATTATTATAGGCAAACCATGAGAAACATATATAAAATGCTGGGAAGTATCCTTGTCATGCGCCATAAAAAAAGTATCCTTGTAATGCACTATTACATACATATTGGGACTGAACATGTAAAACCTGCCCCGATCCTATAAATATATTGTAATTGGAATTCAGAAGATGGGGAGAAAAATACTGGAGATAAGTATGGAGCTGCATCCCCTTTGCTGTGTGCTGGCTGGATACTATGGAACAAAAGGAACAGAAGGATCTTTGAAGACAAACTCAAGAGCACAGAAGTTCTGGTGGCTCTGGTAGGGACGCTAATTGCAGATTGGGTTTGGGTGTTACCAGATTTCGGTCAAGTAAACAGATCAGATTTGTGGGAAAATTTCTGGAGTATGCTTGAGATTCAATGATGTAATTGTACCAGTCTTAGTTTTGGACTTTACCTAGTTCAGTTTTTCTTTGTTTTGTAAGCTAGGTGCCATCTTGTCACCTTTTACATGTAACTGATTTTTGCTTTTAATAAAATTTATATTTTACTCTTCAAAAAAAAGTTCTTGACCTCAGGGAGCAGAGGTGAGATGCTGATGTTTTGAGAAGTGAAGAGGGGAACAATATTGTCTGGAGATGAAGTGATAGCCTGGTTCAAAGGTTTTGTAGATGGTGTTGTACATGCAGTCTTGCAGACCAACCGTCATTATGGAGAACTACAACTACCAGAGATAGGCATAGATATCTCACTGAAAGGAAAGATAATAGGATTTTGAGATTCATCTCTTTGGCGGTGTTTGTGCCTAATAGGAAGCAAATCATTTGTAGATCGGAGGGCAGATGGGGGTCATGCTGGGAAGTGACTTCTGATGTCCTTTAGCATTGAGGTTAAGCAGCTGTGGTATGTTAAGAAATGCAAGAAGGTAGAAGAAATAGAGCATCACATTTCAAATGAGGATTTGGAGAAGGTGACATTGTTGGCAACCCCGATAGAGCTAATAAGTAATAATAGCCAAAGAATACTAAGTGGTAGGAAAATTTAATAGCTTCATCAACAGTTTTGAGTTGAAAGAGGTTCCTTTGCTACATGGCCTTTTCACTTTGTCCAATCTTCCGGAGAACCCTACATGCTCTAAGTTGGATAGGTTTTTATTCACAGCAGATTGGGTGGAGCACTGGGGGACTATTAATTCTAGAACATTGCCTAGGGTAACTTTAGATCATTGGCCTATTACTTTAGTGAGAGAGGATCTTGGTACTAGAAGGCCCACACCTTTCAGATTTGAAAACATGTGGTTGTCTCACCCTGGTTTTGTTGAGTCGGTTAAAAATTGGTGGAATGAAAGCAATCCAAGCACTAATTAGGAGGGTATGAAATTCCATTGGAAGTTGAAGGGCTAAAAAGGAAGATCAAGGATTGGAACATTCTACAGTTTGGAAGGATTAAAGAGAGAAAACAGGGAGTGATCAATCAAATTGAGGAGTTGGATGCTAAAGAGGGGCAGGGGGGGGGGGGTTACTTTTGAAGCAAGAGACAAGCAAGAGAGATGGGAGCTCAGAAGACAGCTAGAAGATATTCTGTACAAAGAGGAAGTTAGTTGGAGGCAAAAGTCTAGGCATAAGTGGGTGAAAGAGGGTTGGGGGGGGGTACTTTTGAAGCAAGAGACAATCTAGAGAGATGGGAGCTCAGAAGACAGCTAGAAGATATTCTGTACAAAGAGGAAGTTAGTTGGAGGCAAAAGTCTAGGCATAAGTGGGGGAAAGAGGGCGATAGAAACACTAAATTTTTTCATGCAATGGCCAATGATATGAGGAAAAGTCTGATTACCAAGTTGGAGTTTGATGGGGTGTCTATAACTTAGTAGGATGAGATTGCTAGGGCCTTTGTCGAGAACTTTAAGGCTATTTATAGAAGGCCCTTAAATCAGAGAATCTGGGTAAAAGGTTTTGATTGGAGGAAAAGTCTGATTACCAAGTTGGAGTTTGATGGGGTGTCTATAACTTAGTAGGATGAGATTGCTAGGGCCTTAGTAGGATGAAATTGTCTGAGGAGACTAAGAGGTGGCTCAAAAGAAAGTTTGAGATGGAAGATGTTTATTTTGCCCTTGACAAACAATGGCAAGCAGGGCCTAGTCTCTTATTCTACATTAAGCAAAGTCCACAGTCTCTTATCCCTCTCAGAGGGATCCACCACCACCCCATTCAAGATCTGAATCAGGTTCATGACATTTTCGGCTTCTAAATCCCTTAGGCCTCTTTTAAACCCCAGATCCCAATCAAACCCAAAGTTAGACTGCGAAGGAACCGTAAAACTACACAACCTTGCTTTTATACCAGGAGAAGGAAAATAAGGAAGGAAATTGGTTTTTCAAAGGTACATCACCCACCCAAATGTGCTCCCAAAATTTTATCTAATTCTTAGAGCAAAGGTCATACCTGATGTGCTGCAGAAGAGAAGGTAGAATGGCATGCATATATTTCCAAGGAGAGGCTCCAGTTGACCTTGCCAACCACCCAGTGTCCCAGCCATCCTCTGCTTGACCATGAATACTCAAAATTACCCTAGTCCACAGCTTATCCCTCTCACCTTCCAACATCTTCATTTTTCTTCCAAATGTTCCCTAATACTAACCCTCCATCAGCCCTACTTTTAGAGAGCAATTCCCAATTCACCCTGTGATCCTTCCTCTCCTCCCCTGGTTCCCAGGAAAAGCCCCTCATCAACAAACTGTAAGTGGGTAATAGGTATATTATCTTTCCTAACCCTCCACCCCCTCACAAGACTTCTCGAATCTTCTCTCTCAATTAACTTCCCCAAAACTTCTGCAAACAAGATAAAAAGGAAAGGAGAGAGGGGGTCCCCTTGTCTAATTCCCCTAATAGCCGGAAAGTGATCCACTACAGTTCCATTCACTAGGATGGAATAATAACAAGTCTCAATACAACCCAATATCCATTTGCACCATTTCTTCCCAAATCAAAAGTAATCCAACACTTGCATTAGAAAAGACCAATCAACCATGTCATAGGCCTTCTCCAGGTCCAAATTGCACAAATCCCTTTCTTCTTCGTTCTTCTCAAACCCTCCACACTCATTAGCAATTAAAATTTGATCCACAATCTGTCTATTTCCCACAAGTTGCCATTGCTTCTATTTATATCTGTTCCTAAGAAAATTTCTGTTCTGGAACATCTACTTTGCTTCCTGTTTTTGAGAAACATGGAACACGTTTGACAGAATGTTCCTCAGGAGCATTCTTCTTTCTTTGCATCAATTGAAATTTATAGCCATTGGGAAGAGAAAATACTGCAGCAGACATATAGTCATTCATGTAAATGGGTGTTGAATATGTGCAAACATCAAAAGCATGTCTTTTTGGATGTTTACAATGAGATCACATGACACATTGGCTTTATGAAGAAATCAACATAATGCACCAAATATTTAAGAAAAATGAATAAGAAAAGGGGTTTTCATCGTAAACAGAGATTTAACAAAAGGGTTTTTTCACTAAACAATCTTATCTGTTCACATCAAAAGGGGGTTTTTTGTGCAACGATTCTAAAGATGTATCTCATTAAATGTCGTGGAAAATGTATCATCAAATGGAGCTGCAGATGTATCTCACCAATGATTCTAAAAGAGTGTGGAATGAAGTGGCACACTCTTTTGAGAAGAAAGAAAGAAAGGTGATGGAGTGGAAGCCCCCAGGTCTCAACGAAGTCATGCTGAATTTGATGGGAGCTTTGTAGGAAACCTGGGTCTGGCAGGCATTGATGGTGTGATCAGAAATTCCTCAAGCAAAGTATTTGCGATGTACTCAGGACCTTTAGGGGAAGGTGATTCTTTGAAGGCTTATTAGCTCTGCTACAGGGGTTAAAACTTTCCAAGCAAGCAGATCTTAAGAACTTGGTGATAGAAGGTGACTAAAAATAGTGATATCATGGACCAATTCAAGGGTAATGCTCCTTGGATTTATAGACATCCCTAAAGGGAGATAGTAAGCCTAGCAAGGGAACTCAATGCCTTGTTCACATGGATCAGGAGAACTGCAAATGGGATGGCTGATTCATTAGCCAAACAGGGAGTTCATAAGCTGCAGCTTTTCTGGGTTTTATTATAACACTTTGTGGTGCAATGTCTGCTTTCTACTTGCTGTAATTCTGTAACTGATTCTCTTAATTGAATAAAATTCTCCTTTTTCTGATAAAAAAAAAGAAAGACAAACCCTGGATAATGGTGATGAGAGTGAGAACTATTTTTCAGGACAATTGTGGATGGAACTCTATGAGGCGTTAGCAGTGGAAGTGGGCTTCCTTCGTTGCCCAAGTGCCCAGCATCTTTTTTTTCTTTTGAAATTACCAAACTGCCCCTCTCATGTGAAAACTCTTCCCACGTGTTTGTAAATTAAAAAGATGATATGGGCAACACATGTTCTCAAAGATGTGTTTCTAAGAAATGACAATATCCTCATTTCTTAACAATTTGTTTTGGGAATGACATTCCTGTCTTGGAATAAACAATTTCTTGTCTTAAATGCCTTCCAAATGCATTTCTGTTCTGCAGGAACATCTGGAACACGAGAAACATTCCCACAGAATGATACCAAATGGGGCCCTAGTGATTTTGAAACCTTCTAATTGGAGTTTCTTTGTCCATGCTTTGTCACTATAACTTGTGTCCAGAAGCTTTCAGGCTGTTTTACTGAATGTCCAATGCCAGCCTAGAAGAGCCACATTTACTGTTTTGAGTCTTCTTATTCCCAATCCTCCCCTTTCTAGGCCTGCACACTTTCTTCCAGTTTAGTAATATGAACTTTTTTGTGTTGTTGTTCCTTCTCTTATAAACTTTGTTGAGTTTGTTGTTTGCATTAGATCAGCATAAACAACTTCTCAGGGAAGTTAAAACTTTAGTAATATGGACCAGTTAATGTTTCTTAACTCCTTTTAATTTGTATTACTTTGTAGAAATGCATACCAATCCAATCCTAATTCCTAAGCCTTCCATTGGCAATGCTCACTAGCCACCAGCAAAACATTTTATAATGGCGACCAAATAATTAGTTCTAATTTGACCCAAGTCCACATGCAATCTACCTACAAGCCTAACAAAATTGGGGTTCAAGCTCTTTGATATACATAATTACATTCCTCATTTTTTAGTCCATAATCAATAAAATATTCACTGTTATCAATCAAGAAAAAAAATGCCAACAATTTATCCCCATTGTTTTTGAAAAACACTTCATTACCTGCCCTGGCTCAATCTTACAGACAGAACCATCTCCCACCGTGGTTTCCATCTGAAAAGTTTCAATATCAGCATCTTTTAATCTCCTAGTTCCAGCATTGTTGCTATGTTTGTTTCTATGGCTAAAAAAGTAAAATGTTTTAGATTTGTAAGTTTCATTATCAACATCTTTTCTGCAACTCTTTGGTTTGGATAACATTTTCTGTTTGCATGTCACAATGCAGGAAGCTGCAAATAATGACAATGGACGGGCACCTCATTCTGCCTGGAGAAATTATGATGATTTTAATGAGTACTTTTGGTAGGAGTTTCTTTTGGGGGATTTTTCTTCTTCTTTTTATATAGAAGTCATAGTTGTTACAGCATTGCCTAGGTGACAGGGTACCCTTGGTGGGGTGCCTAGCCTGATCACCATGACTGATATCAGGAAGGCACCCATCTAGTGCCTAGGCAAGAAAATTCACATGGTTGGTATCTTAGTTTAATATTATTACTATGGTTGCATGTTATTAGTATGGTGTTGATACATTGCGTTGTATCTTAATATAGTACTTATACTTTGTTTTAGGATTTTATTATTGAAACATACAAGATCAAAGGGTTTTGAGATGTGAAAAAAAGAAAGAAGGATAAAAGTGGTTTCTCGTTTTTTTTTTGATGATTGGTCTCTCTCTTACATTAAACACAACAGGGTCTCTATTCTTTGTTCTTTTTCCCTTTTAGTTCCTCTTTGCTAATATTTTTTTATTAATATAAATCATGGCATTCTATTAATTTTTTGTTCATCCATTACAACTTTACATATCAGCTGTGGCTAATGGCCCTGTACTGTTTTGGTCTTCAAGGATTTATGCCTGAACCCCTGCTGGTTCTTTTTCAAGGGTGGAGGATGCAGGGCTTTAGCAGAAAAAGGGAAAAGTTTATGGAGCATATTCCCTGCTGCTATCATCTGGGGTGCTTGGGAAGAAAGAAACTTGGGAGTTTTTGACTTTAAATATAATGGCATAGCTGTAGTAAAAAGAATTTTGTAGGCATGCTGTATTCATCGCTAAGTATATAGAAGAATTTTCATGGGTTTCCTATGCAGTCTTTTGTTTAGATGTGGGGACTTTTTTTGCTTAGCTTTTTGTGTCGTCCTATGTACATTCTCTCAATTTATTCAGGTAGTTGTATAGTTTGGCAGCTTATTACATTTAATACAACACTTTTTTCAAAAAAAAGCAATTGCGCTGTTAAATCAATTTGTACATGAAATATTGAAATCTTAAAATTAATTGATTTAAAAATGTTGTTGACTTTTAGACATTATGATCTCCCATGTCTTGAGAGGAAAATTGATGTTATTAATGAAGAAGTGTTGACATTTTTGTAATTTATATGTATGCTGGTTGGTATTATAAAACTAGGGAGCTGACCTAGGATTTTTCCATTGTAAAATTCTATTGCCAGGAAACTAGGCATTCTACTATCATTTAGAATCGCCTATTTGCTTTTGACAACCATGATATAGCACTTTTTATGATTCTTTACTTGATCATATTATCAGGTCACTTAACTGCTTTGAACTTAGCTGGCCATGGCGCAGAAATTCACTGTTTTTTATGAAGCCCAAGCCAAGGTCAAAGGTAGGTCACTTCTGATCATGGTGTAACCTTTACATTTTGTGTGTTTGTGTACGCTAACTTCTCTGGTATGGGAATTCTTATTGTCCTGGTTGGTATACAACGATTTACATCATGTTTATCTGTTCTCAAGGTTCTATGGCATTAGCCATGTCTGGCTGTTTTGGTCTGGTTAATCTAGAGATGCAAGTAGAAGATAAGAAAATACTTCACATTTATACTATTAAGATTTCAATCCTGGGCCTTTAGAACAGCTTTTGCTTTTCATACATACATATGATATATTTATGTAAAGACTAGTAAGCAGTCTGACCAAGCCCTTAACCATAGTTATCAAGGTAATGCCTAGGCGATGGAGTGCTTTTGTATCATGCCAATTTTTGCATACATGTTCAGTTTCCTCTTAGGCAAGGAAAAGGTTAAAGGATAGGCAGGTGTTTTCTCATATGTTGTCAACCATTGTGTATTCACTTGCTTATTTGCTCACATTGGATTTATTGTAATTCTCCATTGCTTGGATTCACTATGCTTTGGACTTGTTTCTATTCTTCTATTGAACTCTTTCTAAGTTGGTCAATGAAAATTCATGAGTTTAAATCACTGATTTAAAAGCTGTGCCTAGGCGCACAAGCGAGGCGCATTTTGGGGTATGTGCCTTGCCTAGGTCCTAGGCGCATGCCTGGTGTGCCTAGGTGTGTGCATGATGTGCCTTGCGCCTTGTGCACCCCTTTCATTCATTCATTGCAATAAAATATCTTCTTAAAAGGCAACGAAAGTTATACAATCATTTATTTTTATGTGAGAAATAAGAATTTCAGACCCTAACATAGACTTGTTTGGGCTTGCCTTGAGGGGCGTAGTACAAAGGTGACTCATAGAATCAAGAATGCAATATGGTTTACATCACATTAGCTACTTGAAGCAATGCAATTAAGGAAAAAAAGAGATTGTGGGTTTTACATGCTTGAAAATGCTTTATATGTTTGCTTTTATTTTTAAATTTTCATTTGAATATGCTTTACATGCTATGTTTATGTATTTTAATTTTAGATAATAGGTTTTTTAAAACATTTATTTTAAAATTTAAGTTTATATTTTTTATTAACATTAAGTTTAATATTTTTTGCATTTTTTTAAAGTTTTTTGGCATTCTTTTTTGAAATTTCTGACTTTTTTTTTGTAATTTTGTGCCTTGCTTAAAAAGGCGCACGCCTCGCCTTGTGCCTTGTGCCTAAGGCACAAATTGGCCCTTGCGCTTTTTTTGCGCCTTGCACTTTTAAAAGACTGGTTTAAATATGCATTACTGCTTTGCTGAATGCAGTTGATTATATTGCGCATGGAATATTGAAATTTATTGATTGAAAGAAATATTTTTCAATTGACATTATTGATAGTAATATTTCCTTATGAGGTTAATGGTGCAATTGTCTTGATATGCAAATTTTATTGCTATTGGCTTTCTTTTAATATTTCTCAGTACAGAACCATAAGAAATTGAAAATGTGCCACATGTCAACATGGATTTTATCCAATTATAGGTCTTATTTGTGAAAAACCGTTGCCTAATCAGCACCTAGTTGGCACCTAGGCACCTGCTTATGCAGCAAGGTGGAGTCCTGTTGTCTAGTTTGGCCTTGTTGCCTTGACAACTATGGCCTCCACTGCTGCATTGACCAAGCTTACATTTGGTAGGAATTTTTTTGGTCAAAATACAATCCCATATTGTGACAAACGTTTTTTCTTTTGATAAATGAAAGTAGTTTTATTAATTCAAAAAATAGCAGTACATTCAGCCTAGGAAGAGGCACGTGGTGTTACCTCCCCTAGGACTGAGTCATAAACACTAAACAAACACAAGCCTGAAGTACAGTTACAAAGTGGCCCAAAACAGATCCCCCCTTGACACCCCTTGCTTCCACATTGTGACAAACGTTGACCTGGATTTTGCTTGGTCCAACCTTAGTTGCATTACTGGTTATGTCAATTACTCGAGAATATGGTTGCATTCCTTTATTAGCATTTGTTGTTGTTGTTTATCATAATCATCATCTTCATCACTACAAGGTTTCATTTTAACCGCAATAAGGTTTTTCCCCCCATCCTAGTAAACATTTTCAATAATTTTGTTTTGTATACAGAGTTTTCTTGGAAACAGTGGGAGTCAGCATCGAGGGAAGACTTCTTTTGTCGAGCATCGGACATTTCTTCATCTTTACCATAGTTTCCACCGACTTTGGATATTTCTTGTCATGATGTTTCAGGTTTAGATTTAATTTACATGTTGTTATACTTATCAGTTATTTTTTAGTGCAACTGTGATTCTTTTTGAACTGAGAGAATATATGTGCATGAGCATGTTTGTATGCATTTGTTCTTTCTGTTTTCACATTTATGCATCTCTGTGCATAGGATTGATCAATTGTTAGAGTTAATAGCTTTTTCTCTTCTCTAATGTCAATGCTCCAGTATAGCTACTAAGTCCAATATAAGTGCGTTCCCAGAAATAAAAAGGGCTATGGTTCTCCTATATTCCACCTATAGTTTCCTTCTTTGTTTGGGAATCTTTTGTCGATGTATTAAAACTTTTGACCTGCCATAAAGGATTTATTTATGACAACTACATATCTTTTAAATTCTGCATCACATTCCTTAAGGATAACGGATCTACTTCCTTATCCTCTTACAGTATGAGGTCACTAGAAAACTATGACACTTCTTCTTGGGGCTCTTCAGATTGCAATGGATGACACACAGTGGTAGTCTGAGGGGGGTACATGCAGATTTATTGGCAGATTTGTTCAATTGTAAAGTTGGTAAATTTCCCACAAGATACTTGGGGCTTCCACTAGGAGAGAAGTGCATTTCAAAATCAGTTTGAAATCTGGTGATTTGAGAGGGTGGAAAGAAGGCTTTCATGGTGGAAAACTAAGTTCTTATCTAAAGTGGGTAAAGTCACTTTGATTAAGAGTGTTTGGAGTTCCCTGCCTACATATCCTCTCTTTATTTCCCATTCCGGTTAGTAGGGAGATTGGAAAAATTGATGAGGGATTTTTATGGAGTGTCTGGAAGGATGAGGGGAAAGTTCACTTAGTGGGCTGGAAAATGGTTCGTCAACCTAAAGAATGTGGTGGTTTGAGAATAAGGAATGAACTTGAAGCTCTTCAACAAGGCCCTTTTAGGTAGGGGTGTTAATGGACCAGTTTTTGGTTGGACCTGACCAATTCAAAATCAATTTGGATGGCTTGACTGGAGCAATAAGACATTGAGTTGGACCAGTCCATACTTAATGGTCCAAAGTATTTATTGGATTGGATTGGACCTGTTCTTTCCATAATGGATTTATATTGGATTGGGTCAGATTGAAGCAACATTTGGTCTATTGATAGAAGATAAGAATATAGGTGCCAATGCACCATGTTTGGGTTGGAATTAATCTAAATTAAAACCAATTTGAACAGATTGGACGTAGAGATGGCAATTTGGCCCGTCCCCATGGGGCCTCACCCTACCCTGATTGGGGTGCGTTTTTTGACCACTGATCGAGGTTCGGGGAAAACCCGAAACTCTGGAGATTAGGGACAGGGCAGGGCTGGTATTTGTCCATCCTGCCTTGACACTGGCCATATATATATATATAGTTGCTAATATATGTTATATTTTATTATAATATTATATATTATATTATAATATATTATATTTCATAATATAAAATAGTTCTAGTGAGGTTTAAAAAAAAATTTGTAAGTATACAAGTAGGAATGATCGAGGCTGAGCGGGCAAATTCGGGGATTCCTGTTCCCTGTGGGGATGGGGATGTTTTAGGATTTCTAATCCCACCGGGCTTCGGGGTAGGGACAGGATAGGGCATTTGAGTTCAGGGACAGGACAGGTAAAACTTGGCCCTGCCCTGCCCTGTTGCCATTCCTAATTGGATGGTCCAAACATTGAATTGGACTGATCCAAAATGGTGCAAAGTATTCATCGGGTTGGATTCGACCTGATCCATCTGTAATGGACTCATATTGGACCAAATCCGGTCCAATTGACACCCCTTCTTTTTAGGGAAGTAGCATTGGAGATTTAATGGGGAGGTGGACAGCCTATGGAGGGAAATGGGATTGGGGATAGTCTTTGGGAGTACAAAGTTGTAATTTGGACATTTGGTGATGATTAGTTTTGTTTTTGTTTTTGTTGCTGTTTGAATTGGTTCTTGGTGTTGCCTTAACACCTTGTCAGATTGTATTTGATAGCTGGGATCCAGGTGATGTTACCCTTACTTGCAGGTGTGTCCTGTGGAAATGTATTCAAAGTACCAAATCAGACTTTTTAAAAGGAATTAGATATAAAATTGGGGATGGTACTAGGGTAATGTTTTGGGGTGACCTCTGGTATGAAGAAACTAGGCTGAAAGAGATCTATCATGGGCTGTTTGACTTGGCTGTTAACATGGAACTTTGGTGGGAAGACTTGTTGATGCTTCAAAATGGTACAGCAGTGTGGTCTCCTACTTTCAGGAGGAACTTTAAAGATTGGGAGGTGGAGCAATTGGCTGACCTTTTGTATAAACTTTACAGCTTTATCCCTAGTAGATCAGGAGAAGTTGACAGAATAGAATGGAGATGGTGCAAGATGGTAGTTTTTCAGTTAAGTCTTTTTTTTAGTTAGCTGGTGGAGAGGGAGGATGCAGTTTTCCTTGGTAGTGTTTGGTATAAAGCTGTTCCAAAGAAGGTTGCGTTTCTAATGTGGACTGCATCTCTAAACAAATGTCTAACTAGAGATAATTTGCTGAAAGGAGGTGTTTTAGTTGATAGCACTAACTGCATCTTCTGTATCGAGGAAGCGGAATCTGTTGATCACTTATTTCTGCATTGTTTTTTTTCTTTTGCTTGAAGGTTGTGGTCTAAAGTATTGGATTGTTGGACATTTTTGGACTACACTTTTTTTTTCCAAAATCTGTGGTGGAGCTTTTAACTAGTTGGCAGTTGGAAGGGTCTGAGTAGAAAGGAAAGTAGTTTAGAAAGTGGTTCCTTTGGCATTCTTTTGGACTGTGTGGATGGAAAGAAATGGCTGTACTTTTGAAGATTTGAAAAAAAAAAAGAAAACAGGAGAAAAATTGTAAAGGAATTATGGGGTAGAATTCACTCTTCGTTTGCTAATGCAGGAGAACAGGTCTGTCAAATCTGTTCTAATGATATTTACAGCAAAAATTACCCACACTGATTTAGAAATTCAAGAGAAAGAAAGAAAATAGAGTGAAGAAAGGAAAAACAGCGTAATCTTGAAGTAAAGGAATATCCTTCTTTCTCTTTTAAACAGAAACTAATGATGTTCCTATATAGGGGTTCTGTTTAGGTCAGCAGCCAATAAATTCCTGAAATTACAAAAATGTTCCTGTACCAAAATAATAAAAAAACTCAAAAATAACCTTATCTAATAGTTATATATACCCTTACCCTATAAGACTCTTCCTAATAATAATAATTCACTAGAAATCATTAACTGATTAAGAAACAACCTAGGAAATTATTAAACCGAAATTAAAACAAGAAAATAGCTAAATTCAAGCACGTGACTGCTTCACTTTCTTGTTCATTTTAGATTTGCCACGTGTTTCTTCATAATTAAGTGCAACAGCCTCTACATCAGTCCCCTCCACTTGAAGAGGACTGACTCTCAAGTCTTGTTTGGAGATGGGTGGATAATACTCAGAGATCAGCAACATTGAAAGTTCTAGATATATTCATGGAAGTGGGAAAGTAAACTCTTGTAAGAAGGCTATCCAACTGGCATGCAGTCAGTTAGTAGTGTTTGTGTTATTAGTATACTTCAAAGCTTGGTGATGTTTATGAAACAAACTCCCTTTGGAACAAATAATGCTTCCAGTGCTTCATAGCCTGCACTACTGTATATAGCCCTTGGTCATAGGTAGACCATTTCCTTCCTGCTTCATTTAACTTTTCACTACAGAAAGCCATTAGTCGATTCTCGTGAGACTGTACAGCAGCTATACCTGTCATAGAAGCATCACTTCCATCTCAAATAACTTACCGAAGTTTTTCACTACAGAAAGCCATTGGTCGATTCTCGTGAGACTGTACAGCAGTTATACCTGTCATAGAAGCATCACTTCCATCTCAAATAACTTATCAAAGTTTTTCATGCTTTTAGTGTCCTTTGAAACTGCTTTTTCAAGCAATTAGTAATAGGACTGACAATGCTGCTGAAATATTGTGGAAATCACCCGTAGAAAGTAGCCAAACCAAGGAAAGATTGCTCCTCATATACATTTTTAGATGTAGGCCAGTCTCTAATTGCCTTAACCTTTTTCTCATCAAACCCAAGAAACACAATCTATTTGGCCATAAAACTGCACTTCTTAAGGTTGGCATAAATTTGATTTTGGTGGACAATCTCAAATACTTCCCACAAATGTTGTAGGCATTCGTTCTCATCCTTGCTACACTAGGATATCATCAAAATATACTACCACACACTTGCCAATCAATGTCTTCAAAACATGGTTCATCAGCCTCATGAATGTGCTAGGGGCATTGGAAAGTCCAAAAGGCATAACGTTCCACTTATACAATCCTTCTTTTGTATTGAAAGCCGTTTTCCATTCATCTCTAGGCAGATTCTGATTCAGTGATAACCACTCTTCAAATCTATCATAGAAAACATTGTTGCCTCATGAAGCATATCTAACATATCGTTCAACCTAGGGATTAGAAGTCGATATTGAATGGTTATTTTATTGATGGCCCTACTGTCCACACACATCCTACAACTTCCATCCTTATTTGGTTTAAGACTGGAATAGAACAAGGGCTTGTACTGATTTGCACTACTCCATTCCTTAGCAGTTAAGCTACTTGCCCTTGGAGTATCTCATGCTTCTTAAGACTCATTCTATGGTGTGGAAAATTCGGCAAACTAGCCCCCAGAATCAAGTCAATAGCATGCTGTATTTTCCTCAGAGGAGGCAATCTATCAGGTAATTGTTCAGGGAAGACACTTTTATATTCTTTAAATAAGGGTTTCATGGCATCGGGAATACCATTAGGTGGGGACCTTCACCCTTGGTGACAATAGCATAGATCTACCTAGTCTCCTTGGATTCCTCCAAAAATCTTTGAGTAAGAAGGATACACACCTTCACTTGAGAAGATTTGGGTTATTCCTTCATTCCCAAAGGTGCAAGAACAATCTTTTGTTTATCTTTAGTGAAAATATATAGCTTATCCTTGCCCCTAGGAGGGACATCATAACGGAATTGCCAAGGTCTTCCCAAATAATGTGGCAAACATCAATATCTATAATATCAAATAGTAATTCTTCAAATTATACATTATCAACAGAGAAGGCCACCTTGCACTGTTGGGATTAGTGCTAGGTCAAATTGTCAAGCCCAACTGCTCTACAATTGATTTGGAAATGACATTTGCTTTTGTCCCACTATCATTGATCAAGTCACACACCATGTCTTTTATTCTACATTGTGTCTTGAAGATTTTCTTCCCTTGTGTGTCAAGCCAGTGTTTTAAAAGCGCAAGGCGCAGGGGTCAATTTGCGCCTGAGGCACAAGGCGAGGTGCACGCCTTTTTGAAGCAAGGTGCAAAAATACAGAAAAATGCTAAAAAATAAAAAAAATGTCAGAAAATTCAAAAAAATGCCAAAAAATTCAAAAATAAAAAAATAAAAAATATTAAACATAAAATACTAAAAATATAAAGTTAAATTTTAAAATAATACTTTAAAAAACCTATTATCTAAAATTAAAATACATAAACATAAGATGTAAAGCATATTCAAATGAGAATTTAAAAATAAAATCAAACATTTAAAACATTTTCAAGCATATAAAACCTCTAATCTCTTTTTTTCACTCAATTGCAGTACTTCACATAGCTATGTAATGTAAAACATATTACATTCCTGATTGTACGAGCTGCCTTTGTGCCACGCCCCTCGAGGAAAGCCCAAACAAGTCCACGTTAGGTCTTAAATTCTTAGTTTTCACACAAAAAAGAATGATTTTATAGTTTTATTTGCTTTTTAATAATATAGTTTATTAGGATGAATGAATGAACAACATTACCAAATTGAGGCTGAGGCGAGGCGCATCAGGCGCACGCCTGGGCTGAGGTGCAAGGCGCATCAGGCGCACCAGGCATGCGCCTTTTGAAAGGGCTGCGCCTAGGACCTAGGCGAGGCGCATACGCTGAAATGCGCCTCACCTGTGCGCCTTTAAATCACTGTGTCAAGCATGGGTTGCTTGGCTGCACAAAGAATATGCTTGACCATACCAAAAGATCTCTCTTCTAGAGAATCCCAATGAATATCGTCTCCTAAAACCTCTTCATTATCAACAATAGGTTCTTCATTTTGAGGTTGGAAGCTTGGGCTGTCTTCCAATTGTTCAGTCATATTTACTCTTGTGCGTGGTCGTGGGCAAGAGCTAGAAGTGTTACCACTTCCCCTACACCTATAATGCACAAGGATTGTTATTTCTTGGTTGATTACCTTGTTGGACAGGTTGATTTTTTTTGTGTTTGAGGCTAAATTCGTTGCCCTCTTGGATGGTTCTTTTGGTGGAGAGTATTATGCAATGGGGCAGTAGGCATTCCAGCCTTAGAAGCTTTCAAGGGAGAGTGCTGGTACTCCCTAAAAACCTCTTTCCCCTTCTCAATGGTAGTCTCAACCCTAGATGTTTCACCCAAGTAGTGCCTTCCCAAAGTCTGGTGTCTAATGGGGTATTGTTCAAGATGTCTTTCAGCCTTTATAGTTAAACAAATAGCCTCATTTAAATGCCATGCATCTTGGGCTACAACTCTTTCTTGTATGATTGGTTTGAGACTAAATAAATTGAGCAACCTTTTGTGATGGAGTTTCAGCCAACTCATTACGGACTGAAAGCTTGTAAAATTCAGATGCATGCTCCTAAACACTACATGTACCTTGCACACAATACTGGTCTTGTTGGATATGTGTTGGTCATAATCACATGGAAGGGATTGAGCCCGGACCCGAAATAACTGCTTTTTTGACCATGTCCTAATAGGTTGCTTTCCAGCTCTAACTCTCTCCATTTGAACTTGATCCTACCAAGCAGCAGCTCCCCCTTTCATCTTATAAGAGATCAATTTGTCCTTATTTTTTGCTGTCTTGGCAAAACCAAAGAATTTCCACACCTAATTAATCTAATCTGGGAAATCTTCAATATGCAACTGTCCATTGAAGATTGGCAACTCAGTCTGCATCTTGTATTCCCTATCACCATTGTTTCTTCTTCTGGATGGCTGTTTAGCATCAATTGACCTTCCTATACCTTGACTTTCATCTTTAAAATCATCAGAATATTCAGCTGTTGCAGTGTTGCTAGGGCTTGGAAATATGGTTGTTCTTGGGGCTGGACCACCACCCATAGCTGAAACTGAGTCCTTAGATCAACTTTCCTTGCTGGTAGAACAGACAAATTCCTAGTTTCTTCTTGCATTGGGGTGGTACTAGGCAGCCGAAGATTGGTCCTAGTGATTATTTCAGTCAACTGTGTATTGGCAGCTTCTAAACCTTGAAGTGATGCAGCTTGTTGCTGCTGTAACTGTCTGATCGCTGAGAGGATCTCAGATCCACCGTTGGAAGCATTGTTGTGGGCCATGTCCGAGAGGAAACTCGGGCTCTGATGCCACCAAATGCAGGAGAATGGTCTATATCTGTTCTAGTGATTTTAACAGCAAAAATTACCCAAACTGATTGAGAAATTCAAGAGAAAGAAAGAAAATAGTGTGAAGAATAGAAAAACAGTGTTCTTAAGCTTGAAGTAATAGAATAACCTTCTTTTCTTTAAACAGCAGGTGATAATGTTATAGGGGTTCTGTTTGGTCAGCAGCCAATAAAACCTTGAAATTACAAAAATATCCCTGTTCCAAAATAATAAGAAAAAACCAAAACTAACCTTATCTAATTGCTATATATACCCTATAAGACTCTTCGTAACAGTAATAATCCACTAGAAATCTTAACTGACTGTGAAACAGCCTAGGAAATCATCAAAACAAAATTAAAACAAGAAAATAGTTAAATTCAAGCATGTGACTACTTCACTTTCTTGTTTTTTTTTGAGAAACAACTACTTCACTTTCTTGTTCCTTTTAGATTTGTCACGTTTTTCTTCATAATTAAGTGCTGCAGCCTCTACATCAGTTGCAGTGAACAGAAGTTCTACATATATATCATACAACTCTTTGTTGAATTCTATTTTGTTATTTTGTAATGATTGAGTAATACTTTTTGTATAGTTGGAGCTAATGTTTGCACAGTTTCTTGCTGTGTAGGTGTGGGGGTGTTCATTTTTTTTTTTTTATATTTTCAATACAATACAATACCTTTGCTTCAAACAAAGAAAACATAACCAACGACTATTTCCAGCATGATAAGGCCAAACATATTGAAGTTGTCATTTTCATAGTTTTCAGGGCACCAAGGTGAGGCTAGGCGACAGGGGGGGTGCCCTGTTGCCTTCCGCCTAGGCTATGGATTTTTTTAAGTAAAACCATATATCCTAGGGTAGTTCCCTAAGTTCCATAACCATCTTTCCTTAATAATTATCCATAATTTTCATAAGAGAAGTATAAATTTCATGTTTAAGTTTAGAAAATCAACATTTAATGAGAAGAAAAGAACTAAAAGAAAGAAAATTAAAAAAATATAGGGGCTGAATAGGGGTTACTGGTTTTTGGAAAATCGGTAACTAAAACCAAACTGAAGCCGATCGGTTAATCGGTTGACTGGTTTGGTTCGCCAGTTTTTTATTATTTACAATATATTATAAAAATATATAAATATATAATAAAACACTAGAAATATTATAAAATATTATATTTTAAATAATAAATAATATGTTATATATTATAAATATATATTTATATATATATAATGCATATTTATTAATTTATAATGTATAGAAAATGTAATATATATATATATATATAATATACATAAAATATATTTAGATATATGTATATTGGTCAGTTCGGTTAACCACCAGTTTTCTATTTTGGTTAACTGAAACTGAACCAGTACCTTCGTTTTTTTTAAAATACGAACCGAAACCGAACCGACCTTTTCGGTTAACCAAATTTTCGGTTTGGTTTCGGTCGGTTCGGTTTTTCGATTTTTCTTGCTCACTCCTAGGGCTGAACCCCTACTTTTTTTATAGGAAAAGAAGAAAAGAAAATGTGTTGATTAGACAATTTTAAGTTCTTCCCTTTCTTATTGGTTTAGGTTTTGAAATCTTTGAGGGTTCAATCAAGGATCAGAATTTTGATACGATACGCTCTGTATCGGGTGTATTGTATTGTATCTTTGGGGTCTCGATACATCTGTTTATAGGTGTTTTTGGGGACCCATTTTTTTAAATAATATATATATTTAAAAATGAATTTGAAAATCAAAGAAATAAAAAAAGTAGGGGGAGTATCATTATAAGTACCAATACTCCTTTGCCAATACACAAAGGTGTATCGATACTTTGAACCATTGGTTTTTTACATCAGTTAGCAATGTTTGTGTTGATTAAACCTTAACAAATAAGAAAATAATAAAAAGAAATTAGTATATAAACACATAAAATGAATATTCTAGTTTAATAATGCCTATTTTATAATTATAATGTCAAAAAATTAAAATATAAAAGTATTTTATAACAAAGTGCACAAAATTGCTTGGCGACTGGGTGAGGCGAGCCTCCAATGGCGCCTTGTATTGGGTATGATTGGTATCTACCTCACAAGAGGGAGGTTTGTATTGGTGTATCTTAACATAAAATGTTGTTGAAGGGTATTCATATTTTTTATTGGTAAGTTTAAAACACTCCAAATAAAAATATTAGTTTGAACACCCTACACATTCTTTTGGCTCATCATTTGCTAACTCCCTTCTTCTTTTCTTCACCTCTTCCCTTCTCTTCTAAACTATGATAGATAAGGCTTCTCTTTTTGAAAAGCTTGTAAAGATATTGCAGTACCCTTTTTTCTTCTTGGTCCTCTTTCTTAATAATCGGAGAATCTGATTTTTGGACCTTATTTTGTTTCGTATCTTTAACTGTTCTTCAGGCTTTCTAAATTTTGGTTCTTGTATCACCAGGGGCTGACTATTATTGCCTTCAACAAAGGGAATCTCAACATTAAGACTCTAAGAGAAGTTCTTAGTCTTGGCCCAACCTTTGTTATAATGAAATTTTTTGAAAGTAGGTTCCTGAAACTCTTGGATTGTGGACTTTATTACTATTAGTTCATATAGCTTTAGGTGCTTTTTAGGACATGTAAGAAGTAGGAACTGGTAAATTATGAAGTTGCTCTTGCTTTATTTATTTTTCCTATAACTTCTTTTTTTTTTTTCTTTTTGTTTTTCTTCCTTATGTCACAGGTGTGCTGGATATTTTCATGATGTATGGTGCATATTCTACAACGCGTCGTGTAGCTGTTTCTCGAATATTTCTCCGTTTCCTTTGGTTTGGCATTGCTTCAGTTTTCCTGTCTTTCCTTTATGTGTAGGTTTTCTTTACTTTTTCATATTTTAGAGTATTTTATCTTTTGTGGCCATTTTCCCAATGGGTTAAGAAATAACTTGCAATTGTTCTATATCTTGTAATTGCAGGAAAGCTTTGCAGGATCCACATTCAGTTCTTTTCAAGATATATATCTTTGTTCTAGGAATTTATGCTGCTGTCCAGCTTTTTCTTAGTGTTCTAATGCGGATACCAGCATGCCATAGTTTGACCAACCAATGTGATCGCTGGTCTCTTGTTCGCTTTGTGAAATGGATGCATCAGGTTTGTCTTTTTTATGCTTCCATGTAATCAACCTTGTTCTTTTTTACTTGGCTTATTAAGCTGAAGTTTTCTTATGTTGGTCATGGTCTGACATGTCATGTTGTCTTTTTTCAATTAATGAAGGAACAATATTATGTTGGACGTGCGATGTATGAAAGGTCAAGTGATTTTATCAAGTAAGCTATTGCTATTCAATCTCCCCTCCCCTTCAGATTAACTTACATCCTGCTGCACACAGTGAATAATGTTCTGACTTGTGACAATATTCTCAATGCCTTCCTTATGATTTTATTATGGGTATAATATTCTCTTAAAAACAATACAATTGCCACATCCCTTTAGCAAGGGCAATCATCTGTGATATGGATGTGAGGGTTCTGAAATTGTGTTAGTATCTCTTTTGGAGGGCTGTCTGAATGTAGTTTTTGGATGTGAGGGTTCTAAAAATGCAATTAGTTGGGCTGTTAATAGGAACCTTGGTCCGTGGAAATTGACTAACTTCCTTCATGAGATTCATTGTCTCTCATCTATGCTGAGTTACTCCTGATGGATCCAAGAGGAATGAATTTGGTGGCTGACTCTCTTGCCAAATCTGGGATGGATAGGGATTTTTTGTATAGTGCTAGTACTTCACCTCTGTAATTCTTGTTTTTTTTTTTTTTTTGTTTGGGGTCTTTTTGCTCTCCTATTTGTACATCTCCTTATGTACATCTGGCTTGTCACCTTGAAATGATTCGTTACCTTTTAAAACAATTTGTAATTTGATGGCTTGTCAAATTTGGGATGGATAGGGATTTTTTTGTATAGTGCTAGTACTTTACCTCTGTAATTCTTGTTTTTTTTTTTGTCTGGGGTTATATATATATATATATATATATATATATATACTGGTAATGCATAAACCAAACACTTTGATTTATTTTTGAGAGAAGGTAAAGTATAGGTATATTAATGATCAAAAGAAGCGTCAAATTCAACAAGATGCTGTACTCAGGGACTATACAAAATTGCCCTTTCAGCACTATACCCCATACCCTGTTTTAGAGAACAATTGCCATTTACAAAAAAGGAACTAAAACCTATATTTTAAAACAATTTGTGTGCAGTTAGCCAAGAGAAGTACATTCCAAACCGACTTTCCTTTTTTACTCAAACTATCTACCCCCAGCCCTTTATAAACTCCACCACTGGACCTGGTCAACAGCTCTTCACTCCAAACAGATTCCATATTTTAACCCAGACTTCATAGGAGAATTTGCAATGTAACAAAGGTGGTTTACTGATTCTGAGTACCCTTCACATAAAACACAGTCAGTTGAATCTAACACCAATCCCCTACTCACGAGGTTGCCTCCTGTAAGGATTCTATTTAAGTAAGCAATCCATTCAAAATAGGTTATGTAAGCAGTCCATACCTTACAGTTTTCTCTATGCTCTTTATTGAGAATGTAAGCTCTTGGTTTAGTGGATACTGGATCTTAGAAACTAGCCAAAGTTTATCTTGCATGCTTATTACCTTGCCTTTAGTGATCGGACCTCTGCAGTCCCAAAGGGAAGTGTTTCCTTTAAATTCAGATTTTCTTTCAACAAATATGTTTTCACATACCTTCCTTATTGTTCTTTTGCATTTGCTCTTTTATGTGGTGCAGGTATATGCTTTTCTGGCTTGTTGTTTTGGGCTGCAAATTTTCATTTGCCTACTTTCTTCTGGAAAGTAACATTTATTTATTTCTTGGTAATGGTTTTCTTGCCATTTCTTTTGTTACATTGCTTTTTTAACACTGTTGAATTGATTTTTACAGATCAAGCCACTGGTGGAACCAACGAAGGTCATTGTAACTTATGATACTTTACAATATTCATGGCATGATTTCGTGTCTAAACGTAAGCACTCAAACATCTCATTATATTTAAAAAGTGTTGTCAGTCTCAGACCAGACCGGACAGTTGAACCTGTGACCTGATGAGATTTCTTTTTAACCAGTAAAACAGTTACCTAGTGAGCTTTCTGGGTGCTGTCCTGTCTGAGTCTGAACATATTGCTTATACATTCATATAGTATGCCAGGTGTATCTATTTGTAACTGTTTTTGTCTTTGTTCACTTGTTCATCTTATAGGGAGATGATATTTAAAATTTTGAGGAAAATAGTGTACTGGGTGGGTATATTTAATTAATCAGGATAATAGTAGTGGTATGGTCAGCTGTGTGCTAATAACTTATGACGAGATGAGTCTTTCCAATTAAAGTAGGTTTATACAATTTAGCGAGATGTAAATCAGTCCTCGAATATTAGGTGTAAATTTGAAGATTAGAGGGAAAAAAAGGAAGAAGAGAAGTAAGAGCAACAGTACAAGAGAAGAAGATGGTGAAAAGAGAAGGAAGAAGAAGAAAGGTTCAAATTATCTTCCCTTTCTCCTCTAATCCTTTTTTATTAAGAATTAATGTTCGAGTAATGACAAGTATGCCCTTAAGTGGGCGGCCAGCTAGGCAGTAACATAAAGAGATTAAACAAAAAGAAATAAGAGGCCCATTAGCCAACAAGAAAAGAAAAGATATTTCAAGAGAAGATACTAGGACCCATTCGACCCAGTCTCTTGACACTCCCCATCAAGCTGAGCATAGATGTCAATCATGCCCAACTTGCTTATATAGTGTGTCATTTTCCCTCTTGGAACTCCCTTGGTCAAGATATTAACCAATTGTTCGTCTGATGTGATGAATGGCAAACAAACTTCTCTTGAGAAAACTCTTTCCCTTATACAATGTCTATCAACCTCAATGTGCTTAGTTCTGTCATGTTGAACAGGATTATGTGCAATGTTGATAGTTGCTTGGTTGTCACAGTAGAGCATCATTGGCTTCTCGTAGTCAACCCCCAATTCTTCTAAAAGGGATCGTAGCTACAGTAATTCTGACACATCATGTGCCATTGCCCTGTATTCTGCTTCAGCTGAGGATCTAGCAACTACAGACCGTTTCTTACTCCTCCATGACACAATGTTCCCAACAACTAGAGCACAATAACCTGAGGTGGATCTCCTATCATCAATACATCCTGCCCAATCAGCATTAGTAAAAGCTTCTAGCTTCATGTGTCTATGTTTGGCAAAGAAAATACCTTTCCCTAGAGTACCTTTGAAGTAACATAGAACCCTTTCTGCAGCAGCTAAATGAGTACCTTTGGGAGAATGCATAAATTGAATAATAACACTTGCTGCATAGGAAATATCTGGCCAAGTAATGCAAAAATATAACAACTTCCCAAGCAGTCTCTAAAACACCCCCTTATCAGATAAAAGCTCACCATCTGTAGCAGAAAGCTTATGATTGGGATCAATAGGAGTGGAGATTGGTTTAGCTCCAAGTTTACTAGTCTCAGCAAGGAGGTCAAGGACATATTTACGCTGAGAAATGAAGATACCATCCTTAGATCTAGCAACTTCAATGCCCAAAAAATACCGAAGATCTCCCAAATTCTTGATCTCAAATTCAGAGTTGAGAAATCTTTTTAGTTTACTGACCTCTTGAGTGTCATTACCCATGACCACAATATCATCAACATAAACTATCAAGAAGGTCACCAGAGAGACATTTCTCTTCAAGAACAGGGTATGATCAGATTGAGTTTGTGTGTAACCAAAGGAGACGAGCAGCCCTGAACCTCTCAAACCAAGCCCGAGGAGACTGTTTGAGACCATAAATAGATTTATAAAGTTTATACACCTTGCCTTGCATTTCCTTCCCATACACCCCTAGAGGCAACGACATATAGACCTCTTCATGTAGGTCTCCATTCAAGAAGGCATTTTTAACATTAAACTGGTGTAGGGGCCAATCAAAAGTAGTGGCTAGAGATAACAAATCCCTGATTGAGGTCATCTTAGCTACAGGAGCAAATGTCTCAAGATAGTCAATACCATACATCTGAGTGTAGCCCTTAGCAACCAGCCTAGCCTTAAACCTCTCAATAGATCCATCAGAGTGATATTTAATGGTAAACACCCATTTACAACCCACTAGTTCCTTCCCTTCAGGCAAGTCAACAATATCCCAGGTATGGTTCTTATGCAAAGCATCCAGTTCAGCCATCATAGCATCCCTCCATTCAGGTTTAGATAAGGCTTCCGATACGGACTTGGGTATCACATGGAAAGAAACAGAAACAAGAAAAGAGTAGTAGGAAGGAGAGAGAAGGTTGTAAGACAGGTGTTTGGAGATACAATGGGCTGTACACTTCCGGTTGCCCTTGCGGAGAGCAATAGGAAGGTCAAGGTCTGGGAAAGTTGTAGATGGGTCAGAAGAAGGCTGACCTGTTACCTCAGTAATGATGGGAGGAGCAAGAGGCTCTTCCGTAGGAGTGGAAACAACCTGCCTATGTCTGAATCTATGCCTTTGGTACCACCTTTGGAGAACAGGATGAGGAGGAATTATAGGAGAATGAGGTGGAGGAGGAGGAATAGGAATATCGGAGGTAGGTCCAATGGGAGAAGTAGACACCTCATGATAGGACTCAAGAGGAATGGGAAGAGGAACAACTGGAGACATAGCAAAGGGCTCTTCAGATTTCTCCCCCTCGGGAGAAATGCTAAAGAAAGGAGTCAACTTAGCAAATGTGATATCCCTTTTGTGTGGAAGCATATCCCAGAAAAACACATTTACGAGCCTTAGGTTCAAACTTGTGCCTTTGATGACTGTGAACATGCACATAGCAAGTGCACCTAAAAACACGGAGAGGAAGAGAAAAAATATCCTCCTCCGGGAAGAGAAGGCTGGGGGTTTTGAAGTTAAGGACCTGGGAGGGCATACGGTTGATAAAAAAAGTAGCAGTAAAAACATCTCCTCTAAATTTTATAGGAACATGGGATGCAAACAGGAGGTATCTGGCAACTTCAACCACATGTCTGTTCTTCCTTTCCGCTACCCTGTTCTGATGTGGAGTGTAGGAACAAGAACTTTGATGAATAACCCTAAAAGTTTCAAGATAGGCGGAGAGGGTTTTCTCAAAATACTCCTTATCATTATCAGAACGAAATATTTTGATCGGAGTGTTAAATTGGGTGAGGATGAGTTCATGAAATTTTTGCACAATAGTTGGTACTTCATCTTTGGATTTCATGAGATAAATCCAAGTGTAACGAGAGTAGTCATCAAAAAAGGATAAAGTACCTATAACCCCCATAGTTGGCAAATGATATAGCCCCCACACGTTAGAGTGAACAATATGAAAAGGAGAAAGAGATCTTTTATTGCTTACTGAATAAGAATGTCTACAATGCTTTGCCAGTTCACACGACTCACAATGAAGACTCGATAAAGACACTCCCTTAAACATATCTGGAAACAAATGACTCAAACCAGAAAATGACAAATGACCAAACCGAAAGTGACATAACAAGACTTTGTTAACAAACTCCGACAAAACTGACTCTAAGGCAACTCCATGAGGTGGTCCAAAAGCTCTATCCGGTGTGTCCAATAAGTATATTCCGTTTGCCTCATGGCCACTCCCAATCATCCTCTGAGATTGCAGGTCCTGAAAAACACAATGAGTGGGAAAAAAGGTTATGCTACAATTCATGGATTTAGTTAAGCTGCTAACAGATAAAAGGTTTGTGTTAAGTTTAGGGACATGAAGGACAGAGGATAAATAAAGGGTGTCAGAGGTCTTTATATCCCCTTTACCAGAGATGGGAACAAGAGACCCATCAACAAGGGATATTTTCTCTTTGCAAGAGAGAAGGTGGTATGAGCAGAAGAGATTAGACAGGTTGGTCATATGATCTGATGCACCGGAATCAATAATCCAAGGGATTTTATGATTACTTGAAACTGAGGCATGATTTGCAGTAGCACGAATACCTGAGTGAGCAAATGTAGATGAAGATGATGTGTTGTTGTTGGAAGAGTGAGATGAAGAAACAGTAGCTTCCAAGTGATTTAGTAGCCTCCCATACTTTTCAAAATCCACTTTCATTGCTGCCAACTGCTCAATGGTTGATTTTTCTTCACTCTCCTTATTTCCTACCTGACTGCCCTTCTTAGAGCTGTTGTTATTCTTAAACCTATCAGGAAGAAGCTCAGGATGAAGCTTCCAGCAAGTGTCCTTTGTTTGCCTCGGTTTCTTGCAATATTTACATATCTGCTCCTTTTTCTCAGTAGGACCCTTTGGCTTTTTTTCAGCATGTGCAAAGTGTTCTGTAGGTGGACTCTGCAACTGAACCTGCCGCCTACTCTTCTCACTGCTTATCATAGTGTATGCTTGGGAAAGAGTAACCTCATCTCTGGCCAGGATATTTTGCCTAATGATGTCAAACTCAAGGTTGAGTCCAGTGAGAAATTCAAACACCCTATTTCTCTCCACCAACTTCCTATACATTTCAGCATCATTCTTACTCTCCCATACAACTGTCTCCATAACATCAATTTCTTGCCATAGGGATTTCAGTATAGAGTAGTAGATTGCTACACTCTTCTCCCCTTGTCTTAGGTTCTTCACATCACTTTTCAACTTATAGACTCTGGCTACATCCAATTTTTGTGAATAGGTCTTAGTAACACTGTCCCATATCTCCTTAGCCGAAGACATCCAGAGATAATGCTGACTTATATGAGGTTGCATAGAATTGACCAACCATCCTATGACAATATAGTTCTCTTGCATCCATCTCTCCAAGCAAGATAATTTGTCCCATCTAGCTTGATTGTGGTCACACCAGTCAAAACAGAATCTACCGAGCCAAGGCCGGAAACCGACACTTGCTTGAACTCACTTCCGTATGGCTCCATTAATCAAACGAAAATCAAAGAACCAGAAATTTTGTCTATATGAACTTACTTGAAGTCAAACCAGAACCCAGATGCTTGAAAACTAGGGTTTTACTCCATCCAGCTGTTGGGGAGGAAGAGAGAAGATGCAACCCCTCCTATTAGAGCTTCCCAATCTCTTCCAAACCTGAACCGCCCTCCTTTAGGAGTCAAAAGACACCTCCCAAGCACAGAGCACCACACCCAAAGCTTCACCTTTACCTGTACCTTCGAAAATTTCTAATCGGCTAGGGTTTTGGGCAGCAACAAAACAACACCACTTCTTGGCAATATCCAGCCAGATTTAAACTCTCCAAACCCTCTACCAACTAGGCCAGAGATCATCTGAACTATAGAGAACCTATCTTTCCATACACTCTCTTAATCTAAGGGTGTATGGGAAAAGAGGAAGAAGAAAAAAAAAGGAAGAAATAGACCTGCTTTGATACCAAGATGTAAATCAGTCCTCAAATATTAGGTGTAAATTTGAAGATTAGAGGGAAAAAAAGGAAGAAGAGAAGTAAGAGCAGCAGTACAAGAGAAGAAGATGGCAAAAAGAGAAGGAAGAAGAAGAAATGTTCAAATTATCTTCCCTTTCTCCTCTAATCCTTTTTTATTAAGAATTAATGTTATGACAAGTATGCCCTTAAGTGGGCGGCCAGCTAGGCAGTAACATAAAGAGATTAAACAAAAAGAAATAAGAGGCCCATTAAGAGAGGCCCATTAGCCAACAAGAAAAGAAAAGATATTACAAGAGAAGATACTAGGACCCATTCGGCCCAGTCTCTTTATATAGCGCAAATGTGTATGCACATCATGGATGAACCATGTAGTAATTTACTAGAGGAGGATAAGGCGTGTCCCATGTATCAGCAGTGGTAGGAAAAGAGTGTTCAGATCTGAACAAGGTTCAAAGTATTGGGACACCCCGATACAGCAGGAGGGGAGTATCAGTACCATGTACTGCACACTTCTTATTCTTTTAATCTTTTTTTTTTCCCAAAATAAGGTGTATCAGCACCCTACCAATACGATATGATACACTTTGTATCGATACACCCTGGTACACAGAAGGGGAGTAACAGTACTTTGTACTACACACTTATTATTATTTTTTTTCAAAAATAAGGTGTATTTGGCACCCTACCAATGTGATATGATATGCCCGATATGGGGCGTATCATGTCAATACTTTTAACCTTGGATCTGAAAAGGTGGAAGAAAGAAGAGTGTTTCAGATATTGATAAAAAATATTTCATATCAAGATAGGTAAGAGGGAACAAATGAATGGGTTTAAGTAGAATGATTTCACAAAGAAAGAGATGAAATTAGAGAGAGAAGAGAGTATAATAGGGAAGGTGTACGAAACTTGGCACCTTGAAAATATATAATTTTATCCCATATTTAATCTCGGATTTTCTAAGTACATTGAATCTATTTATTAATGGTGCAACTTGAGTCAGCTTGGGTTGAGAGTTGGTTAAAGTTTCAATGGTTCTGAGCCCAAACAGTTTGGGGAATCTTGGTTCTTTTGGAGTGGGAGGGGTCATAAGGGCTGAGGGAGGGATTGTGAAGGCAATGTTTTTGGCCCAAATTGGGGAAGGAGACTCTACTAGGGCTGAGTTGGCAGTTTTACAGGGTGTGCAACTTGCAAATGATCTAGTGGTGGAGAATTTAATGATAGGTGTTTCTAAGGTCTAAGAATGGGGGAAAAGATTTATGGATTTTTGGAAATGAGTTGAAGAAGTCAGATGGTTGACAAGGAACATGCAAGTGATTGTCTGCTGGGTTCCAAGGTTGGATAACTTTTAGGCTGATTGATTAGCCCAATAGGGGGTAAATAGAAATAATTTATTTAGGCGAACTCGTAAACACCATTATGGGAAGAGATTGTACTGCTATGTTCTCACTCTTGTATTAATATTGTATTAATATTTTTTTCTTGCTGATAAAAAAGGCTCTGAGTCCAAACCCAAGCCTGATGTAGTTGAAATTCTTCAAATAGAAGTCAGAACCCGACTTGCACCCTGCCATTTATAGAGCAAAAATATTGAATTCCAATATCAAAAGTGAATTGAAACGACTTGAAAATGTATTATGGATTATGGTAACCACAAGGTTTTGTGGAATATGATTGCATTTTCTGTTTGTTTGGGTATTTGGAGGGAGGAATACAAGCATTCTTTTTAAGGAATGGTTTAAAAGCATTATAAAAATGGTGGAAGATATTTGTTTTTTCTTACTTGGTTGGACCAAAGCTGTTAAATAATTTGGTGAGGTGGATAGTTCTATATTGGAGTTCTGATCTACACTAGAGTTTATTTCAGTAAGTGGTTAGCTGGGATGGTTTTATCTGTTACATGGTCTGATTGTGATTTTGGTGCAACCTCTTGGCCTATCTTGTACTAGTTCTTTTATAGTTTTATTCTTATAAAATTTTGCCTTATACCAAAAAATCTGTAAGGACACCAATATATGGACTTGGACTTAAACTTCAAATATCCACTACCACTAATCCTACTAAACTTATCATACTGAAGACAACTCTAGTGAGTAAAATCTTGTGACAGACTGTCATTTGATTGGTGAAGTAACCATTACTTGGCCAATAACACATTGGATTCATAAGATATTCATCTTGGTAGACAAGCTGGGAAACTATGGCAGTGTTCTGTAGTGTGGATGAGAAATTGGTGGGTGTGGACTGGTCCACGCCACACCCTGTGGCAGGGACCAATCCACACCACACCACAGTCCACAACTGTTCTGAACTGTGGACAAACTGTGTGGACAGGACCAGTCCACACCCATAGTGGCATTCTATGGCCACACTTTTTTGATTCCATGTATCTCATGTACATGGAATGAATGATATACACAGTTAATCATAAATATGTAATTTTTGCATTTTGTATGATAGATATTTTAAAAAATACATCAATGAATTAATATTAACCAAAAAAGATCATTTTTTTATAAAACAAAGGTAAAATAATTAAAAAAATATAAAATATATATTAAATATTAAAAAAATATTATTTCATTGATAAAAACATTAAAAAAATATAAAAATTAAAAAATTAAGTAAGGTAATTAATATTTTATTGACAAAAGTGTTAAAAATAATATTTAAACAATTGATATGAGAAATTTTTTGCAAGATAAGCACGACATCTAACAATTTATGCAAACTAATAATCCACTTATTCCCGTACTAGTTGTAATGCAAGCATAATATCAAAATATTGTTCAATTGGTTTCCTACAATGGTGCATGGATAAACCACCACACTTACAACTAGTACTTAAATAAAAAAAAAAGGACCACCATTATAAGAGAGATAAGAAGAAGAGTGCAAAGTATGTAAGTGCAAGCTGCAGTGTTGGAGGAGAAATCAGCAAAGCTTATGCTTTACCTTTTGCTCAGGAAAAAAAAAACAGAGGATAAAAACCAAAACATCTTTATTCTTCAATTTGATCCTTAAATTCCCAAACTTGAAAACTAAGTTCAACTCTGATTTTTTTTGTTAATTTCTTGAGTCTTTCCTCGTCATTTCCTAGTACTTTGTGCTCCATAAACAGTCATTTCTTGTGGATCAATAACCATCCTACTAGCACTGCCCTAAAGCTCCTTCTTGAACCTATTGAAGCTCTAACCAACTAGTTTGACTGCCATTCATTCAAGTCCCTTAAATTTCAGTCTACTTTATCTATTTTAGTTTAAAATGAAACAAGCAGAACTTTCTATTAGGTTATCCTATATCTTGGGCTTTAAACAATAGAGTACCTTACCGTTTTCAAAAATCAAAAAAGAAATCACATTTTGAGGATCCATTCCAACATTCCGTGTTATAGCACAATAAGAACAAAAAAAGTGGAAAGCAGCACAGAGGTTCGGTGGAGCACAATAAGAACAAAACCCCTATCAAGAAGTTCAAAACCAGGAAAGCAGTGCAGAGGTTCGGTGGAGCACAACAGAGGCTGGAAGGCTTCGGTGAAGAGCAAAAAAAGAGTATGTTGTTCAAGATAAAAAAAAGATGCAATAAGGGTCTTACCTTCGGTGAAGAGCTTGGACGACATCGGTGGAGCACAACAGAGGTTCGGCGAAGGAGACCTTCAACAAGATGTAGGGTTATAGATACTGTGCGTGAAACATATTAGCAAAGGCAACCCGTGGATCGACTCCATCCATGAGAAAAAGCCGTTTCTGAGAAATTAGAGTGTGGACAGGGCTGGTCCACGAGATAGTGTGGACCGGTCCCGTCCAAGGTTCAAATTATCGATACGATACACGTTTCGGCAATATCGTATCGGTACTTAGAAATGCTCGAAACTCTATTTTTTTTTCAAAGTTTGGTTTTTTGGGAAGCTAAAAACAAGTTTTTTTTTAATTAAAAAAAGTTGGGGTTCCGAAACACCTGGAAATAGGCATTTCGGATCGTATCGTTTTCTTAAGATACGATATGCCTGATACAGGGCGTATCGTATCGATACTTTAAACCATGGTCCCGTCCACAGCGAACCGAACGCTACTTTCATCCCGTGGCATGGATCAAAATGGTCCATCCACGAGATGAAAACAGTACCGAACAGCACCTATATTTACAACAAAAATTATGTCAAAAGGACATGTTTTGACTCCTTAAAACTTGGTTTGCAAGAAAAGTGGTTTACCTACGTGCTCAAATTCTTTAAAATTTACACTCTAATGAGTAATGAGACTCTTTAAAGTAGCTTGATCCCTTTAGTTGATTAGACCTGTGCTTTTGACACCAAGAAACTAGGAAATCACTTTTAAAAGGCTTAACAGATTCAAATTTGAACTCCCAAAAAGACAAAAAACTATGTAATTGCTACTGGTTTCATAATCTGCAGAAACTTGATTTCTAAATCAATGTTTTCTTTCCCTTTTCCATGAATGTATCATTAAAGCTGATTGAGAATGCTAAGTTCAGTTGATTGCAAGGTAGGCACAATATAAGATAACTTGGAACATATATCTCAACTTTCTTATGAGATCAGAAATGTTCATTCAAATTATTGTCCCTTCTCTTAAAATTCTAATTCTGGGAGTTTTCCAAGATAGTTTCTATGGGGTTTGCCCTTTTTAATTTTCATTTGTTTTTTGTAGTAACCTTTGATTGCAAATGAAGTATCCTTTAAGAGTGGAAACCATTCTTGTGGGAGAAAATTGAAATGATAAAAATCCAGGCACAAAGTAATGTCTCTCAATTTAGCTTTTAAATGTCAGTTTTGGTTGAAATGTTGACCACTTAAAGGAATATGTCAGAAATATTGGAAATTTTTTATAATATTTGCAAATATTCATTTGTAAAATTTCTAGTCTTGTAAATACTAATTTGGAAAACTTTTATAATATTGTTAATATTAATTTTTTAGTAAATCTGTTAATTTTTGTAAAGTTATAAAAGGATATAGTGATGAATATGGATTTTATGCTGTTATGTTCGTTGAAAATATTAAAACATCAACTATATTTCATTAAATTATGAATGAGTAAAAATATTTCATAAGGGAAAAAATAAGAAGGGATGAGTCATCTATAATGGTAAACTCAAATGAAGAATGGTTTTAGGAGAAAAAGAGTCATATTAAAGCATTCTTTGGATAATATCAATGTACATGTAACTCAAAAACGTTAAATTATATGATTAACAAAAATATAAAATTATTAAAGCACTGGGAAGGTGGGAAATATGTTTATTCCAGCAATATTAAACCATGGTTTTAGTTTGTCTATATCTTGTGAGTTCTAACATCATGCACTTGGAGAAAAGTTGTGTACCTCAGAAATTTTATTATTTTTATTTAGGAATAGTCTATAAAAACAGAATGTATATGGAAGTTTTCCCTCGGGAGTCCATGTGGTGTCTGCATTCATTGTTTCAACAATGCCCTTAGCTATGAAGAAACATGGAATTCCTACTCACATTGCATATGTCTGATGCAGATTTTTCTATTTATTTCCTTGTTGGAAAAAAATGGTGGAAATTCTGGGATTCATGTGAATGAATTTGTGATTTTAACGTAGAAGCACCTTTAAAAGTGCATACTTGTAGGTTTTCAATATTTTATTTGTCTTGATGTTGTTCCTTTTTGTTGATTAAGCTGCTGCTTGTGGCTGCAGATAATCATAATGCTTTGACAGTTGCTACTCTGTGGGCACCAGTGTTTGCTGTAAGTGTCACATTTACCATTGTTTAATGCTTGTTTATGAGGTGGTTAATCTTCTTAGAAATTTACAAGCTGAATGGAGATTTGTTTTATATGTCATGGCTAATCTTCTAGGGAACCTTCTGCTTGTTTGCAACATGTCTTTTCTGTTGGGTGAGAAGTTTCATTGTTAGTTTCATCTCAACTGATCAATATGAAAGCGATTTCTTCCTGTTTTGGTGCAATAACATAATGAATTGAAGGAATATAAAAATACGCCAAAAAACACAAATTAACTGTGCATAGGAAGTTGCTTCTCCTTCTCATCCAACAGAGTACCATTGGAAGAGTCGAAAGATGCTTCAGCTTCTTGGAACCCTGATTTCTTCCTGTTTTGGTGTAAGAACATAATGAATTGAAGGAACAGAAAAATAAGCTAAGAGCTAACAGAAGTCACAAGTATACAGATCATGATTACCAGAACTGCTGTTTGTGCTCTTCTGGCCTGATGGGGGTATTTGGGTGATTTTTTGCTGGGAACGTTTTATTCTAGGAGGTGGATGGTTGTTATTTATTGGGTTACTTATTTCTTATTTGTTACTTTTTTTGGATGGATGATTATGGTGGCTCTTGTATTAGTTTCTGGTTTGATTAGGTGTGATATTTGCCTGCTACTTTCCTCTCCCCAACCCCTACTCCTATATTTATATATATACATACATATACATACATAGATACATATTAGTGGGAACCGTGCGATACACAGGCTTTTGTTAAGCAAAAGTGAAACAATAAAAACATATAAGAGTAAACAAATTTTTTTATACTTTAACTTTTGAAATAATTAATAATTATTTATGCTTTATAATATACTACTATGCTAATTGAGTGGTGGCTTAGTTAGTACATTAGTTGGGGTTTCCCAGCAGAGATGTGGATTCAAGTGCCTCCAATGGCTTCCAATGACTTTGAAGAGTTATATATTGTTGACCTGCTGTGTTGTGCCCAAAAAAGATAATAAAGAATTTTGACCCCTATGGGGGTTCAGGAGTATGATTCAATATAAAAAAATACTACTTTTAATAAATTTTTATAATAAGAAAAAAACAATTAATTTCAGCTCAAGTAATAGTCTAATCTCTAATAAATAACAATAGTTTAGTTGCCAGTAATTATTGAAATTTTATAGCGAAAATATATAATTACTGAAAATAAAATAAATAACTAATAAAAACACAAAAAATCCAATAATTATAAAAATACAATAAATACTGAAAATATATTAAATTAATCAATAAATAGTGTAATCTCTAATAAATTTTAATCAATAAATTATAATGAAATATATAATTAATGAAAATAAATTTCAATAACAATAATTTAATCTCCAATAATTATTGAAAATTTATTATTAAATAACAAAACGAAAATAGATTGTACATAATTATTGAAAATATATTTATCACAAAAATATAATAGATAATTACTGAGATACGATAAATATTAATTTCAGTATATGTAAATATATAATAGATATAGATTTTAAAACTAGTATTGATAAATATTATTTTTATGAAAATTGTTTTCTAGAGTTATTAATTGATATAAGTGAAATATTTTTTTATTATTAGTAATATAATAATTGTAATTATTATTCTATTTTCTAATATATATTAAAAAATATTTTTTGAAAGTTATTACATATTTTTGTTATTTGGAAGCTTCAATACCTCTAAGTTTTTTTTATTATTTTAAATTATTTATATGTGATATTCTTATTATCAAATATTATTAAATATATTATAATTATTTTTGTGTTTCTAATAAACTTTTTTAAAGTTATTACTTAATTTCATTATTTAATCTATTTTCTTTTATTTCAATAATATATAAAATATGATTTAGTTATTATATTTTTCAATGTTTAAAATATTTAGAATTTAGTTATTTAAATTATTATTTAGTTAATTAAATAGTTTCATTATTTAAATTTTAAAATATTAATTTTTTGTTAAATTATATAATTTGTAAAATTATAATTTATACTCTTATTACATAATTTTGTTATTAATTTTGTAAAATATAAAATTATTATTAGTTACAATATTATGAAGTCTATTATAATTATTTTTCTCTGTTTAAGATTTTTTTTAAATTTATAACTTATTTTTTTATTTTGAATATTTAAAATTTAGTTATGTTAAATATTTTATTATTTAAAATATTTAGTTATTTAAATATTTAAACCAGTTTTTTTGAACTGTCGTTGACCCGGACGGTCAGACTGTTCAGCCTAGGAACCATCTATGCAAGTGGTCGACCCAGACGGTGTTTATTCAAAGTAGTGAATCCTGTAGCCATTCTCTCCTACTTTAGTGCACTAATAGGTCAGCATTGAACATGTAGAACACCATATGGATGCCGGTAGGTCTTCCAAGTGCCGGTTTCTAACAGTAAACCAACCAAAGTTGGTGGAGGGTTCAGGATCTTCTTGTTTCTTGGATGAGGATCGGAATTAGAGGTGGGAGGTTCTTGTTGCGGAGCCAACAATGATTGTTTCTTCAGGGAGGAACCACACAACTCACAGTGGTCAAAATCAGTTCTCCTGATCTGGAGCATGGGCGTGGTATGCTTGATCTCTGGGTAGAAACCATCGCCATGACCATTTCCCTTGTGTTGCTGCAGATTTGCACCTAGAATATGAGCATTCATCATATTTGAGAGATGTTTATGGGGAAAAATTTGAGAGAGAGGGAAATGAGCACTCATCATCAACTGAGGTATGCCCAAAATATTTCCGTTGGATCCACGAAGACCTATGGGTATGGAAAGATACTGGAATCTCAAGGGAGATGGTGGAAGGAGCAAGAAGGTCTACATTTTTTAGGCTAATGATTGTGAATGGGAGAGCTTACGTATGTGGTGAAATATAGAGATATAGTAGAAGGAAGTGATGTTTCTATATTGTGGGAAATCATCCAACTTATGAGGAGTTACTCGGAAAAGTTGCCAAACTTGGATCTAATGTTCAATGTCGGTGAAAAACCAGTTATCAGAGGTGTGTTTTTTTCTCTTCTGCTTTCCTGCTTGGTATTCGCTAGGTACGACTGAAAGTGGGCAAGCAAATGGCTTGAGTGGTTTTTATAAAAATTGCAATTGGCATGTTTTTGGCAATTAGAGGGAAGGAGAAGGATTCCTTTGCCTGTATATAACTTGGTTGAGAGACTTGCTGATGTGGCCTATTGGGAGGCTTGGGTAGGGGAAGGGAAGGAGAGAGAGGGAGTGAATGAGAGAGCTGGAAAGGGATAAGGGAGATAGGAGAGAGGTTTAAGGAGAGGGCTGCTGAACATGGGGCCTAATCGCTTTATAATATATATATATATATATATATATATATATTCCTTTTTGTCTACCATTTTATAAATTATCAATGATTATGTATGAGAGCTGGTTTGGCAATCAAGTCAGGTGTATGGCTTGGCCCTAGTACTAAACTTTGATGGGTGCTGTTTTGGAAACCCTGGGAGCTCAGGCGTGGGAGGAGTGGTTAGAGATTCTGCTGGCAATGCAATTCTTAGCTATTCAGGGTCAGCTGGATTTGGAAATTCTCTAAGGGTGGAGGCATTGGCTTTATTTCAAGACCTTAAACTGATAATTGATCAAGGGTTATCAAATATAGTGGTCAAGGTGGACTGTCAAACAGTTTTGTGGATGAAATCTCAGGAATTAATACCTTGGCAATTTAGACAGTTGGTGAGATTGGCTCATTCCTTAGGTTCCATCTTGAACATCTCATTCATCTGGGCACCCAAGAGTGCAAATAGGCTAGTTGGCTCCCTGGTGAAATTGGGGGCAGGTAATGATAGTTTGGATTGGTGTTGTCCAGGGCCGGGCTGTAATTTGTAGTTGTTGTCATCTTTTGGATTTTCTAAGGATGTTTTAATTTTTGGCCTCCTGCTCTGGTTCTAAGCAGTGTAGTTTCTGCTCTTTAATGAAATTTTCATTTGATGCTTCATCATGTTCATCCTATATTTTTCCTATTCTGCACCCTAAAAATTGTCTTTTTAATCTTCCTGTCCTCCAATTTAATGTGTAAAGCAAGCCCAAAGTACCTGTAGCCTTTTGCTTTTCTCATTACATTTTTTATATGTATTAAAATGTATAGAAGAAAAAGGAATAGTGTAGATGACATTACGGGTCAAAGGACCCAAAAAGTAAGGAAGAAACTCAATATAGATTGGCTGATTTGGTTCTATCTCAATCTTTTGTCTACACAAGAAGACACAACATTCCAGCGACCAAATAACAAGAGATAAACAAAGAACACCGGCCATCAAAAGCCACAAGAGCACTATTAAGTTTGATGTCAGCCTTCTAAAACACTTGTTTTTTGATCAATAACTGGAATTCATTAGATTAAAAGAATTTAGTTAAAGCGTTCCAAAGAGAGATAAACAGGCTTAATTCTCTCCAGGAAGATAACAAAAAAGAAAAAGTTACAGAGCAGCCCAAAACATTTGATCCCTTCCCACCCCCTGCTTTGCCAAAGCATCAGCAAATACATTTTTTGTTCTCTTGACCCATTGAAACTTGATTTCCAATCCTCTAGTTAGCCACTTAATATCCCTCCCCTTTTTAGCATATTTCCAAAGTCTACTACCTTCTTGTAACCAACTTAAGACCAGCTTTGAGTCCCCTTCAATGACCAACTTTTGTATATTCAGTTCCTTAGATTTCCTTATACCCTCCAGTACTGCATAGACCTCAGCTTTGAGAGAGTCTCCAGTCCCAATGGAACCTGAATACAAAGCGGGCACCTTCCCATCGTCATCTCTGAAAACCCCTCCTACACCTGATGGACCTGGATTTCCCTCACTACTTCCATCAAAGTTTAGCTTTATAAGTCCACTTCCTGGTGGTGAACACACAAGGAAAACTAAAGAGCGAGCAGGAGCAGAATTTGCCACCTCCAGCCAGCTATTCAGCAACATATCCGTAGAAATATCAACAAACAGGTCCATGGATTTCAGCCAATGTACCACCCTCACACTTACTACTTCAATAAGGCATTCTTTACTTCTTTCAACTTCAGAGAAAATTCTGGTGTTCCTACTTCACTAAGGCAATCTTTACCACCCTCACTGTTACTACTTCAATAGGAGCCTTCACCATCAGCCTTGCAAAGAATGCACCAATTCGGAGACAAGCACCAAAAAGGCCTTTTTCTTTGGAGTATGTCACAGTTATCACATCTTCCGAGGAAGGCTTCCCAATAAAAGGCTCCAATCCTTGGAGGAATTGACTCACCCCAAACATCCTTAACTGGAAAATTTTGTGCAAATGGACTGGATGAAGACAGTAGGGACTTGAAGAAAGAGGCACAAGAGAAGGTTCTAGAGGGAGTTAGGGTCCATAGTCTCTTATTGAAGGATGGGATATCCATCACATGGATGCCCAAGTCTTGCGGAATGGACTGGGCGAATTTCAAAAAATTTCTCCCATCTTTGTAGGGAATCGAATTCCCTATTTTAGAAAAACATATTTTTCAAGGATCAATCTTGAACCATGAACCAAACCAGATCTGAACCAAAAGGAGTTGGAGGGAGGATGTACCTGATGCGGAGAATTAGTATCTCCCAATGGAGGTGTTCACGCCCAAGGAAGGATCCAAAGACTGTTCCCACTGAAGATGGTGCAGTGTAGGATGGAGTAGAATCAACAATGTTCTTCAAAAGAACTTGACCCTTTGCAAGAATCAACTGGATGGCTTGTGAGTACCACTCCAATCAATCTTTTCCCAAAAGATTGGTATCAAGATCAGATCTTGATTTCTCCCAAGAACTGGAGATTGAACTAAAGGTAATGGCGGCGGCAGGAAGGAGGCGGCAAGAGAGATTTTGCAGAGGTTGCAGAAATCTCTCTTCTGTGATTTCAGCTCTGAAGACAAGAGTCTTAGGTTGCATGTCTAAAGGCTGTCGCCCCCTCCTCCTATTAGGAGTTGCTGATCCAAATTATATTTGGATTAGAAGTCCCTTTAAGTGATAAGGGAGAACCCTTATCTTATCTGCAGATTAGATCAGCCATCTCCTAATCTAATTAGGAGGCTTCCAGATCTAAATAATTTAGATCTTGTACTCTCTAAGTGGATAGGGTCTAGGCCCAATCCTATCAGCTGATCCATCTCGGAATTCGCCCCCTTTAATTTACTGATCAAATCAACCTAGTTCGAAATGGGCTTAAGGCCCATTTAAGGTTATGTACTCACTTGGCCTTCCAAACTGCTGCCCAGTTGGGCTTCCTTGTATGGCGTGGGACCCAAACATTGATCTACACATCAGCCACATGGGTTCAGCCCAGCCTTTGTTACAAGGCCTGGCCGAATACACTGTTATGGACAGTGCACCCCCTGAAACCCATCTTATGGGCTCTATGGGCCCAATACTTACCCTAAGTGGTCTTTGGGCCAAGCCACCTTGTAACACCCAGGGACTGTGGGCAGATGCAAGATTAGCCCATCAGGTATTATCCTCAATGGTCTTACACTTAACCTCTCAGCCCATAATGATCAAACACTGCCCGACAAGGGAGGACCTCTCCCTCGACTGCAAGGAACAGTGTTGCACTCTCTGCTTACATGTATCCCGGGGATTAAAACCTTTTGCAAATCATTTCGAAACCATAACATATATATATATATATCTTTATATAAATATATTTTGCAAAACAAAATCTCAACAATTGAAATCGGCTGCCGGTAGTCTTGGTTTCCATCAGAGAGAGTGCATCCCCGATCATTACCTTTGTCCAACAAAGGGGCTGATCCTGTCACTATGACCACCCACTCAGATGAATTCTCGGACTGTCCCAACATACCCAGGTTTTGACCCCCGCTAAGGATCTCACTGATTGGTACATCAAAGACAGCCCAATCCGACACCTAGTGTAGTATCATAATCGAGTCTAGGGGTTAGGTGTAACTTTCCAGTTTTGCCCATCTATCTCCAAGGTCCAGGGCAATACTGGAAATCTGGTCCGGTTCAAAGGTTCTATTAATCCTACACTACATGTGCTTCAGGTCTCACCCTGGTAGCTGAGACAAGCCACCCCAACAGTTGGCAGCACACCAGTGTCAGCCTTGGCAGGATAAATCTCCCAGACTTACCCAATGGCTGTGAACATTCTAAACTAACACAAGTCTCATTAAGTGTCCAGTTTAAGGGTATTACACAGAAACACACCACAAGAACATGAATCAAATGTGTACTTTATTCATTTACAATAAATTCATAATGTACACATTTCTGATTGAAGCTAAGGGCATACAACTGTCTAACACTTATCCCTCTCAAAGGGATCCAACACCACCCGGTCTAAGATCTGAACCAGACTCATAACATTTTCAACCTCTACATCCCTTAAGCCTCTTCTAAGCCCCAGATCCCAATCAAACCCAAATTTAGACTGAGAAGGAACTAGAAAACTGGACACAACCTTACCCTTAAACCGGGAGAGTGAAAACAAGGAAGGGAATTGGACTTTCAAAGGTATCTCACCCACCCAAATGTGCTCCCAAAACTTTACCTGATTCCCAGAGCATAGGTCATACCTGATGTGCTGCAAAAAAGGAAGGAAGAATGGCATATATAGATTTCCAAGGAGAGGCACCAATAGACCTTGCCAAAGTCCTAGTTTCCCAGCCATCATCTACCTGACCATGAATACTTAAAATTACCCTCGTCCACAATTTATCCCTCTCACCTCCCAACCTCCACAGCCATTTCCCCAACAAGGCTTCCCTTTTCCTCTAAATGTTACATAAACCTAACCCTCCATCAGCCCTACTCCTAGAGACTAGTTCCCAATTCACCCTACGATCCTTCTTCTCCTCCCCTGGTTCCGACAAGAAGTCTCTCATCAACTTCTCCAAACTCCTACTTATCTTCACTGGGATCCTAAAAACCGTTAAGTAATACACATGCAAACTATCTAGTGTAGACATAATCAAAGTAATTCTACCACCCAGAGATAAATAATTCTTCTTCCAAGAGGCCAACTTCTTAGAAAATCTATCAATTACGGGGCTCCAAAAGCTCTCTTTCCTCGGGTTATCCCCTAAGGGCATCCCAAATAGTTCAGCGGCCATTGAGACACCGCACAACCCAAAGCTTCAGCCCTCTCCAATATAGCTCTCTCTTCCATATTGATCCCCACCACACAGTTCTCATTGAAGTTCACCTTCATATTTGACATTTGTTCAAACACTTGAATCACCAACTTCAAGTTTTTGGCCCATCTCACATCCTCCCCCTCACAGAACAGAATTGTATCATCTTCACTTTTTTATTACCCACAAATCCATCCATGACAGTTAATAGAAGCCTAAGAAACTATGTTCCCTCTTCCTATTCTCATATCTTTCATTGTCTCTCTTTCTCATGTTTCCTGCTACAGTATCTCTCTTCACATCTAGGCTCCTCCAATTCAAGAGAATTTGACAGGGTGAATTTGACATTCCTTCTACACATGTTTCCACTTGGTTAGAATGTCACATCCCATTCTTCCTGTTTTTTTTCTGGCATTTGGGTTTGCAATTATTTTCCTACTATCCTATCTTCACGAGTTTTTCTGTTGTTGGATCTTCATTGTGCAAAAAGAATTAACCTGAAGACTTAGCAACCTGTACTTCCTGATCACTACTTTATTGTTACGTTAGAAACTGGTGAATTTCATCCAACTGAACCTAGGGGTGCAACTTATGCTGGCTTGGGTTGGGGAATTATTAAAATTTCTACAGTGTAAACTCTTTAAGTTGAGTATTGAAGTTGCACACGTAACTGAACCTGACCACCAGCCATCTCTTTCTCATCAAATGCATCCCTTAATTTATGTCAGAACTTATCTAAAACTGATTCAGAATCATTGATTTTTTTGTTGGAATTGATTGTATCGCTTACCCCCGTATGACCTGGGTGTGTTTGGTTTAATTAGCCTAGTCATCCAGATTTGGTCTCTTAGGTTAATGTTGTCAGTGCATGTGGGTGATTCTAGGCTACAGTGTCCTAGTCAATGGAACACAGCAAAAAAAGAAAACTAAGTTTCTGGTTAATTCCCTAGTTTTATGTGCCAAAAAGTGGCCTAGCCAATTCTTGTAATAAAATATTATAAATAAAAATGGGGGTACTGTTTTATCATCCTGTTACATATTTAAATAATACAGAGGAGAAAGACCCTCCACATTTGATTAGAATACTCATAGAAAACCGTAAATAGAAATGTTGGCACCACTTCATTGTTTGCTTTCAATGCTTTACATTCATTTCCATATTAGATGACAGGCATATTTCTGTTAATATCATGCAATTTATGTGAATTGCTAATTCCGAAATTTTGATTTGCAGCTTTGCAAATGATGTATTGTAGCTTATGGTACTTGTATAATTATGATACTTCATATGGTGATACTTCAATTTGATATTTAAATGTGATGGTTTTATTATTAAAAATTGCAAATCTGTATTTTATTAATTTCCCATAATGTTCCTTATTGTTGAGATATCTACTATATTTATTTATTATCTATGCATTTTTCTTAATTATTTATTAATTAAAAAATCCATGCTTGTGAAGCTTATGCCTCTTGTGTTCTGGTTTGTGCCTCATGCCTTTGGATAATGGAAAGGCTCATGTACACCCCTGTGTTTTAAAAATTATAAGCTACCCCTAAATGATTCAATGTAGATATTGAATTTTCTTTTTTGGATGGGTAAGAAATCTTATTGCTTAAAACATAATTTTACATGGGTCATTTACAAGCAAGACATAATATGATTATATACAAAGAAAAATGACACCAACTGACTCCTTAGGTTAGACCTCAAGCTACCTTGACTAATAGCCAAAATAGCTGGCTTCGTTGGACTCTATGCCTTGCAAGAGATAGACCGTTAATGGATCTTTTGATCCAACTGAAGCTAGTAAGCAATTCTCTTATCAATAATTGCATCTCTCTCAAAGTGTTCCTATTATGTCCATGTTCCCTCCTGGCTTCCTCTTATCCACCAACTACCACCTTGGAGTCACCTTCAATTACCAAGTTGTTGAAACTTAGAGCTTTAGCTTGTTTGATTTCTTGATCAACTGCCAGAAGTTCTGCTTTTGTGGAGGGTCCCCTTCCCCATTGGCCCTAAATATAAGTACGGCATATGAGCTTGAATACCTCTGAAAATACCACTCATTCCAGACTGTCCCAGGTTGCCTAAGCTGCAATCATCAAAATTCATCTTGACCCTACCTTGTGCTGGTGGAGTCTGATCCAGGAAACTTTATTTCTTACCAGAAGAGCTTGGGCTTCCACTTGCCCACATCCAATAATTTTACTTGTTAAGAAATCAGCAAATTTATCCAGTGTCTTAACCCATGTGCAACTCAGACGGAGGTGTTCTCTATTATTGCTTCCTTTGTGCCATACCTGTCTTGGATATTTCTACATTTCTTTTTTCCAAAACCGTCCAAATTTTAGCTGCTCTAGTACATAAAGAATGATACTGAACATTTTCATTTACAGTGTTTGTTTGTGAACACAAAATTAGTTAGGCCGGATAGGCTAGGACTGGCAGTTAAGTTTTTTCAAAGAAAGATTGCAACCTTTGGCCATTTGATGGATCTCTTGTTTGTGGCATTGCGCCATTTCCATACTAGCACACCATGGATTGGAAGAAAAGTAAAAAAGAAAATTCCTCCATCTTTTTTCTTTATTTCTTGTTTATAAACCATAATCCATGTGTTCCATCACAAATGCTTAAGTAAGAGTACACATATTAATAATAAAAATATAATATTATATTATTCTGTATAAATAAAGATCAATGGTTGCAACAACCAATGTTAGAACACTTGCAGAAGAGACATAAGATTTTACAGTTACAATGGGTCTTCATCAGGGCTCAGCACTTTGCCTTTATTGGCCCTAATCTTAGATAAATTGACTAGACATGATGGCATTATATTATTTGACGATGCTGACAAAGGATTAAATGCAAAATTAAGTTAATGGACAGTTACCTTAAATACAAGAGGTTTTAATATAAGTAGGACTAAAAAAGAATATATGCAATGCAATTATGTTAAATAATTGGAGAGCAAATTAGGGCAGTCTGTTAAATGCACAAGGTGCAAGGAGAGGTGTGCAGTGTGCTCCTCTTTGAAGAAATGTGTAAAATTAAAAAAAATCCAAAAAAGCATAAAATGCAATCAATTTGAAAAAAACTTGCAAAAAATAAAAATAAAATGCATAAACATAACACACAAACATTTGCACAGTGAAAATGTTAAAATAAAATTAAACATGACATATAAAATGTATTCAAGCAGTCATCATTTTAAGCACGTGAAACCTTCAAGCTCATTATTTGTTTCTTATTTGCATTACTTTAATTCTATGGGTCATTTTTTGTTCTTAACCCCTACATAAAAGATTATTTTTAGAATTTATTTTTAGTTCCATATTTTTTCAAAAAATGTTTTGTATTAGGAAGAATGGAATGAATAATATTAGCAAAAAACAGGCTGAGGTGAAAGGCGCAAGCCTTGAAAGGGCACCTTTCAATCAATGAATTAGGGTACACTTAGGATTGGGGACCAAGAGATAACATGATGTGACCTCTTCCATTGTTTGATAATTAATAACGAGGGAGAGAACAGGGAGCATATCACCATAGAAGTAGAGCAGGATGGGCAAAATAGTGGGATACATTCAAAGTCTTATGATCTAAGTGAATATTACTTATGTTGAAGGTAAAATTCTACAAAAAAGTTTACCACCGGTGGTATATGGAGTAGAGTGTTGTGTAGTCTAGAAGGAACATGCCCAAAAAATAAGTGTGGCAGAAATGTTTATGCTGAGATGGATGAGTGGAAAAACCACAAAGGAAAGGATGAAAAATGCCATCATTTGAAGGAACCTAGAAGACCATCTACAGCACCTGTAAGGAGTGATCTGTTGCAAGTTGAAAGGGCTGGGGACAGAGCAAAAAGAACATGGGTTGAAGTAGTAAAAACAATTTAAGCGCTCATAATTTAACAATGGATAAGGCACTAAACTGAATGGAATGGTAAAACTGGCTTCATGTAGCCAACCCCATATATTTGGGAGAAGACTTAGATGATTATGTGAGCTAAAGACAAGCAAAAGTAAACTTAAAGGAATCTTTGCGGTTGATTAATGGCCCTTGTTGCGAATTGACCAGTTGACTTAGTATATGTTTTGTTGTCTCATGTGATCACATCATGAGTAGCAACTGTAAACTGTCAAAGATCTTATGGAGAAGGAGAAAAGATAGGAATGGAGAAGAATTTAATTAATACCATGTGTGTGTGTCAGTGCCTGCACTAGTGTATTATTTAGTGTATTTAAACATAGGAAAGGACACAAGTACCACAGCATCGTAATAATAGAATATTTACAACAGTAACTAAACATTCTAATGTTGCAATCAATTTGACCATCATTCCCTCAATTTGTAGTGGACTAGTTGATGACTGGTTCATGCTTTGGTTACACTGCTAATAAGATGCAGCCATATTAATAATATTATAATTAGCAACCTACCTCCTAATTTTTGTTTTCTAGGCATCACTAATCTCGTAGACATTTTTTTTTTATATATACATGTCTTGCTGTCCGGGCTAGAAACCACAGTGGGGGCACATCTCCAATGGACATTGTTTATTTGCTACATTTTGCATCATGTCACTGCCCCTGGATCTGGGCGTTGCTTTGTCTTGTTTTTTCTATTCATGCCATCACAGACAGACAATGCAGCATGAGATCAATACATGGTGTACCATATATTAGAGGACTTGAATCTGTCCAAATTTAACTTGAATTAGTTATCGAATAATTGAGCTTTGGTACCATAATATATGTTGTACTTTTTGTTTGCACCGAAAAGTTTTTTGTTTTTTTATTGATCTTGATTCACTATGTTTGTTTGTTGTGCAGATCTATCTCTTAGATGTTCACATCTTTTACACTGTTACTTCAGCTGTTGTGGGTTTCTTGCTTGGAGCCAGAGACCGGTTGGGGGAGGTAAATCTTTTCACTGTTGAAAACACTAAGTTTTCATTTTCCATGTTTGTAAATGTACTGGAATTTTGAAAACTTTATTGGATCTGATAGAGAAAAAGGTAATGAAACCATCATTCAAAAGCTCAGGGTTGGGATTGAGAGCATAGCCACTTGGAGCTGTGTACTACTTAAAATTATAATGTTGTTTCATGTTGGAGGGTACCAGAATAGTTCATTCCTCCCTAATGTTTTGCCATTGGTATCCATTGTTTGTTGATGACAGCATTTTAATTGATGAAACTAACAAAGGATTAAATGCAAAATTATGTTTATGTACAAATTCCTTAGAAACAAGAGGTTCTAAAGTAAAGACTAAAACAGAATGTATGGCATGTAAATTTAATAACACTGGTAGTGCAAATCAGGGTACGTTTAGGATTTGAAACCAAGAGATAACTCAATGTGACCTTTTTCAGTACCTTAGTTCGATAGTTCATAACAAGGGAGGGATTGATGAGGATGTCACCCATAGAATTAGAGCAGGATGGGAAAAACAAAGGGGTGACACTTGTGACATTTTACAAAAAGGATGCGAACTTGTTGTTTGTCACACATTTCTGACAAAACTATCCTTCTAGTCTATGGGAAAAATCTTTTTCTCTATTTTGGTAACAGTTGGTATCCAGGGGAATGAAGAGACCTTATTTAAAAGTAGTCTTTAATCCTAAGACAAGAAGAGGCAGAATTATGTAAAGATGTGTAAGGGCAGATATATTATGGTCTTGGGAGGAGAGGAATAAGAGGATCTTTAATGAAAAGAGAATATCCATAGAGGATGTTTATTAATTGATATTATGGGAGGTGGCAAATTGGCTGAAATCATTGAAAATATGCATCTATATAATGCTTTACCTTCATATGTTCACGCTTCCTGTACAAAATCCCTCTACCTGGATTCCCCTTCAAATAAACAAGAATATGATTTACTGCAGCCAAATGTGATGTACTAGGAGCTTGCATATACTGACACGCAAATTGCATAGAAAATGTCTAGTCGAGTCATGTATAGGTAGAGCTACCTCCCTACAAGTCTTCTTCACTAAGGCCATGTTTGGGAGTGCTTATCTTAAGTGCTTATTTTAAAAAATAAGCACTTATTTCATATTGGGTGTTTGGTAGTCTTTTTCTCCAATAAGCACTTGTGACTATTTTGTCCTTCATTTTCTTTCAAATTTTCAAAATATACGTTGTGGGTGGTAGGCTCTCTCTCTCTCTCTCTTTCTTAAAAACTCTCTATCCCTGTTGGTTTCCCTTTTTTTTGAGTCTTTAAATAAGAATCCCTCGAAGTCCCAAATTTCTCTGGCTTATCGGGCGAGGGATCTGTAACCCCAAATTTCTTTGAATAGATCCTTTCAATTCCTTACACGGGAAAGGGTTATGATCTTGACTAGTGAGAAGAGTTGCAGACAAGAAATAACAGGTCAGTACATGGTTTTAAGGTTTCACGACAGGAAAGAAAAAGAGCAACGGGACGAAACTTACACTTAGTGATTTTGATGGAGGAGGGAGGCATAGAGAGGCCACAACTTGGTAGTAGGTCATACTATTGGGGTCGAGAGAGGGAGGGAGTCTGCTCATGTGCAATCCTTTTGATAACCCCATGCCCAGCTGCGACGGGTCTGCTCATGTTGTCGGAAGTGGGTTCTAGGGAACTGTTATCCCTCTGGGGTTGAGCTTGGGGCAGGCACAGTGTCTGATCTTAGTTTGGAGTTTTGGTGGTTTCCTTCCTGGTATTGTATAAACTAAATGGGGACAGCTTTGGTAGAAAAAAAATTGAATAAGTGCTTATTGTTTAAGCACTTAAAAAAACCTGGGAATTTGAGCTTAAAAAATAAGCCCTTATTTTTAAATTAAGCACTTATTCTGGGATTATTTCCCAAACACCAATAAGTGCTTAATGGTGTGGTCCCGGCCCAAATAAGCACTTATTTTTAAGCACTCACAAACATGGCCTAAATTTTCTCTCTGTAGATAACATTTGGGTAGTGGACACTCTGTCCCATTGTAACTCTAGAAGGTCTAGATTCCTTTCTTTTGGATTAGGAAAGAGTGCTTTGAAGTGGTCCACAAAAGTCGTAACAGTTTCCTCTTTTTTTTTGATAAATGAAAGAAATTGATACTAATAGTGAAACAGTGAGCATACAAACAGCCTAAGTAGAGGCATGAGATGCGACCTCTTCTTTAAAGATGAAAGCATAAAACTCACACTAAACAGAAATCAGCTTACAAAGTTGCCCAGTACAAAGAAACCCTTGAGACCCCTTGTTTAGCAAGAGAATCAGCCAAAACAATTGCTGATCTGCTAACCCACTGAAAATTAACTGACATGCTTCTTGTAAGCCAATTGACTCCTCTTAGGAGATCCCTACAATCCCAATTAACAGTATTTGGGTTTGCCAACCAACCCACAACCACCTTGGAATCTCCCTCAATTACCAAATTAACAGTATCCTCTTCCCCACATAAAACTTGATCATCCACTTCAATGCTTTGAGATCATGTTCTTTCTCCTTCTCCCATTTGCCGAGGAGTGAGAATTTAGTATTACCGTCTCCTTCCAAAAGCCACTTACACCTCGGTTTTTTGGCTCCAGGAGATTTCCTCTTTATGCAAGATCTCTTCCAACTCCACTTTTGGCCTCCATCTTTCTGATCTATCCTCCCCACTATACTCTCTTTGGGACTCTTTTAAGTTCATCTCCTCTATCCTTTTTGCAATATTTTCCTTAGAATCCTCTAACTTTCCAAATTCTTCCTTTTTCCTAGCTTTGGTTCTTTCTTTTTCCCTCTTCAATTTTTTAGTGAGTTTCACACCCTTTTTCCTATTTCCAGGCTTGGAGATGTTGCTTGCAGAAATTTTGACTAATCAAAGGAGCAGATTTGGGAATGCTCAAAGGATTCAAAGCAGTTAGGGATGATGGTTCCGTTATGCAACTTCATTTTGTAGTTGGTACATCGATTTTCTTGGGAGCTTCAATTGATCAAGTGCTGAATTTGAGGTGCTAGCTGGGCAAAAGACTACTTTGAAGAAAAATGTGATGATTATTGTGGGCAACAGTTCTCAAACTTATTTAGAGGAGTGTGCAACCAATCTGGGTTGTATGGTAGGGGAATTCTCGTTCACATATCTGGGATTACCAATAGGTGCAATAGCTTTAGTTTCAATTACTTATCTTTGCTAAAAATTCCTTCTTCATTGGAAAATTCAATTGAGAAGATGCAGAAAGTGTTCCTATGATGTATTAAAGGAGTGCAATGGAAGTATCATCTAGTGAAATGGTATTGAGTTTGTAGGGATAAAAAGGTGGGGGTTTGGAAATTAGAAGGGTAAAATTGTTTAATAAGGGATCACTTGGAAAGTGGTTATGGAGATTTGGGTTGGAATGGGAAGCTTTGTGAAGGAAAGTAATGGCTTGTAAATATGGAGTGGTGAGGTTTGGGTGGGACACTAAGGAGGTGAAGTCTTCTTATGGAGCATGCGTGTGGAAAGTGAATGGGTTTTCAGTCAGCCTTTCTTTATCTTGTTTCTTTTAAGGTTGGGAGGGTTCGATAATAAAATTTTGGAAGATGATTGGACAGGGATTAGAAAATTTGGTGATTTTTGCCCACGTTTGTATAGATTAAGCAAGAAAAGTACCTCTGTTCAAAACATCATATCAAAAAACAAACTACAGAGTTGCTCAATGCATTTGAGCAGGGTCGCACTTGTGCCTCTCTATGGGATATTTCTACTTGTTCTATACAGTTTCTAATAAACTTTTCTTCAATTATCAAAAAAAAACCTCTTTTACAGAAAAATTTTAAGTGATTCAAGGAAGGGTGATGTGGTGTGCAAAGTTTAGAAGACCACTGTTGGATTAGGAGCTTGGAGAATGTGTGGAATTGATATCAAAATTACAATTTGTTGAGATGCAGGTGGGTAGGAGGGAGGTGGCGGAAGGAATCCAATAATGGAAAATTCTCTGTTAAGTCTTTCTACAAAGAGGGGGATCCAGTTGGCTGCAAGATGTTAGTTATGTGAAGCTGCTGAAGAGAATGTTTTGCATCTATGTTTTGGATGTCTCTTTGGAGACATCCTAAAAAATTCATATGGGGATTCTTCTTTTGATTCTTCAAAACTAATATGGTGGAACCAAGGACTCCGGCAGATATTTTTGTTGTTGGCCTACAATGAGAGGAAACATCAAGGCAAAGATAGTTTGGGGCTGAATACGTTTTTTCATCAAGGCAAAGATATTTGAAGACTAGGCTTGGGGTGGAGATCAAATTGTTCTCTTATGTGGGAAAAGAATAATGGACTGGGTGGTACTTGTACTCCCAGATTTGAAGGAGTCTCAAGTGAAGATCTTGCTGCTAATTTTCGGTCTCTTCTTGAGTTGGAATCAAGTAGCTAGTTTTGTTGTTTTGCTTCTCTTTTTGGATGTATTCTCATTTTTTCTTCTCTGTAAGATGTTTGTGGTGATTCCTTGTCACCCTTCTGATGTACTTTTCTTTTTTTATTTATTACCACAATAATAGAATTAATCAGCCAAGACTTTACCATCATGTCCTCTTGGACCCACTTAGCAGTTAGCATGCTTAGGGTCCTGAGCATTCAACTATTTCTCTGCACCTGTAAGATGCCCCAGCTTTTAATGGCCCCCAATGTAAATCTTCACAGCTTGTGTCCCCGTGTATACTTATTTCCATTCAACTTAACAGTGGTGAATGGTGATATGTGAGGTAAAGGGCCACTATCTAATTCCAGGGTTATAGGTATCACTACTATGCTTCTGTTCCTCTACAATCAATAGACAAAAAGCAAAAAATATCAAGATGCAGCCAGCTGGTCTACAGGTTATCCCAAAGCACTTTCTGGGTAAGAAGAGAATAAGAGAACAGATTTGTGATCTCCTTAGAGGGGTGGGCCTTGGTGCAACAGTTGGTTGCTGCTTTGCAACCTGGGTGACCAGGATTCATATCTTCAAAACGGCCTCTCTGTATGTGCAGGGTAAGTCTGTATACATCTATCCCTCCCCAGACCCCACATTGGCGTGAGCCTCGTGCACTGGGCTGCCCTTTTTTTATTTGTGATCTCCTTAGAGGGATTGGAATCACTCCCAGACTCCTTCAATCTCCAGAACAGGTTCACAAGAACAAGAAAACATCAGAAAATCCCAACTGGAATAGACAGAAAGCAATTTCCTGTCAATCTCTCACACCTTGCCAAAAACCAACACAGATCCACTCAATCTCCTCTGAAGTCACTAACAGACCCAAGAATCTCAGATTCTACCATGCAGATAGGTGTTCAGTTCTTATTGGACAAAGAACCTCCTCTGTTTTTCTAGTTTGGCCAACTTCTGAACCTTTTCCAAGATTCTTCTTGGGCAGTAATGACTAACGAGAACCATCCAAAAATCTCTGAACCAGGCAGCAAACAGTGATCTATCCAGCCCCCAAGCTATCTCATGCAGTTGGCTGGACTAGGACTGCTTGAGGAGAAGATGATCTACTGAAAACTTGGCTGTGATACTAAGTTGTTGATGTAAGAATATGTCAGTCTTATGATACATGTTTGGATTAGAGAAGGAAAGTTGCAGTACATAAAACAAGATAGAAAGAAGTAGAGGAAAGAGAAGAAGAGAGAGGAGAAAATTAAGAAGAGATTGTGGGTTTACTCATAGAGTCCCCCATGCTTTATACTTTATGTAATGAAAATGAAATTATAAGTCTGCCCCTACATAGTTGGCAAAAGTTGTTATGTCTTAATGTAAGTAGCAAGCTGCCCCAATGGGACCTATAATAAAAGAAACATAACAACAAAAATATATGCCCTGAATTCTCTCTCCTTTCTACTAGTTTAGTTGCAGCCACCTTATGAGGGGCTTTTATGTAATTTTCCACTTTATTAACAAAGAGTATAAATATAAGTGACTGTACACATGATGTATTCTTCTCCAAACTTCTTCTCTTGTTCTTCTCTCTTCTCCCTCTGTTCTACTTTTCTGAACCTATCTGTTCTACTTATTTTCTCTTTCTTCTCTCTTCTCTCTTCTATTTCTCTACTTGTTTCTCTGTGCCTCCCAGCTGGTTAAATGTTGTGTTAGGGGCTGAGTCTGTGTCTGTTGGTCCAGTTGGTTTGATGTCCTGATGTTTGCCTCTTGTTTTTTCTTGGTTTGCTTGAATGAATATTTTCCTTATAAAAAGTAGGCAAATCAGGACTGTAATCAGTCCAATTCTTGATGTAAATTCAATGAGAAAAAACAGAGAAGAAAGAAGAGAGAATAGAGAAAAGAGAGATGAGAGAAAGAGTGTGGGCTAGCTTGAATTGCCGCCCCACTCAACTATTTTTATTAACATTTAAAATATAAGATTGCAATTACATTAATGCCCCTACTGTTTACATAAGCAAATAACTAACAAAACTAACATTGCTAACAGCAACCTAACAGCATACATAAAGCAGGAAATAACTAACAGCAGTAGTGGGGACCACAATAAATAAAATAACTGACAGCAATATAACCGCACTAATTATTGCTCTACATCTCTACACTCTCCCTCAAGTTGGAATAGATATTTATCATTCCCAACTTGCATAAATCTGTTTCCAACTTGGTCCTTGTAACTGCCTTGGTGAATAGATCAGCAAGCCGCATATTGGATGCAATATATGGAAGACACACTTCTTGACACTTTCTTTGATAAAGTGTCAATCCACCCTCAATATGTTTAGTTTTGTCATGCTGTACCGTATTATGGGCAATGCTAATAGCAGCCTGATTATCACAATACAGCATCAAGGGCTTCTCATAAGCAATTCCCAATTCCTCAAACAATGACCTCAACCATAACACTTAAGCCACACCATGTGCCATAGATTTGTATTTTGCTTCAGCACTGGAATGTGCTACAACATTCTATTTCTTACACCTCTAAGAGACAAGGGTGCCTCCTACAAAGGCACAATACCCAAAAGTAGACCTCCTGTTATCAACACACCTAGCCCAATCAACATTTGTGTAGACTTCTATCGTCATGTGACCATTATTTCTGAAGAGTATTCCTTTGCTTGGACTTCTCTTCAGGTAAGCAAGAATCCTCTCAACTGCAAGAAGGTGAGTAGTTTTGGGAGAATGCATGTACTGGCTAACTACATTGACTGCATAGGAAATGTCTGGTCGTGCGAGGCAAAGATAAAGCAGTTTCCCAACCAACCGTTGAAACATAATCTTATCTTCAAGGGGCTCTCCACCTTTAGTCCTCATCTTGTGAATTTGTTCAATGGGAGACAAAAATCCAGAACATACTTCCTTTGGGAGACAAAAATCCCATGTTTGGATCAGGCTACTTCAATACCCAAAAATAACGTAGTTCTCCCAAGTCTTTGACTTCAAATTCTTGTCGAAGCGGCTATTTAAGAGAGTCAATCTCACAGGTATCACTCGTTGTCACTACAATATCATCCACATAGACAACAAGTAGGGTCAAGGAGTTTATTTTCTTGATGAAAAGAGTGGTTTAATTGGACTTAGGCATAGCCAAATTTTCCAAGGGCTAGTCTAAATCTATCAAACCATGCTCTTGGAGACTGTTTCAGTCCATATAAGGCTTTCTTCAACCGATAGACCTTCTTCCCTGCCTCTGCACAGTAGAATCTGGGAGGTAACTCCATGTACACTTCCTCTTGCAAATCACCATTGAGGAAAGCATTTTTAACATCCATTTGGAATAGTGGCCATGAGAAATTTTCTGCAATAGACAATAAAACTCTTATAGTGTTAATCTTAGCTATTGGTGCAAAAGTCTCCAAGTAGTCTATGCCATAAGCTTGTGTAAACCCCTTTGCAACTAATTTGGCCTTGTACTTCTCAACAGAGCCATCAACATTACATTTCACTGTAAACACCCATCTACACCCAACTAGTTTCTTTCCTTTTGGCTGATCGACTAACTCCATGTATTGTTTTTGAGAAGAGCATCCATTTCTACTTTCATGGCATCCTTCCACTCAGGTATTGACAAGGCCTCTTGCATTGTCCTAGGAATGGGAATAGTAGAGATAGATGCCAAAAAGGACTTATAGGATGGAGGCAAACGATCATAAGTTAGAAACTGAGAAATGCAATGTGTTGTAGATGAAGTACAACGACGCTTCCCTTTGTGAATTGCAATTGGAAGATCAAGATCATCTAAGGTAGGAGAAGGCTCAATAATGGGAGGCATCTCATTAGTCTCAGTGATGGGAGGTATCTCATCTGTAGTGGGATTTAAAGGAGTTGTGGTACCTGGATCTGGAGCCGCAGAGGAAATTGGAGTTGGCCTGGACCATTGAGGATCGAAAGCAACCCGTCTCCACCGCTTGTGATACACCCTCAACTCCCTACACTTATGACAACCCTCTTCACTACACTCCCCTTAAGTGATTGGGACAAGTGATGGAATTTCTAGGTAAACCCATCTCACTACTCGCCCCCTGAGAAGAAACTCTATGATAGTAGGGAACATCTTTAAAGAAGGTGGCATCCATAGAAACAAACCGTTTCCTATAAATAGGTTCATAGTTGTAATATCCCTTTTGATTTTGTGCATACCCAAGAAAGATACATTTGGAAGCTTTAGGATCAAACTTGGAACGATCAAGCCCAAGAATTTGAACAAAACAAGTACACCCAAAGGTTTTAAGAGGAATGGTGAAAAAGTCGTTATCAGGATATAAAAGATTGAATGGAATTTTCATATCTAGGACCTGTGAAGGAACCCGATTGATGAGATACACAGCTGTGTGGATAGCATCCCCCCAGAAACATATAGGAACATTGGAGTTTAGCATAATGCTTCTAGCTACCTCCATTATATGCCTATTCTTCCTCTCAACAACTCCATTTTGTTGTGGTGTATGGGGGCAAGTGCTCTGATGAATAACCCCATGGTCAAAACCATCTGATGGAAGTTCCGAGTTAGGGTAGGGACATCATCTCAAGAGTGCATAAGATAAACCCATGAAAAGTGAGTATCATCATCAAAAAACAACATAAAGTATCGGTATCCCCCCATAGTAGTGATGTGATATGGTCCCCAAACATTAGTATGCACAATTTCAAAAAGAATATTACTTTTTTTATTGCTCAAAGAACAAGTTGTTCTACAATGCTGTGCAAGCTCACAACTTTTACATTTTAAATTAGACATCTGGATTGACTCAAACAAACTCCTTAAAGACCTAAAAGGCAGATGACCTAACCAATTATGCCAAAGCATAATTTGACTCAGAGACTAAGAAACAAGAGACCTTCCAACCTCTATATCTTTCCCTTGTAGACTCCCTCCAAGTAGGTAGATTCCATTTGTCTCACGGCCAATCCCAATCACCTTTCTTGTCTCAAGCTCCTGAAAAACACATTGACCAGGGAAAAAGGTCATTGAATAGTTTTGATTTTTAGTGATGCTACTAATTGACAATAGATTAGTACTAAGTTTAGGAACATGCAAAACCGAGGACAAGGAGATGGCATCCGATAGTCTAATGTTTCCCTTCCCAGAGATGGGAACAAGGGATCCATCAACAATGGATACTCTGTCTCTACCAGAGGGTAAGCAAGAAGTAGTAAACAGAGAAGATAAGCCTATCATGTGGTCAAATGCACTTGAATCTATGACCCAACAAGGTCCATTGTTACTTAGGCCTGAAACATGATATGCTGATGCTTGTGTACCTGAATGAGCAAATGTTGAAGTTGGAGTAGCAAACCAATGGCTGAGATGAGGAGGCTAAAGTACCAAATTCACTTTCTAACTCACTCGGAGTAGCTCAGACAACCACATTGGCATTCCCCTTTTTGTTTTTGAGCTTTGCTTTAATTAAATGTAGATATAACTTCCAATAAGTGTCCTTGGTATGCTTTGGCTTCTTATAATGATCACAAACTAACTCCTTATCCTTCTTCTTATGTCCCTTTCCTTGTCACACCCAAATTTTGGTTTAACCACTGTTAGAGTTGATTCCATAGGCTGAAGTTGCAAATATAACCTTTCTCGTACTCTCTTCACTACGCACTAGAGAATAGGCCTAAGATAAGGTCACACTCTCCCTGGTGAGTAGTTGTTGTCTCACAATATCATACTCTGAATTCAGACCAGCTAGGAGTTCAAAAACCCTATTGGTCTCAACTTGTTTCCTATAGGTGTTTGCATCCTTCTGGCTTTCCCACTCACTAGTTTCCAGGTGATCAATTTCATGCCATAAAGATTTCAGGGTGGAGAAATAAACCGAGATTGGCTTCTCCCCTTGCTTGAGATTATTACTTCACATTTCAGCTCATAGGCCCTAGCAACATTGAGTGGCTGAGAGTAGACCTCTTCATGGGTTGGGCCGGGTTCAGTCCAGGCTTTGTATATGTGTCAACAAAATACATTCAGGCTTGAGCCTGAGCCCGACCCTGACTATAAATTTGAAAACAGAATTTTTTTTCTTTTTTTATTTAATAAAAAAGTGTTCTATTTATATTAAAAACCTTCAAAGCTCAAAAATAATAAACATCTCACTATTACTTGGAAAAAAAAGAGAACAAAGAAAAAATATTGTATATATTTTATTAAATAAAATATATTTTTATTATTTAATATATAGTATGAAGTTGGGCTATTTTGAAAAAGCCCGAGATCGTCCCGAAAAAAAGTCGGGCCTGGTGCTTTAGGCTCGAGCCCGAGCCCGAGCCCGCGGGCCTAAAATTATGACCAAGCTCAACTTGTAATGGGCTGGGCAGTGGTAGCCTGCCATGAACAGGTCTAGCTGAGAGTAGGTCTCCTTCATCACTTCACAAATTTCCTTAGTTGTTCTTGCCCACAAGTAATTTTGGCTAATATGAGGCTGCATAAAGTTACACAGCAAAGTCATGACCAAACAGGTCTCCTGAACCCATTTGGCATATGAAAGGTTTTCCTTGGCCGGTTTCTTTACATCCCCATTCACATAACGTAACTTTCCTCTGCCCCCAATTGCCATAATGGCTGACTGAGCCCATTCTAAGTAATTAGAACCATCAAATTTAACAGTAATAATTTGAAAACTGTTCTCTGCCATGTTTCCTGCCCCCAAAACACCTTCCCCTTGAGTCTTAAACTCAGCTCCTGCCATTTCTCTAAGAGGTTTATCAGGAGAAACCAGTTCTCAGCAAGAAAAGACCCCAAAAGAAACCAGTTCTCACCCAGAAAAGGTTTGGAAGCTGAAACCAGCCTAGAAGTCACCCAGAAAAAAACGACTGGAATGCCGAAACTGATTTAGGGTTCACCAAAAAAATGAGATCAGTCAGGTCTGATTGTATGGTTAAGAGAAAACCTTAGAGAAAACTGAGAGAACAGAAAAACTCTTAGCTGCACCTTCTAAATAGGTCACAGTCAGGTCTGATCGTAGGGTTAAGAACAAACCCTAGAGAAAACTCTGAGAAAACAGAGAAAACCTCAGCCACTCCTTCTAGATAGGTCTGATCTATCTATCACTGGTGTCGATCTCAGGAAAAATTAGAAACTTACCCAGAAACACTGATCGCCACTCTGAACCCTAATCTTGATCTTTCTTGTTCTTTTCTGATTCTTCCTGATTACCAGACACTCCAAGCCTTCTACAAACTCTTGGACAACTGCTAAACCCTTCCGGTAACCTCCAAGAATCAGCCGATGGACAGGTCTTGCTAGATTTCCAGCCCTAGGAGGTTCTCATGTAGTCAGCTGGATTAGACACACGAGAAACCCCAGATTGGCTCTAATACCAAGTAGGCAAATCAGGACTGTAATCAGTCTAATTCTTGATGTAAATTCAATGAGACTATTTATATTACCGTTAAAATACCAAGTTGCCGCCCCACTCGACTATTTATATTACCATTAAAATATAAGACTGCAATTACACTAATACCCCCACTGCTTACATGAGCTAATAACTAACAAAACTAACATTGCTAACAACAAACATAAAGCAGGAAATAACTAACAGCAGTAGTGGGGACCACAATAAATAAAATAACTGACAGCAATATAACAGCACTAATTATTGTTCTACATCTGTACATAAAAAACTACTTGTTTCTCTTGATTTATACTGCTACTTTATTTTACTTGCTGAAATCAACAGGTAGTGTCATAAACATGTAATATTTTGGTTGTTTCAACATGTAACTTTGTCAATAGTTTTTGAAAGACTAAAACCAGCCTTGGAGCTAAAACTTTTAGAATGTGATGACTTAGGAATCTGTGAATCAGCCACATTCTTCTTAGGAGAAAAGCTTCTTCCCTTGGAAGTAATCACATGAATTGCATTTAAAAGTAGTCAGTTGAAAATGGCCTGGAAGGCTTTCACATATGTTTGATTCTGACACCATACATCTTTCCAAAAGTGTATTCATGTACCACTGCTAACATCAAAAGGTATATTCTTCTAGAACTCTATTTAATGTACAAGGATGCTATACCCCAGACTCAACTTATAAGGTTCTTGTCTCACTGTGCATAGATATTTGGTTCATTGCCATAACCCCATAACCATCCTTTTTCTCATCGATGTGCTAAATTGAATTTTATGTGTACATTGATGCTAGAAAGTTGCATGGAGGATAGTGACATTGGGAAGGTACTTGTAGGGTTGTATGCGAACTTATTCTTTTGATCTTCTTTACGGTCTGTCATTAAATTCTTTACGGATAGTGACATTGGGAAGGTACTTGTAGGGTTGTATGCGAACTTATTCTTTTGATCTTCTTTACGATCTTCTTTACGGTCTGTCATTAAAATTGTTGGATTGGGCTCTTGTTCAATAGAATCTTTTTACTCAATCATATGTGCATCTATATTTTTGTTTAGTACCTTAAGGTTGATTTGTTTCTCTGTTTTTTCAGATTAGATCATTGGATGCTGTCCATAAGCTCTTTGAGAAATTTCCTGGGGCATTTATGGAGACTCTTCATGTCCCTCTTGAAATAAGGTATTTATTATGATCTTTTATATTTGTTATGCAGATCCATCTTTTTATTTTTCTTTTTTTTATCAATGTAAAGTTTATTGGTTTTAATTTAAGAATCTGAAGGAAATTTTCTTTTGCAGGAGCTCCAACAATACACGTGAAGAGGTAGGTTATTGAATATGTTCTTGAACAATTTAACCAAAGATGTGTCTTATTTGAGAAGCATCAATGTCTTTTTCTCTGTTGAGTGTGTGTTGTGTTATGAAAATAGAGATCCCAAATGAACAAATGGATACCATTTATTCATGCAAGTGATTCTCTAGTGGTAACTGGTAACAAGTTGGCTTAAGGAAATTAAACTAGCGGAGGGGGCCCTGCGTTGCAGGGGCTCACTCATAAACTATCAGGCTCGAGCTCGATTCGAATTAGAGACTTGATTCAAACTTGAGCTAGGCTCGAGTCAAAAGCTCGGAAATTCGAGCTCGGCTACCTTTGGTTGTAGGTCTCTCAAGCAGCCGTGGTGCTGTGTTGAGGTTCCGAGCTGAGGTCTCCCTCAATTGCCAAGGTGCCAAATCGAGGTCTCCCTCAGTTGTTGAAGTGTCGAGCTGAGGTTTCCCTAACAAGCGAGGTGTCGAGCTAAGGTCTCCCTTAGTTGACAAGGTGCCGAGCTGAGGTCTCCTTCAGAAGTTCGAGCTCGGCTCGACTCGAACTCGACTACCTTTGATTGCATGTCCCCTAGTAGCTGAGATGCCAAGTTAAGGTCTCCCTCAGTTGGAGAGAGAGAGTGGCATTCTTGTAATTTATAAGGAGAGAGAGAGAGATAGGGGTGTCCATGAAAAACCGAAAAACCGAACTGAACCGAGAAAATTGTACTGCATAATGTGGTAAACTGAACCGATCGGTTCGGAATTTTTGAAAAACCGAAGGACCGGTTCAGTTTTCGGTTAACCTACAAAAAACCGACGGTTAACCGAACCGATCGGTATATATATTTATATGTATATTTTATATATACTTTTAATATATGTCACATTTTCTGTGTATTATATATAAATATATACTTATATTATATTTATAATGATCTATTTATAAAAATATTATATATATTATATATTTTTAAAATATTTATAATATATTATGTATCATTTACTATTTATAATATAATATTATTCATATATTTATATAATATATATTATAAATATAAAAATTGAAAAACCGAAGAACCGAACCGGTCAAAAATCGAAACCGGCGGATTGGTTAATTGGTGGTACTGGTTCGACTTTGGTTTGGCAAAATGCGGTTTGGTTTACAAAAAAGGGCCATGGTTCGGTTAACTGAACTATGGATTCCCCTAGAGAGAGAGATGGCAGGAGAGAGAGAGAGAGAGAGAGAGAGAGAGAGTTGGTAGGAGAGAGTGACATTCTTGTAATTTGAAAGAAAAAAAAAAGCAAAAGGAGAGAGTGGCATTCATGTAATTTCTGAAAAAAAAGGCAAAAAATACTGTCAGATTCCATTTCCCTCATCCTCAGGCCTTCTTACGTACACATTTCAGCTTAATATATTTATATGGATGTTCCACCTTTTCTTGTTTGGGAGTCTTGTAGAGCTGCACTTCATAGCTTTCAATATCTGTGAGTGTTTTTAATTGTTTCCTTATTTGTTTACAGTTCAAGTTTGTTTGTGTGAGTTGGGTTGGTAATGGTGCAAACCTCAACCTTCTGACTCTGGAAAAAAGTTCTTTTAATGTGGGTATATTACTGCTACCTAAAATTTAGGCATGCAGTGGTTCAAATTCAGACCTCAACCTAGAAAGAAATCTTGCCACATCCAACTGATGTCTCTGTTGTCGTTGCACCTTGAGATCAATTGAAAGGGGCTGGGGCGAATCCAACTCATTGTGCAAACTCTTTTAAACTGGCATAATACTCCTCCCACTCCTATCACCTTGTTGTAGCTAAAAATACTCCTGTTGTTGTTTGGCATGTTCCAAATTTCTTTCTTAGTGTCAAAGTGTCAAAGAACATCAGCTTAATGTAAGAAACCGCAAACTAGTTCAAACCTATGATGCCTGAAAGACATGATAACGTAAGAGCTTTGACCAATAAAAATCCCTCATTTTGATAAGTTTTGCGGTATTGTGTCTTTTTGATTTCATAATCGAACCCAAGAAACCCGGAATTACTCAAAATATTAAGTCTCAGTTTTACTGTAAATAGTAATTAGAAAATTATAAATAACCTGGAGGATTGAAAATTAATTCTCAAGTGGCTAAACCAATATGAACCGAACTGGATACAAACTCTATTAATGTGTGTATACAGCCTGTGGGGTACATTGGTCAATCTGTTTACTTTGACATTGATTATGGCCTGCAGAGTCTAAAAACCAGTCTTCTTGAAGCTTTCAGTTGGAGCACTTCTACATGTTTTATTGAGATAAAAATTTGAAGTATTTAAGTTCCATAAGTATAATTGACTTTCACTATCATTCAGCCAAATCAGTTAATATTTGATTGGTCATATTGTCTCTTGTCAACAGTGCATTCTGTAGGTCTTCCTTCTGACTTTTTTTTTCTCTTCAATTTCCTCCATTATAAACCTTCTATATTTATAATTTGAGTCTATAATAACCTAACTTCAGCTTCAACCATATAGGAGCTCACAACCTCCTTAATAAATTATTCAATAAAAGACAAAGCAATAGTGTGGGATGATGGTGAGGCTTCGCTGGTCTGTTGGATTTCTAAAACTTGGAGCAGCAATGAAGCTGAGGCTGAAAGATGAAAATGAGACTCCCGATCTGATGATCTAGGGAGTTAGGGTTTCTGTGCTGAAGAACTAGATGACGAGAACTGGATCCTCCTTGAGTGGAGGAAAAATGGTGTGAGGAATATTCTGAATCTGATGTGCCGAGGGAAAACTGTATTGAATTCCTTTCAATCTATCTCTTTTCTTGTCTGTTCTTGGGATATAGGGAGTTAGGGTTTCTGTGCTGAAGAACTAGATGACGAGAACTGGATCCTCCTTGTCTTTTCTTGCCCACTTTTAGAAAGTGATACATTAGTTAGTTACACCATGTCAGCCAAGGTTGTTACTGGGAGAAGTCATGTGGGGAACATGGCACTGGGTCACACACACCTATTTACATCGCTTTGCCACTGAAGTCTCTGTTTCACCACTATTAATCTTTCTTTTATCTTCCTTTTTCGATGTTTTCAATGAGATGCACTCAACTACCTGGAAACTTTCTTATTGTGTGTTGAAATTAAAGGTTGTTAACAAGAACAAAACCGATGCTGCTCGATTTTCTCCCTTTTGGAATGAAATTATAAGAAACCTACGGCAAGAAGATTACATTACTAACTTGTAAGTAACTTATGCTTCACCGAACTTGATGTTGTTTCAAGCTTGTTAATACATCTATTTGTGTTACAATTCCACTCTCTATTGTTTCTTGTAGGGAAATGGATTTGCTTACCATGCCTAAAAACTCCTGGAAGGTTCCATTGGTTCAATGGCCCCTCTTCCTTCTTGCTAGCAAGGTAAACTCCAATTGTTGCATCATGAACTTATGATTCACAGTTCATTCTATCTTCCTTTTGTTCTTTGTTGTGGTTATTTTTTTCCTTGGTTTTACATCTATGCTTTTTTTTTCATTTATTCAGATATTTCTGGCTAAAGATATTGCAGCAGAAAGCAAAGACTCACAAGATGAGTTATGGGAAAGAATTTCAAGAGATGACTACATGAAATATGCTGTTGAGGAATGCTACTGTACCATTAGGCTTATATTGACAGAAATACTAGATGAGGAGGGAAGGCTGTGGTAAGTATTTGTTCTTTAGCTGATAATGTTTTTTGCAGATTTTAGTTTTCTAGTTTCTATAGGTAGGATGCCTGTAGTCCTGATTTATTGTTCTCTAATGACAGGGTTGAGAAGATATATGAACATATCGATGAGAGTATAAAGAAAAAGGATATCCATGCTAATTTTCAACTAAATAAGCTCCAACTTGTTATTTCTAGACTTACTGCACTTACTGGGATACTGGTTAGTATCATGTTTATCCTCTAATGGTCTATGCAATTCAAAATTGCTTGACCTTTTTTCATTTGGTGTTTTTCTTTTCTCTTTTTTAACTTATTGGTAGTAGAACTATTAAGTTACCTAAATTCTATAGTCTTTTTAGTGGCTCTCCCCATTGGTTTGTTCTGCTATGATCCATTTTTCAGTTTTATGTTTCCCATATCAGCTGCTAGTGTATCTTTCTTGGGTTTTACATTTTACAACCTTTTGATCTTTTGTACATTGGCTGTACAGGCCTTTATCTCTTTATGTTCTCTGTTCTTGTTTGCATCATGCTGATGGTTGCCTACCTTCATGTTTCTTCTCTTTTATTTAATTTTGATTTTTGGACTTTGTTTACTTAGGTATATATTATATACCTTCTATGTTTCCTGCATATTTTGGTATTATTACTATGTTATTGATATAAAAGATGTATGATCCTATGGAATTTCAGAAAAAGGAGGAATCACCCGAAATGACAAAGGGAGCAGTGAAAGCTCTCCAAGATTTATATGATGTTATTCGGCATGATGTAATTTCTGTTAATATGGGGTATGTGCTAACCTACCTGGTGAATGCATTTATGGTTGTGATACTATTTTCTCTATCAAATTGTTGAATTTAATGTTTTTTTCCAGGGAAAACCGTAGTACTTGGAACATGATTTTAAGAGCAAGGACTGAAGGTCGCCTCTTCTCAAAGTTGAAATGGCCTAAAGATGATGAGTTGGTACATATGTGCTTGTATTAAACTTTTCTAAATTATGTTGTAAAAAATATGTATTTCATATTATATTCAATAATATTTGATGATAATAAAATGCAGAGAGCACAAGTAAAGAGGTTGCATTCACTTTTGACTATCAAAGAATCAGCTGCTAATGTTCCAAAAAACCTAGAGGCAAGACGTAGATTAGAGTTCTTTACAAACTCCCTATTCATGCAAATGCCTACAGCAAAGCCAGTTCGTGAGATGTTGTCCTTTAGGTCATTTTCTTCCCATTATTTTTTCTTCATGCATCCTATTTGTTTTATAGTTTGAGTTCCATGAAGTTGTTGACCTTTTCCCCTTTTGTATATGTGTATCTTTATCTTGCAGTGTTTTTACTCCATATTACTCTGAGATTGTACTTTATAGCATGCCTGAACTTCTCAAGAAAAATGAAGATGGGATTTCGATTTTGTTTTACCTCCAAAAGATATTTCCAGGTACCTGTATTCCTGTATATACGTATACATTTTTCTATTCCCTTTTTTATTTGAGTATGAATATCTATAGCTTCTATGCATAAAAGAAGTCATGTTTTGCTTGATCTGGATTGTATCCAACCCACCACTTTGTAAGACAGTCAGTTACTATCAAGTGTGTCAATTAAATATTTTACCCATGTCAAACCATGTAGGATAGTCATTAAGTTTGACCTTGTTGATTTCCCATTACCAGCAGGACCTTAAAATATTACCAGTCATTAAGTCTGGATTGCCCCTGCTACACCTGCCAAGGTTTAGCTGAATTAAAGTTTTCTGGTGGTGGGGTCCAATAGGATGTTATAATAGCTCTAGAGGTAGACTAAGCCATCGAATGCCATATTTGAACGATATTATCAGTGGTGAGATCTTTGAGAAGCCCTGTTGTTTGACCCATGAAGTACTTTCCTTCTGGATTTATTGATGACAGTGTTTTTGTCTTGAAGTGACATTAATGTTATTAATATGATATGGTGACATAGATTGTCTCTATGCTATCATTATACATCTTATTTGTTTAGTGCATTGTCCTACCATGTTTCTTTTTCTTTTTCTAGAAATATTTCCTTTGGATTTGGTTAGTTTATTAAAGTAAATGAAATGTTGGTTATTTCAGATGAGTGGCAGAACTTTCTTGCTCGAATTGGCCGAGATGAAAATGCATTAGATTCTGAGCTTTTGGATAATCGTGATGATGTCCTTGAACTCAGATTTTGGGCTTCTTACCGTGGACAGACATTAGCAAGGACAGGTATCTCTTATTTCTTGGCATTGGATTTGGTTGCACAACTTAGGAAAATCTAAACTTAGCTATGAATGTAAAAGGTGATAGCTGATGTCAGCATCTTAGCTTTTCTTTCTTAAGGGAAAAAAACCAAAGCAATCATCTTGTTGTATGCTAATATTTTCAATTGCAACTTGCGAGTTCTTGATGAATAGGCAATCCCTGTGTTCAGTGTATATTTAATATTTATGACCTAGTAGAACCTTAAAACTTACTTATGACCTAGTATTGACTATAAATTACTTATCTAAGGTGAAAATCCAAAGTGAAATTCAAAACACTCAAAATCAAATAACCTAAAGATGAACATTCCTGGTATTATCTTGAATCTTTTCCTTGATTGGTCATAGTTTGCCAACAGCAGGTTTAATCTACATGATGTTGACCTCTGAGGGGAAGTATTTTGACTTTCTTTTTAAGGCATCAAAATCAACACTCTTGGAAATTCTTATTCATCAAAAAAAAAAAACACTCTTGGAAATTCTTTTTTTTTCTTTCTGAAAATTGGTGCCAATGGAAATTGGTGGGATTATGGCTCATAGGATATCAACCTTGATTCTAAACTTTTGGGCCTATTATAAACTACAGATTATTGTTCTCTTCTGTACACAATTGTGGTTATAATTTCTCTCACTCATTGATCATGATTTGATTTATTTCCTTTTGTATTAGCTGATGTTCTAGTAGGAAATTTAGACATCTATTTGTGGTTACAAGATGGAATAAGCAAGTAGTTCCATCCATAGTTCCCTAATCCAGCTTAAGTGGGGCTAGAGGTTAGTCTTATGCTTGGACTGCAGATTCACGACCTTAGTTACCAAATTCTAGTTCATGATTTCAGGAGTTCAAGAGTGCAGATCTGCAATAGCAACTCAATGAATTGGTCTGGAGTATCCTTATGATGGATGCCAGAACAATCTCCCTCCCTCTCTCTCTCTCTCTCTCTCTTAGTCATTCCCTCACTCTATATTTTTAATAGTTTTTTTTAACCACAAACATCCTCGGTGGATGGGAGGTTACCGGAAACTTTGTTAATCAATTTGCAAAATAATAACCTAGAAAGAGGACATAAATACCTTATCCCTCTGAGAAGCTAAAAGATCTCCAGCTCATAAAATAAACATAATGTGTCTAAAGATCTAAAAAAACACACTAGCTGACTCTGATAATTGGTAGGCCAAATATATCTCAACGCAAAGTCTCTTAGTAGATGTCTGTAAGTTGTTAGAATCATAGAACCCCTGACTCGCAAGGGTATCACAAACCAAATTCGCCAGTCAATCTGCCACACCATTTCCTCAACGATAAATGTGGCACATTTTCCAGGACACCCCTTCCAACTCACGTCAAACGTTATGAATTACATACGACAGACACCAGGGCTCGGCAGTGCTGCTATTTTTGGGGGTATCCTATGCATTTTGCAAATCGGATGCCCTCTAAAAGAGCCAACGACCCAGCAACCATGTCAGTATGAATACCATAATAAGAGGAGAAGGCTGCAATAAAAGCACAGGAGAATCATGAAGGATTCTCCCCTGCCTCCAACCACCACCACCTATGCTTGGATTTCCCCTCGAAGCTCCATTCACACAAAAAAGCACGAAGTCCACAGGAGGCGGCATTAGACTTACAAGTTTCACTTTCTTGGTCCTACATTGCATTTTCATCAGACCAAGGCTTTTTAGTTGAACTGTATCCACCTTACTATTGTCCCACTCTATCACTGACAAAAACAGCAGAGCTTGAAACAAGCCTTGACTTTACCAATCACCACAGGTGAGCTGTTGGACTTACTTTCCATGCTTTTATTATTTCTTTCCCTCCTTATCTCCCAGAAGATAATAATGGGTAGCAATCCTACAATCACTCCCCCCTTTTTCTTTTCCAGATTCAAGCTCAAAGTATCTGCTCACATGACAGGAAGTAGAATTATTTCCAAACAAGTGGAGAAAAAGCTTCATGGCAAAATGCCTCCAAACCTTCTCAGCTAACTTCCTTCTTATAAAAAGATGTTCACTGTCCTCAACTTGATGATATTTACATCAATTGCACCTTGAGCAGAGGAATCGGGGCCTGTATATTTGAGTCTACTGGGAGCTTATTCCTCCACACCCTCCAAGTCAAAAAAGCTAGCTTTGGTGGAATATAAGGATTCCAAAACCACTACCAACCATCCCAATAAGGCTTCCTGGATCTTTTTTTTTTCGAATCTGGTTTTGTAGTGAACTTACCTCACTACTTTATCCACCTTATCAGAAATAAAGAAACCATGCCCAGCAATTTTGTTGAGAGTATTCCCATCCAAGATGTGGCCAACTTCACCACAATGCCATTCTCCCTTAGTTCAGGAGCTGGTTACTTTAAGAGAAACTTCAATGTTACTTTGATCAGTAATAGAATAGAAGAGAGGGCCCTCCCCTAGCTAGTTATCATACCAGAAACTTACCTTTACCAATTAACTTCATGGCATTTTCCAGCAGCTCATGTCTCAATAAGAAAATTTTCCTCCAAGTTCTCAATCCTGATTTAGGCTCTTCTGCTGTAGCAATACTCTTCCCCTTTAGATATTGTGAGTGCCCTTGCTTGCATGTAAACAGTAATAATTTTCTCTTATTTACTGTTGGCTTATTGTTTTATGCAGTTCGTGGGATGATGTACTATAGGAAAGCTCTTATGCTTCAGAGCTATCTGGAAAGAGTTTCTTCTGGAGGTTTGCACATTCAAATTTTGTCTATTCATAATTGACCTAGCATGTCGACATGCTCTCATCATTTCTTGCTATGTCTCGGTGATGATAGATACTGAAGCTACACTTTGTGGTGATGAAGCAACTGATAAACAAGGTTTTGAGTTTTCTCGTGAAGCTCGTGCTCAGGCTGATCTGAAGTTCACATATGTTGTTACTTGCCAGATTTATGGGAAACAAAAGGAAGAACAAAAACCAGAAGCTGCAGATATTGCATTGCTAATGCAACGGTTAGCTATATAAACCATTTTCCTTAGTTGGTCCTACCTATTTTGTTTTCTTTCTCCTTTTATCTGCAATAACTGTCTCCTATTAAACTTCTTTTCTTCAAATTATCAGCTTTTTAGCCCATTTTCCACTTAGTTTTGATAATTTTCTTTTTCAATTAGGAATGAAGCTCTTCGAGTTGCTTTTATTGATTCAGTTGAAACGAAAAAGGATGGTAAATTTCAGATGGAGTTCTACTCAAAACTTGTGAAGGGTGACATCAATGGGAAAGATAAGGTTTATATTTTCTTAAATATGCATATTTTCCCTACAACTCATGGTTTTCATTGTCTTGTATTGATTTCATAATTCCATAATTGCAAAAGTGTATGTTGCAGTTCTCTGAAGTTCTTTTCATTGTTTTTTCTGGATGGAGAAATTTTTTATTACAAATAAGATATTGTTTTTTCCACTACCTAGAAAGTGCTCATTAAAAATACATAAAGAAGAATGAAGAATGATGTCCTGATTATAAATAATGTGCGTAGAAGCAACCTGGTGGAAAGAGCTTTTCTTCAGGTTTCTTGGTCAACATTACTAATTGACATAGCATTAAGGTGGACCTTCCTAAGAGAAAAATAAGACAAATGCAAAATAAGACAGCACAATTATAACCAATGTTTTAAAATGCGGAGGTGTGACATGAGGCATTCCACTACTTGGTGTGAGGTGTAGTTCAGAATGTAAGAGGTGTAATCGTGCAAGCCTCCTGAGCACAAAGAAGCACAAGCCTCCTTAAGAGGAGGGGATGAGGAGGGGGAAGAGGAGAGAGAAGAGGAAGGACATTCTTATCTTTTTCTCATCTTTTTTGATAAATAAGAAGGATAAATTCCATTAATAAAAGTTCCGCACCAACATCTGAAAGAAAAATCTTTACAAACTTTCCCTATTGAGCCCATTAATAACAGTAGGTAGAAAGACAAAAGATATAAAACAGATTCAGTCTACAATTGAGCCCAATACAAACTTTCCCTATTTACCCCTTGCTTTGCAAGACCATCAACCATAGAGTTTGCTGATCTCCCCACCCATTGTATTCTCACTGTCAAGCTTCTTGTTAGGCAGTTGAATTTTTTAATTTCATTCTTAAAACACCACACTATAGATTTCGGATTTTGTAGCCAGCCCACTACCACCTTGGAGTCCCTTCTATTATCAACTGTACCACACCTATCTGCACTGCTAACTGTAATCCCTGGATAGCAGCAGCAAGTTCCGCCCTAGTAGAGTTTCCAACTCCTATGGGTCCTGAGAAAATAAGAACCACATTCCCACTCTCATTCCTCAGTACCCCTCCCACCCCTGACGGACCAGGATTACCAAGACTACTTCCGTCGAAATTCAGCTTCAAGAATCTTTCAGGAGGGGGTTCCCAAGCCATACTCACTTTAGTCTTTATGGATGAACAATTAGCCATTGCTAACCAATTCCTCCAAACATCATTAAATGAGAATTGATGGAATAGGTCCAGTGATTTTAGCCACAAGATCACCCTATTTAGGATGCAGTCCATCTCTTCTGGGCTTCTCTTATCCTCTTGGAAAATTCTGGCATTCCTTTCTTCCCACACGGACCAGGTCAATGCTGCTCTTGCACACCTCCACATAATTCTTCCTCTTCTGTGCCGCCAAGGGAAGAAAGCAGGATCAGAAAACAAACTTGCATCTGCTGGCCTAACCAACCTGCACCCAAACAATGAGAAGAGCCACTCCCATAACTCTACAGTAAATAAACAAGATATTAGTATATGGTTATAGTCCTCACCATGTGACCTGCAAAGAATACACCAGGAAGGTGAGAGACAGAGAAAAGGTCTTCTCTTTTGTAGAATGTCAAAGGTGTTTATTTTCCCACAATACACTTCCCAGCAAAAAGCCATAACCTTAGGGGGGACAGGCCTGCACCAGATTTCCTTAAAAGGGAAAGGCCGGTTGGGGGTAGACTAAGTAATGGATTTAAAGAAAGAAGCGCAAGAAATGGATTCATTCCGTTGGGGTGTCCAAATCCGATTATCAGATTCAGAAGGGTCCAAACATATTGTATCAAGTAGACTTAGCAGATTTGTGAGAGACAATTTCTTCTTCCCTTAAACCTCTACGAAACCCAAAGTCCCAATTTGGTGTTAAAGGATCATTCATAATGGAAAAAAACTTACACAAAATGCTTTTTATACCTTGAAACAGAGAACAAAGAAGGGAAAAGGTCCTTCAATGGAGCCTCTCCCACCCAAGTATCCTCCCAAAATAGGACTGAATTACCATTGCAAACATCATACCTGACAAAACTGAGAAACTAAGGAAGAATGCCATGAATAGCTTTCCAAGGTGTTGCCAAGGTTGCTCGCCATGATACTCTAGCATTCCATCCATTTTCTGAGCGACCATGAATACTACTCACCACCTCATGCCAAAGTCTCTCTCTCTCCACTGGCCACCTCCACATCCACTTCCCCAGCAATGCTTTATTTTTTTAATCAAATTCCCTTACCCCAATCCGCCTTCCTCTTTTTTCCGGCATACCACCTCCCACTTTATCAAGTGATCCTTTTTACTTTCTGCCGACTCCCAAAGAAAATCTCTCATCAACTTTTCTGGCTTCTTAGCTTCCCTAGGTGGTATCCTAAACATAGACAGGAAATAGGTTGGTAAGTTAGCAAGTGTGGCTCTTATCAACGTGATTCTACCCCCCTAGGATAAGTAGTTTTTCCTCCATGATGTTAACTTCTTTTGGAACCTCTCTACCACTGGACACCAAAAGCTACTCTCCCTAGGGTTTGCCCCAGCGGAAGCCCAAAGTAAGTCATAGGCTAGGATGAGATAGAACATCCTAAGCTTCTTTCTATAAACTCCACCTCCCTATCCTCCAAATTAACACCAGCTACACAACTCTTTTCGAAATTGACACTCAAATTTGACAATCTCTCAAAGCTTCTAACCAAATCCTTGAGATTTCTCACTCTCTCCATATCATCCCCATCACAGAAAATCAGAATATCATCTGCAAATTGGAGATGGGTGACTGGGATACCATCCCTCCCTATTCTCCACCCTTTAATCACATCTTCTCTATCAACCTTTGAGATCATTCTACTAAGCACTTCTGCTATTAGAGTGAAGAGGAAAGGTGATAGAGGGTCCCCTTGCCTAATACCTCTACAGGCTGGGAAGAAGTCCTTCACCACTCTATTAACCAAGACAGAGTAATGGCAGGAACTAATACATCCAAAAATCCAACTACACCACTTATTCCCAAATCCACAAACATAGGCCTTCTAGATCCAACTTACAAACAAAGCCTTTTCTTTTAGATCTTCTCATATTTTCCACGCACTCATATCCTCTCGGACTTACTATATGATTCTCTAAAATGAAAAGATCTTTTATATTAAGAAAAATGAAAATGCATAAAACTAGCCGAAAGGAAGATCTTATTTTTTTCTTTTGTTAATAAATATCTTTCTCTTTTTATTTTCTTTCTTTTCTCTATTTTCCCTCTTTCTTTAATAAATATGGATTGTTGCATTTAGACTAGGAAGGAGTGTCCATCTTGCAAGAAGAGAAGTCACCACATGAACTAAGAGGAGTCTCAAATCAAGAATGGAGCCTAGGACTAGGGGGAGAGCTCCATTGCAACAATGGACCTTGGGGCCACGAAGGTGCCTTAGGACATTTCCATGAGCCAGGGAGGGTTTCTAGTATGTAAGTGAAAAAAACTTTGGGCGCTTAGGTGGGAAAAGGTCATTCTTTTCTACCTCCTTACATACACCAGTCATTGAGACGTGATTTGCTTTGATTTCCCCTTGTTTAGGCCTCTATCCTCTTCTTTCACCTCCCCTTCTTGTATAACTTGAGTGTTGTCGCCTACAATTGATTCATGTTGTTGAGGATATGTGATGCAGTTCACAATCATAGTCCAGAAAACATGGAATCATATGACTCTAGTTGTTAGTGGACTTCTAACAGCTAATTCATTAAAAGCTCCAATAGCTAGCTTGTTAGTGGGTTTCTAACGGCTAGTTTTATTAAATGCTCTAACAGCTAGTTTTACATTACATGCTTCAACTACTAGTTTTTGTTCTCTATATAAAGCCTTGTAATCTCAAGCTAGAGGCATCAAGTTCTTTCTTTTGTTTTGAGAAGCCTAGAGCTGTCTTTGAGAGTTGAGAGAGTCCTCCTTTGGGTGAGTGAGTCCTCTCTTCTTTGGGTGAGTAAATCCCTAACCCCTTTGGGTGAGTGTGCCCCCAACCTTGTTGCCTCATATTATAAGCCATCTTTGATTAATGAAGTTCCATCCGATTCTCTTCTTCTTTTTGCTATTTCTTTGAGCAAATTTCTTTTACATTCTCGCTTCATATTTGAACTGCATCAATATGGCTGGTAGGCTTCCTTTTTATATAGTATTTCTTTCCTTCTCTTCTTCCAAAAATAAAAGCGCCATATTCAAGTCCACCTAGAGCACATAATGACTTTTGCTTTGGATCAATACTACCTATGCTAGAGGGTTCATTGAATTTAATCTGCACAGCATCAACCTCGTCTGAGATCTCTATTTTATGTCTGAGATAATCTCGGATTTGAGCAATAGGAGGAGGGGTAGAAAGATCTTGACAAGGCTGCTATTCAAAACTTCAACATCAGCCTATTAATCGTCAAGGCTCCATTGGTAAAGCAAAAGCCTAGCTTGTCTTGATAAGATGATAAACCCGTCTATGTTCTATTGTGTGTCCCTCTTTATTTGAACTTTAAAGTCATGTGGTTACCTAAACTAGCACCTGATTTCCTTAAGTTATTCCTGTTTCCTTCTGTTGGCCTTGACATTACTGGTTGAGCCGGAGCTGATTTAGTTTGAGTCAATTCCCTAATTCCATTCTGGTCTACCATGCCCTTTTTATTTAAACTGCTACCTGCCCTTGTAGTCAGTTGCTTCATCGATTCATGCACAACAGCCTGTGCATATTGTTTTAAGTGCAGTGCTTTGATTTTCTGCTAACCGCCCAGATATTCCTTTCCCAAGTTGGTCTCCATTTAACATAAGTTTCAGCTTCCCCAAGTTGGTTGCCATTTGCACATCCAGACCATTCTTGGGCTTGCTGATTTCTCTTCTAGGTTCTTCAATTTTTCCAGTGTCTCTTCCCTTCTCTTCATATTAGCAGACTTCATATCTTCCATTCTTTGCAAGAACTTCTGTAACATTTCTGAGAGTAATGTTCACCAAGCAGCTATTCTTCCTTTAGGAAACACAACTTGTTTTTTATTATTGCCGCCACGAGAAAAATGACAAAAGCATAGGCAGCAGAATCAAGAGCGATACTTTTTTCCATCTTCAACTCATCTTGGATAGTCATTTTTTTTTTAGCAAGTCATGCTGCAATTCTCAAGACTGCCAGAAATAAATGGGAAGGATCTGTAAGGAATGTTTAATCAGTGTCAATCTCGTTCCCAAGGAGGATGTGTAACATTAGTTCTGTTATTCTGCTCTTCCCAAACCAGTCATGCATTTCCAAATTACCTTTCCCTTCTTGCTAGAAATAGTGAGGAAGAATGGTTTGAATAGGCTTCTTATGTCTACTGGTGGCTCCCACCTGAACCAAGAGAAGAACCTTTTCCAAATACACTAGACAAAAGAACAGGAGCTTAGTAGGTTGGATTGCACAAAATGAGGAAACTAACACCAAATATGAACAGTTCATGTAATTTTGAAGGATAGCTTTTTTTGCATGGGTTGCTGCACTTGTGAAGATCCTCTATTTTGACTAGTTAGGTGGACGCAAAGTAGTTTTTCCACAACAATTGTAGTCTCATGCACTATACTGAGAATATCATGTTAAAGCTGAAGTAGATAATGGTAATGAGTGAGGAGCCTTTCTGTGGGTGTCTTCTATGTTTTTGAGCCCTATTTTCTTTGCCTTTGTACTACTTTTGAAATGATGGGTACAAGTAATCCATTCTTGACAACTATGAATAGTGTTGAAGATTAATTAGTTTTATGATGTTTTTCTGAGTAGATGTTTTATGTTAGTTGTTAGATAGGAGGTGGGGACCACAGTAGTTATGTGAGTCCAAATTTTATTATGTTTTTGAGTCTTATATATGCTGTTTTATGTTTTGCCTCCCTATAAGGGCATAGTTGTCTTTGTACTGTTCTATTATTTTAGTATAAATAATAAGTGAAGGGGGCGGGCAGATTATTGCTCTCTTTTCTTTTCAACTTCTCTTCTTCTCTTCTTCTCCTTCTCTCTTCCTTCTCTCTTCAAGAAACTACTTTTCTTTTATATTTTTTTAATTCAGCAGATTTCTACTAATAACATTCCTGTTTTGTTGTCCATTTTTGCTACTATTGGTATGTACTACCACATTCTTATACCATGTTCTTTATTCATTGATGATGATTTAATCCATTCATTTGAGTTTCATTTTCACTTTCTTTTTGTTTTTGGCAGGAGATCTATTCCATAAAACTTCCAGGAAATCCAAAACTAGGTGAAGGTAAACCTGAAAATCAAAACCATGCAATTATATTTACCCGTGGAAATGCTGTTCAGACAATTGACATGAACCAGGTAAGTAGTATCCTTTTTCAATTTATAATGTCTTCCAAGTTCCAACCACCATTTTTAGAAAGATTTGTTTTTTTTTCTTGATAATTAGAAGGAAAGATTTGCTACTCTATAATTTTACATAATATGGTCATTATGGTAGGAAGGAGAAGTGGCATTTGTTATGAAAGAACCAGGCCTCTGCTGTTTTCTTCTGGAAATTTTGAATAAAGTGAAATCTAAATGTCATGCTTGTCATGGAAAGTTGATTGTTCTACTAATTCATGTGCTACAATAATCTATGAATGAACCATTTTTTGGAAGTGGAGAGGAAGGAATCCTACCAAATTTGATATGAGAATTTCTCTTGCCATTAACAGAAAAGAGGTGTTTATTCTTCTTGTTATTTGTAGGGAATGAAGCATTGCCAAATGCCAACTGATCAATATTGGAAAATATGGAGTTATTGTGTAAGAATCAAAAAGGGTAGAGCAAGTAAAGAAAATGTCTGAAGTAAGAATTGAACTTTGTGTCAAGGGGTACAGATTTTATTGAACTTTTAACAGATTATCAAGGGGGATTCTAAGATAATAGTGGGGTGGCTGAAGGATTTGCATACAGTAATTTGTACTTATAGGAGGTTATCAAGAGATATAATTGACTGACTACTAATATGGATGTAAAGATTCAATGGAAAGGAGATCAGCTAATGGGTTAGCAGACTATTTAGCTAAGCAAGGGGTGAATAGGGATCATTTATATTGGGCTCAATGTAATTTTTCTTACATGCCTGAGGTTTAATCTCATGCCTCTGGTTGGGGTGTCCTAATTGTTGCCCATACAGAAGGATTGTCATTTTCTCTGCTTCTTAGATTTCTTTCATAGTACCATCAGTCAACAATTTGGTTCTTTTTCCTCTCAAAGCTTGCATTAACCTTAGCTTCTTTGGCATCTAATTATACCATGTTGACTTTATCAACATGCCAGAAATGAAAATTCTATCTTCATTGTAAATTCTGAGAGAAGCTTTGGTCCTGGGTGAGAGGTCTGTTTGGTGTGAAAGACTGCTTTGTTGAATTGGTTGGAGCTTTTTTTCAAAGTCAGCAGCTGAAAAGCTTGAGCAAAGAGGGTGCTCTAGTCTGGAAGATAGTCTTTTTTCTGTTTTGGGTCTATTTGGACTGAAAGAAACAATTGGATCTTTGAACACAAAATTGGGTCAGAATTAATTGTGGAAATGGAGATACAAGGCAAGCTATACTGATGGTTGGGAATCCATAAATTACTTGGGGGAAAACTGCATAATTTGTATAACTTTTATAATGATAAGGAAAGCTTTTTTGCATAATTGTGGGGAGCAAAGCAAATTAGTTGGAATTTTTGGCACATTCCTATTGTGCATTCCCTTGGTGTACATGGATGATGGTGTAATGTTGTTTTGAAACTTCAAATTAATATATTTCTTTACTTTATCTTCTTCAGGGAAAAGAAAAATCTCATCTGCCCCATGCATCTGAAAGAATAGATCACACGCACTCCTTATTGTGTAACTTACTTCTCTGGTTAGGTTTGCTGTAAACTTAAGGTTGGGCAGAGTGGGGGCCCCAAGAAGCCTAAGTGATGCTTAGCAAGAGACACTATACATTGAGTGGAGGACAATTGGGGAGAGGATATTTGAGATATGTGTGTAAGGGGGTTTTAAGGTATCTGCATTGGTTAGTGTCCTTGTGGTGGAACACAGTCATCTATAGGCAATTTTCTTGGGGTTTTCTTAAATTTTTCTTGAGATGGCTTCTCTCTAGGGATTTCATGGGTTCGCTTTTTGTATAGAAGTTTTACTCAGCTAGGTCAATTATGGTGTTACATCAGAGGTCAAGGAGTTGACTCGTGTGAATCCCAAGAAAATATTTATGACTTTGGATAGGATAAGTGATGCAGCCTATAATCATGCTCCAAGAGGCACCATTATCATATTCTAATAGCCAGAAAGTTAGTAGTGGGCTTCTAGCAGTCATGGTTCTCAATATCGGAAAGATTTGGTGAAATTTCCCTGAATGGAGGCAGGGTGAGGTGTGCTGGTGCCTCTCTCTTTGTAGGCCTCTCCTGGATAGAGAAGTGAAAGAATGTTAGTGCTGCTGGCCAGACTTCAGGAGACAGAGATTCAGCCAGAAAATTCTGATGAGAGATGGTGAAAAGACCGAAGGAGAACAAAACTGATATATTTTCAGTTAATTCATTCTAAAAAGCCTTGGTCAGGAATCAGGTGGAAAGTTATCGCATTGGAGGCATGTTGGGATACCCAATTCCCCCCAGAATTGAAGCTTTTGTGTGGCTGGTGGCAATGAACAGCACCCTTATTCATGATCATTTGAAAAAACAAAAAAGAGGTTTCTTGCCTCAATTGCCTAAGGAGATATGATGCATTTGTTGGTCGACTTTATTTATGTGAGCTGTATATGGTTATTCTACTTTCACCTCTTCAAAATAGGCAGATGAGATCCTCAATTGCCTAAGGAGATCTTTGAAAAGTGGCCAAGAATCTGTGGGGGGAAGGTGGCTAAAATCATGTAGAGAGAAGGAATGATGTGTTGTTATTGATTATAGATTAGTGGAATGGATGTTAACTCTCCCAGACTTGGAGACTCGAGGAGAGAACTTTGGCTCGAATTTCTGGAATTTTTTGAGTCTTTGTTAATTGTTGCAAGAGTATATGTTTTTGTCTGGCCTTCTGTTCTTTTTTAAGTCTTATTCCCTGTTAGCTGAATTGTAAAGTACAAGTATTAGTAGCATAGCAAAAATGTGTTCCTTGCCATTATTATGTTTGCTCACGGTAATTGTGTCCTTTTGGGAGAATTGATGACAGCATCTTTGATGCACTGCTAGTACTAGTACATCTGAGAATTCTTAAGTGGCTAGTTGTAAATAGCCCCAGGGCTATGGAACAAAGGCTTATCCTGGATCTACATTGAGGTATTGACAGTGATTCTCAAATATCACAGAACAGAATATGATATGATTAGATAGAATGCAATAGAAACAAAGGTGTCAAGTGGAAGTGCAGTTATGTATGTAGCTGAGGCATCCTAACAGATGTATATAGACTTGAACCTTACTCCTACATGACCCGATCAATTGGATGAACCATATAGCCAAGAGAAATCATGAACCAAAATGAAAGAGCTTGCCCCACCCATGAGTAAATATTTCATAGTAGCCTCATTAGACTGTACATCTCTCTTGGTATATTCAGATAATAGGTAGGAGCATAAACTGAAACATTCCGGAGCTACAAAGATATTAAATTGTTTGCACTACATAAAAACATTCCTCCTAGAGTAGTTGTTTATATGAACAACAGAAACCCTGTTATAGCCATTTTTGTACATTCAATGTTCTCTACGGATAGAGGGATACGGAGAGTTGAACATAGTAAAGTGAAAGATTTCGTTGAAATTGTTCGTATGGAAATTTCCTGAAAAGCTAATCATAGGTTCTCTCCATCGGAATGGTCGTTTGCAAAGGGAGACAGATTTATTGGTCATTGATTTTTGTTTATCCTAGACCTAGTAACAACTCATATTTGGTAGCTTTTTAGGTATCTTTTTGGCTTCTCATGGTTGTTCCTAAAGTTATTGAGAGAGAATCTTCATTTTTGGCCTTTTGTGGACTGTGGATGTAAAGGTGTTATTGTGGACTTTGATTCCTTGTGCTGTCAATATATTTGGAAAGTGAAGAACAATCATTTTTATGAAAGAGAAAGATCTTTGTAAGTTGTGAAGGCTAGCATTCTTATTATGGACTGGGTTCTCTGATAAAGATTTTGGCTCATTTATGGGGCTTATGTGTTGGATGTAGAGGGTGGTATATCTAAAGCAATGCAAGCTATTTTTTGAAATGTCATTTCCTACCTTTTTACTCTTTCGTACATTTTTTTTTACTTGTTTATCAAGAAAAATGCCAAATATTTGTATTTAGATTTAGAAATAATTAGTGTTTAGAAAACCAGACCGGACTTCCCACTCAGACTAGTTGAACTGTAACCCGAGGCCCTGATCTGTTCGATCACACCCGAATAACCATGTTTACTAAAAACCGGTGAAAACCAACTGACCGACCGGTTTAACTGGAAAACTGGTGAAGCGGTGCATGTTTCATAAAACCGCCCAGGCCATTAAATACTTGAAATTTTAAAGTGAGTTAGATATGACTTAAACCCATGACCTCTTATTTTCATATATTGCTTAATTTTCACTAGTCCACCTCTTCATTTGTGCTATTTAATGACTCATTATTGTATATGTTGTTTTATTACGCACATATTTTAAAGAAAATGTAAATTATGAGACTTGAACCTTGGTTATTTGCTTTAAAAATTAAGGAATTTGCCATCCATCCGCTATATTTAAATATATTAAAAGTTATAAAATATGTTATATATAATATTTATATAATCTGTAGTATATATACATATATGCCACGTCATCATGGTTAGACCTCCAGTTCAACCCCGGTTGAACCTCTGACCAGTGAAATAATCCTCTGACGTAATCACGGTCTGATTCTCTGAACATTGGAAATAATCCTCTTGTTCAACCCCAGTTAAATGGGTGAGCAGGTCAGCAAATACTATGGCTGATTCTTTGGCCAAACCTGGGGTTTCCAGGGAAGATCTTTTTTGTGCTACCTTGTAACTTGTTTTTGTGATTTGGAAAGCTGTTCTTAACTAGTATGGAGAGGTCGCATCTCGTGCCTCTCCTTGGGGAGCTTGTACTTTCTTATTCTTTGTAATTTATAAAATTCTTTCAATTATCAAAAAAAAACAATTACATTTGTTTCACCAATCCTGTCAAAACTGCTATTCAAAGTTTAGAATAGCCATGTCTGAAATGAAGCATATATTTTCTTTCTTAAGATGTGATATTCCCCTCTTTATAATTCATGCATATTGTCATATGGACTACCTCCATTGTTTGACTGTAGCATTCAGTTTTCTCAATATTCACTTACTATTTGTAGGTTTTCCAACATTTTTTATTCTGTCTTCTTTCTAGGATAATTATTTTGAGGAAGCATTGAAGATGAGAAATCTTCTTGAAGAGTTTAACTGTGACCATGGTCTTCGTCCTCCAACAATCCTTGGTGTTAGAGAACATATCTTTACAGGAAGGTACTTCTCCATTTATAACCTCATATGTCCACCTGTTTCTGTAATATCATGTAATTATCTATTTGAACTTTCTTTATGTAATGGATGCAGTGTCTCTTCTTTGGCTTCATTCATGTCCAACCAAGAAACAAGCTTTGTGACTTTAGGTCAACGTGTCTTGGCAAATCCTCTGAAGTAAGTCCACATGTAGGTTCTTTTTTTGTAGATCCTGTTCAGCTCAAATAATCTGAGGAGAGATCTTTTCCAAATACAGGGTCCGGATGCATTATGGCCATCCAGATGTTTTTGATAGAGTTTTCCACATAACAAGAGGTGGTATTAGCAAAGCTTCGCGCGTTATCAACATTAGTGAAGATATTTATTCAGGTGCAATGTTTTTCCAACTGAGTTGTCCTTTTGGTGGATCAATTAGCTGATTTGTTTGGCCAAATTTGTCATCACCAAATTCATTTTAGTGTTGTTTCATGGTTTAGCAGCCATTTTATTGCATATGTGGGTTACGAAGATTTGCTTTTCCAGGTATTAGAAAAAGATTGTCTATATTAGTGAGAAATTGGGAGAAATTGACATTAATATAAATTGCATTCAATCCCTATCCAGATGAAATTGATCAAAAAAGGTTGTGAAGGTTATAATGAGAAGAAAATGAAGTAGAACCCCTGTTTGAAGGAGGAAGACCCCTCTTTGTGTCTCAAATAAGAGAAAGAAGATGGGGTAGAGCCCCTGTTCATGGTTATATCCTGCATATACAACATAAATTAGTAGGAATATGCAAACAACTGCTAATTTAATATAAGATAAAACACAACATATGTCAGGCACTCATCTAGGCAGAGGTGATGGGATTAGGCTGTCAATGAAATGAAACTGTCAAATTGTTGTAGGATTGCAGATTGTAATTGATTGTTTGAGGCTTTGAGCATATGTGTATGCTCCTGTGGTCTAACCAACTAAAAGAAAGAGAGGAAGGGAAAATATGTGATTGCAGATTGTTTGAGGCTTTGAGCATATGTGATTGCAGATTGGCCAATTTTTATTTTATTTTTTGCATCTTTTTCATTATGCTCTTTTTTCCCTTGTCTTTGAAACTGGAACTTCTGGAATATTTGTAAGGGAAAATATCTTACAATTGGGGAGGAATACAGGATTGGTAAAACAGCATGTGCCAATTTTCTGCATATCCTATATTGAAGGACCAGGCCACCATTAAATGAGACCTATCATAGATATTAGTTAGAAATTCCGAATTATGAGATCAACTGTGTTTTCTGCTGTCTTAGGAACTCTCCCAAGTTATGCATGGGTTAGATGGTTAAAGTTCATCTGATTTTTGCCATAGTTGTGAAGGTGAAGCCCAGGCAACAAGGTATCTTTGGGGTGTGGCCTTGCCCAAGCACTTAATTGTTTATGTACAATGGTACTTTTTATTTTTTATTTTTTTTATGCTATTACATTACATTATACATTATTAAACTAAATTATTTATTTTGTGAGTTTATAATATTTTATAGTTCTTAGACTAGTTTTTTATTATTTTCTTCTTTGTTTTGGTTCAATCAACACACAATTGGACGTTATCTTGAACCCTTTTAAGACTTTAAAACCTGAACTGATAAGTAAAGAATAACTTGGAGATTTTATCCAATCAACACTTTATTATTTCCTTTCTATAAGATAATCCTTAAAGATAACTACTGTGTGTGTGTGTGTATTTATTTATTGATTTTAAGAAAATTCATTGCCTTGCCGCTCCCTGTGACCTTCACCTTGGCACCCTGAAAACTATGATTGTTGCTTAATTTGATGTAGACAATCTCATAGGCAGGACCATTAAATGGCAAGCCTGATCCTCTACATGTTAGGCATATGGCAAGTTAGTTTTGGCCCCAGTTGTATACAAATGTCTTCTCTCCCCAGGCATAAGGTGATTGCATTTGCAAATATCAATGTTAATGAAGAAACACTTTTAGACATCTAGTTTCTAACTTATAAACCACATGCAGGATTCAATTCAACTTTGCGCCAAGGCAATGTTACTCATCATGAGTACATTCAGGTAATATGTTGGCATTAATTTATTTGATGCATATACATGGTTTGAAGTTTTGCTTACCTTCAATTTACAGGTTGGCAAGGGGCGTGATGTTGGGCTCAATCAGATTGCTTTGTTTGAAGGGAAAGTAGCTGGTGGAAACGGTGAACAAGTTCTTAGCAGAGATGTTTATAGACTTGGGCAGCTCTTCGATTTCTTTCGCATGCTGTCGTTCTACTTTACTACTGTTGGTTTCTACTTATGTACTATGGTATGATGCTCTACGTTAAAGAAAATTTGGCTAGAAAAGTGTTAGCATTGATTAGCTTAACTAGGATTGCATAGCTGAGGAATCAGCAGTCATATTTTACATTTTATTGTCTATAGTAGAAAAAATAGCTTGAACTTGGCAAAATTTTGTTTATTGTATAAGTTGTCCCTTTGGTAATATTGCAAGACCCCGACTGCACAAAATTGGAATGTCTGCCAAGTCACAGGTCAAACAGTCTGATCACAGGTCATATCTATCGTGTATAATATATTTTGTATTCTGTAACATATGTGCAAGTGGTGTCTGGCGGTGGACCTTGCAGAACTGTTTGGTTGCTCCATTTCAACATGGGTGACCAGGGTTCTAATCTTGGAAGCAGCCTCTCTGTATGTGCAGGGGTAAAGCTGTGTACATCTGTCCCTCCCCAGACCCAACATTGGGGGGAGCCTTGTGCACTGGACTGCCCTTTTATGTGCAAGTGGTGGCTAGATGGACTGTTTCTCAATTTTTGATACGTTCAAGTCTTCTCACATTTTATTCAAAAATATGTGTATTTAATCAATAAGGTATTAAAGAGACAAATAAACACAAATAGTATGATAGATCTACGGTAGCATCATATCATACATAAGAAAAAGATCACAGGTGAGTTTTCTTATTATCCTTTTAAAGTTTATGGTAATTTAGTGACCCGGGTGGGTCAGTGAAACTGAGCTGGTTTCAATGGTTCTTACCGGGTTTTGATGGCTGTTAGTTCCTGAGTTTCATGCTGTTCAGTCCAGTCCGAATATTACAACATTGCCCTTTGGCTCAGTAAACTTTTAGGAGATCCACAAAGGAGATAATGAGCTTGTTGAACTTTCTCATCATATATTATTGATGTTAGCACCATCAAAGTTATATTTCAAGTTCTCAACAACTTTAAGTAGGCTATATAATTCTTATTCCATAATAATAATCTATTTTGGGATGGTTTAAAATGTAGGTGTCACTGGAAATATTGATCATTCAGATATAGGAAACATGTCAAAAATATCAGAAATTCCCTATTGAAATATTGTAAAAATTATAGACATGGTGAAAACATTGTGAAATATGGAAAAATATAGAATTCTATTTTATGTAATGATCAAAGATGCATAGGCAGACCCTTTTAAATTATTATGTTATTCCCAATCATCAAAATTACATGATAGAGTGAGTTCAAGCAAATTTTAAACTCATAGAAAGCGCAAATGGTTCTAATAAATTATACAGTAATCATGTCTATTAGGTGGGTAAAAACACTATTACTCCTCATATCTAAAGTATTGTTGCCAACTTATGTTGTAACATTATTTCTTATACTCCACGTAGCACTGGTAACTTTGATTGGCAATACTTGATTGGTTTTACCATTTTAATCCATGTTTGGGATATATCATGTGTTAAATTTCAGTTCTCGTGGTGGTTTCAACTATCCCAGCCAACACTTGTTTGGTTTACCATTGCCTTATTGGAATCTGCACCTTATCAGATATTTTTGCTGGTTTTATGGTTGGTTTTTGTGACATGTCCAAACCTTCTGAATTGACTTCCCTCATCTTGTCACACAGTGTCTATACCTTAAGTTTCTTCCCATGCAATCATTTCTAACTTCCTCCTCTCATCTTGCCACTGATGCATACCAACATTCTTATCTTGTCCATTGTTTTTGTATGCCCAAAATTTTTCTCCTGCAAAGAATGCTCATCTTATAGAACTTTCTCATAGAATTGATCTGTATTAGGTGGTTATGATCTTTAGAAGTACATCATCACTTCACTTATACCACTCTAATTTGATGAGCAACATGTTATTCAATCTCTCCCTCCTTGCGGTTACCCAAAGTAGTGGAGCATAATTATCTCTACGAGGATTGACCAGCACTCCCATGGTAGTAATATACTATGTTCTACTTAATTTTCGCCATGAAATGCTAAAATTTATGCATTTTGTTGTATTATCAATCTAAAGTGTTAGAAGATATGTACTATTACTAGGTCACATGACCTGGGGTTGGTTACTTGAGTAAAGTCATGAAATATTAAATATTGAAAGGAGACTACAAGATTTATAGATTTTTCTGCTCAAAATGTCTTGTTTCTTTCTCTTCTCCTCTTCCATTTCTATGTTCTAACCAAATCTATCTACTTTCACAAACAAGTTAAACTATTTAATGAGCAATCTATTCTACTGCCAATCTAAACTAGTCTTATCAAATATCAGAAGTACAGATACTTGATAGAATCAATATTTTTGCATTTTCAATTTTTTGTTTATTTATTTGTTTAATTTCAATTCTGAATGTAGTACACAATATAAAGTGGTTCTAATGATTGCTTTTTATCTCCATTAGTAAAGAGATTTTATAATATTGGCTTGTTAGCATTTAAACTTCACTTTTCAAGTTCCTCAATCTCTCATTATTGGTTAAAATGCCGATTAAATTAGATCTCCAATACAAATTCCATCATACATTAAAGCATATATATATATATATACAAAGAAGCCTAGGCATATGCTTATTACTTATCTAAAAGACTAAAACTGTGTTCCTTCTGTGACAAAAGTTGTTAAATTTGTTATAATTCTAGAACAAGGGAGGTGAATGTTTTTTTTCTCAGTTGTGCATTTTCAATCTTTTCTTGACATATGTTTGGCTAAAAATATCTTTCTTTCTAAATCAAAGGGGTCATAACATTAGCCATTATGCACTAAGTTGAGTGTGAACTAGTGTTATAGCTTGTTTGATTTCAGTTGTCACTAACTTGTCATTTCATGTTCTCGCAGCTAACCGTGCTGACTGTTTACATATTCCTTTATGGGAAGGCATATTTGGTAAGCTGAATTCAAATCTCTCTGACTGTGGAAGTTCTTCTAAATAAGCATAACTTAAAGTATTTCTGATGCTTTGAAGTTGGCTGATATTTCTTTTGAAATGAAAGGATTATATGCTTCATCTTCTTTTATAATTTAGTAAAGCATCCATAGTTTTCTTGCAGAAAGTCCATGCAAATGATAATCTTTAAGTTTTTTTTTTTTTTATTGAGAAGGTACTTTAAGATTTTTGTCCCTTCCATGTATAGCCTTTATCCCGAGTCTTTTTTTTTTTGTTACTAGTACCCGAGCAATTTCTTCTTTCTGTTTTGTTTTCCAATAACATAAATCAACTAGTATCTATAACTGAAGGTTAACAATTCAAAATTTCCATGCTTGGAAACTGAACTATTGTCTTTCTTCAGGCACTGTCCGGAGTTGGTGAAGCTATTCAAGATAGAGCTCAAATAACACAGAACACAGCCCTGAATGCTGCTCTGAATACACAGTTCCTATTCCAAATTGGTGTGTTTACTGCAATCCCAATGATTTTGGGTTTCATCTTGGAGCAAGGCTTTTTGAGGGTACAGTTTTGCCTATGACCCTGAAATTGAGATCCTTATTATTATTATTATTTTTTTTGCTAAAGTTTTTCTTCTTTGAGGTTTTGCATACAATGAGAAAGTTTTAGGATTTGCAGTGACAATTCACTAATAGGAAGTGATACTCCAAGATTTATGCGCTACTTGCTTGCTTCATTATCCACATCCCTAAGATCCTTGAGTTCAGAGTAACTAAATGTAGTTTTCAATGAAGCTATAGTCCTATCCAATTCCCACAGAGGGAAGACCATTGCACTAAAACAAAAAACCATCATCATAGCAAATCCCAAACTCCTTTCTCACTTCAAGTCCTCAATAGCTTTCACCCCCACCTTCAGATTCTGATCCACTTCATTCTGATACTTTGTTTCCAAACACAAACTACTAATTACACTCGAGGCACATTCAACATGAACCCTTTTGAAATTACGCTTGTATCATCCAGTGAGGTTCTCTAGATTCTAGTACTCTTGGAAGCTCAAACACGATTCATGGAATGGTCTGCTGTTTTCTTCCTGATGTTTGCAACTCCTTTTAACTATGATGTTTCAACATGTTCTTGCTGCAGGCTGTTGTCAGTTTTATAACGATGCAGTTTCAGCTTTGTTCTGTCTTCTTCACATTTTCTTTGGGCACAAGAACTCATTATTTTGGTCGGACTATTCTTCATGGTGGTGCAAGGGCAAGTACCCAAATCGTGATCCTGCTAATCTGTTTTACATATTAGATGAAATTAAAAAATATGGGTCCTTTGTTTACTTTCTTATTTCTGAACAGTACCAAGCAACTGGTAGGGGTTTCGTTGTCCGACACATAAAGTTTTCAGAGAATTACAGGCTTTATTCTCGCAGTCACTTTGTGAAAGGGTTTGTAGTCTTTCACCTTGATCACCTAGTCTGGAATAGAGCTATAGCTGTTTTTAATTTGTATATTGTTCTAAAATTGTAGATTAGAGGTTGTGCTTTTATTGGTGGTATACCTTGCTTACGGATATAATGAAGGTGGTGCATTATCCTACATTCTTCTTACCGTTAGCAGTTGGTTCATGGGACTTTCTTGGCTGTTTGCTCCTTACATATTCAATCCTTCTGGTTTTGAGTGGCAGAAGTAAGCACTGTTATTTTGCTCCTTATTTATATATTTATCTATTCATTTATGTTTCCTCCTTCAAGTTTAATCTGCACTTCGATACTGAAGGATAAAAGATGTACCATTTTGTTCAGGACAGTGGAGGACTTCAAAGATTGGACAAACTGGCTCCTTTATAGAGGTGGCATTGGTGTCAAAGGAGAGGAAAGCTGGGAAGCTTGGTGGGACGAGGAACTGGTAAACTTTCTGCTTCTAGATCTTAGGATGTCTCATTATTTCCCAGTGGGTGATGTAGGACGGGGTTGGGGTCCTACTAACTTTAGATTTAGTGGTGGGATTTGTAGGGTGAAAGATGGGCTATAGGTGACTAGGATTTAGGGATGAAGAATGGGGATGGAAAAACAAGTAGGTAGCTTGATCTCCACCAAAGAATGAGCTAAATATTAGAAAGGAAGAAGGGAACTCTTGCTGTTAAGGTCATCAGCAAAGAGACAGATTGCTTATAAGAAGAAATACATGAGAGAGAGGGAAAAAAGGAGAAGAAAATCCTGGCAACAACCAGAACTCATCCAACAAAACTTTATTTCTTCAAATCAACTCTTCTTAAATTGCAATTACAAATAGACTCAATATATGAGCTCGGATATCCCTTTACAGGCTCCAATTTACACTAGAAAACTGACCCAAAACAACTTCCAACTGCTTTAAAACCAAGGCAAATCCATAGATAACCCAAAGGGGCACTCCAATAAGGCCTCTAATTCCTAAAACACTTGAATAACTCATTACTGATCCAACTAAGACTAGCTTAATTTGAAGACACCAGAAATTGCTAAAAATGGCAAGTTTATCACTAATTGTAATTACTGTTGAGTTTTGGGCTGATATAACATGTTTTCATTTACATAGCATAGTTAGGGAGTTATTGGGCCTTAGGCCCATTAGTTTATGTTTTAAGTTAAGAGTGTTTTTAAGTTCTCACAAGTAGCTCACTTACTAAGGGCATACTCGTCTTTGTGCTCTCTTTTATTTATGATTATATAATATAATGAAAGGGGCGGCCAGACCTAATTCTGAGCCTCTCCCATTCTCTTCTCTCTCTCTCAGCTGAAACCTTTTCTTTTCTTTCTTTTCGTCTTTCTTTTACAGTTTATGGAAGTTAGGGTTATAGCACTTATACCCTTTCTGAGTCCTTGAGTAGCCAAGGAAGATACACTTAGTAGCTCGTGCATCTAACTTGTCTAAACTAGGCCCCAAGTTTTGAATAAAACAAACACATCCAAAGACTCTTGGGGTGAGAGGAAACAGAGACAAGGTGGGAAACAACACCGAGAAGGGGATCGACTTCCAAGGATGGACATGGGCATCCGATTTATGAGAAAAGAGGATGTGAGGACAGCATCACTCCAAAAATGCTTTGGGACATTCATATTTAGCATCTAAGACCGAGAAGTTTCAAGGAGATGTCGATTTTCCGTTTAGCTACACCGTTTTGTTGTGGGGTGTAGGCACAAGAAGTTTGATGAATTATCCCATGGTGCTCTAAGTATTGCTGAAATGGTATTGAGGTGTACTCTTTGGCATTATCGGAGCGAAGAATTTTAATATGAACACCAAATTACGTACGTATTTCAGCATAAAATTTTTGAAAAATAGAGAACAATTCATTGCGATCTTTCATAAGATAAATCCATGTATGACATCACTTTGATTGGACCCTAGACATCAGAATGAACTAAAGAAAAATGACTCAAGACACGACTATCAACTCTTGGACTAAAAGAGACTCTATGATGTTTCCCAAGCTGACATGACTCACAATCCAAAGATGAAAGATGACTCAAGGAAGGAACCAACAACTTCAGAGCCTTGAGAGAAGGATGACCAAATCTGCAGTGCCATTGAAGACGAGTAAGAGACGACTTAAAAGTTACTGGAGGGCCACCACCATCAAGGTAATACAATCCACCTGCCTCATGTCCTTCACCAATCTTCATCCCCGTCTTGAGATCCTGAAACACACAAGAAGAGGGATAAAAGGTTATGGAACAATTAAGTGACTTGGTTAATCTACTAAAAGACATAAGGTTAAAGGGAACCTTGGGGACATATAAAACAGATGATAAAGACGAGGAGGAGAGATCAACATCACCAATACCACAGATGGGAGATGTAGAACCATTAGCAAGAGTAACTGTTTGAGATGTGGAGGACCGAGAAAGAGAAGAAAATACATTAGGAGTCCCAAACATATGGTCCGAGGCTCCGGAGTCAATGATCCAGTGTGAAGGCTTGGAAGCCAAGCAAGCCATACCTGAATGGGCAAGGGTAGTTGTGTTCTGCTAAGAAGATGTCTGAAGGAACTGCTCATATACTGCACGGGGTACACTCACCATCTCCTTCCCAGAAACACCAGTAGATGTGGAGGGGATCGGGTCAGTTTGCTGACTTTCAGTAGCTATACCACTACCCTTAGTCACAGCATGGTTAGCCCAAGTGTTGGGTGGACCATGTAAATCATAGCAGAAATTAACTGTGTGCCCCTCTAATCCACAGTATGTATGTACACTTCCTAGGGGCATTACTTCTTCCTTTACCACAACCTCCCCCTGAGTCCCGACCTCCACTCCGGCCGCTAGCACGGTTAAACATGGGACCACCATGGTTACCTGGAAGTCCACGACCACCACCACCACCTCTATTTCCACGGCCTCCCCCTCTAGTCACCACAAAACCAGATCTGTTTGAGAGAGAAGAATGCTCTATAGACTCAATAGATGTCCTCCTAAGACGGGTAAAAACTTCTTCAAGTGAGGGAAGAGCAGACCCCCCCAGTATTTGTACTCGGACAAGCTCATATTCAAACTTCAAACCCATTAGAAACCTTGTCACATCAAGTTGCTCACGCTGTTGTTGCTGAATCTGAACATCCTATGTCAGAGGATGATACACATTGAATCTGAACATCCTGTTGTTGCTGAATCTGAACATCCTCCAAGCTTTGATTGCCTTGCTTCAGATTAAAGTACTTTTGGTACAACTGATACACCCTAGTTGTATTGTCTTACTCGGAATACAGTTTCTTAGCATGATCCCAGATTTCTTTAGTTGTATCTAGGAACATAAAGTTCACGCTAATTTTTTATTCCATGCTATTCCACAGCCATGTCATTATTTGTGCATCTTCCTGTTCCTAGTCACTAAACCCTAGAGAATCAGAGGAGGGTTTCTCTTCTCTCACATGTTTTACTTTTTTCTTGACTTTTAAAAACACCTCCACAAATTTTGCCCACGGCACATAATTCTCACCATTCAATTAATAAATGTCATTTGAACATTTAGGTAATCTGGAGAAATCATAACGCCTGTTTTATTGTCATTCCCATCTCGAATCGATGCCATCTTAACTAATTCACCTTACCTCACAAAGAAATCACTGCTATATGTATAGTATTCACCTTCAAATATTGAGCACAACCTCACGCACTTCCGCAAAACTTATCTCACTTTCAGCACCACCTTCTTCAAATACACATTACACATCAAATACAAAAGCTGAAATCACTCAATCATTAAATCAGACACCTGTACTGCACACTGCAGAACCACTCACACACCAAATACAAGAGCTGAAATCACTCGATCATTAAATCAAACACTTATACTGCACACTGCAGAACCATTCACACACCAAATACAAGGGCTGAAATCACTCAGTCATTAAACCAAACACTTACACTGCACTCTGCAGAACCAACTTGTACTCAGCTGAACACTGTTCACTCGAACCTGCTCTCTTCATACCATCGAATAGAGAGCTTCCTACCAATCACCACAAACAGCCACTGCACCACAAACCGGAGGCATGAAGGCCTCCTATAGAGAAAAATGACCACTCCTTTTCAACCTTTGCCTTAATCTCCCAGTGGTTCTTGAGAAATCTGCAAAACCCTAGAGAGGAGGGCAATAAAAAAAACTAGGTAAACCAGAATAAAAGAGCAAGACGAGCAGATCTAAACTTGTTACATGCGCTCTGATACCATGTGAAAACCTTATTTAGTCCTAGGTTACAGTAGAGAAGGAGAAGAAGAAGAAGAAGAAGAAGAAGGGTTCAGCCAGTCCTAGGACATAGTATTTGTACTCTAACAAATATAAAGGCAGGGAGTGCCAATGTTGTTGCTGGTCCAGATAGTGACAGATACCAAACTGAAGAGATGACAGCTAGTGAGCAGTTAGCAGCTATGAAGGCAGGATATGAGAAGTTTGGGAGGATGATCAGTCAGGGTGTGACCTCTTCTTCCAACCCTCCAAGAAATTCAACCTCTTCTGCATTTGCTCATTCAGGTATACGGGCTTCTGCCAATCATGCAACCATTTCAGGTAATTGTAGGATCCCTTGGATTATTGATTCTGATGTTTCTGATCATACGACCAGCCATTCTACTTTGTTTCATATGATTTACTTCCTGGATGTGACAAAATCACCCTAGCCGATGGCTCTCTTGCCCCCATCTCCGGCAAGGAAACCATTAAGGCTACAGACTCATTGGTTCTTCCTTTTGCTCTTCATGTACCCAGACTAAATACAAACTTGTTATCTGTATGTAGCTTAATTAAGTCATTAAACTGTTGTGTAACCTTCTTCCCTTCTTACTGTGTTTTTCAGGATCTTGAGTCTCAGAAGGTGATTGGGAGTGGCTGTGAGGCGAATGGAATATATCTGTTGGATACTCCTGGACAGTGCCATGAACAACTTGGAAAATTTGCTTTTGGGTCTACATCTATAAAGTCCATCAGTCGAGTCATGTTGTCATTTTCGTTTGGGTCATCTTTCTTTTTCTGCATTAAGTCATTTATTCCCATAACTGTTTTAGGGAATTAGTTTGTCCAATCGTCATTGTGAGTCTTGTGAACTGTCAAAACATTGTAGAAACAATTATCCTCTGAGTAATAAAAGATCTTCTCTTTTTAATATTGTGCACCCTGATGTGTGGGGGCCTTACCACTTACCTTCAATAGGTGGCTACAAATATTTTATCTTGTTCATTGATGACTTTCTCGGTTCACTTGGATATTTTTGAGGAAGTCCTGTGATGAAGTTCCCAGACTTGTGAGGCAATTCCATGAATTTGTCCTAACCCAGTTTGATACCAGAATTAAAATATTCAGATCTGACAATGCAGAAGAATATTTTGAGAAAAACCTGACCTGCTATCTCACTGATTTAGGGGTTATTCATCAAAGCTCCTGTGTTAGGACCCCATAACAGAATGGAGTTGCTGAAAGAAAAAATAGACATATTGTTGAAGTTGCAATAAGTATTCTATTTGCCTCACATGTCCCTACAAAATTTTGGGGTGATGTTGTTCTCACTTCTACCTACCTTATAAACCATATGCCATCCAGGGTTTTAGGGTTTAAGTCTCCCTTCAGTCTTCTTCATCCGGACAAGGATCTTTTTCCTATTCCTCTTCTTGTCTTTGGCTGCATTTGTTATGTACATATCCCAAGTGTCCAGAGACATAAATTTGAACCAAAAGCCCACAAGTGTATCTTCCCTGATTATTCCCCCACACATAAGGGTTACTGTTGTTTGGATCCGAAGATTGGCACTCGGTATGTCTCAATGGATGTCATCTTTGATGAGCTTTTTTCCTTTTATGGTTCTTCTCTAGAGAGACATTGTCCAAAGGGGGAGGATTTGTCACAGGTGTTTGCTCTTCCTCTTCCTGTCCCAGTTGAGTCTTTTCCTCCTTCAAATGAGTCAAGGGAGGATCAGCCACTTCACTCTCATTCCAGTGTTCCTATTCCTCCTCCTTTACCTCATCGCCCTCTTTTTAATCCCAAGTTGTGCCAATGGCAGAGAATCAGAAATGAGCAAATTGTTTCCCCTACAACACATGAGCCTCATGCACTTCCAGTTACAGATGAGACAACAGGTACTGTTACAGCCCCTTTGGAGCCATCCTTCCCAGACCTTGATATCCCCATTGCTATTAGGAAAGGAAAAATGAAGTGTACTGCACATTGCATTTCCAAACACCTTTCTTATAGTTTGTTCTTTCCTTCATATTTTGCCTTTCTTCTGTTGCTTCTAACCCAATTCCCAGGTCTGTGTCAGAAGCTCTTAATATTCCAGAATGGAGGGATGCTATGAGAACAAAAATTGGTGCCCTGCACAAGAATGACACGTGGGAAGTTGTTGATTTGTCTGAAGGGAAGGATCCAGTAGGCTGTAAGTGGGTTTCTACTATCAAATATCATGCTGATGGCACCATTGAAAGATACAAGGCTAAGCTGGTTGCAAAAGGCTATACACAGACATATGGGATTGATTATCTGGAGGCCTTTTACCCTGTTGCCAAGATGACTTCTGTGAGAGTTCTACTATCTTTGGCTGCACACTCAGACTGGCCACTTTATCAACTGGATGTAAAGAATGCATTTCTGAATGGAGAGTTACATGAGGAAGTCTATATGTTTCTTCCTCCAGGGATGTATGAAACAAATATGAAATGAAAGGTTTGTAGGCTGAAGAAATCTCTTTATGGACTCAAACAGTCCCCTAGAGCATGGTTTGAAAGGTTTAGGGCTGCCCTTGTTAGCTTTGGGTATGTATAGACACAGTCTGATCATACCCTCTTTGTTGTGAAGAGGAGAGGATCCTTGGCCATTTACCTAATTGTGTATGTTGATGATATTGTTGTGACTGGTAATGATGTCTTAGGGATTAATGATCTCAAATCTTTCCTTCATACAGAGTTTGAGATCAAAGATCTGGGGGAATCGAGATACTTTCTTGGCATAGAAGTTGCTAAATCCAACGATGGGATCCTTATCTCTCAGAGAAAGTATGTTCATGATTTGCTCTCTGAAACAGGGTAGATGGGTGCTAGCCCAGTTGCTACTCCTATCGATATGAGCCATAAACTCTCTGTTTCAAATGGAATATTGTTAGAAGATAAGGGAATCTTTCAGAGGCTACTTGGAAAACTTCTTTATCTATGCATGACTCGGCCAGACATTGCATATGCTGTCAGTTGCATCAATCAGTTCATGCATGCTCCCAGGGATACTCACATGGCAGCAACAGAGCGGATTCTGTGTTATTTGAAGGGCTCCCCTGAAAAGGGAATTCTATTTGCTAAGCATGGCCATATGAAACTTGAAGCCTACACAGATGCTGACTGGGCCGGAAACATTGATGGTAGAAGATCTCCCTCTGGGTACTGAAGCTTGGTGGCAGGTAATATTGTCTCTTGGAGAAGCAAGAAACAATCAGTTGTTGCTCGATCTTCAGCCGAAGCAAAATACAGAGCCATGGCTCATGGAGTTTCTAAACTATTGTGGCTTAGATCCTTGATGGAGGAACTAGGTACTGAGCATGATAAGCCGATGATGTTATACTGTGATAATTAGGCCGTCGTCAACATTGCTCACAACCCAGTGCAACATGACAGAACTAAGCATATTGAAGTTGACAGACACTTCATTCGAGAAAGAGTGGATTCTGGAGAAGTGTGTCTACCTTTCATCAACTCTGAAGGACAGTTAGCTTATTTCCTCACCAAGGGCATTCCCAAGGCTAAACTTCAGCATGATACTGGCAAGCTTGGCATGATTGACATCTATGCTCAGCTTGAGGGGGAGTGTAGAGATGGGCCAAATGGCCCATAGGCTGTTTATCCTTTTTTATCTTTTATGTTCTTTGTTGTAATGGGCCTTAATCTGGGCTTTATTCTTTCTTATGTTATGTTTTTAATTTTCTGCCCAAGTAGGGGCTTCTCTGTAAATTACTAAAGTTTAACTTAATGAAATAGAATTAAGGGAGTAAGAGAAGAGATTATGTTCGAAAATCTCTCTCTTAACCCAAGTTGTTGCCACCTTCTTCTTCTTCTTCTCTCCTCTTGAACTCTGATTTATGCTACTTTCTTTTGAATTTTTGCAACTTTCTAAACAGTCATTTCTTCTCAAAAGGTTGTTTTTCTTCTCCTACCTTTTGACCTTCATGTTCCTAGACTAAGCACTAATCTTTTATTTGTTAGTAGCTTGATAAAGAATTTTAACTGTTCAGTTTGTCCAGTTTGGAGTGTTAGGGGTGTCAACTTGGAAAGCATTGTAGACATTCCTTTAAAGCAAGTAATATAAGATGTTCTTCTATTTTTTATATGGTTCATACTGATGTGTGGGGGTCATACCATGTTTCCTCTATGGGTGGCTATCGGTATTTTCTTTTATTTGTGAATGATTATTCTCGGTCTCTTGGATATATTTGATGAGATCCCATGATGAGGTATCGCCTTTGGTTCAACAATTCCATCAAATGGTGCTGACATAGTTTGGGGTACAAGTGAAAGTGTTTAGATCAAATAATGCCAAAGAATACTTTGAAAAAAACCTGGCATCATACCTATTGGAGCATGGAGTTGTTCATCAAAGCAGTTGTATATACACACCTCAACAGAATGGTGTAGCAAAAATGAAGAATAGGCATTGTGGAAGTAGCAAGAAGCATGATGTTGAGCTCTACAGTTCCAATTCATTTTTGGGGTGATGCAATTCTTACAGCAATTTTCTTGATTAATCAGGTACCTTCTCATGTTCTTGGATATAGCATTCCATCTAGCCTTCTTTTTCCTGAGGGGGAGACATTCCATATTCCTCTAAGGGTGCTTGGATGTGTATGCTTTGTCCATGTTCTTGGTCCTCACCACTCAAAGTTGGATCCTAAGGCGAAGAAGTGTGTCTTCCTTGGGTATGCAGGAAACCAGAAGGAGTATTGTTGTTATGATCCAATCTCTGGGAGTCTGTATGTTACTATGGATGTCACCTTTTTTGAGTCCACACCTTTTTTTTCGGGGGTTCTTTTCAAGGGGAATGTTTTGGAGAAGGAAGTGAGCAATCTATAGCATTTCCTGTTCCAGCAACTTTGTCTACTCTAGTGTCTGACTTACTTATCTCACCCATTTTGCCAACTCCATTACATCTTGTCTTTCAGTGTTTTACACGGCAGTGCCTACGACAGCACAGGGAGGTTGATTTCACAGCAGAGGAACCCACGTCACTCCCTATCAGCTCATCGGAGATTCTAGGTTCGATTAACATAGACCTAGGTATGCCTCTTGTTCCCCCTAATGGTTTAGTTCCTATTGATACTACTACCCCTACTCCTAACACCATCACAGATGGCCTTGATCTCCCTATTGCCCTCAGAAAAGGGAAGAGGAAGTCTACTAAAAGGCGCGCCTAGGCACATAAGTGAGGCGCATTTCAGGGTAGGCGCCCCGCCCAAGTCCTAGGCGTAACCCTTTCAAAAGGCACACGCTTGGTGTGCCTTGCGCCTCAGCCCAAGTGTGCGCCTTTTGAAATTTTAACGCTTTTTTGCCTCAGCCCAGGCGTGCACCTTTGCCCACATTAGGTCTTAATTTCTTAGTTCTCACACAAAAAATAATGATTTTATAGTCCCCTATTTGGTAATGTTCATTCATTCATTCATCCTAATAAAATATCTTCTTAAAAAGCAATGAAAACTATAAAATCATTATTTTTTGTGTGAGAAGTAAGAATTTAAGGCCTAACGTGGACTTGTTTGGGCTTGTCTCAAGGGGCGTGGCACAAAGGCGGCTCGTAGAATCAGGAATGTAATATATTTTACATCACTTTAGCTACTTGAAGTAATGCAATTGAGAAAAAAAGAGATTGTGGGTTCTATATGCTTGAAAATGTTTTATATATTTGATTTTATTTTTAAATTCTCATTTGAATATGCTTTACATGTTATATTTATGTATTTTAATATTAGATAATAGGTTTTTTAAAACATTTATTTCAAAATTAAAGTTTACATTTTTATTAATATTATGTTTAATATTTTTTTGAATTTTTTTATTTTTCGTGCCTTGCTTAAAAAGGCGTGTGCCTCAGGCGCAAATTGACCCATGCGCCTTTTTTGTGCCTTGCGCTTTTAAAACATTGACATTGCATCTCACACTATCTTTCCTATAGTGGATTATCCCCTTCCTATCGAGCCTTCCGTGACTCAGTGTTTATACCCAGGAGTTGCTCTCTCCAAACTTGAGTGGAAGACGGTTATGCAGGAGAAATGAAAGCATTGATTAAAAATCAAACATGGGAGATTGTGAATTTGCTCGATGGCAAGGAGATAGTTGGATGCAGATGGGTTTATACAATGAAGTACAAGGCTGATGGGAGTATAGAAAGGTACAAGGCAAGGTTGGTTGCAAAATGGTATACTTAGACTTATGGCATAGATTATTTGGAAACTTTTGCACCAGCGGCAAAGATGAGTTCAGTTTGGATTCTTCTATTACTAGAAGCTACATACTCATGGCCACTCTTCCAACTTGATGTGAAGAATGCCTTTCTCAATGGGGACTTGCAAGAGGAGGTGCATATGGATCTTCCAACTGGCTTCTACAATAATGTGGAAAAAGGAAAGGTATGTAGGTTAAAGAAGTCTTTATATGGTTTAAAGCAATCATCCAAAGCTTGGTTTGACAGGTATAGAAGTGCATTGGTTGTATTTGGCTATAGTCAAACTCAATCTGATCATACTCTTTTTGTGAAGAGGAGGGGGTCATTGGTGTCAGTTTTGATAGTGTATGTGGATGATATTGTAGTCATAGGAAATGATTTGAGTGAGATTGATACCCTGAAGAAGAATTTGCGCAATGAGTTCGAGATTAAGAATCTTGGGGAGCTGAAGTACTTTATGCGCATTGAAGTGGCAAGGTCCAAGAATGGGATCTTCATCTCATAGAGGAAGTATGTTTTAGATCTACTATAGTAAACAAGAAAACTTGGGTCAAGAGCAGCTGATACACCTATTGATCAGAACCACTGGATAAATGCTTCAGAGGGTGAACTAGTGAAGGATGTTGGAAGATATCAGAGGTTAGTGGAGCGGTTGCTATACTTGTGTATGACACGACCAGACATCTCTTATGTAGTGAGTGTGGTGAGTCAATGCATGCATGCCCCACGAGTTCAGCATTGGGAGGCTATTGACAGGATACTTGCCTATTTGAAGGCAAGGGACACCTAGGTAGAGGCATATTGTTAGAGGCTTACGCGGATGCTAATTGGGCAGGGTGTTTAGATGACAGAAGATCTACATCAGGAGTTTGTACTCTTGTTGGAAGTAATTTAGTTTCATAGAAGAGTAAGAAACAGACATTTGTGGCAAGGTCAAGTGTAGAAGATGAATACAGAGCCATGGCACATGGTGTTTCAGAGCTCCTCCGGATCCGTTCCTTGTTAGGGGAGATTGGAGTTGAGGCCGAAGAACCTATGATGCTATATTGTAACAATCAAGCAGCAATTAACATTACCCACAACCCAGTTCAGCATGATAGGACGAAGCATATAGAAGTGGATAGACACTTTATAAGGGAAAGGGTGACATCCGGAGAAGTTTGCTTGCCATATGTTGCATCTGACTTCCAGCTTGCTGATGTTCTTACAAAAGGAGTTGCAAGAAACAAGCTGGAGCATGATCTACGCTGGTTGGGAATGTGTGACATTTATTCCCAACTTGAGGGGGAGTGTTGAGTTTTGGGCTGATATAACATGTTTTTATTTACATAGCATAGTTAGGGAGTTACTGGGCCTTAGGCCCATTAGTTTATGTTTTGAGTTAAGAGTGTTTTTAAGTTCTCACAAGTAGCTCACTTACTAAGGGCATACTTGTCTTTGTACTCTCTTTTATTCATGAGTATATAATCTAATGAAAGGGGTGGCCAGACCTAATTCTGAGCTTCTCCCATTCTCTTCTCTCTCTCTTCTCTCTCTTTCTTAGCTGAAACCTTTTCTTACTATAGATAGTAATGTCAAAATAACAATAAAATTCTGAAACAGAACTCTTTTCTTAAGACACCTACAACTATAAAATAAATATAAAAACCTGAAATACTATCAATATCCTATCACCCAAAAAGTCTGAAATTGGTATACAAATCGAGAAAGTGTTTTAATTTTCCTTGGATTCTTTCCTTGCTCCAATGTCCATACGAAAGGGTGCAATGTGCCTCTGTGGTGACTTTTTTCTTTATAATGCTGTAACATCAAACTGATGGGTGCACACCACCCAATGAGTTTTGCTCCCAAAGAATTTTTCTTTCTTCTTCTCTCCCCTTCTTCAAGCACTTTTTTCATGTGTATTTACTTTTTAATCAGATTGTTTCAGATTAGTTTTAGCATTCTTTTTCGAACTAAAGAAGTCAGTTTGGAATTAGAGCAATCTCTCTTCCTTCCTCTTCGTGCAATACCCATTTATCACTAGGATCAACAGTGTACAAGGGGAATTGAAGTTGTTGGTCATTCTAGGTCATGTCGCCTGATCTTTAGATGATTTTTGGAGAAAGATACCAACTTGGTTTGTAAAATCGAATAAATAAATCAGAAAACAGCAAGAAAAAGAGCAGAACCCAGAGAAGAGAAGAACAGATGAAGATGAAGAATAGAAGGCAGAATGGTAGGGGAGCAAAAAGTCTAACTTCTGCCCTCTTCATTTCTATTTGTATTAAAGACCAAATAGGTGTACAATGACTACTATACTCCTGTCTTCCAAAATAATAAAGAATAAAACAATACAGCAGCACAAATGATCAAAACAGTCACTATAGATGAGGAAAATATATATAAAAAAAAAATGCAGTAAACAAGCTGAAAGCATTCATACCCCCCCTGAAGTTGGGTAGAGATATTGGTCATGCACAACTTGCTTAAGTCATTTTCTAGCTTATTCTTTATTGTTTTTTGAGTAAAAATCTGCTAACAACATTTTGAAAGTGACTTAAGGCAAACAAAATTCGGCAAAAGTTACTCTTACCTTGGTAAAATGTCAGTCCACTTCAATATGCTCAGTACTATTCCGATTCAAATTTCTAGAGCTTTTGATTATTTTAAGAGGGCCCGTCTCTTCAAATACCAAGGCATGGCCTAGAAAACAGCAACTGAAACCTGTTTGTTACTTTCTTTTCTTTCTTTCTTTATTTTTTGAGGAGAGAGAGAGAGAGAGAGAGTATGTATTTTCAATAGATGGATTTTCTGTGTTGCAATATTTCCTTTTATTTGGAATTTACATTGGGAATAGAAAAATGTTAGTCCTTGCCATTCCATCACACACAAAAGCACAAGCTGATACACAGAAGGTGTTCTGTCTCCAATTACCATGGTTACAAAAATAAAGTGGTATTTTGTTCTCTGAAACAATGGATATGGTACTGAATAGAACAGAATGGAAGAACAGGACTCATATAGCTGATATGATATGATACGATGATGATGATGGTGGTGGTGGTGGTGTTTTAATCTGATCTTTTTGCTTTGTTGTATTTATTCTAACATTGATAAATATTGCATGTATAGGCACATATCCGGACAATGAGTGGGAGAATAATGGAGACTATTCTGAGCCTGAGGTTTTTTATTTTCCAGTATGGAATTGTGTACAAGCTGCAGGCATCAGGAAATGATACGTCATTGACGGTAGGAGCATTTTACAGTGATCTTAATATTTTCCATTTTTTTCCTTCAGATTTTTAGTTTAATGGTATTTCTAGAAACCTATGCTTTGATCAATGGTTTAATGTGTTTTGTAAATATTTTTCTTTTCAGGCCTTGTATGTTTTTCCAATTATTCATAAAAACTCTTTCTTTTCTGGTTATAAGTTTTCTAAGTTCTTAGTTTTGGTCGTGTAAGATGGCATTTTTTAAGTACAAGAATGATATGACACATTCTAGCACTTGTTAAATATTGGTAGACATGCATATTCCCAATAAAGAGACAATTTTTCCATGTTGAACGTGTATTTGGTTCTGACACAATGGATGCTTGAGACTTGAGAGATATTTCTTCATATTGTTTTCTTTTTTCTCCTTTATTGTTTGAAACTGGTGAACAGTTCACATGCATACTGGACAGTCTTTCCTAATAGAATGTCCCTAGGTAGAAAAGGTAAGTTTTTCCATTTGCATGTGCTTGTATGGTTCTGTGATATTGGAAATGTGATATAAAATTTTTTAATAGGAGATATACCTTATTCCACAGAAAAACAAAGTATATCCATTCATTTTTTTTTCTGAAATCTATTTTATGCTTTTCTTTTATTCACCATCATTTATAACTTGCAAAAAAGGGTAAATAATGAATTATCTTTCTACTATAAAATAGACATTATTAAACTAGAATATTCATTTTATGTATTTATATACTAATTTGTTTTTATTATTTTCTTATTTGTTAGGGTTTAATTAGCACAAACATTGCTAACTTCTGTATTGAACCCATGGTTCAAAGTATCGATACACCTCTGTGTATCGGCAGAGGTGTATCGGTACTTATAACGCTACTCCCCCTATTTTTTTATTTCTTTGGTTTTCAGTTTCATTTTTGAACCCTCAAAGATTTCAAAACCCGAACCAATAAGCAAGGGAAGAATTTAAAATTGTCTAATCAACACATTTTCTTCTTCCACCTTTTCTTTTCTTTGTTCATTATTTACCCTTATATTTTTTGAATTTTCTTTCCTTTGTTCTTTTTCTTCTCATAAAATGTTGATTTTCTAGACTTAAACATGAAATTTATACTTCTCTTATGAACATTATGGATAATTATTACGGAAAGATGGTTATGGAACCTAGGGAACTACCCTAGGATATATGGTTTTACTTAAAAAAAAAAAAAAAAAAAAATCCATCACCTAGGCAACTAGGCGACAAGGCGCCCCCCTGTTGCCTAGCCTCGCCTTGGCGCCTTGAAAACTATGCTTGATGAGTACAGACCTTGTCTCATGATTAAATGCAACCCAATGCCATGTAGAGATGGTCATCTGCCTTTGTAATGACAGTATTGTTTCTGATTCTGGTGTTTGAATTTTGATGATGTATCAAGATTTTAAGGATTTAGATCTTTGCTTTTTCCATTCTTTGTTTTTGCTTACTGTTTTGTGAAAACATGTTAAAAGAAATTTTTTTGAGCTTAAAATGCTACTCCGTGAGGTATTGTTTGATAAATGCTAATTCACGACATGTCTTACCGATTTGGATAATTTCTATCATCATTATAAAGATGTGTGTTTCCATGTAAAATGTAGTATATTTTGCTCACATTTTCTGCTTTTTTTTGAGGGGGATTTCAGTAGTCACATATGTCATCATAGTTAAAGTAGCAAATGTCATGTCTTCCTGCCAAATGCAGCAATTCACATATTTCAATAGTTTTTAGCTTGCTAATTGATGTCATACTTCATTGACAGTTTTGACACAGTAATTGGTTAGCTTTCCTTTTTGGAAGATACTACCAAGTATTAATACATTATATTACTATTTATAGGTATATGGTCTGTCGTGGATCGTGCTAGCTGTCCTGATGATTCTTTTCAAGGTGTGCAATATAACTCTCTAAGCAGTTGGATACTTCCACTCTTGTATGTGATATTCTTCTGATCTCTTATTGTAAAGTTCCTTTTGTGTCATGGATTTTCAGGTGTTTACCTTCAGTCAGAAGATATCAGTCAATTTCCAGCTGCTGTTGCGCTTTGTCCAAGGCCTCTCCTTCATGTTAGCACTTGCTGGTTTAGCTGTTGCAGTTGTATTTACAGATCTTTCTTTGCCAGACATCTTTGCATGCATCTTAGCATTCGTTCCCACTGGGTGGGGAATTCTTTCAGTGAGTTACATTTCTCAGTTATAATCATTTAATACTTTTTATAATTCTTTCATTTTATTGCTCTTTATGTATATGAATGGAAACTACTAATATATACATTATAGTCATTATACATTTCAAGAAAAAATAGATTTTAGTTCTTTATTAAGGGAAAAGTGAGCTGACCCTCAGCAAGTGCATGCATAATAAAATAAGTGACATTTAATATGTGGATGGTGTGTATGATACACTATTTCAGTTGGTAAAATGTCTACTTTAAAATATTGTGTTTTCTGCTTCATCTAGTTGGAGGACAAGTTGGATGAATGTAATATAAGATTTCCTTTTTTGGTCGAAAAGATGATTCGTTCCACAGCAGCAAAATGAACACAACAGAATACAAAGCAAAGAAACAACTAGAATCAAAGACACAACAGACAACTACACTCGGATACTAGTAAAAAAAACTAAAAACAGACATAACTGAGTTCGTTTTTGAGTAACTAGAAAATTCCTATAAACGGATCAACAATCCAAAACCCTTTTGAATAGTACTCCACTTACAAACAACCTTTTTAGTCCAAGTTCCTTAAACTAAGTTCATTTTGAGTTTTGACTCATTTATCCATTCTCTCCTGTATATATTACAGTGACCGATTTTTAGAAAGATTGATGAAAGTTGTAATGGTTTCGCAATCATAAAATCAATAGTTTTTTGGGAGAATGACTGTTGAGCCCACAGAATTCTTAGCCCCACTGTACAGGTGGGATGAATCCTGACCGTGGATTGATGCCAAATCCACGGGCAGGATGCGGTTTATAGGTGGGGGGGCTACTAGTAGACTATGGGGGGCAAGATGCAGCCTAAAAAATAAAGCAGAATTACAATTTAGCCTGAAATAATTGATCCTTATGCACCCTTGGCTAGCTAAAAAGTCCAACTTATTTTCCGATCTCCTTTCCCAATGGACTCTAGCTGTTATATTGGAAGTTAGCCACTTGAATCTCCAGTTCCTTCAGCCACCCAATTACCAGTTTAGAGTAACCTTCAATTCACAATCTCCCATAGTTCAGCTCTCTAGCAATCTCCTTGTAAAACTGCTTCGACGTCTGCACTAACAGCATCCCCCACACTAGAGAATAAGGCAACAATCTGACCCTCTGCATTTTTGAAGACTCCCCCAATACCAAGAGGCCCAGGATTATCTAGGCTGCTACCTTCAAAATTTAGCTTGATAAAACCTTCTTCAGGGGGCTCCCAAGCTATAACTGGCTTGTTGTTGACAATAGAACCAATTCCCAATTTCGCCTGTTGGTAAAAGAGAATTGCAAGAAAAGGTCCTATGATTTATCCCAATTGATAGCCTTGTTCAATATGCAATCTCAAACAATAGTCTCATCCCTCTCTTTATCATTAAATATTCTAGCATTTCTATCCCCCACCCCACACACACACACTATCCACACCAAAGCAGCCCTAGCACATCTACATAAAACTCTTCATCTTCATTTAGGCCACGTGAAGGTTGTAGGGTTGAATAGACCACCAATCTGCAGAAGCACAATCCACCTGCAACCAAATGGAGCAAAAAGCTTTTCCCAAAGTCCTACAATAAAGAAGCAAGAGATTAGTAGGTAGTAACAACTTTCTCCATTAGCTTTGCAAAGGATACACCAATTTGGGGAAATAAGGCTAGGTCTTCTCTTTTGCAGATTGTCCATAGTGTTTAGTTTCCCAAGAGAGACTTCCCAACAAACATCTCCCACCATAGGAGGGATGGGTTTGTTCCAAATTTCCTTACAATAAAAAAGTTGAGGGTTAGGTATCTAGGAAATTCTAGACAATAATAGGGCACATAGGCATAACCTAGGTGATATAAAATGAAAAATAAAATTGTAGGTTGGTTCCTTAATTTGGCATTGCCAATTATCATATTAAAAAGACAGTAGTATTTAAATATATTAATTTACATATTTACAGAAGAACATCAATATTCAAGCCTTGTTAGGTGTATTAAAGATGAATATCAAAGAATTTTGGTAATACATGGAGAAATCAAGGAAAGATGGAAAAACTATTTTGAAAAATTATTAAATGAACATGTAGAGGTGACTAGTGGAGGAGAGATTAGTCATAGTAATAGTGTTAGAATAGCATGTACCTTTATAAAATTAGAATCACTGAAGTGAAAGAGGCACTAAATAAGATGAGGGGAAAGGTGCTGGGACCAAATGGTATACCAATAGATGTAGGCGAAGGTATGGAAGAGGTAGCTTATTATGGCTAACTAAGCTATTTAATAAGATAACGAAAGAAAAGAAGATGCCTGATGAGTGGAGAAAGAACAGTATCAGTATGGTGTCTATATTCAAGAACAAAGGTGATGATATACAAAGTTGTAATAACTATTAGGGCTTAAACTCATGAACCACACTATGAAACTCTGGGAGAGAATATAGAGCAAAGGTTAAAAACATGAAACAAGTATAACAGAGAACTAATTTGGGTTTATGCCAGAGATCAACCATGGAAGCATGGTTGCTCATTGACCTAGATTGACCTAGAAAAAGCATATAATAGTCCCCAAAGAAATAATATGGAGGATCTTGGAAAAAGGAAGGTGTCCCCAATAGGTATACCGACCTAATTAAGGATATGTATGAGGGTGCAATAACCAATGTTAGAACACCTGTGGGAGAAACATCAAATTTATGATGGTTTTTCACCAAGGTTTAAACGCTTAGCCCCAATTTATTTGCATTGATCATAGATGAATTGACCAGATATATTCAGGAGGAGGTCTCATGGTGCATATTGTTTGCTGATGACATTGATCAATGAAACTAATGAAGGATTAAATGCAAAATTAAGTTTATGGAAAAATACCTTAGAAACAAGAGGTTTTAAAGTAGGACAAACAAAATATATATGTAAGGTCAATCTTTAATACCAAACCATATGTAAAGTTCATCCTTAATCCTTAAAGTGTACCTTGGTCTACAATCCCAAGTGCAAAAAACAAGGTACACTTGGGATTGTAGACCAAGAGAAAACCAATGTTCAGAGAACCGCACCGGGCATGGAACCATATTCAGGAGAGGTTCACGGGTCAGAGGTTCAACTAGGGTCAAACTGGAGGTCTAATCGTGAATAAAAGCCTAGTGCATGAGGCTCCCACCAAAAAGGTTGAACCGTGAATGGTGTGGCATATATGTATATATACCAGGTCACATAAATACTATGTATAATATATTTTACAAATTATATCATACTTGAATGTAGTGGATGGATGGATGGAAAGTTCCCTAATTTTTAAAACAAATAAGTAAATAACCAGGATTCAAGCCAGAAATTAAAAAAAAAAAAAAAAACAGGGTTCAAGCCTCTTAACTCACTTTTTTCTATAAAATACATGTGTAATAAAGTAATATATACAATAAAGAGTCATAAATTAACACAAATAGAGAAATGGATTAATGGTAATTGAGCAATACACATTTTCTTTCAAGTCTTGCCATAAGCATTTTGAAATTTCAATTATTTAGTGACCCAGGCAGTTTCATGAAACTGGGACCAGTTCTCTAGCTAAACCAGATGGTCTTCCTGTTTTGACCTTTTCTATCATTTCCAGTTTTTATGGTTTGATTGAACCAGCCAGTGCTCTGGGTCATGACCAGCTTATCCAGTCCGGTTTTCCAAGCACTAGAGATAACTCAATGAAGGAGAGATTGAGGAGGATGCCGCCCACAGGATTAGAGCTTGATGGGCAAAACACAGGGGTGCATCCAAATTCTTATGTGATGGACAAATACCACTTGGTTGAAGGAAAGTTCTATAAAACAACTGTAAGGCCAACTATTTTGTATGGAATTAAGTGTTGGCAGTTAAGAAACGGTATGTCCAAAAAATGAGCATGGTAGAAATGCGAATGCTTGCATGGATGGGTAGTAAAATTAGAAAGGACAGGGTTTGAAACGAAGTCATACAAGGGAACCTAGGAGTAAATCCAATAGGCGATACGATACGAGAAAGTAGACTGAAATGGTTTGGTCACATTCATAAGACATTATGGCACCGGTTAAAAGAAGTGATCTGTTACAAATTGAAGGGACTAGAAGAGATACTGGCAGACAAAAAAGGACTCGACTGGAAGTGGTAAGAAATGCATAAGTACTCATAATTTAATGATATGGCACTGAACAACAGAATGGAAAGGTGAAACAGGGTTCATGTAGCTGACCCCTTACTTGAGGCAAGGCTTAGATGATGATGATGTATGATTTTATGAAAACAAGTTAAGGTCAGGTGAGTACATCATTTACTGTCCTTTTCTTGGAAAATATTTTAGTCTGTTAGGCGAACTATTGTATTATTTATATAATTGGAGCCTAAAAAGTTATTTATTATTTATCAAAAAAAAAAAAGGTTGTTATTAATTGCTTCTAGTTTGTGGTCGCATCCATGATAAAATGGAAATATTTTAGTTTGTGAGGTATAGAAGTACTTGCTCCCGTAATGGCTGTCCTTTTTCTTTGAAGTCGGAAACCTGCTGGACCCCATTTATATATGTTAGCAGAAGTTCATCATTTACTGCTGTGCAGTCCACTGTATTGTTGTTGGGATGATTCTTCCTGAGAATTAAGGTATTACTTCTGTTGGGAGTGGGGAATGAAAGAAAGCCATTGTAAAACTGTTAAGAAGTTTTCTTTGTTCTACATCATTTTGTCATATCTTTTATACAGGTTCTTATCAGCATCTATCAATTTATTTTTCACGTTTGACGTACAACTGGTTTATGCAATTTCAGATAGCTGCAGCTTGGAAACCATTGACGAAGAGGCTGGGTTTGTGGAAATCCATTCGTTCAATTGCTCGATTTTATGATGCCGGAATGGGGATCCTCATTTTCATCCCTATAGCATTCTTCTCATGGTTCCCCTTTGTCTCAACATTTCAGACCCGACTCATGTTCAACCAAGCATTCAGTCGAGGGTTAGAGATCTCTCTCATCCTTGCTGGAAACAACCCCAACACTGGGATATGATGACAGGCTGTGACCCATGCAGTAATATCTGTATAATATGAGATGGCCCAACGCAGATTGTTTTCAGTCTCTCGCGGCTAAGGTTTCTTTCATACTCTTTAGTTTCATGGATATCGGGCGTGGTGGAAGGGTGACTGTCTATTTGTAGACCAATTCTAATTCAATTGGGGATCTGCAGTAAGTGTAGTACTTCAGTAGAAGAAATGTAAAAAAAATACAATATGATTGTATATGTTTTTCTTGATAAGCAGAATATGATTATATTGAATGATAGACCAGAACGTATTTTTGCCAAATTATAGTAATTTTGCTTAATCGATCAGCCAATCCTTTTCATTTAAGCTTGTAAACGGAGAATCGTGCCATATTCAAATTCGATTTCAATTGCAATTGTGGTGATCCGAATTCCATTCGATACTCAATGAATACTTAAAATTATAAATTGAATTTGAACTCAACTAGATAATCAAATTTTTTATTTAATTCGAATTCAACCAATTATTTGTATTGATATTAAAAGCCTGATGTCTTTAAACCAAACTAACAAGGAGAAACAACCTCTCCTATTCCCCTGTGGGGTAAAGTGTAAAGCTTGTTCACTCTGGATCTCTTCTACAAAGAACAATAGTTGCAAACGGACAGGGGATGATAGAGGGAGAGAAAAGGGGGAGATGAGATGGAGCAAGGGAGGAACCATACTACCACCTATAGATTAATGAAACAAAAGAAGAGTGGTCTTGTCACTGTCACAAGTAATCATTGTCCCTTTCTTATAATGAATAGGATTGTTATTATAAAACACAGCTATCTATATTATATTGGATAATTACGGGATCCAGTCAATACACATTTGAATTCGATTCAATAAATCAACAATATGAAATAAATATTTTGAATTCGACCATTTGTAATATTTAAATTATCAAATTTGAATTTGACTAGAAAGATATAATGCCCGAAAATTTGTAATCAATCAACTGGCATCAATCAAGTGATAACCAATCAGGAAATCAGATTACATTTATCCAAATTCATAGGGGATTTTGATTGGTCAAAGCCCTTCCAGTATCCTGTCTTTCCGACAGCATAGTTTTTCCCAATTTATAATGTTAAGAGTTTAAGCAAAAATCAATTTTAACGTTATTAAAATAAATTTTCAAAGAAGTGCAACTGCAGATGGGAAAGTTTGTGAGGAACTCTAGTTTGATAGGTACAGATGTAAGTAGTTAAGTTACAGGACAGTTTCTTTTTCATTTTTTGTTGCAAGGTTTTTCTTGTTAATTATTTCATTCATAGATCATTCGGACTACTCATAAATCCAAATGAAAATATCTTCATTCTGGATACGGCTATGGTGCACACGACTATTGTAATTGTAAGGGTATAATACCGCATGAATGTATGATATGATGCGGATAGGTAGTGGGAGTTATAACCTTTTAATAAGTTTAAACATTAAATGTTTGTTCTAATATACCTACGACTACGACCTACCTTGAATTTGTCGAACTGGCAAAAAAATTAAAAAAAAAAAAAAAAGAAAGAGTATCCATGATTAAAAACTATGGATATGCAATTTTTGCCTAGTTTCAGTCAAATACTTATACGATCATACCACCCTTTGGGTTAATAACTTATCTCTTTTGTCCACTACAGTATAGGGAAATTGCAACGGAAGAGAGATAAGTCAAACAAAAAAAAGAGTATTTTAACAAAATTCCCATATTTTAAAGTTGATAAAACACCCTCATTTAAAGTACTAAATATAGTTCTATCATCTCATGTTTTTATTTTATCTTAATTTTTCCCTTAATATATTTCAACTTTCATTCTCACCTGAACAGCTGAAAGGGAAAAATGGACTTTTGAGAAGTCCAAATGTCAAGTGAGCACCTGTTCTGCTGTTACTAAATCCAACGGCATATAGTTTAATGGGAAGAATAAGTAAACATCTTAACCACTTTCTGAGATTTATTCCTCTAGTTATACGTTCAGGACCAAGTAAACATCTTAAGAGCTTTACATTCTCAATAATACACCCAGTACTACTGGTGCACAATGTGTTCTAAAACCGTAGGTTGAGAATGTAGTTTTTAATAATAGCCTTTGAGGTTCAACGTTCTTGTCAAACTTTCCAATTTTAGGATACTGGAAAGCGAGATTTATATAATCTGATTTGTTGAACAATTATTGAATAATGGCAAACCGTAGATTGAGCGTGGATTTGAATGACAAGCAAAATGATAATATACGGCTTCGAGACGAGTCATTACTTAAGCACTTAATTTATTTTATACTGTCAACCAATGATACCATAGCAAGTAAAAAGGAACCGATCAAATTGGCATTCTGCGGGAGGGGAGAGAATAAATTGACAATGCATGATAAGAATTAAGAATTAAGAGAGAAAATTGACAATGGACAGAAATCTGTCAGTTTGCCTGGAAAGAAATATGTTTATTGGTTTTAATCAAAACACACTGTAAGTAATGGCAAAATCCGCTTCAACCCAAACCAAAGCAGAATTAGTACACAACTAAGAAGAAATAATAATGAAAAAACGAAAAAAAAGAATTGATTTTTAGGTACCTTCGAGTTCGAGGTCATTGTCCCAACAATGGAATGGGAGAAGAAAGAAACAACAAGCGGAATAGATGGAAAAGAAAAAGAAAGCATTTAAAAACATGCATGATAAGAAGCATTTCTCGGATGCAAGGTGCATCTCTTCAACCTTGGCTCTTGCCATGCATAATCAGAAGCATTTCCTGTGCACAATAGATGGCCCAGATTCATCGTACTCTCCCTTTGAAATCCACATCTGTAGGAAAGAAAATAAATAAATAAATTCAGGTAATCAGACATTTTACAATCGTCTTCTGGCCAAGTATAATGCTAACATGCATTGCCTACCAAAAACAATTTCTGACCTGCATTCGTATGTCTAATGCTATTACTACTAAAGACAATAAATACCTGCTGGAAAGTGCTGAGAGATGCCAAGATGGATCCCCCAATCCAAACGCTGTACTTCCTCTCAGGTGGAGCAACAACCTTGATCTTCATGCTGCTGGGTGCTAATGCTGTTATTTCCTTGCTCATCCTATCGGCTATGCCTGGGAACATGGTGGAGCCACCACTGAGGACGATGTTGCCATATAGATCCTTCCTAATATCCACGTCGCACTTCATGATAGAGTTGTATGTCGTCTCGTGAATGCCAGCAGCTTCCATACCAATCATGGACGGCTGGAAGAGAACCTCTGGACATCTAAAACGCTCAGCACCAATGGTGATCACCTGCCCATCAGGCAGTTCATAACTCTTCTCTACAGATGAGCTCGTCTTGGCTGTCTCTAGCTCTTGCTCATAGTCAAGAGCAATGTATGCAAGCTTCTCTTTCATATCCCTCACAATTTCACGCTCGGCTGTGGTGGTGAAGGAGTAACCACGTTCAGTCAAGATTTTCATCAAGGCATCTGTGAGATCACGGCCTGCAAGGTCAAGACGCAGGATGGCGTGTGGAAGGGCATAACCTTCATAGATGGGAACAGTGTGACTGACACCATCTCCAGAGTCCAAAACGATACCTACAGACATGGAAGCATCACATGTTACCACTTGCCATATCAAAATATCAAAAATAATATGTAAATCCAATGAATTTCCTTACCAGTCGTACGACCACTGGCATAAAGGGAAAGAACAGCCTGAATAGCAACATACATCGCAGGAGTGTTGAATGTCTCAAACATGATTTGTGTCATCTTCTCACGATTAGCCTTTGGATTGAGAGGTGCCTCTGTGAGGAGAACAGGGTGCTCTTCTGGGGCCACACGGAGCTCATTGTAGAAGGTGTGATGCCAGATCTTCTCCATGTCATCCCAATTGTTCACAATGCCATGTTCAATTGGATATTTTAAAGTTAAGATACCACGCTTAGACTGTGCTTCATCCCCAACATAGGCATCCTTCTGGCCCATACCAACCATCACACCAGTGTGGCGGGGGCGACCTACAATGCTGGGGAAGACGGCCCTTGGAGCATCATCTCCAGCAAATCCAGCCTGAAAAATTAAAGGTTTTCAATTTTAAAAGAATCAACATGTAAGTTCCAAAATTCATATAATATAAAGCTAATCTTCATTTAATACACCTATTGCCATCTATATCTAAGTATAAAAATAGAATTTGAATACTAGAATTACAAGAAATTCTGATTCGGTACCTTGACCATTCCTGTCCCATTGTCGCATACAAGAGGCTGAATATCCTCACCTTCTGCCATTTTCTATCACCTGCTAGTAAGTCACCAAAAAGCACCAAATTCAAGCTGGTGTAGAAGTAATTTATATAAAAATATGTGTGTAAAAAATGGTAACCAGTTCCACTTCCTTGCCCACCAACGTTAGTTGATTTCTCTTCATGTAACATTTCATACACTAATAGCTCATTTAGTCAACTAGAAGATGTATTTACTTTTTACCAATAAATAGAAGATGCAGATCATCTTATACAATCAGTCAGTTGCATCTGAGATATGAAAGTGCTATGGGCAATTGGTAAAGGAACCCATACACTTTCTTGTTAATGAAATTTCCTGTCTGACAATCTAATAGCAATAAAAATGTAATAGAAGTTCACCGATTTCAAAAGAATACAAGATCTTGGTATAATAAAAACGAATGCAAAAGGGACAAGATTGAAAAGATTGACATCTAAATTTTATCTCGAATATAAATTACCATATGGATGAACACCAAGCATATAAAAGGAGTCGCAAGACTTGAATAATATCCTTCTAACAATTGTTCAAGCCAGATATACTTTAACTCAAATCAGGCCAGATATAATCTGAAAGAAAAGGATTTTTTAGCATTACATTACCATGGACAGTTGAATGTAATGAGAAATCCTGATTGACGCCAGGAAATAGAGGTCAAAATTACTACCAGCAGCATTTCAACAATATTGGCAGGATGCCAGACAAAGAAACTTTCGAATCTCGTCAAACAAGTCTTTGGGGTCAACATGAACCGTGGGAATTGAAATGCAAATGCAGAAGGAGATTCAGACGGGGAAAAGAAATTAACAGATTAAATCCTTATTACCAATCAATCCAATAATTAGCAATGCAGATTGAAAACGAGAACCAACAGGAGACCCTTTAGAAAATTATATTGTATGAACCAATACAATGAAAAAACAGGTCAAAAGATGAATCACGATAATTAAAAAAAATGAAAATCCGCAAACTCTGTTACTAAAATCTTATTATGGAGATCTGCAATTAATAAATTCGATCTAACCACATTTCAATGGATCAATTTCAACAAATGAATCACCAAAACCATGGATTCGAACAATCAAATAGAGAAAAGAAATGGACATTAAAACAATCATTATAGTCTCCTCAGTTGTATGATTCCGATAATGGCAATTGATCGGAATGCTCTTCTAACTATGGCAATTGAAACAAATGATAATGAATTACCTCTGAAACCTTGAAATGGTTGTTTGTCAGAGACTCGGAAACCCCCTTCTTCCTCTTCCTCTTCCTCTTCTTCTTCTTCTTCTTCTCCTCTCTCTCTCTCTCTCGGTAAACTACAAATTACAAAATTTATAGAACGGAAATAACCACAAATTCATACTGCTGGATCTCGGCCGTTTGTTTTAAAAGTAGGATCTACGGCCCCAATGACGCGTCACCAGAGCGATGGAAACAGCTGGTTCCTAGTCCGAGATCAGGCATGCTTTTGATTACTTCTAGCCATGATGATGAGACAAGTATGCCCCAGCCCATTTTCTTTTCTATTTGTTGGGGTCAGGCCCAGCCCAAATTAAGCGTCTGGTCAAACCATAGTTAGTAAATCCATGTAAAATACGCATTTTAAGCATGTAAATTATTCGGAAAAATATGTAATATGCGAATATTTTGGATTTTAAAATATGGAGGACCACAATTTTCGGAATTCTCATTTTCTATATTTTTAAATTTCTAAAAATATTTATGTTTAATTTTTTTTATTGAACACGAATATGCATTTGATCAATCTTTTGCCGTATTATGTTTGTCTGACTGAATTTTTCACATATTTTTTATTCTTAATTTTGAAAGATATACGACTGTTTCCCATGTCATATTTATGCTGTACATATATTTACCAAGTCTTACCAATTACGCAGCCCCTCCACCTGGAGAATAAACTTTGGGATTCAAAAAAAAATGCCCTACCAATTATGGTCCGGCTCCGGACCCATCAGGGGTTGAGCCAGGTTGGCCTATATTTTAGGCCCAAGTTCAAATTTAGAAGTATTAATACGTGAGTCCGGATTTCTCCCTCACGCCAACTTCATAATACGTTACAGCCACATATCGGGAATATCTTCCGTATTTGTATATTTTCATTCATGGAGAGATGTTTCTGTATAATATACAGATGCAAGTACTGTAAGGTGGGTGTAAGGACCACTCTGTGAACTTAAATAAAATATAGGGAAATTTAGAGTTCAGTCCACCTCAGGTATTTTTATTAGGATTTTGGGCTTTATTTACCAACAATTCCACCTATGATTCATTACTTCATACTTCTTCCCTTGAATTTTGATTCATTCCCTCACCCATTAGTGTTCCAACTGTACTAAAGTTTATAAATGGACTTAAAAAATATTATATGGTATTTACTGAAACTTAGGCTCAGTATGAAAGGAGTATAAATATAAATATATAAAGTGCAAAAACCTTGTAATTTGTATATATGTACATTGTACGTATTTATATTTATATTTATACTCTTTCTGAACTGAGTATAAATATAAAAATGTAGAGTGCAAAATCTTATATTTTTGTATATATTTATACTTCTTCCAAACTGAGTCTTAATAAAAATATTTGCATCGATACTTTGAATCTCGATTAAGCCTAATGTGTGGGCCTAAGTCAGAAGTCAGGCCTAGGCTTGCATAAAGCACTTAGCCCCATATATATATATATATATATATATATATATATATATATATATATATATATATATGTGTGTGGTCTAGGTGGTCTGCTTGTATCCCTTCCATTAAGAAGGCACGGTTTAAAGTCCATAGAAAAGAAAGCATTTCTGCAAATGGCCCGGTCCCATGTGGATGTGGCAAGTGGCAACTCAACTCAACCTGCTAATACTAACCACAAAACTGGTATGTAGCACCTCACCCTTATGGGGGCCAAAGCTGCAATGCAATACATTTTATAGGAAAAGCACTTCAACTTTATATAGACTTTTAGAACCGACTGAAATTTCCTCTACTTTACAGAAAATAGCTTATAAGAAATCCACTTTGTTTGCATGGTTGAGACCTCCTTCTGTTACATGTCCCTCACATGGGCTAACAAAGTGCTTTTTTAAGGAATGCTATCATGTTGCTTTTAGATATTTTCATAAGTTCAAAATATTTAGGAGGAGTTCTACAACATGAATCTTTTTCTTTTTCTTGTTGGTTTCAATAATAAATCAAAATCACCTGGTTTTGAAAATAGATTGTTTCTCAAAATGAAAATACAGAAAACATATTCTTAGTTGTGTATGTATTTTTTTTCTGGACTAAACCTAAAAACTATGCTCTTGAATTTTTTATTTCAAAAAATATGTTTTCATCTAGTTATTTAATACGTTGTTTCATAAACTATTTAACTTCTATGACTACAAAGTTTGTTTCTGTTTTAAAAACCTTCATTTTGGTTTTTCCAAAAAAAATATGTATTGTTCTTTTTTTTTAAAACAAAACCAACTTGTTTTTATCTTTTAAAACAAAAACAGAGTTCAAGAACACGTTTTTGGTTTTTTGCTGATATGGCAATTTCAAAAACAAATAAAAACACTCTCTTAGGGGGTGTTTTACAACAGCATGATTGATTTCGTTCTCTTGAAACAAAAACAAGTACATCAGTAAATTTTAAAAAACAAAATCATTGAAATCAAAATACCTTTTACCTCGCCTAGGCCACAATGTATCAACCATCTAGGAAGAGTATAGACGAATTTGAATAAAAAAGTCAGCATAGAACTAGGATTAGAGAATGATTTTTCCAAAGAGAATATTGTTTTCCTATGAAAACGATCTTCATAGTTTTAATCTTTTTGGACCTTAAATTAGATAGATACATCATGCATCCTTTGTCATTTAGTGGGGAGTTTTTTTTTTTTTTCTGCTCCATGGACCTACATAGCAAGGTAGCTCATCCCCTAAACCTGTGCTGGTACATGCAAGATTTGATCCCAAGTCTCTGTTAGTGAAAAACCTTACAAACTAGCCAATTGACACCTTACATCATCATTATACGTTTTCACCTATTACCATGGTCTTTAAAACGGACCCGGTAACCGAACCGGTCAGGGGTCTGGTTACTGGGTCAAACGGTCTGATCATTCAAATCGAACGTTCGAAACGTTCTGACAGAAAAATTAAAAACGGTCAAAACCGTTTGAACGATTCGAACAGTTAATCGCCCAGTTCAGCGGTTCGCTGACCAAAATCAACGGTTTTGGGGAAAACGGAACCGGTCAGGTGGCCAATTCCCCTTTTTCTGGTACGGTTTTGAAAACCATGCCTATTACCAGTGTTTTCAAAGCCGGATCAAACCGGACAGTCAGACCAGAAAAAACAAGAACTAGTCACATGATCAGTCCCATTTCACCCCAAAATCCATTTTTTGGCCAAAATCCATTGATTTGGTCAGTAAACTGCTGACCTGTGCGGTCAAACCATCGACCCAGACAACAAAATTTGGTTGTTTTCTTGTTTTTTTATTTTTTTTATTTTTTATTAGAATGAGTCAATTCATTCGGACTAGATGATTGGACCATTTGACCCAGGAACCAGACCCAAAACGGTTCCCTGTCCTATCCAATTTTAAAAACCTTGCCTATTATTATTACATAAAGCAAATACTTTTCTTGGGTTTTATACAGGTCATAAAAGTTAAATCCAAATAAAACTTAATTGCACATGATGCATAGTTGGTGTTATAACACTGGTTTTTATAAAGTAGGTTCAATGATATGGGATGTCTAAACCTATTTTTGAAAACCAATGAAATTTCGGCTAGTTTTATACAGTATGGAGAGAATTTGAGTAAGTTTTCCTGCATGTATTGAACAGATGATCTAAACGACCATTTTATAGACAAATAAATGACTATAATGTAAATTAACATTCACTCACAAAAGGAAAAAGTGAGATATATGTATTTATATTACATACATATTACATGTATATATGTATTTATATTATTCAAAACAAAAATATCTGCAGAGTTACATAGGTCCTAAATCTATCTTAAAATCTTCTTATTTCATATTCAAATTAAAAAGTTAGTCCATATCCTTTAATTTAATGGCAAACCAAATCTAATTTAGTTTTCATACTTAAGTAAAGAACTCGGCCCAATGGCTCATACCACTCTTCTGGACACTTGGACAGTGTGTAATTCAACCATAGATAAAACCTAATTTAGAAAGCCAAATCAAATAAAACGTTCAGCATAAATGCTTCAAGATATACCTAGATTAGATCAGAAATTCAATTAAACATTACCCATTGAATTTAAATTGGACTGGGATTGGATGCAGATGTAGAGAATTAATAAATTAAACTAAATAAAATTTGATATTGCATATTATGTAATGAAGTGACTTGAAACAACTTTATTTAGACGAATCCATGATTAACATCAAAACATTCAATCCAACTTACTGATAAATACGTGTTGATTTTATGTAAACATGAGATTTGAATTTGAATTTGGATAAAGGATACTACTTGCAGCAATATAATAATCAACATGATCTTTATCATTTAACCGTTATCTGTTTCTTTCCCATAGATAGAACCTCTTGTTCTCTTGTCCAGATAGCTTCTGGAAACCTCTTGTCTACGTCCTACGTACATTTATTAAGATTAAGTGCAGTCGTGCAGAGTATGGAGATTCATCTAACTATATTTATTTAGCAATTTTTGGTTCTTAAAACAGATGTTCTGAGTTCAATAAATGAATGTTCTTTATCACCACATTTTCTTGACAACTCTTGAAGAGGAGTTCTGGTTTTAAATGCCAACTAAAATTAGAAATAGAATGATTTCATTTCATTTCACATGCCTTCCAGTGGACATAAATCATCACTTGAGACGGAAGAAATAAAAGTTATGATTATTGGCCTTATCAAAGGACACCTAAAAGTTATGGATAATGACCCGGCTTCAACTCGAAACAAATAAGTGTTAGATTATTAATACATATAGCTTCTAGGAAGAAATAAAAATGAAAAAGATGGGATTTAAGGCCCCTTTGAGGTCAATGTCCCATTTTGGAATGAGAGAAAAATGGGATAGAAATAAAAAGAAGAAACAAAACATTTCCAGGCAATGCACAATCGATCAGAAGCAATATTTATCCGACGTATGGTACTTGTCTTCAAAACCTCTTTCCTTTCCTGGGCATGATCAGAAGCATTTCCTGTGCACAATAGATGGCCCAGACTCATCGTACTCTCCCTTTGAAATCCACATCTGCAGCAAGGGAAAAAATAAAATAAAATCATGTAATCAGACAATCTGCAAACAATTGCCTTTGCCTTCTGGCCAAGTATATATAATGCTAATATATATGTTTGTTATTAGCCTACTACTACTGAAGACTGAAGAGTGAAGACAATAAATACCTGCTGGAAAGTGCTGAGAGATGCCAAGATGGAACCCCCAATCCAAACGCTGTACTTCCTCTCAGGTGGAGCAACAACCTTGATCTTCATGCTGCTGGGTGCTAATGCTGTTATTTCCTTGCTCATCCTATCGGCTATGCCTGGGAACATGGTGGAGCCACCACTGAGGACGATGTTGCCATATAGATCCTTCCTAATATCCACGTCGCACTTCATGATAGAGTTGTATGTCGTCTCGTGAATGCCAGCAGCTTCCATACCAATCATGGACGGCTGGAAGAGAACCTCAGGGCATCGGAAACGCTCAGCACCAATGGTGATCACCTGCCCATCAGGCAGTTCATAGCTCTTCTCTACAGATGAGCTTGTCTTGGCTGTCTCTAGCTCTTGCTCATAGTCAAGAGCAATGTAAGCGAGCTTCTCCTTCATATCCCTCACAATTTCACGCTCAGCAGTAGTGGTGAAGGAGTACCCACGCTCAGTCAAGATTTTCATCAGTGCATCCGTCAGGTCACGGCCTGCAAGGTCAAGACGCAGGATGGCATGTGGGAGGGCATAACCTTCGTAGATGGGAACAGTGTGACTGACACCATCTCCAGAGTCCAAGACAATACCTACGACCATGCAAGCATCCACATGTTACCACTTCATAATACCAAAAATAATAATATGTAAATCCAATGAATTTCCTTACCAGTCGTACGACCACTGGCATAAAGGGAAAGAACAGCCTGAATAGCAACATACATCGCAGGAGTGTTGAACGTCTCAAACATGATTTGTGTCATCTTCTCACGGTTAGCCTTTGGGTTGAGAGGTGCTTCAGTGAGGAGAACTGGGTGCTCTTCTGGGGCCACACGGAGCTCATTATAGAAGGTGTGATGCCAGATCTTCTCCATGTCATCCCAATTGTTCACAATACCATGCTCAATTGGATATTTCAAAGTTAAGATACCACGCTTAGACTGAGCTTCATCCCCCACATAGGCATCTTTCTGGCCCATACCAACCATCACACCAGTGTGACGAGGCCGGCCTACAATGCTGGGAAAAACAGCCCTTGGAGCATCGTCTCCAGCAAATCCAGCCTGAAAATTTTACAAGAATCAACACATAAGTTCCAAACTTGTAAGCATAAAAACCAACTCTCATTAAATACAAATTTCCTTGAGAAGCAGCTATTGCCAAACATAGATAGAATCTAGATACTAGAATTACAATAAATCCCGGTTTGGGTACCTTGACCATTCCTGTCCCATTGTCACAGACGAGAGGTTGAATATCTTCACCATCTGCCATATTCTATTACCTGCTTTTGAGTCACCAAAAGACACCAAATTTAGATTAAAACAATTAAAGAAGCATGGAGACAATGGCACTCATTCGTCATTGTTACACCAGTTTGATTGAATTACCAAGATGTATTGACCCAATTAACCTTTCAAAATCATAAGGAGACCAAGGCCCAATCTATAACCCACGGTAATCAGTTCCACTTCTTTGTCCACCAACATTGCTTGATTTATGGCTAACAGCTTATTGAAGGGTTAGTTGATAAGGGAACCCTTATATTTTATCTTGTTAATGCAACTTCTTGTCTGGCAATCTAATAAAAAATAAAAGAAGTTCAATGATTTCAAAACAACACAAGAACTCAGCGTAACAAAACTGGATGAGAAAGGGAGCCGTGAGAGTTTGAGGAATAGGGCAAAAAGGCCATCGATCCTTTAACAAATGTTCAAAGCAGATATATTTTATCTTAAACCAAAATGATTTTTCAGCACTAGATACTCAGATAGCCATGGACAGTTTATCCAAGACAAATTCTGATTAAATCCAGGAAATGGAAGTCATAAACACACTAACATCAGCATTCAACAATGATCGAAGGGATGTCAGACGATGAAGCCTTCCAATTTCAGAAAACAAGCCAGAAAGATGGATCAACAAGAACCGGCCGGAATATGCAAATGCACGAACAAGATTCAAACGGGAAAAGAAATGAAGGAACTAAATTTTATTACTAGCCAATCCAATAATCAGCCAATGCAAATCCAGAGCGGGAACCAATAGGAAACATTTTTTGAGAATAAAATTTTATGAGTCAATGCAAATAGAAATTCAAACCAATGATCAGCCAATGCAGATCCATAATGAGAACCAATATGAAACCTTTTTGAAAACTACATTGTATTAGCCATTGAAAATCAAAGAAAAAGGTCAAAAACAGAACCGAGATCACAAAAACATATGAAAAAATAAAAAACTCTATCTATGCATATTTACATGGATCGATTTCAACAGCTGAATCTCCAAATGATCGATAGACTGAAATGCCAAACGAAGATTGAAATGGACGACAATGAATTACCTCTGAAACCTCGGATTCTTTGTTCGTCGGAGACTCTGAAACTGAAACTCCCCTCTTCTTCTTCTTCTTCTTCTTCTCCTCTTCCTCTGTTCTGGTAAAAACTATTTAAAATTTATAGAAAGGAAATAACCTCAAATTTCTCACTGTCGGATCCCGGCCGTTTGTTTTCGTAAAAGGATCTACGGCCCCAATAATGTCACAATGGTGGTGGTGGAAATTGTTGGTTCGGAATTCCAAGATGAGACAGGCTTTTGAACTGGCAGTGGAAACTCTCAGAGTGAATGTTAATGGCATGGGGTAAGCAGGTTCAACGGTTGAGAGAGTTGAGGAGAATGTCTGACTGATTCCTTGGTCAGCGAATCGGTGGGACATAAACATGTGTCCAATTATCCTCCTCACTCCCTCCAATGTGAATTGGAATTCTCCTTTTTTAGATTTATTTACCTCCCTTTTTTATCGTACCCAAAAAAATAAAAAGTAAATAATTACCTCAACCAAAGCGGAAAAAGAGGTTCCTGATTTTAGAAATTTACCCGGGAAACATGAGTTCATATCTCACCGTGCATTAAGATGTCATTGGGAGATATTCCCAATATACGGTGGGAATATCTCATGCATTAAGATGTCATTAAGATGTCGCTTCAAAGCATCCATTCCACCGTCTGGTCGTAATTCGGTTGATCGAGTCCGGATCACCTGCCAATAAAATACGTTCCAACGCACTACCAATAATCAGTACATCTCATGAGTCCCAGTTTTGTGTCAGATCACGTTGGTAGGGTGTTGAACATGTTTTGTTGCAGTCCCAACTCCGATTGATTAATCGTCGTCATCATGAAAGATTCCAAATGGGACATGCGTCTGAACCCGCATCTTCCATCTGTGTTCCGGTATGCTCCCAAATTACAGAAGCGAGTTGGGATCTCCGGAACCGTGTGCGGAGTCGATCCGAATTCCCTCATAATTAGGGGTGATCATTTCAGTCCGTTTCAGTCTAGTTTACATAAGCTTAGTTTCGAAATTTCAGGCTGGGTCTAGATTTTGTGTTTAAGTTCGGTCCAGGCTCGGGCCCGTATTAGGCCCATAAATTTTAGGGTCGAGTTTGGGCTTGATACTTCAAGCCCAGCCCAGGACCGGTCCGGCTTGCATATATTTAAACTTATACATTTTGTGTATAATATATACATATGTATACATGTTATTTTACATTATATTATATATTTTATATAAATATTATAACATGACATGTATAATTTATATTATATGTAATATTTTATATTATATAATATATAAAATAAAAGTTTATATGCACATTATATCATTTAATATAAAATATTATAAATATATAATGTTTTATATATGAAAGACATTAACCCGAAATTAGACTTGGCCCGGCCCGGACCTATGTAGATCTGAGTTAGGGCTTATGTTACAGGCCCAGAACCCTAAACCAAACCAGGTCCGAACCTAAACTTTAACCCTTATCATAAGTGCAAAACCCAACCCGGCCCATAATGATCACCCTTACTCATAACTAAGGATGTAATTTTGATGGGCAAAATCCAAGCTCGAGCTAGAATTCACGTTGGGCTTAATTTAAGTCCACGGATGGTTTGAACCCGCCTAATATTATATCAAAACTTGTAACCAGCCAACCGGTGTATTGGATATGGTTATATATCAAAATTCTGCATGGTGGGGTTGGGGGGATTGCACCAAATAAATGGTAGATATTGTATATTAAATTTAACTGCATTAAAATCAATATAAATATCCACTTTATCATAGTATAGATTAATAAATTTCATTTAATACTAATAAAAAAATATAAGATGAAAAAACTTTGATACTATATATCACGAATAAAAGGAACTGAAAATAAATTCATTAACTAAATCTATAACTTTAGTAAACATATAACATTTAATCCAACTGTATCGATAGAATCAATGTAAATTTTATATAGATATATCGGATGTCTTTGAAGGTAAATTTTATATAGATATAAGCACCACGTAGTTAAATATAATCGAATCTGATCATATCAGAAGAAATAGGTCTGGATCTGTATTTTTTTCATGGATAATGTGGATTATATTTCATCCAATTTATAATTGATTAAACACAGATCACCTTTAAATGAATCGAATTCTATATGAAATTTGGACAAAAGAATAGCACTGCAGACGGCATCATCTTGTTCAAATTTGAATTCAAATATGATTCAATCAAAGTAACCCAAACTTGATCCTTTTATTATCAGCTTGAATACAAACCCAATTTAATTATATATGATCATATTTAAACATTTATATTTATGTTTTTGTTTCCTAATTTAACAATGGATATGGATTTATACCATGGAGAATGATGGAAGTTAATGGACCATTAACCAGCGTCATCACATGATATCATGTACAGATTAAATAATTAGAAAATGTCAAAAATGCCTTTGTTTATAGTTTTCGAACTATTTTACCCTTTCTCTTTAAACAAATAAAAGAAGGGAAAAAGGCTCTTTCCTCTTCAATCCTGGGTTGGAAGACCGATTAAGGAGGAAACACATAACAGAGCAGCAGCGAACAATGAACTCCCTCACTCTCATTTTTTTCTCTCTCTCTCTTATTCATTCTTTTCTTTACTGTCATTAACCAGATCTAAAACTCCCTCATCTCATTCCCCCAAAACTAATACTCTCTAACTCTTCACTTTCCATTTTCTTCTTATCCGAACTGAACCCATCCTCTTCTTTCTCTCCCACTCTTTCGGTCTTTCCGTCCTCCTTTCCAATCGTTCCTTTGCAATCGATTTCGTTGCTACAACCCAATTCACACAACTGTTGGTGCTGACATGACGTTGCAAGCAAAAATTCAAAGATGTCTGCAATTGAATACCTGAATGTCAAAGCAAAAATAGAGGTGTTGTCGCCATCTTTGTCCAAGAATTTCGCCATCAAACCCCTACTTGACTACACGTGACCATCTGTAAAGTGTTCTTCTGCTAAGTTCTTCAACATAAAGTTATTAAATCGTTCAATCACCATGCTGAAAAGCCGAAGGGTAATTGCATCCTTTTTCATGTTAATTGACGATTCATTAATGGCATGTACTGGATTGTTGCATTTTAAAAATTCGGGTGTTGATTGGCACATTTTACAGTTTGGGATCAAATTGTCACTATAACCAAAGTATAGGGTATTAATTGGAAGTTTTTTCTAAAATAACAATAATAATAATAATAAATTAATGACCTAGTATTCACTTTTTATTTTAGAAGTCTTGATGATGACAAAGTGGTTTTAAGGGGGTGTTTTTTTATTTTGGGATTTTGATAGAGTGGAAAGTTGGTCAATGGGATTTTGGTTCCCATTGACCAAGAATTCCATATTCATTTTTCAGATTTATGTGGGATCAGGGAAAGTACTTTCCTGAGTATCTCCTAGGTGGGTAAGTTTCCCACCTACGGGAAAAGTTACCAACACTTGAATGGGACAAAAATGTTCCTTTTAATAATGAATTTTTAAAGCTAAAATGGTTATTACCTTATTTACCTACGAAATAAAAGAGCATGAGTAAATTTATTTATCAGGGTAAGTGTTTCCCATGAAAAACTTACCCGGATAAATAACTTATCGAAAAACAAATAGGGCCTAAATGCCAATTAAAGTTAAAGATAAAATACTAACTTATGTGGTGGTTCAATTGGTAACTTGGACTTTTTAAAGTACTCTTAAGATTTAGGAAATTGATTATCTTTACTCTTACTTTTTATGTATTATCTTAAATGCCCTCAAATTTTATGATAATTTTCTAAAACCTCCCCTTTCATTAAAACCTCACATGTAAAATCACATGACTGTTATATTTTTTAAAAATTATAAAAATACCCTTTATGGTAAAAAATGCCCTTCGGTTTGGGCTCGCTGAAGCTTGGACCCGGAGCTGTGACAGCGAGCTTGGTCGCGCGTTGTGGTCATTTCGTAACAAGCTTGCTAAGCTAAGCAGAGAAATAAATCCAGTCTCTAGGGCTCTTCCCTCTGTTCCAAACACAGAAGCCTCGTGGGTTTCGTTGTTGCAGAAACCTCTGACAGAGTATTTTTAGCAAGTTGGTTATTCTTTTACAGTTAGATCATTGTTAACATTGTTTGAGTGAGATGAGTACGATCTCATAATTTTAGAGAGATGAGATTAGCTATAAATTAGTTATTTTCAGGCATTAACAAATGGAGGGACTGAAGTGCAATGGCGGGAAAGAGAAAGTCATTGGGATCTGACTAAAGAACCGAATTGACGATGATGAGAACACTTCTAATTGAAGGAGAAATCGGCGGTGGTGATGGTGAGAATTGCCTGATGGTTGTGGTGGGAGTAAAGTTGGATCAGCAAAGCAGGGAGTAAAGTTGGATCGTCAAAGTAGCTCAACCTAGAGATCGAGTGATTGGTCTACATCTTCTTAGCAATAGTGGTGAGGAAGTTGGGAAATTAATTGTTTCTGTATTTGTTTTCGTTACTGGTGAGGAAGTCGGGAAATTAATTGTTTTTGGGTTTGTTTTTGTTAACTGATTATTAAGTGTTGATTTTGGCTTGTGGGTTTTGTTTTATGTCAGAAATTCTTGACAAAAGATGGTAAATTATTGCTTCTTTCGCTTGTTAAAGTGTTTGAGTCAGTGCTCGCTTATTAAAGTCCCACGAGGACACAGGTGCGGACGAGCAAAAGCTTTACAAGGAGGGCATGGACCTGGATCGCACTACAAGACACAAACATGGGGACAGCAATCGTCGTTTACATCGCTATTGCTCGGAATTTCTTTCCTTAAAGCTTCCGACGCGGCTCTCCGCATGAATGCAGCATCAAATATAAATCATATGGAGGATCAGGGTGCTTCTCACAAAAACTAACGTATCAGATTTCTTTAGGCTTCGTTTGGATTCAGTGTAAAAGTACATTGTTGGCGTTTTACACCAGACTGTATATAGAGGTGACTGAATGACCGTTACATTTTGAAAACCGTGATAAAAAAGTGTAAAGTTTTACATCAATAAAATGGATGTAGTTTTTACTTTTTACATCGATAACCGATGTAAAACTTTATGCTTGATGAGGTTTTATATCGATTCACGATGTAAAACTCCACTCCATTCAAACGCCAATAAATCTAAACCAAGGTGGAATTTTACGTCAATCATAATTATACATTCCTTCCAAACGCTTACAAAACCGAATAAATGTAAATTTTACATCGGTTCTTGATTTACATCGCTTCCAAATGCAGTGTTAGAATTAACTTTAACTTCCATAACCCATTTTCTGATCTAGGTTCCTTACAGATCCGAGAGATACTCAACAGAACTCTCCTTACAAGTTTAAGATGTACACTAACAGTTTGTTTGGTTTCCGAGAAAGAGATGGGATGGGAAGCATCTTTAAGGAATATTCTCTTTGTGATGTGTTTGTTTTGAAGAAAAAAGTGGGATGGGATGAGAAAGTTTTGAGACACAAGTTCCCAAAATCCTTTATGCAAGGTTACACCAAAATGGTGCGACCCCACTGAGAAAGGGAGCAAGTGAGAAAATTTTGTTGAGAGCACCATTCCGAGCGCCGTCTTCCTTCCACATGCCATTCAACAGTCTTCTCGCCGGTGCCATCACCGGTGACTTCTTTCGCCGACAAGTTCAGATTTGCAATCCTCTCGCGATTTTCATTCATTTTTATACCATTTTCATCTCCTTTCATTGAATGAGTTCCCGTTCAAATCTCACTGTCCTATAACTCTCCCTGTTCATCCAAACCAAACTCTATTGCCAGAAAACATCTGAACTGCTGTTCAAGGTGTTCATTTGAACGTTGGAGCTTCAGAACTGGCTTCCGGCGTTTGCCACATCCAGATCTGGCTTCCAACGTTTGTCTCGTCCAGATCTGGCTTCCAGCATTTGCCTCGTCCAGATCTGGCTTCCAACGTTTGTCTTGTCCAGATTTGGCTTCTGGCGTTTGCCTTGTCCAGATCTGGCGTTTGCGTGTATTCAAGTCCTATTCCCAACTGGTTCTGGGATCATCTATGTTATCTTTGTTAAATGTTTCGTTCAATCAGTTACAAGGTTGGTTGCCAAACCCACCCAATGTTTCTCTCTTTGCAGATGTTGATCAGGATTTTCTTTTTAACAACTCTTCTAACTCTCTCTGTAACTTGGAAGACTTCTACTAGATGTTGATCAGGATGTTCAAGATGTTCTTAAACATTTCTCCACAATTTTCATTTTCTCAGTAATTTTCTGATAAACCATACTAAATCTTCAAAGATTTTAGACTTTTCAGCTTGAGCTCCATTTTGGGACAATCATAGAAATGCACTTCTTCGTCACAGCTCTGAACCTTGTAGACAAAACCAAGAACTTGATTATTCAGCAAGAAAACAGAGAGAGAAAAGAATCATGACAGCATTATATTTCATCAAGGATAACATTATCTTATTTTTCTTTGATAAAAAAGTCTACATTTGTCAATAATGTTATCTATATCTATAACAGAGAGCTTAGAGAGGGGCTGGGGCAGGGACTGGGAGGAGGGAGAAATTAACATGAACCTTACTAGTGTGGCATCATCAGTATATTCTTCTTGTAGCAACTGGGTTCTTCTTTTGAAGTGCAACTTCCATCAGGATCTTCCTAAAACGTGCAGTTGTTAGAAGATAACATCAATTTCATGAGGTAGGGACTGGGAGGAGGGAGAAATTGCTGTACAATTTTCTCAGCGATCAAACACTGGGAAACAAATTTGACAGGATAACTGGTCTCAGCAACCAAACACAAGTGACAGGATTGAGAGAAAAAAATTTTTCCCTTCTCATCACATCCTTTCTCACCCCATCCTTTCTCGGAAACCAAACGGACCATAAGAAAACTGTGACATCTTCCTCTTCCGAAAAGGGAAGAGGGGTTGCAGGATTCCAGGATTCTGACATTTCAGCTTGCAGCCTCTCTACTCTGTCTGCCTTGTTAGGACGAAGACTGAAAGAAGAAAGTAATCCCTCTTCATCCTTCCAATGGACCCAGACTATTATACGATTCTTGAAAATTTTCATCAGTTGCGTTTTATTAGAATTAGTCAATTTCCTAAACCTTAAGAATATTTTAAGAAATTTGCCCTATTTGAAAGTTTGTTTGTTAATGTTGTCAGCGCAAATCCACCTAGAGGAGAGATGGGGATTTAGAATAAACCTGTAATTTCACATGTGACTGAGAAATAAATTTATTGGTCTAAATAAATCAAGAGACAACTAGAAAGTATGGCAAACCCGCTTCAACCCAAACAAAAGCAGTATTAATACATAAAAAATAATAGCAAAAAGATGGGGATTTCAGGCCCCTTCATGGTCAATGTCTCAAGTCTCCACATTGAATTGAGATAAAGTAATAAAAAGGTTAAAAAAAGGATAAAGGAAAAGGAAAAGAAAGAAAGCATTTCCAGAGAGGCATTTATCCAGTGTATGGTATTTCTCTTTAAACCTCTTTCCTTTCCCGTGGATGATCAGAAGCATTTCCTGTGCACAATAGATGGCCCAGACTCATCGTACTCTCCCTTTGAAATCCACATCTGCAGTAAAAGAGGAAAAAATTCACCTAATCAGATAACTGCCAATTGCCTTCTGTGGCTTAAGTATGTTGTTTTTTCCCTTATTTGTGTGGTTTACGTATGATTTTAACATGCATTTGTATGTCTAATGCCATTAGTGAAGCCAATACCTGTTGGAAAGTGCTGAGAGATGCCAAGATGGAACCCCCAATCCAAACGCTGTACTTCCTCTCAGGTGGAGCAACAACCTTGATCTTCATGCTGCTGGGTGCTAATGCTGTTATTTCCTTGCTCATCCTATCAGCTATGCCTGGGAACATGGTGGAGCCACCACTGAGGACAATGTTGCCATAAAGATCCTTCCTAATATCCACGTCGCACTTCATGATAGAGTTGTATGTCGTCTCGTGAATGCCAGCAGCTTCCATACCAATCATGGACGGCTGGAAGAGAACCTCAGGGCATCGGAAACGCTCAGCACCAATGGTGATCACCTGCCCATCAGGCAGTTCATAGCTCTTCTCTACAGATGAGCTTGTCTTGGCTGTCTCTAGCTCTTGCTCATAGTCAAGAGCAATGTAAGCGAGCTTCTCCTTCATATCCCTCACAATTTCACGCTCAGCAGTGGTGGTGAAGGAGTATCCACGCTCAGTCAAGATTTTCATCAGTGCATCCGTCAGGTCACGGCCTGCAAGGTCAAGACGCAGGATGGCATGTGGGAGGGCATAACCTTCGTAGATGGGAACAGTGTGACTGACACCATCTCCAGAGTCCAAGACGATACCTATGACCATGCAAGCATCCACATGTTACCATAACAAGCTGTTAAAATTCCATACTAATATGAGAATCTACAACTTTTTGTCTGAAACTATATATTCCAAGTCCAATAATCAAGAAAATAAAACCCAATAAATTTCCTTACCAGTTGTACGACCACTGGCATAAAGGGAAAGAACAGCCTGAATAGCAACATACATCGCAGGAGTGTTGAACGTCTCAAACATGATTTGTGTCATCTTCTCACGGTTAGCCTTTGGGTTGAGAGGTGCTTCAGTGAGGAGAACTGGGTGCTCTTCCGGGGCCACACGGAGCTCATTGTAGAAGGTGTGATGCCAGATCTTCTCCATGTCATCCCAATTGTTCACAATACCATGCTCAATTGGATATTTCAAAGTTAAGATACCACGCTTAGACTGAGCTTCATCCCCAACATAGGCGTCTTTCTGGCCCATACCAACCATCACACCAGTGTGGCGAGGCCGGCCTACAATGCTGGGAAAAACAGCCCTTGGAGCATCATCTCCAGCAAATCCAGCCTGAAAAATAAAGGTTTTTTTAGAAGAATCAACACATAAATTCCTAACTCGTAAACATAAAAGCCAACTGTCATTAAATACACCTTCCTTGAGAAGCAGATATTGCCAAACATAGAATCTAGATACTAGAATTACAATAAATCCCGGTTTGGGTACCTTGACCATTCCTGTCCCATTGTCACAGACGAGAGGTTGAATATCTTCACCATCTGCCATATTCTATTACCTGCTTTTGAGTCACCAAAAGACACCAAATTTAGATTAAAACAATTAAAGAAACTTGGAGACAATGGCATCCATTCGTCATTGTTACACCAGCTTGATTAAATTACCAAGAAGTATTGACCCAATTAACCTTTCAAAATCATAAGGAGACCAAGGCCCAATAGATAACCCATGGTAATCAGTTCCACTTCTTTGCCCACCAACATTACTTGATTTCTCTTCATTTAACAATTAATAAACTTATGGTTATTCATTTAGAGGTGCTCACCAACATATATGATTTTGTTTTTCAAAACAAAAATAACTACCATATCTATAAAAACAATATGATTTTGCCGATATCACAGTTGCTTTTGTTTTGAAAGAGAATCATACATATTGGCAAATGCCCCGTTAATCAACCGGAAGATGCATTTCTTTTATGTAAGCGATCAGAAGATGAAGATCATCATATAAAATTGTGGGCACTAGTCAAGAAACATGTATATGTAGGCCAGTGGAGGGTGAGATGCATCAAAAGTATACAAATTCCAATAACTTATAGTTACCAGGTTACTGAAGGGATAATTGATAAGGGAACCCATATATTTTATCTTGTTAACGCAATTTCTGTGTAACAATCTGAAACTAATAACAAACAGTTGTTCAGTGGTTTCAAAACAATAAGAATCAACTCTAAAAGAGACAAAATAGAAAAGCTTGACATCTAAGGTTTTTTTTCTTTTTTTGAAGAAATTAACGATTTCATTAAAAAAGTTATTATAAGAATGGGCATGAGTGTATGTAGAGAACTGTGAGAGTTGGAACAATTTCCCTTTAAAAGCAAATATGCGGTAATCACGTCAAGTATTTATAAAATTAAAAGGGGAAAAGCCAAATAAACTTTATCAATTGTTCAAATTAGATGCTTTTTATCTCAAATTGAAAGATATTCAAGCACATTTTTCCATGAGCAGTTGATCTCATCACCTATTGATTACCAAAAAATCTTCTATCTTTAAAGTGGTAGTACATAACCAAGAATGCATTTCAGGCTACAAGATTTAACCATCTAGCTCTCTAGTGCAATATCACAGTCAAATCATACGCTAGCAAAGAGGATAAAAAAAAGGAAACGCACTAACTATCAAATAAAAAACGCAGATTAACGAGAGATAGAAAAGGTTCAATTTCTCTCAACAAAAGTCAAGTGGGAGAAGAAACGAGGTCAGGGCAACAACATAAAACATAGACAAATCCGATTAACACCAGGAAATAAAGGTCAGGAACACACTACCAGCAGCATTTTAACAATTATGGGGAGGGTATGACGGATGAAATAAATTGACAGATCAACATGAACAGAATGGAATTGAAATGCAAGAACGATGTTAACCGGGAGAAAGAAACGAGTTAACCAGATTTTATTACTGACCAATCTAATGATCAGGCAAATGCAGATCCAACACGATAGCCAACGGAAAAGGTTTTCGAGAATTACATAATATGCGCCAATGCAGCTAAAATATAAGAAGTCTTAAAAGAGCCCGGATCATAAAAACCTATAAAAGCCCCCAAATTCTGTTGCTAATTCTTATTGAAAAGAAACACGGATATAAAAATAAGGATTTGAAAATCAAATTCGGAAAAAAATGAACACGAGAACAGTCACATTAGTTTCTTCAATTAGATTATTCAGATAACAAGAATGCGGACCCGTGTTAGCAACTGATTGAAATGTTCTCCTAACGATCGATCCACTAACACTCCGCCAAAGATTGAATCAGAAAAAAAATGAATTACCTTTGGAATCCTGGAAACCTGGTTCGTAAGAGACTCCGAAACCCTTTCTCCTCTCCTCTCCTCTCTCTCTCTCTCTCTCTGACTCGATCACTCTGTCCCCGTTAGGCGTTAACGACCTCTGAATCACACAGACACAGCTGCCCGCCCTTATATGTTTAAAAAGGAAACTGGTCCAAATGAGACTCCGTCCGTCGCTCCGCCCCAAATAAAATTCCGCTCAAATGAACCACAAATTCACTTCGATCCCGGCCGTTTGTTTTCATAATCGGATCTACGGCCCCGATGACGCGTAAGCATGGTGTTGTGTTGGGAACGGCTGGTTCGAAGGCGAGAGACAAGCTTTTCGCTACTTTTAGCGTTGATGGCAATTATATCCCTATTCTTTTTCGGAATAGTCACATAAATAACAGGTCATAAAGCAAGGAAAATAATTATCAGACAACAAGGGAAAATCTATCGTGCAGAAAAGATATAGAATCGAAAGAGTTTTGATCAATCAAAGCCCATCCATGAATTTTGATAAATAACACCTTATTTGTATCAATTATTTTTTGTATATTATATTTTTTTTATATCATAATCCAACCCGACAGACAAATAACCGGGTCCTCGTTTGACCCGCGAAAAAATATTGAGTCATTTATTCGGGAAAATAATTATCAGACAATTCTTGTAACCAGGTCCTCATTTTGGTATCGGAAGTATACGGTATCAAATGTTTTTGACCAATCAAAATCCATCAGTAAATTTTGATAAATTCCACTTGATTACTTAATACGTTTATCGGCGGTTATTTTGGAATAAATATTTAAGAATTAATTCCTTGAAAGTTGAAACTTAATTTGGAGTATAGTCTTATGTAGTAGCTAGTTTCAAGGAAAAGAACATCTTATTCTTGATCAATGATCCCAAGAAATTTAGAATGTTAGACTAAGTCATAGTTTTATTATGTCTAATAGCATATTCAATTAACCCATGGGATAGGCATTTGCAAGAATGAGATGATGAGATGCATATACATCAAGGAACATTGAGACAAGCTAGGCACAGAGACTGTGAAGTCGCCACGCCACGGAGGTTTCAAGTCTGATGATGTAAGTTCGATGGCCGATTTGGCATCACCTTCCAGCCAATAGAGCCAACCGGAGTTGAGGTGGAGACGAGTTTCATATAATTTACTAACAATATAGATTATAGTCCACAAATCACATTTGTTAGCGTTAGCGTTGGGCTGAAATAATAAAATCAACAGAATAGTACGGACAGATCCAATGCAGATTTCTGATAATCTAAGTTCAATTTAGTTATAGTTGAATTATATATAGATCCACCCCAATCTGATCCATTCCAAAATATTTAGTATATATTAATATATTTACATAATATTGATAATTTGATATGTACATATTAGCAAAGTTGGTGGAATGTCCTAATTTACTAAAATTAGTTTTAAGTCATTTTAATAATGATATGCAACTTTGTCAAATTTTATGACATTAGAAAATTTATAATCAATCAACCAATATCATAAAAGTGATAATCAATCAGTTGGTATTTATCAAAATTCCTAAGGGGGCGGGGATGATTGGTCAAAGTTCTTCGGATATCATCCTTTTTTGGCATCATAGATATTGCCTATATAATATTCTAGTAATTGTCGGTTCCACTTATAATAGTACTAGTGGGGGCCGTGTGGTGCACGGTAAAATTTGAAAGCCAAATAATAAGATCGAAGGAAAGTAATTCACATTAAAATAATAAATGCATAATTATTGTTAATTTAAGATTAATTAAACCATAATTATTGTTAATAAATTATTATTAATTTGTAATTAAATTTAAATAATTGTTGTTAGTTAGTAGAAAAATAAGTAAATTATTGTTTATGATAAGTAATTGAATGGTAATGGGGCGGGTTCGGGGAAAGGACCATATTCCCCATCCTCGACCCCGACCACTACTAGGGAGAAAAGTTACCCTCCATCCCTAATCCCTGACGAAGACGGGTTCCCCGTGGGGACCCGACCAAATTTTTTAATTAAAAATATTTTTTGATATATATTTATATATAATGTAAATAATATATACTATATATAGAAAGCAAAGTGATCCATGTCAGCTACCCTCTCCTTTCTCCAAACCCCCTTCCTCCTTAACTCTCTCTCCTTTCCCCTTTCCACCACTCCCATTTTTCCAATTCAACGCCCTTTCTCTCCATTCCTTAATTAAGTAAAATAATGAAATTAACCAATTTAATGTTAATTATGTAATTAAAGTTAATTAAAAGTATTTTTAGAAAATAGATTTACTTAAAATAGAGGAAAATTTTAAAATATAAATAATATTTTCAATGTATTTTGATATATATAATGTAAATAACATTTAATATATATATATATATATAATTGAGGTTGAGTATCCGGTGAGGATGGGAAAAATTGTCATCTCTAAGTAATTTTAATAATTAAACAACCTAACTAAGTTTTATTAAGCAACCTAATAACTTAAAGGTTTAAAGTGCAAAAAGTTCAGTAAATTAATTAATGTAAATTAAGTAATTATTATGGAAACTAAATAAATCAATAATTCACAAAATTAAGTAAGATAATAAAATTAACCATTTTACTATTAGTTATGTAAATAAATATAATTAAATTAACTATACAACCCAATAATGGGGTCTGCAAGGTTTTGATTCAAGATTTTAATGCAACTCAGATTGTGCTTGGCAATGGAAAACGAATATGGAAGTTGAAGATTGTTCAAAATCTTCCCAAAATACTTTATCCAATGTTACAAGGAAAATGTAATGGGCGTTAATTGATGACCAATTTTGATGCCTCTCTCAATAGTGATGGAAAATGTTCAGTGGCATGTATAGTCCGGGACCATCTTGATAAGGTGCTAGCAATCAAAGCATACAAACTTGGTATTTGTTCCATTAACCAGGTTGAAGCTTGGGCTGCATGGGAAGCCCATGTCCAAGCTACAAACTATAGGGAGTTTCTTATCATCATAGAAGAAGATTCATTTCTTGTCATCCCCTGCCTTAAAAGAAAGGTGGGTGTTCCTTGGAATCTGGAAGGTACTACCTCAAATTGCTTACGGAAGAGAGATCTGTTCAAAGGAGATCTTCATTATCAACATGTCTACAAAGAAGCAAATCAGGCGGCTGACTAGCTGGCTCGGGAGGCTCTTTCTTCTTCTTTTTCTCTAGATTTTAGCATCTTATCACTTCCCCTTCTCTTCTTCTTATTTGTTCTGCTGATTTTTTAGGACTTACTACCTCCATTGTGTAGTACATTTCAGTTTATTTTCAAAAAAAAAAAAAAGAGAGAGCAGGAAACATGAGTAGTTGTGAGGGGGGGGGAGAGAAAGAGATTATATGTAAAATATATTGAGTTAATTAACAAATTGAGAGAAAGGGTGCTGAATTGGTAAAATGGGAGTGGTGGAGTGGTGGGAAGGGGAAGGAGAGAGAATTAAGGAGAGAGCAATATGGGGGGTTTGGAGCAAAGAGAGGCCCTCTGACATGTACCACCTTGCTTTATATATATAGATATATTCGACCATAACATATCTCTGGGTTTAGGTAGGTATAATTCTATTTTAGGTAGAATAGGTATATGTGATTCAATCCAATAAGTTTTGCAGCCCATAGCCAACTTTAGTGTTCTTCAAATTGATGGAGTTAGATTTTTGTATTTATGAGGTTAAGGAGGTAATCCAGTTTCTTAGCCCTTGACTTCATGTCCTCCTTCCATTGGGTTGATTTCAATTTTAGAGATACTTTATTAATTGGTTGTGTCTTTAGAGAATTAAGTATCAATTTCGTCAAGTATTATCTCTGCAAGTGCAATTCCTGCATTGTCCCCATATTCCTCGCAAACTGCACTTCCACATCCATGTAGAAAGTGAATGCAATTGTGACCATACAAGTCACTTTCCTTGTAATTGGAAGTAATGTTTCACCCTTAAAGGAAAAAAAAAAAGATTGGGATTAATGCATAATCCTAAAATTTTTGTGTCAATAACTTTGATCCCTCACACAATGTATCAATATTCCAGTACCTAAACTTTCAAAACGTACCAATTTAGTTCTTGCTGTTAGCAGTCCATCAGGTATCTCTATCATGTGATGATATGTCTAATTTAAAACCTTTAAAATATCAAAATTACCCTTTGACATTGTTCATTGATGCGGCACGATCCGGGCACTCCTAGCTGGCTACTGACTGGCTTCTACTTGGCAACGGATGACACCTGAGAAGAAGAAGATGAAGGATTCCCGAGGGATTTGCCCGGCGGGAATACTCCGAAGCTAAAGTTAGAACGCTGAGGGAGAAGGTAAAGAGTGTAAAGAGGCTAAGAGTGTAGGTCGCACTAGATCACTGAGTTCTCAAGATTAGCTCGAGAGCAAGTAAATTTCAGATAGGATCTCAGATGTTCGAGAGAGCCCTTCCTTTCAACTAGGGAGCTCTTATATAGGCGTTCTTGTCAAATCGGGCGTAACCGCCACTAGGCTTTTGTCACAGCCGTTACCTACCAGGGTTGCGCAGGTGACCGTTGTAGGGTACTACCCAATTGGATGGGTGACATGTCCCGGGAGGACAGGCACGCCACCATTTGTCGAGAGACGTGGGTACAGTCTGTCAAATGGGCAGGGACTGCGCCGTCAGTCAAGAGACGTGGCGCAGTCTGACGGGTACGGTCTTGTCAAATAGAAGCTTCCTTGAGAGTTTCGCGTTGCTTAGTCACGAGCTGCCTTGTAGCGAGCTACCCTATCATGTAGCGAGCTATCTTGTCGCGAGCTACTTCGTAGCGAGCTCCCATGGGTACTTCGAGGTGACCCTCATCGGGACTGCCTTTGGGGTAGTCTTTCTGCCTAAGTGTTGGATCGAGCTGGTTACCCTAGCTCGCGAGTTGGGATAGTCTTGGAGTATTCCCTTTCGGTAGCTTGGGGGACCTCGAGCTCGCGTTGTAGCGAGCTCCCCCTATAGCGAGCTGTCCTGCAGGCTCGTTACTTAGTCGCAATCAAGTTGTGGTACTGAACTGTTGCTCGTGCTGAGTCAGGTCCACGTGTCATTGTCTCAAGGGGTCGGGTCAAATCATCCTCCATCATTCATCATCTTCATCCTCAAGAATCAAGATTGAACCAAAGCAACATATTGGTTTCGACAAATTGCTTTTCTCTTTTGGTTTCTAAGAGATTTGGGCATTTGGATGGTTGGTAAAGAAAATTAGATGACACTTGAAGGGTATTTGCATCATTTCACATGCCACTTAATGGTGGTTAACGGTTTTGTACTAAATTGATACATTTTGAAGTTTAGGGACAAAAATGAGACCCAAAGTACAAGGTACTAATATGCAATTTTCCCTAAAAATAATAAAAGGAGTTTGGGGAATAATTGGATCACTGCATTCTCGAGAAGGGCAAGTTTGATGGGCACTTTAAGATCATAGTAGGGTGATAAGGATGTTTTATCACTAGTGGTTCAAGTGAAATTTCAAGGTTTATGATTTTAGTTAGAGACATTCTTGTAATTTGTCTTTTAACTTTAATGCTACATTCTTTTTTGATAAATGGGAGTGGGTATGTAAGTTAATTGGTGGATCCCATGGAAATGAAATAAATCCGCGTTTGTGTGCGTTTGTGTTTTGGTATTAACAGGCCCCATGGAAAATAACAATTCCCAAGTGGCTCCTTTACCTAGGTAAGTAATACCCTCTTGAGACTTGGGCAAATCACTTTTCCTGACCGTGTGGAAAATTGCTAACACATGATGGAACAATATTATCACTTCAATAATGACACTTTTATGGATAGAATGGTCATTCATAACTTTGGAAAATAAGAATACTAGTAAGTATACTTATCTAGTAAAGTGTTTCCCATGAAACATTTGATTGAATAAGCACATTTGCCCAGATAAATAAATTTATGTTTAATGAACGAAGACTAATAGAAAACTTAATGTGAATGCATTTAAAATAAACCATTTTTAGTTGTCCATTCATAGCATGCCATGTCATGTAAAATATCTTAGTAAGGTAGGGGATAAAACTTGATTGCCAAAGAAATCTTAAATTCCTCTTACATTTTCTTCGGAAACCTTTTATTGAATGTTCTCAAAATAAAACTTTTTATTGCAAGTTTTAACCTCCTAGTTCTCTTGTATTTCTAATCAAGACACTCATATTCTCTCCTAAAGCCCATGTTCCTTTCCATCCGGCGATCCTTGTCCCCTGTGTAATTGCTTCATATTCAATTAGACAACTACTTTTTCACAACTTGGTTTACATGTAGATGATGGTCCAATTTGCAAGTATGTCTGGAATCTATGAGACCTTAATTGCTAAACTCAATACTTTTTTTTTTTGTGTAAAAAATACAAAGGACGAAAGGCTATTGGAGCGGAGTTACAAATGTTTTCTTTTTTCAAAATTAGTGTAAAGTCACGTGTGCATGTATGTAAGTCAATGTTTTAAAAGTCAACCCGGAATCGAAACCACTTTGGCCACTAGTTATTAGGTCATGGTTCAACCATTTGGTCTAAACAGATGGTCTATTGCAATTTAGGCTCAATTTGGAAAGAGGACAAATACAAATATGTGGAGTGCAAAACCTTGAATTTTGTATGTATTTGCACTGTACTATTTGTATTTATATTCTTTCTGAATTAAGCCTTAAAAAATATTTAAAAACAAAAAATGGCCAAAAATCATTGTCTGAGTCAAACGGGTTAATGGTTTAACTATCCAGGACTAGTGGGTCACTAATCAAATCAACTCTTTTTGGCGAATGAACGACTCAAGTAAAATTGAACCAGTTGCTTGAACAATTTCTAGGTTGAATGGCCCAACCATCCAAGCCAATGACAATTTGAAAATCATGGTGCAGGTAAATGGTAAAGATAAAAGGACATGAAATCATATTTAACTTTTATGCCATGCATGCAACAAAATAAAGGCAAGTATTTACTTTATAATAATATGAATTTTATAGGAAGAGATGTATTCAATGGAAATTATTATTTTGAAACCTCTATCTAGTGTTTGTTGGCTAACTTGGGACTATTCCAATGGGGTACATGGAAGTATGGGAGTCTATAGTACAAGGAGCAATCAAGGAACCTATGAGGGAGCACATTCATAGTAGAGTGAATATCACCGGTTGTCATGTAAGAAAGAAACTTTCAAATTTTTACAGTGAACTTGGTGAAGATGTACATTTACAGATGTACTTACCAATGGGACCTATTGGGAGTTCATATCTCCGCCAGAGCCGCCCCACAGCACATCCCCGCCATGTATTGAGAACATCTCTCGATGATGACATCATTGATACTGATACTATTATCTAGAGATATTCTTAATACACAGCAGGGATGTGCTATGGGGCGGAGATGCGATCTCACCTATTGGAACAAAGTTACCTAATTTTCTAAGTGAGGCTGAAGAAAGTCTAGTTTTAACCAAGTTTTGAGCCTTTGGATTGTACATCTTTTGGACTTGATGATATACCATTTGATTGTTTGGCATTTTCATCCATATTTGTAATTCTGAATATGGTATGTGCTGGTCTAGATTTAAGATTTTCATGGTTTCTTGCTTGGTTGCTTTGGTTATTGCACAAAAAGAGACATACATGTGCAAACACATTATGATTTGCAGGTTTAAAACTGTTATACAAATATCAAAGTTGACTAGCAAATGCATCTATTCTCACTACAATGCACTGATGATATCAAGGTTGGAAAATTGAATTTCATTATGGTTCCACAAATGAGCGGTACTTGCTTCATTTAAGTCATTCATAATCCAAAATATAAAAGAAAAATAACTTAGATTATACTCTTGAAGATTATTTTTGAATATGGTCAACTGAAAATTTTGTCGTAAGTTTAGTCTTTAAACATTTATTCATTTTTGTTGGTTTTATGACATTTTTCCATCCATGTCCATTGGAATATGACTTCATTAATTAGCCCATTTAGTGTTTTAACTTTTGAGAGTTCTATTCTTGATTTTTTGACTCCTTATGGTGGTTTGAAGACCTAGTAGTGGCCTAAATGAGATTTGTTCTTGCACTTTGGATTTCCATGTAGGCTTCATTCGTTTCTAGGAAGTAGGGGCAGGTAACTTGGTAGGTTTCACGAAAAAGAAATAAATACATGCTTGTTTTTCAATATTAGCGAGTCCCATGAAAAAGAATGATTCCCAAACAGTTCATCTACTTGGAGATTTGCTTAGACTTTGAGTAAATTAATTATCCATGCATATAAAAAATTGCTAATATGTGATGGGACAATATTGTCCATTCAATAATGCCAATTTTTTGGATTAAAGTCATTGTACACTTTTACTTATGGAATAAAAGAACATTATTTATTGCTCTTATCTGGATACGTGTTTTCCAATAAACACTTGTCCGAATAAGTGCATTTACTCATGTAAGTCATTTATCAAGACGCGAAAAAGGCCATAAAGTGTTGAGACTTAGTTCTTTTTGCCATTCATTGTAAAGGAGTACAACATAGAACAAAAGAGTGTATGTACAATAGTCAATAGATGGCACTAGAATTCTTTCTCCCTTGGTAAATTCATCCAAGTCAATAACATTGGCAATAATGGAAATTGATGTTTGCACCGGTGGTTGTTTTTACAAGAGAAAATGTTGCAATGTTGGTTCATTGTACTTCTTATGTTTTACAAATTGAACGAAGATGAAATTCATCTTTTTTTTTATCTCCTTTTCTTTTTGCTTCTATTGCTTCCATTGTTGTTATTGTGTATTTATGTATGTTGATTGTTGAATACATGGTGGGGGAGTGTAAATGATACATAGAAAATCAAATGAGCAATAGAGAAAGATATATATATAAAGAGAGAGCAATAGAGAAAACATTGAATATAGATAGAATGAAGATAAATAAGCTAGTTGCATACCAAACATAGAAATCTCGTGATAGTCTAGCATGCCTATATATGTGAAGAATTTATAATGCCTATATATATATATATATGAAGAATTGCCCGATATGGGGTGTATTATATTAACACCTTAATCGTTGGGATCATTATGAATCTTCTTTTCTGATTTTCAAACAAGGTGTATGTTAGTCTCCCCTTCAATTTTCTAATATTCTCTTAAACTTATATTGACTTGTCAATACCTTTAGGTTTTATACTCTCTTGCTAGACAATTTTATTTATAATATGCTAGTAATAGGTAAAGATGTAAATCACATGCTATACATGTATAGAAGTAAAAGGTAAAGATGTAAAATTAATAACTTGACATATAATATATATATATATAAGGCTTTTAGTAGAGATGTGATTTTTTCAAATTTAGACACATGGCATTTTTTGAGAAGTTGATGTTCAAGCCCACAACCCACTACCACCATTCATACAAGTGCCATTTTCATTTTCTAGAAAGCTAGATAGGGGGCAAATTTTGAGAAATTCTTGCTAAAGCCCACAACCCACTACCATGCGATAACCCCCCACTATTCAGACACATGACCTTCTCATTTTTTTGGAAAGCTAGACACGTGACATTTTATGAAAAGTTGCTGTTAAAGCCCACAACCCACCACCACCATTTTCAATCCATTTATAAAAAAATGTAGAAAATGTAAAAGTGGTTATCCACTACCACTTCTGCCTACATTCTATCAATCTCAATTAATTATTAATTCTTTAAGTAATAACAAAAGAAAACTATCAATATTTTAATAATTATTAAAAAACTATTTTTTAAAAATTTAATAATTATTTAAAATATTAATAAATATAAATTTAACATTATTGATTCCATATTGTAAATTTAACATAACTGATTCCCCGTACTTAATACGAGGTCATTCAGTAATTATATAATCAAATTTTAACTTTTATGACCTGCACCGAAACGAAGGTCAAGCCAATTTTAATTATATACATTTGGTCAAGCCAGTGTTAGTGACAATTAACGATGAGCATATTCACTAATTTTTATATAACAAAAATGCCATGGTTAATTTTCTACCCTAGTTTATGGTCATTTAATTTAATTTATCTCACAAACACCAAATGATTCAATTCAAAGGATACGGTTGAATAGAGAAGCATCTTTGTAATCTTGCTAAAACTGTTTGTTTTGCCATGGCAAATATTAAAAATTAGGGTAAGAGAAAATTAGAAAAGGGAAGGAGAGTTTCACATAATAACTCTTTTTTTATGGGTAAGGCAAACGAGTCATAGTCCAATCATCCAGGATATGGACCACATATGTAGGACTCAATGGTATGAAGCTGACGTTATATACGGAGATCGAAGTTGAATCAGTTTTACTTTACGAGTAGAACTGTTGGCGATTCGATCTCCAATTGATGCCTAATGAAAAAAATCCAATCCACCGTATTATTATATAAAAGTAAGACCCACTTAACCCGGGGCCCACCTTCGGGACGATCGCGCTCACACTAAAGTGAGCCCGGATTTCCTGTACACGCGAATTTTGCCTACGTTTATCGCAATCACACAGGAGAACATCTATCCTATGCATATAGTATTATGTACGAGGGATATTCCCAATTCACGAGGTTGGTGTATTGTGCGTAGGCGTGGGCAGGAGATCCGAGGTCCAGTAAAGTGCACCCAGGACTTTTCCTCCCGTCTCGTACTCTCGTTTACTTGACTTGGGAGAAGCTCTCTCTCTCCGGTCTCCTCTCTTCCCAGAATCTTCGGTCCTTCTATTTTCGGAGCACGGTGTCCATACAATAGATGTAACAGCGCTTTTCGATGGAAATGGTTTTGGTAGCTGAACCCTAATTCTTCCTCACGGTGTTACTTTTGTTGAACATACATAGTGCGTTGCCGAATCGACGGATCGCATTCTCTGAGGATGTTTTGTAGTTGAGCGGATATCTTATTTGAATATTCTGGTTTTCGTGATACTAGGAGGTTAGATTAAGGTTTGTTTCTTGCTTTGAGTGTTGTTTTTTTTTGAAGGACGGATTTTTCGTTGTTTTGTGGAGTTGTTTTTCTGGTGGTTGTTAGGAAAAGCTATTTTTCTTCTCCTAATGTGTTTTTCGTTTTGCTAAATCTCAGCGGAATTGGGGGTTCTGGGGTGGAGGCCGGAGGATAACTCTTGAGCCTCAGAGACTCTGAGAAATGGAGAATTCAAGGGTTTCGAGAGATAATTTTGGTGTAGAAAGTGGTTCTAGATTTTCTTATCATAGAAGCAAGTCGTTAGGTTTCCAGACTACCCAAGGGACGGCTCAACAGTTATGGAACGGAGAATTTGGATTTAGTGGGAACGACCGGAGGTTTGCTTTTTCGCGCCAATCTTCCTTCCATCAATCGGCTGAACCTCATACACCAATTTCAATAATTTCGAATGATTCCATTCGGCCTCTGCTTTCTCGGAGCGATTCCAGCATCAATATTCCGCAGGGCAGTTATCCGCAACTAGAAAACGAGAATATCTGGAAGGGAACCGAAAAGTCTTATTTCAGAGAGGCAGATGGTTCATCCGAGAATTTTTCTTTTCTGTTATTTGTATTTTCTGCTTTTCAGATTATTAGATCAGGTAGCCGGCCTATGAAGCGGCTTTTGATGATGATCTGGCTTAATGTAGCTTATTCTACGGCAGAGCTATGTATAGGTCTCTTCACTGGGCGTGTAGGTAAGGACAGTGATCTTGTCCTGCTTCCAGATCTCATTTTCTGTTTAAGTAATTTGTTTCCACAGCAAATATCTCCTGTTTAGAAATGATTTTCGAGGCGTGGAGATTAAGAATTTAAAGCTGCAGGTTTACATTAAACACAACAGAGCCCTGACAATACCCCCTGTAAATTACTCTGTTCCGAAAACCAATTAAATTTCCAAGTACTATCTGGGTGTAAACTGAAAAGGGGCTTGTTCTATAATTAAGAGCCTATTTGATTAGGTGATGTATAACAATCGGGTTTACTCTTGAATGTGCGTTTTTTTTTGGTTTTCAAACCACAGGATATTATCTGTTATCACCTATTGGGTTCATTCTGTAATTCAGTAAATCTTATATACTACAGTAGTGTGATTTTTTCTGGTTCACCTTTTATGTTCTAATTTGCGTATCTCCCTTTCCTGTTTGCTTCTTATTTTCAGGTCTGGTCTCTGATGCATTCCATCTGACCTTTGGTTGTGGTCTATTAACATTTTCATTGTTTGCAATGGCTGCTTCCCGAAAGAAGCCTGATGGAGTCTACACTTACGGGTGAGATTAGAGTTTCCCTCTTTATGGTGATCTGGAAATTATTGCAGTTCATTTTCACATATATAGTTTGCAAAAACGGTGTGTAAAATATATAAAATTCTAGAGTGATGGTGGCTGAACAGGATTAGTGTAGCCTACCTGTACCTCGTATAGTTGGGGCAAGGCTTTGTTGAGTTGAGTTGTAAGGATGGTAATTTGTTATTTGCAGAATGTCTTTTGTCAGCAGAATTGTTAAATAAACAATACTTTTTGTAGAGGTAGTGATGTTTATCTACATGAGAAGATTTTATTTACAATCCGGGTTTGGTATTGTGGATTGTAATTTCCATGCAGATGTTTTTGGTAAGTTTAAGTGTTTGTATTGCAACTGTATAAGTAAGAAGGTACCAATAAAATAGTATAAGTAAGAAGGAACAATAAGTTCCATATACAAGCCTTAAATGGTGCTTACTTCTTAGTATACTCATATACAGGATATACAATCCATACTGACTCACCAGACAGGAAAATTATGATGTGCCATTTGTTAAATAAACTAGAAAAAAAGATAAGCACTTGAATCTGACAAAATATATGCCCAGGCTTGAGCGTATTCATTTCTGTAGGAGCCATCCATTTATATTGAAATAGTATAAGTAAGAAGGTACCGATAAAAGAAGTACAAGTAAGAAAGGACCATAAGTTCCATTGGCACAAAGCTTAAATGGTCCTTACTCCTTAATATATTCATATACAGGATATACAATCCATACAACCTCATCATACTGGAGAATGACAATGTGCCAGTTGTTAATTAAAGTAGAAAAAAAAGATAAGCACTAGAAATCTGACAAAATATATGCCCAGGAGTGAGCATCTTCATTTCTGGAGGAACCATCCGTGCTTTTTCAAATAGTTTGATAAAACGCCTGATCTGATAAGAGAAGGGACACAAGGGGGAGGGGGTAACTGTAGATTCTTTGTTTGCTTGGAATAAGGAGCACTCAGTATGAATATCCCTTCCTCTAGAGATAAGGTGAATATCACATTCCAATTGTAAAGCTTGTATCTTAGACTCAAAGATTTCTTGGATCTTTTTCTTTTATGTTTTCCCCTTTGGTAGTAGCTCTTCATAGAAAAGTCATCAAAAAGAAAAAAAGAACTAATATGGAAAGAAAATCCTGGCGATGGCTAAACCTGTGTTTTAAACAGCATGCCTAGGCTCACAGTCACAGATGAGGCTCATTTTGTGTGGTATGCCTTGCATGAATACAGGTGCACATCACCTGACTTGTTTCTAGTTTTGATGAATTAACCTTGAACTTAATGTTGAATTGGTAAGCTATTAGATTGTAGGTTGTACTTATGGTGTGTTCAAACAGTTTTCTTATGTAGAAGTTGAGTGTACTAGGCTGCAAGTTAAATAATATGATGCTCTAACTATTAAGCTAATCGGCCTTTTGAAGTTTTTAATTTCTTTCAGAATTTAGATTTTCATATACTTGTATATTAAGTTTTTCCTTTTGTGTTTGCCCTAAAGTAGCACCTCACTTTGTTCAGGCTTGTGCTTTGCCTTGTACTTTATGCTTCACATTGCACCTTGCACCTTGTGCCTCAGGTTCTAGGAACTTCTTGCATTTTAGTTGTGATTCTTGTTTTTAAAACATTGAGTTACACAAATTTTATTGCTAACAAGTGTGGATCAAAGACACTTTGAGTATTAATGGGTCTTTTTGGTGCTGTGGGTTTTGGAAGGAGCACAAATAAGAGTTGGCTTATAAAAATGACATAGATGAATTTGGGTGGTTTACAAAAAAATTGTTATTACCATTATGGGACTATCAAGTGTCTCCTATCGTCATAGCTGGCCAAGTGTACATGCAGCTTTTATATATGCTAATAATGGATAAAGAAACTTTTGGGAATCATATGCATTAGAGTACCAGAAAGATGATTTGGTAGGACAATTAGGAAGTATATTGATAGTGGCCATGGTAATACAAGAAAAAAAATACTTCTGTAAATTTTTGGAGTTGGCCATCTACGAGGATATTGTAGATAAAAAACTTCGTTGCCCTTTTAACTTACTCTTTTGGTTGTTAATACCATATGTTTTTAAATATTGGTTGTCTACATTTTTTTTTGATCGGTAATATTAATAATATTGATTATCTACACTCTGTTGATTTAATGATTCTATGCATTTTATTTATTTTGTTTCAGGTACAAAAGGCTAGAGGTTTTATCTGCATTTACTAATGCTGTACGTACCTGACATTTTATTGCTGATGGTGGCTTTTTTTCTCTTTTTGAAAATTAATTAATCAAGTTTTATTACATTAAAGAAATACTATTTGGCACTCTTAGAAAGTTGATGTCAATAGTACATGGAAATACTGGCCAAGGGAGAACTTAAATTGGACATAGAATTGCAAATGATAGACCATGCACCTATACTACACCTTTAAGTTAGAAATGCTTGTGAATGTTCTCCTTGAAATTTATTGACTGAATTATTGGCTTTAGGAGGAATATGCACTTGTTGGCTGATGGATGAAGTGGAAGTAACATATGGACAGACATTAGGTAGCTCTTGTATCATTGAATATGACTGACAATGGCCAAAACCCAAAAATCTTTTAATACTTTTTGGTGCAGGGACAGAAGTTGGGAAAAGGAAATCCAAACCCATTCCTTTCCCTTAGTCTGTATGAACCTTCAAGTGGCTTTTTCAATGAGCTAGGGGTTAGATTTTGTTAATTCATCTTAACTGGACTCAATTTTATATTGCTATAAAGTTGTACTAGCAAGTCTAATCCTATTAAGTTGTAAAGTTCAACCTAGAGGAAATGAACTTAGACTCGTTATAGTTTAAGTTTGACCAACTCAAAAAGGGTCCCATGTGCTAAGAGATTCTCTCAATAAAACCAGTCAAATATTTTTCAGAAATTCGATTAGGGAAGCAAGACAATTAAATGATGGATTGGAAGCAGAACTTATCTGAATACCCTGTTAGCTAACTCTTTTACCAACTCCTTAGCTTGCGAAGGAGTTAATTAACAGTTTCTGATGGGGAGGGACTACCAACTGGGTTAAGGGAAAGTTTATTTGTTACAATTAATAAGGTTGTCTGTTACCTATCAAAAGAAAAAAAACATTTTTTTGACAAGTACAAAAGAAAAAAAAAAACATTGCACATATGTATGGCATTGCATATATCATGCTGTTTAACCTTGATTGTGAAAAGTCAAGAGAATCTACTGATGGTATGAATTTTAAGAGATATTCTCTATATGCTTGATATTGTTTTATCTCAAAGCTACAGTTGTTTCTTCAGTAAAAGAACAATAGTTGCCTTATTGTTACTACTGTTTTTTCTGCATCTGGGCTAACATATGAATATAAATTGTTTTTTCTTCTGCTGCTTGTGTAGACAGCTGTTCCTTTTGTTCTTGTCATTCTCATTAGCTGTGGAAGCACTTCATGCATTCATACAAGATGAATCTGAGCACAAGTAAGTAGCTTGTTTTAGAATTGATGGATATGTTGATAATTACATTCGAGGGTCTCTACTTGGAAACAATTTCTGAAAACATATGCCTTGATTTATTAAAAGCATGGCTAACACCGTCAGCATTCAACTACTTTTATTTTATGCTTCACAATTCATTTAATGCAGCAGTATAAGATAATAGGTGTGGACCATAATTGAAACAAGGCATTTACTTGTTACTAGGATCAGAGCCTGGCAGCAATTGTGCGTCTACAATGGCAAAATAAGTTCTTGCAGTGGCTTGTGAGCCTGAAAGAACTTTTACTTCATGGCACTTGGGGATAGGATTTATATGGTTTGTGATGATTGCCTTGGATTTGGGGTCACCTGCATTGTAGGGTTTGATTTAGGGTACCTTTGCTGGATGGGTAGATAACAGTTTCAAGTACTCTTTATCAAAGGGCATCCAGAGAATTCAATAGTCAATCAACACCAACTGACAAAACATATCTTACTTACAAAAACCTCTTCATCAGTCAACTAGATGGTTCAAAACTTCATCATGAACATGAAATTAAGTGGAGTATTCCATTTCCTGCAGTATATTAAGGTGAAAAGCATGTTTTGATTTTTTCAATCTGATTTACACTTTAATTTGAAGTTACTCCAATGTTCTACCTCTAGTTCTCTTGAACACTTAGCAAATCCTTCCCAACTACAAATTCCAGAGAGAGTCTTATTTAAGTAACTACAACTCTACAAAGATGGGATTAAAAGATAGAAGCTGTTTGACAGTTTGAAGGCATTATTGACTAGTTGATCTTCTTTCTGTTTAAGGACCTTGGCACACTTCTAGATAACTAGTTTGGTGGAGCATACTACTCAGTCACCTAATAGCTAGGAGATGACTAAGACTATACTTCTAATCAATCTCTTTGTCTGCTTGTTTATTCATTCTCTTAATAAAAGATATTTTTTTGACAAGTAAAGGAGAAATTTAATAAAAGATGTTTTCTGAAAGATAATTAAAATTATAAAACCATTTTTGTAGGAATTAAGAATTCAAGACCCTAACATGGACTTGTTTGGGCTTGCCTTAAGGGGTTTGGTACAAAGGCAGCTCATTGTATTAGTAATGAAATACGTTTAACATCACATTAGCTATTTCAAATAATGCAATTGGAAAAGAAATAAAGAAATTGAAAGTTTGGCTTGCATTTTCACTCTGAATATCTTTTATATGTTAAGTTTTTGTATTTTGATTTGAGCTAGTAGGCTTTTTGAAACATTTGCTTTAAAATTAAAGTTTGTATTTTTTTAATTAATACTATTTTTAATATTTTCTTAATTTATTTTGATTTTTTGGCATTTGTCACAGTACTTTTTTTTTGTTTTTTTAAGTTTTTAAAAGAATTCCACCTTGCTTCAAAAAGCCACACGCTGTGGGCATAGAATACCCTTTGCACTATGCTGTGCCTTGCTTTTAAACTGATTTGCTCACATACAGGTCTTATAGCCCCAAGAAAAAAGAAGATTCTTATATTGGGTCCCATAGCTCTAGAGCGATGATAATTGCTTGCATATTAACAACATTGATCTTTTACAAATATACACATGGTTTATTTGTTTCTGGTTTCTTTCTTATGTTTTTTATTTAGGTTTGTATTGACATTTCCTGGTATCTACTTCTAGGCATTATTTAATTGTATCTGCGGTGACAAATTTATTAGTGAATCTTCTCGGGGTTTGGTTCTTCAGGAATTATGCTCGTATTAATCTTGGTAAGTTTTCTCTGAGAAGTTCTTTCAGATGTACTTATTTCTTATTACTGAATTCTTTTAAGGTTGTGTTATGGGGATTCTTTATATACTTCGAAGTTATTTGATCATGTATCTAGCTATTTTGAATTGTGAACTGTGGAGGCTATTTGGAATGAGATTGGTGTAAGCAATTGAAACATACTTCCCTTTGATAGATAATGTGAATGTGTTTTTAGCAATGCTCAGAGAACCGGACTTGGCATAGAACCGGAGAAGGGAGAGAGGTTCATGGGTCAGAGGTTCAATCGAGGTCGAACTGTGATGATGTCGCATATATGTATATTTACTATGGTATAATATATTTTACAACTTTTAATATATTTAAATATGGTGGATGGATGGCAAATTCCTTAATTTTTAAAGAAAATGGCCAGGGTTCAAGTCCCATAATTTACATTTCTTTAAAATATGTGCATAATAAAGTAATGCATACAGTAAAGAGTTATTAAATAGCATAAGTGAAGAGTGGGCTAGTGATAATTAAGCAATATATGAAACTAAGAGGTCATTGATAAAAAAAAATATGCAAATAAGAGGTCATGGGTTCAAGTCTTCTCAAACTAATTTTAAAATTTCATGTATTTAATGGCCCGGGTGGTTTTATGAAACCGGCATTGGTTCACCAGTTGTCCGGTTAAACCAGCCGGTCAGTTGGTTTTCATCGGTTTTTTAGTAAACATAGTTATTGAGGTGTGATTGAACCAGGCCTTGGGCCATGGTTCAACTGGTCCAACCGGCCGGTCCAGTCCGGTTTTCTAAACTCTGGTTTTTAGAGAACAGAAAAAGGAAATGCAACAATCTAGTTCCTCATTAAAAAAATCAAGTTCCTCAAAATAAGAGAAACTCAGAAACCCTTGACAGGAGACTGGAGTGATCATGGGGGGCTGGGCTGGGATTAGCACCCATCATGATAAAGGCTTCAGCCTAAGCCTGGTCCGCACCCTGGGCCTAAGTTACAAGTCAGGGACTGGCCCTACACGCCTACACGGGCCCGGGATAGACTTACGTGCCTTTTGGGCCTAATGAAAAATTTAATTAGTTAGAAGATTTTAAATTAAAAGATATATGATGCATGAAAAAAAAACATTACACGCCCAAACTAGGCTGGGCTTAGCTAGGTCTTAGGCCTATTGCACAAAAATAAAGGCAATGGGCCTGATTTAATTCATAAACTTGGTTTAGCTTGCCTTACCTATCCATTTAGAGCTGAAGGCAAGGCCTTCATTCCCATTCTTGAGCAATGTGGGACCTGGAACAACACAATACTGAGTGTTGCCATTGAAGTGTTGGCCCAGCACTGGTTGTGGGCCAGGCTGGGCTTGCACACAAAAACCTGGGCCCAGAAATTTGCGGGCTGGGTTTCTGGGCCAGGCCAAGAATGATCACCCCTACAGGAAATTAACATAATGACAGAGAAAAGTGCATTCATACACAGAAAAATACTACTAACTTGGGTAGAAACCTCAAAACAGGTCACCCCTATCCTCACATGGTAATATTGTCTGCCAATGAAATTAGTTAACTACAGTATCTTTTTAAATGATACATTCATTCCAGATGCCAATGACTTGGGTTGTTTAATGAATTGACAAAGTGGTCATTGTCCAGTCATCCCTTGACTCATTCATCCATTCACTATTTGTGCTTCCCCCTCAACCACCATTTGGTTTACAGCCCTGTTTAAAGCCTAGAACTGATGCCCCTGTTTCATCCAATCATTTTACAACACTGTTCTATCTGATATCTCCAAATATCCCTGCTATCTCCACCCTGAAGCACATTTATTTTTTGGCCTCAACCAATCAAGGTGACGTGGTTAACCTTTCCACCTTAGACTTTATAAATAACTGACAAAAAACCTAGATGGTTGGATTAGGGGGTGGTGGGCATAGAAATCTTATCCTTTGGGAGAAGCTACGCATGAAACTCAATCATCTCCAGCTGGCTTCCCCCTCCTCGCCAACAACTAACAAAATAATGTATACTTGCAAAATATTGACTGAATTCAAATGGATTAGGAGTGCAAATGGTTAGCTGACTCCTTAGCAAAACAAGGGGTTATGAGGCAACAATTGTTTTGGGCATCCGCGTACTTGGGTTATAAAGGGATTGACAGTTTGACACCACAGACAATCAAGTTGTATTAATCATTCCTATTTTTAATTTAATAAAATGAATTTACTTTTGCTGATCAACAAGAAAAAAAAGGAAATATTGACCGAAGGTCATTGTCTCAGCTTGAATTTACTTGCTTTGGCATCCAAGAGCACTTCTTTGCAATCCAGGCTTCAAGAATACAGACTTAAATGTTTCATTACCTTGAAGGTCACAACCAGTGCTGGCTAATACATCAGCTATAATTTCACACATTGAGCACATGGTTAAAAATGACATTCGGATTAAAGTTCCTAGTTGTGACCACTCTGATTTTTTGATGTTAAGGATAAGAAATAGAGAGTTGATTTTGGCCTCTATTACCATTATACCCATACCTAATCCCATCAATAACAGTTCTGCCTCTTTCTTTTTTCATATGTCTATTCTAATTGAAAAATGAGTATTGAATTCTTATAGATACTTTTTACTGTGACCCTTAGTTTGGTATTCCTTTTATAAACAGCTTGATTGGCTTAAAAGGGGCAGGGAGTTGTCCTCGAGTCCAAGATATATCCTACTACCCTGTCATTCATCTTTAAGCTTCAATGTTAAATCTGCAGCATCCTCTACTTTGTGGCACTCTGAGTACCTTCACAAACATCTTATTGTAGCCTGGATCACCAGTTGCAATCACTAGGACAATCATATCAATTTCCTTGGAGCAAATCCAGCATGTGTGTATTTGTGCCAGGGTCGGGGGCAGTCAGGCACTCAAATCTGCTGGCATGTGAGGCATGCCCTGTTCTTGGTTCCTATACTTTGTAACAGGACAAACATGAAACACCCATTCAGGAACACTTTATGCCTATGATATCTCAAGGTTATTGTAATTGTCACCATCAAAAGATGTGCTTTTATCTCTGGGAGAACCGCCTACTGTATTTTGTTTTCTCTACTCTGTTAAGAAACATGAAATACCCCTACAGGAATGCCTTCTGCCTATGATATCCCAAGGGTTTTATAATTGTGACCATCAAAAGATGTATTTCTATCTTTAGAAGAACTGCCTACTGTATTGTTTCTCTACACTGTTAATCTTATTAATCCTGTTTGGCGGATTCATTAGCCAATCAGGGAGTTCACAGGCAGCAGCTTTTTTGGGCTTTATTGTAGCACTATGTGAAACAATAAAGCCTTCTGCCTATGATATCCCAAGGGTTTTATAATTGTGACCATCAAAAGATGTATTTCTATCTTTAGAAGAACTGCCTACTGTATTGTTTCTCCACACTGTTAATCTTATTCATCCTGTTTGGCTGATTCATTAGCCAATCAGGGAGTTCACAGGCAGCAGCTTTTTTGGGCTTTATTGTAGCACTATTTGAAACAATGACTGTGTTTCTGTTATACCGTAACTCTGTTCTATTAATTTAAATAAACTTCCTCTTTTCTGATAAAAAAAATCTTCATCCTGTTTTCTTTACACTATGTTGATCTTATGTACCTTGGTGCAGTCTACCGGAATGCTGAAGATATGAACTATCATTCTGTCTGTTTACATGTTCTTGCAGATTCTATTCGTAGGTATAAATGCTCTCTCTCTCTGTCTCGCACTCTGGTTTCTATATATACTGTTTCCATTTGCATTAAATATATGCTTTGTTTTTAAAAAACACAACTAAAATTGGTGTACGTTGATTGTTCAGTGCAGGTTTAATCCTAGCATCCTGGTTTCTAACCCTTGGGTAAATTGTTGCTTTCTTTTGTGTTCTGTATTTTCTCCGATTTGTCAGAGCATTTTGATCACTTAGTGAGATTGACATTTCGTGGTCCCGTGTGAGTTGCAGCACTAAAGACCAAATGAGTACTGCTATTTTCATATTCTGGGAAATACAAAATGTATCATGTACAAAAAGAAACATTCCTCTTGAAGGTTGGTGTGGTTAATATCTTCCATTGTCCTGTTCTCAGGGTCAAGAATGCTGAGGTATTGTGCCTGGGACTGGTTTCAGTAACAGTGTTTATGCTTGTCATACCTCTGTTTAGGACAACTGGTGGCATATTGCTTCAGATGGCACCACCTAACATACCCTCTTCAGCTTTAAGCAAATGCCACAGACAAGTAATTATATCCTTAATTTGCATTTTTCTTACTTTGTATTTTAAAACTATTTTTTGTTGGTATTCATATACTTCAATAACAAAATAATTTTTGTTTAGATTACTGCTCTTGAGGGTGTAAATGAAGTTTCTGAGGCTCGCTTTTGGGAATTGGTACCTGGCCATGTTGTTGGGTCACTCTCATTACAGGTAAAGAAGCAAATTACTTTTAGGTTGTTTTTTTATAGTGTGACTTCTAAACCATTGCTGTCTTATTGTGGCCTGACATCCATGGACTTTATAAACATGTTTTTGCATGCAATGTTTGCAGAATTATGCTATGGTTTTAACCATGATCCATGTGGTATGCCATTGTAACCATATAGAGAAGGAATGCATCTTGGGCTAGAGTCTTGGAGAACCTCTTAATCTGACTCAGCTCGAAGTGCAACCTAATCAATTTAAGTGTGGTTAATTTGCATATGTTACATATTTTTGTAAATTATTTTAGGTATGACTGTTTTAAAAGGTGTGCCTCGTGTATACAGGCATGGTGCATTTTAAGTCACGCACCTGACTTCAACCTAGGTGCAGCTCCTTTCAAAAGGTGCATGCCTGTGTTGCATTGCACTTTCGCCCAAGCATTTGCCTTTTAAGTTTGCTTTTTTGGTTACTTTTTTATATGGTTTTTTGTGTTTTATATCTTTGTAATGGTTTGACAAATTCTAAATTGCCATTTGTTGGTGGGTGCTTGTGCGCTAATGAGGATCTATTAACTTTTAATAGAAATAGAAAACAAAGACCTTTTGAATACTGAAAATCCTCATTATTACAGATGGGATCTTGGATGGAAAATTTTCCAATAAAGAAGCAATAACAATACAATGATCTTTGATCCCTAACCTTAAAACAGAATGAACAAAATCATAAAACCAATCTCTTATACAGTTAGGAGATAAACATGTTTGAGAATTTCACTTTAGAGTGCGTTACCTTTTGAATACCGAAAACCCTCATTATTACAGATGGGATCTTGGATGGCAAAATTTCCAATAAAGAAGCAATAACAATACAATGATCTTTGATCCCTAACCTTAAAACAGAATGAACAAAATCATAAAACCAATCTCTTATACAGTTAGGAGATAAACATGTTTGAGAATTTCACTTTAGAGTGCGTGAAGTATTAGGTACAATCTACAGTTTGTATGAGCTTCCACTTTGAATTTGTTTTGTATATTATGCTTGCGCATTTTGGTTTTATCTAATAAGCTTTTTAAAACATTTAATTTCTTTTAGTTTCACATTTTTATGTATTATCTTTTAGTTTATTATAAAAAATTTGTGCCTTGTTTCATTCATGCACACCTTGCTCCTTGCACATTGGGTGCTAGAAGGCCCTTGCATTTTTTTTCTTGCACCTAGAGGTTTCTTCGGTTTGAACTAGCAAGTTTCAACCTCTTTGACTCATTATCTTCTTATTTTTCCATATGTATTTTCAAATAGAAACAAACATAGGGTTTTAGTTGGGTTAGGTAGCATGAGGACTAAAATTTAACACAGCCTAATTCTAGTCTGGTCGATAATTTTCAAGCCTAAGAATGGAGGGCCCAAGACCAACCCAACATGGCCTAATGTTTCTCATTATGTCGGGCTTGGGTTCAAGCATTTAGCCTGTCAAGTTGTATTACCAGTACCAGTGCAGACCCTTTGTGTTGTTGTATATATAAATAAAGTCCCCTACGTAATGATTTCCTTTACCATTTTGACTGCCATTCGACGATTACTAATTGGGGCAAATCCCAGTTTCGGTAATCTAGGCACATCCCTTGTTAAAAGACAAAAGGTACACCCTGTGCCTTTTCCAAACATCACAATCGGCCTATTAATTAGGGTGCAATGGGGTGTGCTCTAATCACAACTCCAAATCCTTTTTTTTTATGCATCTGCGAAGTTTTACTTTTATAATTGCTTGGGGCTGAATAGGCCAAAAATGATATGCATCTGTATACTTTAATAGGGGTAGCAATTGTTTTATTCAAAGGGGATGTGCCCTAACCACTACCATCCTAGTTTGCTCAAACCTGTTATGACTTGTGCGTGGTGCTTATGTTTGGGTCTCTTAATGAAATCCATCACTTTTTTTTTTTTTTGGTGTAAATTATTGACAAGTTGCTAATTCTTCTCATTGTACAACATTAATAGGTGAAGAAGGGAGAAGATGATCATCCCATACTCGTGTACGTTTATGGTTTGTATCATGATTTGGGGGTGCAGGACCTTACAGTTCAAACCGACTATTGGTGAGATTCTTCTTTCCCCATCTTTCTGGTGGCAAGAACGTCGTACATTTCAAAAATCCAATCCAGTTTTACAGTCAGAATGTCAACATAAGCAATGTATCAGTCAGTAGTATCACTAGTCAAAGTGCAAAGAAGATATTGCATTAAAAAATAACACTATGGGCAATATATATATATATATTATATTATATGCTTTTTAATATGCGATGCGTACTGTGTATCAGGTTGTGTCATTTATCTTCTTTAGGTTCGACTATATTACTGGAAAGACTTGATACCGGTAAAACTTGTATGGGGATTTTATTTGTTCAAAACACTTCTGGTATCATGTATTTCCAATTGCATAGAGCTTCCCTTTTATCATCCAACATCTTAATGGGCCTATTATTTAATGGGAAAATCTTGGGCTAGCAAGAGTGACTGTGTGAGAACGCTGGTACGAGTCTTAAAAGGCAACCACTTTGTGTGAAAAAATGCCAAATGCTAGGACCGTACCCAATCTACTCCCAAAAAAAACCCATATAGCCGGTACCAACTTTGGATAATGGCCTTCATCATTTTAACATGTGAATCTCCTAAATGGCTAAATGTCATCTTAATCTTTGATTCCTAAGCAGTCGCATGATATAATTACCTTTATGGCTTTCTTTCTCCCATGGCATTTTCAAATAAACAAAGATATATTGAATTCACCATTTTATATATTCAGGTTATGTTGTCTTAGGTATTATTAATTGCTGTTTTTACCTGGAATGATTTGAGTTGATCGATGCAAATTAATGAGATATGTATACATTCAAGTTCAGCCAGAATGATTAGACTTAACATCCCACCCAGAAAAATCTACTACACAACAGCCTTGGGCTAAAACGGTCAATCACTGCCCTTGATGATCAGTCCATGGATTTTTTGGTAATACAGTTTATTCTATAATATTAAAAAGCAGATCAGTCCACGAAATGGTGTTCATTATACGGTTCAAACAACTTGCTGCCTTGGTTTGTTTCGGTTCGTAATTATAAATTATTTGATTTGGTTTGAGAATTTTTTAAATTGTGGTTTACGGTTTTGGTTTAATTTATTGAATTTTATAAACTGAATCAAACAGTAAATTATATATATAATATGAATATATGATATATAAATAATATATATAATATATCTAAGTGGAATGTGTAAAATTACAAATATACAATGAACTCTTTATTTTATAATAAAATAATAGTTTTAAGTTTTAATTTTTAGGGAAGCTATTTGGGCTTTCTAATTGAGTTAAACCTAAAAGAATCATAGAATGGTCTAAAGTCCCCAAACTGTATTAGAAACTATAGTAAAATGGTTTGGTTTGGTTTGATTTTCATACCAAAACAGTTTGATTTGGTTTAAAAAAATTTTAAACTGTTATTTACCGGTTTGATCTGATATCTTCTCTAAACTGCACCGAACCAGACGATAAACATCCCCAAGTCCACGATTTCGAGTTCCAACAATGAGCTAACAGTTGCATGCCATTTTGTGTTGATCTTCAACCACCATAAACTAGCGAGTTTTGGGGTCTAACAGTCCCCAAGCTAAGGAAAGATGTCCCATTAAGGCATTTGATAAATATAGTTTAAGGGGACATGCAGACAGAAAAGAGTAGACATATTCTCACCCAAAGTGCGTCTTCATTGGATGCCAAAATGCCTCTGTCAAGTCGTTTCAAAGCTTTGTAGTTGATTTATAACTTTTTGAAATTGCCTCAACTTTATATCTTCTATCTATCAGAAAAAAAAACCTCAACTTGGTTTTTTTTTAATTTTTTTTTTCAATTTTGATTTTTATAGGTATATGTCAAAGCTCAAGCTACTGCTACTGTTTGAAAAATACCAGTATATTTGTAAGCTTAGAAATGGATATATTTACAATATGCTTGAATATGCATGGATATGATGACAAGATCTGGATATGCCTGATATGTTTGAGGAAATTTTGACAAATACCATTGATGTAACACTAAATCTATGGTTGAAATAGCTATTAATTAGGTATTAATGCATAAGAAAAATTTTACAAAAAAACGTACAAAGAATATATACTTTAATGGTTTATACTTTATACGAAGAAATACATTATATTACAATCAATATAGAGGAATATGTTGCCTTCAAAAAAATATAGAGGAATATGTAGATATCATATAATTTTATTGGCAGAGTCCAAAACACATACTAATATAGCTTTTCACAAGTTATACATATAAGATTTGCAACTTGAAATTCACAATTAATGAGAAAAAGTGGGAGGTGGGAAAAAGGCAAAATTAATGAGATAAATAGTGGGTTTTAGTGATTTATTGGCAATGAGCAGACGATTAAAATTAGAAATCCAGTTACATATATATCTTCTAATATTGGTCAATATAAACTGGTACAAAAGAATGGTGTCAATATTTGAGATGTTACACCTATCCCATGTAGAGGTACATTTTAAACCTTGCACACATCCATAGTTACAATATTTTCTTGTGATTGCACAGCCAAGCTTGGACACGCTACCGATTCATCCAAGAAGAAGATAACGTTTTTTTTTTTTACTTTTTTTTTTTAGGCAAATGGGATGATGTCCATCTTTATTTGAGGTTTCAAGAAAATGCTGCAATCATGATGACAAATGTGATTGTGTTCCAAACTTGCTAAGACACACAAATATAGATGGTAATTATTTGAACTAGGGCTGCAAATGGATTGGATTTAATCTCATTTAAATTTGAGACTTGAAAATATGATTTTTTTATTAATAGGATAGGATTTGGAATTGCTTGATCTGGTTTGTTGGGATTTGATCTAATCAAAAGACTGTTTTCATTATTAAATTCTTTTATATTAAGCTGGCTTTGGGATTAAATAAATCTATTTTTTGTATGGTATATAATATTTGTTTTATATCTAATTTTACAATCTTATGCTAATTTTTATACGTTTTTACTGATATATCAATGGGATCGGATTCAAATCAAACATCCCGGTATTCAAATAATTGAATTCTAATATATTTTTTCTTTAGACACCCATTAGATGTCGAATCAAATTTGGATCTCTCGGGTTTTTATAAGATCAAATCAAATAAACCCATATCCGAATTCAATTTGATTGTTTGCAGCCCTACCTTGAATAGTTGAATATAACAACTTCTAGACCTTTTTTTTGAAAGCAAGAATTCATTAAACAGGAAGAGAAAAGAAACAGAAAAGGAGCCACCAATACATGATTAATCAGGAAGAGCTGGAGGCTCATGAACATATTCTACTGGGCACCCAATAATTCTAGCTTGGTTTGCTACTAGATGAACCATTACTGTTTGCACTCTCATTACATACACCAATTTACAGAAAACAAAAGAAGATGGTAAGGTCTGGAATATTGCATCGATTAAGCACTGTTCAGACCAAAAAAGAATTTTCTGTATCATGATCTTGGCATCAGTATGAATAACAACTGAAGCAGCGTTCAACTCCTTTGCTTTCCTTAAGCCCCAGAGGATTGCCCAATACTCAGAGTCGGCTGCAATGAAATAATTTAGAGGAGAGAAAATAGCTAAATCAGTAGCATGCAGCACGATTCGTTGTAGGTTCCAATTAATGAGCCATCAACGTATAATTAAGTGCAGCACGATTCTTTGTCACAACTCACAAGGGTGAGATCGAAGATAAGCATTCAAAATACATTCTATAAATTCAATCTTAATTAGTTTCAATAAATACAAATATGGGACTATATATATTGTGGTAATTATAAATACAATTTAATTATACTAGGATATATATGAAGGGACAAAGATATAGGAAAAGCAGAACTCATCCTAAATGAATCATCTGCCACTGAGATCTGTGCTTGGAGTTAGCTGCCCTACATGTACATGCAGAGAAAAATCTGAATCATCTCCAAAAGAAGCAGATGTGGCTGGCCAAATAAAAGCAGGTTTCTCATCGGGTGGAGTTGGTGGGATTGTTTCACCAGTGAGAACTCGCAAGGCCACTCTCATGGAGGGCCTGTAATTAGGATTTGGATGACAACATGCCAATCCCAACTTCAGCACACATTCCATTTGCTCCTCGTTCAAGTCATCCTGCTGCAATCTGGGGTCAACAGCATCCAGAATCTGGCCTTTTCCATACAACTCCCATACCCAATCAACAATATTGCTTTTAGAGTTGCTTTGTGGGTTTTGATTACCAGGTCTTCGTCCACATGCAACTTCCAGAAGGAAGATACCTAACTGCTGTGTGGAATGATTAGTTTCACCCTCCTGTTGAACGGTTCGAGCCAATCCAAAGTCTCCCAATCGAGCATTGAATTCTGCATCCAACATAACATTGCTAGATTTTACGTCACGGTGCAAAACTCGCTTCTCACTTCCGTTGTGTAGATAATCCAGTGCAGAAGCCACTCCACAAATAATTTTGTGCCTTCTTTTCCAACTCAATTGCACTTGCACATCCTTCGTTCTCTGGTTCTGGGCAGGAAATATGAGTTTGTCTAGGCTCCCGCCAGATAGGAACTCATACACGAGGAGGAGCTCATCACCTTCGTAGCACCACCCAATTAATTTCACTAGGTTCTTGTGTCGGAGACGGCTGATTGTTGTCACCTCTGCAATGAACTCTTGCTTGCCTTGGGTTGAACCTTTTGACACTCGTTTTACAGCAATCTCCAGGTTGTTTTCTTTCAAGATTAATCCTTTGTAGACTGTCCCAAATCCTCCTTTCCCAAGCTTGTTGTTGGGATGGAAATTTGCAGTTGCAGTTTTGAGTTCCTTAAATTTGAACCTCCGAGGTGCTATGGTGTAGCCTCCAATCTGTATTTCTATGGTGGGATCCACAATTTTTTGTTCCCCGTGTTTCCTTCGCAAATAATAGTAATAGATGAATCCAGTCAATCCGCACAGTAAGAGGGTCGCTACAGGTATCAAGATCCAAACCCACAACAGGTGGAGAGGATCATCTTCTATGTCCTCACCTGTGAAATCCCATGATTTTACACAGTTGAGTTGGGTATTATTCCCGGTGGAAGCTGAGAATCCCACATAAACTCTCCGGAAGATAGTCAGACGGATCAAGTGGATATGAAATCAATGGATTCACAGTTCCATTACTCATGACAAGAAAGACTTCCAACGTTTTCCACGTCCCGTTGTATTGAATGTTGAAGGTAATATCAGTTCCGCTCGAAAGATTGACGCCGTAACCACTCAATGAAAATTTCTGCCTGGAGTAAATGCTATTGACATCCAAGCCTACATGGCTGTCATCAACGTCTTCTGGGTAGCTCTTCCTTGTGTCAAATTCTACAGCAACAATATTGCTGCTGGAGGAGCCATTGGTGCTTGCATTTACAATCTCAAGCCATTGGCCTTCTCTGTGGTCCGGAATGCTTGATTCTGCTGACAATATGAAGGCCAAACCTTCGCCGGGGGGCTCAGTGCGGGGCGAAATATTGAGTACGAAGGTAGAATTGAAGGTAGCTATCTAGTTCTTTCTTCTGCTCCACAACAGTTTTCCATAGAAGATCCTTCCAGACAAATTTGTTATAGGAGCTCCGCTAACATCTGCTGTGACTTGAAAAGCATCAAGAGCTATCTCCGAGTAGTTGGTTAGTATGAAATCTGATGGTTTGTGAAAAATAGTAAGAGAAAGAAGGCAGTAAAATAAAAGATAAAAGAATGAGGAAGTAGACTTAGTAGATCGAGAGAAGAATTCTGTTAAGCATTGTATTGTTTGTCTCTCTGATATCCGAACCAGTACAGGATGGGGGTATTTATAATGGATGGAGTCGGTTGAAGGTGAACCGACTCACATAGTCACATTGAGCAGAGCAGACATTAATTATTCTTGGGAGCCGAATCGGCTAACTTGGAAACCAACTATTCTAGGAAGATCAAACGACATATTGGAAAGGGACGATCATTGAAGATGACACGACTTACATAGTAAAGTAGCTGTTCAGAGCACTCGATTACATCTCTGATACTCAAGAATGACTCTAGAACACTGAATTAATATTTCTGAAAATGTGCAGCAGCATTTAATACTCCTCTTTGGTGCACATTTTAGCAACACCAATCATGTCTCGTAACAATTCGAATTTGTCTTTCGGTAGCAACACCAATCTGCTAACTGTTCTTCAGTTTTGCAATGTTTGAGTTCTATTTCTTTGTTTCCTTCAGCTTCTCTGATAAAGTGATACTTGATGCCAATATGTTTGGTTCTGCTGTGAAATATGGGATTCTTTACCATTGCAATAGTAGATTTGCTATCGCAGTAGATTTTAGTAGCACCAACTTGTGGTTCTCTCATGTCATCAAATATCCTTTTGAGCCGTATAGTCTGGCTCGTTGTTATTGCTGCTGCAATATATTCTGCTTCAGCTGATGATTGGGCAACAGTTGCTTGCTTCTTTGAAGCCTAAGAAAATATCCCTGATACAAGTGTGAAGGCATAACCAGATGTACTTTTCATGTCATCTACAGAACCTGCCCAGTCACTGTCGGTGTAGCCAATGAGCTTAGAGTCATGTGTGACTCTGTACCAAATTCCATAGCTCTTTGTTCCTTGCAAATACCTTAGTATTCTTTTAGCTGCTTCATGATGAACTTGATTTGGATTCTGCATGAATCTTGATAGTAGACTAACTGCATACATGATGTCTGATCTTGTAGTAGTTAAATAAAGAAGACTTCCAATCATACTTCGAAATTGTGATTCATTTGCCTTTGACGAGCCATCTTCCTTTTTGTATGCTTTAGTGTTGTCTAATGGAGTGGAGACTGTTTTGCACCCCTCCATTTTGAATTTCTTCAAAAGAGTTTCTATATATTTCTTTTGTGAGATGAATGTCCCTTCTTCTTCTTGAGTTATTTCAATTTCAAGAAAATAGTGCATTAGGCCTAAATCAGTCATCTCAAAAGTCTTCATCATGTCTTCCTTGAACTTCTTGACCATCTTCTCATTATTTTCAGTATAAATAAGATCATCAACATATAGAGAAACAATGAGAGTGTCATTTGTACCTTGAGTTTTGATGTAGAGTGTTGGCTTACTATAATTCCTCCTGAATCCTTGTTCCAAGAAGTAATTGTAAATTCTGCTGTACCAAGCTCGTGAAGCTTGTTTTAAGCCATATAATGCCTTCTTTAATCTGAGAATTTTGTCTTCTTGTCCATGCACCACGAACCCTTGGGGTTGTTCCACATAGATTTCCTCCTTAAGATGGTCATTGAGGAATGCAGATTTTACATCAAGTTGAAAAGTTTTCCATTTCTTTTGTGTAGCAAGTGCTATCAATGCCCCGATTGTGTCAAGGTGAGCAACTGGAGCAAAAGTCTCATTGTAGTCGATACCATATTGTTGTGAGCATTCTTTGGCAACTAGTCTTGGTTTAAGCTTCTGGATCAAGCCATCTGAGTTAAGCTTTGTCTTGTAGACCCACTTAACTCCAATAGTGTCTTTGTCTTGTGGACGATCCACAAGCTCCCAAGTCTCATTTTTTTCAATCATTTTTATCTCTTCATCCATAGCTTTTCTCCAATTTTCTTCCTTAAAAGCTTTTTCAAAGCTTTCTGGTTCTATGATCATCAAATTGCATGTTTCATATATTTCTGTTAAGGATTTAGTTCGCCTTGGTGGTGAGTCCGGAGTAGACTGTGAAGCTTGTTCCGGTTCCGATTGTGTTGGCGAACTAATTTGATCATGATCTTCTTCAATTCTTTGACTTGGTAATAGAGGCAAATTGATAGTCTTTCTTTCAACTTCTTTTGTCTCCCAATTGTATGCAGCATTCTCGTCAAAACTTATGTTTCGACTGATTATGAGTTTTTCTTTCCTTAAGCTATAGACTCGATAGCCTTTTGATTGAGTGCTATAGCCTAAGAAAATTCCTTTCTCAGTCTTCTCATCCAGTTTGCCTCTTTTCTCCTGTGGGACATGAGTGTAGCATATGCATCTGAAAACTCTGAGATGCTTTGCTGATGGTTTTTGCCCACTCCAAGCTTCAATTGGTGTCCTATCTTGCACAACTTTAGTAGGACATCTGTTGAGCAGATAGACAGCAGTGCTTACTGCCTCTGCCTAGAAAATTTTGGGAAGACCCTTTTTCGTGAGCATGGCTCTTGCCGTCTCCATAATTGTTCTGTTCTTTTTTTTCAGATACTCTGTTTTGTTCTGGAGTGTACCCGACTGTGAGTTGATGCTCCATGCCTTCATCTTCACAAAACTTGTTGAATTCATTAGAGGTATATTCTTTGCCTCTATCACTTCTTATGGTCTTGATGTTGTGACCACTTTGCTTCTCAACACGGGCTTTGAATTTTTTAAAAATATCAAAAACTTGCGATTTTCTCGCAAGAAATAAACCCATGTCATTCTAGAATAATCATCAATGAAGAGGATGAAATACCTGTTTTGATTATTTGATGGAGTACGCATTGGACCACAAACATCTGTATGAATTAACTCCAATGGCGCTTTGGCTCTCCAAGCTTTGTCGGATGGGAAGGGTTGTCGATGTTGTTTTCCGAGCATACACCATTCACAGACATTGTTGAACTCTTTGATAGTTGGTAGGTCACGCATCATGTTCTTCTGCTGAAGAATCCTTAATCCATGGAAATTATAGTGTCCGAATCTTCTATGCCATAGCCACGACTCGTCCACTTGTGCTTGCGTTGCTATATAACTTGCATCTTTCCATTGAATGGGGAAGCACCTGTTTTCTGTCATTTTTGTTTTTGCAATTTCAAGGGAATGGTTTCTGCACTCGTTATGTTTAGAAGAAATCACGCCCAAGAGATTGATCAAACGGGCTCTGATACCACTGATGGTTTGTGAAAAATAGTAAGAAAAAGAAGAATTTTGTTAAGCATTGTATTGTTTGTCTCTCTGATATCCGAACCAGTACAGGATGGGGGTATTTATAATGGATGGAGTCGGTTGAAGGTGATCCGACTCACATTGAACAGAGCAGACATTAATTCTTCTTGGGAGCCGAATCGGCTAACTTGGGAACCAACTATTCTAGGAGGATCAAACGACTCATATTGGAAAGGGACGATCATTGAAGAGGACACGACTTACATAGTAAAGTAACTGTTCAGAACACTCGATTACATCTCTGATACTCAAGAATGACTCTAGAACACTGAATTAATATTTCTGAAAATGTGCAGCAGCATTTAATAAAATCGTTCTCGGTTGAAGGACAATCCCACCATAAAATATGACTAGAACCAGAATCTCCATGCTCCTATAATAACAGATAACTTGATTTATTTCAAACATGCTATCTTGTGGAGTATTAATTCTCAAATTTGAATTGTTTTTCTTGTTGCTGCGAGTTCCAGAAAACAAAACAAAACCTGGGTTGAAAACAAGATTGGTTATTAAAACAGAAGCACAGAAAACATGTCCTTAATTGGTTATATGTGCTTTCTTGAACTTCTGGTTTAAGGAAAGTGTTGTTTAATTTGGTTATTTAGGGGGTATTCGTCATTGTGAATTGTTTTTCTTGTTGCAATTTCCAAAAGCAAAATTAAAACAGATGGTTTGAAAACAAATGTGTTCTTGTTTTCAAAACTGAAACAAAAAACATGTTCTTGAATTTCTAATTTACATAGCATGTTTTCAACATTTCATCTGGTTACCATATCATGTTCCATGCATAGTCATATAATTTCTTTTTTTGGTAAGAATTATATAAATCACATACCACGAGTTTTTTTTTTTTTTAAGCCTTCATGTTTTGATAGTGTAAAAAAAAATTATGGGTTTTTGAGACAAAGCCAACTTTTTTCTGCTTTTCAAAACAAAACATGTACAACTCAAGAACATGTTATTTACTATTTTCTGTTGGTGATGCAAATTTCAAAGACAAAATCATTTATGTTGTGGAAGGCACCCATGGTGTTTTCAATTATCTGAATGAAAATAATTAGGTATTAATTGATCGGAAACACATCTAATATCTTCCCAAAACAAGTTACAGCAGGAGCATGAGTACATATATCTATGTATCATGGTCGCCTTGTGAAGAAATTGTAGAAGTGTTGAACTGACTTGCAAGCAACTTCCTCTGCCTCTGAACAGCCTTTCTTTTAATTCCAATAATAGACCTGTAAAAAGATGATTAAATTTAAACTAGTTAATTAAAAGATCAATCTTAGAGGATAACTTCGTTACTGAAATGAAGACCATTAATCAGAACTATATAACTTCAAATCTGATGATGACAAAGCTAAGCTACCTCTTTTTCCTGTAAACTTCCCAAAGCCATTTGAAAATTCCGCCGGCCCGACTATATACAAGTGGAACGGCAGCGCCGCTGATGACGTGTGGAACAATATAGTTTGAAGGGAGTAGCGAGCGGGTAAAGTTGACGTTTTGACCGTTTCCTTTATTTTTTATTTATTTATTTTTAAATAAGGATCAAATTCGAGAGGGTGTGAACATTGGGGCTGCAACATGAGTTATGGTTGAGACTTGAGAGGCCTTGGGCAACCCTATCCTACTCAATCCTGACTTAACTTCACGGGTACAGGTAAAGCATGATAATCATTTTCTTTTACACTTAATAATGTTGATATTAATGAATCAACATGAACCCTCATAAAAGAATATAAGAAATAAGTATATTTAATTTGGATAATAATAATAATAAAGAAATGGGACCAACCCAAAACCCAACTTGAACTCAACCTGATCCTGACCCTAAGTCAATCTAAAATTTTGGGGTTGGATTGGGGGTTCAATAACTCTGGTTAAGTTAGGGTTGATTTCAACCCGACCTAACACAGCCCGATTTGCACCCTGGTAACAGATTTGTGCCATCTGTTCATAACACTTGAGCAAGATACATTTATTTACATCCAATATTTTAATACTCTCAAAGTCAAGTGTTGTGAACGAACCGGTGGTACAAACCTTTGATGTCACTACTTTTGTTTGTCAAGATTGAAATCTCTGCTGAGGTTGGTTGCTCCGCTCACGTAAAGATGGGGCATTACCAGACTATCACATTTCAGTAAAACTGATCTATAGTTAAAAGCTTGAGTTAAACGTGAAGGAATAAGATATATTATACTTGGTGGTTGGGACGAGAGATCCATGGGTTAAGAAATTGTGGCGATTGATTATTTATGGCCAACAAAAGCTTAACTGGCTTGAACAACTTTGCCTGCCAAAGCCCAAAGGATCGATTAACTTAAGAATACATGTTGATGGCATGATCGAACAATAGGTTGTGATTTGTGAATGCTGTGCTTGGATTTGATGATCATATCTGATCTGATAATGAAGTCAAACCATGAATAGAGTTCCTCTCTATACATATTCAGATTTAACGTTTTTCCAATTCTTGCAGGTCAAGCTTTCCCTGCTAAAGTTAAAAATTTATTGCAGAACTACTCTGTTCAATCTTGGTTCTTCTTGACTGACGGATTCAATCATTCCGCCCTTTCCACTTCCGCCCCAAATCAGGAGGAAGAAGGAAAATTAAAAAACAAAGGAATGAAAATTAGAAAAATAGAGTCATGTTCTTGTCATCATAATCGCCATCGATCATCTCATCTTCATCTTATTAGCCATCTTAGCCTTATCCCAAGTAATTTCTCAAGTTGGTGACTCTGCTATCTCTACAATGTATCTGCATTCAATTTTATTGATTAATTCCCATAGCTGCTTAATTAATTACTTCCAGGCCAAAGAAGCTTATTAAATCTTAATTCGCATAGGCAAAATTGTTCCGTCGTATATGGGTTGGTATGGTTTTGGAAAAGGAAACCACCAAAAGTCATTCTCTAAAAGGAGTATTTGAGGGTCTAGAAGTAGAACAGTACAAGTGCAGACTCGTTTAATTAATGGCTTATTTATCTAAATCTAAAATTCCCCTTCACTTGTTTTTCCATTCATCTTTGAACACAGTACAAGTGCAGACTCTTTTAACTTTTTCTTATCAGAAACTTACTTCCATCAGGTTCGAGGGTTGACCAATAAGTAACAGAAATTGTCCACCTAAGCCTTTATATATGTTTTCTTTATTGAATCTTTATATAACAAAATTACCCCTGATCGGCGATCGCCCAGTCCCTTCCCTTTTCATTCTCATAATTAAGTGGTTTCACAACCAATGGCTCCCTTCATTGTTTTCCTTTTAATTCTTCATTTCTTTTTAGTGTTGCATTCTAGCTATCAGGTTCAGATCGGATAGGACCAAAACCCGGTCCATTAACAGCCCTACCAACGTGAAAGATTGATGCAAATTTTGGAGGTTACTGAATGATTTATAAACTTTTTTTTTTTTTTTTTTTAATTTTTGATGTTCTTTTAAATGCTCAAACATATAATTAAAACGTTTGAGCACAAAAAAGTGTTATTTTCTTTCATTCTAAAACAAATATAGGTACATGAGTTCAGATTTCTCCACAAGAATTCTGTTCACGCCTACCCACATAACATCGCAGCTACATATAGGAAATATCTCATCCTCCTATATAATATTATGCATGGAAGATATTTTCAATGCATGAAAGTATTGTGTTATGGGTAAAATTTTTGTGAACAGGAGATCTAGAGTCTTAATTAGGTGTAAATTGAATCATATTTCCTACAAACTAAAAACCAAAAATCTACAACTTAAGTAATTTCCATACAAGACAAAAAAAAAATAAAAACAAAAATCCAGACAAGACAAACTCAGCCTAAGACAAGTTATCAGCTACGGAGAGAAATGATGTGATCCATTCGGTAGGTAAGTAGGAGAGTTTGAATAACTTCACAGCTTGGCTCATCAAAAGAAGATTTTGAAAGACTCCTGCTTTGAGTTCCATTCCATTCCAAATCCACCTATACGGCCATTGACTGATAAATTTCTAACTAAAATATTCACAAGCAAAAACGACTTTGTTTTATCAAGTCATTGAATGGAATTACTTAAAAGATAGAGTGATGTGGCCATTATATATGTCAATCACATTGATCTGTCTTATTATAAATGTTATATATGATATTCCATATTTATATTCAATTTTTATATAAGTTAAAAATAACTACTTTTTAAAAGCTTTTTAAAAGGTGGTGGTTCTGTTTGTCAGAAAGACGGGAAATTATATTATGGGTAAGTTGTTTAAATCTCCTATCAAGTTTAGTAATTGCAATCACACCTCTGTTGGACTACAGTTACAAATAAATCCTCTGACAATAGCTACCAAAATATCTAAAATACCCATAAAATTACTATTAGTAATGATTCATATGAAGAGAAATTTTGAGTAATAAACATTTTCGTCAAAAGTACCACATAGTTATTTTGAACATTTTTATACTTCTTTTCAAAATAATCTACTAGAGAGAATCTACTTGTAACTATGCCATAAAATTCAGGGATGTAATTACTAGGGGTGAGTTGACCTGGCAATTGAATTGGGTGGGTCAGGTTTAGGTTGGGTTAAGATACTTTTGGTTGATTTCGGGTCGAGTTGAATATTGGATTGGGTTGTCCAATGCTAGAGCTTAATCCTAAGTGTTTGGTTTAAGGTTGACCCATGGGTCATTTTGGATCATCACAAAAATAATTGAAGTTTAAAAAAATAAAGAAAAATACATGAAAATGCCAAAATTAAAGGAATTAACCTTAAAATTCCAAATATAAAATAAAAAAACTTGAATATTTAGTAATTCAAAGAGTAAATAATAAAGAATAAGACTAAATAGTAAAAATTAAAGAGTGGAGACTTCTAACAATGCATAAATAGTCCCAGTTAGATTTGACAATCGGATTAGAGGGTTGACCCATGACCCAACCCAGTTTTTTTCTAGGTTGGATCGGGTCAAGTCATTCTCAAATTCAGGCAACTAAATATGAGACCCTAACCTTATTTTTTCGGGTTGGGTTGGGTAAACTTTTTGCTAAGTCTAGGGGTGAGTATGAATTGTTTCAGTTCCATTCTAAGGCAGAATTTGGAACTCACCCTACTAAGATTGATTATAGAGTTTATCCGTGAAACCTATTCTTTTTTTACCCCTCAGAAAGAAAAAAATGACATATTCTTTAAAAACTTGATTTTCAATAATAACAACAACAACAATACACATTATATTCAAATATTAAATTAAAGAACAATAAGCAAATCATTTAAGTGACTCATTAATGGCATTCCAATGAGATTATAGTCTTTGTAACCATGATTGGTTGAGTTTAAATTCTCATATCCTCAAAGGTAAAGGTAAAGTCTACCCATTTGCCCGCCACCCCTAATTATTATTGGGAAAAAATGGCTTATCAGGTTGTAAAACTTTTATTTTGGTAGCATAGCTAGTAGAACAGTGGCTACCTTTTTTCAAAAAATTACTTGGATTTTTCGAAAACTAATAAGTAGCATTTATAAACTGGACCACACCATATTGTTTCATAAGATGCTGAAGTAGCATCAAATTTCGATGCACAATTTAGAGATTGTTAAATGTTTATAGAAAATATTTGAGCACCAAAAACGTTTCTTTGAATTTAAATTGAAATAGACAGAGCCTAAAAGAAATCTAATGCAATATAATTAAGTAGGTGTTGTGATCAATTCACAACTGGAAAAATGGTTTTTAATATTTTTCAAGAGTTGGCTGGGAGTATTTTAAGTGTCAGGTGTTAAAAAGTTTTCTAGGTCTTCATTCGACGTGCCTACAACGTTGTGCCCAACCTGATCCGGACAGGTAAATTGAATCATAATTTTAACAAACTCGAACCCAAAAATCTAATCAATCCAAATAAAACACAGAAATCTAGAACTTGAAAATAATTTCCATACAATACCAATTAGCGTTAGATAACTCATGGAGAAAACTGTTGTGATCAATTCGATAGGTAGGGGAGAGATTTTGAATGATCTCTTGGCTCATCTAAAAGACAACGGGGCTTTTATTGTTCAGTCCGAAAAGAGCTGTAATTTGAGATAAAGGAGATTGATTACTTATAAAATAGGAGGGGAGGGGGTTATAATTTCAGATTTTTTAGGCGGATTGCCGTCAACTTATCCTTGTCGCAAAGAGAAATTAGCGTCAGTCCACATGGCATTTCATCAAATCCATCTGTATTCTGTAATACCGGCATTGACTTGTAAATATTCTAATTAGAATATCAACTTTCTACCAAAAAAAAAAAAATATATATATATATATACAAGATATTCAGAAGGAAAAACGACTATCGTTTACCAACGGATATGGTAAGCACATCAAAGCGCTTTTATTCTCTATCCTGTCGTCAACACCGAAGATTCCTTGGTGGCATCGCTTAGTCGCAAGAGAACCAGTTTAGAACGAAAACTACCAGTACCAGATTGACTGTTCGTCGGATGGCTGTAAACAAAAATCATAGATGCTGGGATATGGGCAGTGAACACACAAATATATATTTTTAATTAATACATGGGGCATAGAAATTTTCACATGATGCATAGAAACAGAATAGAAATCGTCTGTCCCTAAGGGACAAACTTTTCTGTCCCTACCAATAATAATCAACCACGTCTCTCTTTCCTGTAAATTTCTAAATTAACGGAGTCCAGACCTTAACGGCAGCTGGACTCCAAAACTTATTTATTTTGGTTTAACCACCCTTTTTGGGATCCCACTTTCCAAGTTTTTCTTCATTTTCATTTTTGTTGTGCTCTCTCTCTCTCTCTCTCCCTCTCTCCCTCACATCCGAAGTTCGCCTGCACCAACACCATCGCATATCGCCATTGCAATCGAGACACCATCATTCGTCTGCAGAAACAACCGGAGTCTTTCTTGACCACCGCTCATTCCCCTCGTCGGAGATCACTGGCTTCTTTTCATTATTCTTTCATTGTTGGGATTGGTTTTTGCTCATTGTAATGATGGGAGGATCCAGGCGGAAGAGACCATAGAAGAAGAGCTTACGGAGATGACAGGTGACTGTGACGATGATGAAGAGGAAGATAGGGATAGGTGGTGGCATGGCCGATTCTGTGTGTTCTGTTCTAAACTAGACATCAGCAGAAGGAAGGCCATACATAATCCCAATTGCTCTTGCTAGACCTCGTCCTCTCTTTAATTTCAGAATTTCAAATCCTGGAGTTTTGAGCTTCACTTCTTTATTTTTTATTTGTGTCTATACAACACACCATTTAATATGCATGTCAATACAAAATTCAACACCCCATGAAAGAGGGTAACGAAACAGATGCCGTTCTGAATTCATTAGTTTCTAAAATTTATTCTTCAAATAATACAAGCTCTATTGTCTGTTCTACATGATTTAAAAACCTGGAATATTTGTTGTTGTTGGCATATTGCAGTTTGCGGATTAAACATGGGAAAGGGAAACAAATTTTTGACTAATTAGATAAGTAACCAATTCAAAAAATCTTAGCTTAAAATTTTGTCATTCAATAAAAAAACAAACACTCAGCAATGTTTTGTCCTGTTAAGGCTTAACGATATCTAGATTACCTAGTGGCACTATAAAGATAAAAATATCTGATGAGTTGACCTTTTGGTTGTTAATACACAATGCCACTAACAAATTTTCGTGGATTCAGGTATTGTAAAGAAAAGCAATTGAGTGATGTATATACACAAATTACCTTGTTATTACAGTGCCTCTGGTTTCTGTAGATTTGCTTAACATCGGTATGATTATATTGGACCTCAAAGTTCATCTCAATTGTTGGATAAAAGTCCCAAGAGGGAGTTAGATTGAAGCAGACATAGTTGAATGAAGTCTTTTTGAAAGAAACAGGGATAATAAGATCGAATGCAAAACCTCACCACACCTCTGCTGCTTCAAATTACAAGTTTTAGGGGCAGCTTCTCTGTATTATTAGCAAGCCATGGAATACCATCTCCAATGTCCACATCCGTTGTTCTTGCAACTCATATATCAGATAGAGAGAGAGTCATATAACTTTCTTCTTCCATTTATAAAAAGATGCCATATATGGAAGATTCTTGTGTTTATAAATAATTTAATTTATGAGGAATTTTAGAAGAAAAAACAACTTTACAGTGCAAGATTTTTCCAGACAAGAAGTTAGAGGGAAAAAGGAAGAAATTTTGAATATATATATATATATATATATATATATATATATATATATATATAGATAGATAGATAACTTTAAGCCAAAATACTGCTGAAATGAACGTCGACGATGAGCGGTGGAATGATTCCAAAAGCTTGCAGCGGACGAACTCCTGTAGCTCGGCTTGCAGAGGCAGTGTTCTCCTATGATGATCTCGGAGCGGTGGTCGAGAAAGACTCCGGGTGTTGCCGCAAGCAAATGACGGTGGCTCGATTGCAATGGCAGTGTGCGATGACGTTGGTGCGGAACTTTCGTGGTGAGGGAGAGTAGAGAAAGTAGAACGAAAATGGAGAAGAGAAACTTGGGAAGTGGGATCCCAAAGGGGCGGTTAAAATAAAATTGATAAGTTTTGGAGTCCAGCTAACGTTAAGGTTTGGACTCCGTTCATTTTGAAATTTACAGAAAAGAGAAACGTGGTTGATTATTGTTGGTTGTCCCTAGGGACAGACGATCTGTTCGCATAGAAACACTGGCGTGATCACTCATGATATATAGATTGCTCAGTCCATTGTGCAGAGGTTACGTTGGCTTTCACGATCATGTGGTTTTCAGAGAGGCGTCCGTGTGTTTCCTTAATTTTCTTCTCTTTTTATATTTTCATCAGTTTTTTTCTTTCCATTGAAACTTGTTAAGCAGAGCGTAATACATCTAGCTTTTTCAAGGCAATGATATTACTAATCCGGGTCTCTAGCTATTATTATTTAAGAAAAAACAATAGATTGAAACTAAAATTCTTGAAATCCGAAGTCTTATTATTGGAGGATGGAGCCTCACAGAGCAACAGGGAAGGGAAATATTCCTATTGTTTACAATTAAAATATGAAACCGCTAATTTCAATGAAAACAGGGTTCAAGCAAGGATTAACGGTAAGCCCACCGCATGGATGCTGCAATTAATTGGGTCTTAGTGATCTCATTTTGAAGCCTAGCCATCTCGAGCTGGGTTTCCATCATCTGATTCATCGATTGCTGCAGCTGTTCCAGCTCGTTGGATGATCCATTCGATGGCGGTGGTTCCTGAGCATGAGCCACACAGCCTAAGTGGGTTCCGAAGTTGCAGTCGTCACAGTTGTACACCCAGTATTGCAGGTCGGCATTGCCGTTGCAAACATCACAGGTAAAAATAGTTGTCTCGGCTCCAGAAAGTTTAAAAGTGAGAGTGAGAGGATGCGAGTGGCCTTCATGGACTACGGTCCGAGGCAAAGAAGCACAGTGAGTGTGGAGATCGAATTCACAGAAAGCACAGCAATAGCTGAAGGCACTACCATCATCACCGCAAGCGTTACATCGGAAGGAACCGTTGGGATACGTGGGTTTGGGAAGAAAGGTGAGGGGGTGTTCTGGATGCGCCGGGTGTTCCATCCATCGTTTGAGATTGAGGCATTTTTCGTGGAGGAAGTAGTTGCAGGAATTGCACCCATACATGGAATCGGAGCCGCCGGGTAATTCACAACCAGAGCACTGGATTTTCTCTCCTTCCTGCAACTCATGGAGATCCAACAGATGGGGGTGATCAAAATGTTGAAAAGGCATCTCTTCTCTCCCTCTCTCTCTCTCTCTCTCTCTGAGACTCTATCGGTCTAAAATCTCTATCTATGTTTTTCTCCTGCTTTCTCTCTTTCGTTCGTTTTAATGGTTATATATAAGGGTACACCACGTCACAAAATACAGAGCGGCCTGCTGTGAACTGGTACATGATAGATAGAGAAGGGACAAAAGTCAAGTCAGCGACTCAGCGTGAGGTGATGACTTTAATGGATGGGCGTTTTAAGCTTAAACGAGCTTCGTACTCTGTGATGCATTCACCGAAAACCGTGTGGGGTAGGGAAGTTTCCAGCCAGCCGGAACTCAATTGTGGGTTGAAACTTGGCTCAAAACAGCGACTCGACTCAGCATGTTCAGGCATTAGCTACACTATATTCAACCCCCAAAATGATGATGATGATGATGATGATGATTTCTGAGAATGTTTTTTATGGAAACAAATGAAACCTAAGAAAAGAAGGTAGATCAAAGAAAAATTTCACAAATGTATGCTGCATGCTTCCACTATATATTAATAAAAAAAAAAAAATTCAACATATCTGCCATACGGAGCCAATTTGAGCAGCTAGCTAGAAAGACATGGTGAGGCTACTTAGCGTATAACACAACCACTGCTAAAAGCAGAGGATGGGAGAACATTTCTCTGGATATTTGAATAGACATCAATGAAGTCTAGTTTTACCCTTCATTTATCTTCCCAAATAAAGAGAATAGACATTCTTTAATTTCTGCAACCGATTACCGATATATAAAACAAAACAGAGACAATAAGTGAAATATTGCTGAAATTAATTTTAGATGACCGTTCTCTAACATATATCCGATCCGGATCAAGCTTTATTACTAAAAGTTACAGAAGCAAACATGATGCCATCATCCGGATAGAGCTTTGTTATTAACAATTCCACCAAAGGAGACATTTACACGATTTCAAATCAAAGAACTAGGATTCCATGATGCCATCATTCTAGCCCATTGTTCGGTAATCATTTGCATTTGAAGCTGAAGATTCTGCAATTCTCGTTGGGCTTTAAGAACAGGGTCTTCCTGCTGTGTCGCTTGAGGTTGATCGAAACCTCCGCCAGAAGCATTGGTTGCCTGAATGAATCTCGGCCGAGGCGCCTCAGAGGTGGCGCAGTGAATGTGGGCACCAAATTTGCAAGCAACACAACAATAGGCCCAGTTCTTATGATCCAACTGTTTGCTACACACCACAGAGCCAGGCAATCTCTCTATCTGATTGATCAGTAGTTGCCTGACTTATGTAGCTTCTTCCCTCTATTATTCTTTAATCTTGTATTTTGTATATATTTGCACCAGTACTCCTCCCAAACTGAGCCTAAAAGTCAATGTTTAACCAATCGAAGAAGTGGTTTGTTCGGTTGATTTATTCCAGTAGTGACGTGAAATCAAATCCCGCAATCAGCACTTGAGGGAGAAAAGGGGTTAAGGGGAGGTTTAATGGTGCATAGCACAGAATACCAAAAAAAAAGTCCAAATTTATAATAAAATATTAAAAGAATATTGACTTTTTCTTCATTTAATAAGCAAGGAAATATCGACTTGATTGCTCCCAGTTTAATTTTATCAAATTATGTATATTGATTGTGATGGTGTGCAATCCGGCTGGTCCTAGCTGTCAACGATCTTGCCTCTGAACGGAGCTACAGGGAGCCTGAAACAGAGAAGATGAGGAAGCTCCGGGGGAACCCGGTATGAATACTCCGAATCTCAAGTTAGAATTCTTTCAAAGGCAAGATAAAACCAGATGGCACAAAGTTTACATACCTTGTTCTTGGGGGGTAGGGAGCCTTTTATAACCACCTCGTGCACTCACTCCTAAGCTTCTGTCAGGTTGGGTATGATTACCTCTGGGCTCCTGCCAGTTCGGGTGTCGTCCCCTCTGCTGGACAGAACCGTCACTGCTCCCTTTTGTCAGAGCCGTCTCTACGACTGGTGATGACGGTGGCAGGTGGCGGTGGCAAGTGACCGTTGAAGTGCGGCTGTCAAGCGTTAGATCCCAAGTCAGTCAGGTGTGCCGCCCTTGGATACGGACCTCCTCGGTGTCAGGTATTGTACGTTTGTTCAGTTCGGCGTCCTGGAGGCGAAGTGCTGGAGTGGCGAGCGAGGTGAAGTCTTGAGTTCGGATAGAGGAGTGTCCCAAACTACCATGAGGCGGGCCAGTTCGGGTCATTGCCTTGTGTGGCTTAGGGCCTAAGAGAGAGTTCGGGCTCTTAGTAGGGAGATCGAGCTTCTCGTAGGGAGTTCAGGCTCCTAGTAGGGAGTTCGGGCTCCTCGTAGGGAGTTCGGTCTCCTTGTTCGGATTGCTGGTGGGGAGTTCGGACTGCTGGTTTCCTCCCTTCGGTGCTCGCACTCTGGGTGTGCTGTTGTGCCGAGCTGTTTGCCTTTGCCACGTGTTGAGTGATTACGAGGTCGAGCCAAACCTTCCTTCATCAATTGCCCCCCACTCCTCGTGCTAAGGGTCTTGCCTTGGCACGGGGAGTTCGCAAGGTGGCAGGTGGATTTGTCCCGTACTTCGAATCTCGGTTGACTGATAGCGCGAGGTGCGTAGTCAGGGTTAGTTTCTTCGAGCGCCCAAAAGACGGAAAACGCGCCGACCTGCCTACAAATGCTGCCATACGTGGTAGCGCGTGCTTTATTTCAAAATCAAAAAAGCGCGCCACTGGGAGACGTGACAGCAGGCGTCCTTTTAAATTTTGAAACGTGCCGCTATCGCCTTTAATGCGAGGAGACGTGCGTTGTCGTTCTGTCAGTTTCAGAAAGACGTGCACCGGCGCTTTGTCTGTTTCAAAAAGACATGCGCCAATCACGTCTCGGCTCAGGGGACGTGCGGTCAGCGCGACTGCGGGCCGTCGGATTGGCTTTGATCTGTGCTATTGCTTCTCGGTCACTGTGGGTATAAATAGTGGGGGACCCCAGTCGCTTTGTCACTTCTGTGCTTTGCCTCTTGAGCTCGTGTCCAAGTTTCAGCTCACGTCCAGGCTTCCAGTTCGCGTTCGAGGTTTTCGCTCGTTCAAGTTCTCGTAGTCTTGTTCAAGCTTTTTTCCGGGTGAGTACCTTCCTGGAATCCACCTTCTCTCCTCGATTTCTAGCTCGGATAGCTCAGACGGTTCTTCAAGTGAGTCAGATGCAGGTTCTACGAACCGAGTCGCATCCCCTGATAGTCCTAGCGAGCCGGAGGTAGAGCTCGAGGAAGAGTTCGAACTCATAGGTCGAGTCACCTCGGGTAGTTTGGCGTCCACCTCTCATCGGGGTCGGACGTTAGACAAGTTTGGCCTCTCGACCATGACACCTGAGGGGCTCCAATCCCTTATTACCTATTACAATTTGCCTGGGGAGTACGCTTATTTCATACCTTCGGGTAGCTTTCCTTGGGAACACGGTCCTGATGAGATCGTGATATTCCGGGAGCAGCTCGCTGCGGGGCTGCGATTGTCTTTCCATCCCCTCCTTGTCGAGGTCTTGAATCACTTCGGTGTTACGGTCGGCCAGCTTCACCTGAACTCTATTCATAATTTGGTGGGGACAATCTCCCTATTTAGCGAACAGGGCTTTCCTTTAGACTTGGAGATCTTCTCTTCCATCTTAATGCTTAAGAAGCAAGCGGGTCTCCTCCCCGGGCGTAGGCGGGCGTATTACCTGTTTCCTCGCCCGAGTTTTAAGCTTTTTCATGATCTTCCTAACAAGGTCCCGGCGTGGAAGCGGGACTACTTCGGGGTGCGAAGTGTGCTGGGGTGGCCGTTTCAGACCGGGTGGGGGGTGGCCGCCCCTGACTCCGGTGTTACGCTTGACAAAGAGACGGTGAAGGGCCTCCAACAATGGGCGCGGCTTGGGCTAAAGTGCAAACAGTATCTGACGGAGGCCAAGCTCATTGCGGCCGGCCTGAGTTCGGGTAGATTCCTTACTTGGAGGTTCTATTTTGCTCTGTCTAGCTTTTTTTTCTAATGCCGAACTCCTTTTTGCAGGTGTGATGGACTCAGGAATGACTCGTGGTGGGCACTTGTTTCAAGGCATGAAGAAAACGAAGCGAGTCGCCAAGCGAACTTGCGCCAAGCTGCCCCGGGATGCGGAGCCCGAGGTACCGGACTACCCGTCAGGGGATCTGCCCAGGGAGCCCGAGATGGCTCCTCCAATGCAAGAAGCGGCAGGGGGCCCGTATGCTGAGACTACTTACAGGGGGGCTCCCACTTACTCTGGTGCTCCTGCTTACTCTGGGTCTGCTCATACGCGAGCTGGGCTCTCGGGCTCGGGGGCCCCAGGGGAATTCAGGAGTGTGCTGTCGTCGACCTACGCTCTTCAGAAGAGTAAGGAGGCCATTTTCCCCGAGGAGGTCGCGGCGTGGACTGATCTCCCTCTGCACCAGGTGGCCTGCCGTGCCGTTACTCATGCCATGGTGGTAAGTCAGTCTTTTTATCGAGCTCCTTTGCTTTTATCCTTCTTGCTGTCGTTCTTTTGATCACTCGTTCTTTCTTTTTGGTAGGTGAACTCTTCTATCCACGCCTTGGAGGCCCAGGAGGAAACGAGCTCAAGGCAGGCGCGAGCTGCTGAGGAGGCTCTTCGTGCTGCTGAGGCGGCTTCCCTAGCTGCTGAGGCGGCTTCCCTAGCTGCTGAGGCGGCTGCTCGTGCTGCAGAGGCCAGACAGGTGAGGTCTCAGAGAGATGCCGAGGCCATGGGAGTCGTAGTGAAGCACATGGTGGACCTGAGGCTGGATTTGCAGCATCAGGTCGAATACCTTCAGGAGGACATTAGGAAGAGGACGCAAATCTTTTCTCAAGGTATTGAAGATGCCAAGAAAAAGGTTGTCGATGAGTACATCGCCTCGCCGAGCTTTGACGACCTAATGGTGGATTCGTATCGAAGGGGTTTCAAGCTAAGCCGGTGGATGATCCGGAATACGTACCCCGAGCTCGATATTAGTGCCATATCCACTTCGCGCATGACTCAGGAGATGGCCAATGCTATTGATGGTGAGCCAGATTCCGAGGGAGAGGCAGGGCCTTCGGGTATCATTGAAGTGCCTTCCGATAATGAAGAAGTAGCTCCGGGCCTGTAAATTTTTTTTTTCGAAATGTACTCCCTTATTTTTGAAATGGAATGACTTTTCTTTTGGTTACTTGTTCGAAATGTTCTCCCGAACTGAACGTGTTTGCCGAATTGACCGGGTTACCTGCCCGGGTTACCACACTCACGCGGCCTGTTTTGGTGCTCTCTGAGATGCCGATGTCCCTATTAGTTCATTGTCTCCATTTCACCTTTGGCTGACTTTTCTTTGCTTGCCTGTGCCGAGGTTCCTTCGTTAGCTCGACATCCTAGCCCTTAGGCTTTGGTGGCGATTTTATCCACTTCGCTTGGTGGTCTATAGGTAGTATCGCCTTAAGTTGACAATGTTCCATACTCGAGGTACTTGCTTACCCTCTAAGGTTTCGAGCTCGTATGCCCCCCCGAGTGCTTTCTTTACTCTTTAGGGTCCTTCCCAATTTGGTCCGCGTTTGCCCACGCCGGGTTTGGGTACCATGATCTTACGGAGAACCAGGTCGCCGACACGGAAGCTCCTCTTCTTTACTCTGGCATTGTAGTACCGAGCTACATTTTGCTGGTAGGCCGCTGTTCGGATGTGCGCGAGGTCTCTTACCTCACCCAGTAGGTCAAGGTTGGTGCGTAACTCGTCTCCGTTTGTCTGATCGTTATATGCTTCTAGTCGCAGTGTAGGTATTTCGATTTCCGCCGGGATTACCGCTTCGGTGCCATAGGTGAGGTTAAAGGGGGCCTCTCCCGTGGCAGTTTTTTCCGTAGTTCGGTGAGCCCATAGAACACTTGGTAGCTCGTCCGCCCACAACCCTTTACCTCGGTTTAGTCGTGCTTTCAGTCCGCAGAGGATGACTCTGTTCATTACTTATGTCTGACCGTTTGCCTGCGGGTGTGCGACCGATGTGAAGTTCTGACGAATTCCCATATCTTGGCACCATTCTTGGAACTTGATATCCTCGAACTGTTTGCCGTTGTAGGAGATCAGTACCCGAGGTAGCCCGTAGCGACATACTTTGTTCTTCCAAAAGAAGTTCTGTATGTTTCGGGCTGTGACTATTGCCAGAGGTTCAGCTTCTATCCACTTTGTGAAGTAATCTACTACCACCACTAGGAACTTTCTCCCACCTGTTGCTGGCGGGAATGACCCCAGGAGGTCGATGCCCCATTGTGCAAAGGGCCAGGGATTGGTGAGGTACTTGAGGTCGGCAGCAGGCTGATGGTGGATATTGGCATGCTTCTGACACTTATCGCATTTTCTGACGTGCTCGACGGCTTCTGCCTTCATTGTTGGCCAGTAGTATCCTTGTCGAAGTGCCTTTTGGGCGAGGGCTCTGCCCCTCAGGTGTTCGCCGCACAGACCTTCATGAGTGTCGCGGAGTACGAGCTTGGCTTCGGTAGGTTGCAAGCAACGCAGGTAGGGGAGTGTGTAGGATCGTCGGTACAACCGTTCGTCTATTATGACGTATTTGGCTGCCTGGCGCTGCACCCTCTTGGCTGCATTGCGGTCCGTAGGGAGGGTTCCATCTAGCAAGAATCTCGCGAGTGGGTCGATCCAGCTCGGCTCTGCTTCAAGGACGGGAGCGACCTCTTCTGCCCCATCGTGAATGCTGGGCCGAGGTAAGTCCTCTATGTACACGGTTCTCATGGTGTTGTGACTTGTGCTGCCTAACCGGGACAGGGCGTCGGCCTCAGTGTTCTCTGACCTCGGGATTTGCCTGATGAAGTGTGACTGGAAGTTGAGCAGAGCCTCTTTTACTTTTGCCAAGTATGCAATCATAGTGAGCTCGTGTGCTTCGTATTCGCCCGTAACCTGGTTGACCACGAGCTGGGAATCGCTGCAGATAACTACGTGCTTTGCTCTTACCTTGCGCGCTAGGTTCAGCACGGCTATCAGTGTCTCGTACTCCGCCTCGTTGTTGGATGCTGTGAACTCAAAGCGTAGTGCGTATTCCAATTTCATTCCGCTCGGGCCGCGTAGCACTATTCCAGCCCCGCTGCCTTGCTGATTCGAGGAGCCGTCTATGTGAAGGATCCAGGGCTCCTCATCCCAGTTCGGGTTTGGCCTAACCAGGAGAGATGCCACACTGGCTGCTACTTCACGGGGTTCAGACTCTATTGGCTTGGGAGCTCCGAGCTCGCCCGAACTAGGGATCTCAGGCTCGACCGACCCAAGGGCTTCGAGGCTAAACGTGCACTCGGCGATAAAATCTGCCAGGGCTTGGGCCTTAATAGCAGTTCGTGGCTTGTACTAGAGGTCGTACTCGCTGAGTTCGATGGCCCATTTCGTCAGTCGACCGGAAACCTCGGGCTTGAGTAAAACTTGCCTCAGAGGTTTGTTAGTTAGGACGATGACAGTGTGAGCCTGGAAATATGGGCGGAGTTTCCGAGCTGCTATCACTAGTGCGTATGCTAGCTTTTCTATCTGCGGGTACCTTGTCTCTGCTCCCTGCAAAATTTTACTAACATAATAGATGGGTCGTTGGACCCAATCTACTTCTTTTATTAGTACCAAACTGACCACCTCGTCGCTTGCCGTGTTCTAAGACCTCGCCCTCCTCGGGCCGGGCTAAGGTTGGCACATTAGCGAGGTAGCTTTTTAGCTCGTCGAACGCGAGCTGGTAGTCTCGGGTCCATTCGAACCCTTTGCCTTTGATTGCTTTGAAGAAAGGCAGGCAGCGGTCTGCTGATTTGGACATGAAGCGGCTTAGAGCGGCTATGCGGCCGTTTAGCCTTTGAACTTCTTTTACTTTCCGGGGTGGTCTCATGTCTAGGATGGCCTTTATCTTGTCCAGGTTGGCCTCAATACCGCGCTGGTTGACAATGTACCCTAGGAACTTGCCCGAGGTGACACCGAAGACACATTTGTTAGGGTTCAGTTTCATGCTAAATTGACGTAGGATCTGGAAGACAGAATCTAAGTCTTGTATTAATTCCTGTGAAAACTGCGTCTTGACGACCATGTCGTCTACATAACATTCTATTTTCGTGCCAATCAAGGGCCAAAACAGACTATTTACAAGTCTTTGGAAGGTTGCCTCGACATTTTTTAATCCGAAGGGCATGACCTTGTAGCAGTACAGGCCGAACTCGGTTATGAAGCTGGTTTTTTCCTCATCGGACTGGTCCATCCTGATTTGATTGTAGCCCAAGTAGGCGTCCAGGAAGCTTAGCAACTCATGTCCCGAGGTCGCGTCCACTGGGCGGTCAATTCTGGGGAGGGGGAAGCAATCTTTCGGGCAAGCTTGGTTCAGGTCGGTGTAGTCGACGCACATGCGCCACTTGCCGTTTGCCTTTTTCACCAGCACTAGGTTGGCTACCCAGCTCGGGTAATGAACTTCCCTTATGAAATCTGCTACGAGGAGCTTTTTGGCCTCCTCGTCAACCGCCCTCCAGCGCTCTGGGGCTAAGTTGTGTTTTTTCTGTCTAACGGGTCTTACTACAGGGTCAGTATTAAGTTTGTGAGTTATCAGGCTGGCGTCAATACCGGGCATGTCGGCCGCGGACCAAGCAAAAATATCTAAATTTTGAAATAAAAAACTCACCAGTTCGGTTCGTAGTGGTTCCTCGACGGAAGCACCGATCTGCAGTGTGCGAGCTGGGTCTGTAGCCGAAGTCGGGACTGCGACCGTTTCCTCTGTGGGCGAAGCTCGTTCCTCGCCTTGCTCCATAGGCCGCTCCAGTTCAAGGTCGTCGGCCACCTTGGTTTTTCCCTTCAGGGCGGCAACATAACACTTGTGGGACTCGAGCTGGTCGCCCCGCGCTACCCCCACACCATAGTCTGTAGGGAACTTCATTGCCAAATAGTATGTGGAGACCACTGCCCGCAGGATATGCGTAATTGGCCGCCCTATTATGGCATTGTATGGGGAAGGGGTTGCGACCACCAGGAAATCATGGTTGAGTCTGACCGCACAAGGCCATGTGCCGACTTCCACAGGTACTGTTATTTTTCCGAGGGGCCTGACTTCCTCTCTGCTGAAACCCACCAGATGAGTGTTCGCGGGCTTCAGCTCGCTCTTCTATAACTGTAGCTGGTCAAATGCTGACTTGAAGAGGATGTCCGCCGAGCTGCCCGAATCCACGAGTACGTGCCTGACCTCGAAGTTGCTGATCCTTAGTTTTATGACAAGCGCGTCATCGTGGGGGTAGTGGACCCCTCGCGCATCGTCTTCCGTGAAGAAGATCGACTCTTCAGTCTTTGGTCTCTTTGGGTGGTTCTGTTCCTCTTGGGCTGCTTCGCGAACTGACGTTCGGGCCGCTGCCGAAGTACACCCTGCTACCACCGAACCTCCTACTATTACATGGATGGTTCCCCAAACTGGCCTCTCTTTTGGAGGTTGTCGTTGCAACGGTTTGGCTGGTCTGCTGCTAGATTCGGGGGCATCCTTTCCGTGCTCCCCTTGCCGACCTGCCTTATTGTTATTATTATTATCATGCTGTACAAAATTCCTTATGTATCCGCGACGGATGAGTCCCTCTATCTCGTCCCGGAGATTATTACACTGTTCGGTACTATGACCGTGGTCTCTATGGAAACTACAGTACAAATTTTTATTTCTCTCGTTCGGATTTCCCTTAAGGCGAGGTGGCCACTTTACGTATGGGGCGTCCTTGATCGTCATTAAGATCTCGGTCTGCCTCGTGTTTAACGGCGTGTAATCCATCCAAACTGCTATGGGAGCTCGGAACGACTGGTTCGGCTTCGGCTCCCGGGCCGGGTTTTTTCTGTCGACTGGGTTGGAGGGCTCGCCTTCCCTCTTTCTTTTCTCGTTCCCGCTTTCGGTCCGTTGGTTGATTTCTTCCTCTGTTCTCATGAACTTATCCACGAGCTTGAGGAATTCGGCCACGGTTGCAGGCTGGTTAGCTACCATGTGCCATTTGAACTCTTTGTGCATTATCCCTCTCTTGGCCGCCGTGAGCTGCACCGCGGGGTCTAACCGCGGTATCTGCAAGCACGCTTCATTGAACCGCTTGATGTAGCCCCAGATGGATTCTCGTTCTCTCTGGACTACTCCGAAGATGCTTTCCTCTGTTCTGGGGCACCGCTTGCTGATGACAAAGTGTGCGGTGAAGACTTGTATGAACTGGGCCCAGCATCTTATCGACCCGGGGGCTAGGTTCCTGTACCAAGTGCGGGCTACCCCCCTGAAGGTGGTGGTGAAGGCCACGCACATGCACGATTCACTGGCCCTGGCGATGTGCATTTGGGACTGGAAAGCATCAACGTGGTTGTTGGGGTCGAAGGACCCATCATACTTGTCCAAAGGTGGGAGCTTGAAATCTTTGGGCATGGGGACCGCCAGGAGTTCTGATGCGAGGGGAGAAGGAACTGAGAGAATCGGGGCAGCTTTTACCTCGTCCGAGCTCGTCTCTTCCTTACCTCTGAGCTCGGGCAGAACACGGGTGGCAGTTCGGCGACTTCGCCGGCGCCTTCGTTGTTGAGTGGGCCTGGTACTGGCACTGCTAGCCTCTGTGTTGCCGAGCTCGATGGGCCCGGAATGTTGGTAGTCTGCTGCCAGGGCGCTGAATCGATTCTCCGTGAGCGGGAACTCGGGCCTGGAGCGCCGAGGTGTTGACCTTGCGGGCGAGGTTTTTGACCCGCCTTCGAATAGCTGCCAGCCTTATTCGTCTTCACTTCCACGATTGCTTTGTCGACGTAAACTACGTACTCTAGTTGCTTGAGTCATTTCCTCAATTATATACATGCAGTTTACTACTTTGTTGTTTATTTCCATTGCCTAGCTATGACAAAGTATAGGATTGAGAACCCATGCATCTTGTTTCAGGGCTGCGATGGATCGATTTTGCTAGACGACAGCGATACCATCCAGAGCGAGAAAACTGCCCGGCCCAATGATGACTCTGTTAGAGGCTTCCCAGTTGTCGATGACATCAAGACTGCTGTGGAGAATGTTTGCCCTGGCGTCGTTTCCTGTGCAGATATTTTAGCAATTGCAGCGGAGGCCTCTGTTTCTCTGGTCAGTTGGAATATATATATATATATATATATATATATATATCTTTCTGCTTCTTCTCTGGCCTTTAATTGGTCTTCCCATTAATGTGTGCATACATATGACTTTATCAGTACTGAAAACCCATTAATATTAATGCAGTCTGGAGGCCCCAGTTGGGATGTTCTACTTGGAAGAAGAGACAGCAGGACGGCAAACCGACAAGGAGCAAATGATTCTCTTCCATCTCCCTTCGAAAGCTTAGACCGAATTACAACCAAGTTCTCCAATGTTGGCCTTGACACGACTGATCTAGTCGCATTATCCGGTGAGGATCCAACCAAAGAAATTTTATTTATCTAATAAGTCGAATAATCTAATATCACTACCCATAAGTAAATAAAGCTTATCATATAATTTTGGTTATGATATTCTCAGGAGCTCACACATTCGGACGAGCCCAGTGCCGGACTTTCAGACAACGCCTGAACACCAGTAACCCCGACCCAAATCTGGACGCCGACTACTTGGAAACTCTTCGTCAGACATGCGGCGGCGCTGACAACACATTAACCGATATGGACCCTTCAAGTCCGGATGATTTCGATAACAACTACTTCACGAACCTTCAGAACAACCGTGGTCTTCTCCAAACTGATCAGGATCTGTTCTCAACTCCCGGGGCTAACACCGTTGCCATTGTTAACCGCTTCGCAAGTAGCCAGAGCGACTTCTTTGATAGCTTCGTTCAGTCCATGATAAAAATGGGGAACATAAGCCCATTGACGGGGAGCAGTGGAGAAATCCGTTCAGATTGCAAGAGGGTTAATTAAAATTAAGTTGGATCCCAGATTCATTAAGATGAAAGAAAATAAAGTGTAATACCTAGTGGAAGTATTGTTGTTATTGTCTGTTTTGATTCTTTTATCCTGAGTTGAAAAAGCCCTGAAATTTGATTTGATTTTACCATTGATGATAAATATATTAGATTAGCCAGAAATGAGAAATCAAAAGCTGGTACAACTGGAACTTTATTTATTTTGTTTTTAAATCCTCCATGACTGTTTTCATAGCTCATATTCATCCAGAAAAGTGTTCCACTGTAAGATTTATGTAGTATATATCAGTGTTTTCATAACCGGACAGGACGTACGATAGGACTGGAAAAACCGGGAATCTGTTATTTGACCGATTTTGTTTTATCCCAAAATTTTTGACTAAAGACCGTTGTTGATTTGGTCAGTGATCTGCTAACGCAAATAGTTGATTAGTTGAATCATTGAACCATCGTCCCGGATATCGATTTTTAGCATTTTTTTAAATTTTTTTATTTTTTGTCAGAGCAGGGCATCCATTCAGATGGGATGGTCGGAACCGTTTCACCCGAGAACTGGACCCGTAACGGTTTTTCATCCGATCCGATTCTAAAAACCACCTCGTGCACTCACTCCTAAGCTTCTGTCAGGTCGGGTATGATTACCTCTGGGCTCCTGCCAGTTCGGGTGTCATCCCCTCTGCTGGACAGAACCGCCAGTGCTCCCTTTTGTCGGAGCCGTCTCTACGACTGGCGATGACGGTGGCAGGTGGCGGTGGCAAGTGACCGTTGAAGTGCGGCTGTCAAGCGTCAGATCCCAAGTCAGTCAGGTGCGCCGCCCTTGGATACGGACCTCCTCGGTGTCAGGTACGGTACGTTTGTTCAGTTCGGCGTCCCAGAGGCGAAGTGCTGGAGTGGCGAGCGAGGTGAAGTCTTGAGTTCGGATAGGGGAGTGTCCTGAACTGCCATGAGGCGGGTCAGTTCGGGTCATTGCCTTGTGTGGCTTGGGGCCTAAGGGAGAGTTCGGGCTCCTCGTAGGGAGTTCGGGCTCTTAGTAGGGAGATCGAGCTTCTCGTAGGGAGTTCAGGCTGCTAGTAGGGAGTTCGGGCTCCTCGTAGGGAGTTCAGGCTCCTTGTTCGAATTGCTGGTAGGGAGTTCGGGCTCCTTGTAGGGAATTTGGACTGCTGGTTTCCTCCCTTTGGTGCTCGCGCCCTGGGCGCGCTGTTGTGCCGAGCTGTTTGCCTTTGCCACATATTGAATGATTACGAGGTCGGGCCAAATCTTCCTTCATCAGATTGTGTAAACTAGTTGATGTGGCATGTGCAGATTCTACGTGCAAGAGGGAGAGATGATTAGAGTAAACTGTAAAAGAAAAGAAAATAAATAGAAAAAAACATGTTGTGCAACATTATATAGCAATAGATAGATGAGCAAACTTCTCGTCCCCTTGGGTGATGGCATTGTCCTCCTTAGCAATTTGGGTCAATTAAAAAGGGTTGGGTATTTAGCGCAAATAAAATAAAAAAAAAGGATTGGGTTAGATTGAGTAAGAATTCAGATTTCAAGAATTTTAGTTTCAATCTATTGTTTTTCTTTAATAATAATGGCTAGAGACCAGGATTAGTGTCCATGATGGCTCTGTTTTCCCAATTTTCTTTTCTTCATCGTCTTCTCTTCAAATTGGATAAAAATTGGAAAAAAGGGGCATTTGAATCCATTAAGAGGAACTAATGTAATGTTGAGCATAATCGGCTATGATATGAAAAAGATATAATATCTAAAAAACATCTGACCAATCAACTGAAATCACAAATGTAATAATAAATTTGATGTTATTTATCAAAATTTATGGGTGGATTTTGATTAATCAAAACTCTTTCCTCAATATATCTTTCTCACATTAGAGATTTTTCCTTGTTCTACACTAATTTTAGCAAAGAAAACTTGGTCGGCGAGAATTGGAAAAACAGAAATCTGAATTGAGGAACCCTGTTCATAGTGCGACTTTAGTATCAGATCCTATATGTTGAAAGCCTAGGATTGTCAATGAGTCAGGTCCGGATCGAACTGGGACAAGTCCCAACTACTCCCAAATCAATTATATTCAGGAAAATATCATAGACCCAGAGCCATCCCATTTAATAATCAGGAAAATTAGTTATGACCCAATGCACTTGGTTACAATAATGATACGTACATACATATTATATGAATAATAAATCAAAACTTGATTTTTGATAATATAATCTTAATAAAAAAAGACAGTAAAATGGTAAATTATAAATGACGTTTATAACTAAAATTATCTTATATATTGTTCAAACTCTCTTATTAATTAGGAAGCCTTTATATGCTATTAACAAAATAATTAATTCCGAACTGAATCAGTTTGGAACAAGCAAAAACCAGAAACGATCCAAGCGGTCGTAGGCAAAGTTCAGGCTTGTTAACCTTTTATTGGCCCTTACTCACCACAAATTCTTATTCTTAACCGATAGACCTCACGTCCCAACGAGCAGCGAGCGTCTTCCTTCATGGTTAGATCAAGCATTTTCTTTCTTTTCTAATCCAAAACATTAGATCAGATGACTGAAATAATAAAAGGGTAAATTGCTGAAGCCTCCCTGAATTTTCTGGTTGTGGAAACATTTCTTAAAGTTTGGTAATTGTAATTACATCCCCTGAATTTTATGATATAGTTGCAAGTAGATTCTCTTTGGTAGATTATTTAAAAAAAAAAAAACATAAAAATGTTCAAAATATTCATACAGTTAATTTGACAAAAATATTTATTTTCCAAAATTTCTCTTCATATGAATCACTACTTCAAATCCTTTCTATTTCTCTTTTGAAATTGATTTATTTTTCAAATTTACCCCTCATATCAATCACTCAAAGGTAAAGCTACGTTTTTTAATTCTCCTTCTTTTCTTTTTGTTTTTCATAAAGTTTGAATAATTATTTTTCCAAGAAATTGACATTAATAATAATTTTATGGGTATTTTGGATATTTTGGTGGCTCTTGTTAGAGGATTCTAAGGCCATGTTTGGGAGTGCTTAAGTTAAAAATAAGTACTTATTGAATAAGTACTTAAACAAGTGCTTATTCGAATAAGCTCTTATTTATATTTGACACCCAACTTTTTCAAGTGCTTAGTTTTTAAAATAAGCACTTATTTTATACTAGGGCGTTTGGTAGTCTTTTTCTCTAATAAGCACTTAAATAAGCATTTGTAACTATTTTGTCCTTCATTTTTCTTAGTTTTACGAAAGCACTTTTATAAAAGCATTTTAACAAAAACACTTTTAAGAAAGTACCCTTACGAAAGCACTTTTGTGAAACTACTTTTATGAAATTACTTTTACGAAAGCAAGCACTTTTATAAAGTGTTTTCATAAAAGTACTTTTGTAAAAATGCTTCCGTAAAAGTAATTTTATAAAAGTGCTTTTATAAAATTCTTTCATAAAGTACTTTTATAAAAATACTTTCATGAAAGCACTTTCATAAAATTCAACTAGGGGTAGTTTTGGAAGAAAAAAGATTGAACAAGTGCTTATTATATAAGCACTTAAAAACAGCTGGAAATTTGGGATTAAAAATAAGCCTTCTTTTTTAAAATAAGCACTTATTTCAGATTTATTTCCTAAATATCACTAAGTATTTAATGACCCAAATAAACACTTTTTAAGCAGCCTTAACCTTCTATTTTAATTATAATTAAAGAACATAAATATGAGTTTCCATGTCGTCTTATTAAAACTAAATTAATTAATTAATTGGATTGAGTTGTTTAGAAAATCTAATAATCTTTCTCGAATTAGGAGTTGTGCATGACGGTATTTTCATGGGTAATGTGCCAAGGACAAGGAGGGCTTCCATGGATCTATCGTGTTCGAACCGGGGAACATAGGCAGCGAAAATACAAGGTTGACGGCCTTGAAGCCTGAACTGCTGAAAGATTTTGTGATATAAATTTTGAAGCTATGGGATTTAGAGTAGCACAAGAAAAGATATGTCGACAAGTCGTAGTATAGTGGTGAGTATTCCCTCCTGTTATGCGGGCGAACCGGGTTCGATCCCCGGAAGCGGCGTCATTTTCTTTTTGAAAAATCAATAGTAGGATAAATAGGGAGTGAACTGCATTTTTTGGATACGTTAAACAATGGGTTTCTGGTCTGGCTACGTTGGTTATTATAGTTTGGACGGTGGGGAGAAGAATCGAAGATCCATTCAAATGACACTTGATAGAATAAATTAGTTAAACAGTTGGGATGGTACGCCAACGCACAAACACGCTTGCATTGGAATCATTATCATCCATCCAAAGGAGCTACGAATTTGGCAGTAGACTTTGATTCACAAATTTCTTTGTTGACCACTGATTATATTATATATATATATATATATATATATATATATATATATATGACGTGGAATGAGGAGGCTGTCCTTCCCTCTCATCTCATGGTTCGCAATTTTTTCCTCCAGTTTCTTAATTTGGTCAAAGCTCATGGGAAGATCACAGTAACCGGATGAATGAGATATGATGATATGTCATTAATTGATCCGTGTTGCTGGGCCATCCCAACTTCTGTCCTGTGCATTCATGCAAGTGGATGAGGATGAGACTTGAGAGATGAGAGTTGAGAGGCCCACCAACTTCAGAAATCAGAATTCAGAACGAATGAAGGTTGATGTGCTTTATTTAATTTGAAACTCATCCAACCAGCACATACCTAATACGATGTATACCACACCACACCACACCACGCCACGGCAACCAAACCAACCCTCCTCTTGAGTCTTGGCTCTTGGAAACTTCATGAGTGAGTATAAATACAAGCACATCAATCAATCAATTGTTGATTAATTTGGCATCCTTAAGTCAACTATTCTTTCTGTGCCTTCCAATTTCCAAAACAATAATAAAATATCATGGAACGAGGGACTATTGTACAAGAGAGAGAGAGAGAGAGATGGGGAAGCTGAATTATGATCCAGTGGTTCAACATTTCAGCCACCCACATCCCTTGGAGATCTGCTGCAATCACCAACAACAACAGAACTTACACGCTGTTTCATGCTCTGGGTGCAAGCTCAAGCTGGCCTCTGCTGGATCCATGTACACATGCAAGTCCTGCAACTTCTTCATATCTCATGTTCCCAGATGCCTCACCACATCATTCATCCCGTTGATCGAAATCATGTACTTGTTCTCCTTCCTCATCCCGCATGCCCAGAAGGTTTCTTCAACTGCAACAGGGTTATGGCTTCTCCTACCACTGCCAATTCTGCAGTATCGATATCCATACTGCCTGTGCTTCCATGCCCTTGTCCCTTACTCACCAATCCCACTATCACCCGCTCAACCTCACCTTCACCCCTCCCTACAACAACAGAAGTTTTAATTGTGATATATGCAACAACGTGGGGTCCAACCATTGGCTCTATAGGTTCAACGTATGCGGCTTCGACGCCCATTTAGCTTGTGCAGCAGCAACACCACCCAAAGCTGCTGTGCATACTCACAATTTAAATCATCCTACTACAGTGCTACCTAGAATAATGCCTTTGCAGTATCCGGCCCTTGGGACTACTCCATCCGTGGCCGCTGTTCAGCAGAAATACAATATGGGAATAATCCCATATAGGACCATTAATGGGCCTGGGAGGGTTTGGCAGGGAAACAATAATTTTTTTAATCAGGCACTTCAAGGTTTATTTACTAGTGCATCTCAGCAGCTAGGGCAGAGTCAGCAAGTGCAAGGCATCACCGGTGGCGGTTCTGCAGATAATTATGGCGGCACCAGTGATGATTATAATGGCGGAGAATGTGGTGGAGATTTTTCATCAGGGTTTGATGGCATGGGTGAATTCGGCGATTCTTTTAGCGGAATAGATGTGGGAGGATTTGCGGATTTTTCACTTTGAAACCTCTCGTTAGTTTGACAAAAAAGAAGCAACTGATGCGTTTTCTTTTTCTTTTTACTTTTGCATCTTTCCAATATTGCAATAAAATTTTAAATTAATCACTGTAAACCGTAAGGTGTATAGTGAGATCTTTGTCTTGATCGATATTTCAATAATCGACATTGTGTTCCAACAGGTGTATTGATCCTCCTCATGATATTTTCTTCTGCTGCCAAGACATCAAAGTCATTGCTGAGAAGAGAAATTTTAAGTTCCGCTGGTGTTCAAGAAACCAAAATATGGCTGCCAAGTCTGGTCTTGAATCGCGTTTTAATTCCTGAATCCCATCTGTTGGGACCTTCGTTCTGTTTTGTAATGCTGTTTTGGGGTTTTAATGAATATGTTGATTACCAAAAAAAAAAAGAAAAGATATTGTTACCCTAGACTTTAGTCCCCAATACCCTTCACATTATCATCAAAATATGAAGCACACTTACAAAGCATCATGTGGCAGATGTGTCGTATTTTCAACTAACAACAATGACACCAAACACCACCTCCAACGAGTCCTGTTTAGTCCAATCGTACGTCCAGACAGGAAAACGATCCATGGAGTTGCATGTAGCTTTCAATTTCTAAGTAATCCTTAAAAGTAACCAGACATCATCATCCACGACAAGGAGCTAGTCGAAATTAATGGCAATGATAGCTCAAGTCAGCTCCTATCATGTTACTCTCTCTACCCACACTGCCACTGCCACTGCCACTGGCACGGCACACACACTCTACCCGCCGTGAATTGCTAATCTGCGGAGAAGAAATTAGGTACTTATTTTGTCTAGCGGGTGAACTTAAAAGGATGTCCGTCCTTGGCATATAATATCTTTTCTTTAGAACGACAAGCCCATATTGGGCCTACTTAAAAACCAGTTGAAATTGTTCGGTCTACACCTAAAAAAAAGAGACCGGCTTCAGTCGGGGTAAATCAATAACAGTCTTTTCCAACCTTTGCATTGGAATATCTCTCCATGAAATCAAGCATACAAGTATGGAGATATTTTCAATGCAAGACAGTAAAGGGTTTGCCCTGATTGAAGCCCAACTCCTAAAAAAACATGTGGGTTGGATATATTAGCGCATTATTCACTATTCAAAGAAACAAGGCTAGGGTTGCAAGTCCGGGGGTTTTGTATATAATTCTCCGAATTTGTCTCAAATCCGATGATAAGTTTAAAATTAATTTTTAAAATATCTTTAAGTTTTTCTCAAATTCTTAAATTCCTAATATCCCATAATTCCATTTCTAAAATACCTTCAAATTTCTGTAATTCAATTCCTAAAATACTCTCAAATTCCCATAATCCTATTTTTAAAATATGTTGAAATTAAATGTATTTTAGGTGGTTGCCTCAGGATGGGGAAAATTTGGAGATTCCTCCATCCCTGATAGGGAGTGGGTGCCCCGCCCTGAACTCGCCCCATTGCCTTTTCTAGGCCCAACCTAAGAATTGGGCATAAGGCTTAAGCCTGAGGTCAAGCCTGAATTGCCAACCCGAGCCTGACCTGAACTAAAATTTGATGGGTTGGGCATGGGTCGTGGCTGGGCTCAGGTTGCATATATGTATGTACATAGGTGGGTTATGGGTAGGGCTTGGGCCGGGTCTAGGTTATCTAAAGGCTAGGCTCGGGTCCGGCCCAAAAATAAAAAAAAAAAACAAATTTTTGGGCCCAGGCCCAGTGCAAAGCCATAAAATCCCAACCCGTGTAAAATTGCAAGCCGTGTCAATCTGGGCTTGGGTTGGGCCCGCCCACGTTACACCCCTAACCAAGGCCTTTTGTTCTTTACTTATCTTCTCAGTAGATACTAGATACCAATACCATAGACGGTACCAGCAGTTAGGCTCTGTTTGTTCGGAGTGCAAATGAATATAAATGCATGAGTTTAAATGACAAAAAAAAGAAAAAAGATCGTCCACTTTTTCTTTTGGGTTTTACGCTTTTCACTTCGCCTTAGGTTATTTTACTTTATTTACAATGGGAACAAACAAAATAGAACAATGGCTGAAACAAAGAAAAAATAAAATAAATCAAACTTTTGACTGAAATCATTTATAATACTTTTGCACCAGTAGTGCAAAACTGCAAATGAAATTGCACTGCAAGCCTAATCCTAAATGAAAGTAACTTGAACAAAGACCAAGAATCTGTGGAGGAAACAACGATTCAATAAAAGCCTGGCATACATGTTATATCAATAATAGCCACCGCTACTTTTTTTTTTTTTTTTTTTTTATTTGTTCCTTTAGTTGGTAAGGTCTCTAATACTAACTATATATTATAGAAGAGTAGTATTGCATTTTATATGCTATGGCATGTTGGGCAACCGAGAAAAAACAATTCATTGATGGAATACTTGTGCATCGGGAAGAAAAGACTCTCTTGGGTGCGTGTGTTGCACATTCAGAGCCATTGGATGGATCCCACAAATGCTTCCATAAAAAAATTAGCTTAGCCATCTAATCAAACATACAATTCTTCATTCAAGCAGCTTTCTGAATTTGTGAAAGATTCGTTTCCTCCTTCCAAATGTGGACATTGATTACACTTAGAAGCATCAATCACTGTTTCAAGGCGTCTCACCATTTATATATTCTCAAGAAAAAACATTTCAAAGTTTTGTGTAGCTCTCCAATATATGGTTGGATGCCTTTTAGTATCTAATCATTATATAGTGCAAGTCGTCCAAATAAGCAATCCGCCCAAACCAATGTTTTAAAACCAATTTGGTTATTGGCTCGACTTTATGGTCTAAATGGATCAGCCTGCTGTGACGTTTTAAAAATAAATTGGCCCAAAAACAAATATGATTTTTAAGAAAATAATGCATGGTTCAGGGCTGCAACGGAACTTGCAAGTTGGAACCAATGACGGGTTTAAAACCAACCATGTCGCCCATAGTCGTTTGAGGGATTGCGCTCCAAAGTCCAAACCCCAGGCTAGGCTTTTCCCATAGAAAACTTGAGACAAGCTTTCGTGGCCGACTGCTTTTTAGTTGGATCTCCTACACAGCTGGTTGAAGACAAAAATATACAACTAAACGCTTTCTAGGGCGCCTGCTTGCAAATATTTTAAACATCAATCAACTATTTAAGTTAGAAAATATTCCTCCATAGCTTTTCTTTTAGTATCTTAGCACATGATAAGTAGGTCAAACTTACATGGTGGATGGGGTCCATCTGACTGATTAACAAACTATGCCACGCTCAGCTCATAGTCTTAATGCTAAAGGATATGCTGCACACCACCCAAATTATTTGACAAGATTGGGACTGGACCAACTCTTCGGAGAACTCGAATGCTCTCGAAACTGGGTACGTGGCCAGCTGAGTTTGAGTTTGAGTTTGAGGCCAACCCAACACCAACAATAACAACGAAAATGGTTTCCCCGGCCGGGCCGTGATGTCCGGACCTGGACTATGGACCCATTCAGCCACGGTGACGTGGCTCAATCCAGCTGGTCCATAAGCTGGGTTCATCTCTAGATTTGAATTTGGTACCAAAAGGGTATAGCTCAAGAGTCCAGAATAAATAACAGGTTTCATATAATTTGATCTCAGCATAATGGAAACATGGGAGATCAGGGAGTCTTGTCAAAGCAAACTTTAACTGTGCAATTAACAGTGTTATACGTGATTAATTCATACCTGTAATAAGCACCGCGCCACCAGTGCAGTAACCACCATCACCACCAATAAAGAAGCTCCAATAAATATCATCCTTTTTATAGCTCTTTACACTTTTGTTGCTCAATTGGCGTTCATAGTCTTCCATGGCTATTATCACTTCTTGTCGCGACTGTGTTTTCTGTTAGGCCTAGTAAACTGCTTATGGATCGAGCTTTCACTATTCCGATCTTCTTTCTTTTCTTTGTAATCATCAATGGCTTTTCTTCATCGTCATCGTCATCCTGGCCCTCGTGTAACAACGTCTGTTCATCATGTTTCTTCTCCGACGATAACGACCTCATACTTCTGTCTCCAGCAGCAGCGGCGGCGGCGGTAGAATCTTTCTTGGGCCTAGCAACGGCTGAAGTACGACTCCGAACGCTGCTCATGCTCCTGAGCCTTCCTTTACCCAGATGGTGCTCACATAGAGAGTACCCAACAAGTGTCTGTTGGCAACATCTCCATCCTCTCCCATTAACGCGACTGCACCTCGAACCCTCCATCACCACCCTTTCGCTCCCACTCCTCCTCGCGTTATTACTATTCTCGGTGCTGCTTCCCTCCTTCCCTTCTGGTTCTCGCTTTTGTTCTTCTTTATCCTCTTCCTCCTCCTTTGCTTGTTGAGCCAATCTCTTGTTCGTCTTTGTTTTCAGTTTACTCTTCATCTTCTTCTCGTTCCCCAGTGTCGTCGTCTCGTATGTTGCCCGCCGGTCAAAGCTCCCTCTTCTTTTCTTCAATGGGATTGCCTTCTCTCCTTCACCCCACCTCCCAACTGTGGTGGTGCAATAAAACAGAAACAAACAGCTCAATACTACCTGATGACAAAGCAATAAAAATGTTTCTCTTCGTGGCTACTGATCTCACCTTGGTCATAGCAAGACGATGACACAGAAATTCCGTCAGCAGCTTCTGCACCCAAGCTACTTTCCTTCCTGAAGAGGTAACCAAGAAGGAGAGCATCCACAACCATACAAGGAAATACGAAAGAAACTGTGAGTGCACAATTCGGAAAGGTGTATTACAGCTGGGGACCAGTCTCTCGTGCTAATGTGCACCTTGTGCGCATTTTGTTGAAAACAAGCAAAGAAGTCATGGTCATGCTAGGTCTGTGTTTTACACCGGGTGGGGGAGAAGCTTGGTCTTGGTAGAGTATAGCCAACCCCAATGAGTTTGCCTGAACTGAGTTGAGTTTCAGAGAGAGAGAGAGAGAGAGAGGGGGAGGGGGGGGGGGGAATGGCGGATAATGAAAGCGAACATGAAACAGAAGTGCTACTTTTTGTACAAGGGAAGAAGGGTAAATTGAATTCCTTCATTTCTCCCATATGTTCTCTTATTTTCAGTTTTTCCATGAAATCTGAGATTTTCCAAGAAAACGAAAACGAAACCAGCGAATATTCCTTTACCTGAGATTGTTGGTCTTAACTCTCCAGTTCTTCCTTTCTCTTTCATCTCCTCCTATCAATTCCTGCAAAGACCCCATTGGGAGAGACGAACTGAGCCTAAGTGACCCAACAAAGTTGCACCGGTGGAGAGATAAAGAGGGTAAAGCCGCTAATGCTAGCCGATTACAAAAGCGATTGAACTGAAGATTGCCCAACTAATGCAGTTTTCAAAAGAAAAAAAAAAATTACTAAAGAGGAACTTCTTTGGGGGAGAAAAAAATTTCAGAAGCCTACCTCGTCGACTTGGGTTGGACTATCGGAGGACTGCATCATGCAAAAATCTCTTTCGATTTTCTGGTCTTGGCCCTCCTTCCCATCGCAGAAAAACCATCCGTTACCTCCTCTCACGATCGTCAGAAGCAGATCCGGGCAAGGCTGGTGCTCTTCCACCTTCGAGGGAAGTTGGGGACATTGATCGGGGGAACGGCAGGGCCGATTAAGATAGGTATTCTGTTCTTGTACCACTAAATCCCTACCTGGCTGCAACCCCGTCGCCTTTTCCTCCTCTTCTTTCACTTGTGCATCACTTCCTACCTGGTTATGTTCAAGTGATGCCGGTGTGGATGGTTGGGGATCTAATAGAGTGACGGGGCAAAGGGAAGAGAACGGCAATGGCTGAGATCGCTTTCTGATCCTCATCGATGGGTTAGGGTTGACAGATTGAATAAAATATGATAGAGGAAACCAGAGCGAGAGAGACAAATTTTGCAGGTCGGATTCCGGGGAAGAGGAGCCTGATATGGTGAGAAGAGGTGCAAAAACCCCCCAAGAAAATTAATAGAAGAGGAAACCCCCTTCCCTTCCTTCTCTCTCTCTCCCCCTCTCCCTCTCTCTCTCTCTTACTTTATTTGTTGCACCACCACACAGGCATTACGCACGTACAGATGTGGGCGCTGAGCGCGTGTAGTCTCGCTTTCACCGCTTTTTGGTCGCACCGGTAACCGGGATAAATAGGTAGAGCAAGACGACAAGTACGGAAGACACTCCGAGGAGTAGGTGGTTTTTTACCTTTTTTATTGCATCGTTGATGGAGGTAGTGGGTCCCAGATTAACAACCACCAATCCAAATGGAAGAAGGAAAAGGAAGAGATCTCGGCTAGGCTGGACCACTACTTGTCAATAACTCAAACCACAGGGGATGTTTGCCTTTGCCTTCCACATCCCTTCGCCGGACGATCACCCATGCCACGTGTACGGAACATATTGTGTGGGTAATTCGAAATATCCGTCAGAAAAGGTTTTTCTTGTCATTTCAGCTGATGTGGCATAAAGCCCCTGCCATGTGGCAAACTAAAAATATACGGTATAACCGTATAAGTTTACAACGAATTAAGCACTTGGAGGTTAGAGACAAACAAAAAAAATAGTAAACTTGGAAATGTGAGCCAAACATGACTTCACAACTAATGGTGCACCATTTTGCATAGGAGTTCACTTTGTTGGGACATGGTTTTTAGCGAATCATGACCTTAGATTTAATGCTGTGGTCCACCACGATTTAACTTCATCTATTTCAAGGTGGGGCCACAAAAATACCATCTCAGAAGTTTTGATTTCAGTATTTCACGGTTTTAGCGCAGGGCTAAAACCATGTCCTAGAAAAAATAGTGATCTGTTTATATACATGATCGTATAAAAGGATCTGTTCACACTCACCTCATATGTATATCTTAGCATGCATTAGTAATGTCTTTTGTACTTATAAATTATTCATAAAAAGATATTCTCAATGTATGGTGAATGTGACTTTGAGGTGCCTATTTGTGAGGAGCAGATCTCGTTCTGAAAATCTCTTTCTATGACCTGGATTATATTGGTTGTGTTGGTTGGACTACAATAGCTATATGCCATGTGCTGTGCATTGATCATACTTCTACGAGGTTATTTTTCCCTATAAGGTGATGAATCAAAGTATATTCCATACGATTTGAGTTCTCCTGCCCACAAAAATCCTTTCCAACGCCTTCTAACATGACTTATGTCCATACATCCATGCATGGTGGGTTTCTAGTCTATGGTGGGTCTCACATATGATGCATGGACTGATGGACATAGTGTCACAGGTGACCCCTTCGCTGCGCCATCAAGCACCTACAGTGAGCAATCAGAGTACCAACCGCGTGCTTTCATGGTGTCAACATGTGTATCATGGGTGGGTTTTGCTTGTATTTTGTAAGGGGAACCGCCAATGGTGTTATTGTAATTACTTAGTGTGTTTTTCCGTCCTTTTGATGTTTCCTTTTGTCATTCCCCCAAAAGCTTAACGTACTCTTTGAGGGGAGGTAGGTAGTCGAGTGAGCTCATAAGCGTGTAAAGGTTAAGCACGAGATCCCCTCGACACTGTACTGTGTGCTTGTGCTTACCACTGATTGATGCAATACAAATAGCCTTTTGCTAATTCGTGTGCCATCTTGTTGCCTTTTTGTGTGTGTTTGCTTTGTTTCGTAGGCTTACTCGCCCATTTCGAGTGCCGCACGGGGCCCCAACAATTACCCCCGTGACAGTTGGTATCAGAGCAGGAGCTCCTACACACACTCTGGACCTTGCCTTCGTCCCTACATCAACACAATGAAGAGCAATCGGGGCATTGCCGATAACACACCGCATGGGCGGCTTCAAGCCCACGACTCTGATGACGCTCCACTTGACGATCCTACCAAGACACAAGCCCCAAAGGGGCGTACAACTAAAGCTAGCAAGCACGACAAATCAGTCGACCAACTAGCTACCGTGGACATGCGCCTCCTACATTGCGAGGTGACAGTGGGAGAAACTCGAGATCGGGTTGATGAACTCCACCTCAACCTAGAGATGGTTGAGAATGCAGTGGTGGAACTAGAAGGACGTTTCAATGGCACCTTCAGAGACATGCACACCACCATACAGAATTTGGGAGCTGGGCCTTCCCAAAGCAGCCTACAGGGCTTGCTAGACAGATTTCAAGCGCAATTAGATGAGATGAGAGATGAGATGACTTTCCTAAAGAGGGCAGTGGCCAATGCACCTAGCACTCCCTCCACCCTAGCTTCCATGAACATCAAGATCCGAGAGCCAACACCTTACTCGGGTGCTCGGGATGCTAGGGAGCTTGACAACTTCTTGTGGCAATTGGAGCAATATTTCTCCGCCATTGGCATCGTTGACAACCAAACTCAGGTACGTACAACTGCTATGTATTTGACTGATATCGCAATGTTATGGTGGCATAGGTGTTGTCAACGTGGAACCCGCACCATCGACACTTGGGTTGGATTCAAGCGTGAGATCAAGCGGCAGTTCTACCCAGAAAATGTGGAGTACTTGGCGCACCGAAGAATGAAGAATCTTAGACATCAAGAATCACTACATGACTATGTCAAGGAGTTTTCGGCCTTGACGTTGGAGATCACTGACATGTCAGACAAGGATCTTCTGTTCAATTTTATGGACGGTCTCAAGCCATGGGCCGAGCTCGAACTCCAGCGACGCGGGGTTGAGGACCTCGCCACCACCATGGCCGTAGCTGAGCAGCTTGTTGATCTGAGAACACCTAAGGAAGATGTGCAAAGACCATCCAGCCCAGGTACCATGAGTCTGAGTGGGGGAGATCCACAATCAACCTCTACAAAGGAGAAGCCAGTTCCCGCGGACAAGCCCTACAATTACCAACAAGGGAAGCAGCCACAAGGAAACCCAAGCTATCAGGGCCACCAATCCACTAGGAGACCTCCTCCTGCGCCTTGTTACCTTTGCAACGGGAAGCATTGGACGAGTGACTGTCCAACCCGAAAGAAAATAACTGCCCTCATCATCAAACTCAACGATAGTGAAGAGAGCGATGAGGAGAAGCCCACAACGGCGCCAAGAGTAGGCGCCCTCCAATTCATCAACGCCATGGTCAAGAAAGAGGCCACATCAAAGCGACCCACCAAAGCCCACAAGGGGCTGAATTATGTAGACATCACCCTCGGCGGGAGGCCGACCCAAGCCTTGGTGGACACTAGGGCCACCCACAACTTCATTTCTCTTGCGGAGGCAAAGCGACTCGGCTTGACCACCACCAAACAAACTGGGTGGGTCAAGGCTGTCAACTCTGGGGCCAAAGCAGTAGAGGGCACGACCTGTGGAGTAGAACTCTGAGTTGGACCATGGAAAGGACCCATCAATCTATCTGTGGTTCCCTTGGATGATTTTCAGGTTGTTCTTGGAGTGGAGTTCCTCAAGCAGGCGGAAGCAGCACTTATGCCACACATCAACGGTTTGCTTATTCTGGACGAACACTCCCCTTGCATGGTTCTTGTCTCATCAGTCTTGCAGATACTTGGGAAGCAACTTTCAGCCTTGCAGTTGTACCAAGAAACCAGCAACCATGAAGACAGCGCTACGTCAACAAGGAAGAACCCCTGTCAAGGACCTCACCTCGACACTGGAACTGGTTGGGAAGTCGTCACCAGGAATAAGTCACCCCCAAGACAGTTCCATTTCCAGCGCCAACGCCAATGCCAGCGCCCAAGTCAACATCAGCAGCAGCATTAGCTTCAACACCAACCACATCAGCAGAAGTTGACTTCGCAGCAGAAGCCGCAAGCGCCCGCAATTGGTGGGCCCAACAGAAGAAGACCCAAGGCCGTGTCAAACCTTGCCCACATTTACTACCACAACCACCGGGGAGAGTGAGTGCCACCCAAGCCATCTAGGGACCACATTTCACATCATCCCTAAGGCTAGTTCTCGTAGTATCCCTGTGAGTTACCCTTGGGGAAAAATGCATGGGAATCCATACCTTAATAATTCAAAACACCCATTTTGATCCTTACCTGGCCCAAACCTACCCCTTAGCCAAACTAAACCAGCCACTAACATACCTTGAGCTGCCAGGAAAGGACTTAGCCATAGGAAACCCCAAAAGAATGAGCCAACTCAACCATGCCACCAAAGTATAAACCTTGGCCTTGGACGACAACCGGTTCGGGGAGCAGTAGAAGAACCCTCCTTCCGCAATAGTGACTCTAAGGGACCAACCGAAGCCGATCTCCGAGGACGTAGATCAAATTGAGTAGGGGAGAATGTCACAGGTGACTCCTTCGCCGCGCCATCAAGCACTTACAGTGAGCCATCAGAGTGCCAACCACGTGCCTTCATGGTGTCAACATGTGTGTCATGGGTGGGCTTTGCTTATATTTTGTAAGGGGGACCGCCAATGGCGTTATTGTAATTACTTAGTATGTTTTTCCATCCTTTTGATATTTCCTTTTGTCACTCCCCCAAAAGCTTAACGTACTCTTTGAGGGGAGGTAGATAGTCGAGTGAGTTCATAAGCGTGTAAAGGTTAAGCACGAGATCCCCTCGACACTGTACTGTGTGCTTATGCTTACCACTGATTGATGCAATACAAATAGCATTTTGCTAATTCGTGTGCCATCTTGTTGCCTTTTTGTGTGTGTTTGCTTTGTTTCGTAGGTTTACTCGCCCATTTCGAGTGCTGCACGGGGCCCCAACGATTACCCCCATGACAATAGGTCATGCACTCATGCTAAAACACAACTGCCAACGCGTATTGGTGGGGTCCTTTCCCCCTTTCCAATTTTTTTGTTAAAATATTTACTTATATGGATATTTAGTGAAGGCTGGGTCAAAAAATGTAATAAAGTGGGTCTCTAAAATTTGAACTAAAATGTAAAGGATCATTTTAAATTTGTAGATCTAAACCTTTTCTTCCCATTTTTTCCAAACCCTATTTTTACTCCCTATCTAATTTTCTTGTTTAACTTAAACCCCTTAAAAGAAAATTCCTAGCTCCACCATTGGCTGGAAGGGATTTTTGTTGGCAAGAGATCCAAACTCCATTGACTCAGGCGTGCTATGTACAAAAGTTGTGTATCGTCCAATTCTAAACAACTGATCATAATCTATAAAAATGGCACTACTTAGGAACAAGATTTGATATCTTTGTTATCTATATTTTCAACATCTTTGTTCTCCCAATTTTCCTAAAACAAAGGGGTGCAATTTGGGTGGACTTGGGTTGGGACTTTGTCAAAATTTGAATGGGCTCAATCTGGAAACCCAAGCACGATGCAGTGTAAACTCTTTAAACCGGGTATGCAACCTGCACCTCTAGCTAAAGCTGTTATATATTGTAGAATATATTACGTTGTATTGGATGTTTTCTCCTTTATTACAAAGTATACAGCCCGTCCTAACATAATCTTGACATTATTAAGGCTGTGTTTGGTTTGAAGGAAAAAAATAGGGAAAGGAAGGAAAATGTAAGAAAACCTTTGCAAATCTTATATAGGTTTCTCTACCTTTTATTTCAAACCAAGCATAGTCTAAGGGATTCCTAATTTTCAATTTCCATTCTGCATTTACAAAACAGGGATTTGCTTCTCTCCTCACACCACATTGCAGCCGCACATCAGAAACATCTCCCATGCTTATGTTGTCACTCATTGATTCCTAATTGGATGTGGTGTGAAATTGTAAATTGGGCCATGCCACCCGTGGTCTGGCATGACAGATTGTGGGCCATGCCAAGTATATAGTACAATCATATGGGCCATATCGGGCCTGGGGTTCAGGTTCATGGGCAGGCACAACATGGCATGACCGAATGCTGATATGACCCAACACAATCCATAGTTTTATTTTCAAATTTATTATATCATTTCATTTTATTATTGCATATATAAACAATTGTATACATCAAAATTCATATAAAATAAAATTTTAAGATCTTTTTAATTTTTTGTCTATATTTTTAATTCATGTTACATTTTTCATTAATTTTTTTAAATTTAAAAAAAAAACATGACTTGACCTGATCCGCAACCTAGCCTGACCCAAGGCTTGGCTTATGGACGAGTGTGATCCACGGCATGGCATTGACCCATGTGAGCTCGATCCATAGGCCATGCCGAACCAACCCCCAAAATATGATAGAGAAGGGAAAACACAACCCGACTAATCCCACAAACTGATATGACATAACCTACACTTTACACAAACCACACGCAAGCCATGCCATAATGGCCCAACACGACCCAACACGACCCATGACATAACCTACTCTCAGCCTCATCTCATCCGATAACGAAACCATCTAATAATAAGTTGGATTTTAATTTAATGGATGGGAGGAAATGATTTATCAATAAGTGTGAGTTGAAGAGTTGGTTCTGGTAATTGACTGAATATTAATCTTTGATAATAGAAAGGCTTGAGAACTTAAGTATGTGTGTGTGTTTTGTTGCTTTCTAAATTGAAACAAAAAAAAAAAAAAATGTTTTTGGTTTCTTTTTTTCATCAGTACTCCATAATTTGTTTTTATTTTTTCAAAAAAAAAGGTTTAATCTTAAAAACCATTATCTTGATGATTAAAATCTTTTAGAAATAAACCATCTTAATTTTGCTAATGTATTAATATTCAAAAGAAATAAAAGAGAAAATTGTGACTGTTGGCCAGGTTGTTGAAAACGTTCTTGCGCATGACACGTCAATCCATTCCATTCAATCCCTGTTTGTCTTTATGGTCAAAAAGAAATATTGAAGACAAACTATCTCTTATCCCAAAAGCCCATGCTGCTGGCCATTAAAAGCCAAAAGTTTTTTTTGTTGTTTTCAAATAAAAACAAAAGCATTAATTAATATTGTGGAACCGAACGTCCCCTAATAAGAGTGCTAGTCCTCCATCCAAATCCTACTCGACTTGCGTGGAATGTACGCTAAGATTGGCCATGAAACGTTCTTAGAAAACACTTACAGTCCACTGCCATTCCATTATCAATCAAATGAATCATTGTAACAATCGATCTACTTTTTTTTTTTTTTCAAATAACATGACTATAATGGCAACTGCTTGACAAGCATGTAAACAAAGAACAACTGATAACTACAAGATTGCGATCTGTTGATAGCATGTGCACTGTCGACGGACTGCCCTGTACCGGGGGCGTTTTCCAATATGAATGTCTTTATTTTCACTTGTCTTTAGAATCGTTACATCATGATAAAAAAATAAGAGTATGTTATTGAGCTCTGTTTTTGTTTTCAACAGAAAAAAAAAAAAATAAATATATATATATATATATTAGTTTTTTGAAATTAATAAAATATTGGTTTTTAAAATAAAAATAAATTTTATAATATAGAAATTATATGATTTATGGAACATCATATTAAATAATCAAATGAAAACATGATTTTAAAATCAGATTCTCCAATATATTTTTCGCTTCAGTTTTAAAAACAAAAAATACATACACAACCAACAACGTATTTTTTGTGTTTTATTTTAAAAAACAATCTAATATCAAACAAGATAGTTTTAATTTATTTGTGAAATCAGTAACAAAAAACCATTCACATTGTAAAACGCCCTTACATTCTACTCCATACAATACACCCAATTGGAGTTAGCAATTCCATGGCTCTATTAATTGGTGAATGGATTGTCTTCCTCATACTGATCGTAATGGTACCGTTTCATCAGAGTAAGAAGACAAGTATAACAGAGGGTCAGTAAGTGCACATCACACACACAAAAGCGTATTCCAATTGAATATCGTCTGTCTTGCTAAGATTCTAATCCTCATTGCTGGAAAAGATTTGAGGAATACAGATTTAAAAATAAATAAATAAATAAATAAATAAAAAGATTTACATGCAGTCGGGATTTTGGAGAAGATGGAAAGGTCAGAGAAGAAGAAATTCTGTGCGTCTTATCTGATCTGCAGTAGCTTAGGATAGGTATGGGCTGCACGGAGCGTGAGGACGTAGCTTTTGGGTGACCGGCTACCGGAAAATTGGGTTTTAATATTAGATAAGTACGAGCAATGGCTCGATGCCAGGGTGGAGAGAACCAGAAATACCAAAATGACGGGATGGGGGTGGGTCCGCGGGACAGGGAGAGGAATGGCCAGTTGGTGTTCTTTTATCGTCGTGGGATAGTGTCTGGTCCCACTAAAAACACCCACCAAATACCACCAATTAATCTTTCTTTCATGTGTTCTTTGACAGTTGACAGCAGCTGAGTGCTTCGTAGCTTTTTTTTTTTCCTCTTATGGATTACTAAGCAAAAGCCCATGCCAGGTACACTGGATTAATATCTGTTTCAGAGCCCATAAGTTAGGGCCCATTATATAGATTGGGGGTAGGCCCATGCCAAATGGGTGCAAGTAGGGTGCCCGATTTTAAGAATTTATAGTGCATTGGCTCCAAATGACTACTAGAATTGGTCCAGACCTATTTAAATCTTAACAATTTTTCAATGTGGGCCCACCCAAGTTGCACCCTGGCCATTGACCTAACTACAGAACCTGTTAACTTATTAGATCCAAAAGGCTATTATTTATTTGATCATATGGAGTCTGACCCAAGAATAATTGATTATACTTGGCAAGCCTTTAGCTTTGTATTTTGATCATATATCTACTGATTTTTTGTCCACTTATCACTATAAAATGATAATCTAAGTTATTATGGATAAACCATAGGAAACAAGTTCAAAACATGGGGGATATTTTGTTTTTCACGTGTCATCATTCATATGTATTACACAATCAGTTCAGGGTTTGATCGGGTTAAAATATATAAATGAAACCAGTCCTGTCCCAATAATCGGAACGCAAGATTCAGATTCATACTCTGTATAATAGTGTCACTGTGTTGGATCAGGTGTATCGGGTTGACCCAAACAATTCGGTCTTAATCCAAAAATATATGATTTTGAAACAAATATTTAAACAATAACCAAACGTTCTGTTCAAAGTTTAACCTCTAGTGATTTGAGATTTGAGCTGCACGTGCAAGAGATTAGAGAAAAATGAATTGAGGGAAAAGCCAAAGGCAAACATACCAAGTCCAAATTGTGGCATTGACGTGAGGCCAAGACAATGCATGGATCAGATGGTCCAATTACATCTAATTAATCGTGTACACCCCTTGAAATGAAACCATTTTAGCATAAAAAGTGGGCGAGTGTGTCGTGGCCCGATTTTTGGTGACTAAAGCCAAAACCCACCTAACTCTTGAACCTAAGTTATGTTTGGTTTGAAAGGAAAAGTTAGGAAAAGAAAGGGAAAAATAGGGAACCTATTCAAGGTTTGTAAAGGTTTTCCTACCTTCTCCCTCCTTTTTTGTTAGGATTATAATTAGGATTGAAAGTCTCTGTTGTAATTGTAATTGAATCAGGAGTCTCCGATCCTTGTATACGTAGGAGACTCTTGAGTGTATATATTTGGGTATTGTTAGTGAATAAAATACGATGGTAGAAACCAGAGAAGCTCTGGTTTTACATGGTATCAGAGCAAGGGCACTCTGGAGATCAACGGTGGCAGCAACGATCGATCAGTGGCGACTTCGAACCAGTGATCAGCGGCGACTTCGGATCAGCGATCAGCGGCGACAACGTTCTGCGTTGTGCTTTTCAGTCCGGCGCTGTGTTTTCGGACCGGCGGCGGCACTTCGGTGATCGTTGTCTCCTTCGACTTCGAACAAGTGATCAGCGGTGACTTCGGATCAGCGATCAGTGGCGACAACGTTCTGCACTGTGGTTTTCAGTCCGGCGCTGTGTTTTCGGACAAGCGGTGGCACTTCGGTGATCATCGTCTCCTTCGGTGAACAGCAGTGGCGCTTCTTCTGGTTTCGGACCAGTGATCAACTGCGCTGTGTTTTTTAGTCTGGCGCTGTGTTTTCGGACCAGCGGTGGCACTTCGGTGATCATCGTCTCCTTCGGAGAACAACGGCAACACTTCTTCTGGTTTCTGAAGTATCACTGTTCATCGTCTTCTTCGGTGAACAGCAGCGGCACTTCGGACCAGTGATCAGCGACGACAACGTTCTGCGCTGTGCTTTTCAGTCTGACGCTGTGTTTTCGGACCAGTGGCGGCACTTCGGTGATCATTGTCTCCTTCGGTGAACAGCGGCGGCACTTCTTCTGGTTTCTAAAGTATCACTGTTCATCGTCTCATTCGGTGAACAACGGCGGCACTTCGGACCAGTGATCAGCGGCAACAACGTTCTGAGTTGTGTTTTTTAGTCCGGCGCTGTGTTTTTCACAGACCAAATCAGTGCGGCACTGTGATTTTTCGTAGTGTTCTTCCGGTGAATCAACATTCTGCGGCAGTTTCTCTTCAGCGACACCAACACTATACTCGACATGGTTGAAAACAAGGATCAGGGCGGCAGTCAATGTCCAAGGAACGTGATCTCACCCTATCTTCTATCAACCAAAGACAATCCAGGGAGCGTTATCACATAGATCCAGCTTAGAGGTGACGACTATGATGAATGGGCTCAAGCAATAAGAACAACGCTGCGAGCCAAGAAGAAATTCGGCTTCATCGATGGATCGGTGAAACAACCTTTGGAAGATTTAGTGGAATTAGAAGATTGGTGGATGGTGAATTCCATGCTTGTGTCATGGATTCTGAATACGATTGAACCAAATTTACGTTCAACCGTAACATACACAGAGATTGCGAAGACACTCTGGGATGACATAAAGGAGTGATTTTCTGTTGGTAATGGACCACGAGTCCAACAACTCAAATCCAAGCTGGCAAATTGCAAACAAAGAGGTATGACGATTCTGAATTACTATGGCAAACTCAAGATGATATGGGAGGAATTGGGAAATTATGAGCAATATCCCACTTGTCAATGTGGCAAGTGCAGCTGCGACATAAGCAGGGCGTGGGATAAGAAGCGAGATGAAGAGAAACTTCATCAATTTTTGATGGGGCTAGATGACACGGTCTATGGAGGTGTGTGTTTGCATATACTGAGTACGAAACCCTTGCCAAATTTGAATCGAGCCTATGCCATAGTGGTTCAAGAAGAGCAAGTTCGAACTATGACGCACGCAAAGGAAGAGAAAGCTGAAGCTGTGGCCTTCGCAGCCCACACAGGAAAGAGGCAAAGCGAAGACAGAGACAAGAACACAATATGTACTCACTGCAACAAGACAGACCACGATGTAGAATCTTGTTTCCAACTGATCAACTACCCTGAATGGTGGGGTGATCGGCCGAAAAATAATACCCGTGGAACAGGCCGAGGGCGTGGTGGACAGAAACAACGAACAGGGGCAGGAGGAAAAGGTTGTGACAGCCAAGCTAAGGCCAATACAACCAAAGCCTCGGCGCAAGGCAATACGTCTCAAGGAGAATCAGTCGATGCAGCCAAGACCGGGTTAAATGGACTAAGCAGTGAGCAATGGAACATGTTACTCAACCTTTTGAACACACAAAAAGAAGGGAGTCAACGACTAAGTGGTAAGCAAAAATTGTCAGAATGGATAATAGACACAAAGGCCTCTCATCATATGACAGGAAACCTCGAGTCGATGAGAGACATAAAGAATATCATTCCGTGCTCTGTCGGGCTGCCAGACGGGAAAGCGACGATAGCAGAAAAAGAAGGCACAATTGCACTGGACGATCACCTGAAACTGACTAGTGTTTTATATGTGCCTAGTTTGAATTGCAAATTACTTTCTGTATCACAATTAATTGAGGAATCGAATTATATCGTCCAGTTCACTAACAAATTCTGTGTGATACAGGACCGCACTACGAGGATGCTGATTGGAGCGGGTGAGCAGCGAGAGGGACTCTATTATTTCCAGAGCATTGCATCAACAAGAGCAATGAAGACTATAGAGTGCAGAACGTCGGATATTTGGCATCAAAGGTTGGGGCATCCTTCTTATAGAATTATTAAATTGCTACATTTTCGTACTAAGCATACTGACAGTATTAAGGGTTGTGATGTATGCTTCCGAGCTAAACAATGTCGGGAAGAGTTTGTTCCTAGTAATAATAAAGCATCCAATATTTTTGAGTTAATTCATTGTGATTTGTGGGGTCCTTATAGAACTGCAACTTCTTGTGGTGCACATTATTTCTTGTAGTGGACGATTTTTCTAGAGGCGTTTGGATTTATCTTCTGATTGATAAGAAGGAAGTGGGACAAGTCTTTTGAATTTTTTTTGCTATGGTTCAAAGGCAATTTAACAAACCTGTCAAGGTGATCCGTATTGACAATGGGACTGAGTTTGTTTGCTTGGCTGGTTATTTTGTTGAAAGTGGCATTATTCATCAAACCACTTGTGTCGGGACCTCTCAACAAAATGGGAGGGTTGAACGCAAGCACCACCACATACTCAATGTTGCCCGAGCCTTGCGCTTTTAAGCTAGATTGCCTATTGATTTTTTGGGGGAATGTGTCTTGACCGCATGTTATCTGATCAATCGGACACTGCCCATTCTGTTAAAGGGAAAGACTCCCTATGAAATGTTATTTGGGCAACCTCCTTCTTATGATAATGTGCGAGTCTTTGGTTGCTTAGCATATGCACACAATCCTGGTCATGGAGGGGATAAATTTGTTAGTTGAAGCAAACGATGTGTTTTTGTCGGCTTCTTTTGTTGAAGCCGTAAAGGATGAAAAATGGAGGGATGCTATGCAGAAAGAAATACCGGCACTTGAAAATAATCAGACATGGACTGTGGAACCTTTGCCATCCGGAAAACAAGCCATAGGATGCAAATGGGTTTATCGAATCAAGTATAACGCTGATGGGACAGTGGAAAGATATAAAGCTCGTCTCGTGGTTTTTGGGAACAAGCAAGTTGAGGGAATTGATTATAATGAAACTTTTGCTCCAGTTGCAAAAATGGTTACTGTCCGTACCTTCCTTGCAGTCGCTGCAGCTAGAAATTGGGAGCTTCATCAAATGGACGTACATAATGCATTTTTGCATGGTGATCTACATGAGGAAGTCTACATGCGAATGCCTCCGGGTTTTCAGTCAGATAAATCAGGTATGGTGTGTCGGTTGCGAAAATCTTTGTATGGGCTTGAAACAAGCGTCGTGATGTTGGTTTGCTAAATTAACCGCAGCCTTGAAGACATATGGGTTTCAGCAATCATGTTCAGATTACTCCCTCTTCACCTTTCGTCAGGACATGGTGCATGTGCTTGTTCTCGTATATGTGGACGATATTATCGTGTCGGTAATGATCGTATGGCAATTCAAGTCTTCAAGGAATATTTGAGTGACTGCTTCCATATAAAAGACTTGGGATCATTGAAATATTTTTTGGGCATTGAAGTTGCCCGAAACTCAACAGGAATTTTTCTGTCACAATGAAAGTATGCTTTGGATATTATCTCTGAAGTTGGATTACTTGGTGCAAAACCTGCTCCTTTTCCTCTGGAGCAGAATCACAATCTTGCCTTGACAGACGATGCCCTCTTATCTAATCCTGAGCAATACAAATGCTTGGTGGGGAGGCTTATTTATCTCTCAGCAACGCGTCCAGAGTGGTCTTATTGTGTGCATGTTCTGTCCCAATTCATGCAACAGCCGCAAGAAAGACATTGGGAGGCTGCGTTGTGAGTGGTGCGCTACTTGAAAGGAAATCCTAGTCAAGGAATTCTCTTGCGTTCAGATTGTGACTTGCAGTTATATGCATGGTGTGATTCAGACTGGGCGAGCTGCCATTTGTCCCGACGTTTTCTGTCTGGGTGGTTTGTTATGCTTGGGAAATCGCCGATTTCCTGGAAAACTAAGAAACAACACACTATGGCTCGTTCTTCAGCGGAAGCAGAGTATCGGTCTATGGCCACGGCCACATGTGAACTGAAATGGCTGAAGGGATTGTTATTGGCTCTTGGAGTTACACATTCAAACCCAATACGATTATATTGTGATAGTCAAGCAGCCTTGCATATTGCCGCAAACCCAGTGTTTCATGAGCATACGAAACATATTGAAGTTGATTGCCATTTTGTACGGGATGAGATTCAAAATGGTTGCATACGTCCTGCTTATGTGTCGACTACCGTTCAGCTGACTGACATTTTTACAAAGGCATTGGGTCGCAAAGAATTTGAGTACTTTCTCCGCAAGTTGGGCATTCACAATCTGCATGCTCCAACTTGAGGGGGGGGGGGGGGGGTGTTAGGACTACAATGGATTACAATTAGGATTGAAAGTCTCTGTTGTAATTGTAATTGAATTAGGAGTCTCCGATCCTTGTATACGTAGGAGACTCTCGAGTGTATATATTTGGGTATTGTTAGTGAATAAAATACGACAGTAGAAACCAGAGAAACTCTGGTTTTACCTTTTTCTATTTTTTCCTTCAAATCAAACACAGCCTTAAGTACCAACTAGGGGGGGCCATCTGGGGGATATTTCTGACCAATACCATAGAGGTCCTTGGCCAAATACCATTTGAGTCGTGTTAGTTTTAGCCCTATCTTTCTCTGTGTGCTTTGTGTTAACTGTCAAGGTTTCAAGGGAAGGGGTTTCAGTGGGTTGGGTTTACATGGGCCTCCGGTCTACATGGTAACAGTGGGTTTTGATTTTGGTAAAATCAAGTTGGGCATATTTCGGTTCAGCCCAACCAGTATTAAGCACAAATTATCACCATAGATCCCTGCTTACATAAGAACCCATATACAGAATGATAGTGCTGATCCTCTAAATGATTCACTCCCAAGCTCCTGTTGTAACTGTTTCTTTAAAGGATAATGGTCCAATATTAAGATTGTGTTTGGTTTGAAGGGAAAGGGATGATTATTTACACGGAGAAATATATTCAATCGATGGGTGGTTTGGTTTGATAGGAAATAAGAGAGAAACAAAAAAATTGAGGTCTCTTAATTATTTCTGTCAAATCATATGAAGTCTAATATTTATTTAGATTTTTTAATAAGAGAAAAATTTATTCAAATATTTGTTTGGATTTTATTGGTAGACTAAAATAACAATAACACTGTTGTTGTGATATTAAACTTGGATCCAAGACAGGGCTGCAACTTGGACTGGGTTAGCCCAAATCCAAACCGAATTCAGCCCAAAAAACTATGGTCGTGTTGAGTTCAATTTAGATTAGGGTTAGGGTTAAAAGTATGAATCTCACTTAACTTTATATTTACATGTTTAAATGTGTATTTACACATGTAAGTAATTATGTATGTGTATTCACTATTCATACATCTGCAACTATTCATCCTTAAATGTATATATTTTATATATTTATGTATTTTTTTATTGCAAGTATTAATATATTTATCTATTTACATATTAAAAATTTTAACTTTAAAGGCGAAGTTCTTCGTTGAATTAATATGAACCCCGAGAATCTTAGAAGCAAGTACATCTAATACAAGGAAAAGGAAATAGAAGAATGGACCAACCCGAGAAAGCGAGACCAACCTGAACCCAACCTGAGCCCAGCCTTGGGTTAAGGTTTGTGTGGCTTCTCAAACCAAAAAGTAATGCCCTTGGATGAGCTTTTATTAATGGTGTAGAATATTTTATTTTATTTCATTTCTACTTTATTCTACCAAGACTTGCCTATGGTCTGGCCAGCCGGTTCTGGCCTCAACTCTGAACCATCTACCAGCAGAGAGTAAGATTACTTACAAATTGCCTACAATTACAGGAAGAAAAGCTGGGGACTCAAAGAGGCAGGCCCGGCCCCTACAAAGAAGTTAAGAACTTAAGGATAAGAAAAAAACCCCTGTTATAGAGAGACCCTTGATATGGATAGTTCATGAGTTCTGACATTAATAAAATGCAAAATAAATTGGAAAAACAAAGTACCAACCAGCTGGTTGATAAAGTCTTCTACTAAGGTCCCATTCGCTTTCGGTAAGTTATTTATCCGGATAAATGTAGTTATGTAGGTAAGTTTTTCCTGGGAAGTGCATTTACCCATGCTCTTTTATTTCTCATGTAAATAAGGTAATGACTATTTTAGCCATAAAAATTCATTATTAAAAAGGTATTTTTGTCCCATTCAAGTCTTGACAACTTTCCCCCTATATGGAAAAGTTATTTGTCCACCTAGGAGATGGTACCCAAGAAAATAAAATTTCCTTAGCCCCTACATAAATCTGAAAAAAATAAAATAAAATTCTTAATTAATGAAAACCAAAATTCTATTGACCAACTTTATCCCCTCTCAAAATCTAAAAAATGAACACCCCCTAAATGTAACAAACACTTGAGATCCATCGGTTCCTGCCTGCACCTGAATTGAGGGCTTATGAATTGGGGGATGGGCTACAAACAGGCTGCAGCATGCATATTCCTACATAATATACTAGTGCATCTGGGTAATGCATCTTTAAGTTGTATCTTAACCACTAGCACCGAATATCAAAATATATATATATCTTAATCACTCGGTACGTACGGTTGACCATTTGTGCCAAACCAACCTGTGTAAGAAAAGATAGGAGCGAAGGGACAAAACAATGGGCGAAAGTGCATTCCCACTCATTCCTCACACCTCACGTACATTAACGGGTGGCACCAACTCTGGTCATACTTGTCATGTATCGGATGTATTTGGGTTCGAAATACTTTTTTACAAGTGTTTTCCAAAATTCCTTTTTTTAATAAAATTTATATATATAAAAACCAAATTTTAAAACTAAAAAGCATATGATAGGACTTGCGAAATGGTAACCTATCTATTTTGATATAGTGAACAACCTTGAATTGAATTAATTGATGACCAGTCCTATCTATTTTGAGCTAGGCTATGGTAGCCTATCCCGAAAATGGATGGAATTATAAACTTGAGATTGTCTTCTATAAGGGAAAACCTGTGCTTACACTGTTTTAATAAACCTTTTTGTAACTTTGCATTGCATTGAGAATATCTCCCCGTAAAATACAACATTTAAGTATAGAGATATTCTTAATGGAAGGCAAGATGGGTTTTGCCCCGACTGAAGCCGAACTCTATGAACTTTCCTATCGATGCAATGGTCAATAGTACGTACCGAGATTTAATGGTAATCGAGGTTTAAGGAAACAGAGATGGGAGGTTGTAGAGTAGCAGATGGGGAAGTAGAGCTCCTACAGAAAAAGGAAAAAGGTTTGGGTGAAGGGAGAGATGGAGAAGAGATGAAGAATCGTGCAATTATAGGATTCTCATGTATGGTTTAATGTTAAAGCCCAACCCAACGGTGGAATCTGTTAAGTTAATCACACATGAGAAGAACACCACTTGTGCAAAGAACAAGTGACGATCGGTGATTCGATCTATACAGATGATCGGGATTTACTAAAGCACGCTTGATCATACAAGTGGTGTTCCAACTTTTAGAACATGAACTCATGAACTGATAAAGCATTACCGACCTAAAAAAAGTCTAGAATAATTCTTCAACTTTTTTTAATGGAATTCATGAAGAACCACCACGAATGATCAATTAATAGTAATAGATAGCAAACAAACAAGCAAAGCCCGTCAGTTTAAAACGTGCACGCAAGTGTCAATTAAATAATACAACCCACGTTTCTCCTCTTGTTTTTATGTAAGCACTAATGGCTTGTTAGTGTGCATGCAGTGCAATTCCCTTATATTTTTTCCTCTTTCGGTAATGGTGCTCTTCGGTTCATGACCTTGCTTTGTGTTGGATGCTTATGTCAAATGCAATCTGATAGCTATTATCTCCATAATCACCTCAGCGTCGGCACTATTAAAACCCTACTCACTCAACTTTTTTCAGTACTAAACTAAGATTAATGTGGACTAATGAAGTCTGTGACTCGAATACAGCCAAACGCCATTCACAGCCGCCTTACCTCACACACTCAGAGCACTAATCATCTTTTATAAATGTGACTTATATACATAGTTTTATTATTTATTTCGTCTCGTAGAGTTTTGGTTATAAATATGTTCCCAAATCCCAATGGAGGGTGGTGGATCACAAACACATTAACCTATACTACTACTAATACATTTGTTGCAGTAAGGCTCTCTCTGCCTGTCAACTTTCCTCTGGGTTTCATCAACGTGAAGCAACCATGAGGAACTGGACCAGTTTTGGTGGTCAGGCTTTGCTTGTATCATTACTGATCTTGTGTTTAGGTATACCAGATGTAGTGAAGTCCCAGTTAAGCACTGACGTCTATGATGCAACATGCCCAAATGTTTTCCAAATCGTTCGGAAAGAGGTGAAGAAAGCTCTCAGGAGCGAAATGCGAATGGCAGCCTCTTTGCTTCGGCTTCACTTCCATGATTGCTTTGTTAATGTGAGTTTTAGGAACCTACCTAGCTTGGTTGATGAGCCTATATATGCTATCTCTCTCTCTATCCCCTTCATCATTACCCTTATTTAATTGTTTATACAGGGGTGCGACGGTTCAGTTCTCTTGGATGGAAGTGATGGCGAGAAGTTTGCACTCCCAAACCTAAACTCAGCGAGGGGGTTCGACGTTGTGGACACAATCAAGAGCGCCGTTGAGAGTGCATGCCCAAAAACGGTATCATGTGCCGATATACTAGCCATAGCAGCCAGAGACGCAGTTCTCTTAGTATGTCCATTTCTTCTTCAGTTTGCTAATTAAGCTTGATTGAGCTACAAACGCAACCAGCCAATGACATTAATTAATTGTTAACGATTGACGACTACTTTAATTAATTTGCAGAGTGGAGGACCTTTTTGGAAAGTTCTTCTAGGAAGAAAAGATGGTTTGGTGGCAAACCAGACAGGAGCCAACAATGGTCTTCCTTCTCCATTTGAATCACTCGATCAAATAACCGCAAAGTTCGCTGCTGTAGGCCTCGACCTCACAGATGTTGTAGCCTTATCAGGTACTTGTAGTGTTGCATCTCCATCTGTTTTTAATCCTGGCCAATCAGTCCTAGACTGATCGATTGAATGAGCTTAATTACTTGTCTTTTTTGTATGTGTGTGTGTGCGTGTGCATAGGTGGGCATACAATCGGATTAGCTAAGTGTGCCACCTTCAATACGAGATTGTTCAACTCTAGTACTAATGGTACTACTGACAAGAGCAGCATGGACGCAGATATGTTGACTGATCTGCAGAACCTGTGCCCACAGAATGGTGATGGCAACAAGACCACCGCTCTTGATCGTAATTCAAGGGATCTATTCGATACCCATTACTTCACCAACTTGCTCAATAACAAGGGTCTTCTCCTTTCAGATACCAGTCTGTTGTCTAGCGACGCAGCCGAAACGCTTGTCGAGAATTATAGCACAAATCCTACGCTATTTTTCAAGGATTTCGCCAAATCCATGATCAAAATGGGGAACATAAGCCCTCTAATTGCACCCAATGGGGAAATACGAACAAACTGCAGGGTCGTCAACTAAATGGAACAATTTGGAAACCCCTTAGATACTCTTCTACTTTGCTGACAACTTAGACCAATCGCATTTTCTATTGTCTAGCAATTACTCAAATTATGTGCGTGCTTCTGTTCGTAAAACCATTACTTAATTTCTTGTAATTTACTTCTCTCTCTCTCTTGCTCCAAGTTAAATAAGAAAAAAATAACTCGTTGTATTCGGATATTCAACCTACAATTGTGAAGTTTATTTCCTATATCTGTAAAAGATTACAGCATTTAAACCGACCAGGGCCCAATGAGGAATGATATATATCAGTACCCATGTATATGTAGTTAGGAGTGTCAATGGACCGGTTTTGGGTTGGACTCCGTGCAAATCAAAATCTATTTGAACGGATTGAACGGATCAATAACACATATTGAATTTGAATGGACTGGATGGACCAACGTGACATATTAGATTGGACCTGGTCCGTCATAATGAATTTATATTGGATTGAGCCAATATCTGGTCCCTTGATAGAAGATAAGAACATAGCTGTCAATAGACCAGGTTTGAATTGAAACCAATCTAAATAAATAGGAATTTGAACAGATTAGACAGTCTCTGGACTGGTCCAAAATATTCATTGGACTGGATTGGACCAGGTCCATTTGTAATGGACTCACATTGGACTGGACTGGATTGGACCAAATCTAGTCCAATTGACACCCCTATATGTACTTTGTTACACCTTAAGTCCAAACTAAAAGAAGCTATAAACTTTAACATTTTCTTTGATAAAATAGAAAAAGGTCATCCTTATGATTTAGTTAATTGACTAGCTATATGCTTACTGTTTACATCAATGTTTTCAAACCATCGTTGACCCGGACGGTCGGACCGTTCGGACCAGAAACCGTTCAGGTGACCAGCCCTATTTTACCCCAAATCCGGTTTCTAGTAAAAAACCGTTGAATTAGTCAATGAACCGTTGACCCGGACGATTTATTAACTTGTCACAACAAAATGAAAAGGGAAGAAGATCTCTCAAATCTGAGATCTCTTAGATCTAAGATCTACTGAGAGAGATGTGTGAGACAGTGAAAGAGATTCACATTTAGAGATCTGGGAGAGAAGTTTAGACTCTAGATGACAGATCTACGAGAGAGAGAGTGTGAGATCTGAGACTGAGAAATCTCATATCTACTCTAGTTTTTCACCATCGCCACCGTTGTTGCCTTCAAGCCCTCCTCCTCCTCTTCCTTCTTTGTCTTCTTCTTAACTCTTTCAGCCAACAACTTCTCAAATACCTCTGATTCCATCTTTATTTTCTCTTATATTTATATGGATTTTACTCTAATATTCTAATCTAATGGGTAAGACGGCATATTACTGTTAAAATATTCAAACCGTTCGAACTGTTTGACCCAGACGATCGAACCGCTGACCCAAAAACCGGTGGGCAGAACGGTTCCATTTCCTGATCGATTTTTAAAACCTTGATTTACATATTGTCTTAGAGTATCTCTAAGCTTATTGACAATTGATTAGCTCTATCTCTGATGTTAGCATTCGTTAATGTTCCATCAAAATCGGTATACACGTGACAACATATATGTGACGTATAAACTTTTTATAACCTAATATTATCCTTCGTCCCTTTTTTGTAAGTTGGGTAGAAATCACCACCGGTGAACTGGACTGTTACCGGCTCTCAGAAGAGATATTCGGTTCCTTTCCATTCCCCGTCAAGTTCAATACAATTGATTTTCTAACAAACAAATATAACATGAATTCATGTTTCTTCTCTACAGAGCTTTTTCGTCCTCTTTTAATAATGAAATCGCTTACAGACACCATAATATAATTTCTTTGAACTTCAGCCATTGTAGATGGAGGTCGGGGAGTTGAAAGGAAGGCTGATTGAGATAATCAATTGTGCATAAGAGCTTTGGTGGAAGTATTCTTAGTTGAAAAGCAGGTCTTTAGAAAAGCTCTGAACAAGTAGGATTCTCAATTGGTGCCAACTAAGAATTTCTAGGGTTAACAGCTTTGGTGGATGGAGATAATGCTGAAGGTGTCTCCTCGATCTCTTGGGGATTAAGAAGACCAGAATAACCACTACTACCAGAAGATATGAACCTCGCAAACATGCTCTCTTCTTCAGGGCTTGGAGGAAATCCTCCATCCATCTTCGATATTACCACAACTAAAGTCAATAAAAAACGTAAGCAATGAACTCAGTGGACCAGTGCCTAACTTTTGTTGCTGTAACTACCCTCCAATCGATGCTTCAATATAGGTTGAATGCATTTGAGAAATTTCTTAGAATGGAGGAACTCAAGTGGTTGGACAGCAAGAAGGATGCATGTGGAGACAAAAATATATGGGGACCATTGTTTTTAAAAACGAACTGGTGATTGAACCGGTCAGGAGTCCGGTTACCGGTTCGAATGGTTCGACCGTTCGACCTGAATGGTTGGCCTATTCTGACAAAAAATAAAAAAAAAATTAAAAATTTAAAAAAAATTGAAAAACGGCCAAAACCGTTCGAATGGTTAACCGGCCGGTTCAGCGGTTTGCTGACCAAAATCAACGGTTTTGGGGAAAAACGGAACTGGTCAAGTGACTGGTTCCCAGTTTTCCGGTCTGACCGTCTGGTCTGGTCCGGTTTTGAAAACCATGGTAGGAACGGAAACGGAGCAGCGATCTTCCTATCTTCCAGAATTTTTCATCAATTGGCTTTTATTTTAAAATTTTGAAGAAGTAGGGAGCAAATTTAATATTTCATTTTTTCATTAAGACTTAACGACAATATCAATTGTCAGAAACAGAAGGGTACTCTAAGACAATATCTAAACAATAAGACTATTATTAGTCAATTAGCTAAATTATAAGGCGTAGTTTAAGAAATTTGACTTTAAATTAAATTACTAAAAAGACAAAGCTATATATATAATATATATATAGAGAGAGAGAGAGAGAGCGCTTGGATATCCTACCTCCAAACTTTTTCCACATCCCTACCCACATGACACATACAGCTGTGCATTGGAAAAATCCCCTGACAATCATAGGAAGATGCCAAATCCATGCGTAGGATGCGGTTTATAAGAAGAATTCTGAGGTGGGCTGAACAGTTATTCTCCCTACTATCTATCAAAATAACCATTTTAATCATAAAATATGATAAAAATATAAAAAAAAGAAAAATATTATAATATTTAATAAAATAATCAATTTACATTGGAATATAGGTTCTGAACAAACAAGAATGGAAACCAAGCCAATTATTAATCAGATAAAATCATGAAACCAGAAGTGGCATATAATCAGTTCGATTCGATATAGGCAGTCGGGTATGTAGAACCGATTCAATGACTCATTGACCCCTAACTTGGCCAATTACGCCACTGCGGGTCAAGAGCATTGGATTGGTACTGGTCTATGTTATGAAAGGCATTATTTTGAACAAATGAAGTTAATTCTCAGGCTACAGATTCCAAGGCATTCAAACAAACCAAAAAGCATTTTCTCTTTTTTTTTTTTCCAAACATACTTAATTGTAATTTTCAACTTGTATTCAGAAAATCCAGCTGCATGCCATGGGTTATAGAATCAACGTTGGGTCAATAACGTTCACACCAGAGAGTGGTCAATATGATCAAATATACTGTAAATTATTAGTTCAAAATAAAATAATTAAATTTTTATGAGAAGAACTGAAGAAGGCAAATGTTCACGCCATATGATCACAAATTCAAATTTGAATCCTAATATATTAATTTATATTGACAATAGCTGAGCCGAACGAGCCAGAGCCAACCAGCTAGCTGTGTTGTTAATTATAATGGGTTGCTTGGATCAGACCTATTCAAATTATGTGGTCGAGCTCGGTTCCATCATGGCCATGCATGAAGGCACGAATGGTCGAATTAATTTTGTTTAACAAAAAAAAAGTGAAACGATCTAGATCAAACCATTAAATGCAAAGAAGAGATTCCGTCCAGATCTTCCGTTTACATATTTGGGCCACAACCAGATTGCTTAATTTCAAAAGTGGCATGGAGTTTCCAGGTGGGTTCTCAAATCTCAACTCTCATGGAGCCAGTCAACTATTACTTACAGACTTCGTCCAAGCCCTTATTTTTTTCTTCTCTGACTGAGGTTTATCGACAAATCAACAAGTTCTCAGTCATCAATACCCCACCTATCCATCAAATCGAGAAGCCAAGAACATATAATTATATGAGTTAATTACGAGACCGCGTTATTTGGACAATATTATTCCTACGAAGTTGGACACTTTTTTTTTCCCGTTGAATCTGCAAACTTGGGTTTATAGTTCTTTCAATATGATAGATATCTACGTCGTTGTTCATCGATCGTTTCATGGAATTATAAGTCAAAGATTGTAGCTTCAGACTTAAAGATAATTGACCTAATTAACAAGGGAATCGCATGTAAGACGTTTTTGTGAGTGAGGTAATGGTCATGGCCATTACGATTAATTAACCCCATTTAGAGACAATCAATCGATAAGTTGATGTATACAGAGAAAGCGAGAGTTCCACAGGGAAGAATTATTCCAACTGAACTGAGAGTTATTAATTGTCAACTTAAAAGAAAAGTAAACGCAGCGAAGTTTGCTGACCTCCAAAGGCTCTACCTGGTCATAGCTCCCTGTGCTCCATCTCTATAAAAAGGGTGAAGGTTGCACTGGAAAACGCATCCCATTCAACAGGAAGATCGAAACAAAGAAATATGTCTTCTCAGTTTTCAATGGCGGCAATGGCAGCTCTCTTTCTGGCTTTGATGTTTGCAGGAACAGACGCTCAGTTGAGCGCCACATTTTATTCTAGCACTTGTCCTAACGTGTCTACCATCGTACGTAATGTCATCCAGCAAGAACTACGATCTGATGTTCGAATAGCTGCCAGCCTTATTCGTCTTCACTTCCACGATTGCTTTGTCGACGTAAACTACGTACTCTAGTTGCTTGAGTCATTTCCTCAATTATATACATGCAGTTTACTACTTTGTTGTTTATTTCCATTGCCTAGCTATGACAAAGTATAGGATTGAGAACCCATGCATCTTGTTTCAGGGCTGCGATGGATCGATTTTGCTAGACGACAGCGATACCATCCAGAGCGAGAAAACTGCCCGGCCCAATGATGACTCTGTTAGAGGCTTCCCAGTTGTCGATGACATCAAGACTGCTGTGGAGAATGTTTGCCCTGGCGTCGTTTCCTGTGCAGATATTTTAGCAATTGCAGCGGAGGCCTCTGTTTCTCTGGTCAGTTGGAATATATATATATATATATATATATATATCTTTCTGCTTCTTCTCTGGCCTTTAATTGGTCTTCCCATTAATGTGTGCATACATATGACTTTATCAGTACTGAAAACCCATTAATATTAATGCAGTCTGGAGGCCCCAGTTGGGATGTTCTACTTGGAAGAAGAGACAGCAGGACGGCAAACCGACAAGGAGCAAATGATTCTCTTCCATCTCCCTTCGAAAGCTTAGACCGAATTACAACCAAGTTCTCCAATGTTGGCCTTGACACGACTGATCTAGTCGCATTATCCGGTGAGGATCCAACCAAAGAAATTTTATTTATCTAATAAGTCGAATAATCTAATATCACTACCCATAAGTAAATAAAGCTTATCATATAATTTTGGTTATGATATTCTCAGGAGCTCACACATTCGGACGAGCCCAGTGCCGGACTTTCAGACAACGCCTGAACACCAGTAACCCCGACCCAAATCTGGACGCCGACTACTTGGAAACTCTTCGTCAGACATGCGGCGGCGCTGACAACACATTAACCGATATGGACCCTTCAAGTCCGGATGATTTCGATAACAACTACTTCACGAACCTTCAGAACAACCGTGGTCTTCTCCAAACTGATCAGGATCTGTTCTCAACTCCCGGGGCTAACACCGTTGCCATTGTTAACCGCTTCGCAAGTAGCCAGAGCGACTTCTTTGATAGCTTCGTTCAGTCCATGATAAAAATGGGGAACATAAGCCCATTGACGGGGAGCAGTGGAGAAATCCGTTCAGATTGCAAGAGGGTTAATTAAAATTAAGTTGGATCCCAGATTCATTAAGATGAAAGAAAATAAAGTGTAATACCTAGTGGAAGTATTGTTGTTATTGTCTGTTTTGATTCTTTTATCCTGAGTTGAAAAAGCCCTGAAATTTGATTTGATTTTACCATTGATGATAAATATATTAGATTAGCCAGAAATGAGAAATCAAAAGCTGGTACAACTGGAACTTTATTTATTTTGTTTTTAAATCCTCCATGACTGTTTTCATAGCTCATATTCATCCAGAAAAGTGTTCCACTGTAAGATTTATGTAGTATATATCAGTGTTTTCATAACCGGACAGGACGTACGATAGGACTGGAAAAACCGGGAATCTGTTATTTGACCGATTTTGTTTTATCCCAAAATTTTTGACTAAAGACCGTTGTTGATTTGATCAGTGATCTGCTAACGCAAATAGTTGATTAGTTGAATCATTGAACCATCGTCCCGGATATCGATTTTTAGCATTTTTTTAAATTTTTTTATTTTTTGTCAGAGCAGGGCATCCATTCAGATGAGATGGTCGGAACCGTTTCACCCGAGAACCGGACCCGTAACGGTTTTTCATCCGATCCGATTCTAAAAACCTTGATATATATTTCATTGAACAATCAATAACCTTATAAGACTGCAACTCATGAGCTTTCTTTCAGGCCCGCTGGTCCTGTCAATGGCCAAACTTTGCTTTGTTGCTAACTTGTTTAGAATTAAACCTTTCATCAAGGAGTGGCGAAGACGAGACGCCATAAAATAAGTTGACCTTAGAAATTAGGAAGAGCCCAGTATCTTTGGGCTTTGTGCTTAGTTCTGAATCTTTTGATGCAAAACATCGGAGCTTATGTAAATCCATTAATATGTCAAAGACTCTAGGTACAAGTGAAAATGGGGTTTAGATGCTTAGTAAGAAATCCACCAGTGACCTTCGGTAACGCACGATGTTGTGTCATGGACCTCAAACCCTCTATACAAATCTAAGAATATAGCGTCCGTTGGATCGGTAGCAGATGGAAATTAACACCTTCATTGTCAAAACTTGGAGCCTAAGGTGCCATTTCGTAAGTATTTTTTAGTAGAATTTTTGACAGACTTGACAATCAAAAAATGATGTAAGATTTTGTAGTAAGATCGTAGCCGCTTGAAGACGCTTTGGTTAAAGCGTGTTTTTTGGCACAAAGGTGAAACTTTTCACTTGGAATTTCCTAAACATAGCTCAAAACGAGCTTCTTACATCTTTTTGGGACTATCACAATTAGATATTTTCTCAACTGATGTAGGCACATGTGGCAGGGTCAGAATGGTGCCACATGGCATCGGCTGGATGCAATCTTGGTCGTCCGCTGCTAATATAACCTCCAACCAACTCTCAGGCAAGCTCATGTATAAATAGGAGTATCCCTTCATTGGTAAGATATCTTGATTTGCTCTTAAACTCTTTAGTTCTCCGGTGATTTTGTCTGAGCTCTCTCCTCAGGCTTCCTTTAACCCTCTTTGCATGCTTAACTAACTTGATCGTCAGAATCTTCACCTCTGGGATAACACCCAAAGCCTCTAATATGCTTTCTGCTCCACAGGTCAGACACATCAATCCTCGACTAAAGAAAACATATTTACCTATTTACCCTTGGCCCATCCTCAACAGCAACGACAACCAAATGAAAAAAAGACGAAAAGCTCCACCAAGTAGGCAGGAGCTGACACTTTGATTCCGATGCAATTTTAATCGCACAAGTACAAATACATGAAAGTGCAAAAATGTGAATGTGAAGAATGAAACTTAGACAGCCAATTTTTGGTTTTGCCGTATACTTTGTTTCGATTCAGGCTTTATTTTGTTTCATCCGCACCGCAAACGAACAGACAAAATAAGGTAAAATTAAAATGAAGAAAAACAAAATACTCTCTTACTGTTGTAATTATACACCATGCGGAGTAATGATAGACTATACAATGTGTCAAAACCGCACCGACCGTAATCGTATGTACAATTATCACACCGACATAAACGTTTTGGAAGATGAAGAAGAAGAAGAAGAAAATGGGACAAGTAAACTGCAGTCAACCTATAACAATTTTGAGGTGCAATTCAAAATTTCAAATACTTAGCCCATATAATGGCATCAATTCAGAATTGACATCTACCCTAATTATAATCAGGTGGAACTAAGATTTGTGAAAATGGATTGAACAGTAAAAACCCAAAAAAAAAGAAAAAAATTAGTTCGATTAGATTTATTTCTAGAATTGGAATTGAAATTATCTATTCTTATAAATTGTTTGGTTCAGATGAAAATGGGAGTCAAAAGTGGAATAAAAAAAAAATGGGATCTTATTCGGTTATTTCCAAGGGAAAGGAGGCAAGGGCCATTCTCTCAAATAGGGAAATGAAAATGGAATTTCAATTCCAATTCCAATTCCAGACCCCTAATCCTATTAAATAATAAATGTCCTTGGATTTTAAGTGAAAATTTGGTTACTTGTGTATTCACAACTCCAACATGCATTGTAATTTCGATGCAGTTTCACGTTTCGATCAAGTAATTTGTATCCTTTTGCCTTCGATTTTAAATAAATGAAAATTAAAGCATGCATACTCCCGAAAGGAAAGAGGCAAGTCTTGGGGGTATAGATCTCTTTCAAAAGATCGGAGTCGGCCAGTCGGGAATAAATTCTATTGAGCTTACAAGACAAGAGAGCAAATATTGTTAGGTAGAAAGATGGCTTTTCCCTGACTCATTGTTCTTCCTATTTAATCAATTTGCTCCTTTTGTTACATCAAGAAGCATCCTAAAGATTGGAATTTAATCCTGATTTTATTCTTTATTCTTAGAGAAGAATCCTAATTTGATTAATCACCTGTTGTTGTTTAAGAACATAGTTACTTGAGCTGGCTCTACCCCCACCCCAACAATTTAAATTAAGACCCAATTGCTCAAGCAATCCAAGATTGATAAATTAACCTGTAAAAATCTGACCAACAGGATCTTAAATCTTACGCCCGTCGAAATAATTTTCAACTTTATATAACATGGAACCACTGTCTTCGTTCATAAATCTTAATCAATTGACATGCATCGATCATTATTGGAAGATGTGACTGGTGTTCTAGAAAGGTTGAAATGTGACCAAATATCACTAAAGAAGAGACAAACAACCTCAAAGCCAAAGGAAACTTCCTCTGATTGCGGAGGAGAAACAGACGAGGAACGAGTCAAATACATGAACTCGTTCATCCATCTTACTCTACATCTTCTTCGAAAATCACGTTAAACAAAACTACAAAGACACGTACTTTTTGCTAGCCAATTACTCAAAAACGCGTCCAAACTAGTGATAAAGCAATTAGGTAACAAGTCTTTTATATCATCGCTGGAGTACTGGAATCTTGACTCTGTACGCATGTAAGACCTTTTAAGCAGTAAGGAAATGTTGTCTATAAACCATAAGCTTCAAATTCAATTGACGCAGACTGGAGAGACCCCTCCACTTCACTATTAAATTAAAGTAGGTTACTTACTCCCATTAACAATATATTCCTTCCTTTCTGACTAACTCTACGGTCATAAGTTCTTTAGTTGGATTCCTTCTTGTTAATGAAAAAAAAAATCCCCCAGTTGCTAAATAGTTGTGAATAAGTAGAACATCAAGTATGGACTATATGTCTCTATAAAAAGGTAGTTCCTGGCCTCAGAAAAGCAGCTTAATGAAATAGAGATCCAGGTTTATTTGTTACTGACCGGAGGGAGAGCTAGAAAAACAGAATTATGTCTTCTCAGTTAAGGGTGGCAGCTCTTCTCGTGGTATTATTATTCTTGTTGGAGAGGTCGAGTGCTCAGTTGAATGCAACATTCTATTCTATCTCCTGCCCGAATGTGTCGAGCATTGTGCGTGGAGTCATCCAGCAGGCTTTACAGTCTGATGCTCGAAACGGTGCTAGCCTCATTCGACTTCATTTCCATGATTGTTTTGTTAATGTAAGTTAATTTGAATTACTTTGCTCATGCTAGCTTGCTAGCCGAGAAATTAAAGGTTGCCAGGTGGCAAATATATTTACCGCCTGCCGCCTGCTAATTTGTGTTGTAAATTAATTAAAGCTGATGAAACCCATCCCATTTGTTTGTTTCTTGTTACGTTCCTGGATATATATATATATATATATATATATATATATATATATATATAGGGATGCGATGGGTCGATACTGTTGGACAACAGCGGCAGTATTCAGAGCGAGAAAGATGCTGCACCCAATGCGAACTCAACAAGGGGATTCGATGTTGTCGACGACATCAAGACTGCTTTAGAGAATTCTTGCCCTGGCGTTGTCTCCTGTGCAGATATTCTCGCCCTTGCAGCAGAAGCTTCTGTATCTTTGGTATGCTTGCTCCCTTCCTCTTGTATTCATGTTTCAAATTTCAGACATGATTGGAGAATCATCAGGTCCCGACTCGGTTGAATCGCCGAGTTATGTCATGGTTAACCAGAAACAGGTCTCTAAAGTAATAAAATCAACCAAGACTTGGTCTGAATCTAACTGAGATTAACCAATTTTACCAAGTTGGACCGGGTCATGTTGTCCTCCATTTTTCTTAACTATGTATGCGGGTTTTAAGATGTTGGAAATTTGAAATTTTCGAAAATTAAAGAAAAAAAAAACATACACTGAACCCAGTGTATTGTTAATTTTATATACGAGAACCCAGTGATGAAGTGAGAATTTCCAATTTTTCTGATCATATGTGGTTTCAATTTCCTCCCGTCGAGCATTAGAAAAAGGAGTTCGGCGTCGGTCAGTGACAAGCCAGAGTGCTCACACAGTTCGAAGAGCCTCTTGCAACCTTTTGATTTGGGAATATTTGTCATGAAATAAAGCATATGTGTATGGAGATATTCAATGCAAGGCTGTAAAGGCTGTTGAGCCGAAATCGAGAATGTTTGGTTTGAACTTTGAAGGAAAAGGGAAAGACAAAAAACCTAAAGAGAAGTTACATAAAAAAAATCATTTCTAATTTAATATTAAAAGAAAGTACCATTGTCACTTATTCACATAATCATCTTGCTAACTTCTGTCTCAAAAATGTGTTTCTATATAATAGGTGGGAGGTAATTGAGGGACAGGTGTGAACATAGTGGTTATTTATACTTTGTGCATGGCTGGCCTTGGGTTGAGCTTTTGCTAAAATCTAAATGAATTCAGTTCCAAATCTAAACCAAACCCGAAACAGTGCAAGATGCATGTTCATAAGCCGAACCCAAAGTCCGGTCTAATGTTTAACTCCATTAATATAGATAGTATTTGTATGGGTGCAGGCAGGGGGTCCATCATGGAATGTGCTATTAGGGAGGAGAGATAGCACAACAGCCAACCAAGCTGGAGCCAACACCTCCATTCCATCGCCTTTCGAAAACTTAACGGAAATTACAGCTAAGTTTTCAGCTGTGGGCCTCGACACCACTGATCTTGTCGCTTTATCTGGTATGTTTATATCTATCTATCTATATATTAATTTCTATATATGAATTTGCAGTTATATGTTGCCATTTAAAAAATTTCACTTGTTTTAAGTAAATCTATTTTTAAAAATAATTTTAATTCGGATTCCTATCAGGAATTGGCGACCCACCCCGTTGAAATTCCTACTAATCAAAGAATTACAAAAAAAAAAAAATAGTAAAGTAGGGGAAAAATAACCAATGACGGAGGTTGTGTAGGTGCCCACACATTTGGACGTGCTCAATGTCGGACCTTCAGCAGTCGTCTATACAACTTCAGCGGCAGCGGTAACCCGGACCCAACACTAAATTCTTCCTACTTGGCTACACTCCAACAGACCTGTCCTCAAAATGGGAGTAGCACAACATTGGCCAATCTGGATCCCACAACGCCCGACACTTTCGACAACAACTACTTCTCCAACCTTGAAAACAACCAAGGCCTTCTTCTATCGGATCAAGAGTTGCTTTCTACCAGTGGAGCTGCCACCATCTCCATTGTTAACAACTTCAGCGCTAACCAGACTGCATTCTTTCAAAGCTTTGCCCAATCCATGATAAATATGGGTAATATTAGCCCATTAACAGGCTCCAGCGGTCAGATTCGATCGGATTGCAAAAAGGTTAATGGAGGCTAGCTAGCTAGCTTTATACTTGTTTGGTTTTGGACAAGCTTACTAGGTTAGTTTATTAAGGTTTTGCTTGGTATCATATTTTGTAATTTCATCAGGCTCAAATGTTTAGAGAGATAGTTGGCATTTTATATCAAAACACCATGCTTTGATATCAAACTTCTTTGGTTGGTAATTAGGCTGATTAAGCATTGAACAAGTGTATTGTGTGGTGTTTGATATTGGCATTGCTACCTGGAATGTTTGAATGAAATGTTTGTATTCAATTAATTCAGGTAAGTGGATTTATTCATGCTCTTTTATTTCTCTGGTATATAAGAAATGATTATTTTAGCTATAAAAAGCTATTATTAAAAAAGACAATTTTATCCCATTTAAATGTTAAGTACATGGTTTGTAAAATTGACCCGGAGACTGAAACGGTCAGGGGTCCGGTTATCGGGTCAAATGGTCGGCCTATTCTGACAAAAAAATAAAAAACGGTCAAAATCATTTGAACGGTTAACCGCCCAGTTCAGCAGTTTGCTTACCAAAATCAACATCTTTTGAGAAAATTCGGTTTTGGGGGGAAATGGAACCGGTCACCTAACCAACAATTGCTATGTATCTTGATCAATGAGAACCAAAATTCTATTGACCAACCCCTACCCCCCTCAAAATCCAAAAACAAAATGCAATGGCTATTGGGATCTCTGTTGGGCCCTATATTGGAACCCTATATTGACATGAAAGTCGATATAATTTTTCAAAAATGGAAAGTTGGTCGAATACTCGAATTATTCAAAGAGCAAAAGGGTATTGGTATAATTTAGTCCCAAAATCCTATTCTTTAGAATGTATTTGTGTATATTTTATTATTACTCCTCTTTGAAATACATTAAATCTTTCAGAATTTAAAAAGGCTGTTCCTAATTTTTTTAGCTTGAACTCTACTCATTTTAATTTTGTTTACTTTAAATGAAATGCAAGCTTTACAAAATATTTTGCAATTTCAACAAAATAACTTTGGAGTGAAAGGTTAAATTATGTGTGAATAGGGGTGTGATGCTACTCAATCTGAGGTAGTGCACAAATCGAGGAAGGCGATCAGATAGTCCTTGTTGGCAGGTTGGGGCCAAGCTCTAAGGATGAGGCCGCGCTTCAAGATCTACGATCAAGAAAAAAGTCAAAGGCCCGAGGAATTACCCCCGAGTAAGTACTCTGACGTTCAAGTCAGTAGGAGGTGGTGGATGTCTAGACTGAGCTATAGGGATGCTGGTTCAGGCTAATTAGCAATGTGTACGACCTCCCTTTTGGGTCGTGTGGGGTGATCCTTGACCGAACTTGACTTGGCGATGGAGACCACGAAGGGCGGTGTCCTTTTGCCGAGCCTTTCTTTGGCGAGGATGCGCGCTGACTGGTGTGTCTGGCTACGGTAGTCCCGTCCGCGGGAATGGGTAGTGGCGGCGGGCCTTCGGGTCGTGTTCTGCCTCAAATGCTTAGACCGCTCTCCCCTTATGTTTGGCCAACGCGCTTTGGGGTCCGAGGTCCGAGGATCGTCCTTTGTGCGCATTGGGGTGTGAGGGGGGACAGCCCAATTGGGTGGCGCAACAAATCCTAGTGCTTGCATGAGTTCGAAGATCCTATCAACCTTTTCTTGCATGACTCGGAATTGCGCTTGATCTACCGTGGTTGAAGGTTGTGGGACTTCTTGGTGCGGGGAGTCATGGTGTCAGTTCTCCTGAGACGGGGAATGGCCAGTTGATCGTTCAGACTGGTTTTTAGGCATCTTAATCTTTTTCTTAATCGTGCGGCAAGGAACGAGATTTTCGGGGAAGGCTTTTTGTGTCATTTCCACAAACGGTGCCAATTTGATGTTGCTCAATCCAAGGTTGTGCACGAACTGAGGGGAGCAATCAGATAGTTCTTGCTAACAGGCGGGGCCGAGCTACGAGGACGAGGCCACGCTTCAAGACCTGTAACCAAGAAAGGAGGAGTTAGAGGCCCGAGGAGTTATCTCTGGGTAGGTACTCCGACACTCAAGTCAATAGGATGTGATGGATGGCGGGCTGAGCTATAGGGATGTTGGTCCGAGCTAATTAGTAGTATGGGTGTTAGAAGTTGGGGATCCCTTACCTAGAGCATGGGGTACCCTTTTATAGCCGAAGATCTATGTCCTGCTCGGATTGGACTTCCGGGGTTGTCAGGATGAGGTTAGACGCTGAGGTATTCGGGATAGAGTCCCATTCCCCGGTGGAGTCATCTTCCTTATTCCTCTTTATCCATAGTTGTGCTCATCCACGTGATGTATAGTTGACGTGGTTGAAAGGAGAAGATGGGGGGACACCATAATTGCGTAGCTCGGCCAAGCTATGCCGACGTGCCCGAGCTAGGCCGTCGTGGCCGAGCGATAACTAGGTGGCCACATGTCTCGCAGGGCCAGCTCAGCCATGACCCGAACAGGGTGTAACTGTAAACAAAGCAAATTTGGATCGAATCAAGCACGACTTCAATTCTAATTCAAATTTGATTGCAGAAGTTCTTCTGATTCTCCTAGTTCCATCTAGTTTTTTGTTCTTCTTGAGAATGTATTTCTATTTTTTTGTTCTTTATTTGGCCTGGTTGGTATCTATTTGTACTAATCTCTTGAATGAATGAAACATAATTGAAATCTTCAAAATCTATATATATATATATATATATATATATATATATTGAAAAATGAAAACTGAATTCAAATTTGATTAAATAATTGAATATTTAATTCTATTCAAATTCAACCGATTTTGGGTAAATATTATATATAATAAATTAATTTATGCATTTCATAAGTGTATGTTCTAGTCAGTTAATAATAAATAAATGCCCAAAACGGATTAAGGTTATATTATCAAAACATACTTTTAAATTGTTATCATCACGGTAATTATAGATCTCAAGTATAATCGGGTCAGACCCGATTTCTCGATCTGAGATATGTAACCGTCTAAAAAGGGCCTATTTGGGACTGTCGGACTGTCTACAGTCTGTCCCGAGACCAATCCGACCCATTGACAGTTCTATATTGATTCCGTGGAGACCAAACAGACCATGGATTCAATAGATTGATCTTGGCAATTGCATTGAATGGCTCAGATTTTTTTTTTTTTTTTTTTTTTATAGATGGATCTCCAACTACATGCTTCACTTCATTCATCACGACCGTGTGATGTTTTCTAACGTACACACTAGGTGGCCGTGGGCCATGGCCCATTGGCACAGAAGTGAGAGAGTCCTTCTCTTAACGATTTGTTCCAATCGGAGGGATAGGAACTCTACGTTAAACTATCTTGGATGAGTCAGAATGAAGGCAATCTTTTTTTGGAAGTTGCTAATTTACCGTTTGGCACCTACCAAAATCGTGCGGGAAGATTCATACAAAAAACTTGGAAGCAGTTTCCTAAATCCTAAAGCCAGCCAGCGAAAGGCTGCAGCAGGTGGGCAAGGCCAGAGATTTTGGTAATGGTGAGTCATAATGAAGCAAGGATTTTAGATTGGAAGGGAACTAAGGAGAAGAAAAGCCGTGATCGGAATAGGAAATTTCAGTCAGTCGGAGAGTGACTGCTTATTTAACCCCCATACAGCTTCCAATCCATGTACCACTTGGGCGGAGCTGAGACAGGTCTCCCTGTTAGATTTCTGGGTTTCTTCCAGTTCCAGGATTCGTTCAACTTATCTCTATTGAGAGGGAGCATCCTTTCTTTTCTTTTTCGGGTACGGAAGTTGGATGTTCTTTCATTCTTTGGTTTTTAGTTTTAATTAAGCATTAGATTAATTCGTTTTTCTTTTAAGCATGATATTTGCAGTAGATTACGTTTTCTAGTATTTTTTAGGAATTTAATTAAGTTTGTTTGGTTTTATATTTCAAAAAGAAAGACGATTTTGAGTGGTTTGGCGTTCTTGGCCGTCTTCTAGGTTGGATTTGGATTTCATTCTTACTTTTTAGTAATGGAGAATAGGAGGATAAGGGAACTTGATTTGAATGTTGGACCTTTCGATGCTGAATACGATCAAACATTATCACAATTGATGGCGTCGGAACCTGAAAACCTGTGTCCTGTAACACATGAGCGGATTGAAGCTACTATGTTCGATCCTGAGCGTCAGTTGTCGGTGGGAGAAGCGATTGGCGATGTTGTAGGTGGCCAGGGGTCACTGCAGCAGTCTAGGCAGCGCAATGTAACAGCGGGAGAAGGAGACATCTACGTCAATGGCAATGCTGCCGGTCATGCGACAACCCACGTATTGGAGATTGGCAACGATCACGACAACGAGAATACTGGCGATGGCGGGAGCTTTTTCGAATGCAATATATGCATGGACATGGCGAAGGACCCAGTAATCACCCGTTGTGGCCACTTGTTCTGTTGGCCATGTCTTTATCGGTGGCTGTATATTCACTCGGATTTCAATGAATGTCCCGTTTGCAAAGGAGACGTCGAAGATACAGACATCATACCAATTTATGGTCGTGGAATCAATTCGACGGAGGAGCAGGAGAATGCAGCAGCGGAGCCGAGGCTGATAATCCCTCCTAGGCCTCATGGACGTCGTAGCGAGGGGACCAGCCAGAACGTTCCTGGGGAATTCCCCACCTTTGAGTTTGAGGAATTGTCCGATGGAGATTTTGAAATGACGGGAGGGTGGCCTGGACATCATTTTTCTGCCACCATTTCGATGATTGCTCCTCCTGGTTCAATGCCTATTCGAATTATTAGAGGCACGGGAGAATATCCATATCACTTTTCGTGGCAGAATACAGAGCTGGTTACAATGGATTTCACGCAGGGTGATCCTTCTACCAGTACTGAAGCAGAGGTTAACCTGCGTTATCTTCACATGCAGTTTTTGAGAATTCAAGAACAAAGAGACACTGAATATTATTACTTTACGTCTACTGCAAGTATAGCTCAGGAATATTTGAACCATATTCTGCATCATTCACACTTCAATCAGCGTGCTCAACACCTTGTTCAGCAGCCCCCACATTTTGATCAGCCTGCTCTACACCATGCTCAGCGCTCTCAGCACTTTAATCGGTCAGCTCCATACCTTGCTCGGTATCCTTCGCACTTCAATCAGCCTGCCCCAGACATTCCTTCAAGCTTCAATTTCCATGCCCTAGACTATGTTCAGCGTCATCCAGACCTTAATCTTCCTTATAAATTCCTTATTCAGTGTCCACACTCTAATTATCTTGTTCGATATGACTTTACTGACTGTCAACACTTTTCTCAGCCGCCTCCACACCTTAATCAACGACCTCCATTCTTTACTCAGCCTCCACCACCCGACGCTAGAGTTTCCTTTTCAGACATTGCCGCTGGAGCACGATCAGGAAACCAGGCTGCGGATGGTGCTGTAGAGATGGATTGGATGAGAACCCTATCTGCCTCATCTTCCAGAGGAAGAGCTGCTTACCCGAGGGCTCCAGATGTGAACATTGCAAAGTTCCCTGCAAGTAGAAGAATGTTTAACTGATATTTATCCACATCTACTTATTGTCACAATATTTCTTGAAAGTTTTGGTATCCTTCCAGATTTAGTCACAATGTCTTTTGGGCATTTGTGTGTAAGTTCCAGATTCTGTTAAGAGTTTTGGCTTCAATTGTCAGTTCTCAGAAGTTACTTTTTTCCCCATTTCCTTATCTCCCTTCCCTCACTTTTCTATTTTTTCTTCATCTGCTGCGAATCAATGTATTTGCTTAACCATTTCTGGGTATAAATTTCCTTTTCTATGGATGATGGCTTCAACATTCATTTCCCTTCTTTATGGGCTTGAATTGTTCATTTGCATATCGTGTCTGCTTTTAGTAACATGTAAATTTATCTGTAAGTTTTATATATTTATCTTCAAGATTTATACTTCCATATGTGTTTTCTTTTAAAGGATATAATACACTTGGCTTTGGTGTTCCAAAGTACTTCAGTGCTTGATACTTCGATAATTTAGCTTGTTGGGGTTCTCGGTTTCGTGTATGTTTCCACCTACCTGGCTTTTAGTTTCGAGATTGAGAATAAGATTGGATGTTTGTTGCATTCAGTTAATGGATCCCGTATGGGTTTTGATTGGTTTATCATAATTACTGTTTGTTATGTTTGTTGTACTTTTTTACTTCTGATTCTTTGTCCTTTGCCTACTTCTGGTTCCTTACACACTCAATGTGTAAAAGTTGACGAATAAAGAAGCGAAAACTTGCTAGGAGTTAAGTCCTTTGATGCTGTTTTTGGTCGTGTTGATCGATTTAAGAGTATATGTTACTGGTAATTGCAAGATTTAATACACGTTTGCACTGGGCGGGGTCAGGTTTGGTTCAGTCAGATGAAACCCAATGTGTAAACCAGGAAAAGGAGGGAGAAGAAAAGATAAAACCCAATATAAACAACAGTCGTTTGAGGATTTGGGTTCGCTATCAGCATGGTTTTTCTGATGTATTGAATTGTTACGTTGGTTTAGAGACCTAATTACATTTGTATGTAACATTTTATGGATTTTAAATCGTAGCAATCTGCTCTAGTTTGTTTGTTTTGACCTTTCCTTTTTTTTCTTTCCTTTTTTGCCATTGCCACATCTTGTATTATATCAAACCCATATTGCATGTAACTCTATTATTTTCATTGTTGCCACCAGCACCATTGCCATCATCAGCGTTTTCATGTGTTACTATCTTGTTTTATGTCTGAAACAATGAAGTCTAGCCAATACTATTTATGAACATAATTATGTATTTATTTTGATTCTGGAATTATATTGGCCACCTTTTGTCCACATGGAGGTCCCCCCACCCCCAAGTACAATTTTCATCAATTATTTAGCTGAATAAATATAATCTATTTGCAAATATCTCCCTCTTTTCATTTACACTAGAAATCATGTCATTTAATCAGTGATACCCAGGTCCTTGATTTTACCTCAAGTACCTGTGTTAGAATATGACATTGGTATAAGCATGGAATGTGTCTCGGATCCACCAAGTCGGTGTCTGTTTGTTCAATGTGAGAATTTGACAGATTGTGTATATACCCACTTAGTTAGAGAACACCCAACAAAAGCTACTTGATGAAAGCTTGAGTGAACATAGCTGACTCCCTGTACCCAAAGGTTTTGAGGTCAAATGAATCTGACTCTTCGACACATAACCTCACCTGAGACCCAATACCCACATCAAGTCTGTGTAGCATAGCAATAAAAGGATTATAAAAAGTTTTAGCTTTTTGTTTATTATTTTAGGACAGTATGAACCTTTTGTCCAGCTGTTTTTTTCTATTTAGAATGGAAATTTGTGTTTCCACATGCATTTTACTTTTGCTTCTTAATCCCTGGAAATGCTCTTTTAACTTTTCCATTTTTGGGAACTCATCATATTCAAGCACTTCATAAAGTATATTTAGGTATGGCTTCTAAGCTGGCTAGTTGGTTTATCTAATTACATTTTTATGTAATTGTGTTCATGATATCTGATCCGCCTTTCCCTTTTTGTGTTTTTTAGATTACTGAAGGAAATTTTCTGTATTAAATTATTACTTTCTCGTTTTTGGTGGTGTCTTATTGTTCTGGAATTATACAGCTACATATACTGCCCCTTCTCATCATGTGTCTTCTTGTTACTTGTGTGATTTTTTATAATGTACAAAATCTTAGAATACCTTTCCTTCTATTTTCACCATGCCTCCGTTTCCTCTATACACTTCTGTATTTGAAATCAATGGCCATTGCAACAACTTGAATCAAAGAATTAGCATTTTCTTCTGGTGTGTGATTCTTCAATACCAAGCAGAATAGTTTATATGGTTTTTGTTTAATTTTGAAGTATTACTCATATGATATGGGTTGGCCCAAACAGCCAATTTCTTTTTGGCCAACTTGTGGAATTGTATGAAAGTTGCTTGTATAAAAACTAAGGGTAAAATACAGAGAACTACCTTGTACCATAGAGAGCTAGCCTTTACTTTCAGATTCCAACACTTAGCTCCTTCCGTTAGCATTCCAGCAGTTTTGAACCTATGAGGCCATTTTTCCCCCTGGTTTGTTGTTGGTTAGAACAAACAACGGTGGACAGTCTACCTCTTTCAACTCTCTTTTGTCTCCCTCTTAAACAAATGGAAAGAAAAAAAAAAGAAAAAGAAGGGAAATTTACAAAAGCTGGATTTTGGAGATGCAATATAGGGAAGGGAAAAATGGTCTCGTGGAGTGCCCTGTGTCATGTCTCCACGTTTATATATATATATACTGGAATTAAAATAGAAAATGATTTTCTGAATAAAACCTTAAACCATGATTAATATGGAACTCAAATATGGATTTTTATGAAAAGTGGTTATTTTTCCATCATTTTATACTAATTTCCAGTTCAAGTGTAGAAACACTTGTTGTTCAACAAGAACATCAGCTAGTCAACTATATTGGGTCAGCCCTGATAACCAAATCCACCAATGTTTACCTTAGTCCAATGGTGGAACTTATCTTTTGTTTTGATCAGTAACTGAAAACTTTTATTAAAGAAGTGAAATTTAAGTACAAGAAAGGGGGAGATAAAATGACTTAGCTCCCCACCATTAGAATACAAGAAAAGACTTAGAAATTAGCCCAAAATAAAGAATCCCTATTCGCCCCTTGTTTGGCTAGACCATTAGAAAGTGAGTTGGCATTTCTTTTCACCCAGTTGTACTTCACCTCAATACCCCTAGTAAGCCATTTAAATTTCTTCCTTTCATTGCTAAACCTCCACAAGCTGCTGTTATCTTCCTTTAGCCATCTAATCACCACCTCTGAATCACCTTCAAGGATCAAACTCCTGATGCTCAGGTCCCTAGCTTTTTGGATACCTTCCAGAGCCGCAAAGATCTTAGCTCTAAATGAGTCTCCTTCTCCAATAGGGCCTGAAAACAAAGCTAAAATAATCCCCTCCTCATTCCTGAACACATCCCCAATTCTAGAAGGCCCTGGATTCCCCACGCTACAGCCTTCAAAATTCAGTTTTATGGATCCAGAAGGCGGGGATGTCCAAGAGGGGCTAGAAGGTCTATCCCTTGAAAAGTAAACAGAGCAGACCTTTCATCACAATGGCTAACTCAGAATTGGAAATTTGAACAGATTCCTAGTTGTTTCTGAGTTCAAATATGTGTCTATGTCATAGTTATAGTTTTTTTGATAAATTATGTCATAGTTATAGTTAATCAATGAAAATTGCATACATTGTTTTAGGGGTCAAATTTTGATGGTTCTTCAATTTGACAGGAACCACATTCAAGTGAGAAGAGTCACCTACGTCCAATTTCAAGTTCCCTTGGTTCCCAAATTCAATCCCACTGCTTTGTGTGCTTGAGCAAAGGTAGCTGCCAAACAGTTCGCTCAAAAACAAAACTAATGAACATTTTGATTGAAAGAGGGAAACCCCATGAAGTGCAATTCATTTTTTATGGCTTAATAGAAGAGGGCCACAGGCCATCCTTGATAACATACACAACTCTCTTAACTGCCTTGACCATGCTGAAGCGCTTCAAGTCAATCCCTTCACTCATCTCTAAAGTGGAAGAGAGTGGGATGAAACCTGATTCAATTTTTTTTTAATGCCATTATCAATGCTTTCTCAGAATCTAGAAATTTTGAGGAAGCCATGAAAACCTTTTGGAAGATGAAAGGGAGCAAATCTAAACCTACAACAAGCACTTTCAACACCTTGATCAAAGGATATGGAATTGCAGGTAGGCCTGAAGAGTTGTTGAAACTACTAGATCTAATGTCCCGGGAGGAAAATTTAAAACCCAACCACAGAACATATAATATCCTTGTTAGAGCTTGGTGTAACAAGAACAACTTTAAAGAAGCATGGAATATGGTGTATAAGATGGTGGCATCTGGTTTGCAACCTGATGTTGTCACATATAACACACTGGCAAGAGCTTATGCTCAGAATGGGGACACTAAGATGGCTGAAAGGATGATATTGGAGATGCAGAATAACAAGGTGCAGCCCAATGAACGAACTTGTGGTATCATTATAAATGGGTATTGTAAAGAGGGTAATATGAAGGATGCTTTGAGATTTGTTTACAGGATGAAGGATCTTGGAATACATCCAAATCTTGTTGTTTTCAACTCACTGATCAAAGGTTTCCTAGATACCACAGACACAGATGGCGTGGATGAGGTGAGTTTTGATATGCAATTATTTGTCATTTTTTAATTGATTGTGATATTTGTCATTTAGTTCTATATTGTTCCTTGATATGCATTATTTATTACTTCCAGATTCAGAAGGTTCTCATTAGAATAATGCACCAGAGACTCATTGATGCCATTATGATTTTCCGTTTGACTCATTGACATGGTTCTTAGTTCAAAAGCTTAACTATTTTAAGTGGTAAAGGTTCCCAAGTCCCTAGGTTTTGACATACCCTGACATTCAATGCTTTACATTCAGATGTTTACACAATAGAAATAGATCTTTTTATTTTTTTACACTGGAATTCCTAGGGCTCTGGGTTGGTTGGATCATTAAATTTTATGCATAAAAAAAAGGGTTTACAACCTTGGTGAGGGGGACTAGGCCTTAGCTTACAACCCCTATACATCAAAGTATCAAAGTATTTCTTTCACTACTCTCCCCCCCCCCCCAAAAAAAAAAAAAAAAAAAAACCATTGGGGGCGACATGTAGCCTTACTCCAATGGATTATGATAACCATAATTCTCAAATGCATTGTCCTATTCCTACTGTATCAATCAACTGGTGTACCATTGGCGAACATGGATCTGAACCTTTCATTGTTACCATTCTCTTATGTCAGTAAACCCCACATTATCTGTAGAATAATGCCCTCTTTCCAAACACAGAAGATCACCTACTGTGTGAAATATCCTTTTGCTTTGCTCCATTGCTCATATATTTGCAAGTGTGTCTGCTATTTTGTTCTCTTCCCTGTAAATGCTTGTTCTATGGACATATCTTGGATTTTACTTATCTATCCCACTAACACCCAAGATCAATTACCATTTCCTATTAAAAGCTCCCGCCAACATCACTGAATCACTTTCAATATGTAGCACAATAGATCTTGATTCTCTTGATCTGGGTGTCTTTATTTTACAAATCAAACAATTTGGAATATGTTCTACGATATTTGTTTGATTATTATAGGATTTAATCTGATAATGACTTTAAAGCCAGCATGGCTTTATCAATTTTAAACGGTGTGTCTTTTCCATAACCAGTTTGCTTGTAATTAAAATATTGTAAGGGTTATTGAGCACCAACTTGTGTCTATATCTAGGTTATAAAGCAAATTACCTGTTTGTATTTGCATTCCAATATATTAATATTTTTTCTTTTAAATTCTTTCTTTCATTCTTCTTATCAATTTTTCCAATTTCCACTTTTTAAATTTCAACTTGATCATGCTATTATGGATTTATAAGTTATTGAGTTTTCAGAAACTGTGTTTTCCTCACAAACCACTAAATTTTGCTAGGAGTTATGATGGTTATTATTTGGGCAGGTTCTAACATTGATGGAAGAATTTGGCGTCAAACCAGATGTGACAACATTTAGCACTATCATGAATGCATGGAGTGCAGCAGGACTCATGGATAGATGCAGGGAGATATTTGATGACATGTTGAAGGCTGGTATTGAACCTGATACCCATGCATACAGCATTATTGCAAAAGGTTATGTGTGTGCACGAGAACCTGAGAAGGCTGAGGCACTCTTGACAGCCATGGTTGAATCAGATGTAGTCCCTAATGTTGTAATTTTTACTACTATAATCAGTGGATGGTGCAGTGCATCCAAAATGGAATATGCAATGAGAGTTTTTGAGAAGATGTGTGAATTTGGTGTTTCTCCCAATTTGAAGACATTTGATACCCTGATATGGGGATATGGAGAAGCAAAACAGCCATGGAAAGCAGAAGAGATGCTCCAAACCATGGAAGAGGTGGGTGTCTTGCCTGAGGAAAACACTATCCAACTTGTAGCAGAGGCTTGGCGTGCCATTGGTTTGGTGAGTGAGGCCACTAGAGTACTGAATACCATGAAAGAACAGGAAGTGATCCAAACATCGGATACAAAGAGGGATGAGATACCAGTGGAGAGTATGGAGAAGATTTATCAAAAGCAAAATCTGAGTGCTTATCCCAATGTGTTACAGATACCAGGAGTAGTTATGAATGACCAACATGGATCTGCTGCTACCATCAGAAGAAGCCGGATGGTGTTGAGAGACACAGAAGTCTCATCAGAAAGCCTCTGGACTGCTACCAAATCCATGTATCTTATGCATACATGTAAATTTGGGGCAAAAGCACCTATGAGATGCAAGAAACAGTCACTTATTCAGCTCAGGATACGTCCACAGAATGTAAATTCATATAGAGTGGCCTTCCTGAACTAAGACGTGGCAACGGATGGCCTGTGTTTATTGATTTGTTTATAGATATGACAGTGCTGTGGTATTTCATTGATTTTCCATTGGAGTGACAACTTTTGATGTTGCAGCAGCTGCATCTACTCCTAAGAAACTGCAAAGGAAAAGGGTCATTTTCTACTCACCAGTTGTAGATAGTAGCAAGGGCATTGCATCTTCTCATCAATCTTGCAGAATCACACAAAACTTGGTTTTGATAGCAGTGCAAGCCAACTTGTAGTCCACTATGTATTCTTTCATGATGCATGTACACAAATGTTGATATGCTATGGGCAGACAAAGAAAATGTCAAATTCTGTATGTAACAGATGAAAATGCTATACTGTTAATGGAAAATATTTATCCCATCTTCAACTATCTTTCAAATATCATCTGTTGTTGCTGGAAATGGTTGCCCGCATGTTTTTCATATGCTGATTTCGGAAGAGAAGCAGACGTGAGCCATGACACCTAGTTACCTCAAACTTCATACATGACTATTATCTGTCTGAGTTTACCAGGGCTTTTAAAACTTTTCATCTCACCAGAACTTTGGTTGAACTGGGCTGGGTTGTGGTGCATTTAGATGGAGAAATTATCCCAAATGAAACAGCCAAGAAACCATTGTCAACTGTTGCTGAACTTGATCCTTATAGTGTATTTTATGAATTTACGATGAAGAGCTACTAGAATTTCAGAAATTCTATTTCTGGTGATTGTTTTCAGAAGATTATACAAATTCCATTCTCTGTGAATATATTTCTGTTGCCAAATCCAACATGCAGTAATTCTAAGAGAGAAACCAGAAGTTCATACCTATGCCACTTCCGAATCCGTATCACGTTTGAGTCTCCTTTGCGTGCCCATGACATTTACCTGTCAAAAAAATCCAGTCAAAAAGAGGTGGAGAAAAAAATAGTTCAAGAAGTGAATGTAGAGGAAGCTGGTTATTCTAGCTCATTCTAGGCTCCACTGGATGCGAGGGCATGGTTCATCACTGCTCCAATTTGAAAGCTTGGATCATCTTCACCAACGCAATCTCCCAAAAGTTCCAATGCCTGAAGATGTCCAGATGAGTTTAAAAACTAAGAAAAATTGCAAGGACAACAATGGCAATAAAGAAATGGCAGTCCTTTAAAAAAGTTTTAGCATATACAAATAACATTGGCTTACAAGATCGTAGTCAATCCTGATACCACAATTGGCAATGTGAACTCATAAGAATGCGCCTGCAATGACAAGGCTGAAATTGCTTTAGAAGTATTTATTAATTTGTGTGAGTCCAAAATCAACATTGCACGACATAATCATATGCTACAATAGCAAAAGTTTGAATTGAGTATGGGTTAGAAAGGTCCTTACCTAGAAGAGCAGATCCCAATGGAGAAGAAAAAGAGATACCAACTTGTTGCAGCACCAGCCATCCCATCTTCTGTTTCTTGGAAGGGCTGTCAACGATTTAGGTCTACCCAATGGGCCCGAACAGACTGAGCCAATTATAAAGGTTTCGCTTCCATGATTTTGTCGGAATTAATAATTGGGTTGGTTTTGGTCTCACCCCTCTCGAATCGATTAATACTCAAACCAATTATTTTGTTAGCTATATATAATATTTCCTTCATTTTCTTACATTTTTTTTATCATATTATAGGTTTAAAGTGTCAAATATGATGGATAGATAGATAAATGTTACCATAATTTAGATTTTTTCTATCAATTTTATTAAAGTCATATGATCAAAATTTTAATTTTAGGTTACCATTTAAATAAGAAAGTGACTTTAAGTTTAACTGGACCTGTGATTCTTTTGCACCATTTCAGCAGATCCCTGTAAATATATAACAAAACATGAAAAATAATGACATCTGTTGGGGTCTTATTATGCACAGAGTTGCTAGAGAGGCACTATCTACCTTAAAGAGAACCTGCTTAAAACAGCAGAAAAAGCAGGAAAACCAACACATCCTCCAGGCTGGTAAGATGGAGAAGAGTTGACCTTTCCAAATGTCTCTGACACAACAGAAATCAATTTTGTAAGGATTATATTAGTCTTGAAAGCACCAGCATACAAGAACAGCAGAGAATACCTATAAGTTTCTCAGCAATAGTCTCCTAATTTGGATACCATGCATTCACTATATCAAACAGATCTTCACGGTTTGACAGTCCAATCATCACTCTTATCAAAAGGACACCAAAGGAGATATTGCCTGTTACTAAAAAGTACTCTTTGGTCAATAAACAAAATACTAATGTACTAAGTGTTGACTAGCAACCATTGCTTTAATCTATCATCATAAGTTGAGCAAACTACAAACATTCAGACCCAAATAAAAGAACTGTAACAAACATGGACTTAAAATATTTGACTCTCATTTCTAAGGATAGTGGCTCTGTGTTATCATAGAAGTTAAAACAACAGACCTAATAGTTCCAGATAGTCTTGCATTTTTCAAAAATGTATATACTACCAAATATTTTAAAAAGTAGGTTTATTGTCAAATTATTACAGGCTAAAAGTATAGCTGTCAATTGTAATAAGGTGTTATCAGGTCAGACCCAATAGTCCCAATTAATAATTACCTAGGTTCTGGGTTTGTTACCACAGACACATATGGAACCCGGTTTCAAACTGGTTCTGCACATTTACAATACAAAGTCAGGTCAAGCCTGACCAAAACCAAACCCAACCCCATTGACAGAGCACCAAGTCATATCCATTTGTCCAGGCAAAGGACACTAATAAGACTGCTAGTGGAGAATTTTCTAATTCCACAGCACTCATGTTGCTTTCACAAAATAGAAAACTGGAATAAAGCTACTCAGAGTAATGAAACTGATTAAGTGTTTTGTGTTTACTGTGAGAAACCAAAATAGGTTATAGTTGTTAAAATCCTGTCTCTAATAAATGTTTTGTTACCAGGGATTTGTCCTTTTTGAGTCTCGCCTTTCTATGCTACTTCCATCTCTCTTCAGGAGGAGATTTTACACTAAGAGAGCGGAGTGCTTATTTATACCTATTCTAGTACCTATGTCCAACAACTCACTTTCTACTAGTCCACTTCCTACTTACGGCTCTGACTCTAGCTCTAATATGCAGCGAAAAGATTTGCAGGTGCACAGTTGTCACCAGAAAGTAGTCCCCAAAATTGATCTATGACAACCATCAAATACCTTGATCCAAAGTGACTCAGGTGCTTCCCTTGCTGCTCCAACAGCTCCTTCTAATCATGTTACTCCTTTTGATATCTACTTACCTGTGTTTGGTCCGACAGAAAATAGGAGAGAAATAAAAAGTTTAAATTTCCTTAAGAAATTTCCCTCAATCCAACTTTAAGGACACCATGAATCAGAAAATGAAGACACTAATAAATAATAAGACAAAGATCTCATCAATCTTCCTCAGGATAAAAAACCAGTCAGCTCTAAGTGAAATATTATTGTGAAGTATAAAGCTAATGGATCCATAGAGAGATACAAAGTAAGGCTGATTGCCAAGGGATATAAATAGACCTATGAGATTTACTATCAAGACATGCTCACACTAGTGACATAAATAAAATCAATCCATATTCTGCTTCCTCTAGCTTCTTATTATTATTTTTCCTCTAGCAACTACATGTCAAAAATGCATTATTGAATGGAGCTATCCCAAAAGTCCCAAAACAGGTGCATGTATAATTACCTCCAGGAGTTGAACTAGTTGAACAAGGATTACAAGAAAAAAGTGTGCATGCTAAAGAAGTCAATATATGAGCTGAAGCAATTGTTGGTAAAGAGGGGTGATGACTCCTAAACAATCATGATTAGAACAATGACGGCATTTAGGTTACATGGAAACATCCTACTAAGATAGACAACTTAAGGGAAGCCCTGGCTTCTAGGCATAGTTGTCAAGAGTCATGACATCGCATTGCCTATTGCCTATCCTGAACACCTTGATTTTCTTTCTTGAGTATATAAATTTTTACCAAAAAAACAATAAGGACAAAATACAACGCTGGATGAAGAAACATCACTGAGGCAAGAAGAACCCAAAGAGAACCCAACTTAAGCACCCTCACCACTCACTACCCTGCCACCTACCAAAAAGTAAGATGTAGAAGTACAACCATCACCCAACAAAACCCCCTCCCACCTTCATCCTTGTGTCCAACTGATCAGTCACACGACTCACACCACCTTGCACATTCAAATACCTCTTAACACCACTGACCACCCCCCAATAAGACTTCACAACCCTCCATTAATAACCAAATCCCTTTTTAAACATCTCCAAATCCAAACCTGTATTACTTTTTTTCTTCTTTCTCCCTTTCTCTTATAGCTCCAAGAAAGTTGTCCTTGCAGAGTCTTCACCTCCAACAAAGTACAAACACAGTCTCCTACTCACGACTACTGCTTTCACAGTTACCCTATTGAACAATGAGTGCGGTTTTGAAAGGTCCTTACCTTGAAGTACAGGTCCGAAGGGAGAAGAAAAAGGGATACCAACCTTGCTGCAGCACAATCGCTCTCATCGTTCGTGTTCTTGAAGGGGCTATCAACGCTTTAGGTCTAGCCGACTGGCCCGAATAGACCCAACCATTTATAAAGGATCCAGTTCCATGATTATGTTGAAATAAATAATTGGGTTGGTTCCGGTTCTCGCCCCTCCCGAATCGATTCATGCCCAAAACCGATTATTTTATTAGCCATATATATTATTTCCTTCATTTTCTTATAGTTTTTCTCTTATCATAGCTTTAAAGTGTCGAATCTGATAGATATATAGATAAATAAAGGTGTTTAATGTTTTAACATATAAGTGACTTAGTATTTTTCTATCAATTTTATTAACGATATATGATTAAAGTTTAAAATTTAGTTTGCGATTTAAATAAGAAAAGTGGTTTTTTTAGATTAAATGGTTTGGTTTTAAACCTATGTTATTGTTTCAACCTAAATTTTAAGTTAAAATGGACGGTTTTGGGTCTAAGATTTTGTCCCAATTAATGATCTGTTCGGGAGTGCTTCTACCTAGACCGGACCCGGATCCCACTCGTTGACAACCCTATCTTGAATGGCGGCCAATTTCCGGTCGAGCCACCACTCAAAGCTTGATGAGAAATAGTCAGTCACTTATCTGAAGGAATTAAAAGAAAAGGGAAGTCCATTAAGCAAGGGATGTGTCCTATATACTTACATTGTTATCAGAAACCGGAAACAATAGTAAGGCGCAATAGTCGGAAAGCCCTCCCCAAAAGTAGCAACACTTCGAGCAATCCAAAACTACACATATAACCAGAGCAAATTAGTAAGCCATACACCCAAAAGAGGACACAGAATGAAGTGGAGAGTTGAGAAACTTACACCGAAGATTGGACTAGCTTCCTTATAGTAAAGCCGTGAGAGCTTCCACAGCTTGCCTGCAAATCGAGCATTCTTCGTGCCTGCCCAGAGGAGCCAAGGATATTATGGCCACCTCCACAACCGGCAAAGTTATATTCCAAAAGTGTTAAAATATAGGAATGCAAACATTCTACAACAATCACATACCTGTGCCGCTTCCGAATCCGTATCACTTCAGAGTCTCCTTTCCGCGCCCACGCCATTCACCTGTCATGAATATCTAATCAGAAATAGGTGAAGAAGAAAAGGTTTAAGAGTGTATATAGAAGAAATGGGTTGGAGTGACTCATTTTGGACTCCAGCATATGCGAGGCCGTGGCTGGTTGCTACAACAATTTGAATGCTTGAATCAGCTCCGCGGACACAATTTCCTGAAAGCGGCAATGCCTGAATATGCCAGCCAAGAGGAGTATTAAAAAATTAAGAATTGTTACATGCACAACTATCGGAACAGAGCAATTAGTAACCCTCACACCCACAAGAAACATCCAGTCACTTATCCTACGGAATTAAAAGATAAAAAAAGTCAATTAAGCAAGGGATGTTTTGTATACTTACATTGATATCGAAAACCAGAATCAATGGTAAGGCGCGGGAGTCGGCAAGCCCATCCCCAAAATTTGCAACGCCCCAAGCAATCTAAAACTGCACATATAACCCAAGCAAATTAGGAACCAGAACAACCACAAGAGAACACCGAATGAACCGGAGATTTGAGAAATTTACATCGAAGAGTTGATCGGCTTCCTTATAATATTGCCGCGAGAGGTTGCGTGTCTTGCTTGCACCCATAAGAACCAAGGATATTATTGTCACATCCACAACCGGCAAACATTTTCTTCTAAAAATTTTAAAATTTAGGGATGCACACATTCGACAAAAATCACATACCTATGCCGCTTCCGAATCCGTATCACTTTCGAGTCTCCTTTCCGCGCACACGCCATTCACCTATCAAGAATTTCTAATCAGAAACAGGTGAAGAAATAAAAAGTCTAAGAGAGAATAAAGAAGAAATGTGTTAAAGTGGCTCATTCTGGACTCCAGCATAAGAGAGGCTTTGGCTGATCACTGTTACAATTCGAACGCTTGAATCAGCTCCGCGGATGCAATCTCCCGAAAGTGGCAATGCATGAAGGTGTCAGTCATGATGATTATTAATAAATTAAGAAAAGTTACAAACAAAACAACGACAATTGAGCAGTTAGTAACCCACATACCCACAACAACATTCAGTCATTTATCCTATGGAATTAAAAGGAAACGGAACTGAATAAAGCACGGGATGTTTCCTATACTTTCATTGATATCGAAAACCGGGAACAATAGTAAGGCGTAAGAGCCGGCAAGCCGATCGCCAAAAGTAGCAAAGCCTTGAGCAATCTAAAACTATGCATATAACCAAAGCAAAATAGTAACCCATACACCCAAATGAGAACACCGAATGAAGTTGAGAATTGAGAAGCTTACACCGAAGAGTTGATCGGCTTCGTTATAGTATTGCCGCGAGAGGTTGCGCATCTTGCCCGCAAGTCGAGCATTCTTCGTGCTTGCACCCATAGGAACCAAGGATATTGATAAGAATAAAAATTATCATATTTTTATCCCTAAATATTCAGTCTTTTATACTTAATTAGTACTTAATTGGACTCATTATGCTTGTATTTCGATTCTGGGCATGAAAGAAGGCGTCATGAGAAAAACAAGGCTAATCGGGTAATTTTGCATAGTTTCGGCACCGTGTAGAAATCTATGCACAACTCTCCCATCCAGACTCCAATTGAGATGATTCAAGATGCATTAGAAATATAAGGAAAAAATCTACAACTTTCATGTTTTGAGTTTTGATAGGTTCGGACTGCATCAAAGTCAAAATCGGGTCCGAAGTCTGAGCAAATTCAAAGAGAAGCCCAATTCACAGCAGAAGCCCAGTTCACTGAGAAGCCTTGCAGCAGCCCAATTCGTTGAAGAAGCCCAATACAAATACAAGAATAAGCAAACTGCAAAGAGTCCTATCAGATTTAATTTTCTGATGTAATTCTAGAAAGATAAAGGAGATTGAGATTACCGGATAAGAGATATGATAGGATTAGATCTAAACTAATAATTAGGAATTAGGACTTTTTATTTTTGAGAAAGAACTCCAAAAATGAGTTGGAAACAACCCCTCCTCCTAAAGCTATATAAAGGGGGGGGGGGGGGGGGGACTAGCACTAGGCATCAATCAATTTCTGGAGCAATCAAGGAAAAATCCTCCAAGAGAGCTTCAGCCTTCAAGAAGGCAGTCGACAACACATGAGGAGAAAAGGAGGAAGGCGGCAACAAGGAGAAGAAGTTCATCGATCTCAACCTCAAGGGGCGACATCATGAGTTCTTTCTTGTACCTTGTTTGTTTAATTTCCTTTATCATGAACTAATCTATTTGTAGCTACGGCTGTGGAAAGCCTAACCACGATCATGGATTGATTTTTATTTAATTCAACCAAGTTGTTTTTATTTTCATATTGTCTATGAGTTATTATGCATAATGCAATTAGGAGCTTGGCCACCTCCTAGTTGAATTGGTTTATATGAATGAACCGGAATGGGAATTCATATAAAAGACTAAATAACTCATAGTGTGAATTGAATGATATATAGGAATATATATACATGATTCATCTGATGACACAGGTTTTTCATAGAACTTAATGCACTTTCTATCTTGAGAACCCTAATCGAAGGATCGAAGGGTTACTTGATAGAAGTATGTCTGGTATATCCTAGGAGGGAATATCGGATAAATTAGGAAAGACTTCAGTTTATGAAAATAATAAATCATCTTGGTTAATTTAATAAATTGATGTTCATTGGGATGGTTAGGTGAACCAATAGTCCTAATACTTTTCAATTAAATCGTTGCAAATTCAGTCGTTGATTGCCTTTGTGAAAGGATAGAAAGAGAAGTTTTATATATAGCATTCTAACTCTTCTTTTTCTCTTTCTTTGTAGAATGGGGTGGTTAGCCATGAGGTCTGTTCCTTCCTGTTGACCGGGAATGTCTATAACCTCCTCTTTTCACATTCTCTAGTGAATACATCTGATCTAACTACCAATAAAATTTAAAAAGAAAAAAAAAAAAAGCTATTCTGTTTACCAAATAATGCTGCTTTCTCCTCTCTTTGTTACTACATGCATCGGAGGTAGGCTAGTTTCTCAATTTCTGAAGCCATAAATGCAGTCCATGAAATAGTCCGCACAGCAGAAGCCTCTTAATCAAATATACATTTGAATTCGTCTTCAAAATTAATGTAGGAAGTTCCAACATGATCAAACCATGACATGATCAAACCATGTCATGGCACACCATGGCAAACTGAGCTTGTTTTGGGCTCTTTTTGTTTTTTAAAGTTGAGAAGTTCTATCCCAATTCTGCGTTAGTCTTGGAAATTGTATAAATAATAAATTACCTATTTTCTTTTGGTTTTAAAGAATATATTCGTTTCCTTTTATTCTCTTTTATTTATTTATGCTCATTTTCTTTCGGTGCTTAATATCTAAAATATGTCATGTTTCTTTAGATTTGATTGGGCCGGTCAAGGTCAATTATGAAGTAGGACAAGACCATTCATTTACTGGCCTGCATGTGAATTATATTACTATTAGCCTTGGATTTGTATACTCTTTGCATGAGTTAGCTCAACACATGTTCCTCTTCTTTTTCTCTCATTCACAGTTTAATTGAGCTATGTTTGGTTTGAAGAAAAAGGTAAGGAAATCTTTACAATTCTTGTATAGATTTGCTTATCTTTTCCTACTTTTTCCTCCAAATCAAACACAGACTAAAAGGTTTGGTTCCTCTAGTTTTTGCAGAAGCTGTCAATGGAATGGATATGGCATCAAATAGAACAGAATGGCAAATGGGATTCATGTAGCAATCCCCCATAAATTTGGACGACGACAATGACGATGATGATGATTCATTCTATTATCAAAGCAAATTTTGAGTTTTTGTTACCCAAGTTTCTGAAATCAAATTTGATCTATAATTTTTAGAGTTGAGTTAGCAATGAAAACAAATCCAAGATATAAAATTAAGTAGTAATTCTAAACAAATCTGAGGCTTTGTATAGATATATAACATAAATACATAGAATCAAAGTTCAAAGTATTGATACGTATCGTATTGATGGCTTTTCGATACACCCCTATAAGGATTGTATTGGGTCAGACCATGATTCAGAGGATAACGGAGACTTAAACCAATCCCTCTGATCCAGTGTTGAGAAAGAATATATAAATAACACAGGAAAACACCGATACAGGCCGATATACTTTGAACCTTGCATAGAATATTGACAATATCTTATATTTAAAGTTGAATGTGAATATTTAATAAATAAAAATATAACAGCACGTGCACGACATAAAATACTAATCATTATCTTAATAATTAATACAACAACTGTTGTTTGGTAAAACTGCTAGACATTTTTCGCACATGTTTTATAGTTTGGTATGAATTTTTGTCCCACCGAGGCACCGAATACCTTCCAGAATCCAACCCAACATTAATTGGGCTGGGATTGGGTTAGTGACTTGGCCAATTTTGGATGTAGGCCCTTCTAAACGATTGCGCTGAGTTTGGGAAAACCTCAGCCTGGTCCATCAAGACCTGAGTTGCAATTCCAAATTTCGAATGAGGGAAGTTTATCAGCTGTCCAAGCATTCTTTCATTTAAGATGTTCGAGGTGTCTAGTTCACAAAGTTATCACACTTGTAGGAAGTTTAATTTCAATCAATCGGCTCCCTCTAATTTTGAGTGCAACAAAGACTTTGGTGAAATGGTTCTACTATATTTGGCTGAAATTAGAATGTTGTTTTACAAGATTATGAGAAGGGACACATGAGAATCGGGTTCCATACACGATACATGGTTCAAAGTATTAATACACCGATATACAAGCATGCGTTTTGGGAGTTTCGCAAATATTCTAACAACTGTCAAAAGTGGTTTTTAATCTTTTTCAAGGGTAGGTTGGGTGTCAAAAAAATTTCTAAATGCTCATTGAACGTATTTACAATTAACGTTTTGCCTACCTGATCCGGACTACCCAGAAACACTGAAAATGCTAATGGTCATTAAATTCACGTATTTGTATGCCCCCGATACAATACGCCTGATATGAGGTGTATTGAGTCAAATTTTGAATCATGTCCAGTGAATGATTTGGATTGGCTGATTAAAATATAATGGATGTGAGGACTAGGTATCTAGGGCTTTTAGGGTATTCATGGCATATTGAAATGAATAGAATTTCTATTATCATCATAATCATAATCATCATCATCATATAAGCCTTGTCCCAACCCTATGGCGTAGTGACATTAATTTTATTTTGCCATTGCTTTCTATTTTGTGTTATATCCATCGTTAAATTAATTATTAGGTGTTTAACTTACTACTTCCACCCAATTCCTTTCTCATCTATCCCTAGTGCTTCTAATACCTTCAACTTGTTAAAGGTCACTTAGGCTGCGTTTGGAAACGATACAAATGGAGTGTAAATCCCGGTTCAGGGTAAATTTGCACTCTAGTTCACTTTTGCCTGTGTTTAGCAACACTCATTTATGCATTTACAAATGACACACCAATGCATATTTACATTGATAATAAGATATAAAAGTACATCAATAAAAAAAAGTAGTAGATTTGTATTCAAGTGGGCTTTTGATAAAAAAAAAAAAGAAAAAAATAAAGAACATATGCTTTATTGGAATTCATGTTTGCATCCATTACAGTTTAAAGTCTGTTTGGTAAGAAGGTAAATTTGTCAGTGCAAAACTAACTCAACTTTACAATTTATATAAACCGTTTTACACTTTACATATTTGCATTATTTGCAAATGCAGCCTAAAGTTCTAACAGGTATTGTAGATGATCTTCTATTCACATAACCAAACCACCATATATACAAAGAGCCAAATGGCTCATTAGTAAGGTCTCTGCAGAGACAGGTAGGGGTGTCAACGGACTGGTTTTGGGTTGGACTCCATCCAAATTAAAATCCATTTGGACGGATTGAATAGACCAATAAGACATATTGAATATGGACAGACTGGACGGACCAATATGAAATATTGGATTGGACCTGGTCCATCCATAATGAATATATATTGCATTGAGCCAATATCTGGTCCATTGATAGAAGATAAGAACATAGGGGTCAGTGGACAAAGTTTGAGTTGAAATCAATCTAAATTAATATGAATTTGAACAGATTGGACAGTCTTTGGACCAGTCCAAAATGGTCCAAAATATTCACTGGACTGGATTGGACCAGGTCCATTTGTAATGGACTCACATCGGACTTGACCTGATTGGACCAAATCCAGTCCAATTGACCCTCCTAGAGACAGGATAATATCCCGCCTACATCATGGTTGGGGGCTTATGGGCTATTCCATTGTGTAGACCCATGGAGCCCAGAAAAAAAACAAACAAACAAACAGAATCTACTTTATCTCATTTTATCAAAAATTTAGATGGGATCAACCGGTGGGCCGAAGCCCAAAGAAGTGTAAACGTCCGAGTTTCACCTAAGCATGGATACATAAAATCTTATTGTTATTTCATTTGTAGTGGAGTCTGAACACAATGTAACCCATCAATCCCTACACACAGGGTCTCAACCCAACAATTTATTATGGGCAAGGACCCAGCCATGAGCCAAGCAACTTTTTTGTCATAAACTAGCTCGGTTGCCAAAATGGTGGGACAAAAGTACTTCCACCTCCATGGTTGTGGTCCACGTCAGCTTTACACCTATTGCTTATAAAATTCTTTTCCTCCCTAAGTTGTTTCCCTTTAGATAAACTCTAAGGTTGTTCTCCACTTTCATGTACTTGTATAGTTATTCTCTCTCTCTCGTATTCGGGCAGGCTACAAACAAATAACTGTACAAAACCTACTGTAGTGTAGAAACCTCGAGCCCATAGGCGCTTGTAATTGCTGTTCGGCTGTTGTTTGGGAGATGCTGTTTTTTTTTTTTTTTTCAAGAAAAGAAAAAGAGAGATAGCAAATGGGTCTATCTGTCAGACTACAACTCTTTTCATACAAGATAGTCTGAACTCTGAACTGATAAGGTGAGGTGAGGTGAGATGAGATGGGGGCCATGTTATGCCGCATATTCAGAGCAGAGACCATCAGACCATTTCTCAATGCACATAGCCTCTACACCATCACCCAACAGCGTTTCTTAGCTCTCGGGGGTGATGAGGGGATTCCAGGAGACAGGATTTAGCATGCCCCCCCTCCCCCCATTGCCATGGTCTTTGTTAACCCACCTCTTTTCAGATTTCAGAAATCAGAATACTAATTTCAATCATTCCATGAGTCCCACTTCCTGCTTACCCTTATAATTTCTATATACAAAATTATTCCATTTAGTGTTTTTAGCATTCATCGTTAAAAATATAATATTGAAATATTATATGTATATAGAAGAATAAAATTTAATTGATTAGTGTGGTAGTGGTAGGGTGGAAAACTAATAATGGGCAGCGGAGGGATGTTCAGGTGGTGTCTCCAGTCTCCTGTCTCTCTCCATTCCTTTTATTTTATTTGAAATAAAAATAAAATGATCAATTAAATGGGGCGGGGCGTGGATGGAATGGGAATTGGGAAATGAGAAGAGGCAGCCCCCTTCTTGAACAGAACGCCCTACAATCAAAGCTAGAGCTAGAGCTACATCTATCTATAGAACCCTATTTATAGTAAGTAATAAAATAATTAATAATTCTATACCATCAATCTATCTATATCTATCTGCTGTTGCCTGCCTGGTGGGACGAGGTTGGGATGGTAAATAGTAATATAATAATGGCTACTTGCGAGTCTGGTAATTGTAATAAGTTGGTTGGTGAGGGGGGTGGAGGGGTGGGCCGGAGGCATCTGATGACGATCATCATGATGATGGATGGGCCTTACCTGACAAAAGCCCTTCTCTCTCTCCTCCCCATACATGATTGCTCGGCCCAATAGTTATGATTGACCACACGAGAGACGTATATCCCAAGCCAAACCCTCCGTCCTTTCTTCCTCTTTTTGTTCTCTTTCCTCTTCCCTCATCATCCCCACCTCCCTTTTCCTTTGCTCTATGAAAAGTCGTCCTTACCCCTCCACTCCTCGACAATTGCACGAGAATGCCACTCCCCATTACACGTGGTCCCCGTGGATGTGGCCATGTGCATGGTAATACACATGTACCTTTGCATCATGTATGCGGCACATTTTCTGCATTCTCGTGGTGGTTTTTGGTCTGTTTGTTCCAAGGCTCATGTAGTGATCAGTTGATTACTTGATATGTAGGTTATGATTACACATGCATAATTAATTCATTCTTCTTCTTGCTTGCATCCTTGATGTCCACTCAGTAGGGTTTTTTTTTTATTTTTTTGTTATCATCTCCCCACCATTACCACCATCATAATCATCCTCCATGTATTGGTATTATTTCCATTAATTCATAATAATAAACATAGAGACAGAGACTGGTGTATCATGGGCAGAAGGGATGGGAATGTAGGATTATGATGATGATGATGATAGTGCATGACAAATGCTTAATCATGATGTCGAAAGTCTTTTTAAGGGTTTCCAAATTTGCATGCGCAGTTTCCCTTTTTCCTATTGTTGTCATTTTAATCGAAGTTTTTAAAAAAGAAAGAAATGAAGAGGGTGGCATGACAAATATTCCTACCCTCCTCTCTTCTATCTCTTAGTCTTAGCAAACGACCAAGGAACAAGGAGAGAAGAAAGAGAGAGAGAGAAGGGACACTTTTCGTTTATTTAATCCTCATTTACAATCATATAACGATATAAATGATAGGAAGAAAAGTTTGGCAAACGACAACCCACGACAGTAGAAGGCCTTTTCTATCACACACATCAGGGAAGAATTTGACACTTGTTTTCTCTTTACTGGTGCTCAACAAAAGTTCTCTCTCCTTGTCCACTTCTTCTTTCTTCTTCTTCTTTTTAGAATAAGAATGTGCAGAGCCCATCAAAAAATCAGGAAAGAGAGAGAGAGAAATACAAATCTCTTTTTGCAGGGGAGAGAAGAGAGAGAAGAGAGATGGAGAAGACATGTATATTACAATGGGCCCAGGAATTCTCAAAAGGTAATGAGCAACAATGTATGTGGTAATGCTATCCATCCTGGCCCCGAATGGATGGGCCACTGCTTGAGTTGACCAGAGCCCAAAAAAACGGTTATAAATATTAGATGGTCCACAAAGGTTATTGGCATCGAGTGGTCCAACGCCAACCCATGCTTGTTCAAATCAAATCAGGTGCTTTTGCCCAATGAATGCAAACTAGTGGATTAGTGCTTGGGTTTGCTTCTTTTTCGCTTAGTTTCCATAAATTTCTGGGTTTCTTTTTGGTGGATAAAGAAGTAAAAGATTTGGGTTCGGATCCGCTCACGTGAGGACGGAACTTTTTTTTTTTTGTTTGTTTCACGTGGAATTGGACCGATCAACTGAACACCCATGGCCCACCTTGCATTATTATCCTCCATGAATCTCTCTCTCATGACAGCTTCTCCGTTTTCCTTCTCCTCTAGAAATTCAATGTGAACTACATACGATCTCAAAGGATGGGTTTGGACCGGGTCTGCTACATTGGATCTGGATGGGTATCCATGGTCTGGATCCATTTCATCGATCTCCAATTCTCCAAGTGTGAATTGCCAACAATAGTCAAGGGTTCTTTCCATTTCGAACATGGGACTACAGACTAATGTGTGAGAAGTTTTTGATTGCTGAGCAGGCAATTATTGCATGAAGGAACTTGGGAGTTATTCTATTGCTGCTACCTTTATCAATAAAATAAATGCAACGGTGAATAATAGGGGACCCACCACTATTATTAACTAGATCAACCGTTGGATTTATTGTGATTGTGTACCAAGAACATGCCAGTTTGGTATGTCTTAATGCTTCTAATGTATACGCACGCATCAGATAAGAGATTAAGAGAGAGAGAGAGAGAGAGAGAGTAGATGTATTGTAACCGAAGAAAACCGTTGAACTGTTGAAAATTCTGAGGATGAAATTGTGAAATAGAAATAGGTATTGTGTTCATACAAAAAGAAATCAACGGTGGAGAGAGCAGCAGGCGCCAGGCGGGGAGGGACTAGGGAGTGAGGAGATGAAAGAGAGTGAAGGTGCAGACTGAGAGTGCAGGAAGGCAGAGGCAGCCTGGACTCACGACTCACGAGGGAGGTGTGTAAAGAGAGAGTGATTGGAAATGAAATGCATCGAAAAGGGGAGACTGGAGAGCAGCTGGAGAAGCTCACCGTTGGCTTAGGTGTAAGAATAAGTAATCATGACGGTTGACTGACACGCACGCTTTCGCTTGGCTGACGGAGTGACGGGACTCTCTCTCTCTCTCTGCTGTGCTGTGCAACTGGTCCATCCCGAATCCGAGAAGGACGGTCCTGAGATCCTCTCATTGGGCGGATCCCCTCATAGCCGTCGATTTCGTACGACCTAACCCCTCCGCCCACTGAGTTGATCAATCACTGCTTCACTATTACCCAATTACTATGGCCATGATTTGGGCACATCTCATCCTGTGTTTTGATATATCGTCGTAACTCGAATAGTTGACAGGTTAAAACACCAAAATGCCCCCATTGAGTATGTCTTCTATTTACTTGATTTTGAGCGGGCACCAGGGGTAAAATGTATAGATTCAAACCACCACCACCCATTTACATTTACACCTCATCTGCATCTGGACATGGTTTTCGAGTAAATTATTTTCCGTTAAATCTAGCAAAAAACAGGGGGAACAGAAAAGAAAAACTTATCTATTGGACTCAAAAGGCCTTTGCTGGAACTTAAGGTGAATTGTCTGATGGGGTATACGCTTTAAGCCTTTAAACTGGATTCCAATTTGACAAGCCAAAAAATAAAAATGGAAAAAAACAAAGGAGGGCGGGCCCCTCGTACAAGGGGGGGAGGAGAATAGTCAGTTTGCCGTTGAATGAAAATGCTTGCAAGAATTAGAATCCAAGGAAAAAGCAAAAGCATGTATAATATAAGGGTTCTTTCCAATATCAATCAATTTAAGGAATCGCAATGGGTCCCCGTCTCTCCACAATCTATCCATGTTTCCACGGTTGTTACTTTGGCAAATTTTATTCAATTTTAGAATTTATGGGATATGTCCCCTCCTATCTTATCAATTTCTATTCTTTCCATACGCAATTGGCTACAGTTCGTTTTGGAGTTTTGGATTTTAATAATATAAATATTTATTGTATACAATAACTAGCAATCATCAAAGTATTAATATCAAGTAAGCGTGGATATGGATGGACATGCATATTCTTTACAAACAAATAGATACGGTTGAAATACACGAAAATACAGTAATATATACAAATTTTCTAAATATATCAATTACATTAATTTTAAAATTAAAATAACTACAAATAGAATATAAATATATAAAAAATATATATTTTTAATGGAAAATATATTACAATTAATATAACAAAATAAATAAATATTATATAATTTTATTAATAATCCACCAATAAAAAATCTAAGACTCATATTATATAATTTTACAAATTAATATATGCATAAAACCATTATATATTTTATTGTATTTAAGTTCATGTCACTATTAGGTTGGCTCCGTCACTAGTCACCATTGGTTCAAATTTTCTCAAACCGATATTAATTGAGATAGTTGAACCATTCAAGCCATTTGAACATGATGGTTAAACTTGTATGTTTTGGTAAAACCACAAGTTGGTTGAAGGCCAACTAACCCAAGAAATTGAACTACTGACCCATCTCCACTTGCAAAGTGCGATTTGTTGTTTTAACTTTTAAATAATAAATATGTTGATTACCATTTTTTTCGCATTAAAAAATATATCCACAGTATGGTTTTTGAATGAAGTTTGTTATTCAACATTATTATTATTATTATTATTATTACTATTATTATTATTACTATTATTATTATTATTACTATTATTATTATTATTATTATGTTGTGGATATGTCAAAGACACGTGCCGTTTACGAGTTTTGCGGTCATTTGGTATTCCCATTATCTTCATTAAATATTTGGTTAACACGTAGGGTTGAGATGCTTAATAATGGTGATTAAGACTTAGGAGGAGATTAATTAGGGTGTTTTACAAGTTATTAGAGATATTAAAGTTAAAGGTGGACCAAGTCTGGGCAAGTAATCATGAGCAGCGAAGCTTGAATGGAAAGGACGTGAGAGAGGGAGAGAGAGATGACGAAGAGAGACCATTCAATCACCCCATAATAATTTGCTGGGGTTCTGGGGAGGGCCCCACCAGAGAACGGGTAATAGAGGGCAAGCGCGGCCGTACTAATGATTGCTGCTGTGGAGTTGTCCCCTCTGGACGGGCAACTGTCCCCTCTCCGCCGCAACCATTATCATTGCCTTCACTGCCTCGCGCCCCCCACCTTCGTCCTCTCATTGGTCCACGTCATCCGTCTGTTCCCCTTTTCACCAATCATCTTCTCTTTCCCATGCCTCCCTCACGTGACTCTCCTGCCCCACTCTCCACGCCACCATCTGCGCATCCCTCCGTTTCTGATCTCTCTCTCTCTCTTTTTATTAATTTTTTATAAAATCGAATAAGATACGAGATTCTGTCTGCTCCAACGCAGAGAGCGAGTAGCGACTAGTCACATACTCACATGAGCACGATCAACAGGCGTATGGATGGACCACCGTTTATAACTTGACACGTATGACTCTTTCTTCACTGCCTTCCTTCGTTGCGTTATCTGCCAAACAATACCTAGTCGTCTAGCCCTGGCCTCTTGGGCCTCACCTCATACCTAATAAAATCACAAAATTACCCTTCTTAATTGCAATGGCGAGTTTTGGGATTCATTCGCAATCTTCTCCGGTGCTATAGCCTATAGTGGCTTACTTTCTTCCTAACTATAGATTTGGAAGACATTTCTATTAATTAGGGAGAGAGAAAGATTCTCTCCCGTTGTTTAAAGGTTGTGTTTTGATTTGAATGAAAAAAGTAGGAAAAGGCAAAAAAATCTTTACAAACTTTATATAAATTTCTCTATCTTTCCCTTCAAACCAAATATAGCTTAAGCGAACCATCTGTTTGGCAGAGCAAATTGGATTTTACATTTTAGGGGGTGCATCATATGCGTAGGTATATATAGTTATATATAAAGGAAAAAGAGAGATGGGTGTCCAGGTTTCCACTTTCCACCACCGTTGATTTGTAATACTCTGTCTCTTGTTATAAAAGAATGGGACCCGCATAATTGATTTCTACAGAAGTAATTAGTTCTGAGGCTGGGAATGGGGACTGGGGTGGGGGGAGGGGGAGAGGGAGAAACGAGTGGTACGGACACACCACCACCACCATAACTTGTGGTACACGACATCCAAGGTGGACGGTGGACCCATGATCGGTTCATCCACATCCGTTCCATAATCCCTCCTCCTTGCTTGATTCTCACTGTGAGCCAGGACTTGGTGCGTGTTTCATAGCATTACATGTGAGCCACGTGTACAATTAAATATACTCCATCGTTCAATAGCGTTTCAACCTTCAAAGGAAGAGAGGAAGAGAGAGGGGCTACTGCAATTGGCTGGATTCTCAAACGCAAAGGCAAGAAAAGGGTGGGGTCAGTTTCGTTGGACAGCACCACCTCTCCCACAATTCATGCTTCTCCCATGGGCCATGGCCTCTCCGGTCTCAGTCTCCACTCTCCACCACCTCACCTGTTCCTCTCCTCCCAACCCATTCCTTACCCTCTTATCATTAAAGTGTGCATGACTTCTATTATTGCAATGAACTAATAGTATGACATTTGTGACCTCATCTTCACTGGTAATCGCCGGTCACCCTTCGCCCCCTTTTACCACATAAGTACATAACTATACCTCTACGGCTCTGAAGCGATTACGGGGACCACCACAACCCCACAAGGCCACAGCTACCATCCAATTCCTGTCTTGGGCCTTATCGCCTTTATCTTTGACTTCTCTTCAAATCTATTTTATAGTAGATTGAAGATGAAGGGTAATTTTGGTCAAATATCCATATCCTCCCCCAATTAATAATTAATTAATTAATTATTATTATCGTCTTTGCTTAAATTAATTAAATTCACGCTGGGCGAGGGTTCAGACTTCAAAAGTAATTTTTCGGTTCGTTCAATCGCTTCACGACACGTGTCTCAAACGATGCCTTTCCAATGTAGGTGGTGTTGGTTGGTGAGTCAGCGTTTCCGCTGTCTGCGAACTGCAATCCAGTCTCAAGAGTCACTTCGCCTCCATTTTACTCTGCTGCTGCTGCTGCTGGTTCCTCTGCGACGAAATGCAAAAGATTAGTGATTAGTATGTAAAACAGCACTCACTCGGCTCGGGAACCACCAACTCGCTATCTCTCTTTCCCATTACTCTCTTAATGATCTAGTAGACGGAGACAGAGTCTACTTTGTGTAGGTCAGAAAGTCAATATCATCGGGATAATCATAGCCGTCTGATGGAGATTACATGATCTAGCATGTAATCTTTTTCGTTTAGCGCATCTTTTCGACAAGTATAAAAGGGAACAGCTAGATGACGTGGCGCATGTTGGTAAAGTTTGCAATTACTGTATAGTTCTTGACTAATTAATGTCTTGATTGACTGAACCTTTCTTTTTTATGGTCACATACTTGGTCAGGCCTAGTTTAACTCTCCTTCCATTTTCTCTCTTTTTTTTTTTTTCTACCTGAAAATCGTTTTTCTTTTGAAGAGAAGTAGAAAACAAAACAAAACAAAGCAAAGCAAAACCCTGTTTGATTCCACATTTTGATGACAGAAAGATCGTCCTTCTACTTTGTTTCCATCCTGTTGTGACTTGTGAGTTATTAATGGCAACAATAAAATAAGGGAAAACAACGTTACCGAGATCACTAATTCTCTCTGGTGATTCTTTTTATTTTCCTTGATTTTTTTTTTGTATTTAAATTTTAAATTGATTTCAGGTGTGTTTGTCAACCTGGGTTTGTCGGTCAAACTTCTTTTGCACAAGGCAAAAGAAAAAGGACTGTTTGTTTATATGCGTTTATATTAAGAGACCAGATAGAGTCTTTATAAAGACTCTTTTTCAAGCCAACTCTATCCCTCCTCTCGCTGACTGAGACTCTTCTTCTGGCTCTTTTTATCTCCTGTTTGTTTGGGTTTCTTCTTGGTCTGTACGAGACAGAGATGGAGTTGGGTTTGAGCTTGGGAGACGCCTCCAACGCCTTCGCTTTTGTGGACAAGAGTCATAAGGTTAGCGCCAAAGGTCTAGGGTTTTGCATGGGCTTAGGTGTTGGGATTGTTAACAGTAGAGAGGACGAGAAACTAGAAGCTGATGAACGGGATTCTGCTTTAAAGGATTCAGATGAAATGGAGGAGAAAAAGGATTCTACCGATCCGCCTATTCAGCTCGATCTTCTCCCTCCTGGTCCCGTCCCTCGTAAACCGCCTTCTTCTTCGCAGCTAATCTTTCCATGGCCAACTGAAAATGGTAATACCTGACGCGGCCAAGCGTCCACCCATATCTCCACTTTTGTTTTGTTATATTTGTTCTGTTAGGCGTCTTCATGTATTGTTTGTCTTGACGGGTTTTGGGCTGTCGCAGGTAATTCTGAAGCGGGTTCATCGGGTCACCTAGGGGCAACGGCGAGAGGGTTCGACGTCAACCGGTTGCCTGCGGCAGAGGATGCTGATGATGGGGCCGCAGTTTCTTCTCCCAACAGTACTGTTTCTTCGTTTCAGATGGATTTTTCCATTTATAGAGGCGGTAGTGGAGGCAACAAGAGAGATGCAGAAACTTCGGGAAATGAAGTTGAGGCGGAGAGAGCGTCCTCAAGAGCCAGTGACGAGGAGGAGAACGGCCTGACTAGGAAGAAGCTGAGACTCTCCAAAGAACAATCAGCCTTTCTCGAAGAAAGCTTCAAGGAACATAATACTCTTAACCCGGTAAGTAGAAATCCCGAGAGAGAGAGAGAGGGGGGGGGAACTTCATTCTATTTCTTTTGATTCATTTAGTTCATTTACTTTTAATGTATAGCAGAAACAAAAGCTTGCTCTTGCGAAGCAACTTAATCTTCGTCCTCGCCAAGTAGAGGTGTGGTTTCAGAACAGAAGAGCCAGGTACTTGGTTTGTTTATATTCATTAGTTTTTCTATTTTAAGCATATGTATTAAACGGCAATATCCTCGGTGACCATGTTTTGGGAAATGGCCGGGTTTGAATTAAATTACCTTTTTTATTCTTTGGTTTAACATTTGCAGGACGAAGTTGAAGCAAACAGAGGTAGACTGCGAGTATTTAAAGCGGTGCTGCGAGACACTGACGGAAGAGAACAGAAGGTTGCAGAAGGAACTGCAAGAGTTAAGAGCCTTGAAGACTTCCCACCCATTCTATATGCAGCTTCCAGCAACTACCTTGACCATGTGCCCTTCTTGCGAGCGCGTCGCCACCACCTCCACCACTCCATCCCCCACGACCGACGCAACCGCTGCTACCACCACCCCAATCCCCAACAAAGCCTCCGCCCTTTCTCTCACCAAACATAGGTTTTATCCCTTCTCTCATGCCTATGCCCACCCGTCTGCAGCTTCATGAGATAACGCGTAGCATAGCAGGTGGTCCTGAACTCCTGATGATGATTGTTGGTTCTGATCTGTGAATATCAAGACTTTCAGCTTCTTTTTGCAATTTATTAAACAGTTTCCAATATCGAATAGAGTGTCATTAATGATGGGGATTCTGAAATTAGCATTATTATTTATTTTTTGCTTCCTTTTCTGTGTTTTGTGGCCTTGTGGGGAAGATAGAAATAGAATTATAGAGAGAGAGAGAGAGATTAGGTCCTAAGCTAAAATCCAAACTTTTTTTTTTTTCTGATATTTTTGTACTAAATTTGGTATGGAAAAAAATACAGGAAATCAGATTAAACGGTTCTGTAAATAGACTATATAGTCATTATTAACGTGGACAATGTGGTCATTTTGAGAGAAGATGGAAGGGTTGTTGTACTGGAGAGGTAACCTTTAGGCCTTGTGCTTCAGGTTGTCTTTTTAATCCATTCACTCCTAAAAAGAAAAAAAGGACCTTTAAATTCCATACACGAGAAGATATGTGGAGTACATATTAATGTAAGGGGTTCATCCATCGCCCATCACAGCGGTCACGTGAGGTCCCATATCCTTATGGACGTTATTAGTAAGCCCAACCAAGCTAGGCAGCAAAGCATTCGTTGTGATGATAAAAGAAGGTTTTAATTATTATTAGTTAATTCTGGGGCTTAATCAAGGGATTATAATATTGGCCGACCAGGAAACTCCTTAGGCTTTGAGGAACAAATGGGGACACGGGTGACCTAAAAGATGGAAGGATCAACACCCATAAAACCATTATTTTAAGTCATCCAATGATTTGTGCTGGGTTAGTGTTGCTAAAACTTTCCACAATGGTAAAAAGGGTACATATAAACAAGTAACATTTTGTCTATTTCCACGTGTCGGGCAAAGGATATGGGACTGCTAGGGTCCCACTAATGCAAAAACATCAACTTGACCAGATCCAGATGGGTTCTAGCCATTTGATTTGTGCACAACTTTTGGACCTTTCCTATGGTAGACATCAATGGTTGCTAATGGAAACAGTAAAAGTAGGTTCAAGCTTATCATTTTTAGCCCATCAATTCATTTAATATGTTGGGCTTGATCCTTTCTATTGTCGTAATGCACTCAGTTATTGTCTTCTTGTTTAGCCCATCAATTCATTTTTTTTTCTTTCTTATTTTATAAGAATTTTTTTAACTAAAACCATATCTAAGACTAAGAGTTTAATAATATGATTTAAGAGGTCAGTTTATAAGTTGAAGTGGCTAGTACAAGGGCTAGGGTAGGGCGAGGAATGATAAGGCTAGGATAAGGCTTAGATGATGATGTTTATACTTTATACCCAAGAGTTAGAGATTAGAGAATGGTAGTTATAGTTGGGGGGACATTCATATTAGGTAGAGGATCCAGGAATGATGTAACCCACAGACGGGATGTGGTTCCATGTTCGGCAGGGCCATTTATATATATATATATATATATATATACCCAGCCCAGTAGTTCCTTGTCCTAGTTTAACTAATAACATCTGGGTCGGTTGGTTGGTTGACCCGACTCTAGCCCGGATGTTATTAGCCGCTCCTTTTTCATAATCCGGTTGTGAATGGTTGAGTACTCACCAATCAATCGTAATTGTTGGAATGGGAATAGCTGACGAAGGATAAAAAGTAGTAGTAGATGGTGGCAAAGGCAGCGTCAGCGTTAAAAAGAAGTGGGGAGTTGGGAAGCATGAAAAAGATTAAAAGCATTAAGCATGGGGAGTAATGAGATTGAGGTATCAGTTCTGGCCGAGTCCCACTTGGGGTAGGTTGCCATCTTCTGCACGAAAATGTGGAATGATTGGGGGATTTAACGCAAAGAAAGGAAACATCAAACATGGGACGGGAGAAGGAGATGAGAAGTTAATCACAAGTTGTTTTTCTGTTTGTTTGGGGAGTTGAGATATAAAAAGCAAGTGGCTTTTGACTTTTACGAAAGATCTTTGTAAATCTTCCTTATCCGTTAAATCAAGAATAAAGATCCACCATGATTTAAGCAATTAGGTTGTATTGGTTGGTAGTGGTGATGGTGGCGGTGGCGGTGGTGGTGGTGGCTTTATAACAATAGAATAAGATTATTAGTATATTATACATATATAGTTGACGAAAGATGGAAATGTTCATAGGACCTAGTCCTCCCAAACATGCTGCTGTCCTTCCTTTTTAATTTTGGCTGGGAGCTGTGACATCACTGCCTTTATCCTCTTGATTCCGATTGACTCTCATCCATCATCCACCTCATCCCTTCGCCACTTCTTTGTTCTCCAACGCCGGAGACAACCCGACCAAATCCAACTGAACTGGATATAGCCACCCAATGCTACCAAAATCATCTATCTTGCTTTTTCTTTTTCCTTCTTTTTTTCTTTTAACCAAAGACCAGTTCGGATCCATTGTATTGTAGCGGATCACTTTGCATTTTGCAAGTGCCCTTTGAATCTATTTCTGTTATCAAGTAGGTTAAAATTTTGATTTCTAAATTGTCTTTTCTAGGCAATTTACTACATATGTTATTGTTGTCGCGCGGGTTGGCCGAGGGCAACAAGGTAAATTCATCCTTCAAGTTCTTAACATTAGTCGAGGACCTCGAGGCCTCGGAAGAGGTTGACCGAAGTCGAGGGCGGCAAGCCAAAGTGAAGTACTCCTTCCGAGGACTATGGTAGCCGAGGACTGCAGTCGAAGCGAGGTCTACGATGACCTGAGATGCTGCAAGGCAGGAAGTGTCAGAGACCTCGGGGTGGATACCCGTGGCTGAGGCTCCGACGCTCAAGTTAATAAGAGGTGTGAAGTAGGGGAGAGTGCAAAAGTGCTCCCTGAGATAGTCCTCGGGTGCACCAGGTCTCCTTGAATTAATGCTAGGTAGACAATGTAGGTGCAAAAAGTAAATGAGTGAGTGATGTTGGAGTTACTCCATTCTAGCAGCCCCTTTTAAGGGGTAGTTACCTCTTATTTATACTTGAGCGTGCTAGTGGTAGGTGAAGATGAACGCCTCGGATGAGAGCCATATGAGGTCAGGTTGCAGGTCCTGGCGGTACCGCCAGATAGTTATGTGATTGGCTCCGTACGAAGGCAGTAGGGCTCTCGCCTACTGTGGCTGACGTGAGCAAACATTAATGGGCTAGGCCTTCCAGCCCTATGAGGATTGGGCCAACCTAACCCACATCACTTGCCCCCCACTCCTGAGACCGAGGTGACGCCTCGGCGTTTACCCGTAATGAGGGTGGTAATCGAAGTGAGGCTTGGTTTCAGTCATTGGGAGTAGTAGTCATTATGCCTTCAGAATCGTCATCCGAGGGATGCCCTATAGTGGCGTCGTCTTCTCTATTCACGTCGTCACTCTTCAGTTTGAAAGCGCGAGTGAAGTGGATGCTTTGGCCTGGCGGGGTGTCCCATATACCGCACGGGCAGTCACGTTAGCGGGGCTACCGTGGAGGGGGCGGCCATCCCAGGAGTCCTGTCTTTGCGGTTCACCCAACGTCGTTTCGCCTTCTGAGGGCCTACGCTAGGAGGTGCGGTGAGACTGATTCGCAGGAGCGGGGGGCTCCCGTGTCCGTTGGATCTGCGTCGATCTGAATCGTTGCTTTGAGCGTCATTTCGTCTTCCGAGGGCCAGCTCTAGGGGGCTCCCGCGTCCGTTGGATCTGCGCTGATCTGAACCGTTGCTTTGGGTGTCGTTTCATCTTCCGAGGGCTTGCGCTAGGTGGTGCGTCGCAGTTGGATGGTGGGAGCGGATTGGTTTCAACCGTCGGATTTAGAGAAATCCTGGCCGCTCATTTTCCTTTAAATAGGGACCCTAACAGTGGTTTTCTTCCCAATTTGAACTTAGACGCCCTAGCTCTCGAGTGAATGCAGCTCCCCAACTCCCAAGTCTCTAGAACTTCTTTACTTCTTTCCTTCTTCGAGACATTCTACCATCTTTTAGGTAATCTTAATCATGTCATTTTTAGACTCTGGTCTTGAGTGCCATGAGCTCTCGAAAATCTCGGGAGGGAGCTCTCTTGCAACCCCCTCTCCCTTGTCCTCTCTAGGTTGTTTAGCTATAGTCCCCCATCGACGGGAGGTGGCCATTTTGAGAGAGGTTAACCTTGGGGGGGGGGGTAGTCACCGGGGAAATGGCTCTCCCATGAAAGCGCCGTCGAGGGAGCCTGAGGGACCTCCTTTCTCCAAGGGTGATGCCGCGGAACTCGTCGCCGGACAAGTAGATGGAGTGTTGTCCAAAGGGTGGCTGATGCTAGTGTCCAACGTTCGGAGTTTGACAGCTCCTTGGACGTGTGCCAGGTCAAATCCCTGGCAAATATACCTTGGTCTTACTGCTTGAGGGTCCCCGACATGGGAGATAGGCCGTGGAGGGAAATCTATATCTACCAGCATTTTTTAGAGTCTGGCCTTACGTTTCCCCTCCCAACCCTAATATCCGAACTGTTGGAGTGGTACAACATCACTATCAGCTAGCTCGTACCTAACGCCCTCAGGACCATTTTGGCGATGATGGTGTGGGCTCAGCTCAGGGGCATGGAGTTGACGTTGAGACTATTCCGTGCCATGTTCGTGTCAAGGAAGCACGCTTCCGAGGCCAACATGTACTACTTTCACCCGAGGAGAGGGAAGCCAGTGCACAACCCCTCTTCCGTTCACGGGTGGAAGGACAAGTTCTTTTACGTCTCCTGCCCCGAAGGCTGGCGCTTCAAGTCCGACTGGGGGGAGGTCCGCGTCGTTGTCAAGAAATGTCCCCCACCGCTCCGAAATGAAGAGGTTGCAGCAGTGGCTCATCTACTTGTGATGGGAACATTCCATGTGATGTCGGTGGAGGAGGAGGTCCCTATAGTCTTCGCTGGGATTAGCCCTGCCTCTCTTGGTAGGAGAGGTTCTGTAGTTAGTGCATCTTCCATGTTCTTTTCTTTTCCTTTTTGCTGATGTGCTAACTACTTTCCTTTGCTATTTCGCAAAAGTGCCAATGGACGTCAATGAATGCTTGTTGGTGAAGGCCCGGGCAAAGAGTGCTGGGAAGAAGGCCAGTGGACAGACGCCGAAGAGGCCCAACGATGAAGCTGCCCCCTGCCCTGAGGAAGGGGGGATATTTGCAAATACCCGCCAAGGGGAAGTAGTCGGTGGTGGCACTGTAGAGGATGGTGGAGGTGCCGAAGAAGCCCACCACCCGGAAAGAGGCGCCGAAAAGGCCCATGGAGGGGCCTGAGGCGGGAAAGAAGAGGTCCACCACTGACACATCGGAGGAGGAGCCCCTGCGGAAGCTTGCCAACACAAATAGGCGGGTCAAAGAGGTGGTGCCGAGGTCCGGTACTAGGAACGCCCATCCGTGCCTTTATCAGCCCCTCCATTAGTACAGGGTGCATCCGAGCGGACCAAAGGGGCTGGTAAGACTTTCTGCTGAGGGAGCGCTACTGCCTTCTGCAAAGCGACTCCAAGTTGATTTACGACGAGGGCCTGTACAACTTGGCCGAGGTAAGACTTTTTTCAATATTTCATCATATATATGTTTCTTTTTATTTTTTATTTTCGATGATCGATTTTGTGATAGGCCTATCTACACTTCCTTGGATTGGGGGAACAAACAAGGCTGGCCATGGGTCGCACCGACAAGGCCGAGAAGGAGAAGAAGGCCGCGGAGGAGAAGCTTCATAAGGTAACTGCCGCCACCGAGGAGAAGCACCAGAAGGTCCACAAGGCGCTTCTGGACAAACAATCGCTTCGGGACCACCTCGAAGTTCAGCTGCAAGAGGCGTGGCAAGGGCTCTGCAAAGAGCAAGTGGAGCGGGTGCAGCTGGAGAGCATCGTCATGGAGGGGGAGAGACTAGCTGCCGAGGCGGAGGTGAAGTCTGCCGAAAAGAGAGCGCCCGAGGCAGTGGAGGCGTACAAAAAGTCTTCCAACTACCTGGATGCGTTGGCAGAGTACACTTCGTCATCTTACCTCGACAGTATTGAAGATACTAAGAAGGCACTCCTACTAGTGCTGCCGGATTTTGATGTCGAGGAACTGCAAGTGATCCCCGATGCTCCTATCGAGGCTCCCCCTACCGAAGACGCCGCTCCCCCTCCTACCAATGGTGAGGCACGGGCGTAGACTTCCCCCCTTCTTATTTTGTTCTGTTGCTGTAATAGTTGCCATCTATTTTGTTTTGTTTTTTTTTTTTGTTTTTTTTTCCGAACACAATACAAAATTTTGTAAAGGCTGTACAAGATCAAAATTGAATAGTGAATGAAGTGAATGAAGTCATTTTATGTGTACATTGTGTTTGGTGAATGAAGTCATTTGTAAAGGCTGTACAAGATCAAAATCGTGCCGAACACACGATTCAGCCGTAGTATTCGTTTATTTGCATGCTCATCTCGGCTTGTTGGGGTATTGGGAGTCGAGGCGGAGTCATACGCTCAAGGCAAGGCTCGCTTGGCCTCCAAATCCTGTGCTATCTCAGACAAGGCCAAAGAGACCTGGCACCCTAGCCGAGGTTTAAGGCCGAAGTATACCACCGAGGTACTTGGGTGGATGAAGAGACACGACGGAGTAGCATCATCAGGGTGCAGCTCCCCTGACTCGTTCTTACCAAGTGCTTTCTTGGGGGAGGCCGAGGGCCTTGTCTCGTTATTTTCTTTGCGTTAAGTGCAGATAGTCGAGGGGGTCACCACACTCCGAGGTGACAAGGTGATGAGGTGAAGTGAAGATAATCTTTGCTTCATTTATTCATTACTTTCATAAAAAAATTACATTCATCTATAGTACATTTGGAGGTTCTCTGTGTTCCACGTCCGAGAGACGGGTCTTCCATCTATGCTTTCCAACCAAAATGTGTCGGGGCCGAGAGCTTGCTTAATCCGGTAGGGGCCTTCCCAATTGGGGCCAAACTTCCATACTCCAGGTTCGGGAACCATAACCTTCTTGAGGACGAGGTCTCCCTCTCTGTACTGCTTTTTTTTTTCACTCTAGAGTTGTAGTAGCGGGCCACTTGCTGCTGATAGACAGTGATCCAAATCTGTGCTCATCACTCTCATCCTTGGTATACCCTTGGATCCGAAGCATTGGTTGGCCAATCTCCACTGGGATCATTGCTTCTATGCCATAGGTCAGGCCGAAAGGGGTTTCGTCCGTCGCTGTCCGACGTGTGGTTCGGTACGCCTAGAGGACGCTGTGTAGTTCATCGACCCACATGCCTTTAGCTCTATCCAACCTGGTCTTCAGTCTGTCCAGAATGGTTCTATTCGTGACCTCGGCCAAACCGTTCGTCTAGGGGTACCCCATCGAGGTGTACTGTTGCCTAATGCCGAGGGAGGTGCACCATTCTTGGAATTTAGCGTCATCAAACTATTTTCTGTTGTTCGTAACCATCATGTGGGGGAGGCTGAAGCGACAAATAATGTTCTTCCAAAAGAAGTTCTGAATTACTCGTGTAGTGATAGTGGATAGGGGTTCAGCCTCTACCCATTTAGTAAAGTAATCCACAACAACGACGAGGTACTTCCTACCTCCCATTGCTTGAGGGAAGGGGTCGAAGAGGTTCATCCCCCACTAAACAAAGGGCCAGGGGTTACTGAGGGCCGAGAGGGTGGTGGCTGGTTGATGGCAAAGGTTGGGATGTCTCTAACACTAATCACATTTCCACACCATCTCGACCGCATCCTTGTGAAGTGTCGGCTGATGTACCTTTGCCTCAAAGGTTTTTGGGCTAGGGTCCGGCCGCAGATGCCTTCATGAATATCCCGAAGCATGTACTCGCCCTCCTCCCTGCGGAGGCATCGTAGGTAAGGCAAGGTGAAGGACCTCCTACACAACTTTCCTTCTAACAAAGTGTAGTGTGTTGCCTGTCATTGGAGTTTCCGGGCTTCGTTCTTGTCATCGGGTAGCCGCTCCGTCAGTAGGAAGACGATGATAGGATCCATCCAAGATGGTTCAGCCTCCACGGCTAGGATTTGGAGGTCTTTCATGGAGGGCCGGGCTAGTCTTTCCACGCACACAGTGAGGCCGAGGACCGCATCCGAGGTGTTCACCAATTTGGAGAGGGCATTGACTCAGGAGTTCTCAGCTCACGGGACTTGCTGTAGAGAGAAGAGCGAGGTAAATAGCCATGCTTTGTTCTCTGGCCTCGTACTCACCGTTGACTTGATTCACCACCAGCTACGAGTCGCTGAGGACTTCGACGTGCTTGGAATCGAGGTCTCGGGCGAGTTGCAACCCCGCCAAGAGGGCTTCGTACTCGACTTTGTTGTTGGATGTAGGGAACTTGAATCTCAACTCATACTCTATGACAACATTGTCGGAGGTGAGGAGAATGAGGCCCGCTCCACTCTCTTTGGCATTGGATGAACCATCAACAAAAAGTCTCCACACGGGGGGGACCTCCTCGGCCAATCATGCTTCTTCTGGCTCATCTTCGCGAGGTCGGCCGAGGGGCTTGCTGAAAGTGCTTTCTGCTAAAAAGTCAGCCAAGGCTTGCGCATTGATTGCGGGCCTCGGCTGGTACGGTATGTCAAACTTTGACAGTTCTATTGCCCACTTAATCAAGCATCCCGAAGTCTCTAGATTGGCGAGGATGGCCCTGAGGGGCTAATTTGTCAAGACCACTATGGAGTGGGCTTGGAAATATGGCCTGAGCTTTTTGGCCGAGGTCATGAGGGCATAAGCTAGATTTTCCACTTCGGGGTACCGACTCTCGGCGTCACTGATGACCTTACAAACATAGTATACAGGTCTTTGGACTTCATCATCTTTCACCAGGACCGAGCTGATGGCCTCGTCTCCGGATGATAGGTACAAGTATAGGGTTCCCCCTGATACTGGCCAAGTGAGCTCATTAAAAGCACGTTGGCACTCCTCCGTTCACTGAAAATCTTTCAGTTTCTTGATGGCACAGAAGAAGGCCAGGCAGTGGTCTGCTAATTTCGACATGAATCGGTTGAGGGCGGCTACCCTGCCGGTGAGTCTTTGAGTCTCCTTTACTGACCAAGGGGGTGCCATGTCTAGTATGGCCTGCACCTTGCTTGGGTTGGCTTTAATGCCTCTTTGAATGACAACAAAGCCTAAGAATTTCCTCGAGGTAACCCTGAAGGCACACTTGCTCGGATTGAGCTTTATGCTGAATTTACGCAGAGTATCAAAGGTCTCGGCCAAGTCTGAAGTATGCGCTTTGCCCTTCAGGCTCTTCACCACCATGTCGTCCAGGTAGGCTTCGACGTTCCTCCCCATCTGATTCTTGAAAATCTTGTTGACAAGGCACTGGTAAGTGGCCCGTGCATTCTTAAGGCCGAACTGCATTACCTTGTAGTAATACACGCCATACTCGGTGATCAAAGATGTCTTTCCTCGTCGTCGGGGTGCATTTAGATCTGCTTGTACCCTGAGAAGGCATCCATGAAGCTAAGTAGTTCATACCCTGCTGTGGCATCGACGAGGTGGTCTATCCTCAACAAAGGAAAACTGCCCATCGGGCAGGCTTAGTTAAGGTATGTGAAGTTAATACAGATCCACTATTTCCCATTAGCTTTCCTTACCAAAACCACATTAGACAGCCAATTAGGGTAATGTACCTCATTGATGAAGCCGGCGTCGAGTAGCTTATCAACTTACTCTCCTATAGCCTCCATCATTCCATTGCAAAGTTCATCTTCTTTTGCCAAACTAGCTTAGAGCTCGGGTCCACGCTCAGCTTGTGAGTAATGGCCGAAGGGTCAATCCCGGGCATGTGAGTGGCGGACCAAGCAAAGATGTCGACGTTAGCTCTGAGGAAACTTACTAGTTCAGATAGGCGTTCAGGGAGCAGACTGTCCTTTCTGGGGATGACTCATCCAGGAGAACCGAGATGAGGTCCTCGGCTGGTTGGCCTTGGCTCGCTTGTTCTTCTCGGGGGTCGAGGCCTTTTAGTGATATGGCCTCCTTTATTCTTTCCTTTTAGCGCCGCCACGTAGCATTGGTGGGCGATCTGTTGGTTCCCACGAATGACTCCGACGCAATGCTCGGTGGGAAACTTAACGACTAGGTGATAAGAGGAGATGGCTGCCCCTAGTGCATAAAGGGTTGGTCTTCCCATTATTGCGTTGTAGGGAGAGGCAACCCTCACCACTAAGAACTCATGCATCCAAGTCACCTAGTGTGGCGTTGTCCCTACTGAGATGGGTAGGATAATCTTTTCTTCCGGCCTGATGACGCTACGAGAGAAGCCGACGAGGGGAGCGTCAACTGGCTGGAGTCTCTCTGGCGTGAGCTTCATTCTCTCATAGGTGTCATAGAAAATGATATCGATTGACGAGCCGCTATCCACCAAGATCTTCTTCACCATAAAATTGGGGATGATGGTTGTGATCAGGAGGGCATCGTCGTGGGGGACAGTAACCCCCTCTAAGCCCTCATCGGTAAAGACGAGGGCGTGTGGACAACTCGGCCTCTATGGAGCGTCTGGGCACTTCTGCTTCTTCGGGGTAGGCTCCTAGATGTTGAGTTGCCTGGCGTAGGATTTTCGAGCCAAGGCCGAAGCTCCACTCGAGGCCATGCCCTTGGCGATGATGTTGATGACGCCTGCCACTTGCTAATGCTGTTGGGATGATGAGGCACTTGCCTCTCCTCCAACGAACTGCTTGAAGTGTCCTCGACGAATGAGGGACTCTATTTCATTTCTTAGGTCGTAACAGTCCTCGATGTCATGCCCGGTGCCGCGGTGGTACTTGCAATACTTCGTAGGGTTCCCCCTCTTGGGGTTCCGCTTCAATTTCGTTGGCCACTTTACGAACTTCTCTTCCCCTATCTGCATCAATATCTAGGTGCGGGTGGATTTGAGTGGCGTGTAGTCCCTATAGGCCAGGGTGGCAGGCTTCTTGTTGTCTTTGCCGCCATTGTTGCCAGGGTGGCGCTGGTCTCCACCTTTCCTCTTCTTATCTAGGAGCCCGTCATGGTGCTCGGGTACCCTTTCTCGGTCGTCCCCGGCCGAAGCCTCTTCAACCGCAATGTATTTTTGGGCCTTTTTGAGGAATTCGAGTTTAGTCTTCGGCGGGGTCTTGGCAACCAAGCACTTGAGAGCCGAGCCGGGGCGGAGTCCATTGAAGGCTGCATGCATAGAGACCATAGGGTCGAGGTCACACACTTCGAGCTCTTCTTTCTTGAAGCGATCGATGTAAGACTGCAGGCTTTCACCCGACTCTTGTTTGATCGACATCAGAGAAACTACGCTCTTCTGGCGTCGTGTGCTGCTGATGAAGCAGGCAAGGAATAGAGTTGTAAATTGCTCCCACGAGCTGATTGATCGAGGAGGAAGGCTGGAGAACCAACGATGAGCAGGCCCCCCTGAAGGTAGCCTGGAAGGTCTAGCACGTCAAGGCATCATAATAGCCATATAGTATCATGAGCACCCTGAAACCTTCCAGGTGGCCATCGGGGTCAATGCTTTCGTCGTACGTCTCTAGTGTGGGAGCCTTGAAGTGCGGGGGGAGAGGTTCCAAGATGATTTCTGGGGTGAACGCATCAACGGGACCGGCGGAGTCATCGTGACCGGTTGAGGCGTCGGCTCGTCTCTCCTTGAATTAGCGGAGCTCATCCTTGATGGCCCTAATCTCGACTCGCAACTCGGAAATCCCTAGGTCAGCACGGGCATGGGCCATGCTCCTGTCTTCGCAGACCCGATGAGAGTCGGCTCGGACTCCCGAATACTCTGAGACTGGGTCGCGCGCTCTTCTACGGGCTTAACGGTCATTCAAAACGTCCCTAAGGTCTGAGACAGAAGGTGGAGTGGTATGGCGTCGGCTCTCGCCTCGAGAGCGAACTCCAGGGCGGCTGAACTGCCCGCCATTGTCTTGGGGGGCCTCCCTACGACGACGGTGGTGCTGATCCAAAGATTGATGACTGTCTTCGGATTGAGTGGGCATACTCTCCCTTCGGCTAGAAGGACAAACATTCCTTCAAGGTGAGTCGGGGAGGCGATTATTGCCCGATTCTGACGGTTCGACCAGCGGATTACAATGGCCGAGGGTCGGTACCTTGATGTTCTCATGTCGGCACTGATCCTCTGACACCCCAGCGGAGCAGTCGCTTTGAGAGGGGCCTCTTGCTCGGGGGTAGACTTCTTACATTCATTGGGTGAGGCGGTCCAAGCGATCGAGGACGACCTGAAACTGTTCGTAGGTAACCAGGTTCGGATTGTTCCTGGCTCTCCTCACCATGACTTCCGAACTTAAAGGGGTTTTGGATCTAGAGTGTTATTATTGTTTATCTTGGAGTGGGGGTCGTCTTAGCAACCACTTTCCCACAGATGGCGCCAATTGTTGCCGCATGGGTTGGTCAAGGGCAACAAGGTAAATTCACCCTTCAAGTTCTGAGCATTAGCTAAAGACCTCAAGGCCTCGGAAGAGGTTGACCGAAGCCGATGGTGGCAAGCTGAAGCGAAGTACTCCTTCTGAGGACTATGGTAGTCGAGGACTGCTAGTCAAGGCGGGGTCACCGGTGACCTGAGATGCTGCAAGGCAGGAAGTGTCAGAGACCTTGGGGTGTATACCCGAGGCGGAGGCTCCAACGCTCAAGTTAGTAATAGGTGTGAAGTAGGGGAGAGTGCAAAAGTGCTCCTGGAGAGAGTCCTCGGATGCACCAGATCTCCCTGAATTAAAAGAAATAACCTTAAAATTCCAAATATAAAATAAAAAGCTTGAACATTTAACAATTTAATGAGTAAACAATAAAAAGTAAAGACTAAATAGAAAAAATTAAAGAGTGGAAACTTCTAACAATTTATAAATAATACCAATTAGACTTGACAATCGGGTCAGCGGGTTGACCCATGACCCAACCCAACCTAACCTAGTTTTTCGGGTCGGGTCATGTCATGTCATTTTCACATTCGGGTAGATAACTATGAGACCCTGACCTAGTTTTTTTGGGTTGGGTCGGGTCGGGTTCGCGGGTTGGGTCAACTTTTTGCCAAGTCTACTTACAATGTTTTAAAATTGTCGTTGATCTGGACAGTTAGACCATTCGGCCCAAGGACCGGTCAGTGTATGGATTTAGTTTCAACCCTAAAATTGTTATTTTCTAAAAAGAAAAAAAAATCTTTGAATTGGTCAATAACCTGTTGACCCAAATAGTTGATCCGTTGATTCATTCAACTCAGACAATTTTGGGCCAATTTTTATTTTAATATTTTTTATACTTGTTTTAAAATGCCATGGATTGACTCATTTGAACCGAATGATCAAACCGGAAACCAGTGGTCATAAGTGATTCTGGTTTCAGGTGGGTTTTTAAAATATTTCCATATTATATTTATTGGCTACCACTAAATTATTACCCAAGGTCATGAAGGACAAAGCCAACCACTACCATTACAGTAGTCTTTAGGGTTGACTTAGGTGTTGTAGAGAAGTGAAAAAGAAATTTTGAGGACTTAATTTCTTTTAAAAAAGCACGACTGATTATAGAAATGGAATGGCAGAGAAGTAGCTAGATTGCTATATATGAGGCTATGACGAACCCCATAATAACAACTTCAAATTAAGTAATCCTGTATTTGAGAAGAAAATGATTAAACTAGATCACTGAAGGAAACAAACCAGTGACAGTTCAAACTCATTAATGTTACTCATACATACTTAGCAAATATGAAATAAGTAATAAATATATGTGTAAAATATGATTTAAAACTTGGACCAAAAATCCATTTTATTCATTTTATGCTTGTTGTTGCATATATAGCAAGAGCATGAGTCAGGTGTGGATGTGATGTGTGAATGTGTATATCTTCATCTTCTCCCTCTCCCTCGTATTATTTTTATTGTGATGGTCCCATCTCCCATGCATTAGCCAAGGCCTAAGGGAGATGTATCGAGTTTGAAAGCAATCGTTACGCCATTAAAACACTTCTCTAGATTGATATAAAATAAATAAAACGATCGAGAAGTAGTGTGTCTAAGAAGAGAATTTGTGGGTTTATATTTAGGTTCTCTCTCTCGGTGCTTTTTCACGTGGCCTTGAGTCAGAAATTGGGACTGCCCATGTGTTTAATGCGCACCGCTTCCAATCTCTACCTGTCATCTTCATTTTGGACTAAGTATCTAACTTTGGACTACTAATTATAACTCGAATTTAATTTGAATTGAATTGCCAGTTGGGTGAGCAGAGCTGAACTGAGGATAATCTTTCTTTGGTTCAACTGCATAAATAACATAAGCTATTATTACAATTAACTTAGCTGCCTAAAAAGTCAGAGAAGATAATGTTTTGACAAACTGTCTGATCAATAGAAGATTTGGGCCTTCGATCAGATTTTTCAACAAACATAACTTATATAAGGCTGTTCATGTGAACTACACATATGGGTCCAGATTTGCTGCAAACACTGATGTGCCAAATGATGACTATCTAAAGTCTAAACCAATAACTGATTTATACGATTGCAGCAGATCCCAACACCTGCTAAAGGAGGAGCACTTGGACCATGTGTTGCAGCAGGACTCTTCTCTTGGATGGATCCATTTTAGATTATTATTATTATCTACCTCCACTCCTGGGACCTTTATAATTTAACAGGTCAATAGTCAAATCCCAGCTTTATCGCTAACCATTCTATTTGTCTAAACATCAATTACGCATGATTGGTCACATAATACAACGCCCAAAACTTAAGGAAGAAAAAAAAAAAAAAGAAAGAAATTCAGACACTATTCGAACAAATCAAAAGAGCAAACAATGAAGAGTATTGTTGTGGTACAAAATGAATAGAGCCCAAGTACATACAGATACAGTCAAGGTGGATTGGATCAGTCCAAGCTGGATGCATGGGTATCAGTGGGTGGTCCCAATTCACAGTTCCCACGAACACAAACACAGTTAATAAGATGACACCAGTTTGTTTGGACAAGACGATGGAGCCCAAATTCAATGGTCTATGTTACCCGAGCTGGATTGTTAGAATCTTCTTGTATTGCTTATCTCTATTATTTCTGGGCTCTAGCTGTGGCCAAGCTTGGACCTTTAATTGAACAGTGATCCTAGATGATGACAATGACGATGTACCCAAGTCCATTTACAAATATAATTCTGCTGCTTGGTTTGAATGTAATTCATTCAAACCGATATTTTCTTTTCTTTTCGTAGGGAATCGATAGGTGGATAAGCCGTCCCGTCTATATCACCGTCTTGTAGTGTTATATATATATATAGAGAGAGAGAAACCCCACATCTTACATGGAGACAAGGGGAAGGTTCTTCATCCATCAAATCAACTCTCACACGACAATTCCTGTCATAAGCGATCCTCAGAAAAGTAAGGCATGCAAATGATAGTTCCACATTAAAATCAAATGAAACCTCCTCACACTCATGCTTATCTCATTATTATTAATTGCACCTGAGACCTGACCCTTTTACTGTATTGTATGTACACTCTTTGTCCTTTTTTAACCTTTCCTTGTTTCAGTTTGCAGCTATGTACCTAAGCTACTCCCCCCCCCCCCCTATGTCACATATTCCTCCTAGCTATTCTCTGCTGTGCTCTGCAGCTGTTTATTGCCGAATTCCCCTTCATTCCTTTTCAATTCCTTGCAACCAAAGTTGCGTTTCCAAATTGGAAATTGGAATTACCATCCACTGAAATCACTTCATAATATTCTACCCAGTGCTTTTGTGCTTTTTGTACTGCCCAATCCAACCAAATCAAGTATTTGATAATTAAGAAGTGATTAAAAGCGAAAATCCCTCTTACTTGGTCGGTTGTCCTTAATTACCAGAGTTTCTAGTGGCTTCCAAGAAACCAAGTTGAAGTTGGGATTAGAGAGATATCGAACATCAGCTTGGCTCCTTGAGTTAGGCTCCATTCATTTATCAGTATTTCATAGAATAAATTGGTCAACCGAATAATTGATCATGATCTCTGTATTCTTATGCTGTTATATTGGATCTTATGGTAAGCGAGTTTCAATACCCTCTTGGCGGGTAAATAAATTGTTTATCTGTCTACTTGAATTCTCTCCTGTAGTCCTGTTTCTTTCTTTACCTATATATAAGTGAAAATATACACACACAAGAATTAATCATAAACACTGACACTGAAGTTACTTGGGTAACTTTTGCCCAGATAAATTCAGCTTAGATCAACATGGGGACGAGAGAATATATATGGTGATTGGTGGAAGAGACAGAGAGAGAGAGAGAGAAAATCATCTAATCATGCGCGGAAAATAATTGCATGGTTTGGTTTAAGCAAAGCTTTCAAGAGCAGACGACCCCAGTGACAGTGGTAGTGGTGGGTTACGGGCCGCTGTTGATGAGATAGCACGGCTGCCGCAGACGGGATGTGTTGAGTCCGAATACACACTCAACAGATCAAGTCGTTGTCTGAGAAGAGAAAATAACAAAAAAAGAAGACTGGGTAACTCAAAAAGTGGACAAAGGCGTCTTTGATTCTTTCAAGTTACAACAATTTAGCCAATGTACTCCCAGTCCAATTATATTACATAAGCTAGCAGCAAGCACAAGACACGGCCGACACAGCTCTTCAAAAGCTTGGCCTTCACATGGAAACACACTGACAGCACTTGTTGTGTTGTGGCCAATATAATGGCCATTACCCATACAACAACACCAAACCAAAAATATTGATTGTTATTTTTTGTGAAATATGAATATGCTGAAGGAGATCGAGGGAGGTACCTGAGCTACCATTAAGCTCTACCTTGGTCCTTTAACTAAAGTCCCTTTTTGAGATTGGACAAATTAATTTGATCTATTGCTACTTTTTTTTTTTTTTGCTAACAAAAATAGACATCCATTCTATTAAGCATGCATCATCGGTCAAGCCATCCAAGTCCAACTGCTTTCCAGTACTAAACAATTCATCATCATCGTCATCACTAAACCCAATTCCAACAACTGCACTATAAAGTTATCAGTTTGATAACAATGTCTCCAACCAAAAATTGAATTATGGCCAATTGGACAAATCAAAATTAAATGGTATGGTAAAATCTCATGCTAGCATATATGAGAACCTGGTTTAACCGATTAAGTCTCAGAGCAGCCATTTTGTGCCAAAGAAATGTCGAAGGAGTTGCTACCCTGCCCAACAGGGCAGCCTAGGGATTTGATCCCAAAAAAAATCAAGGATGATGGTGACGGTACATGCATAAGAAAACCCGATCAGGCACGACATTGTAAGCATGTTAAATAAGCACTTAGAAATTTTTTTGACACCTGTCCCGCGATTAATACCTATTGTCAAAATACTTATCAAGTACTCATTTGACGTGTTTACTTTGTTGTTCTTACTAAACCCGGTCCCAAATGTGATTGGAGTATATGGCGCTGTTTTTACTTTCGTGTTTTTGCCTCGAAAACCGTTTGAGTAAAAAATTTTGTAAAGTGTGCTTTTCGGAACAAAAAGAACTATTTCATGTTTGGTAAAAGCACATTCTTCGTACTTCTAGTGATAGTTTCCGATGGTATGGTGGCCGAGACCGGCGATGGTGGTGTAACTCCTATAGCGGCAAACAGAGATAGGGCCGAGAGTTGTATTGGAAGGTGGTCACACGTAAATACTATTTCGCCAAAAGTACTCTCGGCCAGAGGTAGGGCCGAGAGTTGGCCGAAAGTACTATTTCGCCAAAAGCACAAAATATAAAAATTCGACTTCACACTTTTGGGAGTTTTTGTACTTTTAAAAAGTATAAAAGTAAAAACACAAAATATACAATACAAGCACTATATTATACTTTTTGTACTTTTGTACTTTCAAAAGTATGAAAGTACTTTATAAAAATCTATCCAAACAGGACCTAAAGCTTCATGGGTTTGCTGTTGGTGAATAGTCGACTCCAGTTGCATTTGTTGACGCCCCCTCAACATTATACAACCTTGCAAAATATAGCATGCGCCAAGTGACCAACCATGAATAGCCAAAGGGAGGAAGGGAGGCAACTAGGTTGAATCTTAAACGAGGATTTCTGGAAGTGGTGAACGTAGGGATCACAATTCTTCTACCCTATCTGGTGGATACCCACCCCTATCCTACCGAATGGGGTGGTTTTTTTTTTTTTCACTTGAACGATGGGTTTTAGGATTCTACAACTCGTACGGGTAGGGTAGGGTATGGTATTAGGCTTAACCCAATCCGCATATTATTGAAAAGCATATAAACTTTATGTATAATAATATTGAATATAATAATATTTTGAATTTTATGTAAAAGATAATTGATAGTTTATGTGTTTTCTACATATCTTAATCAAATAATTGAAAATTTTATTGTTTATTTGTATTATTTTTACTTATTTATTTTTTATATCTGACAAGAAATAATAGAAAATTAAATACAGGTTCTAAATCCAACCCGCCCTTACCCTTGAATGCAGGGAGGGTTTTGTATTTTCATGTGCAGATAGGGTTTGGATTCTCAAAATCCAAACCATTACGAGTTTTGGGACAAATACGGGTTGGGAGGTTTAAGGAAAAGGGTAATGTTTAGAATTTACAAAACCCTCCCCAAACCCATCCCATTGCTATCCCTAAGTGAACGATGAGACAGACTGTGCCCACCTGAACCTGATTCATCAGAAATCCAATCCTGTTGGCCTTGGACCTACTTTTTATGGCCCACCTGCTAAACAATCTAGTTGCACCAAACTTCTGAGACCCAGTGATCCATCTGCTATTTCGGCCTCATAATCTTTGCATGTTGATATTGCTATATTCATAATGGCTTTAATACTATGTTTGATGCAAGGTTGTAGATGTACATGTTGACAACCCACTTTTGATATTATTAGTATTTTTATTTTTTGCCACAGGTGACTGCATATTACATTCCATTCATCAATGGGCGAGTTATGCCTTTGCTTTGAGAGCCCAGATGCTGCTGCATCTTTTTCCCAGTGGATCATGAGAAAAAAAAAATAAAAAATCGCTCCTTCAATCCCAGCCTCAGAAACAGCAGTATAGGTTAGGCCTGGTTCTGGCCTGGCCAGGACTAATCTTGGTTTTATCATATAAAACTTATGCACAAAATATACATGTAGATTGTGTTTATAGGAAAAAGGTATTCTAAATGGGTCGAGCAGGGAGTTCCCCTCTATAACCTATCTAATTTCTGGCACATGGATGGGTTTTGTGGCCAACCAAACTGTCCACTGAGCAGAGGACCACCCTTTCGATTCTGGCAATTACTTAATCCTTTAATCCTCATCAGCCTCATGCCCCACCTTGTATCGGCGGTTTTCTCAATTCTCAGATAATAATGTTTAGCTATTCGAAGTTTTAAATTTTAAAACATTTTTTAAACTCAATTACCTCATAATGCCGCAATTTATTATGAGGTATTTTAAATTTCCCTACAGCATAGTTGAGGAGATTGACAAAGCTCTGAGAAATTTTGTTTGGAACAATGCTAGTGGTAAAAAGCTCATTCATCTAATGGATTCATTAGAACCTTTGGAACAATGCTAATGCTTATGAGAAGTCTATCAAACTTGGACTGATAATTGGGTAGGTGGAGACTCCCTTGTAATGTGCTTGGCACCTTTGCAGTGCTCTCATGAAAATGAGTTCGTGTGTGATTACATTGATAAAGACAAAGGAGTGTGGAAGGATAGTCAAATTCAAAATATAGTCCCTGTGAATATTTGGAATAAAAATAAATCAATTTTTATCCCTATCGGTCCTAGAGAAGATAAATTAATTTGGGATATGAACCCTAAGGGTTCTTCCATTAGGAAATCAGCATATAAACTAAAAATGTGAAGCCTTAAACCACCAAAGATTAAAGTTTTCATATATCTTCTTTTGAATAATAAGCTGCCATCGAAAACCCTCCTAAGAAGGAGGGATTTTGATATTTATGGTGGTTGTAGTAGGTGGAGCACTGCCCAAACATATTTTTTTGGAATGCATTTCATCAAAACAAATTTGGATCTTGAGAATTCAAATGGGGATAACATCAAAATATTAGATTGTTGGACTGAAATCCATAAGAAAGATTTGTTAGACAAGAATCATGTGAAGGAAAAGTGTGCCTTCGTCCTCTGGCATATATAGAAGAATAGAAATTAAAAGATTTTCAATAACAAAGAAGACCCACCTCAATATATTTTGGATAGAGCTTTGAGGGCTTTCTCTGAGTGTGGGGAGCTCTCAGAAAAATCGTCTAACATCAAGAATTAGGAAAATAGAAATATGGTGGCCAACTTTTGCAACCATTCAATCATAATTTAAGGAGATTTGAATCCGGTTATTCGTTGTCTCAAAGGTCTAACCTCTCCTCCTCGGAACCTAAGGAATATCATTTCTGAATTCTGATTGCTTGCAGATGAAGGAGAAGCTGGATGGTGGAGTTAGCTATAGGCATGTGTACAGGGTGGAGAACCAAGCGACGAAATGGATTGCAAACCGAGCTCTTTTCTTCGAGATGGTCTTGTTTAGTTTAATCTTTGTAATCTCCCTGAGGACCTTGTCTTCATTTTTTTGAGTGATGTTTGGGGGCGTGCTACCCCCCAGTCTTGTGTAGTACCATTTGTTTTCATAAAAAAAAAATTAAATATAAATTAATTTTATCTCAAAAAAAGGCCTGAAACTAGCGGTGTCAATTGATTGGTTTTGGGTTGGGGTGTCAATCAATTTGGACTTATATATAGGGGTGTCAACGGTATCCAAAAATCTGATTTTAAACTCGAGATTCGACATAATCGAATCGAATTCGGATAATTCGAATATTTAATCGGTTGGATTTGAATATCCTATTCATACTGAATAGCTAATTGGACTCGAATTCGGATATGACCTGATTAAATTCGATAAATATCTGAATTCGACCGATTATTTAATTCTTATATATAATATATAAAGCTTTTAAATGTTTTATATAATTTATATATATAATAATTAAATTATATATGTATATACTTTATATAAATAAGATATTTATTTTATATATTTATTGATTACCTAAAATAATTAATTAATTGAATTCGAATCGAATCGATTATTTAAATATTTAATCGGATTCAAATTCAAATATTAATTTTCAATATCCGTTGGATATCGAATCAAATTCAGATATCAAAATTTTTAATCAGATTCAAATTTGAATATTGCCTGATCCGATTCCAATTTAATCCGTTTACACCCCTACTTATATGGACCAATAAGGCAATAAGACATATTGAATTGGACCAGTCCAGACTCACTTAATGGTCCAATATATTTATTGGATAGGATTGGACCTGGTCCTTCCATAATAGATTTATATTGGATTGGGTCAGATTACACCAATATCTGATCTAATAAGATTATAGGTGTCAATGGACTACCTAGGTTTGGGTTGGAATCAATCTAAATTAAATTAAAACTAATTTGAACAGATTGGACGGTCCAGACATTGAATTGGACCGATCCAAAATGGTCCAAAGTATTCAATGGATTAGACTGGAACTGGTCCATTTGTAATGGACTCATATTGCAGTGAGTCGGACTGGACGAAATTGGGTACAATTAACACCCCTACCTGAAACATGGATAACCTATAGGAAAGATTTCTGAGCTGTTTTGGTAGCTTCTTTAAATAACTCCATAGGCATTAGGGGTGCTCATGGTTTGGTTAACTGAACCGTGGGCCTATTTTTGAAACCAAACCAGTTCTACCAGTTTGTAAAAAATCGGTAACCAAAACTAAACTGAAGCCAATCAGTTAATTGGTAGCTTGATTCATCGGTTTTTTTATTTTTATAATAAATATTATAAAAAAATATAAATATATAATAAAAGCTAAAAATATATATTTATATATAATACATATTTATTAATTTATAATATATAAAAATATAAAATATATATACATAAATAAATATAAAATATATGTATACTGGTGAATTCGATTAACCGAATTTTCGGTTGGTTTTTTTATTCGGTTCGATATTTTTTTTCTTGCTCACCCCTAAAAAAAGGCATGGCTAACAATTTACTGCTTAAACAATATTTTGGTCTAGCCACAACTTGAGAAGTATTTTGAAATTGTGCACTTGGTTGGATAGGCCAGTCAGCAGAACCAGTTCTCCAGCACATCCCAAAATGCGCTCCAAAGGTAAGCCAAGTCCTTCTCCCTTTGTAGTTCTTGGCCTAGTCTGGACCTCACAAATTGCCTCCCCCATGGCCCTACACAGTGGAAAGATAGACATCAATATTATTATGAGGTCAAAACGGCAGTTCTGTCCATTTGTTGAAATCACAGTGATGAACAATTTGGCTACTAGTCCAAGTATCTTTCTATCACTTGGATTTTTTATACGAGTCCAGAAAGTAGCTTTATGTGCTGTTAACAACCCCGGATTTTCTACGTTTTCTTCTTCTCGCTTCCTGCATTCACTGAGTAATAGCTACCGCATTATGCATGGCAAATTATGGGTTTCCCAGACAATTGTATGGGCTCAGCAGGACAAAACCCACCTATTTGAAATCTATTATATAATGAGGTATCCAGCCCAAAGTTCTATTGTTAGCCTGCACTCACTCTAGACAGCTTATCTATCCCAACTCTGCCAAGGAGGTTAAGCCATTAAGGGTTCTATAACTTTTTAAATTTTAAAGCCCATTTGCAATATTTAGCATAGATGATAGTCTGACCTCATATTAGAGGTACTGCTATGCTTGGGTTGGGCCTGGCGTTTAAACGTTTTGAACACGAACTCAGATTTTCTATTCATTTTTCTTATCCACTCTCTACCCGCTGTGAATTACAGCCACACATCTCTCAATCCATAATAGAGATATGTGACTGCAATTCACAGCGGGTAGAAAGTGGGTAGGAAAAGTGAATAGGAAATCCCGTTTGTCTGAACACAACTGCACTATCCTGAGTCCTGACCCACAGGCACCAGTAAGCTGTAGCTTTGTATGCTTAATGGGGTGCCGTTATTTTATCCTTGCTATTGGGGTTTAACAACCAGCTCCTGTGTATGCTCGACAGATCATGTATCACCCTCTGTTTTTCAAACACACTTTACACCCCTGAGGGTCAAATTTACGCTGCAACCACATCATTTGCATCTCAGTTTCTAAAATATGCATCAACGCAATCCGGGACCATCCTGTTAGCCCAGTTGGTCACTTCTTTTCAGATGGTTTGACGTTTGAGTCTCCAACCCGGGACAAACCTGTTAGCCCAGTTGACATAGTATAGGTTCATTAACTAGTTGTGTTACACATGAAATGTAGTGTAAGAAGAGAGGGTTTGGAAGTGTCCATTGGAGCAATTGAAACTCCAGAAAATACAACCAGGATTGGCGTAATTCGAACTCTCACTTGCACAAGAGCTAAATTATCCTCTCTTGACTTGGCAAAGTCTAGATCCAACTCTGTTGTTTCTCCGTGTCAGTGTGTGTCTGTCCACCTAGAGAAACCAATTCAATAATGGAGGCAATACATTGGCCAAATGATTTGTACGCTATACCGTAAATCATGAGGACATACATATGTGATATGGCCACTCATTCCTTGGTCCCCACTTGGCCATCAAGGCCTGAGATGGTGATCAAGGTGCCAACAAAATAATTTCTTTTGGTGGAGACTTAAAGAAACCTCAGAGGAGTGGAGGTTTGCATAAGGCTCACCTTAGTGTCAATGAAATAAGGAGTTGAAAGGGGGAGACGGGAAAGCCCATTTTGCCATCTTTGCTATCGGAATCTGGAGATGTAGAAGAGAAGAGCTGAAGGATTCTAGGGTTTCATAACATTCTACTGCAACTCGATCTCTATCACAAGGCCATTGCCACGGCCACCATCCAAATGGACTTGGATCTTTGGGTTAGACTTTAGAGTAAGATAAAAGAAGTTTTTTTTTTTTATTTGTTTTCTTGGATGTTTTCTTTTTTAAAACAATTATTTAATAGAAGACCAAGATTAATTTAATCATTAAAAAGTAATTAATGGCCTACCCGGACTTCCTTTTTTTATTTGTTTTCTTTTAATATAATTATTTAATAGAAGATCAAGATTAATTTAATCATTAAAAAGTAATTGATGCCCTATTCAGACTTCCTTTAGGCTGTATTTGGTTTGAAGGAAAAAATAGGGAAAGGCAGGAAAACCTATACAAACCAATCATAGTCTTAATGGTCATTAATGATGTCATTCTTTGCCTGCTTTTTACTTTTTCTTTTTTTAATCTTTTCAAACCCATTCAGGGGTTATTAAGGCCCATCTATGAATTGGGATCTGATCCTCACACAGGGTGCCTCAACGATCTCACAAACCCATCCCACCATGCATTAGAAACATCTCCCGTAAATAATAATACACAAGTATGGGAGATGTTCCCAATGCACGATGGGATGTACCTGTGAGGTTGGTGCGAGGCACTATGTGTGAGGAGCAGATCCTGTCTCCCATCTATCCCGTGAAACAGGTCAGACACCAAAACACTCAAGTGTAGGATTGCATCATAGAGTCACAAATATGATATATATCAACCAATACTCCCCTTATAAGTTGTGTGAAATTTTAATCCTTAGATAAAACGAGTAGAATGGCTCGTGCGATGCATGAGATATTTGAACTAATGAATGAAATCACAACTAGATATAGATCTTAACCAAGTTGGGTGTAGGCACTTGTTTGATTCTTCACTTGTGTTAGTGCCGATCTATTTGATTGTCCTAAAATAAAATCATACTTCAATTACTTTATCCTATCTGAGTGTGAGTGGTAATGTTAAAGAAAATAAAACCGACTTAAAACATGATCAAGGATTCCATTTGACATATAATGTAATGCGTGTGTATATAAGTATGCAAAAAGCTCCATATTGCAACATTAGCACAATGGCTTAGAGGGCTACGGAACCAACCATAATGTTTCGTGCCAGTCATAAATTAAAATCCAAATACCAATCTTAGTTGGAACGATGTGGCATAGATTCAATTCAATTAAAGAGCCTAGCATCAGGGGGTTTTCTCTCAACTTTCCAATGCAGGATATTGAAGACAAACCTAGAGGATGCCAAAAGCAAACTAGCACGGGGCTTTTGCTCTTACCTTGCAAGTGCAAGATGTTGAAAACAAACAACTTGGATCCTCATGTAGAACAAGTACTAAGTTTTGGTAATTTTATAGTGTCTTTTGTTGATGGTTAAGAGAATTAAGTGTGTGTGTGTGTGTGTGAGAGAGAGAGAGAGAGAGAACTTACAAATTACAAAACACCAGAAAGATGCTTAGAAATTACTAATACAAACTTGATTTGGGCAAATATAAGCCTGCTAAAGACACAAGATTAAACATTGAATTAAACCCAAAGATGAAAAGTGCTTGAAACTTATAAATCAAAACTTATTAAACCAAAACCCTAATTGCTTAAAATTAATTAAACAGAAATAATTATCAAAGAAACTCAATTTTAAACTAAAGCATGATGTGAAACCAAAGTTCCTATTGCATTTTCATAACTTAAAAGAGTGAAAGAGATAATAGAACTTTGTAGTTGTTTTAAAGATGATATTGAATACGATTTTGGCATATATTGTTGTTGAAACTTCTTGAGGTGAAAGGCAAAAGGCTAAATATGATCGAAAATGAAGAGCAAAAACACTTGGAACTCCATTAGTTCCAAGTGTTTAAAAACCTACATTATTTATGTTCACATATTTTCCAATCAATCACCTAGAGGTGTAAATCGGGCCATACTGGGCCAACACGGCACGACCCGCATGTGGCCCATGCAAAGTGCAAGCCGTGCTCTGTCGGCCCGTGGGCCATGCTTCCCTCCCCTAAGATATTTTGGAGGGTCGGTCCAGCACAACTCATGTCTTGAGCCCACACGCAAATCAGGCCAAGTCATGTTTTTTAAAATTTTTGAAAAAATAATGAAAATTTTAACATAAATTAAAAATATATACAAAAAATTAAAAAAATCTTAAATTTTTATTTTTATATGAATTTGATGTATACAATTGTTTATATATGCAATAATATAATATAATTGAAAATAAAATTACATATATTAACATATTATATTTTATATATATATATGTGTGTGTGTGTGTGTGTGTATGTAAATGTTGCATACATATTTACATAAATATGTATATATATTTGCATAAATACATTTATATATGTATAATTTTAGAGTGGATTCATTGACCAACCCGAGCCCGAGCCCAACCCGAGTGCATCAAATTATAGTGCGGGTTGGACTCGAGTTGGAAAAATCGGGCTTGACCTCAGGCTCAAGCCTTAAGCCCAAATTTTAGGGTCAGGCCTGGGTTGACCATAAACCCGGCCCAACCTACCCAACCTGTCCAACTTGCACCCCTACTCTACGGTCACCCCTTATTATTGATTTTTAATAAAATAAATTAATAAACATAGTTATAGGAGTAAAGCATATAAATGAGAATAATTTTAAAAATAAAAATCAGAATTTCCAAGACAAAAACTAATAGACTTTTAAACAACGGTAAGACAAATAAAAATAATGGTGAAGGATAACTTTGAAATTTAAAATCATGGAGTTTTGAGGAATGAGACTATTACCATTTCCATTTTTATTAATGGTAAATAGAGATAATGGAAAAGTGATACACAACAAAAATTCTAGACGATCTAGAATATTAATTTTGAGTGCCCCATCCCGTGTATCGCATATATATTAATTTTGAACAATACTAGCATTATCATTAGATAGCGCTCTAATAATCAGAAAAGACAAGCTAATCAGTCCTAAATGGCTAAACCCTAGGTGTCTGATATCTTCAAAAAACTCCACGTTGAGCTAATTGTCTTTTTGCGTATTTAGGTCTACCAACAACCATACAAACTACAGCAATCCGGCACCACATCCCACTAGCACTGATCAGACCATTTTTTCAACTATTATTTAGCAGATTAACAATAAATTAATTGCCACCTCTTTTCTTAACACCTATTATAATGTTTATCAATCAAAACAAACAGAGTGCTCTTGCCAGCCTAGGTTAGGTTAGGTCACGGGTCACCCCCATAATTGAGCTCCTACTTATTTAGCCCGTTACAGACAGATAAAGCTAAATTTATATTTCATGCTCTATGGCCCATGCATGAGAGCAAAGATTAATGGCCCTTGAGCTCCTACTTATTTAGCCCGTTACACACAGATAAAGCTAAATTTATATTTCATGTTCTATGGCCCATGCATGAGAGCAAAGATTAATGGCCCTTAAGAAATGTTCTTTTTATTTTTATTTTAAACCAGATAAGCATGATTTGGGACAAGACACCAACCCTAACTAACTGACTAGCGTTCTTCCATGCCACCAAATCCATCCAGCAAATGCCCCATCAGATTTTGTCTTTAATTTATTTGATTTGATTATGTCTTACCAAACTAATCGTCAAGCACTGATTAGAAAAATACAATTATAAATAAAATGGATAATTACACCCTCATATAACATTGTTTTATTTTTTAAAATAATAAACAATCTCAAAAATAAAATAAAAAAAAGAAGGGATTTACAACCTCAGCTTTTGGATTATTACAGCTCAGAGGAGAAAACTAACTCCTGTTGTCTTCCTCCTCCAGCCCTCTCCCGTCTCTCGAATGGTTATGGAGAAAAGGGGACTCTTTCTTGGATCCTCTCCTGGTTTATTCTATGTTTGCAAAGGGAAGATTGCTATAATACAGATGCCCATTAATTTAATAAATAATGAACATTATATTACCTTGTAATATCTGTGTCTTCTCTGCCTTGTATGTATTTATTTCTGTTGCTGTTTCTGATTGTGTCTAATGAGGAGCTCAGCATAGAGGAGCTCGTTCCATGAATCGGGCACTCCAGGAAGGCACCAATGACTGCAATCCTGGTACCTTAAAGGTGACCGCCGTTCTTCCTCTGTCAAACTCTGCTTCCGGTAGATTGATGGGTGGGCGTCCTTCCTGTAATCTGTCATTCTTGTGATGTTCAAGTAGGAAACATGTGTTTTCATCCCTTTCATTACCGACTCCAGCACTTTCATCTTAGGTGGATATGGGTTGAGATAAGTCTCGTTCTTTATGGGCTCAGTCTCGTGGTCACATTGCCCACCAGAGTTCCACTGCCCACCACTGTAACAGCCGGAACAGAACAAAACACACAGTTACCTTCTGTTTCATTTTTTAATTTTTGAATTTCAATCTGATAAAAAAAAAAAAAAAAAAGAAATCAAAGCTTATGAAACAGAGAAAAAGGTACGAGTTAAATGTAAGTTTCACTTGAAACTGATCATAATTTCAAACTTACCTGAAATGAGAGGCAGAATAACCCCTGAAGAAAACCATGGTGTTACTGGGATCTATATTCGCATCGACCCATCTAGCCCACGTCGTCAAGGCTTTCCGAAACGCCTCAACGACGTTCAACTCGCCGTAAATATGGCTACCTTCTTGATAATAATCCTTCCTGCAAGTTGTAATCACTGGGTTTTAATTTTTCTTACGTAACAATTTGATCTCCGGAGTCTGGACCCAACCACGAAAGGTAAGGGCCAGATACTATCACAAGGAAAAGAGAAACTATTATGGGAATACCCTTTAGAAGTCTTCTTGTGAGTCCACCAGTGTCCTGTGTTGAAGACGATGATGTCTGCTGTCTTGTACTTGTCAAACTTCCTCTCGATTACGTCCAGACGAAGGGTTTCCTTCTTCGATCCATTCGTGTCGGGCATCTCCCATTCTTGAACCAGGAAGGGAGATCGAAAGAACTCCACGGAGCAGTTATAATCCTGCGGATTCATCCCAATTCCCAACCAAAACAGAAAAAAGGATGTATTTTTACTCAATAAACAGAGATCAAAGAAATCATGATAAAGAAACAAGACAAAAAAAATCATCAAATTTAACATGAAGAAGAACAACCCACTTCGAATATGAAAGAGTAAGAACCTTCTGTTCGAAATTCTCGTCTACCAGAAGCTTCAAAGACTCTGCTTTTGTCTTTCACCGAGTGTCTAAGAATGCAAACCAGAGATTCCCACATATTCCTATTAAGAGAATCACCGACAAAAACCAGACGTTTTCCTCTTAACAATTCTAGCATATCCCTCCCATTCAATCTGCATAACAGGACCAATTGAATTACTCTCAGTAGAACCGAATTCGCAAAGAAAGATTCAAATGTTATTTTCTTCCCCTTCTATATTCTAATATAACCACATACCTTGGGATATTGCAACCCTTGGGTTGCCATCTGAGTTTCTGATAATTTCCATCAGGCCTACTGTTCAGGAAACAATTAAAAGACTCGTCGATGTGAGGACAAGAACCAGGTGGATAGAGCGGATACGAATCATCCCTCACCCATCTCCCATAAAAAATGTTACAATGCATCAGAGAATCCATCGAGTTCTCTTTTGATTGCTTCACTGATGAACCCTCAGAAGATCCACTATCCCCCTTCGTCAGCGAAGCCGTGAGGTTCGTCGTCTTCCCTGGTTCTGCAACCACCTTATCCGACGCATTGTTAACCAGACCCACGCTTACAGGAGACACCTTCGGCACACTCACTGTATCATTCCCTGTTGAAGGGCGAGGTGCAGTAGTACTAATAGTACTCGTAGTATTAGAAGTAGAAGCGATAGTGTTAGCCTTGACTGGGCTCACCGGTACTTGTTTCGTATCTACAGGTTGTAATTTCAGAGAGGGGGATGGTGTAATCTGCGACTGGTTTTTTCCACTTGAACCTTCTTTTCTTCCAGGAAGTACAAAGGGCGTCGTCGTCGTAATGTTAGGAGATGTGGAGTTACTAAAACTGCATTGCAACGGAGGAGCATGATAACCATAAATGGGTTGGGAGGAATTGGGGAAAAAGTAGGAGAAAATGGAAGAAAACTGAGATCTGTAAGAAGAACTGGAACTGGAAGAAGCACCAAAGATGTTAGTAAACCGTGGGGAAGAACTCGTGGAAGGGTTGAAAGCGAGGAACGCAGTACAAGCAACGAAAGTGAACATGAATCCGTAAGCGAACATCATTATTCTTCTGGTTCTGAGGACAGAAAACAGGCCCTTCAGGTCGGAGACTAGGCTTCCGGTACCGGAGAGTTCCTTTGTCGCTTCCGCCATGGCGGATTTTGCATTGCCCGCCTTTCAAAACACCAGAGAGAGAGAGAGAGACAGAGAGGGAGAGGGGTGTTTAAACTTTACTTTAAAGCTGGGGACTGAATGTCTTCTCCAGTTCTCCCTCTGAGGAATGAGGAGCGGACGACGACCTCACAACGATACTAGATTGGGAAAGGAGACCGGGGACGGCTTCTCTCCAGTCTTTCACTTACATACAAATTATTATGCCCTTGGGTTTTTGAGTTAATATCGCAAACGCCACTACCAGTTGCCCACTCTTTTCTCATTCTCTGAATTTGAGGAAAGAAATTGGAACGAATCCGGACTCCGGAGGGTAGAAGAAGTAGTACCGTAAGAGCCTAGGAGGATAAGAACCGAAAAAAGAACTAAAGAAGAGATCCCTTATTATTATTAGGGCAAAAACCTCCCTTCTAGTTTCTGCCAATCATTAAAACCTTCCTTATAGTACCACTTTAGTAAAAACCCCTTCTATTTTTTTAAAAAAATCGATAGATACCTCTCTTCCGTCGATGATCAAAGATGGAAAACGTTAAACCAATGATCATAAAATACTTATTTTACCCTTTTATGAATTAATGTATATATGTTTTTATTAAAATACCCCTATCTACATTATACTCATTGCCCCTTTTATTATCCCAAATTCAACCTTTTATGTCGAAAGAGGAGCAACTCGAGGAATGAACCCAGGATAACGAACTCAAGAATCTTTCCAAAAAAAAGGAGAACCAACCAAGGATTTCGGTCAGGTGGGTTCTCTATTTTCAATTTAACACACAATGGTCCTATAAGAATACAAAAAACAAGAAATCATAATAAAGAAATGAACAAATTGAACTCCTACTAGAAAACATAGCAAAGAAATACGAATCCAACTTAGTAAAGAAATCGAAAATGAATAAACATATACACTACAGAAAATGAAGCAAAGAAATACAAAAAATGAACACACATAACAGAAATCGAACTCCTGGATTCGCAGAGAATGAACACAGATATGTTGATCAATACTTCGATTCTTAGAGAAAGAACGATGATAGATTCTAAGAGAATAAACAACAATGAAGAATGACATTAGTCTCTCGTGAAGAACGGTCTAGATTCTCAAGAATGAAAGTAAAATAGTCTCTAGTGAAGAACAAAGAAAGAACGACAGTCTCTGGTGAAAAACGGTCCGGATTCTTAGAGAATGAATGGCAAAATGGTCTTCAGTAAAGAATGGTGAAGAATGCCGATAGTCCACGATGAAGAAAGTTCTGAATTCTCAGAGAGTGAAAAATTGTTTGGTTTATCAGAGAATGAACAAAATAATAGTCTTTGATGAAGAACGATAAAGAAATGTGGAAAATGATTGTCTACGATGAAGTACGGTTGTCAAAAAATGGATGGATTATTTTGAGTAATATTGCTATGCAACTGCTAGGGTTTGCGTTAGTGTTTTGTAAAAAAAGAATAGGAATTCTAGCAGTTTCTCGATTAAGGGCAAATGCAGAATTTTGCAAATTGATCAAATAATGCCTAAGGGTAAAAATGTAATTATACATGTTTCTACCTTGGTCATTGATGGAAGGGAGGTATTTGTTGATTTTTTAAAAAATAAAGGAGAGGTTTTTGCTAAAGTGAAAGTATAGGAAAAGTTTTTATGATTGTCAAAAACTTTTTAGGGGAGGTTTTTGTATTTTACCCTTATTATTATCATGTCAAGTTACGAATATCTCCCCAAACCTTTGAGTAAATTACTAAGACCTCCCTCACGCTCATGTTTACTTGCCTATTAACTAGGGGTGATCATTTCAGCCCGGCCCGCACAAGCCCCCCCTGAAAATTCCGAGCTTGGGCGCGAGTTTTATGTTCAAGCCCGACCCGGGCCCGGGCCCACATCAGGCCCACAAATTTTAGGGTCAAGTTTGGACTTAATACTTCAAGCCCCGCCCAACCTGCATATATTTAAACTTACACATTTTGTGTATAATGTATACATGTTATTTTATATTATATTATATATTTTATATATAAATATTATAACATGATATGTATAATTTATATTATATAATGTATAAAATAAGTTTATATTCATGTTATGTCATTTAATATATGGATATATAATGTTTTATATATGAGTGACATTGGCCCAAAATCAGGCCTAGCCTGGCCCGAACACGTATAGACCTGAGCTAGGGCTTATGTTTTAAGCCCAGAACCCCGGGGCCTAAGCTATAGCCCTTACCATAAGTGCAAAGCCCAACCCAGGCTCGGCCCATGATCACCCCTACTATTAACTTTACTCATTATCTACTCATCGTGTAAATTTTAAAATAAAGGCTTTAAATTTAAAGTATAAAATACAAAAACCTCCTGTGCAGTTTCTGACAATCATAAAAATCTACTTTATAGTTTTGCTTAAGCAAAAAATTTCTCTATTTTTTAAAAATTCAACAAATACCTCCCTTCTGTCGATTACCAAGATGGAAAACGTTAAAGCCATGATCAATTTTTTCAAAATACGTATTTTACCATTTTACGAATTAATATGTATCTGTTTTTACTAAAATAGCCCTGTCTCGGATACTGTTTATCTTCTTCCTCACGACGGCAAAATGGCGGTGCACTCCCCCTCCAACCTTCCCTCTTCTTTAATGAGTGGGCAACCATCGCGGCAGATGGATGACAATGTCAGACGTCCAACGATGGTACTGGAAATTTCGTTCAGCAACAAAAACGGTACTCTGTTTTCTCGTTCCTTACAGAGTACCTTTCAGCAACTGGAAATTTCGTCCAAGGGAACGCACAACGGTACTCTGTTTTCTTGTTCAGCAACTTGAAATTTCGTCCAACGATGGGCAACCATGCTTCCTCTTGTAATGGGTAGGCAACCATGCTTCCTCCAAGGTGGGCAACCATGTAATGGGAATTTCGTTCATTACAGGGCTAGCACCAAAGTTGATAGCTCTTGCTGGCTCAAATCCAAATAACCAATCACCACACTGGTTAGCCCTTCTATATATATGCGATCCGCTTCATCAAGACAGACGTTCTGCTCCCCCATCCTCCCTTATCTCTGCTCTATCGATCATCACCATGTATCAGCTTGCTGTTTTGTGTAATGAACTGCCTTTAAAGGTTGCTTGTTTCACCATTTAGAAACAGTAGACCAAACTCAATGCCAAAGTGACAACCATGCCTTGGAGGCCTCCTCCACTATTAATTCATGTCCCATCAAAACCCTCGTGGTTTTAGTCCAAGAAAACCGCTCCTTCATCAACCCAGAAATTGATGGTGTCACCGGGAAAGAATACAACTTGATCTCTGCAAATTTTTTTATGAAATTATAAGAAAAGATTTTTATGATTGTCAGAAAATTCAGGGAGGTTTTTGTATATTACCCTAATTTAAATGATGAAGCGCAGTAGATAGTAATTTGATGCTGTTGGTAATATCAAGTTTAAGGTTACAAAGGGGTATCATCATGATATTTCTTCATATCCTGATGGCTAAATAGTAATTTGAGTTGCTTCAAATTTCCGAGGTTTCCTTTTTACGGTGGCTTGCTTTCCCTGCTGGGCGAATTCCACGGTGAAGGGTGGCCGCTATCGATACGGCCTACGAGAGAAGACGGAGAGAGGAGGACTTTGAGAATTCTGAAAGACTGGGGGGCATCCGTAATCCGTACGGCTGATGCGTAGATGTACTGAGGTTGTGGTTGCTTATTCTCAGCCTAAGTGACCCATTCAATAATGACTACTTATTAGGATTATTTACTAAGAGAGACGGATCTGCTTTTTACCTCACATCCCATTGTGGATTATATATTCTATCTCAGAATTTTGATTTATAGCCCCCTTCTAATCTACTAATAGCCCCTTGTAAGTTGCACCCTATGAATTTGACATCAGGATTCATTTCACCCCTCGAAATCCTTGTTTCATCTTAGGGATGGATTGAATTATAAAAATCCCTTTTAGTTATTGTTGTCTTTAATAGTCATTCGTTCAAGTTAATAAAAAAAAATGCCTTTTTACCGTTGTTTTCGAACCATTATTGATCTAAATGATCAGATCATTTGGCCTAAAAACCATCCAAGCAACTGGTTTGTTTCACCCTTAATCTGGTCCGTGGTTAAAAACTGATTTGATTAGTGACCTGCTGATCTAGGTGGTCAAACTGTCAATCCGTTCGATTCAAACAACGGTTTTTAGCCGCTTTTTTATTTTTTATTTTTTATTTTTAAGTTGGAACATATTGTTCATTCAAACCAGACGAATGAACCACTGACCCAAAAACCTGTGGCCAAAGTGATTCCAGTTCCATTCTACCTCAAAATTCATAAATTAGTTCCCTAAATATTAATGTATGTATCACCACCCCTAAATTTGATCATATTATGAATTTTGGGGTGGACTGAATTCAAATTACCCAAAATAATGGCATTTTTTATGGTTGATTTTTATCTTCTTCCATACATGCATTGGTTCACAGCTGCTGCTCAGACATGTCACCGTCTTCTTTCCCTCCTCAATTACAATTTACAAAAGCAGCACTTCCTTTTAGGGTTAGGGTTTTGAGTTTGAGAGTTTACTTTCAAATGAGAGGCGCTATAGTTCAATAGACAACAGCCTTGCTCCGCCTCATCCTAGCTAAGACTGGGCAAAGACATGGACAAGAAGCTGGTCTCCACTGCCTTTAGGAAAGTCCTCCAGCTCGCTACCAAAAGTAATGATCATCGAGTTCTCCAAATTTCAAGACTAGATCTGTTGCTGGTGACAAAACTACTAGTATGTATATGTCGTTCTAGACAATGGCCTCTAAAAATAGTGCCTTTCTCTTGCAAGAAGGTGCTTTAATATATATATAATACACAAACTATTGAAGTTTGCTTTTTCTGGCGTCAAATAAATAAATAATACACAAACTATGAAATAAGTGTCTAAGTAAATGATAATTAATTAAATACTGACACTGTTGTATATTTGAATATCTGTCTATTCTTCCTTCATCTGTGTTTGTTTATTGATTCAAAGCTATCTCTTAAATCTGGTTGTTCGAATCGGTATTAGGTAGGGTATCAATCGATCCATTAATTTCTATCTTCTTTCCTTGTCATTTGAAAACTTGCTTAATTTTGAACAGTTTGCGGGTGGGTAATTAATTTGTTTGGTCAAAGTATTTTATTCGATCATCTAGCATCTACTGACTACTAGATCATCTGCAGCAAATTCCCAATCCTTGGCCATTTGCATCCCACTCTTGGGCTGAGCTATATGAATTGCTGTCAGGGGTTTCTATTGAGTCTTCCATTTCAGAATTTTGTATAAATTAATTAATACAGTTAGGAATATTGATAAGTGGAAAATTTTATCACAATTCAAGGAAACTGTAGCGTAGGTGGACTGGAGATTTGGAGTAATATATTTACAAAACCAATAAAATTTTCTGAAGGGGAACAAACCATAAATTTTTCATAACCATCTCCTCACATCATGTACGGTTCATCTGGATCCATCTAGTCTCTTACTCTGATATGATCTAATGTGGGTATCTATACTATTATTGTATCTGTTTTGTTGATGTGTAACAGATTTCTTTTCTAAGGCTCAGTTTGAAAAGAGTACAAATATAAATCTGAATAGTATAAATATATTCAAAATACAAGATTTTGTATTCTATATATTTGCATTTGTATTCTTTCCAAATTGAGTCTAAGGATCCATTTGGAAAGAATACAAATACAAATATGTAGAGTGTAAAATCTTGTATTTTGTATGTATTTATACTATACATATTTATATTAATACTCCTTCCAAATTGAGCCTAAAGTCCAAATTAAGGCTCAAGTTGGGAAGAGTTCAAAATACAAATATATACCATGGAAAACCTTATATACCATATTTCTGAAAATTGTATTTACACCATATATATATATATATATATATATATATATATATATATATATATATATATATATATATATATATATATATATATATATACTCTACTAAAACTGAGCATAAAGGATGAAAATGAGGCCTTAAAAAAAAAAGGATGAAAATAGAGCCTTTCAGTCTCATTTAATACAAAAGGCTCAGCCCATTTCAGGCTTTGTTAAAGAATAAAAATCCATTCATAGATCTCACCTTATAAGCTTTTAGATTGAATGATTTCTTAGCATGGTATTATATCTTATTTGACTTTAATGGTCTTGTAACCAATTCTCCTCTCCACTTTAATTAATTAAATTTCATGACAATGTATGAATGGCCTGTGATTGTCCATGGTCTAATAGCCTTTCGTGTGAAAAGACATATTAGAAAATAAAAAACTATTTACAAACCCTACCTAACAATTTAAGCTTCTAGGTTGAACCGTTATTTTTTTTTTTTTTAACCCCAAAGGTTGAACGGTTACTTGAAAAAAAGCTTTTGACACTAAATTGGATCAACGTTGCAAAACTAGGGTTTTGAAATTTCAGCAATATTTACCATTTTGTGTACAGTAGAAAGCTAGTTTGTCATGGATTTTTCAGCTATTTAACTTGACATAGTTAAAGCAGAAAAAAAAAAAAAGACATTACTTAGTGGCTTACACAGCATGTGGCATTGTTAGTTAATTGGTATAATACTTTATTTCCCATCAACTTTCTCTCTCTCTCTCTTTATATACATACACATTAGTAGTCAAACTGCTAATTGAATAATAATCAAAGCACAAATTGAAATTTCTTCCATCACAAACCCATACATGCGCGTTGTGGAACACTGGTGCCAACATGAGAAATCAACCGTCAACGTGGATTGGCAAGATTAATATTTCAGGTATATGATATATGATCGATGTATAAGAAGAAGTTAAATAGAGAGAATTTACCAATTACCACAAGGCATGCAGCAGCAGCAGCAAATCAGCGATGGTAAAACAATAATTTTTTGGCCCCAGCAGGAACAGGTGGATGATCGACGTTCCCATGTCCCATTGAACAAAGTAAGCCCCACAATTAAGCAGAAGGAGAAGTCAATTTTTTTGGAACGCTGCTTCAACCGCAGTAGGTGCATCCCATGTCCTTGTTGGGTTCATATATTGCATGTTATGTGCTGAGCCTGGCGTGGGTCATGGTCATTGGGTGAGAGTGGTCTGTATCTCATATGCTCTGCTCTATTCCATTCCACAAGCTAAGGTCAAAGTCAAGTAGCGACCACATAACAATAAAATGGTTTCCGTACAGCCCCCGTCCCCAACATCCTCTTCAATTATATGCCGGCGGTTTCTCTTTTGTGTTGTAATTGACTAATTGGTTGTTATATATCTATGTGATGTTAGGTAAGTTACAGTAATCGTTTGTGGATTATGTGATGTTAGGTATGGGTAACATAGATAGATATCTATATCCACTTGGCTTTGCTGTTTTTCCATTACAACACTAATCTTAGTGGACTATACTTTCACTCCTTTCTATTCTACTGTGTGTACTGTGTTGTTGAGGCTTCAATTTCTTCTTTTTAATTTTTTCAAAGAAAAAGAGCCACCCAGCTTTTTTTTTTTTTTGGTAATACCCAGCTACTTCACACACGTGCCAAAGTTCCTATCCTTTATTTGTCTGTGTTGTTGAGGCTTCAATTTCTTCTTTTTAAAATTTTTCAAAGAAAAAGAGCCACTCAGCTTCTTCACACACGTGCCAAAGTTCCTATCCTTTATTTGTCATTAGGGCTCTGTCAATGGGTTGTTAAGGGGTGGCAAGTTCTGAGTTTTGACCCAACCCACCTCACCCATTCAACCCAATCCACCTGTAACCCACCCAAACCCAATCATATGGCCCATCTGTCAGTCGGTATATTTTATATTTTGGCCCAATCTTTTGGTCTGGTGTTTTTCTCCCACATTCCTATGGAATATGGATGGATACACATCAGGCTCTGCCCAAGCATTGGCGAAATGGCCCAAATCACCTCTTTGGGCTGGCCCCACTCCCCCCTCAAATTTTGTTGAGATGTTTTTCAAAGATGAAACTGGCTTTTCAAATCTATCTTGCAATAAATTTCCATTTGTCCCCAGAATAGAACTGACCCATTGTATCAAATGAAAAGGGTACGGTTGTGGCTTTTGTGTGTTTGATTTGTGGTACTACGACCAGCCATGTATGATGCATCGTCCATGGTTTTAGAATCAGCAAAATCCCCCTTCTTTCTGAATATGCCAATTCATTAATTTTATATGCTGCTGATGTAAACATGACATGCATGGTAGATATATGGTGACTGGTTTATCTCACACACCTCACCATTAAAGCTGCAGTAACCATGTTTCTTTCGCTCTGTACTAGTGTTACGATCACAGGTAAATGGTGAGAGTACACAAATTAACACATGAGGGTCCTGCATTCAATATTTAGATGCTCAGCCCGAAGAAAAAAAAATGAATCACAAATATACAAGTCTCCTTTATATTATTAATTGGTTCAACAATGCATTATCATTTTCTTAAGAGATATTCTGTAGAAATTATTGAAACCATGCATGGATCTTAATTAAACAACACCGACAAAGATATACAGCAGATGATTGGTCAATAAGGTGTTAAGTTTCCTGGTTCATCACCTTGGCTTCTTCTTTAGACTCTAGCTAGCGTAAATTGGTCCTTCTTTCATAAACACCATTATTTTAATTGGAATAGTCTCTATCAGTTCAGTAACTCCAGTGGGGTATCATCACTACACCCTACCTATTTCAAAGACCACTTAAGTTGCAATCGAAACGGGTTATCCCAGAATATGACAGATGTAAGGAAAGAAGAGTTACAAGGATCATTTGACTATTTGAATTTTATTTTATTTGTTCCTTTTTCTTTTTCAGCATGAACAGTTAAGTTGGTATAAGTGGGTTTCACTCGTTGGTTAGAGAGAGAGAGAGAAAGAGAATTGTAGTTGAATGAGAAAACATGCCAATGGATATTTAGGAAGGTAGAGGGAATTAATGGAAGAATGAAGAAAAAAATGGTCCAGATTTCTTGCAGGAATCATTTAGAAAAAGAAAGAAGAGAATTTACTTTAACATAATAATGGAGATTGGAGACAGTGAATCAATACACATGATATTTGGTCGGACCCATCCTCTAACTCAATCTCTCTCATTGTGATTTTCTTTCTCTCCGCCCACAGAGGGCACGCACAAATTAAAGCTCCAAGCTAACAAAGCAAAGCCAAATTCCACTCTCCGGTCTCCATTCTCCCTGCATGCATTTAACATTCGGACCCAAATAAAAACAAAACGCACGTTGAATTCATCTTCTTCCTAGCAGCCCCACTTCATCTTTTCAACGTCCATTGTACTAGAGAGAGAGAGAGAGAGAGAGAGAGGGAGAGAGAGCGACCTAGTCTCTTGTCTCCTTCAGTAAGTCCACTGCATTCATCCACCTATAGTAGTTTGTCTTTTGCCTTCCATGGCTGTATTTGTTATGAATAGCAAGGAACCTAGAGCTAATGTAGACGGGGCAGCACACATTCCTCAATCCACTCATCCACCAAAGTTTATATATATACTTAGGTCGAAGAGACCTATTTGGTTTGTAGGTGGGAGTAGTTGGGTGCTTGACTCAAGCCATTACAATCCGCTTTGGACATTTTGCAAACACAAATGCCTGAAGGACATAGTAGATGCAGAGGTGAACGGCTGAGATCTTCGTGTATCAAACCTGCAAATAAAGACAGAATAAGAGTAGTTGGACAATACAGGATCTGAGACACTTATCTCTCAAACAAAATGCAAGAGAGAACTGTCAAATTTGGATGGAGCCAAAATTTGGAGGTTGCTTGACCTTCCAAATTATCTTTGATTTTGCACACATTGCTATCTTTGTGATATCCATATATATAGGTCTTTCCCCAACGTTCCCTTCCTTGTTTTGAGGAGGGAGAGTAACCGACTTGAACGTTTGGAGGGAAGACCAAGTCAAGGCCTCTCCAGATTGAGACAAATGTCTCATACTGACCAAGGATATCTGTCCACATGGTCATCCAGTCTAGACTGGGTCAAATGGATATCCATTGACCCAATAAGAGCTAGAATTTGGATCCAGAATAATATAGCAATATTGGTATCTCTACGCATAAAAACATTTTCAAATAAACAATCAAATAAATTTATTTTTTTTATAGAAAATAAATAAATAAATAAATAATTTAAAATGAATGATTGTGTGTGAGAGTATTGCATGGAGATAACCATAAAATCATCTTCCGTCAACATGTGGCTTGTTACATGGCCATTGGATATTCCAACATGTTGAGGATTAAACGAGGGCCTATGGCCACTCTACCATCATCTCCCACTTGGCCAGTTAGGCCCGAGATGAATAAGTGCCAACCAACCCCATTGCTTTAACGTGCCTTACATAATTTGTAATTGCAATAAGTTTAGTCAAAGGGTCGGTAATCATATCTTTTGTACGCACATATTCTACCGGGATCTCATTCCATTAGTAAACATCATATAAATACCGGTAATGGAGATCTATGCGTTTCCCTTTAGGGCCGATCTCACCATTTTTAATTGTCTTAATAGTAGCTTGGTTGTCATTGAAGATCTTCACAGCTCCTATTGGCACATCAAGAATTCAGAGTTCTTCCAATAATCTCCTAATCCAAACTGCTTCAGATGCCGCGGAGCTACAAGAGATAAACCCAGCTTCCATGGTGAATTTAGCTACATAGCTTTGTTTCTTACTTTCCATGAGACAGCACCTCCTCCTAAGAGGAATAAATACCCGGTTGTGGATTTTCTATCATCCGGGTCACCTACAAAATCAGCATCACAATAACCCAGCAACTCTAAATCATTTGCATGATAGGTTAATTTGAAGTATTTTGTTAACTGTAAATATCTAAATATTCTTTTAACAGTCTTCTAGTGTGTTTACCTGGGTTACTTTGGTATCTACTAACAAGACCTATAGCATATGAGATATCTGGTCTTGTGCAAAGCATAGCATACATCAAGCTACCAATAGCTTGAGCATAGGGTCTATACTTCATTTTCTCTATTTCTTCATCATTAGTGGTAGCCATATCCCTACTTAATTTGGTTCCTTTATAAATTAGAGTTTCAACTCCATTACAATCTTTCATATTAAATTTCCTTAGGATTTTCTCCAAGTAATGCTCTTGTGAAAGAGTTAAGGTTTTAATGTTCCTATCTCTTTCTATTTTAATTCCAAGTACATAACTAGCATCACCCATGTCTTTTATTTCAAAGTTGGTTTTTAACCAACCTTTAGTTTCATTAATCATAGACACATCATTTCCAGCAATAAGACTATCATCTACATATAATGGAAAAACAACAAAACTACTCCCACTATTCAAAGAGTAAACACAATGATCAAACGGATTAGGTATAAATCCAAGTTTAGAGATTGCTCCATGGAAGGTATGGTACCACATCCTAGAGGACTGTTTTAAACCATACAATGATTTCTTTAATTTATACACTTTATTTTCTTGTCCCTCTATTACATAACCTTTGGGTTGAATCATGTATATTTCTTCATTCAGCTTTCCATTGAGGAAAGCAATTTTAACATCTAATTGGCACAACTCTAAGTGCAAAAAGGCAACTAAGGACATTAGGATTCTAATAGAGGTAAACTTGGCAACTGAAGGGTAAGTCTCCTCATAATCAATCCCTTCTACTTAAGTGTACCATTTTGCTATTAATCTTGCCTTATATTTTTCTATAGACCCATTAGCATTGAGTTTTCTCTTTAATATCCATTTACACCCTATAGGTTTCCTATTCTTGGGTAAATCAACTAATTCCCAAACCTGATTTTTATTTATTGAGTCTAACTCTTCTTCTATGGCTTCACACCACTTTTCTTTATTAGGTGCATCCATAGCATCTTCAAAGTCAATGAAATCATCAAGAGACTCTTCATTCAAATAGGTATAATAATCTTTTAATCTTAATGAAGGGAATCTTTCTCTTTGAATTCTACCTAAGGAGTCATTATTAGATGAAACCTGTCTATCAGGTGAAGTCTCAGCTTCTATAATTTCTTTATTTATTTCAAATAAGTTGGGTAATTGTTTATTATCCTCAACTTGATCTTATAGAAAAACAGCATCCTTACTTTCTATTAATTCAACTGTTCTATCATATTTATGATTAACAAATCTACACCCTTTGCTATTATCACTATACCCTATAAAGGTATACCTTAGAATCTTGTTATCTAACTTGCTTCTTTGCTGATTTGGAACTCTTACATAAGCACTAGCCCCCCAAATTTTGATGTCAGTCAGGTCTGGTTTTCTACAGTCCACATTTCATGGAGTGTTAAGCTATTAACTTTAATTGGAACCTTATTTAGAATATATACAGCAGTATCTAAGGCTTCTCCCCAAAAGTGTGTTCCTAGACTTGAGTGAGATAACATTGATCTCACCATATCCAACAAAGTCCTATTTCTCCGTTCAACCACTCTATTCTGTTGTGGCGTAAAGGACATGGTTAATTGGTGTATGATTCAATTTTGTGTACAAAAGTCACTAAATAGGTTAGAGATATATTCTCCACCTCTATCACTCCTAAGAGTTTTTATTTTTCTACCCAATTGATTTTCTACAAGTGTTTTATATTCTTTAAATTTCTCTAACACTTCTGATTTTCTTTTAATCAGATACACAAAGCCAAGTTTTGAGGAATCATTTATAAAAGTTACAAAATATTCTATACCCCTATGTGTTTTTACATTCAAAGGGCCACAAACATCAGAGTGTATTATAGCCAATAATTCCTCTAATTTCTTTCCTTTCTTAAAAGGGAGCCTAGTCACTTTTCCACTAAGGCATGGTTCACAATAATTGAAATTCATTTTTATTTTGGGAATTAAGCCATTGGAGCTCATTCTCATCATTTTATCTTTGTTTATGTAACAAAGTCTCATGTGCCATATGTACACATTTTCATTCACATGATAGTATAATAATAAGTAGAAAGAGCATCAACTTTATTAATAGTCAAACGATACAATCCATCAGACTTATTCCCAAACATTAAAACTCTACCATTCTTTCCTATGGTTACTTTTCCTCCCCTAAAACGTACATCAAAACCCTTCTCATCTAACAGAGGTACAGACAATAAATTTCTCCTAAAATTAGGTGCATACAATACATCATTAAGGATTAAATTTGTGTTCTCATTTATGGGGATCTTCACTTTTCTGGTTCCAAGTACATCAGTGTAGGTGTCGTTTTCCATAAAAATTATGTGTTCTCCTGTCTTCATTTTCTTCAGTTCTAGGAACATCTCTTTAGTTTTGCAAATATGCTTAGAGGAGGTAGAATCTATGCACCAATCATATAAAACAAAATCAACAAAGTAGGATTCAGAGACTACACAGACTATATCTTTTTTTTTCAGTTTTTCCCTTTTCATTATTTGATTTATTCTTTTTGCATTCAGGGCAATTATATTTTATATAGCCTTGTTTTCCACAATCAAAACAATGTTTACCCTTAGTCTTCTTGAATCCTTTTGAGAATTTAAATTTCTTATTAAATTTCCTCCCATTATTATTTTTGAAAAACTTGCCCTTAGGCTTTTCAACCATTTGGGAAGTTTCAGTTGGTTTGGGAGTAACCATTAAGGATGAAGGTTGGGATTTCTTCATCTTCCTTTCAGCCTTTAATCCTAACAAGGTAGGTAAGTTTTTTATGCTAACTTCTCTTCCGGATAGATTTAAAGTCGTTACTACAGAATTCCAAGAAGATGGGAGGCTATTAAGAATGGTGGAGACCTGAATTTTCTCGGGAATAGGGTTCCTAGTGGTTGCCAACTCTTTGGCAATTACATTCATTTTACTAACATGATCTACTATAGAATCCTCTTCTCTCATTTCACAGCCATAATATTTTTCAATTAACAATTGAACATAAGTTTCAGTTATTTTTCCATATGTTTCTTTAATGGCTTCAAACATATCTTTAGCATTATTATATTCTTCAAATACAACCTCTATGCCAAGCTCCATAAAAGTTAACAAACAATTTCTTGCCTTCCTATTATCTTTTTCCCATTTTTGAAATTCACGAATTACGATCAAGGAATCATCATCAGTAAGGTTTAGCAGGAATAGATTTATCTAAAACATAATCAACATTTTCTTCATCAAGTATCCTTCTAATCCTACGTTTCTAGAGAGCATAATTGGTGTCATTCAGTTTCTTAGTTTTATTGAGTTCTTGGGATAAGGCAGTAGAAGACATTGTTCAAAATAGCAAGAATATTCGAAAATAAATAAAGCAAATACAGGTATTAGCTGGCTGTATTTTATGAGACTGTCACTCAAGTTCGAAGGCCAAAAATAAATAAATAAAGTAAATGCAAATAAAGTACTTAGCTGTCTACGCAAAAATACTAATCGGCAGCTAAGTTATCCAGCAGAATTAATTTGTCCAGCTCCCACTGCTCCTTTTAATAGCAGCTTTGGCATTCGGCAATGATACTTCTAAGTGGTTTGGAGCCTAAAAAAATGACAGTAAATAATTAATAAGATGTATAAATCAACGATTGCAAAACCGAACAAAAATTGAAATGGGAGAAATAAGCAAATAAATAAAACTCTAATACCCGATTTGAGATGCTTGGGTTCGGCTCACTGGTCGAATCCGCCTTATCGAACCATATTTGTTTTGTAGTGAACGAAAATAGTAAAAGCCCTAAATTTATTTAGGGTTTCTTGCTTCAGACTTCAGACTTCAGATCAGAGATAAAATTTTGCAGTTCTTCGAGCAGCAGATTCATATATCTTTTCGAGAAAACTCGAATAGGCGTCTCTTTCAAACAAAAAAAATAAGTAAACTGGAACTAGGTTTGGAGTCGCCAGAGTTTATGTTCGTTTCGAGTCGCTGGAGCAAGAATAATAATAATAAGGAGCAGCTGTTGGAGCTTGTTTGATATCTCGACGAAGAAGAAAGAAGACCCGAAACAGGGTTTCGGTGGAGGATGATGAGAAAACTTTGATCTGGTTCTTCTTCTTCGCAGTGAATAACTACAGTTGGAGGCTCGAACAGATGTGCAGATGGGAGAGCTGACGAAACCCTCGAATAGTGCTTCGGTGGAGAAAGGAGGAAACTCTCGAACTGGTTGTATTCTCTCTCCTCTCCCTTTTCTGAAGCTTAAAAGATGGGGTGTTATCCAGTGTGGCGCGGCTACACTTAGAAAACTGTGCAAGTCGATGTTTGGCTTCGATACTAGTGAAGGACCGAGTAGATGTAGAGGTGAACGGCTGAGATCTTGGTGTATCAAACTTGCATACAAAGAGAGAATAAGAGTAGCTGCACAATACAGGATTCGAGACACCTATCTCTCAAACAAAATGCAAGAGAGAATTGTCAAATCTAGATGGAGCCGAAATTTGGAGGTTGCTTGACCTTCCAAGTTATCTTTGATTTTGCACACACTGCTATCTTTGTGATAGCCATATATATAGGTCTTTCCCCAACATTCCCTTCCTTGTTTTGAGGAGGGAGCGTAACCGACTTGAACATTTGGAGGGAAGACCAAGTCAAGGCCTCTCTAGATTGAGACAAATGTCCCATACTGACCAATGATCTATCCACATGGTCATCCAGTCTAAACTGGGTCAAATGGATATCCATTGACTCAATAAGAGCTGGAATTTGGATCTAGAATAATCCAACAATATTGGTATCTCCACACATAAAAACATTTTCAAATAAACAATCAAATAAATTTATTTTTTATAAAAAATAAATAAATAAGTAATAATTTAAAATGAATGATTGTGTGTGAGAGTGTTGCATGGAGATAACCATAAAATCATCTTCCATCAACATGTGGCTTGTCACATGGATATTGGATATTCCAACATGTTGAGGATTAAACGAGGGCATATGGCCACTCTACCATCAAGGCCCACTCCAGGCCATGCACCCATGCTAACGGACACCAGGAAATAACCATTAGGCAACAAAAGGGTGATGGAAAAACATTGTTTCCAATTCCATTCTAAGAAATGTCAAAAATAATATTTTCACAGAATTCAAGGCATTCAATATTATTATTATTATTATTATTATTATTATTATTATTATTATTATTATTATTATTATTATTATTATTATTATTATAAGGGTGCAAAGATGAGCATCTCTCTTTGTCTAGCATAGAAGTTAATAGGTGTTATAAGGTCACCATCAAATTGAAGAAGTATTTATATATTTAAGACCACTGGCTTGAATTGAAGAGAGAGGACTTATCCCATGCATCCACCTTTGAGAAAGAGGGTGAAAGGCAGCTTAATTACCCAGCATTGGGCTGCTTATTTTGCTCCAACGGCCTTTGATGCGTATTTAATTTAAATAGCACAAAACAACATTACTACAGTTTGGTGTTTGGTTGATGAAAGCAACTCCTATTAATTGCTTGGATCAGTTTCTCATCGGGGGGGGGGGGGGGCAAAGTAGACCATGCCACAAGCATGATGAGATCATGAATTTGTCGGGGTAAAACAAAAAAGAAGCAACACATGGATGATGGGGCTTTGTCAAGTTAAGTGTAATCTTGATAATGTTAAAAACCCACAAAAAAGAAGCAACACATGCATCTAATGCTTTAGTAGTCGTAGTCCCCCTTTGTACTCCCTTCTCTGCATATAATATAATGATCCTTATGTGTTAGAAATTTGCATTTTACACAATAAACATCTTACTCTTCTTTCTTTCCTAGTCTTATTTCTACTATTTATAATAAGGGTAAATTTCTTAAACTATCTTTATGATTTAGTTAATTGACTAAGTGTACTTTTACCGTATGAAAATTGATTGACGCTACCTTTACTGTTTCTAACAATTGTCTAAACATTATTAGGGTCATTAAATATGGATAGAAAAATATAAAATGACTGTTTTACCCTTAAACTCAACCGGATGGAGCCACTAGGGAGATTGACGAAAAAAATTACTTGTTTATGATTTGAAACCCAGATTAGAAACGATTGTCTTGTTTAGATTTCAGATGCATGTTGTCCGGTGAGGGAGGTTCGACCCAAATCGCCGCTGCTAAGAGTTGAGTGGCAATGGTAAGAGAGGAAAAACAGGGGAGGTGTGGTTGAAGAGAGAAAGAGAGAGAGTTCTTTTGTTGTCTTTACCCTCCGATTTGCATTTGAGAATCAGATCAGTGGGGACCTTTCTGTCCTTCGTCGATGGTGTAAGGGGGAGTTTGTCCGTGAAGATGCCACTGCAAACTGAGTGAAAGGACAAAGGGGAGCTTGTTCATGAAGATGCAATTGCAGAGAATGAGTGAAAGGGCGAAAGGGGGGAGAGAGACAGAGTAGAGAGAGAGAGAGAGATTGGGGGAGCAAGCAAAAATAATGCCATTGCTGCTTGAAGTTGCAGCGGTGATGGCATTGACACGAAGAGAGACAGGAGCTGGATAAAAAAGATGAAGAGAGAGAGAGAGAGAGACTCCCCAGTTCGGTCACCATGTCACTGTGATTAGCTATACCAACAAGAGGGTTTTATTTTGAAAATTTCTCCAAAGCTTTCTTGAAATTTCTGTTTCACGATTTCTTAGCTATCGGCCATTGAATCTGTTTCACGATTTCTTGAATCTCCATGTCATTGTGATTAGGTATACCAACATGTTGGTATTTCCAATGCACGGCTACGATTGCTGTGACATTGGTGTGAGGCATGCTCTGTGAGAAACAAATCCATGTCTAATAGATGCTTCTTTGTCACCATGAAATTAGAGGCCAAAAAACACAAAAGCCTTTCTCATTTAGTGTTGCAACCCTATTAGAATTGAAGGGAGTCTGCTACATGCAATTGATCCAGGTATTTTTTTTCCTACATTTATTTATTTATTTCCCTTCCGTATGTTAGAAAGCTTCATAACAGACAAAACCTATACTGTGACAATTATTCTGCTGATCTTTCAACCCGTGAATGCTTGAATGTTGAATCCCGTAATTGTTACCCACAGTAATTAATTCACTAATAAGGCTAGGAAATTTCGGTTTTGTTTTTCGTCACCGGAAAGTCCTCTAACACGAAGTAGATCCCTAAGCACTGAAAGCAAACTTGGGTGGCCAAAGGTCCACAACAAAAACTCCAAAAGACTACACCTAAAACCTAAAAGCAAAGCTTTTCTCTACTGATCACTTCTCCCCCCTCTACATCCAAATTTATCTTTGTACTTTGCCAAGGAGAAAATCCCAAATGACTATCCTATAATCTTTGCTTTAGCCTTTACCAATAACCTTAAAACAACAAATTTTGAAAAAAAAAAAAAAAATCCATTATAAAGAAAAATGAGATACAAGAAACCTTGCTAGAGCACTCGGAATACGTATGTGCAAAAAGGACATCCATAAAATTGTTCAACATGTATAAAACCCTTCACCAAAATGATGTCAAATACGAATTGTTTCTAGTTTATAAACAATTCTTTGATTCTTTCGAATGGACAAATCAACAATAAGAAGTGAGAAATATATCTCCGCATGCAAAACCACCCATCAGTTTCTCCTTTGGCCCCACTGCAATTGGATCCACCAACCCCATAAATCTATGCAGGTTAAATTTATCTCGCCATTCCTCCCTCCTGTCTGCAAGGCTGGATATAGAACCTCAGCCAAAGGCATTACCCAAGGTATAAGCAATGACCAATTGGAACCAAAATTTGGAAGAGCAAGTCAACTTCCACCAGTTGTATTGTTCTGTACTACTCAACTGGTGGAAGAAGTAAAAGGGCAAGTCTCCGTCTGTACCGTGCAATTCGCTGAAGCCATTGTTCTCTTAATCTGCACATATAAAATCAACAACCGTTATGTAAAGATATGCAACATATATTAAAAGCCCTAACAAAATTCCTTTAAGCTTACACACCTAATTCCTTGTATGATTAGTTTCACAAGGCACAATTCCAAGAAGGCAAGTTCGCAATTTTTCTTGTCACAAACTCTTGCTGTTTACACCCATACAAAAACCATTATAACCTTGAAATAGCATCATCGACCATACCGAAAACAGTGCATGTTTGATTTGCTTCAAATGTCATCAGTGACTGTAATACAAAGCAAACAGATAAAGAGACGCTTTGCAATTTAATTGACTCAAATCAATAGTTATGCCTACCTAGCTCTAACTCTTTTGGCACGTCTTACATGTCTCCATAACAATTCTTGGGGAGACAGATCTTCAACAGAACCTTCATCCTGGAAACAAATAAAAGAAAGGAGATAGTATGAGGCCTCTAAGGAGATCAACAAAAATTGGACAACTAAACTGCAAACTGTCTTTTCTAGTAACATATGATGGACAAATGTAACAAAACATCCAATTGTATATATAAGGCACAAACAAATGACTTGCAACCCAAAATCCTAAGCTATTGAGTTACTGGGCCACCTCTTGTATATAACATACAAGTTCCTTGCACTTCTTGCGTTTTTCCAGTGTGGGACTCTTTCACTCCTCATAACTCACATGTGTATCCCAACAGATCTCAATACCACAAATGAAGAAAATTGATCTTCCTTCTACTCAACCACAAAAAATTACAAGCTACAACACAGAATAAAGTTGTAATGGTAAGTCAGGAATGTATCATAAACCACACTACCTACATCATGCAGTTATGCATTGTTCTTATTAGGAGTGATCATAAGCAGGACTTCTGGACCTATGGCTTTAAAATTAATTTATGCACAAAGGCATATTATATAGGATACTCGTACCCATATCCTTTTCTAGGATTTTAGAAAATGGAGGGATGCACTGTCCTAATGTCAGATGGATGAAATATCAGTCCATAAGTTATCTTCTTGCCAGTTCTTGCAACAAAAATTCCTTAACTGTACTTATTTCCAAGTTCATCCCTATTTGTATTATCACTAATCTCAACAAACTTATCTCCACTGGAGCCATTCTTTAGTTGTCATTTCATGATTGAATAACATTCTGTTCCTTATTGTAGTGTCCTTGATTCAGATGGCAGAACATTCTTGGTCCACTTTCACTTGTTACCAATTCTTGCAAATTAGGTTCTTAGAATATACTTATTTCCAAGCTCATCCCTATTTGTAGTACCAATGATCTCAACAACCTTAGTTCCTCTACAGTCATTTTTATATGTATCATTTCTTGATTGCACAACAATCTTCTCCTGTTCCTCAAGTCAAGTATGGTTACCCAATCTACTTTTATCTGTGTTCATCAGTCACACAATGCTTCCAAAGAACCTGTGCACTCTATCCAGCTAATTCCCTTTCATATGAACAGGGGGAAAAGTGATTTCAGGAAACTCCTGCTTCCATTGTTTAACTCATTCCCCACTTGCGATTCTATTTCAGGAAAAAAAAAAGATTGCTTCATGTATTCAATCTAAGTTCAGCTCATTTTGAAATCTCCATACTCAAAATCAGTAAATGTTGCCAAATTATGCTTCCTTGGTCTTCATTCATGCAAACGAGATGTCTTAAATGTGGCATGCACAGTCACCAATCCAAATAATAAAAATACTGCTTAAAACTAACTTAAATGTAGAGGATTTCTCTAACAGCGGATTCCAATTAAAGAGATAATACACATCATTGCATGAATATCATAACTGGCTACCACACAAGAACCTTCCTCAGCAAGATTTTCACTTAACAAATCTACTGCATGCATTGGTCAATGCCTAAACATACAAGTGATTACACCAAACAAATATAAAGAAACAAAAATAATTTGAATGCAGTTGTGCCATATAATAAATTATTAAAAGAACCAACCTTTTTTTCGTCCTCTTCATCACCTTTAGTTTTCTTAGGCAAACAAATGTTTGCCACGGATGCAGGAAAAGGTCTTGGGAGAAATTTTACCACCATTCCAAATCGTGCGTGCCAATAAAAAGCTCAAATGTTAAATCAAGCAATTCCCTCAACAGGTTATACAAAAGTGTTTCACAAAGACACATATACAAGTTAGAAGTTTCGACGTTGTAAAGTATACACTATTACTGAAACCCCATGAGCACAATAGTGCCTCAGAAAAGTGGCATTTATGCTTAAACTTCCAGTTTTGAAAACAAATACAGGCCAAGTTTAAAGAATCAGATCTACTAAAACACATTTTTGCCAATAAAGTGAAGGAATTTAGAAAGATCCACTAAGCACATGTAAGTTTACTAAAATTTATTGAGTTTAGGAATCCTAACCAAAGAATGTAACAAACTTCATTGTTGACTCCATCAATGCTTTTAAGCCCCTTGCTTTGCAGTTCATTTACTGCATAAACACTATGTAAAAACAAACAAGAATCACTTTAGCAAAGTAACTTTAGAAAATTTGAGTTGCAACTATATTGAGGTCTCAGAAAATTTTCCACTAGACAAATATGAGAATGATAACTTGAGGTGTAAATGGATTGAATTCAAATCGAATCAAGCAATATCCGCATTCGAATCCGATTAGGAAATCTGATATCCGAATTCAATTTGATATCCGACAGATATTGAAAATTCATATTCGAATTCGAATTTGATTAAATATTCGAATATTCAATTGGATTCGAATTTGATCAATTAATTATTTTAGGTAATTAATAAATATATAAAATAAATATTTTATTTATATAAAGTATATAAATATATAAATTATATAAAATATTTAACTTTTTTTAAGAAATAAGTATTCGGTCGAATTCGGACATTTATCAAATCGAATCAGGTCATATCCGAATTCGACCGATTAGATATTCAAATTATCCGAATTCGATTTGATTATATTGAATCTCGATTTCGAAATTGGATTTTTGAATACCGTTGACACCCATTGCTTATCACTATGAACTTCCATATCCAAAATCTCAATTGCAACATTTGGAACTTTTCCTTCAATCTCTAGTTGAGAAATGTCCATCTCTATGTGTCCAGCTCCCCTTGGTTCTTCAACAAAATCTTGAACTTCTACCATTATTGATGTTGGTGGAACTTGCACTATGTCAACTTGTAATTCTTGAATTGGATCCAGTTGAACTTGTAAGGTAAGGTCATGACTTACTTCCTTACTAACATCTACTACAACCAACACATTTGCATCTTGCCCTACTTCTATCTCTTCTTGATCATTAACCTCAAGTTGACCATGGGTGTTGGAAGTTCCTTCTTCAACCATTCTAATCTTCTCTTAGCCTACACTCTTTTGATCTTCAATGTTTACAATTTCTATAGGTTGAAATTCTTCATTCACAACTTTATCTCTAGGATGGGCATCAACATGCAAGAAAAATCATCATCTTTATCTTCAACTTTGTACTTTCTTCTCATTGGCTTCAAATACTTTGTAATCAGCTGCTTATTCTCTATCTTGAGAGCCAATTCAAAGGCATGATCTAAGTCATAAATCTGAATTGTAGACAATCATTCTTGATATAATCCCTTAGTCCATTCATGAAACGAACTGATTTGTGCCTTTCACTTTCTGTAATGTCACGTCTAATATATAATTCATCAAACTTATGCATATATTGAACTACGGATAACATACCTTGCTTAAGATTAGTCAACTCCACATATAAATCATCATGGAAGTATTGTGGAATGTACTTTTCTTGCAAATACCTCTTCATCTTTGCCCATGTGGTAATAGGATATTCACCTCTATTTTCTAGTTGTTGCTCAAGAGCTCTCCACCAAACTTTAGCAATACCCACGAGCTTCATGCGTGCAACTCTAAATCTTTGTTTTTTAGACATATCATGCCAATCAAAATGTTCTTCTAGTATAGCAATCCAATTAAAGAATGCTTCTCTGTCTTCATCTCCCTTAAAATTAAGCACTTCCCCTCTTCTCTTCTAACATTCCTGAAAACCTTACTCCTATAGCCAACATTACTAGATTTACTTTCTTCCACCAATTTCTCAAGTAAATCAACCATAGACCCTTCATATGGTTCAAAAACCCTATCACCATTGATTCTAGGCACATAAGATTGTTTAAATAATACCCTAGGCCCATAGAATCGGTCACTTTGTGAGAACATGGTGACTAACCATTAGCTCTGATACAAAAACTGATGTAGTAGGGCTAGAACAAACTATCACCAGACAGAAATGAGAGTGCGAGAGAGAGAGAGAGAGAGAGAGAGAGGGGGAGGGAGGAGAAGGGGCGGAGAAAGAGAAATGAGAGAGAAACCCCAATGAATCACTCCAAGGGGTCCTAGAATCACTCTAGGGTTTGTAGGAATCACTCCATACAGAAAGCTTGCTCTAAAGAAATCTTCATTCATTTATTAGCTTCAAAAGGAAGAGAATACATCTATTTATAGAGTGGCATGTGTGGCCCGGAATACTGTTCACCATAATTACAAAAATGACATTCCTTGTCTTGTGCACCAAGAAACACAATAACTTTCTATCTACTAGTGCAAATAAACTGAAAATTGAAAGACAAGCCCTACTAAATTCGAGGAACTAGATGTTATAGCCTAGGCCCCACACAGGAATAGTTAAAATGACGAAAATACCCATATTGTCCAAATATACAAAAAATACAGAAAATTTAAGAAAATTCCATAGTTGATTCTTCGGCTCCTGCATTACAACCTCATCTGATGCAGGAAAGTGCATCAGGCATGTGCCTTTTCAAAGGGGCTACACCTAGGCCTAGGCGAGGTGCACACCTTGAAATGCACCTCACCTTTTTAATTATTGGTTAAAAATCACTTGAAAAGTTCTTACAATATTAAGAACGCCCTAGGTTTGCAGTTGATTGGTACCAAGGGAAGACAGTACAGTAAACAGATGGGCAGTTTTGAGAATAATAGGTAATAGTTAAGATAGCATGTGAATCATACCTACATGTATAATACATGTATATAGTCAACAATCAGAAGAAACAAGAAACTTTGTACTTACTTTTCAATTATTACTTGTCACAAATGCATCATCTCTGCTTTTGTTCCTGAAAAAGATGTAAAGAAGAACTATTACTATTCACATAGCATAGAGCCAAAGACATTAATGAGAAGAAATTTTAAAATAAATAACTCAACTGCTTATAGGCATCAAAATCAGATTTTGAAGACAGGAAGTGTGCAGCCTAAAACAAGGTAAGATGAAAGATTAGTGAATGAAATCTAAAGGCAAGGTACTAATTGTGACATCAGAAATATGATCATGACTGAGAAATAATATTAGGGATGGAAAACAGATAGTCCCCAGGTGAAAGGCATTATGAAGGGTATGCTGATTCTGTTTCATGTTGAGAGTTTCAAATAGGCAATGGGATTATGGAAGTCGTGTTAGTTTTGTCATGAAGGGTGGTGTGGGGTAGGTAAATTACCTAAGTTGTACAACAATGTTATAGCATTATACAGGTTATGCATGTCCAGAGATTGTCGGACTAATCAATGCTTCAAGATGTATGAGTGTCTAATATGGTGCCCAAGGATGTTGTTTCTTCAAAAGACCAAAAGAGGGATTGATGAATGTTTTGTTCTCCCAAAGACTCTAGAGGATGCTGAGACTGTTTTGAGAAAGAAAGATTTCACAAGTATGATAGGGAAGACCATCTTGGTGCATTGGGATCCAGTAGGCCTAAGGTATTTGATCACAGCTGATATTCTAGCCTCTGTATATGGTGTCAGATTGCCTCCCTTTGACTCTGAGACTATAAAGTTCGATTAATATTTATTGTGTGCAAATCTTCACTGCAGCCCAATGGAAATGTAAAAGGAAAAAGAAAAACCATGACAGAGTTTCATGACTTCTGGAGGTTGTGAGGCCGAATAATGTCACTTACAAATTCTTTACTTCCTCATGGGATAAGAAAGCTACAAGTTTTTCTTCTATTTTATGCACTTAATACTAATTAACTTAAGGCCTGTGCAGATCAAGATGACTAGCTTTCTTTCCTCAAATAGTCAAATTTACCCATTTTAATTTTTTAAAACATATATTGAACTACTGAAACCCAAAAATAGAATAACAAAAGCATACAGGCATGTATATTGACCTAAATATCAAAGAAAACCACATGTTGCCAAAACCAGCAGCCTAGATTTTTCGAAAGTAAAAACTGAAATAACAAAGAAACCCTTGAGAAGTTGAACTTTGGGGTGGACGACGACGGGAATGCTCTTGCTAGGTAGGAGCCTAGAACCCGAAACCGGGCCCCCCGTATATCGTGATTCGAGATGAGGCGGCCTCATGAGTTGGTAGGAAAACTCCACAACCAATTGAAGGGAAACACACCCGGATTCGCAACAATGACCAATTGGTCGACCGACATGGGCCGGAAGGTATTCGGAATGAAACCTCGACCCGAGGCGGCAACTGGGTGGAGGATTCACTGGGGAGGAGGGGCCGATGGGTCTAAAATCCTGGCCAATGTCGGGGGGAGATTTGGAGTTGTTCCGGCGACGACCGGGAGCAGTGTACACCGGAGATGGAGAGGTAGGGGGATGTGAGGCTAATGGCGTCTAATCTCTTGATGAGGAGTTTACGCCGTGGTTCAATAGAGGAGGATCATGAGAACATGGTCATGGCAGATTTTAATTTCATCAAAATTTCCGTTTTTTCTTCTGCCTTCCGGGCCCCGGCTCGCCTTCAACCATACTCTTGCCACTAGAGCGGGTTGGGTTGTAAATTGCGAATGCGATTTTGCTAGGCCGTCGCCGCTAGAGGTGGGTTGTAAATTGACCCAGACCCTATCCGAATCCGAGTAGCTGGACAGTGGACACCCCATTACCCCTCTCTAGCCTCCACAGAATGGCTCTACCAGAGTACCAGTTATCCACACATTACTGATAGTTATAGATTTTAGAGTGAACAAGAATAACAAAACCGTCGGAGCGTGTGGGATCGGATAGGATTCAGGACATGCATATCTGGATTCTAGTCCAGACCGGAAGACCCACGTCAAATCACATCAGGAAGAAGGTGGTGAAGAATGAGTATCCTGATTTTAGTACGCCCATCTTTCTTGCAAAAACGCACTTCACCCAAACATATTTCTTTCGGTTGATGTGGCAATTCAGTTCAGGGCTTCAGGCATATAAATCACCCCCAATGGATGAACATGGGCTGTGTGTGCCAGGCCGGGCCCGAGACGGGTCTACAGTATTATATTGGCCCGGCCACGTCCAGCCACCATTTGTGGGCTCGGGACTGGATAGGCCTAAATACAGAATATGACTCCGAATCTCCCGCCCACAAAAACCCTTACCCATGCCTACCCACAAAACATTACCTACTGCATTTGCAACATCTCCCCTTATATAATAACATATAAGAGTGTGTATACAATGTTATATGGGTAGGTGTGGACAGAATTGCCCTAGATAAGAAATCCGGACTCACAAAATATAGGCCTAAACCCAAAATTTTGGGACTATGCGCAGCCGCCTGAAAATGATCAGCCCCGAAATCACACTCAACGTACAGGAAAACAATAATCACAATGCACGTTATTGATTCCAATTGGTTTTAACTTTTAAATGTGCTTCAACAAGCTCCCAGCAAGTTTAAAATATCAATAAATGTGCATCGTGAGTTTCCATTTTCTAATGACTATTTTATATTTTCATTTTGATATTTCATATTTGGGAAAAATTATGATACCCGAAAAGCTTTTACCAATTACAACCCCTGTAAATTTTGGTGAAAACCCATTTGGTTGGTTCCTAGCTACTTTAATGATATCTGTCGATTGATTGTAATTTCTTCCAGTATCATGTCTTTCCGGCATTGTAGTCAAACCCTTCAAATTTTTTTACATTGTAGTGATTATCAGAAAAAAAAAAAAATGATACATTAGGAGGGTCATTAACATCTGAAACCGTAAAAGCCCTCTAATACAATGCAATATGTATCACTACTTTGAACCTTGTTTGAAATATCTCGTCCAGATCATCTGCAATACCTATCCTTCCAATGTGATTTGATACCACACATCTCATAAATTGTGAGTCCCAGTTTTATGATGGGTCCCAATCTCATGGTGGGATGTACAATGTCAAATCATGATGAAAGAGAGTGTTGAAACATGTTTTGTCGGCGGGAGATCCCAACTCAAAAAAATCAGCCCTAGATGCATCATTAGTTTTTAGTAGTCATATGTAGACCTGTTCATGGGCCGGGCCCATTATAAGTCAGTCTTGGTCATAATTTTAGGCCCATGGGCTTGGGCTCGGGCCTAAAGCACCAGGCCGATGTTTTTCACACCGAACTCAAGCCCGAGCCCGACTTGCTACTATATATTAAATAATAAAAATATTTTATTTAATAAAATATATACAATATTTTTTCTTTGTTCTTCTTCTATTTTTTCCAAGTAATAGTAAGATGTTTATTATTTTTTAGTTTTGAAGGTTTTTAATATAAATAAAACATTTTTTATTGAAAAAAAAAGAAAAAATTCTATTTTCAAATTTTTGGCCGACCTTGAGCTCGGGCCCAGGTTTCGGGCTTTATATGAAGGTCGAGCTTGGACTTAAGACCTAGGCCTGATGGTCGGGCCAAGCTTAAGCTTAGGCCTGAGTGTATTCTGTTGATACATATACAAAGCCCAGCCCGATTCATGAACATGTCTAATCATAAGATAATAAATCCTTTAACAGGAAAAACACTCCAAAAAGCCTGATGGGGGCACAGTGGTTTTTTTTTTTCTCATATAAAACTCGTCATTCTTAAGATGTTAAAAATAGTTGATAGAGACATATGAGAGTTAAGATTTCGGAAAAAGTAAAGAAAAAGTGATTTCATAAAATAACATAAGCATAGCTTGTGGTTTTAGAAATGCTTAAAAGAATATTTCATAAAATTAAGATATATAGCATGGGGTTTTAGATATGTTTAAAAGAATATTTCATAAAATTAATTGATGAAATGATAATGACAGTCAAAATGCTGAAATGTAGAAGCTCATCGGGTCTTTTTGTTGTAAAACAAAGTTCAAGGCTAAGTGTCACTACCCCTTAGGCTGCATTTATTTGCTGTGTAAATCGGTATTAATGTAAAAGTCCATCATCGGTTTATTTTTATTAGTAGCTGTTTGCAATGTAAATCAAGATTGATGAAAAACTCCATTCTCTAATTAGATTTATCGATATTTAAACTCCACTCCTGATTCAGATTTGTTGGCATTTAAATTCCACTCCCGGTTTTATATTATTGGCATTTAAATGGAGTGGAGTTTTTACATCGTAAATCAATGTAATTATATAAAAGTCCACTTACATCGTAAATCACTTACAGTAAAATTTGACATCGATAATCACATTTTTGAAAGCACAATGATTAAACCTTCAGTATTGAACTCCACTAATGGACTTTTATATCGATGAAGTTGTACGCCCCAAAGAAAAACAAGCTTAAGTATAGGATGATGGTTGTATAAATATAAGTGGGCTAATTTTAGAAAGAATCCTTAATTTTTCAATGTTGGAAGTCCTCTTAGTTATTGAAAACAACTTTAAAGTAAGACCAAACTCATGAACTCATTATCATAGCTCACAAGGGGTTGATGGCATCCCTTATTTCATGTTCATGTGTCAGCTTCGTTGTATATTCTATGTTTTTTTTTCTTAACTATGAATTTTTTGTTTTTGTTTTTTACACTATAGTGCTAAGTATATATAGGAACAGTTTGAAGATGCTGCTTAAGTGAATGATTTGTTGATATGTCTTTTAATTATTGACTATCAGTTGTTCAGTTTTGAATTTATACATACATACATATATATATATATATATATATATATATATATATATGATCAATAAATGGTTTAAACGTCCAAGAAACCCTATGTCAGTAATTTAAACGTTAAAATACTAATGAATGTTAATAGATTATCATTTTACCATTTGTTATATTTGACTTATTTTTTAATATATATATATATATATATGATCAATAAATGGTTTAAACGTTCAAGGAACCCCATGTCAGTAATTTGAACGCTAAAATACTAATGAATGTTAATAGATTACCATTTTACCCTTTGTTATATTTGACTTATTTTTTAATATTTTAAAAATTCCCCTATTATTATTCGACCCAAAACCCATTTTTCAGCTTCCTTAGAATACTTTCAAGCAGCACAATGAGAGTAAAACGTCTCTCAATGAGTAGAAATTTTATACAGAGCAGTTGGATGTTTAAGGGCATTTTAGTCATAAAAATATGTTTAATAAGACTGACTTGCTATTCAGGGGTAGTTTGGTTATAAAAATTGTATTTATACTGACATGAACAACTCCCGTTTATGTACACTAACAGATGGTGAGGTTTGGAAAATAAAAACTCACTAACATGGGGTTCCTTGACATTTTGAAAAGTTATGATAAGTATAAGAGAAATGCTGAAAAGTCATAGTGAGTTTTACACAATTTTTCTCAATTAATTAATTGATTCAATTTAGTGTCGGTTGAATTTAATATATATATATATATATATATGACAGTTGGGTTCAGTTTCAAATATTAATCAAATCATAAACACCCCCTAACTATTATCAAATGGTTTCTAACTCACACGCTGATTAGTGATTAGTATATGTCACTTTGATGCTCTAATAAGGCCTGCCAGCTTCTAACTCATACGCTCATTAATATTTATTGTTCATGGGCCAGGTTTCGGGCCCAACTCTACACTGTATCGGGCTAGATCCATTAAAATTTTGACAAAAGTCAAACCGAGCCTGATTCTTAAACAGGTCTATTAGTATCAAATGGTTTCTAACCCATGTAACTGTAAACTTTTTTGTGATAAAGGTTGATGGACCTGATGCGCACCCTGCTCCGACACCCCTCCCCGTTCCCCTTCCTACCTAAATAAAAAGAAATCACACCTTTGGCACCGAAATTTTTGCAATTACCAATGAAAAAATAGTCCGGATGAAATCATGCACACTCGGCTCAGCTGGGCTACTTATCAGGAATGAACACGCCAGTATTCACTACAGATAGAGCCCACAGTGAATACTAATGTGTCCACTTGTGATAGATAGCCTAATTCCGTGTGGATGATTTGGTCTCCAGCCAATCCAGTCCCATGAGAACATCTCATGTCTTTTCCCTTCTAAAACCCATTAAAGTTAATGGTGTCTAAAATTTAACGGGCATCTGAACTCAAAAAAAAAAATTACAAATTTGATTACCCACTTGGCCTGCCAAAAAAAATCTCTATACTAATTATAAAACTTAAATAAATAAGCTTAACAGAGCTTTTACAGTTGTACTTCAATATTTGAGTTGCTAAACTAGAGCCAGCAGAGCTTCAACTTGAAGATTTGAGTTGCCAAACTGCTGTAACTGTTTTGACATTTTCTTGTGTGATGTAATTGGGGCTACATCTTTCAATGCCACCACTAAAGCTAAAAATAGAAGCATTCACGGACCACATGAAAGTTTCTCTGTCAACTAATTAGAAGTGTCGTTGATCATCCACGACATGATTTCTGATCCTTCCTCCAACTTTATTTCATTGGCCATGAGATCAGTTATATATCATTCTTTTCTGCCTCGTGGATCCAACAATCTCTCACTAATCAAAATCCATTATCACCCTATTCATTAAAAGTTAAAATCAAAAAACAAAAAATCAATCGAGGAGGCTTCGATATATTCTAATGTAAAACGCAACGAATTGATTCGAATAGATGTGAAGGTCATGAGCTTTTGTTTTGATGGTCCAACAACCACAACGCATCGTTAAGGAAAAAGAGAAATCTCTAAAAAGACAAAGGGTTTTCCCAAATTCTGTCTTTTTCCAAGTCCCCAGTTCTTCCTACTTTTTTTTTTCCCCCTGGTGAGCCCTATCTATCTCGAGGATAAGTTTGTGACCCCACGTCCTCCAATTTGCGCTGTCAACTTTCACTACCTTTTTCTTTAGCTTCTTCAGAATAGAATAAACCAGTGGGAATTAAAAAACAATAATAATAACTATGAATAAAAGATCATTTCTTTTTCTTTTTTCTTGATTTTAAACTAAGACTGTGTTTGGTTGCGGTGCAATATTATTTATATTAGTATGAATGTAAATAAAAAATGCAAATTTTGATTTAATTTTGTTTTGGATTTTACTTTATTCTGCTTTAAGCTTTTTACTGTAACCAAACAAAGTAAGAAAATTTAAAACAGAAATAAATCAAAATTTACACCTAAAACATTTGCACTGCCATAATTTTGCATCAGTGCATATAAATTTGCACTGCAACCAATATAGCCTTAAGTTGTATATATCCTTTAATTCTTGGAACCTTTGGGAACAGACAATCAGAAAGTTGAGAGAAAGTTCTCTAACAAATTGGCAAAATACTAGAATGCAGTAAAAAAAAAAAAAGTCATATTGCAAGGTGCCAATTAACCAGCTGATTGGTAAGGTCTTCTGCTGATTGTAGCAGAGACTTGGGATCGAATCCGCCTGCACTTGGGTTGGGGGATGGGCTTTCCTTGTTGTGTACCCCTTCACAAGATATCAAAAAAAAAAAAAAGAGTTGTATTGTAAGAATTTGCATGAATACTCTTAGAGAATATGTCCTATGCACGCTCCACAATGCATCCCAATCATGTATTGGAAACATCTCCACATGACAAGTATAGAAAATATCCGCATTACACACTGAGAGGTGAAAGTGGGGTGCCTGTAGAAGGTTCTCTATAAGGTGCCAATATGGTAAAGCTAAACCCATATATAACCAAGCACTCCATGTGGATTTGATAAATTATCTACTTTTAAGGTTTTTGTAATACAAACATGGTTGTTGGAAATGGATTTGGCTTTACCATACAGCCCATTATTGCGGCTGCACTGTAGTAAAATCGAAACAAATTTTATGAAGTTTCTTAAGAATTTCCCCCAACTTTTTTGTTTCTCTCTTATTTTCTGTGTCAAACCAGGATAAAGAGAAAATAAAAAAAAGGAACAAACGAGAGGGACGTGAAAATGACAGGCCCACCATTAGAATTAGACCAGTTGTGGCAGTCTATCTGTAAAGAGAAGAGATTATAGCTCCAATACATGCATCTAAGCTGGCCAATGCGGTATTCAGCATTCACCAAGGTCTAATTCCATGCAGCGTTAAATGAAATGTGTTGAGGGTGATTTTTTCCATTTCAAAGAAATCTAAAATCGGACCATAGTCCATAGCTGGCGATAGTCTTGTAACATGGTTTTTAAAGACGAACCAGTGATCGAATTGGTCAAGGGTCCGGTTATCGGTTCAAACGGTTCAATCATTTGATCTGAACGATCGGCCCATTCTGACAAAAAATAAATAAAAAATTGAAAAACAATCAAAACCATTCAAATGGTTCAAATGATTAACCGGCCGATTCAACGGTTTTAAGGAAAAAAACGATTTTAGGGAAAAACAAAACCAGTCAAGTGACTGATTTCCAGTTTTTCTAATCTGACCGTCCGGTCCGGTTTTGAAAACCATGTCTTGTAACTTTAAGCCTCGTACAATGCAATAAGCTGAAACAATTCCATTTCTGATTCACTCATTACCATGGTATGGGTCGGGGTCAAAATGTTCATGAGAAATTGAGGTGGGTTCCAAATTCCAAGCGGGGCCTGACCCGGGTTTATTATGCTAATAATGATAGTGTTGATTTCTTTCTCCCAACTCCCAATTCAAGTTGGTTGCATCTCCACGATTTATTCATGGGCGGGCGAGCTAGCGTCATCCCTGCAGCAGGATGCAGCCCATGTCCCTTTACTTTCAGACATTATAAATTGAAATTTTATTTTTTATTAAAGTAAGCAGCAGGCATCATTCAACCGTTATTAACATCATCTGCCAAATACCCAATAAGTTTAAAACAAGCGTCTAATAGCTACTTTAATGGGAGGAGAATTAAAGCTTAATTGGCTGGCTTCCTTCGGCCATCAGCCTTCAGCCTTGAGATGGTAGTCTAGTCGGTAGATCACAATTAAAGCCGCGGGCAGTCGGGCACGCTATCTGCCCGTGTTTCAACTTTGAAATTAAAACAACTCAAATTTGATGACAAAATGAATGAGGATGGTGGTCGTTTGTTTTCCATCGGCCAATCGCTCGCTCAATGGAATGGCCCTAAGAGCATTTCTCTTTTTCACACCAACCTTAGAGCATCCGAAACATCTCTCATATTTGTATGTGACTGAAAATAGGCTAAATTGTGTAGAAAAGCAGCCCTAATGATTTGATTAAGGGACCGTGTGGAAGGGCTTATATGTTGGAGGTGAGTTATGTTCACTGAGCACCTGTGTCTTCGACAAGTTACTCCAAGTAGCTTCAATGTTTTAAACGTTAATATTGATTTTCCCGATTTTTACCAAACACAACTTTTATAAATTTCATGTGAGGTCTAATTCAGAACGAGAGAAACTGAACCTTCCAAACAGGTACTAATTACAAGACCTTTTTTCTTATTCGAAATAGAAAATACGTACAAAGGCAAAATTTCCAAACAAAAACTAAAGGAAAAAAAGTTCAACGATAAGCTAGTCCTTCACACTGTTCCTGTTGAAGGATTTTTTTTCCCAAACTTTTTGGTCAGATGGAAACATATATTATATATTTGACATGCATGCATGCACCTTGTATTAGTGGAGGATCAAAATTCGATACTTATTGTAGTGTTTCAAATGACATGTATTGTTTATCAAGGTTACCGATGCATGAAATATGAGGAATTTGGGGAATATAGCTATTTCCATAGCTTAATATCCTGGGAATCAACTTGGGAAGAGATGCATGGATGTTTTGACATGTTTGATTTGCTTGTAATGTTATGAATTTCAAAGACAGATTTGTCTTTTTATACTGATGTGGTAATTATTTTTGTTTTCTGAAATAAAATCAACCATGTTATTACATTAAATTTGTGGCTTTTTATCCTCTTTTAAATAATTTTGACACCAAATATTAATCCAATTGATACCCTGACGTAATATGAGAATTATTTTTTTAACAGCTGCAAACAAAGATCTTATCTTGTAAGATTTTTTTGGGCAAATTTCTTAAATTATTCTTATGATTTATTTAATTGACTAACTCTATCATTATTGTTTATATATTATCTTAAAGTACCTTTACTATTTCTAATAATTGATATTATTGACTAATGAAAAAAAAAATGAAATGTCAAAATTATCCTCTACTATTCCTCAATTTTTCAAAATAAAACCCAATTGATGAATAATTTGAAGAATAGCCGGAGCTCCTGGACAGAGACGGGAAATCTGTCCCATACATTAGCTATAGATTCAGGAAACCGTTTGGAAAACCCAAAGGCACAGGTAAGGTGACCTTCTTGTCAAAACCTTCACCGGAACAGATACACGGGTCAATCAACTTATCTTAAAACAACGTTCTGATCAGAATGATTGGAAGCACTGAAACAAGATGGAAGCTCAAAACTGCTATGATATGAACAAGAAGGAAGGGATGTGCTTGGTTGTAAATGACTCACATTCCATGTCACTTTCTCCGCCGCTGTCTCTATATGATTTGAAGTGTCTCAAAACTGAGATCTACCATGATTTCAACGCGCCATGCCTTTTCTTTCGATTCTTCTCAAGTGTTCATTTTATTATTTTGATTTTTACATTTTTAGGGTCTTCTGTTATCCTTTGCTATTTTCTTGTCAAATTTGGAATGGCAATGCCCCATATTATTTTTTTCCCAAACACTTGCAGAAGGAAGTCTATGGGAAGGTGATGGATCATCGTAATGTCATCTTCGACTCCTCGACTTACACCAGTAGCACCAGATCTCGCCTCATCCACACCAAAACGTGCCCCATAGATGACATATGGTGTCGCCGGTGGCCTCCCTGACGCAACACACAAACTAATAGCCACTTACCTTCCATCTCCAACACCGACTCCCAAATGACCCCCCATCCCCATCCCCAATTCCCATCAGAGAAAGAAATCCCCCTCCATCCCCAACCCCAACGGGGATGAATTCCTCGTCGGAGACCCGCATCCCCGAGAAAATTGATGGCTTCTCAGCAAAAGAGCTGAAACCTTGTAAATTGGAGATGGCTTTTCAAGGCGTTGGGAGTCGCCTTTTTCCATACGAATTCAGGGAGTTGTTGTTTTACATCAGAATAAAACCTAAAAAGTTTGATACCCATTATACAAAATACCAGAAAGTTGCCAAGATTAAATCGAAAATGAAATTTAGAAAGAGAATAAAGCAGAAACCCTAATTACCTCACAAGCTTCTCCTTCTTCAACTCCATGTTGTCGTACCCAAAAGAAGAACTAAAGTGGCGACAGACGTCCGGCGATGTCCGATGTCTGACGGGCGAGTGGCGACAACGACGGTGGTCGGTGAAATAGCGACAAAGACAAAGGAAGAAGAAGACTAGGGTTCACAGTTCACTTTAGACTTCAAAGTTCTTTGTCTGTCAACTATGAGTGTTTGTGTTTTTTAAGTTTTAATCTTTAAAAATAAATGAATAATAACTAATAAATAATATTATATATTTATTAATTGGGGGCGGGTCAGGACGGGGATTGCATTCCCCATCCCCGACCCTGACCCCGCCAAAGTACCCCCCATCCCCATCCCCGTTGGGTTGGGGAGCCCGGGTACCCATCAGGGACGGGGAAAATTGCCACACCTATGCTCATTACTCAACACAAATTGACTCCCAAAGCACATGCAAACCATAGTATGGTCCTCACATCTATCCACCCAAGTCACCATGTCCCTACTGCAACGGAGTTGGATTCGGATCCACCAATTTCAGTCGATGAAGTGTCATTAGGAGGGAGTGGCCCCACTGCCCAAATCCGATGGGTCCAGATGTAGTAGGCACGTTAGGTAAGCACAATGAGTGAGCACCTAATAGCTGTGTGACACGTATCCCAACTAATGTGCTTTTCATCTAAACGTTTTTGTTCCGTTAAACAAGAATTATCTATTATTTTATTATTTTTTTCTTCTACTGTTCATTGTCTTCTCCCTCCGAAGGCGAACTAGCGGTGGCTACCTTTAGCTTCTCCCCGATGATCCCTCTTCTCTCATCCTCTCCATCTCTTTCCCTCATTCTTTTCTTCCCTTATCTTTTCTATTTTTTTTTTCTTTCCTTTTCCTCCTCCTCCCATGAGCTACAGTCATAGTTCTCCATGTTCACTGTTCCCCATCGACAAGAACAGATGACTTATGGCGATGCAATCCTTCTTAGATTCCCCATTCGATTTTAACAAAAACCCAACCTCTTCAGATCCCATTTACTTCCCTAGTTTTCCTTCTTATCACCCCACTACCGTTGCTCTGTCATTCTAATCATCAATCAAGCTCCTACTCTGTGAACTCTGGTGTTTGAACTGGTGGCTATCCTAACCGAAATCCAAGAAAGTCATCACCAATCGAGTGCTAACAATCCCATATCAGATCGGATTAAAAGTCTTTTGCAACATCGTTGCTCAGGCCAAAATTTTGATTCAGATACGCCTCTTCTCCTCTACGATTTCCCCTTTTTCATTTATTACTTATTAATTCTAACGAAACAAAAACGTTTAGATGAAAAACACATTAACTGGGACAGGTGTCACACAGTTATTAAGTGCTCACTCATTGTGCTTACCTAATGTGCCTACTACATCAGGACCCAAATCCAATGGTGGCCTAACTCCTCTCTAATGTGATTAGGTGCCCTCTAACTCGCTGATCAAATTGAAAATTGATTCCCTAGCTGGCCAAATTGGCTAGAAAGCCATCTCTTATGAATTCCAAACCTGGGTCGCCTTGAACATAGGTATGATAGATGGGGGAAAGCCACCACCAGGGGTTGTCGGGGAGTTTGGAACTTTGGGGAATGAAGCGAGGAAGTTGGGACCGTCGGGGTCATCTCTCTTGGGTACGTCACGCCATAGGCAATTTGGTCACTAATAAGTTGACAGCCCCGGAAGTAGAGAAGACAATGCAATAGGGATGCCGAGCTAACAATATAACATGTTAGATGGTGAGTCCGCCCCAAAAAGAAATCGGAGATGATCACAACGGGGTGAGGGATGAGACGGAAACGGCAAAACCATTGCAAAGGGTATTTTAGGAATATTCAAAAATGTATCAGCCACGAGATGTCACATGTGAAAAATTAATAGTAAGGGGGGTTTTAGATAATTGTTCGAAACAATCGAAGTACTTTAAGACAATATGTAAGCAGTAAGGGTGAATTAGTCAATTAGTGAAACCATAATGGTAGTTTAAGAAATTTGTCATTTTTTCTAGTATTATAAATTATATTATAGGAAATAAGGAAAAGGGATAGACGTATGTATACATATATATACATACATAAACGTGTGCATATATATACATATATTAGCGGGAATCCCATGGAATAGGGGGCAAGGAGTGCTCTCCTCATCTCCGTGCCGTCCTCACCAATAGGAATGAAAATTTTTCCATCTCTATCCCCGCAATGGGAAAATCATCCCCATCTCTGCCCCATTCAGGTGGATCCCCACGAGTATTGGAGAAATGGGGAAAATTGTCATCCCTAAGTTTGTTAAACAACTCTATCTAAAATTAATTATTGTTTTTTTTATATTATAAAAAAAGTATTAAAAACAATATATAAAATATAAATAATTATTAATTATTATATAAAGCAATTATATACTCTTACATATTTTGATTATTTATCTCTAACTTAACAAATCCTATACATTGCAGAGATCCCCGCGTGCAATCCCCGCTAATTATAAACTACATTTCTGAAAATTAGGAGTAGGGATAGAACCACGATCTTACCATAAAGAACATACAACAACGCAGGTTTGATCCCACAACGTACCCTGTAATCGAAGTGATGCCTACCTAGTGACCATCTCAACTACAGTATGGGGTCTACTTTATAGTTGAGATTGAAAATGATTTTCCACCAATTTTACCAGGCAGACGAAGCGCAACCATGCCCACCATTCCTGAACTTTACAGGCTATTAGATCCATCAAACAACTTTAAAAGAATCGAGTGTATTTGCACAGTACTTAGAAAAAGTAATTCCTAGCCAGTAGTGCTGTAACTGCTGTTCTAGAGCTCCAGAAATGTTTCCCGAATAACTCACTGTAAAGTAACTTAACAGGACTTGAATATTAAAAACAGTTCAAACTTGTTATTTGCTAACTTTATGTCTATACAAACCACAAGTGATTATCAATATTATCATCTAATCCTTGTCGCAACTGTAGGGGTTGATCATTTCATATTACTTTCATCTACATCCTTTGAAACGTGTCCTTATCCCTACCGGCTCTATGTGATGCCAAAAGATTGAAGCTGGGCAGGGGACTGACTTGTTATATAAACGATGGTCTTAACTTTCGGTTCCTAATTTTTTTTCTTACGTTAATATGAAGGCAAATGTCAAGGGTGCCTGTGTCTTTTTAAATGATGGTGTTGCGGTAATTTTAATTACATCAACATCCTACAAGGACAGCTGTGAATGTGAGAGTGAAAGCAGCCATAGGAATACATCTCCAGTGCAACTCGCCAGAGCATGATCTGCATTCGTCATGTGTTTTCGTTTTTCCCAAGTCTGTCCCAACTCCCAACCAGGTTCATGACATCAATACTCGTAGGTTTTACCCAGTAACATGGCTGCCACCTTCTACACCCAAGTCAGTAGGATCAATTCCTCCTCATTTTCTCAGTTATTACCGACTCGCCACAATTATTTCATCTCATTGGCTCCTGAACCTGAGTTCCACTGTAGTGAAAAAGCATAGATAAAAAACACAGTGATAGTACCATCTATATTGGATTACCACAGACTAGTATCGCTCCTTCACTCCTTTTAACCTCTGGTAACAAATTGTGCAGTTAAAAGTTAAACATAAACCATTGATTCGTAGAGAGAGAGAGAGAGAGCCAAAACAGCAAAAATTTACTACAGACCGGTCGTGAGATTGGGTTGGCGGAATTGGATGAGGGACCAGCGATAGTGCCCTTAGGAGTTAGGACCTCCGACGTGCATGTCGGCCTCCTGATCCTGGACCCACCCACCCAGCCCAACCCATAAAAGATACCAAACTAAACAACACTCACCTCCTCCCCAGTCCCCACTTATTTTCTTATCAAAAAAAAAAAAAGAAGAGAAAAAATCTTCCACCCTGATCTGTAACCTCCTTCTTCTACCGTACTCCCATACCGGCCCATCCGGTAACCGAGTGCCATTACCTGCTCCAACCGTACTGTCCACACGTGTGTAATCGTGCAGACAAAAACTAACACTCTCGAATTTGGATCTGCTCCTAACAGACCGCGCCTCACATCGATCTTATATCACGTTTCAGCTGTTTACCTGTAACATTTTATAATTTATACTTGTAGATTTTGAATTCATGGAGAGATGTTACAAATATACGGCTGAAACCTGTTGTAAGGTCGGTGTGAGGCGCCGTTGGTGAGGAGCATGTCTGATCTCCGCGCGTTGCGTATAGTGTATGTGTTTTTTTTGTGTGGTGCAACAAAAAATAAAAAAGATGAAGAGAAACCACGCCCAAAAAGACCGGAGGGACTTAGGGAGAAGAGAGAGAGAGAGAGCCGTCTCTTATTCCCTTTTAGGGGGGTTTTGCACTCTCAGTGATCTTCCCCAAAAGCCCAATTCCCACAATCCCACCCTGCAATACCCATCTCTCGTCTTCCTTTCCTCACTCTCTCTCTCTCTCTCTCTCCCTCTGTGCAGCCTCTACTCTCTCCTGGTCTCTGTATCTCCAGCGTCCATCGATGAGGATCCGAAAGCGATGGCCTTCCCAACCAGCACCACCATCGTCCCTTCCTCAACTTACACCATTAGCACCAGATCCCCCCTCTTCCACACCCCAACCACCTCTTTCGTCACCCCTTGAACCATCTCCAGGGTCGTTGCACCTCCATCCCGATCGCTTCGTTGAAACCAACAACCACCACCTCCGTCTCCCATGCGATTCACCTCCCAATCCATCCCTCACCCGTCCCAAACTGGAGGATCGACATCCCTCGGATCTGCAGCTCACCATGGTTAAAGGAGCTAACGGCTGGATTTGCTCCAGCAGCAGCGAGAGAGATGAATCCGGGCAACCCACGAAGAAGAACAAGGTCGATTGCATGCACCCCGGTCTTACACAGGTAAGGATTAGTCAAATTATTTCCCCATTTTTTCTCTATCCTTCTTTTTTTTCTTTCAAATTCTATTTTAGAACTGCACTGGCCTTCCGATATGGCCGGTGATCCAAAACCGCCACCCCTTTTGCTCGTCTTCCCAGTTCCCACTAATAACCGGCACTCACCCGCGCACATTAGCTAATCCCCCCACCCCCCTCCTGTTCATTCTATTCTTTCTCATCCTTCGACCTGGTGCAACGATTTATTATGCACTTGGGTCTCACTTTGTCGGCTAATTTTGTAGGACTCTCAATCCGGCGAAGTAGAGGAAGAAGCTGCCGACGACAGAAGATTCCCTACTGTGACTAATCGGAGGTAAACTCGTCATTTTCCTGTTTTTCTTTTTCCTCGCCGGAGTAAAAAGAAAATAATAATAATAATAATAATAATAATAATAATAATAATAATAATAATAATAATAATAATGGTAAACAACTAGAATGCTATTTTGGTTGTACGAGTAGATGCATAGTTGCATGTATGATGGTGTTCCGGTTTCCTTTATCCATCATCATGTGCGGATGTGCCATCCATCCATGCCCCCATCCTCACATCATCCATCCCGTCCCATCATCCATCTCTTTCTTTCTTCCTCTTATCTGCCTACCCATATTTATATTTTTTATTAATTATTAAAAAATAGTAAATGAAATTAAAATATTTTATACCCAGTAAATATGACTAGAGTTTGAGGTGGTGGTTGTAGGGGGTGGCGGTGGTGGTGGGGTGTCGTGGCTTCTTTCTTTTATTGGTCGAGTACCTCGTAACTGTCAAGAGGTGCATCTTAGCATCACTGTGCTTCTCCGGGCTTTAATGCGCCTTGTGCGTTTTGTATGTGTGTTTACTTGTGGCCAGAAATGAGAGCTACCCAGGTGCAGCGACATCTGCTGGAGTTGGCAACTCATCAGTGTCGTCGTCGTCTTGGTCTCGTCCAGGTATATATGTATGCATTAGCTTTCTGCCCGAACATTGAACACTTCTCGTTACAATCTGAGTCGAGTTTCTGCGTTTTCTTTTCTTGTTGTTGATATTGATATTGATATTGATATTAGTATTATTATTATTATTATAATTATTATTATTATTATTATTATTATTATTATCGTGTTGTCGGTGCACAGGTGGGAGATGGTGTGACGGAGAGAAGGTATTTCCGTTGAAGAAGAGAAGGGGGGATTTCGAGCGGAAGGTAAATGGCGATACGATGACAGAGAAAGAGAAGAAAATGAAGAGTAGAGTGAAAACGAAAACAAACAAGAAATGGGTTCATCAGCAAGTTGAAAACGAGGATGAACAAGAAGGGGAAGAAGAGGACGACGACGAAAAAGAAGAAGTAGAGGACGACGACGAAGAGCGAAAGTACGATCGGATTAAACTGAACGGTACGAGCTTGATGAAGAAGAGAGGAAACAGTGGTGTGCTGATGGAAGGCTCGAGGTGCAGTCGTGTTAATGGTAGGGGATGGAGGTGTTGCCAACAGACATTGGTTGGTTATTCTCTTTGCGAGCACCACTTGGGCAAGGGAAGGCTGAGGAGCATGAGCAGCGTTCCTTGTCGCGCTTCTGCAGTGGCTAGACCCAAGAAGGAAAAAGAACGAGGTCTGTTATCGTCGTCGTCGTCATCCTCGACATCGCAGCTACATCTGAAGGGATTTAAGTTTAAGGAGGAGCTGGAGGAAGAGTACGGAGAAGAAGAAGACGAGGAGGAGGAGGAGGATAAGCCATTAACGATCACAAAGAAGAGAAAGAAGATTGGTATGGTGAAGGCTCGATCTATAAGCAGTTTGCTTGGCCAAACATACCATGCACCAGCACCACCGGTAAATCTACAACCATCTACTAGTATTACTACTACTGATACTATTAGTAACAACGTAATAGTATGAAACTTTATTTTCATCTCTCAATGTTATCGAAAAATCTTTGGTCGGATAGATATAGAGCGCTTGAGCGATGTATTTCTGTTGCTACTTTGTCATTTTCTTGTTCAATTCTATTATTTTGGTTGGTTGATTACACCAAGCATGCAAGGACAAGAGGATATAAATTTATCAACTTTTGATTGTCGAAGTGATCTCCCATTCTTCCTCTTCTCTTCGCTTCTTTAATCCTTTTGTTGTTGTTGTTATTCTTTCTATTGAATAATTTATTTGGAGATTTATGGGCATCGATCTCGCATCTGGGTTTCACACACGCAATACTGAACATAGAACAGAAGAGAATTGCATCTATCTAATTGAACAATCTTTGCTACTGCACTGCGGCAGCCCACTTTTTCGGGGCAAGTGAGAAACTCCCCTCCCTGATCTAGTGGTCCTGATCGTAAATTAGTGTGAGCCCTAACGATAGAAAAGAAGAAGAAAATTCAGCTTGAGGGATGCAGTGTTAAATGTTTCTTTTGAATTCCTCCTGAGTTACGGTTTTTGAGGTGGGTTTGTCCATAACCATGACCAGGACCAGGAGATATCGTCTGAACTCTGGATTCTGGACTTACCAAATTTTCAAGGACATGGACAGACGGCCGTCGTCCTGGAGCAATAGTGGTCAGAGTATGGATACGTGGCAGAATATTAGAGGAACAAAAAGGGTAAAGAACAAGGAAAACAGAATTAAAAAGAGCATCCTCGGGAGGATAAAAACGAGCAGTAGTCCTCCTTCAGTTAAAGGTAAAACCCACTGGATCGGGACTTCTCATCAAGTCATCCCGTGAATTATTAGGGTGTAATAGAGGAGCTCCAAAGCAAGGATCAGATCTCGGCAGAACTCAAAATGGGTCCGACTTCAAAAAGTTTCAATGAAAACAGTTTATAAGCCATAGAAATTAGAACAGAAAGAAAACCTTAATTAGTTGTCCTCCGATGAAGGAGCAAGGAAGAAAGAGACAAAGGCATGGGGTCAAAAAAATCATATGCAGTTGATCTCAGGCGATTAGATTAACATATGGTGACGTGCTAGTGGAAAGGATCTGTCATTGTAGTAAAGAAAAGATGTATGTATCATGTATCGGTAATGAGAATTACCAGTCACTAAGGATTATATGGTTTCACTTTGGAGTTTGGACAACCATGTTAAAAACGACATTTATTCCCTCCTTTGCTAATATAACATAGGGAAAATTATAGATTAGTATCGTCTACCTTGGGTTTATCCTCATTTTGATCTCCTAATTTTAAAACGTGTCAATATAGTGTCTAGTTATAAAACGTGTTGATCGAGGGTAATTTAGCTTGACCTCATAATAAGGGGACACGTGAACATGACTCAACATAGGTGCCAACTCGGCATAGCCAATTCGCTACAAAGTGATACTCCACTACCCCGAACTAAGGGTTCGAGCTGAAATCATCCCGAGCTAAGGGCACCTCGGTACCAGGTCGCGGCACCAGTACATAATTCAATTCGAAGTGTACAAGCCTTAGCTCGAGAACATCAATTTGAAGTAGAAACCAGCTCGGGTATATCAATCTGCCCTCAATATAACCCCGAAAGTCACTCCCAACGATTCTCGAATTTTGCGAGATCACGTCTTGTAACAACTAAGCATTATTTCCCCGTCCGATTCGGGCGGAAGTGATTAACCTCATCAATTGATAATGTTATCTCCAATTAACACGGGAACAGATTCTATCATAGCAATGATCTCAGAACTACTCTACGAAGCCCGCGAGGACTCCATTATATAAAGGTCTTCCCCCAGGGGCCCAAGGTACACACACAATTACTGCTTACTAGCTCTCTTGCTTTCTAATCACTTTCAGCTCGCACATACTGACTTAAGCATCGGAGCGACCTCGTCGGATAAGCACCCCCAGGTTCTCTGATTCCTTCTGTGTAGATTCTCCATGTCCGTCATTTACTGGGAGCCAAGTCACCTCCAGTTAGGAGCAGCCAGATTGCGTCGCATCACGTGTCAACTTTAATACCTAATCGTTAACCAATCATTAAGTAATTGTTTGGCATTTGCTCTAGAAAACGATAAAACCGTTGGCATTTATTTGGAACCATATTTTCATAAAAAATGGTGCTCCAAACTACATTTTGGAAATTGGGAAGGTATGGCTTGGAGCAACGCCGAATTTGACGTTTCCTGGATAATGGGTATCAGTGCTGAAAACACTTCTCGGAGCATTAATACCAAACAGGAAAAGTGTTGTTGCTCTGGGAAATGTCCTACCTGACGGCAACGATTCAAAACAAAAAAAAAAACAATGTTTCCAACCCACACATCAGCAGTAGCACCGCATCTGCGGCATCATATACTAAATGTCATGTGAAAAAACACAAACACCCTTTGGATATTATCTAATTTTTTTTATGGATCAGTCAAATGCCCTTCTCCTAAGAAGTCTAAACCATCTCTCTTCTTCTCTCTTCTCTTTTTATGATTTCTGTTTCTCAATTAACGTTGAATCCAGGCGCCAGGCCGTACAAGCTAAAAAATTAGCTCCACCACCGCCAAAGATGGCAGCTCTCCCTATTTCCCAATGTTGCCAAGATTGGCACAGGCATTAAGCATAATATTGTAAGCAATCATATCGGGACGGGCATCAGTGGCTATATATGGCAAGGTCGGCAACACAATGGACGCGCCAGATTACAGAATTAAATAGTCGTAGAGCCTCAACGGGACCATCATCACCGGACGCGGCAAGACAACTAACGACGACGCTCCATGCCTTTAATTCTTAACACAAGGGGAGATAACCAGAGAGAATTGAAGCATGCATAGACTTCATCATGATGGAGGTAGCTAGCGTAAAAGGTGTGGCCACCATTGACGGCAGACACGGCAAGGAGGCATTGGATGATGGATTGGGCCCTGGTGAGGCCTTCTTTGTTGTTCTAGGTGTAGTAGGACAATTGGCAGACCATGCATCGGGCTGAAGCAGCAGAAGCACGTTGAGCCAGGGAGACAGGTGGAGTAAGAATAAGTAAGCCAGCCATACTTGGGCTCGGCATGTTTAATTGGTGTTGTAGGTCGTAAGTGGGTGGGTATTATGCTTAGTGCTGGCGGAGTTGAAGGGCGTTGGAGGCCTTGGTGGAGCAACCTATTGAATCGTGAGCGGATGCGTTACTGGAAATGGGTCCGTTGTTATTGTTGTCATGCATGTTTGCTGCCATGCCCAGGTTTTATGCATGGCTGCAAGTATTACCATTCCCTTGCAAAACTCCATTCTCAAAACATACACTTTTTGAGCTCAAGATGGTGAATGGTATTTTTGACATTTTCAAAAGCTGATATACATAACTGACAACTGGGTAACGTTGGGTACTAGACTGCCACATTTTAAAAGTTTATGACTAAAGTGAAATTAGACCCAAAATACAGGATATTAATCTGCATTTTTTCTTATAGTATAATATAATATATGGTTTGATTATGATAGGGGAAAGACATGACATCCAAAAAATTTTATGACCAATCCACTTGTATTGTTAGCCAATTAGGCAGATTTTATCAAAATTCTTTTCGGCATCATAGATTTTCCCTATATTATAATATATTGTTATTTAGACTGCCTTTGGTTTGAAAGAAAAGGGAGGTTTTCCTAGCTTTACAAAATAGAGAGAAAACACGATGAATTTTATTTTAAAGTGAATATTTTTATGTAGAAAATCCATATAATAACATTACTCTCTTGGTCTTGGCCAATACAAATAGAATTTATTCATTTCTTTACATAACATTTTCTAGTAGTAGTAGTAATAGTTGTGATTATTATTATTATTATTATTATTATATTTATAAAAAGCATTAGGAGGAGGGGGAAGAAGAACTAAGAAGGGCTCTTCTCAACATTCAACATATATACTGACTTCCGGATGAAGCGGGGATGGGATGGAATCATGTGGTGTCCCATCAATGAAACATATGCCAGTTTCATGGCCAATCACTGCCCTTTTTTCTGTAACATACACCACCATCGTCATCATTCCTTCCTTCTTTAAGCAACGAAACGAATAATCCGCACCAAGAGAGAGTAATTCGGGGGGGGGGGGGGGGGGGGGGGGGCTCCTAATTCTAATTCTTATGGAGGGAGGATCGAGGAGGGATGCTCACTGCTCAGACGATAAAATGGATTAATTATGGCGTTCGATTAAAATCGATTCTCTGCTGAATCTGATGGGGATGGAGGAATGGGATTGGGATGTCATGAATCTGAGAGATCCGTGACTGTGAGTGACCGGATTATTTATTTATTTTAATCTGTAACTACTACAACGGAAAGTGGACCTAATCCAGAGTGACGTGATTGATTCTCACAGAAATCAGAATCACTACCAAAGCAAGCTTTGTTTAAAGTTGAAACTTAAATTATTATCATCACCAAAGTTGTATCATGGTTACCAACTAAGTAGTTGGCTTCTGGCTGTGGCTTGTGAGCTGTGACCATTCCATAATTCCTTCAACGTATGGCAGGCGGCTTTCATGACTACTCCAATCAGATTATTGGTTTTAACCATGATTGGACGATCTGGATGTGGGTCATGGGGAAAATCTCTATCTAAGTAAATGAACGGGTTGGGACTTGGGATGCCTTAAATTATCGGATGATGCTCTCTTACCAAAATGAGGTCTGTTTTGGATGAGGAGATCCTACCCTTTTGTAGCTTGTAAATCAAGGTTCAAATTAAGTATTGCGCTCGAAAGGATGTAGCCTACTTTCTACCAAATTCCAGTCTTCTTCTTCTTTTTTTTTTTTTTCTTTTTTCAAAAAAGGTCAGGGGTAGTAAGTCTTAGGCTTGCCTAACCTCTGAAATGGGTCAAAAGGCCAAAGTTCGAGCATCGGACACCCACCATGTGTGGCATATTCGCGTCAAAATTTTGAACCTTGTTGTAAACTACTTGCTAAAAAATATAGATACAACTGTTGTAGAGGGGATAGGACAAGGTGCAGATGGTGTATACATATAGTAGCTACAAAGAAAACAAGATCAGCTGAGAGAGTATGGACAAAGATCAACATTGAATGAATAGAGATTTGGACCTTGAAAAGGGAAGAAAAGGTCCATTTCATCTTCCAGCTCATGTATTGAGTTTCTTTGAATCCTTCTGTGTTTGGCAAGCTAACACCCAGTTTTATATCATGTTCCAACTTTTGTCTGTTTGTGTATGTTCTTTTGTATGTGATACACGGATTCGCATGTCAAGAAATCAACCAAGGAAAATTTTGTCATGTATGTGAGATACATGGTTGATAACCATGAGCTTGGACTTTCTATCTCGGAAAAAACAATATATGTTCAATTATTTAATCTTAATTTATATTTAGTTGTCATTCAAACCACAAATCACATGGGGCCTGCTTGCTAATAAACATTTGAATTTGAAGAAAATGACAGAGAAGAGAATTTCTATCTAGCCTTGCCATACCATTCGTTTGACAAAGTGAAAGTAAATGAAGGTAATACAAGTGCCATTTGACAAGAATATCTCCATTTCGGGCCAGATCAGACTACAAATGCAACAGTATGAGAAAAGAACCTCTCTCTCTCTCTATTTATGAAAGACCAAGAACTCTTCCAGTTGTAGTGTCCACATCAATCTCAAAAAAGCAAGGCCGAGTGGGAAGCCCGGGCATCGTACTCATGGTCCCAACTAGGGGATAGATAAATCCGGCTCCAATGCTGGCCCTGACATCCCTGACTGGTAACACAAACCCAACAGGGGCTCCCTTCTCAGATGGTATATGTGAGAAGGAATACTGGGTTTTTGCCATGCAAATAGGAAGAGAAGAAAAACCCTGCCTGGTGTACATCTCTATTTGTTTCTCGGCCTGAATAAAAATGTAACAGCTAACATTTAGAGAAAACAGAAAAGGCAAATGATGTCATTAGAGAAGGAAACAGAAAGGCAAAGGGGTTATACCTGCTCAGAGTATTCGTGAAGGGATGAGAGATCCATCCTATGGACGCCCAAAGATTGCGGAATAAGGGGCGAATTTCAAAAATTTTTCTCTCCCTTCAACTGGGAATCGTATTCCCTATTTAGAAAATCATATTTTCAAGGATCAATCTTGAACCATAAACTAAACCAGATCTGAACCAAAAAAAATGAGAGGAATATACCTGATACAGAGATGTAATATCTCCCAATGGAGGTGTTCACGCCCAATGAATAATCCAAAGACTGCTCCCACTGAAGATGGCGCAGTGCAGGGTGGAGCAGAATCAGCAACGTTCTTCCAAAAGAACTTGACCCTTCTTAAGGATCAACTAGACGACTTGAGTACAGCTCCAACCAATCTTTTCCCTAAAAGATTGAAATCAAGATCCAATCTTGATTGCTCCCAAGAACTGGAGATCGAACTGAAGGAATGGCAAAAGCAGGAAGGTGGCGGCAGAAGAGAATTCGCAATATGCAGGAAATCTCTCAATCTCTCTTTCTTCAAAGAGAAGAATGCTATGGATGTTGTTGTGTAGTAGGCTGCCGCCCCCTTCCCCTTTTATAATCTCAAAAGGGATCAGCTCCTAATCAGATTAGGAGCTGCTAATCCAAATCATATTTGGGTTAGAAGTCCCTTAGTGATAAGGGATAACCCTTATCTTATCTGCAGATAAGATCAGCTGTCTCCTAATCTAATTAGAAGGTTTCCATATCTAAATCTCATTTAGATCTTGGACTCTCTGAGTGGATAAGGTTTAAGCCCAATCCTTTCAGCTGACCCTCTTTAGAATTCGCCCCCTTTAAATGACTGATCAAATCAGCCCAGTTCGAAATGGGCTTAAAGCCCATTTAAGGTTATGTACTCAAAAGGCTTCCAAATTGTTGCCCAGTTGGGTTTCCTTGTATGGCGTGGGACCCAAGCATTGATCTACACATCAGCCACATGGGTTCGGCCCAGCCTTTGTTACAAGGCCTGGCCGAATACACTGTTAATGACAGTGCACCCCCTGAAACCCATCAAATGGGCTCTATGGGCCCAACACTTACACTAAGTGGTCCCTGGGCCAAGCCACCTTGTAACACCCAGGGACTGTGGGCAAATGCAAGATTAGCCCATCAGGTATTATCCTCAATGGTCTTACACTTAACCTCTCAGCCCATAATGATCATACACTGCCCGACAAGAGAGGACCTCTCCCTCGGCTGCAAGGAACAGTATTGCACTCTCCACTTATATGGATCCCGGGAATTAAAACATTTTGCAAACATTTTAGAAACTATAATATATATATTTTTATATCTTATATAAAATATATTTTGCAAAACAAATCTCAACGGTTGAAATCGGCTGCCGGCAGTCTTGGTTTCCATCAGTGAGAGTGCATCCCCGATCATTACCTTTGTCCGATAAAGGGGCTGATCCTGTCACTATGATTACCCACTCAGATGAATTCTCGGACTGTCCCAACATACCCAGGTTTTGACCCCCGCTAAGGATCTCACTGATTGGTACATCAAAGACAGCCCAATCCGACACCTAGTGTAGTATCATAATCGAGTCTAGGGGTCGGGTGTAACTTTCCAGTTTTGCCCATCAATCTCCAAGGTCCAGGGCAATACTGGAAATCTGGTCCAGTTCAAAGATTCAATTAATCCTACACTGTATGTGCCTAGGGTCTCACCCTAGCAACTGAGACAGGCCACCCCAACCGACTTGGTGGCACCACAGTGTCAGCCTTGCCAGGATAGGTCTCCCCAGACCGACCCACTGGCTATGAACATTCTAAACTAACACGAGTCTCATTAAGTGTCCAGTTTAAGGGTATTACACAGAAACATACCAAGGGAACATGAATCAAATATGTATCTTTATTCATTTACAATAAACTCATAAAGTACATCATTCTGATTGAAGCTAAGGGCATACAAAACTGTCTAACAATTCGACACCACTGGCACCATAAGACCTTGCTATTGCGTCTATTTTATCTTTGATGCTTATATCCAATGGGTATAGAAACCTCAATGGTTGTGTCACATTCTCACATGCTCTTTGAACAGCAATGCCAAGGTCAACCTGAGGATAACATTTAGGTAAAAGTTCAACAATTAAATTAACCTGTGAATCACTATCTTTCATGCATAAGCAACACAGATACATGTCAATCAATATCTTTCATGCATAGGCAACATATAAATACATGTCAACCTTGTAAATATTCAACCCACATCATATTAATGGTTCAGCAACAGGTAGTACAGGACAAAATAACAACCACTTGAAGATCTCTAAGACCAGAGACCAATCTGGTCGCACCAAAATAATTTTGGTAACCATTTACATTTGGTAACTCAGATGATGGAACCATTGGGATCATCTTATGTGTTGCTTACCTAGACTACAAAATCTCCTATTGACATTGTTGAGAGGAAACTACATTTCTGTCAAGAAATGTCCATCCTCAGGTAGATGAGAGATTTCTTTTCAGTCCTACAAGACTGACTAAAGGTCAACTACCCCAGCTTTCTAACTTGTTTAGAAATCTAACCTTTAATGACTGATGTTGTACAGTATCAGGCCCATGGTAGCATAATGATACACATAATTTCTAGGACAAAATTCATGATTTTTAGTTCAATCGTCTGTGCTTTTTTGCCTTACTCTATATGCATTTTTCATGCTTTAATATCTCAACAATATTAGGTAACTTTCATTAATAATCCACCCTCACTATTTAATGAATGCTCATTGAAAATTGGTACACTTTTTGAGAAATTTTTGGCACATTTTTTCTCACGTCAGTAACAGAAACATGCAGGTAGAGATAAAAATCAACCAATACATCCCACCAACGAAATTTCCATTCAAGCATTTAACATTAATATAGTCTTTCTTAAAGTGGATGGTTAACCTGATCACTGACATCAGTATAACCACTTTCCTGGGCCACCATGGGGTCAATGGCTGGCTGATCTGGATGTACGGGCATATGTGCCACTTGTATAATGATAATCCCTTAGGAATATACTCATTGGAATATCTTGGGTCTGGGGTCACGCCCATCAAGGACAGCAATCATGACTGTCCTTTTTTGTTCCCTTTGGATCAGAATAGGACTCTACAGAGTAACTGAATAAAAATAATCTTGAATGAGTCATGCAAACTGTCCTTTTATTTTAAGTAATTTAGATACTGAAAAACATTCTGTTAAAGCACCTATGTGATGGAAGAGAAACCAACAAAAAGATTTGGTAGTTTAAGTCATCTCATTGATCATCACTCGTTGGTGGTGTAGGTAACCTCTCAGGTAAACATGTCTTAGATCCTTTAAACATGTACTATGTGGTGAGTGAGTGATGACATCACTGTGATGTGATGGAACCCCAGACATATCCTGTCTATGTTGTCGTTGTAAAGAGGCTAGCTTTCGATCTGATATACCTAGATATGAATTCAATACAACTGCATAATTAGGAATTTAGGACATCAGGATCAGAACTGTACCTCACTAATGCAATTCGAGATTGGAACTGGATGTTATAATTCCTCAATAAAAGGAACTAAATTTGACTTTTCTAAAACATGTAACTGATAATCTTATTGTTGGCAAAGAAAAACAAAACCAACTTTACAAATGTATGTATTCTAAAGAGGTCACTAAGCTTTCCCAAGTGGTATTCTCCATGCAAAGCTTCATTCTTTTTTTCAAAGGGCATGCTTTTGCTAGTTAAATCATTTAGAGAAGATCTCCAGATGAATGAGGAATTCTGCACAGGCTTGTTTGTGCTCGATTTTTTAGTATTTCCCAACCATACTGCTACGATGAAGATCCCAAAGTTGTTAACATCCCTTCTTTAGCAAACTCTTCTTATCCAACTCTGTGTGGGTGTAAGGTGATCAGATCCAGATCATGATCCAACACATTGATAACCCTACCTATGATCCTATAGATTCAGGCCTAATATCGTCATGGTAACCACTCTATCTTAGGGATGATCATGGGCTGGGCCGGGCCCAGGCCAGGTTTTTATAGGGTATCAACAGTATTAAGCCCTGCCCGAGCCCGGCCTGGCCCGCACCCCAGGCCTGATATTACATGCCTGGACCTGGGCCGGGCTGAACATCTGGGCTGGCCCATATGAATTAAAGTTAAAATTTTACTTTAACTTTATGTTTATAGTTACATAAAAAAAAAAAAAAAAAAACATATTTAAAAAGTTAGTGTATATAATAATATATAACACCATATTACATGTCATACATATATATTTAGTAAAATATTATACCATGTATCGGTGCTACAATATTACCAAAAGAGCATAAGATATTATACATACAAACAGATAGAAATTTAAGTTTTTAGGGCAAGAATTCACTAACCGCTCCCTTTCCACCATGGGCATGATGAGTGCAAACAACAGCATCAAATGCACCAGCAGTTAATGCTGCATTTCTCACCGCATTCAGCTCTGCCTCGGTATCAGTTGAGAACATGTTCACAGCAACCACAACATTGACCCCATAAGCCTTTGTGTTGGAGATATGCCTGGCCAGATTCACACAGCCAGCTTCAACAAGAGTCACATTCTCGGATAAATATGCATGGTCTAGAGGCTTCCCAGCGACCACTTCAGGTCCTCCACCATGCATTTTCAGGGCCCTTATTGTTGCAACGATAACAGCACACTGAGGTGTTAAACCGCTGTATCGGCATTTTATGTTCATAAACTTTTCCGTGCCAATATCTGCACCAAAACCTGCCTCTGTGACTACAAATCCACCAGGTCCTACCAGTTTTAGTGCAATCTTATCAGCTACGATGGAAGAATTCCCATGAGCAATATTGGCAAAAGGTCCTGCATGTACAAGAACTGGAGTCCCCTCAAGGGTCTGCATTAAAGTAGGGTCGATGGCATCTTTCATTAACACGGTCAAGGCACCTCCAACACCAAGATCATCTGCTATTATTGGGTCACCAGCCTTGCTGTTCCCTATCACCATCTTTCCTAGTCTCTCTCTCATATCAGACAAGGATGTTGTGAGGGCCAGCACTGCCATGATCTCACTAGCAACTGAGATATCAAAGCCTGTCTCTCTCACCATTCCTTTTTCTTCAGGACCTTGCCCAATGGTAATCTTTCTAAGGAAACGGTCATTTACATCCATAACTCTTCTCCAGGTAATGGAGTCAGGATTGATATCAAGTCTCACAAATTTCTTCACTTCCTCAGGTGTAAGATCATCAGGGTTATTCTTTGAGATACCAAGCATCTTGAGGCGCCTAAACATTATATTTGCAAAGCTCCTTTTTCCTTCTTTATTAGGTGGGCATAATCTGTTTAAAAGGCCCTTATCTGATTGAGTTGCCTCATGGAAAATCCGAGTATCAATGGCAGCCGCCAGAAGGTTATTTGCTGCAGTAATTGCATGGATATCTCCTGTTAAGTGCAGATTGAACTCATCCATTGGGATCACTTGACTGTAACCACCACCTGCGGCACCCCCTTTGATCCCAAATGTTGGTCCTTGAGATGGTTGACGAAGGCAGGTCACAACCTAATAGCACAAGCAGAGAACAATATGAATACAATTGGAAGATATTAACAAAACATGGTCATCATCATAATTGGAAATTTATTGACATTCATTCATCAAGAATAACCAAAAAATGTTATGCTAAACATAGCAATTTAATTTTCAATTATTCCCATGTATACCTAATAATTCTTGGAAGCTGTACAGAATAGAAGAGTAAGCGCCAAGCCATGCTCAGTCTATATTTTTCAATGAGTATCATTTCCTTCAATTAAATTAGTGCCTATATGGCTTTACTAGGTGATAAAGTTTTCTCATATATATTGATTTCAGTCTCACCAGGAAGTTCATTAGGGTACCTATGCAGAGATCCTATGTTTCCATGATTTGGACATGATATCATCATCTTATGATATTAGGAACTTATAAAGTTATTATATTAGCTTTTGAAATGATTTTATTTTAGAAATTCATGTAAAATTTAATAAGTTGAAATATCTTCTTAAATTGCTTTTATTTAACTTTAATGCACTTTTTATTTTCCTAATATATGGTTATCATGTTAGGGCCTTTAAGAGTCTTTCATATTAGCGGAGAAGGTCCATAAAAGGCCTACAGTGTGTACACGTTTATAGAAAAATATGAAATTTAACTTTACCTTTGGTTTTCAAGTTCCTTTGTATCTTTTTATTTACTCAAATTAATACATTACAAAGGTTTTCCTCATGTACTTCTCTCCAACAAATGAAGGCTTTGGCAAGTGAAACATTTCTGCATCATCTTTTGGCTGCACAGCAAGAACTGAATTTCCAATTCTATAATCATGTAAAATGACAACCAGGATGGGCAAGGCACCTAGTAACCAAGCAAGGTCATTTCCCATGTTCATCAAGGCATTTTAACAACACCATGGAAAAAGTTATCTTCTAGAATTCTCATGTTTTTCTCATTCCCAATATTTCCACCGAGTAGCAATGCAACATAAGGTAACATCTATTGACAATTCTTTTAGGTGAAAAGAATACTATGCTGCCAACTATAGTTTTATCAGAACAGAATTGTTGGATGACTCATTAATGCCAAAATCAATGAACATGCACCACCAGCTGCTGCGAGTGGAGAAATAAGGCAAAAAAGAATGAGACTCACAGAAATTCTTCTGACATACATGACAAGAATCTTGTTCATATTTCTCACATGATAACTACAGAGGTTTTTATCTAACAAATCATCCCAAAGAAGGAAAGTTACTCCTAAAAGAACAGGGAATCCCAAATTACACCTAATAGACATATCAGAGTGATCATGACTCCCATGGTATTAGAAAAAAATATATAATTGGAATCAGAAAGCTCCTTCCAGGCCCTATTTCATGAATTTGTTTATCCTTTGAATAATCAAGACTTAGGAGGAAAAACACTAGCAAACAAAGTAGGGTTAGGAACATTTCTATTCTCACCAATAGAAACCTTGAAACCAGTAATGTAAAGAGAAAAGGAAGTAATTTCAAAGAGTTCTTTTTTTATTTTCTTTTTGGATCAGTTACTAGTAAAAAGCATTGCGAGAATTCAAGTGCTTTTGCCAATTTAAGATGAAGATACATTCTTCCATCAAACGAGTGTTCTCTCTAAATTTAACCTAAGAAAACAAAAATCTAAAAAAAAAAATCATAACTTTTTTCTCATGAAGCTCCTCCTCCATAATATTTTCTTCCAATAAAATCCCCCATAATCTTCATAAGATCAAATCCAATAACCTGCCTCAACATTTTCTAGTAAAGAACAACGCATTGGGCCTGAGAGCCTGGTCACAGCAAAGCTCACTGAAAACTTTAAGCTATAATCTTCATGAAATTGCATTTACAACACTAATTTTTTCTGCATTGGTCTTTTTGGCCATTATGAAACTTTGTAGGGAATTTCACTAAGCAATTTTTTATATGATTTTTCAACTTGTGCAATGCACTTTCACCTGCAAGTTATTTTGTTCAAGCTCAAGATCAAGGAACTTCAAGTTATTTGTCCATGAAAGTAATTTCATCTATTCTTTACTTGTGTTCTTTAATAACAAGACCCCCCTTCCTGTCCCATAAAGAAATGAATACAAGAATTATTAGAGAGTTTTATACTTTCATCTTACTCGATGGAAAGGTTTAGGAGGATGAAGTAAGAACTGATTAACTGAAAGCATAAGGATCTGATAATGAAAATCATGCTTTGCCTCAAAGGGAGTATATATTCATGCCAATATTTCCAATAATAGATACTACTACATTTTATAGACTTTCAAAGGTCTTTCTTTCTGTAGCTATACTCAAAGTACAAAAATTTAGCAAAGACCAAATCCCACTTGCAGGACCCAACTCTGGTGCCTGTAATTCTTGTGAGTCTGGAACCAAGTCAAGTGAGATTAGAAGTCGGACTCGGGATGACTGAAGCCAGTACAGAATGTGAATTTAATGGTATCTGAACAAAACGCGGTAAAGTATCACAGTGACTTATCTTGGAGTTGGATACTATGAACTACGTTACTTAAGAATTCCCTGTTTCATAGGCAAGCATTTAATCAAAGTGATGTTTGTTCAAGAAAAAGCTCTGTACACCCAGTCAAAAGCAAAGAAGCCAAAAGTATTTGTGTGTATGTGTGATAGGGGTGGGGAGGCAAAGAATCCGCATGAGCACACAAAAAATTATCATCATCTCAAGAGGCATGATAAAAAAATCATCCAACCCCCGGAGACTTTCTGCTTTTGGTGTAAGATTCGTATCACCTTTCCACCCTACATTTGGTAATTAGGCGAGGGCAAATCACCATTAGATTGGACTGAAGGTCAAAATTTTGCACCCATCCCTCTCTAAAGAGACATCAGAAGCATAGGCTTATCAGACAAATATCTAAATACATACGCTACCTAATAAGTCTGATTCTAATATAAAGAGAAGACGGGGAAAAAATATTAGATGGGTACTTATGAACAGATTGAAAAGGAATACCTTTTTATCGAGAAAAGCTCCCAATGCTTGGCATAGACCAACTGTAGTAGTAGACTTGCCTTCTCCGAGAGGGGTAGGAGTGATCCCTCCAACCACAACATAGTACCCATCCCCAGATCCTTGAAGCTCATCAAGAACAGATAAAAGGACCTTAAGAAAAACGAATACCCAGTTCAGTAAGACTTCCAAAAGATGAATTCCTTAAGCTTCAAAGAAACCCGGGGAATGGGAAAATGAGATAAAACAATCAGTGGGGTTCACGTAAATTACCTTGGCCTTGTATTTTCCGTAGAGATCGTAGTGGTTGCTACTGAGATTTAGCTCTTTCGCAATCTCTGAGATGTGAAAGGGTTCAACTGAATTAGCTATATCGATATCCGCAGGAACGGGTGAAACGACCTGCAATTTCCTTAATGTTTTGGATGAACTCATTTCCTGTAAAGAAAAGGAAGAATATATTCTCTGGGTTTTAGATTTCCTTCAATCTGCAACAAGAATTTTCTTAAAATCAAAATCGAGCTTTTGAGAGAGAGAGAGAGAGAGAGAAAAGAAAAGAGACAGAAATGAGAAATTCACGGATTCACCTGTTAGTTGTTATATCGTGCAAAGGTGAGTGAGTGATGGTCAAAATTGGTGAGGAGCAATATTCATCTGCGGGAAGGAGAGTTGAGGAGCTCATCCATCCAATAAAATCACGAGAAAATTTGAGGCGCCCGACGCCCGGGTGGTGGACATTGGAATTTGGACACTAATCAATCATCAGTGATCAATGATCGTGCCTGGCCTCGGCCAGTCGGGCTGTGTCAATTGTCATCGGACCGACCGACCGAACCAATAAGCATACATATAACATATTGCACGTGCAGGGAGAGGGTGTGTAGTGTGTTTCCAGTTTCAGTATTTCAGTAGTCCCACTCCCACCAGTAAAGAAGTGATCCATGGCATGACCAAAATATAGGTTAGGTTGATGGGATTAGGTAACCATAGCCGCCTGATGCACTTGTTCAATCCATGACACTGTTTCCGCATTCTACTTCCATTACCGTCCCATATTCTGATCAGTGGGATTAGGAATGCGAGTCTCGAGCGGCTGAAGAGAGCACTTATGAAAAAACAAAATAGTTGGATGGAGATGCGGGGTATCGATCCCCGTACCTCTCGCATGCTAAGCGAGCGCTCTACCATCTGAACTACATCCCCAGAACTTCTAAAATTAAGACCCTAACATTAAATGGAAGTTTTTAATGTTTAATGGTGGACCCAGGTCCGCAAAGTCATCTCACCACGTGGCAGAAATTCTAGCGCAGCCACTCGAAGCAAATGACTTGGGTGGGCAGCCCACAGGTGGCGACTGGCGGGTGAGCACAATCTTCAGGCTAGACGCTACGGCAAGCGGCAATCCAATGTAAACGTATCGCCAAAAATCCAGGCCCGAGTAAACTCGTAGGTGTAAAGTGTAAACTACATAAATATCTTGATCCTAGATTTTCCAGTTTGGATAAGCTTTTCTTCTGCTTTCACCCATTTCTCTCTCTCTCTTATTTCTCGCCATTTAATATCAAAATAAAGGGAAAAAAAAAAGAAGAAACCAAATCGGCTTCTGAGCAATCATATTCACAATTCCCAAATGCTTGTCTTATAGTTCTGTGATCCTTTGTTCAGAACATTTTCCTTTGCTGTGCTGAATTGCTGATTATTTGAGACACACACACAGACATAGTGAAGGTAGAATGGCAGTTTTAGTTGCAAATTCACATATAATATACAGGGACCCTATTTGTTACAGAGATCAACAACAACAGTCATCGACTGGGGGAAGCTGTTCGGTGTCACTGAGCGGAACAGGATTCTCGTCTTCCACTTTTGGTTTTGGAAGAAGCGATAGTAGAATGAGAGAGGGCAGAAGGATATCCAGGATTTATTTTAGAGCTGAAGCTTTTTCCAGGCCAAATGTCCTCCAAATGGAACCCATCTCCGACTGTGATCACTTCGACCAGATTCTTCTCCAAGCCCAGCAGCTCTCCCAGCCTATCGTCATCGACTGGTCTCTCTCTCTCACCCCCACACTCAAATAGATTTCCTTTTCTGTTTTTTCTTCTAAACCAATACTTCGTTTTTTTTTTTTAATTTTCAGGGTGGCTACTTGGTGCCGAAAATGTATCTATTTGAAGCCCAAATTGGAGAAATTGGCAGTGGAATATGATACCAAGTAAGTAATTAAGCATTTGTTATTGGTGTTAATGAGTCCAAAATCTTCATTTGGTAAATCATCAATCTGCCATAAAAATACTTAGTAAAGACATCTGCGGAATATGTATTTAAACTTTCAAGTGTTGTAATTTTTTTATTAAACAATTTCATTGCAATCAGAATATAGAATAGTTCAGAAAAGTGGTTTTCTTTCTTCAGTGTGATCCATAGACATGGTGCGTAATGCTACTGGTATTAAAAGAAATTCTGTACTTTGGATTCTTTAACTGATAATTTCTTTCAGATTTTGTCTGGAAAAGCCCTATATAAAAAACTAATGATAAAGGGAAAAAAGGGAAATGAATGAATTCATCTTGCAAATAAAACAGGGAAAAAGATAGTCTGAAGAACATATTTTGTTGGTTATTAAAAGATAAAAGAGTCGGCAACTCTGTATTTAAGAGCCTGCATTGTTCATTGACTTCATTCATTTCTGATAATTTCTTTTATTGCAGAGCAAAATTTTACAGCGTGGATGTTAACACGGTCCCTCAAACTTTGGTGAAGCGTGGAAAAATCTCGGCATGTGCCACTAATCCTTGATACTTTCACTCCATTAGTCCCTTTTATGCTTATTACTAATTATCTGCCTTTGATTTCCTTTGTATATAATCTGATGAACATTCTGTTCTGGGTTTCTCTTTCTGCATCAGAAAATGCCTACAATTCAGGTCAGTTGGGTAATATTCAATTTGCTCTAAGCTTTTCATTTATATTTTAGAGTCTTCCTCTTGAGAGGAAAGAACAGGGAAAATAACATAAAGGTGAGTGCAATTCGATACTGCAGGTGTGGAAAGATGGAGAGATGAAGGAGGAGGTTATTGGGGGGCACAAAGCGTGGTTGGTGATTGAAGAAGTCAAACAAATGATCCAAAAGTACATTTAAGGAATGGTTATTATTGCTTTTTTTTCTTTCTCAAAAATGTGTATTTTTTTCTGTTAATATGTATCTCTCTTGCCTTATTAATGTCATTAATTGTTGCCAGTTCTTTATAAACTTGTGTTTGTATAGTTTAGACTAATAAAATATTTACATATAATCTGGGTTACTCTGTTTATTCACGCATTTGGGTCTTCTGCAAGCATGTTGAAATTAATGGAGTCTCTTGACTCTCGAGCATCTATCCAAGTAAATAGTGTGATTCAACCAATTTTCCCAAATGCCAAAAGCTTGGCCCCGGAGCCTGAGGACCATAAAGGAGTTCAACATCGTCAAAAGGATCAGACCCACCATATCCGATGATTCAAACTGGCCATATGGACAGTGGAGAAGCCTTGTAGTGGAATGATGGCTTAAAAAGAATCCAGCTGTGGTGGTTCGATCTCGTTCTTCGAATATGCAAAATGCATGTCTGCAACTAGGCATCGCCTTGGCCTACTTACAGTAAAGCACAGGCCAAAACCAAAACCCAGTTACTAGAACTTTAATCGGCTGAGCCTTTGAAGTTAGCTATATGGCGCAGAAAGCTATCCGATAAGCCGTTTACCTTCTAGGAGGAGAAATCCTGACCTAGAGAAAATTTATAATTCGTTATCATATCATCTATTGCGTGTTTGATAGAGTCTTAAACGATAATTTTATCAGTTTGAAGGTTCAACTTTCCTAATTCTTGCTTTCAGAAGAGTGTTGGCCGCAAGTTAGAAGCGTAAGCAACTGATGTATTGTTTGGATCAGAAGCAGATACAGGCCTACACCCATCAAATTCTTGGTTTTTTTAATGGTCGTAGAGCTTTCATAGGTCATACCACCATCTCAGTCCATGGGCGGGTGTTTGCGTAACAGGAGTAGAGTCCAACCCCAAGCTCTATTCATGGACGTCTGTTATACCAAGCAGACAGGTGCAAGCAACCTTATCGTTGAAACGGTCCAACTCTAAGATGGCCCTCGACTCCAATGTCGTCACAAGGTGGAATTTTGAATTTTCTTAGGATCATTTGCTAATACCAGTCGTGAATTTGCCCCATGATTCAATTTTGCAGGACTCACAAAATCTGAAAATCTGATACTTGGCAATTTATGGGGCCAACCTGGTTTGAGGTTTCTGTACCTTACACAGAAATTTATCCAGTATCTTGTGAACCAAGAAAAGAGAGCAACAAAGCGTGTAAGATACGAGGAAGGGAAACTTTAGGTATATTGGGAGCCAAGGCTTTAAAAGCTATGAACATTTGGATAATGGATTTCTTCTCCTTCTGTCGGCGTGGACATAAAACTAAAATCTGAACCATATAAATCTATAAATTTATATTTATGCTTTGTATTGCTCTGTTTTACACTTTCCCTTCTCTTTTAGTTTTTCTACTTGTCATTTTGTTTTCTGGTTGGTAGGTTTTAGGTTCTGAACAAATTCTATTCTCAAAAAAAAAAAAAGCATTAATCCAGGATGAATTAAGTGGGTGTTCTATGTTGTGCAAAGCACCCAACCGAGCATTAGTGTTAGAACTATCTGGGTGGGGATTCAAACTAAGCTAGCTTGTTATATTATTCAAAAATGGAAAATATTACAATCAAACTCGAAACTATACAATAATTTACATAGCCACTACGTAAAATTATATCTATACGACCAAAGAACAAAAGAAAACCTTGGGAAGACACATTGACATATGTATTATATCACTTGAAGCAATAAACTAAATCGATCCCAAGTGGATTATGGGTATTAGATTGTATTCTAGTGATCGGCTTCATGAGTTTGTTGGGATTTTGGAGACGGCGAAGAAGCCATTGACCCCAGCGGCGATGGTTCACCAGGTAAGTCTGAGAGTGCAGCCAAGATCCGACGAATACTGACGGAACGAACAGTTCTAAGACTAGACCTGCGCACGTTGTTGGAGAAGATGTTGGAGGAATTGGAGAGGATGAAGTAGACCAGAGCTTGCACAAGCAGAAAGATGGCTACCTTGAGCAACATATCTCCTAGGCCTGCACCCTCGAAGTTGAAGTTGAAAACCATTCTGCCGAAAATCGCAGCAGAGAGTTTCAAGGTCGGGAGAAGATGCAGATTGCAGAGTGAAAATGTTGGAATGAAGGGATGACGATGACGATGTATCAGGAAAGCCGGGGCTCTTCTATAATTTATATAGGTGGGTGGCGCTGGCAGTGGCGGACATCCTACCATACATTGGAACATTTCCCGCACTTACTTATAAGTTATTATTCACGGGAGATGTTCTCGGTGGATGTGCCCCGTGAGGCGCCCCTGTGTGAGGAGCACATCCCGTTCCGTCGAAGACGGAACGGGATGTCCTCGTCAATCTTCTTGTCAAGTTGTCATAATGAGTTAATGACCGACTCATGAGCCGCTGGCCCGCCGCTAAGCCCATTTGACTTATTATTTAAATCACAAATGATAAGTCATTCAGTTCATTCACTACAGCTGTTGTTTGACGAAGGACGAGTCGACATTGGCGATTGGCGAACTTTACCGGAAGGAAGCAGGAATAGAGCTTTCACTTATGATAAATATTCCGGGCCTGAAATATAAGTTCTAACTCAGGTTTATATGGGCACAGGCCGGGTCGGGCCGGGCTAATGTCACATATATATATATAAAATATTATATATCTATATATTATATGACATAATATGCATATAAACTTATTTTATACATTATATAATATAAATTATTACATATAATATAAATTATACATATCATGTTATAATATTTATATATAAAATAACATATATACATATGTATATATTATACACAAAATGTGTAAGTTTAAATATATGCGGGCTGGCCTGGGCCCAGCCCGGGCTTGGGTCTGGGTTTTGTGATCAGGCCCAGCCCAGGCCCACATCAGGTCCACAAATTTTAGAGTTGGGCTTGGACTTAATACTTCAAACTCGATCCGCATATATTTAAACTTAACACATTTTGTGTATAATGTATATATATGTATACATGTTATTTTCCATTATGTTATTCATTTTATATATAAATATTATAACATGACATGTACAATTTATATTATATGTAATATTTTATATTATATAATATATAAAATAAGTTTATATGCATGTTATGTCATTTAACATAAAAATATTATAGATATGTAATGTTTTATATATGAGTGACATTGGCCCAGAATTGGGCCCGGCCCCGTATAGACCTGGGCTAGGACTTATGTTTCAAACCCAAAACCCCGGGCCGGGTCAAGCCCGGACCTACTCTATAGCCCTTATCATAAGTGCAAAGCCCAACCAGGCCCAGCCCATGATCACCCCTAAGCAGGAAGGATTCAAGCAGCCAAGCATGGTTCAAAGTATCGATACAATACACCTGATACGGGGTGTATCATATCGTATCTTTTGAAAACGATATGGTCCGAAACGCCTATTTCCATGTGTTTCGGACCCTCAATTTTTTAATAATAAAAAAACACGTTTTAAGATTCCTAAAAAACCAAACTTTGAAAAAAAAATAATATATATATATATATATATGTTTGGTCGTTTCTAAGTATTGATACGATACGGCCGAAACTCGTATCGTATTGATACTTTGAACCTTGCATCCAAACAAAAACAAAAGGGTAAATTGCTGAAACCTCCTCTAAAGTTTGTGACTATTGTTGTAATTTTCTCTAAAGTTTGGTAATAGCAATCATCACCCCTTTTTGTCATAATTGCAAATAGATCCCCTCTAACAAAATTTTCTTAAATGAGGTATGAAAATGTCTAAAATACCCATACAATTACTTTTGAAAATGTTTATTTTCCAAATTTTCTCTTCATATAAATTACCATCACAAACCCTTTCAATCTCTTTTCTAAAATTGATTTATTTTCCAATTTTTCCCTTCATATCAACCACTCAAAAGTGGAACTACAACTTTAAACTCTCTTCGTTTTTGTTCATAAGTTTGTATTGTTTTTTCCCTTATGCAGTGTTTTATTTGCACTGATGAAAACTATGGCAGTGCAAATATTTTGGGTGTAAATTTTGATTTATTTTTGTTTCAAATTTTACTTCACTTTGTTTGATTGCAGTACAAATGAAGTAAAAGAAGACATAAAGCAGAATAAAGTAAAACCCAAAACAAAACTAAACCAAACCTTTCATTTGCACTTCCATACATTTGTACTAGTACAAATAAAATTGCTCTACAACCAAACACAGTCTTAGGAACCAGCTTCAATAGTAACTATATGGGCATTTTAGACATTTTATGCCTTTTTTTTAGAATATTCTACCAAGAAGAGTTTACTTACAACTGTATTATAAAGTTCATGGGAGATAAGGCTGTCATTGGACCGGTTTTAAATTGGACCCCATCCAGTCCAAAATCAATTTGGATGGATTGGACCAATCTGGTCCAAAATGTTTATTAGATTGGATTGGACCTGGTCTGTTCATAATAAATTTATATTGGATTGGGTTGGATTAAGCCAATATCGCGTCCATTGATACGAGATAAGAATATAGGTATCAATCAACCAAATTTGGATTGAAACCAATTTAAATCAAAACGAATTTAAACAGATTCGACAGTTTAGACATTGAATTAGACCAGTCTAAAATGGTCTAAAATATTTATTGGATTGGATTGAACCTGATCCATTTATAATGAATTCATATTAGATTAGATCGGATTGGACCAAAATAATAATAATAATAAAAAAAAAAATACAGATCATTTAATAATTACGCGGTGGTATGGAATTACACGGTTCAAGATGCTCCCGTATTGGATCCAATGATAGCAACCCATTTCTAGATAAACAGAAAAAGTCCAAATCTTGACTATTCCTCACTCTCAATAACATCATGTGGTGCCAAAGTTTAAAGAAGAGACAAGAGGTACCATGCAATGCGCCGTTAAATGTTGTGGCTGGATCTAAATGGGTCAACCAGGGATGTGATACACTGATACTAGAGTACTATTGGGATTTGGAGTCAAATGTCTTTTGCTGATAGTGCTATTTTGTATACTGTTTTTTCATAAACCGTTTTTTTTTTCTTTCAGGGGTAGACAGGCCTTAAATCGACCCTCTCTGAATCATATTAAAAAAGAAAAAAAAAAAGAGAAATGAACCTCAATACAAGCTGACACCCCCTACTGGCATATCAGCCCATACATATCATATCAAGGGATTTCTGATACACCCCTATAACTACAAGGGAGTGTTTTAGGGTTTTACCTGATTCAGGGGGTAGACAAACCTTAAACTGATCCCTCTGAACCAGATTAAAAAAAAAAAAACTAAAACAAAAAGGAGAAATGAGCCTCAATACATGCTGACACGCCCCTACCGGCATACTCAGTAAGTGGTAATGGAGCGGGTTTTATCATCATCATCATAACACATTCTAGACAGAGAAAATGATGTAGGATTGTAATTTATGTCAGCTAGACATTCTTTCTTGCAATGCATTGCATGCCAAATTCCACCCCTTCCTAAGATGGGATTCAGTCCTCACAAGACTATTCACAGATGTGCATTGAGAATCTGTCCATGCTTTTATACTTTTTTTTCGGGGAGAGATATTCCCAATGTATGGCTGTAAGGGACTGTGAGAATAGTGTGAACACAGTCCTGTGAGAAACAAATCCGATTTCATCATGAGCCTCTCTGATGTGCATGGAAACATCACCTTCTTATATCAAAATAGGATTCAGTCCTCACAAAACAATACTCACACTATACTGACAACTACTTGCAGCTGTCTATCGAGAAAATCTACCCCGTCCCCATAAATAAAAGCATAGAAGTACAAAAATATTCCAAATACACGACTGCAATTGGCTGGGAGGATGGTGTGAACACCATTTTGTGAGTACTGAATCCGAGTTCTCCTATACCAGTCATGGTGATAGATGTTTATGTACACATTCACCATGAGCATAGAATAGAGTTGAGACACTGAACAGCTGGAGGAGGTGGACTATGCTTCTCCTCCTCCACCTGGCACCCGGCAGTAAGACAATCGGAATGGACACCACACACCCACACACCACCGTCTAAGGTCTAAGTTAACTTCCATCATACTTTGGTAACAAGGGTTCTTGTATTTTTTAGCTCATTTGTTCACGTAATGACACTTTTGTTGCGTTAGATTGGGATCTAATGACAAAATACAATGACAGAGGAGAAGGCGAAGATATCTGACATCACTCTATATACTCACTTCTTCCTCACCATCTTTGTCCACATTATGCTTCCATTTATAATATTACCCGTGGTTTCTAAAAGTCTAAAACTACTTAAAATTAAAAATGTCTTGTGATTGTTTAATCACACTACAATCCATATTTAAATAATTAATCTTTTATTCTTCTATTTATGAGCCCAGTTGATGGAGGCCGCGTTCTGTGCACCCTCGAATGAGATGCAAACACGTCATCTCATCCGTGTTAACCATGAATTAACGGAAATATTTTCCGTTACTAATCGTTCGGCTGGTTGAACCAGCCATTTTTTACTCTTCTTCCCATTTTTAACTCAGAAGCAACGTCGTCTCCCCTGAGCTCCAACTTTAGCTACTCATCCTTCTCATGCCCAGTCATACCGGTACAACCTCCTCCCTTTCTACAGGCGTACCTCTACTCTCCGTCGTTGATGATCTCTCCTCTTGTTGACGATCGCAGCCAGTGCACTGGTTATCGCTTCTGTCATTCGCCGCCTGCTCTTCCTCCTCCGCTATATCCATAGAGACGTCACTGTTCTTGGGGAACAGCTGCGTGGAGTGGCAAAGGGGACACAACCCATGAGACGACAACCAAATGTCTATGCACTGTTAAACGAAACGCGTGCCCATAGTAAAGGATCACCTCCACGGCCTCCCCCTCGTCGAATTCACTCAGACACTCGACGCAGTCGACGGGCTCCTTGGCACTTCCATCATAGGCGAACACCAGCAGGGACTTAACGGTATTTGGGTCAAGACCACGGGGCAGGACACCGACGAGGCCGACCCCGCTCTGCGCTACTAGCTTCGGATGCATGAGAGGTTGAGGGCATTCTCTTAGGCGAAGCGGCGGATGTAGATGAAGAAGAAACCCATGAAGAAGAGAGCGGTGAGGAGCACCACGTCGGTTAAGGCCATGGAGGAATCGAAGGTGGAGATGGGTTGCAGGGGCCTTCTAGTAGTGGTAGTAGAGGAGTTATTTGCAGGGGTTAGAGTTGGGACTGAGTAACCATCTCGAGGCAGAGAAGGTGAGTGGCTGGTTCCCGGAGGCGCATCGTTGTTGAGCAACTTATGAATGTGGGGCTTCATGGATGGATGAGTGGATTGTTGGTGAGATTGGAAAGCGCGGCTTGCAGAGATAGAGGGAGTGAGAAGAATTGAGGGAACGAGAGACAACGTGAACAGAGGATCTTCAGTTCTTGGCTTTACGAGACAGAGAGAGCTGCGACTGTTGTGGATGGAGATTGGATAAAAGAGAGAGGAGACAGACGGACAAATTGACGATGAAGCTTTGATTTGGAGTGGATCTAGATGGGATTTAGGGGAGAATGGCCTACAAAACAGAGAGAGACAGAGACATGATTGAGGGGCATATGCTGTCTATGTGTAAACAAAAATTTGAGAGGGATCGATGAAGCTGCTTCAGTTTGCAATTTACAGTGCACCCGATGGAACTAGAGAGGCGTCATTGTAGAACTGGAACTGTGGCTGGTTCAGCGCTTCACTTAGGCAAAAAGGATGAGATCTCAGACCCATCCACATCCGCCGCCGGTGGCTTCTGTGTTCAGTGAGATCGCCGGTCACAGGTGGATGCTTGTGGGCTAGGGGTTGGCGGAAGAAAGTATGAGAGGGTGTGTTTTTAACTATTTTATCTTTTTGTATCCGGTTCAACCGGATTTTTTAACTAACAGCCAAACGTCTGTTAAAGTTAATAAATTTTAAACACGCCGACATTGGTGATTGTGATTGGCGGATGCACTGTCATGGGTGCACAGAACACGGACTCCAGTTGATGCATTTACTCCAATAAATTAAAATAAATCATCAATTTCGGCCTTAATAATGGCCTTCAGCTCCAGCTCCAGCAATTCCTGCTCTACAATCTGCATCACTCACTCGCAGACTCTTTATGATCTTTAAATTTTTATGGCAATTGACAAAAGAGGCCATCAATTATCTTTACTCCTAATAAAAGAAAAAGAAAGAGAAATAGATAATGCTATAACAGTTACGGAAGAATCAATTCATAAATCCATATTTTAATTTTCTTCAACTCTGAGGCTATAACAGTTTTCTATTCCTAAAATTTTTCATTTATGTTCAGTTCTTAAAATAAACTTTAAAATATGAAAGAGAAATAGATAAGTTCGGTTCTGATTTCTAAAAGAGTGATAGGCATTTTCTGCTTACAAGTCACAGCCCTGGCAAGGTTGGCAATTGCCTACTACGCATTCTTAAGCATTAATGGGAACCACTAGCCCCATCATCAATTCATCCGTACTCAGAACTCAAAGTTCCATCAAAAGATGATGGGGCTAAGTTGAAACCCAACGAGAGGGTAATAACATGAGCACCGACAGGGGACGGTAATAACATGAACTTTCAACTTTTTTTTTTTTTGGGACCACGGCCAACGACCAAATGTCTCTATTCACTTTATTGTCGCTAACGCTAAGATGTCATCTTGATTGATCACAAAGTTAAGACGACAGATTACATAGCCACAACTACATTTGGTGTGGGGTAATGAATTGAGTGCAAATCCAAGAATCCTCACCCCTACCCTAAAGGGTCCACCCTCCCCTACCACAAATACAACAAGAGGATAAGATAACCGACCTTACCTGGCCAAACAATTGAACCAATACCACATGACCCAGCTAGTACAAAAGTCATGGCTGACCATTGAGTTGATGACGGCCACCTTTATTCAGTACGAGAGTATTTACTATTCACAACCCCCCCCCCCCCCCAATTCCTGCAAAATTGATTTAACCAATGAAAAAGAAACAACCGTCTTCTATTCATTATTCAAATTGACACCAAAAGTTTTAATGTACAGGGGATAGAATAACATCTTATCTCAGAGAATGAATTTGGCGTCTGCCCCTAATACAAATAGAAACACAAATAACAAAAAACCAGCAACAGTAAATGACAGAACAAGAAAGATAAACAAAACAAAACAAAACAAAAACAAAGTTAAGTAGCTCAAGTATACAGCATAAACCAGATCCTCGAATGCATTTATTTTTGCATTTCATTTAAACATATTTTTACCAAGCTCCTCATGGACATCTTCCTTTGCCATCTCTCTGTACACGAACTGCAAAACAGTGCCAAATCAAATAAAGAAGACCGATTGCAAGTCTGAGCACACTAGAATATATCTTTTCCTCCCCACAGAAAATAGGATTAATGGATCAGTCAATCGATTTTACATAATTAACTCCATGATCGCTGCTTATTTTATTAAACTTCCACAACTAATATATTCCATTAACGAAATAGAAGGTTTGAATTATTCCACAATTCCTCCAAAATATGGAAATACAGCTGAAAAAAAAAAGTATCTGAATTGTCTTAACAAATAAACCACTTCTTCATCAGTGGCAATGATCAAAATAGTATCATTAATAAGAAAAATTCCATAGATCCACTACACCCATTTGAGAGATGCATGAAGGGGGATATGTACACAGCTGCAACAATACAACATAACCAAATCAGAAAGAAGGCTTTTCAAAGAAGAAAAAAGAAAAAGATAACAAAACAAGATCAGCCCTCACAAATGTACTTGTCCTCTCCCCCAATGTCAAATTCTAAATTTTAATGACCTATTTTATCATTAACATCCAAAAACTGTACCATGTCTGCATCTCTAACATATCACATCTAGCTGGGGGAGATGCAAGCAATCTAAGTTGAAACCCAACGAGAGTATATATTAGGTAGCAACCCCAGAGATTCGGCATGGCAGTTCACTTCACATGAGATAAGAGTGAAGCAGATGCCCCAAGCTCACGATGCATTAACATGGAAATGGTACCATGAAGTATGAAATCCTCACCTTGAATTTGATGTTTGACTAGGTAACTAATTATGTAGGACTAAACCAGAAGGCTACAACCATGGCACTAACCAATTGAGCTAACAAGATTTTATTTTTTTTTTCAGAATTTAGATCGCATGCTGATATATATTTAAGTTTTCCTTTCAGTGAGGCAATGACTAAGAATTTTGGCCTCTCGTCAATTTCTAAATTCTAACTAGGTAGGCACTAAGTCAATAAAGAGAGAGAGAGAGAGAGATGTCCCGAATTGAAGATATTAATGCAATCTAATAAAAAAGTCAAAGTCAATAAATACTAGGCCTTTCTATAGTCCACTCCACCTCAGAATTCATAAATTAATTCCCCAAAATGTATCTATCCCCAGACCCCCTATAAACAGCATCCCCCTGAAATTGGGAATCTCCCCCCCGCCTCCCTGACACTGACCCAAACTGCACAATCGCATTATGAATTCTGAGGTGGACTGAACTCAAATTACTCCTAAGAAAAGAACTCCTATTTTCTGTGGGGAGGAAAAGATATTAGTTGTGGAAGTTTAAAAGAACTCCTCTACTGCTTTTTTCTATTCTATATTCATCCAATCATGTTCCATCAAAAATATTTAAAGCAATAGCGCAAATTTAGTAACATACCAACATATTCTAATTTTTTTTCAAATAATTCGAGATACAAGCATTAAAGCTTTAAAATAACTTTGTAGTTGACTAGTCATCAATTTACTGTCCATTCTAGGCATCCACATAATTGTCCAATTAGTTGGTCATAAAGTTGGTCCGACCCAGAACTAACTGTCAATGATTAGTTGACAATGCAATAGCATTATTCATATATGGTGCCTAACTCGTTCAGATGCAAAAAGAAACCACTGTTAAAAAATAACAGCATAAGGAAGAAATCAGCAATGCTGAACCACCCCCTTATCACTGTGATTACAATTAGCCCCTGGCCCTGGTGACCCCCAACATAGTCATTCTCTTGAAACCCCAAGTCTTGCTGGTAAATCTGTCTGCTAAGTTGTCACAGCTCTGGCACTCGACCTGAATGAGAAGTTCAGGATAGAAACACTGTGTTAACCACTCACGATCTCAAGCTACTATAAAATCGTGGATATAAAAGGGTTGTACCAAGTTGGAAGATGGTTCAAAAACCATTTTAGCCACACCTATAAGGATATGAATGTCACGTGTTGCTTGCATGGCTTAGGCAAGACCGCAAGAGCATGGGTATACAGATTTATTGAGTTAAGTTGAGGTTCATCCATTAAATAATGATCATGTCATTCAATTCATTTGGTATTTCAATCACACCAAGTAGATCAATAGATGCAAAATTACTAATAAAAAATGGAGATGTTAATATAGCAGAAATGCTAAGAATATGCGATACTTAATTAGGAGAAAACAAAGACACTGAGTGGCCAAATATGAATAGGTAGCACAGAAGGATCACAATTGAATTGGAAGTTTTGAACACTGGAAAAAGGCAAGAAGTTTCAGGTGAAGTAATTTTCTACCCTGACACCAGAAAACAAACATTCCCAATATTACCCTGACACCAGAAAATAAACATTCCCAATATATGTTCAAGGCATTCAAATTTGATTTGGAAAGAAATTTATCTAAAAGCACTGCATTCAAATCCAAAACACCACAACAACAGGGCTGTAAGTTTAAGCAAGCCAAATGGAAGAGAATCTTGTATAAGGCTAATGATGGTTTAAGAGATTTTTTTTATATATTCTGAAGGGCTACACAACGGGGAGTAGCCCATCCCCCAACCCAGGTGCAGGTGGGATTCAATCCCAAGTCTCCGCTAACCGCTATGACCAGCAGGAGACCTTACCAACACTGGTTGGCACCTTGTGTTTAAGAGATTGTTTTCACTTGTCTATATCATTTCAAATTGGGGCTTGAAGTTGGTTTCAGATATTTCTATATTCTACCAGACTACCAAACCATTCTCCTGTAACCTTCAATTCTTTTGTATAACCAAACTGATAGATTAATCAAATATTCAGTCCTAATTGCTATAAATTGTTGGGTAAGGACTAATCTGGAAGCTGAAATTCTAACAAAAACTGGGTTTAGTTGTTACTAGTGTAGGTTTTGGGAATATTAACAAGATAGAGAAAAGAGAGATTCATTGGTAATGCAAATTTAAATGAAAGGAAACGTTGCTTCTTCTGATTAACTCATTTTCCACTGTTTTACTCTGTTTTCTCTACCTCTATAGGAAGAAAGTAAAATGGGTCAAATAGAAAATTCGCCTTTATTGGTTTCCTTATTGGATGTTTAATATCAAAAATGCATGTCTTGTGACTTGTGATATATTCCAAGATGTACCATCCTCACTCCCTAGCGAGTGGTAGAACTTATTCTCAATCCTTCCACCCACAAGTACTTTACTTTTTTTATCAATCCCACAAGTACTTTACTTCACAGGCACAAATTCCAAACTTTCTCCTCATCAGAAAAAAATATTATACTGATTAAATATGAAGGCTTGAAAAGAATCCAAGAAAGAAAAGATAATTCATTATCACAAACTGCTCTAGTAGTTGGAACCTTCAAACTGGCATTCAACAAGTTGCTGTGGTACGAGCACAAGTATTTATTGAAGGCATGGAGGTGGAACCAGGTCGACAATTCGAAAAACATATGAATACAAGCACTAGTATTTATTGAAGGCATGGAGGTAGAACCAGGTCGGCAATACGAAAAACATTTGAACACAAGTCTTTTTTCTTTTCTTTTTTTTTTTTTTTTTTGAAAATAAACACAAGTCTAATAGGTTTCACGTCTCAGTTGCCACCTTCCATGAAATCCATCATTTTACTACCTCTGGATTATATTAATTTAATTCCAAATAAAACCTATTAAGGATTCCCTATGTTTAACGGTTCTAAACTCCACTACTTAAAGTTAACTTCAAAGTGTAGATGAGATACAGATCATTTAAGCCAATACGAACCACCAGATGAAGGAGAAAATAAATAAATATATAATGCATAATGGAAGATAATCCAAAGCATACCTTAAGTTTGGAAAAAGAGAATCCAACAACAGCCTATGCTTAATCGAACAAGAACTCCCTAAACTCGGATACTACGGTATCACCATCCTCATTCACCCTGACACTTCCACCACCAGCAGCAGCAGCACCCATACGACTCCCTCCTTCAACCGGCCGACTAGACACAGTCTCCCCACTATTGGCAGGCCCCGTTGAGCTCGTTTCAGCTTGTGCCATCTGAATGGATTCCACCGCAGACGCAGTAGATCTTGCAGGAAATACAAGTCTGTGTCTCCTGGCAATATGCCTCAACGTACCCCCAATTCCAAACAGATCATCGTCCTCCAGCATATTCGCCAACCTCACGGCTACGCTGGTGCTTTGGCAGGGTTTCGGCTCGACCTCATCGGTGGGGAGACGAAACCGACAAACGGGACAAGAATTGTGCTGCGACAACCAAGGCAGGATACAGTTGGAGTGGTAAATATGCTTACAAGGCAGTTGCTTGGCCTCGACGTCGACCACGAACTCGTCTTTGCAAACGGCACAGAGAATGGTATCAGAAGACAGGAAGGAGCTAGTAATCTTGATGGTGGGGATGGATTCGACGGAGGACTTAGAGGCGGGTGTGGAACCAGGGCTGCGATAGCTGTCGGTATCGTCGTCGGAATGGGCGAGATGCTGAATGAGACGATCGAGATACTGGCTGTCGAGGAGGTAGTGATCGGAGGAGGGGGCAACACGGAAGGCGGCGGCGGGAATACTGAGGTTGTCGTCGTCGGTATCGAGGTCTTCGTCAGAAGTGGGGGATAGGATATGAGGAGGAGAGAGAATGGGGAAAGGATCGAAGGGAGGAGGAGAGTAGGGATGAGTGGAATCGTCAGTAGGATTATTAGGGTTAGAGTTAGAGGAGGAGAAGGGGAAAAGGAAGAAAGAGGATTCCATTTCTTCAAGGAAGTCGCCCTGACAGAGTGGGCAGAGGAGAGGAGGAGAACAAGGGAGGAGAGAGACACTCACGTCGCATTCGTGACACCAGTAGGCCTGTCTTCTGTTGCTACTGCTGGTGGAGGTGGTGATGGCTGCGTTAATGGAGGACATTATTCTCAGTCGCAAAGGCTCTCCAACCTCTGAGGTGCCTGCCTGCACCCTCCTCCCCTTGGCTTCGCCTTGGGTTGGGTCTGCTGAACTGTATGTACCCTCTCTCTCTCTCGGATTGGCTTTGCTTCTCTTCTGAGAAACACAGATGAGCTATCGCTTTTTGGCTTCGGTTGTTGCCTTTTTTGGGGGATATTTAATATAGTGAGAATCTGAGAATTCTCTCATAAGGAACATATATTTTATCATCGGATTAGAATCTAATTGACCCATCGCTTGAATCAACCGGTTCAAAGATTTATTTCCCTTAGAAATTAAAAAAAGACTAGCCACAAAACAAAGAATGTCGCTTTGGCCGAGTGGTTAAGGCGTGTGCCTGCTAAGTACATGGGGTTTCCCCGCGAGAGTTCGAATCTCTCAGGCGACGACAAAAAATTGTTTTAATCTTCTCCACCGCACTGACGTCTACAATTTTTAATTTTTAGACTTTGCCCTGTTATTAGATCATCGGCAAGTTGGGTTGAGGTTAATCCTAAGTTCTAAATCCCTAACTGTAATCTTAATCCAATCTAACCTTCAACTTGACCTACCCAACTCTAACCCTAACCTTAGCTAAATTTTTTCAACCCTAATCTAATCCAATCAACTTTGGGTTGGATTCGTTCAAGTTGGGCCCAACTCAACCTTCTTCTCATCCCTTAAAATCTCGAACTTCTTAATCTTAGATCTTAACCCAACTCAACTCAACTCAACTTTCATTACATATATTTTATTAGTAATTGTTTATTGATGTTTTTATTGGTTCTTTAAGTATAAAATTAAGGAAAAAAAAGTGTTTGAAATTACTATAATTTATTATGCTGACTTATAATAGATCTTTTATGGACAGCAAGCTATGGATAGCAAACAACAAAGAGAAGATTAAGAATAAATTATTTAGAAAACATAAAATATGTTATCAAGGTTTTAGTATTTCCAATTAGGATTAAGTGAAGTGATTATCTTAAATGAAATAAATGATAGTATGTGGTGGTGGCTATACAACTATCATGCATCTAAATAAATCAATATATGATATAATCATATATAACATATATTTATATATCATATGTACTATAGAGTCGGGTTGCCCTAGGGGTCAATCCTAACCCAACCCAAAGTAAAGTAAGGTTCATAAATTCCAACCTTAACTCTAACTTGAGCATCAACCCAACTTTTTTGGGTTGGGTAGGGTTGATTTTGGGCTAACCCAACCCAAGTTGTAGCTTTATCAGCAACCAACACCAACTGATGCTGACGGCGAAGGATCAACCGGTTATCAACTGTAAGTTGTTGCTCTTCCTCCTCCTTCCCTGCAAACTCATTGAAGAAGAGTGACTTATGATGCAACATATGAATTTTTTTTTGCTTCCATGAAATGTTGAAATTTCTCCTACAATATTGCCCTAAGCTGGTAAAGTTGTCATTTTTTATTACAAAGGTTTGATTAAAATTTATCACTTAAATCAAACCTACAATATTGCCCTAATCAACCCTTTCTCAAATCAAAAGTTTATCCCCTAAATCAGAGCATTTCATTGATTCTAAGATATATATATATCAGAGCATTCAAATAGCATGAAGAAAACAACTTCATGTCAGAGTTGTTCCTGCCAATGGTTGTCCAAGTTGGTGGATGTTATGGTCGCCGGTCCTCCTTTCAGATGGGTTGTTTTTGTTGAAAATAGAACAGAATAAACACTTGTAAGAAGAAGAAGAATGGAAGAAGAAACCTACCACCGGAGCTACTTGTAAGAAGAGAAGAAGAGAAGAGGATGTCAGACAAACTGTCGGAGCTCTCCTTGTCACCATCGATGGCATCGATCGCCAGAGCTTTCCTCGCCATCGATGGAGGAAGGGTTCGGTGTGTGGATAGGGTTCGATGGAAGGAGGAAAGCTCCAGGGGAAAATCACTCAAAAATCTCGCAATATGAGGTTTACGGGCCTTTGATGCAACCAGTGGGTCGTGTTGGCTCTGGTTCATGTTCGATTGAACCGTCGAATCCAAGTTAACGCGTGTTTGACCGTTAATGTTTGGATGGTTGACGTGGTCGAATCTGATTGGTGGGTTCAAGTGCCCAGTGCACTCACGGGTACACAGAACGCGGACTCCTTTAACCCTTCCTCCATCAACGGCGACAAGGAGAGCTCCGGCGGCCATTGGCAGCGATAAAGAGAGCTCCGACGGCTCGTTTTTGACCTCCTCCTCTTCCTCTTCTTCTTCTTTTGTTTTCAACAAAAACAAGTGTTTATTCTGTTCTGTTTTCAACAAAAACAACTCGCCTGGAAGGAGGACCGGCGACCATAGCATCCACTGACTTGGACAACCACCAACGAGAGCAGCAGCCACTCACCTGGACAACCACCGATGGAACAGCTCCGATCTAAAGTCGTTTTCTTAATGCTATTTGAGTGCTCAGAATATATCTTAGAATCAAAGAAATGCTCTGACTTAGGTGATAAACTTCTGATTTGAGAAAGGGTTGATTAGGGCAATATTGTAGGTGATAAATTTAGGGCAATATTGTAGGTTTGATTTAGGTGATAAATTTATACAAAGCTCTGTAATAAGGCAATATTGTAGGAGAAATTTCAATATTTCATGGAAGCAAAAAATTTGTATATGTTGCATCTGGGAGTTCATATGTTGTCTCATAAGTCACTCTTCTTTAATGAATTTGCAGGGAAGAAGGAGGAGGAGGAAGAGCAGCAGCTCACCGTTGATCACCGGTTGATCCGTTCCCGCCGGCGTCGGTTGGTATTGGTTGCCGATGATTTGATAACAGAACTAGGTTCGGAAGACAGAGAGGGTTTAAGTCGAATTCTAACATGAGAGGGAAGGCCAAATCGTGTTTTGCAGCCAGTTCAACCAGCCAAACCACTGATAAGGGAGAAAGTCTCCATTAATTCGCGGTTAAGACTGATGAAATGATGTGTTGGCTTTTCATTGGTGGGTGCACTCGTCCAGTGCACCCATGGGGACTCCAAAGAATGAAAGCTGATGAATCAGTCACTGTCATACCACCTGCACCGGGTCAGTGGGCATCTTTTCTTATCAGTAGTTTAAATATAGTGCAACTGTGAATAAAGTAATGAGTTGAGATGTTTGGAATTGGAATTGGAATTGGAATTGATTCTCAGTTGTTGTCTCTCCTTGCAACCCACGATCATTGATAAAATATATAATAAGAAGAAGAAGATGAAAAGAGTGCACAGAGACGACAAAAGTGGGTGTGGGCCACAAGGCAACCAACAGCTCGTCTCAGCTCTATCCTATGTGCCAAGCAAAACCGAGTCCTACTTATGCGATGGCGGTCTACGCCGCCGGCTTCAACAACTCTAAATAACGCAATAAAACAATTAACTGCTTTGCTTAAGTATTAATTCCTTCTGGTCATCAACAATGTATTTAATTCCAGTTCACTGCAATATCTTATACGAGATATTGCCAAGGCCAGCATTATCTCGGTTTCAAAGTCGTTGGATGCATCAACGAAACTTTGTCATGTGCTCAAGCAGCAAGTTGAAAAAAGCAGCGCCCCGTCTTTTTTTTTTTCCTTGCTGCTGCTTCCGTCCAATCTGTTTTGCATTGAATCCCCCGTCCCGTCCCGTCCAGTCTAAAATCAATTTAGATGGATTAGACGGACCAACAAGACATATTGGATTGGACTAATTTAGTCCAAAATATTTATTAGATTGGATTGGATCTGATTCAACTGTAACAAATTTATATTGGATAGGGTTAGACTAAACCAACATCTAGTCCATTGATATAAGATAAGAATATATGTATCAATGGACCAAGTTTGAGTTGAAATCAATCTAAATCAAAATGAATTTGAACAAATTGGATGATCCAAACATTGAATTGGACTTGTCCAAATTAATCCAAAACATTCAATACATTGGATTGAATCTGGTCCATTTATAATAGACTCATATTGGACCTGGATCGGATTGGACCAAATCAAGCCCAATTGACACCCCTACTACTAGTCTACTATTACTACTGGGAAATAATAAGAGAGATTATTTGGGACCCTCACATGAGTTGCTATAGCCTATAGGCTTATCACATGCCCATGCAGTCCCCATCTCTCAAAGGTCAAAGCCCATTAAATCGAACTAATGCAAAACCCAGTTGAGTTGGATACTCGACACCTGTCACCCTCCAACTAGTTTAACTCAATACCTCATTTTGCAGCTCTGCTGCTATCTCTACTCAAAAATGAACCAAAATTGGACTATCACGAAATCCATTACCCAGGTTTTTCTTTCGAGTCTGCGAAAATTTTTTGGTTGTTGCTGTAATTCCATTGAGCTGCAGTTCCTTCTCTATTGAATATCATGGAATCTCGTATACACAAGCTAATTCAAGAGACAATAATTGCATTATGTGGCTATAAAATAGGCACAACGCCATCCTTTTGGGTGTTTATCAGGCATCAAAATTTCAAACGCAGGTTTAATCATCACTACAGTGAATCTAACGACGCTTCAAGTTGTTTGCTCTCACCAATTTTGACCTTCGATACATCATACAACTGGATCTCGGCAAATGGCCATGCATCCGGCTATCCCTTCAGTTCATGTTTTAACTTCATTGGTATATAAACAAAGTCTAGGTTGGCCAACTGATACTTCTAAAGCTAAATACTAACATGACTGCACTTGCATGTTGCATTAGGGAAAACTATTTTTGTATTGAACACCACCACCTTAAAATGGATTTAAATATGATCATAGACCATTTCTTCCTACCTTTTGCTAGGACAGGCCACTTCAATTTTCTTCACACCATGAACATGAAGACCAACCCACCATGGAGGGCATGGGGCATTGCACATCTGCATTTATCTTCTGACATCAAAAAGATGGACAAGGATGTTGATTGAAACCAAGCCTAGACAAGGCTGTACTGTCTTAAACACGTGGTTTGGAGTTCTAATTCCTATATTCGGCTAGACCTTCAACTTCTACCTTGCCACTGGATAATGAATGGGAGATTAAACTCTTCAATTTGTCTCAACGCTCGATGCAGGAAGATTTTACACTTGGATGTAAAAGATCAACAATTTCAATGCGAAAACAAAGCAGTGCAATCGCTTAACTATGCGAATTCCACTTGCATATATTTTTGTTTCTACTGTAAATTGGATTACAGAAAAATTAGAGGATGAAGCGTTGAACCAACACGAACCACCAAATCAACGAATATCCACTACCCCATATAGCCTTGATGTTAAAATCACGGAAAGGCTTGAAACAACGATAAATGCTTGTGAAATTTTATACTGAAACAGGCTATTTATGTGATAAAATTTCAAAGTCCGAAACCAAAAACTGCTCGTATCTTGTAGAAAATGAGCTCCCGCCAGCCTCTCTCGGTGTTCTCAATAACTGTAGCATTGCCATATCTGCATGGCAACTTCCAAACAGTAATAATCAGAAAAGACAAACGATTAAAAAAGCCCCAAAACCAAAAGAATATAAATAACAGAAAGAACCGCAGAAACCCAACCTGTCCTCCTCCGGTACGTCCGTCTGGGTTAGCCTAACAATGGTAACACCGGTTTCAGGCTCGTCAAAAGCAAGCCGCACCTGCAACGTTGAACAAATGTATATCCTCGTCAATTCCAATTCCCCAATCCAAGAAGTTACGAGGAAAAAGTAAACAAGGACAGCCGATTACAGTCGAAAAAATCCCGTCCGCCCAGCTCCCGAACCTCCATTTCTGAACAATCAGCTTTCCTTCCTGCAACTCTTGATTAGTCCCGGTAATTGAGCCATCGAAAAGACTGAACTGCCCTCCGACCTCTTTACTTATCTTTGCATTACTCTGCGTAAAACCTTTCCACCTATTCTCATCCATCAAGATCTCATACATAACCTTCGCCCGACAATTAAACCTCTCGGTCAAAGAAATCGACTTGAACCCCTTCTTCCCTTCCTTGTTTTTATCCTTCTTCGCTGGAGCGGCGACGGCAGCAGCGGCAGCCGGTGCAGATACCGGAGCAGGGGACGGAGATTTTGTTGCCGCCTTCTTCAACTCTAAGTCATCCTTGGCGGGCCCTCCTTTAGCCATACTCTGAACATAAACCCTAACTTTCTCCAAAATAATCGGCTTCCCTTTGGATAAAAAGGCATCTCTTAACCTCTTCCCGATAGGATCATCGTCTTTAACAGTGATCCTGACTTCGGGATCTTCATCGGCGTTCTCGTCGGCAATGTAAGGAATCTCAACGTTTCCATCGACCTTGAGGAGGGACTTACCGTCGGCATCCTTGGCTTCGCCTTCCCAGGAAAGAGAAACGCTGATCTCGTAACCAGGAATGATCTTGCCCTTGCGGATGTTGACGTAGGCTTCTCCGTCGACCTTTTCGACATTCTTGGTCTTAATGAAGAGGTTGCCCTCGCCGTCGAGGATGGTAAGGTTAGAGAGGAGATTGGAGAGGAGGTTTCGGGACCACTCGAGACAGTTGGTTTCGGCCCAGTGCCAGTTATGGACGTTGGTTCCGTCTGCTCTCTCTTCAACAATCCAGCGCTTATCGCCTTCTCCGTATTTCGCCATGAGCTGAGTTACAGATGGGAAGAATAAGATGATCCAGACAGAGATAGAGGGATCTAGTGCACGAGAAAATGATAAAAATAGGAGGCCTGCCGAAACGCGAAGCGGAGAGGATAAAATAGAAACGGGAACTTGGGAAGAAAGTGGGGATTCTGGAGGGTTCCAATTTGGAAGGCTCTAGAAGAAGCGAGGAAGTGGGAGAGCGAAGAAGACGAGATCGGCTTGAGTCACTGCAAGACGGGACCGGATCTACCATGGATTGGGTACATCTCTCGTGCTTATAAATTATTATTCACGGGAGATGTTTTTAATGTACGGTGGATGCGTCTGTGATGGAGAGAGATTTGGACCGGATCTACCATGGATTGGGTACATCGCGTATTTCTGTATTTTATTTGATAGAGAGAGATTTCTATAAAAGTTATTGGAACGGACCTAGCAAGGTAACGGAATCTGCTCCTCACAAATGAGCGCCTCACAGGTACATCCACCATGCATTAGAAATATGCGTGTAAGGCATAAGGTGTGTGGAGCAGATCCCATCTCGTTTCGAAGAAGGCACGGACAGCCCGGCCCCAAACCCCATTGAAGGTTTGGTCGATCGGTCAAGCAGACTCCAGAGCTTTTCTTTTTTTTTTTGTTTTTTTAATTTCCTCTACCAGTAGATATCTATATGGCACAGGCTCTCAATTTTTCACATCGGCAGAGCCTCTCAACTTTAACCTCCCGTACATATATGTTAAATTCACATTAACCAAATTTCCCATGTTCTTTTGCAAGTCGGCGTCCTCTCTGATTAATAACTCAATAAAACTTATCTTTTTTTTTGTATTTTGATTATCAAAAAACATGTAGTTAATGAATAAAAAACAAAAACATATCATCTTTTTTTCTTCTTTTTAACATAGCAAGTTCTACTTATTGATTTGATAGGATAAACCTCTAATTTGTTTTTAATTCAGATCTTTCTATGATTAGTGATATCAAGAAAACCTCCAAAAAGAGTAATTTTGGCAATAATGTAACAAATTGACCTCTTACCCAAGAATGTTGGTGAGACAAAAGAACATGGGTAAGTTTCAACTAAAAGAACACGAGTAAATAAACTTTCCTGAGTAAATTATACTCAGGAAACACTTACACTGTGATACCGCTAAATGAACGAGGCCTAAGAGCATGAAACACGAGTGATTTTACATGGTAGACTGCATACACTGTGAAGATAGATTACTTGAACCAGAATCATATGCCTACAAATTAGGCATAATGCACTTCAAAAGTGTATAGTTTTTTTATACGCCTATTGTCATAGGCAGTATACGGTAATCTAGCAGTCATTGCTTGGGCAGTTTGGTTTATAGTCGGAGCATGAAACAGAGAAGAATTATAATGCAAATACAAAACAATACCCCCCCCCCATCAAACCTGTAACCTCGGAACTCGGAAGTTGAATCAATAAACCAAACTGCCCAAGCAATGACTGCTAGATTACCGTATTCTGCCTATGACAATAAACATCCTAATGTTTTTCTTTGTGATCAAAATGTATTGTCTGAGGCTGAGGCTGAGGATACAAGTTATATAAAAGTATTCAAAAATGATTTCTTTTAATGATGAAAGTTAAATACAAAAAGGAAAACGTAACAACAATCTCAAAGCATTAGGTTGGCACTTACATATCCGATAGAATAGAGTAGTAGTTCTATGTCCGTTTCACAATTGAACTTGAAGAACTTGTGTGTGTGTGTGAGACAGAGAGAGAGGAGAGAAATTTTCATTTTACAAATATAGAGAATAAGGTGACTATCTCCTACAAGCAAAAAACTCTGCACACACTGAAAGCAATGCACATCCGACACATTGGGAACGCCTCCATGTGAATTTAACATACATGTACGGGAGATATTCCCCATGAGTGGCCGCATACCATGTCTGCAGAGTTTTTGCTTACAAGAGATCCGGGCTCTAGAATAAGAGCCTCACACCTCCATAGTAAACAAACCGGTTGTCCACAGAAAAAAGGCACCACACATGCTAATTCCACTAATTGCATGATATAACTACCTATCCATATGGCTTAGCTTCAAAGGTAAAAACTAAAACCATAAAGTAAACAAAAGAGATATTTGTCAACACTTACAATTTTTCTTTCAAAACAAAGAGAACTGCCACATCAGCAAGAGCAATAAGATTTTTTATAAATGGTATATGATATTGTATTGCTACGTAAATTGATTACAACAATGTTAAACAATTGCGCGCACTTCCATAACCTGCTAAAGTTGCTGAAAGTTCTTAATTTCAACCTTCAAGAAACAAGTACATCCACATGTCTGTCATGATTAATTTGGACCAATCAAATCATGCCTAAATTGAAATCCTTTTTGGGGGAAAATATAGGAACATTGGGCATAATCCTTTACGACACGATTCTTTCCTATGCTTAAATTTGAAATTTATTGGAGCTATCTTGATGTACATTATTAGAGTAGTCCTTGTAGTACAGTATCGTAGTTCTTATTATTTTATTTGTTCTTTTTATCTTTCAGCCCTGTAAGGGCATTCTTGTAACTGTGCATACTTTTTATCTCTTTAATATAAAAGAGACTCTTTGAGGTGGGGGTCGACCATTCTTGACACCCCTAGATCTGTTTTCTTCTTGCTCTGAATTCAGTTCTCAAGCTCAAATTAGTTCAAAGATACATAGAAAGTCTTGAAAATTCTAAAAGACAGAACAAATATCCTAGGGAAATTGTGTTGTGGGAAATTGTAATGTTGAATCACGCTGACACAACCAATCCTTGTCTTATTGGCTGCATATTATTTGTTGACAGAAATAAGTTTACCCCCTCTTTCAATGTTTTGTCATAACTTTTATGTGATAACAGCATAACATGCTAGACTTCCATGCTTTCCTGTTCAATTCTGTTTTATTGATTAATGTCTATTGCTCTTGCATTTTCAACTCAACTTTATGTACCACAATGGTCGTAATTACCATCTTACAACAAAAATCTCAAGAAATGGTGTAGCTCAACCCCAAAAGGCCAAAACCAAAATTCTATCAACAATCCAATACTGGCAATGAGCCAGCCCTTCATACTCATTGTCAACCAACTATCGACATCACCACTAGCTAAAAGGCGAAAGGTATCATATATATATTCTCCCAAGTGAACACAAGATATACAACTTGGCATCAATTGTTGTCTACTAGCATGCACTACATGTTCAATGCATCAAAGAGATCACATCAATCTAATCCTATCTACATGTGTTCCATTACTGAAGCTATCAACATCATCTATGTCATGCTGAGCCAATCTTACACCTCACTGAAGGCAATATGAACTGGTCCATTGACCAAATCAATAAAAGGGGGCATTTTTTCGAAAGGTAAAGCGAAATTCATTAAAAAAAAAAAGAGAGTACATAAAAAAAGGTAATAAGATATCACCCGAGAGAAAGAAGACCACCTAAACCACAATTTCAATAGGTCATACAAACAAAAACTTAACCAAATCAAAAACCAGACTTCTTGAAACCACAATTTCAATAGGTCATACAAACAAAAACTTAACCAAATAAAAAACCAGACTCTTCTTGAAACCACAAACACCACCCCCCTAGACCCCCAAACCCAAAAACAACCCAGATCTTCACCCCTTCGAAACAAAAAAAGCAAAAAAAAAAAAAAAAAACAATTTTCAAAAACCACCACTAACCCTCCCCCTCAAACACTTCATCATGCCCATCATCATTTTCATTCCAAATCTCTCCTCCTTCCCCTACTACATCTATCTTCATCCATTCTACTCTTAAACTCCTCAAAAACCTTTATAGCAAAAGTCTTGCCACCTCAAAAGCACAAGCCAAGGCTTTTACCCACCTCAACATCTCTTTCAACAATTCCCCTCAAGGTCCATGCCTCCACACCTTTCCACCTTTTCTGAATTTCTATGAATTACTCTCAAAGCAAATCCATTCCCATCCTCAATTTTATTAGGTCAACCCATTGAATTTCTGACCTGAGTGGTGATTGAATCTCCTCCCCCCAAAATCCTCAGATGTCAACACTATATTCTTCACTCCTTTTCTCTTGAAAACCTTCTTTTATCTTTTTGTAGGACCTGCCCCGACTACACCAAGTTTCAGCATCAAAAAGAGCTGTCACATGAACCAAATATAATACTTGAACCACAAGGTTTCTTAGGAACCATCTCCTCAACAGCAAGCTCATCTTTTCTCTTCAAACTTCCTCCTACGTCCCACCTCCACCCCCTATCCTACAACCCACAACTTCTTTTTTTATAAATGTAGTTAGATTTCATTAATTCTGAAAATATAATCATTACAAGCATACCTTAGAGAGGCACGAAATGCTACCTCTCTATAAACAAAACAGAAAAATTACACGTGAGCCCAAAACAAAGATTGTCTATTCACCCCTTGCTTGGCTAGAGTATCAGCTAACCCGTTTGTCGGTCTCCTCACCCAATGTATCCTCAAATTCATATTCTTGGTGATATATAAAAACTTTTTTAACTCATCCCTGTAGCACCATATCACAGATTCTGAATCCTTTAACCAACCCACCACCAATTTTAAGTCCCCTTCAATCACCAAATTGGTTATGTTCAGGTCATTAGAAATTTGTGCTCCTTGTAAGGCTGCAAGCAATTCTGCCTTGAAAGAGTCCCCAAACCCCAGTGGACCAGAAAACAAGGCTATTAACTTGCCTTCTATGTCTCTCACAACCCCTCCGATACCAGCAGATCCTGGATTCCCCCTGCTACTCCCATCAAAATTCAGTTTCACATAGGCTTGAGGTGGGCGTAGCCATGCAATGGATCACTCTAAACACCTTCCCAGTTTCTCCATAAGTCATCAGGAGAAATTTGAGAAAACAGGTCAAAAGATTTGATCCAATGGATCACTCTAAACACCACACACTCCCTTATTTCTTCCTTGTTTCTTTCCTTCTCAGAGGAAATTCTCGCATTCCTCTCTTCCCAAATGGTCCAAAACCAAGGCTGCTCTAACATACCTCCACATCATTCTTCCCCTCTTTTTTGGCGAAGTAAACGTAGAAGGGTCAAACAACAAGTTTGCCTCAATTGGTAAGGACCACCTGCACCCAAACAAAGAAAAAAACCTCCATATGTTTGCAGCAAAAGAGCAAGAAATCAGAAAGTGAAAGCAACTCTCGTTATCAGATCTGCACAAAACACACCAGTTTGGAGAGAGACATAAATTGGTCTCCTCTTCTGTAACATTTCCAAAGTAGTAATTTTACCATGAATTGCTTCCCAACAAAAAGCTCTTGTTTTCGGGGGAATGGGTTTGCACCAGAACTCTTTCAAAGGAAAACAAAGGAGAGGGAAAAGAATTACAAAGAGACTTGAAGAAGGAAGCACAAGAAAACAGACCCTTAGGGTAAGGGGCCCAGACATGCTTGTCTGACTTGTTAGGATCAAAACACCAACTTTGAAGTATTTGAAGCAAATCCAAACAAGCCCTCATTTCATCATCCCTTAACCCTCTATGGAAACCAAAATCCCAATTATGATCCACTCGGTGAACAAGGGGAACAATGAATTTAGAAATACATGCGTTTTTATACAAGGAAATTGAGTATAGGAATGGGAAGAGATCCTTTAGAGTATAAGACTCAATCCATATATCCTCCCAAAATTTAATAGTATCCCCTGATGAAACATCACACCTGACAAACTGGACAAGAGTGGGAAAAATACAATGAATTGCCTTCAAAAGAGATGGTAATATAAACCGGTTCAAAACACCTACATCCCAACCATTCCCCAACCTACCATGAATACTGGCTACCAACTTATGCCAAAGTCTAACTCGTGCCCATGGCCATAACCATTTTCCTAGCAATGCCAAATTCTTTTTATCCACATTCCCAATTCCCAGTCCTCTTGGTTCGAGGCTTCTACTCATAGTCTCCCAACTAACCAAGTGGTCTTTTTTACGTTCACCCAGTTCCCACAAAAAGCCCCTCATCAGTTTCTCTATCTTATTTATTTCCTTTTAAGGGATCCTAAAGACTGACAAGTAGACATGTTCATGGGTCGGGTAGCCCAACAAGTTGGCCCAGCCTGGCCCATTAGTAAGTCGAGTTTGGTCATAATTTTAGGCCCACGGGCTCAGGTTCGGGCCTAAAGCATCGGGCCCAACTTTTTCTCGGGTCGGGCTTAGGCTTTCTCAAAAAAGCCCGGCCTGAGCCTGAGCCCGACTTGATACTATATATTAAGTAATAAAATATATTATATTTAATAAAATTATATATATACAATATTTTTTCTCTGTTCTTCTTCTCTTTTTTCCAAGTAATAGTGAAAATGTTTATTATTTTTGAGTTTTGAAGGTTTTTAATATAAATAAAACACCTTTTATTGAATAAAAAAAGAAAAAAATCTGTTTTCAAATTTTTGGTCAAGCTCGGGCTCAGACCCGGACTCGGGCTTTATATGAGGGCCGGGCTTGAGCTCAAGACTTAGGCCCGATAGTCAGGCCGAGCTTGGGCTCGGGCTTGGGAGTGTATTCTGTTGATACATATACAAAGCCCGGCCCAACCCAGCCCAAGAACAGGTCTACTGACAAGAAGTAGATTGCCAAATTAGCAATAGTGGACTTGATCAAAGTAATCCTACCTCCAAGTGAGATGTAATTCCTTTTCCAGGTTGCTAGTCTCTTGGCACACATCTCAAAGATTGGACTCCAAAAACTACTCTCTAGGGTTTAAACGTAGGGGAAGCCCTAAGTAGGTCAGACTTCAGAGGCCAACTTGAGATAGAGCATCCTAGGGCAATTGCAACAATTGTAAGGTCTCCTTCCATATTAAGTCCCACGATATAGCTCCTTCTCAAGATTAATTTTAAGATTGGAGGCAAATTTGAAATTCCTCACCAAGTCCTTCAGATTCCTCGCCAAAAGTTTTTTTTATTATTATGAATAACCGTTAACTTCATTGAATTTAAAAGAAAGTGTACAAGAGAAATTGGGAGAGAGACAAGCCCTCTTATCTCTCCCCTTTAATTTTAATCAAAAAATTACATATGCGCCCAAAATGTTAGATTTCTCCCAACCCCTTGCTTGGCTAGTGCATCAACTATCGAATTAGTTGTTCTTTTCACCTACCGTATTCTCAGTTCCATGTCCTTTGTGATCCATCTAAATTTTTTCTTCTCATTGTTGTATTTCCACATCCTACTTTCCTCATCCAGTAGCCAAGCCACTACCAGTTTGGAATCCCCTTCAATGATTAGCTTTCTAACATTCATGGTTCTAGCCCTTTGCACCACTTCCATAACTACCATTACTTCCACTCTTAGTGAGTCTCCCTCACTTGCTGAGCCTAGGAATATTGCACACACTTTACCCTCCTCATCCCTGAATACACCTCCAATTCCTGACATACCTGGGTTTCCCATGCTACTTCCATCAAAGTTCAGCTTTATAAATCCTCTTTCAGGAGGGGACCAAATAAGAATAATAGGTTGCTTATTGACATTTGAGTCTGCCACCTCCTTCCAATTTCTAATGATGTCATCAATGGATGTATTTGCGAAGCTTTCTAAGGATTTCATCCAGTGAGCCACTCTGATCAATATTAATTCAATCAAGAATTCTTTTGTTCTCTCCTTTTCTCTAAAAATTCTTGCATTTCTTTCTTCCTACACTGCCCAGTTCCTCGCCAAAAGTTTATCTCCCCCTTCATAGAAGATTATAATACCATCTACAAACTGTAAGTGAGTAATCAATAACCTATCCCTTCCAACCTTCAAACCATTAATTCTATTCTCCCTTTCAGCCTTATGAATCATTCTACTCAAGACATCCGTAACTAGGGTGAAGAAGAAAGGTGAAAGGGGGTCTCCCTACCTCAAACCTCTACGAGTTGGAAAGAAGTCTCTCACAATCCCATTGACCAAAATCGAGTAATGACAAGTCTTAACACATCCAAAGATCCAATTACACCATCTCTCCCCAAGTCCACAAGATTTCATTACCTTAATTAAGAACACCCAATCCACCAGATCATAGGCTTTCTCAAGGTGCAGCTTACATACAAAGTCATCTTCTCCTAGATCTTTTCATTTCTTCCACACATTCATTTGCAATGAAGATTTGGTTAGCTACTTGTCTCAATTTTACAAAAGCCACTTGTTGCTAACTAATTAAAGTAGAAAGAACGGTTTTTAGCCTTGTGGAAAGGACCTTAGTAATAATCTTGTACAAGCTGGTCATTAAGTTGATCAGTCTAAAATCCTTTGGATGGCAAGCATAAGGCTTTTTTGGGACAAGAGCTAAAAATGCCGCATTCATCCCTAGACTAATGAAACCCTTTTCTACAAATTCAATGAACACCTTAACTAGATCATGTTTCACAATTTCCAACCAATCCTGATAGAAGGCCATAGCAAAGTCGTCTGTCCAAGGGCTTTAGATCGGTTCATTGAGAAAACTACTTTATTTATCTCTTCTTCAACGTTCCTTTCCATCCAGCAAGCTTCTTCATATTCCAAGCAAGTCCAATCAAGGTCCTCCATATCCACTCTATCAATCAAAGGTCTTCTATAGACGGATTTAAAGTGGTCTACAAATATCCTAGGATCTCAATTTATCCACATCGTTCTTCCTCTTTCTCCCATTTGCCAAATTCAATGAACACCTTAACTAGATCATGTTTCACAATTTCCAACCAATCCTGATAGAAGGCCATAGCGAAGTCGTCTGGCCAGGGGCTTTAGATCGGTTCATGGAGAAAACTACTTTACTTATCTCTTCTTCAACGTTCCTTTCCATCCAGCAAGCTTCTTCATATTCCAAGCAAGTCCAATCAAGGTCCTCCATATCCACTCTATCAATCAAAGGTCTTCTATAGACGGATTTAAAGTGGTCTACAAATATCCTAGGATCTCAATTTATCCACATCGTTCTTCCTCTTTCTCCCATTTGCCAAAGCATGAAAATATTTCATATTACCGTCCCCTTCCTTTAACCACTTGCACCTAGATTTCTGTCTCCAACTGATTTCTTCCCTTTGTAAGGTTTCTTCCAACTCTCTCTTTAATTTGAACTTCATGGCTCTTTCCTCAACAACAATTGTCCCTTGTGCTTCCTACTTATCTAACTCTTCTATGATGGACATAAGATTGAGATTTTTGTCCTCTAGTCTTCCAAATGGATCCCTATTCCACTCCTTGATTTTTCCCCTCAACCTCTTCAACTTCTTATGAAACTTTACACCTTTCCAAATCCAATCAGCCTCCTCTCTAGCCCCTACCCTCTCTTCCACTTCTCTCACTACTTCCACACCTTTCTTCTTAAACCCACAAGAATCTACACCGTCAATTGGTTGGGAGAATGGCAGTGGCGCAGATGCATTTGTAACAGGCACAAGATCACAATTAGTAGCACAAACCAAATTGACTAGAATACCTAGTAACAGAGGAGCCAGGGTCACCACGATTGGGAGATTGTATGACAGGTTCAGGTGTAGTAACCTTTTCCCCTAAGGAGAGTTGGTTAGTAGTTCGAGGGTCTATAATGCTTATCAGCTTATGTAGTTAGAGGGACCTTCCTTGTTCTCCTCTCTCCCTATGGGTTCTATGTTTTTCTGATTAGTTGCAGTTAACAATCTCTTACTTAGCTCCTGATTGTACTTCATCCCAGGCTTGGAGTTTTTCTGGTTGGGAGAGGCGAAATGATTAGCCTCAGCACCAACTGTCATCACCTTCTCTAAAGGAATTGGTCCGTTCAAAGTAGCAGCCAATTCTTGGACAGCTTGTGTATCCTTGTTAGTACTACTTTCTTCTAAGAATAGCAGCTCAATATGAAAGCTATCTTCTTCGAACAGATTCAGCGTACAGATCTCATCTACACTGCCTATGTTGGAAGGCTCAAAGGACTTTGCATCACTTTCTTCATTGCTTGATGTCTCTAGATCTTCAAAAGTTCTAGCGAGCAGGTCAGCTTTCCTTTGCTTGGAACCCAAGACAAGGTGGAACTTATCGCCTTGGTTCGGATAGCTGGAGGTGAACTGCATCATGTGGGAATTGGAGACGATGATAGACTAGTTCTAACGTCTATCTTCACCCCTACACTCTCAATCATGTGCTTACTTAAGTTGGCATTTGACTGTTTAAGTCCCACACCCACCACATTGGTTTTTAAAGGCACATTAACATTAGTTGGACCCGATCTTTTGTTTTCTTTGGTAGCCCCACGTGTTCATTAACAGGGTCACATGTTGGGCCTTTTTCTTTAAGTTCTAACACCCCTAACACATGGTCGCTTTAAGGATCAGCCATCCGGTCTACATCATCCCAACCCGACTCAGTAGATTGGCCCAAATGTTTGATTTCATTCTGCCCCAATGGTTTCTTTTTCAAAATTTGAACTCCCTACAAATTGTGGCCAACATTTAAACCACATGTCGCTGCCTAAACAAGTCCCTTACCTTTCTAAGCCTCTAGATTTTTCTTTACCATAAACATATTAAGTTTCTTTTTCTGCATCCCACTCAACCAGGCTGCCTCGATTTCCTCATCTTCCAACCTGCAGCCCTCCTTCCACAACTACACTTCAATGGTGGTCGCCAATCAAACGAGGAAGATTAGTCCTTATGCAATTATCTCTAATCTTCTTGGAATGTCATCAGATCTTACTCCACTTAGCTTCAAGGCTACCGACTAGTAGGGGTGCAAATGGATCGGATAATAGGATCACCCCTGTTTGGATCTTCGGATCGGATAATAAGATCCGACAGAAATCAGCTCGGATTCGGATCCCCCCATCCGATTCGATATATGTTATATATTTATAAATATAAAGATATAATACATGTGTATATGTTATTTATTTATTTATATTGTATTTCTATAAATTTGTTATACTATTTTTTTTTTATAAAAACATGTATATATATGATGAAAATAATTAAACAATACTTTTTTTTTCTTTATTTAAATTGGTATATTTTATTTTTCTTTTAATAATTCATTAATTTTTAAAGAAAACAAGTCGGATCGGATCAGATCCGAAGATTCGACTTACCGATAGGATTCGAATTCAAATCAAGGCCTATCAGATCCTATCATCTTCAGACCGGATCCAACATGAGCAGTGTCGGACCGGATTCAAATATACCCTTATTCGAATCCGATCCAATCCATTTGCACCCCTACAAGTAGAGATCAAAATCAAAAATTCCATCTAACCTTGCATCACAAATTGCAGCTTTGGATTGTAATAACTCTTGCTTTCACAGATGAAATGTCAAACCAAGTACTCTAACAATGACATTATCCTCAATGCCAAAGTTTTTAATGTTTGATAAAGGGCACCACCTTGAGACCTTGAATGCTCCTGCCTCCAACCTAAAGTTCACTACCATAAGTTTAGCATCAAGTACACCCAAATCAAAGGCTTTGCATCTGTCAAACAGGATAATAACAATGGAGTTCTTTAGATTAAGCTCTGAAGATTACTTCAGCAATTTTCCTCCAGTCTCTTGGTTGGACTGAGGTCTCAACTACAAATTTCCTCCCCCACTCTTCCTTTCCACCATTTGTTAGCAGTTTACACTTCCCTTTTCCTTTAAATGTCATAGTCAGCCAAACTTCCCTCCCCCACTCTATCTGTTTCTTCCATGCCTGTTAATGGCTCTTCCTGAGTTGTTAGCATCTAAGATAGGATTTCACTTAGCAGCCTAGAAACTTCCTTACAGCCTTGACTCTTATTTCCTTCAGGGAAGCAAACGAACTTCTTCCTTCCTTTATCAAAGGAATTCCTACAATAAAGGCACTCTTGGCATTCCTTTTGCATTCTACCACATACCTTCTCCTTCCTTCTAAATCAAACACCTTTCGGTCTGCTTGCTTACCCTTAGGCTATGTTTGGTTTTAAGGAAAAAGTAGGGAAAGGAAGGGACATGTAGGGAAACCTTTACAAACCTTGTATAGGTTTCGCTTCCTTTTTCCTACTTTTTTCCTTTAAACCAAACACAGCTTTAGAGCTTCCTTCCTTTACAAAATCCTTCAGCAATTCCACCACTCCAACTCCTTCCAATAGGACCATAGCTCTTTTTGCCTCCCTGATTTTTAGACTTGGAAATCCTCTAATGCTCATTTGTTCGAATAAAAAGTCTTTAGCTTCAACATTCAGACTTCTCTTCCACCTTGATGCTTCCACAAACCTCTCCATTATCCTTTTCTCAATCATCCTCTTAGCCTCCCTGGTTTGCACCTTGTTAATCACAGGTCAAGAACAGGAAGATGTTAAACACTCAGATCCATTCTCCTCTCTTCTTTAGAACTAATCCATTCTCAATCATATGATAGCTTGTTTGGCCATAAAATACACAACATCAACATAACACGACAGTTTCCCCTCCACAAATATGATCCTTACTCATGTGCAAAAATCCCAATGGAAGACATTATGTTTGCCTCTTCTGCCTTTCAAGTTTAAAAAGTAGAAAAATAAAAAGGGAAAAGGGAAAATAGGAAAAGCAAAATGTATAATTTGGACTCATACCAACCACAACTTCCTCAACTAAAAAATGGTCACCAGCGGGGATCACACCCTGGAACTCACCCCTAGCACCTGTATCTTCAACTATATCCCTTTCTACAGCACCTCCAAAAACTTCGAAATGCTCACCCTTATCTTCCACCTTTCTGACTTCCTTCACCCCTCCCCCAAATCCAGGCTCCACTCCAACTTCCTCCTCTACGTCAGTTAAGGGATCTGTTACCATAGCAGAAAACTTTCTTTAGTCATCCAAGCTTCAACCTCCTAAAGACCAGATGCAGCAGTAACCTCGAAATTCTCAGCATCTTCTCAAACACAAGAACCTGGAGAGCAACCAAAAGGGGTGTCGCTATGAATCTTCCTAAGATCAGCAAACTCCTCCCCATCTAACAAAACGATCTTCTTCCTTCCCAATCTGTCAAATTTGCAAGCCACCCAAACCCAGATCCTTTCCGTACCTTAATTGAATCAGATCTATTCAGCATCCCAAGTCTTTTGAACTTTAGACTTTTGAAAGAAGAACAATTCTTTCAGTCCACATGCTTTTTTTTAATCAGCAATTCTCTTCACTCACCTAAACATAAGTCTATCCATAAGAAAAATTTTGAATTTTGCATCAACAATGACGTGGTAGAATAACAAGATGAACAAGAAAGGAAATTGAGCACAGAGAGGCATGTTGATTTAAGGCCAAGAGGACAAGAACCACTATCCATCAAAAAAACAATAACCACCTGCTACAAATTGCCTCTATAGAAACCCAAAAGCCAAGGGGACGCTGCAAGGTGAACTTTTGGGTTCTAAAATATGGGTAGGTAAGGCCTGCCCCAAAATGGATTGGATAAGCTGTAAATTTCTTATAAACCTCGCTTCAATTTATTAATTGAGAATAATTCCACCACTAAAGATTGGCAGTATTGTGCCAATGGCCAACCTACTGTTGCTATAAAAAGTATCTGTAAACCTTCATCCTGTCACATCACTCCTAGGTGGATCTAATCCAAAAGAGGATACTCAAACTACACAACTCAACTCATCCTAGCTTTATCCAAAGTTTGCAAACATAGAGCCTTTAAGTTACAACATTAATCCTGTTTCACCATTCAACTTATTCAAGAGTCATATCCACTCATGAAAGTTGCCACACTGGTAGTGGTTGGTGTTATAATGCACATGACAGAAAGGGCTGACAGATCAGTTTTAAATCATACTGGGCCACGACATGGTGGACCTAGTGTTATGCAGACCTTCAGTGGATCACATGACAACTTATTTGAGTTCATGAGAGAGGGGAATGATCATGCAAGGAATCTTTCTTTGGATCTATCAACAAGATTTCTTCCAAGGCAAGTAGGCTGTGGCATGCCATTTCACAGAAAGGAGGAAAGAAGAAGAGAATCTGGTTATCAATAGTGGTTAAAGGAAAAAATATTGCAAGTTTTAAAAAGAACAAAGGTGCAGGTAAGAAGAAATCAGAAGTGTGGAAGTGGATGACAATCAGATTTTCTCAAGACAAAAGATCGGACACACCCAGTTGCAATTTAAAGCTTGATTCCTCAAAGGGTAAGAATTGTGCAGATGTTTCACAGATTCTGGAGAAGAATGTACCAGGAACTTCTGTGCAAATTACACAGGAAACTGATCAGTGTTCAGTAATGAAAGAAGCTCAGTAGGCTTCTGCAGGAGCAATAGAAGAGATAGCGCAAATGGGTGATTTCAAAAGTAAAGTCTGCTCAATACTTGTCAATAAAAAGTAAAGTCTGCTCAATTAGTACGATTGACAGAATTTGCCTATGGAGATCTGCAATTCAGAATTAGGAAGACAAGCAGTTGGGGTGACTCAGTAAGAGAAAGAGAAATTAATTCTTCTCAGTGGGAACTATTATCCCCTATTGGGGGAAAGGGGAGGAGATCACAACTCAGGGAAAAAGAAGGCAGTGAACTCTTAGAGAGGCCAGAAAACCCTAGTGACTTTGAGAAGGCAGATACTTGTTCTCTAATGCAGTTATTAGAAAACTGGGGATGGACGTGGGCAGGAATGGGGATAGTTTGTAAGTAAATCAGAAAACAAAATCTAGAGGGTCAAATGTTGGTCAATTAGTTCATGTTACAAAGACCTTTTATTGCTTGAAGGAAAGGGCTCTTTGGGGTTGGTCCCTGTAATAAGTATAAGAGGTATAACAAAAGAAAAAGGGCAAGGATAGAACGATATCCCAGAGAAGTACAAGAGACAACCTAGATTTGGAACTATTGAAAAAGGGGTGGGAAAGAACAAAGTGGGGGCCAATTCAGATGCTCAAAAAGAAGATGCATTGTCTATTGAGGAGCATCAGGGGGTTGAGGAATCAGAAGAATAGACACAGGCAGGAGAGAAGGAAGATGAAGAGGTGGTTTTGGATCAAATAAGGAAAATAGGTGAAATATGAACTTGAAAAAAATAGTAGAAACTGAGGTTCAAGTATGGTTTTAGGTATATCATTTTTAGGAGGTGAAGATGTGAGAAATTTGATTCGGGAATTGGAAAACAGATATCCATTAAATGAAGAAAGTTAAAGAGGGGAGGTTTGATTGGTGAAATTGTTAGGGTCGTTCTTGACTTGGGGAAATTAGGGGGCTGTTTGCTGGGCATTAAAGCATCTTTTTTAGGTTATGATTTTCGCTTTGATTGTAAAATTTGGGCAAGACAGCTCCATATATTAACACAGCAAAAGAAACTCCCAAAACCCTTCTTGATCGAAACACTACATTTTCTGCTTCCTAGATTTCTTAATTTTCTTGATAGAACCACCCCTTATAAGTCTCATCTTCAATCCGCCAAAAACTCTTAAGACTGAACTTTTTTAATCAACAACCAGAAATTTTCATTAATTAATGAAGAAGATACAAGCGAGCATCCCAGAGAGAGATAAATTCTCTGAACTCTCTCCAAGATGACAAAAACATACGGCAATTACAGAACAGCCCAAAACAGTTGATCCCTTCCCGCCCCTTGCTTTGCCAAAACATCGGCAAAGGCATTTGCACTCCTTTTACCCCACTGCAACTTGATCTCTATATCTTGTGTTAAAAACTTTAAGTTCCTCCTCTCATTGATAAATTTCCACCAGCCAGTCTCATCTTTTTGCAGCCAGCTAACTACCAGCTTTGAATCCCCTTCTATGATCAACCTTCTTATATTCAGCTCCTTGGCTTTTTGGATCCCTTCCATCACAGCCAAGATTTCTGCCCTCAAGGAGTCTCCCACATCTATTGGCCCTGAGTGAAAGGCAATAACTCCTCCCACCTCGTTCTGAAAAACACCTCCAATAACTGAAGGGCCCAGATTCTCCTCACTACTACCATCAAAATTCAGCTTAATAAACCTTCTAGGAGGTGGGACTCAAACAGGCCTTATAACAGCTCTTGGAAGAGAAGAATCAGCCACATCCTTCCACTTTCTAAGCAAGTCATTTGTTGGAATGTCATCGAAGCTTCTCAAGGATTTAATCCAATGGATCACTCTAATAGTAATGGCTTCAATGATTGCCTCTCTGCTCCTTTCCTTGTCTGAAAAAATTCTTTGATTCCTTTCTTCCCATATTGTCCAGCATACTGCCGCTCTTGTACACCTCCAAAGGGTTCTCCCCCTCCTCTTTCTCCAATTAAAAACAGATTAATCAAACAGGCCTTGAACATTTGGCAGGGGGTTCGACATGCACCAAAACAAAGAGAAAAACCATTCCCAAATAGAAAGAACAAAAGGGCAGGAAATTAATAAGTGGTAGCTAGTCTCACCATCAACCTTGCAAAGGATGCTGATTTGGGGAGAGGCTTGTTCCAAAAACCACTTACCCTAGGAGGAGTAGGCTTGTTCCAAACCTCCTTTACCAGAAAGGACAACACTGAATTATCAGAAGGTTGGGTCAAAGCTGAAAAGAAGAAAGCACAAGAAAAGGAACCAAAATAATCAATACACCAAATCCGACAATCTGACTCTAAGGGGTTCAAGAATACCCCAACGAAATAATGAAGTAAGACTAAAACACTACTAAATTCAGCCTCCCTAAGAATCCTTCTAAATGGCAGGTAAGAAAAAGGAAGACACCAGCTCATCCTTGAAGATAGAAAGTCTAAAAAGGGAGGGAAATTGTTCCCAGAATTTGATAAGGTTACCCGAGCATAGGTTGTATCTGATGAAGAGAAGGAAAACTAGAAGAATATCATGGACTGATTTCCATGGTGAAGCTCTTGTTGCCCTGTTCCAGATTCCAGCATCCCATCCATTAGCTACAAGCCCATGAATGCTAATAATCACCTTTGTCCAGAATTCATCCTTTTCAACCAGCAATCTCCATAACCATTTCCCTAAAAGAACCATGTTCCTCCTCTAGATGTTTCCAACACCAAGACCTCCAGATTTCTTACTCCTACTCATCACCTCCCACTTAACCCTTTGTTCCTTCTTCTCCCCACCAGGCTCCCACAAAAATTCCCGAATTAGTTTTTCCAATTTTCCATTCACCCCTTCTGGAATTTTAAAAACTGATAGGCAAGTTAGCCAAAGTAGACCTAACCAATGTAATTCTTCCCCCCAAAGACAAATAGCTTTTCTTCCAAGATGCAAGCCTTTTGGTAAATCTTTCCATCACTAGGTTCCAGAAACTAGCACATCTTGGATTATCACCCAAAGGAAGCCTCAAATAAATCAAAGGCCACTGAGCCACCCCACAACCTAAGATTTCAGCATTATCAGATATCTCCCTCTGATCCATGTTGATCCCTGCAATGCAACTTTTATCAAGATTCATCTTTAAGTTAAATATTTTCTCAAATAATGGAACCACCAAGTTCAAATTCTGTGTCCACCTCCCATCTCCCCCTTCACAGAACAAGATAGTATCTCATGCAAACTGTAAATGGGTGATTGGCACACTCTCTCTACCCTCACTCCATCCCTTCACCAAATTTCTAAAATCCGCCCAAGAGACTAGTTTTCTAAGAACATCAACAATCAAAGTGAAGGGGAAGGGAAAGAAAGGGTCCCCTTGTCTAATTCCCCCAAGAGCTTGAAAATGGTCAACTTTCTCATTCACCAAAACAGAGTAGTGACAAGTCCTGATACACCCCTTAATCCATTTACACCATCTGTCTCTAAACCCAAAACTCCTCAAAACCTCTAAAAGGCAATCCCAATCCACCAAATCATAGGCTTCCTACAGATCAAGTTTAAAAACAAAGCCTTTTTTTCCCACCTTTTTCACTTCTCCAACACTTTCATTAGCTATAAGAATCTGATCAATGATTTGTCTGTCTTTCACAAAAGCCCCCTTGATTTGGGGAAACAATGGAAGGGAGAACATGCCTTATTCTACGAGAAAGCACCTTTGCAATAATTTTGTAGAGGCTATTCACCAAGCTAATGGGTCTAAAATCCTTGGGGTGTACAACATCATCATTCTTTGGAATTAAGGCAATGAACATGGAGTTTAACCAGGATTAATCACAACTCTCCTAAAAAATTCATTGTAAACTCCTTGGATATCATTTTTTAGGATCTCCCAACAACCCTGATAAAATGCCATTGTGAAACCATCCAGCCCAAGGGCTTTTGATCCATCCAAAGAAAAAATTGCTTCTCTGATCTCTTCCAAATCAAAACCCCTCCCCACCCAATTCTTAAGATCTTCTGATAATCTTGGCCACTCAAACCCATCCAGTCACACCTTACCCCTTAGGGGACTCCTAAAATAGATTTAAAATGACCCACAAATGCCTTTTCAATCTCACTTTGTTGATAATGATGCCCCATTCACCTCCAATTAAGAAATAAAATTCTTTCTTTTCTAACCATTTGCAAAGCATGAAAAAAAAATTAGTATTACTATCTCCTTCATTAAACCACTTGCCTAGATTTTTGTCTCCAACTGATCTCCTCCTTAAATAACACATTCTCAAACTTCTTCCTAAGGGACCATCTCAAATCTTTATCTTCCACTCCAAAGGTTCCATTTTCTTCTTTAAAATCCAGCTCCCCAATTTGGCTAATTAACTCTTGTTTTCTTTCTTCAAGTCTCCCAAATTGGCGGATATTCCATTCTTTTATTTTGGCTCTCAGATCCTTCAACTTCCTATGGAATAGCATGCCCTTCCATTTAACCCTCGGCTGACTTCCTTCCCACCATTCCTTGACTCTCTCCAAAAGACCCTTATTGAGCCACATGTTTTCAAATCTGAACAGTGTAGGGTCACTCCCTCTAAATTCTTCCTTGGCAATGGAAATAGGCCAATGGTTTGAAGTCACCCTAGGTAAAGCTCCTGAAGCCATACCTCCCAAGTACTCTTCCCCGTCCAAAGTAAACAAAATCTAACCAACTTGGAGCATATTGGATTAGCTTGGAGATTGGACCAAGTGAACTTGTGGTATATGCTCACTCACTCTAATCCTCTTAGTACAATCATTAAGTCTTTCTAATTTGAAAATTGCATTTTTCACAAAAAAAAAGAGTTGCCTCCCGCTCTCTAACATCTTCACATGCATCAACTTCAACATCAAAATTCCTCGATTCTTCTTCCTTTTCCATCAAATTACGTGTGGAACCCCCCTGATTTCATGAATTAGCTTCTTCCCTACTTTGCGATTTCCTACAAGATACTGCTTCCAACTCTCTAAACATCTTCCTTGCAAATTCCTCCCCTCCAAGAAAAAATATAACCCAAAATTTTACTTACTTCCACTTTTTTTTAACCACTATGTCCAAGTCCATTTCCTTTCCAATTTCATGAGTTTCATCCAAAACAATTTCATCTTCCTCTTCTGAAGGTTCAACCTTTGGTTTCAATCCTACCCCCTATGTCCCAAAAAAAAAAATGTTTTGTACTTCTTGTTTCCCTTGTACACTTCTAAATCCAACGACTCGGCCACAGCACAACCTGTCCCAACCTCCCTTCCCTCTTCAATCATTTGGTCTCTTAAATCATTTTCTCTCTTGTCCTCCATGATTTCATCTCTTTCCCCCATATTTACATCAAAAATTATTTCATGCATCACTCCGTCTTGTATTCCAACTTCAAAAACCATCTCACCCTACGGAATCATACCTGCCTCTTTTCCATCTTTAACAAATGGTTCCCCAATCTAAGGATCAATATGAATCATTGAGACATTCTGCACATCCAAGGAAGAATCCTTTACTTCATTAACTTGCTACTTTGAGACCCGTACGATTGGAAAATCATTTTGTTTCCCTTTTCCCAATCTACAATGCTAAGTACACAATCTAGAGCCTCCAACTTTCATTTTCAAATTACCCTTATTTCTAGCATTCTCTTTATTCTTGTCAATGTATGAAGTTGTGCACCATGCAAATACATCCTCGTCTTGTGGTGAACAAGTCTGAACCTTTGTTACTTCACTTTCATTATCATCCATCCTCGCACCTATGCGTCTGAGGAGAAGATGACGATAGAACACAACAATGGTTTATCATTGCATTATTACCATGAAGTCCAACATTGAACAAAACCATATGATGGAGACACCCTAGAAGGATCAATCACCCGTTGGTCAAGTCCACCCACCTCAGGTTGAACCAAAAAAAGGATTATTTAAGTTTGGCTCAAAAGTCACTCCTAACAGTTTCTTTAGCATTTTTCTTCCTCTCCACTTCAAATCTTTTTCTACAGATTTTAATTGTATTATTCCAGTATGCTCTCCAATCAACATAGATTGCACCATTGACAAATCCCCTCAACCATCCCACTAAGTTCAGGTCCAAATAAACTGTTACCTTTCCTATTCCCTTATCTTTAACCAATGCTGATCATGACTCCTGCCTTCCTGAAGCACGAATTTCTTGGACTTAATCACATGTGTCTTCCTCCAAACCACTTCAGTCATCATATTTGGACTCATTCCTCCAGTCTGTTGCTAAACCAGAGCTTTTCCAAAGATTTTTTGCTATCGAAAGATCAGCTCTTAGAATTACCAAATGTCACCCACGTCAACAGCTTGAGCTCAAACAGCATTAAGGTGGAAAGACCAAAATAATTATCTTGAGCTATCTTATCCTAATGCACACTCATCAAAATACTCTTATCTTTAATCTCCTCTCCAGTCCAAAGTTGTTTTCTCATGAAAACCATTAAAAAAAGGGTGAGGTTTCAAATAGCCAAAAGATCACAATTTTGGCAAACAAACTTTTTTCAATTAAATGATATCTTTTGCTCTTTCAGTTCCACAGTATCTCCCCCTTCAATTATCTAACCTCTTATAGAATCACAATGCAAATACCAACGCTGGACATGTAATAGAGTAGGGATGTTAACTAGCAGATTTTTATGACAATATGATGTAAGAGGGCTGGGGAATTCTGTCAAATGGGTGCCAAATACCAAATAATCCAGGATTATAGCAAAGATAAACATAAACAAAAAAGCTAGAACTAGGAGAAATAATTGGTAAGTTCAAGTAGACATATCAGGTATGGGCTCGGGTGGCAAATTATCATAGTTTTACAGGCTAAACAAGTGAATCAAGGCCTCCAAAAGTCTGAATTCTATAATATAGGTGGAAAATTAAGAGATATTAGGTTAAATTTCACAAAAAAAAGTGGCAGGAAAAAAGTGAGGGAAATAGGTTAAAGAAGCGGCTGATTGGGCCAACTAGGGTTTCTTTGCTGATCTGACTTGAGATCTAACAGAAGCAAACTCTAGAGATAGTTTCACTAGAGTTTCTTGCCAAAGGAGAAAAGATAAACTGATTAGCTTTGTAATTAATAAAAAAATCAAAATTTCATTTATCAGTTTCAAATAGAAGATAAGAGAAGAATTCATAGTTCAGTGTGTGGCAGAACCACAGAAAACTGTTTAATATTTTACAAAAGAAAATGCCACTGCACCCAAAACTAAGAGAAAAAAAATATTACAACTACAAACTTCTAACCCAATAACTTGACAAATAACTAAACAGTGGCTAGATTCATGACTCCTAATGCTCAAACTAACAACCAAAAATATATATATAAAAAAAAACACTCTTGATAAGCCAAAAGTGCTGGAATACATTAAAAGAATCAGAAAACCCTGTTGTTAACCATTTGATACATAGAGTAAATAATTAGAAAACAAGAGAATGGTGGCTACATTTCATATAACCGGTGTTCCACCTCTAGCCCCAAAACCTTTTTGCTAAAGAGATGTATCATAAGGCCAGGTATTTGATCAAAAGGAAACCCAAAGAACAACCTAACATAATGCTAAATAATCTGATGTTATCAGCTACTCCGCCAGTTCACCTACCGAACTAATACATACCCTCTAAAATCCAGGCTTGGTCAGTCTTTCCCAAACAATACCATGCCATAGAATTTGTAAGCACAGTAAGATATCTTTCTCCAAATCCCCTCCCACTATTTCATTAGCACCTTAATCAGTACAAATAAAGCACAGGTGAAATTTGCACCACACAATAAGAAAAGAAGCAGGGAAGCACAAGACAAGTTATATTCGATTCATTCTCAATTTATTGCAATTGAAAGCTCAGGGTGAAAAATTGCAAAAAAGACAACAAATGGAAACAGTAGATTCAAAAGCCACAATGTCTTGAAAATCACTGCACACAATGCTTGTGATTTAACAAGAGAGGAATATTGTACAGATATACAAACTCAGGATGAACATATTGCACGGCCACACAACACTCACAAATAATTGCAGCAGTCATATACAAAGCGTGTACAATGTAACTTTAACCCTAAGACCTGAGTCAATAAAAACAATATACCTCAGCATTCAACAAGAGAAAATTTCAACACTAGCCATCAGAAAGAAGTAAAGAATGTCTGCAAAGAAGAAAAAGAAAGAATGGTGTTATACAGCAAGAGCAGATACATATCACTACAAGGTTAAAAAAGGCCATTACCCAATGTTGGTCCCAGCTATCTGGGGTCTTGGGAGGGGTGGACTGGATATGGTCCTATGGTAATTTTTTGCACAAAGTGGTCTCTCTCAGACTCAAACCCATGTTCTCACACTTGACAACCTGAGATTTTTCCCTATTGCTACAAGGTAATAAACCTCCAAAAAAACCTTACCAGTATGTAAAGACACGGTGAAAAATGAACCGCTTGGTCCTGATAAGCCAGCCACATCATGATTGTTGACTTGCAGAAGGTGGCAAAGGGCAAATGGAAGCACGCTAATTGTTCACTGTTTAAGTAGTGAAGGTATTCCAGAAAACCGGTTTCTTCACCAAGCTAGTTAACATACGTACTAGGGCGCAACCGGCTATAGAATTCAGTGAAATCTAGCCGGAACAGAAGGAACTTCAGATCAACATGCTGCTGAACAGGCAATTGAGTGATGAATCCCTCAAGTAACGATGAATACTCATTTGCAACTGTATCCAAATCTGATCTCATATTTCGAAAAAATTCTCCAGCTAGTTGTGTTAGGGCCTTCCTGCCACCACCAGTCCATGACCCACATTCTAAAGATTCGTCAGTTGATCTTGACCTTGACTTGTTCCTGCCCCGGGAGGACTCCATTGCTCTGCAAAACAGGGCAACCAAATGTGGTTCAACAAGTAGAAATACATGGCTAAAGTACGCTTAATAACTTTCCTAGAAAGCAATTTATACTTCAGAATGACAAAAAAATGAGGCTTACCTTGCTTGTAGTTCATGAATACCTTCATATAACCTATCTGCACAACTACGGAATCTCAATATAAGGTCAAGTAAGACAAAGAGTGTCTTAGAAAGTGATTGAGATCGCTCTCCAAGAAGAGACTTTTCCACAATCGAATGCAAGTATTTCTCATGTGCTGCATGCAAATCATCAAGGTCTTTTGCCACTTCCATTTCATCTAAAAAATTGGACCATGATACTTCCAAAACTTCAAACATGATGTAATATTGCAGATTAGTGACAAAATGATTCATCTCATCCCAAAGAACCTGGCACCGCCGCAATGTCGAAATAAACTGCAGCTTAATAGCACCTTCCTGCTTTGTGAAAAAGTGAGACGTCATACAATTTGGCTTCATTGTCTTCCAGGCTCCTATAAGGGCATGCTCAACGCGTCTAAGTTTCCAAAGGAAATTGAAAATTTTAAGATACCTAGCCATGACTGATTCTGTAAATACGGTATTTAGTGGCACTCTTGCATCATATTCCAATGAGAATACATCCCAACCCCTATCCCCAGTACTATGTGGCATCATTTTGACCCTTAACCTCTCCAATATATCTGGATCATCATACTGTGCATTAGATGAACGTATTGCACTTTCCAGCAATCCAGCCAGTTTGAATGAGCTGATGGTGTTTGCAGGCTCTGAAAGCTCTGGTCCTACAATATCCATTAGGTACTGAACAAAATCACCTTGGCCAAGAAGTAAATAGCGCTTAATTGCAAGACAATGTTCCTTGAATTTGTATCTCTTGTACATGACATCCATTAGATGCTTGTCTATCCTTTTTGCAGCTTTGGTGACCAGTGATTCGAGGGCATCAGTCTCACCATATCCAAGCCCTCCTCTCCGAGTTGTAGTCCCAACGGCAGCTGCTGCTTCAGTAGCAGCATCTGCCCAACCCTGGTCCTCACAACAAACACGAAGGAAGTTGATTGATTTCCCAGTCCTCAATATCCGCTGAGCAAGAGACTGTGAGATGAAAGATGGAAGCATCCCTGCATGGAGTCTGTACCCTTCTTGCCAGAGGGACTCAGCCTTCACAGGCTGACCCAAAACAAAGAACTCTGCAAAAATATCATCTAGCTCTCCCTCCAAAACCCAACTCCTCACCATTTCAAAAAGCGGAGAGCAGACCCGACGAAGAAGGCGCCTCATGAAGTCTTGAATCAATGGGTCTCCATGCCGAGCATGCATATGAATTGCCCCGGCCATTGCACCACCCCTCAAAACCCTGCAACTATCAACCAGAACCGCCATCAACCTCATTTTCACCAATGGCTCAGCAAACCAAACTGATAATCGCCTCAGCGAGAGATAGTTACCCGTTTTTTCCGTTTCAGAAAACATTGGAATGGGATTCGTACACTGAGCTTCAAGCACAGCCAACAACTTGTAATATTCAGACAGTTCGTCCTGCAATGCAGCACAAAAGGCCTGCCCAACTGTTCCAACATCTTCGGCGGGAAACCTCTCCCTACTCTGGGTGATATAACCTTTGACCTTCCTAAACAACCAACCCAATTCGCAAAGCTTCCGAACCAAAATTCTCGTTGCTCTGGGTACCTTAATGGATTCCGGCAACACATAAGAATCAATGCTCTTATCGAATTTCACATACTTCCCATTGATTCCTTGACAAGCATACAATACATCCCTAACCAAAACCGCCTCCGCAACCTCGCTCTCTTCCTTCAACAAATCTGCAAACTCCCGAAAGGCAATGTCCCTGATATTTTCTGGATCTTTTGAAACCAGCAAAACACCACCATTCCAACCTTTGTCTAAGGTCTTCTGATTCCTAGGAACCCTACAATTATCGGACTCACCGTCAAACAAGAGCGGTAGACCACCAGATACCGTCGAAGCAAAGAAACCAGACGAAACTCTAGAATCAGATTTCTTCTCTTTTCTTCGATCCTCGGATATCACTTTGAGAAGGTAAAGGACGCCCCATTTGTTATGTATACTACCAGGACCAGACTTGGAAGAGAACTTGGCATACAGATCGGCGAAGGTTAGGGCATCAGAAGACTTACCTTCGTTAACGAGATTGCGCTTGATAGACTCAGCCATGGCGGCTTCGTCGACTGAGATTGAAGGCGTCATCCGGCTGCCAAGTATGCGCATGGCGTATTTGAGCGCCTTCACGTGGTCGATCGAGTGGTCCGATGGGCCTGAATCGGCTCCATTTGGTGAAAGTAAGCGAAGAACGAGCTCTTTAACTAGATCCAATATCTTCTGGTCTTCTTCCATGGAGGATTACGATCGGATTCTGAGATCTTATAAGTTGGTCCAGTAGCGAGTGCAAGGGAGTGAGTGTGAGGGAGAGAGGAGGTGAAGTTTCATTTTTTTTGTCTTGTGTTTTTCCGAATTTGGGGGTTTAATCGATGTGAGGGTTTTTTCGATATTGTTGTGTTGTGAGCGCGGAAACTAGAGCATTTCAAAAAAAGAAGGAAAATTGATGGATATTCGATGTTTCAACTCACGTGAGGAGTGTTTTTTTAGGGAAAATTCACGATAGGTAATATGTAATTTAGGACGAGTTTCAATTTAGTACTCGAACGTCCGAATTTTTATTTTGGGGTTCAACTATTATATGGAAAATATATGATATCGGAAAAACAATTCATCAATAAATTGGAATCATAAATGTGATAGTGAATCAGGTGTTATTTATCAAAATTCATGTGTGGGTTTTGATTGGTTAAAATTTTTTCCATATCATATCTTTCTCGTATCATAGATTTTCCCTTTATTTTGTGATAATTTAATACCCAGCATTAATTCATCGTCAATTAGAAGATAATATGGCCTAAATACCCCTCAGCTATTTCGAGTAATGCATGAATTTTCAATTGAAATTATGAATCTGACCCATCAGCTATTTCAACCAATACAAGTGGAAACCACTATTCACACTTGTAGTTACTGAGATTCCGGAAACCAACTCCCTCACCGCCTCACGCCGATGATGTTGCCAGAGAAGACGAAGAACACCAAAAAAAGTCAAATAAACCATAAACATATCAATGAAGAACACCAGAAAAATATCATAATAAGAGGAAGAGAGGATAAGTGAAAACTGAAAAGATTGTATATTTTCGTATTGGGTTGCTTTTGAAATTATATCAACGAAGAACATCAGAAAAATATCACTCGCTCTCCTCCCTCTTCTTATCCACAACGGAGATGAAAGACGGTTGTCACATCCACACATAGTGAAAATGGTTAGGTTGCCACTTGCCGGTTGAAATCGTCCAACTCAACGATTCCACTGTTGAAAATTGCTCAGACCCAAATCTCTCCTTCGAACACCCTTACCCACCCACCAAGACCATTTTCATCCCTGACAATGAGTGCTAGAAACCCGACTTCCTCGCCACCTCGGGTGACTTTCTCCGTGTATGGCACATTTCTAATAATCGGGTCAAGCTCAAGAGCCTCCTCAACAGCAACAAGAACAGCGAGTTGTGCGGCCCCCTCACCTCCTTCGACTGGAATGAAGCCGAGTCGAAGCGAATCAGGATTTCAAGCATCGACACCACTTGCACTATTTGGGATATCGAGAAGGAAACCTTAGATACCCAGTTAATCGTGCACGATAAGGAGGTCTACAATATTTCCTGGTGAGGCGTTGGAGTTTTCGCTTTGGTTTTCGCAAATAGATCCGTTAGGGTTTTCGATTTACACGACAATGAGCACTCGACTATCATCTATGAAAGCTCCGAGCCCGACACGCCACTCGTGCGGTTGGGGTGGAACAAGAAGGACACAAGGTACATGGCAACCATAATTATAGACAATGCTAAGGTGGTGGTTTTGGACATCCGGTTTCCGATGCTGCCAGTGGTATAATTGCAGAGGCACCAGGATAGTGTTAACACAATAGCTTGGGCGCCACATAATAGTTGTCATATATGTACGACTAGAGATCACTCTCAGGCTTTGATATGGGATCTTTTGTCAATGGGTCAGCCGGTGGAGGGTGGATTGAATCCAATTCTGGCTTATATGGTCAGGGTGGCAATTGAACATCTATAATGGTCGTCAACTCAGCCGGATTGGGTTGTGATTGCTTTCTCGACTAAGCTGCAAATACTCAAGGTTTGAAAGCTCAAGTGGAGTCTAAATTATATATTGAAAAATTGGAGATTTGTTATTGAAGATTATGGGGTTTGGTTCTTTTCCTTTTATTGCTTCTTGTTATCATTTTTCACAGATACGACGTGTCTTTTTTTACCTTAGTGATGGGTTATCACTATCTCTGATTTTAGTGGTGCTAACATAGTAACATGGGTCGGTTGGTTGTAGACTTGTAGTAACCCCTTAGTGATGGGTTATCACTATCTCTGATTTTGGGTTCCCGAAACCTTATCTTAATTTTCTTGAGAAAGAAGATGATGAACAATGTGTTTGGGCTTTGTTTCATTTTCTTGAGAAATAAGATGATGAACAGTGTCCAAGGGTAAATTTGATATTTTTTAAAAGTCTTAAATGCAGATGAGGTCAAGTGATATACATAACTGACGGTCCATTAACAGTAGGTACTAGATTATTGTTGCAAAATGAAAGTTCGGGTACTAGATTGTCGCATTTTAAAGTTTGGGTACTAAATTGGCACTCGGCCTAAAGTACGGGGTAAGTATCGGGAATTTTCCCCTTTTTTTACTACGAAGGATAAAAGTATTGTATTGGTATCGGGTATTTTGAACCCGACCCATCACAACTGTAATAGAAAATATATATTTTTTAATGACGTATAAAGAATTATACAATAAGATGTATAAATGTAATACAATTTTATTGATGATGCATCAATTAATAGTTCAAAATATATATTATAGTTTCTTATAAATAAATACATGTATAAATCTATTATTTTGTTATTTTCTATTTAATTTCAAAGCACAAAATATATACAACCATTATATTATAATTATTATATCAATTTTTTATTTTATTATTTTAAATTTTAACATTGGCAAAACATTCAATTAAATTTCAAATCTTCACATGTTTGGTGAATAATATTTGTGTTTTTGTAACAATAAATATGTTATCAAATTTGTTGAAAATTATAAAATACATGTCATATGCAAAATCTTCATTTTTAATTACTAAAATAATTATTCTAGTGTTAATATTTTTATTTTTATGTTTTTCTAAACTAAAAATAAATTTTTTGATATAAATGTAAATTAGTGGATTTTGATGGATTCAACTTAATATTATATTCTAAAATATTTTATTTTTATATAAATAATAAATATGTTTTTATTTGATGTAAATTAAAATAATAATATATAATTTATAAAAATTATAAATTTATCATGTGCAATTTTATAAAATTTAAGTACTAAAATAATTATTAATTTTTATATAAATGTGAATATATCAATTATTTATTCCATTGATTTGTAAAATGTCAATTTTGAATATTGTTCTTTTTAATTTATAGTTGTTCAACATAAACACATGTTATTTGATTGGATTGCATGTGAACACAAAAGTTAATAAAATTTATCACATTTCATGTATTATCACGAAAAAACAATGTGACTTAGTAGTTGAGAATTTAATAGTATCAATGCTTATCAACCCAATACAATGAGGATATGCATCAATATGGGCCCAGATCAATATCTATGTGCATCAATACCGATACAATATGTCCTGAATTCCCAACCAATCTAGATAGCAAGTGTGCAACTGGGCAGATCCAAACTAAGTTTTAACTGTCCAATTCCAAAATTTTACAAAGGTTAGGCTTGGATTTTCACTCCTTAGGTTGGTCTTGGGCCCATGACCTTGTGCTTTTTTTTTTTGGGGGGGGGGGGAGGTAGGTCGAAGTCTAGCCCTTAGGTAGTTTGAACCCAACCCAACTTTGTCCTAGCTTGAGCTTGAACTAACTATACACATTAATGCATATATACATACATGTTTATAGGAGTGGATTCGCCAAAATAGTATTAGGCTCGAGCTCAAATTCGACTCAGCACAAAAGCTCACAAGTTAAAGTTCGACTCCACTCGAGCTTACCACAAGCCAAACTTCATATAAAAAATTAAAAGTATACATATAAACATTATTTATTATCATGCATATAAAAAATAAAAATATTATATATGGTATTATTATATAATAAAAAGTCATTATATATAATGCGTGCATGTGTATGTATGTATGCATTCGGCTTGAATTGGCTCACAAGAGCTCATTAGGCTCGAACTCGGCTTAATTAACAAACGGGCCTATATATCTGGCTCGAGCTCGACTCAAAGCTCGATTTAAATTGAGCTAAATCGTGCTTTTCATGAGCCGAGCTCAAATAGATTGTGAAAAAAACTCGACTCATTTCCACCCCCACACGTTTACATATATAGACACATATGCATACGTATTTGCACAAATGCATATATACATGTGTAATTCTAGAGTGGGTTCATTAACCAACTTTACCTAACTTGGGCCCAAGCCCAACACAAGTGCATCAAATTACAATGCGGCCCATGTATACCCCTACATACATCATTTGTGTTGTGTTTGGCTTAAGAGAAAAGGTAGGCAAACCTATACAATTTGAGTGAGTTGATGGAGAGAGAGAGATAGGGCACTCCAAAATTAGGCCCAATCCATGTGTACCCCTGCATACATCACTTGTATTTGGTTTGAACGAAAGGTAGGGAAACCTATACAATTAGATATATAGATAGATAAATAGAGGGAGAGAGAGGGAGAGAGAGAGAGAGAGATTTGTGAACGCACAATGATGCCACTGTGGTTTTAATTGTGTTGGATTCAAATCAGACCTAGGTACATACGGGTTGCAAATCAATTGAATTTGATCCGAAATTGTTTTATTGTTATTAATTATAAACTTTATGTAATTATATACAATATAGTAGTAGAGAATGACCCATGTATTTAGTACTTTTTTTTAAGGGAAATTGTCTAAAACTTACCATGAGTTTTCAACATTTATCTTAAACTCATCACAACTTTTCAAAATATTTAAAACTCACCATGTTAATAAGCTTTTATTTTCCAAAACTCACCTTCCGTTAGTGCACCGTTAATGCTTCTTAGCAGAGGTGTTCATGTCAGCATAATAAACAACTTTCGTGACCAAATTACCCTTGAATGGTGAGTTAGAGGAAGATGGTCTTTTTTCAGTTTTCAATTTATTGTTTTTTTTTTTTGCATTGTTAATGTTTTTTTTTATAATTTCTGTTTTTTTTACATTTTCTATTTTCTACAATCTATAATTTTTTGTTGTTTTTCTCTACAAATTTTATTTTATGATTTTGTTTATCATTTTCTATAGTTTCTATAATTTGAAAATAATTTTTTATTTTGTTTGCAATTTCTATAATTTGTATTTTTTTTGTAATTTATATGTTTTTATGTATTTTATATTTGAAAATATTTTTTTTGAACTTTTTCCATTTTTCATATCTAAATATTAAAATGGTAATATATTAACACCCATTAATTTATTTTGTATATATTTTATACTTTTCTATGAAGGTTAGAATGGCAATATATTAATGCCCGTTAGTCTGTTTAACGTCAAATTAGTGACAGGGTGAGTTTTAGACATTTTGAAAAGTTTTGGTGAGTTTAAGAGAAATGCTGAAAACTCATGGTGAGTTTTAGACAATTTCCCTTTTTTTAAAGATATGTATTTAGTAGTTGGTATAGGGCCATTAATTTGACCTACTTTGACATATTATCTACAGTGTAAATTTATAGTAAGTTTTTATTTAATATATTAAACCAGGTTTTATTTGTAATTAATAAACAACCCATTTTATATTTGCCATTAAGGGCATGAATGAAGGAAACTTCCAACTTCCAAGGGAGGCAATATTGTTGCTTAAAGAAGACTATTTTGGTATATTGCGTTCCAGGCAACATGGTTTACGCCCTACGCTATTCTGTTTTAACTCCATTTTGATAAAGGCTAATAAAATTTAAACTTAGGGATATTAAAAAAAAAAAACTATTTTATCTAAAGAAAAGAATCCCACACCATATATTATTTGGTTTGAGATTCACTAATGCCTATATGGTAAATCTGATTTGGGTTTATACAATTTGATAAATTAAACCAGGTCTAGAATGAGAGAGAGAAAACATTTTAAGAAGTAATGTAGGAATACCACACCATTTGAATTAATAATGAATTTTGCTCTAACTAAATTTAAAGTTTCAGTGTAAATACTAAAGCTTGAATTAATACTGACATAATTATTTTTTTCTATTTTATTTACTTTAACTTGGTATATACTAGACTAAGTAATTCCAACTTCAATCTCCCGAGTTATAAGTTAATTAGGCACTAATATAGATTTTTGATAATACAACTTATCCTAAATTAATTATAACTTAATTAATATTAAGTTACTTAATGTTAATATTAAAATACCATTACTATTAACTCAAGCAACGGTGATCTACTGATCACCAACAAGATCTACACAAACTGCAATTCTTTCATCATTTCTTATGGCCATAAGAACCACAATACCTTCAACAACCCCATGATAGCACTTCTCTACGACATCTTTATCGTTCTTATTTCTCATAGTACCGTCAATGTCAACAATCTTAGGTTTTAAGGGTTTGATATTGAAGCTAATAACCAAATACTATTATTAAGCTAAGTTAAACTTTTTAGTTAATTAGGTTAATTAAATAGTCATTTTAGTAATTATGTTTTTAAATTGTTTAACCAATTTACATTCCTTTGGCCTATTTAGTAATTATTATTGATTTTATATTATCTTATCAGTTTACTAATTTAATTATCTTGTTATTTATTTAATCATTTTAATCACTTCTCTATGGGTAAAATACAAAAACCTCCAGTGAAGTTTTTGACAACCATGGGCTTAGGCTCGGGCTTTAAATATCAGGTCCGACTATTTTTTGGGTTGGGTTCAGGCTTTCTCAAATAAACCTGTTTCAAGCCCGAGTTCAACACGATAATATATAATAATACAACATCATATATATTATATAAAAATAAAATTAGTAATGAACAAGGTATTATATATTATAATATATAGAATATTATAAAGTATATAATATATTATTAATAATATATGACAATATAATATAAAATATTTGTCTAAATTAGACTCAGGATCAAGGTCTAGGCCCGACGATCGGGCCAGACTCAAGCTTGGGTTTGATCATTTTCTGTTTATAAAGAGGAAAAGCCCAACCTAAACCCAGCTTGATCCGACATGTGAACAGGTTTAGCTGTTATAATGTGGTATATTTGAAAGATGAGGAACCGGGTAATCTTTGACAGGGTTAGATTTCCCCTATGACTCTATGAGTGTAGTTACTTCAACCAAAGCTCCTCTCTCTCTCTCTCTCTCTAATATATATATTAAAACAAAGCGGTCAAGAAATTTTCTCATCTTTTGTTTTTTATTCCATGTCATTTTTGAAACAACCAATGATATGCAACCAATAACCTAAATAATCTCATATCCTAAAATTTATCCTAAACTACCTCCCCCACTTTCTCTAGAATTATCTCTAATTCCTATTTATCCTCTCCCTACTTTTTACCTATATCTATCTAAAGAAAGTTTTGATTAAAAAATTTAAGAATTATTTAAATATTCTAACAAAATTATATAATAACTTTAAATATTTATTAAAAACACAAAAAATAGTTTTATATTTTTACAAAATATATCACAAAATTATGTACAAACAATTTAAATTATATTTTCCCAGATCATCAATTTAAATGTTTGAATATGTAATAGCTTTAAATAAATAAAATTCAAATAACAAAAAAATTTAAAATTTTATAGATTATTTAAATATTTAAATAAATAAATATTTATCATAACTAGATTTTAAATAGTTAAAGTAACGAAATTATGTAATAAATTAAAAAAAAATCTTTAAAGTATAAAAATAATTATAACATAATATTGAAATTAATAATAATTTAATATACTACAAAATTAATAATGAAATTATGTAATAATAGTATAAATTATGATTTTATGGATACTTAAATTCCATAAATAATTAGTATTTTAAAATTCAAATATTTTACATATTATTTAAGTATTTAAATAATTGGGTATTTCAAATAACAAAATATTTAAATAGTTAAACTAAATAAATTATATAATAAATTTAAAAAAAAATTGAAAAGTAGAAAAAAATTATAACATAATATTGAAAATAATAATAATTTAAATTTTTTACGTAATATTGTAAACAATTAATTTCACTTATAACAAGTAATAATTCGAGAAAATAACTTTCAAAAAATTAATATTTATTAATAATAATTAGACTCTTAATTTGTATATATTATATAATTATATATACTAAAACTAATATTTATTGTATTTCAGTAATTATTTATTGTTTTTGTGATAAATGTGTTTTCAATGATTATGTATAAATTTATTTTGCTTTGTTATTTAATAGAAAACTTTCAATAATTATTGGAGATTGAACTACTATTAGTGAAATTTTTAAATTTAATTTATTGCACTTATTGTATTTATTGTATTTTTGTTATAACTTGTAACTTATCGATTAATATTTATTAGAGATTAAATTATTATTTGAGATTATACTATTTATTGAATAAGTTAATATATTTTTAGTACTTACTGTATTTTTGTATTTATTGTATTTTTTCATTATTAATATATTTTCAATAATTGTACATTTTTGTTATAAATTTTCAATAATTATTAGAGATTAATTTAATGTTATTTATCAGAGATGATACTATTAATTTTAGCTGAAACTATGAGTATTCATGAGTTAGTTCGGTTCGGTCGTAGGCTATTTGGCCAACCAAATTGACCTGGTCAGGTTGGGGAGTTGGTCAGCTAGAACTGACTGACCTTTTGTGAAAATCGACCCACTCAAGTTGTATCGGTTTGGGTCGATTTTTTGGTTTGGTTAGTTGGTTCAAAAGATTTAAGCTTAAAAATTAAATATATTTTTAAAAAATATAGTGCAATTATTAAAAAATTAGATTTATAATATAAAATAATTTAGACTATGAAATATGGGAAATTTTCCACTTTTCTATATTTAAAATATAAAATATTAATATATATCCATGGTTAGGTCATTTGATTTTGGTTGGTTTACAAATGACCAAAGTGAAATTGATCAAATTTGGTCGAATTGGGAAATTTTTGAACCAAAGCCAACTTAAAATACTAGAAAAACGACCAACTCGGGTCGAGTTGGTTGATTTCATATAAAGAATTATTGTTATTGTTATTTTTGTATTATAAAAGAATTATTAAAAGTAGTATATAAAATATGGATAATTATTAATTATTTAAAAACTAAAAAATATAAAACAATTGTATATTCTTATGTGATTCTACTAGAGTCAATTACTAGAACACATCTTATAGTTTTACATATTTACTTAAACATACCTTATAGTTTTCATTTTATTAAAACATCCCATATATTTTACAACTTATTTACTTAATCAATTTTTCATTAAGAAGTGTTTGTTTTGCCATTAGGCCCATGATTTTTTATTCCAAAAATACCCTTAACACTTTTTTTTGTATAGAAAACAAAATTAACCAAATATAGCCAATAGAGTGGTTGCACATGTCTTATAAAAGGCAAAAATGGTATTTCTATTTTTATTTTATTTTGATTAAATTTATTTAAATTAACATTAGGGTCAACATTGTCATTTTCCACTGTCATCTAATGGAATATTGATTAAATCCATTGCAAATTATAAGTGGTATTTTAGTAAAATTTTAACCATAGGGTAAATTTTAATAAATCCATGAAACTATAAGGGGTATTTTAATAAATGACTTTTTCTATTATTTAACTTTCACTTAATAAATCCCGTACATTGCACGGGTCCCTGCTAATTGAAAATATAAAGAGGGCTTACAGCAATGATCACTATGATATTGGGCCCAACAAAATTTAGGCTGTATTTGGCATTCCTTATTTTAAGAACTTATCTCTGTTTACCATTAAAAACTCTTATTTTAAGAATTTATTTCCGATTACAGTTAAAAACATCTTTATAAACACTGAGCTTTTAATGATAAAAAAGGAGATCAATCTCTAAAACAATAAATGCCAAATGCAGCCTTAGCAACTTGTAACCCACCAACGATCACCGAAATGCTTGCGGTGCGCCGGTGCTATCCTGATTGCCTGCTCGGTTGCTCTACAGCAGAGGAATCCGAAGCTCTTGCCGTGCTCGAAGGACTAAAGCTTGGATGCCATCCTGATAGAAAGTGATGCCAAAGTAGTCATTGAGATTATTTCTTCGTATATAAACCCCTTTTGGCAAATTCACACTACTATTGTTGATTGCCGCAACCTCTAGTCCTCTTACTTTTTTTTCTCACTGCACTCATCTCGTTCATGTAACCCATTAGCTTACGGGCTTGCTCATTATGCTGTGCTGTTATGCATAATAGAGCCATGGCCTGGTCCATCATGTCAGACTTATCATGGTCTCTGAAGAGATGTAATTCTTTGTTGATTATTGAGTGAATTTTGCCTTTGGCCTTAAAAAAGAGGGTCACACCATTTCCTTTCCTTTTTTTTTAAATATATATATATACAAAACTATCATCTAGCCTATAGCCACAATAAGCGTAAAATGTAGAATTTTAAACTAAACGGTAGATGTTGTAAACCCAATAGGGGAAACTTGTTAGGTTAAAAAAGGAAAAATACTTTCACATATAATTCACTCGGTGAGCTTAGGTCTAGAGATTCCAACGTTACAACTGGGGTGTGAGCGTGAAAGAAGAATACCACTGCCTTCTTCAAAGTAAAGAAAACCTTGAATCCACAAGAAGGATAAAATTCAAAGAAATTGCATTTAATTCACCACAATTGTTCTTGTACAATGGTTTATTATATTCTATGCAGTGCAATTCAAGTTTTCCAATATAGTAAAATTACAAAAAAAAAAAAAAGTAAAATTTGTCACCTGACTCAAACTTTGCTCAAACATCATATTTTAATGAAATAAAGCTTCCTAACAAATTTGAATTCAAATTAAGCTAAAACGATTATGATATGTAGGTGCCATTTGGCAAGTCTTTTTTATAACATCTTTTGGCAGATTTGACAACCAAACGATGATGTAAGCTTTTGCATTAAGATCTTAGCAGCTAGAATACTGTTTAGTTAAAGTGTGTTTTTCGACGCGTCTTTCTGTGTGAAGACGAGTTGAAAAAAAAGTGAAAAACTCCATTTGGAGCTTCCTAAAAATAGCCCAAAACGGGCCTCTTGCGCCTTTTTGGGGCTGTGGCTTTTGGCGACTAAATCTTTTCTCAACCAAATGAGAAAAGACTAAAATGTGGGATGCTGAAAAGTGCTCATCGAAATGATTCTTTTGAATATTTGGAATGCCTATTGAGACGTGACGCCAAATTTCTTGAATGGAATATGCAAAGATTTGGGACTGTTCATTTTTCTATCAACGTTTGGATGGTTGATAAAGAGAATTAGATGACACTCTAAGGACATTTGTGTCTTTTCAAACACCACTTAACAACTGATTAATGGGCTGGTTAATGATAAGCATTGAGATTGGCACATTTTGAAAGTCTGGGTATTGATTACTGAATTGTCGTGTTTTAAAGTTTGGGGAGTAAAGTGGCATAAGGCTTAAAGTACATGGTACTAATTTGGAAATTTCCCTTCTTAATATACTGAGCATGCATGATTATTAGGGGTGAGCAAAAAAACCCAAAAAACTGAACCGACTGAAACCAAACCAAAAAATCGATTAGCCAAACCGGTTAACCATTTAAAAAAACTGGCGGTTAACCGAATCGATTGATATATATATATATATAGTAATATATTTTTATATAATATTATATTTTTTTAAATCTAATAAAAATGTTCGACAGTCTGAGAGTGTTTAGACTACCGAACTGAGAGTCTGGGACTTTTAGGTAGACTAGCGAACAACCTACCTGACAATCTGAGTCGTTTGACACCTGCCGTGTGGGGATCCCTCTCTCTCTCTCTCTTGCCTCTCGGACTCTCTCTCTCTCTCTCTCTCTCTCTTTCTTTGACTCCCACTCTCCCAGTTCTGGGTTCTGGCCTTCGACGCTCCGCCCTCCGATTGATCCACCGACGGCCTTCGACATTGGCGATCCCTCCTGCTTTGGCGACATCGGAGGCTCGACTACGGGTTAGAGGCTCTACTGCATCTCGGTGACATTGGAGAAGTGGTGATCCCAGTTCTCTTCGACTGTGTTTTTCCTTTTTTTTTTAATTTTAAGGGCATAAAAAAATTAAAAAACCGAACCACGGTTAATTGGTTGCATCGGTTTGGTTTCAGTTCGATTAAATGTAAAAACTGAACATATTAATTCGGTCTAGAAAATTACTCCACAGTTCGATTAATCGAATCGTGAATACCCCTAATGATTAATCGAACCACAAACATCCATACTGATTATTTCTTTTTAACTTATAAAAGAGAATGAGGGCCTGTTTGGAAGGGATGAACTGAATATTCAGTTAATCTCAAGATAATCTAATTTAAAAAAAAAAGCTGAAATGCAGGCCTTCTAGCTTTCTAAGGTGGGCCCCAAGGAATAGCCTATAAGGTGTTAACTTTGGCTGTTGGGGGCCAACATCATATGCTGTTGAGAGCGGTTTTAGGCTCGACACATTCACTAATTCACACCCATGTCTGGTTAAAAGGAAATAGGGAGCAATTATTATATTACCCACCCTATTGGTAACGTGTGGTTCGCAAAAATGATCTCAACAACAGAGACTATTGCCCCCAATAGCCAAAGTTTTTCCACCTATAAGTTATTCTAAATGAAAAATCCCGATGGCCCAAATTGGCTGTCAGACATTTAAAGGACTGTCTGTTTCAACTTCATTGAATGGTTTATCTAGAGTGCTCCAGAACAGTTGAACTGGTTTATCTGAATTTTCAGCTCAACTGTTCCAAACGGACCTTAAAAAGCGCTACAAGTTGGGCTGTTGAAAGATTTCGGCCATATTGGGCTAGGGCCTATTGAAAATTAAAAAAATTCACAATCCAACCCAAGTTGCACACCAAGGATATTTAAAGTTTCAAGCACCGTGGTGATATTCAATAATAAAAAATTCTTTTCTTTTATGGGGTGACAAGCAACTAATCAAAATATATATTTATTTTAGAATGACGGTTCAGCCTAGGGTCAGAATTTTTAGGCCCAAAGTATAAATAAGGTGTGAATTTATGGTAAAGTGGGGGTTTTTGATATTTTAAATGTTTATAGATCTGCATTGAAATTAAGAAATCTGCATCGGGCCTGCCCGTATTTTTCCATTTATTTTTTATTTTTTACAAATGATTGGGCAATAGACATTGATACTAATCAAACTGATGGATCAATTTTTTTTTGATGTATCAATTTTTTGTGTTAAGTACCTCGTCATTTGGTCTGAGCTGGGGGCAGATTGGGTGACGGGCTGACTGGGCCGAGCTAGGCAGGTTAGGCGACGAGTTGACTAGAGTGCCAAGCTGCCTATTAGGTGTTGAGCTGACCAAAGTGCCGAGCTGCCTATTAGTTGCCGAGCTAACCAGAGGGCCTAGCTGCCTGGTGGCGAGCCGGATTGATTGTTGAGTTTCGTAGTTCTTTAGAGACCTGCAAGGAATCAATGTCAGAGGGCCCAGGGTGGCTAATCCGGTGAGGTCGCTCTGATGCTTAAGTCAGTACTCTCATAGCAGACTCCGAGCTAAAAATCACAAAGTATGAGAGCTAGAATATGCTTACTTGCCCCCTCGTGTCATTGGGGTTGGTGCCTTTATATAGACATTGTTTGGCGGGGGCTTCACGCACCATATCCGAGATTTCCGAGAAGTCGCCTAAGTGGTCTGAGATTCCCTAAGGTAACCGCCATGCACATTGACCACCCTCCGGATCGTTCGGCACGTGGGCCAACTTCAAAAGATCGTGGGAGTGTTTGGGTATGCATGCCAAATTTGTTGACGAACACGTCTCGTAGGTCGCCAGGTTGGCGCCAGTGCTAGGCTGCCAGTTCGCGCCAGGGCCAGACCGCTAGTTCGCACTTGGGCCAGGCCGTTAGGTCGGTGCCTATGCCAGGTCGTGCCTGAACCATGTGTCAAAATATCATTGGAGGGCCAAATTCGCCCCATCACAAACTATGATAACAAATTCACAACCCTTGAAGGTTGCGAGGGTCGAGAAAAATTTTGAGAGGATTCTTGGCTGTTGACTGTTGAGCTCATCTTTTATTCATAAATAATCCAATTAAGTGGGATAGATCAAGTATTTACGGGCATATGAAACCAGGTTTAGGCGAAAACTTTGACTCAATAAACGTTGGCTAAATAAAGAGGAGAAACGGTTGTGGACCAAAAAATTCAATAAACCACATCCACACCCACACTTAAACTTGTTCGGGGGGAATTCATGGTATACGAGGACGACTGAACTAAACCAATAATTCCTGCTAATTGAATTTCACCTGGGAATTTATTGACTCTTACCACCCTTCAGTATCCTCTTCTCCATTAATGGGGTTTCACTCTCTTCTGAGCTTCATTTATTGACATTGCCACCCCATTTGAGAAATTGAAAAATCCTCTCCAGTCAAGAGGGCTTGGTCGTAAAAGTAAAAAACTCCAGAGTCTATATATGGTCTCATCCCTTATGTGAGAACAAACTTTGTAGGGGATGGTGTGACTGCATTTTCGTCAGCATCAGGGAAGAAAAGAAAAGGTTTGATTTTCTATCTCTCTCTCTCATTTTGTTTTTCCACATTTGACACCCTTTTTCCCTGCATTTTCCCTTGTTTATTTATCTATTTACCTATCACCAAATCAAAACGTACTCTGTTTCCTTGTGGTTTCCCATTCCAGATGGATTTTGACATGTGTGGAAGGAGAAATTAAATTCTGTGTTGATTTGCTCAAGGAGTCACGACTTCTGAGCTGTGAATTGTGACTTATGATAGGCTCACCGGCCATTTCCGTGGCATCCCATCAGTCATCTTGCAGGCGCATGTGACCCAACCTGTCTGAGAGAGGGAGGAGAGGTGCGAGCACATATGGCCAACCTGTGCAACAGCGCAGAATGCAATGGAAAGTGTTATTGTGTCTATGGGTGCTTACCATGCAAAGGAGAGAATTCTGAATTCCTATCTCACCCACACCAGCTTCAGCTTGACACTACAACATAAATAAGGTTAGCTTCGTATGTTCATTTCTTTGATTTGGAATTAGAGCTCCATCCAAGCTTTAACTGTTTTATAACTGGTCTGAATATAGATACTTACATTTACATATTGGTTGAACACAATAACAATAAAAAGAAATCTCATGTTGATTTGGATGCATTGGTTCAACTTTGATACAAGTGAAGTTATTAAGTCATTTTATTCATGATATACATGAATTTTGAAGTTCTTAATTAGCAGTTCATTCTATTGATAATATACTGTTGAAAAACATGATACCGAAAAGACTTTAATCAATCAAAACCCTCTCGTGAATTTTGATAAATATCATCTGCTTAGATACCAATTTTATAATATCCCTTGATTGGTTTCAAAATTTTCAGGTATCATGTCTTTCTAGCATCATAGTCCAACCCTTTTTGTCTACTATTTTTTGTTATATTCTAAGCATTATCCAATAAAGTTTTACCATTAGGCTTAAACTTAAAAGAATAAAATCCAATTAAAATTTGATTGATTTAAATCCTGGTTGGTTTGGTTCAGTTCTCATTGCCAAAAGGAGCTGACAAGTGACAACCAAAACTAGTTTAGCCAACGTGTCATCAAATCCGGATCATCTTCGTCCTATTACCTGATTCCTGGTTCACTAGGACGTATAACAACGAAAACCGGATCAACTTCGTCCGGGGCTTGGTGGGCAGACCGGGTCATTTCTAGAAGCGAAGTGAGAGTCTCCCTTGTCAAACGTCGCAGAGCCGTTAGTCGGGTGCAGTGGTTTTCTTTGGTCGTCCGTTACAATCGGACAATTATTTCACCCGTCCGGGCAATTATATCACCCGGCCCGCCTACCCGCCCGCTTTATTAAAGAACTGGTGCAGTGCGACTTTAGTCAATGCAATGGTCCATATCAATTGATTTAAGTGACCCCACTTTACAGTACAGATGGAAGACAATTGACACAGCAACAAAAACAATTCAGAAAACTGGGGAAGAGTAATATTCATGTCTAACGAGGAGAATCCGAGGACGGACATGGACCGACGGAATTCGGAAATGGACCGGGCACAGGGGTGAAATGGGAAAGTGAAAAAAATAAAACGTCAACTTGAGACATTCAATTTTTTTAAAACGTTGCGTGCGGGAACCGGCACCCGAACGAACCGTTTACCGAGGGGGGAGTCCATTATCTCACAAAGAAAGAAAAAAGTGAAAAAGCGCACGAGGAATCGTCGGTAACTCGGTATTAAAGACGACGCAGAGACGATCATGAAAAACAAAGAAGAGAAGTAAAGACAAGATCAGTTGCAGACGGAGACAGGGTCAGGGTCTCTAATTTATTCTGACTTTTGCTCATTTTCCGAATTCCGGATGAAACGCGCAAATTCCGGAACTCGATGCACGAGTTTCTTCTTCTCCTCTTCGGTTTTCACTCTTTATAGTCTTTAGTCTTCACTCCGGTCCAGTTCTCACCTCTTATATTATTGTTGTCGTCGTCTCTCTTTTCGGGCGAAATCCAGTTGTGTTTTATTAAATGCATTGCAGCAAAGGTAAGCTGGTTTATGAGATCGCAATTGGGTACTTTTCATATTTTTTGTTTTTGATCTGTTCGTTCTCCATTTCTTAGGTGGGTCGATATTACTGATTATATTTTGGTTTGTTGATGGTTTATGAGCATATTATATGGGAACGAACTTTCCCTTTTCTTTCTTTTCTAATTTTCCGGGAATTTATGTTGAATTTTGATCTGGGTCCATCTCCAATTTTCAATTATGGTTTGGTGAAGTGTTAAAACAAGAAAAATGACAGATGGGCCAAAATAGAGGAAGATGGCAAAACCAAAGAAAGTTAAGAATGCCACATTTGTCTGGAACTTGTTACCTTATTTGATTTGGTTTTCGGATTAATTACTTATTTTTTATTATTTTCTATCTTAATTAGTTATTATGATGCACGAATTGTGATTGTCATGTTCGTCTTGTTTGTTGCGTTCTGCTGCACCTTGTAACCATTGCTTGGTCGTTCTCTTGGTGAAAACCTCTCCTTTGAACCTAAAGTGTCTAAGTTTCAGGTGATGGTATACAACAATACCGTCACCATTGCGACAATTCGAAATGTTCGAACGTGAAACTCTGTGTCAACTGTGGACGTTGGATCTACTTTCCTAATTTCATGAAACGACTTGAAGTTAAATTCTCCTAGGGGTTGGTGCTGAGAATCTTCTTTTTTTCCTTTGTTGTTTGGGGAGGTACCTATATCAAAGGTGTGTTTAGAAAATCTTTCCTTGGCCCAAAAGAAAAAGGACCAAGAAAAGTCATACTTATTCACGTAGAAGATCAGTCATCGTGTACTTGATCAGCTAGAGAAGGATTGAGGAACAAAAAACCTGCTCACCGTGGAAGTTGGAAGATTCAAACTTATTCGAGCAAGAACTTCCAATTTCTGATTAAGAAGTTTACGGTTTGGATTATTCTTTCCATATGTTCGTTTCAGTAGATTTTGTTCTCTACCAATGTTCTGCAGCTAGTTGCTGGAAGTATTCATCTGTTGTTTTGCTTATTTTTGAGTCATTATAGCTATGCTCAGAGCAACTCATGTTGGTTATCACAAAGAAAACTACCTTTCTTTCTTAGGAATGGTGGGGTTGTGGTGCCAAGAGAGTTCAATTTTCCTCTTTTTGTATGATATCTGGTAAGGCCTCAAGCAACTTGTCAGTGTAGGAAAGCCATATTCGTGTATGATTTCCTTGGCAAGTATCTCCCTCTTGTTCCATGTACTCTTTCCCTTTGTTGTTGTTTTAATTTACTTTGTTTGCTAGACACGGATCTTTGTTTCCTCTCACAATCTTGTCATTCCACACTCACCTTTGGTACCCCAAAAATGCTTACATTCAAACCTGAATGAGTGAACGGGGCAAGGAGTTCATACACCTGTTTTTAGATTGTTGTAATTATGGCTGCTTGTTTACTTAAAATTCTTTTATTTTTTTTACCTTGGTAAATTCAACCATACACGTAGTAAAGAAAAGAAGCTGAAGTGTGGCAGAAATGCATATGTTGAAATGGTGGGTGGAAAAACTAGAAAGAATAGGATTAGAAATGAAGTCATTCATAGGAACTTATGAATGGCTCCAATAGGTGATAAAATGAGAGAAATTAGACTAAGATGATTTGGTCATGTGCATAGAATACCATTAACAACAGCACATGTAGGAAGAAGTAATTCGTTACGAGTTGAAGGGGCTAGAAGGGCAAGGGGTAGGCCAAAAAGGACATGGTTAGAAGTAGTAAGAAATGATTTAAGTGCCAATAATTTAACAATGGATATGACATTAAACAGAATGGACTGACGAAACAGGATTCATGTAGCTGACCCCATATAGTTGGGATGATGCTTTAATGATGGTGATGTATGGAAACTTGATTGGTATATTGTCAAAAAAAATGGCCAAAAGGTTAGGACTTATCCAGCCCACACCTCCAAGGCCCCAGATTGCTGGGACCAACAATGGGTAACGGCCTTTATATAGGGAAACTTGATTATTAGTTGAAAGAGATTTCTTCCATCTGAAATTGGTGGGACTGGGAAATTAATGTGGTGGTTGGTAATGTTCCAAAAGAACATTCATGGTATTGGGGGAACCAAAAACAACACTTTTTCTGCACCCTGGACCTGGAGCAATAGGAATATTTGCTAGAGCATTACCAAATTCTGCCTAGATTGAATAAAAAAACAAGCAGAGAAAGTCCTATTCTAAATTTTACCAATCATCCTCAACTGCATGACCTTATGGTCACAATTAATAAGTGCTATAAATAATGGGTATTGCAGCCCAGTTTTAAGCCAACCCCATATAGTTGGGACGAGGTTTGGATGATGATCTTTTGCATCCAGTTAAGGTTGAGCTTGGCCTTCTAAATTAATTGTTTATTTGCTATAAGCATAAAGGCATCTCCTTAATAATGGCATGGTTTCAAATTTATGGAAACAATGCCCTTTTCATGTGAATTGGAAAAAATTTGTGAATTATGCTACACTTGGTTCTTTTAATCATTCACATTACAATGAAGTGATTATTTTCTCATTTATATGTTCATTCAATTAGGTTAACATTTGAATGTGTGCTAGTTATGATGCTGAGCAAGTTTTGATTTTCACTAGACCTTATAGGGTTTATTTCTGCTCTTGTAAAAATCATATTTATAAGTAAACCTTTCTTTTCAAACAAATTTTGATCAAAGAATATCAAACCCAAAACTTCATTCTGCAGTATCATGTCTTTATATCCAAAACACTTAATTTAGTACATTTTACAGATTAAAGGTACACTTTAAAAGTTAAAGTGAAACAATACTTTGTAATTTCTGCAAGCATGGCTCCTGGTGGCTGCATCTTCAAGGAAGTCCTTGAGTCTCAGTCTGCAGTTGTGGATTATGATATATCAGCTACAAAATCAATATTAAAGCATCCTCAATCTACCAAAGATGCTATTGTGTACAATGGAAAGTGTGGAGTGTCATCAACCAATGGTGTACATGAGCTTCTTGAATGCCCTGTTTGCACAGGCTCAATGTATCCCCCCATTCACCAGGTTTGTTCTGTTTACTGGACTTGTTATTTCCATCTCACAGTTTTTGCATCTGATTATACTTACGAATAGGTTCTATTAATCTGAACATTTTTCAAGACATTTTTCTTTAACTATTTTCCAAAACTTAGCATGTGAACACTGGTTTCATGGGAATAACTTTCCTTCCTAAGATGTGAGTCTGTTCAAACTAATATGAAAATGTGCACATGGACTGGATAACTTATCACTTATATTGGGAAATGTGGTAGACTAATGATGTCCACCATACTGTGGCCACAGAGCTTATTCTACACTATAATTATGGTTCGTGAGTTTCACAGATGTTCTTGTTCTTTCTATTCTTTCCTTGTTCATGAAAATGCATTTGTTCCATTGTTTTCCAATCCATTATTTTCTGTTTGATTAGTGATTTACCTTGCATGTATCACAAATCCAAAACTGATCTACTTTTTGTATTTTATTTTTTGCATGTAGTGTCCAAATGGTCACACTCTATGTTCAAGCTGCAAGGTTAGAGTACAGAACCGTTGCCCAACTTGTCGCTTTGAGCTTGGTAACATAAGGTGTTTGGCCTTGGAGAAGGTGGCGGAATCATTAGAACTACCATGTAGATACCAGAACTTGGGTTGCCATGATATATTCCCATACTATAGCAAACTCAAGCATGAACAACTATGCCAATTTCGTCCATATAATTGTCCTTATGCTGGGTCTGAGTGCTCCATCACTGGAGATATCCCTACCCTTGTTGCACATCTCAAGAATGACCACAAGGTTGACATGCATGACGGGTGCACCTTCAACCATCGATATGTCAAATCCAATCCACAAGAGGTTGAAAATGCTACGTGGATGCTGACAGTAAGTTCTTTATGATGCATATATGCATTCATATATAAATTATGTGTCTATTCTTTCAATTATGGATTGGCTGTTAATGACAGATATGTATCAACCCAAGATCACATGGATAGGTTAACTCTAGCAATGCATTTATATTCCTAAATTTGTATGGTGCTTCTGGGAAACAATTAACAAAATGATGAATTTATTGGATAATGATGGTCGGTCTCTGTTGGGTATGAAGAGGTATCTCTTGATTAAATGGTTTGAGTAGATGTTCCTTTCCTATTCACCACTATTATCTGGATGTGCCTCCTTGCCATATCATGTATGATTATCAATACCTTATTGGTTCATTTTGTGTGTGCATTATACTGCCCCTACCACCCAAGAAAAGAAGGTATTTTTTTGATTCTTCAAAAGCTCTACTATTTATCACTTTGGATTCTTCAAAAGTAGAGAGTTACCATAAACCGCTCTTCCAAGTTTAGTGAAGATTTCTGCCCAAATATACTTAATTTATAAGGTATATGGCCCATCTAATTTATATGGTATATGTAATTGCTTGAATTGTGATGCCTGGTGCAGGTTTTCAACTGCTTTGGTAGACAATTCTGTTTGCACTTCGAGGCATTCCACTTGGGAATGGCACCTGTATACATGGCCTTCCTGCGGTTCATGGGTGATGAGAATGATGCAAAGAAATTTAGTTACTGTCTGGAAGTTGGTGGCTATGGGCGTAAGCTAACATGGCAAGGAGTTCCAAGAAGCATACGAGATAGCCACAAAAAGGTTCGGGACAGTGAGGATGGGCTGATCATCCAGAGGAACTTGGCCCTCTTCTTTTCTGGTGGCAATAGGCAAGAGTTGAAATTGAGAGTGACAGGCCGAATATGGAAAGAACAGTAACAGATGCTAGAATCCATTTAAAATCTTATGTAGAAAAAGAAATTTATACTGGTTCAACTGGATGGGGGTAGTCCATTTGAGGAATTTAGAGATGCCAGTCGTTTCTGTATATGGGGTAGATCAATGCTTACAAACTTGATATTTTCTTTTTATTCCTGAAAAAAATTGCAGGGCTTCCTTTATCTTAGCCCCTTTTTTTTCCCCTGATATTTAGTACAATTAAACAAGGATACGATATAAAAAAGAATTGCCTTAACAGTGTGTGTCAGTGTTTCAGCATTTGGTCTACAGTTCCCAGAAATGAGGGGACGCCACTGCACTTTCCTTTTCAAACAATTAAGAGCGGAATGGAGGGCTATGTCTGCCAGCCCCACTTATGCTGTGTTTGGAGTGCAAATACAAATATGTACAGTGCAAATGCAAACAAAATAAGACAAAATACAAGCTTTTACACTCTACATATTTGTAATTGTACAACATTGGTTGTTTTGACTAAAAATCCAAAAGAATATGCTAAATGTATAAAGTTCCACACTTCCATTCACTGTCCTCTCTCACCGTTGACACTCTTTATTTTTCATTTTCTTTGTTGCAAAGATTGTTTGCAGTCATTAGACTCATTACTTGGCATATTGGACAGATAGCACTCACCATGATAATACACATAATTAGCAGATAAAGTAATGAAAGGGCCATTTGATAACAGCCGAAGTGGCTGGAATGAATTGCTTGACAAAATCACATATTGACTATCGAGTGTTATTATTGGCTGACAGTGGTGGGCAAGGTTCAAATTTTTATTATTTTTATTTTTTTTTTCGAATCTGGATCAGAGGGGTCAGCTTAACGCCTGGTTATCCTCTCAATCATGGTCTGATAAAAAATACTCCTTGTAGGGGCATATTAGGAACGTCATGATACGAGACATATTGGCCAATCCGGTTCGATACGTAATGATATTTTGAACTTTGGTGGTGGAGCATTAGAAGTGATCATTTCCAGCCCAGCCAGGAAATTTTCAGGCTTGGTCTGAACCTAACACTATCATATTGGGAAGTCATGATATTAGAAAATTTACAGCCAATCAACTGGTATCATTAAAGAGATGACCAAGCAGGTGGTATTCATCAAAATTCACAAAATGCTTTGATTGGTCAAAGGTCTTTGGGTAATGTCTTTCAAATATCATACATTTTCCCTATACCTATATCTTATAAAACTTAATTAGTGACATAAGCCCAAAGTCCAGCCCAGGGCCTAGGGGTGTCAGTTGGACTGGATTTGGTCCAACCCGATTCAGTCCAATGTGAGTCCGTTATAAATAGATCAGGTCTAATCCAGTCCAATGAATGTTTTGGACCAATTTGGACCGGTCCAATTCAATGTCTGGACTGCCCAGTCTGTTCAAATTTATTTTGATTTAGATTGGTTTCAACCCAAACCCGGTCCATTGACACATATATTCTTATCTTATATCAACAGACTAGATATTAGCTTAATCCAGCCCAATCCAATATAAATTTATTACGGACGGACCAGGTCCAATCCAATCTAAGAAATATTTTGGACCGGATTAGTCCAATCCAATATGTCTTATTGGTCCGTCCAATCCGTCCAAAATGATTTTGGACTGGATGGGGTCCAATCCAAAACTGGTCCATTGACACCCTTACCAGGGCCTATGGTTGTAACCCTTAGCATAGCCCCACATTATTACAAGCTCGGATCTCCTACCAACAAGGATCCTACCCACAGGACACAGCTATACATTGGGAACAACTATAGTGTCCTATGGGTAGGAGATTCGGATTCCATTATTACACAGTTTTAAGTTCAAGTTCAATTAATCTAGGTTCATTGCAATAAGTTGTGCATGCAATGCTATGTGGAGGCTAAAGAGTGTCATCAGACTAACAAGTGTTCTATGTTGTTCATTTTTATTCTTCAAAAAAAATTTGTTGGTATTCATAAACTGTCAACCTATGTTTCCAACGGGGGTTAATGTTTACAAGTTGGCATAGATGTTTTGTAAAAGTGCTTTTATTTAAGTACTTTTCATAAAAGTACTTCCATAAAGTGCTTTTATTTAAGTACTTTTCATAAAAGTACTTCCATAAAGTGCTTTTATAAAAGTACTTTCGTAAAAAGTAAAGCGCTTTTATAAAAGTACTTCTTTAAAAGTGTTTTTATTAAAGATCTTTCATAAAAGTACTTTTAGTACTTATAAAAGTGCTTTAATGTAAAAGTACTTTTATAAAAATACTTTTGTAAAAGTGCTTAGTACTTTCACAAAAGTAATTTTGTAAAAGTGCTTTTGCAAAAATAAACATCTATGGCAACAGTTTTATAGGCAGAGTTTCCTAAAAGAATGAAAATGAGCAAGATGAGGCATGATTAATTCTTACTCATTTTAGTAAGAATTAAAAGAATGAGGCCTAGAGCAATGAACGAAACATGGCCTAAGTTGTTAGCCAATCTGTTAATTTCTTTGTCATACTCGTTAGTTCCTTCCATAGAGTCCTGTTATGAAGTTGATGTTGCACGTATGCAGTCCGCATCTCCTATGTACACTAAAAGCCTTGTATTAATGGAGTCTGGATCTGCTCTCACAAAGCACTCCTCACAGCATGTCCTGGCCGCAAATAAGGAACATCTCCCACATTTGTATTTATTATTCATGGGAAGATGTTTCCAATACAAGATGAGATGTGGCTGTGAGGTCAGTGAGATCCCAATTAGTATTAATGCGTACACTGAAATTTTGATTGTTCAAACTCTTAAATGTGAGATCTTCTGGTATCATACTCTCACCACCCTCATGTTTGAGAGTTCGATCAATCAAAACCATCTTAATGAATTTTGATTGGATAATGCACACTTTAGTATAAGACATTTACAGTCCGTTTGGTTCCTACGATTTGGATGGGAAAATGAGAATATTTCCATTAAATTTCCATATTCACTTGTTCATTTGCCGGGATGGAATGGAAAACCAAGGATGTGGGATCACACTGAAATGGTATGACCCCGGTGAACAAGCTCATCTGTCACTCAAAGGAACCCCACAAAAAAAAAGCAATTCAGCAAATAGCAACACTATATACTGTACATGAACTAGATCATTGGTTGTGCTAATCAATGTTTGGTCATGCCCACATGGGTTGGGAACAAGCACATGAAAGGAAGGGAAAGAATGCTTCAAAGACTTCACAAGCACAAGAAAGATTTTGTGGGTAGATGCAAATGAACTTGCATTTAGTAAACAGAGATTGAATCAAGGAAAAACTAGCTCCCACAATTTGAGGTAGGGACATTGCAGAGAAAAATTCAAAATTTATAATGGTAAATGGCCTTAAACCAGGCCAAAGGAAGACCAGAGGAAGATTTGCAAAGGTCAATTCCTTCGATGGTGGATGACCTTGAACCAGGCCAAAGAAGACCAATTTTCTATGCTTTCAAGAGGTATTTCTTCAAAGAAGCCAGGTTGGTCAGTTCACTCGTTATGTATCTCAGCATTCAGCTTACCATTATAGTGAACAGAGTCAACACTGCACCAGGTTTGGATAAACAAGAAAAAATAAACTTGAAGTTAAAACCAATCAAATGAAACAGTAAGACAAGTTTTATAAATCCAACGGTACAAATCTAGCTTCGGTGAGATTTTCACAACATTAGTTCACAATGGCATCTTCATTTAAATGAAAAAAAAAAATTATCATAAACTTATCGTTGGTGGAAGTTGAAGTAGATTATGCAACATCTACATGGAATCACAGGAATGACTGGTTAGTAGAAGAAATATAGTCCAAAATTTTGGCAAAAATATAGTTCAGACTCAAGGTTAAAAAAATGGTTTGGTCTGTTAAAAAAAAAAGGTTCGATCTGTTCACGAGAAGCAACCAACAGAATAGGAAAAAAAAAAATAATGGTGAGAGGAAAAAGACGACTACAATAGTTCGATCTGTTCATGACCATAATTGCAAGACATACTTTACGGGAGCTTTGTGCGAAGCTGGCCTTTGAGAGTGAGAGGAAGAAGAAGACCCTGCAAATGGGATTCTACTCTAGAGAATTGCGAGAATCATCACGAGTGATGCCAAGCTAGGAATGGCAACGGGTGGGGCGGGGGCAGGGAGCCTCTCCCCATCCCCGTACCCGCTAACAAGGATGATTTTCTCCATTCTCTGTGATTTTTTATATTATCAATCATTTTGTTTTTGTTTTTGTTTTTTATTTTATTTAAAAAATAAAATAAAATAAAATAATTAAAATTTACAATTTTATTGGAAAAGATTCAAACATATTTTTAAAAGAATATTAATATATAGACATATGTGTACATATATACATATATAAACATATGCATACATACATATATATTAGCGGGAATCCCATGGGGCGGGGAGTGTTCTCCCCATCTCCACCCAGCCCCCGCCAACGGGGATGAAAATTTCCCCACCCCAATCCATGTGGGGGGAAAATCATCTCCATCTCCACCCCATTCGAGGCGGATCCCCACGGCGATTGAGAAAATGGGGAAAATTGTCATCCCTATGCCAAACGTGGCCTTATTTTTCTCGAGTAATACCCCAAGTGGATAAGTAACTTTCCCACCTTGGGGGGGGGATTGCCTCCACTTAGACAGGACAAAATTGCCCCCCTTAAGAATGATTTTTATGGTTAAAATGGTCATTGTCTAATTTACTTGGAAAATAGAAGAACATAGATAAATAACTTCCCAAAAAAACGAACAAGGCCTTAGTCATAAGTTTTTGAGAATTGTGCTTGATTGTTAGACTACTTGGCTATACTTCCAAAGGTGTTTAGAAATGGTCTTGAAAATGAAAAAATGTCAAAATTGGTGTTTTTTGATAAATAGTTCACATGATTTTTGAGAGAGCCGTTTATCTGATAAATGGTTCAACCAAATAACTTTTTAGGTGTTTTTTTTTGTCAAACACATCTACAATGATGAGATGGCATTGCGAAAAGCTACATCGATACCAAACACCATCTAAATCAATTTTGAAAAATAAAAACAAAAGAAAAGAAAAGAAAAGAAATTATTCGGTATTGAAACGAATATTTTTGAATTGTCATTGGCTTGGACAGTCAGACCATTTGGCTCGGGAACAGTCTAGGCAACCGGTTCCATTTCACCACTAACCCATTATTTGGCAAAAATCTGTTGACTTAGTTAGCGATATGTTGACATGAGTGGTCAAACCATTTACCCGTTTAACCTAAATCACAGTTTTAGTCATTTTTTAATTTTAATTATTTTTAAATTATTTTAGTTTTTAATTTGAAATGAGCCATCCATTCAAGCCGAACAATTGAATCACTAACTCATAAATTAATGGCTAAAGTGGTTTTAGTTTCGGGTCGGATTTTAAAACATTGATTGAAACACCCTACAAGTATGTCGACTGGTACGATTGTTTGTATTGATACTTCAAAATATCCAGATGTAATCTAGATCTAGATTAGACATGGGTTTGGTGTGTGCGACCTATTTGGATCCTGATGCTTATAAAATATAATATTTTATTTTTATATTATATTTATTATATAATTTTAGACAAAAAACTTGTGTAAAAAAATTTAGACATACAAAAAAATAAAAAAGTAAAAAGAGTTAGTTCTAATGAGGGGTGATTTGGCCATCTAGTGACATCATGCCACGTGGCATTCTAGAATTGTCGCACGACACTCTGGCACCATGTAGGTGATGACTTGCCTTAGCCAAAATAATGGAGACCTCCTCGAAACCACATCAGAAGCACCTTGCACACCTTGCGAGCACTTTGCCACCACCTAGGGCTGTAAGTCGGGCTGGGTTAGGTTATGTTGAGGCCAACCCTAAGTTCTAAACCCCCAAACCTAACCCTAACCCAGACTGACTTTCAACGCGACTTACCCAACCCTAACCCTAACCCAATCCAAAGTCAACTTCGGGTTGGGTCCAACCCAACCTTCCTCCCATCCCTTAAAATCTCATAGAATTTATCGATTGTAGATCTTAACTCAACTTTCACAACATATATTAATCCTATGCTTCATTAGTATTTGTTTGTTGAATTTTTTTTTGTTCTTTTGGTACGAAATTCAAAAAAAACAAGTGTTAGAAATGACTATAGTTTATTATGAGTTATGAGTTATGATGAATCTTTTATGGGTGGTAAACAACAAAAGGAGATGAAGAATACAATTTTCAAAAAATATAAAATAATATTATTAAGGTTTTAGTCTTTTTTATTAGGATTAAATGAAGTGATTGTCTTAAAAGAAATACATGATACTATGTGGTGGGGGTTATACAAATATCATGCATCTAAACAAATCAGTGTATGCTATATATTACATATAACATATATTTATATATGCCATGTACTATAGAGTTGGGTTGCCCTAAGGGATCAACCCTAACCTAACCTGGAGTAAAGTCGGGTTCATGAATTCCAACCCTAACCCTAACCCGAGCATCAACCTGACCCTACCCAACCCAGCTCAAGTTGCAGCCTTGCCACCACCTCCCCATTGATTGAGGTCTAAGTAGTGACTTGCATGGCGTGGCGGTAGACCTACATCTTAGCTAGGGCCGACCTATCTACGCCTCGTGCCCTTTAGGAGAAAGCACTTAGGTCTAGGTAGCGACCTGCATGACGTGGTGGTCGGCCTACATCTTGGCTAGGGTTGACCTATTTGCACCTTACGCACTTCAGGAGAGTGCACTGAGGTCCAAGTAGCGACCTACATAACGTGGTGGCCGACCTGTCAGCACCTCAACACCATGTAGGGAGCAACTTCAGAAGTGCCTCAGACACTTTGCACCTACCCTAACGGCCTCGCCCCGACCTCGACAGGCTGACCTACAAACGCCCCAGAAAGGGTCAGGTCGGTGTAAGAGGCAACCTACTTTTGTCAACCTGGCTGTGACCCAGTTGGTGACCTGCATGGCGTGGCAGATGACCTCCTTCACGAGTGGGTTATCATCTCCAACTCCTTTGGATAATGTTGTCTCGTTGAATGGAACTAACTACTATCCTACCCGCTCCGGAGGTAACCAGATAAGCGTTATCGCCTTACGCGGAGTCCGCTTCTAAGCATGAAACCACCTTCGAACTAGACGGGCTGGTGATCTCAGACACACTATGTGAAGCCCACAGCAAGCTACGCCTATATAAAGGCATCTCATTCCTCAAAAAAGGTATGCACGATTTAGCTCTCAAGTACACTAGCTTGCTCGCTTTCCAACTTACAAACTCTCTTTGCTAATTTAAGCATCGAAGTGCCCACCCCGGATAAAGCAACCCATGTACTTTGGTTGTTTCTTTGCAGCTCGACCATGCAACATCACCAACCCAACATCCAAATTGTCCGCCAACAAGGAGCACTGGATTGCACAATATTAAGTTCTTTTACTGGAACGAGAATCAACAAGATTTTGACATTTTGGCTAAGGGTTTGGACTAACCCGACCTAGGTTTCAATTCTAAACAACAATCAACCCTCGCATCCCTGTCCAGCCTGGCTATTAGGGCTGCAAGTCGAGCCGAGTTAGGTTGGGTTGAGGCCAATCCTAAGTTCTAAACCCCAACCCTAACCCTAACCTAACCCAACCCAGCTCGAAGTCAACTTTCTTCCCAACCCAACCTTCGTCCCATCCCTTAAAATCTTGTAGAACTTCTTAATCACAAATCTTAACTCAACTTTCACTACATATATTAATCCTATGTTTTATTAGTATTTGTTTGTTGATGTTTTTATTGGTACTTTAAGTACAAAATTCAAAAAAAAAAGTGTTTGAAATGATTATAGTTTATTATGAGTTATAACTTATAATTGATCTTTTATGGGGAGTAAGCTATGGATGGAAAACAACAAAGAGGAGATAAAGAATAAAATATTCAAAAAACATAAAAAATGTTATTAAGGTTTTGGTATTTTCAATTAGGATTAAGTGAAGTGATTATCTTAAAAGAAATAAATGATAGTATGTAGTAGGGGCTATTCAACTATCATGCATATAAACAAATCAATGTATGGTATCATATATATAACATATATTTATATATGATATGTACTATAGAGTCGGGTTCAGGTTGGGTCGGGTTACCCGAGGGGTCAATCCTAACCCAACCCGAAGTAAAGTCGGGTTCATAATTTTCAACCCTAACCCTAACCCGAGCATCAACCCGGCCCGACCCAACTCGACCTTTTCGAGTTGGGTTCGGGCCAACCTGACCCAAGTTGCAGCCTTACCGACTATCACTCATCATTGGGTGTTCGTAGCAAACAAACCTGGATCTAGTCCCACACCAATTTCACATGCCAGAGTAGATTGCAACCGCACATCAAGATTATCTCTCATACTTACTTGAATGTTGTTATTTACTGCAATATGTTCCGAATGCACAGCTGCAATATGTTGTGGCATGTGAGATCATGGTTTTCAAAACTGGATCGGACCGGACGATCATATTGAAAAAATCGAGAACTGGTTAGGTGACCAATTTCGGTTTTCCCTAAAACCAGATTTTCTTCAAAAATCATTGATTTTGATCAACAAACTGCTAACCAGAGTGGTTAATCGTTTTTTAATTTTTTTTATCAGAACAGGTTTAAACAGTTAGACCGCTCGACCTGGTAACCAAACCCCTGACCGGTTTGGTCTCCAAGTTGATTTTAAAAACCATCTGTAGGATTGGAGAGGAGAGTGTGGGGAGCGCTCCGTGGAAAGCAGATCCGGATTCCAACGTAATTTCGTAAATACTGGAAATAAATAACATAGGCCGACTTGGCATGTGGCATGGACTTCTCACATAACGTGCCCAACATCACATCGCAACCGTGTATTTGAAACATCTCCTCATACGCAATACGAGAAAAGAAAAAACGGAATTCGGCTTCTGTCAGGACAAATTGGTGCTCGCACCGTTCGAGCACCCACTTGAAACCTTGCATTTGAAATCTCTCTCATGAAATAATTCACGTAATCAAGCACGGAGATATTTTCAACTTCCAGGGCAAAGACATTAGAGCAGTTGAATATCTTTCTACTTATATCCTTTATTTCATGAAAAGATATTTCCAATGCAAAGTTGCAAAGGGGGGTTGGAACAGTGTGGGCACGGGATTGCCATGAGGGAAGCCGATCTCCGAAAAAACGAATGCGACGTGGAGGCAGGTAGGAGTAGGACAGGATCAGGAAGATGTTCCCAATCCATCAGGAATGTTAATTAGCGGTTAAGAACTCAAAACGAGTTTCCCGCGAACCCCTTAAGGAGGGAGGTGGAGACACAACGTCGACCTCTTTTTCTTCTTAAACATGAAAAAGGCCTGCATTAATCTCTCTCTTACCGATTTCTTCTCTGCTTCTCCCTTCTCGTGCTGTTTCGATCCCAATCTATCTGGTTTGTACCCTCCTTCCATCATCTCATCATCTTAATCTTCTCCTTCTTGAAAGATTGCCCGTTTATCGGTCTCTATCGTGAATTATACATATCTATTTCTACATTTCGTTTTGATAAGAAATTAATGCATCCCTGTTTATTGATGAATTATACCCATTTTCATTTTCCAAATGATCTGATCGATATTTGAGCAAATGATTAATAGTGTTTGAGTTTGTTTTTCCCTGCAAGGGCTGCAGGAAGGGGAATAGGGAGGTTGCCCTTTTCGTTTTGAGATTTTCTTTGACAGTTTGACTTACAAAATGATTTTGCTCAGGCTGAATTCTTTCAGATTGAGAGAATTCATTCAGATAAAATAATTTGGGAGCATTCGCTTGAGATGGGTTATTGAAAACATTTCCTGGGTTCGGTTGTTGGCGATCTGCAACATGCTGTGCTGTGGAGGTGCGGAGGAGGAGAACTACGGTCCGCCTGTTAATCAATATACTGCCCCACCTAAAGGAGGGGACTCACAGGGTAAACATGCCTGACCCTAGTATTTATGTATTCTCCGTGTCATCTTCTTTGCAGTAACTCGTTACAAGGAGAATGAATGCATGTGATGGGTTGGTTATAATATGTATGTACTATGGACGATTGGTCCTCACCTGTTGTTGCTTGAATCAGCGAATTCAACAGCCCCTCTGAATCTGCTTTCTTTTAGTTAATTTCTCCAATTCAGGACAAATGCTAGATATTTCTTGATGAGCCTTGACCTGTTTGTATATCTTATTTTTCCCAATGAAATTCCATTTTTTCCTCGCTTTGTTAGCATTTTTGCAGTTCTAGTTTCCATAAATTGATGAATTGAACCCATAACAACAATGGTGTCGGGAGCAGATGTGAATTAGAGAAATGTGATTTCTTTGGAAACTCATTACTCAGAGCCAGTGTACATTTCTACATCATAGGCCCCATTTTTTTCATTGTAGCAGAGTCTCTGCCATAAAGGGGTAAAGATATTACTCAAAAATTTTAAGATTTGAAAAAAATTTTGCCCCTTTTACATTGAACAAATGGGGCCATAATGTATTTTGATGTTTGTGGATAAAATATAATTGGATCTAATTAATATACTATATTGATTTTCATCCTTTTTTCTTTCTTTTTGTGTAGACACGATTTGACTTCCCTTCATATTAATGGTGCACTTTTTCCTGTGTATTTTAGGGTTTGCGAGAGGGGAATCAAGGGGTCCCAGTGCATCCAGGAGTGGAGCTCCTCAGAAAGTCTTACCCATTGAAACACCGGCCTTATCTCTGGATGAGCTGAATAGATTGACTGGTAACTTTGGGTCAAAGGCTTTGATTGGAGAAGGGTCTTATGGTAGGGTATTCCATGCAACCTTAAGCAATGGCCAAGCTGCTGCCATAAAGAAGTTAGATGCTAGTTCTTCACAAGAGCCAGATTCTGATTTTGCAGCTCAGGTGACCTTTGGAAAAAGAAATTAAGTTTACATATTTGATAGGTGGCAGATTGTTTAAGGTTTTCCCATGATGTATATATTGTTTTCATACTGGTTGATGCAGTTATCCGTTGTTTCAAGACTCAAGAATGAACATTTTGTGGAATTATTGGGATACTGTTTGGAGGCAAACAATCGAATCTTGGCATATCAGTTTGCGACTTTGGGTTCTTTACATGATGTTTTACATGGTATTTTTTATGAGATTCACTTTTTTTTTTATATGCTTTACTGGACTATCCATATTTAATCTATTGCACCAACTATTTTATTTTTCATGATTTGGGAACTGAACTATAGTCAGTTATCTTTGGTTACAGGGAGGAAAGGTGTACAAGGGGCTGAACCTGGTCCAGTTCTCAACTGGAATCAGAGGGTAAAAATTGCTTATGGTGCAGCAAGAGGTCTTGAATATCTTCATGAAAAGGTTCAGCCTTCAATAGTTCACCGGGATGTCAGATCCAGCAATGTTCTTCTTTTTGATGATTTCTTGGCGAAAATTGCGGATTTTAACTTGTCTAGTCAGTCTACGGACACAGCAGCTCGTCTCCATTCAACTCGAGTCTTAGGAACATTTGGATACCATGCTCCAGAGTAATTTACCTATTGTTACCTTGCATTGGATAGCCTCTTATTTTCTCTCATGACATAACTTATAAATCGTTGAATTGATTTCCCGATTTGGTTTGATGGCATTATGGTTTGTAGTTATCTGTGTCAATTATCTTTTTCAGGTATGCCATGACTGGGCAACTGACTCAGAAAAGTGATGTGTACAGTTTTGGTGTTGTTCTTCTAGAGCTTTTGACAGGGAGAAAGCCAGTAGATCATACTATGCCAAAAGGACAACAAAGTCTTGTTACTTGGGTATGCTCTCTAAACTACCACTTCAGCTTTAGTTACTGTTGTTTTCATTCATCTTTGCATCTCTAACTCCAGTCTAAAATACCATAGGCAACTCCAAGGTTGAGCGAAGACAAAGTAAAGCAGTGTGTGGATCCCAAACTGAATAACGATTACCCACCAAAGGCTATTGCTAAGGTTCTCTTTCCCTTCAATTTTCCTAAAATGCATCCACTGAATGAAAACTTCTGCTTTTCTTTATCTATTTTATTAAAGTTTCAATTCGTATTTTTGCATTTTGTTTAATGAATATCTCAGAAGGAAAATATTGTTCCAGTGCTATTTACTTAGAAATTAAACTTCTGCATGTATGTTCGAGATTTTCAGATGGCAGCAGTTGCAGCACTCTGTGTTCAGTATGAAGCAGACTTCCGACCAAATATGACCATTGTTGTCAAGGCACTCCAACCACTTCTAAACTCAAAACCAGCGGGACCAGACTCTAACATGTAACTTTTTGATTTATCTTTGTTTTACTCATTTTTTTTGGTATTTTTGTACTTCAAATCAGTACAGGAATCTTGTATTTAGACAAAAGTTTGGGATAGAAATTGATTAAGTTAATTGTCCCTCATGCTTCTGTAAATAGTATTTTTGGATGATTTTAATTGTTCCCCGTGTTGACCAATATCATGTGCTGCATCTTCAATGGCAGATAGTGAATATGCCAATTTTCACAACCCGTTCAATCAGCAGATGACCTCACAAAATGTTCCATATTTACCTAAATGGCACCCATCATCAGATCTGATCAAGCTATCCTAACTAATAGATTCACTTCACAAGTCTGAAGAACGTTGTGGTGTCTTTGCTTTCTTGTAATGAAAACCTCATATATCTCATTGCTCTGGCATCTCTCAACCTCTTAGGAGGTGTTTAATAGTTTGTATCATGGTAATTGGGAAAGCTGATTGTGCACATTTGTTTATTTTTGCTTAATATGCAAGCACCATGGGAGAAGTTTGCCCGTTTGTGAAATAAAAAGAAGGGTAAATTACAAAGATCCCCCAGTACTATGGGGTCAGTGACAAGCACCCCATTATACATTTTTTTTGTGACAAAGACCCCCTCTATTAGCCTTCCTCAGTAAACTTCAAAAAAGATTCTCATCTGACAGTTTGAAGTTTTTTAAATGCCTAAACTTCCATTTTCTAATTTATTATACTTTTTTTATTTAAGTTATGAAATCATCTTATTTTTTCAACATACTGTTCTCTGTTCATACTACTTGTGCCACCGGTTACCATTCTTATGCATGTGCACGTAGGTGATCTGAAGCAGGATTTAAAGAATATAGAGGAGAGGAGAGGAGAGGAGAGATGTAGAGACGTTCTGTTTCCGATCCTTTAAACTTCCGTTGGAGGAAAACATCAAGCCTGTGCTCCACATTTCGTTTCTCTCCAAACTCACTCACCGGTCAGAGAATCTGTCAGCGTTTGCCGTCCGCCGTTGACTTACAGAGAACCGCACCATATTACCCGTCAGAAATGCACGGAAAGCACACCATTCACTGGCAAAGAGTGCAATTCTGAGCTGACACTTACGTTGCATGTACTTTGAACCTAATAATTTTGACCCTGTGCTGAACCGTCATTCTCCCGTAATTAATTCACCATGTTCTTGATTAATCATTCGGTGAGGTTTGCTCTCTCTGTTTTAACAACAGTAACTATAAATTTATAATGCGCCCTCCGTAACTCAACAGTGGCAAGTATTACTGCTGCGCACCTGAGAATTCCCTGCGTTGGGTGAGATTATAGGGTATCAATTGGACTGGATTTGGTCCAATTCAGTCCAGTCCAATGTGAGTATATTACAAATGGACCTGGTCCCATCCAGTTCAATGAATATTTTGGACTAGTCCAAAGACTGTCCAATCTATTCAAATTCCTGTTAATTTAGATTTGTTTCAACTCAAACCAGGTCTATTGATACTTACGTTTTTATCTTTTATCAATGGACTAGATATTGGCTCAATCTAATATAAATTCATTATGGACGGACCAGGACCAATCCAATATGTTATATTGATCCGTCCAGTCCATCCAAATTCAATATGTCTTATTGATCCATCCAATCTGTCCAAATAAATTTTGAATTGGATGGAATCCAACCCAAAACCGGTCTATTGACACCCCTACGTGAGAATGGCCGAAGGGGAGGCAGAGAGGAAAGAGGTAAAGGGTTTGGGAGAGAATACGAAATAATAAAGGGTTCTTGGAGAGAGGAGGGCGTTACTGTTTTGGGAATTGGGAACGTGCTGCAAGCTTTAATTTTGGACCTTTTAATTAAAAAAAGGAGTAAATTAAAATAAATGAGGAAGACCACTACATTAGCCTTCAACGCCTTCTTGATCTGACTTCTTCATAATATTTTCTCCGATTCCTTTTCCAACCACAATCAAAGGTATTGTTTGGTCAGCTAGTGGGGTATTTTAGTAATTTAATGTCTTCTTTCATCTGACCTAACTGTTGATGAAAGTATTTGTCACAATGTAAAAGTTTAAGGGGTCTTTATCGTAAATTAAAGTACAAATAATCTTTATCACTAACAAGAGGTCTTTGTAATATATCCTAAAATGAATTTATTCAAAAGAATTTGGATAAATTGTTAAAACCTCCCCTCCCCTGAAGTTTTTGACAGTTATTGGATCTATTTGTTAATTACAATAATCTCTTCTGATCTTCTTAACACAGTTGCAAGTAGACCCCATCTCATAAAAATATCCAAAATATCCATATAGTAGCTTTTGACCAAAATGTTTATTTCCCAAAATTTCTCTTCATATCAATGGTTTACTCTTTCAATCTCTTTTTCAAAATTGATTTATTTTCTAAAATTGGTCTTTATATCAATTGCTTAAAGGGAAAATTACAACTTTAAACTCTCTTTTTTTATTGTTAATAAAGTTTATATTATTTTTTCTATAAAAATGAGCCTCAATTGTAATTGTATGGATATTTTAGATATTTTATGTCTCTTCTTAGGGAATTCTACGAGGTGGGATGGTTACAATGACCAAACTTGAGTGAAGGTTTCAGCAATGGTAAAAATCTTTAGGGGAGTTTTCACTTTTCAGTAATTTACCCAAGGATTTTTATGAACATGATGGCCAAAGGACAAAGGTACTAAGTATTTTTGTAAATTAATGAATGTGTAAGGGGCATAGTGTAATTTCAATTTTTAATCACACCACGAATTAGGGTTTTCATCCACCATCACGCGAAACTCGAACTCCGGCATCTCTATATAAATCCTATCATCAGCCTCTCTTCCTGTGTTTCGTTTCGTCTTCTCTTCGTTTCACTCTCCTATTGGCGTGGTTACGATTAGGGTTAGGGTTAGGGTTAGGGTTAGGGTTAGATTAGAATGTGCGTTTGGTGTGGATGTTAGATCGGCAGAAGTGAAAGAATTTCATGGCTGGTGATGCATTGAATTGTGCGTACCATCTGAAATTGATTCTTTGACGAAATCCCTTTTACATCTCTCTCTCTGAGGCTTTTTTCTTCTTTGCTGGCTCCCTCATCTCTTCTGTTTGTTTTAGATTTGTTTCTCTTTTTATTCCGTTTATCCTTTTTGTTGAAAAGATAAAAACTAACCAGAGGCCGTGATGTCAAATCATTACTCTCTGAACCTAGCCCTTTTTGTTTTTCCCCGTTTTTCTTATTGTACCTTTTTTTTCTACGATAAATTTGTGGTTTTGTAAGGCAACAAATTAGAGTCTCTGATGCGCTCTCTCCATAGCGTTATCAGCGCTGTACGTTGCCGATACCGATATCGGGCGGAGATTCTGGCATTTACCGCTTTGTTATTTTCCCGCGGTTTATGCATTCAGATGCTCGGACACCCTCAAACGACAACTTGCGATATTTGGTCTTGGCTCTGCTTGACGTTTCTTGTTTTTGGGGATGGCAATGCTTTTGCTAGAAAGGCTTTTTGAGGAGTTTGGGAGTAGAATGGATGAAGAGTTTTGTAGCAGGAGGAGATGAGATTTTTTTACAAAGGGGTGGATGTCTGTTGTATTCGGGTTTGGGGGAAAAGGGGTGGTGTCGTGGTTTCAAGAAGAGTCTGGTTTTTGATTTGTTTTTAAGTTTTTGTTTATAATTTTATATGCATTATTGGTTTTAGGTGTCAAAAATAAATTAAAACAAATTTAAGCAGATTGAACAGTCTAGATATTGAATTGGAATTGCATCAAAATGGTCCAAAATATTTTAATTGGATTGAAATGGACTTGATCCATTTGTAATGGATTCACATTCGAACTGAATCAGATAAGACCAAATCCAGTCCATTCGATGCCCATATGAAAGGATTAGATATGAGTTCTATTGATAGTTGGTTGACACCGAGTATGAAGGATTGACTCATTGCCAGTAGTGGATTATTGATAGGTGTAAAGCAAGAATTATATTTGTTTTTTTGGTGGATTTAATGGCACACCATTTGGTGACTTTTGTTGTAAAGCGATGGTTATGACTGATGTTGTGGATACCCGTAACGTTGATTGAAAATGCAAGAGCAGAAGTTGCTAATCAATAAAGCAGAATTGAACAGGAAAGCATGGAAAGTTTACCTTGTTGTTATCACAGTACATTTGAAAAGGGGGCAATTCAGAAGGAAAATCAACCATTTATAAAATCTCTTGTTCATTTAATATACTTCACTGGTGTAGAATTTGGACTTTCTCATCAGTGACCATCCATCCCATCCATTGGCTAAACTGCATTTGTTTATTTTCGGGTATATGGAGAACGGAAGAACGAAGCTTCACTACATATGCAATTATCCTTCCTTTCCTGGCTAGACATTGCATTTTAATGTAACTTGTTGTTGGAAAAGAATATATAACCAAACGTTACTATAGTGAAAACTGATGTATAATCGTCTTTGACTGGATAACAATGTCAATGTACTAATGTAAATGTACACTGTACAGCCCCACACATGGAGAACTTTTGAACGTGGGACGAGGAGCCACATCCCACATGACATGGGTCTGGTGTTCTTTCAACAGATGGGGTGACCTTTTGAGTTGAGGGTGTCCATGTTTAACGCCAGCCAACGGTACGTCCAATTAGTATCACCATCTGGGGCTCACTAATTGGGATTCGAATGGAATCCACTTTCGCTCTTATTAGTAAATAATACCGTTTTGTCTTGGTAGCCAATCCTTTGTCCCATGTCAGCCCATTAACCATGTAGGATTAATGATAGGACTGTTACTAATTTACTGTTAATTTTTACTATCTCGTTTATTTATGGGAAATTCCTGATAGGTACATATACTTTTAGGCTTAGTGTCAATTTAGTACAGAAACTTTAAAACGTGATATGAATTTTCATTTGTTAAAGACACAAATACCCTTGTTCTTTATGTGTCATCTATCAGGAGTTGCTAAACCCGTTCCCTTAGCCATATCCACCAGCCATCCATTTCAACATTGACAACCTTCCGGTGAAGCCCTCGTTCCGGGTTCTGGTTAACGACTCGGTGCTTACCAAACGCGAATGGACGTCCTAACTCGTCATTTGAAGCCAACGGCAACAGAACCCTTCACCACCCCCTACCCCTACCCCGGCCCCCCAAAACCCAAACAGGACAAGTGATGATCAACTGATACCTTCCGGTGCAGAGCAGATACTAGTGCAGCAGATGTCTGTGGAAGCCATATTTAGTTGTTTCCCTGCAGCGTGGTTCTCTCCATAGGATGTTTTTAGATGCAAGCAGCTGTTACAGGATGAGACCTCATTGTTATCGCCAACTTGAAGCCAGCTACACCCAGGTTCCTTCTTCATCCCTCTGCCTTTCAACCTTTTCCTCAGTTTTTGCACATATTCCCACCTCCCTGCGGCTGCTAACACATTTGATAAAAGTACCAAAGCAAGTGGTTTGGTGGAAAAACCTGTTTTCATAATTTTATCTTGCAGCCTCTATTCTTCTCTCCAACTCTCCCAAATTCTTACAAGCAACTAGAAAGGTCAACCATAATGAGTCTCTATGCTCTGCTGGAGATCCTTGAATGAATTCCTTGGCCTCTTTGAACCTCCTTCCACCAGCCAAGAGGTGCACCATGCAGATCAAATGATCTTTTTCAGGCTCTATCTCCATTGCATAAAATACGCTTTGCCCAATATCAACAAGCCCTCCCCCGGCCCCCCAAAACCCAAACAGGACAAGCTCAGAAGAGAAATACAGAGCCAGCCAACCAGGAGGGGCAGAGGGCAAACCATTAACAATGGCGCCTTTCATCGCCGTCTGCCCCTTCTGCCTCAGAGACCGCCTCACCACTCTCTGCCCCGAATGCGCTAATGTCTGACCCTGCTCTTGCTACCCCACTTCTTCCTCTTCGTCTCCGTCTTCCTCTTCCTTCTTCTCTCGTTCTTCCAAGTCTAACACCGGGATCGGGGCCACCGGCTGCATGTCGAATCTCGTTGACAGTGAATGCCCTTTCCGACGCTTGAGATCCACTTCTTTGCCTTTTTTCCGGCGACATATGGACAAAAAATTTTCTTCCCCAGTCATCTCCCCTGATATAACCCACCCAGAAAAAAAAAAAATGGAGACGTCTGGGGAAGAGCTCAATCAGCTCATCTTACACTCAAGATCTCCGGCTGCATCTGTTTCACGGCAACAATCGGTAACACAGGTATTCAATTTTTCGCTTACAGATACTGGTTTCAAGAATCTTGGTACTTTTAAATACTGGTTTTGCTTGCTGGGTTGCTCAAGAATCCTGAATTGGCGTTGGACTCTTCTCTCTGGAGCAGAACCTTGCTGTGGTCCGTTATTAAGGCCAAGAAGAAGATGGCAAGGTCCAAGTCGGTTCCGTTTCCATCGTGCTCACGTTCCGGCAGTAATGAGAAATTGAAAGCAAAAAGTTGGACTGTTTTTTTTCGAGAGAGAAGATGATTAACGGTGTGTTTTATTTTAAAGGATAATTTTGATATTTTCAAATTTTAGATTATCGCATTTTAAAGTTGAAATACTAAATTGACAATCGACCTAAAGTAAAAGATACGTATAGAGAATTTTCCCTAACGTTAACGGAAGTTGAACCCAGTTGACACAGAAGACAAAATAGTGAAACAACAGCTATCAGCAACCAACTATTCTCCAACAACAGCTACCATTTTTCTATTAAATAATAGGGTTTCGTCCACAGCAGCTATCATCTTCGAGAAAACAGAGGTGAAAGAGCAACTATCATCTTCTCCAATAGAAGTTATCATTTTTCCGTTAAACATCAGCTATCATTTTTTCAAACAACGATTAAATTTTGCGGAAAATTACCGATAGGCCTAATGTAAAATTTTGATTTTCACTACAGAGTTAGAAACGTTCAAAATGTCAATAATCTACATTCTATGCATCAACGTCTGCCCGTAAATTAACATCAATTCCGAATTGACACCTATCCCAAAGTACTTTTAAGTCTATAAATTCTGACCTTAGACTGAATCATCATTCTCCCAAGGTAATATTACCTAAGTAGATTTTACATTTGCTCAAAATCAAATTCTTTTTCCTGTTTGCTTTTTGGTTTTGCATGAATGGATTTTTTTAGGGTTTTTGTGGAGTATTCTATCTTTCACCCATAAATAAGAGATTTCATTTTAACCTCTTATATTTTCCTAAATGAATTTAGAAAAAGATTTATTTGGACTGTTAGAAAAAATGAGAAATTTTCTACTAAATATATATTTTAATTTGCTTCAATGAAAGGAAAAATATCAACATTAATATTTCTTGGATTGGCAAACTACAAATCCAAGGTAATATTACCTAAGTCGACTTTACATTTTTCTCAAAATCAAATGAAATGGGAAAAGATTTATTTGGATTGTTGAAAAAAAATGAGAAATATTCTACTAAGATATTGAGATATTCTGTTTCTCTCTTCTTTTGTGGCATGTTGTTACTTGTTAGAGGTTTTGTTCCTATGGTCTTTTTTTTTTATTTAATAGAGGCTAGTATGAGGATAATAAAAGTGTAGTGTAAATTATCTTATCACATGTATTATTAGAATGGTTTTCAGGATGTTGTTAGTTTGATTAAAATAGCCCTTTGACTGATATTTTGTATAAGAGTAGTCAATTTCTTTTTTATTTTCATTCTTATTGTAAATTTCTAATTGTTTAATCTTAACTTTTCAATATATTTTTGTGTCATGATTTTGAGAGTTTTGGATTTGTTAACCAAAGAGGCAGAGCAGTGGTTTTTTGTTGGATTTTGCATATATATATATATATTAGGATTAGGAATGGCAACGGGGCAGGGATTACATTCCCCATCCCTGATCCCAACCCTCAAATCACCCCCCATTCCCGTCGATCCTCATTGGAGAAAAGAATCCTCCTCCATCCCCGACCCCGACGGGGATGAATTCTCCATCGAGGACCCGAATCCTCGAGGATTACTGCAAAATCCAAACTCTTAGCCCTAGAACAGCCGGAGCAAATGCAGAGAATCAACAGATTCTAAAAGGTACAAATAGCCACCACAGAGCTCCAAAAGATACGAATAACCACCACAGAGCTCCAAAAGATACGAATAGCCACCAACTCCTCCATTGGAAAAAAGGAAAATAGGAAAAAAAAAACAAAGAATCAACAAAAAACCCAAAGCACTACCATTCAGATCTTCTGTCGAGTAACCCATTCAGATCTGTTGAGATTATTTGCCGAAAAACCAATTCAGATCTTCTCTCCTACTTCTCCTCCACTTCCTCCTCATCAAGTGGTAGATTGGTGGTCGATGACAATAGAGGTCCAACGACGTCTGATGTTCAATAGGCGAGTGGTTAATATTATATTATTATAATATAAATATTATATAAAACATTATAAATAATTTATAGGATTATATATTATATTATATATATAGATTAATCAGGGCCGGGTCGGGGCGGGGATTGCATTCCCCATTCCCGTCCCCGCCCCCGATCGGGGATTCAAGGATAGCCCCATCCCCGACCCCAACCCTGCCAAAATACTCCCCATACCCGACCCCGCCAGGTCGGGGAGCCTGGGTACCCATCGGGGACGGGAAAAATTGCCACCCCTAATTAGGATCCATAGTTTTTGGGGTTGGGTTTCCTTGTATTTATTCTATTTCATTTATGAAATGGATTTATCTATACTACTAATAAAAGAAGGAATAGCTCAATTTTCTAGACTTTTCAGTGGACAGTTTCTACCCTTACCTATCTATGCATACAAAGGGCATATAGAGAGTATATATGTAATTTACTCCCATTATGGTAGAAACTAACAAACAATCGTCCAATCTCATTCCCACAAACTCTCCCTTTTGTCTCCCACTAACTTTTCTCTCATGCTTCAACCTAGTTAGACGGACAACTGAACAACAACTGCTCCTGTTCTATCTCCCACTAATTTTTCTATCATGCTTGAACCTAATTAGACGGACAACTAAACAAATTCCATTAATATGGATTATCTCATGAGCCAAGCCAAGGCTGGGAAGGTGGATTTGATCACGCGTTAACTGGTTAAAATAAGGAAGCTTGGAACGCACATAAATATCAGAAGATTCAGTTCGTATCCTTTCACTCTACTTTATCTGATTCATGCTATCTCTCGATCTATATCTGAATTGCAGAAACTAAGCCCATTCAGATTGAAGAACATGAAACCAAATGTTTGGTTTGAGTCATTATTTATTGCATTTCGATTCATTTTGTTGTCGGGTTCAACCTCTAGGTGTGTACAACCAGCATTGAGGGAGCAAAGTGGGGAAATTTCGATGGAAGTAGAATTAATAGAACGGCTGAACCTGAGAACATAAGTCTCTGTTTAATCACAAGGCCTGGATTTAGATTCACCTCTGGACTTATAGCACAGAACTGCACTCTGTGTTGTTGTTTTCTGCCATGGTTTTCATGACTCTTGTTCGGTCTCTACAATGAATCCTTCAACATTTTTCTAAGGTCTATTTGGTTCATAGTCGGAATTAGAATCGAAATCCTTCAGAATCAGAATCAGAATGGTTCATTCCTATAGTCTGTTTTAGTTCAAACAGGAATGAAAATGAAAATTAAAATCAGCAGGAATAGGATTTCATTCCTAAGAGAGGGGCAGGGAATGACCATTCCCTCGAATGGGAGAATATCATTCTAGCAGAAATGAGAATGAAATTCCGATTTCGCCCAACCAAACAGTTGGAATCAGAATAACCCATTCTGATTCAAACTCCAGATCCCTCTTACCGCGAATCAAACAGGGCCAAAATGTCAATCGGCAAACCATTAAGGGAGACTGAATTTTGACAAAAAAATTAAAAGATTTATTTGACTAATTTCCATGGATGTTCAATCTTGGTTGTGCCCTATTCAATTAATTCAAATTTCTGCTGCCCAAATTCGATATGACTACAAAACAATATTGTAGCACAAGGATCTTGATACATAAATTGGATAACTTTTACTTTACTTTGTTTTCTATAAATTCTTATACAGGATTTAATCTACTATATTAGAAACAATATTCTGTTCAAGAAACACGTTAACAAGATGAAGATTGTAGTCAAAACCTAAGCTTAAATGTTCTTTTGATTAATTGTGTCCCTATCCAAGGAGGGGCAGCTGACTCTAGATGTTTATGAATTTCTAGACATTACAGAAACTTTTATAGCAACTTGTGAATTCTACACTGGGAATGAGACAAGTTTCGGACGAGTGGCATGTTAACAATGATCAGTGGACTACATTGAAATTGATGAATGGTTTTTCAGAGTCGTAAGAGTTGGACCCACCCAGATGATTGAACCGTGACCCAATGGTCGGTTTGTTAATTGAAGTGAAATACTCTTTAACAAGTGTGCCCTGTTTCCATCACAAGTTGCTAATCACAACTTTAGTATGATTGAGTCATACAATAGCTAGAATAATTTGATCAGGGATGACACCTCCCAATCATTTAAATTTCTCTTGAACTGGGGGTTTCAAGTGCTTTGTCCATTCTAAGTATTCAGTAACTGTTGCTTTTTCATTAGGGGGCCTTCTTTACACCAGTCATTCTTCCAAAACTGGACCCTTCTACCATTTCCCATTTTTTATTTAATACCTTTCAGAAACTGGGTTTGTATTTTTTGAATTACCTTCCATCCATCACCGGCCCATTGTTTTATTTTGTAAAAACCGGTTCATTTATTCAATCATGTATATATTAGTTAACCTCTATTTTTGTTTATGTGAAAATATCCTTATTTGCTACAAAACATTATTAAAGATCTCTTTCTCTACTTCCTTTTATTTTTTCATATTTTAATCTTTATCACGTGCAACGCACCTACGTGTTTTATAAGTATGTATCGTCGTCCAATGCAACCAATTCCAAGTAACTATTGTCTATTATGACTTTTCTATTTCTTAAATTATATTGGTTTTCCTCGCACGATTGATATATAATTTTGTAAATGGCCATTTCGTATGGATTTATCTCCTTGAATGGATTAAAGAATTTGGTCAATACCACTTGTTGGCAACTAAGGCACCAATGGTGAACTTGCCTTGTGCGACGTAGAGAATCATCCCTTCTTTGTAAAATGTGATAACAACCCCCATTTGCCTAGTCATGGCCTTTTCTTATCAAAGTTCTTTTTATTCAGAGGAATAAGAATTCTTCTATTTGCTTCCACAATGATACATGACCATATCAAATAATGCTACATGGGTGTCTTCTCATGTAGAAGTTTGTCTCATGGTGTACAAAACTAAGAAAAAAATTGGTGCATTCAAAAGCATACTTAAGGATGATTAGGACTACATTTTTCTTGAATGGAATTTCAACTATTAGCTTTTTTTATGTATGGACATTAGCTAGGTAGTTTGTTCCATGTTATTTGTGAAAAAAGATGTTAAGATTGGTTCAATTTTGTTATATTAGCTAGGTAATGTGGTTAGCTCCCTTATCGAAAAGGGTGTTTCAAGATTTTTCCACCAGTCACTGAATGACTCTTACATAATATCATTTTCTAACTAAAAGTTTTTCTCTCCAACATTTTCCTTCTTCCAAACACATGACCCTTCTTTTATATACGAAATATATTTAATATTTTTGTAATGTCAAGTAACATCGCACCAAGTGAATAACAAGAAATTAAGAACAAACCCTTGGATCTTTCCATTTATCACTCTCTTTGAGAGTTTTTTTAAGGGAAAATTTTAGATTAGTACATGTATTTTGGTCCCTAAATTTTAAAATGTGGTAATTTAATGTTCAAACTTTCAAAACATGTCAATTTAATACCTAACATTAACCAGCCCTTTAAGTGTCATTTGAAAAGACACAAATATTATTCAAGTGTCATTTAATTTTCCTTATCAACCATCCAAACATTGACAAAAAATGAACAGTCTCAAATCCTTGCTTCTTCTGCTCAAGAAAGTTGGGGTCACCAGAACGCCCACGGAGACGTAACCCAAACTTTTTTAAGTAGAAGAGGCAAAAATTTGAGACTGTTCATTTTTTTATCAACATGTGAATGGTTGATAAAAAAAATTAGATGACACTCAAAGAGCATCTGTGTCTTTTCAAGTGTCACTTAATGGCTGGTTAACGGATTGGTTAATGAGAAATACTGGATTGACACGTTTTGAAAGTTTAAGTACTAAATTATCACGTTTTAAAGTTTGTGGACCAAAGCGACACTAGACCCAAAGTATAATGTACTAATTGGAAATTTTCCCTTATTTTAACATGAAACCTTATAAAATAAGTAGCTATGCTTCATCAACACAATGGTCCCTTGTAATAAGTGGTCTTCAGAACAAAACATTTTGCTAATTTTTACTCCTTAATTGATAGTTAGCATATCACTTAACCATAGCGACAAAAGAGAGTGTGCATTGTTTGGATTGAAGACAATCTGCAATAAAACTTTAATATGTCAAGGGATGATTTTAAATATCCTCTTAATGAACTATTTATACTTTCACTTTTTTCTTCTTTGTGTGCTTTTCATATTAGTACAAAAAACAAAATGATTTCAACCATAAACCAATGCTCATTTTTTCTTTCACTTCTCAATCATTTGATGCCATGTAAGAAATTCTTCTTCTTTGTTCTACTCATACATTTATTAGTTTTTTTTTTTCAAATGAAGAAATGGCAATAAATATATTTTTTAAAGGATAAATTTCTTAAATTACCTTTATAGTAGTTTAGTTAATTGACTAAGTATATCTTACTATTTGAAAATTACTAACACTATCCCTACTATCTACTCCACCTATCCTGTCTCAACATAAACACTCAGGGATCTTTCGGTTTCTCATCCGAAATGAAATTTCAGCCAAATAGTTGAAAAAAAATTCAGTATCAAATATGTTCTAACTTCTAACAGAAATAAGGAAAGATAAACAAAACCTTAATAGGCAGAGCATCCATGTCCGCCCTGAGTGCAATGAAGGGAGGACCACCGATTCCAATGGAAGCTGGGGTGCCAGTCCCCGCCAATGGAAAGCGGTAACTGATTTGCAATCGGTCCAACTCGCTCCGAACCAGTCGACTCGTCTCGGACTCCTGTCCGTGCTATGTACCTCCCAGAAATGCTCCATGACCACCTCCCACCTCTCGCCTACACACCCACACTGCCCCGACCGCCCCTGTCAGTAGTCACCACACCCCCTGCACGGGGCGCTGTCCGTACTCCGTAGTCGCTGAGACCACCTCCCACCTCTCACCTACACACCTACACTGCCCAGATCGCCCTTGTCGTGACTGAGTGGAGAACTCAGTCTGAACACGAGTGTAGAACGAAGCCCCTCTCACCTACGCACCCACAACTCACAGCAGTGCGCCAGCGTAAGCGATTTGTTCAGGTAAGGTTTTCATGTATCCTCCTCCTCAACCCCTTAAGCCACTCCATCGTCTCCGGCCGCTTCGCCATCTCCAGGATCTCCTCCGAATACTTCGTGACCCAAACCCCCAGTCCTCCTCCTCCAACGATGGCGACGTTGACAGCAAGTGTGAACGCTGATATGGACTTCTGTTCTTGAGGAACGAATCCTCAGAACTAATATAGGCTCCGCCATCGAAGTACGAGTAAAAGAGGTCGGTGGAAGTGCTTCCGCCGATGATTTTGATGCAACTAACAAATAGAAGGATTGAGATTGAGAAAAACCCAGGTCCCTGAAGAGGACCCATCTCGAGTTTGCGTAACAGACAAGAGTCGGAGAGGTGAAGGAACGAGCAAATGTTGCGACAACGAGGGGCCAAAGGTGGATGGGATATTCCCGCCGCTGGTTATCCCAGTTCGGTTTACCGCTACGGAAAGGAAGAAAGGGACGAGGAAAGGGTAATATTGGATTTTAAAACAAGTGATACCACGTATATATTAAGGTTTTCGATTTTAAATGCTTAGCTGCATTTTGATATATATGGTAAAGCATATTTTTGAAAATACTTTTCCGGACCCAATTGTCTCATCATACATCAATGCATGACCAAAAATAATTGTTTATTTGTAATGGTTAACTCGAAAAGGTGCAAATGGTCGCTCATACTGAGATGTTCCCATTCCCACCGTGTATTGAGAAGATGTTCCCGATGGACGCTGAAATGTGCATGTGGGCGCCTTAGTGGGGGGTGCAAGTCTAAACTCGTCACTGTCCTGTGATGTAGGGAGTAATGTGGGGAGCCCCGAGAGGGTAGCATATCCGGAGCCCTTCCTCGCTCCTTCTAGAGCCTTCCGAATTGGAACCCTCCAGAATCCCCACTTTTCTTCCCCAATCCCCGTCCATATTTTATTCTCTGATTCCTCTCCGCCTCGCGTTTCGGCAGGCATCCCTCCTATTATTGGAAATTTAGAATTTTCTCGCGCACTAGATCCACCCCTCCATCTCTGTCTAGAGCATCTTATTCTTCCCACTTCTTTTCTCTGTAACTCAGCTCATGGCGAAATACGGAGAAGGCGACAAGCGCTGGATTGTTGAAGAGAGAGCCGACGGGGCCAACGTCCATAACTGGCACTGGGCCGAAACCAACTGTCTCGACTGGTCCCGAAACCTCCTCTCCAAGCTCCTCTCCAACCTCACCATCCTTGACGGCGAAGGCAACCTCTTCATTAAGACCAAGAATGTCGAAAAGGTCGACGGAGAAGCCTACGTCAACATCCGCAAGGGTAAGATCATTCCCGGTTACGAGATCAGCGTCTCTCTCTCCTGGGAAGGCGAAGCCAAGGATGCCGACGGTAAGTACCTCCTCAAAGTCGATGGAAACGTCGAGATTCCTTACATTGCCGACGAAAACGCCGATGAAGATCCCGAAGTCAAGATCACTGTTAAAGACGATGGTCCTATCGGGAAGAGATTAAAAGATGCCTTTGTATCCAAAGGGAAGTCCATTATTTTGGAGAAAGTTAGGGTTTATGTTCAGAGTATGGCTAAAGGAGGGCCCGCCAAGGATGACTTGGAGTTGAAGAAGGCAGCAACAAAATCTCCGTCCCCTGCTCCGGTATCCGCACCTACTGCCGCCGCCGCTCCAGCGAAGAAGGGTAAGAACAAGGAAGGGAAGAAGGGGTTCAAGTCCATTTCTTTAGCCGAGAGGTTTAATTGTCGGGCGAAGGATATGTATGAGATCTTGATGGATGAAAATAGGTGGAAAGGTTTTACGCAGAGTAATGCAAAGATAAGTAAAGAGGTCGGAGGACAGTTCAGTCTTTTCGATGGCTCAATTACCGGGACTAATCAAGAGTTGCAGGAAGGAAAGCTGATTGTTCAGAAATGGAGGTTCGGGAGCTGGGCGGACGGGATTTTTTCGACGGTAATCGGCTGTCCTTGATTACTTTTTCCTCATAATAACTTCATGGATTGGGGAATTGGAATTGACCAGGATATGCATTTGTTCAACGTTGCAGGTGCGGCTTACTTTTGACGAGCCTGAAACCGGTGTTACCATTGTTAAGCTAACCCAGACGGACGTACCGGAGGAGGACAGGTTGGGTTTCTGCGGTTCTTTCTGTTATTTATATTCTTCTGGTTTTGGGGCTTTTTTAATCGTTTTTCTTTTCTGAGTATTACTGTTTGCAAGTTGCGATGCAGATATGGCAATGCTACTGTTGTTGAGAACACCGAGAGAGGCTGGCGGGAGCTCATCTTCTACAAGATACGAGCAGTTTTTGGTTTCGGACTTTGAAATTTTATCACACAAATAGTCTGTTTCAGTAGAAAATTTCTCAACCATTTATATTGTTACAAGCCTATCCATGATTTTATCATAAAGGCTATATGGGTAGCATATGGGTAGTGGAGTCATTGATTTGGTGGTTCATGTTGGTTGAGAGTTTCAATGCTTCACGAGTCTTTTTTTTTTCCTGTAATCCAATTTACAGTAGGAACAAAAATATATGCAAGTGGAGTCCACATAGTTGGTGTTTTCGCATTGAAATTGATGATGTTTTTACATCCAAGTATAAAATCTTCCTACGGTGAGCGTTGAGACAAATCCAAGAGTTAATTCCCCATTCATTGTAGAAGTTGAAGGTTTAGCCTGATATAGGAGTTATAACCGACTCCAAACCACGGGTTTACAACACCCAGCAAAATTTAATAACAGAATAACCTTGCCTAGGCTTGGGTTCAATCTATAACCTTAGGGAAAATCTATGGTGCAGAAAAGATATGGTATGGGAAGAGTTTTGACCAATCAAAATCCACCTATGAATTTTGATAAATAACACCTGATTGGCCACCATGATTTTAATTGACTGATCAGAGGTTTTTCAGATATCATATCTTTTCCATATCATAGATGATAGGACCCATAACTTTATCCATCTTTTCGATGTCAAAAGGAAAATGCAGATGTGCAATGCCCACGCCCTCCAAGGTGTTATCTTCATGTTGATAGTGAAGAAAATTGAAACTGTCTGCTCTAGCAACGGTAGGAAGAAGGTTTATGATCCAAGCTAGATCGATTTTAGGGGGTGGTGGTGTTCAATGCAAAATGGGTTTCCCCAGTGCAACATGGAAGTGCCAGCCATGTTGGTATTTATCGAGAGTAGCTTTAAGTCTCAGTTGGCCATCCCAGACCGGGAGAACGGAGGGGATGGCCGGATGCATGGCCATTTGCCCAGATCGAGATGTAAAAATTTCAAAATTGGTAAGAGGAAACATTTTGAAGTGTCATTAGATTCTCTGTAGTGATGATTAAAAACCTTCATTAGATTCTCTGAAGTGCCATTTGATAGCGTTATGCTCTGATAAACTCCCACGCTATCAACCGACAACAATGTGTCATTAGATTCTCTTTAGTGTCATTAGATTCTCTGATAAACTCCCAAAGGAATGGCGTTGTGCCTATTTGATAGCCACGTAATCTAACTTTGTCTCTTGAATTAGCTTTGCGTATACCAGATTTCATTTCACGATAATCAATAGGGTAGGAGCTGCAGCTCAATAGAACTACTGCTACCATAAATTTCCAGAGACTCGAAAGAAAAATCTGGGTAATAGATTCCGTGATAATTAAAATGGACTATGCAATGAAATTCAGTTTCTGTTGAGATAGCAGAAGAACAGCAATATGAGGTACCGAGTTAGACTAGCTATGGGACTTCGTGGAAGTATTGTAGTGATCAGTGGCAAACTTACTACATGGTCAAACCTCATAGCTGGTCTTGTGCCCCTAAATGCTCGTTTTATAATAGAAATGGGATCAGAGAAGTTCAGACCTGTATAAAAATCCACACTGGTTCATTTTAAAATCTGCAGCTTCTTATTCAACTCTAAATTAGTCGGTATAGTATTGTAAAATTAAAATATTTTACTTTAATTCCCATAATATCATTAATGGTGTTGCGACCAACTCCTGGAAGGGAACCTAGGTCTTACCTCAATTTTTACATGATTGTTGGCGTTTCCCCCACAGGATATGGTAGTAATTTCTTGAGAAATCAATGGTAGAAGTTCTTTTTGTATCAGGTACAAGTTCATCATACACCAACCTCTGGATTCTGTAATGTTGTTTGAGGGAAGCGGGCTGACACAATATTCCTAGTGTGTGGTTTATGATGCATTTATGCCTATCAATGTCAAGGGGATGGTGGTAGAATCTTGTATTTCTTTTTCTTTTCTTTTTTTGTTTGAGCAGAAACATATTGTTGTCGGTTTGGAATGATAAAATGGTGTTTACATGCTTGAACCCTTTGTGCTGATTTTTTGTCCGAGTATGGTGATATCATGCTGAATTTTGCAATTCCAGATTTGAACACTAGCTTTCAGATTATGGGGAAAAGTGGTTTACAACAATATGTAAACTGAACTGAAGTATGTGACTTTTTCTTTCTTTTCCCCAATCATATATACCCTTGAAACAGTAATGAAATCCTTTATATAGTTCTATTTTAAATCTGTAAGCTTTCCTCACCTAGATTTTTGTGAATAAGAATGATGAATGTTTAGAAATATGTTACATGTTAAACAGGAAATGGTGCATCTCTGGACCTTGCTCTGCCTTCATCACTGACTATGGCTAGGCAGGAAGTTAGCAGAAACCATTTGAACAGTTATTCATTTAGAATCAGTGCAAGATAGAAGAAACATAAATGTTTTATGATAATTAATTGGGTTGATTGGTTATATACTAACAAGGCTTGTAGTATCATGCTATATCTTCTTACCACTTTGGAATCAACCATATCATCTTATTGGACCCAGAAATCAATGCCATTGAAGATTGTTGATTTCCAATTTGTCTCTAGAACTTGGATGAGGAAAGACAAAACCATGTTGACCAGAGGGTTTTAATTGCATGTTTTACATCTCTTTTGAATGCATTCCAGGTATTTCAGTTATATAAGCATCTCATCCTTCAAACTTCTATCCACACTTGGAACTTTTTGGTCAATAAATCTCTCAAGTTAGGCAACAGGAGTACCAACAGAACCCAAAGTGCTTCATATCAAGTTAAAAAGGAGAAAAACATATGCAGCAATTTGGTTTTAGTTGTCTCTGCATATCAAGGTCCTGCTCATGTTAAGTACTTGGCATTGCACCAGCAGGAGCACTATCTGTGGCATATCCTTTTACAAGGTGGTGCAGTGTTACTGTGTTGTTCAATATTTTACTGTATTAGCTTTTAGATGGCATTGGAAGGGCTTTTGACACTTTCAACAGCTTGCCTGAAGTAATACATATGCACCTATTATAATTTCTTATATGTTAAGCAGGAAAGGGTGCATCTCTGGACCTTGCCCTGCCTTCATCACTGGCTATGGCTAGGCAGGGAGTAAGCAGAAACCAGTTGCTTTGGGGGGTTACTAACCTAAAAGGTAAAATTGGTAAGAGGTGAAAAAATAACTTACCCAGGAAAGTGGGTGTTGCAAAAGAACATGGGAAAGTAAGGAATCTCGTTTACCTGGATAAATTAAACAAAAAAAGAACATTGCTGCTTTTGTAAGCTCTAAAGAATGGAAAGAAAAGATTGAAGGAGATTTAAGGATAGCTATAAGGCTGTGTTTGGTTTGATAGGAAAAGTATTCACAATTTTTTGGAACTCTCACTCAACCTCAAAACCTCTCAACTCTTCTGTGTCTCTATTATTTTTCTATCAAACCAAAAACAATCATGCGATTCCGATTCCAACTGTTTGGTTGGGTGGAACCAGAATCCCATTCCCATTCCTCCTGTTCCCCTAAATGCTTTTTAAGGGAATTCGGTCTTCAATCTGCACTTACGTTTTGATTATAATTCCTCCATTCATTAGTTTTAATGTCAAGGATTATTTGAAATCTCCACATAATGAATATAATATTTTATAATTACCTTTTCATAGTGAGTTCTTCGGTAGAATCAATGAAAGAATAAATTCTCAAGTGCTAAAATAAAATTGGGCAAAAAGAAGAGGCAAGACAAGATTTAGAACAAAGCATATCATAAGTTGAAGTAAATGCATGCCACAGTATACAAAATCAAGGATTTCCTTATGAACTTGGCAACAACCGGCCATTATACATTTTATCGAGCAACTTCTTTGCCTCAGGTCTCCGGAGAAGCCCCTTGTTATTGGGTAAACCAGTTCCTAGACAAACTGGGCAAACAAGTTTTCCTCGGCCTGTGTTACAACAGACTAGAGTTAGGACACTTACAATTTTAATTTAATAAAAACTGCACACCAGCACTCAAGATACCTTTTTCAAAAAAACAGAAGAACAAGTATAGTGTGAAAACAGGGCACATACCATAACAATTTGGACATTCAGTAAACTCATAAACATCCTTTGCCCGTTTTCTGTTCAGAGCTTTCCATTTTCCTGTACCACCACACATATCACCTGAACCAAAAAGCAAGTGAGATCTTAGGGAACAGAGTAACCTATCAGAAACATTTTTGGAGTCAACTGTGAATGCTTTGACATCAATATCCCCCAAAAGGTTATTCTACAATTCGTTTAAAATTTGACTATTGCAGATAGCAATTCCAAGTGCATGAAATGAAATACAACCCACCAGCATTACTAAGAAAAGTAATGGAAAGAAATAACTAATATATTGGGAAACCACCCAGAAAATTAAGAATCTGGTTTCCATTGACTTCTCTAGTTCTGTACAGATAATGCTCAATGACATCTCCATATTTCAGTTTCTTCATGTCAGAATCATAGCATTGACACTAGAGTTGCAATTGAAAGATACGTTCCTGGGAAGATATGTGCGTTCATGCCAAGCATGGCATTGATGCTAGAGTAGCAAGTCAAAGATATAATGAAGAATGAGATCACATAACAGAATAGATGACAGTATAAACTATATTAATTAGGTGGATTTTGGCAACTTCTGCACTTTCTCAAGAAACCACATTAACATAATCACATAAAATGCATTTGCAATCTCTTGATTCACAGAAAATAAGCAATAGAAATGTTGCCTTGGATTTTGAAATTTCGATTAATTGTCAAAAAGTTGATTTCTCTGATTCCAGAAATCATTTGTATCTATGGGATTTTGTGGCACATGTCCTTGATGCATCTCAAGAGACTCGATACAAAACAGAGATCAATATGCTGAAAACAGGTATTGGCAGATATATTTTTACAAGAATTGCTTTGGAAACACCATATCAACATGATATTTAGTAAACACCTTTTTTAGTCAAAATATTTTCTAGACACATAATTTTGAAACCATGTTGTGATTCTGATTACTGGAAATCAGTAGCCATGAAAACACCACCCTAATTAGTTAGTTAATAGAGTGTATATGAGTGATGTATAATAGTGTACAAGAATTGCAGCAAAAAAAAAAAAAAACGTACAAAAAGGATAAAGATAGCCCTCCTATACGCAATAACTAAAGATGTAAAAATTAATCACTACAAGAGAGCCCATTCCACTTCAACCTCAGATTTAGCAAGCCTGTTTGTCAAAGAATTTGATTCTGACAGAATCCATCTAACATGAACATAACGTTAAGAAGATAAGATCTAGTTAACATGTATAATGAACTGGCAATTACTTTATTTTTCTTAAAAAGAAAATGATGATAATTCAATAAACCACCATTATATCATCTAAGAATAAGTTAATGAGGGAAGTAGCTGAGTGTATATACCCACAATAACAAAGAAAGAAAGTAGTTCAAAAAGAAGAGTAGAAATCCAAATATAAAAATGCCTAGTAAAGACCTTGGACAACTTTTCAGCCTTCTCCATCCATGATATCAGTGGAAGGGAGAGGGCTCTCTGGAATATGGTGCGTTTTGCAATCTGTTGGTGCATCTGGAGGGAAAGAAACAACCAAATTTTTGAAAATCTCCCTGCCCATCAAGAAGCTTTGTGGCAAGATTGAGAAGACTCTTCTAAAGTGGGCCTCGATCAACAAGATGCTTAGAGGACTAAAGTATAACCATTTCACCGATCACCAGGTTCTATTTTGTGGGATGACACCTTTGCTGGTTGATGTTGTTCTTTGTTAAGGGCCCGAGAATAGGATCTCGTCACGGGTCGGTCCACGGGGAAAACCTCCTGTTTTCCCTTGTTCCTCCTTGCTCTTGATGAACCTATCTTGGCGCCTTAATGGTGATTTGTTCAAGAGATCACCTAACTCTCCTCTGCTCTCTTTCTTGACTGAAATTTTCCATGCCTTTATTCACTAATAGTGGCTCCTTAAATAGGAGATTACAAGAGTTCTGTTCTTAGGGAGACCTCCAGCTTTATCTTGATAAGATAAGTCTCTCTTATTCCTAATCTAATAAGATAAGTCTCTCTTAATCCTAATCTAATAAGATAAGGCAACCTAATAAGATAAGATAATCTAATCTACTAACTTAATAAGATAAGATAAGAATAACAAGATAGTGTAATCTAATCTGTCGAATGGATAAGACTATTGCTACCGAATTGGATAGGATGAGAACACCGGATCATTGCTGCTGCTGCTCCCAATACACGTCCACATCATTACTCCCCTCCTGGACTACGAGCTTGTCCTCAAGCTCGAATTCAGGATGGGTGTTTTGAAACACAGTCAAAGGAATCCCGGATAGGTGGAATGACTTTGCCCTCCTGGATCGGGTTCCAATGAAGAGGGTTCATCCTCATCTTCCTCTTGTTTCACCAGGAGGCAGAAAAGTCTCTTGCACTTGTGCCTTGCTGAGTAGAGGTCATCACAATTAAAACATTGTCCCCTCGCCCTGCGTTCCACCATCTCAGCCCTGGACAAGTGCTTAATAGGGGGTGCAACGACGCTGCTCCCCACACTGGATGCTGATCTGGAATTGTTGCTCGTCTGTGGCTTCCGTTCTTGGCTGGCTGCTTAATATGGAGCCATTCCGAGTGGTTCCGGGGATGCCCATGCTGATGGAGGTCACCACATACTAAAGGTTCCGCGGCTGAGTTGTAGCTTGCGTTCGAAGGCGCGAGCTATATTCGTGGCTGTGACCAGGTTGGGGGGGTGTTGCATCTCCACATCTACCCTCAAGGGTTCTGCTAACCCTGCGATGAACATGTCTACCTGCTGGTCCGGTCGTACCGAAGCTGCTTTGGCAAGGAGGGTCTGGAATTGGCACTGGTATTCAGCCATCGTTCCCGTCTATTTGAGGTTGATCAGTTCACCTAAGGGGTTGCTTGTCAGTGGGGGCCCAAACCTAAGAAGGCAGTAGGATTTGAACTGGGTCCAACTGAGCCCGGGTTCTTCCTGTTCCAATCGATAGAACCAGAGTTGCGCTTCCTCCGTTAGGTGAAAGGCGGCTAGGCTTACCTTGTCTCGGTCGTCTGTCCGTTGATAGCGAAAAAACTGCTCGCACCGGTACAGCCAACCCAAGGGATCTCCGTTGCCGTTGTACGACGGAAATTCCAACCTGCTGTACTTGGGAATGACCGCGGCCCCCTAGTTGACGATCTGCTGCTCGCCGAAAGACTCCGGCAGATCCGGTCGGCGGCCGCTAGTGGCTGCCTCCCCTTTTGTGTTCCTCTCCTTGCTAGAAAGGAATAACTCCATCAGACGTCGTAGCTCCCTGACTTCGTCCTTGATTTCCCGTACTTCCGAGCTGGTCTCCACGAGTCGGTGCTCAAGTTCGTGGACCCTGGATGGCAGCTGCTCCAGATCCCTTTGCCCCTCCCTTTGCGTGCTGACCCTATCGTGGCGACCTAAGGGGTGAGTTGTCCAAGAGATCACCCTAACTCTCCTTTACTCTTCTCTTTGACTGAAATTTTGGATGCCTTTATTCAATAATAGTGGCTCCTTAAATAGGAGATTACAAGAGTCCTATTCTTAGGGAGACTCCTTGCTGAATAGGGAGACCTCCAGCTTTATCCTGATAAGATAAGACTGATAAGATAAGTCTCTCTTATTCCTAATCTAATAAGATAAGTCTCTTTTAATCCTAATCTGATAAGATAAGGCAACCTAATAAGATAAGATAATCTAATCTACTAACTTAATAAGATAAGATAAGAATAACAAGATAGTGTAATCTAATTTGCCGAATGGATAAGACTGTTGCTGCCAAATTGGATAGGATGAGAACACCGGATCATTGCTGCTGCTGCACCCAATACACGTCCACATCATTCTTTGATCATGCTTTTTTATTCGGTGGCTGTATGCTCCCTTGTAGCCAGCTGCAAAGGAAATCTCTCCCTTTATAGCCTTTTCCTTTTCTTTATAAATTGATTGCCACCTTCCAAAGAAAAAAAAAAAACATATTGTTGCAAGCCCTTCCTCAGGTAGAGGGGACCTCTCTTAGGTTTGGTCTCCACCCCTTCAATAATAAGTTGAACTTTGATGGGTTTGTTGAGTTGGGCCTAGTTGCTTTTTATTCTTATTTTAAGCTATTTAGTTAGGAAGTTGTTGGGCTTTAGGCCCATTAGTTTATGTTTTTAAGTTGTGACTGTTCAGCTACATTAGTAGCTGCCCTACTAAGGGCATTCTTGTAATATCTCATCCTTTAAGTTAAGTATAAATATAATGAGGGGTTGGCAGCTAGGGTTATTTCAAGAATCCTGGTTGACTTCCTACTCTTTTCTCCCTCTCTTTTCTTCTCTACTACTGAAATCTTTATCTTCCTCCCCTTTTCCTTTCACAAGAAATTCAATTAAATCTACAATCAGTGATTTCTACTTGGTATCAGAGCAGGCCGAAGGTTCCTTGAGTTGTTTCCTCATGCAGCCCTAGATCGGCCGACTGCATGGTGATTTAAGAGGCTGATCGAAGTTCTCAGGTAAGCCCAGTTTTTGGATTTTTTGGTGGATCTGTGTGCCCTGTTGCTGGTCTAGGGTTTCTTATCAAAATCAAGAAAAACCGGAGAAAGGGGAAGAGTCATATTTCTGTTGGACTCTTCAATTTTGACCTAGGAAGTGGCGCCCTAATTTTTTAAGGTTCCTTGGAGTTTTCTGTAAGGGGCGGTTCAAGTCCTGCCTGATTTGGAGGCTTCTAGAGAAAGCGGTTGCCTCTTCTCTCTCTTCGCCCGTCTCGCAGAAAATGAATCTTTTGTGGGAAGACAATCTAGGACACCAGAAAGGTGTTGTTGGTTCCAGAAGTGTTTCGTTTGATCTTGTTACATATTTCAGTTATTTTCTTTACATTTTTTGAGAAGCATGGAGGGTCACGGAGTTGAAAATAAGCCCGGGAGTGAAATGGGACCAGTGGGAGGAGGTGTTGGAGACCTTTTCGGGACTGGGACCATTACTACAGTTAGGTTGGATGGTGCAAATTACTTAGAATGGTCACAATCTGCAAAGATGGCCATTGGTGCTCGTGGGAAATTAGGGTATATCACTGGTGAGGAAGTGAAACCCGAAACTAGCAAATCCCAGTGGGTACAGGAGAATTATATGGTGATGACTTGGTTGTGTAATTTCATGTTGCCCCATATAGGTAAAAAATTTTTATGGGATGAGGTTGCAGAAACCTATTTACAGAGGGAGAATGTTGCTAGGGCTTATCAGTTGAGAAATCAGATTATTTCTACAAGGCAAGGAGATAGACCTGTTGCAGCCTATTTTTTAGCCCTTAAAACCCTGTGGCAGGAGATTGACCATTTAGAGACATTTGCTTGGGAAACCACTAAGGATGCAGCTACCTATCAGAAACATCTAGAGAAGTATAGGGTGTTTGAATTTCTTGTTGGCCTTAATCCTAAGTATGATATTGCAAGACAACATCTTCTTTCCAGGGACAGTATTACCCTCTCCCAGGCATAAAAGAGATTTGATCTGTGACTACTGTAAGAAGCCTAAACACACAAGAGATACTTGCTGGAAGCTTCACCCACATCTTGTGCCAACTAAACTGAAAAATAAGAAGGGAAATGCACACATGGCAGTTACTGGTGACATTCCGGCCCCTCCTACTACAGCTGCTCTGGAGTCTATTGCAGCTGCTGCAGTAAGGGCCGAACTTGAGAGGTATGGGCAACTTTTGAACAAACGGGATACAACCAGCTCCAGTTCAGCAGCAAGCAGACAACAAGGTAAAGGTGGCATTGGTGGAGTCCACTCTACTACCTTTGCTCACACAGGTAGTTCACACGTCACTGCAAATTATGTTTTTTACTTCAGGTAAGGAGGGACCTCCTTGGATTATAGATTCTGGAGCCTCAGAGCACATGTCCCATAGTTCTATTTTTTCTTCCTACCAGCTTTGCTCTGGCAGAGATAGGGTCTCCACAGCTGATGGATCCCATGTTCCTATTGTTGGGAAGGGATCTGTCAAGATTAGTGATTCTATTTCTCTACCCTCAATCCTTCATGTTCCTAGATTGAGCACTAATTTGTTATCCGTTAGTAGTTTGATTAAGAATCTGAACTATTCAGTAATTTTTTCTCCTGGTCATTGTATTTTGCAGGATCTAGATTCAAAGAGGACGATTGGGAGTGGTCGTGAAGTGAATGGGATCTACCTCCTGGATGTTCTTCCTCCTCATCAGAGTCATCATGTCAGCAGGGATAGTGAGTCAGGGTTTGTGGGTCAAATTATGCTTTAGCATAATCGTTTGTCAAGTCTGGAGTGTGAAGGTTGTCAACTTGGAAAGCATTGTAGACATTCATTTAAACCTAGTAATAAAAGGTGTTCTTCTTTTGATGTTATTCATTTGGATGTGTGGGGACCTTATCATGTTCCTTCTATGGGAGGCTATCAATATTTTCTCTTATTTGTGGATGATTTTCACGATACTCTTGGATTTACCTGATGAGATCCCGCGATGAAGTACCATCCTTGGTGAGGCAATTTCATCAGATGGTGCTAACACAGTTTGGAACAAGAATAAAGGTGTTCAAATCAGACAATGCCAGGGAATATTTTGAAAAACACCTTGCTTGATATCTGTTAGAATATGGTGTTGTCCATCAGAACAGTTGTCCCTACAGTCCACAGCAGAATGGTGTTGCAGAAAGGAAGAACAAACACATTGTTGAGATTGCAAGAACCATGATGAGCACATCTACAGTTCCAGTTCGGTTTTGGGGTGATGTAGTTGTCACAGCAGTATATCTGATTAACAGGGTGCCCTCTCGTATACTTGGATTCAACACCCCATTCAGTCTCTTTTTTCCTGAGGGGGAGATGTTTCATATTCCTCTCAGAGTGTTTGGGTGTGTCTGCTTTGCACATGCCCTTGGTCCTCACCGCTCAAAGCTTGATCCCAAGGCAAAGAAGTGTGTCTTCCTTGGATATGCAGAAAATCAGAAATGGTATTGTTGCTATGATCCAGTCTCTGGGAGCCGGTATGTTACCATGGATATCACTTTTTTTTAATCCACATACTTCTTTTCAAAGAATCATTCTCAAGGGGAGTGTTTTGGGGAAGTGAGTCAGCAGTCTATTCCTCTCCCAGTTCCAGTCCCTATGTCTACTCCTGTGCTTGACCATCCTGTGTCACCCACCTTACCACCTCCTTTGTGTCCTGCTTCTTAGCATTACTTACGACACTTCACAAGGAGGTTGATTCCACTGCAGCAGAACTCACATCACTTCCTGTCAATTCCTTGGAGACTCCAGATTCAACTGACATGGATTCAGGTATTCCTCTTGGTCCCGCTACTGTTTCAGTTCCCATTGATTCTACTAACCCTGTTACAGATAACCTTGATCTTCCTATTGCTCTCAGAAAAGGGAAGAGAAAGTGTACTGCTCATTGTATTTCACAGTACTTATCCTATAGTGGACTTTCTCCTTCCTACCGTATTTTTCTTTCCTCCCTTGACTCAGTGTCTATACCCAAGGGTGTTAGTGAGGCTCTCTCCAAACCTGAATGGAAGACAGCTATGCAGGAAGAGGGCAACTTTGATTAAGAATCAGACATGGAACATTGTGGATCTACCAGAAGGCAAGGAGACAGTTGGATGCAGATGGGTTTACACGGTAAAATATAAGGCAGATGGAAGTATAGAAAGGTACAAGGCAAGACTTGTTGCAAAAGGGTACACACAAACCTATGGTGTTGATTACTTAGAGACCTTTGCACTGGTTGCAAAGATGACCTCTGTTCGGATACTTCTTTCTCTTGTTGCCTCATACTCTTGGCCCTTGTTTCAACTTGATGTGAAGAATGCTTTCCTAAATGGGGATCTACAAGAGGAAGTGTATATGAATCTTCCTGCTGGCTTTTACAGTGATACTAAAAAGGGAAAGGTATGCAGGCTTAAGAAGTCACTTTATGGCTTGAAACAATCTCCCAGAGCATGGTTTGACAGATTCAGAAAGGCCTTGATTGCTTTTGGATACACTCAGACTCAATCCGATCATACCTTGTTTGTGAAGCAAAGGGGATCTTTGGTGTCAATCCTAATTGTTTATGTGGATGATATTTTTGTCACGAGGAATGACCTAAGTGAGATTGATTGTCTGAAAAGGAATATACATAAAGAATTTGAAATTAAGAATCTTGGAGAAGTAAGATACTTCCTAGGCATTGAAGTTGCAAGATCAAAACATGGAATTTTTATCTCTCAAAGGAAGTATGTCTTGGATCTTCTTCAAGAGATAGGGAAGCTTGGAACGAAGGCAATCAGTACCCCTATTGATCAGAACCATAGAATCAATGCATCAGAAGGTGAACCAGTAAAGGACATTGGGAGATATCAGAGACTTGTGGGTCGGCTGCTATACTTGTGTATGACAAGACCAGACATTTCCTATGCAGTAAGTGTGGTAAGTCGATACATGCATGCTCCACGAGTCCAGCATTGGGAGGCAGTTGACAGGATTCTTGCTTATTTGAAGGGACACCCGGGCAGAGGCATATTGTTTACTGATCATGGGCAGTTGAAACTAGAGGCTTATACAGATGCAGATTGGGCAGGATGCCTTGATGACAGGAGATCAACTTCAGGAGTGTGCACCCTTGTTGGGGGTAACCTTGTCTCGTGGAAGAGTAAGAAACAAACAGTGGTGGCAAGATCAAGTGTTGAAGCTGAATACAGGGCCATGGCACATGGAGTTTCGGAACTTCTTTGGATCCGTTCCCTATTAGAAGAAATTGGTGTACAGGCAGAAGAACCTATGATGTTATACTGTGATAACCAGGCAGCAATTAACAATGCCCATAACCCAGTCCAGCATGACCGAACTAAGCACATTGAAGTGGATAGACATTTTATCAGAGAAAGAGTAACTTCTAGAGAAGTTTGTCTTCCATACATTGCTTCTGATCTGCAGCTCGCGGATGTTCTCACAAAAGGTGTTGCAAAGAACAAGCTGGAGCATGATTTACGCAAGTTGGGAATGTGTGACATTTACTCCCAACTTGAGGGGGAGTGTTGAGTTGGGCCTAGTTTTTTTTTTATTCTTATTTTAAGCTATTTAGTTAGGAAGTTGTTGGGCTTTAGGCCCATTAGTTTATGTTTTTAAGTTATGACTGTTCAGCTACATTAGTAGCCGCCCTACTAAGGGCATCCTTGTAATATCTCATCCTTTAAATTAAGTATAAATATAATGAGGGGTTGGCGGCTAGGGTTATTTCAAGAATCCTGGTTGACTTCCTACTCTTTTCTCCCTCTCTTTTCTTCTCTACTACTGAAATCTTTATCTTCCTCCCCTTTTCCTTACACAAGAAATTCAACTAAATCTACAATCAGTAATTTCTACTAGGTTCAATCTTGGTAATCCAAGGGAATCAAGAATTGGAAGTGTTAATCCAGTGTATTGTGGCAAGACTTGCTTCTTGGCTTTCTATCATCCCCGAGTTTTGTAATCAGAACTTGTTTGTGATTCTTAGCTCAGTTAAGTTTGTGGGAGTTATGATCATATCCTTTGGGGGTGAACTGGCTTGTGGTTTCCCCCGTTCTTGTATGATAATCTTTTTTTTTTCTGAAAGGTAAAGTGTTGTATTCAGTATGAGCTGTAAAAAGACTGTACAAGAGAATATACAAACAACCTTACAGCCCCCCAAAAAAGTTCACCCTCAAAAAAGCCCCAGAACAAAAAACATCTTTAAACAAATCAGAGCTAGACAACTAGCTTCTCAACTCTTCCACTACAAAGTTAATCACCCCATCCTCAGTCCTGTTTTTTGGTTCAAAAATCCTATTGTTCCTTTCTATCCAGATTGCCCATAAAACAGCAGCTGGAACGGCAGACCATACTAGATTTCCTTCCTTGGACATACCAAGAACTCTCCACCCTTGTAGCAAACCAAAGACTGATTCCAGCCAGCACCAACTCAGATTTATAGCTCTAAGGAAGTGCTGCCACACCTCTGCTGTGAAACCACAGTGTAAAAAAAGGTGATTTGCTGTTTCTGGAGCCAAATTGCACAAGGGACAGTTTAAATCTGATAAGCTGAAACCCTTCCTACTCAACATTCCTTTGGTGAGACATTTTCCTTTAGCGGCTACCCACAGAAAAAATTTGACTTCCAAAGGAGTTGCGCTCTCCCATATAGAAAGATTTGACAGTAAAACAACCAGATTTGGACCACAACCAGCATCTAGTATCCTCAGATTGCAGATCTGGGTGTTGTTCTTGAATCACAGAGAGCAGTTCAGCCACCTGATCCAACTCCCAGTCGTTGAAATTCCTTCTGAAAGCAGGGGACCAAACTAGAACCCCTCCCACCTGTGCAAAACAATCTGCAACCGACACCAAATTTTCTTCAGCTGCATCATACAAAACAGGGAACCTTTCTTTTAGAGAGAAGTTACCACACCAAGGATCCAACCAGAACTTCAGTCGCCTACCATCGCCTACTTTATAAAAATACCTCTGATGAAAGAGTATAGGCTTTATAAACACCTTTCCATACACTACACCCAAAAGATTGCTGTGACCCTCCGGCATCCCAACCATTTTCACTAAAACCATATTTTTCGGCTACTAACATCCTCCACAGCTCCTGACTCTCAGTGGAGGATCTCCAAAACCAGCTTCCCAAGCCCACCATGGGAAATGGGCTTGCATATTTCTTCCCACTTTACCAAGTGGTACTTCGAGGAGTCTTTCCACCCTTGCCACAGAAAGTCCCTCATCTTTTTCTCAATCTTCACAGCCACCTCCGGGGCATCAAGAAGAGAGACATATAGTAGGTCAGCAAGCTGGCCAGAACACTCTTAACCAAAACCAGTTTACCCCCTTTGGAGAGATATCTATCTTTCCATGAGGCAAGTTTTCTATCAACTCTTTCCAAAACAGGATTCCAAATGATGCTTGAGTTACTCTTTGCTCCTAAGGGAAGACCAAGGTAAGAGGAGGGGAATTTACCTGTTTTACACCCCAACACTTCAGCCAACTCTTGAAGATTCGAGATGGTCCCAACTGGTAGCATTTCACTTTTAGAGAAGTTAACTTTCATGCCTGACACCACCTCAAACCAGCTCAAAAGGAAGCGGAGATTAAGGACCTGCTCCGGAGAAACCTCACAAAAAATTAGTGTGTCATCAACATACTGCAAATGAGACTCTTGTACCTCCAGGACTGATCTCAAAACCTCCCAGCAGGCCTGACTCTGCCACTCTCTCAGTCATTTTGCTTAAGCCCTCCATTACTATCAAGAACAGCTAAGATGACAGAGGGTCACCTTGTCTTAAACCCCTCGAACTTCTGAACTTGCCTTTAGCTGCCCCGTTGATCAAAACTGAGAAACTAGAGGTTGTGATACTAACTTTCATCCAGTTTCTCCATTTCTGTCCAACATGTAATCTAGATAAGCCCAGTTTACATGATCGTAAGCCTTCTCTAAGTCTACTTTACAAACCAGACCTGCCCTCCCACTCCTAACTTTCAAGTCAATGAGTTCATTGGCAACTAAGACACTGTCCTGTATACGTCTGTTGCTTACAAAAGCACCTTGATAGCTGGAAATCAGAGGGCTCATGACCTTCCTTAATCTTGTAGCTAGCACTTTAGCCAAGATCTTATAAATACTCCCTAACAAGCAGATGGGTCTGAAATCTTTCAGCTCTTCGGCTCCATTCTTCTAAGGGACTAAGGAGATGAAGGTTGAATTCAGACTCCTCTCAAAAGCTGCCAAAGTATAGAATTCCTCAAAGACTTTTAGAAAATCTTGTTTGACTAGCTCCCAATATTTTTTAAAGAAACAGATGGTAAAACCATTGGGTCCAGGAGCCTTCTCCCCTTCCAGCTCATCCACAGCTTTCTTGATTTCAACCTCTGAGAAAGGCTTTTCCAGCTCTTCTGCCTCTTGCCCAGAAAGGCTTTTGAAACTCAGCCCCTCTGGCTTTGGCCTAAATCTGCACTGTTCTTTGTATAAGTTCTCGTAGAAACTGACAGTAGCCTTCTCAATTTCTCCTTTCTCCGGCACCTCACAACCATCTATAACTAACAGTAGAAACTGACAGTAGCCTCAAAATTGAGTTAACTCTCCGTCTTGCATTGGCCATTTTGTGGAAGAAGGCAGTATTACTGTCGCCTGCCTTTAACCACTTAATTCTTGATCTTTGCCTCCACTTGACCTCCTCCTGAAAAGCCAACACATCAAAATTCTTTTTAACAAGCAACCTTTTCAGCCTTTGGTCTTCCCCCCAAGGGACCTACTTCTTCCAGAAGGTCCAGTTCCTTAATGATCTCCAGACATTCAACTTTTTTGATTAATCAGCTTTCTGCCTATCCTTTTGCCACTCCTTTATTTTGCTTTTAAGCCATTGGAGCTTCTTGCTTAAGACATGGCTCGCAGTGCCTTCAAAAGAAGCTTCAGCCCACCACTTCTTGACAAAGGAATCAAACTCTTCCTCTCCCAGTCAACAGTGCTCCAGCCTAAAAGGTTGACCCTGTCTTCTAATTCCATTTATGTTCAGCTGGCAAGAGCACATGGTCTGAAACTGGTCTCGGAAGTGCTTCTTGAATCAAATTGGGAAAGAGTTTCTCCCATTCATTGGAAATTACAAACCTATCCAATCTGACCAGAGAAGGCTGCTCTTGGTTGTTAGTCCAAGTATAGGACGCCCAGGGCAGAGGCAGATCAATCAACTCCCATTTCTGCATGAAATCTGAAAATAACCGCATACCTCTATCTGATCTAGTGCAGTCCTTTTTGTCTTCCACCCTTAGGATGGCATTGAAATCCCCACCGATTGTCCAGGGTCCACTCCACTTCCTTCTCACACCCTCTAGCTCCGCCCAGAAAGCTTCTTTTAGGCTGGACTCAACGGGGTCATAAACTCCAGTCACAACCAAAGAAACATCAGATGGGATCCAGTGCAGTCTAACTGAAACAGAAAATCTGCCAATCTCTTTATCTAGCTGCTTGTGTTCCAAATTACAGCTACACCGCCAGGAGTGTTAACTGACGCTAGTAATAGCCAATCACATGGGCCAAAACCCCATACACTTCTCACTATTCTGGAGCTGAAATTTTGGAGTTTCGTTTCCTGCAACAAAAGGGTATCAGGTTTCTTCTCCTTCAAAAAATTCCCAATCACCAGTCTCCTACCAGAGCCAAGTCCTCTCACATTCCACGAAATCAATTTCAAATTCTCCATAAATTTTCTTCTTACAGATCTACTATTTCGGCTCCCTGCCCCTCCACCATCATTAAGGCCCCAAGCCAGACGCAACAGCTCTTTAGATTGCCTCTGGTCCTTCTTGCCCTTCTCCATTAAGTGTCTATTCTCAATTGCAACCAAAAAAGCTTTTTTTTCGTCCTCCAAGCCTCTTATAGAGATACCCAGAAACTCCCCAAACGACAACAGCTTAGACAGCACCCACGCCGATACCTCTTCCTCCTTTGCGTACCTTAGGTTAACCATCTGATGCTGAGACACTGAAAGGGGACCAACAGCTTCTTTGTTTCCTAGTAAAATCATTGCTAATGGTTCCTGGAAGACAGGTGATGAACCTTTTAACGCAGTCAAAGCCCCTGCCATAACTGAATCTTCCGTTTCCTTTGCAACAAAACACCGTCCATAGAACTCTCCCTTTCTGTATCTAGGCTAAGAGGATCACCTCCTTGTCCACTCCCCCCCCCCCCACGAAAGGCCTATGTCCCTTCTAGGCCCCTACAGTCCTGAGCCACCGGAGGCGAAGAGACTGGTTGAGGAGTCAAAGAGCTCTGTTCCATCTGTCTCCTGCCTCGAGGTTTTACTTCTGGACCAGCTTTCTATGAAGGTTGAGATAGAACTACCGTCATCCTGCGAGAAAGGTTCTTCTGTGTCTGACTCTTCTGAAGAAGAAGCAGACACTGCCACCTCTTTCCCCTTTCTTGATCCTTTCACCGAAGGCTTTCCCTTAAACACCATTCTAGGAGGGCTTTTTAACCGAACTGGGCCAGGCCCACTAGGATGATCAGTCTGACTCGGTTCGCCCAAAATAGCCAGTTCCAAATCCCACCCCTTCGACTTGAACTGGTCCAAAACCGCGCCTGCTAAGCGGTCTAAAAAGGGCTCTTCGTCCGCTACTTCCATGTTTTTTAAAATTTGAAAAGATTTAAACCCCTTTCTCAAGTCAATCCGACCCGCCTTTCCTTCTTGATCGTTCGATCCAAAGTCCATCCTATGGTTCTGATGTTTCTTCCTCCTTCCCCTGACTGTCTGCCAACCATCTTCTTCTCCATCTCTGGCATTGTCATGAGCCCTAGAAACTTCCAAAGTGGCAGAACACTCCTCCGCCTGCTGCTCTAAACCACCAGAGTTTTCCAACCTCCCTTTGGTGTCGTCGGCAATGGAGAAGCCTGCCAGAACTTGCTGAATCAGGTTCTGCTCGACTTGTACCACTTCAGAAAAATCCGCCGGCACCAGCATCTTTTCCGGCTTTATCTCTAGCCAGATTGTAACCACATACATTGAATTACCTACTACTACATTAACCGTCGGAGGAGGTACCCCTGACCAGCGTTCTTTTACCCAAAAAAGCTCTACACTACCTTTACCGGCTTCAAAGTTATCGGCTTCCAAAAAGCCTCCGCAGAGGTCCCCTATGCCTCTGGAAAGGTTCGTGCTCCAAAGGTGTAACAGCAAACCATAGACCCTTAGCCACACAAAACCAAGTATGCCCTTGGAGGATTGTCAAGTTCCAGATGAGTCTGACCAATGTTCGAGGTGCAACAGAGAACCTTTGAAACATCTGGAGCCAAAGTTCACCACTCTTCTAGCGTCTTCCTGAGAAGGGAGGATGAAGAGCCAATACTCTCCATCAAGCCTACGCACCTCAATGCCTTTTGGACAACCCCAAGCTTTAGACACCCATTGACCTACCTCCTCCACCCTCAAGTCTTTCCGGTCAAACACCCGACCAGGCACGCCTGAAGAAAATCCTTCCGCCTTTCCACTCCTCCGGCATCTACTTCCAGGAAAAGGTGTTGCTGGTTAGCTTTAATTAATGCTCACCTTACCTTCCGACAGCCAAACCCAAGGTAACCATTTTTTCCGGCCTGTCCACCATCTCTCTTGAGGGAAAATGTTCCCACTTCTGATCGAGATACCCTGGTCCCATCTTTTGATGGCAGCGAAAGCCATTCCTTTCAGTAGGCTACTGCCGGTGAGATCTTTTTCTGCTGGCGAAAGCCACGACGAAGTCACGCCTTAGGGAGTGTTGTATGATAATTTTTTCATCATAAATAAATTTTACCTTACCTCTTTTAAAAAATATATATAGAGCAATGGTAGTTCAACAAGGATTGAGGCTTGCTAAAAATTTAAATTTCAGAAATTTGATGGTTGAAGTTGATTTCCCATGTTATACAAACAGATCGTGGCACTATAGACATGAAGCTCAGGATATTAAAAAGATGGCAAGGCAGCTGGTAGTTATATACAGATGGACACCTACATCAGCCAATTATGCGGCTCAAGGCACTAGCAAGGCAGGGTGTGGACAGAAATCAACCATACTAACGGCAGGTTTCACATGGGATAACTTTGTAAAAGAGAAAAGAAAAAGAGAAGTAAAGAACAGGCAGTAGTATTTGGACCAAAGTAAGGGGTACTATGACACTTTTTACTTATACAGAGTTACATTATTCGTAAAATAATATAATACTTTGCCAGTTCACAAAAATATAATAATATTTTTACTGTTACTAATAAAAAAAGCCCAGATGGATATAGATAACTGTTTTTGTAAGAGGATCACATCTTGGTGTCTAAAAATATGGACTGCCTTTAATATGATTGTTTGACAACAGGCATACGAGTCTTATACTGTCAGGACTTGCTCTATGAAACATAATTGTAAAATAGCTGCAAATATTTAAACGAATTTGGAGATCCCAAGGTCTCCTCATAAACGAACCCACCACATAAACAGGATAAAATTTATGGATCTACATCCATTTTACATATGCTTGTGGGAGAGCTGATCAAGCATTTCACAGTGACAAAGTAAAATATTGATCAGAAAAAACTTGTAATTTCAGTTTTAGGCACACAATCTGGATGACATCTTTGACTAACTTAAGTTAAAACTAAAATAAGATGAAAATAAATATAATTAAAAGCAATATACTTACAGATTATGGCGCCACTACCCCCACAGTTCCGACAAACAGGCCTTTCTTTTCCTTCCAAAGCAATTGCTCTTGGTACAGACATAGAAGTGGTGGAAACATTTATCAAAGCTAGACTTGAACATAAACAAGCAAGACACTGGCGCCGTGAGACTAAAACCCCATTTCTCTGCAAAAAAAGTAGGTATGTATTTACTTGATAGAAGGTATGATATATGCTCTAGCATATGATGAAATCCATATCATATGATAAGAGAGGGCAACACATTAGTAGAGAACATTAATATTCAAAAATAATGCAAACAGCTAGAGGCATACAACTCAGATAAATCCACACTTCCACATGCACCTCAAGGCATTTTGAGTGTGAGTCACTGAATAATGGAGGTCTACTGAGTCATCACCTCCAGAATTGTTGTGCTAAGTGTAGGTCTTCTGAAGGAAATGTGCATCACCTCTTCCACTTATGCCCAGCCACACCCTTCTTTGGGTGTTTATCTGCTTTGTATTCCAGATATCATGGTAGGTTCCTCCTCTATGTGGGATCAGTTCTGTCATGGATTTCTGGTTCTTGTGTGATCTAGGAGCAATATTTGTAGTCTATGGTTCCTTTTTCTATACAATAGTTTTTTTGCAACATAAAAAAATAGTTATAAAAAAAAATCATAGGTCCAGTGCATCTTCAGTTACATTTTGTCATCTCTTGGTGAACTGGACTCTTTTCATAATGAGCTTAAGGGTCTGAGACAGAGAGATTTTGTCTACAGGTAGAATCTTGTTTTGGGTGTAGAAGGTGGTATGCTATTAAGCATTGAGCTAACAACCTTATTCTGTATCTCCATTCACACTTTTCTTTAAATAAAGCTTTCATGCCCACCAATCAGGAAAAGTTGGATAAATAATGATGATCATATAGACTGCATAGATGGAAAAATCAGAAAACAAGTATAAACTGAAATTCTCAAGCTCCATTACAAACTGGAGCTATGTCATTTATTTGAGAAAGTTTTCAGTACAAAGAAAGTCCATATCAAAGAAGTGTTCTCTCATTACTAGAATCATTCTAAAGAGTTCCAACCATAGTTTAAATTGTCCCTAACTTCCCTAATATTTCCACAACATATTTCCATTTCCATGGGTAGCAACATGAAATTTTACTGGAATCAACATTTCCCCAATGAACACTACTAGACCTATGTGGAGTACAAGAGATAGTACCCACAGCATATTTCCATTTTCACTTCCATGGGTAGCAACATGTAATTTTACTAGAATTGACATATTCCTTTTGAACACTACCAGTACTATGTGGAGTACAAGAGATAGTATTTTAACATAAGTTGGTGACAATATTGTAGATATGTGAAGTAACAAGTTATTGTCCACCTAACTTACATGATTACAACTTTGAGCTAGCTCAATATTCATTTCAAACATGAAGTTAAATAATAGTTTTTGTTTCTGTAGTATATTATTTGGTTGATCTGTTACAATCATTTACATTTTCTATGAGTTTAAATTTTGCTTTAACTAATTCTATTATTAAGTTCTAAAGCTTAAGGTTTACAAGGCAACTTCAAAATGTATTCTTTTGTCTATAATCCTAGATTCTTAGTTTTGTTTAATAACTTGGAACAAGACAATAATTTAAAAAGGTGTGCCTATGCTTCTTTTGTCATTTCATAAAATATCATTCTATATTTTGCATATTTTACAATGTTTCCACCGTGTCTATAATTTTTACAATATTTCCATACGACATTTCCGACATGTTTCTTATATTTGGATGACTGACATATCCACCGACATCGACATTTTAAACCTTGGTTCCAACAAATTTTTCAACACTCCTAAATGCAAATATAATGGGGAGGTTGTAGGGCTTGCACAAGAGCACTCATATCCAAATGCAATGACAGATCACTGCTTTGGACTTAAGAAATCACACAATTATTATTTCAAAGCAATCAAAAGAAATACATATAAGCAAGTGAAGGTGGAACTCCTATTATTTGTGCAAATCTGGATAGGTGATAACTAGTATGTTATTTTAATCTTTGAATATGGAAGCATAGTCATTGGCATTACAGGTCTCCATATAAGCCATGAGATTAATTGAGGAAGAAGCATGAAACCACTTTTCATTCACAAGGGGCTTTGGCATGTGATGAATGTTATCTGCAGTACAATTTCACATGGACAAGCTCCAAATGGGAGTGTGATATGTCAACTCCATAAATGCATGTGAGTGTCTCGGATGTTGTGGCTTAATGTCATTACTCATAAGCACAATCCACTAGTCCTATCTCATGCCTACTTGAGAGCTAAAGTTAAACAAATCTACTATATGTCAAAGGAGGTTATCTCCTCGTATTTGAGTTGTTGACTTCTCTATTTTGTTGTTTGGCTAAAAGGAGCCCTATAACTCATTTGGCATGGTCGACTTGACAAGCCACTCCAGCTTCCACAACACTGTACAAACTGTAAATTAGACGGTGTAAATTCAAAGGGGCACTGCAAAATAAAAACCAACCTTGATATGTTGGTGCCCAGAGGATTCGTCCGGAATACTTGCTGCACGGCTGTCATCTTCTATACCAGATTTCACGTACAACCCAACCGACTTAGATTTGGCTGCCATTTTAAATTTTTAATATAATAACTCGAATGAAAACCATTAGCAATATACCAGAAGGAATCCCCTAATGACATGATGGGAAGTAAAAGAAGTTCACAAACGAATCCAATAATTGTTTTCAACACATAATTGGCAATATAAGCATTAGATACAGTTTAGATAACTGGAATTTGTGCATAAACTGTTATATATAGATAATGAAAGTCCCTTTAAAAATACCAATAAGATTATATGTGCAAAATACTCTGCAAAAAGAAAAGAATAGAAAGAAAAATAAAATAAACCAGTAGATACAGTAAAAAAGAAATTGACATGAAGGGTTGCAAAGACGAGCAAAACTTCGTTTTCTGAAAGACAGACAAGGAATTTCGCAAGTAGAAGAATTTCATTAGCTTCCAACACCGAACAACAATCCAAATCTTTTTTTTTCAATTTTCCAGAAGAGATATGTAGGATTCTAAACAGGAAAAGAAGAGAAAACGAAGTTACAGCTCTTGAGGCCGCAGTTGTTGATGAGAGAAAAACGAGGAGCGATTGAAGGCTGGAGAGGAGAGAGATGAGAAGCCATTCCCATTTCCTCCCTCTCTCTCTCTCCCTATCTGTGTCTATTGTCTTCAATCTTCACTTTCAGACTCCAGTTTCTATTCTCTAGAGTCTAGACCCGGCTCTCGCTCCTTCTGGGCGCTATGAGTCGCAAATGTAGAGTCATAACCAAACCAAGGAGATAATTCTTTCATATGTATACGTGGCCATACCGTAAAGGCTATGCAAAGATTTCGTGGGTCCTGCTTCAAATTAATAGTTAACGGACGAGCTTGAACATTTTAGCGGTTCAGCGGGCTGTGATACGGTTCCACGTAATAAAACAGCGGAGTTACCCGTGCTGAGCACGGGCTTGAATATTTGGTTTCACAAACAAAATACCGCTATTCTCCACTTTCCAACTTCAGATTTCTGCACCCAAATGCCAACACAGAAGCTGATGGTGCACAATCCGGAAGTTCCTATTTGTGGAATTACTTGGACGTATCCGCATGGTGAACTGAATCAATCTGCAAAACAATGCTTAGAGGAATCAAGGTGGAAGACCCAGTGAGGCCGCTCCAATGCTTAAGTCAATATACTATGTGTTTGCGAGTTAAGTATGAATGCTAGAGAGCTTGAATGTGAGTAATCGCGTGTATCCTGTGTCATTGGGGTTGGTGTCTTTATATAGGCATTGTTTGGTGTAGGCTTCACGCACCGCATCCGAGATTTTCGGGAGGTCGTGCCTTACCAGTCTGAAATCCTCGGAGGTAACCGCTATGCACGTTGACCATCCTTCGGAACATTCGGTATGCGGGCCAACTTCAAAGAAATCTGTGAGTGTCGGGGTATGCATGCCGAATTTGTTGGCGATCACATCTCGCAAGTCACCGCCTGGTCCTCAGTTAGGTCGGAAAGCCCTCGAGAGAGGTTGTGCCTTGCGTTGAGGTCACTTCGGCCGGTGACGAGGTGCTACAAGTCGTCCCTAGACGAGGTGCTGCAAGCCAACCTAAGTTGTGATTGAGGTCACCAGCTCAACAATAAAGGCAGGTCGCCAAAGTCGGGGCAAAGACGAACTACGATCTGGGACTCCAAATCATTGCTTAGGTGGCATCTGGGTGTCGTCCAGCTATTTTGGGATGCCATGTGTCATGAGGTTATTAAAGGACCAAACCGCCCTCATCAATTGCCCCCCACTCCCAAGCTGAGGGCAGCTCAACAAAGGGAGTAGATTATTCCTTTGGCCCAGAATGACTATTTGATGAGCTCGTAGTCATTGGCATCAATCCAATTTGCTCCTCAGGTCGAAAGAATCCAAGTGTTTGTAGCCTTACGCAGGACCTTGCAGTCTTGATTATCGGGGCACAAGAGAAAATTCATCCGCTCGAGGAAAGGTGGAACAGGTACCCCGAAGACATCTACCTTATTAGGGATGCAACCATCAAGGGGGATTGCAATCTGACTAAGAACCTCAAGAGTAAAGCTCATCATACCGTCATCAAGAAGGGGTTCTGTGTGACTGCTTTATCAGGTTGCTCCACCTAGGTAGACTTCGACGCAGTGTCCCTCAAGCTGGTTCTCAAAAGAGTAGCCAGCGAGTTCAATGCAGAGCCTGAAACCAAGGTGGATGTCTACTATGAAGAGATTGGCCAAGTTTGCGTCTGTCATGGTCTAGTCTTTCCTTTGTTTCTCTTTCTTGTGCTGAATTAGTCTTCCTTCCTTCGCTTCTTTTTCTCTTTCTTCTTTTACACACCGATGAGGCTGAGGTAGAACAATATGTACCCGACCTGTCTGCACACCGATGGGGCTGAACATGAACTGCTTTTTTATTTCGCCCATGTCAAAGAGGCGATTGGGTCTTATTCATGTTTAGTGTCGAGGTCACTATTTGTTCGGCACCGTGGCCCTTGGGCTCTAGGAGCCGACGCGCGGCTTGACCTCTCTGCCTAAGCGGGTGGTCATTCTGTAGTAACTTCTCATATGGCTGCTTCTACGTCATCCAGTGGGATTATCTTCTTGGGTGAGTGCTTGCGAGACCACAATGTACATGTTCTGCCCCCCTTGTGAGGGATGTTGATACATAAATTTGTTATCGGCGTGAGTCGGTAGTTCGGGGCCACGGTTGCACTGCATCAGCCTCGTAATGACACCGGTCATCCACTTCTATAAGAAGCCACTAGGAGCTCGACCTGCGGGAGCAGCACTACTGACTTTAGGTCGCCAGCTCGCACGGGGGCCTTGGAAGGCTCAACCTGCAAGGGCGTCCATGCAATCTGTTGGTCGCCGGCTTCTACGGGAGCCACAAAGAGCTCGACTTGTAGAGGTGACCTCGCGAAACGGGGCTGGTGAGGCCTCATCCTGGTTGATTGCTATTGAGGATGAGTTGAGGTCGTTTTGCTGCTATTTACATCAAGCTTCTCCCATGCTCAGATCTGGAAATTCATGCTTTATCTCATAGAATTTCCATGCTTCAATCCCGGCGGGAACCGTTGATAACTCTATTGCGGGGAGAGTTCTCATATGGTACTGGTATATTTATTTGGGGCACTAAGAATGCTGGGTTCGGCCTAAATTTGTCTGATTGTCACAGGGGAGTTCTCAAGGTTCATCACAGACGTTCTTGCCCCCTAATAATTGATATTTGTTTTGGATGTTGGTGCTGCTCAAAAATGCTTTTTAGTTCATAAAAAATGGAAATTAGAGAGTAAAAACTTAAACTTTTAAAAGGCGAGATCTTAGCTTTCTAGAAGATGAAGACTTAGCTTTTTAGAAGGTGAGAACTTAGCTTCTTGTAGTGTTTCCCACAGACGACGCCAATTGATGGTGTGCGATCTAGAAGCTCTTAGCTGGGGAACCACCTGGACGTACCCGCGTGGTGAGCTGAATCAATCTGCAAAACAATGTTCAAAGGGACCAGGGTGGAAGACCTAGTGTGGCTGCTCCGATGCTTAAGTCAAAATACTGTGTGTTTGCGAGCTAAGTATGAATGCTAGAGAGCTTGAATGTGAGTAATCACGTGTACCCTGTGTCATTGGGTTTGGTGCCTTTATATAGGCATTGTTTGGTGTAGGCTTCACGCATCACATCCGAGATTTTCAGGAGGTCGTGCCTTACCGGCCTGAAATCCTCGGAGGTAATCGCTATGCACGTTGATCATCCTCTAGAACATTCGGTACGCGAGCCAACTTCAGAGAAACTTGGGAGTGTCGGGGTATGCATGCCGAATTTGTTGGTGATCACATCTCGCAGGTCACCGTCTAGTCCTTAGTTAGGTCAGCAAGCCCTCGAAAGAGTCGTGCCTTGCGTCGAGGTCACTTCGGCCGGTGATGAGGTGCTACAGGTCGTCCCTAGACAAGGTGCTACAAGCTGACCTAAGTTGTGATTGAGGTCACCAGGTCAATGATAAAGGCAAGTCGTCAGGTCGGGGCAAAGACGAACTACGATCTAGGATTCCAAATCATCGCTTAGGTGGCATCTGGGTGTCGTCTAACTGTTTTGGGATGCGATGTGTCAACGAGGTTATTAGAGGGCCAAATCCGCCCTCATCACAAGCCACCTACGACTCTTCTCGTTCCCACCCGGCGGGCAAAACCAACGTGGTTCCCACCGATAAGATGATGTCAAGGAAACCTATTTTCAACAGAAAACTTGGGCAATTCGATCGATATGTGTTTGGCGACATTGTTTCGTCAAATAAGATGATAACCAACTACATTCGTTCTGGTGATTTGGATTCTGCGCTTAGGGTATTCGAGAACATGACTGTTAAAACCACAGTTACTTGGAATTCAATCTTGGCTGGCTACTTGAGGCAGGCCGGGAAATTGAGAGAAGCGCGCCAACTATTTGATCGAATTCCTGAACCGGATACGGTCTCATTCAATACCATGTTAGCTTGCTACTTTCATAACTCGGATATCGAAAGCGCTCGATGTTTTTTTGATAGAATGCCAGTTAGAGATGCTGCATCTGGGAATACCATGATTTTAGGTCTCTCCCAGAATGGGAAGATGGCTGAAGCCCATGAGCTCTTTAAGGTAATGCCAGAAAAGAATAGTGTATCGTGGAGTGCCATGATTTCGGGTTATGTGGAGGCTGGGTGTTTGGACTTGGCAGTGGAATTGTTCCAGCAAGCTCCGGTTAAGAGTGTGATTGCATGGACAGCGATGATTATTGGGTTTATGAAGTCGGAGAAGATTGAGTTGGCAGAAGAATTATTTAAAGAAATGCCGCAAGGGAATTTGGTGACTTGGAATGCCATGGTTGCTGGTTATGTGGAGAATGGTGAAGCAGAGACTGGATTAAAGCTTTTTAGAAGGATGGTGACAACGGGAATCAGGCCCAACCATTCGAGAATGGTGAAGCAGAGACTGGATTAAAGCTTTTTAGAAGGATGGTGGCAACGGGAATCAGGCCCAACCATTCGAGCTTCTGTAGTGTTCTCTTATGTTGCAATAGTTTGTCTGCTCTGGAATTGGGGAAACAGGTCCATCAGTTTATCTCTAAGTCACAGTTGAGTCTTGATACAACTGTTGGGAATCGGAGATGATAGATCGATGGGTGGACTTATCGGTCCTTCGATTGAGACAAATCTCTAAGAGAACACTCTTCAGACCCTCTTCGCATTCGGTGAATATGGAGTCCGGCAAGGTCATGCAGGAACCGATGACAACGACCTCGTCAGTCTCGGGTTCCTCCCAAGCGTTCCAGAGGTGGAAGCAGAAGCAATCGGGCGCTTTGAGCCATCTAACCCCTGAAGCGTCAACAGCATTCTTGTCAAAGATTCCGAATTGGAAAATCTAGTTCTTGTCGTAGACAATCAGAGAGCCCCCTCGGATCATCTCCTGTAGCTTGAACACCACCTGCTGATCGGATCACCACAATTCTAATGTCCCCTCTAACTTGTAGTAGATGGCTTTCTACCATTATGTGGATCAAATCATCTTAAGGTCTATTTGGTTAGTAGTTGGAATTAGAATTGGAATGGAAATTGAAATCCTTTGGAATTGGAATCAGAATGGTTTATTCTTGTAGTTTGTTTGGTTCAGGAAGGAATGAGAATAGGAATTAGAATTAGCATGAACGAAATTTCATTCCCAATAGAGGGGCAGGGAATGGTCATTCCCTCAAATGGGAGAATGTCATTCCAGTAAGAATGAGAATGGGATGTCGATTCCACCCAACCAAACAGTTGGAATCGGAATAATCCATTTCCATTCTGATTCTAATATTCCTTTAAATCAAACGGGACCTTAGTTTAATCCCCATAATACCCTTATAATAATTATTTATACAATTAAGAGAAAAACAGTGTTCATCTTCCCCAACCCCACGATACACGAACGGTAGCGGCGGTAAATGACCCCACCAAAAGGCGCAATTGGAAAAGCAATTCATTATTCACCAAACCCCACTTAACCCAATACCCACCCCCTCTCTTGTCTCTCACTCTCACTTTCTCTCTCTCTCTGGTTTGCAGACGGTAGTAACAGTGAGGGGTTCTAGCCAAGCATAAGAAAAGATGCTATCTCCGTCTCCGGACCCTTATTCTTTTTTTTTGCGCTATTATTCTCTGCCTACCTCTTGCATTCATCTTCACAGTTACCAGCCCCACCAGCAGCAGCAACAACACCGATGACGCCGGTGCCACCACCAACGGCAATTATATTCGCAAAATCCAGGTAAGGAATATCGTTCCATCCACAAACAACATTAAGCAAAGCAAGAATAGCGGAATCAAAAGCAAAATTGTCAGCAGACTGTAGCCGCCGCCAGCAGTTATTCTAGAAGACGATGAATCTCTATTCCGCATCGCCAGCCGAGTAAACCGAAACCCACCACCCACTGGAGCAACAAAGAAAAGGGATGTAACAACAAATTATTGAATTTATTTGAGGCTCCATATCAAGAAAAGGGATAATTCCATGATATGCTAGCTGGTGAGGAAGGGATGTAACTCCTTCGGGGTGAAAAGTGAAACTATCTGCAAATGCTAGCTGAGTGGAGGAAAATCACTGCAAGCATACTATTGCACCTTCTGTTCTCCCTAGATGGCATCATGCTCATTTTAGTCACTGAAGCGAGAGAAAGGGGCAGCCACTGGCAGAACATGAATGTCAGAGTATTAGAGACCTAAAAAAAAAAGTTTCGCTTCCTGAGTGTGTCCTTCCCAGCACCCCACAGATTTTTCATTTTTCCTTCATTCAAGGGAAAGTTGATGTTGCTGAGCGCCATGAAAAGAAGCAACTTGAAACCACCTACATGGGCTTAGGGATAAGGTATTGAAGGTTGAGTCGATCGAACACTTAACGCTCATCGCTATGCCATAAACCCACCCACATGGGCTCAGGGATAAAGTATCTCGATGAACCATTCTCCCTTCCTCAACCCATCTTCTCACTACAACCAACCATTCTCCGGCGTCTTCTCCGGGCGCGCCATCCCCTCCAAACCCACCCAACCGTTATACCCCATCTCTTGTCTCCGCGACTCGTCGCCTCCTCGCTCACGCCCTTTTAGACGCCCCCTCCAACGCCATGTTCTCTCTCCTCTCCCCCTCCTGCATCCCCCTTTGTTCCTTTGGCTTCACATACCGAACCCTCATTGGATCCGATAAGAGCTTCATCGAGATCCTCAAAGACGAACCAGGCTTCTGAGGTTTCGCCGGAGCTGATCCTCTCGTTCAGACAAGCTAGGCCCAGATACGGTGACGATGGCAACTCGACTGCCAATGGCTCCGCCTCATCCATGTCGAAAGGGCACGACCCTTTTCTTTTTGCCCGGAAATTCTCGCCGTATTCTTTACAACCGTTGATGGGCATAGCCGGTGATGTCATCTTCCGAGACTGAAAAAGTGACTGTAACTAGTAAGTTTGGTTGCAGGATTTTATATATAGAAAAGAAATACAAAAACATGCAAGTGTAATTGTGTAAACCCCTCTCTTTGTTTTATTCTCTGAGTTCTTTATAGTTTTTATCAACACTTTTAACTCGGAGTCAACCGTCGCTGCTGTTCGTGTATCGTGAGGTCGGAGAAGGGGGTCTTTGTCTCACGGTATATGGCAAAACAAAGTACAGGGTCTTTATCGCAAAACAAAGTACAGAGGCTCTTTATCACAGACCCCATGTACAGGAGGATCTTTATAATTTATCTTATTTATTATTATGAACAGATTTCTTAAATTACCTTAATTGACAGTATCCTTACTGTTTAATTATGAAAAGTTAATTTTACCCTTCCCTTAAATTCAATTTATCTTTTCTCAAAAATCGACACATCCTTCCCGGTTCCATGCCCGTCATCTCATATTCTCATTGTATCCCAAAATTAACCAGATCAGCCTCTTGAACTCAAAGCCACGAGACCGTTCCTATAGGCCGAGCGCTGCACATCGTGGATTCGTGGGCGCCGATAAGAAAGTAAAAGTTGAGCTTCCTGTAGAGCATGTCACAGAAGAACATATTCACCGGCTCACAAGCATCATCCCGGACCTTCAATAGCCTGGCTTCAACGAAATCGACGTAGTTTCTTGCCTACCTTATAGTAAACTCCATCCTCCTCTAAGCCTTTTTTTCAGACATTTCAATGGCGTTCAAGGCAAAGAATAAGCCAGTAGAGGAGAAGAAGGCCGGGAAGCCCCTGTTGCAAAGAAGAAGCCCAAGGCAGAAGATCGGCTGAGAGAGGTTGGAGATCTCTGAACAGCTCCAGAACTTTTCAACAGGTGCCCAGTTCCGGCAACACCAAGCGAACGACGATCTAAATTTCCCGAGAGGTTATGGTCGGCAACGAACCTCTCTCTCCCCCCTTTTTCTTTATCTTTTTCTTCAACATGCAGCTCAACTCCCCTGTTTTTCCTTCCCTACCATCGCCACAGAAGGTTTGGCCATTGGGACGAAGGGGATCCTGACTGACTGAGTTGGAGATGGCAAGCCCGAATCCGGCCTAAATTTGGGCGATTGTGTTAAGTGGAATCGAAGCCAGAAAACTGAGTGGAGAAAAAAAAAGGAGGGTTTCTTCACTGGCTAGTGTTCCCGATATCGTGATTTCTGCCCCAACAATCATCTTCAACCCACCGGAGAGATCGACAGTGGCAGAGATCCTCCAGTTGATTGAGGACCCTTTCCCTTTTCTCTGTCTATTTCCCTTTTTCATAGAGAAAGTGTGAGAAACACATATGGGATATGATTTTCAGAAAAATACTAGCCTATGGCTTTTTCATAGCTAAACAACCGGCTAGCTTCGGGAATTTACTATTACAGGCTTTCGTTCTTCTCCCATTTGTCATCGCGCTTGGTATTCTCTATCTGTCGGTCAATGGAAAGATATTGGAAATTTTGTGTAAATATCTCTGAAGCTGCAAAGGTTTATTGGATCTACTCGTGTTCTAGAAGCACCATGAAGAACGAGGAGGAGGGAGCAAAAATAAAATTGGATTTAAAAAAATATACTTAATATTGATATTAATGAACTTTTCTTTCCTCTTAACTCTAAATGTAGATAATATTAATATTGTTCTGAATTCTGAATTTTGAAAAATATCAGATATTCAATTTAACACTATATAAGAGAATTTTTATTTATCTATATAATTCAATAAATAAATAATATTAAAAAATATTATAATAAATATTACCTAATATTAACTATTAATAATTAATAATTAATAATAATCAATAATAAATTAATGATTATTCATTAATTATTTTTATTAATAATTAATATTTATTATTAACAACTAATTAACTATTATTAATAATAATTGATTAATTAATTAATAATAAGTAATAATAATTAATTATTACTTAATTATGAATTATTATTATTAATTAATTAATGAAATATTATTAAAATTTAACAATTAATTAGTAATTAATACTTAATATTAATAATTAATAATAGTTCATAATCAATTAATAATTAATAATTTTTATGATTAAATAATATATATTATTAATAATTCATTAACTATTAATAATAATAATTGATTGATTAATTAATAATAACAATAATAATAATATATTATTATTATTATTTATTATTATTATTATTATGATTAATGAATAACTATTATTAATAATTAATTAACTACTATTAATAATGATTGATTGATTGAATAATTATTACTTAATTATGAATTATTATTATTATTATTATTAATTAATGAAATATTATTAATAATTAATTAGTAATTAATAATTAATGAAACTGTATGATGATAATTAATATTGTAATTAATTATTTTCTATTAGAATATTACTATAACATATTATAATGAATATTATAATATTAATCATTAATTTATAATGTTCGTAATATTATAATATTAGTATTATGAATATTATATTAATAGTATAATAATAATAATAATAATAGTAATAATAATAATAATTTATAATACCATTTAATATAAATAATTCTTGGTTTCATTATAATATTATAATTGATAAATATTATTCTAAATAATTAGCTATAATAATTAATATAAGTAATTATTAATAGCACTATAAGACGATAATGAATAATATAGTTAATGAACTATTATTATAATAGTATAATATGAATATTATAGCATATTATAATATTACATTATAATAATATTATGGGGAAAATAAAAGGTTAGTTGTGGGCCCCATGGGTCTTCATATGAGATGTTATAAGTTAATTGAGCATTAGAGGGGCAATATGGGTAAAATCCATTAAAATAATGTGATTCATTTGTACTTGAGCTATCATTAGGCTTCAGTGTTAAGAGCCATCGAACACCTCTTTAGCGCTGAAAGTGGTACGAAACCACTTCAGCGTTAAGAGGTCTGAGGCATCGAACATGGCCTAATGGTAGTGGTAAGCCTAATCAATTGTCAAAAACAATAGGGTGGTTTAAGATAATAGTTAAATAGTAAGGGTACATTTTGTCAATTAACTAAATATATGGATAGTTTAAAAAATTTGCCATATTATTTTTTACCCCATGCAATAAATACGTGTTTCAATAATTTATGTAAAATATAAATCACCAAAATACATTTAAAAATATTAAGAGATGGAAAAATAATTAAAATATGCATGCATAGCTTTAAAAAGCCAATATAAGTTATTTTTTATACTTAAAAAGGATAAATTATAGATTTCCCCTATAATTAAAGATGTGAATGGTTAGACACATTTAGGCTATATTTGGTTTGAAGGAAAAGGTAGAAAAAGGAAAGAAAATGTAAGGAAACTATACAAGGCTTGTTCCCAATATTTCCCTTCCTTTCCATACTTTTTCCTTTAAACCAAACATAGTCTTAGGGTACACAACAAACATATGAACATGATAGACTGATTGGGATACAAGTAAATGCAATTATTCAGCCAAAAAAAGTGAATGCGGTAGGGGAACCCTGTATAAATCTCAGAAAAGAATAGGACAGGATACCGCGTTTTGAACCTTGTCTTTAACTCATTAAAACTTGTCAACTTATTTGCTTGGGATGGACGCATTCTCCATGACGGTTGATCATATGGACTCCGTCGAGCAGCTTACTAATATTATAAGTCAAGGTTTTAAAAATTGACTCGAAAAGAAAACCTTCGCCACCGATTTTTGGTAGGGATGAGAGAGTACCCCTCCACTAATATAATATATATATATAGGTATATACATTAATATTTTTAAAAATATGATTGAATATGTTTAAATATATTCGAATTTTTTTTAATAGGACTGTAAATTTGAACTATTTTATTTTTAATTTCATAAATAAAAATAAAATATTAAACATTATAAAAAATTATAGAGTAAAGATTTATGTGGGGATAACCTTGTCCCCGTTGGTGACGATGGAGATTTTAGTGGGGACATGGATGGTTTGTGGTTCCCCATCCCCGCCCCATTGTCATTCCTAGTTTCTGGGTCAACAGTTCAGCAATTCAAGTCAACAGTTCAAATGTTCTAATAGTTATATATATATATATATATATATATACATCCTATCCTTTGGATTGGAATATTAGGATATGATGAATATAAATGTTATGAGTAAGTGATGAAATAATGGCGAGAAGGCTCTGCCAGTTGAGAGAATGAAAGAATGATGAAAGAGAGAGAAAGGAAGAAAAAAAAATTGAGGTGAAAATGACCTATTGTCACAAGTGTTCTCTTCGTCGCGCCATCAAGTGCCATCCATCGTGCCTACAAGTCGCCACTCTAGTGTCTAAGTGTGTGTCATGGGTGGGTTGTGCATGTATTTTGTATGGGGGATTACCAATGGCATTATTGTAATTCTGTAGTATGACTTTTCATCTTTTTTATGTTTCTTATTGTCACTCCCCCAAAAGTTTAACCTACTCTTTGAGGGGAGGTAGGTAGTTGAGTGAGTCATGAGCATGTAAAGGTTAAGCATGAGATCCTCTCGACACTAAACTGTGTGCTTATGCTTGCCATCCATTAATGCAATACAAGTAGCATTTTGATAATTCATGTGCCATCTTTGTTGCCTTTTCTTGTGTTGTTGCTTGTTACTTAGGCTTACTCGTCGCATTCGAGTGTCGCACGGAGTCCCAACGACTAGTCCCGTGACAGTTGGTATTAGAGCAGGAGCTCCTTCACACACTCTGAACCCTGCCTTCGTCCCTACGTCAACACAATGAAGAGCAACCGTGGCATTGCCGATGACACACCACATGGGCGGCTCCAAGCCCACGACACTAATGAAGCTCCACTTGACGAACCTACCAAGACACAAGCCCCAAAGGGCCGCACAACTAAAGCTAGCAAGCGCGACAAATCAGTCGACCAACTAGCTAGCATGGACATGTGCCTCCTACGTTGTGAGGCAACAATGGGAGAAACCCGAGATCGGGTCGATGAAATCCACCTCAACCTAGAGACTGTTGAGAATGCAGTGGTGGAACTAGAAGGACATTTCAATGGTGCCTTCAGAGACATGCACACCACCATACAAAATTCGGGAGTTAGGCCTTCCCAAAGTAGCCTACAGGGCTTGCTAGACATATTTCAAGCGCAATTGGATGAGATGAGAGATGAGATGACTCTCCTAAAGAGGGTGGTGACCAATGCACCTAGCACTCCCTCGACCCTAGCTTCCATGAACATCAAGATCCGTGAGCCAACACCTTACTCAGGTGCTCAGGATGCTAGGGAGCTTGACAACTTCTTGTGGCAATTGGAGCATTATTTCTCCGCCACTGGCATCATTGACAACCAAACTCAGGTACGTACAGCTGCTATGTATTTGACTGATATCGCAATGTTATGGTGGCGTAGGTGTTGCCAAGACATTGAACGTGGAACCCGCACCATTGATACTTGGGTTGGAATAAAGCGTGAGATCAAGCGTCAGTTCTACCTAGAAAATGTGGAGTACATGGCACACCGAAGAATGAAGAATTTCAGACATCAAGAATCACTATGTCAAGGAGTTTTCGGCCTTGACGCTGGAGATCTCCGACATGTCAAACAAGGATCTCCTGTTCAATTTCATGGACGGTCTCAAGCCATGGGCCGAGCTCGAACTCCAACGACGCAGGGTTGAGGACCTCGCCACCGCCATGGCCGTAGTTGAGCAGCTCGTTGATCTGAGAACACCTAAGGAAGATGCGCAAAAACCATCCAGCCCATGCACCATGAGTTTGAGTGGGGGAGATCAACAATCAACCTCTACAAAGGAGAAGCCAGTGCCCACGGACAAGCCCTACAATTACCAACAAGGGAAGAAGCCACAAGGAGGCCCAAGCTATCAGGGCCACCAATTCACTAGGAGACATCCTCCTGCGCCTTGTTACCTTTGCAATGGGAAGCATTGGACGAGTGATTGTCCAACACGAAAGAAAATAACTGCCCTCATTGCCAAACTCAGGGGTAGTGAAGAGAGCGATGAGGAGAAACCCACAGCGGCGCCAAGAGTAGGCGCCCTCCAGCTCATCAACGCCATGTTCAAGAAAGAGGCCACATCTAAGCGGCCCACCAAAGCCCACAAGGGGCTGAATTATGTAGACATCACCCTCAGCGGGAGGCCGACCCAAGCCTTGGTGGATAGTGGGGCCACCCACAACTTCATTTCGCTTGTGGAGGCAAAGCGACTCAGCTTGACCACCACCAAACAAACAGGGTGGGTCAAGGATGTCAACTCCGGGGCCAAAGCATTAGAGTGCATGGCTCGTGGAGTAGAACTCCGAGTTGGACCATGAAAAGGACCCATCAATCTACCTGTGGTACCCTTGGATGATTTTCAGGTTGTTCTTGAAGTGGAGTTCCTCACGTAGGCAGAAGCAACACTTATGCCACACATCAGCAGCTTACTTATTTTGGACGAACACTCCCCTTGCATGGTTCATGTCTCATCAGCCTTGCAGATACTTAGTAAGCAGCTTTCAGCCTTGCAGTTGTAAAAAAACTAGTAACCATGAAGACAGCGTTGCGTCAACAAGGAAGAACCCCTGTCAAGCATCTCATGTCGACACTGGAACTAGTTGGGAAGTCGTCACCAGGAAGAAGTCTCCCCCAAAACAGTTCCATTTCCAGCGCCAACGCCCAAGTCAGCACCAATATCAGCATCAGCATCAGCATCAACTTCAACACCAACCACATCAGCGGAAGTTGACTTCGCAGCAGAAGCAGCAAGCGCCAGCAATTGATGGGCCCAACAGAAGACCCAAGGCCATGCCAAACCTTGCCCACATCTACTATCACAACCACCGGGGAGTACGAGTGCCACCCAAGCCATTTAGGGACCACATTCACATCATCCATCAGGCTAAATCTAGTAGTAGCCCTGTGAGTCACCTTTGGGGAAAAATGCATGGGAACCAACACCCTAACAATCCAAAATATCATTTTGACCTAGCCTTGGCCACAAACCTTCCTAGCACCAAGTTAGAGCAACCAAAATCCTATCTTGAAGCAGCTAGGCAAGGACTTACCGTAGGGACTAGCCATAGGTTTTCCCACCATCCAGAACGCCTTGAAGACTTCCACCTATCATCATGCCCGGGCCTTGGAAGAGATAAATTTCGTGGAGCAGCTAAAGAACCTTCCTTCATCAACAACAGTTCAGAACCTCAAGCAAAAGCTAGTCTTCGAGGACGAAGACTGAATTGAGTGGGAGAGAATGTCACAAGTGTTCTCTTCGCCACGCCATCAAGTGCCATCCATCATGCCTACAAGCCACCACTCCAGTGTCTAAGTGTGTATCATGGGTGGGTTGTGCATGTACTTTGTATGGGGAGATTGCCAATGGCATTATTATAATTCTATAGTATGACTTTTCATCTTTTTTATGTTTCCTATTGTCACTCCCCCAAAAGCTTAACATACTCTTTGAGGAAAGGTAGGTAGTCGAATGAGTCATAAGCATGTAAAAGTTAAGCATAAGATCCCCTCATCACTGAACTGTATGCTTATGCTCGCCATCCATTAATGCAATACAAATAGCCTTTTGCTAATTCGTGTGCCATCTTTATTGCATTTTCTTGTGTTGTTGCTTAGGCTTACTCATCACATTCGAGTGCCGCACGGGATACCACGACTAGCCTCGTGACACTAGCAGTGATGGCAACAGTGTAGATGATAACAGATATGAAATCTCTCTCAAATCTCTCATCTGAGATCTCTCTATGTATGTGATCTGAGATCTGAGAGATTTGTGACCGTCTCTTGGGCCTCTTTTTCTCTGCTTTTTTTTTTAATTTAAATAAGATATATTGAACTGTAAAACATTGTCCCGTTCAAATGGTTCAAAGGTCAGACCAATTCAATGGCTCGTTGACCAATTCAGCAATTTTTAGTAAAATAACGATTCAGCACTATAACGGAACCAGTACCTCGGCCGATTTCTGGGCCAAACAGTCCAACCATCAACAGTTTAAAACCATGATACAAGTCAATTACGAAGCACAATACGCGAGGGACCAAATTGCCAGTATTTACACCGGATTGGAATGGCCATAAACACCTTACCAGCCCCTCCTACCTTTTCTGCCGAACCTAGAACATGGACCTTACCTCCCAATAGAATAGACAGTTTCACTTCACCCTTGTTAGTAACACCAACAGCTTGTTTTCAGTAGAATATTTGATTGTATATAAATTTACATCACAAAATGGAGTATATTTCTCTGTCATTGCAGTTGAGATTCCGCTTCCATAAAAAATATACAACAATCAGAAGTAACGGAGAAGCTTTTGGTTTCCTTCTCAGCACAGACTTCTCACAATTACATGATTGCAGTTTTCGTATTTTTGACTGCAGTGCAACTGTGCAAGCAGAGGGCAAGCTGTCAAGCTTCGGGAATCAAGACACAGTCCGACCATAGCACAGAGATGCAAGATAGAGATTCTTAGCCCATTTCTCCTGTATACATACCACCAAAATCATAATGAGACAACACATAAATTAACAAATACTGCCATTCCAATCAATTTATAATTTAGATCTTTTGTTGATTTCTTGACAGATTCAAGCATTTATGCATAAAAAAGGTAAGGCTCAGTTTGGAAGGAGTACAAATGCAAATATGTAGAGTGCAAAATCTTATATTTTGCATTATTTTGTATATATTTGCAGTGTACATATTTGCACTTGTACTCTTTCCAAACTGAGCCTTAAGCACAGTATTTCTATGCATGCCTGATGAAATCGAATACCATTCCAATTTATATGGACCATTTTACACTCATATTTGCATTCACACTTATTTGCAGTGTACATATTTGCATTCACACTTATTGGGCCATTGCCCATGTAACTTTTTCTTTTTTTTACCACTAAGAGATCACCAAAAAAATATATGGACTTGTGATAGTCCATTCAGAAAGGTGGCCATTAACTCAATCAAGTACAATTCCACAAGCAAGGCATTATTTTTATGTGTTATTTATGTAATTTCCATACTAAAATAAAAGTATTACCTTCACATGAGTACTTGGAAATTGAGATGTGCGCAAGGTCTCCTGTGTCTCATCACCGGGTTTGCGCTTTGGCACACTCAATATAAGAGCAGCTTGATCCCAAGTAGCAGCTGTAGACGTGATCCTGTAACCACTATCCCAACGTCTATGGATACCCTCACTGGGATATAGAAAATCAAGCTCAACAACCTGAAGAAATTCAGCAAGATTAGAAACACCAACACAATTAGTAGAGAAATAGCAATGACTTCTCTTACATTTTTACATAAATGCTTGGTCAAGTTTTTGTGTAGCCATAGTTCTTTGTATGTAGAGCCTGCCCTTAGCATCAGTTTTTTACCAACTGGTTTTATGCACCAATATATTTCATATTTGCCCTCAACAATGACTTGGCAACTGATATAGTTTTTATTTTATTTGCAACAGGGGATTCAAAAAGGCAAAACATGGGGAGGGGGGCGAGGTGAGAAAAGATAAATTCCAAGAATAGGACCAGAGACTGAGCTTAACCTGATCGCTAAAGCCAGCATTGCGAGACATAACGATACCCCATCGGCTTCCAGCAGTTGCCATTGAAGTCACATGAAAACCTTCTCTCCATTTCTTGTTTATCCACTTGAAAGGGAAAGAATCACTGACCTTGTATGACTGTTGTGTATATTGGGTACCTGGAGAATGTAAGTAATACAAGTTCATTCAGCTAGTGAAAAAAAATACAAAATACATAATAGACTTAGAAGGGAGGACCAGGGGGAGGAGGGGAGTGGCTTATAACCATGCTGCACTTGTAAAGGTGGATAGTGAAGCATGCTATTTCACAGAATTATCCTCTAAAATAACTTCTTGTATCATTAATATACTAATGAGATTTTATTAAATACACAAAATTTTATTCCAGTAACTTACATATACATCCATAGATAAATTAGTCAGACTTTAAAATGGTCAGCCCCACAACCACCAAGGCTGATCTCAGAGCCTATCTTAACAAGGCATTCATAATAGCCACCAAGGCTCCAGCCACTCTTATTGCATTTCAACACATCCATAGGCCAAAATCAATGGTTTCTGTCCATCTGATTATAACCTGAGAATCTCCTCCAATGATTAACCTCTTCATAACCCAACATTTTGGCCAACCTTCAACCTTATAGTAGGGACAACTGTTCTGCATGTATTGAGTTCCTGCTTCCAAGTGGACCTGAGTATGTCATAGAGATCTTGCAAGAAAGATCCTAAATAACCATTTTATTAATTCCTTTCGGTTACCAGTCATGTTTATCATTCCATCTATTGAAATGACAGTCATGTTTATTGTTCCATTTATGATGGAAAATCAGAAGCAAATGATCTTCAGCTTAACATCATAGCAAAAGGGAAATAACATTGCAGTATTTCAATTCAAACAAACTTTTTTTTTGATAAATATCAATTCAATTCAAACAAACTTGCAGAAAAAAAAGACACAAGACTTTAGGCATCTGACCTCGAAATCTTTTAGAAACAATTAGAACCATGGGCATGTTAAATAATAAGTTGATTCACAATTAGGACAACAAAGTTAATTCAGAATCTCCAAATAAAATGTTGGAAGAAGAAAAAAGAGCTAAATCACAAATCTAAAACAAGTCTTATAAGTGTTTCAACAATCATACGCACATCGAGCAATAAATAAGTTAATTTAGAGATTCAAGACATAATACTTTATTTCATCTAATTACTTTAAGGAGAAAGCCTCCAGAGAATATTGTTGCATTCCATGCTAGTTTGCAACTTTTTTATTTATATATTGGATCCTTGTCATTGAAAGATAAATAGGTAGATGACCCCATATAGTTGGGATAAGACATAGATGATGACCCATAAGTTTATCTTGGCAGCCAGATGAAAGGGACTAACCTTTGGACATCACCACAAGAGAGCTTCCATTGGTAGCACCAGCAATAGAACTGATGTAATAGTTTTTCTCCCATTGCTCCATTATCCATTCCTGTGATGTTTGAAGGATCAAAGTTACACAAATTATTGTAGTTGATTTATAAATGATGAATCAAGAAAACCAAAAATTAGCTCTTTACATGAATCCATACCTTGTGTAAAAAGTATGGTGATAGTTCATACACCTGACTTGAGAAACCAGTCCCAGCATCCATGATGAGTGCCCACAGATTGGAACAAGACGCCACACAGCTTATCATAAGACCATCATCATTTCCCCTCTCGACATGTTGTGCCAATCGAGCATCAGCCACATTATAATGGTACCTAATTACAAAAATAATTCACATATAAATAAGTGCAAGTAAAAAACATGTCTTTAATGGCTAGGATAACTCTATTTCAGAATAAATGATGATAACATCGACACTTGTTGGCAAGGAAGAGCAAATTTTTAACAAAAAAGATGATAACCTATACCATCTTTCTTACATAAAGTGGGACCCAAGGAAGGTAACTTTTACCAAGCCGCAACTTTAAATAGGGATGCTCTTTCCTCCACGACTACTCAATACATTAGCAGAAGGGAGTATGATGCAGAACAAGGCTAAGAGAAGGAAGACAAAAAATCATAGCTTTGTCTAATCTGTACATACACCCTTGTGGACCTCTAAGTGAGTGTCATAATGGGCCAGCTATCAGGTTTTGACTGTCTGGGAAATGGGTCTAACACTGGGATTTGACCACACATCCAGCCACCAGATGTCACGAACCCCACAACCCCCTCCCCCCCAAACCATACATTCAACAAGGTCTCACAAAGTATTCTATTGATTCATCTTCAGACTTAGTTTCTGTTTGTTCCCTAGTGCTTTAATTTTCTATTGAGTTAGGTGATCTTTTTTTTCTTTGAGAAAAAGGTATAGTATATTTGTAGTGCTATTAGAAAAGGGAGACTCCCATTACAGCGAGTGACAATACATCATTCACTAACCATGGAGTATACACCAATTACAAAAAAAAAAAAAAAAGTGTCGGCTGTAATCATCTTTGCCGAAATATTTCTGTTCCTTGAGAAAATTTGTTATTCATCAAAAGAAAAATAGTTCCATCTCGTAAACTGAGGAACCAATAAAATTCCAAATGACATTCATAGATATAACGACATATTCTTTGAGAACCTTTAATATCATAATATTCCAGTGTCATTTTGTGGGCCCATTCCTCTGTTTCAAGGTATCCTTTTTATAATCTTCTTTTTTTATCAGCAGATATCCTTTTTATAATCTTCAGCCCCACTTGGCGCATCTTTTCGCACTGTCTGTCGGCTATTTACAAGCCCGGCAGACATTCAGTCTTTTCCCGTTTGGTTTGTGGCAGATCTAGCCGCCAAAAGCCAACACGCCAAAAAGACACGAGAAGCCCAAATAGGGCGATTTTCAGGAAGCTCCAAATGGAGCTTTTGCGTTTTTTTTTTCTATTCGTCTTCGCATAGAAAGACGCACGGAAAGACACACCTTAACCAAATGGGCTTCAGGCGGCTCAGATCTTAATGCAAAAGCTCAATGCATCTTTTGACTGTCAGAGCTACCAGAAGATCTTCCCAAAAAGACTTTCCAAACAACCCCTTCATTAACAATTACCCAATTGGTAGAACATCCTTCGAAATACAAAATTTTTGCTTGAAAAGTAAAAAAAAAAAAAAAATGATAAGCCAACTAATGGCTTTTGGTTGTTATTCTGGCATGGAGGTAGAGGGACACCAGTACACCACTCAATATGTGGTACTCCCCTCTCACTGCCCACCTCCAATCACTCCCAAACAACATTCCTATCCAAACCCAATGTCCTGGAAGGCTGGAAACTTTATAGATTTCTCACTTCTTTCCTCTACCACCTGTCCCCCAAACCCTGACACTTTTAGGCATGCCTCTAGTCATGCAAGAACCATTTTCCATCTTTTTTTTTGATAGATAACCATTTCCCATCATTCCATTGTATACAGAAATATATTATCCCAAAATATCTTACAACCACACTTGAATGTCCAGAAAAAAAAATGGAACCATTTCATTTCAGAAAAATATAATAAACAGAAAATAATAGTACCTCTGTTTCATTGGCATCCTAGCATTGTAAACTGAAATCCACTGTGTGGCAGGAACTCCTAGACGGACCTTCTTCCTTGGTTGCCCATCATCTTCTTCCTCAATGGTCAACCTACCACGTTTCTGGCCAACTTGATAGATAATCTGGCAAGGATTAATGAAGAGCTAAAAGTATTGAACATCAATGAACACCCAGGAAATAAATATGATGTGGAAACTATAAGCAAGGCTATGGATTACCTTCTGGGCACCATCAGTATTAATTGGCCTTATTGCCGGATTTGGTCCAATCAACCCTTCAAATAAAGATATTAATTTGGAATAGTTGGGCTCTTCATCAAATTTCATATTTACAACAATCTCAAGGAATTGCTTAAAAGGTGGGGGGCAGAAACAACACAGCATCTCAGGAGATGTTGCCATCTTTTTCTTGCAAACAAGGAATGATTTGTTATCACCCTGAAGTAAACAATAAATAAGCATATTGAGGAAGAGCCATTTTATCGACAAACAAGGTCTATTGGGGAAATAGAATAGCCCTATGGTATAGCCATTATTACCTGATAACCCTGCCATGGCAGTCTGCCTCGATGAAGAAATATAAGAGTATATGCAAGAGATTCCAGATCATCTCTCCTGCTTGCAGTTCTTCCAAGGTGTGCATGCACACTAGCATAACGAACAGTTCCTCTGTGACAATAAATTAGCTAATGGTATCAGGACAGAATTCAGTATCAGGTTTTAACTATAAATTATTACAAAATATAAACAACTGACCTGAAGACATCAGGTCGTTGATCATACTCAACATGCTGACCACTAGCACTATCTCTCCATCTTGTTGCTGAAGGATAATACAAAAAGAAATAATTAAGGAAACAGAGAAACAATAATGACAAAAAAATGTCAATCCAACCAGGATTCTCAAAGAATAATGATAAATTGTGAGCCTAGATGTCTCACCTAGTCCTAGGTCAACAAGAAATAACTTCTTCTCTTGTGGTGTAGATGGCTGACCTAGTAGAAAGTTTTCAGGCTTTACATCTCCATGGACATAGCTAAAGTCAGACAGAGAATGGTGTGAAGTGAAAAATGGAAACCCAAAATAGGTAGATAATCAAATGAAAAAGAAAAAGGAAAAAATCAACAGTCCAGGCTGGTGAATCTAAATAACTGACTATGTTAGAACAATGCAAAAAAGAAAGTTACCCTCTTGAATGCATCTTCTCCAGGATTGATATAGATTCAACTGCAATACATGCTACCATTTCTGAGGACATCCTACAAAATTAAAGAAACTAATAGTGCCAATGTAATGGATGTCAAACATCAAGAAGAAAATATCAGAGATCTCTGCACAATAGCACAAGCAATTTCCAATATATATCAAGTGTACCACAGGGGAAAAAAGAAAAGAGAAAAATAAAAGCTAGCAGTCACCAACTGAAAGAATGCCAACAAAACCAGCAGACAATCAAGGCACTATACCATGGATCTCCTAGTAGGATACTGCAAATGTGAAGTAAATTAATATTTTTTATTTTATTGATACGTGGGAAAGCGTCATGGAATGTATAGTGCAAAAGACTAGGATTCAGGCAGGTAAAAAATGCATTATAAAACATTTCAGAAGCTACAATAGGAGCTGGAAGATCCACTACCACAGTTTGGAAGTGACAATTCTTGAGGTAGTAAGCCATAACAACATCATCAAATCACACAAATAATGATATCTGCCATTGGAAATATTTTAAAGAAAATATGTTGAATATGAAACACATTAAACTCAATGAAGCCGTAACTGATTTATAGTGGAACTATAGTAGTATATAATGGTAGTACAGTAACTACAGTTCAAAGATACTTGTAAATATGAGAAAGTGACAATGCATAAGATTGCCATGAAAAGTTTCATATGATGGAAAGATTCCTCTTTGCAACTAATAATAGTATCCTCCTCTTATTTTTCTTAGTACAATAATCTTACTTGTCAATACTGATAAAAAAAAGTTATTCTTACTTATCAAAGACAATGGTGGTGATGCAACAACAATGATCGTCATGTTTTACACCCCATCTAACAGCACATACTCACTAATAGATACCCCAACAAAGTTTCAAACTTTGGAGATCATGAATTATAGAAATGGTAGAATGATAGATACTTACGCTTGCCCTGAAGAATTCCATGTATCCCATAAGCTAGGCCCTAGCATATCCATAACCTGCATAGATGTAAGATTGATATCTTTTCACCAAAACATGACAGCAACAATATTTCTATTTCTGAAGGAAGCAGGAAATATAGATGCAGCCCCCAGAGAAGCATATGCTAAAAACTAAACTTATCAAAGGTGACAGAAATTAATGAAAAAAGAATAACAATGGTGTGATTGAGACTTGAGAGAGAGAAAGAGATATGAGAATCTGAATCATACCATAACATAATAGTCCCCTTGCCTCCCTTTATAGTGTACTCTGGGCACTCCATGACTGCCACCGAGAGTGCTATCCAACAAAAATTGCAATAAAGGTTTAGGAGGAAAAAAATAAAGATAAAAAAGAAGATCGAAGGGGAGGGGGAGTTTGATAGATGCATTCAAATGAAATGATAAGACATACTTGTAAACTTGCCACTCATATGGAGGGCCGTAATTACAGCCTTTGCTGCTTCTATGTTCAAATTTCAGAGCCACCTATTAAGGATAAATCATAAAATGAGACAAGTCATAACACATGTCACATGAAGAACATATAAACATTCTTCCAATACACAGTTGTCATGTTCTTGTAAAGGAACTAAGTCGAGACTTACCTCCATAGCCCCAGGACCTGTTGTCCGCTCATTCCCACCTGAAACACGGCGACCAACAAATACCTGGCCAAACCCACCTTTACCCAACTTTCTCTCAATCTTATAGACTGGTGACCCTCCTACCTGAACCTGAAAAAGAAAGCGAAGAGGATGTTCAAAGTTATTTTAAATGAATAAAAAGAACTAAATGCACAGGGCATTCCAATGAATGCCAAAATGTACAAACTACAAACAACAACTGATATGATAATTATGGCCAATAAAATGCACTTACAGTAAAGAAATAAAACAATAAATACCAATAGTAATTAGAACCAACACCAGTCAAAGAAAATATAAGATCCCATCTTTGACAAAGAAACGAGCATACCCTTTCAGGGAAAGGAGCAGTGCTCCCTTCTTCTTCCTGACCACCAGCCTTATTAGCACTTAGACCGCCGCTATCGTCTCCCATCATTTCCTTCCGGCGACTTTCCGCCCTAACCTCTTCCACTGGGTTCGCAATCCGATCTCCTCCTTCTCCCTTTTCGCTGACCTCCTTAAACTGCTCACGACCCGACTCACCGTCCCTTTCCGAAATCACAATCACCGGAGCCTTGGCCCGATTCCTCGAGGCCAATCTAGTCCTTGGCCTCACCGGTCGGGTCTTAGCCCCGATTTCCGCCGCGTCTGCTTTCGCAGCTTCCTTCGCGACAGCCGCTCTGGTTCTGATGTAATTGCCGACCAAGGGCTCGGATTTCTTCGCTCCTCGACCTCTCGTCTTCCGACGCTGATCTACGGTCGGATCACGGCCACGACGTACCCCACTACGCAACTCAGGCATTCTTTGCCCATACAATCCGAACCCCTCTTACCCAATCCGATCATTATCTTCCTCAGCGAAGCTATGAATTCCCCACCATTGCAGAACCGATTCTCTCTGCAAAACCTAAAAACCCTAGCATCAGATGTCCCATTGATAATAACGACGGCGGAAAGAATAATCAATATGGAACCAATGAACGTGGCGATCAAATTCGGTGGACGCTAGAAGATATATATAATCCTTTCCTGGGGGTTTGCAGTAGAAACGCTAGTATTCGAAACGTACCTCTCAGAGATTGACCTCAGAGAGAGGGAGCGAGATCGCCTTCGAGAAAGTTTTGTTTTTTCCCCTTTTTCCTTTCGTTGAGTGAACTGTTGACATACAACACCGACTGTTGTTAGTTCGTGCCTTCGTGGGCGCAGGGATGGCAATTTTCTCCATACCCGGCGGGTACCTGCCCCGGCTGCCCGTATACTGAATTTACTAAAATACCCATAAAAATCCGGGAAAATAAAGATGGGCTACAGTACAGTTCCAGGGTAGACCTTCCCGAACATCACACGTCCTAATGTATTCACATCCAGTTATCAAAACGTAAAATTTGAGTCTTGTTTTACTTGTCCCCGAATTTTAAAATGTGAAAATTTAGTATCCAATTTTCAAAACGTGTCAATCTAATACTTGCCATTACTTAAGCCCCTTAATCATTAAGTGTCATTTTAAAAGACATAAATGTGTTTTGAGTGTCATCTAATTCTCTTTATCAACCAATTCAAACATTGACAAAAAATGAATAGTCTCAAATTCTTGCCCCTTCTGATAAAAAACGTTGGGGTTACTAAAATGTCCATTAATGCATAACCTCAACTTTCTTAAATAGAAGAGGCAATGATTTGAAACTGTTCATTTTTATCAATATGTGCAGGGGTGTCCATGGTTTTTTTGTAAATCGAACCGGTGGTATCAGTTTTTCCATTTTGCCAAACCAAAACCGAACCGGTACCACTGGCTAACTGGTCCGCCGGTTTCAATTTTTGACCAATTCGGTTCTTCAATTTTTTGGATTTTTATATTTATAATATAATATTATACATAATATATATTATAAATAATAAATGATATATAATATATTATAAATATTTTAAAAATATATAATATATTTATAAATAGATCATTATAAATATAATATAAGTATATATTTATATGTATAATGAATATATATTTATATATAATACATAGAAAATATGTGACATATATTTATATACATATAAATATATATATATCGGTCGGTTCGATTAACCGTAGGTTTTTTTGTAGGTTAATCAAAAATGAACCAGTCCTTCGGTTTTTAAAAAATTCCGAACCGAAACCAAACTGATCGATTCGGTTAACCGCATTTTGTGGTTCAATTTTCGGTTTTCGGTTTTTCATGGACACCCCTAAACATGTGGGTGGTTGATAAAGAAAATTAGATGACACTCAAAGGGTATTTGTGTCTTTTCAAATGTCACTTAACAACTGGTTAACGACAAGTACTGGATCGAATTGGACAGATGGTGTTTGGCATTGATGTCGTTTTATGAGAAAATGGCGCCGCATAAGCACCACATCAAAGAAAATAGTGCTTCAAACAATGTCTTCTTGTTTGGTATTGTTTTTCAATTCAAAAAAAAAAAAAAAAAAGAAGTTGCTCCTGGCCATGCCTTGGAAATAAGTATGGTCTGGAGTAACGCCAAATTCAATGTTTTTTGATAAAACAGTGCATTGCTGCCATCGGTGAAATGATGTGGCATCATCTTGAACGTTGGATAATATAAATCATATTGAAAACGTTGATGCCAACACTAGTACCAAACAAAACCAGTGTTGTTTTTCTCAAAAAAAAAAAAAAAAAACAGCTTATGTGGCAGCACCAGTTTCAAACAAAAAAATAAGCACCATTGTTGCCAGCACTTGTATCAAACAAAACCAATGTTGTTTTCTTAGGAAACAACCTATATGGCAGCGCCGGTTCCACATGCCCAGCACCATTTTTCTCATAAAACAATGTGGTATTCCCAGCACCAATGACTAACACCTACTTAACCATGTTTTGAAATCATATTAGCCTCTCTAAGCATGGTTCCCATGCTTATTTAAATAAACCTTTCACAAACCTCATGACAGTCTTCAATTATCACGATTGACCATTGGTCAATGGGATTTTGGTTCCCATTAACCAAGAATCCCATGTTATTTTGTCAATTTTATGTGTGGGGATTAGGGAATGTTTGTTTTTCTAAGTAAGTGATACCCATCACCTATGGGTAAATAACTTTCCTACATAGGGAAAAAGTTGCTAACACTTGAATGGGATAAAAATGCCCCTTTTAATAATAGGTTTCCGTAGTTAAAATGGTCATTGCCTTATTTACCTGGGAAATAAAAGAACATGGGTAAATGCACTTGCATGGGCAAGTGTTTCCTAAGAAAAATTTTACCTATGTAATTGCACTTACCTAGGTAAGTAACTTACCAAAAAGCAAATGGAGCCAAAAAATTCATTTACCCAAGTAAATAGATTTTCCAAAAAAAAAAACTAAACTAAAGAGGTCGAGCCAATAGATTCCTAAACAAGATCTCTAATTGCACATTCACCATTTGGCATCCTAAAAGCACCAAAATTGATATTGATCCCTTCACTCCAATCCACCTCTTGAGTTTAACAACTTCAACTTCATCACTAACATCCAAATGGTTTTATATTGAATCCATGATGTCGCTTTGGCCCTCTCTAAAATTATAGAGGGTGGGAGACCTCTAAATACTTTATTATTTATGTTTCTCCACAATGGCAATGAATTAAGGCTATATCCATATAAATATATCTACTAAAGCCTGCCCCATTAAGAAGACATAAGCTCTTGCACCGATCCTTAATGATTAAATTGGTACAATATGGGGTGGGAACATTAAGGTTAAGGATTGACCAATATATATGTATGTATGTGCATATTGTCTTCTAATTCTCTAATTTCATAGCAATCCAAACTAACATCTAAACCTCTTCTACCAAGAAAAGACTTGACCAACATTTTATCTTTTAAGTACCAAATTAAAAAATCCTTCAAAAAAAAGTACTAAGTTAAAAAAATCATTTTCCGGAGAAAATGGAGATTCCAAATCTTCTTATAGCCACCATTAGAAAGGGATGCAATGCACTTTCTCCCTAGCAATTAACCTATATGCTTACTTGGTAGTAAGAGGAATTGTTGTAATTTTTATTTATGTTCCAAATTTGAAAATTTACATGGTTGCAAATCTTCTATATGTTATGACATTTTATTGAGTAGTTTGTCACATTTTGAACCATGATGTTCTCATTAACCATGTCCCCTACATTATCCATCTTACTTAAACATAGATCACCAATCAAACTATCATTCCAAAATTGAGTCTCTCTCTTATTGCCATTTTTTTAAACAAAGTTTTTTTTTTCAAAATTCCTATTTGATTTAAGATTCCTCCCCACTAGGGTGGATACAAATTGAGCTTTTCACAATCTATTCGAGCTTGACTCGTGAAAAGCTGGACTCAATTTGGTCTAAACCAAGCTTCAAGTGGAACTCAAAACCAAATATGCAAGCTTATTTGTCAGTTGACCCAAGACAAACTCGAATATATGAGCTTATAAGTCACAGCTAAATTTAAGCTCGTGTCTCTATCTCGAATGGTGCTCAATCCCAAACTAAGACCTCGTATTTTTTCTTCCAAATAGCCAAATATTTGGCTCGGCTTGAAGCCACCTCGACTCCCTATGCCCATGGGCAATTCTTTTTGAGTTTTACATTCCAAAAACTCTCTTGAACCAAATAATTTTTTGAAACCACTTGAACCTTACATTAAAATTCCCCATCCTAATTTAGAAACGGAAGCCTTGTTAAACCATTCCATTTTATTAAGTCTCCATTCACCCTAATTGCATGGAAAACAACGACTTTTTGATTGCACGAGGGAGAAGGTTTCTTATCACTTTCAGATTATTTGAGGAAAAATAGAAAACTTTACAAAAAAATATTGGGGCATCATGCTAATGTTAACCATCAAGAGGGTAGCTCTACCAGCTAGAGATAAGCAGTTATTTTTTCCACCCACTCAATTTATTTTATATTCTCTCTTATACCATTTTGAAGGTACTTTTGTTAATTCGTTCATCCACAATCGGAGCATCAAGATAATTTTCTTTTCTTTTTTTTGTGATATTATGATAATTTTAAGAATCCTAATATCCTATATGTAATTTTTTGGTGACTTTCAGGCACAATTTTTGAAAAACGTTAATGGTGATTTTTTTAATTAGGTTTTTTGGTCGTTACCTCTTGCAAAATTATCCATTAACTCAATAAATTTAAAACTACAATAACTGAAGTTTTGTGGGGGAAAAAACAAGTAATTACCTACAGACCCTTTTTTTTTTTTGCAAACCAACCTTATTAGGATTCCCTCCATGTATAACGAAAATGTAAGGAAAGAGGGGGTTCCCTAGCGAATACGAGGGAGTGAAAGCTTTAGGGAGCAACAGAACCCACTGGTCCTCCCAGATGTTTGTTGTTCTTCCATTTTTTCATTAAAGTTGATATTCATAATGCATGGGAGGGCTTGAATTCTAAAAATTCAACCAATTGCAAGTTTTGGGAAGAGGACAAGCTAGAACGTTTGGAAAAGGTAGGGAGTGTCTAGAATCTATAAAACCCCCCTTTCGAACCCACCATGTTGCCATCTCTATCATAGGGTAGAGAAAGAGAAAACCATGCTAACTCGGTTGGATAACTAAAGCAATTCACATGGATTTTCTATATTTTTCATTTTCCCACTATTTATGTTGTTATACCAGTGATTGAACCCCATATGTTACTGAGAGGAAAAGAATCATAAGCATGGATTAGATTATTTTTCTATTATGTTTTTCCCCTCTTGAGTTTTGACTCTTAGACTGTGTTTGGTTGCGATGCGAATTTATTTGCACTGATGCAAAACCATGGTAGTGCAAATTCTGATTTATTTTTATTTTAAAACTTACCTTTTTTTGTTTGATTGCATTAAAAATTAAGTAAAATAAGATCTGAAACCGAATAAAGTAAAACCCAAAATAAAATTAAGCCAAAGTTTGCATTCTTTTCATTTGCACTCCCATGCATTTGTACTAGTGCAAATAAAATTGCACTGCAACCAAACATAGCCTTAGGCTTCGTTTGAAAATAGTGCAAATACAAGGTTTAGAAACACTTATAAGGCTCTGTTTGTTTGCGATACAAACGTCAAACCGGGGTGTTTATGTACCCCAGTTCATGTTTGCGAGTGTTTGTTTGAAACGTAAAAAAGTAATGATTATCAAAGCAAAGATGTATTTTCTAACACTTTTGTACTCTGGGAGGAGAGCATTACTGTATCTATTTTTTTGATACAATTTTGTGTTATTTTGATAATTAACTTTTTGCCCGAAGTTAATGCATTGGAGCATTTAATGATGGGCCCACACTTTTGCACCGATTTCAAACAAACAAGATGAATGCAAAAATGGTTTAAAATGTGAACCATGTTTGCATTCATGAACCAAAAAATGGGTAAATATGTAGTGTACATATTTGCATTTGCATTGCAACCAAGGTTGCGTTTGGAAATGATGCAAATAAGTGTGAATGCAAATATGTAGAGTGTAAAACGGTCCATATAAATTGCAAAGTTGGGTTAGTTTCGTAGTGACAGATTAACCTTTTTACCAAACTGACTTTTAGATGTAATGGATGCAAACATGAATTCTAATAAAGCATATGCCTTTTTTATCAAAAACCCACTTCAATGCAAATTTACTTCCTTTTTATTTATGTACTTTTACGTCTTAATATCAATGTAAATATGCATTGGAAAATGTGTTTTCTGGCATTTATCAATGCATAAATGTAATGTTGCCAAACACAGGCAAAAGTGAACCATGGTGCAAATTTACCCTGAATCGGGATTTACACTTCATTTGCATCGTTTCCAAATGCAGCCTATGGCTTAATTTGGGATGAGTGTAAATACAAATTTGTACATTTGCAAAACCTTGTACATGGTATTTCTAAACCTTATATTTGCACTCTCCCCACACTGAGCCTAATATACATAATTTTTAACTTCTATTAAACCTGCCTGTTTGGATCCCAAACACAAATTAACTAGTCGGGGTTAATGATATTGTAAATTTTACTCCTAAATATTGCTTACCATGTATAGTATGTAATTGACATAAGGTGATTGTTCAACACATCTCCTATGTTCATTTCTAGATAGGAAGAACAAATGTTGTGTTTCTTTTTGTTAAATCTACTTTACTTTCCCAAAAGGTATGTTTTTTTAGGCTTCGTTTGGTTTGTGGGTTGGGGATGGGAAAAAGGGAATATTCCAAAAATATTCCTTTTTATCTTATTTGTTTTGAGGGAAATAGGGGGATGGGATGAGAAAAACGTAGGATACAGGATCCCAAAATCGTGCAATTGGGGTCGCACCAAAATAGTGCAACCCCGGTGGAAAAATTCGAGAAAACTCAAGTTTTCTTCATTCGTGGGATGTGCCTTCTTCTTCAACTGGAGTAAGGCGACGAACCAGTGATGAAGTTACCACAGTCGCACCAAGACAGGTAAGGTGAGAAATGACGACGAACCAGCAAGAGAACCAGTGCGGTGGCAAAGGAACGACATAGGAACAATGATCTCCTCTCCCGATCTATTCTCTGTCTCTCCCTCTATCTTCCTCTTCTCTCTTCTCCCTCATCTTCTTCTTCTTCCTATTATTCCTGTCTTCCTCCCCTTTGATTTTCCTTCTTTCTTTGATTGCCACTGCAACTCTTGGCAGTGGAGATCTACTTTCTCAGCACTCCCATCTCTCTCTCATTCCTACGAAATGGCAGCACTTTTCCCATATAAAACCAATATCAAGTCATTCTTCTTAGCTTCTTTAGCCATGGCTTCTGCAGCTCCCAGTCCAGCGTTATTCCCACAACTCTTTCCTCTTTTGATAGAAAAGAGACCTTGTCAAACCATCGAACAGGTTTGATAAATGTCCCATTACTTCTACAATTTGACCCTAGTGTGTGAACCACAAGTTTCTTCCTTTTTCTTTCTCTATATATGAAGTAATTCTCTAGAACAAATTTAACGTTGTTCGAATGAACAAAGAAGCGATCCAAAAACAAAGGTTATGAACCTTGGAGTTTAATATTAACCAAATAAAACAGAAGTATAAGAAAATAATAACCTTGAGAATTCAAAGAAAAATTCTCCATATCTCTATCTCTTCCTTCCATCTTTCTCTTCTCTCTTCTCCCTCACCTTCTTCTTCTTCTTCCTATTCTTCCCGTCTTCCTCCCCTTTGATTTTCCTTATTTCTCTGATCGCCACTACAACCCTCAGCAACAACAATCTGCTTTCTCAGCACTCCCATCTCTCTTTCATTATGGCAAAATGACGGTACTTTTCCCATATAAACCAAACAATGGAAAGTTAAATTTTTACACATTCCCATCCCACCCAAATCTTCCCATAAACCAAACGGAGCCTTAAGGTGAGCTTTGATTTTTTTTCCTATCAGCACATTATGTGCTTTAACTTTCATTTGACATTTTGGTCAGAAGAGGTAATTCTTAGTGGTATTGTCAAGGCCTGATTTAATTCTTAATTTACATAGCTGGATTAATTTGCATAATTATCCTAACTAGGGTAATTTCTTTAATTTAAGGGAAAATTCCTGATAGGTACCCTATACTTTAGGTCGAGTGTCAATTTAGTACCCAAACTTTAAAACGCGACAATCTAGTGCCCGAACTTTAATTTTGCGACAATTTAATACCCGACGTTAATCAGCCATAAAATAGCATGCAAAAAGACAAAAATATCCTTCAAGTGTAAACTCACAACCTTATTCCTCTGTGTAAACTCCCAACCTTCCACAATTACGTACTTGTTTAACTACTTCACTGATGAAGCACTGGTGGAGAGAGATGCCTCCTCTCTCCCCACCATCCTCGTCGAGTAACTTCCCTATTGGCTATACTTGTGCGACCGCAGCGGCGCCCTTGGCGACGACGAAGAGGACTCCTCGTTTGATGAACACAATGACGACGATGACGGGGAGAATTCCTCCAACAACTCCAACATTCCTTCCCACTTCCACTCTTTCAACCTTGCCTTCACCACCTACACCAGGGATTTCGGCGGGCTGTCGTACTCAATGTAAGCCATTAAATTGTCCGCTGAGAGGGTTGTAATTGCCGCTACGACTGTTTCGTCATAGCTTGCCAGGGTGTATGGGGAGATCTCCCTAATTAATTTCCCATCATCATCTGCGACAACGATGAAGGTCTGCTGAGACAAGGAAATGGAGATTAAATCCACAGCGAAATAGGCCGAATCGTGATATCTGATGGCCAGGACTCGTCTCCTTGTCGTCATCCTCCATGATTCTTTCCCCCAAACTCCTAGTTTTACGATGCAATCTCGTCATTGCAAGGAGCAATGTTGATTTGCAATTTCCAGCATTCCAAATCAAGAACCCACCCAGCTGTCCCCTGGTTTGAAAGTTCATGGTTGAAGATCTAGCTCCCAAGTCACCTTGGTCAGTCTCAAATGTTCCCGACAAAAGAAATCGTAATCAGATCGAGACTTTAAAGGTGGAAAATAAGTGGATTTAACAAAATAGTAACCATTCCCGAAATCGTTTTAAAGTTTGGGTACTAAATTGGCACTCGACATAAAATACAAGGTACCTATCGGGAATTTTCCCTTAATTTAATTACTTTATTTGCTTAGCTTAACTGGCTTAATCGATTGGTTAATTCACTTAGTTGACTTTATTTACTTATTTAGTTTAATTAGTTTAATTTCTTTAATTGCTCCATTTACTTAGCTCAGTTTACTTATTTTGCTTAATTGCATGGTCAAATCGTTGTTGAAACTGTTAAACCGTTTGACCAGGTGAAGGGTTTTTGGGTCATTTATATATATATATATTATTTTTTAAAATGTCATGGGCTGATATATCAGATTAGACTTATTTAATTAACTTTATGCCACCATAGACCTTGAAGTAATTTACTTAATTAACTCCATTAAAGTGGCATTTTCAAACTATTGGGTCCAAGTGGCCTACAGTTTTCTTTTTCATTTTTATTTTTTTTTATGAGTATTGCCACCTAAGCATGTTTTGTTATTTTATGCATTGTTTAACAGAGATGTCAATGTTGTTCTCTTATGGATTAACATACCATTTCCATCATAGTTTGAGGTTAAAAATGACTTTTTATCAATTTTTAGGGTCTGGAGTACATTATTTTTACAAAATTAAAATGTTATTAGTTATTAGAGCCAAAAATTCATTTTTATAATAATATTTTTTTAAAAGAAAATTCGAATCACGTACGAAAAAAATATCAAACAAACCGGACCTGAAATATTGAACTTAGGCTCGGCCCACAAAATGTTTCAAACCAGCTTGAACACGGCCCAAACCTGAAAATTTGGCTGGCGGGCCCGGGTGAAATCAGTCAAATCACCATTCCTCATCCGTTGTCAAAAATCAAAATGACAGTACCATCACACCCCGCGTAATGGCTTTTATTTTCCATATTTCTTTTTTTCTCTGTCAATTGCTACAATTATTTATCTATTTATTTAGTTGTCAATTTGATCGGCTGCAGTTCCTTGAAGTATCGGAAAATTCTATCTTAAACGGCAAATTTTCGTGTCATTTTCGGCTATTTAATCTTCCCATTATATACGGTGTCATTATTCTGTCCATCCAATCCCTTCTTAACCATATTTTTTCTCATACAATAATTTGATTTAGTCCCATCTTATATTTCCAAAAAAGCCATTTATTTTCTTTTTTGAAAACAACAATATGCTGATTCCATGTTATTTGCAATACGATATTATCGACGTACCACCACAATCATCTGCTATTCATCCGGTATCATACCCTTCCTCAAATCTGGACCAGATCTTCTGCATACCCGAGATTTTTTTGGGTAAATATGCATGCCCGAGATATAGCTTTATGGCTTTATGCTATGCTATGCACCCATAACATACAAGTTTAGGGAAAAGCATTGTACGCCCCAGTTCTATGACGAATGCTACGGTTGTCCGGTTATCGTTGGAATCAATCTTCTTCTACAGATTATTCAGGAGGGTCCCACTGGCCACTGCTTTAATAGCAGTGATTAACTGATGATGGCAATGCAGGCGGCAACAATCGCAAGGCAAGTAATAATTTTGAGAATTTTTTTAACCATAAATGGTTAAATACTCCGAGGACAATACAGTGGGCAGCGCGAAGCACACTCCCCGTCTCATGGAAGCGCAGGTTATTCTCTTTCACGGTTTCACCATTTTTTTACTATCTTGCACTTGGTGGGCGCAGCCAAAAGACCAGAAACCACGCGGGTAAGTGGGTAACTACCGCCTTTGTTGCCCGCGCCGCGCACGTTAGATCGGATCCGCCACTCAGTTTGAAACTGAAGTCGCTGGTTTTTTTCCTTTCTCTGTTTAGAACGGGAGAAATACTAATGGGTACCCAATACTAATTCTACTCCTGCAGTCCTGGGTGTATTGTTCCTCGCCCATTTCTGTTTCGGGCATAACAATATAACATGACAGAAATAAGTGTATTTTCCCTTCTTCGTATTATCTTTTTGACCCTGTAAGATATATTGAAGTCGTTTAACGAAAGAAGCCTCTCTCTCTCTCTCTCTCGTTCAGCTTTTAACCGTGCCCCACGATCGGGGGTGTCCTTTATCGAGGTCGAGTCTCAGTCTACAATACAATACAAATACACAAAGCACCAAATCCCATCAACAAAAACCCCTCCGACGCCTCTTTTCTCCTAAATATCTCTACAATTCTCGATTCTTCTTCCACCGTCTGAGCCTCCGATCTAATAAAATCGTTGGATTTTGATCAGTAAATCATCGGATTCAGCTAGTGATCAATTAATTTCAATCAGAAACCATTGGATTTTGATCTCATAGCGCTCAATCGCCGTTTGCGCGTCGAACCGCGCATTTGTTGGTATTGGCTTTGCATCGGTGTTGGTCTGTCGATCGGTTTTCGATCTGTATCGGACGCTGAATCCGGTGGAGTTTAAGAGGGATGGAAGGATTTAGAAGGATAGCTTTCAGAACCTGAAGATGCCCGGTCTAGTGCAGAGAAATGCTCAATTCAGCAATGCTTCATCTTTGTTATATTCGTCGTCGTGCTCCGCCGGATCGGTATCGACAAATGGAATCTGGTCGAAGCATCGCGATGACGTTACCTTCGATCAGCTTCAGAAGGTCTCAGACTTTCCATTTTCAGTTATAATGATATTTGTTTTAATTCTGTTCCTACTAAATTCTAGTAATCTATTAGTTTCTGTACGAAACAAGGTTGGACAATCAGAGCTTCAATTGGATAGAAACTTCAAATGATAGATTGAGAGTGTTCTCGGAGTGTTAGGTCTGTTTGCTTGCATGATGAACATAACATATGGACGACTACAGCAATCAGATTTGCGAGTTCTTCTATTCACTGGATCCATTGCATTAATGTCAACCTTTTATAATCTTATGCATCTATTCTCTTCCAGCGATTTGCAGATTCCACGGGATGAAAACCTTATTCTAGGAGGCCTTGTTCATTCCTGATCAATTGTCCATGTTACTTATTTGATACCAGCGTCCAGAGGAGGTTCCTGTTTATGGCCATTTCCTTTATTTATTTATTTTTTATTTTTCGTTTTGCTTACTTAAAATCGGTGATCAGAGGAGGTTCCTGTTTATAGCCATTATTTCTAAAACCAGTGATCAAAGGTGGTTTGTGTTTATGTTGGTGTCTTCACCATTGCAGTTAGGATTGGAGCTGGACAGTCTACAATAGCAAAATGCTTAGTTTTAGAGATAATGCAGGAGAGATTACTTTTGCTGCCCTTTTGTTTGTGACATTGTTTAATTCATAGCGTGTTGAAGAGACTGATCATGCTATGGACACTAAAGACATGTTCTGTACTTGTGGTGCAGTTCTGGAGTGAGCTACCACCCCATGCTAGACAAGAGCTTCTCAGGATTGATAAGCAGATGCTTTTTGAACAAGCTCGTAAGAACCTTTACTGCTCTAGATGCAATGGTTTGCTGCTTGAAGGTTTTTCACAGATAGTCATGTATGGGAAGTCCTTGCAGCAGGAAGGTGTGATTGGACACCTTCCCAGCAGCAGAGCAGGAGCCCTGAGAAATCAGAATGATGGTGTATTGAATATAATGCCTTCATGCTGCCAAGATGACATCCAAGATCCATCTGTTCACCCTTGGGGTGGTCTGGCTGCAACTCGGGATGGGATACTGACAATTCTAGACTGCTTTATAGAGGCAAAGTCACTCAAGCCACTGCAAAATGTCTGTATACAAATCTTGATAATCCAAGTGGACCCTAGTTTTGTTTTGTACTTAAGTCTTTTACGTAGTTTTGACATTTTCCTTTCTGTTTTAGGTTTTTGACAGTGCACGTGCAAGGGAACGGGAGCGTGAATTGCTTTATCCTGATGCCTGTGGTGGGGGAGGTAGGGGATGGATGAGCCAAGGAGTTGTTAATTATGGCAGGGGGCATGGAACTAGGGAAACATGTGCACTGCACACAGCCAGACTTTCTTGTGATACTCTTGTGGATTTCTGGTCAGCACTTGGAGATGAAACTCGGCAATCACTTCTACGGATGAAAGAAGAGGATTTTATTGAGAAGCTCATGTATAGGTGTGTTCTGTTCTGTCAATTACCTAGTGCTGTGTCTAGTTTTTAAATTCATACGAGTAATTGACATGAAAAAGCTCATTATGGTTGTTCAAAGCTCTAATGTGAACTATGAAGTTAATTGCCTTACAGTGACAGCACTGCAAGAATGACAATAAAGGCTTTACTTTTAGTATTTGATAGACAACTATTTTTCTGTTATTGCATCTGAAACCATTTAAAATCACTCACAAGCTAATCCGAATTATTGGCAGTGAAGAATTTTGATTGTAGGCCTGGGAAAGTGAGACCTCAGAGGACTTTGAGCTTTTATATGGTGGACTGTACGATTTGCAGATGCTTATCATACAACCAAATTGTTGGCTAGTTGGTTGCTGTATCTCTAAGGTTCATCACCATCATCATCACCAAGCCTTATCCTAACTATTTGGGGTTGGGTAATGGCTATATGGATCCTGTTTCGCCATTCCGTTCTGTTTAATGTCATCTGTTTGTTAAATTACGTGCACTTAAAATAATTTCTTACTATTTTGATCCATGTCCCTTTTGGTTTGCCCCTAGCCTTTCTAGCCCGTTCAACTTGCAACAGATCACTTCTTCTTATGGGTTCTGTAGGTGGTCTTCTATGCATGTGACCAAGCCATCTTAGTCTACTTTTTCTCATTTTATCACCTATTGGACCTACTCCTAGGTTCCATCGAACGACTTCATTCTAACACTATCCTTTCCAGCTTTTCCCACTCATACTGTCATACATGTCAGCATATGCATTTCTGCCACACTCATTTTTTAGACATATTGTTTCTTAATTGCCCAACACTCTGCAATCCAAGGATATACAAGTCAAAGGGAAGGAAGATGATCAAGATAAGATCGGTTTTGGGGTAGATGCGGGCAGAGGGAGAAAGAGAAGGTAGACCATGTGGTGGAAGCTGCTTTGGAGTTTCATAAGACGAAGGTTTCAGTGGTTCAGGTCTCAAACATTCCAACTTTAGAGAAGTGCAAGGAAGGCTCATCAGGGCTTGAGGTTCAGGCTGTGGAGGAGAATGTGGAGAGCATCTGTGAAGCTGATGATGAACAAGATAATGTCCCAGATGAGATTGGCAGCTTGAAGGTTGGGTGTGGGGTTGACAGATCTGGATCAATGGTAAATTCTTCGACTTTCTAGTGGAGGTTAGTAATTCTGTTTCTGAAAATAGAAGGGGGGGGGGTATTTGTCAAAGAGCATTTTGATTCTGTGATGAAGAATAGGGAGGTAGGTGAGAGTTTGGTGATTGAGGAGTCTGGTAATTTTTATGGGGGGGGGGGAATAAGGGTGGGTCTAGGGATAATGAGGGGGGAAATGGTGATGAGGTCCAAGTGTGTGGGGAAGTAACGGGATGTTTGGAGGAAGATGAGGAATTGGAGTTGGGGGCTAGGGTTGAAGAATAGACCCAAAGGTGATGCAAATTGTGGATTTGAGTGAGGAGATAGGAGAAGGTTTAAGTGCTAGGGTGTTGGGTGTTGGGGACGAGAGGTTGGACAATGGGATCATCCAAATGTATAGTAGGAAAAGAAGGTACAGAACAAAACCTTTAGATGAAATTGAAGATTGTGAAGGCAATATTTCAAACGAGAATGATTAAGGTGGAGAGGTCTTTTTAGGTGAAACTCATACAATTCAGCGAGCTATCAATTTGGATAGATGGTGAATGCTGAGATGGAAGCAAGTAAATCATTAGGGTTATTTTTTATGACGAAGTTACAAGGAGGGCTGGATTAGCTACTCCTCTTTGATAGAATTCATCAAACACTTCCAACAACTCTTCTTTCAACATGTCCCAACAATCTTGGTAGAAGGCCATTGTGAAACCATTTGGCTTAGGGGCTTTGCATTCCATTGAGAATACAAACTCCCTAATCTCCTACTCAAATATCCTCTCCAACCAAATCTTATTTTCATTTGGAATCCTTGACCATTCAAGACAAGCCACACTTTTTCCTTCAAGGGCCTTATATAAATTGATCTAAAATGCTCTTTGAATGCCCTAGTTATCTTACTCTGATGTGTCATAGAGATTCCACTGACTAATAATCTTGAGATGTGATTCATCCTCCTCTTGCCAATTGCCAATGCATGGAAAATTTAGTGTTTCTATCATTCTCCTTAATCCATTTGTGCCTTGACTTCTGTCTCTAACTTATTTCCTCTTTATGAAGTACATCTTCCAGTTGTTTCCTCAGGGACCATGTAGCCTCCTTATCTTCTTCCTCAAAAGTACCCCTCTCCTCTTTATCCAATTCCTCAATTTGATTAATCAGTGTACATTTCCTCTCTTCAATCCTCCCAAACTCCAAAATGTTCGAATCCTTGATCTTGGGTTTTAATTCTTTCAGCTTCCTGTGAAGTCTCATCCCTTTCCAATCAGCTCTTCTATTGCTCTCCCCCCACCACTAATCTTCTGAATAAAGCCCAGGTGACACAACCACATGTTCTCAAAGATAAAGGGAGTTGGCTCTCTTCCTTCAAACTCCTACTTACAGATAGAGATAGGCCAATGGTCCGAGGTTAATCTGGTTAAATCTCTAGACACATACCCCAATGTTCCTCCCAATCCACTGAAAAGAGTTTGGAGAAAATTGGACTACCTTGGAGATTGGACCAGGTATAATTACTATGTAAGAGAGGCAATTCTTTAAGCTCAAAGACATTAATAAACTGATTAAACCTTCTCATACTAGTAGTAATACTTTTTCTCCTGTTATTTGTTTCTTCAGTGAATCTGATTACATCAAAATCTCCACCAATACACCAAGGTCCCTCCCACAATCTTCTTATATCTCCTAATATTCCTCCCACAATTCATTCCTCTCCCTATATCCATTCAAGCCGTACAGATTTGTTAAAATCCATAACCATCCTCCACTTGCCAAAACCTTATGGATAATGTCCATAAGTTCTTCAGTTCCAATCATCTTCTCCTCTCTCCACAGGGTTACCATACCCCCAAGATAGAGCCATTGCCCAACTTATTCCCCTAGGCCTCTATACACTTCTTGCCTATCTACTATCAAACTCTGCCAATTTGGTTTCTTGAAGGATAGCAATATCGGCATCCTCTTTTCTTACCACTTTCTTAATGATTGCCCTTTTTCTAGCACTACCTAGACCATCCAACTTGGGATTTTCATAGTTAACTATCTTTTTGCTCCCCTCCTAAAGTTCCCCTTCCTACTTCCTCCCATTTGTCCTTTTCCCTTCTTGCACTGAACTCCTTGTCACCTTCAATGTCCATCTTCAAATTTTCAACTTCACTCAACCTTATCTTCCTCACCTTTCCTTCCCCCTTTTTCCTTAAGTATGTTTTCATGCCAGTTGGGTCCTTAACACTACATCCAAGTTTTCCAGCAAAATCCACCAAATTCTCTTCCTTACTATCTTGTTTCTCTCCACTGTACCTTTTCTAACATCTTTTTGTTCTCTCCCACTTCCCTCAACCCTCACTTCAGCATTGCCTCCCTCCTCAAATTCGTTTATGTCTTCTTCTCCCTCTAATTCTCTCATCTTCAATTCCTCGAATAAAGCCTCTATCATTTTCCAGGTTTTTTTGCCTTCCTCCTCCACATCCAACTTCTTACCCATTTCCTTCTTTTTCATCATGCCTTTCATAAACACTGTGGGTTGCATTTACACGGGCTTGCAGTCATGAAACCTGCTGAATACCTAGAGAATAACTGGCAGGCATAGAGCAGAAGTTAGTATCCAAACCTGAAACGACCATTGTACCTGAGCAAGATGGCTGAGAGGAAGGTTGAAGACTAGGTTCTGCTATAGAGTTTTGTTGGAAAGATCCTCCTGTTTGTGATAATACCCATTGTTCACCCTCAGGACTCTGTCGTTTATCCCCACCTGATGTCTCTCTGCTAGGCCATTGAAGATCCTCTTCACTTCCTTTATGGATACCCTGCTAAGAACATCTATTTTGGTCTAGAATTTCTTTGTTCAGGCTTTGGAGGTTTTCCCCAACGACCTTGTTCAAATCTGATTTACCTTCCACCCCTTACGATGGAGTCAAAGTAAGAGTTTGGGTGTTATTAATTTCTTATTCTCTAAATAACAAAGCCATATCATACCTCTCTCTCTCTCTCTCTCTCTCTCTCTCTCTCTCTCTCTCGTCATTACTAGTTTCCCCTACACTGCCAATCATCGTACTAGTCTCCAAATCTGAGTTCTCATCATTTGATGAACTACAGTTTACCCAATCTCCATTGGCATCATCAATACCTTCCTTTTGGTCTCTAGTATATCTTGGGTTAGTCTGGTCCAATGCGATTCGATTGGCATGGAATTTTTGAGATAAGGCTATAGGTCTCCACTGCAATACCTCCTTTTTCAAACCAATTTGTGAACCATCCTACGTCGGGTAGCCAACTCGGGACAATGATAGACTTATCTTCCCTAGTTGACCTGTTAGCCATACTAGGACCATGGTTCTCATGGGCCACTGAAGACTCACATGAGGTTTTTTTTATGCATTTTGAGTTACTATTTATTTCTTTCATAGCCAATACTTTTTAATATGATCCTATGCTTTTGAAATTTTATTCTATGTTTATAAACTTCTCCACCTAAATGAAGTAGCCAGTTTATTATGTGTGTGTGTGTATTCTTATTTATTTTTTTTTAGTATAAGCTAATTTATGAATATCTTGAAATGAATAATTTTCACTATATAAAACTTCTTTATTGGTGCTAAATGACTTGTAAGTGAGAGTGGACAAAAAGAGATTTGCAATTGCATTTAATTTTTGTTGTATTTATAATAATTTTTATTTAAGCAAAAATGTAACTATCATTTTAGCTTTTAGATTTATGGGTCCTACTATCTTGTGTAATGCTTGAACATATGAGTATATTTTCACAAAAAAAAGAACATATAGATATGATATTCCCATGTTTGGCAACTTGAGGTATAGAATAAGCATTAATACTCTTTTATTTGATAATTAAGAGAGAAATAGATATTTTTTATCTAAGAAAGATAATATTTGGATGTGGATTGTTCAATTTTATTGGTAATTATAACTTTTCTTGAATTTTGGAATCTATCATATAATTTTTATCATTTTAATAGTTTGATTGAATTAGACATGCATCTCACCAGTTTAAGGCAAAAGGTGGTAAGGCAAATGCCTCACAACATTTGAAAGCCTCAGGTCTAACACACACAACATTTGAGGCTGGGTGTTTTGGTTCTACCTTGCCATGAGGCATTTTTTTGAAGATAAATAAAGAAAAAAATATATTACTAAAAAGAGTTTACAGCTCATAGGTGACAAGAGGCCACCCCCCGAAAACAGAAAAACAGAACAGACTTACTAACAAAATACATCAGAAACCAGAAATTAAGCATTCAAGGAGCTCCAAAAGTCTGCCCCAAAATCTTCTTTCTTTAGTCCTTGAAAATCTGGCAGGATTAACACCCAGCCTATGACTGAAGAACTGATTCGAGCCACCACCTCTTCCCAACTTTTTTCCTTGTTCTCGAAGATTCTTTTATTTCTTTCCTTCCAAACTTCCCAGCACACTGCGAAAGGAATACAGCTGCACAGAATCTTGACCTTAGAACCACCCTGAACTTTTGGCGATCATCCAAAGATTTCAGCCTGATCTGAAATTGACCACCGGCCCCTCTTAAATAACTTGAAAAAATAGGACCATATTGAGGAAATGAAGCTGCACCTGTAGAACAAATGCAATATGTTTTCTTCTCCAGATAAGAAAAGGATACATCTGCTTGGGAATTGAAAGCCTTGGCTCTTAATGTTGTCCTGAGTCAGGATACACCCCTTGGATAGCAGCTAAGCAAAAGCTTCCACTCTTGGGGGCACAGTTTTCTCCCAAACTCCCTGAACTGGTTCAGCTTCCACCATATTTCTGATCAGAATTGAGTATATTGACTTGACTGTAAATTTCCCATCCTTGCAATCCTTCCACCACCTACTATCATCAACTGACAGATTGATCTCTACCGACTGCATTTTAGACAGCAGCTCCACACATTCCTCCAACTCACAGTCGAGTAAAGATCTTCTGAAGTTTGGAGCCCATACCAAAGAACCATTTGAGACTTCGTAACAATCCGAAATAGGTACACCCTTCCGACCCAATCTGTACAACCTTGGACAGATTTCACAGAGGCATATGCTTAATGTCTTTTAAGACTATGTTCTTAATTATCCATAAACAAAAGAAAAGAAACATCTTTTGGTTATTGATCAAAGGGGAAGGTTAAGAAAAGAAACATCTTTCATCATAATTAATAAAGTTTCAAGGTTAACAATAAAAAAGCAAAAGGTAGCCTTTTTTTTCAATGAAAAAACACATAAAAATGAATCTTGTAGCACCTGCCACTGCTAAATAATGGCCAACTTGGAATTCTTTTGAACAGTTAAACCATTTTAGAAGGAGCAACTTACCCTACCTTTGGTACTGTGGCCTTCCAGAACAGGACCAATTGATGTTCTAAAATGTATTCTAAATTTCTAATGTTAGAATATTGTAAGTCTTAAAACCTTGATGTTCATGCCACAGGTTTGACAGCAAGAGGTTTTGCAGAGATTGCAGAAGAAATGTTATTCGTGAGTTCAAGGAGCTGAAGGAGCTGAAGCGCATGAGGAGGGAACCTCGATGCACCAGTTGGTTTTGTGTTGCAGATACAGCTTTCCAATATGAGGTGCATTTTCTTCTATATTTGTTGGTCATAGTTTGCCGGTCTGCAGTGGCCCTATTTTTTCTGAGAAATAAGATAAATTTCATTAATAGCCAGAAGATAAAGGTGGGCGCCAAGGGAGAGGTTCCCTTAACAGCCAGACACAATGGCATCAGAGAAAAGCAAACAAGGTGTTACAAGGCCAACTCATCATCCCACAAGATCATCCCCCAATGACCATAAAAATGATTGTACTTAAAGCCCTCGAATAAACTGTTCATGGAAACCCACTTCACAATTAGCCTTTCAACTTCTGCACACATCTTTTCAACCGGAGAAGTGTGATTATCAAAAACCTTCCATTCCTTTCCCGCCATATGCACTAACAAATTGCTTGGGGCATCATATTCCATATGATTCTTCCCTGCGTACTAAAAAGCTTTCACCCTCCAAGAGGACACCAAAGCCTTGAGATCAGGAGTTCTACCCAGGATACATTGAACAAATGTAAGGCATGATGTCATACAGCATGGCTGTATTCACAGTGATAGGACCACTTTGAATTCTGAGAATCTGAGCTGGTTCGAGGGAGCTCACCCTCCTGAAATGGACGAGAGAGAGAGGAAGAGAGGAAGAAGGGAGAGACGGTAGAAGACTAAAGGATTATTTCATTTCATGCCTCGAATAGATGGGGGGTTACAATTATTTATACTCTCTCTTCAGTTTCTCCTGCACATGGACTAGACTGTGACTGCTAACTAACTGGAGGGACGTGGCCTCCTCACGTAAACGAACCTCAGTGGAGGTTGCACATGGGTGATCAGGTGTTTCTCTTGTGTTGGGCCTGGTTGATGTGTGTCTTGGCCTGGGTCTCATGTTGTGGGCCCGAATAGATAGTTGGGGCCTATCAGTCCCACCCTCTTCAAGAAACACCTTGTCCTCAAGGTTGACATGGGGATACTGATCTTGTAGTTTGTCATAGTCCTCCCAAGTGGCAACTTCTGGTGACAAGTTTTTCCACATGACTAAGGCCTGCTTGTGTAAGTTTTTGCCTATCTTGACCCCTCTTACATTCCTGATTTGTCATGGTTCAACCAGTATATCCCCGTCTTCTGTGAATTGCGGAAGGGTCGGGCTGACCTTAGTTGTAGGGCTTAGGCAAGGCTTCAGCATACCAACATGGAAAGTCGGGTGTAATTTCGAGCAAGTAGGAAGCTCCAATTTGTAAGCCACCTGTCCCACTTGTTCAATCACCATGAATGGGCCAAAATACTTAGGAGCTAGCTTATGCCAAACTCGTCGGGCTACTGAAGCTTTCCGGTAAGGCTGGAGCTTCAAATAGACCCAATGCCCAGCTTCCAATTCAAGCTCTCGGTGATTGTGGTCGTAGGCCAACTCCATGTGCTGTTGTGCTCTCTGCAAATGCAATTTAAGGAATCTTGATATCTCATCTCTTACGTCCTCAATGCGCAGCCTGTAGTTCCCTCCCTCGATTCATTTTTGATGTACATCTCTGAAAAGTGTGTGGATATCAGCTGTTGTAAGGTACCCTCTTCCATGGAGATCAAACACCGAAACAAATATGTCAATCCTCCCGGTGTATCTTTGTTTTCTAGGGCCAAAACAAAGTCAAGGAAACTTTCAAAATCCATCTCCCATGCATTATCACCACCACCATCATTTTTGCCATGCTGAACACGTTTATCAAATGCCCGCTCCATGAATATTTCTGTCAATGTACCATCTGCATATTCTCGAAGCTCCTGCTTGCTCAATGTCCCATTCAAAACTTTATCTAGAGCAAGAAACATATCACATATCAGTTGTGCGGATGAGAACTGGTTTTCAGCTTGTTCAGTATCAGTGACTTCTTCCTCACTTTCCTGGTGTAGTTCCATGAGTTCCTGGAGGCAATTACTAAGTAGTACCTTCTTTATGCATGCTTTACCTCGCCTGTGAGGATCACAAAAGAAGAAAATTTGCGTGCAGCTATGCGGCAGTTCATTTGAATAAAAGCTGCAGGCCTACCTTGTAGTTGTGCCAGATTAGGAATAAGACCTCTAATGTAGGCCTCCATTTCATGAGAGTGAAGGAAATCATCAGAATCCTCATCAAGCTCGCTCATATCAATTCTCGCTTTAGTGAGGGAAACTGTGCACATCACATAAAGGTAAAACGACAGGATGGAAATTCTTCCAGACTCATCTTTCTCAATCTTTATAAAATTTGAAGGGCTGAAAAACCATCAACACCTTGGACCTATTTGCTCCGTACATACAGAAGCAATATGGCAGAAATCTTCATATTTCATCTTCTTTGGTGAGAGTGTAGCTGAGGCCGGGACAATGACGACAATGACAAATGATGAGCACTAATTAATCCAACTCCAAACTGCCTGAACATACTCACAACAACAATATCCACCCAGATATAGGATATGGCACCACTGGAGATGCTAGAATGGACAAGGTGAACAACGACTACATTAAAGATGCTTGGATTCTCACCATCACCTATCATTTCCCCCTTTCGTTGTTGACCTGTGTCTAGAGGTCTTGTTGGAACCAAAACCCAAATCATTGAGTCTGCCTTAGCTATTTTGGCATCATTGTCAATGATCGAAAGAATCTGCCGACATTGTAACAACTTGGTGGATACAAGCACACGTCCAATGCAATCTTCGTGGTCGAAGGTTCTGTGGCCACCGGGCCTAACTCCAACAATGTACCAGAACTCATGGTTGTCACTAGGGAGCCATGGAAGAAGAGAAAGAATAGGGATCTGTAAAACTGGAGGGTGGACAGAGACGGGTTTCAGGTGGCATGGTGAGATAGGTCGGGTTATGGTTGCCGCCAACGAAAATGATGACCAGAGGTTGAACAACTGAGACGGATCTGGGCTGGGTATGGACAGGCTCGATTTAAGTGAGAGAGTGAGAGGGAAGAGAACAGGGACCAGGGACCAGGGGTCGGGCTACATGGATAATGATGGATAGGGTTATAGTCTTCACACCGCCCTTCTGTACCACCTCCCCTATTTTGTCACCTAACATCGCTGAGCTCGTTGCTAGGGTTGAAGTCTCAACTCCTGATGATGATCTCGTTGTCGTTATTGGCTTTCCAATGTTCTCTATCAGCTTCGATCCTCCATTTTCTCCGAAATGAGTGTTGACGGAAGGAGCTCGGCGACTATGCTCTTCTAGAGAACCAACCATTGTGCCAAGCCTGTCTAAAATCATCTTCAGCTCGGCCAGAATTCCTTTCTGATTCCTTAGACTTCCCTCAAGACGACTGAGACTGCCTTCAAGCCTTGTCACCTGCGCATCCATGGATCAACCTGGCTCTGATACCAATTGATAGGACCACTTTGAATTCTGAGAATCTGAGCTGGTTCGAGGGAGCTCACCCTCCTGAAATGGACGAGAGAGAGAGGAAGAGAGGAAGAAGGGAGAGATGGTAGAAGACTAAAGGATTATTTCATTTCATGCCTCGAATAGATGGGGGGTTACAATTATTTATACTCTCTCTTCAGTCTCTCCTGCACATGGACTAGACTGTGACTGCTAACTAACTGGAGGGACGTGGCCTCCTCATGTAAACGAACCTCAGTGGAGGTTGCACATGGGTGATCAGGTGTTTCTCTTGTGTTGGACCTGGTTGATGTGTGTCTTGGCCTGGGTCTCATGTTGTGGGTCCGAATGGATAGTTGGGGCCTATCACACAGACTTCTATGTCAATGCTTCTCTGGTTCGTGCACTGTGCATCTCTTATCAGGTTTTACAGAAAAATCTATTTTGATTGAGTTCTTTTCTGTTTTTCTTTTCTTTTGTCATGCTGTGGGCCTGTGGCTTCTAAGCACTTTCAGGTGTAATCCTTCTTTCCCTCTTTCTAAACCTTAGTAACCATTAACAAGGTGGAAGTGGGAGTTTTTCTACACTTCAAGTCATGGTTGGTTAAGTTAGAAAGGGAAAATGCTCCTAAAAAAGTGGAGTAGGAGAAAGGCTATCCTTTAAATACAGGGTAGGGAGTAGAATAGGTTCTTCTCTCCTTTTCAATGTGGGGTTAATGCAGTCCCTAATTTCCCTTTCACACAATTCCTACTTTATCTTTCACAAACTCCCCTCAAAATCTGTCTACACAGTACACAGTGCACCTTTCCAAACTAAGTCCCCCCTCTTACACATTCAAATAGTACTTGATTAAGATATTCAAGTTTCTCTAACACACATACATTGCTAATTTCTTAAAGTAGAAATATTCTGGAGAACTTAAGATCTGCAAACAAATGGAGTAAGCAGATTGCATTCAAAGCCAATAAATTTATATTTGAATAAATTATAGAAAAGGAGTGCTCTTGAAGATCAGAGAATCAGGTAAGTCACTGCAATGATTGATGGGAAAGGACTTGTGGTTGGTGCCATTTACCCATACTAGCTGCTTGAATGGAAAATGAAGCAAAAGGAAACAGAAGTTGTCTTGCAGGAAGGAAACAAAATCCAAAAGGAAGATTTATAATGGTGAAAGAAAACTTTGACAGGATAAAAAACAAATAGTTTGTTTTCCAGAAGGAAGACAACAAAAAGCTGGAGATTAGATTCAGTTATTCTGCAAAAAATTTTTAGAAGAGAAAAAATTGGAAGCTCAAAAGGTGGAGGAAGTTGGTAAAAGTCTTAAAAAATATGCAAATGAGCAAAAAGACAAGGCACCTCCTTATGGCGAAGAAATTCTCAATTCTGATAATAACAGTGGAGGAAGAAACCTTATTCAGTAGCACTTTCATAACCACCTGGATGGGGGTACATGATCAGGGAAGTATAGCAGAAATGCTGAAAGATAAAATATCTTTGCATAATGATTTCACCTTGAGACCGTTTGAGAAGAATAGAGTGGTGCCATTTGTGAACATGGGGGCAATGACACTATCAAATGGTGTCCTACATCCAACATGATATTGCACTACACTCTTCAAGGTGGAAATCAGGGTAATTGGATAACCTTTAATCTGTGAAATAGAACATTAAGATGCACTGGAGAACTTTGCAGTGGATTCAGTGACATTGCAGAATCCACCCTTAAATTGCAAGAGCTTGAAGTTGCTAGGATCCTGGTTTCCAGATATCAGGCCATACACAGATCCAGGATGATATAATAATTGATTCTCCACAAAGGTTGAAGTATCAACTATGGGCCTATTATCCGTGGAAGCACAACTCCAGAAGTAGAAACGGAGGTTTGGAGAAGTTGACACTTGACACTGTGACACTAAGAGTTGCACTTGGCAGGTGATTGGTGGATATTATCAGTGGAAAAAACAGAACATGAAGATTGTTACGGGCTCACTTTCTCGTAATAGCATAGGCTCTTCTTTCCATAGGCAAAAAATAAGAGAAATAACAAAATTGTTGAGAAAACTATGGGTAACATTTAAATGAACACTTAGATCAGTTAATGGTGGGCTGTATGGCTGATACAGTTATACCTGGCTAGACAAGGAGTGAACAGGACACAACCATTTTGAGGAGAAAAGAGGTGTAATTTGACCTTTTAGTATGAATAATTAAGGATGGGTTGCAATGGTTTGATTATACGGGCTGCTTAGCACATCATTTACACCATTCATGTTTATTACTGATAAGAAAAACTTTTCTAAGTACAAATTATCTTCATTGATAAAAAAAGTACAAATTATCTTCATCCTTCACATATACACATATATGTGCATATGTTCTCTTTACGGTATACATGCCCTAAGACACTTTGTAAATTAGGAGCTTCTCACATTTGACACTTGTAAGATCCTGCTCCATGCCTTGTTAGTTCTTACTTGGCTCTAAACTGCCTATAGAAGATCACCTTGAAGTTAGAATGACTGCTTGAACTAGGTAGGGAATTTTGATTTTTCTGTAAAAGCATGTGTCTACGATTTTAGAATTGTTTTGAGAATTTTCACCAGTATTGCCTGAAGTCATGCTCTGTTCCTTCCAGGTATCTGATGACACAGTACATGCTGATTGGCACCAGTCATTCATTGACAATGTTGGAACATACCATCACTTTGAATGGGCTCTTGGAACAGGAGAAGGAAAATCTGATATTCTAGAATTTGAAGATGTTGGCATGAATGGAAGTGTTCAAGTAAATGGCCTTGACCTTGGTGGTTTGAATTCATGTTTTATTACAGTGAGGGCTTGGAAGCTAGATGGCCGCTGTACCGAACTTTCTGTTAAAGCCCATGCTTTGAAGGGTCAACCTTGTGTCCATCGAAGGCTTGTTGTTGGGGATGGATTTGTTACAATAACAAAAGGGGAAAGTATCAGACGTTTTTTTGAGCATGCTGAAGAAGCAGAGGAAGAAGAGGTAACCTATGACTTTAACCTGTTGACTATTATTTTTGCTGGCCATTTGATTTCTTGTATTGCTTTCATAGAAAATGTGTTTGAAGCTTCCTTGTGTGGTTTCTGGTCGTCTGTACATGCAGGATGATGATTCCATGGACAAGGATGGAAATGAGCTGGATGGAGAAAACTCCCGTCCCCAAAAGCATGCAAAGAGTCCTGAACTTGCTAGAGAATTTCTTCTTGATGCTGCAACTGTTATTTTCAAAGAACAGGCATGATATATCTACTGATAATTCTTATACTTGGCCATGATTGTTCTGTTTCTTGATCATAAAGTAAATTTTATATCATTTCTATACAACTGTTTGCACTTAGAAAAGAAGTGCTACATCTAAACATATCTGTCATAATATCAGGCAGGTTGTGACTGTGATACAAAAAAAGCATCTATGCAAACAGTAATTGCAAGCAAAATACAAGTTTCTACTTGTAGGGTCATAACACCATGTGTTCAATTAGTGATAGATTCTTTTTTTTTATTGGTTCTGGATATTCCACTACCAAGCAAGCTTTAAATAAGCGTGTGGAAAATCATGCACAAAGGTTAGAGTTAAGATTTCAACCTTCCATTGAAGGTATTTTGCTTGTCAATCAAATGAAAACTGGTTTCTGTTGTGTCAAACCATGGAAACAGTGGGATGGATCATCATCATCTAAGCCTTATCCCATTTATATGGGTTCGGCTACATGGATCCTGTTTGGCCGTTCTGTTCTGTTTTGTGGCATATCCGTTGTTAAATTATGAGTACTTAAATCATTTGTTACTACTTTGATCCATGTCCTTTTTGGTCTACCCGTAGCCCTTTTAGCGCCTTCAACTTGTAAGTTGTAACTGATTACCTTATGGATGCTTTTAGGTGATCTTCTATGCACATGACTGAACCATCTAAGTCTACTTTCTCTCATTTTATCATCTATGGAAACTACTCCTAGGTTCTTTTGAATAACTTCATTTCTGACCCTATCCTTTTTATTTTTTCCACTCATCCATCTCAATATACACATTTCTTCCACACTCACTTTTTGGACATGTTTCTTTACTGCGTAACACTCTGCTCGATATAGCATTGCTAGCCTTACAACAATGGGAATGTATCATTGCTGGAAATCTTATAATCAATGAGGATCTTCCTCTAAGAGGTTTAATTGTGATTGCAGAATCTTTAGGGAGGATCAGTACACTGCAGAGATAAACTGGACTGAAGCTTATGGGGTTCCTAAGTCTGTTGCTTGGGTCAATTAGGAAGGGGACTGTGCTATAATCAGAGTTTGTTGGATTTTATCTAGGAAAATCGATATTGTTGATTAGTGTAAATGAAGGGAAGAAAGTTCCAAAGCTGGAGTGAGTGTAAAAGGGGTTGGCCAAGGGTTCTGCTGTTCTAGAGTGCCATATAAACTTCACATACAGAGAAGGGGTTGGTTGAACTATGTAATGTAGAAAATCAAAACTATCAAATTTCAAATAAAGGGAGAAGAAACACGAGGAAATAAGAAGATAAACCATTGGAATAATCACCAATATTTACTCCAGGCATCAACAGCTAGTCAGCTACAACTGAAGGAGTTGCTCCTTTGGTATGGCTTCATACCAGGCAAACAATATCTGTAAATGCCTGCAATACATTTATTAAAAACCGTTTATAATAGTAGGTGTATAACTTTTGACATAATTTGATCTAAACCTAAGAATGAAACTCCTAATCTAGACTTGACCTTCTATCTTAAAATCTTCTAACAACAAAACTATACTTGACTCTGACAAGACAATAAATTTCCAAAATAGTCCTTATTCAAATCCAAACCTAAGATATTAAGTCTAAAGTGCTACTAATCAGCCCCAAAATAAAACCAAGGTGTTTGAATTAGTAATAATAACAATCTAGCAAGGTGTTAGATTGAGATCCTCGAAGTCTCTCCAGGTGCTTCTTTGACTTGGGCCTATCTCCCACCAGTTTTGGAAGAGATTCCAATGCAATTGATAAATTCAGGTTGGCAAGGTGTAAGGGGTTTTCTACATTTTCTAATGGGGGCGGCGCATTGTTAAGAGAGTATTAATTCCATCATTAGTACCAGAGTCTTTATATGCCCTTAATGAATACACTTTATCTACACACAAAGAACAAGTTGGTAGCATTCCTAATTGAATAGTTAAATAAATAAATTAGAGAACAAAGACTCCTAAACAAATGCTTATCCAATCGCAAAATAGATAACAGAAAAAAAAACTGAAATGCTTTTGCTGCTGTTAGAAAATATAGATTGGCTACATATGTATTGGTGGTGGTGTTACTGGAAGGAGAAAACAGACAAGGTTTTTCATACTTCTTCACAACTGATCTATCTGTTAGAATGTTAGAGTGATGTTCGGCTGATAAGAGTTCTTATTAGCCCATTCTTATGTTTAACTTATCTTGTAACTGGGCTTATGTTAATGGGCCTAATCCTGTTTAATGATTTAAGTCATCTGGGTGTCCCATCACTAATCAGGGGCATCCCAGTAATTTCTTGTACCTTGTACTATATTCATCTATAAATAAAGAACTGGTCGACTGGCTAGGACAGTTCGACATTTTCAGCATCTCTTCTTCTTCTCCTCTTCTCTGCTACTTCAACTACAGTGGTTCAGCTGTCATGGTATCAGAGCATTGAGCACTTTCCTGGTTACTGCTGACGCCATCTCATCTTTCTTGCTGTAGTTCACCTTTTTTGTATCTGGGTTGCTGCTGTGAAACCCTAGGGTTGCAGGAGAACAACACAAGGTTCGACCTAGGGTTTCCCTTGGTTGTAGGGCGCAAGGGAGGTAAGACCCTGAAGCTGGAGTCCTACTAGTTTCTAGTAGTTAGCAGCTATTCGGCTGCTAAGAAGAGGTCTGTATAGGACAGACCTAGTTGAGGACTGATTTCAGCAGTCCTAGTGTTGTCTGTAAGGAGGGAAACTCCCTTTACAGTAGCAGTACTCGAAGTGCAAAGTGGAGTCTACATAGCACAGGTCGGTTACTAGCCCAGAACACTTTTAGCTGCTGTAACAGAACCTGCATCAGAACTGGTTCAGAAAAAACCTTTACAAGACTGTGGCGACTTCAGTTACTGATCATTTCCAGGTCGGTTACCAGCCCTACTCCAGCTCTGTGAACTGGTTCAGTTACAGAATTTTTTTTCTTGCTGCTGTACCCGAACTGGTTTAGTCCAAGTGAAGCCTATCCTGCGTGCTATCAGCACTGTGAACTCTGTGACTACTTCGGCCAGCCCTAACCAGAACCACCAACAGTACTGTAAACAACTCCTTGACCGAAGTCAGGATGTCATCACTATCCAGTGAAGTTTCTTCTAAAGATAACAGACCTCTTATAAGGTCTTCAAACCTGGAGAACCCTAATCTGCATAGCTTGCAGATTACAAGTGTGCTATTGGATGAATATAACTTTAGAGAGTGGTCTGTCTCAGCAAGACTGTTTATTACCTCTCGTGACCTCACTGGCTATTTGGATGGAGACAAGAAACAACCAGAAATTGGCAGTCCTGAATACACCGTGTGGCGTAAGGAAAATGCCACAGTCATGTCTTGGTTGCTGGCCTCTATGACTCCTAGGGTGGCCAGAACTGTTCATCACTTCCCCACAGCTGCTAAAATTTGGGAGAAAGTATCTAAGACATATGGCCAGAAAAAGAACAATGCTAGAATCTACAGGCTGAACCAAGACATTGCAGCCCTAAGGCAAGGAGACATGTCTGTGGCAACCTACTTTGCAACACTGGAAGGCCTCTGGGAAGAGCTTGACCACCATTTGATTTTGGATTGGGAAAATGCTAATGATAAGGGGAGGCATGATAAGCAGATTGAGGAGGGCAGAGCCTTCAAGTTTCTGGCGGGTCTTGACCCTGTATATGAAGGTATAAGGTCACAGATTCTAGGGAGAGATGAATTACCTGAGCTTCACCATGTCTACTACCTGGTGAGGAATGAAGAAGTAAGGAGAAAGGAGATGCAAGTTGACTCCCAGACACAATCAACAGAACAACCTGGAGAGCATTCAGCCTTAGTCTCCACTAAGGGGAATAGATTTTCAGACAAGAAGTCCCTCAAGTGTACACATTGTGGTGGTGAGAAACACACAAAGGAGAAATGTTGGGTCCTGTACCCTCATCTGAAGCCAGCTGCTCTGAGAAAGGACAAAAGGCAACAGAAGGGCCACACAGCAAGTGGGAATCTTGCCACCAACAACAGTAGTGACAACTCACAGAGTATTCAGACAGTGTCATCTTCCACCGCAAGGCAGGCTGCCGACTCCTCTGGACCAAGTACTTTGGGCTTCACAGCTAGTGAGGTAGAGATTCTCAGTCGGGCATTAGCCCGTCTGAAGAACAATTCTTTAGCTTCCACCTCTCTTGCCAAATCAGGTACAGCCTCTGCATTTAGTGCATCTAGTTCCATTAATTCTACCTCTTGGGTGATTGATTCCGGAGCCACTGACCATATGACACATATGTCCTCCTTATTCTCCACATATCATTTGTTGTCTGGCCAGGATAAGATGAGAGTAGCTGATGGGTCCCTCTCCACCATCTCTGGAAAGGGGGTGGTTGACCTAAGCAAGGATCTCTCTCTTAAATCAGTCCTACATGTTCCTAGTCTTACCTCAAATCTGTTGTCTGTTTCAAAGCTTACAAAAAACTTGAACTGCAGTATAACTTTCTTTCCTTCTCATTGTGTCTTCCAGGACAGATTGACGAGGAGAACGATTGGGAGTGGTCATGAGTATGGGGGCCTCTACTACTTTGATGAAGATGTCAGCTCAGCCATGCAAGCTTCTACTACTAGTCCGGAGAGTGTGGAGTCAATAGCTAGGCTGCACTTGTGGCATGCTAGGCTAGGTCATTTGTCCTTTTCTTCCTTAGCAATGTTGTTTCCCGAATTATGTAAGGGCATTTCGAGTCAAAGTTTAATTTGTGATGTGTGTCAAATGTCAAAACAATGTAGATCAATGTATCCAATTTCTAGTAATGAAATTCAAGCCCCTTTTGACTTGGTTCATTCTGATGTTTGGGGTCCTTCACCCATTGTTTCCATTGATGGCTTCCGTTACTTCATCAGTTTTATTGACCATTATTCTCGGTGCACTTGGATTTATCTATTGAAAGGACGTGAAGAAGTTCCCCGGATAACTATGATGTTTTGCAAGATGGTTGAAACACAATTTGATAAAAAGATCAAGCAATTCCGTTCAGACAATGCAGCTGAATACTTTGAAAGATCCCTGAACTCATTCATGGAAGATGCAGGCATGTTACATCAATCATCGTGTGCTTACACCCCTCAGCAAAATGGGGTCGCTGAGCGCAAGAACAGACATCTATTGGAGACAGCTCGAGCCCTTCTTTTCCAGCACAATGTGCCCAAGCAATATTGGTCTCAAGCTGTTCTCACTGCATCATACCTGATAAATCGGATGCCATCTAAGGTACTGGGTATGAAGACCCCTTTCTCTGTTTTGTGTCCCACTCTTCCAGAATTTCCTCTTCTCCCGCGGGTTTTTGGTTGTACATGCTTCATACATGTGAAAGATCCAAAGAAGACCAAGCTGGATCCTAAGGCTACAAAGGGAATATTTTTGGGGTACTCTCCTACGCAGAAGGGGTATAAGTGTTATGATCCTGTCTCCAAGAAAAAATATGTCACCAGGGATGTAGTCTTTTTTGAGTTTCAACCCTATTTCGAGTCTTCACAGAATCCTCTTCAGGGGGAGAGTAGTGGGTTGGAAGAGGATTCTCATTCTCCCTTCCTTTTTGTTCCCATTTCAGCACCTTCCACTACTACTAGCTATAACATTCCGGGTCAACCTAGTGAGACTTCCACTGTGCCAGTTGCTTCTCCAGATTCGGCTGATACTTCTGAAGGTTCCAGTAAACAAGAGAAAGAGATACTTACATACAGTAGAAGGAAGAAGGCCCCTCAACCTCATGATTGCAACCAGTTGAACTCAGATCAATCTGTCTCTGCAATCCAAGGTAATTCTGATTCACTCAATTCAGATTTGGATCTTCCTATTGCTCTCCGTAAACCTGTTCGTTCTTGTACCACTCGGCATCCCATAGCCGATTATGTTTTTTACTCACACTTATCCCCTGCCTATCGTTCCTTTGTGTCTGCTCTTTCCTCTGTATGTGTCCCTTCCAGGTATTCAGAGGCGGCATCTGATCCAAGGTGGAAAGAAGCCATGAATGAGGAGATGAAAGCCCTAATGAAAGCAAGGACATGGGAATTGGTGGACCTGCCAGAAGGGAAAGGCACTGTTGGGTGCAAGTGGGTATTCACAGTAAAGCACAGGGAAGATGGGTCAGTTGAGAGGTACAAGGCCAGACTCGTGGCAAAGGGGTTTACACAAAAGGAAGGAATTGACTACAAGGAAACCTTTGCCCCAGTAGCAAAGCTCAACACAATCAGGGTTCTACTGTCACTAGCAGCAAAATTTTCTTGGGAACTTCATCAGCTGGATGTGAAGAATGCCTTCCTAAATGGTGATCTTCATGAAGAGGTATTCATGGAACCCCCACCTGGATATGATGTTGGAAAGAAGGTATGTAAACTAAGGAAAGCATTATATGGTTTGAAGCAATCTCCCCGGGCATGGTTTGAGAGACTTTGTTTGGCCATGAAGAAAGTAGGGTACACTCAGAGCAGTGCAGATCATACATTGTTTACAAGGAGACAGGATGACAAACTTACAGCACTCATTGTGTATGTGGATGATATGGTGATTACTGGAAATGATGTGAGAGAGATGAAGAGGCTGAAGGAGTTCTTAGCTTCAGAGTTTGAGATCAAAGACCTGGGAAATCTGAGATACTTTCTTGGAATTGAAGTTGCTAGATCAAGAGAAGGAATCTACATATGTCAAAGAAAGTATGTGCTAGATCTCCTAGAGGAAACAGGCATGATGGGGTGTAGGCCAGCAGACACTCCAATAGAACCAAGCCATGGATTACAAGAATCAATGGGTGAAGAATACTGTGATAAGGAAAGGTACCAAAAGTTGGTAGGAAAACTGATATACTTATCCCTTACTCGGCCAGACATTGCCTATGCAGTGCATGTTGTCAGTCAATTCATGCACTCACCAAAGACCCCTCATATGAGAGCAGTGGAAAGAATCCTCAGATCCTTGAAGACTTGCCCAGGGAAAGGAATTTTATTCAGAAAAAACAGCAGACTTGAAATTGAAGCCTACACTGATGCTGATTGGGCTGGGTCTGTTGGAGACAGAAAATCAACCTCAGGATACTGTACATTCTTGGGAGGAAACCTAGTCACATGGCGTAGTAAGAAGCAGAATGTTGTGGCTAGATCAAGTGCAGAAGCAGAATACCGGGCTATGGCACACGGGGTTGCTGAACTCTTATGGCTCAGGACTCTCCTTAATGAGCTTGGTATCAAGACAGAGGGTCCTCTCAAGCTGTATTGTGATAATAAAGCTGCTATCAACATTGCCAACAATCCTGTGCAGCATGACAGGACAAAACATATTGAAATTGATCGACACTTTGTCAGAGAGAGAATTATTTCAGGAGAACTCTGTGTGCCTTATACTCCATCAGAGATGCAGATTGCAGATGTATTAACTAAAGGGCTGGCATCAACGAAGTTCAGGGACATACTTGGCAAGCTAAACATGATTGATATCTATGCTTAGCTTGAGGGGGAGTGTTAGAATGTTAGAGTGATGTTCGGCTGATAAGAGTTCTTATTAGCCCATTCTTATGTTTAACTTATCTTGTAACTGGGCTTATGTTAATGGGCCTAATCCTGTTTAATGATTTAAGTCATCTGGGTGTCCCATCACTAATCAGGGGCATCCCAGTAATTTCTTGTACCTTGTACTATATTCATCTATAAATAAAGAACTGGTCGACTGGCTAGGACAGTTCGACATTTTCAGCATCTCTTCTTCTTCTCCTCTTCTCTGCTACTTCAACTACAGTGGTTCAGCTGTCACTATCAACTCCTCCTTTTCCAGCACCAGAAGCAGACACATCATCACTTGTAGTTCCATGGATAGGATCCTCTCTAATAGAACATTATTAGCCCACGTGGGTGGTGGACCATGAAAATCGTAACAATAATAGTTCACTATGTGGCCCTCTTGTCCATGGTGACTTTATTTGCGCACTGAGCCACGCCCATCAATACCTCTACCTCTGGCACTTCCATGTCTATCTCGGGTTTAGACCTGTTCATGAGTCAGGATAGGCTTTGCCTCTTTATTAACAGAATGTGCTTAGGCCAAGCTCATGCCCAACCCAACCATCAGGCCTAGATCTTGAGCCAGAGCTCGACCCTCGTATAAAGCCCGAACCCCAGGCCTAGAAACTGGGTTTGGACAAGAAGATTTTTTTACTTAACAATAGAACTGGTTTATTTATATTAAATGGCCTTAGAACCCAAAAATATTGAAAGCCACTATGGATTGGGAATTGAGAAGAGGAACAAAGAAAAAAATATGTTGTATATTATTAATATATTTTTTATTATATATTATTATCAAGCCAAGCTTTTTTGAGAAGGACTAAATCCCAACTTGAAAAAAGTCGGGCCTAGTGTTTTGGGCCGAAGCCTGACCCCATGGGACTAAAATCATGTCCAAGCCCAACAAAGAATGGGCCGGGCCGGACTGGCCCATTGAGCTACCCGTCTCATGAACAGGTCTACTCGGGTTCCATGATCACCACCTCTAATACCAATACCCCTACTACATACACCTCTATGATTCTACTGCTTCTAGATGTAGTCAAAGCTGACTTCTCAAATAGGAGTACTATCAACTTGTGGATCTGAGACTTCCCTAATCCTAGAGAATACTTTTGGCAAAGTAGGAATATAACTATACCCAAACATCCAAGTGTTCTTGTTCTTGTTCTTGTTGTTGGATCTTCAAAAGCAATAGAAAGTGGCTAATATACATTAAGTTCATTCCTTGGGTTCTTCAGGGATGAATAGTACTCTTAAACAATCTTGTCAGTTGGAGAAGAAAGTAATCTTGGTATAGCCGGTAAATTCTGGTCACATTGTCCTAGCCTCAATAGAGTTGCTTCACATGATCCCAAAATTTCCTTGGCAGTGTCCATAACACGAGATTAAAACTAATATAGGTTTCCATGCTGCACCAAAGCAAGGTCATAATTTGCTAATTTGGGCATTCTCTTGTACCCAGTCTTCATACCGGGGAGACCCACTCTCTGGCTTTGGGTCCTTAACATATTTCAACTCCTTAGCAATAAGAAATATCTATACAGATTTGGCCCATGCAACATAGTTTGCACCATTTAACTTGACTTGAGTCATTTGGACATCCATAAATTCTAGGTTCATAACCATCATGGATTTATTTTCTCCACTAGACGGAGCCATTATGTGATAGGTGAATACCACTTTGGCTATAAGGAAAATTCCTTAAAACAGTTTTTTTTTTTTAATGAATAATTTGAGTTTTATTAAGAGACTTTATGCAAAATCTTTACAATCATCCCTTAGAGAGGCATGGGCTGCTGCCTCTCGTACAAAAAGAAAACACATTACAATTGTTCTGGCCAGTCCTTACGCTTTATGTAAAATCTTTACAATCATCCCTTGTCAGTAGGTTGACTAGGGGACCTCATTGGCATTTATGGTAATTCTGTTGAGTTGTGATTGATGTTTATAGTAAATTTCACAATTACTAATTATAGTAATTCTTGGCTTCATATATTTAGTAGAACTAGAGAGTTATAATGTCCATGCTTGAAGAAGTTTCTACTCTTGAAGTCTGAATACAAGTAGGAGTTGAGTTGCTATTTTGGATCAACAGGTCTTGTAGAAAATACAACCTATTCTACTCTACTGTTTTCTCCCTACTATGGAGTATGGGCTGAATAAAGAAATTCTTTTTGTATTTCTAGTTTTCTACCATAGCCAGCAGCTATAATAGAAGTTATTCTTACTTCCTCTTCTATCTTGGACCAACAGGTCTTGTAGAAAATACAACCTATTCTATTCTATTCTATTCTATTGTCTTCTCTCTACTAAGGGCTGAATAAAGAATTCTTTTTCTATTTCTACCATAGGTAGCAGCTATAATAGAAGTTATTCTTACTTCCTCTTCCAATTTCTCTTCTTTATTTGCTTGTTAATACTTGTGGCCAAAGTTGAATCTTAGAAAATTTCCACCTCAGTTAGTGCACTACGATGCATGTTTCCATGATGTGTCTTCTTCACATCAAGAAAGAAATATAACCAATTTGGTGGGAGCCTCATGCACTGGGATCCTCTCATTTTTAATTTGCAAAGAATAATTTTATTTGCCTTTTTACTGGCTTCCATTTTTCAAACATCCAAATCTGGCACGTTCTGTAACTATGGATGGTGCTTATTCAGGTTGAAAAGGCTTTCAGGGAGGGAACAGCTCGTCAAAATGCACATAGTATATTTGTTTGCCTGACACTAAAATTGCTGGAGGAACGTGTTCATGTTGCGTGCAAAGAAATCATCACTTTAGAAAAGCAGGTACTTACTAATACTTTGCTAGTAATTTAGGAATAAATTTTCTTCCTGTTTTCATCCATTCAATAAAAAGTAAGCTTAATTACTAATTTTCTGAGAGATATCATTGACTACTGTCCATATCTTTCTACAGATCAAGTTGCTTGAGGAAGAAGAGAAAGAAAAACGTGAGGAAGAAGAGCGCAAGGAGAGGAGAAGAACAAAAGAACGAGAGAAAAAGTTGAGGAGAAAAGAGAGGCTAAAAGGAAAAGAAAGGGATAGAGAAAAGAAAGGTGATGAAACAAAGCAAATTCCCACTGTTCCTGAGGCTTCCATTAAAGATTCATCCCCAAGTGTTGATGCCGAACCAAACAAAACTATCATTTCAGAGGATGCAGTGGATGCAGTTAGTGAAACTGGAGATGATATGCTAGGCATGCCTCCTCCAGATGCTCAAGATGAACAACCCTCAAATGGGTCTGCCATTTCTAATGGGCCTAACCTGAAAAATGATAGTGCAAAACACACACACAATGTTGCCGAGGGGGACCTCTGTGCCAAGGATGGGAATGGTTCATTTACAATTGAGCATTCAAAATCTTCTCGCAGGAAACTGAGGTTCAGGAAAGAATTTCAAACTGACCTGGCTTCCAAGTGGTGTGAGAAGCACCGATCTGCAGTTGTCTATGACAGCAGAATTCTTTTTGATGAATCTGAGCGAAAATTTCGTGGTACATATACAGAAAAGCCTTCCAAGTGCATTAATGGAGTTATCAGGCAAAGAGGCAATACTACCAAGTTGAACACCAGAAATTCTGGCCCTAGGCTGGGGGAAAAGTCTCACTGTTTCAACAAGGCACGTGATAGGTATGACTTCCATTCCATCAGCTGTAACCAACATGGTGATTACCGGTCGAAGGACAGTCATCATATTTCTGTTATCAGATCCTGTCAGGAAAGCAAATTTGTGTGCAAGTCAGAATCTGCATCAGATATGCCTAGGCCATTCTTTCGCAACAAGTATAATTATGGATCTTACATGTCTGATAGTTGTGGAAATCCAAAAAGCAAGGTCATGTCAGGCAACATTCCTCCAAGTCGAGATTTGTTCCATATCAAGAAAGTATGGGAGCCATTGGAAGCACGGAAAAAGTATCCCCGAAGCAATTCAGACTCTGATGTGACCTTGAAGTCGTCTACTTTTAGGGTTGATGGATGTGAAGGCAGTAGATGTAATGGAGATGAGATTGGATTGCAGCAGCCTGATAATCTTCTCAAATCAACAGATGAGCTGTATCTTCATCAACTTTCTGGAAATTCAGGAAATGTTGATGATTCGGATAAAGACCAGTGCCACAAGGATAGAAAAAGGAAGGAATCAAGAAATTCCAGCCCAAGTATAGAGGGCTGCCAGAACAGATTTGGTTTGGGATCAAAGGCCCCTTACTGCTCAAAGGATGCTGCTGATGAGGAAGCTGAATTATGTCCTTCCATTGCTTCTTTTTCTAGGAATGGTGCTTCTGATCCTACTATGAGTAGCACTTCCAGTTCAGATAACTTTTCTTCATGTCTTAGTGAAGGGGACAGCAGCACAGCCTCTTCAAGCACTCAAAATGTAGAATCATTGTCAATATCAGATTCAGAGGATGCCAGCCAACATTCCGAAGGGAGAGATGCTTCAACTTGTGGTGGCAATGGTTTTCATAGTTGCCAGGATGTTGGAGCAGATGACCAGCAGAGCATAAATGGAGGGGGATCTTTTACAAGTGGGACAGTTTCTGGGTTCCCAGTGGCAAGCTGTGCCATAGGAAGCAATTTTCCACGGGAACCACCAATAAAATGTTCCCATACTTCTGAAAATGGTAGAGTGACAGTTGATATGGGTTCTCAGCAGCACACTGTGCTTCCACCAATGCCTAATCAAAGCGTACATTTGCCAGTGTTTCCAGCACCTTCAACTATAGGGTACTACCATCAAAATCCAGCTTCTTGGCAATCTGCTCCTGCTAACGGGCTAATGCCATTCCCCCAGCCCAATGGCTACCTTTTTACTAGCCATCTAGGGTATGGTTTATCAGCAAACCAGCCCTCACACTTCTGCATGCAATACAGTGGTCTACACCATTTAAGAACTCCAGTGCTTAATGTGGGCCAGTTTCCAGTCTATCAGCCTGTTAACAGAGCTAATAATGCCATTTCAAAAGAGCAGAACAATAATGCAAAACTAGTTGGATCACAAGAAGCCATTAATGTGGCTGACAAAGTGGTAAATGAACGTCCTCTTGAGACCACATCTCCAAGTGGCCAGAATCCATCACAGACCCTGTTACACAAGGAAGATCGGTGCACTGTGACCTCTAAATTGAATAATGACAATAAAAACTTTTCATTGTTCCATTTCGGTGGGCCAATAGCAGTGGCCACTGGATATGAGTTGAATCCAGTGTCCATGAAAGAGGGAATGGTTGGGAATTTTTCTCCAAACTCACCAGCAGATCCTGCTATGGATGATCATACTTGCACCAAGAAAGAGACAACTGTTGAAGAGTACAACTTATTTGCGGCAAGTAATGGGACAAGGTTTTCATTCTTCTGATTGTTGAGAATTTGAGAGGCTGTTAGAATTCAGTCCCTGGTCCCTTCTTTGGTTATGAATGATTGAGCACTTGTAATTCATTAGATAAGATAATAATCATCTTTGAGAATTCCAATTATAGCTTATATTCTCCTTCAGATGACTGTCATTGCAATTGTTTCTTACTTTTTCTTTTATTTTATTTCCCGTAGGGAGGAAAAGAATTGCGAAAGTGGTATAATGCTTAAGGTTTTCCTGTATGAGAAGGCTTTACTATTAATGAAGTATATGCTGATATTAAATTGGGATGTGCATATGCATTTTGGCTTAGACATCAAATCTATCTACAAATTCTCTTTAAAAACAAATTTTTATATTAAAAGTGTCATGGATTCTTCAGATTTTGCTCGATTAATGGATACTAGACATCAATATGCTTCTTGATTTTGATTACTTGATCCCTAGTAGTGCTGTCAATGAGTTGGAGTCCCGAATGATTGAAAAACACCAGGACTCGGTTCTGAATCTTCTGATCTGACCCTCGGGGTGGGTCTGTAAGTAATAACCCGGAACTGATAGGGTGATTCGACAACACCCAACTGATAGGCCTTTGGCTGCTAATTCTCTTGGATTCTCTTCTCAAAATATCTCATTTATTCCTAAAAACACCAAAAGTTTTAGACATGCTATATGAAATTATTATACACATACAAATGTGTGTATATATAAGTTAGAACAGTTCCATTATATTCAGATATCTGCAAAAGTAGAAAAACAAAATTTCCACTGAATGTTTTCAGGGCCTTCTCAGATTTTTTTTTTTCTTCCAGATTTCAGACTTCAGACCTTAGTTCGTAACCTTTTATTTGTAAATCAAAACTAGGTGTTCTAATACAAATGAAAATAAAATATGTAGAGTGGCATGGGGATGTAGATGAACGATTGGCATGGATCCAAATCCAACTCTAGCTCTAAAATGTGCATCGGTTTAATAGAAAAAGAAAATTGATTTAATATAGTTTTTAAATTAAAGAAAAAAAACTTTTAAGGCACTGTGTTGATGATGGTCTCATTCTTTAATATAAAATGCACTGTTTAATTAAAACCTCCTTGATGTTCTAAGAAATAATAAAACCTCCCTTATCACCTTATGAACGGTGCGATGGGACGAACACAGTTAATAGTTTGTCAAAATTTATTTGCATGTGCCATCATGTGCGACTAAAATTCTCCAAAAATCCGATTTTGCCCCTAATCACTTCATTTGCCTTTATGTTTATAACTTCGTTGGACAAAGAAGTCAAGCCCAGAGGGAATCCCGAGTGAAAGAAGTCACCGACGTATTGAGGGCTAGCGAGCCAATGAGAGACCTGGGATCAACCGACGGTGGCTAAATTGGTAATTTCTCTTTCTGGTTGTAGAGGAAACTTGGGAGTTGGGATCAAACCCCTGGAGTTAGAGGGGAGGGAAGACGAAGTTTGAATTCTATTACAAGACAAAGCAAACTTCGCGCGCCATGGAAAGCTCCATTTGCTTCAATCCTTATGTGATATACATTATGAGATGGAGGGCAAGTAATGGTACTTCAAAAAAAAGAAAAAAATCTGTGTATGAGTACAGTAATGATGGAGTTATATGCCCGACCAACAAACGTGAACAAATGAATTTTGTGAACCGCCTTGGTTGGGAAGTCGTATTTTAAGCAAATTGTTGAACTAAGTGATTTATTGCTTTGTTATATTCAACGGTGTAATAAATTAATAATGAATCCAACTTTAGCTACATGTCATAGACCTAGTCTCTTTTAGCATCTCATGCGGCACTTGATCTTTAATCCATTGTTCCACAAGTTAGTCTTTTCTGTTTAGAGTATTCTTCTGACTCTTAGGATTAAGTAGTTCATCAATTCACTTCTCACACTAAGGCACATACTTAGGCAATAACACTTTAATGCTTAATAAATGCAAATGAGGGAGGGAGTTTCCTTTTATAGGCATTTCTACCTCCTTACATGATTTCTCTAAAGCATAAATGTTCTACACTTATCTTAGTTCCCTTAGGTACATGTATGTACAAGAAAGCTCTAGAATAGTGTACAAGTACCTAGTGTTCAAGAATCCTCACGAGTTTTCTAAAATGCTTTTGGAATATCTTTGAACCCTCTTAAAGTGTTTTGGAGCTTCAGGAAACTTCTTGGACATTCTTGAAACCTCTTCCGTCAGCCTTTTTCACTGTAGGGTCAGGTTACATAGCTTCAACATTGGCACCTAATGACATACAACTATTAAGGTGCTCATAACTTGCTTAAAAATTTGTTCACTAAAAGACAAAGCAATAAGTTTATCATTTTAACTATTTCTACTATTATCAAATGGCCCCCGTAACTGCATTTGTTTCTAATGTAAATACATTTTTGCACTCATGGAATTAATGGTAATGATTCAATGAGAGTAGGGGTGTCAATGGACCGGTTTTGGGTTGGACTCCGTCCAAATCAAAATCCATTTGGATGGACCAATATGACATTAAATTTGGATGGACTGGACGGACCAATATGACATATTGGATTGGACCTGGTCCGTCCACAATGAATTTATATTGGATTGAGTCAATATGTGGGCCATTGATATAAAATAAGAACATAGGTGTCAATGTACTAGGTTTGAGTTGAAACCAATATAAACTAACATGAATTTGAACAGATTGGACAGTCTTTGGACCGGTCCAAAATGGTCTAAAATATTCATTGGACTGGATTGGACCAGGTCCATTTGTAATGGATTCACATTGGACTGGACTGGATTGGACCAAATCCAACCCAATTGACACCCCTAGATGAGAGTGTAAAATGTGGACTGTCCATTGTGTCCATTTACACTATTTGTTTGGTTCCATCCACATAACTAGAGGTTGCAAATATTTACTGTTTGATTAACACACTTCCTACGACTGCAATGTTGGATTCACCCAGGACGTAGATTGCTTGGCTCAACTGAGCTTCTCTCCATAACTGCTTTTGTCCATAGACGAGGTCGCTACAAGGTTGTGATTCTACCCAATGATCTTGATCAGATTCCGGCATCATTAATGATTCAAGCCCGATAGATCATCAAGCAAGGGCAATGAAACCCTGGATTACTGATTGACCAAGAATAAATCAAAACCCCAATAATTTGAAATCCTAAGACCTCTAGAGAAAATTAAATTTAGATTCTCTCTCTCACTTCTCGCTCTCTTTCTAATCTATACTATTAATAAAAGAGCGAATAGTTCCATTTTCTGGACTTTTCATTAGATACTTTTATCCCTTATCTAAGCAACATACAACAGATATTAAAAAGGGCATATATGTCTTTTACTCTCACTCCAAAAACTGCCCACTTATAATTGTTAAAAAACTGTCCATGAATTGTATATAGTTTTGTCTTGGAGATACTATCATGTGCAAATGCACGTACATGTTTACTAATTCCTTAAAATGGTTGAAAGAAAAAAAAAAAACCGCATTGGGAGAGAGGGGAGAAGAAAATCACAAAAGCAAGTCAGGGCCAAGATAGTGAATGCTTGTCTCTCATTCCACTTCCACTTCGGTGACTCCAACAACGGAGGAAGGTAGACACAATGGTTGTTGTATCACCTCTGGTGAGAAGCAGAAAAACAAGAGGAAAGAGTTTTACATCAAAAAAATTGGTGTTAACATTACATGACTGTTGAAATAAAAAAGAAAATATATTAAGAAGAGTTTTACATCTATTTATGATGTATAAATACACCACTACAAAACATAAGGAAGACAAAGCGGGAAAAAATCTATGATGCAGAAAAAGATATGAAAAAAGTTTTGATCAATCAAAACCCACTCATGAATTTTAATAAATAATACTATGTTCACTATCACATTTACGATTCTGATTTATTGGTCAGTTATTTTTCGGATATCATATCTTTTCCATATGAATCAACAAAGCGGAATGCAATTTACACTGACCCGGTGTTTACATTGCAAACAAACGTGACCTATGTCTCGTACAAGAAAAAGTTGTTGAATGTAACATGTATGTTAAACAGTTGAAGCATAGATATTGACATTCAACATAGCATTGACACGCCAAATATGTATGCCTTGTGGGTTGGAATTCAACTATTGTTTAGTTTTGGCTCGTCTGTCGCCATTCAATATTTGTGTTTTATTGGAATAAAGCAACTACTTTTTACTAGTTTAGTTTCAATAACATCCTCCATATCATGTCAGAGTATTTTAACAACTGATCAAGTGGTCGATCCGTTTCTTCCCTTGGATTGTGGTTTCATGGTTCAAAATTTTGGGTCAAACGGGCTATCTCTCTCTCTCCGTAGTTTGCATGTAGCATATGAATGTTATATTTAGTTTTAATTTGCATTTCTATTTTAGTTTTAATTTTTTGTTTATAAGTTAAAAATTAAATATTGAGATCCGAGGCCAAAGGGGCTTTTAATTTTTTTTTGGGCAAAAAATAATGCAGAGGCCCAATGCAGATTTCTGATTTCCACTATAGAGTTATAAACATTCAAAATGTCAAAAACCCCTACTCTATACATCAATGCCCGCCCATGAATTGGCATCAATTCTGAGCTGGCACCCACCCCAACTGTACTTTGGACCTAAAAATTTTGACCCTGGGTTGAACCGTCATTCTCCCAAAATAATGGGCCAAGTTTGATGCATTAAACCACATAGATTGCAAAAATTTACACGTTATAAAGAAAGATAACCCCAATATGATCATGGAATGCAAAGTTATGGCCTTTGTTTAAGGATACTAGTACATATAATTTTATCTCACCTTATTTCATGTTATGTCTTATCGAGCCATTCAGTTTGCATTATTAACTTAAGGGAAAATTCCCATTTAGTAACCTGTACTTTGGATTTAGTGTCATTTTGGTTTTTGAACTTAAAAAATGCGATAATTCAGTAGTCGAACTTTTAAAATGTGTCAATCCAATACCTACCTTTAACTAACTCTTAACTAGTTGCTAAGTAGCATTTGAAAAAGACACAAATACCCTTCAGGTTTCATCTAATTTTCTTTATAAATCATCCAAACATTGATAAAAAATTAACAATTCCAAATCATTGCCTCTTATATTAAAAAAAGTTGGGGTCATCAGAATGCCTACTGAGATATGACCCCAACTTCTTTAGATAAAAAAAGTAATAATTTGAGATTGTTAATTTTTTGTTAACGTTTGCATGGTTTATAAAGAAAATTAGATGACACTCAAAAGGCATTTGTGTCTTTTTCAAATGCTACTTAACAATTAATTAACGATAGGTACTAAATTGACATGTTTTAAGGTTTTTCGTATTTTAAAATTTGGAAACCAAAATAAATGGTACTGATCGAAAATTTTCCCATTGGAAAATATTGGCCTGGATTCTCTAACATTAGGCATTTCGTTTTCGTAGTAATAAGCATCAAGCCGAGGTGACAACCCTTTAAACCTAAATCTCGAGCAATATTCCAATTCTAACATTAAATAGCGTTGTATGTGGGAAGCTGAACAAAAAAATCCATGTCATCCAAGCAGCCAGATGACACTTCTCAGCCAATTTTCAAAATTATATCCTTGTGTCAAATTTTGACAGAAATACATATAAATTTAATTTGCAAGTTGCAACCCGTGGCATGAAGAACAGCCGGAGTAATGAATGGGTCATGGTCGATCGGTCTGACCGGCTGGGGTTGACGGTGGATTGAAAACTTTGCCCCGACAGGCGACAGGCCTGTGCCTACGGACCGGACCTCTTTGGCGGGTTTTAATTCACTTCATAAAGCCCCAAAAATTCCGTTTCCCGCCTTCGAGGTTCCCTTCAAACTCCTAAACCCAATATTGATTCTATCTCCCTCCCTTGAGAGTTGAGTCCCGACATGTATCTATGACACACATATTATAAGGAAAATTTTCGATTAATATTCCTGTACTTTAGGTTTAGTGCGACTATAGTTAAATGTCAATCTATTACCTGACATTTGGAAAAGATATAAATATCTTTTAATTATCATCTAATTTTTTTTATTAATTATTTAAATATTGATAAAAAATTACTAATTCCAAATCCTTGCATTTTTATATTCAATAAAATTAGGGTCTGAAATTATCGCATTTTTAAGTTTAGGAACTAAACTGGCACTGTCTCCAGAAACATAATTATCGGGAGTTTTTCCTTTTTGTTTAAGCCCTCGTATCATTGTAATTCACTGGTCACTTAAAGCCTTCTCTGGCTTTCTGCAAGACTTTTTTATATTACCCAATCGCCGGCGTCGGTGCCATCGACGCCGGAAATAAAGACTATGCAAGTCAGGCCAAGTCGACTAGCGGAGCTTCATTAGTAAATCTTTAGAGAGCTGAAATTTGCGAAGGATGGGGAAGCGAGTGCTTCAAAATCCTCTTCTACAAAAAAGGGGAAGAAAGCTGCGAAAGAAGGTTTTAGTGAGCCGTTTATACGGGAAACCAGTTCCGCTAGAAGAAGCGCGGGAACGGTGGCCAGAGAGATACGACAATAAGGTTCGACTAAGAATTCTATTTTATCTGTCTGTATTTCCAGTTTCTTATTGCCATTTTCCTTAAAAACTTCCTTTTCTGGTAATATTTGTCTGTATCTCCTCTGAATTTCGCGGTTTCTTATCGTGACTTTTTCTTGATTCGAAGCTTTTATTGTTTTATTTTATTTTTTCAGAAAACAGAGAAGAAGAACGGTCGGTCTGGAAGCTCTAAAAAGTAGTTCTATATTGTGTTTTTTTACTCGATACTCGGTAATCAGCTATATTTGGTATTTTTTTCATCTCTTACTTGTTTCCAATATATGATTTGGTTATTCAGAGACGACAGTGATGAGGAGGTACTACTTGCCCGCTGCCATTACACACAAGCAGAGGTCGACGGCTGCATTTTCAATCTGAATGATTATGCTTGTGTTAAAGTGAGGTTTTGTTTCTTGTACCTTTTCGTTTGCGAAGATATAGACAATGCCGAGGCTTATTTAATATGTGAGGGATTCAAAACACAGGCAAATTTGATGAATACAACAGAAAAAATTCCGGTGTTTGGGCCTGAAATTCATGGCATTATATGTTTAGCGAGGAAAAATGATACGCACTAATCTTTCAATTTATTTAATACTGTGTTTTCAGGGGGAACCCGGGAAACCTAATTACATAGGGAAGATCGTTGAACTGTTTGAGACCACTGATGGAGAGCCATATTTTACGGCTCAGTGGTTTTTCAAAGCTGAAGACACGGTAAATTGAATAATATTCATTATGCTGTACTGTATCTGCTCTGTTGCGTCAGTGACAATCCCGTGATCTCTTGGATGATTTTAGGTCATTGGAGATGGCCAGTCTGCATAAAGGGGGGTGGTTTATGGGTTAGAGGTTTAAATTTTTCATCATTTTTGAACTTTACCAATCGTTTTTCAAATGTCTCATACTTTATAAAGCTGTTAAATAACTTATTTTTAATCATATTAAAATTGTATTTTTTTTTTTGTTATCAATCAATTTTTAAAAATTTATTTAAATTTTATAATGTATTCATGATTATATATTATAAATACATGTGTTAAAAGTTAAAACCACCTTTTCAATACTCCGTGTTTTTTCATGCTTTGAGCATTGCTCCGAGCCATACTGGTTATGTTACCCCACGCTTATATGGGAAATGTAAAACCAGAACCGTGAAAACAACCGATAGAGCTTTGACGATACTAATTGGTTTGTTGGTTCAAAGACAGATTGATCGGCAATTCAGCTGTTATCAAAACCCAGCAAAAGAAAAGAGTTGGTAAAAGTAAGCAATTATGCATTATTATTGTTTCAAGTAAGTAGTGATCGACAGAAAAAAAACGTGCAAGATCAATTACCGTCGCAGAATATGAATTCCAAACAAACAAACATCTCCCCCTCCACAGAAAAGAAAACATTCAAAGGACAAACCAAGCATTTTTAACATGTATATTAACAGACTCAGACTGAACAGAGAACTCACGTTAATGCAATGATAGATAGACAGATGGATTTAGTGGCGGGGGGTGATATGATTTCATGAGGCTTGCGTTATCTTTGATGCCTCGAGGTCAGCAGCTTTCTTGAGAAAGCTATTGTCATCGTCTTCGATAACCATCTGAATGGGTGAGTCGCCAAGGCCATCGGCGATGGCGAGCATGATCTTCTTCATCTCGGACCTGAATTCATCGCGATCGATGGTTCCATTGCGGTCGCAATCAAACTTCTCAAAGATGGCATCATAGAGCTGGGTGAGATCGTCGGGCTGGGTGGCCACATCGGATCCGTAATGGGTCTCGATGAGTCGGAAGGATTCGAAAGCCTTACGCAGCTCTGACCTGCAGAGGACACCATCGCCGTTGAGGTCTAAGGAGGTGAACCGCTCATCCACGCTCTTATTGAATATGTCCTCCTCGTTCACGAAGGATCGAACAGTGGGTCCATCTATTATCACAATTCCCATCCTTCTCTCTTGTTTTCAAGTTTTAGCACCGAAAGCCCACGGCACCCAGTTGGTTTTACTCTTGTGCCGGAGCGTTTGATTGTTTTTATTATCGGGTGATGCCTTTATCTTTGGAAAATTGAAATTCGACATTCGAGCAGAAATGTCCGTCTTTTAGTGTATGGCCGTGTTGGGAGGGGGGGTGTATTTTAGTCCAATGGAATTCGTGTCGTGGCTTTGTAATTGCAGATTTGCAGGTGTAGCACGAACTTAGTGATTAGTTGCGGTGAGATAGGAAGGGGGGTGTTGGGAAATGGCAATATTGACAGGCTCAACGTTGAAAAGTAGTAGAGTACATTGCCATTGGCATTGATGAAAATCATGAAAGAAAATAGGCGGAGGATTTGGGGGCCATTAATTAATTGTCTTGGATTTGTGGTTTCCACTTTTGTGATAAGGAATACACAAGGGGCTGATGAGTGGTGAGCACCTTATTCCAACTTTTAATCTTTTAAGTAGGGGTGTTAATGGTATTTAAAAATGTAATTTTGAATTCGATATTTGATATAATTGAATTAAATTCAGATAATTCGAATATCTAATCGGTTGAATTCGGATATTTTATTTTTACCGAATAATTAATTGGATTCGAATTTGAATATAACCTGATTCGATTTGATAAATATCCGAATTCGACCGATTATTTAATTCTTATATAAAAAATATTATATATAATTTATATATAATAATTAAGTTATATAAATAATTTATATATTTTATATCAATAAAATATTTATTTTATATATTTATTAATTATCTAAAATAATTAATTGATCAAATTCGAATTGAATTGAATATTTGAATATTTAATCGGATTTGAATTTGAATATTAATTTTCAATATCCATCTGATATTAAACCGGATTCGGATATTAGATTTTCTAATCGAATTCAAATTCGAATATTGCCTGATCCACTTCCAATTCGATCTGGGTTGTCAGCTTTGTAGATATATTACCAGAATATTGTCTTTGTGTTTCTTTTTAGAAGTCGAGAATATTGTCTAGTGGAGAGATAAATAGACTATGGTCTATGGGTGCTAAAATAATAATAAATAACAATAACTCAGCGCCTTTGCCCTTTCGAACTATGTTTATAGGAATTATGTTTCTAAATTTGTATTGAAAGTTTCAAGTGAAAAATACATTTTCTCTTTTTTGCCTTTTTGGCTTGAAAGTTTGTTGGTTGTTTGGGTCTCTACCTTTCTTTTGATTTGATTTGATTTTTGTTAGGTCAGAGGAACTAGAATTTTCATTCGGTGAGGGGAAGTGACTTGGTTTAGTTATGGTCATGTATACTTGTGTTATATTTAATGATTTATACAATTTTTTTTTGGTGAGGGGAGAATAATTTTAGGTGGAATGCCAAACTGTTTTACATAATTTTTTCTTGCATTTAACTTGTTTACTAGAGAATAAAAAAATAGTGTACCGAAAGGGTATTTTTATTGAAACTCTTTTTCTTCTTGTTTTTTATTTGGTAATTTAATAGGGAATGTGTTGTCTGGATCCACATGTGAGTATATGGAATTAAGAGTCTTATATTGAAAAAAAAAAAATAAAAGGATGTGTCCAATTGTTCTATGTAAGTCCCATCCATGTGTTCAAGCTCCCCCGTCTTTAACAACTCCTCTCATTACATAATCAGGGGGTAGAGTCAGGAATGGGCCAATTAGGGGGGGGGGGGGGGGGGGGGGGGGGGGGGGGGGGGGGGGGGGGGGCGGGGGTTTGGGCCATAGGGGGGCCATGGCTCCCTTAGGTCCCCCTAGCTGGCTCCGCCCCTATACACAATAGTGGTATCAAAATTGAAAATTGGGATGCACGTTTTAATGTATGGAGTGAAGAGTCTCACATTGGACAAAGAAAACAAATGCAATGACCAATTGAGTAGTGACTCGATTGGCATGTAGACTGGATAGTCCTAGAAGTGAAGTCGTTTCGAGCTCCACTATCAGCTCCCACCACCACACCTTTAAGAAGAGTTATTAGATTTTTGTTAAAAAAGTGTTGTACTATGCCAAGAAAAACGAAATATGACCCTATAAGGGCAACAGGTGATGATTCAATACAAAAAAAAAAAGAAGAAGAAATATAAGGGACTTGTATAAAAAGGATTGATATACAGCTAATGTCTTAATCTTTTGGGTTAAAGGTTGTGCCAAACTCTTGTGTGTTTGATTTCCTTAGTTTTGGCAATTTCTCGCATTACACAATAGTGGTATCAAAATCTTATGTGGTATCAACCTTTAACCTTAAAGGTTTAAGATCTTTGATTTTAGCAATTTCTCTCATTACATTACAGTGGTATCGAACTTTTATGTGTGGTATTAAAGGTTGTGCTAAACTCTTGTATGTAAGTCTTAGGTATATGTTTGAATTCATCAATTTTGATAATTTCTTTTATTACACAATAATGTATCAAATTTTTAAAGTGTAATATCAACCTTTAACCTTAAAGGTTGTGCCAAACTTTTGTGTATAAGTCTTATGTGTGTGTTTGCGCTCTTCAGTTTTGGGAATTCCTCTCATTACATAATAAATAGTGGTATCAACCTTTAACCTTAAATCTTGTGTCAAACTCATGTGTGTAGGTCCTACGTGTGTGTTTGAATTCCTTGGTTTTGACAATATCTTATGGCTTAGCAGTGGCGTCAAAGCTAAAGGCTAGGATGTATATATAGGTGTTGACAAATGCACTTGATGGCTCCTATGGCTTTGTTGACTTTCTCTAGTTATGTATTAAGAAAGAGTGGTTGATCTCTTCTATGAGAATGTGATTCCATAGTTGTTTCCTCTATGGTTTTATGAGCAAAGGGCTCTTGGTTGGTGCATGTTAAACTTAATGATATGATACCAATTATCATTTGAAGGTAGTATATTCAATATAAAAAAGATGTGATGGAGAGATTGTTGGGATGCATATGTGAATGTATGGGGTGAATAGTCTTGCATTGAAAAAATAAAAGAAATGCAAAGGGCTTATATACAAGGATTGACCAATAACTCAATGACTAAAATTTTTAGGCTAAAGGTGGTATTTAACTCTTGTGTGTAAATCCTATACATGTATTTGAGTTCTTTAGTTTTAGTGACTCCTTTCATTGCAGAATACATGCTACATTAGTTATCACGGCTTTAAAAAATTGTAATGACCCAACTCTATTAATGGATGAAATGCTAATGGTAGGGTAAAGTGCTAGAATCTAAAAGTTTAGGGGGATCTTTATCACAAAACAAAGTTCAAGGAGCTAAGTATCATTACCCCCAAGTGCAGAGTGACTGGTTGTAATCAACCATTTTTTTTGATAGTAAGGCTACGTTTGTTTGGGGTGGAAAATCGAATCGGGGTAAACTTTACACCCCAGTTCAATTTTATTGGCATTTGGTAAACATGTAATTTTACATTGAAAATTACATTTTGAATTTTATTTACATCGATAATCAATGTAATAAATACATCAAAATTATCGATGTAAAAGGTAACCACTCGCTCTCTTCTCCTTCTCTCTTCTTCTTCTTCCCCCTTTTTTTTCTCTTTCCGTTACCGTCTCTGCAACCAGTTGCACTGACAAATCTGAACCCCTGTGGCCTATTGGGTTGTTGTAGAAGTTGTGAGCTTTGTCGTTCATGGTGGATATCGTGTTTTAGGGCTTGTTACGTGGTTTTTACTTTCAAGGGTTTGGTTTGGTGGCGAGGTGAGACATAACAAAGAGGTCAAGAGAACGTGCCCGATATGAAATGGTAGGTTGTTTGGATTTTGTTATGCTTTTTTTGGGTCGTCCAACCAAGTCGAGATCGTCCAACTGAGTCGAGCAGTTGCAGCGGCCCCTCCGATTTTGTTTGATCTGTCTCTCTTTCTCTCTTCTCCTCATTTTTCTTCTTCTTCCCCTGCTTCCCTCTTCCTTTGTAGATCGTCTTCTTCTCCTCTGCACCGCCTCACCGAATTTACACCTTGACAACCAAACAAGGTAGGTGTAAATTTTCAAAATCAATCGGTTTTAATTTCCACCAATCACTAAATTGATTCATTTTTTTCTGTGGTATAAAATTTGAATTTACACCTCAAACAAATGCAATCTAAATAAAAAAAAAATCGAGGAAAAAAAAAGAAAAAAAATAAAGGTGATAAAAATCACCCACCAAAAAAAGAAAAACCCATCAGAAACCTCTACCTCAACTTCAAAGAAAACAAACTTATCCAAATCAAGTAAACAACTCCCAAACCCAAAATGAACACAAGCTGACATGCCCTGTAACTTCACCATACAAACTTCTTAGTAATTAATACCAAATTTTTGCTTTTTGGCTCAATAAAATTTTTAGTTTCACTAATATATTGCAATCATCATGATCATGATCATGATCATCATCTAAACCTTCCCAACTCGCAACTATATGGGGTTAGCTGCACGAGTCCTGTTTCGTCATTCCTTTTTGTTCAGTGGCACACCCAACTAGATTGTTGTAATACACAAACTAAATTAGTTTTATATCACGACTATCCAACCTGCTTTGGGGATACAAAATTCGTTTTAACTCCCCCTGAACTCTGTATTTCCTTCTTATTTTCTATCAAGCAAACCATATCCATTAAAAGAAACAGAAATTGAGGGAAGGTTCTAATGGAATTTCACAAATTTTATTAAAAACTTTCCCTCTTTATGTTCACTTATTATCAAACCAGACATAACCTATATCAGAAGATAAAAGAGAAACGCCAATCATAGCCTTTGGGTTGATTACATCTGGCTGAGAGAAAGTCTGGAGAGAAAAGTTTGTATGTTTTTTTAATTTTTTATTGCAGTTGGTGATAATCTTGATCTTAATAATCTGGATGATAGTTACACAGCTTATACTACTTGAGTCCTTGTCCATCTCTCATGGCAATAGCTCTTGTCATTTTCATTTGGTTGGGTTGCTTAGGCTTCAGCCTCAGTTCTTATAGCCCGCTTGAGAAGACTTCTGCATTGACTGAGCCACTTCAGAGAAGCTACCTGAGATATATCGGAAAGTCGATTTTATGATTTAGATAAACCTATTTTTGGCTTTCCTTTTTTTTTAATCAAACGTGGCTTTATAGCATTTCAGCTTTCTGGGTTTCTCTGCTCATACAATAATAGAAGCCGCTATGTGAAAGCCCTCCTAAAAGGGCATTTAATGACATGACCAGCCCCGGTAATTAGGGATGGCAATTTTTTCCACAAAAGCGGGTTCCCGATTTGATCTCCCAAACAGGGCAGATTTTACCCGACCTTAAACGGGGATGGATCGGGTTTGGGGGTTTTTCTTTTACCCTGAACCGGAGACAGGGTGGGGATGAGGTCTGCATATAAATCCCTGAACCCGACCCAACCCCGATTGTAAATTACAATAATACCCCTTATATATAGACATATGTGAGTTAGGTTTTGTATTTTGGGTTTCTCACTTCCAAACTTCTCGTCACTTTGTTGTTTGCTCTTCTCCAGTTCTCCTCTTCCTCTTCATAGAGCGCAATCGGTAGTTCAACTTCTCCCAAGTCAACCCCTACCAAAAACTAGATCGTAGTCCCATAAACAAGGGATGCAAATCGATCGGATTGGATTTGAATCAGGGTATATTATTTATTAGATTGGATCTTCTCGGATCGGATCCTATTATTCGATCTGAATTTGACCAAATAGGATCGGATCGGATAATGATCTGATCCATTTGCACCCCTACCATAAATCAACTAACGAGAAGAACATCGGTGGTGGAGTGTGGACTAGTGGCTCCATTCTCCTTCATTTCTCAGTTGGCTGTAGTAGTAGTGAGATTGTTTCTCCATCTCTTAGCTCCATACTTCAAAATCGCTCTGTATTTCTCCTAATCGTGTAAAGCTTTATTTGTGGCATGTGTTGGGAGATGGGGTCACTGATATTTGGAAGAGAAGCCTTTTGTGAGACAACCAGAGAGAGAGAGACAAAGTGATTTTCGAAATTGTGTGTGAAATGCTTGATTTATGCTCCTTAAATAGTTTCTAAAGAGTCATGGAGCAGAGGAAGGTGCTGGTTCAGAGAAGGCACATTGAATTGTGAGTGAAGTGATTTATGCTCCTTAAAAGCTAGTTAACAGTTAATGACCGTTAACTTTGAATTGTGGTTCTTGATCACACCCGATCGAATTGTGGCTGTTGATCACATCAACGGTCAACAAAGTGCACCTCTAAAGCACCTCATTGCGCTGCACACATGGCGCACACGAGTGCGTACGCGTTGCACGGTAGCAAGCCTCCATACTCTCATCTTTTATATCTAAGGAGTGTAAATCAACTCCTATTGAAAAGCCCAAAACAATTCTTGTAATTTTCCAATGTGGGATAAGTTAAAACTGATTTTAGTAAGAGAAAAACTATTTTTCAAAACATGTGTATAGATGTGCTTTGTCATATAATTGACCAATCAAACCCCATTAGATTTAATCTCTAATGAGATTAAAATCCAACAATATGTATTTAAGCCTTATAAGTTTGGAGATTTATTTTATATTTTATATATGTAGATTTATTGAGTCGTTGGGAATGGTGTATAATGAAGTTGATGGAAAAAATGGTGGTTGTTCAATGAAAAAAATGTCTAGAATGGTGTATAATGAAGTTTCTTTCTGCACGAAGAGCTTCCTGAACTCCAATTGAGCCGCTTTGAGTCTTTTGACTGATTGGCTCTAAATAAAATTTTCTATTAAATGATACACCTATTAGTAGACTTGTTCATGGGTTGGGTAGCCTGATGGCCCGGCTTGGCTCAAGTCATTATTTTTCGGTCTTGGACAAAATTTTAGGCCTACGGATTTGGGCTTGGGATTTTTCAAATAATCCCAGCTCGGGCCTGAGCCTGACTCGTTATTTTTTGGGCTTGGACAAAATTTTAGGCCCACAAGCTCGATTTCGAGCTTTCTCAAATAATCCCAGCCCAGGCCCGAGCCCAACCCGTTATTTTTCGGGCTTGGACAAAATTTCGGGTTCGCGGGCTCGGGCTTGGGCTTTCTCAAATAATCCCGGCCCAAGCCCAAGCCCAAGCCTGACCTGAAACTATTACATATAATAAAAAAACATTTATTTTATATATAATAAATATATATAATATATATTTGTTTTTTAAATTATTAATAAATATTAATTTACTATTAGGAAATATAAATTAATTGATTATTAAATTAATATAATATTAATTTATAAAATTATACTGAAAATAAGACATTTTGTATACAGATTAAGCTTCGAGCTCGAACTTCAGACTTTATATAAAGGCAGGGGCTTAAACTCAAAATCTAAGCGTGATGGTCAGGCTAGACTTGAGCTTGAACTACACATTTTCTATTGATAAAGAGGCAAAGCTCGGCCTGAGCCCGACCCATGATCAGGTCAGAAATCAAGAGATGCTTTCTGTAATTCTGTTCATATTAAATTGTGTACGGATAGTGTGTTTGACTATAACATTCACTTGAATCACTTCACTGGAGGCTGGGTAACTGAAATGACAATTGTTTGGAGCCAAAATGAGAAAATGACATAACAAAACCTGAAGCTAATCAAACCTGGGTAGGTGGTAATTCTGTTCATATTAAATTGGGAATGATTTCAGAGATTCATTTTTGTTTTATTTTTAGTCTTGTTTTGTTTTCTTGCATTGTAGGTAAAGTAAAATAAAACCTGAAGCTAATCAAAGTAAAACCAAAGCAACAGTGGACCACAATTTGCATTCTTATGCTTTTACTTTCATGCATTTGTATTAGTCTTATCCTAAAATCTGAAACCTCTTCAACTTTTATCAAGCTTAATGGAACTCTGTTTTTCTTCTTCTGATCTTCTTTTTGGTATTCCTGGTGTGCAAGAAGAATTAGGTATCATAGAGTGCAGTTAGATAATATAATGATATTTTAATCTATTATAATGCATGTACTTATGGCCTAGTCTTCTTCCCTTTAATCCCTTCCATTCATGAATCCTTTGTAGGTAGCAACATCTATGTTTTTGTGTGCAATTGTTGATCTTTGCCTCCAAAGTTTTCTAAAGTTATGGGCTGTAATTAGTTGACATGATGTTTCATGCTCATTTGAAAATACAATTAATTGTCTGATTCTTTTTTTCCATCTTTATTTTTATTTTTGAGTGTCCATTTTATTACTCTAAAAATACTTTGTGCATTAACTCATTTAGGCCATTGAATAAATGAACAGATGATAACCTTGGATTTGAATTATCTCAGTATCTATATAACCTGGGATTTCAAGTTTCAACAAAGCTTGGCTGGTTGCAGGGTGGGGATATGTCCGGGATTCTCCATCCCCAAGTTCAGTGGTTGCAGAGCGGGGATATGTCGGGGATGGGTTAAGGGATTTTAGCCACGGGACAGGGATGGGGAGGGGCGAGGGGGTGACCTGCCCCATACCCGTCCCGTTGCCATTCCTACTGGCGATGCGGTTTGTGTAAATATTTAAGTTTTTTTTTTTCCTTTTTTTTCAAAAAGAAAAAAAGAAAAAAAAAGTAAGTCATGACTCATGAGAGAAATTAAGAAGGCAATCAAAGGGGCAAATTAAAGGCACTAATTGTTGCTCTAATTTATATTGATGCAAAATCATTATGGAGGGTTACAAACTTACAATTAATTAGCTGAAACTGAAAGCCTTCAATTAACATTTATGTGCATACACGAGAAATCATAAATTAACATAAGAATTACATAAAGTTTCTTCAACCCTTTTTGGCAGATTCATGTTCAATGGCTTTCATGAGGAAGCTATCATTGTCCAGTGCCACCTGAACCGGCAAATCACCAATTCCACGGCCAATGGCGAGCAGGATCTCCTTCATCTCAGTCATGAATTCCTCTCGGTCAATGGTCCCACTATGGTCCCTGTCGAATATATCAAACACGATATTGTAGAGGGTGGTCAGGTCGTCCTCTGGTCTCGATTCCTTCCCCAATGACAACAGGCAATCGAACTCCTTCCTTAGCTCTTCACGGGAAAGCACTCCATCACCATTTTCGTCCAGTTTTGCGAAATGTTCGTTCACACATTTGTTGAAGGCCTCGCTGTCTTCAACGAAGTCTCTCAATGTTTGGCTACTAAGGAGGGCAACGCTCATTGTTTTTTCTGCTGCTGCGTTTGCCTGATGTGTGACGGAGATGGAGGACACACAGTACTCTTCGTTTTCAGCTGTTTCGGTGCATGTTTTTCCATTATATACTGGATTATTTGCCCATTTCCAATCTTAGGGAGTTGGTTGGGCAAATGGAAGGTCTGTGTATGTCTTCCATCCTCATAATTCCATCTGTCATCATTTGAGCCGGTAACCTTTTCTTTTCCTTCCCTTTTTCTTCGGGGTGAGGGAGGGGACACAGTCGGACAGTCGGACAGTCGGACAGACGGACGAGGACGAGCGCTTTTTAACTTCTACGCACCCATCGCATATGCCTATGCCATGGTTAAAGGCATGTTAGAGTCCTCCCCTTTTAAACATGTGGCATGGTATTAATTGAATCCAAAAGGTAGGTAATTTTATTATAAACATTCTCACTAAACTCCTATTTAACTTAACACATGTTTATTTATAATCAATTAAATATAAAGAATGGAATCCATTAAAAGATTATTACAAATTTATCTTTATTTTTAAATGATTTTTTTTTCAAAAAATAAAAAATTCTGTTATCAATGAATTTCCCTCTTTTAATTAGTTTCTTGGAATATAGCCGTTATAATCGGTTTGGTCGGTTTGGATCCGTCGTACAGACTGACCCATTGACAGTTTGAAACTCTTCTTCAAGAACATGGGTCAATGTCGTAAGACATGATAAGATTTTTTTTTTTTTTAAAAGTACGAACAGGCCCAATGCAAATTTCTGAATTCCATTACATATCTATAAACATTTAAAATATCAAATACCCTACTCTATGCACCAAATCCATTTTTCTAAAGGTAACATACCAATTGTTTTGGGCGTGATTTTCCTCAATTATTATTTTTTTTAAATGAAACCCCGTCCATCAATGTTGCATGCTTTGTTTTAGTATATAGATACAGAGTGTAAGTTTTCTTTCATTCTCTTCCCTTTCCACGTTTCCATCTTACTCGCATTGACGTTCAAGCCATGCCTCTGAGTCTCTGACCATGAAATTAATAACTTAGTACATAAAATTAATTATTCAATTCATTAATTTTTGTATGTATAATTAATATATAAAACAAAAGTTATTAAGTTTATAAAAAGAAATACAAAATGATTCAATAATTATTAAAAATGATTATTTCAAAAAAAAAAAAAGAAAATGATTGAATAATTAGTAAAACGGTTAAATAATTGGATTAATTAACTTCATTAAGTTACCTTAGATTTATTAGTCAAATAAAACTAATAATTTAATTTAAGTTAATTAAAATGTGATAAAAAATTAAAAACAACTATTTAAATAAAAATTAATTGGATATGTATTACATGTATAAAATGTAATTGTCTACGTTAGCATCTCCTCTCCATCCTTCTACACTATTTGTCAAAACTTACATTTTTCTTTTAAATTTTTTAACATTATCTATAATTCTATACTCTCACAAAATACTCAATTATCTAATGCTTCTTCCTAAAATATCTTTACCTTCCTAAAATACTCAAATTAAACTTACCAATACATGTACTGAATCTCAAACAAAATAATAGTTGTCCCATACTTAGGATTTTGCCACGCCTACTACTCCATAGACTAAAAAGAAGAAAAAGCATAAATTTTTAATTGCAAATTAAACTTGATTAATTTTCTTAATTAAATAAGAAACCAAAGTCAAATTTATCATATAAGCGTAAGTTGTGAATCTCAAATGAAATAATAAATACTATGGGTCATTTTTTAGATAAAATATGGTAAATTTCTTAAATCAAATAAAAGTTTATAAAAAGAAAATAAAATACTTAATCTAAATTTCTAATATAGATTATTTAAAAAAAATTGAAATAGTTCATATTATGAACCTATACTTAGTACGGGGTCATGCGTAGTCAGTCATCAGGTTCATAGTGGCAAGTGAATGTCCTGAGAATTAAACCAGGTCATACTTAATGATCCAGAAAAAAAAAAAAAACGAAAAAGGATAATCCATTTGAGATTGGGTGGTCTGCTGGATCAGGGCGTCAGGCTAAAAAACTATGTCCAGGCTTGATGCTGGACTGAATATGAATTATAAGCGGAGCCCGCCCGTCTGAAACCTGAAAGGAAAATTCATGGCTCCTTGTTTGGCTTGAATGGCTCTGCCTTTTTGTCTTTCTGTGGATAGGGGTGTTCCATCCGTAATGGATTTACATTAGATTGGGTCGGATTGAACCAACGTCTGCTCCATTGATAGAAGATAAGAATACAGGTGTCAATATATTAGGTTTGGGTTGGAACCAAATCTAAATTAAAAGCAATTTGAACAGATTGGACGGTCCAGACATTGAATTGGACTGGTCCAAAATGGTCCAAAGTATTCACCGGATTGGACTGATCCTGGTCCACCGGTAATAGACTCACATTGGACTGGATCAGATTGGACCAAATCTGGTCTAATTGACACCCCTAGTGGGAGTACCCCGGTTTTCGTTCCGAAAGGGCATGGTTCCCTGGGTCACTGAGATTTTGTAAGGCCTTGCAACCTTAGTCCTTCTGGACATGGTTAACAGGGAAAATGGGGAGCAGGAAGAAATATGTAAAAATTAAAATGTGCTCTGAGACTGAGTAGCTCAGTAGCCACATTAGAATCATAGAAGTTCTGCCAATTTCCAACAGTTAAGAGCATGCAGCTGGCTGGCAAGAATATTCAGGAATCAGGAAATTGATCGAGTTGAGTCGGTATATCAAATCAAATTAATACCTAACTGGACCTTGTTCAAGTCATAACCTGTAGAAAATATCAGTCATCTAACACCCTCTTTGTAATGGGTTTCTTTTTTATTCTATTTTTGATGAGAATAACTGCACTTGTTTTAATATCTTAATTACTACATGAATAATTCTATTACTCTCATATTCCTCCTCATGTACCTAAAAGGCCTAGTGTTCTTGAAGATGCCATCTCCAATTAAGAATAACTTTTTGGACTTAAATTTACCTGTGCGACTATGACATTCCCAATTCTTCCAATGATGTTTTCCCTCATGAACCTCATATGCCTATTCTCCTCATGCTTTTCTCAAAATGACAATACCACTGTTGCATATGCCATTCAATTTACCCTCTTTAGAATTAAATACTGGACTTGCTTAATCTGTTTTCACAGAGCAGCTTCCCCTTTCATAACTCCCCAAGAAAGAGAAGGAAGACTCTAAAAATACCTGTTCTTTCAATATGCCTTGTATTATATCAGGCTATTGTTCATATAAACCACCCCACTAAGATCTCTCAGATCTGAAAGGAGAGCTTTTCATTGTTTTTTTGTTTCATTCACTCATCATCCCTAACTTGGTCTGAAAGATAAATTGTGTATCTTTTTTTCTAATGAGTTATTTTATACTTCCATTCATTCAAACTTCTTCAGGCTCTATCTGAATTATAATTATGTGGAACTTAACAGGTTGTCCCTGCAATAATAACCCACAACCATGCCAACAGTCCCAAGATTGTTGATGATAAATAAGCCATTGTTCTTGCAAAAAAAGTTAGCACTTAGATTTGGCTAAATAACTGTGAAGTCTCTGCAGCATCACACATTTGATTCATGTTCAAAACATACTAAAAAGTTAGCCAAAAACCAGCTGACTTAAGTCAATAACTTAATTTCCAGGGGATTATCATCTCTGATATCAGTGCTAGATATTAAGGAAAAATAGAACTGTAGATGCAATATCATGGTAGAGATGAACAGTTCGTTATGATAGCAAATCATTCATTGAAGTGCAAGAATTTGATTCAATTGTACATGAAAAAATAAAAATACCCCAAAAGCATTCAATTCAATTCAATTGAAACAAATGCCAAAAGTTCCACGATCCAAAACCCCAAAATTTCAGGACTTCCATTTAGGAAAAGGGGGAAGTCGCAGGACGGCTTCCTCCGTCTCAATTGGGTCTGATCGCAGTATCTGCCAAACAATAAAAAAATTTACTACAAATACATAAAATAATCATGTAATTTATCTCTAAATGCAGCAAAACTCAATGAAGTGCCATCTAGAGAGAGAGAGAGAGAGAGTACAGGATCTTGAAGGATTGGCTTTGTGTCATCTTTAGCTGGTCTGAATGGAGGCTTTTGCGGTTTGTCACTGAAGCTCTTAGTTTCGCCTTCGCTCTCGCTTGTTTTAATCAAAATCTCTGAACCTTTCATGGTTTCTACTTTCTAGGGCTTTCTTCTTTGCTTTCTTCTTCCCACCCTGGAGACTGACTACCTTCTCGAATATAATGACGTAATGGTGAAGGGTATTTTGGTAAACTTAGACGTGTTTATTTGTCTCTATGAAGACGAGACCAATGGATTTTCTATTATTCTTTGCTAGACTATCACTGGTGTGTTCTTCAAAAATTTCTCCACTGTGTGATGATTTCCCGCCAACTTCCATCCCTCTTCCTGCGGTCCAAAACTACCATCCATCTACTCCAGATTCATTGTTTGATCCTCAAAACCGCTCTCGATTTTGACCCCCTCTCCGTATCGGGGTTTATATCGTCTGCTTGTTCCATTTCAGTTGATTTTGCCCGGGTATTCTTCGATCGCCTCCCCATTTCACCGCCTCTCTTCAGTTGGAATTCAATCATTAGACAATATGCGAAGAGCCCACAACCTATTGAAGCCGTGAAGCTGTTCTCGGGACTGCTCCGGACAGGAATTAGGCCGGACAACTTCACATACCCTTTTGTTCTTAAAGCGTGTGGCCGTTGTTCCATGTTAGAGGAAGGAGGGGCAGTGCATTCCTTGATTTTCAAGACGGGATTATATTCAGATCGATATATAGGGAATACCCTCTTGAGGATGTATGCTGCTTGCAGTGCCATTGGGTTTTCAAGACAAGTGTTTGACGAAATGACTTATAGAGATGTAGTTTCTTGGAGTTCTATAATAGCGGGATATGTTGCTTGGTAGGCATTAACGCTCCAACCATTGTATTTTTGGTATTGTTTTATGGTAGCTACAACCCATTGAAGGATGTCTCCAACCTAGCTTCCATATATGAGAGTTCAAATCAGCCCCCACAAGACTGCCACAACGTCCCACAGCACATCCCCGCCGTGTATTGGGCTGTGGAAGGTTGTGGGGCGCAGTCTTGTGGTGTGGGGGGGGGGGGGGCTGATTTGATCTCCATATATGAAATATAGACACTATAAATGTGACATTGGAATTGCATGCATAAATTGTGAAAGGGGCTGATTTGATCTCCATATATGAAATATAGACACTATAAATGTGACATTGGAATTGCATGCATAAATTGTGAAATGATACAAGGAATATGTCTCATAACCAGTGTTTTTCTGTATAATGGATATTCTAGAGTAAATTTTTGTTTTGTTTTGTTTCTTTTTTTCTTTAATTTTAAACTTCAGTTTATCATGTCCCTGCCAGAAGTTGGAACTTGGAAAGTATGTCTTAACAGACTGAAAGAAGTTGATAAACTAAGATGCTACGACTATATCGTTGGGCCAGTTCTGGACCTGGATGTCATTGACCCATATAATATATGGTTCCAATGTTTAAAAATAGTAACCATTTTCTTAATGAAATTACTATAGTTCCATTTATCTGTCATTTAAGCATCCTCTTACAAGTCAATTAATGCAGCAACTTGCCTTTGAATGCTTTGAGGATGTTCCAAAACATAAAGCTGGAGAATGTGCAACCTAATTCTGTCACTTTGGTAAGCTTACTTTGTGTTTGCACTCGTCTGGGAAGTCTGAGCATGGGAAAGTCGGTTCACTCTCAAATTGTTATTAATAATATTGAATTGGATATTGCACTAGGAACTGCTCTCCTCGAGATGTATGCCAAGTGTGGGAATATAGAAAAAGCATTGCAAGTTTTCAGCTCCATGAGTGAGAAGAACTTGCAGACATGGACAATCATGATATCTGGCCTTGCTGATCATGGCCGTGGGGAAGATGCTATTGCCTTGTTTAGCCAAATGGAAAAAGATGACATGAAGCCTGACAGTATGTCATTTTCATGCATTTTATGTGCTTGCAGCCACTTGGGTTTGGTTGATGAAGGCCTACAGTATTTCGATAAGATGGTGAAAATATATAATATCATCCCAACAGTGGAGCACTATGGTTGTATGGTGGATCTGTTTGGACGGGCTGGGAGGGTTGAGGAAGCTTATGAGATTATTAAGAAAATGCCAATAGGCCCCAACTCAGTTATACTAAGGAGTTTCATAGTTTCCTGCAGAAATCATGGCTGGGCTCCTCCTGTAGATGAGGACTTTAGCAAGATTCTGCTTAAAGTTGAGCCTGAACTTGGAGCTAACTATGTACTTGCTGCCAACGTGTCTGCTGTGACTGGTCATTGGGATGATATGGCACGTTTGAGAATAAGTATGAAAAAGAAGGCTTTGAAGAAGGTTCCGGGATGCAGTTGGGTGGAACTGAATGATAGCATTGCATAAGAATATACAGACTACAGAGGGAGCTGAACATATTATTACTTATCATTGTAGGCAACTAAAAGAGCATTTTTTATTTTCTCATTCTTGTGAGAAATGAGGATGGGAAGTGGAGAGTGTTAAAATCATAAGGGAGAGATTCCGGTAATGTCATATTAAGATATATCAGCATAGAAGAATGACAAGACAATACTTCATGAAATCTTCATATTCATGTTACTTCATGAAAGGAACAAGACAATGCTTCTTAGAGTAAATCTCGACAGAAACAATGCCTGGAAGCAAGTTTGAAGATGTTTCAAAGTTTCTTTCCTTATTTGTAACCATTTATGTTCAAAGATTTAATTTCTGCCCCCATGACATACTTGGAACTCAGATAGTTAAGTACGTATTGTAATCATGAAATCTGAGGTTAAAGGTTATCATTTTTATCTATTCAAATCATCTGCTCCTGTATTACAACAAAAGGTTATAGTTTGATGTATACTGGACCATATGCCATTTATTCTGGCTTTGTTACCAAGCCAAGATGTTAGTACATTAAATGGTTTCAAGATGGGAAAATGAAGTGTGATGGAGCATAATGCATGGTTACAGAATTGTTTTCCTCCTTTTTTGTATCTCCATTGTATTGTACACCCATCATAACTATTTTCAAGGGCATATCTTCCATCAGATTATGAGCTTTTTCTTCTTCTCTCACTACCTCATCTGAGAAATCTTTTCTCCTTCCCTCTATTTAGAGCCTTCAACTTGTATATCAGTTCCAGCCTTAGTCTTTGTTGAACTTTTGGGTTGATTTTGGATATTGATTTTTCCCCTTTCCCTTGTGCTCCCAAGGGATTATGGATATTAAAAGTAGGTTATACATAGGAGAAAATCTTCTTTGAGCAGGATTTTGCATGAATTTAGAGCTTCATTAAAAGAGTCACTCGATTGATTAGTCTTGGATATCTATAGAATTTTAGGGATCTAGAAAGAGGTCAGTTGGTTCTGATTAGTCTTTGATTCACTTTTTGAGCTAAAACCTGGTATTGAACTCAGGCCAGAGGCTGAAGGACAATTGATTCTCAACTCTAAGAATAGAGTTGGGGTCCCAATTACATTGCTAACATGGTTTGTACAGTATGACATGTTATGAACCTTGCCCCAAATAAACCTGTGTAAGCCCCTATCTTTTCCTTCAAACCAAGCACAGCCTTAGCGTCTGAGTTGCAGGGAATTGCTTTTCTTCATGTTCCTAGCCAGGGAGGCCAATGTAGTGGTCCATAATATTGCCTCTAAGGGGGTCTGGTCTAAGGGCCCGTTAGATCTCAGGCCCGCATTTTGTGATTGGCTATGGAGCCTAAGTTCAGTGGATGTATCCCACCGTTCTATTAGGCTGTGTTTGGTTTGAAGGAAAAGGTAGGGAAACATATACAATGTTAAAGTTTCCCTGCCTTTCCCTTCCTTTCCCTACCTTTTCTTTCAAACCAAACACAGCCTTAATGGATGTTCTTTTTGTGTGTGTGTGCGCACACACACACACAAAGTGGTTCTGTTTCCCGGTTGTGAAGCGAGGGATAGAGTGACTGTGGGGCATAGCACACTAGGAGACTGGATTAATGGAAAGAAATGGTTGTGCAGTGGGCTGTATAACTCATAATAACACCCCATGCCAGCCATAAGGTGTTCTATGCCCCACAACCAATCCATCCTGCAACTGTGAGCCTTTTGGGAGGGCTTTCATGCAGTGGCTTCTGTGTTGTAAGGTAGCAAACCACTTTTGCTAGACGGTGTTGTAGTGCTGTGCTGAAACAACAAAATCAAAACCTTTGATGTATTTATATGGCCTCACGGCCCTCACCTTGAATTAGATGAAGTGATGTCCTGGTGAGGCCACGGCAATACATCTAAGGTCATGATTATCAGCTTTAGCCCTGTGCTACAAGACTGTCATAGCAAAACTGAGCTTGTAAGGTAGGCCCCAAATGTTTGGTGAAAAACCCAAAAGGCCCAAAAATACTTTGGATTGAGCTGAAAAATCAACTTTGTAATGAAGTTAGTTTTGATAACTTGTTCAAAGCGGCTCAGTCAATGTAGCTCGATCAACACCGGAGGCGGTAAGGCTCAAGACAACACTTGCCTATTAGACATGTTTATGCATGATTGGTCAAGACACCAACACTGTTGCATTTTCTTTAATGTCGTGATTTATGTTTGTCTTAAACCACCTCAGAAGAAAATTAAATCATTATGCCACCGCAAAGGCCGAATAAAAAGGTTTGCAGTTTCTGGTGACCCACAGTTACAAAAAGTTATAGGTCTCTTTGAAGAAATTGAGTTATTAGGCTCTTGATATTGTTTCAGGTCATGGGGTATTTCTCTGCAATAACGTATGAGTGCCAAAACATGAAAATAAAGTAGCCTTTATGATTCTGAACTCTCTTCCTCCAGCCTTGATCTAGGTTTTACCCCTTGCTTAATTAAGTTACCATCAACAATATTCAACTAGCAAGTAAACCAATGGGATGCAATGGATTTGATAGATGTTTGGTAAGGTTTGGATTGATAAATTTGGTCTTGGACTGGCCCTTAATCTGATTTGATCCATCTCATTTGTATCCTTGCTTTATTAGAGAGAGAGAGAGAGAGATTAAATTAAAACGGATTAAAAATAAAAGGAGGAATTTAATACGGGAGGGAACGGAGATGTTACAAACATCTAGCAGGGAGAGAGAATTTTAAGAATGATGTTATGAGAAAGAGTAATGTTGAGTTTTATTAGACAAAATTAAGACCAGTGTTTAATATGATTTTTTATATATTTAATTTAAATATAAATGACCACATGTATGAAAAATGAAAGGATAAATAGCTTTTTGTGAGCACTGATGAGGTGATAGGATTCTTGGCTTCCTTCCTCTATATTATATAGATATAAATTTGATAGCCATGAATATAGGCCAGAGACATTCAGGCTCTGTTTGGTTGCATACAAAAGGAAGGAAAACAATTGATCTTCTTAAAATTGCCATTTTATGTTGTTTAATCATGTGTAAAATTTTCACCAAATAAAAAAAAAAAAAAATCCTGTGGAAAACTAACATATATATTTCAACAGGTCAATGCTAATGGTAAGAAAATGAGACTCCTGATTTTATGTTAGTTAGCCATCTACATTTTTGATCACTCAATATGTTTCTCAGATACAAAAACATGTTTTTCAAGCAAATAATAACTCATATATCTCTTTAGTAACAATCTGTTTCCTGGGTCTTTTTTCTTCCTACGTTAGTTACCATAAAAAAATAGAATCACCATAAACCTTCTGTGGTCAGAAAATTAAACCATAATCAAAGTGCCAAACGCATGTATTACAGCTATTTGAAAAGCCCATCGATTCAATTACTTTCACATTTCTCCACAAAACAAAAACGTAGGGTTCACGTTAGGCTTGTCATACATCTCTTATCTCTCTACTCTATAAAACATAAGCAAGAAGAAGATTTGACACAGACAGAGATGGACCCAGAAAAACTGTCCTATATAGGGAAGATAAAGATAAAGATACATAGAGGACCCATCTCATATATGATATATCAATATCCTATGTGGGGTTTCTGATAGTAAATATTGGGTGGGACCGGCCGGTCGCCGGTGCACCTCTCTATTACGTTCTCTTCACTCTTCACAGTGCATGACCGCATGAACAGTGATCCATCAATTGGCTACGTGCATGGCATTCATTACTACCCTCCACCTCCATCTCAGTTGTTTGGTCTTATTATTAATCAATAGCCATCATACATACATCATTCCACAATCTCATTCTTCATCTCTGCTCTTTCTCTGGTAATCCAATTGTTGTTACAGAGAACCCAAAATCCCCGGTCAAAAGGTGGGGCTCTCCGTTCTCAAGAAATAAAAAAGAAAAAGAGGAAAAGCCTGCACTATCGCCTCAGGCCACAGCATACAGAGAGACAAAGAGAGAGAGAGAGTGACTGAGCTCGTGAGTGAGAGGGCTAGACTTTAGAGTTAGACACCTCTCCTCCCGGAGTCCGATTTGGTCAACGATTTTAGCCGCACCAGAAACTTTACTTTCTTCTCCCATGTGGATCCCTCTTTCCTCCTCTTCCCGCCTATTCTCCCCGGAGAAGAATCCCAATTTTCCGGCGATTCCAATAGCATCCTGTCCACGCTCTCCGGCGTTCTCGCTGCATCTTCCGGTGCCCGAGGACATCCTTCCGTTGGATCGCGGTCTCCTCTCAAAATACTTTCCTGCAGAGCTGATATCACCGCTTTAATCGCTGCATCAGCATCTCTCCTGTTCCTTAACAGGATTTCTCCGATCTGAGCTGGTGTTAGAGCACCACCGGCTCTGATGCAACTCTCCACCACCTCGAACAGTATGTGAGACTCTACTCCAAGGTAGTTCTTTGCCAAAGCCTTAAACGCATGGACTCCACACGTGCCGAGTCTAACGTGCACGTCCATGCGTCCACATCTAACAAGCGCCGGGTCAACATTGTCCCTGTGATTCGTAGTGAAAACGATAATCCTCTCCTCCCCGCAGCATGACCAAAGACCATCAGTGAAGTTAAGCAGTCCCGAAAGCGTGACTCGTCCGTTTTCCTCTCCGTCTTCGCACCGCCGGTGGCTCTCCGGCATCGGTGTAGATGATTTTTTCCTCTTTGAGAGTCGGTCCGCTGTTAGATCGAGCGAACAATCGATATCTTCAATGACGATGATCGAACGGTTTGTCGTCTGTATCAGCAATGCTCGTAGCTCCGAATTATCTGAAACCTTCGTTAACTCGAGATCGTAAACGTCGTAACACAAGAAATTCGCCATGGCAGCAATCAAGCTTGATTTGCCGGACCCAGGAGGCCCATACAACAGATACCCTCGTTTCCACGACCGTCCAACTCTGTGATAAAAATCTCTCCCGTTAGCGAACGCCGTTAAGTCTTCCGTTAACTGTTCCTTCAACTCGGGCTCAAGCGCGAGAGTTTCAAACGTGGAAGGGTGGCGGAAGGGAACAGAGACCCACCCCGACTCGTAGGAACCATGGCCATTGTTGGTGTAGAGTCGTCGCTCGCGTGAGACGCGTTCGAACTCCTCGGCGCGAGAAGAGACAAATTCAAGGTAGGACGACAAGAGGGCCTGCCGGTGCCGCTTGGGGAGCTTGAGCGAGAAGCTGCGCTTCTCCTCCAGTGAGTCTTGTACGGTATCGACGTGGTGTGTCCAGGAGACACGGTGACCGTTGAAAGAGTCATGAACGGTGTGATTGGGTGCAACGGTGAAGGAGATGCAGTTGGAGGTCTTGGAACGAGTAAGAGTGAGGCGACGACAGGTTGCAGAAGGGTCGATGGAGTTGAGGTAGAGGTTGACATGGCGATAGAGGTCGTTGACATCGACGCCGCAGTAGCCATTAAACTCAGGGATCTCAAAGTAAGAGTATGGACTGAAGAAATCTTGTAGGGACTCGTAGAAGGAGTGAAGCAGAGAGAGGAGTTGTGAAGGCAGGACGTTCTGAAGGACTGTGAGAAGCCCCAACAACGACCACAGCTGTGATAAGATCTCCATTGTAAGCTTCTTTCTTTTCTTTTTCTTCGTGTTCTCTTCTCTCCTTGTTTTTGTCTCTCTCTGATCCGTTTCTCTTTAAGTGCTTTTATATGTGAATAGAAGAAGACAAGATAAAAGGGTGATGGGCAGTGTGGGAAGTTTTAATTCTCTACTGTAGATAAAGAGACTGTTTGTTCGGCAAAAGCACTAAAGATAAAGCGAAAGCTGAAGGTGAGGCAACTCCTCTTCTTTTTTCCTCCCTTCTTTACTTCAATTACAGGGACAAAGAGAGAGAGAGAGAGAAATGGTTTGGGCCGGTTGGCCCGGCCACACGCATGCACGCTCACACGGAGAGGTGCGGCTTTTGCTTTTTATATGTATTCTACCAGTTGCTTTTATCTTTTGCTTTTTTGAATTTTGGGCTTTAAGAGTAGAGTTAAGAGAATATTCTTTATTTTTTATTGAGTAGGCTGAATGTTCTTTAACTTATAGGGTAAATTCGTGAAATCTCCCCTGAAGTTTAAGAGAGTTGTTGAACCATACCCTACTTCAGGGGAGGTTTCAGAAATGGGATCCCAGTTCCCAGATAAATGTGCTCTATAAGGGGAGTATGCTACTGTGGTAATAGTCTGTGGGGTCATATCTTGGACGGTTGAGATTGTGAGATTTCTTGCTTCCTTTTTCCCCTAACGTCAGAATATTGGGCTGAGCCTTGGCCCATTAAAGAGGCCACCCACAACTCCATGGTCTGGAGTTGCACACAGAGTTGCTTGTTGTAGAAATGTGGAAGGAGCGTTATCCAAAATGCTACTAGCAGCACTATATATTCGTATAAAGTTGAAAGAAAGAACCTTTTGCAATAAAAATACATCAAAGTGACATTACATCTGCGTAAACAAGAAAAAAGTGGCATTAAAATTTTCTTTTCTTTTCCTTCTTTTCTGCCAATGGCTTTGAGCTTTGAGAGGGGTGAGGGTGGGGAAAGGTGAGAGGTTGCAATTCAGGCCAGTTGGCTCAGGTTGAGGTCAATCTTAATCCAAATGGATGTGTCAAAACTTCAACCCTGATCCTGATCAGGTTCTCAACCCTAATTAACCTAACCCGATTCTATATCAGATTGACACTTTTCAACCCGAACCTTAATCCTATCTTCAACTCATCAACCCAAGGTTGGGATAGGTGTTTACATGTATGGGTGTCATACAATCATGGATCGATACGATATTATTTTGTATTGGGCGTATTGTATCATATCTTTTGAAAAAGATACGGTCTGAAATGCCTGTTTTCAAGTGTTTTGGACCCCATTTTTTTTAATTATAAAAAACATGTTTTAAGCTTCCCAAAAAACCAAACTTTGAAAAAAAAAACTAAAAAAAAAGGTGTTTCATCCGTTTCTAAGTACCGATACGATACGGCCGAAATGCGTATCGTATTGATACTTTGAACCTTGGATACAATTACAATTTTAAGGTTTAATAAACTGAACCGGACTCACATTTATTCCAATCGATTTTAACCAAAATGTCTAAAAATTGAGAAAATCTATGATGCCAGAAAGATATAATATGGAAAGACTTTGACCAATCATAACCTCCTATGAATTTTGATGAAAATTCACATGATTGGTTACTATTTTTATGATGCCAGTTGATTGATTGTAAGTTGTTTGGGTATCATGTCCTTTCTACATCATAACCAAACCCTAAAAATTTTAATAATTCAATTTGACTGGTATAGAGCTAGTTTTTTCCAGTAACATTAATGTTTATTTATTTTTTTCTGCATTAAGGGGGGTTTTTGCAAATATGATTCTGTTTTCCAAAACCAAAAGTCATCCGGTTCAATTCTTTGCAAATATGATTCGCTCGTATCATGCTTAGACCAATTCGATGACAAATCGGTTTGATCACCGGTTTAGATTTTTAAACCAACCAAAGCACAACTTGACGTGATTCTTCGGCGGTTCTCATTACAAGTTAGGGGTAGCTAAACAAACATTCCCACCTTTTGTAGTTGCAATTTTCTTATCTTGAGCACTATTGTGGTATTCTTGCTTTTAAAAGTAGTTTTTCTTGGTTGCCTTTCATGATGATTTTTATCTTTAAAACTTCGAAAGGAATATTTATTGTTGTTAATCCCTTCAGCACCGTTGGATCAAGATCTAATGGTTCCAGGTCGTTTTATTCTATTTTCTTTGACACCTTTTTAAATTATTTATCACCATTTCTCGTTGAAACTGGGAAAAGGAATGGTTGGTTGGCATGGAAAGCTGCAAATGTGAAGCATAGCAAGGTTACAAAGCAGGTCAGCCATGTGAGAAAGCATATGGTAACGGAGGAATCAAGAATAAAGCCAAAAAGAGACTCTATGCAGAATGTCAAAATCCGACGGCTCAGATTCCGTCTACGCAACGCTCCAAGCCCATTAGACTAACCTTACGGTTTGCGTCAGCTTGCTTTTTAGTTGGCCCATTTGGGAGGGTTGAGATTTTAGTTGAGCTGCTTTGAACAAGCCACTAAAAGGTGCTTGAGTGGAAACCGGAAAGCCCTATTTCTGGCTGACAAACAGCTATTTTGGGCATTCTGGAGTTATCATCAAACATGGCTGTTTAGGTGGGGCCTAACTCATACAATCTGAAAGCCTCACAGGCACTTAGAGCCTGTTTGGGAGGGCTTCTGTGTGATTGAGTTGTGTTGATCATGTTTTCGAACTATTGTTGATCTGAACGGTCTGATTATCATCAAACATGGCTGCAAATTTATTTGCATGGAAGTGCAAATATAAAAAATATAAATTCTTGTTTAATTTTATTGTGGATTTAACTTGATTCTACTTCATGTCTTAATTTACTTTATTTGAACTGTAATCAAACAAAATAAGCAAAAGTTTGAAACAAAAATAGGTCAGAACTTATACTCAAATCATTTGCATTATCATGATTTTACATCAGTACAATGCAACCAAATACAACCTAAGGCTCAATTTGAAAGGGATATAAATACAAATATATACAGTGCAAAATCTTACACTTTATATTATATGTACTTGCACTGTACATATTTGTCCAAACTGAGCCTAAACAGGACTTTACAAGTTTCGGGAATTATTGGCTCATACAATAACAAAAGCCCCGCGTGAAAGCCCACACAGGCACTGGGTCAGACACTATTAGACCCTCGCCAGACTAGAAGGTGTTCCCCAAACCCAGCCAAGGCTATTTTTATGTGTCAAAACTACATTTGATGAAAAAAAAAAGTGTATAATGAAGTCGTCTTCAGTGCTCACAACTGATGCCAAATAGGAAGGCATCATAACTGATGAAAAATTGATATAGTTTGGGGGTTTTCTTGGAGAATTCAACACATCATGGCTAATTGCAAGTAAATTTTATGTTCTTTTTAATCATGCGGCTTACTATATCACCAAGTTTGCTTCTCGTCTACCTAGACCTTGTACTTGGTCCTCGTCTCTTGATTTTTTTTTTTTTTTGTTATCTGTGCTCATGAATGATTTGGTGGAAAGGCGGACCTTCTCAAAATAAAGATAAAAAAAAAAGTAAAAAAACCATTATCATGAAAGTGGTAATGAAGTGTGTGGTTTTCATCAAAATTCACGAAGGATTGGGGAGTGTTTGATTGGGCGTAGCTCTTCCAGTATCATAAGTTCATATCTTTTCAGCATCATAGATATTGCCCAGACATGAATTTGACTTGTATTATGGAATGAAAAGTTCAGCATATTTTACACAGACATTTTTCATGGAGAATTCCTATTTCTTTTCATCTTTTGAATAATTTGTTGTCTAATGCGGTTTTGATAAAAATTTAAAATGTGTATCAAATATTTTTGTATGAATCATGGTTTTGAAAATCAGACCGAACTGGATGGCCAAATAGGATGACTTGGGAATCAGTCAGGCAATCGGTTCTGTTTCTGTTGATTTGGTCAATGACCCATTTATTTGGGTGATGGAATTATCAACCCATTGATTTGAAAAACGGTTTTTGGCCATTTTTCTAGTTTATTTATTTGTTTTTTTTTTTTAAATCAGAACAATTGTCTGTTCAAACTGAATGTAGTTGGAATGTTTTATCCAAAAAAAACCGGTGGTTAAAACGGTTTCATATCTGGTTTAATTTTTAAAACCTTGGTATGAAATAAGCCATAGGCTGAGAAAGTTGCCTGGGCTCTGATCATGTTGATTCTTGGCCCAGGAAATCTCTTAGGTGGGAATGTGGGATCCTATTGGATGGTGATGTCCTAATCCTTCGTACATAAGACATGAGATATGATACTGAAACGGGTCTGTAGACCCACTGCTCCTTTTTTTTTCCTCTTTTTTTTTGTTTTTCTTTCTAAGTGATGCATGTTATCTGATAAACTACCAGTCAAAAGTTTAAATTTCGTCCAACTAGTCGGAAACTTGGAAGAGATAATGAGCCGTGCGAAACTAAGGGCTTATTCTTTTTGGGTAAATCAGCATATCAAGGCGCTTTAAAAAGGGAACAAAAGTGGTATTTGGGAATGGGAATTGATGCTGCTGGAGCCAGCTTTTGCTGGGTTAGAGAGAGGGAGAGAGAGAGAGAGAAGGCCCACTTGGGGAGCAGCCAGCAAGAAAAAGCAACCAAAAACAACCCCAGGCCCAGCCTGGGATACCCACTGCCATTATTCGTGATTTATCTGTTAAAGTATGGAAGTCAGGCACAGACACACACAACACGAGCACACGCACTCCCATAAGCCAAAGCCTATAGAATCTTCGTGTCTGTGCATCTCTCTGCACCTTGCACCATTAACGAGACACATGAACAAAGCTTTACTGATTCCTCTCTCTCAGAAATTTTACTACGGACTAGCTACCCTTTCCCCAATTGGTTTCACATGGAGTTATCTATGATTTATCACAATTCACAAAGAGGTGAGGACTGAGGGCCCCTTTATATGACTCCCTTCTCACTTCTCAGCTCAGGCCCTCGGAATTGCACTCAACTCAGCTCCCCCCAAAGATGAGGTTATGGCACTGCTGTGTCTGTGCAGTGCCACACTCAACCTGTTACTTCACGGGTTTGAACCGTCACTTCGCTTTCACCCTGGAGCTGCAGATGTGGGAATATAGGACAGTCTACTGACATTAATTAGCTCCTCTTCTCTCCATCATCAATAAGAAAAACAAAAGCCTTAAACCAGGGTTTCTATTAAGGGAAATGTAGCTGGGTGTCGTTTGTTTTGCTAAGTTTAATTGATTTTGCATTCGAGTCTGGAGAGTACTGTGTCCAAAATGGAGGAATTAAGGGGCTGACGACATTGAACTTCCTTGCAGAAGGGAATGATGATATATTTGCCTTTGGAAGCTTTTTTTTTTTTTTTAAATTTTTCTTTGAGGTTGATATAATTAAATGCACACAATCATTTGGTTTGGGTAATCTCGAGACCCCATTCACTAATGACTGGAGGACAGTAGGAGACAAAAACGTCTGTGACCTTCCCTTTACAACTTAAAAGAAAGATTGGAGGGAGGAAATGACAAGATTTTATATTGAAAGCCGCTAAAGAATTCCCACTCTCATTCTCTTACTTGGCAAGGAATGAGGAATTCTCCGGAGAAGAGTAGTGAAAGCTTTTAAAATGGAAAATTCTCCTGGACCGGTCAAGATGCGGCATGTGTCATACATAGATCTTGATTGGTTTCCTAGAAAAATCCTCCTTGTACGTTCCAAAGTGTTCATGGCTTCATCCTATCCCACTTAGAAAGAAAAAGCAAGTGCTCTTCACCCTGCGCTGCACATACATCAACTATTGCAAGTTAACAAAGGAGTGTACTCCAGACAGACTGCTTGTTGCTTTAATCACACAGGTCGCGACCTAACAGTGAGGTTGTCTAGCTCTATGTATTCTATTCAATCAAGGTTCAAAATATCACAATGTATCGCAGGTCTCTATACTTTGAACCATGATTCTTTTAATAATTTTGGTAGTTTTACTATTTCGCCCAAGTAAGGCTTGGGTAAACTTGTCCCTAATAGTTCTCAAAAGCTATTATCCTTAGAGTTTTTCAGTTTTTGTTGAGTTTTTGCTGGTAATGTGAGACAGAGATATTTCCATCATATTATTCTTTTGCTTTTTTTTTTTTCAGTGAAATGTTGATACAACATCATGAGCTTTTTATCATGGGTTTTAATTTGAAATCACAGTTAGCTGGTTATGCTGAATTGCTGATCGATACTGAGAATCAATGAACAAGATTGGAATAACCGAGGTCAAAGCACGGGTGATCATGGTTTTATTGATCTTTCCTGTAGAAGGGGCGGGAGGAGGAAAGAGGGTCTATTGGTGATGCATCTAAAGATCATCTTGTCTTGCTTTAGAAGGGCATCCTGTTTTTACCATCCTAAGAATCAAAAGTGAAATGGGGGGATGGTTCTCTTCCCAATAAATCGATAATATTTGATTTGGGCCGTTCAAACTATTGCTATGGGCTTTGGAAAAATCTCAAACATGAGAATAATTTGTTTTTAGCATGGGGAATCCACACAATATGATCATACTTTTAGCGGCTGAAGAGGGTTTAATGGTAGTTATACATAAATACATGCATACACAAAGCCCTTAGCTTGATTTTTCTTTCAGAGTTCAGACATGTGGCTAGTTCTTCCCCTTGGGAAAAAACAGATGAGAATAAGCATCCATTTGGTTTGCAGTTGGAATCGGAATAATTCATTTTCATAGTCTGTTTGGTTCAGACAAGAATGAAATTTCATTTTTAAGGAAGGGAGTGGGAATGGCCATTCTCTCAAATAGGGGGGTGCCATTCCAGCAAGAATGAGAATGAGATTCCGATTTTGCCCAATCCAATTCCAATTCCAGACCTCAATTCCTGCGAATCAAATGGGGCCTAAGTTTTAATTCAAAATAAAAGTATTTAGGGTTCGTTTGGTTTGCAGGAATATGGATCTGGAATTGGAATCAGAATGGTCCAACTGTTTGGTTGGATGGAATTGGAATCTTATTCCCATCCCTGTTGGAATGGCATTCTCCTATTTGAGAAAATGGCCATTTCCTACCCCTCCCTTGGGAATGAAATCCCATTCTTGTTGATTTTAATTTCCATTTCCATTCCTGTCTGAACCAAACAAACTATAGGAATTTCTGATTCTGATTCCAATTCTGACTACGAACCAAACAGACCCTTATAATTTTTTATGGTAGAAAGGATACTTTCACTAATGTTTAGTAATCATATCCTTTACTTGGAAAAAAAAAGTCTAATTTAATTTTTTCAAGTCCAACCCAAAGCTTTTAAGACTTACCGGGTGGATTGTGGGTCCCAAACAAATACACTTACATTACAACAATTTGCATGAACTCATTCTATATCATGTTAATTAATTATAAATTAAATCTAATTTAGATGGTGTTCGATTCATGGTCGAGGAAAAGGATGGTACGATTACAGAATTGTATCATTTTTTTTTTTAATTTTTTAGTGGCATTGTTTTCTTTGAACCAAAAATAATGTAAAAGAGGCTGATCTTTTATTTTGATTAAAATAGATTTGCATTTGTGAGAAAAGAAGGGGAATACAAAGAGTTAACACTCGAACCAAAAACGGGCAGCCACCTTAGCTAGCTGGTGGGGCCAAATGGTTCCCCGGCCGGAATGCATGAACAAAAGGGCTATCCTATATGAATGTAGAGTTGTACAGGGCCACACGGGTGCCATCCAGGTGGGTTGATGAGATGACTTGATTCCGGGGCATCTGATTTCACGATAATCTTGGGAAAGGCCCACTGAATGCCAGCCATACACCCTTGACGGATAGTGGCATCTCTGCTATCTCAGTAGTGAGTAGTTTCACACAACCTTACAAGTAGGGGTGCTCATGTTCCGTTAACTAAAACTGTGGGCCTATTTTTTAAATCAAATTGATAGTACGTAGTACCAAATTTTGAAAAATCGGTAATTGAAACTAAATCAAGTTGATCGATTTGATTAACTTCAAGTTTGATTTATCAGTTTTTTGATTTCTATAATATATATTATAAAAAATTAGAATTATATATATATATATATAATATCATATTATAAATAATAAATAATATATTATATATTATATTTATGTATATAATATATAGATAATATAAAATATATATATATATATATATATATATATATATATCAATTGATTCTATTAACCACTGATTTTTTTGTATTGACTGATCGATTCGATTAACTGTAATTTTTGATTTGGTCTCGTTTTGGCTCGATTTTTTATGACCACCCCTATTTGATTACAAGCTTTACATTCCACTACACAGTTGTAACTATAATTTTTGGGGGGAGAGATGACAGCAGGTCTTGCTTCAGGGTCCAGAATTCTATCTTCGTTACGGAAAACTAAGTGAATCTCCCAACGTGTTATCACCAAAATTCGAACCATTCGCCATTGGCTGGAGGAATAGTGATGGTGTGTATGAGCTTTAATTAATTTTATATGTGATTTATGGGCACATACTTCAATTATTTACTTTCGATCTTAAGGTTATTATCAATTAGAAAAATTTTCACTCTGATAGTGTTTTCTGTTAGAGAATATTAACCTATTCAAAGACCCCACCTAACAGTTTAAGCTTTTAGGTTGAATGATTTTTTGAGATGATATCAAAGTCACTTTGACCAAATGATCCATTGTTCTATTCTCATTACCCCATTATAATGTCCAAAGTTTCTTTGAGCGTTCCAAACAAAATACACAAATAGTTGCCCTAGTGGATGGATTCATCAGCTAATTTGAAATGAATCATCTCTAACCCTTATGGCCATTAGCCCTCTCAGTCCCTAAACAAGATAATGCCTTATATAGCCCATGCACTTGAGGTTTTAGAATATGCCTAATGTCTAAATGAGCTTCCTCTAAAGGTGACAGGCTGACAATAATGAATATATTCAACCTATATATGAACTTTTTCTTTATCTGCAGTAACTTTCTAAATTCTAACCCAAACCCAAGGGACTTTTATTTCTAGGAAACAAACTATTATCTCGGGTTGGGCCGAGTTAACAATTTACACTGCTTTGAGCTCGTACTATGGGATGAGCCCATTCAAATTGTCACAAAAGCCCAACCCAAATAGCAACCCAACTACCATCCTATTCCAGTCATCAGGAGCTCAGGACGTCCTCTATCCTTCCAACTAATTTAATGAAATTTATGAGAAGAAAAAAAAAAAACAATTGAAACAAATGAATCTCCTTCGGTGTTGAAGCGGGTCAACTCAAGCCTACGAACCAAGTGGCCATTTGGGAGGGTTTTCCTGGAGCGACTTTTGACCTAGCGAGGTGGGGCCCCACCATACGAATAACCTTAGGCTATATATTTGATGAAAAATCCAAAAAGCCCAAATAATTATAAACTGTCGTTTAAAGAAAAAAAAAATCCGATGAAGCTTCTTCAGAGCGGCTCAGTGAGAGCAGCTCAGTCAAAGCTTAAGCCATCCCAGGGCCTCAACACACACTCGGCTAGTCGATTGTCTATTTGTCTATATAGTTCCACTATTTTAATATGATAGCAAGTACGATTCCTCATCTCTCTTCAGAAAGAATTCAAAGGTGCGTGGTCCAGGCTGCAAGTTGTTAAGCAGCGCAGGAGTCAGGACTAAGAAATTAAAAATCGGCCCTACTAATTTGAAGTCACATTTCTCTTTTTTTTGGGTTCTCGTCCAGAAGACTTTTAATTTCCTTTTTTGATGAATTGAAATGACTATAAATCACTGGGGACGGTGTATGAAGAGAAGAAAATACAGAAAGCATCAGGTCCAGCCCAAAGTTAAACTATTTCACTCTATCTGATAGGGGGGATCATCTCTGAATTTCTTGTTTTCCTATTCGATCGTACTAGTATTAGCATTCGCAGCTGACCTAGATGGGTTTATATGCAAGTTGAGCTAAAGTTTCAGCGGAGAGATAGATCGATAGTCAGCACATCCAGCCCAGAGTTGAGATTGGACTAAGTTTTAAATCTTTCCAAATGGACAAGTCAAGGTGTGGATTGAATTATGACCCACCCATCAGCCCATTTATCACCTATTTGCATATTGCATAATTTTGTTCTTCTGAAAAGAAAGAAAAAAAATTGCGTATCACCTAATTGCTTATGCATATTGGAGAGAGCAACGTGAAGGGGGTATTCAGCAACAATTCTCTCTCTCTCTCTCGTCATAAAAAATCAGCATCTCACCCCTCCAACTCTGTGAAACAAGCCAATTGAGCAGAAAATGTAACCAATGCATCATCTAGTTCAATTTTGAACTAAACCAAAGGACTAACCGTGGTTTAGGGGGTGTTCGACAACGTCGTTGATTTTGTTTTTGGAAACAAAAAAAACAACTGCCCCCTTAACCACCAGCACGTCCTAAATAGGTGGGTTGGGTTTAAGGCTGCAAGTTAGAAAGGGTTGCCACCTTGCCGGATATGAAAAGAATTTTAACTATATTGGGCTTGGATTAGGGCTTGAGCCCATTGAAAATTTAACAAATTCTTGACCCAACCCGACCCAAGTTGCACTTCTAGTTGAGTTAGAAGTTTCCACCCCAACATGAGCATCAGACAAATTAAGTTAGTGAGCCCCCAAACCAAGCGGTGGAAAGCCTGCTTTGTTCAGCTTTTTGACAGGAATATTCTTCTCCATCACCAAAGTTATTGGATATTATATTACCTCTAGTTTGGTTTTATATGTATAAACAATAATCTGTATATCTCTAATATATTATACATGCTCAATATTAAATGCAAGCCAAAACTTTGTTCCTCAATTATTAATGCGAAAAAGCTGAAAGTTTCCAAAGCCAGTATCGTTGTTCTTCCAATATTTTCTTAGTGTATTTTTGTTGCCAAATTTCTCATTTTACAAATTCAGGTCTGATTTGTTTGCAATGCAATTATTTTTGGCTCAGTTTGGGAAGAGTACAATATACAAATATGTACAGTACAAAACAAGGTTTAAAACTGTGCATATTTGTATTTGTTTTTGTTTCAGATTTCACTTTATTTTGTTTGATTTCGGTGGACAAGGTAAAATAAAACGGAAGCAAAGTAGAGTAAAACTCGAAAGCAAAATTAACGAAGTTGTTCGGTGTAGACAAACCTTAGAATCTAGGGAGAGACTATGGTTTTGGAATTTGGATGGATAGATAGATCAGTTCGGTCATATCAATCAACATAACCAAGTTATATTCGGTTGCAAATTGAGATAGGCCTAAACCCAATACGAATTCAACTTTGGGCGCAAAATTTGGGCCCAGATCCTGCCCAGACCACAAACCATGCCCAACCTGCTGCCAACTTGGGCCTGGAAATGAGCCATCTGTTCTGATCACAACCTGGATCACCAGGGTTAGAAGGTCTTATGTCGTGATCATAACTGAATATGTTATGTTAGCTCATGGATGTACTGACTACCGTGCGTCACAGCCACGCTGGGTCGTTCAGATTCAATGGACCACTTGTCACTTTTTATCTGAAAACCACATGCAGTCGGTTAAAGCATAGATTAAAACACTATTCCAAGAACAGATGAAACGATATCAGATTTGATTGGTTACGATTGCATTGATGCCATCTTTAGATTGCTCATGTGGTGCAGTGCATTACAATTGGTCAAAACCCATGGATTAAGCAACTCTAGAATCTTGAATAGTTGAATCATCTGCTATTATATAACATACCATGCCTTGGAGCCCACTTAAGAGGCTCTGGGTGGGTGGGCTACCACCACATGCAGAGATGGGCCTCTATATCAATTATCACGGCCTTCAGTGAAATCTGAAATATTCCACTCCTATAAAACGACATAATATACTCCCTCAGAAATAACTCTCCCTGCTGAACAAAAGGACACAGCCCATTTTTATTTCTTCTTACTCCTCTTTCGTTCTCTCCTCAGTCCTTCCCTCACATCACCGATTCAGGATTCACCATTCTTTCTTTTTCTTCATGGCTGCAGGTACCAAAGTAAACACTTCAAGCTATGGGGTTTCGGAGCAGAGGTTGGTGGTGACAGCCATGGTGGTGCTGCTGTGTGGGTTGTTGTGGTACGTAGTCTACGACGCCATAATGGTCCCGGCAGCCGAGCAGTTCAAGCGTTTCCTGGTGATTTCACCGCTGCTCCTAGTTGTTGTGGTTCACTGGCTGTCCGCAGTGCCCCCGTCGAGCCGTTTTAGCTTCCCGGTGCCAGGGTCGGAACCAGGAGCCATTCACAGAGCTGGGGGTTCGCCTTGGGGCGTAGCCTTTGTTCTTCTCCTCCTCTTCTTTCTTATCTCTTACCAACCTTCCTTCTATCGTTTAGTTTGACAATGCAGTACTACATTACTACTACTACTGCAGTCATCGATATGCTTTCTGTTTTTATCTAAGCTGTAGACGGTGATGGTAGTAATTAATTAATGGACGGACCCCCTTTTCATCAATGTTTGTAATTGCTAACACATTTTTTCCTTCACTCTTGTTGTGGTTAGCCTCTACGCTTTACGCTCACAAGTAACGGTGCTCATAAATCATAATCTCATACCCGCGAATCCAAAACGTTAAATTCTGATGGAAAGCACTCTAAACCGTTAAATTGGTATCAAATGGCTGGGGTATGGGAGTTAAGTATATTCCAGTCGGATGTAAAGAAGGTGGCTCACCACTGAAATTCCTTTACTGACTACTGCATGCACAGCATGTATCAACCTTCAACCCTCAACCCTCAACCCTCAACCCTCAACCCAGGTTCTACTAATAAGCCGAAGCGGATTAGGATCTGGCCATTTGAGTGTAGCCGTGTAGGAGTTGGGATCTTCTAAGGTCGGTGTCTCGGCTCACGTGAGTGAGGAACAAGCAACTCGGTCGGATTCACGACAGACCAAAACATTTTGGTCTCAGTTCCGGTGGAATGGAGAATTGAGGAGGGTATTCACTATTCAGTATTCCCAGAGCCACGCGCACATGCTCACCCATAACCCATTTTCAGATTTCAGACCCCCTAGGGCCTACCGCCCCAGTCTATTAATCAAAATGCAAGAACAACCTTGGCAGCTAACGGTATCGTGTAGGGTCCAGGTCCTAGGATCATTCTAGTCACGCACGTTCATCTTCCCAAGCAGCCAGGGAGTCAGTAATCACTACTCCGCTCCACTACTCAGCATACATCAGCTCACTAATCCTGAATCCTGAGAGAAGTCTCAGATCAACGGCCAGGTGGAATCGCTTGCACGATTCAACAAACTGGTTCCACCGTTGATCACGATGACCGACTTCCAACCGTCAGGTTGGAATCCATATTTTACGCCCTCTCTTAGTCTCAGGCTCACACCCCTTCTGTGACTAATGATGATTAAACTTTTGCGGTAACCCCTTCCCTCTCACTCTCAGATCTGTGGTTCCATCAATGACGATTGCCCGATTGGTTAGTAGATGGTACACTTTTAGGCCTACGGGCGCGTGGGCATCTGTCGCGTTATTGGGTGTCTGGACTCTGGCCGTCTGGAGTCCGGACAGCTTTTAAGAGAGGAAAGCTTGACTTACCACCGAATCTCCGTACAGGACGGTGACTGACTGCACTGCAGATGTGGCCCGGCCAACCCAGAGAACCATACCAGACTGACACGTGTTATAACTACTATCAAAACTTGCCACGTGGATTTCTTCAAATTAGATAACACCGAATTAATATCGGAGTTTTTATGGTAAAAATTTATCGGGTTTCCATCTTTTGCTCTATTAATTAATTAATTTAGGATAAATTTTTTAAACTACCTTTGTGGTTTAGTTAATTGACATATATTTTTATTATTTGAAAATTGATTAATTACCTTTGTTGTTTTTGACAATTCACTAATTTTATCCTTATCATCATCCGTAAATATTCCGTTAAAATTCGTACGCACATAAATAATATCATTTGATGTTTAAAATTTTTTAAAATCCAAAGCTACTCTTGTCTCCTTCCTCTCGATGCCGCATACTCGCAATCAAAGCCATCTCCACTACCAAGGCTTCCATCACAGAGCAGACCATCCTCTGCACAACCACAACCTTAGAGCAAAAACTCTCCATCTCCATTGCACCAGAAAATTATTCTTACAAGTACAAGAAAATACACAGAGAAGAGAAATAAGAAAGTGAAAAAAAAGAGAAATAATTGAGGAGGGGTGAGAGAGAACGCTAAGAGAAGAAAGCATAGAGAAGTCTGGGAGATTCCATGGGAGCTAGAGAGGAAGAGAGAGTAGGCGATATTTACACAATGCGTAAAAACAAACAATGGGGGTGCTCAATGGCAACCGAAGTGGTATTAGCGAACTGAGGCGACGGTGGCGGAAGTTCGATCTTTCTCTCTCTCTCTCTTCTTCCTATGAGCGATGGCAGCGGCGACAACCGAAGTGGTATGAGCGAACTGAGGCGATGACAACCCCTCTGAAGTCCGATTTTCTCTCTCTCTCTTCTTCCTTTGGGCAACGATGGCGGAAACCCCTCTGAAGTCTGATCTTTCTTTCTCTCTCTTCTTCCTCTGAGCGACGGCGGTGGCAACTCCTCTGAAGTCCGATTTCTCTCTCTCTTCTTCCTCTGGGCGACGGCGGCGGTAACTCGAAGTCCGATCTTTCTCTCTCTTCTTCCTTTGGATGATAGTGGCGGAAACCCCTCTGAAGACCAACCTCTCTTCTCTTCTTTCTTCCTATGGGCGACGACGACAACATTCGTCTCTGAACTTCAATCTCTCCCTTCTTCCTGGGCGACGGTGGTAGCACTTCCATGTAATTCCACCTAGCGACGGGAGTTACAGGGTTATTTTAGACATCATTGCCATATAACTCCATCCATCAACGGGAGTTATAGAGCTGTCTTAGAGCTCTATTTTTTAAGTGGCAAAATAGTTTAACGGTAAGAATAGAATTAATCAATTGTGAAAAACACTAGGAGTAGCCTCAATCAATTTTGAAACTTAAAGTATATTTAATCAATTAGTTAAACCTTAAGATTTAGTTTAAGAAATTTACCTATTAATTTAATACTCGGGGTGCAAAAGTCCAAGTGTAAGGACTAAGGAGTCTGTAGGAATACAACACACTGCACTTGTGCAGAGCGCAGGCTCCATATGATAGTTATCGGGAACGAGAAACCGACATCTCACTTGTGTTCCGGTCTATATCGTTCTGTGTTATTTTGTGAAAGGTGTTTGTTTTTATGCGTCAGAGGTGGTAGGAGCGAATCTTGAGAAAAGCTCGGTTAGCGGGCCTATTCGGGATTGGAACAATAGAACGAGCGGATTGGTGGGTCAAGATGTACAGATTTTCAGGGTCACACGGTCTATTTGGCCTGGTTAAAAACAAATGAAACGACACCAAAAAAAATCGTACCGACGTACCCCCAACACTCATCAGCGTAAGCAGATCGGAGCAGGATAAGGCTGTCTGAAGTTTGATTGAATGTTTGGTAACAAAGTTGGAGGCGAACGACATCATTAATTATCTTCTGTTTGGCTTGGATTTGGACCACTTGGTAACCAGGTAGAGTTGCCTAGCGCTTGGCAGAAGCAAAGACTAAAGAGTCCGGACCTGGTATAGTGGTAAGCACACGGAACTGTTCATGGGCCAGGTAGCCTGATGGCCCGCACCTCGGTCGGGCTTGGTCATGTAATTAGGCCCGTGAGTCTGACCTCGGGCCTAACACAGTAAGCTCGACTGTATTTCGGGCCAGGCTCGGGATTTGTCAAAAAAGCTCGGCCCGAGCCCGGTCCGGCCCGATTCAACATTATATATTTTATAAAATATATAATATATAATATATATTATATAAAATATATAAATAAAATAATATTTATTAAAATATATATTTATAATTTAATATATACATTTTTTTCTTTATAATCTCTCTCTCTCTCTCTCTCTCTCTTTCTCTTCAGCCGCTAACAGTATAGGCTAAATTTCAGGCTCGGGCCCAGGCTCGGGCTTCAAACTTTTTATGAGGGCCGGGCTCGGGCCTTAGAAAATTCTGTTAATATAGAGTGAAAGCCCAGCCTGAGCCTAGCCCGGCCTGGCCCATGAACAGGTCTAAACACACCCATGAACACACCAATTAAGTTCATCATCTAAATGTTGACACCTGTCATTTAATACATCACAACTCACTTTGCAAATACTGGTGTCAATAAAATAGTTATATGTTTATGAACAAGGATTAAAATATAGATTGAGGTGTATCGTATTCGTAATACATATATATTGATACAAAGATTTTTTAAAAAAATTAAAACCCGTATAAAATTCTCAATACTTATATAATTAAAAAGTAAAAAAAAAAAAAAGATAAGATATGCACCGATACCCACTCGAAGGATGAAGAGTAATGAATTCAAATCCTCTAATTTTACTTTTTAACCGGTTGCACCAGGAATCTCGATTAGGCTGTATCTTGGATAAGGGGTCCAGTATATTCGAATTCAAGCGATACTTTAAATTGGAATTGTTGGAATTGGCTTGAATTTGGATACTTTATTATATATGTTTAAAATAAAACAAAAAATTTTAAAAAGATAACTACTTTTTCATTTATATATTAACAAATTTATATAATATAAAATATTAAATTTATTAATTATAAACTTTATATGATTAGATATAGTATTTATGTAAATATGCATAATTGTATTACATATAGACTTTAAATTTAATTGAACTCAGATCTTAATGGTATCAGATGGGGTTAAATCTAGGGTTGCACAGTCAGTTTGCCTGATTAGAAGAATTTCAATTATATCACCCTAGAATTAGGATGTTGGTCCATTGAAAATTTGACAAAATGTTCAATCGATTCAATCAAAGTTGTATCCCTAGTTCTGATTGTTAGATGGTTGCAAGTAAGGTTCAAATTATTGATACGTCCAATATGCTGGTATGGGTGTATCGAGTGAATCGATAGTGTTTCAGGCTCTTTTTTTATTTTTTTTTTCACAACCAATTCAGGGGGGTCGATTTAGGTCTCCTCTACCCCCTGAACGGGTCGAACCTCCGATACACTCACTGTAAGGGTGAGAGTAAATTGACAGCCTTACATGTATCGACTAATACGGGCCGATACATGTTGATACTTTGAACCTTGATTGCAAGTTCTAAAACTTGAATCCAAAATAATCACATCAGATGCTGGATTGGTTTTCAGACTTCCAGAGTCTATTGACAGCCTTACATGTCAGATCTGCTAATTATCCATTACGAAATTCATTGTGGGATCTCTAAAAGGAATTCACCATTTGAGTGTGTTTATACAAACCACATATTCTATTTATGTGTTAGTCTATAGTCTATACTTAACATGTTCAAAGGTGTATTCCTATTGGGATAATAGTCAACCAACAAAATTCCCACCCTAGATAATCTTGCTTTTGTCGTCCTTCAGTTCCAGGTAAGAGTGCAAATGTATAACTGAGGTGAATTTGGCTTTATAGTTGTTTGATAAGACTAAAGATGAAAATACATTTGTTTAATTTTCTAATGTTTTTGCATTTAAAATGGAAACAAACTCTTGCATTCAAAGTTGGTCAATGTAATAAAAAGGTAGATTCTAGTCTTAGAATTTGTATTTTTTACTCATTAAGGGTGAACAAATGGGTAAGTTCTACCTGCAACCGACCTTGAACTGACCCTACTCGATCGGTTACAGGGCAAGGTTCCAAATTCTTGGAACTGACACCCACCTAGGCCAATTTCAAAGCCTAGGGGTTTACCTTACTCGAACCGACCCGATGAACTGGCCTTAGTTGGTCTTGGTGGAACCTGTCTTGGAACCAAACTTGCCTTGAAATAAACCCCAGAATACTTTTGGGGATGTGAAGATTTGAACCCAAGTACTCATGGTTACAAAAAGCCATGGTCGTCTCATTTGACCATTGAGTTACTTTAAGTGATTTAATCATTTGTTTTCATGTTAATATTTGAACGTGTGCAATAAGTAATGCAAAATGTAATATTTACAAGATTTAAATTTAAATTAATTATAAGTTTTGAACCATACAATGATAGTTTACATATTAACTTACTAAAAAATAAATAAAGATAACATAGGTTTTAAACTATATTTTATATTTATTGAAAATCAAGTTTTTAAAAAACATATTTTTTTTTAAGGGTGAGAGTAAATAAAGAACAAGTTCCATAGGTAAACCATGGAACTGACCCCAGAACCACCAAGGCTAGTACCAACCTTCACATAGTAGGTTCTAGTTCCAAAAATTGGAAACGACCCCCTATAGGGTAGGTTCCAGGTTCTGCCATGCATGAAACAGAAATGAACCTAGTTTACATTGCAAACACAACACAACACATGCTCACCCCTAGTACCCATAACAACGAAACACAACACAAACTTTATCAATGCAAAACTGAACCTAGTTTACATTCTCACTTTTTGACCAAATAACTTACATTTAAAAAGATACATGCATATGCTTTTTTGGGTCCGGATGTAGTAGGCACATTAGGTAAGAACAACGAGTGAGCATGTAATAGCTGTGTGACACATGTCCCAGTTTATGTGCCTTTCATCCAAACGTTTTTTCTTCGTTAGACAGAAATTATTTATTATTTTATTATCTTTGTCAAAATAATTAAAAATAAAAAACAATGAAAAATGAAAACATAAATGAGTCCCAACTCCCAACATGTTTAGGTTTTCCTTTTTCATTGTTTTTATTTTTAATTACTTTGACAAAGATAATAAAATAATGGACAATTTCTATTTAACGGAACAAAAACATTTGAATAAAATGCACATTAACTAGGATATATGTCACACAACTATTATATACTCGCTCATTGTGTTTACCTAATGTGCCTATTTCATCCAGACCCCTTTTTTTCACTCTTACCTAAGGTTCCAAACCTGTTCAGAGGGGTCGGTCTAAGGTTTCTCTACCCCTAAAACAGGTCAAAAGGCCAAAGCTTACATATTTGACATATGGGTATCCCCCCAATAATCCAATATGATATATATCGGCTGATAACAAAATTTTGAACCCCCTACTCTTACCAAACGCATCCTACAATATTACTTTTATATTTGGAGTTCGAATGCAATGCAGAAATGAATATTTACAACATGTTAAATCTTAATATCAACCAACTCGTAAACACATCACATGTCCATCTATTTATCTAGTCATTGGTTCGCATTTCACACAGTGTATGGACCATTCATGTTAATAAATTTTAACATATGACATCTCACTTTTATCATTAATTATTTTTTCTTTGCAACAATGCTTTGTACCGTAGATTTTGTCAAAATTGTCAATATATTATATAAAAAGCTCAAAAATCTTCAAAAAACATTGAAACATGCATAAGAAATTAGATTTGAATTTGATTGAATTAAATCCTATCCACTGTCTCCAAATTTAAATTCATGAAAGAACTCAACATTTGAGATGGGGATATCGTTGTCATGGATGGATTCATCTATTGTCCCTTGAGCCCCATTTTATTATCAGGAACCGAAAGTCTAAATAGTTCACGTGGATACTTGGCTCAAGTCACCGTTTCAGATCTATCTCCATCGTACAAATGTACAATCTAAAGTAGTTAACCTAACCATAAGAAATTAAGAAAAGGAGGTTCCATTTATTGTCCAATTAATTACCTCACAATCACAAACTCCCCAGGACGAAAGAGATCAAAGTCAAAATGCATGTTTGGCTACAAGGTTCTGCAGCTTTTGCTTCATTCATTCACCTATTTAATTAGTATAGATAATGGAAATTATTATATTGGTACGTGGGTCACGCACTCACGCTAGGCATTTTCTTCAACCGGACAGAGCATAGTTCAGAATCTGCAGAGTTCCATTCAAATTAATTCAACAGTCAAGCCAGAAAGGAGATGGCATAGCTTTTACAAAAGTTGCAGTAACTGACAAAAGATGCCACCCCCACTACATTTCCACCCAAAACATTCTCCAGAGTTATATCACCAGGATACCAAAAGGTCTCTCCATTGCAAGAGAATAGAAACCCCCAAAACTTTGCTATTCTTCACACTTCACACATCACCTCTAATCACCTTCACTTCCAGTACACATGGCATACATGCAGGGATTCCAGATGGTTTAAATGCAGTATAGCCACGCAAAATCAGCTCAATACTGAGATTATTCTCATCACATGGTTACGATCATCTGATAATTAGATATCCTAAAAAGAAGAAGAAGAAGAAGAAGAAGAAGAAGTAAAGCTTAATAAGATACAATAGAGTGATATAAGAAAAAGGGCAAGTAGCAAGCCTTGTACAATAAAAAGCAAGCCTACTCTTGCAGATATATAGCCGCGTGCATACTATAGTTACAGAGATACCCACATAACCATATCATATTAACATAATCATCTTGATCACCATCAATTTCATTATTTGCTTAGCAGAGGAAACCAACGTTCATGGAAGTAAGACTGATAAGAGATCATGAACATCAGAAGAACCAAGAGAGCTCCTACGCCCCAAGGAGTGCCCCCGGCCCTGTGAAGTGACTCTCTCTCCGGCAACGGAATGAAAAACGGAACCCTTCTTCGCTCGTCGCTCGACAACCAGTGCACTACAAGTAACAGCAGTAGGGGAGACACCATTACCACCAGCTTCACCTGATCTATCACGCTCTCGAACATCGACTCGTAGTTGATATACCATGAGAGACCCATAAAAAGGAGCAGGATAACACAGAAGAAACACAAGTGCAGAGGAGGAAACTGATAATAAGGAGAAGAGTAGTAATAATCGGAAGCCATGTCTTGTAAGATATGGGCCGGTCTCGGTCGATCGAAAGAGAGATGTTTTGTATAGTCTAGAGATGACAGTAGAGATCTGAGATCAACTCAACTCTGGTAGAACTTTTTCCAGAACTGACTGGTTCACCTGAGAAGAAAGGATTGGTATAGCTGCTTATATATAGTGGTCCGTTGGGTTTTTGCTTAATGAACTCTCTGTTCTCTGTTGAGGAAAAAGAAAGAAAGGAATAAAAATAAAAGAAGGGCTGTGTGTAGCTTTACTTGTGTTACAGGGATTCCACCTTTTGACGATCCATGGGGGATACTGCCAAGAACCGGTGAGAGTTTATTCATGGTTGAGATTCATGATTTAAGGAAAGAGTCAATGAGGTTGTGCCACGTACAACCGACCATGGACCATGACTTGTGGACGGAGAACCAGAGGGAGCCATAGAAAAAGAAAAGAGGTAGGGCATTATTGAGAAAAGAAAGCAGTAGAGGGATCCATTTGTGGTCCATGTCATCTCTTCAGGCTTTATAAATTCTATATTGATATTTTTGATAAAGTCAGCTGAGAGGCTCCAGAAAATGATGGATTCATCTATATCACATTTATCAACTTTGTATTACTTGGTTACTTGTCCACTTGGATGGATGATCGAGTTCTTCTTCTTCTTCTTTTTTTTTTTTTTCTTTTGTGATGAATATCTTCAACATTTATATTATAGATATAATATCCAATTACCCATCAGCTTAATTACTGGTCTGTGATGAATCTTTGTGGAAATATTGGATTAATGTCCAATCAATTTCAGTGCTGAATGTTACAGATGTAATTGGGTCTAGATCTAGTTAAATTAAATGAAAAAAAAATAGAGGTTTTTTTTTTTTTTTTATTATGTGACAACCCTGATTAATACTTTTAAACCTACTTTTGCAAAAAGTAGTGAAGGTTCATTTATTACCATTAGGTCTGGGGCCTTCTTTTTCTCCTTTTGGTTACACCTGTAGGAGACGAGACCCCTCACTTATTTGTCTCTTTTATTAATTGATCAATTACTTTATTATTATTATTATTATTATTTCGTTTTTCACTTTAAATGATCAATAGTCTATTTGCTTCTTACTTTAAACTAATTCAGTTATACAATTGAAACATCTAACTGGTTTAACTTTGCTACTCACAGTAATCAATGAGCCACTACATTTGCTAATCAAGTCATACATACATATTCGAGTCAAAGTCACAATTATACATTGGAATATGGCTTTTTTCAAGGAATGTAGATGCGCAAAGAAACTTTATATCCAGTGATTTTATCAACCAGGCTCATGAGAATAAGTAGAGTTCTCATCCTGAAAAAGCTCTCTCTCTCTCTCTCTAATATATGGGGCATAGCCTCATAGGTAGTATAGAAGACTTACATTTTCTAAACTCATTTTCAGACCATCTACGCGCACAGAAACGTAACAAGACCTGAATTAGCAAAGCCGTCCTTTGAAATTTGAATGGACACAGATCTTGTGTTCTAGCTAGTATACATTCTATGTATGATTTTGCCCACCCAAAGAGATGGCCCAGCCCACTTATTGGACAGCTGCGTGATGAAAGTTGTATACTCAAGGCTGCCAGCTTTATTGGGTTGATGGGCCCTTACTCTGTTGTATAGAGTAGAAGGGGTCTACAAGATCCCCAAAGATCTTTCCATCCATAAACAAGATCACAAGTCTTATACTTAACACACATGACTTGACAGGCCCCACCATTTCAATAAATAATCCCTAATTAATAATTAATATACAGCAGACAACAATGAACTCATCTATTCAATTAATTGGTTACTTTCGGTTTGGTGCGTAATCTCTTTGGGACCCAAATGGCATTTCTTTCAAGGATTTGTCTGGCTTGCATGAACTCAATTAACCATGATTTTCATGGAAAAAGTTTGGCTGTCTGAGAAAAACAGTATGGGCTCTGTTTGAAATTTCATGTGCAAAATACGTTGGCATGGGTGTAGAGTAAAGTAATTGCAATCAATATATTAATATATTTTTAGGATAAATTATAGATTACCACATATTTTAGGGTACAAATACAACCCCTTGTAAACTTCTATTTGTAACAAAGACACGCCTTTGAATTTTCAGATTCTAGTACTTTGCCTACATTCCATTATGGGCTTGATGGCAAAGAAATATTTCAAAAATGCACATCCAAAGTTCTGTTTTGTATTTTTTTATTGTATTCTTCAATTTTCTTTTTGTTGTATTTTTTTGTTCTTTTACAAATTTCAGTGTTTTCTATATTTTTCTTTTTCTTTGTTATTTTTTTCTTCATTTTTTTTTTGTTTTCTTATATTTTGTTTTATTTTCCTCTTTGTCTTCATTTTTTGTTGTATTTCCTGTATTATCTACAATTTCCTATTTTTCATTTATTTTCTGTTTTTGTTGTATTTTATCATTTTTTTTACAAAATTGTCTCATAAAATGATATAAGGGAAGTTTGGGGTTTTAGAAATGTTTAAACATGCACATGACAATGACGTGAAAATCTCTTAGGTAGGTAATTGACAGGATGCATGGGGTAAAGTGATAGAATTTAAAAATTATGGGTGGGACCCTTTAATGCAAATGAAATGAAAGTTTGGGGAGTTAAATGTCACTATCTCCAAAATAAGGATGACAGCCTATCATTTACCCATTTTTTTAATTAAGGTTCATTTGGTTCATAGTTGGAATCGCAATCACAATCAAAATCAAAATCAAAATCCTCCCGAATTGGAATCAAAATGATATATTCCCATAATCTGTTTGGTTTAGACAGGAATTGAAATGTGAGTTAGAATAAACTGGAATGGGATTTTATTCCCAAGAGAAAGAGAGGGAATGGCCATTCCCTTAAATGAGGAAATGCTAAATGGGATTCCAATTCCGTCCAACCAAACAGTTAGAATCGGAATGACTCATTCTGATTCCGATTCCAAACCCCTATTCCTAAAAACCAAACTGGCCCTCCAAAGGCAAAGAAAGAACTAATGGTGTAACATGTCATGCACAAGAGCCTCAAAACGGCCCAGGGCCCCATTTTGTGGTTGGAAACTTCTTTTTCCCATTTTGATGGCCCACTTCAAGAGAATCTTGGAGACTTCTTCCTTAACAAAATGGCATCTAGGTCTATATCTAGAATATGATTTGACCTTATAACATGGCCAGCCTTAGAAGTGGTAATGTCTCTTTCTGTGTTTGCTAGCTTATAGTCCATGACCCCAGAGTAGTAACGGAGGCATGCTTTACCCTTTGGGTTTACTTGTGTTTAGACCTGTTCATGGGCGGGGCCGGGCTTTTACTGTGTATTAACAAATTTTTTTAAGGCCCGAGCCCGAGCCCGAGCCCGAGCCCGGCCCTCATAAAAAGCCCGAAGCCCGAGCCTGGGCCCGGGCCCGAAATTTAGCCTATACTATTATTATTATTAATGTTGAAGCAGCTGAATAGAGAGAGATAGATTGAAATTATAAAGAAAAGAATAATATATATATATATATATATTAAATTATAAATATATATTTTAATAAATATTATATTATTTATATATTTTATATAATATATAAAATACATATTATATATTTTATAAAATATATAATACTGAGTCGGGCCGGGCTTTTTTGGCAAATCCCGAGCCCGGCCTGAAACACAGTCGGGCTTACTGTGTTAAGCCCGAGGTCAGGCCCGCGGGCCTAATTATATGACCAAGCCCGGCCGGGGTGCGGGCCGGGCCGTCGGGCTACCCGGCCCATGAACAGGTCTACTTGTGTTCATGAACAAAGCTACTCTATTACTGTTCCTATCTTTTAAGCTAAATTTGGAAAGATTATAAATACAAATATAAACAATGCACAACTGTAAATATAAGGTTTAGGAGGCATTCTTTTTTTGGATTTTGAGAGGGGGGAAAGTTGGTCAATGGGATTTTGGTTTCCATTGACCAAGAATTACTTGTTCTTTATTTTTTTCGGATTTATATGGGGATAAGGGAAAGTTTATTTTTCTGGGTACCACTTATCCAGGGGTAAGTGATGCCCATCTCCTAGGTGGATAAATAGCTTTTCCACCTAGGGGGTTGCCAACACTTGAATGGGACAAAAATGCCTCTTTTTAATAATAAATTTTTATGGTTAAAATGGTCATTGCCTTATTTACATGAGAAATAAAAGTATATGGATAAATGCACTTACCGGAATAAGTGTTTCTTAGGAAAAACTTACCCAAGTGACTGCATTTACTAGGGTAAATAACGAAAAAAGAACAGGGCTTAAAAATACAAAAATACAAGATAGTGTATATATATATATATATATATATATATATATATATATTTTATATTTGTACTCAAAATCACTTCAATTTTGAATTTAGAGTTCAACTACGAAACATTCATTAATATTGATTGCTCGCTTAAATCAAGATTTCAATCAATCATGTTAAAGTTTGCTTACTTTTCATTAATTCTTTTCACAAAATGTAATTTCACATTTAATAACCATCATATATGTATAACCAATCACATCTTTTTCTGCACAATGCAGCAGATGCTGCATAAATTTTGCCTTGGTCGTAAGAAAGTACTCTCTCCTAGCAGCATATAATTGGTTTAAAATGACTATTTAAAGCACTTGTTATACTTCTCTCTCATTTTGCTTTGGACCCGACAGCGTATATAATGTAATAGAACTTTTGCTGCTGCATTGGGATTTCTATTGTGAAGAAAAGTTCCCTAGAGGCCAAATTCCTCTCTTGAAGATCATCATGTTTTTTAGGAATTACATATTATACATTGCAGGAGATGAAGAAGGGCGGGGACAGAGCAGGTATGAATCTGTGGTGTAAGGTTTAAAGTATCACAATGTATTAATTAATGTATATATAATATTTATATAGAGTTAATGGTTAAAATGATTTAAAGAGTAATTATTATTATTTACTTCAAAAAAGAAAGAGTAATTATTATTTTATGGGATTCCTTGCAAATAAAAATTCTGCAGAAATCATGGGAATCTAGTCACATATTGTGAATATACATGTACATGTAGAGGACATGTTCCCAACGTGAGCAGGGCTTTTGCTTGATGGAGGTCTGGCTCTGCACAGGACCACAGCTATTTGCAAACTATCTTACACAAAAATTTTAAATAACAAAGAGTTTCCAAACTCAGTAAACTATCATACTTCAAACCTTGGGCTGTGGTCCATTGATCTTACCACGGAGAGCATGCAGTCATGCCGGTTTGATCCTACGCCTCATTTGTGGTGAGATGCCGAGCCTGCAGATGAGCCCAGATCTCTTGCAAGTAAAAACTCTGTTCACATAGCATCCAACCGCATATTAGGGTATCTCCCATTCATGGGGAAATGCTTCAAAGGTGCGGCTGAATTCCCATGCTTTCACAGTGTGAGCAGAGTTTTTGCTTTCAGAGAATCCCATCACCCTGGAGATCATGATGTTAGATCACAGATTTTGGGTTGTATTCATAGTTTTCTCTCAAACAATTATAATGATGGGGGCTGCAAACAAGAAGTCTCCGTTTCAAACAATGTCTACGTCCTTGTGCCAAATCTTCAAAATATGCTTGCAGTCTAATATTTATGTCAGAGGTGTCATTTAACGGGCATTTCTTCTTAATAAAAAGAGGAAGCCTTATGAAAATCCTTGATATATTCTAAACATTTTGGGAAGATCCAATTCCATGTTGAAAAAATTTGACTGGTTCTCAAGCTTTCTCAACATCAGACAGATCCATGGTCACAGATTTCATACCACAACCTTCATGTACCCAATTTCTCTAAATTCCCGACTCCCACCAAAAAATCACTCAGGATCGCATTTGGACTCCAAGATATACCACTAAAATTTTGACACATCATCTGATGCTTAACTGACCATCACCCACTGAAATTTTATAAATAAAACTTGATAAAATATAAAACCTTTATAAACAAAACCTAACTAAGTACTTACAGAATACTCCAGAGCCCTCACGTTCCCAGGCTCAAACCTTGCTCCTCAAACCATTAACGACAACAAGCTTTCATCAATGGTGTTCAAACAGCAACCATGATTCTTAACGGCAACGCCATTAGTGTTAACAGAAAGTTTCAAACATCGAAAGAGTGTTTAAGGCCCCAAGGGTGAACTACTGTGTTTAGGCTTTTTCGTCCGTCCTTCTTGAAAAAACATTTTCTTTTGCCTAGATTATATATTTTGATGAGAAGTAGAAACAAAGCTCCCATTCTCCAATTCCGTTTCTAATCTTGAAAACCCTAAAATACAGAAGCCAGAAAGGGAGAACGAAAAAGCTAATGAACCCACTGATTTGTATCAAGAAATCCCTGTAAATACTAAAATCTGAAACCCTAGACTCCATTTAAAATTGAAAATTTTGAGAGTCTACCAAGAAAGAAAACCTTGTGTGAGACTTTGGAGCTATTGTTTTTACTCGCAGAAGCTTCATGTGGAGGAAGAAGAGACGTCTCGTATCTTGCAAATCCAAAGGCAGAACAACGTTGTTTACCCCATTAATGGTTGGGGGAGAAGGATTTGAGTTGCATTTGAACCGAGAACATGAGCGTTTTTCTTTCTTTATTTAGAACGTGAGGGTTTGTTTAAAAACGTGAGGGAACAAGGGTGAGAACGTGAGAGTTTCGATGTTTTTGTCAGTATTTAGTTTTTATTTACAAAAATTTTATATTTACCAATTTTTGTTTAAAAATATTTTTATCAGTCATTACTAGCATTAAAGCTTCAGCCGGTTTTAGGTATGACCAGAAGAGCAGCGAATGACGTGTCAAAGTTTCAGTGGACTCGAAAACAAAACCCTTCAAATTCAAATGCACTGAATCCAACCCAGGGTTACTATTTACTAACATTGGGCCTGTCCGTATTTTTCCACAAAATATAGGCCTATAGAGTAAATTACTTACAGACTGCTATCCTGTACTTAGGGGGTGTAACATTTGGCGCCTTGAAAATACCAACCTAAACTTTCAGATTTAAGCATTTTGCTCCACCGTTGGCATCCTGTTACTTAACTTGAAAAAAATATTCTCATGCCACTGTCATTTGCGTGTTTAAACATTTCTAAAACCCTAAAACGCCCTTATGACACCCTTTGTAGAAAATAATAAAATACAAAAAATGAAAATGAAAAGAAAAGTAAAACAAACTGCATATAATATAGAAAATATGACAAAATATAGAAAAAGAAAAAATTGCAGAAAATACAACAGAGAAAAAAAGGAAAATACATATAACAATAAAATTACAAAAAAAAAAAAAACTAAAAATGCAACAAGAGATACTGTACTTTAAGAAGCCTATTTTTGTTATTTTGATATTTTCTCCTCTCAACCATGGACATTTTAGTAGCTTTACCTCTTTTTCTGATAAGATATTTTAGTAGTTTTACCTTTACCATCAAATCTGTCAACGAGGCAGGGGCAAATTGCTGGAATCTTAAAGTTTAGGGTGGGTCTTTGTTACAAATGAAAATTAAGGGAACAGGCGCTTTAGTTATTCAGCAGGCTGTGGAACCAACGATAAGGTTTCACGCCAGTATTTAGACACATGGGCCCATATCTTTTATAGTAGGGCCTATGAATTTATTACTGGGGAATCTCGTTATTGGTTTCACAGTCCGCTGAACAGTTAAAGCCTTCGGTTAATCTGAATTCAAATTAAGGAGGCCAAGTGTCACTATCCTCAAAGTACAGGATAACATCTGTCCCTCCCCAAAACTTGTATTGGCGGGTGCCTGTGCACTGGGAAGGGGCTAACTCAGGTTGTCTAGACCCTCGTCAGTTGTCTCCATCTGTAGTTTAGTAAAGATTGATTCATCTGTTTTGCTGCAAGTTCTAGTTTAAGGGCAATAGCAAGAGAACAATGTGACAATAGAGCTTAGTAGAACCGATTAAAGTGGAATAACACGAATTTTGCACTATGACAAACTTGATTTCTGAGTCCCCCCCCCCTTTTTCCTCTTTTTCCTTCATTTCTTTCCTCTTCACTTACATAATACCCCGTGGCATTGAGCCAATTCTATTGAAATCTCTTTGTATCTATTGATTCGTCCCAAAGTTCACTACCATCTACTCTATGGGATATATAATCATTATTCTCATCTCCATAAGATTTCAGCTTTGCCACCATAACCCACATGTTAGCAAGTTCATTCTCAAGATAAGCTTCTCTTTGTTTAGATTCCTCCACCTTCTTCTGAAGCTCTGCTTCTCTTTGATCCTTTTCTATCAGTGCAGCTTCATATGACAGCTCTCTCTCTCGACTCATGGCTAGTTCTCTCTTTATGTCTGCAGATCCTGCTTGGTCATGCCTCTTGATATGTCCATCTCTTCTGCTATTTCGAGCAGTACCAATGGGTTTTCGCTGGGAGGAGGAATTCTTTAGTGTAGCCAAGTCAGCAGCTAGTCTCTCATTATGGTTCATAAGCTTGGCGACTTCTTCTGATAATGCCTTCAGCTCCACTGCTGCAGCAGATGCCAACCCCTTAGCATATGAGCTCTCTTCTGCCAGCTTTCGATTTCTGATTTCAAGCAGTTCTTTTGCTTCTGTTAATTCAGTCATTTTCCTCTTCTGTTCTTCAACCTCGGTTGCCTAATTGTCAAAGAGAGCAATTATAATGTTAACCAGGCTTACCATTTCATTCAATATAATTCTACGGCATAATATAAACTGATGTATCACATGCAAAAAAGAAATTCTACAATATCATAATAAACAGGACATTTTCTTCTTCTACTAAGAAGCAAAATGTTTATCATATATTCGTATTCCATATTATCTATCTTGATCTAAGGTGTATATCTTCTTTTGCTAATTTGGCTCAAAGTTTAAAATAGAGATGTGCAAAGTGTCAGGTAAAATTGATTATGCTATGTGTTATCCTGTAAATTGGGTAGGCTTGGGTGTATGACACCGATATCTTGTGTTGAAATATTTTAATTTGGGATCTCTGGAGTTTCCAGACTGACATAAGTTGCACACAAAAGCAACACAGTTCCAGGATTAATACAAATATCAAAATAAATTATTCTAGAAGTGTATCATATTTGTGCTTCCAGTATAGTAAAAGATGTAATAGTTGTATCAATAGAAGATGCCGTGATAAGGGGTTTCCTACAGAATTAGTTGGGATCTTGCTCTATGATTGTAGCTAACAGGATAGCCCTTAGATTAAGTTGAGGTCTCTCTCTCTCTCTCTCTCTCTCTTGAAGTATAAAAATAAGAGAGCCCTTCTCCAAGGATTCAAAACAATTTCCCCCCTGTAGTTCAATCTGTAGGTGACATGAAAGTTACTGGAATCTGGAAGTGGCAATCATTCAATAGCTCTCTATATACTTGTAGTATCCTATTTTAAACCTTTAATAAAGAATGATATAGTTTGACATCATGCTGATTTTACTAATGCAGAAAGTTCACTTGCTAAGAATCCAAAAGCAGTAGTCTTTCAGGTAGAAGAGTTCTGTTTTTGGTATTTTGATTTCTTAACGTAAGCCTAGTGTTTACATATTCCATGATCATGCTTTAATAGATTGGAATTGGTATTCCCAAAGTTATTTTTTTTTTTTGAAAAAAGGTAAAGTAAGAATTTTATTGCATAGCACACACAAGAAAAGAATACAACATACACCCAAGAGGAGAGGGCAGGACAAACAAACCAGTCCCCCCACCTGGGACAAACATCACATTACACATCCCATAAGCTCTTCGAGTTCAGCAACAGGAACATATTCTGGTGCTTGAAGTCATCTACAATGGAAACCCAGGTCTCCGATCTACCCACAGCAATACTAATTAACCCATCAATGCCTTTTCGTTTAATGTTAGAGAGTCTAGCAGCAATCCTTCACTGAGCAAGGCACCGACCAATTCAGACCAGCAGCTTTGATGAAATGCCACCAGATCTCAACAAGTTACCAGGAAATGGATGCAAAGATGGTCAACAGACGCAGCCTCCCAGCCACAGAGGCCAAGCTTAAGTCCTGGGTCAGCAAATTGCTTCTCAAAATAAAACTCTTGGTAAAACACTTACAAAGGGCTGCAGCCCAAACCAAGAAATTCAGCTTCAAGGGGACATTGGGTTCCAGACCTGCTTGGTTGGAAAGCATATTTAGTTTGACCCATATAATCCACACACAGATGATTTAACAGAAAAATGCCCATCATAATTCCATCTCCATCTCCAGATTCTCCACTTATCCATCTGATTTACCTCAACAGACTGATCCTTCAACAAATGAAGCAGCCCAACAACCCAATCCCGGAAACTTCTCCTGAATCTGGGACTCCAAATCACATTTCCCCCCAATAATCTCATAAAACTCCGCAACTGAGGCATCCTTATTCTTGGCTAATCGAAATAATTGAGGGAATAACTCTTCCAAAGAAGTTCAGCACACCAATGATCCTTCCACAACAACAACCTGCTACCATCACCCACCTTGTAGCCAATACCCTTCGAGAAACACAGGATGATTTTCATGATTCCTTTCCAAAGAGAGCAGCCATAGGAAGACAGAGTATAATAGGTTAGCTTCATGTACATGTAAACCAAACATTTTTATTATTATGAGAATGATTCATTTTATTTCATCAATGGAAACTTGTCTAGGTTAGTATGAGTTTGTGGATGAATTTAATAGGTTAGCTCCAAATAGCTAGAACTGAAAAACCAATAAATAGGTTTACATAACTAAAACCTGTTCTTGTATTGGCAAGTCTTCATTAGCATCTCCAAGGACTGCATCTTCTTTTCTGAGAGCAACTTCTTCTTGGAAGCTTCTCTCTTCAGTGTAATGCTGTGAATGTGCTGTTACTGAAACTGAACTAGAACTCCTCAGCTCTTGTGCTTCGGCCAGCTGTTGTCTCAAGGAAATGATTGTTTCCTGCAATCCTTCACACTCGCGGATCTGCAAGAAAAAGGATATTTGACAACGAATCAGTTACCATTGCCAATAGTATAAAATATTTGTTACACTTCACCTTTTGCAGGTAGGGGACATGAAATCCATGGGGAATCCAAATGCTTGACCAGATACATATCACCAAAACTTTAGGCCCAAGTAATAAATTTTGTGAAATTTTGGTAAGACTTGGGGGGATATTACTGACTTGAAATCTATACAGGAAAAGCTACTTTAACTAAAAAGGTAAGCCTTTATTTATTTATTTGAATTACTTATAATTGTATTATTCTAAACCAAGATGAACAATTCCCTTGATACTAAATTCAATAAAATAGTAATACTTCTAACGAATTTTGCATCCAAAGTCAATTAAGCACTAACTGAACCATGCTGTATCTTATTTACTTTTATGTTTCTTGTTATATACTGTGCTTGATAATTTGTAGATGATGTGCTTAAACAGCTCCAACACACAAGATCCACCCTTAAACAGTTATAGATGATGTGCTTGATAATTTGTATAAATGTAGATATACATGAAACAATAAATGGATAAACCACTATGTAAGAGTTAATTTAATTTGGTACAGAATGTAATAATATTTTGGGAGCATACATTGGGTAATGGCTACTTTATTTGCTAGCTGGGTTGTTTAATGAAGAAAACATAAACAAGCCAGCAATCTTCCACATGGCAAGATGGTTATGTTCCTTAAAAGGCCCTGCATGTTTCTCTAGCCACCCTCTATTCATTTTACAATTTCAGCCCCAAAGCCATTGTCACATGTCCAGAACAAGCCTTTTTATTGTCGGAAAACTTTAAATTAAAAAGTATGAAACTAAAGATTGGTAATATCATTCAGGAAAAATACCAATACAAGGTATAGGACTAATGTGAACTGGAAGATTGAACACATGACCAATCATACTCATGTAATTGTGATACATGTAAACCTGTAGATGCCTAACATATTGGTACCAGACATGATACGTACCCTATGCAACGGAAGTGAGCATGGATGCTTCTAATATGCTGAACAGAAGTAACACATAACAAGTATATAAGATGGTATTTTTAATGAATTGTACTATGAGATATCAATATATTAGAAAATTAATTAAATTTGGCAAAATGTAACAAATGAGGTCACTCTCATTTTTGCACTCATAAAGCTCTAGGTGCATTGGTTGTAACAGTTTTAGTACCTTTTCGTTGAGCTGCTCTTGAATTATTCTGTTATCCGCAACCTTCACCTGAAACAAATGATGCATCAAAGTTCCTCACATATGATAGAAACTTGAAAGAAGCATGACAAATACTGAAGGCTATGAAACATCAGACAAAACAACCAAGTCAGGGATAGTATGATATAGAAGCATATAAAACCAATATATCTAACATGGAATTAGAAAGTCTAGAAATTCACATTCACATGTTGAGAGCAGCATGGATCCAGGTGAGGAGGTGGGCGCATCCAAAAACCAAAATAAATAAATAAATGAAAACTCCATGGTAGATTCTCCTCTGTCAGTGTAGCAGCTCTCTCATTGGTCCTTTCTCCATGTAGACCTCCTCCCCCAAATCCATTACTCTCTTCTTAGTTTATGTGGCAGTATGGCTGCAAATGGATTGAATCAGATTGGATGTAGGTAGATCCAAATTTGATTCATTTATATTGGAATTCCAATTGTATCTTATCCATTGGATTTATGTTGGAATTCCAATTGTATCTTATCCATTGGATTTATGTTGGATATTAATTGAATTCAAATTGCAGTTGGATATTGAATAGTATAAATAAATTAAACTAAAATTGATCAAATGTCATATAGTATTAAAAAATGAACAAAAAAAAAAAAAACTTTGATGTTATACTTTATGGACACAATTAATTGAAAATTACTTATATGAAACTTGAACCTATGGAAAATTTATTAAAACACAGCATTCAAATCAACTTTACTAATAGATACAATATAAATTTTAAGTATATGAGCGTATATATTTGAAGCAATTCAAATTGGATTGGATAGGGGTGGATCCATATTCAATCCAATTATAAATGGATCGAAATCAGATTACACTTAATGAGATTGAATCCGAATTTGAAAAGATACAAAAGGATACCATATGCAGCCCTAAGTGGCAGCAGCCAATTTGTCCCTACTTTGGTTCACCTACTTCCTATGGATCTAATATGGGTTATCTCTAAATCTTACTTTATCTTTTACATATCATTCTAGCTATACTCACTTGACCTTCTCCACTTTTTTCCTCAACTCTCACCTTTCCACCATAACTTACTTTGTCAGCACTATTATTATTTTCATTAGTAGTGCTCTAATGAGAGTGACCTCACGATAAGAACCATAGTGTGCACTCTTGAGCTTCCATTTCTCCATATACAAAGGATCAGTGCCCACTATGAATGGATTTCATTTAAATATTGTTATACCAAAACTCCCCGGTATTGGATTGATCATTGATCATATATGTTCAATTCAAATATTAGAGTTTATTGATGTGGTAAGGCTAATTGATCTGCAAATAAGTTACAAAATTTTCATGATTAAATGTAACCAAACAAGATTATTTAGGCCATTTGACTGTGGGTCTTGACTTTCCATACAAGCTCTTATTGAAGGGTGCCCTATTTTTAGAACCTCCCTATTTCCATTTCTTTATTATTACATTAGAAACTCAAGAAGTTTAATTCTGTTCAGTTCTTTTCTAAATAAAAGCATAACATAACTCCAGAACCTTCATACCATGTGTCACATACACAATACTGTTACCACAATTATTTTTCCATTTTCATATCATATTAAACAAGCTTCTTAAAATGATTGTGCTTGTATGATCCATATTGAAAATCTTAACCATCAATTTCGAAAGAGAACAAGGATCCTTTGATGTTACTCTACTGGGCTGATTCTGTAAGGTAAATTTTTATATGCTAAGCATTCAAATTTATTCAATTAAAACCAAAAACATATTACAGCATAAAAGAATAGTATTTCAACTATTGAAAAGTCATTGCCTGATCAAGTAATAAACTAAGACCATATAACATATAACAAAAATTTATTGCGCCAATATAATAACAAGAATACTTAATATTTTTTAGTAGAGTTGTTAAACACAATAAATAATAAAAACATTGTGAGAAGTTAATATCAATAATTAACCAATAAAAAACACCTTTAAGGATTATACACGTTTCCATAAAGTTATATCAAATTTTAAAATTACCATCATAATTAGTTCAATTGAAAAATGCCTAATATATTCCCCCAGGCAAAAGGAGAAATTTCTGCCTGCCCAACTTAGATTAGAGAAAATTACCTCAAGTTTGAAGGACTTCTCATTCAATTGAGCAACCACTTCAGCAAAAGACTGCAGCATAAAATGATACCCAGATGAACAATAAGCTAATAGGTGAAGATAAGCAAATAACTTAGGCACTAGCCTTTACCTGTGACAACTCCAAGGTGTCCTTGTTTTGAGATGTTAGGATGGAAACAGCAATCTGTTTTTCTAGGGAAGCTATCTGTTGTTTTTTCACCATGATTTCATCATTTAGCTTTTGTACATTCACCTTCAGTTCAAAAGATCATCGGGATTTTTCTTATTATGCATATTCATATTATTTAGTAATGCAGAAACAAAAATTTTAAGTTCATTACATGAATTTGTTCCTTCTTAGGGTTGTTTGCAGCCTCTTCTGACAAGCGCTTTAAAGCAATTTGGTGGAGCGCCACCTCTCCAGACAAAATATTTTGCTGTTCTCTTAGCAGATCAATTTGGTCTGTCATTTTTATGCTGGCCTGACATCATTAGGAAAATCTTAAATTTGAAGACACCCGCATGTAGAAAATGTAATTGCTAACATGTAATATTCAAGAACCAACATGCTATAGTTTATTTGCAAAAGACAACAACGTTACAGGAACCTGCCAAAGTTATGCTACTAATGAAATCCACTGGGAGGAGAAAAATCAAATTCTCAGAAATTTGAGAGATAATTGGCCTAAGTTTTTTCCTTTTTATTTTCCTGGGCAAAGGGATCCATGACTCAACTCAACGAAGCTTCATCTCAACTCACAAAGCATAATGCACATTATTTCATCATGAAAACAATAAAAAATGATGACAAAAAAAAATCCAGTTAAGAAACAATACACACGGTCTGGGTCAATAGCCCATCCATTTTTACCACGTGTCTCTCTTCTTCTCAAATAGACTGCTACCCATTCCTCTCTTCTATTTTTCTGTTTCTCTCCTCTGAAACCAGACTTGTTATATGATATCAGAGTAGAGATTGCAGTAATCCAGTTTTCTTCTCTCTCTTTTCTCCTTTATTTTCTTTTTCTTCACTGCAATGGTGCAACCTGTACTGCTTGCTATAGATCTCTGAGAATTCAGTCCAATCAGGTGTTTTGACTTGAGTAAGGAAGAAAGAAAGGTGATGGAATGGAAGCCCCCAGGTACCAATAAAATCAAGCTGGACTTTGGTGGAAGCTCTTTAGGTAACCCGGGCCTGGCAGACATTGGTGGTTTGTTTAGAGACTCTTCAAGAAAAGTATTGGCAATGTATGTATTCAGGTCCTTTGGGGGTGGGTCACTCTCAAAAGCCTAAGCTGTTAGCGCTGCTACAATGTCTAAAACTTGCTAAGCAAGCAGATTTAAAAAACCCGGAGGCTGAAGGTGACTCACGACTAGTGATTTCTTGGATTACCAATAGGGGTAATGTTCTTGGGAACTGTTGTGGATTTAATTCAGATTTTGAATGGGGTGGTTTTGGACCCTTCAAAAAGGGATAGTATAATTTGGACTTTGTCCCCCTCTGGGGCTTTTTCTTGGGCTTCTTTCTTTAAGTCCTTGGCACAACAGACCAACAATTTTATTCAGTCTTTCCCAGTTAAGAAAATATGGGGTGAGCAGATCCCTCCAAGGATTGGAGCTTTTTGTTGGGAGGCATTCCTGGTAGATGTAACACATGTGATTTACTCCAGAAGAAAAAGGCCAAATTGGTGCCTGTCCCCAAATCGGTGCACCCTCTGCAAGGCTAATGGTGAAAGCTCCTACCACTTACTAATTTCCTGTCCTTTTGTTTCTGATATATGGTAATGGTTTATTTCTTTATTTGGTTGCAGGTGGACCCTTCCACCAGATATACAAAACTTGTTTACCACCTCTTTCCTTAGATGGCCTAAGAAAAGGGGTAGGGTTATGTGGAGGTGTGTGATGGCTACCATTTGCTGGACTATATGGGAAGAGAGGAACTCTAGGACCTTTTCTGATAAGGAACAAGGAAGGTATCATTGAGGTAATATTGGTTAGGATGGTGCATTGGCTGAAGTCTTTGGATATGTTTGCTGATGTCTCTACAGTTGTGCTATTGAATAGCTGGCTAGAAGTGGAAAATTCTGCTTCTTTTTCATCAGTTGCCTCTTGCTTATGGTCTCCACCAGCCCAGGGTGTGAAAAATTAAACTTTGATGGCAGTAGTGAAGGTAATCCTGGGCCCTCGGGTGTTGGTGGGGTGTTCAGAGATGAGAAGACTCAAAGCTGGTTACAGAAGGACAATGGACTGTGGAAATATGCAAATGAAAGAAGGGAAGCTAAATGGTTAAATAGGTGGGTGGAAGTTCAGTTTCAATGGGTGAAGAGCTGCAAATGCTTTTGCAGATACATTGGCAAAACAAGGGTTGGGAAGGGAACAAATGTTTTGGACTGTACTGTAATCCTCTTTTCTTTTCTTTTTTTTCGGGAGAGTTGAGCCTCTTTACCTCTTCCCAGATTATTGTAATTTTATTGTCCACTAATAAATTGATTTCTGTTATTGATAAAAAAAAAAGTGAGATTGAAAGCTTGGCAAGGGAGCTCAATGCCTGTTTTACATGGATTAGGAGGACTGCCAATGGGATGGCTGATTGTTTAACTAAACAGGGGGTCTACAGGCAGCAGCTTTTTTGAGCTGTACTGTAATATTTTGTTGGGCATAAATTATCTTGCTGTGCCTTCTGTAATTCTGTAACCTGTTTACTCAGTTATTAATAAAATTCTTCTCTTTCTAATAAAAAAATGTTCCTTATCAACTCCAAACAATAATTAAGTAGAAATCCCTATTTTAAGTAGATTGTTATCTTTATCATTGACCGAAAATTATATTTTACAAGATGTTCATCCAAAATGAATATTTGAGAAATCTGTATTTTAAGTAGATTTTTTATCTTAATTAGTTGTATGCATCACAACTAAAGACAATTTCATTCAGCTAGATACCGTCCAACATAGTAAGGCAAGTCACCACAAAATCCAGAGAGAGAGAGAGAAAGAGAGAGAGAGTAAGCAGTAGCCCATAAGGAGAACGCATATGGAATTGATAAGTTCAAAGGATATACCAACGGTGCATCTGATACAGAAAATCTATCATCATGAACTTCTCTATCCTGTCCAACCTCCAACAAAACATCGACAGGAGTGCTTTCAGTAAGTAAAGAATTAGAAATTCTAGGTTCTGTGGAACAATTAATGCTTTCTGCCTGAGGAGTTGAAGGTGCAGTAGTTGACTTTCTCACACTTGATTTATCACCATCTATGCTTGTCAATGTTGTGAAGCCATTATCTCGCTTCTGCTAATATAATATTATATAAACATCAACTGAAGAAATTACTGGAACACTTTGAGAACACTACAAGCATAAAATAATGTATGGCACCATGAAGTATTAGCATGTTTCTTTAGTAAAACAAGTTGTAACATACCCGCAACTTGAACCAATTTAGCAATCCATGCTTTCGGCTTTTTTTTTCCTCCTTGGAAGAATCATCTGTATTTTCACTGCTGCCTTCTAGAGAAACATACAAGTCAATGTTTTCGTCATCCAAGATCAAATCTCGCCTTTTGTATGGGAGGTATGCAATCTGTAGAAACAATTTATGCAATGAAATCAAGGAAAACTGGCAAAAAAAATAAATGAAAATTATCTATTGTGAGTTCTTTTTCTTTAATCATTTTAACTTAAGGTTATCTCCAACCTCAAGCAAACAGAGAAAGAAAAGAAGGACGAATTCTATAATTCTGTGTTCAGATTGGAGAGGAAACTGAAACACAGCTTAGAAAAGAATTTGATTTTATGCAATTTTCTGTATTTGTTGTTTAGCCAAAAAGCATGGCCAAGTAGAACCAGAAGGTAGTGGGTTTTTCTCAGCTAAAGAGAAAAGTTTTTCCAAAGGGTGGCTAGTCAAAACCCATTGACTCAAGGGAGGTTGGAATCCTCCTTCACCTTTGGCTCCCCTGAATCCAAATACAGCCTGACTATACATCCAACAGAATAGACACTGGATGTCACTAATTTATAGCCAGAGGAAAAAAATAATATGCAAGAGAATTTTCCAGTAAACTACCTCTTCTTCTCCAAAAGAATGCCTTCTCCTGTGACCAGGGTGTTGAGAAAATCTAGAAGATTGTGTAGCCTTTGTGGACACTAGAATTAACTTTGTCAACCGTTGAATCCTACTCAGAAGAACAGCTTTAGCTTCTTCTTCTTGTTCCAATCTTGATTGCAGCTTGACTTGACCATCTTCTAACTTTTTAGATTATATCACAGAAAAAGAATTTGGTCAAATTATCTGCAAAATTGTTTCAAATGGATATAGATTTCATGACAACCGTGAAAAGATCAATATAGAATAAGTAAAGAAATGACTGCACAAGCCGCCTCACTATTGATACCTTTTGTTTTAGAAGCATAATGTCATCATCAATAACATCTTTCAATGGTGGTACAGTAATGATACCCCTTTTCAGTTGTTCCAACTCTTCCTTTAAAATTTGGATCTCATTTTGGTATTTCTTGATGAGTGATTTCTCATCAATTATCTGTAGATGATAAGACTATGTCTGTCAGCTACCAAGTACAGGTATCACATAAATCATAAAAGATAGAAAGACTACCTTGTTTTGTGATGCTTGAATTTCAATATGTTTTGCACGATGGGCAAACTTCAATGTGTTATGTGTTTCTTCTGAATTACTTGATGAAGGAGTAACAGTGCAAATAAGCTGTAGTTTCAACCATAAATAGACACATAATTACACTGCTGAGAATTCTAAACAAACAGTGCTTTATTAAAATAATTTTGAAAGTTCTGAAGGAACCAATCTATAAAAACAAAATTAATTTTGATGGAACCATCCAGTTTCAATTAGAATTTACCAATTATATTACAACTTATATCAACAGTAGCATCTTGGGAGACTCACAGATACACGCCCATGACCGCTTAAAGAGGACTGAAGAAGCCTCGTTAGTTTAGAATTTCTGTAAGGTATATGAGTAGCCTTTCCATCTGTTAATTTTGATATAACCTGCAATTCTATAAAGCAAGTATTAACAAATTCCTAGAAAATCTTATCTAGAACTATAACAACCAAAATGATAATTGAAAGCACAAGCCTTCTGATTAGACATGACTGCAGATATAAGTAAAAAGTGATGGCACACAAAAATGTCATAATAACTCAACATATGCTCGTAAGATGTTAAAAGGCTTGTGCTAGAAGGTGATCACTAGTGGTGGCAATCCAGATGAAACATAATGAACAAGGGATGTGGTATTTCGGGCAGGAGATTAGAGAAATTAACTAGATTATCAAAAGTATGGAGGCAACAGTTCATTGAATTCCTAGGTCAGCAAATGGGTTGGCTGATGCTTTAGCCAAACGAGGGGTTAGGCTGGTTGGTCACTTAAAAACAGGCTGTCTTGTATATCCTGTAATTCTCTTTATATTTTTTTATTAGTATAACATTTCAATTACTGATAAAAAGATATAAAATAAATAACATTTCACGCAGTTGTCAACATATACATTTTGACCTTTAGCAATCTGATTTTGGTTAAAGGAAAATCTAGAAAGGTTAGTGATGAGGGCAGATTTGGCCCTCTAGTGAAATTGCGACACGTGGCACCTCGTGACAACTAGGCAAGCACCCAGGCAACAACTTACCAAGTTGGTGTCCCCCCTGGGCACCGGTCTGGCTGGCCTGGAGCGACCTGCACGCGGCCTGGCGCGGCCTGCGCATGGCCTGCGCGACCTGGCCAGATCAGCCTGCCACAGGCGCCAACCTGGCAACCTGGCCCGGACACAGGCGCCGACCTGGCAATCTGGCCCGGACACAGGCGCCGACCTAACAACCTGACCTGGACATAGGCGTCGACCTGACAACCTGACCCGGACATAGGCGCCGGCCTGGCAACCTGGCCTGGACACCGACCCGCCAACTGACACAGGCGCCGACCTGACAACCTGGCCCGGACACAGGCGCCGACCTGGCAACCTGGCCCGGACACCGACCCGCCGACAGACAGGTGCCGGCCTGGCAACCTGGCCCGGACACCGACCCGCCGACTGACATAGGCGCCGACCTAACAACCTGGCCCAGGCGCCGACCTGGCCGCCTGGCACAATCGCCAGCCTGACAACCTCGAGGAGTTCATCACCGTACCCCGGTTCGGACGGGATATGACGTCTTACCATTTGAAGGCTTTTCACCCACCTAACCCGCGAGGGCACCACTATATAAGGACTCCGACCCCCAAAGCCAGAGGGGAGAAAAAAGGGATGGTAACCCCCGCTCTCTAGCTCTCTCATTTCTCTCCAAGCCCTCTGTAATCAGAATGCTAACTTAGGCATCGGAGAGTCCCCACCGGGAAAATACCCCCCGGTCCTCTGATTCAGTTCTCGCGGGTCCCTCAGCTCCCGCTGTCTACAAAGGAGAGAAAATCACCTCATGCGTAGGGTAGTCGGGTTGCGCTACACCAGAGAGCTCCACCATCCCCTGAGTTGCAGACCGACTAGGAGCAAGTCAAGTGAAGAGTTCTTCATCAGGCAGTTCGCCACCAGGCAGTTCGCCACCAAGCAGTTCGCCACCAGGCAGTTCGCCCCTAGGCAGTTCGCCACCAGGTAGCTCGCTACCAGGCAGTTCGCCATCAGGCAGTTCGCCACCAGGGAGCACTACCAGGCAGTTCGCCACCAGGCAGCTTGCCACCAGGCAGCTCGCCACCGGGCAGTTCGCCATCAGGCAGTTCACCACCAGGGAGCACTACCAGGCAGTTCGCCACCAGGCAGCTCATCAACGGGCAGCTCGCCACCGGGCAGTTCGCCATCAGGCAATTCGCCACCAGGGAGCACCACCAGGCAGTTCGCCACCAGGCAGTTCGCCACCAGGCAGTTCGCCCCCAGGCAGTTCACCACCAGGTAGCTCGCCACCAGGTAGTTCGCCACCAGGCAGTTCGCCACCAGGGAGCACTACCAGGTAGTTCGCCACCAGACCGCCATCAAGCAGTTCGTCACCAAGTAGTTCTCCCGCAAGGAGTTTGCCACCAAGTAGCTCATCACCAAGGCACGTCACCACTGGGTCAAACAACGAGGTACTTAGCCAAAAAATTTATACATCACAAAAAATGGTACGTGACCAAAAACGGTTACATCAATTGGCACCGTTTGTGGGATACGCTACGAAAAGCTAAGTTCTCATCCTACAAAAGCTAAGTTCTCATCTTACCAAAGCTAAGTCCTCACTTTTTTGAAGCTATCACTTTATAGTTTACATTTTTTATGAACTCAAAAACTATGCAGGGGGCTAACAGACTAAGTAGCTCTACCAACCTTACTTTCAATTCAAATAATGCCTCATCAGTCCTCTCCGCAAGGTCCCCCCTACAAAGATGAGCTCTTCGTGGCTTCCGCGGGAGTTGACGGCCAACAGACTACATAGGCGCCCTTACCGGTCGAGCCTTCCGAGGCTCCCGTGTGAGCTGGCAACCTAAAGTTAGTAGTGCTGCCCCCGAAGGTCGAACTCCTAGTAGCTTCTTGTAGGAGTGGGTGACCGGCCTTACGAAGCTGATGCAGCACAATCATAGCTCGACACCACATAGGCAAAGCCTACGGGCCACATTACTGCTTAAGACCCGGTCGCCTCTCCGGCACGGGCAAAGTCAAAAAAGAGTAGACTACGAGTCACTCCCAAAAGCCTACGGGCCACATTACTGCTTAAGACCCGGTCGCCTCTCCGACACGGGCAAAAGTCAAAAAAGTAGACTACGAGTCACTCCCAAAAGCCTACGGGCCACATTACTGCTTAAGACCCGGTCGCCTCTCCGGCACGGGCAAAAATCAAAAAAGAGTAGACTACGAGTCACTCCCAAAAGCCTACGGGCCACATTACTGCTTAAGACCCGGTCGCCTCTCCGACACGGGCAAAAGTCAAAAAAGAGTAGACTACGAGTCACTCCCAAAAAGCCTACGGGCCACATTACTGCTTAAGACCCGGTCGCCTCTCCGGTACGGGCAAAAGTCAAAAAAGAGTAGACTACGAATCACTCCCAAAGCCTACGGGCCACATTACTGCTTAAGGCCCAGTCGCTTCTCCAGCACGAGCAAAAGTCAAAAAAGAGTAGACTACGAGTCGCTTTCTCAGCAGGAACAAAATCAGCAAAAGTGAACTATAAGTTGCCCCAGAGCCTAAGGGCTACACTATTGAACTGGCGGAGACCCCCTCGTCTTACTGGCAGCTCGCCACATACAGGCAGCTCCCAAAGCCTAAGGAATTGGATCAAAACTTACTAGCTCGTCGACTTACGGGCCAAAAGAAATCTACTCCCTTCGCTGAGTTACTCTCAGCTCGGGAGTGGGGGGCAATTGATGAGGGCAGATTTGGCCCTCCAGTGAAATTGCGACACGTGGCACCTCGTGACAACTAGGCAAGCACCCAGGCAACAACTTACCAAGTTGGTGTCCCCCCCGGGCACTAGTCTGGCTGGCCTGGCGCAACCTACACGCGGCCCACGGGCGGCCTGCACGTGGCCTAGCGCGGCCTGCGCGCGACCTGCACAGCCTGGCGCGAACTGCGCGCGGCTTGCACGACCTGGCCAGATCAGCCTGCCACAGGCGCCAACCTGGCAACCTGGCCCGGACACAGGCGCCGACCTGGCAATCTGGCCCGGACACAGGCGCCGACCTAACAACCTAACCCGGACACAGGCGCCGACCTGACAACCTGACCCGGACACAGGCGCCGGCCTGGCAACCTGGCCTAGACACCGACCTGCCGACTGACACAGGCGCCGACCTGACAACCTGGCCCGGACACAGGCGCCGACCTGGCAACCTGGCCCGGACACCGACCCACCGATAGACACAGGCGCCGGCCTGGCAACCTGGCCCGGACACCGACCCGCCGACTGACATAGGCGCCGACCTGGCCGCCTGGCACAAGCGCCAGCCTGACAACCTCGAGGAGTTCATCACCGTACCCCGGTTCTGACGGGATATGACGTCTTACCATTTGAAGGCTTTTCACCCACCTAACCCGCGAGGGCACCACTATATAAGGACTCCGACCCCCAAAGCCAGAGGGGAGAAAAAAGGGATGGTAACCCCCACTCTCTAGCTCTCTCATTTCTCTCCAAGCCCTCTGTAATCAGAATGCTAACTTAGGCATCGGAGAGTCCCCGCCGGGAAAATACCCCCGGGTCCTTTGATTCAGTTCTCGCAGGTCCCTCAGCTCCCGCCGTCTACAAAGGAGAGAAAATCACCTCACGCGGAGGGTAGTCGGGTTGCGCTGCACCAGGGAGCTCCACCATCCCCTGAGTTGCAGACCGCCTAGGAGCAAGTCAAGTGACGAGTTCGCCATCAGGCAGTTCGCCACCAGGCAGTTTGCCCCCAGGCAGTTCGCCACCAGGTAGCTCGCCACCAGGCAGTTCACCATCAGGCAGTTCGCCACCAGGGAGCACTACCTGGCAGTTCGCCACCAGGCAATTCGCCACCAGGCAGTTCGCCACCAGGCAGCTCGCCACCGGGCAGCTCGCCATCAGGCAATTCGCCACCAGGGAGCACTACCAGGCAGTTCGCCACCAGGCAATTCGCCACCAGGCAGTTCGCCACCAGGCAGCTCGCCACCGGGCAGCTCGCCACCGGGCAGTTCGCCATCAGGCAGTTCGCCACCAGGGAGCACCACTAGGCAGTTCGCCACCAGGCAGTTCGCCACCAGGCAGTTCACCACCAGGTAGTTCGCCACCAGGCAGTTCGCCACCAGGGAGCACTACCAGGCAGTTCGCCACCAGACCGCCATCAAGCAGTTCGTCACCAAGTAGTTCTCCTGCAAGGAGTTCGCCACCAAGTAGCTCATCACCAAGGCACGTCACCACCGGGTCAAACAACGAGGTACTTAGCCAAAAAATTTATACATCACAAAAAATGGTACGTGACCAAAAACGGTTACATCAGTTAGTAAGATAGAATACAGTTGCCTAAGCAATCAAACTTTGTATTGAACAGGAAGATTACTTCATGTTACTGACAATACATTTTTCCAATCACTATAACAAGTGTTTTCTTTTTTTTTTCTTTTTTGTTATCAGTGAACAACATGAACATTGGAAAATAGGAAAAGCATCTAATAATGATTCAAGTCCATCAATCAGTTATCATATACTAGAAATGGGCTCATTAAAGATTTCAAAAGCATCCAGAATTCAAAATATGAGTAATTCTATCACTATAATAATGTCTAGGTTCTCACAGTTCCAAGAGTTAGCAAGCTTTTATTGATGTATGATCCTTCTTTTCGTCTCACACCATTGGTTTCAGCTCTGGAGCTCTCAGAACCTGCCAGATCGATGAGGTTCTGCATATACAAGTAAAATAAAAAAAAGCCATAAAAAATCAATAACCACATCTACATAATTGATGTCATCAGAAACAACTATGATTGTTGAACCACAGGCAAAGAAATATAGATCCAAAAGGAGTCTACAATTAGGTAACTAGAAGGGAAGTTTCAGAAATATACCAACTGTGACAAGCTTACTGCTTCTCCTTCGCTGTTTTCACCATATGGACTGCTCTCTATTGTCTGTTGACAAGGTTGTCAAAGAAAAATAAAAAATTGATACCGACAGGGTAGGAATACCAAATGGAAAACATAAAAAAAAAAAAATCATCAGACATGAAGATGAGGAAGTAACATCAAATCTTAATCACCTGAATCATCATATGCTCAAGTATGAACCCACATTACTTATTAACTTTAGGAATCTCATCTTCAGTAGATAACGTTATAGTTAAGAGAAGGCTTAGTGAGTTGAGTTGAGCAGGTAATGTTATACCATGATCAACTTCCAGACAGCCTCAAGTTTATAAAGGTGGAAATTTCATTTAGTCATAATATGGCTTAACGCATTTAGAAAAATGAAGAACTATAGATGAAAATGCCCTATATTTGATCTGCAATTGTCATCCTTGGCTTTCCTTTTCTTTTCTTGTGTACATGGTGATGGGGATCGGTCCAGGCATTATAAGACCTATTTTCATAAGAAGGCCAAGAAACAGGTTCTGATTTGGCATGGGGAAGACTCTCGGGACTTGAACTGATCTGGTCAGGGGTATGTTCGTCATTTTGACCAGTCCCATGTGGGATTGAGCTATAGCATCTTTTCCTCTATCTTAGTAGTGCTTCTCTTTCAATTTTCAGTTTATTTGCATTAGTAGGTAGAAAGTTATTATGTTTCTTGATGCACAAGACAAGGAGTGGCTTTTTTGTAATTATGGTGAACAGTATTCCGGGCCACACAAGTCACTCTATAAATAGATGTATTTTCTTCCTTTTGAAGCAAATGAAGATTTCTTTAGAGCTCTCTTGAAATTTTGTTGTAGCCTGTATGGAGTAATTCTAGGACCCTTGGAGTGATTCCTTGGGATTTCTATCTTTTCTCTTTCTCTACCCTTTCTCCTCTCTCTCTCCCTCTCTCTCTTCCTCTCTCTTTCTGTCTTGTGACAGTTTGTTCCATCCCTACTGCATCACATGGCTAACATGTTTTATTTCGTCCTCAGAACTCAGATAAGTAGATGGAGACCAAAAGATCATAAAAACAAGATGCTTTAGATAATTATTTAAGAACTTTAGGGTAACTAAAAAAGAAATTACTTTTCTAATAGCATATATTTCTAATTATATGAAAAAATTATCACCAAGTACACAAGACTTGTGATTTGGAAGTATAGGGAATCATTAAAAAGACTTAAATGGTTAATTAGAGATATGACTGTTATAATCCAATGGGGAAGGAGGTCAGCAAATGGAGTGGCTGATTATTTTGCAAAACTGGGGGTGCATAAGTCTGAACTTTTTCTGGCTCAGCTGTAATTCTTTTTGGTAAAAGGGCTGCACCTCACACCTCTGTTGGATTGCTTTATGTAATACTCTGTTGTAACACTTCATATTTCTTTAATAAAATTCATTAGTTATAAAAAAAAAGTACACAAGACTTATTCATACATTCCTAATTGGTCACCGAGCACAGCTGCAAGGCCCTCCAGCCAGGGATTAGAAGGATTTAACCAGTCAGACAGTGACCCACAACATCTATGTCATTCCAATATTTATGTACTTGTGCCTAAAAAGAATACAAAAATAGACAGATAAACATAAAAAAACTGCTGAAAGTAAGATGTTAAAAAAAGTTAAAATACCAGTGTAAATATTGTATGGCTTCTGCTGCTGAGTAAATTGAAACTTGTAGACCCAACATGTCTGTGCTCTGTTGTCATGACAAAATTCCTATAATTAATAAATAATAACCAGAAGATGCACAATACCTATATATCATTGATGACCAATCTAGACAGTAATATAGACTTCTGTCCAAATTTAGCGTACAAACTTATTAGTTATACAGCATAACAGGTAAGATCTTTTATTTTAGTTTTCAACACATGGAAATTTATAGACAAAATTAACAGTGAGAAGGAGCTTTAATTCTATATTATTGAAAGGGATCCACCACTGGTGTCCATCACCAAGCCTACTGCTAATCTAAATAGTATTATATAGATTGAGATCCAAATCTTCGATAGATATGGCACTGAACAGAGTGGAATGGAAAAACAAGATTCATGTAGAATTTATCAAAAAAAAAAAAAACAAGATTCAGATCCACATCTTATTGCTCAAGAAGAAGTTTTAACATTTCTTGAGTTTTCAAAACTTAGAAAACTTGATATCAAGCAATTCCTGCATACTTGTGCTATATTTTCTACATATCTCTTAACTGCCAAACTCCTTGGATGGAGTTAAACACCTTTGCCATAAGATTTATGATTTCCTTATTCACTCTTATTTCTTGCATCAGTGACCAACTGTAAAGAAGAGGCAGGGAAAGTAAAATCCAGAATGAAAGATTTGCATGTATGCATGTGTAATATATATAAAGGAACTTGTACACTTTGCATGCCCACAAATATGAACATATAGAAGCACTCATAAACAGAGCAAAAGTTTTACCTTCACCAGCTGCAATAAGGGACAGAGCATGAACAGGGGATAATACAACTTCTTCTTTTATCCCTTCAACATAGGTTCCCTATAACCAGTACAGGTAAAAAATAAACAAAAGCTCTTCCATAAAATCTAGGAAATAATAGTTCATCTAAGTACTATCCTGTTAATTAATATTATTATATAAACCTTCCTTTGTTGTATCAGTTCATGGAACATGTAAGAACATGGTTTCTGATTTTCTCTTTTACTGATTGGTTCAGTAACAAGATGCAAATATATATTAAGGAAAAAATGAGAAAACTATCCATCATGAAAGAAAAGACAAAGTAATGAGAAAAGATAAATCCCTTCAGGTATCAAAAGTACCTAGGGCAGCCCAAAACCAACAAGTACTGTACTGTACAAATATGACCATGATTTTCCATAGTTTTATGATTTTTTGTGGGCTTCCACTTCTACATGGAGCCAAATTTACACTGAAATCAAAGTTTAAAACCTTGTATATATAATATAAAGTAGAATAGCAATGGTAGGACCCTCTGAGAATCTGAACTCTCTCCACTCCCAACCTACATATATACTTTGTGCAATTGAATTGACTAACCTTGGTAACATTTTTTCCTTTAGAAAAGTTGAATTTGTATCATTTTAGTATCAAAAAAGTACAGCAGACCATCACCCCCATACAACTGGTAACATGTATGCTCTGATCAGACCAAACACACAATGTACAGCCACCTCCTACTAGCTCTGCTGGGCTTCAAAAATAATACTAACCAGCCATTACAAAAGTAGAAAAGTTTTGCCTCACAATCAGAAAGTATGACGTCTAAAACTATATTATTGTGCACTTACCTTTTCCAGCACAGGATTTACTCCACATCCCATACCTTCAAAAGGTTTTTTGGATATGTAACAGTACTTAATAATTTTAGGGAGAATGACTGATCAGCCCAGCTAGAATTCTTTAGCCCCACCGTACAGTGGGATGAATCCTGACCGTGGATTGATGCCAAATCCATGGGCAGGATGCGGTTTATAGGGGGGGGGCTACTAGTAGACTAGTAGACTATGGGGAGCTGTAATTTCAGAATTCTGCATTGGGCTGCAGTGTACTTTTCCCATAATTTTATTAATAGAAGAAAAAACCAGCTATACAAGTGGATTACACTTGGTTTACAAAAGACAGCATAGGCTGACAGAAAACAAACTGCGCCTTCACCCAGGTTCACCCCAATATAAGCTATGAGCTTTTTTTCTTTTGAAACAGGTAAGATAATATCTTTCATTGAATAAAAGTGAGAAGGTACAACCATTCCATGTACACAGAGATGATGTACAATGGGAATATACAAAAAGAAAACAATAGTATATGATTAAGAAAACAGGGACCGAGCATCAAAACAATCACTAGGCCAGGCCCCGTGAAAAGGAGTTTGAATGCTTAACCAGGAACATAACAAACCCTTTAACTTGTATTTTACAGTGTCTAAATCAGAATGTTTGTTTTAAAAAATGCACAAGTTTCTTTCTCTCCATACTGCCCAGATGATGGTTGCTAGTAAAACTCCCCAGAGTACCTTCCCTCTTCTACACTTGCACTCTCCAACCTTCAAACAGTGCCAATGCTGAGGCCAGGAAACAGAAATGAACCCCAAAACATTGTAAAGCCAGATTCCAAAGGCTGTAAGAAAAGGTGCAACGGATGAACAGATGGTTTGAGGATTCTACACTATCATTGCATAAAGAGCATAATTGGCTATCAAGCAAAATTCCCCTCACCAGCTAATCTTTTGTTAAATATCTTCAAAGTGACATAGTCCAAACCAAGAAAGTCACCTTCGATGGAATGCAATGGTTCCAAATACTAGACCACAGGTAAGGAACTTCTTGTTGTGCTCCCAGACCATTATGAAAGAATTTGACAGTAAAATGACCATCTTTCTTCCATTTCCACACCCTCTCATCAGCTTCTCTTGGGTTGGGTTTGATGTTTTGTAATAAACCAATAAGCTCCACCAATGGATTTATTTCCCAATCATTTAAGTTCCTTCTGAAAGTCAGTCCACAGACCACCTCATTATTGATCTGATCAAAGCAGTCTCCTACTACAGCATTTTGATTCAGAGCTATTTCACAAAGGGCCAGGAAAAGCTCTTCTAGAGGAATCTCTCCACACCATTTAAGTTCCTTCTCTCTTTTTGGCTGTTATCAGACTAATAGAACTCAAGGGCAGGCCGAATCATAATATGGTATCAGAGCACAACTAAGCAACTCGGATCTGCCCAGATTTCTGTTTTCTACGCACTCAATCTAGGGTTTTCTCTTGATTTCTCTGCCATCGATTGGAGATAAGGGAAAGGGCTGAAAAGGAGTGGTCACCCTCTTCCCTTGGAGGTCTCTATGCCTCTAGTTGTGCTGTTCATGGTCGGTTGCCGTGGTTTCTAAGAAGCCCACCCCTAATCGATGAAGAGAAGAGGGCTGATTCGTGTGGTGCAGTGGGTGTCTTGTGTAGTCTGATTTTCTTTTTGTGTAGTTTGTTTTTCGGGTGATGAGGTAAGAGATTTCAATCCATATTTTTTGTTACGAATCAAATAGGAAATATGTTTCAAATTGTATGATGGGATTTCAGACTGTAGAGTGCTAGGGTTTATGCTGTTTTTTTTTTGTGTGATTCGAAGGGGGAGTAGTCCTCATATAGTGGTGAGATTTCAGGTAGTCGTGGGGTAGGGTTTGTGGTGTAAAGAGTGCAATCTTCAGCAATAACAAGTGCTGAAACCAGTGTGATCAAGTAGTGTGCAGTGTGCCGAATTCAGTAATAACAGAATTCAGCAATGGGAGATAATAGTGATAGCAAATCTAATGTGATGATACCTACTGACTACCTGAATGTTCAAATGACCTCCATTAAACTGAATGGAGAGAATTATGTACCTTAGGCTAAATCTGTAGAAGTTTTTTCTGAAGGCAAAGAAGAAGGTGAAACACACAAGGGAGGAGAAACCCCCCACTGATTCTCATGAGTATAATGACTGAGAACAAGAGGATGCATAGATTATCACGTGGTTATGGAACTATATGGAACCCAAGATTAGTGTAAATTTCATGTTTCTTGACACTGCCAAAGATGTGTGGGACCATGCTAAGAAGTTGTATTCTGGTCAAGACAATACAACCAGAGTATATCAGCTGTATCGGGAATACTTTAATCTACAATAGGGCAATCAAAGTCTTGAGGAGTACTATGCTAGTATGAGAAATATTCGTAATGAGTTGAATGTTTATCACCCCCTCACTTCTGTGTCAAAATTCAGCAACAACAGAGAGAACAGCTTGATGTGACTCGATTTTTGGTAGGGCTGAAATCTGAGTATGAACCAGTGCGGGCTCAGGTACTAGGAGGGTCAGCTCTCCCTTCCTTAGAAGAGGTGCTTGCTCGACTTCGAAGGACTTCCATTGGATCTACTGAGAATTCTAATGTTTCTGATAGATCAGCCTTTGTAGTATCAAGTGGCTCGGGTCCGAGGAGATGTACTCATTGTGGTATGGATGGACATACCATTAATTATTGCTATGACTTGCATGGTCCACCCTCAACTTGGGCCAATCATGCCCTGACTAGTGACACCAGTTTCGGACAAGAGAGTCATTCAGCTGATCAGATGCCTCCTACATCCACAGATGTTCCTGGGAAGGAGATGGTGAGTGTTCCTCGTGATAAGTATGAGAGGTTTGTCCAATCCACATCTCAGCAGAACACGGCTACTTTCGCACACTTAGGTATGGCTTGTTTGGCATCCACACCCAATCCCAGGATTATTGACTCTGGAGCCTCCGATCACATGACTAGAACTCCAAGTATGTTTTCTTCCCTCTCTCATTGCTCAACATCACAATCTACTACCCTTGCTAATGGTTCCACATCCTTGATTTGTTGTGTTGGCAGTGTTAACATGACCCCCTTATCTTTATCCTCAGTTTTGTATGTCCCTAAATTTCCGTTTAACCTTATGTCTGTTAGTAAGTTGACCAAGTCACTCAATTGCTCTATTACATTTTACCCTTCTTTGTGTGTTTTTCAAGATCTCAAGACGGGCATGAAGATTGGTGGAGGGCATGAAGCTGGTGGATTGTGCTATCTTGACGGTGGTAGAAGAACATCAACAGTTCTCCAGTCATCTCTCTCTCCTCTCCAGTGGCACTGTCGATTTAGTCATCCTTCGCTGAAAGTTTTGAAATCTTTGGTTCCTTCATTGAGTCAACTTTCTGTTTTGAAATCTTTGGTTCCTTTTTCTTTGGTTCACTCAGATGTTTGGGGTCCTTATAAAGTGATGTCATATAATGGATATAGATATTTTGTCATTTTTGTTGATGATTATTCAAGGATGACGTGGCTCTATTTAATGAAAGAAAGGAGTGAATTGTTTACCATCTTCCAAAAAATTTATGCTGAGATTCACAACCAATTTGGTGTTCACATTAAAATTTTTCGTTCCGATAATGGCCGTGAATATTTCTCTTCATCATTTCAAGAATACTTGGACCAACATGGCATTATACATCAGACCTCATGTACCTACACCCCACAACAAAATGGGGTGGCTGAGAGAAAGAGTCGTCATCTTTTGGAAACACCTCGATCCCTCATGCATCACATGAATGTTCCCAAACCCTTTTGGAGTGATGTGGTGCTTACTTCTTGCTTCTTGATTGATCGGATGCCCACGTTTATCCTTGATGGTCATTCCCCATTCACTACCTTGTTTCCCACCTTGTCTCCGTTTCCTCTTTCTCCTCGGGTTTTTGGGTGTGTCTGCTTCGTCCATAATCTGGGTCCCGGGAAGGACAAGTTAGATGCACGATCCATTAACTGCATCTTCCTTGGCTATTCCCAGACCCAGAAAGGGTATAAGTGTTATCACCCTAGTCCTTGACGTTCCTTTGTGTGTGCTGATGTTACCTTCTTTGAGTCTACTCTGTTTTTCTTGGGGTCCGGTGATGCTTCTTCCTCCTCATCACCTCCTCCTCTTCCACTTCCAGTTGCGGATTCTGTTCCCCTTGTTCCAGCTGTGACCAAGTCCTTGCCTCTAGTGCCACCACCTGTTGAATGACCACCTATCCGTCAAGTGTATACACATCGTCCACATGTACCGGCTGCTACTCCTCTGGCTCCATCAACGTCAACAAATCCGGCAGTTGTCTCCACACCATCCCCAAACCTAGTATCTGATCTTGATCTTCCCATTGCCTTGTGGAAAGGTAAACACACTTGTACCCTTCATCCTATTTCTAATTATGTTTCACTCACTCACATTTTCGCTTCCCATCGCCAGTTTATCTCTTTGTTATCCTCAATTGTTGTCCCTAAGGATGTCAAGGAAGACCTTGCCTCTCCAGGGTGGTGCCGTACAATGGAAGAAGAACTTTCAGCTCTAACTCATAAATCATACTTGGGACCTCACCACTCTTCCTCCTGGGAAGCAGGTTGTCGGTTGTAAGTGGGTTTATATTGTTAAGTATTTACCTGATGGTAGTGTAGAGCGCCTGAAAGCTCGATTGGTTGCAAAAGGGTACTCACAAAAGGGTACTCCCAGTTGCTAAGATAGGTTCGGTTCGTGTTGTGATCTCTCTTGCTGCTATGTATGATTGGCCCCTCTATCAGCTTGATATCAAGAATGCTTTCTTGCATGGTGATTTGCTCGAGGAAGTCTATATGGAGCAACCACCAGGGTTTGTTGCTCAGGGGGAGGATGGTAAGGTATGTAGACTAAAGAAGGCTATTTATGGGCTTAAACAGTCTCCTCGAGCATGGTTTGGTAGGTTCAGTGAGGTGGTAAAGAAGTTTGGTATGAAACAGTGTCAAGTTGATCGTTTTGTCTTCAGTCATGACTCTCAGGTAGACTTGTTCATGGGTCGGCCCGGGCTGGGCTTTCAGTCTGTATTAACAGAATTTTCTAAGGCCCGAGCCCGAGCCCAGCCCGACCATCGGGCCTACAACTTGGGCCCGAGCCCGGCCCTCATAAAAAGCCCGAAGCCCGAGCCTGGACCCGAGCCCAAAGTTTAGCCCATACTGTTAACGGATGAATAGAGAGAGAGATTATAAAGAAAAGAATAAAAAATGTATATATTAAATTATAAATATATATTTTAATAAATATTATATTATTTATATATTTTATATAATATATAAAATACATATTATATATTTTATAAAATATATAATGCTGAGTCGGGCCGGGCCGGGCTCTTTTGACAAATCCCGAGCCCGGCCCGAAACACAGTCGAGCTTACTGTGTTAGGCCTGAGGTCAGGCCTGCGGGCCTAATTACATGACCAAGCCCGACCGGGGTGTGGGCCGGGCCATCGGGCTACCCAGCCCATGAACATGTCTACTCTCAGGTAGGAAAATCCTATTGGTGGTGTATGTAGATGATATTGTTATTATCGGGAATGATAAAATGGGCATTGATAGGTTGAAGACTTTTCTACAGGAACATTTTCAAACAAAGGACCTTGGTAAATTGAAATATTTCTTGGGGATAGAAGTAGCAAGGTCTAAGCATGGTATTAATGTGTCAGAGGAAATATGTGCTTGATTTGCTAGAGGAAACAGGTTTGTTAGGTGCTAAACCAACTAAAACACCTATGGAAACAAATACTAAGCTGAGCAGTGATATGGGTGAAGTATTTGAAGACCCTGGCAGATACCCGTGACTTGTAGGTAAACTGAACTACCCAACCATTACTCGGCCAGATATTTCATTTGTGGTTAGTGTGGTAAGTCAGTTCATGCAAAAACCTTTGGTTCCTCATTGGGATGCGGTTTTAAGAATTGTGAGGTATTTAAAAGGGGCTCCTAGTCGTGGTTTGATATACCAAGGTGGTGGAAAACTTGAAATAAAAGGATATACTGATGCTGACTGGACCGGTTCTATGTCTGATAGGAGGTCTACCACAGGCTATTGCACTTTACTTGGGGGTAATCTGGTGACATGGAAAAGTAAGAAGCAAATAGTCATGGCGAGAAGCAATGCAGAGGCATAATATAAAGCTATGGCACATACTACTTGTGAATTAGTGTGGCTAAGGAACCTTCTACAGGAGATAGGATATGATGTTAACACTCCAATGAAGCTCTATTGCTGCAGTTCATATTTCTTCTAATCCGGTGTTTCATGAAAGAACCAAGCACATAGAGGTTGACTATTACTTTGTGAGAGAGAAGGTGCTGAATGGAGTGATAGACACTGCATATGTTAACACAGGGAACCAGTGGGTAGACTTATTTACAAAAGGGTTGAGTCGGGGAAGAGTGGATTACATATGTAACAAGTTGGGATTATATGATATATACTCACCAGCTTGAGGGGGAGTGTTAGTGTAGGGGTATTTTTGTCTTTATATTTATGTTGAGGTTGCTGATCTGTAATATTATATTAGAACTAGTGTCCCTCACTTAAGGGCACATGTGTCTTTTCCATTATGTTAGTAATATAAAACATGTCTGGCCGAATGGGAGAGGTAATTTTTTCTCTCATTCGAACTAGACTTTTCTTCTCTCCTTTTCTCCTCTTTTCTCTCTCTTTCTTTCTTCTTTCTTCTCTCTTTTTGGCTGTTATCAAACTAATAGAACTCAAGGGCAGGCCGAATCATAATATGTTTAATGTCAAAACAATTATAAATAATATATAAATACATAGGAATTGTTTATTTAAATGATATATATATACATATACATATGAAGAAATATATTATAATTAATATAGCAAGACATGTAGATATTATACAATTTTATTAGTAATGCATCAATCAAGAGTCCAAGGCAAATATTATATAGATTTTTAAAAAATTAATATATGCTAAAAGCCAATACTATTTTATTATCTATTACAGTGTAAGGCATAAAGCATATGCAACTATAATATATGAGTTGTTATATATTTTTTTCTATTTTTCTACTTTTATTTTTTAACATTAACAAAAAATTCAACTAAAAGTTTAATTCTTAAATGTTTGATAAATAATATTTATATTTTTGTAAACAATAAATATGTTATTATAAAATGTAAATGAAAATATCAATTATTAATTTATAAAAATTTATAATCTTAACTTAAAATATATATCAAATCTATTAAAATTTTGAAAATGCATATCATATGGAAATACATAAATTTTAATTACTAAAATAATTATTTCATTATTAATGTTTTATTTTTATGAAATTTTGAAGTTAAAAATTGTTTTTATATAAAACGTAGATTAATGAATTTAATAGATTCAATTTATATTATATTTTCAAATACTTTGTAAACGATAATTTTATTTTTGTAAATAAAAAATACATTGTTATTTAATGTAAATTAAAATATTAATTAATAATTTATAAAAATTTAAGATATATACCCTATGGAAATTTATAAAAATTTAAGTATTAAAATAATTATTCTATTATAAATATTTTATTTGTATAAACTTTTAAAGTTAAAATTCATTTTTGATATATATATGTGGATTTTATAAATTATTTATTCCATTTATTTATAAAATACTAATTTTGAATATTGTTCCTTTTAATTTATAGTTGAAGTTTTTGAAAATAAATGTAGGTTGTTTTTTGTTTGCATGTAAACATTAAGTTTAATAAAAGTTATTTTATTACCCTTACTAACACGAAATAACAAATGGCTTTGTGGTTAAATGCGCACGCATTGACCAACGTGGGTTCGAGTCACGCTACTCTCATTTTTTTATTGTGAGATGCTGCATCATTAGTCGAAACCATGGTCGAGACGCTTCTGTATCGACGCATATCGGCCGATACTATGCGATGCGCGTCAATACAGTGGTGTATCAAACTGATATGCACGATTGGCAGGATACACCTGCAGTCGTAGCGTATCCCATATTGGTGCAGCCTGAGAGTGATACGATACACCCGATACCAGGCGTATCGTATCAATATTTTAATCCATGGGCACAACCATATTGTAAATATTCATTCCTTTTACTAAAAAAATTCTTTGAAAGTTACCAATAGAAAAAACATCTATACTGGAATAAAACTTGGCTAGCATTATTTAGCCAACCCATAACTATCTTGGGAGTCCTCATCCACCTCTATATTTCTAAAACTAAGTTCTCTACTTAGTCTTAGGCCTTGTAAGGCATCCATATCAACTCACCCTTTTCAAGCCCCCAGCTCCTATTGGTCAAGAGACATGACTGTTATGACTCCATGACTATTCCTGAGTACTCCTATGCCAGAAAAGAAAAAGGATTACCTATGCTACAGCCATCAAAATTTAGCTTTATTTGGTGTGTTAGGTAGGCTCCACTCCACTGAAAGAGTAGATCCATATGTAGAAGGATTTTCCACCAATTTCCAGCCTCTAACAATGTCATAAGCAGAGAAAGGTGCAAAAACATCTAGTGTTTTAAAAAATGACCATGAATGCATTACATTAAGCAACATTTTCAATCCGCAATTGAATTGGATGGTTGGACCGATCAACCTGTCATTTGGTCAGGTTTTTGGGTCCATTTGGCCCCAAACAGTTTACTTGCAAAAAATGTTGATTCAGTCAATGTACCAGTGACCTAGCTGATTGAACCGCTGAACCATTTGACCCAGTCAGTGGGTAATGGGTTAGACAATAATTCTCTCTTTTTTTTGTATCTAGTCATTTCCATCACTAATAACAAAAGTTCTCATTTATCACACTTATTTTTTATTAACATGATGAATATATAACATTAGAGACGGGCCCAATTTTTTCAGAAATTTTTCTATTATTTTCTTTTTTTTTTTCTGCTTCTTATCTATTTTGATGTTTTATTATTTGATTTATGATATCATGGGGTTGAACTGGTGGCCCGCTACCCAAAGGAAAAAATGGTTCTATTTCTAGGCTATTTTTTAAAACACTGATATCAAGTAAAATCTTTTAGCCAAGGTTGTTACTATCACTAATGTTTTGGATGAATACATACTTCCTAATTGAATCCACCCTTCATTCTTAGTCATAATTCATAAACACTCAAACCCTGTGCACTCAACTTTCCTACTCAAGATTTTTTCTTGAATATCAGAAACTTCAGGGGTTAGCTTAGTTATGGACATTTAACTTACACACAATACCTATCTTCACATATGGTTCCTCATACCTGTTACACATATGACCTTCAAAGTAATGCACAAAATTTGTTTTTAACAGAATTTCCCAGTTACCTTGATGCATATTGAAGAGATTTGGAAATTAAAAATTGAGTAACAATGAATAAGATAGACATATTTTCTGGAAAAATAATAAACCTATTCTAAGGAATATAAAGTGAAAGACTGGCACCTGAAGGTCCTCTCTTATTCTTAGGTTCTGGCCTGCAGGATTCAGCAAGTCATTAACAACCTGAAACAAAATATAAAAAAAAAAACTCAAAAGGATAGTTTGCAAATGAAAAATTAACGAAATATAATTACTCTTGGAACACGAATATAGCTTTAGAATGCTCATGTACATGGATATAAAAGCATTAATCAATCTCCAATTAGAAGAGATTAAGCTATTTGGTTAAATGGATATATGTATCAATGTGATAAGAGGGAAAAAGAGCTTCCAATGTACCGTAGAAGAATTCGGGAAAAAGAGACATTAATGGGAAAAAAAACAAAATAATTTGGTCATAAATACACATAATGGGGAGAGAGAAAGAGAGAGGGAGGATGGCTTGACTCTCTTCTACCAAATTATTACAAATTTCAATTTTATGAACCTCCACCTTGGGAAACTTGAAAAGAGAAATAAAGATTAAATATTTATTAATATGAAACATGGAATATTTTTTAGTTCTGCATACATCAAAAAAACAAATATGAGCACATTGTCCATAATTTTTTTTGACAAGTAGAAAGAAAATTTTATCAAAAAGAAAAAACAATTACAACCTAGGACGGTGTTGAGAAAACAGCTCCACAAGAGCTAAAAAATAACATGCAACCAAATCCCAAACAAAAGGCCCCCAAACAACTAACACCCCAACCAGCCCAAAAGAAAACAGCAAAAACCAGCGACCAATACAAAAAGAAACCTCTGGACCAAGCCAGCTGAGCCCGGGAACCAACATAGAGCAGCCACGAACCTCCAAGCCTCACCCTCTCACCTTCATCGAAACCCACATTCTTCCTTCACTCTTCATCAACTAAATCTGACTCCTTTCCTTCACCCTCCTCCCAATTCTCATCCCTTCCCCAACTGCGCTTTTCTTGTTCTTTTCCTGCCTTATATTTTGTTCAAATTGTTAGATTGCCTTCCTCACCACCGCTTCTCCCCCCAATCTAGACAAGTCTTCTTGCGATTGCAACCCAAATTCGACCCAAGGGAAAAGGAGCACCTTTCTTCTTCTCTCACCTCAGCTTTTATAGAAAAACAAGAGTATTTTGAGTGAAAGAGACAACACAATGTTGGGTTGTGTCATCTTCAGCTTTGGTGATCTTCTGGACCTAAATCTTTGGGCATGTTAACCACCTAGGGAGCTTGTGGACTCTGTATCAGGTAACATTCTACCCAACTATTGGAAATCAATTTGGCATGCTAATTCTAAATCGATCCATAGAGAAATCTTGTTTCTCATGAGAGATTCAATCTCTCCTAGGGCTGAATTCAAGAATTATTGAAATTCACCATCCCACCATCAAGGTTTGACCTTTATGGCTTTTCTTCAGCCTATTCTTCAGACCTTTGGTGCAGTGGTTTGTCCTTCAAGTAAAAGTCTACTAATTTCACTTTACTTTTTACTTATCAAGAAAAAAAGGAAAGGCTTACTTTTATTTACCCTGTCAAAACCAAATACTAGGAAGATCATTGTTGCAGAGATTTTTTCTTTACGGAAGGATTTCCTTGTTTTTTGCCCTATTTCCTTGCACAAAGACACTTTGTCCCCAAGGTGTTTCTTTCTTGAGAAACAGTTGGTATGGGACTTGGGTTAATGAGAGGCCTAAAGGACTCTGAAATGAACAATGTTTCCAAGTGTGATGCCAAATTTCGGACAGCTCACTGTAACATTCTTAAAAATCTCCAAAAGAGTAGGCCCAAGTGGTATCTCTCACCAAAAATGTGTCTTTTATGTTGAGAAAATTGTGAAATTACATTTCACTGGTTAATCTTCTATCCTTTCATGTCCAATATTTGGGAAATTTTTCTTTCTGTTTTTGGTAGAAGGTGGATTCACCCTAGGAAACCTTTTTAGTCCCTCACTCTTCTCTCCAACCAAGAAAAGAGGAAAGAACCTGTAGAAATGCACTAAAGCAGTAATTTTGTGGTGTATTTGAAAGGAAAAGCAAGGAAGACATTATTGAAAAATTACAATTCAGGTGGCACTTTGGTGAATGTTGAGTTGGGCCGATTTCAAGTTATTGGGCCCAGTCATTTATTTTTTATTTTTAAGTTGTTAAGTTAGGAAAGTAGCCACCCTACTAAGGGCATTCTTGTAATCTTTCATTATTTTATTTTAAGTATATAATTCAAAGAGGGGTTGGCGGCCAGACCTATTCAATTCTGGCTTCATCCCACTCTCTTTTCTTCTTCTCTCTCCTCTCTTGCTGAAACCTTTCAGTGTCCTCTACTTTTCTTCACAAAGTATACATCAGAAATAGTTATCAGCAACTTCTACTTGGTATCAGAGCAGGCTGAAGGCTTCTTGAGCTGCTCTATCATGCATCCCTAGATCGGCCGAATGCATGGTGATTTGAGAGGTTGGTCGAAGATCTCAGGTAAGCCCAGTTTTTGGATTTTTTGGTGGATCTGTTTTGCCCTGTAGCTGGTCTAGGGTTTCCCATTAAATTCAGGAAGAACTAGAGAAAGGGGGAGAGTCCTGTCTTTGTAGGACTCTTCAATTTTGACCTAGGAAGTGGCGCCCTAACTTTTTAGGGTTCCTTAGAGTTTTCTGAAGAGGGCGGTTCAAGTCCTATCTTTTTTGGAGGTCTCTGGAGAGAGCGACTGCCTCTTCTCTCTCTTCTCCCGTCCCGCAGAAAGGGAATCTTTTGTGGGAGGATCATCTGGGGTACCAGAAGGGATTTATTTCATATTCTTTCATCTTAAAGTGACCTTCTAACCCTTTTTTTAAGAATTATGGAGGGTCAAGGAGCTAAAAACAAACCTGGGAGTGAAATGCAACTAGTGGGAGGTGTCGGAGAACTTTTCAGGCCTAGGACCATCACTATAGTTAAGTTAGATGTTACAAACTATTTAGAATGGTCACAATCTGCAAAGATGGCCATTGGTGCTCATGGGAAGTTGAGGTATATCACTGGTGAGGAAGTGAAACCCAAGACTAACAGCTCCCGGTGGGTACAAGAAAATTATATGGTAATGACTTGGCTGTGTAATTCGATGCTGCCCCATATAAATAAAAATTTTTTGTGGGCAAATACAACTAAGGAAATATGGGATGGGGTTGCAGAAACCTACTCACAGAGTGAAAATGTTGCTAGGACCTATCAGTTGAGGAATCAGATTATTGCTACCTGGCAGGGAGATAAACCTATTGTTGTTTATTTTTCGGCCCTTAAAACCCTGTGGCAGGAGATTGACCATCTGGAGACAATTGTTTGGGAAACCACTAAGGATGCAACTGCCTACCAGAAGCTCTTAGAGAAGTATAGAGTCTTTGAATTTCTTGCTAGTCTTAATCACGAATATGATATTGTAAGGCAACATATCCTTTCCAGGGACAGTGTTACTCTCTCTCAGGCATATGCCTTTGTATCAGGAGAAGAGAGTAGGAGGAATGTGATGATGAAGAATTCTGGTTTTGAACAATCAACCATGGTCAATACTGTGAAACCTAAACAGAGTGGAGACTGGGGTAGCAGTGAAATCAGGAAGGAAGATAAGAAGGATCTATTTTGTGATTACTGTAAGAAGCCTAAACACACAAGAGATACCTACTGGAAGCTTCATCCTCATCTTGTGCCGAATAGACTTAAAAACAATTAGGGAAATGCTAACATGGCAGTCACTGGTGACATACCTAGCCCCCTACTACAACTACTTTAGAGTCTGTTACAGTTGCTACAGTGAGGGCCGAACTTGAGAGATATGGGCAGTTCCTAAATCAGCGAGGTATAGTCCTAATCTAGTAATAGGTGGACAGCTAGGTATAGGTGGTTCTGATGAAGCACATTCTACTTCCTTTGCTCATACAGGTAGTTCACATGTCACTGCAAACTATGTTTCTACTACAAGTAAGGAGGGACCTCCTTGGATTATAGATTCTGGAGCCTTAGAGAACATGACCATAGTTCCACTATTTTTTCTTCTTACCAACTCTATTCTGGCAGAGACAGAGTCTCCACAGTCGATGGATCTCATGTTCCCATTGCTGGGAAGGAGTCGGTCAAGATTACTGATTCCATTTCCCTACCCTTTGTCCTTCATGTTCCCAGATTGAGTACTAACTTGTTATCTATTAGTAGTTTGACTAAGAACTTGAATTGCATAGTGATTTTTTCTCCTGGTCATTGTGTTTTGCAGGACCTGGATTCAAAGAGGACGATTGGGAGTGGTCGTGAAGTGAATGAAAACTACCTCCTGGATGCGCTTCCTCATCATTAGGGTCATCATGTTAGCAAGGGATATTGAGTCAAAGTCTGTGAGTCAGATTATGCTTTGGCATAATCGTTTGGGTCATTTGTCTTTTTCTTCTTTTGCGCTTCTTATTTCCAAAGCTATTTGAGTCTGTTAATCTGTCTAGTTTAGAATGTGAAGGTTGTCAGCTTGGAAAGCATTGTAGACATTCCTTTAAAGCTAGTAATAAAAGGTGTTCATCTGCTTTTGATGTTATTCATTCTGATGTGTGGGGACCATACCATGTTCCTTCTATGGGTGGCTATCGATATTTCATTTTATTTGTGGATGATTTTTCTTGATATTCTTGAATTTACTTAATGAGATCTCATGATGAGGTACCATCCTTGGTTCAACAATTTCATCAGATGGTACTAACACAATTTGGGGTACGAGTGAAGGTGTTTAGAACAGACAATGCCAGGGAGTATTTTGAAAGGAACCTTGCTTCATATTTGTTAGAGTATGGAATTATCCATCAGAACAGTTGTTCTTACAGTCCACAGCAGAATGGTGTTGCAGAGAGGAAGAACAGACACATTGTTGAGATTGCAAGAAGAATCATGATCACATCTACTGTTCCAGTTCGGTTTTGGGGTGATGCAGTTCTCACAACAGTCTTCCTGATTAATAGGGTGCCCTCTCATATACTTGGATTCAACACCCCATTCAGCCTCCTTTTTCTTGAGGGAGAGATGTTCCACATTCCTCTTAGGGTGCTTGGATGTGTTTGCTTCGCACATGTTCTTGGTCCTCACCGCTCGAAGCTCGATCCAAAGGAAAAGAAGTGTGCTTTTCTTGGGTATGCAGAAAATCAGAAAGGGTACTACTGCTATGATCCAGTCTTTGGGAGTCGGTATGTTACTATGGATGTCACCTTTTTTGAGTCCACATCCTTTTCTTGAAGGATCCTTCTCAGCTGGAGTGTTTTGGGGAAGTGAGTGAATAGTCTTTTCCTCTTCCAGTTCCAGTTCCTGTGTCCACTCCTGTGTCTGATCCTCCTATGTCACCTATCTTACCACCTCCCTTGCGTCCTGCTTCTCAATGTTACTCACGACAACGACTTCACAAGGAGGTTGATTCCACTGCAGAAGAACTCACATCACTTCCTATCGGTTCCTTGGAGACTCCAGATTCACCTGACATGGATTTAGGTATTCCTCTTGATCCCTCTAATGTTTCAATTCCTATTGATTCTACTAATCCCATTACATATGACTTGGACCTTCCTATTGCACTCAGAAAAGGGAAGAGAAAGTGTAATGTTCATTGTATTTCATAGTACCTATCCTACAATGGACTTTCTCCTTCTTATCGTGCTTTCCTTTCTTCCCTTGACTCCATGTCTATACCCAAGGGTGTCAGTGAGGCTCTTTCCAAACCTGAGTGGAAGACAGCTATGCAGGAAGAGATGGAAGCCTTAATTAAGAATTAGACATGGGAGATTGTGGATCTACCAGAGGGCAAAGAGACTGTTGGATGCAGATGGGTTTATATAGTTAAATACAAGACAGATAGAAGTATAGAAAGGTATAAGGCCAGACTGGTTGCAAAAAGGGTACACCCAAACCTATGGCATTGATTACTTAGAGACCTTTGCACCAGTTGCAAAGATGACTTCTGTTCGAATCCTTCTCTCTCTTGCTGCCACATACTCTTGGCCCCTATTTCAACTTGATGTAAAAAATGTTTTTCTGAATGGAGATTTGCAAGAAGTGTATATGGATCTTCCTGCTGGTTTCTATAGTGATGTTGAAAAGGGGAAGGTATGCAGACTGAAGAAGTCACTTTATGGTTTAAAACAATCTCCCAGAGCATGGTTTGACAGGTTCAGGAAGGATTTGATTGCTTTTGGCTACACTCAGACTCAATCAGACCATACTTTGTTTGTAAAGCGGAGGGGGTCCCTGGTGTTAGTCCTGATTGTTTACGTGGATGATATTATTGTCACAGGAAATGACCTAAGTGAGATTGACAGTTTGAAGAAGAATCTACACAGAGAATTTGAAATTAAGGATCTTGGGGAGCTGAGGTACTTCTTGGGCATTGAGGTTGCAAAATCAAAACATGGAATTTTTATCTCAGAGGAAGTATGTTCTAGACCTCTTGCAAAAAATAGGGAAGCTTGGAACAAAGGTAGCCAGTACTCCTATTGATCAAAATCACAGAATTAATGCATTAGAAGGTGAGTTGGTAAAGGACATTGGGAGATATCAGAGACTTGTGGGGCAACTGCTATATTTATGTATGACAAGACCCGATATCTCCTATGCAGTGAGTGTGGTGAGTCAATACATGCATGCCTCACGAGTTCAGCAATGGGGAGGTTGTTGACAGGATTCTTGCTTATCTGAAGGGACACCCAGGCAGAGGCATACTATTTGCTGACCATGGACAGTTGAAGCTAGAGGCTTATATAGATGCTGATTGGGCAGGATGCCTTGATGACAAGAGGTCTACATTAGGAGTTTGCACTCTTGTTGGGGGTAATCTAGTCTCGTGGAAAAGTAAGAAACAGACAGTTGTGGCAAGATCAAGTGCAGAAGCTGAATACAGAGCCATGGCACATAGAGTTTCAGAGCTTCTCTGGATCCGCTCCTTGTTAGGAGAGATTGGTGTTGAGGCAGAAGAATCTATGATGTTGTACTGTGATAATCAGGCAGCAATTAACATTGCCCACAACCCAGTTTAGCATGACAGGACAAAGCACATTGAAGTGGATAGACATTTCATAAGAGAAAGGGTGACTTTAGGGGAAGTTTGTCTTCCATACATTGCTTCTGATATGTAGCTTGTTGATGTTCTGACAAAAGGTGTTGCAAGGAACAAGTTGGAGCATGATCTATGTAAGTTGGGATTGTGTGACATTTACTCCCAACTTGAGGGAGAGTGTTGAGTTGGGCCGATTTCAAGTTATTGGGCCCAGTCATTTATTTTTTATTTTTAAGTTGTTAAGTTAGGAAGCTATTGGTCTTTAGGCCCATTAGTTTATGTTTTTAAGTTGTGACTGTTCAGCTACTTAAAGTAGCCGCCCTACTAAGGGCATTCTTGTAATCTTTCATTATTTTATTTTAAGTATATAATTCAAAGAGGGGTTGGCAGCCAGACCTATTCAATTTTGGCTTCATCCCTCTCTCTTTTCTTCTTCTCTCTCCTTCTCTCTTGCTGAAACCTTTCAGTGCCCTCTACTTTTCTTCACAAAGTATACATCAAAAATAGTTATCAGCAACTTCTACTGTGAAAACATTGGAAGCATTTAAACACTGCCATTGACAACATTACTAGAAATTGGCAGAAAATGGAAATTTTCTCCATATACAGATATGTTCTTTCATACTCTTGGTCTACTCTGTAATCTTTAAATTAAACTTTGATAGATGCAGTTTGGAGAACCTAGGCCTATCAGGTGTAGCAGTAGTCTTTAGAAATTGGGATGGAAATACAACGGCCTTGTTTTTGTTAGAATGTTAGAGTGATGTTCGGCTGATAAGAGTTCTTATTAGCCCATTCTTATGTTTAACTTATCTTGTAACTGGGCTTGTGTTAATGGGCCTAATCCTGTTTAATGATTTAAGTCATCTGGGTGTCCCATCACTAATCAGGGGCATCCCAGTAATTTCTTGTACCTTGTACTATATTCATCTATAAATAAAGAACTGGTCGACTGGCTAGTACAGTTCGACATTTTCAGCATCTCTTCTTCTTCTCCTCTTCTCTGCTACTTCGACTACAGTGGTTCAACTTTCAGTTTTCATAGCAAATTGGCTATGATGACTCAACTAGATCCAATTTGGAGGCTGTGTTGCAAGGAATGAGGATTGTTAAATCTCTTAGTTAAGGGGGCTCCAAAACAATCATGGGTTGGTCAAGGAGAAAGAATACAGTATTGTGGGTTCACAGGTAAGGCAATTGCAGGGAGCTGGGAACAAGTTACAAGCGGATATTGAAAAAAAAAACGGTTATCAGTGCACCTAAACCAAGAGCATGACAGATGGGCTAGGTAAGGAATCCCTAGAAATCAAATGAATTGGGGTTAAATTCCCTATAAGAGAATTGCAAAGGAATTCAAAGGGGTGACTAGTTGTTGGAAATGTGATTTTCATGTGTTCATTCAAAGCCAAATGTACCTAGGTTTTTTCATTCTCTTTTCTAATTGAGTCATTCTATCTACAGTTACTTTTCTTTACAACTAGTCCATACTCCATAGACAATATTGTATGACAACCAAATGATAGGTGAGACTTATCATGGGAGATGTGGATGGCCTAGTTCCTTATAGACCTAAAATATCCTAAGGATGAGTTTGGACAGCTTACTTTTAAGGTTACCACATAGATAGTTTCCATGAGATGGTGTGGTGTGATCTCAATCATTGGGGTGAGACTCCAAAGTACCATGTGGGTGTGTTCTGGGATACACACTGATAAGATCTAGTTAGAGATTAATTCATGTCTTCATGAAAGGATTTCTGTGTCATTGTTATTTGCATGAATCTCTCTTATGCAAAGTCATTTTAGTCCTCAGACTTGAGGAGTTCTAGGATTGTAGGATTGTAACCAGCCACTTTGATATACCATGAGGATGGTTGTCGATGCCTGCAGCTATGAGACTCCATATGTTGGGTGTTTGTGAATGATTCTATTATTTTGTAAATGCCCAACAAGGACCCTCAGACAAGAGAGTGTTACTGTCAAAAAGTTGAGCCAAATCAAGATATGGCCGAGAGTCCTAGTCAGACTAGGACTTTGGTGGAGGAATCTCAATGAGACTAGGACTCCTATATGAGTCCCTAGGTAACGCCAAAATGAATATGGAAGAATCCTTGTTGAACTATGACACTTAGGGATAGGGAGGAATCCTAGTTGCACTAGGATTCTAGTATTTGGGTTTCAAAGGACTTTTGGATGAATATGGAAAGAGTGCTTGTGGCACTATAACTACAGGAAAGTTTTTAAGGCTTTTCCTGTAGCATCTTGATTGAATTATGAATCCCTAATATACTCAGGCGATTAAACTTTTTGATCAATAACAGAAAGCTTTATTAATGAATAATACTTGTGAAATTTAATTACAAAAAAAGGGGAGGTAAGCTATCTTAACTCCCCAACATCAAAATGACAAAGAAGACACTAAAAGTTTGCCCAAAACAACGAATCCTTAGCCACCCCTTGCTTAGCTAACCCATCAGCCATTAAGTTAGCACTTCTCTTCACCCAGCTGTATTGCACTTCTAAGTCCTTACTCAGCCAATTAAATTTTTTCTTCTCATTGTTGTAGCTCCACAAGCCACTGATATCTCCTTTCAGCCACCTAATCACCACCTCCGAGTCCCCCCTTAAAAACTAGACATCTGATGCTTAATTCTCTTGCTCTTTGGATTCCTTCAAGAACTGCTAGAATTTTGGCCCTAAGAGAGTCACCCTCTCCAATTGGCCCAGATAACATGGCAATAATATACCCCTCCTCATTCCTGAAAACACCCCCTATCCCAGAATGCCCCGGATTCCTTAAGCTACATCCATCAAAGTTCAGTTTTATGAATCCGGCAGGAGGGGGGGTCCAAGAGGGTCTACAGGTCCTTTTACAAAGAGCAGCAGTAGCTACCTCTTTCCACTTTCTCAACAAGTCTGCCATAGAAAATTCAGAGAATATCTCCATTAATTTCAGCCAGTGAACTACCCTTGAATGTATCAAGTCTATTAGGTTTTCTGTGGTTCTTTCCTTATCTGAAAAAATTCGTGAATTTCTTTCTTCCCATATTGACAAGCACGCGGCAGCCCTAATGCTTCTCCACATAACCTTCCCCCTTTTCTTAGGCCATCTAAAGAATGAGGGAGAGAACAAGCGTTGCACACTCACGGGGGGATTCCAAATATACCCAAAAAGGGAAAACACCCATTCCCAAACAGTCTTAGTAACTGGACAAGTAACCATAATGTGGTAACCTGTTTCCCCATCAACTTTGCAAAGAATACACCTTTTGGGAGATAAACAGCAATTGGGCCTCTTTCTTTGAAGCAAATCGTTTGTGTCAGAGAATTAAATGCTATCAATTGTTTTGAAAAAGTTTCAAAGCAAGAAACTGAATTTCAGGAGGTTTCTTAATGAGAGCAAAACTCTTGGTCAAAACCAAAACTATGGTGGTTGGTCGAGATAATGACTTTTTATGTGGTTTGAAAACTAAATTTGAACATTGTTGTACAGAAGGACTGAATTGTAATTTTAGTTTGCACGTAGGGGCCAATGTAATAATTTTCAAGACTTAAGGACTTGATTGCAAATGTGTAGTTGAACATCTTTACAGCTTTAGGAAGCCCTAATCCCAACCATATATTAGAGAGAGTGCATGGAAGATTCCAATCCAAAAGTAGAGAGATATGGTGTCTCCTAGAAAACCTTAATTCTTAAGGATGGAAACCCTAATAGGATCTCACACCCCCCCCTAAGAACCCTGCTTCTCATGATATATTGCCTTGACCGTATAGGGTTCAAACCCAAAACCGACATGCATCCTTTCAATTGTATTTTTTATAACAAATTTTGAAAACCTGAAAAGCCATTAAATTTAAATTGGAATTTGGTATATAGGTTCTAAGGTGTCACTTTCTTCATTAGTGAAAGAAGAAAATCCAAAATAAATATGAAAAGAAATCCTAAGTTTTAAGGCTATGGAATTATAAATCAACAAATTACAAGAATACCCTATAAATATGTAAGAGTATCATGACCTAGCAAGGTGGGTCAACTAAAACTTGAACCTAACTCAGGTTAAAGAATCAAAACCCTAATCCAACCCAGTGATTTAAAAGGCGTGGGAGACATATGCTTAGAGGCGCACCTCTAGGCAAGGCGCTCCCAAAACACCCTGAGGCGTATGCCAGAGGCGCTAACACCTCTGAGGCGTACGCCTCAGGCGCCTCTTGCACTTTTTTCATGAGGCGTGCTAAAGGCGTACGCCTCATGCACATCTTATATAAAAAGACAGAAAAAAAAAAAGAAAAAAGAAAAAAAAAAAGGAAAGGAAAGGAAAGGAAAGGAAAAGAAAGGGAATGGAAAGAAAAAGAAAGAGAAGAAAAAAAGAGAAAAGGGAAGGGAAGGGAAGAAAATATAAGGGGAAAGAAGGTGGTTTGCCACTTTGCCCCCTGCCCCTTCGATTGGGGGGCGAACCCCCACCCCCTTCAGCTGGGGGGCTTTGCCCCCTAGACCCCCCCTTTCAACTAATGTTATGCATCTTTGTTCTTCTCAATATAAAAGATTATTATTAAAAATAAAGAAAAAATGAGATCCCCCCTTCCTCTTCATCCTCATCCTAACCCCCCTCCTCTTAAGGAGGCTTATTCCTCTTTGTGTTCAAGAGGCTTACACCTCATGCCTCTAGGTAGTGAAACGCCTCGCGTCACGCCTCTGCATTTTAAAACATTGATCCAACCCTACATCTAAATAAACCTAACCCTAACCCAGCCCTATAGGGTTGGGTCAAGTTGAATTTACCGTCTAACTCAACCCATTGGCATCCCTACTAGTACATGGAAATCATTGTCTTTGATCAAAGACAAGTGAGAAACCATAAACTCTAACTTCGTGGGACCTGATTGGACCCAATGTGGTAGAAGGATTGAATTGTAATTTTACTTTGCATGTAGAGGCCAATGCGATAATTTGTAGGACTTAATGTGTAATCTCTTTGCAGTTTTAGGAAGTCTTTCTAATCCTAACCATAGATTAGAGAGTAGATGGAAGATTCTAATCCAAGAGTAAAGAGATATGGTATCTTCCGGAAAACCCTAATAAGATCTCAAACCCCTCTTAGAAACTTTCTTCGCATAATATATGAGATATTTTGAGATGCATGGTATGACCATCCCTAAAGGATAAATCAAACCAATGCTTTGTAGTGCCTAATTGATCTAGGACAGAGTGTTAAAAAGCCATAGAAAAAAGGAGCATTGTGACCTCCATTAGAGAACTCAATTTGGCCAATTGGATCAACATTCTTGGCTGGATTTTCAATTGAAGATTGCTGGTTTGGGTGTGAACTTCAGGATAGAACAGGTATGAAATAATTAAAAATAAAAATAATAAAATACTCCATGGTAATCTTGGGTTTACAATGAACCAAATTAGTTTTCTTTCTTGCAATTTCACTTTCACTAGTAGGATTTGAAGCAATTAAAAGTTGTTGTTAAAAAAAGTGGTTGAGAAGAATGTGTAGATGGGTGAGATGTAGGGATAGTTTGTGTAGATACAGAGAGAGGTTTAAATGAGGCTTTCTAGGGTTTCTAGATTAGACAATTTCTAGAAAAGAGTTTCTAGTCTAGGGTTTTGTAGAAACTGAAGAAATTTTGAATTTTTGGATGTTAAAGATAGGTTGAACCAATGGACTTGGTGTCTTCTAATATAGATTATAGCTCTAAACTCTAATCCACATGTAGATCTATCCTACAAAAAAAAGAGAATAGTAAAAGAGATAGAAATACTAGAAGAGAGTTAGTTTGCGGAAAAGCACCAACATAAGCTCCAACAGGGAGAAAATGAATTGTAATTCCAATCTCCTTTGAGAGAGGTAACTAGGGGATCCGAACTATTGTTCACATAATTACAAAATTGCAACTGCACACTAAATTATGAAAATATAATGTAGATATAGTCTGTTCACCCTATGGTCCCTATTACATAAAAACGTTAACCTAACACTAACGACATCACAATGACCCACTACACAGCAAAGTAACAACTTACAATGGCTGAAGCCCACATAAAAATGTACAGTGAGCAAATTATCCCCATGGCTCTTTTTTGAAAAGTAAAAATAAAATTTTATTGATAAAAAAAATGATTACAACCCAAAAAGGGGTGTTAAGATAACACCTTATCCAACTCATAATAGAAGGATTACAAAGACACAAAACTAACAAAAAGAAAAAACAAAGAACCCCCCCCCCCACACACACACACTTCAAAAAGTAGCTAGCCTTCAGCTTCAAACATCTCGTCATACCCATCAGCATCCTCATCCCAAGCATTTTCTCCTTTCCGTAACAAGTTCTTCATTCTCTTTTCAAATACTTCGATAGTTCTTCTATTGAACTCCTCACCTCCCCAAAAAAAAAGCCCTAAACTCTTGCCAATTCTAACCTCCTTGTCAACCAGGTCCTTAATCTCCACTATCCCCCTCCTTTCCAGCTTGTTGAGACAAAGTGAGACTACTCTCACCAGCTTGACCTTCCTCCTCCTTATCCCCTAACCTTGGCCTAACCTCCAGACCTTCCTTTGTCGAGGTCGACGTTATCTCCCCTACTACACAGCTTGAAGCTCCTTGCCCCTCCTTTCATCACCCTTCTTCTCGATTCTAGAACTTTTAATCTCTTCCTCTTGTAGACTCTTATATTTATTGGAAGGACCTACCCCAATCAATCTGTCTTTTAGGCTCGAGAAAACCTTTGACAAATGGACAAAATGAAACTTTCTTGTCTCTTTGGCTTTCTTCACCCCTTCTAGAGGTTCAACATCTCCTTCCTTGTTCACACTTCTTCTCTGACCTGGATGAACTTCAATCCTACCAATTGAAACTTCAAACTTTTGGAAATTCTCGCACTCTATTGATGAGTCAGTTTTTTCATCCTTGTTCAAAAGCTCTTTCGCTGTTTCGCATCCTCAACACAACCAAAAGCATTCGGTCTCTTGTCATCATCCCCCTCCAAGCCAGCCCTACCTAACATTCCTTCCTTGCCCTCCGCTTCCCACCTTACTAACCACTTCCCTACAGCCCACCTCCCTTCCCTCCTTCTGACCTTCTGAACAAACAGCCCCTTGGTGCTCCACCTCCAAATTCCATGGTTGTGACAAAATGGAAGAGAGCTCAACTACGAAATCACCAAAAGAAATAAACTTTACCTGCTTGTTGGCCAAACCTTGTCTTACTCCTTCCTTCCACCGCATTGTTTCCTTATATCAAAATTATCATCGTGGCTGCCGCATTGATCACCCTCCTTAAGATTCGCACGAACAATCTCGGCTCTCAAACTCAAGAACCAATTCCCAGGATTCTCAGACTGAAACATACACCCAAATCTTCAACTCCACTTGAACTCTCTCTTGTTCAAGATGCTTAACTTGAAACGAGTCATCATAGAAATCCCCATAGCTCAAAATTTAAAAAAAAAAAAAAGTAAAAACAAAAAAATCCTAAATTAAATAGCAAAAGGAGAAAATACATAATACAAGTATTACATTAGACTGAGAGCTTCAACTTAAGAAACTTCAAAGACAAAACCATTAAATTATTTATTCATGACCATATAAATCACAAAATGAAGCAAATAGTTTGATTAAAACTAAAGAAACTGACCTCATTGTAGATTTCCACATATGACACTCGAAGAAGAAATTCCCGATTTGGAGTCTAGGACAAAGATGAGCATCAAATTAACTAGCACATTTAATAAATAAAACATATATTTTTATTGAGGAATAATAAAGTGTACAATTGCAGCAAAAATATAGAACAATAAGAAGTAACCAATTTATGATACCTCTTGAATGATACTAAAAGCATCCTTCACAGCCAAGGGTATGATTCCAGGGGACCTTTGATCACCCTATCATTTGTGCATTACAACAATAAGAATATTGTTTCAAACCAAACAGCTTCATTAATTCTTATGCGTCAACTACATCCCACACCATGGCTTATATTTTGGAAGAAAAATGATTAAAAATATGTTGAAGAGCATTATATAAAAACAATAAGCTTGACTGTTACATATTCTTCAGCATTAAAAGAAATAAATTTTGTCTGAGAGATAAAAATGCAACATCCACACACTAGGTTAGTGGGTTCTATTGGAGCCGAGGCTTTTTCTAACAGGAACAGTAAACCACAATGATATTAATTTATAAAATTTAGAGAACTACAAGAATTCCAAAATGGTTGAAATGGAAGAGACAATTACGATAACATTGGGACGATTATGTAAGCATTATGAAGAGTATCGGAGTCTTACAAATTACCCCTTGGGCCTGCTTCCCCCTAACCAAATTATCCCTCTGTAACCTCTTTCCCAGGTAGAGAATCAGCCATGCTATCTATTTGCATTCCTTGGAGTATACCAGAACAGGCAGTTATAGTTAGCTAACAAAGATCTTGCTTCTCTATTGGAGCTACCATGTAGTTATAAGCTGTATGTGTAACTTCTCAGAGGGCCCTGTTATTTGCATCATCATACCAAGGCAGCAACAATTTTTGCACCCAAAATGAATAGCTCATTCAGATGGATCCCATGGTCTGCTAACTCTCTTGCAAACAATATGGCTAAGACGAAAGCAAGGCAGAGAGAGTTTGTGTGGTGAGACTAGACCTTGAGCACAGAAGTCATTCTCTTATGTGTATTTGCTCTTGTGTTTATTGGTAGCTTTTGTTGTTTCTCTTTTGCTCACCCATTGTTTCCTGGGGATTAGATGGTCATATTCTTAATAATTTATGCATATGTTTCTAATAAAAGCTATCTGTTACTGACCAAACAAGAAACATATAAACAGAGATAAGGATATATTCATGTTCTTTAATTTTATTCTATCTTGTGTCCTCATTGGTCTTCATTTATTTTATTTAATCATTACAAAGCACTATGTTCAGTGTTGAAAGTAAAAGAGGGTAGGAAAGGATACAAACATTGAGGTTTGTTCATTGAAAATGACTAGACCATTTCTGTGGAGTTTCTTTTCATCAATCTCATTGCATCTTAGGGCTACTCTTAAGTTCCCTTGGAAGCTCTCATTTTTATTTTATTTTTATCAGTAATATTCATTTTAATTTTTGCCCATCTCAAAAATCTCATCTCAGTTACAATCATATAGGCTCTTTTGACTAGGTTCAATTTCCTTTAATGATCCCCTCACACAAATAAGTGATTGATCTTTTATCATTTACAACATAATTTTGGGAAACCATCTCAATTTTTATTATTTAGCATAGAAAACCATCAACGGTACCACTTAGAAGAAGTGATTTGTTAACGGCTAAGGGTAGACCAAAAAGGACATGGGTAGTAGTAAGAAATGATTTAAGCACTAATAATTTAACAGTGGATATGGCTTTAAATAGAACGGATTGGCGAAACAGGATTCATGAAACTCTGGCTCTCTTACAAGGCTTGAAACTGGCTGAGCAGATTGGAGCAACAGATTTAGAAATTGAAGGAGATTCACTACTGGTCATATCTTGGGCAAAGCAAACCAGTTCAGCACCTTGGAAACTCAAATTTATCTTCAGAGAAATTGACCTACTTGCAAGGAGGTTTAACTCTCAGTTTGGTTAGATAAAAAGGACAGCAAATGGTTTGGCGGATGTCTTAGCTAAACAGGGACCAAATAAACATACTTTATTCTGGGCCAAACTGTAATTGTTTGTATTTTGGGACACTACAGTCCAGAAACTTAAAATCTAGTACCTTAATTAATGTCAATGAATTAAAAGTCTTATTTGCTGAACAAAAGAAAAGGATTCATGTAGTCAACCGCATATAGTTGGGATAAGGCATGGATGATGATGATCTCGATTTTTATTATTTAGAGCATGCATATGGACAAGTATAATAAAAGTTACTAGAAAGATAATATGGTGAGTTTTGGAAAGAAATGAGTGCCAAACAATTAATATGGGCTCCATTAAGAGCATGTATGAGGGTGCAGCAACCAATGTTAAACACCTATAGGAGATGCATAAGTTTTCAATTATGATGGGGCTTCACCAAGACTCAATACTTAACCCTTATTTATTTGCACTAGTCATGTATGAATTGACTAAACATATTCAGAAGGTCGCATGGTACATGTTATTTCTGATCATCATCATCTAAGCCTTGTCCCAATTATATGGGGTTGGTAACATGAATCCTGTTTTGCCATTCCTTCTATTCAAGGTTAGAAAGGAGATTTAAAATGAAGTCATACAAAGGAACCTAGGAGTAGCTCCATTATGTGATAAAATGAGAGAAAGGAGATTGAGATGATTTTTTTCATGTGAATAGAAGACCATCTACAGCACCTATTAGAAAAAGTGATTTGTTACAAGCTGAAGGGGCTATAAGAGCGAAGGGCAGACCGAAAAGGACTTGGATGGAAGTAATAAGAGAATGATTTAAGCACCAATAATTCAATAATGGATACAACACCGGTGATCTAGTTTTAATTGCTGAAACCAAATGTCGTGACATTTCGCTAATGTCATCCGACTTACCGACATGAAAATGGATGGTAATATAAAAATTTACATTATTTCGGTCGACATTTCCTATATTTCGGAAATGTCGACCAAATCGGTCCAAATAACCAAAAAAAACAGTTTTTTCTATTTTGTCGACAGGATGTCAACTAATGTACATTAATAATATAATATACTAGTATATTATATTCATATAATATAGTATATTAATATAAATTATTCCATTAATAATTTCTATTTAATATTTCAAATAAAATATTTAGAAAAAAGAATTAACAAAAAATAAAAACAAAGAATAAATTAATTACTTTATAATATATAACATAAAATATTTTTCAAGTAATAAAATATTAACTAGTTAGTATTTTTAAAATATTTATTAAAATCAGAAAATGTTTATTAAATTTTATAATAAATCATATTCTAAATTTAATATAAAAAATCAGAATAAATTTATTAAATTTAGAATAAATCATAATTTATTATAAATTTAGTATTAAAAATCATAATAAATTCATTAAGTTTTATAAGAAATCAGAATTTATCATAATCTTAATACTACAAAAAGGAGAATCAGTTTATTAAAATTATAATAAAACATAATGTATTATAACTTTAATATTTAAAAAATCAGAATAAATGTATTTCTATTTACTAGCGTGAAATAAATATATTAGAATTTATAATAAATCAGAATTAAAAATAAGAAAAGAAAATATCGGATAACCTTGTAAAAACATCAAAACGCATAATAAATCAGTAAATCGTCATTTACTAATTTGTTATTGATCTTAGTTTCTTAGCTTTATATAATTGTTGGGAATAAGATAGTAGTCTAGAAATATGTATTAATGCTTCTTTTATCATTTTACAAAATATCATTGCATATTTCCACATATTTCATAATATTTCCACAATGTCTATAATTTTTACAATATTTCCCCTCGAAATTTCTGACATATGTCCTATATTTTGGTAAGCGACATTTCCATTGACATCGACATTTTAAACCTTGATAACAATAGGGGTGGAAATTTGGGTTCACGTAGGATTAGAGACCAAGAGATATCTCAATGTGACGTCTTCGACAACTTTGGTTCAATAATCCACAACAAGGAAGAGATTAAGGATGTAGCCTAAAGAATTAAAGTAGGATCAACAAAAGGAGGGATGCATCCGAATTCTTATATGACTGGAGGATACCACTTGTGCTAGAAGGAGAGTTTTATAAGATGACTATAAGGCCACTTGTGTGACCAGGGTCAAATCTTGGAAACATCCTCTCTGTATGTACAGGGGTAAGGTTGCATACATCCATCCCTCCCCAAACCCCACATTGGCAGGAGCCTCGTGCATTGGGCTATAAGGCCATCTGCGTTGCATGGATCAGAGTGTTGGGCAATCGAGAAACAATAGGTCCAAAAAATTGAGATGGATAACTGGTAAAACACGAAGGATATTGTTAGTGTCGACTATATAGGGGTAGTTTAGTCTTTCTATTTATGTTTAAGCTGGTGTGTAATATTAATGTTAAATGATGTGTCCCATACTTAAGTAGGGACATAATAGTCTTTTGTTTTATTTAATAGAAACCTATAAATATAACCTGGCCGACTAGAAAGAAAGATTTTTCTCTCTAGTTCAAACCAGTTTTCTTCTTCTCCTCGCTTCTCTTCTCTTCTTCTCTTCTTCTCTCTTATATCTCTTATAATCTTCCTCTAACTATTTCTACGAGAATTCTAGTGCAGGTCTGAACTTTATCATGGCATCAGAGCTACTGTGACAAAATCAGATCTGCCCAGAATTTTGTTCTATCGCCATTCAGCCTAGGGTTTTATAGTTTTCTTCATCATCTGTTGGAGATAGGGAAAAGGGCTGAAAAGGAGTGATCGCCCTTTCCCTTTGGAGGTTTTCATGCCTCCCGTCAGTGGTTTAGTGGGTGTTTGTAGGAAACCCTCTAATCGATGGTACGAAGGGGGCTGTTTCAGGTGATGCAGTGGACAGTCAAGTGTCAGGTTGGTTTTTGGTGATCAAATAGGTGGGTTATATGTGTGTTTCAGTGTGAATCGAGTGGTTGGTGAGTTGCTAGTGTTATGGTGTGTATTCAGGTAGTTGTGTGGTGCTGAAAATTGTGACTGTAGGTGATTTCAACAGTGTCCAGTGTGGTGAAAAGTGATTTAGAAGTTCGATACACGAGAAAAAGAAAAAAAGGAATTCAGATATGGGAGACAGTAGTGAACACAAATCTAGTGTTATGGTTCCCACCAACTACCTGAATGTTTAGATGACTTCTATCAAGTTGAATGGGGAGAATTATGTGCCTTGGGCAAAATCTGTAGAGGTCTTTCTTAGAGCTAAGAAGAAAGTGAAGCATGTAAGAGAAGAAAAACCTCCTGCTAACTCTCAGGAGTATAGTGATTGGGAACAAGAAGCACAAATTATGACCTGGTTATGGAATAGTATGGAACCCAAGATCAGTGTGAATTTTATGTTCCTAGATACAGCCAAAGAGATTTGGGACCATGCCAAGAAATTGTACTCAGGACAAGACAATACTACTAGAGTGTATCAGCTTTATCAGGAGTACTTTAATCTGCAACAGGGTAATCAGAGTCTTGAGGAGTACAATGCTAGCATGAGGAACCCTCGTAATGAGATGAATGTGTACCATCCCCTCACTTTTGATGTTAAGATTCAGCAACAACAGAGAGAACAACTAGATGTGACCAGATTTTTAGTAGGGTTGAAATCTGAATATGAACCCGTGAGAGCACAGATACTAGGAGGGTCAGCTCTTCCGTCTCTAGAAGAGGTGTTTGCCCGTCTTCGGAGGATTTTTGTTGGGCACACAGAGAATTCTAATATCTCTAACAAGTCTACCTTTGTAGTGACGAGAGGGGGAGGCCATGGTGTTAGAGGTGGAGCTTGGGGAGTTCAGCCCGGTCGTAGTGGTAGCAGTGGATCCATGTATAGTCGTGGTGGTGGACGTGTTGGGAGGTCGAGATTCAAGGGGGAGCTTGTGGTAGATGACGTAGTAATGATCCGAGGAGGTGTACACATTGTGGTATGGAAGGGCACACCATTAACTTTTGTTATGATTTGCATGGCCCACCTTCAACTTGGGCAAATCATGTAGTGGCCAGTGATGGTAGTTCAAGACAGGATATCCAACAAGCTGATCAGATGCCCTCTACATCTACAGATATCTCCGGGAAGATGATGAGTGTCCCACGTGATGAGTATGAGTGGTTTATCCAAGCCACCTCTCAACAGAATTCAGCTACACGCACATTCAGGTATGGCTTGTCTGGCATCCAAACCCACCTCCTAGATTATTGACTTTGGAGCTTCCAATCATATGATTGGGGCTCCAAGTGTTTTTTCGTCCCTTTCACAGTGCTCCCCATCACATTCTATTACCCTTGATAATGGTTCCACATCCTCCATTTGTGGTGTTGGTAATGTTGACATATACCCTTTATCCTTGTCCTCAGTTTTGTATGTTCTCAAATTCCCTTTTGATCTTATGTTTGTTAGTAAGCTAACCAAGTCTCTTAATTGCTCTATCACCTTTTACCCCTCTTCTTGTGTTTTTCAAGATCTCAAGATGGGAATGAAGATTGGTGGAGGGCATGAAATTGGTGGACTGTATTATCTTGATGGTGGTGGTGGTTCGTCAACAGCTCTTCAGACATCTCTTTCTCCTCTTCAGTGGCACTATAGACTTGGTCATCCATCGCTTAAAGCACTGAAGTCACTTATTCCGTCGTTGAGTCATCCTTCTGTTTTAGATTGTGAGTCGTGTCAGTTGGGGAACATTATCGTGTTCCCTTTAGTCCTAGGGTTGATAATCATATGTCGAGTCATTTTTCTTTAGTTCATTTAGATATTTGGGATCCAAATAAAATAGTGTCATACAATGGTTACAAATGCTTTGTTATTTTTGTTGATGATTATTCAAGGATGACGTGGCTTTACCTAATGAAAGAAATGAGTGAATTGTTTTCCATTTTCCAAAAAATCTATGCTGAAATTCATAACCAATTTGGTGTACACAATAAGATTCTTCATTCCGAAAATGGTCATGAATACTTTTATACACTGTTTCAAGAGTATATGGAACAACATGGCATTATCCATTAAACTTCATGTACCTATACACCTCAGCAAAATGGGGTGGCTAAGAGAAAGAACCGCCATCTTTTGGAAACTATTCGGTCCCTTTTGCATCATATGAATGTACCCAAATGTTTTTGGAGTGATGTTGTGCTTACATCTTGTTTCCTCATTAACCGAATGCCCACGCCCATCCTTAAAGGTCATTCTCCTTTCACTACTTTGTTTCCTACCTTGTCTCCTTTTCCCCTTACTCTTAGGGTTTTTGGGTGTGTATATTTTGTTCATAGTCTTGGACCTGGAGTGGACAAATTAGATGCACGATCCACCAAGTGTATCTTCCTGGGCTAATAAGAACACTTATCAGCCGAACATAACTCTAACATTCTAACACTCCCCCTCAAGCTAAGCATAGATATCAATCATGTTTAGCTTGCCAAGTATGTCCCTGAACTTCGTTGATGCCAGCCCTTTAGTTAATACATCTGCAATCTGCATCTCTGATGGAGTATAAGGCACACAGAGTTCTCCTGAAATAATTCTCTCTCTGACAAAGTGTCGATCAATTTCAATATGTTTTGTCCTGTCATGCTGCACAGGATTGTTGGCAATGTTGATAGCAGCTTTATTATCACAGTACAGCTTGAGAGGACTATCTGTCTTGATACCAAGCTCATTAAGGAGAGTCCTGATCCATAAGAGTTCAGCAACCCCGGGTGCCATAGCTCGGTATTCTGCTTCTGCACTTGATCTAGCCACAACATTCTGCTTCTTACTGCGCCATGTGACTAGCTTTCCTCCCAAGAATGTACAGTAACCTGAGGTTGATTTTCTGTCTCCAACAGACCTAGCCCAATCAGCATCAGTGTAGGCTTCAATTTCAAGTCTGCTGTTTTTTCTGAATAAAATTCCTTTCCCTGGGCAAGTCTTCAAGTATCTGAGGATTCTTTCCACTGCTCTCATATGAGGAGTCTTTGGTGAGTGCATGAATTGACTAGCAACATGTACTGCATAGGCAATGTCTGGCCGAGTAAGGGATAAGTATATCAGTTTTCCTACCAATTTTTGGTACCTTTCCTTATCACAGTATTCCTCACCCATTGATTCTTGTAATCCATGGCTTGGTTCTATTGGAGTGTCTGCTGGCCTGCACCCCATCATGCCTGTTTCCTCCAGGAGATCTAGCACATACTTTCTTTGACATATGTAGATTCCTTCTCTTGATCTAGCAACTTCAATTCCAAGAAAGTATCTCAGATTTCCCAGGTCTTTGATCTCAAATTCTGAAGCTAAGAACTCCTTCAGCCTCTTCATCTCTCTCACATCATTTCCAGTAATCACCATATCATCCACATACACAATTGAGTGCTGTAAGTTTGTCATCCTGTCTCCTTGTAAACAATGTATGATCTGCACTGCTCTGAGTGTACCCTACTTTCTTCATGGCCAAACAAAGTCTCTCAAACCATGCCCGGGGAGATTGCTTCAAACCATATAATGCTTTCCTTAGTTTACATACCTTTTTTCCAACATCATATCCAGGTGGGGGTTCCATGAACACCTCTTCATGAAGATCACCATTTAGGAAGGCATTCTTCACATCCAGCTGATGAAGTTCCCAAGAGAATTTTGCTGCTAGTGACAGTAGAACCCTGATTGTGTTGAGCTTTGCTACTGGGGCAAAGGTTTCCTTGTAGTCAATTCCTTCCTTTTGTGTAAACCCCTTTGCCACGAGTTTGGCCTTGTACCTCTCAACTGACCCATCTTCCCTGTGCTTTACTGTGAATACCCACTTGCACCCAACAGTGCCTTTCCCTTCTGGCAGGTCCACCAATTCCCATGTCCTTGCTTTCATTAGGGCTTTCATCTCCTCATTCATGGCTTCTTTCCACCTTGGATCAGATGCCGCCTCTGAATACCTGGAAGGGACACATACAGAGGAAAGAGCAGACACAAAGGAATGATAGGCAGGGGATAAGTGTGAGTAAAAAACATAATCGGCTATGGGATGCCGAGTGGTACAAGAACAAACAGGCTTACGGAGAGCAATAGGAAGATCCAAATCTGAATTGAGTGAATCAGAATTACCTTGGATTGCAGAGACAGATTGATCTGAGTTCAACTGGTTGCAATCATGAGGTTGAGGGGCCTTCTTCCTTCTACTGTATGTAAGTATCTCTTTCTCTTGTTTACTGGAACCTTCAGAAGTATCAGCCGAATCTGGAGAAGCAACTGGCACAGTGGAAGTCTCACTAGGTTGACCCGGAATGTTGTAGCTAGTAGTAGTGGAAGGTGCTGAAATGGGAACAAAAAAGAAGGGAGAATGAGAATCCTCTTCCAACCCACTACTCTCCCCCTGAAGAGGATTCTGAGAAGACCCGAAATAGGATTGAGACTCAAAAAAGGCTACATCCCTGGTGACATATTTTTTCTTGGAGACAGGATCATAACACTTATACCCCTTCTGCGTAGGAGAGTACCCCAAAAATATTCCCTTTGTAGCCTTAGGATCCAGCTTGGTCTTCTTTGGATCTTTCACATGTATGAAGCATGTACAACCAAAAACCCGCGGGGGAAGAGGAAATTCTGGAAGAGTGGGACACAAAACAGAGAAAGGGGTCTTCATACCCAGTACCCTAGATGGCATCCGATTTATCAGGTATGATGCAGTGAGAACAGCTTGAGACCAATATTGCTTGGGCACATTGTGCTGGAAAAGAAGGGCTCGAGCTGTCTCCAATAGATGTTTGTTCTTGCGCTCAGCGACCCCATTTTGCGGAGGAGTGTAAGCACACGATGATTGATGTAACATGCCTGCATCTTCCATGAATGAGTTCAGGGATCTTTCAAAGTATTCAGCTGCACTGTCTGAACGGAATTGCTTGATCTTTTTATCAAATTGTGTTTCAATCATCTTGCAAAACATCATAGTTATCCGGGGAACTTCTTCACGTCCTTTCAACAGATAAATCCAAGTGCACCGAGAATAATGGTCAATAAAACTGATGAAGTAACGGAAACCATCAATGGAAACAATGGGTGAAGGACCCCAAACATCAGAATGAACCAAGTCAAAAGGGGCTTGAATTTCATTACTAGAAATTGGATACATTGATCTACATTGTTTTGACATTTGACACACATCACAAATTAAACTTTGACTCGAAATGCCCTTACATAATTCGGGAAACAACATTGCTAAGGAAGAAAATGACAAATGACCTAACCTAGCATGCCACAAGTGCAGCCTAGCTATTGACTCCACACTCTCCGGACTAGTAGTAGAAGCTTGCATGGCTGAGCTGACATCTTCATCAAAGTAGTAGAGGCCCCCATACTCATGACCACTCCCAATCGTTTTCCTCATCAATCTGTCCTGGAAGACACAATGAGAATGAAAGAAAGTTATACTGCAGTTCAAGTTTTTTGTAAGCTTTGAAACAGACAACAGATTTGAGGTAAGACTAGGAACATGTAGGACTGATTTAAGAGAGAGATCCTTGCTTAGGTCAACCACCCCCTTTCCAGAGATGGTGGAGAGGGACCCATCAGCTACTCTCATCTTATCCTGGCCAGACAACAAATGATATGTGGAGAATAAGGAGGACATATGTGTCATATGGTCAGTGGCTCCGGAATCAATCACCCAAGAGGTAGAATTAATGGAACTAGATGCACTAAATGCAGAGGCTGTACCTGATTTGGCAAGAGAGGTGGAAGCTAAAGAATTGTTCTTCAGACGGGCTAATGCCCGACTGAGAACCTCTACCTCACTAGCTGTGAAGCCCAAAGTACTTGGTCCAGAGGAGTCAGCAGCCTGCTTTGCGGTGGAAGATGACACTGTCTGAATACTCTGTGAGTTGTCACTACTGTTGTTGGTGGCAAGATTCCCACTTGCTGTGTGGCCCTTCTGTTGCCTTTTGTCCTTTCTCAGAGCAGCTGGCTTCAGATGAGGGTACAGGACCCAACATTTCTCCTTTGTGTGTTTCTCCCCACCACAATGTGTACACTTGAGGGACTTCTTGTCTGAAAATCTATTCCCCTTAGTGGAGACTAAGGCTGAATGCTCTCCAGGTTGTTCTGTTGACTGTGTCTGGGAGTCAACTTGCATCTCCTTTCTCCTTACTTCTTCATTCCTCACCAGGTAGTAGACATGGTGAAGCTCAAGTAATTCATCTCTCCCTAGAATCTGTGACCTTATACCTTCATATACAAGGTCAAGACCCGCCAGAAACTTGAAGGCTCTGCCCTCCTCAATCTGCTTATCATGCCTCTCCTTATCATTAGCATTTTCCCAATCCAAAATCAAATGGTGGTCAAGCTCTTCCCAGAGGCCTTCCAATGTTGCAAAGTAGGTTGCCACGGACATGTCTCCTTGCCTTAGGGCTGCAATGTCTTGGTTCAGCCTGTAAATTCTAGCATTGTTCTTTTTCTGGCCATATGTCTTAGATACTTTCTCCCAAATTTTAGCAGCTGTGGGGAAGTGATGAACAGTTCTGGCCACCCTAGGAGTCATAGAGGCCAGCAACCAAGACATGACTGTGGCATTTTCCTTACGCCACACGGTGTATTCAGGACTGCCAATTTCTGGTTGTTTCTTGTCTCCATCCAAATAGCCTGTGAGGTCACGAGAGGTAATGAACAGCATTGCTGAGACAGACCACTCTCTGAAGTTATACTCATCTAGCAGCACACTTGTAATCTGCAAGCTGTGCAGATTAGGGTTTTCCAGGTTTGAGGACCTTGTAACAGGTCTGTTATCTCTAGAGGAAACTTCACCGGATAGTGAGGACATCTTGACTTCAGTCCAGGAGTTGTTCACAGTGCTGTAGTTGATTCTGTTTAGGAATGGCCGAAGTGGTTACAGTGTTCACCGTGCTGGTAGAGAAGAGAAGAGAAGAGAACCACTAAAATGAAGAGAATGTCGAACTGTACTAGCCAGTCGACCAGTCTTTTATTTATAGATGAATGTAGTACAAGGTACAAGAAATTACTGAGATGCCCCTGATTAGTGATAGGACACCCAGATGACTTAAATCATTAAACAAGATTAGGCCCATTAACACAGGCTCAGTTACAAGAAAAGTTAAACATAAGAATGGGCTAATAAGAACTCTTATCATCCGAACATCACTCTAACATTCTAACGCTCCCCCTCAAGCTAAGCATGGATATCAATCATGTTTAGCTTGCCAAGTATGTCCCTGAACTTTGTTGTTGCTAGCCCTTTTGTTAATACATTTGCGATCTGCATCTCTGAGGGAGTATAAGGCACACAGAGTTCTCCTGAAATAATTCTCTCTTTGACAAAGTGTCGATCAATTTCAATATGTTTTGTCCTGTCATGTTGCACGGGATTGTTGGCAATGTTGATAGCAGCTTTATTATCACAATACAGCTTGAGGGGACCCTCAGTCTTGATACCAAGCTCATTAAGGAGGGTTCTGAGCCATAAGAGTTCAGCAACCCCGTGTGCCATAGCTCGGTATTCTGCTTCTGCACTTGATCTAGCCACAACATTCTGCTTCTTACTGCGCCATGTGACTAGGTTTCCTCCCAAGAATGTACAGTCACCTGAGGTTGATTTTTTGTCTCCAACAGACCCAGCCCAATCGGCATCAGTGTAGGCTTCAATTTCAAGTCTGTTGTTTTTCCTGAAAAGAATTCCTTTCCCTAGGCAAGTCTTCAAGTATCTAAGAATTCTTTCCACTGCTCTCATATGAGGGGTCTTTGGTGAGTGCATGAATTGACTGACAACATGCAGTGCATAGGCAATGTCTAGCCGAGTAAGGGATAAGTATATCAGTTTTCCTACCAATTTTGGTACCTTTCCTTATCACAGCATTCCTCACCCATTGATTCTTGTAATCCATGGTTTGGTTCTATTGGAGTGCCTACTGGCCTGCACCCCATCATGCATGTTTCCTCTAGGAGAACTATCACATATTTTCTTTGACATATGTAGATTCCTTCTCTTGATCTAGCAACTTCAATCCCAAGAAAGTATCTCAGATTTCCCAGGTCCTTGATCTCAAATTCTGAAGCTAAGAACTCTTTCAGCCTCTTCATCTCTTTCACATCATTTCCAGTAATCACCATATCATCCACATACACAATGAGTGTTGTAAATTTGTCATCCTGTCTCCTTGTAAACAATGTATGATCTGCACTGCTCTGAGTGTACCCCACTTTCTTCATGGCCAAACAAAGTCTCTCAAACCATGCCCGGGGAGATCGCTTCAAACCATATAATGCTTTCCTTAGTTTACATACATTCTTTCCAACATCATATCCAGGTGGGGGTTCCATGAATACCTCTTCATGAAGATCACCATTTAGGAAGGCATTCTTCACATCCAGCTGATGAAGTTCCCAAGAGAATTTTGCTGCTAGTGACAGTAGAACCCTGATTGTGTTGAGCTTTGCTACTAGGGCAAAGGTTTCCTTGTAGTCAATTCCTTCCTTTTGTGGAAATCCCTTTGCCACAAGTCTGGCCTTGTACCTCTCAATTGACCCATCTTCCCTGTGCTTTACTGTGAATACCCACTTGCACCCAACAGTGCCTTTCCCCTTTGGCAGATCCACCAATTCCCACGTTCCTGCTTTCATTAGGGCTTTCATCTCCTCATTCATGGCTTCTTTCCACCTTGGATCAGATGCCACCTCTGAATACCTGGAAGGGACACATACAGAGGAAAGAGCAGACACAAAGGAATGATAGGCAGGGGATAAATGTGAGTAAGAAACATAATCAGCTGTGGGATGCCGAGTGGTACAAGAACGAACAGGCTTACGGAGAACAATAGGAAGATCCAAATCTGAATTGAGTGAGTCAGAATTACCTTGGATTGCAGAGACAGATTGATCTGAGTTCAACTGGTTGCAATCATGAAGTTGAGGGCCCTTCTTCCTTCTACTGTATGTAAGTATCTCTTTCTCTTGTTTACTGGAACCTTCAGAAGCATCAGCCGAATCTGGAGAAGTAACTGGCATAGTGGGAGTCTCACTAGGTTGACCGGGAATGTTACAACTAGGAGTAGTGGAAGGTGATGAAAGGGGAACAAAAAAGAAGGGAGACCGAGAATCCTCTTCCAACCCACTATTCTCCCCTTGAAGAGGATTCTGAGAAGACTGGAAATAGGGTTGAGACTCAAAAAAGACTACATCTCTGGTGACATTTTTTCTTGGAGACAGGATCATAACACTTATACCCCTTTTGTGTAGGAGAATACCCCAAAAATATTCCCTTTGTAGCCTTAGGATCCAACTTGGTTTTCTTTGGATCCTTCACGTGTATGAAACATGTATAGCCAAAAACCCGTGGGGAAAGAGGAAATTCTGGAAGAGTGGGACACAAAACAGAGAAAGGAGTCTTCATACCCAGTACCTTAGATGGCATCCGATTTATCAGGTATGATGCAGTGAGAACAGCTTGAGACCAATATTGCTTGGGCACATTGTGCTGGAAAAGAAGGGCTCGAGCTGTCTCCAATAGGTGCCTGTTCTTGCGCTCAGCAACCCCATTTTTCTGAGGGGTGTAAGCACATGATGATTGATGTAACATGCCTGCATCTTCCATGAATGAGTTCAGGGATCTTTCAAAGTATTCAGCTGCATTGTCTGAATGGAATTGCTTGATCTTTTTATCAAATTGTGTTTCAACCATCTTGCAAAACATCATAGTTATCCGGGGAACTTCATCACGTCCTTTCAACAGATAAATCCAAGTGCACCGAGAATAATGGTCAATAAAACTGATAAAGTAACGGAAGCCATCAATGAAAACAATGGGTGAAAGACCCCAAACATCAGAGTGAACCAAATCAAAATGAGCTTGAATTTCATTACTAGAAATTGGATACATTGATCTACATTGTTTTGACATTTGACACACATCACAAATTAAACTCTGACTCGGAATGCCCTTACATAGTTCGGGAAACAACATTGCTAAAGAAGAAAAAGACAAATGACCTAGCCTAGCATGCCACAAGTGCAGCCTAGCTATTGACTCCACACTTTTCGGACTAGTAGTAGCAAAAGCTTGCAAGGCTGAGCTGACATCCTCATCAAAATAGTAAAGGCCCCCATACTCATGACCACTCCCAATCGTTCTCCTCGTCAATTTGTCCTGGAAGACACAATGAGAAGGAAAGAAAGTTATACTGCAGTTCAAATTTTTTGTAAGCTTTGAAACAAACAACAGATTTGAGGTAAGACTAGGAACATGTAGGACTGATTTAAGAGAGAGATCCTTGCTTAGGTCAACCACCCCCTTTCCAGAGATGGTGGAGAGGGACCCATCAGCTACTCTCATCTTATCCTGGCTTGAAAAAATGATATGTAGAGAATAAGGAGGACATATGTGTCATATGGTTAGTGGCTCCGGAATCAATCACCCAAGAGGTAGAATTAATGGAACTAGTTGCACTAAATGCAGAGGTTGTACCTAATTTGGCAAGAGAGGTGGAAGCTAGAGAATCGTTCTTCAGACGGGCTAATGCCCGACTGAGAACCTCTACCTCACTAGCTGTGAAGCCCGAAGTACTTGGTCCAGAGGAGTCGACAGCCTGCCTTGCGGTGGAAGAGGACACTGTCTGAGTACTCTGTGAGTTGTCATTACTATTGTTGGTGGCAAGATTCCCACTTGCTGTGTGGCCCTTCTGTTGCCTTTTGTCCTTTCTCAGAGCAGCTGGCTTCAGATGAGGGTACAGGACCCAACATTTCTCCTTTGTGTGTTTCTCCCCACCACAATGTGTACACTTGAGGGACTTCTTGTCTGAAAATCTATTCCCCTTAGTGGAGACTAAGGCTGAATGCTCTCCAGGTTGTTCTGTTGACTGTGTCTGGGAGTCAACTTGCATCTCCTTTCTCCTTACTTCTTCATTCCTCACCAGGTAGTAGACATGGTGAAGCTCAAGTAATTCATCTCTCCCTAGAATCTGTGACCTTATACCTTCATATACAAGGTCAAGACCCGCCAGAAACTTGAAGGCTCTGCCCTCCTCAATCTGCTTATCATGCCTCTCCTTATCATTAGCATTTTCCCAATCCAAAATCAAATGGTGGTCAAGCTCTTCCCAGAGGCCTTCCAATGTTGCAAAGTAGGTTGCCACGGACATGTCTCCTTGCCTTAGGGCTGCAATGTCTTGGTTCAGCCTGTAAATTCTAGCATTGTTCTTTTTCTGGCCATATGTCTTAGATACTTTCTCCCAAATTTTAGCAGCTGTGGGGAAGTGATGAACAGTTCTGGCCACCCAAGGAGTCATGGAGGCCAGCAACCAAGACATGACTGTGGCATTTTCCTTGTGCCACATGGTGTATTCAGGACTGCCAATTTCTGGTTGTTTCTTATCTCCATCCAAATAGCCTGTGAGATCACGAGAGGTAATGAACAGCATTGCTGAGACGGACCACTCTCTGAAGTTCCAGCTGCACACTTGTAATCTGCAAGCTGTACAAATTAGGGTTTTCCAGGTTTGAGGACCTTGTGACAGATCTGTTATCTCTAGAGGAAACTTCATCGGATAGTGAGGACATCCTGACTTCAGTCCAAGAGTTGTTCACAGTGCTGTAGGTGGTTCTGTTTAGGACTGCCCGAAGTGGTCACAGTGTTCACAGTGCTGGTAGAAGTGTTCACAGTTCGAGTAGTAGCAAGTAAAGGTTTATAACTGAACCAGTTCACAGTGCTGGTAAAAGTTCAAGGCTGCAACTGTGCAATGCAGAAGTAGGGCTGGTAACCGACCTGAAAAAAAATCTATAACTGAAGTTGCTACAATTCTGTAAGAGTCTTGCTGATGCACCGAAGTTGCAACTGTAGAGGAAGCTCTCCCCCTTTCGGCTAGTGCTAGGACTGCTGGAATCAGTCCTCAACTAGGTCTGTCCTATACAAACCTCTCTTAGTAGCCCAATAGCTACTACTTGCTGAAAAAAAAAACTAGGACATCTACTTCTGGGTCTTACTTCCCTTGAGTCCTACAACCAAGAGAAACCCTAGGTTCGAACTTGCTTTACTCTCTTTCACTCCTAGGTCTTTACTGCAACAACCCAAAAAAGAAAGAGAAAAGATGAAAAGACAGCAAGAGAAGAGAGTGCGCCTGCTGAAACTAGGAAGGAGCTAATGCTCTGATACCATGTAATCTGAGGAGCTATACTCGAAGTAGCAGAGAAGAGAAGAGAACCACTGAAATGAAGAGAATGTCGAACTGTACTAGCCAGTCGACCAGTCTTTTATTTATAGATGAATGTAGTACAAGGTACAAGAAATTACTGGGATGCCCCTGATTAGTGATGGGACATCCAGATGACTTAAATCATTAAACAGGATTAGGCCCATTAACACAGGCCCAGTTATAAGATAAGTTAAACATAAGAATGGGCTAATAAGAACTCTTATCAGCCGAACATCACTCTAACATTCTAACACTTTCTGTTGGTATTTAAAATGCATGAAGGAATATGTGGGATATTGGAAAAGTTAATGAGAGATTTCTTATGGGAACCAGGAGAGGAGAAAAAGGATCATAGAGTCAGGTGGGATATAGTTACCAAAACCAAAAGTTATGGTGGTTTTGCTTTAGGTAACTTGCAAAAAAAGAATGAAGCTCTATTGGGGAAATGGCTTTGGAGATTGACATTGGAGAGGGACAAATTATGGGCTCAAGTTGTCTTAAGTATTCATGGGCAAGAGGCGGACAGCTGGGACTCGAAAGTTTCAGCTAGGGCTACGAGAGCTTCTCCTTGGAAATCCATCCATGCCATACTTCCTTCTTTCCTTCCCCTAATCAGGTATGATCTGTGCTCTGGTAACCTCATGAAATTTTGGGATCATGTTTGGGTGGGAAGCACCCCATTGAAAGAGCTTTTCCCTTCATTGTATTTTTTATCACAATTTAAAAATGAGCCAGTTTCCACTTTTTTTACCACGTCTAATTCAACTATTGACTGGAATTTGGGTTTTAGAGGGCCCTTAGAGACTCTGAACTGAACCTCATTTCTGACCTGCTAAAAATCCTAGATGATGTGGTGATTGACCCCCTTAGGAGGGATAGTAGGATTTAGGTCCCTTCTCCTTCAGGTGTTTTCTCATGTTCTTCTTTCTTCAAAGAACTGGCTCATTCCCCACCTGTTTTTGGACTCCCTTTTCTAATTTTGGAAGTCTGGGGTAGCCCAATTCCTCCCAGAATTAATGCCTTTTGTTGGGAAGCTTTCCTTGAAAAGTGTGACACTTGCGACCTACTCCAAAGAAAAAGCCTAATTGGTGTTTATCCCCACACTGGCGCATCCTTTGTAAGAAGAATGGAGAGACTTGTTATCACTTAGTGGTTTCTTGCCCATTTGTTTCAGAGATCAAGTGTTGGTTTTTCTATCTTTTTGGTTGCAGGTGGACCCCCCCCCCTCAAATGTACAAAGCCTATTCCATTCTACTACTGTTAGGGGAATGAAGAAGAAAGGGAAAATTCTGTGGAGGTGTGTAAGAGCAGTTGTATGTTGGACAGTTTGAGAGGAAAGGAACCAACAGACCTTTCATGGGAAAGAAAGAAATAAGGGTGTAATCATTGAACTAATTTCTATAAGGGTTGGTTCATTGGGTTAAGACTTTGCAAATTTTTGAAATTTATTCAAAAGGAGATATCATCAGGAAGTGGAGAGAAGTAGCTTGGTCAGCTCCAAGGAAGAATTCATCTAACCCAATTTGGTCCCCTCCAACTTCAGGATTCACTAAACTAAACTTTGATGGTAGTAGTGGAGGAAATCCAGGCCTGACAGGTATAGGGGGAGCTTTCAAAGATGATGAAGGTCGGATTATTGCTCTGTACTCTGGTTCTATTGGATGGGGGGACTCTCTTAGAGCTGAAACATTGGCTGTTTTGGAAGGGTTAAAAAGAGCTCAAGAATTAAATATCAGAAAATTGATAGTGGAAGGTGATTCTAAGTTGGCTATAAACTGGCAAATGAAGGATGATTCTAGTTTGTGGAAGTTTCTAAATGAGAAGAAGAAAGTTAGACATCTCACACAAAAATATGGAAGTCAAGTTTCAATGGACTAAGAGGTTCGCCAATTCCTTGGCAGATTCATTGGCCAAACAAGGGGTGGGAAGAGTTAATTTTTTCTGGGCAATATTGTAATCTGAACTGTATTCTTGGGAGGGTTATGAGTTTTTACCCCTCCTTTTGTATCTTTTTTTATTAATATCTATTAAAAAAAGTCTTTGTTATCTAAAAAAGAAAAATCTATTACAAGTTGAAGGGGCTAAAAGAGTTAGGGGCAGGACAATAAGGAAATTGGCGGAAGTAGTGAGAAATCAATTAAAGGCCCAAAATTTAACAATGGATATGGTATTGAACAGGATGGAATGGTGGAATAGCATTCATGAAGCCAACCCATATAGTTGGGACAAAGCTTAGATGATGATGATGATAACTTGTGGGCAGCATTGGAGGGTGGGGGCAGTTTAAGCTGGTTCTGAATGTCATTTGGCGAAAGACATGCATATGTGTTTGTACATCAGTAACACATTCCTAGAATGCTCTCTCCACAATTATTACAATGAACTGCATTTTTTCTGACCAACTACATATTGATATGTCTACTTTTTTTTTTCAATTTCTATGGTGCATTAATGAATGACCGGCTCTAAGAGAAAGAGCGAGGGGGGCAGAAGGAACAGATTTTATCTCACAAGCATTGTATGAGTCTTGCCACTGCTAGTCACACCATAAGCAAAAATTGTGCCTGTTATATAGAAAACATTACCAAGTATATATTAGGAAAGCATTAATAAAGTCTGTACAAAATTGAAAATAAAGAGCATATCAACATGGTGCAAGAAAATGGTTTTAACAAATAAATGGTAGAAAATCCCATCTATTGACTTTTGAGACAAAACTATGACCAAATTCATGAAAAGTTGAAAAAAAAAGGTCAACATTTAGGAGATCAGCATATTTACCATTGATGCCCTCCATAGCACCATTAACAACATGTTGTGCAGCTACATCATAAACATGCCTACTTGTTGTTGTAGGGCCAAATACTCGATCTAGATGCATGAAGGAAAATAAACAATTTAGTTACCAAGTATAAATATTAATAATTAGATTTAGAAAAATTGAACTTAAGTATGACAGAATATTAGCTCATTTACTAAAAATGGCATCGTTACTGTTAAATCATTTTATAATGCTCTTACAAGAAATCAAGTGGAGAAATCGGAGATTAAAGGAGTGTGGTGAAACCCTATTCCACCTAGGGGTAGAGTTTTTACATGGCTCATGATGGCTTTGGACAGCATTCTAACTATGGATCATATTCTAACTAGGGAAGTGCAATTGTCAGGGAGGTGTTACTTATGCAAAGTGGCTGAAGAGAATGTCTTCCACTTATGTTTTAGGTGTTGCATTTTGACATACATTTAGGGATACTTCTTTGGTCTTTTCATATCTGACTTCATGGACCCTAGAAGTCTAGGAGATATTTTTGCCCGATGGCCAACAATGTGAGAAAATCTCAAGGCAGAAATTGCGTGGAGCTATGTTCCTTTTGTCATTTTCTGGGAGGTTTGGAAAGAAAGGAACGAAAGAATTTTTGAAGGAAAAGAGAAAAGAAGAGATCAATTAGTTCTGTTTTGTAGTAAGAGAAGCATGGAGTGGATTTCTATCTTGCCAGAATTCGAAGGAGTTTCCAAAGATCTTAGGAATGGCTTTTGGTCTCTATTGGAGTTAGAGTCAAGAAATTAAGTTTTATTTTTGCCCTGTTACTTTATTGAAATGTATTGTTGTTTTCTATGTTTCTAGATCTCACGTATTAAGGTTCGTGCTTTCCTTTTTGTTCTTCTAATGATATCTCATCACTGCTTTGGATGAATCCCTCTTCTTGTTTAATAAAATTTTCTTTTTATTTACTAAAAAAAAGGAGGAGATATCAAAGAACACATTAGAAACGACACAAACTTGAAAAAAATATGTCCATAATTATTTGTATAGATATAAAGTATAAAAGGAAAAATAGTAACTACAGCATTAGTAACAAAGCCTACAAAGGAAATTGGAAAAACAAAAGATGATCCATTAGGATAGCACAATACATCAATTTGGCATAAGTTTCTATCTTCATTTAAGGTTGATGATGATTTGACAATAATACTGCTAACTCACATACATGCAAACACACATGTTGGGTATCCCCTCCTCAAATGGGTGGGGCCCACTATAGTTAGTTGGACAAAAAAATTAACAACAACAATAATAAGAGAAAAGGGAAGTCCAACAATCTTATTGATTTCCCAGTCATTTCATGCCTTAGTGGATAGTAAGGCCAATCTCCACTTTCACTTGTCTTACACTAGATGCCTTTTTACATATTGGAGAAAGGGGGGATGTAGGATGAAAAGGAGAAGTCCTAGGATTAATGTGATTGGTAGAGAAGGGGAAAAACAAATTTAGATCTGAATAGAGAAGAAATATTGCACCTTTAAAAGCGAAAAAAAAAATAGAGGAGAGAAAAAGAAGATTGCATTCTTACAATCTTACCCATAGGCAAATGAACTTTCTTCAACCACTATTTATCAAAAAAAAAAAAAAATCTTCAACCATAAAATTCTGATTACAATGGTTCTGTTTATAGGCCAAAGATAATGCTTGAATATTCCTCTACAGATTCTAATTTAGACTCAAAAACTGATCGAAAATAAATTCTAATCACTTCAAACTAAGTCAAACCTTAGCTAACCCATGAGAACACTCAAATAAAGGTTAACTACTAAAATCACTCTAATAACAGTACAACATTTTATTAACCCCATTACAACTAAGCAAATCTAGAACAACTTCAAGACAGATCAGAAGAAATAGAAAAACCCAAATTCCATTACAGACTAATAACTTATCATTAAATGGCCATGACTTCCTTAAAACACATCAATTTAAAATAACTGGGTCTTGTTAGACAGATAACTCAGTTACCTATCTAATGGCATCAAAATCATGTAAAAGGAGCAACTATTGACTTCTAGAAAATAGTCTAGAAAAAGAGGCTGAAAGAAAAATGACGTTATTCCATCTTCAACTTTTCAAAATTCTACTCTCTAATAAGACTCTATAAACAAATTTGATCATTTAAAATAACTAGCCTTGACCCTACGACACCTAAAACTAAAAGGCAACTTATCAAAAGACTCAAATTGATTAAAATTAGAAACATTAAAATATTCACAAATTTGCAACTGGATGAGGACTGAGGAGAATACTGGTTTTTTTATCATTGGATTCTTTCCCTACTTCCATGCCTGCTTAAATGGTTTTTTTATCATTGGATTCTTTCCCTACTTCCATGCCTGCTTAAATGGGTCTCTTGAGATCCTATTCACTTCTAGGTTTTTCCTCTTTTGGCTGGAGAAGAAAGTGGTAAGAATTTTTCCTCTTAGGTGAAAATGAGATTAATGGATTTTTCATTAAAGAACATTACTCCAGTCCTTTGGAAGCTTTTTCTACCTATTTCTTGGATACATGTTCAGGCTCTTCTACATCAAGGGTTTCTGCCTTTCTGGTGGTAGATTTGGCTCTTTATCACAGTTTGAACTTTGAGGGGGATTGTGGCCATGATGGCAAACCTTTCCTCTATTTGTTGATTGGAATATACCTTGTTTGGTGGTTATCTTGTGCATCCAAGAAAGTCAATTTTTTTGGGGTGTTGAAATCCTCTAATTCTAACTAGAGAGTTACAACTCTGGAATTCCTCCACACTGGAATTTTTCCACACACACATAAACAGCGTTTTGTCTCTTAAATTTTCTTGTTTTTAATCACAAGGAGAGAGAGAGAGAGAGAAAGAGAGAGAGAGAGAATTCTGTACATTACAAATGGGCTTAGATGTTCCATCAAGATGTATCAGAATTTCGCTACCATCTGACATTCAGAAATTCAATTTTTAATTTTATTGCCACCACTTCCTTTCTTCTTTTTCCTGCTTCTACTTTTTATATTTTGTTTGTATCTCAACTCCGAAAAGGTATTGTTGACTACTGAAGCTTTCATTTTCAGTAGGGAAACAAAATTAAAGCGTAAAAAAGTTCATAGTCTGTATCACCCTCTGTTCAAAATTACCAATTAACGCCAATGGATTAAAACATTTAGTTTCGGGTACAACGTACCATACGCATACGCTATCGAAGGATTGTGTTCATTCCGCACGATAGTTTCTCCATCAGCATACCATGCAACCTCCTCTCCTTGCCGAATTTCCTTCGGACTGCACCAACCATAAAGCAGAACGGAATTCAACCACAACCAGTCACATTTTTTATTGAAAAAATGGGATGCATGAGCGCAAAATTGAAAATAACCTGAGAGGACGAAACCGGACTGTAACCGTGACATTCTCTTTGGGTCTCTCGACCTCAAGAGGTACACTATCCGAATAGAAATATTGTTGTTTACTTCGAGCCGATGAAGAAGCAGGAGAACTCTGACCTTCCAGCGAGGTGTCTAGAAACTGTTTCGAAGAGGAAGTAGTCGAGGATGAAGGAGAATTAAGAAATTTGTTAACACTCGAGATTGATTTCTTCGACTTAGAGCCTTGTTTTGATGCCATTACAGATTCAACTCAGTTTTTTCAGTCAAAAATAATGGACACAAACTCTGTTCCACCTAATCAGAGTAGAATCATATCAGTAACCGACCTTCAGAGAAAAAAAAAAGAAAATCAAAACATTGTCAGAACAATTTACAGGTCCAGACGCCATTAAAGTTCAAACCAAGCAGAAACGAGAAGAAAGATAATCAATCAAAAAACGACGTCCGCCGATTACCTGAAATGAGCAGATGAAGCTATCGAAGAAACCGACATTTTTACAGAAAATCAATCATTATAAAGGGATCCCTCTTCGTTCTCAGAGATCTAAACTAAGGATAGCGAAGAACATCATAAGTCGGTCAGAAACCGCAAGCTTTTTTGGCTTGCTTTGGAAGCAATGGCCCTTCGTGAAAAGCAAACCGCATTTTCAATCCACTTGAGAGTTGAGTCTTGAGAGAGAGAGAGAGAGAGAGAGAGATTAAAAAGGTCTCAACTAAACTCAACAGCCCAGCAGTCTGAGAAGTCTGAGACGCTCGTTCTCGTTAGTTGGTTTCTTTTTTCTTTTCCTAATTCTTTTTTGTGAGCGGGCGTAACAGTAGCAGTAGACTAGTAGTACCAGACACGGTCACATGAGTCGCGTGCAGCTAAGCCAGCCGAAGAGGAAGACTGGTTCGGTCTTTAGGCGGACCAATGAGAGAACGACATGTGGCGCACAAAACGAATCATGATTCGCTTCGTTTTCTGAGGGCTGTTGTCTGTCTTCTTCCTGCTGCGGAAGCCGTCGTACTGCCCTATGAGAAATAATTCCTTTTATAAGCGGGTTCGCCGCTAGTATCCTTAGATCCTATCCTCTTTGGGCATGAAAGTGGATCCAAACCCAATCCGCATCTACCGCACGTGATACGGACGCCGGATCGGATCCCGTCCAGATTACGTTGTGGACCCATACCTAGTTTGTATATGCATTTATATCGCTGGCGCTGGATCAAGAAAATTCATGGTTTATAACTTGTTTGAAACTTTAAACCCTATGACTAATGAAAACAACATTCAAATTAACCTTTATTAATTTAAACAATATAGATCATACGTATGAATTGAATCGAATTATATCTGACCCGATAAGATGAATCCAAATCCATATTTGACCCAATTGAGACAAACAAGTATCATTTGTATGAATTAATGCATATTTGTATTTGTACTTTTTCCAAATAGAACTTTATTTTCTAAGAGCGTTTATATTATCAGGACCATCGCATTTGTCATTCCTTATTTTAAGGATTTATCTCTGTTTTATTTTTTTTTAGCATTTTAACCGCAAAAAGGAGATAAAAGTGGAGTGGATGTTTTAAGTCTCAACATTTGTGCTTTTACTTAGCATCGAAAAGCGAAAACATAGAAGTGTTTTGGCACATATGACAATGCATAATTGTTTATTGTGATTTGTGACTATAAATATATATAGGGAAAAGAACGAACAAGCCCATTACAGAAATGTCAAATATCCCCACTCTATACATTAATGCTTGCCCCTGAATTAATATCAATTCTAAGTTGACACTTACCCCAAATGTACTTTAGGCCTAAAAGCTCTGAACCTGGGCTGAACCGTTATTATCTCAATATATAAACACAATTTTAATATTTCCTTTTACACCCCGTGCACACATCCCAATGTAAAGGGGGGGGATATAAATTAACAACATTTATTCTTGAATATACCCAACCAAATAAGAATTTGGTATGATAAAGTCAAAAGGCCTCACTAATGCCTGCTTAGTGGAGGTTAAACAAAAACACCATGGTTCTAGGTTCTTCATACACTGTCTAGGTTGGTCATCACTTGAAACATTGGATTGGATCATCTTTTCATAAATGTCAATACCAACATGTTGATGGATCAGTGATCACACTCTGTATACAATTTCATATGGCATTCAACCACACATTGGGAATATTATATATATGTTAGAAGTTCCAAATGTATAAACTGAATGTCTGTACTTGCAAAGTGTATGCATAGTATTTGCTTCAGGAAACATGCCCAACCATCTTATGGACATTTTCACGAGTGTTGCCGATGCCTCATTTTCCTTTGTTTTTATTTATTTATTTGAGGGGGCGGGCCGGGTTTGCTGGCTTTTATATGTATATAAGGTTAGGTCTTAATCATTGCAATTAATGATCAATGGTTGGTATGACTTTGCTATGCGTTTAATATAAACAATTAAATAAAGTAAACAAATGATTCATGGATTAGGAACGAGTTTGACCAATGAAATGGATAGCATCCACAGGTGGATATAATTGGGGTTTTGTTCAAGCAACTCCCACTCATCCATTGTTACTTTCTTTTGTTTCTTTCCTAATCTCCATTCTGATATAGATTTTTCTGATGTAAATCACCTAATCTCAGCATTTGTATTATAATATTCTTCCTCTTATAAAGCACACCAATTTTACTAGCTTTATCAATCACCTGATTATTTTTAACAACTTTAGAGTCGGTTGATTCAGTTTTTTGCCCATGTCTAACGTTAGAAAACCTCACTTAGAGCCTGTTTGTCATGGTTTCTGCATTAAAGGTGAGCTGCGATGAATGATAGAGCCATGGTGATTGTGCATCTGTGTTCCAGAGAAGCTATTTAGCTTCGTAGTGCAGTTGTGCGTTTCTCATGTTCAGAATTTTCACCAAATATAGTTGCTACTGCTCTTCTGTGGGGCCCAGCTCGGAATGCCAGAAGCCGTGTCCCAAACTTTCACACAGTGGCTTCTAACTTTGCATGGTAGATCCCACACATAAAGCCGAGAACAAACTATGTTTGGTGAAAAACCCTAAAAACTCAAACACATTTTCATTCAGCTAAGAAATTGGCTTTCTCATTAATCGAGTTTTTGTATTTTATTTTATTTTTTTTCAAAGTGGCTCAATGGAAGCAGTTCATTCAAAGCTGAAGCCTTCGCAAACAGGCCCTTATATAATTATATTCTCACCAGACTAGATTCTGATTATATTCGGGTGCAAATTTGATCCGATCCGTTTGCAACCTTAACCGGGCGTTCAAATCAGCTCATTATTCCTTTTCTAATGGCAGATCAATTAATAATGGGCCAAACATACCCCGAGAGAGTGAAGGGATGCCATTTCAGTAACATGCATGAATGAATATAAACAAACAAATTTCTCAAAACCCAACGAATATTTTTAAAACCCCAAGAAAAGATTCCTCTTTCAACGACTATATCTTGCAGTATAATTTAGCTTTTGTTGCTTCGTTTTTTGCATGGGCCACATAGTTCGATACATACAGAAAACAAAGGGTGCAGATAAAACTAACCGAAAAAGAAGAAGGAGAAAAATAAGTATAGTCCAGTCCCACCATGAAAAGCTTCATTTCCAACCACTCGTGGCAATGAGAGGATTCCTTTTGTCTAGACGACAGCTTACCATTTTGTTTCTTTTTTGCTTCGGTTGGATTTGGATTCCCAAAAGGTGAAACTAACCAAAACGCATTTCCACTATAAGTGCCTTTAGTTTCGTTACATGGGGCCCATAAAAAACGTGGGCCCTTTTAAGACTCCAAAACAATACTGACCATCCGATCAGCTTCTACGTTTTGACCCCCTTTTGGGGTATGGCCAATGCCATTTTGATGCTTGAAACTGTGCTTTGGTCAATGCCTATTCTAATACAAAATTTACTTTACAAAAGACATTCTACCAAAGAAGGAGCAAAAGAAGTCAAATATATAAGGTTTTATAATTGAGTGGATTGTATGGAATCATAATGAAAACCAGATTTTTTTTTTTTTTGGTGATATATTGGGATTTCTTTACCAAGCTTAATCATGTCATGGGCCCTGAGTCATCATAGAGGTCATTGGGGGGATAACTTACCTTCATTGTATTACAATTGGTTACTGGGGATAATCATTAGACCGTGGCCCATTGAATTCATTACTCATCCTTCTTGGCTTAACATGAACCTTGAAAGTACATATAGTGTTATGTTTTGCCATAAACCATAACCTATAAATCAATATCAATTTTATTGTACTTAGGCCCAGGCCTGGGCCTGGTTAATTGTACTTCATTTTAGGCCGAGCCTAAGGGTGTAATATCAAATCTAGCTTTAATTTAATTGTTCAAATTCAAATTTGATTAGTCTTAATTTGAATTTGATGTTAATCAAGCTTGAATATCAGAGTAAAATTGAATTTTCAAACTCAAATTCAAGCAATAAAGTAAAACATTTTGTTTGTTGAACTTTCGAGCTGAACTTGAATTTGGATATAGGAGTATTTTAGTCTTATCAAGCCAAGACATGTTGAAGTTTGGCTTGGTTCAGTTTCATTAGACTCTTAATCAAACCATTAATACATAAGCAGAGAGAGAGAGAGAGAGAGGCCCTGATGGGTTGGATTAAGTTAATTATAACTCTGCTTTTGGGAAATTTTTTAGTCGAAGTTGATGAGGAAATCATATTAGAGATATCATTTCCCGTGTATAAGAAGATTTTGCATGGAAATAATGAGTCTAGATCCTCTAGACCATTGATTGGGGAGGATAACTACTCTCATCCTCTCGTGTAAAAAGGACCAATATTAAAAAGGGGTGACAACATGGTACAGAGTTGCTCGATTAATGAAAGAGAACTGTAGAGTGGGTCCAAAAGAGAAGAGGGAAGAAAGATAAATAGTAAAGTTTGTTAAAGATCAAATGGCACTAGCTTGAGCAAATGTTTTGCAAAAGTTCTCAAAGCATTATTCAATTGTCATCCACGCACCGAAAGAAAAAGAAACAACTAGATGACCCTCAGAAAGGAACCCTAGGTTGTATATTATGAGATTACTGGTGCTATTATGTCTCAAGTAAGAAACAACTTTGCACAGGTTGGGAATGTTACACAGCTGGCAACCTTGGTGGCAAATACAAAAGTGTTAGTGTGTTACTGTGTTTCTGCCACATTACTCTATCTGCTCCTCAAGTAGAATTAGGAATGTCAATGGGTCGAATTAACTGCTCCTCAAGTAGAACTAGGAATGTCATTGGGTCGAGTTAAGTGATAAATTCCCACTGACCCGACCCTATGAGATTAGGGTTAAGAAAATCCCGAACCATTGCCATTGCTGCTGCATTGAAATACATGTAAATATAGGCTTGATTGAGTATAGGTGTACTACATATGGCATAGATTGCGTTGTGTTTGATATTCTATCTTCATTTAATGAGGCTGGATTGGATTCAACTTGAGTCAAACCTATGCCAAACCCGCCCCGTTGGGATCCCTATGGTACAGCCCTCCAACTCTGCCAAAAAAAAGTCCTTTTCAAGGGAATTTCCAAGATGATAGTTCATGGTTGTCGTAAGTGATTCTGATACACGTTTTGACTTACATGGCAACGTGACATTTTGAATGTTTATAGGTCTGCAATGAAATTCAGAAATCTACATTAGGCCTATCTGTACTTTTCCGTAAGACGAGTGCTTGTCTCGTCAGGGATTGGACTGAACGAAAGAAAAAATCATACATAATGGGGCTGAGCAACCAATCACAGAGACCAAAGACAATCATACACATAAGGTGTAGAGTTCAGATCTACTCCTCATACCAACCTCAAATTGCGTTTCAGTTGTACATCAAGAACATCTCTCATACTTTGTGTTGTTATTGATGGAGAGATCTTCCTAATACATGGTGGGATGGGGCTGTGAGGTCGGTGTAAGGTGTATTCTGTGAGGAGCAAATCCCAATTCTAAGGTATGGATTCCACATAGACCTCATGTATACGGAATACCAGCATATTCACTCATGATTGGTTGCCCAAGTAGCATGAATGATTTTGCCAATAGCCAATCCAGACTCACCGCATCAGCTTCACCTTGTTTGGCATTTTTCAACTCACTTTCCCCGTGGGAAGAGTAAACCCCTTTGTCACAGGCTCACAGGAAGCATTTTTCAACTCCATTTTGTTTTCTGGAACTTTGTAAATGTTGCCATGGTCGACCTCCACTCTGGAAATCATATATCAGGGAGGGCACAAGGGCATAAGCATATTTTACCTTGGGGGCCCTTAGATTACAACTGAAATAGGTAAACTGAATGAATTATTACTGTCTTTTGGTGAATAAATTATTAGGGAGGTTGTAAGATCTTTAGGGTCCGTTTGGTTCACAGTTGGAATCAGAATCGGAATCGGAACCGGGGTGGTCAATTCCCATAGTCTGTTTGGTTCAGATATGAATAAAAATGAGAATTAGAATCAGCAAGAATGAGATTTCATTCCCAAGGGAGGGGCAGGGAATGGCCATTCCCTCAAATGGGAGAATGCCATTCCAAAAGGAATGGGATTGAAATTCCAATTCCATCCAACCAAACAGTTATAATCAAAATAGCCCATTTCGGTTTCGATTCTGGACCCCTGTTCCTGTGAACCAAACGGGGCCTTGATGGATAAAGCTGAAATTGGGTTGATTATTATGTCCCCCTGAATACTTTAAAGGCAACAAGTCATTCAGTCCATTTTCGAACGGTAACTCTGAAAGCCATAACTAAACCGTGTGTCTATGTTTGGATAGAAAGTAGGAGAGTAAACTCGATCTTTTTTTTTTTTTTGATAAAAAAAAAGTCGATTAGGGCCACTTCTGTTGGATTCCACTTCTCACAATTCACAACCCACCCGCAAAAACAATTTCTTCCCGTCATACATATTAGCCAAAATAATGCATCAAGGACCCTTGATAAGACGGTCACTAATTCACACTACCATGTATTTCCATGGAGTGGGAGCGGTCCTCTAGGGACCGAGAGTTTGGGTTGTTAAGTCCGCATCTCCAGCCAACAAAAATCCCTCCTAACACATTCCAACAAGATTCTTGTTGGCAGGAGATCCCAACTCCAGCACATCATGTGTGGGGTCCATCACAAGGCTGGGAACAAATCATGTTGAAAGGGAATTTCATTGGCAGGAGATCCCAACTGTGGGTTAGTTAGAATTTGTTAAATTTCCAATGGGCCCAAACCCTAACCCAAGCCTTTTTTTTCCTCCCAACCAAAACCAGATTAATGCCTAATCTTCCAAACTCGTTATTTGATAAGCAAAAAGAATTTGCATAACCGATGAAGACCAATCAAATAGCACACAAGCACTTACAAAGCTTCAACATCAAAAATCAACTATAAACCTTGCAAAGGTGGACATGGACGCACCAGGAGGGAGGGAGAGAGAGATTAAAATGTAAGCCTCCCTCTGCCCCAAATTATTTCAAAATTACAACACAATCATGCAGCCTAAAATGCTCAATGTCAACAATAACAAAATTCAACATCTGGTAGTTTCGCACTGCAAACTACAACGTAAGTTGTAACTGAGGTGTCAAAGCGTAAGTTTTGCACCATGTCATGTTTTATATATTCATATTCGCTTCTGAATTTTGGGTTAACAGTTCAATGGTTGACTACAGTCCATTAGAGACCAATGATGTGCACCCCGATACACCATTATGCTGCATGTATTAGTCAAACATCACATTTCGCACAAATACAACATTGGTCGTGACTGACATGTTTAAAGCTACAAAAACGCTATGCATTAGGGATACACCTCAAGCAGCTACAGATGAGTTCATCTCATTGAGAATGCGATAATATGTCTCATGATCTGATGTGTTTGTGAAGCCAGGAATAAAATCAGAGAAGAACCTCAAGACCGCTGCCAAATGTTGCAGGTCATTGGACGAAATTGTTGCATCAAGAAACAATGAAGGCCGGATGGTATTGACCTGCACATTCACCATTGCTTCTGTGAGCCTTTCTAACTTCAGAATCACTACCTACAACTCAAAATACAGCCCTTATTACCATAATACTTAGATATAAAAATTTAGACAGATCAAAGTTTCATCACCAAGCAAATAATGAGAATGGAATTGTGACCTTACTTAGATTTAAAGATGTGGAGAAAAGTTAGGAGCAGGAGATACAATTTTAGAAATTGCAACAGTTTATGATCCAAAAATAATGAACAAAACTTTAAAAAGAATGACAAACATTTAATGATATTTAAAAGTAGCCCAAATCAAGTTGAATATACCTTTTACTGGGAAAATAGCATGGGGTGATGTGTGGGAACTGCAAAGTCATCAAATGGGAAAACTTGACCAAAACAACATAGATTGATGGTGGTGGATCTGTGCATTAAAAAATGGAAGACTAGGAGAAGGAAAAAGATGCTTGAGAATCAGGTGGGTATTTCTAAAAGGAGAAAAATTAATATGATTTAAATGAAAGCAAATAGTAGATGGAATTTAGAAGAAAAAGTAATGAATTATATTTGACTTGAAATGATCAACTGTATGAAAAAAAGGTGGCAAAAGAAGTTAAGACCTTAAGAAAATCTATAAGAAAGTGTCAAGGTACTAAAGAAACTTGGTGATAGAATAAGAGGTTCAAAATACAACAAAGCAAAATGGATATGTTATAAAGATCGATAAAAGACTAAAATTATAAGAACACCAAAAGGAAGCCAAAAACTGAGCAATGCCAAATTTTAGTCATATAATGAACTCTATCAAATACTAGGCATTAAAGAGGGAGAAAATGTGATTTATAAATTTCAAAGATGAGAGAAAGAAAAGGCAGAGAGTTAAATCATGTTAGATGCTTTAGAAAGGAAGATGGAGGAGTTTTGGTAGACCCTCAACACAATGTCATTCCAATTAGTGTGAACAAAAATTTATCTTGAATATGTTGTCACTGAGCATAGTCTGCCTGTATGCACATTCCTCAGCTAAACCATGCAATGGGAAATGCAAATAACTCTGAAGAACATTAAGCTTTTGAAGCTACATGTAAAACATACATAAGTTTTACTTTCTTTCTGTCGTGAGGAAAATGTTTTTAAGAATTACCTTGTTCTTCCGTACATAACGTAAAGCTTCAAGATAATATCCATCTTGCACCAGCAGCAAAACATAGTCATGATGCAAAGATAGCCGTCGTAGCATATCCATACCCAACTTCCTTGTAGGTAAATTCTGTCGACCTGACTCCAAGAGTTGTAGTGCAACCTCTTTTGAGGGTTCAAGGATCTGCTTGAAAAAACAAACCAAAAAAAATGAAATATATAGTAGTAGTAAGTTCATCAGCATCATTTTTTTATCAATAAGAAAGAACTTTTATTAAGCTCTCTTAACCCACCCCAACAAAATACACAAGCTTACAACAAAACCCAAAACAAGTTTCCCTTTCCCACCCCTTGTTTAGCAAGTACATCAGCAAAGGAGTTGGCACTTTCTTCACCCACTGAAATCTCAATTCCATATTCTGAGTCTGCCATTTAATCCTTCTTTTTTCATTTACGTAATGCCAAAATCCAGAGTCCTCTTTTTGAAGCCAATTAATCACCAGCTTAGAATCGCCTTCAACAATCAATTTTCTAATATTTAGCTCTTTTGCCCTTTGTACTCTTTCCAATACAGCCATAATCTCAGCTCTAAGTGAGTCGCCTGTACCAATTGGTCCTGAGAATAATGCAACAACTTTTCCTTCATCTCTAAAGACACCTCCAATGCCTGAAGGACCCAGGTTACCTCCATTACTCCCATCAAAGTTCAGCTTAATGAAACCTTCAGCTGGTGAGGACCAAAGAGGCCTGATTTCAGCCTTTAGAGGGAGCTGAGTCAGCCACTTCTTTCCAATTGCTAAGTAGAGTATCTGTAAAAATATCCTTGAAAATTTTCAAGGATTTCACCTACTGCACCACTCTGATAGTAATAACTTCAATTAATGCTTCCTTGCTTCTCTCCTTTTCAAAGAATATTTTCATCTTTCTTCCCAGATTATCCAACAGACAGCTGCTCTAGTGCATCTCCAAATAATCAGACCCCTCTTCTTTGGCCACCTGACAGAAAAGGTAGCAAACAAGCTTTGTATATCTAGTGGGGAAGCTCTGTCCAACAGACGGGATGGTGATGATCCAAGCCTTATCCCAATTATATGGGGTTGGCTCAGTGATTTAAAAGGTGCGCCTAGGTGCACAGGCGAGGCGCATTTTGGGGTATGCGCCTCGCCCAAGTACTAGGCACACCTCTTTCAAAAGGCACACGCCTGGTGCGCCTAGGTGTGCGCCTCAGCCCAGGTGTGCGCCTTTTTAAAATTTTGCACTTTTTGCTTTTTTTTTGAGTCTAACGGCTGGGCCGGGGGCTCCGCCCCCGGACCCCCGACCACACCCCTCAAGGCAAGCCTGAACAAGTCTATGTTAGGGTCTGAAATTCTTATTTCTCACATAAAAAATAATGATTTTACAACTTTCATTACCTTTTAAGAAGATATTTTATTGCAATGAATGAATGAACAAACATAAGCAAATAGGGAGTTCTCTTCTTAAAAGGCAATGAAAGTTGTAAAATCATTATTTTTTATGTGAGAAATAAGAATTTCAGACCCTAACATAGACTTGTTTAGGCCTGCCTCGAGGGGCATGCTACAAAGGCGATTCATAGAATCAAGTATGCAATATGTTTTACATCACATTAACTACTTGAACCAATGCAATTAAGCAAAAAAAGAGATTATGGGTTTTACATGCTTGAAAATGCTTTTATTTTTTAAATTTTCATTTGAATACACTTTACATGTTATGTTTATGTATTTTAATTTTAGATAATAGGTTTTTAAATCATTTATTTTAAAATTTAAGTTTATATTTTTATTAACATTATATTTAATATTTTTAAAATTTTTGCATTTTTTTGGAATTTTCTGACTTTTTTTTTATTTTGTAGCTCTTTTTTTTTGTAATTTTGAGCCTTTCTTAAAAAGGCGCGCGCCTCGCCTCGCCTTGCGCCTCAGGCGCAAATTGGCCCTTGCACTTTTTTTGCGCCCTGCGCTTTTAAAACACTGGGTCAGCTACACAAATCCTGTTTTACCATTCCGCTTTGTTTAATGCCAATATCCATTATTGAATTATTGGCATTTAAATCATTTCTTATTACATCTATCCATGTCCCTTTTGGTCTAGCCCTTCTAGCCCCTTCAACTTGCAACAGATCACTTCTTACGGTGCTGTTGGAGGTCTTCTATACATGTAACCAAACCATCTTAGTCTACTTTCTCTCATTTTACCTACTGGAGCTACTCCTAGGTTCTGTCCAACAATTCATTTCTGATCCTATTCTTTCTAGTTTTTCCACTCATCCATCTCAGCAATAGGCATTTCTGCCACACTTATTTTTTTTTGACATGTTTCTTGACTGTCCAACATTCTGCTCCATATAGCATTAGTAAATTACAAAAATGAAATTAAATTAAGTCCCGTTCTCTAAGGCAAGTTATTTAAGAGCAAAACCGGTCACTCTAGCTTTTCATTAAGGGCAAAACAGAAAGCCAGAAGCAAGGAGGACAGGAAATTTTCAGTTTATCCAGAAAATTAAATTGACCCTTCAAGAATGTTTAGGATTCTAATTAAGAGCTTTGGCATTAAAAAGGAGAAAGAAACTTCCAACTTAACTCTAACAAGCACATCCAGAATATATGGATACTAGGAGAGCAAGTCGGGCCGGGTTATGTCAATTTGAGGTCAACCCTAACCCTAACCCAACCTGATGACTTGGATAAGGATCAGATTGGGTTAGGGATGGCCAACTTTTTCATCTCCTTTTGCTAAAATATTCTTATTATTGGACTTAAATTGGCATATTAAGGTTAAACTGACTTTAGCATTATTATGTGTACAAGGATAAAGTCATGGTTCTTCATATATATATATATATAAAGACATGTTGGGTTTGAGTTGGTTAGTTCAGGTTGCCCAAGCTTCAACTTGACTGACTTGTTTCACCCCTAATGAATACACATTTTTTTTTTTCAATGCTTTCAAAAAACAAGCAGTTAAGGGAAATCATGTCAAGGACAAGAATGACAGTTGAGTTCAAAAATGACCTTGTTCATGACAAACAACCCAAGCTCTGCATAACGATCACTACGAGCTAGCAGTTGTACAGTCAAAACATACAGATTTGGATGTACTTTGAGTTTTTCCACAGCCGCACTGCAGTAACAGAAACAGGTCAGGACTTTGTGGCAACAGAGAGAAGAAAGATGATGATTTGCAGTTGCAAAATTAGATTAAAAATTCACCAAACCATGAGGCCCTGTTACTATATCTAGTAAAATCTGCAACCATGAACTGGATCATGGTGAAAATTTTGTTCCATGCATTCTTTTGTTACAAAAGTTGAGTCTGAAAGTAGGTTAAAAGGGGTGACGGAGCTGGCTTGTCAGAAGCTGTAGAGGAAATTGAGGAAAGTTGCAACAGGTATTGATGCTTAGATTATATTTGCAGTCTCAGTAGTTGTGACTTGTGAGTGAGATAGGAAGCTATTGATCTTAGAAAAGAGACAAAGAAAGGGTCTATGTTGAATGTAGAAAAGACTCATGTGAAGAACAAGAAGGAAGATAAAAGGAAATATCTGTCTGAATTGGGGATGAAGAAAAGGAAGAGAAAAACAGAGTAGAATCAGAATGGTCAATTCTAAGTAACATTAGACAAGCAAGAGCATAAAGTATGTTCATTTCCTTTTTCACTGGGCAACCAAGCTTATGAATATTTCCATAGGCAGTTGAAAAAAAAAAAAAAACAATTTTGAGAGGAGGGAGAATGGGATGTAAGGATCAATCTCAAGTTGGGAGGAAGAAGTTTAGGATGTGACAAAGATAGGCATTCACATGGGAACTGTGGATATTACAATTCCAGAAAGTAGGAAATGGTTGAGGTAATAATAATATCAAATCTTTGACTGTGACAGCCACTAGGTCAGTAAGCTTGCTCAGGAGGGGGGTGTTTAAGGGTTCTTGTGTTGCATTCAAGTCTTAGTTGATTCAAAGCAGGTGCTTCAGCAGGTGATTTGAGTGTGACAGAACTAGATCAGTGGGTTTGCTGTGTTTGTGTGTGTGTGTGTGTGAGGTGGGGGGAGGAGGTCGTAGTGTTCAGAGCAGGCAGTTTAGCAGGTGATTTGGGTCCTATATTAGGGTTTCACATTTGATATTGCATTTGAATTTTGAAAGGCCTTTTTCTTTTTCACTTTTTACGATGTTGCTTGGGTGGATCACCATGGGTTGGAGATGCTTAAGTAGGAATCCAGGTTGAACCTCTGCTAGTTTGCCTTTGGAAACTAAAATACTAGATGGATTACCTCCGTAAGTATTCAACAATGATAGCAACCAAATAAGCAGGGTCTCCAGCCATCTCTTCCTCAATGAGAGCAAATACAGAACAGTACATTTCATCAGGTGAAATTGCTGCGGAAGGAACTTGTGACTCCACAGAAACATTAGAGTCAAATCGACTGCTGCTAGGAGAAAGTTGAGATTCTGAACTTGACTGCTCAGCCTCAACATCAGAAGTTCCAGCATCTATACTTTTTATCCCCTCTTTTGTTCCCAAATCATGAAACTCGCTTGATAGAGGCTTTTGAAGAGGCTCTCCTGAACTGGTATTCTGCAGTGCCAAGTTGACATTCTCCTCAGAATGAGAAACCAAAAGAGTAGATGATCTATCTATTGTGGAAAAAGTGGTAAGACCAAGAGATTCATTATCCACATCTTTGGTCCTGTAGTGTATAGATTCACTGACCACACCACTGACAGTTGCAGGTTCATGTTTGGTGGATCTTCCATGTGTCTGTACTCTGCTCATAGGGTCATCAACCACAGTCCTAGAGTTATTCCCATGTTGGGTGGTAGGAGTTGAAGTGCTCTCACCACTCACTGTTCTTCTAGCACCTCCCATTTTCATTGAGTGAGAGAAACAGTTAACGAGTACATCCATTGCTCTGGCAACCATCAATACAGGTCTTCGTTCAAGAATTACTGCCCTTGTTATTGCCAAACATAATTGCTTAGCCTGAAATGACAAATCAAGTGGCTTAGTATAGAATCAATCAAGGTTTCATAGTGCATAATTTGTGGATTGACATCTCAATAACAGATGGACCGACTAGGCTGGAAAGTGGGTTGCTAGATTTGAAGAATTTCAACTACATTAGGCTTGGGTTAGGTTTTCAGGTCCATTGAAAATTTAATAATTTCCCAACACAACCTAACCCAAGTTTAGTGGTGCAACTTGGGTGGGCCCAACCTGACCCCGAACCAACCCAGCCCGAAATTTTGCACTGGCTGGGCTTGGATGTTCGGTCCTCAGGCTGGGCTTGGGCCCAAGAATTCAGGCTTTTTTATTTTTTGGGCTGGGCCCGAGCTACCTATATGTATACATATTTGCATAAATGCATACATACATGTATACTTTTAGAATGGGTTTATTGACCAACCCAAGCTCAGCCCAGGCCCGAGCCCAACTCGAGTGCATCAAATTACAATGCGGGCTGGGCTCAGGTTGAGAAGATCGGGCTTGACCTTGGGCTCAGTCTGGGCTTAGGCCTTAAGCCCAAATTATAGGGTTGGGCCTGGGTTGACCATAAACCCAGACCAACCCGCCCAACTTGCACCCCTAGGCAGGGTGCTTATCAATTATCACAGGCAATAATATTAGAATATTACCTTGTTGGTTTCCAACTTCCGTCGCTGTAAAAAATCTAAAATAGAGGGCACTTCTGAATTGCTGGCAGCAATAGCCTGTACATTAAAGAAAGATAAACTTCTTTACAAAAATCAAGCTGCATCTTAGTGAACTATAAAAGATACAAACCAACAAGCCTCACCTCTAGATCCAAATGAATTCTCCACAAAAAGCCATTAACAAAGTCACATATAAGGTCAGGAACAAGAAAAATCCAGCCCTCTCCATAAACAGATCCTTCATGATCACTCATTTCATTTGTCTCTATATGTAATGCATCATTGATACTTGACCGGGATGAAGAAGCATTAGCCCTGGGCAAACCCCTGACCAAAAGAGGAAGTGGAGCAGATATGGGTGCTCGGGAATCTGCAAACATGTCGTAGAGTATAACAACTTTGGCATCCACTTGATGAACAAGAAGTACATTATCAACCACACTGACTGCAATCTTGCTTGAATAAATTGTCAACGAACCCTGCCAAAGAATTAAAGAAACATTTTGGTATGAAACACAATGTAATACTGCTGTGAGGAGAAAAAAAATTGAATACCCTACTCTCTAGAATGTCCACTAAGGTTATCAAACATCCAAAAGTGTATGCAATGAATTGATGATATTTTATTGAAAGTAGGAAATGTTGTGGGGGAAGTCCTTTAGGCATTTTATGAAATCCCTTAAGGACTTTTCCAATTTCAATAATTTTCTCAGAAACCAAACACCACCTTAGCAATGCCAACCCATGGATGAAGACCTCATTGAAATGAGTTCAAAGATTGGCAAATGAACTAGCAGACTCATTGGCAAGGGCAGGGCAGGGGTGATTGGTCCAAGTTGCATCAGTGGTCTACCCTCCTTTGTGAGATAAGTGTGTTGGGCCCAATGCCTTAGCTTTGTCTAAATTCATAAAAAGGTCTATTCTACTGTTATTTGTAATATTTTAATATATACTTGTTGATCTGTTAATAATCAAAAAAATTGATATTTTTTTATTGGAAATAGTAACTTCATTAATATAATTTTAAAAATAACTTTCCGGATTTAAGTACAGCTGTCAACCCCTAAGTAGGTGTTGAGCCCCCAGTAATCTTTCTTACAAGACTGCCCAGAACATACTCTCCCTCACAATCCCTTGTTTAGCCAACGTGTCAGCTAAACCATTAGTTGATCTCCTTGTCCATTTGAAGCATGCACCGATCTCCCTTGTTATATTGAGGATTTCCCTTATGGGCTGTCTATAAATCCAGGCTCCCAACTTACTAGATTGCAGCCACTCAATCAACAATTTAGAGTCTCCCTCTATCTCAATTTGGTGTAACCCCAACTGTTTTGCATCTTACACCTTGAAGCAAGGCCATCACCTCCGCTCTCAATGAGTCCCCCACTCCTATTGGTCCTGAAAACAAAGCCTAAAAAAATGATATATTTTTCACATGTAAACTAGCTTCTTATCAGCAAACGTTTAATATAACAAATTTCAGATACCATGTTTGCATTAGAAACGCCATTGTCAACAATCTGGTTAATGGGGTGCTTGATTACTACTGAGTAGGTGCTGAAAGCAGAATGCTGAAAAGATACCAAAGTTAGAAATGGCTATGTAGTATAAAATTTTTAGGGGTAAATTAATCATCCCAATTCATTATTCAGCAAACATGTAGGTCTTGAGATGCTGAAATGATAAACTGCACATTTTCAAATTAGGAATCTTTTCAAAATTCTGCTTCCAGCTCCTATTTCAGCAATAATCAAACATCACCTAGGTCTGCTGTTTCGAGATGAGAAGTATAGCAGCAAACTTTGCTGCTCTAACTTGCTTAACACTATCAAAGCCTGAACACCTGGGGATGGAGTCATGTAATTTTGCTTGGTGTCCATTTTCGTTCATTACCAGAAAAGCATCTTAGGCAACTATGTTTATAATATTAGTAATTCATATATTAAATTAAATTTATTAATAGTTCAAGTAACAAATATAAATTTATATCTCGCTAAGCAACAACCTAGCCACCTGCAGATATGCCAGGTTTTCTGGTAAGGTCAACCCTGGCCTCTATTATATGTTTTAAGAACACTACCAGTTGTTTGGCTTAATTAAATAATGGCCGGATCATTTAGCAACCTAATATGCTGAACTCTTTATTTATTTATTTATTTAGTGGATTAGTATGGTTGCTTTATGTTCACACTCATATATGCTACTAATTGAGTCAAAATTTCAAACGCTACCAAAACATTACTACTTGTTAACAAGAAAACATATCAAGATCTTGCCGATTATAACAGAGACAATAGTTAATAATAGTGATCGTTTTGGGATTACTTAATAATATAACATAATATCTAAGGCTTTTACCATTAGAACTTATAGCACTTTTATTAGTTATGATGCTTCTAAAAGTCAAGTTCCATACTCCTTATTGACTGGTCATATTAACTACAAAAATATTCCACAAGACATGGAGCCACTTCTTGGTGTAATGGTAAAATCCTTGGGCTGGCAAGCATGAGAACGTGGGTTCAAGTATGAGACTAACCACTTTGTGCCAAAAAGAGAAAAAAAACAAAGCTTAGGACTATATCCAGTCTTTAGTTGCTCCAAAATTACACATTTGGTGAATTTACAACATTTGTGCAAGTTCTCCTCTTAATTGATTTAGTAACTGATTCAGGGATTCAGGCTGGTTACTAACAGGGGATTCAGTGAGTAACTTCTATCATTCATACAGGGTCTTCAGTTAACAGTCTCTGCAGACTATTAGAGAATATGTACCATGTTAGCCGGATAAAGAAAGGTAACAGATGAAAATAGTGTCAGATGCAGAATTTACACTAAAAAATTGGCATATCCAACACAATATGGCACCCTTGTACAGGTAACCAGGTGTCATAAAATAGGATAAATCAGGGGAACTATTAGATTGTCGTATGATGTACAAGAAACTGGCATGACTAGGGCTGTCAATGTACCAGATATTGGTCCAATTGAATCCGGTCTAGTATGAACCCATTACAGATGGACCAGGTCCAATCCAATCCAATGAATACTTTGGACCATTCTGGACTGGTCCAAATCAATGTCTGGACCATCCAAACTGTTTAAATTGGTTTTAATTTATATTGGGTCCAATCCAAACCCGGTCTATTGGCACCCATTACAATATAAATCCATTACAAATGGACCAGGTCCAATCCAACCCAATAAATACTTCGGACCATTAAGTCTGGACTGGTCCAATCCAACATGTCTTATTGGTCTGTCCAATCCATTCAAATTGATTTTGATTTGGACAGGGTCCAACCCAAACCTGACCCATTGACACCCCAAGGCATGACTAGCAGTCCTTGAAGACTTTCCTACTAGAATATGGCATGAAGTCCTTGATATTCTGAGTGAACGCCTATTTCCATCCAGTTCTTATATCAAGCAATCATCAGCTAATGGTCTAGCAAGAATTGTTAGAATGTAGTTTGTATACTGCATGTTTAATTGCCAATGAAGATTTATTTCTTTATATGTTTTGTACAGGAGACATCATTGTTTGTGTGTGCTGGTAGGCAGGTCTAAATTGAGTCTTGATGCCTTGTTCATGCATCTTTCTACGCTAATACTATATTACAATATTTCCTCACTAATTATTGAGTCAGTAAAAAATGCATTAACAACTTCTATTGAACCCATGCTCTTGCCCTTTTTTTTGTCATTGTCAGTTGTTTGTAGAGCATTCATTGAAAAGCCTTCAACAATATGCTGATGATATTTATTAGAAATAATTGAATAAAAATACCAAAAACATCAGAAGCAATAAGGACAAAATAGGTAGAAATTGAGCAAAGAAGAACCTGCTGGATGACAGCATCTCGGTAAAATCTGTATAAGTGCAGCAGCATAGCAACTCTATCAACTTGCAAGCAGTATATCCTACCATATCTTTTAACATTAACAACATTTTGTCAGAAGAATAGTTTGAAAAGTTAAAAATGATGCAAAAGAAAAAAGAAAGGTGGTTTAACTTGGCCAAAGAAAATTCAACAACAAAAAGAATATTGACAAAATGGCCTACATTGTAACAATATGCACATCTTCTGCAGCAAGAACAGGTTTTTTGTTCACCTCTGCTTGAGCCATTGCCATATCAAATCTTGGCAACCGAATAATTCCCCCAGATGAAAACTGAAACAGAAACAGTGAATCAAGTAGTATATAAACATGGAAAGTAATTACATTGCATATAAGAAGAGAAATAAAAGGAGCTTATGCTAAAGTGATGATAAAACTAAATACTAGCATTTGATAATCTTGGGTTATCCATCCATATCCAATTAGTAGCAACATGGAACAGCAATTTACATTCAACTCACTATGATTGAAATTCTTGCCTTGTCACAAGAGAAAGAAAAGAAAAGAAAAAACTTCTGGACAATTGGTCTGGTTATAAATTTTGACAGTAACATCATTTTACATTCTCTACATTAATGCAGATATTATGGACCAATGTTTTAAAAGGTGTGGGAGGCATATGCCTGGAGGTGTGCCTCTAGGCGAGGTGCCCCCAAAATGCCTTGAGGCGCATGCCACAGGCATTGATGCCTCTGAGGCATATGCCTCAGGTGACAAGGCATGGCATACACCTCAAACACCTTTTCCATGATTCATGCTAGAGGCGTACACCTCATGCGCCTCATGCATGCCCCATACAAAAAGAAAAGAAAAGAAAAAGAAAGGAAAGGGAAGGGAAGCATCCTCCTCTTAAGGAGGTTTCCTTGTGCTCGGGCAGCTTATGCCTCTTATGTTCTGAACTATGCCTCATGCCTCCAGATAGTAAAACGCCTCAAATCACACCTCTGAGTTTTAAAACATTGTTATGGACTAATCAGAAACTAACAACCATGACAACTGAATCTCAATAAACTATACATAGCTTACTCTTGTAATTACTGAATAAACTTTAGGTCATTGGATCTACCTGAAATCCAGTAAATGTCTTGCACTGCATTCCAGAAGCAAGAAGAACCATCCGGCTTTCATGTGTATAAACATACCAGCAGACATTCAATTTCTTTGTCTCCACCAGGCGGAGAATTTTAACCTCAGGTTCATATGTGAACAAATCCAGCCCACTGTAATTGAATTAAATATTAATGCAGTGAAAATAAGGCATGATTTGATGGGAGATCAAAGGGAAAAAATACTAAGACACAAAAAAATGAAAAATAAATATAGAGAGAGGAACTTTATACAGGTTTACAAAAATCCTTGTTGGCTTACCATCCAAGTCAACAAGGATTTAGAAATAGCATCTGAAAGTGTTCTTCTTAACTAGTATGCCCTATAAGGGCTGCAAGTCAGGCCAGGTTAGGCCGGGTTGAGGCCAACCCTAGCCCAACCCTAAGTTCTAAACCCCCAACCCTAACCCTAACCCTAACCCAACCCGACCTACCCAACCCTAACCCTAACCCTAACTAAATTCCTTCAAGCCTAACCCAACCCAACCTTCTTCCCATCCCTTAAAACCTCATAGAATTTCTCGATTTTAGATCTTAACTCAACTTTCACTACATATATTAATCCTATGTTTCATTAGTATTTGTTTGTTGACATTTTTTTTTTGTTCTTTTGGTACAAAATTCAGAAAAACAAGTGTTAGAAATGACTATAATTTATTATGAGTTATGACTTATGATAGATCTTTTATGGGCAGCAAACAACAGAGAGGAGATGAATAAAATTTTCAAAAAACATAAAATAATGTTATTAAGGTTTTAGTCTTTCTGATTAGGATTAAGTGAAGTGATTATCTTAAAAGAAATACATGATACTATGTCGTGGGGGCTATACAAATATCATGCATCTAAACAAATCAATGTATGTTATATATTACATGTAACATATATTTATATATGACATGTACTATAGAGTCGGGTTCGGGTTGCCCAAGGGGTCAACCCTAACCCAACCCGAAGTAAAGTCGGGTTCATGAATTTCAACCCTAACCCTAACCCGAGCATCAACCCGACCCAACCCAACCCAACTTTTTCGGGTTGGATTAGGGTTGGGTTCGGGCCAATCCAGCCCAAGTTGCAGGGCCCCTATTTGTTGTTAGACAAAATGTATCTTACATGGAGTTGAAAGCAGTATTATTCAGTTTCCATGATCACAGTTTTCTGCCAAACTCCCTGATGCAGTCTCCTAAACAATATTTTTTTTTGGATAGGAAACGGTAACTTTCATTTAATTAAAATAAGAGATTACAACTGTCACCACTCAGAAAGGATGGTGATCCCCCAAATCATATCAGACTTACAAACATGCCAAAAACAAAGCCTGCCTATTGATTCCTTGCTTTGCTAAAGTGTCAGCCATTCCATTTGATGATCTTCTAGTCCACCTAAACTGCACCCCAACCTCCCTTGTTAATCTCATAATTTCCCTTACAGGTTGTCTAAAGAACCAGGTTCCCAAGCTATTCGTTTGCATCCAGCCTATTACCAACTTGGAGTCTCTTAAACAATGTTTTGTCAGTACTGTATATATTGCCGAAAAGAATAACCTACTACAAAAGTGAAAATAAAAAAGAGACTACTTTCAAACTTAATGATCAAGCTCAAAATCCCAATTCTGGGTAACTTCAAATTCTATATAAGTGTGCAATAAAGAGTAAAACAACTTAAAGAAGTTAAAATTCCTAAAGGCTGATAGTCAAGATGCAGTATCTCTTCCCTCTAGATGCTTCTTTTTCTCTTTTTCTTTCACTTTATTCCTCTTTATTGAAGTTGGAAGAGTTGGAACATGGTATCAGAGCTCTAAGGGCAACTGCCACTGTTCACGTCTCTCCTTTTGTGCCCAAGGAATAGAGAATATTCTCTATTCTTTGTTGGAAGGGAAAAGGACTCAAGAGGACTGATTGCCCCCTTGAAAAAGAGGCTTTAATGCCTCAAGTTGCAGTGTTGTGTGAGTTGGTAGTGTTTTTCTAAGGACCCTCTAACTCAGCAGTTTGAAGAGGGCAGCCTTGTGATGTCTCGATTTTGTGTGTTAAGTACTCCTCAATGTGTGGTGATTTTGTGGTGGTCTGTGGTGTGGTGACATCTTGTGGCAAGTGTGATGTTTCCTTAGTGTTTTTAAAGTAAAACTGTGGTGATTCTTGGTGTTTTTCCTAAGAATAAAAGTGTGCTACAATAGGTGTATACTAGCTGTTTGACAGTTTGCCTAAGTGATACACCAGTGGTTTCTTCTCATACTCATGGTTTCATCAAGTAGTAATACTAAACCTACAGTAGTTGTGCAATCAGACCTTATGACTTCTCAATTAACTACAGTGAAACTTAATGGTACTAATTATATCCCATGGGCTAAGTAGGTTGAGAAATCTCTCATTGCAAGAGGTAAGTTGAAGTACATTAAGGAAGGCCCATTGAAAAGTGGATAGGAAGAATACAATGAATGGGTAAAGAGAAAGCCCAAATTATGACTTCTTTTTGGAACAGTATGGAGAATCATATTAGTGTGAATCTCATGTTTCTAGACACGGCCAAGGAGATTTGGGACCATGTCAAGCAGCTATATTCTACACAAGACAATGTCACAAGAAATTCCCAATTATACCAAGACTATTTTTCCCTTCAACAAGGGGATAGAAGTGTTGAAAAATATTATGCTTCCTTAAAAAGCTTAAGTAATGAACTTAATGTTTATCAACCCCTATCCACTGATTTGAAGATGTAACACTAGAGAGAACATCTAGATGTTGCAAGATTTTTATCTGGGCTGGTTGCCTTGCCAAACCTATCATTCCTCTCTCCATCAAGAATGACCTTGTCCTCAAGGTCAATGTTAGGAAATTGCTGCTGCAGTTGGTCAAAATCCTCCCATGTGGTATCTTCGGGAGGGAGATTGCACCATTTCACCAAGGCCTGTCTTCGAGTCTTCTTTCCCTATTTCACCCACCTGAAGTCAGCCAGCCTTTTGGGTTCCCAAATCAATTCCCCTTCATCAGTGAATTGGGGCAGGGTAGGGCTCCTCCTATCTGTGGGAGACCAAGTATGGCATCAAGAGACTAATGTGAAATACTGGATGCAATTTAGACTCGATAGAAAGGTCCAAGCGGTAAGCTACTGATCGGACGTGTTCTGTCACTTGAAAAGGCTCAAAGTATCGTGGGCCCAATTTCTGCAATGGCCGATTGGCCACTGATGTTTGCCTATAAGGCTGAAGCTTCAAATAGACCCAATCATCCCTTGCAAACTCCAACTCCCAGTGCTTCTTATCATAGGCCAATTTCATACGCTGCTGGGCCTGGTGGAGGTGAAACTTGAGATCTTTTAATATGTTGACCCTTCAACCGCTGCCACTGCAGAAGTGCCTGGTTCATGAGGATGGTAGGAGGATCGCGCCCGTATAACACCTTAAAGGGAGTGGTTCTGGCCAATCCTTGGAAGGTTGTGTTATACCAATATTCGGCCCAAGGCGACCAGTGGGTCCAATGTTTGGGATTCTCCCCAACAAAGCACCTTAAATAGGTCTCTAACCACCTGTTTGCTACTTCTGATTGGACGTCGGTCTGAGGGTGATAGCTGGTGGAATGAAGTAGTTATATCCCCTGGGCTGAGAAATAAGCCTCCCAAAACTTGCTCATGAACAGTGGGTCCCAATCTATGAGTATAGACTATAGGGTGCCATGAAGCTTGGCCACCTCCTTTATGAAAACTCAGGCGACTGTGAATGCTGTATATGGGTGAGGGAGGGCAATGAAATGGGCATATTTACTCAACCAGTCCACTACCACTAAAATCACCAATTTCCCGCTAGCTTTGGGTAATCCAGTTATGAAGTCCATGGGAATTTCATCCTAGACTCGGTCGGGTATGGGCAGGGGTTGTAGTAGGCCGGCGGGAGTCTAGGTGCTGTATTTCTGCTATTGACATGTTGCACACTTGGCTACATATTCCTGTACCATTCATTTCATGCCCTTCCAATAGTAATGGGTTGCCAATCTTTTATAGGTTTGTAGTGACCTTGAGTGACCCCCTCCATGAAGAGTCATGAAAGAGTTGTAGTAACTCCTGGAGATACTGTGTTGTTTCAAGTATTACCAAACGGCCTTTATAGAAGAGTGTTGTAGGTCACCTTATATCCTAGTGTCAACTGGGGATCATGGTTGTACTGATCCCGCAATTGTGCAAGATGGCTTGTCTTTCTGGGCTTCCTGCCTGAGTAGATCTAACAAGGGATAAATGGGCCGAGATAGGCCCAGTAATTGGGAGTCTTCAGACCTGGAGAGAGCATTGGAGGGTCCCGACCTGTATTCGATCTTGAAATCATAGCCCATTAGCTTATAAGCCTATCTCTATTGATCAGGGCCTAGCACCCATTGCTCTAACAGATGCTTAATGCTCCGGTGGTCCATCTTGAAAGTGAACCTCCAGCCTAGAAGGTATGTCTGCCATTTCTAGATGGCCAAGGTAATGGCCATTAACTCCTTCTCGTAGGTGGATTTTGCCTGTGCTCATGAGGATAAGGCCTTACTATAATAGGCCAAGGGTTGTCCTTGCTGCATTAAGACAGCCCCTATACCCTTACCTGATGCATCGGTCTCTACAACAAACTCTTGGTTGAAGTTGGGCAATGCTAGTGTGGGAGGGCTCGTGACGACCTTTTTGAGTAGCTGGAAGGCATCTTTGGCTTTCTCATCCCAATGGAAGGCCTACTTCTTCAAGAGACGAGTGAGGGGAGCTGCTAGCAGCCCATACCCTGGAATGAACCGGCGATAGTAGTCTGTGAGCCCGAGGAACCCCCTGAGGCCCTTTTGAGAAGTGAGTTGGGCCCAATTCACTACAAGAGATCTTGTCCAGGTCTGCGTGCACCTTTCCGTCCATTGTTACATGCCCAAGGTAATTAATTTGGGTCTGGCTGAATGAGTAATTGGAGGGTTTGGCAGACAATTGGTGCAATCGGAGTACGTCAAGTGTGAGCTGAAGGTGCTTCAAATGGGTACTCCAATTAGGACTATATACCAATATATCATCAAAAAATACAAGTATAAATCAACACAAGTGGGGTTTAAAATTTTCATTCATGAGTCTTTGGAATGTGGAGGGTGCATTAGTTAGACCAAAGGGCATTACAAGGAATTCAAAATGCCTATCTAAGGTCCGGAAAGCCATTTTATGGATATCTTCAATGTGGACACAGATCTGGTGGTACCCAGACCGCAGATCCAACCTAGAGAAGTATTGTGCCTGGCCCAACTCATCAAGGAGTTCTTCAATCAAGGGAATGGGGTAGCGGTCCTTCACTGTGATATTGTTCAAAGCCCGGTAGTCGACGCAAAACCTCCAATTACCATCCTTCTTTTTCACCAATATGACAAATGAGGAGAATGGGCTACTGCTGGGCCTGATGAACCCCTTACCCAGCAACTCCTTTACTATGCGCTCCACTTCAGTTCTCTAATAATGGGGGTATTTTTAGGGTCTAACATTAGCAAGTGGGGCCCTTGGTTGGATGGGAATTTTGTGATCATGGGTTCTGTGAGGTGGTAAGGTAGTGGGTTATTGGAAGACATCCGAGTAGTTGTGAAGTAGTTGCTGTAGTTGACTGTCTTTGTCTGGGGGAAGGTTCAGGTTATCGGGGGGTGTGGATATGGTCGACCCAATAGGTAGGGAGCCCATGCTCATAAGAAGTGGGGTGTCACTGTATTGGCAACTCTTGAGAAGGACACTAGGTGAGTCAACGACTATAGGTACTGTGTGGGCCCACTTAAGAATGCACTGCTTCCCTTGATGCACAAATTGCATAGTAAGTTCAGCCCAGTTGCACACTACTGGGCCCAATAGTTGCAAGCATTGTACCCTAAGGACTATATCTGCTCCTGAAAATTCCAGGGGGTGGAGGTCTATGTTGAACATATGCCCTTGCACCTTGAGTCTGTGAGAATTTGAGAGAAAAAATGAATTGATTGTATTGTCTTGGAAGGAGCATATACACAGCTTTATATAGAATTATAGAGCTAACTTACAGGGTGATAAAATAGGAAACTAACTTTTCTTAGAAAACTAATTTCTATATCAATGGGATTCTCCAATTAATATCCCATGATTCTAGGATATCCCATGATTCTAGGAAACTAACTTATGTATGTTTCCTAAACTGATGGACCTAAAATTATGGAGAATCAATCAGAGAGTCAATCTTCTACTTTCCAACACTCCCCCTCAAGCTGGTGAATAAGCATCTTTCATTCCCAGCTTGGAGATAAGTCCTTGGAATGCCACACTACAAAGCCCTTTTGTCAGCACATCTGCCAGTTGACCATTCGTTGAGACGTATGGAGTGCAAATTAATCCGCTACCCAGCTTTTCCTTTATGAAATGCCTATCTCAATGTGCTTTGTCCTGTCATGTTGGACGGGATTGTGAGCAATGTTAATAGCTGACTTGTCGCAGAATAATCTCATTGGACCTTCCCATCTGATCTTTAGGTCTTCCAAAATTATCTTGAGCCATAGTATCACATACTCCCTGAGCCATTGCCCTGAATTCTGCCTCCACACTTGATCTAGCTACCACATTCTGCTTCTTACTCCTCCATGTCACAAGATTTCCTCCAAGGAACGTACAGTAACCTGTAGTGGACCGCCTATCCACGGGAGAGCCTGCATAATCTACATTGGTGTATGCCTCTAGGGTTAATCCAGTATTTCTTTTAAACAAGATTCCTTTGCCAGGATTAGCCTTTAAGTAATGTAGTATCCTATAGACTGCCTGTAGGTGAACCTCTTTTGGGTTGTGCATAAACTGGCTAACCACGCTCACAGCATATGCTATGTCTGGCCTTGTGTGGGCAATATATATAAGTTTTCCTACTAATCTTTGGTACATTTCCCTATTCACGGCTGGATCTTCATTTGCTTCTCCCAATTTGTGATTTGCCTCAATCGGTGTGGAGGATGGTTTGCATGCTAACTTTCCTGTCTCTCTTAAAAGATTTGTTACATATTTCTGTTGTGAGATAAAGATGCCTTCTCTGGAATGAGCTACTTCAATCCCTAGAAAATACTTCAATCTCCCAAGTTCTTTTATTTCGAATTCTCTGACTAGGCATCTTCTCAAGGCTTCCTTCTCCTTTTCATCATTTCCTATCACAATTATGTCATCGACATATACCAGAAGAGTCATGACTCCCCCTACATCCAAATGCTTTATAAAGAGTGTATGATCTCCCTGACTTTGTTTGTATCCGATGGCAAGCATAACTTTAGTAAATCTTCCAAACCACGCCCTAGGTGATTGCTTGAGGCCATATAGTGCTTTCTTCAACCTGCAAACTTTATTTCCTTTTAGATTTCCTTTGAAGCCCGGAGGAATATCCATGTATATCTCCTCCTCTAAGTTACCGTGAAGAAAAGCATTCTTTACATCAAATTGCTCCAAGTACCAGTCGAAGTTAGTTGCTAGTGACAACAAAATTCTTACCGTATTCATCTTAGCCACTGCAGCGAATGTCTCCTGATAGTCAACACCATAGGTTTGTGTATATCCCTTTGCCACGAGTCTTGCCTTGTATCTTTCTAGAGAGCCATCTGACTTGTACTTTACTGTGAAAACCCACTTGCAGCCCACGGGTTTCTTTCCTAGTGGTAGGTCAACAATTTCCCATGTTTGATTCTTATCTAGAGACTGCATCTCTTCTCTCATAGCATCTTTCCATTTCTCATCAGATAATGCCTCAGATAAAGTATTCGGAATATGAATGGTGTTTAGACTAACTAGGAAACTCCTATGTGATGGTGAGAATTTTTTAAAGGAAGCAAAATTTGCTAAGGGATATAAGGGATGTTAAGTGCATTCTCTTGTTCCTTTCCTAAGGGCAATAGGAAGATCTTAGTCAGATGCTAATTCAGAAGAAATTTCCGGAACTGTATTTACCTCATTCTCAGGATTAGGAGTTGAATCTTGAACCTGCACAAGATTAGGATCCTAGTCTCTTTTTCTTGAATATACCTGCAATCTCATAGAGTCACAAAGTTCATCATTCTCTGTCATGGGTCTGGTATGAATGGGTGAAGAAGTCGGTTTGGTTTGAGGTGGTTCGATAGGTGCAGATACGGATTGAACTGGTATGAATGCTGAGTTTGGGTGTTGAGAAACTGTAGGTAGACCAAGCGGGAACAAATCTCTGTCCTTATCTTCAATGAATGACAAGGACTCCCCCTAAAGATAAGGTTGAGTGAAATATGGTGTTTTTTCTTCAAAGGTGACATCAATAGAGACAAAGAATTTTTTGGTAGGTGGGTGGTAACACTTATAACCCTTTTGGGTGGACGAATAACCCACAAAAATACACTTGACGGCTCTTGGATCTAACTTCCCTCTATTATGGCTATGGACATGGACAAAAGCAGTGCATCCAAAGATTCTTGGGGTGAGATTATTTGTTGTACGTAGATCGGGATAAAATTGAGAAAGTGTTTCCATTGGTGTTTTAAATCCCAGCACCCTCGAAGGTAATCGATTTATAATGTATGCGGCTGTACGCACAGCTTACCCCCAATAGGTTTTTGGAACATGCTGGTGGAAAAGTAAGGCTCGGGTTGCAACTAGTAGATGACCATTCTTCCTTTCTGCTACTCCGTTTTGTTGTGGAGTATTAATGCATGAGGATTCATGGATAATCCCTTCTTTTTGAAAAATATGGGGATAAAGTTTGGTTGAAATAATCCCGTGCATTATCCGATCTAAATCTTTTGATTCTGACCCCAAACTGATTTTGAATCATGTTATGGAAATTTGGGAGTACACTACTTACATCTGATTTAGATTTAAGAAGAAAGATCCAAGAGACCCTAGTGCAATCATCAATAAGAGAGACGAACCATCGTGAGCCAGACACATTTGGAACTGTGGAGGGTCCCCATATGTCACTATGGATCAAAAAGAATGGGACTGAACTTCTCTTGTTACTGATTGGAAAGGCACACGCTTGTGTTTTGCAAATTCACACACATCACAATGAAAATATTCAACACTCAATCCTTTAAACAAGGAGGGAAACATAATTTTCAGAATTCCAAAAGATGGATGTCCTAGTCTAAAGTGATGAAGCCAAATGGTGTCTTTGTTGGATGATGAAAGGAATGACAGAGATAACTTAACCTGGACAATATTTGATTTAGAGTCCATTCTTCTCCTTAGCAAGTCCAATCCTCTTCCCCGAATCTTGGTCCTAAAATATAAAGTAAGAAGGATAGAAAAGCACATTACAGTTCATGTCATGGGTGAGTTTTTGGATGGATACCAAGTTAGTGGACAATTTGGGAACATGAAGAACATTTTTTAGTGTAAGTGATGGATTAATATGGATATCCCCAAGGCCAGCTACGGTAGTAAGAGAACCATCTGCAATGGCTATTTTTCGATTGCTTGGGCAGGGGGTATAAGTGCTAAAATGTAGTGAGGAGTGAGTCATGTGATTTGTGGCTCCTGAGTCAATAACCCATAAATCCCTAATAGGTTCATCTGAGACATTTAGTCCGTGAGGAATAGAAAACTTACCTGAGATTGCAAAAGAGCCTGCACCACTAGGTTTCTCCAACGATCCCAGAAGCCCCCTTAACTTTTCGATCTCCTCCTTATTGAACTCGGTCTTGTCTGGAGGGTTTTCTTAGCTCGGCTGATTCGTGGTGAAGTTAGCTTGATTTTGACTCTTCTGTTGTCCTCCTCGGTAGCCTCATTCCTTGTTCGATGGTTTACCATTCAGCTTCCAACACTTCTCTTTGGTGTGCCTTGGTTTCTTGCAATAGGTACACCAAAGAGACTCCTTGTTGTCCCGTGTAGAGGACAAATCTGTCTTCATTCCTTCCAGTATTTTCAGTTGTTCCATCTTTGTAGCCATGGCTGAACCTTCTACTTGGGGTTCAAGCATAACCCCCCTATGGCTTTCTTCAGCACGAATCAGAGAAATAATCTCATTTAGAGATGGTACCTCTTCTTTGCCAAGAATCTGGACCCTAACTTGATCAAATTCTGCATTGAGTCCTGCAAGAAAGTCATAAACACGATCTTTTTCGATAAAACTCTTTAGGATTGCTGCATCCGCTGCACATTTAGTCTCAATGCACCGATAATGATCGCGTTCTTGCCACAGGTTCTGCAGTAAATTTGCATACTCGGTAACTGTCTTGCTGCCTTGTTTAGTCGCTCCAATCTTGACTTTAATTTCGTACACTTGTGCTGCATCACGTGCCTTTGAATATGTTTGTCGGACGGCATCCCAGATCTCTTTAGCCGTGGATAAAAACATACACGTGTCGCTGATTTCAGGGTTCATTGAATTCCATAACCATGACATGATCATGGAGTCAGCTTCGTCCCATGCATCAAATCTTGGATCTCCTTCCTTCGGCTCCGTCCCTAAGAGATGGCTAAGCTTTCCTTTTCCCTTTAAATATGTTCGAACAAACTGAGACCACTTCAAATAATTTTTCCCGTTCAACCTATATGCTGCCTAAATGTTTTGTAGGTCGCCAGATGCTTGATGGGAGGAAACTTCTTTCGATTGTGCAGTGGTATTTGATACGGTGGCTTCTGACATATTGGGCGGGCTTCAAGAAAGAGAGAAAAACAGACAATGAAGGTCTGAAAAATTTAGTAAGGGTTGGCGATGAAGCCTAAAGAATCTTTCAGCCAATGTCCAAAACAGGTAACTGTAATGCTCCGCCAAACTGAAGAGTGGATCGAAACCTCTCAAAATCAAAACTGATCCAAACCAAACCAAAGGGATTCAGTAAATCTGCTTTGGGCAACACCAGATCTAAGATTTCAGACTGATTCGATGTCTCTACAAAGAGATCCAAGAAAAAGGATGAATCCAATGGTGCAACAGTCCAGAAGAAGAAAAAAATGTAGAGTTCAGATCTGTAGCCGATCTCGAAGAAGAATCAAGGACACTCAAGAACCTCCCAAATACTGTTAGAGAGTTCTTGAACCAGCAGCAGCAGAGATGACCGAAGAGATACTATGTGTAGATTAGGTCGTGACCAGCTCTGATACCATGTGAGAATTTGAGAGAAAAAATGAAGTGATTGTATTGTCTTGGAAGGAGCATATACACAGCTTTATATAGAATTACAGAGCTAACTTACAGGGTGATAAAATAGGAAACTAACTTTTCCTAGAAAACTAATTTCTATATCAGTGGGATTTTCCAATTAATATCCCATGATTCTAGGAAACTAACTTATGTATGTTTCCTAAACTGATGGACCTAAAATTATGGAGAATCAATCAGAGAGTCAATCTTCTACTTTCCAATAGAGTCCTACGGACTTCCATTTCCCTTAACAAGTGAGGTGGTGACCATTCGCCACGTTAACGGCAAATGGGGATACCGCTCAACGGGTAACCTAGGCCGTCAGGCTAACCTGGTGGTGATGAAGTTTAGTGAACTCCCACTATCAATTAGAATTGCTACCTTTCATCCTAGGACCTGTCCGTGGACCCGCATGGTTCATGGGGGTTGGTAGTTTTAAAATTGGGCTGGATGTGGATAAGGTGGGTCGGTCGATCCGCTTCAACCTGTTCAACCTTTCTTCCTGTAACTTGGCTAGACCGACCGCAGCTACTAGGGTGGCTAGTTGCATGGCGTTAACCTCAATTCAAATGTCTTCTCAGAGCCCCCCAATGAAGCAACCCACCAGAGCTGCCTCCGGCTACACATGGACTCAGGTGGCGATTCGTTCGAATTCCTTCTGGTATTCCCTCATGGTTCCAAATTGTCTCAGTCTTGAGAGGGATCCATTGAAATTCCCATACCTTGAATGACCGAAGCTCACACATAAAGCCTTGGTGAAATCCAACCACGTAGTCTGAGGGTGGGTCTTACGTACCATTGGTACCACAGAATGGCTTTCTCGTCCATGTGGATCAAGGCAATGGCTACTCGCTAATTGGGAGGAGTTTCATGAAATTCCAAAAACCTCTCAGCCCGGTAAATCTAGGGTACAGGGTCATCACCTGAGTAGGTAAGGAAGTCAATCTTAGTTGCTTTAACTGGGAAGGCCCCCACTCTTCGTCCTCCACTGCTACTAGATCCTTTTGGCTCAGAATCCCTGGGCATTGCCAACACCCACTCAAACTGGTTGACCAAGGCGGTTAGAGTCTCCTTGATGTCCCATAACTCTCCGGTGGTTTGTCGAACCTCCACTTCAATACAGTCGATCCGTTCACCCACCGCCATGGATCTGGTACTAGGCATGGGTGAGCTCGGCTCTAATACCAATTGATAAGACCCTTGCCTTCGCAAACATATGTTTAAGTGACTAGAGCCGGTTCGAGGGAGCTCATCCTCCTAAAATGGACTGAGAAAAGGGAGAAGAAGAAAAGAAGAGATAGAGGATGAGAACAAAGAAGAAAAATAAGGTTTCTCTCTTGCCTCCTCAAATGACTATTACAAGATATTTATAGCCTCACATAGAGGCTACATAGTGATGGCTAACCATTTCTTGCTCAATTCTCCTTACGTGGACGACACACGTAAACAAACCTCAAGGGTGGTGTCAAGCGACTAATTTGAGGGAAGTTTTGGGTCTAGTGATGGGCCTGGGCCTTAGATGCTGGGCTGGTTGCCTTGTCGAGCCTATCAAAGTCTAAATTTGAACTGGTGCAAGCCCAGATCTTAGGCAGCAGTGACCTTCCATCCTTGTCTGAGGTTTTCTCCTGCATAAGGAGATCCTAAACTCCACATAGTGATCATACCCCACCTTCAAAGAGATCAGCCATGGTAGCTTCTAGAGGAGGCTTTACTAGTAGAGGTATGCATGGTAGAGGAGGATGTAGTATGAGGGGTTTTGGCCATAGGCCCAAGGGTGGACGTGGAGATGGTAGAGAGGCAGGAGGTGCATGAGGTGGTGGTGGTCGTAATTCAACTTGTGAGCAAGTTTCAAAGTATCGATACAATACGCATTTCGGCCGTATTGTATTGGTACTTAGAAACATCCGAAACACCTCTTTTTTTAGTTTTTTTTCAAATTTTGGTTTTTTGGGAAGTTTAAAACGTGTTTTTTATTATTAAAAAAAGTTGGGGGTCCAAAACACCTGGAAACAAGAGTTTTGGACCGTATCTTTTTCAAAAGACACGATACGATACGCCCAATACGGGGCGTATTGTATCGATACTTTGAACCATGCTTGTGAGTGCTCACATTGTGGACAAGAAGGTCACATAGTCAACTTTTGTTATGATCTTTATGGCCCTCCATCTTCATGGGCTAACCATGTTATGGTGGAAGGTGATTTTGGGAGTCTTGGTGTGGTTGAATATGCTCTTGCTTCTGATGCTAGTAAGGATAAAGACACAATCTCTATCTCATGTGCGAAGTATGAGAAGCTTCAACAGTATGCTTCTTCCAGTGCTACCATTGTTACACTGTGAAGTCAAGTATTGCCTACCTTGTTTCTAGCTACACCTTCATCTTGAGTAATTGATTCTAGATCCTTAGACCATATGATTGGCTCCTTAGATATGTTAGTATCTTTGTCACCTCCTACATCCTAGATTGCTTTTTATGTTCCCAATAGTCTCTTGTCTGTGAGTAAGCTTACTCAAGCAGTCAAGCCCTTCATTATTCAGTAACCTTTTATCCTTCATACTATGTTTTCAAGATCTCAAGATGGGGAAGACAATTGTTAGTGGTTGTGAAGTTGGAGGATTGTACTACCTGGATGACCATAGCCCTCAAAAGGTTCTTCATTCCTCTCTTACACCACATTAGTGGCATTGTTGTCTTGGTCATCCTTCTTTACATGTTTTGAAAAAGCTAGTCCCTACTTTGGAGTCTATAACTCGGATTGTGAGTCATGTCAGTTAAGCAAACATCATAGTGTCTTTTGTTCCCAAAGAAGACAAGAGAGTCCTAAGTCCTTTTGCTTTAGTCCACTCAGATGTTTGGGGTCCTAATCATGTGTCATCTTATAATGGATTAAGATATTTTGTAGCATTTATCAGTGACTATTCAAGAATGACATGGATTTAATTAATGAAGGTTCGTTCAGAATTGTTCCCTATTTTTCTATCTTTTCATGCCAAGACAAGGAATCATTTTGGTGTATGCATTAAAGTGTTTTGTTTTGATAATGCCAAAAAATATTTTCATAATAGTTTTCAGCCTTATTTTGATTCTCACAGTATTATACACCAGTCCTCCTATTCACATACTACTCAATAGAACGGTGTGGCCGAGAGAAAAAATCGTCATGTGATTGAAACAGCTTGTGCCTTGTTGATTCAAATGTCAGTCCCTAAAATCTATTGGAGTGATGCAGTTCTCGCCTCTTGTTTTCTCATAAACTGTCTGCCCTCTTCAGTCTTAGATGGTGAGTCACCTTCCTATATTTTGTTCTCTTCTACTTCCTCTTTCTCTCTTCCTCCTCGTGTGTTTGGTTGTATGTGTTTTGTTCACAAAGTAGGTCCAGGCCATGATAAACTTGACTCCAGAGCTATCAGATGTATTTTCCTTGGTTACTTTCATATTCAAAAAGGTTACAAGTGCTATGATCCTGTTCTATGGAAAGCTTTTGTTGCTTTGGATGTTACCTTCTTTGACAGTTTACCCTATTTCTCTGGATGTGAACCTTCTCCTTCTATTATTTTTCCCTTCGACTCCAGTGATACCTTTATTCCCTTACCTACTATAAAGGAGCCTATTTGACCATCTATTCACAGAGTGTACTCTAGATGTGATTGACAGCCAGAATCATCACCAACAGTTGATCCAGCTCTAGCTTCAAACCCACCACCAAAGTGTTTACCGTTGACAGATCCACCACCCTTAGATCTTGATCCTCCTATTGCTCTTCATAAGAGTGGGCGTGCTTGCACAAATCACTCCCTTCCTTGGTATGTCTCCTTTCATTACCTATCTCCTTCACATGAACGATTCATTTCCCTTTTATCCTTTGTTTCCCCTATCGTGTTCTATACAGGAAGCCCTCTCATCTCCTAATTGGAAGAAGGCGATAGATAAAGAATTCCATGCTCTTAAATCCAATAATACTTGGGATTTTACTTCCTTACATCTTGCAAAGCAGGTCGTTAGTTTCTAGTGCGTCTATACAGTTAAACATCATCAAGATGGGAGTATTGAGCAATTTAAAGCTCAACTTGTTGCTAAGGAGTATACTCAGACCTATGATGTGGACAATTTAGAGACCTCTCCAGTGGTTAAAATAGGTTTTGTATAAGTGCTCATCTCTTTAGCTGCCAACTTTGATTGGCCCCTATAGTCAAAAATGCTTTCCTCGACGGTGATCTTAAAGAGAAGGTATATAGGTATATATGGAGCAACCTCCTGGGTAAGTTGCTCAAGGGGAGGTGGGGAAGGTGTGTTGATTGAGGAAGGCTATCTATGCGCTGAAGCAGTCACCACAAGCGTGGTTTGGTCGTTTTAGTAGCATGGTGCAAGATTTTGGCTTGAAACAATGCAATGTTGATCATTCTATGTTTAGTAGGGACTTCATATAGGAAAATCATGCTGGCAGTGTATGTTGATGATATTGTTCTCATTGGCAGTGATGCACATGGAATTAGTGAGTTGAAACAATTCCTACAACAACGCTTTCAAACTAAAGATCTAGGAACCTTGAAGTACTTTTTTTGGAATTGAGGTAGCCCGATTGAAGAGGGGAATCTCTTTGTCTCAACAAAAGTAATCAAAGTATGTTTTGGACATGTTGTATGAAACTGGATTGTTAGGATCCAAGCTAATTGAAACTCCAATAGATCCCAATGTTAAGATGATTGATAGTCAGGGGGAGCCATTAGAAGACCCCACAAGATACTAGAGATTGGTGGGCAAGCTGATCTATCTTACTATCAATAGGCCTAACATCTCCTTTAGTGTTAGAATCCTCAATTAATTCATGCAGAATCCTACAACTACTCATTGGGATGGTGTCGTGAGGGTGTTTAAGTATCTAAAGGGTGCTCTTGGTTGGGGGTTGTTGTATAAGAAAGGGGGAGATATGTCTCTAGTAGGGTATTCAGATGCAAATTGGGCAAGGTCTCCAATAGATAGGAAGTCTACTACAAGTTATTATACCTTCTTGTACAGAAATCTTGTCACTTGGAAGAGCAAGAAGCAAAGTGTGATTGCTAGGAATAGTGCTAAAGCTGAATACATGGCAATGGCCCATACTACCTATGAGCTAGTTTGCTTGAAGCATATTCTTCAAGAGATGAATATCACAATTAGTTAACCAATTAAATTGTTTTGTGACAACCAAGATGCAATACATATTGCCTCCAAGCCAGTGCTTCATGAAAGGACTAAACATATTGAAGTTGATTTCATTTTGTGAGAGAGAAAGTAGCAAGTGGAGATATTGTTACTCCCTCTATTAAGCCTGAAGACCAAGTAGCTGATATTTTTACTAGAAATTGTTTTATCAATAACTGAAGGAGATTCATTAAATATAAATCCAGAAATTGCAAAGAGAAGAGGGAGATAAACTCTCTCAGCTCCCCCCAAAAGGTGAAACAAAAATTATAGAATAGCCTAAATTCCAAAAGAAATTGCTTCTTCCCACCCCTTGCTTGGCCAAAACATCAGCCAAACAATTAGTACCTCTCTTAGTCCAATACGACTGAATTTCCATGCCTTGTGTTAGGTACCTGAACTTCCTTTTTTCATGTATGTAATCCCACCAGCCCATCTCCTCCTCCTTTTGAAGCCATCCAATAACAAGCTTTGAGTCCCCTTCAATTATTAGCTTAGAAATATTTAATTCCTTGGCCTTCTGAATTCCTTCCATCACAGCATAAATTTCATCTCTCAATGAGTCCACTCCAATAGGGCTTGAGAAAAGAGCTCTAATGAAACCATCCTCATCTCCGAAAACACCTCCAATACTTGAAGATCCAAGACTGCCCTCATTACTACCGTCAAAATTCAGATTGATAAAATCCATTGGTAGGAGGGTCCAAGAAGGTCTAATATCAACTTTCAATGGAGCAGAGTTAGCCACTTCCCTCCACTTTCTCATCAGATCAGCAAGCTATATTCCTTCAAAATTTTTCAAAGTCTTCACCCAATGAATCACCCTAGATGTAATTGCTTCAATTAGGACATCCCTACCTCTTTCCTTATCTACAAATAATTTCTTATTTCTTTCTTCCCATATGGTCCAGCACATAACAGCTCTTGTACACCTCCATAAAATTCGGCCCCTTCTTTTCTGCCAACTAACAAAGGTAGGATTGAACAAGCATTGTATGCTTGGTGAGGGATTCCACATGTACCCAAATAAGGAAAAAACACCATTCCCAAATTGAAGATACTAAAGGACAGGATATTAATAAGTGGTGGGAAGACTCCCCATTAGCCTTGTAGACAAGACACTGGTGAGGAAATAAGTACCAGTTAGGCCTTTTCCTTTAGAGCAAATCGCATGTATTGATCCTACCAAGGATCACTTCCCAACAAAAGCCACCAATCCTAGGCAAAATAGGCTTACTCCAAACCTCGTTAGTTAGAAAAAATTGGCCCTGGTTATCACTTGATTGGGTTAGGGACACAGAAAGAAGCACTAGTAAAGGTACCCGATGGGGAAAGGGTTCAGATTTTGCAATCGCTTCTTGATGGGTCCAAGAACACATTCTCAAGACTTTAAATCATAAAAAGAGCACTGTTGAACTCACAGTCTCTTAGGCTTCTCCTTAGACCCAAATCCCAAGCATATCCAGAAGAAGAATTGGGAGGAGTTACAAATGAAGCAATAGGTTCACCCTTTTGGTTAGATAATGCATAAATTAAAGGAAATTGCTCTTTGAGAGTTAAGTTACCCAACCAAGGATGCTCCCAAAATTTAACAAGATTACCAAAATAAGGATTATATCTAATAAATGGTAAAAAAGAAGGAAGGATGGCATGGACAGACTTCTAAGAGGAGGCTCTTGTAGCCCTAGCCAGCACACCAGTATCCCAACCATCAGCCGCTAGCCCATGGATACTGATAATTACCTTCATCCACAGCTTATCCCTGTCAATTGGTAGTCTCCAAAGCCATTTATCAAGTAGAGTGGACCTTATTAGGGTAATCCTACTTTTTTAGGGTAATCCTTCTTGGAACCCTAAAGACAGACAATAAGTAAATTGGCAAAGTTGCAAGAGTGGGCCTTATTAGGGTAATCCTACTCCCCAAGGACAAGTAACATTTCTTCCTGGAAGCCAACCTTTTGGAGAATCTCTCGACTACAAGATTCCAAAATTGGCTTTTCCTCAAATTGTTCCCCAGCAATAAACCTAAATAGTTCAAAGGCAATTGATCCACCTTATAATCCAATAACTCAGCCCCTTCTTAGACTTGTCTATCCTCCATGTTCAAGCCCACAAGACAACTTTTGTCCCAATTCACTTTCAGATTTGACATTCTTTCAAAAATCAGCACTATCATTTTGAAGTTCCCCACCCATCTCAAATCATTACCATCAAAAAACAAGATTGTATCATCAGAAAACTACATGTGGGTGATAGGAATCTATTCTCCACCAATCTCCCAAGAACATCTAAAATCAACGTGAACAAGAAAGGAGAAAGTGGGTCCCCTTGCCTTATTCCCCTAATAGCATGAAAGTGATCAACCACAGAACCATTGACCAAAATCGAATAATGACAAGTCCTAACACAACCAAAGGTCTACTTGCACCATCTATCACCAAAACCAAATTCTTTATTACCTCCAACAGAAAACCCCAATCGACCATATCATAAGCCTTCTCCAGATCCAATTTACAAATCAAACCCTTCTTTCCTAATCTCTTTCACCTCATCAACACACTCATTAGCAATTAAAATTTGATCAGTAATTTGTCTATCCTTGACAAAGGCCCCTTGATACAGAGAGATCAAGGAAGGTAAAACAACCCTAATTCTCCGAGAAAGCACCTTAACAATGATTTTGTACAAGCTATTATTCAAGCTTATTGGTCTATAGTCCTTTGGCGCAACATCAGATTTTTTAGGGATTAAGGCAATAAATGTGGAATTCAGCCCCCAGATTGATTACACCTCTCCCAGAAAATACATTGAAGACTTTCTGTAAGTCATTTTTTAAAATCTCCTAGCAGTCTTGGTAAAAAGCCACCGTAAAACCATAGGGACCAAGGGCTTTGGGTCTATCCATAGAAAACATAGCCTCTTTTATCTCCTCGAACTCAAAGTTACTTTCCAACCAATACTTAGAATTTTCAATCAGTTTGGGTCAATCTAAACAAGCAAGCCACACTCTTCCATCTAGGGTTCTCCTAAAAATTAACTTAAAATGATCCACAAAGGCTCAGGCAATCTCATTCTGATTAGTCAAGGTAATACCCTCCATCACCAATTTGGAGACAGTTTTTTATCATCCTTCCATTAACCAGAGCATGGAAACATTTGGTATTTCTGCCTCCCTCCTTAAGCTAATTATTCCCTGATGTTTGCCTCCAACTTATTTCTTCTTTCAACAAAAGATCCTAAGGTGGTCTTTCTAGTTGTCTCCTTAAAGACCACCTTTCTTCTTTATCTCTTTCCTCAAACAAGCCTAAAATTCTTTTGCATCTAGATCCTCAATCCTACTAATTAGTTCTTGCTTCCTCTCCTCAAGTCTCCCGAACTGACGGATGTTCCACTCCTTAATTTTGTCTTTGAGCTCCTTCGGCTTCCAATAAAATTTCACACCTTCCCACTTGGCCCTTGGATTATCCACCAGCATTGTTAACTTTTTCAATAAATTCATTTACATAAAGCCACATATTCTCAAACCTGAATTGTGTCGGACCTCTTCCCTCCAAATCCTCCTTAAAAATTGAGATAGGCCAACGGACAGATGTGATCCTAGGTAAGGCCCGAGAAGCTAGGTTGCCACAATGCTCCTCTTAATACAATGTGAATAAAAATTTGTCTACTTAGAACAAATTGGATTGGACTACAAATTAGACCAAGTAAAGTTACTGTAGGCCAAGTGCAACTCTTTGAGCTCACACCCTTCAATAAATTGATTGAACTTCTTCATAGTTCATACTTGTGCTTACTCTCTGTATCAGGCTTGTGGTCTCATCAATGAATCTAACAACATTAAAATCACCCGCTAGACAGCAAAGCCCATCCCACAACCCTTTGATGTCCTCCAACTCTTCCCAAAATTCATTTCTTTCCCTATATCCATTTGGACCATACACATTTGTCAAAACCCATTCAAATCCATCAGAAACATGTCTAAATTTTATTAAGACTGTGTATTTGCCCACCAATTCTTCAACTCCAATCAACACCTCACTGTTCCAAATTGTAATTATCCCCCCAAATGACTCCCAAGATGGGGAGAAAGTCTAATTCCCCTACTCTTCCAAACGCTTCTTGCCCACCGACTATCAAAGTCAGTGAGTTTAGATTCTTGAATCAAGACCACATCCGACTTTTCTTTCCTCAGCATTGCTTTGATAGTTGTTCTCTTTCTACCCCTACCCAACCCTCTCTCATTCCAACTTAAAATTTTCATCGTCACCTGAAATTAAGGCCTTTCCTCCTACTCCTCTCTACTTTGTTCCCCCCTAAAACTTCATTTCCTACCACTAAATTCCTTATCCCCTTCCACATCCTTTTTTAATCTTTCAACCTCACTAAGCCTTCTTTTCCTAGCCCCCTCACTTCCTTCTTCTTTATCACAAAAGTTTTACCTCTATTGGCTCTTTTAACTTGCACCCCAATTTATATTCAGCAACTGACTTTTCCTTCTTTGTATCATCACCTTCCACCCTTGGAACCCCAAAGCACTCCCCACTAATAGCACCATCAATATTTTCTATTCTTCTCCCCCCTGACCTCTCGTCCTCCTCTTATTCTTTTCTCTTCATTTCCTCCAAAAAACTCTATCAATTCCCAGATTTTCCTCCCTTTATCCTCCACAACTACTTCCTTCTCACTCATACCACTATTTCCAGCTTGCAACATGAAGGCCACCTGGGTACCTAGAGTAGACCTATTCATGGGCCGGACCGGGTGTGCAAGCCCAAGCTCGAGCCCGGCCCTTAAGTAAAGCCCAAAGCCCGACCTATACACAAAATGTCTTATTTTTAGTGTACTTTTATAAACTATTATTATATTAATTTAGTAATAATTTAATAAATTAATAAACTAATTTGTATTTCCTAATAGTAAATTAATATGTATTAATAATTTAAGAAATATATATATTTATTATATATAATATAAATGCTTTTTTATTATATGTAATAGTATCAAGCTGGGCTTATTTGAGAAAGCCCGAGCCCGACCCGAAAAATGATTGGGCCTGTTATTTAAAGCCCGATCCCACGAGCCTGAAGTTTTGTCCAAGCCCAAAAAATAACGGGTCGGGCCGGGCCGCCGAGCTACCCGGCCCATGAACAGGTCTAACCTAGAGGGAAGGCTTCAGACAGAGCAACAACAAGGGTTAGTCACTAAACTGGATTTCACAAGATTACCTAGATTCAGAACATGGTTGGACTTGACGGTCATAAGAGTGGTAAGACGACTTTCCTGAGCAGTAGTTTGGTGTTTGCCATTAGTACCAGGTGAGGCCAAATTGGGAAGCTTTCCTTGGTATCATCATCCTTCTGTTTACTCCCATTAATCCGTTGCTTATCCTCCCTTAATGCCCCATTTCAAGACTTGAAGTTAGTCTCCACCAGCCCTTCACAGACATCCTGGTTAATTTTAGAGTTTAGTTTTGGCATCCCCTTATTTAGGCTTTGGCTTCCATCCACAACAAACTCCGCGATAACGATCACCACCACTTGTTGTTGGACTCAAAGACGAGGCGTTATTGACTTCATCCAAATCTTCAGAAAGCAAGACGTCAGTACATAAATCCACCTCTGGATCCACTACAATCGAATATCCCTTGTCCATGCTCTCTGCTAGTGAGTCAGCTTCAGAATCAATTTTTTTCCATATTCTTTCTACTATTATATCCTATAAACCAGTTGATGTGTACAAGGTTGGAAGGTTACATTTTGAAATATTGTACATGTATGTGGAATAATTAATGGCATACCCTGCTGATTGAAAGAGAACAAAGCAATAGTTTATCTCCTGCTCTGTATGGCAATAACAAGGGCACTGACATGTCTGTTAGTGCCCAATACAACATGAAATGAGAGGCAGCCAAGTTTATAGTATATTTCTTATGCTACAAGATATTTCAAAAGTAATTTGCTTTAAGTGGAAAACCACTATAACAAGCTAAGTGTTAGTGGAGTTAGTGAAGGGGTATTTCGGTCTTTGTAGTTGTTGAGAATGTTAATGTGTACTGTTATGTTAGTTCGAGTGCCTCTTACTTAAAGAAGGGCACTTAAGTCTTTTCCAATAAGTTAATAATATAATAACAGGTCTGGCCGAATCTAGGGATGACCTTTTTTCTCTAATTCGAACCAGCCTTTCTCTCTTTCCTCTCTTTTCTCTCTTCCTCTTTCCTCTCCTACTTCTTGCTGTTTACTTTACAGTCAACGAACAAGACAGAATTCTAGGGCAGGTCAAACTTTAACATGGTATCAGAGCGAGGTTCAACAAATCAGACTTGCTAGAATTCTGTCTTCTGCGCATTCGAATTAGGGTTTCTCTTGGGTTCTCAGTTGTGAGTTGGAGACTGGGAAAAGGGCTGAAAAGGAATGATCGCCCTCTTCCCTAGGAGGTTCCTATGCCTCCGATTGTGTCGTTGGTGATTGGTTGCTGTGGTTTCTAAGCCCTAGTTAGGGCTGGTACGTGTGGTGCAGTGGTGTCTCAGCCCTTCGTGTGGTTGGCCTTTAGGCGATGAGGTAAAGTTTTTTTTTATGCATATTATCTGTTATGGAATACATGAGAGGTGTAGTACAGTTCGCATGATGGGTTTTCAGATTGCAGTATGCTAGGGTTTATTCTGGTTTGTGTGTGATTCGAAGGGCAATAGTGTCTACTTAATGGTGAAACTTCCTGTAGCTGTGGATTAGGGTTTGTGGTGTTGCAGTTTTCAGCATTTAATACTGCTGAAATCAGTGTGCAGACTTCGGTGAGTAGGGTTTGTGGTGTTGCAGTTCTCAGCATTTAATACTGCTGAAACCAGTGTGCAGATTTCGGTGAGTAGGGCTTGTGGTGTTGCAGTTCTCAGCATTTATTACTGTTGAAATCAGTGTGCAGATTTCGGTGAAGTGTCTGTGTGTAGTGTGCAGTGTGTAGTGCTCAGAATTCAGTGATAAGGGAGTTCGGCAATGGCAGATAATAGTGATAGTAAACCTAGTGTCATGATATCTACTGACTACCTGAATGTCCAAATGACCTCCATTAAACTGAATGGAGAGAATTATGTCCCTTGGGCCAAGTTTGTAGAGGTTTTTCTGAAGGCGAAGAAGAAAGTGAAGCATATAAGAGAGGAGAAACCCCCCGCTAATTCTCAGGAGTATGAAGACTGGGAACAGGAAGATGCATAGATCATTACATGGTTGTGGAACAGTATGGAACCCAAAATCAATGTTAACTTCATGTTTCTTGACACAGCCAAAGAGGTGTGGGATCATGCTAAGAAACTGTATTCAGGTCAGGATAATACCACTAGGGTATATCAACTGTATCAAGAATACTTCAATCTGCAACAGGGAAATCAGAGCCTTGAGGAGTACTATGCCAGTGTGAGGAATATCCGTAATGAGTTAAATGTCTATCATCCTCTCACTTCTGATGTCAAAGTTCAACAGCAACAGTGAGAGCAGCTTGATGTGACACGGTTTCTGGTGGGGCTGAAGTCTGAGTATGAACCAGTACGAGCCCAGATACTAGGGGGATCTGCTCTTCCATCTTTAGAGGAGGTGTTTGCTCGTCTTCGGAGGGCTTCCATTGGATCTATGGATTCTAATGTCTCCGATAAATCAGCATTCGCAGTGTCGAGAGGTCGAGGTGGCAGAAGTGGGGCTCGAGGAGCCCAGTCTGGCAGGAGTGGTAGTGGTGGATCTACACATATCCGTGGTGGTGGTCGTACTGGAGGCAGAGATTCAGGGGGAGCTCGTGGTAGAAGACGTGGCTCGGGTTCACGGAAGTGTACTCATTGTGGTTTGGATGGACATACCATTAACTACTGCTATGACTTACATGGTCCTCCCTCGACGTGGACCAACCATGCCATGACTAGTGACACCAGTTTCAGCTCTAGATAGGAGAACCGGTCAGCTGACCCGATGCCTTCTACTCCCTCAAATGGTCCAGGCAAGGAGATGGTGAGTGTTCCTCGGGATGAGTATGAGAGGTTTGTTCAATCCAAGTCGCAGCAGAACACTGCTTCCTTTGCACACTCAGGTATGGCTTGTTTGGCATCCACACCCAACCCCTGGATTATTGACTCTGGAGCCTCCGATCACATGACGGGAACTCCAGGTGTGTTTTCATCTCTCACTCATTGCTCAACATCACAATCTGTTACCCTTGCTAATGGCTCCACATCATCTATATGTGGTGTTGGTAATGTTGACCTAGACCCTGTATCCCTATCCTCTGTTTTATATGTACCTAAGCTTCCATTTAATCTTATGTCTGTTAGTAAGCTGACCAAGTCCCTTAAGTGCTCCATCACTTTTTACCCTTCTATGTGTGTTTTTCAGGATCTCAAGACGGGGATGAAGATTGATGGAGGGCATGAAGCCGGTGGACTGTATTATCTTGATGGTGGTGGACGAACGTCAACGGCCCTTCAGTCATCCATTTCTCCTCTCCAGTGGCATTGTAGATTTGGTCATCCTTCGTTGAAAGTGTTGCAGTCCTTAGTCCCTTCATTGAGTCAACTTTCTGTTTTAGATTGTGAGTCATGTCAATTTGGGAAACACCATTGTGTTTCCTTTCGTTCTAGGGTCGATAACCGTGTGTCGAGTCTTTTTTCTTTAATTCATTCAGATGTTTGGGGTCCTTATAAAGTGATGTCATATAATGGATACCGATATTTTGTTATTTTTGTTGATGACTGTTCAAGAATGACGTGGCTCTATTTAATGAAAGAAAGAAGTGAATTATTTGCCATCTTCCAGAAATTTTATGCTGAGATCCGCAATCAATTTGGCGTTCACATCAAAATTTTCCGTTTTGATAATAGTCATGAATACTTGTCTTCATCTTTTCAAGAATACTTGGACCAACATGGCATTATACACCAAACTTCATGTACCTACACTCCGCAACAAAATGGGGTTGCTGAGAGAAAGAACTGCCATCTTGTAGAAACGGCACGCTCCCTCATGCACCACATGAATGTTCCCAAAATATTTTGGAGCGATGCAATGCTCACCTCTTATTTCTTAATTAATCGGATGCCCACGTCTATCATTGATGGTCGTTCTCCTTTTAGTGTCTTATTTCCCAACATGTCTCCGTTTCCGCTTTCTCCTCGGGTATTTGGGTGCGTCTGCTTCGTTCATAATCTGGGTCCCGAGACTGACAAGTTAGATGCACGTTCCCTGAAGTGTATCTTCCTTGGCTATTCCCGAACTCAGAAAGGGTACAAGTGTTATCATACCAGTTCTCGTCGTTCCTTGGTATGTGTTGATGTTACATTCTTCGAGTCTACTCCGTTCTTCGTGGGGTTCGGTGCTGCTGCTTCCTCCACATCACCACCTCCTCTTCCTCTTCCTGTGGTTGATCCACCTCCTCTGGTTCCAGTCATGCCTACGTCCTTGCCTCCGGTGCCACCGTCGGTTGACCGTCCACCCATCCGTCACGTGTATACACATCACCCGCGTGTACCGGCTGCAGCTCCTCCAGCTTCATCACCGTCGACAGATCCAGCTCCAGCTCCGACACCAGCCTCCGACCTAGATCTTCCTATTGCCTTCCGGAAAGGTAAACGTACTTGCACCCTTCACCCTATTTCCAATTTTGTTTCACTTACCCACCTCTCCGCCTCCCATCGCCAGTTCATTCTTTGTTATCCTCCGTGGTTGTTCCTAAGGATGTCCAGGAAGCCCTTACCTCTCCAGAGTGGTGCCGTGCTATGGAAGAAGAGCTCTCTGCTCTGCATCATAATCACACTTGGGATCTCACCGCTCTCCCTCCTGGGAAGCAGGTTGTCGGCTGTAAATGGGTGTATAGTGTTAAGTACTTGCCAGATGGTCGTGTTGAGCGCCTGAAGGCACAGTTGGTTGCCAAAGGGTACTCCCAAACCTATGGCATTGACTACACAGAGACATTCTCCCCGGTTGCTAAGATAGGGTCAGTTCGTGTCGTCATCTCCCTTGCAGCTATGTATGATTGGCCTCTCCATTAGCTAGATATCAAAAATGCTTTTTTGCATGGTGATTTGCTCGAGGAGGTCTACATGGAGCAACCACCAGGGTTTGTTGCTCAGGGGGAGGATGGTAAGGTATGCAGACTTAAGAAGACTATTTATGGACTTAAACAGTCCCCTCGAGCATGGTTTGGTAGGTTCAGTGAGGTGGTCAAGAAGTTTGGTATGAAACAATGCCAAGTTGATCACTCTGTCTTCAGTTTTGACTCGTCGGCAGGCAAAATAATATTGGTGGTGTATGTGGATGATATCGTTGTGACTGGGAATGATAAAATGGGCATTGACAAATTGAAGGCATTCCTACAGGAACACTTTCAGACAAAGGACCTTGGCAAGTTGAAATACTTTTTGGGCATAGAGGTAGCAAGATCTAAGCATGGCATTAATTTGTGACAGAGGAAATATGTGCTTGATTTACTGGAAGAAACAGGGTTGTTGGGTACTAAACCGACTGAGACACCTATGGAAACAAATACGAGGCTGAGCAGTGATATAGGTGAAGTATTTGAAGACCCTGGCAGATACCGACGACTTGTAGGCAAACTAAACTATCTAACCATTACTCGGCCAGATATTTCATTTGCGGTTAGTGTGGTGAGTCAATTCATGCAGAAACCTTTGGTCCCACATTGGAATGCAGTGCTAAGGATTGTGAGGTATCTGAAAGGAGCTCCTAGTCGTGGTTTGCTGTATAGGAGTGGTGGAAAACTGGTAGTAAAAGGATACACCGATGCTGATTGGGCAGGTTCTATGTCTGATAGACGATCTACCATAGGCTATTGCACCTTTCTAGGGGGTAACCTGGTAACGTGGAAAAGTAAGAAGCAAACAGTTGTGGCAAGAAGCAGTGCAGAAGCAGAATATAGGGCCATGGCACATACTGCTTGTGAATTAGTGTGGCTGAGGAACCTTCTACAGGAGATAGGATATGACATCAGTACTCCAATGAAGCTCTATTGTGACAATCAGGCAGCAGTTCATATCTCTTCCAATCCGGTGTTTCATGAAAGAACCAAGCACATCGAAGTTGACTGTCATTTTGTGAGAGAGAAGGTGCTAAATGGGGTGATAGAAACTGCATATGTTAGTACGGGAAACCAGTGGGCAGACTTGTTTACAAAAGGTTTGAGTAAGGGGAGAGTGGACTACATATGTAACAAGCTGGGATTATATGATATATACTCACCAGCTTGAGGGGGAGTGTTAGTGGTGTTAGTGAAGGGGTATTTCGGTCTTTGTACTTGTTGAGAATGTTGATGTGTACTGTTATGTTAGTTCGAGTGCCTCTTACTTAAAGAAGGGCACTTAAGTCTTTTCCAATAAGTTAATAATATAATAACAGGTCTGGCCGAATCTAGGGATGACTTTTTTTCTCTAATTCGAACCAGCCTTTCTCTCTTTCCTCTCTTTTCTCTCTTCCTCTTTCCTCTCCTACTTCTTGCTGTTTACTTTACAGTCAACGAACAAGACAGAATTCTAGGGCAGGTCAAACTTTAACACTAAGTTTCTATCAAAGTTGAATAAACATGGAATATTACTTTAGAACATGGGAAACATGGCAAATTAATTGTGCATAATGGTCTTCGGCAATCCTCACGTGTAAGACACCCAAAGACAGATATATAAGAAGGCCATGGTTGGTCCCAGCTATTTCAGGTCTTGGGAGGAGTTGACCAAATACAGACCTAACCTTTGGCACACAAAGTGGCCATTCTCAGTTTCAAACACATTCTCACTTTTCAGCCCAAGATTTTACCATTAAACCAAGAAATTGCCCCTACACAAAGACAGATTTTATACAAGTGATAAATGTATATTCAATAACAAATGAACATTAAGCACAGGGAAAGTTCAAAATAAAGATGTATTTAGATAAATAGGCTCTGAAAAGATTATCTGCTAACTATTTTTCTTAACAGGTATATTATAAACAGAAAATGTCATCCATCAAAAAAGAAAAGAAAGAAAGAAATGGAAAAATGCCTACTATTTAATGTCAGAAATAACAGGTAATATAAAGTTCATCTCACATAAGTAAAGGCATTCAATTTGTATTAAACAATAAGCTTCACATAATTGAACTGGAGTTCATAGTTGTTGTATTACCTACCTAGTTTTTACAATTACAACATCGCAAGTTGGACAATCTATCCAAAAAAAACCCAGTATGATCTCAGACTCCAACCTACATCTATGAATCAGAGCCTCCCCAGTTTCTCTGTTCTTGAACTGAATCTCATGATTTGATCGTTGAATCCCTAAAACCTTTGCATCTAGAGAATAGCGAACAGAAAGCACAGGCCCTTCACCTATAGAATCACAGCTAGGAGCATCAGGTGGAGTAAGTGGAACAGTTTTCCATGCAAAGACCTGCAAAGGATGATTCTGCAAAACTCAGCCAAAGCAGCACACATAGACAAAATACAGACAAATATTCTATCTATTCCAAGACATACAAGTCATGGATAATATGCTACAAAAAAAAAATTGTGCATTTGATTTTTGGGATGACATATTACCTGATCAGAAGTTACTGATAGCAGCAATTTATTTCCATCATCATAGAATAGACCTTTTGAACCAGGAATTGTACATCTTAGAGGAGGATGCTGAATATAAACATGAGATAGAGTCCCAGATCCACCTAAAGCAACGCCAGGCTGTGAATTTAATGCTTTTGCAGACATGTTTCAGTTTTCTTGTCTTTAAGTTATAGTAGAATTTTACTAGTCACTTAATTCTGCTTATGAACTTTAAGGTCACACAGAAGGGGAAATACCGAAGTAACAATAGCCAAGTAAAAATTTGGAGGACTATATCATTCCATACAAAAGCCACTACACTATATCAAATTCTCAATTTAACACAATGTATGTTTTCTGTATGTTTCAAATTTTATTGTCTCTGAGCTTTATGACCAGCAATTGTGGAATTCAGTGAATGACAGTAGATTGGGAAAGGAGGAATTTGATCTCAAACTCTTCCTCTGAGCTGCAAGAAACATTGAAGAAAGCTTTAATAGTGCAACTCATGATATAATTGTACAACCATATTCACTGGTTCAGAAAATATAATGGTGATACAACCTTCTGCATGCATGATTTTAATGCGAGAAACTCTTTCAAACACATGTCCTGTTCAACCTGTGGAACCTTTTTTGCAACACAACTCCCATATTCTTTCGCCTGCATAAGTGGCAATAAAAGTAAAAGAAGGCAAAATAAAGGAATTAAAGACATTTAAGTCAACCACACATAGTTAGTCATCTAGGTGGCTTGGCAAATTGCTTACATCAAACCCTTGGATCCAAGGCAATTGGAGGAAGATAATGGAGTCTCAACATCAAAGAATAAAGAAAATAGCTCACAGAGAAGAGAGAACTATTAGAAATTCATTAATTTTCCAAAGAGAGCCCTTGTCTCAAACAGTGTTTTCAACCTGCCATTGACCCAGATGGTCAAGCCATTAAACCATCACCCGGTCCCAACTCTGGGTCTGGTCTTTCTAAAACCCAAGATTTGACCAAAAATTGTTGACTTGGTCAAAACCCATTTGACCTAGGTGATAGAACTGTTAAGTCATTGACCCATTCAACCTGATCACTAGGTCACAGGTTACCCACTAAAATGTTTTGAAAGATGATATTATACATTTCTAACAAAAGAAAATTTTGTGACTTTATCTCTCTAAGCTCCACAGCTAGAAATGGAATGTGAGATCAAAACCCTGAAATACACTGCTCAACCTCCAAACTGAAATGCTAACATGATTATATGTGAATAAACATCCAGAGTATGGTTCAAAGTATCGATACAGTCCAATACGCCAAATTGGGCATATTGGATTTTGTATCAACACTTTTTTTTATTCCATACATGTTCAATGGGGTCGGTTAAAAGCCTGCCTACCCCTTGAAACAGGTCTTACCCTCAAGCTCCCCTTATTTCGTGTATCTATGACCCACCAATATGATATGTATCAGCCCATCACATATCGATACTTTGAACCTTGATCTAGAGATGTCCTTCAAATGAATTTACATGTGTTTTGTTTCATCGTCCGCATGTCCATGTAGAAATATATTATCAAAATACATGATGAAACACAAGATTTTTTTTTTTTTGAGAAAATCATGAAACACAAGATTTGATTCCTTCATGGTTTACAATGTCCATAAATTTCCTAATATTTCCATTTCTATGGATACTGATATGAAATGTTACTGGAATAAACATATTCTCCAATGAAGCTACAAGCTACCAATGCTATGTGGAGTACGAAAGATAGTATTGTACTACTATAACATAAGTTGGTGACAATATTTTAGATATGTGGAATAGCAATGTCATTGCCCACCTAATGCACATGATTGCTCCTTTAAGCCACCTCGAAATTCTTTTCAAACATAAAGTTAAATCTTAGTTTTTTATTGTACAATTAATTATTTGGTTGATCTATTAGAATCATTTTCACTTTCTATGAACTTAAATTTTGCTTGAATTCACTCTATCATGTAGTTTTGATGATTTGGAACAAGATAATAATTTAACTCTACTTATGCATCTTTTATCATTACATAATAGCATTCTATATGTTACAATGTTTATACCATGTCTATAATTTTTACAGTATTTCCATATGATGCTTCTAACATTTCTGACTTGTTCCCTATATTTGGATGATTGGTATTTCCACTGGTACGAACATTTTAAACTTTGGATTCCTTTATTAGTCTGAAATTGAAAGTATAATACAAAAGATTGGCTCTCTTCCTAAAGAACCAAATACCAAATCAAATATAATGGAGTTCCATGCCCCAATTACATATGTACATCCCATGAAATCAGCTTTTATTAGTGTTGATTTATGTAATTTAACAGTCCCACCAAAACCCTTAATCTGGTCTAATTTCAGTTGATACTTGTAGTAGTAGCAGGTCATATTAACTTCTATCTATGTGACCCAAATGCTTAAAAATAGGAATCCACTTAAGGTCAAAAGAGGCCCAAAATTTCATTCCCTTGATACAAGTCCAGCCTCCCATCTGTGGATATTTCCCAGGCCAATGGGCCTCCATTTAAGGATAGTTTTATTGAATAAAGTTAGCAATAAACCCACTATCTTTTTTTTTTGTACTTTTCTTTGTTCTTTCTGATATAGATTCTTTTGGAAGGCAAGGTTCATTATGTTTTTTTCTCCCCTAAAGAGACAAATCCTGCACTTTGTACAAATGGTTATATACTAGTTTTCCCAAGTCCTACAGCCTATGGGTGCAAATATTAGAGGTTCATAAAGAACTAAATACTACGGTAGTTTTTTTGTAATTTGTACAACAACTCCATGCTCAAGTAGTTTTTTTTAGTTTTGCTAGAGATGGCTGTTAATAGCTCTTGTGCATTAGTTTACACACTCTCATGCACATCCCTTTTTGGCAATTAATAAAATTAACATGGACACCTTTCCCTCAAAAGAAAAATGGAGGCCAATTTTTCTTTGTAAACTTGCTTGTTGAGAAGTAATGCTTCATCTGATATGGTTGCTTGACACTTAGGTTCTACCAACCTCCTTTAAAGATAGAAAAAGTATGTTTAAAGAATAAGATGATCTAAAGTCATCCAGCTCAATGCTATGGCCTGAAAATAATAGAGCTCATTTACTCACCTGAGATGCACAGCTTACTAAGATGCGCTTGAGGGTGGAACTGGTGTTTCGATCTTTCATTTTCACTTTACTGAAGAAAAGAGAAGGTAACTAATAATATAAGTATGATTTCGTTAGTATAAAATTACAACTTAAATTGTGCATAAATTCCAACACAGATTAATATGTGCATGCAAGGGCAGCAAATAATTAGACAAGCCTCAACACATCAAGGTAAAAAGATATGACAAAACTATGGAAGCATTAACATGTATGTAAGCTAAGCAACATGAAAACAGGCAAAGCCTGACTTCACACACAAAATTTATGCTGTAGAAAATAGTAGCAAACAACATATAAAATGTACAAATGAACCCTAAACTATTATACTTTTAAAAAAACAAGCTGACCTCTTGCTTGAAATTTTTGCAGGCTTTAATTGCACAAGAAGTTAAGAACATGATTTTCTTAACCTTAATTAGGCAAGAAAAAATTGGCATATTGTGTAGAGTCATCAAGATCAAAACTACATGCAATTCACCGGCTATCATGAAGACCTTCCCTCTCTAGAAAATAGGCTTGACTCTACTTTCTTTAGCTGTTTGGACAATCTTAGAAGCTCATACATTTTCGAAAATATCACCATTTACTTGAAACCTTCAAGATATAACAACATAAACTTAGCAAGAAAATAGATACCCAACAACCTTCCATTACTTTTTAAACATTTGATTAAATGTCGTCAATATAATCTCAATACTTGATGCATAAATTCACAAAAATTATATCCCCCACCTTGCAAGACTACAGAAGGCGATGATCACACAATGCAATGTTCTCACATTACATCATTTTGCAATACTTCATAAGTACAGAATTTCCTTGTCTATATTCAGAATACAATCGGTGCAAAAATCATAGAACAAAATAACTCGCTCGTAAAGGTTAAGAAGAATATTTTATTAAAATAATAACGTAAATGAGGAAAAAATGAGAATATAATGAACCAGAACAATTTAGAAAGCTTACTTTACCTCTTCTCAAAAAAAAAAAAGATGAGAAAACCGCAGCTTGCAGAACTAATCATAACAGATACGTCTCTTATGAAGTCCGACTAACTATTCATGGAGACAAAGGATTAATTTTTTTTCCACGAAATTAGGTATTCATTCTAATGTACTCCACAAATACTCAATTGAGATCAAGCGAATGAACTATTTGATCTGTCAGGTTGCATGTCTTCATACTTAAAATAACTCACAGATTGCACTAACAACATACTCGATCTTCATCTTCCATTTCTATTTTTCCCTTTTGGTAGGAATTTTTTTTTCCATTTTGGTAGGAAATTTTGAAGAAGAAGAAGAAGCTATGAATTTTGTGAATTTAAGTTAACCAATATCTATTAGAGAAAAGATAATGATAAAGGAGGGGCATACCTTGGAATTAAATCATTCGTCGATTCGGTCCCATCAAGAACACAGCAAGAGAGATATCTGTTCTGTAAAATTCAGTCGTACTGACCGAAGTTCACAACTCGCGAGTCACAACCACCTAACAGTCTTTGTTCCTTCCATACTGGTAGGGCCCCGTGCAATGCACGGATGGGATGGGCTGTGGGGCGCCTGTGGAGCACGCTCATGTGGGCAGCTGATCCCGTCTTCCATGAAAGCTGTCGTTTAACCGGGACTCAAAGATCGCATCAGTTCTCAGTTTTTATGGTCCGACTGTCCGGTCCGATCCAAGTCTAACAAAATTTCTGAATTATTGTTAATTATAATTAAGAAACATTAAAATTATTTTTTTATAATTAATAAAGTTATAATTATTGTTCATTAATTAGTTAATAAGCAAATAAATTAAAATCATTTAAGTTTTATTAAAAAACCTAATTGTAATTTTGTTAATGGCACATTTTTATTAACTCTTACCAAAATTATTAAGCTGTTTTATTAAATAAATGGAAAAATACAAAAACCTCACCAGACGTTTTTAACAATCATAAAAATCTTCCCTATAGTTTCATTCTAATAAATACCTCCCTTGAACTTTTAAGAAACTTGACAAAAACCTCCCTTCTACCACCTTTCTAGACGAAAAATGTTAGACTGATGCACCATATTTTTCTAAATACCCATTTTATCCTTTAATAAATTATTTTACATACAAATTTACTGAAATAACCCTGTTTTAACTCGATAAAAATGTTAGAAAATGACCATTAAAGGAGGTTTTTGTCAAGTTCAAACATGGTTATTTCTATAATTGTATGCAAAATAATTTATAAAAGGGTAAAATTGGTATTTGGAAAATAATTGATGCATTAGTCTAACATTTTTCGTCTGGAAAGATGATAGAACGGAGGTTTTTATTGAGTTTCTCAAAAATTCATGGGAAGTATTTGTTAAAATAAAACTAAAGGGGAGGAGGTTTTTACAATTGCCAAAAACTTGAGGGAAGGTTTTTGTATTTTATCCTTCAACAAACTTTGAAAAAATAGAGGGTGCCACCTGGGAGCCCAGATCACCTATTACGAAAATATGTTCCAACATCATCTAAGCACTTACAGGAGATCCCAACTTGCCACCAAGGTAGAGGATAGACCCAACCTCCATTAGTCCATTTACAGTAGCTATTATGTAATAAAAAAAAAAAAAACTTAGGCTCCATTTGGTTCGCAAGAATAGGGAATGGCCATTCCCTATCCCTTCCTTGGGAACAAAATCTCATTCCTATTAATTCCAATTCTCATTCTCATTCCTGTTTGAACCAAACAGCCTATGGGTATTGGCCATTCTGATTCTGAAGGATTTCGATTCCAATTCCAATTGTGAACCCAACAAACCCTTATTTTCTTCAAATGGTCTACTCAACATAATCGTGCATTGAAAGTTAAAGTTCAGAGTCAGCATTTGGTTAAGCAAATTCCTCAAAAACTTGCATCTAGTTAGAGATGGGGTTATTGAAGCAGTGCAGACCCCAAAATTTATGAGATTACACATTTTCTAAGTGCCAAAATGAGATTAATATAAGCGGTGATGAAGTAATCTCTCGACTCAGGAGACGAGAGAGTGGTTGCTTGCTCAAGTGAGCATTTGAGAATCTCTAAGAGAGTGTTTGCTTGCTTGAGAGAGAGTCAGAAGAAATATCTAGAGGGGAGTAGGTTTGCTTTCTCGCATGGCAAGAAGGTTTGCATGCAAATGGAACGTCGGGAGTCTAGCGATCAGGAAGAAAGTAGAATGGAGAAGTGGCTAAAAGCACTCCAGAGCAGATGTAGAAAAGCTTTGTATGGCAAAGTGGTGGCGGATAAAAGGATGAATGTGCATGGAATCATCTAGAAAGTTAGGAATTTCTAGTCAAACAGTAGTTACGAAGTGAAATGGTTGGAGGGAGAGCTACTATGGATTAGCTTCAAAAAGGAAAGGGATGCAAAAAGATTCCTTCTCTAGGAACCATGGCTAGTAGATGGTTTTCCGCTCCTACTGAGACAATGGAGCCCAAATGTTCCATTGGACAAGGTATGCTTCAAAGAACTGTGTATTATGGTTCGAATATTGAAGGCTCCTATGGATAAGAGGTGTTGGGATTGGGCGGCAAAGATGGTCTCTGTTTTGGGGGAACCATTGAAGGAGGAGGATGGAAATGAGAGTTCAGAGGATGAGACCTTAGACAGGGTTGAACCATTGTGGGATAGGTTTCTCAGAATCCGAGTTAAAATAGATGTTAGTAAACCATTAGTGATTGGGAGCTTTGATCAGATGGGATAGCTGATAGGGGAGCTCGAGGGGTGGAGTTCTGCAGATAGGGGCGCATCAATCACAAAACGAATGGTTCTAGGCCCACAACGATCAAGAAAGGAGCGATGACGTGGAAAATTTCTTTGGTGGCAAGAATGATTCATATGGGTCAAGTAGAGGAAGGGTAAGGAAAGGAAAGGAAAGAGAAAGGCTTTAATGAGGATCCTAGAAAACGAAGGAGTTTTTAGCTACTCGAGGAAAAGAGTATCGGAAGGAGTGGTAATCAAAGAGATAGAGGTCTCCAACTCGAAATCAGACATGCAACCAACCAGAGCTCTGAAGAAACTGAATCTCTTTAGAAAAGGAGAATGGGGCAGGTTGGGTGCAGAATGGGGTAGTCAACAGGCCTCTGAAGAATGGGGGGAAGAAGACAACTACGATCTTGAAGATCTATTGGTAGACAACATAGAGGAGCAAGGGTTCAGAGAAGAGGAAGAGTGCGAGAAGGAAGCTGCAGCAGCAGACATGGACTTGGATGCTATGAGCTGTGTCAGAAGGAGAATGGGTAAGGGAGATACACAAGGTGAAGAGGTAAGTCCTAGTGCCCTCCTTAAATTTCCGTTTGTTCCAGATGATAAGTTTGTAGTGGATCCTAATGCTTACAGTAATAAATTAGGTCTGAATTTGTCTCGGAATTTTGTAAATGACGAGATAAGGAAATTCCGGGGCAGGGTAAGGATTAGTAAAATTAAAAATATGCTTGCAGTTTCTAACATGAGGAGAAGACTAAGTAAGAATAGTCTAAAAAAGGTTAAAGTTAAGCCAATAGGAACCGGTGACAAAGGGGTATTAGCAAAAACTCTCAGAGTGAGAGAGTCTAACATCAGGAAATGCATAGATTATATCATAATTAGGAGAAATCAGAAATTAAAGTTAGAGGATAGGGAGCACAAGCCTAAACTGGATTTAGCAAACTGGGGTTCCTGGTTCTTTAACTCAAGTTGGGGAACTCGTAATGGTCTAACAATAGGAGCTATAACAATTAAAGTTAATAAGTGGGTTTGGGGACCTGTCCCGCAGCAAGCCCCAGGTGGAAAATGAAGATATTAAGTTGGAATTGTTAAAGAGTAGGGTTGGCCCTGACAATTCAAGCTCTTAGGGAGACTTGCACAATTTGGAGAGCACAAGCTCTTAGGCAAACTTCTTACCTTAAGTGTAAAAAATCTATTAAATGGGTAAAATATTGGAGTGGTTGGGGAGTGGATTCTGTAGGTCTCAATGGAGGCCTGACTCTCTTCTAGAAAAAAGATGTTACTGGAAAGGTTCTGTATGTTGATAAAAACCTTATACATGTTGAATTTACCACCCAAAAGATATGGCACTTTACTTTCATCTATGGGGAACCTAAAAGTGCACTTAGGAAACCTTTTATTAATAAGTGGAGCAATTCAGCAAGTCTTGTTACAGGCCCTTGGGCTTGTATTGGTGATTTCAATTTCACCATGCATAGCTCTGAAAAAGAGGGAGGTATGATATATGGTGAATCCCAACTCTTGAAATTTAAAAGTTTCCTTAACAATTGTGGGCTTCTAGAGGTTCAAAATGAGGGTTCAGCCTTTACATGGTCTAATAAAAGGGAAGAAATGAGGCTCATCAGAGCCAAACTTGATAGAATGGTCTGTAACTCTCAATGGCAAAACCAATTCACAAATTGTAGAGTAAAAAATTTTGTTACTTTAGGGTCGAATCACCTTTCTATCTTGCTAGAGACAGATTTCAGAAACAACACAAGGAGGAAAGTTTTTAGGTTTGAGGAGATGTGGACAGACCATGAAGAATTTCAAGATCTTCTAGAGAAGACTTGGGGAAGTTATATTAGGGGATCCAGTCAAATGAAGTTGGGAAACAAGTGTAGAGCTCTAAAGGACAAAATCAAAGTATGGAATAGGGTAACTTTTGGTAATGTGAGGAAAAAAATTCAGGAATTCAAGGATTTGATTAGTGGGGAGGTGAGCAAGGTAGGGAAAGATTTTAACCAAAATAAAATAAACTTCCTAGAAACAAATCTGAATACCTAGATGAAGATAGAGGAGATGATGTGGTTATAGAAATCTAGGGTGAATTGGCTACAAGCTGGAGATAAAAATACTAAATTCTTTCACTCAATAGAAAAAGGAAGGAGCAGCAGAAATATAATAACTTCTCTAAAAGGAGCCATTGGGGGAGTGGTTATTATCTGAAGAGGAAATATCTAAAAGAGTTGGAAAACCACTTTAAGTGCATCTTCAGCTCTTCGAAGCCAGATCAACAAGAGGAGTTTCTAAGTTGTGTCACAACCAGGTTGAGTGAACAATAGAGGGTTCTGCTAGAAAGAGAAGTCACAGTTGAGGAAATTAAGGAGGCTCTATTTTAGATGGCTCCCAGGAAAGCTCCAGGGCCTAATGGCTTCCCAAATTTCTTTTTTCAGAAGTTTTGAGGAATTGTTAGAGATGATGTGATTAAGGCTGTGAAAGCTTTTTTTGAATCAGGAACTTTACTTAGGAAGTTTAATTAAACCTTTATAGCCCTGATCCCAAAAACCAAAAACCCGGAGGAAGCTGCCTATTTTAGACCCATCAGCCTTTGCAACTCCATCTATAAAATCATAGCTAAGGTTTTAGCTAATAGAATTAAGCCTCTTCTAGGAGGTTTAATCAGTGTAAATCAAAGTGCCCTTACTCCAGGCAGATACATATAGGACGACATCCTAATAGCTCATGGAATTATTCATTTTATGAAAAATGCCAGAGGGAGCACTCCTTGAATGGCATTGAAACTTGATATGAGCAAAGCCTATGATAGGGTGGAATGGACTTTCTTGGAGAAAACCATGCTAAAGATGGGATTTGGAGTAAAGTAGGTTAATTGGGTCATGAAATGTGTGTCTACTGTATCTTATAGGGTCTTAGTCAATGGAAACCTCGGTCTAAAGTTTGTCTTAGAAAGGGGGTTGAGGCAGGGAGACCCCCTCTCCATATTTATTTTTACTTTGCTCTGAAACTCTGTCTGTGAAGCTCATAGAGCTTGCTTCCCAAAAGAAAATAAATGGCATTTCTATTACCAGGAACTGTCCAACTGTCACTCATTTGTTTTTTGTAGATGACAATTACATATTTTCTAAAACAGAAATGGGGGAAGGGCAAAAGTATTCTGTATGCTCTCAAATCTTATGAAGAGGTCTCAGGGCAGCAGGTAAATTTCTCCAAATCAAAGGTTTTTTCAGTAAGAATCTACATCATAGACTGCAAAAGCTTTTGGCTAATTTCCTAAAAATGAAAAGAGTATAATCTCCTTCTATATATTTAGGGCTTCCCACAAAAATTGGTAAATCGAAGAAAACTCTTTTCATTTTCTTAATTGAGAGAGTGGAGAAACTGCTATCAAAATGGCATGAATCCCTCCTATCTCAAGTAGGGAAAGAAGTCCTGAAAAAAGCAGTAGCCAGTGCAATTCCTAATTACACAATGTCTTGTTTTCTTCTTCCAAGGGAGGTGTGTAATGAACTGAAGAAAATTCAAACTAGATTTTGGTGGGGGGGGGGACGAAGGATCAAAGGAAGACACAATGGGTCAGCTGGGAGGTTCTCAACAAAAATAAATGTGTAGGAGGGTTGGGATTTAGGGATTGTTATAGATTTAACTTGGCATTGCTAACAAAGCAAGCCTGGAGATTATGTAATGAAGAAAATAACCTTTGGGTTAAGATCATTAAAGTCAAATACATCAAGGGAAGAAATTTCCTGACTGATAAACTACCTACTCGGGGTTCATGGGGATGGAAAAGTTTGGTAGCAGCTAGAGAGGTTGTTCAGAAAGGGGCCTACTAGGCTGTTAATTCTGGTACAAAAGTTAGAATTTGGGATGATCCTTGGTTGAAACAAATTGAGTCTTTTAAAATTATAACGCCCAGAACGAATAACCCTGAGTTGACCTGGGTTAAGGATCTTATGGTGGAGGATAGCAGAAGATGGAATACAAGAGTGATGGAGGAAAATTTCGGGGAGGAAATTTCTAAAAATATTCCGAGCATAAATTTAGCTAGGGGTGACTGGGAGGATAAACTAAAATGGACCTTCCATCCTAAAGGGTATTACACAGTTAAAACTGGGTACTATGCCTTAATGTCACAAAATAGTAAGCCAGCCTTTGGGACATCAGACCCTCTCAATACAGTAAATATGGGAAAAAATCAGTGGTCTGAAATCTGGAAAGTAAAAATTGACCAAAAAAAAACTTTATCTGGAATTCTTAGAATGCCCTAGCAGTGAGAGAAAACCTCTATAAAAGAAAACTCTCGAATGACAATATCTGCCTAATTTGTGATCAATAGACCAAAACCATTATACACTATCTTTTTGAATGTGAACATGCAAAAGCTACTTGGTTTGGCTCTCACTTGAATTATACGGGTATAAGAGGTGGGTTGAGTATGTCCTTCAACCAATGGTTTTCATGTTGGGTAGACTTGTGCTTATCAGATAGAGACAGAAAAGATGAATTACTTGCTTTCTCATTTCTGTTACTATGGAATATCTGGAAAGCTAGGAATAGTAAAATTTTTGAGAATGCTGACCCGATCCCCAAAGTTACACTTATAATTTCTTACAGGATGTGGAGGGAGAGAGTGATGATTTCCCCAATAGGATTGCAAGGTTCTTCTCCTCAACATCCAAACCTAAATGAGAGAAATTATTCTTTTTGGGAAGCTCCAAAAGCAGGGAAGCTCAAGATGAATGTGGATGGGAGTTTTTTGTGTCCTGGCAATTCAGGTTTTGGTGTAGTTCTAAGGAATGATGTTGGAGCAGTTGTAGGGTAGTTTTTGGCAGATCCACAACTTTATCTCCCATTCAAGCTGAAGCGATGGTGATCCTCAACAATCTAGAAGTTTTGAGTATGTATAAGGAGGAAGTTATAGAAGTGGAATCGAACTGTAAAATTCTGGTGCAGGCGCTTAAGACTGGAAATTTGGACTTGGTCTCGGATGCAAACTTCCTATGCTTGGACATTAAGTTGCTGATTGAAGATCTAGCAATTTCTTTTATTCATATAAATAGATCTTGTAATGCTGTTGCGCATATGCTAGCCAAGAAAGGTCTAAAAGAGTCAGGGTTGTTTGTCCAAGATCCACCTGGATGGATCCAAAAATTGACCAATCAAGACTTAATTAGACCTTAACTGTTTTACTTTTTGTACTCGCTGTTTGTTTTCTTTTAATGAACTATTCTTGCTAGTTTTACCAAAAAAAGAGGTAGATATGAGATAGACAGGCACACGACAACCACACTTGATTTCTCAGATTGCATCACAACAAACACCAAACTCTAAAAGAGAAGTAATAAAAAAAAATAGAAGAGAAGAACAAAAAAAGAAAAACTAGGAAAAATATGAAGAATTATAAAAAAATATAAAGTGAGGTAGAGCCTACTCTTCGATCATGTAATGAGCAATGTTCAATTTGTAGTAATGATTTTCAATGAGCTCACTCAAATGGCGTTGCAACGCTTAACTACAACACATTGATTGTTCTATTTGGGTGCTTAGAGTAATCGGTTGAGCGTAAGTATAAGATAGGGGGTTTTGAGCTTCCAACTTCCAAGTTTAGGAAGGATGACGACGGTATAAGAGGGGATAATCTGCGGATTGGTGATATTCCGATGTTAAGTGAGAAAAACGGTGGTGAGAATGAGATGGTGATGGCAAAAGGAGAAGAGAATTAAAGGTAGAAAGGAATAAGAGAAAGGAAAGAGCTACATTGGTGGGATGTGGTCAGTACTCAGCAGGTCAGGTGCCACGGGAGGAGAAAGAAAGAAATAATGAAATTTGAAAGTTTCCATCAATAACCCATGCACATTGAGGCATGCAAAATGTGGCGTCGCCATATCAAATAAAATCTGCCCGTGGTGTGCCCAAATCATTTTTGTTTTAAGTCAAATTATTTTTATGATGCATGGCATGGATCTATAACATTATAATGGGAAGTGAAATCAATGGGCAAAATAAAACAGAAATTATTAATTTTAATAATTACTAATTATTATCATAATTAATAATTATTACATAAGAAAAAGTCATTATACCATCATATATGTACTAACGATAAATTAATCATTTAATTTAGTACAGACCTCTCACTCTAGTCCCCATATATTTTATTACTAGTATGGGACATTACTATGGAGAACCGCACATTGGGAACATCTTCCTTCATTGTTCTTTTGCAGTCACTTTTACCCTTTATTGTTTTTAAAATTTTTAAAATAAACTCAATGGTAATTCCTCTCATGGTTTTTAAAATCGATCCGGTGATCGAACCGACCAGGGGTTTTGTTATTGGGTCGAACGGTCTGACCGTTTGAACTGAATGCTTAGCCCATTCTAACAAGAAAATAAAAAAAAATTAAAAAAATTTTCAAAAAAATAAAAATGGTCAAAACTGTTTAAAGGGTTCGAACGGTTAACCACCCAATTCAACGATTCACTGACCAAAATCAACGATTTTAAGGAGAAATCCGGTTTTTAGGAAAAATAGAACCTGACAGATTCCCGATTTTTTCGGTCCGATCCGATTTTGAAAACCATGATTCCTCTTTTTATTTTTATCTCCCACACCTCTCCTCGTTACAACGAAAACTTACAGAATGCAACAAATCATTCAAACCATTCGTGGGTCATGATTTGAAAAAATTAAGACTTGCAAAATTCAATTTAAAATGAGAGAGAGAGAGAGAGTCAATAATCTATGACTCTGAGGTAGCTAATGACCCGATCAATTGTTGGATGTAATATTATGGCCTCAAATCTTTCTAGCCTAACCCTTTCAATTTGGAATGCTTGAACTAATGACCTGTCACCTGAAAAAAAAGCTTTCCTATTGATTTCCCCTTGCTAAATACCTCTTACACTTTGAATTTTTGCAGCAAGTTTGGGCTTACTGAAATCCATCACATGGTGTTTCAAAATATGATTCATATGAGATGGTTTGCACTTTAGGCTCAGTTTGGAAGGAGTATAAATACAAATATGTATAGTACAAATACATACAAAATAATATAAAATGCAAGGTTTTGTACTCTACAAATTTGTATTTATACTAGAGGCTCAGTTTGGAAGGAGTACAAATACAAATTTATAGAGTATAAAACCTTTCATTTTATATTATTTTGTATGTATTTATATTATTTCCGAAGAAGAAAGTAAGGCTATGTTTGGTTTGAAGGAAAAGGTAGGAAAAAGAAAGAAAACCCATACAAGGTTTGTAAAGGTTTCCCTACCTTTCCTTTCCTTTCCCTACTTTTTCCTTTAAACTAAACACAGCCTTGGATATAACCAAGAGAAAGAATGAAACAAGTGAAACCAACTGAATGCCATTTCTTTCTTGCTTTGTTTCTAGATTTCCAAATTCCAATTTTCAGGTGTTCTTTGATTTAGTGTAGGGACACGCGTTGGTTCTACATAATTTAGATGTATGTATGGAAAACTATGACCTTTGAAAGAGGTAATGGCTAGTTATCCTATTGCCACTTAATTGATCATCTTGTACCATGAACTGTTATTGGATTCCAACATATATCCTCCATTAATGTTTCTCTCCTTGTGAGGGAATGATTCCTAACTTTTCTTTCTTACTAGCGAAGTAACATACACAGCCTACATACATAGATTAAAAGGAAATTATGGTAGATTATAAGGATTTTATTACTTTATTTTTTAAGTGAAAAGATGAAATCATATATGGATTTTGGGAGTCGATGAGGATGAGAAGAAGCTCCTTTTTGATTGAGGAGCTCCCTCAACCTTCTATTTCTATCAAACCAAAAATAGCCCAACTAATCAGGGAAATCCCACACATTTCTATCACCTTACAAAGATTCAAGTCTAATCCATGGGTAATAGAGGTCTACATCTCATTTTTTGTTTTCTTATTAAGGGGGCGTTTTTTGTTTAGATTTTTAGAGGGAGAAAGTTGGTCGATGAGATTTTGATTTCCATTGCCCAAGAAACCCATGTTCTTTTTTCAGATTTATGTGGGGACTATGGAAAGTTTATTTTCCTGGTATCATATTTACCCAGGTAAGTGATACCCATCTCCTAGGTGGATAAATAACTTTTCCACTTGGGGGGAAAGTCACTAACACTTGAATGGGAAAAATGCCCCTTTAATAATGAAATTTTATGGCTAAAATGGACATTAATTGCGTTGTTTACTTGGGAAATAAAAGAACATGGGTAAATACACTTATCCGGGTAAATCTTTCCTAAAAAACACTTATTCGGGTATGTGCACTTACCTAGGTAAATGACTTACCGAAAAACAAATGGGGCCTAAAATAAGACCGATGTTTAGGTCTTCATTCTTCTTGAGCTGAAGATTTTAGATGAGAAATCCCACCTTGGCATAAGTGTATTACATGGTAGAGCTTCTATAACCACCATTAATGGAAGCTCAAGCTTGCCCTCTAGGGATTAGGAATGGCAATGGGGCTCCCCATCCCTGCCCCCACGAAAATCCCCATCCCCGTCCCTGCTAACGGGGATAAGGTTATCCCCATCCCCATACAGAGATCCCCATTCCCCATAATTTTTTATAACGTTAACTATTTTATTTTTTTTTGTTTTTAAATAAGAATGAAATATTTAAAATTTACAAGCCTATTAGAAAAGATTCAAACATATTCAACCATATTTTTAAAAATATTAATATATAGACATATGTATACATATATACATATATAACGTATGCATACATATATACATATATATTAGTGGGGATCCCATGGGGCGAGTATCGGAGTCCTCGTGGGGCAGGGTGAAAATCATCCCCATCCCCGCCCCATTTGAGGTGGATCCCCACGGGGATCGAGGAAATGGGGAAAATTGCCATCCCTAATAGGGATTTTAAACTCTAATATTGATATAAATTTAGTGGGCTTTCTTCCTTAACACTCTTTTATGGTTTTTGAATTTTTTTATCAATCAGATTTTATTTTAAAAATTTTAAAAATAATGAAGAATAAATTTAAAATTTCGCTTTTTTCCATTAACATTTAACCGGCATTGTCCATTATCAAAAAACTTAAGGGCACCATAAATAATTTTTCGAACTGCCAAGTTTTTATACATTTGCTAAACCATAGTAATACTTTTAAGTATTTAACCCTTCAAATAAATACTTGTCATTGTTTCGTGAAAATTTGCTTTTCTTCAAACGAGTTGGCATTACCTGAATAATTCAGCGACCTCCTGTGAAATTGCAAACAGCAGCGTTTTGCAATAAATTCAACGCATCAAATGTTCACATTTCACTCGGGTTGCTGCTTGCCACTTTATAACAGACGTTTTCATCTTTAAGACATGGTAATATAGGTATTTTAAAAATTAAGTGGTGGGTTAAAATGGGTTAGAAAGCAATAAGTGTTTAAAAATAAAATCACTTTTTTGTTTTTCCCTTCGAGTATGTATGAATAAGCACTTTTTTAGAGGAAAGCATGAATAATCACTTATTAGTTATTTACAAACAACACACAAGTGCTTATTGGTATGGTATCCGACTAGTATCTGTGGGGATGCAAAACGGATCAGTATATTCAAATCCGATCCGATATTGTTTATGTCGGATTTGATCGGATATCATAGGACTTGATTTGAATTTGAATCCTATCGATAAGTCTGATATGATCCGATTTATTTTCTTTAAAAATTAATAAATTCTTAAAATAAAAATAAAATATACTAATTTAAATAAAATAAAAACAAAAAATACAAGTATTTTTTAATTATTTTCATCATATTTATACATATTTTTTTATAAAAAATAAATAATATAACAAATTTATAAAAATATAATATAAAAAATTAATAACATATATACATTATATATTTATATTTATAATATATATCGAATCAGATAGGGGCGATTCGAATCCGATCCATTTCTGATCGGATCCATTATCCAATCCGAACCGAATATGACCATATGGGCGATCCGAATTCGACAAACAGGATCGGAGCTCGAATCGGGTCATGCCCCGATTCATTTCCACAGTCTATCAATGCTTATATGAATAATTTATAAAAGATAAAAGGACTCCGATGCAATTGCTCCATTCTTTTCTCATCTTCACGCCCTCACCTTTCCACAACAAATTATTTTTGCGTCAATCCAGCCCGCTGTTCTATACTGTACCAAAGCTCTGTAATTGCAATGACGACAGCAGCTTCAGGCTTTTCGAGAGCCGAAGCTTTCTCTCTCTTCCGTTCTCTATTACGAGTTGCTCGGCAATTTCCCGATTACAATATCAGAGAATACACTAAGCGGAGAACGATCGACGCCTTCCGTCAAAACCGCGACCTAGCGGATGCTTCGACGATTTCATCAGTTTTTTCTGATGGGAAATCTCAACTCGAAGTGGCCAGAAGACAGGCTGTCGTTTATTCATTATACGCGCCGAGTGTTAAGAGCGTCATTGAGATCGAGCATCAATGAAGATTTTTTTTGGTACTTATAGCAGTTGATACCAATTTGAAGACCTTCTTCTCTCGGTTTGTTCATCTCAACAGTATATGGTGTAACCTATTTAACGAAAATGCTGTCTTTTTCTGTTTTTTTATTAATTTGATTTTCCGAACATGTAGTATAGTCATAGTCTATAAAACTTTGCTGATTTTTGGATTTTTACTCACTAGTTTGAAGGATTTTTGTTGATACTCATTGATGAGAGAATTTAAACATAATTTATTACTTTGTTTTTAGTTGTTATGATTGTTTTCGTTAATATTAATTTATTTTTGTTTAGTACTATGTAAATTGCAGTGTTAAGATTACTAGTATGCATACGAGTTCTTATGGACTTAGAGTTTCTTGGTTGAAATGAAATGATTTGGTAGTTGATGCAGCAATTTTAGCGTGATTGCTAGGTCAAATAAAATAGGAATTGTTTATCACATAGAACGAGTTCTGAATCTGTGGTTGGGTGCATGCTTTACTGATTTAATGGGTTGTACATGTTAATAAGATGGCCATTCATGCTTATTTATTTATTTGTCTTTTATGTTATGAGCTCATAAACTTCAGTCATCACTTTCAAAGAAAAAAAAATTTAAGTGATAAAATATATGTGGACTCATAATTAATCGAGGACTAGGTTCTGTCTAGTTGAGTTTATTAGTGTAAGATTACTTCGTTTGATTAAAGTTGGTGATTCTTACTATAGGGGTTTTGAGATGTATTCTTTGTCTAGGTTCACACTGTTATGTATCAATGGTTTTAATCTTAAAGGCAAGTATTTCTTAGAGTAACGTTAATACTCCTAAAGCACCATAGCTTTATCCCCAGTTCCCCACACATATGTCTGTGCTAAAGCTAGTTATCCTAATCCAAGAAGTGAGAACATTTTTTTTATGAAAAAAAATAAGTGAAGAAATTCGTCAAGCCCTAGGGGTTAGGATTGGTTCAACAACCTGGATTGGGCTAACCCGGCTGAACTTGCACCCCTATTGAAAAGTGGTGGTGGGTTGGCTTACAGGAAGCAGTGTAGAATTGTGCCTGTGTAGATAAGCAATGGGGGAACTTGGAAGTTTGGAAGATGGCAATCAATTTTACTTGGGTTCCAAGATCAGCTACTTTGGTGGCTGATCTAGCCAAGCTGGGGGTCAATAGGGCTAGATGTTTTTTCTTCTCTGTAGACAGTTATAAGTACAAGTGATGTGAATAATTAGGTGGCTGATGGCAACGTACATCGAGGGATGCCTGGCATGTAAATGTTGTAATTCTTTTGTCATAATCAATGAAGTTTGCGTTTACCAATTGAAAAATGTATGCACTGGTTTTTAAGTTGATAACACACAGGTTCTGTTTTAATTTGATAGTTTTATACACATTTAATTTTGCTTTTAGTCAGATCTTGGAGAAAATGGATAATCGGTGATAACAACAAAATAGAGTGAACAAAATAAATCTTACTGTGCTTTTCCTGCTAGTGAGGAACTAATTCTTTAATAATAAATGTCTTAGAAATTTTGTACCCAAAAAAAGGTTAGGTGTTTTCATTTAATTGAGCTTGTTTTACATTAAGTGTAGTGGATACCTTAGAAGTGTTATGATTGAAGAGTTGATCTCTCTCTCTCTCTCTCTCACACACACACACACACACATTCATTCATAGATTGGTTCTTCACTCTCAAAACAAAGCCGTTTGTAGTTAGCAGTTTCCTCATAAATACCATACTTGTGATAAGCTATGAAGAATGATAATGGATAGAGTATTGCCCCCTCATGCTTGTGTTAATGGCAGAAGAGATTGGCTAGTCATCTCTTTTTCATTTCAAGGCAACTTTAGACCAATGGGAACAGTTCTTTTACTTGATTGATCATTTGATCCTTCCTTCTGATGTTTTAGTCTCTAATCTAAGTAGGAGTTGATCCTTTTGGAAACAGGGGTTGAATGCTTTGGACGAGCATCCATGTACATGTAGCTTGGTAGAAGAGGAATTGAAGAATCTTTGGAAACAAATATTTGAGGGATTGTATCTGATAGACTCGTCTTCCTCTTATAATCAAGTCAAAGGGATAGATTAGTATTTGGTATCTTACAAGTGGAGATGGTACTAAGCTAATTCTGAGTCTGATAGATGCCGACTGTTTGTTATATTTGGTCTTTCTGGGGTAAGAGATATTTTATTAATTTTCTTGAAAGAAGGTAAAGTATATTTGTATTTCTGATAATGAGAGGGATAAAATCCCTATACTGAGTGACTGTACAGCTCAGAATGTATCACAAATATCTTCCAAAAAGTATACTAAGTACAGATAGAAAAGAGATATTTGTTATGGTAAAACAAAACTCGTGCAGTCATGAAGTCTATTCCAATGATCACAACTGCTGGACCAAAAATGGCTTAAATTGCTCTCTTTCTCCAAGGATCTAACATATGCTAAATTAGGTAAGAAAAAACTATAATGCATTGGTTTTGAAGAAGGGTCATATGGAGATTAGCATATGTCATTAAAGATTGGAGACCTGACCTGTATGATTGGCAAATGCCTTTCTTGTATTTTGAGTTTGATGAATGCTAGTGCGACTTAAAGGTGTTCCATATTCTATAGGGTATTCCTGTTTTGTGAAGTTGACTGACCATCGGTTATTTGGGTTCCTTTATCATCTTTTCTTTGAAGGACCTTTCTTTTTTACTCTTTGTTTTCCTTTCTTTGTTGGCCAGAAGAAAGGTTTTGCCCATGTGTTCTATGGAATTCTTTTGGTGCTTTTAGAATTTGTAATGTAATGCACAATTTTTAGAATTCATGGCATATCTGGTATATTTTGATTGTTAAATGTATAACAACTAGGAGGGGCCATTGCTTGGTGTAATGGTACAAAATAGAAGTGTAACAGGGTTACATCAAGCATTCCTGTACATGATATTCATTGGCATTCGCCACCTTTAAACTATTATTTTTCTCTCTAGAACTACCATTACCATTTTGTGAAGGAGATCTATGCCAGTATGCCTTTGATATTGTGACAAGAAAAGAATCAAAATTTTCTTTATTGATGTCTTCTGGTTTTTTTTTGTCCTATATTTTCCTTCTTTTCCTTTTTGTGATTTTGAACCTGTGCCTCAAACGGAGAGATGCTGACTGAACTACTGGGTCATTGGCATTGAAGTCGTTCAAAATGAAGGTTTATTCTGAGTTTCTGACCATGTTACAAGAGTTTTCGGGCTCAAATTTGTACAGCGAGATCTCCCACTGCATTCATAATGGTAAAGAATACCGTTTGTATTATGTTGAAGGAAAAGGAAAAAGGACAAAAGAGAGGAGAAAATAACAGAAATTTACAAGAAAAGAGGCTTGGGTTAGCACCTAACATGATACCGGAAGGACTTTTTATTTTTCGATGGAAATAAAAGGTGCTACACAAGACGGGGGTAGCACGCCGAAGGACTTTGGCCTATCAACTCCTCCCCTGGATTTGATAAATAACCACTTGATTGGTTAAGTTGATGGGCTTGAATTGGATCCCCACGGAGCGCTGTAAACTCGCATTCGCTATTGTGGTAACAAGTTTTTCTGGCATCAGCATCGAACGCAGGAAGGAAAAGGAATGCCCCTATATTTAAACTTCACTGTAATAAATTCTCTACCTACACTTCCCCAAGTTGAGCAGAGATGTTAGTCACGCTCAAACTTGTTAATCAAGGACCTTAAGTCCTTAACCTATGTTGATAAGGTATTGAGCCCTTTTAACAAGGAAAGAAAAAAAGTTATTACAATACAAGCTAACATCTTGGACTTGGGTTTTATTTGGATAAGCTTTTGCCTTTGAGCTTTGGGCTTTGTAAAACAAAATTGAGCCCGCAAATGTTTTGTAAAGTTTGGTGTAAGGGTTGCTTTCTGAGGCCAAAACACTTTCAAGCCCCAAAGTACATAGCCTGTAATTAGAGCTTTGAAAGTACAAACATGGAAGCTTATCCATTAAAGCTTTGATCTTTAATCTTTACATTAGGTAGTCATATATTTGTATTTATTATTATTATTATTATGATTATTTGCATTTGTCATGTATTTTATTTAATGTCCTCATGTTTAATTCTACAAGATTAAATGCTGTTTTTTATTTATTTTTTGTTATTTTAAATACGAGTTGCTGCTACCACGGAGGATTAAGCGCTAGCTAGATGGGTATTTTTCTTCTACTTTCAAATCATTAGTTGTTGGTTATAGAGACAGCTTATGATGAAACAATTTTATATACATGGTCATAACCTGAATTGTTACGAACTTTTGATTTTTCAACTCAATATAATTTCTTTTTATTACAAAATGAAAGTATATGTAAAACTTTTTATCCTATTAATTTTTATCTCTTACAATTTGGATGTGCATGCATCATATAGTGATGGTCAATAAATATTTTTAATGATATATGTTTATGTACCATTCTTTATTATTGTAAAATATGACATAAAACTTTAATTTAACACTGCATGAAGATTTAACATAGCATTGGGCTTTGGGCCCATTCAAATTTTGGCAAGTGCTCAACCTGATCCAGCCCATGTTACTGCCCTACTTTTGGTGATAGATTTATCTACCACTAGGTGGCCAAAGAAGGTCAAGATTATTAAGCACGTCGTCCAATTACTGTTTGTATCGTTTGAAACTTTGAATTATTGCCAATAAGTTGCCATTTGGGTAGGGTTGGGTTGGGAATTTATCAAATTTTCAATGGGCCCAAACCCTAACCCGAGCCCAATGTAATTGGAATTCTGCCCAAGAACCCAATATCATTGCTTCAGTGGTTTGACAAAGGTCATTTCCTGTTGATACATACAACAAAATTGTTTTGATAAGAAAAGATAGATCACCACCCTTGTAGCTACACGATTTTGTTAATGCATCAAAGCACTTTCATGAAATGTGCATACTGTGACAGTTGAGGTTTCTCAATCAACCTTCCATCATACATGTGTTGCTTTGTCTTAATACAGTTCCAATGCAAATACAACTTGGACACATTAAACTACATGGGAAAAAAGAGCATTGGAAAGGTAAGTGATTTAGAGTTTCAATGAGCACATGACATAATGGGCAAAATTTGTCCTCTTGCATCAAATCATGAATTGATGTATAGTCTTTTTCTTTGTAGGGAAGCCATCCTACGAGCACTTCCACAGAAAGATCTGGAAAAAGTTAGGGGCTTTAACTGATCAGCTTCTCATTCATTTGATCTGTGTATGAGGAGTTTCTGTCTGTGTGTAGCTAGAAAAAGATCTGTGATCTGAGTTGACTGAAAATATCGTTAGTAGCTTAATGGGTGAAATTTGGTTGATAGTTGGAATCGGAATCAGAATCAGAATGATTTATTCTAATCCCATAATTTGTTTGGTTCAGACAGAAATAAGAATGAGAATTGGAATTAATAGGAATGGGATCTCATTCCCGAGGGAGGGAAATGGGGGAATGCCATTTCATCAGGAATGGGAATAGGATTTCGGTTCTGCCCAACCAAACAGTTGGAATCAGAGTAGCCCATTCTAATTCCAATTCCAGACCCTTATTGCCACAAACCAAACAGGGCCTTACATGTTATTAGTTTAGAAGAACTTTCTAGTTAAGTATGACAAGAACAGCAGCAGCAGAAGAAAAAAACTCAAAATTTGAGATTACTACTACTATTATTATATGGATATCCATTTTTAGAGAAAAGAAAATCCAATTTGGTATCACACCAACATGTCAAATGTGCAATTCATAAGGGAATCCAACTCCCTTTTATCTAGAGACTTCACATTTTCTGTGACCATGCATTTTTTTTTCTACGAGAGTAAGGTATATAGTCAAGTTTAATTCTCTCATCTACACAACATTTATCACCATGTGATGTGTAAATGATGTTCTCAAGATATATAGTCCTAAAGATAGTTGATGGTGTGCGATCTGCCGCCAATTAGGTCGCTCGAACAACAAAGAAATGGATGTATCAGAGAACCCGAGGTGGCTAACCTGGCGAGGTCACTCCGATGCTTAAGTCAATAATGCGAGCTGAGAGTTTGAGAACAAGGAGAGATAGAATGCACAAACCGTGCATACGTCTTGTGTCATTGGGGTTGGTGCCTTTATATAGGCATTGTTTAGTGTGGGTTTCATGCACCACACCTGAGATTTCCGAGAGGTCGTGCCTAATCGGTCTGAAATATCCAATATGTGGGCTAACTTTCGAGAAACCTGGTAGTGTTGGGATATGCATGCCGAATTTGTCGGTGAACACATCTCGCAGGTCAACGCCTGATCCTTAGTTAGGTCGGCAATCCCTCGAGGGAGGTCGCATCTCACGTCAAGGTCACTTCGGCAGTGACGAGGTGCTACAGGTTGGCCATAGACGAGGTGCTGCAAGCTGACCTAAGTTGTGATCGAGGTTGCCAGGTTGGGGCAAAGATGAATTGCGATCTGGGACTCCAAATCATTGCTTAGATGGTGTCTAGGTGTCATCCATCTGTTCCAAGATGCCATATGCCACGATGTCACTGGAGGGCCAAATCCGCCCTCATCAATAGTCATTACTATTTTAGGTTTAGAAGATTTCTTCCATTACACTTGATTCACACCATAAATTAAAGGATATATACCATTCCAGTTTAGGTCATTATCATTTTAGGTCTAGAAGATCTCTTCCACTACACTTGTCTTTGTACCACAAAGAAAATGATATATACCATTTGTGCATTTCATTTAATGTGGAGAATTAGAATTCTTTACCCTTCTGTTTAGTTCCCCCTCCCCCCAAACAGAAGAAATTGACAATTTTTATTCTCTTCTTGTGGATAGGAAAACTTCGTGTTCAATAGTTAGTAACAACGAAGGGGAGAAAGGATCCCAGGTCTTGATTTTGTGTATATTTCAATAGTAGTGGATAATTTGATCAGGCTATTTTTGGTTTATGAGAAAATAATTGAAAAGGGGAAGTTGTTAAAAGTTGGGAAAGTTTCACTTATCACCTCATCCCAAGACATGGAAATGTTACTATATCATGGAAAATGATGGAATGGGCAACTGTAGACAAGTGAAAAGAAGTGGTAAAATAGCTTCCATATTATGGGTCCTACAAAGATGATTCATACATCCAGTAGGTGAGAAATTAACATTGATCACCCAGCCAGAGAGAGAGAGAGAGATCCTTTTGTGAATGTTACATGTTTGAACTACAGTATGTATGCTAGATGTTACCACAGACCTTTGTAGCCATTCAGCTACTGTTTGTGATAAAATTTCAACCCATTGTGAAGAGGTACAATAATCGCATCTCTTGTCAGATTTGTCGTGAGAGATCCCCAAAGTAGGACCCTCTCAATCTGGGTTAGGACCACTTGAATATGCCAACTATCCGGCAAAATTGCTGGAGACATATGACAATTGCCGGCTGATTATCAGTTTGGCTATGCTACCAGTTTTTTATGTAGAAAATAATCAACTTAATTGGCAATTCACGATTCTACCTTCTGTTGGGTCCATTGGATTGGAAACCACTAAAATTATATATAGGCACTCAGATCCACCCCACCTTCTGTTTCCATGATTCTCCTTTGACACAAACCCAGTACTGGTTCTGGTTTGAAGTTCATGTTCTCACATGATCGACTGAGGTGCCTCCCATCGACTGATTGCATCAGAACTCAGAAGGGGTACCTTTGTCATTAACTCTGGCTACAGAAGCAAACTATGCATTAGCATCTGGGATGCAAACAAATCCTAACTCCATATAGCACCGATCTCTATTGCTTATTTACTCATATATAGTTATATACTATGAACCAGGAATCCAGGTCCTACGCATTAATGCACTAGTCTGATGCAAGTTGAACAGTGGCATTACATAGAGATTCTCAATTATTGAAAGACCCATTTCGTCTTCTTATGGTGGCAAATAGCTCGTGCTTTTTATATGTCTGTATCGTCCTTAGTCCTTACGTGGTTACACCATTACTGAGTAGTTAAGTTAGTCCGATCCATGGTTTGGACTTTGGAGGAACTCAAGTTCTTCATGAAAACATGAATATATAAGAGTAAGGCTGAGACTATGTATGTATATGCTCCGGCTGTAGCAGTTGAGTACCCCTAGTTTCAATTTTCAGTGGGACCTGAGTAAACTTAAAATTTTTTCCCTTTTATTAGTCCTATAGATTGACATGATTTCACATCAACAGATTAAACGTTCCAAATTCAACACAATGATATGACTTTTGACAATATATATATATATATACATATATATATAGCTTTGTTTTAATTTTAAGGGAAAATTTCTTTTACAAGTGGCCAAATGGCAGTAAAAAGTAAAAACACAGAACTGAGATCTGATACTTGGTCCAGTTGATCCATCTAGCTTTGAACCAAAACACAAATTAAAGCTAGTACAACACGTGGGTTGTTAATTTCTTTTGAAGAAGAAACCATTTCTGGTACTCTTAGAAGTAAAATACCATGCCATCACTGATCACTGTCGTTGGGTCAGAATTTCCAATTAAAGTCTTCAAATAGGTTTCTTACAAAGTATATAAATGCCCAAAAGTGACGATACTGTTCAACCACAGGAGTAATGATCAGGCGAGAGTGCTCTCTATCTGAGTAATTGATGAAAGTCCCTTCATGTTTTATTGCTCGTTGATCAGTTTAAAATTCAGAGAATATATAAAAGAAAAAGGAAATTATATGTATAAAACCTCTTACTGACAATTTCTAAGACTTCTCAGCCCCCACTTGCAGATACTTCAATCCTTATCATGACAGTCTGATGAATGGCAAACGGAAATTGAATGCAAAGTTACTGCTCCACCCGTCATCCATTGTGTACAAATTTCCTAAGTAACAGCTCTCTTGCAAACGACTAAAATCCCTTATATCAAAGACCCATTTGAACTAATGTATAAGAATGAGGGCAGATCAATGCTAGGTTTTAATTTGGTGCATTAACTGGATAGTCCTGATAAATGTTTAATCTTAATTTGCAACTGCATATATAGATGAACCAGTTCATTACCATTAGACAGCCAGATCAATATGCCTTCTTGAGAGAGAGAGAGAGAGAGGGTTAATGGGTTAGTTGGCATGATTTAGAGAAACTTTTTCTAAGAAGAAAAGTTTAGTTTTGATCCAATAAGCAACACACAGAAGGCTTGTAGTCTCTCTTGGGTTACTCAGAAATAACTCTAGTCTTTCCTGATTATGAGCCATTATCAAAACCAAGGATCCCTTAACCTCAGCTTGGCATGTGAGTTCTGACTAAAGTGATCAGTCTACTCCAATCCTATGATCAGTGGCGGAGAACCTTGAACATGAGTAAGATTATAAGCTGTCAACACTCAACAGTACTGTGGACAAAGATGGTTTTGCACAATCTTGTCAAATATAGGAATGCTTTTATGAGAAAGTTAATATTTCTACACACTTACAAAACTAGCTAGTTTCATTTCTGTACCTAATTGATCGAATTCACATTCTCTATAGTATAGCATCTCCAACTTTTGGATGTTGTAAAGCTTTAATTTCCAATCAACAGGTGGCCCATCAAGGACCTTACGTACCCTCCCCACAATATATGTAAGAAAAAGTCAAAGAAGTTGTGTATGAAGAATGTAGTGCAAAAGAAGATAAAAACACAAGACATAGAAGAGAGTACTTAGTGTGGGACCACCTGATTATTTGCCAAGGAGCCAGCATTGGTTGGGATGGCAAGTACCATGGCCCACTAAGTTCATGGACTTTACTCCTTTTCCTCGTGCATGTGGGGGCTACTTGAACAAGTACCAATAAATAACAGCTTCACCATTAAAGAAACGTCCTGTCACTCAAGTTAGATGCCAATGAGAGGAAAAACTAGTTTACCTAAGTAGGAGAAATGACTTTTATCACTTAGTAAGATGGTTAAGAAATCAAGTTGTTACTGCTTTGAAAGGGAATGGTGAAATGTAGGACAGACAATGTGTTTATGTGCTGGTGTACCTCCAGCATGGGCACTGATGAAGATGTAGTACTTGGAAATTCAATATTGGGTATTGAAATTTATTTAGGTACAGGATCAGAGTGTTCATCCCCTCTCTGATATGTTGATGATCCCTTCCAAATCTGTGCCTATTATGAATGAATGCAAGGCAATAGATGGATGATTATGGTTTTATTAGGGAAGGACCCAATGTTGTTAGGATCAGTTTCGTGGTTAGAACCGAACATCTTTGTACTTTATTTTGACATACTCAACTTTATACAACATCAATCCTCATACTAAAACCACTATTTCAGGATGCGATCATATCATATGGCTCTTATATGGATGAGGTCAAGCTTTTCATAACTTTTTTTCCCAAAATAAAATGAAAAAAGTATGCCAATGCTTTGTCTCATGTCACCATCCTGAATAAAAAGATGTGGACCATTTGGCAGTGATGGAAGTAAATTGGTGGGGGCCTTATTCATGTGAAGGTCGTTAGTCTACAACTACATATCAGATGCTACGGCCAAGAGATGACTTCAATGTCAAAAATTTTGGAAACATGGGGGGATGACTATTCTTTTGATTCACACACTAATTAGAGTCCATTTCATTGCAATGATCAAACCCACTAGTTAATTAAAAATACTTCAGGGAGTCTCTAAGAAACTTGCTTGGAATTATGAAATGGACCCATCAAATTAAATTTCCCAACTTATTTGCATCCCAGAAAAGCTGAAAGCCACCTAAAATTGATTAATAGAACCACATTGTGATATGCACTTGTTCTAATGGCTTTTTCTTTAATAAGAAATTAATTAACATTCTCAACAGAATGAGGGTTGGACTTTCTTTGACAAAGGAAAATAATGAGCAGATAAAAGAAGAAGAACAATTCTGAGTCTACTTGCAAAAGTGGGAATGGGGATCCATTTCATACTTAAGTAAACTGTAACAATGCAAACTAAAATAAACATTTACTCATTTGGACACAAGACAAAACTTAGTGTTCAAAAGGATTGACGAAATAAATGTTAATGAAACTTGTCTTTTCTTTGAAAATGGCTATTCCAGGTAAAGTATAGTTAATCATCCATTCGATTCAGCTATTTTCTCTTTGATCCAAATCCCCATATACACTACATTAATCATGCACTGTTTAGAAGAAACCTATATATATATATATATATATATATATATATATATATATAATTTCACTTTAAACTGGGATTGCCTAGCCCAACAAGAAAGAAAACCATCACCGGTAATAAATGTAAAAAATTTAAGATAATTACATTTTAAAGTAAAAAAGAAAACTCCAGAGTGAAAAAGGAAAAAAATACAAAACATAATCAAAATGGATTGCCAATGTAAGAGAAATTCAGCCAACGATTTAGCTAAGTTCTTGTGTCAGTGCTTCAACTTGTTGAGAAGAGTTAATGGTTGATGCAACCATGTAACTAACTGATACCAATTGAACAGATCATCCAATTCCCAATGTTTTAAGTAAAATCAGGTTGACTTAGATCTCCATAAATCATTTTCTTTGAATGATTTGACTTTTATGATCATCAGTTTTCAAGTAAGATCAGATTGATACCCTTACATATATCACATTCCTACAGACCATTTTGGTGGAAATTTTCCTTTAATAGCTTTCTGATTTATCTTAGAAAAATTATTCATAGAGTCCACCTTGCAAGATCCCCACCTCCAATTTGATAAGCCTGCAAAAAATTCTTCAGATAAGCATTTTCATTGGTAGCTCCTGCATCTTGTTTTCAACCACTCAATTTAATGTTTTGTTCACTAGAGATATTGTTTCTATATCGACAGATATGACGTATTGATTCCCAAGCTGAAACCCAATCTAGTTCTGATATTTTAATAGAAACTAGCTAGCTAGAGATGGAATGGCGTGATGTGTGGATATATATATAGAGAGAGAGATAGATAGATAGAAATTAATGCTAGGCGGTGGAATAAACTTGTTTTACTCATCGACATTAATTATAGTGTTAACGCTGGGGGATAGAAATAGAGTGGGGCAACCGACACGAAAGGTGAAGTATGACAAAAAGGGACAAAAACCATCCAATATAGTGTCAAACTCAAATCTCTCTAAAATCTCTGAACACAAAAGAGGAGGAGGGCCAAGGGTTTTATCACATTGATGATGCAACATCTGGAAAAGAGTACATGGCCTTTTCTTGCTGCCTCGGAGCCTTGGTTATCTCACATTCGAGATGCCTTTTGTGGTCCTTGCTTCTTAGTTCCGACAACATGAACATCCCATATGGCTCTCTTTGGGAAAGACCATCAACTATCAAGCCTTTAATGACTTCAAAAAGAGCCACCCATGCATGCATGTTCATATATCAACATATCCGCAGAGTTATTAAGAGCTGCATCCTGTTCTTACATATGAAAAAGAGAAGAAGAAGAAGAAGAAGAATGTTGATCGATCATAAGGACTGTGCTATATGTAAGAATCTATGGGTGGGTGGTTGCCTGGTTGGTGTTGGGTCCTGGGCTAAGGTCATTAATTTGCATGGTTTTGCTTATATATATGTATATATACATATATATATATATATATATATAGACTGCTCTTGTGTTGTGTTCTGCTAAAATATCTTGGATAGAGCATGTGCTCAAGGAGGGAAGAGGACTGCAAAAACCCTTTTATTTTCCATCTCAGGCATCAACATCTGATCCATATCATCCACTCATCGTAACGAACACTCATGTAGTCATGTTGCCCCAACCAGCAGCTGCGGGTATGGCCATGGATCCCAAGTCCCAACAATGAAATGTGCTTGGCCAAACGACAGGAGTTCCCAGAGGCAGTGTCGCGTTCGGGACACCTAATGGGGAAGAGGGACGATGGGGAACGATGAGAAAGCGACCTTTCCCCCTCGTTCAGGAAAGATCCAACGCGGCAGCTGGAGACTAGTGCGTGATGCCAATGCTGAACCCGGCCAGGCCAGACACCAGACACCAGACACCAAACACCAAACAACACCATCCATCCTAAGAGAATTAGGGTTTCCAAAGATGGTGACCCTTTCGGTGGGTGAGAACAAGGACATTTTTTGGGAGTTGTATCTCAATGTGGTTCAATTCAATTCCATTGAATTCAATTCAACTCCACATGGTCCCCCCTCTCCCCACTCCTTGCACACTGTGACTTTAATGGTAAAGAGGGTTTGCATGAATGAAGGGTTGCTGTTGTTAGGGTTGGGAGATGTTGATGTTGAGTGGGGCCCATTTCGGTTTATTTGGTATACATACTTCCATTTAATTAACCAAAATGAGCAAATAGGTTATGGGTTCCCCCCTGCTGGCCAACTCCTCTAATCTCTACTATATATCATCACAAACCCAAAGGTATATAGTGTTAGATGAGAGGGGACAGCGACTAGTCTATGAATGGCAAAGAAGGTAGAATTATGAGGATGTGTACAGTTAAGGCCGGGAATAATTGCAAAACGGGTCAAGCATGCACGAATAAAGCAGTCTGTGTTGCAGAGAGACTCCAATGTATCATTAAATTACTATTTCAGCTAAATCTCATGCAAATCTACAGATACCCACAACCAAAAGAGTAACACCGCATCAAATTACCCCCCTCCCCCCCTCTCCCAATCCCCCAAAACAACACAGAACAGAACATAAAAGAAAAGAAAAGCTCTCAAATAAAGACCTAAAGTGAGCAACAGTCTCTCTCTCTCAGATAGCCACAATAATCACTGACCCTTATAAGAGCTTGTAAGCATGCAAACGGTTAAAAAAAAGAGGTAGCTAGCAGAGTGATAGTCCTTGGAAAACAGGAAAAGAAGAAGGGGGAAAATGAACTTGATGACGGAGAAGTCCTCCTCCCTTATGAATATGACGATTACGTCCTTTTCTTGCCAATAAATTGATTGATCTCTGAGCCCTCGTATATATATATATATGGTATGTGTATTCTCTACAATTACACCAGTTTTGCTACTGTTAAAACTTAGAAACTCATACCCTTACAAATATACATGTGTGCGGTCCAAAATCCTGTAAACCAGAACTAGCTACTACGTATCCTTTCATAGTATACATCTTTTCAGATGGTGCCTCTAGGCCCACTTTGCTTGCTCATGATGCACATATATGGTTTGTTTTATGGTTTAGGCCAAGAGTGAGCAAAGCTTGTCCGGCCCCGTCCTTGCCCCACATAATAAGAGTCGTACTTCTGGTATAGAAACTAGAGACCTACTACTGCTTTAATCAAAGATAAAGACAAGACAAGAAACCTACTGTACTTCATTATGCACGTTTTGGAATAGAATATAGCATTAAGAGTAATAAGCTCTTCCTTGTATAAATTGGCAAGGGCTGCAGAGGCGGGGTCATATGAAATGATAGAGCTCCACACTTTATATATGTTTGTCCAAATTCGAGTGTGAATTGAACCCAATTAGAGGAAATTCGATTTAGATCAGTTGATAATTGGACCGTATATGGATTCATTCCACGTCAATCTGATTCAATGTAATCCAATCCATATAGTTTTATCATCATCATCATCATCATCGATCACTGTTACTATATGAGATCGGTTACATGAATTCTGTTCATCTTTCCATTTTGTTTAGTATCATATTCATTGTTAAATTAAGAGGCGCTTATATCTTCATAAAATAAAATCTGAGTTACATAATATTTTGATTATTTTCAGCTTAATTTGTGAAGAGTATTCAATTATTCGAATCCAATGGATAAGTTTCTATTGATTTGATATGATTGAATCTATTTAAATCGCTAATGAGTGAAAGTAAGATAAAGAAGAGGGACATACATGTCAAAATGCTGGAAGGAACAAAAATGTAAGGATGAAAGACGGAAGAGTCTACGTACTTCGTTACCCAACGTTGGGCTTGGAGATGATTATTTCTATCTTCTCCATTCGTGTAATCTGGTTAACATTTTCAGGACCACTTTGCAGAATCCCTGCAACAGATATAAAACAGACAACAGCTATAAAGAACCAGCACCAACTACTAGTACCTGAAAAGAGAGAGAGAGAGAGACCCACCAACGAAGTTCGTCATTTCTCTCTCACCCTTACAACTTAGGGGATTTTTCTGTTCAGTCCACCCTAATAAATCTTAGTTTCACGGTACAGTTGGGATAGGTGCCAATTTGGAATTGATGCCAATGTAGAGCAGATATTGGTGTTATAGGTGGAGGTATTTGAAATTTTAAATTATCCTAGGTCTGCAATGAAAATCAGAATTCTGAAGTAGAGTGCAGTGTAGTTATCCCTAGGACTTACAACCTTGGTGTTGACTGATGGGTACACGTACATGCAACAAGAGAAGGGGGGTTGCACTTCCACCTTCCTTATCCTGCGCACCCATGAGAAAAAAAGAAATAACAAATGGAATTTTACATAGAGCCATTCTATTTTGATGAATTTGTAAGCAACCCCTTATAGCATAAGAAAAATATCGATCCCCCATATTGTGCTACATAGCTTAAATACCACAAGTCTACAATAACAATATAATTAATTTTATATTATTTATCAGGATTAAACTGGTAGGGGTTCATTGTGAAGCTGACTTCTGCGATCAAAAGAAATCAACTAGAAGCTCGAAACATTTTTAATTTGGATGATCACAAAACAGATAAAACTCTTCAAGAAAAGACCCAATTAAGATTTATTTGATGACATTCAATCAGATGGGGCCTTTGTTTATTAGATCTTCTTATGGGATCATAATCTTTAATTTGATCGATCTATGACAAATTCCACCTCACAACACTTCCCATCCTTGAAATATTTCATTTGCGATACATTTATCCTAGACAGACTACACTAGCTTCCTAGCATTGATTTCAAATCCTCACCACTTTGACAAAGAAACCCTCCACTAGGTTTTAGTTAAGCATCGTCAAACCCTTGGCTGCAGACTTGCATTGCAATGGGGCCTAAACAACAAGGGATGTGATTATTAATTAAAAATTCTAAGAATACCTTAATTACACATGGATAATCTCTAACCAGAGATTTAAGAGATAAGTTTTCTCACAAGTTTGGAGGTAATCCAATGTAAGCATGGAACTAAAACATACCCTGGGCTTATCAACTGCCTAATCCTAATTCACTTATGACAGCACTAATTCCGGAAATAAAAGGAAAATGAGAGCTCCATGATGGATGAGCTCAGTTGAATTTGTTGCTTGAAATCAATTCTGCAACAATTAAAGTTGACGATGCTAATATGCTACCCCAGCTGCTAGAAAAGCTCCATAATCCTTTTAAGAAGCTTTTTGCATGGGTAAGCATCCCTTCCTGAGCAGGTTGCCCGTCAGTTTCTCTATATCTATATTTCAATGGAATTCGAACGCCTAGACTTCTATGGATGGCACTCTGAAACCTGCTTCGCTCCTTTATGGAATTGGGCACAAACAGCAGAAATAAGAAACTTGCGGAATTGGGGCTTGATGGTCCCAAGGCATATTTCCAAATAAATGAATTAGGTAGGGTTTACTAACAAATATATGGAAAAGGTGAGGGGTTAGCTGTATATGACTCATGAGAGAGAGAGAGCACAGTCACCCCTTCACCCTCACAACCACACCAGCACTGGTGGACTTGTCAGGCCTTACTCTCAGATGGGGTCAGCACGAATTGTCCACGGATCAGACTCCCCGTTGTAGGCCCCACCAGACAGTCTTACCACCCCAAAAAGAGAGTAGCCTCTCCTCTCCTCTCCTTGCTCTTCTTCTCCCTTCCTTTTCTTCCCTCCTCCCCACCCCACCCACTCAGTCCATTCTCTTCCCCCTTCCCTCTCCCTGTCTCCCAAGGTGGCTCCAACTGCACCTTCGTCTCTCCTCCTCTCACTTCCCTCTAACCTACTACTCTCCTCTCTCTCCATAATCCTTTCCATGGAAAAGGTTGAAAGAGAAACTCACGACTTCATGAACGTAGATTCCTTCTCTCAGTTACCGTTCATTCGGCCTGCACCCGTTAAAGAGAAGGGCATTCGACTCTTTGGTATTGAATTTGGCGGAGAAGTTGCCGTCACAGACGAGTCCGAGTCTGTGGAAACTAACCTGAGCGAGGACGCCAAGGAGAACGACAACGGCGAGAGCGGTCGCAAATTCGAGTGCCATTATTGCTGCCGAAACTTCCCTACATCTCAGGCTTTGGGAGGCCATCAGAACGCTCACAAGCGCGAGCGTCAGCATGCTAAACGTGCACACCTCCAGTCGGCCATGGCGCACGGTGGTATCCCTGAGGGCCACGTCTACGGGCTGGTTAATTACCGGCTTGGTTCCGCTGCAACGCCAGCGCTCAGCTACCCTTCTTGGACCAACGGCAACATGATTCCTACTAACAGCCGCTTTTATGGAAGCCACCATACTTCCTTCTCTCAGCCTCCGATCAACGGCAGCCCCTTGGCTTTGTGGAGAATTCCACCCGTCCAAAGCTCCCCTAATTTCAATCAGGACCGTTCATTGCTTCCGCTTTTTGCAGGTGAAGATGACTCGAGACCGGCGCCGTTCAGCGGCTCTAGTACTCAAGGACGACACATGTACGAGGCTAAGAAACCAAACGTACAAGATCATGTGAGTTTGGATCTGCATCTGTAATCCTTCCTTTAATTCTTATGAGGAAAAAAAAATGAGATTTTCTGATTAAATACATCCTTTATTTTGCCCTACCTACGCCTGTGATGCGTATGAGGCAATCTTAAGCATACCCATTATTGTTTCTTGTGCAAACTATCCTTATTTTGGTACGAATTAACGTATAAATGGAGTATTTTCGTTAAATTCCATTAAGTTGGTTGAAAAAGATAAAACTTTAATTATAAGCAGGAACCATGTAAGTGCAATCTCCCTCTCTCTCTATCTCTCTCTGCAGAACTGTTCAGAAGTGCCATGTATATATGAAAATTCTGTGACGTGGGTAGTGTTGCTTGGCATGTACATTGTATTGAACTTATCGTAGAGGGCAGCGAGTAAGATCGGTGGATCGACCGGATTATGGGAGTGGTGTTTCTGAATCAGTGCAACAGAAAGGAGAAAGAACAGATGATGGTAAACAAATCAAGAATGGCATCTATTGCTCATAAAATAAAATTTGATGCTCTGCCGAAAGCAGAAAGAAACTAAATTTCTCGATGACAGTTGCAGGTAGCTGGTAGCATTGTTTGCACCTCTTTAAATATATACTCCTTTTTCTCTTTATGTGGGTTTTAAGCTTGCTTCAGAAATGTCAGAGAGAAAGAGAAGGTAGGAGCGGGGATTACTGATTAGAAAGAAAAATCTAAATTACTACTCCATATGAACCAATGAAACTTCAAATTACTGCCAAAAATGAGGTGGGGATTCCTGTTGCAGTTCTGGGTCTGAGGAGGTAAATTAAGCTTCCATAATGGTAAAACAGTCACGTAAATGTGATAAACTGGTTGGCCGAAACGGGTCGAGTTGGATAGTGAACCCAAAAGTAGGTTGTTCGAACCAAGTAGCTAGAGAAATGTCCTCCAGTCCACCTTGGAGTTGTGGGAATTCTGAATTGAATATCCATGGCTATCGTCAATCCTGTTAACTAAATTAGCTTGGCAACCATAGCTAATGTCTGATAGCTAAAGCCAATGCGGGTCGGAGTCAAGACTAGAGTTTGCAGAAACCCCCATTGCAGGCAGTTTTGAGGCCACGATTAAGCAATAACTAGAGTTGAATGAGATAAAAAGGAAATTACGGAACTCATAACTGTTCGATCTACAACCTGACATACACAAGTTAGTAAGGTGATGATCGAAACACTCAATAGGTTTCTGGTTGTGGGACCGTTATTTGACAACTGACTTGAGTGAAAAACAGATGGCTGTGATGTGGACTCGTCGTCCAAACATATTGGGTGGTGTATTCAGAATGGGATCATTCACCTTTAAAGAAGCATCATGATTGGTGAGAGTAGTGTTGGTAGGGACTAGTAAGAGCATTGGCGAGTTCTCACTGTCTTTGTTTTTTTTTTTTTTTTTCTCTTTTTAAAACCCCATCTCTCACTAACAGAGAGGCAGTGGTACCGGTGCTTTCATGGCTTGAAAATAACAAAACTGGCCACGAAAATGATGTGTCCCAGGCACTATGTGGCTTACTTTGAAGCAACACATGAACATGGACATTAAGACTCTTAAGACTTTTTTTTTTTTTTTTAATGTACATTTCATCCTTTTTATCATTGCCTCCTGCCTCCTGTACATTTACATACATTTCTTATGCACGTGTGCATGAGTGCTTGCTCAAACGTGTGATTAATTAGCCATCAAGATATATACTCATAAACATGTCTCCCTCTCTCCCTCTCCCTCTGCTCCAGTCCAGCAAATTCAATAAAACCCGGATATTAATGGAGATTTGGGATCTAGTAAAAGTACTGCTCTGTGTTTCTTTCTTGGATCCTTCAGGAATGCATACAGACCTTCAATTTAATTATTTAGTACATACACATACACATAGAGCAGTAGTAGTGGTAGTAGCAACAGTGGCAGTAGCAGCAGCAGCAGATGCAGATGCAGTAAGATTCAAGATGTGGAGGAGGTTTTAGCTTTCACTGGGGTAGAGTTGCTCAAGTTGGGGATGGAGTACTTGTTGCATTTTCCAATAAGGTCCAAATTAGCCAGTCTCTTAATTAGAATGGAATACTTTGTTTAGGGCTTAACATAAGAGCTCAGCCCAAACAACAAATTAAAGCTTTTGTTTCTAACTGAAACTTAGCTATGCAAGTGGAAGGCGCACCATTTACTACCAACCAACATTCAACAGTGGGTGACTCATGAAACGTGGAATCTCCGGTAATTATCGTTCTGATGTCACTAGAGTCACTGTACTGGTCTTGGCTTACATAAAGTGAAATTTTAAACCCCTTCAACTCTCAGCTGATGTTTCAGTAAAACAAGGTTGCTTTATCTCAACTACTCCACTACTACATATGCAATAAAAGGGATGCCAAGGATAAAAAAGGAGAGTTTAGATCAAATCTCCATGGAACCATCATAGGACCAGAAAACTACTATTACAGATCCAGACCCAGCTTCAATTTAAGTTGGTTTCCAATTGGGTCGCTTCCAGGCTTCCAGGCTGAGTTGGGTCGTCGACCTCTTAATTAATTAATTACCAGAGCACACCCCCTTTTGTTTTAATTGTTCAACACATGTTTTGAGAACCAGCTACTATAGTGGCTAACCCGGCTGTACACTCATGACTCATCATCGGGTCGGTTCAAACTTCAAAGGTGAAGAAAATTAACTTCGAGTTTTGGGTATTCAAATTCCAAACCGATCCATTGCAAAGTGTCCACTACTGCCAACAAGGTCGTAAAAGGGAAAATCCAGAGCCACAGGGGAGTAAACTTGCTCTTAATAAGAAAAGATGCGAATGCATGGGACCCATTTAAAAGTAGATGAATTCATCAACTCAAAAGCTTCCTTCTCAGTGATATATAACTCATTTGACCCAATGTAGTGGTTAACATAATAAATACATATATATATATATATATATATATATCACCATTGCGTCCTTTTAGTCTTTACTAGGAAACGTCATAATCATGGAGCTTGGAAATGCATTACCCAACTTACAAGCAAGAATAATAGGATGTGTCCATCTCCATCGCCATATGTTTTCTGTCTAAAATTTATATTGCACGGTATTGAAAAGTAATTCATACGTTCGTAGTTTTGTTGTTTGACAAACGATATTGTTGAAATGGATCCTTCAATTACTACTACACAAAAATGACAAAAATCATGAAAAAATAGACAACAAATACAAACAGAACCCCCTGTTTGGAAACAGTAATTAAGAGCCCTCCTGTGACTGTGGTGATAGAATTTAACAGTTCTTTTAATGATCAAAAGTTCATGTAGAGTCTCAACAACGACAAATCTCATACTAATACCAATTAGGTGAAATCCTGTAGTCAACCAAATTCTGAAGTTCACTCCACACAGACATAGACTGACTGATATTGATTATTGTACTTGGAGTGGTGTCTCTTAACTCCTCATGGCCAAGGACCTGGCCAGACTGACTTCTTATTCTGGATTTGAGTTCATTATGGTTTAACCTTACAAATCTGTTGTTATTAATGTGATTTAGGTCGACCCATCTGATGGTGAGTCCTGATCCTTAACTAGCCACATGGCAGCTTTAGATGGCCTGCATCTAAATGCTGTTATGATGAGGGGGCCCTCATTGTATGCTTGTAGAATTCCTCTTGTCATGAATGTATTCTCTACTGGCGTCCATAGGTATCTGGATATATAACCCAATATCCAAGGGGCTAGGTTTCCATGTTTTGAACCTGATCACTAAATCAATAATTGGGTCAGGCTCTGCTGAATACATATGGAGCCACTTACAATGTGGGTCCCAATTGGCTTCTTTAATTGGTAGTTTGGTACAGTTGGGCCTGTTGATATTGTGATTGATTATTGCTCCATTCCATGATCTCATTTGTTCTATTCCCAATAGTCCATTGGAATTTAAATGTATTAAACGATAGATAAGCTTTGAAGTAGCATCAATTAATGTAGGACTCTGGATTTGGCTTTGACCCGAATGGAATTGGAAATCCTTGGTCTGGGTCATATAAGAATTTGATGAGCTTATCGATATTGTGGACTTATAAGCCTTGGAACTTTACTAAATTATGCCAAAGAAAATTTGATAAACATAAGTAGACCATTGGAAAGCAATTGGTGGTGTAGACTTTGGAGTGTGAATACTTCAGAGAGTAAACTGATCACATTAACAAATTGATTTAATAAATAGAAAATTAAGCTGCAAGGAGATAGACATGGTGAAATATCAAGCAGGGAGCCACCAACTGGTCGGTGCAGTTAGGAGAAGAAACATATCGTGTACTGGTGAAGCAAAGAACAAACATAAAAAGCATGCACGAGAGAAGTGGAAGAAGAAGAAGAAAGGAAGAAAAAGAAGAAAAGAAAGAAAGAAAGAACGACAGGAGGCATGAAAGAGCACAATACATTATCATCTGGTCTGGACCACTTGGGAAAATTGACAAAAGAGGCCACTGTTTAATGGGCCTGTCGAGAATTTAAGAAATGCCGGCTCACACCCCTATAGACTTTGCAAAACGAGGTAAGAGTAAGACATTTCTACAGTTTTCTGAATGGGATACTTATAAGTTCTAACTTGCGCCTCCTGTACATTGTGACACCAATCCACTTGCATGTCTTGGTGATGGTAGTCGTTGGCAGTCAATGCCACTATGCAGAAACGATAAAGCTACTGGTCGGAGCCGTGGGTTCTGTTTGGTTGCTTGCAGTTTAACATTATTCAAATAGGCCAAACATGTGATGCTACAAGAGAGGAGATGATGGTCTCTATAATAACTGTTGTTTATATTTTCTTCCTTCTCTCTCTCTCTCTCTCTCTCTTTTTATAAACACAATCTCTCTAACTGTCTATTTCAATCTCTTTTCTCATTTTCTTTATTAATTTGCTCATTAGTCTTATCCATGGTTTTCAAAACCGGATCGAAAAAACGGGAACCGGTCAGGTGATCAGTTTTGGTTTTCCCCAAAATCGGAAATTTGCCCAAAACTATTGATTTTGGTTAGTAAACCATTGACCCAGGCGGTTAACCATTCGAACGGTTTTGATCGTTTTTTATTTTATTTTTGTCAGAATAGACCGACCGTTCGACCCAATAACCGGTCCCCTAATCAGTTCGGTCTCCGAATCATTTTTAAAAACCATGGTCTTATTCACCAAATTCCAGTTCTACCTAAGATAGAAAAAGATCCTGAAATCAATAATGGGGTTCCCTTAAGTTTATTGAGGTAACAAAAGTAACTTGTATGGCTATCAGGGTTATAAAGAAATTGGTGTATGCTGATTAATTCATTCATCGTCATCATTTAAGCCTTATCCCAACTACATGCGTCGATTATATAAATTCTACTTTGTCATTCAATTTTATCCTTTCTTAAATTAGGGGCATTTAAAATCATTTTTTATTACTTCCACCCAATTCCTTTTCAGTTTGTCCTTGCCTCTTCTAATCCCTTAAATTCAAAGCTTTTATCTAATAATTTTAGGATGTCAATTCAGCAGATTCACAACATTAAGTTCTCATTTTCACAAGTGTAATCAGGGTTTTAACTTAAAAAGTTTAGGTTTTGGTTTACCCTTGCTAGAAACCATATTTATTAAGATAAAGATAATTTCTGTGTTCATGAATCATATAGCTAGATTAAAGATAAGACCCACCTGATACCCTCAACCTTTTGCAGTAATATGAGAAAAAATAGAATTTATTTGGGCGAATCAATCTTTAGTTCATAGAAAGACATGGAGAATCGGACAGTTTATCATGTGGTGAAGATTCTAATTAAGCTCCTTTGTCCCCCATCCCCTCCCTGGCTCCCTCCTTTTCTTCTTCATCTTCAAATTATAAATGTATTAAAATTATGTGTTGTCATTTGTGCCACGTCATGGCACAGTAGGTTCACAAATAGTAAACCAAGTGAATGGATGTGAAAAATTGAGGCCAACAGCATCATTTCTGATCATGAATGAAGAGAGGGGGGGCCGGAGGGGTTCAAAAAAAATCAGGTACGAATGACTCCCAAACAAATGTACGAATGTGGATCCAGCTCCATCATCCTTAATGAAGTGGGGCAGTGCCATCTCAACATCGTACACATGCTTCACTTGTGCATTAATTTCCACTGTTAACTTTGTGGGACATCCCGTACATTGCCCCAAGCCGTGCAATGATCACAAATGCCCCAAATCAATATGATTCGATTAAACCGGCCTCACCCAGAATGGATATGGACGATTTTCTTTTCTCGTTCTCTTTTTATTTCCAATTTTTCCCTCATTGATTAGTAAGATCCAGCAATCAACGGTGCCTTAACACTTAAGATTCCCTTGAGCAATTGAGCTCCACAAACTCACAATTGCCCTCCCAACAGTCCTTCGACGTCCAATCTAATGAGGATTTTTTGGTAAGAATCAAATAAGGATTTTGAAGTGGCAGCAATAGCAAGAAGGACTTTGTTTAGGGGAGAGAGAGGAGAGTTAGGATAAGGTGAGTTGAATGTAATTGGTTGATAAAGAAAATTAGATGAAATTTAAAAGGCATTTTTTTTTTTTTATTTCACATGTCATTTAATGTCGTTAGCGATTTTGGACTAAACTACAAGTTTCAAGTTCAAGTACAGTTACATTTTGAAATTCGGGCACTAAAGTGAGAATAGCCCAAAGTACCAGATATTAATCTGCAATTTACCCTATAATTTATCATCCTAAAGTTATGAAGTTTAAAATATATATGCATTTCTATGATCACTGATACAAATACGATACGTCCAATATCCTTATAATCCAGTACTCTTGTGAGGCTGACATATCCCAAGGTCCCAACCTTTTTATGAGAGATCCAAGGAAAGAGAAACATCGACTACTACCACTGGAGGTGCATAGTGCAAAGCCAATGAAATTAACAATTAAAGGCTGGACTTCAGTTGTACTGGGCAGTGCCCACCACAGAATGGAGAAAGATATTATGTCTTTGTGGTATCTAATCTCTCTTCTTAAGCAAATGGGATTGTGATGGCATTCACATCAACATTTACAAGTCACCATCAAAATCCAGCGAAGGTTAGATGATGTTAACAGTTGTTTTGGATTTTTCCCCGGTATTATAATGCAGCTTTGTCCCCCTCCAATTAGTGGATTAGTGAAGTTGGAGGAGAAATGATGCACATAGGGCCACTACAACACCGAGAGCCTACTCTGCTATGGGTTTGAACCAAAGTTCAAAGTATTGATACGTATCAGCCCATACCGGAGCCTTCCCGATACACCTCTACAGGGGAAATTTCGGGTCAGCAAGTGGTTCAAGGGGTAGACCAGCCTTAAACCGGATCCTTTGAACCTTGGTTTGAACCAGTGTTTTACAAAACAAACCAGAGATCGACCAGTTGGCCTAATTTTCTATCCAGGTGATGATTCTCACTGGTTCGACCATTTGAGTTAAATGGGTCAACCCGTTAAATAGATAATAGTGTATATATGGCCCTCAGAGTGGATATTAACAGGTCTAATAAAGAGAACTGGAAATTGGTAAATGAGCATCCTAATGCTTGGACGCAAACAAGGTGGGTAATGGGTAGTGGAACAACTTGGGCAGGCTCGGGTTGGGATTTTGTTAAAATTTGATGGACCCGGCTTTGAAGCCCGGGCCCAGTGCAAGCATCTGATTTGTACTGGTGGAGACAAAGACAAATTCACCCAATATAAGATTGATCCCCTAATAATAAAGAAAACTAGAAATTGGTAAATGAGCATCCTAATGCTCGGTTTAAACAGGTGGGGCTGAGTGGATAGGGGGTGTATGTAACTTGGGCGGGCTCGGGTTGGAGTTTTGTTAGAATTTGAATGAGCCCAGCTCCGGAGCTTGGGCCTCATGCAATATAAATTCTTCAACACTGGTGGGGCCAAGGCCCAAGAACAAACTCACCCGACGTAGGAGTTAACCCATGAAACTAATTTGCTGCATCTTAACCCACCGCCAAAGTTGTATTAGGTGTGCTTTATAGTGTCTTACATTCAGATAATCCTTTATAGTTTAGTCTAACTACAAGCTCAGGGAGTCACGGCTCATACGCCACCTCAACAACAACGCAAATGGTTCTCTCACAAATGCAAATGGTCATAAGGCTTACTGTGATAGGGCTAATCTGGATTCGGTTTATACCAATCGAAGATGTCTTTATTTCTTGAAGGCCAAACCATGCAATTAATATGCTTTGTGAGTGTATAGACTACAAATGGAACAGAAAGAATACCTAGAAGATTAAAAAATAATCAAAAATCCAGGCCCTGTTATACCTGTAATATTTCTATTTGATATTTTTAGTTTTTTACTTTGAAAATTGTTTGGACGAAAATTTTTCAAAAACATACTTTTTGAAAAATCATTCTATAAGATTTGGCAAATTAAAGCAAGTATCAAATACTTTATTTTTTATTGGCACAGCAATGGAGTGATAAAAAATAAATAAAATGAATAGAAAAATAATAAAATTTGTTGTGTTAAAAATAAAGATTACAACGAGAGATTAAATCTAAAAGAGAGATGAAGAGAAATTCTCTTCCCCGAAACAACTCTCTCCCAAGCAGCGATGTTTCTCTTAGAGACACTCGTCAAATACTTTCAGCATCTGATCAATCACCGAAAAAGCCATGAAACCAAATCCAAGATATAAATTATGTAAAATTCCAAAAAAAGAAAGAAAACATATAGATAATGTAAAATCCTAAAACCCAATGAACATTCTGTGGAGAGCCTTGAAGTCTCTCACATCCCTAAAAGCATCTCACAAAAGTCAATATCACATATTTATCGACTAATTTCACAAGAAAAAAACCTAAAAACACCTAAAATTGATAATTAATGACAATTCACATGTATTTCTCTCCTTTTATCTCCCCCCCCCCGGGCCTTTTTTCTGTTTTTTTCTTAATATCCAAGAAAAGCCACGAAAACATGACTAGAAAAAGAGTTATCTTTGACTTAAAAAAAAACACTGTATGTGCATTCGGTGTGTGTGGAGTGTGGACTTCAAGCCACCACCCAATAATTTTCACCTCAATTTGAATTCCACTAAACCATAAAAAATGCTATGCCATCATCTTCTCCACTACCCCAATAGGGTGCATGAATCAGCTGTCTCATTGATCGAGTCTTAAATGATCTTCTAAAGAAATCTTTATATTGTTTCTTGAGTTCTCAACTACATAAATGCTTTTTGTAGACCATTGCTCCTCTCTAGATCAAACTTATTGTTTTTTACCAAACTTCTACATCTCAAATTTTATGGTAAAAAACTTTATTAGCCATTGCACTTGGGCATCATGCTTTGATTCCAGTTGTGCGTAAGCATCATCATTGGCTTGATGGTTCATAAGAAAAATAAAGAAAAAGAAAAAAGACAAAAAAAAGCAAGGATTTTATGTTGATTTTAAAGATGCCTTATACCTATGTTCATAGGAGAAAATGATATATCAAGCCCGAAAACCACTAACAAGGAAGATCTGCGGAGAACAGAGAAGTCTCATCAGCCTCACAAAAATCTGAAAAAATAGAATTATGCCCACTTGCCTTACACAATGGGGGACTAAAAAAAGAAACAGAAAATGACTACTAATGAAAGCTCATATTACTCTCTCTCTCTCTCTCACACACCCCCCCTCCCCCCCCCCCCCCCAAGAATAGGCACAAAAAGATGGACACTAACAGACATCTATAGGAGGACGGTTTACTCTACATGTGCTTAGCGTGGACCTCAACCCCAAGCCATGATTGGACTTGTTAAAATTATTTGATCTGTTCTATGGTCATATTGCTGACCCTATTGGAATCTAAGGCTCAGTTTGAAAAGCGTACAAGTACAGATATGTACAATACAAATATATACAGAATTCAAGGTATATAATGTTGGTAGATAAAAATATACAGGGAATAATGTGTACTCCTTCAAAAACTATACTGGGAATAATGTTGGTAGATAAAAATATATAGGAGATTGGCATATAACTACCATCGAAGTATCAACTCCTACCAGGATAATAATAAGGTGGAGACTTATTGAACATTTGGTGGCATCAAGGACCCTCGTAACAAGGTATGGAGGCATGCCAGAAGCCTGCTTGATAAGAGTCATAAGTCAGACCTGGTCACTCATAATTGTTGCGGTCACCTTTATTTGTAGATTCAACCATCCATGTTCTGTGTGAAGTACCACCCCCTGCTCTTGATTTTTGGGAGCTATGGAAAGGTGCACTAGAAGAAAGGAGGATTCATGGATGGAAGCTTGGATTAAAGAACTACCGCATCCATCCAAAAGTTTTCATAAACATGTTTGAAACTGGCAATGTGACGCAGAAATTGGGGAGAATTGGGTTCAAAGGTAAGAATGGTTATTATATGAGCAGCCCCAAGATGAGGTAGGATTAAACTTTCAACTCAATGCGGGTGGAGGCACGGAGCATGGAGAGGAAATCAAGGTGAAAGTGGAGGTTGCAGAGTAAGCTATGACCGTGCAGATATAGAAAATTTTGCACATGCTCACTACTTACGCGAGATAAGGCCGGGCATTAATTGATGGCCTTGCTGCAGGACTTTGAGGTTGAACAAGGTATTGATTGACGGTGGCTTCCTCATGTTAATTCAATGCGTGGAAAATAAGATCTGGTGTCCATGAATAGGACAACCAATTACAAGAGGTGAGGAATAATTTCGAAATGGAAATGAAACAATATTCTTAGATAAGGGAATGAAATAGCTGTGTAGGTGTTCAAGACTGCTATCAGTCTTGATCACTAAGAAACTTCAGGTTCGAAGAGAAGAGAAAGTGAAGAAGAAAGAGGAGAAAGAGTGGTGAGAGAGCAGTAGAACACAGGCCTTGAGGAGAAGAACAGAATCTCAATATTCTGCCGCCGCCACTTCAATTTAATATTTATATGTTATGCTAGTTACATTAAAGGACACATCTGCCCTTGGTGTTTACATCATAACACAACAATATAAAACTGAAAAGTCAATAACAACTAGAATAACAGAATAATAGATTGACCATCAGCTATGACTAGATACATTCTACCCTACGGACAGAGTGGGACCACAGCTGCGGGGCCCACATCAGTGTTCTCTACACACCCCCTCAAATTGGGAGTAAATGTTCATCATTCCCAACTTGGATAGATCCGCTTCTAGCTTCTTTCTTGATACGGCTTTAGTGAGGATGTCTGCTAGTTGCATACTGGATGTGATGTAAGAGAGGCATACTTCTTGAGATGAGACCCTCTTTCGTACAAAATAGCGGTCAACTTCAATGTGTTTGGTTCTGTCATGCTGCACTGGATTATGTGCTATATTAATGGCTGCTTGATTATCACAATACAGCATCAGGGGCTTCTCATACTGAGATCTTAGCCATAGGATTTCAGCCACTCCGTTGGCCATGGACCTGTATTCTGCTTCAGCACTAGACCGGGAGACAATACTTTGTTTCTTACTTCTCCAAGAGACAAGGTTTCCTCCCACAAGGGCACGATATCCTGAGGTAGACCTTCTGTCATCAACACTCCCAGCCCAATCAGCATCCGTATAGACCTCCACCTTCATGTGGTTGTTGTTCTTGAACAGTATACCCCTACCCGGGCATCTCTTCAAGTAGGCTAAGATTCTTTCTGCCGCAAGAAGATGTGTGGTTCTAGGAGAATGCATGTACTGGCTGACAACACTAACGGTATAAGTAATATCTGGCCGAGTGAGGTAGAGATATAGGAGCTTTCCTACCAATCGCTGGAACATAACTTTGTCTTCAATAAGCTCCCCACTAATCCTGTGGTTCTGCTCAATTGGTGTATCTGCAGGCTTGACACCTAACTTTCCAGTTTCTGACAACAGGTCTAGGACATATTTCCTCTGAGAGATAAAGATCCCTTGTTTGGATCTAGCAACCTCAATACCCAAAAAATACCGGAGTACACCAAGGTCTTTCACCTCAAATTCTTGATGAAGGAGCTGTTTAAGGGACTCAACCTCATGGCTATCATTCCCTGTGACCACAATATCATCAACATATACTGCCAGTAGTGTCAAGGAGGACTCCACCCTCTTGATGAATAGAGTATGATCTGACTGGGCCTGTACATAACCAAACTTCACAAGGGCTACTCTGAATCTATCGAACCAAGCCCTAGGTGACTGTTTCAAACCATACAAAGCCTTGTTGAGCTGGCAGACCTTCTTACTTGTTTCTGCATCATAGAATCTAGGAGGCAAACGCATGAAACTTCTTCCTGCAGATCTCCATTCAGAAAAGCATTTTTCACGTCCATTTGGTATAAAGGCTAAGTGTGACTTGCTGCAAGGGATAATAGGACTCGAATAGTGGTCATCTTGGCTACCGGGGCAAAGGTCTCCAAGTAATCTGTGCCATAAGTCTGTGTAAACCCTCTTGCAACTAACCGAGCTTTATACCTCTCAATGGATCCATCTGCATTATGCTTCACCGTAAATACCCATCTGCATCCAATTGGTTTCTTTCCTTTGGGCAGATCAACTACCTCCCAAGTGTTGTTTTTCAACAGGGCATCCATCTCAACTTGCATTGCATCTTTCCATTCCGGGACGGATAGGGCTTCTTGCATTGTTCTTGGAAAAGGGACATTGGAAATGGAACTAAGGTAGGACCTGTAGGTAGGAGATGGGCGATCATAGGATAAAAAATGGGAAATACAGTGGACTGTAGATGTGGTACAATGTCGTTTCCCTTTACGGACTACAATCGAAAGGTCAAGATCATCTGTAGGAGGTGAAATGGCAACAATAGAGGAAGTCTCTGTGGGCCCTGGGACTGTAGTACCTGGACCTGGAGCTGCAGATGAGATTGGAGCTGGCCTGGACTGCTAATGATCAGGATCAACCTACTAGCACCGCCTGTGATAGACCCTCAACTCCTGATCCCTCTGACCACCCTCACCATTGCAGCTCTCCCTCAACTCCTGATCCCTCTGACCACCCTCACCGTTGCAGCTCTCATCACCCAATGTAATAGGTAAAGGAACTGCCCCACTCTCACTATTCTCCCCCTGAAGATAAGGACTCAAACCCCCACTCTCACTGCTCTCCCCCTGAGGGGAAACCCAAGGATAATAGGGTGTCCCCTCAAAGAAAGTGATATCCATGGAGACAAACTTCCTCCCTGAGACAGGATCATAGCAGCAATAACCCTTTTGAGTTTGTGCATAACCAAGGAAGATGCATTTGGAGGCTTTGGGTTCGAACTTGGAGTGATGGGGTCCGAGAAGCTGAACAAAGCAGGTACAACCGAATGTCTTAAGGGGAATAGAAAACAAGTCCTCACGTGGGTGTAGAAGGGAAAAAGGAGATCTCATATCAAGGACCCTAGAAGGAACCCGATTAATAAGATATACCGCTGTGAGGATAGCATCACCCCAGAAGCGGATAGGAACATTGGAAGTAAACATGAGACTTCTAGCCACTTCCAAAATGTGCCTATTCTTCCTTTCGGCAACTCCATTCTGCTGAGGTGTATGAGGGCAAGAGCTCTGGTGGATAACCCCATGAAGAAAATAAGATGTCAATGATTTAGCAAAGTATTCCTTTGCGTTATCAAATCTGAGAACTTTGATCTTGGCATCAAACTGGGTTAGGATCATTTAGTGTAAGTTTTGGGTCGGGGAAGGTACCTCATCTCATGAACGCATGAGATAAACCCAAGAAAAACGGGTATGGTCATCAACAAATAACAAGAAATATTTGTACCCACCCATGGAAGGGATATGATAAGGCCCCCAAACGTCAGTATGCATAATATCAAAAAAATTATCACTCCTTTTATTACTCAATAAATAAGGTTTTCTACAATAATTAGCAAACTCACAACTTTCACACTGTAACTGAGAAACTCAATAGACTCAAATAAAGCTGGAAACTGACTCTTTAGAGACCGAAAAGACAAATGACCTAATCGGTTATGCCAAAGCATAACTGGACTCACACTCTGAGAAACAAAAGACATCTTCTCTACTGACTCTTCCTGACAGAACCTCTCCCCGAGCAGATAGATCCCATTCGTCTCACGACCAGTCCCAATCACCTTCTTCGTCTCCAAGTCCTGAAAAACACATCGGTCAGAGAAGAAGGTTACTGAACAGTTCATATGCTTGGTAATACTATTAACTGAAAGAAGGTTAGTATCAAGCTTAGGAACATGCAAGACAGATGACAGGGAGATAGTATCTGATAACTTGATGTCACCCTTCCCAAAAATAGGAACCAGGGAGCCATCAGCAATAGATACTTTATCCCTACCAGAAGACAAATGGTAAGTGGTAAACAGTGAAGGCAAGCTAGTCATGTGATCGGATGCACCTGAATCTATTACCCAACAAGGTTCAGTAGTACCTGGAGCTGAGGCATGGTAGGCTGAAGCTCGAGTACCTGAATGTGCGAAGGCAGATGTGGCAAGGGCTGATGGTGACTGTGGTGGCTGAGCTGAATTTCCAACTTCCTTTTCTAATTGTATTAGGGCAGCCCAAACTGCTGCTAAGGTCTCTAAAGATGTTCCTTTTGTGCCAGATGAGGATGTTGAATCAGTGTTCACGGCTACATGGGCAGTGCCCTTCTTGCTTCTCAACTTTGCAGGAACCAAGTGAGGATGCAGTTTCCAACATGTTTCTTTTGTATGTTTGGGCTTCTTACAATGTTCACATACCACATCCTTCTTGTCTTCCTTCCTCCTGTCCTTCTCTGAATCACCCCCTGATTTGGGTGTGACCGCTACAAAGGCTGGTGTGGGGGGCTGAGGTTGCATCATAACTTTCCTTCTGGTCTATTCACTGTGCACGAATGAGTATGCCTGAGAGAGAGTCGCAATGTCTCTAGTCAAAATCTGTTGCCGCACAATATCATACTCTGAATTTAGGCCTGCTAGAAACTCAAATACCATGTTTGTCTCAACCTGCTTTCTATATATTTGTGCATCTTTGGGACTCTCCCACTCAAGAGTCTCTAAGTGATCAATCTCACGCCATAGGAACTGCAAGGTAGAGAAATATACTGAAACCGGTCTCTCTCCTTGTTTAAGACTTTTCACTTTACATTTCAATTCATATGCTCTGGCAACATTAAGGGGTTGGGAATAAGTTTCTTTCATAACATCCCATATCTCCTTAGTTGTCTTTGCCCACAAGTAATTCCGGCTAATATGAGGCTGCATAGAATTACACAACCATGTCATAACCAAGTAGTTTTCTTGGATCCACTTGGTATATGTCGGGTCTCCCTTGGGAGGTTCTTTCACATCTCCCAAGAGGTGCCCTAATTTACCTCTTCCCCCAATAGCCATCATGGCTGATTGGGCCCATTCCAAATAGTTTGATCCATCAAACTTTACGGTTGTAATCTAACCACCCATCTCAGAAACACTACCATAACTGATGTTCCCAAGGCTGCCTTATGCCTGATTTTTAAACTCCACTTCTGTCAAGTCTCAAAACAGCACTTGGACTACCAATCACAATCAAAAACAGTATAGGCCTGATCTGTATTCACAATGTATGTGCACAAAACTGGGATAATTCTGACCTGAAACCAACTAGCCAACACAACAGTAGCTGTCCGTAGAGCTCTAACCCCTTAAGACTCTGATATGCTTGGCAGAGTTAGGGTTTTAATCAGTCCTTAAAGTGAACAATTCAGTTGCACAGTCCAATCAGTACCGTATAGATAGACTTGCAGTAGGGTTAATAAGAAACCCTAGAATCTGATCAATGCTAACAATAAACTTGAGGGCAGCTCTAGGTAGATCACAAGGTTCAGTCTAACACTAGGGCTTGCCGCAAGATCACTTTCAAACCCTAGAGCAGAGAGAAACAAAGTTGAGACAGTTCGGCCTAGGGTTTGCTGTAAAACCCTAGTGAATCGAAGAGAGAAAACCCTAGAATGGTTCGGCCTCCCCCTCCAGATAGATCCAACCTATCTTCTCTGATAGAACTTCTCTTAGAAAGTAAATAACTTACGAGGAAAAAATGTTCGCTGCCTTCTAGGGTTACCCGAACCCTAGTCTTCTCTGATCCTTCCTGACCACCAACACTCTGCAACCCTAACAAGCTTCCAATAGCTGCTAGCACTTCTGGCGATCTCCAAGAATCAGTCTGCGAACTCCTCCTTTTCAACTTCCAGTCCTAGGAGATTCTCATGTGGTCGGCTGGTATTAGGCTCACATGAGAAACCCTAACTTGGCTTTGATACCATGTAGGTGTTCAAGACTGCTATCAGTCTTGATCACTAAGAAACTTCAGGTTCGAAGAGAAGAGAAAGTGAAGAAGAAAGAGGAGAAAGAGTGGTGAGAGAGCAGTGAACACAGGCCTTGAGGAGAACAAAATCTCAATATTCTGCCGCCACCACTTCAATTTAATATTTATATGTTATGCTAGTTACATGAAAGGACACATCTGCCCTTGGTGTTTACATCATAACACATAACAATATAAAACTGAAAAGTAAATAACAACTAGAATAACAGAATAATAGATTGACCATCAGCTATGACTAGATACATTCTACCCTACGGACAGAATGGGGCCACAGCTGTGGGGCCCACATCAGTGTTCTCTACAAGCTGATATGTTGACAAATCTAGCATGCGATTCCAAATGCAAACATGCAAGAATACAACAGAATTTTCCAGCTGGGAAAGCTTACCAAATCAAGCAGCTGTTTGTTTTGACAAGTTGGGGGCTTCTAACAGAAGAGACCATAATGACAAAATATTAGCGTACTGTCATTTAGTTTTTCCATTAAAATGGACAATTGCAGTTGTCCAAGGCTATTCGATATTATCTTTGCTTTAGGAGGACGGCTGAGGCTGAGACTGGCTATTTGCTAATGGCTTAAGAAACTGAACTGAATGACTTATTTCTTCATCTTTCAGTGAATAGTTATTAAGTTGCCTGCTCCTTAGGTGGCATTTGGGTTGTCCGATGGGTCTCTGACTCGCCAAAAAAATATGTTATCATCAGTCGTAAGTTTCTTCTGTTTTTATTTTTTTTCTTTTTACTTTAGCATCCTTCACTTCAGCAGTTCAGCTTACTTATTAAATCTGTTCTATAGATGGAAAAACATACTTTTTTACTTTTCTACTGATAGTCAATTGAAATAAAAGTTAATTCTGGAACGAACCGGATGCCCCCTGAATGTCTGAATGGCAATTTCTATAATACTGGAAAAGTATGGTACCTGAAAAACTTTGATCAATCAGAAATCCTCATGAATTTGTATCAATACCAGTTGATTGATTACCAATTGGATGGTACCGGTTGATTGGTTCAGTTTTTTAGGTACTATACCTTTTTCAGTACCTCAGTTGGACTCCTATTTACAAAGTTGCAATGCCATAATTGTGCTAAAAAGTTGGTCTGTGAAAGAACACCTTGGGATGCCTATTATCAAGTCAAACTATTATGAATCATAGAATTCAGGAGATTTGGAATGTGAATTTTGAGAAGGAAACAGATAAAGAGCAAGATGATTCAAACACGCTTGTGGAATTATCACGACCAACTGGATGCCAAACATCTTAACCAACAAGCCTCATAAAGGTCAAACAAGAAATATGAGATAAAGAGATACGTTACAAAATCATAAGAGAACAGCCATTACATACATGTGCACCTGCAATGTATCATTTGATCTTTAATGTTGATCACTGGAAGAGATATGGCCCTTTTCAACATATCTGGTGAGGTGTGATATCCCATAGTGTGAAGCACTTGAGGCAGCATAGTAGGATGTCACTGAGAGCTGGGCAAACTTTGGAACTGCAAAACCTGCTCATTGAATACCGAAAACTTACACTAGTTAGAAAAAGAAATATACAGCCTAATATCTACAATTACTGCTGCTGCTGCTATTACTATCTTGTCACAATAGCTACTTAACCATTATTTTATTTTCATTTATTTATTAATAGGCAAAAGGGGCACACTCTAACTGCCAAACTCTTGTGAAGATAAAACCCATTCAACTATGCCTTAAAGAGAAGGGGAAGACACACAAGTGAGATCCGCAAGACAGGAGAGAATCTGATAATAAAACTCCCAGACTTTGATATAAGATAAACCTACCCACGCAAAGAAAAAAAAATAATGGTGCAATGGAGAAGAATAGATTGAGTCCTGCTAAAAACACTTCTAAAAGTACTTTTGTCTTCAAAAGTTGAAGAAATTACAGAACAACATATAAAGAAACTTAAAATAATGAAAAACATGGACAAACAACATTAATTGTCAAGATAGCCTGATATAAGAGGCAATGCGTTGTCCCATTTAGTATACTGAGTCTTGGCATTTCTCCTCACCCATCTCACTCGGATTGACATGTTCTTTGATAGCTATTTAAATCTCCTTGATTCATTCCTCAACTGTCATGTCACTCCTTCCTCCTGCAACCATTTTATCCCAGTTTTCGAGTCTCCCTCAATGATCCGTCTATTAATACCCAATTATTTTGCCTTTTCAACCCCATGTACTATACCCAGAAACTCTGACCTTGCCAAATCACCCTGTTACACAAGACCGGAGTATAGAACAATGATGTTTCCATCTTCACCTCTAATGGCCTCGCCATGCCTAAGGGGCCCAAATTACCCACACAACTCCCATCAAAGTTCAGATTCTTCCAGCCATCTATTGGGAGAGACCATGTCTCAACAGATTTCTGTCTTGTAAATGAAGAGGCGGAAATAACACCCTAAGCCCTGAAAAAATCTTCAACCTTAAAAGCTAACAAAAGGGAAGGAGAAGACCACCTGGAACTAAAGAAGGAAGCAAACCAATTCCAAATAAAGCTAACAAAAGGGCAGGAGATAGAAGATGAAGTGCAGTCTCACCATTCAACTTACACAAGACACCAGTTGGGGGACAAACACCAATTTGGTCTTTTTCTTTGAAGTAGATCATAGGTAATTAATACAGCCATGAAACACTTCCTTACAAAAAGCACTAATTTTAGAGGGGACAGGAGAGTACCAAATTTCCTTGACTAGGAAAGAAGGACAAGAGGAGGTGGCTACCAAAGAGTGTAAGAAGGATTTACGAAAAAACAGCCCATCAGAATTAGGGCCCCAAACCCTAGAATCTGATCCACCTTCTCCCAAGAACACTGAATTCAGCAAGCCTAACAACTTGGACACACTAGGAAGTTCAAACACTCTAAGGTTCCTGTTAAAGCCAAAGTTCCAATTCAGCCCTGGAGGATGAGAATGATGACTTAGGAATTCAGAAATAGGCCTACCCTTGAACCTGGAAAGATTAAAAAGAGAAGGGAATCTCTCACCCAAAGGGGTATCCCCAATCCACGCATCCTCCCAAAATCTGATTTTCTGACCAAAAGCCAAGTCATACCTGATATGATTTAGAAAGGTAGGAAGAAAATCATGGATGGCCTTCTAGGGAGAAGCCAAGGTAGCTCTATGGAGAGACATCCAGAATCCCATCCATTGCTTGGCATGCCATGAATGCTTGCAACAACTTTGTGCCAATAATTTCTCATTTTCGTTGGAAACCTCCACAACCATTTGCTAAGCAAAGCCTATTCAACTTAATATTATCAATTCCCAATCCCACTTCTTCCTTCAATTTCACCACCTTTCTCCATCTAAGCAAATTGTCCTTCTTTTTTCCCTCCCGGCTCCCAAAGAAAATCCCTCATGATTTTTTTTTTCTATTTTCCTCACTTTCCCTTGTGGCATCCTAAACACTGACATGTAGTACATTCAGTGTTTTAAAAGCGCAAGGCACAAAAAAGGTGTAGAGGTCAATTTGTGCCTGAGGCACAAGACGCAAGGCAAGGCACAAACCTTATTGAAGCAAGGCGCAAAAACAAAACAAAAAAATGCTAAAAAATAAAAAAAAATGTCAGAAAATTCAAAAAAATGCCAAAAAAATCAAAAAATATTAAACATAATATTAATGAAAAAATATAAACTTAAATTTTAAAATAAATGTTTTAAAAAACCTATTATCTAAAATTAAAATATGTAAACATAAGATGTAAAACATATTCAAATGAGAATTTAAAAATAAAATCAAACATATCAAACATTTTCAAGCATGTAAAACCTCTAATCTCTTTTTTCACTCAATTGCAGACTTCAAGTTGCTAATGTAATGTAAAACATATTACATTCCTGATTCTACGAGCTGCATTTGTGCCATACCCCTCGAGGAAAGTCCAAACAAGTCCATGTTAGGTGTTAAATTCTTAGTTCTCACACAAAAAATAATGGATTTATAATTTTAATTGCTTTTTAAGAAAAAAAGGGTCAAATTTTCAAAAGGCGCACGCCTGGGCTGAGGCGCAAGGTGCACCAGGCGTGCGCCTAGGACCTAGGTGAGGCACATACCCTAAAATGCGCCTTGCCTGTGCACCTAGGCGCGCCTTTTAAACCACTGAGTACATTGGAAGATTTGCAAGGGTAGACTTAATAAGAGTTATCCCCCCCCCATCGAGATGTAGTTCCTTTTCCACCCAACTAAGTGCTTCTCAATCTTTTCCCCCACTAGAGACCAAAAACTTGCGGATATGGGATTATCACCTAGGGGTAAACCTAAATATTTCATAGGCCACTCTCCTTTCTCACAACCTAGGGAATTTTCCATAAACCTAAAATCGTCCTTTTCAATGATTAGGAACATTGACCCCAAGTGACTGAAAATTCCATTGAAAGCATGATTAGGAACCATGTTTTCTCTCACTCCTTACACTTGCACTGTCGCAGTTAAGGAAAGGACGAAATCCAATGAAATCAATTGGTATTCCCTAAAACTAAAAAAAAAGGAAAATAAGAACTTGATAATAAAGATCTCAGACCAGATTTTCATTAGACAAACCTAAAGAAAAACTTCTTTCAGCAACTAAAATCTGAAAAAACTGAAGGTATCTCCAAACACTGAAAAACAAATCTGATAATAGTATGAAAATGGGTGAACCAAGGGCAGTATTGGTAAAATTACTCCAGATATAGATAATGGTGGGAAGTGGAACATATATCACAGGTTCACAGCTCAAACACACAAGATGGCACCTGCAGTAGAAGAACTTTTATTTTAGTGTTAATCAAAAAGTACAATAAAGAGTAACCAAGAGTAACCATCTTTTGTTTTAGCCGACTTCAGTTGGTCCAACTTTCAGGAAAACCCCCTTTGCTCCAAACTAGACAGATTTCTTTTCAATGAAGGGTGGGAAAACCAATGGAGAGATTTGGTGGCTAGGGCTCTACCTAGTGTAACCTCTTATCATTGCCCTATCAAGTTAAGCCCGAAAATCTTAGGATCAAGACCTCGCCCTTTTAGATTTGAAAACATATGGTTAAATCACCCTGAATTTGTGCGGAAAGTGAAAGAGTGGTGGAGCGAAGACTTAAGAAAGGTCAAGTGGCAGGGAGTCAAATTTCATAAAAAACTGAGGTTGAGGTCCAAGATAAAAGAGTGGAATAACGACCATTTTGGCAGAACAGAAAAACAAAAGGCATCATTGATAGCCAGGGTTAAGGGGCTCAGTATTAAAGAATCTCAAGGAACTTTGGATGAGCAAGGAAGAGGGATGAGAAGAAAACTCAAGGTGGATTTGGAAGAAGTTTTATTGAGAGGAGATATCTTGGAGGCAAAAGTCTAGACATAAATGGATAAAGGAGATGTGAATACTAAGTACTTTCATGCCTTAGCTAATGGAAGAAATAGAAAGAACTCTATGGCAAAGTTCAAAATCGAGGGTGCAGAGGTAACAAATCAAGAAGAAATTGTAGGGAGATTTGTGGATATTTTTTTTTAAATCCTTGTTGAGAAAGCTTTTGAATAACATATCTAGGGTGGAAGGAGTTGAGTGGCAATGTGAGGAAAATGTCAGATGGTTGGAGAGAGATTTTGTGGAAGATGAGATAAAACAGGCAGTGTTCCTAATGGATAGATAAAAGCCCCTGACCTAGATGGTTTTACCATGGTATTTTATCAGGACTATTGGGATGTGGTGAAGGGAGACTTACTTGTGGTCGTTAGGGAATTTGCAGAAATACATTTAGTGAGCCCGGGAGTCGATGCCACTTTGCTAGCCCTAATTCCGAAAAACATAGATGCGCAACACCCTAAGGATTTTATGCTGATTAGCTTGGTGACGAGTATCTACAAAATCTTGGCTAAGGTTTTGTCTTTAAGGCTTAAAGCAGTAATACCTCCTCTAATAAGCCAAGCTCAAGGGGCCTTTGTGCAAGGGAGACAAATTTCTAATCAAATACTCATAGCCAATAAATGTGTGGAGGAAATGAGGAGATCAGGCTACCAAGATTTAGAAAAGACTTCTTGATTGAGGTCCTGAGGAAATTGTGTTTTGGTGATAGGTGGTGCAATTGGATGAAGGGTTGCATTAGTTCTGTTCATTTTTCAATTCTAGTAAATGGTGTGGTTAAGGACTTCTTTCCAACCTCTAGAGAATTAAGGCAAGGCGACCCCCTTTCCTCCTTTCTCTTTACCCTGATAGTAGATGTGTTCAGTAGGCTACTCTCAAAGGTAGATAGGGAAGAGGCAATTAGAGGTTGGAGGATAGGAAGAAATAGAGTCCCAATGACCCATCTCCAATTTGCTAATGATATTATTATTTTTAGTGAGGGGGTTGACCTAAGGAAAGAGAGGAATCTTAAAGATTTAATAAGTTACTTTGAAGGGGTCTCTGAGTTGAAAATAAACCTGGACAAAAGCTGTGTGGTAGGGATTAACCTAGATGAAGGGTTTATTGAGTTTGTGGCTCAGTGCTTAAGTTGTCATTAGCTTCTTGGCCCTTGTCTTATCTTGGGCTTCCCCTAGGCTAGGGGCTAACCTGAAAGAGAGATACATATCTCTAGGAGGTAGAGTAACTTTGCTTAAAGCCACTCTAGCTAATTTGTCGGTTTATTATCTCTCTGTGTTTAGGATACCCTCTAGGGAGGAAAAGAAATTGGAGAAATTAATGAGGAACTTCCTTTGAGAGCCTAGGGAAGAGAAAAATGATCACTTAGTAAGATGGGAGATAGTTTGTAGGAGAAAAGAAGAGGGTGGGTTGGGGATAGGGAACTTGGCTATAAAGAATGTAGCTTTGTTAGGTAAGTGATTGTGGAGGTGGCCTTTGGAAAGAGAGAGGTTGTGGCATGACCACATGAGGTGATAGCTAGTATTGATGGCTGTCTGGAAAACAAATGGGATGCTAGAGTTTCTTGTTGGGCTACTTTGACCACTCCTTGGAAAGCAATTTATAGTATCCTGCCCCTTTTTCTAAACTTTGTCAGGTATGATGCTTATTTAGGGAACTCTATTTTATTTTGGGAAGATGTTTGGGTAGGTAATTCAGCTCTCAAGGACATGTTCCCTTCACTATACTCCATCTCCTTGTTTAAGCATAAGCTTGTCTCCCACTTTCTTCCCTCCCCTTTCCCCCTCTACCTTTGAATTGGAATTTTGGCTTCCGTAGGGGTTTAAGAGATGCTGAACATGATGTTGTTTTGAAACTTCTTCATGTCCTAGATAGTGTTTGTTTGGATCCTCTAAAGCCAGATATGAAGATTTGGTCTCCCACCCCAAAGGATTCTTTACTTGTGCTTCATTCTTTAAGGCCCTTTGTTCTTCCCCTGTTCAAGGTGTTTGTCCAATTAAGGAGTTTTGGACTAGACTTATTCCCCCTAAAGTTATTTTGTTCTGTTGGGAAGTGTTTCATGGGAAAATTAATACTTTAGACTATTGTAGAAGAAAAAGCCTTTCATGTGCTTATCCCCTAATTGGTATTTTCTTTGCAAAGCCAATGGTGAGGATTGCTTCCACTTACTAATTTCCTGTTCTTTTGTTGTTACTATTTGGGATTGGATTTTTGCCTTGTTTGGATGTAGGTTGAACCGACCTTTATATGTAAGTCTGCTTTTTGATTTGTTGACCTTTGTATGGCCCACTAGAAGAGGGAGGACTATGTGGAAATGTATTAGAGCTACTGTACTTTGGACAATTTGGGAAGAAAGAAATGCAAGAATCTTTCATGAAAAAGAACACAGTCTCTTACTTGTCAAGGAATGTATCCCAATAAGGGCAATTAACTAACTGAAAACCTTGGATTCTTTCTGTTGTGTTTCCTTGGATGACTTTTGGAGAAACTAGTCAGAAATGGCAAGTAGCTCCTCCAGGAAGATCATTGTAGATTGGACCCCACCACCTGAAGATTGGGTTAAACTGAATTTTAATGGCAGTAGTCAAGGAAATCTTGGCCCCTTAGGCACAGGAGGGGTATTGAGAGATTAAGGACATCAACATCTTAGCCTTATACTCTGGTCCAATGGGAATAGGAGACTCAGTCAAGGCTGAACTATTGGCAGCTCTACAAGGTATTCAGATAGCAAATCAAATAAGAGTGGAGCTTCTCCTAATTGAAGGAGATTCTAAGGTGGTTGTGGGCTGGTTAACGAACCCAAGCTCAGTAATTTGGTGCTACAAGGATTTCCTAAAGGAAAGTTGGTTAACAAGCAACATGCATGTTAGTTCACGTTGGGTAAGAAGGTCAGAAAATGCTATGGCTGTTAGTCTCGCTAAACAAGGGGTCTTGAGGGAACATCTGTACTGGGCAACCTTGTAATGATTTGATTATAGTGTATTGTGGTTTTTTACACTTTCTTTTACTTTCAAGAGAGGTCACACCTTGTTTCTCTCTTTGGGGTGTTGTAACTTTGATTGCATATTGATAATGCAGTAACTTTTCTCAGTAGATGAGTTACAGATTTTTCAGTAGATGAGTTGCTAAGAAAGTGGAAGGAAATTGCAGAATCAGTCTCAGCTAAGAAGGTCTCAAGTTCTTGTTGGAACCCTCCACCTCACAAGTTTACTAAACTGAATTTTGATGGCAGCAGTATGGGCAACCCAGGGCCCTCCGGAATAGGGGGAGTTATAAGAGATGCAAAAGGGAATCTGTTAGCCATGTTTTCTGGTCCAATTGGGGTGGGAGACTCCTTGAGGGCTGAGATGCTAGCAGCTCTAGAAGGGGTACAAAGGGCTAAAGACATGAACATCAACAAATTGATCGTAGAAGGATATTCTGAAATTGTGGTGAACTGACTAAAAGAGGACAACCTTAGGCTTTGGAATTACAACAATGAAAAGAGGAAATTTAAGTGGCTAACTAAGAACCTTGAAGTTCAATGTACTTGTAAAGAGAAGTGCAAATTCATTGGCAGATGGTCTAGCTAAGCAAGGGGTGAACAGAAACTCTATTTTTTGGGCTCAGTTGTAATTGCTCTTATATTTTGGGTGTATCTTGGCTGTATCTGAGAGTTAAGAGTTTTTAGCTCCCTTGCTCTGTAATTTTCTCAATTAATTCATAAAATGCTCTGTTATTGATAAAAAAGTAACTTTTCAATTATCAAAAAAAAAAACATTAAAGAGTAGAAAAGTAATAAAAGGAAAAGGAGGGGCTTAGAAAGGGAAGTCCCAAAAAATAGAAAAGAAAAAGAAAGAAATATCAAAGGGTGAAATCTCGACAAGTCAAAAGATAAAAGACCCCTATGCCAAAGAAGAACCCCAATACAAAGAACCTATCCTCAAACCCACTCTACCAAGATGTTGATGTCCTTATCTCTCAATACCCCTGGACAAGTAGGAAATAACTTTAGGGAGGCTATGAGGCAGACGAGGCTTTCAACTGTTGCAGTCAAGATTTGTCGGTTACTGAAGTGATAGTTCTACCTTCGTTGTTTTATTCTGTGAAATTCTCTCCAAATGGATAATAAGTTGTTCAAATTTTCATGTGTACCATTGCTAGTTCTTTCATTTGCATGCAATCTTTGAAATGGCTGTAGGTGCAGCCAATAAACATGTGAAGAACGGGAAAAAATGGCTGTTAGGGATGTGCAAGTGAGTTCAAACGAGAGTGTGTTGGGGAGACTAAGATTGCTCAATGAGTTTGGTGGGTCGATTTGTTAACTCGGACCCAGACGAGGAACCTGTGAAGGAATGAGCAATTGCTGCTTGGAGGCCAAAGAGTTTCTTTTAAGTGAGGAAACTGAACGCGGGTTTCTTCTTGTTCATCTTCAAAGATGAGGAAGCAGATGACATATTAAACTGAGAACATAAACAACTTTCATCTCCTGACCTGAGGATTGGAAGATGGAATCCACCGGTAGGCACTCTCAGAGATTTAGGACCAACAAGCTTGGTTTGGATTAACATCTTCGGTATTCCTCTTCATGTATGGTGTTTTCAAACTTTTGAAGCAGTGGGAGAAGCCTGTGGAGGACTCAGATTCGTTGATCCAAAGACAATTCCTGAAGGAATCTTGTCTGTGCTCGTATCTTGGTTGAAGTGGATGAGATCCATTTAGTGCCTTCTTCTTTGCTCTGCGGTCTGTGGGAGAGATTTATGATCTGAGGCTTGTGGTTGAAGGTTCTTATCCAAGGAGATGGATGGAGAACATTGGTTCATGGGGGAAGATGAACGATGAAAACCTGCAGTCACTTGGTGTTGCAGATTGGAAGCCCAACAGTCAGACCGACTTGGAGGTAGCGATGGTTGAAGACAAGGGAAGTTTGGGAATTTCAGGAATTGTTTCCCCCAAGGAGGCCAGTGATATGGGTCTCAACAAGTGTGGTGGTAGTTGGGAATCGAAGAGGTTTGGGGGTCCCAACCATGTGATGTTCTGTTTCTTGCCTTGGGAACACTCTCCTTGGAAAGCTTCAGGGATGAGGTGCAATTGGGTCAGGTGGGGCACATGGATGGTTAAAAGGGTAAAGAGGTGGGTCTGGGAAGAGAAGGTGGATTGTGGCTTGAGTGGGTTTCAGCATTTTATGCATCGAATAACTAGGAAGGGAGGCTGAAACCAGTTGTCTAAGACTCTAAGTTACCAGTCAATAAAAGAAGAATTGTTTTTAAAAAGAAGAGAGCGTTGAAAATTAAACAAAAAAAGGAGTGGGTCAAGGAGAGCTCGAGAGACAACGAAGAGGGCACGTAGACCCCTGAAGACGATGGGGAGAAGCTCATCAGTTCCAGTGATGATCATCATAATGGTAAGTCTGGTTTGTCTTCAAGGATGCAGGATCAGGGCGACAATACTTGGCCATCTCAAGATTCCAACCTTTCCTTGGTGGAACCACGTACAAGAGTTTCAGAAGAGGATGTAGAAGGGGTGGAGGTGGGGGGGGGGGTATAAGAGAAACATCTGATCAATTTTATGAAGAAAAAAGTTTCTGTTGCTATCCAAGAGGATGGCCCTATCGGAGATGTAGATGACAAGTCCATCTGTGAAGACAAGTTTTCAACTGAGATTCTTGCTTGTTTTGGGGAGACTGTAGTGGGTAAGCTGGGCGTCGATCTGGGTCGTAGAAGGAAGAGATAGAAAAGATGTGAAGCTAATGAGGTTGGATTGGGTCCTAAGAAGTCTCAGACTTCTAGCAAGATGCACACTATCCATGTAACTAAAGTTTTCTCTAGGTTGAAGCTTGGATTAGTTGGATCTGGTCCCACACAAAAATTCAAGAAGGTCTACAAGAGAAAGGGTGGCAAGACGAAGGCGTCAGAGTCAGGTGATACTGGTGTGGGAGAACATTATCGTGGGGAGAGTTTGAAGAAAATTATCGTGGGGGAAGAAGAAGAGGTTTGGAAAGAAGCGGATGATGGGAGATCAGATGTGCACGAGGAGGAGGATTAATGGAGGCTGTCACCTGTCTTTTCTCCCATTTTTGTTGTTTTGTCTTTGTTGTGGGGCTAGGTTGATGGGGGTGGAAGATGTTTGGTTATGAGGGAAGTTGTTTTTTGTGTTTTTATTTTAGGTTGTTCTGTTTTGAGTTTTGTGTAGGGTAGTTGCCTAGTGTCTTGTTGGTGACTGCTTGCCACCTCTCTTATGTATGTTTTTTCCTTTTTAATAAATTTTCTTTTATTTCTTTAATCATAAAAAAAGAAATGTTGTAGAAGGTGGGGAAGGTGGTCAAAATTGCTTTCCAAGGGCTCTTCAAAGTAATACTTCTAGCAAGGCATGTATCCCACCCATTTGGGTGTATCCCGTGTATGCTCTTAATTACTGAATTCCACGGTGTCTCCTCTTTGGGGAACCTCCACAACCATTTTACCCAATAAAGCCAAAATTTTTTCCTTTGCCCTCCCAATTCCTAAATCACTCTCCTCTTTAGCTTTAAACATCCCCCCCCATGAGATGGTCCTTTTTATCATTATCTAGGTCCTAGAAAAAGCCACTAATTATCTTTTCTATTCTTTGCACAATTTCACTGGGGCTTTAAACATTGATGAGTAATAGATTGGGATGTTGGACATGGTGGATTTAATTAAAGTCAGTCTTCCACCTTAGGAAAGGTAGTTCTTTTTCCAATTGTCCATCTTTTCAGTAAATCTTTCAACCACCACCTCCCAAGAAGATACATATTGAGGGTTGTCTGCCCCCAGGAGGTAGCCCTAAGTATTTGATCAGCAACCATCTAATTCCACACCCTAAGGTTGCTGCACATTCCTCCAACTCTCTGTCCTTGATCTGAATACCCACCAAGCTACATTTCGCCAGATTGATTCTCAAATCTGTGATTCTTTCCACAATCTCTAATATCCTCATTAGATTTCTCACATCTTGAATCGCCCTAAGTTCCCCAAAAATTTGTATCATCAGCAAATTGTAAATGTGTAATTACTTCCCACAATCAAGTGAGGCCAAGAATTTTGTAACGTGGCTCCTTCAAAAGAAGGCCCACTGGATATCATATCATGATGCCAAGAATTTCACTAGCAAAAGGAATGAAATATAATTTTCCATATCCCGATCAAATGATGTGACCAAAAGAAAGTCCAAATAAGCATATCTAAACTGCCAACTTGGCATCATAGGTTGACAAAATAAGAGATATCAAGAAATAACATGGAAAGGAGATTAAGGTGCCAGATATTTGAGCTGATGAAAGGAAGTGGATATAGTTCCCACTGACCTGGGAGGCTGGGACCTAATACTGCCTTCTCTGTCCATTACCCCTCTCCCAAGTTTGCCCAGAAAAAAAGAAAGAAAGAATAAGGAGTCTGATGCAAACATAATCCAACCCATTACCCCTCTCCCAAGTTTGCCCAGAAAAAAAAAAAAAAGAAAGAATAAGGAGTCTGATACAAACATAATCCAAAACTTCGCAGGTTGAGGAAAATTTTTCCTATAACAAACTAATTTCTCAAGTGCCAATAATATAGAAACTAAAAGAAAGTTAAAATGTTGCATTAAAATTGCAAGCATGGTACCTCCAAATGCAGCACTGGCAGCTGAAAATACAAGTAGAGGAGGAAGCTGTTGCAAAGAAGAGTAGAAGACACCATTAAGTTTGTTTACATGTAGTCAATACCACATAAATAATAACAAGAGCACATTCTTAAGAGAATATATAAAGTTATAGTATTAAAATAGAAACCATGGATGAAAGAAAATACCCCAATAAGAAAAGGAAGCCACTTAGGCCCCTTCACATATTTCTGGACATATGGGATTCCTGAAATGAAAAGAACGTAATTAAACACTCTGAGAATTTATAAAGGTTTACAAAAAGAGAAAATTATTTCTACCTGTATTGAAACCATGAACTGCGCTAAGCATGGCACCGGCACCAGAACCAGCCTATTTGATAGATAGAACAACAGATAAATAAAATAGAAAAAAAATGAAGCATAAAGCATCTCGTTCTAAGTACTTGTATGTGCACATTTCTAGATAATAATAAAAATAACTCAACAGCAGATCAACCAGATAACCCTAAAAATCCACCCAACTCCTTACTTGGACTGTTCAAGCAACTCAGAATTTGTGATATTTTCCCGTCAATTGGACATTCTTGGTTGACAGGAACATGAACCGAAAAACAGTCAACCAAATTTCTACAAACTGCTATTCCATATTTTCCATTCACAACAAATGTATAATTCTCTTAACCACTGATCAGAAACACTGTCATAGCAACTATATAGTAGTAAATGATATAAACCAAAATCCCCCTCTATCAAATCTTCAGTCTATCCAGTTCCACCTAGTTGCCTGCAAACCTCTTAAACTCATCTAATCATATAAACCATCAATTTCCCTATGCCGAATATGATTGCTAATTAACAGAACAAAAAACTAGAACATACCACCGCAGTTGCATCGTGTAAGACAGCAGTTATAGTCCACTCTCCGTTTTCCTGGTTCAATACGAATAAAGAATACAGATAAATTCTCTATACAGTAATTTCATCGAACAATTGAGCTGCAGCATGGTTTGGGCTTTACCGAATTAGGATTTAAGAGAGAGAGGCAACGAGGGCAGCGCGGGGAGCCGAGGCCGGGGTTTATGGTAGGGTCGTGGTACAGGTTACCAGACCTAAGTTTCTCTTCGTACACCTCTCGTGTTCCCATCACATCAAAATTCTACGAAAAACCTAAAATTAGACCAGGGAACCATATATCTGATATCTTTGAGGGTTGTTCAATCGTTTCTCGTTTACCGTTTAAAGGTATATGTACAGATGGACCGGAGTTACCGGACACAACCTGTGGAAAATTTGGCCGTCCCTTTGTCATTTATTAGATATTTAAGATACCGTTGAGTAGGGATGTTCAGGGTCGGTTTATTGGTGTTTTTCCAACCGACCTGGCGAGGTTTACCTTGAAATGAAATCGAAACCGACCCTATATTAAATAAAATCAACCTATTCAGTTTGAATCGGTTTTGGTCAGTTTTGTGTTTTGTGAATGATTCTATTGAAATCATTTTAATTTGGATAAATTTCTTAAATTATCCTTATATTTTAATTAATTGACTAAATCTACCCTTATTATTTGAAAATTGACTAAGGCTATTCTTATTGTTTTTGACAATTGACTAATTTTATTATCGTTAAAGTTCATTAATATTCCATCAAAACTCATTCTGACGTGATATATATTCTTTTAAAACCCAATTGATTCTCAAAGGAGACGATGACTTTGTTGTGCAGGTAGTGAGAGATGGTTTCTGCACTCAAATTTGTTAGTTGTCGAGCATAGAGAGTGAGAGGAGTACAATGGAGGGGTTGATCTAGCGGTGAATTTTACTTGACGTAGAGCATTGGGTGAATAGGGGTTGTCGGGTAAACACCTTCGACAACCGACTGGGCCGTCATATCCAAGGGGTTAAACAACCCAATGCATTGAACACCGCGACCCCTTTTGAGGAACCCAACCTTCCCCGTCTTTGAGATGCCGTTGCAGGGTTCTTAACATCAGAACTCTATTTCTAAACCCCTCACCAGAAATTCAAATCCCATCCCATTTGGAAAACCAAATGCAAAACATTTCCATCGGCAACTCCATAATCCCGGACAAGACAATCATTCCACGCCAACTCCCTACCCCAAAAACTAGCGTCTACTCACAACAAAGCCTTTGGAGGTTTGTATCCTTAGCTTCATTAAGGCAATCGAGTCAGGCTCCAATACATGCATGGGAATCACAGAACTGGCAACTGTTAGGTAAATTAGTATCGACTCATCGGAGCAAGGACCTAGCCGACCATGGAAATACCTAGGGAAAAGTACACTCTTTATGAATCAGACTAAGAGCGACACCGGCGGTAGACATTTTTTATACAAATTTTTATGCCCTAATTTATGGTAAAATAGTTTAAATATTAGAATCCATCAACAATTTCTCACGATCCTTGCTGAAAAGGGCATCAGATGGAAAATGATTGATTTCCTTGAGGATGAAAAACCCTAAATCTAACAAATAATGCAGGAAAAAAGCATGTACAAAAGGGTAAAAAAAGCACCGAAAGGATTTAAGGAAAGGTAGATGCTATTTTTGCCGGTGGTCTCTAAGTACCTATTGGATTTAGGGAAAGGCAGGACTTCCCACGGTTCCATCTCCGAATGGTTGACCGCCATGATGAACAAGAAACAGAAAAGGGGGAGGGAGGAGAGTACAAGTTGAGAGAGAGGTCTTCTCATAACACTGTATTCTACCGTAACTGTTCCATCTCCAAATCACTTCCACTCTTGTCACTTTGTTACTGCTCAAAGGTAAGCTATTTTCTTCTCTTGACAGTAGGTGTTATTGGGTGAAATGGGAAACATGCTCTTCTCTGATTATAGAGTCTAGGATTCTTGTCATTTGGAACCAAATATGTTCCTATAAATGTGGTTCGGGTTTTGATGAATTAGCCTTTTTTCTCTTTTTTTTTTTGTTTTATTTTAAAATTTTGAAGAAGAATAAAGGATAAAACAGTCTTTTTTGTGTCTGCCTTCCATTTAAATGCAGCAGAATCAAATTGTTATAATGTTTCTGTTCATTCTGACTTTTGGACCAGTTATAGGTGGCTAAGTTGTAGGGGATCCAGATACATATTTAAGGGAATTGGCATCAATGGATGTAGAGCTCGGAATTGAGGCTGGAAAACCCAGTGCAAAGCTGCTGGGTTTCTCTTTTTATTTTTTGTGATGTAGAGCTTGATTTATTCATTCCTTTTGGGTTCTCTCATCCTGTTCGGAGAAGCCATTAATTTGTAGAGACAATAAGGATACTAAAGTGTATCCTTTGATTATTTTAATGTCATTTTAACAAATAAATTGGTTTAAAAATAAACAGAAAATATATTGCTTTCTCATTATTGCTAGTAAACTTCTCCTTCCATGGTAGATGCATTTATTTTCAACAATATCAGGATTGATTCCAATTTGCACTGACACCCAAATTGCACTTGCAAATGCATATTTGAAGAATACCTTCTCTGCTGATCGCATAAAACATATATTTGATGATCTTCTTATGAGAATTTGAGTCTATTTTTTTTTTGTTAATACTCTTTCCCAAAAGGCCTTCCATAGTTATTTAACTGAAATCACGAAGTGGCTCAATTAGTAAGTTTTTTGACTGGTTGTGGGGAGGTTATGGGCATGGGGATGGGCTAGAATTTGGATTAGCTGAACACACTTTAGCAGGCTGTGGAAAGACTCCAAAATAGTGACAAAATACATGAGACGGAGAATGAACAGACTGAATAGAGTTCTTTCCCCACTTCAATGGGTTTTCCGGCCTGAGGCATTTCTTGCTAGACCCATGACCCATTTCTATCCAAACCCATTACCCATATTTTCCAGGTTTGGACCTTCTAAAAACTCCAAATTAATATTAAAATGGATTTCAAGTATGATTTGGTCAAGACAATTCCGAATTCAATTCAAGTAAATAACAGATTCTTCATGTAAAAATAAGTGTTAAGTGAGGTTTAAAAACAGTCATAAATTGAACAATATTTCAGCCATCCGATGATAAAATTTAAATGAGACATTAATAACAAAAGTTGTTTATTAATCACTAATCCAAAATTGCTTGAAGCCATTCAAAAACTAGGTGGCCTAATGGACTTTGGAACTTCATGTTTGAAGATGAAATGCTGCTATGCTAATGATTCAACTGCCAAGAAACAAACAAGAAAAGTTTATTTTAGATTGTCACATTACTTGGAAAATGAAATTTTAAATTGTAGAAAAAATAATTACACTTGAAAAGATTATTAAGTCTTACCAAAACATCAATCATCATCACTTAATTACACTTGTTCTGTTGTTCCTCGGAATTCTAAAACAAATAAACAAATATTAGTATGTAACCCAAAAAATTATATAAGTTATAAATAATATTATGAAATAAAGTTTATTCGTAAAATAACAAATATTACCTAATACAATTTCTTCATATTTTTTCACTTCATCCATAGCTTCTCAAACATCAATTGGGATTGGTTGGGACCGTAACCAATCTTGACTACATATAAGAGCCTCCACAATTTTTGGAGATAGTGAACTCTTAAATGGATCAAGTAAATTCCCACTCGTGCTGAATGTTGATTCAGAAGCAACTGTAGAAATTGGAATGACTAAGACATCTCTTGTTATTTGAGAAAAATTATGATACTTTTGAGATTTCATTTTTCACTAAATCAAAATGTCAAATGAATCATTTGGCTTTTCACAACTCTCTAACAAATACATTGCAACCTCAGATTTACTTTCTACACTTTATTCACTTTTTAAGTGCTTTGCAAATTGAGATGCTAAGAATCTCCATGTATCCTCTTCATTATCATCAAAATCCATCTCCTTAGAAGCTTTACTTGAACTTGATGTTTCATGTTCAACATTAAAATTTGAATTGCATTCATGATCATGATAATGGTAATATAAATGATTAAGAGTTGCCTCTACTCTCTCGGTCATCTCTCTAACCCTCAAACTATCATATATTTGACTAAAATAAAATTTCACATATTTTAATTTTTAACAATGATACAAAACAAAGGCAATATATAACAAGAAATTCAAATTTTTAAGGTTCACCCAATATTTATCAAACTTCTGTTTCATGTGCTCTGCCATAGAATTCAAGAGACTATCTACACTTCTAGACAAACAAATCAAACTAGTTTGCAATGCCACGAGTTCAAGAAAAAATGCATTCGAAGTAACATACAGAAACCCCGAAAACCATAATGTTACATTATAGAAAAGCTTTAGGAACTTCACAAAACATCTGACATTGTCCCAATCATCATAATTAGGAGGCCCAACATGCTTATTCTCTCTCCCTTTTCCTCTCCTATTCCCACCTCCACTCTCCTCATTTTCATCATCATCACCGCTTTCAAAGTATAAGAGATATCTTGGGTCATTCTCACCTAATCGGTCAAAAGCTCTTTCAAAATTTACAACAACTTCCAACATCAAATAGATAGAATTCCACCTAGTCTCAACATTAAGGCATACATGATTCTTATTTTCTATTTTCTCCTTCTCAACACACATTTTGAAAGTTTGAAACCTACATGGAGATGATCTCACATATCTTACTGCATTTTGGATTTTGAGAATAGACTCATGTAAGTATTCCAATCATTTTTTTACTATCAAATTCACAATATGAGTAGAACATTTTAAATGCATGAATTCATGTTCTAAGATGGTGCATTTCCAATCCCCTAGTTCTTCTTTTTAAATATCTAATTGCACCATCATTAGAACTTGCATTATCAACAGTAATTGTAAAAATTACATCAATGCCCCATTCTAGCAATCAATCATCAATAGTCTTATCAATTGTTTATCCCTTGTGATTAGGAACTTGACAAAAGTTTAAAATTTTTTTATTCAAGTTCCATTCACTATAAATCCAATATGTAGTCAAGCGCATATAATTTAAATTTTGGATTGATGACCAAGAATTAGTGGTAAGACATATATGTTGATTTTTCATCACTTTTTGTAGTTTCATATTCTCCTCAAGATAAAATTTTTCATGTAATCTCTAGAAACTGTGATACAGGATGGGACTATAAACTTATGTTGCAAAGCTCGAGAGTAGTTCTTAAATCCTTCTCCCTCCACAATTCTAAAAGGCAATTCATCAATTATAACCATTTTAGCAAGCCCCTTTCTAGCTTCCTCAACACTAAAGGTCACTGCTTTTAGCTTACCAGTAGTGAGACCATCTTCTCATCCTTCACTTTTAGGCTTAAAAGACAATGCCTTCTGTCTTTTATCAACCTTATAGGGATATTTTATGCATTGTTGTTGCAAATGACTCCACATGTTACTAGTGCCATGATTTTTTGTGTCACATGCATAATCTTTGCCACAATAGTTACATGCAACCCTATATTCATTCTTATCCTCCATTTTAGTGAAATGATCCCAAATTTCTGATTTTAATTTAGAACATTGCCTTTTGTTTTGCTTAGTGGGATGTGTCCTAATAATTTTACAAGGAGAAGGGGGATTTTTTACCGGATTTGTAGCATCAAAATCTTGTTGCTTTGAGCCCATTGTTAGGGTTGTTCACGGGTCGGGTTGGGTCGGCTTACTGCGGTTTTTCCAACCGACCCGACCTGGTCGGGTTACCTAACATAGAAACCGAAACTGACCCAATGCTAAGCAAAACCGACCTGGTCGGTTTAAGTTAGTTTGGGTCGGTTTCGATTCTAAGTTCATCCTTGTGATAAAATCTTGCTAATTTTAAAAACAGTCATAAATTGAACATCATTTCAGCCATCTCCTATGATAAAAGTTAAATGAAAAGTTAATCACAAAAGTTGTTCATTAATCACTATTCACTAATCCAAAATTTCTTGCAACCATTCAAAAACTAGGTGGCCTAATGGGCTTTGGAACTTTATATTTGAACTAGGAACTAAGTCGGTTCGGTTCGGGTCGGTTTAAGAATTTGCACAACCCGAAACCGACCCGTGCTGATGAAAACCTGGCCGACTCGGGTTGGGTCGGTTCAGATTGGTCGTTTTGGTCGGGTTGGGCCTTCTTATGAATAACCCTACCCATTGCTACGGGATCTTCAACTTCATCAACTCCATGCACATTTTCACTTCTTTTAGGATCCATTTGAAAACAAAATACCATTATAAGTTGAACAATGCAATGGTTTTTTCGTGTTGTCAAAGAGTTGAACAATGAAAATAGATGGCGAATGCCTGATCGAATTGATCGGGTCATGTAGGAACAAGGTTCAAGTCTATATCGGTTGATTCCATGATTATAAGTTCATTCCATACCGGACCAGACCGGAATAGGGTTATGTACATTCTCATTATGAGAAGGGGTCATTCGAGCGTATGTAAATAGATACTATGTTTACATATGGATCCCTACGTCGTTACATTCCGTTTAGGATTAGGAATAGGCGTAATCAGACTTGCTTTTTACATATCACTCGTTATTTGGGTACCATATTCACTTCTTTGGGCTTCTATTGAATCGAGTGCTTGGGAGTCCCTGATGATTAAATAAACCAAGATTTTACCATGACTGCAATTTTAGAGAGACGCGAAAGCGAAAGCCTATGGGGTCGCTTCTGTAATTGGATAATATAATGATTATTGAGTTTCTCAAGATGAACATCCCTAATGTAACAAATTAAGAAAAAGCAACTAATTGGTTTTAATAAAAAAACTATATATGTTATTTTTTTTATTTAACATTAATAAAACTGAAATATATAAAATAATAAAAATATGCTTTGGAATATATATTTTTTGAAATATATATTCTGATATTATATTATATATATTGATATTATATTATATATATATATATATGATATTATATTATATATATATATATTGAAATATCTGATATTATATATATATATATATTTTGGATATATATTTAAGGAAATATATATTTCAGCTTTATTTCGGAAATATACATATTATATATATAAAATTTTAGGATATATTTTTTGGAATATATTTAAAACTGAAATATATAAAAATGTGTTTCAGAATATATATATATATCTTAGATTCTGAAATTCAGAATGTATATTTTGGAAATAGATTTAAAACTGAAATATATAAAAATATAGTGTTTGTGCAATTATGAAATTACTATAAATACCTATTAGTATATTTCAAAAATATATATTCCAAAATATATCAGATATATATTTATGGAAATATCTCGGCTTTATTATATATATTTCAAACATATTACTATATTTCAGCTTTAATATTTATATATTGGAAATACACATATTATATACAATATTTCAGAGTATATTTTTTGGAAATATATATCTGATATATTTCAGAATATTTATTTTTTCAGATATATATTTACTATTTAAAACTTAAATATCTATATTTAACAGATATTTTTTAGAATATATTTTTTAGATATATATTTTTTCAGATATTTCGGTTTTTATGCAAAACTGAAATATCTATATTTAACAGTTTTAAATATAAAATATATATTTAAATAGATTAGGTTTTTCATACAAAGCTGAAGTTTTTTTTGCAAATATATCATAAATAACCAGATTTTTTTCAAAGCTTAAACTTATACAAAACACAAATAAAATATATCAACTTGTAACATGCATTCAATTTTAAAATATTAAATAAAAAAATACTTTCTTTGAATGACTGAATGTGATGCTTGTTGCTTGAGTCTTGAGAAGTTGAGAGTTGAGACTTGAGCTGGAGTTGAGAGAATGAAAAGATGGGAGAACCAAGTTGAGAGTTGAGTGATGTTGAAGACTTGAAGTTGAACAATGAACTTGAAATTTCAAAATTTTGATTCTTGAGAGTTGAGAGAATGAGAGTGCTTGAGTTGAGGGCAGACCAAGTTACCAAGAATAGAAGAGTCAAATTGTATTAGAGAAAGAAGACTGAATTTTGGAAATTGGAAAGACTTATAATCTAAGAAAAAAACGACACCTATTTGTCATTTCCTTTTTGGTGTAAAGGACCTTGGAGAGTATGGATCCTTTTTTTAAACCTTTCCAAAAAATGCAAGAAGCGGACTAGGGATTCCTTGCCTTGCAATGCTTGCCATTAATGGCATTCCTAAAGAGGACTAGAAACTAAGTTAGGTTGTAAATAGGATAGAGACATCCTAGTTAAGTAATAACTAATACTCAGTTTAGGTCGATTTGGTTTTGGTTTTCACACATGAAAACCGAAGCCGAACCGAACTGTTAATTTACACATTTTTGTAGCCCAAAACCGATTGGTGTTGAAGAAAAATAGGCCAACTCGGGTTGGGTCGAACTGGGTTGGTCGGTTTGGGTCTTGTTATGAACAACCCTACACTTGAGGTATCTAATAAATACGAAAAGATACCTTATGGCCTGATGGGTTCTAAAATTACTTAATACATGTTATTAGAATATCCTACAATAGTGCAATTAGAATAATTGAGGGATAAGTAGACTCCACCTACGGGTCAAGAAAAAAACCAAAAAATTGAATCGATTAAAAAACCGATCGAAATCGAATAAAAAAATTGGTTAATCGAATCGATTGGTTTGATTTCAGTTCGGTATTTTTAAAAAATTAAAGGTATCGATTCGGTTTTAGTTAATAGAAAACCGGTGGTTAACCGAATTGACTGTGGTATACATATATTTCTATATATTTTATATATGTTTATGTATATTATATATACTTTATATATTATAAATGAATAAATATGCATTATATATAAATATATATTTATAATATATGATATATTATTTATTATTTAAAATATAATATTTTATATATTTATAATTTTTTATTATATATTTAGATATATTTTTATAATATTGTAAAAATAAAAAAACCGATGAACTGAATCAACGATTAACCAACTAATTTCGGTTCGATTTCGATTACCGATTTTCCAAAAACTGATAGTACTGATTCAGTTATAAAGAAAAAAAAACCCACGGTTCAGTAACTGAACCGTACCCCTAACTCCACCTCAGAAATATGAAATTACAGCTCCCTCCTATTTTACCGGTAGCCCTCCTATAAAGTACATCTTGTTCGTAAATTTGACATCGATTCACGGTCAAGATTCATCCCACGGTAGAGCTAAAATTTTTACGGGTGAACTGAATAGTGAAATTGACGGTATAGGCTAAAAGGACAAAATGCCCCTAAACGGCGTTTATTACAATGTGGTCACCGGTCGCCACTATAGCGCGAAATGGTCATCGGTTCAAACGATTGTGTTATCCCTACAGCAACGAAAGACAGTCAAGGGTTTTGAAAATGAGTTCGACTATAATGCTAGATAGACAAAAAATTTATCACCCGGTTGTAATTGCTCAAAGCCTTTCTAGTATGATATCTTTCAAGCATTATAAATTTTCGTTTTGAAAATGGTTCGACTATGGTGATGGAAAGAATGATCAGAATGATCCATCCCGATTTTTGGGCGGAATCGGAATCCGATTCCCATTCAAAGCGGAATGGCAATCCCCCATTTGGGGGAATGGCCATTCCCGATCCATCCCCCAGGAATCGGATTCCCATTCCAGCCGGTTAAAACAATAAAAAGAAAAATGACCAAAAAACCCCCCTCAAACCCCCGATTGAAGTTTCCAACCCTCATTCTCCTCTCTCTCGTCACTTCCTCCTTCAAAATCCACCGCCCATGTTCAGCTTCCTTGCCTCCTCTTCCTCCTTTTTCCTTTTTTTTTTCACTAACTAAAATATGGTTTTATGTTTTGCAAATCTGCTCCTACTCTATTTGGGATCGATCTACTTCTTCACTGCTACCTTTAACTAGTTTTTCACACCAGTCAATCTAGGCAATCGGTGAGTATAGCTCATAATTGATAATCTATTGATTAATTTGTTGTTTTGATTAAATCGATATGTGATAGTTGTGAGCAGAGTTTTTCAACTCTGTGATAGTTGAAAGTTTGTGATGGTCTTGGCTTGAGGAAGGAGAGTGAGCTGTGAGCATTGAAAGCTCTTCAACAACCCACCGGCAGAACAGATAAATATGATTTGAATTCTAGGGTACTACCATCCATCAATTAAAATTTAAAAACAGCAATCAATATTAATAACGGTAATAAATAGAGCAGAAAAACAGAATGCTTTCATCCCTTTCTGTGGGTTTTTCCATTTCTGGATGGGAATACCGAATGCATAAAAAAGCCTAGAAATGAATTTCCTTCTTGACTTCTGCTAAATAACTCATCTACCCTTTTTTGATTCAACCGTTGACAGATCTAACCCTAATAATGTTTGTACTTTGTACTGCCATCTAAATTAAGTTATTGTTTTTTTATTGAAATTAATTAAGTGCACAAAACCTCAATCAACCCATTTCATAGAGGTGATAAATTAGAAAATGGTTGGTCATAGTCGTGACTTGTGTGAACACAAGGTTACCAGGTTATCAAGTTAGGGAATGAGAGAATTTGAATGCAACTTTTCTTCCTTTTTTTATGGAATTTGATTCAATTACGGGCCCCCATTTTTTTGGGTAAATAATCATAGGCTCCTTTGAGACTTGAGAGAGATATTTAGGTTGAAGATTGGAATCCACTTAGGTGGTGTTTGTTCCATTGCCGTTTACAAAGGTCTAGTGTCCTCTCAGAACCAAGGTTTTTAAAACCGAATTAGACAATGAACCGGTTAGGGGTCCGGTTCCTGGGTCAAAGGTCTAGTGTTTTCTCAAAACCAAGGCTAAAGACTAGAGCAATATTTCTGTATCTCTATCATTCTGGTCCCATTTTGTGGAGATTTGGTATAGCCAAGGTCATGTCCTTAGTTTGGAGGATTTAGGCTATCCTTTGGTACTGGTTAAGTGGGTTGGTGACTGAAGGGGATTTCAGTGTGGTAGTCAATTGGCCAAGGGAGGCTTCAAAGACCTATGCCTCTTCCAGATTGAACAACTTGATTAACTTGCTACCTATTGGTTCATCCATTGTCCAACAAAGCTGGCCAAATCAGGTTTTGGTAAAAAGGAATTATAATGGCAGGTACACATTTTGGATAGTGGGTTTGTATCATATTTCAATTACTGGAATAGAGATCTAACAGGAAAGCTGTCCAGTTCCTGATTTTCTAGGTTAAGGATTCGGTTTAACAATAATGACCATGAAAACTGTTCCAAACTGGGAACTAGGACCTTGTGAAGTTTTCTGGTTCGAGCATCTGGTCCAGTATATTTTTTTAAACAGAATGGAGGTGAAGGAAGATACCTGTAGCTGACTCCATATAGTTGGGATAAGGCTTAGAGATGATGGTCTTTGTAATTATCTTTTGGTTCTATCTTTTTCTGCACATTGTTTTTTGATTCTTTCAGTTTTGGATTTTGTTTGGTTTTGTCAAAATAAGTGCTGATAGATGGCTGACGCTACCTTTTAATCAAATTTATGGTTTTGTTAACGTTGTTTTTATAGCAATTTCTTTTTCCTTATAATTTTTCTTAAGGGAAATGTTATATTGTATAGCAAAAAGATGTCTACTCAAGAGGATGTACAAACATGCAAATTTGCTAAATATTACTTGGGCAAAGAGTTGCCAGTTTGCCACTATGCAAAAGCTTTATTTGGCCACACTACCTGCAATCAAGAAGCCAAGTTCAGTTCACTAGAGTGAAGATCCACCTAGTTTGAATCTTCATGCCTTGTAGAATTTCTTGATCCCATTCAATAGCTAGGCCATCTGCAAAAACTAGATTATGAGCTCTATAACAAGTTTATTTTTCTATTTTTTTGTGGGTACTTGGCAATACAGGATCCCATAAGAAGGATTGTCACTTCACTTTAGCTGTGCCTTTATCTCCCATGGCTCCACTGTGAGCTCAATACAACCATTTTTTACTAGCTTTTAACAATCGATGTTTTGCTTTAGTTTGACAACAGCATTTAAACAACTCTTATAGATACCCTCCTCTTTTATATACAGCTGCTTGTTTTTGGTGCTAGGCAAGTTATACCATCCACCCTAAGGATTGTTCAGTCTTACCTCAAATATTCTCTTCTTGTGGGGTTATCATCTAGTTATGGACGAGTGATAGTGGTAATGGATAAAGATTTCTGCACAGACAGTGCTGGAAACAAGTTTACGAGAAGTTCAAATTCGAGTTCTGTTGTACACGGTGGTGAGTCTCATTTTTTGTTTTCCATATAAGACTATATCAATTTCTTATGGAAATACGAAATTGACTAAAAGTTCATTTTATTACAAATAATGAAGTAAAAAGCTTTGTTGTATGAAATGTTAAGATGCTTTTATCTCCCTCTAGGATCATTATCGAATGCTGATCCTGGTTATCCGGGTCTCAGGAGGGGTGGAGTGGATACGAACCTACCTCCAGCATTTTCTTGCACAAAGTGGTTTTTCTCAGACTTGCACAATGGGGTGGAGTGGATACCGAATGCTAATCCAAGCTAACACATTTTTCCACTCACATTATTCTTTTGGTATATTGCTTCTCTAGATAGAAGAAATGTATTTGTGAACTTGAACTCGTATCCCAGATAGAACTATAGAAGATGTATTTTTCTTTTCATTTTTATGGAGAATTATATTTTTTTGTGATTTTTGTTTGTTTATGTGTTTTTCTTTTTTCTATTTCATATGTTCTCCATATATGCACTTGGTAGCAGTGCCATCATTGTGTGTATATGTTGAAAATATATAATTAGTGGATGTTTTGAGATTTTTTTAATAGGGGCAGAATTGGAAACTTTAATTGGTTCCGATTCCAGCTTCTAGTTGAACCAAACAGCAGAAATCGGAATCCGGTTCCGATTTCTGGCTGAACCAAACAGATGCCAGGAATAGGTGATTCCGATTCCAGTCCTGTCTGCGAACCAAATGCACCCTTAGGTTTTTTTTGCCCAAACATAACCCATAGTTTAAAAACTCAGGTTGATGGGTAGGATCAAACTTGGGTAGGGCCCGCCCAAGTTGTAGCCCTTCTTAACAACATTAGAGGACTTCTCCATTGCTTAGTCCCAACTACTAATTCAATTTTAAAATCCAAATATCAAAAGGCAATGATTTCTGTTTTAGACCTGCCCTATGAACAATGTCATAGCAAAAGTGAACTCTTTTAATGATCTCCTGGAAAAGCTAGCCAGCTGGCCATTGCAATGCAACAAAGTTGTCATATTGCTTAGTAGCTCTGGGCTGTGGTCTTGTGGAACATTGATTTCATAACCTCTTTATTTGATAACGATACTGTAACAACTATTGGAGGGACCAAGACTACATCCTCTATATTCTGCAAGAAACTCATAAATTGGTTTGAAAGTAAGCATGATACAAAGGGATGTACTACAGTGGCCCCACCAAGGAGTCATTTCATCTGATTCAAGGTGAGGTCATAGCAATAAATCATAAGCTTTGATCTACTTGTTTCAGCACAGGACTAGGACACTGTCATTGCAAATGTGTGGGTTGCATTGAAAATGTCCACTTCCCACCCGTTCATTATAGAGATTTTGTGTTGGACCGTTGGTGCTATTCCGGTGTGTGCTGAATTGGCAAATAGAACTCCCCATATGTAGCCGGCATGTAAGTTGTGTAAGGAAGCAACTTAGAGGCTGTTTGGTATCGTTGCTGTATCCTGGAGCAACGGTGTCACATTGGAAAAAATGGTGCTCCAGGAAATGGGCGTTTATTTGGAATTGTTATTCCATAAAAAACGGTGTTCTAAACCACACCTCAGAAATCGGGAAATCATGGCTTAGATTAACGTCAAATTTGACATTTCTTGGAGTTGCAGCTCATTGCTACCAATAAGATAGTGCTGTGGCACTGGATAATGGGTACCAGTGCTGAAAACATTTCCTGGAGCATTGATACCAAACAGAAAAAGTTGTTGTTGCTTCAGGAAACATCCTACCTTGCAACAATGATTCCAAACAAAAATAAAGCTACCAATTTCTGAGAAAATGGTGCTTCCAACCATACATCTGTGCCAAACATATCCTTAAACTGCTGATCATTGATTTTCACTGCCCTAACACAATCCTCATTTGGTTCTCTTTCATGAGTCTTCCGCTGGGAACTGATCAGCCCCATGACTTAAGATTTTAATTGATGGAATAATCCCATTTATCAGTTTAATGATAATAACTATTGCCAAGGCAATTATAGACTTTCTGTTATTATTGAAAATGTGACAATATATAATAGAAAGAGAAGAAAAAGGGGAGGTGAGGAAAAAAGGTAAGGTGTATGAATAAAATGCTTCTTTCTTCCATCCCTCAGTTTTGATGTCTATTAAAGCCCAAATTTCTGATTTCTGACCTTGCTAAGTACTTGATCAGAGATTGAGAACCGCCTACAGCTCTGGGGTGAATTTACAAAGGGGTGCTGCTATTGGATGAACTAAAATTGTTTGAAAATTAATACCGATGATGGGTTTGGGCTCTTGAGAAGGCTTCCCTTGGTACAGTAATTAGGGTTGGGATCATGGTGACTGCTTTGCTGTTTGTAGAGCCATGATGGTAAATTGTTCATCTTTGGAATAAACTGAAGCCATGGCCACTGTTGAAGGTTTGGAGCTGGCAAAGAGCATGTTTATGGACCACATCCAGCTAGAAAGTAATGCCAAGGTGATAGTCCAATCTTTGAACTCAGACATGAATCCACCATGGAAGGTTCATGATGTGGTTTTAGATTGCAAGAACCTTGCTTTCTTCTTCTCCTCTCTTGTGCTTTCGCATACATCTCGCACATGCAATAGAGTCGCCCATGGGCTTGCTCATGAGGGCATAATGTTTCACAGACCTGGTCTTTTACCCCTGATTTTATCAGATATACCATCATGGATGAGATGCAATTCCTTGCTGATTGATGAATAGATTGTGACTGTTTTATTTAGGTTTAAAAGAAAAAAAAAATTAAACATCTACTTATAACAAATCCTGTGCATTGCACGGGAAACTCAGATTTCTTATTAACTTTTTCCACTAGCATCCTACTCATAATGTACTGCAGCTGCACGTATCACAATATAAGATGGTGATGTGTGGTTACAATCAAGGTGAATAGAATGTGGATAGAGAGTAGTGAGCAGAAAATCACTTTCCTTGTACGGGTGAAGCCATGGAAAAATGGAACATGTGGATAGGGGTGGCAATGAGCCGAACTTGAATTCAATTCACAGGTTTGATTAAGAAATGAGCCAAGCTCGAACCTAATAGAGCTTGGCTCGTGAGACTTGGGAATTGGCTCAAATATTATATATACATATATGTATATATAATAAAAATATTATAATTCTTAATTTTTTAAATATCAAATAAAAATATTTATATATTTATTTTATAAAACATTTTTTCTCAAAATCAAACTGGAATCGAACTGAGCTCGAGCTCGAACCTTATAAAACAATCTTGAGCCGAGTTCAAACCTTGTATTATTTGGCTCGGCTCGACTCTAATCCACCCCTACGTGTGGAACAGAAGCGTATGATTAATATATATATTTTTAATTTTTTTCTGAAAGCCCTTAGGCTAATAAATGCATAACTGATTGTGATTGAAAAAGACCTTAAAACGTCTTGACATTTATTGGCAAAACAAAAATTCTTGACATTTCACCAACTAATAAAACAAAAAAGTACAAAAGAAAACGGGGATCATTGTTGCTATCACCACAAAGGCTCGGGTATCTACAATTGATGACATTAATGGTACAATTGAAACAGTGACAAAGTGGGAATTCTAAGGGTAGTAAATCATAGATATTAATAAATAAAATAAAAAACAATACAAAATTTTCTTTTAAGATTTAGTTAGGAAAGAGTAAAAATGCAAATATGTACAGCATAAATACATACAAAATAATGCAAAATATAAGGTTTTACACTCTACATGTTTGCATTGTATTCCAAACTCAGCCTAAATCTCAGTTTGAAAGAAATACAAATACAAATTTGTAGAATATAAAATCTTATATTTTATATTATTTTATATATATTTATACTGTATATATTTGTATTTGTACTCTTTTCAAACAGAGCCTAAAGAGTAATTACCTGAATAATTGAAAGCAATAAGGCATCGTGATGATTCACGATCAACCTGGACAAACGGCCCAGTTCAAGGATGGTGTGGCCAGGACGATACAATAAGAGATCAGGAGAGAGTTGAGAGTTGAACTTGGTACTTGGTAGAGGATTGACCTGATGCGGAAGATTAATTTGTGTCCGTCACCAAAGATTAATCAGTGGTTTTTCCTCTACAACATTTGGATTGGGTTGGGCGCGGAGCCAGCTATTGCCTGTCATAACGCTTGTTGAGTTTGGTTCATTGATCATTGTGAATGTCTTTGAGCCCTTATTTATTTATTAGGGGCTGCAAATTTGATTTCTAAGGAGGATTGCAGTCCAAAAATCCCTATTTATTATTGTGTAAAGATCGATCCTTTGACCCAGATTCAAGTTGTCTGGGAACATACCCAGACTCAAATAGTTTTTTAGTGATTCCTGGCAGGTGGAAGCAGCTTTGTGATGTATTTCTCCATACATGTTAGGTACAGATGTCTCCTTCCACGGTTCAACCATTCCATCTTCCCCAGCCACGACACTAGACTGGAGACTGGAGAGAAGGAAAAAAAAAACGACACTCTTTAGCAAGAATTATTTCCAATTACAGAAACTTTAGCATATCATCTTAATTTCCATTCATGAGGTTAGCAAATTAAATTTACAGTTAAGCTTCTTCCCCAAGTACTTAACAAAATGCTGGCTCCTTTAACGATTTCTTAGATTAATAAATTTGGGTAGAAGAAAAACAAAGTCACAGAGATAAGTATGGGCAAATTGCAATATATATGTTGATCAGCTTAAAAAACCATGAACCAGGCAGCCATGATTAGAATCTCCACACCAATGAATTACAAGCTGGCTGAGCAGACAACATGCAGAACAACTCAGAGAAAGAAAATAAAGTGTTGAGGAAGACAAGACACATCAATAATGGAAGACATAGATATTATACTCAACAATAGCATCTCCCGTCTTAAGGTCTACGGTATGAGTACTGGCCTGAGCATAGCCCCTGGCAAACCGGAAAAGCCCACTTCCTCCGATTACCGGCATCTCTCTCACCTTGGTGAACACGTGGTTCCTCCCCAGAATGGTTATTGTGCTCCCGTTATACTTTCCTTCCATGAAAGCAAAATTCATGGCCATTAACAAGCCCAGATCACTTTGTGACGACGAGGTGTAGAAGCCTTGAGCTCGTCCAACAAGCTTCGAGCTCAGCTCTGGTCCTTCTGTCAAAGGATCATCGATCACCCTCACAATTCCAAACTGAGTAGGCGATGTGTCCGTGCTAGGCGCTGCTGCAACTCTGATAGATGAAGGATTACTGCCGCTAACTATGTCATGCCAGTAGAGGCGGAAGTGGCTTAGCTTCTCCTCCTTGAGTCCAATTGCCGCCGGACTTATGACCCTAGAGAATCCATGAGGTTTTCCTTCGGCATCGGCCTCTAGATTAGACAAGATGAAGAGGAGAACAATGAATGAGAGTGCCGACTTCATCAGCAGACTTTCAGCCATGGCTACCAAAAGGGTCTCAGACTCTAGAGTACCGGGGCCAAGCAACAATACTGGAGTGGATGGAGTTCTCCCCCTCTCTCTCTCTCTCTAATGGTGGTTGTATCAGATCGCACGGATCACAAAGACTTTTGATAAGAGGGTTGGTCAGTAAAAACCATTAAGGCGTGGCGGTTCTAGAAAAATGCTAATGCTTCTCTGAGGAGCGATTATAGGCTTATAGTTTAAAGCATGGTTTTCAAAATCGGACCGTAAAACGGGGAACCGGTCGACCGGTTCCGTTTTCTCCAAACCCGTTTTTTCTCCAAAACCATTGATTTTGGTCAGTAAATCGTTGAATCGGCCAATTAATCATTTGAACCGTTTGAACCGTCTGAACCGTTCAAATAGTTTTGACCCTTTTTCAAAATTTTTATTTTTATTTTTATTTTTATTTTTATTTTTGTCAGAACAGGCCAACCATTTGGGTTGAATGATCAGACTGTTTGAACCGATAACTAGACCTTTGACCGGTTCGGTTTTAACAACCATGGCTTAAAGTTTTCTTCAAGTTGATTCTGGGGCTACGGATTGGCGAAATGGTACAGGGCCCATACTTTCCACTTGTCCAATATTCTGAAGAAAGACCCACCATGGCTGGAAGGCTCCTACCATGAAAAATTTGGAAGTATACATTTGGTTAAGCGTGTCTATGGGTGAAAACCTGCTCACCTAACAGCTTAATCTTTTCTTTTCTTTTCAATAAACAAGAGAAAATTCAACAACAGTTTACTGTTTGATTCTTGTGGCTCATTATAATTAATAATTAAATTTCGACACAATGTATGGGAGGAGGGAGAAGCCGTGAAGGAGTATTAGAGAACAAAAGCCTATTCCGGACCTCACATCTCGGATAACAGCTTAAACTTTTAAATTCAACAGTTTCACGTTAGGTGAGACCCAAAGGGGTTTTTGATTGGAGGAATGGATTTATCAAAATCATTTCCTCTATAATGAGTGAATTTGATGTCCTCCCTTGATAATGGTTTTCGGATCTGAGATTAATGGGCAAAAAAATCAGTTTATAATATTATTACAAGCATTCAAGAATTAGGATCTAATTTCATGGAAATGAACTGATCAAGAGGGCCAAAAATCAGCTTCATTCAAAACTACTTAAGAAGTTAGGGCTGAGATTCATAAGATGCCTCCTACATATGAATCATCGAATTATCAACTCAAAATAATTTCTAAAAAGTACATCAAATTGCGTATGTATTTCAGCATGAAATTTTTGAAAAATAGAAAATAATTTAGTCATTTCTTTCATTAAATAAATTCATGTCATCCTTGAACAATCATCAATAAAAATAAAAAAAAATACTTATAACCATTATATGATTCTATTTTAATTGGACCCCAAACATCTGAATGGATTAAAGCAAAAGGACTCAATATACGACTATCAATTCTAGGACTGAAGGAAACCCGATGATGTTTCCCATATTGACACGATTCACACTGTAAAAAAGACAAATGACTCAAAGAAAGAACCAATAGCTTGAGTGTCTTGAGAGATGAGTGTCCTGACCGACAATGCCATTGTAGAGGAGTTAAGGAAGTCTAAAGAGCAACTTACAATCCACCACCGTCAAGATAATACAATCCACCGGCCTCATGCCCTCCACTAATCTTCTTCCCCATCTTAAGATCCTGAAAAACACAACATGAAGGAAAAAAATGTAATAGAGCAATTAAGGGTCTTAGTTAATTTACTAACATGAGATTGAATGGAAATTTATGCACATATAGAACAGATGATAAAGAAAGAGATGCAATGTCAACATTACCAACACATTAGATGGGGGAAGAGGAGCCATTGGTCAGGGTAACAATTTGAGATGTGAAAGTTTCAGCGAGGAAAGAAAACACACATGGAGTCTTGGTCATGTGATCAGAGGCTCCAAAATCAATAATCCAGGGAGAGGGTTTGGATGCCATACAGGATATACCTAAGTGTGTACGAGTGGCAATAGTATATTGTGAAGTAGCTTGAAAGAACTTCTCATACTCATCTCGTGGTACAATCATTATCAATCCTTCCCGGAAGCAGATGTAGATGTAGAAGGTGTTTGATTTGTTTGTTGGTTATCACTCATATCAACCCCACTAGCAATTGCATGATTAGCCCATGTAGATGGTGGGCTATGTAGATTATAACAAAAATTAACTGAATGTCTTTTCTTGCCACAGTGTGTACACTTCCTAACAGTATTATCTCTTCCTTTACCATGACCTCCCCTTGAGTCATGACTAGACTTGTTAATGGGCCGGGTAGCCCAATGGGACGGGCCGGCCCGGACCCTAGACAGGCTTGAGCATGTATTTTAGCCCGTGGGCTTGACCTCGGGTCTAAAAGCCCGAGCCTAACTATTTTACGAGCTGGGCATGGGATTTGTTAAAAAAGCCTAGCCCGAGCCCGGCCTGGCCTGACTTTTCCTAAACTACCTAACCCTAACCCTAAATACTTAAAAGTTTTCTTTTCATTCTCCTTTCTCACTCTCACTCTCAGAACCGGCAAACCCAGCTGCACCTGTGAACTCAGTCATCGACGGCCGACGCCACCAGAAGTAGTCATCTCTCTCTTCGGCAGTGATCTCTCTCTCTTCCTCTCTCCAGCCAGCACCATTTTCATCTTCTTTCTTCTCATTCTCAGTTCTCTCTCTTCTTAGAACTAGGTCTTCTATCTTCTCAGTTCTCTCTCCAGTTGGCGCCACCAGAACCTAGGCGCACCGTTTTCATTCTGCGAACTTAGGCACCGGCGGCTGGCGCCACCAAATCTAGATCGTCTCTCTTTCTCTCTCAAGCGGTAAGTTCTCTTTCTCTCTCTCTTTGGCCGGCACTGTTGTCATCTTCTATCTTCTCACTTTCTCAGTTTCTATTCTCACTCTCAGACTCTCAGGAATCGACGAACTTAGCCGGCACCATTCTCTCAATCCTTAAAGGGCACCGATGCTCAGACTCCTAGGTCGGGCTTCAGGCTTTTTATGAGGGCCGGGCTCGGTCCCAAGTTTTAGGCCTGTTGGTCGGGCTGGGCTCGGGCTCGGGCTTGAAAATTTTATGTTAATAAAGAGCAAAAGCTCAGCCCGAGCCCGACCCGGCCCGGCCCATGAATAGGTCTAGTCACGACCACCACCACAGCCAAACATGGAACCACCATGACCTCCTCAAGATGCATCTCCCCCTCTATTACCACATCCACCTCCTCTTGCTATAACAAATACTGATATGTCAGACGTTGTGGTACTCTCTATGGGTCCCAAAGGAATCCTACGAAACCGTGTAAATATTTCCTTAAGTGTAAGAAGAGCAAAACCACCCAATATTTGTGCTCTAATTGGTTCATACTTTGATTTTAGCCCCACTAAGAACCTAGTTACATCCAGTTGCTCCTCCTATTGTTGTTGAACTTTAAAATATGGAGTTAGGGGATGATAAACATTGAGTTCATTTTTGAGGTTTCTCATACGGGCATAATACTCTTCTAGGGTTTGATTCCCTTGCTATAGATTGAAATACTCTTGATAGAGCTGATATATTCTCGTAGTATTGCTGTGTCAAGAATAAAGTTTCTTGGCATCTTCCCATATGTCTTTGGTTGTATCTAAGAATATAAAGTTGACACTTATCTTGGGTTCCATACTGTTCCACAACCATGTCATAATTTGGGCATCTTCTTATTCCCATTCATCAAACCTAGAGATTCCGTTGATGGTTTATCTTCCTACACATGTTTCACCTTTCTCTTTGCCTTGGGAAAAACTTCCACTAACTTGGCCCATGGCACATAATTTTCACCATTAAGTTTAATTCAAGTCATCTGCACACCTAGCTAATCTGAGGGGATCATCACACTAGATTTCTGATCACTACCACCATCTCCAGTTGTTGCCATTGTGTCCCTCAACACTATGTCTAATGCTGAATTCTCAACCACCAAACAAATATTGCTGTCAAGGCAACGCTACAACAGTCTCCAAATCACTTATAACAGTCTCACAACTAGTCACAACCAACAAACTTGATGTAAACTAACATTCAGATCAAGAACTTGATGTAAACCACCATTCAGGCAGATTCAACTACCATTAAGATCAAAACCATTGATGTAAACTACCATTCAAATATATTCAGCCACTCCTTTCAGCAAAATTTTTTTTGGTTCTTTTCACACTACTACTGACAATTAATCACCATGACAACAATTCAAACAACCACACAAACCCTCTTGAAATTGTTCAATAGAGGGTAAACACTACAAACACCACCACACAACTAGGACTGTCACTTATGGTGACAACAGATATTAGACTAATATCCTAGGGCTGTCGCACCTTCCTAACACCTGTAATAGGGATTGCGATAGTCCTAAAAAATAATAAAATAGTGCCGCAGCCACCAAGTTGTGTACCTTAGATTTTGCAGCCCAGAGAAGGAGAAAAGAGAAGAAGGAGAGATCACAGGTCAGAAAACTTGAAGCCGCAGCCTTCTTCACCTTTGTTTAGCGCTCTGATACCATGTTTTAGCAGTTCGAACCAGTCTTGTTCTGAGAAAAAGAAGGAGAGAGAGAAGAAGAAGAAGAGGAAGAATCTGTCGAAGTAGAGAGTCTAAACCCTACTAGTCGACCATAATCTGTATTATATTGTAATTAGTGTACAAGGACAAAACTGCCCCTACTTAAGTATGGGACAAGAGAACTACAGAAGTAATACTAGAATTGCCACATCAGCATATAACTTAAAACATAATGAAAAGACTAATCTACCCTTACTCGACCAACTCTAACATGTTTGAACTTTTATACAAAATGGCTTGACTAGCAAATGCCTTCCTAGGTTAACATATGGGGAGGGTGGGGATTCAAAATGTGCAAGCTCAAGCAACAACTTGATTCATGCATATGTTCAGTTGATACATATCAACATGTGTACAACGAAGGTTCCTTTACAAACCAATGATGTAATAAACTGACCCACAAAACCAATGATGAGGGATATGATGCACCCAAACGATCAAATTGATTACTGGGTCTTAACTAGTCGAGCTGATGATCAAATTGAATTTTGCCTCTGGTTTGTCACAGCTCCATGATGAATCTTTCAGATTATTTTAGCAGTAGGTGGGTCACATGTATGATAATGACATTAATGAAGTAAAAAGGTCAGAGCGCGCGCTTAAAGAAGCTCTGTGTTTGTTAACTTTTCTCTTTGTTTCGTTCAGTTACTTCGTTCTTTCTCTTTTGAAATGGAAGAGCGCAAAGTTTACTCTCTGTCAGAGATCTCGCGCCATACCTCCAAGAAAGATGGTCGGGTTCTCATCAAGGGAAAGGTGACTTTAATCTTTCACATAATTATCTGCAAATGGCTTCCCATTTCTTTAGACCACTTTTGTTCTTCACTGAGATCTCATGGAATCTCAAGGTCTGTCTTAATGGGTATTTAATTATAAAATTTTCAGGTTTATGATGTAACCGATTTCTTGGAAGAACATCCAGGAGGAGAACCTCTCTCTCTCTCACGTATAGACACAAACACTTTGGAGACATGAGAGAATAGTGGTACATTACAGTAGGTAGTTTTCCTAATAAAGAGTGTCCAAGTACAGGCAGGACTAAAGCTAAAGTTAATGTGTTTCACTGGAGTTGGGTATGGAAGAGGACATCTAAGTCCTTGTCTGCTTGTCAATCCATCAATTTCTGTCCATGTATGGAAGATGTATGGAAGAGGACATCTAAATCCCTATCTAATTAAACTCTTGCATCTAAATAAAATCCTCCTCCACATGTGGCTCAATAATTAAAATGGCTAATGCAATAGCATCAACATCAGCATCAACTAGGCTTTGAGCCATTATTGAGCATAATAGATCCAAAGTAAAGAAACAGGTTGAATGGTTCAATTCATCCGATCAAGCAAGATTTCGTTGAATACTTGATAGGAATCAGTTCAAGATTCCTCTAAAATCGATTGACCATGAATTCAACAAGTATTTACCTAAATTCTAGTGGCAGTAACTATTTCAGACATTATTTTCTGACTCATACAAAAAAAAAGACATTAATATCATTTATCCTATCTACTACAGTTGTGGAACTTAAAGGGTGTCGATGGTAATTTGCTTAGCTCACAGGGCTGTGTTTGGTTTGAAAGAAAAAGAAAGGAAAGGAAGTTAAGTCAATTAACTAAGAGGTTTTCCTTCCTATTCTTTCAAACCAAACACAGTACAAGTGATTCACTGAAGAATCCCATCGTCCACATAATCCTATTAAGGAGTAAGGAGTATGAGGGAGATGGGTTGTCTATGGATCATCCCAGGAGTAAGGAGTATGACTAGCTAATGAACATTCAGTATTAGCATATTCAATTGTACTAAGCGATTTTAAAATTTTAAAAGAAGAAAATAGCACCATTCCGGGGGAGGGGGAGCATTCAATTAGAAAACAAACATGTGAATCACTTGGTATATGTTTGGCATCGATGCTGCAATTGCAGCACCGTTGATGTGTGGGTTGGGAATACCATTTTCTTAGTACATTTTTTTTTGTTTGAAATCGTTGCTGCTAGATAAAACATTTTCTAAAGCAACATTAACTTTTTGTGTTTGGTATCAATGCTCCAAGAAATGATTTTTACATTTTTACTCATTATCCAGTGCCACATCACTGCCCTATTTGCAGCAATGAGCTGTAGCTCCAGGAAACGCCAAATTTGACGTTGCTCCAAACCATGCCTTAGAAATCGGAAATGCATGGCTTGGAGCACCGCTTTCTATGGAAAAACGGTTCCAAACAGATAGCTGTTTCCTGGAACACCATTTTTTCTTATGTGGCACAGATGTGACACTGTTGCTCGGCAACAATGCCAAACAAACACTTGAATTATTGATAGGTCACAATCATCAGTTTGTGTAAACAAAAGAGTTAATTCACAATCACCAGTTTGTGTTAACAAAAGAGTTCATTAATTCATCATTCAAGAAAATTATAATTCACAAACACAACAACTTTTTGTGTTTGGCGGACGATTTGCAAGACGAAGAATTGCGGACGAAGCACCTTGCCGACGGTTATAGCACTGCAAAAACAAGGAGAAATGTCACGATTTGTTAGAAAAAAACACCTTGCCGGTGGCAAGGCGGGGGATTAACGGGTGTTGATTGTTAACTTACCGACGTCCACTAGTCCGCGTCACTGTGTTCCAATAAAGAACTCCAAAGATCGTCTGCAGAGGGTGTCCACTTCTGTTCGTGGTTAGGGCTTCAATAGAATGTTTATTGTGGGACGGTAGATCCGTGTTCCACCAGACCAAAAACTCAAAATGCCACGTCAGATGACACATCAGTGCCACATCACTTGTGCGTTTCGTGAAACGGCTAGCTGTTGGGGTGCTTCCCCCAATAACTCGTCTAACAGAAACCGGTGAAAAAAACGTTTATCAGTGTTTTTTTCAATAAACACTTTTGCCAATAAACAATAATGATGGCGCACGATCTGACTATTCCTAGCTGGAGGACGATTCAGACTCTAGGTGGACGACGAGTTGGATTGGTCTGCAAAACAATCTATCAGAGAACCCGGGGTGGCTAACCCGGCGAGGTCGCTCTGATGCTTAAGTTAGTATGTTGTAAATGCGAGTTGAATGCTTGAGAGATTGAGTACTAGAGAGTAGACTAATCACGCGTACCTCTTTTTTTTTCTCTTCTTCCCCCGGGTCTTTGGGGTTGGTGCCTTTATATAGGCATTATTCAGTGTGGGCCTCATGTACCACATCCGAGATTTCCGGGAGATCGTGCCTAACCGGTCCGAAATCCTATCATGCACGTTGACCACCTTCCAGAACGTTCGGTACGTGGGCCAACTTCCAAGAATCGTGGGAGTGTCGAGATATGCATGCCGAATTTGTTGGCGAGCACATCTCGCAGGTCACCACCTGGACCTCAATCAGGCCAGCACGCCCTCGAGGGAGGTCGCTCCTTGCATCAAGGTCACTTCGGACAGTGACGAGGTGCTACAAGTCAACCCTGGACGAAGTGCTTCTAGCCGACCTGAGTTGTAGTCGAGGTCGCTAGGTTGGCGGTGAAGGCAAATCGCCAAGTTTGGGCAAAGAGAAACCACGATTTGAGACTCCAAATCATTGCTTAGGTGGTGTCTATGTGTCAAATAGCTGTTCCAAGATGCCATGTGTCATGATGTCATTGGAGGGCCAAATCCACCCTCATCAAATAATTTCAAAGCCAATAAACGTTTATTGCGCCAAATGCTAATATGACGCTGAAATGGCAACGTTTTTTCAGCAAACGTAAATGGAACCAAACATACTCTACATCACCGCCACATTATTGTACCATTGGCAGCAATGTGCTAAAACTTGAAAAAATATCAAATTCAACATTTCCTCAGACCACGCTTTATTGATTTCCATGGTGTGGTATTGGGCTTTCCGGAGAATGGAACCAAATATGAAGCTGTTTTTTGGAAACCACTTTTTCTGATGTGGAAACGGTATCAATGCCAAACACTGTGATGATGTGCATGACAAAATATTATGAGTGTAAGGCAGCGGAGTAATTGCAATTTGCAACCAATATTCTTATAATTTGAAAAGATAAATAAGTAACTAAGAGCCCAATTGGAAGGGCTTCTTCAACTTTGATTGAGGTACATGGACCGAGTTGCATAAAAGAAACTAATGCATGCCCCCCCCTCCTCTTTCTTCTTTTTCGTCTTTAGTTTTGTGCGTTAAGTATGTGCTAAAAAAGTACACCAAGGTTGCATCCTACATATTTATACATACAATTTAAATATAAATGTATACAATTTAAATACATACAAAATAATACAAAATACAATATTTTACACACTACATATTTATATTTATATTCCTTTCAAATTAGGCCTTAATAATAACAGGATGCAAGCACACATACTCATCATGAGAACCTGTAAAGGCATAAAAGGGATACCGAGTGACACTTGAAGGTGCCCCGGCAGCTGCACTTAAAAGGTTTTTTTTTTATATGCTTTATTTTAGAGTTAGGATCTTCTATCAACAAAACATGTTTCAACCCTTTACCAATATGATCTTACACCGCACATTTAATCATGAGATTGGAACCCACCCACCATAAAAGTGGGACCCGCCATGTATGAGATGTCCGGTGTGAGATAATGTTGGGTTAGAACATGTTTTGTTAGCAGGTAGTCTGGTCTCTTTATTTCATGGGACATATTCCTAATAGAAAGTTGCAAGAGGCTGTTGGCATGGTGTGAGCACGGGCTTGCGTTGACCAAAACTGATTTGGTGTCCCCATCTCAACCGATGTAAACTCGAGATCCCATATGATAGGGAAGATGCCGTAATAAATTCAAGGCTATAACTGATTCACACAACCTTTTTACATTGGATGGTGTGAAAATTAGTCATATAATTTCTACTAGGGATGTCAATAGGTCGGGTTTGGCACCGATTTACCCAACCTTATAGGGTTTAACCTGGTTACGACCCAACTTGACCCATATAATTTCTAATGTATTTTTTCTAACACATTTTGAAGACCTAAAATACATTAATTTAACTAAGGAAATTGTTTTATAGATTATAAGGTGTTATTTTTTCCATTTAAAAAATAAAAAAAAAATTAAAATCAACATATAAATAAATTATAAAATTTAACCCTATAAAGTTAGAAATCAAAAAATTGTAAGAATACTTGGTATATATGCAAGGTATCATATATATATATTAAATGTTATCGTTATTTAACATAACATCTATACTGGGAACGGATAGGGTATAATATTAGGCTAAACCTGATCCATACATTGTTGAAAAGCATATAACTTTATGTATTAGGTGTTGAATTTAATAATATTTTGAATTTTATGTGAAGGATAACTGATAGTTTATGTGTTTTTACATGTTTTAATCAATTATTTGGAATTTTTTTGTTTGTGTTATTTTACTTATTTATTGCTTATATATAACAAGAAATAATAGAAAATTGGATACGGGTTCTAAAACCAACCCTCTCTATCCTTGAATGTGGGGAGGGTAGGGTCAGGGAGGGTTTCAGTTCTCAAAATTCAACCTGATCCGGGTTTTGAGGTAGATATGGGTTAAGAGATTTAGGAAAATGGGTAGGGTCTAGAGTTTACAAAACCCTCTCCACTATCTATTGTAAGACTGTACTAAAGTTTAAAATTTATGGCATGGAATAAACAATAAACCCTCTCCCTCCCCTCCCCCCCCCCCCCAAAAAAAAAAAAGAAATGAATGAATAAGTCAAAACCAATACAGAAACCAGGGTCAAAAGTGACAATGTTAAATTCACATTGGCGCCCCAGAGAGCATTCCCCATTGGCTCCCCAAATGCACATCTCAACGTAAATGGCGATGGACAGGGATTAATAGGGAATCCTCAATTGAGGTCGGGGTCGGGAATGGGGATTAAGGTTCCTGCCTCGCCTTGACCCCAATCATATATATATTAAATATATTATTATATTATTTTTATATATCAAAATATATTTAAAACATTATTTATAATTTAAGTTTTTTATTTATTTTAAGTAAAATTTAGTTTTTACCTTTCTTTTTTTGGTTAATTTATTGCACTAATTCAAGTTGGTTTCTTAGATCAACCATGAAAAGATCTGCCTACAAGACCACACACTATACACAAGATTCTACCATTGCCCTCCAGATCTCATGCCCACGAGAACTCTGTCCACGTTTATCTCAATTATACATAAAAAACATTTCATCATTCATATAATATTATGCAGGGGGAGATGCTCCCAATTCACGAGGAGTAATGTATTGTGGGTAGAAGATCTGGAGTCCACATTTGAAATATATTTTATAATTAATTGTTGTTATTGATGACGAGATGTCTAAATATGCGCATCCAGAAGAAAATGGAAAGAAAAAGATAAAAAGAATAGCAAAATGATGGAACACGTCAGAAAGTTCACTTCTGCTCCTTTAAAAAAGGAGAGCATAGGGAAAGATTTTTCCACCATGGGTGGGTAGTTGGAAGACGTTTTTGCATTCTAAACGGAGAGTTGTCGGTTTCATACGCGTGGGATTTCTAGGCTGAAAAGTCATCTCAAGACCGAAGATGTTGCTTTTCATTAAGATTTTGACGGACTAAATGTTTAGCTAGATGGTTTGGTTGGTCATGATTACTAATAGTTTTTTTTTCTTTTCTTTTCTTTGTTGTGGGGTAAAGTATATATTATTGCCCTATATATTTCAGGTGTAGTGGCAATTATCCTCTTAAACATTTATTTACAACCATGGATCGAAATTTCCACATGATATATTTGTATTTATTTTAAATTGAGCCTAAATCCACATTTATTTGCAACAGTGATTCTCTTGAAAAGTTATTTGCAACAGTGATTTCAACAAAACCCTCTTTGCCATTAAATTATGTGATAGAAAAGTTAATTTACCAAATCTCTAAAAGGAATGGCAGGATCTATCGTATGGACATTAAAACTATTGCGGAATAGGTGGACGAATTTTAAAAATTTCCTACATTCCTTCCAACTGCGAATCGTATTCCCTGATTTTAGAATTAAAATTTAAGGATTTTACTTAAACCAAATCAGACCAGATTTGAACCAAAAGAAAGGGAGGGATTATACCTGATCCAGATGTGCAGTATCTCCCAAAGTTGGTGTTCGCACCCAAAGAAAATCCCAAGATCAGCTCCCACTGAAGATGACACAGTGAGGATGGAGCCGAACCAGCAGTGTTCGTCCCACGAACCAGGCTCTTCTAAAGAACTTGATGGAAGACTATGAGCACCACACGTACAATCAAGAACCTTTCTTGATTTTCTCTACCTGAGAACTCGAATTGGCAGAAAGGTGGCGGTTGTTGCTGGAGGAGAATGCTAGAGAAGAAGATGGCGAACTGCTATTTTCCTCTCTAGGGTTTCTGAGATCTAATATTCAGAATGCAGGTGGTTTATCTGCGAAATCCCTTAGGTTCGAATTCTTGTAATTCGAAATTAGGGTTTTTCCTCCTCTTTCTTAGTGATCAAAAAGCCTCCTAATCATATCAGGAGTTGCCCTTATCCAAATCTGTATTTGGATCAGTACTCTTCTTAATCTTATATGTAGATTATATTAGCTTTTGGGCTTAACCTAATCTCAGATCCGCCCCCTTAAGTGACTGATCAAATCAGCCCAGATCGAAATGGGCTTTAGGCCCATTAAGTAATGAGTGCTCAATAGTCTCCCAAACTATTGCCCAGTTGGGCTTCTTTGTATGGCATGGGTCCCAAGCATTGACCTACACACCAGCCACATGGGTTCGGCCCAGCCTCTGTTACAAGGCCTAGCTGAATTCACTGAGAAGCCCAATGAACCCCTTGAGCCCATCACATGGACCCTATGGGTCCAACACTTACACTAAGTGGTCCCTGGGCCAAGCCATCTTATAAAAACTTAGGGACTGTGAGCAGATGCAAGATTAGCCCATCAGGTATTATCCTAAATGGCCTTATACTTAACCTCTCAGCCCATAATGATCAAACACTATCTGACAAGAGAGGACCTCTCCCTCGGCTGCAAGGAACAGTGTTGCACTCTCTACTCACATGGATCCCGGGAATTATAACAATTTGCAAACATTTTGAAACATGTAAGTATATATCATATATATAAATTTTGCAAAACAAAATTCCAACGATTGAAATCAGCTGCTGGCAGTTTGGTTTCCATCAGAGAGAGTGCATCCCCGATCATTACCTTTATCCGACAAAGGGGTTGATCCCGTCACTATGATCACCCACTTAGATGAATTCTCAGACTATCCCAACATACCTAGGTTTTGACCCCCGCTAAGGATCTCACTGATTGACATATCAAAGACAGTCCGATCCGACACCTAGTGCAGTACCATAATCGGGTCTAGGGGTCAGATGTAACTTTTCAGTTTTGCCCATCAATCTCCAAGGTTCAGGGCAATATTGGAAATCTGGTCCGATTCAAGGGTTCAAGTAATCCTACACTACGTGTGCCTTGGGTCTCACCCTAGCGGTTGAGACAAGCCACCCCAACAGTTGGCAGCACACCAGTGTCAGTCTTGGCAGGATAGATCTCCCCAGATTTATCTAACAGCTGTGAACGTTTAAAACTAACACAAGTCTCATTAAGTGTCCAGTTTTAGGATCTTACACAGAAGCATACCACACAACATGAATCAAACATGTACTTTATTTATTTACATTAAGTATTAAAAGAACATCAAAATTCGATTGAAGCTAAGGGCATACAAAAACTGTCCAACAATCTCCCACTCAAGAAACTTCTAGAAAATAGAAATTACCACAAAAAAAAGCCAAATGAAAACTTGAAATTGCAACAAACACAACATGTGCAAATATCAATTAAATCAATAATAAATGGAAATAAAAAACAAACATTAAACTGAATACCAGCACTTCTTTTCGAAAATTATTAGGAAAAAGAACAATTTGAAAACCTAAAAAAAAATTAAAATTCAAAATTAACCGAAGGGATGCTAACGGTGAGTAAGGGTGTCAATGGACCGGTTTTGGATTGGACCCCGTTCAGTCCAAAATCAATTTGGACGGATTGGATGGACCAACAAGATATATTGGATTGGACCAATCTAGTCCAAAATATTTATTAGATTGGATTGGACCTGGCCCATCCGTACCAAATTTATATTGAATTGGGTTGGATTAAGCGAATATCTAATCCATTGATATAAGATAAGAATATATGTATCAATGGATTGGGTTTGGATTGAAACCAATCTAAATCAAAATGAATTTGAATTGACTAGATGGTCCCGACATTGAATTGGACCAGTCCAAATTGGTCGAAAACATTTATTGAATTGGATTGGACCTGATCCATTTATAATGGACTCACATTGGACTGAAACGTATTGAACCAAATCCAGTCCAATTGACACCCCTAACGGTGAGGGATCTTTGTCACAAGCGAAGATTCAAAAGGGTAATTCCCACTACCGAAAATACAGGGTAGTATTCTGTAATTTAAGAAAGTTGCTCAATTATCAACAACCTAAGAACGTTCCTTTCCTATCGTTCATCAAGACTCCAGTCTTTGGAAGCATACTTGGGATATTAAAATTGGATCCAAGTTAATTAAGGCTTTTGGGTTATCCATGAATGCAGGCTTACAGGAGAGTTCCCAATTAGTACACTGGATTTTGGGCCCAGTGTCATTTTGGTTTTCGAACTTTAAAATGTAACAATTTAATACCTAAGCTTTCAAAACATGATAATTTAATACCTACTGTTAATTAGCTGTTGACTAGCCATTAAGTGTATTTGAAAAAAACACAAATGTCCTTCAAGTGTTATTCAATTTATTTTATCAACCATTTAAACGTTGATAAAAAATTAATAGTCTCAAATTCTTGTCTTTTTCCATTCAAGAATGTTGGAGTCACGTTTGAGTGGGCATTTTAGTGACCCCAAATTTCTTGAATAGAAGAAGCAAGGATTTAAGGCTATTAATTTTTTGTCAATTTTTGGATGGTTGATAAAGAAAATTAGATGACACTCAAAGGGCACTTGTGTCTTTTTCCAATGCCACTTAACGGCTGGTTAACAACTAGTTAACAATAGGTACTAGATTGTCTTGTTTTGAAAGTTCGGGTACTGAATTATTGCATTTCAAAGTTTGGGGACCAAAGTGACACTAGGCCCAAAGTACAGGGTACTAATCAGGAATTTTCCCTTTTTCTTTTCAATTTTCTAGTTGAACTGTATCCATAATCCATAACCTATCATAAATTGTCAATGACTAAACCAAACTTTTGAATTTAAAGTTCGGGTACTGAATTGTTGCATTTCAAAGTTTGGGGACTAAAGTGACACTAGGCCCAAAGTACAGGGTACTAATCAGGAATTTTCCCCTTTTGTTTTTCAATTTTCCAGTTGAACTGTATCCATAATCCATAACCTATAATAAATTGTTAATGACCAAACTTTTGAATTCACATAATATCTTTAACTTTTTTGGGGTTATTTACTAGAACACCCTCTCTTGTTCCATGGGTTTACTTAAATCTACCCTACAGTTTTAGCTATTTACTTAATAGACCTTTCACTAAGAAGTATATGTTTTGCCATCTGAAAATAATAACTTGATCACCTAAATGAGCGAAAAATGTTCAAAGGCATGACCCATAATTGTTTATTCCAAAAATATCCTTAATAGTTTATACAAAAAACAAAATTGACCAAATAGAATTGAATTATAGGATAGATTTTAATAAATTCATAAAACTATAAGGAGTGTTTTAGTAAACAATTCTTTTTTTATTTGTTTTTATTTTCTACCTCCACCCTTGATCGTTCCACTCAACAGAATCTGAATCTGGTTTGTTTTTTATTTAGGCCACAACACTAAACTATCCTAACGAATCCATTTCTTGGTATAAATTTCTATTTACACATCAAATATGTCTACCCACTCCTAATGACATATTTATTTGATTTTTTTAATGAACTGTTGATATTTAACACTAACAATGGAAGTCCAAGGAATTAAAATATTATATATGAGTACACGATTTCAGCTTGGTTCAAAAGTTGGGCCTTAGTGGGCTTCAGCTTTGACTGTAGTTAGACTCATGTTCGACCCCACCACTACCTTGGGGCTTGGGCTGTGTACGTGTCAATTCAATTCGACAGATCTGAACCGACTGAGATGATTATATCGGTTCTGGTTTTGTCATTTTATTCCGATTAATAATTGGATCAGTTTTGGTTTTTATTTGTTACAAACTAATTCAATTCAGGCACAAACTAATTGTTTTGTTAATAATGTATAAAGATTCCTTAGTTCTTTTTAATTCTTATTATACTTTATATGTAAAAGCATAAATTTGATAGATAATTTCGATTAGAAGCACTTGATTTATTAATATATAAATAATTTATTATTTTACTGTCATTTTTATTAAAAAAATATTATCAAAAACCAAAATTAGGTTGTTATTTATTTAAATAATTATAGCTATCATTATAATTGTGTCTATTCAGGTCAAACCTGATTATTGTCACGAAAGAACCACTATTGTCATGAATAATCAAACTAGCTCCAGATTTTGAACTTGGAGTGTCCCCGTCAAAGTTGAGTTTCAATTTCTATGGTGGAGGGGTCTGATCTAACGTTGTGGTTGTAAAGAAGTAGTTGTAGAAACCACTAACCACATTTCAAAAGCTATGAGACACAGAAGATGGTGCATGAATTTGAAAGATAAGTCGTGCTTTATGGATGATAAATTCCGGACTCCATCTTTGACGATTAAAAATAATGTTGTTTCTAGCAAGCCAGATTGTCCAAAGAATGGCAGTGATTTTCCAAGCTGTAAGATCATTGGTCTCAAGTGTGTCAATAGGCTAGAACCAGTGAGAGAGACAATCAGTGAAATTTTGATTGGGAAATCAGTAGTTCGAATACCAAGGTCAAATCCAAATTTGTTCCACTATTTCTTCAACTTCTTCACAGAAGGGACAAGCTGAATCAAATTTGGTTCCAAATCTTTATCGGACGAGCTTGTGTAGGAAGAGTGTTATGAATGATGCGCCATATGAAGATTTGACATTGTAGACAGATGCCTTTAATCTTCTGGAAATGTCTCCACGTGAAGTCATCAGAAATAAGGTGGGCACAGGAGTTGCTTGGTTGGAAGGAAGCCAAAAGTTGATAGTCGGAAGGAAGCCGTTGTATAATGGCCATGTGGTGTGAAGCTCCAGATGAGTTTTTCTTGCATTGGATTTGCAGTGAGTGGCAGTTGAATTTCTAAAATTGTTTGAGCAGTAGAGGCATCAAAAATTGAGAAGATAACATCCCTACACCACGACGTGCTTTCATGGTTGATTAGTTCTGCAACTCTCAGTCCTTGGGGAGACCTATTAACTTGGTGAAAATGAGGGTTTTGCGGTAACGAGGGATCATGGAGAGCTTCAATGCTCCAATAATCACCAACTAACCAATGGCAGCAGCCTTGTCTTAGATTAACTCTGCGTACGTTTTAAAATTCCATTACAGATGTAGGAATTAGTGGTTTTAAAATCTGCACACCAGAAGTTTGTATTCCTTAGATATTTGACACATAGAACCTCTGACCATAAAGCATTGGAATTATTGAGATCTCCAACCCAATTTCAAAATTAACGCCTCATTTTTAAGATGGACATCCCTGAAGCCAAGTCCACCCAGATCCTTTGGGCTTCATTTGTTTTAGGTGTAAATTCAGTTTTACATCTATGGAAAATGTGAATCAGTTTAGTTATCGGTGAAAATTGGGACTCGTAGATTTTGAAAATTTACACTGATCATGTTTGGTCGTTAAAGTGTAAATTCGGTGAGATGGGAGCTAATGTAATGGATACAATGGTACTACATTGCATTCAATGAGAGCGTAGACATAGAATAGGTTGAAGATGAAACCTAAGATGGGAGCTACTGTAGTCGACACAGAATAAGGAGTGCTGAGAGAGTTGCCGCGCCATCACCATTTTTGCTCGAATATAGGCCTGAGTTCGTTGCTACGACAGGGGAATCATGCTATCAGGAAAAGCTTCACGTGGTCACTGCTATAGTCGATTCTACTTTCTTAGCAGATGGAACAGATTTTAAGTGATGGTTTCAAGGAGGTCAAGATCAAAGTGAAGAAAGAGGAAGGACTGTCGTACGTTCTACGTTTGTGTGAAGGAGAAGATGATCTACAGTATCTTCGGGTGATTTCAGTGATTCAAAAAATAGAACAGAGGAGGAGGGAAGCAGAGGAAGAAGAAGAAGAAGAAAAATGAGGAGAAGAGAGAAAGAGAGAGAACGAAAGAGAGACAGATGGAGAGAGAAAGGTCGGAGAGTAGCTGCACCAAAATTCTAACTATTTCGATTGGTATTCAGGAGTTGTTCTGCAATCCCCACGATCCAAATATATTAACTAAAAATCATAGTTGAAAGATTGCATTCATTTATTTTAGGGAAAAATTATCCATTACTACCCTTTACTATCACTTTGTTTCCCAAATTTTAAAATGTGAAAATTCAATACTTAAACATTTAAAACGTAATAATCCACTATTTGCCCTTAACTATCTATTAACCAGTTGTTAAATGGCATTTGAAAAAGACATAAATGCCCTTCAAATGTTATTTAATTTTCTTTATCAATCACCTAAACATTGATAACAAATTAATAGTCTCAAATCCTTGCATTTTCCATGGGCACTTGTGTCTTTTTCAAATGTCACTTAACGGCTGGTTAATATTTAGTTAATAATAGGTACTGGATTATTATATTTTGAAAGTTTAGGTACTGAATTGTCGCATTTTAAAGTTTGGGGACCAAAGTGGCACTAGTCCCAAAGTGCATGGTACTAATCGGGAATTTTCTTTTTTTTTCTTATGCTTTTGTATAAATGTGTTTTGCACTCTACATATTTGTATTTGCACTCTTACCAAATTGAGCCTTAGGCTTAGTTTAGAAGAATATCTCTCGATGATAGTACCAGAAATGATGATGTACTATCATCGAGAGATAGAGATGTGCTGTGGGACGTTGTGGGACAGTACCAGACTGTGCTCCATAATGTCCCACGGGCCACAACACATCCCACCATGTATTGAGAAATATTCTTAATACATGGCGGAGATGTGCTGTGAGACTTTGTGGGGCGTAGTCTTGTGGGAGGCTGATAAGGGCCTGTTTGGCAAGTCTTTTTGAGAAGATATTCTCATAGCTCTGACAATCAATAGACGCATTGAGCTTTTGACATAAGATCTGGGCAGCCCGAAGATCGTTTGCCAGACACGTCTTTTCGTGCATTGTTTTGGGTCTTTTCGCGCGAGATTAAAACGTGAAAGACGTGAGAAGATTCATTTGGAGCTTCCCGAAATCAGCCCAAAATGGACTTCGTGCGTCTTTTTGGTGCCGCGTCTTTTAACGGCAAGATTTTTCACGTGCCAAATAGAAATAGACCGATTTTCAGTCTTCCAACTTATAAACAATCGAAAGACCGTATAAAAAGACGTACCAAACAGCACCTTAATCTCACAATAAAATAAGAATATATCAGCCTCTAAAAAACATCACATTTTTTATTCAAGCTCTAACGCGATCATATTTCATTGGGCGCCCCCGATCTCAACAGATGTAATTTCGATATTTAAATGAGATCTCATTTTCATTGGGGTCGCATGCGAGAGATGCGACATGGTCGGTCAACTTTACTGCAACAGTCACACTCGTCTGTGTTATTGTTGCGATTGTGGGGGTAGGGCTATCCGCCTATCCCCGCTGTCTGTAGCCTATTTTTCATTTCTATCAAAAAGAAAAAAAAAAAAAAAACAAAACAATTCACTGCAGTATCTGAAGTCTGAACCCCTTAGAAAGGGTTAACCTTGGCTGTTGGGGCCCAACAGCGGCTGTTGAAACAGTTTTTGGGTTGGGCAGTTCACCTAATCATGCCTATGCTTTGGTTTTTAATAAAAATAAATTAAGATATAATTATTAATTAATTTATTTTTAAGATAACATTGACATTTCCAAAAATTCTCTCAACACAACAAACTGTTAGCCCCCAACAGCTAAAAGTTTTTTCCCTCAGAAATGGGATCATCAGACCACTTTTAGGGCCGTCACCGATTCAAACAACTTTCTAGATCGGATGGTGAGAAGTGCATGTGAACACTAGTCATATATAATTTTCTACTAATAAACTAATAAGTTCAATGTATTAATGACCCAAAGTCACAAACAAATACGAAATTTTAACTGAGACAATAATGCATATAGGAAGGTAAGCACGACATATCTCCTCCATAAGAGAAGCAAAGCAGACTACAGAAGCGCTCAAAATCGGCAAGAGAAAATGACAGAAATCAATAGTGGAAGACATAAACATTGTACTCAACGGTAGCATCTCCTGTCTTCAGGTCGAAGGTATGGGTTCTGGCTTGAGCGTAGCCTCTAGCAAACCGAAACAGCCCACTTCCTCCTATCACCGGCATCTCTCTCACCTGGGAGAAAACGTGGTTTCTCCCCATTATGGTTATCGTGCTGCCGTTGTACTTTCCTTCCATGAAAGCAAAATTCATGGCCATTAACAAGCCCACATCCTTCTGTGATGCCGAGGCATAAAACCCCTGAGCCTGTCCGACATGCTTCGAACTCAACTCTGGTCCTTCTGTCAGAGGATCATCGATCACCACCACAGCGCCAAAGCCGGTAGCCGAAGTGTTTGTCGTCGGCGCCTCTGCGACCCGGATGGCAGTTGCGTTACTACCGCTAACAATGTCATGCCAATAGACGCGGAAATGGGTTAGCTTCTCTTTCTTAAGCCCAAGTGTTGCCGGATTCAGGACCCTAGAGTAACTTCCCTCGGCAGTGCCCTCCAAGTTAAAGAAAATGAAGAAGAAAACCATGAACCAGAGAGAAGATTTGAGAAGCCTTCTATCCATGATTCTGGACTCTGGACTCTGGACTCTGGACAATGGACAAGACGATTAATGGAGGGTGCTATTCTATATATATCAATCTGCCAAGAAATAAAGTAGTCTCAGTCAATGCTATGCAGGTTAAGTTTTGAACAAGCCAAATACTAAAAAAATTATATATTTAAAGAAAAAAGGAGTAGGTCGAAACCGGTAAAGAATCAAAGACGGCTTGTCCCTGAACAAGCCAAGAAGAAATTGTTTTCTTGCTTCAATTTTTTTAAACTTAAATTCCGAGGCCGTGTTTGGTGAGTTCAGATCAGCGCCCCACAGTACATCTCGACCTTGGATTGGAAAACGGAAACATCTCCCGAAGATGTAAACTCGTGTACCGGCAATGTTTTCATGTGAAGTGTTAGAAAACTGTTTTAACTCAAAATGTCTATAATAGGGAAAAAAAGACTGGTGACCTCAAAATGTTAATATGTGTGTGGCATTGATATAGTAGAGTTTACAATTGAAATACCCGTGTATTAATATCATACAACCCCTAAAGGCTATGTTTGGTTTGATGGAAAAGATGGGAAAAGGAAGGAAAAAGGAAAGAAAAATCTATACAAGATTTATAAAGGTTTAATACCTTTGAACCTCCAAGGATGCTAGTAGTGAATCAAGGGCCCAATGAATCACTAGTAAAGATATATCCAATTTTTATGACCAGGGCCCAATGAATCACTAGTAAAGATATATCCAATTTTTATGACCAGGGCCCAATGAATCACTAGTAAAAATATATCCAATTTTTGTGATTGATAGAAAGATAGATAAACCTATATCCAATTGGATAAATTATATTATCATAATGGTCTTAGTATTGTCTCATGGGGTTTGTTGCATGAATTCTGTTTCACCATTTCATTCTATCGTGTTATATTCATTGTTAAATTATGGACACTTTGGAGAAAATAAATGAATGGAAGGCCACATGATTGAAAGGTTTATAAAAACAACAAGAAAAAAATTGTATTGCCCTGAATCTGTTTGCCAAAATGTGTTTTCATATTATAAAGTAAAATTAAGATTTTTTTTGTTTTTTTCTTTCTGCTCTCAAGACGATACTCACACACTACCGACTACAGCCGTACATCGGGAAGATATTTACTAATTGTATGTTATCATTAATGATGATGATATATTCCAGTTATGTGGTCGTAGTGTTTTGTAGGTATAGATCTAGACTCAGATTAACCACGACAACTTGTAAAAGTAACAGAAGAGGTCAATCGTGGCTTGCCAATAATGGATCGTTTTGAATTTAAACTTCTTAGACTTGACCAGAAAAGGTCATTGATCCTCCTCGAGGACCTCGATCATAGAACGTGCAGAAAGGAACAAGAAAAAGAAAGATTGATGCTATACTTGGTTTGACAGAAAATAAGGAGAAATTTCCTTAGGGACTTCTCAACTTTCTGTTCAGATAGTTATGCATACCATCTCGGAAGAAAATGGAAAGAAAAAAAAAATTGCAGAATTGTGGAACACGTCACAGAAATGGGATTCAGGGAATTCACTTCTGCTCCACAGAAGAAAAAATAAAAAAAAAATGAGCTCAGCGGAAGATTTTTCCACCATTGGTAGTTGGAAGACCTTTTTGCATTCTGGACGGAGAGTTGTTGGTTTCATACGCGTGGAATTTGCAGGGCTGAAAAGTCATCTAAAGATAGTGACCGGATCTATTGGGCATAATATAGAGCATTTGATAAGTATTTTGACAACTGTTAAAAAAAAACTAAAACGAAGGATTGGAATTAAATGCAAAAGATTAAAAAAAAGGGAAAAATACGGAAACACACGATGCAGAATTCTGAATTCCAGCCCCTCTTATAACTAGCCCTGTCCCCTCGATAAACCACATCCTGCCCGTGAATTTGGCATCAATTCACGGTCAGATGCATTCCCCCTATACTTTGGGCCTAGTAAATTTTGAGTTGGGCTGATTTGTACTTCTCCCAAAAAAAATGATACGCCCCTTTTGGCCTATGGGGGTGTATCAAAACTTTGCGACAAAGACCCCATGAAGTTTTAAAGTCCGACAAAGAGCCCTAGGTTATGTGGTGGGGAAGTTAACTTACCAAAATACCTGATGTAACTATTTCCTGGTCATGTATTAATTTTTTTTGTGATGTATCAATTTTTTGGCTAAGTACCTTGTTAGTGACGTCTGCTCCCAAGTGGCCTGTGACTCAGAGGCTGAAGTGGAGCTCCTTAGTGACGAGCTGTCCGGTGGCGAGCTACCTAGTGGCAAACTACCTGGTGGTGAGCTACCTGGTGGCGAACTACCTTGATGAGCTGCTTGGTGGTGAGTTACCTGATGGCGAACTGCCTTGTGGTGAGCTACCTAGTGGCGAACTACCTAGTGGCGAACTGCTTGGGAGGTGCCGAGCTGCCTGGGAGGTGTCGGGCAGGTGCCGAACTGACAAGGTGCCGAGTTGGGCAGGTTAGGTGACGAGCTTCCTTGCTCTTTAGAGTCCTGCAAGGAACCAAATGTCAGAGGACCCGAGGTGGCTAACCCGGTGAGGTCGCTCCGATGCTTAAGTCAATACTCTAATAGTAGACTGCGAGTTAAAAATCATAAAGTATGAGAGCTAGAATATGCTTACTTGCTTATTTGCTCCCTACTTGCCCTTGGGGTTGGTGCTTTTATATAGGCATTGTTTGGCGTGGGCTTCACGCACCATATCCGAGATTTCTATGAGGCCATCTAAGTGATTCGAGATTCCTAGAGGCAACCACCATGCACGTTGACCACCCTCCAGATCGTTCCACACGTGGGCTAACTTCCCAAGATCGTGGGAGTGTTAGGATATGCATGTCGAATTCGTCGGCGAACACGTCTTGTAAGTCGCTAGATCGGTGCCTGGGCCAGGTTGCCACCTCGTGCTTGTGCCAGGTCGCGCCTGTGCTAGGTTGTGCCTGTGCCAGGTCGCGCCTATGCCAAGTCGCGCCTGTGCCAGGTCGTGCCTGTGCCAAGTCATGCCTATGCCAGCTCGTGCCTGTGCCAGGTCACACCTGTACCAGGCTGCCAGGTCGCGCTTGTACCAGGCTACCAGCTCGTGCTTGTGCCAGGTTGCCAGCTCGCGCCAGGGCCAGGTGGCGCCTGAGCCAGGCTACCAGCTCGGGCTTGTGCCAGGCTGCCAGGTCGCGCCAGGGCCAAATTGCCAGATCGTGCCTGTGCCAGGCTGCCAGGTCGCACCAGGGCCAGGCTGCCAGGTCGTGCCAGGGCCAGGCTGCCAACTCGCGCCAGGGCTAGGCTGCCAACTCGCACTTGTGCCAAGCCTGGGCTAAGTCATGCCTGTGCCAAGCTGCCAGGTGGGACACCATCAACTTGTCTAAGGCAAGTTATTGCCAAAGTATTTTCGGGTATCACTTATTTGTTCTGAGGTACCATGTGTCCCAATATCATTGGAGGGCCAAATCCGCCCAGTATCCATAATCCATAACCTATTATCAATGATCAAACTTTTGAATTCAAATAATATTCTTAACTCGTTTTTTTGTTTTTTGCCTCTACCCTTGATTGTTCAACTCAACAGATTCGGATTTGTTTTTTATTTAGGTCCATACCATCCTAACGAGCGTGTCCATTTCTTAGTATAAATTTGTATCTACACATCAAATATGTCTCCGCCCACTCCTAATGATATATTACTTTGATTTTTTTAACAAACCGTTGATGATGCATGGATGGATCATATATTTGGGTAGGTTATGTGATTCCAATGTTTTCTTTATTTCATGAAATTTTTAACAAATTTCAGCTTGTTGCAGTAAGTGTGATTAAACCTATCTCATACACAAATTCAGACATGCATATCCCTTAGGCTCACCATTAATGTGTAACAAAGCAATTTCTTCGCTTCTTTGTTCTTTAGAAACATTGGTCAAATTAACTTTGATTCCTTCTATTATCATTGGGGAAAATCTATGATACTAGAAAAATATGATACTGGAACCAATCAAATCACCCCCATGAATTATAATCAATATTGAGTATTAGGATTGGTCACTTCTTTTGTGATAGGGACTGATTGGCCGTAAGTTTTTTTTTGATTTCATGTCTTTCTAGCATCATAGTCAAACCCATTATTATAAGACCAAAATGCAAATGAGAACCACACTTTATTTCATCATTATATACAATTATCACACAGCAAAAGCGGCACTATTGGAATCATGTAGCATTGGGCTCAACTATAATTTCTTATGTGAATCTTTTGTCAAATTCATCTCAACTATTATTTAATATATATATATATATAGGTAACCCATATCCCCAAATACTGGTGCATGTGAATTTTGGATCACCTATCTTCCAACACCCTATCAATATCATCTGACTCCGCACATCTTATGCATGGCAGGTCCCACTTTTATGATGGGCCCAAGCTTTCTTCGACTATTCTAAAATAAACACAAAATAATTGGGCTCAAGCTATATTTTCCTTTATGAATTTTCTGCCAAGCTTTTCTCGATAAATATTTAATATTAATATTTGGTTCACTTCATTAACACTCAAGCTTTCTTCCACAATTGTACCTTAAGTACACAATAATTGGGCTCAACTATATTTTCTTTTGTCATATTTATCAACTCATATGCACGTTTCCATTTCCCTCAATTAGTTTGAATAAAAAGTTTAGTTTTATTTTGGGAAAATTAATTACAAAGGCTGGCTGTTGCCTATATTTCCTTTCCGATGCTGAACCAAAGGTCTCAACTGTTACAGAGAATCTTTCTTTACTCAATCTCCAAGGCTGTGTTTGGTTTGAAGAAAAAGGTAGGGAAAGGAAGGAAAACTTATACAAGGTTGTGAAGGTTTTCCTACTTTTCCCTTCATTTCCCTACCTTTTTTTTAAACCAAATACAGCGGGATCAAACCAACAATAAGCTAAATGAGCTAGTAAATCTATTTACTAGTTGGGAGCTTTTGGTGCATAGTATTTTATCCCATTTAGGCCATGTTTGGGAGTACTTAAAAATAAGTGTTCATTCAAAATAAGTGTTTATTTGGGCCATTAAGCACTTATTGGTATTTGGGAAATAAGTCCGGAATAAGTGCTTTTTTTAGCCCAAATTTCTAGTTTTTTTAAGTGTTTATACAATAAGCACTTATTCAATTTTTTTCTTCCAAAATTATCCCTAGTTGAATTTTAAAATACCACTTATAATATTATCCCTAGTTGAATTTTATAGAAGCACTTTTACGAAAGCACTTTATAAAAGTACTTTTGTAAAAGTACTTTCGTAAAAGTATATTTATGAAAGTGCTTTCATAAAAGTACATTTATAAAAGTGCTTTTGTAAAAGTGCTTTAATAAAAACTTTTTATAAAAATGCTTTCATAAAAGTACTTTCACAAAAGTTCTTTCGTAAGGGTACTTTCTTAAAAGCATTTATAAAAAAAAGGATACTTTCTTGAAAGTGCTTTCATAAAAGTACTTTTATAAAAATGCTTTCATGAAAGTACTTTTATAAAAGTGCTTTCATAAAAGTACTTTTATAAAAGTGCTTTCATAAAAGTACTTTCATAAAAATGTTTTATAAAAGTATTTTCAAAGGGTATATTTTGAAAATTTAAAAGAAAATGAAGGACAAAATAGTCATAAATGCTTATTTAAGAGCTTATTAAAGAAAAAGACTACCAGACGCCCAATATAAAATAAGTGTCAAATGCAAATAAATATTTATTCGAATAAGCACTTGTTTCTAAACACTTACTTTTATCTTAAACACTCCCAAACATGGCCTTAGTTTTTCATCTGCCCTTTGCTAAAAGAATATTAGTGAGAAATACTCTTTTACCTCACACCCATGGTAACTTGGGCTTGGGCCCTTGTGGTCGGGTGGCCTCAAACAAATACGCCAAACTCTTACTTTAACATTAGGCTCAGTTTGGAAAGAATACAAATACAAATATGTAAAGTACATGTAAATACACACAAAATAATTGAGCCTTAACATTTGCCAGCCTATCTCCACACTCGTTGGGTGATGCTGTATTTTGACCTATACAATAATTTCATAGTATGATAGAAGGCAGGGGCGGAGCCAGGGGGGATCCGGGGGAGCCATGGCCCCCCCTATAGTGCAGAATTCTCTACTTGGAGTAGAGCTTTTCATGTAAAATTCCCCCTCCTAAACTCTCCACCCCAATGGTTGCCCCCCCCCTATGGGACCATCTATACTTATTGCCCCCCTCCCCCATTTCACTTCAGGTTTTGGCCCCCTCACAAAAAATTTCTTACTCCGCCCCTGACAGAAGGGGTTGCTAAATTTAGAGTTAGGAGGTCTTCTGGCCTTGATTTGATTGGGTTGTAGAGAGGGAATCCGATTCCGTGATGACTTTCAATTTCAAAGACTTGCTTTCCCAAGAGAAGTGTGTACTAATGGCCAATAATTTGCATGGAAGCTTCTTCATTGGTAGGCTTCTAGGTTCTAGCTTGGCCCATGTAAGTAGCTGGATAGAATTAATAATAGCCGAAAATGTGTGCAATATCGAGATATAGGCATTTAGTGATTAAACAAGGGAGGGATAATAGGGCCCAAAAGTTACCCTATTTTTTAAAATTTTTTTAAAAATATTATTTTTACTGATATTAGGGCTCAAAAGTTGCCCTTGTATGTTATTATTCCATTAAACAATCTTAAATATATTTTAAAAAAACGAAAATTAAAACTTAATCCACCCTATATGGATTTTTATTAGGTTTTTGGGTTTTATTTACCAACAACTTCACTTATTATTCGCTACCCTTTTGAATTTTGATATCCCCACCTGTTACTGTTCCAATTGTATTAAAGTAAACAACCGTTGTTTATCAAATAATGGACAATCTAGGGCCTATTTGGAAGGGCTGAAGTTAAGGGTGCAAATGGATCTGATTCGATCCAATCTTATTTGATCGAATTTGAGTCATCCCGGTTTGGATCGGATTAAATTGGAAAATAGAATTAGTTTGGATTCGGAGCACCCCTTATTCGATTCGAGAAGATCCGATTTGATATATATATATATATATATATATTATAATACATATATATATGTTATTTATTTATTTATAAAGGACAAATTTCTTAAACTATCCCTAATGTTTCTGACAATTGACTAGCTCTACCCTTATCATTATCAGCTGTTAATATTTTGTCAAATTTTGTACACATGACACCACATGACCTATAATTTTTTTAAACCTAATTTTACCCTTCACTCTCTCTCTTTCTTCTTCCCCTAGCAGCGGACCCCTCCATCTTTGGCCTCTCTCTGTCTCTCTCCTTCTTCTTCCCCTTTTGCAACTTGTCTCGAATATGCAAGGATGCAGTAGTGAACCCAGGAGACTTTCACGAACTAAAGCATCAGGAGATAAAAGTAGGGCTACTCACGGATCGGATTCGGTAAAGACATATCTGATCTGACCCGTTAAAAAAATCTGATTGATCTGAATCCGATAAGGATCCATCAGATTTTTAAAAGTATGATTCTGAATTCGAATATATTATTAGATATCCAATTGAAATCTGATTTGATTAGAATTATATTTATAAAATAACATATTATATTATTTATATAATATAATAATATATTAAAATATATAATATATAATTATATAAATAATATATAGAATATACATATATAATATATAATATTTCATAATTAATGGATCAAATCGGGTCACAATGGATCGGATCGACCAATATCTGAATTCGATCCATTAAGTTAATGGATCGGATAATCCGATCCAATCCGATTTGTTAGGATCGGGAGAGATATCCGAATCCGCCTCTTAATGGATCGGATCTAATCCGACTTATTTGCAGCCCTAGATAAAAGAGGCGAGTGAGTGACTTGCCGTCAACGAACCTAGATCTATAACTTCATCTCCGCCTTCGACGTCACGTCTACCGTGTGCCTATTGTCACCGTCTGGTTATTGAGGGAGCAAGTATAAGGTATGACTGATTTCATGGGAGTTTTTTCTCTTCTTCTGAATCTCGGCTAGCAACGGACAGCCTTGGAAGAGAGATGGAAACTCGTTCTCGGCTAATCGTCTTGGAAAAAACTATGAAACCCAGGTTTTGGTTCTCCAAGCACCTCTATTATCCGATAGGGAAAATTCCTGATTAGTACCCTATACTTTGGGCCTACTGCCACTTTGGTCCCCAAGCTTTAAAATGCGACAATTCAATACCCGAACTTTCAAAAAATGACATTCCAGTACCTGCTATTAATTAGTTGCTAACCAGCCGTTAAGTGGCATTTGAAGAAGACACAAATGCCCTTTGAGTGTCATTTAATTTTCTTTATCAACCATCCAAACATTGACAAAAAAATTAACAGTCTCAAATCCTTTCCTCTTCTATTCAAGAAAGTTGGGGTCACCAGAATGCCCACTCAAACGTGACCCCAACTTTCTTGAATGAAAAAGGCAAGGATTTGGGATTGTTAATTTTTTGTCAACATTTAGATGGTTAATAAAGAAAATTAAATACCACTTAAAGGGTATTTGTGTCTTTTTCAAATGTCACTTAACGACTGGTTAACAACTAGTTAATGGCAGACACTGGATAGTCACATTTTAAAAGTTTGAGTACTGAATTGTTGCATTTTAAAGTTCAGGGGACCAAAATAGCACTAGGCCCAAAGTATAGGATACTAATCGGAAATTGTCACGTTTAGATGGTCTTCTATGCATATTTGGCCTAGAAAAATGGTCCAATGCACAAGATAAAAGGAGAGGTAGACATCCACGACTGATAGCCACCTGGGCAAATCTGTGAGGCAACATGACGGAAACCGACCTGTATACAATTCATCAAATTGGTATGCGACCTGCACCCCTATTCTTCTTCTTGTCCACCTCAAGAAAAAACTAAACAGAACTTTCCTTCCATCCCAAATGCGGGCTGGACATTGGACAAGTAGAGGCTCGAATCAGGTACCCAACAGGAAGAATTTGCCTGGGCCTCAGGCCAGGTCCCTTTCAAAACTAAACAAAAGCTAAAACCAAAGACTGGCCCATGTCTTTCCCCTATGGACAAAGTACTAAACTAGTAAATACTGAAATCTTTCCCCTATGGACAACTTTTCACTTTCACCGCAAATAACCGAGAAGAAGAAGAAGAAGAAAAATGTGTTTGACAAAGGCGAATGAATATAAAAAAAAAATCTAAGTTTTTATTTTTTAATAAGGTTCCGTTTGGGTCACAGGTATAGGGGTTTGGAATCCGAATTGGAATGGGCTATTCTGATTTCTGATTTTAACTGTTTGGTTGGGTGGAATCATAATTCCATTCCCATTCCTGTTGAAATGGCATTCTCATTCCTTGTCCCTCCCTTGGGAATAAAATCTCATTCCTCCTTATTCTAATTCTCATTCCTATTCCTGTCTGAACCAAACAGACTATAAGAATAGATTTTCAATTTCCATTCCGAAAAATTCCAATTCCTACTATAAACGAAATTGACCCTTATTCTTCTTAAATTTTAGAATTGGATGACAAGGCGAGTCAAACAAACAGTTATCATAAAACTACAGGTCAGAAAAAATGTAACCATCGGAGCCTGAAGAACACAAATTCAATTATTGATTTTGGTTTCTAAACCAAACGGACCCTAAGATCTTTATAATGGCAATAAGACGGAAGAAGGCTTAGTAATGGATTACGAAAACATCATATTCAAGAACTGCATCTCCAGTTTTGAGGTCCAACGCCTGAGTCTTCACCAAAGCATAACCTCGGGCAAATCGGAAAATTCCACTCCCTCCGATCACCGGCAGCTCCCTCACCTTAGGCCCCACAGGCTCTCTCCCTAGTACACTAAGCGTGCTCCCGTTATACTTCCCTTCGGAGAAGACAAAGTTGAAGGCCAATAAAAAGGATAGTTCACTTTGTGAAGTGGCAGAATAGATTCCCTGAGCTCTTCCAACAGCCTTCGAAGTCAACTCTGGAGTTTCCGTCAAAGGATCATCCATCACTACAACCGCACCGAAAAATGTGGCTGATTTGTTGGTGATTGGTGCTTCTGCAACTCGAACAGCAGTTGGATTACGACCACTGACAATGTCATGAAAGTAGAAGTGAAGGTGGGTTATCTTTTCTTGCTTAAATCTCATGGATTCAGGTGATAGAGTTCGGGCAAAGCTCTGAGATTCACCATTGACCATAACACTACTCAAGGAGAAAATGAAGAAGAAGAAGAAATAAGTGAGTAAAAGGATGAATGAAGAGGTGGATTTGCAGAGACTATTTCTAGGCATGGAGGAAGAGAGGACGCAGAACCACCTCGGCTACTCCAAAGAGTGGAAAACTGACTTTGGGTTTAACGGGATTTGTTCGTCTATATAAATAAATTAAAGAGAAGGAGGTTACCTTTAACGGGATTTATTTGGCTACTCCAAAAGTCATAACGGAAGTTTTGAACTCTAGGAGTAGTTAGGCTGTTCCATCATTTAATCAGACGCTTAACAAAATTAAAATAGTAAAGAGTGGTTACATGCATGGAATGGAAAAGGTGTAGGATATGCGTGGGAAAAGGTATATATTAGGTGTTATAAAGTTTTAAAATCTAAGCATAATAAAAGGTTCTAAACATCATCCAAATCCGCTGGATGTTAATAATAGAGTTGCTTTGTGCGATTTTTCAACTTTCTTTTAAAATTATTTTTATTTAAAAGGGTGTTGGGCTTGTAGAAGCAGTGGGTCAACTATCTATTCATCTATCTATCACAAAATGATGATCCTCTACCCCATACAGCCATGCACACAAATTGAGAATTGAATGATTGTGGGGGCATAGACATTTTATGGCTGATGTTGGATGACATTATGACTGGATAGACAGCCCCTAATTCAATCATCGCATTCAGCTAATTAATATTGACTCTTCATTTAGACCCAATTATTACCTTACATAGATCTACAAATTTTTATTTAGAAGATAATACAACCATGGCATTTAGCTAATCTTGCTCTTCAGTTAGACCGAGTTATTACTTTACATAGATATACAAAATTTTATTTAGAAGATGATTTAGAGGTATTTTTTTTCAAGATAAGATAAAATACATATAATTGATTTTAACAAAATAATAATAATAATAATAATAATAATGGTGGCATAATTAAAATCTATGATCAAATAAATACCAAAGTGTGGATGAAATAACCCATAATGAGGGATAAATGGAAGATATTTTCCATAAAATTAAAGGATTCAACTACAGTGCATTTACTAGTATTGGTCGGAAGTTAAATCCAAATCTCAACAATCTGGTTAGAATTTACTTATTTTTCAGTTGTTCACCTTTTATCAAATGTACTTTTACATATAATAAAAAATACTTACCATCACATTCAATCAATCACATATTTTTCTTCAAAGTTCAGTGGAAACAAGATGGGATTGGGATGTAATTTTATAAGGCAGTCATAATACAATTATTTTCATACGAAATATTTCATATGATAGATGATCAAGAATCAAAAGCTTGTGGTGGCAATTGGGTTACAAATATGGTGGTCTAACCCACACCCACTAGTCATCCATTTGTCAAGATACATACATGGGTCTAACCCGACCTAACCGTTTTCATATTTTCTCTGCTTTACCACATCAACCACAAATATGAACTGTTATTAGAGAGACAAAGACGATTTACTAATGGGTCCACAAATGTTTATATTTTGACCCTTTATTCCCACTTGGCCCTTTCGGTAAACTTTTGCAGGGCAGTGGAGCAAGATGTAGGGTGGTGATTGTCTCATAGATGGTGATGAAGGGTGACTTGGCACGACTTAGTAAGAAGAGGTCATGTAGACGCGATATGCTCGAGGGATGGCAACTCAGTCAAAGGAACCTAGTCCGCAACAATTAGAGCTAGGGTATTCGGTCACCTCGGCCTAAAACCACCTCGGTATAAAGGCACCTCAACACCCAACTAGCTCAGGGCTAAAGAACCGAAGCGCCATATAATCGACTCCAGAAGCCTCACCAACGGACCCCAAATTTCTTAGGAACACGACAGGACTCATCCTCACTCCGCCCAAATCGGAGGAAAGCGATAAACTGTATCAACTGACACATTGCTCTCCTTAAAAAATGAAACATATCTTATCTACGCAACCCGGAGATCCCAGAGATTTTTCGTAAGATCCACGACTACTCCACTATATAAGGACATCAAACCCCAAGGCAAAGGTAAACGCGATTATTTACTCACTAGCACTGTAGCATTCAAGTATTCAGCTCACATCCATAATATAGTACTGACTTAAGCATCGGAGCGACCTCGCCGGGTTAGCCACCCCGGGTTCTCTGATCTATTATTTTGCAGCTTGGTCCAGCTCGCTATGCAACTAGTGTTCAGATCATCTTCCAGCTAGGAGTATCTAGATCGCGCACCATCAATTGGCATCGTGTGTGAGAAAAGATCAAAAGGTCATCCTAATTTCAGTTGCAATTCTATCTTTCGATTTATCTCAATGGATTCTTCCAGCAACATCGGGAAAAGCATCGAGATGAACGTCACTGGGGGGCAAGATCAACAATCGACCTTCCCCCAAGGTCCCACGATATGCATCGGCCAGTTTATTGTTCTTCTTACAGCTTCAGGGGTCCCGTCACTGCCCGTATTGTAGGGCACTACGCAAGTGGGCGTCCCGCTTCCCCCACTGGGCGTAACTTTCTCTGAGCCATCTGTGGTCCCCCCTAGAGTCGAACACTCCCAATTCCATGACCTCATTCAGTGCGTTAGGACAATACAGATCCAGATGCAGCAGGTCCAACAGTATCAGTAATACTACCTGTACCAGCAGTATCAGCAGCAGTTCCCACCACTACAGCCGAACCAGCAGCCAATTCCACCCCGACACCTAGGGTTGTGCCAGGGCCAAAACCAGAATCGGCCTGGAACTAGCCAAAATGTCCACTAATCCCCCCATTAGGGTGAGGAGACCTCGCAGGTGTTAGTTCTTCCCAGGGGTCAGGCTTCACCCCGTGGGAGGACAGACGGTCAACACACTCCTTCAGTCTCACAAGGAAATTTTAGAAATAAGCCCGAGGATAGTCAGCTCAACAGGATCAATCCGACACGGAACTCCCATTAGGAAAACAACGGATTGCGAGGAGATAACAACCAAGCCAGAGTTCAAGGTGCGAACTCGAGGCAGGACCCCTCGGTGCCTTGTGATAGCTGGTGTGAACTTCACAACCAGGAGAACCCGGCAAGAAGGAACCAGGATCCACCTCGCAACAATGTCCGTAATGATGCCGAGATACCAGATCAGACCGAGGTCAGCAGCACCAATGCTGAGCCAGTGAAGAAGCAGCAACAGCAACGCCGCAAGACACGTTGCTCCTCGGTCAAAAACAGTTCGCCAGCGAAGCCAAGCCAACAAGCAGAGCGAGCTAAAGAAAAGGAAGAAGTGAGCTCGGTGGCAACAAAGACTGCACCTCCCTAGCTGGAGCTGACGAATCCTGCATGTGTGTGGCCTTCTCCACTACGTTCTGGGGTGTAGTCCGAACCTGGTATCGGAACCTTGCACCGGGGTCCATCAAAAGTTGGGCACAGTTTTTCGATCTGTTTATTGTGCATTTCATTACCAGCAAAAAATGCCCAAAGTTGCAAGAAGCCTTCTGAACGTGGTTCAGAGGGAAGGAGAATCAATCAGAAGCTACATAAAGCGCTTCAACGATACCTGCCTGCAAATACCGAACATCGATCCAACGGTGTGACTCACTGCGGCAAAGAAAGGAATCACCCATAAAGAGTTCAAGTGGCACGTGATAGCCAACAAAGCAAAAGATATCACTGAGTTCCTTAAGTTGGCAGACCAGTTCATCGGTACCAAGGAGGAGATCAACCAAAAGATTGACAATCTACCGGCGGAAAAAAGGAAGAGAGAGAATGAAGGGACGAGCAATGGTGGGTAGAAAAGAAAGAAGAGCAAGTCCCCGATCAGGGGAAGAAGCAAGTCAAGGAGCCAGTCCCCTTCGCATAGGCACAAGTCAGGTCGGCGTTCCAAGACCCCGCCTATGGAGAGAACAAACTATACACCTTTGAATGCTAAGCGATGAGAGATCTTAATGGCTATTAAGGATTCCTCCTTCTTCAAATGGCCTCCCAAGTTAAGGGGAGACTCAGCAACAAGAAACCCGAATGTCTACTACCATTTCCACCGAGATCATGGACACAACACAGAGAATTGCAAGAATCTTCGCAATGAGATCGAGGAACTTATCCGTCGCGGGTACCTGAAGAATTACATACTACGAGAAGAGAGGGGACAAGTAGACCGACAGGGGGACTAGAGGAGGAATGCCCCTAAGACCAGCAGGTAGAATGAGCAGCCACCTCGACAGCTGCCAGAGGAAATGCCAATTTGCGGAGTGATCAATATGATCATCGGTGGGTCCATCATTGCCGGATGTACATCAGAAGCTAGGAGGACCTCGATCCGGGAATTGGAGAACAAAGGCGAAAACCCTCCAAAGTGACCTCGGCTCGAAGAACCGATCTACTTCACAGAGGATGATGCGCACGGGATCCAGTACCCGCACGATGATGCTTTAGTAGTGAAGCTAAGGATCAACGACTTCGAGGTGAAACACATCTTAGTAGACTTAGGCAGTTCATCAGACATACTCTTCAAGGTGACCTTCGACAAATTATAGTTATAGCAGAGCAACCTGAAACCGGAAGATACACCTTTGATAGTGTTTAGCGGCGAGGAGGGAGTCATAGCACTGGTGGTTTAGCGGCGAGGAGGGTTTAGCGGCAGATACACCTTTGATAGGGTTTAGCGGCAGATACAGTTATAGCAGGCCTCTTGGCTGAATCACAGCACTGGTGGAAGCCAGAATGTGGCCAAACATTGTACGATTTGAGCACACATTCTTGGTAGTGATGACTCCCTCCCCCTATAATGCGATAGTAGGTTGGCCTATCACGCACATTTTGTGTGTGATAGTGCCCACTTACTACTTAGTGATGAAGTTCCCAACTGACTACAGGGTGGGAGTCATGCAAGGTGACCAGCTCGAATCCCGCAAGTGCTACGTAGCCGCTTTGAAAGGAAAAGCAAAACTGGTAGAGAACGTTGAACTCGAGCAACCGACGGAGTATATCGATGAGTGAGCTGCCCCGAAAGAAGAAACGGTCCACATACTAGTCTTTGCCATCGAGCTAGCCAAAACTCTTCAAATCGGTGCCTCGATCAACGAACCACTTCGAACCCAACTAGTAAGTTTTTTTTACTTGAAAATTTAGATATTTTCAGTAGAGTGTCAGTCAGCCAAGTACGTCCTCATAGATGGACAACTGTATAGAAGATCCATCATGCTCCCTTACTTGCATTGTCTGCGACCCTTAGAAGCTGAGCACATACTTCGTGACACCCATGAAAGCTTGTTCGGTAGACACTTGGGGGGCAAAGCCCTCGCACAGAAAGTGTTAAGGCAAGGCTATTATTGGCTCACAATGAAGGCAGATTTACTTGAGCTCGTCAAAAAGTGTGACAAATGTCAAAGGCATGCCAATATCCACCACCAACCTGTAGCTGATTTGAAATACCTCACCAGCCCGTGGCCCTTCGCGCAGTGGGGAATTGACATCCTTGGTCCTTTCCCACCAGTAACAGGGTAGATGAGGTTCTTAGTTGTAGCAGTAGATTATTTTATGAGTGAGTGGAAGCTGAACCCCTGGTAACAATTACAGCCCGTAACATACAGAATTTATTTTAAAAAAGCATAGTATGCTGCTTCGGACTACTCCGGACCTCGAAATGCCACATAATCGACTCCAAAAGTCTCCCCAACGGACCCCGAATTTCTCGGGATCACGACAGGACTTATCCTCACTCTGCCTGAATCGGAGGAAAGCGATAAACCTTATCAAGTGACACATTGCTCTCCTTCAAAAACAGAACATATCTTATCTACGCAGCTCGGAGATCCCGGAGCTTTTTCGTAAGATCCACAACTACTCCACTATATAAGGACATCGAACCCCATGGCAAAGGTACACGTGATTATTTGCTCACTAGCACTCTAGCATTCAAGTATTCAGCTCACATCCATAATATAGTACAGATTTAAGCATCAGAGCGACCTCGCTGGGTTAGCCACCCCGAGTTCTCTGTTCTATTATTTTGTAGCTTGGTCCAACTTGCCACGCAATTAGTGTTCATATCATCTTCCAGCTAGGAGTGTCCAGATCACGCACCATCATGTGGGAATTGGGAAGCACTTTAAAGGACCTGCCATCATTGATTTGAACTGTTAAATTGATCTTATGATTCCAGTAATAGGTCCCAACACTTTTTACCCTCACTATTGGGAGGTGGGTCTTTCATTCATTTGGCAAGATCCATATGAGTGGTTAGATGCCAAAAATTTTGGTATCATTTAAGGGCAGCACAAAGTAAGATAGTAGTGTTTTGTGCAGATCAATGGATTAGAAAAAGTTCAAGTTTATTATAATGGGATTAAAGAATTTTTGTATAAATCGTAGATAAACTTCTTTTAACTGTCCATGACTAGGCGAAGGAGAAAGGGAATTAGAAACAGTAAGCAGTAGAAAGTAAAATCTGACACCATCACAATACACCTTCACACTCCCTGCATATTAATATTAAGAAGGGAAAATTCTCGATCATTATCCTGTACTTTGGCATGAGTGACAATTTGGTCTCCAAAATTTAAAATGTGATAATCCAGTATCCAAACTTTCAAAATGTGACAATTTAGTACCTGTCGTTAAATAGTCCATTAATCAACCATTAAGTGACATTTGAAAAGTAAAAAATGCCATCTAATTCTCTTTATCAACCATCTAAATATTGACAAAAAAACTGAACAGTCCCAAGTCCTAGCCTCTTCTATTAAAAAAGTTGATGATTGTTTACAAGAATCTAGAATTTGGGATTGTTCGTTTTATTGTCAATGTTTGGATAATTGATAAAGAGAATTAGATGACATTCTTAGGGCATTTTTTACTTTTCAAATGTCACTTAACAATTGATTAACGGATTGGTTAACGACAGGTACTGTATTGTCACTTTTTGAAAATTTAGGAACCAAATTGTCGCTCGAGCCAAAATACAAGGTACTGATCAGGAATTTTCCCTATTAAGAACAAATTACGGAAAAAGAATGATAAAATAAAACACTCTCCTCTCTCTATAGTTGCTGGAACCCATCACCACTCTCCAAAGCGCAAGGCACATGATGGTTCCAAACTGACAATACATTCTCTCTCTAAAGTTGCAATCTGATTTTCAAGCAGCGTGGAGAGTAAGACAACCAAAGGTGAGTGTTTTGGAAAGCTGAAACATAGCCAATGATGTATTCAACCCAATGAGTACCTTTAATCAACCCAATCGAACCCATTTTATTTGACCGAATGGGTGTCTCAACCCATATTCAACCTGCAATACAGATGGGATGGGTTTGGATGGACGGGCTGAGAGGGTCAAGTGGGTTGGATCAGAAATTACCACCCCTATTAAGAGTATAAATAAACAAGGGGAAGACCAAAGAAAACTGCCTGGAAAAAAATGGTCCAAAAAAGACTTACAATATGATAGAAAACAGAGAAATTTATAGAACAAAATAGTGAAACAGAATTCATTTAGCATACCCTAAGTAGTTGAAGTGCATTTCTTAAAAAACAACTTTAAGGGACCACAAGCTTAACTTTTCATCATTTGATTTGAAGAAGAAACTAAAATGGAAAGCCACTTAAATGGTTGTATGATGACAAATTTTGGTTCTTCATATCAATGTTTTCAAAATTGGATCCGACTAGATGATTGCACTGAAAAAATCGGGAACCGGTGATCTCCATTTCACCCTAGAACCGTTTTGTAGCCAAAAATCGTTGATTTGGTCAGTAAACTGTTGATCCAGGTGGTTGAACCGTTTGAACCGTCAATTCGGACAGCAGTTTTTTGGCTTTTTTTATTTTTTTCATTTTTTGTCGGATGAGCCATCTGTTCGGTTTGGACGATCAAACCATTCGATTCAGGAACCAGACCCCTGAACAGTTCATTGTTCGGTTCGGTTTTAAAAACCTTGCTTCATATTCCTTTTAATTAAGCTTTTCAATTGGCTCCACCTTACAAAGTCAAAAGCAATTGCATGAAAGCCTCCCAAAACTGACACTTGGGTTCAGTTTGGAAAGAGCACAAATACTGCAAAATCTTGTATTTTATATATCTTTGTATTGTACATATTTGTATTTGTAAGCTGGTCGTAGCGGAAACTTGGGATGTGTGTATATATATAACTTGTCTGAAGTTGTTCGGTCAATACACTACAATCAATGAAAAAGCCCTCCAAACAGACCCTAAGGCTGTGTTTGATATTGATTAATAACCAAGAGGTCCTATAACAATTGGCATCATGGCATGTCTCACACATAAGATTGGATTGAAATCATTGGATAACAAGCATTTTCTCAATAGGTGGCTAAAACTAAATCAAATAAATGGATAAAGAGATGGGCGACAGGGCGAGTAACAAGACTACGAAGAGAGAGAGAGAGAGAGGAGGGGCTAGCTTAATAATGGATTACAAAAACATTATACTCAACAACCGCATCTCCAGTCTTGAGATCTATTCTGTGGGTCTTGGCATGAGCATAGCCTCGAGCAAACCTGAAAAGCCCAGTTCCTCCGACCACCGGCATCTCTCTTACCGTGGAGAATACAGTATTCCTCCCCAGTATGCTAAGCGTGCTCCCGTTGTACTTCCCTTCCATGAATGCATAGTTCAAGACCATCAACAAACCCAGCTCTTCTTTCGATGTGGAGGCATAGATCCCTTCAGCCCTTCCAACCAGCTTCGAGGTCACCTCTGGAGTTTCAGTTAATGGGTCATCTATCACGAACACTGCACCAAAACCTGTGGCTAATGATGATTTGTATGCCGGTGGCTTTACAATTTGGATGGCAGTCGGATTCCGGCCACTAAGAATGTCATGAAAGTAAAAGTGAAGGTGGGTTATTTTCTCTCGCTTAAGCCCCATAGACTCTGTTTCTGTGGTTTCAGAGAAACGATAAGATTTACTACTTACAGCAACATTGGAGAAGAGGAAGAAGAAAAAGAAGGAACTTGGAAAAATGGCAGCTGAATAGCTGGATTTGGAAAGAGTGCTGGCCATGGAAACAATATGGATGTAAATCCTTGGGAAGAGATTGATCAAATGATAAATTGACTTGAAAGGCTTATCTCCTATAGTCCTATATATAAGTGAAGAAGTATATATTCTGTATTGTAGTCAGTGACTCGGTGCATTCTAAAGTAGTTTTGTCATCATTTTAAAGACTCTGTAACTGCATATTTTATACAATAGACATGATTAGTAGTCCAAGGTTTTAAGACCGTTGTTGATGCAGATGGACGGTCAGACCGTCTGGCCTAAAAACCGGGTAGGGTATTAGTTTAATTTCAATGCCAAAACTGTTTAATTTCCCCAAAAACTATTGAATTGATCAATGACCTGGTGACCCGATTGGTTGAACCATCAATCCATTCAACTTGGATAATGATTTTCAGGGTTTTTTTTATTTTTTAAAATGTCATGAGTTTATTTATTTAGACCAAACGGTTAAACCGCTAGCTGACTTGAAATCCGATGGACGAAGCAGTTCCGGTTCCGGATCAGGTTTTTTAACATTGCAAAGGAGCTATCACATGGAACAAAAGTCTTGAAGTATCACTTATGCGTCAAGCCACCGGGAAAGCACTGTTTATATAATTTTGATATCTAGCCCATAGAATCCAGGCATGATTACTTTCCTCCATGTGAAGCAAAGTTAACTTCCTACTCCTTTTGGTCATAGCTCTTTAGCGATATATTATTTTCAATTTTTCATTGTAAATATAGCGTGACTAATATAATCATAACAAAAATAAATTAGTGTACAAGATAAGAAAGAGAAGAAGAAAGGATGAAAGGGAAGAACCCTTTTATCATTAATTCTAATTTCTAAGTTTTCATGCCGTCTGCCGTCCACTGCACTAAGTTGGCAAAACCAAATTAAATTGCAATTAGGGGGATAATGGTTACCCACTATTAGGACTGGTGCATTTACAACCTTTGCAAATCTACATTATTATCAAGTTACAAAGTATTTGATAAATTGCATTTTATAAGCTTATAAGAATGGGAATGGGGCGGGTTCAGGGTGGGGATTATATTTTCATTCCCAAACCGGATTTTGAATTGAATTCTCATTCTTAACTCCAATTTCTGTCGGGGATAAAATTTATCCTCCATCCCCATTCCCTAGCAGAGATGGATTCCCTATAGGGACCCGGATCTCCAAAATTTTAAAATTAACAGTATTTTTTGAAAATTAAATTAAATTAAAATAAAGAAAACTTTTCAAATATAAATAATATTTTAAATACATTGAAATATATAATAATATATATATAATTGAGGTCGGGGTGGGGTGGGGACTTCATTCCCCATCTCCATCCCTGACCCCAATCAAGGATTCCTATTAATCTCCATCCCGGCCCCATTGGGTTGGGGAGGTCAGGTACTTGACGGGATGGGAAAAATTTCCATCCCTAGATATGTATAGTGAAATATGCTTTGCTTGTGCAACTTGGGTGGGCCTACACACACACACACACACACTCACACACACACACATACACACACACTAGTAAGCATGCATGTGCTTTGCGTGTGGCAATTCTAGATGATGATAATGATAGTAATAATATATTCAAATTTTTCTATAAATTGTATGTATTTTTATTTTTTATTATTAATCAAATGCATATTGCAAAATTTAATTACATAAACACCCCATCCAAATATGTGGTAATCTTATCAAATTGTGAAGTTTCAAGTATCATTAACAGGCATACCTGCTTTGCTAGACTTTTCTTTTTGTAGTATTTTTTCTTTTGGGTGTATCTTTTTTCTTTTGCTCATTTATCAAAAAATTGTAAGATTTAAACTGAGGGAATTGAATGAGGTGAAAAGTAGTAGTTCAATTTACAATTTAAACCTTATAATTAAATATGGATACTTTAATAAAAAAAAAGTTCCACAATTGTATTCATATTTTTAATAGTAGTGTAAATATAGAATTATAGGTGTGTTCAACTTTCTACATTTTTTTTGTATAAAAATAATTCTAATATATTACACTTACTTTTTATTTAATACGATAAATATATGATATTATACACGTGCTTAAATGTTTTTTTTTGCAAAATTTATGTATTTATACATTTATATATTTTATTAATTTTATTATTTATTTATGGCATTAAAGATCAATACGTTTACTTATTTACTCATTATCAATAAAAATAATTCTTGTTTATTATACTTATTTTTTAATTTAATTAATGAAAATATCATAAATGTGTATAGTTTTTTGTGATTTTCTATATTTATTTATATTTTAAAAGAAATTTACTACCTAACTATGACTTTGTAAGTTGATCTATTTGATTCAGTTTTTGAGTTGCTTAGCCACCGCTTGGATAAAAAATGATTTTGTTTTTTAGTCAATTTTAAAATATATGGGTTTATATTGTTAAAAATATTGAATAGATCTAATTAGTAGCATTTATTAGTAAAAAAATAACTTAAAAATAAAGGATTTAATAAGAGAAAATAGGATTTAATAACTTAAATAATACTTGAAGTTACATTTTCAACCCTTACAATTAGAAATGGATTAAATCCAAAAGTATAGGCATTTTAGTAGACATTAAAGATAGCATTAAAGCTATAATAAAATGACTTTTATACCCTTTCTCAAACATAGAAGTAAGGGTTCATTTGGTTGCCGAGAAAGGATGGGACAAAAAGAGATGGGATGAAAAAGGATGGGACGAGAAGAGATGGGGTGAGAAAGGACGGGATGGGAAGGGAAAATTTATTTTCTCATTCCTATCACACTATGTTTGGTTGTTGAGACCAGTTATCCCATCAAATTTGTTCCTAGTGTTTGGTTGTTAAGACCAGTTATCTCACCTAAATCCAGAAATTATTTGCCGTTTGCATAACTTGCTTTGATTCATGAGGTTTCAAATTCCTCCTTTTGCTCCTCGCAATTGACAAAAAGGTGCAACCTAGATAAGTTTGATGGAGAAATAACAATAATGCCTCTATTTGAGAAAGAACAAATTGATTTCTTTCTGGGAAAGAACAAAATCAAACCCAGATAAGTTTAATAAAGAAATAACAATAATGCCTTGCATAAATTTTAAGAAGAAATGGCAATCTCAACAAGTTCACTTCTTTCTGGTAATCTAAAAATCCTCAAAGAGAACAGTCTATACCTATGAATTTACTAGATTGTTAAATCTAAAAAAATGAAAACCTACTTAAAACTTATTTTTGTAGTTAACCCAAAAAACTGAAACTAGTGGCATCTCGGTTCCATTCAACCGGAACCAGCAATTAGAAGCTACTCTGTTTACTCAAAAACCTTGTAGTCTCTACTAGAAACAAAAGACTCGCTGGAGTCGGTTTCTCATTGAAAAAATGAAGACAAAAATACCTTTCTATGATGGAATGGTTAGGGCAAGTATCATTCTAGAATGGAACTTGCTTCCATCGAAATCTATTTTGCTAGAAAATCCTGAAAGATGATGATCTGATTACTTACCATTTGGAGATTTGAAGCTCAACTAGAGAGAGAGAGAGAGAGAGAGAGAATGAATGGAACGGGAAAGAAAGTTCACGACGGTAGAGACAATAATAACAAGAGGGAGAACGAGGAATACTACGGACCGAAGGAGTTCCAAAGGGAGGCGACCACACTGACCAAGCTATTGGCGTAAAGGGAGAATGAGATTGTAAGTACGAAATCAACAAGTGGATCAAAGGATCCGAAGCGGTGGTGGAGACGAAACTGGCAAATGAGTTCTCAGTGCAAAGGCTCTTGAAAACGGTTGGAAGAACAACAGTAAGCGAGTGCAGAGAGAGGGAGTGCGATCTCAGTGAAGGTGGCGAAACCTTGCCTTCACCAAAGAAGTTATAACCGTTGTAGGGGTGTAGTGCTCGGTTAGGAGACCAATTCTCATGCTCTCGATGTTTCTTTCTCACTCTCATCGCAGAGGTTTCGTTTCTCACTGGGGTCGCACCTATTGGGTGAGACCCCGCATCCCAAATTTTGAGAAGAGATTTCTCGTCCCATCTCACTCTTTTGCCCAAAACAAACATGAGAAAATAGGAATCTTGGGCATATATTCCTATTTTCTCATCCCAATCACACAAACCAAACAGACTGTAAAGGGTTTGAATGTGGCAATTCTAGATGATGATAATTATAATAATAATGTATCCAAAATTTTCTATAAACTTTACGTATTTTTTATATTTTTGTTGTTACTTTTTTTGTTTTTTATTATTAATCAAATGCATATTGCAAAATTCATATCTGATTACATTAACACCTCATCCAAATATGTGATAATCAGATCAAATTGTGAAGTTTCAAGTATCATTGACAGGCTTACCTACTTGGCTAAACTCTTCTTTTTATAGTGTTTTATCTTTTATCTTTTGTTCATTTTATCAAAAAAATGTAAGATTTAAATAGAGCAAGTTAAATGAGGTGAAAAGTAGTAGTTCAATTTACAATTTAAACCTTACAATTAAATAGGGACTAAATTAAAAAAAAAGAGTATTTTAGTCACATTTTTAAAAACCAGACCAGATCGGATGATCAAATAGTTTGGACTGGGAACCGGTCAAGTCACCAATTCCATTTTGGCCCTAAACCGCTATTTTACAAAAAAAAATGTTGGAATGATCAAAGAACTATTGACTCGAACGGTTTAACCATTAAAATGTTTGACCCGATTAATGTTCTTGGTTTTTTTTCAAACTATTTCCAAATTTTTTATTTTTTTAAATAAAAATGAAAAAAATAAACTTTCATATCTTATAAACTTGTTTGATTATTCCCGATAGCCAAAATTAGTTTTTTTTTAGTTTTTCCATTTTGATTTTAAGTTTTCTCATTTCTGTGATTCTTTTTAAGTTGTAACAACAAAAAAAAATTGCAACTCCAATAAAAATTTGAAAAATCGATGCAAGAGATTGGAGATTAAACACCGATCCTATATTAAAATCTAAGATACACTAATGAAACAAACGATCTAGGAGCTGAGAGAGATTTAGACAGATGAAAGAGATGTAAGAAGAGGGGAAAATGGTATTGTAATGGTGGTGGTGATGAACATGGAGATAGTCATCACAGTTCTTTCTTTCTTTCTTTCTTCTTCTTCTTCTTCCTTACTTTTCAATCTTATATTAAAATCTAAGATACACTAATGAAACAAACGATCTGGGAGCTGAGAGAGATTTATACAGATGAAAGAGATGTAAGAAGAAGGGCAAATGGTATTGTAATGGTGGTGGTGATGAACATGGAGATAGTCGTCACAGTTCTTTCTTTCTTTCTTTCCTTCTTTCTTTCTTTCTTTCTTTCTTTCTTTCCTTCTTTCTTTCATTCATTCATTCATTCTTTCTTTCTTTCTTTCTTAAACACCGATCTTATATTAAAATCTAAGATACACTAATGAAACAAACGATCTAGGAGCTGAGAGAGATTTAGACATATGAAAGAGATGTAAGAAGAGGGGTAAATGGTATTGTAATGGTGGTGGTGATGAACATGGAGGTAGTCGTCACAGTTCTTTCTTTCTTTCTTTCTTTCTTTCTTTCATTCATTCATTCATTCATTCTTTCTTTCTTCTTCTTCTTCTTCTTCTTCTTCTTCTTCCATACTTTTCAACTTTAACGGTCAAAATAAAAAGTTGCATTATATTTTACATCTTATCAGTTTGACTTGCTCAAACTAGATAATTGAACCATTGACCAAAAAATCAAAAGCCAAAGCGGTTCCATTTCTGGATCGGTTGTTAAAACCTTGATTTTAGTCAAAAAAAGTTCCACAATGTTATTCATATTTTTAATAGTAGTGTAAATATAGAATTATAGATGTGTTCAATTTTTTCTATAATTTTTTTTTGTATTTTTTTGTGTAAAAATAATTCTGATTTATTATACTTACATTTTGTTTAATATGATAAATACATGATATTATACATGTGCCTAAATCTTTTTTTGCAAAATTTATATTTTTTGTTTTTGTTTTTATATTTATTAAATTTTATAATTTATTTATGACATTAAAGGTTAACACATTTAACCCAAAAGTTGAACTATTTTTTATTATTTTTTATATTTCATTTTTGGTTAGTTATAAATTATGCATTTCATTTTCATTATCAATAAAAATAATTCTTGTTTATTACACTTATTTTTTAATTTGATTAATAAAAATATCATAACTGTGACTAATTTTTTCTACATTTATTGTAAATTTCTATATTTATTTCCATTTTAAAAATTTTATTGCCTAACTATGACTTCATAGGTTGATCAATTTAATTTGGATGGTTGAATTGGTTAGACACCACTTGGATAAAGAATCATTTTTTTTTTTAGTCAATTTTAAAATATATGGGTTTGTATTGTTAAAAATATTGATATAGATCTAATTATTAACATTTATTAGTGAAAAGTAACTTAAAAATATATGATTAATAAGAAAAAATGTGATTTAATACCTTAAGTATAAGACTTAATGAGAGGGGATTAAATGGTGTGGAAAGTAATAATTGAAATTATACTTTCAACCCTTACAATAATTAGAGATGGATTAAATACACAAACATGGTCATTATAGTAGCCATTAAAGTTGCCATTAAAACTATAACAAAATGACTTTTATATCCTATCCCAAACAAATAAATAGAGGGTATTTTTAGTCCAAAAAAAGTTTCACATTGCATTCACACACACACACACACACACACACACACACACACACACACACACACACACACACATATATATATATATATAAAGAAAATACCAGAGATCTCGACTTGTTGAAGGTAAACTGGAAACAATAACCGGTAAAAACAAGGAAAGGTCTAGAATAGGTAGGGGTGGGCATTATTTGGGTAAAGCTGAAAGAAAAGAAAAAAAAAACCTGAACCAACAATTTTTTGTTTCGGCTTTTTTATTTCGGTTTTTGATGTTTTGGTTAATTTGGTTTTTGAAAATTTTAGTTTTAGTTTCGATTTTTAGAATTAGAAATTTGATTAACTAAACTTTTCTATACAATATATAATATAATGTATAATGTATAACATATAATATATTTATATATAATATAATGAAGTTTGATTTCATAATCTCCTAGAAGTGCCAATGCCTGGACATGTTGCAAATGAGTTTAAAAAACAAGAATAACAATTACAATAAACAAATGTGCGCTTTTAAAAAAGTTTTAGCATGCAAAAATAAATGTTGGCTTACATGATCACAATCATTCTTGATACCATAGTTGACAATGAGAATTTTAAATAATGTGCCTACAATGACATGGCTAGCATTGCTTTGGAAGTACTTATTAATTTGTGTGAGTCCAAAATCAACATCCCATAACCGGATCCTACCCTACAATAGCTAGATTTTGAATATTGATTTTGGATTGGAAAAGTCCTAACCAATAAAAGCAGATCCCAGCCAAAAGGAAAAAGAAATGCCAAACATGCTCTAGGACTAGCTTTCCCATGTTCCTTATTCTTGAATTTAGGGTTGTGGGTCAAGTTTATCCAACAAACCCAAACATATCAAACTAATTATCACTGTTTTGGTTCCATAACTTTCAATTATATTATCAAAATTTTAATTTTAATTTACTTTTTAAATAAAAACATGTAATTTTCAATATGGTTGGTTGGGTTATTAACATTAGTTAGCATTTAAACTTAAATTTAAGTTATCCAAGATAATTTTGGGTCTATGATTTTGTCCCAATTAATAACCGATTTGAGATGGGTTCTACCAATAACCGACCCAAACCCTACTTGCTAGTCACGTTAAAAGTGTTTTGACTTGTTATTATAATATATTTATAATGACAACCGTATAAAATTTGAAAAAATGTTCCACTTGTGTCACGACACTTATCAAATGTGGTGTTTGGTTATGTGGCCATTAATTTGAAAAATGACACCAGCTCATCACTACATAAGTGTTTATTCCAAAATACTATTAATTGGTAAGACATTTATTAGATAAGTGTTTATCTCGATTTGATTGAGAGTCAACCATCGGGAGAAATACTATTTTTAATATTTTCCCAACATCCAACCGATTATTTACTATTCAGCTTATGTGGCACCTATGACATTTAATAGTAATAGCTGTCAAACAACTAAAATAAACATTCATTCTTGTTTTTCAAGATAAATCCCATAGAACGTTTTCTTCAATAAATGACAATAACACCAAATAAACTCAAAATTGACAATTCAAGAAACCTCTCCTTTTTTTAATCCAAAACTAATTATATATATATATATATATATATATATATATATATATATATATATATATATATATATATATATATATATAAATAGAAGAGATAAAAAGTGACTGAGAGAGAGGCCAGAAGGGGGGATTAATAGTGGATCACAAAAACATTATATTCAACAATGGCGTGACCAGCTTTAGGGTCCAAGGAGTGTGTTTTGGCCTGAGCATAGCCTCGGGCGAACCTGAAAACCCCACTCCCTCCGACCACAGACATCTCTCGGAGGCCGGAGAAAATAGGATTTCTCCCAAGAATACTCAGCGTACTTCCGTTGTGCTTCCCCTCCATGAACACAAAGTCCAGGGCCATCAAGTAGCTTGCTTCACTTTGCGAAGAAGAGGCATAGATTCCTTGAGATCGTCCAACGAGCTTCGAAGTCAAATCTGGAGTTTCAGTCAATGGAATATCCATCATCCTCACCGTGCCGAATTTTGTGGTCATTATGTCCGTCGGATCTGCCCCCGCTACGATTTCGGAAGTTGGGTTGCTGCCACCAACTATCTCGTGGAAGTAGAAGTGAAAGTGAGTGATCTTCTCTTGCTTTAGCCCCATTTCTTGTGGTAACAGAATTCGAGAAAAACGAAAGTTATGAGACGCCCCATTTACACCAGCACTGGAAGAGGAGAAGAAGAAGAAAGTTATGAAAATTATCTGAGAAGAGATGGATTTAGAGAGAATTCTGGCCATGGGACAGAATAGAAGTAGATTCTTCGATGGCTTTCTCCCAAAATTTGATGGATCGGCGAATTGGGTTCCGCACGGTGGTCATCTATATACAAGAAAAAATAAATTAATTGGATTAATTTATCCACCAGCTGAAGCCTGAACCTGAAGGCTGAATATAAGTTTTTCGCTTTTTTTAATCCAAAGTCATTCCTTCTACATTGTGAGGAGCAGATCCCGTTCCGCCATTTGGACTTGATTTTTTAAAGAGTGGTTATGGAAATTAATAATTACTATAATTAAAATGGAATTTTCTATCATAACTTTCACAAGATTTTTTTTTTATTTAATTTTTCGTGGATCCTCAAACCCATTGAGTCATTGACCCTTTCCCCTGGGGAGACGGCGCCGAGGCGGGATTCAATCCCAAGTTTTCTCTACAACCGGTCGAAATAAGTAAAGAACGTAGTCCTTACGACCGAGTTTTTTTTCAGTCCTCACCAATTGAGTTGGTGCCTTACAACCTCCACAAGATATGTCGTAACAGAACATTCTTTATATTCTTTACACAACTATTCGAGGTTTTGTTGCATTTCACCATAAGTCTATACCAATTAATCTGAGGGTCCGTTTGGTTTGTGATTAAAATCGGAATCGGAATTGGAATGAGAATTCCTTGAAATCGGAATTGGAATAATTTATTCCCCTACCTGTTTGGTTCAAATAGGAATTGGAATCGGATTCCGACTGATACTGTTTGGTTCATCAAGAAGCCGGAATCGCAATCAGCCATGATTTTTAAATTTGCCCCTAATAAAAATAAAAAAGCAAAAAATGCATGAAAATACCAAAAAATACAAAAATTTTACAAGAAATGTATAAATTAGAATAATTTTGTAGCAAATTCAAAAAAATGCATGAAAAAATTGTAGCAAATTCAGAAATTTTGCTTGTAGCTATCCACCGCTTCTTCAAACGTCTCCTCTGTCTCATTGTTAATCCACCCATACTCGCTCATGAACTAGGGTTTTTGGAGGGTAATTAACAATAAAATCCTTCCACACGTTATCACCCTCCAAATCCCCAACAACCTCTAGTAGGCAGTTGTTGCACTTCAAACCTCCCCCGAAGCTGATCATCATCACCCTGTCACCTCTTCTCAACCTCTTCTTGGCCTCCTTGCTGGCTCCAAATTGTACTTCGTCAGCCCCAAACTCTTTCCCACCCGTCAATAACCGCCTTTCCGCTGGTGTGAAGGCAAAAATGGCCGATCCTAGTCTTGAAATTCACTCCTGCTTTGACACCGCCGCTCTTGCTGGCGGACGCACTATCCTTCTTGGGTCGAGGAAGGAGGTGTGTTACTATAACATATCGAAGCAGTTCCCTTAGCAGTAACACCTTTGGTGCTAATACTCTGAGGTTCTCGACGAAGGCACAAGTGGCAGATTTGGGGAGGTTCTTGCCAAGGTGAAACCCTGGTCTACCCGCAACGTCTTCCTTCTGAATTGCACATCCACAAAAAAAAAAGGAAACTAATAGTGCACATTCCGAGGGAAGGGGTCGGGAATGGCCATTCCCCCATATTCTACCTATTCATTCCCATTCTGGTTGACCCCATTATGATTCCGATTCCAGGGTCCTATTCTCTCGAACCAAATAGACCCTAATACATAAATTGTCCTTGAGAGATCAGGACATTGCTGGCTGCCTTGTTGGTAAAGCCTTTTTAGTTGGTTGTAGTGGAGGCCCGAGATAAAGTCTTTTCTTCACCAGGGGTGGGGGTCTACAGGTTTAGGGAAGGGCTACCTATTGTATAATTAAAAAAAATTGTGAAATAATTTTATATTGTTCAATTCAAAACATAAGGCAATGCAATGCCACATCTCTACCCACGAGACATTACAGCTATGCATTGGGAATGTCTTCCTTATCATTCATGGATAGATGTTCCCAATACAATGTGGTGGTGTTTTGTGGGTAGGGACATAGGAACAACTTGTGGGTAGTAGATCCCAAGTGGTGGTTTCAGGGGTGAGCATGGGTTAGTTTGGTTCGGTTCGGTTCTGTAACCTACCTTGTAGGGGTTCATGGTTTTTGGAACTAGAATCTACCTTATGAAGGTTTTAATGGTGGTGAGCTTCAGGGTCGGTTCTAGGGTTTACCTATGGAACTTGTTCTTTCTTTACTCTCCCCTAAAAAAAATGAAACATGTTCTTTAAAAACTTGATTTTCAATAAATATAATATATGGTTTAAAACTTATGTTATATTTATTAATTAAATTGATTAATTTAATATGTAGATTATCATAATATATTAATGTATGGTTCAAAGCATTATTATAATTCAAATTTTGTAAATATTACTTTTACATTACTTATTATACGCATTCAAATATTAAAATGAAAACAATTGATGAAATCATATAAGTAATTCAATGGTCAAGCGAGACCATGACCTTTGTAACCTTGAGTGTTTGGGTTCAAATACTCACATACTCAAAAGTATTTGCGGGTTTGTTCCAAGTATAACTTACCCATTGGCTTACCCCTATATATATGTGTGTGTGTGTGTTTAGAATTTTCTACATTGCCTTTATATTTCCTTGTGTAAAAATAATTCTAATTTATAACACTTATTTTTGTTTATGATGAATATACAATATTTATCCAAATGTTTATTTTTATGTATATGTATCTTTTTATATATTTTGTATTTTTATTTATTTAATTTTATTATTTAATTATGACAAAAAAGATTGACACATTTGACTCAAAAGTTGATTATTGACTTACCCAAATGATTGAATTGCTTACTCATCACTTAGATAAAAGAATGGTTTCATTTTGATGTCAATTTAAAAAAAAACACAAATTTTATATTGTTAAAATATTGGATATAGATCTCATTAGTATAATTTATTAATTAAAAATTATCTTATATATAGGATTTGATAAAAGAGAATGATAATTGATACTTAATACCTCAGACATAGGGTCTAAAACTCCCCTTTAAACATTTCCCATGCTCTCTTAAACTTAGCCTTACTTTTTAAAACTTCCAAAGACCCCATCAGAAATTTATCACCACGAGATGAAGGGTTTTTACAAGTTTACTATCTTACCCCTCCATTTGAGTTTACCATGAACCAAAATTGTGGGGACGCGTGATGTCATCACATCGACTGCCGGTTCCTATTGCTGAGTATCAGCACCTGCGCGCTGCGCCTCCAACAACTGAACAAAGACACTCGATCGAAATCGAACAAAGCAGAATAGCCTCTCCGCTTCTGGCCTTTCACTTCATGGTATCCGCAACAAATCAATCTCTGCACCAGCAAAATGAGGATTTGCAGATCTTTCCCTTTACGAACTTTCATCCAACAATACACTCTCAAGAATATATGTGCCATAAATCAAGGTCTGTCCCCTGCATTTCTATGTTCAACCTCTATTTCTGATACTTCACTAGAAAGGACCTACCAACCTTCGATCACCCTCGAAGACAACGAAAAGGACACTGTAGAACTCGTAAAGAAAGCAGCCTCAGATTCTCAGTGGCATTTGATCGAACAAGTTTCCTCAAAACTCACTCCATCCTTGATTTATAATATCCTCTTTAACCTCCGAGGATCGCCAGATGCTGTTCTAGCGTTCATAGAAAAATTGGGTATTAATCGCCTCGATCTCCAATGCGTTTGCCTCGCTGTAGGTATAAGCTCTCGCAATCCATCTTCACAACCCGCTCTGCAGCTCATGAAGCGAGCCGTTGATGGTGGCATTGCGACACACTGGGAGATCTTTGATGAGTTATTGCTCGTTCACGAGCGGTTGAACTTATCAAGTTCAGTTGTTTTTGATTTGCTGATGAGGGCTTTTTCTGGATTGAAGAGACCGGGCGAGGCTTTTGAGTGTTTTTACATGATGAAGGATCGGGGGATTCTTCCGAAGATTGAAACTTGCAATGATCTACTGAGTTTGCTTTTAAAACTGAATCAAAATGAGACGGCTTGGGTTTTGTATGCTGAAATGTTCAGGTTGAGGATTCATTCGACTGTTGTCACGTTCAACATAATGATTAATGTGTTGTGTAAAGAAGGGAAGTTGAAGAAAGCGAAGGCTTTTATGGGAAACATGGAGGGATTGGGCTTTAAACCTAATGCAGTGACTTACAACACGATCATCAATGGGTATATTTCAAGAGGAAAACTCGAAGGCGCCTATGAAGTCTTTGAGGCCATGAAACGGAAAGGCATCAATCCAGATTCTTACACATATAGCTCGCTGATATGTGGGTTGTGCAAGGAAGGACGACTCGATGAAGCATCAGAACTGTTTGGAAAAATGACTGAGAAAAAGTTGGTTCCTACTGCTATTACTTACAACACGTTGATTGATGGATACTGCAATAAGGGGAATTTGGTTATGGCCTTCAAGTATAGGGATGAGATGGTCAACAAAGGCATAGAGCCAATAGTCTCCACGTTCAATATGCTCATTCATGCATTGTTTATGGATGGTAGGACAGCAGAAGCAGATGCTTTGATCAAGGAAATGGTGGCAAAGGACATAGCTCCTGATTCTATAACTTATCATATATTGATCAATGGGTACTGTAGGGAAGGGAATGTGAAGAAGGCCTTTGACCTCCATGCGGAGATGTTGAGTAAAGGTATCCATCCTACATCTAAGACTTACACATCCCTTATCTATGTGCTGAGCAGGCACCGTAGAATGACCGATGCAGATAAGTTATTTGAGCATGCAGTGGGCAAAGGGTTGTCCCCTGATAACATAATGTTCAATGCCTTGATTGATGGCCACTGTGTGAATGGGAATATGGAGCGTGCTTTTATGCTTTTAAAGGAGATGGATAGGAAAAAGGTTCCGCCCGATGAGGTGACATACAATACATTGATGCAAGGGTTCTGTAGGGAGGGAAAAGTTGATGAAGCTCGTGGGCTTCTTGATGAAATGAAGAAAAGGGGGATCAAACCTGATCATATCAGTTATAATACACTCATTAGTGGGTACAGTAGAAAAGGTGATATGAAGGATGCTTTTAAAGTTCGCGATGAGATGTTGAGTAAAGGTTTCAATCCCACCCTTCTCACTTATAATGCTCTTATTCAAGGGCTATGCAAAAACAAGGAGGGAGATCATGCTGAAGAGCTGCTCAAGGAAATGATAAGTAGAGGCATTACTCCAGATGATAGCACTTACTTTTCTTTGATTGAGGGGCTTGGTGAATGTAAAAACTTGGATGAGAGTAATTGCACATAGTCGATTGACAACCAGAAAGGTTTCAACAAACAAGGTCAGAAAATTGTGTTTATCTTCATTGTCCTCCTGTGCCAGGACAAATAATAGGATAAGTTTCTTCAATTATTTCTGATAATAAATATAAATATTCAAGTAGGTAAAGTCTTTTCAGTGTTGATATTAATGAATCCATGCAGACCCCCCTTTCCAAATGAAACCAGATCTATAGGTCTAATCATGCATGTTTTTCTAGCCTAATATTTTTCAGATGTCCAGGAGTTGTTTTTCTTTCTTTACAAGTTAGGGTTTTACACTGAATGGGAGGACCGCCTACCACTAATAAAGCACTGTATTCCTTCTAACCACGTCAATGCAAGTTATCCTTAATATTTCCACGTGCAAACTTGAAAATTCCAATTCCTTAGATACCGTGCCAACCCCAGAAAAGAGAGAAAAAGCAAAGAAAAAACTCACACACTTAGGCATAACATGAATGCCATCATCATCAAAACAAAAGGGATGATGGAGGAAAATAGAGAATACATTTTTGTTGTTTTAGGATTTGTGGAGGTTGAAAAATTACAGAAACTTGAAGGAGAACTAGGGAAAAGGAGGGCCTCATTCAGGATTTCATAAAATGCAAGTTGCTTTGAGCCATTTCAGTTTAATCATTGCATTGGCATTGACTAGCCAATTGCCTAAGAATTTTGGAGGCCCATTGATTAGGCAACTAATTATGTGGATGATATTTTTTTGATCAATAATTATGTGGATGATATAGATATAAACATCTTAGTGCGGGCAAGTAACTAGTATTCCCCCTTTATATATTTGCTAGCAAATTTGCACCTGTTTTGCACGTGACAATTTTAGGTGATGATGATGCTGATGATAGTAATATGTCCAAATTTTTCTATAACTTTTTTATATTTTTATGTGTACAAAACAATTCTTATTTATCACTCTTGTTTTTGTCCAATATGATGAATATATAATATTAGAGATGTGCCCAAATGTTTTCAACAAAATTTCTATATTTTTTCATAATTTTTTTTTGTGTTTTATCCTTTTTAATTTTTATTATTTAATTATCATACCAAGTGTTGAAAAATTTCACCTAAAGGTTGAGTTGTTGACCCACCACCAAACAGGAAAAGAATTTCATTTTTGTGTAGGTTTTACATTTTGTATTTCATTTCCATCATCAATAAAAACAATTCATATTTATCCCACTTATTTTTCTTTAATATGACTAATATAAAACATTATAGATGTGCGCAAATTTTTCAATAATTTTTTGTATTTGTTTTTATTTTAAAATCTTATTATTTAACTATGACATCATGGGTCAATCCATTTGGTCCCAATGGTTTAATTGCTTCCCACCACTTGGACTGAAGAACGGTTTTGGTTTTGAGTTGGATTTAAAAACATGAGTTTTTATATTGCTAAAAGTATTAGATATAGATCTAATTGGTAGAATTAATTGGTGAGAAAAATACCTTAAATATAGGATTTAATGAGAGAGAATGGGAGCTAATACCTTAGGTATAAGACTTAATGAGAGGGAATTGAATGATGTGAAAAGTAGATTAAGTAGTAGTTCAAATTAAATTTTCTGCTCTCACAATTAGAGAGGGACCAACTTCAAAAATACCTTAAATATAGGATTTAATGAGAGAGAATGGGAGTTAATACCTTAGGTATAAGACTTAATGAGAGGGAATTGAATGATGTGAAAAGTAGACTAAGTAGTAGTTTAAATTAAATTTTCTGCTCTCACAATTAGAGAGGGACCAACTTCAAAAATAGGTGTATTTTAGTCAAGAATGTGTATGTGTGTGTGTGTGTGACAACTAGGACTCTTTATGCTTATGTGTATGCCTATTATTCAAAATATTTTCATTGTTTCAACCCCAACTTCCCAAGGCTTAAGGGAAAAAGAGGGAAGGCCATGTGGAGGACAGTAAGAGCAGCAATAGTATGGTCGATTTGGGAAGAAAGAAATAACAGAATATTCAATGAAAAGAACAGTTCTAAGGAGGGGTTAACTGAAGCCATCTTAGTGAGAGCCGCACATTGGGTAAAAACTTTGGAATTGTTCAAGGACATTGTTAGAACTTGGTTTGAAGTAGCACAAATAGGTAGACACATTGAAGAAGTGAAAAGGGACTGGAAACCCCCGGTTGTTAATAAGTTGAAGCTGAACTTTGATGGAACTCTATGGACAATCTGGGAAGAGCAGACACTGGGGGAGTGATTAGAAATCACTAAGGAGTGGTGGTAGTGATGTATTCAAATTCAGTTGGCTTAGGAGACTCGGTCAAGGACTTGGGCTGAAATCATGGCACTCTTACAAGGAATGAGACTAGCACTACAGCTTGGTCTCAGAGACATGGAAGTTGAAGGAGAATCACAATTAGTTATTCATTGGATAAAGCAAGTCAAATCAGTGCCTTGGAAATACAAACATGCTTTTAGGGAAAATGATGTCATAGCAAAACAAATAAATTCTAGTTTCAGCTAGGTGAGAACTACAAATGGGGTGGCAGGTGTTCGAGCCAAACAGGGAGTTGATAGACCAAACTTATTCTGGGAAAATTGTAAACTCATGTGATTAGGGTGTGTTAACAGTTGTACTAAGCTTTTTTAATTTATTAGTGAATCACTGAATCCTTTTGCTGATAAAAAAAGTGTAAGGGATTGTTTGATAACAGCTGAAAAGCTTATTGCTTTGTCTTTTAGTGAATAAGATTTTTCTTTTGTTTTTTAAAATACAGTTTTTGTCCAAGGGCTACATAATGGGGGTATTCCATCCCCCAACCCAGGTGCAGGCGGGATTTGATCCCAAGTCTCTGCTACCACCAGCAGGAGACCTTACCAACCACTCGGTTGGCACCTTGCTTGAATAAGATTTTAAGGAGGTTGTGAGCTCCTCAATAGCTGAAAAAGAATCTTGCAAACATTCAGTGTGTAAACTGCCCTCTTTGAAAAAATCCTTAGAACCTTGAAACTGTACCTTCCAATGCCCGTACTCTTAGTGTACAGGGTTGCACCAAACCTCCTTCGTTGGAAAGAATCTTGCCATGTTAGAGGACTGGAGAAGAGAAGTGTAGAAAGAACTAGTAAAAAACAAATGAGAAGATGACCAAATTCTGCTGTCCAAGTAGGACTGGTCCAATAACACTATATTAAGAAGGGCAATGAGATCATCGACCATTCCCATTTTAGACTCCCTCAACCTCCTAGTCCCAAGAATTACCATTTAGATAGACAACGGAAATTGTTTTATCTTTGTTCGATGAGGGAGTAGATGGGACGGGAATCTATCTTCGAAGGAGATGTCCCCAAACCATACATCTTCCCAGAAGCACACTTTATTACCTACACTATACACAAGCATCGAATCTAATATACAGAAGAAAGGAGGGCAAAATGCCATGGATAGCTTTCCACCGAGATGATTGAGATGCCCTAGGGTCAAGACCAACATCACAACCACTTTCTGCCAATTCATATATACTCACTATAACTTTATGGCACAAGTTATCCTGCTTCAGAGGTAGTCTCCACATTCCACAACCACTTTCCCACCAAAACTATGTTTCTTAGCTTTATATTTTCTTATACCCAGCCCTCCACTATCTATACTTCTAGAAACCACCTCCCACTTCTCCAAATGATCTTTTTTTTTTATCTCCTGGTTCTCATAAGAAATCCCTCATTAATTTCTTCAGTTTATTAAAGTGATTCTACTCCTAATGAGATTTAATTTCTCTTTCACCCTACAAGCCTCTTTCTCAGACTTTGAGTTCCCTCATAAAGGTAATCCTAGGTATTGTAACGGCCAATCTCCAACCTTGCATCCTAGCAACCTAGCAAGGTTTCCCACCTCTTCTTCCGATCTATTTACCCCTACCCCACAACTCTTTCCCCAATTTACTTTGAGATTAGAGACCCTTTCAAAATGAGTCACCAACCTCTTCAAATTGATCAATTCCTTCCTTTCCCCTTCACAAAATAAAATGATGTCATCCGCAAATTGTAAATGTGTAACCACCACTACTTTCCTCTCAATTCTCCAGCCTGTAATCATATTATTAGTATCAGCCCTAACAATCAAATCACTTAAAATGTGGCTACTAGGGTGAAGTGGAAGGAGGAAAGGGGACCTCCCTGTCTAAGACCCTTTCTACCCGAGAAGAAATCCCTAGCTACTCCATTAACCAACCTCGCATCCTAGCCTAGCAAGGTTTCCCACCTCTTCTTCCGATTTATTTACCCCTACCCTGCAACTCTTTCCCCGATTTATTTTGAGATTAGAGACCCTTTCAAAATGAGTCACCGACCTCTTTAGATTGATCAATTCCTTCCTTTCCTCTTCACAAAATAAAATAATGTCATCCACAAATTGTAAATGTGTAACCATCACTGCTTTCCTCCCAATTCTCCAGCCTCTAATCAAATTATTAGTATCAGCCCTAACAATTAACACTTAAGCAAGTCATAAGCTTTTTCTAGATCAAGTTTACAAACCAGACCTTTCTCCTTTTTCCAACCCTTGTACAACATACATTTTTTTTATCAGTGAATATTCAGATTTATTAAATCAAAGTCAAAGATAGTACAACTTAGGGAGAGGCACGAGATGCTACCTCCCCTTTAAAGAGGGGAGATGGAAGAAACCATCAACCCTTTAGTTAAAGAACATAACAAAGGAAAAAGAAAATTACAATGAAGCCCAATACAATGAAACCCAAGTTGCCCCTTGTTTAGCAAGATAATCAGCCAAGGCATTAGCCGATCTACCTAGCCACTGAACTCTAACTGTCAAACCCCTCAATAGCCATTTAACCTTTTTTAAAATATCCTTAAAGTTCCAAGTGACAGTACCGGGGTCAGCCAACCATCCTATTACCACCTTGGAGTCTCCTTCATTAAGTTTTGCACTCCGAGTTGATAGGCAATCTATACCCCCTATGCCGCAGCTAGGAGTCCAGCCCTCACAGAGTCTCCTATTCCCACCGGTCCTGAAAAAAAGGCAATAATGTTGTTGTTCTCATCTCTCAGTACACCACCAATCCCAGATGGTCCTGGGATACCCTGACTACTTCCGTCAAAGTTCAGCTTAATAAAACCCTCCATCGGCGGAGTCCAAGTTACTTGGACTCTAGGCTTCGTAGAGGAAGTGAGGGCAACTGCAGACCAATTCCTCATTAAATCCTCAAAGGAATAATCTTCAAAGAGCTTTAAAGATTTCAGCCACAAAATAGTCCTTGTAACAATACATTCTTTGACCTCAAGAATGCTTCTTTCCTTCTCCTGAAAAATTCTGGAATTTCTCTCATCCCAAATAGTCCAAAGGAGAGCTGCTCTTATACACTTCAACATGACTCTCCCTCTTCTTGTGGTCCACACAAAGGTAGAAGGGGAAAACAACAAATTTACCTCAGCTGTCAAGTTCCACCTACACTCAAACAAATCAAATACTCAATTCCAAATGGATGCAGCAAAAGGACAAGAAATCAATAAGTGGTAACAGTCCTCATTCTGCACTTTGCACAAAATACACCAGTTAGGAGATAAACACAAAAAAGGTCTTTTCTTCTGCATGTTATCCATCGTGTTGATTTTACCCAAGTAAACTTCCCAACAAAATACAACAATTTTTGAGGGAATAGGCCTAGACCAAACTTCCTTAACTAGGAAAGCCTGAGGAGAAGAATTGGAGCAGAGGAAATTAAAGAAAGAAGCACAAGTAAACAGCCCTTTCGGAGTCGAAGTCGAAATCCTCCTATCAGGATTTAGTGGGTCCAAGCAAGCAAAATCAAGCAACAATAGGAGCTTAGAAACTAATAAGGATTCCTCATCCCTCAACCCTCTACGGAATCCAAGGTCCCAATTTGTCGACAAAGGGGTATACGGGGGCAAAATAAAGGAAGACACTGATTTTTTTTTATAAAGGGAAATAGAGAAGAGAGAAGAGAACAGATCCTTAAGGGGCAAATTTCCCACCCAAGTGTCTTCCCAGAAAAGAATACGAGTCCCAGAGCAAGCATCATACCTTACAATGCGTAGGAACTATGGGAGGATGCCATGAATTGCCTTCCAAGGTGTTGCAAGAGTTGCCCGTCTGGATACCCCTGCATCCCAACCATTTCCGGAATAGCCATGGATACTTGCCACCACTTCATGCCATAACCTTTCCCTCTCTAAAGGCCACCTCCACAACCACTTACCTAGAAGGGCTACATTCTTGAAAGTGATATTCCCTATTCCTAATCCTCCTTCCTCCTTACTTCGACTAACTATCTCCCATCTAACCAGATGATCCTTCTTCTCTTGCCTCGGCTCCCACAAGAAGTCCCTCATCATTTTCTTTAACCTCTTAGCTTCCCTAGCAGGAATCTTAAAGACAGACAAAAAGTAGACCGGCAGATTAGCAAGTGTGAATTTGATCAAAGTCACTCTACCCCCCACAGAGATATAATTCTTTTTCCAGCTTGCCAACTTCTTACCAAACTTTTCCACAACAGGGATCCAAAAGCGGCTTTCCTTTGGGTTACCTCCTAGGGGAAGACCTAGATAAGTTAAGGGCTAGGAAGAGGTGGAGCACTCTAAGCAACCTGCAATAGCCTCTATTTCTTGAGCATCCATATTGACTGCCACCACACAACTTTTTTCAAAGTTGATTTTTAGATTTGAGGCATTTTCAAAAAAATTAATTAAATTCTTAAGGTTCCCAACCTTCCTCAAGTCGCTTCCTTCACAAAAGATTATAGTATCATCTGCAAATTGAAGGTGAGTCACAGGCACACTATTTCTTCTTATTCTCCAACCACTCACAACCTCCTCCCTGTTTGCTTTTGATATCAATCTACTTAACACATCAGCAACAAGAGTGAATAAAAAGGGGGAGAGTGGATCACCTTGTCTTAGGCTTCTACAAGCCGGGAAGAAATCCTTAACTACTCCATTGACAAGGATAGAATAATGGCAAGAAGTGAGACAACCCTTGCTCCACTTGCACCATCTTTCCCCAAATCCACACTTAGCACCTCTAAGAGGAAGCTCCAGTCCACCATTTCGTAGGCTTTTTCAAGATCCAATTTGCAAACAAAGCCCTTCTTACCTGATCTCTTCATCTCCTCCACACATTCATTAGCTATCAAAATCTGATCTACTATTTGTCTGCCTTGTACAAACGCACCTTGAGCTTGACTAATTAGAGAGGGAAGTACCACTTTAATCCTCAAGGATAAGGCCTTAGCCAAAATTTTGTAAACACTAGTCACCAAGCTGATTGGTCTGAAGTCCTTAGGATGTTTAGCGACAACCTTCTTGGGAACAAGAGCTACAAAAGTAGCATTGACTCCAGGGCTAACAACATGGTTATCCTCAAACTCCCTGAAGGCCTCAAATAAATCATTTTTAACTATGTCCCAACAATCTTGATAAAAGGACATCGTGAATCCATCTGGCCCAGGAGCCTTAGATCTATCCATTAGGAAAACTGCTTGTCTGATCTCTACCTCAAAATTTCTTTCCAGCCATCCCCTCTCCCTCTCAGAAAGACAGCCAATCTAGACCATCCACTTCCACCCTACAATCAAGAGGTCTTCTCAAAATTGACTTAAAATGATCTACAAAGCATCTGGCTATCTCTTCTTGAGAGGAGATTTCCTCTCCATCAATCTCAAGTTGTCCTACAAAATTTTTCCTCCTCCCATTGGCCATCGCATGAAAAAATTGTGTTCCCATCTCCTTCCTTGATCCATTTAAACCTTGATTTTTGCCTCCATGAAATCTCTTCTCGCAGCAGGACCTCTTCTAATTCCTTCTTTAAATTCCATCTCAACTCCCGTTCTTGTGCATTCATAGTCCTTTGGGATTCCTTTTTGTCCAATTCTTCAATCTGAGTCAACAAGGAAGATTTTAAATCCTCTAACCTTCCAAATTGGTCCCTGTTCCAGGCTTTCAATTTTGTCCTCAAGTTCCTTAGTTTTCTATGAAAACTAACTCCTTTCCACTTCACCCCCCTTAGCTCTTCACTCCACCAGCTCTCAATATTTTTTACAAAGTCTGGGTGAGTCAACCACATATTATCAAATCTAAAGGGTCTAGGTCCAGAGTCTAATGGTTCCTCTCCTAACTGAATAGGGCAGTGATCTGAAGTAACCTTAGGTAACCCTTTAGCCATCAACCCCCTCCATTGATTCTCCTAGGCTTCATTGAACAAGAATCTATCTAGCTTCGAACATGTTGGGTTCTCTTGAAAGTTGGACCAGGTAAAATTGGCTTGCAAAAGAGGAATCTCCTTCAACTCACAAGAGTTAATAAAAACATTGAATTTCCTCATGCTAGTAGTGATGGATTGATGAGGGCTATTTGACTCTGTTGTGAACCGAATAACATTGAAATCTCCACCTAAGGACCTTCCCATAACCCTTGAATGCCATACAACTCCTCCCACAATTCATTCCTCTCTCTGTAATTATTGGGCCCATACACATTGGTTAGCAGCCAAGTAAAATCACCCTCCACCATTTTGAATTTCAGAGACACAGAGAAGTTACCTACTAATTCCTCAACTGCTTCTACCACATCTTCTTTCCACAAGGTAATTATCCCCCCTGAAGCTCCCCAAGAGGGAGTTGAAGCCCAACTAATCCCTCTTGATTTCCACACACTTCTAGCCCACCTTCTATCCATCCCTTCTAACTTTGTCTCTTGTAGCATAACCACATCAGGCCTTCCCTTCTAAGCATCTCTTTTATTATTCTTCTCTTGCTTGCACTTCCTAAGCCCCTCACATTCCAGCTTATGATTTTCATTAGGAAATAGTAGAACTCCCTCCCAAACATCCTTACCCCCCTTTACTTGAGACCCTTTCTTCTCTCCCCTCAGCCATTAAACTCAATATCACCCTCAATATCTAAGATTAGCTTTCCACCTCTGATCTTTTCTTTTTTTTTTCCTAATTTTATCTACTCCAGCACTTCTAAAGCTCTCTCTATTCCCCTCCTTCTGTTCCAATTTTGTAGGGGTAACCTCCATTTGCTCTTCTTTCTCTTTATAATCCTCTAAGAGAGCACAAATCTGCTCCCATATTCTCTCTAAGTCTTCTTCCTGCTTCCTTTTTGATAAAGACTCCCCCTCCTCTTCTCCACAACCCTTAGCCACATTTCCACTCTCCCCTCCATTGGCCATTCCTTCTGGCTGAGAGGCTGAAGCACCTGTTGCAGGCATATGACCCTTGTTAGTACCAGAAAACAAATCCACAGGCGTACCTGACTCAAAGGGAATTGGCAGAGTGGGAACAGGAGCAGAATGTGCTATCGGAGGTATCGAATCTAGGTCTGGTTCCCCTGATTGATTGATCTTTGAAGTTGTTTAGGTTCAATCAAATCTGTATTAACCAATGCAGCCGAAGCTACCTTTGAGGGTTGCCCCCTAACCAGTGATTCTGCGTGGAACGACAGTAATGAGTTCTGATCCCCTAGATAGATAACCTGAGCATGTTGCAGTCCACAAGTTGTTTGTTGGAGTAGATGTCCCCTGTGCAACTTCCGTAACAGCTGTTGAACCCAAACAAACCTTATGTGAAGTACATCCTGGCGGGGGGGGGGGAGAGGGAGCTGCTGCTTGAAATCCTTACAAAGAGCCACAACCGTCTTCCTCTAGGAACAGCACTTCAGTGTTTAGACTGTCATCTTCAAAGGGGTCCTTTGTTTGAGAGAGGTTGATGCTGCCAAGGCTCAAAGTATCCTCAGTTTCAGAATCCGAAACATAGCAATCCTCCTCATCAGATGAGAGATTTAGGTTACATTTCTCTGGATTGTTGCTTTTGACAGAGCGCGGATTACGATGATCAGGAGAAAATTGCTGAGCTCTTTTCACTGGACGCCACTGTAGAGAGCTAGCCGACTGAGAAGGCATCTTCGAAACAGCGGCCTGGGAAGAACTCTTCTCAGAAGTCGAAGAGCTTGAGGAAGACGACAATAGACGGTTTCTGTCGTCTACCTTAGTAATAACCCCAGTCACGTGACTCTTTAAAGGCTCACACGGCTTTTTAAATGACTGGGTCGGGCCTGCTGACTCATTTGGGCCTTTATTAACAACAGTATCATTCCACATGGGCTTTGGCTTTGGCCCATTCTTAATAAACCGCGACTTCACGTGACTTTGAAAGGGTTACGCACGTCCAACCTCAGGCTCGGTTTGGTTTTATCAGGTCTAGGTTCAGTTCTTCCCTGGACCAACCCCTTTTCCTTGTTTAAGAAAGTCAGATTGGCGCCAGTTACAACCTGTGCAAAAGACCTGCCACCCTCCAGACTGTTCACTGCTTCCACACGCATAAGACTCACCCCCTGAATGCTACATTTTTGTTTCTCCAGCATTTGTTTTTCCATTTTAGTGAAAGTGCTTTTCTTGTTTGAATCATCCAATCCTTTCTTGCCACGCAGTTCTTCTTCAACCTTCTCATCTCCCTCCCTACGAGCCTCTTTCCAAAGCACAGATTCAACAGATGAAGCCAGCCACACTGAGTAACATTGTCCTTCAGCTAGCACCTCTATCTTCCAAGGAATCTCCTCAGGTTTTACTCCATTCAACAAAATGGAAGCTGAAAAAAGGTCTCCCAAAAAGACACCCCCTAGTGATCCTCCACACATCAGAGCAATGGCTTCAGCAGTTTCTTGCTTCCACAAGTGAAAGGGAAGGCCTAAGAGACGCACCAGCACTCCATCTTCAACAAAGAAATCTTTGGAGTTTGATCCCGGACACCATCTTGATAATGTGAGATTTCCAAGTTCAGCTTGGATATTTAATGCCTCAATTTATACTCTATTCTCAAGCTAGTCCAGCAAAGCCTTGTCTTTCTCAAAAGGTGTTAAAATAAACGTACTCTTCAACTTCAAGCTTGCTGTTAACAGATCTGCAACTTTCCTCCAGTCTAGAATGTGAGCTGAAGCTTTAACTATCAGTTTACTTTCCCAATCTCCTCTCTGTATGTTTACTCCCATTCTGTATTTACCTGCCCCAGCTGTCACTATAAGAGTCTCTTGCTTATTATTGCTCACCGAACTAGTAGAACTGCTTATCTTTCTTTTTACTGTTACTCATCTTTTAGCACCCAAACATTGCAGCAGTTCACATAAGACCCCATGAACTGCCTTCCAGCCCTGACTCTTCCTTCCCTCTGGGAAACAGACCATCTGCTTCCTACCCTTGCCAAAAAATTCTGTCAAAGAAATAAAAGAACCTTTAAAGTTTCTCTTACACTCTACAACAAACCTTCTTCCAGTTTCTGAGAGAAACTCTTTCCAGCTATTTTGTTTGCCTTTGTTACTTGCACCTTCCACAAACTCCTTGAACCCTTCAATTACCCCCAAACCTTCTAGCAGCACCATCCCTCTCTTTGCTTCCCTGATTTTCAAGCTCAGCTGACCATTTAATCTCAGTTCCTCAAATAGAAGCTCCTTAGCTTCAATCTTCAAAGCTTTTTTCCAATGGCCTACCTCCACAAACTCTCCCATCTTCCCTAGAGGTATATCTCTAAACATAAAAACTTTAAGTGTTCCTTGTACAACATACATTCACTAGTAATGATAATTTGATTGACTATTTCTTTCCCAAAAATCAAGGAAAGGACTTTTTAGTCCTTTCATCCAATACCTTGGAAATGATATTATACATACTTCCTACTAGGCTTGTAGGTCTAAATCCCTTGGATGGTTTGCTTCTATCTTCTTAGGGATCAAAGCAATAAAAGTAGCATTTGCTCTTGAATTAAACTTACCTCTCTCATAAAATTGAGCACAAACCTCCATTAGATTAACACCTATAATCTCCCAACAATTTTGATAAAAAGCCATTGTGAAACTATCTAGATTGGGCACTTTAGATCTTTCCAAGGAAAAATTTGCTCCTTTTACTTCCTAGGCCTCAAAAATTTTTTCTAGAGCAACCATAAGCTCCTCGGGGCTGACCCTGTGCTAAGTCCTCTTCCTTAGTCAAGGTTTGTCCATTCCACTCCAATTGAGAGGCAAAATTCTTCCTCTTTTTGGCATTGGCCAACAAATGGAAAAACTTGTGTTCGCATCACCTTCCCTTAACCACCTACGTCTTGATTTTTGCCTCCAACTAATCTCCTCTTTTCTCAAAATCTCTTCCAATTCCTGCTTAAGCCTTCATCTTTCCTCCCTTTCTTCCACCCTCATTCTTCTATCCCCTTCGAGACCATCTAACTCTTCTAATATGTGAGCAATCCAAGTTTTCCTTTCTTCTAATTTCCCAAGCACCTCCCTATTTCAGTCCTTAATCCTAACTTTCAACCTTTGAAGTTTCTTGTAAAATCTATACTCCTTCCATCTAAACTCCACCTGATCCTCCTCCCACCATTGTTTCACTTTTGATATAAAGTCAGGGTGAAGTAGCCACATGTTTTCAAATCTAAAAAGGCATATTCTTCCTCCCAATCTTTCTTGGGACAGTCTAGTTGGGCAGTGATTTGAAGTAGGTCTTGGTAAGGCTCTTTCTACCATCCCCCTCCAAACTTCCATGTAAATTTGGCTTGTAAGAGAGGCAAATCCCTTAACTTAAAGGAATCGATTGAAGTTTCTCATACTAGAGGTGATCCTATGGTTGGGGTTATTAGTTTCATGCAAGTATCTAGTCACATTAAAGTCTCCTCCCAATCACCATGGACCATCCTAGATTTCTCTTACTCTCCTCAGGCTGTACTAGGGCATACACTTCTTGGACTAATAGGAGGTCCTTACATCCTAGGATCTGTACCCTAATAGACTCATACACAGGGTTCGGGCCTAGAAGAAAAACAAACACCTGTTGCTGTGAAACAAAAGACTTGTAAGCCTTGGCATCCACATCACACTTCTAGTTCACACTTTGATAGTGATTCAACTCCTTCCAGATGGAGGTCAAGTCGGAGTAGTACACAAAAAGACTTCTCTCCCCTTGTTTAAAAGTAGATTACTCTAGCTGTAACTGTTAAATCTTTGCATAGTGCTGTTGTTCAGAATAGGTAGACTTAGCCTGCTCCCTGATTTCATAAGTTGTCTCAGTCCACACAAAGTTCCTTCTCACTTGAGGCTGCATGGACACTAGAAGCCATGACATCACCGTGCTGTTTTCCTGGTTCCACTTGTCATACTTTGCACTCCCACACTTGGGTTCCTTAATCTTCCCATTGATGTATCCTATCTTTTCCCTTGCATTGATGTACATCTTGATCCCCCTCGACCACTCTAGGTAATTAAGTCCATCTAGGGGAATAACAGCCATAGGGAAGTTCAAATCTATCCCCCCACTCTGAATTGAGGATACACCAGAGGTAGCCGAATCCTCAGAAGCCATAGTAGTCACTTTAGGTCACACTTAATCAGTAACAAGGGACAAAGATGCACTACAGTCCAGGACCAGAAAAAAAAATATTATTAATTTTCATTCCACACACGGTCCATCACTAGAGGGGGGGTAGTTTCTGATGATTTCTCCAGTTCACACAGTACAGTTGCTGAAAAAACATATACAGCACCAAATAGTAGTGAAACAGTCACCCCCAGGACAAATCTGGCCCTATGATCACTGAACATCTACCTTACTGCTGTTACAGAAAGTACAGGTCATCCCCTGACCTAGAAACACACCATAAAGGATCACACGAACCACGAAAACTTGAAAAACAGGTTCTAAACCCTTCACATCAATCACACAAAACTGTTGCAAAAAGTTTTCTTGGTACACGACCAAGAGAGGGAGAGAAAAAAAGTCTGAAAAAGCCTTCTCAGACCACTCTGATTGGTATTCTCAAGCTTCTCCAAGAGAAACACAGTAAAAAAGGTGGACACTTGATCGATTCTGTTTTCCTGGCCTAACAGACCTGCTGTGATACCATATTCTCTTGGAAAAAATAGTAGAGAGCTGGAACAGAAGAGAAGAAAAAGTGGAGAAGAAAGGAGAGTAGAAGAGAAGAATGAAAGGCAAAAAGTTCTACTGGTGGAGCCAGCAATAGTATTTATACTAGGGCGATAAAAATTAAAAGAAAAATTACAAGAATGCCCTTGAGCACTAAAGATGAAATGACTACAGCATTTTGACATTATCTTAATAATTGACCACCTGAAATGATGAGGTTCTCAGATGCCAATTATTGTATTTTGTGCATGAAATAGAAAGAGGATGTGAATCATTTATTTATACATTGTTGCCGGACAAAGTTCATATGGAATTTCTTCTTCACTATGTTTAATGCAACTTTAACCCATCAGCACCAAAGGAGATTTTCTTGACATGGCCTAGGTTGAGAGGGAATAAGAAAGGCAAGATACCACATAGTATCAATCCATTTGCTGTTTGTTGGGGCATATGGAGAGAAAGAAACAGACATATTTTCAAAGAGAAGTATCAACATAAAAGAAGATTGGTTGTTGAGATTTTTGCCATGGTGGTGCAATGTTCTTTACCCCTCCCACAATTTAAAGACTTGAGAAGAGATAATTGGCAATGTCTACTTTTAGAATTTAGGACTTGGAGCTATAGTGGGTTATTCTTGTTTATATTATCAATTTTCAAATTCTTATTTGTCTACATCTTTTTCTACCTGCAAAGAAGAAAAGCATTCAAATCAAGGTAACAAATAGATTTTGAAAAGTCAATCCCTCACTTATAAACCCCCACCATATACCTTCAACAAACTATCTTTAACCATCAAATCTGAAATATTATATGAAGTTCCTGAATAGGCCTTTATTCTCTGACACCTGAGCCCCCCAACCCTAAGCCAACTCGGCGCGAAATTGGATTCAAGTCAATTGGGTTTCAGATTGAGCGTACTGATCTGCATCCTCACCTTTGTGCATCAAACATCTAAACTACACTCTCAAACTCAAACCACATTTCACTGTTAGTGGATTGAGTTGAACCTGAAATTTAGGCTAAAAGATAAACATGCTAGCTAAGGTACAATACTAATCAAGACAAATTAGAAGGAATACCAGAAACTATGGGGAGAAAATAAGAAGAAAAGAAAAAAAAAACAGTTTTTTCCATGTACAAATCTAAAGCACCGGATCCAGATGGCTTTACAACAGGACTGTTGGGAAGTATTGAAAGATGACTTGATTGAAGTCTTCAAAGAATTCTTGAACACGCATATTGTTACCCTGGAGTTAATGCAACTTTTTTGGCTTTGATTCCCAAAAATCCAGATGCTAGTCAATCTAATGACTTCCGACCCATTAGTTTGGTGACTAGTATCTACAAAATAATTGCTAAGGTTCTGTCTTTGAAGATAAGAGAAATACTCCCCTTTCTCATAAGCCAGTTCCAAGGGACATTTGTTCATGGGAGACAAATAATTGATTAAATCCTGATAGCTAATGAATGTGTAGAAGAAATGAAAATATCCAGGAAGGGTGCAAATTGGATTTAGAAAAAGGCTTATGACTTGGTGGATTGAAAATTTTTATTAGAAGTAATGCAACAACGGGGGTTTGGGGAAAGATGGTTTAATTGGGTCTTTGGATGCCTTTGGTCTTGTCATTTTTCCATCCTTGTTAATGGAGTGGTGAAAGATTTCTTTCCAGCTTGTAGAGGGTTAAGGCAAGGTGACCTCTCTCTCCCTCTTTCTTTTTACTTTGGTGGCAGATGTTTTTAGTAGACTTCTTTCTAAGGCAGATAGGGAAGATGAAGTTAAAGGATGGAGAGTGGGTAGGAATAGGGTTCCAATTACTCATCTCCAATTTGCAGATGATATCACAATTTTTTTGTGAAGGGGGAGATCTCAGGAGAGTGAGGAGATTAAAAGAACTGATCCAGAAGTTTGAAAAGGTGTCCAATCTGAAAACCAATTTGGACAAGAGTTGTATAGCAGGGATTAATTTGGAGGAGAATGTTCTAATCTTGGTAGTGGAGTGCTTAGAGTGTCATATTACCCTTTGGCCTCTAACCTATTTGGGACTTCCTCTAGGGGCCAATCCTAAGGAGAGCAGATTTTGGAACCCAAGTGTAGAAAGATGTAAAAAAGAGATTGGCTGCCTGGAAGAGGAGTTACATATCTTTAGGAGGAAGGATTACCTTGATAAGATCTACTTTGGCTAACCTACCTATTTATTTCCTCTCTATTTTTAGGATCCCTCCAAGGGAAGAAAAGAAATTAGAAAAAATTATGAGGGATTTCCTTTAGGAGCCAGGAGAGACAAGAAAGACCATTTAATTAACTGGGAGATTGTGTGCAAAAGAAAGGAAGAGGGTGGGCTAGGTCTTGGGAATGTGAGAAAGAAGAATACAACTCTTTTGGGAAAATGGTTATGGAAGTGGCCTCTAGAGAGGGAAAACTTGTGGGTTGAGGTAGTGGATAGTATTCATGGGAGATTGGAGAGTGGCTGGGATGTCGGTGTATCACATCGGGCTACCTTGCCAACACCTTGGAAAGCAATTCACAATCTGCTTCCTCAGTTCCTCAGTCTTATCAAGTATGATGTTAACTTAGGGAACTTAATTCGTTGGGAAGACACTTGGTTTGGTGACCGACCCTTAAAGGATTTGTTTCCTTGTTTTCCATTTCCTTGTACAAAAATAAGGTGATTTCGTGTTTTCTAATCCATCCTATTTTTCCTTTGAGTCACAGTTGGGGTTTTGGGTTCCAAAAGGGATTAAGGGATGAAGAAGCCATCAAGCACTTGTTTGTCAGAGCTTCTCCTACTTCTTGATAAAGTCTGCTTAGAGCCTTCTAAATTAGATAGGAGAGTTTGGTGTCCAAATCCTAAAGGCTTTTTCTCTTGTGCCTCTTTTTTTAAAGCTCCTTGCCAATCCCCCTCCTCTCAGTCTTTTCCTCGGAAGGAAGAGTGGTCTTAGCTGGGATGAAGAAGTCATCAAGCACTTGTTTGTCAGAGCTTCTCCTACTTCTTGATAAAGTCTGCTTAGAGCCTTCTAAATTAGATAGGAGAGTTTGGTGTCCAAATCCTAAAGGCTTTTTCTCTTGTGCCTCTTTTTTCAAAGCTCCTTGCCAATCCCCCTTCTCTCTGTCTTTTCCTCGGAAGGAAGAGTGGTCTTAGCTGATTCCCCCTAAAATTAAGGCTTTCTGCTGGGAGGTGGTATATGGGAAAATTAACACTCTGGATCACTTGCAAAAGAATAGGCCTTTTTTTGTGTATTTCCCCAACTTGGTGCAATCTTTGTAAATCAAGTGGTGAATCTTGTTATCACTTACTCATTTCCTGTTCATTTGCTACAGAAATTTGGGAGTGGTGTTTCTATTTGTTTGGATGTAGGTGGAATATGCCAATGGAGATTAAGATGATGTTTGAACCATCTACATTTGTTTGGCCAAAGAAAAGGGGAAGAATAATGTGAAGGTGCACTATAGCAGCAGCGGTGTGGACATTATGGGAAGAAAGAAATGCTAGAATCTTCCAAGAGAAGGAGAGAAGTAAGCAACAAATTATGGATTGTGTAATGTACCGGAACCATACATTGACTACAAACTATGGAACTATTTAGACATTTCTCCTTCGATGACATTTGGAGGAATTGGTTTTTAGTGGCTTCTAGTTTAGTGCAGAAGAGTAAAACATGGCTGGTTTGGACATCTCCCATTGAAGGCTTTATGAAACTGAACTTTGATGGGAGTAGTCAGGGCAACCCAGGCCTTTTTGGAATTGGAGGGACCATAAGAGATAAGGACGGGAATCTGAGAGCATTCTACTTAGGACTGATGGGGAATGGAGACTCCTTAAGGACTCAACTGTATCCAGTCCTACAAGGTATATAGATTGCAAGTGAGATAGGATTGGAGAATTTGGTGATAGAAGGGGACTTAAGGTGGCGGTGGGTTGGTTTAGAGACCCAAACTTAGTGATATGGTGTTATAAAAATGAAATGAAGAAATTCAAATGGGTAACACAACATATGAATTTGACTATACAATGGATGGGAAGAGAGGCTAATGCATTTGCTGACTATCTAGCTAAGCAAGGAGTAACTAGGGATCAATTGTTTTGGGCCCCAATTGTAATTTTTGTGTTGTTTTCTTTTAAAGAGTGAGGCTGCACCTTGCGCCTCCCCTTGGGATGCTTGTAACAGACATTTATCTTTTTGCTGATAATGAAATTTTAATGAACTTTTACCTATCAAAAAAAAGGAAGAAGAAAAGATACAAGTGTTGGAAGGGTTAGGATCCATCATATGGATCGCCGAACCATGCTAGATGGCTGGGCAAAATTTAAAAAATTTCCTAATCTTCTGGGAATCAAATTCCCCATGTTTTGAAAAACTGCATTTTTCAGGATCGGTCTTTCACTGAACCTGACCAGATTTGAAACCAATCAAAGAGGGAGATGTATACCTGATATGGATACCACAAACGCAGACCCCAAGGTGGAAGTTCACGCCCAAATCAGTCCTAAAACCAGCCTCCACTGAAGATGGCGCAATGTATTCTTGAAGCCGGTTCAGCAACACAATTTTTGGCAAAACTGCAACCCAACTGTTTGGATCGAACTAGGGAAGTTGAGCCTGTTCTCCCCTGAATTTTTCTTAAAAAATCAGAGGAAAAACATATCTATATCAGTCTTAGATAGCTGAGGTCGAACTAGGAAAAAACTGGGAGACAAAAGGGTGCAGAGAGAAACAGAAACTGCAAAAATATGAAGCTGTCTTGGACTGGTCCGCCCCCTCCTCTTTTATAATCTCTTATGGAGCTATCTCCTAATCTAATTAGGAGATAATCCAAATCTAAATCAGATTTGGACTCTAATTAGAGGTATACCTTATCTTCTTATAAGATTAGGTGCTCCATACCCAGATCTAAACCCAGATTCGCCCCATGTCACATGACAACTAAAGCTGTCATGTGACAACTTAATTAATCATATTAATTATGGGCCTTAGGCCCATCAACTATAAGTCTCACGATCCAAGGGTGTTACATGGCCAACTTGATTTGTTCGGCGTGAGACCCCACAATGACCTCACATAAGTCCACATGGGTTTGGCCCAACCTTTGTGAAAAGGCTTAGCCGAATTCACTGCTAAATGCAGTGAACCCCTGAGCACATCACTATGGGCTCAATACGGGCCCAACATTTACACTTAAATGATCATTGAATTCAGCCATCCTATGAAGACCCAAGGATAATGGACTTAAGTAAGATAAAGCCCATCAGGTAATCAACCCTTAATGGTCTCTTACACTTAACCTCTCAACCCATAATGATCAAAGACTGCTCGATAGGGAAGGACCTCTCCCCTGGTTGCAGGATACAGTGTCACACTCTTTACTCGGATGGATCCTGAGAATTAAAACCTTTTTGCAAACATTTTTCATAAAACATTAATACATATATCATATAAATATATTTTGCAAAACCAAATCTTAAACATAGTTGAAATCCATTGCCGGATGTTTAGGTTTCCATCCAGAGAGAGTGTAAGCCCTATCATTCACTTTGTCCGACAAAAGGGTCGATCCTATCACTATGATCACCCACTCAGATGAATTCTTAGACTGTCCCAACATACCCAGGTTTTGACCATCAATGGATCTCACTGATTGGTGTATATCAAAAACAATCCAATCCAACACCTAGTGCAGTACCATAATCAAGTCTAGGGGTTATGTGTAACTTTCCAGTTTTGCCCATCAATCTCCAAGGTGCAGGGCATAATTGGCAAATGGTTCGGGTTCAGTGTTTCAACCAAACACACATTGCATGTGCTTATCCTTGGTAGGATAAACTCCCCAAGTCTATCTAATGGCTGAGAACATTTTAAACTAACATGAGTCTCATAAGTGTACAGTTTAAGGGGTAATTTCTCAGAAACATACCAATATCAACATGAAATAATAATGTACTTTTATTCATTTACAATAAATGTATATGTACATTGTTAGTGAAGGGGTATTTCGGTCTTTGTACCTGTTGAGAATGCTGATGTTTACTATTATGTTAGTTCGAGTGCCTCTTACTTAAATAAGGGCCCTTATGTCTTTTTCAATTACATTAATAATATAATAACAGGTCTGGCCGAAACTAGGGTTGACTTTTCCTAATTTCGAACTAGACCTTTTCTCTTCTCCTTCCTCTTTCTTCCTTCTTCTTTCTTCTCTTCCTTCTTGCTGTTTACTTTACTTTTCAGCTAACAAACAAAACGGACTTCTAGGGCAGGCCGAACTTCAACATGGTATCAGAGCAACATTAAACAAATCAGACCTGCTAGAATTCTGTTTTCTGCGCATTCGAACTAGGGTTTCTCTTGTTTTCTCAGCCGTTGGTTGGAGACTGGGAAAAGGGCTGAAAAGGAGTGATCGCCCTCTTCCCTTGGAGGTTTCTATGCCTCTGGTGGTGTCGTTGGTGATTGGTTGCTGTGGTTTCTAAGCCCTCCCCTAATTAATGTAGGGCTGGTGCGCGTGGTGCAGTGGTGTTTCATTCCTTCGTGTGGTTGGCATTCAGGCGATGAGGTAAGGAGTTTTTTTTATGCATAATTTCTGTTATGGAACACATGAGAGGTGTGGTACAGATCGTATGATGGGTTTTCAGATTGCAGTATGCTAGGGTTTATGCTGGTTTGTATGTGATTCGAAGGGAAGTAGTGTTTACTTAATGGTGAAACTTCCGGTAGCTGTAGAGTAGGGTTTGTGGTGTTACAAGTACGGCTTTCAGCCTTTGTTATTGCTGAAATCAGTGTGCAGATTTCGGTGAAGTGTCTGTGTGCAGTGTGCAGATTTCGGTGAAGTGTCTGTGTGCAGCGTGCAGTGTGTAGTGCTCAGGATTCAGTGATAAGGGAATTCGGCAATGGTAGATAACAATGATAGTAAACCTAATGTGATGATATCTACTGACTACCTGAATGTCCAAATGACCTCCATTAAACTGAATGGAGAGAATTATGTCCCTTGGGCAAAGTTTGTAGAGGTCTTTCTGAAGGCGAAGAAGAAGGTAAAGCACATAAGAGAGGAGAAACCCCCCACTAGTTCTCAGGAGTACGAAGACTGGGAACAGGAAGATGCACTGATCATCACATGGTTGTGGAACAGTATGAAACCCAGAATCAGTGTGAACTTCATGTTTCTTGACACAACCAAAGAGGTGTGGGATCATGCTAAGAAATTGTATTCTGGTTAGGATAATACAACTAGGGTATATCAACTGTATCAAGAATACTTCAATCTACAACAGGGAAATCAGCGCCTTGAGGAGTACTATGCCAGTATGAGAAATATTCGTAATGAGTTAAATGTCTATCATCCTCTCACTTCTGATGTCAGGGTTCAACAACAACAGAGAGAGCAGTTTGATGTGACTCGGTTTCTGGTGGGGCTGAAGTCTGAGTATGAACCAGTACGAGCCCAGATACTAGGAGGATCTGCCTTTCCATCTTTAGAGGAGGTGTTTGCTCGTCCTCGGAGGACTTCCATTGGATCTATGGGAAACTCTAATATCTCAGATAAATCAGCATTTGCAATGTCGAGAGGACGAGGTGGCAGAAGTGGGGCTCGAGAAGCCCAGCCTGGCCGTGGTGGCAGTAGTGGTCCAGTGTATGGCCGGAGTGGTAGTGGGGATCTACACATATCCGTGGTGGTGGTCGTACTGGAGGCAGAGATTCAGGGGGAGCTCGTGGTAGAGGACATGGCTCGGGTCCACAGAGGTGTACTCATTGTGGTTTGGATGGACATACTATTAACTACTGCTATGACTTACATGGTCCACCCTCGACGTGGGCCAACCATGCCGTGACTAGTGACACCAGTTCCAGCTTTAGACAGGAGAACCGGTCAGCCGACCAGATGCCTTCTACCTCTTCAGATGGTCCAGGCAAGGAGATGGTGAGTGTTCCTCGTGATGAGTATGAAAGGTTTGTTCAATCCACGTCGCAGCAGAACACAACTACCTTTGCACACTCAGGTATCGCTTGTTTGGCATCCACACCCAACCCCTGGATTATTGACTTTGGAGCCTCCGATCACATGACGGGAACTCCAGGTGTGTTTTCATCTCTCACTCATTGCTCAACATCACAATCTGTTACCCTTGCTAATGGCTCCACATCATCTATTCGTGGTGTTGGTAATGTTGACCTAGACCCTGTGTCCTTATCCTCTGTTTTATATGTACTTAAGCTTCCATTTAATCTTATGTCTGTTAGTAAGCTGACCAAGTCCCTTAATTGCTTTGTTACATTTTACCCCTTTATGTGTGTTTTTCAGGATCTCAAGACGGGGATGAAGATTGGTGGAGGGCATGAAGCCAGTGGATTGTATTATCTTGATGGTGGTGGAAGAACGTCAACAGCCCTTCAATCATCTATTTCTCCTCTCCAGTGGCATTGTAGATTTGGTCATCCTTCGCTGAAAGTGCTTAAGTCCTTGGTCCCTTCATTGAGTCAACTTTCTGTTCTAGATTGTGAGTCGTGTCAATTTGGGAAACACCATCGTGTTCCCTTTAGTTCTAGGTTTGATAACCGTGTGTCGAGTCCTTTTTCTTTAATTTATTCAGATGTTTGGGGTCCTTATAAAGTGATGTCATATAATGGACACAGATATTTTGTTATTTTTGTTGATGACTTTTCAAGAATGACGTGGCTCTATTTAATGAAAGAAAGAAGTGAATTATTTGCCATCTTCCAAAAATTTTATGCTGAGATCCGCAATCAATTTGGCGTTCACATCAAAATTTTCCGTTCTGATAATGGTCGTGAATACTTGTCTTCATCTTTCCAAGAATACTTGGACCAACATGGCATTATACACCAAACTTCATGTACCTACATCCCACAACAAAATGGAGTTGCTGAGAGAAAGAACCGACATCTTGTAGAAACGGCACGCTCACTCATGCACCACATGAATGTTCCTAAACCCTTTTGGAGTGATGCAATGCTCACCTCTTTCTTAATTAATCGAGTGCCCACGTCTATTCTTGATGATCGTTCTCCTTTTAGTGTCTTGTTCCCCAACATGTCTCCGTTTCCGCTTCCTCTTCGGGTATTTGGGTGTATCTGCTTCGTCCATAATCTGGGTCCCGGGACTGACAAGTTAGATGCACGATCCCTTAAGTGTATCTTCCTTGGCTATTCTTGGACTCAGAAAGGGTACAAGTGTTACCATCCCAGTTCTTGTCGTTCTTTGGTATGTGTTGATGTTACTTTCTTCGAATCTACTCCGTTCTTCGTGGGGTCCGGTGATGCTGCTTCCTCCACATCACCTCCTCCTCTTCCCCTTCCTGTGGCTGATCCTCCTCCTCTGGTTCCAGTCGTGCCTACGTCGTTGCCTCCGGTGTCACCGTCCGTTGACCGTCCACCTATCCGTCACATGTATACACATCGCCCACGTGTACCAGATCCGCCTCGTCCGGCTTCATCACCGTCGACAGATCCGGCCCCAGATCTGACACCAGCCTCCGACTTTGATTTTCCTATTGCCTTACGGAAAGGTAAACACACCTGCACCCTTCACCATATTTCCAATTTTGTTTCCCTTACTCACCTCTCCGCCTCCCATCGCCAGTTCATCTCTTTGTTATCCTCAGTGGTTGTTCCTAAGGATGTCCAAGAAGCCCTTACCTCTCTAGAGTGGTGTCGTGCTATGGAAGAAGAGCTCTCTGCCCTCTATCATAATCACACTTGGGACCTCACCGCTCTTCCTCCTGGGAAGCAGGCTGTCGGTTGTAAGTGGGTGTATACCGTTAAGTACTTGCCAGATGGTCGTGTTGAGCGCCTGAAGGCGCGGTTGGTTGCAAAAGGGTACTCCCAAACCTATGGCATTGACTACACAGAGACATTCTCCCCAGTTGCTAAGATAGGGTCAGTTCATGTTGCCATCTCCCTTGCAGCTATGTATGATTGGCCTCTACATCAACTAGATATCAAAAATGCCTTTTTGCATGGTGATTTTCTTGAGGAGGTCTACATGGAGCAACCACCAGGGTTTGTTGCTCAGGGGGAGGATGGTAAGGTATGCAGACTTAAGAAGGCTATATATGGACTTAAACAGTCCCTTCGAGCATGGTTTGGTAGGTTTAGTGAGGTGGTCAAGAAGTTTGGTATGAAATAGTGCCAAGTTGATCACTTTGTCTTCAATCATGACTCTCTGGCAAGCAAAATACTACTGGTGGTGTATGTAGGTGATATCGTTGTGACTGGAAATGATAAAATGGTCCTTGACAGATTGAAGGCATTCTTCCAGGAACACTTTCAGACAAAGGACCTTGGCAAATTGAAATACTTTTTGGGGATAGAGGTAGCAAGATCTAAGCATGGCATTAATTTGTGTCAAAGGAAATATGTGCTTGATTTACTGGAAGAAACAAGTTTGTTGGGTACTAAACCGACTGAGACACCTATGGAAACAAATACGAGGCTGAGCAGTGATATAGGTGAAGTATTTGAAGACCCTGGCAGATACCGACGTCTTGTAGGCAAACTAAACTACCTAACCATTACTCGGCCATATATTTCATTTGTGGTTAGTGTGGTGAGTCAGTTCATGCAGAAACCTTTGGTCCCACATGGGAATGCAGTGCTAAGGATTGTGAGGTACTTGAAAGGAGCTCTTGGCCGTGGTTTGTTGTACAAAAGTGGCAGAAAACTGGAAGTAGAAGGATACACCGATGCTGATTGGGCAGGTTCTATGTCTGATAGACGGTCTACCACAGGCTATTGCACCTTTCTGGGGGGTAACTTGGTAACGTGGAAAAGTAAGAAGCAAACAGTTGTGGCAAGAAGCAGTGCAGAAGCAGAATATAGGGCCATGGCACATACTGCTTGTGAATTAGTGTGGCTAAGGAACATTCTACAAGAGATAGGATATGACATTAGTACTTCAATGAAGCTCTATTGTGACAATCAGGTAGCGGTTCATATCTCTTCCAATCCGGTGTTTCATGAAAGAACCAAGCACATCGAAGTTGACTGTCATTTTGTGAGAGAGAAGGTGCTGAATGGAGTGATAGAGACTGCATATGTTAATACAGGAAATCAGTGGGCAGACTTGTTTACAAAAGGTTTGAGTCGGGGGAGAGTGGACTACATATGTAACAAGCTGGGATTATATGATATATACTCACCAACTTGAGGGGGAGTGTTAGTGAAGGGGTATTTCGGTCTTTGTACCTGTTGAGAATGCTGATGTGTACTATTATGTTAGTTCGAGTGCCTCTTACTTAAATAAGGGCACTTGTGTCTTTTCCAATTACATTAATAATATAATAACAGGTCTGGCCGAAACTAGGGTTGACTTTTCCTAATTTCGAACTAGACCTTTTCTCTTCTCCTTCCTCTTTCTTCCTTCTTCTTTCTTCTCTTCCTTCTTGCCTAACAAACAAAACAAACTTCTAGGGCAGGCCGAACTTCAACATACATCAATTTGATTGGAGCTAAGGGCATACATTGTCTAACAACAAGAGAAGTATTAGTAGTAGAATTCGAAATTAAAATTTGGTATTAAGTATTTAATATTTTTCATTCCCTTTATCAATTTCTAAGTTCAAGCAATAAGGTTTCCTCCATTTGAATGCACTCAAACAAAAAGAGTTGTATTTTTCCTTGTCATATTTGGAGTCATTCCTTAATTTGGAATGGGCTTTCAATTTTGGGTTCGTATTTCCATATATAGAGGAACCACCCATAGGTTGTTTGGTACAATTGCTCTTTCTACCTGAAACATTTTAGGTTGATTTGTGGAAATCAACATACAACTGTTATTTGAAGCTATTTGTAGTTGAAACAGGCATATACCTTAAAAGTTGAAGAATGGGAGGTTGTTTGTAGAAAGTAGAAGTGTCAAATTGATGTTTCTAGCTCCAAGGGGCATGAAATATAGGTTGTGTTTGGTCAAAGACACTTCCAAATAAAATAAAAAGAAAATCTATGAAAATGAAGAAGATTATAGTCTCAACAGCATGTGACAGATATTCTCCCTATTCAATAATCTTTTTTCTCAATGGGTATCCCCATCTACTCCCTCTTTAATGTCCACTTTCACTAGCATCTCTACAGTGAACAGCCAAATCATGACTTGGATGTGGCTCCAACAATCCTGTATTAATAGTGAAATCACCAACAGAACCTGCAAATATAAAATCATATTCAACAGACTTCTTTTGAATACACAAGGCCCTCGATAGTTGAGAGCCATTAGCATCATCCACACATTCCAGTGCTTTCATTGCCTCAGCCAATTTGTTAGATTCAAATTGTGGGATAACACTGTCATCATTTGCATCATCGTGTATTTGTCACATGTCTTTCCTTTCATTTACTTATTCAGTTATTCTTGTAAAGGTAGTTTGGGTATTTAGGTATCTAGCTTTCACTTATGTCACTAAAACTACCAATGACCAAAATCTTTCCCCTTTGAATCTAAAATTTTGGAATTTGTATTAGACAAAATATACCCCTGTAAATTTATTTAATTCTCTTGAGTGGTATTTTAAATAGTGATAATTTTGTAATTTTACATTTTATAAATTGATTATTTTTCCTAAAAAAACTTATTCTTTTGAAGTATTTTATGACCTTTTTTTAACCTTCCATATATATGATGTTACTCTGAATGTGTTATGGGATTGTTGTAAATTTTCAGGGTATTATAGTCAATCAAATATTTGCAAAAATGCACTCATCGCTGCTTGATAAACCCTCTCAATTCGTTGTTTGAAAAAAAAAAAAAACTAACTCTTCATTCAACAATCCAAACTTGCAAGATTTCTGAGCTGACTGAAGTTTGAGTTTGATTGAAATTTGAGTATGGATAGTAGAATTTATATCAATTTTCAAATTTTTATTTTTTTACATCCTTTTCAACCTGCAAAAAGAACAAGAATTTACTCCCATTGTTTCTCACATATTTGTTATCTGCAAGAAGAATAGCATTCAAGTTGAGATAAGAAAATAGATAATTCATTGTTTTGAATGTTTCTTAACTTTTCTTTTGATGAAACCTTTTGCCCAAACTCTAACTTCTCTTTTGACAATACCTTTTGCCCAAATTTGCAGATGCAGGTGCCAAATCATTGTTGCTCAAGTTTGGAAGGTCAGTTGTTTTTAGTGGGTCTCATAATTGATATTCTTCTATTGCTTTCAGGTATGTTTCTTCATCTTTCCAATCCAAATATAGTCGTTTATGGTTGCTTTCTTTTACTGCTGAATTTTTTCACTTAGATTATCAAAGAGAAAACACTTTCCATTTTATATAAAGTAAGACCTCAAAGGTGCTTCTTATATAAAACAAGGTTAATGTCACCTAACTTGTAATGGTTCCTGCATAAATGTTTATCAACAAACTCAAAACTTCTTGCAGCCATCAATCTTCAGGTGATAAAATTCACTCTGATAAATCAAGGGATGAGCAATGATGGGCCAGACTGGTCTGATTCCTGCCTGGCTGAAGGTAAGGTTGCACCTTAGGTTAAAAACTTAAAATTATAGGCTTGAAGTCGTTGAGACCATAAAGTCAGAATCTTATTAAAAACCCATCAGACAAGACCACTTACTACAGGAAATAGAGTAACTCTTTGAGTACCCTACCTTGTTCAAGGAATGTGCATTCTCTAAAGCAATCAATAAGGGTTGCAACCTCACACCTGTGTGTGCATATGCACTCTTCAAATTTAATGGACTTGAAGATCTACCAAATTGTTGATGAGAGGCTGCTATGAGGTTACTTGCGCCACAGAAGAACGTTAGCTTCAGATAGTCAGGGCTAACATGCTAAAGGTTAGACTGTTGTATCAACTTAGCAGCAACAGGCTAACATTGGGTAATGGGCCTTGTTAACATTGAGTAATTTTTTCAAGTTAATGCAGCTGATGAGCTACAATTCCAGTTGGTTGACCCAAAACCTGACCTTCCCTGCCAACAATCAAATGCACAATATCTTGCAGTTGGGGGATCTTCTACTGAAGGAAAGAAGGAATGCTTAACATTGTTCCTGGATCCCAACCATGAAATGTAGATGCACTAACAATTGCCTGAATTGTTTGACTATCCATAGCATCCAGTGTTTTGATCTGATTATCTGGAGTTCTGGACTCGATGAGAACTGCAGAGGTGGGCTGACATCAGAGCAGCCAGGTGCAGTGAATTGAAATGGTTGAAAGATTGACAATTTGGGCTGAAATTTTTAAATGACCCATTCCCCAAAAAGGATTTTGGCCAGGCTTCTGAACAAAAACTTCCTTTAGGATCCATTTTCAGATCCCATTGCAAATATCCCCGAAATCCAGTGGCTTACCTATGAAGGAAAACAAAACAGCAACACTTAATTAGAATTCCTATTTCTCAACAACAAAATCATTTCAAGTCAGCAGAAAACAATACCACCCACTACACGATATTTCATCCTAAAATCTAAATAAGACCCATATGACTTCATTTTCATAGGAAGGAAAAGAGAATTATTGAATTCAATTATTCAAGCTCAAAATTATAGTGTTTGTGGTACCCACTTCTTAGTAGGAGTTTCAATGATTGGGAAGTTGAATCTTTTGTGAAGTTAATGCAACTGCTTTACAGTTCTTGTGTGAGTAGAAATCATATTGGTTGGAGAGAATAGCTATAGGAAATGTCTAGAAAGTTCTTGGTCATATCATTGATGTCAATTTCCTGCCTAATAAGTTGGCAAATTCTGAGGCTTTTAGCATTTGATGAGAAGTGGGAAGTAGAAGTGCTTGATTAGTAATTACTTGTATCATATGGTAAAGTTGAAAGGGTGTGGGTTTGGGAAAAGTCAAGGACATTCTCTATTAAATCCTTATACAACAAGATGCATGGGCCAGTGGAGAGAACAATCTCCTCGTTTAAAAATTTGGTACTCATTATGATGCTTTGAATGCTAAGTTATTTTGGGTGGACAATTGTCTTGGATAAGTGCATATTATCCTCATTTAAAAAGGTATGGTCATTGCCTCGTTGCTATGCTGATTGAATGCTCTATCATATAAACATAGAAGCAGTAAACCACATTCTTCTACATTGTCAATATGGACCTACTTTCTGAGGATATTTGAGGTGCAAACGTACTTGTGTGCTTTTCAGGATCAATTGAAGACTTCTTTAAGGTTGGAAGTTGCAGGGGCAGAGCAAAAGGGCCAGGATAATTTGGAGAATGGTACCATTAACTGTTTTTTTAAGCTATATGGAGTAAAAGTCAAATTAGAAATCATTAATCTACAAGCATAGCATTATAATGGCAAGACTTCTATATTGACCACTAAATAAATTTCAAGTTTCTTTTGAAGTTTTCTCATTTTTATCTGGTTGATTCAAGAAATTTGTTAATTAAAACATGACAATGATCTCATCTTTTCTTTCTTGCCTCTACATGATTTACATGACTTGTGTGAAAGCCAATGCCAACTAATCATAAAATGACCAAGGGATACAAAAAAAAAAAGAATGGATGGTTCTGATGATAATTCAAAGAAGCAAATAAAGACAGCTTGTGGTGGGAATAACCAGAGAAAACAAAAAACAGATTGATGAAATAATAACCATAGGGAAGGGGAGAGCTGAATATGTACTAACAGGCTTGGAAAAGGTCCATTGTACACCTTTAAAAGAGCTAAAACCTTCTCTACATATAGAAGGGATCTCTACCACAACGGGACAAGTGCAGTGCATGAACAATGATTGTCAGATTGTGGATGTAGCATGTTGAGTGTAGAAGCTGGCCATGTAGGTTTTCTAATACGTATAAGAAAATTTTCAACCGAATAATTCTAGGCCAACTCTTTTCATGAATTGAATCTAAGTATGTTTCTCTTTTTTGTGCTTTTTTTAGTTTGCTCTATATATTAGATATAACTAACATTAGTGTTAACTGTATTGCAGAGGCTACCATCAGCTCCTACAATTAAATCCACCCTTGTTATTGCAGCTTGTGTGTGCAAGTATTCTCACCACAATAGTTGCATTGATTCAATAGATCATAAAATTCTATTGTGGATTTGTTAGAGCTCTGTGGAGCAAGATGTTGGGCATTTTTGGAAGCAAAGCCATTACTTCAACTCTTAGTAGACATTACGTAACCATGCAAGAAGGATATAATCATGAGAACTAAGAATATCACCAACAACCATGCCCCTAAGGACCCATTAGTGGGTTTTCATTAAGAAGTTAACCCCCTAATTGTTTCCTGCTGGATATGCTTCAAAGTTAAATTGTAAACTTATTCATGTTTAGATGAGATTATGACCATACTCAACTTCCTCTATCTTTCTTTTGCTATAGCACTAACTTTAAACCTGTTAGTTATTCAATCAGACCTGATTTACTTCCTGAAATAAAAAGGAAAATAGTGAGGAAGAAGGGAGAAAGAAGAAGGAGAAGAAGAGAGGAGAGAAATAGAGGAGAAGATGAAGAGATGGTTCGACTGTCCTTAGAAGAGAAAAATCAGTCTCCCAGCCGACCAAAACAATATGTATGTATATATTATAGATTTCTAATTTGAAGTACAATGACCATTGCGCCCTTCTTTATGTATGGAATACTATTCAATCTCAAACGTAATAGACAAAACAACCTAAAGTAAAATACTATGAAATGACTCAATTACCCCTGGACCGTTGGCTCTAACATTCCCCCTCAAGCTGGAGAGTATATATCATATAATCCTAGCTTGTTACATATATGGTCCACCTTTCCCTGATTCAAACTTTTTGTAAACAAATCAGCCCACTGACTCCTTATGTTGATATGTACTGTATTTACACTCCACTAAGCACTTTTTCTCTTACAAAATGATAGTCGACTTATATGTGTTTTGTTCTCTCGTGATAGACTGGATTAGATGCAATGTGAACAACAACTTGATTGTCACAGTACAACTTCATAGGATTGGAAGTTGGTAGCAAGTTGTTCCTCCTACGAGGTAAGGGTATTGACTAGTTGGGTCCCCCCTCCTCTTGGTTCTTTGAAGCTGAATTTTGATGGGAGTAGCCAGGGTAACCCAGGTCCCTCTGGGATGGGAGGTGTACTGAGGAATGAGGCTGGAGAGTAGACCTGTTCATGGTCCGGGCCGGGCTCGGGCTGGGCTTTTACTCTTCATAAACATGATTTTGTTGGGCTCGAGCCTGAGCCCAGCCCGACCAACGGGCCTATAACATGGGCCTAAGCCCGGCCCTAATAAAAAGCCTGAAGCCCGGGCCCGAGCCCAAAGCCCGACCTAAGAGAAGAAAGAACTCACCGCCGGTGACTGTGTTCGCCAGTGCTGAGTTCGCGTCTGTGTGTGTGTGAGAGAGAGAGGATTCACCAGCCGGTGCTCAGTTCGCGATGAGATGCGATTTTTACAATGAAAAGAGGAGTCAGTTCGCATCTGAGAGAGAGAGAGAGAGAGAGAGAGAGGACTAACTGCTGCCGCCGCCGGTGCTTGTCTTCGCCGCCTCGCCGGTGTAGATTTGAAAGAGAAGAAGTGAGAAGTGGAACGAGAGAGAGAAAGAGAGAGAGAGAGAGAAGACTCACCGCCGGTCTGTCGGAGTTGTTGTGCTGGTGAATTTTCGCCGGTTTTGCGGCTGCTTGAGAGTGAGGATGTGAAGAGGAGAGGTTCGGCACTGGGCAAGTGGGCAGTTCGGCTAACAACAACAGGAAATGTGGAAAGAGATGAATGAGAAGGGTTAGGATATTAGGGTTTTTTTTAGTCTATAGGTCGGGCCGGGCTATTTTGGCAAATCGCGAGCCTGGCTCGAATTTATTGCGGGTCGGGCTTTTTGGCCCGCGGGCTCATTTGCGTGTTCAAGCCTGTCCGGGGGCCGGGCCGGCCCGTCGGGCCACCTGGCCCATGAACAGGTCTACTGGAGAGGTTGTCTTAAAAGATAGTGGTGGACTGGTTAAATAATCTGGAGGATGTCACTTGGGGCTACAAAAATGAGCTAAAGAAATTCAAATGGCTGACAAGAAATTTGTCTATAATAGTACAATAGGTTGGGAGATCAGCTTATGCTCTTGCCGATGTCTTGGCAAAACAAGGGATAAATAGGGAAACATTGTTCTGGGCACAACTGTAACTCTTGTTTTAATTTCAACATTCATGTATTCTCTGTTGTAGTTTGTGTATTTGCTATTCGGAGAGGCTGTTCCTCGCGCCTCTAAGGGGATTTTCTTGTATCTATTCATTATTTTTATGGAAATGATGTTATTTATCAAAAAAAGAAACTTCATAGGATTGTTGAGTGTATATCCAATCTCATGGAGACGGTTCTTCAACCCCACTAACTCACAAATTGTGTGTGCGATGGCTCTATATTCAGCTTCATCATTGCTTCTTGCTACCACTATTTGTTTCTTGTTCTTCCACATTACCAGATTTCCTCCAAGAAAAGTACAGTACCCTGTAGTAGACCTTTTATCAGACAATGAGCCAGCCAATCTACATATGTATATCCCTCTATTTCAAGACTTCCTCCTAATGTGTATAATAATCCACGATCTGGAGCCCCTTTCAAATGCAATACAATCCTCAAAACTACATTCCAATGGGGAACCCGAGGCTTTTGCATAAACTTGTTGACTACACTCACTACAAAGGAAATGTCTAGCCGGGTAATAGTCAAATCATTCAACTTACCTAGTTAACTCCTATACCTCCCAGGATCATCAAATTCTTCACCTGCATCAGTGCTTAATTTGGTGTTGGGTTCCATAGGTGTTTCGGCTAGTTTAGTCCCCAACAATCCTGCCTCTTCTAACAAGTCAAGCACATACTTCCTTTGACAAAAATTTATGCCATGCTTCGACCTTGCAACTTCTATGCCAAGGAAGTATTTTAATTTGTCAAGATCTTTTGTCTGAAAGTGATCATGCGAAAATGCCTTCAATTTATCAATACCAACTTATCCCTACTTGTAATGAAAATGTCATCTACTTAAACCACCAGTACAACCTTTCTAGCTTTAGAATCATAGCTGAACACCGAATGATGAATTTGACATTGCTTCATACCAAAGTCTGTAACTACCTCTTTGAATCTACCAAACCAAGCACGTGGAGATTGTTTCAATCCGTAAATTGCCTTCTTAAGTCTACACACCTTACCATCCTCCCCTTGAGCCAAAAACCCTAGTGGTTGCTCCATATACGCCTCTTCACTAAGATCACCATGCACAAATGCAGTTTTAATGTCAAGATAAAATAGGGGTCGATCATACATAGATGCTAAAGATATCAACACATAAACTAAGCCAATCTTGGCAACCAGAGAAAATGTCTTTGTATAACCCACACCATACAACTGAGAGTACCCTTTGGCCACCAACTTAGCCTTTAGGCACTCTATGCTTCCATTTGGTAAGTATTTAATGGTATACACCCACTTATAACCTACAACATGCTTACCAAGAGAAAGAGTGGTGAGCTCCCACGTGTGATTATGATAAAGGGCCGAGAGTTCCTCTTCCATTGCTTTGCACCACTCCAGGGAGGTAATAGCTTCTTGGACATTCTTAGGAATAGAAACAGTAGACAAAAGGGAAACAAACTGACGAGAGACAGAAACTTAGTTAGAAATAGGATGCAAAGTACAACCCCGTTTACCTTTACGCAAGGCAATGGGATGATCAAGGTCAGACAGAGAAGGCACCACATGGTTAGGAACAACTGTTGGATCTGTCGACAGAGAAGAAATTGGAGGAGCCGGGTATCTTTCAATGCGTATACACATGCCTGATAGGTGGTCGTTCAGTAGGAACCTATAGTGGAGGAGATGAAGACTTGGGAACAACGAGAATAAGAGGAGTGGGGTCGTCAACAGGAATTGGAAGTGGAAGCACAGGAGATGAAGAAGGAATATCAGGGCACACAAAGGAATGTTGAGAAGATGGATTATAACACTTATAGCCGTTTTGTGTCTGAGAGTAGCCAAGAAAGATACACTTGATAGAGCGTGCATCTAACTTGTCCATCCCCGAGCGTAGATTATGAACAAAGCATACGCACCCAAAAAAACCTAGGAATAAGAGGAAAGGGAGACAACGTAGGAAACAAGACAGAAAAGGGAGACTGGCCTCCAAGGATAGACAATGGCATCCTGTTAATGAGAAAACAAGTTGTAAGAACAACATCACTCCAAAAATGTTTAGGAACACTCATATGATGCAAAAGGGGCCGGGCTGTCTCAAGCAGATGACGGTTCTTGCGTTCAACCACCCTATTTTGTTGAGGTGTATAGGTGCAAGAAGTTTGATGGGTGATCCTGTGTTGTTCTAAGTATTCTTAAAACAGGGTATAGAAGTATTCTTTCCCATTGTCAGAACAAAGAATTTTAATGTGAACACCAAACTAAGTGTGAATTTCAACATAAAATTTTTGAAAAATGGAGAACAATTCACTCTTTTCTTTCATAAGATAAAGCCATGTCATCTTTGAATAATCATCAACAAAAATTAGAAAGTACTTATAACCATTGTATGACACAACTCTATTTGGATCCCAAATATTTGAATGGACTAAAGAAAAGGACTCAAACTATGACTATCAACTTTAGAACTAAAGGAAACCCGATGATGTTTCTCATACTGACATGACTCACATTCCAATGAAGAAAGACGATGTAATGATGGAACAAGTAACCGAAGTGTCTTTAAAGAAGGATGACCAAGTTTGCAGTGCCATTGAAGAGGTGTAAGAGAAGATTAGAGAGCTATTGTTGAACCACCACTATCAAGATTGTACAATCCACTAGCTTCATGCCTTCCACCAATCTTCATCCCCGTCTTGAGATCTTGAAAAACACAAGTCAGGAAAGAAGGTTACAAAGCAATTTAGAGATTTGATCAATTTGCTAATAGACATAAAGTTGAAAAGGAATTTGGGTACATACAAAACTGAAGATAAAGATAACGATGCAATGTCTAGATTGCGAACACCACAAATGGGTGAGGTAGAACCATTAGCTAAAGTGACTGTTTATGTGTCAATAAGGTTATTGATGCCGAATCGGAAGCTGGTGCAATGCAGCTACTACAGGAGAATGAAAGTGTTGATAAAGCTATTGGTAAGGTGCTATCCAAAAATTAGTTGATAGGGAGGTCACAATTGGGAAAAGCTTGGATTTATGTTTTTGGGGCAGTGAGGAATTTGCTAGGAGGGCTTATGAAGAATTTGAAAGAAAAAAAGAGGAAGAGAAATTGAAGACCAAAGTGCATTTGAAAGGGAGCAAGGTCTAGGATGAGGAATTCACAAATCAAGAGGATGAGTTTATAGATGAAGACTAGTGTTGGAAACTAGATAGGTTCTGCCTTTGTCTAGAGTTGGGCGGTGGTTTTTGCTTTAATGGGGTCTTGTATGGGGTTTCTTTTTTATGGAGTCTGTTTAGGTTTTATTTTGCTTGTGAGGTGTAGTATTCTTAGGCCTGTTTGGCTTTCCCGTGGATGCTTCTTGCTCTAGGTGATGTCTTATCACCTCGTTTTTCTCTTTACCAAATTTTCTTTTCATTCTTCAATATATATGTATGTTTTCAAGATGGAGAGAGGGAGGGAAACAAACCTAGAGTCTCAATTATATGATTGGAAGCTCTAGAGTCAATAATCTAAGGTGAGGGTTTGAAAGTCAAGCAAGCCATACTTGAGTAGGCAAGAATAGTTGTATTCTGTTGGGAAGTTAGACAAGCCTTACCTGAAGGAACCTTTCATACTCATCACGTGAAATACTCATCATCTCCTTCCCAGAGGCACTAGTAGATGTAGAAGGTGATTGATTAGTTTGTTGGGTATCAACCGCATCACCACTTCTTGTTGTTGCATGATTGGCCCATGTAGAAGGATGTCCATGTAAATCATAACAAAAATTAACAGTGTGTCCTTCCATCCCACAATGTGCACTTTTTAGGCCCATAACCGCGACCTCCCCCTGAGTCTTGACTTCAACTATGTCCACCACCATGATGCAACATAGGTCCACCATGGCCTACCTGAACTCCATGACCTCCTCTATTTCCACAACCTCCCCCTCTCATCACTGCAAAGATTGATCTATCTGAGATTGTGGGACTCTCTAAAGACCCAATGTTAATCCTACGAAGTCGTGCAAACAGATCCTCAAGAGAAGGAAGAGCAAAGCCTCCAAGAATTTGAGCCCTAACTGGTTCACACTCAGCCTTCATTTTAACATCTGATGTCAAGGGATGATAGAGATTCAGTTCATTCCGAAGGTTCTTCATACTAGCATAGTACTCCTCAAGTGTTTGATTTCCTTGTAGATTAAAGTATTCTTGATAGAGCTGATATACCCTTGTAGTATTATCTTGTCCAGAATAGAGCTTCTTGGCATGATCCCATATTTCCTTAGTTGTATCAAGAAACATATAATTCACACTGATTTTGGGTTCCATACTATTCCACAACCATGTCATAATTTGTGCATCTTTTTCCCAATGACTATTCCATTGGGAATCAGCTGAGGGTTTTTTCTCTCACATGTTTCACTTTCTTTTTGGCTCTAAGAAAGACCTCCATTGACTTGGCCCATGGCACATAATTTTCACCATTCAGCTTGATGGAAGTCATTTGTTGATTCAGAAAATCAGGGGGAATCATAACGCTGGATTTCTTTTTTCACTATTCTCTCCTAGGGTTGCCATGGGTAAAAAAAAAAACTTCACTTCACAACACCACACTATACCACAACCAATCAACTACGACCAAAACATGTGCTGTAATTAATTTTCAGCACTATTCTCACACATATCACCCACTTCTATCAACAAGAAACACAGACAAAAGCTCCGAAACATGTGTTGTAACAGGTTTCAACACTGTTCTCACACTTATCACTCACTTCCATTAACAAGAAATATCCAGAAAATCACTTCTTATACATACCTGTTAATAGGCCGGCTACAAAAAGTCCAGAAAACCACAACTGTGACCTTTCAGATCATTGAAACAACCCACACGAGCTGCTGCACACAAACTGATCATTGACAGTCCCTCTTCGATACATCGACTAGAGGGTTTCTCTAAAACTCCACTGAAACCACACCTTCTACTGCAACAGGAGACATGGATACCTCCCTAGACAAGAAATAATAACTCCTTTTTAGTCTCTCTTTTATCCTCCAAGTATTCACCAAGAAACCTAAAACTCAATGTGCTGAAGGCGCTAAGAAGAGAGAAAAAAAAAACTGGGAAGAAAATCAGGGCTCTAATACCATGTTAGTTATTCGACCAGACCTGATTTACTTCCTGAAATAAAAAGGAAAATAGAGAGGAAGAAGGGAGAAAGAAGGAGAAGAGAGAAGGGGAGAAAGAGAGGAGAAGATGAAGAGATGGTTCGGCTGTTCTCAGAAGAGAAAAATCAGTCTCCCCAGCCAAGCAAAACAATATATATAAATTTCTAATTAAAAGTACAATGACCTTTGTGCCCCTCTATATGTATGGAACACTATTTGATTTTGGACATAATAGACAAAACAACCTAAAGTAAAACACTATGAAATGACTCAAATTCCCCTTGACTGTCAACTCTAACAAAACCACAAGCCCGAAATTGAACTAGCATGCATTGAAAGCAAAATCTAGACATCAATCTTGATTCTTTTTTTTTTCTTCTGGTAGACTAGGATCCTAAAACTCAAATTTGACAAGACTTATAACCAGGAACCCTCCTTTTTTTTTGAGAAAAAAACAACATCCATTATAATTTAAGACTGGTAACTAAATTTCAATCCAAGTGCAAAGCCAACATCTAGAGTTGAACCCCAAACACAAAGAAAGAACCTGATATGTGACCTTGTGATTAAAGCTACTAAAAATGTTAGGACTGCCACACCATAAAATCTAATTGATGGAGATTAACAACCACCTCTTCATATAAACCTGAATGAGTAGCAATTTTTTTCTCAAATTTCCATGCAAGCAAGAAAAAAGGAATACATGCATCAGGTCCGGGGAACTCCTTTCATTAATAACAGATTGCATGATCATTGTTTGTCCAAACAATTATGGGAAGAGATCTGTTGCTAACACTATCTCCAATTTTAATGTAAGATGGAACACGGACTTGGTTCATTGTGCGAGATGACTAATCAAAATTCAAATTCATATGTTCACTCTTATACTGCATCCTACTATCCTAACAAGCAACTAGACAACATATTTCCTGATATGGCTCCTAAACGATATGACCTATGTACAGATTCCCCATATATATACCTTGTTTTCTAATCCAAAGGTTTCATAAGATACAGATTCATGTGAAAATATCATTGTTGTTATTGTTTCTAGAGTAAAGGATTTTGAAGTTGTAAGTGAACATAAGATTATAAACAGCTCCTTTGAGCTCCAACATTCCCAATTTACAGCCTCCATGAAGTCATAAGATTATAAACAGCTCCAAGTCCCAAGAATCTCATACTAAATTTTTTTGTGCGTCTTAGATTCACTTTTAGACAAATGGGAGCCTATTAGGACTTCAGCCATCAAACCCCCCCAGATTTTATTTTTTCAAACATTTGAAGTTAGAATCTCATATGTCCCTCTAAGGATGTGTCACATGATCTTGCAAGTTACACTGTTAGGTCCACATCCCAAATGGGTATCTGTTTTTAGGAGGTGTTTGCCAATATGTATGATTTTGTTTTCTAAAAGAAAATGATCTTCCAAGTTGCAAATGATTTTCAATTTCTTCTGACACACATTAAGGAATTGATGCAAATTGGTATTTGATTTTTGTGTTCTAATTCTTTTGGTTGAATTTCCAGCCATTCTACATAAAGCACACCACACCAAAGAAGCTAAAATTCTCACCAGGTCCCGCTACCAATGTCAAGGTTGTTGCAATACTGAAATGCACCAAATTTTTACCATCAAATTATTTTTCTTCTTCTCTTGGTTATTTTGTTCCCTGCACTTGTCCCGTATTTTGAAAGCACAATGTATCAGATTTTACAACAATGTTAACAAAATTGCAGGCTGTGAGAAGTGATGAAGAATGTTATTCAAGGGGATGATGATACGTGGAGTCATGGTAACTGATTTTCTTGGGGGCTTGCTTCATGTTATTCAAGCCATGTTAAGCCAACCTTGCATTTTCACTTGATATTACCAGGTTAAGTCTCGTATACTATAAGGAGTATTCTCTTCCATGCATCTCACGTTACTGAGTATAACAATGGGTGCACCCATTTATTATAGGGTGTTGGGAGCCACAACTAATCAGTTTTAAGTGGTGGAAGAGTTCTGCAAATACTTGTCCTTCTAGTAGGCTTCTTTACAATGGCTGTACTACCATTTTTTTTCCTTTTATTTAGGACAGTAATTTTGTATGCAAATTAAATTCTGCTACAACTTAAAGTAAGTTTGCAAACAGGTTGATAATAAACTGGATGATCTAAAGCTAACTATCGAGTCCACAAACAAGTCGTTGCAAGAGCTTCATCTATCCCAGTGTCTGATCTTCAAGTAAGCTTTTCGAGGAATAGTAGGCCTTAGTTGATTACTTGCCGAGTTCCCCATGCGCGTTTTTCCCAAGTGTGGACTGATGGTAACCATATAGATAATGTTTATGCCAGCTATGGCAGTTTGATTCTTAGTTTTGAACTTTTGATGATCTTTTTCTGAGAAGCAAAAACTGTCTGATCACCCATGCTCAAGATTATTTTCTGAAGCGTTTGCTGTGTGTGCTTCAAGGTCTTCAAACTGCTCATGGGCCGAGTCTGACTTCCATGTGCATCCGTTGTGACGGTTTGCTTCGTTTTTTTTTATAAAATGGAAAATTAAACAAGACACGGGAGGGTTCTGCCCCTTAAATCAATAACTGCCTAGCTCTTATTCAAGTTCTACAAGGGGTCTCTGCTACTGATGACAGTAATATTTGGTTAGCTACTAGTGTGTTGCTTGGATCCATATTAGCCAGTCATCAAAGAATGTGGTTAATTCTTTAGCTTCTATGTCCAGTTCCAAGGGGGAATGATTTCAGATCGTGCTAGTTTGGCTTTCAAATTTGTTGTATTCTTTGAGTTTTCACACTAATATGCAAAACTATCTTGTTGATTCCAGTAACGAATGATATAGTAGTTTACCAAAAAAAAATTAAATTTTGATGAATTCTGTAATAGGGAAGTTGTTCCAGATTCTGTTAATGTAGTATTCTTGAAGTGGGTTAAGATTGTTAACCACATTGACACCAGTGAAAATGCTACCCAAAGCTCTCATGTATGACGTGCGCCTAATGTCAGCAATATTTCGTTCAATTGACCCCTTATTCATTTCCAATAATTAAATTACCTTATAACCGGATTGACATCTAATTCAATTAAGATTTTAGTATGTTACTATTAGTTTGTATATTCATGTCTACAAAAATGACAGTTGTTTTTCTCATAGGCTTCTCTATAATAGTTAAACTACCTTTTTCTGAGATGTTTTTTTTTTTTCCATTTCGTTCAAAGTAATATTGTAGAATTAAATTCTAATGATTTATATGGTGGGGAGGTTGTTCCAGATACCATTAATGTAGTAGTTTCTCTCATATGTGATGCTATGTCACTTTTGAATGTCACTAAGATTTCGTTCAATTAGATCAATTTTCATTCTCAAGAAAAAGATAGCCTTAAAATTGGAATTACATCTAATACAATTAAGATTTCAGTATCATGTGTCAAAAAAAAAACATAGCATATATTCATTAATAATATATTATAAAATTATCATATATTTTTAATTCATTTTGTTGACTTTTTTCAATTATTATTATTATTAATATATTATTTAATATCTCATTTTCAAAATTCTCATGTTCAAAGCATGTGCATTTTCCTAGTATTTAAAAAATAAAATTAAAGAAAATTTTCCACCGGTTTTTCTTGCCTAACCAAGGTGGTTTCCCTACCTTTTCCATAGACCAAACAATGGATAAGAAAAACTGTTCCCTTTCCCTCCCTTTCTCTTTCCTCCCTTTTTTTGGGATAAGTAGACTGTACTTCCCCTCAGAAATCTAAAATTACAGTCACCTCTTAATCTACTAATAGCCCCCCTTATAAACTGCATCCCCCTTCTTTTTATGCAAAACACAGCCTAAACGGCAAGGCTCAAGACTAATGGAGCGGAGCTAGAAGCAGTAATGGAGGAGGTAGCAGCAGCAGAATGCTTCTAGCAAAGAGAACCAGATCCTGATCATGAAAATGCACCAACCATCAACCAACCTCTTTTGATGCCCAAGTCAAACAGAAGCTTTTTTCGAGGCTAATGGATTGCAGCTGTGTCGATCCAATGTTAGCGGGTTCAAGGCACCTTGAATTGATTCTATTCTCATAGCTGTGTGGCCTTCATGTTGGTACCTTGGAACCCCAACTCCTTAAGCAACTAATTAAAATCTACGCCCCACCCCACACATGACACCCCATGGCTTCCACTTCCTGAGAGGCTTCTTTTGCTCATCTCATCCGGTAAGTGAATTATGAATAGGATATTCAAGAAAGCTTTCGAACTGGAAAGTCTGGATAAACTTTGCAGTTCTTTTGGAGTTCACTCAAATTAATCAAGTATAACAGTTAATAAGCTTTCATTTTTTGTTGGTGATCAGAGGTGGGACTTACCAGTTACCACCACCCTTCTTGGAACCTTTCTTAAGTAATTTCTTTTGAGCTTTAACAAGATGCATAATTTGTGGTTGGAAGAAACTGGCATGGTTACTACATACACAATGTTAACGGAGGTGGCGTTGTTATGAACTTTTTCACAATGATGTCATGTGTTAAATCAAATTCGGTTGCAAGATTGCACGTCTCATTGTGTTTGGTTTTTATAATTTTTTTTTTTCAATTTCACACTAAACACATTTTAGCTTTCAATAGAGTCCGTTTGGTTCATGATCAGAATCTGAATCGGAATCGAAATCTTTTAGAATCAGAATTGGAATGGTCTATTCCCATAAGCTGTTTGGTTCTGACAAGAATGAGAATGGGAATTGGAATCAACAGAGATGGAATTTCATTCCCAAGGGAGGGGTAAGGAATGGCCATTCTCTCAAATGGGGGAATGTCATTCCATTAGAAATGGGAATGAGATTCTAATTCCATCCAACCAAATAATTAAAATCATTCCAGACCCCTATTCTTGTAAACCAAACGGGACCTAAGTTTTAGAGGGTAGGGATCTGCTACCAACAGAATGCTCCCAACACTGTCCCAACGGAGGCCACTGCATTCAATCATGGGGAGACGTTTCCAACGTGCCTGTAATGGCTTGTTGGGACAGTTTGGAAGTGTTTGTTGGGGGCGGATCTGAAATCAGTTTTAGAAGTCCCCCTCCATTGGTTTGTCCACTCAAAACAAATCAGATTGTGATCAATAACATCACAAGTCGATGGACGATTGTTGAGCTGTGAGTATTGTTTTCTCTGTGTCAACTTCAAAGGGAGCATAAAGGCATAAGCAACTGGAAATTTATCCGCAGCAGATTAAGTACATGAGCTGGAGCACTAACCCGAATATCTGCTTTAGAATGTTGCCTATTCGTGTATATATTGGACATAAATTTGATTTGGATAGTAGTCGTACAAGACTGCAAAGACTCTCTAGATTTTGAACAGATAATGCATTGTTTGATAAGGGGTTGAACTGAATGACTTATTGCTTTGTTTTTAGGCTGCATTTGATAAATTTGATAAGATTGAAAATGCAAATATGTTTAATGCAAATGGAAATATGTACGTTCATGAAAGTTCAAAGTGGAGTTGGTTTTGCATTTACAAGTTCTGTATTCTTACCAAGCATATTTGGTTGCGATAAGTACAAATACGGTTTCCAAGATTGGAATCTACTTTTTTTTTTACACCAACAAATTTTCCTCTCATTTTAAATGCAAATGTCAGGGGTAAAAAAAACAAATTTGTGTCATTTTAGTATAAAAAACGTATTCTTATCAAATGCCTATAGTTTGCACTTTTATATAGTTAGTGGATAAAATAATTAAATACTCTAGTGTATCTATAATAATCAACCCAACTTCAGCTTCAGCTATTGAAGAGCTCACAATCTCCTTAATTAACAAAAGAATTTATTTTATTTGTTAATGACTTCCTTTTTCTTTGGTTTATGCTTCCCCTGCAGAAAAAGATCTGGCATAGGCAAACAAACAAAAGATAACCCACCTTCTAATGAACCGATTGATTGGCTTCTTCTGTGATCCTAAACTATAAAAAATACCTGCATCAATGAGGATGGAACCAAGTCAATGCGTGTACACATGCATTTAATTCAAGAGCATGCACAAAAATGGTCTTGCTTTTTGTTTGTTGGATTGATCCAAACTCTGCTTTGGGTATTAAGAGAATGTGTTGTTTGCATTCAAAAATATTGCAGTTGAAAGAGTGTGGAGCCAAACCATCCAACTAATTGCAGCTCGGATTGGCCATATCCCCAAAGTAGAATTGATTAAGCAATCCAAATTAACCACTCTACTAACAACATCTTTGCATCCATCAAGCAAGGGAAAGCGTATGAGAATGAGAGGAAATGCTTTTGGCATCACAACCCAATTTTGGACAGGGCCTAGGCCAAGCCTAGAATCCCGGCCACAGCTGTTCAACATTCAAAACCCTCAAAGAATCCTCTAGACAGCTCCCAACACCTCCAAACCCTTAAAACCCTCTCTCTCCCTCCTCCATCCTCATCTCCCAAACCCCATTAGTTCAATTTCCTAGAGCTATCCTTTCCCCTCTTCTCTGTCCAAGGGGACACAGGAACTCATAGAACCAACACATGGGCTCTTTGGTAGGGCATGTAATCCCCGGATTAGGTTTCCTTGTAATTGGATTATGGCACCTCTTCAACCTCATCAAACTCCACGCGCTCAACCCAAAATCCTTCACATCTTCTCCTTGGTTTCCAACCTCAAGAATGAGATACTTAGAACTCTTCTTGATCATGGGAGGTAGCTGCACCTCTATAGCCATGGAGCTCTTTATCGGCCCAGAGAGCCACCAGCCATTGGACTCTGATGGAACCATCCCAACCACCCACCTCCACAACTTTGAGCATGCCTCCATATCCCTCTCCTTCTTCATATATGCAGCTTTTGCGTTTCTGTTCGATCAAATTCAACCAAAAGCCCACCATGGGATCACCCAGCTGCTAGGAGCACTGGCTTTCGCCCAAGAGCTCCTCCTCTTCCACCTCCATTCGACTGACCACATGGGTGTGGAAGGCCAATACCACCTGCTTCTACAAATCATAATTCTCGTATCTATGCTCACCACTCTTATGGGAATTAGCCTTCAGAAGAGTTTCTTGGTGAGCTTTGTCCGGTCTCTTGGTATTTCCTTCCAGGGCATTTGGCTTATGGTCATGGGCTTTGCTCTCTGGACCCCATCGTTGATAGCAAAAGGGTGCTTCATGAACTCGGAAGATGGCCACTTTGTGGTGAGGTGCGAGACTGATCATGCCCTATACCGAGCTAAGGCACTGGTGAACCTTCAATTCAGCTGGTTCACTGCTGCAGTTGTTGTCTTTGGTGTTTCCGTTTATCTAGCTCTGACTGTAACTTACACCAAGAAAGTTTGGTATTGGTCTCTGGGTAAGATGGAGGAAGAATATGATGATGATGATGACGACGAGTCACGGCAGAAGAGCAGACCTGATGAATCCAAGAGTTTGATTCACATGGGAAAAGGATCAACACCAGGGATGGACATTGAGAGGTAGACAAGAAGTTAGAGGGGACCTGGATGGAGGAGTTGATTATTGATCATATGTCCGTTTGTTTATTCAATAAGCCCCTCGGAATAACGGGGTTGTTGAGAACTGATATACCAATAAGAAGAGTGGATAGATGTACTGGGGGGAAGGTTTGAAATTGTTTGGCTTTGTGTTGATAGCTTTTAGCTGAGAGTGAGCTCATTGTGTTTGAATGTATATATATAAAGAAAGGCAAAGAGGACAGGATTTATATTTCCTTTAAAACTAATAAATTGTAAATTGTATTGCTCTCCAGAATATTTGTGTTTGAACTTCTATATATCTATGTATATCTATGTTCTATGCCCAAAGACGCTTGTTTGATTGCTAGGTGGCTGCTGCGAGATCAAATCAGCCCTCCACAACGTCCCACAGCACATCCCGGCCATGTATTGGGAATATCTGGAGATGTTCCCAATACACGACGGAGATGTGCTGTGGGACGTTTGTGGGGGGCAATCTTGTAGGGGGCTGATTTGAACTCGGCTGCTGCTGCTTTTGTCCGTAAGCATGTCAGTGGGTCGGGTTAAGTGGTAGACACACCCACTAGGGAGAATGACGGTTCAACTCAGGATCAGAATTTTTAGGCCAAAAGTACAGTTGGGGTAGGTGCCAACTTGGACTTGATGCCAATTCATGGGTGGCCGGTGTATAGAGTGGGGGTTTTTGACATTTTGAATGTTTATAAATCTACGGTGGAATTCAGAAATCAGAATTGGGCCTGTCCGTACTTTTCCGATATTATTAAGCCCCGTTTGGCATGTCTTTTTGCATGGGCTGTTGGTTGTTTAGAAGCCTGGCAGCTCGCGTTTTCATTTTTTCCCGTTTGGTTGGGAGAAAATCTAACCGTCAAAAGACAGCATCCTAAAAAGACGTAATAAGCTCGATTCGAGCTTATTTTGGGAAGCTAAAAATGGAGTTTCTCGCCTTTTTTCATCTCGTCTTCGCAAGGATGGACACACAAAAAGATGCACCTCCATCCAAACAGTCTTTGAGCTGTCAAGATTTTTATGTAAAAGCTCATTGCATCTTTTGACTGTCAGATCTTCCAGAAGTTCTTTCAAAAAAGACTTGTCAAACAGCACCTAAAGTTAGAGTTGGGTTATAGCAAGGATTGAAATATGTATCCATCTGTATCGATACATATCGATACTACCCGTGAGACACAAATGTGCATGCGCATACTCTTCTACTAAAAAAGAAAGCTGCAAGGATTCAAACCCACATCAAGAGCTAACTCAACTAAGAAAGAGCTTAACATCCATGTCTATAAGCCACTACACCACTCTATCTTTTGTGTTTATGAGTAAATGAATATAGCTTTTATTTCTTTATTACTTAAATGTAATTCAAATAAATAATACATATTACAGTTAACTCCAACTAAAAATAAAAAATGTAATATTTAAAATTAGTATTTTATAAAATACTGGAAATGAATAATATATCAGATCCACATTTATATCAAAATATTATTTGAATCTCAAAAAAATTATAAAAATATAATATTAATAAGAGAATAATTATTTTAATACTTAAAATTTATAAATTTGCACATGATATATATATATATATATATATTAATTTATACTACATAAAATCATATTTACTATTTAGAAAATAAAAAATGTTTACAAAATATTCAAGAATATAATCTTAAATTTAATCTATCAAATCTACTAATTACATTTATACCAGAAAAGAATTTTAATTAGAAAATTATAGGAATAAAAATATAATAATGGATTAATCATTTTAAAAGTTAAAATTTATGAATATGCATATGATATATATCTTAGAAATTTTAATAAATTTGATTTATTTTAAGTTGAGATTATAAATTTTATAAATTATTAATGAATATTTTAATTTGCATAGAGATTTTAATATTTAGTTGACCTCTTTGTTAATGTAAAAAAGTAAAAATAGTAAAATTGAAAATAATTGATATAATAATTAAAATATAATAGGAAAATATGTTTTGAATTTTGGATTCTTGATTGATACATTATCAATAAAATTGTGTGATATCTATGCATCATATTATATTAATTGTAATATATTTTTTCATATACACCATTAAATATATTTTTTCTATGTATTTATACATTATTTATGGTTATTTGGCCTTAAATTTAATATTATTATGTATTATGAAATTTTTATGTGTTTCTCTAGCATATCTATATTTTTCGTTCGTATTCATGTGTTTTCAAAGTGTATCCGTATCTATATCTGTATCCAAATTGTTCAATACGATACTAAATATCGATACTTTAATCCTTGATATATAGATTTGATTGAATACTAGCACACTGTATATAGGATGGATGAGGCTGGGTTCCATACTCCCTCTCTTTTTAGTTGTATCCGATCACAAGTTTAATTTGAGCCAAACCCATACCAAACTTCTTTAGACTAGTAAACATTAAAGAGAAGAAGACTTCTTTGAATGGCGATGGGATGTCCTACAAGCAAAATCTCTGCACATACTCTCCAAGCATGTGAATTCAGCCATGCATTAGAAACATCTTTCAATGAATTTAAATATAGGATATATTTCCGATGTGTCACTGGATGCTGTTTGTATAGAGTTTTTGCTTGCAGAAGATCGATTTGGGCTCCTTAGGATGCATATGGCCATTGAAATCAAAATTTAATTTCTATGTGGAATCCTAAGATGGTGAATGCCATGCATGCTTAGCCAAATATTATGCTGTCAAAACCCATTCAATTGCTGCTTTTGATCTCAATTTTTTTAGGCTCTTGACTGATGGAAGATTAATTAAGGACAAGTACCATTACAGCCAAAAGCATTCTCAAGGCCAATGGACCACACGGTAACTTCCAAAAACCATTCAACTGCATTCTTCTCTATGTTGGGTATGCTTTATATCTTGGATCAACCCTCTCCATGTCATCCTCTTAGGTATCCTATAAGGCTATAACTGTCTTTGTGAGACTCATCAAAGTGATGGATGTGGATCTCATTTATTTTTTGTGGTATACCATTTGTTAGATACAACATGGACGATAGCATTAAAATTATAAAAAGAGAAAGAGCCATCTCTTTCTTTAGAGACTAGAGATTTCATAGTCAATCAAGTCTTCTTGGCTGAAGACTTGAAGTTTCGCCCTCTTGGTTGAAATTTCCTTGAAATTTCAGGCAATTGAGGACAACGTACATAGGATTTCTTCATTTTATTTTGTTCTTTTGTTTTGATAGATGCCATTTTATTTTGTTCTTTCCTTATCAATTCCGCAACGTACCCTCTTAAGTAAATGATATAAGGTCATTGAGTCATTCAAGTACTTGTTTTTTATTTTCTTTCTTTCAATTTAAAAGCTATGGATAATGCACATTTGTAAGTATTAATCATTTATGATATATGGTATTTGGATTTAGCTTTTATGATATATACAAAATTAAACACAAATATCTGCTTTATATAAAACAGAGATAAGTAAATATGCAATTTTTAATTTTCATAATTAATAAGATATTAGGTGCAAAATGGGATTCATACTAAACATAAGACTTAATGAAAATAAACTTATAAAAGTAAGGTGTTTTGGTATATAGTACATTGCACAATTGTTCAACGTTCTGAATATCCATACAAGCCAAAATGTTGATTGGGGTGTATTGGCTTGTATCATTGGGCACTTTATGTTTTTTCTTTTAGTTTTTTCAATCCGGTTCAAGGGGTCGGTTTAAGGCACGTCTACCTTAAAGATGTCACACTCCAAAACATCTACTGTAAGGGCATATTGAGGGGTCACTAATATGATACATATGAACTAATACACACGTTAAGAAATTTTAGTCCTTGCAATTGTTTATTGTAATTTAAACAAAACATACAAACACTACTAGCTTGGTGCTGCATAAGACAAGGTTTTTAAAACCATATCGGACAAGGAACTGTTCTGGGTCTGGTTTTTAGGTCGAATGGTCCAATTGTATGGTCCAAACAGATGACTTATTTTTGACAAAATAATAAAAACAAAATTAAAAACAAAAAACAGCCAAAACTGTTATCCAAATTGACGGTTCAACTGTTCGACCACCCAAATCAATGGTTTTTGGACAAAAGGCAATTTTGGGGTGAAACTGAACCGATCAAATTGAAATTATTGGGTTCCTCAAGACCCTGTATATGTAACTTTATGCAAAAGGTGGTATAAATGTTTGAACTCAAATCTGTCCAACCAAACATGATCTTGGTACCATGAAGTCAAAATGTTTATATGGTTCTTACATTGATTCAAAAGGGAAATGCAACACCTTCATTTCAAATACCCTCAAGTTGAAATTATTCTTCTTGGGAGAAAAAAAAATTCCTGTCCACATTCTACATCCTCAGGCACCTCAGCAATTGTCCCACAATTTTAGTCCATAAGAAACCAATGCAACAATAATAGTGTTAGAGAGAGCCGAACACGGATGACCCGATAGTTGACGTCAGTGTTTTCAAAACCGGACCAGACTAGAAAAATTGGAAACCAGTCACCTCACCGGTTCTATTTCACACCAAAGCTGTTTTTGATAAAAAAATTGTTGATCTGGTCAGCGAACTTCTGACCTAGGTGGTCGAGCCGTTGAACTGCCGATGCAGACAACAGTTTTTAGCTATTTTTTTGTTTTTTTTAATTTTAATCTTTTTAATTTTTTATTAGAGTGAGTCATCTGTTTGGACCGGATGGTCAGACTAATCGACCCAAGGACCAGAGCCCATAACGGTTCCTTGTCCAGTCAGGTTTTAAAAATCTTAGTTGAGATGGTCACTTTGACACTCCTTAGGCATGGGATCACTTGCCATTAGACCTGTTCATGGGTCGGGCCGGGCCAGGCTCGGGCCGGGCTTTCACTTGTCACTAATGAAAATATACTAGGCCCGAGCCTGAGCCCGGCCCGACCAACGGGCCTATAACTTGGGTCAAATTCAAATTAGAATTAAAAATTCATATAGTATTTTTTTTTCTATTTAAATGAACAATGGGCCTACAAGATGGTATTTTTCCCTTTCTTTTATATTTTAAAACACAAATTTACATTCTTAAATAAAAAAATTATTCAAGGGACATAATCACATAACTAATTTTAAGTTTAATATTAGGTTGGGCCGGTCCGGGCTCGGGCCGGGCTATTTTGACAAAACCCGAGCCCGGCTCGAATTTATTGCGAGCCGGGCTTTTTGGCCCGAATTTAAGCCCGCGGGCCTATAAGCATGTTCAAGCCCATCCGGGGGGTCGGGCCGGGCCGGGCCGGCCTGTTGGGCCACCCGGCCCATGAACAGGTCTACTTGCCATCCCTCTGGGTCGCCGCTTATTAGGCTCTTTATAATATGAAATTGGATTTGGTCCTTGCAAGCGCATAGACATGGCATCAGCCATCATATCTCCAAATGGGTTGAGAAAATGGATTTGAAGAGGAAAGGAAGAAAGTGGACCCAAGAAGGCGCTATGTATTCTCTGGGGAGGAATCGGCCCATTTGTAGTTCTTGCCCCAAAATTAGTGGATTGAAAGAGATTAGGGGGACTGAGAAAGAAATTAGCTGGTTGGTAAGGTCTCCTATTAGTCATAACAGAGACTTGGGATCGAATTCGGCCTGCACCTGAGTTGGGAGATGGGCTACCTTCATTGTGTAACCCTTCAAAAGAAATAAGAGAGAGAGAGAGAGATTATTGTGTCATTTCTTATCTTAAGGACTCATCTCCTTTTTGTAATTAAATATGAATATTGAGTTTTTAAGTAAGTGACAAGTCCTTAAAATATGGAATGCCAAATGCAGATGGGTGGAGAGAGAGAGATGGGGTCGTGGATCTTTGATCCCCCTCTCAAGCATGGCCCCTCTAGTAAATTTTGTTGACTCATCAAATCTTTTAGATCGGACCAAATGAACTTAGTTGGGTCAACTGAGGGGTGGGGAAATGGAGACCGGATCTGCTCCTTACACTTGGCGCCTTGTAGGCGTGAGGCGCCTCACACGCACATCCTATCATGCATTGGAAACATCTCCTATACTTATTAGTTATTATTCACGGGAGATGTTCTCAATGCATGGTGGATGTGCATGTGAGGCGCCCATTTGTGAGGAGCAGATCCCGTCATAGGGTAGTGCTCCCAATGTGCTACTGGGTTAGTGTGGGGAGCAGACATGGTTTTCTTTGACATGTCAAGTGGGTTTTTACATACACTTACTTTGTGCCAGCCTAATTAGGCGGTATTTTGTGTTTCTTTTGGTCCAATGAAAAGCTCAAAAGACCAAAAAAAGGTATTTTCCATGGTTTTTTAAAATGACCTAGAGATCGAACCAATCAGGGGTCCGGTTACTGGGTCGAACTGTTTGCCCATTCAACCTGAACGGTCAACCCATTCTGATTAAAAAAATGGTCAAAACCGTTTGAACGGTTTAAATAGTTTGAACGATTAACCACCTGGGTTAGCAGTTTGTTGACCAAAATCAACGATTTTGGAGAAAATTGAAACCAATCACCTGATCAATTCCCGATTTTTCCAATCCAGTTTTGAAAACCATAATATTTTCCCGTATACTGAAAAGACCCAAAGACGAGTGCAATTAAAGGCCAAAATTTGGGCAAATTCAAATGAAGTTTTTGATATTTATATACTGAAAATAGCTTTCCCAGCTGTTTTTAACAGCCCAATAGGCCACAGTACTTATCAAATAAGTTCAATATATTTTTTCATCTACTCGACTGTTAAAATTAAAAGATATTTGCCAAACATCACCTTAACATTGGCCCTTGAGAATGCTCCAGCCATGACACGTTACAATGGACGTGTGGTAAAAGAGTAATTGCAGTCAATTTTCTTTTTACCAAAAACACAATTATAGGGGCCAAATGGGTTGACGTATCATGCCTAAAACGTTCCCAAATCCCAATAGCTCAGGCCAAGAGAGAGAGAGAGAGGGGGCACAGCTCAAGCTGTCAAGCGTGGACAGCCAAAATTGTATTCCTCTTTGGCCAGTGGCCTCTTGTATTTGCACAGAAATTCTGTTTATCTGATATATCTCAAGTGGTTAATCCGAGCTCTAAAATCATTGCATCGTCAAATCGCCGAACACTAATTGACGTCATGGTCTGAAAATTTAACGACTGGGATTTGATTGCTGGGTAATTAGTACAGCACCGGTTGTCTGGTTTTTTTACTCTCGGATGTTTCCGAAGGGCTTTCCAAGTCCAGAGTTCCGATTCCGAAACCCCCGGCACCTCCCCTTCCATACTGTGGATCCCAAACAGTAACGAAGAAGAGAGCTGCAAATTAGGGTTTTGTCGAGTAACATCAACGTATGGCAGAGCTTATGGATTCCCGTGTTTGATGGTGGCGTTGGTTGCAGTGGTGTAATGGATAACTCAGACGCCGAGGAGCCCGAGAAGAAGAGACGTCATCTTAACTCCGTATCGTCTGCAATGGCAAGGAGTTCTCCTAATTCGCCCGACAACAGACCTGTAAGTTTTGTTCTTTTTACTGACTCTCTTTGTTTGCTACCTTTGTTTGCTACCTTTGTCGAAGCATAAACTCAATATTACCTACGTTCAGTATTTGATCACCTTTCCGAGTGAAAGTTCGTATCGTGTGATCTCTTCATCGTCTATTTTCGGAGACTTCTTCCTTTCGTCTCTGTTTCACCTTTTGGTTCATTTTTCGGTGAAAATGTGGTATTAAAATAAGTGTGCGTGGTTCTCTAGTGAGAAAGTTCCCAAGTCTAAAAACGTGGCTGTAAATTTGGGGGAAGGACGTAGAAGCATACAATTGTATTATCAAAACTTAGGGATTTGTACATTGAGAAGTGAAGTAAAGATAAGGGATACTACGGCATTCGACTAAATATGTTACAGTTTCTGAAACCCTAAATTGGAACAGATATATCTTACTCTTAATTGCTGATGTTGATTCTTTATTTATTTTCCAAAGGAAGTTCTAAATTATGGTATTATGGGTTAGTTTATGGAATTCATATTTTTTTATCCTGATAGGGCTTCTAAAGTTTACCTTGGGTTTTATTTAGGGAGGGAGGAAGGGAGATGAAAATAGGTGATTTTATTTATTTATTATTTATCTGGGGGCATTTCATTGGGATGAAGGGGGAGGGGAGATTAATCTTCTCTATGCTTTTTATATGTTTTGGTGTATTCTTTATACTAATATTTGAATTTAAATGTTTGCTCCTTGTTTAATGGTGTCTATCCTGCTAGAATGTATAATTTGATAAATAATAAAAATTTTATTAAAGGAGAGAATAATTGCAAAGGCCCATTGAGAGGCCCGAGGTGCAAACGTCCAAGAGGCTTAAGTAAGATTATGACTGTTAACAGATGTTATTTTATATATGTATAGTATCGTAGGGGTACTATTTGTACTTTTCCTTTTCTTTATGTTTAGTTGTTGTCGCCCTAGTATAAATATAACATACTGCGCCGCTTGCAGTATCTCTTTGGACTCTCAGTCCTCTTGTCTCTCCTCTCCTCTTTCCCTTTCTCTCTTCTTCCTGTACAACATGGTATCAGAGCAGGACGTCCAGGTCTGAAGGGTGAAGTCGAGCAGTCTGTCTTTTCCTCTTCCAGCATGTAAAAGACTTTGTTTCGAGGGTGACAAACTTTCAGAAGTTATCATCTGTTGTTCGGATGCCCTGATGTTCGACTGAAACTTTCAGAAGTTATCATCTGCTGTTCAGCTGCCTTGATGTTCGACTGAAGTACCTTTTGTTTACTCTCTTCTCCTTTCTAGGTCTGCCGATTGGATGTGAGGTGAGCTGCACCTCTTTCTTTTCCTTTTTTTTGTGGGGTCGTTTGATCCCTATGAAACCGTAGGTCGTAAGGACCTTGTTTATGTGCTGCAACAACAACTTTTTGGTGGACTGAAGGTCTGGAAGTTGAAACCGTAGGTCGTAAGGACCTTGTTTATGTGATGCAATAGCAGATTTTTGGTGGACTGAAGGTCTAGAAGTGGCTGGTACCTTCTGTAACAACTTTTTTTTAAGGCTGTGTTCCTCTTTTGGGTGTTGTTTTTGAATCTGAAATCATGAGTGGTGAAGATTCTGCTACATCCGGAGTTCCTCCACGCTGAATGGAATAAGTGGGGGTGTGGACCTATCTTTTCCCATGGTTGTTGTCCCTCTTGATGGTTTAAATTATTTAGAGTGGTCAAGATGGATCAAACTGTACATCACTGCAAGGGGGAAGATAGGTTATATTAATGGGAGAATAAAAGAATCACATTCTGGGAGTGCTGAGTATGATAGATGGAATCGGGAAAACAGCATGGTTATGTCTTGGCTTTTAGTCTCTATGCAACCTCAAATAAGGAGGAACTTCATGTGGGCTGAAACGGCAAATGAGATCTAGGAACAAGCAAAATCAACATATTCGGAACTGTAACACTATGCAAAAATCTACCAACTACAGGCAGAATCGTCTACTTGTAAACAGGGGGAGAGGTGTTTATCTGTATATTACTCTGACTTGACTTCTATCTGGAAGGAGTTGGATCATTATCAGAGTGTGGAATGGAAGTGTGATGAAGATGCAAAACTGTACAAAAAACTCGTCTCCCAACAAAGAGTGTTTGCTTTCTTACATGGTTTGAACCCTACATATGAGTCTATCAGGGTCCAGATCCTCGGTTCTAAGGATCTTCCATCAATCCAGGAAGTTTATGCTCTTGTACAATCTGAAGAAAGTAGAAGGAATCTGATGAACAGTCCTGGTGGAGATGCAGTTGTGTTGGCTGCGAAAGGGAATGTTACTACTAGTGGAGGAAATTCTTCTAGGAAAGGAGAACTTCAGAAAAAAATGGATGACAAAGATAAATTGTGGTGTACTCGTTGCCAGAAGCCCCGACACATCCGAGATACATGCTGGGATCTCCATGGAAAGCCGAAATGGGCTCAGGATCTGAATAAGAAGCAAAGTTCAGATGTGAATAAAAGGTTAGGACAGCAAGGTACAAAGAAACACACTATGGCCAACATGGCTACTCGAGAGAATTAGCCCCCCATCCATACTGTGACTCAGACACATTCATCTAGATCTGACCCAAGGGAGGATATTATGAATTCATTTCGTGACCATTTAGAACTCTATGATAGAGCAATTCGTCAGATGGATGCTCCTCCCTCAACCTCATTTGCGTCTACATCAGGTAACTCTGCCACAACTTTCCATGCTGCTTCTCATACCCTTGACTCTCCATGGATCATTGATTTTGGAGCGTCAAAACACATGATTGGTACGTCTTCTTACTTTCAAACCTATCACCTTCTTTCTGGAAGAGACAAGATGAGACTAGCTGATGGATCATATGCTTCCATAGCTGGTCAAGGAACCGTCTCTCTTCCCCTTGGCCTTACCCTCTCTGATGTTTTACATGTTCCAAAATTTCCCATTAATTTGTTCTCTGTTAGTAGTGTTACTAATTCCTTAAACTGCTCAGTGACCTTTTTTCCTTCTTATTGTGTGATCCGGGATCTGACCTTGGGGAGGACGACTGGTAGAGGACGTATGGTTGATGGACTTTATATGCTGGAGAATAAGGCTGGTGTTCATGTTACAGAGTCTAAGAGTTAGTCCTGTAAGAGTCAAGTTTATTTATGGCATTGTCGCCTTGGTCATTTATCTTTTGAGTATTTGAAAGTGGTGTTTCCAGATCTGTTTAAGTCAGTGTCCCTTTCAGATTTATCTTGTCAAACGTGTCAATTGAGTAAACATTGTAGAACTCATTTTCTTCCAAAAAATAGTAAATCTGAATTTCCTTTTCACATTGTTCATTCTGATGTGTGGGGCTCTGTTATTTTACCATTTGAGAGTGGTTGCAAGTATTTTATCACCATCATTGATGATTATTCTAGATATACTTGGGTATATCCTGTTTGCCGAACTGAACCTGTCAAGTGAGCAGAGAAGAAGAAGAGGAAGAAGAAGAGGAAGAGAAGAGGAGAAAGGAAGAAATGTTCGAATGGGCATTGTTCATCAGCCGGCCTTGTCCACTTATATAATAATAGTACACAAAGTTACATAAAAGGACCAAGATGCCCCTGATTAGTGATGGGACACCCAGTCAAATAAGACACTAAATAAAAATAGGCCCAGTAACTAAGGCCCATTAACTAAAGACTTAATACCCAATCCAGACAAGAGGATGACAAAATATCAGCCGAACCAACACTCCCTCTCAAGTTAAGCATGGATGTCAATCATGTTTAGCTTGCCAAGTAAGTCCAAGAATTTCACTGTGGTTAGCCCTTTAGTTAAGACATCTGCAATCTGCATCTCTGAGGGAGTGTAAGGAATGCAAAGTTCTCCTGAGACTATTCTTTCTCTGACAAAGTGATGGCAGCCTTGTTGTCGTAGTACAACTTGAGAGGACACTCAATCTTCACTCCTCGTTCACCAAGAAGAATCTTAAGCCACAACAGTTCCGCAACACCATGAGCTATAGCCCGATGTTCAACCTCTGCGCTAGACCTGGCAACCACATTCTGTTTTTTACTTCTCCATGTAACTAAATTTCCTCCAACAAAGGTGCAATATCCTGAAGTCGACTTTCTACCACCCACAGAACCAGCCCAATCTGCATCAGTATATCCTTCAACTTCAATTTTTTTATTTTTTCTGAATAGAATCCCTTTCCCAGGGCAAGACTTCAAATATCTGAGAATCCTTTCTACAGCTTTCATGTGAGGAATTTTTGGATTGTGCATGAACTGACTGACAACATGAACAACATAAGCAATGTCAGGACGAGTGAGGGACAAGTAAGTTAACTTCCACACTAGCTTTTGGTATCTTTCCTTATCAGGGTAGTCCTCTCCTACCGACTCCTGTAGACCATGGTTTGGTTCTATTGGAGTATCTGCTGGCCTACACCCCAACATTCCTGTCTCTTGTAGAAGGTCAAGGATGTATTTCCGTTGACATATATAGATGCCCTCTTTGGATCTAACAACTTCAATCCCTAGAAAGTATCTCATTTGACCCCGGTCTTTGATTTCAAATTCAGCAGTTAGGACCTCCTTCAGCCTTTTAATCTCTTCCTTATCATCCCCAGTAATTACCATATCATCTACATAGACGATAAGAGCTATAAGTTCCCCATTTCTCTTCCTTATGAATAGGGTATGATCTGCCCCGCTTTGAGTATAACCACCTTTCTTCATGGCTCCACATAGCTTCTCAAACCAAGCTCGAGGGGACTGTTTAAGGCCATATAGTGCTTTTCTCAGTCTACACACTTTCCTGCCAAATTCATAACCTGGTGGAGGATTCATGAATACCTCCTCATGTAAATACCATTTAAAAAGGCATTCTTCACATCCAGCTGATGAAGCTCCCACGAGAAATTTGTAGTTAATGATAGTAGAACTCTGATGGTGTTGAGTTTTGCTACCGGAGCAAATGTTTCTTTGTAGTCAATTCCTTCCTTTTGAGTAAATCCCTTTGCTACGGGTCTAGCCTTGTATCTTTCAATGGACCCATCCTCCCTATGCTTCACAGTGAACACCCACTTGCATCCAATAGTGCCTTTTCCTTTTGGTTAGATCTACTAATTCCCAAGTCCCTGCTTTGATTAAGGCCTTCATTTCTTCATTCATAGCCTCTTTCCACTTTGGGTTAGACACTGCCTCTGAGTACCTAGTAGGAACATGCACAGAAGAGAGAGCAGACACAAAAGAACAATAACGAGGGGACAAATGTGAGTAAGACACAAAATCAGCAATGGGGTGTCTGATAGTACAAGAACAGGTAGACTTACGAAGGGCAATCGAAAGATCCAAGTCAGAGGAGTTGATAGGATTACCTTGAGTTATTGAGACAGGTTGATCCGAGTCCAATTGGTTGCTGTCATGAGTTGGAGGACTCTTCTTCCTTCTATTGTAGGTGATTCTGATATTTTTTTGCTGCCTGATGGAGTCTTTAGTAGCATTTGCAACATCACTAGTAGTAGCTAGGCCAATGCGAGCCTCACTAGATTCACCTGGGATACTACAACTAGGAGGATCAAGAAGAGAGGATGGAAGATCCGAGGCAGAGAGGGGCACAAAGAAGGAGGGAATAGAAGGATCAACAGGAGGGGCCTCTTCCATCCCACTAGTCTCCCCCTGAAGAGGATCCGGGGAAGATGGAAAGTAGGATTGAGACTCAAAGAACACCACATCTTTTGTGACATATTTTTTCTTGTTGACTTGGATCGTAACACTTGTATCCCTTCTGAGTAGGAGAGTACCCCAAGAAAATTCCCTTCGTAGCTCGAGGATCTGATTTGGTCTTCTTCGGATCCTTGACATGTATGAAACATACACACCCAAAGACCCTCGGTGGAAGAGAAAAAATAGGAAGGTGAGGGCAAAGAACAGAAAATGGAGTCTTCATCCCCAAGACCTTAGATGGCATTCGGTTTATCAGATATGATGCAGTAAGGATTGCTTGAGACCAATAGGCTTTTGGAACCTTGTGTTGAAATAGTAAAGCTCGTGCAGTCTCCAATAAGTGTCTATTCTTGCGCTCAGCAACCCCATTCTATTGGGGAGTACTAGCACAAGATGACTGATGGATCATTCCCGCATCCTCCATAAACAAGTTTAAGGACCTTTCGAAATATTCAGCAACATTATCTGGCCTGAATTGCTTGATTTTCTTGCCAAATTGTGTTTCAATCATTTTGCAAAATGCCATGGTTACCTGCGACACCTCATCTCGTGTCTTTAATAAGTAGATCCATGTGCATCGAGAATAGTGATCAATAAAATTGATAAAGTATCGATAGCCATCAATAGAAACAATGGGAGAAGGACCCCAAACATCAGAGTGGACTAAGTCAAAAGGTGCTTGAATTTCATTACTAGAAGTTGAATACACAGTTCTACACTGTTTTGATAATTGATAGACTTCGCAGACTAACTTTTGACTTGAAACACCTTGGAACAATTCCGGAAACAACATTTCCAATGACGAAAATTGTAAATGACCTAGCCTAGCATGCCACAGGTGTAGCTTAGTTAATGACTTCACATTAGATTGACCACTAGTAGTAGATGTTTGTAGGGCCGAACTGATGTCTGCATCAAGGTAGTAGAGGCCTCCACGCTCATGACCGCTCCCAATCGTTCTCTTCGTCAAACTGTCCTGAAAAACACAATGAGTAGGAAAAAAGGTTATGCTATAGTTCAAGTTCTTGGTAAGTTTTGAAACAGATAAAAGGTTTGAAGAGATATTGGGAACATGCAAGACAGATTTGAGTGAGAGGTCCTTGCTTAGGTCAACCACATTAGATTGACCACTAGTAGTAGATGTTTGTAGGGCCGAACTGATGTCTGCATCAAGGTAGTAGAGGCCTCCACGCTCATGATCGCTCCCAATCGTTCTCTTCGTCAAACTGTCCTGAAAAACACAATGAGTAGGAAAAAAGGTTATGCTATAGTTCAAGTTCTTGGTAAGTTTTGAAACAGATAAAAGGTTTGAAGAGAGATTGGGAACATGCAAGACAGATTTGAGTGAGAGGTCCTTGCTTAGGTCAACCACTCCTTTCCCAGATATGGTAGAGAGGGAACCATTAGCAACCTTCATCTTGTCTTGGCCAGACATTAAATGATAGGAAGAAAATAAAGAAGACGTGAGTCATGTGGTCAGTCGCACCAGAATCAATAATCCAGGAGGCTGGATCAATGGAACTAGTTGCACTAAAGGCGAAGACAATACCTGATCTGGCAAGGGAGGTGGAAGCAAGGGAATTTGTCCTTAGGCGGGCCAGTGCCTGGCTAAGTACCTCTACCTCATCAGTTGTGAAATCCATAGACCCATGTCCTTGGGAACTAGTAGTATGTCCCATGGAAGAGGAAGCAACTGTGGATGAGTGTTTGAAACCTCCATCACTATGACTTGCTGCCAGGTTCCCACTTGCAGATTTGCCCTTCGGGTGCTTCTTATCTTTCCTCAATGCAGCTGGTTTTAGATGAGGATAGAGAACCCAACATGTCTCTTTCACATGCTTTTCTCCCCCACAGTGAGTACATTTCAGGTGTCTCTTGTCAGAGAACTTGTTCCCCCTTTGATTTGTAGAAATTAGGGCCGAATGTTCTATAGACTGTTCAGCTAGTTTAGTCTGAGCATCAACTTGCATCTCTTTTCTTCTCACCTCTTCATTTCTCACAAGGTAGTAGACATGATGTAAGTCGGGCATCTCATCTCTTCCCAAAATTTGGGACCTTATGTTCTCATATATTGGATCTAGGCCAGCCAAAAATTTGAATGCTCTACCCTCTTCAACTTGTTTGTCATGTTTCTCCTTGTCTCTGGCATTCTCCTAGTCAATGATGAGGTGGTGATCCAGCTCTTCCCATAGTCCTTCTAATGTAGCAAAGTATGTTGCAACACTCATATCTCCTTGCCTCAGGGCAGCAATATCTTGATTCAGTCTATAGATTCGGACATTATTTTTTTTCTGCCCATAGGTCTTAGACACCTTTTCCCATATCTTGGCAGCTGTGGAGAAGTGTTGAACGGTCCTAGCTACCCTTGGAGTCATTGAAGCAAGTAGCCAGGACATGACTGTAGCATTCTCTCTTCTCCAAATAGCATATTCAGCACTCCCTATTTCGGGTTCTTTCTTCTGCCCGTCCAAGTAGCCGGTAAGATCCCGGGATGTGATAAAGAGCATGGCTGAAACAGATCATTCCCTAAAGTTGTATTCGTCTAGCAACACATTTGTTATCTGTAGGTTGTGCAGATTTGGGTTCTCCAGATTAGGAGACCTCCCACTAGCCCTAACATCTCTAGAAAACACTTCCCCGAATATGGAAGACACCTTCTCCGACATGCAAGAGTACCAAAAACTGTCACACAAGTTGCATGAAACCACTTCAGACTTACGGAGCTTGCAGCACTGTAAACTCAGACCGGAGGGTCCGTATCAGGACTGAAATACCAAGTTCCACTCTGCTGTACTGCTCTAACTACTGCTGTTGCAAGCTGCCACCAAACTGCTGAAGCACCGAACTGAAACCCTTCTGCTGTGTTTAGCCACTGTTGCCACAACCTGGACCTTGCTGTTGTGGCTTCTACCACGCGCTAACCACTGCTATCGCAGGCTGAACCCTCACCCACGAACTGTTCTAGGACTGCTGAGATCAGTCCTCTCTTTCAGATCTGTTCTACACAGATCTCACTTAGCCGAATGGCTACAACTTGCTGTGTGTGTCTCTTAGGGCATCAGCTACTGGGACTAACTCCCCTTGGGCCCTACAACCAAGGGAAACCCTAGATATAGGTTCTGCTGGGTTCTACGACCAGACCTAGGGTTTCTTTGCAGTACCAAGATAGAGAGAAAGGTGAGAGAGAGAGAGAGGTGCGAGGCAGTTGCTATAACCAGGCGAGTTTTAGTGCTCTGATACCATGTTTGCCGAACTAAACCTGTCAAGTGAGCAGAGAAGAAGAAGAGGAAGAAGAAGAGGAAGAGAAGAGGAGAAAGGAAGAAATGTTCGAATGGGCTTCTATTTTGTGGGAATGCAGGGTATCACTTCGCTATATATGAGGGAACCCCTTCTTCAATTATAAATAGAAAGAGAGGTTTCTCCCATGTCGTGTAAAAATTCTCATTGGGAAGATAAGATAAATATTTGTTCTCTTATGAAGATGAAGAATTTTTTTTTCATATAATCTCATAGAAAAAAATTTCTATTACACTGTTCATCAGCCGACCCTGCCCACTTATATAATAACAGTACATAAAGTTACATAAAAGGACCAGGATGCCCCTAATTAGTGATGGGACACCCAGTCAAATAAGACACTAAATAAAAATAGGTCCAGTAACTAAGGCCCATTAACTAAAGACTTAATACCCAACCTAGACAAGAGGATAACAAAATATCAGCCGAACCAACAAGCGAACCAAGGAGGAAGTACAAAAAATTATCCAAGATTTTTAGCGGATGGTCTTCACTCAATTTCAAACTGAAATCCAAATTTTTCAGTCAGATAATGCAAAAGAGTATTTTCATAGTAATCTCACGGAATTCTTTGCTTCGCGTGGTTCACTTCACCGTAGCTCTTGTGCCCGAACACCACAACAAAATGGTGTTGCTGAACGAAAGAACCGCCATCTCCTTGAAGTGGCCCGGGGTTTATTACTCCATATGAATGTCCCCAAACGTTTTTGGCTTGAGGCTGTCCTTTTTGTTCTACCTACCTCATTAACCGTATGTCCTCTTGTTGGTTAGAGTGCAAAGCCCCACATCAGCTTCTCTTCCCTAAGGCCCCCCTTCTTCCCATTCCTCCTCACGTATTTGGTTGTCGGTGTTTGTCCAAAATCTGTCTCCCACTCGTGGGAAATTGGATTCTCGTGCTATTCCTTGCATATTCCTGGGGTACTCCTTCACTCAAAAGGGATACCGTTGTTTTGATCATGTTTCTCGGAAATTCTATGTTTTCATGGATGTCTATTTGAGAATGAGCCTTTTTTCCCTGTTTCTCCTCAGGGGGAGTGTGGGAATGAGGAGAAACTAGTTCAGCTCCCTCCTCTTTCTGATCCTCCACCTTTTCGTGTCTTCTTCCGTCATCGCAAAGGCCAACCAAATTCAAGAGCTGTGGAGAATCTAGAAGTTGTACCTCCAGTGCCATCAAACTCCTCGGGGGCGGATCATACTCACTCAGGTACTTTGGTTCCCAATGATGTCCCTGACCCCATTACAATTGATACCTCTATTGCTAATGACCTTGACCTTCCTATTGCTCACAGGAAAGGTGTTAGATCGTGCACCACTAAACACCCCATTTCCCACTTTGTTTCCTATGAGAACATTTCTCCCTCTTTTCGTGCATTTCTTACTTCCATTGACAGTGTCCCTATCCCTAAGAATGTGGCAGAAGCTCTTTCAGTACCTGAATGGACAGATGCTATGAAGGAAGAAATTATTGCCCTTCATAAAAATGGCACATGGAAACTTGTAGATCTTTCTAAGGGAAAGGATCCAGTTGGATGTAAATGGGTGTTCACAGTCAAACATAGGGTTGATGGCACGGTGGAGAGGTATAAAGCTCGTTTAGTGGCAAAGGGGTTTACTCAGGTGTACGGAGTTGATTATGCAGAGACCTTTGCTCCTGTTGCCAAGATGAACTCCATTAGAGTTCTATTCTCTCTTGCTGCTAACCTTGATTGGGATCTACATTAGCTTGATATCAAGAATGCATTCTTGAATGGTGACCTTGAAGAGGAAGTTTACATGATACAACCCCCTGGTTTTCAGGCTCAAGGCAATGAACAAAAGGTGTGCAAGTTGAAGAAGTCTTTATATGGCCTGAAACAATCACCAAGAGCCTGGTTCAGTAGATTCCATGTTGCGGTTCAGCAGAAAGGATACAAGCAATGTCAATCTGATCTCACACTGTTTGTGAAAAGAGGAGAAGGTAAAATTGTTGCTTTGATAGTATATGTCGATGATATAATTGTCACTGGTGATTGGAAGGATGAAATCCAGAGGTTGAAGAGCTTTCTTGCCACACAGTTTGAAGTAAAGGATCTAGGGCCTCCAAGATACTTCATTGGAATTGAAGTTGCCCACTCAAAAAGGGGTATCTTCATTTCTCAAATGAAGTATGTCCTAGATTTACTCCAACCATAAATTAGGTGACAACCAAGGTAAACCTATCAAGGATGTGAAACAGTTTCAGGGACTTGTAGGGAGATTGTTATATCTTTCTATGACTCGCTCAGACATTGCTTATGTTGTTGGTGTCCTTGGCCAGTTTATGCATGCACCTATGCCCACTCATCTTGAAGCAGCAGAAAGAATCCTCCGATATCTTAAAAGGTTTCCAGGTGCTGGCTTGTTGTTTCAAAGACACAAGCATTTGAAAGTTGAAGTGTATACTGATGCAGATTGGGCTGGATCTCAAAATGACAGAAAATCTACTAGTGGCTACTGCACCTTCATAGGAGGAAACCTTGTTACCTGGAGAAGTAAAAAGAAAAGTGTGGTGGCTAGATCCAGTGCTGAAGTTGAATATCGAGCAATGGCTCATGGAGTGGCTGAAAGTATGTGGATAAAGAATCTGTTGAGTGAGTTGGGTTTTCCAGTGGACAGGCCTATGACCCTATTCTGTGATAACAAAGCAGCCATAAACATTGCTGCTAACCCAGTGCTACTCGATAGAACAAAGCACATCGAAGTCGACAAGCATTTTATCAGAGAGAAAGTCATCATAGGCGAAGTGTGTACTCCCTATGTCAGCTCTGAGGACCAACTTGTAGACATCTTCACAAAAGGACTACACCACTCAAGACATCATGATCTATGTGACAACTTGGGCATGATTGATATCTATGCTCCAACTTGAGGGGGAGTGTTAACAGATGCTATTTTATATATGTATAGTACCGCAGGGGTACTATTGTACTTTTCCTTTTCTTTATGTTTAGTTGTTGTCGCCCTAGTATAAATATAACATACTGCGCCGCCTGCAGTATCTCTTTGGACTCTCAGTCCTCTTGTTTCTCCTCTCCTCTCTCCCTTTCTCTCTTCTTCTTGTACAACAATGACTAAGCCCAATACAAATGATCCCTGTAAACGCCTTGTTTGGCTAAACCATCTGCTAATCCATTGGCTGATCTTCTTTCCCACTGTACTCTAAAGATCATATTTCTAGTCAATCATTTAAAGTGTACTCTAAAGATCATATTTCTAGTCAATCATTTAAACCTTTTCAGATCATCTCTGTAAGCCCACATTACTATTTCTGGGGTTTGGGATTGGGTTCAGGTTGACCCAATCACCCAACCCAAGTTGCATAATGAAGATGTTGTTTCAATAAGTATGTTTTGATAATTAAGCACCACCACTCTAAAAAAGGTACAATTTTATTGTGGTTAGGAGCGGTAAACTCTGTGTGTAACTAGGTTGTTTGGCTAAAGCATCTGCTAGTCCATTAGCCAATCTTCTTTCCCACTGTATTCTAAAGGTCATATTTCTAGTCAATCATTTAAACCTTTTCAGATCATCTCTGTAAGCCCAGATTACTATTTCTGGGGGATGGGATTGGGTTCAGGTTGACCCAACCCAAGTTGCATAATGAAGACGCTGTTTCAATATGTTTTGATAATTAAGCACCACCACCCTAAAAAAGGTGCAATTTTATTTTGGTTAGGAGTGGTAAACTCCGTGTGTAACCAGGTTGTTTGGCTAAATAATCTGCTAATCAATCCATTGGCCGATCTTCTTTCCCACTGTACTCTAAAGGTCATATTTCTAGTCAATCATTTAAACCTTTTCAGATCATCTCTTTAAGCCCAGATTACTATTTCTGGGGGTGGGATTGGGTTCGGGTTGACCCAACCCAAGTTGCATAATAAAGATGTTGTTTCAATAAGTATGTTTTGATGATTAAACACCACCACCCTAAAAAAGGTACGATTTTATTGTGCTTAGGAGTGGTAAACTGTGTGTAACCAGGTTGGGCTCCCCCCCTTCCACCTCCAAATATTGTGCAGACCTTGTTGATATTTCATTACTTGGTTAAAGAGGAAGACCATGTTATAGCCTAATATTTATTTGCAGGTTGATGCAGCAGTTCTCCAATACCAGAATCAAAAGCTTGTTCAGCAATTGGATGCCCAGAAACATGAATTGCATGTTTTGGAGGGCAAGTTCAAGGAACTAAAAGACAAACAAGCGTCATATGATGACACTTTGGCTACAGTCAACAAACTCTGGAATCAGGTCAATATTGGAATATTGCATTTATGCACACTCTCCACATTTTATATCTTTTCCATCTTTTACAAATTTTCTTCCATGTTGGATTTTCATTTTTACTTGTTATTGCAATTGTAGTTGGTTGATGATTTAATCCTGCTTGGAGTACGAGCTGGTGGGAATGAGAATGGTTTACAAGCTCTGGATCATGCAGGCTTTTCTGGAGGTTGTATGCTGATCTTTGTAATGCATTTTAAATTGTTATCTGTCCATCAAAATTATCAGAGTTGAGCATGTAGTTCATTTCAAGCAAATAATATTAATTGACTGTCAGTGCTTTTGTTTTCCTAGGTTCAATTCCATCATGTCCATGGGAGGAGATGTTTCTTTGTAGACTTCTAGAAGCAGGTCCAGTGGAAACGAATGGAACTAATGATATTATCAAATATGTAGAAGAAGCACTTGCTTTACGCCATTCATCTACACTAAGTTTGATGAAATGCTTAGAGGACACTATTGATTCTCAGAGAGCTAAAACCAATACCATAGCATCAACCTTACATGGAAACCTATCATCAGAAGGTCAGAGGGGATCTTGATATGAGAATCTCTCTTTTAGTTTGTCTTCATTTGCTTCCTTAATTTGGCCATGTATTGCTGAGTACAAGTGTTATAATTGTGTGATAATTTTATTTTGCTGATTCTTATTTGTTACTTGGTTCTCTCAGATGCCATCATACAACTGCATAAGATTGATGATTTGATGAAAGAGGAGGCTAACAATCTAAGAAAGGTGATTGACATTCTTCACTTGAAACACAGAGAATATGCAGATGAGATTCAAAATCATATTCACAGCCATACATCGGACCAATCTGAAATAAAACGCCTTGCAGGTCTTGAGAAACATTTCTTTTTAACTTATTTTGGATACATGTATTTTCTGTATGGATGTTTATGATCAAGGCATCCATGCAGATAGGTAGGCAAAATCAGGTTACTAGGTGGGAGATGATCTATCCTGGTTGTCCATTCAATGTGGTTTGCTTTTCCTTTATGTTAAAAGGTGAGCTGGAGGAAAGTATGGCAGAACTTGAGGAAAGTAGGAGGAGATTAGTGAACCTAAAGATGCAAAAGGGTGGGGCATCTGCAATGCATGTTTCAGTTTCGAATGCAGTAAATGGGAGCATGTCGCCAGAAAAGCCTGCAGCAGATAGAAATTTGGGGTTGCGAGAACTGAAGGATTCCATTGATGAGGCAAAGGTATTTTACTCCTATTAGGAAGCTTGCCTAGGAGGAAACTGGCATGTGAATAGATTATTGTTCTTGCTTGACCTCCAAAGATGAAGTTTTGCTTCATTTTCATTCAGATATGCTTCTGATTGATTGTCATTATTATTTATTACACACAGATACTGGCTGCTAGCCGTCTTTCTGAGCTTCAAGAAGCACAGGAAGATAATCAAATCCTGTCAAAACAATTGCTAACTCTTCAGGTTGGTTTTGTACTCTTGTCTCAAAGTTTCTTCAAAAGGTGATTTGTTTTATTGGAATCTCTTTACTGATATCTGTTACCCTAATGGGTTGTATTTGTATAGAATGAACTGAAGGATGACAGATTCCTAATCTCATCTAAACCATACACTTTATTAAGCGATCAACTCCAACATTGGAATGCTGAACTGGAGCGGTATAAAGGATTGACAGAATCCCTGCAGGTAAAGATATTATCTGGTTGCATATGCTCTGATTGCTGTTTCTCTTCACAAAAAAATTGTGACTTTTAAATGTTTTACTTCAGGCAGACAGGACTTATATCTTGCGGAGGGAGAAGGAACTGACTGCAAAAGCTGAGTCAGCAGATGCTGCAAGGAATGCTATCAACACTGCTGAGAGTCGGATACAAGAACTAGAGCTTCAACTTCAGAAATGTATAATTGAAAGAAATGACCTTGAAATTAAACTAGAAGAGGCTGAGCAAGATTCAGGTTAGTGGGAACATCTTACATGGAAATGCTGTCATGCAATATTTTTGCAGTTTTCTACTCTATTTGGGATCTGGTGTCTAATGGTAGCTACTTCAGGGAGGAAGGACATCAAAGCAGAGTTCCGTGTAATGGCTTCAGCTTTGACCAAGGAAATGGGAATGATGGAAAGCCAGTTGAATCGGTCTAAGGAGACAGCACGTGAGGCTATCTCCTTACGTGAAGAAGCTCATTCCCTCAAAGCTTTATTAAGCAAAAAGGTTTTGATTATCCCTATGTTATTACGCAAATTCCATTCTTTAATTGAATTCTCAGTGGTCTATAATTGTTGGTGATGGTTGTGCAAAATAAAAATAAAAAGAAAAAATAGCCGGTAAATCAACAGGTGGGATTCTCTAAGAATCAATACCTAGAGGAACTGTTAGGAATCGACACCTAATAGCTTTTTGAAGGAATCAACACCATCCAGAAAGTCCTTTTTATTGCTAACCAATCAGATTTATTCAATATGGAAAAAAGTAATAATCTAAATATTATCAATGCCGGCCACCCCTTGATTGAAATTTTAGGTTGGCCCCTGCTATCTAACCCCAAGCTTTCCTACATATATATATATATATATATGTGTGTGTGTGTGCTTCTAAGAGAATTCCCTAAACAGTTGATTTCTAAACACCCCTTGTTTGGCCATACTATTGCCAGATTATTAGCTGATCTTTGAGTCCCAAGTAAATCTTATACCCATCTGTTTAGGGCTTTAGGCATCCACCTTGCTTCCCTTAAGAGATGTCAATGAATCCATAGACCTAGGTTGTCATTTAAGAACCATGCCACCTACTTTAGATCCCATCCACAATTACATTGTTGTAATTTAAGAGAATAGTCCAATCTGAGACTGTGTGTGAAGACTAGAAGTCCTGTTCCAAGGGAATCACCATTGCCTACTAGAAAAAGGTTATTATGTGTCCATTATGGAATACACCTCCAATTCCTGAATCCCCTGGGTTGCTGAGACTGCATCCATCAAAGTTGCATTTGATGTAGTCTGGTGGACGAGTCCTATCAAGTTCAGACTGGCTTGGACCTTGAAATAATCCACCATTTCAGTTTGCTGGGATTGGGCTGAGCCCCTTTGGCTTAACAGGCCTTGCCTTGTCCAAACTGATTGTAACTTAGTTGGGTTGCTTGGTTGTCATCAGACTGATCCAACCCAAATATATACTTCTCTCAACCAAATAATTTGTTCTCTGATGTTTTTTTTTCCTGTGGTTTACTGCAGAAAAGCGAACTCAAGGGCCTTTCTGATAGATGTGCTGAACAGATTGCAGAGATCAAATCTCTTAAAGCGCTGGTATGTTCACGTGCCTGTGCTGCATTTGTTTCTTTCTCATGGGATGTTTCTCTCTTAAATCCTAAAATAGGACTAACTTTTGAGTGTTCTGATGGCTGTTTCTGAGAGCACTATCTAAATCAACTAATGTCTGCTAACATAATAAGGTAAAATACTGCAGATTGAGAAATTGCAGAAGGAAAAACAGGAACTGCAAATCTTCTTGGACATGCATGGACAGGGTTGTTTTGACAATAGGTAATGTTTAACAGGATGTTGGCTCAGGTCATATGTGTCCATGAACTTTTTGTTCTTTAATCTTTCTAGAATTTTATGGATCAAAGCTGCTCATGAATTAACGTTGCTATTGGTCTTGTCAAGTTCAGCAGTCAATTGGAAGGTGCACATTTGCCTATGGTTAAAGGTTGAACCATGAAAGTTTAAGAGAAGAAATATATTTGATTTGTCTTGTGTTTTTCATGAATTTTATGAAATGCTGGAGAGATACTAAATGTGTCTGCAACTCCAGGTCAGTCATAATTCTCTTCCTTGAAGTATCAATCCCCAAAATAACTGACTTCTGGTTAAACATTGTTTTGTGAGCCCATCAGCCAAGAAATTGACTGATTTCAGGGTCCATCTATAAACCCACTTCTATTTCTTGTAAGCCACCTACAATAACATTTGAGTCTCTGTCCACTACAAGATTTCTGTATTAAGGTTCACAGCTAATCTAATCCCTTAATAAGTCGCTAGAAGTTCAGCCCAAGTAGTCTCACCATGGTCTACAGGTCCTGAAAATAGGCCAACTATTCTGCCATTGGCATCTCTAAACATCCTCAATTCCAGATAAATCCAGATTTCCCAAACTTCGGCCATCAAAGTTTGATGGAATTGAGGGTTGGATGGGACCTAGGTATGCTACAAATGTTCCTTGTAGTAGAGGAGCTGGCTACTGTTTGCCAATTCCCCATGATGTCATTAAGCGAGAAGTCGAAAGGGGTGTTGTGCACACTTTGTATTTCATTCTTTACAAAATCTTCATAAATACTTTGAATGTCACTGGGAAAAAATTCCAGGTTAATGAAGATATATTTTCATAAATACTTTGATTGTCACTGATCTAGAAAGATATATTTTCTGATCATTAACACTGATAAAGAGACTTTATTAGTGAAGATAAAGGAATCTCAACTATCAAAAAAGGGATAGTAGGGGACAGTACAAACAGTAACATAGAGTACAAAGAACAGCACTAGCTTACCATGCGGTCCATGACCATAAAATAAGAGAAACAATCTAAGATGCGCTGCTGGATCCCAGGCCTGAAACCCCTTCCTGATGCACTATCATTAAAGTTCATTAAAGTTGTATCTCTATATTAAGTAAAACCTCACTGAAACTAGGAAAGGTTTACGTTGATGAGCATAGTGGATTTATATGTCTGAGTAGAAAACTGCACAGGTAAATTTTGGATCGATTTCTAAGAACTTTTTCATTACCAAGTGCTCCATTGCCAAAGATCCAGTTTTATTTAGAATCTTCGTAATCTTAACTCACATGTAAAATAAGCTTTGCCATCATCATTCCAGGGATGTGATGGAAATTAAAGAATCAGAACGTAGAGCTCTTCTGCAAGCTGAAGTTCTGAAAAATGCTCTAGAAGAACATAGCCTAGAATTGCGAGTGAAAGCTGCCAATGAAGCTGAGGCTGCTTGCCAACAAAGACTTAAAGCTGCTGAAGCTGAAATAGCTGATCTAAGGGCCAAACTGGATGCTTCTGAGAGGTCGGGTCTCTGTTTCTTTTGTTTGACATCTTAATGGAGGGTTTTTGATTCTTTCCATGTGTGGTGGAATTTCCTTTTTTATTTCTTCTCATGCTTTCTTTGAACTAGGTTTTACCCTAACTATTTGCTACTGGTTCCCATGTGTGTTGTCCTTTTCTCCTCTATATTTATTACTATTGCATCATCGTTGTTTAGATTACATCGTCATTTTTAGAAAGGAAGTACTCCAAGATTGCAGCTATAAAAATCATTTTTGATTAGGAAACAAGGATGGAGTTCACCACAGTTTAACATAAATGTTTTCTATGATAGCTTCCTTTCATTGTAACTTATGATCTCTTCTCACACACATTGTAGAATAGCTGCTCTGGTGTGACTTCTTTACCATCCAAGTTTAAAGTGTTGGTTGTCCAAATATGGGAAACATGTCGGAAATATTGTAAAAATCATAGACATGGTGGAAACATTGTAAAATATGCAAATATATGGAATGATATTTTATGAAATGATAGAAGAAGCATAGGCACACCTTTTTAAATTATTATCTTGTTCCAAATCATTAAATAAAGCTAAGAAACCAAGGTTATAGACAAAAGAATACATTGTGAGGTTATTATGTAAACCTTAAGATTCAAAACTACATGATGAGCTAAAGCAAAATGATTCTAATCTATTACACAAATAAAAACTATATTTAACTTCATGTTTGAAATGAATATCGAACTGGCTCAAAGTGGTAATCATGTACTTTAGGCAGGCAATAGCATTGCTACTCCACATATCTACAACATTTTTTTTTTTTTGAGAAAAGAGAACAGATTTCATTAATCAAGGGAGGGATGTACAAGGCCTTGTCAATGAAAAACAAAAAACAAATCCCACTATTAATTTGGCAACGAAAAACATATCTACAGTATTGTCAGCAACTTATTCTATATACTATCTCTTATACACCACATAGTGTTGGTAGTGTTTACTGGGAAATGTGTTGATTCCAATAAAATTTCATGTTGCTGCCCATGGAAATGGAAACATGTAGAAATATTAAGAAATTTATGGACGTTTTAAACCATGGTTACCATTTACCCTTCCTATTGGGAGAGAAGAAATAAGGGCTGAATATGTTTTTGATGTCTCCAGGAGGACTCTGCCTGCACCCGAATAAAGGAAGTACTCCCAAATGCTAATAGTTAAAGAATAGGAGATTAACTTGTGCAAAGCATTATAAGTGTTCCTCCAGGTGGTCACCCAAATATGCAAGAAACATAAAATTCAATAAAGTGAGGAAGGAAAAGAAAATAGTACTGATAAAATAAGAAGAAAGTAGTAGATCATTGACATGTTACAACGGTGCCTATTTAAAACATGTATTGAAGTTAAGGGACAACCTTTGGGACAGGGGCTCAATTGAAAAGTGAGAAAAGGAAAGAGATTTTATCATGCGCCTTGTGCTTGCACCATTATGATTAGCAGTTATGCATTGATGCCTCTTTTCCAAGTGGTATGCATGTGGTATATTAAAAAGGATATATTCTTGAGAACATTTTTGTATTCCAATTGGTAAATAAAATCTATTGATATGAAGGGGCATGGAATCCTATGTGCCAAGAGATGGCCACCTGAATAACAATGACTTACTCCACTGGGATCCGGGAGCTGTGAAAGCTTTCTCATTTTTTTCTTTAGTAAGGACCAACAAATTGTAAATTATGGTGTCCATAATGCTTTTCCACTTAGATCAGTACTTAAAGCAAGAGGCACAAAAAAAAGAAAGCATAAGGGCTGTCTAGTGCCCAAGGCACAAGGTGGAAGGTGCATATTTAAAAAAAAAATCCAAAAAATAAATAAAAACATACATATTCAAACTTGAATTTAAAAAGAAATTAAATGTCTTAAAATGCTTTTTAGCTCAAATCAAAGTACGTAAACTAAACATATAAACAAACTTAAAAGTGAAAATGAAAGAACTCAACAGTTCAAGCATGTGAACCTCTAAATGCGTTTCTCTATCTCCTTGTTGCATTACTTGAAGTAGCTAGTGTGATGACATGCATCTTTTAATCCTAATTCTAGGGGTTGGAACCGTTATATAATATTTCTTCTGGGCCCCTCGAGGCTAGTCCATACAAGTAAGGATGGCAATCTGTCAGGTTCAGTACAGGTTTGCCTCTACCCAAACCTGATCCTCCAGTGGCTGCACCCTAACCCACCCCGCCCTGACTTAGAAGGATGGAATTTCCAAACCTGCCCTGACCCTATATGGTTATTACCCAATGCCAACCCAATCTGATCTGTTGTTGAATAGTTTTGCATGATGTACGAGCCAAAGTGGAAGAGACATTTGAGCAAAAACAAGTGTAAGAAATATAAGAGTTTTTAATCATTTTCAATTTGAAGTTTTGAGAATGTATGTGGTGTGCCATCTAGACAACCAAAGATGTTAGGGTGTAGCTCTTTTTCCTTTTAATAATTTTTTTTCTTGATTCTTAAAAAAAAACAAGTGTAAGAATGGAAGTAAATATTATAAAACAAAGATCAGTCCACAAACAACAAGATGCATTCATAGTGACTAGTGAAATCAAATTTGTATTGATAATGAAGGGTGTCGGTACTTGGTGAAAAAGATGATTTCCCGTGTGTGTGTTCTTTTTTGTCGTAGTTGGGTCTTAGTTTAGGTGTTCTTTTGGGTTATGTATTGTTTATTTTCTTTGTTTCAGCTCTAGTGTCATGCTGCAGTGTTATTGGATGCTTTGTTTTCGAAGAGTGAAGACAAAGCAAGGAAGTGACCCCTAAAGAGTGAAGACACGGAAAAGCCTACTTTTGTTTTGGCAAGAAAGAAAAACAAAAGAGAAAATTTAGAAGGGAAAATCTTGGGAGTTGGATTAGATTACAGAAAATTAGAAGAAGGTAGGATTCTAGAAGGCTTACCGGACTAGAAAACTCATCCATCATCTCTTCTTGTCCAGATTCCAATCAGTCCTCTCCCTTCCCATGTTCAAAGTAAAAAAAAAAAAAGTAAATAAAAATAAAAATAAAAAACAACTAAATATGAAGAACAACAGCTTATTTAAGCAACTAGGGTTAATGGCTTATGGGGTTTTACAAGTATACTCTTTGGTATCATGACCTGCTGGCTTGGGCTGGAGGGACTTGATATTGACCCAAACCCAACTAGGGTTTCAAAGGGTTGAGGAATTGAAACCCAACCTTGACCTTATACCTGAGCAACCATGCCCCAAATCTGATCCTTTAGGGTCAGGTCATGTTGAGTATTGTCTAACCCAACCCATTGGCACCCTACATTACAAGCTCATGTGGGAGGCTTGAACTTTGAAGGCAGTGACATCTATCTGACTTTTTGGTCCATGCAAATAAGGGGGTTGATTTTATAATTTTTGTTTCAGTTCATTCTATTTTAGGGTTTGAGATGTCGTTTCTTTTAATGGGAACTTTGCTATCTGAGATCCTATATGCAAAACTAGGGCTTCATGTATGTATTCAAAAGGTCTTTGTTTTTCTATTTCTTTTAAAAGTTAATAGACCATTACTAGTGTACTAGTACCAATAAAAGGTAATTTAGAAGTTGGTGGACCATTACAAGTTGTGGAATATGTAAGAATGTGCAAAAATAATCAGAAAGCAAACTTCGATAGCACAAGCCTGTGCTGAGGTGAAAGGTGCACCATGGCCCTAGTTTGCTAGGTATGCATCTTTTGAAAGGAGCATGCACCTTTTGGAAAAGCCTGTGCCGGGTGCATGCATGTGTGCTTACACTTTTAATACACTGACTTGGACCAAAGGTGAATATCAACCACCTGGTGGATTTCAGTAGGAGATGGGAAAAATGCACTTCATTCCATATTGCTATGCTTTGTTGCTTTAAAAACTAGATAAAATGAAAAAAAAAAAATCTCAAGAATGAGACATGCATGGTGCTTCTATTTTTAAAGAGACATCCATTTAGTTTATGAAAGATATTGTATGGGATCCATGATAGCATTTTCTAGGTTCCAAGGGTCTCCTAAGTGTATAGTTATTTCCTATTAAATATGGTGGAAGTGGAACTGAAGAATGAGAGGTTAGATAGGATTAGCTAATAACCATCTTTTCTGAATTCTATCAAAATTTTTATTGATGGTTTATGAGTTCTTTACAAGCTGTGCTTAACTTTCATTGAACTACAAGGGGTGGTTATCATTCTCCTGCAGAGATATCCTGGAGCTTACAGAGGCAATAAAAATTAAAGATGGGGAAGCAGAAACATACATATCTGAAATTGAGGTGTAGTGATGATTCTTTAGCATATATTTCTGTTTGCTTGTGCAGTATTTCTGGATAGGCAGCAAATATTACTTTCTTTCCTTTAGTTTAATATATTGTATTTATTATTCTTATTTGTTCTTATATTTATGTAGACCATTGGTCAAGCATATGAAGATATGCAGACACAGAATCAACATTTGCTGCAGCAAGTCACTGATAGAGATGATTACAATATTAAGGTTTGTCTTGTAATATCATTCGTCACCAGTTGAGTCCCATTATTGAGAAGCTTCTTCCTTTTGTTTTAGTTTTCCTGCCCCCAGGTAGGGGGTTGGTTGTGAGTGAATGGGTATACGGGTCTGGCCACCATTACTGCAATGGTAAAATCATAAGAAAGGACCCTTTTTCTAATTATCAAAGAAAAAGAAAGGGTCTTCTTTTAAGTCCTATACCATTTTTTAGCCTAATGTACTTATTCATTTGATTCTTAGCTGGTATCCTAATTGTTGTGGGTTATATACTGCAGTTGGTGTCCGAGAGTGTGAAAACAAAACAAGCACAAAGCATTCTCCTTTCTGAGAAGCAAGCATTAACAAAGCAACTCCAACAAGTTAATGCATCACTAGAATCCTTGAAACTGAAAATTGCCCATGGCGAAGAGCAGGTTAAGCTTCTTAATCTGGAACCTACCATTCGATGTTTCTGCTTCTTCTAAACCATAGTTTTGGTCTTACAGATGAAAGTTTATATTGCTGAAGCTGGAAAGGCTTCTTTGGAAAACCGACACCTTGCTGTCAGCACAGAGATTGCAAAATGGGAATTAGCAGATGCTGAGAAAGAGTTGAAGTGGCTAAAGGCTGCTGTTGCCTCCTCTGATAAAGAATTTGAGCAGAACCAACGAAAGATGGTTGAAATTCAAAAGGAACTAGAGAGTGAAAGGTTGTTTTCTGTTTAAATATATGGATGGACCAAGTGCTGATGACCCAGTAAGCCTTTATATGGTTGCTTAGGTGTGGGGCTTCATATTCCCCTCTCCACCCTATGTTGGGCAAGTTTCAGACTTTCAATCCTGGCAGCCCTGGAATTTAGTAAAATATTATCTTTTTATTGGCATATAGCATTTTCAAACTGGAAATTTTAAAAGTTGAATAACTTATTTGATAGACAGTCTGGATTAGCCATGCCATCCCTCATAGTGGCAGAAATAGGTGGAGTCTTCTTTAAAAGAAGCCTGATTTACTTGATTTGGCCACATTTTTTTCCATACACATGAATGTATAGATGGTAAATTGGTATATTTATACAGTTATACTACTACTAGATAGATTTATCTACTGCATACAATTGGGAGGAACTTTTTTATGGATATGGTTATAGGAGCCTATATAGGGGTGATCATGGGCCTGGCCTGGCTTAGCACTTATGATACGGGGCACAGCCTGGGCCCTACCTGGCCCTACACAGGCTGGGATTCCAGGCCCACACACACATATACATATTCCAGGCTGGTCTGGGCCTGAGGTCTTGGACCCAGGCCCTAACCCAAAGATTTGTGGGCCAGGCTGGGATGGTCTTCCAGGCCAAGCTAGAAATGATCACCCCCCAAGTCTATACAGAAATTTAAGATTGGAGAGTCTAAGATGATAGATTCCTATACTTTGATCAGTACGTATTTCACTATGTTTGTCCACCCCTAAGACCACGTACCCATTTCTTTCCATTTTTTAATTGATTTTGATGAAAGAATTCCCTTAAACTATGTTTATGGTTCTCTTCTTTCTCTGTTATGTTTTCATCATGTAGGAAGTGAGAAACCACATAATGTAATAAACGTCTTTTTTTTAAGCTGATAAACAAGCAAATGTTTATGTGGTGGTGTATTTTATCAAATGTATATTTTTTAATTAATTTTTGTTTTACAAAAAAACGTTTATTTAGTATGAAAGCTAATAGCAGCATTCATTTGATCATGACATGTGGTGGGACCTATTACCATTTTATAATGGGCATGTCTAGTAGCTGAAGTGAACACCAGAATTTTGGTGTTCAGATAGCCAAGCAAAAGAATTGAAGAAAGTCAGATGTTAAAAGCTATATCCTAAATTAGTTGTGTATGAACAGTTGCATAATTTTGTTGTCAATTCTAAGCTGAATCTTTTTTTCTCAACTAAAGGTACTTTGATCTTTTCTGAACAGATCGGAGAAGAAAAGGCTTGAGGAGGAGCTCACAGAACTGAAGGATAAGGTTGTTAAGTTGAGTTCAGAAAGTGGGGAGGCTGCTATTCAGAAACTGCAGGATGAGATCAAGGAGTGCAAGGCAATCCTCAAGTGTGGTGTATGTTTTGACCGGCCCAAGGAGGTAATATTTATTGGCTTTAATGTTTGATTTGCAATGTCATATTCTGAAGCTTTTTCTTTGATTGTAAAACTTCTTGGTCATTAAGGCCATGGTTCTGAAAGGTGGCTGAGGCAAGACAAGAGGTGCTTGCCTCAAGGCAAGGTGGTCAATTTTGTTTCAAGGGTATTGCTTCAGGAGTGATCCAAGAAGCATATACCTCAGTTTCGGGGAGGTGTATGCTTAGTTGCCTTTCCACCTCTTGCGTTAATTGTCAAATAAAGTCAAAATCTGGTCAATTCTTTCAACTTTATTTGACTACTTATTTATAATGCATCTCATATGCATGATTCTCCATGGGCATTCATTTCTTCTCATGACCCATTTACTTTCCTCCAAGCTACAACTTTAACTGATAACTTCTTATTTGTGGTACATCACATGTGCATTTAACTCCATGCACATTTCTGCTCATCTCAAAGAAATGAATGCCCATGGAGAATCATGCATATGAGATGCATTATAAATAAGTAGTCAAATAAAGTTGAAAGAATTGACCATGGGCATTTAACTGATGACTTCTTATTTGTGGTACCTCACATGTGCATTTAACTCCATGCACATTTCTGCTCATTAGTACTCTGGTCAACCTACGCACCATCAAAAGGAAAACAAGAACCAATTTTTCTAGGGGAAAGAAACCGCCACATTTCCCACTATCCAATTATGTAGAATGAATACTACATGCTGCTATTATGTTTAAAGCTAGTATTTTTCCCATATTAATATCTGTGCTATGACCCACTTAATGATGTATCCTGACCTAAATTTGGGCATGTAGTAAATTATAAAATTGGAGATCATGTAGCCCAAACTTGTAAATGATAAAATGAAGGAAAATAATCTATTTCAAGATAAAATTGGGTTAACTTTAACCATGTTATATTAATCTAGAAAGTAAATGAAACATTAATTAAAAAAATAAATTGTATTAGAACACATATCTTGTAAGGAAAAAATAAATAAATATATGTATTAAGCATACATTTATGGTTTATGAAACTCATCAATAATTTTTTATTTTTTTGAGCCTTACACCTAGAAAAACCTCGAGGCATACGAGTATACCTCATTTCTAAAGGCCCAAATTACTTTGACACTCCTCTTTTGGCCTTTTAAACCTTGTATGTGGGAAGCGTATCTCCATTCATGCATACATGGTATGCATGTACGCATGCATATACTCATTTGTTGATACATTCATCTCAGATTTTCTATCATGCATCTTTCATCGTTCAGGATGTGGAAGTTTGTGTTTGGAGAGCATTGCTAGTATCATAGGTACTAAGTGACAGACAGCCTGTGAAGCCAGGGTGGTCTTTGGAATTAGCAAATGATTTATGAAACTGTTTCCTGGTTTTCTATTATGAATGCTGATAGGATTGAGTTATATTTATTTTGTCAGGTCGTAATTACAAAGTGTTACCACCTGTTCTGCAATCCATGCATCCAAAGGAACCTAGAGATACGCCACAGAAAGTGTCCTGGATGTGGAACTGCATTTGGGCAGAACGATGTTCGGTTTGTGAATATATGATTTCCCTCTTTTAATTTTTTGTATGCTTTTCTGTTTCAACCCCTTTCTCCCTTATTTTTCTTTTTCCATTATCTATGTAAATTTCAAATTCCAATTTTGAAGCTATAGTTGTATCTTTTTTTCTTTTTCTTTTTAAAGCTTAGCCATAGTTGTATCTGACAAAACCTTTGAGGTTTTCAATGTATTTGACTTTTTAATAATGTTTTCTTGATGATAGTCATTATCTTTTTGCTGCTTTATAAGCATGAATGGATCTTCCAAGTATCTTGATGACTAGAAGCTGTGAAACCAATGCACCATAAATCATTAGTGAACTTGACTTTGCCGTAAAACATGTAATCTGTCTTGCCCCATCACCATGAAAGTGATCAATACTATCAATTCTTATTGATCGCTCTGATTCAGAGCACTGTTTATCTGCAGCAACGGCAGTGTTCAGGCCCTGTTGCATAACCCCTCCTGGAACAAGTTTCTATACATTTCAAAACTTTTTGAATGCTGGCAAAGTAGCAATATTATCCGCATAGGCCACTAGCCTTCCAAGTATAAATCATAATACGAGAAAAACCATTCATGGATTCTCTTCTGTAGTGTTGCTTCTTCTGGTGGGGTGATATCGGCATTCTGCAGATTTATTAGTAGAAGCCGGATTTCGTCCTCACAACACTTAGCCGTGCATTGGGAACACCTTCCTGCCAATGAAAACATACTTGTTGTGAGGATGGTGCGGGGGCAAATGTATAGTCCAATTTAAGAGCATATATATGTATAATTAAAAAAAGATTATTTTATATAAACTTTAATTCATTTGTTAGTATTGATCAGTTGTATTTTGGCTATTACACCTAAAAAATACATCTAAGTATTTAATTAGTGTTCGAAGTGCATTTGTATATAGTTTGTGAAATTTTTAACCGGCGATTGGTGAATGGTTTCCCATCTATGGTGCTTTTCTAGTAAACCAATGTGGGGGAATTGTATCAGTCTATCAGGGCCCTCCTTTGCCAAACAAAAAGGAATTTATCATGACCCACAATCTATTCATAATCCAGGTCCCGCCATGGAGGGCGGAGGGCTTCAGTTAAGCCGGTTCAGCTGCTTTGAAGCATTGCAAGTTATTCAAAGAGGCTAGTCCTTAAAAATGACTGACGGCCAATTTGAGCTGTTCAGATTTTTCAACAAATAGGATATCATATGGGGTACACCTTGGAAAGCCAGAAGCTGCTGTGTTTCAGCCCTCCCAAATGAGCACCCTGAAGCGCAGTGACCACTGGTTTTCCGAGCTGAACCCCACATGAGCTATTTTTGATGAAAAATCCAGAGCCCAAATTGGTTATTCGGCCTCTTTTAATCAGAGGTCAGAGCACCTCAAATCAGGTAAAATGGCTTAAAGCCGGTTTGGGAGGGCTTCTGCGGCAGACCAGATCTGCTCCTCACACTTGGTGCTTCACACGCACATCCTACCATGCATTTGGAACATTTCCTGTACTTATCAATTATTATTCACAGGAGATGTTCTCAATGCATGGTGGATGTGCATGTGAGGCGCCCATTTGTGAGGAGCAGACCCTGTCTCCTTCTGCGGTGGTTGAGTTATGTTGATGGAGCCGCTTTCAAGATGCTGATGCTATTTATGATAGTTTTACTGTAAGTTTATTTTTTTTAGTTCATGTAAGTCTTTTTTTGTTTTTCTGAATTTTTGTCAATTTGGGTTTCTTGATTCATACAAGCTGCTGCTTTAAAGCCATCCTAAACCGGCACTTAGTTAAGGCATCATTTGGCAAACCTTTATTTGGAAGATCTGATTGCTAAAAGATATGGTGAACTTTTTCTTTGAGATTTTGGAAGCCTAAAATCGTTTGGTTAGAGTGTTCTCTTGAGCTACTCGCAAGAAGCTGGGAAGGCAAAAAATGTGAGGAATTTCAATTCTAGCTTTCCAAAATAAGTATAAATCGATCTTCACACATCTTTTTGGACTAAGGTCTTTTAGTGGAATAATCTTCCTTGGAAAATGCGAACGTGAATTACGAACTTTTAAAAAACTGAAAACTTGCATAAAAGGACATACCAAACAAGGTCTTAATCTTCAACTCATTCCTCCCAAAACTAATGTCAAACTCGAACCCCTTAATTCTGATATCTGGATATATTCCCAATACACGGCAGGGATGTGCTGTGGGAAAATTTAAGTAAACCTTGCTAAAACACCCTCGGGTCCTCGTCCTCGGTTTCATCTTTTATGGTCATAAAACGGATAATGTTTATGGATTGTAGAATGCAATGGTGGGTCCGGATAGCCGTGCTAACATGGAATATCTGGAGATGTTCGTCGCTCATTGGCTCAAATTCTTTTATGTCTCTTTTCAACCAATGAATGACGAACACGATATGGCTCACACGGTTTATTCAGCGTGACCGCTCCCGCTGCAACGATTCAGTTCACAGTCACGGCTAGTTTTTGATTATTACAAATCTTCTCTGTCGACCCTCTCACACACTCTCAGAAAAATCTCTCTCGCATTCCTCTCCACCATTCCTCTCCATCTCACTTGTAGTTGTTTTTCGGTTTTTCACTTTTTTCTCTCTCTCAGGGATCTCTCTGATCGGGGCTTGCTTTTCTTTTCCTGAAACTAGCGAAGGGATGCTTCTCTCTCTAGTCCAAACCTCATTTACATCGCCTTTCCAAGCTACCCAGATCAAGGGTAGACACCCAAATCCTTCATTACTTCCCAAAACCCTCTTTCCTTGTTTCGAAGGCGTCTCCGCCACCGCTCTGAAGAAGCTTCAACTGTTTAGTGGGAGATCGTGCGGTGTCGGGAATGGAAGATTTCAAGCTTCCTTACTTGAAGCTCCTGTTCTGTGGGCTGGAAGGCTTTGCATTTTCTATGCTCTCTTGAAGGCCGGACTGGCTGGATCTCAAACAAACCCTTTCATCTCAGGTTTCTCCACTCTTACCCCTTTCTCTCTCCTCTTCCTTTTTTGAATGTTAAAGATAATAATCCTTCTCTTATTTGTTTATCTTGCCTTCTAAATTATTTTGTTTTTTTTTTCACTAGATGCGAAAACAGAGTCGAGCGATTTGGGTTTTTTTAAGTGGATTGAGGGCTTTAAAGGGCGATCAGGTCTGCAACTTTGTTTTCTCCCTTTTTTATCTTCTGTTCTTTCCTGGGTTTATCCAGATCTACTGATTCCTTGCGTAATTCCTCAAAGAATGAGATCAGGATAGTTAATTGATATTATTAGCTGATAAAGATTCAACTGCAGTATCAAGGAGGGAATATGTTAATTGACATTCACTGAATCTATCCAACTTCTTTGTGGATATGTTTTGATCAGAGGAGAAGGAAGCAGCAGATAGGAGGAAACTGGTAAGCAAGTGGCATCCAACAACAAAGGGTACACTCAAGAGAAGCTACAGAGTTCCTTCCAAATCCGAAGGACGACGCCTTCTCAAAGCAATTGCAGCCCTGCTCTCGGATGATGATCACTTCATAGATGCCACTTCCCATAAGGTATTTAATGCATCTCTGCTTCTCATTAACATTTAAAACCTCACACGATTCAACTTAAACAAAGTCTGTTTTATCCCGGTTCAGGGTAAATTTGTACTCTGGTTCACTTTTGCCCTTGTTTAGCAACATTGCATTTATGCATTGACAAATGACAGACCAATGCATATTTGTAAAAGTATATCAATAAAAAAGAAATAAATTTGCATTCAAGTGGGTTTTTTATTTAAAAAAAAAACATATGCTTTATTGGAATTCATGTTTACATCCATTACAGCTAAAAATCTGTTTGGTAAAAAAATAAATTTGTCGGTGCAAAACTAACCCAATTTTACAATTTATATGAACCATTTTACACTCTACAGATTTGCATTCACACTTATTTGCATTGTTTCCAAATGCAGCATTAGTAACAATCTTTCTGGATGTTATTCATTTTGTTTTACTTCTCATTGGAGCTTGCTTAACTGGATGTTTTCTGTGGATGCTCTGTAGGGTTGTCAAATTAGGAGGGAGACTGCTCATGGAGAGAGTGTTTGTTGCAACAATGTGAGGGCTCTTTTTGACGAGCTGCCCACGCCACACCTGGTTGTTGAGATCACAGCTTTTCCTGCTGGGCCTCTCACAGAAAAGGATTACACCAAAGCTGAGAAACTAGAGAGGGTGCTCAGATCTGGTCCTTCTATTTAAGTCCTCCCTGTTTTCCCCTTTGTATGTATCCAAGCTTTTACCTGTACATATTGTAGCATGAAAAGAATTTTCCCGTTACTCTCCTGAATTCCACTGGAGACTCACTTTCTTGAAGTACATAGTTTCATCCTTGAAACTATGCAAATATAGGCCTAGTTCTTTCCTTTTCCTTGCTCTCCATCTAAATTACAATTTGATAGTGAAATATGGAGTCATGTCTTCCATTACTTTGGCATGTGATTACTGGTTAGGCGACTGGGAATTTTAGTTGTGAATCAATTAGTAAAAGGATTACAGGCAGGATTCAGCTTTGCATCCACCTCTTCATTGAAGCATTTTAGGCTGGAACTGATGCATCGTGGTGCCTGTATCACAATTTTATAATATATATATATATGTCTTGCAAATAATTGCTGCTAAAAATGATTCCATATTTGACAAGTCAGTTCAGTGCATTTTGGGTGAGCCTCTCATACCCCACTGCAAATGAATTTACTAGCAATCCATTGCAAGTAATCTTCTGTTGGTTGGCCAATTTGATCCTCCTTTTCGTCATTTTCTTCCCTCCTGCAATATTTCAGCTTTGGGTTGTATATTTGAGATAAAATGAAAATGGTGTGATCCAAGAACCAAGGTTCAAAATAGTAGTACGGTGTTGGTGCATAGCAGAGCAACCAATCCAATTTTAAGAGTATCAGTAGGCATTGAATCATTGATACATCCAGATTCCAGACTGCTAGAATAAAATCATGGTTTTCAACCCGGATGGTTGGACTGTTTGGCCTGTAAACCGTTCAGGTAATCGGTTCCATCTCACCCCTGAACGGTTTTTTTGCTACAAACCATTGGCTTGGTCAGTGAGCCATTGACCTGGGTGGTCAATTGTTTAACTTGAACAATGACTTTGTCAATTTTTATTTTAATTAATTTTCTTATTTATATTTTCTAAAAATTGCAACAGGCTGTTTGTGCATATCAGATGGTCAAACCGCTGATCCTCGGTGGCCAAAGTAGTTTTGCTTCCCCGGTCGGTTTTTTAAACATTGTACAAAACCAGCAATTCTTTACTTGGTATTGTTCATGACCTCATGGGTTCCTTATAAAAAGAAAGGGCTCGTTTGAGTTGGGTGGCGAGTCAACCCGAAATTATGGAAAACAAAAGTATCAAAACTTATGGAAAACTTCCAAAATTCGAGGTGCATATAAAGATGCAATTTTGGATATGGATGTACATGGACACGATGGAATGATTGAGACAAATGGATTTGTTAAAGAAAGGGACCATCACTTGGTATAATGGTAAAATCGGCTGGCAAATGTAAGAATATGGGTGTAAGTCTGAAAGGAAGGCTGTCACCATGTTTGACAAAAATGCCAAATGTTAGGATTTTACTTAATCTATCCTCCCAAGACCCTTTTTTTTCATAATTTGCTAAAGGAACTTATTGACAATCCAGCAAATAGGATAAGATGTAGTAGACACAATATAGAAAGTTTATAAATATTTTGATGACAACTGTTAAAATTGTCTTTAATTTTTTTTTTCAAGAGTAAGTTGGGGGAATTTCAAAGGGTAGGTGTCAAAAAAAATTTGAAAATACGTGTTTACAATGACCTGCCTAATTGATCCAGACTCCCAATAAATATATCAATAAGTATAGTTGTGATAGTCTACGTGAGGTGTTATGCTATTGGGCCAAAGTAAATCACATAAATACTTAAAAACATTAATTTTAACAATTGATTAATTGATCAATGAGTATATGCTCGATATGGTAGTAATAAGAGAGTCCATAAGGCTCAGTTTGGCAGGAGTATAAATACATGCAAAATAATACAAAAATACATTATTTTGTACACTACATATTTGTATTTGTACTCCTGGGGTATTTAAGAGTTAAAATTAAGAGAATCAGATAAACCGTCTAGTTTTTAGTGACAATAAAATATAGGGCTATGATACCAGAAAAACGTTTATATGAAAAGTCTTTGATACACAGAAATGATACTAGTTTACCGAGTTTTTTTTTTTTTTTTCTTAAACAAAACTCATGCGACAATGAGGTTTTCTTTCTTTCTTTCTTTCTTCATCTCCACAGTCGTATGAATTCGGATTTTTTACATTTTCTGTGTAATGGGTTGGAGGTAGCCCTCCCCATTTGCTGTGGTGAGCATGTTATAGTGCTCTTCCAATGTTCGCTAATCTAAAGTTTCGGCATGTTGAAATTAGTGATGTATGTCCATGGTGTGATAATTACTCTGAATCAAATCTTCATATATTTGTAGAATGTGATTATGCTAGAGCCATTTGGTTTGGGCTTGGAATAGTCATGGAGAATCAGCCTCCATCTCAACTCAATGAGTGGATCCTTTATTGGGTGGATAGATCAAAACAAGACGGAAGGGATTGGCTTCCTCTAATTGCTTGAACATGTTGGTTGATATCCAAGTCCATAAACAAGTTAATTCATGATGGTGTTAAGATCCCACCAATGGATATTGTTTCTTATGCTCAAAGGTGGAGTCTTGGAACAAGTTGAGGTGTTAGCTTCCTCATCTACAAGGGTGGAGGATTGCTTCGTTAATGCAATCCGGATTTTCTATTAACCCCATTTTGCTGCCTTTCCTATCCCATTTTCATATGATCCCATCATTATTACGTGCAACAGTTTACACGTGAGATATCTTTCCCTTCTAGCGCTGCTGATACTTCTACAATAGAAGGAAAAAAATACAATCCTACACAAAAGCAATGACCAAGGCAACCGGACCACTCCCTCCTATGTCGCCCTCACTGATACAGAGAGACTGATCGGTGATGCAGCGAAGAACCAAGTGGCCATGAATCTAGCCAATATCGTCTGACACTAAGCGACTCATTGGGTGCCGATTCTCTGATCTGTCTGTCCAGAGCGACATGAAACTCTGGCCCTTCAAGGTTATTGCTGGACCCGGCGACAAGCCCATGATCGTCGTTCACTACAAAGGCAAAGAGTAACACTTCTCTGCCGAAGAGATCTCATCCATGGTGTTGACTAAGATGAAGGAAATTGCAGAAGCGTTTCTGGGTCATGCAATCAAAAATGCAGTCATCACTGTACCGGCATACTTCAATGATTCGCAAGGGCAGGCAACGAAGGACGCCGGTTCGATTGCTGGACTAAACGTTCTACGGATTATCAACGAACCCACTGCTGCTACAATTGATTAGGCTCCATTTGGTTTGCGGGATGGAATAAGATTTTCTCTTATTTGGTTTGAGGGAAACAAAGGGCTTTGGAATCGCATCAAATCCCAAAATTGTGGATTTGGGGTCGCACCAAATCTGTTACCTTTCGAACCCAGATCTGTTACCTTTTCCGTTCGAACCCAGATCTGTTACCTTCCCCGTTCGAACCCAGATCTGCTTCTTCCCTTTCTTCTCTCTTTTTCGTCACAGTGTTTTTCCATTTATTTTCTCATACCTAAAACCAAACAATGGAAGTGCAAACTTTTACACTTTCCCATCGTATCCCACCTAAATCTTCCCACAAACCAAACAGAGCCTTATGGATTGGATAAGAAGGCATCGATATCCGGCGAGAAGAATGTTCTCATCTTCAATATCGGTGGTGGTACGTTTGACGTTTCTCTTCTGATTAACGAGGAAGGGATCTTCGAGGTGAAGGCTACCGCCGGAGACACCCATCTCGGCGGGGAAGACTTTGACAACCGCCTTGTCAACCACTTCGTTGCAGAGTTCAAGCGAAAGCACAAGAAGGATACCAGTGGCAACGCCAGGGCTCTGCGGCGGTTGGGACTGCTTGCGAGAGGGCAAAACGGACTCTGTAGACGACAATTGAAATTGATTCCCTCTACAAAGGCATCGATTTCTACCCGACATTTACTCGAGCTTGGTTTGAGGAATTGAACATGGATTTGTTCAGAAAATGCATGGAACCAGTCGAGAAGTGCCTTCGAGATTCGAAGATTGACAAGAGTCAGGTTAATGACATCGTTCTCGTTGGTGGGTCGACCAGAATTCAGAAGGTGCAACAACTTCTGACAGGATTTCTTCAATGGAAAGGGAGTTTGTTTTTTGAGACATAGAAGATAAAATATCTAACGAAAGCTGCCTATTATGAACTATGAATAGAAGCAAAAGAAAAAGGAATTGATGGGGAGGACGGTGGTGCAGTTCAGTAGCGCTAGAAGGGGGTGGCAGAGGAAATTTCTCACGTGTAAATTGTTGCACGTAATAATAAAATCACATGAAAATGGGACAATTGTCACCAAGTCATTGAGTTAGTAGAAAAGACAGCAGAATAGAGTTAGTAGGACAATTGTCACCAAGTCGTTAATGCGGCTTGGGGCCGTCCCCCTCAATGTTATGTGAAATTAAATTCTAATGCTGACTTAAGAAATCAGAATTGTGCCGCTATTAGGAATGAAACGGATCTGATCGGATTTGGATCAGGGTATATTCCAGTACAATTTGATATTATTCATATTGGGTTTGATCCAATTTGAAGATTCGATCGGATCTGATAACACTTGATTTGAATTCGAATCCTATCGGTAATTCGGATCTTAGGATCTTATGTAATTCGATTTGTTTTTTAAATTAATAAATCATTAAAAGAAAATTAAAACATACTACTTTAAATAAAGTAAAAACAAAAAATACAAGTGTTTTTTATTATTTCATTATATATATACATATTTTTATAAAAAATAAATGATATAACAAATTTGTAAAAATATAATATAAAGATATATTTATAAATAAATAAATAATATATATATATATTATATTTATATTTTTAAATATATAATATATATTGGATGGAAAGTGATATGAATCCAATCCGAATATAAATGTTCCAAATTCGACGAAATAAGATCAAATCAGAGATCATGATCGAATACATTTGCACCCTAACCACTATTGATTTTGTTATTAGATCGTCATCAGAAAGTATGATATCGGTAGGGGGTGTAAAGATGCCGGCTTCAACTGTAATTGGACCCCTGACCAGTTCGATCTTAAAAACCATGTTGGGAATATCTCCTAATGATGACATCATCATTTATGGGATTATCATCGGGAAATGTTCCCAATACACGACAGAGATGTGCTGTGGGATGTTGTGGGGGGCTGATTTGGTCTCAAATTAGTAGTAGGTTAAAACTATAAAATCACGGCATTCAATGCATTGTTGAGGCCAATTTTATGTCACTTCATCAAATTCAAGGTGGGGCCACATCAATGCATGAAGAGATGTGATTCTGCATCTTGAGCTGGGTTGGCCCGAACCCAACCCAAAAAAAAGTCAAGTTGGGTTGGATATGGTTGATGTTTGGATTAAGGTTAGGGTTGAAATTTATGAACCCGACTTTACTTTGGATTGGATTATGATTCACCCCTTAGGTAACTTATTCAACCCGAATCTGACTAATGTGATACATATCATATATAAATATATTAGATATATGATATATCATACATTGATTTGTTTTGATGCATGATAATTGTATAGTTCTCACCACAAACTATCATTTTTTTTAAGATGATCACTTTCACTTAATCCTAATTGAAAATACTAAAACCTTAATAATATATTTTATATTTTTTAAATATTTTAGGGTAAACTACAAAGACCCCCCTCCCCCTATACTTTGTTTTGTGACAAAGACCCCCCTGTACTATGACCATGAGACAAGACCCCTTTGGCCATTAAGTCAGATGGCAGAAAATGTTAAATTACCAAAATACCCTATTAAATTTTTTCTATTTTATTTTTCTTGCCCTTTTTCTCTTAAAACCTATTTAACCTAAGAAATGAACATCTGGCCCTACAGAAGAAATTGTTTGTGGAAAAAATGGATCAATGGTCTGGAGAAATAATAAAACAGTAAGGTAAGTCGTCTTACCCAGCCTTTCTGAAGAAATTGTTCAGTTCATCCCATCTAGACATGGGTAAGCACCCCTCTGTGAAGCCAAACAGCTCGGAGGGGTTGGTCACGAAGGAGAAATATTGAAAAGTTATGTTTACTGACATAGGCTTACTGAACGTTTATCATTAGTTTAAAGGACTCACCTTCCATTTCAATCTTTATTTACTTTTGCAGTTTGTAGCGATCTGTTCTGTTCCTATCTGTATCAGTGGGTGTTTTCTGTAACGAAACCACTTGGGAGGATTGTTACTACCGTCACAACAAACCCAAATCCATGCCATCGGAGAGCAGCAATAGCAAGCCATGTCCCATCAAAACAGTGGTGGTTTTAGTGCAAGAGAACCGCTCCTTCAATCTCATGTTGGGATGGATGAAGTCCCTCAATCCTGAAATAGATGGCGTTACAGGACAAGAATACAACTTGTTGTCCACAACCGATCCCAACTCAACGCGTATTTACTTCGGTAATCGGTCGGAGTTCGTTGACCCCAACCCTGGTCACTCATTTGATGCAATATGCGAGCAAGCGTTCAGCGTCCCATGGGGGACAGTCATCTTCTGGTGATGATAAGGTTGCGACGATGAATGTGTTTGCTCAGCAGGCAGAGAGCGTACAGAAGGGGCTGTCGGAGGTAGTGATGAATGGGTTAAGACCAGAAGTGGTGCCGGTTTTCAAGGAGTTGGTGATGGAGTTTGCTGTGTGCGACCGGTGGTTCGCGTCGATTCCGACTCTAACACAGCCCAATAGGTTGTTTATTCACTCTGCAACATCGCATGATATAGTCAACAATGACACCAAGAAGCTGATCCATGAGTTCCCACAGAAGACCATTTTCGATTCGCTTGATGAGGCTGGATTCTCTTTCGGGATATATTATCAGTACCCTCCTTTCACGCTTTTCTACAGGTGAGGGTCAGCTGCCTCTCTCTCTCACTGGGTGGTTTTCCCTTGATTGCAAGGGAGAAATAAGGTGAGAAAGTATAAAACGCGAAGAGGGGGTCTTTGTCATAGACCCCATAGTATAAGGGGGGGGGGGGGTCTTTGTAATTTATCCAATATTTTATTCCTTATTTCCTCTGTTGTTTACCACCCATGCTTTTCATATCTATTATAAAGTTATAACTCATAATTTCAAACATTTTTTTTTTCTAAATTTTGTACTTAAAGAATCAATAAAAACATTAAGAAACAAATACTAATAAAATATAAAATTAATATATCTAGTGAAGATTGAATTAGGGTTTAAGATTAACAAGTTCTGCTAGATTATAAGAAATGGAAAGAAGGTTGGGTTGGGCCCAATCTTAACTTCGATAATTAGGGTTGGGGTTTAGAACTTAAGATTGAATTAGGGTTGGTCTCAATCCAATCTAACCCAACCTGACTCGCAGTCCTAGATGTGATTCGTGGTTTTGGGAGTAGCTGATTTTTGAGCACTTTGCCATTTCTTGCACTAACATTTTCTAATCACATGCTTATTAGCCCTGCTTATTTTAGTTATGCAGCACTTGCTATGTGATCAATCACAAGTTAACATGCCACTTTTCCATAATGTGGCATGTGGCAAATCGGATTTTCTTGCAACGTATTATGGGTAGGGCAAAGGTAGAGAAAATGAATTGGGATATGATTAGGGGAGATGTTCCTGGTGTGGCCGAAGCATGCTGTAAAGTCGATGTGAGGTGTGTGATCTGGGATCGGAAATGTGGTTCAGGTTTAATCTGCTCCTCACTCACGCACCTTACACCGATCTCACAGCACGTTTCAGCCGTGCATCTGGAGCATCTCCGTTCTGTGAGGTCGCCGTAAGAACAAATCCGGATTCGTGGATTGATGTGTAGGGAATACTAAGTGTTCAATCGTAATTGGTGATGAGTGGCAAATGCTACACAGCCAAGTGAGCAACAGATCCCAAGTGTGTCGAGGGGTGCGCGGGTTAAGGCATTGTCACCCGGAGCGCAACTTAAGATCATTTCTTTGGAGGCGGAACTATAAATTAGAACAACTAGGGTTTTACTTGAAACCCTAAACGGTTTTCCTGCCGAGGGAGAGAGAGAGAGGGAGAGGGAGAGGGAGAGGGAGAGGTGTAGAAAGAGAAGGGAAGATGCCGGCGGGTCACGGTCTGAGGTCTAGGACGAGGGATTTGTTCTCTCGGCCGTTCAGGAAGAAGGGGTACATCCCATTGACGACGTACCTGAGGACTTACCGTATTGGAGACTACGTCGACATCAAGGTGAACGGTGCCGTGCACAAGGGCATGCCCCATAAATTCTACCATGGCCGCACCGGGAAGGTCTGGAACGTCACCAAACGAGCCATCGGTGTCGAAGTCAACAAACAGGTTTCTATTATCCTTTCTCTGCCATGTTCTAGATCTCTCTGTTTATCCTATTGACTTGATTTGTCTACTGTGTTGTTTCGATTTCGTGGTTTAAGCCCAAATTTACTTTTGATTTGAGTATATGACGTTATTGTTATTGAAGAAATGAATAATGTAATGGAAGTAGAAATCATATTTTTGGTTGAAATGGATATTCGTTGCATTTGGTGAATTGGGGTTATGAACAGAGTGAAGGAAAAACAATCTTATTGTTATTCAGTTAACTTCTCGAGTGAAAAAAGACCTATTATGAAGACATTGCCTGTAATCATGGTCTGGTTACTTTGCATAGAATTCTCAGTACTGAACTATGATTTTGTTGTTTGCATGCGCCTTGCAGGTCTTTGCTTTTCCTTGTTTTTAATTGGTAGATGCTCGATGCACTATTGGTATAAGAATTTAATCTGGATATCTGGATCAGATATGGTGGGGACGTGTGGGTGATGGGGAAAAATACTTGCTAAATTTGTGGCGTAACTGGTTGAGATGTTGTCTATAATCTTGGTGATATCTAAACCCATGGTCTACTAGAATGCAGTCGTATGCATTCAGAAATAGTGTTAGCTGATTTTGGTGTCTGTACGTGGTTTCTCTGTCAATCAGCTTTTGAAATAGCTAAAGTAGTACCTTAGTGATTAAGATGATATAAATGACCCTTTGTGATCGATTCTTTAGGTCTTTTCTATTTATATGTTTCGAAGTAGTCTATGTGTGTGATTATTGTGATTGCTAGTTTTTGTGATTGAATATTAAGGTCCTTGGTATCTGTTTGAAGCTGGTATTTTGATGGTAATGATCTTTTTCTGATCAAATCTTTTTCCTTTTTTTACAACTTTTGAGTGGATAGGTTCTATTTAAGAATCGTAGAAGATTCATAATGTGTTTTAGTATCTTCAAATGAAATTAAATTTTGTCTTGCCTGTTGTATAATCATGACCCAATTATTTAGGTTGACCACGCGAATCTTGTCTCACCATTTTTCTTCATCCCAGGTTTTATCTTTTGTTACTTCTTAATACTAAAAAGTGTTCTTGGTTGTTTTTCTTTTCTTGGTATTTGAAGAGTTTTAGGTATTTGGTTTAATGAATGCTTTAAAAATTTCTACCATCAGTTTCTTTGCCAACCTGCCTATTTATGTCCATATATTTATGACTTCTATAGAAATTTATACCATTAAGCTGTTATTGATGTTAATCTGGCTTCAGTTGATCTAGTTGGTGTTCTCATGCATTCTGTTCTTTTTGTAATAACAAACTGATCACAAAGAATGGTTATCAATCAGGTGGGCAATAGAATAATTCGTAAGAGGATTCATGTGCGGGTAGAACATGTGCTACCATCAAGGTGCACTGAGGACTTCAAAAGGCGCAAGTTCCAGAATGACCAACTAAAGGCTGAGGCCAAAGCCCGAGGTGAGGTGATTAGCACGAAGAGGCAGCCTGAAGGACCTAAACCAGGGTTCATGGTGGAAGGTGCCACGTTGGAAACTGTCACCCCCATCCCATATGATGTTGTGAATGATCTCAAAGGAGGTTACTAGGTCAGCAGTTCCTCTTGGTTTTGCTTGTCTATTATTTTTTTCTTTTTGTGGACATTTTATGCCCCCAGTTATTGAGATCAGAGCTTCGTTTTTGTCAAGTTTTTTGTTGTTTTGACTTGATAGGCAACATATATACCCTACCTTTTCCATTAGATGCAAGAGACTTTTTCATAATTTATGACTTGTTCGTCATTCTGATGCCAGCCAGTTAGTTGGTCTCGCATAGGAATTTCTTTACTCCAAGATTTTTTCCATGCCAGAGGCTGATTGGGTTGGATGCATAATATTTTGCATATCTATTTAAAGAATTGTTGATTGGGTTGGTATTATGGTAGTAAAATGTGCTGACAGTAAATATGTATCATGTATAACGTATATGATGATGTATGGTATCAGCACTCACGTTTTATCTCTGTGACTTGAGGTACATTTAAATTGAAAAATGAGATCCTCGTTTGGGTATTATCTGCATCTTGGAACAAAAATGTGATTCTTATTTTTGACTTTGACCATAAAATCTCAGTTAAATCAAGGTTAGATTACGGGTTTGGCTGATATAGAGGATGTTGTTGCTACCACTGTACAAGTGGGGTCAGTTCCTGGGATCTGGCCACAATACATATTGGTGGGTCAATCCAATCGCATTTGCTGGTCCGTGAATAAAATGATGGTTGACCTTATCTTTTCCTCTTCTTTCTTTACAGTTTTTCTCCCCTCACTCTTAACCATCTCAAATTGCTAGAGAAATGTGGATGATATTGCACATAGTTCTAGGAAATCTTGTTATTTAGTGACTAACAGGATTTCCTGTTTGCATATAGAAAACCATCCTCTATCACTTCATGTTTGAATCTTGTCATGGGTTAATGGAGTTGCAGAAGGGAGGCTACCTAGTCTGTTCAATCCTACGGCAACAGCCCCAAATTTGTCAGCAACTGTGTCCTAAAATTTTCAATCTTTGGTTCCTCTTCTCTCGGTTTCATCTATTCTGTTCCTCCTCTTTCTTGAATTTTCCGCACTGATTATTGCACATAGTTCTTCTTGGGAACCCTATTATTTAGTGATTTCCAGGATTTTATCTGTGCATAAAGCAAGGCCATCCTGTCTTTATGATTGAGTCTTCTCCCAATGGAGATGCACTCCACAAAATAGGATGGATATAACATTTAAACATTCTTACCTTCAATTTAACAGAGGTTATCCCTTCCTATGATCTTAACGTCTCTAGTTAATCATTCCAGCGGTCTTTAGGATCTCCCGGCAGTCATTAATTTCATTCAAGCTTATGGATTGTAAAGTGCATTTGTTGTTTCTTTAATTTCAATTCAGTTCCTTTCAATCCAAGATCTTGTTTGTGAAATTACTAAACATGGAGTAATATGCTCTTTGCCTTTGATCTAACCTAAGGTAGGTCACCCAAGTCAAATGATAGGTTATGTTGCACTTACATGTAATATCTTCTTCAAACAAAATAGCATTAATTACTGCATGATGAAACAATAAGTTTTTATGTTCAGCCAAATCAAGTGTTGGCATATTCCACCTAAGACCCAAAGTTGGGTGCAATTTACATGAACGTTTGGTGGGTGTTTGTATCATGGTCGTTTCTTCACGCAACGTTTGTAACTGAGCTTGAGGAAACGACCACAGTACTAAGCACCTACTCAAGAGTCAGAGTTGGTAAGCTCCATCCTCTCGAGGAAAATTGAACAAAATCATGTTTAAGGTGTAGTGGAGATAATGAAGTTCGTTTTTCTTTTGTTTCATCCGCTATAATGAGTGATTTAAGTTGTAGAAGCGGCGCCCGCGGAATTCACCAGGGGAAGATGGTGTTTATAGGGGTATTTTGAGGGGGACTGAACTCTAAAAAGAGCAATATTTTATTTTGGCTAAAACGCGTCTGATCTACGGTGAAGGGGCAGGCAGGTTAGGGTCGGTCAGTATTCAGTTTTGATGTTATTTCGAAATAGGGAAACAGGTTGCTTTAAATTTGTGCGGCCACCAATTGATGTTTAAGAGAGAGACAAGAAGAATTGCTATTATTTCGAAATTTGTATCGTATCCATTATAAATGTTGGCAGCAAAAAAAGAAAAATTCATAGGATGTATTGTATTTCGCCAAATTATAATTTTGCAAATTTTTTAGATATTTCAATTAGATAAAGTAAGCAAATTAATTTAATTAGTTATCTTAATTTATTTATATTAACTTAATTGATCGAACATGGTAAATTAAATAATTTATTAACTCAGTTAATCTAATTATATATTCAAATTACATTTATTACGTAAAAATTAATTTTACAATCACAAGTTCACAACTAATAACTTTAAAGTAATTAATAATTTCCTATAAAAAATACTTAAATTGAAATTAAGTAGCTTAATGTGCTTTTAAAGGATAATGTTCCTTAGCTCAAAATATGCTATAATAGAGATATTGGAAATATTTATTTTATTATTATAATTATTATTATTAATTGGATTATCTATTTTTAGTTGATTTGTTTGTAAGATACTTCTATGGCTCCATATATCTAGAGGTGTACTGGATACGACACGATCATATGGGTTGTATCGGGTTTGAGGTTTCGAGTCCATGGGTTGGCACTTGGCACAACACAACATGATCGAGTGGGCCGTGTTGCCCGTGGCCTGTCTGTCAACACAACCCATAAATATTTATATATTATAAATTATATAATATATTAACATATATTTTATTTTCAGTTTTATTATATTATTTCGTTTTATCATTGCATATATAAACAATTGTATACTTCAAAATTCATATAAAATACAATTTTAAGATCTTTTTCTGTCTATTTTTTAATTATGTTAAAAATTTTATTTTTTTTAACTTTTTAAAAAAGCACTGCTTTTCCCGGTCTGTGGCCCAACCTAGCTCTAAACTTGGTTCACAAACCAGCCCAGCCCACAGCATGGGTCCACATGGGCTTGGGTTGTGCCGAGTTGATCCCCCAAAGTAAATTAAAATTCTGTATATTATTGTTTTTTGTCTGAACAGATAACATAATTTTTGCTCTTTTTGTTCCATATGCATAATATAGTATTTTTAATACACAACTCATTAATATCATATTTTTGTATATCACCCCTGCAACAGCTCATTCCACTAGTATAGTATAAATTAGGTAGATTGTCTAAAACTCACCATGACTTTTCAACATTTCTCTTGAATTCATCATAACTTTTCAAAACTCACAAGGAATCCATGTCAATAAGTTTTTATATTTCAAAACTAGGGGTGAAACTTTTCTGTGTTAGGGTTGGGATTTTGTCAAAATTTCAATGGGCCTAACCCGAAGCCCAAGCTCGAAACAGTGAAAGCTGTTAAGTCAGGCCAACCCGACTTGCACCCCTATTCAAAACTCACCATCCATTAGAGCCCTGTTAGTGTTTATTGACATAAGTTGTTCGTGTCAGCATAAATAAAATTTTCATGACCAAACTGCCCTTGAATGGTGAGTCAGCCTTATTAAACATATTTTTATGACTATAATGTTCTTAAGCACCCAACTACCTTATATATTAGATTTCCGCTTGTTGAGAGGCGTTTTGCTCTCATCATGTTGCTTGAAAGTATTCCAAGAAAGCTGAAAAATGGGTTTTGGGTTGAATAATAGGGATATTTTTGAAATATTAAAAGATGGGTTGAATATAACAAAGGGTAAAATGGTAATCTACTTTCACCGTTAGTCTATTTAAAGTAAAGTTACTGACATGGGGTTTCATAGACGAAAAGTCATCGTGAGTTTTAGACAATTTCCCAATAAACTAAATATGATGTATTTAATGATATAGGATGTGATATTAAGGAGCAGCTCTAACAAACAGGAGAGCTTGTAGTATTCTAATAAATACTCTTGTTCTCAAGAAGGAAAATTCTTAACAACCCAATAGCCAAAATTTATAACAAATATCCATCTCCTATCCGTAGCGGTGGTGTCATTCCCTCCATTGAGAACCCTTCCTTTCTATAAATACAAGGGTTGTGTAAGCCTTGCTCATTCACAGAGTATAGGTATTGCTTGTGGAAGTAGAGATGAAGATCACCCAGGTCCATTGTCTTTTGGTTCTCTTCCTTGTCTTCTCTTCTGGTAAATTTCTTCATCTACACCTGATCGATCATCAACTTATATCTTATGTGGTTTCTAAAGTCTTTACTTAATACTTGCACCAACTTTCTCTACTAACTCTTCTTCTTCATCATCAGTTTCAGTGGGGGAAATAATACAGACCAACGCTCAGAAGGTGGAGAAGGTGTGCACAATTTTCCTTGGGAAGGCCCCATGCACAGAAAGCCAGGCATGCATTAACGACTGCCGCAGTCAGATGAGTGGAAAAGGCCACTGCGAGGAACGGGGATGTCGTTGTGTCTTTAATTGTTGATCAACAGTTGATATGATGTTATCATTGCTTTCATCTCATCTTGCTATGATGCAATCAATAATGGAAGTATCCCACCAGTGCAGCTCTTAATAATAGTGTTCATCTCGTGGATGGACTATTTTATTTATTATTCATTTTATATAGCACGTAATGACATCTAATAATAATAACTGCTAAACAATAATAATAAACGTTTCATTCTTGTTTTTCAAGATAAATCCCATATAATATGTTTCTTCAATAAATAACAATAACACCAAACAAATTCAAAATTGACAATTCAAGAAACCCTTTTTTAGAATCCAAAACTAATCTTTGTAGGATTAATAGTGGATCACAAAAACATTATATTCAACAATGGTGTGACCAGCTTTAGGGTGGAGTGTGTTTTGGCCTGAGCATAGCCTCGGATGAACCTGAAAACCCCACTCCCTCCGATCACCGGCATCTCTCTGAGGCCGGAGAAAATAGGATTTCTCCCAAGAATACTCAGTGTGCTTCCGTTGTGCTTCCCCTCTGTGAACACGAATTTTCCCTCTTTATTTTTGGTAATGTTGCACTGTGTAAGAAGCTTAAACAAATCACAAAAAATGCTTGTATTCCATGCCTCCACAAAGTACCCATGGCCAGACCGACTAATCTATGCATAAGCTACAAATATGAGTAACCCCAAAGGTAAAAAGTGCCAGTCAGTCTTTCTCTTGATAAAAGACATATAAATTTGAAAACAGGCCATGAAAATACAAGTGAAAACTATCCCCAGGTTTTCAACTTAATTCTCAATAGAACTGTAAATTTCTTATCAAAACTCTTAACATTTGAACTAGCCATACCGTAGGTTAGAAATACTCAAGTGGCAGACTAAGAAATGGAATCAAACTTAGAAAAAGGCCAGAAAATCCTGTGCTTATGGACACCTAATCCCTCGACCTATTCAAATTAGCATCAAATTGATACTACATTAGAAATAGACAATGGCTGGCCAATTTGAAAACATATAAATGCTGTCAATGGCCATAGGCTCCACCAGTCCATGAAAGTGACCGTTGCTTCTTTAAAATAACGATGGGTGGAAGAGTGTAAAGTTTTACATCAATAAAATCATAAAATCGATGCAGTTTTTGCATCGATTATCAATGTAAAACTTTAGAATTGATGATGTTTTACAACAGTTATTGACGTAAAACTCCATTCCATCCAAACACACGCAAAACTGAATTAGAGTGAAATTTTATGTCGATAATAATTACACCCTCTTTCCAAACGTATACAAAACTGAACCGAAAATGAGCATATTTTATATTTATATTTATATTTGCACTCTTTCTAAACTAATCTTAATGGACATGCTAGATAAACTCATAGAAATCCTGAAAATACATTATTAACACTAAATCTATGGATCAAATAACTATAAAAAAATATATAAACCTATAAGAAAAACATATTTCAGTTTATGTGGAGTATAATGCCACAATACATGAAAAAGACATGGGTATTTTTTTTCGTTCATTGGACTACACAACTGGGAGGGGGAGCATAACCCCTCAACCCTGCTGCAACAAGCCAGCTACAATACCAACTGAGCCACTCATCATTTGGTTACCACTTTTATGATGTCGGTTGTTCAGCTATAAGTTTTTCCGGTATTATGCTTTTCTGGCAATATAGTCAAACCCCTTAGCAAAACAACACAAGTCCCAATTGATATTAAAAACATTATTTTACATGATGAGTTAAAATATGGTTAAAAAATCAAGTCTTTCTATCAATATCAGTCAATATCCACCTACACATACCTAATGAACCCTTGTATATCGACTAATGATATAGATGAAATGGCACATAAAGTTTGCCATTCTACCCATATCATGTGTTGTTTACCCTAAAATCCAATAATATGCAGCGAGCGGCCAGTTTTGATTGATACATATCTATACATTAAACCTCGGGTTAGGCTTATATCAAAATTTCAATAGGCTCAGCAGTCTGCATATTTTATACATATATTATATGTTATATAATATAAAATAGGGTTTGACTATGATATGAAAAAGATATGATATCCGAAAAACAATTGACCAATAAATTGAAATCACAAACGTGATAGTGAATATAGTGTTATTTATCAAAATTCATGGGTGGATTTTTTATTGATCAAACTCTTTCCATATCATATTTTTTCTGCATCATAGATTTTTCCTATAAAATATTATATAACTATTTCATCATTTGGCCAATATACAATGCCTTTTTGCACCATTTAGCCACAAAAGATAATGAATTTAAATGATATTTACCAGCAGCTTTAGCAAACTGTGGGTGTTAACAGTACTCCAATAAATACTCTGGTTCTAAGGATAGAAGAATTTCAACAAACCCAGCATCCTGTGTAAGCTTTCCTCCTTATAAATACAAGGGTTGTGTAGGCTTTGGCTCATTCATTCACACACAGTATAGGCTTTGACTCATTTTTTCATCAATACATATTGTATGTGACATGCTAGTCAATCCTCAAATACTTTGCGCTTGCTTGCTCAATTGAAGCTGCTTCTTTCTTCTTCCACTTCTGGTTTCATGCTGAGCAGTTTGGGAAGTAAAACTGATCAATGAGGAATGCACAACATACTTCGGGACTATATATATACAGTAGAATTGGCCACCACAATTAATGGGGTTGATTAGAATCCGGATCTACTATGATTCTATGAACACAAATGTGTAAACTTGGCTGAATAACCAATCACAAATGAATACACACAAGGGCCTATACCAGATCCCATGGGGGTTGATCAATAGTTGACATTATAATGTTGACCTTACTTTCAACTGGTTATGATGTAGTCAATAAAATTTCCCCAACTTTTTATTCTTTGTTTGGTTGCATATTCTAGTGTTTGTTATGCTAAAGAGGTGAGTTGGGGAGGAAATGATCGGTTTGATTGATATTTTCTAAGTTAGGGGATGGATAAATCAATGAACTTGGCACATAGGATTTTAGAGAGGGTTAATACTTTAATTAATAAAAAAGCAATTAAGCGTAACAAGCACTCACCATTTTCACAATTATTTTTGGTTTTAAGGGGTGGATTGTTGCACTCTATAGTTGTTTTAGGGGTTGTGGGACCAATCATTTGGCTCTACACCAACCATAAATACAAGTGAGAAATTGAATGCGATTGTGGGCATTATGGACAAAATGAGTGTATGGGTCCCACAATATATGTAAACTGGTGTCATTAGTTCTCCCCCTTGGCCTTTCCTCCATTTTGTTGCTCTTTGTTGTTCTCTTGTGGGTTTCCTTTAGGCAGTGTTTGGTTTGAAAGAAAAGGTAACCGCATTAATGAAATGTTTCAAGAAGGTGTAGATGGCTAATGATGGCCAAGGAGGTGCACGGCATGGCTAGATGATTAGACTAGATCATTGGAGTTGGCCTAACCCTATCTGTTGAATTTTAATCTCATTAGAGATTGAATTTAATGGGGTTTGATTGGTCAATTACATGAAAAAACAGCCTTGTACACATGTTTTGAAAATAATTTTTTCTCTTACTAAAACCAGTTTTTAACTTGTTCCACATTGATAATTACAAGATTTCTTTTGGGTTTTTTAATAATAGCTTATTTACACTCCTTAAATATAAAGAGGAGAGTATGGAGGCTTGATACTGCACAACGCGCACGCACACATGCGCAACAAGGCACTTTAGAGGCGCACTTTGCTCGCGAATGGCGGCTTTGGATTTAGGTGCAAGGCTAACCGTTGATGTGATTAACGACCACAATTCGATCATGTGTGATCAAGAGGTACCATTCAAAGTTAACAGTCAAGAAGCCTGTTCTGAACCAGCACATTCCTCTGCTCCATGACTCTTCAGGAATTACTTAAGGTGCGCGAATCAAGCATTTGCACACACAATTTCGAAAATCACTTTGTCTTTCTGTCAGTCTGGTCTGCTACTGTTTCACAAAAGGTTTCTTCGGAGACTCTTTGACTTTACTGGTTGCAGATTCTCGTCCAAGGCTCTGTTGTATCTTAAGAACAGATTTACCTATAACCCAATAGCAAACTCAATGAAATTGAATGGAGATGAATAACATTTTAAAGACAATGTCTTGAAACATGCCTTAGAGCTTCTCCTCCAAATCTCGGTGAGCCCATTTCCCAACACTAGTTACTTGAATCTTTAGTGGAAAACCATGTTCTATCTTATTTCTTAATTCTGCCATTCTTGATCATTTATGAATTCACCATAATGTTTGGGTCAATAGTATAGTTCAGTTATTTTTAATAGTATAGTTCAGTTGGTCACTCAGCATCCCTTCATTTGGGGAAGCATGCATAGAAGGACAAGCTCTCCATGTTGTGAATGGGCCTCTACACATGCAACCCCTGCTACCACTAATCCACTAACCCATGCTTCGGTCTAAGATAAGTTTGGCAAATGGATGGTTGGGTTTCTCCAGCCAACTACATCCATTAATAACCCATAGTTCTGACATATGGTGCAGGTGGGTTGGAACCCAACCTAATCAACCATTTTGACCCACTTAAATTTTAAATATTTGAAAATAACTCTTTGGATTCTTATAGCTCCACATGCCATCATTAGGTTGGTTTCAACCAAATACAAAAAAAAAATAGATTTAATTTTAAAAACTTTAGAGGCAAGAGAGAGAGAGAGAGGTAATAGAGGAGAGAGTGTGTGGGGAGGAGAGAGAAGCATAGGAAAGATTTTGAGAATAGAGAAAATTAGGAGAGATTTTGGGTGGAGAGAAAGTAGAGAGAAGGGAAGGGGAAAGCAAGAAAGAGGAGAGAGAATATAAAGAGAGAAAAAAGACAGAAAATGGGAGAATAGAGAAAATGGAAGAGAGAAGAAAAGAATAAAAAAAGTGTGGATAGGAAAGATAGAGGGGGATGAAACTTAAGATACAAAAGAGGCAAACGAACAAACAACTGCCTATGAGGGAGAAAAGGGTGTTAAATCCTCCAAGGAAATAGGAGGAGACAAGACACATGTCAATGAATTTATGGATGTTAGACGAGTATTAAATCAATGTTACGTTGCTAGTGGATGAATGAAGAGACATCCTCCCAAATAGTGAAGGATATTATATATGTAGAGATTTTCTTATTGGGTTCAATCTTTTGAAAGGTCATCAATTTATTTGGGATTGACTGATTGGAGTTAGGGTCAGCCTTCAGTCAAGATTCAAAGTGTTGGTATTTTATTAAAAAAAAGTATCAATAATTAAGGCAATTAAAAGACATATTGCTACTTGCTTTGAAAATGCACAAATACTGTGGAGAAAATTAAGATACATCATACATACCTAATTAATACACCACTAAAGCTTAGCTGTTTGTAAGTTTGAACAAAAAAGCCTTTCAAATAACCATTCAACCTAAAAGCTTAAGCTGTTAAGTGAGGTCCTTGAATAGGTTGATATTCTCTAGCATGCCCCCTTACATGAAAGTTCATTGGGCTTGAAGTGAGAACAAACACAGGTCCACTCGTACCTTGTGTTGAAACTTAATTAATTATAATGGGGTAATGATGATCGAACACTGGACCACTTGGCTCTAATACCATCTCAAAGAACCATTCAACCTAAAAGCTTAAACTGTTAGGTGAGATCCTTGAATAGGTTGATATTCTCTAACAAAGCTTGGACTATTTTGAAGCTTCTTGCATATGAGACGTTACCTCAATCAGTTCTTTATTTACCCCACACCCATACTAACGTGTGATGCACATAAAACTTCAAAACAGCCCATACAACTTTTCTTTTCCGAACAACTATCATTCATAACTGTGGAATATATATGAAATGATATCGAAAATATGTTATATAATCCATTCATGTCGTGTTGGTTCTAAAATATGATATACATCAGCTTGTATTGACTGACTTACATATATACATTAGGATTTTTAATTCCTCTCGTAGATCTTCAGTTTTTTCCAATATTACTCATTTTAATTGAATAAGAAATGTTACTTTTTTTTTTAAAGCTTGTTTGCTCTAAGGCCATGTTCGCTTTTCGGTAAGTTATTTATCCGGGTAAATGCACTTACCAACCAAGTTAAGTCTTTCTTGGAAAACACGTACCCGTGTAAGTGCATTTAGCCATGTTTTTTATTTCCCATCTAAATAAGGTGATGACTATTTTAACCATAAAAATCCATTATTAAAAGCAGGGGCAGAGCTAGGATTTTTTATTAAGGGGGCCAAAACCTAGAAAACATGGATGGGGGGCCAAAAGTTAGGAAACATGAGTAAAGGGGCTAAAATACAAGTGAAACTTAAATAAATTTAAAGGGAATTTTGAAGGCATAGGGGGGGGGGCATGGCTCCCCTCCACCATCCCTAGCTTTGCCCTTAATTAAAAGGGGAATTTTTGTCCCATTCAAGTGCTAGCAACTTTCCCCCAACTGGGAAAGTTATTTACCCACTTAGGGTAAGTAATACCCAAAAAAAATAGACTTTCCTTGGTCCCCACATAAATCTGAGAAAAGAACATGGGATTCTTGGTCAATGGGAATCAAAATCCCATTGACCAGAATTCCCATTGACCAGCTTTTCCCCCCTCTCAAAATCCAGAAAAAGAATGCTCCCCTGAGGGATCATGTCATATTCCCCTTCTAATTTCTATAAAATTTTCTCTTTTTTCTTCAAAAAAAGAGAAAAAAGAAAGTATCATATTGGTCGGGCAGAATATTTGATTAAAGATGGCTGAGGAACCATGTTGTACAAATTCAATACTTTGGAAAATGATGAGTAAAAAGAAAAACAAGGTGCTATCACAAGATAATGGCTAGAGTAAACATAAAAAGAAAAGGAAATGTGTGATGTGGTTATCACAAACACATGCATTGGTGTCGCGTGGATCTACTACCCATGAGACTGCTACTCACATACCTACCCACAGAACATCATATCTGCACATCAGAAACATTTGATAGGCTTAAGTTCTCATTTGAGAGGGCTGAAGCACAGCATTTTTTGGCTGTCCATGTTGGGACACGAACAACTAGCCAGCCTAATAACTCACAAGGACAGCTCAATAGCTATCTTTATGAAAAATTTAAAAAACCAAATCAGCTGTGTCAATCAGCTAGTTGAAGGAGTATTGTCCACTTCAACCTCTTTTGGATAGCTTATCCATAGCAACCTTACCAAGGTTATACGAGAATGACCAATCAGCCCAGATCAGAATTTAATAGCCCCATGGTACAGGGGGAATGCATCCTGACCATGAATTGATGCCAAATTCATGGGCAGGTGTGATTTATAGGGGGGAGAGGGCTAGTAGTAGGGGGCTGGAATTCAGAATTCTGCATCGGACATATCCGTACTTCTCCGCAAGGTTATCTGACTTCTTGGGCAGCTAAGCCAGTTGTAAACAAACATATTCTATAGCTGAACTAAAGCTAAGCCTGTTAACTAGAAGCTTTAACAAACTGGGGATTTTTTTATTACTCCATTAAATACTCTGGTTCTAAAGATAGAAGCTTTATAACAACCCAATTAATACCAATCTTTATTCTGTGTATCAATGTAAAAGTAAGAATGATAACAAACCTCCACCTCTAAAATTCCATTATCTATATTAACAAGCCTTCCTCTGTTCCTCTCTCTATAAATACAAGGGTTGTTATTCACGTACAATACTAGCTAGAACCTAGAGGCACTGTTTGTCTGGAAGTAAAGAGATGAAGACTGCCCAGACCCATTGTCTTCTATTTCTCTTCCATCTCATCTCTTCCTATAAATTTTTTGGGGCTATCCCATGCACAAATGCCCTAGCATGTGTGAATTAGACCTGTTCATGGGCTGGGCCGGGCCGGGCTTTTACTCATCGTTAATAGAAATACGCTAGGCCCGAGCCCGGCCCTGATAAAAAGCCCGAAGCCCAAGCCCAAGTCCGAAGCCCGACCTAATAAAAAAAATTACAATTTTCCCTATTCAAATTAGAATTAAAAATTCAGATGGTTTTTTTCCTATTTAAAAGAACAATGGGCCTACAAAATGGTTTTTTTCATTTTCTTTTACGTTTTAAAATACAGTTTTACATTCTCAAATCAAAAAAATTATTCAAATGGACATAATCACATAACCCATTTTAAGTCTAATTTTAGGTCGGGCCGGGCCAGGCTCGGGCCAGGCTATTTTGACAAAACCTGAGCCCGACTCGAATTTATTACGGGCCGGGCTTTTTGGCCCGAGTTTAAGCCTACAGGCCTATAAACATGTTCAATCCCGTCCGGGGGCCAGGCCGGACAGGTCTAGTGTGAACGAATGCTTTAATAAATACTATGGCCAAGGCTACTGCTGACAATTGGGGTGTCGCTGTGTATACGTAAAGAATTGTTTATCAACAGTTGATATGATCGTTGCTTTGATCTCGCTATGATGTAGTAAATAATGGAAGTATCCCCAGCCCTTGATAATATAATAGATTTAGAAAATTAAAGCTTTTTATCTTAGATACTTTTTCATGTTTATCTGTTTGTTATGAGAAAAAGAGAGAGAGAGATGAATGGTTGGAGTGGAATTTTTCAAGAAATGAGCTTCAATCACACCATGGAATTTATATATACACACAGAACCCAACCTACTTAAATCTACCCAGGTGGCCATTCAACCCATTTCTAAGCTACTAACTAATGGGTGGGTTTGGATGGTTCAGGCTTTATGCAAATGGTGTGTATCAAAAGAAAATCTACATTTTCTTTTTCAACACCTGATCTGATTCATCCGCATGCAATGAGAAGTGATTCATTAATCAAGTGATTTCTGTAGCAAAAAGCTGATCTGATGATATTTCACAGAACTATTATAATCAAAAATAAAAAGCCCATGGATTAAAAATTCAAAAGCTCTTATTTGATTCTTGCCAAAGGAAGTTCTTATTTGATTTAGTGTTGATAGTATATTCAAATAAAGGAATATGCTCACCAGACAGGACCTATTAAGATTTAAGAAAAGTGCATGTAACTTGGGATGATAATAATACCCTTTAATTTGATTGAAAACACTTCTCAAGTCTACCCTTTGATTGTGGTCAATCTTTTTTCCCTTTAGTTCTTGCTTCCACTCAAATAAAAAGCAAGTGAATCCAACTTCTTTTAATTAAACAATTCTTGTGTGTACTGATTTGTTTTATTTTGTTGTCAATGCCAAGTTTGAATATTGTTGACATTGAGTATGGATCTTTAATTTTTCTCCATTTCCTGTTATTCTTACTTTTTTTCCACTGAAACGTCTGCATCTATAAATACCCAGCACCTAGTTTCAGAGAAATGTGTACCAAGAGCAAGTGCCTGAACTCTTGAATCTTGATCCTTGACCACCAAATTGAAGCTGAAGGATGAAGACTGCTTACAACCTCTCATCTCTCTTGATCCTGCTTGTCCTCTCCTCAGGTTCTCTTACCTCCCTAAACCCTTCTTTGGTTTCAAATATATTATTGAAGTTACAATGTATCCTTTGATTTTATCATGTTTAAGTATTAGTTAATCAAGTCTGCATTTACAGATTAAGTGTCAAGAAAATTTGAGGTGAGTATAAGCAATATCTGCCAACATCTAGAACCCAATATGGTCAAGTGATGTCAAGTATATCCACTAAATCATGTGCTTTTGCATATATACACTGACTATACACTTGATGGCAAAAAAATCTCTTCACCATCATTTATGGTTTATGTTTGATGTCTAGCATTACCATCATTTTAAAGAAATTAAACTTTCCAAAAACTTTATTCCTTGGAATCAGTTCCTTCACCATCCAAACTCCCCTATTTAGTCATTGGTGGATAATCTGGTTGGTTCAAGAATGAGTTGATGATAGATGAAACGTTTGGATTTGGAGTAGCCCATCAAGTAAAACATACTTAAAGACTCTAATTACCCTAAAACTATAGGCATCATTGATTGATTGGTCAATTAGCATCATCCAACTGGTAGTGTTCCATTTGAAAACAATCTAGACCAGTGAGTTTCTTTGCACTGAGCATCCACACTGCATGCTATTTGTTCTTAGTTTCTTTATTTTCAATCTAACTTTGGGATTTTGGGTTTAAGTCACTAAGACTAATCCTTCATCTCTTTTTATTGACAGTTGAGAATATTGTGCCCATAATCAACATTGCAAATTCAATTAGGATTCCAGAGCATACATGTCAGGAGGCAATTGGATCTAGCAAGTGTGATTCACAAAGGTGTACGCAAGAGTGTTACAAAGAAGCTAGAGGTGCAGGAGAGTGCAGGAACAACATCTGCATCTGCACATATTATTGCAAGCAACCACCTGAATAAACCCCCAATACACCATTTTTATCTCTTGCTGTTAGATGGCTGTAATAACATCTTCTTTGATATTATCTGCATGCTATGATCACACTCGCGTAATAACTGTGGATGTTTTTCAGCACCATTTTCACTTGTTTAAACCTGAATGTTTTTAACTCGTAACACTCTGATCCAAAGAAGGCCCTCTGAAGAAAACATTCACTTAGCACTGATGGTCTTTGAGCATTTATGGCGGATGCATTGAACAACAACTAATAAGGGTTTCTATAGAACTCAATGGGCATTACAATGGTACTCCTCTAAGCAGTACTGTTTATTGCAAGTGTTGGGAAAACAGCTTTTTTGCTTTAGGGAAATTACTTTATTGGCATCTCACTACTTCTGCCTTGGGCACCAATTTTTGTTATTGTCATCACTCCCTTCAAAACCCTCACACAGTTTCTGAAGGGCAAACCCTTTAAACAGCCCATCGTTTCAATTGCAATATCAGATTACCTTAAAACAGAAATTAAAGTGATATGTGACAATTACTTGGGCCCTGATTGGGCAACAAAATTGTATGCACTTTAGCTTGTTTGTTTGCGTCATCTTGTTTGGGAGAAAAGCAGCATGGAATCTACTTTTGGGCGGATAATGGAATACTAATTTCGTGGTCATTCCATTTTCTATTCAAGTGATAAAAAAAGGTGGCATAAAATAAAATCTGCTACTTTCCTCATTCTGTCTGCACACTTTTCAATGCCAAACGTGGAAAGTGGAGGATTCCTTAAATTGTTTTTCATCAGTTTTTGTTTTTCTTTTTTCATCACAATCCAAACACAGCCTCTATAGCTTATCTGGCACCAAATAAACAAGATAAGCCATGGAGTTAGTAAAGGTGTAGTAGCTCTGTGTCTATTGTGTGGCTTGGGCAGGTGAACCCTGGATTAAATTAGAATCAAGGCCTGGGCAGATTGGGAAATTCAATCGAAGCAAGTACATGAACAAGTTTAATTGGTAAACTAATTGAATCTTAGTATAGAATTTCCATAAATCAAGTTTTCAAAAGATTGATAGGTCACCACACCAAAACTTCAGCTATGTATATGAGCATAACTAGTTTTCAATATATCTATTAGCTTATTCTAGTTGAAAATAAGTTAAATTATTTTATGCTATGTTTGGTTTGAAGGAAATATAAGTAAACCTATATAAGGTTTGCAACGGTTTCCCTGCGTTTCCCTTCCTTTCCCTATCTTTTCCTTCAAACCAAAAACAACTTTAACGTGATAGATAATTGGCCTTCACATTCCCCACTTTACAATTTTTTTATCTATTTGTACACTTGGGAACAATAATAAGTGGAAGAATTAATCTATCACAATACAAGGGATACATTGTATGTGGGAGTCTTCGAAAATAAAACCAGAAAATAAATAAAAATTTACAAGGTGGGACAAGGTGAAGATTGTTTTAGATGGTTTATTTTTGTATAAATTAGAGTGAGGACAAGTATATGCATATTTGCAAGTAAAGATAAAGGTATAACTTAATAATATGTTATTAAATGTAACTTTTAAGACTCGCATCAAAACCAAAACAAGTATCTGTTTTATAAATTATAGATGATATTATGGGCTCTTAAATCATTTATCACTAGTTTAACCCATGTCATTTTTGGTCTTTGCGTAGCTTTTTTGGCCCCTTCAACTTGTAACAAAATCACTTATTCCTGTCTAATGCCGTAGACCATTGTGTATGCTCAAACCAGCTTGATCTACTTAATTAATTTTATTACTTATCAGAATTGCTTCCAAGTTTCATCCAACTTCATTTATGCCCCTATCAATTGGTCTTCCTGCTCATCTATATCCTCATTTGCAATCTTAAAATTGTTTCAAAACCTGGTATTTGCACTATACATATTTGTATTTGCATTCTTCCCAAACCAAGCCTCTGTTTGTAATGAGAAGCCAACATCTCTACTAACTTATAATTGCTTTATCAACGTCTCGACGACCTAGTAGCTTAGATGGTCACTAAAAGTCCCTCTGAACATGGAGTTGCCAGATCAAACTCATGTAACTGCAAGCTCTCCTGGTAAGGTCAATGGACCTAGCATGCACCCTACTCTACCTCTACGCCCTTAATCCGCCATGTAATGTGTAACATATAATACCAAAAAAATAAATAAATAAATAAAACACTTAAAATTGCTTTGTGATCTCTAAGGCAGAATCTTTTCTTGTCTTTTAATAATGATTATTGATAATTAATGATACATTGGTGGGGCAACACCCATAAGAAGAAGCAATTTGCTGCAAGTTAAAAGGGGATTGAAAGGGTTTTGAGCAGACCAAAAAAAAAGGACATCGGTTGAAAGTAATAAGAAATGATTTAAGTACTCTTTCAACAATGAATATGGCATTGAACATAATGAAATGGCAAAACGGAATTTATACATAGATGATGATAATGAATGATCATTGGTGGGGAGGTGGTTGTAGTGTTTTTGATGGTCCACCTTGTGCGTTTGTTGATTGGTTGATGCCAAGGGTAGTCAAAGATATAGAGAAAATGTGAAATATTCTTTTTGACTTTTATAGCTTTATTATTATTATTATTTTTTGGCTGAATTTAGGACCTTGTCAAGTCACTTGACCAGATATGGCTACAAATTGCAGCTTCATAGGTGGGAGTGGGACCTTCTGCTTAGAAATGAATTAGAAGAGACCCGTGCATGATGCCCATGTTTACGTTCAGTTTCTCAATTGAATTGGTCATCACGAGTGAACTTAAGGCTCAGTTTGGAAGAAGTAAAAATATTTGTATTTGTACTCTTTCCAAACAGAGCCTAAATAAACCCTATAGATTGTGTTAAGGTGTATGAACTTCCGCTTCTATTCAACACCTCATTTGGCTAAAGCAATAAAGTGTGAGTCTCTTGATTTTATAATTTTAATGAACTGGGCTACCTAATGGGCTCTTAGATCCAACCCGTTTACAAGTTTTCTTTGCGTAACCAGTATTATTGGCCAGGAGCCCAGGAATAGGCCTGTAATAATTAAGAGATCACTCTTCTTGGACTGTAACGGGCTGAATTAATAGGCTTAATGGTTTAACCTATTCTACGACTTCTGTTTCTGAATAACCAGTAATATGGGTCCAGATCCACTTACCCGATGAATAGAATTCATGTGCGGGCTGCATGATAGGAATTGGGCCTCGACATTTAGGCCCAGGGTGAAGCTCGGGCAGAGTGGACTTACCAGTAAGCCCAGCCCAGATTTGCTTCAACACTGAACAGATGGCAAGAAGCATTTCGTCCCATCTCTATCCTATAATAGTTTAGGAGTTAGGACCGAACTCAGCGAGCAGAGCCCAGACCCAGAGAGAGGAGGAGAGAGGGACGTGAGGTGAGACAGTCGAAGCCCGAAAGGGCAAGATTTTAATACAGAAAGAAGAGAGCAGTCGTATATATGTCTGTCTGTTGCTCCTGAGAAGAGCATGGAGATATGACCAGCGAAGAGGTTTACTTCTTGTCGCTCTCGCTCTCGCTCTCAATAAAACCCTAACACCAAATTTTCTCTTAATATATTTCCTTTGCTGCTGCTGCTGCTGCTTCTTCCTCCTTGTCGAATTCCGGCCTCGTTAATCGGTTAGTCAATCAATCAATGAACTGTTCATATGTAATTCGATTCCGATCGTTCCAACGATCGATGTAGAGTTCCTTTTGAAAGATACGTTTTTTATTTGAAAACATTTTGTGCAAATTCAAATCTAACTATTTCATTTTCCTCCTCCCATAACGATTTGCAGGTATTTTCGTAGCTCATTTCTTTAGGGTTTTAGGATCTCTCGTTGTGCTGTCCGCGTTTGGTGGTTTTGATTTCTAGGGCCAAGTTGGGTTGTCCAGGCTGGCGGATTTCAAGGTCCAGTGATGGCGGATCCGCCTGGTTTCCGCCTCTCGTTGGGATTGAGTTGTAGTTTCGAAGCGAAGGTGGTTTTAGCGGTAGGTTTGGGGCTTCAGTGGGAGGATCGTGGAGCAGAATTGTTGGAGGGGGAAGCATGCTGAGTGTGCTGCGGGTACACCTTCCATCCGACATTCCGATCGTGGGCTGCGAACTTACGCCCTACGTACTGTTACGGCGACCCGATGGCTCCATCACTACCGACGATGTTCCGGAATCGGTTCCACTTGATGGATTCTACTTGAGGTACAAGTGGTAAGTACTCTTCTTTTTCTACTTCTAGCCTTTTCTTTTTATCACTCATTTTGTCGTTCTACAGAACTTGGAACTCGCTTCACTGTGTTTTTTGGGTACAAAAACTTGAGCTCAGTAATCTCTTGTACTTGAAAACCCGGTTAATTTATGGATGGGTCAGTTGTACTTATAGGTGCATTTACATTTTTATTTGATGGGCTGTTCTCCCTCTCTCTCTCTCTTTCTCTCTCTCTCTCCCTCTCTAATTTTCTATGGGAGAACCATCATCCTCAGGGGAAAATGCATTTTATTTTTTGAGTTTTGCTGACAAAAACCAGAGGGGAAAAAGACAAGTGTTCACATTGTGAAATACATTGTGCGGGTTTGATGGTGCCACATTGTTCTGTGCCTAAACTACACAACTTTCCAATGCTGGACCAAGTGTAGCAGCGGCAGCCCTAAATGAATATATACTTTTTAAGGATTTCCACCTACTCCTTCCTCCCTTTAGTTTTAGCAAGGTGATTGCTTAGTTCCAACATTCTAATTTCTGCTGGATAGAGTTCTTGCTAAAACAGTCTGACTCTGAATATTCTGCAAATGTTTGTGAGGTCCATGGTAATCGGGACTCAAGGGAGAGACAAGACCTATTGATGTCTAGACACAACAAGACACAAGTCCCACGATGTGTAAACACAACATATATGAGGGTATCAAAGAAAGCATGGGCAGGTTACTGATCCCAAAAAGAATGGAAGAAAGTACTACCATTGCCAATTGGCTATATACATAAAATAATTAGATACCATTGATGAAGTGTTGCTGCTCACTTTGAGACCATTTCCGAATAGAATGCATTGCACCTTAATTGTGCATCTTGGTTTATGAGCATGGTTCAAAGTATCAATACACCTCTGTATCGGCAGACGTGCATTAGTGCTTTATACAATGTGCTTTTTTTTTCAAAATTTCATTTTCATAAATATTTTTATGTTATTTAATAAATAAAATGAATAGGTTCCTGAAAACACCTGAAATAGGTGTATCGAGACCTTGGCGATATGGTATGATACGCCCTATATGGGGCATATCCTATCAATATTTTGAACCTTGTTTATGAGAACTTCTCAAGGTCTAGTCTTGCACTGTGTTAATTTTTTGGTTGAAAAGTCAATCTTTCTCTTACATTTGTGCAGGATACCTTGATTGCAGGTGGAATCTAGAATAGCATATATTCTGAAGGGCATTTACTTGATTATTAGTTAAACATAGTGACTGGTTGTTATATTTATGTTTTTTTCCTCTCCTGAATGGGTTGATTGGATTTTCCTTTGTTATTCAGAAATATAGAATTTTTTACATATTTCTGTTCTATATTGCAGGTTTCGTATTCAAAGTGACAGAAAAGTTGCCATTTGCAGCATCCATCCCTCTGAACAAGCGACTTTGCAGTGCCTGGGTTGTGTTAAGGCAAAAATCCCTGTTGCCAAAAGCTACCACTGCTCCCCTAGGTGCTTTTCAGATGCATGGCAGCATCATCGTATTCTGCATGATCGTGCAGCTAGTGCTGTAAATGAAAATGGAGCAGAAGAGGAAGAGTTATTTGGGCGGTTTAATAATTCAGGATCTGGAGTTATCAATACAAGTTTATCTGGTTCAACATCAAGCATGGGGCAGAGCCAAAACTTGAATAATGGCTCTGCGCCTTTATATCCTGCAGCGATTACAGAAAGAAGTGGTGGTGAAACCTGGTTTGAAGTTGGGCGTTCTAAAACATATACTCCAACAGCAGATGATATTGGTCATGTTCTAAAGTTTGAGTGTGCAGCAGTAGATGCTGAATCAAAGCTACCTGTTGGACATGTTAACACTATCATGACTTCCCGTGTCATTCCAGCTCCCTCACCTACTCCCAGACGATTGATACCAGTCAGTGGAATTGACATGATGGGGCATTTAGACTCTGATGGCCGTAGTGCTTCCTCAGGAACCTTTACTGTTCTTTCATATAATATTCTCTCAGATGTATATGCCACAAATGAATCATACAGTTATTGCCCTTCTTGGGCCCTTTCTTGGCCATATCGCAGGCAGAATTTGCTTCGGGAGATTGTTGGCTGTCGTGCAGACATTCTTTGTCTTCAAGAGGTAAGTTGGTGTGCACTCATTTACTCCATCTCTAGATTTGTTTGTTTTGAGGAGTGATACCTATTCTGCTTTTGGCAACCTTTGTTGGATATGATTCTTGTTAATAGATATGCCTTTTCTAGTATTTTAGATAGCTCATAGAATTTCTTGTTGTCTGATGTGTTCTGAAAACCCAACTAACCGATGTATAAGGAAAATATCATCAGTCTTATTTATATTGTGGCCTACGGAACTGAGTTAGCCAAAACCTCAATTAACTTTTACTTGATCATGGCATAATAATGCCAGTATTTTGTGACCAGAGGTTGATGTTACCTGCTCTCTTTTAAAAAAGAAGAAAAGAAACTTAAGCTGCATTTGGCATTCCTTATTTTAAGGACTTATCTCCTTTTTTTCTGTTAAAATCCAGTATTCGTAGGGGCATTTTAACTGCAAAAGGAGAAAAGTCCTTAAGGAATGCCAAATGCAGTCTTAGTGTAGAAGGTATATCTTTTTCTTGAACAGGGGAAGCCCAGACCAAGGATGTGCAGATTGTTGAGGATTTCCATGCTTTTAGACCTTACATTATACCAATAAATGATGTTGGAGAATTGAGAAGGGATGCAATAATTTTCTTATAAGCAACATGCAACTGAACTCAACTTGGCCCAAATCCCAACCATGTGGGCTCTTTTGATGTTAATAATGATATTAAGTAGTAATATCTTCCTATTTTGTAAACATTCTTCAAACTAAGCAAGCTGAGGATGGTAATGCCTTCTTCCTTTCAGGTTCAGAGTGACCACTTTGAGGAATTTTTTTCCCCTGAGTTGGAAAAACATGGCTACCAAGCTCTCTACAAGAAAAAGACATCAGAGGTTGGTTTATCATTTATGACATGTTGATTTACATGGTTCAATGTCTATATGCCATTGTATTCTTTTCATATGCTTTTGTTTGATTTGCAGGTGTACAATGGATCTCCTTATGCAATTGACGGTTGTGCAACATTTTTCCGTAGGGACAGATTCTCACATGTCAAAAAATATGAGGTTAAGAAACATTTTTCCATTTCTTTTTCCATAATTTCTTCATTACAATATCTGTTTTTTGGCTCTCTACCAATTTGTTATGACTGCTTCATATGTTAAGGAGGTTTTTTCTTGCATGCAGGTTGAATTTAATAAGGCTGCACAGTCTTTGACTGATGCAGTGGTTCCAAGTGCTCAGAAGAAAACTGCTCTGAATCGATTGCTCAAGGTACCTTGAGTCCTTGACTGCACTGGGTTTCTTCTGTGCCTTCTTTGATTTGTTCTTGGATTGTTGGTTTTTCAACTGATGTGTTCCTTTTTTATCATTTGATTTCTGTGTAGGATAATGTTGCACTAATAGCTGTTCTGGAGGCAAAATTTATTGCTGATAAGCGACAACTTTTCTGTGTGGTAAGCGCACTTCTTACCCTTTTTATCTCATGTTTCAGTCTCTATTCTTGCCTATTCATCTTTGACTGTATTCATCAAATTATTGCAGTTTGAGTTTGTGGCTTGTTTTATCCTTGCATCCATTCCATGATGACAGAAAGGGAGATGCAGCAATTTGTCTCAGTGTGCTGCATTACAGATTGTGTTCTGTGTGTGGGTGACAATGTTACTTTCTGTTTTTTCACCTTTTCATAAGTCGAGGCTTAGCTGATCATGATGATTTTTTTTATTTGTATATACTTGATTCTGTCCCTTGTTCTCTGCTAATCCATGGCTATAAAAGAAGGTATAGGATTGTTTCCCAATGTTTGTCCCAGCTATCTGGGGTCTTTGGAGGGATGGACTGGATGTGGACCTAAACCCTTGTCATTCTTTTTGCATAAAGTGGCTGTTCTTGGTCTTGAACTCACCTTATCTTGCTTGTCATTCTTTGTCCTTCTCCCCAATTCCAATGGTCATCCATAGCTTCATGACCAACAGTTTTTAATGGCTTTGCGGCACTTGTAATACAAGTTCCAAGGTCCATTGGTTGTGTCAAACTTTTTCTTCAGTTTAAAAGCATGTGGCTTAATTTTGTACTCTATGTGCTCAGAGCCTCACACATGCTCAATTACCTTGGGCTCAAGGGCCTATAGCTGATGTTTATGCTGCAATAGAGCTGTGGTTCATCCAATATTCTCTCTCTCGCTCTCTTCTATCCTTAACATGTTAATGTTAAACTCTTCCTGCTAAATTTATAGTGATGAACTACCAATTTGATTTATTGCAATTAGAACAAACATCTGATAAGTGACTATATGAGCTGCTCCAACTGCCATCATAGCATTGATGTGTGACCAAACATCTTCTAGGAGCTTATTACAAACAATCTGATCAACTTCATGGTTGTTGCATGTTACTGGTATGGCTCAACACTGTCCTGCAGAGGGGTTATGTTTAGCCTTTACCATACCCATAAGGAGAGGTGAAGAATTGTGTGTTTTTCCATACATGGTCAACATTAGAGGTGTAAAACGGGCCGTGCCAGGCCAGCACGGCACAGCCTGCCTGCAGCCCGTGCAAAGTGTGGGCTGTGCCAGGCCAGCATTGCACGGCCTGCCTGCGGGCCGTGCCGCCTTCCCCAGGGATAATTTGGGGGGTCGGCCCAGCACAGCTCACAGCCCAAGCCCATGCGGGCTCGTGCCTGGGCCGGGTGGGCTGCAGCCATGCCAGGCCAGCATGGCATGGCCTGACCGCGGGCTGTGCTGTGCCAGCCCGTGGGCCATCCTGGGCTGTGCCACCTTCCTCGAGGATAATTTGGGGGGTCGACCCAGCACGGCCCATAGCGCAAAGAAATTAAAAAAATACTTAACCAAATAAGAAGTCGATGAGACAAAGACTCGAAGTGAATAACAAATTGGAAGAAAAATAGGAATTTTATTTCATTTAAATTTGAGTGATACAAAGAATACAATGGATGGATGGATGAAATATGAAAATCGGAAAATGGAATAAATTAATAAAATATAAAAAATACAATATAGTTACAAATTGAAAATAAAAAATTACACTATTAAAAAAATCAAATAAATTAAATAAAATTAAAACAAAATTTACAATAATTTGAAAAAAATGCTACACAACTATTTGAGTATACTAAAAATATCCACTTCGTTTTCTCTTGTTGTTCTTGACTTTGATCATCTACTTCAGGTGAAACATTAGGTGTAGTGTCATGCCCTCCTTTGGGGACCCCCCAAAATACATAAATACCACCCCTACATAGCTGTTTATAGCCGTTGGGGGTATTTCTGTAAAAGAAACCCCAAAAAGCTAGTTCATCGGGCGGGCCGAACGTGACCCGCGGGTTGGGCCATGCTGGCACGTGGGCCGCGTGCGGCGCGGCAGGCACGGCTGTGTTGTGCCAGCCTGTGGACCTGGAACCCCAGGCTCAATACAGCCCCGGACTATCATGCCAGGCCTGGCACAGCCCGCGTGCCGTCGTGCCGGGCAGCGGGTGGCATGGCTTGATTTACACCTCTACTCAACATGAGTTGTAAACATATCAGGCCATGTGCTGTATTGAATGTTTTGCACCTGCTGTATCAAGTAGCCTAAGCCTGGTCTTTATGGTGAGGCACTCTATTCTTCAGATGAGTTGGGTAGTTGATCTTGGCCTGTATCTCTTTTGTGCCTTAACTTCCCAAGTTGTTAATTTTACTTCTTTGTACTTTCCATCTGTCTGTAAAAGGCCATTAATTTTTCTGCCTTAAAGACCTTGCCACATCATAGGCATATGGAGACTTGATGTCAAGTGCTGACATGCCAGTTCAGACCTATCATGTTTCTTTGAATTTTGTGCTATTCTGTTTGCTTCTTTCCTGACCCATAGAAATTCTAGATGGAGGGAGACCCTTTTGTAAAACACACTCCAGCTCCATCATGAGATCGCATGGAACCCACAAACATATTTATGTGCTATATTATATACCTAATTTGTCACTGCTTAGACTGCAGTCGATCAGGTCTTCCACTTGGAGTGGTTCTTCTCAAAGTTTTTGTTTTTCAAAGGATTCAGAATGCATTCTTCTGTATATCAATTTAAACTGGCAGTTGGTTTATCTTGTCCTTGACTTCATGTGGTGTGTAGAAGTTGGCTTTTTTCCTGTCATTTTACAGCATTTCAGCCTTACTTTTCATGTGGTTTATAACCATTTTCTATTTCTCTTTTGGCATTGTACAGGCTAATACACATGTAAATGTTCACCCAGATCTCAAGGATGTTAAGCTCTGGCAGGTTCTCATAGAATTGCTTTATTTCTTCCTTTCTTTCTTTCTGTGTAGTTGATGTACTTTCAACTGGATCTCTTGTCATAAAAAACTAAATAATTGGATGTTTCTTGCTTATTGTATCAGGTGCATACTCTTTTGAAAGGATTGGAAAAAATAGCTGTGAGTGCAGACATTCCAATGTTGGTCTGTGGAGATTTTAATTCAGTTCCTGGAAGGTAATTCTATTATTCTGGTTTAATTTCAGTTATTATTGTAATGCAATTCATTTTTGTCACAAGCATGGTGTTTTGCTAATCTTGTAGAGAATCTTGGATCTGATTGCAGTGCTCCTCATTCACTTCTTGCAATGGGGAAGGTTGATCCCATGCATCCAGATTTAGCAGTAGATCCCCTTGGAATCTTGCGCCCTGCAAGCAAGTTAACTCATCAGCTACCACTGGTAATTTTATTTCATTTTATTTTTTTTTATATTTAATATCTTAAGAACCTTGTTATGTCTTTCTCATTACCCTTCTTGGGGAAAAATTGGTATTACATTACCTTCTTGTTTCCCTTGGAATCTTGCACCCTGCAAGCAAGTTAACTCATCATGTACCGCTGGTAATTTTATTTCATTTTATTTTATTTTTATATTGAATATCTTAAGAACTTTGTTATATCTTTCTCATTACCCTTGGGCAAAAATTGGTATTACCTTCTTGTTATTGGCAGTAATGGTTTTAAGGTCATCTGCGGTATATATTTAATATCTTGGCCTTTTTAGGCATCAAAGGACAATACTTCAAAGCTTAACTTTGTCCCCTTATGCTTCACAAATTGAGGGTTGCTTTATCCATCTGGTGTCATATGTAGGAAAGATATAAGGTTTTTGACAAGATTGGGACTTCAAAGGGCTACTCAATTATTTAAATTCTTTTCTAAGATTTGCTTATGTTAGCAGTTCATTTATTCTACTTGAAATGGTTTTCAGGTTATTTTTTGCAATCAAGATTTTTCTTCTACTAACTAAAGGGTTTATGGTCACTTTTAGTTAATGATGCCTTTTAGGTGTTGCTATTACTCAGGGCTTTTGCAGCTTTAGATCTACTTTGTCTTTGTCCAGCTCAGATAAGCATGGCAATTTCAATACTTCCAAATATGTTATTGATGTTATCTTTTGATATAATGATGACTAAACCTAACTGCTTTTATTGTTCAAGAGTAAATACTTAGTATCTAAGTTTAATCATTTTCCTGTCTGTTTATTGTCTTTTTTTCTAACTTGATTTTTAAATTTCATTGACTTGGTCCTGGATGAGTCATATACTGAAGAGGTCTAGTGGATCTGCAGATTTTGTGTGGCAGCGTTCTGCCAGGTCGAGAGGCTTTGTGTTTCCCTTCCCTAGTGTCTCTACTTGAGCCAGCTTTACCCCAAAATCCTTTGCTATTTTGCTATGTGGCCAAACTAAGGCAAATCTTGTCTGGCCGTATTTGAAATTTAAAAGGAAATATTGTTCCATCCCCAAGGTGACGCTCTTCATCTTCAACTCCAGAAGACAAATATGACCCAATGGGATGAAACAATTATAGATGGTCACTATTAGCAGTGTGAGGCACATAGGAAGAGGATACTGGCAAGGGAGGAATTTTGCAGAATGCTTGTTGATTTGGCTGCTAGGACTAGGTATTGGCAGGCAATAGCAAGTTCATCAACTTGGAAGCAAGCCCGTAGACAGTCAGCCTCCCTATACAGGGGATAATGAATTTTGATGCATGTTCTATTGGAAACTAGTGGCCCTTAGGTGTAGAATGAGCTTTGAGAGACCATGGAGTTTAAGTTATTGTGTTTTATCGTGGTCCTGCTAGAGTATGGAACCAAGGTTCAAAATATCATTATGTATTGGCCCGTATCGGCGCCTTCCCGATACGCCCCTAGAGGGGGTGTATCGGGTCAGGCCATGGTTCAGAGGGTAGTCAGGACTTAAACTGACCCATCTGAACCGTTTTTCGAAAAAAATAAATAAAACGTTAAAAAAACACCAATACAGGCCGATACGCTGCCGTATCGGCCTGTATCGATATTTAGAACCTTATGGAATGCTGTTAGAAGAAAATTTGTTTTATTTTTTTATTTTTTTTTATTCCAGGGCACCATACTGCTAAATTTCCTCCCTGTGGGTGTACAACAATCATATTGATTCGTGGGCTGTCATTAGATGACTACCTCATTGGATTTTTTTATCATTTTTGTAGTTGGCCTCAGTACAGTCCCCCATTTATATCGATGCTCATTCCCTGTGGGTGTACAACAATCATATAATGCATTCTCTTCTGTACTTTGGGCTAAGCTGTAACGTTAGTGTCTTTGTCTTTTTCTTTTTTCCTTTCTCGAATCTCTTTGTGACTCTTGGAAGGTAAGTGTTTTTGTCTTCCACTTGTAAATTTTATACTGATGAATTAATGAAAGTGTTATTGATAAAAAAAAAAAATAATGCATTGCCTTTTTCATAATAAGATGTTAAATATAGTGAATCAATGTTAAAGATTCAATACATTACTACTGAATCTATCTAGGTGTCTGGATTCATTGTGCCAACCTAAGATTTTTAGTTTTTGATCTTATATGAAATGCAATTGAACTATGAGCATGGGAACTATTAGCCAAGTGTCCTGTCTTTTGGTTTTTCAATTTTTGGTAGGGACCAAGGACCAAAATTTCATTCTTGAATTGGACCTAATTGATGACTTACCCGAAAAGAGAAAAAATTGGTCCCGATTGATGATCTGTTTGATATTTTCTTCTCATGGGTTGGTTGTCTATGAATGTCTATTGAGTCCTTTTTCCCACTTTAATTCAATTTTATTGAAGAAGGCGGATGCAGTTCCTTGAATTCAAGGCCTGGTGCTGCATTAGGTTAGGGAGCTGGGCAATGATAGCTCCTCTGCATTCCTAAGCATTCTGCCCTTTAAGCATGCAACACCAAGTAATCCAAGCCAACTCACATGTCTCTCTAATGGTGGATAATCATCTTTTTAGAGGTACTAAATACAACTCTAAGAATGAGCAAAATGGTGGTTGTGTTAATGATAAAGATATTGAGGGAAATCGCTGAAAAAAGATTGAACATGTGGGAGGGATCCAAACCAATTCTGCCTTCATTTCCTCCATTTGGATTTTGCGGCTTGTGTCTGTCAAGCATCTGAGAGTCATGATTACTCTCTTCATGCATTCACCCTTCAAAGCTCTGCTTGAAATCATAATATTTTCTATTCATGGCTTAAACAATCTATGCTAGTTGTGACATTAACGTTGCTGCAGGTCAGTGCTTACTCATCCTTTGCAAGAATGGGTGTTGGTCTTGGTTTAGAGCAGCACCGAAGGAGAATGGATCCTACAACAAATGAACCTTTATTTACAAATTGCACAAGAGATTTCATTGGCACCCTTGATTACATATTTTACACAGGTAAATTTGTTACAAGCCCTTTTTTAGTAACCATACTTTGTCGGAGGGGTGGTAACAGATGAACAATTTGCTTTGCACCCATGCAAAATACTAGTGGCCTCCTTCGCTCTGAGGGAAGTTCCTTCTATTAATAGCATATATCCAAAAAGTAATGCAAAATACTGGAAAACGAGACATGAGACCCACTGCTCTGCTGCTTTTTATTAAGATTACTTGGTTACGTCTTGTCTTCTAATGTGCTGCAGAGGTAATGCACCAGTGGGTCTTTGTTTTTGTAGTTACGACAGTTTTTTTTCCCTGGTTCATAATTTTCATGAGAACCTTGATGAGTTCGTTTGCTTGTTTCAGCGGATTCTCTGACAGTGGAATCCTTGCTGGAGCTCTTGGATGAGGAGAGCTTACGGAAAGAAACAGCACTTCCATCTCCAGAGTGGTCATCTGATCATATAGCACTCTTGGCTGAATTCCGCTGTAAGCCTAGGACAAGACGTTGACATTACAGGTAAGTATGCATTGGTGTCAAACGAAACAACCCTGGAAAATTCAAGACTAAATCTCATTTTAGTTTAGTATAAAAAAAAAATCTCAAATTAGGTTGTGCATTCATGTTGGAAATTAGCCACTCTACGGGAGCTTTAGAGCAAATCTCATTTTAATCTTCCCTAAGATCATTAAGCTGTTTTTCCAATGTTTTTATCCAGGCATCCCTACTAGCCACCAGGACAAATCTAGTCAATGAAGATCAATTCAAGCAGCTAAGTTATTTGGAGTAGATCGTGCTCCCTCAATTCGCCACCGGGTGCCTTAATCCTCATGGGATCAAAATCATGATCTATTTGTATCATGCAACTTGTTTCATAGAAATGTCACAAATGTGTTGTTCAAAATTTTTGGGCTCTTTAGCATAAATTTCATTCATAAATGGCCGGCAGTCGATATATTTAGTTATTTCTCCCAGTTTTCTTCATTTCAAAGTGGAATGGGGGTGAATGCTGTGACATATTGGGGGAAGGGATGGGACCGTGTTTAGGGGGGGAATAAGCCCATTCTACAATTTTCCATTGCCACTTCGGTTCCGGCATCGACTGCTGAAGAGGAAACAGATTTTCCTACTGATCGGTACAACAGTAATCAAAGGTTTCTTTATTCTTTTTGCATATACAAGTAGTTCTACAATTTCATCAGGGTCTCTTAAGCAACTTAAGATTTTTTGCATCCTATATTTGGGTCAATGCTGCTGCTGTATTGGCAGGTCGGTGACAGCTGTCTCAAAGGGAGTAACCGCTGTATCCGTTGTGTATTTTCTAGGCTAGACCACTATTACGTCCAAGTGCTAACCGCAATTTATCGGTTTTTCGGTGCCATGGGCTTGGTCTTTTCCAGTGTAATGAAGTTTGCTGCAAGACGATTATGATTTATGAATGCTAGATGGATCAATTTGGAGCTACTGGAAATTCAAGATGAATTACCATAAACCCTATTCTCTTTTTTTTCTCTGTTTTGGCTAACTGAAAATGATAAGTTATTAAGGAAAGATAGAAGCAATACAAGGGGCCTAAACTGCCGCTTCTTAATACAGTGAAATTGCTCAACCATTCTACGAGTAATACAGTGAAACTGCGCCAAGGTGAAATTTCTCAACCGAAACCATAAACCCTATTCTCAAGAGAAGAGATTGACTCCATGTGTCAGAAGTCTTTTCAGTTAACGCGATATTAGTAGTACCAGTTTTTCACTTGGATTGAATTTAAGTAATATATTATAATTTATTTTAAGAATTTTTGGGGGTATTATTTCAAGAATTGTCACCACATTTCAATATAGAAATATTATTCCATGTGGTACATATGCAACATAAGAAGGGTCTTCTCAGAGTTGAAGTCAGTCCCCCACAGCACATCCTAACAGTGTATTGGGAACATCTCCTGATGATAGTATCAGAAATGATGAGGTATCATCGGGAGATGTTTCCAATACATGGCCGGGATGTATTGTGGGACATTGTGGGACGCCCCCTTGTGGGGGGTTGATTTGAACTCTTAATCAGATCAATTATGTATCTCCATTTGGAAGGAGTACAAATACAAATATGTAGAGCGCAATTTTTTTTATTTTATATGTATTTGTACTCTTTCCAAACTGAGCCTTATGATTGCTTCCTATGTTATGTTAATTTTGTTTTGTAGGAATTTTGTAGCTGATAAGGATCATTCATTATGATTGCCCAAGTAAAGGCTGCATTTAGTTCCCTTCCCAAAGACTATTTCTCTCGTTGTGCTCTACTACTGCTAACATCCTTTCCAAAGACTATTGTCGAGTAGAGAAATTATGATTTAGGTTTTGGGGAAAATAAAAAGAAGGAAATGCAATACCTGATTGTTTCCGGTCACCGGTCGCCTTAACTGCACAGAGAAGATGAAGTTGTGATTTAGGTTTTGTGGAAAATAAAAGTTAAGAAGGAAATGCAATACCTGATACTGAGTTTGAGGAATAAAAACTGAAACAAAAAATAATACCCGAATTTGTCCTCCGATCACCGGTGTTGACAATCGCTGGTGATGGTTGGTTGCCGTCGATTGGAGAGGGAGGAAACGGGAGGGAACAGGGTTTGGTGTGAGGCGGCAAAGAACAGGGTTCATTTTTTGGTTGTTTTGAATGAAATCTAACGGCATCCTCTATGGACATCGTTTCTTTGGCTTCACATGCTTTAAGCAATTACACAAATTAAAATACGCGTGACGTGTCCTCCTTATGCGCAAACGGTTACGTATGCACAGTGCTCTTCACTACAAATGGAAGGAATTGCAACACAGAAAGATGGGAAGAAACAAACCCATAAGCATAAAACAAATGATGTATTGATTGATGGGCTCTAATAAAACCTTCTTCAGTGCTTGAGCTATGCCCAGTGGACCACTTAGTTCCCTTGTTTTTTGTTGTTTGATAGTGATTGTTTGGTTTGATGCCTTTCGCTGGGAGACGGGATCTGCTCCTCACGCATGGGCGCCTCACAAGTACATCTACTATGCATTGGGAATATCTCCCATGAATAAAAATTTATAAGTATGGGAGATGTGCCCAATGCATAGGAGGATGTGCATGTGAAGTCGGTGTGAGGCGCTCTGTGTGAGGAGAAGATTCGGTCTCCGTGTGGATTGCCATCTCCCTTGACAGGAATCTAACTGATGTGATGTCTTGTCTGTTAGATCAAGGATTTAAAAACTGATCTGAAACTGAAACTGTTTTGGCCCAAGGTTTTTCAGGTCAGTGGGTTCAGTTTAAATGGATGGCCTGTGCCAACTTAAAAAATAAAAAATTTAAAAACAATTAAAATAAAAATGGTCAAAAACATTATTGGGGTCAAACAGGTTGACGGTTTGACTACTCGGGTCAATGAGTTGTTAATCAAGTCAATGATCTTTGGCCAAAGACCAGGTTAAGAGTGAAATAGAATCGGTTGCCTGAACAGTTCTTGGGGTAAATGATCCGACCATCCAGGTCAACCACAATTCGAAAACACTGCCTTAAACTGTGCAATAAACCAATGAATCTCCACAGCCATTGCATTCTTTTCAGTGGTTGCTCTAACTTTTCTACTTGCTTCTGGGAGGTAAGGACTGTGGAGCAGTACCTTTCTTTAAAGTTAGCCCCCATTAGGGAGAGCTTATTGGATAAATAGGTGATTAACCTAATAAGCACTTGTAATCACTTGAAATAAAGCAAAATTTTTTAGCTTATTTCCAGAAAAGGTAGAGCCTAAAATAAGCACCTTTTTTTTTTCCGGTAAGTGCTTAAAAACAGCACTCCCAAACTGAAGTTTAATGTGATGTTTATCTATGGAACGAAATAATCAAGATCTTTAAAGCATTGTTTTCAGGTTGCCCTGGGAAGGTGGGATTCAACCTCAACCCCAAGTCCTTATGAGGGATCTGAACAGCTTATAATTCACAGCTTTATGAGGGATCTGAGCCTTTATAAGTGTTAGCATATTTCATCAAAACTTGTATCATTATCTCCTTACTTCTAGGAGATAATTAGTTGTACCTATCTTATCTCCTTCTCTCTTATTTCTTTCCTTCTTGTGTTCTACTTTTGGTCGCCGACCTAGTTTCCTGATTGTATCTCGCTCTATTATAAATAGAGCTACAACTTATTGAAGAATACACAATACATAAATTATTATCATGGTATCAGAGCCTCTGCTTCAGAAGCTCATCCGCCCAACCAACTGGAGCCCCGCGTCATTCTGAATCGAGCATCGGCGAGCGTCTGCTCCCATTGGAGCTGCCTCCCATGAATCCCCAGAGTTGACGTGTAAGGCAATCGTGTTCCCACCGGAAGCTTCATCATCAGCTTTGCTGCTAGCAGAGACACATTTGGAAGATCTCTCCCGGTCTTCTTCGGCAACAACAAATTGTGAACGATAGGCATCACACCACCGTTTGCGATCGTGACCGTACCAAGCAATTTGCTGAGTTCTTCGTCACTCCCTCGTCTTCTTGTTATCCCTCGCTGCGTTCCCAGCTAATTCTACCTGCGTTCCCTCGTTGCAAGATACTCAAGAACGGTGGCGAGACATACTAGAGCACCGGAACCTCTGCGTATTTACCGTCTTTCAGAAACCTGTCGATCCATCCAACAGGAAATTGAAGCCCGGCCTTGCTGCTCCTGGATACTGCCACCGACTCTCTGCGTATTTACCGCCTTTCAGAAACCTGGCGATCCTTCCAACGGGAAACTGAAGCCCGACCTTACTGCTCCTGGATACTGCCTTCTTTGACTTTCATAATCTCCAACATCTTCTCCTCTCCACGCTTGTACCTCTCAACCGACCATGTCTAGTAAGGGTCAGTGACGCCCGCCTCCCTACGAATGTTTACCAGGTCTGCGCTCTCCAGCCAGTACTCCATTGCACCGTCTGCATTGTGTCGCCTACGGAACCGCTCGGTCCCACCGGGCGCCACCTTCCCCGCCATATGCTTCAAGAGGTGGTCCAGTAGCCCTGTATCCCCAATGTACTTTCTAGCCTCCTATCTCAGTTCTTTGAAGCTCTAGCGCCCAAACTTCTTGACAAGTAACTGAGCAAAGCTCCGAGAGGGATCGACAGCTTGGGATTTTGAAGTGAGAAACAAAGAAAGGCGGTGATCTCATTCGCATACGAGACCTGTTGCGCTTGATGGTACAGAACCTTCGTCAGCGACTGCGTGCACCAGAACTGAGGCTGCCCCAACGAAGAAGACATTAGGGACTCTGCGAAGTTTTCTTTAAGGTCAGTATTTTCCCGTAATTCGTGTTGCTCCAAAGATCTATGTTTCTCCTCATGGATTCATCCGAAGCTACACAACATATCTCTCATCCCATCACTGTTACCTTCGATGGCTCAAACTATGATTTATGGTCCCAAGAGATGTGCAATTTTCTCAAGGGACGCCTTCTATGGTGATATGTGACCAGTGAGATTCCCAAACCTACTAAAATTGTTGATGAAACAGAAGATGAATTTGCTGAACGAGCATCAAGTTGGAATTTCGCAGATATGACTATCCTAAAGAGGTATGGGATTTCTTACAAGGTCGTTATTCTATTTCTGATGATGTGCATCAATTTCAGCTTTATAAGCGTCTTCACCGTATGAAGCAGCAACCTGAACAGACCATCCACAGTTATGTCTCTGAATTACAAGTTCTTTGGGATCAGTTAGCACAGTGTGAACCTGAATAGGATAGTACTTCTGCAGCTACTACTTATTCCAAGCTTCGCAATCGCCAACGTGTTTGGCATCTTCTGATGACTCTCAGGGATGAGTATGAACCTATTAGTGGTACTCTACTTCATCGTAGCCCATTGCCTTCTCTTGAAGTTGTGATCAAAGATTTGCTTTCTGAAGAAACTCGTCTAAAAATACTTCGAGATGAGCGATCCTATTATCTACTGATGTTGTTCTTGCTACTCCGGGTACATCTGCTGCTCCTTCAACTAAATCTTCAAAACGGACCTTCTGCAATTACTGCAAGAAGATTGGTCATACTATTTCTGAGTGTCACCGCTTGCAAGCCAAAAAGGTGTCTAGACAGAAGTCTTCATCCATGGGTTCTCAGGCTTCGAGTTCTACTACAACTGCTAATTCTGGTATGCCTTCTTCGAGTTCTACTCCAAGCTCTTCTTCACCAACTCCAACCTAATTCTGGTATGCCTTCTAATTCAGTCTTGTCCGTCACTCCAGGTACTACCTCATCATGGTATTTTGATTCTGCCTGTTGCAATCATATGACACATCAAATTCATCACTGTTTACTTCCAAGTCACATCCTTCTATTGCACCAATTGTTCATACTGTCGATAATTCCACCTTTACTATCAAAAGTGTAGGCACTGTTTCAACATCTCGTTTATCACTCCCTAACACTTTTTTGGTACCTTAATTATCTCTAAATCTTATATCTGTTGGACAATTATGTGAACTTGGTTTTGAAATACATTTCTCAAGTCATGGTTGTACTGTGCAGGATCCACGGACAGGGAAGATCGTTGGGACAGGTCGTAAGGTTGGGAGACTGTTTGAGCTATCATCTCTTCAATTACCATCTCTTGTTGTTGCTGTCACCTCTAGCGTCTGGCATTCACACCTTGGTCACATTTCTACCTCTAGATTAGGATCTTTAATTTCTAATGGATGTTTAGGTCCTGTTAAAACAACACACTTTGATTGTGTTTCATGTCCTCTTTCAAAACATCATGCTTTGCCTTTTACTATAAGTGATTCTGTTTCTTCTGCACCTTTTGATCTTATCCATTCTGATATTTGGGGCCCTTCGCCTCATAATACCATGGGTGGTTCACGTTATTTTGTGATCTTCATTGATGATTTTTCTCGATATACATGGATTTATCTCATGCGTAATAAATCTGAATTACCTGCAATTTATATTCAATTTGCCACCATGATCAAAACTCAGTTTTCCTCTATCATCAAAATTTTTCGCACTGATAATGCCATGGAATATAGAGATTCTATCCTTACCCAATTTCTTCCACAAAATGGAACTATCATTCATAGATCTTGTCCCGGTACCTCTCAACAAAATGGGCGTGCAGAACGAAAACATAGGCATATTCTTGATACTGTTCGAGCTCTTTTAATCTCTTCCTCCTGTCCTGAACGTTTTTGGGGGGAAGCAGCCCTCACCGTTGTTTATACCATCAATCGCATTCCTTCTCCTGTTCTTGGTAACATTTCTCCTTATGAACGATTGTATGGCCATTGCCTTGATTACCAGTTTCTTCGTGTATTTGGTTGTGCTTGCTTTGTTCTATTACAACCTCATGAACATACCAAATTGGAACCAAAAGCACGTCTATGTTGTTTTCTCGGGTATGGTATTGAACATAAAGGATATCGGTGTTGGGATCCACTTTCCCAACGACTTCGCATATCTCGTCATGTTACCTTCTAGGAACACAAAATGTTCTCCAATCTCTCCCCATTTCGGGTTACCACGACATCTTCACATTTTTTTACTGATCCTACTATCTCGCTTTTTCCTGATGATTTACCTACAGGTCTGACTACTTCTTCATCTAATAGCTCTAACAGTACTGCACAACCTGCAGCCTCTCCCGATGCATCTACCTTGGCTATGGATCCTCCAGCTCTGCCATCTTCTGAGTCCTTAATTCCCCCTGATGAATTAGACCCTGCTCATTTTGGTGCTTCACTCCGTCGCTCTGGTAGGGTTACTAAACATTTGGTTCTTCTTCGTGATTTTCATTGTTATTCTACCATTGTATCTTTATACGAGCCTTGTACCTATCGCGAGGCTAGTACTGACCCTCTATGGCAGCAAGCAATGGCAGAATAAATTCAAGCTCTTACAAGCACTCATACTTGGGATTTAGTTGACCAACCTTCAGATAAACCCGTGATTGGTTGCAAATGGGTCTACAAAATCAAGACTCGGGCAGATGGTTTAGTTGAAAGATATAAATCTAGATTGGTAGCTAATGGATTCACACAGGAGTATGGCATTGACTATGAGGAAACTTTTTCCCCTGTAGCCCATCTCACTTCTGTTCGCAGTCTTATTGCGATTGCTGCAGCTAAGCACTGGCAGCTATTTCAGATGGATGTTAAGAATGCTTTTCTCAATGGTGAACTTTTTGAAGAGATCTATATGCAGCCCCCTCCTGGTTATGTTCATCTCCCTAATCAGGTGTGTCATCTCCGTAAGGCTCTATATGGACTTAAGTAGGCACCTCGAGCATGGTTCTCCAAATTCAGCTCTACTGTTTGTTAGTTTGGTTTCCAATCTAGCACTTATGATCATGCCTTGTTCATCCGGAAGACCTCTCAGGGTTGTATACTTCTCCTCCTTTATGTGGATGACATGATCATTACTGGCGATGATTTGCAAGGCATTACCGCTCTTAAGACTTTTCTTAGTAAACAGTTTGACATGAAAGATCTTGGTCGACTAAATTATTTTTTAGGCATTGAGGTCTCCTCCGACCAATCGGGATATTATCTGTCTCAGGCCAAGTATGCCACTGATCTTGTTTCTCGTGCAGGACTCAACTAAGACTGTTAACACTCTGATTGAGCCTAATGTCCATTTTTCAGCCACTGATGGTACTCCTCTTAGTGATTGCACCTTATATCGGCAACTTGTTGGCAGTCTTGTATACCTTACTATTACTCGTCCTGATATTGCGTATGCTGTCCATATTGTGAGTCAGCTCATGTTTGCCCCTTGCACTACTCATTATGTTGTTGTGATTCGGATCATCCGTTATGTCAAGGGCACTCCGTTTCAAGGACTTCACTACTCCAGTTCTTCCTCTCTTCATTTGATCGCGTATTCTGATGCTGATTGGGCTGGTGATCCTACTGATAGACGCTCCACTACTGGTTATTGCTTCTTTCTTAGAGATTCTCTTATATCCTGGCGTAGTAAGAAGCAAACGGTTGTCTCTCGTTCCAGTACTGAAGCTGAATATTGAGCTCTTGCTGACACTACTTCCGAGCTGTTATGGTTACGATGGTTACTCCATGACATGGGAATTTCTCATTCATCTGCAACTCCTCTTCACTGTGACAATCGTAACGCCATACAGATTGCCCACAATGATATCTTTCATGAACACACTAAGCATATTGAGACTGATTGTCATTTTGTTCGCCATCATGTGCTCACGGATACTGTTTGCCTTATTCCTGTCCCTTCCCAGGATCAGTCTGCCGATATATTTACCAAAGCATACTCTCCTCTTCGCTTTCGTGCTCTCATTGGCAAACTCCACATGGCTGATACATTACCATCTTGAGTTTGAGGGGGGATGTTAGCGTATTTCATCAAAACTTGTATCATTATCTCCTTACTTCTAGGAGATAATTAGCTGTATCTATCTTATCTCCTTCTCTCTTATTTCTTTCCTTCTTGTATTCTACTTTTGGTCGCCGACTTAGTTTCCTGATTGTATCTCGCACTATTATAAATGGAGCTGCAATTTATTGAAGAATACACAATATAAAAATTATTATCTTCTCCATTCGCCCTTCCTAGTTTCCTATCAATAAGGATTTTTTTTTAAGCATTGTTGCAATTGCAAGCTGACAGTATTGTTCCTGTTATCCTTCTTTTCTATTTCTTCCTTCTTTTGACTGGAGAGAATGGCCAGACCATGAACCATGAATAGTTGCAAATGCAAGATATTGATAAAGGGGAATGATATTCAACTATTTATGAATATGGAGAAGCTCAATTTGGCTCATTGTCTCTATTTATGCATCTATATTGATGGCTTGATGCATGAAGGTGAGACTAGTAAGTAGCTTAGGAAGACCATAAAATTAAAAAAGAACAAAAAAACAAAGGACCCAGAAAGGAAAGAAGATAGAAGAGAAGAGAAGAAAATGAAAATGAAAAAAAAAATGGATAACATATCTTAGGGTTTGATTCCTAATTGTAACTTTATTGTTATAAAGCTGGTTTGCAACCGAATTAATTTTGCACCTAACCCACTAGATGGGTAGTTGAAATTTGACAATACTTTGCCACACGTGACATGTCTACACCATATAGAAGTGAGCTGTAGGCTCCATTAAAATAGTCAAATTTTATATTTGTGACCCTATTTACAGCCAAAACTTTGTTTTTTCAATTTTCACCCCCTTTACATGGAAATAAGGCAGAAGTACCAAAATGAAAATTAGGGCCCATATGGGCTGGGCCTTTGGGTAATGGACACCAACCCAGCCGGCTGATTCGGCTCTTCTAGGACTGACCCAGGCATGGTTGTTTACTTGTTTATCATATATGTCCATGGGCCGGATCCGGCCCAAAAATGACCATTATATCAGGCCCATATCCTTAAAATCTTTTCAAACTATTTTTTCCCGTTTGTACAGTTCAAAACACGAGATACAACAAGTGCAACTACTTCATTTAATACAACCTCGGCCTCGCAACCGAACTTATCTTTTCCTTCCAATAATCCGATCCCTGATCAACGCGAAAAAGAAAAGAAAACTGAAAGAAAAAGACAGTGAGTGGCGGATCCCACCACCATTTATCTACGAAAGCAATTCCCGTCAATAAGTAGTACTTCACAGTAACTGAAGTTTAAGGGGTATTTTGTGGATCAATAGATCTACAGATGGGGAGAATATTGCACAAAGAGTAAGATTATTAAAAGTAGAATAAGTCCAACATCTGCAACATTTTTTCATTCAGTTCCCACAGAGAAAGAGGCTAGATGAGCCTGGATACAACTTAACTTTTTTTTTTTTTGGGGGGGGGGGTAAATAACAGCACTAAAGTTAAGAAGTAGTGAATGGGTGGCCCCTCTTATGTAAGATGTCATTGAGTGACAAAATTCAAATTGTCCCACACATCTTTATTAATATGAGAATTGAGGAATTCACGGATGAACCAAAGCAATCACGGGATGCCAAAATAAAAAGTAATGAGAAAAATTGATGATAGATGAGATCCATCACACTAAAGAAAGTATAAGTTCCCATTTCCTTTGACTGAGGATCGAAATTACAGGACCATTACCAGCCACACTAGATTTAATGTTTATCAAGCAATCATGGGATCTCTTATCTGATTTTATGAGTCAGCCTCACAGAAAATCAGGTAGATGATGGGTAAATTTAAAATTTCATTGCTTGATTAGTCAGAAGAAAAGGGTCATTGCCTGTTCAAGAAATGGCCCCACCAGTAGGATGGATTGGATTGATGGGCATCATCTGTGTCTCCTAAAACCAGAAAATCTATCTTCTCACAAGTGGAATCTCTAGAAAGAGTGAAAGACTACTTTCAAGTTTTAACAACCAACACAATTATTTCAATTCCATCATCCCCTCACCCCACCATCCCATCCCAGTATCCTTATTTAAATGAGCCAAACCCCAAGAAAGCATAAAAGAGGACCTCTCTCTCTCTCTCTCTCTGTTGCAATCTGTGTGTAGGCTGTAGGCCAAGAGAATGGCCTCAAGGGGTTCCTACCATGCTACTTTGGGAGTATGGTATGTGTTGGTGTTGATGATGGTTGGCTCAGTAAGGCCAGATGTAGCTCAAGACAGAAGTGAATGTGCAAACCAGTTGATCGGGCTATCCACATGTCTACCCTACGTCGGAGGAGAAGCCAAGGCCCCAACTCTAGACTGTTGTACTGGTCTGAAACAAATTCTGGACAAGAGCAAGAAGTGTCTCTGCATCCTTGTCAAAGACAGAAATGACCCAGACCTCGGCCTGAAGATCAATGCAACTCTTGCTTTGAGCCTTCCTACTACTTGCCACGCCCCAGCTAATGTTTCTGATTGTCCGGGTATGTAAAATATACTTTGTTAGTAGGAATCATAGTACTGTGCTTTTGCTTGATTATGTCTCACGAATTTGATGCTGTGTGTGTTCAATTCCATTTGTGGCGATGGATCCAGCTCTTCTGCACTTGGCTCCTAATTCCCCAGAAGCTCAGGTTTTCGAGCAGTTTGCCAAAGGGGCTGGGAGCACTGTTGCTAGTGGTAATATAAATTTGTTCTTTTGATTGTCTTTCTCTGTTCTGCTTCTCTCTCTCTCTCTCTCTCTAACTGATTTTTTTTCACTATACAGCAGGGGGGAATTCCTCGAGTTCATCCACTGCAACAGGATCAAGTGCAAAAGAGGCGAGTGACGGTGGGAGGGGGAAGAGGTGGATGGCAGTGGAGATGGTTGGTGGGGTTTTCTTTTTCTGTTTGTCATCATTCTTCATTGTTGGTTTCTAGAGCCTTGAGTGATTGACACGCCATTGGATTTCTGTAATGGCTTCTTGCTTTCAATATATTTTCTTGTCAAAAATAACTTTTAACTTGTGATTATACCTAGTGCTCTGTCACTACTGCTCTCTCTCTCTCTCTCTCTCTGAACATATTGATTGCTCTGAATTATGTATATGAGATGAGATGGAATGCTTCTAGTGAGTGGTAATAGATAGATTCAGGTCATGTGATGCACTGAACAAATCAAAAAGTGATTCCCCTACATTTTTACTGTTTCTCATTGGCTTTTGAAATTTATTCCTTGGTTGACAACCAAGTAATCAGATGATTGAAGCCACACTGATATTGCAAAATCAACGCTCTGATTTCAATGAATTGAAAGGTTGAAGCCACAGAAGAAAATGGGGTAGAGAATAGTTGACTGGTAAGACCAGAAAGACAGGTACCCAGCAGAGGACAGGTACTGTTTTTGCACGTTGTCGTCCCTAGTCTACAACATAGGACTCTAGACATGTGTAAATCATCCCAACTGACCAATCAACCATCGGAGTTATTATAAAGCTTCAACTGGAAGTTGGACATATTCTAGCCAGCAGATATAGAATATGGTCAGAGACACAACCAGAATCAGTGTTCAAAGTTTGAGAATCTCAAAGACCAAAGAGTATGGGCAATTTTAAGAGCACATGCTTTCCAAATCCAAACGCATGGATATGCTGTAGATGAATTAAGAGTGATTGAGTGAAAACTCGCATTCAATTTCAAAACCCTGACTTAATTCTGGTAGGAAAATGGGTCATTGATTAATCCCCTTAAAATATGAGGGTTCAGCCCTTGTATCCTGCTCTGCATCCCAAAACTACTGAAACTTTAAGTTCCAAACATAACCTCAATAATTTTTCTATATCAGAGATGGTTGCAGAAAATAAGCCTAAAGAATTAAAATATTTTAACCCCAAAATTCAACCAATTGCAGTGAACCAAACAAACAAGAGCAAGCTTAGGAATGGTACCCCATGGGTCTGGCCTAGATAAGCTGTTTTTTTCCACCCAAATGGTCCAGAAGAGAGGGATAGGCTCTGCTATATCAGTAATGGATGTGTAACAGTACTTCAAGCTAGATGTTCAATTAAACAGGTATCTCCAAGGTATATTACAATATGTATCTACTTCCAGCACTACTGATAGAGGTTTGGCCGTTTGGGCAAATTTTATGGTGCATTAACTCCATGGTAGAGTAAAAAACATGAAGCAGTGATAACCTGATTGGATGAAATCTTGATTTATGTAACAAATATTTGTAAATGCACCTTAGTGGACTCTAAAGTATGTATACCAATATGTTGAATATTGTTCACATGTAGGAGATAGATACTAATTACTCTATCACAACCGGTGCAAATTGTCCAGCCAGCAAGATTCTTCCATGGATTCCAAATCACTAGCTGTGCACTTTAAGCACATTCTTGGCCCTGTTTGTTTGTAGTGCAAATCATAATTGGATACAAAATTTTCACCAGGTTAATTAGTTTTATGTCCATTTATTTGTAACTATAATTTGCACTTCTACCTGATACAAAATTCATACTTATTGTTTTATTTGCATTCTCTAGCAATGTCAATTTTGTATTCCAAAAACTGATGCAAAATTTGCACCACCTTTCTCCTATCTTAATTCTCTATCATATAAAGGGACAATCACATCATCTTACTTCCTACCTCAGTCCCAAACAGATAATTCTCTTACTTCCATTCTTTGGAGACCATTTCATTTTACTTCGTATCGTATTTCTCACAAAACAAACTGAGCCCTTTTATGTGTGAGAAGAAGAAGAAGAAGAAGAAGAAGAAGAAGAAGAAGAAGTGCATATATCCATTTGATTTGCATCAAAATGTATTTTGTGCATAACCTTGAGAGGGACTCCACTGCACATATCTCACTCCATTGATTATTGCAAACAAGCTCTAGTACAGCAGTTATGGGAATAGAAGATAAAACAAAGTGAAAGCAAACAAACATGGATCCTTGTAATTAATATCGTCTTATTGTTTATTTGCAGCAGTGCATGCATGGTATGTGAGCACAATGGCACATGCCCATCAATATGTCTGATCAGGGCTTAATTATTACCAAACCATGGCACATGCATGTCATGACCTCAGAAAATAATTTGTTCTATCAAATTATATATGTTTATTTATCTTATAAATGTTTATTTTGGTTTTCGTGCAAGTCAATCCTTACGAGAAACTTCATTTTAGCATTTTTACGATATAAAGATGTTTGTTTAATGTTCTTTTACGTGGTACTTAATGACATCTAATTGTCAATAAATACTAAAAAAATATTTATCAATCACTTTTTCTCCATTTTAAAGATAAATTAAATACAAATATTTATTTAATAACAAAAAATCATACCAAATATATACTATATATTATTTTGGGTTTTCAAAGCAAAATCAATTGCCACGGCAGCCCATATATTTTACTGAGGTGGCATTTGATTTACAAATCGGCGATGAATACCAACCCTAAATAATTGCTTTCAACAAGTCCTAATATTAAAAAATGGGTCCCAGCACGTGGACACATGCATGGGCATTTACCATTCACACCGACCATGCATCATGACAAAAGACACATGATGAAGTAATGTAACAGTACCTGATGATGAGTATATGGGTGATAGTACTTATTGAGTTTCTTTAAATTTATACATAATTTTATTTTTGAGTTATTTATATATGACCATGTACCTTTGCCATAATTCTTGTTTGGCAGAGCCAGAAAACATGCCATGGACCTGAACATTTGGCACTTGCGGCCATGGACCAGCTGCACTGCAGATTAGTCATGGAACTCCAGCTTGTACACAGCTGATGATGGATCCCAAGTATTTCTTTGCTACTATCTTTCTTTAGTTCTTTTTGCATTCTTCATGGTTCATACTCTCCAAATAGTAGCCATTATTGCTTGGTGAAGAAAGAGGATTAGCTGAATTTGATAGCTGTGTTATTGGCCGGCCATGGAATGGGTCATTTTGCTCCACCCCTGCCATGCCAGTGTGCAAGTGACTCAACCATTCAATTTCTCAGTTGAATCATGTTATCAAACACCCCTAAATCATGGCTTAACCACACAATTATCAAGATCACAGAATGGGGGTGTTCCTTCCCCAAATCCATAAACCCTCTCACCCCCACCTCCACTCCCACCCTTTTCAACCAAGATTCAAAGTATTGGTTCACATTGACCGATACATATCATTCTAGGACCCTACCGATATGCCCCTATAGTGGATGTATCGGGGGTCTGGCTGGTTCAAGGGATGAATGAGACCTAAACCGGCCCCCTGAACTAGTTTTAAAAAAAAAATAAAAAAAAAACAAAAAAAATAGTATTGATTCGCCGATACGCCCATACTGACGTACCGGATATATCTTAAACCTTGCTTCCAATCATATCAGTTTGATTCTTGCATGCATTTGGCACACATATTCCCCACCATCAGTTCTTGTAGCTGCATAAACTACAGCATACAGGTGTAAATACTTCAAGCAGGCTAAGGTTTTATTTACCTGTCTACCAAGAGTCCTCTCACCTCAATGAGTCAATGTGCACATGGATAACTTCTCTCCTCTCACTTTTCATACAATTGGGTTATTTATTTTTAAAACAAATTATTAAAAATATATGAATTCATAATAAAATCCCCGTAGACCTTAGCTTTTTATAATAGAACCCACCATTACTATCACTAAAGCCGTGTTTAGTTTGAAAGAAATCCCTTCCTTTTCCTACCTTCTCTTTTAAACCAAGCACAGTCTAACAAGATTAATTAACTGACAAAACCCAAATTTATCAAAAATCTAACTTTTTTTTCTTTTTTGAGTCGATGCAAGTATTAATGTAATTGGGAAATTTTTAAAATGTTAATGGAAATAATAAAATTAAAGACGTATGTGCACCACTAATAAGTTGTAAATGGTGACTTTAGTACTTACTGATAAGAGCCAAACTATAACCAAACCCATGACCGCTCTTAGTTAATTTCAGACACAAATAGGAACCCAAATGTACGCCGCTTTAGATAGGTTAGCCAATAGTCACATTATCCATTACGAGTTGGAGTGGGTTGGTTTGTCCAGTTTGAGGATTTAGTTTGGAGTTTCGACATTTTGCTACTTGATTAGATCTGTACCTGAACCCATAACGCTCCATAAGGCTATTTTGCCACGTCAGGATGTCACGCGTCTTTTGAATCGTGCTTAGCTTAATACGTGTGAAATAAATTAAATGTAAGGCTTGTTTGATAAGTCCTTTTGGAAAGATTTTTTTTAGCTCTGACGGTTAAAAGATATTGAGTTTGCCATGAAGATTTGAGCAGTCGAAAGCTATTTTGATATATACATGTCTTTCTGTGTATTTTTTTCGTATTTTTCACGCGAGAATAAAATGCTAAAACAATCAAAAGCTTCATTCAGAACTTCCCAAAATGAACGGCGCTCCAAGTTTTAACAGCTAGATCTTCAGCAAACCAAACGGGAATATATTAAAAATCAATCTGCCCAATTTGTAAATATCCGAAAGACTACGGAAAGACGGGCCCATAGTCTATCGTTCATGCCGTTAGCTTCTCCTTCGTGTTCATAGCTAATGTTTGTCAGGATTTTCGGATTTGGTTCCAATACCGCTACCTCTACACGCATTCGTGTTATTAGATAATGTTGACAAAGAGAGAGAGAAGCTTATAATATAAATCTACAGCAGACTGTAAATTCCCCGACTGGGTTCTAATTATGGATGCAACCCTGCAACTACTGCTTTCACAAGCAATTTTATTGATTTGATGTGTTTCTCTATTTTCCTCTTCAGTACTCTTCTTCAGATAGAGCCTGTGAAAAGAGTTAAGGAAAATAGCAGCATAAAAGAAAGACAAAGCTCTGGGGATTTGGGACTGCTCCTAGCTATTTCAGTTAATGCTTCACACTAACATAATATGAGAGAGAGAGAGAGAGGAGGAGGTCCCCATGAACATCAGTTCAAAAATCTGAAAATAAAAATGATCTACAGCTAGCAGAAGCTGATACAAGGAGAGAGTACAGAGTTTCATGACTCTGCAAGATCAAAGAAATTATTAGACAAAGAACATATGGGAAAACCTTAATAAAGAATATAGAAATTTGCCTGGACATTCCCATGTATGCCACTAATCTTCCTCAACTTCACTTCGTCATCAGTTCATCACCATGTTTCCTGCTTCATCGATCGTCTACCAACCATAAAAAGCCAAAACCCCAATAAACCACCTCTATGCTTCCATGTGTGCCTTTCTTTGTTAGACACTTGGACTATTTATAGACACACATTTTAATTTCTTTGGTAGGAAAAAAAAGTAGTATTAGTAGGTAAATCATGGATAAATTAATTACCATGTTAGACTTGGATACTGGAGAAGTGGAGAGTACAGACATGCACGAACAGGAGAAAGGACATCAGCAGATGCGGTGCAACAGTAACTGTGATTAACGGATCCCCCCTTCCCGCCCAAATGTGAAGTGTGAACACAAGCAGAATCGATAGAAAAAACGTTTTCAGTGATTCCAAACCAAACATGAGAAAACTGGTCTCTGTAACAAAGAAAAGAACAAAAGGCAATAAAGGAAGAAAGAACAAAATGAACAAAGCAGCAGCTAGCTCAAGTACTCCAGCTGCATGTTCAATACCTTCAACGATCCAAATTGTTGCGTATTTCTTGGATCTATGTCCAGCGTGGTCTGAATCTGAATTCTTATAGTATCAGTCTGAAGTCTGAACAGACGACTCGATATCAAATACACACTTTAATCTGGATCAGATCTATTCAGATGTTCTCATCTTGTTTCTTCTGTGCAGTCGTGGCCGTGCTTGCCCATCTCCTCCCCTGATAAATCTGTACCTTCTACATGGTAAAGCGAGCTAGTTTCATGAAAATGAGACGGTTAATATTGTTCCCACAGAATGAAAATCAAAAGGTGACAGATCGATATTCCATGTTTGTATTCCCTTTCCCTCTCTCTCTCTCTGAATGCCTGAAAGAATAGTACTATTGCTTGCGTCAAATAGTAATAAAATGAAGCTTCAATCCTCAGAATCGAGAACAAAAGGCTGCTAGTTTCTACAAAATTACACGAGCTCAGACTCATCAGAGATCGATCTCTTGCGTGTGGTTTGGGTCTGGAACTTTTTATGGATTGAAGTAGATGTAGATCCCATGTTGATTCACTCTGGTTGTTCTTCGTCTTCACTTCACGGGTCTCGGGGAGGATCTCATGAATGCATAAAAGACATTTGGGTGTCCGAAGTGCAGAGAGTGTGGGGGACCAAATCCTTGTGAGACGATGATATGATGGTGGTGAAGGGAATTAAATGAAGTCAAAGGTACTGAAGTACAGTGCCCAGGCCCAATGCCCATTGTCCAACAAATTAAAAATCATCAAACTTTGTTTTCTTTTCTTTGTAAATGGACCAGGTATGAAATGGGTCGGACCCACTCTGTCCCGGTCCGCTTTACTACATGAGGCCAAGCAGAAATTCAGAATGGGAGCCCATTTGTGGGGCTGGGTTAGAGTTTTAGACCCATCACTCATCTTTTCATTTTCGTTAGCTCGTGGTCATGGGTGAAGTAAAATACACGTTACCTCTGGCTCAGTACGTCTAGGTTATCTTTCTTTCCTTTTTTTTTTTTTTTTTTTTACCTAACAACAATGGTCCTTGTTTACAATTCTCATTATATATCCGACAAGATCTGTGGTCCAGATCTGGATGGGGTTAATTCAACTGGGCCCGCTGACTGTCCACGCCCGATGGGCCTACACTCGGTTCTCTAGCAGCCTGGGCCTGCTGCAGAACTTAGGGCAGGCTAATGTTTTAAACTTGGAGGATCAGAATGAACGGTTGGATCGACAGCTGAAACCGGATTAGATTATTAGATCAGCTGGTCAAGGTACTCAACTGGGATAAGAGTAGACTCTCATAACTCTGTGTCGAATTGAGTGGAGTCTCCCTCTCCCCCGGTTTGTGGGTTGGACTGACCCTGACGACGACCTTTACACAAAAAAAAAAGGACGATGGAAGGAGTTAGAGGCTTAGGTCTGCAACTTGGGCCTGGTTATTTGGAATCTCTCTCTCTCTCAAACGACCCCTCATCGGCCAAAGCCAAGGGTAGGCCGGTGGGGTTGGCAATTAAGTGGGCTTGAGCTTCGGATTGTGCTTCATGTCATGGTTTTGAAAATCAGACGAGATCAGACGGTTGAACCGGTTGACTTGGGAATTAGTCAGGCAACCGATTCTATTTCACCATAAAACCGCTTTTAGGCAAAAAAAAGTGATTTGGTCAATAACGTTGATTCGGGCAATCGAACTGTCAACCAGTTGGCCCAGACAATGATTTTTTTCTGTTTTTTATTTTTTAAAATCAAAATTGGGCCATCCATTTAAACCGGATGATCAGACTATTTGACCCGAAAACCGGTCCCCAAAACGATTCCATGTCTAGTCCGTTTTTTTAAACCTTGCTTCATGCTATCCATGTGGATAGGGGACTCATGGTTGCTGGGATGTTTAAAAGAGAAGCCGATGAACCAGTTGTTGAAATGGCCACTTGGCACCCCTCCAAATAGAAGATGGACTTCACATATGCCCTGCTCTGCCCATGCTCGATTCCCCCTAATGTGTGGTATATGATACTAGAAACGTAGAGAAAACTTGGAAGATTTGTTTATCTAAGGAATTAAGATTTGTTTACTTAATTTGTTAAGCAAGATCCCTCTCGATAGATTATTATTCTCTAACATAATAAAAGCCCACAGAATAAACAAACTGAAAAGTATAGAGATTAAAGAGTTCATCTTCAACAACAACAACAAGCCAACCATCTAATTAGGGAGCCCAAAACACTACTCTGCTTAACTTCTGAATGAGTTAAAAATTAAGACTAAAGTACCGTCAGATAACAGTTGAAAATGGCTGAACTGAATAACCTATTACTTTGTCTTTTAATGAATAAATTACTAAGGAGGCTGTAGTCATTTTATCATTAAGATGTTTAGGATTATTTTATTACATAAATTATTTTATCCACTAAAAAGAAAATGAAAAGCCATTCAGTTCAGCCACTCAAGTTGTTATCAAATGGCCCCTAATTCCTCAACTAAGTAGAAATCTAGATCAATTGGTGCTAAGAAAAATGGTTTTAGACTGCAAGATTGTCTACTATTTATGACAAGCTCATGGTTGAGAGTGATTCATCTCCAATCACATATGCCTCCACAAAACTCAAACTCCATGGGATCAAAGGAACTTGGTGCAAATATTATGCTTGCAAATTGAAGAATTACAAGTCAAGCCCATGAGCTCAAGAAATTAGAGAGGCGCTCTTACCTTCATTCAAGTTTGTTTTCCAAACAAAAAAAAAAAGAAAAGGATGGCTTTGGCTTTGAATAGGAGAGAGAGAGAGAGAGCTTACACTGTTGTGACGGGACCACATCGACTGTCCCCTTGGTATAGAAAATTTTATGTCCCAACCCAATAGCAATCTGCCACACCCAGCCTGTTTTCCCCATTTCAAAATTAAAGTTATTTTTTTTAAATGATATGGCAAATTGCTTTTAGTTTGGGTTCTGTCCCTGGGACAGACGATGTGGGCTCTGTTGCGACTCTGGATCTTCTGTTCACGAGAACTCTACTCACGCCTACCCACAATACACTACCCCCGTGAATTGGGAACATCTCCCCCTGCATAATACTATGCAGAGAATGAGATATTCTCCATGTGTGGCTGTGAAAAACGTGGGCAAAGTTCTTGTGGGCAGGAGATCCAGACTCCTGATGAACCAAGTGCATGTAGAATCGAACGGCTGAAGTCTCTGGCGCCTCTGCCTGCATGCAAAAGAGAATGAGAGGAGCTTCACAGTATCGGACCCGAGACACCAACCTCTCAAACAATATGTGAGAGAGAGTAGCTTAATTTGATTAGAGCAAGACTGAGATGATGATTTTCCTTTCTCAGTAAAGGGCTTTTTCTCATTGTGTAGAAGCACTTGGGAGAGATCCCTTAAATAGTTGTTCCTCCAACGTTAAGTTCCTTGACATTAGAAACAATAGTTATTAGAATAACCAATTGAGATAAGCATTAGTATTTATGCTCCACCAGATTTGAGACAGGTGTCTCAACTTGACCAAGGATCTAACCACTTGGTCACTCGGTCTAGACTGAGTCAAATGGACATCCATTGACCCAATAAGAGCTGGAATATGGATCCAAATTATCCAACAACATTGGTATCTCCATGCATGAAAATGTTTTTAAATAAGCAATCAAATAAATTTATTTTTATAAAAAATAAATAAATAGGTAATTATTTAAAAATAAATGATTGTGTGAGAGTGTTGCATGGAGATGACCATCAACTATCAACCATCAACATGTGGCTTGTCACATGGCCATTGGATATTCCAACATGTTGAGGATTAAACAAGGGCCTATGGCCACTCCACCATCAACTCCTCTGTTGCAACTATGATGGCATGTGATTCTAATGAAATACAAGAGTTCAGCTTTAGTCAGTGCAAGCCCGTGCTTACACCATTCGAACAACCTCTTGCAACTTTGCATTGAGAATATATCCCCATAAAATGAAGCATATAAGCACAGAAATATTCCCAATGCAAGGATGTTAAGGCTATTCCAACGAGTGTTGCACTAAAGGAAGCCAAACTCAAAATACAAACACACTAGTCTTTTTAATCAATTCAAAACATCACATCAACTAATATTCATATTTCATTGATGGTCCTAGGCAACCATAGTTACAACAAATTTTAAATGCAGATTGAGAGAGAGGGCCCAATCCTTTATTTCAAAAGCAAGCACCCATATGGGAGAAAAACAAAGAGACTATAAACAAAAAAGTCATATAATCAACTCCCCCAAAATGGGTAAACCCTCTAGCTTAGGGAATAAGGAAAGCTCTATTCCTATAGCCCAACCTGCAGGGAAATGCTAGAAATGTTACATGTATATAGGATAATTAATGAACCAAAAAGCTACATGTTTTTAGTTCCACTATTTATCTATTTATTCATACTAGTAAACATGCACATGACAATTCTAGATGATGATAATGATAGTAATAATATATCCAAAATTTTCTATAAACTTTTATGTTTTTTTTGTTCTTATATTTTATATTTATTTTTATTAATCGGATGAAGATTGCAAAATCCAAATCTGATTACATAAATACATCATCCAAATATGTGATGATCGAATTGAGTTGTGAAGTCTCAGGTATCATTAACAAGCCAACCTGCTTGGTAGGGATACAAACGTATTGGATCAAATTTGAATCAGGATATATCCAAATCTAATCCAATACTATTAACAACAAGTTCCATTGCATCTCATAAACATGGATTTGAATACGAATCCAATGAGGAAGTTAAATATTTGGATATGATCACTTCCAATTTAATTTAAAAAGTAAAATATTAAAAGAAAATTAAAATATAACAATTTAAATAAAGAAAAACAAAAAATACAAGTATCTTTTTAACTATTTTCATCATGTATATACATTTTTATAAAAAATAAATAATATAACAAATTTACAAAAATGAAATATAAATAATATATTTATAAATAAATAAATAACATATATATATATATATATATCGGACCGAACCGGATCATGATACCATCCATTTGCACCCCTACTACTTGGCTAGATTCTTCATTTTGTAATGTTTTATTTTTTTTTTTTGTGTATCTTTTTTTCCATTTATCAAAAAAAATGTAAGATTTAAATAGAGTGAATTGAATGTGGTGAAAATTAGTAATTCAATTTACAATTTATACCTCACAGTTAAATAGAGACTAAATTCAAAAATGAGTATTTTAGTCAAAAGAAAATTCTATAATATTATTCATATTTTTAATAGTAGTGTATATATAAAATTATAGATATGCTCAATTTTTACAGTAGTTTGTTTTTTGTACTTTGTGTATAAAACTAATTTTGATATTTTACACTTACTTTTTATTTAATATGATATTATACATGTGTCTAAATGCATTTTTTTTCAAAATGTATGTATTTTTATTTTTGTATTTTTATTAATTTTTATTATTTATTTATGACGTTAAAGTTTAACACATTTAACCCAAAAGTTTAATACATTTAATAAGAGAAAATTGGATTTAATACCTTACATATAAGACTTAATTAAAGGAGATTAAATGAGGTGAAAAGTAATATTTAATCTTTTTGGTGTATCTTTTTTTGTTCATTTATAAAAAAAAATGTAAGATTTAAATAAATAGAATTGAATGGGGTGAAAAGTAGTAGTTCAATTTACAATTTAAAACTCATAATTAAATAGAGACTAAATTCACAAATGAGTATTATAGTTAAAAGAAAGTTCCACAATTTTATTCATATTTTTAATAGTAGTGTAAATATAGAATTATAGGTGTGTTCAATTTTTTAAATAACTTTTTGTATTTTTGTGTGTAAAAATAATTCTAATATGTCACACTTACTTTTTGTTTAATATGATAAATATATGATATTATACATGTGTCTAAATGTTTTTTTGCAAATTTATGTATTTATTTTTATTTTTGTATTTTTATATTTTATTATTTACTTATGACATTAAAGGTTAATATGTTTATCCCGAAATGTGAACTATTGATTTTTGCAAAATAGTAAAAATAATTTCATTTTTGGTCATTTCTAAATTATGTATTTCATTTTCATTACCAATAAAAATAATTCTTGTTTACTACACTTTTTTTAATTTGATTAATAAAAATATTATAAATTTGTATATTTTAAAAATTTTATCACCTAACTATGACTTCATATGTTGATCAATTTGGTTCAGATGGTTGGATTGCTTTGCCACCACTTGAATAAAAAATGGTTTTGTTTTTGAGTCAGTTTTAAAATATATAGATTTATATTGTTAAAAATATTGACACGGTTCTAATTTAATAAGTGAAAATGGGAGTTAATAATTTAAGTATAAGACTTAATGAGGGAGGATTAAATGAGGAGGAAAGTAATAATTAAAGTTACATTTTCAACCTTACCATTAGAGATGAACTAAATACATAATTATGGGCATTTTAGTAGTTATAAAAACTAACATTAAAGTTGTAATAAAATGACTTTTATACCCTTTTTCAACGAAAAAGTAGAGGGGTAATTTTAATCCCAAAATTACATGATAATGACATTAATAGTAAGTATGCATGTGCTTTGCACTTGGGAATTCTAGATCGTGATAATGATAGTTATAGTGTATCCAAAATTTTCTATAAAATTCATGCATTTTTTATTTTTTTCATTTTTTTTTGTTTTTTCACTATTAATCAGATGTAGATTGCAAAATCTGAATCTGATTGTTATGGTCCCGCGCGTAGGATCCCGTCACAGGTCAGTCCACGGTGCGAAAGCCCTGTTTTCCCTTGCGCCTTCCCTTGTGTGCAGACCCTATTGCGGAAACTGAATGGGTGATTTGTCCAAGAGACCACCCGAACTCTCCTCACTCTTATCTTGACTGGAAAACTGAATACTTTATTTCAATTCGTAGCTCCTTAAATAGAAGATTACAGAAGGGAATTCCTTGTTGGATTCAGCTAGGCTAGGGTAATCCAACTCAAACTAAAACTCCTAATTTCCTACTCAAACTAAAACTCATAACTCTTACTTAAGAAGATAAAATAAGATAAGGGATAAGGATAAGGGATGAGGATAAGGGATAAGGTAGGCTGGCAGCGAGTTCTCTTGACGAGTTCAGATAAGGGTGGGCCCACCCCTATGAGCTGTTGTGTGGACCTCGCTCTGCTACTGCTGCCGGGTGCGTGCGTGCGGCTCATGGTGCCGCCACCGCGCGGTGCGTGGGTGCACGCGGCTCATGGTGCCGCTGCCGTGCGGTGCCGGGCGTGTGCGTGGTGCTGTGCGCGCTGCTAGGCGGTGCGTGCTACGCACTGCCAAGCGATGCGTACGGTGCGCTGCCGGGCTTCTGTGCGGCGCTGCCGGTCGGTGCATGCTGTTGGGCGGCCCACTGTGCGTGCTGCTGCCGGTTGGTGTGTCCATAACATCACACCCCTCTCGGACTACGAGCTTGTCCTCAAGCTCGAATTCCGGATTCATGGCTTGGAACTTTGCAAATGGGTCAAACGGTTGCACACTATTTCTCAGTCCACCAACAATATGAACAACTGGGACTGCCCCATAGCTCAGTGCATAAAGCTGGATTATTTGATGCAGACCCCAGCCACCTTCTTTAGTTTCCAGCTCCCAGGCGTAACCATGGCTTACAGTGACTACACGATCTGCTGCACTCAGGCCAGCCGCAAGGACATTGAAGTGGTCCCCACCTCCTAGGTCATATAGTTTGAAGTAGTGTTGTGGAAGATCCACATAACAAAAATTGCACACTGGGCCACGGCTCCGGTGTGCTATGTTGTGGATCTCAGGAACGCACCGGGTATACTTATAGAAGAGAACCTCAAGAGCAGCCTTACAGAAGCGACCCATGCGTTTTAAAGTATCCCCTCGGCCTCCCCCATATGTATTTTTCTCAATATTGCGGAACATAGGGCTGTCTATGAACACAAAATCCATGCCATCAATATAAGCTTGAGAGAAAGTTACCTCTATATCCTGCCCCTCCACCTTACATCTCTTGCGCACTCCTGTTTCTTGGATTTCTGAATAGTTACCATACTGTGGTGCCGCAACCATAACTCTATGTCCGCGCCGAGCCAAGGCCTTCGGTAAAGCCCCAACAACATCGCCAAGCCCACCTGTCTTCGTCAAAGGAGCGCATTCTGCAGGTTCTACTATAATGTTCGTGACATTGTCCCTGGCCAAAGGAGGAGACTTTACAGCTTCATCCTCCGTGCGCTGATCCTTGGAAATTGCTGCGGCTGTAGGGGCAGCAATCTATTGTTCGCTGGATGCCTCTGCCCAGTCCGGACGGCGTCTGTTGGTGTTGGTGATTCCCTCAGAACTCATTTCTTTGTGGGAGAGGAATGCTTCCAGCAGGCGTCGCATCTCCCGGACGTCTTCCCTGACTTCACGAACCTCCATGCTGGTTTCTGCTAGCCTATGTTCTAGTTCGTTGACCTTGACTGATGGCTACTCCATATCGCCCGTGACGTTTGGCTCTGATACCAAATTGTTATGGTCCCACGCGTAGGATCCCGTCACGGGTCGGTCCACGGTGCGAAAGCCCTGCTTTCCCTTGCGCCTTCCCTTGCGTGCAGACCCTATTGCGGAAACTGAATGGTTGATTTGTCCAAGAGACCACCCGAACTCTCCTCACTCTTTTCTTGACTGGAAAGCTGAATACTTTATTTCAATTCGTAGCTCCTTAAATAGGAAATTACAGAAGGGAATTCCTTGTTGGATTCGGCTAAGCTAGGGTAATCCAACTCAAACTAAAACTCCTAATTTCCTACTCAAACTAAAACTCATAACTCTTACTTAAGAAGATAAAATAAGATAAGGGATAAGGATAAGGGATGAGGATAAGGGATAAGGTAGGCTGGCGGCAAGTTCTCTTGACGTGTCCAGATAAGAGTGGGCCCACCCCTATGAGCTGTCGTGTGAGCCTCACTCTGCTGCTGCTGCTGGGTGCGTGCGCGCGGCTCATGGTGCCGCCGCCGCGCGGTGCCACAGCGTGCGGTGCCGCTGCCGCACAGTGCGTGCACGCGGCTCATGGTGCCGCTGCCGTGCGGTGCCAGGTGTGTGCGCGGTGCATGCTGCCATGCGATGCGCAGCAGTGCGGTGCGCGCTGCCGAGCGGTGCGTGCTGCGTGCTGCTAGGCGTTGCGCGCTGCACGTTGCCGGGTGGTGCGTGCTGCTGTGCGCGTTGCTGAGCGATGCGTGTTGCGTGCTGCCAGGCGGTGCGTGCGGTGCGCTGCCAGACTTTTGTGCGGCGCTGCCGGGCAGTGCGTGCTGCTGCCTACAACTGCGCCGCAGTGTGCTGCCGGTTGTTGTGTCCATAACACTGATTATGTAGCACCTTATATTGGGCTACAAAGTTTTAGGTATAATTGAAAGCCTACCTACTTGGTGGTATTCTTTGTTCATTTATTAAAAAATGTACGATTTAAAGGGAGGGAATTGAATGATGTGAAAATTGTAATTCAAACTACATTTTAAACCTCACAACTAAATATGGATTAAATTCAAAAAATGGGTATTTTAGTCAAAAGAAAGCTCCACAATCTTATTCAAATTTTTAATAGTGGTGTAAATATGGAATTATAGATGTGTTCAATTTTTCTATTTTTTTATTTCTATGTGTGTAAAAATAATACTGTTATGTACACTTATTTTTTGTTTAATATGATAAGTATATGATATTGTACGTGTACCCAAGTGTTTTTTTGCAAAATTTATGTATTTTTTTATTTTGTTTTTTTTATATTTTATTAATTTTTATTATTTAATTATGACATTAAAGGTTGACAGAATTGATCCAAAAGTTAAACTATTAATCTCCACTAAAAAGGAAAATAATTTCATTTTTTGGTTAGTTTTAGATTATGTATTTCATTTCCATCATCAATAAAAATAATTTTTTATTATTACACTTATTTTTTAAATTGATTAATAAAAGTATCATAAATATGTCTAGTTTTTCTACAATTTTTGTAGTTTTCTATATTTATTTTTGTTTAAAAATTTTATTATCTAACTATGACTTCATGGGGGTTGACAAATTAGATTTTGATGGTTGAATTGCTTAGTCATCACTCGGAGGGGTGGCCACCATAGCTTTAATTATATGCAAAAAACCTTGGAGGGGGGATGTGAAGCCTTACCCCTCGAACTATACAGAGGAGACCCGACTCATATAAACAACAAGTGTCCAGGAAACCTAAAAAGTTTTAAAATATATGGGTTTATATCACTAAAAGTATTGGGAATTAATGAAAGGGATTAAATGAGGTGAAATTGAAATTATATTTTCAACCTTCATAATTAGAGATGGACTAAATAACAAATGTAGGAATTTTAGTCAATAAAAGTTTCACACCATCGTTCATACTCTTTATAATAATATAGATATACTTCATTGGACAAAGTTTCTACTTTAACCCTAAGCCCTACTATAGGAATGGCAACGAGGCGGGTGGGGATAGGGAACCTCTCCCGACCCCCTTGCGAAAGTCCCCGTCCTCGCTAATGGGGACAAGGTTATCCCCATCCCCGCGGGGATCCCCATTCCCCGTGATTTTTTATAATGTTAACCATTTTGTTTTTATTTTTTATTTTATTTAAAAAAATAAAATAAAATAATTAAAATTTACAATCCTATTAAAAAAGATTCAAACATATTCAACCAATTTTTTTAAAAAATATAATATATAGATGTATGTATACATATATACATATATGTTAGTGGGGACCCCATGGGGTGGGGAGTGCTCTCCCCATCCCCACTAACAGGGATAAAAATTTCCACATCCCCACGGGGGGAGGGGGGAGGGGGGAGGGGGAATCATCCCCATCCCAGCCCCATTTGGAGAAGATCCCCACAGAGATCAAAGAAATGGGAAAAATTGCCATCCCTACCTACTACCTTGCCAAGTCATGGCCTTTGCTTAATTAGAGGCTTTCACAATGGACAAGTGGTATTTGATAACTATAGAAACAGGCTGAAAGTGGAATGTGGAAAAGGTTTCAAATTAAAAATATCTAATTCAGCATTTTAGTTGTAGGGTGCAATGCTATAAAACTTGGACCAAATTAAAAACAAGAATGCTGTTAACAAAGCCTGATCAAGTCTTGTTCTTATCCAAAATTAGTATCTTGTTGAGATTAATATGGGATGAAATGAATCTTAGAAGGCATCAAGTTGGTTCCCATAGATTCCCAACATCTCAAAAATCGTGCAAGTACAACTTTTGTCATAGCCACTCACCATAATCACTTACTATTTGCATCAGGAACTATCATTGCAGCTCAAGAAAATCAAGATGCTGAATTCAATATAGTTGTTAAGGAACTAGAGAAAGCAAATCAAAAAGGTTATAAACATATATCTCTCTTCTCTGATGAAGCACAGGTTATACAGGCTATTCAAGAAAGAACCAACATTTTTAATTGAATAACTCAAATGCATGTCAAATCCATAATGCACAATATCACAAATTTTGAAAACTTTCAAGCAAAACATATCCCTAAAGTTCATACTTTTGCTCATCTTTTTGCATACAACTACTATAATAATTTTGATTACTTTCAAATTATCAATGAATATTGCAGGTTATCTTTTTGGCAAAAAAAAAAAAAAGAATCATGATTTTGTTAGTTAATTGGGTAGTTAGTCTGTCCATTCAACTCATGAAAACCGTCGTTTAACTGGGACCCGAAATGATTTTTATGGTCCGAGACGCTCGTGGAGTGGAATGACAAGGCAGGAGTGATAGTTATATTACCTTAAAATTGTCATCATATACCAAATTATCAATAATACCCCGGAATTTTTTTGTGAGAAGTAATAATACCCCAAATTTAAGTCGTCCTTAATTTCAAACTTAACCTAATAATACCTCGGATCTTCTACCAACAGTCTCAGGTAGAGACACATGTCCAAAACACACTTACAAGCTTCTCATATATATGTGTGGACCAAACATAATATATTGGCTCTCATTTTAATATTTCCATCTTAACAGTAATCATTGCCCAAACCCTAGACCTATTGTCTGGATCTCTCCTTTTATCTTTGCTCCATAGGTGACCATTGTCACTTATGACGGCCTATTAGACTTAAGAGAATTCATCCCTAAAAACTGCATTTCATATGTATATATATATATACATGAAATCCAAACACATATATATTCTATAACAGCATTTCATCATATCATGCCCACTCTAACAATCTGTGCCGATTCTCTCTTCTTCACTTGCTTTATTCTTTCGTAAAGCAACAGGGTTACAGGGGCAATCAAACTTTATTCACTATCAACGATCAATCTAGCAACCGGCGGTGATCATTATCACCGGCAACGATCACTCGAGCAACTGGCGGTGATCATTTTCACCAGCAACGATCACTGCAGCAACCAGTGGCAATTCAAGTAATCTGGTAGTAATCCATTAAGTTATTGATACGTGCACTAGGCACATTGGCTTTTAGTAGATAAGTGCATTCTGTTTTTGTTGATAAGCTCATAAGATTATGGGGCGGCAGTTCCTATTTCTATTCCTAGTTTGTAGCACAATAAGGCTATAAATATAGCCTGAATGAATGGAAGAAGGCATTGCCTTTTCCCTACAACCGAACTCACTATCTCTCTTCTCCTTATTCTAGATCTTTCTCCCCCTTTTTCTGAGAACTTGATCGTATCATTGGTATCAGAGCCAGGTTCGACCATGGACACCCGTGGAATGACCAACGCAGAATTCCGCAATGAAGTCAATGAAACCTTAGCACGACATGAGTCGAGCTTCGACCAAGTGAACACTGTCTTACAAGCAGTGTTAACCGAACTCCAAGCCCTTCGAGCCTCACGAACCACTCCCAATACCACTCCCGAGACCAACCCTTTCGCCCATGAAGAATCCTCACAACCCCATACTTCCCGTTCCAGCTCCACCCATGACCACCCTCATCAACACGTCAAGTTGCCGTTCCCAAAATTTAATGGGGATGACCCAAGCGGCTAGATTTACAAGGTGGAGCAGTATTTTGAATTTCAAAATATTATTCCGGACCAACAAGTGCAGCTAGCTTCCTTCCATTTGGAAGGCATCGCCTTGCAATGGCACAGGTGGTTGACAAAGCATCGCGGACCGCTCACATGGGAAGAATTCTCCAAGGCTGTGTTACAACGGTTCGGCCCCACCGACTACGAGGACCCATCGGAAGCGTTAACTCGCCTGAAGCAAACCGCCACTGTGACGGCTTATCAAGAAGCCTTCGAAAGGCTCTCCCACCGAATTGACGGCCTACCCGAGAATTTTCTCATTGGCTGTTCCATTGTAGGACTTTGTGATGACGTCCGTTTAGATGTGAAGATCAAGCAGCCTCGAACCTTGATAGAGGCGATTGGAGTGGCCCAGTTAATTGAGGAACGAAACCACTTGCAGCGGAAAGCGAACCAGCCAGGTTGATCCCCATCAGCCATGATATCCCAGAAGGGGTCACCCAACCCCATGGCCGGTGTACTCGGGCCTCCACCTACCCCGCGCACGAACCAGGTTTCCAGTGCTCCTCCCTCAACATTCCAGCGGCTCACCAACCAGGAGGCACGGGAACGTCGTGAGAAGGGTCTGCGTTACTACTGTGATGAGAAATTCACCCCCGGCCACCGTTGTGCACGCCCACAACTATTCATGATTGAGGATCCAGAACCGGCGGACGTGGAGACTGTCGAACCAGAGGAAGAAAACCAAGAAGCCATTCCTGAAATCTCCTTCCATGCTATTGCAGGAGCTGAGCACCCGCAAACCATACGTGTTCTTGGTAAGCTGAAAAACAAGAACGTAATAGTACTAATTGATGGCGGCAGCACCCACAACTTCATTGACCAGGCCATCGTCTCCAAGTTCGGGTTACTAGTGAACCGAGACAAGAAACTTAAAGTTATGGTAGCCAACCATGAAAAGATAGAGTGCATGGGGTAGTGCCGAGCTCTCACTCTCGCCATTCAAGGACACCCCATTATCGCTGACTACTATGTTCTTCCAGTCGCGGCATGCCAGTTGGTATTGGGAGTACAATGGCTAGATACGCTTGGACCCGTCGAGATGGATTACAAACAACTGACCTTGACGTTCAAGAAGGAGGGACTCTCTTGCACCTTCCAAGGATTGGGACAAGCCAACATTGAAACCTTAACCAACAAGGAATGCAACGGGTTACAAGGTATGGGATTTTTTTTTTCAAATAGTTCCTTCACACAGCAACGGTCAACCAAGTTTCTTTCCACCTGAGATGGACCTCCTAACCAAGTTTTCCCATGTGTTTGAGCCGCCCGCCAACTTGCCTCCTAAACATCCACATGACCACCGGATTCCTCTGCTTTCCGACAAAGGACCAGTTAGTGTGAGGCCATATCGATACCCGTATTACTAGAAGACCGAAATAGAGAAGATGGTGAAGGAGCTTCTGTAGTCAGGGCTGATAAGGCCAAGCAACAACCCATTCTCATCACCGGTTTTGCTAGTGAAGAAGGCTGATGGAGCTTGGCGTTTTTGCGTGGATTACCGAGCACTGAACGACATCACTGTTAAAAACAAGTACCCAATTCCTGTGATCGATGAATTATTAGATGAGCTCCACGGGACCAAATTCTACTCCAAAGTGGATCTACGATCGGGGTACCATCAGATTCAGGTACAAGAAGAAGACGTTCCTAAAACAGCCTTCCGGACTCATGAAGGGCATTACGAGTTCTTAGTGATGCCATTCGGCTTGACGAATGCACCTGCAACTTTTCAAAGCCTCATGAACGACCTCTTCCGCCCATACCTTCAGAAATTTATTTTGGTCTTCTTCGACGACATTCTGGTTTATTCAAAATCATGGGAAGACCACCTATCTCATTTGAGAATTGTTCTAACAATATTATCCTCTAACAAATTATTTGCAAAAATGTCAAAATGTCAATTTGGTGTTTTGCAGGTCAAGTAGTTGGGTCATGTGATTTCAGAGCAAGGCGTGTCAGTTGATCCAGCCAAAATACAAGCTGTTCTAACATGGCTTACACCGACATCGGCAAAGGGGGTCCGTGGCTTTCTTGGGTTAGCAGGATACTACCGGAAGTTCATCCGCAACTTCGGAAGCATTGCAGCTCCCTTGACCCAACTGTTGACCAATGGAGGATTTCAATGGAACGAGGCAGTAGAGCTGGCCTTCCAGTAGTTGAAGAAGGCACTCACTTCACCATCGATCCTATGTCTTCCGGATTTTTCCCAACGATTTGTGATTGAATGCGATGCGAGTGGAACTGGAATTGGCGCAATCCTCACCCAGCATAACCGACCGGTGGCCTACTTCAGTGAAGCATTGAAGGGTTCAGCCTTGGCGTTATCCACCTATGAGATGGAGATGTTAGCTATTGTCAAAGCCATTAAGAAATGGCGCCCATATCTACTTGGAAAACCTTTCACAGTCCGCACCGACCAAAAAAGCCTTAAATATCTACTCGAGCAGAGGATAACCACACCGGCACAAACGCGGTGGTTGCCAAAGATACTAGGGTACGACTACGAGATCGAGTATAAGAAAGGAGTTGAGAATCAGGGTGCAGATTCCTTGTCGCGTATGGCCGAATTTCAATTTTTGTCCATTTCTATACCACATGCAGACTGGTGGCCGACGCTATAGGAAGAGGTCAAACAAGACACATTTTATGAAGAATTGATGAAGAAGCGACCCTCCCACAAGTTGCTTCAACGAGATGGAGTATGGTTCAAGGGGGATAAGATTTATTTGAGCCCCGCCTCCACCTTGATTTCAAAGGTGATGGCGGACTGCCACTCACCTGGTAGGGGGGCACTTTGGGTTTCATAAGACCCTCTCTCGCATCAAGCATAGCTTCCTTTGGCCTCACATGCGTCGGACGGTGAAGGAATTTTTGCAGCAATGCGACGTATGTCAACGCTTCAAAACAGATTGCATGAGACCAATAGGATTGCTTCAACCGCTACCGATACCTACTCAAATGTGGACAGACATCTCCATGGACTTTATCGAAGGATTGCCTCCTTCCAACGGGTGTACGGTTCGGTTGACAAAATATGCCCACTTCATTCCCTTAAAACACCCATTCACTGCCATGACAGTTGCTAAGGCATTTGTTGCCAACGTTGTCCGCCTACATGGAGTTCCAACATCCATTGTTAGCGACCATGACAAGGTATTCATCAGCTCATTTTGGCAGACACTTTTTCAGATGCATGGGACGAAATTGTGTATGAGCTCAAGTTACCACCCCCAAACCGACGGGCAAACCAAAGCTGTTAACTGAACGTGGAGCAATATCTATGGTGCTTTGCAGGCGACCAGCCGCGGAAATGGTTAGAGTGGATTCCTTGGGCGGAATACAGCTACAACACCTCCACTCACTCTTCCACCAAAATGACACCCTTTGAAGCAGTCTACGGCATCCCACCCCCAAGTCTGCTGACCTATGTACCAGGTACTGCTCGAGTAGGGGCAGTTGACGAATACTTGCGTGACCGAGACACCATCCTACGCGAGTTACAACATAACCTCCAGGTAGCTCAGAACCGGATGAAATGTCAAGCGGACCAACATCGACGTGAAGCCTCATTCGTCGCAGGTGATTTCGTGTATGTGAAGTTGCAGCCTTACCAGCAGACCTCAGTGGCGTTTCGGCAGTCCATGAAGCTCGCCCCACATTACTTTGGGCCATACCCAATCATTGAGAAGATCGGTCTAGTGGCCTATCGATTAGCCTTGCCTCCCGGCTCTCAGATCCACAATGTGTTTCATGTCAGTTTACTGCGAAAGCACTTGGGACCAATCACCCCAACTTCCACCCAGCTTCCCCCTATCTCGGATACTTCGACCATCCTACCCCAACCAGAAGCAATCTTGGATCGTCGTATTATTCACAAGGGCAAATACCGTCCAAAATCCGAAATCTTGGTCAAATGGGTTGGGGCACCTACCGAGGACGCAACCTGGGAAAATGAATGGCGCCTCACCAAATCATATCCCGACTTCCTTGTGGACAAGGATCTTTCAGGGGGGGAGGAAATGATACGTGCATGTGCATGCATGCACTAGGCACACAACAGCCAAGGACCCGGTCAAAGTTGACAGCATCAGGAGACCCGGTCATATTAGCCCTTAGTTTATGGATAAGCCTTAGCCATTCGGTTTTAATTCTGTTAAGATAGATAAGTCTTCATTTTTGTTAAAATAGATAAATCTTCATTCTGTTTTCTGTTTTAGTAGATAAGTGCATTCTGTTTTTGTTGATAAGCTCTGGCGGCAGTTCCTATTTCTACTCCTAGTTTGTAGCACAATAAGGTTATAAATATAGCCTGAATGAATGGAAGAAGGCATTACTTTTCCCTACAACCGAACTCTCTATCTCTCTTCTCCTTATTCTAGATCTTTCTCCCCCTTTTTCTGAGAACTTGATCGTATCAATTATGTCCAACCGAAGAACAAGAAATCATATAAAAAAAAAAAACAAACAAACCCATCTTTGATTTCTTCTCTATTACCTTCCATTTTCGTCGCCGGTGAAATGATTGCCGCCGTGGAGCAAAAATGAGAGGAGAAGCCAGGCGCTAGGGTTTTGGCAATAATTACTGTTCAGCGGAAAGATTAAAATGAGAGCCAAGATATCACACTTCACATGTTTGAGAGCAAACGGGAGGACTAAACATCCGTCCCATTGGCTCCCCCACAAACTTTTCCTGCATCTCTACCCACAAGACACCACTACTGTATGTTAAGAATATCTCTTCGTAATCGATAACTGTGTATGTTCCCAATGTGCACCTCTGGTGTCTCTGTGGGTAGCTATGTAAGGCTTGACCACCACATAATGAGTTGTTGATTTTTATTGGTCTCGCAATACACAACATCAGACCTAACCAACCTACAAATTGGATCAGATTTCATTTAGAATTAATAATATAAAAAAACGAGGGTAATTTCAACAAAAGGATTGAATTTGGATATGGGTACATCTAAATCCTATCCCAAAAATATGAGATATCTGAATTCTTTCTTTCCACTGTCATAAGAAAAAGATATGATATCCGAAAAACAATTGACCGATAAACTGGAATCATAAATGTGATGACAATAGTGTTATTTATCAAAATTCATGACTGGGTTTTGATTGGTCAAAACTCTTTCTATACCATAACTTTTCTACATCATAGATTTTTTCCGTCAAAGAAATATGTAAAATATAAATTTGAGTTCCGTTTATATATACATTAGTGTATATATACATACAAATAAGTATTAATGATATATGATATTTTAATTTAACATTATAATCATACATGTAAAATATAGATTTTATTCCATTTATTTACACTACTGTAAATACACATACAAGTGCTAACCATACATATGATATATACTAATTGATGGTGGCTTAGTTGGTAGGTTCTTTGGCTCATTGGAGTAGAGACATGTGGTCAAATCCAGTTGCCAATAAAGTTGGGGGCGTTGAGAGAGAGGGATGGGTTACATTTATTATTTAACCCAGTAAACTAATTAAATAATTTCAACTATTGATTACTAATAATAATTACTATTAAATACTTCTAATTAATTAATTCCAGCTATTAATTACTAATAATAATTATTCACTGATAATAATTAATTACTGAAAATTAATTCTTATAATAATTACAGATAATACTTAATTACTTATAATTTATTACTCACAATATTGTTCATTATTAATTCGAAATGATGATTAATTAATGATAATTAATAAATGTTTTCATAATGATAATTAATAATTCAGAAATAATCATTTCATATTTATATTAACTCATATTAATTATTTTGAAAATAAATATTTAATGTTAATTATTTATATTATAATTATTATCAAAAATTATAATTCATACATTTATATGAAATAATTAATTATATTATTATAATTAATTATATTATATTAGTTAATATAATTATATTATTATTATTATAATTAATTATTACTAATAATAATGATGATAATTATTACTTTAGAATGTTAATTAATTGATAATTAATAAGTATTTTGATCATGTTAGTTATTAATTGGGATATGATCATTTTATATTGATATTAATTCATATTAATTATTTTATAAATATATAATTAGTGTTACTTATTTTATGAATTAACTATAAATCATATTTATAACAAATTAATTACTTAATAAAAATAAAAATAATAATAATACTTTAATAATATTGATTTCAAAATCAATACACGCACAATAAGAATATATTATTAGTTAATAATATACATATTATTATTACTGAATTCATAATTATTAATATATTATTAATCTATTAATAATATTGATTATTGTTAAAAAATGTTAATAGCAAAATTTAATTACTTAAAATTATTTGCTGAAATTACCCATTTTAATTCGGAGAGATAATAATAATAATAATAATAATAATAATAATAATAATAATAATAATAATAATAATAATAATAATAATAATAATAATAATAATAATAATAATAATAATAATAATAAGAAGAAGAAGAAGAAGAAGAAGAAGAAGAAGAAGAAGAAGAAAAAGAAGAAGAAACATGCATCATAAAAGTGATAGGTAATGAAATGGGTTTTGATCAAAATTTACGAGGTTTTGATGGATTTTATAACTTGCATGAAACCAAGGCAAGTATTAAGATGGTTATTCCAATACTCTTCAATAATATTATATTAAATTAATATAAAATTAAAAAAATATATATATATAAATAAAATATTAGATGGGATAAGGCCCAGATGATGATGGTCTCATCCGGATCGAATCAAATAATTCCATAGCTTTTTTTTTTTTGTCTTGCTTAAGTGAGTAATCAAATATTTGCTCCTTGGCCCCACCTCAAAACTATATGGTGAAATAAATACGTAGTCCATAGATGCTCGTGGAGATCCACGTCTAGTCACACCCACATGGCCCACCTGACCAAAAGGATTTAGGATTGGTGGGCCCACTCTATTCCTCTGGGACCCGTCATTCTAATAAGGCCACAGATGTATCACCTACAACAGTTTGAACAATATATGCCAAGTTTGATGTACCTGATCAAAGGCAATGGTACAGCCTATCATTACTATCAAATATAAATAGTCTCGTCTCCCCAAACAATTCCTATCCCTCGCCAGTCGCCTCTTCGAGAAAGCAGACCAGTCACTAGAGTACCAGCCGTCTCCCCAAACATTTCTTCTCCAAAACCCTCGTTCTGTTTCCGGTCATCGGTGAAATCAATCGAACAATGGTTCCGTGTTTGAAACACCTTCTGGGTTTTTTTCTTTTCCCACTGTTTTTCGTTTCAGCCTTTGCACTCTCATCCTTTCCGATCTCTAATGGTTCTTCGGTCTACGAACTCCTACCCGAGTTCGGGCTACCGAGTGGCCTCCTGCCTGATTCGGTTAAAGGCTTTTCTCTCGCCGACGATGGAAGGTTCGTTGTCGAATTGGAGAAGCCCTGTTACATCCAGTTCGACTACTTGGTTTACTACGATCAGAAAATCACCGGTACGCTCAACTACGGGTCAATCGCGAATCTCAAGGGGATTGAAGTCAAACGTTTCTTCTTGTGGTTTGACGTCGAAGAGATCCGGGTAGATTTGCCGCCGGCCGATTATATATACTTTCAAGTGGGGTTTATCAACAAGAAGCTTGACGTTGACCAGTTTCAGACGGTGCATTCTTGCCAGGATGGGGTGTCGTGCAAAGGAGGATCTTGGAAAGATCTTTTGAAGGTATTTTTTTTTACTCTGGTTTCTTACCGTTATTCTTGTATTTACTATAAATTATGATTTTGTTTCTATTCAAGGCGTTGATGGTTCTCTTTCTGTCTCGTTCTTGATTAACTTCGTCGTCTTAGCGCATCGTATCCTGTTATGCTCTGATTATATCTTTCTTCCTTGTTTTGATGCTCCTTAAATTACTTTTTTAATTTCCTTTCTGAGGCTGCGAAATTAAATGCCGAAACCTTGGGGTGATTTGGTCCTATTTGTACTGATATGGGTATGAACAGTGAACACAAATTTCTTGGGGAATGACGTAGACAATTTTCTTTATTATCAAAATAATAAGGAAATTGAGCATGCAGAATCGTTGCTTTTATTGGAGGCTCTTTTAGCGGTAGTAGTTATGCCTATGGAGATTAAGCGAGAATAATGTCAAGATGGATCATGGATGGGAATGAAAAGATCATAGATGTGTATATACTATGGGGAAACTGATGGAGACTTGGAGTTGATTAGGTGGTATATGAAGAGAATGTGTTAAGTGACAAGGGGAGCCCAGTTGAAGAGACTCCAAATTAGTGGGTAAAGAGCAATGGGTCCAAGTGGTTTGAAATGATCACAGTGCATGTGGAATTATGGATCACATGGTTCCTTACCAAGGATAGAATTGCTCTTTACCCATAGTTCCAAACATGTGGAACTAGTAACAGAAACTCTAGTGTCTAGTGGTTGGAAAAGTGGGTTCCTTACAAAGGATACAATATTAGGGATATTCCACTAACCGTACCTAGCTATAAGTGCAACTTGGGTTGGCTGGGGTTGAGCATTTATATACATAGTTATACATTCATATATATATATATATATATATATATATATATATATATATATAAAACAAAATAAAGGCATAAAAAACATTGAAGTGTTGCAATGTATTGGGTCATATCACCCGATAAGTATCGTATCGGTGGGTCACTGATACACCACTTTAAGATTGGTTTTGGGACTTGACCTGTTTCACGGGGTAGACAGGCCTTATACTGACCCCCTTGAACAGGTTTGAAAAAAAACTAAAAAAAAAAATTAAAGAACTCAATGATACAGACGCCCCATTCGGCGTATCGGTATTTATAACCTTGGGCATAAATAGTATATATGATATTATTTAAATAATTATATAAACACAAAAAATAAAACATAAAATAAATTTGTGGTTGATTAGGTTAACTTGTTGCTAGTTGACCTAATCAATGTTAGCCTAGACTAGTCAATGGTTAGTTGTCATTAGGCAATTGCATTGTGAATGTTGACTGATAATTAGTGATGCAGTTGGTAGCATCATGAACTGATGAGTTAGTTGACTAGTTGGTGATAAGTTATAAAAGCTTAACTGTCCAATAGATCTTTCACTCGTGATTATTTGGGGTCTCTGATATGTTCTGACTGGAGAACACTTATAAGCAGTTTTATAATATCACAACACCAGCCTCCCAACAGACATGTTAGAACATATGCCCAAACTGGTAATAGAAGAGCTCTTTTACCCACTGCTCATAATATCTTTCTACTGAAGGTTTTTCCATAGATTACAAAGAAAACTGAGTCTTTTTACAAACATCATGCTCCTGATATAAGGAACCCTCTTTTCTGCTACTAGTCATAATAGATCCCTACTTTGGGCTTATAGATTACAACCAGAACTGAGCTTCATACCAAACCTCATATTTCTGAAACCAGAAAAATAGGAACAATCTTTTCTCCCCACCATGCACAATATATCTCCAATCTCATATCTTGAACTCAATCCAACCCAATAAATCCACAGAGAAACTATTTGGGGTCTACTACATGGATCCTATTCCAGAATTCTACTTCGAGGCCATATCTTCTGTTTAAGCACTAATATGCATCCCTCATCACTTCAATCCATGGCCTTTTTCAGCCATATTCTTCCCATTGAAAGACTTAAATTCCAGAAAATAAATCCCCTACCAGTGCAGTAATTGATCTTTAATTCACATGACTAAGCTACTTATGTTTTCCCTTTCCCCTCTTGGCAGTTACTGGGACTGCTACTAGATACCTACAAGTGCACTTGATCTTTAATTCACATGACTAAGCTACTTATGTTTTCCTTTTCCCCTCCTCTTAGTAGTTACTGGGAATGCTACTAGATACCTACAAGTGCACTGATGTTTGACAGCAATATAACCATAAGGGACATGGCCAAGGAGATAAGATGCCGATGATAAAAACAAAGTGGAGGAATAACCAACTCAAAAGAGGTTGATTTCCTTGAAGATCAAAAGATCTTCAACAATCAAAGTCTCTACTTATATATAAAAAAAAAGCCTCCATTACCACACAGATGCCACTAGACTACTAGAGTTGTGATGGCACATCTGCAGAACCCATCAATAAAAGCTTTGGCTAGTACAAATAGCCAAGGAAACTCTCCAGGAGTAAGATGAGATAGAGCAAACACTGCAGTACTAATAAAACTCTCTGGGAGTAAGATGAACTAGAGAAAACACTGCAGTACTAATAAGGATAGAAACTGGGGTTGAAACCTGCAAAATGACCACAAAGAAAACATTAGTACATAACATCGAAGTCTTGCATAATCAGAACTTAGCGGTCACCACCAAAGAAAACATAACATCCAAGATGCAAAAAGAGGAAAAGTTCCTAAAATTAAATGGTAAACTGAATCTAAAAATGCAACTTATTACATTGCTGATAAAAAAATCCAACTTATTATGGAGAATTGGATATGTTGAGTTCCAAATAAGACTGACTATTCAGTGAATCCATTGTTCAAAGAGAAAACATCAGTGAATATGAGAAGAAGCATAAAATGAACATGGGTACTCTTATACAATGAATTAATTCTCACACTGCAGAGAAAGAGGCAATTTTGGCAGCTTTTGTTATTCCTGCCACATTTTATAAGAAACCATGGCAAACTTGTATACAAACTGAAGATCCAAAATTTGAAGGTCTTCAAAAAGATTCAGAGATTCATCTCAACTGAACATCAAATTTTAAATGGAACAAACAAAAAGTCCAGCCAGCTTGTCAAGTAGTCTCAAGGATCAATTTCATTCACTAGATAATTTCTTTTCCAATTAGACCCCTCTGTAGCATCCAACCTTCAAGTAATTTACAAGGATTCAATCAGTTTCACTCAACCGAGGGGGAGGGATAGTATCTAAAAATTTGATGAAGATTGACCAAGCCTTCTATGGTTTGCACACATACAACTGAAGTTCACAAGGATTATGGAAAACTTCAATCAACCTCATTGAACCTTATCAAATGAGTGCTTTTAAACCTTTGTTTAATTACTTAGTAGGGTCTGTCACTAAATATATTGCATGGGAAGCAATTTTACGGAACTACTTGAGTCTAGACCAGCATTTTGCTACTAAAAATTTTGAACAAAAGATGTGTACATTAAAAAGAGATAAGGAAGCAAATTCTCGAAATACAGTCTCTTCAAGTAATGGAGCCAAAACACCTGTTATTCCTACCAGATAGGCAGTGCTTGAATATAAACCTGGAAACATGTCATTAATTTGCTTTGCTCAATTCCAAAGATTTGTGAGAAGTAGCAAGTGAACTAGAGCATCCGTCTAAAACACATAAATAAAAAAGATATTTAAAATGGTACAGAGAACATTCAAGCTGTAAAATTATTTATTATATTTTAAAAGAGACAAAATAATTATCTCTTTATACTAAATAATATATGCAGAGGTAAAACCAGTGTTACATAGACTCTTTGAAACACCTCAAATTAATTCTAAACCTACAAATGTGGACACAGACAGGATATTCAAGAGGACCCTTCTCTTTGCAGTATTTGTGATATGTGACTACAAAATATTGGATTATTACACTAAAATAATAGAACGAATGTTTATTCATTGTACCTGATAAATTTAATATAATAAATTTTAAATTGTTTAATTTTTAAATACTATCTATGCTTCTAAATTTAATTTGTGCTATTTTCCATCAATTAGTGTATTGTTTATATAAAATAAGAGAAGTTAAAAATTAAAAATATATATTTTTTAATGATTGAGTTTAAGAATCCTAATTCTTAGGCCCATTGGTTACTACTAGTATCCTTGTCATATCTCGTTTTCTAGAAAGATATCCTTGTCATATTTCTGCACTTTACCATATACACGTAACATATATTGTGAAAGTAAAAAAAAAAATGTCTATCTGCATCCCGATTCCACCTAAATAACTGAGTACAAAACACACTATCTTATTGTGCTTTCTGTTTATAGGAAACGCAAAGAAATTTATGAAAATGGATTTGGTGATATATGATCATACCCAATAGCTTAAGGAGAATTACTTAATATGAATATATTTGGGGCATATATTGCCAATTGCAATCCCATCAAAGGGAGCGAAAAGTAAATTGAGCAGTCTTATACCAAGCAAACGAATGAATGTCTCCTCAATATCAATTAGAAACTAATTTATATCCAATTCTAACCTCTCTTTGTGGGTTCTCCCTACTAAACAAAGCCATGGTCACCCTTGTTAATGCAATAGCAGTAAAAGCACCAAGAAGTTCAACTCTTTCCCATAAAAGCCATCCTTTCTATAGATTGAAAAGTTCCTTTGATTTCGAAACAATATCATATTATGTTGAATCAACATTTTGTTTTTCTTTCCAAAAAATGAGAAAAGATCACATTAAACTAAAGACTTATTATGACTAGCATTGGTATAATAATTGTACACTTCTAGAAAATGCTCATTCATCAAATCGAATATGCCCTCTATTGTCCTGCAATTAGAAGCATGAAGTAAGAGGTAAGATACCAACACCTCCAAAATGCATAAGGTTATAAGCTTCTAATTATGCATTAGGATCATGCCAGACATGTGAGCCTCACTGGTATTGTGCATCTAGCATGCATCTCAAATTTGATGCATCCACCTTCAAGGTGAAGCGTTGAGGCTTTCTTCCTCATCTCATACTTCTAGGCATAAGTGGTTAATACATTGCCTAGATTTCCTTCCTCAAAGTCATGTGTTGAGGTAAGCATCAATTGTGCAATAAATGCCATATAAAACAATGAGAGATATCTATAATTGATAGAATTTAGGAAATTGATTTCAAAGAGGGTAGAGGGGCCTTGGAGGAAGGAGATAAAGAGCTTAGGTGGACCTTGAGGAAGAATATGGAGGATATCTTGTATAAAAGGAGGTAAGTTGGAGACAAAATCAAGGTGTAAGTGGCTAAAGGAAGGAGACAAGAATACTAAATTTGTCCATGCGGTGGAAAATGGTAGGAGAAGTAAGAATTTTATTTCAAAGTTGGAAGTGGAGGGCTCTTCTATTACCCAACAAAGTGAGATTGTTGGGGCCTTTGTGAATCCTTTCAGGTCCATCTATAAAAGCCCCTAAATGATAGATTGTTGGTTGAGGGTTTGGAGTGGTCAAGGTTAGAATTGGAGGATAAGTATTGGCTAGAAAGAAAGTTTCATGTGGAAGAAATTAAAGAGGTAGTGTTTTCTATGGATAGATCAAAGGCTCTGGGATTGGATGGATTTACAATGTCTTTTTATCAAGATTGTTGGGATGTTCTAGCAGAGGATTTGATGTTAGTTTTTGAGGAATTTTACGAGAAGGGGGTAATTAATCTAGGATTGAACTCCACTTTTATTGCTTTGGTCCCTAAAAAGAGAGATGTTGTTCACCCTAGAGACTTTAGACCTATAAGTTTGGTGAATAGTTTGTACAAGATCACTGCACCAAATCAATGAGCTTTTGTGAAAGGAAGGCAGAATGCTGATCAAGTCTTAATAACCAACGAAATTGTAGAAGATTTTAAGAAATCGGGGAAAAAATGAGTTGTTTGTAAACTTGATCTAGAGAAAGCCTATGCCTTGGTGGATTGGTCTTTTGGTTGAGGTGTTGATGAGCTTTCGAGTTTGGAGATAGGTCATACAAGTGGGTCTTAGGGTGTGTTAGAAATTGCCATTATTCTATGTTGGTTAATGGGACAATGGTTGACCATCACTTGCTAATTTCTTGTCATTTTGCTAATTGTATTTGGGAATGGATCTTTTCCTTGTTGATTGTAGTTGGACTCCCCCGCCGAATGTGCAAATTCTGTTTGCTTCTTTTTTCATGTGGCAAATGAAAAGGGGGAGAATTATGTGGAGACGTATAGGGGCTGCAGCGTGTTGGACAATTTGGGAAGAAAGGAATTGGAGAATTTGTGCTGGTAAAGAAAGAGGGGTACAGTCCATCTTGGAGTTGATTCAAATCAAAGTGGTGTATTGGCTTAAGTCTTTGGAGCTGTTTAATGACTTCTCAAATGATGATTTGTTAAGGAATTGAAGGAAGTAATCTAGCTCTATTTCACCTACTGTTTCTTCTGTACATGTTTGGGGGAGTCTTTAAGGAATGAGGATGGGAATGTGATTGCTCTCTTCTCTAGTCCAATAGGTGAGGGTGACTCTATTCGGGCTGAGATTATGATGGCTTTGGAAGGTGTACAAAGGGCCAAGGAGTTGAACACTAGGAAACTCGTTATAGAGGGAGATTGTAAGTTAGTGATGGACTAGAGAAGAGAGTCACCCTCGTTATAGAGGGAGATTGTAAGTTAGTGATGGGCTGGTTGAAGGAAGAGGTAACTGGCTTTTGACATTACAGCAATGAAAAGAGGAAATATAAATGGTTGACTAGGGATATTGAACTCAAACTGAATTGGGTCAAAAGAAGTGCAAATTCCTTTGCGGATAGGTTAGCTAAGCAAGGGGTAAATACTAAATAGGGATGCTTTGTTTTGGGCTCTTGTGTAATTTGTTTTGTTTTTCATTTGGTGGGGAGTTAAGAGAGTTTATCTCCCCCCATCTTGTTGTACCTCTTCTTGTGTTGTAATGAAATCTATTCTGTTATTTATCCAAAAAAAAAACAATGAAACATATTGGTATAAAAGCAATAAAAACAATAGCTCTATTTTCTAGCCCAGAATTTCATGGATGTACCATAGCAGAAAATATCATCTGGAAGAGGCTGGAAGGTCTTGGTGAGACCATATACAACTGCAGTTGCAATGCCTGCATATTGCAGATATAGAAAAGAAGCTATTACACATTTCAAAATCCGGGATAGAGAAACTGGACATAGTAAGTAGAATTTGTCAGAGAGAAAGAGAGAGAGAGAGAAAGATTAGTGTAATTGTCTGAGAACTACAAGCATAGCTCACCAATAGTGTAGACCATGTGTTTTGGGCATAGGATAAATGATGCACAAAAACTTGATCAGATTGTATTATTATAACCATCCAATCTATAGCATTCTTTACGAGAAACCATTTGGTGGTTGTAGTGTTTGGGAAGATTTGCTTGCATTCCTATTCTCTGTCATTTATTTTTAATAGGTTTGTTTATATTGTGGCTTTTTTTTTTGAGATGTAGAAACTTAGAATTGTTTGTTATTCAGACCCACTGTATTGAAGTAGCTTTAGGAATCATGTGGGTATTATTCAATTATCAAAAAAAAAAAAAAAGAATCATGTGCGTATTATTAAGATCATTTCATCCTTGTCTCTGCTTCTCATTATTAGTCGGCGGTATGTTTTGTGAGCTAACTTGGTTCATGACATTGTAATTTTGCAGGTGCCAACTCCTATTAATGAAGTTCCAATGTTAATCACGGAGTAGTGGAAACAAAATCATCAATATTCATCATACTATCAGGAGAAGTAGGTATATATATATATAATCCAATTACTAGCATTCTCTCGTGCTTGTTTTTTGGTTTAGGGTCAAGAATCTGATAAGTCATCGGATGGCCTACCAGCAAATAGTACCGAGTATAATATGTATATAGCTACAGTTTCCGTCCTTCAGTATCTACAGTATGGTTAACCATTAGGGCTTCAGTGTGGTTTCAATATTCAAGTTTATATATTGAAATCACCAGCCAGCAAGCTTGTGTAGCAGCATAAAGCTGTTGGTGTACCTCTTGAAATGATCTCAGAATTTAGAAAGAGTTTATAAAGTGTACCTATTACATCTTCTAGTCTATAAATTTTTGCATAGCAACATCTGAATGCTACGTATGTCTTGTCTGAGATTCTTTTACTGGCTTAAAGTTTGTTCTCCAACCTTGTTGATTTGGGGGTGGGGAGTGCTTGAAGCTTACCACATATTGGTTTATAAAGTGTACCTATTACATCTTCTAGTCTATAAATTTTTGCATAGCAACATCTGAATGCTACGTATGTCTTGTCTGAGATTCTTTTACTGGCTTAAAGTTTGTTCTCCAACCTTGTTGATTTGGGGGTGGGGAGTGCTTGAAGCTTACCACATATTGGTTTAGTGGTTGTTTCAGAAGACTAGACTAATAACCATTTCGTGATCTCTGACCTAGTTAACAATGGACACACCTGGAGCCAAGAAAATAATGCAATTGCTCTCAACGTCGTTGATTTTTCGTGCATAATAGATCTATGTTATCATCTGCACGTTAGCCTCTTTGGTAGGACACCTGGTAAATCATGGCCCCTCACTACACGCTTGCGAATGTAAAATTCGTTCTTGCATTTTCAATATGTGTAGGTTTGGTCTGGTAGAAACCAAGAGAGTTCCCTAGGACAAATTTAAATCTAATTTATACTGATCTCCAAATATAGCGTGTTCGTTACATCTTTTCTGCGTGTAGACACGAAAACCACTGAACTATGTAAGATAAAGTCAAATCTTAACTTCTGATACGTTTACACGAGTGCAAATGAATCTTCTAACATTCTTTAGAGGGTGCAAATGGTTTTTGGTTTAATAGATTTTGGATTATAATGTAGGTGCTGTTTTTTCTTAAAAATGGTGTTGGGCATGTAGAGTTGTAAGCACTGTTATCTCTTATTTTTTGTTTGGAATCGGTGCTGGCACATAAATGTTTTTCTGAGAAAACAATATTGATTTTATTTGGTGCCAGTGCCGGCAGTAATATTTTCAACATTGATCTATATTATTCAATGTCTAAAATGATGTAACATCATTGCACTGCTGGTAGCAACGTGCTGTTTTCTCAAAAATATTGAATTTAGTGTTGCTCTAGACCATATTTTTTCAATTTCCAAGGCGTGGTTTGGAGCAGCGTTTTTTTAGAAAAACAGTACCAAACAAGAAGGCGGTGTTTCAAGCACTGATTTCTCTGATGTGGTGCTTATATAGTGCCGTTTTCTTAGAAAACAGCATCGATGACAAACATCACCAGTAAATGTAGCATCTTGGTATTATGTAAATGGTAAGGGATTCTTCTAGCCATTTAGCAAAGAGTGCTAAGCGACTAAAAAGTCTAAAATGTGCCAAATTCGTTTGGAGTTGGAGAACATATAGCACACGTTGCTCGTTATTAGTGTGTGTATATTTTTTGTTTGAAGGGCATGTATATTCAATATTTTTTGGAACAAAATGTCATTCAAATCAGTAGCCCATTTGATAATAATAGCTGAACTGAGTCACCTATTGTTTTGTATCTATATTTATAATAGAAAAGAGGCAAGAGGAGAGGTAAGGGGTACTCTCACTACAAGGCTCACGCTGACCCCTTTTCATTTATCACACATGTGGCTAGTTATTCGAATATAGTTTTTGAATCGTTGTTGACTCGGACAGTCAGATTTCGGTTTGGGAACCGTCTAAGCAATTGGTTTTGTTTTACCTTAAACCTAGTCCTTGGCAAAAATTCATTGAATCAGTCAACGACCTATTGATCTGTTTAACGATTTTTTGTCATTTTATTTTATTTTTGTTAGAATGGGCCGTCTGTTCGAATCGGATGGTCGAATCGTCGACCCGGAAATCAGTGGCCATAACAGTTCTATTTTTGGGTCATTTTTTAAAACCATGTTTTCGAATTATATATATATCTTAATTGTCTCTAATAAAAAGCCCCTTGCATCTTAATGGATTCTAATAAAACCCATTATTACTCTGACCAATAGGATCATCCTCTCTCTCCAATCTAACATCTTCCCTCATCCTATTAAGTCTCAAAATCTATCTATGGTCCACATCTGCATGTCTCTCCTTGCTTCATTACCCTCATCCCGCATTCTCCTTAACTATCTCTCCTCTCCTCTTTCCACCACTCCCATTAAACTATGTCACCATTCCCAACCCAACTAGCTAAAAATATTCCTAGACTCTCTCTCCTAATGTGTATCTCCTCTAAGTCATTAGGAATGTATCATGTTACCCCATTCCCCAATCAATTCCGAAAATCTCTCCCCCAATCTATATCCATTCTCTCTCATTTAAAATATCCATATTAATTAATAAATAGTTAAATACGGTTAATATTTAATCCAATTCATATTCAATGAATATTAAATAGTGTTATTACTAAAAGTTAATAAATACGGTTATTTAATTACAAAAAATTAAATATTCTTATTAGTACGGTTAGTAAATTACCAAAATTATTAAATATTGTAATTAATTAGCTCATCATGACTTTTTAAAGTATTTTGGGTAAATATTGCTATATTCATGTTAATTAACAACATTTTATAGAAATTGAAAACTCTAACTAATTTCCATAAAATTGAAAATTATATTCAACAATTATCAAAAAGTATAAAATTTTAGTTATTGCTATTATTATAGTTAATAACTAAATGCAGATGGGGGAATAAAATATTATAATGTTGGAAAATGAAATTATTAATTAATTTATATTGGAAAATAAAAGATAAATTAATGTAATTTTGTTAGTAATTACCTAATAAAAATAAATATTTGATAACAATTTAAAATAATTACTAATCAATCTCTATAATTAGACAAATGTAATAGATTTTTTTAAAATTTTCATAACACTACATTTTCGTAAAATAACATTTTGGAAATTAAAAGATTAAGAATTTTTGAAAGTTTATTTAAAATGTATTAAATAATTATTAAAAAATTATTGGAATATTTTGGAAATTTTAGGAAAATTTATTACATTTGATAGATTTTGGAAAAATATTGAAAAATGATATAATTTTCATTGTAAATTATTGAAAATTAATAAATATAAATGAGTATGGGAAAAGGAAAACTGTCGTTTGAACTAATAATTACACAAATTATTAAGATAAATTAAGATAAATGCAATAATTTTTCCAAAATTTTCATGAAAATACATTTTTGAAAATTGAAGACACTTTAGAAATTTACCATGTGACTGTTATTCAGTATATCATTTTGATCATTTTTGTAATCAAATTGAATATTGGGTTGACGAGGAGTGGATGCTTTGCTTTGAACCTACCCGATACTTGGGACAGGGTGGGGGAAATTCGAGTATTCCCATCTTGATGAGGAGTGGGTGCTTTGCCTTGAACTCGCCCGATATTGAGGTCGAGGCAAGGAAATTCAAGGATTCCCCGTCCCTAACGAAGAGCTGATGTCTTGCCTTGAACCCACCTAACACTAGGGACGAGGTAGGGATGGGGTAGAGTGTCTTGACTACTGGGCAAGGACAGGGATGGGGTGCTCCACACCAAAACCGCCCTGTTGCCATTCCTATATAATTGTTAATTATTAGTGAAATTAATAAAAATGTTAGCTTTTATAAATATTTTTATTTATTTAAATTCAATCAATTTTCATTTAAAAATAACAAAAATAATAACAGTTATTAAAATTACTACAAATGATTAATGAAATTAAATTTATTAAAAATATTTGTTTATGTTACATTAACAAGAATGGTTTTCTATAAATCAACATTAAATGAAAAATACAATTATTAAAATTTTAAATATTAAACAATAACTTTGAATAATTTTAATTAATTAACAACAAATTTTAATTATTAATTTATCAATTAATTAATAGAAATAAAATTATTCAATCCTTCAGATTTTCCTGTGCATCACATTGGTCCCCACTAGTATATATTAAAACAAGATTGTCTAAGCATTGTTCTTTATACTTTTTTTTTTGAAATTTTCTTTTTTTCTAAGTAAATTCAAACATAGCAAATGTTTCTTCCAAAGACTTTTCATATTCTAAATTAATTAGGAACATTTAGGCTATGGTTTGAAGGAAAAGGTATAAAGTTGTATAGGCTTCCGTACCTTTCCCTACTTTTTCCTTCAAACCAAATACAACTTCAATGTACCATTGATATGTGGCAACCTTAGGCCTCACAATAATCAAAGAGAAGCTTTATTAGCCTTTATGCTTTTTCTCACAAGCTTGTAACCTAAAAAGTTTTACCCAAATTATTATTTTATTAGCAATTGGCAATTTCTTCTCTCCTCCGTAAAAAGTATTATGGTAATAGTTCTAATAAATACGGATTAACTAATAAACTACGAGAGGCTGGTTGAAATTGAAATGACAAGCAGACATATGAGTTTTAATGTTGGTGCATAAAGCACAAACAATCTCCTAAGCAAATATTTACGGCCCTACTCCCCCTTTAATAAGCAGCTTCTCCACTTTTAAGAAATTAAGATCTGAAATCTAATTTCAGATATATAATAAGAGGTAATAACAAACAAAGCAAGGTATCTCAAAAGCAACTTTTAAGATTCAAGCATCTAAAAATTGCAATCAAACGACACCTTAACATAAATTCCATAAAATAAGCTTTTAATGTTTAATAAGGTAGACAGAATAGATGGTCCATCCTAAATTGATTTTAGGTATTGAAAGGTCAGCACTTTGAAGTTTGAATACTAAATTAAAATTATCCCAATATTGCAGGGTATTAATATAGAATTTTCCCCTTTCCACTCTGGAACTGTTTAAATCATTTGATTTCGTAAATATAATATATATTGTTCATCTAATACCTTATAATGCTTGTAAGTTTAACAGCATATTTAATATAAAGTTTTCTATCTTTGTGCCAAAACAAATGTCGAAGTAGACAATTTAGTAATTTTGCTTTCACTCTATTATCGTGTCAGGGGGCAAAAGTGTAGAAATCGAAAAATAAGAGGGTTTGGGGGTAAATTGTTACCATCTCTTGAATATAGCGTATCTATTTGTCATTTAAATAAATCCGATGAGTTACACTTCAATATTGCTATGTCTCGGGGACTGTTACCAATAACAATAACGCCCCACTGTCACGGTGGTGGTTCTACAAAACCCGTGCGGCGTTTAGGCCAAGACAGGTTAGGACAAGCTTTTATGTGATGCGAGGTTAGGAGTTGCCCGATGAAATGGCTCCACTAAGGTTAGTAGTACTGAATCATAACCTCAAGTCAGATGGTCAGGGCTCTCGGCTGGCTCTTACCGATCCATGGGAGGCGCCTCTTACGTGTTAAAGGGGGAAGGCCATGATGAGAGGCGACTTGGCGCCGATGTGAAGGGACTCCTGTATGCCGATGATAATGGCACCTGTGTGCCAATGATGATAGGCAACCGCTAGGCCGGAACACACCCGTGCGCTATGGGCAACGGGATAGCTCATTCAGCTTAGGCAAGGGGCTGACATGGTGAAGGGTCACACTTGAGTCAAGCCCGCATGCCAAGCCTCCCTTGAGTGTCAGCAGCGCAGTGCCGGTCCATGCACTGTTCCCATGAGCATGTGTGCGCCCATGAGGAACCCTGGTAGCCATGCTAGCCATTAACCAGGGCCGCCCCACAAGGGATGATGGTCTAGGAGTGCCAAGGTTAGGCACCTAAGGAGATCGACCCCTCCTCAAAGGGTACATTAAGCTTTTGGTGGTCTTCCTGAAGATAACATCAATTCTCCCAAAAATTTTACAGGCAAAAATGACGATGGTGTCCCTTAACGTAATCCTGCCAAGCGTAGGCAAGGCTAAGCCTGTGTCAGACCGTGACAGGCTCCCCCACCCGATCCATTATCATCCTCGACAATGGTCCTTCTGTGAATGGGCGTCTGTGTCCCACGCCATCCACTTCTACACCAGTTCCTGGGCTCGCCTGGCCAACCCGGGTCTTGCCTATATTGGTGTCCATTTATGGGGACTTAACCATTTCACCATGCCGGCCTGTCTGGACTTCACCCCCTATGTTGAGGTTATTCAAACCGCGCAATGGCTATGCCATTGAAAGTGTGAAAGAAGGGCCCTCGAAGAAATTGGATGTGTATGCTTCGCGGAGGTTTGCCCCATGTATCATCTTTACCTCAAGGCTCGACTGTCTTCTTGGTAGCTTTTCAGTGGTGCTATCGAACACGATGTGGTAGGTCTACTCCTGCTGTTGGCGTGTGTCCTGGGTGTACCCTTTCACCATGCTGGCCTGCGGACTTCACCTCACCATGTGCGGGTTACTCAAACCTAATCATGGCTTATGCTCTGTTGGCCCTCAAAACTATACTTCACCTCGCCGGTTCGAGCTACATCTTCGCTCTGAGGGGGCCCCAATGTGTTGCTGCCTCAAGGAGATCTGACCGCAATGTGCGCGAGTGTGGCAACTTTTACCCATGATGTTGTCGAACATGCATTCGCCTTGTGATGTGTGTTGTCTGCTGCGAATGTTCCACCTTGTTGTTGAGCTGAGCATGTCCTCCGATGCATTACCGGTGTAGGGCTGCCATGCTCCAACGGCCAGTGTACCCACACTCCTATCATTCCAATATTGTGGCTTCAACTAATGACCCATTTGATGCAAAACTGCCACTTCAGTGATATTCCTTGACCAACCATCGATACCAACCAATTTCAGACTGTTGTCCCCGCCGTAGTAGTGCCTCAGACAAAGCTACGGAACAATGGCTCATCCGTCATGAAACCAAGATGTAGGTGCACCGCCCAACACCTCACCAAAATGAACAGGAACTGATGTCCGTGAGGAAGCATGACACTCCCCCACTCAAACCACCACAATATGCCTTCCATGAAAAGGCTCATGCGTCTGCCCCCGCATGAGTACAACAACCAACGCGTCTGCCCCCGCAAGGGCACTATTTTGGGGTCATTGGAATGGGGACATGATGAATGGCCTCCTGCCAGACCTGATATGAAGATGCTTGCTTGTGCCCGAGTGGAAGTGCCTAGGGACTGCACCCCACAATGTGTTGCTTGTCGAGATGACCACTACAACTGGCTCTGTGCTAATCTGCTTTGATACCAACTGCGGCAGCAGTTAGCTAGCTCGCTCTGATACCAACTATCACGGGGGTAGTTCTATAGCGGAAGAAACTCGTGCGGCGTCCAGGCGAAGACAGGCCAGGACAAGCCTTTTTGTGATGCGAGGTTAGGAGTTTCCCAATGAGATGGCTCCACCAAGGTTAGTAGCACTAGATCATGACCTCAAGTCATATGACCGGGGCTCTTGGCTGGCTCTTGTCGGTCCTGGGAGGCGCCTTTTACGTGCTAAAAGGGGAAGGCCATGATGAGAGGCAACTTGGTGCCAATGTGAAGGGACTCCTGTATATCGATGATGATGGCACCTGTATGCCAATGATGATAGGCAACCGTTGAGCCGGAACACACCCGTGTGCTATTGGCAACGGGATAGCTCATTCAGCTTAGGCAAGGGACTGGCGTGGTGAAGGGTCATACTTGAGCCAGGCCTGCATGCCAAGCCTCCTTTGAGTGTTGGTAGTGCAATGCCGATCCATGCACTGTCCCCATGAGCATGTGTGCACCCATGAGGAACCTTGGTAGCCATGTTAGCCATTAACCAAGACCGCCCCGCAAGGGATGATGGTTTAGGAGTGCCAAGGTTAGGCACGCAAAGAGGTCGACCACCCCTCCTCAAAGAGTATCTTAAGCTTCTGACATCAATTCTCCAAAAAATCTTAATGAGAAAAATGAAAATAAACTATGCACCAAATGTCGTGATTTCACGGTTTTAACCCAGCGCTGCTCGCCTACTCCGCTCCAAGATGGAGTAGCTGATTTCTCCACGTGCCGAGTCTTTTTCTTTACGTCAGGAGTATTGAACTCTAGAGTAGTCGGTCGTCGCCTTCTTCGGTTCTTCCTTCTCCCTTCCGCAGATTTTCTCTCTCCAAACAACCGTCAATGGCGAAGCTCGTCTCTGCAACCATTCTGTGTTTTTTCTCTCTCCTGTGTTCCACAGCAACCCGTCTTACAATCGCCACTCCAGACGATGATGTAGTGGAAGTTCAGGAAATTTACACGGTGGAGCCGCCCGTCACCGGCGTTCACGACCTCCTCCCTGCGTTCGGCCTCCCAAAGGGTCTTCTCCCCAACGCCGTCAAGTCATACTTGCTATCTGAAAACGGGGACTTCCATGTTGAGCTTCAACACCCGTGTTACGTTCACTTCGACGAGCTCGTCTGGTACGATAAGAAGATCACCGGAAAACTTAGCTACGGAAAAGTTCGGGACGTGTCGGGGATTCAAGCAAAGAAGCTCTTCTTGTGGGTGTCTGTCACCGGAATTCAAGCTGATGAAGCCTCGGATATGATTACATTTTATGTTGGGGCTCTCTCGGAAAAGTTGCCGGCTAAGCAGTTTGAGACCATTCCAGAATGTAAGAGCAAAGCGTGTCAAGGGAGAAAATATCTGTCTTCTTTGATTTCAGAGGTAACATATAATCTACCGTTCTATTATTTACGATCTCAGCATTTACATCTGCTTGCTTTTCTCTGTTTGCTGTGTACGTTCTTGATTCTCAGTTATTGCCTTTAAATGCTTACGGTAAAAAATAAAGACCATTTTTGCTAGAAATTGGGAATTCAAGTTTAAAAAGTACTGATTTTACATTCTGGGTTTGATTTCGGGAACTGTTCTGAGATTCTGTGAGGAATGGCAGGTGATGTGGTGGACATTTGCCGGAATTTAAAGGTTTCGGGTGTCTGGGTAACATAAATTTGATCTGAAGGTTATTTCTCTCTTCTCCAATGAGAGAATGCCTTAGACTTGAAGGTGAAAATCCCAGTGATGAAGTCTAAAATAGATGCACCTCTTGTTGTATGTGTTGGATGAAAGCAGAGTTAGCTCAAAATTAGATGCATTTACTCTTCAATAGTGAAACTAAGAAATCACAGGGATTCCTATTACTTTCATTTATTCCATCCTATTAGAAACATGAAACCTGAATCACCATGGTTCTCTTCACCAGTGTGATCAGTGATTTATCCTTTGCCTTCATTGCCATTTTGATGCTTTTTAATCTGCATCTCCTGGATTTCCCAAATTAATAATTCAAACCCTATTTGACTTAAACCATAATGCAAAATGTTCTGGGTGTTGAGAATCTTGATCATAATTCTTGGGAAAATCTATAGGAAATCAGCATGGTGACTTACTTTGCTAGCATGGAAACGTTGAACAAGTGAAGACATCTGCTCCCTGAAAAAATGTTTTATTTTTATTTTTTGCTTTTTTTTTTCTTAAAATATTCAAGTACATGTTATAAAAAAGTTTCTAACTTTCATCAGCTGAGAAACGGCCTCTTGGTTGATGTAAGAGGCCAACTAACTCACACTGTTTTTGTAAATTATTAAGAAAAACTATTCTTTTTAAGTCAACTAAGCACCTATATATACTTCATGCTTCCCTCTAGTGGACAAATGAGTTGGTGCAGCTACCCACCTTAACCACCCTGCATAGAAGAGCTGTCAAGTGCCAAGCTGTTGTATACTAAAAGATAGGAGATTGAGGTCTCTACAGGTTATAATGACAAGGCAACAAGACCAAAATTCTCTCTAGTTCCTTTTTGGTGAATATTCCAATTGGGATCTGATGTCAATAACCTAGGTTTTCGGCTTGTTGCCTAGGCAATTAGAATTTTGAAGCTCTGTGTGTCCCGACATACTGAAGAACTACGGATGCTGTTCTGTTATTTTTATAACGTGTTATCATTCAATACGTGCAAGAACTTTTTCTTTTATATCATCTGCATGTATGCATCGACATATATTACTGGGTGGTGATTATATTATGCTAAGAAATCTATGCTATCATGGTCCTTCTCTGTGATGATAAAATGTGAACACCATTATTCGTGCTAAAACAGAGAGTTGCATGGTTTGACAATATATCTCCTTTTGTGATTCAAGGGCATTGTGACAGCCAAACCCTTGACATTAGAATTAGCTTTATGCTAATTATGTATTTGTAATTGGATTTAATCATTTAAGGAATGAATTAGAAACTATAGGACCTGCTTATTAGTATCATTAGTTGCAAGATTATTATCATTGTCACAACATGGGAAAATTGAATTTTGGATAGAAGTCTCTGGTAACAACCACTAACTTTACCAACATAATAAGTTCTCAGAGAACATGAAAATGATGAAAGGGGGTTGCTTGACATAAGATTGTATACTGTCCATTTGGATTTCCATTAAGAATTTTTACAAATTTTCTATAAAAGTAGCAAAGCTGTTGTAGTTGGAGTGTATATACTTCATCAGAAGGTTTTACAGCAGCATGATGTCAGATAAAAAATCGTGAATGAGAAGCCAAAGTGGCAGAATGTTTTGTATGGAAATATTATGAAAAGATATATTATGCTGGAGCAGTTTCTGTCAGTTTTTTTAGTTTCATAGTTCCTCTACTAGTTGTGATGTTCTATTATCATATTGTTATAACAGATTTTAATTATTTCATTGATAAGGATGGTATTTTGGTGTTCTGCCTCACGATTCAGTGATACTGAATCTGCAAATGTAACTTCTTTTGGATTTTCTAGTTGTAATTAATACTGAAACCTTGATGCAGGTTGAATCCTGCTAATCCACCAAAAAGAAAATATTCATCATTGTTCAAACTCACTAATTGGCTCAAATGTTTTTAAGTATGCCAACTTGGTGTAGTGGTAAAATCTCGGGCTGGCAAGCATGAGAACGTGGGTTCAAGTCCGAGAGTGGCCACTTTGTATAAAAAATGCCAAAGGTTGGGACTGTATCCAATATACCCCTCCAAAGATCCCAGATAGCTGGGACCAACATTGGGTAATGGCCTTTATTTTAAGTATGCCAACTCTTCTTGGTTCAGGAGGGAATTTAAACTGTGCCACAGTTGACATCATTGATTTATTCTCTTAGTAAGATTGGTTTTTTTATTATTTTGTCCAAGTTGAACCATGCCTATATTTTCGGAACTATGAACGAATAGGTTAAGAGTTTTCTGGAGGAATGCAGAGAAAGGTGATCGTTATTTATATCTTCCTTCTTATCTATCTCAAAATTTCTGAGGTATGTAAAGGAAAACCAGTCTGTATATATAATTCAATTTATGGAATGAAAATTCTGTTATCATCACTTTCTATACTCGCTATATCTCTCTATAGCTGACAGTGGTTTGCCATAACTATAAGTCTATAACTATAAACTTGGTTTACTTAGCTTTTTGTGAATCCTTCATCTCTGAGTTTGAACTTTGAAGCATAGTCAGGCCTGTTCAGAACTCAGAAGATTGACACTTATTTTCATCCATAGGATTAGTAATGATTGATAGCAGTTTTTCCTTTTCTGTTTCACTGTAGGTTTCACTGTCATTGCATCATACTCTGTAATAACTTGTTTTTATCCGGAGGTCTAATGACCATAGCAAATTTTCCTTTCTGTTTCACTTTAGGTGTCAGTACTCAGTACATCATGGTTCATACTGTGTAATGTATTTTTGAGTAAACTCATTCATCAATATCATTGTTTGGTTTTCTGTCTTTTCAACCTTTTCAGCCCATTACAATGTTTAAACTTAAACACTTTTTAAGAGGGTATTTAACCGTCTAAGTTTGAATTAAGAATTGTAATTTCTGTTGCAGGTGTAACCGTCAGCATATAGCTCTTCTGGTTAGGTTGTGCCACCATCTAAGCTTGAATCTGTTGAAATGGGTGAGAATTTCAATGCATTCGTGTTAAGAAATTATGAGAATATGAATTCCATATGTAAAATACTACGTGTTTCCAAGAAGAAACTATGAATATTAACAGCACAAATAAATTTTTCTTTTTTTTTTGCAAGCAACCATCATGTTTGTGTATGCAGCTGATAAGCTGAGACTGGGCCCATTTGGCTTATGGGAATAGGTGTTTGGAATCCACCCATTTCAATTCCAACTGTTTGATTCGGCAGAATTGGAATTTTATTCCCATTCCTGGTGGAATGGCATTCCTCCATTTAAGGGAATGGTCATTCCCTCCCCTCCCTTGGAATGAGATTCCATTCCATCTGATTTCAATTCCGACTCCCATTTGAACCAAATAGGGTATGAGAATATACCATTCTGATTTTGATTCCAAGGGATTCTAATTCTGATTTCGGTTTAGATTGTGACTGCAAAGCAAACGGACCCTAAGTGTTAGAATGACCTTGTGATGTTGTTCCTACACAAAAGCTGGGTTGTTCTCAATTTATGGGCAGAAGGGAACACACTGTTCACAAAGTTTGGAAGCATAAGCCATGTCTGCCCCACCTAAGATATCCGGTATTCTGAATTCAACCCAGAATATTGATGCTTGCCATCAAACTATCAAAGTTGTTTTTATTTTTTTCTGTTATTTCTCAGAATCAATCTAGAAAAAATCCTTCCGTCGAATTGTCAGAACCAAGAAATCAGGTTAGGGTTTGGACTTTGGGCAATATCAAGGATAGTCTGAGCTCCATATCCATTATACTCAGAAACATCTGCAACTGTCATTACATGTACTTGTAATGGACATATTGGGTCCTTGAGCCAGCCGGCGGCAGTCCTAGGCCTACCTGTGACATTACTTGCACCGAAAATCAACATGAACTGATAAAACATTTGGATTTTATCCTTCATTTTGACAATGAACAAATTGAATACAAGTATACAACAATTTTGGCATATGCAAGTGATTGATTGACAGTATTGAACTGCTGATACAAGTATGAACTTCTAACGCAGACGTAAGAGATCCCTAAACTGGTTTGAGCCCCTATAATTTATTACCTGTTCAACGCCAATTGAGTGGTGGTTCGGTTAGCACATAGACTGGATAGTCTCAGGCGAGATGCGTTTTGGAGCCCCACGATTGGTTCTCATCACCTTTGAAAAGAGTTATTAATGTTGTTAGAAAAAGTATTGTACTATGTAAAGAAAATTGAAATATTGTCCCTATACGGTAAAGGCGAGTGATTCAATACAAAAAATATATATTACATATTTAACGTTCGTAAGATCAGAACTGCCAATTTTATGGGTTTGGGCCAGTAATCAGGGCACTTGTGGTCAATGTTTTGATCTTTATGGTTCGAGGGTTGGGCCTTTCAATCAATCACAGAGGCAGCAGAACGATTTAACGAAAGAAGAACTTAACCACTAAGGAATTAGGCTTCTTGACGTACAGAAGAAAGATGACAAAGTTGAAATTCTTTGATAAAGCTATGGACACTAAGAAGGCAAACACTTTTTAAGCCCCAAAGCACAAAGCCTAAATTTGGCTTTTGTGCATTTTAAGTCTTTAAAAACACAAAACTTGAAAATTTGAAATTGATCAAAATACAACCTAAGTTTCATTCTCAATATAAATTAGTGTAAGAGCAAATGCTTTGATTTAGTTTGCACAAAAATATAATTGTTGTTTTTATTATTGTTTATAGGGTTAACAAAATCAATTTCATTCAATAAGAGTACTCAATACAAGATTAAGGGGTGCTCACGGTCCAGTTAATTGAACCATGGGGTATTTAATATTTTGAACTGAATCAGTACTATTGGTTTTTTAAAATCTCCAAATCAAAATCCAATTGAATCAACTGGTTAGTGTGAGAACCTCTGACACATCAGTATATATATATATATATATGGGAAATTGTATAAAACTCATCATCACCTTTCAGCATTTCATTCAAATTCACCATAACTTTTCAAAATGTCAAGGGAACCTCAAGTCAGTAAGTTGATGTTAAATAGACCAATGGATGTTGGTAGATAAAACAAAACTTTGATAAAAAATAACAAAAGTATATCTTCAATATTTCAGTCTAAAAATAACTTCTGCCCTTTTTACATATTTAAGTAAAAAAGGGAGTTTTAATTACCAAAAAAAAAAAAGTAAAAAGGGAGCTAAAATAAAAAAAGAATGCTTTTGATTTAAATCAAACTCATCATATGCTTCATATCTACTTGCACAACACAACTATCACTTTATCTCTTTTAATTTCAAATGCAACAAGAACCAAGATCAAGAAAAGATCTATGATCAAGAAGATGACACATGGCTTTATAGGACCCAACATCCACTTCTATCATATGTCAATTAGAACAAAGATGTATATAAAAATTAGGCTGACATAAAAATATGTTTAATAAGGCTGACATGCCATTCAAGGGCAGCTTGGTCATAAAAATTACATTTATGATGATATGGACAACTTCCATCAATGAACACTATTGATATAGGGCAGCTTTAATAAATGGTGAGTTTTGGAAAACAAAAAGTCAATGATATAGGGTTCTCTCGAGGTTTTGAAAAGTTAATAATGAGTTTAAGAGAAATTATGAAAAGTTCTAGTGAATTTTATATAATTTTTTTTTTATATTAATGCAATACAAAGTGTTCTTTTATCTAATTGGTGTGCATTTGTGATTTCATTGCTTGCTTTATTCATTAGCCTCGGTTTGAAAAGAGTGTCAATACTGATATGTAGAGTTCAAAACTTTATATTTTATAAGGAAAATTCCCATAGGTATCCTGTACCAATTTAATACCCAAACCTTAAAATGCAACAATCTAATACCCAATTTTTCATTTTGTGACAATATAAAACCTACTGTTAATGAACCATCAATTATGTATATCATGTGATCTCATGTGACATTTAAGACTTTTGAAAATATCAAAATTACCCTTAGAAATAAAATAGACTGTTCATGTGACCTCATGTATGAATCCAAAGGAGGATAAAGAGATTAAAACCGTCCATCTAATAGACAACACGCGTGTGTTGTTCTCGTGATCTTCATCGTCGGTCGCTCTTGCTTTCCTTGTCTCTGTTGCTCTATTACTCTTTGTCTGTTACTCACCTAGTTACTAATCAAGTGGTCGTCCTTTCGTTGTTTGAGTTATGGTCTTGCTTATTTTCTCGTCGGTGCTTTTTTATTTTGAGAAAGCGGTGCCGTGGAGTTCTTTGTTCGATTTTTTTCCCATTTTCCTGCTTTGGTTATGTTGTTACGATTCAGGTTGAATCCTCTGTTTACAGGCTTGCCTTTTCCCTTGTCTTTGTTTTTCTTCTTTCCTTTCTTGACCTTATGTGTTTGAGAAATGCTGATTTTTTCGCTTATTGTTTTTCTTATTTTCTCTTCGTCTCATTAGTTTTTTTCCCTGTTTCTCTTTCATTTGGACTCAACGGTTCACGTAAAGGTTATTCTAATATTGCTCACTAAAGTCTATTTAAATTATAGGCTAATGGCTCAGTACCAGAACGACGAGCTTGAATACATTGTTGATGATTACTATGGCTTGACTGATTTCGAGGATGATCCTTTTGAAGAAACTCAGCAAAATAGAAATGGAGAAGATTCGGATTTTGAAGACGACTTTGATGTGGTGTGTTTAGAGGATTGTAATTGGCTCTTTACTAAATTTATTCGACCTTAGAGACAAAGTAATTGATTTGATTTGGGCTTTGGCTCTGTTTTTTATCTTGTTTCAGAATAAGCCAAAGACTGATACTTCGGCTCTTGAGGCTCGAAGTGGAAAGGATATTCAGGGAATTCCATGGGAGAGGATGAACTTTACGAGGGATAAGTACCGAGAGACGAGATTGAAGCAGTGCAAAAATTTCGAGAGCCTCTCCCACCCTCGCAAAGAGATTGCAAAGGCAAGCTTCTATTCCCCTGTTTAAGACAATCATCAATAATTAATTAGGTGTCTTTGATGATAGTTTAGTCCTCCCCGGTGTTGATGCAAGTCGTTTTGTTTCTTTTCATAGAAAACAAAGCTATGGATTGATTTTGCAGTAGACCGACGATGAAGATCACGAGTTTAAGACCGTCCGTCTAATGAACAGTACGTGCTGGCCACCACTTACTGCATTTAAGCCCTTCCGATGGTTGCTTGCTTCATTAGCTCGGTCTGCGGTTGGTCTTTGGTGCACCATTTTCAGCAGGTTGAATTAAAATGCATCTGAGTTATGTCTTAACCTGAACTGAGACGATGCGGCAAGAGGCGATTCTATTAGCTCTGTTTTGATTTTTTGTCTTTAGATAATGGCTTTCGATGTATTTGAGGAGTCAAGGATAATGGGGGAGACCGATGAAGCATTTTGTATGAAGATTTACCCCCAATAAATGATTAGGAGCCACTAGAATGTAGCTAAAAAAAGTAGTTGGATTTCACCGTTGCGAGTTGATCGAGTGTTAGCCGCAACCGCCGCTGTGTCGAATCAAAGAAGGTGATCAGTGAATTCGGTTTTGATTTAGCAAATTAAAATAGGGTTTTAGATTCTTGCTCGATGGAAGAAAGTAGGAAAACGATGAGGGATGAAGGAATCTGAGGAATATTGTTAGGAGAAGAGGAGTGCCGCCGCTATTCAACTAAGGGAACGATGAACAGTGGCGGTGAATAATAAAAATTAGACGAAATTTAAGAACATTTGTGTCTTTTTCCATAGTACAGATGCTAGATTGTTATAAAATGAAGGTTCGGTACTATATTGTCGCGCATTTTAAAGATACCTATTGGAAAGTTTTCCGATTTTATATTACTTTGTATGTATTTATATTGTATATTTATACTCTTAATACAAGGATGAAGGAAGTTAATTCAACTGACATCGCGTGCTACATAAGTCCGTAACAGTATCTTGTTGGCTGGACCAGGCCCGCAACCGGGCTTCTAAGTATTCAAGCCAAGCCTGGCCCTGAATTTTTGGGCCGGGTCTAGAGATAAAACCTGCGCCCAAACTCGAAAATTTCCGGGACGGGCTCACGGGCCGTGCCTGGCCGGAAAATGATCAGCAACGGGGAAAGTAGTGGTTACGACATTTCAAGCGTTTCCGGCTTTCCACTTTCCAGCGGCGAAAAGGAAGGGATAAAAACCCCTCCCAAAATCCCCGATCGGAGGAGAACCGAGAGCGTGACAAGAAGGGAAAACATGCCGGTCTTCAACGTTTCTTCTTTTTCGTCATCGTCACCCTTGTCTTCATCAACTTCTTCCTCTCCATTCTCCTCATCCGTTGACCCTGTTACTCTACCTACTGGTTGTTTCTCATTCAGAACGTCGTCGTTTGGTTTCGCCACCTCGGCAAAACGTACCACCACTTCGGCCCCGAAATCTTCCTTCCCAAGTGGTTTCACTTGGTCCTCTTCGTCGTCTTCGTCCCCATCAAGTTCAAATTTCTCAACTTCAATCCTTAGTTGCGGTGCTTCTTCGGCTTCTGCTCCCTCGTTCTCGTTCGCATTCTCTACAGGTTCAGCATCGTCCGCAAGTACTGGTTCTCCGCTGTTTGGGACGCCTTTGGCATCTACGGCTTCGGCTAGTTCCGCCGCGGTGTTCTCTGGTCCGTCAATATTCGGATCTTCTGTTACCACTGCTGCTCCTTTCTCTGATTCGACATTCTTTGGAGCTGCCTCAGCTTCTGCTTCTACGACCACTTCTCCTACCACTCATGCCGCTTCTAGTTCGACTTTGTCTGCAGATTCCTTATCTTGGGCCCCTACGATCAGTATTTTGAGCACTTCTGCTGTCTCTGCTTCAAAATCGTTTGGAACTTCTTCAGTTTCAGCTTCTGCTGCCACTGCACCTCCGCCCTTCTCTACCCCTTCATTGTTTGGAGCTTCCTCTGTATCTTCATCGTCATCATCTTCAGCTGCATGCGGTCCTTCTTCCCCTAGCTTGTTTTCTTCGAGTTCAAGTTCGGCTTCATCTTTTTCAGCCTCTTCAGCCCCATCATTTTCTAAAACCTCTGGGAGTTCTATCTCTACGACCGTTTCCTCTACCTCATCGTCTTCCTATTCTCCATCAAAATTGTCTTTTGGAACTCCATCGTCATCTGCATTCCCAACTTCGTTTGGATTTGGCAGTGCTTCTTCTGGCGCTGCTAGCTCTTCTGCAAAACCTCTTTCTTTACGTTCTGGGTCTTCTTCAGCACAATCTGTTTCATCAACTGTCACAGCTACCAGTGCTTCAACTCCAGCAGTGAGTGCAAATCCTGCGCCATTCGCCCCTGCTTTCTTCTCTTCACAAGCTTCTGTCTCTTCTGCTTCTTCGCCATCATTTCCTGATTTCGGAACTAGTGCTTCATTAGCAACTGCAGTGTCAACATCAGCAGCTACGACCACAATTGCCAGCTCTGCTCCCACATCATCGTTGCAACTCCAGTCAACAACTGCTGCACCGGTATTTGGTAAGCTTACCAACAATCTTTATGTAGGTACACTTCACTATTTTTGCTCTCCCGCCCCCAACCAAAGCACACTATAGTTATTATCTTATCTTGATTTTTGAATTCAATTAAGGATCTCTTTCTTTGAGATAGATTAGGAAACTGCTGTGGGAATTGGGAGTTCAGTTTCAATCGATACCAAGAAAAGGAAACTATTTAGCACATACTCTAGCTAAACAAGGAGTAAACAGACCATACTTTCATGTTGTGGACATGGCAAAGGTTGATCAATATGCGCATTCATTGATAGATTATTTGTTTATTGATAGACCTAATCATAGGTTAATGAAAGAGGACGTCCTCAACTCAGAAGGAGATTGGAACCTAAACTATGGAGAACCTGCTCCCTCCCAATATTCTCTATTCTATTCATCAAAGTGGTTTCTACACGTCTCCTAATACAAAAGTAAAGACATGATCATATGGAAACTTTCAAATAATGGTCGTTTCTCCATCAAAAGCTGTTGGGATATGATAAGGGATGAGGCTGGGGAGAAATTCTGGGCCAAACACGTACTGGTCCCAAACAAGATTGCTGTCTTTGCTTGGAAGCTCATAAACCGTGCCTTACCTACTGATGACAGAATTCAATCCAAAAGTATCAACCTGGCGCGAGCAGATGTTGGTGCTGTACTAATCGAACAAATGAATCCCTACACCAGAATGCAAAGGCTGAAATCCATGAAAATTAAAAGTTGGTTTAGTTTTGCAATGATAAATTTTGTTTTCTTACCAAACAGTTTTTGGTTGTCACAGGTATAAATACGAATTTCAAGACTGAAATCCATCTTTTTTACATTGACCAACTTTGAGTGCAAAGTTTGTATCCACCATTTTTGGATGCAAACTTTGCTCTCATTTTGAATACAGACATGCCTTGGAGTTTTTTATAGCTGTCAATTTTAGTACACAAATGTATTCTTACCAAATGTCTTTAAAATTGAACCAGAATGCATATATGTATTGAACTGGGGTTTGCACTCTTCCCAAATGGACCATGTAATGTAGCTGAAACCAAACCTAGGAAAGTCATGCTTTATCAAATCTGACCCAACCAATCCCAATAGTCTATACATTTTTTTGTTAGTAGTTGTGCAGGACTATCTGATTAACCTTTAGTTATTGCCATCTCTGTTTATGCAATGAAGACTATATCCCATCTTTTATTTTTAATTAATCAATTTATGGCTTTTCTAGGATCTCAATGACACCCATTCAGATTAACTTGTTTAGATTAGTTTAATCTTAGTTCTATAACCCCTTCCCCTCCCCCTCCCTCCTGACTCTTTCTCTTCCTCTGTTCATCTGTTTATAGTGGTTTATTCCACCAATGTTTGGTCCTCCTCTTTCTCTGGTAGGTACTGGCTAATAGATGTTTCTTTCATGTATATCTCATTTTATTGTAACCATGGAACTTCTTTTTATAGGTATTGCAGCTTCAAGTTCTACAGCTGCATCAACTGACTCAGCACCAAAATTCAGTTTTTGTGGTCCCAGTAGTGGTGCAGCTCAGACATCATCTACTATTGCTATAACTACCAGTAGTGGGTCGGTGCACCTTTCCTTGGTTGTGATATAAGTATTTTCTCTCCAATGCGATCAAAATCCCCAAGCCTCCTGATGATTTCTTAGGGCCCGTTTGGCATGTTTTTTTGAGAAGATCTTCTTGTAGCTCTGACAGTCAAAAGACGCATTAAGCTTTTGACATAAGATCTGGGCAGACGGAGGCAGTTTGGCAGATGTGCGTCTTTCCGTGTGTCTGCCCGCGTCTTTCCACACGAGATTAAAATGCGAAAGACGCGGGATGAAGCTTCCCGAAATCAGCCCAAAATGGGCTTCTTGCATCTTTTTGGCACACCGTCTTTTGGCGGATAGATCTTCTGTGAGCCAAATGGGAATAGACCGAAAATTGGTCTTCCCGGCTTGTAAAAAGCCAAAAGACCGCACGAAAAGACACGCCAAACGGGCCCTTAGGTATCCTACTAAGCAAAAATGCTCTTATATTCACAATTTGATACTGCAAATTATGTGTTAATAATATCTTAGGGGCCTTTTGATAATGGCTGAATTAGCTGAACTGAATTGTTTACTTCTTTGTTGTCTAGCAGATATTTATTAAGTAGGGAGTGCGCTCCTTAGTGGCTGAATGGCATGTCAGGGTCTTTCAGCCATTAAGGAACTTACTACCTACTTAATGGATCATTCACTAAAAGGTGAAGCAACAAGCCATTCAGTTCAGCCATTACTTGACCCCCTTAGTATGAATTTTAGATTTTGGCAGCTATTGACAGTTTAGTTATATTTTAGTTATGGTATCTTCCTAAGGAGCCTCATGCACTGGGGTGCCTTTTTTTGTCGTCCTAGGGTCCATTGCTTGGTTTATGGTAAAATCTCAGGCTGACAAGCATGTGAACATTAGTTCTAGTCTGAGAGTGGCCACCTTGTGCTACAAAATGCCAAAGGTTAGCTGGTTAGGTCCATATCCAGTCCAATACCCCAGATAGTTAGGATCAACATTGGGTAATTTTATGCTGCAAATTCAATTTTATTTGTTTGTATGGTATTTTACATTTCTCATGACCTTCAGATCAAAAAACAATCTTGTGTTTAAAATATGATGAGGATTTTTCTGTCCTGAAATGTCCCAGTAGTATAATTTCCATTTCTAGGTTATAATCTGGTATCTGTAACATCTTCGTAAGCTCTCTTTATTCTCTTGATTGTTAATTTAATCTTTTAAGTTTCATTTCATGTTCATTATAAAAGCCATAAAACAAATTAGTCTTATTACAAAAAAAAAAAAAAAACAAATTAGTCTTATTACAAAAAAAAAAACAAATTAGTTTTAAAATCTAATGAAGATTTCCCATCCTATCCTGTAAAATGTGTAGTACGGTTCATAATTATGGACTTAATGTCTTCCATTTTGTTTTCTTTTTCTTGTCTGTAGAACCACGTGTTCAACTGTCAGTGCAACAGTATCTCCTGCACCAAAATTACCGTCTGAGACCACTGGAAAAACTGTTGGCGAGGTATATCCTTCTATTTTGTACTTAGTGAGCTTAAAGATATTTCTTGCTTTGATTGTTTTGAAAGTCATGTTTGACAACCACTTTGTACCTTGCTGGAAGCAGATAATGATTGTAGGGAAACTGTACTTTTGCAGAAGAATATGCAAGGTTCAAAATTTCGATACAATATGCCCCATATATTGGGTGTATTGTATCATATCTATGGGGCTCTGATACAGGACATAAAAGGGAATTTGGGAATTTTGGTATTTTCGTGGGGGTAGGCAGGCCTAAGACTGAACCCCCTGACCAATTTTGAAAAAAAAAAAAAAAACTAAAGGAAGGATGTTTTGTTGTATCAAAGCACTCAATATGCCTGTTCTTGCATATCAGGTGTATCGATACTTTAAACCTTGAGAACATGTACCTGGATTGTGTTTTTTTCTTTGAAAAGGACATTGGTGGTCTGTCGTTCATTACAGTTTGCTACTCTTGGCATTTTTTTTAGACTTCCTGGTTCTTTTCTTGTGGTTGGTTATAAACTTTCTGTCAACCCTCTATTACTTCTTGCCTTCTATGATCTACTTGTTTATTTTTTATCCGTTTAATTTTTTTGCAGATTATCAAATGGCTTCATCTAGTATATTTTGTTATTTGTTTTTGTGCATGTTGTAGTTGCTTGGCATCTTGGATCCTGTGTTTTCTTGGTCAAGGCTCAATTTCTATGTCCATTCCACTGTGTTAATGCATCACAAACTATGGGTTAATTGATAGAAGGGGTGTAATTGGATAATTTCACAATTGTTTGTCCATTTCAAAATCTATTCTATCCTGACTTTTTTCAATGAATTCTAACCGGATTGATGGAAAAGTTGTAGTTGGATAATCCAACATCTCCCTAGATGCATGTGCCTGTATGCTGTGATACCCAGATACCTGTACAAAGATGCCATATCATATTGGATACTTCAATTTTTAGTGTAAATTTACATATCTGATACCATATCGAGCCGTTTCCTTGCCATATCTAGGTAACATAATCTGTATGTTTGTATCTTGAAGCAACCCTGGGTTCAATATAAAATTGGGTTGGATCTGAATCTATGCATTCCTAGCCCTACTTACCATTTATATTGTTCAAAGAATGTCACTCCAAAAAGTGACCAGGCACGACTTCTTATTCACCCTAAGCTTTACAAGGGAGAAAAGAACATGATATATGATTTATATTTAAACTGACTGTCAATCTCCATGAGCAAGAAAGCAAGATCAAAGGGCTGAACTAATAACACTCGGCTCAGATTAGCAGCTACAGTGGATTGGACATCTTTAGAGATGGAGGGAGACCTCAGGTGGTAATTAGATGGATGTGAGAGTGCAGGGAAGGTCCTCTGCCCATCCACCATATCATAGAGGCTATTTGGCTTTGTGTCATTGCGTGTACAGATCAAGTGGATCCAAGGTAAGCTTACCTGGCAGATGCCTTTGCAAGGGAATGGTTAAACAAGATGATTGTATTGGGGGCTATCCATTTAATACTTGCCATGTGGGCTATGTGAGGACCAAAATTTGGGTGTAAAGGGGGGCTAAATATAAAGATCAGCCAATGATTTTTTCATGCTCTATTTCCTTGTTTTCCTTTCTTTGCTTCAACACATCACTATTTTCCTCTCATCCACAAATCTCTAGATCATTTTACTAATCCCGTTAAAAGCCTCTTTCTTGCTCACAAGTCGCAACACTTGATAGTTCTATACTTCCACTTTACCTTTATCAATGTTTTTGATACTTACACGTTTTATCTGACCTATCTTAAATTTTTTATCAATACTCTAGGTTATGATTTTAATGTTCATATTTTTATATCAGATTGAAATAGCAAAAGTAGTTGAGACACAGGCTAATTTGGAGCAACAATTGGAGCTGAATGAGAATCATCAAGAAGAGGTATGCAAATTACTACAATGAATTATGTAGTTCAATAGCCTCATTTCCTGCAAGCACCGTGATTTTTCTTTTTTCCTTCATGGGGCTACACAATATAGGGTAGCCCCTGCACAACGGGATTTGATCCCTAGTCTCTTCTACAACCAACCAGAGAACTTACCAACTGAGCCACTATTAGTTGTTTCAGATGTGCTTAAGATATATGTGCACTTGTTGTGTGTGTGTGTGTGTTTGTGGGGGTGGGGGGGGGGGGGGTGTTGATAATGAATGGCTTTGTTTTCTAAAACAAAGATTGGAATGTCAGCAAAAGCAATACCATTCACACAACTGCTGATGTAGCAGTTGTTTTTGTTTTAGAAAACAAACCATTCACATTGCCGAGCACCCCCTTACTGAGATTCTCTAAACAACCCAAGAATCTTTACACATGACAAACTAGTTTGGAGCTTAGAAGATTTCATCAAGTTCCTTACCCACCCTATGTTCATGGTAAAAGGTCCGACCTAAAACAACTTGCAATATGTGCAAAATGAGCTCACTTTTATGGACTTTTGGATTGATCATGTGGCCAATCCAGTGAGTCCCCCTATCTGATTGGATGGTCTGGATCAGTCACAAGATCCCTCCAAATGGCTAAAGTAAGGTGGATTCATGTAGGTAACCATTTTTTCATATATCGGTTGTAATCATACTATTTTTCCATGTAGCCAATCCATCTGGGGCCAAACTGGTCCACATGATTGTGTCCTCTATTCATGGAGTAAAATTCAACTTAAAAACCCCTGCAGTACAGCCAAAATGTGTGTTTGTTTGGGATAGTTTTTGAATTGTAAAATTAAAACTTTGGACTCTGTATATGATGCAGAGTCAAAACTGCAGAGTGACTAAAGTTGTAAATGGAAGTTTGGGTGATATTTATAGAATTTATTTGGAGAAAATCAAATCAATGGGAAGCCATGATCTCTTTTCTATCTAGCTTCCACTGAGGGGTATACAGACCTAGGGGCTGGAGCCTCTCCAAAGTTAAGGCATGCTAAAACCAGAAATAAAAAGCATACAATAATAGCATTGATAATCGAACAAAATCAATATGCTATTACTGGCAGGATATGCCCTTGTACAAATGACAACAAAAGCTTGCAAAGGATAGGTGGGTTGCTGTTGAAAGTGGCATTCTAGATCCTAGTGAATTATATGCCTACAACAAAGCTCATGGTGGAGTGGCTGAAAATATCAAAGCCTTTCTGCACTATGAAATATGAGGATCCTTGTAATCAAGGTTCAAAATATTGATATGCTGTATTGTATTGGTAAGCTTGGATATGGATATGTATTTTATGTGCTTTGGATATTCATGGATATGGTAGAAAGATACATATGTGTTGGTAATATTGAGGTAAGGTTAAAATAACTCTTAATAAGGTATAAATACATAAGAAATGCACACTTGAATTGTTTATATGAAGAGATGCATTACAATCAATTTGGAGTCCAAAATATCTAGATGTCATACACTAACTTTACTAATAATACATCAAACAATGTTTTAGTTACCAATCTGTTAAAATTCATTACAAGACATGTTAAATTGTAGTTAGATCAATGGATTCGATGGATAATTGCTAGATCCATCTTTAGTTCTTCCTTACCATGAAAATCATTTAGAACATTTAAAATGAATTAATTTTCTATTTTTTGACTTACTTCCTAAAAATTAAGAAAAACTTCATTTTGACATTAATTATTTGTTAGATCAATGAGTTTAATAGACATTGATAGATCCATCTTATCATTCTTTCCTACAAAGAAATTCATTTAAATCATATAAAAAATTACTTTTTTATATGTTGACAATCCAAATCGTCAAGACAACCCATAAAAACTGCTAAAAAAGAGTTGAATATTTAAAACCAATCTGGAGACAAATAATGAGTTGCACCCCTATAAATAGGCTGGATTTTCACCTTTTCTTTTTAGAAAATCCATAGATCTAACAAGACTAGGGCTGTAAGTTGGGTACCTGATTTGAATATTTTTACATTGCATCAGGTTGGGCTCATTGAAATTTTAACAATTCCCCAACGTGTACCTGCCCAAATTGCACACCTAAAGTTTGGAATGCCCAATGTAAATGGATATACGTTAGCAATCCAAACTGTTAAAAGATTTTGGACGAATATTTAATAGCAATTCATTGACCCTTGCCCTTGGTCATAATTCATAAACTTCTAGCGATGGTTAGAAGCTTTTATCGGCAGTGACCACTACCATAGGTTTTTAGGTCCTTTAAATGCTCAATGGAATGGGGACCACTCCATTTGTGCCATATGTCATTCATTTGTTATACGAATACATAAACCATATATTTTCCATAATATATTGATTTGTTAACATTAAGGGGGTGTTCTTTTTTCGCATTTCGAGGGGGGAAAGTTGGTCAATGGGATTTTGGTTCCCATTAACCAAGAATCCCATGTTCTTTTTTCAGATTTATGTAGAGACCAAGGAAAGTTTATTTTCCTGGATATTATTTATCCAGGTAAGTGATACCCATATCCTAGGTAGGTAAATAACTTTCCCACCTAGGGGGAAGGAGGAAAGTTGTCTAACACTTGAATGGGACAAAAATGTCATTTTTAACTATGGATTTTTTATGGCTAAAATGGTCATTGCCTTGTTTACATAAGAAATAAAAGAACATGGGTAAATGCACTTATACGGGTAAGTGTTTCCAAGGAAAAACTTACCCAGATAACTGCATTTACCCAAGTAAATAACTTATCGAAAAGCGAACTGGGCCTAAATGGCTTTCTCTAGAACCATTATTTGCAAATGCAAGACCCCAAAATCTGTTTCAGCTCAAACTCCCAAAGTCATTGTTTGCAATCGCAAGAACCCTGCAAATGAGGTCTCAAGGTTTGACATCCAATTGTTGGAAGCCTTAAACATTCAATTTTACATGTGTTTAAAAATTTGAAGAACAATAAGGGAATTTTTTACCATTAAAGAGTAAAGCTTGGTTTTCTAAATATTGAAGGGGTAATATTTGTCTTATTGGCCTTGTTCTTGTTTTGATAAATGACTTACCTACGTAAATGCACTTATCTTGCAATTATTTTTTGGGAAATGATTATTCAAATAAGTAAATGATGTTCTATTTTTCAAGTAAAGGTGTACAATGATCGATTTATCTAAAAAATGACATTATTGTAGGGGCAATATTGTCTCATCACATATTAACAATTTTTAGCTTGCATGGGTAAGTAAATAAGCCGTGGGAATTGGATATATCTCTAATCGTATATATTTATTATATTGAACAAAAGTAAGTATGATAAATAAAAAGCAATTTTTAAGAAACAAATAGAAAATAAATAAAAATATGCATTTATCATACTTATTTTTGTCAATTTTCAAATTTTCATCATATTAAACCAAAATAATTGTGAAAATAGAAATTTTTTTTATTAATGTTATAATATTATATATTTAACAAATAATAATTTAGATTGAAAGGAAATAAATCTACCATTACACTAAATTCAACTATTGAAGTTGTTGCTTTCAATATTACTAGTATCTCTATTTGTATTGGTCAAGAGTGTGAAAATAGGGAGGCAATAAATAGTAGAGGGGAGCAAGACAGGAGATACCGCCTACAGGTTTTCCACCTCCAAGAGTGAGAATCGGAGTGGAAGCACTAGGACTGTAGGACATGTGTGAAATTCTTAAATAAGCCTTTATGTGCAAATGAAATTGTTGTGCTATTCAAAGAATTGTATTGTAGGAGATGGGTAAGGAGGACACGGACGACAACATACGCGAAAGCACAGCATTGGATGCCCCCCTAGAGCAGAAAATAGCGTCAGGGGGGCATTCTGGAGGAGAGGTTAGGTGGGCTTCCCCGGAAGGTTGTGATGTAGTTCTTGAGCAAGGCGGGTCGCAAGACCCTCAACAGGTTCAGCAGGTAGATGAGGGCGTTGACATTATTACTACATCGAGGGAGTTCAGATCTCCTGATGAGGTTGTTTCTCCCTTGATAGATGACGAAGTCTCCAACACCAGCCCGTCGACCGAGGTAGCTTTTCACGAACTAGAATTGGATTTAATATGGTGCATATCATTGATCATCCTTTTGCTGCAATGCATACTAATGAATTCTTGTGACAGATAACTGTGACTCGTGCGTTGGACGTCGCTGGGTTGACAAAAGCGAGGGTGTACGTGGAGGTTGTTGATGATGATACGGGGAATAGAGTGGAAGAAGAGATGGACTACGAAATAGTTCATGAGAGCCCCATTGTTCAAACTGACGACGAAGCTCAACCGCCTACAGACAACATGGGGGTTGACATACGTGAAGAAGAAGAAGAACCCACCATTCTTGGGGAAGAGACAGTAGGGGCCTTGTCTATAAACGCTGTACTGGAGATTTTGCAGAAAGATAGCGAGGAGATGGGCCTCGAACCCATTGATGCAGTATCTAGATTTTATGTCTGTGTCCGGAGTCGGGAGAGTGGCAAGGTGTTTTCAGTTCCCGATTGGCTTGAAGGATTTGCACAGCAGCTGCTTGACGAGGGTGTCATGCCCGCTGTATCCCTTCCCAAGTCGATGCTTAGCGCTGGGTTGGGCAGCCTTAGCGTTGTGTGCTCTAGCATGAGCAAGCACTCGCCGGAAACTGTGACTTGGGAGGATTGCGTTCGATGGTACGTGACATGCGCTTCAGTGAGCAGTGTTGGCTTTAAGGTTGACAGCCTCCTGCAGCGCATTGGCGCAGTAGCACTCTTTGCTCGTAGTAAAGAGCTGAGTGACACCTTGGAGAGTGGCACCCGGGAGATTCTTTCCTTAGACGAAAGGATAAAGAAGACCGACGACGCTCTGCAACAACTGCTACGGCAGCGGGAGGTTCTAGTGCAGAGTCGGACGGAACGGCTAACCGAGATGGATCGTGTCAAGATGGCACTTTCTCGCCATGAAGAGATGCTTCAAAAGCTTGAGGAGGTTGGCCCCAATTGGTGTTTCACGTAAGGGTATGTGCGTTATCTTTGACTTGGTTGTATACTTGTATTACATGCATTTTGGTAACATTACTTATCCTTTCGGTTGTGTAGAATGTATAGCGTGTAATATGGTTTTGTACGAGTTTTGAGAATGCAAAGAAGTGAAGAACTTTCCGGTCGTCATTGACCAACAATATGGTTTAAGAGTAATATAAGCTGTGGGCATTAAGAGTTCCCAATTTAAGTACTGAAAAACAAAAACAAAAACTCAATTATTGTGCATCACTGTATGAAGTTAATGGCCAAGCTGAAGCCACAAGTAAAATCATGCAAAAGATGCTTGAGAAGACGATGAATGATCAATCGGGTGGATGGATCAATTATCACCTACATGTCCTAAACAAAAAGGAAGAAAATAGGGACTACACCATTCTCTTAGTCTATATGGCGTGGAAGCAATGCTGCCAGTCCAAATACAACTAGTTTCGAGCCCAGATCTGCTCTGCTCTTCACAGAGCGCTCCTCACACCAACCTCATAACATATCCCAGCCGCACATTATGTGTCTATTCATGGGGAGATGTTTCCAGTACACAGTGGAATGTGCTGTGAGGTTGGTGTGAGGAGCGGATCCCGATTCCTCTGCCATAGTAGCCTAGGTGTATGGAAGAGTGTCAAGTGGATCTCTTGGATCAAGGACCTGTTCTCAATTATTTTTCTTTTTCAGCAATGATCTGTGTTATAAAAAAAATTCCAAAGTTTAGAACCATATCCTGTCCACCCTTCCAAGATCATATATAGCTGGGATGAAAATTGGATAATGGCCTTTTTAATATATACGTTTATATCTTGGGTCAACAACAACAAGCTAGATCTGATTTTTGAGCTGAGTTCATGGCATATATTGCTGAAAATTTTACATATTTATTGCCTTTTATGCATTCCGAAAGCATTGGTAGTCTATCAGTTACCCAGATATGGTTTGAGCTTTGTTACTTTGCGCTTCTGGGAGTGTGGTATTTACATACACAATAAACCTTGAAAGTTGAAACCCCTCATTTGAAACATCTAGAGTCCGGATCACCTGCCAATAAAATACATTCCAACAACCTATCAGTGTCATCTCACACCGAACATCTCATACACAGTGGGTCTCACTTTTATGGTGGGTCTCAATCTCATGGTAGGGGTTGGGACGTGTTTTGTTGGCAGAAGATCCCAACTCGGCATTTTGGTACATCAAAGAGAGCACCGGCGACGGAGAAGGCTCTATTTTTGGTGATTGTTTCGATAAAGGAGTTTTATTTGAAGCTTTGTACAATAAGTAGGCGTTGAAGCAAGTAGAGTTGTTTAAGTTAAAGATTATAGTTCAATTGGATTTAAAGGCTGGCTGATTCCCTTGTGGATGCTCTATCCTAGGCAACAGTTGTCTGATCTCTTTCGTTATTCATTTACAAAAATGTCTCAACTCACAAGGACTCTGGTCAAGAAGTGGAGGAAAGAGTTGGCTTCAGAAAATATCATATTAACAATCATGCTGTAGCAGGGTCTTCTCATATCAATACAGCCGTGGTGGCTGTGCCCATTTACTCGTCAACAACAGTAGGAAACTTATTTGTATGAAAAACTCTAGTTCCCATCTCTATGAAAAAAGCGTTGTGACACAGACGAAACTGTACTAAAAACTCCCATTATAAGCCATGATTCTATTCCTGTTAACTGTTTGGTTTGGCCCATCTGCAGACTGCATTACAACTGAAAGCAGCCAGAGGCTGAGCTGAGCCCAGTTGCCACTTGGCACCAATACTTGCATGAGACGGAAAGCAACAACAATCATGATGTTTAATGCCTCCTCAAGTGGCTTTTCAAAGTAGTGGTGGATGAGTGGATCACTCCTCTTCTGAATATCTATCTCCATAGGCGCAACCTTGTCACTTGTCAGGCTCGTCCTGGCCCATGGGTTATTGGGGCTGTGGGGCCCGACCAACTTTTTATCGTCGTCTCTGAGGCTCATTGTTTGGGTCATTGGGTGGGTGGAGGCTCCAAAAGCTGAACGGATTAGCTGAACTTGACCGCTCTGTTATTGACTTGCGGGACCCGAAAAAGGAAAAGGCACTTTACCTTTCAAGGGAAATTCTAATATATACCTCCTCCATGATTCTCAACTATACATTCCATAAGAATATCTACCGTCAAAGACTCGAATCAGTGTAAGTTGTGGGACCCACTATCGGTAAATCGATCTGTACTGGAGACCAGAGCAAGTCAGCGATCAGCTTTTTGTAACTCCTCTCTGATGAACGGCCCAAATTTGCACAGCGATAGAGGTGAGCATGCATTTGATTGGATGGTGCATGGATAATCGTAACGAACAACCTTAACTGCCAATAGTGCCACCTATCACGGCTATTGATGACTCACTGATGAACGTGTAACCATTCAGGTCCCAAGAAGGCTCTGATTTCTGAAAAGTACAAAAGACAACCTGCACTGAGCATCTTTCAGTCTCCAGACTGCAAGCAAGGGAGAAAGAATGGGAGCAACCTAGCGGGTATCCTCTCTCTCTCTCTCTCTCTCTCTCTCCATTTGGGTTGTTTTTGCAGTTTCAGATACTTGGGAAAATTTTCTATATTGGTTAATATCCTTCTACCTGTGTTCAACAAATGAATTTTAGTTTTATTTTTCTCTGGAATTATCGCTGCCCATTAGAAGGTCTTAGTTTGTTGAAAATGAATATAACACCTTGTGTTCCTTCCGCTTTTAGTTCATTTTGTTTCTATTTCTCCTTGTCTTTTTTTTACTTTTTTCTTTCTGCATAGTACAGTTTCTTGTTAGTGGATCAGGTTTGGCAATTTCGGTATATGGGTTGGCATGAGCGTAGACTAATTTCGATGAAGTGTTCTGTTTTATGGGTTATTGGTTGAACTGGAGTTGCCCAAGTTACATGTGAAGATGATATGATTGATTCATGTTTCCGTTTGTATTACCTGAAATTTTCTGTCAGGTTCAGTTGGAATCCATAAATTATGATTTTACTTTGTGAAAACTGGCTTTCTAAACTTCTCTGTATGTGTGGCAATGCTTCTCTTCTCCATATTATGTTATCTGCTTGTCTTTTGGGATTCATGGAGAATATGTTCTACCTTTCCTTAAACTGCAATCTGTTTCTATGCAGGAGTTTCCACGACAAGGGATAATTAGTTATAGTATAAACCATCCTATCGTTATGGTTTTTGGTATGGGTGATGAGGAATCATGGAGTAAGCCCCTTGGGAGAGCATCTGTGTTTTACTATGGTGTTGGCCACATGCTTAATGACATCACATCTGCCTGTTGGTTTACGTATCTCTTAGTGTTCTTGACAGATATTGGCCTGACCCCAAGGTATGTTGTTTTCTTAATAACACTTGTGCTTGTCTGATGTCTGAAACCTGAATCACCTATAGGATCTGTGCAACTTCTATGGATTGATCAATTAAGTATATTCTTTACGTAAATTTTGAAGATCTTACTGGGCCTGGTTTGTGCAAAGACACTCGAAGTGGTTTATATCCGTTTTCAATTTGGATAAATATGTTATTATGTCAAAAGTTGCTCATGTAGGCAGGGAAAAACAGATTAAAAAAGGGAACTTTACAAAAAGAAAGCCAATAAAATAAAGGGGACTTATTTGGGCAGATTCCATTTTTTTGGAAGACAACTAATTATTAGTAAAAAAGCACAATTTTGAAAGAAAAAAGCACCCCTAATGTATTGCTGTGTCCAATTTATGAAAATTAGCATGTGCCCAAATCAGTTTTCTAATAAATCCATGAGATTCACTCTATCATGCCACTAAGGGCCCTATAACACATATTACTGAGTTTTCCTTCTTTTAGTGTTGGAGGTGCATGAGAAGTTAGAAGCCCCTTAAAAGAATAAGATGTCAGATTTAGCTAAAATTCCTTAACAGAAGGATGATGTAGGGCTTCTCATTGATTAAAAAAATGCATGTTATTGTTAGATTTTTCAAAGTTCAAAGGGCAATATAAAATAACAAATCGGATGATAATAGCAATGGGAGGGAGTATTATAAGTACAATTTGAATTTTAAAAACTGGCCTCCTTTTTCAGATACTGAAGATGACCCATCAAAATTGAGTCTAGAACTTTTTGGTTTTTTAGGGGACCAAGAATGACCCATAAAAAAGGAGAGGCAGGACCTAGCAGTACCAGGATAATATCTAGAAATCTTATCAACCATCACAGTTGAAAATTCCACAATATACACCAAGGGGCATAAACAAGAAGATAATTTTAAGGGCAACAGAAGGTATATAGTGAAATATCTTCGGATTCCTCTCCTCTTGAATGTCCCAGAGGATGATAACAAGCAAGTATTCTTAGAGAGTTTTGCCTTTTTTTGCTTAACAAGAAATAACACCCAGAGGATGATAATAAGCAAGTATCCTTAGAGAGTTTTGCCTTTTTTTTTTTTTGCTTAACAAGAAATAACACAATCTCTGTGTAAGCATAGAACTGTGAATTAATTCAAGGACCTCCAAAAGAGCTAAACACACAATGAATGATGAAATGATCCAAGCATAGTATACAAGCATGCTGGCTGAACTTTGAAGATGTATGCCTCTATAGAAGAAAGATGAAGGCATAAATCTTTTCATGCACTGCCTTCAAGACAATCACCTGTAACCAAGAAGAATGCTTGGAAAAGACTTTTGGTTTCAAAGGACCAAGTTAAGTCAGGAACCTCAGTGAACACGAAAATGTTGCTTAAGGAGAAATAGAAGTGCAAGAAGCTCTTAATTACCTTTCAAAAAAGAAGCAATAGTTTTTCATTTTTCATCTCTGTACCAGAAATTGGGTATAAACAAGGGAAATTGAGATTGGAGATACAAGATTGAGGCCAATCTGAGCTTTGTACTTTCTCTGACCTAGTGTTTAGAAATCAGTAAGAAGGATAATGCTAATAGATATCTATTGATATTTTTAGGTTGGCATGGTTGGCTCCAGAAACCCATCATCTCAATTGACTCCAATACTTATTCCTGGCAACTGAATGCCATACTTATTGAAACCCTATAAATCCTCAAGAACCATGTTTCCGTTTGTCCTTGATATACACTTCCAGAGGTCTCCTAACAGACATCCTTTGAACTATTATATGGAATTCTTAGCACTATTTATAGTCCTTACATGGAAATTCATTATAATCCTTCTGTTGGTCACTTTCATGTGCAGAAATACAGCTACCGTTATGCTTTCTGGTCAAATTGCTGATGGATTTACAACAATATTTGCTGGAGAGCTGGTATTTTCCACTGCATCTATTCTGTCTATGTTTTTTTTTAATCTTTTTATTTCTATCTGAAATCTAGTTTTATTTCAAAAGGTTTAATATCCTTTCATGACTCACTTTAAGGAGATTAAATAGGGATTGCAGTGGTTATGTAAGCACCCCTCTATAAGTAAATGATACCTGGATTCCACTTAAAGAGAGGGAGATCCAAGTGTGGACACTACTTTAGTGGCCTAAATAGATATTTTAGGTGGCCCATTAGCTTTCTTTCACAGACATGGTCCCAACCCACTTAATTGAGTTTTAAATGGACCTTAAGTAATTGGATTTCACAGGCTTACAGTCAAGCCCATTCTTTTTCATAAAGAAAAGATGGATGTATCTTATTGTAAATTTCACTTTCAATAGCTACTTAAAATAAATATTTGGTGCATTAGAATTGCTATGTTTGTATTAAAAGTATATGCTGAAAATAAATGTCTTCCTTTGTTTTGCATACTAGATCGACAGGTTTGGACATTTCAAAATATGGCATGGTGCTGGATCAGTTCTGGTTGCAGTTTCTTTCTCTTCTGTTTTTGGCATTTGCCTTCCATGTAAAATCTTTAGGACAAATTCATCTGCAATTCTGACAATTAGTTATAGTACTTTTGCTGCAATTTTCAATGTGGGTTGGGCGGCTACCCAAGTTTCACACATGTAACAACCTTTCCTGGCTTGAATTTTCAAGTTTATGTGATTTCATCATCTTTTATTTCCTTTAGTCATCTTCTTTTTCCCAAGAAAAACTTATGGAAAATGGGCCTATGTTGAAGGTCTATGGTGAATTGCATCACACTGAATCCAACAACCAGAGTTGTGCTAGCTAGTTGTCGTAATGCCTTTACAATGGTTAGTGTCTTTCTTGACATTTTGTCTCAGTCACTGTTATATCTGTTCACATTATTGTGAAGGTTATGATCTTTTATTTTTTGTTCTAATTGTTTAAGGTGGCCAACCTCAGCCTATATGCAGTTGCTCTGACAGTGTTTAATGTTAGCAAACCAAGAACACCTATTGATATTGAAAATCAGGTATCTTGATTAAATAAGATTATTCACTTTATAATGAACACCTCCAGCAAGGATAGGAATTTAACAGGGCTCATGAAAGTTTATTGATAATTCTCATGCATCTTCTCTTTGGTTTGACTTTTAAATTCCCTTTAAATGAACAGTACCGCTGGATTGCATATTTGTCAATTTTCATTGGATGCTGTTTCGTGAGCATATTCCTTATTGGAACCAAAGAGCCAAGGTGTGTTGGCTATTATTATTTTTTATGTTTTTAAATTCTCCTACATAAGCTATTAATCCATGTCATTTCTTCAAATAGTTTCACATTCTAATAATATTTGACCAAACAATTACCTTTCATTTCATGTGAAGATTGAAGCAAGGAATACACGGAACAAGTAACCATAGAATATCATGGGCACATTGGTTCAAGAAAGTATTATACTATCAAGTTGCTATTGTTTATGTACTCACTCGACTAGTAACGAATGTTTCACAGGTCACAACTGTTTTTTCTTTCCTTTGTTTGAAATGAATCTTCTGATATGGCCATGGTGAAATTTTCTTTCAGTTCTTAATGGTGTTTCTCTCAAATTACTATAATAATTATTAAAAGAGGTCTTCAAGATTCTTTATGGATAATATTTGCAAGAATTGTTTTTGCAGCCTTGTTGTTTTCACATTAAAACTGTTTCTTTGACCAGGCATTCCTTGCATTTTACGTCATTAATGATCTGCAAATGGCTCAATCATCTAAGGCATTGGTAAATGCAAAAACCTTATGAGATCTCATCACATTCATTTCATATCTGTTTCATTTGGACACATTGGTGGGATGATTTTGATTTCTAACTAATGTGGACAGGTACCTGCTATCATCTACATATGCAGCATTGTGGTATCTGTCATTTTACAGGTTACTCAATTATCAATGGTCTAATTGAATGTATTTTTAGAATTCATTGGTAGCAGAATGCATACCTTTTTAGTTCATCATTTTCTTTTTTGATACTAAACCATTATATGTCCACATTGCAGGAGATTACTTGGACTGGCCAACGTCTCAAGGCCTTCTTTACTGCTGGAGGTGTTCTTTGGATATTTTCTGGTGCGGGGATCCTTTTTCTTCCCAGTACCATGCAAAATCTTATGTACCTTTTATCAGTGGCTATTGGTGTTGCCAATGCATTAATGACGGTATGTTGGTAATTCCAAGGCTCTCTAGTGTTATTTTTTTTATAAATGATAATTTCATTAATTCGACATAAGAATAATTACAAAAAGGAAGACAAACTTTCTTATCTTCCAATTACAACTTGAGCCCCCAAGAAAAGAAAAAGGAGAAACAATAAAATTACATCTGAGCCCAAAAGGCTCTCTAGTGTTATCCTTGTGCTATGTAATGTTAGTAGATACAGATCAGACCACTATATTCTGGATCTGACATCACTTGCAAAGAATACCAAAAATGCACTTATTCTCTTCTTGTTTATTTTGATTGCTTAGCACAGCTATCTTAAATGATGACTTTCATTTCACTTATTACCAGGGGATCACATCCAGAAATCAATTTGTAGATCCAAATGGCAAAGAATAATATATGGGAACTGGTGCATTTGTAATGGAATGGTTAGGAAAAGAAATGGTCAACAACCAGAAACAGTCTACAAATAGATCATGGTTAGAATCATCATATGTACCAGGTTTTAGTTTGGGTGATCTTGAAGGTGGAAACCAGTCACATTGTGACTCCAGACCCCAGATTACAGCAGCCATATCATATGCATTACCATAATCAAGTGACTAGTTGTATCCAACTAGACTATAATTTAAAGGAGCAAATCTGGAACAAGCCATTGGTATAATGGAAAAGGAGCCAGTTAGTGATCTTGAGATAGCCAAGTTATTTTAGTACTACTAAGGTTAACATGTTTTCTGGACATAAAAAACCACATAATCAAAATAGTACTTGTTCTCTCTTGAATTTCATGATTTTTCTGCAATATTTGACCTTTCATCTTTAAATCTTCTACTAACTTTTATTGGATTATACAGGTGACAGGAGTGAGCATGCAAAGTGTTTTAGTTGGAGAAGATTTAAATGGTTGTGCATTTGTTTATGGGTCATTGAGCTTCTTGGACAAAATCTCATGCGGGCTTGCTTTGTACATTCTTGAATCCAATCAAGGTGAGTAATCTGTCAAGTCTCTCTTTTCTCAACAAATATATTTCAAAAAAAGGGCAAATTTCTTAAACTACCCCTACTCTTTAGCTAATTGTCAAGATGTGCCCTTACTGTTTATAAATTGTCTTGGGGCATCCTTATTGTTTCTGACAATTGTCACAAACTTCCCCGTCATGGGCCGTTGACATGTGACATCATGTGATGGGTATATTGTCAAAAAATTCCTGGATTACCCTTCACTAGTCTAAAATGCACCTTTTTGGTTTGACCCATTTCGCTTTGGTCACGATCATCCTCTTTGAGCCACTGCATCCCACAGATATCAACACGACAATGACGAAGGTATTGTCTTCGGTTTGTTTGGGTAATATGATCATTCTCTATGAGTGGAGCAAGGTATCGTCTTCAGTTTGTTTGGAGTCACAATCATCACCAGTGTTATATTACAGCCACGAGACGGTTCTGGTGTCATTGGTAATAACCGGCATAGCTTCAAGTACAACTGATCTGGTGGAAGGCGAGCTCTGTCAACCGACTGTGAGTAGATAAAACCATCAACAGATGAAAGAGTGATGCAGTGGTGGAAGCTTAGGCTGCATTTGGAAGCAATGTAGGCGTTTGGAAGGAGTACGTAATTATGATCAACATAAAACTCCACTCTAGTTCACTTTTGTGTGCGTTTGGATGGATTGGAGTTTTACGTCACTAATCAATGTAAAACCTCATCAAGCATAAAGTTTTACATCGATAATCGATGTAAAAACTACATCGATTTTATCGATGTAAAACTGTACACTCTTCCACCCATTGCATTTTTCAAAAAGCAACAGTCACTTTCACGGTTCAGTGTAAAACGTTATTGGTGTATTTTTATACCGATGACATTTTGCATTGATTCCAACCACAGCCTTAGGGATGATGTAAACGCATCATTTCATTGTGAATGGAGCATTTCACAACAATTGTGAAAAAATACAGATTTTTTATGCCATTTGTTTGAAGAAATTCCTAAAAATCTCCCTTCACACACCCAGCCCTCTACCTGTTCGCATACTCACACGGCTAGCCCCTAGCCCTTCCGCCTCGCCTGCTTGCACACCCAGCCCCCCGCCCACCCGCCTTGCCATCTTGCATGCCCACCCCTACAGCCCGCTTGCCTCGCCCACTTGCCTCGCCCGCTTGCATGCCCACATGGGTCCCTAACACGACACATAACACGCCCACATGGGTCCCTAACATGACACAACCATTCAAGGCACTATTGAACCTCCCATCTCTGTAAATCCTTGACCAAGATTGACTTTGGACCTCAAATCTCTGTAAATGGTCCCCAGAAGCATAACTTTCACAGTAAAATGTCTAAAAATCTGAACTCAACACAAAATATTGATAGTAAGACAACCATGTAAGATAAAAGGGTTAGGGTTTAAAAACAACGACTTTTCTTCTACAGGTTTGAGGTTTAAAAACCATAAAAATCGTATATGTCATGTTAAACATCGTTTTATTCTATCTTACCTATAGACAAAAGTTTACAGTCACTGGCTGAAAGTTGCAGCGGTAATGGAGTGCTTGGAACGAACAACGAAGGGTTTAGCATTCATGAATGAAGCTAATAGGATTGCCCACTCGCCTAATCGTTAACCATTGAGGGTTAATACATTAATTTTCTTTTCGAGCAAATTCTGGTCCAACTTAACAAAAGGGCATAAACAAAATTTCAATAAAATCGTTATGATTTAATGGTAGTGACAATTGTCAAAAACAATAAAGGTGTTCCAAGACAATTTATAAACAGTAAGGGTATAACTTGATAATTAGCTAAACAATAGGGGTAGTTTAAGAAATTTGCCCTTCAAAAAATTACATATAGATGAATCAGTGCTCAATGTGGTTCTCCTTCCCAATTTTTTCTTACTATTGGGTTTACAATGGATAAAAAATAGAGTCCAAGTAAAAGTATTTGGATTAAAAAGTAACTACTTTTCATTTTCGTAAAAAGAAATAGAAAAGTCTATTGTCAGCATGTTCAAACAAATCTACACCAATCAAGCAAATCTTGAGCAAACCGAGTGATTTCATTCACCCAGATTCTTGCAGATTCCAAACAGAAACTTTTACACTACATTAGTCTCTTGGTTTTTATATCTTAACATCAATTTTTGGCCCCAAATAGTTGGACTAATGCCTTTTGGGTTGAGTACAGCTCAAGTAAATCTTAAGCATCAGTATTTGGGGAGATGTTGCAGGAGTTGGTGGCCCCAAAGGACATCTAAAATATATTTTTGTCAATACAAAAGTCCAAGTCTTGGTACTAGGGGCAACATAATTTGAGTCCGGATCTTCTCCCCACAAGAATTTTGTCCATGTTTATCGCAGTCACATATGGAGAATACCTCATCATCTGTATAGTATTATGCAGGGGGAGATGTTTCCAATTCATGGGGATGGTGTATTGTGGGTAGGCGTGGGCAGAGTTCTGGTGGACAGGAGATTTGACCTCTATTATTGATAAAGTGGTGTGGGACATGCGGAAAGAAAGAAAAAGAAAATAAGAACTTTATGTTGAGACTGCAAGTGGCAACATTCAGTCCATCATTTGCACATAGATCCTAGCCTCAGAGGGGTTTTCTAGCACTTTTCCAAATGATCTCAAAAGGAACCTGTTAGGATCATATCATCTTCCTCCATATGACTCTTCTCATGATCCCCCAATGTTAGTAAATACGTATATAGTACATATATTATATACTTACATATAATTAATAAGATGTGTGCATACCATACTAAGATTAAAAAAAAAAATTGGTATTATACTCTAAATGTGTTATAACAGTCATAGAAATACATCATGTTGACAGGTTTAGAAAAGAAGAAAAGAAAATAGTTGTCATCGATGATGATGATGATGATGAATCCAAAAGTTTGTGCTATTTTATAATTTCTCATGAATTTTTCCATGATCCTGAGAACCTAAATTTAACAACTTTGGGTACATGATGATTACACTCATTCTAGCATTGCATCACATCACAGAGGATTTAGACTTTGTCTCCATAATTTGCACGTTATATATAATTCCTAACACATAAAAAAAAAAAAAAAGTTAATAGAGGGTTGGAAAGGATTTGAGAGCCACCCATTCCCAAATATGAAATATCAATGTTTTTACTCTTTAAAAATTAATGGAGTGCAATCCAAAGGCAGCAGATTTTTTGCCTCAGGGGCTAAATCCATTTTGGATCTACCTCCACTCTGCATTTTCACTTCCATCCCCCAAATAGATTGTAGCCTATCATCTGAAAGAGGATAGGAATAAGAAGCTGGGAGTGTAAAGCACAGAATTTGGGTTTGTTTTTTCATACAGCAAGTAATGATGTAAACAACAGTATATCTACCACTCTACCAGCCAATAGCAGTTTTAAGTACCCTTTTACTGTGATTGAAACTCAATTCAACAATGCCAACAAAGCCTTGTCACAACAATATGGAGTCGGTTACATTCTTCATTCCACCGTGATGTTTCAACAAAAGGATTGACAGATATGTGGCTTGAAATTTCTACTTACCATCCTACCCTTTTTATGCAGATACTGCCTCAATTCTGAAGGGTTGCCATTCAATCATGGGCTGCTTTTCTGTTACAAGGTATGGATTGGGCTTGGTCCCTGCATCTTGCGCGCTTCTTGGACTGGTAGTCACATACACCATGAACCTTCATACACCCGATTCAAAACCTCTGTTGGAGCCCCTCTTGGCATAATATTGAAAAAGGCCCTATTGGTTTTCTTGGCGGAGATCCAGGAACAAGGATACAACCGGGGTACAACAATTTGTATTTTAGATAAAAAAAAAATAACAAGTATCAGATATAAGCGAGGCTCCTATTTGGAAGTATCCTATACACAACACCGAATTTGCTTTCAAGCTGTTACAAACAGCATTAGAGAAGGTCATTGCTCAAGAGGAAGAAGAAATGTAATATTTCAAGGCAGGTTAAAGTTAAACTACTTGGCTATGTACAAGATTAGATATCTTTGACATTTTCGTTTATATATGACCACTTATATGTAATGGAATCATAATGAATGATTAATAGTGTACATGATATTAGAAATTTGAAATTCGAGTGGGTAATTTTTAGTTAAAAAAAAAAGGTCACTATCCAATGTTAGTCCCAGCTATGAGGGGGTCTTGGGAGTTGTGGACTGATACTGGCCTACACTGCCATTTTTGTGCACAAAGTAACCAACCTCAGACTAAGTCAAAACAGCCTTATCCCACTTGACAGCCCAAGGTTTTCCAACAAAATACGTTCCAACACTCTTTCAACATGATCGGACATGGAACTGGGACCCGCCATGTATTTTGTTGGCAGTTGATCCAGACTATGATGTCCATTTAACAACTCTAAATATGAAAATTGCTGTTTCTCACTAGTGTCTTTTGTACTTTGGATTCCCAACGATTTGGAATTTTTGGACCGACACTCATTGGCATCTTCTACTTTATAAGGATGCAAAGTGTTTTTTTTGTTTTTAGGAATTAGGGATGCAAAGTTGTCTGTGGCCCGAGCAGAGTTGACACGTGGCAATGATACGCATTGCCAGCGATGGTCCTCTAAATGACTAAATCACAAAAAAGGCTTAAAAAAAAAAAAAAACACTCCCTTGGCAATGATACGCATTGCCACCAGAGGAATTTTTTTTTTTTTTTTTAAGTGGAACTCCAGAGAAAATGTGTTGAGATAGATACATATACTATCCAGACTTGCTGTCTCAGAGATCCAGCAAAGATGATGCATTACTTGATGTTCAGAGCAGAGTATAATTACTGGAACTTCCAGTACTGGTTAACCAAGGACATTAAGCATTTTCAGCTTTTTGAAGAGTAAAGAGGCTTTTCTTCAATGTGCATCCTCCCTTTCTCTCTCACTCTCACACACACATCAAATAGAGTATTTGGATATGACCTCAATATTGCTGGCAAAATACGTTGATTCATTCTCATACAGAATATAATAACTGGAATTTTCAGCTCTGTAACCAGGACAGAAGCATTTTCAGCTTTTTTGAAGCGGAATCTGAAATAAAGCAACCTTCAACAGAAGATAAAGACTTCAGCCACTTACACCCTAATTGATTGAAGCATACATGAAATCCAAATCCAGAGATGTTTTATTAGACAAAGCACCTTATTGCTCTTGCTGCAAGTATTTCTTTTTTTTTTTTTTGGTTTCCCTAACATACTCCAAATAAAACAAGCAGTCAACGCTTTGTTTACCGGGCACTGCAAGGACCGTTTTTGCTGCAGAATGCAGGATTGGACAAGGCTGATTTTACTCTGGTGGGCAGTCCAAACAAAAGGAAAAGTATACCTTCTTAGTGTTTCGGGCCAAGGAAACCCCACTCTAGGAGAGGTACAAACAGCCATCGCACTAGTAGTCTGCTTGTTAGGTTAACTTGAGATCCATCCAAGATCCAACAGGCCTATTATTTAGCAGAAACTGTTGTTGCCAAAATCTGCAGCAAGGATAAATACTGAAAATATTCGGAATAGGAATGAATACTAGTGCAGTCCTCGGCTTAGCGATTCGCAATCACAAAAGACATCCAAAGCCCTAGAGTGCTGCTCCAAGGTGGACCTTCAACGCTCAAGTCAGTTGAACTAGAAACAAGGATGAGAAGGTGTGCTGAGATGTGGGGAGAGTTAGGAATGGAGAATGAGAGGAGTCCGGATCTGCTCCTCACAGCTCTCCTACTTATATATTATTATTCATGGGAGATGTTCCCAATACACAGTGGGATGTGACTGTGAGGTGTGTGTGTGTGAGGACTGTTCAATGAGGAGAAAACACCAATTCAAATGAGAGAGAGAGAAAGAGAGCTTTACTTACAAGGTGCTCGCCTATTTATAGGACCAGTAACCCAATCTTTCAGTTCATCTTATGATGGACACGTTATGCGCACATGGCAGCCTCAGTGTGTTGTAACTTGTAAGCTTGTATAAACCACGTACTCCGATATGGGATAAATTTATCATTCTGCCCGCCAACTCAATACCACGTGGCAGCTTTGCATCTGTGCATAGCACGTTTCAGCTATGCATTGCCCAAGCCCGTCTGGGGGTCGGGCTGGCCCATCGGACTACCCGGCCCATGAACAGGTCTAAACACCACCACCACCACCATCATCAACAAAGAAAACAATTGTAGATCTTACCTCAAGAAACAATACAGAAGCACGAAAAGCCAAAGAACCAGGGCTGTGTCCTCCACATCTGTCAAGACTGGAAACGAAAGGGAACTATACATTTCAAACAACAACAGTGTGGTGATTTGACACAGTGATTCCATACATATTCACAAATCAGCTCTAGGGACTAGGACTACATATTTTTCTCTTTTCATGGAATAATTGACGACAGAAAACATACACACACGCACAGAGCAAAGCTACCTGACAAGACTAAACAAGGTGCAAAGGCCTTGCTTGCTGTAATACTCTCTCTCCTCCTAGATGTTCAAAATGGCTTCTACAACCCCGCGACCAAGTCTGCTAAACTTGGTTTTTTCAACAGTTCCTGTTTACAAACTTAAAGTCGATACTACTCCAAACTTCCAGTTTGGAACACGCAAATTGGTGTATAAAATCAAGATTCCTCCATACCAGTGTGTCCACTTCTGCTTTTTACATCCAGCCGCTGCATTCACTGTTTGCCTTCTGAACTTGCACATAAACTGGTCAATTAACATGATGTTAAACTGAGTATGTCTTTTCCCACTGTCATCCTTCAGATGACTGTTGATTGAACCAGCAGAAAGCACATGTGAAGAACAAAGACAGCATGCTGCTCCATTGAGGAGACTGAGAACCCAACCCAACCAATGAAGACATTCCTTGCTTGTCAGAAACTCATCAAGACAAATGGATCCGCAGGTACTTCTGAGTTGGGCGGACACAAGTTTGGAATCTTTAAAAACCCTCTGCAATTATGCCTGGAGTACTTGACAGTGCACAATGTGACTCTTTAAACCACCTCGACCTGCAATGCTGGACAATATGTTTGTGACTAGGGTCCTAAAGTGACCTTTTGATCCAATAGTCTCCCAAAGATGAGGGTTACTCTCCACATTTTTATCTGTGCTAGAAACATTAACCATACTGATACTCATATTGTTACGAATGATGCAAAGCTTTCCATTGAGGGGAACGATTGCTGCAGCTTCCAGGGCCTGTGAGCTCCCCAGGTGGAGTTTGCTGTCCATAAACTTGTTCCATGAATCTGAGGCTTCATCGTAGACTCTCAGTTTGCACCCATCCTTACAATCCAAGGCATAGAGCTTCCCGTTCAGAGAGATACTGGGGTTACGCCATCCTGAAACCATTCCATCATGAATTGGGGTCCAGCTGTTGGTTTCGGGGATATAGGCTTCACTCATCACCTGACGATGCGACCCAAGCCCTTTCAGGAACCACTTTCCATTATAAACAACTCCAATGAAGGGCACCATGGCTGTGCTCATGTCTGCAATAAAACTCCATCTGTTCTTGTTGGGATCGTAAACCTCAGCTGATCTAAGAGTCCTTTGGATCCCTTCGCACTCACCACCAGCCACATAGAGGCAGTTATTAATTACACAAGAACCGAAGAAATGGCGTTTCCGCAACATATCTGGTGCACGGTGCCATTTATTTGTCCTGGCACTGTAGAAGATGACCCGTCTCATGGATCCTCTGAGTGGATCTTTGCCCCCAAATAAATAGAGGTGGCAACCACTTAAAACAGCACAACCAAACCCAAGGGCTGCAGAATACTCAACAGGAACAGGAGGAAGTGGCTGCCAGAGCTGATAGATAGGGTCAAAAGCATGCCATGAGATCCTTCCATCACGATCTCTTTTGATGACATAGATCCATTCCTCTGCCATTCCCAGATTCTTTCTTAGTGAGTAAAAGAAATTACCAGCAAGAAGCCGATACCATCTCTTGCAGACTAGTCGGAGCTTTCTATGCTCAAACCTAGGAACCCGGATAAGGCAAGCAATGGCAAGATCATCAGGAAGGCCGGGTATAAGGGGGGGCTGGATCCTGGTCCTCTCCCTGCGGGAGTTTTTACTCTTGTGTGCATGAGGGTTGATATCAGGTTGTATGCAAAGCTTTGATCCTGGAACAAATTTCCTTGCCCCAACAACAGTTTTTAAGCCTGCATCTACCCTGCAGTAGCATGATACAGATCCTACCTGTATTAAACAATTTCATGTTAGGGTGCAGATAGAAGATTTAGGTGTAATGAAATAATAACAATTATCTACCAAAAAAATGAAATAATAATAATCCACAAAAACAGCAGGAGCACCACCACCAACAACAAAAACAACAGGAGTAGAAGCAGAAACCTTTTTTTTTCGGATTATCAACAACAACAATTTATAAAGGATTGCATACAGTCTACAAGTGGAATAGAGAGCAGGGCTACCATTATTGATGCCTTAAAATTTATGAGATTCCCAAAGCAAAGTTTGTTGAAATGGTGAGCCTTATGCGGACATGATTGACATTGAAATAGTTATATGTACATTTTTAAGCAACCATAGGGTGTGATGTGACATCTACATGAAGATCACCATGGAGAAACAAAATTTTTATGTCCACCAAATGGTGAGTTGATCAATAGAAGGTGAAAAGGCAATAAAGGTCTGAATTGCAGTCAAATTTTATGGAAAATTTTGGTTCAAAATCAACAACATGCTCCTAAAGACATGGCTTAGCCAGAAGAAAAATGTATGGTTTACAATCAACTTTTTCTAGCCAAAATTCAAAAGGCATCACTTTTGCTAACACCAATATTATGGGACCATTGACAAAAAATGCAAATAGCTTTTGAAAAACTCTTTAAAGATGATTGAAATAAAGAATTTCTTTCAAGTTTCAAGTTTATGAAACTTGATATGTAGTATTTGAAACAAGTTATGAATACAATCTCATGTATAGCATTACCCAAAATTCTAGAAAGCCCATCAAATGCATTAGATAAATAGATTTATGTGGACTCTAAGAAGCATGCAAGTATAAGAACTAAGCATTACAAGTAACATAAAATTAATTTTATGCAGATGGTCATCAGCCTAAATGTCAATAGCAGTTTGCAGTTAGAGACATCAGCCTTCAATGAAACATTGTGTTAGTACAGCTATATTTTGTTTTCTGTGCAAGTTTTGCATGCCTAACTGTTACTTGAAATATAGGAAAGGTTGGGTTTCCAGTGACAAGAAGGATCCTATTCAGGTGGTTGTATAGAGTCAAGGTTTTACTGCTTTATGGGCCTTTTAACTGCCTTCAAGAACTTCAAAACTGTTTTCCATTTTGCTAGTTGAGGCACTATCATCAATGAAACAACTAGTTACTTTTTGGCATAGCCCTTTTTATGGCATCAACAGAAAATAAAATAAAAAAAATAAAATAGTTATTCTAAATTAGTCAAAAAAGGTAATAGCAATTCCATCAACTTCTTGTCCAAACTCCATGTCAATTATAAGAAGAAATTTTTTTTTGGATCAGTCAATTATAAGAAGAATTAACAAAGAAAAATATCTCAACTTCACAGGTTACAGTGACATTTGTGGCTGAAAGCTGTACAACGAGTAGTATAAACTGGGGATTGACCAAACTAGGTTACACCCAGTGCAAAATGAAGGATTAATCAGATTCAATGACCTGATTTCCTTATCAAGTGAATTTAGTAGCTAACTTCAACTAAATAATTTAAAATAAACAATATATTTATTAGATCATAAAGGGCTAGGGGCCATCTTGGTGTAATTGGGTTACGACTGTGAGAGTATAGGTTTGAGTCTAAGAGTGGTCGCTTCATGTGAGAAAATGCAAAAAGGTTAGGTACATATCCAATCCACCCTTCCCAAGACCCCAAATGGCTGAGAGTAACATTGGACGATGACCCTAGATGGTGAAAACCATACGGAAAAGATAGCAAACTGTATAAATGTGAAAGTATATAAAAAAATTAAAAATAAAAATGCTATGTTAGATAGTTAAAGTATTTACATTCTCCAAGAAACTAAGAACAAGAGATAGAACAAAGATGAAGGGAAACAAGAGACAAAAGTGGTAAACAACGAGAACTAGTAGAGTAGTTGCTTTTCATCCTCAACCAGAAATTGGAATCTGATTGTTAATACTAAATTGTTACAAGAACCTCTGAAAAATCCGAGGGATGACAACTAGAGGCTTCTCTCAATAAAGATACATGTTTCTTTCTTTCTTTCTTGTTTTTTTTTTAGAAAGGTAAAAATTCGATGCATGAAATTACTTGACTAAACACTCCAAGGTTCGTACCAAGAAACAAACTCATGTGAATGGAACTCTAAAACCCAATGTACAAAAGGATAAGACAAGAAGCGGCTAGAAACGTATAAAGAAGATCTATGTCAAAAGCACAAGAGCAGGATAACAATTCTCCAAGCTGGTTAGCACTCTCCTTGTGATTAAAACACTTTGGAAGATCGAACCTTTACCTAAAAACCGATCTCCTACCTAATAAAATAAAGAATTTAAAACGTAGTGGCCTCTGAGCAAAACGAAAGTTGAAATGATCTACCCCCACACTAGCCCCATCATTCCACAATTAAATGAGATGGCCGCTTTATTTCTTCTCCAGAGCTAGAGACTTGAATATTCAGGAACCAACAGATCTAATATTCAACTTACCCATCTCTGAACTTGAACTAGATCACATACCCTATTCTCTAAATCCGAAGTTACAAGGCTACCACAGCGAAATGCAGCAATGCTACTTTATCTCCATGATTGAACTCAAAACCACGAAAAAAAAAAAAAACTTAGTTTCAATCAAGTAGAAATTTAGTTCTAATCAAGTAAAACCAACAAGGGACAACGCGCGTTCATCAGATTCCAGAGCTTCAATCAAACACGGGAAATTCATCGATAATTCGATCTGGGTATACAAAAAGCACATGGATTGAAAAAAATAAAAGTCGAAGGACCTCATATAAAAAGATAGAACTTACCAATGGAGCTTGAATTCGAACGCCTCTTTCAGCATTCGAAGAAGTCTGAGACGGCTCCATCTCAGAACGAGGACTTCATCTATAAATTATCTCATGCAACTTTTGGTCGAACCCAGGAGCAGAAAGTGGGAGAAAAGAAGCCCAAGAGACTCGGATCGAGCTTCTCAAGCTTCAATCGAATGAATCTGCCAAAAGAAAATCGCCAGAAATAGAAAGCTTGTCTTATCTCTGCAAATAGAAACAACAAACAACAGTGAGAGTTGAAGAAGAACAGCAACAACTACAACATCAGAGCATCAAACGTGAGGGCAATGCGATTCTTCTCCCCCCTCTAACTGAAGATTACTGCTGGACCCATTGCTTTTACCAACTTCCCAATAATAAAATGCTTAAAATTTCATTTATTACTTAATTTATTCGTTGATTTCATTTCTATTCTCGCCATAAGACAAACAAGCCCGTCAGATCAGAGTCCCCAGATACTGTTTTGCCAGTCAACCCTTTATGACCTTTACCCTTGATAAATAAATCACACACACAAAAAAAAAAAAGAAAATTGGAAATAGTGGCTGATATGTATCCACTATCCAGGGTCTACCATCCTTTGATGGATTTTACCTACCAGCTCTCATTCATTCCACCATTGGATTCTCATACCAATAATGATGCAGTGCTTTCAACCTCTGGGCGGTCAATCGTCACATGAGTTACAATTCTAGGTCCGATTTTCTTAAAATCTGGAATTTGACCAAAATATTTAAACTCTGATCAAAACCCATCTGAACTAAGTGGTTTAACTGTTGATCCATTCGACTTTGTTACTAATTCATGTTATATATGTTGAATTGCTCCTCACAGTGTGCGCCTCACACCAATCTTACAGTTACATCCTGCCCTGTAGGAGATATTCCGGATGTATGGCCAGGACATGCTATAAAGTTAGTGTGAGGTGCACTCAAATTTGAGGAGCATATTCGGACTCTTATATGGTATGTGTATACACAAATCTTCAAGATAACACAATTATCGATATTTATACATTCGAAGGCACCAAACACACCTTATCCCGCTACTTTTGTCAAAAAAAAATCTTTTTTTGCCTCAAATCTCAATTTTTAGCATTTTTATAAGTAAAAATTAAAAACTAAAATAAAAATATAAATTAAACCCAACATAAAGCACACATATATAAATGTATTTAAATAATATAATACATGTTTATACACGTAACTGCAAAGAGCCCCAAATTTATAGATAAGTCTGCCAAGAAAAACATAGTTAGACTTAGAGCAATTGACTTAATTAAACAATCTAATGAAGAAAAATTATTTTGTTTCCATTGTTACGTCTAAGCTGGGGTGGGCTTGTCCTGACTACACTAGTGGTTGATCATGTACAAATAATTTCAAAGTTGGCTCCAAAATAATGTATCTGAATTAGTAACTCCAATGCCCTAATAAATCAAAAGGTTTAGGGCAACTGAGACATTTGGAATATGCACTTTATAATGAAGAACTTTGGACCTAGTGAAATTATATCTCTAGTTTCTCTACTTGCTCTTTTGATTTTCTATGCATCTGTTAGTAGGTGTTGGAGTAAAACATTAAAATATAAAGAATACATTAACCTTATAATGCAAGTAGAAGAGGCCTAAGCTTGGACCTTTCAATTGTTTATGGAGAGCCCAGAAAGAAACAAAATCAAAATCTACCTTCTTTATTATTTAATTGAGCTGAGCCTGAATAGATTTTGGTTTGCGTAAAGGAAAAAATCTATGTTCTATTGGTTGATAAATACATTATTTCTGTAATGCCAATAATACTCTGATTATGTATCCAAAAATTCAGCACCCTTTGTTTTTTTATTTGGATTGACTAAATCTGAATGACCAGAATTCGGATTTGAATAGTCTGAGGGTCTTAAACTTGTTGTTTTCTTCTCATAATAAAGCCAATTTCATGAATCATGATTTTGAGTATGTGTTGCTCTATGTCAACTTCCTCTCTGACATCTAGGGATCCCCCTCAACTAACCCACTCATCTAAACTGAGACAAATTGACTCCAACCCCCTTTTTATGGATGCTTATCCCAAAGAAATCTTTGGCTTCAAAGGTAAGGAAGAAATGTGATGTATAGACACATCATGCTTGAATAAAGGGTAGTTTATGCAATAGACAGGCAGATAGATAGAACCCACAAGTGATTGTAGTTCTTGATGGAATTGGGAGTCACTCAACTAAGCCTTGTCCCAACTATTGGGGGTGGGCTACATTAATCCTATTCTATTCCACCTTCCACTATGTTCAATGCTGTATCCATTACTTAGATAATGGGCCCTTAAATCATATCAGTACTTCAACCCATGTCCTTTTTGTTTGAAAAAATAAATCCCCAACATCCTTTTGACCTGCTTCTACTTCTGTAGCAAATCCAAAGTGACCATCCAATAGTAACCCTCTCGAATCTCGATCGTATAGATCATCAATACGGGTGCAATTTGAGCAGATTAGGATTGGGCTTTGTCAAAATTTGAATGGGCCCAGATCCAAGGCCCAAATCTGAAACAGTGTAAAATATTAATTTAGGCTAATTCAAGTTGCACCCCTAATCATCAATGTGTATAATCCTATCGTGGTTTTGCAAATAACCGTTACCATTTTCGGAAAATATTCAATTTTTATTTTTATTTATTTGGAATGGCAATTGTAAGAGATGTATTTTAATATACTTAAAAAACATATATGATAGGAAAAAACAAATTCTACAATTAAATGGGCTACAAATAAAGCATAAACTAAGAGAAACATGCTACTGCTTGTCTAATGCAAAACATAGATGAACCCACAATTATAAATTAAGGGTCCGTTTGATTTGCAGTCGGAATTGGAATCAAAATCTTTTAGAATCGGAATCAGAATGGTCTATTCCTATAATCAGTTTGGTTCAGACAGAAATGGGAATGAGAATTGGAATAAGCAAGAATGAGATTTCATTCTCAAAGAAGGGGCAGGGAATGGCCATTCCAGCAAGAATGGGAATGGGATTCCGATTCCACCCAACCAAACAGTTGGAATCGGAATAGCCCATTCCAATTCCGATTACAAACCCCTATTCCTGTGACCCAAACAGGGCCTAATATACATAGTTTATAGAAATTAAATAATATACTTACACATGAATGGCAAACCTATTGCAATGTGTGTGTGTGTGTGTGATTTATGAATTTATAGTTCATAACTGGAGACAAACATCCACGGTCCAAATCATTTTAGGCCCCGTTTGGTTTGCAGGAATAGGGATTTGGAATTAGAATCGGAATAGTATTTCGATTCCAACTATTTGGTTGGGCAGAATCGAGATCTCATTCACATTCCTGTTGGAGTGGCATTCCCTCATTTGAAGGAATGGCATTCCCTGCCCCTGCCTTGGGAATAAAATCTCATTCTTGCTGATTTCAATTCCCATCTCCATTCCTGTCTAACCCAAATAGACTATGGGAATATACTATTCTAATTCCGATTCTGATTTCAATTCCAACTGCAAAACCAAACGGACCCGTGAGATATTTATTTTTTAGACATTTTTATAAATAATAACCTATGTATTCTGCTATATTTTAATCAAATCCAAAAATATAGTGTAAATTATTAGGGGTGGTACACTTAGCCCCCAAGACTTTCTTTTTGCAACAAAGACCCCTCAAACTTATAGATTCCAGCATTTCGCCCTCTACCCATTCCACTAATGGGGGTTGACGGTGATAGTAAAATTATTAAATCGTGCATTTCAAATTTTATGGACTTATGGCAACTAATATTAAAATGATGAAAATACCCATTCTAAAACATTAATCCTTCTCAATGCGTTGATGAACAAATCATTCTCAAAGTGTCTCTAACACAAACTTTGTTGAAAGAAAGTTGAGAGAAACCAATGAAAAATAGGATTTTGAAAAAATGAAGTTAAAAGGCTAAAATAATCTCATTAAATAATATAAAGGCCTCATTCACTTTTCGGTAAGTTATTTATTTGGGTAAATGCACTTATTCAGGTAAGTGCTTCTCAAGAAAGACTTATCTAAGTGCATTTACCCATATTCTTTTATTTTCCATTTAAATAAGGCAAAGACTATTTTAGTCATAAAAATCCATTATTATAAGGGATATTTTTGTCCCATTCAAGTATTGGCAACTTTCCCCCAAGGTGGAAAAGTTATTTATCCACCTAAGAGACGGGCGGGTAAGTGATACCCAGGAAAATAAACTTTCCCTAATCCCCACATAAATCTGAAAAAAAGAACATAAGATTCTTGGTCAATGGGAATCAAAATCCCATTGACCAACTTTCTCCCCTCTTCAAATCCAGAAAAAGAACGCCCCCAAAATAATAGTTTAATTGGAGTTTTAAAAATGTTCCAAACTGTATTCCATGAAGTTAATTGATGACATGCTAGAAATGTGGCAAAGTGATAGAATACAAAAGTTCAGGGCAGACTTTATCACCAAATTCATGAGTATGAGTTCAGATATGCTGACCACAACACATTGGTAGGGACATTCATCCAGTCCCATATTGGGAACATCTCTTGTACTCGATTAATAAACAAATCATATTTTTAAAGGCCCTATATGATACCAATTCATTTCTTACAAGTTTTTTCGGTATCTTAGTCCAACACTATTTTTAACGTAGTTTCAAGCGTTATGGTTAAACGGTTATGAGAAGCCCATTATGTGATTGGAAATAGAATCCGATTAAATCCAATCCATCTTGCAATTCCATTTCCCATGAGGGATGCTGCGACCTACACTATTATATTGTAATATGGTTTCAGTATGATACGCCATTGCATCTTTAATCACCAAACCAACTTTTATTTGATGTCAATAAATGAAATGAATTAAGTTTTATAATATAATATCTACATAAAATTCCAACAACCAACATACACATTTATCTTCAACAACTCCAATTATAAATTAAAAATAATAATATTTAAAATTAATATTTTATAAACCAATGAAACAAATAATCTATCAAATCCACATTTATATCAAAAAGTTGATTTTTTAATTTAAAGAAATTTAAAAATATTAATAATAGAATAGTTATTTTAATACTTAAAATTTATAAGTTTGTACATGATATATATCTCAATTTTTTATAAATTATTAATCAATATTTTAATTTGCATTAAATAACCATGTATTTATTATTTACAAAAAATAATATTTAAAAATGTAATATAAATTGAATCTATCAAACCACTAATCTATAGTTATATTAAAAAATTATTTTTTTATTTTATACATTTATAAAAAATAAAAGTATTAATAATGATAATTATTGTAGTAATTAAAGTCTATGAATTTTCATATAATATGTATCTTCAAATTTTAAATAGATTTGATATATTTTAAGTTAGGATTATTTATTTTTATAAATTATCAATTAATATTTTGATTTAAATTTTAATAACATATTTATTGTTTACAAAAATAAAAATATTATTTACCAAAATTTTGAGAATTAATTTTCAGTTGACATTTTTGTTAATCTTAAAAATTATAAGTAATAAAATAGAAAAAAATGATATAATAATTGAAATATAATAGTTACATATATGCCTTGGACTTTAATATAAAATAAGATAATAATGGCTTTGTGCATGTATTAATTTATAGAAATCTATATAATACATGTCTTGGAATCTTAATTAATGCATATCAATAAAATTGTATAATATCTATGCATTCTGTTATATTAATTATAATATATTTCTTTCATATATACTGTTAAAATATACAATTCTTATGTATTTATACATTATTTATGAAGTTTATTATTACTAATATATTTATGAAATAAATATTCATTTTCTTAGTCTATCAAAGTGCTTTCATGTTTTTTATTCATATCCATATATTTATAAAATATATCCATATCCATATCTAAAATTTCCAATACATATCCAAAACAATAAAAACGACCCGAGTAGCGAACCCATTTCCGATGGAATGCGCCCAAAATCATCAGCGAAGGAAAAACTCAAACAAGGAAGAAAAGGGAAACGAACGAAAATAGCATCAAAACACGCATCTGGTGGCGACCGCAGAGCGTGCCCACATGAACCCAACTGCTCTCTTCCTTCTGCTGAAACTTCACACTCCACGCCAGACCACCAAGCTTTACCAGCACCTCCAATGGCGAGGACTAGTGAAGGTGAGACTGAAATGGGTGAAGAACAGAGGCCTCGACTACATCATCGATACAGAGACCGATCTCAAAGCTGTTTGTCTACTCAAAGACGCCATCAAACGATCGCCCACCGGCTTCATTACCTCCAAGACGATCTCCGACTGGCAAAAGCATCTTGGCCTCACCATTCCTGTCCTCCGCTTCATACGCAGGTACCCGACTCTCTTCCATGAATTCCCTCACTCTCGTTATGCTAACCTTCCTTGTTTTCGCCTCACCGATACCGCCCTTCTCTTGGACTCCCAAGAACAAGGTATACACCAAGCCCGAGAGGCTGATACCGTTGAACGGCTCTGTCGAGTTCTAATGATGTTGAAATGCAAAGCGATCCCCTTCCAATCGCTCTATCATTTGAAATGGGATCTGGGTTTACCTGACAATTTTGGTAATATACTAATTCCCAAATACCCAGATCATTTTCGGGTTGTTAAGTCGCAGAGCGGGCTTTCGTGTTTGAGCCTTGCTCAATGGAGGGAAGAATTCGCCGTCTCTGCATTGCAGAAAAGCAACGAGAATTCCGAACTCGGTGATGGGTACCAGCAATTTAAGAGGGGAAGAGCAGCACTGACGTTCCCGATGAATTTTCCAAGGGGTTATGGTGCACAGAAGAAGGTTAAGGCTTGGATGGAGGATTTTCACAAACTGCCTTACATATCCCCCTATGAGGACTCTACTCAGATCGATCCCAATAGTGACCTAATGGAGAAGCGGGTTGTTGGGGTTTTACACGAGTTCTTGAGCTTAACCATCCACAAGAAGACTAAGAGAAACTATTTGAGGAGCTTGAGAGAAGAATTGAATCTGCCTCACAAGTTTACTAGGATTTTTACGAGGTACCCAGGGATTTTCTACCTCTCTTTGAAATGTAAAACGACAACTGTGGCACTCAAGGAAGGGTACCGGCGAGGGAAGTTGGTGGATCCCCATCCCCTTGCCCAAATCAGAGAAAAGTATTACTACGTCATGAAGACGGGTGTTCTTTATCGAGGTAAAGGCGTGGCACTGTTACCAGAAAAAGATGGCATGATTAATGATGGAGAGAATGGGATGGAACAACAAGAATCAGATGAGGAAGAGGTTGAGACGGGTGATGAATTATATGACGAGGATACATCAGACACCGAAGTGGAGTCTGAGGACGAATAAGACAATGGTTCATAGTGCTTCATCTGACAAGAAAGTTAACAGTTATGGTGATGGGATACTAATTGGCTGAGATTGGTATCGATAGATTATAGAGCTAACTGGCATACCCTAAAATATATTAATTGATATAGGCCATAGGTTTGATTTTCCAGATCTTGATTGGTAATCATTATGCTTCTCTAAGTATCTGGTTATTATTTTCTCTGACTATCTAGTTTTGTATTGCTGATGTCAGTATAACATTGGGATTTTAACGTGTTTCTCTAGAACCAGAGTTGAAAATTAGACAATTAAATGCTTCTTCAATGATAGAAAAAGAAATTCTTGACAATATGGTTATCCATTTGATTTAAACCAGTTTTTCCAGCAGTGACTATCATATCATATACCATATAGTATTTGTGTCGCCAATACATGGACCACCAATAAATATGTGTTGATATGTCATTGCCATTACATCTTCTTAATTTAAGGTATAAAACGAGTTGTAATTTTTTTCATTACCTGGTCGATGTTCTTTTTTAGCCTTCTTTTCCTATTAGATTTTTCAACTAGCACCTGATAACTTATTCTCAGTGTTGCACTAGTTGGTTTTTATTTTACATGACCAAACCATCTCAATCTACTTTGTCTTATCTTGACACTAATTAGTATGAGCCCAAGTTCTTTCAATATATATTCATTTCTAATTTTAACCTTTCTGGTATTAATAGTCGTCCATCTCAACATCCTTATCTCCATTATGCCTATTTGATGGATGTTTTGTTTCTTGATTGCCTGACACTCAGCTCCATGAAAGATTAATCCTTAAGTTTTATGAACAAAATGCATTAGGAAAGATCCTCCACAGGTACACAGGTCCAGTTTCCCATGGGACTGTTACCATGGATTAGATACTAGCCTTACTCCAGAGATTGAGGCAATGTTTGCATTGAAGTTACAGAGGTTTGAAACAGGAGATTCACAATTGGTAATTAGTGGGATGAGAAGAGAGAAGGAAGGGCCTTGGTGGAGGCAGCGTCATATTAGAGAAGCTAAACCCCTCTCAGCTGAAGTGAATAGCTCATTCACCTGGGTCAGGTCGGCTAATGCACTAGCAAATACTCTTGCTAGTTAGAGTTGGGTCACTATAAGACACATTATACATTCATTTTTCCATTTTCATGCTCTGTACATTTTGTGCTATCGATATTTTTTCTTGCTATCGATGCATGTATATGCTTTTTTCGTGCTCTGTATATGTTTTCTTGTTATCGGTTCATTTTTAGGATCTTCTCTTGAATAAGCTTGGTTAACTGATTCCTAAATAATATGGTTTTGATTCAAATGCTGGTATAGACATCTTTCAAACAGAAACTTTACTTGTCTCTTCACCAATTTCTCATGTAACTAGTGCTCCTTTTCCATACCATTCACTTTGTGAATACTTGATTGTGTGAATCTCTACACGTACAACTCAATTCTTTCTCAAAACCCACCAACATACATTAGGAACTCTATGCACATGCCTTTTTTGAGTAAATAGGACCATATAGTCAAGGTTCAAAATTCCGTCCCGTATTGGCCTGTATCTGCCAATACCCAAAATATGTGTGCTTTTGGGATTTTGACTTATTTCAGGGGGTAGACAGGCCTAAGAGAAGTGCCAACTCCTTTGTGGATACCCTTGCTAAGCAAGGAGTGGGAAAGGAACAAAAGTTCTAGGCTATGTTGTAAATTGTTTTTTGTTTTCCCTGGGGGAGGGTTAAGAGAGTTTACCTCTCCCTTACTTTCCTTGTACTCATTTTTTATTAATGAAAGCTTTCCTTTGATAAGTTCTAGAAACCTCAAGCCTAGTCCCCATAACATCATTGATTGAGAAATCTGCAAAACCTCTTTTGCTAAAATCCTAGTGCCACTTTCACATGCACAATACTTGTTAAGGTTTCAGGCTGGTTCTTTTCTTTGAAAACTACAGCATCCTTTTCCTCCCAAAGCATTCCAAGAGGCAAGAACAGCTGCTCTAGTGCATCTCCACATGATCTTTCCGCTTTCTGTTGTAGGAGAGAAGCATGTTGAGATGAAAAACCGTCTGAGTATGAGCTAGAGCCTACCATTGAAAATCAGAGTGAAAAAAACTCCCAAATCTTAGTAACATAGGAGCAAGAAGTGAAAGTTTGATAAATGGACTTTCCTTACATGGAGCCATCTGCATTTGCAGTCGTCATTGGTCATAATTTTGTTATGCCACTATCAACAGAAAGCTCTAATCTTATAGGTAGAACATAGCCATAGAGCTTGAACAAGATGAGATCTGATTCAGTCCTCACTCCTCACAAAACGGTGCTCACACCGTACTCACAGCCACTTGCAGATGTGCATTGAGAATACCTCCCATGAATAAAAACAAAGTACTGGAGATATTCCCAATACATGGTTGCAAGTGACTGAGTACGGCGTGAGCACATTTTGTGAGGACTGAATCCAAGTTCAAACAAGATGTTCCAAATGCAATGGAGTGGCAAGAGAGGAGAGAAAAGATGCACAAGAAAAAAGTCTTACGTGAATCAACAGATCATACCTTTTTTGTCCCTACCTAATGGGAGAAGAAAAACACTAGATGATAATCCAAAATATTGTTAATATCTTGCATTCTGTTATCTCTTAAGCCTCTCTAAAACCCAAATCTCTAATTAAAACCTTCATCTGACTAAGTAATACAGGAAACAACTGGATTGGACCTAATTTAAACTAAAATAGAACATAAAAATTAGGAAAAGGAGATGCTAAAAGGAATTTACCCCATCAAAATTCTTCTCAGAACCTTAAATAAGAGCCACTTACAAGATCATATCCGATAGATATCAAGAAGGATGAAAGAGAACGAATATATTTCTTAGAAAAAGATAACATAGCCACCCCTACTCACACCTGCATCCCACCCATTACCCCTGATTCCGTCAATGTTTGTCGGCAAAATGGCACAGCTTGTCCTCTTCCAAGGGATATCTCTATAACAACTTTCCCTATAATACAAAATTTTATCACTCAACTTCCCTATCCTAATCCTCCACCCCCCCCCCCCCCCCCCCCCTTTTTTTTTCTTATCAGCATCCTAATCCTCCAGCCTTGTTATTTAAACATGCAAATAGTATCTTTGGTTCACCTGACTCCCAAATAGTATCTTTTTGTTTTTTTTTTTAATCTTTTCACCACCTTATGGCAACCCTAGTCATCAAAAAGAAATAGATTAGATAAATTGAAAAAAAAAAAGATTTAATCAATGTGATCTCATTCTCGAAGAAATGCAATTCTTTCTCCAAACTAAAAATTTCCTACCATATCCATTACAAACTGGATATTAGAATTCCACTGGGACCATGAGCAAGCCAAGGTAACTCATGGGAAGAAGAGAAATTTCACGGCCTAGTCTCTGAAAATTCTTTTAAATAATTGATAATCACCTTTAGCCCTCGAATACCCTTTACTCCATCTTCTTCATAAAAAATGATACTATCGTCTGCAATTGCAGGTGGGAAGCAATAACCTCCTCTCTATCCACCCAAATACCTTTCAGCAAAGCCACCTAATCTGCTTTGCAGACCAATCTATTTAACACCCTAAAACCTTTCAACAAACCTACTTTCATTCCAATTGACTTTAAGGTCTGAAGTTCTTTCAAATAGTTGATAATCACCTTTAGCCTTTGAAAGCCCTTCAGGCTTCACTCCATCCTCTTCACAAAAAATGATACTCTTATCAGCAAATTGCAGGTAGAAAACTACTACCTCCTCTCTATACACCCTAAAACCTTTCAGCAAACCCACCAAGTCTCCTCTGCACACCAATCTATTTATTTAACACATCGATCATAGAGTAAAATGAAAGGGTAAACTATTAACAGTTGAGACCATCTACAACACCTGTAAGAAAAAAAATGATCTGTTACATGTTGAAGGGAGTCAAGGGACTAACATAGCTAGGTACAGACCTAAAAGGACTAGGGTGGAAGTAATAAGAAATGATTTAAGCACCCATAATTTAATGATGGATATGATATTGAAGAGAACGGAATGGTGAAACAGAATTCATGTAACCAACCTGATTGTAGTTGGGACGAGGCTTAGATGATTATGAGATCTTTGTAAGTTGATAATCTAAATAGAGTAATGAAATTGATCTCATAGTTTTTTTTTTTTTTTTTTTGATAATTGAAATAATTTTATTAATCAGCAATAGACAATAGTACAAAGTCCCCAAGGAAAGGCACGAATTGCAACCTCTCCGGGCTAGTTAAGTACAGATTTCCAAATTAATAACAACTTACAAAGAAGCACAAAAAAGATCTTCCCTAGAAACCCCCTGTTTGGCTAAAGCTCCAGCCAAAGAATTAGCAGACCTACTAACCCATTTTACCTCAACTCTCATATTGATGGTTAACCACTTTACTTTTTTTATGAGATCTTTGTAGCCCCAAATGGTGGTATCCAAGTTTAGGAGCCACCTTGTTACCACCTGAGAATCCCCTTCAACTAGGAGATGCTCCACCCCAAGTTGGTTGGCGATCTGAATTCCTTGTACTGCAGCAAGGATTTCTGCCCTTGTGGAATCCCCCACTCTCACCGGTCCTGAGAATAGGGACCTTGGCTGCTTCCATCAAAGTTCAGCTTGATGACACCTTCCAAAGGCGGAACCCATTCTGACAGAATTCTATCATTCTTTGTTGAAGTGTTAGCTATTACTAGCGAATTCCTCCACAAGTCATCAAAGATATCCACAGTTTTCAGCCAATGGATTGCTATTGTTAGGATACAATCATTCATTTCATCTAACCCTCTTTCCTTCTCTAAGAAAATTATTGCATTCCTTTCCTCCCAAAGAGTCCACAGAGTGGCTACCTTGACACATTTCCACATGACCTTACCTCTTCTAGTGTGTCAAACAAAGACAAATGGGTTGAATAACAAGCTTAAATCATAAGGCATAGACCACCTACCTCCAAATAAACAAAGGCTCCACCTCCATATAGCTGTAGCAAAGGAATAGGAGATCAGCAAATGGAAACAGTCCTCTCTCTCGGCCTTACACAAGGAACACCAATTTGGGGAAAGACAAAGTGAGGGTCTCTTTTTCTATAAGTTTTCCAAAGTATTGATTTTCCCATAGAAGAATTCCCAGCAGAATACAACAATTTTTGGGGGAATAGGTCGCGCCCAAACTTCTTTAACAGGGAATCCTTGGGAAATGGGGTTAGAACTGAGGGATTTTAGAAAAGAAGAGCAAGTAAAAGTATCTTTTGGAAGAGGAGTCCAAACCCTTTGATCAGAAGAAGTGGGGTCCAAGCAAACGGATTCTAGTAAATGAATTAGCTCAATAACACAACTCGACTCACCATCCCTTAACCCTCTACAAAACCCAAAGTCCTAATTTAAAGATAAGGGGTTTAACAGCCTCGGGAGAAAAGTTGCAATTGGCTCATGTTTGTGAAGGGAAAGGGAATAGAGCGAGGGGAAACAATCTTTGAGGGGTTGAGTACCCACCCAAATATCCTCCCAGAACAGAATAGCATTACCAGAACAAGCATCATACCTGATGAATCTGAGGAAGCGAGGGAGAATACCATGTATAGCCTTCCAAGGAGTGGTAAGGGTAGCTCGGCGAGATATCCCGGAATCCCAACCATTTCCTACACAACCATGAAGCTTGCCACCACCTCATGCCATAATCTCTCTCTCTCTCGGGGTCATCTCCATAGCCACTTCCCTAGAAGGGCTACATTCTTCAACACTATGTTCCCTATCCCTAAACTCCCTTCTTTCTTTGGTTTGTTAACTATCTCCCATCTGATCAAGTGATCCTTTTTCACCTCTCCAGGTTCCCATAGAAAGTCCCTCATTCTCTTCTCCAGTTTCTTAACCTCCCTTGGAGGAATCTTGAACACTGAAAGGAAGTAGGTTGGAAGGTTGGCAAGTGTAGCCTTAATTAAAGTCAGCCTACCCCCAATTGAAATGTAATTCTTTTTCCAAGCCGCCAAGCACTTATCAAATTTTTCCACAATAGGAGCCCAAAAACTACTTTCTTTAGGATTGGCTCCTAAGGGTAGCCCTAAGTATGTCAAAGGCCAAGAAGAAATATTGCAACCTAAGCATTCTGCAATGGATTCCATCTCCCTATTCTCCAAGTTTACTCCAGCCACACTACTTTTATCAAAATTTACCTTCAAGTTGGAGATCCTCTCAAAAGTACTTATTAAAATCTTAAGGTTCTCCACTTTGCTCAACTCATTCCCTTCACAGAAAATAACAATATCATCAGCAAACTGAAGGTGAGCTACTGGAATGCCTCTGCTCCCTATTCTCCATCCCTTTATTTGGCCCTCCTCATCTGCTTTGGAGATCATCCTACTAAAGACATCAGCAACAAGTGTAAAGAGGGAAGGGGAGAGTGGATCCCCTTGTCTTAAGCCTCTATTGACTGGAAAAAAGTCCTTAACCACCCCATTCACCAACACTGAATAACGGCAAGAGTTTAAGCATCATCTTATCCAATTACACCATTTATCCCCAAATCCACGTCTTCTTGACATCTCCAGCAGGAAACTCCAATCCACTAAGTCATAGGCTTTCTCCAAGTTCAGTTTGCAAACAAATCCTTTCCTGCTCGATCTCCTTATCTCTTCCACACTCTCGTTTACAATAAGGATCTGATCTGTAATTTGTCTATCCTATATAAAGGCTCCTTGTGCTTGGCTAACGAGAGAGGGGAGAACTGTTTTAATCCTTCTAGAGAGCACTTGTCACCAGGCTAATTGACCGAAAATCTTTGGGGTGTCTGGCATCATTCTTTTTGGGAATTAATGCTATAAAGGTGGCATTGATTCCAGGATTCACAAAATGTTTATCCTCAAATTCTCTAAATACTCCAATTAAGTCTTCTTTGACTATGTCCCAACAGTCCTGATAAAATGCCATCGTAAATCCGTCAGGACCCAATGCCTTAGCCCTATCCATAGAAAAAACAACTTGTTTAATTTCCTCTTCCTCAATCATTCTTTCTAACCATCCCTTATCTGTTTAGTTCAAAGTTGGCCAATTCTCCTCCCCTACTATTAACCGATTCTCTAAGGGTCTTTGAAAGATGGATTTGAAGTGATCCACAATCCTACTGGCAATCTCCTCTTGAGAGGTTATCTCCACACCATCAACTTCAAGCTTTAGTATCAAATTTTTCCTCCTTCTCCCATTAGCCAAAGCATGAAAGAATTTGGTATTCCCATCCCCTTCCTTGATCCACTTATGTCTGGATTTTTGTCTCCAAGAGATCTCCTCCTTCAACAAAGTCTCCTCTAACTTCTTTTTCAGATTCCTCCTCATTTATCTATCTTGCTCATCCATCATCCCTTGGGATTCTTTTGCATCTAACTCCTCAATCTGAACCAATAATCTAGCTTTTACCTCCTCCACTCTTCCAAATTGATCCTTATTCCATTCTTTTATTTTGCCTCTCAACCTTTTTAATTTTTTGTGGAATCTAACCCCATCCCATTTCACTTCTCTCATCTCTTTAATCCACCATTCCTTAACCTTAGGCAAGAAGTCCGGGTGTGTCAACCACATATTTTCAAACCTGAATGGTCTAGGTCCATTACCAAGAGGTTCTTGTCCTACTTCTATAGGGTAGTGATCAGAGGTTATCCTAAGTAGGGCCTTAGCCACCAAACCTCTCCGGTGGCTCTCCCAACCCTCATTAAATAGGAATCTATCAAGCTTTGAGCAGGTTGGGTTTTCTTGGAAGTTGGACCCAACTCCCTTCTCTGATCGGACTCCATCATTATCAATTGCCACTTCCCTGCTACCAGTTGGTTGGTCTGGTTGGGATTCCAGGACATCTGTTACAGGCAGAGAACCCAAGTTAGTATCTAAAACCAAATAGACAGGCTTACCTGGAATTAACATAGATGGTTGCATGTGGACCGGCTGCTAGGTATAAATTCTTGAAGTCAGGACTAGGCCCTTCCCCTTTTTCGGACTCAGCCGTGGAAGCGGACTAGGTACAACCAATACTTCCTCACCCTCTACAATCATAGAAACTTCACTTCTCTTTTCCTCTACGTGAATCCTTAGGTAAGGCTCCAAGTCTGATTCATGTCTCTTTGGCCTGATGTCCTAACTAGGCTGCACATATGGAATGGACTCGTTTATTGGCTGGGATGCACTCTGCCTTACCTCTTTAAGTGTTCCCAACTCCACCTGTCTTTTGTATAGCATACCCAGTTTGGGAAAGATCTGTTCTCCACTGCTAAGCTCACTCTTCTTTGTGTTTTGATATTACCAGAATCTTGCGAATCCGTCTCTTCCTCTAGGAATAACAGTTCAGTGTTTAGGCTACCCTCTTCCAGTATATCTCTTGGTTTTTGGAGGTCGATACTTCCCAAGTTAATGGTTTCTTCCAAACCTGAATCGGAATCAGAAAGTTCTTCATCGTTTGTCAATCTTTTCGAATCAGAGTCGAAAACCTCACTGCTCTTCACACTTTTGGGGTTACGGCGTTCCTGTTCCTTATGTGGCATCTTCTTCGAGGGTCTCCATTGTAACGAGCTAGAGACCTTTGCTGAACTGTTCGAACGAGAGAAAGGGCTTGAGGAAGACGATGGTATACGGATTTTACTGTCTACCTAAGGAGCCAACCTTGTCACGTGCTCCTTTAAGTTGTCATGCGCCCCCCTCACTCTTGGGTCTTTTAAGCATAGCCCACTTAACTTTTCGGGCCTACTGGGCCCAGAATTACAATTTAGAGATGGGCCTGCTGGTTGGACCCCCGTGCATATTCCTGAGGCTACCAATACCTCTGCCCGACCCAATGAATCACCTCCCTCCTCCCGTATTGCACTCGGACCATTCCTCTCCACTGGAGTAAATTGCTTAGGTCCACAAGCAACTGCCTGAGCAAAAGAAACTTTGGTTTTCCCACCGTTGCCTTGTGTAACACGTCTAACACTTCTAATTCCTGATCTGAGTCTTTTGGCCTGCCTAAAGGCTGTGCTTCCATTCTTGTGAAAACTCCTTGTTTCTTTTTTACAGCCACTTTCAGACTGCCACGTAGCTGCAGCTCCTCCACCACTTCGTCTTCCTCCTGCCTTGCTTCTCTCCACAGGGTAGCTTCAATGGAGGACAGTAACCACACTGGGAAGAACAAACCCTCCACAGCTACATTCACCTTCCTCGGTATATCTTCTGGTTTTACACCACCTAGTAGAATGGCTGCACTTCGCAGGTCTCCCCAGAAAACACCATCAAGGTGAGCTCCACACAACAAAGCAATTGAGTTTGCTGTTTTTTGATTCCAGAGATGGAATGGCAACCCAAGCACTCGAACAATTACATTATCTTCCACTGAGAACACTTTTGAATTTGATGAAAACGACCATTTAAAAACCGAGAAGGTTCCCAGATCATCTTGGATACTTAGGGCTCTAACATTTACCTGGTTTTCAAGAGGGTCCAACACTGCCTTAGCAGGATCGAACGGGGTCACAATAAAGGTGCTTCCTAGCTCCATCTTGCTCTTCAACATTTCTGCAATTTTCCACCAGTCTGTCACCACCCCTCCAGCTTCAACCACTAGCATTCTATCCCATTTTCCTTTTGTCCCCTCTGCTACCAATGAAGGGTCCCTCCTACTATTTGCCATGGCAACAAACTATTTGTCTGTATCCTCTTTTTTACACAAAAAACTGGCTTCCGGTTTCTGGTCGTTGTCCCCTTTCATCAACTTTCATATTCTCTTTATTCTCCATTCTCCTTCTATTTAGAAAATCTGTTAGTGTCCCAGCAATCCTTCTCCACCCTTGATCATTCTTCCCTTGAGGAAGACATATCATTTGTTTCCTTCCTTTAGAGAAATATTCAGCTAAAGAAATAAATGCACCTTTTGCATTCTTCTTGTTCTCCAGCACATACCTCCTACCCGATCCTGAGAAATTTTCTTTCCGATATTTCTGCTTCCCTTTAGCAGCTGCATCAGAGACAAACTCTTTCACCCATTCAATCATTTCTGAGCCTTCCACAAGGATCGTGGCTCTCTTCTGTTCTCTTACTTTCAAACCCATCCTTCCTTTGATCCGTATCTCTTCGAAGAGGAACTCTTTGGCCTCTATCCTCAGAGCTGACCTCCATTTTTACTTTCTCCACGAAACCTCCCTCCACTTTCTCCACGAAGCCTCCCATCCTGAAATTGATAGTTTACACTCTCCATACCATTATCACCCAAAAAACTAATTGGTGGTGGGATGGCTGAAAGAGAGGAAACAAAAGGAAGCTTAAATCTGGACCAACAAAAAAAATTACAAGAGAGACAATCAGGTTTGCTGGTCTACCCTTGGGCCTGGAGCCTCCATCCAAAGTTTCATCTCCCAACTCCCCTTCAAGAAAGAGTCTGTTAAAGTATTAGCTGATCTGGGGGCTCACTTGAACGAGCTACTCAAGGGGGCAGAAGCTTTTGCTTCTCCAAGGTTAAATCTAAGAGGCCAAGGACCTTCCTCAGCTGACAACATTTAGTCTTTCACCACCTTGTAGTTCCCTTCAATCATCAATGCATCCAACCTGAAGAGAAGCCAAACTTCAAACCTTGTAATAGTACAATCAATTTTGCTCTTAACAAGTTGGAGAAATTGCCTTCTCCAATTGGTCTGGAGAAGTTCATGAGAATTGTCCCACCATGACATCTAATAACTCTGCCCCACCCCACCTCAAATGATCTGGGGTTACCCAAGGCACAACCATCAAAGTTAAATTTAATCCCTCCCTTTTCCAGTGCAGACTGGTATTGGATGATATAATGTATATGATGAGCATGGCCTTCTACCACCAGCCAGTCCCAAAAGATGGAATCTATTGATACACTCTTAAATTCATTTATTTCTCTGATAGAAATCTAGTGGACTACTCTTTAAGCTATAAGATCAGTGGTGGTATTTACATCCTGTTTCATGTTGATAACTCTTGCATTGTCTCAATCCAAACACTCCAGAAAACAGCTGCTCTTGTACATCTTCGCATAATTTATCAAATTTTGGTTTTTGGATAAGGAGTATGTTAGATTTGAATAAATCCATGATATCAGAAGGTAATGCCCATGAAGCTCTGAAAGAAGGGAGGAAATGGTTCCATATAGCCATTCTAGGAAAAAGGAAAAAAAAAAAAAGGTTAAGAGGTGAAATTATCGATGAGGTGGGATATCTTAGAATGTTGAGCTATATGGGGCAATTGAGTTTATAGAACTCTGAGGAAGTTTATCACAAAATGACAATAAAGTTCCCCTTGGTGGGTGAAAAACCTTGAGAATCCCAGAAATTAGGCTTAGAAATCAAGTTTGAGAAAACTCTTTCAGGGGAATGTTGGTATGCCTATACTTATAAAAAAAAAAAAAGAATGTTGGTATACCTAAACTAAGGGGACTGTCAGAATCAAACCTTAGTTTCGCCATTGCCTGAAGGGGGAGAGAAATGGAAAGCTTCCTTGGATGACTCTGGAGGGATTTCTAGAATGGATCAATGCCTTCGATATAACAGGAAAGATTATTGGATTTTTAGAGGCTACTAGGTTGGGTGGAGAGAGAGAGAGAGAGAGAGAGAGAGAGAGATTTGCATTGTTCAAAGAATACTCTTAAGTCATCCATACCTACCTAAATTAAGAGAACACAGCTATAGATAGAGTTGCCACTGTAAACCACTCTGGCTCATTAACAACTTATCCTATGCCTTTCAAATTTTAAACATAAGATACTCAACCCCAAAGACACTAGAAAATGACAAAGGTACCCTAGGTTCAACCTCTTATTTTGGGACAAACATGATGGCTATCAGGTGATAAATAATTTAATGTATAATCATCATATAAGACCTATATTGTACAGAGAGTGTTGGGCAATTAAGAAACAGTATCTCCAAGAAATCAGTATGGCAGAAATACAAATGCTTCAATGAGTGGAAAAACTAGAAATGGCAGGGTTAGAAATGAAATCAGATGAAGGTACCTAGGAGAGGCTCCAATAGGTGACAAAAGGAGAAAAAGCAGATTGAAATGGTTTGGTCTCGTGCATTGAAGGCCATCTACAAGACTACAACACCTGTTGGAAAAAAGTGATCTATTGCAAGTTGAAGGGACTAGAAGAGCTGGGAGTGAATTAAAAAGGACTTTGAGTGGAAGTAATAAGAAATGACTTAAGTAGGGTTATGACACTTTGAGGTTCAAAATATCAATACGTCGGTAGGGGCGTATCGGGTGTTTCAATACTTGTTTTTTTACCTTTTTTTATTTTTTTTTCAAAACTGGTTCAATGGAGCCGGTCTAGGACCCCTCCATCCCCTGAACCAGTCAAACTCCCGATACACCCACTGTAGGGGCGTATCGGAAGGGTCCCGGAACAATACGTATCAGTCGATACAGGCTGATACGTAACAATACTTTGAACCTTTGTCACTGAACAGAACAGAATGGCAAAATATGATAAATGTAGCATTCCTATATAATTGGAACAAGGTGTGATTCCATAGTTGATGTCCTCATTATTGTGGTAAATTGAATACTAATACACATGAATTTGGACAAATTGATAAGGTCAGCAGCCCTAGTTGCAGGACCTATGGCCATATAAACTTCTGATGCACCAAAAAAAATCTAATTTCCTGATTCCTTTTGGTGTTTCTGGAACAAATCCCAGATGAAGTCACCTTAAGGCCCCGTTCGTTTGTAACAGTTACCCAGGAAACATTTACCTGGGTAAGTGCACTTACCCATGTTCTTTTGATTTTTACGATTCTCAGGTAAATAATAAAATGACATTTCTACCCATCAAAAGTAACTCTTAGGCCTCGTTCGTTTAGCACTATCAAACTTACCTGGGTAAATTCACTTACCCAAGTAAGTGTTTCCTGTGTAAAATTTACCCAGGAAAGTTTATTTACCCATGTTCTTTTAGTTGAAACTTACCTAGGTAAATTTCACTCCAACTTACCCATGTTCTTTTGTCTCACCAACTTTCCTGGGTAAGAAGCCAATATGTTACACTATTGCTAAAATTACCCTTTTGGCCTAAATGAATGTTTGTGGAGGTTTTGTTTTATAAACCTGTGTAATAGGTCCATGCCATATCAAAAGGAACTCAATCAATCACAAACCAATCACTATTGCCAACCAAGGTTCAAAACATCGATATGCCTGATACACTGGTAGGGGCATATTGGGCATTTGGATATCGTTTTTTTACCTTTTATTTTCCAAAACTGGTTCAGGGGAGCTAGTCTAGGACCCCTCCATCCCCTGAACTGGTCAAACCCCCGATACACCCACTGTAGGGGCGTATTGGAAGGGTCCCGGAACGATACTTCGAACCTTGTTGCCAACATTACCCTTTTTGGGTATTGCTACAGCACCACCAATACCTAGCTCCTCGAGAAGGAAACCAAAGCTGAAAAGAGACCCCTGAAAACTTTGTGAGTAGGGCTAATAGAAAAGATAAGAAAACTTGGAAACCCACAACAAATAGCATGAACTGTGAAACCCAGAAAGGAAAACGGTTGGAAAAAGACTAGAGAAACTCGAGAAATTAATGGAAGGCAGTTAACAACACGGGTATTTTTTTATTAAGGTGGATATTTTCAACTTGGGAAAGTAAACTTACCCACCTTCGAGGTGGGTAAGTTTTTCTCGGGTAAGTGACCTTTAACTTACTTGGGGGAAACTTTATTTTCTGTGGGCCCCATATATTTTTGTAAAAGAACGTGGGAAAGTTGGTCAACTTTCCCACCCCAACTTAACACTAAACGAACGGGGCCTTAAAATGGGTAAAATGGTCCTTATCATATTTTGTAAAACTTTCTCCCCAGTGGAAAAGTTACTTACCCACCTGGGAGATAAGTAAGTTTTACCCAGGAAAGTAAGGATAACCACTATGCGGCCCATTGCTTAATGCAAAAAGAACATACAGAAGTTGCTCAATGAGAAAAAGTTACCCATTGACCAACTTTCCCATGCATACTTAAACAAACGAGACCTAAACTTCTAGTAATAGTTGCATGTAACTTAAGTTTTGTGGAGAGACTTCAACCAATTTGTTTATTCAAATCCCGGTTGACAATATATGACATTAATCAAATGTCCCTAAATGAAATATTAGGTATGTTTAGAGGCAGTTTCTGTTTGTCACCTGGACGAGTGATCGAGATAAGAGCCACCGCAGTTAGGAGTCGAGTGACCCATGGGCCATGGTAAGTTGGATATTGCTACTTAATGTCATCCATATCAGTTTTCCAGAACTAGCAGATAATATATTACGACGCCCTACACCTACTTTAGACGTGCGGTAAGCCATTAAACAAGAAAAAACAATGTCATTCCCGGTGCTCATCCTTTTGTCCGCTTACTGAACATGATGAAATGGATAGTGGTTTCTTAAAGAAAACACTTCATCGTAACCAACCATGATGAAATGTTATAAAAAAAAAAACACTTCATCATCAAAAAAAGAATTGTATTTATTTGAGTAACCAACCAGAATGTTACAATAAAGAAAACCCTTCATCGTAAGCAAAGCCAGAAAAGACAGCCACGGCGATTCCCCACCATAAAATTGGGTCGAATAGAATATGTCTCCGAGATGAAAAACGGCCAAAAAGAAACCCACCCACCCTCTCAACATATTCTACAACCCATCACCAAAAAGATTACAGAAAAGCAAAAAAAATAAAAAATAAAAAGTTGACGCATGAAACCCTAATCTGTTAGTTGTTTTCACCACCACCACCCACCCCCCATCACACACCTCTTATACCACCGTCGGGATAGTGCTGGTACCAACCCTACAGCCCCCTCCTTAGCAGTAAAAAGAAAAAACACTTTAAAAAGTGGGAGAACCTAGGACTCTGACACTACATAGACAAAAAATAACCCCTAAACCTAAAATATTTGGGGGGAAGAAAAGGTAAAGGAAGTGTACGGCACATCTAAAAATTATAATTAGAAAACAAGTCCCACAAATATTAGGACACTAGTCCCACGCACTTGTATATGCACCCCCATATCCGCCAGGGTTAGACCCATATGCACCACCACTGCTGATGTTTCCACCATAATAATCAGTACCACCTCCACCCCTACTGAAAGCAGCAGCAGCATCCCTCCTGAAGTCACGACCACCAAAACGACCACCAGTACGTCGGTTCCTCCCCCCTCCATAAGAAGACCTGGCAGCATAACGAGAGAGCCAAGCAGGAACTTCCTGGTTTGCTTCCTGCATCAATTCAGATAGTGCCCTTGCCAACGAGGAATTGTTCTCATTGAAGAAGGCAGTAGCCAGTCCTGTCTTACCTGCTCGCCCTGTCCTCCCTATCCGATGTACATAGTCATCAATGTCATTCGGGAGATCGAAGTTGACCACATGTGCAACATGGGGTATATCTAAACCACGTGCTGCCACATCTGTTGCCACCAGGATTGGGGTATTGCCACTCTTGAATGACCTCAATGCTTGTTCTCGTTCCTGCAAACACGGTAAGCAAGTATTAATTATGTTAACCAACATACACAAGGCCAAGAAAATCACCACATGCAAGATACAAAGCAAAGAGAGTTAAAACCATACAACCAGTTTAGTAATGTTGAATGAAAAAGGATGTGCCTCCCATTCATATATAGAACGTAAATACCACCCAAAGGAAGACATCCAATTGTAACCTTTTCTCTTAGTGGGGAAGGGAAGCCATGAATATGCACTGGCTATAATCAGTGATGTAAAAGGCCCCTCCTAGGCACACAGGCAAGGTGCATTTCAAGGTATATGTGCCTCACTTGAGCCCAGATGCAGCCCCTTTGTAAAGGTGTGAACCTGGTGCCCATCAACCACGCATGTGCCTTAATTTGCACTGTGGCTGGGCTGGGGGGTCCACACCCCAACCAAGCCCCTCGAGACAAGTCCATGCAATTGCAATGGTCCTAAATTTTTGGCCCGTATATAAAGAGATTGGTGTTTTGAAATTACGGTCCATTATATTTAAGAACTAGGAATTCAAACGTTGTTTGATGAATAATGTCTTGTATTAAGAGGGATATTGAAGAATCTCTCTTTCTCTGACAATGGTCAAAAGCAATATACAATAAAGAATACAAGGCAAAAAGGATGAAGTTCATGATGGAGACGATGTACATCAGACCAAAAAATGGAGTACATTCATGTCATACATGAAATCAGTGCATTGATGACCTGCTTTACGTCCTTTCCCCATTGACCCCTTACCTTTGCATAAATAAATCTTTAGTCGTGCCTATTTACCAGATCCGATGGGTCTTAATTTTAAAAGGTAACGTGAATGAGCAGGTGACCAAGTAATTCTAATACTCAATTAGGAAAGAAGTTTTTTTGTTGAACACCCCAAAAGACCTCAAAAGAATAGCACTTCCCCAACTTCAGAAGAACACCATTGCCCTAAATAAATGTCAACCTTAGATAGACAGAAGGGGGAGGAGAGAGAGAGAGAAATCAGGGAGAGTGCTGAAGTGTTGGGGTGTGAAGTCTTGGGATGGCCTTTGAACTACTTAGGGTTGCCTTTAGGGGGTAATCCCATGAGAGAGAGCTTTTGGAACCCGGTGGTGGAAAGGTTCGAAAAAAGACTGGTGTCATGGAAAAAGAACTACCTCTCTTTTGGTGGGAGAATTACTCTTATTAAGGCCACGCTTGCTAATTTACCTATCTTTTTCCTGTCGGTATTTAAAATCCCAGTGAAGGTTGCTAATAGATTGGAGAAGTTAATGAGAGATTTCCTGTGGGAACCGGGAGAGGAAAAGAGGGATCATAGAGTGAGTTGGGAGATAGTTTGTAGGAGCAAGACTTGTGGTGGTTTGGGGCTTGGGAATATTAGGAGATTAGGAGAAGGAATATGACTCTGTTGGAAAAGTGGTTGTGGAGATTCCCCTTGGAGAAGGAGAAGCTTTGGGCTAGAATAGTGGCAAGTATTCATGGGCTGGAGCATAATGGATGGGACGCTGGAATCAGAGCTAGGACCACAAGCAATTCTCCTTGGAAAGCCATTCATGCCCTGCTACCAGTTTTCTCCCTTTATATCAGGTATGATTGAATTCCGGTAACTCCATAAAATTTTGGGAACAAACCTGGGTGGGGAGTGCCCCTCTAAATGATCAGTTTCCTTCTTTGTTTGCTCTTTCTGATTTGAAAAATGAGTCGATCTCGTCTTTTACCACCCCGTTCTCTTCCATTTCTGGGATTGGGTGGAACTTGGGTCTAAGAAGGGATTTGAGGGACTCAGACTTTGACACTATTTTGAGCCTTATTGCAATTCTTGATAACGTTGTCTTAGACCCCACTAGGGCGGATTCTAGAATTTGGACACCTCCCAATGGCATTTTTTCTTGTGCTTCTTTCTTCAAAGTCTTAAGTCAGTCCATCAGTCCTACCTTCCGTCCTTTTTCCTGTTGATGAGGTTTGGTGCAGAGCAATACCTCCTAGGGCTGGTAGTTTTTTGTTGGGAAGCCTATCTGGAAAGAATCAACACTGGTGATTTACTCCAAAAGAAGAGACCCAATACTTGTTTGTCACCTCAGTGGTGTGTTCTTTGTAAAGCGGATGGGGAGACTGGTTTTCACCTACTGGTGTCTTGCCATTTTGCGAGATTAATTTGGGAATGGGCTTTGTCCCTTTTTGGTTGCAGTTGGAACCCCCCATCAGACTTGCAAGGCCTTTTTTCCCCTTCTTTTTTCAGGTGGCGAATAAAAAGGGGAAGGACAATGTAGAGAGGACTAAGGGCTGTAGTGTGTTGGACACTTGGGGAAAAAAGAAACTCCAGGATATTTTCAGAAGCTCAGAGAGGAGCAGCAGATCTGAGGGCTATCATTCAAACTAGGGCGGTACAGTGGCTGAAATCTTTGGAGCTTTTCACAGATTACATTGTGGATGACTTGTTGAGGAAGTGGGGTGAAATTGCAAGTTGCACACAAACTAAGTCAGTAATGTGTGGCTTGGACCCCTCCACCTAGTGGTTTCGTGAAACTAAACTTTGATGGGTGTAGTAGAGAAAATCCGGGACAATCAGGGATTGGGGGTGTTTTTAGGGATGAAAATGGGGTCATTTCTGCCATGTTCTCAGACCCAATTGGAGTGGGTGACTCCCTTAGAGCTGAGATGTTTGCAGTTATGGAAGGAGTCCAAAAAGCTAAGGAGTTGGACATCAGGAAACACTTAATTGAAGGGGATTCAGAGGTGGTGATAGGGTGGCTGCTTAAAGATCACAATGGTTTATGGAAGTACAATAATGAGAGGAGGAAATTCAGGTGGCTGGTGCGGGAGATGGAAGTTAAGATACGTTGGGTTAAAAGATCGGCTAATTCCCTAGCTGACGGTTTAGCTAAACAAGGGGCAGAAAGGGACTCACTTTTTTGGGCCAAGCTGTAACTGTAGTGTGTTTTCTTTCTTTCTTTCTTTCTTTCTTTCTTTCTTTTCTTTTTCTTTTTTTTCCTTTTCTTGAGGTTCTTTGTTGCTCTTGGAAGATAAGCGTGTTTGTCTTCCTTTTGTAAATCTTCTATTGATGATTTAATGAAAGTGTTATTGAGCAAAAAAAAAAAAAAAGAAGAGGGAGAATAAGCTTAAGCTATGTAAAAAAAAACCTTAACCTCACCATATTTGTGACCCCTCTCATCATTGGTCCTTGATTAAGATTCCATCACAAATTCCCAATGAAGGAGAGGCCAATATTAGAGGTCGTTTGATAATAGCTGACGTGGCTGAACTTAAAAACTTGTTTCTTTGTCTTTTAGTGAATAAGATTTTAAGGAGGTTATGAGTTCCTTAATGGCTGAAGCTGAGTAAATCACTATACCCTTAAAAAAAATTACTATCTAATTATTTTGGCAACTAAGAGACAAAGCAATAAGTCTTTCAGTTAAGCAACTTCAGCTGTTAGCGAACAGTCCCTAAGCCAACTTTATCTTTTTATTTAATTTATCCAAAAAGATGGGCTTTCCAGATACTCACGGATCTTTACCAGCTAGGTAGCCAACAATGAAGCTGTACACATTCCAAACATTCTGCACTCAGTCCAAAGTGCTCTTTCATATGAGCCCAAAGCTAGAAAGCTACACTGTACACCCAAACAAATTCCTGTCAAAGATTGATTTTAGGTTCTTACTGTTTCTCCAAAAGGAAGTGTCCTTGGTAACAGCTAAGCATACTAATAATTAGTTAAAAGAGTCCAAGGCCTAAGGCCTTCAAACAGCTCATTAAAATCAAACTCACTAATGTTCCCACACCATAAAGCTACATGAATACTGTTTTGCCATTTTGTAATATTCAGTGCCATGTCCATCGTTAAATTATGGGCACTTAAAATCATTTCTTACTTCATCCACCAAACTCCTTTTTGGTCTGCCCCTATCATTTCCAGCCCCTTCTGCTTGTAGATGGTATGCACATGACTAAACAACCTCAATCTAATTTCTCTCATTTTTACCACCTATTGGAGCTACTCTTAGGTTCCTTTGTATAACTTCATTCATGACCCTAGCTTTCTAGTTTACCACTCATTCATCTAAGCATTCATGTTTCTACCACACCCATTTTTTGAACATGTTATTTCTTGACAGATAATTATATCATGGAAGGTGAAATTTTATAGAATTTATGTATTACAAATATACATGCATATTATTAGTAAGAACAAAGAACTGGTTGAGTCAGTGGTTACATTTGTCCGAAGAAAAACAACTCACATTTTTCATTGGTAAGATAATACCATCAAAGTTGAAGGCCGTACTCAAACAGAAGCTGGGAATAGGGAACCTAATTTGTAGGAATACAGAACTCTTAGAGAAATGGTTATGGAGGTTTCCTTTGGAGAGCGACAGGCTTTGGCATGAGGTAATTGAAAGCATTCACGGGACTAAATAATGGATGGGATGCAAAAGTAGCTTCATCCTCGCCAACACTCTCTCCCTGAAAATCAATACAGAAGGTAAACCCCAACTTTTATTAATATCATCGGATATGATGCATGATGTGGGACCAAAGTGTTGTTCTGGGAAGACCTCTGGCTGGATGACCCCCCCCCCTTCAATTTGCTTTCCAAGCCTTTTCTCATTGTCTAATTACAAACAGCAACCTATATCAAGATTTGTTACCTTCTCTTCTTTAGGGATACATTGGCATATTTTGGTTTTAGAAGCAATCTAAGGGATAATGAGTACAAGGCACTTATTCAACCAAGGCTTAGTTTGGAAAGAGTACAAATACAAATATGTAGAGTGCAAAACATTATATTTTGTATCGTTTTGTATGTATTTTCACTGTACATACTTGTATTTGTACTCCTTCCAAACTGAGACTTGAACAAACTTCAGCAAACCTTTCTGGATCAGTCAGTGGAGGACACTAGAGTGTGGTCTGGTACACCTAATGGGGTTATAACTTGTGCATCCTCCCTTAATATTCTCTTGCAGCCCAACAATGTGGGTGATTCCCTGTGACAGAGATTTGGAGCAAGCCTATCCCTAGTGTTTTAAAAGCGCAAGGCGCAAGGCAAGGTGCGTGCCTTTTAAAGAAAGGCACAAAATTACAAAAAAAAACTAAAACTAAAAAATAAAAAAAGTGAGAAAATTCAATAAAAATGCCAAAAATTAAAAATAAAAATCTGGGGTGCTAACCCCCCAGACCATTGCAATTGCATGAAAAACCTATTATGTATTTTTAAATTTTCATTTTCAAGCATGAAAAACCTAGAATCTCTTGATTCTATGAGTCGCCTTTGTACCACACCCCTCGAGGCAAGCCTAAACAAGGCACATACTCCAAAATGCGCCCCAAAATGTGCCTCGCCTGTGCGCCTTTTAAATCACTGCCTAACCCACCTAAAATTCATGCTGTGTTGGAAAGTCTATTTTTTGGAAAGGTAAACAATAGTGATATGCTTCAAAAAAGAAGGCCAGACAAATGCTTATAGCCTTACATGTGCTTCCTCATTTATTGCTTTCTTGCCCCTTTGTGCTTTATGTTTGGGACCTCCGTTGTTCTCTTTTTGGTTGCAGGTGGACTTCTCAGTAAGATGTAAAAACCCTTTTTAGTAAAAGTTTCCTAAGGCAACCAAAAAAGAGAGGAAGAATTGTGGAAAGTAATTATGGCTGCAGTAGCGTGGACTATTTGTGAGGAAGGAATGGGAGGATATAAAACGAGAATAGTAGATCGAAAGAAGAATTATTTGAAGCCATAAAAATCAGAACTGCTCATTGGATAAAGACAGTTGATCTATTCAATGAATTATCAGTGAATGATAACCTAAGGGCATGGACTGAAGTGGCATGGTGTTTATGGGGTGGTTACCCCCAATGGCTAATAAAATAACGCTAAATTTTGATGAGAGTTCCATGGGAAGCACAGGACTGGCTAGCATTGGAGGAGTATATAGATATTTAGATATTGCACAGGAAAAGTCTTGGCACTTGGAAGTACTGCACTGAAATCTTTAGGGTTGGGAGAAACACTAAAGGCTGAACTAATGGCACTACTACAAGGGTTAAGAATTGCTAAGCAATCAAAATTTCAGCACTTGGAAGTAGAGCTTCAAAGCTTACCACTTCTTTGGCCAAGAGCAAGCAGCTTGTGTCATGCATCTATAGGTATGAGTTTAGGGAAATAAAGAGCATCATACAGGAGCTGAACATAACTTTCAAGTGGGTTAGAAGGACAGCAAATGGGACGGCTGACACTTTAGCAAAGCAAGGGATATATAGGCAACAGCTGTTTTGGGCACCATTGTAAATCTCGTAACTTTGCCGGGATTGGAATGAATCCTTATGGGTGGATAAACCCAGTCATTGTAATATCCAGATTTTCATTTAAATATGATTTTCAAATTTCTTGCTGATAAAAAATATGCTTGTTGAACATTAAAAATTAAAATTAATAAAATTAAAAAACAGAATCAGGGTGATGTTGTTTACTCAACTCAACAACCAATTTTGTATAGACAACTAAAACTAGAGGAATAGGTAACTACCTAACTACATTCCCTTGCCTTCTCATAAAACTCAAACCATAAAAGCACATACCAGCAGAAGAAGAAAAAACATTAAGGGTGTTAAAATGGTTTAAATTCTAAGTAAGACATCAAAGCACACCAACTTACCTGCTGTGTTCTGTCGCCATGGATTGTAGTTGCAGGAAACCCATTCATGCACAACCAGTGTTCCAATGAATCAGCTCCTTTCTTTGTCTCCACAAAAACCAAAGTCAGAGCTTGCTGCAAAGCCATTGCAGGAACAATGATTACCATAGGACATGTACTAAAAGTCAGAGGGTTCTTTTATCAGCAAAAACACAATATCAAAATAATTAACCAATCAACAAGAAACCAACACCATAAGTATTTACAAACAGAAAATAAGGCCACCCAAAAGGCCTCAAGACAAATAAGGAGAACCATTTGGAGGATAAATCTGCGAAGTATGAAGTGTCATCTCTTGTGCTACCTTTCCATGTGTTCCATTTGCCCTCTGTGCATGAAGGAGGTCCATCAAGTGGCTTCTCTTGTCCGATTCAAGAACAAATTCTACTCTTTGGACAATTAAATCAGTACTTGAACCAACTCTTCCAACAGCCAAAAATATATAATTTGAAAGGAAATCAGAGGCCAATCTCTGCATAACAAGTTGAAAACATGTCAGATGTGGAGTAAATGTGCATATGCAAACCCTTTAGCAAGACTACAACAACCATACACTCAAATGAACTTCTCAAGATAAGAGGGCATCAAGAAATATGTTATTTTAACTTTCCTCTCGAACAATAAACCAACTATAGGAGATACACAAGAAAGGTCTTCACTTTTGTATGCTATTCAAAGTGTTTCCTTTCACATAAAACACTTCCAGCAAAACACATTAATTTTAGGGGGGATAGGCATAAACCAAACTTCCTTAACAAGGAAAACCTGAGGATTAGGAGACTAGCATAGGGACTTTAAAAAAGAAGCACAAGAAAATGACCATTTGGGATGAGGAGACCAAACCCGTCTAATGGTTTAAGGGGATCCAAACAAACATTACCAAGAGAATGCAAAAGCCTGACATAGAAACAAGCACATCATCCCTTAACCTTCAATGAAACCCAAAATCCCAATTCAACACCAAAGGAAGTATAGGAGGGGGTAAGGAACTTTAAGACAGGCAACCTCTTTTTTGTATAAAGAAATGGAGTACAGGGATAACCACGTTGAGTAGCATCAACAAGCAAATGGGTCTAAAATCCTTTGGGAGACATGCGTCAGATTTCTTACAGACTAGGGATAAAAGGTGCAATTGACTCCAGGACTGATTATGCTTATATGTGAACTCTTTAAACACACCCCACATAACTCATCTTTCAGTACTTCCAAAAATCTTGATATAAAACCATTGTAATATTGCCCGAACCTAGGGCCTTAGATCTGTCCACTGAGAAGAATGCCTATCTGATATCGTCTTCTTCAAAGTTCCTCCCCAGTCACCTTACTTTTTCATCACTCAACCTTGGCTAATCCACCCTTCCACCCCTAATCCATCTATCATTCAATGACCTTCTATAAATGGATTTAACTTGGCCACAAAATTTTTTCTCCTTCCATTAGCCAAAACATGGAAAAATTTAGTGTTCCAATCACTTTAATCCACTTATGGCTTGATTTCTGCCTCCAACAAATCTCCTCTTTATAGAACTTCCAACTCCTTTTTTCAAATTTCAACTTCCACCTCAACTCTCTATCTTGCTCATCCATGTTCCTCTGAGACCCCTCATCCAATTCCTCAATCCAAGACATCAATCTAATTTTTTGTCTCTCTAATTTCCCAAAGTGGTCCATGTTCCTTTATTTTAGACCCAAGTCTTTGCAATTTCTTGTGAAATTTAACACCCCCCCCCCTTTCACTTCACAACCCTTAGCTCTCCATTCCATCATTCCTTCACTTAAAGCACAAAGTCTGGATGTGTCAACCACATATTCACAATCTTGAAAAGTAATGGTCCACTCATAAATGATTTCAATCCTAGCCTGATAGGACAATGATCAGCAGTGACTATTATCCATCAGTCATCATCATCATCATTATCCATGCCTTATCCCAACTATATGAGTCATATTCATGAGAGTTTGGCAAAAGTTTGACTGTTGACTTCCAAGCTAACGCCACCCACCTCCTTTATCTAGGTTTGGTAACAGCAATGTAAGACAACTTCACAATGGACTCTCATCCATCAATGCATGTTCCTTTATATCCTTTGTCACACCAAGTCCATGTGTTTTCTGGGTTTCTCATCTTTGTTAGAGTCATCAACCTGCACCTTTTGTCCTTCTAAATGGTACCCTTAGCAGCCTTCATTACACATGACCAAACCATCTGAAATGACTCCCTTATAACACATCATCCAGATATGACAAGCACACACACATAAAAGTTAAGCATAATATAATTATAATAGCATTCCTAGGTCATAATTAAGCATAAAATCCCAGTCTGCATCAGATTGACAGATAACCACTTACACCTAAATGAACTTCAACCCATTCAAGGGACTCTATCATGCACTTAATGTCATGAAATATGTCTGAAATTCAAATGCAACGGTTCATAATGATCTTTCTTATATGTCAATAAACATACTCCCCAAAAACTATTATCCAAAAGGAACCAACAGAAAAGGATAGACAGAACTAAAAAAGAATCTCAATAAACAGTTTAAACCTGTATCTCTTTTGGGAAGGTGGCACTGAAGAGCATTGTTTGTCTTACGCCCCGAGGAGGCATGTCCATTTGTTCCACAATCTTTCTAATCTGTGGCTCAAAACCCATGTCAAGCATTCGATCCGCCTCATCTAGAGCTAGGTACCTGATCATCTGTAGTGAAACCCTAGCTCTCTCCAGTAAATCTACCAGTCGTCCTGGTGTTGCTACAAGAATATCAACACCCCTCTCCAGGTCCCGCAGCTGCCAAAAGTTAATAGCTCATCGGTCAACAATTAAGTGAAAACCATAGCTTCAAAAAAAAATGCATATATTATCATTCGCTAGGAGTACAAGCTGAAGGAGCACTCATGTTAACTATAGTAACACAATAATACCAATACAATAGTACTAAACAAGAAACCAAGAAATACCAGTAAACAAACTCAAAAGGATTCTTTTTCCCTTTTGTTTTGGGGGGAGGGTGGGATAGACACTCTATCAAAAAGACTAGATGTCTGTCCTCCAGTGGGAATATCTTGTTTCATGAGGTCCCAAGATCAACTATTTTTATTAGTCACTGACTCACTGACCCTGTGATTAAAAATCAACCACAGCCTAGGTGCATTTCAAGGTTTGCACCTCGCCCATGTCCAAGCACAGGTGCACATCTTTGTTAAATTTGGTACTTCTTGTACTTTTTTAAGCATGGTGGCTGGGACAGTGGCTCAGCTGTTGAACCCCTAACTGAGCCCATTGAGGCAAGCCTGAATAAGGTCATGCTGTCTTAAATTCATAATCCCTACTTCAAAAAAATGGTATTATAATTTAGTTTTAGTTTCTTATCTTTTAAAACAAATTGCCCTGTACTTGTAAAAGAACCCCCATTTTGCTAATGTTGTTCATTTCATTCTTCCTTGTACAAGACATTTTTTAAAAGATGCAGAACTAAAACTAAATATATTAAATAACCCTGGCATGAATTTATTTGGACTTGCCTCAAATGGCTCAGTAAAAAGCAGCTCACAAAATTAAAGTTCTACAATTAGAAAAGTAACGAAGAGCTTGAAAGTTTTATGTGCTTAAAATTGTTGGGTGCTTGAATATGTTTTATATGTTATGATCAATTTTATCTTTGCATTTTCACTTTGCATATGTTTTATGAGTTATTTTATGCATTTTAATTTCAGCTAAAAGGCTTTTTAAAACAATTAGTTTAGAATTTAAGTATGTAATTTTTAATTAATATTACTGTTAATATTTTTATTTTTTATTTTTTGAAAAAATTGTGCCTTGTATTTTCAAAACACTGCATTGGACAGGGGAGGAGGAGTGAGAGGAACTGGGAATAATACCTTCTAGTTTATCTGGCTTGTTGAGGTGTTTGCCAATATGTTTAACTTTGTTTTTCAAAAACAAAAATCTGCACATTGTTGTTGCTGATGTGGTAATTATTTTCCTTTTTCTATTGTGTATAGAGGTGTAAATCACGTCATGCCGCCCACAACCCTGCACAATTTTGGACCGGCAAAGCACAACACATGACACACGGGTTGTTTGGGAAATGGCAACATAGATGGAATTCTACCTATTTTATGTTAGAAAGTTGTATACAAATTCTTACTGATTTTGTAATCCAAAAATGCCACATGATATTATACCTGAGGAAGATTGGGAAATGGCAATTTGTATAAGAGTTTTTTACACAATTTTTAAGATACAACTAATAAATTTCCGGGTTTTTATTACCCAACTAGTTGTCTTTTAGTTAATCAATTATTCATGATTAGTAAATGTTTTGCAAAATATAGAAAAAATCCACAATTTACAAGAATTTTTGAAATAATGGAAAATAAAATTAAAAAATATGGGGAGAACATTTCTCCTCTTTATTGTTTAGCTGCAATATTAGATCCCAGGATTAGGAAAGATGGTTTAGATATTTTACTTGAATTATATTGTGAAAATATGAATATTGAAGTTGGAAATCAAAAAGAAAAATTAACATTTTATTATTTAAAATCAATGATTCAAAAAGTGTGCCTAGGCGAGACGCATTTAAGGGTAGGCGCCTCGCCCAAGTCCTAGGCGCAGCCCTTTCAAAAGGCGCACACCTGGTACACCTAGGTGTGCGCTTTGTGCCTCAGCCCTTGCGTGCGCCTTTTGAAAATTTGACGCTTTTTTTCATTTTTTTGACTCTAGCAGCTAGGTTGAGGGCTCCACCCCCAGACCCTAGTGCCACACCCCTCGAGGCAAGCCCAACTCGCTCGCTCACTAAAACTTCGAGAACCCTCTTTTTGGTAATGTTGTTCATTCATTCAACCTAATAAAATATCTTCTTAAAAAGCAATTAAAACTATAAAATCATTATTTTTTGAGCGAGAACTAAGAATTTAAGACCCTAACATGGACTTGTTTGGGCTTGCCTCGAGGGGCGTGGCACAAAGGAGGCTCATAGAGTGGTTACCTATGCCTTATTAAGGGCAAAAATGGTATTTTTATTTTTATTTTCTTTTGATTAAATTTATTTAAATGAACATTAGGGTCAACAATGTCATTTTCCACTGTCATCTAATGAAAGATTAATTAAATCCATTGCAAATTTTAAGTGGTGTTCTAGTAAAATGCTAACTATAGGATAGATTTTAGTAAATCCATGAAACTATAAGGGGTATTTTAGTAAATGACCATTTCTATTATTTAGCTTTCAATTAATAAATCCCATGCATCGCACGAGTCCCTGCTAGTTAGCTACTTGAAGTAATGTATTTGAGAAAAAAAGAGATTGTGGGTTTTATATGCTTGAAAATGTTTTATATGTGATTTTATTTTTAAATCCTCATTTGAACATGCTTTACATGTTATATTGAAGTATTTTAATTTTAGATAATAGGCTTTTTAAAACATTTATTTTAAAAGTTAAGTTTATATTTTTATTAATATTATGTTTAATAATTTTTTATTTGTTTGCTTTTTTTGAATTTTTGGCATTTTTTGACTTTTTAGCATTTTTTTATTTTTGCGCCTTGCTTAAAAAGGCACACACCTCACCTTGTGCCTCAGGCGTAAATCGACCCATGCGCCTTGTGCTTTAAAACACTGTTTAAAATGCATAACTTAAATTAATCTCAAATAAGTAGGAGCCGGAAATCTGCTACCACCTCATCAATAAGTTCATTTATTGAACTTAATTTTTATTTAAAAAAAAGTTTTTCTAGTTTAATTGAATCCTTTGACTTTAAAGGAATAAATAATTTTGATATTTTAGCCCAGTGGAGTGGGCATGAAAAAAAAAATTATCCAATCCTTTGTCACAACGACACGTGATCTACTAACCTCTCCGGTGTCTACAATTCCTTCAAAGTCTTGTTTTAGTGCAGGTACTAAGGTGTTGTATGACAAGAGAAGCTACATAAATGATGAAAGTTCGTAGATGTGCATATGCTCCAAAGATCTGGATGTTGAGGATAGATAGATTACAAGACAAAGTAGGGCATGACACTACACCTGATGATTCACTAAGGGCGCTCCCGGTTTAGTTAACCAAGCCATGGGCCTTTTATTGTAACCGAGCCGATACTAGTAGTTTTTGGAAAATAGGTCACTGAAACCGAACCTATCAATCGGTTAACCGATTAACTGGTTCAGTTAACCATCGATTTGGTTCGTTAGTTTTTCGGTTTTTTAATTTTTACAATATATATTATAAAAATATATAAATATATAATAAAAAATTATAAACATATAATATTATATTTTAAATAATAAATAATACATGTTATATATATAATGCATATTTATTAATTTATAATATATAAACAATATATAATATACATAAATATATATAAAATATATAGAAATACATGTACACCAGTTGATTCGGTTAACTGCCTGTTTTCTATACTGGTTAACCGAAACCAAGCCGATAACTTTGATTTTTTTAAAACACCGAACCAATTGTATTTTCGGTTCTTTTTTCAGTTTTTTTTTCTTGCTCACCCCAAGATTCACCTGAAGCAGATAATCAAAATCAAGATGGAGATGGAGGTGGAACTTGAAGAAAAATGAAGACTATTTTTTGTATACTCAACAATTTTGTAGCATTTTTTTAAATTATTGTAAATTTTGTTATTCAATTTTATTTTAATTATTTGTTATTTTTTCAACAATGTAATTTTATATATTCAATTCGTAATTGTCTTATATTTTTTATATTTTATTCATTTTGTTAAGTAATTTTTGGCCATTGTATTGTTCAAGTTTTAACCTATTTTTCCAATTTATTGCCCGTATTTGTTAAGTATATTTTCATTTCTGTGTTAGAATTTTTATTTTTTCAATTTGTTTCCATAGGGAAGTAAAGTATTTCAGTTTTACTTGGCAAGAAAATAAAATGTCAAAACAAAAAAAAAAAAACAAGCTTGCTCGGCTTGGCCCGCGTGCCGGCACGGCACTACCAACTCTTTGAGCAAGCCACAGACGAGCCATGTCGTGCCAACCCAGCACGACCCAATTTACACCTCTAATTGTGTATGGGGGCTTTTTTGTCAGCCTCAATTTCCTTTTTTCTATTGTATATTCGTTGTAATATTCTCTTTTCGTCTCTCAACAATATTCTTCTTGATTGTGTTACTAATCAGAACTACTTATTGCCTCAATGTAACCCTTTCTGTCAGCAACCAAAAAAAAAAAGAAATTCATTGAATATTAAGATGAGGATAACAATACCATAGGGGCTGTTTGGCATCGTTGTCGTTTCCTGGAGCAACAGCGCCACATCAGAAAAAAACGGTGCTCCAGGAAATGGGCATTTGTTTGCAACCGTTTTTCCATAAAAAAAGGTGCTCCAAGCCACGCCTCGGAAATCGGGAAGCCATGGCTTGGAGCAACGCCAAATTTGGCGTTTCCTGGAGCTGCAGCTCATTGTTGCCAACAGAGCAGTGATGTGGCACTGATGTGACACTGGATAATGGGTACCAATGCTGAAAACGTTTCCTGGAGCAATGGTACCAAACAGAAAAAGTTGTTGTTGCTCCAGGAAACATCCTACCTGGAAGCAGCATTCCAAACAAAAATAAAGGCACGTTTTTCAGAAAACGGTGCTCCCAAGCCACACATCAGCAGGGTGATGCAACTGCGGCATCGATGCCAAACATATACATAGTTGTCAAAGTGACATCTAGGCAACAAGGCACCCATGGAGGGTCACCTCATTTAATCACCAAGGTTTGTTGTACATGATGTTATTACATACTTTTATATCCTCAATTTTTTGAGATTGCAATAATAAAACAGATACTACTAAACTAAACTATTCAGTTTGTGAGTTAAAATACTAGTTTCTTTTTACTATTTTCTTATTTGTTAGGGTTCAATCAACATGTATGCAGCCTTGAACCCTCAAAGACTTGAATACTTGAACTGATAAGCAATGAAGAATTCAAAATTTTGTCCAATTATTGATTATTTTCCTAGGACAAAAATAGGAGCCCAGACCCCCTATTTTCTGAAATTTATTTTCTTTCTTCAATTTTTTCATGAATATGTTGATTTTCTATGCTTTAATAAAAAAGTGTATACATTTTTATGAAGACTATAGACAACTACTACTGAAACATCAAAGATGGTTGCTGCTTACTACGGAACCTATGGAATTCGTGGTTTTTATTCAGAAAAAAAAAAAATCATCCCTGCACCTAGGCAACAAGGCATCCTATAACTTGAAAACTATGTACAGCACACAGCAAGAATTTCCCAATGCAAAATGTAAGGACCACAGGTTGACCCAATCAAATCCCCTGCACTACAATATAAGTTATTTTAGTTGCACGTGCTTCATCCATTCTAGCCAAGAAATAGGGTATCTCACTTGATCTCCAACTCCAACATAAGAGTGTGCTCCTTCTGCCACTAATAATCAACCTCCAGCTAATGTGAAAGGCACCATGTCCACACCCACCCAATCCCAGCAAGCCCTTCATCCTTCCCACTAGGATCCATAAACCCCAGTCTACTTATACTATGGAACCCAAGAGAGAATATCAATCACAAACTCTTCAGCAGTTTAGCCTCAGAAGTCAGATCTAGCTAATGGAATAATCAATTGCCTAGGTCCTAAAGATGTTGAATAAGAAATTTATCTACTAAAATAACTAATGAATAAATCTCTGGATACATCTCCATAAGTGTTGACTGTTTTAAAAAAAAATGTGAAAGAATGCCAAACTCAGACTTGGAATAGATCTTTTCCCTACTAGTAACTGGGAAAACAAGATCATGAATAGAGGTAAAAAAAACAACACCCATGACCCTTGTAAAAGTGGAGGCAGAAGAATCCCAAGCTGGCACCTAAAAATTCAAGGCTACACAAAACAAGAAAGATAAATGGTGTATCTATTTGGATTCATCCCTAAAACTCAAATGACTAAAACTTAGTTTATTATTCACATAATCCAAGTTTAACACAGTATATTTGTTAAAAATAAGCACTACAGTGTTGTTAAAAATCTTCATTTATTACGGAACTTCAATATCAAGACATTTGTCTGCTTAATAGTCCATTGCCCATATTTCCAGCTCAATAGGATACTTAACTACTAACTTGTATTATAACCTATTTATGATTTAATCCCACTGTAGACAAAAGCTTCATCTGCTTTTCAGCACACAAATTAAGCTAAGCTTCATATGTTTTCCACTAGAATCCTTAGCTTGTTCAATGAAGCGATTTATCTTACTACAGGATTTTTCAAAGAAAAAAGGGTGACTAGAATCTTGTGCAAATAATTTTCTGCTCAAATACACACAAAAACACATCAATTTATATATGATGTTTTATGTATAAAGCACTAGGAAGTAGGAAATACATCTCCATTGCCTCAAAAGGTTCCTCAATGAGACTATAATCGCCCAAGGACAACTAGGTTGGTACCGTACCTTAAATCTTCCAAGTTCCAATTATCCCTACAGCCAAAGAAGTGGGATGTAGTTGAAAGATTAAGAAAAAAATTCAAGAGCCTATGAGAAATATTTTTATTTGATGATGACATGGATGTTGCAGGAATGTGTTTCAAAACATCAACAAAAGGACAAGTAAATTGGGAGTACTTCTTAACTCTTCTGTGGCTCCAAGGACAAAAAAATGGAATCCAGTTGCCAATCCAAGAAAGCATACAGAAGCCAATGTGATGAATGGGGAAAAAACAATGTTCCAGAACCGAGGAAAAGGAAATTGATGCAATCGTAGGATCAGGGTTAGCCTACGCACTTATAATACCAAACAATTGTGAAATACTTGAAAGCAAAACTAATTGTCCAAGAAACTTTAGAATATTCACATAAAAAGGACAAAAAACATCAAAACAAAACTTAAAAAATTAATAATGTAAACATCATGTTGTTTATAGTTCAATCCTCAAGCGACTTCAAATCTAACCACGTAAACAGTCGGATATAAATCAACAAGATGAAGATAGTAAACTAATCAGTCAAGGTAAGCATCAGTTTAGAATGCATTCAGATCCATGTAAGAAGACATAATAAAAACCTGCTGGTTGATGGGCGCCCCTCCATAAGCAACAACCACCCTGACACCAGTTTGATAAGAAAACTTTCTGGCTTCCTCATGTATCTGCAAAGCAAAAGATATACACGACATCAAAATTTTATCTACCGAGAACCCCTACCAGAACGCAAGCCACTCACCGGATCAATATCAGAAACCCACCTGGCATGATAGCTCCCTCGTAGGAGACAGAATAAGAGCAAGTGGATACACCGTTCTTGCACCATGAGGTCTCTGTGCAAACTGTCCATTCATAATTCCACTAATAATCGGGAAGCAGAAAGCAGCCGTCTTGCCAGACCCAGTCTGAGCGCATGCCATCAGATCCCTCCCTGCAAGAGAAATCGGGATGGCATGACGCTGCACAGGTGTAGGCTTGACATATTTGCATCTTTTTATGTTTTGATTAAGTGCTTCCCCCAAGTCGATCTCTGCAAAAGTATTCACAGGTGGCGGGACATTTTCCCCACTTGTCTCCACCGGGATATCTTCATAGGCATCAAAGTTAATGCCAGTATTTTCCTGCTCATTGAAAGCAGGTTCTGCATCGACATCGTCCCCAAAAGGGTTCGCCTCGCGTTCTTTTCCACGATCCCATCCACCAGCTCTGTTATTCCAACCACTACCACCACCGCCACCACCAAGGCGTCCACCGCCACCAAACCCAGACCGCCCCAAATCAGACCTAGGACCACCCCAACGGTTCCCACTAGGAGGTACACCATAACCAGGTCGATCATTACTTACAGAAGTACCACTATGTGCCGGTGCGGGAGGCTCTGAAGAAGGAGGCCGATTACGAAGATGCGGAGGAACATAAGAAGTTCGCGCAGGACGTGAAGTGCTACCAGCCCCGTTGTTTGCAGAAGAACCAGCAGCCGCGGTATCAGCTGCAGAGTTTGTAACAGAATCAGCCCACGAAGATCGCATAATTGGAAAAATTGCTCCTTTCCTTTCTACAGTAAGTCACAAACCCTACTTGGAAATCCAATCCAAGACAGCAACTTATAAACCCTAAGAGCCGAAACAATCGTTTGCGCACCAAAATTCTACTTCAAATCCAAAACAACCAAGCTTTCCTACCATGAACGTGTGTCCAACTATGACGCCACCATTTATTCTTCCGTGTTTAAATCAAAAACCCTAAAAAATCAAAACATCAAAAACAAAGAAATCAAAACTCAAAACTCATAATATTCAGAACAAATATATCCAAAAAGAGAAGTAACCACTAACAACAACAATAACTCGCAACCAAATCCTATAACGAAAAAAATACATACAAAATACATAAAAGAGAGAAAAAAAAAAAGAAAAGAAAATGAACCTCGATCTGCTCTATGAACATTATAAGTATGACTAAAACAAAAAACTTCAAAAATCCAAAGGCGGGCTAAACTTCCCTTCAGATAAGAAACAGACACGGCAGATAAGGAAGCAAGACAGAGGAAACAGAAAAACCTGACAATGGGTGAGAACAGAAACCCTAAAAAATCGCCGTTGTCTGCAGAAAGAGACGTTGTTGACTTAGTTTTGACAACAAAACAGACAGGCCGAGCGTTGCAGACAAAACTACCGTGCGATCGGACACAACATCAACCGATCAACCGATCAACCAACGTAAGAAATAAGAAAAGAAAAGAAAAATCTCTCTACATCTGACTCTTTTATTTCGTATTCTCGTTCCTTTCTTTTCTTCTCTCCCCCAATTTCAACTGGGATCGAAGTTCTTCTTCGCCTTGTTTTTCCTGTTTTTTTTCTTCAATCTTCTGAAGAAAAGAAAGGAACGCTGTCCGTATAAGTTGGGGCTGACGTCATAAATAAACGAGCGGTTTAAACGTGACGGCCGGCATAATCGGAGAAACGTAAAATACTGAGATATAAATATATTTGCTTCAATTGGACGAAAATATCCTCATAATTCGTTTTAGTGGACTCCGAAGTCAGAACATCGGCGGCCATTGGGCCCCATTGCCAAGCGGAAATTCTGCGAGGTGCCGTTTTGGTTGGTTCGTGAAACACGGAGTTGGCTGCTTTGTCTTGGCTCCAATCCGGAAGTCGCACCAGTTGAGGGCATAAACAGGCCATGAAAGAGGGTGATGACTAATGCCGAAGTATGCACAAAGCAACCTCCATGGCCATGACCATGACTATGTGTTCTTCAATTGGCAATTGGTTTGTTTATGAATTGCTTCAGAGCATGCGATTGGAATATCGGTGGTGTAAAGTGCAACCGATGTTCCAGATGTGTGGTTAGGTGAATGTGGCTAACAACAATGTGTTGTAAATTGTGATCAACTGATCGGAACTCTGTAGAAAATAGTTCAATTAAAACCTCATAAATTATAATGGTTAGATAATAACCCAAACGTCCAAAGAGTTTGACAAAAATAACCTCTTATATGCGGGAAAAATATATCAAATGAGACAAGGTGTTTGAATACAAAGAATTAAAGGATATATTCTTTAAGTCCACGTTAGAAACTTTTTTTTTATTATTTTTAAATTTTATTTACCCACACCCCCACTTAGGGTCCATTTGGTTCGTGATTAGAATCCGAATCAGAATCATAATGGGAATCTCTTGGAATTAGAATTGGAATGGTCTATTCCCCCTACCTGTTTGGTTCAGACAGGAATCGGAATCAGATTATGATTGATACTGCTTGGTTCATGAACAAGCTGGAATCATAATCAATCATACTTTCCAATTTTGTCCTTAATAAAAAACATATAAAAAAATAAAAAATCCATAAAAATTCCAATTCCAATACAATCCAATTAACATGTAAGGAGATAGATAGGGCTGTCAATTAAACCAGGTTTGATCTAATCCAATCCAACTTGTGTCTATTTATAATCCAAATCCAAACCTAGTACAAACCAAACCCAAACATTGGATCTGATTAATCCAATCCAAACACTCCTATATGTGTAAAATGGGTCAGGTCGGGCTAGCATGGCACTGACTGGGGCAGCCCACGCAAAGTGCAAGTCGTGCTGTGGTGGCCTGCAAGACATCTCAGGTCGTGCCGCCCTCCCCTGGGATAACTTGGGAGATCGGCCTGGCACGGCCAATGGCCCAAGCCCGTGCGGGCTTGTGCCATGCCATGCTATGCCGCGGATCGAGCTGGTCCATGGGCCAAGGCTGAGCCGCGAGCTGGGCCATGCCGGCACGCAAGCCACGAGCGGCACGACACAACTCATGGACCTAAAATCCCTGGCCCAACACGGCACATACCATCGTGTCGGGCCTGGCACGACCCACGTGCCATCGTGTTGTGTCGTATCGGGCCAGGGCACAGGAGGTACGACCCAATTTACACCTCTAAACACTCCCAAACGATAAGTACAAAACCACTTAATCGTGCAAAAACATCATAAACAAACAAGTGGTCAAAAAAATGTGGGACGAATCGAACCAGAAACGAGCGGTGGAGCAAGAAGACCCTTGTGGAACATAGACGAGAAGAATAACTGCACACTTATCATGATAATCCTCAAAGCTGGATCGACAAGCTTTGACAACCACCCTCTTCTCCCCGCATCTATGGGTTTCCGGGCAACGATCATTGGCCTATCATAAGGCGTCAATGCGACTCTCCGAAACGGTTTCTTCCGAAATTTTTCACCCGATCCTCCTTCGTACCCTCCTATCGTCGTCGCCATGACGGCTCAATTCCAAGCTTGACTCATGACACATAAACGAAAGCAACGCCCACCTATAATAGGCTTTTTACTTTTTCAATTTCCAGAAGAAGAGAAGTTGAGAGAGGGAGAGAGAGAGAGAGAGATCCATGATTAATTACTTGGTCGAAGTAGTTCAAGCTGGATCTTTAGAGTTCGGCCGCCAAACTGTTGAAAGGTTTGAAGGAGGCAGTGACGAGAAATGAGAAAGAGGGTTGGACTTGGAATCGGGGGTTTGAAGGTTTTTTTTTTGTCATTTTCATTTTTCGTGTTTTAATCGCATGGAATGGGAATCCAATTCCAATGGGGGGGGCTGGGGGAATGCCATTCCACCCAAAGGGGGAATCCGATTCCAATTACACTCAACCAAACGGACGGAATCAAAATGGTGGTCCATTATGATTCCGATTCTAGGTCTCTATTCCTACGGACCAGACATACCCATATACTTTACCATCCCCCATTAAATTTTATTCATTGTCCCACTTATCAATGTTCCAATTGTATAAAATGTATTAAAGTTTATTGGGTGGAGTGAACAATAAAACCCCTTTGCTTAAAGGATTTAATGTGAGCAAGATTGTCCCTAAAGCAACATAGACCACAATCATATGGGAACCGTGACACTGGTAGAAATGAAAAAATAAAATGAGTATTGATCAACTGTGGACGAAACGAACCCATATTGCTTGGGAGAAAACTGTAAATTTTCAAACCATTTGACAATGCCCATAAAGGAACCTGTTAAGGCCCAACCATGGTTTTTGCAACCAAATCATACCAGAAAAAATGGGAACCAATTAGGTGACCAGTTTCGTTTTACCCCATAACCGTTATTTCGCCAAGAACCGTTGATTTGGCTAGCAAACCACTGACCTGGGCGGTCGAACCATTTGAATCGTCCAACTGTTTGTCCATTATTTATTTATTTATTGTCAAAACGGGCCACTCGTTCAGTTCGAACGATCAGACCATTCGACCCAAGAACCAGACCCCTGACCGGTTTGTTCACTTCACAAATGTTTTCATATAAAAATGCATTCTTTACATATGGCTAGTGAAGTTCCCGCCTCCAATGGAACAATGAAAAGTAAACATCAAGTGACTAACTTGACCACCAGCCTAATGGGGCATATGTGTAATGGAAGTCTAGCATTCTATTTAGGCATACCATAGTGCTCAATGGAGCCATTTGCTACAGACCTTACATGAACCAATGGTTTGCTTTTCCACAATAAACTAAACAAGTGTCCATGTATTATTATACTCTAAGGTTGTAATTTCATTGTCATTAATTGCTTTCTCTATCTATGTGGATCCAAAATTGTTTTGGGGAAATGTCATAGGTTCAGTAGGAATGGATACTAATATATTACAAGGTAGTTGAAGATAGTAACTTATGAACCTAGTCATGGAGGTGGGAAGGCAAATTGCATGAGCGATGGGGCACACCAAAGCTATATTTATAGGGATGGCTAACTAGGCGAAGGCCAATGGATTGGATGGTATATGTACTAGACTAGAAAAAGATTGGGTGATGGGATAAGTTATATGGGGCCTAGTAGGTGTAGCATGAGATGGTAGGCCAAAAAAAGTTGGCCTATACAGAGGCCCAATAACAATAGTGTCTGGATCAAGCTAAGGTGTGATCAATGCAAGACACAAATCATCATCTTTATGTGGTAGAGGGATAACAGTGGACAAATAAGTAATTGGAAAAATATATTCCCAATTATACAAACCAATAAAATCTTATAAGGTTGTGGAATCAATAAAATAACGCCTACGATCTAGTTGTCTAATTAACCAACTTGGTTGTTCAATAAGACTAACTAATAACTGAATTCTATTATTATAACACAAACAACCCTTATCTCCTAGCCCATTGCGATATTGAAAGTAGCACTAAATTGTCAATTGGCATTGAAATTGTTGTCAAACTCTAATAGTTACGTACCATTAATTATCTCTTTGCATATGTTCATACTAAGGCTTTCCTTAAGAGTGCAAAACATTTAAAGGTTCAAGTATCAATACTTTCACTATGCAAATTATATGTATGGAAGAGTTTCTTTTGAGAGTAACTTTTTCTTTTTATAATTTGACAAGGATCATATCTCGTCACCCATTAATAGTTAAAAACGTTAAAACCATTTAACTCATCTATTTTAACATACCCACAACCTTGGAGATCATTACATATTAATTGATATGCACTAATGTGTTGTAATATTTTGAACCTTTTACATCTTTAACATGAATGGTGAAATGAAGAAATGTCGGCACTAGTAATTTAACAAATGATATGGCATTAAATAAAAATAAAATGCAAAACAAAATTCATATAATCAACCCCATATAAAGTATGGGATGAGGCTTAGATGATGATGATTAAATTGTTATGGTGAGTCGCCCCCACTAGTGGATTTTGAACATTTAGAAAACCACTTAGATGGAACCACACTCTCCATGTCGAGCTTGCATTTCTTGTAGCCACATTCACAAGACAATATGAAAACCCCTTCAATGAAATGCAAACGCACAAGCATTAACAATAAATCAAAGGCATCACATCTATTGTTTTTTATTGGAAAATTCTATGACGCAAAAAATACATGATACCAACAAAACTTCAACCAAGCAAATCCCTACATGATTTTTTATGAAAACTTACCACTTTCATGATGTCGGTTGATAGGTTATAAGTTTTTTCCAATATCATGTCATTCTTACATCATGGCCAAACTTTGTGCGTTTGCATTTCATTGAGGGTCACATGTGACACGATTGCAATAAATGTTTCATCCTCTATGTTAGGATAATGAGTCCACCATCATGAATATAAGGATTGCTTGAATGAGATATATAACTATTACAACAACTTTTTCCTTATGAATGTTAGTCATGACTTACCTTTAATTCCATTCATAATTAAATGTGATGATAAGTTGGTATGGGTTAACACTTAAATAGCAACTTTCCCTACAAAACTCATATGTTAATTCGTCCTCTAACGCATAACCCCAACTCCGCTGTGTGGAAGTAATGTCTATTGGTTGCTATCATCTCCCTCTCCTTGTCCTCATCATTAGAACTAGAAAACCCATAATCCTACTATTTCCTATAACTCATAGTTTATACTCATATCAAGTGCCATTTTGTTTGATGATGATTTATACTTTGAGTTCTTATCGAGAAAAAATAAGTGTTTGAAATTTTTGAACCTATTTGGTAGTTATTTTTTTGCATGATCACTTAAAATTTAAAATGGTTGGGGAGATTGCTATGTAAGATATGATTAGGAGAAAAAATGAGAAATGGATTGAAATCTGGTGTACACTTGTAGAAAAGTGGAAAAATCGTTCAAATACGAAAATTCTTTTCGCTTTTATTTATTTAATTATGAAAACTAATTTGACAAAGGTTGTTGTCCATTTTCTACCTAGCCATCTAGATTCCTGGTATGACTTAAAACAACAAAAAGAGATGCATGGCATGGTAGCTAATTCTAATATTATTCTCATTAATCAAATAATAAACTAAAAAGAGAAATATCATTGTTTTGAGTTGCATGGTAGAAAAATGACAAATGCTAGTATTTTAGTATTCATTGTTTTAATGGGAACAAAAGAAGAAGAGGACAATTTTTAACTGCTTAAGAGGAGAGAGATAATCAAACACTGGTGATATTCCAAAGAGCTATGAGCTGCAGGGGAAAACAAGGACTGGGGTTAATGTTCTAGGTGTCATAATTCAAATGGGGACAAGGGGAGAGGAGAGTCGCTAGAATTCACACATTAGAGTTGGGGTTATGTGTTAAAAGATAAGTGGCTATACAAGCTTTTGGAACCCATATAGAGATGTGTGGCTACAATTCACGTGGGTAGAGAGTGGGTAGGAAATCCCACTTAGAGCTTTTGTGGGGAGAGTTGTGGATGGGGGATCAAGAGCCCAATAGAACATGGGGATTATGAAGAAAATTAATAGGACCCACTTATTTAAGTGGACATGATAAAATTGTGAAAAGCATGCAAAAAATGTAAGTTTTTGTTAAAAGCATTAAAGGGAAAATAATATATATTACTACCATTAAAAGTACAAATAATGTGATTTTTTTACTAAATGTATCCATATATTTGAATTTGATTTATCTATAATTTTGAGATCATTTGAGCCATTATTTTTTATTAACTTCATTCAATTCCCTTTCATTAAGTCTTATGTTTGAGGTTTAAACTCAAATTCTCTATTATTAATTAGATCCTATATTTAAGGTATTTTCTCACCACTGAATATTACTAGTTAGCTAGATATAAATTTAAGTATAAATTGTGGTTTATCCCACCTCACAAATTTTTATTTGTTTTTTTTTTATTTTATTTTGCAAAAGCCTCACTTATGACAAGCATGTCCCCTCTTGTGTTATGTCATATTCCCCCACATGTCACTATTACAAACAACAACAATTTGTTAGGTTGTGCAATCAAAAATTTGCCCTAAACTCAATACTTTTAGCAATATAAAAAAAAACTATTTTTTAATCTGACATATGAACAAAACTATTCTTTTATCAAAGTGGTGGGTAAGAAATTCAATAATACAGGACAAATGGATAAACCATGATGTTATAATTAAATAACATTTTTTAACTATAGATAAATGCAAAATTACAACAATGAAAATATGTAAAAAAACAGGGCATATCTCTAATATTTTATATTAATTGTGCTAAAGAAAATCAATGATGATAAACGGTAATTATTTTTATTAATGATGGGAATGGAATATAAAATTTTAAGTTGACACAAAAATGAAATTGTTAAACATTTATGTTATAATTAAATAGTAAAAATTTAATAAAACAAAATGTAAAAAAACGTAGAAACATCTGGACACATCTTTAATATTATAAATTTGACATATTAAACAAAAATAAGTGTAATAAATGAGAACTATTTGTATACACGTGAAGATATAAAAAATTGTGGAAAATTTTGACACATATTATACTATCATCCGTCACCATTTAAACTTACCATATGCTTTTCACATGCATATCTACTAGTCATAAAACAAGTTATACAAGTATAATTTTCCATATGCAACTTTCTCTATGTTATTCATACAAACTTTCACTCTCTCATCAAACCAAACATAGTATCCTGAATACTAAATGAAACATGTTGCTACCTATGATGGGGTCGAGGGCAACATGGTAACTTCGCTTTTGGCCGAGGCCAATGTGTCAAATTTGAGAGCAAGAGTATATCACACGTTAGAGGCCTTGGGTGTTATCCCAGGGGCGGAGACTCCAACGGTCAAGTTAGTTAAGTGTATGATAGGAGTCGAACAAGGCTTGAGACAAGGACTCAAATGAAGTCACTCCAGAGCAAGAAAGCTAGAGAACGAGAATGAGTATTATCGATTTACCTTAAGCTGGGCACCCCCTTTATACTTGACCTTGCAATGGAGTTGTTAGGAATGAACAACCAATATCTCGTTCGACCAATACCACATGGTGCAATCCTGGGCCTTGCCATATGTGCCTACATTAAAACCAAACATTCATTTCATTTTAAATAATACACATGTAAGCAATACAAACGGTTTAATTGTTGTTATTGTGGCCATTTTGTACATGCTAAAGTGACTAGACTGAATGACATGATTATTACTTTTTGTGTTGGCTCTCATATGTAGTTGGCTCATGCTTTAGAGTTGAATAAGGGTTGTAAATAAATTGGATTCAAATAAATCCAATTTATTTTGATCAATTATTAGCTAATAAATATTATTTTAAGGAAATAATAATACACGCCAATCTTATACAATATATGCACATACATATAATAACAATATTACCAAATTTTAGATTATGTATTTAATAAGTAAAGCCATCTTGTTAAAACCAGACTTTGGATTCAATGTTAAATAAGAATATCAAATTAACATGTTTGTGGGATTGAAACAATACAAACATTATCATTTACCATTTATGTTCATTCTTTTGTAATGTTTATTTCATTGTGATGATAGCAATCATGGTTACATAATTGTGTTTATGCACATACGAAAACCTAGGTGTTCTTATAATTGAATCTCATGATGTCTCTACCTATCGTATAAAAATAATAATAATAATAATACACTTAAGAATGCCTAACCTATGGGTATTATTTTCATGCATAGCATATTGCCTCCCTTGGTTTAATCTTTGTTATTATACTTTATCGAAACCCTAAGCTCCATTTGGTATCAGAGCCATTGAGCCCTTAAGCCATTGATCCAGATACTCTTGGTTTATGTAGATTATGATGAATTGAGTATAAGGAATACAAATCTTATTCATAATTATATCGAATTCAAGTGGGGCATTTTTTAATTCGAATGGCATAATATTCCATTCATAGTGCCCAAAACAAATTTGAAAGTTGTTTTATATCTATCATTTTCATTTATTTGGATTTGTCAATAACCTGATTTTAGATCAAATTTAAAAAATATTTTTGTGTCATATAACATGTTTATTAGGTCTTGCTTACTAGGGATGGGATATCTAATCCATCTCAAGGCTTTTTTGAGTGGTTTATAATTAATCACTAGCCTTAGTACCCCTATTCCTATCTATGCTGCATTTTCCACATAGAATGTTGGGCAGCTCGAAGGGGATTTACCTAGTCTAATTAGACCTTTTGCTAATAATTCTTTAATTTATTTTTTGCAAATCTATAATAATTCACTATTCACCTGAATTGGTATGGCTTTAGTGGGGATTCTTGTTTCATTAAACTATTCCTTATAAGAAAGGCTTATTACATGCCTTTTCTTATGTCATAATGCACCGGGAATCTCAACGCATATTTCTTTTTCTAATTTTGTTTGGAACTTTGCTACTTCCAATTGGGTTTTTAGATTTTATAGGGATTTAACCAGTTGCTTTTATTTTATTTTTTACTACAATTAAGAAATAAATTTGACTTTATTTTTCAAATATTTCCTTAAAGCATTTATAGTTGTTGTTTTCGGCTTTTGGCATAACTTATAGATGATGGTTATTTCACCTATAGTGGTAATAATTCATTTGGAATCTATTTGACATGGAATAATTGATAATAGGAAGGATGTTTCTAATATAACATCCTACCTAAGGTTTATAACCATAAGAAACATGGTTTTTAAGCAAGTTCCTTGGTTACAAATATGGGCAACATGGATTTTGTATTTAATTTCCAATTTCCTTCCATCAACAACATTTACTTGTTGGAAAGTTTTTTTAAAGTATTTGGAAGGCACAATTACTTCCCTTTATGCAGTTTATATCGGCACTTGAGTCAATTAAGACTATAATTGAGAAGCTATAATCTTTAATTTTAATAGTTATTCTTGAGTACCATTTTTTGTATTTGACCTCTTTAGTTGAATGTACACATTCTTCATCTTCTCCCACAAATTCAACGGGTTCTACACTTTCTATTTTTTAAGATATGCTATATCTCTCTTAGTGTACAAAATCTTTATAAGATTTTAATATCTCAATTATTCCTTTCAGTAATTTAACCTCGGTTTTAAGTTTGTTGACTTCTTGCTTTAAGTGTATCAAAGTAGGGGGCCGAGAGGAAGTTCCTTGAGCATTTTTGATAATTTCATTGTATGATATTATATATTTTTTAGATTTTTTTTTGTTTTTATTACTTTCTCTGTTACTATGCATTGCCATAAGTAAATGTTTCTTCTTGATTTCCTCATCAGGGATATCTTATAGCATTTCTAATAAATGTTATTCTTATAGAGAGATCATATTAATACTGTCTGAATTATCTTTTGTACTAGTTTCATTTTTACATGTACAGAGGCCTTGGTTGTCACAACACCCTTATGATGAGGTTGAGGTTTATCTTTCTCTTTCTTCATCAAATGTAACCTCTCTTACCGATTCATCTAATTCATAAACATTTTTTAGGTTTTTAAAGCATTTGTTAGCAAAATGACCATTTTTCCCACACTTAAAAGCAAGTGGTGATCTTATAATCTTTTTTATTTTTCGAGGATTTCAATTTTCTTTCTTTCCTCTTAAGTTTTCTTTTGTGAAATTTGGATTTTCTCCTTTTATGTACTGGTTTAGTACTAGTGGGTTCATGACCTACCCCAAATTGGTCTTTTTTTTTTAGTTAATCTTTTCTCTTTTGATCTGCCTTTTTAGGCATAAGTCATTGCATAAATCCGGTCCTATCTTTTTTACTATATGGACTAAATACCCAAACATATAATGGGTATTCTCCCTCCACCTAGACTTTTGTGGTGGTTCTTGACCTTTTCAGCGAATGACAGGGGAAGGTCTGAAATAAATTGTTTTTTCCAATAGGGTTCTCTTGAATTAATTAGCCTAAATACATCCTTATACCATATAAAATCATATAATGTTTGACACTTAAGATTTATAAATTGTTCACTTATCCTTTATAACATATCACCTGAATTCCATATAAAATAATTTGGTATATTTAATACTAAAGTGGTGTCTACATCTTGAATTGGTTGGCCTTGACTTAAGACCATTTTTTCATCTTCATCTCTTTTTATTGAATTTACAATATAATCTCTTTCAGCTTGGGAAAGGTAATTGTTCCACCAACTTTTAAGTTGGCTTGTAAAGCATTCAGTCACTATGGTGGCAATTATCTTTTCTTCATTCCTAGCTAGTTTACTAGTGCTAGTATATAGAGTCATGTGATGGATCATTTAATGGATTTGGTACTCATTTTTCCCATCTAAATTCCACTCGTAAAATGTATTTACATCATAACTTACCTAAGGTCTTGCAGATTCCTCAAAGAGCAAGTCTACTTGGGTATGCTTGGGGTAATAAGTTTTTTTGCTTTTATATGAGAGCTTAATTAGCTCCATTGGTGGTGTATTTGATTTTGTTTATATCTTTGATTATTCGCTTAATAAATCTATATAATGAGTGTCAGATTTTTTTCTTCTTATTTTAGGTTTTTAGAAGATGTTGTTTGAAGATTCTCCTTTTTTCCCATTTAGAGTTCTTGAACAAAATTGTTTTATTTGCTACATCTTTATAGCTCATTTTGGACAAGTTTAACATAGTGCCTTTGATCCTCATATCTTGATGAAATTCTCTCACCATCTCCATAGGGTTTTCCTTTTTAATTATTGTTGTTATTTGATTTGAGACTTCTTAGAAGCTCAATTGGGTCTAAAATTGATTTGTTTGTTTGCCTTAGACATTCGGGTATATATTTGTATAATTATTTTGTTATATTATTTGGGAATAGTGTTTTGGTATAACTTTTTCGACTTCTTCTATTATTGAAGGATTTATTATTGGACTAGTTATTAGCTCTTATTTCCCTAATTTGATTGCTTCAAAAGGAGGATGTACTGGTTCTACAACTTTACTTGTAAAAGTAGTTTTCCATGCTTTTGAAAGTTTATTTGTTACACATAACTCTAATTCTTCTTTTGGGGGTTTTATATTTTTAAATTATTTTTGTTGTATAAACCAATTCCAAAAAGGAATATTTTCATTAGTTTCTATCATATCTTCGTACCATACCTCTCTAGTACGACCTCTCTCAAATCTAGAGAAAATTTCAAATAACCATTTTTTTTATTGGTTAGGAATTAAAGCCTAACCTAATAAGGTCTTTACCTATTCGGAATTATTCCTCGATTAGTTCGTATGACTTTACAGATGGGTCTTGATTCTAGGTTGCATGATAAGCCGATTGCGATGCATCAACTATTGGTGTTTCATATGTGGCATATATTATACCTGGAAGGGGGTGAGGTGATTCCGTTAGATCCATCAACCTTCTAGGATAAGAATATCTCACTTTCTAGTGGTTACGTATATGAAGGTCTTGATGAAGTTGAGGATCTTCTAAACCATAACTCTACATATCTATCTTGCTTACTACATACTAAAGCTAATTTAGTGGATTCCATGTGTTTGGAGGCTCATCATTGGCTATTAGGCACTTGTTTGGTAATTTTACATATTTTCACATAATTTGTTTAGGGATTGTGACGTTATTTATAGCATTTGTTTGAAACAAAAGTTGTCATTTTCCTCGCTCCTGTTATCATAGTATTATGTCAAATGGTATTAATGGTCTTGAAAAAAATTTTATAAACTAATGCCACGTTTCCTGATCTTGGTTTAATTTCGAAACCTTGGGTTTGCAGCCTAAAGGTTAAGGCTTCTTGTATCCCTGGGTCCGTTAGAGACAAAATGAAATTAGGGAAGGCAATGAAATATATGGGTCATTGAATAAGGCTACCCTCAATTGCTTCTATTAAGGAATCGTTGAATTTATCATGTCTAAAATCTCTTAGACATGCTAAAGTAGGTTAGGGGTTTGATGGCTACTTATAGTAGGCTGAAATGGATGAAATGACATTCAACCTTTTCTCTTATAGGCCTCTATTGTTTTTCGGTCTATGAGGTGGAAGTCTTTTGATTAATTGCCTAGTGTTATAGTTCTTTCTACAGTTCTAATATTGAAGTCTGCTTTTAGACTAAAACCCCCCTTTCTATAGATCTATGAAGGTGCTATCTTGGGTATGGTCCAATTCTAAAGGGATTTATCTATATTGCTAAAGTTTTATCTCTTCCATATTTTTTATGGACAAGGGCTTGGTTAGGGAAGAATTGGTGCTACACTCTTCAAAACTATCTTATAAGTTAGATGCTGACTTAAACAATCTTCTCAGCCTATCTTTTCGTTTCACCTTCATCAGTCAGTCAACTTCAACGGCCTTTCAACAACTCTTCATGGCCTAACGCGACTTCGACTTTGGTTCAAGGGTCCTAGCCTTGATGGCATTGGTACTTGGTAGACGTCTAATCTATCCAACTCGGATTCTAACCAAGTGTTTTCTTCGAGGAAGTTGTAATCTCTAGGTACTAGCCAAAGCTTATAGTTTAAGAATGCCTAATCTTTAAAATTGCATGATATTTCTCTAAGGCTGCACCTGGTAAGTGTGCAAATACAAGTTTGTTCAACACAAATGCAAATCAAATCGGTTAAGCAAAATGCAAATTAGGATTGAATAGAAATGAGCATTTGCATTGGTTACATTTGAGATTGGTAAAAAAACTAAAAGTTTTAGCCAAAAAATCTTAAAACGAAATTTGAGGTTAGAAACAATTAATTTGAATTCGTTGCATACATTCAAATGTTAAAATGATTATTAGATTTGCAACATTCGTCATAGTTAATTGTCTAAAAACATACCAAACAGAGCCTACATATATAAACCAATGAAAACAACTCGAAAAAGGTACAAGTTTGGATGTTGTATAATTGGTCCATATTACATTCTGCATTAATCTAATAATATGTTACTATATTATAAGCGAAAAGGGGCCAGGAGAGCTAAGGGTAGACAAAAAAAGGATATTACATTCAATAAACTTAAATGGCAAAAGTGGATTTTGATTTTTATGCATGCTTACCGTTTCAAAAAGTTATTTTTTAAAGCTCCCACAAATGATTAGACGTTTTTTCATTATTATGATGATATAGTGCCTACTGACAACTAGTTGTCATAAACAATTGTAATTATTACTTTTTTCGGCTAAGTAGAAACGTTAAATGTAAACGAAACCAAAACATACATAATATAAGATTTATAAACGATAATGACCTAATAAAAGGTTATATTGAGGAAGGGTATATTATTTAAGTTTCATTTGTATATTTTGACAAATACTATAATCACCTCTATACTTTGACCACTCTAAAATTTTCAAATAATTTGGTGTTGAGAGTTATGCAGGTCATCAAAGTTAAAATTGACAATTGTAAACGCGCGTAACATGTATCGAATAAAAGAATTGTTATCAAAATATGGAAAAAAACATTTTTTGGAATAAATTGAAAATTTTATCATCCCATGGACAAACTGAAAAATTTAAATTACCTAAAAGTATGACGTCATTATTTTTGAGGGAATAAATTTAAATTATCTAAAAGAATGGCCTGTATTGTTAATTGTTTGGGCGGTTTTCTTGCCACGTGGCAAAATGTATTACGTCAAGTTTTTATACCAATGTACAGGCCGTTGGATTGGAATCTACGTGTTCATGACACAACGATAGAAGGCTGAAGGTCATTCCACGGCGTTCCCGTTTTGATATTCAAAACTAATCATATCTAATGGACGCCTTAAATTACAAAAATTATTAATGTTTATTTAGTTTTTTCAAATTTTTTATTGGCCAAAGTGCGCAACTGCGCATGCTCAAATCGAGAAGGAGGGGAGAAGAAAATTAGCAAAGTCCACAAAAATAAATATTTTTATATTCATATAAATTAAAAAAAGCTATTTATTTATTTATTTATTTTTGGGAGGAGATTTCAATTTTCGCACCTCACAAGCCCAATAATAAAAGGGTGATCGTAGAAGAACGAGGGTTTTCCTCTTTGGTCACAGCACCACCGCACAACCCGGTCTCTCTCTCTCTCGCTCGCTCGAGCGCGCGCGCTCTTGCTCTCTCTCTCTCTTGCTCTCTGGGTCCCCCTCCTGCCCTGCCCCTCTTCTCTCTTTCCTCTCCTCCGAGACAGTGCGACGACGACGACGAAGAAATTCAGGGTTAGGGTTTTATGTTCTTGCTTGCTTTGTAGCTGAGATTCTATTCATTTAGTTAGGCTGAGAGGTATAGAAGATTTCGATTTCTTGCGCCGAAGAAGAAAGTAGAGGAAGCAGAAGATGAGTGTGGATCCGGTTCCTTCGAACTCCCACGGCCACCTCGATGAGCATATTTCGCAGCTTATGCAGTGCAAGCCCTTGTCCGAGCAAGAGGTTCCGTTCTCTTCGATTTTTCGTGGTTTTTGCATCTCATTTCTGTTCTTTTGACGAAATCCCGTTTTTTTATTCCAAGCGTTCGGTCTTTGGTGCTTGATCATGCTTTGAGCTGCTTGAATCGTGTTTTCACCGACGGATCAGAGCTGATTCGTGAGGATTTGCATGTTCCAGATGGGATAAAATGTCGATTATTGTTCTTTTATTTTCATTTGGAAATGATCTGATATTCTAGTTGAGTAAGAGCTTTCTATGGTGATCTGACAGTGGAATTGTAGGACATAACGGGCATCCTTCCTTAGATTTGCCTGTTTCTTGAATTGGATCCACTCATTGCGCCCATGCTTATTTTCGGGATCGGCTACAAATTAGTGATAGAATATCTATTCTGGAGCAAAGATCATTTTTGTGAATTTATTATGGATGTCATAATTCCTTTCGGGAATTTATGTATTTCGTAATAAAAGTCCGTCTCAATGATCTCCATTTGCTCCGAATGCTTATATTTGGTTGATGAGTTATGTACGTTGCTAGTTTGATTTCGAGTGGCTTCCCTTTTACAGTTTAAGCCATTTTCCTCAGCTGGGAGCCTGATCCCCTCAACGTTGTTTATGAACTTTTGAATAATTATTTTTTCTTTTCTGTTGAATCAATTTATAGCCCAGTTTGCAAACTACGTGGATCAGCGTAAAAAAATATTAATTAAACCAATGTCCTTGCGAAACTTACAGACGTTATGAAATGAATATCTCACTCTCTAATCTCTATGTTTTGTAATTCATTTCAAAGAAGTACTTAAATTGTTTGCCAGACTTCTATGTCACGGTTATTTCATTGGGGGTGCCTTGTTACTTAGTCTTTTTTTTTTCACGGGAAGTGTTGTAATTAGTTCTTATGATATTTTTCTTTGACTTTGGACTTTTGTTTTCCATTTCAGTTTGAATTATGGCTAAGTTTATATATTTTAGGTTTATTTGAAACTTTATTTTATCAGTAGTCTGAACCATGCTGGACAGATCCATAAATCTTCCTTATTAAGTTTTGGCTCATTATTGGATGATGCCTGTATTTGTAATATCAAGGTTGAAGAAATTCTTGAAATTGCAGTTTTGATAAATTGATTGATATTTTTTATTCTTTAATTCTAGTCGTGTTTGAGACTTTGAGCTACACTATAGAAATGACTAAACAGTTGAATTAATGTTTTCTGGCAATTGAAACACCATTTTCCTAAGAAGAAATTCCAGTCTTGTTGATATTTTATGATGCCTATAGTTATTGCATTTATTTTTCTGCTAGTAATGGTAAACATATACATCCAAAGTGGGAAAAAATGATGAAGTATGTGTATTTATATTGTTTTGTTTTCTGGTTTAGGTTAGAGCATTATGCGATAAAGCTAAAGAAATATTGATGGAAGAGAGCAATGTCCAGGTCTGACGCTCTGTTCATCCTCGTTAAGCTCTTACTATATTGTTAATGGTTGTTATTTATTACTTATTGTTCTAATGGAATATCTAAATGGACTTGCATCTTCCTTTATCCTCTGGGGCTTCTGACATTATTTAAGTGTTTAGAGTATAAATTATACATTAGGATGCATTCGGAAGTCTCTAATATTCATTTTTTGTTTTCTTCTGGTATTGCAGCCTGTGAAAAGCCCTGTGACGATATGTGGTGATATTCATGGGCAGTTCCATGATCTTGCAGAACTTTTTCGAATTGGGGGGAAGGTATATTGTCTAATATATTTTTATTCTCAACTCTGGGTGTTAGGGGCAATGTAAATACTGTTTGAGACCTACCAAAGAAATAATATTTGAGAAATGAATGGTTCTTTAAGTTTCTAGGATGATGAACCCTGGGCAGGGTGATACTGATAGTGTCATATGATTGTACATATGATTCTTAGTTAGATGTATTATGACTGATTTGCTGGCTTTTAAATCTACAATATGACTGTAATTTCTTTCTATGCACCCGTGACATGTGCAGTTGTGCATGTGTGTATGAATAAAACCTTTACAGTTTGAATAATACATCAGATACAGATATTAAGTTGATTTGAATTTATAATTGCAGAATCTACTCCTAACGTGGTAATATTAACCGTTCCATCTGTCAATGTGAGCTATCCTTTAAATCTTTGTAGAGAATGACCATTCTACCATCTGCCCTGCTCAAAATGTAGAATAAATCAAATTCCCACATCGGTGTGAGCCAATTCGTTTTTTGACTTCCTTTTACCCCCACTTTTCCTGGTTGTACCTTTGTTTTTGTCTACCATATGCAATGTGAGATTCATTGGAGGGATAATTTTGTAACCTTTTATAATGGTATGAAATTAACCAATTTGAGTCATTGTAATATAAATTCTTAGAGGGTCTAGTGCACATGTATTTGACACTTGGATTTTATGTTCCTTTTTTTTAATGCTGCTGATCCTTTGTAGCTATAGTTAGTTTTGAGTCTTATGATTGTTTTCTTCTTGGTTGATAGTGTCCAGATACCAATTATTTGTTCATGGGAGATTACGTGGACCGTGGGTATTATTCGGTTGAAACTGTAACGGTGAGCAGCAATTTATAGATGGGTGATTTGTTTTACTCGTAGTGAGAAATATAATTTGGATAATCGTGTATTTACCAGCATGCACTACTATTTTGGAGCTGTATTATACTATTTTCGTTGTATGAGCACCCAACACTGGAGTTTTATATGTATACAATCTGCTAAGTGGTTGGATGGTTTTGACTTTGTTATTATAATACCCATAATATACGGATAGGTTTGCTTCTCATTCAAGTTGGCCTGGATTGGACTTAAACCCTTCCAGTGTTGAGAGCTGAATGCTCAACTCCAATGGACCAACCTCATCCAATCAACCAATGTTCTCATCCTGAGCCTAATCCAGATTTGGTAGGGTTTTTGCACACAATATTTTAATTGAAAGGTGTTTCTTTGATAATTGAACTCATTTCAGAACCCTCATTGTCAAATTCAAGACCTCTCCAACCTAACCTATTGCTTTTTATGTTTTTTTTTTAATGTTGTTTTTCCATATGCACATAATAAATGTTAAAACTTCTACATTTAGACCGAACACTTTTTATGCTTTTATTTTTGGATATATACATTGCTGAACTCAGGTAGGTGATGATTACTTGAACACTCAATTGGAGCAACCTGATGCATGTAAAACCAAGTGAATCTCTAAGATTATATAGTAGCTATCCTTATTACTGACTAGCTCATATATCCAGCTACTGGTGGCACTTAAGGTGCGCTATCCTCAACGAATTACCATTCTTCGAGGAAACCATGAAAGTCGTCAGGTATGTTATCACCACAGAAGATTTCCTTTTGATATGAGCTAAAATGGTTGCTCGATTGTGGATTTGTTTGTGGACTTTGTAGTAATTGCTTTTATTCATGATCGGTATATACTAAATATATCTTATCATATCCTTTGCAGATTACACAGGTTTATGGGTTTTATGATGAATGCCTACGAAAGTGAGTTCCACACATGCATCTTCTTCTGCTGGGGTTTCTGATAAGATCAACAAATTATACTGTTTGTAGTTTAATTATCACATATCAACTCATTCATTTATAATGTGTTATAGTTAATTTTGGCGAGTCAAAAGCCTTTGCAACTCACGTAAATATTGGTGGGATTAAGAGGCAATTTGTTATGAACTTTTCTTTCTCATTTTAGGAGGTTTGACTGTTCTCCTGCCTAGGAAATTAATCATGTTCAATCTAATTATTGTAGTCATAGGTTCAGTTGCAACCAAAAAAAGCATTTTAGGCTTCTAAATTTTCTTGGTGTATCTGCCTCTGGATCTTATCAATATCATGAGCATCTTTCGATGGTTGGAATAGTCATGCTGACGTTTATGTCTATACCATTATAAAAGTGGAAGCTATTACAATAATTTTTGTACTAGAATGGCTTAGATATTTGTGCTCTCAGTTGCTCCAATAAGTCTTGCAAAGGCAACATAGAACAACAAGTTGAGCCTTTGTTCAATCAATACCCTTTTTATGCCATTAAATTTACAGACTTAGTTAGATTAGACTTACACTGCAGAGAAATAATCAATAATTTTGCTCTGTTGAAATTGAATGTACTTTTCACATGAATGAGATGAAGCCCTTTGTTCAGTAGATGAATTCCCCTTTATATGTATTACTTGACATGGATTGCTGTATCTGGACATTCCCAAGCTTCCAGTTTGAATAACTTTTTGGCGTCACACTCGTTTCATTTATTATACTGTCGAATGCATATATGACTATAGTTTTTCTGTTATTTGTTATGCTTCACTTACAGGTATGGCAATGCTAATGTTTGGAAGGTTTTCACGGATCTTTTTGATTATTTTCCATTGACAGCCTTGGTTAGTAGAGTTTCCTAATTGCTTCTGGAACCATTTCCTTGTTTCTAAATTCTAATTTAGGATGTCAACATGTTGAGTTTGGATTGCATAGACCTAGATCTGAATTTATTCTTTAGGTTTGGATTGGCCTAGGATAAAGACCCATTACCTAATGTTGGTCCCAGCTATCTGGGGTCTTGGGAGGGGTGGACTGAACACAGATCAAATGACTTAAAAGTGGCTTTCATGTGACTCCATGGTAGGACTTTTAGTTCAACATGTGATGCTCAAACCAAAATGAAGGCAGACAATGTGAGTGGCATACATCCAGAACTGTTAGATTGGATAGTAATGCCATCTAATTGTAAACTGATCTACTAGTGAGATTTTATCTGGCTCAAGTTTGAATTCAAATTGCATCTGGATTGTGATAATCTGGTTGACTTGTTTGGCTTGCCAACAATTCACAAGCTGTTTAGGAGTGATATCCTGATCCCATTTAGCTTTGTTAATTTTTGTTTGTTGCTTTGTATACCATAATCAGCTTTTTTTTGTTTAGTAACTCTTAGCCTGCTTTATGTAACCTGTTTTCTTATTGAAGGTTGAATCAGAAATATTTTGTCTACATGGTGGATTATCTCCATCCATTGAGACTCTTGATAACATACGGAATTTTGACCGTGTTCAAGAAGTTCCCCATGAAGGGCCTATGTGTGACCTCTTATGGTCTGATCCAGATGATCGCTGTGGTTGGGGTATTTCTCCTCGTGGTGCTGGATATACCTTTGGTCAGGTAACATAAAACAATTCTGGTTGTTCCTTTCTGTTTTACTTTCTTTCAGAAAGTACAGAGTCTCCGAAACTTTGGTCGTTTTGACTTGTTTTTCTTCTTTCAGGACATTTCTGAGCAGTTCAACCATACCAACAACTTAAAGTTGATTGCTAGAGCTCATCAGCTAGTCATGGAAGGATACAATTGGGGACATGTAACTACAGCTTTTCAAAATCTTTTTGATCTGCCTTAGTTTTTCTTGTTTTGTGCATAGAATGGCAGATTGTGGATTGACATCTTGCTCATAACAGGAACAAAAGGTGGTTACTATTTTCAGTGCACCCAATTATTGCTACCGTTGTGGGAATATGGCATCAATCTTGGAAGTGGATGACTGCAAAGGGCACACTTTCATTCAGGTATATCCCTCATGAACACGTGACGTGCATGCTCACTGCAATGTAAGATGATGTAATTTGATAATAATGGTGCGGAAAAGAAAGTCTTAAAATGTCTGGGTTGTTCATTGTTGCAGTTTGAGCCAGCTCCAAGGAGAGGAGAGCCAGATGTAACCCGCAGAACACCTGATTATTTCCTATAATGCAAATGCCTTTCAATTTTAGCTGGCTTTCCAGCAGGTAAGTTTCTGCCTGCTGGTTGATGATGAGGTGGATGCAGATCCTTGTTGTTGAGAGCTGTTTATTGGATTTAAGATTTATAATTTCAACCTGCTATGCTTATTGGTGGTGGTGGGGGCGCATAAGCATGTAAAATGGGCAGGTGAGGCTCCCTTTAATTTGGTTGTGTTCCAAACTATGCCGAGTATCCTCAAGTGAAGGCAGGAGCTGGCGACACTGGCATCATGTATCATTTTCCAGCAAAACATGTTTTTTTTGTTCTTTTTATTTTGCATTTTTTTTCTTTTTTTCCTCTTTTTCATTGGGGTCTGTAGAGGGAAGAAGGGGATTCTATTTTTACTGGGTGCTTTTATGTCCTTTTTAGTATTAATTGGACCGCATTGATTCCGGTGGCTGCCCCTCTTTTTTTTTCTCCATCTGGTTTTTCTTTAATGGTTTAGACAAAGATGTTCAAGTTCGCACCTGGTATTCACTTCAAAAGTTCAAAGCTGAGCTATTTAGAGCTGTTTTGCTTTCTCCAAGGCTCTGCTGGGCTGCCCATTGAAACGTCTGAGAGGTGTCAGCACTCAGCACTAAGTCACTAACATTTAGTCTATTTAACTGAAACAGAGAGTATTCAACTCAACTGTTGGAGAGCAATAAGATCAAATTTACTCAAATTATTGACCTTTTGCTTAATTTATTTTCCGCATTGCCAAATTGGTTTCACTCACTGGATATACGGTTAGCTTTGATATCATCTTTCGGTTAGCTATATGCTTTTTCTTTTCCTGAGATCGAATTTGTGGAATCACGCATTTTGCGCCAGGTGAGATTGTGAGAAAGGTAAAGCTCAGTAAAGCAATTTGCATTGTTATTTCAACTCGGAAATTGGCAATTTGGGTTGGTTGACGGGTCGTGGACAGTTTTCTATATGCATCTGATATCTAGTTCAAGACTTGAAGTGGAAGCATTTTTTATTTTTATTTTTTGCAATGGAAGATCACTTGGCCAAGTCTGGTTTTTTCTTGTAGCTGCTTTGCTGTCTCCTGTCTTAACTCTTAAGGTGCCTGGCCGAAGCTCAGGTGCGGGCCACCGACTCGGAATGCAGGACTAAATGTTTGTTTTTAGTTTCAACCGATCACAAGTCATCACTACACTCAGCTAGAGACCTTAGCAGACCAATTGGCACGTTCTTGTGAGCTCGAAGTTTGATTTTTTGCTCTTTAATTTGAAACCTCCCAAGGCAAATCCATTCAACACCAAAATGTTTACAGCGCTGCAAAATGAGAGATAAAAAGAATACCGTGACAAGGAGCTACGGAATGAGAGATAATAAAGAAAACATAGTGATATACAAGCTTCTTGCTGTTTATTTTTTAAGGGCAAATTACAAAGACCCCCTGTACTTTGTTTTGTGACAAAGACCTCCCTGTATTATGATTGTGAGATAAAGACCTTCCGTTGGCATTTCGTCCAAAATTCACCGTTATAATTTTGTTTAATCCCCATACTACCCTTATAACAATTTGGACACTTTTAACCCTCTTGAGTTGTATCTCACCTTGTTTTTGTTTTTCTCTTGCATTCGGTTTCCCCCAATAAGGGATTTCTTCAGCCACACAGGATTTGTTTCAGTTGCAATTTCTGAGTTGCAGTAGCAAGGGATATATTCTTCCTCATGAGTTTCAGCTACACAGGATTTGTTTCAGTCGCAACTTGTGAGTTACAGTAGGGGTTATCACTTAGTTTCTGTTTTCAATTCATTTGTAGTTCTATTAGGGTTACAGTCCGAAGGCATGCCTTTCAAAAGTGATAAAATTTTAGAAGCAGAAGAGGCTGGGTTGATAACATTTCAAAAGCATAATGCCTTATGCTTGCTAACAGACGAAACTGTTCAAACCCAGCCGTATTCTTTTGAAAGGCATGCCTTGGGACTGAAATGTTATTAAAGGCATTTTCCCTTTTTGAACAGTCACTGCCTTGGGAAGGCATGCTTGATAAATACTTTTGCGATATTCTCCGACGACGGTGACAAAATCTTTTCTGGCGACAATGACAATTGCTTTCATTTACATTTGGTGTGGCAATGGTGTGATCTCCGACAGAGCTGGGATGGATTCGATGAAGGGTTTTTCGGCTGGGTTTCAGAGGGTTTTACACAAGCGTTTTTTTTTTTTTTTCAGCGGGTGCATTATTGACATTTTGAATTCGAGTTATAAAGGGTATTTTTGTAAAATGCCATTTTCTGTTAGCCGAGTTAACGGAGAAGGGGGTCTTTGTCTCATGGTCATAGTACAGGGGGGGTCTTTGTTGCAAAACAAAGTACAGGGGGTCTTTGACACAGACCCCATAGTACAGGGAGGTCTTTGTAATTTACCCTTTTTTTAATGGTATTGTGATTACTGAATTTAATCTCTTCTTTTTCCGGGGGGGGGGGCTTTATTTTCGATAGGAATCTGCTATCAACAAAGTGCTTCCAACACTATCCCAACAGACTACTGCAGTTGCACAATGGGAACATCTCTTTTGCCATTTATGGGGCGATGTTCCTGACTGTAATGGTAAGGACTGTTGGGAGCAACAGTGAATATCAAAAGGTAATTTTAAGAGATCTGGATACACATGGATATAGCAGAAGAATTACAATACACAGATAAGGTAGGGCAAATTCTAAAGGACAGTCCAGTGCACAAAGCTCCTGCCAATGTGGGGTAGGGAGGGACAGATGTATGCAAACCTTATCCCTGCATATAGAAAGGGTATTTCTAAGGTTGCAATGGAGCAACACAATCATTGCACCAAGGCACACTCAAAGTAGGGCAAGTCTAAATCCCAAAAAATATAGTATAAATATGAATTTTAGGTGACCGAATAAGCTACATACGTATAAGAATTAAGAAACTTACTTAGAATCTTAGATACTCTACTGTGAAGTGTGAACTATGGGGAATGCTGTAAAATGACGGAAGAATTAATAATGTTTGTTAATATTTATAGATATTACATATTTTAATAATTAATTTTCTAACATTATTGACAAATATTCTCTAAGAAATGTGAAAGTCAAGATTTAGCAGACATATGACTGTGACAACTAACAAGAGCATGGGTGTAGTGTTAGGTTTGTTGTCTTCAATCATGTCTGGGATGCTTCATAAAAAAAGTCTAAAATTCGGGATTTAAATCGACATGCACCATACTACAAAATTGTGCATTGTGCGTTTTGTTGTTATTATTATTATTTTTTAATTTCTTTTTTCAGTTTGAGATTTACAGATGGATTTGTTACGTTACAGTTGAAACTGTTAATATCTCCTTACTCTCAGTATTTTGAGTACTGGTGACCTTCAATACGGATATGATATATATGACATAATGTGATACGTGTCCATACTTCAAACCTAGTTTTCTTGAGAAAGTCAAAATTTGCCATGCTTGAATATTGGAATTAATGAGAGATTATGAGGTAAATTTGAATTTGAAAAGTTGCTTATATATAGAAATTAATGAGAGAAATTGTGAAGAGAGAATGTATTGATTTTAATCCAGATCTCCTACCCACAGGGCACTATGACTGTACATTGGGAATATCTCCTCATGAACCGTAACATGCAAATACCTTAGTTGTTCTCAATATGTGGATCTACTGATGTGTGGGTAGGAGATTCGAACTGTATCTAGAGATGGCAATTTCCACCCTATTCGGTGGGCATCCTCCTCAATGAGGTGTTTTTGTTTTTCTTTTATTTGAAAAAATGGATTTTGGTCCAGGGATGTGTTTTGGGATTTTAAGACCTGTACGAGTACGGATAGGGTATGGTATTAGGATAAATTTGACCTCCCCAACTCATATATTGAATTTGTTAAAACCCAACATGCAAAACCAAAGACAAATAAAATATAAGAAGAAGAATATCATTCATGTCCATATATTCAATTTTAATTTAACTATTCATGTTTATTTTTTATTTTTTTAGAAAATCATCCATGCTCGATTGATGTATGTATTTTAGAATTCCAATTACAAGAATATGTGTATTTGTTGTTAGTTTTGTGATCTTCATTATATTTATGCTTTTTTTTTTCCGAAAAACTAAAAAATCCAAAAATTATAAAAATGATTTATTTTATATGAATTAAGTGATAATTATTGTGCAAAAGTAATTTATTTTAGTAGATTGAAAGCTTAAACATTGTTTATTGTTTTATTAGTAAAGTTGTATGACATCTACATGTTTTAGACTTCCAGTACTGATGTTGTATTGTATCTCTTAGATAAATTATTAAAATTTGCATTTATTATGCTTTTATACCTTATTCATAATTGTTTTAAACTTATATTTAATCTTATTAATGTATTTGTGAGATTTATAATAGTTTTCCTAATATATTCATATTCTTCCATTGTATCTATGCATTTTTTAAAGTGTATCCATATCTGTATTTAAGCTTACCAAGACAAAACTCAATACCAATATTTAGAATCTTGCATCAGGTGCCGAATTTAATAGACTAATAATGAGGTGTCCCGAGATTAATGGAGATGCATTGCATCATATAAATATTTCAAACCTTTTTTTACTTTTGTTCACAAAATGACTTGCAAAAAATCAAATCTAATGTCATTTTTATACATCTTTTGGACACCTTTGTTTGTAAAATGCTTAATTTTCTTTGTTATTTAAGCAATTTTATGAGCAAGCAAAGATTAAATAGAAAGTAAAATATTTTTTTGAAAACAGTTTGTTTTCCTTTATTTTGTACAATCAAATGGAGCCTGATTTTTTTTGGCAGAACCTATGATGCATCCACTACGCTGTAAAGTAAAAGATGTGAATGGTTGAACATGAAGACAAGTAAATCTTGTTAACATGAAAGTATATTTTGTGAAATATGAACCAATGAAAAGATTTTAATGTGGTTGGTTGAAATATAAATTCAACACAGAAAAATACTAATTTTACTTCTAAGCCTGTAAGATTGAAGACAAATTTTATGAAAAAATTGTGATTGTAGGATGAGCTATATGAAAAAGTTGTGATTGTAGGATGGGCAGTGACAAGTCTCTCTTGACTTTGGCCAAACTTTGCTGCCAGCAAGAATAAATGTAAGGATCGAGTCTAAAACTTTTCCAAATCAAAAGCAATACAGTAGTATTCTGTGCACAGCTCTCCAGTTCTAAGGTGTTTAGTTCAGTTCAGATTGCCAAAAGAGCTCTGGACTTTCTTAAATCTCTTGGTAGGTAGGGCTACAAACGATATCCAATTATCCAATATTTTACACTGAACCTTGAAGAAGTGACCATTGCACTTTTAAAAAGCGCAATGTAATCGATGTAATACAGCAATTTTATCGATGTAATATTTACATTAATAAGCGATGTAAAACTTTACATTTAATGAGGTTTTTCATTGATTCATGACATAAAACTCCACTCCATTCAAATGTACACAACTAAACTAAAATGGAATTTACACACTCCAACAAAATTGAATGACAAACTTTTATATTATTCTTGATTTACACCGATTCAATGCAAAAGGTATCCAATTATCCAAATTCAAATTATAACTTATGAAGGATTATCCAAATTAGATCCATTTATAATTTAATAAAATAGGGGTGTTCAATCTGATATAATCCAATTCCATTCAATTAAAATATACATGCTTACATATACTTAAAATTTATATTATAACCACCAGTGTAGTTAGTTTGGATGTTGTATTTTCATTAAATTGTCATATGTTCATAAAATATAATATTGAAAGTCATTTTAATACATTTTATTAATATAATATAATTTTTAGTCTAATTTAAACAATTTAATATCTCATTATAATCCAAATTCGATTGGAATCCACGAATACGATCTGATACGAATTCAAACATAAACGAATCAAATATGGGTCATCTACGGTAGTATCTACCCATATTGATCAGTTTGCACTTTGCAGCGTAGGTGGCAGAAGGTACGTTAACGTGATGTACAAGGTCTGGAGTGCACGCATTGAACAAAGAAGATAGCGATTATTTTACAGTAAAGATCAATAACTCTTTGATTCGTTACTAGCCTGGTGGCTGGTTGGGTCTTGGAGTTGGATGGCACAAGACATCACCTGCCTCAATCCTCCCAAAATTTGGTTGACAGGAGGATGGCTTGGAAAACCAGTGGAAATTTTCTTACAATAAATTTAGAAATATTATCTACAATGGTTACACACACACAAAAAAAAAAAATCATACCGAAACCCAAGACAGAAAGAAAAGGGGGGGGGGGAGTATGCGAGCAATAATGCTAAAGTTATTTCCCCACTTACAATCTTAGTTGCAAGAATATAGATGGAACCAGGTCTACAACAGACCATGCAAGGCCTGCATATTGAAGGAACCTTATACCTGTATCAACATCAAATGCATCCTGACGTAAGAAGAGCAACTTCTGGAAATGACGCAATTGTCTACTGTTATCAGATTTTTTCTCAGTAGCAGATACAGTTAGTGCTGGGACATAACAGGAGGACCTTATTGGGATGCCTAAGGTGTTGGATGCCACAGGAAGTATCCATTTAGCTAGAGCTTTGCTGCAGTACTTCACTAAAAGTATGGTTGGAATTCCTACCAGAATTCTTCCCACGAAATTTGGCAGTGTAAGTTGTTGGTCAAAGATGCGTGGGATATCTTCATGGTGAAACTGATGGTAAGTTTGCTGGACTCCACTAACCTGGATAAAAACAAGGTATTATTTTCTTTAATGAACCAAAAAACATCTAAGAAATCAATTGCCAAAAGTAATAGAAAGGTTTCATTTTGTTTCAATTTTAGGGTATCATTTGTTTTCTTGCATCATGGCATGCTCCAAAGCATACACAAGTTAATTAAAAGGCTTTTTCTGGACATTATTCTGATCACCACAATTGCTGGTGATGGATTTTGGTGGTAGAGACTGTCCTGATGATTAAAGGCAGCTGTGTTAATGCATACATCCAACATAAGCCAATGGTAAATCCTTTTCTTTTCCGTCCCTGATTGGGGGGTGGGGGTAGTGGTGATATCACGATGATGACCACTATAGATGCCTCAGTGGCAGCAATGGATTTGGCTGTAATTTCCACAAGGTGGAGGAGGTACTTGTATTGCTAACCCATCCTGCAGTGGTTGCAGCATTGGCATTAGTTGTAATGGCCAACCAATGTTGGTGGCGCCTATGGGCTTTCTTAAGAAAAGGCAGGTTTACATGCCTTTATGAGAAACTAAAATGAAGGACCTCTTTCTGGTTTCAAGGGTTTCTGGAAAACATTCTAAAATTCTAATTGCCACCCCAAATGTTACCTGAAACTAAGAGCCTACAATACCTAGAGATTTGCATGGACCTGGATACTGAATCAGATAAACATATAACCAAATAGGACTTGCTACTCAACCAAAATTCAATAGAATATTAAAACTAATATCTCCATCAGTATGCTGAAACCAAGTTTCACAAGTTTCTTTATCTATATATGCTGATAAAAAAGTTTCTATATATATATATAACATTTAATGTGACTTCTATTATTAATAATGTTATTGTTTTTTGTGATTTTCATCATTATTGTTGATATTTAAGTGATGGTTTGTATAATTTGCAAAGCTTTTATGGTACTTCACAAGACAAACTTGTATGCATATGATGAATTAAAAGATCTTTCATATTGTAATAAGATAGAATATTGGGATTCCAAGACCACCCAAGTAGCTCACATCCTAGAAGATGGGAAACCATGTGGCTAAGCAATAGAACAAACAATTAAGCAGGGATATGAATTATTACATTTTCTGCACACCCCATTTCTTCCAACCATACCCAATTTCTAAACTCTAGGTGTTTCTGGGCCCAGGGAATGAGTAAATTTCCTAAGCTAAGCACTGCAAACTTCAGGGGTTTTATCCAAGATGAGTACTTTTTGTTTTTCTTGTTTTAAGAGATGCTATATCAGCAAAAATACAAAATGCATTCCTGGATGTTTTTTTCCTCAAAACAAAGTGAAAATATTTTCAATTTGATGAAAAAAATAACCTTGTTTTTTTTTTATGGGTACAAAAGCACATTTATACTTCCATAAGGCTGATATTAACTGCTACTTGGTTTATGGTACACACACCAAAAAGGAAAAAGGTAAGCTAATAAATATTTGTTCAGAATCTATCTGAATATTGTATGATTTATGAAGCATAATATAAAATTCCCATAGAAAAAGCATGTTTTTGAAACCAGAAATTCAAGAACATACTTTGGTTTCAGTTTTAGAAATGGAAACAGAACACATCCAAGAACATGTTTTCTGCACTTTTATTTTGAGAATCAATGCTTTTTCAAACCAGGTTTGGGTCCTTTTCTTGAACTCACACACATACAAAGGAAAAAAAATCCAGCTTTGCATGGACATCCTACCTTTGGAGGGGACTCATGAATGGACATGTGTCCACCTCCCCAAAATGTGTCAGAATCAGCTACTGTGCTAATCAGGTTGGTTTACCAAAATGCCTGCTGCATTGACTCTCCAAAATTATGAATCTTCACTTTAAATGCATCTATGTAACCAACCATTTAAACAGTCAAATAGGGCCTGGGAATTCTAGTATTTGTATTTTCCCACATAATGGAAAACTTGTGACCCATTGTTTATTTTCCAATTAAGATTGACGTTAGGAAAACAATCAAAACAACTAGAGTGGCCATGTGGCAAATAGGCAAAGTCTATTATTTTAATCTGTTAGTTGTAAAAGTAATTTAAGTATTTATTTATTTTTTTGATAAAGAAGTATTTAATTTGTTATGCTCATATAGTTCTGTGAATTTTAAGATTAATATTAAAAATCATAATATTTATTATATATAATAAATATTACTTATGTGACATGTGTCAATGAATCCTACTGGACATGTATTAGTTTCTGACTCCTGTGTCCAAGTCCATGTAACACTGAAAAAAACATGTTGGACAACACCTCTTTTTCTTACTGTTTCAGTTCAGCTTTTTAGTTGTTTTGTAGAGTTGTAGTTTAAGATGTATTTTGGCTTTGCTGTCAGGTTTTCTAGCAGCAAGGTCTATTTTATTTTTCTCACTTACTAAAATCATTTTAGTTGTTAGTGATAAAAAGAAAACCTCTCAAATTTCTTGCAAAGCACCATTACTTTTGTAACCTTTGCCCCTTCAAGAAATTTGATAAAGTGATCAGGAGTGATGCATAGGCAAGAAGTCCTCAGTTTTAATTGATTGTATGTCAGACAGGCCATGGGCACAACCCCATAATTGACCGTAAAATTTATACCATTTATTTTTATAGAAGAATACAGAGAACTAGGTAGCATATACTCAGAAAGGACAATTGCATAATCTTAAGGCACTTTAGGATAAAATACCTATATCCTTATACAATAGTACAATTGGTCACTTGTCTATGACAAATTCCATTTTTCTTGAACAAGAGCTTCAAAAAGGAAATATTGAGATATGTAAATGGTTTTATTTCACTTTAGCTACCATGTTAAATGATGCATCCTTTTTTCTTCCTATGATGTCGACAAGGAAAATGAAGAAATGTTGAAGCTTAAGGTGTTCACTAGGTTTAAACTGGTACACTACCTACAATAAATTGTTTAAAACAAGGAAGGATCTAATGAACAACATGCTAAACAAAATTACTAATTTAAATAGAGGAAGGGTAGAGATTTCTGCTTACTATTCCCAATGCAACACCAGTGAAGGCTGTATGGAACTCAAAACTTGGTGTCGGAATCTCTGGTGTTGGATATGCAAAAAGCAACAAAAAACTAAGGGTGGCCCAGAAGGATGTAACTGCAAAGGTGTGCAAGGATAAATGCGATCAGCAGAAAGGCATCAAGTATTCTGAAGAAACATTTAATTAAGAACTTCCAATTTACATACCATTCTGTCCAGAGACTATAAAGCTGTCTACATATTCATGTACCATAATCCAAAATGCAAGGATTGACAGTCCAATGACAAGCCCAGCTATGACATCGACCACACTGTGCATGCCAAGGTAAATCCTTCCTAACAAGAGACCATGTTTCAGTTCAGGAACAGAAATCAAGAATGGTGGAGACCTTGTCAAAGGAGTAATAATTCAATTAGTAGTTGCAGACTTTACCCAAGCCAATAAGCCCCACAAGCAAGTAAGCAGTTATAAGTGCAGCTAACACTACAGCACCGTCTCTATTCTGGGAGTAATGCAGGATATAATGCAACAAGTATCTGCAACACCATCCAATCAACCATGAAGATGTATGTTTATTTCCATTCTGCTGAAGTCACCGTTATTCCAATTGACATAATAGAGGGAAAAAATGAGAAAAAAGAGTGAAGGCCTGTAAGGTAGATACCCTGATAAACAAACAGTGTTGAGAGTGTGAGAGGAGGGCAATCCATACTCCATGGCGTTTTCTTTCTCATCTTTGGTAGCTGTTAATCTCCTAACAGGAGGGCAACTGGGCCGAGGTGCTGACACCAGATCCTATGAAACAGGTACAAACCAGATATAAGGAAAATAACCTAGTCAACCTAATTTCGATTATTCAACTAAATTGGAAACTTTAAGCCATTGCTGAAGAGAAAAGTACCTTAATGCAGTTCCCTATATAATCACAGAAAGCCATCAACAGGGTCATCTGCCTGGCCAATTTACAATGGCCACTCTACAAAATTTTACCCAACACAGTTACTTAAATGTTGAAATAGGGTTCTACCCAGAAATGTTGAAATAGGGGAAGCCCCAAGAAAAACCCAGACCCACGTGAACAATTTTGATAAAAAACAGACATAACCTACTAAAAGGAGAGAGCATACCCAGAAGAGCAGAGGGAGAAAAGCAGTGTAGAAAGGCACAGAGACAACACAGGATAATCCAGAGAATAAAGCATCGAAGAAACTATGCTGGAAGTTCTGCACAACCCAGCAAGAAATACATCGAATAAAAAATTATTACAGGAAAAAACGGAACATTAAGGATCAGGTAAAAGCACCAAGGAGGATTGGCGACATGGGCCTTCTTACCTGGACCTGAAGGATGAGGGGGGTGCCTGTCAGGACATGGTAGGTGACCCATGGCTGGGTTAGAGATCTAAGCTTCTGGGTCACATTAAAGAACGAGGAGATCGCAACCCATATCAGAATCCCGGACAGAGAGATCACCTGCCAGGCAGGTATTCTCTCCATCATCTCTCCTCTAGAAAGGAGATTCAGAAAAACAGGGAAAGAGGGCAAATTTTTAAGAGTTGCTAAACCCCCTTAATTAATTGAAGTTTGTTATTAGCTTTGAAATATCAGAGTTTCTATTCTGGACTTTGGTGGGCTTGATGAGATAGCATGAACCCAAAAGAGTGGGGAAGAACCTTCCAAGAATTGGAAGCAAGCCAACTGGCGCGCTGTGTAGAAAAGTTGACCGCACATGTGTAACCTTTTCATCGTTTTGCTTTACTATGTGTTTAATTCCGTTTATATTTATTGAATAAATGTTTTTATTTTATTTGTTGATAAAACTGAAAAATGTAATAATTATAATGTTTATGCATTATTAAACGTCACATCAGTATAATATTGAACTTTGTATAAAAGGCTGATAAAGTTCATTTTTATATTTTTGATGCAGAAAATGTTAAAGATGGCGCCTATACCGTCAATAAACATTTAATAAATAAACGTAAACAAAACCAAACGGAAACGGAAACGGAGCAAGAGTCGACCAGACCCACCACTTTTTGATCGGATCATAAGGATCTGATCGATATTCAATCCACTCCATCCGATTAATCATCCATTGTTCTGATAATAGGATGTTCTAGGCTTTCTTTTCTACACCATCAAAGCCATTGCTATTTGGGCATTGGGTGGGTGTAAAATTACCAATGAGGAGTTGTAGTGTTGGACAGCCTTAAAATTCAAAACTTAATGATCAGACGGATGGGACCACTCCAATCCAAAGCTGTAGTATAGTTTCTGTAGACCGAGTAGTATTTTGACTGTTCCTCTTTGGTATCAACTGTCAACAAACAATAAACGACATCCATGAATAGGAAAGAAAATGATGGACGAGTGAGCGGTAGGGTGTAAATGGTATTCGAAAATCTGATTTAGAATTCAATATTCGACATAATTGAATTGAATTTGGAGAATTTGAATATATAATTGATGAAATTTGGATATGACTTTAAATTCGATTGATTATTTAATTCTTATATAATATATACAATAATTTATATATAATAATTAAGTTATGTAAATAATTTATATACTTTGTATCAATAAAATATTTATTAATTATCTAAAATAATTAATTAATTGAATTGAAATCAAATCGAATATTTGAATATTTAATCGGATTGGGATTTGGATATTAATTTTCGATTCATATACACCCCTAGTGAGCCGTGGCCTATTCCTTTGTTTGGCCCAGGGAAAAATTATGATGTCGGAAAGATACGTTATTGAAGAGTTTTAACCAATCAAAATACACATCACACCTGTGAATTTTGATAAATGCCACCCGGAGCCGAGGGCAGTTTAATAACTTTCGAGGTTAGATGGCCAAGGATCCCACGTGTAAGGAGTTATAAGTGTTCGAAGGCCCTGAGAATGTTCCCAAGGGGTGAGGATTTCAACAATCAATTTAATCAAGGGTAGATAGAAAGTTAAGGTCACAATAAGAGAAGAAAGAGAGAATTCAATTGTACAAGGAGAGATTTTCTGAAAATCCGTCATGAATGTGGCTGTTACAAGCATTACCCCTTCTTAAGTGTGGTAGGAGCCCAGGAGAGACATCGTAATTGCTTGTAATAAATGTTTTTGCAATAATGACATAGGGAAAGTTACGATAATGCCCCTAGCCCAGGTCGAGGTGTGAGATTGCCTTTGAGTAAGACTACTTGTCGTCGTCACATATGCCCACATCATCACCTGATTGGCTACCACGACTTGTGGCCTTTGGCGTATGGCTCTAATGCCGGATTTGCGGTAAGACTTTTACTGGTATCATGGATGATTCATCCTATATTCATATTCAATTGCCGCCCTTTAAATGATATTTATTATAAGGTTTAAAAAGAAAATCCTAACTCGGCCCCTTGAATCCAGCTCCCAATTCCAAGTCCCCACCACGAATTCAACTCCGTGGTTGCTAGAATTTAGAATTCGTGGGTTGAAGAAATTATTAATGTTGGAAAGTAGAAGTTTGACGTTTGAATTGAATAGTGGTGGAAGTTGAAAACACGAAACCAAGAGTTATATTTTAGTTCTTTTTTTTTTTTTTTGCAAGTGTTGTTGCGTGTGACACATCACGTATTGGGGCCAACTCAGAAACCCGAGATAGGAGGTGGAGAGGCTGCTGCTGAGCTGGAGGGAGATGGCTCCGTCAATGATGGCCAACTAATGGTCAATCTGTCAGCGATCAGCCCACCTTCCGTTGCTGCCCGCAGAACTCCGGCAGTCAGCGTCAGGTCTACCCTTGTAAAGTTAAATATTGGTTTGGGGTTGGGGGTTGAGATGATGACGTTGGGCTCTCCACTCCACTTGAATGGAGATTGAAGGAGGCCCCAGCTAGCCCACCACATACCTCCATTGCAAATTGCTATTCAACATTTAAACTTTGTCCAATTCATCCTTGTGATGGGACCCGCGTCCATAGCTCGTTGCCGGAACTATGTTCTTGGTTCTTGCCGAACAATCTAAGGCAGTAAGGCTAAGGCTGTTTTTGGTTTGATATAAAAATATGAGAGGAAACAAGTCCAGCAAAAGTTTATATATAACAAGGCCCTATTCGTTTTCGCCCAAGGTTTTTAAAACCAGACTAGACACGCAACTGTTCTGGGTTTGGTTTGAAAACATTATTTTCCCTTGCCTTGGTAAGCAAGTTTATTTGGGCAAAAGTTATCCAAATAACTTCAGTGATCCTTTGTTCTTCGCTAGCGCAACAGAGGGGATAGTAGCGGCGGTGATTCGAGTTCCCGTTCTTTTAGTGATACCGAGCAATATTCTCAACTCTAGATCATTCCATCTTCATCGTTTTTGGTCATTTTCTGATTCACTATGTTTGAATGAGAGGAGATGGAGGTAAAACCCTCGTGGTGGGGTATTTTGGATATTAAAAAAATATCAGGGACTGGTTCATCCTATTCTATTGGAAGAAGTACTTCTCCAAGAAGCGCTGAAAAAAAATCAACTCCATGTCACTTTTTTAAAAAGTGTTTCTTTTAACAAAATGTACTCTTCTTCACTTTTTTACCAAACACAAAAGCACTTAATAACCACTTAATGTGCGGTCCCAACTCTTAATCGACTACATGAATTCTTTACAGATGGATCAGGTCCAATTCAATCCAATAAATATTTTAGATCATTAAGTCTGAACTGATTTAATTCAATATGTCTTATTGGTCCGCCTAATATATCTAAATTAATTTTAATTTGGATGGGTCCCAAAACTGATCCATTGACACCCCCACGCAGGGAGGAATGGTGTAGCTAAACCAAAGCCATCCACCAAGGGATCTTTTGAATTGGCCACCTCTTCAATTCTTCAGTCAGAAGATACGTAGTGACATTTTGTTAGTATTTTGCTCAGGTCTCTGTGGATAAGTTTTTTGCTCTTGAGCTTTGGGATGTAACGAATATGAGCAAAAGGTGTTTTCAGTGTTTGGAATATTTCTATAATATAATAATCTAAGCTCTTTGGGCTTTTACATAGTGGTTTTTGGCTTTGCAATATAGGCCTCACCATGACAACCTATAAGCAATGCTTAATGAAAAAGCAGGACAGACCTACTACCTAAGAAGAGGGATATATTCTGACCCAATGTTCGATTAAACCTATCCAGTTTAATAATTATTAGGTTGCGTTTGGATAACCTTTAGGGCTTGCACATTAGAAGTTCAAAAACATAAAATTCCAATTTCAGGCTTTAAAATAAAGTGTTTTGCTTTAAACTGTAATGTTTTCAATAGTAACTCTTACCATATACTCAAATCACTTTTTTGGGTGTTCCTGATACATATCCACAATTGCAGGTGGATATAATTAGTAATTCATTCTCCATGTTCATTAATTAATACTTATAGGGACCGTAATTAATTAAAAAAAAATAAAATAAAAGGCAAGAATGTAAAGAAGAAAAAGAAAAGAGCATATATATTGCCAACATTTTTTTTTTTCAAGAGACATCAATTATTAAATACAAACAACAAAGTACATTTGTTTAACAAATAGGTCTGATCCTGGATATTTCAATATTTATTTGTTGATGATAGTGTTCTATGATAATATATATGACCATGTATCCAGGATACTAGGACAAAGCCAGAATGCTCCCCCATCCAATTCATTTGAATTAATCAGGGAAGCTTGGTGATTGATATGTATGGTATGGCATGTAATTATGACATGACACTTTGTCACATCAATACATTCCTCTTCCCTTCATGACATGTCTCCTTAGACCCGGAATATGGATTTTAGAGAAGTATTCTTTCCAATCAATGCTCTTTGCATCAAACCCAAAGCTCCTCCTTTCTTCTTCAGACATGTCCTCCATCAACATCTCAGTGTTGGTGTTATCAAACCTATCAACAGTTTCATTTGTTTGGTTCGTTAGTTGATTAATTAAAATTAAATGTGTTCAAACTCTACTCGATCCAAACATACAACATGTCTCTACTCGGTACTCAATACTCACCTTCCCCCATAGAAAGTGTATGGCTCATATATGTTGGCCAAATGCTTTGCCTGGTCGGTTAGTTTTTGGAATAGATATTCGTCTTTCTTGGAGAGCTTCCCGTTGGATACCACCTCTCTACTTCTTTGAATCACATCCGTCTGTAGGTGGGAGGAGAAGTCATCCATGGAGCTGAACAATTTCATTCTGGAAACATGAACTGACCTCCCCTTTGAGTCCTTACAAGGGAACGATGTGAAGTAATCGTAGAAAAGTCTGACCAGGTCTTGATAACTTAGTGGGTTTACGACAGATGAAGCAACCTGGTAGACATGCAACTCAGGTTTCTGGGCTGCCCCATGCTTCGCCATAGCTGCCATAGTTGCGTTTACGACCATGTCCGCCGGGATCTACGTACGTACAACCACATCTCATCAACATCTGTTTAATTAATTTCTCCGGTCGCCAATCTGCAGAGACAAGTGAAGAAAAAGGAAGAAATACTTACCACATCAAGGACTGTCTTTGGGTCTGTAAGGAAACCTGTCAGCTGGCCTTTTCCATAAGACAGAATAATTGGGTCCATCATCCTGATCAGATATCCCAACAAACAAACAAAAATCAGGCACTCAGAACTGAAAGCTCGACCGATGTCTCTGTCTGGAGATGGACATAGCCATACATGAGAGAAAGGTACGTACCTGATGCCTTCAATCCATCCGGGGAAGGGCTCCCTCAGGGTGCTCTCAATGACGCTTGGACGCATGATGACCACCGGTATGTCTCCTCTCATGCTGTTTAACAACATCTCACCCATGGCTTTGGTGAAGACATAAGTGTCTTGCCATCCAATAGAGCTGTGCCCTGTTAACGAGATCATCATCAAATTAATTACTGAACTTCTATTCTAAAGGCTTCAATTTGAATTCATCATTAAATGGGTTCTAGTTCAAACAACTCACCTCTCTAAACCCAGTTCTCTCATCTTCTGGGTCACTGTGCTCTCATCGCAAGCCTCCTTAGAATCTGAAGCCAACTTAAGCTCAGCTTCAAAATCCAGTACTGGGAGGGATGCTGGTGGGGTATCTGGAGAGAGTTTCTCCCTTGCAATGCTGTCTCCCATGTAGAAGGGCTTCTCCATTACTTTGCCTTCCCTCTGACCATTAACATACGCTGTGTGCCCGGCGGGAGGAATAGAAACAACATCTGTCAGGTGTCAGACTGTTGTTTACAGCAATCTGAGCTTATTGTTAACGTGTTACGTACTAGCTACTTACCGGTTGATACCTGCAGAAAGAGCTTTAGTTTCTTGCATTTCTTCGCGAAGTTCATAATTCGACGAGGTCCTTGTGTGTTTATGTCAAGAGCAACATCATACCTACGTATATTTTTGAAAAACGAGAGAGAAATCAGAATCACAGAGACTAATTAGATGATGACTGATTAGGAGCAATTTATAGGAATTAGGTCCCATTAACCTCTCATCGAATGTTGTATTGGCAGATGATGCACTACAAGAAAAGTAGTCTAAGGCGGCGGTTTAGAGCCGGCGGCCCTTAAGACCGCCTCTCCAAAGAATGCTAAGGTGGCGCTTTCAACGAGACCGCCACCTAAAAAACCAGAAAATTTACCCACGCATATTAGATGGCGGTCCTTCTGTCATTTATAACTTTAAACCGGACCTGAACCGTTCCAAATACCATTGTTTTCGAATTGATGTATCGATTAAAGCGAAATGTGAGAGAGGGAATCCAAGGAATCCAAATTCCCAAGTAGGGAAGAAGACCTCTGCTACATCCCGCGTTTGTGAAGGCTCCATGCAATCATTTTTCGGTTGAGAACAATTGACCGAGAAAACGCCTCAGAACGAGTGAAAAATCAACATTGCAAGAGAAGGTTTCAATCATGGATAGATTGATTGAGAAAGCTCCGACAACGATCGTGCATTTTGTTCGACCAAGAGAAGGTAATGCTCTAATCCTCTTCCTATTAATCGTTTTTCCTTATCTAGTAGTTGCATTTTGGGATAATAGTTGTATTATGTGGATAGTGGGTAATAGGGTTTTCTCCCAATCTGATTTTTTTTTTTTTGGATAGGAGGTCAAGCGATGAAAGGGGTTTTTCATCTAGCATAATCCATCCTCGCCTCTTCTGTGTCGAGGCTGCTCTCTGTTTCTCCTTTAAGCGTCTTAAGTTGTCTCTCCATCATCATCTTCAGTCTCACGAAATAAGGCATCTGACCAAGTCCTTATCATCAAAGGAAGTTATATAATGCTTCGGGTTGCTTTAACCAAGTTCGTAGCTTTGTTTTGACAGTACCTTAGTATTCTATATTTATAGTAGTCACTAGGACATTGCATGAAATTTGCCATAAGATGATGCACACACAAGTCTGGATTTGCATGCCTCTGATTCCTGATTATTTCTTCGTGTGCTTCACCATTGGAGATCACGGAAGCTGGTTTCTTCAGAGCTTGGCTTCTCACAAATAGTTTGCTCCATCTTGATAACAGAACCCTTGCCCTGTTCGATATGTCTGATCTTCAAATCAGATAAATGAGTTTCAAAAGGCCATGCTAGGAACTTAAAATGATGAACTGGAAAACAACAAGAAGATGACTTTCTTCCAGAATAAAAGTATATCCTCATCACGAGAATTTAAAAAAAAAATGAAGTAGTTCTCAAAAAATGTTTGAATTTCACAACAGGTGGGCAACCAAGTGCTCGAGGCAGGGTCTGGGGAAGGACAAACGTACGCAGCTTTACCCTGTACACACAGAGGTGTTGTTTCCAATTGAATTTCACAACAGGTAATAAATCAAGACCTCAAAAAATCAATATTAGATGCTATGTGAGTTTTCTGCTTATTATTTCCTTTCAATGGTAGTTTCATGTTTTGAATGATCATACTACTAGATATTTTAATTACCAAGTTCTTTATCAAGGAAGACTTCTAATGGAAAGTTTTGCAGCATCCTTAATTGAGTTCAGAAAAATCAACCATGAAATTCCAAACTCCGTCTCTAGAGTAGGCATGCATGTCTCTAACAAGTGAAAGTGTCCAAGACAACAGTAAATGGGATGTCTAGTGCCCTTGTTGTTATATTGTTAGAGTTTCAAACAAATCAGAGTTCACTCTATTATGAAGTGGCACAAACAAATGCTGACATGATCCTAGCTTTTTGAAATAAAATGTTCAACTCCATTTGCTGCCACCACAGTGGCTTATCATTTTCAAATTGCAGGCTATATGGTCCGCTGAAGATGTATAAATATCATCAAGCACATATAAGACTTCAACTTGGAGATTACAATTGAAACCACTCCTCTTTACCCATAAACAGACAAGTGATAAAACTTCCTCACAGTTTAGATAAATACCAAGTTCCTGGTAAACTTCCTTTCTCGTTCTTGACCACAATTCTTCTCTATTGTTAAGTAAAGATGTTGTAGATTCTACAAGAGCAGTCCTATGCCTTGAGGTCATCTATGGTTGGTGGAAAAGTATGACTGATCTTTGATAGTTCACGTCAGGCCCAAGTTTGTATTTCTTCCTTCCTTCCTTAGAAAAAATGAAAATCTGTTTGTTGACCATTGGTTTATGACTCTAATCCAATATGTTTGACTCTTGTATGGTGACTTCCATTTTGAGAGCCTTTGGTTATGTTTTCCGGATTTAATCATGGATTCTGTGATTCACAAACAAATTTCCATGGTTCTTAGTCCAAAATCTGAACTTTGAAAGTGCATATTGCCCCCCCTTCAGCCATTAAGCTTAATCATCTGAAGTTTTGATGCTTGAGAAATGATCCTTGTTACAACCCATTACTGTTGTTGCTTACTGTACCGATTTCATGTGTACTGATAGGAAGTTGTAGTTCTGTAATTGATGGACAGCTCACTCACGTGAGGCTTGTGTGAACATGCTAGCATTGTTTTTGTGTTTTTTAGGCTGAAGTGGATATTTAGAAGTGTCTTTGGTGTTTTCCGTGAGTTTATAACCCCTTGGGTTGAGAAAGGACAGTGGTTTGCTCCTCCAGAGCTGCTTGGCTCAACCAGGTAGCCAATATCATTAGACCATCTTTAGTTAAAAACCTGAAAATATGTCAAAATTCAGTTGCATCAAGCATTAGAACATCAAGTGCATATTTGTTTTCGCAAGATAAGGAAAGTGATATTTTAAGTACCAATTCGATAGATTTATTCAGTAAGTGTCAGCTAATGCAAAACATGAGTGCCATAAAGGTGCAGGCATAGCCGACTACCAGAAAATGTAACTTTCTGGTTAAGAGAATCATATAAATAGGAACAAACAAGTTTTCTTAAATACATGCATCTCTTCACACACAGATTATGATATTTGCTAAAACTACCTAGTCAAAGATATTCTTGCTACTGTCATAGCACTCACCTACTCAATAGCAGAGAGCAATTGCTAGGTATGCTCATCCGAGGCAGAATATAATGGAAGACTGGGTTGCCTTGAGCTGTGGCGTGATTGAGCCAAATTTGATGAGAGTGTTGTCTAACCTGCATCCTGTGCCCATCAGGTATAGGAGGGATTTTTAGAGACCACAAAGGTGATGACCTATTTAGCTTCTTGGGGCTGACTAAAGAAGGAAATTCCCCTAAAGTTTAGTTGCTAATGCTCCAAAGTCTCAAGCTGGCCTATTTAATAAGATGGAATTGGTAGAAGGTGATTTTTAGATGGTATTGGAATGGATTCAGAACCCAATTTTGTCCTGTGGGAGGCAAGAATATTGGCTAATGTTCTGGAAGGCTTGTTCAGATGGATTCCTTGATCAACTAGGACTTATATAGTGCACAGGTGAATGATGGAACTACTGCACCTCTTATATAGTACACAGGTGAAGTCTGCCAGGTCTGACAGAAGAATCTAGAAGTGGGAAGACTGGAAAATTCACAGTTAAATATTTTCACAAGTCCTTTGGCAGTGCAGAAGGACATTAAGTCCCAACTCACATCATCTGGGGTAAAAATGTGCCTTTAAAAATATCTTTCTTTGTTTGGATGGCCTATCTCAATAGAATACTTACAAGGGACAACCTTACCCAGAAAGGTTCTGTACTGAATTCAGCTAGCTATGTTTTATGTGAAAGACAACTGGAAGCAGTGGATCGATCACCTTTTACTGCACTGCAGCTACTACTCTGGGATTTGGAACAAAATTTCACATTTGTTTGAAGTACAAAAGTTGCTGCCCAGGATCAGTAGAGGACTTTGTAAAGGGTTGGAGTGTGGAAGGGCTGAGTCAAAGAGTTTTTTCTTTGGCAAGAAGGAAATGCATGAGTCTTCAAGAGCAAGATAAGTTCTGCTAATTTCATTTTTCAGAAAATTGTGGGAAAGATGTTCTCTTGGTTGTCTAGTCAGAGGTTTTTTAAGGGTGTAGGTTTTGAATCTTTTTTTTTTTTATTTTATTACACAGGATAACCTTTCTGTAAAGCAGGGTGAGGATCAAGGTTAAAGGGAACAGTTTTTTCTTGTTTTCTTAGTACATCATCTTGCTGTACATTCTTTTGTTCATACTAATACAATGATACTTTACCTTTTCTAAAAAAAAGAGTTCCTTTCTTCTTCTTCTTCCTCTTCCTCCTCATCTTCATTGCGCCTCCTTAAGAGGCACAAAGTAATGGTGCAATGGTGAAGTAATGGTGGTATGGTGCAAGAACTGTGAACGTCCATGATTATACAGGCATGCATTGAGGGAGATAAAGAAGCTGGTCAAGGAGATAAGTACAACTTTTACATGGAGAAACATAGGCTAGAAAATGGTGTGGGTGATATGTTGGCAAGACAAGGAGTTAATAGGGATTATCTCCATTGGTGGGATGACTCTCCAAGGGGGAATTTGTAACAGTATGATGTAAATATTTTTTTGGTAATGAAATAAAAATTTATTAGAAAGAAAAAGAGAATGATACAAGGAAAATGACCAGAGATAAATTAAGAGAAAAAAAGAGAAAATCCACCCCATACCTTGACTGATGTATACAAGTTCTTATAAATTCCACAATCAATCCCCTACTCCATTTATTGTCATCTACCATTCTACCTCCCACATCTTGAGTCTATTTATGTGGCTATACTCCTAACTATAAAGTGTAAATTCATGAAATGTTTTCTTCTTCAAATTATGGGTATAATGCCATTGTTTAGCACTTTATTAGCGCTAGTGTACAGTAACTAGTGTTGGCTTGATTTCCTTGGCAAGGTCATAACTGCATTAGAAAGGACCTACTTCCTGATTTGGTTTAAACTAAAGTTCCTTTTTTTTTGAATGCTATTGAATTTAAAGTTATTATTTTTCTTATTTTGTTGCTGCTGCTGCTACTAATGATTTTATACATTTTTTTTTCAGTTGGTTTCATCAATAATCTTTGTTAAGTGTATATACACTGATTGGTTTGCTACAGCTAAATTTATAGGATTCAGATGACCGTGTCCCTATCTGGTGCTGTGAATGGAGTGCAAGCACACAATCTTTTACCTCTATACATCATTTTGGCTAGGCCCATTTCTGACATTGCAGTTGCAGGGGTATGACCTTGTCAATATTTGCACTTAACCCCAATCGGTTTTGTCAATATCCATATGTTTTTTTATTCTATATTGCTCATTTTTTGTGCTTTATATCCCTGTGTTTAGCAACAGAATTCTGCAGTCTTTTGCCTTGTGTGAACCTGTCTTATAGTTGCTTCAAATGAATTTGAGGGGAGGAGTCAAACTGAAGCAAATATTATTCTCCCTGAGATTCATAGGCTTTCAGCTAATGAAAAAGCTAGCAAACTCGCCCTCTTACTTGTCAGCTGTGGTACTTCTTGATTGCAAATGATTGATGCCAATATATGGCTTATCAAGAGATTGACTTAGTTATATTTCAATCATGTTGCAGGGGAAGCTAACAATTCCTCACCTGGAAGTCCTATGGCAAAGGGCCATTCGGATATGACATCATTTTCATGTAAGTTTTATTTTTTATGAATAACATAAGCAATGTTATTAATGAAATATCAGAAAGTAAGTCGGACATCCCAGAGGTTCTGATGGCCTTGTCACAAAATATGTACATGTTAGATGTTTTCAGAGGCCAGATTGTTGTACTTTATGATTCTTACATGCTTCATTGATACTGCATGGCCAGATATTTTTTCTTTGGGTTTTATTCTTCAATTTTTTTATGTTTTTATTAAATGAAGTGTTTAATGTGGTGTGGTTTTCATTCAAATCTTGGTTGTGATTGGATTTGAGAAAGTAGGTAATTTCTTGTGGCATTTATTGGGAGGCAAAACCAGAGCTGTGCCATGACCGTTAGCGGTAGCCATTGTCCTCACAGGGACAGTTCGAACAGAAGACGAGGAATTGGGCATTTAAGGGAAAAGGAGGGGAGAGCTAGGTGCTGGAATTAATGGTAATAGATGAGGGGGATTTCAATTTTCAAAGCTCCATCCAACACGGAACGGGCCCCATTTAAGTTGAGCAGCAAGGGAAGGGAGGGGCACCATCAACAGCATCAGGGCTGAGCTGCTGAGAGCCTCAGCCTGTGATCCCTTCACGATTCTGGGACGAGTTCCATGTGCTGCTGAGAGCCTCAGATTTTCTAATCGAATTCAAATTAGAATAATGCCTGATTCGGTTTGAATTTAATCCTTTTACATCCCTATCAATGCACCAGTAGTATTGGAAATAAATTATAAACTTTTTTTTTTTTTTTAATTTCCTCCGCTGGTTTCTTCTTATTTGATTGGATTGGGAAAGTAGTGATGTCTGCTGTTGGCTTGATTGGTTATGAGCAACGATTGTCCCATCCTGGGTTAAGTTTATACTTTATACGAAATCACATATGTGCCCCACAAAGGGCACCCCACATGCACATCTGGAACATTTGTCGAAGTTGTCAATAAAATATGTTCCCATTACATTACAACATCTCTCGAAGTCGTGAATTCACTTTATACTCTCCGCCCTTGCAAAATTTTCCTTTGTTTTATGGAGGTCTCGATGCGAGTCTTAGACAAGTGACAGATCAAACTATTAGCAAAATATATATATATATATATATATATATATATATTGTGGGGATGGCCCTCTTGCTAGACATTCTGGTAGATGTCATATATTAGGCCCATGTGATATGTTATGGATGAATGGAAATTTGAGATGAGAAGGCATATCTGTATATATAAAATTGATGTGGGTATGATTGGTCACTTCACCATATAACGACACGTGGTTTGACCTTGGCTAGGGGCATTGTCATAACTTTCAAGGAATGTTACTTCATGTTCAAAGCAATTAGCAACGGTCGACTCACAATTAGCAACCACCGGATAAGTCCTGTTATCAATACATGGCTTTAGCAATAATGATAATCAATTGTTGTTAAAAACGTGTTATTTGCAACAATTGATAAATAATCAGCAACAGTTGGATAAAATCTGTTGCCAATTCGTGGTTCTAACAACAGTTGAATAATTAATTGTTGCTATAATTGAGATTTTGGCAACAACCTTCTTTTCCAATTGTAATCAAGTGACTGTTGCCAATGGTCAATTTTCTTGTAGTGAGTTCAGTAAATGAAATTGTTGTTGAGGTAACAAATTTCTACCTTATACTTGTTAAATAAAAAGTTCTTTTCTATTATTGGACTCAAGTTCAAATTCAGAAGTAGAAGATGTAATTGTACAACTTGTAGAATTATTTCCTGTTATTTCAGATTCATATAAATTGTACATTTCAAATAATAAATTATTTCTATTTCCAAATTCAATATTCATATTTTCACAATATATATGTTTCAAGTAAAATATCTAAACCATCTTTCGAGATCCTAGGATCTAATATTGTAGTTAAGCAATAAAGAGGAGAAATGTTCTCTCAATATTTTCTTTTTAAATTTGTTTTCCGTTATTTCAACAATACTTTTAAATTGTGGATTATTTGTATATTTTGCAAAACAATCATTAATCACCATTAATTGATAAGGTAAATTACAATTAGTTGGATAATAAATACCAGATAATTCATTAGTTGCATCATAAAAATGTTTTAAAAAATTGCCATCTCCTAGTCTTCCTCAAATATAATATCATTAGGCATTTTTGCATTATAAAAGCAAGTAAGAATTTGTTTATGAGAAATACAACTTTCTAACATAGCACAGGTGGAATTCCATTCATGTTTAACATCTAATATAAAATGTTTATATTTTAAACCATAATTTTGACATAAATATTTAAATTCTTGTTTTCTTGCTCCAGAACTTTTAATATATATATATATATATAATTGTGAACATCGGGAAAATATCCCTTCGGTTGTTCACTTCATGGCCGAATATATGGAGTTGCCACCCATCAGAATAAGATATTGGGGAGTGATGGATCTCCCGAAATTGCATTTGGTAAAATATTTTGGGATTGATAGTGACTCCATACCATCCGACCTAGAAAAGGCTATTCTAGGTAAGTTGAGAGAGAGAGAGAGAGAGAAAGAGGGAAGGGGTTAGGCACCCCTCTTTTCAGTGTGAATACCAGATTTCCCTTCTTATTTTTAATTTAGACTAAGAGCCCAGGTTCTCCTCCAATTCGAAAGAGCATAAGGATGAATCCTCATCCCTTTTCTATCAGAACCACCACCATCGTACTTAGCTGATCGGGCAGAAGGGTAAAAGAAAAGATTACAACCTCTCAGATGTCGGAGGACCCAATGGTTCTTGATTTCAAAGTTGAAAGCAACCAGACTAAATTATCAAAGGAAAATTACAGAGACAAAGAAAAAGAAAAAGAAAAGAAAAGAAAAAAAGAAACAAATAGATAGCTAACTGAAACAAAGCCAAGATTAATTTCTAGATATCGGATGGGATTTGGAGAGGAACTTAGGGATGTGAGGTAATCGATTTTTACCTCTTGTGGCCTCTATAAAAATGGCGATGCTGTAGGATATCCTTAGGGATTGTTCTTGGAATCAACATTCCATAGGAGATACTTTAACTAGAATTTCGAATATGAACCTAGTAGGAGCTGAAGCATCAAGAGGATACTCGAGAGATGTTCTTCGAGGGGATGGGCTCTTTAACGATGATTTTCTCTTACTCTAAACAGCTCCCACCTTAATCTGTCTATGCATATCACTCTTAGACCCCGCTTTCACATGAACCCTTTCTCTCGTCTTTCTTCTCCCTTCTGAACTAGAGACTTTCGTCTTTCTCCTCAAATTTCACCCATCCACCCAACCTCTCTCTCTTAAACTCTTCGTTCGACCTCCCTCCCTCCCTCCCTCTCTCTCTCTCTCTTCACACACTTTGCTCTCAGTTCGGTAGCCTCTCTAAAGGAGAACCACCAAGAGCTCTCCTTCTCACTCACTCAAGCCTCTTCTTATAATGGGAAGCCAGGGGACTAATAAACCTTAAGTAAAATGAAGGGGCTGATTTGACAAGTTAGGGTTTGGAGGAGGGTAATACAAGCTTAGAGGGGAATTTAGGTAATACAGGTGATTTGGGTAATTTTGGTTTAGAGGCAAAATGGTAATTTGTGGTCGAAAGGGGGAGGCTTAGAGGGGTATTCTGGTAATTTGGAAGAAGGGAAATTTGGTATTTTTAAAAACTTGGGGTAATTTGGAAATTATGTTAGGGGTATTTTGGTAATTAGTTCAAAGGGCATTTTGGTAATTTGGTTAAGGGTATTTTGGGAATTTGGTGCGAGGGTAATTCTGGTAATCTGCTAAAGTGTATTTTGGAAATTTGGTTAAGGGTATTTTTGGGCATTTGGTCAGGGGTATTTTGAAATATCAATAGAAATAATATTTAAAGCAACATGAATACATAAATTTAAGATGTGGCATACACATATTGATATTAAATAATTTATCATTTAAACATGGTTTTAATTGACATTTTAAAATATTTATTGCAGAATCACTATTACTACCATTATCAAAACTAATAGATTATAATTTATTCTCAATTCCATAAGAATGTAAACTATTTAAACTGCTTACAGCAATAGCTGGGCCAGTATGTAGCCATTTAAGCCTAGTAAAACTTAAAATTCTTTTATTTAAAAGTCATTTTTCATCAATAAAATGACAAGTAACACAAATATAACTTATGTTAAATTTAGAAGTCCAAACATTAGAAGCAATTGCAACTTTAGAATTAAGATTTGATAATATATAAATAACATTTTGTCTATATGAATAAAAAAATTTTAAAGAATTTGATCTAATAATATTCCTAGAAATTTTTTTATATTGGGGATTTATAGAATTACGTAACCATTTTTTAAGGTTAGTATCTTCTATTAACAAAAATGGTTGTTCAACATGTACAATATATTTTGCTAATTTTTGCCTCATTATTTCTTGAGAATATTTAAATGTACCAAACCTCCCGCCCAATTTGTGTCTATGTTGTTTCTCTCTCTTATTCTTCTTCTTATTCTTTCTCATGGTTGAGCAAATATCTGCCCAAATGTGCCAAACACTCCTGCCTGTCCAACTCTTTTTCCCTTCCCTTCAACCTCTTCTACTTTAAATATTTTTCAAACTAGGCTAACCAACTTAATGACCTTATTTTTTCTTTCCCCCGGTATCAATACTAGGGGTGGAAGTTCCATGAATATCAATAACATCTATATCGGTGCTAACACCATCATGATACGACTGAATATCGTCAACATTGAACATGTTGGGGAATCAGTTTTGGGAGGTGCCAACCATTTTTTTAATTCTAAAAAATAAAAATTAATTTAATTGAACTTACCCGGATTGTTGGTTTGGGTTACCGACTTGATTTCAACGGTTGAAGACTTTCAACTCCAAGAGTTCAAGCCTCCCAAATTGCTAATTAACTTGAGAAAAATGAGATGGTTGAGCAGAGCAAGCCTTCTTCTTATTGAAACTTCAATAAAGTTAAGAATTGGAGAATCAATCAATCAGAGTTTAGATCACTTCAAACTTTAGAGAATGTATTAAAGAAGAGATTAAGAGAATTGTTGAATTGGTGTGATGAGAATGGTGGAGGATAGGGTTATTTATATGTAGGAATTGAAAATAATTCAATTGCCCAAAACACCCTAAAAACCAGTTGTTTTTTAGTTGTTCAGAGGGGTATTTTGGCCATTGTAAAGTTATTTATCACTTTACACAAAATGCCCCCTAAACTACTTGGTATATAGCTGGTGGGGGGTCATTTGTGTCATTTTTCTCCCCCATAACCAAAATACATAAATATCCCTATATAGCTGTAATATAGCTGTTGGGGGGGTATTCTTGTAAGAAAAATCACCCCCAAAAGCTGAAACTAGTCATTGGGGTGGCGTCCCGAATGGCTAGTTCTCGGGCAAGCCGCGCTACAGGCCCGTGGGTCGTGCCGGCCTATGGACTCCGAATCCCTAGCCCAACAGGTTCCACATAGTCATGTCGGGCCTGGCATGGCTTGTGTGCTGTCGTATCGGGCTGGGTTGTGCTAGGTCGCGGGCGGCACGTCCCGATTTACACCTCTAGTAATGATGTTGACAAATGAAATTCAATATCATTGGTGGGCTGCCTACATTAGCTTTGTAGGTGGCCCACATGAGTTATGCATTGTATTGTTTATCACTTTCTCCACCTGTCCATTTCACCTCACAGGAGAGAACGGCCAAGTGGCCCAAGCAAATTAAGCCCAAAATCAAAGTCCTTAGGTCGACGTGGGATCTCCTGCCCATGAGAACTCTGCCCACGTCTACTCACAACACACTACCCCTATGAATTGGGAACATCTTCCCTACATAATATTATGCAAGAGGATGACATATTCTCCATGTGTGGCTGCGATGTTATGTGGGCAAACGTGGGTAGAGTTCTCGTGGGAAGGAAATCTGGACTCCCTCTGGCCATTAACAAACTATGCTCCAAACTCCAAAGTGTTGTCTCATATCTAATTGCGTCCCAACTCCTAACATGGAGAAATATGTGCCATCATCCGACCAAAAAAACCAGACTTTGACAAATCATCTCTAATGTTTTCTTAAAATGTCTATAGAGAATGATCTCGAGGGTTTCAAAAATTCCCATAAAATCATAGATAAGCAAAAAGATCATTACTTAGGTGTTCTGGTGATAGAAGCAAGGATCAATAAAAACATATTTGGCTGCGTATGGAAACGATACAAATAAGTGTGGATGCAAATATGTAGAGTGTAAAACAGTCCATATAACTTGTAAAGTTCAGTAAGTTTTGCAGTGACAAATTTACCTTCTTACTAGATAAACTTTTAGCTGTGAATGAATGCAAAACATGAATTCGGATAAAGCATATGCCTTTTTCTTATCAAAAGCCACTCTTGAAAACAAATTTACTTCTTTTTTATTCTTGTACTTTTACATCTTATTATCAATGTAAATATGCATTGAAAAATGTCTTTTTTGTCATTTGTCAGTGCATAAATGTAATGTTGCCAAACACAGGCATAAGTGAATCAGAGTGCAAATTTACCCTGAATCGGGATTTACACTCTATTTGCATTATTTCCAAACACAACCTTAGGCTCAGTTTGGAAGGAGTACAAATGCAAATATGTAGAGTGCAAAACCTTATACTTTGCATTATTTTGTATGTATTTGCACAATACATATTTTCATTTGTACTCTTTCCAAACTGATCCTTAAGAAAAAAATAATACAAAATTAGCTGGAGGAAGAGAAATACTCAACCTAGGCAATTAAATTGAGTTCATTATAGATGGATCAGGTCCAATTCAATTCGATGAATACTTTAGACATTTTGGATTGGTCTAATTGAATCAGGTCCAATCCAATCCAATAAATACTTTGGACCATTAAGTCTGAGCTGGTCTAGTTCAATGTTTTATTTGTCTGTCCAATGTGTCCAAATTGATGTTGATTTGGATGGGGTTCCAAAATTGATCCATTGACAACTTACACATGGAGGAGTGGTGTAGCTAAACCAATGTTTTAAAAATCAATACGGAGGCTGAACTGTTTTTGCCTTTGGGTCATGAGTCACCGGTTCGATCGGGCCGGTCAAACGGTTCAGACCATGCCACATCATCATATATGTATTAAGTGTATATATGTGTGTGTGTGTATAAATATACTTTAGATAAGTTATATATATTTTTATATTTAGTTTATGTTTTTAATTCGGTTTTTTTAATTCTTTTTATTTATAAAAATATTAAAAATTACAAATGGAGGCCAAAAAAGTTTTTTTTTGGAAAAATAGCGGGTCAAGGTGTCTAGCATAGTTCCTGATGGTGCACGATCTTAATGCTCCTAGCTGGAGGGCGATCCGAACTCTGGTTGCGCGGCGAGCTAGACCAAACTGCAGAACAATGAATCAGAGAACCCGGGGTGGCTAACCCAGTGAGGTCGCTCCGATGCTTAAGTCAGTACTATACTATGGGTGCGAGTTGAATATCTGAATGCTTGAATGCTAGTGAGTAAATAATCATGCGTACCTTTGCCTTGGGGTTTCATGTCCTTATATAATGGAGTAGTCGTGGGCCTTACGAAAGAGCTTCGGGATCTCCGGGCTGTGTGGATAAGGTCTATTCCGTCTTTGAAGGAGAGCAATGCGTTGATAAGGTTTATCGCTTACCTCCGATTCAGGCGGAGGTAGGACGAGTCTCGGCGTGATCCCGAGAAATTCGGGGTCCATTGGGGAGGCCTTTAGAGTCGATTATGTGGCGTTTCAGCTCTTTAGCTCTGAACTGGCACTTCGATTCTTTAGTCCCGAATTGGATTGGGTGAAGAGGTGTCTCTACGCCGAAGTGATTTTTTGGGCCAAGGTGGCTGAATGCTCGAACTCCGATGTTGCGAACTGGGTTCGTTGGGCTGATTTGTCACCCCTCGAGCAGATTGCGCCTACGTATCCCCTTCTTACTAGGTCATGCTAAATCACCCTTCATCAATTATCAAAAAGTAACCCACAACAAAAAAAAGTGTTTTGAGGCTTAAAATAAAGTGTTTTGCTTTAGATAGCTATGTTTTCAAAGGTAAATCTTACCACATAGTTAAATCACTTTTTGGGTCATTTTTGTTCCCCACGGCCCAAAACTCAAAAGCAAAAAACTTATCTCTTAGCCATATTTTACTATTTCACTTCATAGATTTTTCAGTTCAATTTGATTATGCAATTGGGGATTGGCTCAACTGAACCCAGTTTTGGGTGTTCTTATTGATACATATCCACAATTGCAGGTGGATATAATTAGTAATTCACGCAAAACAAAAGCTTGAGTGCCTATTTTTTTCCCAATGGCATAACCTAGAGATTGCTTCCAATTAAACTTGAGCGGAAAACGAAAACAACGAATCCAATTTACAAGAACTTGGGCTATTGTTTGATAAATGTTGATAGCTAGAAAATAAGTCATAGAGAATCTAATCCGATTAAAAAAAAAAGGCACTAACCTGCTTAGGTTAATGTTTGAGAAATCTCTAAAACAATAAGGTTCTCTTAACCTTAGAATTTGTGTTTTAATAACAGGTTTATATTTCAATGCAGGAATTAATCTTGAAGTCTCCTAGATACTTAGACCTGTAGTGTTGGATCATTTGAAAATGATGTAAGATTTGTAGGGATCGATCTAAAATCCAAGTGAAGAAAAAGAAGAAAATGGGACTTACCTATTCCCAGGGTGCTTAGAGTAGCAACGGCGATAGAGAACGATTGCGACTTCAGCGATGGTAAGATTGAACGAAAGATTTCTCAACTGATAGATATAGAGCTTTCTCAGTTAATTAACATTGGTAATGCAATCTCTGAATCGATTGAATAACCCTAGAATCATATGGAGCTCTCAGTTGATAAAAGCAAAGAAATGTTGGTAAGGGTAATTGAGGTGTTTGTTGAAAAAAATATAAGAATGGTGGGTACCACTTTAATTTGAATAAATATTGTTGAATTGATTCACGACCGGTTCAAAAGAAACCCGCTGGGTTACAATACAAAACTGACCCCCCCATTTTTCTGCCATTCTCCATATTCATTAATTAATAGTAATACTTATAGGGACCATAATTAATTCAAGAATAAATAAATAAAAGATAAGAATGTCAAGAAGAAGAAGAAAAGAGCATATATATTGCCAACATTTTTTCAAAAGACATCAATTATTCAATACAAACTACAAAGTACATTTGTTTAACAAATAGGTCTGATCCAGAATATTTCAAAATTTATTTGTTGATGACAGTATTCTATGATAATATATATGACCATGCATCCAGGATACTAAGACCCCAATTCATTTGAATTAATCAGGGAAGCTTGGTGATTGATATGTATGGTATGGCATGTAATTATGACATGACACTTTGCCACATCAATACATTCCTCTTCCCTTCATGACATGTCTCCTTAGACCCGGAATATGGATTTTAGAGAAGTATTCTTTCCAATCAATGCTCTTTGCATCAAACCCAAAGCTCCTCCTTTCTTCTTCAGACATGTCCTCCATCAACATCTCAGTGTTGGTGTTATCAAACCTATCAACAGTTTCATTTGTTTGGTTCGTTAGTTGATTAATTAAAATTAAATGTGTTCAAACTCTACTCGATCCAAACATACAACATGTCTCTACTCGGTACTCAATACTCACCTTCCCCCATAGAAAGTGTATGGCTCATATATGTTGGCCAAATGCTTTGCCTGGTCGGTTAGTTTTTGGAATAGATATTCGTCTTTCTTGGAGAGCTTCCCGTTGGATACCACCTCTCTACTTCTTTGAATCACATCCGTCTGTAGGTGGGAGGAGAAGTCATCCATGGAGCTGAACAATTTCATTCTGGAAACATGAACTGACCTCCCCTTTGAGTCCTTACAAGGGAACGATGTGAAGTAATCGTAGAAAAGTCTGACCAGGTCTTGATAACTTAGTGGGTTTACGACAGATGAAGCAACCTGGTAGACATGCAACTCAGGTTTCTGGGCTGCCCCATGCTTCGCCATAGCTGCCATAGTTGCGTTTACGACCATGTCCGCCGGGATCTACGTACGTACAACCACATCTCATCAACATCTGTTTAATTAATTTCTCCGGTCGCCAATCTGCAGAGACAAGTGAAGAAAAAGGAAGAAATACTTACCACATCAAGGACTGTCTTTGGGTCTGTAAGGAAACCTGTCAGCTGGCCTTTTCCATAAGACAGAATAATTGGGTCCATCATCCTGATCAGATATCCCAACAAACAAACAAAAATCAGGCACTCAGAACTGAAAGCTCGACCGATGTCTCTGTCTGGAGATGGACATAGCCATACATGAGAGAAAGGTACGTACCTGATGCCTTCAATCCATCCGGGGAAGGGCTCCCTCAGGGTGCTCTCAATGACGCTTGGACGCATGATGACCACCGGTATGTCTCCTCTCATGCTGTTTAACAACATCTCACCCATGGCTTTGGTGAAGACATAAGTGTCTTGCCATCCATAGAGCTGTGCCCTGTTAACGAGATCATCATCAAATTAATTACTGAACTTCTATTCTAAAGGCTTCAATTTGAATTCATCATTAATTGGGTTCTAGTTCAAACAACTCACCTCTCTAAACCCAGTTCTTTCATCTTCTGGGCCACTGTGCTCTCATCGCAAGCCTCCTTAGAATCTGAAGCCAACTTAAGCTCAGCTTCAAAATCCAGTACTGGGAGGGATGCTGGTGGGGTATCTGGAGAGAGTTTCTCCCTTGCAATGCTGTCTCCCATGTAGAAGGGCTTCTCCATTACTTTGCCTTCCCTCTGACCATTAACATACGCTGTGTGCCCGGCGGGAGGAATAGAAACAACATCTGTCAGGTGTCAGACTGTTGTTTACAGCAATCTGAGCTTATTGTTAACGTGTTACTTGCTACTTACCGGTTGATACCTGCAGAAAGAGCTTTAGTTTCTTGCATTTCTTCGCGAAGTTCATAAGTCGACGAGGTCCTTGTGTGTTTATGTCAAGAGCAACATCATACCTACGTATATTTTTGAAAAACCGATTAAAAGTTGGTTAGTGGTTAGCATAAGAAATCAGAATCACACAGATTAATTAGATGACGACTGATTAGGAGCAATTTATAAGAATTGAGTCCGATTCACGTACCTCTCATCGAAGGTTGTATTGGCAGCTGAGTTCACAATTACATCCACTTCTTCTGAAATCTTCTGTACTAAGTCTGTTTCCATTCCAAGATTAGATTCACAGACGTTTCCCACAACAGGAACCAACTTGCTCAACATGAAGGCTTGATAGGATTTCCCATGGGTTTGTTGCAGGCACTTGAAAAGTTCTGTGTTTATGACCTAATTAAACACAGAAGCAAGTTTTAATTAATTAAAGCAAAACTACGTTGTGAGATCAACCATGATATATATAATTGTAAGAGTACTAGAAATGAGCACTTTGAAATAATGAATTAATTCTTCAAATAAAAAAAAAAGAAAGCTTACTTCAGTCTTCAATCTGTTCATTGCAGCTTCCTTGTTCTTCGCCTTGATCATGAGATAGATCTTTCCCACGTCGGGAACTGTCCTTAAAATCTTCTCAACAAGAACTGAAAATCGCCAAAATTAAATTAAAAAAATATCTAGTAAAACCCAACTGCATTATCATTTATGAATCAACACAACAATAAGAAACAAGAAAAGCGAAAAATAAGAAAGAATCTACTTAGAGGAATAAAGGAGTAATAAAATAAACGCACTTTTCGCTAGAAACCCAGTTGCACCAGTGATAAGAAACTGCTTTCCTTTAAGAAACCTTACAATCCCAATACCATCATGGGACCCCATCAGGGTGGTGGTTGGCCCAACAAAAGAAACCAGATCCTTGACCAGCGTCTGGTCATCATGGGTGTTAATATTGGGAGGCAAAACCAGAGCTGTGCTATGATCGTTAGCGGTAGCCATTGTCCTCACAGGGACAGAACTTTCACTTCGAACAGAAGACAACCCAGTGGAACTTGCGTGGTTGCCCCCGCTTTGGCAACGCACAATGCTCATGCTCTTCTGAGTCTTCCACGACGACGCAGTGGCATAGCACCAGTACTCATGCATACTTGATGATGACTTCACAAGCTTCTTAGATGTAGTAGAGAAATAGTTTAGAAACAAAGCTCCCATAATTGCTAAGAGAGTTGAAAGGGATGAAATAGGGGAAAAAACAAAGTAATGTTTAGGAGCAGAAATGAAGTTGGTTGAATAGAAATCTTAGCTACTCGTTTCCTACCCAGAAAACAAAGAAAGTAAACAAACAATCCTTATGATAAAAGATGGGTAGAGAGAAGGAAGAGAGGAGTTGGGGTTTTAAGGGAAGAGAAGGGGAGAGGTAGGTGCCTGGAGTTAATGTAATAGAGGGGGATTTCACAGCTCTCTTTTTGCCACCCCACTCACACTTTCCACCAACGGCTAAAACGGCGGGACCCACCTTTCTTTTAGTTTGGCTAGAACAGATTTATAAATATGCAAGGGACGAAAATTTGATACGGCCATTTAAGCGTGTGGTCCGGTCTGGTGGAAACTGGAGAAAGAATTAAGCTCCTAATTTGAAAATATTATCTAACACCAATCTGCATTTTCATCATCAATCCGGCTCTTAAATGTTATATATTACTAGGTAATTAGTCAACTGACTATATCAAAGATATAGTTATGTAATGGGTGTGTAAATACAGAGTTAAGGATGCATACATCTCTGTCCCTCTCCTGACCACATCTCGTATTGGTGGAACTCCTGCACTGTACTGCTGCCATTTTTAGAGGGGATCTATGTAAGAAAACTTTTCAACATGATTGGAGACTGATAAGAAAAGGTTGAGACGCACCACATAACATTAGACTTGGTATTGGTCTTTATAATATTAGACTTGTGTTTGGTTGCAGTTCAATTTTATTTTAACTAGTGGAAATGCATAGGTGTGCAAAAATAAAAAAAAAAATGCAAATTTTCATTTAATTTTGCTTTGTGTTTTACTTTATTCTGCTTCATATCTTAATTTATTTCATTTGTATTGCAACCAAATAAAATAAGTTCAAATTTGAAACAAAAATAAGTGAAAATTTATACACAAATTATTTGCACTGCCGTGATTTTTCATCAGTGTATTTACATTGCAACCAAACACAACCTTAGGCTCAGTTTGAAAGGACTATATGAATACAAATATGTAGTGTGCAAAACATTATACAGTGCTCTTTTTTCGTTCGACTTTGAGACCAAAATGCCCATTGCTTTAATTCACAATAACATGGGTATTTTTGGCAAATAAAATAAATAATAATGTCTCGTCCATCACAGCCATGCATGCAAAGTCAGAAATTGGCAGCACTCCAATTGTTAGCACTTAAAGGGCTTCCATCATTAAAACCACCCACATAGAAGCTCCCAATTCCTCAAGTTTTCCATATGTATCATACAACAATTATAGGTGCTGATGTGGGGTGACCCAACCTAGTCCATTCGAGGCTGGGAGGCCCAACCCATGAGCGCTAGAACAAGGAACAAGATCCACTACAGCAGGGGTTACCTTGCCCCTATTGTACGGAGCCAACTGCGATGCGCTCACATGGCCCTTGCAAACATGTTGCAGGCCCTCGTACGGCTCCTATTTTAGGCGTTCATCTCTGCCTACCTCCAGGCAGCACAAGTATAAATAGGGGTATTCCCCTCCAGGTAAAGGGGTTACAAAAACACAAGACCTACAACTATTGTCATAACTGCTATTGTGACTTTAGTCTAGAACTAGCTAGTAGGATCCTGTCCTGGTAAAACGGAAGGCTGATCTTGAAAAGTTCAAGGGTAGTGGAAGAGGAGGATGCCCGGGCAAGAGGAGGGGTTCCTACTTGCAATTCGCCAATACCACTACTGCCACCTCTGGAATCGGATCCCAACCACTTTTGCTTTATTTTAGTTTTAATTTCTGATCTTTCAATTCTAGTTTCGTTATTTACTTTCTGCAATTTATTTTCATTCTGTTTGATCTTCGTTTTTCTTTTCCGCAGATCTGGAATTCGGCCAGGTAAGATGGAAGGCCTAGCTCGAGAAGTTTGGGGGTCGAAGGAGAGATCCGTAGATTGCTACCTCTGATCGGATTCTCAGACATTTTTATTTCATTGCTTTTGTTAATTTATTTATGTTTCTGCACTTTTAACTTTCAGTACTGTTCAAATTCTATATTTTTCTCAGTTTAATTAATTAATTTTTATATTTCAGCACTTCTCTCTTGTGCTCTCTTGTCCGGATTTGAGTGTATATTAATTTTTCCCTTGCTTCCCTATGGATACAACCCATTCTCACCCATTTACTATATTAGTAGTTGTTTGAAAAATAGTAAAAATTATAAATTTTTAAACTGGTGTTCTAGAGTGATTAAAGCTAAGCTTTTAAATGTGTAGAATTAAAGTTTACTGAGAAATTTTTAAAATTTTCCATTAAAAGCGATTCCTAAACAGAAAAAGTTGAGAAAATTGATACAACAATATTGAATTTTGTTGAAATTGGTAGCAAGTGATAGGAGTGAAAATTGGTCTTATTTGAATATTGTCGAAATCGTTTAGGAATTGGAAAATACTCCCAAGTTTGCCCCTACCAAGATAAGAAGAGAAACATGGAGAAATTAGATAAAAATACTTCAAATTGTTAGAAACAGTGGACTACCCTAAATAATATTGCAAGAGAGAGAGAGAGAGAGAGAGAGAGAGAGAGAGAGAATAAAAGGTCAATGGACACCTTAGATTTAGTAATCGGGTCTTTTCACCTAAGTCAAGTGTCGAGATTTGCGTCAAATGGGAAAGGGAATGCCAAAGACAATCACCTAACACTTAGTAACCGGATCTCTTCACATAAGGCAAGGGTCGAGATTCGCGTCAAACAGTGGTAGGTAACAAAAAAAATAAGTATGCATATCATGTTTAGGGGTATAAATCCACTGTAAAAAATTGATAAGAAGAATATATGTCTAATTTGAAAATCAATACCAGATTATCAAGACAATCAACAAATGGAAGGGTAAATAAGATTTTTAAGCCAAGTTTCTATAATATTCAAAGAAAGATGATTTTACCCCTTAAGCCCAATACTGATATATATAGAGTTTAAGAATGCTGGAATCTGGATGCTTGAATAATTTTTTCAGGGATGATCTTGAGATGGGAAGGATCTTTATGCTCAGTGTAGTTTTAAGGCTGCATTGCTAAGGAACTAGCAATGGTTAAGTTGGGGGGTGTGATAACTCTACACTTTGATGCCTTAAGGACATCATTTCAGGGGTATTTTCAGCCTAAGAATAGTCAAAGTATGCTCTTTTCCCAGTTAAATTCAATGTTATGACCTCTGAGAGTCTATACAAATTTTGTGCAAAAGTCGAAAGGTCTCATGGATGAATTGTAGTTTTTGGGAAGCTGATGTGAAGACCAGCTGAGAGAGGGGGTGTTTTTGTGAAAAATTGAAAGTAGGAGGGCGCCTCCTAACTGCTAAACCCAGTTTGGCGCCCCTCCTGTTGTATTACCATGCTCCCCACGCCTTAGCAAACCCTAGGGTGTCTTTTAACCCATTCTTTTCACTCTTAACAAACCCATGCCACCCCTAACTGCTAAATCCTCACCTTCCATCCCTTCTAATCTCCACCATCCATTCTAGGGCATTCTCTTTTTAGCATTCAAACCCTACGAGCCACCTTTCTAATCCATACGATTCAGCCTTTAGCCACTAAATCTCAGCCTTATATAATATTGGGTGTTTTCTCCTTTTCTTCTCAGCCTTAAGATCACCCTAGAACCATCCTAACCCTTCATTCTAAACCCTAGGGCACCAATATTTTTGCTAAAACCCAACAGCCACCCCCTCTTTATCTCTAATTCTAGTTATATCCACCATTCTCTATAAAAATGACCCAAGAGCTCCTGAGAAAGGGTTGGATTCTGCCCCCAGGTAAGACGGAAGGCTGATCTTGAGAAGTTCAAGGGTAGAGGAAGATGAGGACGCCCAGGCAAGAGGAGGGGTTCACACTTGCAGTTCGCCAACACCACTACTGCCACCTCTAGAATCGGATCCCAACCACTTTTGCTTTATTTTAGTTTTAATTTTTGTTCTTTCAATTCCAATTTCGTTATTTACTTTCTGCAATTTATTTTCATTCCGTTTGATTTTCGTTTTCTTTTCTACAAATTTGGAATTCAGCCAGGTAAGACAGAAGACCTAGCTCGAGAAGTTTGAGGGTCGAAGGAGAGATCCGTAGACTGCTACCTCTGATCAGATTCTCAAACATTTTTATTTCGTTCATGTTGTTTATTTGTCTCTGTTATTTATTTATTCTTATGTAGTTGTTATTTTCAATACTATTCGAATGTGGTTTTAATTATTATTTTTTTTTTATTTCTGCAACTCACACTTGTGTTTTCTTCTCTCAGATCTAAGTACATAATTATTTTTCCCTCGCTTCACTTTTGATATGACCTGTTCTCATCACTTTACTGTGTTAGTAGTTGTTTGAGAATCGGAATAAAATTATAAATGTTTAAGCTGGTGTTCCGAAGTGTTTAACGACGCGCTTCCGGATACACCAACCTCCCCCTGGCCCTCGGCCCAGATGACGACGCCTAAACATTAGCGTTGAGTGCACCTTTCGGATCACCCAACCGAAGCAGTAGTGTCGTAGATCATTCGCAGCCTTGGCCCGACTCATGAAAACAAACCAGGTAGAGACACAAAAGAGGACGCCATTACAGGGTACACCTCGATTGTCGGGCCCACTAGCGCTCACCATTACTACTCCCATTGGCCAAAGCCAAATTCTTCTCCTCAGCCTCAGGAGTGGTGGTCAAGTGATGTGGGGTGACCCAACCTAGCCCATTCGAGGCTAGGAAACCCAGCCCACGAGCGCTAGAACAAGGAACGAGATCCACTACAGCAAGGGTTACCCTGCCCCCATTGTACGGAGCCAACCGCGGTGCGCTCACATGACCCTACCAAACTCCCTGCAAGCCCCCATACAGCTCCCATCTTAGGCGTTCATCTCCACCTACCTCCATGCAGCTCAAGTATAAATAGGGGATACCCCCTTCCAGGTAAAGGGGTTACAAAACTCAAGACCTACAGCTATTATCATAATTGCTATTGCAATAACTGCTATTGTGACTTTAGTTTAGAACTAGCTACCGGGATCCTGTTCTGGTACTCTCCTTTCGTATACTAACTCTCCTTTCGTATGCAAACATTTACATTATCGTTAATTTGGTATTCATCTTTCAATAATGGCATCATTAGTTTTAGTATCCTCATCGAGAGAACGTTGTGGGGCGCAGATATGAACTCAATTGTAGAATGCATATGATCTCGATGAATGCCTTGAATTTGAATGTTTGGTTTAGACTTTAGAGTTTAGGCCAAGTAAGAAATTACTAAATGCATACGCGAACAACGTGTTTTCTGTTTAATAGTTTTGTTTTCTATTATTTCTTCCTATCATACACAATGGTTACCACCGATAAGTTTTGTAGTCCAACGGTTAAGATAATTGCCTTCCAAGCAATAGACCCGGTTCGACTCCGGCAAACGCAATAACGTGTTTTTTCTCTGAGGAAGCGTTTGTAGTCCAACGGTTAGGATAATTGCCTTCCAAGCAATAGACCCGGGTTCGACTCCCGGCAAACGCAAATGCCCTTATTTACCTTTTTGTTCTTTTTTAGTTTTTTATTCGGTGATACACAAATGGGGCTGCCTGTAACTAGTGTCAATTGGACCGGATTGGGTCCAAAAAGAGTCCACTACAGATGGATCAGGTCAACTCCAATCCAATGAATACTCTGAATTGTTGTGTCCAAAAAAAGAATACTCTGAATCATTTTGGATCAGTCTAATTCAATTCAATGTCTGAACCGTCCAGTCTGTTCAAGTTGGTTTCAACTCAAATCTGGTCCATTAACACTTATATTCTTATCTCTTATTAATAGATTAAATATTGATTCAATCCAATCCAATCCATTCCATTATAAATCCATTACGAATAGACTGGGTCCAACCCAATCCAATAAATCCAGTTTGTTCAAATTAGTTTTAATTTAGATTGGTTTCAACCCAAATCTAGTCCATTAACACTTATATTCTTATCTCTTATTAATATATTAGATATTGATTCAATCCAATCCATTCCATTATAAATCCATTACGAATAGACTGGGTCCAACCCAATCCAATAAATACTGTGGACCATAAAGTCTGGACTGGTCCAATTTAATAACTCTTATTGGTCCATTCAATCCGTCCAAATTGACTTTGAATGGAACGGGGTCCAACCCAAAATCAGTTCATTGACACCCCTACCCGTAACCCCCCTCAACCTAGGGGACAGTGAGATTTGATCCCTAACCTCCGCTGTAAACAGTCAGAAAACTTGTCGACTGAGCCACCATCAGCTGGGTTGAGTTCAAACATAGAGCCCAACGTTAAGGATCGAACCCCCAACCATAATCTTAACCTGACTTTCAACTCAATGTAATCAACCAAGACCAAACCCAATATAGAATTCAACACTAATCCAATTCAACCAGGTTGGGGCTTTGGTTCACTTCCTTCCCACCTTGTTCTTGAAAAATACTCTCACTTCTTAGACTTGCTATACATATGGGGATGAAGCCTGCACGCTTTAGGAGTGCTGTTATGCTTATGTTTCACCTAAAATCCTATCTTTTTAAGTGTGCAACTGTTGGTATATATACAATACAATTCGTGATTATATAAAGTAGATATGTTGGGTTTGGGTTGGGTTGGGCAGGGTTGCCCAAGGGTCACAGCTCTAACCCAGCTTGGCTTCATGTTTTTCAGGTTGTTTTGGGCTAACCCAGCCCAAGTTGTACCCTTGATACAAGTTAATCATGAAAAGCATTTGTATCAAGTTGGGCGTGCCTTTTAAGTGGGTCAGAGGAGGTAAAACCAATCCCAACCCTACTATAATTGGGACTCTACATGCACACCCAGAACGTACCCCATTAATAAATTAAGATTCAGAATGTAGAACAACACCCTATATAACAGAGTTGGATTGGTCCGGCCCAGAAGCCCAAGCCTAATACTTCCTTTTCCTGACAACCAGCAGGGAACAAAAGAGGAGAGAGAGAGAGAGACCAGAAGATAGGGGAAAATGGTGTGTTGTAATGGGACAGCAGGGAAGAAGAAAGAGAGAAAGAGACAGAAAATGGGAACCAATGGGAAGAAAAAATGCCTAAAAAAGAAAACTAAGAGTGTAAATGGATCGAATTTGAATCGAATCAGGCAATATCCAAATTTGTTTAAATATTTGAATATTCGATTTGATTCGAATTCGATCAAATAATTATTTTAGGTAATTAATAAATATAAATATTTTATATATTTATATAAAATATATAAATACATAAAACATTTAAATATTTTATATATTATATATAAGAATTAAATAATCGGTCAAATTCAGATATTTATCAAATCAAATCAGGCCACATCTGAATTTGACCGATTAGATATTTGAATTATCAGAATTTGATTTGTGTTAAATCTCGAATTCAAAATTGGATTTTCAAATATCATTGACACCCCTAACTGAGAGGAAGAGAGAAGAAGATGAGGGCATAAATAAGATTATGATAAAAAAATGATGGTCAAATGAAAAACGATCCTAAATATATTCTTAACAAATGGCATGTTGTGTTATTATAGGTCCAATCCAATCCAATGAATATTCATTGAATGTAGAACCATTTGTATTTGAATGTAGACGTCTTCCAAAATCCTTGTACTTTGTAATTTTAGTTCTTTTTAATATTTTTCTCTATTCTTATGATACCAATGTATGGATGGCTATAATTTTGTTGGATAGAGACTGAGATGTATAAAAGATAAAAGGCAGAGAGAGAGATAGAGAGGATATTGACGTTGCATGGTCATATGTTCTGTCCAAAAGAGGCATAAGATATCAAGTTTGAGAAGATAAGAGGTTGTATGGCTGTGGTTATCCATCTGTCAACAGAAAGATAATCTTAGGTTGAAATTAAAGTGACAAGCTAAAGGCTTGCAGCTAGCCAAGACATAGAAGGCCCCTAAGCCCGGCGGTGGAGAGTTGCCGGACAGTGCTTAATTGAGACCATGTCTAATGAATTAATTCTTATAGGCCAACTTGGTCTATTTATATGCATAAAGAAATACACCACCACCACTAACAAGTAACAACCAAGTCAATTGTTTTTCCAAGGTAGCTAGCCCAAGAAAGCCATGAGACTGGACTAAATTAATGCACAGTATTAGATCTGCCCAGCTAACTCTGCCATGACCCAAAAATTATTCTTTGGCGCACTCAGACAATTAATTAAGAGTTCGACCAACCACATAGGGACTATATCTCCACACGGCTAAATTTGGATAAAGTGAGACTAACCTTACATTTGTCTAGCTTGCTACCCGACTGTGCTTGTGCATTTACTCGGGCAAGCGTTTTCCCAAGTAAAACTTGTTTGGTAAGCAAGTTTTCAGTGTTTTTGTAGAGAAAGGTGAGAGGGAGAGAGCGCTTATCGGCTTCAAGAAGTGGACGAAACCGAATAAAAAAATCGGTTAATCGAATTGGTCGGTTTAGTTTCAGTTAATCAACATAGAAAACCGGTGGTTAATCAAAATGATCAGTATACATATATTCCTATATATTTATGTATATTTTATATATATGATATATTATTTATTATTTAAAATATAATATTTAATATATATTTATAATTTTTTATTATATATTTTATAATAAATATTTTAAAAAACTGAAAATTTTACAAACCGAACCCGTTAACCGATTAACTGACAGATTTTGATTCGGTTTTGATTACCGGTTTTTCAAAAAACAATGCTACCGGTTCCCACGGTTCGGTATTGGCTCACTCATAAAGTAGATCTTACGGTATACATCTGATCTGAGCCTAAATTGAAACATCTCCCACACTTATCGTTGGCCACGGTTGGGACGTGCTGTGAGGCTCATGTGGGGCACGTTACTTGAGGAGCTAATGCAGATTCGTTTGCGTAAAAGTCTTTAAAGTAAGCAATGATGCCGATGAGCAGAGACCCAGATTTGTACGAGCAATAAGACTTATCATATATGAAACCATTGGTTGGGGAATTGGACAGGGTTCAGGTCTAATCTGTCATGTTCGATGGACATTATTTTCACACGGAACCTGAGCCCCACAACCATTAGATATCAGATTAGCTCAATGCAATGGCTTTGCACCAGGCTGTGGAGCCAACGACAACGCCCCATGCCAATCATAAATACATGAGGCCTACGACCATATTGAATATCTCACAGTGAGTCTCATGTATGGGAGCCTATTCCGATTTCATAGGAAGAAAAGGGGAAATACTAAATGGAGGAAGGACAGAATAATTTTGGCATTGCTCTCTTAGCTGTATCGACAAATACATCTCCTGTCTCCAAGAATGTGCAGAATCCAAAGAAATCGCCTTCTTCAGGGTGCTAATTTTCACAACTAAGAATTTGGAGGGCACTTTGAAGCAATAGAAGCATTGGTTGCTGCTGAGGAACAAATCAAAGAAATTTGGGTTTCAAGGTAACACCATTGAGATTGGGAAGTTTGAAATTGGTAAAAGTGGATAATTTGTTCGATAGAATGAGGAGATATCTCTAATCTTGTTGTAGTTTCTGGTGTTACGCCTTAGAGAAGAGGAGTTCTTCAAAGTGCTTCAATGGCTACCTCCAAAGACAAAAAAATAAAACCCTTTTAATCTGCTAGGTCCATCTGTTGCTTTCTCTCGCTACAATCTCCCTGACATCTTTGCAATCCAATCAATAATTTCCCCGATCTTTTACAATTATTTCATCCTATCATCTCGAAGTAAACCTGATTATTCAAAATGCAACAATGATCTTTCCCATTTTTAATTAAAATTATTAGATGAATCAAATAAAAAACAAAAGAACAAAGAAAATAATAAATGAAACGAGCTCCCTTTTTTCTCTCTCCTCTTTTGCCGTTCAAAATAAATAAATAAATAAAAAGGTAACGGAGAGTTATCTATAGGAATGACAACGGAGCGGGGCGGAGACGAGGAGCCTCTCCCCATCCTTGTCCCCGCAAAAATCCTCACCACCATCCCCGTCCCTGTCCTTGCTAATGGGGACAAGGTTATCCCCATCCCCGTCCCCACGGGGATCCCCATTCCCCGTGATTTTTTATAATGTTAACCATTTTGTTTTTCTTTAAAAAGAATAAAAAAATAATTAAAATTTACAATCCTATTAGAAAAGATTCAAACATATCCAACCATATTTTTAATAATATTAATATATAGATATATGAGTACATATAAACATATATAACGTATGCATACATATATACATATATATATTAGTGGGGATCCCATGAGGCGGGAATTGGGGTCCCCGCGAGGCGGGGAGTGCTCTCCTCGTCCCCGCCTTGTCCCCACTAATGGGGATGAAAATTTCCCCATACCCATCCCCATGAGGGGAAAATCATCCCCATCCCCACCCCATTCGAGGCAGATCCCCACGGGGATCAGGGAAATGGGGAAAATTGACATCCCTAGTTATTTGTACTTCCGTCATAGGTCTCTAATGTTGGGGCCTTGAAATTTGAAAGGAGGGGCTCAGAGAGGATGGAATCTACAAACGCCTTCACTCAGCCAAATGAGGCAAGGCAACTGGTGGAAGTGTCACCATGGCCCTCCTTTACTTACCGAAGCTGGTCCAGAATGGTGCCAATCTGCGCCTGAATATCTCCAAGGTGCCGATCAATGTATGACATTGTCGCTTCGATCTAGTCTTGGTTTTTTCTCACACGGGATAGGTCGGCCTTGTTCCCGGAGTGCTTAGACGTCAACACATCCTAAGCCTTACGAGCACGGCAATCTTTGAGGTGGTCGTGAAGCTCGGAAACTAGTGGGGAGAGGCATGGCACCGGTCTCCCATCCTTGGAGGGTAACTGTAGTGGCCCAAGCGCCCACGCCGACCACGCGATGATGTTGACTACCGAAATTCTTGTGCTTGGCGTGGGACCCTATAGGGTCGGCCCCTTAGCTAGGGAGCCAAGGGGTCTTGGAACAGAGTTTACCACCCATCAATTGTTGTTGTCTAACTCCTAGGGGTTGGCTCTCTCTGAGCCACCCAAGCGCTAGCTTATAGGGTACGGGCATATCACTCGCTATGTTGTCTATGGATTCTGATGAGGTCCTGTTGAATGCCCTATGTTGTCTAACCGTTGGACCAGGTTGTCCAGCCTGTTCAGGACCAGCTCGAACAGGTCAATCGTGACTAAGTTCTGGATATCAAGCACAGGGTCTTGCTTGTCAACCATTTCAAGGACACTAGTGGATTAAATTAGATTTGTTTTTTCTTAAGGGAAAGTTTTGAAAATGTTTCCACAAGCGGTGCCTATTGTTGTTGCCAAATATGGAGCCAAGGGCAACAATGTAATTTCTAGCATCCGAGGTTGATGGGCCCAACCTATTGAGAGAAAGAAAATGTTAGAGGCCCCGGGAGTTATCCCAGGGACGAAGATTCCGATGGTCAAATTAACAGAAGGTCGTAAGTGGTCAGATTAAGCAAAAGATGAGACTTAGAATTTAAGTTCTAATGAATTTTTATCTCAATGTGAGAGCCCCATTTTATAATTAAAGTTGTCATAGAAAAAGAATAGGTGGAAGCAAGTGTTGGCGGTTGCTAGTCGTTGGTGATGAACGGCTTAAATACATCCGCCTTTACAAATATTCCTAGATCAACCTTAACAAAGACAAAATCCAAGAAAAAATTCATGGTTTACCAGAATTATAAATAAGAATTCGAAGTTGATAAGGAACTAGTCTCAGCCACGAGCCACATATCTTGACTCATTGGTTGGATTTAAAATTTAAAATATATGATTAATTGATTTATATAAACATTATATGATATGTCATATTTTACTATTTAACTTTTATAACCTGCACATAAATCAAGTTAAATATGAAAGATATAAATATATTATATAGATAGATATAAATATGTTACTATATGACCTTAGCATGGCTATATTTATCAAATTAAGAAAAATTCCTACTTACTAATAAGTCTTCGAGGTTGGAAAAAAAACAAAAAGAAACAAAAAAAGAATATCTTAAGTAGGCCATGCAGAATACTCAACCAATCTAACGATTACACGTGCAACATTTTATTTCAAAATAGGTTATCTTGTATTCTAGTGGCGTGAGACATGAATGAACTTACTTGGAGTGGAAATCCATGGTGGAATTGACGTTGATATTCATCCATCCATATATCCATCAATCAAAAGCACCTAAAACGAATGAGGGGGAATGAATCAATGCAGTCTTTTTCATGTGAATGTGACACCCTCCTATACAAATCCACTGAGCAGTCTATTAAAACCAGGGGCAGAAAAATGGAGCGGGACCACACTTAATATCTGGCCCGATCCATATCCTTATTTGGAAACTACTCCCCTCCACATGATTCTTTTTTTGCTTGTTCTGGATCATGATTAGCCATGATTAGCTCTAAAACATTAATTCTTTTTTTTAACAGCCCTTAGGCTAAATTCATTGCTCCAAATCCGCTTCTAAGAAGGTCTGGAGGTAAGGATCAAGTAGTAATCCTACACACATGACAAACAAATTTTGTAACTATATGGGCAGTCCTATTATCTGTGCAAGGGATAAAAGAGATTAAAACATAATGAAATTTTTGCAAAAAATTCCTACAATCAGTAATAACTGTGTGAAGTCACCAAGGAACGTTTTGAGAGGCATCTAACAGGATATCTGTTATCTTTTGTGCATCTCCTTCAATGTGAATATAAGAGAGGTGGAGTCCCTTTGCCATTTGGAGTCCAGCTCTAAAAGCTCACGCTTTAGTATTGTCGGCTCTACTAAACACAAAAATTTCATTGTAATCTCTCAAGGTAATGCCTAGCCCAGAAAAAGAATCTGTATTTGCACTATCGACATTAATCTTTTAAGAATGGGTGAGAGGGAGGAAACCCTCTACAATGGTTGCTGATCATTTGGTTGCTTTGAGAGGTGAGAATGATCCCCCTCCTTTTTAGTGAAGCCAGCTCCTCAATCTTTACATGGGCCGATGAAATAATTTTAACTGGGTTGAAAGCTTTATTCTCTATTGCCTTCTTGCATCTACTCTTCCAACGGTTCCAGAAGATTATAGCAAATTTACTGAAAAGACCCAGATCATCTGTTGGATCGTCTCTGCTCTGTTCCCACCAAAAGGACATTCAATCGAGAAGAGACCAGTCTGGTTTTTCTTTCATGCGCATGGCTAAGCAAGATCCAAACCAAACTGGTCTTACAGCTTTACAATGGATGAATACATGATCTGCATCCATCTGTGACGAGAAATTGTATTAGAATTATTAAGAAAACAAGCTTGAGTATGAAGAATATAGGAGTCATTTCTTCAAATTGTCTTCACCATGTAGGTGTTTTGTGCTCTTTCTCTTATTTTTATCTGGTTGAGCATTTTCAAGTTGTTTCAAACAGTACTTCACGATTATGTAAAAAATAGTTTTTGAAAATAGAACATTTTACCATTTATTGCAATGGAAATAATGTTTTTATCTTTTTGTCTAAAAATAACAGTATATATATATAGACATGCACAAAATTTCAAGTTATTTTATTGATTTCCAAGGTGTAGTGATTGTTGTTTAGGGATGACAAGTTTTTCCATCCTTATTAGGCATCCAACTTCCCCAACTCTATCGGGTTGAGGATGGGTATTGCCTTAGTAGGGATGGGGATTGATAGTGATGTCTAACCGGGGATGAGGAGTGAATTTTCTGCCCCACCCGTTATATTTATTTAAAAAAATCTCTTAATTTTAAGTGGGTCTATTTAAGAAAAATAATTAGAGATTCAGATCCTTGATGAAAAATCCGTCTCCATCAAAGATCAAGAATGGAAGGTTATTTTTATCCTCAACAAAGATGAGGATCGGGATAGGAATTCGTTTCAAACGGGATTGGAGTCGGAGAATATGGTCCCCGCCCCGTTGCCATTCTTACACATCCTGGATGATTGTCATGATGACATTTGGTTTAAATGTTTAATCCCTTATAAAGAATACCATCCAGTAGTAATTTAACATCAGCATGTTCAAACCCCATGACCATTATCACATTGTCCTGATCCAAAAAAATCAAGCCCTCCTTGCTTTTAGGTTATAGGCCCAGTTTTTTTTTCCAAAAAATAGATAAAAACAAATAAAAAGAAAATCCAGAAACCGAAAACAACGCGAGACCACACTCGGCACTCCACAGCCCACAATTTTTTTCCATTTGTGTGACATTTTTGCAGCTTGGTGGGCCTGAGTAGCTTCTACTACTACGTAAGAAATGGACAAACAAAAATAAAGAATTCCAACTCATCAATGCTAGGGTTTATCCTATTATTTTATCCATCCACGTGGCAACGCAAAGCCCACTTTTGATCAATCGGACATGATGTACGGGACCCACCGAAGGAAAACCATCACCTGACATGTGCACGAGAATAGCTGCTGACTTGGCATCACTTATCCACTAAAGCCAGTCAAACTACCAGTCAACCCGGCCTTCCTGGTTCTTGATATTTCGTCCAGTTGGTGCTCCGAATCCACTGAACCATTGTGCGCCACGTGGCAAACAACAGTTGTGGCTACTCGAATCTGATCGTTAACCGTTTCTATAAATACCTCCGTCAACGAACAGACGTCTTCAGAGAAGAGAAGATTTGAAAAATGAGTGAAGCAGAGATTGAGTTGATTCCTAATCTACCTGAAGAAATCGGCCTGGAGTGCCTGATTCGGTTACCCTACACGGAACACAGAGTTGCAGCCCGAGTCTGCCGACGATGGCGAGAGTTGCTCGAAAGCCGGGGCTTCTACTATCAGAGAAAGCAGACGGGGTACACCCACAAGGTGGCTTGTTTAGTTCAGTCACTTCCTGTGAAAACCGCCGGTGGTGGGCGGAAACCGGCGGGAGCGCCCTTTTATGGAATCACCGTCTTCGATCCGGTGAGTGGGACTTGGGAGCGACTCCACCCGGTCCCTAACTATCCTGACGGGCTCCCGTTGTTCTGTCAGTTATCGAGCGTGGAGGGGAAACTCGTCCTCATGGGCGGGTGGAACCCGGTGAGTTGGGAACCCGTGAAGGACGTATTCGTCTTCGATTTCACGATCCGGCAATGGAGACGAGGAAAGGACATGCCCTCGAAGCGGTCGTTCTTTGCCTCCGGCTCGTTGGACGGAAAAATCTTTGTTGCCGGTGGGCACGACGAGAACAAGAACGCGTTGAAATCGGCGTGGTCTTACGATGTGAGACGGGACGAGTGGGAAGAACTGAGTCAGATGACTGAGGAGCGGGATGAATGCGAAGGAGTGATCATAGGGAACGAGTTCTGGGTGGTGAGCGGCTACAGTACGGAGAACCAAGGGAGGTTCGAGAGTAGCGCAGAGTGTTATGAACTTGAAACAGGTCGATGGAGGCGAGTCGAGGGAGCGTGGCCAGCGGGTCGGTGCCCGAGGGTGTGCGTGGGTGTGGAGAAAGAAAAAGATGGGAAGTTGTTTTGCTGGGCCGAATCCGACTCGGCGATTCGGGTTGGAGCTTGTGGGGTGGGGTTGGGCGAGCGGACCCTCGTCACCGGGTCACCGTACATGGGGGCACCTCAGGGAGTGTTTTTAGTGGAGGCGAAGAAAGGACAAAATGGTAAATTGGAGAAGATTGATGCACCAGATGAGTTCTCAGGTTTTGTTCAGTCAGGTTGCTGTGTGGAGATTTGAAAGAGGATGAAGGGTAAAATTGTAATGTGGCTATCTGTAATTTACCGATACCCTTATATTATATATAAATACATAATTCTAAGGGGATATTTTTTATCTAAAAAGGAAAAAGAAAATTTGATCGGCTACTTATTGATATTGATACCCACTGAACACAATCTAATCATAGCAATTGGGAACATCTAACAATGGGAGATGCTCTCGATGTGTGTGGCTATAATATCCATGTGTGGGTAGAGTATAAACAACATTGGGAATGTGTGGCCTTTGTTCTTAGGCAGATAAAGACCGAGGCCTTATTAATTGTTTAGTAAATTATTTACCGAGTAAGTATTTCATAAATACACTTTCCTTGGTAAACGAAATTAATAAGGCCACGTTTGGTTCGCAAGAATAGGGGTTTAGAATTGAAATTGAAATGTGTTATTCTGATTTCAAATGTTTGGTTGGGCGGAATCAGAATTACATTTCTACTTCTGTTGGAAGGGCATTCTCCCATTTGAAGAAATGGATATTCTCTGTTTCTTTCTTATGAATGAAATCTCATACTTGCTGATTTTAATTCTCATTCTCATTCCTGTCTGAATCAAACAGATTATGGGAATGAATCATTCCGATTTCAATTCTGGAGGATTCCAATTCCGATTCTAACTACAAACCAAACGGACCCTAAGTTTGACAATTTACCATTTTTACTCATATATTCTATTTTTACAAATAGCAGTTTTATCCAATAATATTTTGGCATATTTAAGAAGGATATCATATTTCGAGACAAGTGACAACTTTTCCATTGACTAATCCCCCCCCACCCCCCCTCCACCGGGCTCAGACTTAAGTTGGGCCAAATTTTGAGTGGATGCAGCGAGGTGGTGTGAAATGTTAGTGGGCCAAGCCCAAAGGCCGACCTGTAAACAGGTCTATTACCCATATCTGAAGTAATAAGAAAACACCGACTTTTTTCTTACTTCGTATAAAAAAGATTACTTCCTTGTGATTCATAGATAGATTAGTGTATGCAATAAGGTGGATCCAGATCTGAATTTGTCGATCCAACTTAGATCCAATTGACATGGTCCATATATACCCGTTCCATTTTATCAAGTGAAATGAATTTTGACGCGAGTAATGGTATTTAGATTGGACCCACAATTTGTTGGACTTCATTGTTTGTAAATTGAGATCACATACATTTCAGAATATAGGCTCAATTTGAAAAGAATACAAATACAAATATGTAAAGTGCAAATACAAATATAAATATGTAAAAATGTGTAAAGTGTAAATACATACAAAATATAAAGTTTTGTATTCTATATTTTTGTATTTATACTCTTATGAACTAAAAGTTTAGTTTGGATTTGGAATGAGTACAAATACAAATATGTAGAATACAAATACAAAACAAAAGGTTTTACACTCTACATATAAAATACAAGGTTCAGTTTAGAAAGAATATAAATACAAATATGTACAATGCAAATGCATACACAATAATATAAAATATAAGATTCTATATTCTACATATTTGCATTTGCACTTTTTCCAAACTGAGTTTGGAAGCAGTACAAATGCAGTACAAATATAAGGTTTTGTACTCAGTTTAGAAGCAGTAGAAGTACAAATATGTATAACATAAATATATACAAAATATAAGATTTTACACTCTACAAACAAAAGATGGTATAGGAAAGGAAAAACAACATTTAAAACGGAACAACGGTCAATAAAAATAAAAAGAAAGTTACACTGCGATTTGAACTCGGGTTACTGGATTCAGAGTCCAATGTCCTAACCATTAAACCATGGGACCTCGGCGCCTCATTATCTTTAGGATACCTAAACGAGAGGAAAATAACATTAAAAGCGGAACAACGGTCAATAAAAATAAAAAACAAGGTCCCACCGAGATTTGAATTCGGGTTACTGGATTCAGAGTCCAATGTCCTAACCACTAGACCATGGGACCTGAACACTTTATTCTCTGTAGGATAATTATTTTTATACGATGTTATTATAAACTCCCCACAGCATATTTCCAATGTGTATTAAAAACATGTCCGGATGATAATATCAGTCCCGATCATTGATAGAGATTCCCAATACACGACATAGATGTGTTATAGGGCATTATGGGGTGACTCCTCATGGAGCAAAGATGTGATCTCCCTTCTTTCTATTCGCTTTAGGCAGAAGTTAGAACTGAAAGAAATGCAATTGAACCAACACATAGAATCTCTCTCTGCCCATTGAAGGAATCAAAATCCTGGTATATATGACATTCTTTTTTCTCCTAGCATTAATGGATTGGCTCAGCTGCCAATAAATTATGTTCCAACATGCTCTGATATCGTACATCTCACCATGAGACTGAGAGTCTGAGACCAGGGGCGGAGTTAGGATTTTATGTTAGGGGGGTCAAATACTAATTAACATAGAGGGGTCAAATGTTAATAAAACAAGGGTAAAGGGTTAAAGTATAAATGAATCATCAATAGGGATTGTGGGGATTTTCAAAGCATAGGAGGGTCATTACTCCCCTCCGCCACCCCCTGGCTCCGCCCTTGTCTGAGACCTATGTATGAGATGAATCCAAATTTGCCCTTCACACCAATCTTACATTATTTGAGCCTCACATTTGGAACATCTCCATATTTATAAATTATCAATTGCAATTGCAATGTGATATGAGGTTGGTGTAAGGTGCGCCTTATGAGAAGTAAATTCGATTTCATATGAAATGTGTGGGACCTGATCATTTTGAAAGCACATTGAAACTATTTTATTGGCAACGTATCCAAACCCCATATTAATTATGGCTATGTTTTGAGCCGATTATGTTTTTCAAGAAAACGGCATTAAGTCAATGCCATATTGGATATTTGTTGTTTGGGAAAACGATCCTTATTTGGTTGGATTTTTTCAAGAAAATTAAAAAAAAAAAAAAAAACTTTCTCATAACATGCCTTAGAGATGGGAAAAGTCTTGGCATGAAAAAAATGCCCTTACCCTTTGGGCAAATTCTCATTTTTATATCATTGCTAGCAATGTTTGCTGATGCAGCGTTAAAAAAATGCCTAAGTGACAGCAATGAAACCAAATTTGTGCCCCTAAGCGATCAATGAGGATCCTCGGTTGGATCAAGGGGTAGGATTCCTCTTGACAATTCGTGCCCTGAAAGAGACTTAATTTGCAGAAAATCCTGACACATTTTTTTTTAGTGAAACGAAAACATCGCTTCTGCAAAATCAAGATACTGTTGAGGTATTGATGCTATAGGCTTAAAAAGGTAATTTGGCCCTTTTCTGGATTGGGAATGTAAATCTCAGGGTTCTAAAGGTAGACCAGTATTTCATTCATTCCCGTAGAAGACTTGACCAAAGGGACCTGGTTCTGCACTTTCTTTTATGGGGAGTCAAAGAGGAGAAAAAACCCTTCTTTTTGAGAAGTGGAGGAAGGAGGGAACAGAGTTTAACCCCAACCATTCAGAAAAAGAAGTAATGGTTGTGTGACTGTGGTCTTATGGAAATTCAAAATCACGTCCCTGTCTTCACTTGATCGAATAGGAGAAGCAATGGTGAGCTTATCAAAGCAAAGTTGGATTGGTTCCAGGCTCAGATTGAAAAGAGTATAAATACAAATATGTACAGTGTAAATACATGCAAAATAATACAAAATATAAGGTTTTGCACTTTATATATTTGCATTTATACTCCTTTCAAACTGAGTCTGTGTAACAAATCCTGGAGCAACTTATTCCCATATGTCTGGAGTTAGACCAAAAAAAAAAGCCTCAGCCCTTGAAGTTTGAGGAAATGTGGTCCACGCATTTAGATTGCAAGGACCTCATTTGCAATGTATGGAATTCTCCTGTTAAAGGATCAACTCAAGAGAAGGTCTATAAAAACTGTAAATTCCTTAGCTCTGCCCTTTAAAAGTGGAATGGAGAAGTCTTCGGCAATGTCAGAAAGCAGATTGATGGTTTAAAAATTTGCATTCGAAAAGAGATTGAGGCCCCAACTCCTCTTAGTGATGTGAATAAATTTAAATCTTTAGAGAGAGAAATATGGAGATAAAAATCCAACCCAATTACAAAGTTGAAGGACAAAAGTATGGAATAAAAATATGTGAGCCCAAAAAGCTAGAATATCTTGGCTTAAATATGGAGATAAAACTAGTAGATTTTTTTCATGCCCACACTATGAAAAGAAAAGCAAGGAACAAAATTTCAAAGTTGAAGGACAAAAGTAATAGGGAAAATTTCCGATTAGTACCATGCACTTTGGGCCTAGTGACACTTTGGCCCCCTGAACTTTAAAATGCGACAATTCAATATCCGAACTTTTAAAACGTGCCAATTTAGTACTTACCGTTAACCAACCATTAAGTGGCATTTGAAAAGACATAAATGTCCTTTGAGTGTCATATAATTTTCTTTATCAGCCATCCAAATGTTAACAAAAAATAAACAATCCCAAGTCCTTGCCTCTTCTATTCAAGAAAGTTGGGAATGCCCACTAATATGTGACCTTATTTTTCTTAAATAGTAGAGAAATGGATTTGGAGATGCTCATTTTTTGTCAATGTTTGGATGGTTTATAAAGAAAATTAGATAACAATCAAAGGGCATTTTTGTCTTTTCAAATGCCACTTAACGGTTGGCTAACAGTAGGTACTGTATTGGCACATTTTAAAAGTTCAGGTACTAAATTGTCACATTTTAAAGTTCGGGAACTAAAGTGGCAGTAGGCCTAAAGTACAGGATACTAATCGGGAATTTTTCCAAAATAATATGTAGATTGAGGGTCATTACGAAATTTCAAATCTCTTAAATCAACATTTTCTAAACATCTATAGGACCTCTCACTCGACAAGCATTGGGGACCCGGTAAGTGTGTGGGACTTTGTTGTTACAGCTAAGGATAATAGTACCCTTGATTGTGAGGTGATAAATGATGAAATCAAGACAGCCCTTTTCCAAATATAACCTACGAAGGCCTCGGGCCCAGATGACTATCCGAACCTATTCTTCCAAAAATACTAGGATGTGGTGGGGAAGGATTTCATAAGGCAATTAAGGATTTCTTTTCAACAAGGGAGTTAACTGAGGATCATACCCAAAGTCAAATCTCCTGAGGACCCAATTCATTGTCGGCCTATTAGTCTTTGCAACACAATTTACAAAACAATAGCAAAAATTCTGGTTAATAGGTCGAACCAGTGCTAGATAGATATGTAAGCAAAAATCAGAATGCTTTCATCCTAGGGAGGGTTATTAATGACAATATTCTTATTGCTCATGAGGTCATCCATTTCATGAAAAACAGTAGGGCAAAAAAGAATTTATATATGGCCATCAAGTTGGACATGAACAAAACTTATGATAAGATAGAATGGGATTTCCTCAAAGGGGTGATGGAAAAATGGGGTTTGGGCAGAAATGGATTAATTGGGTTTTGACTTGTGTTTCAACTATTTACTATCAAATATTAGCGAATGAGGATGACCCTTTGTCTCCCTACCTTTTTATTTTGTCTACTAAAGTCCTCTCTTAGGAAATCAATGCTTTAAAATCTTAGAATTCTTCAATAGGAATAAAGCTCAATTCCCAATGCCCCACCATTTTTTATCTTTTCTTTGTAGATGACAGTGTATCTTCACCAAAGCCACACTATAGGACGGATCAGTGTTGGTGGAAGCCCTCAAGGACTACGAAAGAGCCTCTGGATTTCTCCAAGTCTAAAATTTTTTTCAACAAGGGTCTGCATTAAAAACTTCAGAAATTACTAACCAAAGCTTTCCATTTAAAAAGGGTGATTGTCCCTTCGAAGTACCTTGGGCTCCCAATGCAATTTGGTACCTCATTATCACGGTGGCTCTACTTATTTTCTTGCAAACAACCTAGATTTGGAAGATAGAACTCCCAGGTCCACTCACAAATCTAAGTGGAAACTAATCTGGTCCTTACCTACTGAATAGAAAATTAAGACTTTATCTAGAGATGGTGTCGTGAAAGCATTGTAATCAATAATCTGCTGTCCAAACGATAGTTGGGTAATACAAGCCAGTGTCCTCTTTGTAACAAAGCTCCTGAAACAATGTTGCATGCCTTAGTTTCATGTGATCATGCCAAAAGGTTCTGGTTTGCAAGCCTTTTCAATGCAAATATGAATAATGTGCCAAGTAATTCCAAGTTTGATGACTGATTTCTCAACTGGACCATTAACTGTTGTGCTCTAAAAGAAAGAAAGTCTGAATTACTTTCTTACATAGCTCTAGTTAATTATCTGGAACATATTGAAAGCTAGAAACTTAGCTTTTTTCGAAGGAACTGATGTTGATCCCATTGTCATTATGAATCAAATTTCCAGACAGGTGAGGGATCTCTCCCAGTCGATGTTGGGCCCACTACACTCAAGATTCTGGTTGCAAGGTACCTGGCTAACTTGGCCGCTGAATGAAGCCTCTCAGTCTTCTACTATTTTTTGGTGGCCCCTAGTTCAAGGCTCAGTAAAGGTTAGCAGTGCATCAATGGGGGTTTTGAAGGAGGATCTAAGGCTAGCTTTGGAGCAGTTATTCAAGATAGTTCAGTTTTTTGCGTTGCAACTAGTTATGGTCTTGTGGTTGCTACTGTTGGAGAAGATGGGTCACTGTAATTTTGGAGGAGAAGCTCTGAGGCGTGTCTGAAGACATTGTCTTTAGAACGTTATTTGCCTTCACTCAGTTTTATTGAGTTTGCTGTTGGGTTATAGGCAAATTTGTTCCCATGATACAACAGAGCCTTTGGGCGAGAATCTGCAACCAGCAAAGTTGAAGAATCTCCAAAGAAACCTTTTGTGAGACTGTAGCAGACCGGACTGAGAGAGAGAGAGAGAGTGAATTTCGAAATTGTGTGTTTTGGAGTCTGATTCATGCCCCTTAAATAATTTGTGAAGAGGTATGAAGAAAAGGTAAGTGCTGGTTTAGAGAAGGCACCTTGAACAGTCACAATTTCAAACATTGTGACTGTTTAAAAAGTAGTTAACAGTTGGTGACTGTTAACTTTGAATTGTGCCTCTTGATCACACCCGATCGAATCATGACCGTTGATCTCATCAACAGTGATCAACGGTCATCAACGCACCAAAACCAGAGCCGCCCATCGCAAGCAAAGTGTGCCTCTAAAGCGCCCCATTGCGCCGCACACACGCGTGCACGCGCGTTACACGGTATCGAATCCCCATACTCTCCTCTACTAATTCTAAAGAGTGTAAATCAGCTCCTATTGAAATACTGAAAACAAAACTTATAATTTTCCAATGTGGGACAAGTTCAAAACTGGTTTTGTAAGAGAAAAACTGATTTTTCAACCAAGTGTACAGGTGTAACTTCTCATGTAATTGACCAATCAAACCCATTGGATTTAATCTCTTATGAGATTAAAATCCAGCAGCTACTTCGGCTCTTCAGGGTAAAGCCATGGCAATTTATCAAGGCCTCCTCTTGGTGGGGGCGTACGGGGCTCAAGAAAGTGATAGTAGAATCAGATAATTAATTGCTGATAAACGAGTTTAAAGTTGATTCACAAGATTGGTCGGTAGCTAGAGGTTTTTTTAATTTGTAAGGACATTTATATGCTGGCTATTAGACCCCGTTTGGTATGTCTTTTCATGTAGGCTATCGGTTTTTTAAAAGTTTGGCGGTTCATGTTATCATCTTTTCCCATTTTGTTGGAAAAATATCTAACCACTAAAAGATGTTATGCTGAAAAGATGCACAAAGCCCATTTTCTGTGATTTTTGGGAGTTTTTTTTTCAACATGCCTTCATGCGAAAAGACATGCTTTAACCAAACAGTCTTTAAGCTGTCAAAATCTTACGCCCCCCTGCTTTAGTGACCTCTGAATCTCTGATGTTCAATAGCCTGATTTTTGTATCGTTGTTGTTTTGATTAATGGATATTTAGCTTTTCTTCTCGGGAAAAAAAACAAACAAACAAACAACAAATAAAACCGTTCTCTCACGGAGAAACAGCACCAGCTTCAAACAGGTATTATAATGTCCCATTCCGGAGCCAATGACAGGAATTTGAAAACAAAAACTTTTGGGAGAATGACTGATGAGTTCAGGTCAGAATTTTTTTAGCTCGACCATACAGAGAGATGAATACTGACCATGAATTGATGGTAAATCCACAGGCAGGAGGAGGGGGCTGGAGGTCGTAATTCAGAATTTTGCATTGAGCTAGAGTGAACTTAACCCATTTTTTTTAAACTAAACTTGCAGCAATGCTATTAATCAATTATAACATAATATGATGAATATAGCAGATCACATAAACAGAAAGCCTATATTGCTTTCTTGTACGTATAGAAGTAATGAAATGGCCGATGTGTATTTGCTAGAGTTGAACCACATCCAGTCGTCCACCCACCAAGAATATGATTCTACCTACGTTTTCAGACGCAGAACAGGCTTTTTCCGAGAACCCAGATGTGGATCTCGCTTCACCTTGATCAAGTGACTCAGGACTTTAATATAACGACTTACCAATCCACCAGTCTTCACCCCCTCCATGCCCTCTGCTTGCTGCTTCGTCACCAACTGTAGCTGATTTTCTTGGGTGAAGTGATGACCGAGTGATTTCCCACTTCGACCACGCTTCCCTTCTTCTCCATCACCCAGTTTCTCTTCTCCTTCATGGATCAGTTCCTTCAGGCTTCTACGATCAATGCCATCCTCCTCCACCTCACCGATTCCCGAAGAAGGATTCTCTGTTTCAGGAGAAGATTTGACATTCTCTGTTTCGGGAGAACATTTGACATCATCCTTCTTGTCATCATCTCCTGCTGTGATAATGGGATGAATAGGTTGATCTGATACTTGAAGCTTTATGGGTTTTCTGGTTCTTCTGGACATGCTAAGGTCATAGTGGCGCTTGCTGGGATTGCACTCACTTCCCATTGTGGAACAGGGTTGCAAGAATGATCAATTTCCTTCTCACTTATCATGCTTGGAGGAAACAGAGATTAATCAAGTTAATTCTTTGATTGCTTTAAAGAAGGAGCATGTTCGAGATTTCTTGGTGATAAATCAAAAGTAAGTTCTGGGTTTTCCAGGAGGTGAAATGTCTCTTTCGGGTCCTCCATCACCAATTGAAAGATCAACCCTCTACAGTGGTAGCTGACCAGTTGAGCAGAGGAGATGGCACCAAACTCTACGACCATCTGTCATCTGATTAAAATGCAGTTGGTCTCCTTCACTGTTATGTATCCAAGCCTCTCTCTCTCTCACACACATATTAAATCACCGTTCTACAGTCTGCATTGCCTAAACCAACAAAATCTCCAAAATATATTCACTAATTTTCAAGGCACCTATGCATGGCGTAGGCAAAGGATTTTTTAAAATAAAAATATTAAGCCTAGCAGCTAAAGGTAGTTCTGGATGTTCCATGGCAACCAGCAACCATCATATCAAAATATAGAAAATCAATATATTCTTAAGAAAAAAAAAGAAAGAAAATAAAATTAAAAAAAAAATTATAAGGGTCAAACCCCAGGTTTTGTCTTAAAAGAAGAAGAATGTATTGATTGAAAAAACATTGTTAAGGTCTCTAGGTTCAGGTTTTCAAGTCTCTAAGAGTTCAAGACTGCATATAGCAACATAGGTGTTGATTAAACCCTAAACAAGAAAATGATAAAAGGAAATTAGTATATAAGTCCCAAAAATTAATATTTCAACTTAATATGTCTATTTTATCATCACAATTTCAAAAAAAAAAATAAGAACATACAAATATTTCATAATATACAAATTAGCTTGGCTGTTAATTGTTAAACAAGGCAATCTTCCATGGGTGGCCTTATGGCCTACACCTAGAGGTCGTCTTGACAACTATCTATATTCCAAAATTTATGACAAACTTGGCATAACAGTCCAAACATTATTGGAGAGATATGGAAAAGGGTTTAAAAAAACTAAAACAAAATCACTAATCACTGTCATGTAAACAATCTTTTTCCCCTACTTGTCTTAAATTCCTATCGGTAGGTAAAACTTCAATTTAACAGTGACAAGGCCTTCAACAACAATCATGTACGTCAGATTGGGAATTTATGTGTGAGATGGAACCCAACCCCTCCACCAACAAAGTTTGCAAATATCTGATTAGTCATTCTTTCCGGTTTTTCTGTTTGTGGCTCCAAAATAAGAAGCAAAAGCTACAGCAAAGGTACCTTATACCAATGTTTTCAAAACCGGACTGGACCGGAAAAATTAGTAACTAGTCATTTCATTTAACCCAAAAATCACTTTTTGGCCAAAAGCCATTGATTTGGTCAGCGAATCACTGACCCGAGTAGTCGAACCATTAAATCGTTCAATCCAAAAAACGGTTTTTGGATGTTCTTTTGTGTTTTTAAATTATTTTTGTTTTTTTTTTTTGTCTGAACAGGTTGTCTGGTTAGACTGTTCGACCCAAGAACCAAATCTAAGACGGTTCCTTGTCCAGTCCAGTTTTAAAAACCTTGCCTAATACACACATTATGTGCAAAAGGCCCAATACCAAGTGGCTGCCACAAAACAAAAGGCAATGCTAGGGTTTGGGCCATCTAGGAGTGCTTTTGATATTTTTGCTTTTACCTTTACTATTAAACTAGCGGAGGAGGCTCTGCGTTGCATGGGCTCGCACATAAACTATCAAGCTCAAACTCGATTCAAATTAGAGACTTGAGCTTGAGCTCGAGCTCGGCTACCTTTGATTGTAGGTCTCTCAAGCAGCTGAGGTGCCGAGCCAAGGTTCTGAGCCAAGGTCTCCCTCAATTGCTGAGGTGCCAAATCAAGGTCTCCCTCAGCTACTGAAGTGTCGAGCTGAGGTTTCCCTAGCAAGCGAGGTGTCGAGCTAAGGTCTCCCTTAATTGACAAGGTGTCAAGCTAAGGTGTCCCTCAGTTGTTGAGGTGCTAAGCCGAGATCTCCCTCAGTGACTGAGGTGTCGAGCCGAGGTCTCTCTCAGTGGTCGAGGTGTCGTCTAGCTCGAGCTCGATTCGAATTAGAGACTTGAGCTTGAGCTCAGAAGTTTGAGCTTGGCTCGACTCGAACTCGACTACCTTTGATTGTAGGTCCCATAGCAGCCAAGATGCCGAGCTAAGGTCTCCCTTAGTTGGAGAGAGAGTGGCATTCTTGCAATTTATAAGGAGAGAGAGAGAGAGATGGCATTTTTTGTAATTTGTAAGGAAAAGAGAGAGTTGGTAGGAGAGAGTGTGGCATTCTTGTAATTTAAAAGAAAAAATGCAAGAGAGAGAGAGAGAGATAGTTGGTAGGAGAGAGTGGCATTCTTATAATTTGAAAGCAAAATAGAGAATTGGTAGAGAGTGGCATTCTTGAAATTTCTATGAAAAAAAGGCAAAAAAAAAAAATGTTAGATTCCATTTCCCTCATCCACAGGCCTTCTTACGTACACATTTCAGCTTAATATATTTACTAGTGGAGGGGGTCTTGCGTTGCAGGGGCTCGCTCATAATATATCAGGCTTGAGCTCAATTCAAATTAGAGACTTGAGCTTTGACTCAAGTCAAAAGCTCGGAAGTTCGAGCTCAACTACCTTTGGTTGCAGGTCTCTCAAGCAACCGAGGTGCCAAGCCAGTCGAAGTCTCCCTTAATTGTCGATGTGCCAAATCGATGTCTCCTTCAACTGCTGAAGTATCGAGCTGAGGTTTCCCTAGCAGGCGAGGTGTCAAGCTAAGGTCTCCCTTAGTTGACAAGGTGTCGAGTTGAGGTCTCCCTCAGTTGTCGAGGTGCTGAGCCAAGATCTCCCTCAGTGACCAAGGTGTCGAGCCGAGGTCTCCCTCAGTGGTCAAGATGTCGTCTAACTCGAGCTTGAGCTCAGAAGTTCGAGCTCGGCTCGGCTTGAACTCGAATACCTTTGAATGCAAGTCCCCTAGTAGTCAAGATGTCGAGCTAAGGTTTCCCCCAGTTGGAGAGAGTGGCATTCTTGTAATTTATAAGGAGAGAGAGAGAGAGAGATGGTAGGAAAGAGAGTGGCATTCTTGTAATTTGAAAGAAAAAAAGCGAGAGAGAGAGAGAGAGTGGCATTCTTGTAATTTGAAAGGAAAAAAAAAGCAAAATAGAGAGTTGGTAAAGAGTGGCATTCTTGTAATTTCTATGAAAAAAAGGCGAAAAAACATGGTTAGATTCCATTTCCCTCATCCTTAGGCCTTCTTACCTACACATTTCAGCTTAATATATTTATATAGATATAGATGTGTAGGCAATGTCTCTAAGACAAAGCTATTTATAATTCATGGTCACTTTTTATAATTCATTTATTCAAAAATTAATTAAGGTATTTTAGAGGTTCGTGGATAGAATTCTCTTAGACAAATTATTCAACTTACCATATCCTATTCCAACACCCTAGCAATTTCTAAATGGTTATAAGTGGGTAGTTTCTGAATTGAGTGTTTTTTGGAAGTTCATGGATAGAATCATGGTTTTCAAAACTGAACCGGTCAGGGGTCTGGTTACTGGTTCAAACGGTCCGACCATTCGACCCGAATGGCCGGCCCATTCTGACAAAAAAAATATAAAAAATATAAAAACAGTCAAAATCGTTCGAACAGTTAACCGGCCGATTCAGCGGTTTGCTGACCAAAATCAACGGTTTTGGGGAAAAACGGAACTGATCCCCCATTTTTCCTTTGCAACCATCCAGTCCGGTCTGATTTTGAAAACTATGGATAGAATTCTCTTAAGACAAAATTATTCAACTTACCATATCCGATTTTAATACCCTTGTAATTTCTGAACAGTTATAAGTGGATAATTTCTTAAGTGAGTAAATAGCATATATGCCTTCTTTATACTGGTAGAAAACATCCAATTAAAATTCAAAAAAGAAACGGGCATTGGCTCTTTTATAAATATTATAGATATAGATATCATCAATTGCATTTCTATACCCAACATAATATTAATATTGGTGTTGAATATCGATGTCTATCAATATAGCCAATATTTTCTTTTATTTTTTTTATTTTATAATAATGAGAGGACCCCAAAAGAGGTCTGAGACCTTTTAATGTTTTTAAAATACATACGATACACCCTATCGATACGTTAATCCTTGATTTCAATAGATGGAGATCATTAGGTTGCATCATGCTTTTGAGTGAATTTGCACCATACATTTTGCAGGCACATTTATAGCTAGAATTAGAAACATTCCTACTTCCTACTTTCATGTGAATATACCAAATCAGTGAATTGAACTTTTATCTACCCAAGAAAAAGTGAATTCAACCCTTTTAATTGGGGAATCAGTTAACGGAAATTATTTGGGTGGAACCACTAACGAGTTGGAATCACTAATGAAATTCACTAGGTCTTCAGGATTCATTCCATTTTTAATTTTCAATTTTGAAAGGCAAAGAAAATGGCAAGGCTTGCTAGCTTGCTCAAAATGCATATATTTCAACCCAAGAGATGAAATAACAATGTCGAAACACAATAAACACAGAATGAACATGTGGCCATGGTTGGCTGTTGTAAAGCTAATGCATCTCTGTAACTCTTTACAACATAGCAGCCTCCTCCATAGCACTGCCTCTGTCTTAAACTGCACAAGCCTATGCAAATTGCAAAATTGGATATCTTGGCTCCCTAAATTCCAAAAAGAGCAAGAAGTATTGCTGGAATCAGAAACACCACCTCAGATACTTGAAGCATTGAACTCACTCCAGTGAGGCTAGTAGTTGGTCCCAATGCTGTGGAAGGTGTGATTGCCCCAGTAGTATTTGAACCAGAACTGTTTCCAAAGGTTAATACTTAAGATTGCATAACAAGCAACTAGAAATTCTTAAATATATTAAAGAATTAAAGATTCCAAGTGCTCACCTTCCTGCAAAAACACATGAGCCATGGCCTGCAAAGGGCAAACCACGAATAAATAAATAAAAAAAGACCATATCTAACCCATAGCTTCCAAGATGAGCAACTTATAGATATGTGGGGTGAGGATATGCAGAAATAGAAATTTAACAGAAAGACTTGATAAGAACGGAGAACAAGGCTTGAGAAATTGTAGTGGCATGTTATTTTGTTGTCAATATTAAGGCCTTATCTCATGGCAAGATTGCCATAACCTCCATTTTCTTACCAACTTCCAAAGGATAGTCCTAAATGTGAAAAGGTCCACGCCAATGCATCAAAACATCAGTCAATTCCAAAACTAGGGAGCAGGGACTATAGCAAAGGGAGGATTCAGCCTTGGAAAATTCTCTATCTAATAAAAGTTAGATAATAGAGATTAAGTTCCTTATTTACTGTTATAAGAGAGCACACAATTTCCACCAGTATACAGATCAGGTGCATCATATGATAAATGAATTTAACAAGAACACACAAGACCATTATTTCAATCATGGCAAGAAAGTAAAGTTTTAGTCTTGAACAAAAGGCTAGAGAAATTATTCTTCTAGAGTAATCAGGCAAAAAAAGTCAGGAATGATACAGCATCAAGAACATGCTTCTTTTTGTAAAGCTATCAATTGCCTCAGTTTTACTGCACCCTAATCCCCTACTTTAACCAAATTGTATGACACCAAGAATCAACTATTTACCATTATATAAAGGCCAAAACATTGGAATTTACATGATGAAAGAACTTACTAGGATCAACTGCGGTAGTTGTGGCTGTACCACTAAAGTCACAGGTCCCACCAATGCTCTGCATCTTGTGAAAATAGTCATTGTAAGCATAAGAAGCATGATCCTGGAGAGTGTTAGGGTCATAACATGGCTGCCCCTCTTGAATAGCACTGCAATTAGCCTGTCCCTGGCCACAAGCCCAATTCAGACCAGACTGCAATGAACTGACATCTGCACCTGGTTTTGCCACACAGAAAAGCCCAATCCCAGAAGAGTTTGCTGTAAGTCTATCCGAAGAACTAAAACTCAAAGGATAAATGGGTGTTCCATTTGTAAAGAACAAACCCCAGTTTTTCTCAGATAAAGGCCCTGGTCTTTTATCCTCATTGAATAGCTCATATATGTATGTCCTTATAGGTAGAGATGGCTGGCTAGGAGAGCCAGAATCATTGAGCACTCGACGAAACAAGTTGCTGTTGTAGGTCTCTGCATTCTCCACAGTAGCATCAGATTCATTGGCTCCCCCAAGCCATGGCCAACCTGTTTCTGTCACAACAACTGGAATACCAGAGAAATTGAGTGCTTCGATGGAGTAATAAGTGGCATCAACCATGGACTCAAACATGCTGGGATAGTGGAAAAGAGTGTTGGGGTCAACAATCTGTTTGGTTAGAGAAAGGGGCTCAAAAAGTGCAAATTCAAGTGGAAAGATACCATTTCCTTTGGTGTAACCATAATAAGGGTTGGCATTTAACATGTAAAAAGATCCAGTGTTCTTCAAAAACTGGAGAAATTGGTACATGATGGAACTCCATGTAGAATTAAAGGTGGCATCAGAGGGGGGGAAAGGCCTAGGGATCATGTCCATGGACTGGGGACTTGAAACTTTGACCTGGAAATTGATGTTAGAAGCCACAAGAGCATTGTGAAGGTAGTTCATGGCTGGAACCAGGATGGGAGCAGCATTTGGTATTGAAGTCAGGACTTCACTGCCAACAGCTATTGCCGTGATATTGGTGGAAGGCAAGTAAGATACAACATTCTTATTGATCCAAGCTGCTGCAACTGATGGGGATTGTCCAATCCCCAACACCTCCTCATTGGCCACCCCCACCATGACTTCAATCCCAGTGCCTGCTAAGGCATTCAGCATGCGATTATCAGCATCATAGAGGCGTACATGAGTTATCTGATTGGCTTTAAGGATTGCCACCACATCTGAAGCTGATGGCAGATCTGTGACATCCATGCCAATGTTTATCCCCACAAACGCACCTAGATAGTTAAGGAACACAAATCAGTAACACTCTGGAAATTAAAAAAAAAAAAGGACCAACTCCAGCTCCAGTCCTTGTTCATTTCACATCTGAGCATTCCTTAGAAAATAAATAAAAGAATGAATCAACTTAAGATAAGATGAATAAGAGCTTCTAGGTAGCTTATATTGCATATTATGATATTTGAGAAATGCGCTTAAGATAATTTAGCTTATTTTCTCGCTGCAATATAGAAACTCAATTAAAATAAACTAATAAAACAAGAGATTGCATAAATTGTTTGGTAGTTGAAAAGAATTGATAATATGATAATTAATTTTAAAAGCTTGATTTATAAATAATGAAGTCTTTCCAGGACGAACATATATGCATTTTATCCAAAGCAAACATGATGGAATACCTGTGCCAACGCAAAACATTAGGACTATGAGAAAAATCACACTTCTCCACCATTGTTCAGACATCATCCGGTCTAACAAGTTTAAACAGATCAACCTGGAGTTCCAAATCCCTGTCATCCTCTCTACTGACAGAATCAGAATTAAGTCACATATTCAGCAAGAACAGACAAAAATTAAGAAGGTAAAGATACTCAAAGGCTTAAGCTCAAAAGGACCTGACAATAACAGATAAAGTAAATATCAAATATGGATTATAGCCACATTACCACAATCTTTCAACCTTCAATGAAATTAACAACTTGAACAGAAACAGTCAATTACAGTATAAGAAACAAATGCAGATAAAATGACATATAAACAAGAAACAAGCTATCACTGAACTCTGTTTTTTTTTTTTTTTTTTTGATAGGTATCACTGAACTAAGTTTTCATGCAAGACAATCTAACATGAAACCTATCATCACCCATATCAGACAATAAAGAAAGAGGGCTATAGCAACCAAAGCCCTACCAGATACAAGGACCTAAAAAGGAAAACACCAAGTTAAATTACATAAATGGGTTGAGAAAATTCATAAAGTAATCAATAAGCACTACACTGTCTATGCACCTAATTCAACCACTGTCATAATTCATAAACATTGTCTTAAATCTGAAAAGTATACCTTACAGAATGCAAGGATAGCCTTGAAACAGAATGTACAGATAGTTTGGAGAGTTTCTTGATTATGAAAAAGATTAAAGAAAAAAGTGATAACAAGAAAGCTTTACTAAAACTGCCAATCAAGAGAAAGAAATAAATACGCAGGAAAGAAAAGTTAAGTTACCATGCTTTTGAAGTTCTGATAACTAGCATTGTTATGTCTAGAAAAAAAAAAAAAAAAACAATCTAAAGTTGCAAGAAATGAGATGAAATAAAATGCAATACCTATGATTAACAACACCTCTTCTTATGCTTGAAGTTGATAAGGCATAAAAGTATTGATTTACCCTATCTGTCTCTTCAAGAGCCACTAAGCATTTTACCTTTCCTAACCCAATCTTCCACAATTATAGAAAACACAAATATGGATGATCCTTTTGGAAAAGAAAATATAACAAAAACAAGATAAGTCTGTGTACATTATAAGCAAAACATCATTTAGAGACTTGTCAGGCTGTCATGAAAGGCAAGGCAATAAATGCACCCAAAAAAAAAAGGAAAAAACGGTTGGGCTTGACCAGCATTAGGCCATTAGCACACTAAATTCAGTATTAGCTATTGGAGGTGTTTTGTTAGTAAATGTGTTCATTCTGCACAAAAGATTTAAGGGTTCGCAATAAAACCCACACTGTACATTTATCTATAATTACAAAGAAAGATTGTCAGACCAAATAACTTAATGCCTCAGTTTACTCCCAAAACATAAACAAAAGGAAGAGAACCATAAATTGGCAACCTTTATTAACTAAGATGCACAACAACAGAGTGAATAAAGCAACAAAAGAAGCTCACCATCATTAAGTGGGTGAGTGAGAGAGAGAAAGGGAGAGATCAAGAAAACCACAAAGTAGTAATGAGGAATAAACATGAAAAAAACAAAACAAATAGAACAATAAGACAGGCACCTCATCGTTTAGACTTCCTTAATGTACTTTTCTATGGGAGCATATTCAACCACCAGTTTCTTGGATGATCAGATTACCAGAATACCTGGATTAATTAAAGTCTAAAGAGGCTCAACCTCGCTACAAGACAGGAATGTTTCGTAAATTGCGGAAATTAAGACGACAAGAGTAGATAATTGCAGAACAACTCCTTATTCGTGTGTCCTGCAAACTAAGTGTTTAGTACGCTTCCAGGAATCTGCTATGTCATTAGCAATCCACATGCTGTCGAACTTGCGGGACATAATTCTGGTATAGCAACTATAGTCAGCTTCAAGAAAGCTCCTTCTTAGCCTTATGCATCTGAAATTCCATATGTAATCTGACCATTTTCTAAAATAAAAAAGAGTAAAGAAATATGAAATGTAAAAATGGAACGAAGAAGATTAGTTGAATACTAAAACCCAATGCAAGAAGAACTGCAACAACCACAAAAATTGAGAAGAAGAAGAAGAAGAAGAACCAATCAGAACTAAAGACAAATTACTCATATATAGGAAAGATGAAGAAAGGGGTAGAGAAAGGGAGAACACGGGAAAAATATCCAACATAAAACAACATATACAGATACCAAAAACAATAAAAAAGGAAAAACATGAAAAGAATAAAGAGAGCAACTGAGCAAGAAAGAAAAAACTGTACCTGATCAGACTCCCCCAGCTCAGAGAGTCCAAGATATGGGCGTCCCCTCTAAAGTCTAAACCCTTCAAGACACTTGAACCAATAATGCTCTCCCTACATACACGCAGACAGGCAGACACCCACTTCACACAAATACTACGAAACGAGAATCCACTAACAAGCCACGAGGATTTTGTTCTAAATCCCAATGTAGAAGTAGAACCACGACAGCTGAACTGAACAGGCGTCAATAATAGCTACACCTAGCTTAATTTTTTTAGAGCAAATGAGCAATTGGTTCTTCAAACAGCCAAGTTTATACAAATAAATAAATACCCAACTCACTATTCCCACTTTAGACCCAAGATCCGTCTGATTAACAGCAGCAGATAAAATGGTGATTTCGTGTTTGGAATCTGTAAACCAGAGAGTCTGGAATTGGAGTGGACCCTGGACTTTCTCAGTGTGTTGGATTTGTCGCCGTCCATTTTTTATTGGGCGGTCGGAAGTAGAATCTGAGTGGTCTCCTTTATTTCCTTTTATCCTTTCTTGTCGTTTTTTTCTCTAACCTTTCCCCGTCCAAGTCAGATTTGTAGATTCTTCTTCCATTTTGCAAAGTGAAAACGAAGGGAGTAAAAAACGAGAACGGCAGGTACTCCAAGAAGAGTGAAAATAAAAACAATTAAATTACAAATGGTCATTTGCGATTTCCATCATTAACAAATACCACCCTCATGATGTTTCCCAAGTTACAATTACCCCTCTGGCCAGAACTCAAAATTATACAACACCCTAACATCAAAGACTTGGGATCACCTGCCAATAAAACAAGTTCCAACACTCTACCAACTTTATTCGACACCTTAGATCTTGCTATAAAAGTGGGATCCACCATGCCAATGTGCCATATATGAGATGTGCGGTGTCAAATGTTATTGGTAATGTGGGTGGTGAAACATATTTTGTTGGCAATTGATGAAGATTCTATGAATAAAACTGCATTTGGAATCGATGTTGGTTTTGTCGGCGTTTATAAGGAGTGCAAATCAAACTTAATATAAAATTCCACTGTTTGGATGGAGTGGAGTTTTATCTATCGATGTAAAACTTCATATAAATTAAAATTTTACATCGATGTAAAACTTTATGCTTTTCGATTGAAGCTCAATGGTCATTTTCTTTTCCGTTCAATGTATAACTTCATCGTGTACTTTTACACTAATGGTGTTTTACTTGAATTCCAAATGCATCCTAAAGGTTTTTGGATATTGACGATTTTCGCATGTCTAAAATTGGAATTTACATTGATGCCTCACAATATATTCCAACTTTGTATTGGGAACATTTCCCAATGATAAGTAGGGAGATGTTTCCAATGCACGTTAAGATGTGCCTATGAAACACCAATGTGAACTCCTAAAGTTTACCCTTGGTCATTTTTTTGAAAAAAAAAAAAAGATTGTGTGGTATGTAGACTTGTTTATGGGTCGGGCTTTATCTATGTATCAACATAATACATTCAAGCCCGAGCCCAAGCCCGGCCATAAATTTGAAAAAATATATTTTTTTATTCAATAAAAAAAGTGTTTTATTTATATTAAAAACCTTCAAAACTCAAAATAATAAACATCTCACTATTACTTGAAAAAAAAATGAGAAGAAGAACAAAGAAAAAATATTGTATATATAAATATATATATATATATATATATATATATATATATATATTTCATTAAATAAAATATTTTTTTTTATTATTTAATTTATAGTATCATGTTGGGCTCGAGATCGGGCCGAGTTTTTTTGACAAAGCCCAAGCCCGGCCCGAAAAAAGTTGGGCCTAGTGCTTTAGGCCCAAGCCCGAGAGCTCATGGACCTAAAATTATGACCAAGCCTAACTTATAAAAGGTCAGGCCGTCGGGTTACTCGGCCCATGAAGAGGCCTAGTGGTATGGAAAACTTTGACTTTAGTTAAATGTTTTGGAAGCATCTAAACCAATGATTTAGCTATTAAAGCCATGTTTGGAAGTGCTTATTTTTTAGCGGATACCACACGATTAAGCACTTAATGATGTTTGGGAAATAAGCCCGAAATAAGTGCTTATTTAAAAAATAAGTGTTCATTTTTTAAGCCCAAATTTCCAACTTTTTTAAGTGCTTATATAATAAGCGCTTATTTAGTATTTTTTCTCACATAATTGACCCGGATAAATTTTTAGAATACCAATTATACCCTTTTTACAAAAGCAATTTTACAAAGGCACTTTTATATAAGTAATTTTATGAAAAGTACTTTTACAAAAGTAAAGTATTTTTATGAAAGTATGTTCATTATATTGATCACTCAACTCTTTACAAAAAAGAGGCCTCTTATAAGGGAGGTCGAGCTCCTTACAAAAATATTAACAACAAAGATGAAGAAAAAGGAGCAAAGAGGATGTCCGGTGGAATCCTCGACCCCATGTGAGTGCCTTCATTCAACCTCAATGTCAATGTGCTTGTCATTGGCCACCTCTTGCTGAGTAGGATGCTCAGCACCGCCCTGGCTCTCGATCGGCCCCACCACCTTGGCCGCTTGTTGGCTTGGAGGTTGAAGCCCCAGCTAGTTGACATAAAAAATTGGGAGGAGTGCCAACACTTGAGCTTTGGTATCCTTGATGCCCTCCAAGTAAGAAGCAACACCAAACTTGGCCAACTCGTCCTTATAGGCCTTGGAGGCCATATACTCATCCACTACTTGAGTCGAGGCCTCTTGAAGCTTCCGCTCCACCTCATCCTTGGCAGCCATCAACTGTTCCCTCTTTGCCACCACTTTGGCCTTGCGCTTCTTGCGGCGCTCGTGCTCTCCACGAGCCGCCTCGGCAGCGGCCTCTCGACTGGCCCGCTCCTCGGCCAATTGATGCCTTAGCTGCTTGACTTCCTATTATGATGATCAGAGTTGCTGCAACAAGACCTCCACCTTATCGCACAAGCCGACGGCGCAGGAAGACGTTTGCAAAGACACAAAAAATCTTCATTAGTTGGAAAAACTAAGTCAAAGGAGTCTAGCATCAAGCAAATGAATATCAAAACTTACCTCGTCCAGTCCATCAAGCAAGGTATCCCGAGTGCCCTAGATGGAGACCTGGGTCTAGGATTGTTGATCCCCCTACCGGGAGCATCCCCGTCACCAAGGCTCGGCTAATGCCAGGGTTGCTGAGGATCGTGTGGCTAGTGGTATGTCGTCGCAGGGGTCGGACGAGTGAGGCCTTGATTGTCAGGACCTCCAACAACACCTTTAGGTCGACAATCCCTCATCACCAACCCCTTTGCCCTTTGTTCTTGAGGGGCATCTGCCGACCGCTTGGGAGTGGCTGCCCTCCTCCTCTTGGCCTCGGCTGGTCCCTAGTCACTCGCATGAGACGATCCTTCAATCCACCATCCATTTATGCAACAAGGAAAGACTATGTTAGAAGAAAGACAATGAAGCAATTGCCACACAGTTGCTAAGAAAGTCCTCAGTAATTAAGGTCGATGCCTCCACATAAATGCATAACACTCTCTTTGGCCGAAGTTGATGTCTCTACCTAATGCGCCTTTCGACGCCTCCACATAGCTACGTGGTACTCTCTTCAGCCATGTTCGAGGTCTCCCCTCAATGCATCATTTGACCTCGACCACTACAGCCCTGAGAGTAGGGGACAAGTGACATAGGTGTACTTGGCAAGCCTCGAATCACGCCATATGGCATCAATCGGATAGAATCTTGATCGCACATCTCTAATTACCTCCAACCACTCCATGGTGCAAGGTTAGATATAAAAGGGGGTGCTCATCTCAAAGTAAAGATATATTGCTTATACTTGCTCTATTGCATTCAAAATCTCAAGATATCTCTCCTTAGCTATTAAGGATTAAGCTATAATTCCTTGATCCAACCCCTCTTTTCTACTCTACCTCTACCCCTAGAATAACACCCACGACCTCTCATATATATTATTCTCCAACTTATAAGTCGGATCCGTCGGCCTCGGACACCAACTAAATTCGCTTGTTGCCTTCGGCCCCAAATTTTGGCAGCAACAATCATTCCGTCAAAAAAGGGAAGAGGACGCCGCCGCTCTCTCCTCGAGTATCCGTATTTCCTTCTTCCTTCGATCCTCTTTCCTGAGTTCATCTTGGCTTATTAAATCATTGGGTATATCTCGAGACAAGCAAATAATGGCCGTTAGATATAAGGCTAGACAGAGTGTTACTAATAGGATAATCACCGACCTATGCTGGTACAGTATATGTGTCATACACTATATCAAAAAAGAAAAAGCACCATAAAAAAGCACTTTGTTGTATTACAGATTTACAGGTGAAAACGATGCCGGTATTCCTCCAGAAAACACCTCACTGGAGGCTGAGGTATACAGAATAGAAACCGGCCAAAAATTTTCGAGGGAAAAGAAAGCGGGTGGGTTTGAAAGTTATACGTTATACACTTATACCCTATTTCGTAACGAATAAAAAAGAAACCGAAAATTCCCGCCCGTCATCCACACCACACACCAAGCGAGATCTCAAGTTGCAACGCTGACGTTCACATCCCACCTCTCCAAATCTTGGATCGTTGCTCTGGTAAGCAGTAAATCAACCATCTCTAATGTCTACAAATAAAAGCTCTTCTACTCATCTATCTTCTTCCTCTCCCCTCAATATGCAGTCTCTGCGATTGCTGCCGTTTGAGACGATAGTTGGAAGCTCTTATCCTTCATCGCGCCTCTCTACCTCCGCGTCTCCGACCCACATGCCGCCGGCGGACAGCGGAAGTCAGAGGCATTGCTGATTGCTGCAATGTATGACCTGTTTCTTATATTTTTACAAGATATTTGACAATCCCTAACAAAAACGCTAACTGTTTTTTTAGTTCATATCCTTTCTGTTGCTATTTATCAACGTTGGCTGCAATTCGAATGATATTTCGAGGTGAGCTATTCGTGCATTTCTATCCAATTCTCATCGTGCCTCGTTCAGAAGTTTCGGCCATATTTGGTTCGCTGACAAGGGGCTCATTCTTACTCAGAAACGAAACGACCAAGAATGAATATCATAATAACGTTTCGGTACAAAATTCTTGCCATGTGCCTAATTCTTTCTGGAATGAAAGACAGGTTCATGGCAGAAAATTCGACGTAACTTGCAGCACGAAAAATAATCGTGCCGCAATCTGCCGAGCTCATTCTTCCTTCGTCTCTCGTCGTAGATTCTCTCTCTCTCTGGTTAATCGTACTTCACCGTGGTTTCTCTCTCTGTTAGGGCTATTCGTTAGAGTTTGTATTATCTCCTACCGGTAAGAACTCTAGCTCTCGCTCTCCCTTATCCATCTCTCTCTCACGCACACACAGCTAGGGCTAATCGCAGGTATCGGGTTTGTGTGTTAATGTTCGTTATGCTTGATTTGATATTTGATAGAATAAAATTTCTTTAGGTAAAAAAGAAAAAAAGTGTTTTTTCTTTTACGACTTCAGGGTGTTTTTGACGAAACCATTGCAAGCAAAACTTAGAGGGTAGCCGTTTGAATGATTTTTGGTAGCACAAAAACAAGAAAACTTAACTTAGCACTGGCTACCCCGTATGAGGCTAGTCGATGAAGTAAAAGTAAATTAATTGCGTCAAATTGCAGATATGGAAGAAGAAGCAGAAGATATGCATTTTTTTTGTATGATTGGTTGTCTCAAGGCTTCAGGGAAGGAATTTGGCATGCCTTGATATTTTCTCTGAAATTTTCTGTATCTCTTTCAAATAAGCTAATATCTTATTATTCTAATCTCATGGATTGTTTGTTGTCTCTCACTGAGATCCTTGGTTTATGCTAAATTCCTACATGCCCAGTTGATGAAAATTGGATTAAGTAGTAATACTTTTCTGGGTAACCATTACATGGATCTCTATTCCAAATTAGGCACTATTAATGATGCTGTGCAAGTGTTTGATGAAATGAAATACCCAACAAGAATTATATTATGTTGAAGGTTTCATTAAATATGGGCATCTTGAGACTTGAGAGGCATGTGGTTTCTTTGGTATTACGTCTGAGAGAGATGTTATTAGCTGCTCAATGATTTCGGGCTATGTTGCAAATGGACTGGATAATTCTGTATGAAGTTTTCAGGGAAATGCAAAGGGTTGGTGTAGGACCTGGTGCATTTACATTCTCGTTTGTGATGTCCTTTGTTTGGTCTGTCATCATGGTAAGCAGATTCATGGGTGTGTTATTAGATGGTTGGTGGTTTGAGTTCATCCAAAGCAGTGATTGGAAATTCTTTGATTGACATGTATGGGAAGTTCACTCTTGTTAGTTATGCTTTCAATGCATTTATTTCAGTGAAAGAATTTGATATTATTTCTTGGAATTCCTTTATTTTTGGGGTTATAAAAATCAGGTTATGGAGATTGGGCATTGGATCAGTTTTGATTGATGAGATCTGCTGGATTTTCCAGACCATTTCACAATGTGAATGGTGATTACCATTTGTTCCAACTTCCAACTTGTTAGATTTGGAAAAGGATTGGAGTATTCGCTTTGGGTTTTTGAAGTACCTAGATGGGTTTCCTCACATTACAATTCCATGATCTTACATCTTAGGTTATGCAAGACATGGGCTTGAACCTTTGAATTTTACTTAAAAAAGGGTGTTTTGTTTATATATGTCCTAGATTGTTCCTTTTCTTTTCCATTAAAAAGTTGTATGTGTGCATGGATTCATGGACCATATTTGTATAAAATAATGGCTTGTAGTTCTTTTATGAGGTTATGGATTGAGGTGAACATCTATATGTGTGTGTGTGTTTAAAAATTTAGGTATATGCTTTTTCTTGGATTTTATATTTCCTTTTCTTTTTTGTATAGTCGTATATTCCATTTGCTGATAGTATCCTATTAGCTTTTTGTTATCTAATGAAAGAGGCACACCTCCCTCATTGTCAATATTATGTTGGATTAGAATTCTCTGACCAAGACATTGTTTTTAGGGTCCAATCTAACTCAATTTTTCCAAGGGGTGCAACTTGGGTGGGCTTGGGTTGGGGTTTTGTCAAAATTTGAATGGACCCAACTCAAAGCCCAAACTTGAAGTAGTGTAAAATGTTAACTTAGGTCAATATGAGTTGTGCCCCTAATTTTCCTGTTTTGTGTTTTTTTATAATTTTCCTTTAGTTATTGATAAAAAAATAAATTTTCTTTTAGTTGGTTTTAAAGAGTTATAGGTGCTAATTGCTTCCTTTGAATTCTCTTTTATATTTTTCTCTATGCAACCAAATGCAAAAGCTTTCTTGGTTTCTTGTTTTTATTACTTTTTCAGATATTCTGTTATTGTGTCCTTGTTGATGCAAATCATGCAAGTTCCTCTTTTAGATGTGGCATTAGTGCTGTATTTCCATTATTTAATAAGTTATGGACCATCCACTTCATGTGGATTTCATGTCTTGAGAGGGGACTTCACTCTATTCTCCTAAAAGGCCCGAACTTCAAGGGCTCTACTGTCTGGGTGTGGGGAATGGATCATAATATCCAGTTGATGATGTTCTGACCCCTTAGCAGCTATTCATCATACTGAGTTCCCAAGTTAGCTTTCAGGCTATTGCCGGTGTTCCTACACCAAACAGCAAGCATCTAATTTCGAGAACTTCTTAAGAATCTGTTTTGTGATGGGTCAGGGCAATGTCCTCACATGACATTGGAGGTTGTCCAAAATCAGTGGAATAAGACTTTTTGAAAAATTTCATTGGAGTAAACAATGATTCAGGAGAGGAGCTCTTTGCACAAAAACTATTACTAGAATTTCATGGAAGCTACACTCTTCAGCTGAAGGGTCTTACTATTTGACATCAATCTTGGAGATATTATCTTCCAATCAAATAGTGTTCCTTAAAGAAACATAGTCTCCGTTGTTCATCTAAGGATGATGAATAAAATCTAAGGAGGATGTACTCCAACCTTTCTATAGGCCCCAACTCAATTAAGCCTTGTCCCAACTATATGTGATTGTTATATAAATCCTGATCCTTTATTCCGCTCTGTTCGGTGTCATATCCATTGTTAATTTATGTGCCTCAAGTATTTTCAAATGGAACCATGAGTATTTTCAGTGGCATGTCCATTGTAATTTTTGTTTTGCTTCTAATTGCAATCATTTGAGAGCTCAGGATGAGATTATAAAGAATCACTATAGTTTACTTTCACAGCATTAGAAATTTGATATTTAGGTGCAGAAAGGTTGTTAGGCATAGTGATAAAATCTTGTCTGGAAACATACAACAGAAAACATTAGTATGAATGTGAAAGAGCATATAAACTACAAAGTGAAAAGAAGGAATTCCTATTTTCTTAGAAGGGAGACAAATACCTTGCATGCTATTATGGCATGTAAGGATTTGCTTCTTTTCTTTTCGTTTTTTTTTTTATAATTTTTCTTTCTTGTTTTTTCTGTAGGTGGTCTAGCTAGGTAGACAACCAAAACTTTGAGTTGTGTTCGTGGTCCATGCTTTGCTGCTGTTTTCTATTCTTTGTTTTTTTTGCCCCTGGGATTGGCAACTTGCCTGTGCTACTGTTATTGGAGTGCTTCCCAAACACCTAGCTTTGCTGGCGGAGCCAGGATTTATTTTGGGGGTGGGGAAAATTATATTAATAATTTAAGCAGGGATTGTGGGGAACTTTGAGGTATGGGGGGGGCAGATTATATTGGTTATGTACTCTAGACCTATTGGCCAAGGTGAAACAACTAAGTCTAAACTCCTAGCTGTACTCCAAGGGTTAAAGGTGGGGAAATATTTGAACTAAAGTGTTATAGTGGTGGAAGGGGATTCTTGTGTAATTATCAGATAGCTGAAGAACAGTCCTGGAACTTGGAGCATAGGAATGCATTGAAAGAACTGCAGTCTGGCCACATAACTGAAATCTTCCTCTGCTTGGATGTAATGTCAGCCAATAGCATAACTGCAGTCTGGCCACAGTTAATAAAATGAACAAGTTACCAGTAAAAAAATCTAAGCTGAATCTATCATTAATCATTAATGGCATGTAATTCTATTAAATTCAACAGTTTATTGGAACCAAAACATTTGAGTGCTTAATTTCTCATGTACCAGATAAAATCAATGGTTTTGATATTTTTTAGTTATAAAAAAAATCTAGATCATGTAATTTCTCATTGGACAGTTAGAAGAATTTATTAATTGTTAAGTAAACATTATACAAGATAATAGTTATGTCATGGTTGTGGTGGCTAGGCGATAAGATGTTTGTTTATGGGGTCCACCTTATGCCTTGCCTTGGTGTTTTTATATGGAAGGCATGCCAATTTTGGTTATAGTGCAGCTAAACTATATCATATCGTGTAAAAAAGGTAAAAGGGCATCATAAAACCTATGTTTCAATTAGAGGGCCATGAAATGGGTTTAGAGCAAACCCTGATTTCAATGGGATAGAGGGATATTTCATTATTAATTCTCTTTCATGTTAGATCTTTTTTATGTTTTTTTTTTTTTTTTTTTGCTGCTTAATACTTCAACTAGGGGAGCAGGTTGACTAATAAAAAAGCTAGGGAAACAAGCTAAAACTAATCTTGTTTTTACTCGGTGGTAAGGCATTTCTTTGTTGCTTAGCCTTTCTTTGGTGGCTTTTACAACTATGATTTATCATATTATTGTTTTCCTGAACTAATTTTCATTATTTACTGTGTTGGTTCATTGTTTGTAGTAAGAAGGTTAACCTTTTGAATAAAGGATGTATGGAAAGGGGGCATCTCAACTGTTGAAAGAACTCTCCTCCAGTGAACCTGGGCAACTCAAGAATTTTAATGTAAGTCTGTACTTTTTTTGTTTAATATTATGCCTTTAACCTAGCTAAATGCTAAATTGTTATTTTACCTACTTCTGCCTTTAAGTATGATATCAAGAAAATTTCATGACTGGCCCCTAAAGTTTTTGTGTTAAAGCAATTGGAAGTGTATTTTAAGTTTTAGAAGTAAGTTTTTGTTCTATTGGATAATGAAAATCTCCTGCAAGAATACTGACTATTTTCTTGGCGATTGGCTTTGGGATTATTCTGACATGTCAAGAAGAAAAAGCTTTTTTACCATTAACTTGCAAAAGGATTTTTCTAAGCTTTTTTCCCTTTAATTCTTATTTGGGTAGTGATGTTGGACATAAATGATTAGAGTGAAAGAAATATTGATAGGTGACCATGAAACTTTGATTAATTATAGAAAGAATGCTGAGTATGGTACAAGCACATATACTAGCACTGCTGTTTGCTCCCCATGTTTTTGTATATGTTGATACTAGTTGGTTAACCCCAATACAGATTTTCCCTGTTGACCTCTTGTCTAGAAATTTTTGAAAAATTTCCTTGATATCCACCCAGAAGAAGACCTTGTTCCTTGCAGGGAAAGATCATATACAACATGTCCAGAGTTTGGACTTCATACAACCGGAGTCAGACCTTGATTCAAGCCTTTGGGGGTTTGAATAGCTCTTCACTTCTCTTTTCTTCCTAGGTAGGTAGGAGTTAGGGATTCATTCTTCTTGCATTTCTTGAGTCTAGATTGTAGACTCCCTTTTCTTCCACTTGATCATACTAAGACATAGGAAATACATGGAAAAACAATATAATAGACTAAATATATAGAATTTCTAAAGCAGAAAAGCATGAAACAAAAATAAAAGCAATATAATAGATCAAACACATTGTATATAAACAACAGAAATATATAGGTAAGAGTAAAACAATGAGGCATAAAAGAGCTCTCTTTTTGTGTGGGTTGTAGTAGAGATTCTCTTGACTTCATTTGAAACACCTCTGTCTTTTTCTCTCCATCTGAGAAATTGTTATCATGGTTATAGCATTGATACCTAATATTGTATGATAGTTATGCTATTCTTTCCTTTTTTTAGTGCTTTTCAACTTATGAATCTTCAGTCTTTTATTTGGTTTTCCTGAATGTCTTTAATATTAAGGCCCCGTTCTCTTTTTGGGAAGTTACTTATGCGGGTAAATGCACTTAACTGGGTAAGTGTTTCCTGGGAAATATTTATCCGGGTAAGTGCATTTACCCATGTTCTTTTATTTCCCAAATAAATAAGAAAATGACTGTTTTAGCCATAAATCTTAAAGTTACTTACCCAAATAAATAAGAAAAGGGACAAATTTGTCCCATCCAAGTGTTGGCAACTTTCCCCCAGGTGGGAAAGTTACTTACCCACCTGAGTAAGTGATACCCAGGGAAAGTACATTTTCCATGACATAAATCTTAAAAAAGAACATGGGTATCCTGGTCAATGTGAACCAAAATCCCATTGACCAACTTTCCCCCTCTCAAAATCCAAAAATGAATGGGCCCTAAGGAGTGATAGGGACAGGATCCCTTGGGCCTTCTCTTGGCTATCCCATCTTGTAGTTTCCCTTTCTCAATATTTTGTTAATTGTTTTGCATTTTTTTGGTGATAATACAGACTGATATATTTGAAGAAGTGATCAAAGAATGTATTACACATCACCTTGCGCTTCAATCATTGATGAGGTACATCCAATCTTTGTTGATGTGTTTTTTTTCTTGAATTTTGTTCTTGGTTTTCTCAATCATGGAGGCATGTTGTTTTCCGCTATTTGTTCTTTGGGACATTTACACACTAAATCCCTTGCAAGTTTCTCATTCCTAGTTTGCTTAAAATGGGAAGTCATTCCATGATATTCCTATGGTAGGCTTTTGTCATTTGCAAGTTGTAACCTTAGCAAAAATTTAGCTAATAGTTTCTACTAAAAATTTGGGTAGGAAAAAATTCTATTCTATTTGTGACCAACTGGAAACATCTTTGGATTATATGTTCTTTATATCCTTGCTTAGGATTAGACACTTTTGATCTTTTTCATGCATTCATTTTCTTGGAATGTTTACAATGTGCTTTTTTCATTCAACCATTCGACCTTTCGATGATGGGAATGCTTTAGAGAGTTGAGATTTGAGACATAGTATTATTGATACTTAAAAGTTGGTTTGGGCTATGAATGATATGGGAGTGGTGGATTTTGTAACATCTGTCTAAGATTATACTGGTTGAGCTCCATAAATGTTGCAGTTCTTTGAAATCAAGGGAAAGCGGGTGTACTTTCTGAACTTCTAGTTGTTTCTTTTTTGATTTCCAAGGCATGCCATTTGACTAATTTGTTGGAAGCTATTGGATGAGTGCAATGTTCTGTATCCCTACCTTTAATTTTTTGCACTTCTAATAATATCTTTCATGCATGTCACTGTGATATGTTATAACAGAAAAATCCAGGAAGAAGGATTGGACATTCAGACAACAAGAAATGCTGACCACTTTGGTGCTGTTATACACCACCTTTCTTTAATGCGCAATAAGCGTTGCCTCATGGCCTATGTGTAATTTGCTATACTATCATATAAACTGTTTTTGTTTGTTTTGCATCATTTGATATCTAATATTAATGCCTTGCTCAGCTTTTCACTTTTGATTTTGTATGTATATAGATATCACCGTGCAGAAATCATCCAGAGCCTGAGGTGGAAGGTGGGACCTGTGCTCCCAGAAGAAATTCAGGAAAAACTCAAATATTCTGAGGAAGAGTATTTCAGGAATCACTCAGCAGCTCTGATGGAATATATTTCTGAGCTAGATCTTGATTTGACTGTGGTACCTCTCTATCTAAGTAGTATACATCTATCTTGTGTTTCTTATTTGTGTTAATGCACATGCATTTGAGGGTTTCTGTTTTTGCATTGTGGGCTTTTGAAGCATCAATGATGTTTCTTGCCATATGAAATGGTGAACTCCATTTCCAGATTGTTCAGTTGATCAGGACTTGGTTAACAATGGGCATCAACCAAAACACCTAAATGTTTACAGCTAAAATAGGCCTAAGAAGGCTAATAGCCTGGATGACCTCCCAGCACAGAACTACATATTAGAGGAGAACCCAAAAACAAGGCTTCCAAAAGATGTTATTGGCTTAATAACATATCCTTGTGAAAGTAAACCATAAAGCAGGAAATGAAAGAAAATTAAGTTATGGGCTAGGGTGGGGTTGTAACTTCATTTTCTTTTCAATGAACAGGGGTAGTCAGCACTATCGCTTTTTTTCTTTGTATTTTGCTAACCAAAATTCTGTATATGGTACAAGATCCTTTTTCAGCACTAAAGTATCTTTTATTGTTTCTTGTCGCGGGGGTGGGGTGGGGGGGGGATCAAGTTTGCCAGATGACAAGTAGCCAGCATATCCTTATTACATTACATTCAACTTCAGAAGAAATGATCCCTGGTTACCACTTGTTTCTCCATTGGATCAGCCAACCATTTTCTGATCTTTGTGCCTAATAGAAGGTGGTTCACATTTCACTTACCAAGAAACTTATTTCCTTCATGATATCTCTGTATAGCCACGGTCCTTGTTTGTTGCACCAAATCCAGCTCACTACCACCTTTAAGTCCCCTTCCACCACTACATTCCTCTAGTTTAGTGATCTTCCACTCCCAAGCCATGTAGTACCACTAGCAACTCAGCTTTTATGTGATATCCATACTCTAACAGTCCAGAATGCATGGCGAGAATGGTCCCATGTTCTTTTCTAAAAGCCCACCTATGCCTGATGGTCCTGGGTTTCCTGTACTACAGCCATCAATGGGAACAACATTTTTTGGGAGACTCCATTGGCTGGGGATTGATGTAAACCCAACCTGATTGAATCAGAGACATATGGGTCTATCAGCTCCGTGCTGTTTGTACCGTCTTCCTTGTATCTTTCGGGATGCAAAGTTGTTCTTTTGCACAATTAATACAATTCATTGTTACCGATTACAAAAAACGTTTAGGTTAAATACATCTGATTATTATACATGATTGATTTGTCACTGAATCCTAATTAATAGTAGTCCATATTAGATAATCTCTCCTTTACCCTGAAGTTTTTTTTAGAATAAAATAAAGTTAGGCTTAAGACCTTCCACCAAGGTCAGTGGCACTAGATCATAACCTCGTGTGGGCATGGCCGAGGCTCTTGTGTGTCCTTTCTGGTCCATGGGAGATGTCACTCATGTGCCAAAGGGGGGCTATGCTGATGTTGATGTGCTAGGCAACTGCTGGGCCTTTGAACACACCCATGCACTTGGACAACAGGGTAGCTTGATCAGTTTAGACATGGGGCTGGCAAGGTGTAGGGGCATGCTTAGGCAAACTCACAGTCCTACATGCAAAACTTCCGCTTTCTGGTCCATGCATTGTCCCCATGAGGAACCCTAGCAACCACATAGCCATTAACTAGGGCTGCCCTGCAACTGCAAGGGATGTTGGGTCTTGAGAGTGCCAAGGTCAGGCACCCAAGGTTGACCACCCCTCCTCAAAGAGGACATTAAGCATTTAGTGATCTCCCAGAAAGAAACATCATTTTTCCCAAAAATCATATTGAGTAAAGTTACAATAATGCTACTCAACACAGCCCACCAAGCGTAGAGGTGTAAAATGGGCCGTGCGCCCGTGCGGGCCCGTGCCATGCTGCGGGCTTGGGCCGGTTGGGCTGCAGGTCGTGCTGGGCTAGGCCGGGCCTTGGGAGTGGGCCGAATTGGCCAAACTGTTTTTTTTTGTTTTTTGACGTTTTTTATTTTTTTATTTCTTTGCCAAGTAAAACTAAAATATTTAACTTTCCTTTGGGAACTATTTGAAAAAAATAAGAAATCTAACAAAGAAATGAAAAAAATACTTAACCAAAAGAAGTCAAAGAGACAAAGACTCAAAGTGAATAACAAATTGGAAGAAAATATGAATTTTATTTCATTTAAATTTGAATGATACAAAGCATACAGTGGTTGGATAAATGAAATATGAAAATTGGAAAATAGAATAAATTAATAAAATAAAAAAATACAATATAGTTACAAATTGAAAATGAAAAAAATATGTTATTAAAAATATCAAATAAATTAAAACAAAAGTTACAATAATTTGAAAATTGCTATACAACTATTGAGTATGCAAAAAATATTTTCATCATTTTCTCCTATTGTTCTTGACTTTGATAATCTTCTTAAGGTGAAACATCAGGTGTACTGTCATGCCCTCCTTTGGGGATCCCCCAAAATACATAAATACCCCCTATATAGCTGTTTATAGTTGTTGGGGGTATTTCTGGAAAAAACCCATTTATCGGGTGGGCTGAGCGCGTCTTGCTACGTGCTCGCGGGCCATGCTGTGCCGGCCCGTGGACCTGGAACCCTAGGCCCAACATGGCCCAGACTATCATGCTGGGCCTGGCACAGCCTGTGTGCCGTCGTGCTGGCCCAAATTCGGGTCGGGTTGTGTCGGGCCACGGGCGGCACGACCCGATTTACACCTAACCAAGTGTAGGTAGACTAAGTCTGCGCTATGACCATGATATAAATATATATATATATATATATATAAACTATCAGTGGGTGAGATGTCTATCGAGAATTCTTTTGAATTGCTTGACTTTCACACTTTCTCCTAGTAGTCTTTCTCCATTAAGGATTGGTGTAACTAATAATTATTTCAATAAGGAAACTGAAAGTTGTTCTGGTAATTTGTTTTATTTTGTTTTTTAATCATATTACTCTAGTGATCTAATGTTAGGTTCTCGAATTATTCTTTTCATTAGTTCTTGATTTCTAGTTTAAATTTTGAATCTTAACCTGATTTATTGATTGATTTTTGGCTCTGTTACTTTATGACAACCTAATGGTGTATGTGCGGTCCTCTGCATCAGATTCCAATCTTTCTGAATATTTGTTTTTGCCCTAGAGCAGCCCTTAATTTCCTGGATTATTTTTTAGAATGAGCTGTAACAAGGAAATAATTTTTCAAGTGGTTGTGAACTCAGCATATGAAAGGCATACATGAATGCGTACCCATTTGGCATTTTTAGGGTGTGACGTGAACCCATTCTGGGTATTTTGGGTCATTTGGACCTGTTCTTGGTTGCCAGTTCATCTACATCTCTAATGAGACAGCATTCCATAACTGTCCCGTCTGAACAGCAAGGCTTGAACATGTTTGTTTCTGCCTTTGTACTTATCTTTGTTCATATCAATGAACCTTCCAAGCATGGATGTTCAGAACTAAGAAAAAATTTTAAAGATGAAAGGCAGAAAGAGCCATTTTCAAAAATGGCCGAGCTTGGTTTAGAATTGATTCTATTGAATATGCTGCTGCATTTACGATCCTCCCACCCTCCACCCCTAAACCCCCACACTTTTTTTTTTTGATAAATAACCCCCACACTTAACAAAAAGGGGGAAAAGCAAACAAAAACAAAAATAAATGATTTCCATCTATTTGTGATCAGCACTCTTCAGATTTTTCTCTTGCATTTGTTGGCATCCTGCCAAGTGCCTATGGCCTTGAAGCTAACTTTTCCTAATTAAAGAGTATTCCCATACATTTACCAGGATATGGTACCGCCAAAAGATCCTTACATCCAAGTCAGGGTCCTTGATGATATTGGATTTGCCCTGGTTGGTGATCAGTCACTCAATCTCACTCTCCACTCAATGCACTTTCTTAAGCGAACAGATGCAGAACAGTACATCTCACAGGTGATTAATTGATTATCAGATCTCAAACCCTTGATTCATTAGAACTATCGCAGTTAGGGGCACCCTTTCGAAACATATGAATGGGGTCAACAAGTTATACTTGTCAGCCCTTCAACCGAACAGATGGGGTTCTCGTTATTGCTTTTTAATTTTCTAACATCTTCATTTTGTTTTTCATGATTGGTAGGGCTTGATGGAGGATCTCTCGGGATCGTAAACCTGAGCGATTAGTTCAGAACTTCAAAATTTGGAGCCAGGGTTGGCTGAGACCTGCTTTAGTACCTGGTAATCTGGTATGGTAACTTGGGAGCAACTGGGCGAAACATGGGCGCCAAGTCTTTGCCAGTCTTTGCCACGATTTGACTGGTCGGCAACGATTGTTGCAGGATCCACGGCTCAAATTCTCGAATGCTTCGTAGCCTTGTTTTGTGGTTACATATTTGAAAGAAAAGAATCTGCCTCTTATCTAATCGAATAGTGTTATTTTCATTTGGCAAGGTCCTAATTGAAATTAGGGAAGCAACAATTTATATCTAAATCTAAAATTATACTTGCTGGGACTTGATTGTCCATGGACGTTCTCTACATTTGGCTCGTCAAGAAAACAAGAATGTGAATGGGAGAAATTTCCTAGAAAGTACTGCCTCCACTGGTTGGACCTGTCAACCTCAAGGCACTATGTTATGGGTGACACTTTTGACCTTACCTGGCCCATACCCGCCCCAATGGAATTTGGAATTTATCCTCAGAAGGTCCATCCCCACACCATCATACAGCCTTTCAACTGTGAATTGGGAACATTTCCAAACTTGGTTCTACAAGAATCAGAATTTTTTTTTCTTCATAAATTTGGTTCTCACACCATCCTCGTAACTTTTTTAGCATGCATTGGAAACATCTTCCCATGATCGAAAATATGTTGGTATGATGATGTTTCCCATGCATGGCTGCAAATTTTGTAAGGTGAGGGCCAGTTTTGTGAGAACAAAATCTGATCTCATATTCGTAGTGAGATATTCCTAATGCATGGAGCCTTTTATCATTTATCATTTTTTTGTTTTGGAAAAACACTTGGGATGAGATGGGTTTGAGAGTACTACAACCTTACTGGTATAGATAGAATAAAGTATTTGGCTAAATGTAACCCTTCCTAATATAAGCCACGTGAGCTTACAATATATTGAATTTAATAATATTTTGAATCTCATGTAATGTATTTTCTGAAGGTGGGGTAGGTTTTGCATTTTCATATGTAGGAAGGGTTTGGATTCTAAAAATCCAACCTACTGCAGGTTTTGAGAAGAGTATGGATTGAGAGATAAAAAGAGTATAGAATTTATAAAACCCTCTTCAAGCCCGCCCAGTTGCCATTCCAGACTCGATTGATTAACCTTGCAAACTGCAGGATGCAAGCAAGCAGTACAACGAGGCAGCAGGTCCCCAAGGGGTTTTGACCATGTAAAAAATTAAGCATATATTGAATTATCCATTTTGTTCAAAACAAAGGAATTGGACTGTACCTCATCATTATCATATCGGGAGCAAGTGGCCTATAAATTCACACTTTGGGACGGAATGGTTCAAAATTGAGATTTGATTTCTAAGTCAACAAGAGATACCATTTAGATCCGTCAACCTCGAGTCATACAAGGTCTATACTTCCATAGTCCAGACCCGTCTATTTATTAGGCTTGCCATTGCACAAGCTCAATAATCTTTATATTTTCTCTTCTCCATTTGCAGGATTGATTCTCTTTAGTAGTTCACACAACTACTTGATCATGTGCCATACGAGAAAAGAGAAACTGTTAAGAGCTAACAAGTACACAATAACTAGAAACTTGGGCTCAGTTTGGAAGGAGTACAAATACAAATATGTAGAGTGCAAATGCATACAAAATAGTACAAAATATAAGGTTTTGCACTCTACATATTTGTATTTGTACTCCTTAGTACAAATACAAATGTGTACAGTACAAATACATACAAAATACAAGGTTTTGCACTCTAAATATTTGTATTTGTACTCCTTCCAAAGTGAGCCTTAAGATCAAAATAAAATGAAATACATGCATCGAGCTTCTCTTAGGGATGACCAAATGGGCGATTGGGAGGAGTTGGTAACCAAGGCTCTGGAACAAAATATCTTGCATAGCATAGAAAGTAGAAACCTGAAAAAAATAGCATGTGTATTAAGTGTAAAATGGAGGAACCACCTAAGGTCATAACTGCTGCTAGGATGAGCACTCACGCATGAACTTTGCTGCAAAACAATTCAAGGATGCAATTCTAAAACATAAGCCACACCTATTCTTAACCGCAAGTTTTTTGTGCATGTCATCTAAGCCATGCTATCACATGGCACATCAGAATAGTGTAGCTTAATCTAACAGTTACATAGACATGAAACCGGAAATACAACATCAGGAAACTTGTAATGAGGAATTAAAGGCTGTTGCAGTATAGTGACTTCTGTTCCTGAGTGGGGTTTTTGTGTGTAGGGTGTGGGTGGGAGGGTGTAGAACTCTTTACCAGTTAACTCTTTCGCATCTTTTGTATATGAAATTTTTACCAAATCACTTTTAAGCTTGACTATGTAGTAAAAAGTAAGGCTGCAAGTCAGGTTCCCAAACTTGAATTTCAACTGCATCAGGCTCAGATTAGGGTTCAGGCCAATAGAAAACTTAATAAATTCCCACCCCAATCTGATTGAAGTTGGACCCCTAGTAAAAACAAAGTGAAAAGCCATTCATTAAAATTTGGTATGCCTCCACTTAACCATTCATGTTTTTGAACCCATAAAATTTATATAGGAAACCCAAATGGTAGCTAGGAATTTGCAAGGCATGTTTGAGGACTACAGACTGAGACATGATCGGGAAACATGATTGAAATCGGTTATCAAGGCACAAATCCTTCTTAGAGAAAGATCCAGTTTGCTTGAACAAAGGTAAAACAAAGTGTGAAATTCTATGTGCAACAATAGTAGAATACTAAAAAGAAGGAAAATCAGAAGTGAACAATAAAGCAAACCAGGAACAAAATACAGTGAAAGGGAAAAAAGGAAAAAAACTATATTAATTTTTTTTCAAAAAAAAAACTATATTAAAGTCACTATTTTGCATGCAAAAAATAATAATAAAAAAAAAGAAAAACACCAATCAATGTTCAAAGTGCAACTAGGAATTAAAAACTAGAAGCAAATACTCAAGATAACAACTTGACTATTGATTTCCATCTGGGGCAGACAGACTGAAGCATATACTTGGACAGTGACTTCCTGTAGAGTTGAAAAGAGGAAGAGAAAAGGATTTGCTTGGTAGAGTGGAAAGCAGTATCTACGCTGAAAGAATAGGGAAGAGTTGGAACGCAGCCTATAAGAATTATGGAAAAAAGAAACTCTCCTAGGAAAATAGATTTACATTGCAAGGAAGAAATTTAGAAGCTTATGAAGAGGGGAAGAAAACGAACTCTTAGTAGTGTGGATGGAAATTACAAGTAGTAGTGGGGAATTATCAATTATGGGATGAATGTATAGGAGGGAACAAACAGGCAAACATTGCCAAAGGATTTCAGGATGCTGGTACCTTTCTGGCACAACCTCTAGTGTAATGACAGACCATTTAGACTCCTATCCTAATTTGTTCCAGTCAACAATTAACAAGAAAAATCATACCCAAAAAAGAATACAGTTATTAAAAGGAAGAATGTAGATTGTAGATAACTGAGAATCCGAGCCTCTTGCAAGAATGCTATTCACCCATTACCTTCAGGAGAAGATAGAGACTTCTGATCACTCAACCCCCAAATAGCACGCTTTTCAGTAAGGCTTAGTTTGGAAGGAGTACAAGCATAGTTGTCAAGGCGCCCGCCTAGGCGACAAAAATGACAAGGCGGACGCCTTTTATAATGTCATTTATATTGATGTATCTTATTAATGTATGTGTTAATACATTTTATTATATGCTATATATATGTATATATATATATATCAATTATACTTTGTTTTAATGTTTTACTATTGAAATTTAAAAGATCAAAGGGTTTTGAGGAGAGAAAAAGAAAGAAGGAAAGAAAGAAAAGAAAGAGGAAAGAAAGAATAGAATAATAAAGTTTTTTTTCTATTCTCTCTCTCTAATTAAATAAAACAGAAACTCCATCTTGCTTTTTTTTCTATTTTACTTTCTATCTTGAATATTTATCATATAAAGTTAATAACCTTCTTTAGCTGCTAATTAATATGAATTTGCTCTATTAAATACTTATTATAGTAGTATTATTTTTGAAAATAATGAAATTAATACATGTAAAAGACTTTTATCTTTAAGATGTGATGATTTGCCACATTTTTAGAGGAAATTTAATGTTCTTAATAAAGAGAATTGCTATTTTTTCAGTTATACATGCTGAATGGTATATAAAACTAGGAAACTAGCCAAAAGTCAGTTTTTTATATTATAAAACTTTTATCGCCTAGGTGACTAGGCACCCCAATGTCGCCTAGAATCACCTAGACGCCTTGAAAACTATGAGTACAAATATGTACAGTGCAAATACATACAAAATACAAGATTTTGCACTTTACATATTTGCATTTATACTCCTTCCAAACTGAGCCTAAAAGAAATTTGGTGTAAGTTTGAATAGTCAGGGGGATGGAGGGCGACAAAGGCTTCAGGTTGGTCAGGAGACAAACAGTCGAGGTTGAAGCTAAGAAGTTCCTCTTCGAAGAATGGAGGAATGCTGATCAGTGGTCTCTGAAGGTAAGAGAGGAGAAAAAAGCCATGGCATTTTTTGATGGAGATGCAGTTCTTTGGCATTAGGGCTTCATTGAGGGAGTAATTTACTCTGTTAGATGGATTGGCCGGAAAAGTCAATTGGTGCTAGCAAGGAAGATATTTGATGTTATACTGAAATGGAATAGAAGCGGTTGGTTCTTACAGGTGACAGAATCTTTCAGAAGAGGAAGGAAACAGCTGATTTGCTTACCAAAGGGGAAGGAAGACGTTCATTGGCAGGTGCTTGCATACAGATTACAAGGTTTCCTGCTTCTCATTGAAAAAAGGAAGGATGAAAGGCCAGTACAGGTGCTGGAAGAGGCTAAAGAAATCTTGGATTTGAAGGATAACTCTGAGACAGGTAAAAAAAGGCAGCAAGAGTTTTTTTTTTTTTTTGATAAATAAAAAGGCAGCAAGAGGTTGTAATCTGTGATTTGAGAAAAGTACAAAAATTGGAAATTGAGGTGGAAAATGATAGTTGGGAACAAAGTCTTGTTTTAATTGCTGGAAAGAAAATATAAGATTTGAACCTAGTGGAGAAATTGGTAGCGGAGAAGTTAAAAATCAATTCTAAAGAGGTGGAGATGATATCAATAGAAACAGAAGAGGGTTTGGTTGTCGTTAAAAGGTGGCATATGTCTTGCGACAAGATTGAAGTTCAAGAACGGAGTTTCACAGTTAAAATAGCAGGGCTTCCATTTAATTTTGGAACGAAGAGATGCTTATCAGAACTTAGGATGGGATCCTTGAAAGGTGCAAAACAGACGACCTACATGCTGTGAGGGCAAAGGGTTTGGGGATGAAACCAGAATATATCCCAAGATCTTTGGAGCTCTTCTCCAATGGATTGTGGAGGAGGATTTAGCTGTTGCCAAGACTTGAAGCTTCTAGTAGTCGATCTAGACTACAAGCAGTCTTGAATTAAAAGAAAAAAGGATGAAAAAATTGGAGAGAAGAAGAAAAGAAGTACACGAAGAGAGTTTCAGAAAAGAGAGAGAGTAGGTCATAGTTTCTGCCGACCCTCTCTTAGTATTTATAACTATTGGCTAACTGTAAAAGGGCTGAATTGCCCTTATTGCTTACATGGCAAATATAACAAGAAATAACTAATAATAAAGCTGAAATAACTAACTGAAACTAACTACCAACTAACACTGTCATATCTAACAGAAATATTGCTGCCATACGAACACTGTGGGGACCACATCAGTGGGGTCCACGTCAGTGTTCTTTACACCCCCCTCAAGTTGGGAATAGATATTTGTCATTCCCAACTTGCATAGATCTGCCTCTAACTTTTTCCTTGGAACAGCCTTGGTGAGAAGATCTGCAAGCTGCATGCTGGAGGTGATATATGGAAGACACACTTCTTGAAATGAAACCCTTTCTCTGACAAAATGTCAGTCTACTTCAATATGCTTAGTTCTGTGATGCTGTACCGGATTATGAGCTATATTAATAGCAGCCGGATTATCACAATACAACATTAAGGGCTTCTCATAAGCAATACCCAACTCCTCAAATAGTGATTTCAACCATAGGATTTCAGCCACACCATTAGCCATGGACTTGTATTCAGCTTCTGCACTATAATGAGAAACAACACTTGCTCCTTGCTCCTCTTGGAGACTAGATTACCCCCTACAAAAGCACAATATCCAGAAGTAGACCTTCTATCATCAATACTCCCAGCCCAATCAGCATTTGTATAAACCTCTATCTTCATGTGATTATTATTCTTAAATAGCAATTCTCTACCTGGGTACCTCTTCAAATATGCTAATATCCTCTCAACTGCTAGTAAGTGAGTAGTCCTAGGAGAGTGCATATACTGACTGACAACGCTGACCGCATAGCTAATGTCCGGTCGTGTGAGACAAAGATAGAGGAATTTTCCAACTAACCGCTGGAACATAGCTTTATCTTCAAGTGGCTCTCCACCCTCTGCACTGATCTTGTGATTCTGTTCAATAGGTGTATCTGCAGGCTTAACTCCTAACTTTCCAGTTTCTTCTAACAAATCTAGAACATATTTTCTTTGGAAAACAAAAATCCCATGTTTAGATCTACTCAATACCCAAAAAGTATCGTAGCTCTCCCAGATCTTTCACCTCAAATTCTTGATGAAGGAGTTGTTTGAGAGACTCAATCTCACCATTAGCATTCCCTGTTACTACAATATCATCCACGTATACAGCAAGCAAGGTCAAGGAAGAGTCCACTCTCTTAATGAACAATGTATGGTCTAATTGGGCCTGTACATAGCCGAATCTTTCAAGGGCTTATCTGAATCTATCAAACCAAGCTCTGGGGGACTGTTTTAGTCCATACAAAGCTTTATTCAATCGGCAAACCTTCTTTCCTATGTCTGTATCATAAAATCCAGAAGGCAACTGCATGTAGACTTCTTCCTGCAAGTCTCCATTGAGGAAGGCATTTTTGACATCCATCTGGAACAAGGGCCAAGAGTAATTGGCTGCAAGGGACAATAAAACTCTAATAGTGGTCATCTTTGCTATGGAGCAAAAGTCTCCAAGTAGTCTATACCATAAGTCTGAGTAAATCCCTTTGCAACTAACCAAGCCTTATACCTTTCAATGGAACCATTGGCATTATGTTTCACAGTAAATACCCATCTACATCCAACCGGTTTCTTCCCTTTAGGCTGGTCAATTAGCTCTCAAGTATTATTCCTCAAAAGAGCATCCATTTCAACCTTCATTGCATCTTTCCACTCAGGAACTAACAAGGCCTCCTGCACTGTTCTGGGGATAGGAATATCAGCGATAGATGTAAGGAAGGACCTGTAAGAGGGGGACAAGTGATCATAAGACAAGAATTGGGAAATGCAATGGGGTGTGGATGTGGTGCAACGCCGTTTGCCTTTACGAACTACAACGGGGAGGTCAAGGTCATCCAAAGGAGGTAAGGGCTCAACAGTGGAAGGTATTTTAGTGGAACCTGGATCCGGTAAAGGAACTGTAGTACCTGGATCTGGATCCGCAGAAGGAACTGGGGCTGGCCTGGACTGCTGATGACTGAAATCAACCTGCCTCCACCGCCGGTGATAGACTCTCAAATCCCGGCACCTCTGACACCCCTCCCCATTACATCCCTCATCACTCAATGGAACAGGTAAAGGAACTTCTGATGAGTTAACCCCACACTCACTACTCTCCCCTTGAGGAGAAACCCTAGGATAATAGGGTACATCCTCGAAGAAAGTAACATCCATAGAGACAAATCTTTTTTCAGAAGTAGGTTCATAGCAGCAATATCCCTTTTGAGTTTGTGCATAACCGAGAAAAATACATTTTGAGGCCTTAGAACCAAATTTGGAACGATGAGGTCCAAGAATCTGAACAAAGCAAGTACAACCAAAGGTTTTAAGGGGAACAGTAAACAAGTCTTTATCAGGGTATAGGAGGGTAAATAGAGGCTTCATGTCAAGAACCCGTGAAGGAACTCGTTTAACAAGATAAATTGTTGTAAGAATAGCATCTCCCCAGAAATGAATAGGCACATTGGAGTTTAAACATGATGCTTCTGGCCACCTCCAATATGTGCCTATTCTTCCTCTCAGCAACCCCATTCTGCTGTGGTGTATGAGGACAAGTACTTTGGTGGATAATCCCATTGTCAAGCAAATAGGAGGCTAATTGGTTGGCAAAGTATTCTTTCGCATTATCAGATCTGAAGATTTTGATTTTGACCCCAAATTGGGTTAAAATCATCTGATAAAAGATCCAGGTCAAAGTAGGAACCTCATCTCGAGAACGCATAAGGTAAACCCAAGAAAACCGGGTATAGTCATCAACAAACAACAAATATTTGTACCCCCCATAGCAGTGATGTGATAAGGACCCCAAACATCGGTATGCACAATATCAAAAGGATTATTACTTCTTTTATTACTCAATGAATAAGATGTTCTATAATGCTTTGCAAGCTCACAACTCTCGTATATCAAATTGGACATCTGAACAAACTCAAATAAATCAAGAAACAAACTCTTCAAAGACCGAAAAGATAAATGACCCAACCAGTTATGCCAAAGCATAACCTGACTAACAGACAGAGAAACAAAAGACTTCCTATCTTCACTATCTTCCCAATGTGAACTCTCTCCAAGAAGATAGATCCCATTCGTTTCACGGCCAGTCCCAATCACCTTCCTTGTCTTCAAGTCTTGAAAAACACATCGGTCAAGGAAAAAGGTTACTGAACAATTCTGATGTTTTGTAATGCTACTGACTGAAAGCAAATTAGTATTAAGCTTAGGAACATGCAAAACTGAAGATAAGGATATGGCATTAGACAACTTGATGTCTCCCTTGCTAGAAATGGAAACAAGGGAACCATCATCAACGGACACCTTATCTCTACCAGAAGATAAGTGATAGTTAGTGAACAGTGATGGCAAGCCAGTCATATGGTCAAATGCACCTGAGTCTATTACCCAACAATGTTCAGTGTTACCTGGAGCTGAAGCGTGATAAGCTAAGGCCCGAGTACCTGAATGAGCAAAAGCTGATGTGGGAGCTAATGGTGGCTGAGATGGTTGAGCTGAATTGCCAACTTCCTTTTCCAACTGAGTCAAGGCAGCCCGGACAGCAGCTAGGGTGTCTAGGGGTGTGCCTTTTGGGCCCGATGAGGAGGCACAATCAATATTAACAGCCATATTAGCATTACCCCTTTTGTTCCTAAGTTTTGTTGGGACTAAATGAGGGTGCAACTTCCAACAGGTGTTGATGAAGGGAAATTTGGCCCGACCTCGCAATCACCCGACACGTAGCAAAAGCAAGCAGCTCGGGGCAGCAGAGCGCCCAAAACACAGGCACCAAAGGTAACCAGCAGTCTAGGAGCCCGAGCTCCCTACTAAGAACCCGAGCTCCCTACTAGGAGCCAGAGCTCCCTGCTAAGAACCCGAGCTCCCTACTAGGAGCCCGAGCTCCCTACTAGGAGCCCGAGCTCCCTACTAAGAACCCGAGTTCCCTACTAGGAGCCCGAGCTCCCTACTAAGAACCCGAGCTCCCTACTAGGAGCCCGAGCTCCCTACTAAGAACCCGAGCTCCCTACTAGGAGCCCGAGCTCCTTACTAAGAACCCGAGCTCCCTGTAAGGAGCCCGAACTCTCTTAGGCCCTAAGCCTCACAAAGCCGTGACCCGAGCTGGTCCACGGCAGCTCGGAACACTCCCCAAACCGAACTCAAGACCATCTCGCTCGCCACCCCAGTACTTCGCCTCCGAAGCACCAGACCGACCAAACGTACCTGACACCAAGGAAGTCCGTATCCAAGGGCGGCGTGCCTAACTGATTTGGGATCTGACGCCTGACAGCCGCACTTCAAACGGTCTCCTGCCACCACCACCTGCCACCGTCGTCACCAGCCGCAGGGACGGCTCCGACAAAAGGAGCAGTGACGGTTCTGCCCGGCCAGAGGGGCTGACATCCGAACTGGCAGGAGCTCAGAGATAATCATGCCCGATCTGACAGAAGCCTGGGAGTGAGTGCGCGAGGTGGTTATAAAAGGCTCCCTACCCCCCAAGAACGAGGTATGCTAACTTTGCGCTATCTGGCTTATCTTGCCTTTGAAGGATTCTAACTTGAGCTTCGGAGCCTTTACACCGGGTCCTCCCCGGAGCTTCTTCACCCCCTCCGTTTCAGGTCCCCCGCTACTCAATTCAGAGGCAAGATCGTTGACAGCTAAGACTGGCCGGATTGTGCATCATCAGGTGTCTTTAGTATGCTTGGGTTTCTTGCAATGTTCACATACTAGATCCCGCTTGTTTTCCTTCTTTATATCCCTCTCCGTATCACCCCCCGGACTTAGGTTTCACTGCTGCCAAGGCTGGTGGGAAGGGCTGATGCTGCATCATAACCTTTCTCCTAGTCTCTTCACTGTGTACTAAGGAGTAGGCTTGTGAAAGGGTCACACTGTCTCTTGTCAGTAGTTGTTGTCTCACAATATCATACTCAGGATTCAGACCAGCTAGGAACTCAAAAACCCTATTAGTTTCAACCTGCTTTCTATGAGTCTGTGCATCCTTCTGGCTTTCCCACTCAAGTGTTTCTAGGTGGTCTTCATGCCACAAAGATTTCAATGTAGAGAAGTAAATCGAGACTGGTTTCTCTCCTTGCTTAAGGTTGTTAACCTCACATTTCAGTTCATAAGCCCTAGCAACATAAAGGGGTTGGGAGTAGGTCTCTTTCATGGCATCCCAGATTTCCTTAGTTGTTTTCGCCCACAAATAGTTCCGGCTGATATATGGCTGCATAGAGTTGCACAGCCATATCATAACCAAATAGTTCTCCTGAACCCATTTGGTATAGGTTTGGTCCTCCTTAGTTGGTTCTTTCACATCTCCCAACAAGTAGCTCAGTTTTCCCCTACCCCCAATGGCCATCATGGCCGATTGAGCCCATTTTAGGTAGTTTAATCCATCAAACTTAACTGTTATAATCTGAAAGGTATTCTCAGACATGTTACCAAAATTGCTAGTCCCAAAAACACCTTCCCCTTGACTCTTGAACTCCATTCTTGATCAAGAATTAATAAAAAAAAACTTTTTAACTACTGTAATAGGAGAAACAAGACCCAAACAACTTATAACAGTCGGCCTAGTTCTTCCAAAGAACATAGAAAACAGAATTCTGAATGAAACCAGTTCAAATTCTGATCTGAAACAAATAACAGTTCTGAATTTTTAGGGTTTTCTCTCAAAACCCTAAAGAAAACACAAAAAATTCTGAAACCGCACCTCTCAGACTAAACCAAGGTCATCTTTTCTTAACAGAGTCACAAGAAAAAGCTTACTTTATGGAAAAATCTCTGGCCGCCACCTTCTAGTTGATGCAAAACACTAATCTTGAGGATCCGAAACTTCTTCTGATTCTTCCTAACTACTGGAACTCTCCCAGACTTCTACAATCTCTTTAGTAGCAGTCACACACTACCAGTAACCTCCAAGAATCGGCCGATCCTCCTTCCTTGTTGAAAAACTTCCAAACCTAGGTGGTTCTCATGCAGTCGGCCTAATCAGACTAGCATAAAAGCTCCTAGGTCGGCTCTGATACCAAGTAGTCGATCTAGACTACAAGCAGTCTTGAATTAAAAGAAAAAAGGATGAAAAAATTGGAGAGAAGAAGAAAAGAAGTACACGAAGAGAGTTTCAGAAAAGAAAGAGAGAGTAGGTCATAGTTTCCGTCGACCCTCTCTAAGTATTTATAACTATTGGCTAACTGTAAAAGGGCTGAATTGCCCTTATTGCTTACATGGCAAATAGAGCAAGAAATAACTAATAATAAAGCTGAAATAACTAACTGAAAATAACTACCAACTAACATTGTCATATCTAACAGAAATATTGCTGCCATACGAACACTGTGGGGACCACATCAGTGGGGTCCACATCAGTGTTCTTTACACTTCTCTCTGGAAGGATTGCTCCAAGGAAGACAACAATGCTAAGATGGTGAGGGTGAGCTTACATTGAGGGAGAAGAGAGGGCGTTGAGGGTGAGTGGAGGAGCCGCTGCATCACCTTTTATGGAAGTCGAACTGACAACCTCCATAAGTTTGAAAGTAAGGAATAAAATTGAAAATGTTTTGAATTTATGAGGGCCTCAACGGTTGGGCCTTCGTTTGCTGAAGTTGTTAAAAGAGGGGTTGTGTCTGATCCGAGGTGGGTCCCGCTTCCATTTGAGAAGGGGAAACCAAAAGTCGCCTCAAACCCAATTGGGTTTAAAATGGGCCATGCAGGCTCGAACCAAGAGGTGGACCATTTAGAGTGGACTGGCTCATGTGACATTTTACATAGTCACGTGAGTCAGGTATCAAAAGGAAAGTTGAGAGACAAATATATTGGTATATCATCTTCCCCAATTTTGAAACAACAGTCTGAGGTCCCAAAAAGCTCGAATGAGCAGAATTCGTCCAAGCAATCTGTCCAATGAATTCCCAGAGGCAAATCCAAAGAAGGGGACCTGGGTAAGATTGTCCAAACCCAAGATACTCTAGGGTTCGGAGGGAGGAGAATGAGGAGGAAGACTGTAGTTGGGTGGACTATGAATCTTCGGAAGATGGAGTTGAGTCACTAATGAAGTTCGAGGACCATAGCCTGGGCAAGGATGTTGAGGAAAAGGAGGGGGTTGAAGACACGATAAACACTGCTTTTCTCTTTGCTGAAGAATGGGGAACTACCCTTGTTCCAAGGCCTTCTGCATAAGTTGGGAGTTCAATGGAGCCAAGTGCATGTTGGATGTTAGGGGGAAAGTCGAATACCTGATAGAGGAGCACCTAACTAGGAGTTGAACCACGGGCGGGATGTCTGTAAGCAGTTAGTGGATGATCACCAGAATTTTCACAAGGATTCTACAGATGTGGATAAACAACAAAGTTGTGGGAGTAAATGTGGGTGTGATCTAAGTTTAGGAAGCTCCTTACAAAAAACTCTCCCTAAATTGGTTTGTGAACACAAACTTTCCAAATGGGAAAGAGTGTTTAGGTCACACTTCAAGTTATTGAGTCTTCCTTGGAACCAGGTCCAGGTAAGTCTGTGAATTTGGTTTTGGGTACTAACTTTTGCTATGTACTTGTTGTTTGTTCTCTAGTTTCCCAGATTGCTACCAAGCCACTGGCCCATGATTGGAAGCTGAAGGAGAAGGCAGGGACGTGGTAGTGTAGAGGACGAAAAGAGAAGGAAAGGACTATGGGACTTAATAGTAGAAGAGTTTGAAGAATTAAAAAGAGACGAATTGGAGGAGGAGAAGAATAATGAGGACAAGGAAAGTGGGAATCCTATAATTGGGGGTGGGATGGAACCTGAGAGAGTTTGTGAGGAGTCTAAAGAGAGAAAGAGAAAGAGAATATTGGAGGAAGGAAGACTCTCTGGCTGACTTTGTAGGAAAGCTAGGTTGCAAAATAAAAGACCCAAATGAGCTAAAGTCTATTTGAGGAATAAGGAAGAAGGGAAGTTTAGAAAAAGGAAATTGAGTGAAGCTGAGAGATTAAGATTGGATGTGGAAGGGGGATAAAGAGTTTAGTGAAAGGAAGGGAAGAAGGGGAAGCAAGTAGTCGGGAGTAGAGGCTAGAGGGCAGATAGAATTTGGAGGAGTGAAGATTCTAAGATGGATTGTGAGACATTTGGGAAATGTAAGGAAGAGATCTCTAATAAAGGAGGTTCTAAAGAAAGAAACCCAAACAGCTCTAATTCAGGAATCTAGGCTGACAGCTTTTGATAATAGGTGGGCTAGAAGTGTGTGGAGGACAAGAGGAATTAGTTGGACAATGTGTCCCACTTGGGGATCTTTCGAAGGGAATAATAACTTTGTGGAAGGATGAGATTGTGGAGGGAATTCAAGAACTGGTGGGAAGATTTACAGTTTTTGTTAAGTTTAGACAAGTGGCAGACGGGTATGAATGGGTTTTGATTAATTTCTATGGCCCTAATGGTTATAGAGAAAGGAATGTGTTATGGGAAGAGTTGGATGATATTAGAGGACTTTAGGAAGGACCTTGGTGTATAGGAGGGGATTTTAATGTAATCAGATTCACTGAGGAATCTAATAATGTGAGGCTAAAAACCACCACGAGTACGAGGAAGTTTAATGAATTCATGAACATGTTTGAGCTTAAGAAATTGAATTTTTTACATAATAGCTGCACTTGGTCCAACCTATAGACTGACCCAATTTGCTCAAAATTAGCTAGATTCCTCTTCATTGCAAATTGGGAAGAACATTGGGGTAACTTAGTATCACGGGCACTTCCTAGAGTAACTTCTGATCATTGGCCAATTTCTATTAGTAAGAATGAATTTGGAGATAGAGGTCCAGCCCCATTTAGATTTGAGAATATGTGGTTACGTCACTCGAGGTTTAAGGAGAAAAGTAAAGGATTGGTGAAATGAGAGTAATCCAAGTGTCCATTGGAAGGGCATGAAATTTCATTGGAAGTTAAAAGAGCTGAAAGCTAGAATCAAGGAGTGGAATATACATAATTTTGAGAGGATAGAAGAAAGAAAATAAGAGGTGATAAATCAAATTGAGGTCTTGGAATATCTTGCTCTTTTGCTACAAATATTTGGAATCGGGTTTTATTGTTATTTGGGTGTAGGTGGAACTTGCCCTCTTAAGTAAATCTGCTTTTTGAACCGTCTACCTTTGGGTAGCTGACAAAGAAAGGGAGTTTAATGTGGAAGTGTTTCAGAGCAGCTAGTTTGTGGAAAATTTTGGAAGAGAGAAGGAAAGAAGCCTTGCTGAAGTAAAGGAGTGTATTATGACAAGGACCCTTTTGGCTAAAAACTTCAGATCTGTTCATGAGTTATTCTTTTGATGATTTAAGGAAAATTTGGGGAGCAGTAGCATCCACAGCCTCCACAAAGAACAGACTACAAGCAGAATGCAAAACCCCCTCCGGATGGAGTGGTAAAACTGAATTTTGACGGAAGCAGTCAAGGTAATCCAGGGCCCTCAAGTATAGGAGGGATTATGAGAGATAAGGATAAAAATATCCTATCTTTACTCTAAGACCAGTGGGAATTGGTGACTCTACAGGGGCTGAGATACTAGCAGGGGTAGAAGTTATACAGGTTGCTAATAAACTTGGAGTGGAGAACTTTACAGTTGAAGGGGACTCCAAGGTGGTAGTGGGCTGGTTGTCAAACCCATAAACAGTTTTTTGGGGTTAGAAAGATCTCTTGAGTCTTGAAGAAAGTTAATTGGCTTGCAGAATATGTCAGTTTTCAGTGGGTCAACAGATCGGCAAATGCCATGGCTGATTTTGTCTAAACAAAGGGTATCAAGCTGTTTTGGGCTACCTTATAATTGTAAATCAGGCTAGAGTGTGCTTATTTGCTCAGTTCTAAGGGGAGCTCACATTCGCGTGCCTCCTCTTAGGTTGATTGTACACTTTTCTATGCTTAATAAAGTACCACTCATTTATCAAAAAAAAAGAGGTCTTGGATGCAAAGGAAAAGGAACTTTTGGGAAAAGGGATAAGAAGATGGAGTGGGAGTTGAAGAAGAAATTGGAGTATATTCTCTTCAAAGAATATAACATTAGCTTGGTAAACAATTTATATAAAATCATTGCTAAGGTGTTGTCTCAAAGGATTAGAGAGGTGTTTCCTATACTCATCTCCCTAAATCAAGGTGCCTTTTGTAAAATGTAGACAAATTGTTGACCAGATTTTAATTGTTAATGTAAGTGTGGAAGATTTTGAAAGAAGTGGGAGAAAAGGGCTGGTCTGCAAATTGGATCTTGAATATGCATATGACATGGTTGATTGGTCATTTTTAATGGAAGTGCTAGATTCCTATGGGTTTGGGGAGAGGTGGTGTAAATGAGTGCAGGGATGTATTTAGACTTGCCACTATTCTATTTTGCTGAATGGTTCGAAGTTATATGATGGATCACTTTCTTGTCATTAGAGGTATTAGGCAAGGAGACCCCCTCTCTCCTTTCCTCTTCACTTCGATTGCTAATGTTTTGGGGAAATTAATTGGAAAGGGCAGATTCTAGAAATTTGGTGAGAGGGTGGAGAGTAGGAAGGGATAATGTTCTAGTTACCCATTTACATTTTGCAAATGCTACCATCTTGTTCTGTGAAGGTGATGAGGTCATGTGGGTTAGTAACTCAAAGTTGGTGATTAATTTGTTTGGACAAATGTCCAATCTTAAAAGTCAATTTTGATAAGAGCTGTGTGGTTGGAATTAATACGAGTGATAGGGAAGTGGAAGATAGGGCTCTTAAAAATAAAAGTTGCACATTGGGTAAACTATGGAGGAATTTCAAAATTTCTCTCTAATTGACGTTCTGATAAAGTGGAAGAAGTGGCATTGCCAGCTCAAAACAAAGAAAGTGTAATTATGGTGTGGAGAAAACCAGCTGCTAACTTTGTTAAACTTAACTTTTTTTATTGGAAACAGTAACTTTCATTAAAATTTAAGGAAGTCCAGTACAACTGTCACCTTCAAAACAATAACTTTGATGGTAGTTATATAGGCAATCAGATAGCGGTTGGTTTGGGAGGGATCTTTAGAGATTCAGAAGGAAGAATGTTGGCCCTATATTCAAGACCCCTGGATAGTGGAGATGCATTGACAGCAGAGTTGTTGGGCCCCAGGGTTTAAAACTTGCTAAGCAATTCGGGTTTCATAATCTGGAGGTGGAAGGGGATTCACAAGTGGTCATTTCATGGACAAGAAGTAGTACCCAAATCCCATGGATCTATCTATAGGCACATAATTCGAGAAATAGAAAGTTTAGCTAGGAAGATGAATGTTATGTTTAGATGGGTGAGAAGAACAGCAAATGGGATGGTAGATTTATTGGCTAAACAAGGGACTACAAGACAACAATTATTTTAGACAAAACTCTAAAATTGTCTATTGGTGTAATACATTGATATAATACCTCATCTGAAGTTAATAAAACCTTTATTTAATGATCAAAAAAAGGTGGAAGATAGGGCTGATATATTGGGTTGTGTGGTTGCTCAGTGGTCGTTGAATTATTTGGGTCTACGTCTACCCCTAGGGGATAATCCGAATAAGAGCAATTTTTGGAATCCAGTGGTTGATAAATTCACAATGCAACTAGATTCATGGAAGAAGAAGAATTACCTTTCCTTGTGAGGCAAGATAACATTTTTTTTTATCAATAACATCAATTTCATTAAATTAAGAGAAGAGAGGGAATAAGTATACAAAGGAGGAGACAAAATAACTTAGCTCCCCAAAAACAGAAAACACAGGGAATGCAAAGAAAAATATTAAAAACTAGCCCAAAAAACAGCCTCCCTATTCACTCCTTGCTTGGCCAACCCATCCGCAAATGAGTTGGCACTCCTTTTCACCCAGCTGTACTGAATCTCAATGTCCCTACCCAGCCATAAGAACTGTTTTTTTTTCATTGTTAAAGTTCCACAAACCACTGTCATCTGTCTTCAACCAACTAACATGAGGCAAGATAACATTGATTAAATGTACATTGGCTAATTTGTCTATTTATTTCTTGTTGGTGTTTAAGATTCCCCAGGGAGTGTGTAGGAGCTTTGAAAAGTTAATGGGGGATTTCCTATAAGAACTAAGGGAGGAGAGGAGATCATAGAGATAGTTGTGAGGTGGTTACTAAGAATAAGAGTGTTGGTGGGTTAGGATTAGATAATTTACAGAAGAAGAATATGGCTTTGTTGGGAAAATGGTTATTGAGACTGACAGTGGATAGGGTTAAGTTGTGGACTAAAGTGATTCTAAGTATCTATGAACAAGCAGTTGAAGGATGGGATGTGGGAGTATTGGCGAGGTCCAAAAGAGCTTCTCCTTGGAAATCTATTCATGCCATTCTACTGTCCTTCCTTTCTTTTATCAGGTATGATCTTTGCTCTGGAAATCTTGTCAACTTCTGGGAGCATGACTGGGTGGGAGAATTACCTTTGAAAGAACAACTCCAGTCCTTACATTCCCCCCTAGGTTTATTAAAAATGAGCTTGTCTCCACATTTCTAGTTCATTCTAATCTGAGCTCTGTTTTTTACTGGAATATGAGTTTAAGAATGGCACTTAGAGATTCTAAAATGAACAGTGTTTCTACTTTGATTAAAGTCTTGGAAGGGGTGGTGGTGGATCCCTCTAGGAGGGATAATTGGATTTGGACTACTCCTTCGGGTGTTTTTTCCTATGCTTCCTTCTTTAAAGAGTTGGTGCATCACTCACCTGACCTTTCAAGTTAAGGAAGTTTGGAGTAAAACAAATTCCTCCTAGGATAGGAGCTTTTTGTTTGGAAGCTTTCCAAGAAAAGTGTAATACCTGTGATTTGCTCCAAAGAAAAAGACCTAATTGGTGCATCCTGTGTAAAGATAATAGTGAAAGTTGCTATCACTTATTAATCTCTTGCCCTTTTGTATCAGTGATTTGGAATTGGTTTCTCTCTCTATTCGGTTGCAAATGATCCCCACCACCACCAAATGTACAAAACTTGTTTGCTCCCTTTTCTATTAGAGGGTCAAAAGAAAGAGGTAGAATACTATGGTCATGTGTAAAAGCAGTTGTTTGTTGGATAGTTTGGGAAGAAAGAAATCAAAGAATTTTCTCGAAAAAAGAAAGAAGGGTGTCATCATTGAAACAATAATTGTTAGGGTGGTTCAATGGGTCAAGACTATAAAACTCTTCACAAGTATTTCAGCGGGAGATATTAACAAGAATTGGAAAGAAGTAGCTTGTTCAGCTCATCTTAAATCTACGACTAGTCCACTTTGGTCCCCTTAAGCTGCTGGGTTCACAAAACTGAATTTTGACAGAAGTAGTGAAAGCAACCCAGGCCCTTCAAGTATAAGAGGAGTTTTTTAGGGATGAGGAGGAAAAATTATTGCTATGTATTCTGGTCCCACTGGAGTAGAGGATTCCCTAAGATCTGAGGTTATGGTAGCTCTGGAAGGGATAAAAAGAATGAAGGAATTAAATATCAGAAAATTGGTTGTGAAAGGTGATTCAATGTTGGTCATTGACTGGCTTCAAAAGGAAAAGAATGGGATCTGGAAGTTTTCAAATGAGAAAAAGAAGTTTAAATGGCTAACCTAGGACATGGAGATTAAGCTTCAATGGGTTAAGAGAAGTGTGAAGTCCTTTGCAGATACACTTGCTAAAAAAGGGGTGGGAAGAGTTGATCTTTTTTGTACATTGTTGTTGTTGTTGTTTTTTTTTTTTCTTTTGAGAAAAGTTAACTGATTTCATTGAAGAAAAAGAGAGAGGTACACAAGGTGTAAATAAGTTTGTTTTCAGGGAGGTGGTGAAGAGATTTTACCCCTCCCCTTGCTCTGTTGGATTTGCTCCTTTATTGTTTCAATAAAATTTCAGTTAATTATCCAAAAAAAAACAGAACAAAAACCACTAGATCGCCAAATCTTTTGAGGTCATCCATTTCATTAATTTCCATTCCCTTATTTTATTTTGAATTGGACCTAAGATCTGCTTTCATGTACAATTTTTGTTACAATAATAATTGCCAGTGTGACACCTATGGCCCGAACTGACTGCATCAGTTCAATTATGACTTGAGTCACCTTTTTTTTTATCAATAACATGAGTCACCTTTCACTCATATATTATTTAAGCAGAAGGCAAAACCAAGTTTTGTGAGTAAAAGCATGGTATGCCCAAATGTCATTCTTACTAATTGCATCCACCAAAATTCCTTGAAACCCCTTCGTCGTAACCTTCAAGAACCAAATCTACTACGCTAACAGTAATCATATCAATGGTGAATTTGATGACATCTCTTATTATTAACATTCTGCTTTTCTTTTATTCTTCCAAGCACTCCAAATAATAGCAGCTCTCATGTACCACCTAAGAATCTTCCCTCTCTTTGTGGGGGTAGGAGGTTTAGCACAAATACCCCTTCAAGAAGTCTTCCCTTCCCCCTCCTCCTTTTCACCTAGACCTACCAGACAACACAAGGCCTAGAAAAAGTGAAACTGGAATACCTAAGACCTCAAACAACATGAAAAGGATATAATACTAAAAAACTTCAGTTCAAATAGAAGGGATTTATCCCAAAAGTGGGGACAACATGTGATGTGGAACCTTGTGTCGCATCATTAAGACAGAACACGCACAACTTATCCAACTTATCTGACCACAGTAATGTTTCTTCGTATAGTAGCTAATACTTGCACAAGAATTATAATAATGAAATATTCTGTTTTGCTCAAAAACTCTATCTAGATATTTTATGTAGCTATACAGAATATTTTCAGTTTCCCCTAAATACTTTTGGATAGATAAGCTTTCTATGTATTGTTCAACAGATTTTTGACATTAGCATAACAAGAAAATAGCATTTTTCTGCACAAGGTAGTATTGTTCACCATATTTCAATATGAAACGCACAGAATTAAAATTTAAATTCCCAAGTGATACCAACATGATGCTATGTATTCTAATATGGGACAGGAAGGGTTTATCTTTGCAATAGAACAAGTACCTCTATGAATGTCAAATTAGGAGCATATGGATGCTGCATGAATAAATCACTGCCTCGGATAAAACAAAATATTTATCTTTCTAAACCTTCATCCATCTGAAATATATTTCTCTTCACCTGGTATATTGGTATATCCTGTTATAAATCGGCATACTCCTTCAGTAGCAAGGAACCTAAATATAGGCATCTTAACATGGATCCTTGAATTATGGTTTTCAGCCAAAAGAAGTAAGACCTGTTTGGAAGATTTAGAATCCATAAGATATGTTTCCTAGTTCAAGGAATCCATAAGATTTAGAATCCATATATATATGTTAACTTGAAAGCAGAGTTTCATAACAAGAAACCAATTAGACAATGCAAAAGCACACAAAAAATGCCCATGGAATTCGGAAGTTGAAGATTTCATCTCATAATTCGGAAGTTGATTGCTTTGTTGAATGGTGGTACTTAGAACAACAACGCTAGGATAATGCTAGAAATAGTATTTCCTTCAACTGTTCCTTGCAATACCAGGCTTGATGAAGTTCAATTCAAAGGACCCAAACAAATTTGGTTTAAGTTGTTGAATTCTATATGAGCAAAATAAAAATGGAAGGAAAAAAAAAAAGTTATCGACACATTGGAACAGTGAGAATCAATAGTAAAAAATCAAAATTAACCAACCCCTAATAAGAATAGTTGCAAATAATACAAAATTAGATATTAACCTTGGCTTGGGTAGAGGGGACAAAAGCAATCAATCTATTGGCTTGTAAAATTAAAGATACCAATAAATGATCAGATCAAATTGGATATAACAATACATCATCAGAAAGGGAACCCCTTATAAACAACCCGCTTTGAGGACTCTGCCAATCTCCTAATGCCTTTTGTCTCTTGATAGAACTCCATCAGGGACTTCGCTACATCATTAGTGTGGCATGTAACAAATTTCTTAAGGAATCGAGGCTCGGACATTCTCAGCACTCTCAACACGGTACACCCTTTAATCTGCTGAAGCAAACCCATTGCCCTTATTTTTTCTGCTAGTAGAACCCGTGGCCTCAAGACAGTTTCCAGGTTCAAGAACAAGAGAAATGGGTAGTCAAGGACAACACTTGCAGGTAGTTTCATGGTCCCAATGATGAAAGTCATATTCCTTTGGACCTTGTCAATGGAGAGGGTGAGCACCAAAGGAGAGCGACTGATTAGATTCATTATTTCATCTGTCGAGAAACCATATTTCTCAAGGTTACCCATCTTTTCTCGGATGGTCTCCATGCGTGATACGGCAATCAGGGTGAGCACATACTTGTACATCTTAGAGTCCTTGGAGAGCCCAGTCCTGCGAATGTATTCCATTTTTTCATTGTCGAGCGAGGTTCGAGAAATTAAGGTGGGACGAGACATGAGCAAATAAATCAAGTCCTGCCTGGCGATACCCATAGATTCATATAGAGCAATGCAGCTTTTTAACTTATCATACAAACTGTAGTTAAGAAGGGAAGGATTGCGGACTATTGCTTTGAGGAGCATCTCCCTAGACCCAAAAAATTGTTGAAGGAAGTCGACACGCTCATCGAGGCTGTGGTTGATGCGAGAGGCCAAGAAGCGAGGGCGGCAGTGAATGATCTTGACGATGTCGGAACCAGTAAGGCCCAATCCACGGAGTATGTTGAGCTTGGACTGAAGGATTTCAACTTCAGACTTGAGCAAAGATGGCTGGCGTACAAAGATCTTCATTATCTGAGAATCGGTGCAGCCACATCCTCGGAAAAGGCCGGCAATAGCAGAGTCTTTTAGGTCTGCGGATGCCAATGCGCTTTCTACATCTTGTGAAGCAGGGGAGGTAGCAGTGACGGTAGTGGTAAAGAGGCAAGCTTTTAGATTCGTCAAGGTCCTCTGAAGAGAATGAGATGAGGAGGAGGAGAGAGAGGTTGGTTTTGGCAAGAAGAGCGAGTATAGAAAGCGGAGTCGAATCCAAGCGTCAACCTTCACTCTCATTTTCACTATCATAGCACCTCTACTCCCTCCACCTGTAGAAGATGAACAGCAACAGAAACAAAGACAAACTAGATGTAGTAGTATTCAGGAATTTTCTTTCTAGACAAACCGTACTAAGCATGAAAACACAACATCAGGAAAAAAAAAAAAAGGTTCTGCAATTTGCAAGTTAATAGCTGAGATAAGCCTTGCTATATACCTTAAAATTTTGCCACCTCCAAAACCCATCTCCTCTTAAAAAAATCTGCAAACGTCAGGCAATATCCATTCCTAACATTAGAAATTTTGGGAAGTAGAAAATTGAGAGAGAGAGAAAGCAAATATCCTGATGCTAATTTCAATTTCCATGTACAAAAGATAGAGTCAGATCTTTGTGGTAACACCCACATATCAAACATAAGGAATTCTTTCCGTATTAAAGAAAGAGTTTTCTTTCCAAATTACAGTAAATTATCAATTATTATGTTCATTCTCCTGCTACTAGTTTTCAAGGCCACTGCAGCAAAATAATTAGAATAATCAGAAATCCCCTCAAATGGATTTCAAGCAATGCTACACAGATGCTTTTCAAAGAGCATTTGTTAGGAAAGTAGTAGCTGATCAAAATAATCAGAATAAAACATGCGTCACTTGCATAAACTTCCAAAATGTAATTTGCAGTCTTAAGTTCAACCTCCACAGAGCCAGGTACTAAATGCAAGCAAACAGCCGAACAAAGGAATGAAAAAAAAAAAAGGAAAAAACAGAAAATACAAAGTCGGGTTTTACCAGGTTGAGTTTCACGGACGAAAGATTAGTTTTTTGCTGGAATACTCGGTAAATTGACAGGTACCGAAAATCAATGAGCTTCAACCCACAATATCAGAATTTGTAGTGATTAGAAAAAACATGAATAGGAGCATGCTGAGCCAGCAAAAATGAGAGCAAGTATCAAGCCTTTCATGTCAAATAGAGAACTACCCATCAACGATCAAGGCAAAATATATCATTTAAAACCCAAGACCTCGACTTCTAGCAGAAAGCAAAACCACGGAAGTTCAAGTGTCAATATAACCCTACGTCCCTACCCTACCCTACCCAGAGAATAGTCTCTGGCTCTCTGCAATTTCAAAGTCGAAATCCCATATTTTTTGCCACAGGATTCTACCACTACCGATAGGGGTGAAAGTTGGGCCAGGTTACATCGGGTTGAGGTCAACCCTAAACCCAACCCAAATACGGGGGCAAATGGGTGTATTGGGTTGGGTGAGGGTTGAATACCAATCCACCCTCACCCGTATTGATTCACCTATCCTGAACTGAAAATACAGAAACGGGTTGGGTCGAAAATAATATTTTAAGAGAATAATCTCTTAAAATATTTGTTTGAAATCAGTGCAAAGTATGGGTCCATTGTGAGAAAATATATTTTTGCTCTAATAATCATTACCTTTTTATATATCAAATAAACGCTCGCAAATGCGAACCGTTTGTATTTGTATCGCAAACAAGCAGAGCCATAATAGAAAGAGTGAGAATTATCTCCCAGGACTGTCATTTGACAGATACCTGAAAAAAAAAACATTTTTTTAGAAAATCATCCCTCGAGATAACTGCGTGATAAATACGGATCAGTCAACCCATGTACCCGAAAAATTCGATTTTAAGAGAATCATCCCATTCTCGTGACTGACACGAAAAAATATCAATAAATTGCATGAAAAGTCAGAAAAACAAATGCAGGAAATGTGCAAAAAAATGCAGTAAATCTTGCTAAAAAATGCAGAAGTTACAGAACATTGCAGAAATTGTGCAGAAAATACCAGAAGATTCAGAAAATGCCAGAAATGCAAAACAAAATGCATAGTTTTTGCTGCATATTCATAAAAACAATATGCAGAAAATGCACGAAAATCCCAAAAAATTGCAGACAATTCAGAAAAATGCATAAGTTATGCATTAAAAAAAAGTAGAATTTTGCAGAAGATTCAGAAAAAAAAATGCAAAAAGTACCAGAAAAAAAAACATGCAAAAATACCATAAAATTGCAAACAAAATGCAGACATTTTGCTGAAAATGCAAAAATTACACAAAATTGGCAGAAATTTCAGAAAAAAAATGCATAAAATATCAAACATTCGCAAAAAAATAAATGAAAATTTCAGGGAAAAATAAATTGCTAAAATTTTGCATAAAATTCAAAAAAAAAGTTGCAAAAAAGTACCAAAATGCAGAAAAAAAAAACAGAAATTGCAAATATGCAAAACAAGATACAATTTTTTTGCAACGTATTCAGGAAAAAAAAGGCAGAAAATGCATGAAAATACCATAAAATTGCAGACAGATCAGAAAAATGCATAAGTTATGCAAAAAAATGCAAAAAGACAAGTATGATTTTGCAGAAGTTTCGGAACAAAAAAAAAAATGCAAACATTACCCGAAAATGCATGAAATTGCAACAAAATGCAGACATTTTGCTGAAAATGCAGAAATTACATAAATTTGGCAGGAATTTCAGAAAAAATGCATAAAATACCAAACATTCGCAGAAAAATAAATGAAATTTTCAAGAAAAAAATGCCAAAAATTTGCATAAAATTCAAAAAAAAAAGTTGCAAAAAAATGTACCAAAATGCATAAAAATACCAAAAAAAAGTTGCAAAAAAAATCATGGATGACACTGGTAAGATAAATCCGTTGATAGCAAAAGTGAACAAAGAAGCAAGTAGCAGTTGATATGATTCCATAATCGTAATGATAGATGCAAAATGGTGATTCATTACAATAACAACTTTTATGATGTTTGCTAATATGTGTAATTTTGTTCTCCAAGACAAAAAAGAGTTGTCACATCAACAGAAATGAGCTTTTGTTTTGAAATATAAAATCATAGATGCTGATGATGAAAACTCCCCTTAAATAACCACAACTATATTAATGCATCTCCATTTTATGGAAAGGAAAGTCCATATTTGTTACACTTTATAGGTTGTTTAACCAATGGCATAGATATGATACTTCTTTATGACATGGATAATACTTGTCCTAGTGAATGGCTATTGCCTATTGGCTACATTTTTAACTCTAGTAACAGAATTGTACACTACAATTATGTTCTTCAATCTGAAATCAGATGCCATGTAGAAACTATAAACCATACACTCAAAAGCAGCAGTAGAATATGATTTCCTACTTCAGTATGCCAATCACCATATAACAACTATGATATTAAAGAAGATGAACAATGTCCAAATACTTGCTTATTAAAAGCTTTGATTTAAACGCAACTTGAGAACTTTGAGAAACGGTGGTGATGAAAACAATGGCACAATGAGAATCAACAATGTCGAAGCTAAGAGAATAAAGTTGCTTCAATGGTGGAACAAACAGACAGTTTAGAGAACTTAAGAAAAAAAACTTCGATGGGAGCGATTGAAACCCCAACAACTTTCAACAATGCCCTCGATTTGGTGACCAGTGGAACAAAAGAACGTATAGAAAAAACTTATGGCCTAATCTTCAAAGGTGGAACAAATTCAAAGCCTTTACATCTTCTATGGTGTAACGAATAACTAAGAAAGCATTGAAATGACTATGTTCGACTAATTTGGCTTGCAACGTAACAGTGTTCTCTCTCGACCCCTCCTCCCCTTGACCCTTTATCTACCATCTTCATGACCGAACCGACCCCGACCCTTTATGACCCAATGGGTACTCTTAACCCAATCCATTTGACCCTCTTCTCTTGATAGTGACCCATATGGCTCACTACTATAGTGGGTGGGTATGGCTTGTATGGGTAGTTTTTGAAGCGGGTGGATTGGGTAGGTCAAAAGGGTCTCATGGTCAAAATTTTCAGCTCCAAACCCAAAGTCTTAAACACCCTACCCTAATCCAACTCGACATAGTGGTACTAATCACCCCTAACCTAACCTAACCCTTTGGCCACTACTACGATTGGGCTATATGTTAATTATTTTTTTTTTGGGTAAAATATAAAAACCTCCCCTAAAGTTTCTAACAATCATAAAAACTTCTATTTTAGTTTCACTTTAACAAAAATCTCCAATTGACTTTTTAAATAAATCAACAAAAACCTCTCTTCCGTCATTGACCCAGACCGAAAGCGTTAGATCCATGCATCAATATTTTTCCAAATACCCATTTTGCCCTTTTGTAATTAGTTTATATACATTTTGTAGATCCATGCATCAATGTTTTTCCAAATACCCATTTTGCCCTTTGTAATTAGTTTATATACATTTTGTAGATCCATGCATCAATGTTTTTCCAAATACCCATTTTGCCCTTTTGTAAATTAGTTTATATACATTTCGTAAATTACTATCTCTCTCTATTGACCCTCTCTCTCTAGGAGTCAAGTGACACCTCTCCTTCACACTTTGATCCATTCTTTCCCCAGCTTCAAAAGCCAAGACCATCCCCCGCTTCAACCTCCCTCCTCCCCTCCTCTCTCTCTCTCTCTCTCTGAGCTTTCAAATGCCCCATCTCCCTCGCTATCATGAAATCTCCGGTAAGCCTCTGTTCTAATTTTTGAAACCTCAATCATAAAGTTATAATGGAGAGAAGGAAGGAACATATGGGATTAGGGACACACTCATGAGGGGAGAATTTATATTTTGAAAAAGAAAAAAGATTGTTGGAGCCATTTTTAGGTGCTACCAGTTCAGGTATTTGAAAATTCCTGACTTAAGACTATTGATTTGGGTGAATGAAACCCTGAAATGATGGGAACCCATATGTTGAAACCCTGATTTAAGCATTTGTAAGTCATCAGTGGCACTCTGGTTGGTGCAAAACCTACTGTAACAAATAACATTTCTGTACTTTTGGCACTATCGAGCCATTTCTAGATGCTGGACTGGTCGTAAATAATGCCAATGCATAGGCTTACCGAAGATTTCATAATGTCAAGGGAGATGGGGCATTTGAAAGCTCAGATATATATATATATATATAGAGAGAGAGAGAGAGAGAGAGAGAGAGAACTTTTTAAGTTAGGGAGAGAATGAGTCAAAGTGTAAAGAAACAACATCACTTGACTCCTAGAGAGAGAGAGAGAATTACAAAAAGGGTAAACTGTGTATTTGGAAAATATGGATGCATTGGTTTAATGTTTTTTGTGTGGGTCAGTGATAGAAGGGAGGTTTTTGTCAATTTCTTTAAAAGTTCAAGAGAGGTTTTTATTCAAGTAAAACTAAAGGGGAGCTTTTTATGATTGTCATAAATTTTATGGGAGGTTTTTGTATTTTACCCTTTAAAAAAAATTGTATTGGTAATATTTGGTCAAGTCGAATATTGCATTTGAAACTAACTATATAACGCTTTCCTATGAATCACTTTCTGGGGGGAGGGGGAGACGCCTTACCCGATTAATGCAAAACAAGCAAGGCCTAACTAAAACCCCTAACTTACTTTGTTTTCGGTTGTGCTCGGGTTAGGCCCTATCCAACTTCTCCCACATCCCATTAAAATTTTATAGATCATCAATTCATTTTTATTTTGTTTAATAAAGTTGTAGTTTATCTTTGTTATTTTCCTTCTTTATTTTTTTATTTTTTTTTTTGTGGAAGGCATTAGTGTTTGTTTAGAACAAATTAATCATCGTCATCATCATCATCAATGCCTTATCCTAGCTATATGGTGGCAGTTATAGCAAATATATACTTAAAAAATGCAAATGTATTCAAAGATACCAAAAGGATATATATATATATATATATATATATATATATATATATATATATAAAATGGAGATAAAAAGGTTAAAAATCACAAAAAAAAAGTTAAAGGATCTAGACAAATGTTTAAACAGTTACATTATAACTTTTTTTTTTCAAAGTTAACTGAAAAGAATCATAACAAAGGGGTCTTTGTTGCAAGTGAAAGTTCATGGAGTAATTGCCAATACCCAAAAATACATGATGTTATCACGTGATTTATCCAATCCATCATCTCTCTCTCTCATTCTCTCTATCCATACATCTTTCTCTCTCTCCCCCTCTCTCTATATATATTAAAACAAAGCGGTCAAGAAATTTTATCATTTTTTGAAATTTTTATTTTTTTTTATTCCATGTAATTTTTTAAAGAACCAGTGAGATGCTATCATTCCCCAACAATCTCTTCTCCTAAAATTTATCCTAAACTACATCCCCCACTTTCTCCTAAATCATATTCAATTCTTATTTATCTCCTAACTTATATCTAATTTACTAGAGTACTTCTCTCCAAATTATATCTAATTCCTATTTATCCTCTTTGCCACTTTTTATCTATTCCGATATAAAGAAAGTTCAAATTAAAAAATTAAAAATTATTTAAATATTTTAAAAAATTATACAATAACTATAAAAATATTTATTAAAAACACAAATAATAATTATAATAGATTTAATAATATTCATATTATTAATAGTTCTATATTTCACAAAATTCATCACGAAATTATGTATTAACAATATAAATTATGATTTTCTAGATTATTCAAATTAAATGTTATTCAAATAATATAAATTTAACATTAAAACATATAAATTATGTACTAACAATATAAATTTAGCCCCCCCTTTTTTGTGGCATGGGTTAGGTCCAAGTTTTTTTCGAGTTGCGTATTGGACATGGGCCAAAAAACGTAGGCCCGATCCACCCCAAGCCCATCTAAGAAAATGCATACATATGCATATTATATTTATATAAAATGTCACATTTCTAATTATTGTACATGCGTATATGCACAAAGTATGTAATTGTACATTTGTAAATGAAATTGTATATATTTTTCAAATAATCATACTCTTAAATTTGGTCATCCAGCCCCAAGCCCAAGGTTTGCACCTATAGGGCTGGGCTTGGGTTGACCTTCAACCCTAATCACCCTTTATTGTAAAAAATTGCCATATGCAAAACACTTGCACACTTGCTAATAACGAGAAAAAAATCAAATGGAAAATAGCAAAGCCTCATATATATCCTTATTGGTTCCACTAACTTAAGCCAACACAAATTGGGCTGGGAATCGGGTTCAGGTTGGGTCGAACCATGGTGGATTGGCTGGATTTAAAATTTTTTTGTTGTTTACATATGTATACAATCATATTTCATTGGGCTTTAAATCCTATCATAGAAGTGGAATGAGTCGTAAAGATGCATAAAATCTACACGTGATAAAAATGATCGGCTTGGGATGGGCTGGACCGAGCTCGGACTATCCAAGATATCAACCCAAGCCCAAATAGAGTCCAGGTCGGGCCCGAATTTCATGGCACAAAATCAATCCATGCAAAATATCGTGTTGATCCGGGTCGGGCTCGGGTTGTGCTCGCCCAAGTAGCGCCCCTTTGCTACGGGGCAGCTGAATTTTCAGCTGTGGGCTATACACCGTATATAATATTCGCTCCAAACTGGCAGCTCACGGCCGAAACCGCGAAAAACCTAACCAGTAAAACCCTTATTAACCCCCCGCCGCTCGCGTTCCAAGCCAAACAAAGAAAAGAACTCGGAGACGCAGTAACATCTAACAACTACAAGCAAAGAGCTGTTCCCTCTTCCGAAACTCTGAAATCCTCAGAGATGCCCGCACATCATAAGGTACCGAAGAAGAAATCCAGAGATGGTCTAAAACCACATAAAAACTTCAAAAAGGACCGCAAGATCAAGCAGAAGTCAGAAGACACTGTTGTGTCGGAAGGTTTGCCTCTGCAAATCGACGACGACGTCCCGGATTTTCCACGAGGTTAGCATTAATAAAACATATTTGTTTCCCCACTTCCTCAATCGGCTGAAATGCAGACCATCACTCGGAAGTGTTTGATTGCTCTTTAATGTGTTTGCAGGAGGGGGGAGAGTGCTGAGTCGTCAGGAGATCGATGAAGTTCGTGCAGAGGTCGACGCCGAGTTCGAAGTGGAGGAGAGGGGGTCGAGGAAGAAAAAGAAGCAGCAGCAGAAGAAAAGTTATGCGACAGAAAATGACTTGGGTTCACTCTTTGGCGATGGTATTACTGGGAAGCTACCCCGCTTCGCCAATAGGGTCACTTTGAAGGTACGTGGCAGCTAATGCGACATGAGCTGGATACTTAATTCTACATCGTCGTTCCTATTTGCAACTGTGAATTTATTTACTCGGGATAGAGTTTATAATTCAGTTGCTCCTTTCATGAGCGCCTTTATACCTAATACACCCAGCATTTACTTCCATCATCTCGCTAAAACGTGAGAAGCATATTCTTTATACTTGTCAATGACGAAATGAATATACACGAATCGTTTTTTGCACTGAAGTGTTTGACTGTTTGTATGTCTCCTCTTTAAAAGCTCGAACCTTTATATATCTGAGGCGGCTTTATCATTTTTGTTTCTCTTAAATTGGTGATTTTTGAATAATGACAATTTCTGATCCATCATGTGAAATTAGTTGTTCAAGCAGCGGATGGCCTTAACTTGTAATTGTCCAAAGCATGGCTAAGGATTATTGATAAAAAAAAAGCATGGCTAAGGATTATTGATCAAAAAAAAAAGCACGGCTAAGGATTTTTAGAGAATGTTAGGGGAACCTTATTCATAGTTAGGAATGTGGCACACTTGTCTGGCAAATTGATCTTTTGATTGACCACTTCATCTAAGAACGTCTTCAGTGAGATTATATCTGAAGTTAAAAGGGGCTGTTGTTAAATTAAAGGAAAGAGGTAGATGAGAATTTGCTTTCTTTGAGGTGCTCATGTTATTTATTTATTTGTTTGTTTGGTATTTCATATTTGTTCTAGTTTGTGTTGTTTTTTTAGTTTTTACTGTCTTGTCTCTCCACTGATGTTACACCTTTTCATTGTAGTTGTTCACTTTCCCCCCGTTTTCAGGTGAAATGGCTAGGTTATCTAAAATAAGTAACTTTTAACTTTCTTAAATGAAAATAAACCTTAATAAGAGATATTGACACTTTACTACATTTAGTTCTTACAAAGTTACTTAAATTGATGATAAACTGGTAATTAGGATCTTTAGCAAAGAATGCTGTCTGCAAAGTACTTAGTGCCATGGACCATGTTGCTTTACCCCGCCTCTTCTTTGCCCAACAGATTTGAATCCACTCCTTCAAGAACTCTCCCTTGAATATCTGCATCAAAATTCTCTTTAATTCAATCTAATGTCAAAATTTCTATTGACATCAAATCTGACTTCTCACTTGATGTTTCTACCATCTGATTATTGCTAGGTAATTTGGACCAATGATTGCCACCTATGCCTCCTTTTTATCTTTTATATCTTCATATTACTTTTATGGGATCTGATTCCCCATAGGCCAATTCTCATTTGGGAGAAATTTCTCAAAACTTGAATTATTTGGCCATTATTCGAACTCTTAGGCCTCTAATCTATTCACAATGGTGATCTTTTTTCTCCTTCTCAACTGGTTCTCCATTCGGTGATATCATCTTTTCATTCAAATTCACCAATGAAATCCTCTTAGTGGACTTCCTAATCCAGTCCAGCCCAGATCCATCCCTCTATTTATAGTAAAATCATCGTATGCTGTTTTTAGTAATTCCTAGTGTCTACATCAAACTAGTTTTAGTAGAACTTGTTAAATGTTATTATAATTGTTTTTTAGGTGTCAGAGTCCTTATTTAAGTGTTCCTATGTTCAGTTTTTCTTTAATAAAGTAAAAATGCGGGCCCACAAATCACCCTTTTGGTCCCATCTCAAAACATTCATTCACAGCATCTGCTGTACATGCTCAGTCTGCCCTTTGCAAGATTGCCATCCTGTACTGGAATTTATTAGTTTTGACTTGCTTGGTAGTCAGACAATGAATTTGTTATTATAGGTTGCATCACGTCAGGTCTAACTTCTTCCACGATCATTTGTGGTAGGCATTGGGCTGTATTTCTTGTATTAGCTATTTTATGCATCTTAAACTTCTGATAAAGCATACAGTTGTGTTTTACTGTTATCTGCTTTCTGCTTTCATGCGTTATTGTTATTTTTGTACTAAGCTTATTGTTTATTTTCTACATATTTTAGTGAGAATATCTGGGCATTATGTTGGTCTTTTGCTCATCTAGATATGCTTAATTAGGTATCACTTTCTGGTATTCCGTTTCTACCTCAGTTCTCATACATAAAGCTGTTTTCAATACTTGAAAGTGCAGCACTAGGCTGGAGAAACTCTAAGCTTTCAGGGTTATCTCCTTTAGCAAAATTCTCTTGTTTGAATTGATTGATGTGCTTCTTCTAATCGAGAGATGATCAACAGTGTTTTAACTTGCCATGATTTTATGGTTCCCCTCTATTTTTACTTATTTTTTTGGATATTATGTGATTAAATCAACTTCTTTGTGACCTCCAGAATGTCTCACCTGGAATAAAGCTTTGGGGTGTCATTGCTGAAGTGAACCAGAAAGATCTTGTTGTTAGTCTTCCGGGGGGGTTACGAGGGTTGGTCCGTGTAAATGAAGCATCTGATCTTGTTTCAGATGGTGATATTAAGGTGATATTTGCTGCTTTTTGTGAAGGATTCTTAGAGACAAATAAGTTATTTGTTTTTTCTTCCCTTTTCATGATTGTTGTTCTCTTATCCTGTTTTAAAGAGTTCCTGGATAGAGTCTTAGTGGTTTATTATTTTGCTTTATGCTCTTTTGTTCTAAAGAGTCTATGGTTTCATTTATTTGCAGGATGCTGAAAGTAACTTACTATCTAACATATTTTATGTTGGGCAACTTGTTTCTTGCATCGTCTTGCAAGTCAGTGATGATAAAGTAGAAGAAAAAGGGAAAAGAAAAATCTGGCTTTCTGTGCGTCTTTCCTTACTGCATAAAGGCCTAACCTTGGATGTGATTCAGGAAGGGATGGTATGTTGTTGCTGTTGCATTAGGAAGGCCGTAGTTGCCATCGTTTATCGTGATTTTCTTGTTCACAACTTACTGCTGCTTAGAGTTAGAGAGAATATTATAACTGTTTTGTGTTCTCTATATCTTTAATGAATTATTTTATTTACTATAAGAAGAATATTATAACTGTTTCAGAGATTAAAGTATGGGTTTCTAATTGAGTAGGAGAAATAAGGGCATCGATATGGGTGTAGATTCAGTTTAAGTTATAATCACTGGGCCACATGTCATAATGAAAGCAAATGGGTCTTGCATATGCAGATTCCAAATTCTCAAAGGAGAGCAGCCAACTGTACGACTGCTTCCGGCTTAAGTATGTATGTATGTCTGTGTGTGAAGTGGGATTGGAATTGAAATGTGAAATATTTTTGGCTGGATGAGAAATGAACTGCAGAAATAACAGTTGATAAAAAGAAGTGCCAAACTCTAAAAAGGAAATTTATATCAAGCTCAAAAAAGATGATAGAATGGGTAGTGGCCTCTATTCGGGGTTTTTTGGCACATTTGTGTACACACATCATCTTTTATCAATTAATAAATTGAACAATTTCTGATAAAAAAGGTGATAGAGGGGGAAGGAGTGGATAATATGGCAGATAAGGAAAAAATATAACTCAACAAGCATGAGGAAATTTAATGGTTTTATTGAAGATTGTGATCTGAAGGAAATACCTCTGCTACAAGCTAGTTACACTTGGTCCAACCTTCAGGAAACCCCTTTGTGCTCGAAGTTGGATAGATTCCTATTTAACCTTGCCTGGGAGAATAGTTTGGAAAACTTGGTTGCTAGGGCGTTACCCGGGGTCACCTCCGATCACTGTCCTATCCAAATAGGTACTGAGTCTTTTCCTATAGGACCCAAACCTTTTAGATTTGAAAATGTGGCTTACCCATCCAGATTTTGTGAAAAAAGTGAAGGAGTGGTGGGGTGAGGAGGAGAGGGGGGTAAGATGGAAGGGGATCAAGTTCCACAAGAAATTAAAAAGTTTGAGAGCCAAAATAAAAGAGTGGAATAGAGATTAGTTTGGTAGAATTGAGGAGCAAAAATTGGGCCTAATCTCTCGAATAGAAAACTTGGATGTAAAGGAATCTCACAATGGGCTGACCGAGGAGGATAGAGTGTTAAGGAGACAATTAAAAAAGGATTTGGAAGAGGTGTTATTGAGGGAAGAAATTAGTTGGAGACAAAAATCTAGACACAAGTGGATTAAGGAAGGCGATGGGAACACTAGATTCTTCCATGATTTGGTAAATAGGAGACGAAGAAAGAATTTTGCGACCAAGCTAGAGATAGGAGATGAGGTGTTTACCAACCAGGATGGCATAGCCAGAAAATTTGTGGACCACTTCAAATCGATTTATAGAAGGCTTTTGAGAGAGAGAGGACAGTCATGGAAAGGGTGGATTGGCCAAGAATTGATGAAGGAGTGGCAAGGTGGCTGGAAAGGGATTTCGAGGAAGAAGAGATTAAGAAAGCTGTCTTTATAATGGATAGATCCAAGGCTCCGGGTCCAGATGGCTTTACAATGGGTTTTTATCAAGACTGTTGGGAGGTGTTGAAAGAGGATCTAGCTGAAGTCTTTAAGGAATTTGCAGACAATCACACTATAAGCCCTGGAAATAATGCCACCTTTTTTGTCCTTGATACCTAAGAAGAATGATGCTAACCACCTAAAAGATTATAGGCCTATTAGTCTGGTGACAAGCATCTATAAAATTCTGGCTAAAGTGCTCTCATTGAGAATCAAAACAGTTCTCCCTACCATCATTAGTGAAACCCAGGGGGCTTTCATTCAAGGGCGACAAATAACAGATCAGATCTTAATTGCGAATGAGTGTGTGGAGGAAATGAAAAGGTCTAGTAAGAGAGGATTCATTTGTAAATTGGATCTTGAAAAGGCCTATGATTTGGTGGACTGGAAGTTTCTATTGGAGGTTATGCAAAACTGTGGACTTGGGGACAAGTGGTGTAGTTGGATCTTTGGGTGTATCAGTACTTGTCACTACTCTATTCTGGTAAATGGTACGGTGAGAGACTTTTTTCCAGCTTGCAGGGGTGTCAGGCAAGGGGATCCACTTTCACCCTTCCTTTTTACCTTAGTAGCTGATGTGATTAGTAGGATCATTACTAAGGTTGACAGCGAAGATGCCATTAGGAGTTGGAGAGTAGGGAGATACCAAGTCCCTGTCACCCACCTTCAGTTTGCAGATGACCTAATGATTTTTTGTGAAGGAGGTCTTAGTGAAAAGGTAGCAAACCTAAAGGAGATAATAAAAGGATTTGAAAGTGTCTCTAATTTGAGAATAAATCTGGAAAAGAGCTGCATAGCGGGTATAAATTTGGAGGTAGGGGAGGTCGAGGCTATTGCGGAGTGTCTTGAGTGTTCCACCTTTGTTTGGCCTATGTCATATTTAGGGCTTTCTTTAGGGGCAAATCCTAGGGAGAGTAGATTTTGGACCCCAGTGATAGAAAAGTTTGAGAAGTGATTAGCCTCATGGAAGAGGAACTATATCTCTTTAGGAGGGAGAATTATCCTAATAAGAGCTACCTTGGCTAACTTACCTACCTATTATTTGTCTGTCTTTAGGATACCAGTTAGGGAAGCCAGGAAATTGGAGAAGTTGATGAGAGACTTCTTATGGGAGCCGGGACAAGAAAAAAAGGATCACTTGGTTAATTGGGAAATTGTGTGCAGAAGTAAAGAAGAGGGGGACTTGGGAATTTGGAGGGTAAGTAGAAAGAATCGAGCTCTGTTAGGGAAATGGTTGTGGAGATGGCCTTTGGAAAGAGAGAGATTGTGGCATGAGGTGGCGGGAAGCATTCATGGGAGGTCAGAGAACGGATGGGATGTTGGTGTATCGAGGCAAGCTAACCTAGCAGCACCGTGGAAGGCTATTCACAACACCCTTCCTCAATTCCTCAATTTTATCAGGTATGAAGTTTGTTCTGGCAACTCTGTTCTTTTTTGGGAGGATATTTGGATAGGAGACTCACCGTTAAAGGACTTGTTCCCTTCGCTTTTTTCTATTTCTTTGTACAAAAAAGAGTGGTCTCAAAATTTGTTTCACCTTTGGGAACACCCTTAGATCCTACTTGGGATTTTGGGTTTCGTAGAGGACTTAGGGATGCTGAAATTGAGTCTCTTTCTATTTTGCTTGGTTGTCTTAATCAGGTTTGTTTGGATCCCTCCAAGCCAGATAAGAGAGTTTGGACTCCTAGACCCATTGGAACCTTCCCATATTACCCATCAAATTGCTGTCTTTGTTGCTTTCCACATTACCATTCCACTTTTCTTTCGTTGTCTCAAGAATTCATGGTCGAAGAGTCTTGCCACATCTTGAGGGGGAACCCACCTACAACCAAAGAGAGTACAAAAGAATTCCCAAATTGGATGCACAAAAGGACAAGATATCATTAAATGAGAAAGGGTCTCGCCACTTTCCTTGCACAATGAACACACATGAGGAGAAAGGCAAATATAAGGCCTTTTTTTCTGTAGCATATCGCAAGTATTTACCTTACCAAGGAATATTTCTCAGTAGAAGGCTTGGATTTTTGGGGGAATAGGCTTGCACCAAATTTCTTTCACAGGGAAAACCCCACCTAGAAGGTTGGGGGAAGCAAGTACTTTGAAGAAAGAGGAGCAATAAAAGAGGCCGTTTGGAGAGCCTACCCAAATTCTAGAGTCTTCCAATGAAGGGTCCAAGTGGATTTGCCCTAGGAGGTCCAAGTGGATTTGTCCCGTTTCTTCTTGGCCCTTGCAGTACCTAGGTCTTCCTTTAGGGGCAAACCCAAAAGAGTAGTTTTTGCACCCTAGTTTTGGAAAAGTTTGAGAAAAGATTAGCTTATTGGAAAAGAAAACCACATCTCTATAGGGAGTAGAGTGACTTTATTGAGCCACCTTAGCAAATCTACCAGTATATTTTCTTTCCGTTTTTAGGATTCCTAATAGGCAGGCTAAAGAAGTTGGAGAGATTAATGAGAACATTTCTTTGGGAGCCAGGGGAGGAAAAGAAAGATCATTTAATCAAATGGGAAATAGTTTGTAGGAGTAAAGAGGAAGGTGGACTGGGACTAGGTGTCAACACTCTTGGCTGAATAGAGAAAAGAACAAGAATAATCTTAGAGGTGTCAAGAATGAATGACCCCCACCTCAAAGAGTCTCTTATATATTAAAAGATATGTACAATTACAAGAATGCCCATACCGGGCTGAAAGAGAAAAGAAGAATAGGATGTAAAAGTAATATACAATAGGGACTATACTAATAAGGTACATCAAGTTATCGAGTCTCCACACCCGTAGGGGTGGCAACAAGCTGAGCTTTTCACGAGCTGCTCGAGCTCGGCTTGGCTCAATTTCAACCGAGCTCGAGCCCAATTCAGTGGCTCGATTATTAAACAAGTTGAGCTCGAGCCTACTAGAGCTTGGCTCGTGAGGCTCGCGAGCCGGCTCGAGTATATATATACATATATATATTTGATATTTAATATAAATAATATATATGTATATAATAAAATTATAGAAAATAATATATATATAATAAAAATATTAGTATTATTAATTATTATAATTCTTTATATTTTAAATATAAAATAATTTTTTATATATAATTTTTATATTTATAAAACATTTTTTCTCAAAATCGAGCTTGAGCCGAGCCGAGGTCGAGCTTATGCATTTTTTACTCGAGCCGAGCTTGAGCTCAAGGTTCTAGCTCGAATCGAGCTTGAGCCTTGTAGAATACTCTTGAGCCGAGCTCGAACCTAGTACTATTCGGCTCGGCTCGAATCCACCCCTACGCACCCCCTTCAAACTGATGCCTTGACATAAGCATCAATTTGTCTATAAGAAAGAGATGTCGAACTCTAGTCATAGCTTTGGCGAAGATATCAACAATCTGCATGTCCGAGGCTACATGAGGAAGCGATATAGAACTAGTAGTGAAGATATCTCGGATAAAGTGGTAGTCCACTTCGATGTGCTTGGTCCTCTCATGGAAGACAGGGTTAGATGCAATTTTGATAGCACTTGCATTGTCTGCATAGAGAGGAATAGGAGTAGGAACCTGAATGCTGAGATCCATAAAGAGAGACTGTAACCAAACAATCTCACTGCAAACCGAAGACATGGCCCTATACTCTGCTTCAATGAAAGACTTGGAGGCTGTTTGTTGTTTCTTACACTTCCAAGAGATGAGTGAATCACCCATAAAAACACACCACCCAGACGTGGACCTACGAGTGTTTGGACAACCAGCCCAATCCGCATCAACATATGCTCTCAATTGAATAGGAGAGGAGGAGAAGAACAGTCCCTGGGAAGTTGTGCTTCTAACATATCGAATGATGCGATGAACAACAATCATATGAGGTTGACGAGGAGCAGAAACAAATTGACTAACAATCTGGACAGCATGAGATATATCGGGTCGAGTCATAGTGAGATAAATGAGGGACCCCACAAGCTGGCGATATAATGCAGCATCAAGAAGTAATGGACCTTCAGATTTAGATAGCTTAAGATTTAGCTCCATAAGTGTATCAACATGCTTTTCATCATTAAGACCAGCAAGTTTAACAAGGTTAGAGGCATACTTCTGCTGACAAACAAAATACCCTCGATCACTGCGATGTACTTCTAGTCCTAGGAAATATGTGAGAGGCCCCAAGTCCTTCATGTGAAAGGAATTATGAAGTAATAGTTTCAATTCACGAATGCCTTCAACATCATTCCCAGTCAACAACATGTCATCAACATATAGTAGGAGAATGGTAATACCCTGGGGTCGTTGCCTAACAACTAAAGAGTGATTAGAAGAATTTTGGCTATATCCAACAGCAACAACAACATCACGAAAACGTTCAAACCATGCCCGGGGAGCTTGTTTTAGACCATATAGAGATTTTTTGAGGCGATATACTAAAGAAGGATCACTGCAGTATCCGGGAGGAGGCGATATACTAACTGACCATGAAGAAAGGCATTCTTCACATCAAGTTGGCATATGGTCCAAGACTGAGCAACAGACACTGCTAAAAGAACACAGATTGTGGTGATCTTTGCAACAGGAGCAAAGGTTTCTTCATAGTCAATACCATACTCCTGACTATATCCTTGGGCAACTAAACGTGCCTTGTATCGATCAAGAGATCCATCAGACTTTGGCTTAATGTTGTAAACCCAATGACTCCCAACAATGGATGCATCTGGAGGAGCAGGCACAAGATCCCAAGTGTCATTCTCATGTAAAACATGAATCTCTGCATCCATGGCATCGTTCCAATGAGGGCTACTATTAGCTTCTTGGTAGGAGCGAGGAACATCTGTCGAGGATAGGACAACAGACAAAGAGCTATGGTTTGAAGGAAAACCATAGCGGTCAGGAGGTCTAGATATATGAGTAGAACGACAAAGAGGAACAAAAGTATGAAGAGTGTCTGAAGTAGAGGTATCACTTACAGGAGCAGTGGTAGGATGATGATCTGAACCAGAAGGAAGGAGAGTCGCAGGTGCAGGGGCTGGAGCACGTAACCACTTGCGAGAGAAGACGAGAAAGTCCTTCTCAGCAGAAGGAGGTGGAGCATCCTGTAAATCAAAGTTTGGCAAAATAGAAACGGACGGTGCAAACAGTCTAGCAATTCCAACAAAAAATGAAGTGTGCTCAAGGAAAACAACATTACGTTATATACGAATGTGGTGAATAGAGGGATCATAACAAAGAAATCCTTTGTGGTCAGGACTGTAATCCACAAAGACACACATGACAGATTGTGCAAACAATTTGGAACGTTCACGACAGGGAAGATGAACAAAGCACACACATCCAAAGACATGAAGCATAGATAAATCTAGAGAACGACCAAATAACTTCTGAAAGGGAGACATATTACCAAGAACTGAGGAAGGAATGTAGTTGATAAAAAACACAGCTGTACTGGCTGCCTCTACCCAAAAGGAAGGTGGAGTATGGGGCTCCTGCAATAATGTCCTCACAACACTAAGGATATGTCCATTCTTGCGCTCAGCCACACCATTTTGCTGAGGAGTATTTGGACAACTTCGTTGCACATGTATTCCTTGATCCTTCAAATAGGATAAAAAATGTCCATCAGTGTATTCTCCTCCTTATTCTGAACGGAGAATACACACTTGTGATTGTAACCGAACCCGCACCATAGCATGAAACAACTTAAATGTTGGGAACACCTCAGACTTGTGGCAAAGAAAGTATATCCATGTGTGCCTGGTACAATCATCAATGAATGACACAAAATATTTGTATCCAAGCCGAGAAGAGACAGAAGCAGTCCAGACATCACTATGTATAAGCTCGAAGGGAGAGGTAGCATGCTCAGATGTGTGAGGAAAAGGTAAGGTACGACTCTTACTTAAGCAACAAGAAACACAAGATGTATCAAAGGTGTGCAAGGAAGGAACTTTATTCTTAGTAAGGCCAGAATCAAACAAAAATTTCAATTTTTCATAATGTAAATGACCTAGATGTTTATGGCATAACTCCCAAACATTATTTCTATGATTTAGAAAGGAACTAGAAGTGGAGGAACTGAAATAAACTGATGATGCTGTTGTTTGAGGCTTCTCGAATTCCAATGCAAATAGATGGCCCAACCTGTGTCCCTTCCCTTTCACCTTCCAAGTGTTCCTGTCCTGAGTCAAACATCCATCCTGAGAGAAAATGAGAATGTTACCTTCATCAATTAATTGGCCAACAGAAATCAAGTTTGTAGTGAGATTAGGAACAAGAAGGGTCTTGGTAAGAGGGAAAGAAGTAGTGGGTGAAAGCTTAAGAGATAGATCACTACTACCAATGATGTTTAACTTTTCACCATTGGTAGTAACAATATGTTTGTGATGGGTTTTAATAAGGTTACTTGGTTGGTTTGGGTAGGCTCCTGTCATGTGGTTGGCAATGATCCAAATATGAAAAGGAGAAGCACAATAATCAGAAAGGTCACCAGGTAAGCCAATAACAGAAAGAGCAGAAGAGATAGCAGATGTTACCAGTTGTCGAATGTTTTGGTCAACCATAGATGCCAGAGAATCACCTTTAACAAAAGAATTGCCACTATCGGGGGCCATTTTAGCAAGAAAACAACAGTCCAGACACAAGGATATCAGAGATAACCAAATTCAGCAATCAAGAAGATGACAATCCAAAAAAGGCAAGTTTTTAAGACTGTCGAGTCTAAGGCCTTTCAAATATGAATATGAAGTCTGGATCAAATAAATGGGAGGCAAGAAAACCCTAGGACAACACCAGATCTAGGGTTATAGGTTGATCGAGTCAGCTGACTGAGAGAAATATGTGGTTTACCAACACATCAGCCGTCTTCTTCACGAATAGGGAGGTATCTTATGCTGTTTGAGGCAGTCCTTAAAAACTCCAAACCAGAAACTGAGTGTAGGGTTAAGGAGAGCTTGAGAGAACCCTTCGATCTGGAGAGAAAAACTTAAATTGCAGGCTGATGTTGAAGGCCTGAAGTCCAAAAAAGGTTGCAGTCCAAAAATGGAAATTGTAAGTGCTGCCGCCCCAAGAAGAAGATCAGAACTCCTTCGAAAACTTCACCAAATCAGATGCTGTTTGTAGGTGGAATAGATCAGGTCTAGGCGACACCAGATCTGAAGTCCAAAGCTGTTGCAATCCAAAAAAGGTAACTGTACAGTGTTGCCACCCCAAGAAGAAGTTCAGAATTCCTTCGAAAACTTCACCAAATCAGATGCTGTTTGTAGGGAGAATAGATCAGGTCTAGGTGACACCAGATCTGAAGTTTGGCCTCAAACCAATGTCTCCCAAGAGAGATCTAAAGAAATCTCTTCTGCTGGTTGCGCAAAGAAGAAAGAGCAGAAAAGGGTTGATCAAGACGGTCCTATTACGACAGGTTTATTGCTTCTAGTAAGGTTCAAGAGAGCAAGAAAATAGATCAGAGAGCAACCTGCTCTGATACCATGTCAACACTCTTGGTCGAATAGAGAGAAGAACACAAATAACCTTAGAGGTGTCAAGAATGAATGACCCCCACCTCAAAGAGTCTCTGATACCATGCCTATACAGGGCTGAAAGAGAAAAGAGGAATAAGATGTAAAAGTAATATACAACAGGGACTATACTAATAAGGTACATCAAGTTATTGAGTCTCTACACTAGGAAGGTTAACTATCAAGAATAAAGCTCTCTTAGGAAAATGGTTGTGGAGGTAGCCCAGAGAAAGGGAGAGCTTGTGGTATGAAGTGATGGCAGACTGGAAAATGGATGGGATGCGAGTGTATCACGTCAAGCAACATTGGCATCTCCTTTTGGAAAGCAATCTAGAGTATTCTCCCTCAATTTCTCAACCTTGTCAGGTATGATGTCAATTTTGGTAATTCTGTTTTATTTTGGGAAGACACTTGGGTGGGTACTGTTGCCCTTAAGGACCAATTCCCGTCTCCTTATTCTATTTCCCTTTACAAGGAAAAAGCTATCTCTCATTTTCTCCGATCTCCTACTTCACCCTCATCCTTAAGTTGGGACTATGGTTTTCGGAGAGGTTTGAGGGGTGATGAACTTAATAGTGTTTCAGATCTGTTGTCTCTTCTTGGCAGTGTCTTTCTAGACCCTCTTAGTTTGGATTTGAGATTATGGTCCCTTCATCAAAAAGGTTACTTCTCTTGTGCCTCCTTTTTTAAATCCCTTTGCTGTTCTCTAAGTCAGGGTGATGTGGGCGCCGGCAGCAGCAACAGTAATTTAGTACAGCAGCAGCAGTAATTTAGTGTTCTCAGCAGCAGCAATTTAGTGTTCTCATCCTATCTTATCTATTCAGTATTCTTACCTTATCTGCTTTCAGAATTAGGGATTAGTAGGAGTCTTATCTATTCAGTGTTCTTATCTTATCAGTTCAGTAGTATGGATTAGTAGGGAGTCTTATCTTATCTTATCAGTTCAATAGGATAGATTAAGGGAGTCTTATCTTATCTTATCTTATCAGTTCAGTAGGATAGATTAGTAGGGAGTCTTCCTAATTAGCAAGGAGTCTTCCTAAAAGTAGGACTCTTATCTCTTGTAATCTCCTATTTAAGGAGCTGAGAATATTGAATAAGGGCATCGAAAATTTCAGTCAAGAAAAGAGTGAGGAGAGTTGGTGATCTCTTGAACAAATCACCATTAAGGCGCCAAAATAGGTTCCTCAAGAAAAGGGAGGAACAAGGGAAAACAAGAGGTTTTCCCCGTGGACCGACCCGTGACGAGATCCTATTCTCGGGCCCATAACACAAGGGGTTTTCCATCCAAGGAGATTTGGTCTAGACCTGTTCTGCCTAAAATTGTTATTTTTTGCTGGGAGGTGTTTTATAGAAAGATTAATACCTTGGTTTGCTTGCAGAAGAAAAAGCCTTTCATGTGTTTGTCCCCTAACTGGTGTGTACTTTGCAGGGCTAGTGGTGAGGATTCTCCCACTTACTTATATCTTGTTCCTTTTCTACTGCTATTTGGAGTTGGATTTTTTCTTTGTTTGGGTGCAGGTGGAATCTATCCTCAGGCTTAAGTCAGCTGTTTGATCCTTCCTTTTTTGTGTGGCCTGCAAAAAAAGGAAAAATGATGTGAAGATGTATTAGAGCAGCCACCTTATGGACAATCTAGGAAGAAAGGAATGCAAGGGTGTTCAAGGAAAAGGAAAGAAGCATTCAGGCTGTTGAGGATTGTATCTTGACTAGGGCCATTCACTAGTTGAGAACAATGGACTTCTTTCATACTTTTTCCTTTGATGATATTTGGAGAAACTGGATAGAGGTGGCTAACATCCATACAAGGAAGGACAAGGAATCTGCAGTGTGGATCCCTCCGCTTGAAGGATGGGTAAAGCTGAACTTTGATGGAAGCAACCATGGAAATCCAGGCCCATCGGGGATAGGAGGGGTGCTGAGAGATACGGAGAGCAACATCTTAGCCTTGTTTTCAGTACCCATGGGGATAGGAGACTCTAATAGAGCTGAGATTTTAACTGTGGTACAAGGTATTCAGATTGCAGAACAACTAGGAGTTCAGCGATTGGTAGTTGGAGGAGACTCTAAGAATGTTGTGGGATGGTTGACAGAACCAGCTTCAGCTATGTGGCGACACAGAGATTTATTGAGGAAGATCAACTGGCTCATAAGAAACATGACTGTTACCCCTCTTTGGGTGGGAAGATCAGCAAATACCTTAGCGGACGGGTTAGCTAAGCAGGGGGCTTTAAGGGAACATTTATTTTGGGCTGCTTTGTAATTTTACTTCGGGCTATTTCTGTTTTAATTTGATGTAATACTTTATTAGAAGAGGTAACAGCTCATGCCTCTTTTTGGGTTTCCTGTATTGCCTTATTACTTCTGGATTAATAAATTATTTTCATTCTTAAAAAAAGACTTTGTAAAAGTAATTCCATCACTCAATCAGTGGGCAAGGCTTAGTTGAGTTGAGTTGAGATGAGAATCAGTGGCATTACTTAATGTCAGAATCTAAACCATGTTCAGCTACCCATTTGTAGTTGCTGCTAACATCTATTTATTACATTTTCTATTATTATTTTGTTTTTTTATCGTTCAGTCCACCCATAAGTTTTACTACAGTTGGAACAGTAACAGGTGGGGAATGAATCAAAATTCGAGGGGTAGTGAATCATACATAGGTGGAGTTGTTGGTAAATAAAATCCAAAAACCTAATAAATATCCCTGAGGTGGACTGAACTCTAAATTTCCCAATTTTTTTTTATGAGTAGATTGATATTCTATAAATTCTTAATTTGCGGGGTGTAACTGAAAATCTAGAAAGAAAGATGAAGCAGAATAGCAAGCAGCATGGCTGATTCTGTGAGATAAAGAGCCAGTTGGGATCATTTATTTTGGGGGATCACTAGTAGGGAACAGGGTAATGCCGTATCCTAATTGGAGGGAATGTAGTGGGTGTGTTTTGGTACAACCATCTTTATACATATTCTATATATTATTCACAAATTGAATAAAACCATCAAGTTATCCATAAAATAAAAGAAAGATGAGGGAATCTGTTGTCATGTGTCTCATCATACTAAAATTTGATCTGATCTCTCTTACTCCTTTTTCTACCTTTAATATTATTAAGTTTTTGAAGTCCATGATTTCTTGGGTTCCTTTTCAATCACCACACCACAGCTTACTCAAGCCTCCCAGGTCTCTTACCTATAATGGTTGGAATTGTACTAACCTCTTAACACCCTTAAATTTGCTTGTTGCTGTTTAGGATGGTCCACATTGTAGTCCTTATATGCTAGAACTTGGTTTCCATGCCTAGATTTTGAATATAAGAAGTTCGCCAAAAATCCCAAAGTATGAAAAGGATCAAATTCTGAGATAAGGACTTGGGATTTGTCTTCAGATGATAAGGTGCCGAGGCAAGGAAGTGTTCCCATTGAAGATCTTGTTAACTGAGATGTTGAGGTGGGTATGGGGCTTGGGTTGTTTTTCTGGGTAGGAGAGGAGTTTGGCAGGAAAGCTTTTGAGGAGTTTGAAAATAGGAGTAAGGAAGAGAGGTCAAAGAAATTGATGGTCAGAGAAGGTGGAGAAAGTTAGAATGGGGGTGATTTAGGGCATGGGTTCGTATGGCAGTAATATTTCAGTTTGTTATGATAGTGAATTAGTTGGTAGTTATTTCAGTTTTATTATTAGTTTTCTTTTATTCTTTTTGCCATGTAAGCAATAAGGGCAATTCAGCCCTTTTACAGTTAGTCAAACATTTATATAAATCATAAGAGTGGGTCGGCAGTGGTCAAGACCCTCTCTCTCTCTCTCTTCTGAATTCCTCTTCGAGTACTTCTCTTCTTCTCCTCTTCAAATTTGTATTTGTTTCCTTTTAATTCAAGACAGATTGTAGTCTTGATCGACTACTTGGTATCAGAGCCGACCTAGGAGTTCTTATGCTAGTCTATTCAGGCCGACTACATGAGAAGTTCCTAGGTTTGGAAGTTTTTCAACTGAGAAGGTGGATCGGCTGATTCTTGAAGGTTACTGGCAGTGTGCGACTGCTACTAAGGAGATTGTAGAAGCCTGGGAGAGTTCCAGTGATCAGGAAGAATCAGAAGAAGTTTCGGATCCTCAAGATTAGGGTTTTGCATCAGTGGGGTCCACATCAGTGTTCTCTACAGAGACAAGGGTTCAGATTCTTTCGCTGAAGTTTCACTTTGTGTTTTTAGTCTTGAAGATTCTATAATGGTGCTTGTTGTGAGTGGATCTCTGTTTATTTTTAATTGCTTTTATTGTGGGGGTTTGTGGTTGGTAGTCTTTCTTGTCATTAGTTTGGGTTGCCTTTGGTTGTTTGTTTGTTCTCCAGGTGATTTCTTATCAACTTCCTGTTGTACTTTCTTTTTTCAATTAATGAAATTCTTTCTCTTTTATCCTTCAAAAAAAGTATCGGATGATGTGTGTGAGCATTGCTTTCTTTGCTTAGATTCCGAACAGGGGCAGAGCCAGGGGGACCCAAGGGGAGCCATGGCCCAGAAATCTCCACTTATATATTACCCCTCCATGCATATTTTTTCTCTAGCAGGATTAGGTTGGTTCAGGTCATTTTCAGGTTGAGGCAAACCTGTACCAAACCCGACCCATTGGCATCCCTAATAAGAAGTTATTCAAAAATTAAAAAATATGAAAAGTATCAAAAGATTTTAACCTGACATGTCTGTTTGTCTAATTTTTTTTTTCTTTCTGGAGATTGATTTTTGTGGTTATGGACTGTAAGCAAGCAAAGCCTTGCAGCTACAAAAACTACTTGACTTAAAATAAAACCATCAGTGGTTACTCTGGTAAAAATCTTTAACTGGTTATGCTTTCATCTTGCTTAAGATGTATGATTTGCGTTCTATTCATACTATTTGGAACTTCTGCTTCTTGCTTAAGATGTATGATTTGTCTTTAATTCGTACTATTTAGAACTTTTTTCTTTCTTCTTTATCATGCAGGTTAGCTTTTATGATGTTACTAATAGGAACTTGCTTAAGATGGTTGGAAATTTCTGATTCACTGTTTGCAAATTGTAGGTGCTGACAGCATATGTGAAAAGTATTGAAGACCATGGTTTCATTCTTCATTTTGGGTTGTCTTCCTTCACTGGATTTTTGCCGATAAAAAGAGAAGCTGGTAAATGCCTGGAGTATATGTTTCATTGCATCAATATCGCCTCTTTTCTTTTGTCTTTGTTTTTTGTTTTGATTTGGGGGAGGTGAGGTGGAAAAATCACAAAGGAAAATATGGCCTTAGAACACTAAAGGGGGCAACATACTCCTCCCTTAAGACATTGACATTATGATTAGACAATCTAGGCATTAATGCATTATTCTGTATGAGATGTTCAATTAGGCTTATATAGGATGTTCAGCCTTGATGTCTTGATGCTTTGGGATAGCCACCAAGGGGCTTCACCACTAAATTCCTCTAAATGGTAGTTGCCTGAAACAAAAATTGCTTTCATTATGATATAATGGAATTTCAAAACAGGCTTGCTTATCTGATTTCATATGTGATGAAATAGCAAAACAGGACTTGCTTGAAAACCATGATAAGGCTTTGTTGAGTTCTTAATCTCTGAATCATTCCTAAGCTCTATGCTCTAATGGTGTTTCTTCTCCTAGATAGACTGAAGACTCCTATATTGAATGGGCACAGGTTTCCAAGAAAATAACTGTTATGTTAATCTGAATATCAGGGGGAACCTATGATATCCCGACCTTATAAGGACAGGAACAGGATTTAGCGTCAGACTTCTAAACTCAGTACAAAGTTAACAAGTCAACCAGAAGCCCCTGAAGTAATCTTCAATGGAGCATACTGAAACTATTCCTAATCAATTTGATAGCGGTACCTCAAGCCATTTTGCATTAGGGGATCCTAGAGGGAGTTCTTCTGGCCTTTACACCTCTTGATCTCTTTCATTGGGGCCTTAAAAATTGGACATGAGGGCTGGTGACTTTAGGGTGGGAGAGAATAACTTTTCCTTTTCAAGATTTATCTTTATTTTATCTTCTGGTTCCAACGTTCTCTATTTTACATTCTTTTGTTGCCTATCTTCTTCTCCAGCAATTTGAGTTATCCTTCTTCAGTGGTGTATTTCTGTGACGACAAACTTAAGCCAGAATTTATATTATGTATCATACAGTGAAGTGTAACTTCATATTTGCATGTATCAATAGCTTGACAATACATATGGTGAACATGAAGTTTTTATACCTACCATCCCATGGTAGCATCTATGGCATCTCTTATCGCAAAGATTGATCCAGATGGGCAATTATGAATTTCTATGAAAAAAAGATAGATGATTATGAACATTTAGTAAGCTGTTAGTCCCATCTGTTAAAACTTGAAAGAAGAAAAAGAAATTAAACATTTCTATATTAAATTTCTCTATAGCTTTATCACTCTCGATCATGAAAGTTATTGGGATTTTGGCTTTGAGAATTCTCAAGGCAAGATAATTATTCGCACATTAAATGTTCTCCATTTGTGCATGCATATTATAATGGCCTTGTATGGTCTATAGGGTCTAGTTCCTTTTTGTTCTTAATATTCTTCTTCTTCTTCAAAAAAAATTCTCATGTATGTTATAACATCTTTTCACGCTTGAATACTATTATTGCTCTCTTTTCTTGTAACACTGCTTTTTACAGATGGTGGTGAGATAAAGCTGAACTCTGGACAACTTGTACAAGGGGTTGTTAGAAGCATCGATAAGTCTCGTAAAGTTGTTTATCTGAGTTCTGATACTGATGTGGTGTCTAAATGTGTGGTATGCCAAATGTTTTTTTAATCAATTGAGTCTTACTCTTATCATGGTTTATGTATTTTCTTTGTATGTCGTTTGTATTTGCCATGTTTTTTTTTCCTATTTTGATATTGGATTTTTGTTATGTGCCTCAGATCAAGGATCTTAAGGGTATCTCACTCGATCTTCTAGTTCCAGGCATGATGGTTAATGCTCGCGTACAGTCAACCCTTGAAAATGGAATTATGCTATCATTCCTTACATATTTTACAGGAACTGTAAGTTTTGCAATGTTGCTGCAATATGAATTGCTGGAGATAAATGGATGGATTTGAGATTGTGATGTCTTTCTACTTCAGCTTTTAATTTAGTTGGACCTCATTTTAATGATATGCAGGTTGATATTTTTCATTTACAAAATTCTTTTCCTGCCACAAACTGGAAGGATGACTACAATCAAAATAAGAAGGTAATTTATTGAATTGTCCACTTGGTGGTGTTTGGAAATCTGAAACATTGCTAATTATGTCCGAAACTAATCAGATAAATGGTCACCCCTCTCTCAATATGTCTGGTAACATCTCTGAAAGGTCCCTCGTATCTGAAAATTTGCTCTGATTAATAAATGATTGGGTCACCACTTATCACTTGTTTGTGGTGCATACTATTGCTTCCTTTAACATAAATAAACAATATGTTTGGTAACATCTCATATGTTTCCTTTACTCTGATTAATAATGATAAGAATGTCCATCATACCTATGTTAAAGTTAGAAAACTGCAAGTGCCACTCTGATCAAGGACTTCAATTTGGTACTTGAATTAGTCTTTGGATTTATACTGTTCAGATATAAAAATAAGCTCTTATTCCATTAAGATCCAATTAGACTTCATATGTATCAAACTCCATACTTCCAAACACCAGTGACTTGTAGAATGTGCGTCAAATATCTTAGTTTTTATGATTGTTTTTTTCTTTTTTTTTTAAATTTTTGTTCTCCTATCAAGCAATTGCGAGCTCAACAGGTATCTTATTGTTGGTGCTATATTGTCCATGTATGAAATGGTTTTTCTGGTTGCACTGTTACTAACATGGGTTGAGTTATGGTCTCTTCTAATTTCTTTAGTTTTCTTTGTAATGTTTCTATTGTTTATTTATTAATTTCTATTCTTCATTAATCAATACCATTGTTTATTAATTTCTTTTTAATGGTTCAGGTTAATGCTCGGATATTATTTATTGATCCATCAAGCAGGGCTGTTGGTCTAACAATGAATCCTCACCTTCTTTGTAACAAGGCTCCTCCGGCGGTATGTTCTAAGGCTGTTCAAATAAATACTAACTTCCAAAATAGCATTTTCAGATTGTCAATGACACTCTAGATCTAGATTGTAAGAACTCTCAAATGGATCCAGATGGGCTTATTAGCCTTATTCCAATGTTATTGCAGTTTACTGGGGACCATTTTTACAAGTTTTACTGTTTGTTGTTTTGACTGCTGAACCAATCGAACCATAATTTTCTATTACACTGAAAAAGGATGTTTTTTTTTTTGGAAGGGGGAAGATAATATGGATGGCTCCTGTGTTTGATGAGCTGCAATATAAAAAATTTGCAGTGGAGGCCCCTTTAGATTTTCAAAATGACCTGAACATTAAAGTCTAAACACTTACAGAATGTGATAAAAGAGAAAGCACCTTTTGATGCAAGAGCAAACTGGTGCCTTGGCTCTGATAATTTTTGGATGCATGTCTTAAGGTTTTATACACACACTAATCTTACATTTGATCTTTAATGTTTTTTTTTTTGTTGATGAAGAAACATTTAATTAGATTAGAAAACACCATGATGCTAGCACAAATCAGCATTTTAGCTACAAGCAAGGATGGATTCCAGGCTCCTAAGCTAGCCCTAAATGTGCAGCCGAGTGATCCATTAGTTGGGCTTCTATATGGGTAGAAATTCCTTTTCAAGGCCATAAAATCAAAGTCCTAGCTCAATGTCTCAACTCTCAACCCCTTATGAGGGACCATGGCAGGGCCCAAGCCCATAATTTTGATCAAACTTAGACCTGAGTCAAAGCCCATAACCCATGTCCATACCCAAGACAAAGCCCATACCAGGCCTAAGCTTGACCTGTGCCCATATCCACACCTGTATCTTCACCAATGTCCATACCTGTATCTCTTACCTGCATCCAAACCTCAGTCCTTGTCCTTGGAATTGAAGGCATGTTAGTCTTGGAAAATGGTGATGTTCATGTGAATGCATAAAGAGGAATTCCTGATGAAGTAGTCACTAATAAATACATGGGAAATTGTATTTTACTTTTCATGAAGGTGTAGTTGAGCATTTCTTTGTTAGTTTTGTTATAAGAAGGCTTAGGCTATATATGTGAATGACCTGCTACGAGTTTTCTTCCCTAATATCAGGTATGACTTGAATTCCGGTAACTCCATAAAGTTTTGGGAACAAACCTGGGTGGGGAGCGTCCCTCTAAAGGATCAGTTTCCGTCTTTGTATGCTCTTTCTGATTTGAAAACAGAGTCGATTTCGTCTTTCACCACCCCGTCCTCTTCCACTTCTGGGATTGGGTGGAACTTGGGTCTAAGAAGGGATTTGAGGGACTCAGACTTCGACAGTATTTCGAGCCTTATTGCACTTATTGATAACATTGTCTTAGACCCCACTAGGGCGGATTCTAGAATTTGGATACCTACCCCCAATGGTATTTTCTCTTGTGCCTCGTTCTTCAAAGTCTTAAGTCAGTCCACCAGTCCTACCCTTCCCCCTTTCCCTTTGGTGAGGTTTGGTGCAGAGCTAAACCCCCTAGGGTTGGTAGTTTTTGTTGGGAAGCCTATCTGGAAAGAATCAACACTGGTGATCTACTCCAAAAGAAGAGACCCAATACTTGCTTGTCATCTCAGTGGTGTATTCTGTGTAAAGCGGATGGGGAGACTGGTTTTCACCTACTGGTGTCTTGCCACTTCGCGAGGTCAATTTGGGATTGGGCTTTCTCCTTATTTGGATGCAGTTGGAATCCCCCATCAGACTTGCAGGGCCTTTTCTCCCCTTCCTTTTTCAGGTGGCGGATAAAAAGGGGAAGGACAATGTGGAGAGGACTAAGGGCTACAGTATGTTGAACACTGTTGGAAGAAAGAAACTCCAGGATTTTCTCAGAAACTCAGAGAGTAGCAGCAGATCTGAGGGCTATGATAATGAGTGTGGCTTGGATCCCCCCACACCTAGTGGATTCTTGAAATTAAACTTTGATGGGTGTAGTAGGGGAAACCCGGGACAATCGGGGATTGGGGGTGTTTTTAGGGATGAAAATGGGGTCTTCTCTGCTATGTTCTCAGACCCAATTGGAGTGGGTGACTCCCTTAGAGCTGAGATCTTTGCAGTTATGGAAGGAGTCCGGAAAGATAAAGAATTGAACATAAAAAAACTCATAATTGAAGGGGATTCAAAGGTGGTGATAGGGTGGCTGACTAAAGATCAAAATGATTTATGGAAGTACAATAATGAGAGGAGGAAATTCAAGTGGCTGGTGCGGGAGATGGAAGTTAAGACATGTTGGATTAAAAGATCGGCTAATTCCCTAGTTGATGGTTTAGCTAAACAAGGGGCAGAAAGGGATTCATTGTTTTGGGCTAAGCTGTAACGTTAGTGTCTTTTTCTTTTTTCCTTTCTTGAAGCTCTTTGTGACTCTTGGAAGATAAGTGTGTTTGTCTTCCACTTGTAAATTTTCTACTGATGAATTAATGAAAGTGTTATTGATAAAAAAAATGTGTGAATAGAGATTGTTTCTTTGAAACTTTGTTATTTGGTGGTGTGGTGTCAACCATCTCAAACTTGTAATGTCCCTGAACAATTTGGTTGACTCCAATACTGAAATATAGTACAAGGCAAGACACCAATTACTTCAATCCAATGCTTTGGGTTTCAACTCATTATTTATTCTCAAACTTCTTCCTTGAGCCTCTGAGCCCACAGCATCACACCTACTGAATAGAAGTATAGAACTGCAAGGGAAAAAAGGTGCTAAATATTAGAGACTGACTAGGTCTCTGTGAGGCAAAGGACAGTATTTTTCAATTTGATGCCTAGTTTTTCATTGCTAGCTCGGTGGGGGATGGTTTTGTAACGGATTTTTACTTCCATGCCAAGTGATCACCTTGCCGAAGGCTCAGCTAATCTGCTACATCTCAAATTATCAATTGTTGTATAGTGTGCAGCTTAAGCACGGAATGCTTTTCTTGGTGTGAATATGATGGACTCTATTGCTTTGTGGGCGGGGAAAGAGTACGTGGATGAGAGGAACTTTGTCCCCAAATCAGTTGTCAAGATCTCTGAAATTGAAGCAGGTCGAAAGAATGCATGCAAAATGTTCTAGCTGCTGATCCAAGAGAAGGAAACAAAGGTCTCATAATGTAGAGACTATGGAGTCTATAGAGATGTAATTTTTGGGTGCTTTTTTCTTTTTTATTATAAAAAGAAATTATTTTTTTTTGAGGATGGCCTTTTTTTTGAGGTCCTTCTGGTTTGTTTTTGTACAGCTTCTCATTGTACAAAGGACCTTTTGATTAGTAAAATTAAACTTTACCTTTGCTCAAAAAAAGAAATTGTTTTTTATATTTGAAATGTTTGCTGAGAGGAAGGAGTTTTGTCTTTTCTTTATTTTTTTGAAGCGGGTAAGGTATTGTATTTCATTGAAGTGTTGCATGCCAATAGGAGTATTTACCCTTTCATACCCTTGTCTGTTGTCTATTTCTCAATATGCATTTTTGCATGGCTTGAGGATGGGGGTGGTCATGGGTTGGTTCTGGGCCTGGCCTAGACCCTGGGCAGGGCTGGCCAATGGGCCCAAGGCATTAAATAACAAAATTTTAAATTATATGATATATAATACATGAAAAAATATTGCAATAGACCAAAGCTGAGCTGGGCTTGGCTAGCTTTGGGCCTGTAACACAAAATATAGTGTATGTGTTTTCAATACATGCTTGTCTCTCCAATGTACAAGGAGAAACCCTAGAGAATAAGTAATTTTCTCCCATGTGAGGTGATTCATGTGTCAACTCATGAATATTTATAATATATTATGTTAAAAATTTTTATATAAAATGTTTGTATATATAATATAATATTATATATATGTAAAATTTATTATATATTACATAATATAATCTTTTATTACATATATTTAGTATATACTAAATATAGTATAATAAATTTTTTATATAGTATTATTGTGGGACAGGCCAAGCCTAAAGTGTTGGGCCCAGGTCCAACGCCCCGTCCCTGAAACTTGTGGAAAAATAAAACTTAGGCAGAAGCTCAGAACTTCCAGGCGCTGAAAATGATCACTTCTACTTGAAGGGAGTGGGGAATAAGACATGCTTTGCATCATTATGGATAGGTTTTTTTTCTTAATAAAATGCATTGGGAATAGGATCCAGATGTTAATTTCTCTTCTATGCATCTCATTGTTACTGTTCTATTATATGTTCTGTTAAAATTATCTTTTTCTTTCATTCATAAAAAAAGTTGATCATTTTCTTTTTTGTTCGTGCTGCTCTTTTTTTTGACTAATGACTAATCCTGTTTTGTAGAATGTTAAAGCTGGAGATATTTATGATAGTTCACGAGTAGTTAGAGTTGATAGGGGTCTTGGCCTCTTGCTTGAAATTCCTTCTATTCCAGTATCAACTCCCGCATATGTCAGTGTATGTTTGTTCTATGAACTCTTCTTGTCCTTGAAATTCCTTCTATTTTACCTTTTAGATCAATAGCTATAATGGTTTTGATTATTGAAATTTCCGTTTTAGATATCTGATGTGGCTGATGGAGAGGTTCGAAAGTTGGAGAAAAAGTTCAGGGAAGGGAGTCAAGTTCGTGTTCGGGTTCTTGGCTTCAGACATTTAGAGGGATTGGCAATGGGGATCCTAAAGGTTGTATTAAATAACACTTTGATGTCTTTCTTCATAGGATTCAGCTCTCATATATTTAAGCTGCAGTTATATATTTTGTGTATTGTGGATATGAATATTGTTGTTTCTTTGTGCTGATGTTGGTTAGGCTTAGAAAGTGCTTATTTTGATTGCACCCATTGGGTAAATATTTAGAAAACTTCAATCCAAGTTGCACAACTTCTGGGTGAGTGTTATTTTTATTATTATTGGGTGGGGGGTGTTCAAATATGTCTTTGACCCGGGGAAAGTAAGGTGCTATATGCTAGACCTAGTTAGTGTCTGAGTTAGTGACAGGGTGCTCAGTGATTTAAAAGGCGTGCCTAGGCGCACAGGCGAGGCGCATTTCAGGGTATGCGCCGTGAGAGGCGTGGCACAAAGGTGGCTCATAGAATCAGGAATGTAATATGTTTTACATTACATTAGCTACTTGAAGTAATGCAATTGAGTGAAAAAAGAGATTAGAGGTTTTACATGCTTGAAAATGTTTCATATGTTTGATTTTATTTTTAAGTTCTCATTTGAATATGCTTTACATCTTATGTTTATATGTTTTAATTTTAGATAATAGGTTTTTTAAAAAATTATTTTGAAATTTAAGTTTATATTTTTTTAATATTATGTTTAATATTTTTTTGATTTTTTGGCATTTTTTGAATTTTCTGACACTTTTTTGATTTTTTAGCATATTTTTTTGTATTTTTGCGCCTTGTGCCTCAGGCGCAAATTGACCCCTGTGCCTTTTTTGCGCCTTGAGCTTTTCAAACACTGAGGGTGCTTATGGTGCCTGCCACCCACTGGGACAAACAGAATCTGCCTTATATCTGTAGGTCCGAACCCACACTTGTAATGAGGTATGCCGTGTGACAAACCCTACTACAGTGTCAGTGTTGCTGTGGAAGTTTTGAGTGGAGGGGTTGGGTTTTCAATGGGTTGGATTTTGATGGGATGCACCCATATCTGATTCTTATCAGGTTAAATATATTGGATACCCACATATATTCAAATCCTAAAAATTGGGTTTTGTATTGAGCTTGGGTCAGAGTCTCATATCGCATGTTCTTAATAAAATGTCATACTGAAATGCAATCTGGCCAACCGGATTGGGTACCTAATTGGTTCTGGACAATGATCTGATATATTCACAGCTTATTTGAATTGGCTGGGTTCTGTTGTGGAAAATTTGAATGCCAATTTTGTTTGGACTGCACTGTAGGCAGTTTTGCATGTTGGGTCAATAACTAACTCCTTGTTTGCTTTGTTACTCTTTAATACATGGACAGTGAACTTTGCACACTTAAACTTCAGGTAAGAGTTAAGACACACGTGTTAGTTATTGTCAGAGTATTCGGCAGAGGGTGTTAACCATCTCCCGTTGATGTTATTTAGATGGTACTCACCTAATATTATAGGAATATTAGAGGTTTCCAACTGTGGAATTCACTGTTCAATGGGTTTGGCAGTGGAGTGTGAAATTTGTTTTAACAATCAAATTTCAAGCACCTTATGAGTTTCTTATCTTCCCTTTTTCTCTTCCTGGTATATTATTTTTTAACTGTCACTTGATAGCTGCTTAGAAGTTAGATCCCACACTTACTTTGGCATCTAGTATTTGGTCATTTTTTTAACTTTTAATGCTTGCTGCTCCCTCCTCCTGGGGTTTCTTTCTTTTCTCAGGCTAGTGCTTTTGAAGGATCGGTATTCACCCACTCCGACGTCAAACCTGGTATGGTGGTGAAGGCAAAGGTCATCGCCGTTGAGAGCTTTGGTGCTATTGTGCAGTTCTCTAGTGGTGTGAAGGCTCTTTGTCCTCTTCCACATATGTCAGAATTTGATATTGCAAAGCCTGGGAAGAAATTCAAGGTCATTTCTTAGCCCCCTATTCTTGTGGTTTATTTCTTTTAATATGTATTCATTTGATCTTTTCTATTGTATAATATAGAATCTACTGTCCTTATTTATTATTTTTTGGGTAATATTGCTAGCACTCATGAATGCAGAAGCTAAACACTTTTTATGCTGACATCCATGTACAGGTTGGAGCTGAGCTAGTGTTTCGTGTGCTAGGCTGCAAGTCCAAGAGAATCACTGTTACACACAAGAAAACACTTGTATGTTGTCTGATTCTTCTGTATTATCATATAATTTTCTGTCAGTTTAAGAGCTCAGTGGTTGTTTACTTACCAAAGTTGTCAAGGTCATGTGGTGTCTAGAAACAGTTTTGGAATAAAAACATGATTCTGATTTTTGACATACTTTGAAATTTGTCATTAAAACTTGAAATTTACAGAAAGCACATTTGGAAATTATGAAAATTTACACCCTTAAATATGTTTTGCCATGAATGTTCATATCATGCAATCAGTTGTAGCATACTCTAAAAATGCCTCTGCACAAATTTGCATATTTGGAAGAATCCAGTGCATCTATTGAATGGCTTGAAAGCTCCTTTAAGGCACCCTAGACCCTTTAGAGGGCAAGTATGAACCAGTGTTTTAAAACGCGGAGGCGTGACGCGAGGCGTTCCACTACCTAGAGGCATGAGGCGTAATTCAGAACGCAAGACGTAAGCCTCCCGAACACAAGGAGGCGTAGGTTATGAGAAGGATGAAAAGGAAGGGGGGATCTCATTTTCTTCTCTTTCCTTTCTTTTCCTTTTCTTTCCCTTTCTTTTCTTTTCCTTTCCTTTCCTTTCCTTTTTTTCCTTTTTTCTTTTTTTTTTCTGTATTTTCATATCAGATGTGCATGAGGCGTGCTAGAGGCGTACGCCTCTTGCACATCTGATATGAAGATACAGAAAAGAAAAGAAAAAAGAAAAAAAGGAAAGGAAAGGAAAAGAAAATAAAGGGAAAGAAAAGGATTGGGAGTGCCTCGCCTCCAGGCGTACGCCTCCCACGCCTTTTAAAACACTACTGGTATGAACATTGATCATTGTCAAGGGTTGCTTTTATAGTGAGGTCCCCCTGTGCCCCAAAAAGAAAACAAACGAAAATAAAAAGTAAAAAGCAATAAGTAGGCTCTTACTTCATTAATGTGAGGTGAGAAATTGTGGGTACAACAAAGATGAAACAGAAACACATGAAAATCTTGGAGCATAACAACAATCACATTCAAGTTAAACTATCAACACTAACAAGTACAGATACAGTGCACAATGATCAAAGCATATTATTATTTGAATTACAATATTGAAGGTAGGCTACCCTTGTATTAGTTTAGTTTTATTTGGGATTGATGAATGGTAGACCATGAAGAAAATTCATTGTTGACTAAACCCCAGCAGCAAAATATGCCTTTGGGATTCATTGTAGACTATACAATTGCATTTTCTTTCTTTCATTTGTACTCATGGGTTAGCTCCTATTTGGAATTGATGTTTTTAATGGTTGCACTATGGCACCATGGAATTGATGTTTCTAAGTCAATTTAGTATAGATTGTATTGGATGGGAGGTTGGGTTCAAATATCAAGTATCCTGGTGTAAAGATATAAATAATCTACCTATTGAAGTCTGTAAATTGTTCATGAAGTTGTATTTTCATGGTTGCACCATGGCACTTATGTATGTGCACATTATAGATGTACAACGTTTTTCAACACCTTAAAGACTCTTCCTCTATATTTGAACAATTGTTGCTCTCCTGGTTATCTCCAGCTCCGAATTTTCTGATATTTTTCTGTCCTTCCTACAATTGAACCTTTCTTCTTTTTACTTAGCGTGTTCTAGGATGGAGTGATGATCTTTATTGTCTGACATACCTGAAAGTGTCAGTTTATTTGTAATAAACTGTTTTTCTTCTTGATTTTTCCTTCATGGGTTCTGATCAACAAAAGGTGTATTTTGCTTCTGATTGTTTCAACTTGTGGGTACTTGAAATGCTGATTGTTTAGTCTACTGTGAATTTCAACTCGTGGGTACATGAAATTGTCTTTTTGTCTACTTCTGAATTTTTTTGTGGTGTTTTTTGTTTGCCTTTATTTTTAGGCATGCTTGTTATGAAACATGTTCTTTATGTTAGTGTAGTCAATTTTAACGGAGATCTTTTGCAGGTGAAATCAAAGTTGGGAATTCTTGGTTCATATGCTGATGCTACTGATGGATTAATTACACATGGGTGGATCACCAAAATTGAGAAACATGGATGCTTTGTCAGATTTTACAATGGAGTGCAGGGATTTGCCCCCAGGCTTGTTCTCTATCTATATTCTTATAGATTCCTGTTTTCTTTTTCTAAATCCCCTTTCTATTGGGTCCTGTGATGCATTTGTATTTTTATTTTCTAATTATTGATTCAAATAATTTTGGTAATCTGCAATCTGTCAAGACTCTTCCCTCAATTACCTTTCTTCTGTGTGTTTTATACACATTCGCCTTATCACTGGTGCAAGGTTCACTGTTACCAATTATGCATAGATGAAGCCTTCGCTTCTCTTCTTCTTTTAGGCTTGTACAATACCATAGCATGTCTTCCTCTTTCTTCTATCAAGCAGTACATCCAGTTAAATAAAACTACACCTTATTTTAAAGCTGCACCCTGCAAACCTTATCTTGTAGGTGACTTGTCAAAAAACTTTATCTTGTGGGTGGCTCCACACACCCCTTGTGTCATCAATGGAAATTTAAATATTGTGGGCCCATATAACTTTTGTATGTCCACCTGCTTCTATCAAAACAAAAACTGGTATCCATAAAAGGCAAATAAATTCCTATGGGCATGGACTTTTAATTTTGTTTTTTTCCCTACTAACAAGTCCTGTGGGCTGAAAGCATGGGTTTTACACTGCCAACACATGTGGGAAAGATGGGCCCAAACAAAGAAAAACTAATCCACCCATCTACTAATCAAAATATATAAGAAAAAAGCTTATTAATATGCATTATGTGTTATACTAAAATGTAACTCTTAATAAGTATGTCCATGAATTTAACTTCTAATAAGACTAATTCTTCCAACAAAAGATATTTTGCTTTCCACCTATCCAGCCTCTTCTCTATTCTTTCAATGATTGGTTTCCAAATGATGGTTGAAGAGGATTTAGCCCCAACCAGCATACCCAAATAGGAAAGAAGGCAACTCCCTTAATCTGGACTCATATGCTGCAGCACAATCTGAAAGGATTTCATTTCTCACCTCACCAACTCCACTGAGAATACTTTTCAATAAGTTCACTTTCAGACTTGTCAATGGATCAAAATTTGCTAATAAAGCTCTTAAATTTAGGACCTGCTGCACTGAAGCATCAAAGGAAAATTAGGGTATCATCAGCATATTGCAGATGGGAGATATAAGGGCAACCTGTCCCCACTTTAAAACCCTCAATGAAACTCCCCTGAACTCCTTTAGAGTTTAGAAAAGAATAAATTTAACATCTCCATAACTAACACGAATAGAAGGGGAGAGATGGGATCTCCTTGCCTCAAACCCCTATGAACTTTAAAAAATTGTGAGGAAACCCCATTTAAGAGCACTGAAAAAAATAGTTGAGACACATGCAAACATCCAACTTTTCCATTTCTCTCCAAAACCCATTAACCTCCTATATATCTCCTCCAAACAACCCCATTCCACATGATCATATGCCTTCTTGATGCCAATCTTAGACACCAAACCTGCTCTCCCACTTTCAATTCTTGAGCCAATGCATTCACTTGCCACTAGCACCCCATCTAGAATCTGTCTTACTTTTACAAAAGCTATTTGTGACTCTCCCATAACCTCATGTAGCATACTTAATCTTTTTGACAACACCTTTGCCAAGAGTTTGTATGGGCTGCAAATCAGACTTATAGGTCTGAAGTCTTTAATGTCCACATCACCTTCCTTTTTTGGGATAAGAGAGATAAAAGTATCATTAGCCATTCTCTCCAATGATTTATTCTCAAAAGATTCTTTAAACATCAACAAGAACTCCTCCTCTAACAGATTCCAACAAGCTATGATGAGGTTAAAATTAAATCCATCCAGGCCTGGTGCCTTATCCCCATTTAGGTCCTTCAAAGCTGCCTTGATTTCATCTAATCCAAATTCCCTCTCCAGCCAATTTGAAAACAAAAAAACAACTCGCTCAACTTTTTAGGTTTAACCCCCCAACCCCCTAGAGAAGGGAATGTGGGTTGGTTAATTGAGATTCACAAATCAATCTGAAGAATGTATTTGCTCTAGTGATCAAAGTTCTAGCCTCTCTGAAATACTTTTGGAAAACTCAGGACCCCTTATGGCCATTTCTAAACTAACAGATAACATGTCAACATAGTTGTCAAGGAGACTAGGCGACCATAGGGCGCCCAGGCTCCTAGGTGCCTAGGCGGTGGAATCCATAAATATAAAATTTATAGGTTTCTACACTTTCTAAAGGACTTAAACTATTTTATAAGTTATATTTGCTTACTAGCTACACATTACACTAAGCATAATTAATAAAATCTTTCATATAAGTGTAATTTTCATGTGAAAACCTAAAAAATGAACATTTGAATTAAAAGAAATAAGCAATCAAACAAGTGGCTGATCAAAAAAATAAACAATCAAGCAAGTGAAGTGAGAGTAACAAGTCTAACATGGCAACACTAAAAAAGTAAAAAAAACTTGTAATTTAAAAATTTAGTTTCATAAAACCATACCTTTTGGATGATTGAGTGTTGACCTTGAGTGTCCTTTTTTCTGCAACTTTGCCTTCAATAAGAAAACAAATTAAAAGAATTAATCAATCAATAAGAAATCAACTTTGCCATTAACAAATGGAAGTACTACAACAAAAATAAAAAAAAAATTCATAAGAATGCAATATCAATCCTTTAAGGATTAAAATACATACCATGGTTGATGCTTGGTAGCCAATTAAGAACTAGGAAGTAGCCAATTAAGAAATAATAAGATGAAAGTCATGAAACCATTAAAAACTACAAAAAACATAATAACATATAATGAAGAAGTATAAATCATCATTCGTCTCCACAAGTCCACAAAAAAATAAATATGAAGTTTAAAACTTTAAATGTATCATCTCCACAGAAAACTCTCTATTCTCTAATTAATTGGAGTGTCTAAGAAGTAAGAACCACCAACACCTCCACTGAATGCACTAATATCATTAGCACCATAATCAACATCTTCATCCTCGTTATCATCATTGTCATTGTCATCGTCATCATCATGATCATCTTCAACATCAATATCTTCTTCTTCATCTTCATTATCTTTCATATTTTTGTCCCACATCGAGTCTTCTTCTTCTTCTTAAATAACATTTTTACCATTATCTTGTCTTCCAGACTCACCTCTCTCACAACCACAACCACCTCCACCTCTACCACTACTTCTACTTGCACCTGCACTTGCATTTCCATGTCCATGTCCACTTCTCCTTGGTCTATTTGACCCTTCAAGGATTTCAGATGCCCCTAATGCTTCATTAACTTGAGTCCATGTAAGATCACACCCTTCATAGACCAAGTCATTTGAGGGGTCTTTCCCAGTCAACCATTCACCAGTTTCATCTACATCATCAAACCAGATAGGGTCAAACTGCTTTTGATTTGCATGCCTTGTTGTAAATCTTTCTCGGAGGTGTCGATTGTATTGAACAAATACAAGATCATTGAGCCTCTTTTGATTAAGCCTATTCCTCTTTTTTGTATGAATCTACATTCACAACAAAATAAGAAAAATTATAAAAATTAGTATTTTAACTTTCATAAATAATTTTATCAGAAAACCAACCATTAGGTCCATTACTTAGAACTTACATGCTCAAAAGTGCTCTAGTCGTGCTCACAAGTAGAAGAAGTGCATGTAAGACCTAATATGCGTAATGCAATATGCCTAAGGTCTGGGGTGCAATGTCCATAGCTATGCCACCAATCAACTACAAAATAGAAAAAAATGAATTAAGACAATATAGATTTAAAATAATCGGAATAAAATATAAATATAAGTTTCAAGAAAAGAGAGCTTATATTACTTGGTTGCTTCATTTCATGTTGCCTGATTGCCAATTCTTTAGAGAAAGCACTATCGGCGTGCTTATACTCTTCCAATTGATGAGAGATCTTGTTTTGAATTTCAATATCACTGACCATTCTCTCAATGCAATCTAGAAAGCCCATTTCAAACTTTCCAACCGATGCTTCATCTTGTGCTTTAGCCTTATAATAAAGGGTTGGATTGAGGAAAACACCAGCAAGGTGCAATGGATGTTGCATCATATTAGTTCAACACCTATCAAAAATGTCTAAAATGGGTTATACTCCCTCTCTTTTCCACTAAAATTTTCTTTTATTTTCTCTTGCTTGCTCCATTGCATAGTAAAAATAACCCATTGTGGGTTTCTCATCACCATCAGCCAATTGTAAAACCTCCACAATTTGTTGGGCAACAAAAAGAGCAACTCTTACATTTTTCCAAAACCCAACAGAAAGCATAGTGCTTGATGCTCTTAGTCCATTTTATTTGTTTACCCATTTACTCTTGTTCCACACATCACCAACAAATAAAACACGCAAGGGCTCCTTGAAAGTATACAAACTTTGTAAAGTTAGAAAAGTGGTGGCAAACCTTGTAACTGCACATCATACAAGATCTCTTCCATTTGTTTTTTCCCTCATGCGTGCAAGAAGAAGTGTTTGCCTATAAATAAAAGCAGTTACTTGTCTTGCCCTGGCAATACAACTTTTTGTAGACCTCAATTCTCCAATGTCTTCCAACATAAGGTCTAGATAGGGGTGAGCATTATTCGGTTGAAACTTAATAACCAAACCGAAAATTTTGGTTTCGGTTTTTGGTTAAATCGGTTTGGTTATTTTGGTTTTTGGTTATTTCGGATTTCGGTTTCGGTTTTTGGAATTTGAATTTCAGTTAACCGAATTAACCTAACTTTTTATTATTATATGTAATATATAATATATAATATGTAATATGTAATATGTAACATATAAAATATTATATATTAATATATAATATACTGAAATTCGATTTCATATTATATATTTTATGGTATATAATATATAACATATACTATTATATATAATAAAGTATATATATTATTAAAATTCGGTTTTAACCGAAATAACTGAAAACCGAACTGAAAATTTTGGTTTCGGTTATTTCGGTTTTTCTAAATTTTGGTTTCGGTTCACTTTTTATTTTTTTTAGTTCGGTTTTTAAAATTGCGGTTTATTCGGTTCGGTTTTTAATCGAATAAACCGAATGGTCACCCCTAGGTCTAGACAATGAGAAGCACAAGGAGTCCAAAATAAATTCTTACTCTTCAATCTTAAAAGATCACCAACAACAACATAAGAGGAGTGGTTATTAGTAACCACTTGCACCACATGTTGCTCCCCTATTTCCTCAACAACTTTATCAATCAACTCAAACAGGAAAGTTGCATTATGGACTTCATTTGATGCATCAACTGAATTTAGAAAAAAGTCCCTTTAGGAGAATTCACCAAAAAATTGATCAAAGATCTTTGCCTTTTATCAGTCCTTCCATCAGATATGATGGTACAACCATAAGTCTTCCAAGAAGCCTCATACTCCTTGTACATTTGCTTTGTTTTCTCAACCTCCCCTTTCAAGAATGGCTCTCGTAACTCATGGTAACTTGGAGGCTTGTATCCGGATCCAAATTGTGGAATTCCTTCAACCATAACTTCAGAACTTTTCAATTTCACCGTATTGAAAGGAATCCCGGCTTGATAAAACCACTATGCTACATATTCATTTACTTTTTTCCTTTCTTCCTTTTTAAAACGACTTTCAATGCTTGTTTGAATCAATTGTCCTTTATTCCTCACTTTAACAACTTCTTCTTGATTTGGTCTCACAAAACTATCCATTTGGTCCTCTAACATTTTCCTTCTTTTTGGTGGAAAGGGGGTATTTGAAGTTGGGGTGCTCTTACCACTTGAAATGGAGACACCTACTTCCATGGTTTAATTACTTTGATTGTTGGAACCCCTTTCGGATACAATTTGCTCCCATGCCCCACGGTTATCTTCAATTGTAAAATCATCCAATGGTTTCTTCCTCTTATTCTTCTACATATATTCTTGCATCTCCTTGGCAATACTTGCAGTAGTTTTGGGACATTTGGTAACATCCCCATATCCTCCAACCAAATGTTGTTTTATCCTTTTTATTCCTCCTTTAACAACTTTACGACATAATGAACATGAAATTGCATTTTTGTTGTCCAAATCATGCCAAAATGCATATTGCCATGCAGGGTCCTTTGATTGAGCCTTACACGTAACACTGACACTTCTGTCATCAGTTGGCATTCTCTATTTCTATTGAAAAAAACCCAATCAGCAAATAAAACAAATTAGAATACAAACAAAAATGTTAAACTAGAAAATAGTTAATCTATTTTATTCCTAAATTAAATAATGAGAAATATGAGTAAGAGTCTAAGAGAAAAAGACCAAGACCAAGGGCAAATCAACATTGACAATAATTAATAAATTAATAATAACAAATAATAATTTTTTTGATAAGTACACAAAAGCAAATAAATAAATGTTAAATGGAAGCAAGTAGTAATGCAAACCAGCAAATGCAATATTGCAACATACCAATTGAAATTAAATAAAAAAATTCAGCCATATAATCAAATCTCAGATTTTCAATTCAGCCATACAATCAAGTTTCAGACTTTTAGTTCATCCATATAAAAAAAATTTCAGCCATATATATTAATGATTTATAGAAAATATTTGAAAAAAACTGATAAAAAATAAAAGATTTCAAAACACACTAATTTTATTCAATGAGAAGAAGAAAAGAAGAAGAGTTGAAGAAGAACAGAAAAGTGGGGTTCAGCTGTTAAAAACTTAGAACAATGAGTGGAGGAAGGGAGGAGAGGAGTATAGGGTCGGAGCCCCTTTTTTTTTTTTCGAAAAAAACACAAAAAATAGGACTGAGTTGACCGACTATTGACTGAGAACAGTCATGGGGCGGAAGAAAATGAGTGGAGAAAGGGAGGAGTATAGGGGCAGAGCCCCTGTTTTTTCGAAAAAAAAGCACTCTAGAGAGGAGAGGAGGAGAACTTACCTCTTGAAGCTGAAATCGTGCGATGGAGTTGGGTTGGAGCTTGAAGGCTTCGGTTCTCCTCCCTCTCTAATCGAACAAAAACCCTCAAGACAAAAGAAAACTTGTTTGAAAGAATAAAGTTTATTGTCTTAATAATAAAATGATAGCATGTAACCAGTTCTATTATGAAAGAATAAAACTGCCAATAAAAATATCAAAACAATAAATTAAAAAAAAGTTTATTAGATGTATAAGGCGCCTGCCTAAGTCTCTGGGCGGGTGCCTAGTATACAAAACCAATGGCGTTTGGGCAAGGTGACCATGGAAAACCGCTTAGTCGCTTGGGCGCGTAGGCGTCGCCTTGACAACTATGCATGTCATCTTCCTCAATTTTCATGTACTCTAAACTTATGATTGTCATTTATTCTAAGCACAAGTGACAAGGAAATAATAAGTTCTCCCTTTACTGGCTTAAATATAAGTTGCAGTTCTCAAATGTTAATTTTGGGCTGCGAGAGTGATTTTTTGTCAGCTTAGATAGCATGAATATTCTGTAATATTCTTTTTTCTGGTCTGGGGTTTGGCCATGATAAAGTGTCTTTTAGGTCCTTATTAATTTTTTTTGAGCAGCAAAGAAATGTTTTCATTAAATTAAAATTCTGAATTCTGATTTAGTACATGCATTCCATCATGGAGATAATCAAAATGCATCAGGTTACAAAACTGCCCAGAAGAGACTGGGTCTCTCAGCTCTCGGTTTGGCTAGAATATCTGTCAACTCATTTGCTTCCCTCTTTACCCTAGCAAAACTTGAAGTGAACCTCTTTTCAAGTAGGTCAATTTCTCTGAAATACATCTGAATTTCCAAAGTGCCAAATTGATTTGCTTTGCCCAAGAAATAATCAAGAGACAATTTTTTACCTCACAACCTAGTATTTCAGCCAATTTCTGAATGTCAATCTCTTCCAGGTTAATTCCCACCACACAACTCTTTCCACAATTGGTTTTTAGCTTTGAGATGCATTGGAAACTATCAACTAGAGACTTCAAATTCCTCAAACTGGAATCACCACAATCTTCACAATAGATGATAATGTCCTCAACAAATTACAGGTGGGTCACTACAACCTCAGATCTACCAATCCTCCAGCCTGTGACCAGGCTTTCTTGGTTAGGCCTAATGATTTGTCTACTGAACCCCATAGCCACTAATGAAGGGGGGAGAGGATCTCCTTGTCTTAACCTCTTTCAGCCAGAAAGAAATCCTTAGCCACTCCATTTATTAATATTGCGAAATGTGCTGAGCTAACACAACCTTTGATCCATTTTGTCCATCTTAATCCAAGTCCAATATTGTGTAGGAGACACAACAGGAAAGACCAGTCCACTATATCCTTATTAATGCCTGTTTTAAGTCTCTTGTGCTAGATTTTAGTTTAAGGATGAAAGTATTTAGGCAGTAGAGCAGTAATATCTTTCCGTTCAGTCAGGGCAGTTGATCTCATATTATTTATTTTCATATATTTTCACATAGCTTCATAATTTTAGATGAATGGATGTTCATTTTGGTTATTGCTGTTGCAAGCGTACAATTGTGTTTTGCAATTTTCTAGTAGTGTTTATTGACTCTTAAGTGTGGTGCCTAGAGCCTTGGGATAATCCTATGTTTATTCTTTATTGTATCTAATTCAGAAATGTTTGCAAGTTATCTGTTTATTGCTTGCTATTTGCTCCTATTGGTAATAAAATTAGATTTGCATACTTCAGGCTGGAAAATCACTACAAACATTTATTCCTTATTCCTTGGAGTCTTGTATTTTGATATCAAATTTCCATATAGTGACCTTTAGTGTTCATTGCATCACCTAATTTTCATAATACACTGCCCTAGAAAGCCTTCTATTGGGGAAAAGCTTCCTATAACTAGTTCACAATATTTTTACCTAACTTGGTTAGTTCACCTTATTTTCTTGGTTCTTCCAATATATTCTCTCTCCCTCTACAGTTTTGATATTAGCAGTATTTTTTGATAAGCTTAGCATTATTATTTTTAGTATTCTAATATTTATAGATTCTATTCAAGCTAGTTGAAAATCCATCTTTAAAACCACCTTATGTTTGTTCTATTAATTTCTTACCTTTTGCTACACTACAGTACCTATTTGATAAAATTTCCCAGACGTCCTGCATCAGGATCTTGTTTTGAGTGGTGCTCCCTTGAATCTTAGAACCAGATCCACGATCAGTCAATAATTCATTGATTTAAGACAATATATATTCTCATAGTTTCTAATAGTTTTAAAGAATGCTAAGTTGTTGATTAACCTACTTTTTCATCTGTGGAGCGACCAAACCTCTAATACAAACAGCCATCATTGTCCTAGTACTGCTATTTTTTTTAATGAGTAATACTCCTAGTACATCTGTTACATTGATTAAACTTTTGTTTTTGCTGTCTGTCCAATCATCTGACAAGATGGAAACCGTCAACTTTCTACAAGTTGAGGCCTGATGGATTTATTTGTATTCTTGAAAGAAGTGATGTTTTTATCTTCTTTTCATATGGTATCTGGATTTCAAACATGGAACTATAGTGTGAAGTACATTTGTATTTCTTGGATTCATGATAATTATAATTTTTGTTTGATTCTCTTGTCTTGTCCTACTCCTTTTAACCCTTTCTAATTCAATTAATGGTCAATTGATTGATCAATTTCCTTTGCTAACCAGGTCTGAACTTGGATTAGAGTTGGGTTGTGAAGCGGCTGCGATATATCATGTTGGACAAGTTGTGAAATGTAGGGTCATAAGTGCTATTCCTGCTTCACGAAGAATCAACCTTAGTTTCATATTATCTCCAAGGTTTGCTTTCTTTAATATCCTTAACAAGGTTGTTGTGTGGGTGCATCATGTATGATTTTGTGTGCTGTTTTTGCATTTACTTGGGGTTGCCATCTGTATAAGCACCTATTCTCTATCCTGACATGCACAGGCAGTTTAAATTTGTTAGTAATATGCAGGAAACACTGGTTTGGAATGTAGACTTTTTTCTGGCTCAAGCAATATACTTTTATCCATGATTTCTGCATTTTTTAGAAATTCCAGTTTCAAGCTTTAGTTATACCTATATATAGATTTCTTGTGTTTTTAACCCATGGTAATAGAGATTGTGCGGTCTGTTAGCTTTGTGAGTGATATTTTTGTTGATGATATGAATGAATCCAGTACTTTCATCTTTCTCTAAAGACAAAACTTATCATTGTATGTGTTCAAGGATCTGATCACCCAAAAGAAACAGAGCAATTAGTGGCAGAATATGCAGAAGCTACTCTGCCAATCCAAGCTCTGAAAATTAAGTGCCTATATTTTGGATGCTGTGATGATAGTGTCTGAGTGTGTTGATGCAAGATTAGGGAGCAGTAGAGATGGTCTCATTTGCAAGATTAACATTGAGATTTGATCATGAGTGGGGATTCTTGGAGGGAGTCCTGGAAAGAATGGGTTTTGGGAAAAGATGGAGGAGTTGGGTGTTTGCATGTGTTTCTACAGTCTCCTTCTCAGTGCTGGTTTATGGTGTTTTGACAGAGTTCTTTCAGGCATTGAGGGCCTTAAGTTAAGGTGATCCCCTCTCTCCACTACTCTTTTTGCTTGTTGTAGATGTTCTAAGTAGGTTTGCAAATAAGGGAGCAGATATGGGTTTGATGGGAGGCTTTAAAGTTGGCACTGACAGGGAAGGAATCAAGGAATCTCCCTCAGTCACCTCCAATTTGCAAGTGACATTCTAATTTTTTTGGAATCGGTTGATCAGGTATTGAGATTGAGGGCCATACTCAAATGTTTCAAAGTGTTGGCTGGTTTGAAAATCAACCTAAATAAAAGTGTGATTATTGGAGTAGGAAATGTATCCCAATTACTATTGGAGGAGTGTGCAGCATCCTTGAGTTGTCTTGTTGGTGAGTTTCCTCTGACATATTTGAGGCTTCTGATAGGTGCAAAACTTCAGCATCATCATTGATAAAAAAAGCTTCAGCATCATTTATGTGGCAGCCGATTCTTGGAAAGGCAAACATCCTTCTCTTGGGGACAAAATCACATTAACAAAAAAGTGTCTTGTCTAATTATTTAGTTTATTACCTATCCATGCTGAATGTTCCATCATCCATTGCAATCTCAGTTGAGAAGATGCAAGCAGATTTTCCATGGTGTGTGTAAAGGTTTTCAAATGGGATTGAGTATGTTGGGATAAAAAAGATGGTGGTTTGGGGATGAGAGTGAAAATTGTTCTACAAGGCACCAGTGATTTAAAAGGCGTGCCTAGGCGCACAAGCGAGGCGCATTTCATTCTCTCATCCTAATAAAATGTCTTCTTAAAAAGCAATTGAAACTATAAGATCATTATTTTTTTATGTGAAAACTAAGAAATGAAGTCCTAATGTGGACTTGTTTGGGCTTGCCTTGAGGGGCGTGGCATAAAGGTGGCTTGTAGAATCAGGAATGTAATATGTTTTACATTACATTAGCTATGTAAAGTACTGCAATTGAGTGAAAAAAGAGATTAGAGGTTCCTTCGGAGACTGTCCAAGGTTTGTTTTCCCCATCTTTTTTCAGTTGGCCTAAGAAGCGAGGGAAGACTATGTGGAGGTGTATTAGGGCAGCGGTTTACTGGTCTTTGTGGGAAGAAAGAAACTCATGCATATTTTCTGACAAGGAAAAAACTTTGGAAGATTTGTTAGATCGAATCCTTATAAGAGCGGTCCACTGGCTAAAATCTTTGGAGTTGTTTTTAGATTGTCCTATGGATGACTTGCTAAGAAACTGGAAAGAGATTGCTTTCACTGCAAGATGCAAGAGGACTCTTTGTCCGTTCTGGTCCCCTCCCCCCTCGGGCTTTTTAAAGCTGAATTTTGATGGCAACAGTGTAAGGAATCCAGGGCCCTCTGGGATTGGAGGAGTCTTCAGGAATGAGGAAGGGATTGTTACTGCTTTATTCTCTGGCCCTATTGGAGAAGGTGACTCTCTTAGGGCTGAGATCCTTGCAGCGCTTGAAGGAATTCGAAGAGCAAAAGATCTAAATATTAGCCGTTTGATTCTGGAAGGTGACTCGAAGGTGGTGGTTAATTGGTTGAAGACAGAGGACAGTGGTTTGTGGAACTTTAGCAATGAGAAAAAACAGTTCTTATGGCTGGGTAGGGACATAGAGATTTAGTACAACTGGGTGAAGAGGAGAGCCAACTCATTTGCGGATGGGTTGACCAAGCAAGGAGTGAATAGGGAGGCTGTTTTCTGGGCTAGTTTTTAATTTTCTTTGCTTTCCTTGAGTTTTCTGATTTTTGGGGAGCTAAGTTATTTTATCTCCCTTTGTATTCCTTTCCCTCTATTCTCTTAATTTAATGAAATTGATGTTATTGATAAAAAAAAAAGAGATTAGAGGTTTTACATGCTTGAAAATGTTTTACATGTTTGATTTTATTTTTAAATTCTCATTTGAATATGCTTTACATCTTATGTTTATGTATTTTAATTTTAGATAATAGGTTTTTTAAAACATTATTTTAAAATTTAACTTTATATTTTTTAGTAATATCATGTTTAATATTTGTTTTTTATTTTTTTGGCATTTTTTTGCATTTCTTTTGTATTTATTTCGCCTTGCTTCAAAAAGGTGCCCACCTCACCTTGTGCCTCGGGCACAAATTGACCCCTGTGCCTTTTTTGCGCCTTGTGCTTTTAAAACACTGCAACGCACTATAGGGAAAGTGGTTGTGGAGGTATGGGGTGGAAAGGAATGCTTTATGGAGAAAGGTGGTATGATGTGGACAGAAAATACCCCCAGTCCCAAACTGTCAACAAAGCTACCCAAAAACAACAATTTGGGATCCTACTAAAAACAAAAAACATGCAAAACGGAATACATTCACATTTTTTTTTCTTATTTCTTTTGCCTCATCATGGTAGCTTGCAAGTATATGGTGGGATTTAAGGAGGTGAAAACTTCATATGGGGTGTGCGTGTGGAAAGGAATAATGAGCTTCCACTCAGCCTTTTTAGACTATGTTTCCTTCAAAGTTGGGTATGATACAACCATTAAGTTTTGGGAGAATGATTGGGTAGGCATTGGTAGACTATGTGAGTTGTTCCCAAGGTTATACTTAAGCAGGAAAAGTATCTATCATAAAGAATTTTGAAATTAACCAAGAAGGGTGGTGTGGTTCCTGAAGTTCAGAAGGCCTCCCATTGATTGGGAAGTGGAGGAATGTATTTGTTATCAAAGTTGTAGTCGGTGGAGATGCAAGTAGAAATAAAAGAGGCAAGGTGGTGGAAGGAAAGTAGGAGTGGTGTCTTCTCTATAAACTCATTTTATAGAGCTTTGGCAAGAAATTAAGTGGAGAGGTTGGAAATGAAAGGAGTGTGGGGGATCCCATTCCAGTTAGAGTGGAGGCTTTTGTGTGGCTTCTAGCTCTGGATAGTATATTGACTCAAGACTACATCAAAAGCAAAGGAATTCAGATGGTAGGGAGGTGCTACTTATGTTATGTGACTGAAGGGGATGTGACACATTTGTGTTTGGTTCTTCCTATTTGAAAATATTTTTTAAGTCTTTTCTATATGGACCTTTGAAGCCAAGATGTTTGAGAATAATTTTTTAGTTGGGCTACCTTGGAGCTGTATTCCTTGTGCTCTTTGCTGGGAGATTTGGAAGGAGTGAAATAGAAAGATTTTTGATGAACACCCAAATTGGAAGGATTGAAGAAAGAAAACAGGAAATCCTGGGTAGAATAGTGGATTTGGATGGGGTGGAAGTTGAGAGAAGTTTGAATTCGGAAGATAGGAAAGAGAGATGGGGATTGAAAAAGGATCTGGAAGACATTCTAAGAAAAGAGGAGGTTTCTTGGAGACAAAAATCTAGATGTCAATTTCTAAAGGAAGGGAATGGTACTACCAGTTTTTTCCATATGTTGGTAAATGGGAGGAGGAAAAACTCATTGCTGAAATTGGAATGGAATGGGCAAGTATTGACAAGAGATGATGAGGACATGGCTAATGCCTTTGTGAACCATTTCTAAACACTCTATGAGGGTCCAAGGAGTTCAAGAGATGGTTTAGAGGGACTGGAATGGAAGGATGGAAATAGAGAGCTATTGGAGTCCTTGAAAAAGAAATTTGGGATTCAAGAAGTGAAAAATGCAGTTTTCTCAATGGAGAGATCTAAAGCCCCGAGACCTGATGGTTTTATGCTGGCATTCTATCAAGATTGTTGGGAGATAATTGGGGATGACCCGATGGAGGTTTTTGATGAATTCTATGAGAGGGGCAAATTTAACTTAGGTGTAAATGCAACTTTCATTGCATTGATACCGAAGAAAGTGGATGCAATCCAGCCGAAGGACTTCAGACCCATAAGTCTAATAGGAAGCATGTACAAATTCATTTCCAAGGTTTTGGCACTAAGAATAAAAATTGTACTTCCCTCAATGATTTCTCCAAATCAAGGGGCTTTTGTTTTTGGGAGACAAATAATGGATCAAATTCTCATTTCCAATGAATGCGTAGAGTTTAGAAAAAGGAAGAAGCAAAAAGGACTGGTTTGTAAGTTGGATTTAGAAAAGGCTTATGACATGGTGGATTGTGAGTTTTTGATGGACATTCTTAACTGTAGGGGATTCAAAGCAAGATGGTGTAGATGGGTGAAGGGTTGCATTTCTTCATGTCATTTCTCAATTTTCGTAAATGGAGTAGCAAGAGATTTTTTCCTGCCAAAAGGGGCCTTAGACTAGGAGATCCTCTATCCCTCTTCCTATTTACTCTAGTAGTCGATGTGTTGAGTGAATTGATCACAAGGGCAGATGCAAACAATATGATTAGAGGCTGGAGAGTTGGAAGGGAGGAAGTGGTGGTTACACATCTACAGTTTGCAGATGATATTATTTTGTTTTGTGAAGGAAGAATATAAGAACTTATGAACCTAAAAAGAATAGTACCAGTGATTTAAAAGGCGCGCCTGAGGCGCTCAGACGAGGTGCATTTTAGGGTAGGCGCACGCTTGGTGCACCTTGGGGCCTTGCGTCTTTTGAAAATTTGCCGCTTTTTCGCTTTTTTTGAGTCTGGCTGCTGGGCCAGGGGCTTTGCCCTCGGACCCCCGTGCCATGCCCCTCGAGGGCAGCCCAAACAAGTCCATGTTAGGGTCTTAAGATGAATGAATGGACAACATTACCAAATAGGGGGTTCTTGCTGCCTCGAGGGGCGTGGTACAAAGGTGGCTCGTTGAGTTAGGAATGTAATATATCACATTAGCTACTTGCCTCGAGGGGGTTCTTGCATTTTTTTTTAAATTGTTCGCCTTGCCTCAAAAAGGCTCGCGCCTCGCCTTGCGCCTTGTGCCTCAGGCGGAAAATGGCCTTGCGCCTTTTTTGCACCTTGTGCTTTTAAAACATTGGATAGTACATAATTTTGAGAGGATCTCCAACCTTAAAATTAATTGGGGCAAGAGTTGCGTGGCTAGAGTAAATTTGAGGAGTGAAGAGGTGAATCTGCTAGCTGGACTATTGGGGTGTGAAGTGGGGGATTGGCCATTACAATACTTGGGAGTACTTTTTGGGGGAAATCCAAATACGAATAGCTTTTAGTATCCAATGGTTGAGAGGTTTACAAAAAGACTTGCGAATTGGAAGCGAAACTACATTTCCTTGGGAGGTAGGATAACCCTAATAAAGTCAACATTGGTTAAGTTACCCTTGTATTGCCTATCTACCTTTAGGTTACCGGTGAAAGCGACAAACCAGCTAGAGAAGATTATGAGGAACTTCCTTTGGGAACCAGGAGACACCAAAAAAGACCATTTAGTGAAGTGGGAGGTGGTTTCTAGAAGTAGGGATGAAGGTGATCAAGGAATAGGAAATATAAGAGTAAGAAACACAACTTTATTGGGAAAATGGCTATGGAGATTGCCGTTGGAACAGGATAAGCTTTAGTATAGGGTGATTGTTAGCATTCATGTGTTGGCAGACAATGGTTGGGATGCATGAGTCGATCCTAGGGCTTCTTGATTCTCTCCTTGGAAATCTATTCATGGTATATTGCCTTCCTTGTGTTAAATTTGATGCTTGTGTTGGAAACAAAGTGTTGTTTCGGGAAGATGTTTGGGTCGATCCTAGGGCTTCTTTATTGATAATTCTTGGGACTTGGCTCTGAGGAGAGGTCTAAGGGAGTTGGAAATGATAACTGTGGATGAATTAGTTAACCTTTTAGGGTCAACCTATTTGGATTATAGTTGTCAAGGCATCGCCTAGGCGACAAAGCGCCCTTTAAGGCTCGCCTCGCCTAATCGCCAAGCAATTTTGTACTATGTTTTGTAAAATCCTTTTTTATTCTTTATTTTTTAACATTATAAATATAAAATAGGGACTATTAAACTAAAATATTCATTTTTTGTGTTTATATACTAATTTCTTTTTATTATTTTCTTATTTGTTAGGATTTAATCAATACAAACATTGCTAAATGCTGTATTGAACCCTCAAAGACTTTAAAACCTGAACCCTCAATGACTCTAATCAACACATTGCAAACTTCTACTACTACTACTACTACTACTATGTTGCAAAGAAAAAGGCCAATTTGTGCCTGCTACCTCATGTTCTCTACTATGACGGGGTAAGCCTTTTTGACCCAAGCTTTTTTAGGCAACCGAAGAGGTGTGGAAGAATAATGTGGAGGGCGGAGGGCCACAAGAGCAACTATCCTATGGTCAGTCTGGGAAGAAAGAAACAGTAGGAGGAATTTAAATTCAATGGTTGAAAACTTGGATTTATTTAAAGACTTGTCAGCTGAAGACATTTACAAGAATTGGAGAGTGGTGGCAACTACAACCTCCATAAAACCTATTGTGCAGGAGTTATGGTCCCGACCAACACAACAAAGAATGAAATTGAACTTCGATGAGAGCTTTAGATGTAACCCGGGCCCTTCAGGTATAGGGGGAGTATCCAGAGATGAAAATGGCAGAATTGTGGCTATGTTTTCAGGGCCAATAGGAATGGGGGGCTCATTGAGAGCAGAGGTGCTGGCCGTGCTTCAAGGTGTAAGATATGCTGAACAATTGGGGTTACACCAAGTTGAGATGGAGGGAGACTCTAAACTGTTAATTGATTGGTTGCAATTAGGTAGGTTGGGAGCTTGGATTTATAGACAACCCATAAGGGAAATCCTCAATATAACAAGGGAGATTGGTTCTTGCTTCAAATGGACAAGAAGATCAGCAAATGGCTTAGCTGATACGTTGGCTAAACAAGGGACTTGAGGGAGGGTATGTTTTGGTCATTTTTGTAATAAAAGATTACTGGGGACTCAATACCAGTTAAGGGGTTGAGCTTGAAGGGGTCTCAAAGGAATCTCTAGGTAATGTTTGGTCATTATTAGAATTAGATTCCTGATCTCCATATATAAATGATTTTACTGAGCAACAGTACTACCTTTTATTAGGTGGTCTTTGGGATGCAAAACCTTGTTTGATACTTCCATTGTCATTTGATGATAATGACAATGATCATTTCATCATCATATTCCATTAAACCAAAGTGGAATTAGCCATGCGAATCTTGTTTATCCATCTGCTATATTAAGGGGTTATGTTATTTTAATGTAGAAGATAAGAGGAATGTTACCTATAGAATTAGAGCTAGGTTAATTCGGTGGATGAAGTGGCGATCTACCTTATGACTGCTGCATAGTTGTTCCTCATCATTAAAGTTGAAGTTTTAGAGGGTAGCTTAAGTAGCTGAATATTGGGCATTCCAAACTATTGAAGTGTTTAGTATGGTTTAATATGTTCAGATCAATGTTTTAAAACGCGGGAGGCGTTCCACTACCTAGAGGTGTGAGGCGTAGTTCAGAACATAAGAGGTGTAAGCCTCTCGAACGCAAGGAGGCTTATGCCTCCTTAAGAGGAGGGGGGATGAATCGGAAGAAGAGGAAGAAAAATCCCATTTTTCTTTATTTTTAATAAAAATCTTTTATATTAAGAAAAATGAAGATGCATAGCACTAGTTGAAAGGGGGGTCTTGTTGACCCGGAGGCATATGTCTCAGAGGTGTCAAGGGGTCTGGGGGCTTAGCCCCCAGGGTCTTGGCTTGGGGCTAAGACCCCGGACCCCTTTCTTTTTTCCTTTTTTCTTTTTTCTTTCTTTTTTCTTTTTTTTTTCTGCCTTTTTAGTTGAGGTGTGCATGAGGTGTACACCTCTAGCACATCTCATGAAAAAAATGTATGAGGCCTATGCCACTTGCACCTGAGGCATACGCCTCAGAGGTGTCAGTGCCTCTGGCATACATCTCACTGTTTCAGGGCGTTTTGGGGGTGCCTTGCCTGGAGGTGCACCTCCAGGTGTATGCGTCCCACGCCTTTTAAAACATTGGTTCAGATGGATAGGTGGTAAAGCCAACGCGGATGCTATTCAGAATAACTGGTTTACTGGGAAACAGCCCATGCAACTTATGCATGAAAGAAAGAACAGATTTACTGGTATCAGACATGGGTAGAAAATGTCATTGCAAACAAGCTCAAAGAAAAAAATCAGATTATATATGGAGTTTTGGGTTTACTTGCTTGAACCTTTTAGTAGGTTTGAAATCAAATGCATATCTTAATGTTTATTTTATTACCAAGGTGGGGGAGGGGTTCTTTTTTTGAAAACTGTTTTTTGTGAATGATGACTACCTGGCTATTTATATTCATATTAGATGTCTTATAACAAGTATAATTTGTCCTTCTCTCCCTCCCTCTTCTTACTTTTCCCACTCAACTGCAGGCCTTCTATGGGTGACTCAGTGGAGTTGGGTAGCTTGGTTTCTGGTGTTGTGGAGAGGTTGACTCCTACCGCAGTTATTGTGCATGTAAGTGGAAAAGGTTACCTGAAGGGAACTGTACTCACTGAACATTTGGCAGATCATCAAGGTATGTTTTATTTTCCTTTTTATGAAAGATGGATCTTTCTTGTGATTTGGCTTGGCTTTTCTATACTAGAAATTGGGATACAATGCAGGGCAAGCTACTTTAATGAAGTCAATTCTCAAGCCTGGCTACGAATTTGATGAATTGTTGGTTCTAGGTATAGTAAGATTCCTGTTTTGTTAACATGGTCAAGACTTATTGCTTTTGTACTTATTTTATTTATTTTACTAATCTTGTTAAGTCACTAATGTCTGCTGATCACATATTTTTGGATGCTCATCAGATTCTATTATGGATTCCTATGGGTTTATCATTCCTCTAGGTTCATTTTTTTTGACATTATTTTGTCATCCGTAATGATAGATCCAATCCCATATTGAGTCTGTGAAAAGAGTCGGTGTGATTGGAATTTGAAGGTTAAAGAATGTTTTAATCATTATGACTGTAGGAACTTACTCTTGTTACTCGTTCACTCACTCACTCACTCGCTCACTCTCTCTCTCCACCTTCCTTTTTACTACCAAATGGTCTAGCCCTCTACATTTCATCCTTCATTTTTAATTCTCCATCTCTATTTCTTTCTAAATCTTCAATTACCAGATTCCACTGCATAGAAATTAGTTTTGCCATTAATTATACTTCTAAGATATCTTGCACAAATTACCAGATTCCACCGCATAGAAATTACCAAATCTTCATTTTTTTTTCTTTTGTAAAATTTTTTATATCATCCATAAAAATGGTTATCTAGTAACAGTAGGCAATGTATTGGGAGATCTCACATGGTTGAGTAGAAATATTGCTAACTATGGTGCTAACTAATAGTGATGCTTATTAATTTTAACATTGTTCTTGCATTGTTTGCAGATATTGATGGTAGCAATCTGGTATTATCAGCAAAATATTCTCTTATAAACTCTGCTAAGCAGCTCCCAGTGGATCTCATGCAGGTTCATCCTCATTTAATAGTCCATGTAAGAGCATTTTATTACCACTTCTACATCAATATCCCAAACATTTCTTGTCATGAGTTATGTTTTCGTTTCATAGGTATAATCTGCCTTTGTTGGTTATTATTTTTCTTTAATTATACTTCACCATATGTAAAAGCATATATGGATTTATGTACCAGGGTTATATCTGTAATATAATTGAAGCTGGTTGCTTTGTTCGCTTTCTTGGGCGCCTCACTGGTTTCTGTCCTAAAAATAAAGTATGCCTCTAACATCCAATATTTCCGAAATTGGTATCTCTTGTGTTTTGTTTGAATAAGTTACTGCTTTTTTGTTGACAAATAAATTAAATGAATTTGTTTTGATTTGAAGGCAACTGATGATGGAAGAGCTAACCTTTTCGAAACCTTTTATGTTGGGCAATCTGTTCGCAGTAATATACTCAATGTCAGTGCACAAGCTAGGATGGACATTTCTTTAGATGTTTTGGAGCATTAGCTACTTAGTTTTCATTTCTTGTTTATTATTATTTCCAGGTTGACATTGAATTAGGCAGAATTACACTGTCACTGAAGCAGTCATCTTGCTTTTCAATGGATGCATCGTTTATGCAAGAATATTTTACTCTTGAAGAGAAGGTATGCAAAACATGCTTATGGCAGTTCTTTTTCTTCCCCCTACCCATTTTATAATTCTTATATTGACTTAATGTTGTTTGTTTTCCTAACCTCTAGCTTGCATAATTTGTTTTTCTTTGTTCTCCTGTTAGAAAAGCAGTTCTATTTCAGTTCATTTCTTTTTGATTCTCCTGATTGTTTGTTCTTCTCTTGGACATTTTCTCAGCTACTCTTTTCTGCTTACTAAAATATTATCGTTTTTGCTCATTTCTGATTTGCCTTACAAGTACTTAGGATTTGTGTTTGCTTTCTTATGGAGTTATGCTTCTTTGGTGTTATGTGTTATGCTTCTTTCTTATGTGTTATGCTTCTTTGGTTGCAGATTGCCAAGCTACAAATGCCAGAATCAGAAAATTTTGATTCCAATTGGGTGAAAAGTTTCAATACCGGGACTATTGTGGAAGGAGAGATTCATGAAACAAAAGAATTTGGTGTTGTTCTTAGTTTTAAGGAGCATACTGATGTTTTTGGTTTCATTGCACATTATCAATGTAAGTCGTTTTCATGGAGTTTGATCACTTGGGTTATCAATTATAAGTCTTGAAAGAGTATTGTGCCATCTTTGCAGTATGTGGGACAAATCTGGAAATAGGCTCTACTGTTCGAGCTGTGGTCCTCGACATTTCTGTGGCTGAACACCTGGTTGACTTATCACTTAAGCCAGAATTTATTTGTGGGATTGAAGAAGAAGGCTCTAAGAGCAGGACCTCTAAGAAGGTTATCTTAACTCATTTGTTGGAAAAATGATATCACTTTTCTATTCCGACTTAAGCAAGGACGAATACCCAGAGAAGGGAAACGGGAGGGGAATAGTAGAACAGAGAACACTGCTCACCTCCAAAGTGAATCTTTATTTTTCTTAGACTTCATTCTTGTTATATATAATAACTGTGGGTGTATCATGGTTGAGTAAAAACCAAATTCATCCCTGCCTGACTCAAATCATCTTGAGTCCTAGGTTTGGTTTGGCATGAGCCAGAAGAACACTAGCCCAATCTGTGATTATTCTCTGCATGGTTGGAGGTCTTAGTTAGCCCTTCTCAACCTGAGCTTTATGGTACTTTGTTTCAGTAGTTACAATGTCAAATTGCCTTTACATGTTTTTGCCTTTCTTAAGACATAGTAGAACCTGCCTGTCCAAGAAAGGGAAAGTCTTGTGGGAAGTAATTCTGTAGGTATAATATTAAGAGGCTCATGGGGCAGAATCTACTCATGGGCTGCAGTTCACAGACAGCTAAAAACCTTTCGATTCTTTTTTTTTTTTTTTTAAATTTTAGGAATCTTTTTGTATCTTGATCTGCAGTGTAATTAGCTTCTCAGTGTTTTCCCTTGTACAAATTCTTTTTGAACAGTGTATTGTATTTTTTTGATCTGTTTCTTTTAATACATTACTTTTTTTTCTCAGAAAAGAAACCTAAGCTCACTCAAACCAAATTGTGCATGGGTTGACGTATTAGAATTGTGGTCTTAAACAGGGTTAGTTTGTATGAACTTATGTTATCTTTCCTCTTTTCTGATTTGTTCTTGTCCAGAAGCGCAAAAGAGTTGCATCTGCTGACCTGGAGGTCCATCAGACTGTGAATGCAAATATAGAGATTGTTAAAGAGAATTATTTGGCAAGTATTTGACCATTTTCACTGCAAATTGTAATTTTCCTTTCATCTATTGTTTCTAGAGGTAAAGCAGTGTAGCCATTCAGCAATCTTACTTTTAAGTGCAATTGTATTCATGCAGGTCCTCTCAATCCCGGAGTATAGTTATGCTATTGGCTATGCATCAACTATTGATTATAATACACAAAAGCTTCCCCAGAGAAGCTTCGTGAATGGACAAAGGTCTGGAAATTTCTTGTTTAATAAATTTACCATCCATTCTGGGTTTCCTTGTATCCTCATAAGGCAACTTATGAAGGATACATATCAGATTCTTTCATATGTTTATTTTCTTATGATACTATGACTGCAATCTATTGCCTCAATGCCTTGGAGTATGTCAGTGGTGCTTCTTTTTGGAGCCTGGGCTTTTTTGGGTTTGCTATATCGTGATAAATTGGTAGGGGCCATTAGTGGTTTAGTGGTAAAATCTTAGGATGGTAAGTGTGAGAATGTGGGTTCAAGTCTGAGAGCGACTACTTTGTGCAAAAAATGCCAAACGTTGGGACCATATCCAGTCTATCCATCCCAAGAAGATAAAAATTTGGTGGAACCTACATTGTGCAAAGGCTTTTTTATCTAATAAGAAATTGCTATGGGAGGTATTAGAGGGACTTTATCTTAACTATTTTGTTGCCATCTCATTATTTATTAAATCAGTGATGGTTTCTCAGTGGGCTATTATATTGGAGGTGGAAGTGTGGCAATGGCTTGAGAATGGTTTTGGTGCATGCCTTAAAACTGGTTGTGGTGTTGAACCATTTTGTAGGATGTTTTGGTTCAACCTGGTTTGACTTTAGTCTGTTTTGGTCTAGTTGTTGACATCATCACCATGTGTTTATGTATGCTTTTATCACACTGTATTATGTCCATAATTTCTCTTCCTATAAACCTTTTACTCTATACTTTTAGTCTCCTTTTCCCTCACATTTCTGCATCTATCAAACCCACCATGGTCAGTTAAGCTAGTTGTATACCTTTATGTCAAATTGTAATCTTTTCAACTATAAGGATCCTGCCCATAGACCATCAATTCTCAATCACCACCATGTTAAATGGAAGAAATCTGTATGGACTCTAATGCCGACTCAATGGGGCCTTGTCCCAATTATGTGGGGCCTGCCATATGAATCCCGTTCCACCTTTCTTATGATTAGTATGCACCCTATTACATGTGTCTGTTTTATATTTGGAGATGTTAATGAAATAATGGATCATGTGGGGTCCAGCTATTATGAGGGATGCTACATGAATCCTTTTCCACCATTCTGTTCTTTTCAGATTTTTTATATGCTCTATTGTACGAGTATTTGTAGAAAAATATTGTTGAAGAAATAAGGGGTCATGTGAAATAGGGCTGCAAACAATATCTGTTTGTTTGAATTTTGAGTTTGAATTTTGATCTGATTAAGTTGATCTGTTTATAATAGTTCGGTGAAATACGGATCCACCCCAATCTGATCTGATAAGATTCATCTGATATTGTCATGTTTGCTTATGAAATGTATACGTTTTAGTGAAGTTAGTTTGAATATTCTATATTTACTAAAGTTATAGATTTCAAGTTTCTATTACTCTATTTGAATGTTGAAGGGGACTCAAAACTGGTTGTTGTTGGTTGCAAAGGGAGTTTAGTGGTCTTTGGAAGTTTGCTAATGAGAAAAGGGAGTTTGAATGGGTAACTCGGGGAATAGAGATTCAGCTTCAATGGGTGAAGAGAACTGCTAACTCCTTTGCAGAAGCTCTGGCTAAACAAGGGATGGAACGTGAACAATGGCTTTGGGCTGTGTTGTAATTGTTTTTCTGTTTTTCGGGAGGTTTAAGAGATTTTATCTCTCCCCATTGCTTCACTTGTATTCTCTATTTTGTCTATCTAGTAAAAAGTTTCTGTTAATGATAAAAAAATAGAGTTCAAGTCTTGTACAAATTTTGTTTATTTGATTTTGTTCATGATTTACAATTTCAAAGTCATTTCTAATTCATTTTATTAATGCATTATCTTTTGAAATTCCTCTTTCCTTTTTTCTTAAATTCTTGTAGACTAATCCTGACTTTTTGATACCAGCAGAAACCCCCTTTCAGAATGTTTTGTATATTCAAAACCTTCTGTCAAGTCACTTTTAGTGATCATTTCAGAAGTGATCCATGTGGGCCATTATTTTTTTCATGACAAAAGTAACTATTACTTACCTATAAACCCTTTTAACTGGTTTTCAAAAGATAAAAATGCTCCTGAATTGTGTGGTTGGTGTCACTCAAAACATCAGTGTTTCCCCTGAATACACGTTGACCTCATGGGATGCAAGTACAAGGGATTGGTTATATAACCTAAACCAAGGATCAAAATATCAATATGATATGCCTATATTGTATCTTATGTGTATCAGTGACCATGATGACACATGCATAGACCGATACTCACAGGGTTTTGAAGTTTAAAAGTTTGGGATGGTAGGTTACATCTCTCTAATGCCTGATTAAATCATACAAATGAAAAAAGGTAGAGTATTGTTTGTATCGATACACAAGTACCCACTTGTTGTTATTGGGCATATCAATATTTTGTTTCTTGACCCAAACTCTTTCAGTTTTGCATATGGTGATTGAATTTCAAAGGTAGCTGATATAGGTCTTGCTTATGCATTTTATTTTATTTTTACTTTTTAGTGTAGACAGAAGGGAAGGCATTACACAAGTCCATAGTCAATGCAGTATGAGAAAATTTCAGATGAAATGTGCTAATTTGATTTGAATTACCCTTATTTCTCATCTAATAAGCTGATTGAACATCCAATTTTTTTTTTTTTGGAGAATTTTCCACATATCATGATCTGAAAGATTGCTATCTAGGGAATATTGCTTAAGATATCACGTCAATATCCATTCCATTATTTGGTCCAATTGTCTAAATGATCATGCCCATTAGATAAGCGGGGTTGATGGCTAATTATGTCTAATCAAGGGACCATTAATTCTTGTCTGAATGTTTGACTATTACCTTCTTCCCTTATTAGACGTAATTAGACACCAGCTGCACTCATTTAACAGTAATGATTGTAGTGTTCTTGCTGATTAGACAAAAAAGATTGTAATGTTCTCTGCGTCATCCACATTATTTAGAAACTCCATCTGTCCCAAATCAATCTCCGGCATATCATGAAACAAGCCTTGTGGTGTTATCAAAACCACCGAAGTTGTCTTCCTAGGCATCTTTCCAGTGGTCTTCTGCCACCAATTTGTAGTCTCATCCATGAATATCACCATAGTCCTCTCTGAGAGTTTCTCTTGAACCTGAGTCCATGGGGAAGGGAAAGGTTGCTGTTGATTATTTAGAGATTGTCCTGAAACATCTATGGTTGCTTTCATTTATTTATCATGTGTTTGGTTTGGTAGGCTCTCACTAAAACCTTCTAATTCAAGATGAGATTTGGGTTTGCCATTCTCATACAACATATGTTTTGGGTTGAGCAAATACACCCATTTTTGGTGTCTTGGTCTAAAGGTAGAGATGCCGAGGACCCTCATGGTAGTCTTTCAAAAACCATTCTTCTAATGACAAATGTTTGATTGGGTGGGGGGTTTTGGAGGTATTGAAAAGTAATGGTAATTTTAATAAAATTTAAGAAAAGTGAAAGGATAATTTCAGGTAACAACCTTATCTTTTTTTTTTTGTTTCATTTGTTCTCGATATCATCATCATTATATAAGCCTTGTGCCAACTATATGGGTTCTGCTATATGAATCATATTTTGCGATTCCATTTTGTTCAGTGCCTTGTATTAAAACTGTATTGGATCCACAATTATATGGTATCATCATCGTCATCATCATCTTCTTGTTACTTCCTCCTAGGTCCTTTTTAGTATTACCCTAGCTCTTCTAGCCCCTTCAACTTGTAACTGTTCACTTTGTCATTTGTTCTTGTTGTACTTTATTCAAATCCAATTTGAGTTTTGATCTGAATCTGTACATGATTTGATTTGAATATGAATGTTAACAGATCAAATTTGAATCTCGGTATGTTGGATTTGAATACAATGCATTTGCTGCCCTAGTTAAATGTATTTATTTGGGTGATAATGGCATATGAGTCAAACTCTGTGGGGTAATAACCATGTCTAATGGCTCCTAACACTTCATTTGTTTTGATGTTGTGGATCCAATACAATTTTAATGTACTATCTTACCTTTTCTTAAAAAAAGTATATTGAGAATACTATCTTTGACTAACTAGTTTCCATGTTCCTGAATCTATAACTGAAATGTCTAAGTGGTGCATGGATTGTGTATGAGCTTAACATTTTCATTTATTTGTAAAAGTTTATGTGTGCATAACTGCATATGTATGGTACTGTGGTATTCTATTCCTTGCATTTTTTCCCCAAACCAATGATTGTTATTTTCTGCAGTGTTGTTGCAACTGTTGCGGCTCTTGCGAGCCCCTTGACATCTGGAAGACTGCTTCTACTTCTCAAGTCTCTAAGTGAAGCTTCAGAGACCTCTAGTTCAAAAAGAGCCAAAAAGAAATCTAGCTATAAAGTGGGATCTCTTGTTGAGGCTGAGGTAGATATCTTTTCTTTGCATCAGTCTTGGAAAGTTAAAAAACATTATATTGGACCTGAATAACTGTTTACACTTGTGTTCCATGATCTCTCCAGATTACTGACATAAAACCTCTTGAACTGCGGTTGAAATTTGGCATTGGTTTTCGTGGGAGGGTGCATATAACTGAGGTGAATATTTTTGTGGGTTGTTTGTTTCACCATAATCTCTAAATACTGCATGTGCTTTTTTTGTTGAGTTTCTTTTATTGTTCTCTTTAATTGTTTATTATTTACATGTTTTAGCTTCTTATGTTGCAGGTAAATGATCACCATTTTGTTGAGGATCCCTTCAGTAAATTTAAAGTTGGGCAACAGCTGACAGCAAGGATTGTTGCAAAATTTAATCAATCAGAAAAGAACAGAAAAGCTTGCCAGTGGGAACTCTCTCTCCGCCCTACATTACTTTCAGGTCAGAAATAATACTTATGTTTTGAGATTCTACTTTTCTGATATTTCTTTGTTCATTGACAGGCCGATAAACTCTGTTGTATGTTCTATACGTATATTTTACCAAGGGATTCTAATATTCACAATATCATGAGCTCCATTAGAAATTTGTTATGCTTTCATTAGATTTTGGACAGTATGTTTGAGTGTAAATGACACCCTAGTGAACAAATGACATAAATCAAGAATACGTTCTAAACTTAAGATATTGACATAATGTTAAATAAGTCCATGGAGGCTACAACTATTTAATAAAAGAATGATATCGAACATTTAGTTTACAATACTTGTTTTGCAAACAGATTTTGATCTTTCTCCAGCAACCAGACCAGGTTTAGTCAATATAAGCCCCATTGAGGTCTTACTTATATGCTGAACCTGTCAAAGGCGATAGAGACAGAAGGTGAAGAAAGAAGCTTTGTTCGTGCAAACAGGTGGAGAGAGAAGATCAGAATACAGGCAAAGACATTCGTGCTGGAGGAAACTCTAACCAGAAGAGAAGTTGTGTTGAAGCTTATTGAGCTCTCTAAAGGCAACAATCCTGTTGCGGGGCAAAGTTATCTTGTGGTTCAAAGGTTTTTTGGAGGGAGCTATCACTCACAGAGGAGGGTGAGTTGTCGAGTCTCTTACAAAGAAGGTGATACCACTTACTGGGTGGAAGTATTAGAAAACAAAAATGGAGCCTATGTATCACTGGCTGAATTCTTCAGCTATGGGAAGAAAAGGCTGGTTTGCATCCCGGAAGGCAAGCTACGTAGGGTATGGAAACTAGTGACAGAAGCTCTACAACATCTTTTAGTTTTAACAGAGGACCCGATCAAAATGAATGCTAGTTTAGGGGGAAGAGAGTAAGTCTTAGGGAAGCATTCAGAAGAGAAGTCATAAGAGGAACAAGTCTCAGGCTCCAAGACAGGGGCACAAGCTACTGGTAATGACCTTAAAGAGTCGTTTTGGCTCTTATCTGCAGAACCTAAGGTGTCCCTTGAAGGTGTTAAAGGTGATTGGGAATAGAGGTATGTAATCACAGTAAACAAAAAGATACCAAACTGGAATAAAATTTTGGAGGACGTTTCTGTGATGCTAAATTTATCGGTACCAGCTATGTTGGATATGAAGTAAGGTTATGGAGACCTTAATAGTTGATACTAGTGAGGGTGTAGCCGTGATAAATCGGTGGTGCCCCCTTGTAACAAGTGTTCTCTTCGCAGCGCCAACCACCGTGCCTTCAGCCGCCACTCCAGCGTCCAAGTGCGTGTCATGGGTGGGCTATGCTTGTACTTTTGTATGGGGGATTGCCAATGGCATTATTGTAATACTGTAGTATGCTTTTTCACCTTTTTGATGTTTCTTATTGTCACTCCCCCAAAAGCTTAACGTACTCTTTGAGGGGAGGTAGGTAGTCGAGTGAGCTCATAAGCGTGTAAAGGTTAAGCACGAGATCCCCTCGACACTGTATTGTGTGCTTGTGCTTTCCGCTGATTAATGCAATACAAGTAGCCTTTTGCTAATTTGTGTGCCTTCTTGTTGCCTTTGTGTGTGTGTTTGCTTTGTTTCGTAGGCTTACTCGCCCATTTCGAGTGCCGCACGGGGCCCCAACGATTACCCCCGTGACACCCTGTCAAATGAGTTGGTGTTTTCTGATGGAGCCCTTGCTATTAAACAGTGTGGCTTGCCGTTCCATCTCTGGACGGAAACTACCTTTCAAAGGGTTGTAGCGATGATGGGAGGCTTATTAGAGACTTCCAAGTTCCAACCCTAAAGATTTGTCGGCAGCGGAAATTCGAGTAATTGGAGTACGACGGGAAGCGGTCCAAGGGTGATGCATCTACTCTCAGAGGGGTGTTGGTACAAGGTTTGGGTTGTTTTGGGAGACGAAGCAGTGCTCTGGGAAGGAAGAAGCAAGGAGGAAGACAAAGCTGGCGTGGAAGGGCGGGTGACGTGTGGTGTTAAAAAGATTTTTGTTAGGTGCCAGCTGGAGAAATCTGTCCAAAACCGGAAGACTTTTAAGATTTCAAAAAAGGAAACCCAACCCTTCCTCAAAGGGAAAGGCAGTCAGTAGGTTTCCTTCTCTCAGCCGCAGGGGATTAACTCTGCTTTAGATCCAACGGCTAGGAAGTTTTCGTATTCAGAGGCTCTATTAAAGAAAGGTGCCGTGTCTTGTAAGAGAACTGGATAGGCGGCTTGTTTAAATCCTTTGATGGTTGAAAGAAGGGAAAATAAGTGGGTTAGGTTGACCCGACCAGGTATTTCAAGAGGTCTGGACCCAAATTCTTTTAGTAAGGCACGTGACTCTTTTAAGTAGTCACTTTTGGGTTGTTAGGTGATGACAAGAAGGGTGTATCATTGTCCCCCTCAATGGGAAGCTAGGACTCCCATCGATCTTCAACAGCGGCAATGAAGGCTTTTGACAAACATGCTTCCTCTTCCATCAACCTACTGCAAAGTAAACAAGATGCTGTCCAAAGTTTGCCTCCTAAGGCCCGTTCAACCCCTGCTTGAAACGGGTTTGGGCTTGCGAAATGAAGGCTTTTGACAAACATGCTTCCTCTTCCATCAACCTACTGCAAAGTAAATTATGCCAACAAGATGCTGTCCAAAGTCTGCCTCCTAAGGCTTCCGTTCAACCCCTGCTTGAAATGGGTGTGGCTTGCGAAATTAGTGTACAAGGAGTTCCCTACCTCCTGAGTTTCCTCTTTTTGTTATTCATCCTATGACTTCGCCTAAAACCACCACTAATCTTTTCGATTGTGCGCCTTCTTTGGTGTGTGTGCTGAACGAACCCTATGTCATAAGCCTACGGATGTAGAAAATGCTTTTTACCACAAAGCCTGGATTTTCCTTGGGAGTAGGGAAGATGGGGAATAAAGGTATGGAAGAGAGGATCCATGGTCTGGAGCCACCTAAATCGACAATTCTGGTGTTTGATTTTGAAAGGGAGTTGGATGATTCAAGCAGTCAAATCAGAACTGGTCTCTCACTAGCAATTGGGGGGGGGGTGGAAGAGATTTAGAAGAAACCTTTACTAGAAAAACCTTTATGGCTGAAGACATGTACAAGAATGGATAAGGGCAAAGGGAAAAGGATAACTGTTCTTCAGGCTTGTGTATGTTTAGTGTTTATGGCTCAGTCCTAGGGGGAGGTAACACCTCGTGCCTCCTCCTAGGCTGAATGTACTGCTTTTTTTGAATTAATAAAACCACTCTCATTTATCAAAAAAAAAGTAAGAAAGAGGAGTGAGGTGGAAAAGCTGATTAGTAAAATAGATTATGATAAGGCAAGCAAAAGGAGGGGTAGAACAATGGACAATGTTTAGATAAAGGTAGGAGAAGGCAGGGCCTGAAGTGTCAGTGTTGGAATGAAGATTTTAAGTTGGAACTTAAGAGGTCTAGGGAGTGTGGAGAAAAGAAGATTGATAAGAGAAACTCTTAGAAATGAGAAGCCAGATGTGGTGTTGCTACAAGAAACAAAACTTTAAGCGGTGGACAAGAGATGGATCAGAAGTATTTGGGGCACAAGGGACCTGAGCTAGGCTTGCACACCGTCTTTGGGAGCCTCAGGAGGGACTCTTACTATGTGGAAGAATGAGGTGCTACAGGGTCTAAAGGAGTTAATAGCGCAGTTTTCAGTGTCGATCAAAGTTCGAAGTCTAATAGATGGAAAGGAGTGGGTGTTGACAAATGTATATGGCCCAAATTCATATAAAGAAACACCGCGTTTTTGGAAGAATGAAGTGCTACAGGGTCTAGAGGAGTTAATAGCGCAGTTTTCAGTGTCAGTCAAAGTGAGAAGTCTGATAGATGGAAAGGAGTGGGTGTTGACAAATGTATATGGCCCAAATTCATATAAAGAAACACCTCTTTTTTGGAAGGAGGTGAGTGTAGTAAGGGGTTTGTGGGAGGGACCTTAGTGCTTGGTTGGTGAGTTTAATGTAATACGGTTTTCGACAGAGACAAGCAATCCAAATCACAAAGAACTATCGTAAGTATGAGGGAGTTTAATGAGATTGTGGACGCTTTTGAATTGAAGGAAATTCCTTTGCTACAAGCGGACTATTCTTGGTCAAACTTCCAAGCTATCCCAGTCTGCTCCAAGCTGGATAGGTTTCTATTCTCAGTAGATTGGGAAGTTATGTGGGAAAGCTTGACCACACGAGCCATGCCTAGAGTAACTTCGTATCGCTGCCCTATTAGCTTAGCTCAAGAAACTTTGTTTGGTGGGCCCTCTCCGTTCAGGTTCAAAAACATGTGGCTAGAAGATCCCACGTTTGTGATGAAAATCAAGTCTTGGGGGCCGGAGTTGGATTCTAGAGGCTTAAAGAAAGGGGTTGGATTGTTGTGAATGCTAAAGAGTCTAAAAGAGGAAATAAAAGTTTGGAATAAGGAGCTTTTTGGTAAAGTGGAGGAAGTTAAAGAAAGAATTATCTTAAGGATTGAGGAGCTGGACAAGAAAGAAGGTTAGAGAAGCCTCAATGAGGGAGATAGAGAGGAGAGGTGGAGGTTAAAGTGTGAGTTGGAAGAGGTTTTAGTAAAGGAGGAGATATCCCAAAGACAAAAATCAAGGTGTAAATGGCTTTTGGAAGGGGATGGTAATACAACTTTCTTTCACTCTTTAGCTAGTGGTAGAAGGAAAAACCTGATTTCTAGACTAGAGGTGGATGGTCACAAGATAACTAGGGAGCAGGAAATTGTGAAGATCTTTGTGGATCATTTCAAAGGCATTTTTTCGAGCCTAGGAGAGAGGAGCTCTATCTTCCCAGACCTTTAGTGGGATAGAGTGCCAGATCCTTTGTCTACAACCTTGGAGAATATCTTCACCCTAGAAGAAATTAGAGAGGCTGTTTTTTCGATGGATAGTGCGAAAGCCCTAGGTCCAGATGGATTTTCTATGGCTTTCCATTAGGATTGTTGGCACCTTATCAAAGAAGATCTATTGGAAGTTGTGCCACCCCCATCTAGCTATGCATTCAACAGTAATCCACCTTGTTTTGGAAGAGCATTGTTTGTCTTCTACCTTTCGACACGGCAAACAACATTGTTTCTCTCACTCTCTCTTCTTTCCCATTAGTTTTCTCATTCCCTTCCTCCCCTATCTCTTCCATTTTTTTCCTTTCCTAGTCATCATCGGCCCATTGTCCATCGTCGCCTTGGGTGAAAAACCAAGGAGTTGCAGTGGTGAACTCTTTTGTTATTCTCACTCGAGTTTGCTACATTTTCAGCATAAAACATACCAAACGTCGACCCTTTTTTAGTCTCCTATCATTTTGACCTCCCCCAACCATTCACTAAACTCTCTACCCTTGTTACTGTCGTAAGTTGATTGAAATCAGTAAGAGATCAAGGAAATCAAACAAAAGAAATCATTAAAATAAATTAAATAGACATCATATATATTTCCATATAAGGAGAGAGAATTAATATATATTATGAAAATAAATAAATGACAACTGTAACTCTCTACTTGTTATTTGCATTTACATTCTGAGAAATGACGAGAGAGGTCCTATTGCAACGTTTTGGTAAAGGCCTAGGCCAACCTCGGCCACCGACCCAACCATCCAACTCTTCCTGATATAGGCCCCTGCTCTGTAGCACTTGTATTGCCCATAATACGGTATTGTCCACACACCAAACAATAACATTTGTTAGGACTATAATATTTAAATCTTATTGATCAATCCAATCAAAATCTGGGTTGATACGATCGGATTGTGGGATCAGATATATATATATATATACCTTTGCTTGGTTGGGTCGCCCCAGTCATCCCATCTGTAAGGCAGTATCACACTTGACATGTACGTTAGAGCAAACACCACCCTGGAGTAAGCACCCCATGGCCTACCTAAGAAGAAAGTTTCAACCTCAGTGATCTTGCCACCCAAGAAAGTGAAACCAATGTTTTCGGCTGGTGTTCTCTGTGTTGTTCTATGATAATTAAGCAATATATATATATATATATATATATATAGGGTTACAAGTGCAATATATTGCAGCAGATCGAGAAGGTACTTCAAAGTGTGAGGCAGCGTTTCCACATATGAAGCAGTTTGGCTGTTGATATAACAGTTGCTGTAATAGTGTCTCCCTGTGTCATCGAGAAGGTCACCACTGAGGATTCATTGTTATTGTCGGAAGATGATGACCAATGACCATAAAATGGAAGAAAATTAAGATGGAAAGGAACAGGGTATTGTGGGTATAATTTAAATCAAACACGTCAAGTCATGTGTAAAAGGTTTGTGACGGAGGCTTAATGGGAAGGGAGCTGTGTGACAATTGTCAGAAACAGTAGTGGTACTTTAAGACAATATTGAAATGGTAGGGGTATAGTTAGTGAATGTCCTAAACCTTAGGGGTAGTTTAAGAAATTTTTCCTTCTGATTAATGGAGTGGCTAGAGACTTTTTTCCTGCTAAAAGAGGCTTGAGACAAGGGGGGACCCTTTATCTCCATTCCTGTTCACCATAGTTGCTGAATTCCTGAGTAGGATTGATTGTAGAGGCTGATCAGGTAAATCTATTTAGAGGTAGGAGGGTAAGAAGGCTTGAGGTGACAGTCATTCACTTGCAATTTGCAGAGGTCATCATTACATGAGAGAAAAAGTGTGGAGAGATTAACAGTAGTTCTCCCAGTTGACTGCCCACTTGTTTGCATGTTTTAGGATACAAATGATAGGATTCTTCTACCCTTAATGAAATTTGGACATAATTTAAACTACTTTTATTACATAACAATGAGTGAGGAGACCAGGCCACCCCTGGTCTCATTCTTGGACATGGATATGGATGTGTGGCTTGGGTATGTGCTTGCTTTTGGTTATGGGCTATGACATTGTAATGGGACTAAATATGGAATTGAGCTTGGATCAGATCTTTGGCTTTGTCTGTATTGTGTACCATTCTAGAAACTCAAATAAGTTAGTGGCTCTTCTATGGACTATTTTATGAGTCTAGTTAAGCTGTTGGTTTTCTCCTCCATCATGGAAAGCCTTTGAAAAAGTCTATAAATACCATTAATGAGTTTTGTGTTTCTTCTTTCTAGCATTGAAGAACCTGCAAATCCTTATAAAAGTTTACAAAGACTGTCAAGAAGTTTTATTTTTCCCTCCAAATACATCAATGTGAACTATGGTTTTCTGCATATTCAAGTGTTTATGTTCTTTTTTCGTTTTTCGTTTTCCTTGGTGTTAGAAAGATCTCTCTGTTGTTTCTGAATTCATGCTTTATGAGGCATGCTTTTATTTCTTTTGGTCATGTAAACTGTATTCATTTTCCAGGTGCCAGCGAGCTTGAGGATGGGGTAATCACTGATGATTTTAACTTTTCAATTGGAAAGCTTGCTACTGGTTATGTGGTTAAAGTGGATAAGGAGTGGGTGTGGTTGACAGTATCTAGACATGTGAAGGCTCATCTATTTCTTCTTGATAGTTCGTGTGAACCAAGTGAACTTATAGACTTTCAGAAACGATTTTATGTTGGGAAAGCTGTTTCTGGTCATGTGTTAAACATTAATAAAGAGAAAAAACTTTTACGTTTGATACCGCACCCACTATCAATTGTTTCTAATGCAACACTTGGCAACAAAATTACCAAGAAGGATGATCCAGAAAGTATTATTTCAAATGAGTTTGTTACCGAACATATTCATGAAGGTGATGTACTTGGTGGCAGAATTAACAGAATTCTTCCTGGTGTTGGTGGATTACTTGTGCAAATTGGACCTCATCTTCATGGGAAGGTTCATTTTACTGAGCTTGCAGATGAATGGTTATCTAATCCTCTGCTTGAATATCAAGAAGGACAGTTTGTGAAATGCCAAGTTTTGGAAATCATTCGTTCAACCAAGGGTTTGTTGCATGTAGATTTGTCATTACGTGCTACTTCCTTGGAAGGTATCCAATCTCCAAAATCTGTGGGACTCAATAATGATTTGTAAGTCATTCATTCATTCCCAATTTGGTTTTTGTTAACCTTTCATGAGAGTTCTATAGAACAAATTTTAAGATATGAAGTAACTCTTCAGGTAATTATTATCTTTGGAATCTTAGTAAGTCTTCATTTTTATTCTCATGCTGTTGATCTAAAGTGTTATTTTTTCATGTATTTCTTTTTCTTTTTTCAGTTACATCATGCAAATGCTTTTTTTTAATAAGTAACAACATTTTATACTAGAAATTTATTATTTTTAGCTGCATTGAAACTGATAAAAAATTTAGCTCCATTAAATCTCTCTGACTTTGTCTTTGGAAAGGCATTTTTAACCGGCTGGGGGGAGTTTACCAAAAAAAGAAATCGGCTAGGGGAGGTGGCCATTTACTTTTGTTTCTTCCCTAGTTCTTTAATTGTTTATTGTGTTCACCACAGAACTGTAGTCTATTAATACTAAAAAAAAAGTCTATTCTTTATTGAAAACTAAGAAAGCAATAAATGATGCACTCGCATCCAGTAATATAACACAGAGAGGCTGTTAAAATCTGAACTTTGGAGGATGGCTTCTCCATTTTGTATCTATGCAAACTTGATTCTATGCTTAGTGTGAAATTCTTGGTGCTTACATGATATCTGGCTTTGTCCATTATTTTTTGACCTTATATGGTGTTAACTTTTCTTACTTCTTCCTTGTGAGTTACAACATTGTTCAACACTAGTTTTAAATTTTTGAGTGTTGGTATGCATTTAATTTGCATATGTTTAATGGAAGGAGGCTTAGAGATTGTGTAATTTCACTCAAGTGGTTGGTTATCCATGAGGTTGATGAACCCAGGAATTTTGAAATTCCAAAAATAAACAAATCTTTTGACAATCCTTCTACCACTGTTTTTCTGGTCAGCCTATCTCAGATTATTGCATTCAAAAGTTGTTACATGACTAATATAAGTTGTGGAATTGTTTCTTTATTGGAACTTGGACGTGAGATAAAGATCTGATACTACATGGTGGAATTTTATGACCATTATTTAGAAGAAATAACTTCTTTTGGCTAAACCAGGAACATCATTTCTAATGAAGCATTAAGCATTTGGAAAGTAGGTGTCAACTGTTTTTTTTTTTCATTTTTTTTTTATGATTGGTAACTTGACGAATTTCATTACTTGTGGAGAAAGGGTTGAAATGTACAAGTGAGAGATGTGCCAAACACCCCATTAATTTTAGGCTACAACTCCTAGCTAACCCACAAACTTCTCAATCATACATTCATGTCCCTTGAGTAGTATCCCCCAATACTGTCGATTTCTGGTCAACCCTTTTTTTTCATTAGTACATCCATCTTGTTGTTAGCCTATCTATGAATCCATGTAAATTAAACCTTTTGTTCCCTTGCCAGATTCTTCACCTCTCAAAATGTTTTTTGCTGCCATAGTTGGGCTGTTGTTTGGAAGCCATCATATTATTTCTTGTGTCCTCTACCACTATATTCTGGTAAATTAGGTTCTTCCCCAACCTTAGCCTTTGAAATACTGTGGTCAGTTCAGCCCTGGTTGAGTCACCATGATCTCTAGGACCAGAAAAATAGCATGATAATGCCTTGGTGGTTCCTGAAAACAACACCAATACTTGAACTACGTGGATTGGCCATGCTACAGCTATCAAAATTTACTTTTATGTTGCGGGGAAAGACCAGCTAGATGGTTGTACTGAACTTATGTATATGCGTCAATGGTTGCATCCGTGTTCCATTGGTATGGATAATATGCTGGATTTTGGAAATTCCTGACTTTGAATGATGCTTAACTTTAAATATAGTACTGGTACTTTTATTTTACTTAAAATAATTTGATTGAAGATGCATTTTTAACTCCTTTTCTTGATTGTTTTTAGGAATTCTCTTATAAGCCGAGTGAAAAGGATTGAGGATATTCATCCTAACATGGCCGTGAAGGTATGAATCAACTTGCTATTTATCCTGATTTCCCTTCATGTTCTTCTATTTCTCTTCATCACCTGAATATATGTGATAACTGAGGGACTTTATCATTATTTGCATTTAATTGTTATTAGTTTTTTTTTCTTTTTGGCTCTAAGGTATCATATATGCAATTATAAAATGACAAATCAAGTGACTGTCTGCATCTTTTTTTCTGTCTTTTTTGCGTTTATTTTATTTACAGCATACTTTAATACAAATCTTTACTTTACCTTTTCTCAAAAAAAAAAAAAAATAGCATCCAAATAATCTTGAGTTAGTTAATGTAGTGCATTCACTAAGTTTTTTAGTTTTTTTCCATCTTATAACACTATGTTTTCCATCTCTTATCCAAACTATTTCTCTTTCATGGTTTCTAAAACATTGGTGGGACAAAGGGGAGGAGAGGAAGAAGGGATGGTCTCTCTCTCTCTCTCTCTCTCACTCCCACCTTTTTGGTTTGAGTTTCAATGTATTTGTTTTGACCTTTGAATCTTGTGGGTGGGCTTTGGCATATCACTAATGTTTTCCCCCTTGTCTAGGGGTTTCATCCTTTATTTCTGTTTTGGTAAATTTCCCCATATCAATACGAAAAATGTTTTTGTGATTATCCTTGTATATTTTTGTTTGTGTGCCACTATGTGCCTTGTAAGTTCATTGCCAATGTTCCTATGTTTGTGCTGGTAGCTATTTGGATTAACTTCTGAGTGTTGCTGAACCATCGTCTGCTCTTTGCACTGATTTGTTTTCCCAATTCATTTAGGGTTATGTTAAGAATGTTACTTCAAAAGGTTGTTTCATCATGCTTTCGCGCAAGATTGATGCAAAAATTCTCCTATCAAATTTATCTGATGGATTTATTGAAAATCCCGAGGAGGAGTTCCCTGTTGGAAAACTTGTATCTGGAAAGTAAGACTAATTTCTTTTTCTATTTAAATAGCTTTCTGTTATCTACCTTGAGTTAATTAAGATTGCCTACAGGGTGTTGTCTGTTGAACCTTTGTCTAAGAGAGTTGAAGTCACTCTAAGAACGGAGAATACAAGCAGTGCATCGAAGATTGACATGTGTGATCTAAGCAGTCTACATGTTGGAGATGTTATTTCTGGCAGGATCAAGCGGGTTGAGACATATGGTTTATTTATCATAATTGATCCCACAAACTTGGTGAGTATGCATGAAGAATTGTTCCTAGAATCTTTGGATAATGGTTACCTTATTACAAATAAAAGGAAAATGACATTTATTCTGATGGTTAGATCAGCAATTGGTGTCCTATGCCAAATAACCTTCCAGATGACTGTGGAATCTGATATTTTCTGATGGTTAGACCAGCCACTGATGGTCATTTTGATTTTTGATCTGGTTGATCTGTATAGTGACCATTTTTTGCTGTAATGGTAAAATCATGGGATGGCAAGTGTGAGAATGCAGGTTAAAGTCTGAGCGTGGTCACTTTGTGCAAAAAATGCCAAAGGTTAGGACCGTATCCAGTCCACCCCACCCAAGACCCCAGATAACTGGGACAGACATTGGGTAATGGCTTTATGTAGTTGATCTCTATGTTGATAATCTGGTCCCAATCATTCTTCTGTGCACAAGATTTTCCTGATATTTGGCCTTGGTATTTTATCAAGGATCCAAGTATCAGTATGGAGTATCTTATTGGTAAGCTTACACGGATTTGGATACGGATACACTTCAGAAGTGCATAGATATGGTGGAAAGATATAGATATGCTTGGATACATTAGGGAAATTGTTTTAGATCCCACAAATACATTGAAAACATTAAATTTAAGGTTGAAACAACCATAAATAAAGTATAAGTAGATAAGAAATGCATATTTTAATGGTACATATGAAGAAATACACGGCAATTAATGTATAAGAAATAATAAATACCATATAATGTTATTGTTAATGCATAGATTAGAAGTCCAAGACACAAATTATATGAACTATTATATTTTAGTATATCAATTATTTATCATTTTATTATTTTACTTTTAGTATTAGCAAAAAAATCAACTTAGTATTAAACTCTAAAATATTTTGTGAACAACAATTTTGGGTTAGTAAATTATAAATATGTTATTATTTAATATAAATTTAAATATTAATTAAGAATTTATAAAAATATAATATCTTAACATAAAATATATCATACCTACTAAAGTTATTAAGATACATATCATATGGATATTCATAAATTTTTTTTACTAAAATAATTATTCTAATATTAATATTATTGTTATAAATTCTTTTAAGTTAAAACTCATTTTTTGATATATATGTGGATTAGTAGAATTGATAGACTCAACTTAATATTAAATTCTCAAATATTTTGTAAACAATATTTGTGTTTTTTTGTAATTAAATTATAAATGTGTTTTTATTTAGTGTAAATTAAAATATTAATTTTATTTATAAAAATATATAATCTTAGCTTAAAAGCATATCAGAGCTATTAAAATTTCTAAGATACATATCTTATGCAGATTCATAAATTTTAATTATTAAAATAATAATTTTATTGTTAGCATTTTTATTTTCGTTAAGTTTCTTTAGATGAAAAATCCTTTTTTGACATAAATGTTTCTTTGATAGATTATTGATTTTATTAAATTTTATAAAACACTAATTTTAAAGAATATTCTTTTTAATTTTTAGTGTAACATAAATGTTTATTATTATTTATTTGGTTTGCATGTTGATGGTAAACTGTATAAAATTTATTTTTGTTTTATTTATTTTTGTTTCATCTCTTATCGTGTGCCTAGCACATGGCTTACTGCACCATTTTGTATTGGTATTGGCTGATATGCTACAATTCAATGTGATACACCCCAATATCGTATTGGCATGCTGCGAAAGAATGTGCCCATTCCTAGCTTGTTGTGTACCCATCTCACCTGATACTGATATGATATGCCCCATATTGGAGGTATTCTATCGATATTTGGATTCTTGATTCTAATCATGTAACATTGTCCTAGGTTGGGTTGTGCCATGTTTCAGAACTTTCTGATGATCACATTGACAACATTGGAAGTAAATATAGAGCAGGGGAGAGAGTTATGACAAAGATTCTGAAGGTAATAATCTTTGTTGTTAAAAATTGGCCTCTGCTATCTAAACATTCTCTTTCTCTCTCTTCCTCTTTCACACACACACAGACACATTTTCCCTGGTAAAATTTGTGGGGTTATTTATTCATGCTTATTTATCCTATCATCAGGTAGACAAGGAAAGACAGAGAATTTCTCTTGGAATGAAGAATTCTTACTTGAGCGATGATACCAGTGTTGACCTTTTGAATAGAAATATTGATGAAAACAAACATGAAAATGGCTTGGTTGATGATCCTTTGGTTAGCATTTCCCAAGAGAGAAGTGCATGTGGGATCCAAGATTCTGATCCTGATTATGGGAGTAGAGAATGCGAAGTCCTTGCACAAGCAGAATCAAGGGCTTCTATTCTTCCTCTTGATGTTAATCTTGATGATGTAGATGGCTCTGATTTGGATAATGCAGTAAATAGAGCTGAAGAACATGACAACGAGACTGCTACCATTTCTGAGAAGAACAAGAGGCGGGCAAAGAGGAAAGCAAAGGAAGAAAGGTCATTTCATTACTGGAAACTGTTGCAAAACTAGTTCTTCCTCTGCAATTCTTTTTTTGTTTTTCTTTTACTTGAAATTTTCTGTACAGGGAGCTTGAAATTAGAGCTGCCGAGGAAAGACTTCTTGAAAAGGACATTCCAAGGACATCTGATGAATTTGAGAAATTGGTTAGAAGCTCCCCTAATAGCAGCTTTGTTTGGATTAAGTACATGGCCTTTGCTCTGTCTGTGTCTGATGTTGAGAAAGCTCGTTCAATTGCTGAAAGGTATATTGCTTGGACTGAAAGAAATTAAATTTGTTAAATGTGTTGACAACAAATTCTGATGTTTTTATTTCTATATGTTTTTTTTTTAATTTTTTGGTAAGATTGTTTTTTTTTTTCAATTTCGAGTTTTCTTTTTCTTTTCCTGCCAAGTGGATGCCCTCCTTAGGCTCCCAACATTTTTTCTTCTTAGGCCTCCTTTTTGTGACCCATTCTTGACACTACTGAAAAATCCTTTTCCAACTCTATGAGGTTTGGCTACATAAATCCTGTTTTGCCATTTCACTCTATTAAGGGTTTCTGGGATATGGGATCCTTTACAAAAATATGAACATAGAAGTAAACTAAAATGGGTTACAAGGAAGAAATATAAAGCCCAAGATTTCTTTTTGATATTTAATTGGGAAAGAGAAAGGGAAGGAAATTTTATGCTGCGCTATGTTTTACCAAATGAATTCTATATTCAGTCATTCCTGATATTGCTTTTTTCATTTTTTAGTGAGCAGTTGCTTTTTGCTCAACGTTCCTTTGTTATGATCTAGTAGAATGAAGGCCCGACCTTAAGAATTGGGCATAAGGCCTGGATCTGATCTTTGACATGCATGCGTGCATGTGTCCAGCTGGTGTAAATTTGTGGGCTGGTTCAGTCTGGGCTTGGATTGGGCCTGCCTAAGTTGCATCCCTCACCTCCCCCTTTCTTTGGGAAGTGGTCTCCATGATAGAAACATGTAACATGTCAAGTACATCAACCGGGTATTAACATATCTTGATGGAAAAATATATACAAGAGGTTGTTTATCTTTGAGTTTCAGTTATGCTTTAATTATTTCTTTCTTTATCACCAACTGCTGCTCTTTTATGTTTTGAAGGGCTTTAAGTACCATAAACATCCGCGAGGAGAACGAAAAATTGAATATTTGGGTGGCTTACTTTAATTTGGAAAATGAATATGGAGAACCTCCACAGGTAGAGATATCTTGTTTGACATCAGGTGTTATGTTTTCCTCTTTTTTTTTTTTCTTTTCTTTTCTATCTTCATTATTTTTTTTTTTAAAGTTGCCAATTTCTTTCAGGAGGCTGTCATGAAAACATTCCACAGGGCATTACAGTATTGTGATCCAAAAAAGGTGCATCTAGCATTGTTAAACATGTATGAAAGGACTGAACAATATAATCTAGCTGATGAGCTTCTGAACAAAATGGTCAAGAAATTCAAGCATTCTTGCAAGGTATTTCCCTCTACTTTATACTGAAGGGTGTAATTATCCAAGTATGAAATGCTTAACGTTGATGAAATTGCAGGTCTGGTTAAGGCGAGTACAGAGTCTCTTGAAGCAAGGGAAAGATGGAGTTCAATCAGTTGTCAGTCGTGCTCTTCTATGCCTTCCTAAGAATAAGCATATAAAATTCGTCTCTCATACAGCCATTCTTGAGTTCAAGTTTGGTGTACCTGATAGAGGGCGATCCGTTTTTGAGGAAATACTGCGGGAATACCCGAAGAGGACAGACTTGTGGAGTATCTATCTTGATCAAGTAAATCTCACTTCCCGTAATAACACCCTTTAAGCTTGCTCATGCTTTACCTTGAGGAATTTCCATGCCCTAATCCTTTTTCTTTTGATACTCCTCATTGATGAAACTAATAGGAGGTTAGACTTGGAGATGCGGACATTATTCGTGCATTATTTGAGAGAGCAGTAAGTTTGCGTCTTCCACCGAAAAAAATGAAGGTATGCCTATGCCACATGCACCAATTAATATTGGTTTGGCCTCTTTGGCATTTACTGATGTCAATTCCATTCATATGTAGTTTATATTCAAGAAGTATCTCGAGTATGAGAAATCTTGTGGCCATGAAGAACGAGTTGAATATGTTAAGAGGATAGCAATTGAGTACGTGGAGAATTCACTTGCTTGATGACTGGTCAAACCATCTCGAGATGAGAATGATTTGCTGACTCAATTCTATTGAAGAAAAGTCAGATGTGCCTTTGTGTACCATCTTAGAGAAGAGAACCCTGCCCTTCTCAAATTAGGGATGTCAATGCCCAACAGGTCAAGAGCAACAATTCCGGGCAATCTTGTACAGACTACAGAGAGAAGTTCAATGTAATTATTACGGCAATGACTGTAAAATGTTATTTTTCATTCCTATGCAGTGAGAGGGTAATTTGAGGTGGAAAGAGATGTCTGAAATCTAAGGTCAGATTTCATGATTTCATCTCTGCGGCATGCTGTCATTCAGCAATTTTTCTCGTGTAAAAACACATTATGGACTATGGAGCTTCATGAGAAATTTTTGTAATTTACGGGATAAACGAAAGGGGTTGGCAGACCATAGTGTATTTAAGCTCGAGTATCCGTTAAATTAAGGCCCAAGAGGCCAAGATTGTTAATCGTGTTCTTGCTCAGTGAATGTCTAATGGCTCTTTTATGGTTGTACTTTGGATTCTATGTTGGATCTCTGTACATTCTCTCTCTCGTAAACCAAAGCAAAAAAAAGGTTAAATACTATATCAGATGGTAATGCAATTAATCTGCTACGTTCGGTTTCACGAATCCTGCCGCGATTCTGCCATGTTCAGTGGTTTATCATTGTTAATTCATTTCCTACTGCAAATTAATCTGTTCCTTGTAACAAATCACGTTGTTATTGGTGCTTTCCTGTAGTCTGTAGATGGTATTATCTTAACTAATCTTCAAGAGTGCTTGCATTGTGGAAACGTGATGTGTCTTGTACTTGGCCAGAGGAGAGAGGATCTTCTAATTGGCCCAATATCATGCTAAACGCATTGTGGTTTGGCATTTGGTGGTGATCTCGGAAAGATCGGAGACGACTGGCGAGCTTCTAGAAGAGGTCTATATGGTACCTCGACAGGCTGGGACACCACAAGCTGTTCGGACCTCGGTCTTAGCCGAGGTGCCTGAGCTGACCTGGCCTACTGAGGTGTTCGGAAATGTTGAACTGCCATTTAAGCATCAGGTTACTCCATGTGTCTGTACCAACGGGCCAAATTACCCCTCATCAAACACCATTTGAAATCTTTATTTTGATAGAAAATCAGAAAGTTGAAGAAAAGTTCTAAAGGAATTTTCACAAAATTCCTTCAATTTTTGGTTTCAAACCAAACATAGCCTAAGGCAAGGCATAAGTGAAGGTACAGGAAAATTCAAAATAAATTCACTTTAAAACCAATGTCCCATTCATTTTTTGGGGAGTTACTTACCCAGTTAAATATTTCTGAGGAAACACTTGTTGGGTAAATGCATTTACTCGTGTTCTTTTATTTCCTAGGTAAAAAAGGCAATGATCATTTTAGCCGTAAAAAGTCATTATTGAAAGGGGCAATTTTGTCCTATCCAAGTGTTAGCAACTTCCCTCAAGTGTGAAAGTGGGAGATGGGTGTCACTTCTGAAAAAAGAACATGAGTTTCTTGGTCAATGAGAACTAAAATCCCATTAACAAACTTTCCCCCTCTCAAAATCCAAGAAAATGAATCAGCCATAAAAGTGAAAGGAAATCAAGACAAAATAGGAAGGTAAATTCTTCTAAAGAAAATCTCTCTTATTTATTTCTTCTTTTTCTTCTATAATTTCATTTTTTTTATTCCTTGTTTTCTTAGCAACCAAACAAGATGGGGTTATTCACTTGAAAGGGACTCTTTCATTGTAATCTACATATTACCTTTAAACTCAACTTGTATTGTCATGTCTCCATCTCAGACAAAGTCACCAACTAAAAGTTCCCCACCCCCTCTACCCGAGAATGTGAAGGGTCCTAATTTGAGTAACAGCCCAAAAGTGAGAAAGAAAGAGAAAGAGAGACCCTCATAGCCTTTAGAGCGCTTTAATGCTTGGGCCAGCTTGCTGAGATCCGGTTGGTATGATTGGGTTTAAATGCTTTGGTCGCTGTAGTGCGGTTCATCCGGTCTAACCCAGGTGTACACCAACCAATTTGCATCCAAGGAGGGAACCTTGAACTTCTGGTAAGGATGAAAGCCGGTAGTAATTAGTAAAGAATTCGGATTTATTATGATGGTGAGATATATGGTGTCAGATCACATTGGTAGGGTGTTGGAACGTGATTTAGTGAACTGTTTAAATTAAAGTCTCTATATATCTGATTCATGTTTGAAAGTTTGTTGGAGCAACGGAACTGTGGTGGTGAAAAAATCAAAGGAAGAACCAAAAGAATCTGAAGAAGAGAAGATGAAAAGAAAGATCACGTAGAATTCTGGGTTTACTTGTTCTTACCTTCTTGAGCTGTCTAACAAAATGTTTTAGATGACAAGAAATATAAAGTAGTTTCAGTTTTACACTCAAGACTTTTCAGCTACCAATTCCCAACACAACCCACTTAATACAAAAGACAAAACATAAAGGAAAATTATAGAATTACCACTCTTACTTTTCAACACCCCCTCTTAATTTGTAATTTTCATTAGAGATCTAAAATTTAGAAACTTTTCAGAAGCTAGGGGTGTGAAGATATCAACAACTTGATCTTTAGTCTTGATGAACTTCAATTCGATATCTCCTTTCTCAATTGACTCTCTGGTGAAGTGGTGTATCAGCTCAATGTGCTTTGTTCTTCCATGAAAAATTGGATTTTGCCATTGCAATAGCTGGAGTGTTGTCACAGTAGATTGTAGTTGGGTCATCTTGCACAAATTGAAGGCATTTCAAAAGTCTTCCAAGCCAAATTGCTTCACAAGATGCACTAGTGGCTGAAATGTGTTCTGCTTCAATTGAAGATGGTGCCACAATATTTTGCTTCTTTGATGACCAAGAGATCATTTTACTTCCCAAGGAGAAAACATATCCAGATGTGCCTTTTCGGTCATTTATGGAACCAGCCCAATCACTATCTGAAAATCTAACCAGCTTGCAGTCATTTTCACTTTCATATTTCAGCCCAAAGTTCTTGGTTCCTTTCACATATTTGAGTATTCTCTTTGTTGCTCCAAAATGAACCTTACTTGGCTTGTTCATGTATCTTGAAACAATGCTTCTGTAGATTGATGCATCTACTAATTCTGCTCCATCCTCCTTTGACAACTTTTCATTGACAACCATAGGAGTAGTTAGGGGTTTACAAGTTGACATATGAAATCTTTTTAACAAATCATCAACATAATTCTCTTGAGACATAAAAAATTCACCATTTCTTTGCTTCACTTGAATCCCAAGAAAGTATCTCATTAACTCCAAATAGGTCATTTCATATTCCTTAGTCATTGCTGATTTGAACTCATTCAACAATTTTGGGCTATTACTTGTATAAATCAAATCATCAACATAAAGACAAACAATGATGAAATCATGCATACCTTCTTTCTTGACATAGAGTGATGGCTCATTTGGATTTTTTTTAAATCCATTCTTACGGAAATATTTATCAATCTTGCTATTCCATGCCCGAGGTTTTTGTTTTAGGCCATATAAAGCTTTTTGAAGCTTGCAAACCTTCTCCTCCTTTCCTTTTATCACATATCCTTGTAGTTGTTCAAGATAAACTTCATCTTCTAAATCTCCATTTAGGAAGGTTGATTTGACATCAAATTGAAACACTTGCAGTTTTAGTTGAGCAGCAAGTGCAAGCACAATTTTGATTATTTTCATTCTTGCAATTGGTGCAAAAGTCTCATGAAAATCTACCCCCGGTTGTTGGGCATAGCCTTTCGCCACTAATCTTGCTTTGTGCTTTTGGATTGACCCATCTTGTTCTTCTCTATCATTTCAATTTCTTCATCTATAGCTTTCACCCAAACTTCTTCTTTTGAGGCTTCTTCAAACTTCTGTGGTTTTAATGCAAGAAATGCAACATCATAAGAATCAAAGATTTCTTGAAGTGGACGTACTTTTCTTGGTGGAGTATCCAAATCTACATCACTTAGGCTTACTTGCCGTGGATCTTGGTTTCTTGAACTTGAGGGATCCGTTCTTGGACTGAAACTTGTTGAGCTTGATCTTCTTTAGTTTGCTGGCCTTGCATTTGATGTAGTTGTTTCATGCTCATGGTCATTGGGCATCATTTCTTCTTCCTCTTCTACAACATATTTCTTTGTTTGTGGAGAATTTTCTTCAAAGTTCCATGCCCCTGCATGCCCCATCTTCAACAAATATTACATCTCTTGAAATTACCAACTCATTTGTAGTTGGATTCAACAATCTATAACCTTTGGATTCATCATTGTAACAAAGGAATATACATTTCTCACCTTTGCCATCAAACTTCTCTTTCTTCTTTGAGGAAATGTGAGCATAAGCAATGCATCCAAACACTTTAAATGAGCTAACAACAAGCTTTTTCTTTTGTGCCATGCTTCAAAAGGTGTTTTATTTTGCACGGCTTTGGTGGGAGAGCAATTTAAGATGTGGACAGCAGTATGAACCACTTCAGCTCAAAAATTTTTGGGAAGATTTTTACCTTGCATCATGCTTCTTGCCATTTCTACAATAGTTCTATTTCTTCTTTCAACTATCCCATTTTGTTGTGGGGTATGTCTTACGTCAACTCTCTTTTGATGTCTTGTTCTTTACAAAACTTTCCAAATTCTCTCCATATAAACTCTTTTCCTCTATTAGTCCTCAACGCTTTTAATTTGTGATCACTTTGCTTCTCAACTAAAGCTTTGAATTGAATAAAAGTAGGCAATGCTTGTGATTTTGCATCTAAGAAATATACCCACATCAATTTAGTAAAATCATCAACAAAGAGAAGAAAGTACCTCTTGCTGTTAAAGGAATGTGTCCTCATGGGACCACAAATGTCAGCATGGATCAGTTCCAATGGGGCCTTTGAATGCCATGATCTCTTTGAAAATGGTAGTCTATGATGCTTCCCATAGATGCAACCTTCACATACTTTGTGTTCTCTATCAATTTGAGGAAGTCCAATCATCATATTCTTATGATTTAACAAAGAAAGACTTCTGAAATTTAAGTGTCCATATCTCAAGTGCCATAACATGGACTCATCCAACTTCTCACTCTTCATCCCATAATTCACATCATAGGACATGGTTAATGGAAACACTTTGTTAGCAGCCATTTTTACTCTAACAATGATTTGCCTTTTCTTCTTATCGGTTATTACACATTCATCATTGTCAAAATGCACCCCATAACCTTTTTGTATAAGTTGTCCAACACTAAGCAAATTTTGAGTCAAACCGGAAACATAAAGAACATCTGAGATGAGTTTAAAATCACCTTTCTTAGTTTGGACTGCAACAACTCCCTTTCCTTCAACACTTTGGAGTTTGCCATCTCCAAGTTTCACTTGAGAGTTTACATGTTCATTCAGCTCCAGAAAACATTCTTTGTTTCCCGTCTTGTGATTACTACAGCCACTATCCAAATACCAAATTTCTTTTGTCTCTTGTTGGGTGTTCATACAAGAGTAAAATAGATGATTTTCTGAATCATCATTTTCAATATAGTGGGATTGTTCTTTCTCCTTAAATTTGCAATCCTTTGGAGTATGAATATGATTTTTGCATTTTTTACATCTGAAGAAACGGTTTTGGGGCAAATGGTTGTATTTCTTGCAAATAAAACAAACATTGTTTTGCTTTTCATCTCTTCCACTTCCATACATTCTACCTCTTCCTTGTCCTCTTCCTTTGCCTTGATGTGACCATTCTCTTGGAGTTTCTTTTTCACCATCATTCTTTTTCTTTTTTGCAATGGTGAATTTGGACTGAAAAGCTTATTCCAGCGAAGAAGATGAAAAGTTTTTCATTCTATCCTCATGAGTTTCAAGTGAACTCATTAACTCATGCATGGATAGTTTAGTCAAATCTTTGGCTTCTTTAATGGCATCCACCACATGGTCAAATTTAACTGGTAAACTCCTCAAAACTTTTTTCACAATTTTTTCATCTGAGATAACATCTCCATAAGTCCTTATTTGATTTACAATACCAGCAACTCTAGAAAAGAACTCTTGAACAGATTCACTTTCTTTCATCATAATATTACCAAAATCTCTCCAAAGAGTTTAAAGTTTTATAAATTTTACATTTTCGGTGCCCTGAAACTCTTTCTTGAGAATATCCCATGCTTCTTTTGAGCTTTTGGCAGCCATGATTCTTGGAAAGATTGTTTTATTTACTGCTTGTTGAATATGGTACAGGGCTCTAGCATCAACTTTCCTATTTTCTTTGTACTCCTTCTTGTCTTTAGTGCATGTTGCAAGTTGCTAAAGATTTTCGGGTTTTCGTATCCTTTTTCTACCAGCTCTCAAATCTCCTTGGAGATGAAAAATGTCTTCATTTGTATGCTCCAATAATCATAGTTTTATCCATAAAAAATAGAAAGTGAAAATTTTTGAAAAGGATGTACCGGAGAGCTGTTGGAACTTGATGCCATGAAAGGTTTTAGTTTTAGTTTTGAACGGCTGAATGGATCTTTGCTGTGATACCAAAAATTTGTTGGAGCAAAGGAAGTGTGATGGTGAAAAGATCAAAGGAAGAACCAAAAGAATCCGAAGAAGAGAAGATGAAAAGAAAGCTCACGTAGAATTCTGTGTTTACTTGTTCTTAGCTTCTTGAACTGTCTTACAAAAAGTTTCCGATGACAAGAAATATAAAGTATTTCACTTTTACCAACTCCCAAGACCACTACCAACTCTCAAAGGAAAATTACAGGATTACCACTCGTACTTTTCAACAGAAAGATTCCTAAATAGTTTACCAAAACCCACGTGAGGATAATTTGAATGATTGATCCAGTATTTCGAGTAAAAAGTACTGTGGACGATTTATTAGACTGGTTGCACTTGCACAGGCCTTGTTCACTTGCAGATATTTGGCCGAAAGCAACTGAACTCAGACTTCCTTCACATCACAGTTCTCAGACCACCGTCACGTATAACAGGTATCTTCAATGCTGTATATCCACCACTGCCAATTCGGTATATTGATAGCCCGTTTGGGGTGTGTTATGTAGTGGTTGAATATCGGTGTTTCAGAGAAGTTACTCAAAATAATTAACTTCATATTTGAATAGTGATCTGGGCGTTTGGATTTTGGAAAGCCCATATTAATTTTTCCGAATTTTTATTAAACACAGCTTCAAAACAATTAAATTCCAATCCCAATACACACACAGACAAGCTAGTGCTTTCTTGATATACACACTGCATACAAACAAGAGGTAGAGTTGTCTTAAAACAGTAGAAAGTCCACACAGATGGGCTAGAAACTAGCTAATTAATTAGTAGAGCTATATATATCTGTCTAATTACTAATTATATATAGTAGAGGAGCACAACATATATATAACTCCACCATGCATATAGCTAGCTAGCGGCCTTTCTCATGGATTTGGCCATGAGAACTCGGTGGTTCCCTTCTCTGGATGTGTATACTTATAATTAATTGGTCACATCGATCGATCCTTGAATGGTCTGACGATCAGAGGAAGGATTAGTTTTCCTGCTTTGTTTTATCCTTGAGTTCCTTGTTCACTTTGTCATTTTCTTTAGTTGATAACTCCTTGGGTCTAACAGTGGGATTGTTTCTGTTGGTTTGACTACCACTGCCTTTATCCACTGGCGGTGGGCTTGCTTCTACTTTGAGAAGAACGTCAGCAGCCTGAAGATAGGAAATGATGGATTCGGGCTGCTCTGGAACAGTCATGTTGCTCCGACGATTGGTGGAGTTTGCAGGACTTATCATCGACCATTTCTTAAATGCAGCTGCCTTGAGAACAACATTGATCTGAGAAGGAGGGCTTCTGTTTCTGGGTTTCCAGGTGCCAATTCCTCTTCCTCTGTAATTATTGAAAACAATTTTGTGAGATTAAAACTATGTGACACACACTACTTAGAAAGATTACTTCTACTTGATGAATTGAAATGAATAAAAAGAAGAGAGAACAGCATTAGAAAAGCAAAATGAACTACTTACGCGGCTGTTTTGATCTGTTGATTGTTGGGCTTCATCAGGTGGAGCATTTGAGAGGAGTTGTTGGTGATCACCAATTGAGCCATTATTGATGAAAAGGAAATAATAGATCAGGAGTACTGAGATGTATGCACAATATTTCTGTGCTAAGTCTTGCTGTGTTTCTCAGTTGGGACTTGAGAAGAGCATAGACACATGCATGCTTATAAATAATAAGATGAATTCCTTCACAATTGAGTGGTGAATGAAAGCCTGAAAGGCACTCCCTGATCAATCATGGAGTTCATTTTACACTAACCAATGAAAAGAAGGCATGTAATGATCAATTACATTCAACTTTAAAGCGTGAAAGTGGATTGGGTACTATCACACTAATCCCTTTAAACGTTTTCTTATTATGGGTAACCACAGAAACGCTCCCAACAAGCTATTGCAGCCGTACATTGGGAACAACTCCCTTTGCCATTCATGAGGAGAGGAGATGTTCCCAACGTGGGTTGCAGTGGCGGGTTGGGACAAGTTGGGAGTGTCTGATGATAGGTGCCAGCTGATCTGAATTCGATCTGATCATGGTCAGAGCTGGCGGCTGGGCAGGACTCCAAAATCATTTTGTTAACCGGCCGGACTTTAATTTGCTTGGCCCAAAAATAATGTTTCATGGCAATGCTAATGTTTTTCACGGAAATGTTGGGATGTGTTTGGCACCTTTCTATTTCTACCTCCAACATTTTGGGTTGATTAATATAAATTGACTCATATATAATATTATTTGAGGCTGTTTATAATTGGGGTGAATTGCAAATTAAGTGGCATGTAAAGGATAAAAATGCCCTTAGGGTGTCATTTAATTTTCATTATCAACCAACCATATTGAATTCATTTTATCCTAATTCTTTTTTTTTCCTCTCCCATACAAAGCCTCTCTTGATGTTGTTGTCTCTCATCTCTTTACAATCTCATATTCAAAGAAGACAGTCTCTCGAGGTAGTTATCAGAGAACAACAACATGTTTTTCTTTCTCTTTCTTTTTTTCTTTTTTTTTTGTTTTTTCTATTGTTAATGGCCCTCTTGATTAATGAATAAATTCTGTTTTTTTTTTTTTTTGTTTTTTAATAAGTTTATTTATTTGAAAATGACAAGAGATGAAAACATAATAAAATCCATGAAGAAATATTTTTCCAATAATGGATGTAAACAAAGATGAATTAGGACTCTGTTCATCGCTACTTGATCTGGTTTAGTCTCAAGGAAGAAGCCAATGAATAGCATCTTCTTCTTCTAAGGGTAAGTTTGGAATTTTAAATGTTACAAATTACATGTAATATCATGTGTGTCAAATAACTACCAGACCGCTAAAGACGAGTACTAAATTAATAGTTTTTTTTTTTTTTTTCTTTTTTTCAAATTCAGATTCAGGTATTAAAATGAGACTAGCCCCGAAGTACAAAGTATTAATCTGCAATTTACCCTTCTAATTGAAACATGCATGCCTTTAAAATACATGCATGGGAGACTGTTTGTTGAAATGTTAAATCGATTCTATCAATAAAAAATGCGAGCTTCTCAGTTCATGAGGACTGACATCACAAGTGGACAAATTATAAAATTCATGTCCCGAGGTGTGGCTCATAGAGGTTGGTTTTTAAGATAATTTTAAAACTCATTGTAGCTAAAGTAACTCTTTATATCGGTTTATATGAATTAGTCCAAAACACTTGAAGAAGAAATTAGAAAGATAATCCCAACAGACCAGCCTTCAGAGTCAGATTAATCGCTTGCCTACTTCGTACCTGGATTGGCTGCAAGCAGTTTTTATTTAGGCAAATTTGAATGGGATTTCAATATGATTAAAGGTCATCCAATTCCCTCTATTGATAATTGGATATATATGATAATAATTCAATTCGATTCAGTATATTTATGTATGTATGCATCATATATCTATATTGTATTTATTTGTAAAATTGTTTTGAATGTAACATTTTTACTAGTGTCATAGGTTCAATTTTCATACAAGTATTTTTTTGGTTAGATAAAAGTAAGATTTCATTAAAATTACAAAGGCTCAGTTTGGAAGAAGTACAGAGATAACTGAGGCCAGAACAGGTTTTCCCTTCATATATACAAGTTATTTTCGATTCATTTTGTTCATAGAATATAATACCAAAGTCATTATTAATTCATTTTTTATCACAACTTGATCTTTTTTTATTATATATTAATACCCCTCAAAATCCCATTACAATTCAAAAGTCATGTATGATATAAACCTGATATAGATAAGATCGAATCTGAAATAGAATAAAAAGGAGTCCAAATTCGCTTTTTTGATTATTGATTTATTATTTGATCCATTTGCAGCCCCACCTCTTTATTGGCCATGAGTTTTTAAACATGGGAAAATCTATGATACAGGAAAGATATGATATGGAAAGAATTCTGGCCAATCAAAACCTACCCATGAATTTTGATAAATGACACCTGATTCATTACCACTTTTATGATTCCAGTTTATTAGTCAGTTGTTTTTTCGATATCATATGTTTTCCATACCATAGTTGAACCCTTCAAACATTATTGAACCTTTAATGGCTATTATGAAAAACATCTTGTCTCAAAAGAAACAATCTCCGTGTCTGCATGTTCACACAGCCACACCCAATGACTAGTGGATAGGGTCTGGATCACCTGCCAATAAAATATGTTCCAACAACCTATCAACATAATTTGACACTACACATCTATTATATGATAGGTTTCAGTGTCATAGTAAAATGTATGAAATCACGGCTTTTGAGGAATTAATGTAGCCCCACTTCAACATCACTACGTCCAGTTCAGGGCTAAAAACATTGAATGATGACTGAATTTTGTTGAGTGAAATAGAAAGGCACTACTTCATCCAAGTCAATACAACAAAAAACACTTTATCATTGACCCACATATCTTTAGGGCCTTTTTTATGTTTGTTATAAACAAACAGTTCTACCAGATAGACACAATCCTAGCTCTATTGTTTCACCAGACCCCTTTACAAATACGGTGACTTCCAACACTGTTAATATCTTTTGTATCTAGACCTGTTCATGGATAGGGCTTTAGGCTCAACTAACTCTATACTGTTTTGGGTTTAGGTTTTAAACCAGCTTCATTAGAATTTTGATAAAAGTCAAACCCAAACCTGACTCATGAACAAGGGCTTTAGGCTCAACTAACTCTATACTGTTTTGGGTTTAGGTTTTAAACCAGCTTCATTAGAATTTTGATAAAAGTCAAACCCAAACCTGACTCATGAACAAGTCTATAGGTACATGCATCATAACCATATCTGCAAGTTTATACCTATTTAAAGACGTGTGCCTAGCATCTTAGGATAAAAATAATTGAATATTGTAAACTCCATGTGCCTAGCCTAATGTTTGATTATATATGTGCCTTTTGTTTTCAAAACTGAAATTAACATTGATCTTGAGTTATGTTTCTGATTAGAACAGTTTTCATAATATTGTGTTTCATATATCATATGATATTTATAAATCATATTCGTAATTCTTCCTAAAATAAATATGATATCTATATTACAAACCTTTTTTTTTTCGTTTTTGAAAACCATCATTTTGATGGTTTCAAAAACATAAACATAAATTGTTTATTTTACATAAAACCACATTGATTTTGCTTTTGGAAACAAAAATACGGTTCAAGAATGTGTTTTTGTTTTTTCTCCCGGTGTGGCAATTTAAAAAAAAAAAAAAACAGATGAAAACAAAAGCATTAAATCGTATCATAGTGCAACACTCCCTTAAATGCCGAGTTAAAAAATTCATATTATTAAGCCTTATTGGGTAGTTAATAGCTGCTACCCAAGCAAAAACTACTGGGCAAGCTACCTCTCTCAATTGTATTCGGACGGATCTCACCCTCATTCACGAAAAGGAGAGTGAGATCTCATCTCCAACTGACTTCTTGAATACTCTTTCTTTCTTTTTTTTTTTTTTTGATAAAAAACAGCATAGTTGCTCAACACAACGATGACATTCTTTAATTATATGACTATAACTCCACAATAGAGGAGAAAAACCAAGCATCACATATTCATAAGCGATGACTTCCCAACTCGTCAAGACTAGGCCTTTTGCATGATCTAAGAATTAGAAAGCAGGGGTGTCTACAGTTCAGTTAACCGAATCATAGTTATTTTTCTTTTTTTTTTTCAAATAGAACCAGTTTTATCAGTTTTTTAATTTTTCCAAATCGAAAATTGAACCGGTACCACCGGGGTTAACTGATTGATTGGTTTCAGTTATAAATATAATATATGTATATTATTTAAATAAATAATGCATATATATTTATATATAATATATAAATAATATGCGATATATATTAAAAATATGTAATATACATATAAATATATATACTGATTGGTTCTGTTAACCACATTTTCCAGTTTAGTTTGTTTTTTATGGACACCCCTAGAAAGCACCCAACGGGTTGATTTCTCAAAACCTTGATTCCTAGCTAATACTTAAAAACCTTATATGGGGTTGAGTTATAACTCAAATAATAAAAGAAATAAACAAATGATCCCTAGAAAAACATCCCAAACTCTTCTATAAATGACTTGTCGGATAAGTCATTTAAAATATTTACTCATAAACTTCTATAATGTTTACCTTCACAAATAGCTCTTTAGGCTCAGTTCGGAAGGAGTACAAACACAAATATATCTAGAGTGCAAAACCTTGTCTTTGCATTATTTTGTATGCATTTGTATTGTATTTGTAATCTTTCCAAATTAATCTTAGGCTCGTTTTGGGAGGAATATAAATACAAATATGTACAATGCAAATACAAAAGTTTAGAAATATCATGTACAAGACTTTTCACTATACATGCATATTTGTATTTTTTTGCTCTTCCCAAACTAAGCCTTACTAAGAACAAAAATAATTTCGATCATCAAGGGTTCACAGAATTGCTGAAAGTAACTGAATTAGAGTTTCTTAGTATATATATATATATATATATATATATATATATAATGTAAGCTCTTGAAACCATGGTAGAATGTATCTCCTACTGTGACAACCACAACTGCCAACTCGGTGTATTAATTGAGTTTATTTAAATTGCCAAACGAGCGGTACGTAGCTCCAAGCAAGGCTTGATTCATAATCGGGAAGTTGAAGTGAAAACACAGCAGCTCGCAAATGAATCTTCTTGGGGATGACGAGCTACCTTCATCAATGGTAGGTGGTCCCCCGCCGCTGGTTCAATAAATTTCAGAACGTAGTAACCTACGTCTACCGTTGTAATGAACTTGGTTGTATACCATAAATGCCTCGTCAAACGACCACAAGGATCCAAAAGAAAGAATCAAATAATTAAACCGTTGTTTGTGATTCTAGATTCCAGTAAATTTCCTATATTATATATAGTTAGTTAAATACAAATTGAAGTCTGTTCTGTTTAAGTCAACTTTTCTTCATGATCATGATGATGTTCGATCACAGTTGATACTTAATTGTGACAAATCTATTGGAACGTAATGGAGTAGTAGAGATCGATATCAAATTAAAGCTTCACAATACAACTTCATTCCAACCCAAAGTTTTTTACATAGAAAAGAGAACATTTATTATCTGATAGAAGATTACCTAGAGCTTTTGCAGAGGCAAACTAGAAGTAGATAGAGTTCTCTTAAAATAGTGGAAAGTTTGGAAAGGGATAGAGCACCAAGTCCACACAGATGGCTAGAAACTAGCTAATTAGTAGAGCTATATATATATATATATATATATCTAACTGTGTCTAATTATATATAGAGGAGCACACAACATATATATAAGTCCACCATGCATTATATATGCATATAGCAACTAGCTTTATAGGGGCCTTTCTCTTGTGTTCGGCCATGAGAAGTCTCTGGTCTGAGAAAGAGAAAGGGTCCCTTCTCTCTGCAGGATGTATATTAATATTGATGGGTTCGGCCCAGTTGATCGCCGCGCTTTTGGATGTGTGGTTGGGACTTGTGAGCATCCTTGCTGCTGGTCTGAGGATCAGAGACAGGATTAATGTTCTTGTTTATCTCCTTGTCAATTTGTTCATGGTTGATTTGAGGAACTTTGCCTGGATTTCGTTTCGGTTTCTGTGTCTTCTGGAGAAGAATGTCAGCGTGAAGATAGGAAATGGATTTGGGCTGTGGAACAATCATTTTGCTCCCAGAAGTAGAGCTTGCAGGTCTTGTCGGCGATTTCTTAAGTGCAGCTGCCTTGAGAACAACATTATTGATCTGAGAAGGAGGGATTCTGCAGCTTCTGCTTCTGGGTTTCCAGATGCCATTTCCGCTGTGAAATAAAATTAATGAAACCAATTTTGTGAGATTAAGATAGATATGTGACGACACACATTAATTAGAAGGATATATTACTTGATGAATGAAATGAGTATATAAAAAGAAAATCTAGAGAACAGCATTAATAGTAAAGCAAAATGAACTACTCACGTAGCAGTTTTGATCTGTTGATTGTTGGGATTCATCAGGTGGAGCATTTGAGAGGAGTTGTTGGTGATAACCAATGGAGCCATTATTATATTGATGAAACTAAATAAAACGAGAGAGATCACAGGAGTGATGTGTGCACAATTGCTGTGCTAAGTAGTAGTAGTCTTGCTGTATATTTCTCAGCTGGGACTTGGGAATTGAAGAGCATATACGCTTGCATGGTTATAAATAAGATGGATTATTCCTACTGGTTAATGAAAGGCACTCCATCATCAATCCTGGAGTTCATTTTACAATAACCAATGGTAAGAAGCCATGTATATATATATATATATATATATTTCGCTCAATTCCTTTCAACTTTTTTAAATTGTGAAAGTTGATGGGTTTGACCCATAATGGGATAGCTTAATTTTAATTATCAATATATATAATATCACAATGGAGTTTGGCTTTGGTCCGGGCAAAAGCCGGTTTGAGCAGTCTTAAATTTACAGCCTTGCATTGAGAATATCTCCCTTTCTTAGAGAGATATTTTCAATGCAAGGTTGAAAAAGGCCGTTGGAACGGTGTGGGTATGGACTTGTCCTGACGGAAGCTGATTTCATGACGAGTTCAACTATGCTGTAAATTTTGATGAGCTTTGGTTATTTAGAGAGTGAGTATGGAATTCACCCACATGTACAGCTTAGGATATTTCCAATACACACACAGTTGGAATGTGGTGTAGGGCGTCAATGTGATCTCGTATGTGTGGGAAATCCGGTCACGGTCAAAACTAGTGTACCATATGTAATTTACAAATAATTCACAACTGATGTATGGTTCATAGAGATTGTATTTAGGATGGGGTGAAGTTTAATCATTCTTGTCAATGAGATTCCTCATATATGGTGATACGAGAAAATACACATACATACATACATACATACACAATTGTTCATCATGCCTGAAAGTCACACTAAAATGAATGTGGAATAATGTTCAGACCACTATTTCTACAAATTAATTAAAAATTCACCTGGATTGGCTGCAAGCAGTATTCATTTCTCCAAATTCGAATGGGAATTCGATCTGATCGACTAAGGGTGATCTTAATATGAATCTCGTACAAGTTATTTTCAATTCATTTTATTTATTTTATACAATCAAAGTTATTAATAATATTTAATATTTTGATTTTTTTTGTTTAATTTATTAACACCACTCAACATCCAATTGTAATTCAATTTTGATGCAAAGTTGATAAATACAGCGCCATAGGATCTAATTTGAATTAGAAGATAAAAGAATCAAATTTTGATTTACATTGATTCGATTTGATCCATTTAATTTGCAACCTTAGCTCTTAATGTGGCCATGGGTCTTCAATCATTCTGATTAACACTGTTAATGGCTTTTGTGAAAAAGAAGGGATCCATCTCCCTAGCTAGCTGCATGCATGGCCATACAGCCAGCCTGCCAGAGAAATCTTGTTCTACCCCTTCGGATTGAGACAAGTGTCTCAATGATCATGGTTTTAAATCACATGATCACTCAGTCCATTCTAAGTCAAACATTCTCTTGCTGACTTAGTTAAAGGCTGAAATGGATCCAACTTAGACCCAATAACCACCCTGTGAACAAGTCAAAAATAGTTTATAGAAAACAAATTTATTTTTACTAGAAAATAAATAATAACATATAACGAAAACTATAATTAGTGTGTATTGTAGTGTATTCACAGGGATGATATCATTAAGCTACTCCATCAACATGTGGCTTTTCACATGGCCAGTGGATTCTCCTACACGTTGAGTATTCCAAATCGAGGGCCTATGGCCACCCGTTCCAACAATCTGCGCAATAATACATCATCGAGGATCATGATTCATGGTTTATAATTTATTAGCAGATCTTTTCTACATACAGTGAAAAAAAAAAGAGAAAAATTAATTAAGCTGCCTTTGGCAACCAAACACAAAAGACAAGTGAGTGAGTGGCGTTTGGTAAATGAAACGGAGAAAACAACAAAAACTTTATTGACCCACATGCATAAAATTGCACCGTGATTCATGAGTCAAGTCTTTTGATGCTAGCAATAATTGCAACAAGAACAGTTGTAGCGCAATAATACACCCGGTGAACCATGCATTCTTAATGGAGAGAACTGAATCAAGGCGATCAAGATTTACAGTCTCAAGAACAAGGGTGTCACAGTAAGCAGGAGCCGATAGAGTCGATCAAGTACGGTGATGTGTTTGTTGTCTCTGGTGAACTTGTGGAGAAGTCCTTGACACTTAAGATGCAAACTGTATAGTATGGATAAGCGTGCTGATAAAATAAATTAAAAAAATAATAATAATAATTTAGGTATCTGATAAAATAAATGAGAATCTTTTTTGAAGTCAATTGATGCAACGCTAATGGAGGGGGGCCTTTGTCTAATGGCCGAAGTGCAGGGAGTGTTTATTGCAAAAAAAAAAAAAAGTGCAGGGGGTCTTTATTAAATTTGTTAACGCCTTAACGGGGTTGATGCTGAAAATAAAACTACGAAGTTTCTCATTTGAGATCATATGGGTTGACAACAACAAATATCAAATTTGTTAAAATAACCATTCTAAGGCACAATTCATTTTCAAGGTGTTCTCAAGATGAACTCTGTTGAAATAAAATTGAGAGAAATTACATATGTGTATGAATTAGGATTTTAGAAAAACTAAATTAAAAAAAAAAAGGAAAAATGATCTCCTTAAATAGCATAAGGGTAATTTGAGGTGTTAGAAAGGTTTAATAAAATATTCCATGAAATTAATTAGCAAAATGCTAACAACAGGGGCAAAGTGCTGGAATATAGAAATTTAGGAGGTCCGTCTTGCAAAACAAAATTCGTGTGGTAAGTGTTACTAATTACTATGCCCTAAGGAAATATTGTTATTGCTAATAATAGTGTGAGCTTGGGCCAGCTCCCAGTTGGGCTGGGCCTTAGATTGCATCTTTTTCCGTAGGAGAGGGGCCCATGCATAGTAAAAGAGATGGCGCTTAATTTCTTTATATAGCAGTAATTAATTAAGCCTGCATGCATGCATGCAGTAACAACTAACAAATACAGACACACAAACACAGTATCTAGCTAGCTACAGCCCAGAAGTAGAGTTGTCTTAATACAGATAGTGGAAATTAAGTTGAAGAGGTAAAGCACCAAATAAGTAGACAGAAATTAAGCTAGATAATATAATTAAGCAAGAGATACGTAGTAGATGAGAATGAGATCGGTGGTCTGATCAGACAAATTCCCTTCGCCCTAGATGCATGGATGCATGTTAATTAAGTTGGGAGCATCGACTTTATCGCTAGCTAGCTGGTGTGAGGATATTATCTCTGCGTTGGTGTATCCTTGGGAACCATGTCGATCTGCTGATGAGACTCTTTGCTGCCAATTTCTCTAGTTGGCAAATTCTTGGGTTTGGTAGTACTTTTGGGATTAGCGTCGGTCTGAGGAGTGGAGCCTCTATTTTTCGACGGTTTCTGTGCCTTGTTGAGAAGAAGATCAGCCTGAAGATAGTAAATTATGGATTTGGGCTGCTCTGGAACACTCATGTTGCTCCGAGAAGGAGAGCTTGCAAGAGTTGTCGACGATTTCTGAAGCGCAGCTGCCTTGAAATAAATAACATTGATCTCAGAAGGAGGGCTTCCGCTTCCGCTTCCGCTTCTGCTTCTGGGTTTCCAGATGTCAATTCCTCTGTGAAATCAACGAAAACAATTTAGTGAGATTGAAATATATGGCACACATTAACTAGAAAAATCACTTAAAATAAATAAAAGAAGAGAACAGTTTTAGGAAACCTACCCAAATGAATTACTTACGTAGCTGTCCGCTTCATCAAGTGGAGCAGCGTTTGAGAGGAGTTCTTGGTGATCACCAATTGAGCCATTATTGATGAAAGTAGAGAGAGAGAAGTGATGAGTGCACAATATATAACTGTGCTAAGGCTTGCTGTATATTTGTCAGTTATTGGGACTTGAGAAGGGCATATACATGCATGTTTATAAATAAGATGGATTCCTTCACAAATCACAAATCAACTGGTGAATGAATTTTAATTTCGTTGTTTAGTGGGAGATCCGGTCACGGTCAGAGGTGGTGCGCGGTCACCAGTTGGGCCATTGATGAAAGGGAGAGAGCAGCGGTCATGTGTGCACAACTACAACTGCTGTACTATGTAGTATATATCTTGCGGTGTTTGTCAGTGGAGCACACCACACCATGCTGCATGCAACACGATTCGATTATATAATATATATATATATATATATATATATATATCAGAATGTTGTTTTTTTATTAAATTTAAGGATTAAAATATAGATATGATATGGATATATTTATATATTGACACACTTCTAAACATCCGGATATACACAAAAAAACGAGAGTTTTAAAAGAATCTTTATAAAATAGAAAAAGTATCGGTCATATGGATACGCATCATCAATTTTTTAATCTTTCACTAAATTATTATAATCCTAGATTCCAATTTGATTAAAAAAAAAAAGTCAATTCATTTTATTCATGAAATATGATATTTTGTTTGGCCGGCCATAGACATTGTTTCACACTAATGGATCCATGTTAATTTGCACGTATAGTCACTAATGGGAGGAGTTCATCAACAATATCAGGCCTGAAAGTCAGATCAGAAAGAAAGTAGAATGTTCATACCACTTGTGAAATAAAAATCCCAGTATTTATGTTCAAGTATAATTATTCCAATAAGTATAGTCATTAACGAGAACTAAAATTTCATTGACCAATTTTTTCTCCTCTCAAAATCCAAAAAAAGAACGCCTCCTTAAAAGATTCTGCTAACACCTCCCCACAAGACAATACAGCCATACAGCAGGAACATGTCCCCACTTGTCATCATTCATGGAGAGATCAATGTTTATCATGTGCAGTTGTAATGCCATGTCGGTAGGGAGTCTTGATAATCGGATCAAATATGAATCCACTGTAATTTAATTAGATAGAATAAAGATGGTTTGAATGTTGAGTTTTTTTACTAATTAAAGTGTGATAGATTCAAGTTTCATATAATACAAAGTCATTATTAATTCAGTTTATTAGTAATAGTGAATGTGCTTTGGATTCTCCACATGGGCCTTCAATCATTCGATTAAGACTGATAAATGGGTATTTTGGAATCACCTTCAACCGCCACAAAAGAAGAACCTCCCTTGCTGCATGCCTACTGTTTGGTAAGTTAAACAGACAGCACAACAAATACTGCTTCATTAACCACACCTATCCTCCCTCTGAGATCGGCTTTAGTCAGTGCAAGGTTCGTTCGAACAGCCTTTTCGGCCTTACGCTTACGCTGGGAATATCTCCGTACCTACCTATGCATCTTATTTCATAACAAGGAGATATTCCAATGCAAGGCCTTAAAGGCTGTTCGAACGGGCCTTGCACTGACTGAAGCCGAGTTCCCTCCTGAATTGCCTTTCTGGCTCATGCGTTACTGGTTTAATCAATGAAAGCAATGTTAAGCTTGTAAGTAAAGTCCTATTACTATTATTACTACTATTATTATTATCGATAACCCAGAATTGAAATCGTTTTGGTCATCGGTTTTCAGATTAGCAGTTCGATCATTTGGTCTAAACAGATGGATCGTCACAATTTAAAAATAAAAAACAATTGAAACAAAAGAAAAATCAAAAACTGTTTTGTCGGGCTGGTTCAACCGTCTACATAAATGGATCAGTGACCAAGTCAATATTTTTTATCATAAGACTGGATTTGGGGTAAAATGGAATCGGACACCTGAATGATTTTTGAACCAAATAAATCAAAATTTTAAAAACCAAACTAAAAAAAAAATAAAAAACTATAACTGAAATAACTGAAACCAAAATTTTGGTTCAATTTCCAGTTAAAATTGAATTTTAATAATATATACTCTATTATATATATATATATATATATATATATATATATATTATAACATATAATTATATTACATATTATATATAATAATAGAAAGTTCATTTATTTAAGTTAACTGAATTTCTAATTCTAAAAATAAAAAACCTGAAACTGAAATTTTTAATTTGATGTTTCGATTTTAAACAAGTAGGTACCGAACTGTCCGACCGTCCTAATCAACAACGGTTTGAAATAAGTTTTCGAAACGTCGTCGGGCGCTCACTTGGGTCATAAAGTCAGAACACATGCTAATACAAAGGGTGGGAGTGTTGTTGGTTACACACTAGGATTTGGATTTGCCTTAGATTACAGAGTGTGTTGAAAGTTATATCCATTCCACCTAAACCAAAATATATGCGAGTTCTAAAAACAAGCATTTTCAATTTCGGGTTAATAATAGTATTTATTGCCAGGATTTGGCGCCAGTAAAAAAGCGTGTTAACCCTTACAGCACATCTGACCGTGCACTTGGAATATCACCCACAAATGACAAGATAAAATATTACTGTGTTAAGTTAAAAAAATAATAAAAATAAATTGTATAAAACCTGGAATTTTCTGTTCTTGGAAAACTTGCAACGACTTTGCGAGAAAGGCAAAGTAGTTGCAAGTGTTTGTGACAGAGAGCTTGGGCCCTGTTGCAAGGGTTTTGGTGTTTGTTATAGAGAGCTTGGGCTCTGTTTCATCTTCTTAAGGAAGAAGATAATGAACAGTGTGTTTTATTTTTAAAGGTAATTTTAACATTTTCAAAAATCTTAAATCGCACATGAGGTCATGTCATATACATAACTAATGATCTATTAATGGCAAGTACTAGATTGTCGCATTTTAAAGTTCGGGAACCAAATTATTACTCGAGCCGAAGTACAGGGTACTGATCGAAAATTTTCCCATCTGGACTGTTTTTATTATTGCTGGGCTGGGCCTTAGGTTGCAACTATCAGCCTATAATAAGATGGGCCCAGGTTTAGTAAGGCCCTAATCCCATGTTTTTAGAACATGACTTTTTAATGAGGTTTGTTTTTAGAACGAACATTTGGGATATCGTCACTGTCATTTCTTTGTTTTTTAGTCCAATAAGAATGTGCAAAAATATATATGAGCCACCGCATCATTCGTATTCATTAGAATTTAGGACATTTATCCAATGAGTGTGTTCCCTATTTGGCTTGAATTCAACTATAAGACCAATTAGATTCAACATGTAATTATCATCAGTTCTAACAATATATCTGATAATTAAATTTTCAAAGGGTATAATGTTCTGACTATTTGAAGAATTTGGTCTTTTTTTTTTTTCTAAATAAAAATTATGTCCCATCTACTGGTTGAGATGACTGATGAAGTTAATTAACTTACAGTGCAGCTGTTGCTACATTATAACAAATATTTAAATTTATTAATGTAGAATGTAAACAGCCATATATTATTGCATAAACATAAACACTACAAACACAGATGAATCAAAATATATAGCTAAAGATACTTCTTAATATATAGCCAACTGAACATACATAGCTTCGATTTTGATTAGAAGACCCAACAAAGAAGAAGAAACTAGAAGGCATATATACTAAGTTTATAGAACACCATACAGATATCTATATATCTAGAGTTGTAGACACCAATCTGAATCACCCTTCTCAATAAAAATATATAAGCTGCATGCATTAATTTCTACAGTACTGGTTTATTAATTAATTAATAGATCAATAATGGATGAGTTTCCCTTATCACACCACTAGTTATCAATTTGAAGCACTTTCTTTAACACACCTAACAGCAAAGGAAAAGCTGTTAGATGAGGGAAATGACCTTGTGTTTCCAAAATCTCAACCTTGGTGTAACCTCCAACAATCATCGTTTCCAGGTAAAATGCAACAGATTTTGGAACCACAAAGTCTCTTTCAGCTTGGATGATGATGCAAGGCACCCTAACTTGTTTCAGCACCTCCCTGTAGTCACTGAGGAATACAGTTTTGGCAACGTCAAGAGCAATATCTGGTTTCATTCTTCTCAAACTGCGTTCGAACTCTTTTATAGCAGCCATGTCATTCACCCCAATAGCCTTTGGAGCAAAATTTGAAACCCAGCCTGAGAAATTCTGTCTTATGGCTTGGAAAACTGTCTCAACATCCGATCTTTCAAAGCCCCCATAGTATCCTTCTGCGTTGAGGTACCTGCAGAGAAAAACACGTTACAGTCGATCCATATATTCAAGCTATCAATTAATGCAAAATCTAGAGAGAGCGAGAGAGAGAGCGAGAGAGAGAGAGACCTTGGAGAGGCACCAAGCAAGATTAGCTGTTTGAAGAGGTCTGGTCTCTGGGTTGCGGCTATGCATCCAATCATGGCAGACATGGAGTGACCCAAGTAGATAGACTTGGTCACCTTGAGCTCATCAAGAAGGGACTGAAGATCTTGTGCATACGAGACGTAGCTTGAATACTTTGAGGGATTGTAGAGAGCAGGACTGACGTTTCCTGCGAAAACCAGATCAAAGACGACTACTTTGAAGTAGAAAGCGAGGCAAGGGAGGATATAGTGCCATACAGTCTGGTCTGAACCAAACCCATGAGAGAGAACTAGGGTTTCAGTACCATTGCCATACACTCTGGCGTTCAGAGCTTGCACAAGCCTTCCATGTCCATTTACTAGATCCATATATATTTCACCGATATATTAATATATAGCAAATGGGATTGTATTAATTAAAGACTACTAGTGTATAAATGCATGTCCTACTGCAGTGCAAGGAGTAGTGCTGCAAGTCAAGCCCTTTATATAGAGTATAGCCTAGCCTCTTCACATCAAGTGGACCTCTCTCTCTCTCTGGTAATAGTAATCAGGCTAGCTATAATTTCCTTTTAAAACTTAATTTGCACTGTTGGATCAATATATCTTATAAGGAAATGGTGAGCTATATATTAAACAATAAAATAATTGAAAATCTATTTCTACTGCCTAAACATATCTTCACAATAACCTTTCGGTCTTTGAGGTGCACCACCTCATTCTAAAATGTTGAAACCATGCATCAAAATTCAAAAACATGGACTTAGAGAAAATGGGTTGGCAGGTTGTTTTGTTTGGTTAACAAAATAGATGATGTATGGCCAAAGCACAATATGGAAAAGCCCAAGTATAATTCAGTTTTAAAAAATAAAATAAAATTTTGGTCAAACGTATATGGAATTGTAAAAGCATCAATAACAAATGAATCTGTTCAACAAACTATCTTTTAAAACATATGGAATTAATGAAAATTTTAGCACAATTTTCATGTATTAAGTTCTATTGAATATAATATATGCACGAGTATTAAAATAATGCATTCATTCCCATATTTATTCATTTGTATTATGCATTTTTTATGAAAAGTTATTATCATCATATTTTTCCATATATATATATATATATATGAATTACTCAACATCTAATTAATACATTTTTAATAAAATATAGGCATATATAGCAACTATGGCTGCTGGCCAGAATTAATTCATATATTTTTATAGATTTTTCCGTTCATCCTTTATTTATTTTTTGGGTTGCAGGTTTGCTCCTCAAACCACCTCCACCTTTCTATACCAGATTGTTAACAGCTGGTCCGGCTATTCCATCAATATAGTTGTTCTGATAATCCAGGTTTTGGGCACATTAACTTCCTTACTTTTGGGCATCAAAAGCCACACTAATGCAGCCCAACCAATTTGCCGTCCCAGAGTTTAATGTGGTAAGCTTTATGAATTTAATGGTTATCAATTCTGAAAGTTCAAAATGCATGTAACATTTTGTCCTCTTTGCATATTAATTTAAACCTTCAGCTACAAAAAAATAAAAAGTTCAGCTACTATAATAAACTTATAGCAGCTAGAAGACAAGAAGATGAACATTTGGTGATCCCTTGGGTGCTTCTGTTATTAAGAAAAGTTGATTGTATATAACATAAAAAGAATGAAATTTAATGAAAAAGAAGAAACAAGTACATGTTTTAAACGGAAAAACAGGAAAATTTGGGCGAAAAAATACTGGAGTTGAAAGCAGTTCAAGCACCGACTCTCGGCTTTTCACCCAACTACTCTCCGATTTGATGTTTCAAAGTTTTTAAGTTCCAACTACTCGGATGCCAAGCATTTACGAATTTAATATTCGTCGATTATGAGGTAGGCTTTTTGTGGCTTTCAATGCATGTAACAGTCCTTTTTTTATAGAAATGCATGTAACAGTCTTGAAAGAAAAAAGGGGGAAAAAAGTGAACTAGCTTTTTCGTTCTATTTATTGCATGTTTTAAGTTCTAACTGCTCCATACCTAACCTCTGGTAATGTATCATCTTCCATGATCTGGATGGTGTTATGTTATCATCAAATCAATATTTGGTACATCATAGTTAAGTGTTTATTTACTGTTTCGCTGAGACGGCGCCTAATAACACGTAGTGGCATCTAGTTGTCAATAAATTATGGCAAAACATTATCAGATATTGTAGCTTGGTTTTGAAAACAAATCAAGTATAATGTTTATTTAATTAATAAACGAAAACCATGTCAAATAGAACCACGAGCGTTTATTGAGTATATGTTTGGCATTGATACTGCAGATACAACACAGCTGCTGATATGTGAGTTGGAAGCATCATTTCCTAAGAAAATGATGTTTTTTTTTTCTGTTTGAAAACATTGCTGCCAAATAGGACGTTTCTTGGAGCAACAATAACACTTTCTATTTGGTACCAGTGCTCCATATATGTCTTCAGCATTGGTACTCATTATAGAAAGTCCACTTCACTGTCACATCATGTCTTCATTAGTACCAGTGCTCCAAATATATTGACGTTTCCCAAAACACTGTTTTTTCCAATGTGGCGTTGATGTGTCATCATTTTCTGGAGCAACAGTATCGATGCCAAACAGACGCTAAATAAACATTGCCACATAAGCACCACTTTAGCATTCCCCTCATTATGCGGATCTGTACCCATAGAGATTTGCAAAACTAAGCATTGATTTATGTACACGCCTATCGTTGGGGGAAGTGCTGATTTATTCACTGTTTTGCTGATGTAGTATCTAGTGGCGCCTAAATATCAATGAACAAATTCATTATTACTTTTCTCAATTTTACAAATAAATCAAATATAAACATTTAGTGAATAAACACCCACGATTGCAAACACATACTTAATCAATCTCTTGAGCGTCTCAGAAGATTTGGTGAATGAGAGGATGAAAGTTCGGTTATACTATAGTGAGAACAAAATTGTGATACAGTATTTTTTATCAAACCAGTAACATATAGAGGTTTAATTTGCTTTATGGGAAGTTGGAATCAACTTTATATATGATTGTATATACATACTTGTAATATTACAAATATACTAGGATGATGTGTACCATCGTCCATGCATGAAATGTAGAGAATTGGTGGAATGAGGCAGTTCCGCAGAAAAAAACAAAGGTCTCGGTGTCCTCCAATAAATTGTCATGCATGGATAAGAACCAAAAAAAAAATCTAGGAAGGCAATTTTTAGAGATGTACATATTACACAAGAATACAAGAGAATAATTAAGTTGTACAAATCAGAACCCACATAAATTTTATAAATATATCATAACAACAAATTTACAGCTCAGTTGGCCATGGTACTTATAAGGTATAGACCATCAAGAAAAACAAATATACTAGAACATTAATTTTGTGAAGTAATACATTGCAATCAATATATTAGACCCAAATCAACTTGGATTTTTTTTTTCTTATGGTGAAAGACTTCAATAATGAAAAATTGCATTTTTATGCAAAATGCATATCAACCCACTATTATGCATAATGTATTCAAAATAAAATATAATATACATTAAACATTAAACGTTGCAAATTAGTATGTATAAATATTAAATAATACATCATAGCCAAGGAAGCAAAAAACTAATACCCACATATAAAGTTAAATTGATATCTGACATGCTTACTTATAGACATAAGTAAGTAATAATAATAATAATAATAATAATAATAATAATAATAATAATAATAATAATAATTAGAAGAAGAAGAAGACTTTTCCAATGTATATTAACTGATATCAGTTTAAAAAATAAGTTTAGAGTATAATGTTAATATATTGATATATTAGCGGCCTATAAAAGTCTAAGCTAACCCAAAGATGAACAGACTTCAAAATATAGCTAGGGGATCTTTAAAGTGTGAAACGTCACTAGAAGAAAAAGCCGGTGGCCAAATGTCTACAAGCTTTGGTTAATTGGTTTAGCCACCTCTATGTTAACCATGCCAACGGTCATGTCAGAACTCAGAAGTGTTGCTAAAGATGTTTGGGAGAATGACGGTTCAGCCCAGGGTCAAAATTTTTAGGCCCAAAGTACAGCTGGGGTAAGTGCCAGCTCGAAATTGATGTTAATTCACGGACATGCATTAGTGTATAAAATAGAGGTATTTAATATTTTAAATGTTTATAGGTCTGCAGTGGAATTCAAAAATCTGCATTGGGCCTGTCTGTATTTTTCCGAAGATGTTTTCTATATATTCGACTATAGCGGCAGCCATACGGTAACCGCTGGCTTTAATACAAACTATACCGGCGGTCGCAGGGTAACCGCCAGCTTTTAGTACAAAGTAAGACCACCGGCTTTAGTGAAATTTATGCCGGCGGTCTTGTAAGAAGGGCCCTCGAAAAACATGTTAGTACAAATTTATATGGACTTAATTTCCATGCTATAAATACTGGACCAGAAATCAATTTTTAGACATCTGATTAGCACAAGAAACCGGTCTGGTCGCATCCCATTTTTAAAGCAGAGCACATCATTTCAAAGATGCTAGCTATACATCACTAAATATGTCGTGTAGCTTATATCTATGAGAACACAATTTTCTGACAATTGATTACGTGGCGTGCGTAGTCTATGTGCATCATAATGGGGTCTGTCCAAATCAAACGCAAACAAAATTGAGCCAGCCAAGAAGAAATTAACTAAAAAGCCAAAACTTGGAACAAGTGCAATCCAGCCGTCCGTTTTTCCCTCGACGGTTAAAGATTAATTTCATAATTTGAATACTTTATGGCTGTTGCTTATAGTTCAGCAGTCAGAAACTTTACAAGACATGTGTACTTCAGCGCAAAGCGCAAGCTGAGATTCGCATTGATTTTCCATCATACCGTAGGTACAAAATTTCACCTAATACAATATATAATTTAGATATTTGGTTACATACAAAGTGATGGTAATTTGCCATCATCAGTGAAAAACTTTCCCTGTGCAGCAGCTGCATGAAAATTGCAATGCTTTTGGCCTTGTAAGCAGGAAACCTGATTCCAACAATGACCCCGTTCAAGTGGTTTGGGTCCTAATATTTTTGGAAGCTCTAATCTGTTTATAACACCTGTATACATACATTGAGCCTGGCGGGTGGACTTCCTTGCTCATGCAAAATAGATCCTGAAGCTGGAAGTTTACACCATACTGATGGCTTTGACTTAAGCAAGCATGACCGGATTCAGAAAAGGGCTTAGTTGAGGGCATAATGGACTTGTTCAAGCAATCGGACAACCTGATTAACAGGGATAGGTGAGCGAGGAGGCTTTGACCTTGATGTTCCTGCATTTGTAAAGCCAAGTGGTAATGCTAATACAGCCTCTTGTTGCATACTTGTAAGCTCCAAGAACTGAGCTAGCATGTCCCCATCAAGTATCTTAGGTGTGCCAGCCTGCCAAGTTATAATTGGTTAGCCTCTTCTTAATACGGAAAATAAATCAATACTAGCAGAAATAAATTAACTAACTGCAACACAAAAAGGTCAGAACCACTAATTTAACTCACAAAATTGCACATCAATTTACATGTTTCAAACAATGGAAAATATAAGTTACAATATGAAACTAGGAACGGGACACCCATAATTGCCGTGGGAAAATACAAGTCAAAAAAAGATAATCAACCATAGTGAATTTGCCACTGCTGCCACTATGTGTAAAAAAGCCCATAATGCAGGTTCCTTTTCCAGCACCATTGGTGCAGAAGACCCACTTCAAAAACTAATTCTGAGGAATTAAAATGACCTATTGCAAGAGAACAATTAAGAGATATTTCACATTCACAAATAAAACGGTTCAGCATTGTCCAAAGAGTGACATAATGAACCCCAATTCCTGGAGCCTGTACTGGCATTGCACAGACACCGGAACACCATACTTCTAGAGAACAAAATAATACTTGAGTAATGAAGTTCAGAGTAGGAGGTAAGCCCTAGAGAAATATTTGTTTGCAGTCAGCTCCAATTGCTGATGTGTAGCAGAAAGTATCTGCAATGTCAGTTAAGTATTGACATGTAGGGAAGCTCGTGAACAGAGCTTACACCAGGTATTCAGTAAATGAAACCCTAATCAGAAACACTTATAGAGGTATGACCAGATTTCACTTCAATGTCAAATTGTTCCCATACCGATGATTCACGCCCGCGGAACTCATTATGGTCATTGCCAAGGATAGGAGCAGTTAGTGGGTGAACCACAAGTCTAGCTTGCACAGCTTCCAGGAGATCATGTTCTTCCCTACAAATTCATAAAACTCATCAAACATCTGCTACAACCCAAACTAAAGTAGCGTAAGTCACACATAAAGATAACATGCTTGCCTGAATTGCAATAATAAAGCATCAACAGATGTTTTACACACATCAAACGAGGCAAACCAATGTGAAACAGAATTCCTTTTGTTCTGCTATTTAACCAAACAAATTGTGACAACACATTTCAAAACAGTACATCAACATAAACAGCGTTCCATTATTAAACAAATGATTCAAGAGCCTCAGACAATAAGCTCTTGGATGTATAATTTGGTCATTTAAGAGGTAAAGAAGGAAGCATTATTTTGTTTAAGCAGCATGTTCATGTGCCTAGACTCTTCCAAGAGCCGACTTCAAATAGACTTAACCTTTGCTTAATGATGACCATAGTTGTCAAGGTGACGCCTAGGCAGGCACCCAGGCAATGCATATGCAATAAGGCACTAATGGAGGGTTGTCTCGCTTAATCGTGAAAATATTTTTTACACGGTGCTTTTGGGTAGTTTTATATTTGTAACTAAATTATTCAGTTTAAGTTAAAATACTAGTTTTTCTTTATTATCTTTCTCATTTGTTAGGGTTCAATCAACATGTATACTGCCTTCAACCCTCAAAGACTTCAAAACTTGAATAGATAAGCATGGAAGAACTCAAAATTTTACCCAATCAACACATATAGATTATTTTCAATATCGTCATCATCATCATCTTTCACCTTCTCTTCTTTACGTAAGACAAAAATAGAGGCTCAGCCCCTCTATTTTCTGAAATTTCTTTTCTTTCTTCCATTTTCTTCATGAATGTGTTGGTTTTCTATGTTTCAAATGAAGCTTATACATTTTTTGTGAAGAGTATAGACAATTAATAGCAAAAGATGGTTTTTTCTTGCTATGGAGCCTAAGGAATTACCCCAGGAATCATGGTTTTATAAAAAAAAAAAAAGGCCACATCACCTACGCGACTGGGCAACAATTAATAATGAAAGATGAGTTTTATTCAAAAGGAGAAGAAAAAAACACCACTTAGCCTCACTACAACACCTTGAAAACCATGCCTTTAGGGTCCACTACCTTACTTTGACAATCAAAAAATACAAAGATAGCTTAACATGTGGAGCAATGAGTTCACATGGTCACAAAACTTTCTTTTGACCCTCCAATAAAACACAACATACCATCAATAAATGAAAAACCAAATCACCCGGTGAGTGTTTGCCTAAGTGATTTGGTTTTGATGTGTTCACATGGTCACAACACTTATTTGCAATCCTCTAAAAACACAACATGCTACAAGTCAAACGAAAAACCAAATTATCCAATGAGTACATCCTGTTGTGGTCTAACATATGGAGAGATGAGTTCACATAGTCATAACAGTTTCTTGTGGCCTATAAAAAAACTCAAACATGCTATAAGTCAAAGGATAGGCCAAATCACTCAGTGAGTACATGCCTGGGTGATTTGGTTTTTCATTTGATTGATAGTGGAATGTTTGTATAAGCTTTAACATTAGCTTCTTCTTCCTTCATCCTTTCTTTTCTTTTCTTTTTTTCCTAAGTCCAAAATAGAGGCTCCTTTATTTTCTGAAATTTCTTTTTCTTCCATCTTTGTAAAGAATATAGACCATTAGTAGTGAAAGATGGTTGCTTCTTGCTATGGAACATAGGGAATTACCCTAGGATCCATGGTTTCTATTAAAAAAAAAAAAAACACCGCCTAGGTGACTAGGTAACACCCCCTATCACCTAGCCTCGTCCCAGCACCTTGAAAGCTATGATGATGACAATGATTTAGTGACTTTAGTGATCAGGTCAAGAAAAATTCAGGATACATTATAATTCTTATGTAGTACAAAATCTCAATATTTGATGAACACTTTAGTCATCCCGTCATTTTCCCTTGGTACACATCAACTAGTATAAAATAAAATGAATTAAAAATGGCATTAATATTGTATACTATGAAAAAAATGAATTGAAAACTTGTATAAAACTTGAACCTATGGTATTTAGTAAAAAACAACATTCAAATCATTTTTACTAATAGTACAGCACAAGTTTTAAGAGCATATGAGCATATTCATTTAAATAGGACCATATCAGATTAGATAGGGATGTATCTGTATTTGATCCAATTATAAGTGAATAGGATTCAGATCATCCTTAATTAGATTGATTTCAAATTCAAATCAGACATAAGGATACCATTTGCATCCCTCTTTATCCCTTCCCAAGAGAAAGAAGAAAATGAGAAATAGATAATCCTCATAAAAATTACATATACAAGAAATAATTTGCTTGCCAAATGCTATAGATATGAAAATGTTCTAAAAAATGTTTAATTTCCATACCTTGAGATAGGAATGAAGATCATTACACTTCCTAAGAGTGTACTAGCCACAATAGTGTTGTGTGGTGAGTCAAGTATTGACCCAGCACCATCACAACCCTTCATTACATCGTCTGCTGGAACTTTATAAGAAAACGACCCCTACAAAAACATTAAAAAGATAAAATAAAGAAAAGCAACACAAACTTATTTGAGGCATTACAGAAAGATTTGCAATAAGCAAGAAAGAAAAAGGCGTCCAAAAAATTTGTACAATTGCAAGAAATGCAAATCTACAAAACTTGCCACTACAAATTTGATTTGCACAATAAAGTTTGTTTGAATGGAAGAACATGGATAAGCAACATATAGAATATCACATACTAGTGTAACCATTGTCAACAAACATGAAAACCTAAATTAGGAATGGAATAAATCTAACAATAATTCAATTTTTCCTTTAAACCAACAATTGAATTAATAATGTATCTGCAAATGGGAGGGAGGACTCCATGTACAAGGCAGTAGCTATACAAAAGGACCACATATTCATCTCTCAAGGCAATATGTGATAAAAGACACCCGTTATCAGCCAAGCTTATTCCTTTTTCTTTCCATGCAAATCCCTGAAATCTGTCACTCCAAATTTGATTTGCAATAATGAAATTTGTTTGAATGGAAGAACATGGATAAGAAGCATTATATAAAATATCATTTAGTAGAATAACCATTTTTAACAAGAATGGAAACATATTAGGCATGCAATAAACTTAACAATAGCTCAACTTTTTCTTTACACCAACCATTGAATTAATAATGTGTAAAATGGGAGGACGCCATGCAAAAGACAATAGATATACAAGAGGGACACATACTCTTCTCTCAAGGCAGTATGTGATAAAAGACACCAACTACCAGCCTAGCCTATTCCTTTTTCATTTTGAATATCTTAACCGAAAGTATAAGTTAATTTAACAACATGAGGGTATGTTAGGTGGATGTGTGACAATTGTGCAGACATAAACAGCCTAACACATGCCCAGAAAAACTGAATAGGCATGCATAAAATCCTTCCAAAAACCGGTCTTACTAACCTATTTGTAGTTGAGCTCAACTCTTGAGGGATCAATCTAATTTCTACTCTGTATTACAAAAATTTCTAATTTCATCAAGTTAATGTGCATGTTTCTGCATTCCCCTTCCAAACTTCTTGATCCATGTAATTGCATTAAATGTTGCAAACTAAACCAATCTTTGTGTAAATGAATTAAAATTCAAACCATATGGACAAGTTGGGAAGATTACATGGGAATTCTTTTAGGACCCTGGGGACTCAAACAGAAACCATCTGGTTAATTGGTAGGGGCAGGGTTTTTTTTTTTTTTTTTGATCAATAACATCAATTTCATTAAATTGAGAGAATAGAGGGAAAGGAATACAAAGGGAGATAAAATAACTTAGCTCCCCAAAAATCAGAAAACTCGGGGAAAGCAAAGAAAATTAAAAACTAGCCCAGAAAACAGCCTCCCTATTCACTCCTTGCTTGGCCAACCCATCTGCAAATGAGTTGAAACTCCTCTTCACCCAGCTGTACTGAATCTCTATGTCCCTACCCAGCCATAAGAACTGTTTTTTTCTCTGTCCACAAACCACCGTCCTCTGTCTTCAACCAATTAATCACCACCTTCGAGTCACCTTCCAGAATCAAACGACTAATATTTAGATCTTTTGCTCTTCGAATTCCTTCAAGCGCTACAAGGATCTCAGCCCTAAGAGAGTCACCTTCTCCAATAGGGCCAGAGAATAAAGCAGTAACAATCCCTTCCTCATTCCTGAAGACTCCTCCAATCCCAGAGGGCCCTGGATTCCTTACACTGCTGCCATCAAAATTCAGCTTTAAAAAGCCCGAGGGGGGAGGGGACCAGAACGGACAAAGAGTCCTCTTGCATCTTGCAGTGAAAGCAATCTCTTTCCAGTTTCTTAGCAAGTCATCCATAGGACAATCTGAAAACAACTCCAAAGATTTTAGCCAGTGGACCGCTCTTATAAGGATTCGATCTAACAAATCTTCCAAAGTTTTTTCCTTGTCAGAAAAAATGCGTGAGTTTCTTTCTTCCCACAAAGACCAGCAAACCGTTGCCCTAATACACCTCCACATAGTCTTCCCTCGCTTCTTAGGCCAATTGAAAAAAGATGGGGAAAACAAACCTTGGACAGTCTCCGGAGGATACCAAGAACACCCAAAACGGGAGAAAACCCACTCCCAAACAGATTTAGCAACCTTACAAGAGACCATGAGGTGGTAGCCAAATTCCTCATCAGCTTTACAAAGAGCACATCTATTAAGAAGTAGACAATAGTTGGGTCTCTTTCTTTGGAGTAAGTCTAAAGTGTTGATTCTTTCCAGGAAAATTTCCCAACAAAAAAACCCCACCCGAGGAGGAATATGTCTGCTCCAAATTTCCTTAATTGGAAAGGACAACCCTAGAGGGGTAGGAGGCTGAGTTAAAGTTTCAAAGAAAGAAGCACAAGAAAAGGTACCAGAGCTAGAAAGTGTCCAAAATCTGGTGTCTTCCTTAGCAGGGTTTAGGAAGACACCCTCAAGGGAGGCTAGCAGAGCTACCAGGCTATCCAAGTCCGTATCCCTAATTGCCCTACGCAGGCCAAGGTTCCAACCAAAGCCCGAAGTGGAAGCTGAAGGCACTAAGAAAGAAGAAATGGGTTCATTTTTCAAGTCTGAAAGAGCATACAAGGAAGGAAACTTGTCTTTCAGAGGAGAATCCCCGACCCAAAGATGTTCCCAGAAAATTATTCGATTACCAGAGTTTAGACCATACCTGATCCAAGGGGAGAAAACTGGAAGCAGATTGTGGATGGATTTCCAAGGAGAAGCAGCTGAAGTCCTTGCCAAGATTCCAGGATCCCAGCCATTGTCTTCCAACCCATGAATGCTAGCCACAATCTTAGTCCACAATTTATCCATTTCCAAAGAGAACCTCCACAACCACTTCCCCAGAAGAGCCATGTTCCTTTTCTTGAAATTATCAATCCCTAGACCTCCTATTGTTTTACACCTAGAGACCACCTCCCAACTCACCCTATGATCTCTCTTCTCCTCTCCAGGCTCCTAGAGAAAGTTCCTTATTAATTTTCCCAAAAGATTTGAAACCTTTGAGGGGATCTTAAACACTGACAGAAAGTAAACAGGAAGGTTAGCTAGGGTAGATCTAATGAGAGAGACTCTTCCACCTAAAGAAAGATAACTCCTCTTCCAGGCCACTAGCCTCTTCTCAAACCTCTCCACTACCGGGGCCCAAAAGCTGACACTCTTAGGATTATCTCCTAAAGGGAGGCCCAAGTAAGTCAGGGGCCAATCCGTAATAGCACAACCTAGCTCATCTGCAGATTCCCTTAGGTCTCTTTCGTTCACATTCACTCCCGCCACACAACTCTTGTCGAAGTTTACCTTGAGGTTAGATATCTGCTCAAAAAGTTGTATTGTCAACTTTAGATTCCGGATCCAACTGAGGTTCCCTCCTTCACAGAAAAGAATAGTATCATCTGCAAACTGTAGAAGAGTTAAGGGAACCTCCTCCCTTCCTACTCTCCACCCTCTTATCAGATTCCTCGAGTCTGCTCTATGGATCAAATGCCCAAACACATCAACAATAAGGGTGAAAAGAAAAGGGGAAAGAGGATCTCCTTGTCTTAGACCTCTCAATGCCGGAAAGAAGTCAACCACAGTCCCGTTCACTAGGATAGAATAATGGCAAGTCCTAACACAGCCCCAGATCCACTTGCACCACTTGTCGCCAAAACCAAAACTCCTCAACACCTCCATCAAGAATGACCAATCAACCAAGTCGAAAGCCTTCTCCAGATCCAATTTGCAGACCACTCCCTTCTTCTTTGACTTTCTAAAGCTCTCCAAGCTCTCATTTGCAATGAGGATCTGATCGGTGATCTGTCTTCCCTCCACAAAAGCACTTTGGTTGGGTGCAATAATAGAGGGGAGCACCTTCTTTATCCTAAGAGACAGCACCTTAGCAATGATTTTGTACAAGCTAGTCACCAGACTAATAGGTCTAAAATCTTTTGGTTGAGAGGCATCTTTCTTCTTTGGGACTAAGTCAATGAAAGTTGAGTTCAATCCCGGGTTTATTACACCCCTCCTGTGGAACTCCTCAAAGACCGAAGCAAGATCATTCTCCAAGATATCCCAGCAATCCTAGTAAAAGGCCATTGTGAACCCATCTGGACCCGGAGCTTTTGTCCTATCCATAGAGAAAACTGCTTCCTTTACCTCCTCCATATCGAATCTTTTTTCTAGCCACTCTCTCTTCTCTGCACTTAGAGTCGGCCAATCCAAACCCTCCAACCACACTCTCTCATTCATAGGCCTTCTAAAAATAGATTTGAAGTGATTTACTAGGGCCTCTGCAATTTCAGGCGGGTGAGACAAAACTATTCCATCAACTTCCAAGTTAGAGATGTAATTCTTCTTTCTCCTTCCATTTGCCACTGAATGGAAAAACCTTGTGTTTCTGTCTCCCTCCCTTAGCCACTTACACCTAGATTTTTGCCTCCAACTGATTTCCTCCTTGATCAGGATGTCCTCCAACTTCCTCCTTAAAACCCATCTCAACTTCCTTTCTTCCTCTCCAAAGGGGCCTCTCTCTTCCTTCAGGTCCAAATCCTCAATTTGCTCCACCAGAACTTGCTTTGTCTCTTCTAATCTTCCAAATTCCAGCCTATTCCACTCCTTTAATTGAGATTTTAGGTATTGGAGTTTCTTGTGGAACCTCATTCCCTCCCAATCGACTACCGGATTCGCTTGCTCCCACCACTCTCTGATTTTCTCAGTGAAACCCGGATGAGATAACCACATATTTTCAAACTTGAAAGGGGTAGGCCCTACTCCTCTTAATTCCTCCTTGACCAAAACTATTGGCCAGTGGCCTGAAGTGAGTCTAGGGAGAGCCCTAGAAGTAAGGTTGCCCCAATGATCCTCCCAATCTGTTGAGAACAAAAATCTGTCCAACTTAGAGCAAATTGACTAAGATTGAAGGTTGGACCAAGTGAAGTTATTATTTAGGAAAGGAAGTTCTTTGAGATTAAAAGAGTCCACAAATTGGTTGAACTTCCTCATACTTGTTGTCACTCTCTGTCTGGGGTTGTTGGTTTCCTCCATAAATCTCACTACATTAAAGTCCCCTCCCGCACACCAGGGTCCATCCCAAAGGCCTCTAATGTCACTCAATTCTTCCCATAATTTCTCCCTTTGCCTATAGTCATTGGGGCCATACACATTTGTTAGTACCCATTCATACCCATCGGCCACCTGTTTGAACTTCAGGGAGACAGAGTGATCTCCAATTAGCTCCTCCACACCTAAGAGAATCTCTTCTTTCCATAGGGTCACAATCCCTCCCAAGGAACCCCACGAAGGAGCAGCCACCCACTTAATACCTCTAGAACTCCACACACTCCTTGCCTAGGTGCAATCAAAATCCATTCTTTTGGACTCCTAAAGCATAACCACATCCGGATTGAACTTCTTAATTACCTCTTTGATTGTTGCTCTCTTCCTAAAGCTGCCCAACCCCCTCACATTCCAACTTAGGATTCTCATTGAAAACTAAAGGCTTTGACCCTAAGTCCTCCAAGAACTATTTAGACCCTTTTCTTCTAATCCCTTTCACTTCGAACTTCTTGTCCCCCTCAATATCTTTTTTTAATCTCTCCACTTCACTCAGCCTTCTAAACTTCATCTTGTTGTCCTCTTTATTTTGCATGTAGGCTTTTAGGTCATTCGGGTTCTTCAGCTTGCACCCCAACTTTTTCACAAACTCTGCAACTGACTCTTCCCCAAAAGTTTCCTCTTTCCCTAAAGAAGCACTCTCCTCACTCCTAGGAAGCTTCTTGTTCCTTCTCACTTTACCTCCAACCACAACCCTGTCTGTCCCCTCCAAGCTCCCTCTCTGCAAATCCTTCCTTTCCACTTCACCCAAGAGGCTTTCTAAGATTTCCCTAATTATTGTCTCTCTGCAAGATTCCTCACCCACTTCCCCCCCTTGTAGACTCAATGTGGCTTTCAGACCAAGGACTTCCGACTCTTGGTTGGGAAGAGAATCTTTAGATAGAGCTTCAACTGCCGCACTGCCTAAACTCCCACAATCATTTGAACTATCAACATGATCAGAATCTGAACCGCAGCTCAACCAGCCTTGATCAGCCTCTTCTTTCTCTTCTGGCTTGCCTCTCGAATAGCGCGGGTTCGGGCGATCAGAAAGGCTGAGATTTAGCTCGTTGCCGGCTGCCCGTCGGATCCAGCACAAAGGCCGGCGCTCTCCAGCCTTGTTCGCAGACTTCGCCCCTCCACAGTCGAGAGGGCGAGACTTAGACGATGATAGATGAAAGATGTCATCTATCATCGTCCCATGCCTGCCCCGCCCCACGTGATGACTTAAGTTGTCACGTGGGCTTTTAAAACAAATAGGAAGTTCACCCACTGGCCCGACCGGCTCGACCATTCTTAGTGCCGGTTCGGAGAGAGACTTAGCGCGCGAACCATTCTTTCCCAACTTAGCCACGTCAGCATAGGACGGGCCACCCTCTTTACACAACCCTTCTTCAAAAAAAATTTGAAAAAGAAGCCAAAATAGGAAGGCTTCGAGACTTGGGACACCCCTGCCACTGTTCCCCTTCCTCTGTAAAACGCCCACACTCAACAAACTTGCCCGCCAGCCCCTGAAGGCCACGTGTACACCCCCCTGCGAGCTTGTCAGATTCTTCAACCTCTGGTCGTCTTCCCCAAAGCAAAGCTTCAACTTCTGAAACTAACCAGACCTTGTGCCAAGCTTCTTCTGAGAGAACTTCGAAGATCCGCGGCAAGTTCTCCGGATTGATCCCAGCAACCTTGAGTTCCACCGCTCTCAAGTTACTTAAGTTAGCCTCCAACAGAACTCCACCCATCGCTCTAGTAATTTTCCCTAGAATAAGGTCATTCCAAAGGTTGAAGGGAAGACCGAGAAGTTTAATCCAAAAACTGTCGGCTCTGGGTTCAACTTCGTTGCAATCTGGAGCCCAATTCTGGACCTTAATCAGGCTTCCTTCTACAAGGAAAGAATTGAAGAACAAAGTCTTATTTCCAATATCTAGTAGGGCTTTCTTTTTAGCAAAAGGTAGCAACAATACATCTTCCTCTGATCCCAACCTCTCTGTTAAAACTTCTATAACTTTCGTCCAGTCTTCTATCACCCTTTCTGCCACTAAAACCACCCTCTTCTCCCAGCTCCCTCTCCCTTCTTCCACTGCTACTCGTCGGAAGACAGACGAGCTGGACACCAAAACTTCACGGTAAAGCTTTGGGCGGAGCATAGAACAATCCTTCGAGCCAGGGGCTTCTTCTACTCCACCTTCGACCTCCAAGAGAAAAGCCTGAAGATTAGAAGTGAAAGAAGCCCACCCTCTTCGCTTCAGACCTTCTGGAATACACAACACTTGCTTTTTGTTAAAACCAAAGAATTCGGTGGCCATAATGAACCACCCTTTTCCATTCCTTTTTAGCACAGCTTCGAACCTCTTGTTCTCACAGGTCAACGAGTTTCTCCAACCTTCTTCTCGAAAGGAATTTACAGTTCCATCTACAAAACCTTTCAGCCACACACAGGCCTCCTCTGGTAGGAGAATCGACGCCCTGCTCCCTTCTCTGATTTTCAATAGAGCCTTCCCCTTTGTCCTTCCCTGCTCAAAGAGGAAAGATTTTGCTTCAATGGACAAATCCAGTCTCCATTTCCCCGCCAGCTTGAACTTCCTCTCCTCTCCCATATTCTTGATGAGACTAAGGAACCTACAGTCCAGGCTGGACAGGGTTTTAGCCCAACCCTAAGAATTGAGCTTAAGGCCCGAGCCCAAGGTCAAGCCCAAACTATCCAACCCGAGCCCATCCCACACTAATATTTGATGCACTCGCCACTCAGGTTGGGCTTGAGACTGACCTTGGCTCAGGTTAGTCAATCAGCCCACACAAAAAATTGATATACATGTATGCGTAAATGAAAATATGTATGGTTTATTAAAAAAATCATGCACAAATGCATGCAAATATGTGTCTGTCTATATATACATATATACATGTATATAATAGGTCCAGGCATGGGTTGGAATAAGGCGAGTCAGGCTCAACCTAGGTTTGCACTGCCTAAAGGCTAGGACCAACACATGTATAATTGGAAGAAGTATATATGATTCAGCCTTTAGGTTTTCATGAGAAGAGAAGTGAGAGGAAGGTGTATTGTCTTAGAAAGTCTTCATATGGGCTGAAATAGTCACCAAGGGCTTGGTTTGGTTGATTCAACAAAGCTGTTCAGAAGATGGGGTTTAAACAGTGCCAATCAAACCATACAATGTTTGCAAAGAGGGAAGACAAGAAACTTGTTCTCTTATTGTGTATGTGGATGATATATTGATATTGTTATCACAGGTAAATGGGAGACAAAGATACAAAAGTTGAAACAATTCCTTGCTTCATAACCTGATGTTAAACATTTAGGTCCCCTTAAATATTTCCTAGGGAATGAAGTAGCTAGGTCCAACAAGGGCACCTTCATTTCCCAGTGGAAGTATATCCTAGATCTCTTACAAGATGCAGGTAAACTTCGGTGCAAACCCACCAACGCTCCTACTGAACCTAATCACAGGCTAGGAGATGGTGCAGGAAATACAATGGTGGATGTGAGACAGTTCCAAAGACTTGTTGGGTAGTTGTTGTACCTCTCTATGACTCCACCAAATATTTGCATATGCTTTGAGTGTTCTCAGTTAACATATGCATGCCCTGAAATCCTCTTTTTTTTGGATAGATAACAGGAATCATTTCATTAATATAAACAAGAATATACAGTGAATTACAACCGAGGTATGAGTACCCCTAAAAATTAGTTAAAACAATTGAGCCCAAGACAATCACTCTCTAACCACCCCTTGCCCACAGGAACAGGTGAAACACTTGCTCCTTAAAATAATTGAGCCCAAAATATTGCTCCCTTAAAGCCCCTTGCCTTGCTAGAGAATGTGTCAGCCCGTTAGCAGCCCTTGGAACCCACTGATACACCTCTTTAGATGCCACTTGATCTTCTTTACCAAATCTCGGTAAATCCAGGCAGCCTTTTTTTCATTTTTTAACCATCCCGTTAATAGCCATTGCCAACTTATGAGGATTCGAAATGACACTATCATTATGCACTACATCATCCATTTTATACACTTTTCATGGAAGCTGAAATTTCATAAAATTTCATCTATAGATTTCCATTCTAGGCTATCACAAGCCTTTTCCATATCAATTTTGTAAGCCATGACTCCTCACCCGCTTTCTTTTTCCTCATAGAATTAAACATTTCATGAGCTATTAATACATGATCTATAATTTGTCTGTTCAGGAGAAATAAGGGTGTGCCCCCTCATAAAAAATAAGGTGTACCAGTGCCTCAATCACAAGAATTTTTCATGAGGGGACACTTCTTATATAAAATAGAATCCAAAAAATAACACAAATTTAACAAATGCCTTTCAGAACTACAAAACAATAGTAAAAAGGACTCACTTTTCTGATGCTCATGGCTATCTCTCCTATGTAATATGAACCACTTAAGTTTAAATTGCATTCTGGGCTTGCATTATCTGAGACAAAATAAAAGGAAATAAAAGAGAACATAAATATTCAAGCAAACTTATAACACATAATCAACTAAAATATTCAAGATAATGAGGATCTGAAAGGTATGGGAAGGAAAATTTATTAATTTGACATCAGAAACACCAACCATCCAATTCAATGTAACTCAAACCCAGAGTCAAGATACTGATTAAAATAGAGAAAACTCAAAATCAGAAAATAAATAAATGCATGAAAAGAGTGAAAAACCTGTATTACAAAAACAATAGTTACATGTTGTAGCAAAGGAAGGACAGAATATGAAAGGAAAAGTGCACAATGGATTGCCAGTTGACCTAGGTAGGGAATGCTATGTACTTTACTAGGCCAAATAAATTATGGAGCTCAATTTACCTGTTCAACCTGTTTCAGATTCTTTTTTTTTCAAAAACAAAAGTAATTATAAACCACCAAAAAGCATAATGGAATTTTTCCCATCCTTAACAAATAAGTCTATCAATGTAGAACAAGTTCAAATGAATTTGATGTGGCATAGGATGAAATAAGAAATCAACTGTTATCCCAGGTAAATCACCAAAGGTGTTTGGAAATTTTTTTTCAAATAAGTCTAATGATGTATCATAGCATATTAATTAAAAGTATGATAGATCAAAGGAGAGGTGCAAGGAGAAAAGCAGTTGATCAGCTCCAGTAGCTTTTGACAGGAAGCACTTGCAGAGGTTCAAAATATCAATACGCCCGATACGCTGGTAGAGGCGTATCGATAGTTTTTTTTTAGTTTTTTTTCAAATCCGGTTCAGAGGGGCCGGTTTAAGGTCGGTCCATCCACCCCCTGAACCGATCAAAACCCTGATACACCCTCTGTAGGGGCATACCGGGAAGCTCCCAATACAATACGTATCGGCCAATACGGGCCGATACGTATCGATATTTTGAACCTTGCTTGCAGGAGGTTCAGGTGTTGTCTCGAAGATACTTCTTGTCATTCAAAGTTTGCTGATTTTTGTGGCTGGATGTGGACCTTGGAGATTCTTTTGTATTGCAAGGACAGAGATAGTACTCTTATAGTTTTCATTGCTTTCTTTTGGCTCTTTTGTAGTTTCCCTGTATATTGCAAGGACAGGGCTAGCCCTTGAGGATTTGGGTTTGGCGAGAGGAATGAAATAAGAGATACAATTTTAGACTTTGCAATGGTTTATGATAAGCAATAGTAAGGAAATATTTTGAAAACAACCTCAACGTATTCAAATCCAAGTGGAAACACAGTCAGAAATCCAATAGTAATTTCACAATCTCTGCTCTAATGGAACCACTAAACCTAATTAGACCCAACTATCCAGTTTCTGGGTCCAGAAGTGTGAAAAGAGAGACATTTATCCAAAACCAATGCATCTAAATTATGTAAAAGGGCCACTGAACAATGTTGTCCCAGGTCTTGGTAGGTGTCAACTAGATATGGACCTAACCTTTAGGATTTCTGCACAAAGTGGCCACTCTCAGACTCAAACCTTGTCCTCACACTTTGCCAGTCCAAGATTTTACCATTATACCAAGCAATGGCCCCTAATATAACTAAATTACGTGCACTCGTAATTTCTACAACACTTTCTTTTTTATTCTATCACATTTATCTACAGGTGCACCTTGGGTTGGGTTGGATTGGGATTTTGTTGAATTTTCAATAAACCCTAACCTGAGCATGAACTAGTTGAAGTTCTTCAAGCCAGGCAACCTGACTTGTAGCCCTACATTTATCCACAGTCAATTATCATGATATATATATATATATGAATATATATGAAAGATTTCAACTTCCAAAAAAATGCTCTGCAAACTCATCACATGAATAGAAAAATTGTGCATTCACAATGCATTTTGTTACATATGACCAGACACAGAATGCACTGGTTTGGTGGACACTGAAGTTCTTTCGCTTTTCCAATACCACTTTCTTTTCTTAAGAATACAAGTTTTGTGGAATCATTCCAGTCTCCAGATAAAGCAGGGGAAAAAAAGGAAGAATGGAATAGAAAGAAAGGAAAAGGAAAAAGGAGGACAAACTTACCTTCTAAATGATCTGTTGATGATAAGACAGCAATGCTCCCTTTGCGATCTGAGACAACAGCAGTATCCATATCCACAAGAGTGCAGTCAGCCACCAGTCTCTGTACTGGATCACAGTAAAGCTGCTCTAATTTCCTAAGATCCTGATACATGAGAAAGCACAATAGGCAAACCCCCACAAAGATGAAAAACAGAAATTAAAATAGTTCTTCACTTCTAAATTAAAAGATCACTCACAGAGATAGAATCTGCTATACACATAACAGTTTATTGAAAAGGACAGCATACCTCTTGATAGGTATAGAAAAGGATGCCATCACGACAATCACCAACTGCAATCCTGTTAAATTGTGTAGTCAAACATGTTATGGCAAAGCGCGTCCTCCCCAGAGCAAGCCTTCTCACCCGCTGAGGATTCTCATTCAGGAAACCATATACATACAACTAAAGAAAGAAAAGCCTCATCAGTTAATACCAAAGGAAACAAGTTAAATAAATCATATTCACCATAGCAAGCTATTGGCATATGTAGCAAATGGCAACATAATTAACTTACAGTATTTCCAGCAGCAGCCAAGAAGTAACGCTCCAGATATGGACAAACAGCAAGTACCATCCCAGCTAATGGGGTCTGATATGCTAAGCGTAACTGCCATGCTTCAGTTTCTTCAAGTTTAACACCATCACAACTATTATCATCCGGGCTGCTGCAAAGACTACTACTTGATAGCTGCTCAGTGGCATACCCAACAATTTCACGAAAAGGTGAAGTTAGTTGAGAAGATGAGCCTGGCTTGGAACAAAATACTAATGAACTGCTATCTGAATTCTGAAAGTGCTCGAGACAGAGAACAAGTAGACGCCCTTTGGTACTGTTGCAAAAACACAAGACCAGGGATAAAAATGCTATTAATCATACATAAAATACCAAATAGCTGATAAGAGATCATTTGCATGAGGAAATCAACATAAATGAATAATCATTTATCATCATGGAGTATTATGCTAGATTCTTTTGGCTGTGAGTGGTTTTCCAGAGTTGAGCAGGCGAAAGAAGATGGTATGTGGCAGAGAACAAGTAGACACCCTTTAGTCCCTAAGGCATTTTTTTCTGCTGCTTATGGTGTATGGGGAAGCTGCGTTGAGGCAGCCATAGCCTTCTTGGGTTTTAGTTTCTCTATTTATTTAACCTTCTTTCATACTGATTCATTTCAACCTAACAGAGCTTTAATTATCAAGTTGCAGCTAGACTGGATTTGTAGAAATAGTAAGGCAATGGAATAAGCTTTTGGAAGATGGTTAACCTTTCAGCTTCACCACTGGGCATTATAGCTGGACCAGTAGACTGACTTGTTCCAACCACCAAGACCTGTTCATTTCCGACCTTCACCAACTGCATGGATTTTCCTATTTCTCCAGGTTCAAGCTTAAATGTTGAAAGCAATGAACCACTTAGAGGATCTACATAGCAAATATCAGATGAACTCAACTCAGAACTTAGATCAGTCCTCATCAAAAGCAATAATCTGCTTTCACTGTGATATAGAATTTTCCGTGGGGTGCCTCCAATGTAAAACTTCTGCACATTAAGCCTCTTACTGTGCACCATCTCCACCTACAGCACCAGTATGTTCAAGAAAGTATGAGCAATGCAAAGACTATTGGTACAATCAAGTTAAAGGCAGAAATGACCATGATACAACCATTAAAAGGCAGTGCCAGTAATATAAACATAGTTCCTAATAAAACAGAGGAAGTTGGTACAGATCAGAAATTTTTTTTTTTTGATAATTGAAATAATTTTATTAATCAGCAATAGACAATAGTACAAAGTCCCCAAGGAAAGGCACGAGTTGCAACCTCTCCGGGCTAGTTAAGTACAGATTTCCAAATTAATAACAACTTACATAGAAACACAAAAAAGATCTTCCCTATAAACCCCCTGTTTGGCTAAAGCATCAGCCAAAGAATTAGCAGACCTACTAACCCATTTTACCTCAACTCTCATATTGCTGGTTAACCACTTTACTTTTTTGATAAGATCTTTGTAGCCCCAAATGGTGGTATCCAAATTTAGGAGCCACCTTGTTAACACCCGAGAGTCCCCTTCAACTAGGAGATGCTCCACCCCAAGCTGGTTGGTGATCTGAATTCCTTGTACTGCAGCAAGGATTTCTGCCCGTGTGGAATCCCCCACTCCCACCGGTCCGGAGAATAGGGAAATTATGTTGCTGTCCTTATTTCTCAGGATACCCCCTATACCTGAAGGCCCTGGGTTGCCTTGGCTGCTTCCATCAAAGTTCAGCTTGATGACACCTTCCAAAGGCGGAATCCATTTTGACAGAATTTTATCCTTCTTTGTTGAAGTGTTAGCTATTACTAGCCAATTCCTCCACAAGTCATCAAAGGAGAAGTCAGCAAAGATGTCCACAGTTTTTAGCCAATGGATTGCTCTTGTTAGGATACAATCCTTCATTTCATCTAACCCTCTTTCCTTCTCTAAGAAAATTCTTGCATTCCTTTCCTCCCAAAGAGTCCACAAAGTGGCTGCCCTGACACATTTCCACATGACCTTACCTCTTCTAGTGTGCCAAACAAAGACAGATGGGTTGAATAACAAGCTTAAATCAGAAGGCATAGACCACCTACCTCCAAATAAACAAAGGCTCCACCTCCAGATAGTTGTAGCAAAGGAACAGGAGATCAGCAAATGGACACAGTCCTCATTCTTGGCCTTACACAAGGAACACCAATTTGGGGAAAGACAAAGCGAGGGTGTCTTTTTCTGTAAGTTTTCCAAAGTATTGATTTTCCCATAGAAGACTTCCCAGCAGAATACAGCAATTTTGGGGGGAATAGGTCGTGCCCAGACTTCTTTGACAGGGAATCCTTGGAAAAAGGGGTTAGAACTGAGGGATTGTAGAAAAGAAGAGCAAGTAAAAGTACCTTTCGGAAGAGGAGTCCAAACCCTTTGATCAGAAGAAGTGGGGTCCAAGCAAACGGATTCTAGTAAATGAATTAGCTCAATAACACAATTCGACTCACCATCCCTTAACCCTCTACGAAACCCGTCCCAGTTTAAAGATAAGGGGTTTAACGGGCTCGGGAGAAAAGTTGCAATTGGCTCAAGTTTGTGAAGGGAAATGGAATAGAGTGAGGGGAAACAATCTTTGAGGGGTTGAGTACCCACCCAAATATCCTCCCAGAACAAAATAGCATTACCAAAACAAGCATCATACCTGATGAATATGAGGAAGCGAGGGAGAATACCATGTATAGCCTTCCAAGGTGTAGTAAGGGTAGCTCGGCGAGATATCCCGGAATCCCAACCATTTCCTGCACAACCATGAATGCTTGTCACCACCTCATGCCATAATCTCTCTCTCTCTCTCTTGGGGCCATCTCCATAGCCACTTCCCTAGAAGGGCTACATTCTTCAGCACTATGTTCCCTATCCCTAAACCCCCTTTCTTCCTTTGGTTTGTTAACTATCTCCCATCTGATCAAGTGATCCTTTTTCACCTCTCCTGGTTCCCGTAGAAAGTCCCTCATTCTCTTCTCCAGTTTCTTAGTCTCCCTTGGAGGAATCCTAAACACTGAAAGGAAGTAGGTTGGAAGGTTGGCAAGTGTAGCCTTAATTAAAGTCAGCCTACCCCCTATTGAAATGTAAATCTTTTTCCAAGCCGCCAAGCACTTGTCAAATTTCTCCACAATAAGGGCCCAGAAACTACTTTCTTTAGGGTTGGCTCCTAAGGGTAGCCCTAAGTATGTCAAAGGCCAAGAAGAAATATTGCAACCTAAGCATCCTGCAATGGATTCAATCTCCTTATTCTCCAAGTTTACTCCAGCCACACAACTTTTATCAAAATTTACCTTCAAGTTGGAGACCCTCTCAAAAGAACTTGTTAAAATCTTAAGGTTCTCCACTTTGCTCAACTCATTCCCTTCACAGAAAACAACAATATCATCAGCAAACTGAAGGTGAGTTACTGGAATGCCTCTACTCCCTATTCTCCATCCCTTTATTTGGCCCTCCTCATCTGCTTTGGAGATCATCCTACTAAAGACATCGGCAACAAGTGTAAAGAGGAAAGGGGAGAGTGGATCCCTTGTCTTAAGCCTCTATTGGCTGGAAAAAAGTCCTTAACCACCCCATTCACCAACACTGAATAACGACAGAAGTTTATGCATCCTCTTATCCAATTACACCATTTATCCCCAAATCCACGTCTTCTCGACATCTCCAGCAGGAAATTCCAATCCACTAAGTCATAGGCTTTCTCCAAGTCCAGCTTGCAAACAAATCCTTTCCTGCCCGATCTCCTTATCTCTTCCACACTCTCGTTAGCAATAAGGATCTGATCTGTAATTTGTCTATCCTGTATAAAGGCTCCTTGTGCTTGGCTAATGAGAGAGGGGAGAACTACTTTGATCCTCCTAGAGAGCACTTTTGCCAGAATCTTATAGACGCTTGTCACCAAGCTAATTGGCCGAAAATCTTTGGGGTGTCTGGTATCATTCTTTTTGGGAATTAAGGCTATAAAGGTGGCATTGATTCCAGGACTCACAAAATTTTAATCCTCAAATTCTCTAAATACTCCAATTAAGTCTTCTTTGACTATGTCCCAACAATCCTGATAAAATGCCATTGTAAATTTGTTAGGACTCAGTGCCTTAGCCCTATCCATAGAAAAAACAGCTTGTTTAATTTCCTCTTCCTCAATCATTCTTTCCAGCCATCCCTTATCTATTTGGTTCAAAGTTGGCCAATTCTCCTCCCATACTATTAACCGATTCTCTAAGGGTCTTTGAAAGATGGATTTGAAGTGATCCACAATCCTACTGGCAATCTCCTCTTGAGAGGTTATCTCCACACCATCAACCTCAAGCTTTAGTATCAAATTTTTCCTCCTTCTCCCATTAGCCAAAACATGAAAAAATTTGGTATTCCCATCCCCTTCCTTGATCCACTTATGTCTGGATTTTTGTCTCCAAGAGATCTCCTCCCTCAACAAAGTCTCCTCTAACTCCTTTTTCAGTTTCCTCCTCATTTCTTTGTCTTGCTCATCCATCATCCCTTGGGATTCTTTTGCATCTAACTCCTCAATCTGAACCAATAATCTAGATTTTACCTTCTCCACTCTTCCAAATTGAACCTTATTCCATTCTTTTATTTTACCTCTCAACCTTTTTAATTTTTTGTGGAATCTAACCCCATCCCATTTCACTTCTCTCATCTCTTCACTCCACCATTCCTTAACCTTAGGCAAGAAGTTCGGGTGTGTCAGCCACATATTTTCAAACCTGAATGGTCTAGGTCCATTACCAAGAGATTCTTGTCCTACTTCTATAGGGTAGTGATCAGAGGTTATCCTAGGTAGGACCTTAGCCACCAAACCTCTCCAGTGGCTCTCCCAACCCTCATTAAATAGGAATCTGTCAAGCTTTGAGCAGGTTGGGTTTTCTTGGAAGTTGGACCAAGTGTAGGTAGCATGTAGTAAAGGAAGCTCCCGTAACTCACAAGAATTTATGAAATCATTGAACTTCCTCATACTAGTTGTAATGGCCTACCTAGGATTATTTGACTCATTTGTGAATCTTATTGCATTAAAATCACCCCCCAAACACCAAGGGCCTTCCCACAAACCTTGAATTCCATGAAGCTCCTCCCATAACTCATTCCTCTCTCTGTGATTATTTGGATCATACACATTTTTTAGCACCCAAGTAAATCCATCTTCCACCATTCTGAATTTTAGGGATACAATGAAGTTTCCTATTAGCTCCTCTACTGGTTCTCCGAAGTCCTCCCTCCATAAAGTTACTATTCCCCCCGAGGCTCCCCACGACGGAGCTGAGCACCAACTTACCCCTCTTATTTTCCAGATCTCCCTGACCCACCTTCTATCCAGTTCAGCTAATTTTGTCTCCTGCAACATCACAACATCAGATCTTTCTCTCCTAAGTAGCTCCTTAATCGATCTCCTTTTCCTGGCACTACCCAAACCCCTTACATTCCAACTTATTATCTTCATTACCTCTCAAGAATTTAGCCCTCCAATATAGTGTTCCTTCATTTAGAACCCTTCTTTCTTTCCCCTCTACCATTGAACTCAATATCCCCTTCAATGTCCATTATTAGTCTCTCTACTTCGAACTTTTTGTTCTTTTTCCTACCCTTGTTTCCCACTGACTTCCTATTCTGCCCTTTATTTCCTAATTCCTGCCCCAATCTATTGGTTCTTGCCTCTGATTCAGGGTTTTTTGGAGCCACCTCTATCATTTCCTCCTTATGTTTATATTCCTCCAGCAGGGCACAGATCTGCTCCCAAATCCATTCTAACTCCTCTTGTTTCCTTTCTAACAACCCAACTTCCTTCTCTGATCGGACTCCATCATTATCAATCACCACTTCCCTACTACCAGTTGGTTGGTCTGGTCGGGATTCCAGGACATCTGTTACAGGCAGAGAACTCAAGTTAGTATCTAAAACCAAATGGACAGGCTTACCTGTAATTAGCAAAGATGGTTGCAAGGGACCGGCTGCTAGGTATCAATTCTTGGAGTCAGAGCTAGGCCCTTCCCCTTTTCCGGACTCAACAATGGAAGCGGACTAGGTACAACCAATACTTTCTCACCCTCTACAGTCAAAGAAACTTCACTTCTCTTTCCCTCTGCGTGACTCCTTAGGTAAGGCTCCAAGTTTGAATCCTGTCTCTCTGGCCTGATGTCTTGACTAGGCTGCACAACTGGAATGGGCTCTTTCAGTGTTCCCAACTCCACCTATCTTTTGTATAGCATACCCAGTTTGGGAAAGATCTGTTCTCCGCTGCTAAGGCTCACTCTTCTTTGCATTTTGATATTACCAGAATCTTGCGAATCCGTTTCCTCCTCTAGGAATAACAGTTTAGTGTTTAGGCTACCCTCTTCCGGTATATCTCTTGGCTTTTGGAGGTCGATACTTCCCAAGCTAACGGTTTCTTCCAAATCTGAATCGGAATCAGAAAGTTCTTCATCGTCTGTCAATCTTCCCGAATCAGAGTCGAAAACCTCACTGCTTTTCACACTCCTGGGCTTACGGCGATCCTATTCCTTATGTGGCATCTTCTTCGAGGGTCTCCACTATAACGAGCTGGAGACCTTCACTAAACTGTTCGAACGAGAGAAAGGGCTTGAGGAGGACGATGGTAGAGGGAATTTACTGTCTACCTTAGGAGCCAACCTTGTCACGTGCTCCTTTAAGTTGTCACGCGCCCCCCTCACTCTTGGGTCTTTTAAGCATACCCCACTTAACTTTTCGGGCCTACTGGGCCCAAAATTACAAAGAGATGGGCCTGCTGGTTGGACTCCCGTGCATATTCCTGAGGCTACCAATACCCCTGCCCTTCCTTCATTTGAATCATTCAAAATATTTTGTTTGGCGCCACATGCAGCTACCTGAGCAAAGGTTCTCTTGGTTGTTAGCACTCTACCTTGTGTCACACGTCTCCTAATAGTCCCCTGACCCAAATCTTTTGGACTGCCTAAAGGTAGAGTTTCCATTTCAGTGAAACTTCCTTGTCTCTTTTTCCCAACCAACTTCAAGCTGCCACGTAACCCCAATTCCTCCACCTTTTCGTCTTCCTCCTTCCTTGCCTCCCTCCAAAGGTTACCTTCAATGGAGGATACTAACCAAACTGGTAAGAACAGTTCATCCACAATTACAGTCACCTTCCTTGGTATATCTTCTGGTTTTACTCCACCCAGTAGAATGGCTGCACTTCGCAGATCTCCCCAGAAGACACCATCAAGGCGAACTCCACACAGCAAAGCAATTGAGCTTGCAGTTTCTTGATTCCAGAGATGGAATGGCAACCCAACCACTCGGACAGTAACATTATCTTCCATTAAGAACACTTTCGAGTTTGAAGAAAAAGACCATTTATAGACTGAAAAGGTCCCCAGAACATCTTGGATACAACATGCTCTAACATTTACCTGGATTTCGAGAGGGTCCAATACTGCCTAAGCAGAATCAAACGGAGTTAAGATGAAGGTGCTTCTTAGCTCCAGTTTGAGCTTCAGTAGTTCTGCAACTTTCCACCAATCTGTCACCAATCCTCCAGCTTCAACCACTAGTGTTCTTTCCCATTTTCCTGCTGTTCCATCTGCTATCCAAGAAGGATCCCTCCTACTGTTTGCCATGGTTAAAAATTTCTTTTCCGGTACCTCTTCCTTGTACATGATCTGTCTTCTAGTTTCTGGTCTTAGTTCCCTTTCATCAATTTCCGATAGTTCTTTTTTTTTCAATTCCCTTCTATTTAGGAATTTTGTTAGTATTCCAGCTATCTTTATCCATCCTTTGCCATTCTTCCCTTGAGGGAAGCAAACCATCTGCTTCCTTCCTTTAGAAAAATATTCAGTGAGAGATAAGAATGCACCCTTTGCATTCCCCTTGTTCTCCATCACATAACTCCTACCTGACTCTGAGAACTTTTCTTTCCATTTTGTCTGTTTCCCTTTAGTTGCTGCATCAAAGACATATTCCTTCATCCAGACAATCATGTCTGAGCCTTCCATAAGAACCGTAGCCCTCTTCTGTTCTCTTATTTTCAGTCCCATTCTTCCTTTGATCCGTATTTCTTCAAAGAGAAACTCTTTGGCCTCTACCCTCAAAGCTGACCTCCATTTTGCTTTCTCCACAAAGCCTCCTTCCACTAAGCCTTTATCCATCCTCCTTTGGCTTCCCTAATCTTCAGACTTCACAACTGTACGCTGGAGGAGAGCCTGGAGACCCAGATCAGAAAATTTTATTAAACATGCAAAAAGGAGAAAGTAAAAGAAATGATTTCCAAATTGGGATAAAATAACTCCCCCTCCTAAAGAAAATATAACTAAATGACTAGCTCACCTCAATACAAAATAAAACTCCCCTCCCAAAAGAAAATGATGTATCTCAGAATAGCAGGCCCTCTAGCAGCCTGATTTCCTCCAGCTAGAGAATCTGACAAGAAGTTTGCAGGGAGATGCCAACCAGAGGCTAAATATCTGCCTTACCTAATGCAATTGGGAAGTGCAAAAATGTAGAAACTTTTCATTAATGTTTTCAGGAAGGAGAAGCCAGACTTGGTGTTGATTCAAGAGACCAAATTATCAGCAATAGATAGAAAATGGGTGAGGAGCATTTGGGGAATTAGGAGTCTCAGTTGGTCCTATGCTCCCTCCTGGGGAGCCTCAGCAGGAATTCTCACTATTTGGAAAAATGAAGAACTGGAGTGTGTAGAGGAGTTGATCGGACAGTTCACAGTCTCTTTGAAATTTTGAAGAACCTCAGATGGAAAAGAGTGGGCCCTGACAAGTGTGCATGGTCCCAACTCTTATAGAGACAGACCTCTATTCTGGGAAGAGTTATTTGCTATCGGGGGTCTATGGGAAGGCCCCAGGTGCATAGGGGGAGATTTCAATGTTATCAGATTCTTGGGGGCAATGTTTTAAAATGGGGAGGTGTGACACGAGGCGTTCCACTACCTAGAGCCGTGAAGCGTAGTTCAGAACATAAGAGGCGTAAGCCCTCCTTAAAAGGAGGGGGGATGAGGAGGAAGAAGAGGAAGAAAAATCTCTTTTTTTCTTTATTTTTAATAAAAATCTTCCCTTCCCTTTCCTTTTCTTTTCTTTCTTTTTCTCTTTTTTTTCTTCTCTTTCATTTTCTTCCCCATCCCTTTCTTTTCCTTTCCTTTCCTTTCCTTTCCTTTTTTTTCTTTTTTTCTTTCTTTTTTTCTTTTTTTCTGTCTTTTTACATGAGGTGTGCATGAGGTGCATGAGGCATACGCCTCTAGCACGTCTCATGAAAAAAGTGTACGAGGCATACACCTCAAAGGTGTCAGTGTCTTTGGCATACGCCTCAGGGCGCTTTGGGGGTGCCTCCAGCTCCAGGCATATGCCTCCCACACCTTTTAAAACACTGCTCGGGGGAAACAAATAACCCTAACCAAGGGATCACTACTAGTATGAGAAAATTTAATGCTTTAGTGGACACCCTTGAGCTAAAAGAGCTTCCCCAAGCAGACTTTACATGGTCAAATTTCCAGTCCCCTCCCCCTACTTGTATCAAGTTGGATAGCTCCTCTTCTCTATTGACTGGGAGAAAATGTGGGGTACCCTTGGTCTCCAAAGCCATGCCTAGAGTGACTTCGGATCATCGTTCCATTAGCCTTGAGAAGGAACGTTTTCAAGGAGGCTCATCACCTTTCAGATTTGAAAATATGTGGTTTGAAGATCCCTCTTTTAAGGAAAGATTTAAGTTTTGGGGGGAAGAACTTAGATTGTTAGGAAGTGAGAAGTTAATTCGGTAAAAAGCTTAAGAGGCTAAAGGAGAGAATTAAAGCTTGGAACAAAGAATCCTTTGGAAGATTAGAGGAAACCAAGGAGAACATAACTTTGAGGATTGAAGAGTTGGACAAAAACGAGTTTCAAAGAATTCTATAAGGAAGGACGGAAAGATGGAAACAAAAGCAATCACTAGAAGAGTTATTAAGGAAAGAAGAGATTTGTTGGAGGCAAAATTCTAGGTGCGATGGTTGTTAGAAGGGGATGGGAATAGAAAGTTTTTTTTCCCACTCTATGGCAAATGGGAGAAGAAAGAAACATGCCATTCATAGTGTGGAGGTGGAGGGTCAGGAGATAACAAGGAATGTGAATCATTTTAAAGCCCTTTTTGCAGGCCCAGCTAGGGGAAGTAAGAGGCTACGAGATTTGGATCGGAATAGAGTGACAATGGCCCAAGCATAATTTTTGGAAAGGAGATTTTCATTGGAATAGATTAAGGAAGCAATTTTCTCAATGGAGAGATCAAAAGTCCCAGGATCAAATGGTTTTTCAATGGCCTTCTACCAAGAATGTTGGGATTTTTTGAAAACAGACCTCGTGGAAGTCTTTAATGATTTTTTTCCACAAAGGGGAGGTCCCCCCTAGGGTAAATGCCACTTTTATTGCCTTGATCCCAAAAAATAATTGGGCAAAAACACCAAAAGACTATAGACCAATAAGCCTAAGTGGGAGTCTTTATAAAATCTCAAAGGTCATGTCTGAGAGGTTGAAGATGATCCTTCCCTCGGTGATCTCTCCTTTCCAAGGGGCTTTTGTGGAAGGAAGACAGATTGTGGATCAAATTCTGGTGGCTAATGAATGCATGGTAGAAAAAGAGGAAAAGTAGAGAGAAAAGTCTAGTTTGCAAGGTGGATTTAGAGAAAGCCCATGACCTAGTAGTTTGGCTAGTGTTGTTGGAAGCCTTAGAGAAAATCGGGTTTGGGCCAAAGTGGAGGAAGTGGATCAAGGGATGTGTTAGCCCAATTCATTACTCAATTCTTATTAATGGAGTGGCAAAAGACTTCTTCCTGACCAAACGTGGTTTAAGACAAGGAGATCCACTGTCCCCATTTCTTTTCACTATACTGGCAGAGGTCGTAAGTAGATTGGTGATAAAAGCATATCTACAGGGTTTGATTAGGGGGTGGAGAATTGGAAACGGTGAAAAAGCTGAAATTGTTGATTGATGAATTTGTGGGACTAATATGCTTGAAAATAAACTGGGAAATGCAGAATTTTGCTGAGATTCTAGGTTGCGAGATTAGAGATTGGCCAAAAGTGTACCCAAGCTTGTTGTTGGGAGGAAATCCTAGAAGCGATGAGTTTTGGAAACCAGTGGCGGAAAGGTTCGCAAGGAAATTAGCCTTGTGGAAGAGGAATTACATTTCGTTGGGGGAAGTATTACTCTAATAAGAGCTACACTAGCAAACCTTCCTATTTATTTCCTTTCCACCTTCTGCGTCCCAACTAGGATTGCAGGGCAGTTAGAGAAGTATACGAAGGACTTTCTTTGGAAGCCAAGAGAGGAAAAAAAAGATCACTTGGTAAAGTGTGAACAAGTTAGGAAACCTAAGGAAGAAGGGGGTTTAAGTTTAGGGAATATCATCCTAAAAAACACAACTTTTCTAGGTAAATGGTTGTGGACATTCCCATTTGAACGAGAGAGGTTGTGGCACAAGGTTATAGTAATTCATGGGCTGGATGGTAATGGCTAGGATGCTAAACTTCCTCCCCACTCCTCCTCTTTGTCTCCGTGGAAAGCAATTCATGAAGTCTACCCAATCTTTCTTAAATATATCAGATATGATGTGGGAAGGGGTGACAAAATTCGCTTCTGGGAGGACCTTTGGTTGGGGCCTTAAAGACCAATTCCCTTAACTCTTTTCCCTTTCTCAACTCAAAGGAGAGACCCCCTCCAGGTTGGGAACACCCTCTCCAACTGGTCTAAACTAGAATTTGGGGATCATAAAGGGTTTAAGGGAAAATGATTGTCCGTCCTTGATCCTCCTACTTGAAACCTTAAAGCAGGCATCTTTGGACTCTTCCCTTGAGGATTCTAGAATTTGGTCGACCTCTATTGATGGCCTTTTTACTTGCTCTTCTTTCTTTAAATCCCTCATCTCATCAAATTCTCAAGGGGTGGATTTCCCAGTTAAAGAAATCTAGAGTAAGCATATCGCACTCAAAATTCAAGCTTTCTGTTGGGAATCTTTTCTTGGTAAGGCAAACACTTGTGACTTGCTGCAAAAAAGGCCTTTTGTTTACCTCTCTCCTCACATGTGCTTCCTTTGTAGGGATAACAACGAGACTTTATCTCATTTACTGCTCTCCTATTCCTTTTGTGTTGAGAATTTGGGAGTTTTTTGTTCTCTTTTTGGCGGCAGGTGGGTCCCACCTCAAGATGTGGAAGGTCTCTTCAACCCCAACTTTGTGAAGCAACCAAAGAAAAGGGGGAATATGCTTTGGAAAGCTACTAAGCCAGCAATCTACCAGGTAGTATGGGAAGAGAGAAATAGCAGAATCTTCTTGGAAAAGAGCCAAAGTTTGGAAGAGGTGATAGACAGTATAAAATCAAAGGTAGTGTTCTAGGTGAAGACTTTGGACATGTTCAAGACCGCAATAACTGATTTTTTTCGAGCCTAAACAGAAACAGCAGTCATCAACTTTAGCCAACTTGCCTTTATATTTCTTGTCGGTCTTTAAAATTCCTAAAAGGGAGGCAAAGAGGTTGGAAAAACTGATGAGGGATTTCTTATGGGAACCTGGAAAAGAGAAAAAAGATCACTTGATTAGGTGGGAGGTGGTGAGTCGGAGAAAAGAAGGAGGCCTAGGCTTAGGGAATGTGGTGAGTAAGAATGAGGCTCTTTTAGGTAAGTGGCTTTGGAAGTGGCCCCTGGAGAGGGAGAGGTTGTGGCATGAAATAGTGAAAAGTATCCATGGTTGTTCTGAATCAGGTTGGGATGCGGGGGTATCCCGAAGGGCTTTGCTCACAACACCTTGGAAGGCTATCTCTGGCATTCCCCTAAATTCCTCAGTTTTGTAAGGTACGATGCTTGTTCTAGAAACTCCACTCTTTTTTGGGAAGATACTTGGGGGAGCACTCAACCCCTAAAAAACGGCTTCCCTTCTCTCTATTCCATCTCCCACTTTAAAGAGAAACCCATTTCATGGTTCCTTTCCCCCTCGGTTTGCCCTTTGGCTTTAAACTAGGATTTTGGGTTTCGAAGAGGGTTAAGGGATGAAGAATTTCTTTGTGTTTCAGAGCTGTTGTTGCTTCTAGATTTGGTGTGTTTGGACCCCCCCCCCAACCTAGATAAAAGAGTTTGGTCCCTAACCCCGGTTGGCTCCTTCACTTGTGCATCTTTCTTTAAAGCCCTTTGCTCCAACCCCTCCTCTCAGGTCTTCCCTGTTAAAGAGGTTTAGTCAAGACTAATACCCCCCAAAATAGCAGTGTTCTGTTGGGAGGCCTATTATGGTAAGATCAATATTGTGGAGAACTTGCAAAAGAAGAAACCTTTTATGTGTTTGTCCCCAAATTGGTGTTTTCTGTGTAAAGTGAAGGGTGAGGACTGTAACCATATGCTGATATCGTGCTCCTTTGCTGCCAATATTTGGAACTGGGTTTTTTCCTTATTTGGGTGCAGGTGGAACTTGCCCTCTGAAGTAAAGCTATTGTTCACTCTGGCTGCTTTTGGGAGATTGACAAAAAGAGGGAAGCTAATGTGGAAATGTATCAGAGCTGCTACCTTGTGGACTTTATGGGATGAGAGAAATGCTAGAATATTTCAAGAATAGGAAAGAAATCTTGCTGAAATCAAGGAATGCATATTGACAAGGACTATCTCATGGTTAAAATCTTCACATTTGTTGGCAGATTACTCCTTTGATGACTGTAAAATAAGAGTAAACAGAGGAAGAAGAAGAATTTATTATATTATTCATCAATCTCGTATGTATATATACAAGTTACAAATTCTATGTTAGGAAAGAATATATTAGGAAAGAAGACTAATCAAATTCCTACAAATCAGTCCTACAATCAAAGTAAATCATATCTCCCTAGTATTTACTTCCTATTTTAATTATACAGTCTGTAACATCTTCCTATTTTAATTATACAGTCTATAACACTCCCCCTCAAGCTAGAGCATAGATATTAATCATGCCCAGCTTGTTACAAAGATAATCAACCCTAACCCCATTAAGAGCCTTCGTGAAGATATCTCCCAGTTGTTCTCCTTTTTTCACATAACCTGTGGAAATCAAACCTTGCTGAATCTTTTCACGAACGAAATGGCAATCAATCTCGATATGCTTAGTTCGTTCATGAAAAACAGGATTAGATGCAATGTGAAGAGCAGCTTGGTTATCACACCACAACTTGGCTGGTACTGAAGTTTTAAGACCTACTTCAGTCAGAAGCTGATATATCCACATTATTTCACACACAAACTTGGCCATAGCTCTATATTCCGATTCTACACTCGAACGTGAGACAACATTCTGCTTCTTGCTTTTCCATGAAACTAGATTCCCTCCAACAAATACACAATACCTGAAGTAGACCTTCGATCTTCCTTGGATCCTGCCCAGTCAGCATCTAAAAAACATTCAATTCTAGTATGACCATGATTGCCATACAAAATTCCTCGCCTAGGTGCTCCTTTTAAGTAGCACAAAATTTGTTCTACAGTTGTCCAGTGATTAACTGTTGGAGAGGACATGTACTGACTCACCACACTAACTGAATACGCAATACCTGGACAAGTTATAGTAAGATAATTCAACTTTCCAACCAATCTTCTATATCTCTCAAGATCTTCAAATAATTCACCATCTTTTGTGAGCTGCAAGTTAGGAATCATTGGAGTGCTACATGGCTTAGCTCCCAACTTTCCCGTCTCAGACAACAAGTCAAGTACATATTTCCTTTGAGATAAGAATATTCCTTTCTTGCTTCTTGTTACCTCAACACCCAAGAAGTATTTCAACATTCCCAAATCTTTGGTATGAAACTGAGTGTGGAGAAAGGATTTAAGGGATGAAATCTCTGTAGTATCACTCCCTGTAATGACAATATCATCCACATACACAACTAACAAAATGATGCCAGCAGCAGAGTGCTTGAAGAAAACAGAATGATCAGACTTACTTTTCTTCATACCAAAATTCTCGATTGCCTGACTAAACTTTCCAAACCAGGCGCGAGGACTCTGCTTCAACCCGTACAGAGACTTGTGAAGATAGAAAATTTTCCCATACTCCCCCTGAGCAACAAAGCCAGGCGGTTGCTCCATAAAAACTTCTTCTTGAAGATCCCCATGAAAAAAAGCATTCTTGATGTCTAACTGATGAAGGGGCCAATTATAAGTAGCTGCCATAGAAATAAACAACCTGACAGAAGTAAGTTTAGCAACAAGAGAAAAGGTATCAGAATAATCCACTCCATAAGTCTGAGCATATAGCAACAAGATGGGCTTTAAATCAGGCAATGGACCCATCAGGATTGACTTTAACTGTAAACACCCATTTACACCCAATAGCCTTCTTATTTGCAGGTAAGTTTACCAAGGTCCAAGTACCATTGTCCTCTAAAGCATTCATCTCCTCAATCATAGCATTACGCCATCCAGGGTGAGAAAGGGCTTCTTTAACAATCTTAGGAACAGAGATAGAATCAAGAGATGCAATAAAAGAACAAGAAGAGGACGACAAATGATTATAAGACAAATGAAGAAACTGGATAAGTACACTTACGCTTACCTTTACGAAGAGCAATAGGAAGATCATCATTAGAGATTGGTTCTGATGACAAAGGAACAGGATCAGTTGAGACTAGATCTGCCGACGAAGAAGCTGGTGCAGGACAAGGATCCAGAGGGGTTGGTCGCCGAGAATAAACCTGTATTGTAGGTGGCTTAGGCCCAGCAGGAACAGATTCAATAGGATGTGAACCAAATGATGTGACAGTATAGATTAACAAATCATCATCCTCCCCCTGACTTGAATGAGGAGTAGATGGAAAGAAAGGTGTATCTTCTAGGAAATTAACATCACCTGACACAAGATATCTGTGAAAAGTAGGACAATAACATCTATACCCTTTTTGAACACGAGAATACCCAAGAAAAACACACTTCGAAGATTTTGGATCTAGCTTGGTAACCTGAGGACGAACATCCCGAACAAAGCATGTACACCCAAATACCCTAGGCTCAATAGGAAACGGTGTTTTATTTGGAAACAGAACATGATAAGGAGTCTCACCCTGAAGGACAGATGAAGACATACGGTTAATCAAAAAACATGTTGTGGAAACTGCATCAGCCCAGAAAGGTTTAGGAACCTTCATTTGAAATAACAAAGCTCTTGCAATTTCAAGAAGGTGTCTATTTTTCCGTTCAGCAACCCCATTTTGAGATGGTGTATCTACACAAGAAGTTTGATGAAGAATGCCATGCTGAAGCATGTAAGTTTGAAAGGATTCTAACAAGTACTCCTTAGCATTATCACTTCTCAATATTTGTACAGAAACATTAAATTGAGTTTTAACTTCAGCACAGAAAGCAGAAAAATGAGAAAACACCTCAGAACGATTTTTCATTAAATATAACCATGTCATACGAGAGTAATCATCAACAAAAGTAACAAAATACTTAAACCCAGTTTTGGACTCAACTGGACACGGACCCCAAACATCTGAATGGACTAATTCAAAAGGAGCACTAGCTCGTTTATTGACTCTAGGACTCGAACTAAGACGATGGTGTTTAGCAAACTGACAAGACTCACAATTTAATGACGACGAATTCTGAAATTGATGACAAATTCGCTTTAACACATGGAGAGAGGGGTGGCCCAACCGACAATGTGCTTCAAAAGGGGTTACAACTCCAGAACAGGCTATGGATCTTGAAACTTGTGTATCAAGGATGTAGAGACCTCCAAACTCATGTCCCTTAACCAATAATCTTCTTCGTCGTAAGATCCTGAAATAAACAATAATCAGGAAAAAATGAGACACAACAATTAAGGGTACGAGTGAGTTTGCTAACAAAAATTAAATTAAATGATAACTGAGGTAAACTAAGAACATATGACAAAGGAAGTGATGGTGTTGGACTAATTGTGCCAGACCCAATAATACAAGATGTTGACCCATCTGCTAAAGTAACAGGAGAGGTAGATTTATGTGACTGAAAGGTAGAAAACAGACTTGAATTACCTGTCATATGATCTGTAGCTCCAGAATCAATGACCCATTTTGAAGAGGAGGAAACAAGACATGTATTGGGTTTACCTGACTCGACGATGGCAGTAACAGGAGTAGATTGAGGTTTCAATTATTCTTGGTACTGAGCAAATTTGGCATATTCATCTGCAGATATCATAACAGACTTCTCAGAAGTATCCGTGGTGGATGCAATATGGGCTGACTGAGTTTTCTTATTCTGCAACTTCCTGCAATCCCGCTTCATATGTCCTGGCTTATGACAGTAATGACACACTATCTCTCCTAACTCCTGTCCACGAGTATTAGTATTCCTATCATAGTTACTTAACCTACCACTACCACTCCTGTATTGTTGTCTCCCTGATTCAGATGTATTATTGCGGCTGACAAGGGCACTACTAGGCTGAACAGGTGGAGAACATTCTGTACGAAGGACCCTACTGAAAGGGTCTTGTAGAGAAGAGATCTCTGAACTGGAAAGAATCTGAGATTTAGCAGTCTCAAATTCAGAAGGTAGGCCAGCTAAAAAACTCATAACAGCCATATTTTCTCGCTGAGCTTGTTGAACAGTCACATCAGTACTAAACAGAAGCAACATATTAAGTTCTTCATATGTTTTCTTGAAATCCATGAAATAGCTTGTAAGAGATCTATCACCTTTGTCCGCCCTGTAAAAGGCTTTGCACACATCATAAATGCGGGAAATATTCCCCTTTCCGGAGTACAAGAACTCTAGATAGTTCATTAATTCCTTAACAAATCCACAATGAGTGACTAAACCAACCACCTCACTTTCAATGGAGTTGCGTATCTACAAGAACAAACGGGCATCCTCCCTCAACCAAGACTTTCTCGAGTCATCATTAGGAGGGTCATCAGTCAAATGGTTATCCATAGCAATACTCAGTAAATATAGTTGAACAGTTTTACTCCAATCCAGATAATTAGAGCCATTAAGCTTATGCTCAGTCATTTTTGACATCACTAAAATAACATCAGACATAACTACTGATTTCTTGTCTGCCATAATCTAAAAATTCAAATAAACAGAATATTTTGAACACCGAAAATCAACAGAGCACACCTGTTGAAAACACCGGAATGGATATGCACGTAACAAAGCACAAATATGTGCTATACAGGACAAGGCGAGCCAAAAGACAACGACCGAAAAAAAAAATTTCCGGCAACAGATGCGCCTCCACGTGCCAACGCATGTGACTGTGGTAGAATCTTCAGGCGGTGTGTGAGACACACGCGCAAGGCTGCTGACTACCGGACTTTGCAGAGACTAGATGCTTTGACTGCTCCAAGGAGGTGACCTGAAACACCCAGAAATTTTCCTCTACCTACTGTTTACTTAAAAAAAAACAAAAGGGCAGGCAGAGACTAGATGTTCTGATACCATGTAAAATAAGAGTAAACGGAGGAAGAAGAAGAATTTATTATATTATTCATCAATCTCGTATGTATATATACAAGTTACAAATTCTATGTTAGGAAAGAATATATTAGGAAAGAAGACTAATCAAATTCCTACAATCAAGGTAAATCATATCTCCCTAGTATTTACTTCCTATTTTAGTTATACAGTCTGTAACATCATATCTCCCTAGTATTTACTTCCTATTTTAATTATGCAGTCTGTAACATCTTCCTATTTTAATTATACAGTCTGTAAAATTGACTTAAGGAGAAACTGGGCTGCAATGGCTTCTACAGTCTCCACCAAGAACAATTCACAAGTTGAATGGAAACCCCCACCGGGTGGAGTGGTAAAATTGAACTTTGATGGCAGCTGCCAAGATAACCCAGGGCCATCCGGAATTGGTGGGATTCTGAGAGACAAAGACAGCAATATGTTGTCTCTATTTTCAGGACCAGTGGGTGAAGGTGATTCTGTAAAGGCAGAGCTACTAGCAGTGGTACAAGGTATACAGATGGCTAGTCAAATTGGAGTGAAAAATCTGTTAGTAGAAGAGGATTCCAAGGTAGTAGTAGGTTGGCTGAATAGCCCAGAAACAGCTTGTTGGGGCTACAGGGATCTGTTAAAGAAAGTTAAATGGATGACAAGAAATATGATTGTCAGGTTTCAGTGGGTCAGAAGATCAGCAAATGCAATGGCTGGTTCTTTGGCCAAGCAAGGGGTGTCAAGGGGAGATCTGTTTTGGGCTTCTTTGTAATTGTGTTACAGGCTTGGGCATGTTTAGTGTATATGGTTCAGTCCTCGGGGGAGGTAACATCTCGTGCCTCCTCCTAGGCTGATTGTATTTTCGTTATTTGAATTAATAAAACCACTCTCATTTATCAAAAAAAAAAATAGCAGTCATCAAGAACAAAGGACAGAATAAGGTGGACAGGAAACTCCCCAAAAGGCAACAAAGTAACATTAAATTGTGATGGAAGCTCTCTTGGAAACCTGGCCGGAATTGGGGGGTATCAGAAATTTAGTTGTCCAATTGGGGTGATCTTTATATTGATTTGGGGTAACTTCTTCCAACAACCAAAGAAGAGGGAGGGATAGGGTGAGGTGGAGAGCAACAAAAGCAGCTATCCTATAGTCGGTTTGGGAGGAGAGAAATAATAGGATTTTCCAAGGGCAAGAAAAATCCAAGGAACCACTTGTTGAGGGCATTGAGATTATAGATTGGCTGAAAGATTTGCAACTTTTCAAGGACTTTCCTTTTGTTGACTTAATTAGAGGGTGGAGTGCTATAGCTGTTTCCTCTTCCTCATCTCCTATAGCTCAGGAGAGTTGGGCGGTTGGCCCCCACCTTTACATTTTAGGGTGAAGGTGAACTTTGATGGAAGCTCTCTAGGTAACCCAGGTCCTTCAGGAATTGGGGGTGTCTTCAAAGATGAGGAAGGAAGAAGTAAAGGCCTTAGTCCAAGGTCTCAAAGTGGAAAAATAATGGGGAATGCAACGATTAAAAGTGGAAGGAGATTCCAAGCTGGTAATAGGTTGGATGTGATGAGGGCAGATTTGGCCCTCCAGTGGAATTATGACACCTGGCACCTCATGACAGCCAAGGAGCTCGGCAGCTCACCAAGGAGCTAGGCAGCTCTCCAAGGAGCTCGCCACCAAGGAGCTCGGCAGCTCTCCAAGGAGCTCGCCACCAAGGAGCTCGGTAGCTCACCAAGGAACTCACCAAGGAGCTCGCCACCAGGTAGCCCGGAGCTCATCACCAAGGAGCTCGCCACCAGGCAGCCCGGAGCTCATCACCAAGGAGCTCGCCACCGGGCAGCTCGGAGCTCATCACCAAGGAGCTCGTCCGGGGCCTCACGAGAAGCATTCTGTCTGACAGCCGTACCAGAAGATTGTACCCACGCCTCTCGTCTGACGGCACCGTACCTGGCAGCGCTGGTCGTTGCTTACTGCCTGACAGAACCGTACCCTGCAACGGTTACCTATGCCCACCAGCTCAGCCCTGGCAAATAATGGCTGCGGCAGAGAATCAGAGGCAGTTACATGTCAGGTCACCAGTATATAAAGACCTCACCCCGCCCAGGGAAAGGGGGGATGAAAATGGAGGTAACCCCTGCTCTCTAGCTCTCTCATTTCTCTTCAAGCTCTCTATTATCAGAGTGCTAACTTAGCCATCGGAGTGGCCCCGCCGGGTAAACACCCCCAGGTCCTCTGATTCAGTTCTCGCAGGTCCCTCAGTTCCCGCCATCCACAAAGATGAGCAGATCATCTCTCGCAGGGAGGATGGGACCTTCAGCTCCCGCCGTCCACAAAGAGGAGCAGATCATCTCATGCAGAGGGCAGTCGGGTTGCACTACACCAGGGAGCTCGTCACCAAGTAGCTCACCACCAGGGAGCTCGACACCAAGTAGCTCACCACCAGGGAGTTCGCCACCAGAGAGCTCCATCATCCTCTGAGCCACAGGGCACCTGGGAGCAGGTCAAATGACGAAGTACTTAGCCAAAAATTGATACATCACGAAAAAAAATTGGTACGTGACCAGAAACGGTTACATCAGAATGCAAGCAAGAAGCTTGGGAACATGATCTTTCAGACAACTGCTAAGAAAATTATGAGTTTAGATGGGCAAGAAGATCAACGAATTGAATGGTTGACGCTTTAGCTAAGGAAGGAGTCAATAGGGAGGCTTTGTTTTGGGCTTGTTTGTAAGACTGATAATGTCTATGGGCTCTCCATCCATCCTTTGGGTGGTGACAGTTGTACTCTTTATTTTATTTCATCAATGAAAGTTATTGTTTCCTATCAAAAAAAACTGACTCAGAAATTGTTTTGCTTTTTCCTCTAGGTGGCATGTTAGTGGCTCAACCATCTGGGTCAAACAGGTTAACTTGTGATGTCATAAATTATAAATAAATAAAAACATTACAATATAGAAAAAAGATAAATGCAGCAAAAAATGCACAAGAGTGCAGAAAAAGTGGACATGTCTACAATGTAATATATTCAGCATATTAAATAAAAATAAAGTGTAAAAAAAAGAATAATTGTAATTACCATTAAAAATAGCTAAGAATAAAGAGAAAACGCAGAAAAAATAAAGGGCTTACATTGGATATTAGGCTTTTAGGATGTAGATAAAAGCTCCCCAAAGACAAATGGTATTTTATGGTTAAAAAAAATGGTAGTTTAATGTCAACAACTCAGTTACCCCCTGACAAGGTCAAACAGTTCAACAGATTGACTGGACAGGTTACTGGGTTGTTTACTAGGTCAATGATTTTTAGCAAGTAGGTTAGAGTCTAAACGGACCTGGATTAACAGCCAAATGACGGGTTGACTAGTCCAAGTCCAACTGGTCAAGTCAATGACAGGTTGAAGTTGAAAACCTTGGTTGCAGGCTTACAGTTATATTGTTATAGCCAGTATGATTCACTTTCTAATTATATCGTGATCAGTAACAATCCATTTATTAATCTTTTAATAAAGAATGGCAATTACATATAGTGTGCCAAGCACCCCTTATGGGACTGGGAGATGCTACCTTCCTTATTGCACTGGAACTCCTTTCTAGTTACAACTTTCTCCTTGGTAAATCACCACCCAATTATATTGGTTACCGTTTACTCCTTGTCCCGCCAATGCATCAGCCGTGCTGTTGGCAGATCGCTTGTCCATACAAAAGGTTAACCCTAGTTCCCCTATCACTCTTTTTTACCTCTCTTATTGTTATGAAACCAAGGACCTGTACTATTTTGCTTGAGCCATTTTCTAATTATTCTTGTGATGTAATTGTTCTATGTGGTTCAAAAAGTTGAAGTATTGTTTACAACAAAAACTGGTATTGCAGAAGAAAGGAGCATGAGAACCAGAAATATTAAAATTGTAAGTAGAATGCTTACCAGATGCAGGCTGTTCTCTGCAACAAATAAAATTCCTTTAGGACATTCAACAGAACATACAGGTGTAACGTGAGTTGCAGGTTGAAATGAGATTGATGTATATGAAAGGCTGTGCCTTGCAGTTTGCAATAACCAAGGCCTATCACTAAGTGTAATTATATCTGCATCAAGAGAATCACTCAAAGGAACCAGGAAAACAGGAGTTACACCAATGCGACGAATAGCAATTAACTCCAGATGAACAGGAACATTCTCCTCCACTTTTTCAGACATATCACCAGCACAACATTGAGGCCCAACAGAAATTGAAGGTTGCATATTTGATATAGAAGCAGTCACGTTCTCAAAGCAGGAACTAACAAAAGGGTTTTGGCCAGGCAAGTCTGAAGGAAATACTGTGGAGATTGAAGGCCACTCGAACCGGAGCAGCATTCCATTCCTTAATCCTGAAACAATGTACAGTCGATCAACTAAAACAAGCCTAACATCTTGAGGGATACAACCACTGATAGCAGTTCCCAGAGTATTCATCAATGAAATTACCCCTGTAGCAAGAATTCTTAGGCCCTTATCATGGACAAATGAGAGAACTTCCACTGATGGTTTATGGGTACCTATTACAAATGTGTAACCAATCTCGACCCCAACTGGTAGGCCAGTTCCATAAATGTTACCTACTGAAGTATTGCGTAAAGCTGATGATTCATATGCAAATTTTTTTTGTGGGATGGATATGCAAGATAATTCATTCTGCAGCCTTACATGTTGCATCTCATATATCTCATAATGATACGAAGAAAATGATCTAACCCCAAGAACAAATAAAAAGCAAGGACTAGAGGTAGCCACAACTATCAGCTGATGCCCAACTGCCCCCAAACTTATACTCACATTCTCAGGGGACCAAGATGTACAAATTGGTGCAGATAAAGGAATGCCATCTGGATGAGCAGCTGTTGTGGGCAAACAAAGTCTCACTGCATTTCTATGGATCTGGATCAGCAAACCATCACCCACCAGGCCACATGCCAATGTACAGGCATCAGGCTGGAAACCAACTGCATCAGTCACATCAGTAAAGCTCAAACCAACAGACAGTACCCTGGTTTCTTCAACAAATGATAACACAAGAAAATAATGGTAAGAATCAGTTACTTTCATTCTCATTGTCCATATACCAGTTATGCCCTGATAAATAGGAGCAGTGCTCAGAAGCTTTTCTACACTAATACCACTTCGAATAACCCTTAATGATCCCTCTGGAGCCTTACCACAGCAAGCAAAAATCTGATCCTGTTTCTCATCATGGTAATCCACAAAAGCCATGTCTAAGATTGGTGCAATGTTTTGAATGGGACTACTATAAAGTAGCTTTCCATTTTCCAATTTGAGGACCATTCCATCCCCCATCTCCACAAGTGCAGCAACAAATCCACCCTTAACCCATAAGAGTGCCTTGCAAGGTGGACCTTTGTAAAGGCAATCTGATAAATTAACCCTAATACCATCAGATTCAGAAGAAATATCAACCATAAATAGTTCTCCTGTATTCAAACAAAAAATCATCCTTGAATTTCTTATGTTTCCTGGTTCCCAACTCCATGAGTTCACCCGTTTGGGGTTAGAATTTATTTTGTCGGTTTCATTATCTATACTCATAGGGTCATCTCCTTTAATCATTTCTATTCGTGAATCTCTCAGCTCTAGTAAAGCACAGGCAGCAACATTAAAAATACCTTCATCGTCAACATCAAGTCCTCTGCATGGTTCTTCAACAGAATTGCGCTCCTCCGTTGAAGTAGGTAGAAGACTTAAAGTTGTTCTATAAACACAGCATGGATTGACAGGATTCCTAAAATCCATTAAAAGAGCATCACCATCCCGGAATAGAAATGCAAAGCCATTAGCATGAGGAACTTCAACAATGTCAAATGCTGTCGGCCCAGCTTCAGTATACTGACAAATAACATGAATAGTGTGTTCCTTGGTATTCCATCCCAATAACAAGAGCTCATTTAGGATTGATCCCTTCCTGCAGTATGAGAATACAGTTCTTTCAAGCAGAGGAATAACTCCATAAAGTAGGTACGCATATTTTTTTTTAATCAGTAGAATAGTAGGTAAGCAGTTGTATTAATCTATAAGAATAGACAGGAAGAAAAGGATAACATCTTTGCCTTCAACACTTTTGAACATTGAAAATATGAATTAACATTCTGAAAACATAATGTTGCCAACCAGCTGGTTGGTAAGGTCTCCTTCTGGTCGTAGTGGAGACTCGGGATGCAATCCCACCTGCACCTGGGTTGGGGGGGTTATTGGTTGGGGGATGGGCTACCCCCCCGTTGTGTAGCCCTTCAGAAGATATCCAAAAAAAAAAAAACATTCTGAAAACATAATATTACACATACAGAATCAATAAAGTCGTACCTATTCAGAACAATTGCTAGAATAGGACTGCATTCGTTCCAACTGACTTGACTAGCATCTTTTGAAATGAAACACATGCTCCATATAACACCGCAAATACTGGTTCTTTGAATACCTATTGCCTTGCTTGTGTCTCCTTCATGTTCAGGTGGATAAAATATTTTCTGAGATTAAGAAATATCAAAGGATCTTCAAACATTTTACAAAAAATTAGCATAATATCAGAACAGAACGAAGATCATAATAAAGATTTAATCAACTAGCATTTAGAGCAATTCAGTCCCATAAGAAATGTTGAGCAAATAAAAATATAATTCAACCTTATTGACAATATTGCTGCTAGCCGATATAGAAACAGAAAACAACGCCAATCGATCTTCATATGCACTAGCAGCAATAAAACAGCCACTGCAGAGTTCAAAGCACAAAATGTTAGAAATAAAGAGGAGTCGTAGAGACACACTTTTTCTTTCATGTTTGACATATTCAAGTCTAGAGACAAAATGGAAAGAGGATAGGCAGGAAAAAATTAAATTCACCTGCATAAAAAAAATAAGTAATGAACCACAGGAATGAGAAAAGGCATATTTAATAAAACCAAATACAATTTGAAAGTTGTGCATATTTTCAAGTCAAACTGAAGACTGCTTCTTAAATTAGTTAAAGACTGGTGAGCAGGGAGAGAGAGAGTATGTTAATTTCTGAATATCATTATTTTGAATCTCAATTATTGGTTGAAGATAGAACTTCAATTGCCATGTTCATTGCATCTAAGGGGCCATCTTATTGCTTTGTTTTTTGGTGGAAAAACAATTAAATAATAAAATATTCAAGGGTATGGTAATCAACCAAACTTCAGCTTCAACCACTAATGAGTTCAAACCATTTTAATTAATTGTTCACTAAAAGACAAAGAAATAATGATGTATCCTAGTATCATAGGTTATATTACCATATGTGTTTCTCTGTTTTATTCCATTATGATCTTTCTTGGAACCACAAAACAGAATATTCTAAAGTTGCCGATGGAGGAGAACAGGTTCGTGGATGCTGGCCAATGGAGGAGAACCTTGAAAGTTGAAGCCAAGGAGCTCTTATTTGAAGAAATGAAAATTAGAGGTAAACTGTCTGAAGATTAGGGAAGCAAAGAAGGTAACTATGCTGCTAAAAGGCGGGTAGTAGATCCTATGTACAGGTGGTGAAAGGCGGCAAAATAGGCTTTCAAAAATGAAGGAAGGTGGAAAATTTAGACCGGTCTGAACCAAAGAAGAAGCATTCTGAACCAAGGTATGCTGCCTTAAGTGATCACGTGCCCAACAACAATTAATTGGGCCGGTAAATCATTCAAAGCCCAAGACTTCAACTGAACTGAGAGTTGAAGTTAAAAAGGCCCAGTTTTCTTTTGATGGAGCTGATAAAGGAGAGACACATGAGTCAATATTCATGGGATTGAGGAAAGGAAAGGTAAGATGAAAACCATCCATCATTGTCTTCCTCGAGCTCTTCAGCTCATAGTCACAATTCAGGCGTAGGTTCCCCCTCCAATAGTTATCTTCAGTCGGTACCTGTTAAGAAATCAGATTTGGTATCGCCAGATAGGCAAAACCCCAGGGAGTGTGAGGCGAAAAGATCTGGAGCTTTTAGAAGATGGAGAATGCCCAGATGAAGAGAGTAGTGAAGAGTCAGATGGGACTGATACAGTGAGCCTAAGCAGCATCGATTTGCAAACGAATCTCAATATGATGGACGAAGCTAGGGAGATGAATCAGATTTGTTTCTGCGATGTTCTCAGGCCTAATTGGAGTGGATGACTCTCTCAGAGCTGAGATCCACGCAGTTATGGAAGGTGTCCAGAAAGCTAGGGAGATGAATATCAGAAAACTCATAATTGAAGGGGACTCAGAGGTGGTGGTTGGGCGGCTGAACAAAGAAGATAGTGGTTTATGGAATTATAGTAATTTGAAGAGGAAATTCAGGTGGCTGGTTCGAGAAATGGAAGTTAAAATCAGTTGGGTAAAAAGATCAGCTAATTCTTTTGCTGATGGGTTAGCTAAACAAGGGGTGGACAGGGATGTCATGTTCTGGGCACAGATGTAATTTAATTTTCTTCTTTTTCTGTTCTCTCTTTCTCTCTTGTTTCCTCTCTTGGAGCTCATTATGTAGTTGGAAGATAAGAAAGTTTGTCTTCCTCTCTATAATTTATTGTGATAATTAATGAATTGTGTTATTGATCAAAAAAAAAATGATGGACGAAGCTAGTTTTAATACAGAAATTTTGTTTGTAGATGAAGAAAGACTAACACCATACAAGCTTTTGGAGTCAATGAGGGGCAGCGGGTTAAAACGGATGCTTATTTTGCTATGCAAGCTACACTCCCCATTGTCAAGGGAGATAACCCAATGACTTCCTCCTTTGATTTACTTTTTCCAGAGAAGAGTCTTTGGTTGATAACCATAAAAATCAGAACTGCACATTGGGTGATGACCATGGAACTATTCAAAAACTTCTCCACGAATGAGATTCTAAGAAGCTGGACTGAAGTAGCACAAATAGATGCACCCAAAGAAGTTGTGAGAGCGGAGTGGAAGCCACCTGCACTGAACAAACTAAAACTTAACTTGATGGGAGTTCCTTTGGTAATTCGGGAAGGGCAGATATAGGGGGTGTGATTAGAAATCATCTAGGTGAAGTTGTGGCACTCTTCTCAGGACCAATAGGTATTGGTGACTCAATACAGGCTGAATCTTTGGCTCTACTTCAGGGTTTAAAGATGGCTGAGCAGATTGGTACAACAGATTTAGAAATAGAAGGAGACTCGCTGCTGGTCATTTATTGGGCTAAAAACATCACATCAGCACCTTGGAAGCTCAAATTTATATACAGAGAAATTGACATAATTGCAAGGAGGTTCAGCTCTCAGTTTGGTTGGGTCAAAAGGACTGCAAATGGGTAGGTGGACACCCTAGCAAAACAGGGGGCAAATAGATCTACCTTGTACTGGGAAGAACTGTAAATGTTTTGTAGTGTTTGCAGATTGGGTTAATGCATTCTGCAACCTATAACTATTGTAATTCAATATTTCTCTGTTATTAATAAAAGTCCTTTTGCTGATCAAAAAAAAAAAAAAGGAGCTAACCCAATGAAGCAGTGTTGTCTAGGGGTTAGTACAGAGGGGCAGGCTTCCATTGAGGATTGTGAAGGTAGGTCAAAAAGGGAGTTACAGGGATTGGGTCCTCTCACAACGAGATTAGACAGGGACGTAATCTAACCCATACCACCCCACTGCAATGTCCGGTTAAGGGGAAGAACGTGGCCTCAGTTGAAATATCCAGCTCTAAGCTCCAAATAGTCCTCCCTCATCTTTTTAGGTACCCAAGTATGAATGTCCATTTGTTTTTTGGTGCTGACTTGCGTGCTGAGCCTATTGCAAATACTCCTGCATCTCACCTGGAAGGGGGTGGTGCTGAATCTAGGGGGGCTAAAGGTGACAATGAGAAATTAAAAGAAAAGGTTGGGTCCAAAACTAGTCAACAACCGGGAGAGGAGGCTGAAAGAATATGGGAGTTGATTATGATGGACTTTGAAGAGCTCATGCAAAAGGAAGGATAGTGGAAGAGAATAAGGGGAGGGAGGAATCAACTAGGAAGGAATTAGAGGTGGATGCTGGAAAAGAGGGTAAAGGAAAAGAGTCAACTTCGGCAATTGATAGGAATACTAAAAAAGCTGATATCGATGAGAAGGGAGGAATGAAGAGGTACCATAGGAAGAATGACAAAAAGAATGAGGAAAGAAAGGAAATAAAAAGAAAAAAAAAAAAAAGACTGATGTGGAGAGATTAAAGTCTGACATTGAGGGGACCTAGAGTTTAGTGGAAGGGGAGAGACAAGGAAGATCACTAGGTAAGGAAAGGAGACTAGCGAGTAAAGGGACTCTAGAAGAGAAGAAATGATGAAAATTATCAGTTGGAATGTGTGAGGCTTGGGGAGTGCAAGAAAGAGAAGAGTGATAAAAGACCTACTTAGGAGGGAAAAACCAGACATAGTTGTTAAGATATGCCGAATAGGGGTAGTTTAGCCTTCTTCTATTTATTAAGTAACTTGCTTATGTGGCAGTGTTATTAGAGTTACTCTGCCCCACACTTAAGTAAGGGCATCTCTGTCTTTGTAAACATTATTAGAATCTAATATAGATTAAGGGGGTTGACTGGATGGGTTAACCATCAGATTTTCGACTGACCCTTCTTCTCTTCTTCTTCTTCTTCTTCTTCTTCTTCTTCTTCCTGTTCGGACTACTGTAGCAGCAGTCGAAACATGGTATCAGAGCCATGCTCCTGACCTACGTCAGTTGGTAAAGCACCTCAGCATTGTTCGTGACTCTTCACCTTCGTTTCTGGTCAGTCGATGGAGAGAACTGGTTCGCCCTAGGTCAAGAACATTACAGCTTGTCTCTCTGCTGTGTATAACCTTCTTCAACAAGGAAAGTGACTTCAGCAGTGAATGATTGATTGATATTCTCAAAGGAAGGTCGGTTCTCTCTTCTTCTAGTGTTACTTATATTTCTGGGTAGAAACCCTACAAGAAGCTGTTAGTATTGAGTAGAACCTAGAGAACTAGGTTCATTGTTGCCCTAGGAAGGGCTGTGTGCAGTAGCCGAATGGTGTAGGGCTGCTGTAAGTTGTTGAATGGTGTTAGGGCTGCTGTAAGTGGCCGAGTGGTGTAAGGTAGAATGCAGTGACCTTGCCGAACTCCTTGTGGTTGTGTAATGCCCTCTTAAGTGTGTTAAACAAGTCTGAACTGGGTGCAGTAGATTTGGCTGTGTTGTGGTGCTTGAGTGGTTGTAAGAGGGCCTCTACTTGTGATTAGTGAATGGTAAACTGATGCTTATGTGGGACGTAAGTGTGTGAAGTCAGCAGTAGTGTGAATAAGAACAAATGTGTGCTTCCATTGTAGTGTTTTGAAGCTGCAATAGATGCTGAAATATCAAACTGTGAACAACATCAATCAGCTTGTAGCTGAGAAGTAAAGTTAGAGACAACTGTGAAAGAGTACAATGGCAGCAATAGGAGATGGCTACAATGATCAGAAACCTAGTGTAGTAATTTCCTCCGACTACCTAGGGGTACAAATGACCTCAATTAAGCTAAATGGGGAGAACTATGTTCCATGGGCTAAATCAGTGGAAGTTTTTCTCAAGGCAAAGAAGAAAGTAAAGCATGTAAGAGATGAGAAGCCACCGGTTGACTCTCCAGGGTTTGATGATTAGGAACAAGAAGATACTCAAATCATGACTTAGCTGTGGAATAATATGGAACCCAAAATCAGTGCCAACTTCATGTTCCTTGATACAGCTAAGGATATATGGGAGCATGCTAAGAAGCTATATTCTGGACAAGATAACACAACAAGAGTATATCAGTTGTATCAGGAGTACTTTGATTTACAATAAGGAACCAAAACACTAGAAGAGTACTATGCCTGCATGAAGAATATAAGGAATGAACTCAATGTTTATCATCCCCTTACTCCAGATATTCAAGTTCAGCAACAGCAAAGGGAGCAGCTAGATGTTACAAGATTTTTAGTGGGGCTAAAGTCGGAATATGAACCAGTTAGAGCTCAAATATTGGGGGGCTCTACTCTTCCTACACTTGAGGAAGTATTCTCAAGACTTTGTAGAATTTCTTTGGGCCAGACAGAGAACCCCACACAGTATGATAGATCAGCACTTGTGACAGCTAGAGGTGGTGGACATAGTACAAGAGGGGGAGGTCATTCCAGAGGGGGCCGTGGCAATTCCATGATTGGTCGGGGTGGTCATGACTCAGAGGGAGGCCGTGGCAGAGGAAAAAATAACTCTACAAGGAAGTGTATTCACTGTGGTAGGGATAGACACAGTGAATTTCTGTTATGACCTACATGGCCCTCCCTCTAAATGGGCTAATCATGCTGTAGCAGGCGAGGTTGCTATTAGTGACAGTAAACTGGCAGACCGAACACCTCCCACATCTACATCTACTTCTGGGAGGGAGATGGTGAGTGTTCCGCGTGATGAGTATGAACGGTTCCTTCAAACTACTTCACAGCATACCACTGCCACATATGCCCAATTAGGTATTGCTTGCATGTCATCTAAAACTCCTTCCTGGATTATTGACTCTGGAGCCTCAGATCATATGACCGGGACTCCAGGTGTGTTCTCTTCTCTTTCTGAAACCTCCACATCACAAACTGTTACACTTGCCAATGGGTCCTCATCTCCCATCTGTGGTGTTGGTAATGTTGATTTGGCTTCTGTCCCCTTATCATCTGTTTTATATGTACCTAAGTTTCCATTCAATCTTATGTCTGTTAGTAAAATAACCAAAGCTCTTAACTGTTCTGTTACCTTCTTTCCTTCCACTTGTGTTTTTCAGGATCTCAAGACGGGGAAGAAGATTGGTGGGGGGCATGAAGCTGGTGGATTGTATTACCTTGACGGCGGTGGATCTTCAATTGCACTTCAGACTTCCCTTACTCCTCTACAATGGCATTGCCGACTGGGACATCCATCTCTCAAGGTTCTCAAGATGTTGGTTCCATCATTGAGTCAGTTGTCAGTTTTACAATGTGAGTCATGTCAGTTTGGTAAACACCGTCGTGTGTCCTTCAGTCCAAGAGTTGAGAGTCGTATGTTGAGTCATTTTTCTTTGGTTCATTCAGATGTTTGGGGTCCAATCAAAATAGAGTCTTATAATGGGTACAAGTATTTTGTCTCCTTTATTGATGATTGTTCAAGAATGACATGGATTTACTTAATGAAAGAAAGAAGTGAATTATTTTCCCTTTTTCAAAAATTCCATGCTGAAATACGCATACAATTCGGTGTTCCAATCAAAGTTCTCCGTTCAGATAATGGTCGTGAATACTTTCTTACTGCATTTCAACAGTATTTAGAACAACATGGCATTATTCATCAGACCTCGTGTGCTTTCACCCCTCAACAAAATGGGGTGGCTGAACGGAAGAATCGTCATCTTCTTGAAATTGCTCGGTCTATGCTTCACCACATGAATGTTCCTAAACGGTTTTGGAGTGATGTTGTACTCACTGCATGTTTTCTCATTAATCGGATGCCCTCTTTTATTCTCCATGGTCGGTCCCCCTTCTCCATCTTGTTTCCCACTTTATCTCCGTTTCCATTAACTCCTCGTGTCTTTGGTTGTGTGTGCTTTGTTCATAATCTGAGTCCTGAAATAGACAAGCTAGATGCACGCTCAATTAAATGTATCTTCCTTGGCTACTCTCGGACTCAAAAATGGTACAAGTGTTATAATCCCATTGCCCGAAAGTGCTATGTCTGCCCTGATGTCACCTTTTTTGAGTTTGTCCCCTTCTTCTCCAGTCATGAAGCACCCTTGTCCTCACCCTTACCTCCTCTTCCTCTTCCTGTCAGTGATTCAGTTCCAGATGTTGTTGTTGGATTAGACTCGTCTCCTCATCCAGTGCAGGTCACCACTAAACGACCACCGATCCGACAAGTGTATACACGTCGAACGACACCGGCCCCTCCTCCTGCTTCTACCTCATCTGCGGATCCTCTCATGGCTCCTATTGCTGAACCTTCAAATCTTGACCTACCCATTGCCTTACGGAAAGGTAAACGTAGTTCTACACTCCATCCCATTTCCAATTTTGTTTCATTATCTCGTCTTTCTACCTCACATCGCCAGTTTGTTTCACTTTTGTCTTCTATTTCCATACCTAACAATGTTCAAGAAGCTCTTAGTTCACCTGGATGGTGGAGGGCAATGGAGGAGGAACTTTCTGCTCTTCAACATACTCAAACGTGGGAACTTACTACTCTCCCACCTGGTAAGCATGCTGTGGGCTGTAAATAGGTGTATACTGTGAAATACTTTCCAGATGGTAGTGTGGAGCGTCTGAAGGCCAGACTTGTTGCTAAAGGTTACTCACAGTTGTATGGTGTGAACTACATGGAGACATTTTCTCCGGTGGCTAAAATTGGTTCCGTTCGTGTCCTAATTTCCTTGGCAATGTATGATTGACCTCTCCTTCAACTTGACATAAAGAATGCCTTCCTCCATGGTGATCTAGTGGAGGAGGTATATATGGAGCAACCACCTGGGTTTGTTGCTCAGGGGGAGGGTGGTAAGGTGTGCAAGCTGAAGAAAGCAATTTATGGGTTGAAGCAATCTCCACGTGCTTGGTTTGGGAAGTTCAGCGAAGTGGTGAAGAGTTTTGGAATGAAGCAATGCCGGGTTGATCACTCGATGTTCAGCTATGACTCAGAAGCTGGGAAGATTTTATTAGTGGTCTATGTGGATGATATTGTCATCACTGGTAGTGATAAATTGGGGATTGGCAAACTAAAGGTATTTCTGCAAAATCATTTTCAAACAAAGGACCTTGGAACATTAAAGTATTTCTTGGGAATAGAGGTTGTCAGGTCAAAACAAGGTGTGAATCTGTGCCAAAGGAAATATGTCCTTGATCTATTGGAAGAAACAGGACTGTTAGGTGCAAAACCGGCTGAGACCCCTATGGGCAGATTTGTTTACAAAACCGGCTGAGACCACTTTGTGAGAGAGATAGTTCTTGCCGGAGAGATAAATACAGAACATGTGGGCTCCAATGACCAGTGGGCAGATTTGTTTACAAAAGCTCTAAGCTCAGGGAAAGTGAACTATCTATGTAACAAGCTGGGATTATATGACATATATTCTCCAGCTTGAGGGGGAGTGTTAAGATGTGCTGAATAGGGGTAGTTTAGTCTTCTTCTGTTTATTAAGTAACTTGCTTATGTGGCAATGTTATTAGAGTTACTCTGCCCCACACTTAAGTAAGGGTATCTCTGTCTTTGTAAACATTATTAGAATCTAATATAGATTAAGGGGGTCGACTGGATGGGTTAACCATCAGATTTTCGACTGACCCTTCTTCTTCTTCTTCTTCTTCCTCTTCCTGTTCGGACTACTGTAGCAGCAGTCGAAACAATAGTAATAGTGCAAGAGACAAAATTATCTGAACTAGATGGAAGGTGGGTTAGAAGTTTTTGGAGATCAAGGGGGGTAAGTGGTCTTCCACTCCATGATGAGGGGCCTCAGGGGTGATTGTAATAGTTTGGAAGGAAGAGGTAGTAGAACCTGTAGAGGAACTGATGGGAAGATTCTCGGTCTCAATCAAATTCAAGAATGTAAGGATGGCATTATTCAGGTGTTAACCAATGTGTATGGCCCCAATTCATATAGAGCGAGAGAAATGAAATGTGGGAGGAGTTGTTTGCAATTAAAGGATTATGGGATAGGGGACTTTAATGTAATAAGATTCTTAGATGAAACTAGTAGCACCCAACTGTCAATTACAACGAGCACAAGAAACTTTAATGGTTTCATAAGGAAATCTTAGTCCTGCAAACTAGGTTCACCTGGTCAAATCTCTAGGAAAGCCCTCTGTGTTCAAAATTGGATAGGTTCATCTTCAACTTAGCGTGGGAGAACTATTGGCGTAACCTGGTTTCTAGAGTAAAGGAGTGATGGAATGAAGGGTTGAGAAGGGTTGAGAAGGGTAAAATGGAAGGGAGTTAGGTTCCATAAGAAGCTGTAGAGGTTGAGATTCAAATTGAAAGAGTGGAATAGAGATTATTTTGGTAGAGTGGAAGAACAAAAGTTGAATCTAATCACTCAAATTGAAGAGTTGGATGATAAGGAATACCAAGGTTAATGAATGAACAAGATAGAGAAATAAGAAGACAACAGAAAGAGGAATTGGAAGATGTACTACTCAGAGAGGAGATTAGTTGGAGACAAAAATCAAGGGATCAATGAACTAAAGAAGGTGATGGAAATACGAAATTTTTTCATGGTTTGGCAAATGGTCGACAAAGAAAAAATTGTCGCCAAATTAGAAGTGGAAGGGGAGGTGATTACTAGTCAAGAGAAAATAGCCAAAACCTTTGTCAATCACTTCAAATTTTTTTATGGAAGACCCTTGAATGAGGGATTACCTCTAGAAGAGTTGGAGTGGCCAAGTCTGGAAGAGGAAAAAGTAAGCTGGTTGAAAAGAAGCTTTAGAGAAGAGGATATTAAAAGGGCAGTGTTTTGATGGATAGATCTAAGGCATCAGGTCCATATGGCTTTACAATGGCATTCTATCAAGACTGTTAGGATGTACTAAAAGATGATTTATGTGAGGTGTTTAAAGAATTTGAAGATAACATAGTGATCCCAGGAGTCACTGCCACTTTCTTGGCCTTAATCCCTAAGAAGATTAATGCCATCCACCCAAAGGACTTTAGGCCCATTAGCTTGGTGACCAGTATTTATAAGATCTTAGCTAAGGTTCTATCCTTGAAAATTAAAGAAGTGATACCCTCCTTAATTTCCCAAGCCCAAGGAGCCTTTGTACAAGGGAGACAAATTACAAACCAGATCTTGATAGCAAACAAGTGCCTGGAGGAAATGAGAAGATCTAAAAAGAAAGGTTTTGTTTGTAGGTTGGACCTGGAAAAGGCTTATGACTGGGTGGGTTGGCAATTCCTTTCACAAGTTTTGAGAAACTGTGGGTTTGGAGACAAGTGGTGTAAGTGGATCAATGGTTGTGTCAGTTCTTGTCATCTCTCTATCTTGATTAATGGAGTGGTCAAAGACTCCTTTCCAGCTTAATAAGGGAGTAGGGCAAGGGGGTCCTCTTTCACCATAATAGCTCATGTCCTCAGTAGAATGATCTCAAAGGCTAAGAGGGAGGATACAGTAAATGGGTGGAGGATAGGCAAGGATTGAGTTTCAGTTACCCATCTTCAATTTGCAAATAATATACTAATTCTTTGTGAAGGGGTGATCTTGAGAAAGTAAGAAATCTGAAGTTGTTGGTGAAAAGATTTCAAAGGATTTCCAATCTGAGTCAATCTTGAAAAAAGTAGTGTGGCAGGTGTAAATTTGGAAAGTGGAGAGGTGGAGGCTAGTGCAGAATGTTTAGAATATTCTATTTCTACATTCTACTTAGCCTATGACCTACCTGGGACTTCCATTAGGGGCAAACCCTGAGGAAAGCAGATTTTGGTGGCCAGTTATTGAGAAGTTCGAAAAGAGATTGGCCTCTTGGAAAAAAACTACATTTCAGTAGGGGGTAGAATCATTTTGATTAGAGCCACCCTTACTAGCCTACCAACCTACTTTTTGTCTATCTTTAGGATTCCAACTAGGGTAGCCAAGAAACTAGAGAAATTGATGAGGAATTTCATATGGGAACTGGGGGAGAGTAGGAAGGATTATCTGATAAAGTGGGAAGTGGTATGTAGGAGTAAAGAGAAGGGAGGCTTGGGAATAGGGAATGTACTGCAAAAGAACACAACGTTGTTGGGGAAGTGGTTGTGGAGGTCACTACTAGAGAGAAACAGATTGTAGCACAAGGTAGTAGGAAGTATCCATGGTTATTCAGAGAACGGATGGAATGTAGGAGTATCTCGATTGGCAACTTTGGCAACATCTTGGAAGGCAATCCACAATGTTCTCCCTCAATTTCATAACTTTGTCAGGTATGATGTATGTGATGGTAATTTAGTCCTTTTTAGGGAGGATACTTGGGTTGGAGAGGCTCCTTTGAAGGACCTCTTCCCATCCTTGTTCACTGCCTCTAGGTTTAAAAAAGAGCATGTGTCAAAATTCTTTTCCCCTTTGGAAAATCCTATGGCACCGGTTAAGGATTTTGGGTTCCATAGAGGATTAAGAGATGAGGAGATTGAGAGTCTAACCCGAGTTTTCTTGATAAAGTTTGTTTGGACCCCCTTGTATCAAACAAAAGAAGTTGGACTTCTCAACCCTCTAAAAATTTCTCTTGTTCTTCCCTTTTTAAATCCCTTTGCCAAACTCCCTTTCAACAGATTTTCCCCTTTAAAGAGGTTTTGTATAGGTCTATTCCCCATAAGGTTTTGGCATTCCGCTAGGAAGTGTATTTTGGGAAAGTAAACACCTTGGGTAATCTACAAAAGAGAAGACCATATCTTTGTATCTCACCTAACTAGTGTACTCTTTGTAAGTCTCATGGCAAGGACTGTTATCATGTACTAATCTCTTGTCCGGTCACTACAGAGTTGTGGGATTGGCTCTTCTTGATCTTTGGGTGCAGGTGGAATAGGCCAGGAGAAGTAAGCATGCTTTTTGATCCATCTACCTTTACTTGGCACACTAGAAGAGGAAGAATAATGTGGAGGTGTGCAAGAGCAGCATTGATTTGGACAGTACAGGAAGAAAGGAATGCCAGGACCTTCCAAGAGAAAGAAAGAAGTCAACAAGAACTAAAGGAGTGCATCTTGCATAGGGCTATATTATGGCTGAAATCTGTGAATCTATTTCACCAGTTTTCATTTGATGATCTTTGGAGGAGTTGGGCAGCAGTGGCAAATTGCTCCTCTCTAAGAAAGAGGGTGTGTATGAGTTGGGAACCCCCCCCCCCCCTAAAGGCTTTTTGAAACTAAATTTTGATGGCAGCAGTGGGAGGGGTTCTAAAGAATGAAAGTGGAAATGTGATTCTCATATACTCCGGCCCTTTAGGTGTAGGAGACTCCACAAGGGTAGAATTACTAGCTGCCCTTCAAGGGGTGCAGTTTACAGTACAGCTAAGAGTGGAACAACTAATAATAGGAGACTCCAAGGTGGTTGTAGGGTGGCTGCAAAAACCAGAATATGTGATTTGGTGCTTTAAGAGCATAGTTTTCAAGGCGCCAAAGTGAGGCTAGGCGACAGGGGGACACCCAAGGGTAGTTCCCTAGGTTCCATAATCATATTTCCTTAATAAATATCCATAATTTTCATAAGAAAAGTATAAACTTCATGTTAAAGTATAGAAAATCAACATATTCATGAGAAGAAAAAGAAGAAAGAAAAGAAAATTCAAAAAATATAGGGGCTGAACCCCTGTTTCTGTTACAGGAAAAGAAGAAAAGAAAAGGTGGAAGAAGAAGAAGAAGAATTAGTATATAAACGCACAAAATTAGTAAAGAAAAAGTAGAAAATGTGTTGATTGGACAGCATTTTATGTTCTTCCTTACTTATTGGTTCAGGTTTTGAAGTCTTTGAGGGTTCAATACAGCATTTAGCAATGTTTGTGTTGATTAAACCCTAACAAATAAGAAAATAATAAAAAGAAATTAGCATATAAGCACACAAAATGAATAATTTAGTTTAAAAATGTCTATTTTATAATTATAACCTCAAAAAATTAAGAATATAAAAGTTTTTTATAACACACTCATAGTTTTCAAGGTGCCAAGGCGAGGCTAGGCGACTGGGGGGCGCCTTGTCGCCTAGTCGCCTAGGCGGGCGCCTGGGCGTCACCTAGGCGATGGATTTTTTATGTTAAAAACATAGATCTTAGGGGCTGTTCCCTAGGTACCATAACCATATTTCTCTCATAATTATTCATGGTTTTCATAAGAAAAGTATAAATTTCATATTAAAGTATAGAAAATAACCATATTCATGAGAAGAAAAGGAAGAAGGAAAAAAAATTTCAAAAAATATAGGGGCTGAACCCTTATCTTTGTTATAGGAAAAGAAGAAAATAAAAAGTATTGGTAGTAGTAGTAGTAGTAGGAGGAGGAGGAGGAGGAGGAGGAGGAGGAGGAGGAGGAGTAGAAGAAGAAGAAGAAGAAGAAGAAGAAGAAGAATATATGGAAGAGGAAAATGTGCTGATTAGATAAAATTTTTAAGTTCTTCCTTACTTATTGGTTCAGGTTTTTAAGTCTTTGAGGGTTCAATACAGCATTTAGCAATGTTTGTGTTGATTAAACCCTAATAAATAAGAAAATAATAAAAAGAAATTAGTATATAAAACACACAAAATGATTATTTTAGTTTAATAATGTCTATTTTATAATTATAATCTCAAAAAAGAAGGAATAAAATAGTATTTTATAGTAGGAAGTAGAAAACTGCTAGGCGGTTAGGCGAGGCGAGCCTCAAAGGGCGCCTTGTCACCTAGGCGTCGCCTTGACAACTATGAACATGCTATAGAAAACTTCTTGGTGATTTGGCAAGGTGATCCTCCAAGGGCGCCTTGTTGCCTAGGCGTCGCCTTGACAACTATGTTTAAGAATGAAATAAAGAAATTCAAATGGCTGACAAGAAGTCTGTATGTCAGAACACATTGGGTGGGGAGATCAGCAAATGCCATGGCAGAAAGCTTGGCCAAGCAGGGAACAAATAGGGAACACTTGTATTGGGCGCAGCTGTAATCTGTTTTTGGTTTTGATTGTGTGGGGAGGTCGCAGCTCACACCTCTCCATGAGACACTTGGACCTGATTTTATCCACTTTCTAATAAAATTACTTCATTTCATCCAAAAAAAAAAGACAAAGCAATAAGCCATTCGGTTCAGTCCCTTCAGCGGTTCTCAAACAGCCCCCAAGTCTGGTGTTCAGTTTTCAGAATTAAATACAGCTTGCATACAAAAGTTTGGAGGATAGCTCCACTAATAGATTCAGCAATGCTTTTTCTTGGAGATCCAATTCCAATCATTGCAATCTTCTCAAAGTTCCCTTAGTATATTAAACTCAATGTGCTTTCCAGGGACTAGGATTCCAGTAACAATTAAGATAGAAGGATCGCTTTCTAAGCCAAAGACTTCCTAGACTCTGGTTTTTCATCAGCAAAAGAGATTCATTAATTAAAATCTGAAGTTAAAGTTTAGTACAGCTGTTGGATCACTCTAACCAATCCCCCCAATATAAAATAAAAGTTAACATTTTTGCCCAAAACAAATGATGTCTATCAACTCCTTGTTTTCCTAGTACATCTACCAACCCATTTGAGGTTCTTCTAATCCAACTGAAGGTGATATTGAGTTCCCTTGCTAGGTAACCTATCTCCCAGAAGGTGTGTGTCTGTAACCCCAAGGTGCTGAATTAATTTGCCTTATCCAAGATATGACCAACTTTGTATCTCCTTTGACTTCTAGTTCTCGAAAATCAAGCTGTCGTGTTAATCTCAATCCTTTTTTTAACTGTAGTTGTGCTAATCTCAATTCTTGTAACAGGGCCATTAATTTCAGCTCTCACCCAGTCACCAAAACCAGTTGGTCTTGAATCATAGCCTCCACCATGCCTAAGTGGTTCCCAAACACACCCCTTATGCCCGCCCTCTCCGAATTGCCCATGGAGCTACCATCAAAGTTCAGCATCAACTTGTTTTCAGCTGGGGGTTTCCAATCCACTCTCACATTGTCTTTCCTTCTATCTGTTTGTGCCACTTTTGACCAAGTTCTTACTATCTTTTTTTTTTTTTTGATCAATAACACTTTCATTAAATCGTCAATAGAAGATTTACAAGAGGAAGACAAACACACTTATCTTCCAAGAGCAACAAAGGACCTCAAGAAAAGGAAAAAACACTAAAGTTACAGCTTAGCCCAAAACAGTGAATCCCTTTCTGCCCCTTGTTTAGCCCAAAACCAAGTTCTTACTATCTCATTAACTGAGAATACTCTAAGGAGGTCCAATGTTTTTACCCAATGTGCAGTTCTTACTTTCATGGCTTCTATGAGCTCCTCCTTAGACCTGTTGTTATCAATAAAGATTCTTTGGTGTCTTTCTTCACAAATAGACCACATCAATGTTGCCATTTCCGCCCTCCACATAATTCTCATTCTCCTCTTTGGCTACCTAAGAAAGTTGGGGTTAAATAGGCTTACCACATCTTGAGGGGGACTGACCTACAACCAATGAGAAAATAAAAATACTCCCAAATACAAGACACAAGAAGACAGGAAATTAGTAAATGAGGACCACAAGCTTTGCAAAGTATACACATATGAAGAGAAGGGCACAAGTTAGGCCTCCTTTTCTGCAGCATGTCATAGGTATTAATCTTTCCAAGGAACAAAGCTTGAATTTTTGGGGGGATAGGCTTACACAAAATCTCTTTCACCAGGAAATTCAACTCCAAGGAATCAGAGTGGACAAGTAGGTTGAAAAAATAAGCACAAGAAAAGAATCCATCAAGGGAGGGAGACCGAATTCTACCATCATTCAAATTGTGATCCAAGAAGACCGAATCCAGCTTGACCAATAAGAGAACAAGGGACTCACATTTGCTACCCCCCCTCAAGCTCCTCCTGAAACCACAATCCCAATCTATCTCAAAGGAGGATGTTAGACCAAATTTTGAAATAGGTTCAAATTTGTAACTAGAAACAGAGTAGAGCAAAGGGAATTGTAATTTTGCCTTAAGGCATCTATTGGAATTTTGCCTTCCATAGGGATCTTAAGAATCATGAGGCTACCAACGACCCTTTTTATTGGATATTCCAAATCAGCATAGCTATTTCTGAGAAAGCAAGAAAAGAAAAAAGAACCCACACTCACTGAAACAAGCATCACTTCTTGCTTTTACACATGGTGTTCTAATTGATAATATCGTCTTCATTTGGCATCCTTAAATATCCATGAGGAAACCTCTAATCCTTCCCCCTTCAATTCCTGTAACACTCTCAAGTATAAAGTGACAGATGAAAGAATATTGAAGTAAGCACTATCTACCACCTAGGGAGGTATAATTCTTTATTAAGCATCCAGCTTCTTGCTGAATTTCTCTACAACCAGGTTCAAGAACTGCAAAGATCTAGGATTAGTAGCAAAAGAAAGAAAAAGGTACTTAAGAGGCCAGCCAAATCTCAGACAACCACCAAATTGTTCTTCTTTTTGCAATTCTTGTAATGACTTCAACAAGCACACAAAAGACAAACAGGAAAAAAAAGAACCCTGCTATTAAGGGTTGTAGCATATATTAGTCATGTTTGATAAAGTGGGTGAGTGGTGGATGATTCACCCCAAGTTTGAGAATGTTAATAGAGTTTCTTGTAGGTCTAATTTTTGGATCACACTAGACATCGTAGTGGATGACCGGATATTGATTATGTAGTTCAATTGTATTGATGTAACTTTTGGTAGTTCACTATTTAATTTTCTTTTTATGGATGGTGTTGAGTTATGGGGGTACAACTGGGTTTTTGTTTTTTTATTTTTTGATCGGGAACACAAAAAATTGATTCATTAGATTAAAAAGAAGTTATACAACAAGAAGTTGTGGGCAAAAACAAATAACCCAAAAAGAACTATTCACTATTTACAGAACAGCCCAGAACATAGATTCTCTCTGAATTAACTGGGTTTTTATGTATTAAAGACAGATCTAACTTTATTTGACTTATAGAAGGACATTTTTTGTCATTATAACTTAAATTCATTATTGAGGGGTCAAGTGAATCAATCAACCATTCCTTATTCTCCTTTTTTTTCTTTCTTTTCTCTCTCTTCTTCACTTCTCTCATACTTCAGTAGGAATCACAACAAATACATAGCTTAAGTCTTAAATTCCTACTTGGTATCAAAGCAAAACACTTGATCTAGAAGACATTGTGGCATCATCAAACCATACAAATGATGTTTACCCATAGCAGGAGATCATGCTGGATCTCACAAAAATTATACCAGCTGATAGCCCATAGTTTATGGAGGTTTTTGGTACAGATTCCACACTCATTAGATAAAGATTGGTAATCTTTAGTCATTTTTTACGGTGAAAATGACAACGGCAGAAATTCATTTCATGCTTATTCATCCCTAGATTTCATCTGGGGTAGTTGTTTTGCATGAGACTGGAAATGATTGAACTGTGGCATGTTTTTCTATTATCAAAAAAGTAATCTCATAATTTTTGAGTAGTTGCAATTTGTTGAAGTTATATATCAGTCTGATGTTTGACTGTATTATTAGTTCTAAAGTTGGGTCAGTTGACAGTTGGGGGGTAATTACAGCAGATAAAGACATGAGAGTGGTCTTGTTTTGTGGATTTTTTTGTTACCCAGGATTCAACGGTTCAACCTCTTTTGAGGAATCCAATTCAGATACCACTTATAGCTATTTGGTATACTGGGAGTGCTACTTCTTAAAATTGCTTGGTTATTGGTTTGTTGGTGCCTGTTTGGTGTATTTCTTACATCTTATTTTTAAGTGGTCTATATGTTCCTCACAATTGGCATTTAAACTTTTTGTAACAGAGCATGCACTTGAATCATTTCCTAGGAAATCCCTCACCACAATAGCAGCTTACTTGGAATCAACAGCTAACTTTCTTCCAAGTTGGTGTCTTGCATTTCCAGGATGGGAAAGTTGAACATGTGTAACTGCAAAGAACCTATACCAAAAATAAATATAGACAACCTATGTTATCTTAATTTTTACAAAATCTGAAAATATACAAGAAAAACCAAAAAATAGCTTCCTTTTTGTTCTGCGTTCAGGATGAAAAAGGAGATATTTAGTACCTGTGCATCTCATTGCAAAATGCAAGGAAAGAAAGCTTTCCAGAATCAGAAAGAACAACCAAAAGATCTTTTCCCAGCAACTACAAAACGAAAACAAAAACAAAACTGGGCAATCAAAACAATAAAGTACAAACTTCAGCAGTATGGCACATTTATAGCCTTCTCCATGTATACCAGCTTTTCCATTTCCATCCAAAACATAACTACAAAGAAATTTCCAAGATACTCGTGCTATAAACCCATCTATACCAACAACCTTCAAGGACTACATTGTACCACAAATGGGGAGTGAAAACAGACCTGTGGATTTGGTGTATGGAACTTTTCATTCCAGCGTACAACAGCAAGATCTTTTATTGTGCCAAATACAGTCTGTTCAGAAACTGACTGTACAACTCCATCTTCACCAATTATTACTAGCTCTAGTGATGTTTCCTGGAAAGAATGTCATCAATGCATTACATGCCATATATTAGTTTATTCCATTGATTTATTCATTGATGGCAGCAATAAAATTCTATTCCAGCTTACTAATATAGTCACTAATTCAATACAATAAGGACCCAGATCGAAAAATCAGAAAACTATATTTCTACATGCAGCTGCCTTTCACTCACACATATGGATTGTTGAGTTCAAGCCAGGTCCGTGGGTTAAATATAGATCAGTAGCCACACTCTAGCAGGCATTCTGCACTTTTAATATTTTTAGTGAATTTCTAATATTTCATGACACATAACAAGCTTGGGAAGTAAAGTTGGCAAGCATTGAAAACCTTCATGTTTATAGTTTAACAGTAATTGATGTCCTTATCCAACCAAAACATTGTTAGCAACTTAGCATAAGTACCAATTTGACAAAACCCATACAAAGATTTTTTGCTTTTTTATAAGTAATAAATTTTATTAAAGAATGAGAGAAAAAATTACAACTGTTTAGGGAGAGATTTTTTGCTTTTTGTACTAAAGTATAAAACAAAAATTTTCTTGATGAAAAAGAAAATATTACAAGAAGAAATTGATTAGAAGACCACAACAAAATAAGAGTCTCACTAAAGGAGCTAATACAATATAAACAGATCTAAACATCATCAACTACAAGGTATAAGATTGATAATAGATCAACACCAAAAGAAGCTCTACTCATGTAATCGAACTCAAGATAAACAACCAACCAGTCCACTAAAAGAGAACTAATATCAACAACCATTCTTTTTGAGGTGTCAACACCATTCTTATCTTTCTTTCCTTTCAAATATTCTCCTATTCCTTCCTTCCATAAACCCCAACGGAGTGCAAATGATATTAGAATAAAAAAAAAAATCAACTTTTTTTACCTCAGAAATTGAAGGCCAAAATAGAAATAAACTTCACAAGGATGAGAAGGACAACAAAATGATCCTCCAAATAAAACAGTAAAGAAATATCAAGTAAACTCTGCAGCTCTACAATGGATGAGCAAATACCTAATAGGCTCATCCTGTTTATTGCATAAACAGACGTCTATCTTGAGGGATGAAAGAGGTAATATTTGCTGGGTTTTCAGTGGCCCAATTGAATTTACAGATTCAACTGAGGCTGAAGTGCTAGCCGCCCTCACTGGAATCAGAATAGTAAAAAACTTGGGTATTCAGAATCTCTCCATAGTAGGAGACTCAGCAAATACCATAAATGGCTAAGGGATAAGGAAGGGGGTCCTTGGAGATTGAGCCATTACTTGGCAGAAGCAAGGGATTCCTTGAACTGTCTAAATGCAAATATGTTTTGGATCCCAAGGGAGCTAAATCCTATTACAGATGGCTTAGCTAAACTAGGTGCTTGCTTAGAAAAGCTATATAGTGACAGACTTCCTCCCTTGTAATCTCTTTGGGGTTCTCCCCTGTTTTGTACATCCTCTCATATTTTCTCTCCTAGTTTAATGTAATTTGGTTAAACTTTTCTCAAAAAAATATATTTAGAGGATTAGATTGCCCAATGAACCTTTAACTTGAGAATGATCCATCCTATTTCTTAGGAATGAAGCCAATGAAGCTTAGAATGATTTCATCAAGAAGCAACTATCAGCACATTCTTTCCACCATCTTGCATATGATAACAAAGCAGAGATAATTGGAGTTCCCAATCTGCTGAACAAGTTTTTCTCTTTCAAACAAGGTCTTCTTAAGGTGGGACAAAATACCCCCTGCTCATTCCTAACTTCAAATCATTCACTAACTAGAATTTCCGTAGAGCTTTAGTGGTAAAATCTTGGACATAAGTCACATAATCAGATAATCTCCCAAGCAAACAACTTAACTCAACTAATCCTTGTTCCAACTTCACAAGCACAGTACTCATCTTTTCAAAGTCTCAATTTATATCCTTCTCCCACCTTGAAGTTAGTACATTCAGCAAACAAATGATGAAATTATATCCATTGTCCTTTTCCAAATCCACACAGAAACCCTAAGTATAGAAGAGAAACCTAAATCCCATATAAAAACATTCACCCATTATAAACCACCAGCCTACCCCCAAAGACTCCCTTTCCAACCTAAACCTCCATAACCACATTCCCAAAAGTACTTTGTTCATGGGTCCAATCTTTATAAAATCCATAGTCCATCAGTTCATCCTTCTTTGGGGGGATTGGGTGAACAACAGATGCTGTCCCGCTTCACAAAAAGAGATACATAATAAATTTGCATGCTTGCTAATGTGCTCTTAATGACAGCAGTTCTGCCCAAAAATGAAAGATACCTGCACTTTCAACTGTCATCTTTCTTCAAGTTTGTCAATAACCAGTTGCTAAGTCAAGATAGCATAAGCTTTAACACCAATAGGAAGGCCCAGAGAAGGTTTGCAATGGTAAATTCTCAAGCTCACAAGCATGATAACAAGTTTCAAGTCTAAGAGCAGATACTTTATGCCAGAAAAAAAAATATATATATATATATCCAAAGGTTAGGTTTGTATCCAGTCCATCCCTCCTAAACCCCAGATAGCTAGGACAAACATTGAGTAATGACCATTCCCCAAATAAGTAAACAGAAAATTTCCAATCGGGCTAAGAGCCATCATCTAACAAATTCAGAGGTATGTACCCAAAACCAATATAACACATTCTTCTTTTTTTACTAATATATATATATATATAAATATATATATATATATACAGAGAGAGAGAGAGAGACCATGTAAACAGATATAAAAATATGGGCACCTCAAGCAGACAAAATTTTAAAACCTTAATATTTCTATTGCTAGATTATCAAAACTTTTAAGAATTAATCTAAGATAAAAATTGTACTCTTATCACCAAATGGGGCTACTCCTGAGTCTTCTCAAATGTGCTCATTTCTGATTCCACCCTTTCTAGCATTGCTACTCATCCATCTCAGCTACATTCATTTTCTGAACATGTTGTTTCTTGATTATCCAGCACTCTGACCTATATAACAATGCTGGTTTTATACCTGTCTCATAAAATTTTCCTTTTAGTCTCATTGATACATGCTGGCCACATATCACACTAGATATACCTCTCTGCTTTGACCACCCTGCTGTAATTCTATGGGCAACATCCTCTTCAATTCTCACTCATTACAGATGATTGGTACAAAGTACCATAAGTGGTTAGTTTGGGGTACCTCCTATCTATCAATTTTAATTGCACCACCCGTGTTACTACTGTTTTCACCACGATTCTTACTATTAATGTGGCCCATTGGATCTCAAAAAAGAATGAGTTATAGACTTCAAAATAAACTACAGTCATCAGAAGATGGCAATTCATGCATCTGGAGTTCATTGATTAGCAGAAGAGTGATTCAAGAGTAGGAACCACCCTGCTCCATAGAGATATTAAACTCAATTCTGATAGGTGCTCACTAGGTAACCAAGGACCTTCAAGAATTGGCAACTTAAGACTCATACTGAAAAAGCAACTATAATTTTCTCATTACAACTAGAGGTGGGGGACTTAATTGAAACAGAGAAAAAGTTACACAGTTTCAAGACTCAAAGTGATGTTTTAACTAGGCTCTGAGCAACATGAGTTAAAGAAGACTCCTAAGAAATTATTGATTGGATTAGAGATGGCACCAATAACCCTAGAGATTGCAACATTCAATTAGAAATGCAAGAGCCTTGGTATATAGATTGAGCATAGTGTTCAGATAATCAGATGCACTCCATGATCAGCCAATGCCTTAGCAGACTGCCTAGGCAAGGTTAGAGCAACTAGGGGATGTTTTATACTAAGGTGATAATATCCCCAGAGAATGAGTAGAATATGCAAACCTATTTATTCGTTTTGGTTTTGGTGCTTAAAATGCTCTGCTCCTACATCTAGAAAGCAGTGGTGTTGCATTTGCTCCATATTTAGACCTCTTTTTGGTCATTTACCATAAAAAAAGAACATTAACAAAAAAAGTCAGAAGTTTTCTCTTGAACGAAGAAATGATGAGTATCAATCCTATAACTAAATTTATTGATCAAAGAAATGCGCCCTATAAGTAGATTGTAGATTGGCCTTAAACATTTGAGAAGTAGAGAAGGATTCAGGCTGAAGTGGTTGCTCTTTGAAGCAACATAAAGACATCTTTGCATCCTCCTGATCATTGCATAGAAGTTGATTTCCATCATCACTAGGGGAGTTGGGGGAACAAAGGGGAAAAGAAGAGGAATGTGACATCCCTTCTAGTTCTAGTTAGTAACTTACTCCCTTACTTGTTCTAGAATAGTCAAAATTGGATCACATGCAATAGTAACTTACTCCCATAACCCTATATCCATAGTCTAGAAAAGTTAAACTCAGATCACATGTAAAAGTCTATACCCTTTAAGTTCAGGTGATTTATAATCACCAGGCTGTAATGACCCTTCAAGTCAACTATAGTCATGTAACTTCCTACAAAAAATATTGAGCCCTTGAATATGCAATAGTGCATCCTTATCAAAAGAAAAAAGAAAAAAGATACAAAATAATATATATATATATGGTATACCACATAAGGACTGCCAACAGACATCCATCTTTATGTTCCTAATGCATATTATTGTTGCCTTTCAGAATATAATTAATTATTACACTGATAATCCAGAAGTTTAATTTTTTTGGCCTGCTTCAGTGATAGGGCAGTGGAAGAAATTTTCAATTGCACTCAGCTGTAATCTATTTTGCTACTGCTACGGCCCCAAGTTTGAAATGCACCTTGTATGGGAAGGATTAAGGTCCATGGTCACACTACTAACTTAGCAGTATACTATTTTTACTGATTTGAATTTGGGTTCTTGTCGCTCTTTCCAAAAGTGCGAGAAATCTCCTAATAGTTTACACGAGGCCGTCTTATAAAGACCTGGTAATGAGTGCTGTAGTCATAAGGAAGCATTTCAAGCAGAACTTCAAGCATGTTTGGTGGGAGAATAAGTTATCAACATAATCTTTTCTATATATGACCAAAAGAACTATTGTGTCTGTCTTCAACTCTTGCTATTTTCCAAGAAATTTGTTCATTCTTGACCCATAAAACAATGGATGCTAGGCCACCTTGTGAATGTGGAAAAATCATAAAAATCCTACCAAGCACCAAGTTTCGCTTTCCATGCTGTTAAAAAGGGGAGAAACGCTGAAAGCCGTTTGCCAAACAATGTCGAAAACCAAAAAAAAAAACAAAAATGAATGAAGAGATCCATCATCTCAACATAGCAAAACCAATCCTACAAATCCTGGCAAGATACATGGAGTACGATACAAGTGGAAATTGAAAAAATAAAATAAAATGATTACGGAAATATGGAATATTTATTACCATAATGGCATAATTCCTATTTTGATATCAGAGCATAATGTCTAATACCATTGCTCCGATAGCAATTAAAGCATAATCCTGAAACTTCACCGGGTTTAACAAATAGAAAATTTTCCAGGAGGGGGGAAGAGAGAGAGAGAGAGACGACTTTGGATACTAACCTTTCCAAAAACGACGTCGAAGGAGGATGAAGAGCGAAAATGTCCATGAACGGCCTGGAGAACTGCACTGCCCCTGAGCACGCACTTTGCCAGATAATGGACGCCCTTCGGTTCGGGCCGGGACTGAGAGGACGGCAAGTCTTCATCTACAGTCTCCATTACCGTCTTTGGAGAAATCAAGGTTTTAATTCGCCGTGGAAGTCTAGGGTTTTAACTGCTGACTAAGGAAGAGTTTCATGGCTTCCATGCGCTTTGATCAATAGCGGCAAGAGGAGAGAGAAGGGGGGGATGGTTGGAACTTGGAAGAGAGATGAATTTTAGTTTACTGTTAATAATTAACGAAAAATATACGTGTAAATCCCCATGATTAGTAGCTTGGTGTTTCGTTTGGAGTTTGGATCTGCTCCTCAACGCGCCTCACTTTACAGCGAGTCCGGCTCCGGATCTGCTCGTCGCTTAGGGCGCCTCACGCACATCCTACCATGCATTAGGAGCATCTCTCGTACTTATAAGTTTCGATTCACGGGAGATGTTCTTAATGCACGGTGGATGTGCATGTGAGGCGCGAGTAGCAGAGTCCGTTAAGATCAGGGCAGAGCCCGTTCCAACAGCCTTACGTTGGGAATATTTCATATTTAGGTGATTTATTTTACGGACAAGTACGGATACATACAATGCAGAATTCTGAATTTCAGCCCCCCTTACTACTAGCCCTCTCCCTCGTGCCCATGAATTTGGCATCAATTCACGGTCAGAATGCATTCACTCTATACTTTGGGGCTATAAAATTTTGATTTGGGCTGATTGGTCATTCTCCCTTTATTTTAAAGAAAATATTTCCAATGCAATGGAGTTCAAATATGTGTGCCACAAGGGGGCACCCCATAGTGTCCCATAACACATCCCGCCATGTATTGAAAACATCTCCCGATGATGACATCATTAGGATTGGTATTATCATCGGTTGCAAGGAGACCGGATCTACTCCTCACACAGGGCACCTCACAGGCACATCCTATCATGCATTGGGAACATCTCCCGTATTAATTAATTATTATTCACGGGAGATGTTCTCAATACACAGTGGATACTGTGCATGTGAGGCGCCCATTTGTGAGGAGCAGATCCCGTCTCGGTTGCAAGGGGTTGTTCAATGCTAGCACCAACTTGCCCTGACAAAAGCCAAACTCTCTGATAGCACCTTTCATCCGTGCATTGAAAACATCTTCCCATTATAATTTATAAGTATGTTGATGTTTCAGATGCATGGCTGAAACATGCTGTCAGCGCGCTCGGGAGCAGATCCAAACTCAAGTAAAGGGAAAGTAGGAAATCAAACACAACCTAGAAGAATGTTTATTCCAATCCTAGGGACTAAATTTGACAACTCTACCGTTGTATCGTGACTGGGGATGCCAATACAAGGCTGTTAATGGATCAGGTATATTCGAAAGAATCAAATCAAACGAACCAATTATAACGGTTCTGGACCGCTCTTGCTATTCCAAACCGCTGTCCAACATGGCTTAAAAATTGGTGCGACCATTTCCTTCCCGTCCCGACTAGGGGTGAGCAAAAAAAAACCAAAAAAACAACTAAAACCAAATCGAAAAATCGATAAAACGAATCGATCAATTTGGTTTTGGTTCGATGTTTTCAAAAAATCGACAATTTCAATTAACCATTTAAAAAAATGACGGTTAACCGAACCAACCGATATATATAGTTTTATATATATTATATATTTTTTTAAAATATAATAAAAAGGTTTGGCAATCTGAGAGTGTCAAATTGTTGAACTGAGACTTTCAAGTTTTAGGTTTTCAACCTTTCTCTTCAAAAGGTTGGCAGACTGGCAGCCAGGCTGGCGACTGGCGAACTTAGGCTTTCAGCCTTTCTCTTCAAAAGGTTGGTAGACTGGCAGTCTCTCTCTTAGTCCCTAATAAGCCTCCTACCTCCGCCATGCCTTTCCAGTTTCTAATTTCCCATTTCTTTTCTCTCTGAGACTAATATTTCTTTGTTACTCTCAGTCTCAGTTCTCTTCTTCCCTAACGGACCAACGGCCTCCGATGACCAAGTCACCGTCACCGATGTCCGACCAGGTGACCAACTGTCTCACACTCTTCTTCTTCTTCCCCAACGTCCTCCTCTTCTCTCTCAATCTCTCATCTCATCTTAGTCTTAGTTTTATTCACTCTCAATCTGCAAGAGGAAAAGTTTTTTTTTTTCTTTTCTTTTTTAAATTTTCAGTGCATAAAAAAACTGAACTGCAATTAACCGGTTGACAGATTAACCAATTCAGTTAGATTTAAAAACCGAACATGTCGGTTCAATGTGAGCACCCCTAGTCCCGACCACTCGACCAGGCCCGCATTAGGCCTACAAAATTTTTGAGGACATAGCCCGGCCAACCCATTTACATATTGGGTCGTTTATTAAGGCACCCCATCTACCCCTGCAATCGCTTTACTGGTTCTCTTGGACAACATATAAAATAACATTTTGGCCCTAACGTCTTTTAAGTTTTCAACAAAAATAATTCAAAGATAAATAAACAATCAAAATGTTTCAGAAATGGTACTAATATTTTATTCAATTTGCCAATTTTGTAAGAGAAAAAGGTGATTTCTATATCTATGCCATATAATAAAAATGAGGCCGTTGCAACCGCCTCTACCGACATAATAATAATACTTAAGCCATTTTAGAGTTTCAAATGGGCTTTGTGATCAATGAACAAAAGCATGTTAATTCTTTTTGGTCAAACGAGCAAATGAGCAAATGAATTGTCGTTGTTGCTATAAGAAAACAATCTAATATAAAACATAAACTAAAGGATTACAACCGGAAATGTCGAGATAGAAGAGATGAGACAGCTGAAAAGAAAAACTTCGAAAAAATATTTGCCTTTATATGCCAGATAGTGCGCTAAACCAAGGTTTTAAAAAATGATCTAAAAAACGGAACTGCTGTAACCATCGGTTTTTTGTTCGACTATCCAGATCAAGCGGTTTGATGGATGTAACCCAAACAGTGCGCTAAACTATTTAGGACCCTATTAAAAACAAAAGACCCCATTTCATCCAAAAGAAAGACAACATACCAAGAACCAAAGAACCATACTTTACGACCACTGACCTTGGAGAATTGCTAGTTGAATGGCACCTTTAATAGCAAGAAGATTCACCTCAACCACTCAAACCCTAATTAGATATTTTCCTCCTACAACAAACAATAAACTGGACACTGAAAACTTTGTAATTAGGTATTGTGTAAATTAGCTTGGTGGTTGATATCCATGAGGGAAAGGCGATACAAGGGGATGGGATTTCCTAAATTGCTTTATTGTCCAACACCTCCATCCTTTTAAGCGAATAGAAACAAACCTTTATGGATTCAACAAATGCCTTTAATATGGCGAATTGAAAATGGTGAGAAAGTGATTGTATGGGAAAATCCATGGCTTCCCACTGCCCTAAACTTCAATATGTAATCCCCCAAGCCCTCAGCTTGTGAAATAACGAAGGTTAAAGGGGTGTTTGTATTATGTTGTCTCGTTTCATTTGGTTCTATAGGCTAAACTAGGATGGACTTCGAAATTGAATATATCAAAAAATTTAATCCATACTAAATTCTCAAGTTCCATAACTCATTGCACTTTGGAATACTCATAAAAACAATGATTTTAAGTATTTTAATAAGAATATATATATATATTCCAAATCTAAGGCCTATGATATAGTAACCTTTTGGTATGGTGTGGCATGTTCCAAAATTTGCCATTTCAAACTAACCACAATGGGGGCCCAAGGATGCTTATTTTTCTACATCTTATGCGGTTAACGTTTTTGTGAATTGTGATCCATCTCAATATGAAAGTCCGCGTGAAGACGAACAAGCATGGCCCTTCTCCACAAGTAAGGAGTATATCATCAAATCTAGCTACCACACTACTTCGATTGTTGAGCAAGAAAAACCAAAAAGCCGCCAAATTTTATAAATCAATGGTGTGTTTCCTCAAAAATAAAAAAAATTTATATGGTGTGTTTTTTCTCACAAACCCAATGATGTAAATGCTCTCTTATATCGCACCACTCATAATAGTTTGTTTGGTCCCATGTGTGAGTTGGTGGGTGGAGAGTTTAAGAGATACTTCATACCAATTTTGATATTAATTTGCTTATATTGTATTTGATTGTAATGCAAATATTTTTTTGTTTGAAATCAGTACAAAACATGGCCCCATCATCAAATGTCTAGAAATTTTGGTCAAACACATCAACTATCAAAAGAGCATAAGGTTGTATCCAACAAATGGGTATACTAATATGTTATTTTCACAACACAAAGATGTAAAAAAAAATATACATTTTTAATATCTTAATCATTACATTTTTGTATGGAAATCAAATACTTGCAAACACGAACTAAGCTACATAAATACTCTAATTCAGCATTTGTATTGCAAATAAACACAGCCTTAGGCTCAATTTGAAAATAATACAAATACAAATATGTGGATGTGCAAAAGCTTGTATTTTGTATGTACAGTCTTCAGTTATCGGGATTGTTTACGAAACCAATAAAGAATGATATGGCCATAATAGTATTTAGCAAAATTTCTCTTGTAGAGATTTTACATTTTTATGTGTATGGGTATCTCTGGTCTATCTTGAGAGTAGTTGGTTTAAGGTCTTGCCACCGATAGTTTTGACAAGGCTCTAAAATATCTATATTAAATTTCTAATAGAAGGTTTAAGTTATAAAACATCATTTGTATGCATAACTATGTCATAGTAGTTTGGATCGAGATAAACCTATGCAATTGATCAATCAAAGTGGGGGATTGTTGGATTTTAATCTCATTAGAGATTAAACCCGATGGGATTTGATTTATTAATTTCATGAAAAACACACATGCACACATGTCTTAGAAAATAGTTTTTTCTCTTACTAAAACCAATTTTCAACTTGTCCCACATTAGAAAATTATAAAACTTGTTTTGAGTTTTTAAATAGGAACTTATTTATACTCCTTATAAATAAAGAGGAGAATATAGAGACTTGCTACTGTGCAATTCGCGCACATGTGTGCGGTGCAATGGGGCGGTTTAGAGGTGTATTTTGCTTGCACCTGCGTGGCTTGTGAAGGGCAACTTTGAATTTTGGTGTGAGTCTAACCATTGATGTTTCAATGGTCACGATCTAATCGGGTGTGATCAATAGGCACTATTCAAAGTTAACAATCATTAACTGTTAACTACCTTTTCAACAATCACAATGTTTGAAATTGTGACTGTTCAAAGAGCTTTTTCTGAACCAACACCATCATCTGTTCCATGACTCTTCATAAATTATTTAAGGAGTGTGAAACCACTCATGTCTCTCAGTTCGATCTGCTATTGTCTCACATAAGGTTTTTTCAGAAACTCTTCAACTTTGATGGTTGCAAATTCTTATCCAATGCTTTGTTGTACCCTAGGAACGGATTTGCTTGTAGCCCAACAACAAACAAAGTGGAACTTAATGGGGGCAAATAACACATTCTAAAGACAAATGTTTTTAGACACCCCTCATAAACATATCCTCCAAGTTTCAATGACCCCAATTCCCAACGCCTATGATTTTTTGAAAGGAAAAATTGTACATACACCTTGGATCACAAAATCTAGCCATATATTAAGAATATCTCCTCACCAATTTAACATACAATTGGAGAATACATTCCCAATGTACATTATATGCAGGTCTAGATATCTTCCTCACACTAATGTCCTGACCGCACATTAGGAACATTTCCCATACTTGTATTTATTATTCATCGGAAGATGCTCCCAATACATGATGGGATGTGATTATGAGAAGCGCTTTGTGAGAAGCATACCCTAATTCATTGTATGCGTGTGTACACCATTTTTCTTGTAGGAGATCCTCTCTTGTCATTTGCTGGTTTCAAATACTCTAGTAATAAAATGCTTACGCTCCCCACATTTAACAGAATCACCACTTGTCCTTGAAACTCCTTGCCTTAATCACTTTCCCCTGTGTGACCCTTATGGCCTCCGTCAGAACATAGATACACAACCAAGCCCCAAAAATTTTCCTCGACTAGCTCCCTGGACCTTAACATCTTCTCAACATCATTTTGCTATTCGCATGCTCCTCCCCTGACACTGTATTCAAAGTCCATTTCACCGGCGGCATGTTCCTCTCCTTGCTACCCATAATCGCTGTGAGGTTCAAACGGGCATTCCACTATGCTTTCAAGCTAATTGTTGACACTTAAGCAACCTTAGCTCATGGTTCCACGTCGTTAAGCTTTGATTTCAGCTTTTAGGTTACATTTGGAAACAATGCAAATATATAGAGTGCATTTTGGTCCATATAAACGAAAAGTTGGGTTAGTTTTTCATTGACAAGTTTATTTTCTAAACAAATGACTTTTAGTTGTAATTAGACCTATTTATGGATCGGGTCGTGCTAGGTTCGGGGCGGGTTTTGTATATGTATCAACAGAATACACTCAGGCCCGAGCCCGAATCCGACCCTCATATAAAGCCCAAAGCCTGGGCTCGAGCCTGATCAAAAATTTGAAAATACATTTTTTTCATTTTTTATTCAATAAAAAGTGTTTTATTTATATTAAAAACCTTCAAAACTCAAAAATAATAAACATCTCACTATTAATTGGAAAAACGAGAAGAAGAACAAAAAAAAAATATTGCATACATATTTTTTATTATTTAATATATAGTATTAAGTTAGGCTCGGGCTCGGGCTCGGGCCAAGCTTTTTTGAAAAAGCCCAAACCCAACCAAAAAAAAAAAGTTGGGCCCGAACCCACAGGCCTAAAATTATGACTAAGCCCGACCTAACAACAAATCAGGCCAAGCCAGCCCATTAGGTTACCCGGCCCATAAACAGGTCTAATTATAATGCAAATTTATATAATCTAATTATTTCCAAAACACTAACAAAATTGAATCATAGTGCGGATTTACAATTCAATGTGGGTTTTGGCTCTTGTTTTCTTTTCTTTTTTTTGGGGGGTTTGATCCAGAGAGTTTATTAAATCAACTAGGATTTATATAATCTAATCCCAAGTTTGAACTTGGGCTAAGCCGGGCCCAGGCATATAGTCCTTATCACATGTACTAAGCCAGGCCCATGATTACCCCTTATTTTCTCTCTACTTATTCCATTGTTTGAGAAAACTCATAAAATATCCTTTATGCTCTTGCCGACATCAATATAAGACGAAAAAATGGTAGTTTGCTTTCCTCAACACGACTGCTCCACCGTCAAGGAGTCAACGTGATTGTTACCTGAACTTAGACTACAACTATGATGAAATAGTTAACGTTCGATATTTAAATTGAGGGCATGCTTAGGGGTCTCAACGGGGTGAGTTTTGTAAATTTTATCCCTAAATCTTCCATCCCTTATCCACTCCAAAATTCAGGGTAGTTTGGATTTTGAGAAACTAAACTCTTTTCGACCTTACTTTTTTTGTATTTAATAGTAAGGATAGGTTGGATTTAGAACTTGTATCTAATTCCCTATTATTTATAATTATATACAAGTAATAAGTAAGTAAAAATATACAAACCAACAACAAAATTTTCAATTATTTGATTAAGACATGTAAAAAACATATAAACTATCAATTATCCTTTATATACAATTCAAAATATTATTAAATTCAACACGTAGTACATAAAGTTTGTATGCTTTCGAACAGGGTAGGAAGGGTTGGGTTTAGCCTAATATCATACATAGGGGTGTTCAAATTCGATTGATAAACCGAAAATTGAATCAAACCAAACTGAATAAGCAAGTTCAGTTCGGTTTTTGTTTTTTTTTTTTTAAATCAATTTTCGGTTTTGGTTCAGTTTGGTTGAGATTTTTAATTGAACTGAACAAAAACCAAATTTGTGTTTATTTAATGAAGTATATTAAACATTTAATGTGATATATTTAATACTTTATGCTAATTAATTATTATATTTCCCAATGACCAATTTGGCAATTTCCCATTGGGCTTTAATTGTTTGTGAATAACTTTTAATTAAAACCTAGATTAATTATTAATTGTTTTGAAAAATTCTGAATTTGCCCATTTCTCATTGGCATAGCTTTTAATTAACAATAGGTAATTAATTTAAACTATTAGGCTTTAGGGCATTCTAACTCTTAATTAATAACACTTATTAATTATAAATTATTTATTAGTTATTGATCAATGTTTGTCATCTATGTGGAATTAGGGCCCAATCAAATTGAATTTGGTTATGGTCAGTTTGGTTCTGAACTCTAGGTCAGTTCAGTTGGAGAAAATTGTCAAATTGAACCCCTAACCATATCTTACCTCCTAAAACCTATCCCTGCCTCAAAACTTATTATTCACGCAAAAAAAAAAAGAAAAAGAAAAAGAAAAAAACATTGGGGCGATTACCCATTGGATAGGGTAGAAATTACCGTCCCTAGACATGCTCATGATAAACTTAGGGCCCGTTTGGTTTTCATGAACAAGTGTTCAAAATTGGATTCCAAGCATTTGATTGGGCAGAATTGGAATCTGGTTCTCATTTCGGGTGAAATGGGAAATTGCGGGCCCACTCCCAATAATCAAAATCCCATTTCCACTTGTTAAAATTAGAAACAAATGTTAATGAGCCTGTTTGATTCGTGGGAATAGGGGTTTGGAATTGGAATAACCATTCCCATTGCCATTCCAATTTATTACAATTTACAATTTCCCATCTTGATTCTTGTTGAACCAAACAGACTATGGGAATAGATGATTCCAATTTCGATTTTGGCTTATAAAAAAACCCAATTTTGAAGCATTTTGATTCCAATTTCAGCTGCAAACCAAACGGACCCGGAATAACACAAAACCCCTCAAACCCTTTTTCTCTACCTAATTCCAAATCCAACTTTCTAATCCTCTCTCTGCCACTTCCTCTTTCGGCAACTGAAATTTGAAGATCCGATCTTTAACTAAAACATCGACGACGATGAGGTAAGTCATCGTCTATATATCTCTCCTCTACCCTCTTATTCTTATTCCTATGATTCTCTCTCTCATACAGTCACTTTTTTTTTTCATATTCCTTCATTGTTTTTCTACTACAGCAGACCAGACCACAAAAGAACCACTTTTGAGTGCACAATCTCATCCCTGCAATCTAGGTATGATTTGATTAAATCCTTTGTAAAAAATCAAAACATAGGAAAGGAAAATAAGCAAAGACCTAACCCAATTTTCTCTTATCTATGGGCTCGGATTTCTTGAAAAGGGACAGTTTCCCTCGGATTTCCTTTTGGCAGGCGACACATTTGTAAAACAATGGAAAAATGAAAAAAAAAGACATCACATAAAAAAATGGCCTTTTGTTTGGTATTATCTTTACAGAAAAAAACGTTACTTCATATCACGTTTTAGAAATCAGGAAAGTGGTATAAAGAAAAACCAAATTCAATGTTTTTTTAGAAAGAGACCTTTACTGCCAGTAGTGCAATGATGTTTGCTAACTGAAAACTATTCATTGATATCAAACAAAATCAATGCTGTTTTTTTTTTTAAAAAAAAGGCCTATATAATAACACTGTTTACAAACAAAAAATAATTACAACTCACACATACCCAAACACCTACGAAAAAAAAAAAACAAAATGACATAAAAGCCCACAAACGCTTCTAAAATCTACCTACCCGATTCCAACTTTCTAACCCTCTCCCTCGTCTCTCGTCCCTCTCTCCTTGCAGCTGAAGTTTGAAGAACGAATTTGGACCGAAGCTCGGCGACGGCAATGTAAGTAACCGTCGAATTTGCTCTCTCTTCTCTCATCCTCTTCTTCTTCCTCTCATCTCTTTCACACTCTTTTTTATTCCTCCTGTCTTTCTATTGCAGACCAGACCTGACCACGTTGACGTAACTTTTCCTCAGTTTTCGTTCTGGCAAAGGTATTTATTGCTGCTAGATTCTTTTACCTAAGTTGATGAAAAATCCCTGAGATTTGATTTCAACATTGATGATAAATATTAGATTTGGTTGAAATTGAATCAACGTATATATTGGATTTCTTTTTGTTGTTGTTAGACTTGAAATCTTCTTCATTTGTACTTTCTATCCGAAAGAGGAGTGTTATTAGTTCGAAGTTGAAGAAGCTCCACCACTGATGAACAGTTTTTAGAGTTTCATGTGAAACAAAAGCCAGAAATCAAAAGCCGGTACAACTGGAAGGAGATTGATAGTTTGTAAGTTATTGGTGGAGATTGACGGTTAGAGAAAATCTTTAGTTACCTCAGACATCATAACCCAAGGAACTGTTCCATTCCAATTGAAAACAAACTTATGTAAATCTGACTCCATTTAGAAAAGATTTTATGTGAAACCTGTCCAAGTCTTCCTTTCTTGTTTTTCTTTTTTTGACCAGTGAAAACTTTATTTCCAATAAATTGTACAATTTTAGAATTATCTTATAAATGTTTCCTTAAATCACTGACGAAATATGGATTCTAGGAGAACCAATTACCATAAACCAAAGAATTATTTTTCAATGAAACAGCAAAATGCAAAGAACTACCTTATCATGATAAGATTACAGCTGAAGAGGGAGAGGAATAAAAGATATATCTAAAAAAAGAGGGAAAGAAATAAAAGATATATAAAAATAGAAGGAAAGAAATAAAAGAAAAGAATATGACTTTACAGTAGACTCCAAAATTTTTAGAATGATCAAATTATGTGGAGAACAAATGATGGTGATTATTACCTGATAGATATAGAAAACACGATCTGATGCGCTTTCAAGCAGTTCAATTGAGTAATTTATTGGTGATCTATAGTGAGTCCCTAGCAAAAAAGCCTCAAAGCCAAAGGATGATATAGGCCTATAACCTGAACAACACCACAGAAAGAAATCAAATCAAATATACCAAAATAGGTTAAAGAAGACCACCAAAAGTAAATGACTACACACTAGAAATCCACACAAATAGATTACTAGATGAATCGGAGTCTTTCCATAAACTGGAGTCCCAATTTATGTCTTTGTTTTGTTTGAGGCAAGTTGCATCTTTAAGAAAATATAACAGCAGGGATTACTGAGCATGAATCTTTTCCTCAGAAGAAAATGCCTCTGGTCAAGGAATCAAACTTAAGTTATGGAATTGAATCAAAATTTAAGTGTGTCCATTGACACCTGTAAATTTGTGAGGTTCTATTAATTAGAGGACCCATTGGTGTAAAGTAAAACCATACAGGTAGAAGTGGAGAAACTGTGGAAAGACTGGAATGTGAACCAAGCAGAGAGGAGCCTCCCAAGAGATGAAGAGTCTAGCTCTGTTTGCCATTAGAAATGCCATATTCCGAAAACTACAGTCACTCATTTTGAGTGTCCCTTAGATCAACTATCTTGATTTACTGATAAAAAAAACTTGAGGAATGTTGGTTTATTGGCTTTAGACATGTGCATGTATGAGAATTTTAGTAGAGGGAAGGAAGCAATCTAGGTAAGCCCTGCTAAGCCAAGTAAACTCAAGTTTCAGGTAAAATCACTACAACCACTACAAGTTGATTGATTTGGTTTTGATTTAGGTTGAAGCATTGGAACTAGAGTTGGTTAGTTAGGCTTGGGTTGGTTTTGCTTAGTCTGGTTTGCTCTTCTGCAAACTGGTTTTCATTGGTTCATTTTTGAACCTTATGACTTTACTAGTAAAAGTGCACGCGCGTTGCACGTGACAATATCAAATGATGATGATGATAATAGTCAGCAACCAAATGACCTTACTGGTTGAATCATTAACCTATTTAACTCAAGGTTCAAAAAATCGACATGTATCGGCCTATACCGGTTCAAGGGGTGGAGGAGCCTTAAACCGGCCCCTTGAACCGGTTTTGAAAAAATAAAAAAAGTATAAAAAACAGTATCGATACTGCCCGATACACCCATATCAGCATATCAATATTTAGAACCTTGATTTAACTAGGAAAATGGACTATGATTAAGACATTAATTCATTTTTTTTCTTTGTATTTTAGCTATTTCTATCTTTACTAACAATAATTCTTATTTTTCAAACATATTTTTGTTTAATATGAAGAATACATAATATTAATGTATGTTCAATTTTTTATAAAATTTATAAAAAATTTAATATTTTTATTTTTATTATTTACTTTATGAGATAATAAAAATTACTTATTTACTAAGAGGAAATGCAATTCAAATATATTGTTTAAACATTGGTTTTTAATATTGTGGTCAAATCAATTATTTATATATAATATATATGTTATTTATTATTTATTTATAAATATGTTATTTATATTGCATTTTTGTAAACTTTTTATATGATGGAAATAGTTGAAAAAATACTTATATTTTTTGTTTTTATTTCAATTGTTATATTTTCTTTTTATTCTGATAATTTATTATTTTTTTTAAAAATTAAATCAAATCGTATCAGGTTCGTATATTCGACATCTTGATCGGATTCAAATTCGGATTCGAATCAATATTTATGAGATCTGGTCGGATCTTTGGATCAGATCATATTTGAATATACCATTATTCAAATCTGATATGATCTGTTTGTATCCCTATCAAGCTACTTGCCGACGACGGCCTAGCTAATTAAATTATTGAACCATTTGACATGGTTAGTCGGGTTATGTTTTAGACATCAATGCTCTTTATTTTTTATCATAATTTTATCCCATTTCTATTATTAATGAAACTAATTCTCATTAATCACACTTTTTTATATGATGAATATATAATATTATAGAATGTACCCTAAATTATCGGCAAATTTCTACATTTTATAGAATTTTATGTATTTTATTATTTAATAATAACATCATGTGTTGATCCATTTGACGTGGATAGTTTAACCACTAACTCACCACTTGGATGGGAAAAACATTTTGCTTTTTTAGCTAATTTTAAATCATTTATTCCATTTTCATCATCAATAAAAGTAATTCTTATATTCACATTTATTTTGTTTAATATGGCGAATATATAGCAATACAACTGTATCAAAATGCTTTATACAAAGCTTATATTTTTCTTTTAGTATGTATATATATATATATACATATATATTACTTAGTTATGACATCATAGATTGACCCATTTGACCCGGAATGTTAGATCATTGACCTATCTACCATCTAGATATGGAAATGGCTTCGTTTTCAAATTGGTTTTAAAATTTTCATTTCTTTTATATCATTGATAAAATAATTATTATTTATCATACTTATTTTTGTTTATATTATTAGTATATAATATTATAGATGTTCTCAAAATTGTTTCATATTTTTTTATTATTCTATTTTAAAAATTTATTTTTAATTATACATCATGGGTTAACCTATTTGACTTGAAAGGTTGAACCACTAACCCACCCCTTAGATAGGAAGATGGTTTAATTTCCTATCAGTTTTAAGTCGTATATTTGATGTCCATCATTAATAAAATTATGTCTATTTTATCATACTTATATTTTAATATGACAAATATATAATAATAGAAATGTGTCCAATTTTTTTTTTTCAAAATTTCTTTTTTTCTATATTTTTTTGTATTTTTATATTTCTAAATTTGTATTATTTATTTATGACATCATGAAATTATTCATTTGACCCAAATGGTTGAAGTACTTACCCACGACTTAGATGGAAAATATGATTTCATTTCTAGGTTTATTTTAAAATATAAAATTTAATTCTATTAATAATTAGTGTGCATGGATTTATTAGTGGAATTTAATAATGATAAACAAAAGTATTTTTTATATTTCTAAATTTGTATTATTTATTTATGACATAATGAAATTATCCATTTGACCCAAATGGTTGAACTACTTACCCACCACCTAGATGAAAAATATGATTTTATTTCTATGTTTACTTTAAAAATATAAAATTTCATTCTATTAATAATTATTGTGTATAGATTTATTAGTGGAATTTAATGATGATAAAAAAAAGTATAAATGTTGGATTCAATGAGAGAGAATGTGATTTATTTAATGACTTAAATGTGAGACTTAAAGAGAGGTAATTGAATGTACTTAATGGTAATATTTTTATTACATTTTCTGCCCTTTTAATTTAAAAATATAAAATTTCATTTTATTAATAATTATTGTGTGTAGATTTATTAGTAGAATTTAATGATGGTAAATAAAAGTATAAATGTTGGATTCAATGAAAGAGAATGTGATTTATTTAACAACTTAAATGTGAGACTTAAAAGAGGTAATTGAATGTACTTAATGGTAATCTTTTAATTACATTTTCTGCCCTTTTAATTGAGATTAACTAAATTCAAGAGGAGGGGTATTTTAGTAAAGAAAAATTCCAGAAGCCAATACCTCTTCATTCGCACTTTTATAAGTAGTATAGATATTTGGTTTTGTTTATTTTCTAGAATTGATCAGGTGTCAAAACCTCCAGGGCTAACTTTTTCTAACTAAAAGAGGATACAAATGCTTTGGTCCTTTTTTTTCGTGAACTGTAAAATGAAGTATTTCATTAATGAAAAAAAAAAAAAGATGAGGTTGACCTGTACATTGAGATTCTGTACAAAACTTGTAATCTCTTTATTTGTCTAATTATTTATTCTCAAGAAATGGTTATTGCTGCTTTACCATTCCACATTATTGGGTATTGCTTGGCTTAGTTGAATTGAGGGTTGATTAGCTAATAGAGTGGATTGATGAATCAGGATTCATGTATCTTACCTCATATATAGTTGGAATAAGACTTCGATGAGTCAAGTTGAGAGTTGATTACTTGTTTGACCACAAAATCTTTAGGACACTGATTATAAAGAACATTGTTTCTTTAGCATTGTCGTCTTTTTTGCTGCTTTGAACTTGATATTAACTGAGGTTGTATATGCTTTTGATCTGAACAGGCCGATAAAGATTAAGAATTAGCCACATATTGATCATCAACAAAATAAATACAGGTTTAATGCCGAGAGGTTAGCTTGGGTGGTATATTTCTGATGGGATTTTCTCAGTGATAACAATGTTTTGGAGAAGAGTTTAGGCCCTATAGAAATCAATTGAAATAAAGGGTCCAGTTTCCAGGATTCTATCTAAGAACTTCTGGGATTGATATAAAGTCAAATTTAGATCAATAAAAGTCAAATTTGGGGTGGAAGTAAGGCAACAAAAAGTGCATCAGAATGAGGGAAAGTATAATAAAAGTCTGCCCCTTTGGTATTCCGAGACTCACTTTTCAAAGTTGAAAGAGCAGATTCCAGAATATTTTTTCACCCCCCTTTTCTATTTTCACCCTAAACCAAACAGCCCCTATTAAAAAGATAGAGGTGTGGGATTTTTTGTTTAGGGAATACATGGATGGGGAAACCATAGAAATGAGTGTTGAAAGATGCATAACATTGGTGATTGAGCTATACTTGAGTCAAGGATGGAGAACTTTTCAAGGGAGGGACAGTCATTGGTTATCTCTCCATGAGAATGCTTTGATAAGGTTTTGGCTTTTAAGTGCAACCCAAGGGAGGGACAGCCATTGGTTAGCTCTCCTTGAGAATGATTTGGTAAGGTTTTTGCTTTTAAGTGCAACCCAAAAGAAACAGTTTCTGGGCTTCTTGATAATGTTTTGGTTGCTATTTTTAAATCTGAAAGCTTTTCTTATTGTCTACTGCAAAATAATAAGATCCTAAACAATTCAGTTAGTAGCAACAACATTCATACTTGATGAAAATATAGGTATATACCAGTACCACAACATGTATATAACAATATTAATTTCCCTAGGATACATGGTGCTGTCATGTCCATCAGTGCAAACCATCCAATTGAAGGGTCAGTTATGATTTTCCTACACGGGGGGGGGGGGGGGGGGGTTCCTTGAGCTATCTAGAAAACATGGGAAATTTCAGACATTATCATTAATTTCAATAGAGTTTTGAATAATTTGCTTTAACTAAAATGGGAGGAAGATTTCCTAAGTGGGTCATCTAGATTTCTTTTGTTGGTTTGCCAATCCAAATTATTATTTAGTAACTCCAAATCCTTTTGCTTATTGCATTTACTTTTCTCTCTCTCAAACAGATAACTTAAAAGGATGACCTCTTTAAGTGGGAGTGATCATTTCATGGAAATTTGCTCAAGAGTAAGGCTAATTAACAGATGAAATGAAGACATGAAATCCTATAGGCACATTATCTCAACATGTGAGATATCAAGTTCTTATGGTTTTTGTATGTCTAATAATGCTGCAATGGTCTTTTGGTATGGTGAGAGATGGTTTGAAAGCTGAATTTTAAGTTTGCAATGACAAAGGATCTGTCTTACCATGCGAATGGATGCAGTGGAATGAATTCAAAGTTTTGGTGCTCAATGAGTTGATAGCTTGCAGGTATTCAGACAGCAACTGATGCCATGCATTTTACCATTTCAGCGAAGATACCAGAGTTGAGCAACAGTACAGAGAGTCACGTTAATGAGTTGCAACTTATAGCGTCTTGTCATTTTTATACATTTATTCTTAGATCTAATGCAACTTATAGCATCCTGGTTACAAGATTAGTAGTAGTAGATGATGAGTTGAACAGCTAATTAAGTAAGATTTTTTGGAGCTTGATCTTAATTCAGTTTGGTTTTTGTTGTTTTCTTTAATTTTGCTTTTATTTTAATATTAATTGGGGTCTGTTGGTGGGTACGGAGAGAGTCATGTTGCTGAACAGTTAATTATGTCAGATATTTTCTTCAGTTTTATATTTTTGAAATTTCTAATGTTTTTTTTTGAAAAAAGTTAGCCAAGATTCATTGAAATTTCTAATGTATTTTTGTAATATTTTATATTTCTTGGGTTTTCCATGTTAATTTCTAATGTTTCATTCAGTTTGGATTGGATTCATTTAAATTTAAATGGATTGGTTTGGGTTAGGTTTGTACTAGATTTGGATTGGATTGGGTCTGGTCCATTTGTAAATGGATACATGTTGGATTGGACCAATCCTGGTCCAATTGGCAGCCCTATTTATCTTTTTGCATGTTAATTGGATTGTGTTTGACTTGAATTTTCATGGATTTTGTCTCTTTATATGTTTTTTATTAGGGGAAAAATTGGAAATCATGGTTGATTCCGATTTCAGTCTCTTGATGAACCAAACAACATCAATTGGAATCCAATTCTGATTCCTGTCTGAACCAAACAGGTAGGGGGAATAAGCCATTCTGATTCCAATTCCAAGGGATTCCGATTGTGAACCAAACAGACCCTTCATTTTTTTTGTTTTATTCCCATTTTCCGGTCATCTCCATTTTACTGTCAATTCTTTATCTCATATGCTTTTATTTTTGTAGATTCTACTGCATGGTAGCATGTAATGTAGAAATCAATGTTTCATGGATAGTTTAATTGGGCTATCCATTAAAAGTCTGAAGTTTATTGAAATGGCAAATTAACTGATTAGAACAATGTACTGTTTTGGAAACCTGTGCCATGCACCTGACTGGTGTAAAGTTGGAAGAATCATTTACACCAACCAGTTAATGAATAGTTTTCATACATGCTGCACACCCATATAGAGTTTTCATGTGTATTGTCAATTTGGTGAAAGATAGATACCACCTATAAAAAAATCAGTGAAAGATGTCTTAAAAGTCAATTTGTCATTCGATTGAATAGGTAAAATGATTCTTCTACATCATTTGTTTTGTAACAACCGCAAGCATCTTTTGAATCTGGAGTTCAATAAAATCTGGGAAAATTGTTCCAATGAGAATGTTCACTTTGTTTTGGTCAAAAAAACTTGATTTGGCAATAATCCCTAACATAGCAAATCTGCAAATAGCTATTGTGAGAGAAAATAGTACAATTTCCATTTTCCACCTAAAATTCCTCAAGATTCTATCTTGCAATGACCAAGTAGCTGAAACATCCTCGATGCAGAGATCTCTAATTGTTCTAACTATTGGATCACACAAAACTAACTTTCCATCACCAAGCTCAGCTAGAACAAGTGGTACCAATCAATGGCTATGGTCAACTACTTATCTGGGATTTTAAAATAATATATTTAAGAAAGTTGTTGATTTAGACAAGGGTCCATTATTGGAGTGTCCATGTTGCATTTTAACACATTTTAGTTGAACAAACTTTTCAAGCTACATTTTTGCCATTTTTGTATCAAATTAGATAGTTTGAATTTTTATTTATATTAGGAAACTATATCATATTTGGTTTGGATGATAGAGACACAATTAAATTCTTTCATTTGGGTTGGAATTGGCCAAGGTAGCAATCTGAACTGGCCAGCTGCCAACAAGATATGAACAACGCTTGTAGAAACACCGTGCGGGAATTAAAGTATAGAGTGAGTCTTGGCATTTAGTGCTGAGTAGGCTGTGGATTGTACTGCAGAGGTGATTAGATAGTGAAAATGTGCTTGATTAAATTTGCTTCACTTATTGTTTTGACTTGGGCAACTAATGAATGTTGCATTACACCTTAAATGCCATTATCTTTTTCTAAACTAATACACCATATGGTCTCCAAGATGTTAAATTGGCTATAAAAGGAAAATTTAGTGCTGTTTTAGACACTATATGTGTGCCAAAACTAGAAAGAATAGGCATCAACCTTTTAAGAAGAGATAGATGCTACATGACTTTGCAGGTAGAATAGAGACCCTTTATTGATTTATATCTCAAGAAGAATTCTTAAATGCTTGTTTTCTGAATGCTTCCATTGGGCATTTAATATTTTTATTCTTTTCTTTGTAGGGAGAGAGCTGAGGGAAGCATCCCTTGCTAATAGGTATGGGTTAGAAGTTCGCAGTTGGAATTCCTGCAGTAATAGCTGTTCATTGAAGAAACAATTTTATTATGTTATGTAATCACTACCTGGGACTTTTGTTTTTTTCAAGAGAGTGATGATGTTGTTGGTAACTTACATACGCATGCGAAGCATGTGACCTAATGCTAGTAGTTGTACAATATTAAAATTCTAAAGTTCCTAATCAGTGGTGGAAGTTTCTATTATCCCAAAAAAAAAAAAAGATTTATGGATAGACATCTCTTAACGTGGTTGGGGGTTTATTGAATGGCCTACAATACCACCAAACAAAATTTCCATTTCTTTGTGTATCCCCACAAAATCAGTTATGTCATCTGCAGTCTGAACCCAACTCTGACTACTCAGCTCAGTTTGGGAGGGTTGAAGTGCAGCGGCTTCTGGCTTTCCAATGTGGGCCCTAAACAGCCTTTAAACTATGTTTGGTGAAAAATCTGGAGAACACCTATGGGGATGCCAATTTTGACTCAAATCTACTGAACTCCATTCCCTACCCACTGTAGGCATTAACCCTTAGACTCAGATCCTGCAGTTGACTGATTGAGAACACCTATGGTTTGACTTTTTGAATCAGTGAACTTAGCAAGAGTGGAAAAGCTTTCAGCGAAAAATTTGGTTAAAGTATATGCGGCTAAAATTCTTGGTTTTTTCTTTTGTTGCTTAAGCCAAAAATTCATTGTACTATCATGTAATGTTTTAGGTACATTCATCTATCAGAAGTTCAGAACCAAATTTTGCATAAGTTTGATTGTTTAGCTCCTCTCTTCTCATGCATGTCAAGCATATCTTCTCCATTGGTTTCTCTCTCTTCTTGATCTTGTGTCACCATATCTTGGATGTTAGTATTTTCTCTCTCCAGCAGTTGCTATAATTGTTTCGGAGCTCAGATTTACCTTTTTTTATCCAATTGCTAAATTTAATTTTCTAATTGATATTTGATCTTTTGATCGGTTTATTTGAATTATGTTTTCGCTCTTAGATGAACTATACAGATAAAGTATGTATTTATCTAATCAGTCCTTCCCCTTCTTTGGTTAGGATTTTCTCCATATATAGTCATCTCAACATGGAAGAACAGTTCATTCTTCGAGTTCCACCTTCAGTTTCTGAGCGGATTGACCGCCTTTTGAGTGAGAATGCATCTTCTTCTGAAGACAAGTCATTGGATTTGTCCTTCTCTGGTGCTTATCTTCTCTTTGTGCTTTCAGTTGATAAGAAATTCTTATTTTTATCTTACTTAATGGTTAAGGTTGAGGTAGATTTTTATCAAAGTTACAGGTTTGGTGCCGATTATGGTGTAAATTGTAGGATGTAATAAACCTCATTATTTTATAATTTCTCTTATCTTAATTATAATAAAAAACCAAAACATGTCTGCATTTTTCTTTTTAGGTTATTTACATTCAATGCTGGAATGAATTCTTTTGTGTAATCTGGTCTCATGAAACTGACATGAAGAGCAAATTTTATCCAGAGAAAATGCAATTCATATTTGGAAATAATGCTTTGATGCACTTTTTTGTTTGTTGATTTTATTCTCAACATGCACACTTCATTCACAACAGGAAGTTAACAGAATGAGTTACCACCATTATTTTGAATCAGGCGTACGGTTGTTTTTTATTTAATTGTGTATGTTAGAGTTGCAAAATAAAAATGAGAGAACAACAATAACCTACGAATCAGCACCTAGGCATCTCTAGGAGTCAACATCTAGATAAAATATTAAGAATTGGCACCGCCAGTGAAATTAGAATCACTCAATATTAGAACAAATAGCCTACATTATAATATTTGATGTCTAAAAGCGAGGGCTTCTACCAGGAAGGACAGACATGGGGTTGAATGGATGCCACCAGGGGAGGAGTTTATCAAGTTGAACTTTGATGGAAGTAGCCAAGGAAATCCAGGACCTTCAGGCATAGGAGGAGTGCTGAGAAACAAAGATAGTAGCATTATATCTTTGTACTCAGGTCCGGCGGGTGTCGGAGACTCTTTAAGGGCTGAATTACTTGCTGCTGTACAAGGAATCCAGCTTGCATATCAGCTAGGCATAGAGCATCTGATTATTGAAGGGGATTCCCAGGTGATAGTGGGTTGGCTGAAGGATCAGGACACTGTGATTTGGGGTTTTAGAGATCTTCTCAAAAAGGTTAAATGGTTAACGAGGAATATGACAATCAGAGTTCAGTGGGTAGGCAGATCAGCAAACTCATTGGCTGATTCACTTGCAAAACAAGGGGTTCTCCGGGATACTTTATTTTGGGCTTCTGTGTAATTTCTTTTATATTTATAATTCTGTAACTAGCTTTAAAGGAAAGATCGCATCTCGTGCCTTTCCACGGGTTGCATGTAACTCTTATTTGCTTTTTGTAAAATCTCACTCATTTATCAAAAAAAAAAAAAAGAGAGGGTTTCACATGTATTTAAAGGCAAAGAGGGGAAGGCTGACCAGCCATTTCCCATTGTTTTCCTACTATGAATCCAACTAAGAGACAGTACTAAGACACTAACCTTTTTTTTTCTTACATCCCAAACATGATCCCAGTGAAGGGGTAAAGTTTTCATTTATATCATTGCAAATGATGTAGCACCAACTGTTGTTAACTAAAAAAACTGTAGTTAACTTGTGCTTAGGGCTGACATATCCTAGTTTAAGTTAGGAATAGGAATAAGACAAATCCTACTTAGGATTGTGATTCTGGTTTACCAACTTTGACATCCTAACTTAATTCCTAATCTATCATGATAACTAACCCTTAGTCTAATTAGCAAATCCAACTCCTCAGTTCAACTCAACTTTAGTCCTAACTATTTGGGGTTGGCTGAAAACCAACTCCTAATGCAATTAGGATGACTATTAATGCCTTGAATAATACAAAAATAGCTTCTGAAAATTGCTACAGTACTATATCCAAAAACATATAAAAATTCAAAAAATCGCAGATTTGTCTAATTGGTTCTTGCATCATTAGAACCATATATATTTTAGCATCCAGTAACAGCAAATTGGGTTTACTAGAAGAATAGAAAATTAATTGAAATTTAAGATAAAAAAAACTCAAATATCAATCTCATGGGTGTTTTAGTACACCATTCTTTATTCATTACTCAAATTAATAAATTTTTCACCAGTTCCAATAAAAAAATCAAATATCAATTTCTATTACTCAATCTTGATAGCTAACTGTTTGCTTCACCAAGATCCTCTATGCAGCATCTGAGTGTCCATAACTAGATATTTTGGTAGCTTATCCAAAGGGGGGAAAAGATGTTTTGTAATGCCCCATGCCTAAACTTAAGGCTTTGAAGGAGTCTCAACAGCTTAACAGGATTAGATTCTTGCAGAAGCCTATACTATACTCCAATACTGAATAACTCTACCACAGGTCCACAACAATCATCTCTCTCTCTCTCTATTGATTAGTAACAGATCAAGCAATGTCATTAGTTTGATGAAAAGATGGTAGTGAAGTAAACAACTGCTTACACCATACAAACATAACTACCATTATTGGAATGGACAGACCATTAGGACTCAAGGAATAACTCATATCAACAGGAAACAACTGATTACACCAGCAAGTCTCCTTGTTCTCTTGTTTAACATAGGACTTTGGTTGAGAAGATGATTGTGTCTAGTGTTAGGAGTTTCTTTAGCTCAGGTTGCATTATAGGAGCATAAAGCATACTGCATACTGCTTTTTTTTTGTGTAAAAAGATCTGCCTATTTCTCTCATTTCCAACATGATTATCTAGCACTTAAGGCATCAATTACTAATAGGTGATAAGAGAACAGTGTCCTCATCTTTCCTGGTTTCTTTCCCTTCTTTTATCAGATATGACATGCAATTTGTATTAATATAAGTAAAATGAGATGAAGTCAATTTTATGGAGTATTGAAAGTTATGAAGGGCAAACCAATTCCAGAAGAAGGGGACCCTTGTACAATCCTGTACAAGAAATATGATTTACCAAATTGGTGGGGCACCATTGAAGGTCCATATTCCAATCTCCTTCTTGCTAAGATTTCAGCAATCAAACTGGCTAATGTTAAGAGTGAAAGACATCTGAAAAAGGGGTTTATACTGCTGAACATCAATGGCTGCAAAAGAGGCAACCTGGGAGATTCAGGGATTGGTGGTATTTTCAGAGATCATCTTGGGAATATCATGGCAATTTACTCAGGACCTATTGGGCAAGGAGATTCAGCTAGAGCAGAAGTGGTGGTTCTCCAAGGGTTTAAGTTGGGGAAAGTTCTAAACCACAGGGGTGTTGTGGAAGGGGAACCAAGAGTTATAATTGACTGGCTTAGAAATAGAAAGCTAGGTGCATGGCACTACATAGACATATTGAGGTATAAAGCCTGGTGAGGGTTCTGAAAGCTTCAGTCAAGTGAACTGAAAGTTTGAGAAACAGCTTGGCAGATGCTATGGTCAGGTGAGGAGTGAGTGGAAATCCATTGTAATAGGGGGTTACAAATCCAGGGGGCTGATACAAATTTAAATGTAAAGGCTCAGGGTGGGTAGCAATTATTGAACTAAATCAGAGGGATGCTAAGCACATCTTTTTTTTATCAATAACTGAATTTTCATTAAATTTATAAAAAGAAGATTACAACAAATGCAACAAATGAAAGGATATAAAGCCGCTTATCTCCAATAATAAAATTTTACAACTGATCCCAAAGCATTTGTGTTAGGAACCTGCCTAACTCAGGGCTCTTCGAGGGGCCAACCTCCTGAATTCTTGGAGAGAGAGAGTTTAATGCTGAAAGAGTCCATCCTTATTCCTTTTTGGCTCTACTACTTATAGTGTTACAATCTTGACTGTTACAGCTGTTACAAGTGGATGGCAGTTGTGACAAGTGGCTGCTGATGTGGCCTCTTCTTGTAATTGACTAACTGCCTTCTGTTGGTCTGTTCCAATAGTCTTGACAGTCCAATTGGGTGGCAGTTGTTACAAGTGGATGGCGGTTATTACAAGTGGCTGGTTAGTGGCCTCCTCTTGTAAAACTGACTAACTGCCTTCTGTTGGTCTGTTCCAACAGTCTTGACAATCCAATTGGATGGCAGTTGTTACAAGTGGATGGCAGTTATTACAAGTGGCTGGTTAGTTGAGCTGATGTGGCCTCCTCTTGTAAAAATAACTAACTGCCTTCTGTTGGTCTGTTCCAACAGTCTTGACAATTTGAGTCCTCTCGACCCCTTGTTTTGCCATAGCATCAACCATGCTGTTAGCCGTCCTTTGCACCCATTGAATTTTAATATCCATTCCCCTGGCTATCCATTTAAACCTTTTGAACTCATTGTTCTCTATCCAGAAATCAATCCCGTTGTTTAAAAGCCACTTGATTACCAGGTTCTGAATCTCCTTCAATGATCAATTTATGTACGTTCAGCTCTTTTGCTCTAGTTATGCCTTCCAAAACTGCCAACATTTCAGCCTTCAGGGAATCCCTAATACCAATCTGACCTGAGAACAGAGCCATCACATGTCCTATTTCATTCCAGAATACACCTCCTTACACCTGAAGGCCTTGAGTTTTATGTACCCAACCTCTAGAGGAGTCCAAGAAGTGCTAATCCTAGATTTCAAAACTGAGGTAAGAGCCACTTCCTGTTACTTCCTCATAATGGGTTTCAGCCAATGAACCATCCTGATTGTTATGCATTCAATGACTGCTTCTTTGGACCTCTATTTCTCATTCTCCTTAAGGATTCTTGCATTCCTCTCCTCCCAGTGTCCAGGTTACAATATCTCTTAGGCCTCTCCACATGACTCTACTTGTCTTCTTTGACCAAGTGTATTGGAAGGAGGAGACCAACTCTGACCAAATAAAGCAAAGAACCATTCTCAAATGAGGAGATTAGTACGTGAAAGCAGGATTCACTGTTCGCTTTGCAAAGAACACATCAGTGAGGAGATAGACAGGAGTTGGTTCTCCTTTTCTGAGGCACATCTTCTTTCTATATATTTCATTTTTTATTCAAAGTAATACACACAAATGGTTTTTGATAAAAGGGGGTTTAGACTGGACCTTAGAGCCTAATCGTCTGTAACCTGATAAATGAGTTTCCCATGGTCTTGAAGCTCTCTCCCAGTCTCCCTCAATCCAAGGTATCACAATATGGAGTCTCCTGTAGTGATGGGACCCTAATAATCCTTGGATACTAAAATACATAGTCCCTAATGGATGGATAGATAGAATTTATGCTCTTATTGAGTCTCCCAAATGCACTGGATTTGAATACATGAGAGTAGTAACTCCCAGTACTAAGAGGCCCAAAGTTCCTGAAGAAACAGCTGTCAAAGTTGAACCTACTGGTGTTTCCACTTGGGGAAGTTAATCTTTTAGTTATCCACTCAATTCTGAGGAAACCTAGATAGATTGGATGCTGACGCCAAAATGGCAGGTACAGTAGACTACACCAATGTTTTAAAAACCGACCCGGAGGCCAAACTTTTTTTGCCTCCGGGTCGCGGGTCACTGGTTTGACCGGCCCGGGTCGAATGGTTCAAACCATTCCATGTCATCATATATATGTATTAAGTATATATGTATTTATATACATATGTATATATGTGTATAACTATATTTTATCAATAAATAATGTATAAATATGTTTCAGATATTTATATCTATTTTTATATTTAATTTATATATTTTAACTCAGTTTTTAATTTTTTTTATTTGTAAAAAATATTAAAAATTGCAATTTGAGGCCAAAAAAGGTTTTTTTTTTGTGAAAATAGCGGGGCAAGGTGTCATAGGGACACAGATCTCGAAAAGTTACCCAAAATAAAAAAAAGAAAAATCACCCCAATTGGACATCGGAGTGCAAAGTTATGGCCTCCAAAAGTTTGTAACTTTGCATACGTTGAGTGTGCAACCTGCGACCTGGTGACCGGTTCAGACGGTTCTTGACCAAGTCAACAGTTTTGGGTGACGGTTCGAACGGCTGGGTCAACGGCAGGTTGAAAACACTGGACTACACTTCTTGACAAATGGATATTATAATTCTTAAATATCCAAAACCAAATGGATATTCATCTATCAAAAAAAAAAAAAGAAAAAACCAAATTGGATATTGGATGAAGAGGTTATCCATAGATGAGGACAAGATATTGCATAACATGCAATAAAGAGATTGGGTAATGCCTAATTCAGTAAGCACGGGGTGATCTAGAAGCTTCCTTTTTTTTTTGAGAAGGTAATGCAAATTTATTAAAAAGAGAACTAGAATACAACAGCAGTCAGCCCAAGAATGGCTGAAACAATCGCCATTACAGACACCAGACTGTCTGTTCTCAGAACATGAAATACATTCACTTGATTAAAAGCTGGACTGACAGCAATCCAGGAAGCAAGCTTGCCAACTGCACATTGCAGAAGCTTCCCTTTTGCCTTCAAACAATCAGACTAAGGGGCCGTTTGATAACAGCTGAAGTTGCTGAACTGTAACTTATTGCTTTGGTTTATAATGGATAGAATGGTTAAACTATAAATACTTATAAACAACTAAATAATAAAATATTCAAGGGTATAGTAATCTAACTTCAGCTTCAGCCATTAAGGATCTCATAATCTCCTTAAAAATTTGTTCACCAAAAGACAAAGCAATAAGTTTTTCAGTTTGCCACTTCAATTGTTATCAAACATCCACTTAAATAAAGAGAATTAAGGAGGTTGTTTGAGAAACAGAAAAGGTTGGTATGGAGGTAATGATGTTTAGCAAATTTGTTGTGTGATACACTTATACCAGCAGGATTTTCTTCAGGTGCTTGAATAATTCTTACCTTTAGCTTGACACCTTATGCTAACAACATGCCCTCTGTTTGGGAACAAGGACCTTTTAAAGATATCAGAGGGTGGTGGATTGTGCTATTTTATGGATCACAATGTATGCAAAGGACAAGAAATTGGCGATCATCTTTGTTAGTCATTGGCTCCCTATTTTTGGGTGCAGTCAACTAATAAGCTATTAAAGGTTTTTGGATTAGTAATGTGCCTTATTGAGGGCAAGGCTTAACATTTTGGTTTCATCCTAGGTTTCTGCCTGCCTAAAATAACAAGAAACCACTGAAATCTTGATATCTCATTAGAATCCTGACAAAAAGTTCCAAAGAATATCGGATTTATATTTTACAGAGAAATGAGAATTCATAGCCCTGTCTGGCAACTTATATCATTTACCTATTTTTTTGCCTTTACATAATTCTTTATTTCTTTTCTATCTTTCATTTTGGCTACCCTTGCCAAGAAATACTATAGCTGAAGTCTAAAACTTGGGTCCAATTGATTACATGCTGTCTTGATTTTAGTTTTTTCATTGTGTGTTGCCATCTGAAGTGAATATTCTTTTTATTGGCTGAAGAAAGGATTTTAATACCCATTGGTACCTTGTATTCTTATGTTGCAGAGGATGGAAGGAATGGAACTTTTGTAATTGGTAACGACCATTTTCCTGCTGCTCTCTTGGATCTTCCTTGCATTGTGGAGTCATACAAAACTTACGATGATAATGTTCTCATCAAAACTGCAGACATTGGCCAGGTGCAGAATCTGGCATTAATACTTTTCTTATGGTTAATCCCAACCTTTGATCTACCATATAAATTAGAATCCTGGGTTTGTGACAGATAATTATGGTAAGAGAAGAGGGTGATCCTGCCCCAGATGGAGTGGAGTATAGACATGGGCTTACACCTCCAATGAGAGATGCTCGAAGGCGAAGGTTTCGTAGGGAACCTGATCTAAATGTAAGAAACTAGGAATCATCCTTATAATTCTCATCTTTGCTTTCCTTATTTTGCAGTATTAGTGTTTTATGTGCATTGGCATGCTTGCAGCCTGAGCTTGTGCAGCGGGTCGAGAAAGATCTGGTGAACATTATGGCTGGTGGAACAGCAGAAAATGTTGATATCCTTTGTTTCTTGGCTCTAATTTCATCTTGAATACTTGTTTACTAGAGGAGAATTTGAATTGGTGGACCACATGGCATAATCTGTTCTGGACTCTTAGATCTATGTTATTTGTACACGGTGGTTCATGATTTAAGTGGGTATCATTTACACTGCAGAATTCTATTTCTCAGGTAGAGAGAGGGTGTACAATTGATTTATTAAACTCTGCATATTGAGGCTCATCTTATTGGTAAAATAAACTTCTAGGCATATTGAGTCAGAAAGTACTCTGTATTTTTGTGCATATATGTTGTGTTTTCCCTTGACTTGGTAATTGCAGTTCACATGTTGAAGTGGAAGATGGCGATGAGAATGCACCAAAAGCACCTGAAAAAGCTGCACCTGAACCTGCAACAAAACCAGATGTTCCAGAGACTGGTACAGCTGGTGGCGAGCCGGAAAGAAGTGATTCTGATGACTCCGATGATTCAATGTGATGCAGAAAACTACATTTTGTACTTGGCATATATCAGCAATGGTGTACAAAGGCAATAATTGGGTTCACCTCACGACTTGATCAAGTCAAATGGCTCCACGCATGAAAGTAATATTATCATTAATCAATGACTGTTATGATATCTATCCTCTGATCGCTGGTTGAGGTCTGGCTGCAGGGTCATCTGATGGACTTAACAATCGAACTGCAAGGTATTTTGCACATTATAGCAGGAACCAAGAAATTGGTTTGCCTTTGTATCATCTATTGTAATTAGCCATTTTGGTGTATAAGAGTTCTCCTTGGCAGGGGAATAGTTGTACCTTTTGTATGCACTTTAAATAGGTTATTTTTCTGATAAATCAAATATTGCGTGTCAATTGTCATTAGCATATATATATATATATATGTGTGTGTGTGTGTGTGTGTGTGATAATATTAAATTGTCAAATTGTTTGGGGTACCATATGGCTTTAATTGATTCTGTGAACCCAAAGTGCAATTTTTGGGTATTGAACACATCACAATGGAGCTATTATGAATGGTAAAAGAAAAGGTTCCATTATGAAATGATAAACAAAGTATAGTGAGGCATTTACAGCGCATTTGGGTGTTCAAATCCTGTCCGTTTGTTTTATGTAGGCATTATGGGATTTGTTACAAAGTGACATAGCATCATCATCATCATCATCCATGCCTTGTCCCAACTATATGGGGTTGGCTACATGAATCCTCTCTCTTTAATCCATTTTATTTAAAAACCATATTCATTGTTAATTCGGGTCATGTTCATGTATGTTGAAAGTCTAATTGGGGCATTTGAATGCACTAAAACTAATTACATTGGAATTGGGCATCTTCCATAATTTCATAACATATGCAGGACACACTATTTGAATTGGAACAGCACTGAAATGGCAATAGATTCTTCTAAACAAATTCATTCTTGTTAGACCAAAAACAGTAGCCAGTTTGGAAGCCATGAAGTTTTGCATAATATCCGAATCAGAAGTTAGTTCCACAAACACAAACACAACGTGATGGCATCCAGCTCAAAATGAATGAATTCCTTTCTGTTTGTTAAAACAAAAAGGAAATATGATTTTACTTGAAATCCCTATGATCTAAGTCTCTAAGATAAAATTTATGGTGCATTTTATGGAAATTGCTACAACATAACTCAAACATGAGTACTTACCAAAAAAAAAAAAAAGAAAAACTCAAACATAAGTGATTCAAACATGAATGAACCAGTGATAAAGTGACATCACACTGATATCTTTAACTTGGTTAGGGACTTTAATGACAAGTACACCTTGTGAAATGCGAAACATAAGCCACTGAGAAATAAATCCATTTCAAAATGCACTAGAATTAGATTCATGATCTAATTCCAATTGTAAATAAAGGTGCTGTATTTTTAGCACCTTATTCCTATGTATTGGTATTTTTGCACCCTATTTTGCAAATATTATGTCAGAGATATCACATTGTGGTTGGTTAAGAAGAAAATGGAAGAAAAAATCTAGTGGTTTTTGTTTGACTGACAAATAAACCAATATACGTTTACCACCAAAAAAATAAAAGAAAAAGAAATCAAAAGTGAAAGAAAAATTAAGTTAAAATAGGAAGACGTTTTCTTTTTATATCCCCTTTGACCTCTCTAAAACTCAAAGAAAGTAGAATGAAACCATAAAGAGTGAGAAGCAGCAAAATTGGTCCCACCCCTCTCTACAGTCTGCATTATTTTCTTTTTCTTTCGTTTTCTTTGCAATTTAAAGAATTTATGATGGTCCAACTGAACTGAAACTTCCAACATTGCTGATATTTTTAATCCATGGTTGACTTTAGGATATTGTGGTCAGGAAGCCATTTGACTTGGGCACTAGAAAGTAGGGGTGTTAGGTTGAATTAATAATAGTTTGAAGTTTGAACTTCAAACTATAGAAGGTGCAAGGAAAAGACCACTTTGAAGTTTGAACTTCCATTCTTGCTTCAATTCAAACACATTCATTTTCTTTTACACAATATTTATTCCAACTTGTAGCATGACTGACCCGTGGACTTGATTCATGTTTTTCAGTTTTCTTTTCTCTGCTATACAACTTGCTTCACAAGGTATTCCAGGCTCTCCAATGAGATGCTGCTGCTGCTCCATGAGCTTCATGAAGCTGTCTTTTCTCATCCTTCTGTGTTTATTTAAAAGAAAAACAAATACTAGGCAAAAATGCTGTAAGCGTGCGTGGGCCTCTAATCAATTAATAAGATAAACTAAAGAAAAAACAAATCAAGGGTGTCTGTGCCCCACTTGTCTGAAAGTCAAGAAAAATCCTACATAGGATGAAGCCAACAGGGCAGCTACGGCGTTCTCTAGTTTTCTTTATAATTCCCGCAAGCAATCAGGTTTTGCCAGATTGGTTATTCAATTTCTCTGTGACCCAGAGAGATAGATAGATAAATAGATAGAGATAGAGAAAGAGAGAGGGCCTAGGATGTCTATGAACTGGCCAATTCACAAACACTCGAGGACATAAATGATTTGACTCGGTGTGTATCATCAATCCTAGGCTAGGGGAGTCTAGGAGAGAGAGAGAGTGCCTAAGCCCACATTACGCTGGTAACACGGTTGACCTTTTGTTGCTCTTCGTAACCAGATTTCCGCTTTTGCAACGGATGATCGATCGGTGGGTCTACAGGTACAAGTAGACAAAGAAACTTCGTGTCATCGTCGGAGTGAGACCGGCCTGTGGACTGTGGACTGAGGGATATCCACTGAGGGTCCCACTCCCATCCACTTTCATAACCCATAAATCCTGCATTCTTCCGAGTTCGGACCATGTACGCGTCAACGCCCACCCGTGAAAGAAACGGCTTTTATTGCTTCATCTTTGAACATGAACTGGTCAGCTCACTTTGGAGGGGCCGCCGACCAGCTATCAGAACCAACAGCAGAACTCCATAACTATAGACATCACATTTCTCAGAGAGCTTCCCAACACCACCATACTCAGGAGTGGCGTAGCAAATAGTGCCCCTCATGCTAGGGGTGCTGTTGACACCACCACTTTTGGGTATCTCTCCACTTGCCCAAGGTATTTAAGAAGATTACAAATATCAAAGGAAACAAAACCATTAGGAGCATGGTTTTCAAAACCGGACCGGACCGGACCGGAAAACCGGTAACCGATTAGCCACCCGGGTCCGGTTTTACTAGAAACTGGAAATTTGACAAAAAACGTTGAAAAGTAAAAAAAAAACGTTGACTCGGGTGGTCAGACCGCTAAACCATTCGACCCGGGTAGTGGTTCGCGGGTTAATATTTTTATTTTTAATGTTTTAAATAAAAAACAAAAAATAAAATACCAATAATATCCCAACCAGTTCGATTTTCGAATCCCAGTCCCTTATTCAGTTTAGCCCTTAGGGTTATTTCCCGAGTTCCCTCCTCACTCCTCAGTCCTCTCAAGTCTCAACCCTCACACCCTACCACTTGCGGTGGCCATCAACTCTGGCATCCGACGACGACACACACCGAAGACGACCGATGAACTTGCAACAATGAAAAGAGTCACCCTTACCCAAGCACTTGCAGCGGCAGATGGCAAGCTTCCAACGACACTCGACACTCAGTGAGCTTGCTGACTCAATACACAAGATGTATGCAGGCTTATACCCTCGAAGGCTTCAAAACCTGAACTGATAAGCAAGGAATATCTCAAATTTTATCAAATCAACACATTCTTCTTCTTCTTCGTATCCTATAAAAAAACAGGGTCTCATCCTATATTTTTCTGAATTTTCTTTCTTTTTTCTTCTCAAAATATGTTTTGATATGAAATTTATGCTTTATTCTCAAAATATGTTCAGATAATTTTTTTTTTTCTGAACTGATATGCTTTTTTCTTCTCAAAAAAACAGGTGCTCATTACATATTCTTGCTTACATATTTTTTTTGGATTTTTTTTTCTGTATTTTTTTTGTATTTTATTATTTTTATATTTAGATATTTTTATTTTTTTCATATGTTGTTATTTTACCTGTATTTTTCTTTGTATTTTATTTAAATTTCTATGGTGTTTTTTATTTTATTTATTTATGATGTTATGGGTCAAACCACTCGACCCAGATGATTGAACTGCCAAACTAGAAAACTGTGCCCTGACTGGTTCGATTTAAAAAACCATGATTAGAAGAAGACATCGCCCTATGAGCAAGCCAATCCACCTCCTCGCCTCTCTAAACACGTGCTTGTAGGTCGCACCACCATCCATTGTCTCCTTCATCTGCAAGCATCCTGAAATGATGTTCCTAAGATTCCATGGAGGAGAGATCATCCCTTTGAGACAACATATAACAATGTTCGAGTCCCCTTCAATAGTAATTGGCTGGTTGCTAAAGTTGAGGGCCAGATTTTCCCAAGCTGCCCAAGCCTTCGCCGCATTTATAGAAGTGCCAAGCGAAAACTTTTAAAGTCCAAAACTTTGCCTAAATGGTCTCTAACAATTGCTGCCACAGAACATAAACCATCAATATCACGACAAGCATCAAAGTTTATTTTAATTTTCCCATAGCAAAGAAATGAGAACTCCCAATATTCAGAAAAAGCTTTACAAGCTCTCTCCAAAATAGTTTGAGGGGAATCCTCTTTGTTTTCGCTTTTTTTTTTTTGTTTTTATTCTTCCAAATATGTCAGAGAATGAATGTACATTTTTCTTTCACACAATTATTCTCTGTAATATCGGATTTCAGACCACCATTTGACCAAATTATTAAAATTTCCAGGATACGGAACCTCGCCATTATCTTGACACCACCAAGTCCTTCCGATTTCCGGCAATGCTATTTTTTCTTGCACCCTTCCATTTCCACCACCACCACCACCAACGTAGTCTTTCCCACTATCCATACCGAGTTTATTGAAATACCCCTCTGACACACTCGTCTTGTCCAACATTTCTGATGGCAACGACTCCACGATAACTGTTTCCGGCGATACCTCGATATCCGGAACCCTCAAGTAACTCCCCCAAGTATAGATCCATTGTCCTCCCCTCCACTACCACCTCCCTCACTAATCTCCAATCCTTCTTTCTTCTTCCCTGTCATGTATCGTGTTGATGCTGGTGAGCCAATTCGACAGTAGAACCGGTCTGTTCTCTATCTCTTAATAGAGAACAGAGTCTAACCTCCCTTTGCCCTAATCGAGAAGGGTATTTTAGGAATTTTTGAACAATATATTTATCACTTGATATTACATGTAAACGGTTTATGATGGAGAGTTGATGGTAGGGGAGGTTTTAGACAATTGTCAGAAACAATAGGGATACTTTAAAATAACATATAAACAGTAAGAGTAGAGTTTGTCAATTAGGAGATGTTTGGAATCATGGCCGTTTTTCAAAAAAAAAAAAAACGGTACCACGTCAGATCCACATAGGCGTTTCAACAATCACCCATATATATGAATGTTGGTTCAGACGTTTATTGAAAAATCGGGCATGCCTCATACATTGGAACCCCACTGATGCATCGGTGAACTGTTTCTCCCAATGGTTGATTGATGTGTATCCTATGTGGTGTTTACCTGTCAGCACATACATGCAAAATCACACCTTACCAAACAGCATACTGTTGCTCACTGACCTACGTGGCAAAAGTGTTTTTTTTTTTTGTGAAAAACGGGTCTTGGAAGCATGAACGTATTTGCTTGAAAATCGGTCCCAAAAAGCGCCCACGCTTCCAAACACCATCTTAGCTAAACAGTAAGGATAATTTAAGAAACTTGCCCTTTTATGAAACACTACCCACAAACTGCCAAGTTGTGTTGTTTCGTTGATTACGTTTAAGGTTCCAGGCCTATCATTTGCTGAAATCGTGCGGGTAAATTGGTTAGTTGGGAAATTGACCAACTTCCTCGTATTCTCGTACTATTACAATGGGTTCTAAGGAATTTTCAGAAGGTATCAATTATTTGTGTAACCAACACTCTCCTGGAGGATGGATGAGTTGCTTATCTATCCGCCGAAAATGTTAATCCTTTCCTACCTCTGTGTTTATCTGAGTAAGTAGAAGCATGAGCAAACACAAGCACTGAAAGTTATTCAGGCAACTTTTACCCAAGAATCACTTGCTCGGGTACCGATAAATGAACAGGGACTAACGATAAGTTATTTATGTGGATAAGTGTTTACCATGTAAGTGTATTTATTTGTTGAAATTTATATGGATAAGTTTTCTTCGATATCATATTTATTCTTATACCTTTTGTGTATTTAAAAACTTGTTCGAAGGGTATTTTTATCTCATCAATTTGGCAACTTTTTCCTCCCAATGAAAAGGTAACTTATCCATTTAGAAGAAGGGCAAGACTTTGCCTCATGTAAATTGCCAAAAGAGACTAAGGAAAGTTGAGTTTATGTGATCTCATATTGATAAAAGAACACTAGAAATTTGATCAACTTTCCTCCCTTACCCCCAACTTATTTGTAAACAAACAAGGCATAATTTTTATTTAGTCAAATGAAGTTGGAGGGCAAGTTCTTTGGGTCACCCATCCACCTTCACAAGCGAGTCATTTACACTTGTTTCCAACCAATCTAAACTCGTTACAATCTTCTTGGAGAGTTGAGACTCTTAGGTCCCATTTGATTTGTGGGAACAAGGGTTTAGAATCAGAATCAAAATGGGCTATTCCAATTTCAATTGTTTATTTGGATGGAATTAAAATCCCATTCCTATTCCTCGAGGAGTGGAATGATGTTCCCCACTTGGGAGAATGACCATTCCCTCCTCCCTTATAAATGAAATCTCATTCTAATTTAAGTTCATTTCCCATTCTGGTTTCTCTCACCCAACAGACTATCAAAATAGAGCATTTCCAATTCTGATTTCAAAAGATTTCGATTTCAATTCAAATTTTAACGGTAAACTAAACGGACCCTTAGTGGAAAATCGGATGAAGAACCCAGCCAGCTGCATATCGGAATTGTGGGTGATATAAATTAATTAGAAAGTAGAGGGAAGGGACCCACACCACAATACACGAATGCATGATTTTTAGCAATCAACGATGATGGATTTGAATTGGATAAGGATCCGAACTGACATTATCAATCCAAACGAAGGAGGTTGGCCCACCAACCTTTACCGTACCATCAAATACGTATTCAAAGATCTGACTTTGAGAGATTGATGGGTGTACCTTTATTAGTACGGTAGTGACTACTGCAACAACTGTCGGTGCCGCAGGAGAGAAGACGCGTTTGGAGTTGGGTCCTCACAAAAAGAAAAGCAGAGTAGTTTTTTGGGCTTGGCAATTTACAGCTGTTTCCTTTCTTTTCTTTTCTTTTTCTTTGTTTGTTTAATGTTTCGATGATGCATTCTGCAATTGCAGTTGCAGTTGGATTCTCCAGCTGCCTCCTTTCTCCGTTTAATAATGGTTAATTGGCTTAATTCTCACACCATTCACTTAGAACTGGGATATGCTCCTTACACCGACTTCATAGTCACATCCTACCATATATTAAAAATAATAACATACAAGTATGAAAGATATTTTCGATGTATAATTAACAGATAGATATGAGATTGATGTGAAAAACGCTTTATAAGAAGTATATCAAGATTCTATTTATTCATCTATGACAAATTATTGATCCTCCCACCTTACAAACAAAGTCAGGAGTATAACTATCAATTCACAAAGCATTTTATAAATATGTAAATTGTTATTAAAAATTATAAATAAAAAATATATTTTGAAACTTTCATTTATTTATATTTTAAATAAAAATAATAATATTTTATTAAAAGCTCAATTAGAATCGTTGAGCTACTAGAACTAGGTATTAAGAATATTAAAATCGGCTTGACTCCAACTAAGCTTGGTCCGACCGGATAATCTTCAAACCGGGACCAAACATTTAACGAGCCAACCCTCAATAAGATGCGAGTTGGATCGGCTCGCTGACACCCGAACGAGTCTAATTAATTCAATGTATATTTATGAATTATGATCCAATTTAGTTATAAGATAAAAAAAAAAAAAAAAAATTTCCAATCTCATGGCGGTTGCATCTCGATTTAAGGAAACCAGGTGCGAGCTTGGAATGGATACGATTTGGCAGATTTGGTGGGAGGTGTATCACCAAATCGAGGCAGGTAGGCAAATACGTGTGCTTTAATCGTGCACATGGGAGAGGTGGATCGTACGGCACAAAGTACCAATCTGAATCATGGGGAGCTGAAGCGACAGTTGGACGTGAGGGTGTCTTGTCAGACATGGTTCCCACCCATTCCAAAATTGACAAATAAAGGAGACAAAAAGAAATATTACAAAAAGAAGCTTGTGGTCGCGGGTTGACCTTTTTTTACTCCCCAAGTACAATACATCACTTCTTATTTTTTTGACCAAAAAGTACTGCATTTCCGACAACATTTTGGTATAAAATTAAAAAAAAAATAATAAGGAAAATTCTCAATTAATACACTCTACTTTGTGCTTAGTATCATTTTAATCTCTGAAATTAAAAATGAGATAATTCAATATTTAAATTTTTAAAATATGGCAATATAATACCTATCTGTCGTTATTCTTTAATAAGATGTTAACCTATATTTAAGTGACATTTGAAAAAGACTCAAATGTCCTTTAAATATCATTTAATTTTTTTTATTATTGATATAAAAATTATCAGTCTCAAATCTTTATTTTTTTCATTCAAGAAAATTGGGATTATGTCTGAATAAAAGAGATAAAGATTTGGGATTATTAATTTTTTAACAATATTTAGATAATTGATAAAAAAATTAAATACTATTTAAAAGATATTTATATCTTTTTCAAATACTACTTAATAGCTGATTAACGATAAATAATGTACAATCGATACTAGACACAAAGTACAAGATATTAATTATAAATTTATAAAAATTTGCATTATTTTTGCACCGCGATCAATTAAAAGTCGGAGCTGTGATGAATTCGGTGCTTGCTTTATTGAAATTTGAAAGAAAGGTGCCTTTGGAAGATTTTCATTACCCCTTTTGATTATGATGACGATGATATGATGTCTGATCATCTATAGAAATAAAATCTCCAAATTGTCGGTGTGATGTCTATTCAAGAATGGGGAGGGAGGTGGTGAGGACTGAGGGAATCATAAAATCATAATCATGATCACAATGTAAATAACTAAATGTGTAGTAGGCGATGGGGCCCAGTGATGAAGCAACTATTAGCTGTTTGATCTAAATTGGATGGCAGTGATTAAGACCCTACATCTACTTCTCTGAGAGGCGTGGCAAGTGGGATGGGGGACCCTCCTTTTTCAGACTACAGCTCTAACTGCCATTTAGACGACAAATGATAGTTTTAAATGTGTCATTTGGGCTAGTGGATCATTACATTCTAACCCTTTTCTTAGTTGTGGAAGTCGGATGTGATAAAATGGGCCCTACACCTAAGTTGCACTTGCATAGAAATTTCAGGGATCTTTGTTTCTTCTACATGTCAATTGGTCCGGGTCTGGTCCAAGTCAGGGTACACCCGGTTCCAAACCAATAATAATATCAGTCTTAAACCAAAACTTATAAGTCTATAAATAATAAATCCAAACTTGACCCAATTTATCAAACTGCACTATTGGTCTGACCCATTATAATCGAAAGTTATACTTTTAACCCATAATTTGACAATAAACTATTCGTTATGTTAAGGTTTGAAATTTGAACATGATAATGTGCTAATGTTATAAATATAGAGTTTAACTAGAATACATACATTCATTAATACTGGTTGCATATTAAATCTAGATCTCAATTAATTACGTTAAAATATACTTATTTCTATATATCAAAAAAATTGTTTATTCTTCATTGGTTAATACTGGTTGCATATTAAATCTAGATCTCATTTTCATCCATTCAACCAGTCAAGTCTTTTGATGGATGGTGCAATCGATGCACCATAGATTTTGCTATAAATATATTATGAAAAAAATCTATTAATTAGAGTATCTCTGTAATTTTGTCTCTTTATATTAGACGACTAAAAGCAACCCTGATTCAATTATACTTGGGATATAATAGACTTACCTCTATATATAATTGGGTTGGTTTAGTTCAGGTGCATCGGACCTGCTCAACCCACTGACAACCCATCAGATGTCTTCAACATTTATTTTCATTCAAAATCCTGATGAAGGACAATTTGGTCAAATTAAAATTAAAGCTTATTTCATAAGGACTAGCACATTGCCTAGATTATTATTGCCTTCATATAATAATCAATTAACTAAACCCTGTTTAGCTCCTAATATTCTATGTATAATTGTTCTCTGGCAATAAATGTTAATTAAGGTTGGTAATAGTTGATTAAGACATGTCTGATGAGTCTTCTTACTCCAAGCTTATTATATCCCCCACAAGCTAAAGATGTATTCATAGGAAGCTTAGGAGTTAAGTCATGCCAAAACATGCAAAAACTCATAAGGAATTAAGCTACCTTACTTTCTACCCAAATGACTAATTAAACCTCAGCATGAGTTAACATTTTAATTATACTAACCAAATCTCAGCTTGTATGCATTCTTATTAATCCAAACAGTTGTATTTGTCAATTGTTTTTCATATCAATGTATCAAATTCTCAAGGAACAACCTAAAAGCCTAAACTGTTAGATTAAGCTCATTAAACTTGAGGTATGGACAAGCCAACACTTATACCTTATATTAAAATTTAATTAATTATAACGGGAATAACAAGTGCTAAACATTAGACCACTTGGTTAAACAAGTTCTAAGAACAAATCTTAAGTTGTTACTGTTAGGTAACAAATATTCGAATCGGGTTTGATCCATAAGGTTGCATTTGGAAATGATGCAAATAAGTGTGAATGCAAATATGTAGAGTGTAAAACAATCCATATAAATTGCAAAATCTGTTTAGTTTTATAATGACAAATGTGTCAGTTACCTTCTTACCAAACAGATTTATAGCTGTAATGGATGCAAACACAAATTCCAATAAAACATATGCATTTTTTTTATCAAAAGCTCACTTGAATGCAAATTTATTTCTCTTTTATTGATGTACTTTTACATCTTATTATCAATGTAAATATGCATTGGAAAATGTATTTTCTGTTGCATAAATGTAATATTACCAAATATAGGCAAAAATGAACCAAAGTGCAAATTTACCCTGAACCGAGATTTAGACTCCATTTGCATCGTTTCCGAATGCAGCTTAAGAAAATTACTTGGAATTGGACCATTGTGCTCTTGTGGGACATAATGACCATTTTACCCTACAATTCTCAACCTCAAAGCACTCAACTCATAGTATACGTAAACAATGTGAGACAAGCTAGAATAAAGAATTAAGGCCCACTTCAAATAAAAGCCTGAAAAAGTCTTTTTTTGTAGTTAGGCTCATGGGGTCCAGCCCTTGGTTCAATATAACCCAACCTCGTCTGAACCTACTTTCTCCCCCACCTAACACGCACAAACACACAAAAGAAATAAATATATTTATGAATGGATATGTGTGTTATTTTAAAACTACCCAGTTGAATTAGAAACGAAAATGGATTCTAAAAATAAATAATAAACATGAAAAATGGTGAAAGAACTAACAGAAATGATCGAGGACATGATTCTTACTGCGTTATTCTCATCAAATTTAACGGTACGTGATGAAATCAAAAAAGACTGGCGTGGTCAAGAACACGTGGTTGGAAACCGTCGATCTGTTGCTCTCTCTGAGTCTTCCTTCTCGGCTTCTCCCTATATAAAATCATTGGATGAGATTAGTAAAGAGTGCCAATGTGTTTTTTTTAGCTCGAAGAGGCAAGCTAGGGAGCTTCCTCACCCATTTTATTCGGAATTTTCTACATTCATATCCACCAATCACCATTTCGTCATTTGGGTCTTCTCCTCTCTCTCTCTCTCTCTCTCTCTGTTTCTTCAATCTTTCCCCAAAATCAATTCCATCTCTCAGAGTATCAAGGTTTCAGGCTAAAGGTAACACCTTTGTCTACATTTTTAATGGTCTAATAATGGCTTCATCTTCATTTATGTTCCTCTGTTGAAGTTTTTAGAGGTGAAGCTAGAAACATGCAAATGGGTTTCATGTATTTATCTCGTTTCATGGCTTCTGCATTATGATAGTTTTATTTTAAATTTATAAACGCTTCTGATTAGTTTTCTGCATCTCTATACAATATTTGTGTTCGTTTACATCATTTGCATTGATGAGTTTCAGTGATTTATATCATTGACAAACCATCTTCGTCTGAAAGATTTACCTCTGTTCTTTTCGTTTCTCTTAACAGAAGATTTGCGGACAGGGTTTTAGCTAAGATATCCCACTTTGTAATTAAATGGGGATGTCTTTTTCCTGCCCTTTTGCTGAATTTGATGATCTGGAGGATGATTGGTATAAAACAGTCATCGTGAGACCCATCAATTTTGATGGTGAGGATGGCAGGACGCCACTGCGATCTGTCAGTTTCAATGGCCGGGATTTAGAGCCCACCATACTAAAATCTTTTGGCTCCGGAAAGATGATCATAGAAGGTTCTGTTAGCTTTAAAAGTATGGAAATGGAGACCATGCTCTCAATATCAGACGCGCAAAACAATGTGGTTCTCAGACCAGTCAGTTTTAAGAAGAAAGAAAGTGGTACACTAGTTCCCGAACCCGACGACTCTTGTGAAATGTTCACCCCAAGGTGCTCGCCGGATTTTGACAGCCCCAAGCATGAGGCGGCGGTGAAGTTGCAGAAAGTGTACAAAAGCTTTCGAACCAGACGAAAGCTCGCGGACTGTGCAGTTCTTGTGGAGCAGCAATGGTGAATGTTCGACTCCATTTTTTATTCTTCCCCTCTCTTAGTTCGATCTGTTGTTCGAAATCTTAACAACCCCATCTTTCTCGCTTTCTGTTAATGTATATTATAGGTGGGGGTTGCTAGACTTTGCCGAGCTCAAGCGGAGTTCTGTATCATTCTTTGACATCGAGAAACAAGAAACTGCCGTGTCTCGATGGTCAAGAGCGAGAAGAAGAGCTGCCAAGGTGAGCTTGCAACAAACTGAGAAATGCTTCTGCCAGTGCTTTCTTTCACCATGTCTGGGCTATAACTATAAGCATTTCTCTTTCTTTTGCAGGTCGGGAAAGGTTTGTCCAAGGATGACAAGGCTCAGAAACTTGCTTTACAGCATTGGCTTGAAGCTGTAAGTCCTGAACTTAGAAGAATACGCGTGTTACATAAAATAAAAAGTAGTTGGGATTTTGATTTCGTGCTCTTCTTGACAGATTGATCCCCGACACCGTTATGGACATAATCTCCACTTGTATTATATCAATTGGCTCCATTGCGAGAGCAGACAACCCTTCTTCTACTGGTAATTTTCAACAAACATTCTTCCCTTTTCCTTTCGTTACAAGAACTTACGTTTCAGATTCAGAGATCTCAAGACTTTCGATAAATGCAGGCTGGACATAGGAGATGGGAAAGATGTCAACCTTGTTGACTGTCCCCGATCAAAGCTTCAACAACAGTGCATCAAGTACCTCGGTCCAGTGAGTCGAATTTCATTTATGAGGACTACATTTTATCTCAAGACTGGAGAGTAATTTCTTAGTTCTTATAGTTAAATTTCTGTCTGGGTTGCAGGCTGAAAGACAGGCTTATGAAGTTGTGGTGGAAGATGGGAAGTTCATCTACAAGCAGACTGGGAAATTGGTTGACACATCTCAAGGACCTAAGGATGCGAAGTGGATCTTCGTTCTCAGCACATCCAAGACCTTGTATGTTGGACAGAAGAAGAAAGGAGTGTTTCAACACTCAAGCTTCTTGGCTGGAGGAGCCACTTCTGCAGCTGGGAGATTGGATGTGGAAAAGGGTATACTAAAGGTATGGAACAAATTGGTCACACTGAGACAGTTTCTTCTGATATCTGAAGCTTGATGCTTACTGTGGCTTTAGTTCATGCACAAATGTGATTGTTAATGAGGATGAGGATATTTTCTTTGACAGGCAGTCTGGCCACACAGTGGACATTACCGTCCAACAGAAGAAAATTTTCAAGAATTCATGACATACCTCGAGGAACATAATGTGGATCTCACGGATGTGCAGGTATGGAAGATTTTCCTTGGTTTTGAGTAATTCCCTGAATCTGCTCAGAAGAGAAACTTAAAATAGACAGTGAGACACAGACTGATGGGGTCCTATGGTTACTTTGTTTTTCAGAAGAGTCCAACAGACGAGGAAGAAGGACCATTTAAAAAACAGAAGAGTCTTAGGGGGAACCGTTCTGAGCAGCACCTGGTTCAGAAGGTGACAGATGTTGAGAAAGAGGGCGTCAACACCAACAACCTGACTGGAGAGACAACTGCTTCAGTGAAACAAGATACTAATGAAATGGCAGAACCAGAGGAGTCGGCAAGGAATCATCTTTTGAAAAGAAGATTGACTAACCTTCTAATACCAAAAAGAAACGATCTGTTTGATCCATCAGAGAAGCAAGGTCTGTCAATTGGAATAATGGGGTCTGAACAAGATTTTGTAGTTCCTAAGAGGAATTTGCTTGAGGATGAGGAAGAAAATAAAGACCAAGTTGTTCCAAAAGAATCAATCCTCGAGAGGATTAATTCAAAGAAAGGAATGAAGTCATATCAATTGGGGAAGCAGCTATCTAGCAAATGGACAACAGGTGCTGGACCCCGTATTGGTTGCTTGAGAGACTATCCCTCTGAGCTTCAACTAAGAGCCTTGGAGAAAGTAGATTTGTCTCCAAGAGCTGATGGGAACTCTAGAGTTTACTTCTCTCCTAGAAGTATGACTGGAATGAGCCCAAAGTTGGCACCTTACACTCCTAGAAATATGACAGGACTGAGCCCAAAGCTTCCACCTCATTCTCCTAGAAATATGACAGGACTGAGCCCCAAGTTGCCACCTCGCTCTCCTAGAAATATGTCAGGACTGAGCCCCCAGTTTTCACCTCACTCTCCGAGAAGTATGACAGGACTGAGCCCAAAGTTGCCACCTCACTCTCCAAGAAACATGGCAGGACTGAGTCCAAAGTTGCCTACACCAACCTCTCTGTGGATGGAAACCACAGCAACCCCAAGAGCTGCTCCTGCTTTCAGATAAGGAGGGACAACAACCCCTGGTTCACCTGTTCTTTTGTTTCTAGACGATATTGTAGAGGAATTCTTTTGCACTGTTTCATTCTTTTATTTTTATCTTTTTTAGATCCTTTAGTGGAATACCAAATTGTACAATTACTTTGGGCTTTAACGCCCTCTAAAGGAGAAGAAGACCCCCAAATTCTTTATAAGCAGGTTTATTGTTTCTGAACTAAGAAGATATAGTCAATTCCTCCTATTCTCGTGCCTTATTAGTGGGTTTGATCTCTTCCTAGAAGACATTTATCCAAGGATAAAGCTTCGAGCATTTGTAAGCTGACTTCAACATGACCAACTTGATTTGGATTTCAGGGCGAGTTTTTAAAATGTTGAATAGGAAACCCTGTGATGTGAGAGGTTATAGTTACTCCGCATTTCCTTTCTTTCCGTGTGAAGTAGGAACCAAACAACTTCAGCTAATTCAAGATGGAAACCTTTGAAATGTTTATAAGATTGTCGTTTTCAAAAGGACACCTTTTGATGATTATATTCATAAAGTGTTGAGTTGTTGCTTCAATTCTTTGTTGCTGTCCACTCCATGCTCCATGCCTTGACCCTGCATTAGTGGGGAAAAACCTCAAAGCAAAATTTCATAGTGGTTACCCAGATACGTTATGTTGTTGGGTTTTTTTTTTTTTTTCTTTTTTCTTTTATGTATCTTTTGATTAAGTCTAAGAGCAAATATTGTGAGTGAGAGGTCGGATGCATTAGGGTTTGGGGTTTTTTGAGAGTGAGAGCATTCGCTCAACATCATATTCTTCACTGTTGATTTTATAGTGGATTTCTTCTCCTTCACCTGTGAACGTAGGTTATAAGTACAACTACGTAAATCTGTTTGTGTCTCTATTTTCTTCCTTTTTTTCTATTATTTGCCAATCAATTTCAGTCTCACGTTTGTTCTTCCGTAACAATAAGAGTAGATAAATATGATTGACTTCATTTGAGGAAGCTTGAGTGATGGACTGGGTAAGGGATTAAGAAAGCAAGTAGAGGAACTGCGTGTGAGAGTGCTGTTAGTCAAAACTTTCAATATTGCCGTGTCAAATAAGAATTAAGGAAGTTTACTTGATACCCATTTAAAGATACAAAACCTGAAATGAAAGTAAAAAACTTTTTGTATTTAAAAAAGACTTTTACTAGGTCTGTTTTTTGATTTGTTCTGGCCCTTCTGGGAGACAAGAGTTAATAACAAGTCAACATGGAAAAGGATCTATGATCCATTGAAAAGGATTTCTTTCCTTTTCAATTAATCAAGTTGCCAAATTCCATGACCAACTCCAAGAGAAAGTGTTAAAGCAAAACTGTTGCACTCTGATCAAAAGAAAAGAAAAATTGTTGCACTACAAGTACGAGCTAGTCTCTAGTTTACCCTTCTGGACAGAAATAAATTGCTTTCTGAAGAAACACAAAGAGCCATTGATCACAAACAGTGTGGAATGCTGTTTGTGAGGTCATGGTTGTTTTTAGGCGACCTCTGTTGGTTATTGTACTTTGGCTAATGACCACAGATGTACAGTATTATTCTCTTTGGAACTAAAAATCTACATGAATCAATACAGTATTAGATCATCTAAATGTTGGCCAACCAACATGAGACATTATCCTGACAAAATTATGGATTAGGGTGAAACCCTATTCCCCACAACATCTCCCTTCATCATGTAAAATGTGAGTAGCTTTGTAGCTGCTCCTTTTGCTACTCCCCAAAGTGTGACCTCAGTAGTTTATCATTAGTTCATACAGAGTGTTAACACCAACAATCAAAATTAAGCCAAGGGTAAAGAATCATAGGACTATAACTGAGCATGCACAGGGAATATACAATCTTTTATTTATTTGTTTTGTTTGTTTGTTTTTTTTTTTTTGGGTAAAGAATGGATACAACAAGATAAGGAATTATTCAATTATATAGGGTTGCACTAAAAAAAAACAATTAGAGTAGAACCAAAATCAACATTCAACAAACTTCTCCCCCAAACTCACCCCAAAGAAAAAAGAAAATCTTGCGCGGTAGTTAAAATTAGATTGCTAGAGGTCAGCCTCTTGGATGCAAGTTTTACTTTCCATATCTATTTCTTTAGTAAAGTTCTATTTGAACATAGTAGTAGTATTCCAGTTTTTCAATCACACTTGCAGTTTATAAAGGGAACTGTTGATTGGAAGCATATAATACGTTACACGTATAATTAAAAAATACATAACTAAGAGAGATTATCGACTTACTGCAACAAGAGCACTTTTTAATATTCAAGATAATTAACTGATTAAGCACATTGCCAACCCTTTTTGGCCTCAACCTCTTAATTAAACCCAAAAAATTTAAGATACATCTGCAAATCCATTGATGTGGACAAGCACTCTTATTAAGATCAATATCTCTACCATAAACCAGTCTATTATTGGTTTTGCTTGGATTAAGAAAAAGACGAGAATCTGAAGTAGAGTGGTTGGCACAAAGTTTTGAGTATAATTAGCTTTTAACAACTCAATTGTTTAAAGCTTTAGGTACGTACTAAGAGATAAAACAATGTCGTTTTGAAGTTCCTCCAGAGATTCATTCTACTCTATTTTTATATCTATTTTAAAGTATAGACGCCTCCGTGGATTCAGTGATTTAAAACTATAATCATTATCATCATCATCATCATCCAAACCTTATCCCGACTATATGAAGCCAGCTACATCCATCCTGTTTCGCCAGTCCGTTCTGTTTAATGCCACATCCATCGTGATTTAAAACCCTGACCATGAGTCCATGAGTATTAAATAACAAAAAAAAAAATCAAAATATTTTGAAGAGAATAAATTGGAGATAGAGGAACTTTTTCACGATTCCTTTTAATCTCTGATGATTTTCAATCCCAGTATCATACAACTTTATGGACCGGCATTAGCTTTGGGCCTCTTTTTTTTATAAGAAACAAGGTTTTCTGAGTTAAATTAAGGCCATAATGGGCCATGTCGGACCACTGGGCCCTTACACCACTACAGAGCCGTGCTTTGTAGACTTTTGTGCTTATTGGATCAGTAAGGTAGGTTTCCCTACTTTTCCCTACCTTTCTTTCAACCCAAACATAGCCTAGGGTTAATTTTGAGGCTTGCTAAATATTAGGAGGCAACATGAATTATATTTTGAATCTCATTCTGCTATACAAGTTACAGTCTCCTCACATCGCTACACAACAAAAAGAAACAAAATTCATTTGCAATACCATGAAAATGACGAAAAATGTGAGTAGAATACCATCCTCCCTATCAGATAAAAGGAAATATGATGTACTCAGCATAGAAGAGATTCCAGATAAACCGATAGAAACCTGAGATTGCATCCTGCAAGAGGCATTTCATATATGATGAGTATGAGCCACAAGATAAAAAGTATTTCATTTCATTCCAAGTCTTTGCATTTATTTGGGTTAGTATGATATAATAAGAATAAATGTTCCAGCCAAATAGGGCAGTAGGGCACCGAAATAGAATAGAATTCCAGGAACAAAGGAAAACCACCCAATTTAAGAGAATTCAAATGCTATCAATCTGATGTTATTGTTACACCCACCCAATTGGCAATGAAAATGCATTCAGCATTCAGGTTTACGTGTAGAATTTAAATAAAGATTAGGAAAACTACAACTTCTTTTTTCCTGAATTCGTGGAGATAAATCATCTCAGCAATTTCTCTATACTTCCCAAGCAGGCCAATCCAGCCCCATCTGGTTCTTTGTACCCTGAAGTGCTAAACGGGTAAGTAAACTATATCTGCACTCTTTACAAAGATTATTATACTTCCATGAGTATATCTGACTATAGTTCCGCGACTACATCCTCAGATAAGAGATCATTGGCCCCATGCTTTCTCCTAAGTCAGCTGCTTAGAATTCTCTTCAGGGTTATTCCACCCATCCTCCAGTTTCTTTTTGTCTCCCCCTTTTCCCCACTAAAGAGTGTTTCTTCTTCCTATAAGCTATACAATTTAACAAACACCAAAGATCTATTATAGAAAAATGGTGATACTATATTACACGGTAGTTTAGTTTATTTTCATGACACATTAAGTCAGCTATTACCTTGGTATAATTTGCTCTCTCTAATATCCACGCCTGAAATCATATGAAGCAAAATGTTACTTGGGGAGATTCAATTACTAAAGTAAATCTAAAGAAAAGTTCACAGAAAAGAACATTAAAGTTTAGGAATGGTAAAGAGGAAAATAGTATATTGTGATAATCCGCATGTAATAATGCTTTTACTAGTATTATTATTATTAATATAATGTAGAACAGAATAAATTAGTATTAATATCATCGATAAAATTCTTACCTTACCTTTCAAAAAAAATACCAGAATAAATTAGTAATATGCACGTATTAATATTATAGCAGCACATATCAGTAAACAATGCCACTTGGCAAACAAAGGAAATGCAAGTCATTAAGCAACAAAAAGGGACTATGTCACTAGATTCCTTTTATCTAATAAATAGAATTAGTTTTTTGGACGTTCTCTTTCTGGATAAGTATCATTTTATATATTCTTGATGCTGTTAAGCCTAGCCACTTGCACAGAACATGTGCAAGGTGATGAACCGGTGGTTTGGGGTTATCGGCTTGAGTCAAGGGAAGAAAAGAAGGTTGACTTTGTTAGTTTATAAGAAACACAAATGGGGACTCCATTTGCTATCTTCTTAGGACCAATAGGGGTTGTAGACTCCACAACATCACAATTGAGGGCTCTACTTAAAGGCCTACAGCTTTGTAAGGGGATGAGTTTGGGCAGTACTGTAGTTGAGGGAGACTCCAGACTGTAATAGGATGCGTTAAGAAGGAAACTCAGGGCACTTGGGCAATTAAGGGAGGCTAAACAGATGGATATAGAGTTGGGTGTGGTTTAGAGATGGACTTGCAGGAAAGCAAACAGAGTATTCAACTCACTTGCAAAACAAGGAGCCAACAGGGAAGCTTTGTGCTGGGGAGTTGTTACGTGATCTTCTTGTAAATGAATAAAAAGGGTTAGGTAGCTGAGGCTAGCCTAATGTTGTAAATTATTTTTGTACATATTACTTTAACATCAATGAATATACTTTGCTGTTGCCAATTAAAAAAATAATGATGCAACTAAGCAGTTGAATAATCAATTTTAGGGTTTTATTTATTCTTACACGTTTTGAAAAAGCTCTATGATATTAAGATATCATACACTGCACTTTGACATTTAATTCAGTAGAGAAAACCTTCCAAAGGGAAGCACATGTTTCAGTTGATAAAAAAACATCTATTTTTTCTGCTACAGTTGATTTTTAGTTGATTTTACAGCAATGAGAATATAAGTAAAGAAGGTACTATTGAGGCCATAACAGTTAGGGTGGTGCATTGGCTAAAATCTGTGCAACTGTTTAATGATGTGTCTATGGATATGTTGCTGAACAGCTGGGTGGAAGTGGCTAACTCTGCTCCGGCTTGGTTTCCTGCGTCTCCTGTGTGGTCACCACTTGGCAATGGATTTATAAAGCTAAATTTTGATGGGAGTAGTGAAGGTAACCGAGGCCCTTCAGGTGTAGGAGGTGTCTTCAGAGATGAGGAGGGGAAGGTGAAGGCAATGTATTCAGGATCCATTGGGGTTGGGGACTCTCTTAAACCTGAGATCTATGCTGTACTGGAGGGTATTAGAAAGAGTAAGGAACTGAATATACACAAGTTAATTATTGAAGGGGACTCAAAGTTGGTTTTGAGTTGGCTACAGAAGGGAAATGGTCTTTGGAAGTTTTCTAATGAAAGAAAGGAAATCAAATGGCTAACTAGGGGGGTGGACATCCAATTTCAGTGGGTGAAAAGAACAGCAAATGCCTTTGCAGATGCTTTGGCAAAGCAGGGGGTGGGAAGGGATCAATTGTACTGGGCTGTATTGTGAGCTCTTTGCCGTTTTTTTTTATATAAATCTAATGAAATTCTGTTACTGATAAAAAAAAAGAATAGATATTCATTGTTTTATTGCTGGTGAAAGTGCAGGAAGTCTGAAATGAAAACCTGGAAAAGCAAACCCAGTGCTAGGATGGTATGAATGGGAATCATTAAGCTACGCCTGAAAGCCTGCAAAAATGCAGTCATCAGTGGATGGAATTATCTTTGTGCTAAAAAAACAAAACAAAAAGTCTGCCTTCACACAGTGGCAGCTCATTCCATGAAACCAATTTACATAAATGATAGGGTTCTATTATAAACTAAAACAGCAAGATTTTTTTTTTTGGAAACAAGAAAAGGTTAAGCACATTAAAAGTGAAATTTTCCTTTACCTGGGGCAGGTAAATTGCTGCAAGTATGGCGCCAAGATAATTTGCCAGCAAAAGCCCAGAACCAAGAAATGCAATATTTCTAACACCAAGCTTTGTAGCCAAGGTTGATATCTGAAACCTGCAAAAACGTAGTGGTTCACAGAATCAAGAGGCAAATGCTTTTTTACATATTTTACATTTTCTGGAATATGTTTTCAGTTGCTAGTCAAGATGCGAATGATTTTTTCTAGGAATGGCACATTTTATCCTTAAATTAGGATTTTAAACAGACTGTTCAGGCATTTTGATCAGTAATAGCATATAGAGTTTTATTAGTGTCAAAAGGTATAAGAACTCATTTCCCGTGCATATGGACAGGAGAAGCGGTACAATAAACAACTCATGGATGACACTCAATTCCATACATGTATTTCCACATTTTACAAATTTCCCCCAGGCCTGGGGTCCCCCAAACATTTTAAGACCTTGTAATTCCTATCCTTTCCAATGAATCGGCTAAGCTATAAGTGGCCTAATGGTCCAGTTGAACTGGTAGCGTGCACACACACACACCCACCCACCCAAGAGGCCAAGGGCCTAAAGTTGTTGAGATGAACCAGGGAATTACAACTTGGCTGTCCCCTTCTACACATTTGTCCCCCTTTTTTTATTGGAAACGTAACTTCATTAATACGACTTAAGAATAATTTTCCAGAGTTAAGTATAGCTGTCAACCCCTAAACAGGTGTTGAGCCCCCAATAATCTTTCTTACAAAACTGCCCAGAACATTCTCTCCCTCACAGTCCCTTGTTTAGCCAATGTGTCAGCTAAACCATTAACTGGTTTCCTTGTCCATTTGAAGCATGCACCGATCTCCCTTGTTGTATTGAGGATTTCCCTTATGGGATGTCCATAAATCCAGGCTCCAACTCACTAGATTGCAGCCACTCAATCAACAATTTAGAGTCTTCCTCTATCTCAATTTGGTGTAACCCCAATTGTTTGGCATATCTTACACCTTGAAGCAAGGCCATCACCTTCGATCTCAATGAGTCCCCCACTCCTATTGGTCCTGAAAACATAGCAACAATTCTGCCACTTTCATCTCTGAATATTCCTCCTACCTGAAGGGCCCGGGTTACCTCTATAACTCCCGTCAAAGTTCAGTTTCACTCTTTGTTGTGTTGGTGGGGTCCACAACTTTATGGCTGTCCCCTTCTACAATGAGATTATTGTAATTATAAGAGTGTTCCAACCATAAACCTTGCGAAAGGACACACATTTTAACCCTAAGTAAGTTCCTTTCCCCCACTGGGCCTCTGTAGCTTAGTAAGATTAATCCTGTTTCATTTCTAATAACTCCTCCCATCCTTGATTGCCCATGATTGCTGTGGAAATAATCGTCAAAATTAAGTATTATATTTCCCATTTCAGGGGCAATCCAAGGATGAGTCAATTGCTAATTTCTTTGAGCAAATCCAACTACTATTTACCACCCACTCTGGATGGAATCTATTGGAACTCCTTTGAGCTCATCCTTACTCCTTAGTCAATGCCCGATGAGACACTCTTAACTTTATGATGTCTGTTAGAGAATATCAACCTATTCAAGGACCTCACCTAACAGCTTAAGCTTTTAGGTTGAATGGTTCTTTGAGATGGTATCAAAGCCATTTTGACCAAGTGTCTGGTGTTTGATCCTCGTTACCCCCATTATAATTAAATAAGTTTCAGCACAAGGTATGGGTGGGCCTGTGCTTGTTCACGCTTCAAGCCCAATGGGCTTTTGTGTGAGGGGGCGTGTTAGAGAATATCAACCTATTCAAGGACCTCACCTAACAGCTTAAGCTTTTAGGTTGAATGGTTCTTTATTTGTCTTTTGATCTGTCATGTCTTCTTCTTGAATATTCTAGCACTTATTTCACACCAAATTCTCCAAGGAACAGTTGCTCTTGTACAATGTCATAGGATTTTACCCCTTTTGTGTGGATGTGAATGACTGAGGATGAGTATAATTCCAGCACCTCATGGGCAAATTACCTTGTCATCCAACGAGAGAAGTGATTCCATAGCTTAGCAACAAATAAGCTAGAGAGTAGATGATTTACGTTTTCTCCACTCTTGAACCAGAGGATGCACACATGAGGTGAGAGATGCCAATAACTAAAACCTTAAACTTGTGCTGCCCAGCAACAAGCATAAATGATAAATTAACTCTGAATGGTGAATATACCATATCCATTTCAACCTTAGAAATCTATAATGGATAACTCATGGTTCCCAATAAAGCTACTGGCTTGAGACAAAATCCACCTGGTAAGCCTTCTTATTTTCATTTTTGTTACATTATTTTCATGGACCAGAATCCACTTTGCCTCCTTTAATTATCTGGTGTAGATAGGCAGTGAATCCTGGAATGTATGCTCAACAAACACAAATTTTCATCTAAACAAGTAAAAATGTTCAAAAAAGAAAAAGAAGGCCCTTTGACCAAGTAAAGCCCCCCACCTGAAAGATATCCCCCTCTTCATTCCAGAGATCAGTAATCTACATCAAAATCATAACCAAATTGAGGCCTTTTTTGGGGTGTGTTTGTTGTGTGTGCTTTATATAGGTTTGAATTCAGGTATTTATCCCACTACCCACAAGAAAAAGAGTTAAGCCAAGACAGCATTTTTCTGGGGGTTTTCTATCTGGTTACACATGTCTTTAGGCAAATAACTATGATTATATGAACACATACGTATGCATGCATGACAGGACAAGATATACCTGCAATAAGCGAAATACCAGAAATTATGTTACCCAGATAATGGGACACGGATGGGCAAGGTGTCAAATATAGAATTTACACTAAGAACAAAAGTATCCATTGTACTGGTGTCCAGGTATCATATCCAGAAACAAAAATAATAATGGTAATAATAACAAATCGCATCATATATTACAAAATACAATAAGGAAATATCACAAAGAATTTTTTCCATAAACCTTAATCATATTTTTCACTTCTTATGTAATTTTTTTTTACTGCAGAAGTCTCAAACTTCAAAAAAGGAAGAAGGACTTACACCTGGTAGAAGCATATCTATAAGATATCACAAGGCTTAGGATAATAGAATACCCACTTGTGAAATGCATACAAGATATCAAAACTATTAAAAAACTAGAATAATTACCATCTTGTATGTCCAAATTTTAGGAATGGTACGACTACTTACTTGCGGTCACCCTCTACATCTGGGAGATCTTTTGTAATGGCAATGACCAATGCAAACAGAGTCACGAATGTTGTGATGAATGCCACAGGTGAACTGAAGGTAGAAATGGGTTAAACGGGCATTAGAATCATATTATCATGACATGTCCTGCATATGATCATATAAATAAAATATAAACCAGGTAATCCAGTAGATAAGAAACATCCTGGATGTGAATTGTGAAATAGCCCAATTTTAACTTCATGATGCCTTAATTGCTTTCTGGGCTCACATTTAGCTCATGAATATCAAGTTTTAGCTCCAAATTGAAAGGTTAAGACAATTATGTCAGTATAACATTTGGGCTATTCCCAAGGATGGTATACTGATTGGAAAGTCAAGGGGCTGAGTAGGCACTTAAATGGCATTTAGCTCCCATTTGATGGTTTGTTTAACTCTTCAACCTACATTATAAAATGATAAAAGAAAACTACTAATTCACCTCCACTCAAATGTAAGTCCTAATGCAGCTCTTGTTGCATGATAAACCCCAAAGTTAAGAAGAAAACCTCGGACCTGTAAAAGTGTTTAGTATTTACTAATATTTCTGCAGGGGCTGAGAAAGATGGACAGCAGCAAATAAACAACTACCAAAGAAATTTTCATCAAGCTCAAAAAAGATATTGGACATAAAACCATGCTGAGAAATCTAGGATAATCATAGTCCCAAAAACAGAGGTTGCATAATGACAGTAAGAACAATAAAGAGAAGGTATGTGTTTGTTCGGTTAACTTATATAGTTTCCAGTGTATGATTTGATCTCTCTCTCTCTCTCTCTCTCTAGCTGAAAAGAAAATCAAAAGAGCTAATAATAGTTCCAACATTTCATAAAAGTCAGTACTATGAGTTTCTCCAGTAAACAATATTGAGCCATTCTAAATTTCAAACTCACATCCTTTAGTTTGGGATTTGATACAGTTCATATGAAGTTTCCAGAATGAGATTAAAATGATGAAAATTTAAAGAGCTGTCATAAAGAGTTAGAAGGCAGTACAATCTAGGCTTCCAGTGGGTCCATTGTTGTTGCAGACTCCATGTAGGCTGATGCTGTGGCAGTCCTTTCTCATCTGAGAATTTCCAACCAGTTAGGTATTTCTATCTTATCCATGGGGAATCAGATGTGTGGACCATGGGATTGGCTCACTTTTTCAATGAAGCAAGGGACCTTGTTCTTCTTTCACATGCTCATCTTTGGTGGATTCCTAGAGAGCTCAATGTCATCGCTGACAGCCTAGCCAAAGTGGGTGTTCACAAGGATTTTATGTATAGCAATTATACTATGCCTTTGTAATCCCAGGGATGCCTTCTATTTTCCTTGTACATCTTTTTGTTCATACATTGTATAGTTGTTTTCTTCAAGAAAAGAAGCAACAAGAGAGAGAAATAGAGGAGCAAGCTGGATGAACTCTCAAACCACAGCTTTCCGATCAGGAGGTGATTAAAGAAGCTTAGCACTCAAAGCAGGAATTCCATATGTGGTAAAAGTTATGATACATGGATCCTTCAGTTTCAAGTCCACTGAACAAAATAGTATAGTGGGTAGTGGATACATCACTGTTACTCATCCATAATAAAATATTCTATATTTTTCATCAGACTGTGAAAGCATCTCAGAAAAGAAAAAGTAATAAATCAGTATAGTGTTACAAATATATTAAGACTTTAGTATAAAAAAATGTTTAAATCCTATGCATGCCATTTAAAGAATTAGGTGCCGTTGCTTGGTGTGATGGTAAAATCTCGAGCTGACAGGTGTGAGAACAGTGGTTCAAGTCTGAGAGCAGTCACTCTATATGTGAAAGGTTAGGTCTGTACAGAGATCAACATGAGTAATGGCCTTTTATTATGTAACAAATATATTATTATGACATTATTGACATAACAGTTTCCTTGCATCCTACAATTTGTACTCCTGCAAGCCCAACATCTAGGTCATGCTTATATCCATTGTTTGTATCCATTTCCATACAGCAAATGAGCAGAGGATTTAACACTTTCTGCTCGGTTCATCAAATTGATATTCAGATTAACCAAGGTTTTATGTATGTATAGGAAAATAGGGCAAAGGTTTCTGAAATGAACTTCTGGATTGTCTAAATGTTCATTTCCCTGGTCAACATCAGCCCAATATCCCACTTGTACAGTTTTGCTCCCTTAGTAATTGATCATCCAACCTTCCTGGTTTTTCGATTTAAAAATGCCTAGAAACAAAGCCTTATTTTAAACAAATGGAAAAGGTCTTTAGGGCTGTAATTTTTTCTATCATTAAGGGGTGGATAGAGGAATCCCTACTGATAGAAGGAGAATAATAAGTGGTGGTGGGGTGGTTGAAGGACTCAATCTGTTATTTGGTGCTATAGGAATGAAATCAAGAGATTCAAGTGGCTTACACAGAATATGAATATAAGCATACAATGGGTGGGGAGGGTGGAAAAAGCTTTCACTGATTGTTTAGCCAAGCAAGGGTAAATAGGGAGCATTTGTTTTGGGCTCAGTTGTAACTTGTTTTATTTCTTAACTTCTGTTACTGGAAAGGGCATAGCTTGTGCCTCTAGGGATGCTTGTATTGCTTCGATCTTTTGAATTAATAAATTCTTCTTCATTGATCAAAAAAAGGGGGTGGATAGAGGAAAACAGGTACACCTTTGGAGCCCCAAATGAATTTGTCACATGATGATCTCTCACTCCCATAACAGTTATGTAAAACAGCTTGTTCCTCATTACTCCCCCACCAGACTTTAGCAATACTCTCCTCTCTGCAATCAAATTGATGGATGTCAAAACCTATTTGGACAAGAAGGTCAATCTGACAACCAGAGACAATACCTCTCAGATCTGTTGACAAAACCTCCAGTAGCCCCTGGTTTTTCTTTTTTTTTTTTCTCATTTTTGTACCTATGTGGGAGTCATTATCAATGGAAAGACCCCCAAACCCCATAAAAAATAGTAGACTAACTGGCAAAAAATAGTAGACACCCCCTAAAGAAGAGAAAACATTCTCCTCTCACAGACACCCATACCAACTGGCAAAAAATAGTAGACTAATCAAACCATTACCATCCATAACACCACCAGTACCTAGGGAACCGGGTTACTGACAAACATCTGTCAAGATTTAGCTTGATACTAGCTCCACAAGAAAGCATCCATGCATGGGCTATCAGAAATATATAGGGGGTAGATCTCCTATGGGACTCCCTTACCTGATTATAACACCAGTGGTAAAGCCTCTCAAATCCATCAGAAATCAACTCCTCCAACAACCTGAAATGAATTATCATATCTTGGAATGTTCTAAAATATCTCTTTCCGAACTCCAAAGTACCTCAGAACACTGCATGCAATATCTTTCTCCATGATTTTATCATGAGTTCCTGAACAACAATAATTACAACTCCCAACGAGATCAAATATGTCCTGCATGTCTTAAAGAGGAGAATGGTGGATATTAAAGAGATGAAGGGAGAGTTTCCAGGTTAAAACTGCAATGGAGAATTAGGCAATTACATATATCCCTCCCCAGACCCTGCATTGGCGGGAGCCTCGTGCACTGGACCGTCCTGTTACCAACTTTGTAGCAGAGAGGCAGTGATCTGAGAAACAAAACTGCAGTGGAGAAATAGAAAACTCCCCTATTCATACAAGCCAAGGACAAGAAACAAGCATGAGGGTAGAGTCACTGTCACCCTTGTTCTGGAAAATCACTTGTGCCAATCTTCAATATGATCCACCTCTGAGTAGAAAGTTCTAATCTTTAGGAGGAGTAGAAACCTCCAATAACACCTTCTGTGGAAAAGGAGAATATAAATACTGCAACAGATAGATATGAAGAAGCGGATAGTAAGAAATAATCTCATTGGATTGCAAAATCCAAATCATACTCTAGGGCAATATAGGAGTTTACAACCTCTTTCCTTTCCATCTTAGGCATAGGGATGACAGCTTGGATTTGATACGGGTTTTGTTCAGCCCAAACCTGACACAAAGCCACTCCAATCTGAACCCAACCTTGACCTAACCAAATAAAATGGGATACTGAACCCACCCCTGCCCTGTCCTATGAATAGTACTCTTATAATCAGTGAAGGCTATTTTTACAAATGTTTCAGTGATACCATGTCAACAGGTCAGGTTTGGCATAGGTTGACATCAACCTGAAACCCAATTAAGGCAGACCCAGGCCAGGTCAAGGCGAGTTTACCACTTAACCTGAGACACTGACATTCCTAACCCAAAACATCAAGAGAAGCCAAAATAATCCACATACAAAAAGGAAAAAAGAAGAAGATTGCAGTGCCTGGGGATATAATAGTCTAGGAATGACACCATCTTGCAGATCTGTCTTGATGGCACAACTTCCTGGAGTCCATGTAGACCCATGGATATTGCTGTGTATTCTCTCGCTCTCTCTCTTGTTTTTTTATCATGGCCCAAGGTATGTGTTAGCATATTGTTTGCCTGGATACAACACCTTGTGCATTTTTTTGCTTCCTGGATGCAACCCCTGCCCTGGTAACCTCACCTTATAGGCGAGTTCCTCCAATTCTTTCTTCAAGGTTTTGGTTACAGAAGAGCAGAATTATCACTTTCTTTTCAAGAAGGTCTGGTGCAACTACATCCCCTCTAGAGTGTGTTTCTTTGTATGGGAAGCCTGTCTGCACAGGATAAACACTTGTGAGCTATTGCAAAAGAAGAATTTTGGCAGACTTTTCATCTCCCCCCATGTCTGCATCCTTTGCCTGAGAGAAGGGGAATCAACTGACCATCTCTTCATTCACTGTCAGGAAACCAGGGACATCTGGAGCCATTTTCTACAGCTATCTGGGTTGCTCCAAATCACCTCCAGGACTTACTCCATCAATGGCAAGGTAAAGGACTGAGTAAAAGAGGTAAGGTTTATTGGCAAATAATTCTGCATGCTGTACTTTGGGGAGTTTGGGAAGAAAGGAACAACCGCTTGTTTGAGAACCAGGTTAAGACAAAGAGTGATCTGATCTCTCACATTACCTATAAATGTAATCAGTGGGATTCCAGCTCAGACAAATTTAAAGGAGTCTCTATAAATGGTCTAAACAGGGATGCTGGTTTTTTCCTTTTCTCCTCTCTCCCCCCCCCCCATCCCTCTTCCCCATCCATAGGGGCCCCTTATCTAGGAGGGAAGGAACTTGGACCCTAAGTTTCGATGGAAGTTCTTCAGGTAACCCCAGAACTGCTGGCATTGGAGGAGTTTTAAGGGATGAAAATGGGAACACTTGCTGGGTGTACAGTGGGCCAATAGGAATAGCTGACTCTACAAAGGCAGAAGTGATGGCTGCACTTACAGGAATCAGACTAATCAACAGACTAGGCATCCAGCACCTATCCATAGAGGGAGACTCAGAAAACACTATAAACTGGTTAGGAAGACAGAAGGCTGGGCCGTGGAGACTGAGTCATTTTCTGACAGAGGCAAGGGACCTAATGGCAACTACAAACATACACCTGTGCTAGATTCCAAGGGATCTTAACGCTCTTGCAGATGGGTCAGCAAAATTAGGTGCTCTTTTAGAAGTGCTGTAGTGATAAGATCCCTCCTGTTTAATTTTCAGGGGTCTGATCCCCGTTTGTTTGTTTTCTTTGTACACCATCTTTGTATACCCTTCTCTTTTCTTAATGAATTCAGTTAACTTTTCTCCAAAAAAAAAAGGGAAAAAAACACATAATAGAAATTTGAAAAGCATCATCATGGCCAGTATCTTTATCTCAAAGGAAAGAATGTAAGCATGGGCATGTACCTAATTACAACTTACAAGGAACAGCCAAAAGAAATTCAGGGTCCAAGCATACCGTGGCAATAATAAGAAATGCTGCAACAGGAAATCTCTTGAACCTAAATGGAGGAACAGAGTAAATAGTGCCAAGAAAAAGACCAATACAATAGAGAAACGTGATGAATGGACCAAAATTTACTCCAACAATAAAAAGTCCAGCAGCTGCAAAAAATAACACCAAAAACCATGCTGACTGAACTGAAAGATCCCCCGCAGCTATAGGTAGGTAAGGCTTGTTTACCCTGTCAATCAAACAAAAAAGAAGAAAACCTGAAAAAAGATTTTTTATGCACACATATGTTAATAAAAACATGATAAAAACTGACATATTAGTCTGCATGTGTCAAAACTTCTCTTACTTGTCAATCCCAATGTCATAGATCTGATTAATGCCCACTATGTAACCATTTCCACATATAAGAGCAAAGAGACCAGAAAATGCCTTAAACAGCAATGACCATCTTATCAGATTTGGGTTCTCAATCAATGCTCTTGCTACCAAAGAACTGTCAGAAAATAAAAAGATAACTACAGTCAAGGATACACAAAGTTCCATAAATCAATGGCAATGCCTACGAGATCAATCACTTCACTTGGTAATGACTTACATAGATCCCAGTGTAGTCCCTCGGATTGTGTGAGGCCTTAGAAATCTCCAACAAGCATCTTTGAACTCAGAAGTTTTGTTCAGTACTGGATCAGATCCAGCAGCTCCAGCTTGACTAGAAGCCTGTCCACCATCACTTTCTAGTCAGTGTTATAAAAGTAACTCTAAAATAACTTCATTTATCAAATGAACTGATTTTTCTGTAAAAGAAACTCTTAACAATAAGCTTTCATACCGACTTGGAGCAAAATTACATTGATTTAATCAATACAACATCTAAATTAGACCAACATCCTCATTTCTTTACAATGCTTAATATATTCATCCTTGGTGCTTGGAGAATAGAAGGGGACTCATCTTACCTCAGAGCTGGGTCAAAGGAGTTGAGCATGATTATCAGGACAAGAAGACTGCATTGCTGCACAAATACTACCAAACAGGTTGGTTGGTGGCAATACTTTCCTCATCATTTTTTTCTTTAATTTTTTTTTTAACGTACAGGGTATGATGTTATATGGTATCCTGGTTAAAAACAACCGTACAATCACAACATTATGGCAGTATGACAGAAATGCTGTGAGGGTCTGGCAGGCAACGGGATTTGCCACCAACCACAAAGGGATTTGACACAAATCAAGATTTAGAAATGATTTCCACTGCACATACTGTTGGTTATAAAAGGGATTTGCCAACGGGAAGTTATTCCGCAACTACAAAGGCAGGGTATCCATGAAAATTTCAATCTCAGTATCCTCTTAGACTTAATCAGGATCACGACACACTGACACTTTATCAGTGTCTAGTTTTAGAGTATTCAACGAGTGGAGTAACTCCATGACCCGGAGTCACTTGAGCAGAGAAATCTCGCATATATGGGGCTCCAACTAAGTCCACTGGTTGGTCCAACCATGCAGTAATCCTTTTTGAATACTTGATAGAAACTAGAAACAGGGAGGTTTCGGCAGACTAAAGAACCTCGTAAAATAGAAAGACAATTGAACATTGTAGTGAAGAAATATCTCTAGCTTTACGAGCACAGCTTCCTCTTACTAAAAAAGGAAATCCCTCAAAAGCTATCTCTAAGCTCATCAACCCACTAGAATTCTGTTTAACAAATACAAGAATTCCAAATTCAAAGTAAGAATTGCTAGAAATAAAATATACCCATATGGAAAAATGCCTTGTATGTCTTCTCGTTACAGGTCTGATGCAGCAGCTGAAGGTAAGTACCGATAAGCTCCTTGAGTTCCTCGATGAAAGAGCAGCAAATTTGCAGGTGGGGTTACTCTTTTGATGATTCCAATTGTTGTAAATGGGAGCAGAAGCCGGAATCCGAAGATGAGATGGAGGGGAGTATAAAGAAAGCTCCATTGACGAGAGAGACCAACGGAAACAATTTTCAGGGAGGTTACCACTTCCCTGCTCCCCATATTTTTCGTTTCATACGGACCTCTAACATCTTGTGCAAGAGATCATCAATGAGTCCGCCCCACAACGCCCCACAGCACATCCTCGCCGTGCATTGGGAGCATCTCCCGAAGAAATTACCACATGATGTCATTATTGAGAAATGTTCCAATACACGGTGGGGATGTGCTGTGTGGAGTATTGTGGGGCGGAGATGTAAATTCACACCATGTATTGGAAACATGTCTTACAAGCACGAAAGATGTTCATGTGCCCGTGAGGTCGGTGTAAGGCGCCCTATGCTTGGAGCAGATCCGGTCTCATCATCAACCGGAAACCACTTCGGATCGTTTGCGCTTGTAGTCTACGGCTGTTCATAAGAATGCCCAACTCGATCAAACCGACCAACCCGGATTGACCCAACCTGAGTCGGTCGAGTTTTCATCAGTATCGGTCGGTTTCGGGTTGGGCAAATATATAAATTGATATATCGGGTCGGTTTCGGTTTTCTTGTGTGAAAACCAAAATCAACCCGACCCGAACCGAACTAGTATTTCTACTAGTTCGGTAGTTCCTAGTTTGAGTAGTTTCCTACTTAACTATAACTAGTCTTCTACTAGAACTAGAAGGCCCATTAGGCAATTACAATTAGAATAGACAATCTATCCTAGTTTCTAACTTTTTATAATCTTTTACACCAAATAGGCAACCCATTAGGCAATTACAATTAGAATTCAATTAAGTGTCCTTTTGTACAGGAGCAAAACCGAAACCGACCCAACCCGACCAGGTCGGTTTGGCCTATCAGTGGGTCGGTTTCAGCTTCCACCTCAGGTAACCCGACCAAGTCGGGTCGGTTGGAAAAACCCCAATAAACCGACCCAACCCGATCCGTGAACACCCCAAGCTTGTACTCGTTGGAAAGTTCCTTCTAGGAGCTGCTGGATTAGCTGCTTGCACTCGAAGCTCGATGTGTGTATTCTGCTCCTCACACAGGGGCGCCTCACATGTACATTCACCGTGCATTGGGAACATCTCCCCTGAATAATAAATTATAATTACGGGAGATATTCCCAATGCATGGTGGGATGTGCGTGTGAGGAGCAGATCTGGTCTCCATTCCAACAACCTAATCTACCAACATGATCCAACACCCCACATCAAAAGATCCCACTTTTATAATGCCTCTCAGTCTCATGGTGAGATATGTGGTTTTATATTAAGTGTTTTGTTGATGGAAGATCCCAACTCGCCATTTGTATAGAATATTGGCATTGAATTCGGATCTCCTACCAACAAAATACGTTTTAAGATCCTATCATGGTTTTATCCAAGGTTCAAAGTATCGACATGTATTGGCTAATACGTATCGTTCCGGGGCCCTCCGATATGCTCATATAATGGGTGTATCGGAGGTCTAACCGGTTTAGGGGTAGAGGAGACCTAAACCGGCCCCCCTGAACCAGATGCGAAAAAAATAAAAATAAAAAAACTCTAAAATGTGTATCAGTTCACCCAATACGCCCCCATTGGCATATCAGGCATATCGATATTTTGAACCTTGGTTTTATCATACACGGTCTTTCCCACTTTTATGGTGGGTCCTAATCTCATGTTGAGATGTACGGTGTTAGATCAAGTTAGTAGGGTGTTGGAATCTATTTTGTTGGTGGGGTATTTGGACTTAAAATCTACACACATGGTGAAAACCTGGAATCTTGCTCCTATATTGAGAATATCTTCCCATGAACTAAACATAAATGTACGGAGATATAATGAAAGTGCAGTTGGATGCTATGTGAGAAGAACATCAACACACTGTTAAGTACTAACATTGGTTTGCTTAGACTTATTAGAGATTATTTGAAAGAGAATCCTCTCTCATGACATTTGGAATAGCATTTATGTTTGTACTCCTATCTGATGTAAAATTTGCACATTTGGTTCAGTTTGAAAAGAGTATAAATGCAAATATGTACAGCGTAAATACATATAAAATAATACAAAATATAAGGTTTTGCACTTTATTATTTGCATTTGTACTCCTTCCAAACTCAGTCTTTTTTGTTTCATTTTCTCTCATTGGTAATATAAATTTTTGACACAATTTGCACCAACATCCTTTTAACCAAGGTTTAATGTATCGATATAATATATTTGATATTGAACATACCAAAATGTATGAATAGGCCTAATGCAGATTTTTGAATTCCACTGCAAGTTATAAACATTCAAAATGTCAAAAAACCCCACTTTATACATTAATGCCCGCCCGTGAATTGACATCAATTTCGAACTGACACCTACCTCAACTGTAATTTGTGCCTAAAAATTCTGACCCTGAGCTGAATCGTCATTCTCCCTTGAACATATTATATTGATTTTCAAGGTTTTCAATATAACAAATAACAAGAGTTAGGTATTTTACAATCATTTGTATCATAACCTTGTCATACTTGATAGAGGTCATGAGACTGCCATTACAGCCTCAGTTTTAGTGTATCAATACAAGTTCAAAGTTTTTAAGCGAATTAGATTTTCAGATTTGAATTCAAAATCTATGCTTGTAAGATCCGATCAGATTTTCAGATTGAATCGAATGGGATTTGGGTATACTGTAATTTGTATCCGATCTGATGTATTTGCATCCCTATGAATTAGCATATATCAGAATTGATAAATCATTCTATTTAATGAAAATACTAGCGAAGGGGCCCTGCTTCGCAGGGGCTGAAATGGAACTGTTGACCCATTGATTAGGTATGTTCATGGGTTGGGTTGGGTCGGTTAACTGGCATTTTTTCAACCGACCCGACCTGGTCAGTTTACCTAGAAATGAAATCGAAACCGACCCAGTACTAAGTAAAACCGACCTGGTTGGTTTGAATCAGGTTGGGTCGGTTTTGTGAATGATTTTCTCGGTGTGAACGGTAAAGGATTCAAGTCTAAGAAAGCAAAGGCTGGATGCCTGAAAATAAAAAAAATGATTTGATGGATTAAAACTGATATTTTATAAATCAGAAATTTTATATATAATATGTATATTTATGAAATAAAGTTGAAATATATATATATATCCACAAATATATATCTGAAATATATATATATATATAGTAAAACTGAAATATATCAGATATATATATATATAATATCTGAAATATATTATATATATAATATATATCTAAGTCGGTTTGGGTCGGTTCGGTTTTACACATGAAAATCGAAACCAAACCGAACCATCGGTTTATGTTTTTTTGTAATCCAAAACCGACTAGTGCTGAAGAAAAACCGGCCAACTCGGATTGGATCGGACTGGGTTGGTCGGTTTGGGTCTTGTTATGAACAACCTTACCGTTGACCTAGTCCTGGGCCAAAAACCGTTGAATCAATCAACGATCCATTGACACGATCGGTTGAACCATCGATCCGTTGACCCATATAATGGTTTTTGGTCGTTTTTATTTTTTAATTGGGAACCATCTAGGCAACCAGTTCCATTTTATCTTAATCTCGACTTCTAGCTAAAAATCATTGAATCGATCAACGACACATTGACCCGGGCGGTCAAATCATTGACTCGGGCGGTCAAATCATTGACCTGTTCAATGGTTTTTAGTTATTTTTTTTATTTTTTTAATTTTTATTATCAGAACGGGCCATTTATTTGAACCAAACAGTTGAACCGTTGACCTGAAAACCAGTGGCCAGAATGATTCCATTTTCAGGTCGTATGAGTCACACACTCGAATGACATAACATGTATGGTACTTGATAGTGCACGATCCGTAAGCTCCTAGTTGGAAGATGACTTGGACCTTAGTCGTGTAGCAAGCTGGGGTGGCTAACCCGATGAGGTTGCTCTGATGCTTAAGTCAGTATTGGTTATGCGAGCTAAAAGTTTGTATGCTAGTAAGCTAGTTAGCAAATAATCGTGCGTACTGAATCTTAGGGGTTGATGCCCTTATATAGTTGGGATGCCATAGGTCTCTCAAAATGTTCTTGGAATCTTCGGCTTGTGATGTTGGGATCCGTTCCGCTTAGTTAGGGGAGTGACACATCGATTACGTGGCACCTTGGCATATATGGGTACCGAAGTGATTTTAGCTCCAAGGCGGCCGAGCACCCGAGCTCCCCGATTTGCTGACATGGCACTTTGTGTTGAGTTGTCGTCCTACTAGCAGGCCGCATCCACGTGTTCTTTATTTACTAGGTCGAGTCAAATCGCCCCTCATCAGTATTGCTTAATGGACCTCACACACTCAATTTTTTGCCTATAACTTTTGTTGTCAGAATGGGTCATCTGTTTTTTATTTTTTATTTTTTAATTGGGAACTGTCTAGGCAACTTATTCCGTTTGACCCCAATCCCAGTCCTTGGCCAAAAATTGTTGAATTAGTCAATGACCCATTGACCCGTTCAATAGTTTTTGGCCATTTTTTTTTTTAATTTTTGTTATCAGAACAGGCCACTCGTTCGAACCTGACGGTCGAACTGTCGACCCGAAAATCGATGGCCATAATGGTTCCATTTTCGGGTTGTATAAGTTACACGCTCGAATGACATAATATCGTGCTTTTTAAAACCGATCTGGAGACCAAACCGGTTAGGGGTCCAGTTACCGGGTCAAATGGTTTGACTGTTCGAATCGAATGGTCGGCCCGTTCTGACAAAAAAATAAAAAAAAATTGAAAAATGACCAAAACCATTCAAATGGTTCAAACAATTTGGTATCTAGTTATTAACAATATTTATAATAACTATTATATATTTATATACTTAGATAATTATATAAACAACAATTAGATAATTATAATAACTATATTATTAATTATATATAATAACTAAAACCGTTGAATCAGTCAATGACCCATTGACCTGAGTGGTCGAATCATCAACCCGTTGACTTGTTCAATGATTTTTGACCGTTTTTATTTTTTATTTTTAATTTTTGTTGTCAGAATGGGCCATTCGTCGACTCGAAAATCGGTGGTCAGAACGGTTCCATTTTCGGGTCGTATAAGTTACACGCTCGAATGACATAACATCATGGTTTTTAAAACTGACCTAGAGTTCGAACTGGTTAGGGGTCCGGTTACTGGGTCGAGTGATCCGACCGTTCAAACCAAACGATGGCTTATTCTGACAAAAAAATAAAAAACAGCCAAAACCGTTCGAACGGTTCGATATTTAGTTATTAACAATATTTATAATAACTATTATATATTTATATAATTAGATAATTATAATAATAATATTTATAATTATATATAATAACTATTATATATTTATCTAACAATATTTATATAATTAATAGGAAATGGGTTGCTTTCACGTAGAAATTACTTGCAGATTCCATTTCCTGGACGGAGAGAGCACCCCAATCCTATAAAAGATATTTTTAAGTTGAAAAAAAAAATCATAGTCTATTATCATTTGATCATGCCTGGGATGAATCCGGATTTGCTACTTATGGAGAGCACCTCCATATTTTGAGTGCTCTAACATTGAGGGCTGAAACGCTGGACAAAGATACTTTAAATATGTAAAGCGCCTGTACCTCAGTGGATAGAGCGTTTGTTTCCTAAGCTGAAAGTCATAGGTTCGACCCCTACCTGGCGCGTTTTCTACTTTAAATTGATTTGAGCAATTGATATTAAGAGTAAATTTAGAAAATAAATCCATTTTAAAAATATAGATCGAAAGGGTTTAAACTAGTAACAATTAATAGGAAGAAACAAATTTAGAAAATAAACACTTTTATGGAAAATAACTATATGGGTATTTTGGACATTTTCATGCCTCTTGTTAGAGGATTCTAATGAAGAGAATCTGTTTGCAAAAAATTCAAGGGAGATAATTGCAATTACCAAACTTTAAGGGAAGTTTTAACAAAAGTCAGAAGCTTCAGGGGAGGTTTCACCAATTTACCTTTTGTAATTATGATCAAGCGATTTTGTATGGTTGTTTCTTCAACGGTATTATATTACGAATCTGGATCTTAGTGCGTCCTGCACAAGTTCCTGAACGTTCAATTGAAGGATTCCATTTAAGCATCCCATCATGTGCAAATGTGGTACATACAAAGAATGTAAACGGACGTCAAACACCCTTTTTCCTATTAAACATTAGAAAATTAAATGAAGAAGAAAGACATAACAGTTTGAATAAATTTACCCATAAGAGACGTGAGGGAGAGGGGTTCCCACAAATCCTGTCTTTTTCCCAATTCCACATTCTACTCCACCGTTACCACCAGTTTCGATAATTCGGTAGTTATTACCTCTCCTCCATCGTGTAATGGTGGCATAGGAGGAACTATTCATCCTCTGCATCCTTTGTCAAATAGATGTTGCACTGTCTCGCCACCTCCCAACCTCTCCCTTTCTCAGGCCTAGTCCAACTCCATCTAGTTGAAGTCTTCTTTTTATTTTTCTCAATTGGTCTCTCATCTGTCATTGCTTTCTTTATGGAGATAAAAATAAAACTCATAAATAATAATTAGATTAGACTTGTAGATCTATAATTTGGCACAATGGAAAAGAACTTGGGAGTATCAAATTGTTTCTGTACAAACATTTTGATTTGATAATGAGATTGGTATTGAATTATTTGTTCTTTCTACAAAGTTATTATCATTTTTTTTTATTTTTAAAATGCAAATTAAGATGATTCTTTTCTCTCTCTCTCTCTCTTTTTCTTTATGTTTGTTTGGAAATACCAAAAAGTTTATGGTGGTGGAATGATGGTTTGGGAAACAAAATGGAATGAGCATCCTCCAATTCACCGACCATGTGTTGTGGGTGTGTGGAAATTAACAGTAGAAAGCCGTGATGGTGAATAGAACGATGGTTCTGGGAAACCAAAAGAGTCAAAACTTTCCAAATGGCAAACAATGGGAGAAGCAGGGGTGATAGCAGTCAGACAGAATACCCACTTAAATCATGATATGTCTTATCCAAACTGAAATCACGATATGTCTTATTGGAAAGAATTTCTATGTCAGTATGTCACCTGTCTAGTAGGAAACAAAAAGGGTGATGATGGTGAGGATAAAGGGTTTGTTGGTAAAAACATGAAGAAGATGACCCCTGTTATCCTCCACCAAATTTGTTTCTCATGACTGGGTTGGATGGTCGAAACTTTTTTTTTTTATTAATAACTTTCTAAAATTAATTAAATAAATTAAATGAACATCTTGTGACATCCATTAAATTGTTCGCACATGTGCAACATTCATAATGTATGTGTGATGCTGATTTGTCGTGGTATGTTTGGATGTACAGGAAGTTGTGTAGAACGGGCTGTGCAAGAGATCCAAACTCAATACATTGAGGCTGTGTTCAGTTTGAATAGGAAAAAGTAGGAAAATCTTTATAAACCTTATAGACTTGGCTAGCTTTCCCTACTTTTTCCTTCAAAGCCATACAAAGCCTGAGATTTTATTGCTGTTATAATGCTACGATTTTACTAAATTTTCACACAAAAATGATTTAGGCACACCGCACACCATACCACAGTTGATTTAATTTGATATGTACGCACCAGTTTCTGGGTTGAATAATCGGACCATCCAGTTAGAATAGACCAATTTGACTGTCTAGTCAGTGGGTTGTTGATCAAACCAACGGTTTTTTAAATTTTGACCTAGGAGCGGTTTTAGGGTGAAACGGAACCAATTACCTGACTAATTCCTTCCCGGGTCAACTGGTCCTATCCAATTTTTAAAAACATGCATTTTATAAAGGAAAATCAATAGCGGATAACTTCTCACAACAAAAACTGTCCCAACACGATCTTATCTGCGTCCACCATGGGAGTTTGGGACCAGTGCAGCATGAGATATTTAATTTTTTTGTCCCTTGAAGACGAAGATGAAGGTCAATCTCGGAGTAAGCCAGAATTTGAATTGGCTAACCATTAAAATCCAACTGTTTATTTTAGTGGGGGCTTGATTTGTCTCTGCATAAAAGTGTGCAAGACAAGATCCTTGTGTATTAATTTCCATTCCATTTACATTTCTCAGAATTGGCCAGATTCTGAATTCTATCAAATGCTTGTGAGTTATCATCTTTCTTTCATTGTCATTGCCAGTGGCCAGTGGGAACAAAACAAAGAACCATTCCTTTTTTTTGTGGGCACAGGAGTTTGCTTAGAAGGAATAAGATAGCTATTTGGAAAACAAACAGCCTTGGGCTGTTTAATATTATTCTTTTAATTGAAATAGACAAATAAAGAAGTAAGTCAGGTAACGTATCATCACGTATAGGAAGCTTCAAGACAGCCCGAAAATTGAATCTGTAAGTGTATGTGTACTACAAATTTAAATCTTCCGCTGTCTATACAATAGAGTCTCTTACTAGTACATTCCCCCGTTCCAAAATCTGAAAAACTCTTTAAGTCATAACAACACTCTCAAAATAGAAAAACTCTTAAGATTGAAAGAGGCTCTTTTTTTGGTACATGGTCACTTTTATTACTTCAACCGGAAAATGTCAAAAGGGGCCCTTGACAGTGGAACAATTGGAATCATTTGAAGTCGATTTTTATTCCCAAGGATGGAAATGGAATTACGTCCGACACCAGTTGGATGGATATTCTGATTCCAAACCCATAATCCCCCAACCCAAACGGGCCCTTAATGTTCAAGAGAAATCCATCTACCTCACTACAAAGTACAAACAATACATCCTTTGTAAATTAATGAACACGTGTGCTCATTTTTGCATGTGAAAGCATGGGTATTTCAGCACTTTACCATAAACACACACACACACACAAAAAAAAAGTCCTCTTCATCTTGTTCTCAATGGATCTCTTCGCTTGATACTCTATTTAATTTTTGGGAAAAGTAGAGAGACACACGATGCAGAATTCTGAATTCCAGCCCCCCTACAACTAACCCTGTCCCTCCTATAAATCACATCCTGTCCATAAATTTGGCATCAATTCACGGTCATGATACATTCCCCCTGTATTTTGGGCCTAGTAAATTCTGAGTTGGGCTGATTTGTACTTCTCCCTTAATTTTTTTTCAAGACAATAACTCCATGGCGATAGGTGAGAGAAGGAAGCATCTCCATGGCGTCAGGTATCTTGTTATTCTGTTTTGAATAAAATCTCAGTACCATCGAACTCTGCTTTTTATTTTTTGTTTAATTCAACATGTTGGAGTGTGTTGTTATTCTGTTTTGAATCAAAACCTAGTACCATTAAGCTTTTATTTTTTTTTTAATGTGCCAAATTCATCTACAAAATTCTGAGAATTCTTGGAAATACATTTTTTTCTACAAGGATTTTGAGAATTAGAATTTTTAAAATTAATACCAAACAGAATTAGAAATACATTTTTATTTAAGAAATAAGTGCAATCATACAATTTTTTTATTTTCTAATGATACTCTTAAAAAGACGAACAAAAGGGATATTTGGTCCTGGAATCCATGACAGAAAAAAAAAAATGTAACATAAAATAACGCCCACCGTGGGGCTCGAACCCACGACCACAAGGTTAAGAGCCTTGCGCTCTACCGACTGAGCTAGACGGGCAACCACACCCACTTGTTTTCTTTACCCTTTTATCAGAACAGAGACCACTATAGAATGGAATGCGCAAATCGGATAATACAATTTGATTTTTCTCTCTATACTATAATTGCATTTCTCCCAATTCGTTGTTTCTTCTCGAAGCTGCAACATCATTTTCTTAAAAGAAAGAATTAAAGAAAAAAGCTGTCACAATGAACACCCTCAACTCCAGTTCCCTTCATGACCTCTAATGCGTCCGTAAAAAGAAATCTTCTTCGTGGAACGAGAGGTTTGTTTTTGGTCTTTGCAAGGAAGGATGACCGACATCTTCTGAGCCAGAACTGTACGACAGTTGTGGCAGCTCGTACAAGGTAGAACTTCCATTCTTGCTTGAGGCTTTCATTCCTTTACAGGTCTTCTGCAACCCCACCAAATTTCATGCAAACCGTACTGTTATCTTCAATTTATTATCGCAGCTCATTGTTCACTTAGAGCAATGTGTCTCGGCGACGACTGGCTTGTAAGCAGTACAGCTGCTGGCCAGTTTTCTGATTTGTGGGTTGATTTGATTCACTCGTCGTCTTCTTCGCATTCTTCTCTTCTGTCCAAATTGTTCTGAAAGCCCAACAATTAAAGCTTACAAAATGAGAAAACAAACAGACAACAGTTAATATTTATTGATCGAATCGATCGAATAGCGTGATTACATGTCGTTGTCGTGTTGTTGTTGGTTCCATGCACTACCAACAAGGATCCTCTCGGACCCACCCATCTTCTTCTCTTTACAGATCTTTGCTTCAGAGGAAGGATTCCTGGAAGCTTCATGAACCCGACTGACCACCACTGAATCGTTCGTGTCCACTGTACGGCACGCCATTAGGTTTCGAAACACGAGAGAAGCTCCGCTCGAGTAGCTCTTGCTCTTCAGTAACGGAGATCTCGTCGACGCTACTGCTGCTGGTGCTGGTTCGGCCTTGTCTATGTTCTTCTTGCTCTTCTTTCTCAGCAATGATCCGGGCAACAACGTTTCGTCAATCTTCTCCTTGGGTTCCTGCTGCTTCTCTTCATGCGTGAAGCCTGAATTCGATTTGGTTGAGTCGTCCGTCACCGTCGACGTTTTCGAGTTGAGCGGTTCTAAGCTTTCTTCCTCGATTTCAGTGGTCCTGGGAGGGATTTCTATCTTGGGTTCCAGTTTTTCACCATCGGTTTTTTGTGTTAAAGATTTCTTTTCACAGCATGAACAGCTATCTGTCAGTGATCAACACAGGAAAAAGAAAGCATTATTAGCGGCAATTAATTCATATAAATTTCTTTATTAATCGGAATTAAATTGAGGTTTAAATGGATTACAAAAGGGGACGACGGGGATTTCGGATCCTTTGAGGACGTATTCATTATCTGCGACTGGAGTTATGAGGTCATCGTCCATCAAGTCTTGCCATACATAACCCATCTTGTATCTCCTGCAATGAGAATCGATGCTAAACCAGAGCCAATTAGAACTGTCTGTGACTGTGAGCACCAGAGAAAACCATGGGCAGAAAATCATGTTCTTTTCTGACCTTTTGTACGACCAAGCAAAAGAATCTGGCATGTCTTTTCCTCGCAAAAACGAAAGCCATCTCTTAACATCTGCTCAGAAAAATAAAAACCAAATCGGGAACAGTTCATCACAGAGAGAGAGAGGACGGGGGGTATACGATGTGCCAAACCTCGCAAATGGACGCCATTTCGACTCAGGTGATGAACACGGATGAGGTGGGGATGCTCGATTCGACCCATTCGACTGAGAAAGTAAATGATATGAACTCGCCTCATCCCTCCTGCGCCTCCTCCTCCTCCTCCTCCTCCTTTGGCTTCCATTCTTCTGCAAAAGACGACCCAAATCTTCTTTTCAAGCAAAACCCATCAAGTTTTTGAAAAATTCTTTTTCTAATTAGAACAAAGAAAAGAAAACCCACTACCATACCACGCCAGAGAAATCAGAAATCGATGTCTGCCGGCTCTGATCCAGAAAAAAGGCCGACAAGAAAAACAAACATTCTCCCTCACTTTCCGACCATTGATTATACAACGACCACTTTTAATATAAACAAAAGCAAATTTGCAGCCAGGCGACAGCGAAAAAATCCCAACATCAAATATAAAAATGCAACAATTTCTCGTAGAAACCAAAAGAATGTGGAGATTCGACATTACCGATTTGTCTCTACCTCCTTCTTGATCCTAAAATTTGCCTTTCCTCGCTTTTAACGTCGCTTTGCTTTCTTGTTAGAGTCTTGAGAGTCGAGAGTCGAGACCAGAAGCGTTGGGTGACTGCTGTGAGTAGTGATTCTGCAGAGAAAGGTGATCGTCGACCGGATTTCGAGCTATTTATATATACGAAGAGTGCGGGGTGTTAACTTCTCAAGATAATCCGTTGATTTCCCGCGAGATTTGATCGTGGAGGGTATTTCGGTAATTGGAAGAGGGATAAATTGACAAAAGTGACCCCCATTTTTGGATTGGTTCAGTTCAACTAACCTATTGGCTATTGCTTTGCTTATAATATAATATTAATACCTATATATATAAAGCATTTAAAATTGAAGTGACCAAAGCACCCATGCTTAATTTTGTAAAATATTCAAAATTTGGTGGTTTTACAGGGATGCTTTTGGAATTACACAACATGGTCTATATCAAATCTGGTATGAAACAGGAAGGGGGGGGGGGGGGTGGTTTGTTCACCTAATTCTCGGTTCCTGATTCCTCTTAATATAATAAATATATATTTATTATATATATAACCGTTGGTTTATGATGTCATTGTTATTACTGTCATTATAGAAATATGATCCTATCTGGTCACTGAATGGGGAGTACTCTAACGACCAAAATCATAGCAAGTCGTCATCATGGAGGGTGGAATTTCACCATGTCTGCAGGGTGTTCGGATCTGGTCCCAAATAAGTAATTGCAGCTGTACACTGACTATATGCATATTCATGAGGTTGTATATATATATATATTTGGTTAGATTTGGATTGATAAATTTAGGTTTCAACATCGGCCAAAGTTTCATTTCAGTATTGGTACTGATAATCTTAATCCAATCCAATTCATCTAATTTATACAATCCACATCTTCTCTCAACAAAAGATATTTCAACACCCTTCCAATATGATCGCGATTCATGCACATATGGTATATATGGTGAATTCCCATCTCATGATGAGATGGGATTATGTTGGAATGAGGTTTGAAAGAGAGAGAGTATCAAAAGTAAGTTATAAAATAAGACCCGGCCAAAATGATTTTTATTATTGGCATCTTGTATTTTAAATAATTTAACATAAAAATAAATAGTCACAAATGTGAAAAATAGAAGCCGAATGAGATACATGTGAGCTTTGTTGTGAGAGGACCCTTCATCTCTGCTCTTTCATCTTTCTTGTATACATAGATTGATTGATATGCCGCTATTCTATGCGAGAGAAACCATCCTTTGCCTTGTAGGGGCAAAAATGAAATTATGACATGTATGATGCACGTGATCTTGTGTAAATGGCCCTAAAAATTACACTAACATATGGCCTATGTGTGTCAAATGGACCATTCACAAGATAAATTTAAGTAGTTTTAGAAAAGAAGGATATATTTTGGTGTAAAAAAAAAAGAAAGTAAAGGTATATTTAAGTAGTTTAGTCAAATTAATCAAAAGGTATATTAAAGGAAAATCTATGATGCGGGAAAACATGATACCACAAAGCCTTTGACCAATCAAATCCCTCCTGAATTTTGATGAAAATCCACCTGATTGGTTATCACTTTTATGATGTGGGTTGATTGAATATGATGATGTCTTTTGGCATCATAGTCAAACCCAATTAAACTATTTAAGTAATTAACCCAATAATTTTATATTCTAGTTGATACACCAAATCATTCTAATATGTCTAATGACAAAGTAGAGATTGAAAGGTTAATTGGATAAATTGTTAAAACCTCTCATAAGACTCAATTTAAAAAAAAAATACAAATATGTACAATGCAAATACATACAAAATATAAGGTTTTACGGTTTATATATTTGCATTCATATTCCTTCTTCTTTCAGATGTATCGAATCATTTTATTTTGCTTTAATGTTCGTTACTTGTTAGAGCAGTAAGCTACCTGCTACTAAGCTTTTATCGAAGAACAAAAATAATTTTCATCAAGTACGTACGTCATATTAAGAATTTAAGAAGCAGAGAGCTCGAGTTTCAACTCATTCAACGGAATGAAAAAGAAAAGCATAGAAATTCTTACTTATATTCTCTCAACTCTAAAGATCTCGGGAATACGAAATCGCGAAATTCCAGGGCAACAATGGTGGAGGTGATCACTGAACTGGTTCAACACAACAGATAACAGAGCCCAAGTTGGATGAGAGAGAATCTCGAGGTCAGGTTCTATTCAGTAATGCCGTTTGTAGTTGCAACAGTTTTCAACTGCAATTCATTTTTTTAGCAGCCTGAGAGAGTAGTATCAGTAGATTGCGTCCGTTTCTGTAGATGGTGTCATGGTGAATAGTTTAGTTTTGTCATGTCAGTGTCACACAACATGATGACGCTCTAAGCCTCTATTTATATATTTTTGCTTTTGTTTTAAACTTCAATTTCAACTACCATACATAGTGTCATGGTGTATTTCCCATCAATGTTTTAAGAACTGATTTAGAGGGACGAACCAGTTTTTATTTTCGGAATGTGGGTCACTGGTTTGATTACCTGGGTTGAATGGGTCAGATTGTAAATATGATTTTATACTTAATTTATATTTTTAATTTTGTTTTTATTTTATTTTTATAAAAATGTTTAAATTTAAGATTTTGAGGCCTATAAAAGTTTTTTTTTTTTTTTTGGGAGGGGGGGGGGGTGGAATAATGGGCAAGGTGCATAGATGTCAAAAAGTTATTAAAAAAAAAATAATCTCAATGTAAAATTATGGCATTTGAAAGTTTGAACATACATTGAGCATCCAATTTATAAAAATAGATTAATAATTCAAGCGCATGAATTGAATGGTTTTTGACCAGGTCAACATTTTTTTTGAGTAAATGTTAGATTTTAGGAGAACCAGACCCAAAATCGAAGTTGGGTAATGGTTCAAACGGTTCAAGTGGCCAGATGAACAACAGATTCAAAACACTACTTACCATTAAAGAGTAAAGAGTAACAATGTTAAAGATATCACGGTAACATGTTGCCTTTGCTTTATCATTGATTGGTTCACATTTGAGTTATGTTGCAGCAATTTACATATAATGCACCGTAGATTTTAGAAAGTGTACTATCATTCATCTAATATCAAATTGAATAAAAGTTGCATACAGACAAAGAATTCAGAACGGGACTAAAGAACCAACTTCTTGAGGCGTGAAAACTCTCCCCAGGAGTTGAGATCTGCTACCAACTAGACACTTCCAACATACACAACTGGCCACTGTAACTGCACACTAAGAACTTCTTCCCATAGGGAGATATTACCAATATACGGCTGTAATGGTATATTGGAACATTATTGGAAACATTTTTGATGGTAGAATATCCCTATCCCCTCCCAGTCCCCAGCGGGGAAATATCACAAGAGAGTAACAGCATCACAATGACAATACCCATTCGAGAATGGAATCCCAACTTCAAAAGTTGGGAACCTTTCTAACCATTCGTGTATCACAACTTAATTAATGGCTTTTGATTTATTTGATTCGTAGACGGGTAGGTACGAGTAGGGATGTGTGGCAAGAAAATTTTCATTGTTTATTATCTTAGAATTAGAATTAAATAGTATGGTACATGTGATGCTTGTTGTTATGGATACATCGCCTGACAGCACATTGCGGTGTAGTCACAGGCAACGGTACACACAGCAGGCTGCGTAGCAGCATGCACTGCCCGGCATCGTTTGGCAGCGCGTAGCACGCATCGCCCGACAGCAGCACGTGCTACACAGCAGCAGCAGTAGAGCGGGACCCACACGACAGCTCATTAGGGTGGGTCTACACTTATCTCTTCTCGCCAACTTGTCGTCAACTACTCCATCTTATCTTATCTTATCTTATCTTAAATGGGAGTTGTGTTACCATTAGGAGTAGGTAATTAGGAGTTTGAGTTTAACTAGGAATTTCCTTCTGTAATCTCCTATTTAAGGAGCCACGAATTAATGGAAAGGCATTGAATTTTCGATCAAGAGAAGTGCTTAAGAGAGTTAGGGTGATCTCTTGGACAAATCACCCCCTAGTTCGCCACAATAGGGTCAGCACGCAAAGGGAAGGGCAAGGGAAGGCTAGGATTTTTCCCCGTGGACCGCCCCGTGACGAGATCCTACATGCAATAATAATTTCAGAGATGTGTTTAAATATTTTTTTTATAAGATTTAGATTTTTTTGTAGTTTTTTATATTTTTATTGAAGTTCAAATTCTTATTATTTAATTATAACATTACGAATTGACTCATTTGACCTAATACAAAAAACCATTTTGTTTTTGTGTCAATTTTAAAATTCTTACTCTATTTCCATCATCAATAAAAATAATTTTTATTTGACTTATTTTTTGTGTAATATGATGAATGTGTAATATTAACGATGTTTCCTAACTTTTTATGGTTTTTCTATAGCTTTTTGTATTTCTATCTATTTTCTAATTTTTATTACTTAACTATGATTGATATGATGGGTTAACCTAGACCATTGAGTTGTTGACCTATCACCCAAGTGGAACAATTTTGTTTCCTAGTCATGGATTGAATCATTTATCTTTGTTTGATACATGTGATTAACATATAATATTAGAGTTATGTTTAACTATGACAACATAGGCTGACCCATTGACCCAAATGGTTGAACCATTGATGCACCATTTAGATAGGAAAGTGCTTTCATTTCTTGGTTGATTTTAAATATTTAGTATTTAATTATTGCATCTTTGATTCACTTGTTTAACCCAAGCCATTGAATTGCTTACATGCCACCTTGAAAATCAATTTTCATTTTCAGATCTATTTTTTAAATATAGGTTTTATAATATAAAAATTAGTATGTGTTCATAAATATGAATAGCAGAATTTAATGTTGAGGGACAAAAAAATACCTCTCAAGTATATGATTCAATGAGAGAGAATGAGAGTTAATGCCTTAAATATGAGATTTAATGAAGTAATAAAATACATCGAAAATCAATATCTAAATTACAAATTTATCCTCAATATACAATAACCAATTTCAAAGATATTTTAGTCAAGGAAAAGTCCAAAGCGTTGGGAGCTATTTACATGGTTAGTTTTATTTTTACTGATGTGACAATTATTTTTATTTTTACTACTGGGTCGGTTGTGATTCTTAATCTATTATCTCAATGTCCAAAAATCTTGATATTTTTTACCAATTTGGGACCAATTCTACCCTGTCCCGATCAAGACCTGATCTATTGACAACCCTACAAATACCCCTTTTTAAGTTGAATTGGAATCTACTTCTCATAGAGCGCACCTCACACCGACCTCACAGGCATATCCCACTGTGCATTGAGAACATCTCCCATGAATAATAACACAAAAATATGGGAGACATGGTAGGAAGTGCCTGTGAGGTGTGTTGTGTGAGGAGCTGATCCCAAAATTCTCGATTAGTACCCTGTACTTTGGCTCGGATGACAACTTGGTCCCCAAACTTTAAAATGTGACAATCCAATACTCAAACTTTCAAAATGTGACAATCCAGTACTTATCGTTAACAGTTCGTTAATCAACCATTAAGTGACATTTGAAAAGTCAAAAATGCCCTTTGAATGCTATCTAGTTCTCTTTATCAACCATCCAAACATTGACAAAAAACTGAACAGTCCCAAATCCTAGCCTCTTCTATTCAAAAAAATTGGTGATTGTTTAGAAGAATCTAGAATTTGGGACTATTCATTTTATTGTCAATGTTTGGATGATTGATAAAGAGAATTAGATGGCATTCTTAGAACTTTTTTGACTTTTCAAGTATCACTTAATGACTGATTAATGGACTTATTAACGGCTGGATTGTCACATTTTGAAGATTCAGATACTGGATTGTCATATTTTATGAATTATCGCATTTTAAAATTCAGGGGCTAAATTATCACTTGAGCCAAATCAGGATTTTTCACTTCTTTTTAAGTCAGGGAGGTCACCACCGCCAAGTTGTCACGGGGTTAATCGTTGATGCCCCGTGTGGCACTCGAATGGGGCGAGTAAGCCTAAGCAACAAAGCAAACACACACAAAAAGGCAATAAGATGGCACACGAATTAGCAAAAGGATATTTGTATTGCATTAATAGATGGCAAGTACAAGCGCACAGTTCTGTGTCGAGGGAATCTCGTGCTTAACCTTTACATGCTACTAATTCACTCAACTACCTACCTCCCCTCAAAGAGTACGTTAAGATTTTGGGGGAGTGACATAAGAAAACATCAAAAGAGTGGAAAATCATACTAGGTATTTACAATAACACCATTGGTGGTCCCCCCTTACAAGATACATACATAGCCCACTCATGACACACAAGATGACACCATGAAGGCACGTTGTAGGCACTCTAATGGCACGAAGGTAGGTGCTTGATGGCGCGGTGAAGGAGTCACTTGTGACAGTCTCCCCCACTCAATTCGATCTACGTCCTCGGAGATCGGCTTCGGCTGGTCCCATAGAGTCCCTGATGCGGAAGGAAGGTTCTTCTGCTGTTCCACGAATCGGTTGTCGTCCAAGGCTGAGGTGTATATTTTGGTGGCATGGTTAGGTTGGCTTGTTCTGTTGGGGTTTCCTATGGCTAAGTCCTTTCCTGGTGGCCTCAAGGTATGTTAGTGGCTAGTTCAGCTTGGCTATAGGGAATGTTTTGGCCAAGTAAGGGTCAAAATGGTATTTTGGATTGTATGGGTGTTGGTTCCCATGAATTTTTCCCCAAGGGTGACTCATAGGGCTACTACGAGATTTAGCCTGAGGGATGGTGCGATAGTGGTCCCTAAATGGCTTGGGTGGCACTCACTCTCCCCAGTGGTTGTGGTAGTAGATGTGGGCGAAATTGGACACAGCCTTGGGTCTTCTGTTGAACCCATCAGTTAAGGGCATATGAGGCTTTTGCTGATGTCGTTGCTGTTGTGGCGTTGTCTTCTTGTTGGAGTTGGCACGACCACATCTGGTGGTAGTGTCCTTGGTTGCTGCTGCCGAGTCCTTTGATGTCTCTTGATGTGGGGTTGGATGTTGGAGCTGAAGGGCTAAGACTTGTTTCTTCTTGGTGTCAGTTGAAACAATCATTTCGACCATACAAGGGGACGACTCATCCATGATCAGCAAGTCCATGAGGTGTTGGTGCAGCTTTTGCCTGTGTCAAAAAGTCCATGCCCAGGACAACGTTAAAGTCATCCATGGGTACTACGGAGAGACCAATCTCCTTGTCCCAGGTGCCGACTTGAAGCCTTACTCGACAAGCCATGTCTTCAATGGGTTTTGCACCCGTGTTTACAGATTTGAGCCAGCTAGGCTCTTTTGAAATGGCCAAGTTAAGTCTCTTGGCCTCTGCAGTGGAGATAAAATTGTGAGTGGCCCTTGTGTCAATTTGGGCCTTGGTTGGCCTCCCGCCAAGGCATATGTCAACATACCTCAGTCCTCTCTTGACTGAGGCGGGCTGCTTCGAAGTAGCCCCCTTCTTCATCATAACATTGAAAAGTTGGAGGGCACCCACTCTTGGCGCCTGGGTACTCCGTTCCCCATCACTCTGCTCATCATCACTTAGTTTGGCAATGATGACATTCAACTTCGCTTGCTTTGGGCAATTCCTAGTCAAGTGCTCCTCCCCACAAATGTAGTAAGTGGGAGGACGACTAGGTCTCCCTTGATATCTGTTGTTGTAGTAGCTTCGACTTCCTTGTGGCTACTTCCCTTTGTTGTGTTCGACTGGTTTGTGGTTGAAGGGATGCTTCTCCTTTGGGGGACTTGGTTGTCTATCTCCCCCACTCGAATGTGTGGTACGCGGGCTGGCTGGTCTGCTTCCTTCATCATCCGACAGTCTCTGTTCATTAAGTTGTTTAGCCACGGCCATGGCGGAGGCAAGGTCCTGAACATTACATCGTTGGAGCTCGAGCTTGGCCCAAGGCTTTAGGCCATCCATGAAGTTGAACAATAAGTCATTGTTTGACATATCGATGACTTCTAATGTGAGGGCTGAAAACTCTTTGACATATTCATGGAGCGAGTCACCATGTTTGAGAGTCTTCATCTTGCGATGAGCGAGGTACTCCACGTTCTCTGGGTAGAACTGTCTCTTCAGCTCTTGTTTAAAGTCAGCCCAGGTACGAATAACACACGTATCACATTCTATGTCAACACACCTTCTGCGCCACCACAACATAGCGACATCAGTCAAATACAAAGTAGCAGTATGCACCTGAGTCATTTCATCAGTCATATTGGCGGCGGCAAGGTACTGTTCCATTTGCCACAAGAAGTTGTCAAGCTCTCATGCATTGCGGGTACCCGAATAGGGTGTTGGTTCCCTAATCTTGATGTGGGAGTGAGTATGTGCAAATGATGTGTTGGCTGGATTGGTGACGACCCTCTTCAGGATTGCACATTCAGCTTTGAGTTCCTCTAGTTGAGGTTGGATGTCAGAGGAGGCACACGCGATGGACTTCATTGAGACCCACTCCGCTTTCATTTCATCTAATTGGGCCTGGACGGCCATTGATGTGGAGATGGTTCTTCTCCACGTTGCCCATTCTTTCTTCATCTCATCGAGCTGGGCTTGAAAACTGTCAAGCCTATCTTGGACCTACGAGTTGGATGAGCTTGTTTCTTATTGGCGCGCAGTGCTGCAAATTTCCTTGAGCATGCCATTGATTATGTCACGGACCTCGTCCACGACTCCACTCAGGCGACCTTCCATCTCGACCATTGATTATGTCACGGACCAACTCGTCTATCAAGTCTCGCATCTCACCTACGGTGGCTTTGCAACGTAGCATGCACAAGTCAATGGCTGCATGTTTGTTGGAAGATTTCTCACGTTTGTTGGGTTTCGGTGCCTTGTCCTTGCCGATGTCGTTGGCAGGTGCATTGTCAGGCTCATGGGATGTGGAGAGTCCATGCTCAATCTCCTCCATGATGTCCCTGTTGTGCTTCATGCTGTCACTCGCATCACGGGTCGAATAGCTAGGAAGGAGCTCCTGTTCTGATATCAACTGTTACAGGGTTAATCGTTGAGGCTCCATGCGGCACTCGAATGGGGCGAATAAGCCTAAGCAACAAAGCAAATTCACACAAAAAAACAACAAAATGGCACACAGGTTAGCAAAAGGCTATTTATATTGCATTAATAGATGATAAGTATAAGCACACAGTTCAGTATCAAGAGGATCTCGTACTTAACCTTTATATGCTACTGATTCACTCGACTACCTATCTCCCCTCAAAGAGTATGTTAAGCTTTTGAGGGAGTGACATAAGAAAATATCAAAAGAGTGGAAAATCATAATAGATTGATGGCGAAAGAATCACTTGTGAGAGAGTGGCGATTAGTCTTACACAAGTAGGATCACGTACGCAGTTAAGTTCCATGGCGGGACCCATTATATTTATATGGTACTGTAGTGTAGTTCAGATTTAGTAAAGTAATGGGTCCTCCAATTTAGGCATTTATATAAGTTAATATTTAAATGATAGATAATTCTATCATAAACAATTGTTAGGTGGCTTGTGACAGAGCCATAAAGGCAAAGGGCGAAGCGCGGGAGGAACAGCCGAACGGATAACCCATTCGGTTTTTCTACTTGGCCAGTGATCAGAATTACTCATTCCGGTCGCGCTCTTCAGAAACTTTAGAAGCTAACGAGCAACATCTGTGAGAGTAGTGGCAATGGCAACTCTCAGAGCTGTATCCTTCCCTTCAATACACCTCCCGACAATCTCAGCCACACCTCCGTTTGAGAAGTCAATGCTGTTTAATCCTCCTGATCGACAACTCACTTCACTTTCCTTGTCGAGTTGCAGAAGCAAGCCCAAAATCAAGCTTCTCTCGACCATTTCCTCGACTGTTTCGACTGAACCGATAGACCCACCTACACCTGAGGCTGAAAGCAGTGGAGAAAAGGAGAAATTTGATTGGTATTCGCAATGGTATCCTGTTGCGCCTGTATGTGATCTTGATAAGAGGGTGCCGCACGCAAAGAGGGTTATGGGTCTCGACGTTGTTGTCTGGTGGGATAGGAATGAAGGGAAATGGCAGGTGTTCGATGACAGTTGCCCGCATCGGCTGGCGCCACTCTCCGAAGGACGGATCGACCAATGGGGACGGTTGCAGTGTGTATACCATGGATGGTGCTTCGATGGTGCTGGTAATTGCAAATTCATTCCACAGGCGCCGCCTGATGGTGCACCGGTAACAATTCTCGTTGTAGTTCGTTTTAGAAATTCCTCTTTTTAATTCTTATTTTTGTTTTTGACTTGAGTTTTGGTCCAATGAAAGTGGGTAACATTTAATTCTTCTTATTTCTTGGTTTTCAGTTTATCTCTTGATTTCTAGAGAAGAAAATAACTTACAGTCTGTATCGAGATTTAGACCGTGATTCCATCAAATTCCATCCTTCTTTGAAGTTATGTTGTCTTTCAAAACCAAGTGATACAGAGCACAATTCGATTTGTTAAACGATTACTTAGCTATGTCGTTCCAATTTTGTTTTTCATTTCCCTTTGTTTGGTGTCAGTTGAACTTAGATACAAGCTGGAATGAGTTGATGTCTTATCTTCAGAGGATTTACACGAACATCATGATCCATAGTCTAGTCTAGTCTAATTAACTTTTGCCTACTTAAAGAGCTTTTAAGATACATCTGAATTAATTGATTCTTAGTGAAAAATTCTGAATTATCTAATCCACCACTGTTATTCTATATTGACATTACTAACAAAATGTGCAGGTTTACTCATTCAAGAAAGCATGTGCGGCTGTTTATCCAAGTATTGTGCAGAATAATATTGTTTGGTTTTGGCCAAGCACTGAGCCACGGTACAAAGATATAATGATGAAACAAAAACCTCCTTATATCCCAGAGTTGGATGATCCATCATACTCGAGATTAATGGGAAATAGAGATATTCCATACGGGTACGTAAATATTTTCTGGACCATCTTTGTCTCTGAAGCAAATACCTGTTAAAGTCCTTGCCATATTTAATGTAGGAAGTAAATAATATAGCTACATGAGTACAATGATATAGCTGTTAAAGTCCTTGTTTGGTTTCGGCCAATCACTGAGCCCCAGTTCAATGATATACTGATGAAACAGAAAACTCCTTATATTCTGGAGTTGGATGATCTGTCATACTCGAGTTTAATGAGGAATAAAGATATTCCATATGGGCTTACAAGTATTTGTTGGGACCATCATCTGGCTCTGAGGCAAGGACCTGTTAAAGTCCTTGCTATTATCTAAGGTGGGGAGTAAATGATGTAGTTGCATGAGTACCAAACAGTACCATTTAATAGAATGTTTTTGTAGATCAAATAAAAAGCTCCTTATATCCCCATACGATCCATCACACTTGAGTTTAATATGAACTAGAGATGTACTATATAGGTATGTAAACATTTGCTAGATCATTTTCTGTCTCTAAGGCAAAGACCTGTTAAGGTCCTTGCTATATATCTAAGGTGGGAAGTAAATGATCAGTGCTGCCAATAGGTTGTGTCTGGTCTGGGTCAAGGTAGACCTGGGCCCAACCCTATAAGTAAATGTGCAGAACCAGTTCTGAACCAGACCCTATAGGGTCTGTCATTGAGATTTTTGAGTCTGACCTAATAAGACCCAATTACAATTGACAGCTATACTTTTAACCCGTAATTTGACAATAAACCTACTTATTTGTTAAATTGACACATTTAGTCATCATATGATAATATTACAAGAATATCGTCAGAAATGAATTTTATGGTGAAAGAGAAAAATAGGTATTAGACTGGGGGTTTCCTTGTCTAGCAAGGACTCGAACAAGGACATACTCCAATATTATCAATGGCTTGTAGTTGCTCATGACATAATGCATTCACTGAAGCTACAGAAACATTTAACCTGTCCCCCCCCCAAAAAAAAATAAAAAATAAAAAATAAACCATAAAATGATTCCATTATCCATGCAAGTAGCATGTTTAGGAATCAGTCCACTAGACCAAATGCCCGCGTTTGGGTAGATAATTCTGCATGTATACAGAACTGTAAAAAGTTTCAGCATGAATGTGCTATATTATATTCCACAAACTTCTACAAGGAACTCAACTACTCTGCTGCATGAATGTGCTAATAAGTATAAACTAGTGACAGTATTGAATTTTCAAGCTTTGTCCCAGAATTACTAATCCTTGTATGCTTGAGATGATGTGCCTTTGCATTTCAGGTATGAAGTTTTGATTGAAAATCTTATGGACCCTGCTCATGTTCCCTATGCACATTATAAGATAATGCGAGTTCCACGTCCCAAATCCAGATAAGAGCTCAGATAAACATTTATTTTAATTGTTTGGGTTATTGAAATGATATCACCTCAATGACCTGGAGTTGCTGGGGTGTTGTTGCTATAAATATTTTTTGTAGTTGTACTACTAACACACATTTATTTCACAGTTAAGGCTGATAGAGAAGGAGGAAGGCCAATGGAGATAAATGTACAGACGTTAGACATAAATGGTTTTGTTGCAAAGCAGGAGAATGGCCATAGCAAATTTATACCACCCTGTATTTTTTTTGCTTCTCCAGATTTGATTCCAGATCAAGGTAATGGATCTGCATCTTCAGGTAGTGTCAAGAAGGTAATGCATTAGATAGATTTATATCAAATTAATTTGATGGAATTTTGGTTTCCTTTTTTTGTTTATTATTTCACATTCTCAGTTTTCCATTGTATTTAACTTTGGGTGGTCCAGGAGCAGTCTCAACGACGATTCCTTCTGATTTTTATTTGTATTCCTGTTAGTCCTGGTAAAAGTAGATTGATATGGACATTTCCAAGAAACTTTGCGGTTTGGATTGATCGAGTTGTTCCACGTTGGATGTTTCATATTGGACAAAACCTTATTCTGGATTCAGATCTTTATCTTCTTCATTTGGAGGTAATCCTGTCACATTATTTATCAGTAAAGATGCTATACCAACTTGCATTGGATGTCTGTTAGTATTTATCATGAACAAAATATAAGGCTTGCAGCTTATTCTTAGTTCTCAAGGTGATCCATTTATTTGCCCTTTTCTTATCTTATTTTTGTTAAATATGAAGTAATTGTCATTTGCAGTAATCTCCATCTGGCTCAAAAAGTTTACCTACTAAGCTTGTCAAAGATGCCTGCCATAGGCAATCTAATAAAAATGCTAATCTTACTGTGTTATGGGCCCGGACATAGGATCTCGTCATGGGGCGGTCCACGGGGAAAACTCCTAGCCTTCCCTTGCCCTTCCCTTTGCGTGCTGACCCTATTGTGGCGAACTAGGGGGTGATTTGTTCAAGAGATCACCCTAACTCTCCTAAGCTCTTTCCTTGATCGAAAATTCAATGCCTTTATTCCAATTCCAAGCTCCTTTAAATAGGAGATTACAAGAGGGTTTCCTTGTTGTATTCGGCTAGGATAATCCATCTCCTATCGAAACTCAAACTCCTACTTCTAATGGTAATTAACTTCCTATTTCTACTGGTAACACAACTCCTACTAAGAACAGGGGATAAGTAGATGGGATAAGGGATAAGGTAAGCTGGCGGTGAGTTGGCTAGAGTGGCAAGGTAAGTGGGCCCCTGATGAGCTGTCGTGTGGGCCCCCCTTCAGTGCTGCTGCTGCCGGCCGCGGTGGTTAGCCTCGCCTACGAGTGTGTTTACTGCTTCTGTGTCTGCAACATTACACCCCTCTTGGACTACGAGCTTGTCCTCAAGCTCGAATTCCGGATACGTGGCTTGGGACTCTGCCAATGGATCAAACGGTTGCACACTATCTCTCAGTCCACCAACAGCATGAACAACAGGGACTGTCCCGTAGCTCAGTGCATAAAGCTGGTTCAGTCCACATGGCTCAAATCTAGAAGGCATGAGTAGGATGTCTGCACCAACAGTTATTCGATGAGCCATTTTCACAGAGAAACCAACCCAACCCCTGACTTTGTCATGGTGTTGACTCTCAAAATGTCTGAGAAGTTGTTCCAGGTCAAGTCTCCCAGTGCCCAACATGACTAATTGCACATCCTGGTCCACCATCCAAGGAATGGACTCAGCAATGAGATCAACACCTTTCTGATGGTCAAGCCTGCCAATGAACCCAATCAGAGGAACATTCTCCCGAAGAGGAAGACCAAGCTCCCTTTGTAGATCTGCTTTGCATTGAGGCTTGCCAGTCTGAAGAGTCTCCACAGAGTAATTGGTGTAGCCATCAGATGCCAGGTAAACATCCAACTGTGGGTTCCATTCTTTTGCATCAATCCCATTCATGATGCCCTTCAGCTTCCAATCACACTCATTTATTATTTGATGTAGACCCCAGCCACCTTCTTTAGTTTTCAGCTCCCAGGCGTAACCATGGCTTACAGTGACTACACGATCTACTGCTTTCAGGCCAGCTGCAAGGATATTGAAGTGTTCCCCACCTACTGGGTCATGTAGTTTGAAATGATCTATGTAGTTTTGTGGAAGATCCACATAACGAAAATCGCTTACTGGACCACGACCCGGTGTGCTATGTTGTGGATCACAAGAACGCACCGGGTATACTTACAGAAGAGAACCACAAGAGCAGCCTTACAGAAGAGAACCATGCATTTTAAAATATCTTCTCGGCCTCCCCCATATATATTTTTCTCAATATTGTGAAACATAGGGCTGTCCATGAACACAAAATCCATGCCATCAATATAAGCTTGAAAGAAAGTTACCTCCATATCCTGCCCATCCACCATATATCTCTTGCGCACTCCTGTTTCTTGGACTTCTGCATAGTTACCATACTGTGGTGCCACAACCATAACTCTATGTCCACGCCGAGCCAAAGCCTTCGGTAAAGCCCCAGCAACATCGCCAAGTCCACCTGTCTTCGACCAAGGAGTGCATTCTGCAAGTACCAATATAATGTTCATGACATTGTCCCCGGCCAAAGGAGGAGACTTTACAGTTTCATCCTCCGTGCGCTAATTACGAAAGAATTGCTCACAGCGGTACAGCCATCCCAGTGGGTCGCCGCTGCCGCTGCCGCTGTATGAGGAAAACTCCAAATGGCTATACTTGGGAATAACTGCGGCTGTTGGGGCAGCGATCTGCTGTTCGCTGGATGCCTCTGCCCAGTCCGGACGGCGACTGTTTGTGTTGGCGATTCCTTCAGAACTCCTTTCTTTGTTGGAGAGGAATGCTTCCAGCAGGCGTCGCATCTCCCGGACATCTTCCTTGACTTCACGAACCTCCATGCTGGTTTCTGCTAGCCTATGTTCCAATTCGTGGACCTTGGATGATAGCTGCTCCATATCGCCCATGACGTTTGGCTTTGATACCAGAATGTTATGGGCCCGGGCGTAGGATCTCGTCACGGGGTGGTCCACGGGGAAAACTCCTAGCCTTCCCTTGCCCTTCCCTTTGCGTGCTGACCCTATTGTGGCGAACTAGGGGGTGATTTGTTCAAGAGATCACCCTAACTCTCCTAAGCTCTTTCCTTGATCAAAAATTCAATGCCTTTATTCCAATTCCAAGCTCCTTTAAATAGGAGATTACAAGAGGGTTTCCTTGTTGTATTCGGTTAGGATAATCCATTTCCTATCGAAACTCAAACTCCTACTTCTAATGGTAATTAACTTCCTATTTCTACTGGTAACACAACTCCTACTAAGAATAGGGGATAAGTAGATGGGATAAGGGATACGGTAAGGGATAAGGGATAAGGTAAGCTGGCGGTGAGTTGACTAGAGTGGCAAGGTAAGTGGGCCCCTGATGAGCTGTCGTTTGGGCCCCCCTTCAGTGTTGCTGCCCTTCGCTGCTGCTGCCGGCCGCAGTGGTTAGCCTCGCCTACGAGTGTGTCTGCAACATACTGCAGGAATTATCCCTTAATATAATAAGGCGGTAGGGTGTTAAACATCACCAGTTTCCATGGAAAAAGCCTTTTTTTGGACTATATATACTATTCTTAAGGCTCAGTTTAGAAGGAGTACAAATACAAATATGTTGAGTGCAAAACTATGTATTTTGTATGTATTTGTACTGTACATATTTGTATTTGCACTCCTTCCAAACTAAGCCTAAGGTGCCAAACTCTTGTAGCCCTTTCTGTGCAGTTCAAACATGGTGAATGTCTTTACTTCTTTTCCATTCTTAAAATCTCTGATGGATTATTGGTACTATTGGAAGATTTCGGTAATTATGTATTATATTATGTGCTATTTTAGGTAGTTGAGAGATTTGTGAGCTGTACAAATATTATTAGAAATCAGTTTTATTTTTTCCTTTGTTTAGGGAGATTTGTTACCTAGTTTGTATCCTAGAGAGAGCTATAAATTTTGATGTACAGAAGCATAAAAAATCATCCCATTCTTACTATATTTCTGTCTCTTTTTTATGGTATTAGAGCAGAAAAGACCTAGGGTTTGTTTCTGCGTTTCTGTCCCTAAAAAATGTCCGAAGTCACGTTCAGTTCTCAGCCTCATTAGCCTGAGCCCCAGATTGTCCGGAATCTGCCTGAAAAATCACCCTATTCAGATCACTACAATCCGACTAAATGGTGACAACTTTCTCCGGTGGTCACAATCTGTTCACATGTATCTCAAAGGGAGAGGGAAAATTGGCTATATCACAAGAGGCACGAAGAAGCCTGATGTGAAGGATCCAGCCTATGCTGTTTGGGATGCTGAAAATTCCATGGTGATAATGTGGTTGGTTAACTCCATGACTGAAGAGATAGGGGCAAATTATCTCTGCTATTCTACAGCCAGGGAATTATGGGACAATGTCTCACAGATGTACTCTGATTTAGGGAATCAATCCCAAGTGTACGAGTTAACTCTACAACTCGGAGATATTCGCTAAGGTGAGAACTCTGTGACTAAGTATTTTAATTCTCTTAAGAGAATTTGGCAGGACCTGGACTTATTCAACGATTACGAGTGGAAGTCACCCGATGACTGCAATTATTACAAGAAGATGGCGAATGTTGGCCGAGTCTTCAAGTTTCTTGCAGGTTTAAACGTTGAATTCGATGAGGTTCGTGGCCGAATTATTGGAAGAAACCCTCTGCCCCCAATCGGTGAGGTATTTGCAGAAGTACGTAGAGAAGAAAGCCGGAGACAAGTGATGCTTGGAAAGAAGGCTGCAGGTACAACCAGACCTGTGGAAGGGTCAGCCTTGATTATTTCCGAGGCCCAAGTCAGTCAAAGGTCATCCCAAAATCAGCGGGTTGGAGACAAGAATAACTTGCGCTGTGATTACTGTGGGAAAGCTCGCCATACCCGAGAGAATTGCTACAAACTGCACGGGAGACCATCCAATGACAGGGCGAACAAACCTGGAGAACATAATATACCTATAGCAAACGAGGCTGAATCATCTCCATTCAGTAAAGAGCAAATAGATCACCTTCTTAAACTACTAAAATCCTATTCGTCACCTAATACTCCTGTCGGGACTATGGCACAAACAGGTAGCAATTCTTTGGCACTCTCAATTCTAGGAAAATCCGGTCATTGGATCATAGATTCAGGGGCCTCCAATCATATGATAAACTACTCTACTTTATTTAGTTCCTATTATCCTTGTTCTGGTATTGAAAAAGTGAGAATAGCTGATGGTAGTCTTTCACCTATTGCAGGCAAAGGAAACATTAAAATTTTAGAAAAAATTACTTTGAAATCTGTTTTACATGTTCCAAAACTTGCCTGCAATCTTCTCTCTGTCAGCAGATTGTCTAAAGATACTAACTGCTCCATTCTTTTTCTTCCTTCCACTTGTGTTTTTCAGGACCAAAACTCGGGGAAGACAATTGGAACTGCTAGAGAGATAAATGGACTCTACTACTTTGATGAAACCGCTATTGGTAATAAAAAAGTTCATGGTTTAAGTAGTACGAGTTCAACCTCTGTCTGTGATCAAGTTATATTATGGCATCCTAGTTTTCCATATCTCAAACATTTGTTTCCTAAATTGTTTAAAGGAATTGATTGGTCAAAACTTCATTGTGAGGCTTGTCATTTGGCTAAAGATCATCGTGTTTTATTTCCAATAAAACCTTATTTTGCTTCAAAACCATTTTATTTGTTACATAGTGATGTTTGGGGCCCATCTAAGGTTAACACACTTTCTGGAAAAAAATGGTTCGTGACTTTTATTGATGACCATACAAGGGTATGTTGAGTTTACTTGTTGGAAAGGAAATTAGAGATTGAACAAAGATTTAAAGAATTTTTCCTAATGGTTGAAAATCAATTTCAAACCAAAATTGGTATTCTAAGATCAGATAATGGGACTGAATACTTTAACAAATACTTAGGAGCATTTCTGATCGAAAAAGGTATTATCCATCAATCAACTTGTCGTGACACACCACAACAAAATGGGATTGCTGAAAGAAAAAATAGGCACCTTCTTGAGGTAGCTAGAGCCATCATGTTTTCTATGAATGTACCTAAATATCTCTGGGGAAATGCTCTCCTAACTGCATGTTACCTGATAAATAGAATGCCATCTCGAGTTTTAAAATATGAAAATCCTTTATAGAATCTGAAAAATTGTTTTCCCACATCTCGAATAACCACGGATCTTCCTTTAAAAGTGTTTGGTTGTGTCTGTTATGTGTATATACCAAATGTTTTTCAATCAAAACTGGATCCAAAAGGTGAAAAATGTGTGTTTCTTGGTTATGCATCTAATAAAAAAGGGTACAAATGCTTTAATACAGTTACAAAGAAATTTTTTGAGAGTATGGATGTATACTTTGTTGAGGACCAACCTTTCTTTCAAAAAAATTCTCTTCAGGGAGAGAACATAAGTAAGGAAGATAATTTTTGGGAAACTTTACCTATTCTAGAAGAATTTATACCTTTGATTAATTCTGATAAGCAAGTTTCGGAAACAATTGTTGAAAGAATGGAACCTAGTGATAGTACTCTTAATCTAAATTTGTCAGATACCTTTGATTAATCCCGAGCTTTAGTTTTATACCAGGAAGAGGTTTCACAAAAGTACTACTGTTCCAGTTGTTCCTACAGCAGAAGCCCAATCCAATTTACCGAGTGAAGGTCCTACAACTCAGAGTAATCCTTCTACTCCTATTCCGTCTTTGTCTAATCTGTCCTCTTCAGATCTTGACATTCCAATTGCATTAAGAAAAGGTACCCGAGCTTGCACAAAACATCCTATTGCAAAATACTTGTCATATGAGAAATTATCACATACTCATAAAGCATTTGTGTCTAGGATTTCTAATTTGTATGTGCCAAGAACTGTTCAGGAAGCATTAGATGATCCGAAGTGGAGGTTAGCTGTGATGGAAGAGATGAATGCTCTTAGGAAAAGTAATACGTGGAGTATTACTGATCTACCCCATGACAAGAAGACAGTTGGGTGCAAATGGGTGTTTACAGTGAAGTGCAAGGCTGATGGAAGTGTAGAGAGATACAAAGCAAGACTCGTAGTAAAAGGATTTACCTAAACTCATGGTATAGACTACCAAGAGACTTTTGCTCCCGTTGCTAAAATTAACTCTATCAGAATACTTATTTCTCTTGCAGTTAATTTTAACTGGCCACTTTGTCAGTTCGATGTTAAGAATGCCTTCTTGAATGGAGACCTAAAGGAAGAAGTATATATGAACCTACCACCAGGATTTGAAGAAAGTCTTGGAAGATGCAAAGTTTGTAGGTTAAAAAAATCCCTATATGAGCTAAAGCAATCACCAAGAGCTTGGTTTGAACGATTTGGGGATGTAGTAAAGCGACACGGCTTCTCACAAAGTCAAGCCGATCATACTTTATTTTTCAAGTACTCCACTAAAGGTAAAATAGCTATTTTGATAGTGTATGTAGACGATATTATCATGACTGGAGATGATTTATTTGAAATCAACAAGTTGAAGAATAAGCTTGAGGCTGAATTTGACATTAAAGACCTGGGAAAACTTAAATATTTTCTCGGAATGGAGTTTGCAAGGTCCAAGGAGGGAATCTTTATCAACCAACGCAAATACATTCTTGATTTGCTCAAGGAGACAGGGATGACAGGTTGTCAAGCCACAGAAACTCCAATGGACCCAAATATGAAGTTAAAAGCAGCAACAACAAATGAGGTGGTTGATCGAGAACGTTATCAAAGATTAGTTGGAAGACTAATCTATTTGTCGCACACAAGACCTGACATAGCCTTTGCAGTAAGTGTAGTAAGTCAGTTTATGCATTCACCTAGACCTACTCACTTTGAAGCTGTGTTCAGGATTTTGAGATACCTGAAAGGAACTCCGGGGAAAGGACTCTTGTTCAAAAATAGGGGTCATCTCCAAGTCGAAGCCTACACAGATGCAGATTGGGCAGGTAATATAAATGATGGAAGATCTACTTCAGGTTACTGCACTTTGGTAGGAGGGAATTTGGTCACTTGGAGGAGCAAAAAACAGTGTTGTAGCAAGGAGTAGTGCAGAGGCAGAATTCTGCTCTGTTGCACATGGCTTTTGTGAAGTGTTATGGATCAAAAGGCTCCTAAAAGAGTTGAAGGTTCCTACACCAACACCTATTAAAGTCTATTGTGATAACAAGGCAGCTATTTCCATAGCTCATAATCCAGTTCTACATGATAGAACAAAGCATGTAGAAGTGGATAAACATTTCATCAAGGAGAAGATAGACAGTGGTGTGATATGCATGCCCTACATACCCACCACGAGCCAAGTAGCAGACATTCTCACCAAAGGGCTTCTTAGGGCGCAGTATGAGAACTTAGTTAGCAAACTTGCCATGAGTGATATATTCATGCCAGCTTGAGGGGGTGTTGGAAGATTTCGGTAATTATGTATTATATTATATGCTATTTTAGGTAGTTGAGAGATTTGTGAGCTGTACAAATATTTTTAGAAATCAGTTTTATTTTTTCCTTTATTTAGGGAGATTTGTTACCTAGTTTGTATCCTAGAGATTGCTATAAATTTTGATGTACAGAAGCATAAAAAATCTTTCCATTCTTATTATCTTATGTCTCTTCTTTAGGTACATAGAGGGTGGGGGCCTTGAAAATCATGTGACTTTCATTTATTTCTTCTTGAATCTTCTATGCATGAGTCTCACTACTACAAATTATGTGCTGCTTACAAGGAGTGAAAGAGGCTGTTAATGACTATACCATTTGAGAACATATTACATGGAAATGATTGCTTCTCTACTCTATGTTTCTTTCTTTGTAATGTATTTCTTGAGGTTTTACAACCTCAACATATTTGCAGCTTGGGTATGTGAAGCAAAAAAAAAAAAAAAAACGGTGCCAAAATAATTGGTAAATTTTGTCGTGCAGCTATCCATACAGTTTTTTGGGGGTATTTTTGTGTACTATATCGTTGATGAATTAGAATTTACAGAGGAGAAGAAACTCTTTTCTCCAGATGCTAGAGGTAGAAAGATATGGTTGTACCTCCAGTTGAGACTATAGTGAAATTTCACAGGGTCATCAGTGGATTTAGGCACAGATTGCTGAACCATGTTAAATCTTGTCTCCTCTGAGTGTTGTTTTTGCATTTATGGATTTTTCTTTTCTAGTTTTAGTTTTAAATCTTTAAATTTCATTTTATTTTATTTCTTGGTAATGCTATATTTGGCTATTTGCAATGAACCTTGATGTTAATTATTTGAATTTAATAGCTAGTAACCTTGAGCTAGTTGCTTTTCAAAATAAAGCATTATGCTGAACACCATTAATTTTCTTTCAGTGAAAATCCATGTAGAAGTATACTGTAATATGGATGAAATTTATCTCATCTATGAAAAATCTTTGAAGGATTCAGGAAAATTCTGTTATTTGTTGTTTCCTGGAGTCAATTATCTTTTCTCATATTTGGATTTAGAACCTTTCTTTCTTTGATTGGTGTTTCTCTATGTAGGAGCGCAAAATACATGAGATTGGGCCATCCAATTGGCAAAAGGCTTGTTTTGTGCCAACAAAGTCAGATGCCCTTGTCATTGCCTTCAGAAAATGGTTAAGAAAGTACTCAGGTGGTCAAATTGATTGGGCAGCCAAGTTCGATGGAGCCCTTCCACCAACACCTCCTAGAGAGCAGTTAATGGACAGGTAACTGTACATGCACATGCCTATATAGATACACAGATGCACAATGTAAATGTGAGCTCTTGGAGCCAGTCAAACATGAATGTGCATCATGATGTCAATGTGTTTATATGGGCCTATATATTTATCTGATTAATCCACCAGTGTGATTTTGTCTTACACTGTCATTCCCAAGCCCAGATAAAGGAGGACTGGAGAGTTGCATCAGGTTGACAGCCAGCACTAAAACTTTTGCGAAGTTCTCATGATCATGGATCCCGATTTGTCTTTTCATGCTGGATGCTTAACAGAATGGAATGATGAAATAGATTCGTGTAGCCGACCCTGTATACATGGAACAAGGCTTAGATATGATGTTGATGATATATTTATATAATTCCGTAGATATATCATATATACAGCTAGATGCTATCTTATTATATACCATGGTTATATCTTTTGCTTTTTATAACAACCTTCACATCATTGAGTTGCCCTTATTTTTCCCAGGTACTGGTCTCACGTAGTGAATTGCAGTAGTTGCCGTGTTGCAATTAAGGGTCTCAAGGTGCTGGAAGTAGTCCTGCAAGTTATCTCTGTTGCTTTGATTGGGATTGTTGCAGCCATCAAGCAGAACATGGTGTCAACCATTGCAAAGACTACAGTGGTCTCTGTGGCAGTTCTGTGCTTTGCTGCTTCAAGGTGGCTGTCACATTTCATCTACAAGAATTTCTATTTCCACGACTACAACCATGCATTCGTATGAGATGGCTATTTCACTTGATATTGATTCTGCAAATACCATTACATCAGGAAAATTGTATACACCTTGCCCCCTCCATTTGCACACTGAAAGTTATACAGAGCCCTTATGCTTTGTAAATATGGTTGAATTAGAAAGATCGAAATACCCTCACCTCTTTTCCAACTAACATAGTTACCATTTTGATTTTCTTCTCCTTGACAGTCTTCCAACGGTAATAGAGTAATCAATTTCCGTTACTAATTAAACCAATGGGCCATCCAGGGAGGGGTAGTATGTAGGGAACTTCTAAAACTTTAATGGGGCCAACTTAGCATCATAATCCCATGTTTGAACTTAGAAGTTTTGAAGTGGTAAATGGGTAGACAAAATATATGATGGGCATTTTGGTCACTTAAAACGAGCATTTGTATTTATTGCAGAAAATGAAGGGGTATTAGGGTCTTTCTCACCTTCCTGTTGTAAAAACTGACCAAAATAATGCCACACCAATAAATAAGAGAGTTTTTAGTAAATATCCAAAAAGCTCTGATGTCCTCTTACACTATGGCTTATCGGGTCAAATGAACACTTAACAGTTGGTTATTTGTATGCTTTTATCAGTTTTCAGCACAGCAAAGATCTTCCCTAATTTTTGAACTTTATCGCTGGTGGACACCGGGCACTTGTTTTAAGTTAGTAAAATAATTTCTCTTTAAAACGATAAAAGATTAAGGCCATTACCCAATGTTGGTCCCACCTATATAGGGTTTTAGGTTGGTAAAATAATACTTGTGATGGTTTGAACTGCCCATCTAGCAAGTTGATCAGCTTAATCTGCGATTTCAAAGATGCAATAAACAGGATTGATCCTATTTGAAATTTGGCCTAGTTTGGCTGAGTTATTAGATTGTATATGGTAAGGAGGCCTTCTTCTGCCTTGATTGATCTAAAGCACTATCATAGGAAATCGAAAATGTTTTCTTTTTCTTTTTGATAAATCCAAGTAGTGCTACACAAGCCCCGGGGTAGAATGTCCCCAAGAATCACAATTACAAATGAAACCTAGAGCGGGAGGGAGATCCTGGACATTAAAATTTAAGGAGTCTGAAGGACTGAATTGAGCTTGATGAGCAAGTCAATCAGCAACTTTATTAGCCTCACGAAAGACATGCTGGTACTCTAAACCAAACGCGAACTAGGTCTTCAAAGCAGTGCAGTGATGTTTTGTGTGCTCTTCGGCGGTTGAGTTTCTCCACGAAGACGGGAAATGATGAGTTATGGAAAAATCTTTAAAGTTTAAAGCCAGATTATGGGCTTCCATGCAAACCAGGCCTTAGCATATTTGTTGTGGCTTCACCCAAAAAATATGCCTTTATATCTAACACTTTTCCACCATAATTTCTAGCAATGGTCCCCACACCACAATTGAAACCATTTATACAAGATGCATCAAAATTAATTTTGATCGTGTTGCATTTTGGGGATTTCCAAATAATCGGTCGCCACTTGTTAGAAAATTCTCTAACGAGTTCAATTTGATGAACTTTTATATTCTCATAAAAAGCCATTCTTGCTTTCTCCAAAACCTGAGGAGGGGAAAATATATGTTTTCTTTGACTGTCAGACTGTGCTCTTTAGCACCTTGCCACATGAGGCCCGTGTCATATATGGGTTTTCTTAAATAAAACTAAAATAGAAGGAGCCCTCTAATGTTCATTGGCTTTCATTTTTAGGAGAATATTAACTTATTTTAAGAAAAAATGTTAGTGACGTGGACCCTTTTGCTTTAGTATAGGGATATAGATACACATGAAAAAAATGATTTAGGCTGCTTATTATGCTTCAACATAATAGTAAAATTCTAGAAAACACCATCTAAGATTTCAAGTGATTAGCCAAAACCCTAGATTCTAGGTGAAATTTGATCACGTTTCGCTGAGCTATCTGGTTCGATTCCTCGGGTCCATATACTCGTTATCCTTTGAGCAAGTGTGCCATCAAGGCCCACATCCATTACTTAACCAAATGCTTGCTTAAACTAATCACATTCTTAATGACTATTAACTCAATTAACCATCCTAAGGAACAAACAATGAGAGTGATACTTGGCTATGTTTGGTTCCGTGTGCATTTATTGAAAAAATGCCACCGCATCAGCATGTCACATAGGTGTTGGCGTTTATTATGCATGAAACCAAGTAAACAGTAAAAAACATAAATGCTTAGACTTATGTGCATGAAACATTTGAGGAAATGTCAAATTTTTATCTCCCCTAATGCCCAATATTTCTTGAAATGAAATGATTATGTGGTATATACTAATCTTAGGTGGAAAATAAGAATCGTTTAAAGTAATGTCCAACCAAACAATAAAAGAAGAAACGTTTAAAATAAAATTTTTCAAATAAACATTTAAAGCAATAAATGATTCATTTATAAATGCCCATGGAACCAAATACATACAAAATCATCATCATCATCATCTCCAACTTCAAAGAATTAAGAGAACTCTACAACTCAAAGAATTTTGCAACAACTCTGTTACTCAGAGAAGTCTTAACTTCAGCATTGGTGTTGGATTGAAGGTCTTTGGTTCAACCAACTTCCAATCAGTTTGTGTATTATCTCTATTTTTTCAATAGTTTTTAGTTAGTAAATTCCTTGGTTTATACTTATTTCATTCTCATTTTATGGTTGCTTCAATTACTTTATAGTAGTTCTTTGTTATTTCAATCTTTGTTTTAATGATCGCCGACCAGCGGCAATCGTTTATGGCTAGCCTTATGGCACGGTGCTAATAGGATAGATTTAGTTTATACTCGGTCGTCAGGTTACAGAACCTGTTGTGGCCATTCGACGTTTATTGTTTTAATGATTGCCAAACACCGACGATCATTTATGGCTAGCCGTTGTGGCTTTCTGTTTATAAGATAGAGTTCATGCTCAGTGTTCAGTTTACAGGAAAGGCTATGGGCAGTCGATGACGTGTTTTTGTTCTTCAAAATTTTTGTACTTTTTATTCTTCATTTCTTAGTTTTTTCATTCTTGTTATGTTTAAGTTACTATATTTTGGTTGAAATGGGTGAAAACCATCCATCTGCTGGCAGTTGATGCCTGTTGCAGTTTTGAATTCGTCGTTGTATCGAGCGATAGAGTGCATTGTTCAGGTTAAGAAGATGACCTAATTTGTTAATTGGGTCGGGTCGGGTCGGGTTGACCCAGATTACACGTGTTGAATGCATTCAAACCCATAACTGCTAATTTTAAATCCCGACAATTAATTACTCAAATTTAATAACGAAATTAAAATCATTATTTAATATTCTTATTACTCAATTATAACTAATTAATTATTTTGTTGACATTAATTACAGCTATTTAATTAATTAATACTAATTAATTACTGATAATAATTAATTACTTATTGTTAACTAATTACTTATTTTTTCAATATTTAATAAATAATAATAATTATAATAGTATAATCATTACTATTACTATTATTAATATGATTGTAATAATATTATTATTACTGATATTATATTTAATAATATCTCATTATTAATTCGGATTGATAATAAATTCAAGATAATTAATAAACTATATTTTCAAACTTATTAAAAATATATTAATTAAAAATGAAACTTATTAAAACTATCAATTCTTCAATATTTTTTAAACTATATTAATTAAAAATATATTATTACTTCATTAATTAAACAAAAAATGAATTACAACAAATTAATAACTTAATAACAAAAATTAATGAAAATAATAAATAATTACCGAAAAAAATGCAACTTATTAATTCGGACTGATAATAAATTCAAGATAATTAATATGAATTAATATATATATTAATTCAACTATTCAATATTTTTAAACTATATTATTTAAAAAAGCATTATTGCTTCATTAATTAAAAATAGATTAATTACAACAAATTATTAACTTAATAACAAAAATTACTGAAAATAATGAAGCATATTAAGTCGGACTGATAATAAATTCAAGATAATTAATAAAGATTTTTAAAACTTTCAATTATTCAATATTTTTAAACTATATGAATTAAAAAGACATTATTATTTCATGAATTAAAAAAATAATAATTTCAACAAATTAATTACTTAATAACAATAATAATAAAATTATTATTATTTCTACTACTACTATTATGATTGTAATGTTATAATTACAAAAAATTAATTACTTAATAATAATAATAATAATAATATCATTATTAAATATTTGTACTCCTTCCAAACTGAGCCTAAAGAGTATATGGAACATCTGAGCTAATTGGTTTAATCCACCCTGTTTGGGGGTTGTGAGTAGTGACACCTCCCCTCCGCTGAAGTTTCATTTGCAATAAAGACCCCACCTTGAACTTTCACTTTCAGATAATACTTTGCCCCCTCCAAAGTGCTTGTTTAAGCAACTCTAAATCCCCAAACTGCCCATTCCTTAATTTGTGGGATTATGTTGCCCTTTCTCTTGTATATTTGTATAAACCCTTTATTTTTGTTTCTTTCTTCTTTCTTGCAATGAGAAATTTGTCCAATAATTAAAGTGGGTGAAAAAAAGATAATGTGTTTTTCTCTTCCTTGCCATTTTTTGTCATTTTGAAATGTCATCCTCTCATCCATATGATCTTGAAAGGGCATTTTAGTAAATTAACTTTCTCCATCAATCCGATTAACGATTAACGGAGAGGGGGCAAAGCATTGGAATTTGAAAGTTTAGGAGACTCCTTGCTGCAACTGAAAGTACAGGAAGCTTAGTGTCACTACCCCAAAGCACAGGGTGGTAATCTACAATTTACCATTCTGTTTGCCAGATTCTTTAATTGACATTATTAACAAAACGTGCAGGTTCACACATTCAAGAAAGCACTGATCCCAAGTAGAATGATATATTGATAAAACAAAAACCTCCTTATATCCCGGAGTTGGACGATCCATGAAGTGCGGGTTTAATGGGATTTAGAGATCTTCCATACGGGTATGTAAATATTTGCTGGATCATCTTCTGTCTCTGAGGGGCAAGGACCTGTTAAAAGATTTTCCTAAGATCAAGATGCATTCATCCAAGCTAGAGAGACTGTTTCAGCTTGGTTTGGTTCGATCTAAATCGAGCTCCAAACCAAATTCAAGCTTAATATATAGATTCGTTTGTTAATAGAGCTCGATTCATAAGGCTCCTGTGCCTAATCAAGTATACATATGTATATATGTATATAGGGTGTCAACTTTGCTCGGCACCTCAGTTGCTGAGGAAGACCTGCAATCAGAGGTAACCTAGCTCAAACTTCTAAATTTTTTGATTCGAATTCGAATAATCAGATATTTGACTCGACTCGAACCCCCCTATCCCAAATCCAGATAAGAGCTTGTAGATAAACACACTAATTATGTTAATTATTAGGAGTATTGAAACAATACCACCTCAGTGACAACATTAATTTTTAGCTAGCTAGGTTTGTACCACTAACAGTACACATGTACATAGATTTATTTATACATTTCACAGTTAAGGCTGCAGATAGAGAAGGGGGAAGTCCAATGGTTAGACATAAATGGTTGAGAATGGCCATACCAAATTTATACCACCCTGATTTTTATTTCTTCTCCCGATCAAGCTAATATATGTATAATGGATCTGCACTAGACTAGATTGATTTATGTCAAATTAATTTTGTTTCTTTCGTGTTCTTAGTTTTCCATTGTATTAATTTGACTTTTGGTGGTGCAGGAGAATGGCCTATCCAAGAAACTATGTGTATTGGATTGATCGACTTCTTCCGCGTTGGATGTCTCATATTCAACAAAACCTTACTTTTAGATTCACATCTTTATCTGCTTCACTTGGAGGTAATTAATTTATCAGAAAAGAGGCTATACCAACTTGCATTGGATATCTGTTAGTATTAATTTATCATGAACAAAATATAAGCATCTCAGCCTATTTCTTAGTTCTTCACTAGGTGAGCCATTTATATTTGTCCTTTTGTATCTCTTTTTCGTTAAATATAAAGTACTTGTCATGCATTTGCAGTAGGCTCCACAGATCTGGCTCAATAAGTTTACCTATACTAAGCCTTTTGGGGGTATTTTAATTTTTCTCTACTGCCTGCTGTGTTGATGAATTAGAACTTAGAGAGGAGAAACTCTTTTCTTCAGATACTAGCTAGAGGTATAAAGATATGGTTGTACCTCCAGTTGAGAATATAATGAAATTTCACAGGATCGTCTGTTGAAATAGGCACAGATTGCTGAACCATGTTAATTCTTGTCTCTTCTGTTTTTTATTTGCAATGAACCTTGTTGTTAATATAATTGGAGTTTACTAGCAGTAACTTTGGGTTATAGTTGATTTCCAAAACAAAGCATTGTGGCTGAACATTATTACGGCCAGTTTGCTTCATAGTCGGAATTGGAATGGTCCATTCTCATAGTCTGTTTGGTTCAGACAGAAATGAGAATGAAAGTTAAAATCAACAGCAATGGGATTTCATTCTTAAGGGAGGGGCAGGGAATGGCCAATTCCTCAAATGAGGAAATGCCATTTCAAAAGGAATGGAAATAGGATTCCAATTCCATCCAACCAAACAGTTGGAATCTTAATAGCCCATTCCGATTCCAGCTTATTCCCACAAATCAAACGGGGCCTTAATTTTCTTTCAGGGAAAATCCATGTACAAGTATACTGTAATATTAAGGAAATTAATTTACCTGATCATCTACAAAAAAAAAAAAAAAAAAAACTTTGAAGAATTGAGGAAATTTTTCTGTTAGTTGGTGTTTTCTGAAGTGATTGGATTGGTAAAAGTGGTTTCATTTCTCATATTTGGAGTTAGAACCTTTGTGTTTTTCTATGTAGGAGCGTAAAATACATGAGATTGGGCCATCCAATTGGAAAAAGGCTTGTTTTGTGCCAACAAAGTCAGATGGCCATGTCATTTCCTTCATATAATGGTTGACAAAGTACTCGGGTGGTCGGTCAAGTTGATTGGGCAGCCAAGTTCGACGGATCCCTTCCCCCAACACCTCCTAAAGAGCAGTTTAATGGACAGGTAATAATTAACTTACCATGTATATGTCCATTATAGATACATAGATGCACACATCTAATCTAAATGTGAGCTCTTGGAGCAAGGGAACATGATGTAGTGAGCTTTTTTTATATAACGATTTTGATAGTTTAAATATCGTTTGGTTGGAAGTACATTTTTTTTCATGAAGATGATATTTGAGTAGGCAAAAAAAAAAGGTGAGAAGCTCCATTTTTAACTTCCCAAAATAAACTTGAATGGAATTTCTTGCGTCTTGTCAAGGTCGAGTTTTTAGTGGAAAGATCTTCTTCCAACCAAATGGAGAAAGATTGAAAATTGAGTTTTTGGGCTTCTAAAAAGCTGATAGCCCACTTGAAAAGATGCGCCAAACAAGGCAACCAGTGTGAGCTTGTCTTACCCTGCCAATCCCAAGTCCAAATAAAGGAAGTGATGTGTAACAGGTTGGCAGCCTGTATTAAAACTTTTACCAAACTCTCATGTTCATAGATGCATAGATCCTGATTTGTCTTTTCGTACTAGATATTTGAAAAAAATGAAGAAAAAAAGATTCATTTAGCCAACCCCATATATATAATTGGGTAGTTGCGACAAGGGTTAGATGATGATGTATTTATGTAAATATGTTGATACATAGAGCTACATGGTATTAATTACTAGATACTATATATATGTTCACATGGATGATTGAGTTGTTGGCCTTATTTTGCCGCAGGCAGTGGTCTCATGTGGTGAACTGCCGTGGTGCACTGAAGGGTCTCAAAGTGCTGGAAGTAGTCCTGCAAATTACTTGTATTGCTTTGATTGGGATTGTTGCAGCCATCAAGCAGAGCATGCTCTGATTACGTCCACCATTGCACAGACTAGAGTGGTTTCTGTGGCAATTCTATTCTGTGCTTTGCATCTTCAAGGTGGCTCTCACATTTCATGTACAAAGAATTTCTATTTCCATGATTACAACCATGCATTCGTATGAGATGGCCATTTCACTAATTGATCATATTCATTGATGTGCAAACATATATACCCTTACATCACCAAAACTTCATACACCTTGCCCCTCCATTTGTGTACTGAAATTAAGCTATTAGTGTTTAGTAGCTATGGTATGGTTGAGTTAGAAAGACTAAAATTAATACTCTCACCTCTTTTACAATATCTGCAACATATTTAATCATTTTCTTGAAAGTCTTCCAACCAGTTATAGAGTAATCAATTCCAATTACTAAACCAATAATGGTCAATTGGTCATCCAGTGGGCATTTATTTTGGTCATGTCAAGTGAAGAATGACTATTTTGGTCATGTCAATTATTCAGACGTCAGTCATTAGGAGAGGTTTTCAGAAAGCGCCGTCAAGGATTAAAATGTCCATGGGGGGGCATATCTTCTCTCTCTATATATATATACGTGGATACATTTTTTAAAAAAAAAAAAGTATTTAGAACTTTGGAGGTCTTTTCCCAATTCCTTAGTTTGTAGAAAATAAAGAAGCAAAGTATCGATCATGTCGCTATGAAGGTTATAATATCAATGAAATGAATTGCATTTGATGATACCTAGCTAAAAAACAAGGTTTTGATGGCGTAAATTCCACTCCAACAACTCTGAAAGTTACATGTTAACTTCCATTAATGCGTTACCAAAACCTTTACTTTCACGTTAATAAAAAGGGAGAAGAAGAAGAAGAAAACGCTGCCTCGTTTCCCTGGTTCTGCTGCCAACACAAATGTGCCACCCTGGTTATGTGGAGTATGGATCTAGTTGAGTTCCAACTCGTACAGCATCCCAACAACCAATCCCTTGTCCTTCGTGGTGACCGGTGTGACGTTCTCAATGTACAGCTACAGTGGGTGTTGGGACCAGATCCGGACTCGGTTACGTGACCAATTAGAATTTAACACAGTAGTGTTCCATTATTCCATCCATATAAAAGACCTACAATGATGTGGGTTGTGTACGCTTGGGTTCACACATGATTGGTCACGTAGCTTGTGTTCGCAGCAGTAAGCAACCGACACAATTCCTGGTGCCTGCTGCCTGCTGCCCACGTTATAGTTATAGTGTAGAACCGTAGAAAATTCAGGCGGATGACCAAGGACTCTTACGTACCAGTTCTGGAAGCTCGGTAATGCCAACTCATTAATAAATACAACCCTACCATGACCTCGTATTGTAGACTTGTAGTGGCCAGTGGCCTGCGTTACTGCGTTAGCTCATTTGGACTCAACACTCAAAGTTGGCCTGGGCCTGCCCTAAACCCGCCCGGCCCAGGTCTATAAACCGACACTAAGCAGTAAGCACTAACAGATTGGATTTGAAAGTTGAACTCGCTACGCTTGAGGCTTGAAAACCATTCGGTAGTTACTTAAATCCCAACTTTACAAGAAATGCACGTAAGCAACGAGCTTCTGCAACGCTTGGGTATTTCGCCTTAAAAATTTGGTGGGAGTGGGACTCGTTACCTAATTTTTCAGTTTTGTTTGCTTGCGTGTCTTCTTGTTGTTTGTGCACAGCGTTGCAAAACTCGTTTTATTGCTTAGGACGGACGGGACCGTCGGCTCATCACATCACAGTCTGCAACTCTACACTCTCCTTACTCTCTCTCTCCCCTGCTGTGAATTGTGATTCTCTCCTAAGTCCTACCTTCCAACAAAACCTTTAAAAAAAAAATAGAAAGAGAAAAATCCACAGAAAAAATTTTGGAACGTTTTGTACCCACAGATCTAAGGTAATGTGAGTGGTAAGCAACCGAACCAACCCCAGAAATTTCTTACTTGGTTTCATTCATTTTTCTTTCCTGGTTCTCTTTCCACTTGAATTCATCTTCATCTTCTTCTGCTTCTATTTGAAGATCTAGCTGACATTCCGGAATTAGGCTTCTCTTCTCGCAAATCCTTAAACGTCCATGAAAGAAACGAGTTCGACAGACCCAATAGGGCAGAACGTCATAAAACTCATCAGCAATGTCTGCTTCTCCGTCTTCGTCTTCTCTGTGCTTGTATTTACCGTAATCGCCATCACGTACCAACCTCCCGACCCCTGGCTCGAGTCCTCCAAGGCCCTCACCAGGGCATTCACTGAGGTCGAGAACGCCACCTTCAAAACCGACACTTCAGTCCTCACAACCGGCGAAGATCTGGTCGCTGTCTCCCCTGCTGCAGCACCACTCGCGGCTCTTCCAATAACGGAAGCTGTAGTCGAGAAAAGCGAGGAGAAACTGAAGAACTCAACCCCCCCTGTATCCAGCTGTGGAGAAGCTGTGAATTGTTCGGATCCGCGTGTTTTGGTTGTGATTGAGAAGTTCAATCTCAAGGTCTTCAAGTCAATTGTGTTCTTGGATTATCAGACACCGGTTAACGGGTCGAAGCCCAACGAGTGCGACGTGGCTTGGAGGTTCCGGAACAAGAAGGAGAAATCTTGGCGCAAGTACAGGGACTTCAGGAGGTTTAGAATCGGCGTTAAAGAGGACTGTAGCTATGTGGTTGCCGGCGCAGGCCGATGGCATTCTGGGATCAATGCAAGGCGACAGAGGCCTAAGTTGAATTCGACACTGAGCACGGGAGGTCCTAAGAATCCAAATCCTCCACCGGTTCGCGACGACGAGATCAATGACACGATCCCGACGGTTGGATCCGAAGTTGCATTCTCGAAGGGAAGGTACTTGTACTACTCGCGTGGAGGGGATTATTGCAAGGGGATGAACCATTTCCTGTGGAGTTTCTTGTGTGGTCTAGGAGAGGCGCAGTTCTTGAATCGAACATTTGTGATGGATCTAGGTATGTGCTTGTCTGCACAGTATAATAATCCGAGTGGAATGGATGAGGAGGGGAAGGATTTCCGGTACTATTTTGATTTTGAGCATCTTAAGGAGGAGGCTTCAATTGTTGAGGAAGGCGAATTTCTCAGGGATTGGAGGAAATGGGATAAGACCCGTAAGAAGAAGATCCCCGTTAGAAAGGTTGCAAGCTACAAGATCACGCCAATGCAGCTTAAAAAGGATAAGAACACGATTATATGGAGGCAATTCGATGCACCAGAGCCAGAGAATTACTGGTACAGAGTTTGTGAAGGGCCGGTTGCGAAGTATGTGCAGAGACCCTGGCATGCTGTGTGGAAGTCAAAGAGACTGATGAATATAGTTTCTGAGATTAGTGGGCGGATGGACTGGGATTTTGATGCAGTTCATGTTGTCCGAGGAGCGAAAGCACAGAATAAGGAGCTCTGGCCACATTTGGATAACGATACATCTCCAGCTGCCCTCTTTGAGAAGCTCAAAGGGATGGTTCAGCCTTGGAGGAATCTGTATATTGCCACTAATGAACCCTTCTATAACTATTTTGATAAGTTGAGGTCTCAATACAAGGTCCATCTGCTTGACGATTACAAGGAGTTATGGGGAAATACCAGTGAGTGGTACAACGAGACCAAGCTCTTGAATGGTGGCAAGCCAGTTGAGTTTGATGGGTATATGAGAGTTGCAGTGGACACTGAGGTCCTGTACAGGGCAAAGACACGCGTAGAGACATTCTATAATTTGACCAAGGATTGCAAGGATGGTATCAATACGTGCTGACCCTTTCATGGAATTGATGTGGAGAATGGAAAAGTTGTAAGACTTCTTGGTCAATTTCTCAATGTTTTATTTTCTTTATTCAATTTTGGGGTTAACATATTGAGAAGATCCTTTGCAGCCTATTGAGTTGTTTGCATTACTCATTTGCCCACCACATTGTTTGTATCTAGTTTGCTTCTGTATGATATGTTTTAACAGTTTTCACAATTGAGTTTCTTTTGATTTATATCCATTTATCTGTTTTTGAGATACTTTGAATGTGAGACAAAGTCCCTTCATCTATTTTTCTTTTCTGGCTATCTTTTTAAAGAAAAACAAGAGTAGAAATGCAAGATAAGTAAGGATTGATGATAAATTCAGGGTTATCTGGATCAATTCTTTTTACCTGTTCAGCACCTGTATGGGATTTTGAAAATTCATGTAGAAGAATGGATTGGTCAATGAGCTTGATTTACTACTCCTAGATCGCTTGCTGCTTTTGGTGCAGTGAATCCATCTATGAAGGATGGATTATATTGCAATTCACAATGCATATCTCTTTTTCAGGCTGTATCAGATGGGCCTACAGTGGCAGATTGAACTCGGTGGATGAATTTGTACATTACCTACTCATGAACATATGATACATTTGGAAGCTATGGATTTGAAATGACTGCAGTTGAATGATGAGTGGTTTCTTAATGTAATTAGTTCTCAAAGGTCCAACTTGACATTTCAAACCACAGGCTTTGTGCTTCCTTCACTTGACTCATTATTTGGCAAATACAGAACAATCTCTTCCACTCTCAGCCTTCCCTCAGTTTCAAGTTTTGGTCGGTTTTTGTAATCTGAAGTACAAACTCTTGTACTAAGATTGAATAAATGAAGTACAAAAGAAACAACAAATTTTCTTTGAAAGATTGCTGAAGGAAGTAGCGGCTACATTTTTGGCATGGTTGGTCCTACCACTTTCCAGCTTTTGGTTGGTGCAACTTGGTCATGAATTGGGATATATTCCTACACAAGCCATAAAGAGCAGTTAACAACAATAGAATACGGAGGATCAGACCTTTCAATCTTCACAGTTCCATCACATCTATACTATTTAAATCAACAGGGAGATTATTTAGGAACATATCTTCCATTGATATCCTTGGACCGATCAGCATAACTGCTGATGAGCCTACCTCTTGGGTGGGCCATAGTGTCAAGATTATACTAAGAGGATGAATATAAATACCAGATCAGTTTCCACAACTGCTTTTAGTTGCTTATTTGATTATAGTCGTTCACCAAATACTGGAATTATATTGGTAATATTTGTGTTTTCAATGCTTTTCATCAGATGGCTATTGTTTATTATACAAGTGTATTTCTTAGTTCAGCCTAATGAGGGGATGAAATATTCCAGAGTTGGTAATCGTAAATCATTGTGTAGAATCTTTGGATTTCAAAGAATAAACCAGGACAACCCTTGATGAGAATACAGTCAACAAAGTTTGATATTACTTGAAAAATGAGAATACCTCCATTTTCTGTATCAGTTCTCCAGGGGTCCTTGCAGAGATGACAATGTTCCTTGATGAAGGCTTTATAAAGCCTTCCTGGACACCTTTGTCAAACAGTCCAAGTAAGCAGTCATAGTATCCATCTGCATTTAAGAGACCCACCTGTATATGAAAGATCCAGAATTAGAAATACAATTAGAGGACCTCTGACCATGAGCTGTCTTTTTATTATTATAATTATTATTTGTTGTTATAGTATTCATAAGTGAACGAAAATTATATATGGTTCAACCTACAAGTTTCTGGGTCATGCTGAACACTGTGAAAAGTCTACTACATTCAAGATGCAAAGGTAGAGCTGAGAAAAAAATGGGTCAGGGGGGAGCATTATCTGAAGGAACATGGCCTATGGAGGAAGAGTGTCTGAATCGGCTATTTGAACCAATAGATGCTGTCTTTTGACAACAGGTAAGGAGTCTCAGTCACACAGGCCACAGCACATCAAACATGTTTGCTGTGGACCTCTGGCCTGATTTGCTTCTGATTCAGACTTTGGTACCATTTGCTTCTGATTTGCTGTGGACCTCTGGCCTGATTTTTTTTTTTTTTTTGTAATAATTTGTCCAATTTGTATGAACCCCTGTATTATAAGATATTTGCTTGATTGATGTAAGAGGAGGCATCCATCTTGAACACATTCTGGTTTCAAAGACCAAGTCAACCTGTATCGACTATTAAACACCTCCATTGTTGCTCATCCTCCTGGAGAGAGTAGTAAAATGCCCAACTTTACGCCTTGGACCAAGGGATTAAAAAAGACTTGACTGACTTAATTACAATATTGAAGCCCAACTTCCAACCATGTCTATTGGGATGCTAGCCATTGAAGTTTCAGATTTTTTTTAACTAATAAAAAAAGTGCTTTAAGTTCATTACTTACAGACGAAGAAGCAGAAACAGTAGAACTTACTGGTTTCTCGTGGATTCCAAGCTGAGACCACGTTATCATTTCAAGCAACTCCTCCATTGTCCCATATCCTCCTTCATTAATTTAATCACAATTATTAATGCTTGAATTGACTTTACCAGTAACACAGTTGTTATTTCATTTTGTTTTGAAGAAACTTCTTATTCACAATAGAAACGGAAGATACCTGGAAGCGCGATAAAAGCATCTGCTCTGCGAGCCATCTCAGCCTTGCGTTCATGCATATCCGATACAATCTGTACTTCACCCACTGCTTGTCCCGATATCTGATACCCAATTCCTCACCAATCACCACCATTTATAGAAGTAGAACCTTTAAACTGAAAATGTGATTGTGCGTGTATGTATGAGAGAGAGAGATTATACCTCAAGTGGAACAAGAGCAGCTGGGATAACTCTAGAATGCAAAAGAAGACTAATCAGAGAGGAAGACAGTAATGTGATGATATAATAATGCTGCCCACTATATCAGATTATTTCCTTTATCACAATACCAGCAATACTAATCGTATCACATCACTCAAGAGAAAGAAATCTAAAATCTACATCTGTTGATGAAGAAGAAATCAGTTCTTTTTCTCTTACCCAAGAACATGGCATCCACCTTTTAGAACAGCCTGGGAAACCAACCCCATAAGCCCAACGCTCCCTCCTCCATATACCAAATCTATCTTTCTCTGCACCTGTAAATGGCCATTAAATGATCCCCAAAACATGTACCCAATTTTTTTAAATGTCAAAAGAAAGAAAGTTAGAGAGAGCGAGAGAGGTCATCTTACAAGTTCTCTTCCAAGCTCAAGAGCTGCATCACTGAAAATCTGTCTATTCCCTGGTTTGCTCCCACAGTAGACACAAATCGTCTTGAACTTGCCCATGACCTCTTGGCCTCCAAACTCCGAAGTACTAAAGAAACAGAAAGCTACTCCGTCCTAAAAGTATGTCACCTCGTTGTCTCTCCTATATATTTGCCACATAAGGAGTTATTTATTACTTGCCACGAAAGGAGAAGTCTATTGCATGTGATATTGTTAGCGTGGTATGTGTTTAATTAATTCCCTGAGCTGCATGGACCCTGAAACCTGAATCAAGAAAAATTGCAAATAATAAAGTCAAACGAGATTCTCTCTTTCTTTACTATCCATCACCATTTTCTGTTTTCCACAGAATAGGGGCCCTTCTCCCTTCTTGGAATTGGAAATGGATTAAGAGTTGGTTTATAGTATTTTAATCAGGAGAATTGGATTGGAAAACACTCCGTGTATTTCTCCAAAATCTCTCATTTCAGGGACAGGTAGCTAGTCGCTAGAGCTCTCTCTCTTTCTCTCTCTCTAGTTACAACCACTGCTACCTTGCCCTTTCAAACCATTAAAACAATTTCCAAGGAAATTATTCTTAGCTTCTACTGTTTAGGTTTCAAGAGTCCTTTTTCAATTAATTAATCATAATCATCCATTGCTTTACCATGCTGATTTAGTTGTTTTAAATTCTAGATTTGCTTGTATCTTGCAAATGAAGGCAAATCTAACCTATAAATTTGATTAAATATGAAAGAGTTGGTTTATTCAAACAATCCTAATTGGAAAAGAAACATATGATTTAAGAACTTATGTTAATAAAACGATTTTTCCTCAATTATTCAGTCATAAATGCTAACTAGGGGGACCCGTGTGATGCAAGGGATTTAGCAAGGAAAGTGAAACAACCAATACTTATAACTAAGGAAAAAATGTAATGTTGTTTAAAATAATTAAATCTGTGTTTTAATAATTAATTACAAAAATGTTTTAGTAATTTAGTAATTTGGACTAATGATATTAATATTTTTAGCAAAAAATAATAATTATTGCTAATTACTTAATAAAATAATTATTTTTCCACATTATTTGTTAGTGTTCTGTTTTATTTATTTTGCTTTATTAATGATTAAATGTTTCAATTTTTTGTCAATATCACTTAAATATTTAAAATAATTAAATATCAGTAAATATATAAAGTTAGGCTATAGTCATAAGTAAATTAATCTAAGCCCAAATTCAAGGTTTAAGACTTTGGATTAGGCTTGGATTGATCCTCATCCTAACCCAACCGACTCAAGTTGCATGAATCGTAACATTCGAAATTGGACTAGACCAAAGTCACAAAACCAAGTGCACCCATGCATGCATTATTTTTAGGTTTTTTTAACTATTTTTAAATAATATTGAAGCCAAATGAACTATAAGGGATGGGCCACTCACATTGTGTAGCCTGATGAATTGAAAATTTAAAAATTTCGGGTTTAACAGTTTTTAAGATTGCTTGGCCTAACCTAGCCCACACCCTAAGTATAATAATATTTTTATAGGTTTACAGGATTGCCCATGTTAATTATAAAACTATGATTTTTTTACAAATTAAAAATTTTATTTAATTCTAGTTTAATATAAAATATATATATATATATATATGTATGTATTATAAAACTATTTATGTATGTATGTATGTATGTATTAATACGAAATTTGTTATCTAAATATTATAACATTTCTATATATTTTTGGTTTGGTTTTTGGTCAAACCGAATTTTAATAATATATACTCTATTATATATATTATATATTATAAAATATATATTGTGAAACAAATTTAATTATATTATATATTATATGTCACATATTATATATTATATATCATATATTACATATAATAATAGAAATTTTGATTAACCGAATTTATAATTCTAAAAACTAAAACCAAAAACGGATTTAACCAAAAAAAAAACAAACAAACAAACAAACAAACAAAAATACAGAAACCAAAATATTTACTATTAGGAAATATAAATTAGTTTATTAATTTATTAAATTATTACTAAACTAATATAATATTAGTTTATAAAAGTATACTGAAAATAAGACATTTTGTGTACAGATTGGGTTTCAGGCTTTATATAAGGTCTGGGCTCGAGCTAAGATCTAGGCCCAATGGTTAGCTCGGGCTCGGGCTTAGGCTCGCACATTTTTTATTGATAAAGAGGCTTATGTTAATTATTAAGCTATGATTTTTTACAAATTAAATTTTTTATTTAATTCTAGTCTAGTATAAAAATATATATATATTAGTATAAAATTTGTTATTTAAATATTATATAATAATATTTACCATATATACATATAACTTCCAAGTTGAACTTATTAGGGTTGCTTAGCTTGGGGCCTATCCACTAAAGCCATCTTTGGACTCCAAAAGTTTGATACCCAATTAGACTTCGAATCTTATTATCCCTGATAATGTGTAGGCATGGTGCATATCTCAACTTGACCTAACTCAAAAGAAAATAGTTGCTTGAGCCTTCAAGTTTATAGATCTAATCAGGTTATGCTAAGTTATAATGGTTTGTTACTTATTATTAGTAATTATTAAAATAAATTATTAAATTACTGTATTTATTTAAAATACAACAATTTCTAAAAAAAAATCATGTTTTTAGAAATATTGTTAATTTCTTGGCTAAAACTAGTTAAATGTAATTTTCTAGTAATTAATCATAACTTGTTGGTAATTATCAGTGTTTTTTGCAATAAAATACAATTAATTTAATTTTTATTTATTTTTAGTATTTTAGTTAAGCTTTAGGTTTTCAGAATTTTTGGATTTTCAATTAACTTAACTTTTTGTGTTTTTCATTATTATTCAGGAATTTTTGAATGTGAGTGTTTTTCAATAATTTCGAGTATTTTCAGCATTTATTTTTGCATATTAGTTACTACAAATTTAATTTGCATGTTCTCTCAGTAAAAATAAATTAAATAACTAAATAAATACCATAGTTAATAAAAATTACAACTAATTTTAAATTATTTCTGGCTTGGATATTTTTTAATAATTTTTGGTATTTTTAATAATAAAATACTATTAAATGTACTTTTTAATTATTTTCAGTAAATACCCTTATTAATATAAAATATTATTAATTTTAATATTTTTAAATTATTTAATGTTTTAATTATGTTTAGGTTTTTCAGAATTTTCCAGATTTTTAATTAATTGTTGGTATTTTTTCATTATCATTCAGTAATTTTTGCAATAAAATACAATTAATAAAACATGTTTTGCATTTTAAATTTTCATTAATTTTTATCATTTTTAATGAGTTCATTATGCACAATAAAGGTCTCAACTCATAAAAATTATTAATTAATTAAGAATGCATTAATACAAAGTTATCTAATAATATTAATTAAACTATCAATTAATATTTTTATATTTAAATTTCTTATTTTTAATTAATTGTTGGTATTTTTTTAATATTATTTAGTAATTTTTGCAATAAAATATTATTAATAAAATGGGTTCTACAGTTTAAATTTGTATTAATTTTTATCATTTTTAATGAGTTTATTATGCACAATAAAGGTCTTAACTCATAAGTTATCTAATAATATTATTAAAGCTATCAATTAATATTTTTATATTTAAATTTCTTATTTTTATTAGCATTTATTAAGTTTGATTTTTAAGTGGAATTGAAAAACATTTTTAATATTTACTAAGTTTTGTTAATATTTATTTTTAATGAAAGTTTAGTTGATTTTAAATTAATAATTTTTTGATTGTTTAACCTGGACCTATTTATATTTTGGGTAAATTTCTTAAACTACGCTTATGACTTAGTTAATTGACTAAATATACCCTTACTGTTTGAAAATTGACTAACACTACCTATTCTGACAATTGACTAATACTTCCCTTAGTGTAAAGACGAGAAAGACTATTTTATCATTTATTCTTCTTCAAATTTTCAAAATAAAACAAAAAAAAAAGGGGGGAAGAAACTTCCCTTTACTCTCCCCTCCCCCTCCCCCTTTCCTGTTTCTTGTTCGTCATGACAGTCAACCATTCGGAGACGGAACCGTGGAACGCCCATGCCAGGTTGGGGGTTGCGAAGAAGGCCGCATAGCTCAAAGGAGGTGGACTACCAGAATTCATGAAAAGAAATTGTTTGTTTGACCTTTTTAATACCAGCAAGAGAGTTTTTACTTCCATTGTTTCTCTCTAGATTTCCGTAATCGACGTTCCTCTGGGTAGAAAAGATTCAAGAACTGCAAGCTTCAGCCTAGCAACCTCGAACCTACCTACTCCTGAACAGGGTCTTCTGAGTCTCATATCAAAGTTCCTGTATCCATGCCTCTCAGTTACAGATATGGTTGCTCTTGTAGGTAATGCCTGAATAATCCTTTCGCCTGTATCTAATAATTAGTGTTGGATGGAGTAATTAATTAATAAAGCTAGCTGTTATCTGCAAATTTACAGGTGCACACACCATTGGCATGGCTCGATGCGTGAACTTCCGAGAGAGGATCTATGGAGACTTCCAGGAAACTGCAGGCAGTGATCCGCTCAGCGAGACGTATCTCAGCAGCTTGAAATCTACTTGCCCACCTACTGGGGCAGATGACAATATCGCTGCACTGGACTACCTTTCGCCTAACCTTTTCGAGGTGGCTTCTGAGTTATTCTCTATGATCCTTCAAGCCAACTCAGATCAGCCGTTCATGGCATCCTCGAACGCTGCTGTCGCAAAATGGAGTGCTGGAAGGAAGGGTAACTCAGATCAGCCGTTCGATTTCGAGACAGTACGCTAGAGTTAATTCATAACCTTCTTCCAAAGGGGTAATATTGGATTTTAAAAATTTTATAAGTCACATGATATCACATGTGTACCAATTGTGACGGAATATAATATTAATGGATCTTAAAAACTTAAAAATACTCTAAGACAATATAATGTAAGGGTATAGTTAGTCAATTAGTCTAATAGTAAGGATAATTTAAAAAATTTATCCTTATATTATTTCTATTCTATCTCTCTTAAATGTAATAATAATATGTATTAAGAGGCTTTAAAAAAACGTAAAGATCTCCCTTTAATAGTATACAACTTTATTAATTTAATCAAGATAAACAACAATTGATTTTTATGCTTTTAAAACAAAAAAAAAAATGCAAAATAAAACTATAAAAATAAAAAAATAGATAAATAATTTCTCTTAAAGGAGAGAGATGCTGAAAGATAGATGATTAATAGTTTTGGTTTTCAACTAGTCCCCAAATTCACTCCACATCATTTAATAATGAACTAATGTCCAAAATTAATACTTAATAGAACGTTAGGTCCAAATCAAAAACAAAAAAGACTCATTGGCATAATGGTATTTTTGCTTTGTAATGAATCTAGAGAGAGCCTCTACCCCGAATTTAAATGCTCCGCTCTATGTATCCCTGTCCCAAACCCCGGCGGGGGTAAAATTTTACTCCATCCCCATCTCCGTGGGAACGGGGATCTTTGAATTTTCCCCACACCGCCCCGGTCATCCTTACTTGTACTTCATGCATGATTTCCACGGAGACACGAAATTAATAGAGGGAGGCCCTTCTCACTTCTCAGTTCTCCCTTGTTGGAATATGAAATGGATTTAAGTTGGTTTAATTATAGTATTTTTTAATTAGGGGAATTAATTCATTTTTTTCCTGAATTAATTTCCAGCCAAATTCTGAGCGTTGATATAATAATGATATACATCCAGAGAAACGTTAACCTTTCAACAGTAGTTGAACACAACACAAAACTACCTGAAACTTACAATCAATCCAACACAGGACAACAGAAGCAAGCAGCAAAGATTTATTTATTAATGGATCTGAGGTTATCCATTATTTCTTTTTGCTGCAGTGATGGATCGATCTGGCTATACAAAGTCATGCACATAACATAGTTACATAGGGGACGAGCTAGCTCTAGATGATTGTGAAATTAAGCTCAGATCGATCTTACTGGAACAAACTAACTAAACAAAAGCATACCGAAATTAATTAATTGAGTGGTTTGTGGCTGGTGGGAAACCAAGCAATGGTATCTTCTTGAAGGAAGTGGCAGATGGGAACAGTACTCGCAGGCTTAACCTTGAGTAATTGGAAGGCCAGATGGTGAGGGTTCCATCTGGATGTGTCAGTGTGGCACACGGCCACGGCTTTAGCAGCTTTACTCGTCCCGGTCCCATCATCATCACCACCAACCAACGGAACCATGTATGCCCTTGTGGCCTCAACCTTATGGCAGTAGTACACAGCATAGGCGTAGGTCAGGGCATGGCACACAACAGGGCTCCCAACTAGTTTTTCTAGGCCTGGACCCACAACGTACTTGTGCTTCTGCGTTTCCTCCTTACCAACACCAACCTCCGTCGACACGGCCTCAATATTCTTCCCAAGCTTTGATGTGCTGAAGTCGATCATCGATTCTAAAGATGTCACGCAGAGGTCATCTTTCTCCTCTTTAGCAGGTGCCTCGCACAGCTCCAGTGTCTCCTTCGTGGCCTCCGCCATTTTTGATTTTGGCTCGATCGACAATCGGTGTAGGATCTCGGGTAACTTGTTAGAAGAAAAGGGTATGGCGTCGGCGACTTGACGAGACAACAAGGTTTCTCCATTTGTAATTCCGGAGAGGTCCAGGTTCATTTTTGTGCCAGAGTGCAAGTTTTCCTCTAAGAAGAAAAAATCAACATCTCCATCAAGATGGAGTTGATCCTTATAGTTGGTAATCTTATATACCTTCGCCTGACTTGGAAGCACTGTTTTGGTATCAGCTGTATACACCTTCGCCTGTGTTGGTAGTTTAGTTTTGGAAGTTGGGTATACCTTGGCCTGTGTTGGAAGCACAGTTTTGGAGTCTGGGTACACTTTGGCCTGCGTTGGTAGTTTAGTTTTGGAGGCTGGGTATACCTTGGCCTGTGTTGGAAGCACAGTTTTGGTATCTGGATACACCTTGGCCTGTGTTGGTAGCTTAGTTTTGGAGGCTGGGTATACCTTGGCCTGTGTTGGAAGAACAGTTTTGGAGTCTGGATACACCTTGGCCTGCGTTGGAAGGACAGTTTTGGAGTCTGGGTATACCTTCGCTTGTGTCGGAAGCACAGTTTTGGAGTTTAGGTACACCTTCGCCTGTGTTGGAAGCACAGTTTTGGAATCTGGATACACTTTGGCCTGTGTTGGAAGGACAGTTTTGGAGGCTGGGTATACCTTCGCTTGTGTTGGAAGCACAGATGTGGAGTCCAGATACACCTTGGCTTGTGTTGGCAGCTTTAGATCTGCAAACGGCAAAACCAACCAACAGTAGCAGGATCAAAGTTTATTAACATCAACAAAATCCAAATAGGCAATAGCAATAGAGTCCGGATCAGATCAGATCCTCACAACACCTCCTAACCGTATCTTATATTATTATTATTCATTATTCATGGGAAATGTTTCTAATATACAGCTATAGCAGGATGGGGCTGTGAAATGGGTATGAGAATTGAGATGCATTATGTCATAGCAACACCCATCCCAATATAATAGAGTTATTAAAACAAAACAAAACCATACTTAAATTAATTAGAAAAACAAGTGGATATATATATATATAGGGAAACTACGAGGCCGTAGTTGACGCTGGATTAGTTTTGGCATGGGTGTGTTGGTTGATATCGACTTCCAGTAAACTTCAGAAGGTAGGGCAGCATGGCTTACTACCATAACTGCTGCAAGTGCGAATGCGAGCTGCATATATAAATTGTTGTTGGGTAAGCTAGAATTATATATTATATTGAAGGAGATTAAAAAAAAAAAAAAAGAATTAAAACAAGATAAGCTCACCGGAAGAAAAGCAGAGATAGGTGAGAAGCGGAGCTCCATTTAAAGGCCTGATACTTTAATTTACATGGGAAAGAAGAAAATATGGGCTGCAATTTATAGTTGCAATCCTTTATCCTTGGGTAGTAAGATTACTAAGGACAACATAAAAGGCGGCCCTCGGCTGGTCGGGCCAGTCAAGTCCATGTCTGGTAGGCAAACGGAGTGTATATCGAGACCACTTTTTGGCTTTTTGGGGTACCTCAGACCACTTCACATTCATTCTTACAACAGGTGTCAGATCTCCTATTCACAAGAATTCTACCAATACCTATTCATATGACACTACAACTGTATATTGAGAATATTTCCCGTATTTACATGCTATTGTTCATGGGGAGATGTTCCCAATATGCAGTTGTAGTGAACGTGATTTAGTGTGGGTAGGATTCCTATGAGTAGGAGATATAGTCTCATAAGTAAAATGTTTTATGTAGTTTACTCAATCTGCTCACCAAGTGTGCCTATCAGTTCCTCTGGACAGCCAGTGCACCCCCAATGTTCATCTCTTCCATGTATTAGGAACATCTTCCCATGACAAGTATGAGAGATGTTCCCAATATACAAAAGGGATGGGCTATGGAGTGCATTCAGCCAGCACATCCCAACTATGTATTAGAAATATCTCAGGGGGGTTGGAATGTGTTTTGTTGATAAAAGATTATATCCCGACTCGAATAAGAATCACCTACGTACAGTCATACACCAAAAATTTATGCATGATTTTTTTAGTTAATTGAAGAAAAACGGAGCGTTGCATGTAGCTTTTTTATCTTCTTTCAGTTAACGTACTCAGTGTATGTTGTCTTTTGTGCGAGTTAATTCATACTTCCATGGTAGAAAAATTCATTTAGGCTATGTTTGGTTTGAAGGAAATGGTAGAAAAACCTATACAAGGTCTATAAAGATTTTTTTTCATTTTCCTACTTTTTCCCCTAAAAACCAAACACAACTTTCGGGAAGCGGAAAATTGGGCTCATCTTGATTTTACATTCGATCCCCCGGTCCAAATCAGCCCTGCTCTTCCCTAGTTATTATAGACTTCCAAGGATCCAAATTATAGAATTGACAAAAACTTTTTGACTTATTTTGCATGAAATGACAAATGACCTAACTCACTACAGCCTTCAAGATGAAATCTCATTATGATAAGTATGAATTTGGATTCAGTTTTCACAAAAATTGTCCTCACAACACTTGCAACTCTCTGCATTGACAATCTGAGCCCCACATCCTCGAAGTATAGAGCTATTTTCTTTCTATTTCATAGGATTGATTTTGGTTTTGAACCTAGGATAGCATGGCACTAAAGAGAGTACTGAAACAAGATTCATGTAACCGATTCCATATAATTGAGATAAGATTTAGAGATTATGGCTCATATAATTGAGATAAGGTTAGAAGAGAATCTCATATTACAAAGTAATAAGTGTAAGGGACTTAGGTACAAGAGTGGCCCATAACCTAATAATTTAAACTTTATCTGTGGTGTCCCTCTCTTATATGCAAATCTTACAACACGTGTATATGCATGAGCCCCAGTTTTAACAACTTTCCTCAATTCACAACAAGTGCTTCAGTCATATGTCTTAATCTTCATAATGCATCACATGAGAAGCAATTGAGCCACCACTATATGCATTTCTATCATTTAAGAAAGAGTCGTCCCAGAGTTGATTTCTAATTTGTTTTTTTTTTTTTTGGAAAATATGATTTTGATATGTAAATTAATCAATGTTTGATTTCATATATTTAGTTGCTAAAGTTGAGTAAGTTGTTTCTGATTTTTAACCTAGTCTCTTGGTTCACACTCCGATTCTCCTCTCTCTCTCTCTATATATATATGCTAAGTGGTAGTATGGTACTAATAAAATAATATAATCAATGAGAATTCAAAAAAAAAGGGTTTCTAGCATATAAGGGCAATTTTTGGGGTTTAAAAAAATTTAAAAATAGGTTAATTTTTTTAAAATAATATCAATAAAGGGCAAAACACTGTTCATCTTCTTCTTCTTGCCATTTGCTCATCGCCACTGCCGTCCGCTGTCGCCCGCCTCCACCTCCGACAATGTTGCCAAAGGTGGCAGAGGTGGCAGCGATGGCGCTGGTGGTTATTCCTCTATGTCCACCCATCTTTGGCAATGTTGTCGGAGGCGGAGGCAAAGGTGGGCAGAGGTGGCGGTGTTGGACAAAGACTTGGGATCGAATTGGGGGGGGGGGGGGGTTATGGGTTCAGGGATGGACTACCCTCGTTGTGTAGTTCTTCAAAAGATATAAAAAGGACCAAAAATGGAATTGTTTTCGCCATCAATTCCCCAATTAAACAGTCTGACCGTCTGGTCAAACCCGGGCTTAATGGTTTTGGGGTTTAAAACTGTACTTAGACCTATGATCGGTTTCCAAGTCAATTGGTTCAACCATACGGTCTGATTTGGTTGTCAAAACCACGATTCTACTAGACTCCATTACCCTGTTGACTCAAACAATCAAAATGTTTGAACCAAGGGAGCTAGGTAATAAGGTGGGGGTCCTTAACTTTTTTTTTCTTAAAAGGGAAAATCTATGATGCAGAAAAGATATGGTATGGAAAGAGTTTTGACCAATCAAAACCCCCCATGAATTTTGATAAATAACACCTTATTCGCTACAACGTTTTATGATTCCAGTTTTTTGGTTAGTTGTTTTTCAGATATCATATCTTTTCCATATCATAGTCGAAGCCTTCTTAAAATTATTATTCTATTAGGGGAGGGTGGGTGGGGAAGCAAGTAATGTGGTGTTCTTTCCCTTTCCCCCAAACTTTTGCAATCCAACCCAAATAACCATGACATTAGCCCCTATTAGTAATTCTTTAAAAAAAGGCAAATTTCCAAATTAGTACCTATACTTTGGGCCTAGTGCCACTTCCCCCCCCCCCCCCCACAAACTTTAAAACGTAGCAATTAAGTATCCAAACTTTCAAAACATGTCAATCCAATACTTGTCGTTAATAAGTCGTTAAGTGGTATTTGAAAGACATAAATGTCCTTCAAGTGCCATCTAGTTTTCTTTATTAACCATCCAAACGTTGACAAAAACTGAATAATCCCAAATCGTTTTCTCTTCTATTCAAGAAAGTTGGGGTCACATCTCAGTGGGCATTCTAGTGACCCCAACTTTCTTGAACAGAAGAGGCAAAGATTTGGGACTGTTCATTTTTTGTCAACATTTGGGTGGTTAATAAAGAAAATTAGATAACACTCGAAGGGCATTATCTCTTCAAATGCCACCTAACGGCTTATTAACAATAGGTACTAGATTGGCATGTTTTGAAAGTTCGAGTATTGAACTAATTGTGTTTTAAAGTTCGGGGACCAAAGTGGCACTAGACCCAAAGTATAGGGTATTAATCGGGAATTTTCCATTAAAAAATTATATTTTTTAAGCTCAGTTTGGAAATAGTACAAATGCAAATATACTGTGTAAATACATGCAAAATACTATAAAATATATGGATTTGCACTCTACATATTTGCATTTATACTCCTTCCAAACTGAGCCTTGGAATGAGTACAAATACAAATATGTACAGTGCAAATACATGCAAAATAATACAAAATACAAGGTTTTGCATTCTACATATTTGTACTCCTTAGTCTTTTCTAAAAATAAAACCAATATCTATTGTATTTATGCATGTCTGTCTATTTTGTTTTCGAACGCCCTCTTCCCTTTATCTCTTCTCTACTTTTTCTTAAACTCTAAGCCCCTTTTCCATTTCCTTTTCTCTTTGCACAAGCTGACAACCATCTTAGGATCAAGAAAAAAAATCTTCAGGTACACCTCAATTTGGGAGCCAAGAAGTGGAAGAATTTGGCTTATTAATTATTATTTATTCATTACTATAAGCCAAAAACAGTTATATAACTCACCTCTCCCCAGAGAAAATTCCTAGTTCCACCATTGGTTTGAACTACCTGTTCATGAGTCGGGCTGGGCCAAGCTTTTGCTCTTTATTAATAGAAATTTTTCAAGCCCGAGCCCGAGCCTGACCCGACCAACAGGCATACAACTTTGGCCCGAGACTGGCCCTCATAAAAGCCTGAAACCCGGGCCCGAGCCCGAAACCCAACCTGGGAGTCTGAGCGTCGATACTTGAGTTCGCCTCTAAGAGTGAGAGAATGGTGCCTAAGTTCACCGATTCCTAGGAGTCTGAGAGAATGGAAACTAAGAAAGTGAGAAGATAGAAGATGAAAACGGTGCAGCTAGAGAGAGAGAGAGAGAGACGACCTAGTTCTGGTGGTGCCAACCGCCGATGCCTGAGTTCATAGAGTGAAAAAGGTGTGCCTGGGTTCGCCGGTTCTGAGAGTCTAAGAATGAGAAACTGAGAATGAGAAGAAAAGTGAGAACTAAGAAAATAGAAGATGAAAACGGTGCCGACTAGAGAGAGATGACCTAGTTCTGGTGGCGCCAACCACCGGTGCCTGAGTTCGCAAAGTGAAAACAGTGAACCTGTTCACCGGTTCTAAGAGTTTGAGAGTGAGAAATGAGAATGAGAAGAAAAGTGAGAAGAAATCATTGCAACCCATAAACAATAATAATTATTTATTATTGAAAAAATTTATAAATAATTAACAAACAATTAATCAACTTTTTAATAAATAAACGATAATTAAAAATATTAATTGTTGTTTTAAATAGTCAATTATTATTTATTAATAATTAATTAATTAAACTTCACTCGTTTTATTAATTATTCATCAATCTTATTATTTTTAACATTTTATTAATGTTAATACATATAATTATTATTTCTTAACTGTTTTCTATTATTTGCTAGTCAATAATTGCCAAGCATTCTCCTTCTCAAGGGCAACATTGTCAACTTAATAATTCACAAAATCCAATTTTCATATTTTAGAATAGCATTCTCTCGAAAACAGAAATTTAATTATAAATTTTCACAATAATTCTGTCGGAGGTATTTCGCTTTTCACTCAAGAGAAGGAAATCTAAAATCTACATCTGCCGATGAAGAAGAAATCAGTTCTCTGTGATAATTAAAAGACATTAGAGTTTTTTTTTTTCCTTCAATTTTACTTTCTTTTTCTCTTACCCGAGAACATGGCATCATCCACCCTTTATAACAGTTTGGGAAACCAACCCTATAAGCCCAACGTTCCCTCCTCCATATACCAAACCTATATATCTTTCTCTGCACCTGTAAATGCCCATCAAATTAAAAGGATCACAAAACATAAACCCAAATTTTAAAATTCAAAAGAAGAATTAAAGAACTTCCAGCCAAACTCTGAGCTAGTGTTTGATACGATAAATCCATCATTATATAATTAATTCAACTTTTGTTGGTGGTTATTAATTTCCATGTGACCCTTGAGATCCATGTCAATACTAAAAATAATCTTTCAACAGTTTAATATAACACAAAACTAACTACACCTGAAACCAATCAATCCAAACTCGGTTACTATATATTTGCAATAATTTTAGTCCAAAGTGGTCCTTTAAATTTACCATGTACGATTGCAGTAGCAGCCTCCCACTGTGGAACAACACACATCGAAGCAAGCAAAGCTTTATTTATTAATGGAGGTTGCCCATCTACTATTCCTCATAAGCACTTGCAGTCAACTAGCTATAAAAAGTCATACACATGCGATCGACTAGCTCTAGCTAGCTAAAACATTAAGGATTCCTTAGTTTTTTAATTAAGATATTCATGTCTTTTTTTAAGATTTATGTGGAGTTTATAAAAAATTTATTTTCTCTAGGTATTATTTATTGGGGTAAGTGATACTTATCTTATAGGTGGACAAATAATTTTTTCATCTAGTGAGAAAGTTGCTAATATTCTGATAGGACAAAATTATCTCTTTTAATAATGTTTTTTTATGATTAAAATGGTCATTATTTTATTTACCTGGAAAATAAATAAATAAATAAAAACATGAATAATTAAATACACTTATCGGGATAAATATTTCACAGGAAACACTTAATTGAGTTTCTGATTGGGAATCTAAGCAGTGTTATCTTCTTGCAGGAAGTGGCAGATGGGAACAGTCCCAGGCTTAACCTTGAGTAATTGGAAGGCCAGATGCTGAGGGTAGTTGATCCTTAAAGTTGGGCGTACGATCATATATAATCAAGGCTCGAGAGGGTAGCAGTGTTGGAGTTTGGATACAGCTTTGTGCGTGGCATAACATTGGAGGCCAAGTAATTTATCTTGATGATCGGGTTTGGGAGGATGGTGCATAGTTGATTTAAATTTTGTATTTCATTTTCATCATTGATAAAAATAAGTTTTATTTATTACAATGAACATATGATATTAGAGACATGCCCCAAATTTTATAACCTTTTGTATTTCTATTTACTTTAAAATATTATTATTGCATTATGATATCATGAGTTGATTGACCCATCTGACCTAGATAGTTGAACCATTTATGCACCTCTTAAATGGGAAAACAGTTTTGCTTCCTAGTCAATTTTAAATTGCCATTTCCATCATTAATAAATATTTTTTATTTATCATTTTTTTTTGTTTAATATGATGGATATATAATATAAGGGTGTTCCAAACTTTTCTACAAAATTTTTATTTTTCATATTCTATCTATTTTTGTACTTTTATTTAATTATGATATCATGGATTGGCTCATTTATGACTTGATTGAGATGAATCAACCTATTATCAAAATGGAAAAAATGGTTTCATTTTTTAGTTGGATTTAAAAATATAGTTTTTTATACTATTAAAATTATATCCTATAGCTAAATAGATTTAATTAATGAAATTTTTATACAAAATTAATTGAATTCAATGGTAGGAAACAAAATTGTCTTAAACATCGAGTTTAATGAGAGAAAATTGAACTTTTTTTTTATTTAAGGGGCTACATAAGGGGGTAGCCCATCCCCTTAACCCCCTACCCTGGTGATAGATCTCATATCTCTATTACAACCGTCAGAGATCCTACCAACTGAGCTACCACCGGTTGGTATGAGAAAAAACAGGAATTAATACCTTAACCATACGTCTTGATGACTGATGAGAGGGTATATCCACTATTTTTATTTTCTCTAAGCTTATTTCAAATCTCAAGCGCATAATTTTTCCCCTCAGTCAAATTTTTGCTCTTTTGTATTAGTACAAACTACAAATCAGTTCTGGTCCGGGTCGGATTAATTGGGTACCTCATCCCCCCTCCAATGGGAGGCCCGATTAATTAGGCCCAACCTGGGCTGATTGATCTTCTTTTGAATGCAATACATTATGTATATTTTTTTTCTGTTACATGAATGGATAAAACAAATTCCAAGCCTACAAGTTGGTCAAATTTATCGCTGCAGCACATGCATCATACATAAAACACCAAACGGTTAGGCTCTATTTGTTTTCCATGTGGGGTGTCAAAGGTATTCAGAAATTCAATTTCAAATTCAAGATTTGATATAATTAAATTAAATTCGGATAATTTGAATATCTCATCAGTCAAATTCGGGTGTATTCATATTGAATGGTTAATCAGATTCGAATTCGAATATGATTTGATTTGATTCGATAAATATCCAATTTCAATAGATTATATATTTAATTCTTATATATAACATATAAAATATTTAAATGTTTAATTACATAATTTTTATATAATAATTAAATTAGATAAATAATTTATATATTTATATACTTTAAATAAATAAAATATTTATTTTATATATTTATTAATTACCTAAAATAATTAATTGGTTGAATTTGGATATTGTCTGATTCGATTCGAATTCAATACATTTACACCCCTATTTCCATGTAAAAAAAAAATCTGAACTGGATATTCAAATTTTGCATCCAGTTCAGTCATGCACTCCTATACATAAAAAAAAAAAAAAAAAATTAAAAATTAAAAAACTTTTTATGTCATTTACACTACATGGAATCAGTTGAGAATACAAATATAAAAACAAAATTAGCATGTTCACTCATGATTGGTCACTTAGGTTTGTGCACTTGTGTTAGCACCAAATCGGGACATCATTTGCACTTACTAACGGTGCAAATTTTTCATCACAAAAAATGATGCAATAAAATTTGCACCACTTTCCTCCTAAGTCCTACCTCAATTCTCTCTTATATATATAAAGTGAAAACTTCATCATCTTGCTACCTACCTCACTCTCAAAGAAATTAATAACCCTCCTCTTACCTCTATTCTCTTTTATGGAAAGTGGAGAGAACAGCATTTTATTTCTCACAAACAAGCAAGACAAAGTCAAATCTGAAGTAAAAATAAACCCAAATTTGCATTTAGAATATCTGCACTCTCATGCATTTGAACCAGTGTAAACAAAACACTGCAAACAAACTGAATCTTAAAATCCAAACTGGATATAGAATTTGCGCCTGATTTAGATTTACATGTATCATCTTTTAACTATGATTTGTGCCACTAAACTCAAGGAAAATCTGTAATTCATGCTATATACCATGGCAGACCTTGAGCTCAGTATTGTTACCCATCTTCCGTATAACTGAGGTAATATTGTATTGTTTTTTTATAAATTTTCATTTTTGTCAACCTCATAAATTTTTATTGATTTTTTGGTTTTATTTATCAAAACTCTATCTATAATACAATATCCCCTCTTGTATTTTCATAAGTTCCCCACCTATAATTATTCCCAACTAAATAAACCAATAAAAATTTATGAGTAAGTAATTGAAAGATTCCCCCCTTTTTGGCAGCAAATGTAATAATATTGTATTGTTATTGCTCCACTAACATCGCCCAAACACTTGTCCAAAAATTAAGAAGAATTATTTTAATTTTTTTTCAAAAAGAAGTGAATAATTGAAGATCAACACCGTTAGCTACTGGTTGCAATATATGAGATGGTTATATACTAAGTTGGGACAGATGGAAGATTTATAGTCAGTAACAAGCAATGGATGTATTATAATACGGCTGTGTTTGGTTTGAAGGAAAAAGTAGAGAAACCTATACAAGATTTTGTAAAGGTTTTCTTACCTTTTCCTTCTTTTCCCTACTTTTTCTTTTAAATCAAACATAGCCTAAGGGAACCAGCTGCAGATCCAAATTCCGAAACCCTGTTTTTTCTTTTCAGCCTAAAAGATTTCATCCCAGGTCCTCAGCCCAACCAAAAAGAAATTAAAGCCCTAGTGTATGGTCTTCTGGCCTCCTATTCCTTTTTTATCATCACCCAACTACTGAATTCAGACATTATTGTGATTCTACTTCGTCTTTACTCTTTTGGAGTACTGGAGAAAGTGTGGTGTAGATCAAAAGTAGTTTCCATTTGCAGAATTGAAGCACTTTGCACTCAATTCAAATCAAAGTATACCAAACCCTTCAATCCTCAGTCATCATTCTTTATGGTTTTCTTTTTTTCAAGAATTACATTTTGCTTTGGGATGGTATTGGTATATATAGTTGTTGCTGCCCTGGTCACGATTGTGGAATATCACTTATAGCATGAGGTGAGGTTTAAGGAAGGCCTGATGCATCTCCCTTTTTTTCTCTGACTAGCCACAAGCTAAGATCATATAGTAGCTTTAAAACAAAGAAATATGTTGAGGCTGGCTTAATTAAAGCTTCAGATTTTTTAATATAGACTTGTGTTATTCTCAGTTGTAGATGAAGATGAGAAAAAAGGAAATGGAAGTCAATGGTGGATATACATATATATATATATATATATATATATATATATATATATATATATGAAGTGTTGTTCAAACTTCAAAGGAATAGTAGATAATCTTTATTGGAAAGGTTTTAACTTGGTAATATTATATTAAAATAAGAATTTCCCTACTAAGGGCATTAATGTCCATTCACACGATGCCCTCGGAGCCAAAAATGGAGTTCCATTATGATAACCCATTTTGCTTATTTGTGTGGCAAACTTTGTAAGAAGTCAAGAAAAGTTTTCCAACCCATGATTTCTACTGTTGTTCATGATTACAGCTTCCCTAGATTAATAATAATAATAATAATAATAATATGGGATTTTTAAATATTTAAAATAAGGATATAAGACATTGTTTATGCTAACAAACAATGCCGTGCAATGCACGGGAATTAATCCACTGGTTAGTGGAAAAATAAATAAGGGGAAGAGAAAAGAAAAGGTAACAAAGAAGAAAGATAAAGATTAAAAAAAATGGAGCAGAATAACCGATCAAGTTATCCAGTTAGAGGCCGGAGGTGAACGGCACACCTGTCCCAGGTAACCATGAACGGCCGGAGATGAAGTTACCCACCGTGAACAGTGAAGCCTCCGATGGGTTTCTTATGACACGGTAGCCACGCCATTTCACCCGCCTTGCAGTGGAAGAACCAGGCCCAATGTTCTTATACTCTCCATAATACAGCGTATTCAGAGCAAAACTACCGCCCCATTCCAACCATCCAGCAGGATCTACCAACCCATCAAGATATGTCTGCAGATATACAGTTCGAGAATACTGCTGCCATGGTCGACCCAGAAATGTCTTCACTGAGCTCAGCACTGGCCTCAGGTCCGATGAAGCTATGACTCTGGACTTGTGGATTGAAATACCGGTGTTCTGATGAGGATCGGATCGTCCCTGTGCCGTGATAACATTCGCTTGCCCATGCAATGGCCTCCTCGCGACGATCATGCAGTTTTGGAGAACTACAGCTGCATTTCCGAATATAAAATCGATTGTGCCATAGATGTAGCATTGTTTGTAAAACTGCCGCTGAGAGTGGACGTACAATGTATCCTGATATCCTATAAAGCCGCAACGGTAGAAAACAGAGAGGTCGGAGCCGGAAACCAGCGCCACTGCTTGGCTCAGCGGACCGGCCGTGTTACGGAATGTGATCCCAGTTGCAACGAATCGTTCACCACTCACCGCTGGTATATAGCGATAAAAATTTGAAATCCAGAAGAAGAAAAAAACAATTAATATTTCTCAGAAACTATATATGGCTGTCCTGTCTGCTTAGGATTGTTGGTTGATAAGTTGACAAGTACTATTTCCAAATAATTGTTAAGGAAGCCATGAAGAAAAGAAGTAATCAAGTAGTTATTAAAGAAAGTGACTGAGCTCTCTCACCAACAGTTGCAGAGTTGAAGGTGGTGTAGCCTTTTCGCACACTCCTTGAACCGGTGATTAACGTTCTTCGCATTCCGTCACCGATGAGCATGATATTCGGCATGTTGTTTCCGATCTCAATATTCTCCCTGTAAACACCCGCCTTCACATAAATAATAAACCTTCGGCTTCCTCTCCTTAGCTTCGACGCCGCACTGATAGCTGCTTTGATGGTGCGGAAGTGGCCGGACCCATCTTGTGCGACCACAAGGTTAGCCCGTGAGGCCAAAGACGACGACTGCAAGAGCTTCCGGTCGGCAGCCGATACCCAGGTTGGGAAACCGCCTGTGTAATTCTGTTGCTCGGATGGAATATCGTTTATTGCCAGAGCGTTGCTGATCAGGTGGGAAACATTGTTCGAGACGAGAGGCAACAAGACGTCCGAGACGCCGAGCTCAACAATGCCCGCCTTGCAGGTATCGAGGTTGGTGAGAGCCGTGCTCAGCCATGTTTGGGTATCAGAATCGGTGCAGTTGGCGATTGGGTTGAGAGTGCGGTTGAGTTGCAGAATGGTGTCCTCGTAGAGCTTCAAACAGTCGACCCATGCAGCCCGCTCTCGGTCATTGCGGCATATCTGGCCTAGCCACTTGGTGTGACTCTCAGCCTGGAGAGCTCGTTCCATTGCAGCCTGCAACGCCATCTTCCGGAATTCGGGTTTCTGCTTGGGGACCGAAGGGTTAGGATCGAGGTCGCCCAGGGAAGACCTGCAATCGTCGGGGTATGGGGTTTTCTGGCACCACCAATCTGTTCCGCCGGAGACATTGTAGGACGAATCAGCAAGGGTCGACGACAGAAAGGAAGTGCAGGAAAGGAATGCTAGAAATATTGGAACAAGCATCGCCACCATGTTCGACATAGTTCAAGCTCTAGGATTTATCATTTATGGGTCGTCTCGTCTATATTTAACTGGGCTGGCCATTAATAAATTAATGAGATGGGATGACAAGCAGATCCCGTTCCATGAACATAGAGGTTGACTGGTTGAGTGTTAAGTGAACAATCTCCAATGGCGATGGCACATGTATAAAAGGAGACAGCAGCTGGAGGGAGACAGGAAGAAAATAGAAGAATATAAAGCAGATATTGATCATAGTGACGTAAATTATTTTTCCCGTAGACTTTGGATCTAAGTTTTTTTTTTTCTCTTTTAAATTTTTGTTATAAAAACTAAAAAGTTTCTGGCGTAAGGCAAATGCAACACTGCACTAGCCCCCATAAAAAGTGTTTGTTTATCATTTTCTCGGTTGTATTGATCTGATAACAGAATTTAATGGATGGAGAGAGATCTGGGGTGCAGGAATCTCAGTTGTCGGTAGTAACACATGATTGAGTCTCGAGCTTTAATTAAGAGTAACAAGGGCATTAATGGAATATATAATTATACATGTATCCTAAGTTTTAAAATACAAGTTGCTGCATATAAAATTACAAGTCTTTAGTATGAAGAATGGTGACATATTCACATGGTCTTTTTTTTCTGTAAATGCATATTCAAATGGACTACCACACTTAATTGGGATGCTTCCTTGATGCACAACATAGACTATTAATTTATAACAGATGGTAGACCGGTTTGGATCGGGTCCAGTAAAATCGATCGGTTTGAGGACAATTTAGTATGATTCAATGAAATCGATTTATAATAAACCTATATATATATATATATATATATATGACTCAGGTCAGTCTAAATCGGTTTAAGACTGAGTAGAATTGGTTCTCAACTGTTAAATTTTAATTTCATAAGAGATTAAATCTAATGGGTTTTATTGATCAATTACATGAAAAATTGTAAACACTTGTTTGGAAAATTAGTTTTTCTCTTACAAAAATTTGTCGCACATTGGAAAATTATAAGCTTTGTTTTCAGTATTTTAATAAGAGTTGATTTACACTCCTTAGAAATAGTAGAGGAGAGTATGGGGGTTTCATACTGCGCAACGAGTGCGCACATGTGTGTGGCGCAATGAGGCGCACTTTGCTCGCACTCATGTGGCTGGCAAAGGGTGGCTTTGGTTTTGGTGCGATGCTGACCGTTGATCACCGTTGATGAGATCAACGGTCACAATTCGATCGGGTGTAATCAAGAGGCACAATTCATAGTTAACAGTCATTACCTTTTAAACAGTCACAATGTTTGAAATTATGACTGTTCAATGTGACTTCTCTGAACCAGCACCTACCTTTTCTTCATATCTCTTCATAAACTATTTAAGGAGCACGAATCTGACTCCAAAAAACACACATTTTCGAAATCCGCTTTCTCTCTCTCTCTCAGTCCGGTCTGCTATAGTCTCACAGAAGGTTTTTTCAGAGATTCTTCAACTTTGCTGGTTGTAGATTCTCACCCAAGGCTCTATTGTATCCTGGGAACAGATTTGCCTATAACCCAACAACAAACTCAGTGAAACTGAGTGGGAGCAAATAATGTTCTGAAAACAGTGTCTTCAGACGTGCCTCAGAACTTCTCCTCCAAAGTTACAGTGACCCCATTTCCCAACATGAACCAACAATAATCAAGACAATATATTAAGAACCAGAATCAATTCATCAATACTAGATCCTGAAACTATAAATGATCCAATTGATTCGGGTCCATCTGGTTGGACCCGACCCATTGACAGCCTTAATTTAATGCCATATCTATCATTAGATTATGGGCATTTAAATCATTCTTAACACTTTCATTCAAGGCCCTTTCGATCTGTTCTTAGTTCATCTGGCTTCTTCAACTTGTAACATTTTCTAACAGTTGCTGTAAATGGTCCTTTCTGCACATGAAAGTTTGGAGCCTTTTCTTTTGTTACATTAAATTAATTTCTTGTTTCATTTTCTCTATCTTCTTCATTTTTTTATCCATCTTTTCAACATCCTCCCTTCTTTTGTTTCAATTCGTTAAACAAGAATTGCAGATGAGCTAAAGAAGATTCATGGTGATTATTTTCAATGACAATTATCATTTTCAACATTTTGCTTATGTTACTTGAGAGTTGAGACTATTAGTACTAGTGTTGAAGTAAATGATTTTGCACTTATTTTTTTCATTATTTTAGAAACTCAAAACAAATAGTCCATGTTTCTAATAGTGTTTTGCTTTTTAACCAGAAGGGTTGCATTGAATCAAAAGTAAATTGCGTGCATTTCTTAGACTTTCAATTATTAGATTATAATACATTTCCCTCCACTCCACATCCCTCAGGCTGCATTTGGAAACAATGCAAATATGTAGAGTGTAAAACGGTTTATATAAATTGCAAAGTTGGGTTAGTTTTGCATTGACAAATTTACCTTCTTACCAAATAGACTTTTAGCTGTAATGGATGTAAACACGAATTCCAATAAAGCATATGTTTTTTTTTATCAAAAGCCCACTTGAATGCAAATTTACTTCTTTTCTATTGATGTACTTTTACATCTTATTGTCGATGTAAATATGCATTGGTTTGTCATTTGTCAATGCAAAGACGTAATGGTGTCAAACATAGGCAAAAGTGAACCAGAATGCAAATTTACCCTGAACTGGGATTTACATTACATCGTTTCCAAGTGCAGCCTCAATGCTTTTGTAGTAGTCATAGCATAAAAGTTGAGCAACCATTAGTCTATTACTAGTAAATTTGAACTAAATGATGAAGGGAAGATTGCTTCCAAGTGCATATATGGCCTTTTATTGATTTTACAAAGTATATGGCTGATGCTTTGCAAAATCAATTTGGAGAAAAAAATACCTTAGGAGAGGCAATTAACCATGATTTATAGAGCTCAATGTAATATGATCAGGAAATATAAATCAGTGAGTCTATTTGCGATAATCATGGCAGGGAATGGAACAAATTCCAGGGACAATGCATATATTGACTTAAATAGTAAAAAAGATGATGAAGCAGCTGGAGAACATCAGCTGAAATGGTTTAACTGTGTTCATCAAAATATTACTTCACCGAATTCCAAAGGGTAGTCATTGTCTAACAAAACGGTGAACATCCCGGAAATGTTTTTCCATCTTTTTCATCCTTTTATTTTTACTTACAAATGTGCTTAGTAATGCCCTTCCACAGGTCCACTAGTGAAAATAAAATTCTCATGATGAGACTCCTCTAATAGTGGGTCCTGACCCTCTAAATATAGGGCAAGTGGCAAGTTACGGGATTCTGGTTCTTGTTTTCACACTTAAGCCTCTAATGTCTTTCCTTTTCTCCTTTGAGGGTGCTTCTCATATTATTTGTTTTAATGAGTTTTCAACTTAAACCAAAATGTGGGCCGGATATATAAACCTGAGTGACGTTGCTAATCTTGGTTTTTTGATAAAGAATGGAAATGTTTATCTTTGTCTAAATATGACCAAACTAAACTAAATATGAAAAAGCCCAAAAACCTCTTCTACGTGAATTGTCCCTGTTTTAACATCTTCTGTGGAAGAAATTAATGATAACATATCTGATCGTTCGGGAAAAAAAAAATAATTGTAAAAGACAAGGAATCTCCCGTGTGTAAACATGGTTGGGTTTGAAAACTGATTTATTCAACCCTGAAAACCTGGCCACTTGTTATTTCCTTCTTTTCATTCCCTGATAGAGTGAACTACACAATTCCACTTTTATGACAAGGAGAAGACAACAAAAAAGAAAGAAAGAAGATTATAAAATGCTCTGGTCGTGCCTTCCCACTCACAACCAACGAAAATTAAATAAATAGAACATGGAAAAGCTTTTCCTTAACGCTATGTTTGGTTTGAAGGAAAGAATAGGGAAAGGAAGGGAAATGCAGGGAAACCTATACAGGATTTGTAAAGGTTTCCCTTCCTTTCCTTTCCCTACTTTTTCCTTCAAACCAAACATAGCCTAAAGAACAGTTATATCATTAGTTAACAAAAGACAAAAAAAAAAAATGTTTGAATGTAATTGGTCAAATTGCATGAGAAATGTGAATCTCCATGTTGGCAATACCTTTAAGGCTCTGAAATGTCTTTACTCATAACATGAGTTATACTCCAATGACCAAAATTTATCAGAAAATAAGAGAGAAATGCAATTAAAGAACTCTGCAATGATTTTCGGTATCAGCTAAGCAAGGACTATCCGCTCAGATTGATTTTGGAGGTATGAGATCTTGCAGGAGCTCATTGAACAATTGGTTGCAAGTCATAGAAGAAAAAAAGGGAAAAAAACTTACACAACTTAAAGCTTAAAGATGTATGTTAACGATGTACAAGCGTGTAAATTCTTTCATTGATTATAAGGTCTATAAGGCAGTATTCGATCTGGCTATAATGCTAAATTCATGGAGCCATGAGAATTGAAATCCACTGTGCCTTCTTGCTGTCAAAATCCAACAAAGATATTTCAGCATCTCTATTGAAGAGCAACAATAAAATAATCGAACAACAGGTTAGGCAGTTTTCATGGGGGAGCCACCTTAGGCCAAAGCATGGCGTGCCACAAAAGATTCAACAAGTGGGTTTACAAGATCAGGTGCCTCATCCTTCATGACCAGCCAGAAAGAATTTCATTCAGTTAGGAGTTGAAGGCAAACATGGTAAGAATTAAATAGAACATTGAGAGAGAGAGAGAGAGAGACCTGAGGGCAATGGCCAACATCAGGAAGGACAATGAAGTCTTCTACCGAATCAAAATTTCCATAAGATCTTCCAAGCTCAATAGGTTCCCATGGATCCTTGTCCCCCCATGCTATTAGAATGGGGCACTGGAAAGAAGGAATATAGAAGTTGCCATCTTTCTTAACAATGAAATCTACATGACTAGCCACAAATCATGTTACATATTTGGGATCTGAGCAAGGGTTTCACCTTCACTTGAGGTATTAGCTCCTCAGGTAGAGGACCCTCTGAATAGCAAATGAACTCAAGAAAAACATCTACAGCTCCAGGCTCAAGTCCCGGCAAAAGGATCTTTTGAACTAATTCTTCTGTCACCTGAGAAGTGTCACGGTAACACTGGAAGACAATTTCATTAGAACCAGCCAAGGTAGACAATAGGGGCATAGGTGAACCCCATTTGTTCTATAACCTAGTTATTTCAAATAGACAAATGCAGTTGTGAGTTTCTTGTTGTATAACTCTTGTTTTTCTCTTTCTTTTTCATTTTCATATCTTATCCTTGTTTTACCTCTTACGCTACCTACAGAAGAATACTCTGCATGCAAGGGTTTTGATGGTCATACCTGGCAAAGGATACTTCTCACAGACTGTGGTGTGGCTACAGAGCTGTAAAAGAATTTACCCACAGCGGTGTTCCTGGCACAACATCACTATCTCAGCATCTATGATGGCATGGTTTAAAGACAGAAAAGATCCTCTCGATGAAATTATTGGGAGTACATTACTCTCTTGTTGACACTAAAAGGCCATAACCCAATGTTGGTCCCAGCTCTGGGGTCTTTAGAGTCTAATATGAATTAATTACTCTTGTCATATGTCTAGAGGATCTATTTTCCAAACAACAGCCAAGAAAACATCAAATCCTTTTCACCTTAGTAGACTCTGAAATGATCTGATAAAAGGCCTTCCATACCAAGGCTGCTTCTTAATATGAAGCATACGTAGGGATATATTGAGAAGAAAAATACCCCTACAGATTTCAGGCTCCATAACTGCAGCCTGGAGACCAACAAGTCCTGCATAGGGAACAAGAAACCAGGGATGAGCCTCAATTTCATTGACAATATAAGTCTTGAAACTTGTAAATACAACTGACGAGTTAGTAAGGTATTAATGTCATAACATTGCTTCATATTAGGAGAATATTTTTTATAGCCCAACATGTTTTCACATTGCTCTTATCCTTTTTTGCAAGACAAAGCACCACCATGTATGCAAAATACTCATAAGGTATTCTGTTTTTCTTGTTTGATTAGTGGTGACTGCTGATCACAGTTTTTTATTGTTTCCTTCTCATTACTCAAATGGGAAGGGGTTCCAGTCCTACTTTTATATCAGAAATAAAATCTCTCTGATCTGTTTCTGATAAAAAATATCATGCAAATTAAACAAAGACACTAACCAAATTCAAATATAAAAGAAGCGCATACAATGGCAATCAAAGTAACTTTAGAGGTTGACTTTGTCAATGTTTCTTTGACAAAAAAGTGCTATAAAAAGGAAAAAGTAAAAGACTGTGAGTATGAAATCAAGAGATACTTTTCGAAGCATAAAACGTGAAGTACATGACAATTTAAAAAAGCACAAAGAGAATCATTTAAAGTTAGGAAAAGATGATTGAAACCTCCCAACATGTAAAAACATAATTGAGAATCATAAAATCAAATTATTTGTTTTTTCAAAAATGCACTTACATACAAGACCACACAATTGATATATGTGAGGTTTCTGCAGAATGCATTCGTGTTAATAAACATGGTCAAGTTAAAACCAATATGCCATTCTTATGTATGGAACATGGTCCTGGGACCTTGAATAAGTTTCCTATTGTATGACAGCCTCAGAGAGATTCTTAGTGCATAGAAAAAAGTAGGGAGATCCAGTGATTATATTTGATGCTTTTTTATCTTGCATCAACACTGCAAAAGTGGTAAATCAAGGCAGTATAATATCCAACAATGATCATCATCATCTAAGCCTTATCCAAACTAGATGGGCCGACTAATTATATCCAACAATTATGCAGTTATTCAAAAGAAACCAAAACCTAGAAAAAGTGATCACCTCCAATTGAATTGCATATGAAGAATGCTTTGTCTTTTACCACATCAGTGCAAAAGTCATTTAGCTGAGAGGCCCATGTCTCAAATGTATAAAATGAATTGACCCCAAAATTACGTGGATTTGGTTTGTCAGAATAACCATAACCAATAAGATCAATTGCATATACCCGGTGTGATTTCGCAAGAACTGGAATATTTTTCCTCCAATGATCACTGTTAAGTAGGACAACAATGAGTTACTGCCACAAGTAGGGAGAGACAATATGTGAAATAAAAGAGATTAGAGAGGAAACAAAACCAAATAAGACATGCCATCCATCAAAAACACAAATAAGATATGTCAAATACAATGTTAAAATCAATATACCCCATATTGTCAAGATGATTTCATAATTAATAATAAATAAGTAATCAAATAATAAAAGGAACAATGTTACAGCCCTAACTGTTAAATTGCAACAAAGCTCCTGAAAAATCCTTTCATGGTCTGCAATTTCTAATCACATGACCCAAATTGGCTTTCTAAGTGTCAATTGGAAGATGCATCCAGCTGGTTCACCAGCCAAAGTCAATACAACTCTTAACTCCTCAAAATACAAAACAAGGGCATGAAAATTATATCCAATTATGTCGATGCCATGTTTAAGTTATAGTATTCTATTCTATGCATTATTTCGTGTCTTGTTACCAAGCTAAACTCAATCTAGCTTCTAACACATAAGAGTTTCTAGATTAGGTTAGTCAGAGCATGCTACTTAAATATATATCAGTTAATCTCAACAGCATTGCCAATAGTAAATGCAAGTAATAACAGATACTAAAAAGAAACAAAAAGCTGTGGCATAGAAGTATAGGGGCAAAATTAGCAACTAGTATCAGCATTGTATTTCATCAAGATGGTTTCCCAGGCATGTTGAAAATCCCAAGCGCCCAGGCATAATCATATGTAGCTACCTTGTCTTAAATGAAACATAAACTATTTCAATGTGTTCAATGAAGCCAAGAAGATAAAATAGTTTCTCATTTATATTGCACTACATGGATCCTCAGAAGAGTCAGTCACCTACAGAAAGGTGGAGGTGTAAATAATGTGTTCTTTACTGGAATGCCAATCTTACAGTAGATATAAATTATTGATCAACCAAACTACATGATTCAAAAGAATCTATTATGCAAAATAAGTATTGATTAAACAGATATTTATGTAAAGCTATTTAGCTACATAGTTAGTTGCTGCTCCAAGAGAAATAGGTGTCAAATGGATCCACCTCTGTTTGAACACACCCAACTTCCATTCACAAAGGTACAGGGTCAAGAATAAAATCTAGAGTCAATATTTTAAAGATTCTAACATTTGTAAACCCACATTATTTGAGATCGGCTTCAGTCAGTGCAAGGCCCATTCGAACACCATTCGAACAGCCTTACAGCCTTGCATCGGGAATATCTCCGTACTTCTGTGCTTTATTTCATGGGGAGATATTCCCAATGCAAGGCTATGATGGCTGTTCGAACGGGCTTTGCACTGGCTGAATCCGGTTTCCATTATTTTTCAGAAAACAAAACATTTGTAATCCCACATTCATAACTAAAGACATATATAATATTTACCTTTTAACATAACACCACACATACACTTTCAGGTAAATCTGATGCATCCCATACTCTGCCATGCAAGGCCAATACATGAACCCTGTAGCCTGAGTATAGCAATGTGGACAATATATAATCTAAGGTCACCATATATGAATATTAGGTTAAGGCATTGATGTGCATCTACACATAGAACTCACACAATCCCTATATACATCTTAGTTGAAAACAACTTTACAGAAGTGTATTGGTCTCTTACAAGTACTATGGCTCCTAAATTATGTATCCGGTTGTTAAATTCATAGAGTTTTCCAAGTAATCTATGTTACGGAGTCACAGAAAGGACTTGTGAACAAGGTCATCATCATCTAAGCCTTATCCCAACTATATGGGGTTGGCTAGACAAGCGAACAAGGTGTTGGAGACAAATTTTGCACTTAAAAATGAAATTTCTGTAACAGAAACAATGACCATTTTGAAGTTCCCATTAACCCATACAATAGTTTGTGGAGTCATGCACAACATGGCTTGGTGATGAAACCAAGCATGCAGGCCTCAAAGCACACACACATGACACAACACCAAGTCTACATTCCTGTTCCTTGTCTAACTTGAGCTGCAAGCTGCAGACTAGCCCACAAGTTTTGTAAAGTCCTGATCCTGAAGCTCCCTTGGAAGAGTCTAGAAATAGAATATCACAAGGAACATTCCTCAGAGTATGGCTGTAGTCTTTTTCTCTTTAAACAAGTCTTTCTAGTATGCCATTTTTTTTTTTTGGCTTTCAACTTCCCCTACCAACAACAAAATAAATTAGAAAAGTTCTTAGAAAATCAGATAAGATCAATTGCATACAACCATACCCTTACGAGGTTCCACATATGAATTATAGTTACATATTATAAATTATTTCAATTTGACCGCCATATTCAGTTCTTTCTTTTTCTATCACATAATATACATTACAAGGGAACTCAGGTGGGGACTGCGCACAGAGCAGGGTGCATGTGGGGTCCTATTACCATATCACAAAGAGCCTGTGGTTACAAGGGTTTGATCACGTGCATCCATTTTCAGAGGGACACCGAGTGACCATCTCAACCACTGGGTCATCTGTGCCTGCCATGTTCAATTCAACCACCACAATTTCCAACAATTGAGTTAATTGGAGTATATCTAGAAATATGTTAGAATATGATTTTTAGCATTATATGAGTGTATTAAATGTTGCTACACATTTCCAAGAATCATTGAATCAGTCCTCTCGAAAATACAGTAAAGCTCTCTTCCAATGTTCGCTTCATTCCAATGTGCGTCGATTGCATCTTCCAAAGGTAGGTAGTTCCAAAGTTAGTCATTTCAGCTCCCTAGGTGAGTTAATGTGAGTCTTTGTTCAATGTAAGTCGGTTCACCTTCAACCGACTCCATCTACTATAAGAACCCCTCTTCTGTACTGATTCAGATATCAAAGAGAAATAGCAGAATACATTTACAAAATCTTTTCTCTCGTTCAACTAAGTTCTCTTCTGTCTTTTCTATCATATTTTTTACAGTATTTACTATTACTATCATCCGCAAACCATCAGTGGTATCAGAGCTTGTTCGATCAATCTCTTGGGCGTGATTTCTTCTAAACATTATGTGTGCAGAAGCCAATCGTTCCACCCTTTCTCTTCCAATCTTCAATGGAGAAAACTATGACTTCTGGTCCATCAAAATGAAGACCTATTTTCGGTCACAAAGTTTATGGAGAATCGTTGAGGAAGGATTCTGCATTGCTGAAGACACCTCTACTCTTTCAGCAAATCAAAAGAAGATCTATGAAGAGAATCAACAAAAGGATTGTCAAGCACTATTTTGCTTGCAGCAAGCAATGGCTGAGGAGATATTTCCTCGAATCATGGGCGCATCAACTGCAAAAGAAGCATGGGATACACTGCAGGAGGAGTTTCAAGGATCTGTCAAGGTACGCACTGTTAAATTGCAGAAGTTTAGAAGGGTTTTTGAAAATCTTAAGATGAAGGATAATGAGACTGCAAAAGATTACTATTCTAGAATAAAAGAAATAGTAAATCAAATGAGAGCCTATGGGGAGACTATTTCTGACAAGAAAATAGTCGAAAAAATTCTAATCTCTTGTACAGAGAGATATGATCCAATAATTCCGATGATAGAAGAAACAAAGGATCTAGAAACACTATCACCAACTGAATTGATGGGCTCTCTCGAGACATGAAAATAGGCGTGACAGGCAGAATGAAAATTCGGTTGAAGCTGTCTTTCAGTCTAAGGTTAATCTGCGGTCTCATAAACCAAAAGTTGATGGAAGAAAGTCACTAGGAAAACCAAAAGAAAATAATGACAAGTATTCTTCATGTGGTATTTGCAAGAAGAGAAACCACTTGGAGAAAGATTGTTGGTTTAAAGGAAAACCGCAGTGCCAAAACTGTAAAAAATTTGGCCATGTTGAAAAAGTTTGTAGATTCAAGAAAACCCATCAAGCTAATTTTTCAGAAAAGAAAAATGAGAAAAATAATATCTTTTATGCTTGTCATTCTGCAATAGAAGAAAAAAAGGATACTTGGTATCTTGACAGTGGGTGCAGTAACCACATGACTAAAAATGAAAGCATCTTTCATAGTCTTGATAAAATCAAGACAAAAGTCAAAATTGGTAATGGCGACTTCATGGAAGCAACCGGCAAAGGCACCATTGTTGTTGACACCAAACAAGGCAAGAAATACATAAATGATGTACTTTTGGTCCCCAATATTGATCAAAATCTACTCAGTGTGGGCCAAATGATAGAAAGAGGTTACTCTTTACATTTTGAGGGAAACTCTTGCACAATCTATGATAAGCAAGACAAGTCCCTTGAAATTGCAAAAACAAAAATGACAGAAAACAGATGCTTCCCCATTCAATGGAAAGATGCAAGTTATATAGCAATGCAAGCACAAGTGGACGAGTCGTGGCTATGGCATAGAAGATTCGGACACTTTAATTTCCATGGATTAAGGATTCTTCAGCAGAAGAACATGATGCGTGACCTACCAGCTATCAAGGAGCTCAACAATGTCTGTGAAGGGTGTATGCTCGGAAAACAACATCGACAACCCTTCCCATCCGGCAAAGCTTGGAGAGACAAAGAGCCATTGGAGTTAATTCATACAGATGTTTGTGGTCCAATGCGTACTCCGTCAAATAATCAAAACAGGTATTTCATCCTCTTCATTGATGATTATACTAGAATGACATGCGTTCATTTCTTGCAAGAAAAATCGCAGGTTTTTGATATTTTTAAAAAATTCAAAGCCCGTGTTGAGAAGCAAAGTGGTCACAACATCAAGACCATAAGAAGTGACAGAGGCAAAGAATATACTTCTAATGAATTCAACAAGTTCTGTGAAGATGAAGACATGGAGCATCAACTTACAGTCGGGTACTCTCCAGAACAGAATGGAGTATCCGAAAGAAAAAACAGAACAGTTATGGAGACTGCAAGAGCCATGCTCATGGAAAATGGTCTTCCCAAAATTTTCTGGGCAGAGGCAGTAAGCACTATTGTCTATCTGCTCAACAGATGTCCTACTAAAGCTGTGCAAGATAGGACACCAATTGAAGCTTGGAGTGGGCAAAAGCCATCAGCAAAGCATCTCAGAGTTTTCGGATGCATATGCTACACACATGTCACACAAGAGAAAAGAGACAAACTGGACGAGAAGACTGATAAAGGAATTTTCTTAGGCTATAGCACTCAATCAAAAGGCTATCGAGTCTATAGCTTAAGGAAAGAAAAACTCATAATTAGTCGAGACATAAACTTCGACGAGGATGCTGCATACAATTGGGAGACAAAAGAAGTTGAAAGAAAGACTATCAACTTGCCTCTATTACCAAGTCAAAGAATTGAAGAAGATCGTGATCAAATCAGTTCGCCAACACAATCGGAACCGGAACAAGCTTCACAGTCTACTCCGGACTCACCACCAAGGTGAACTAAATCCTTAACGGAAATATATGAAACATGCAACTTGATGATCATAGAACCAGAAAGCTTTGAAGAAGCTTTTAAGGAAGAAAAATGGAGAAAAGCTATGAATGAAGAGATAAAAAAGATCGAAAAAAATGAGACTTGGGAGCTTGTGGATCGTCCACAAGACAAAGACACTATTGGAGTTAAGTGGGTCTACAAGACAAAGCTTAACTCAGATGGCTCAATCCAGAAGCTTAAAGCAAGGCTAGTTGCCAAAGGATACTCACAACAATACGGTATCGACTACAATGAGACATTTGCTCCAGTTGCTCGCCTTGACACAATCAGGGCATTGATAGCACTAGCTGCACAAAAGAAATGGAAAACTTTTCAACTTGATGTAAAATCTGCATTCCTCAATGATTATCTTAAGGAGGAAATCTATGTGGAACAACCTCAAGGGTTCGTGGTGCAAGGACAAGAAGACAAAGTTCTCAGATTAAAGAAGGCATTATATGGCTTAAAACAAGCTCCACGAGCTTGGTACAGTAGAATCGACAATTACTTCTTGGAGCAAGGATTCAGGAGGAGCTATAGTGAGCCAACACTCTACATCAAAATTCAAGGTACAAATGACACTCTCATTGCTTCTCTATATGTTGATGATCTTATTTATACTGGAAATAATGAGAAGATGGTCAAAAAGTTTAAAAAAGACATGATGAAGACTTTTGAGATGACTGATTTAGGCCTAATGCACTACTTTCTTGGAATTGAAATAACTCAAGAAGAAGAATGGGCATTCATCTCACAAAAGAAGTATACAGAAACTCTTTTGAAGAAATTCAAAATGGAGGGGTGCAAAACAATCTCCACTCCATTAGACAACACTAAAGCATTCAAAAAGGAAGATGGCTCACCAAAGGAAAATGAATCACAATTTCGAAGTATGATTGGAAGTCTTCTCTATTTAACTGCTACAAGACCAGACATCATGTATGCAGTTAGTCTACTATCAAGATTCATGCAGAATCCAAGTCAAGTCCACCATGGAGCAGCTAAAAGAATACTAAGGTATTTGCAAGGTACAAAGAGCTATGGAATTTGGTACAGAATCACACATGACTCTAAGCTCATTGGCTACACAGACAGTGACTGGGCAGGTTCAATAGATGACATGAAAAGTACATCTGGTTATGCTTTCACACTTGGATCAGGGATATTTTCTTGGGCTTCAAAGAAGAAAGCAACTGTTGCCCAATCATCAGCTGAAGCAGAATATATTGCAACAACAATAACAACGAGTCAGGCTATATGGCTCAAAAGGATATTTGATGACATGGGAGAACCACAAGTTGGTGCTACTGAAATCTACTGCGATAGCAAATCAGCTATTGCAATGGCAAAGAATCCCATATTTCACAGCAGAACCAAACATATTGGCATCAAGTATCACTTTATCAGAGAAGTTGAAGGAAACAAAGAAATAGAACTCATACATTGCAAAACTAAAGAACAGTTAGCTGACATATTCACAAAGGCTCTACCAAAAGGCAAGTTCGAATTGTTACGAGACATGATTAGAGTTGCTGAAATGTGCACCAAGGAGGAGTATTAAATGTTGCTACACATTTCCAAGAATCATTGAATCAGTCCTCTCGAAAATATAGTAAAGCTCTCTTCCAATGTTCGCTTCATTCCAATGTGCGTCGATTGCATCTTCCAAAGGTAGGTAGTTCAAAAGTTAGTCGTTTCAGCTCCCTAGGTGAGTTAATGTGAGTCTTTGTTCAATGTAAGTTGGTTCACCTTCAACCGACTCCATCTACTATAAAAACCCCTCTTCTGTACTGATTCGGATATCAGAGAGAAATAGCAGAATACATTTACAAAATCTTTTCTCTCGTTCAACTAAGTTCTCTTCTGTCTTTTCTATCATATGTTTTACAGTATTTACTGTTACTATCATCCGCAAACCATCAGAGTGATTTTAGAAGCATTATGATATACCAAAACATGCATGGAAGCAAAGCCACATCTCCTTGGATTTATATGCAACTTATCTCCTAGAATAATACCCACATAATGACATACTGTGCAAAAAATTTCATTGTAATTTGTCTTTGCTACAAAGTATGATGGAGATAAACTAAGCTAGCATTTATGACTCAATTACTAAAAGGTTTCAATACATAATACTGATGACTAACCATGAAACACATTATGAATGAGCAAACACAAAACTTGTACATAACAATTTTCTGAAATGAGTTTAAAGAAAAGTACAGTAGGACAAGTAAAATGCATAGTAGAGATCTATTAATACAAGTGTTTTACAATGGAAGGCATGATTTTAAATAGAGCATTTTTGTATCAGGTAATATGTTCATTTAATACCTACGACATAGTTGCCTGCTAATTGGAAGCAAAATGTGTATGATGTTGACCTGTTTGCCCCAAAACCATGTACTAAAACCAATGCAGGCCCATCATTCCCACAATACTGATAGCAAATAGAATATCCCCGCCAATTCCACATGCTGCAATTGCATGGAGCACAAAAGAAATTCAGAGAGAAGTCATTAATTTATACTATCATAAGAAGCACTCCAACCAAACATTCCAGGAAACAGTACATGACCTCGTCCTCAATTATAAATAAGTAAATATCACTTAGGGTCCATTTGCTAGCAGCTGAATTGGCTGAATTGAATGGCTATTCGATTTGTATTTTGGTGAATGTTATAAAGTAGGTTGTGAGCTCCTTAATGGCTGAAACTGAAATGGGGTTGATTACTATAAACTTGAATTCACTAAAAGACAAAGCACTGTCATTCAGTTCAGCCACTTGCAACTGTAACCAAATGGTCCCTAATATCAAAATTGCAGGATATATGTATATTGGATGGCTTGAAATTGTCAAGTTTACCAAGTTGTAAATTTATTTTTCAGCTTTTATGGTAGTGTCATATGAATGCAAATACAATGGAAAATGATTAAATTGTGTCAGAATGTACCCATACAATTTCTGAAGGCAGTTCTCTGATAGTTAAGATGCCACTTCACAGTTGCAACCAAGGGCATATCGGCCTTATCGGTACTTATTTTAGGTTTTATTTATTTTTTTTTTTTTTGAAACTGGTTCAGAGGGATCAGTTTAAGGCCCGGCTACCCTCTGAACCAGTGTCTGACCCGATTCAACCCCTGGAGGGGCGTATCGGGAAGCAGTCAGCATGATGCGTATCGATACAAGTTTCTCTCAGAATATTGGTAAACGGTGACTTACATCAGTATATTTCATTACCCCCCCCCCCCATAGAGCTACAACTCTCAAGTTAGGAGGTTGTTATCATTTAATTTCTAAGTAGCAGAGAGAGATGAGGCTTTTATCTGCATTTTCCACAATTGATATCGTAATTTCTCTTTACAAGTTGCAATACAATCATCTTATTAACATAAAGCTATTCATGTTCTCCATTTCACAGTTCTACTCGAACAGATTAGTAACTTAACAATTGAAATTGACGATTACAAATCTGATTTTCAGTATGCCAGGTCCATTATTCTTCTACCGTTCTCCTTAAAATAATTCTATCAGAATATAATGCAAATAGGTATAACTGTATACACAATCAAGCAGTAATTTTTAACCAAATAAGTTATAATTACTAAAAAACGCAATTACTCTGTATAATAAAGTGGGGAAAGGGGGTAAAACCGTAAAAGGATTAAAAGAAAAGGCAAAAACTGAATTCGATAACAAGAAAAACCAAAAGTGCAAAGGAAATCGAATATTCTAATGCATGGAACCGCTATAAACGAGTAAGTAAAAAAGCACCTTCTCCGAACTTCAAGTTTGGGAATTTCCGTCGTCGACCTTGGATTTGAGAGACTTGTATCTTCAGCTGGGTCGACCAGAGAAGCATTCAAAGAAGAAAATAATCGATACCCATTTGATTCAGATGGAGAAAATTTATAAATTCTGGGAAGAATCATGGTCTGAGGAAATTGGGTTCTGCTGAATGTGATCGAAGAGGCCACATTCTTTCTTCCTCGTGAAATCGAAATAGGAAAATCGAATCTTGACAAGGTAAAGGAGGGATAACTAGTACTTGTCATCTCCCTAATGGCACTAGCAGAAAGAGGGACAGAAGCACCAGAGATAGGAAGAACGATGAGGGAACTCGGACCAATGGTGCCAAATGCAACTCTTCGTGATTGAGAGCTCGAACAGGAGTTGAGAGCAGTTTGGAGTTCATGACTAAGAAGCAGTTTACGTGGCTCACGTGGAGCCGTGCCTCGAATGAAAACGTCCTCTCGATTTTTATTCCTCTTATTTTGGAGTCCTAATCTGCTGTCTACACACATTGCTTCCATCATCATCCACAGCCGCACATCTCAAACATTGTTTCATGCTTATGCTTAGATGCTGATTGATGAAGGTAGATCTGGCAATCTTGATTGAAATGTGCGATTACAAATTTGGGCCTAGATTTTGGCCCGCATCATGTCTGAAAATTTCCAGGATGGGCTTGGTTGTTTTTAGCCCATGGTCCACTCGAATATATTACTATTTAATTATTTTATGCATTTAAAAATAGAATAATACCTATAAAGTCATTCAGTTCAGTCAATATATCCGTTGTCAAAGAGCCCCTTAGTGGCGGGAATCAGCTAAATAAACCAAGGGTGCAAATGAGTATCCAAACCCTAGCCGACCTTGAATCAGGCTTGGTTGTTTTTAGTCCACGGCCAGACTTGGTACTAATTTCGAAGTCCATTTTAAAATGATAGGCCTAATTGGCCAATAACGTATCAATGGGTTTTTTATGATAATAATGATAACAAATAATATATTTTTAATTTTTTTACAGTTTTTTATATTTTTATGATTATTAAAATTATTCTTATTTGTCACATTTATTTTTGTTTAATATGATGAATATATGTATTAGAGAAGTGCCCGAATGTTTTTTACCTTTTTTATACTTTTTATACTTTTATGTATTTTCATCTTTTTTAATTAATATTATTTAACTATAAAATCAAGGCTTGGCACATTTTGACCCAAAAGGTTGAATTATTGACTCACCACTGGATTTTTTGGTTGGTTTTAAATTTATATTTTATTTGTATCACCAATAAAAACAATTATTCTTTGTCACACTTGTTTTTCTTTAATATGGTTAATTAATATAGGATTCAACAAATAAATGATAGTTAATATACTAAATATAAGACTTGATGAGAGGGAATTGAGTGAGGATAGTTCAAATTGCATTTTTGTGACCACCAAATTAAAAAATATAGGTATTCTAGTCAAAAATAGGTTTCAATAAATGTTAATGGAGTTAATACCTTAAATATAAGACAATTATTGGGATTTGAATTAGTTTCTTTTGGTAATAGATTGGGATTTGAATGAGAAATATGGTTGTTCAAATTACACTTTTGTCCTTACAATTAGAAAATAACCAAATTCAAAAAAAAAATGGGGGTATTTTAGTTAAACAAAAGTTCCACACTTTCATTCACACTTTTGGTAATAGATTTTTCATGATTGTTATATTTTTGTGGGTAAATTACTGAAGCCTCCCCTGAAGTTTCTAATCATTGTTGAAACCTCCCCTGAAGTTTGGTAAGTGCAATCACCTCCCTTGAACTTTCCAACACAATTGCAAGGAGAACCCCCTTTGTAGGAATCCTTTAACAATAGATATGAAAATCCCAAAATATCCATGTTGTTACTTTTGACTAAAATGTTTATTTTCCAAATTCTCTTCAAATCAATTGCTACCCCAAACCCTTCCAATCTCTTTTCCCAAATTGCCCTTCATATCAATTAGCTCAAACATAAGTCTACAACTTTAAACTCTCTTTTTTTGTTGTTGTTTATAAAGGTGTTTTTTTTGTAGAAACCAACCTTAATAACTGCAAGGGTCTATTTGCAATTGTGTCAAAAAGTTCAAGGGAAATGATTGCAATTAGCAAACTTTAGGGGAGATTTCAGCAGCAAGTAACAAGTAAGATATTAATTACCAAGAACAATATTATGACATTAATACTTTACTTGTTTGTCAGTTCTATTTACAATTTTCAAGCCTTAGATTGTCAATCAAATTGAGGTTCATCAGTTGGTTGGTAAGGTCTCCTGCTGTGGTAGCGAAGACTTGAGATCGAATCCTGCATACACCTGGGTTGGGTGGGATTATAGGGGGATGGGCTACCTTGTATAGCCCCTTCAAAAGAAATAATCTATACTACTTTAAAAAGTACAAACGGCCCCAAGAATATTTTTGGAATTTTCTAAGGACAATACTTACCCCTTTATATTTAAATTTAATGATAAAAAAATGAGGGAAAATAGGGTAATTGGTTCTTGATATTAAATGAGTTGAAAAGAGGTAATTTAAAGATATTCAATGCATTCAATCATCTCTCATTAAATCCAAAATTTAAGTTATTAACTTGCATTCATGTTCATTGAATCATATATTTAAGTCATTTTCATTTCTTCTTATCATTAAGTTCTATTAATTAAATCCATACTTAATAAATTAATAATTCCAACAACATAAAAGCTTATACCTTTAAAATCTACCTAGCAAAAATAGTATTTTCATCTAAGTGATGGTAAGAAATTAAATAATTTTGGGTCAAATGGGTTAATCCAAGCTGCCATAGTTAAATAATAAAATGAAAAAAATAGAAATTAACAAAATTGGGAACATTTTTAACATACATATTAAACAATAATAAGTATGTTAAATAAGAAATATTTTTATTACTGACAAAAATGGAATGTAAAATTTAAAACCAATTGGAAATAAAAATATTGTCCTATTCTCTCTCATTAAATCCTATATTTAAAATATATTTTTCTCATCATTAAATTATTGTAATTAAATCTACAATATTAATTTTAATAGTATAAAAATAAATAATTTGAAAACAAAACCATTTTCTTCCCTTCCGGTGGTGGGCAAGCAATTTGACCATTTGGGGTCAAATGGATTAATAAATAATGTCATAATTATATAATAAAAAATTAAAATAAATAAATATGAAATGTAAGAAGTATTTTTATTAATGATGAAAATCGAAAGCCAATTTCAAAATCTACCTATAAATTAAATGATGTCATAGTCAAATAATAAAATTTTTAATAATAGAAAATATAAAGAATCACAAAAAAAAAGAAAGATAAGAGAAAATTTTGGGTACATATCTAATGTTATATATTTATAAAAAATAAAAATATTGGGTACATCTCTAATATTGTACATTCATTATATTGAACAAAAATAAGTTTTATACATAAGAAATAATTTTATCAATGATGAAAATGTAATACAAAATTTAATGTCAACCTAGAAATCAAACAATTTTTATTTTTAGATGGTGGGTTAGTGGTTTGAGTAAAATGGTACCATAGACAAACAAAATTTAAGTGTGATAAGTAAAAAAAATATTTTATATAATCTAAATGAAATATATAATTTAAAGGGAAAATTATAGTCAAAGTCGGTTGTACATTTAAAACTAGGTTGAAGGTTGGTTCAGAAACCAACCAAACTCTGAAAACCGACTCTACATTTCAAATTATAAAAACCCCCGCCATGTCATTAGAGGCTTGTGTGGTTGTTGCCAACATGGGACTCTTATTCCATGTTGGACACAACAGAAAACCTATATCGAAAATAGGTTTTCAATTTCTCTTCCACTCCCTCTGTCTCTTGAACTCCCTCCCTTCTCTCTCACGCTTATAGTCATCTCTTGATCTCCCGCTCCCTCTATCTCTCTCATTCTCTCTGCTTCGATCTGTAGCCAAATCAAAACCTCTCTCTCTCTCTATTGTTCTCCCTCAATCTTTCTCATTCTTCACCCTAACTCTCCCTCTCGGTCAAAATCTCATTCTCCCTCAATCTCTATCATTCTCCAATTGGTGTAGATTTCATATCCAAGAGTATTTTGTGAATTTTATCAAATTGGTGTAATAATTTTTTAACCATACCAAATTGATATCATGTTCTTTTATACGGTCTAATTAACACCATATAAGTGTTTAAGAAAATAAGAAAAAAAAATGAGAGAGGGAGAGGGTGACAAACTGAGGGATAACGATAGAAATTAAGGGAGAATGAGAGATTGACCTAGAAAGAGAATGAGAGAGATTGAAGGAGAACGATAGGTAGAGAGAGAGAGAGAATGAGAGAAATTGATATAGAGAACGTAAATACAGAAACCAAAACCCATTTTTATTTATTTTCAAATCACATAGTCATTGAGCAGATAAAGATGACTATGAGTGAAAGTGTGAGGGAGATTGAGAGAGAAAGAAACTAAAAACCCTTTTTTATTTTCCCATCACCCAACATTAAAGGTTAATTTCAGTATAAAATTTTTATTATGTCCAATATGGATTAAGAGTCCCATTAACACCCATGTTGGCAATAGCCACATAAGCCTCCTATGACATGGCGAGGGATTTTATAACTTGAAATGTAGAGCCGTTTGTTAAAGTTTTGTTGGTTTATGGACCAACTTGTAACCAAATTTTAAAAGTACAGTCGGCTCCGACTATAATTTCCCCTAATTTAAAACTAATCCAAAAGCAATGCTATTTCTTATCTAGATGTTGGGTCAATGATCCAACTTTTCAAAAAAAAATGCATGATGTCATAATTGAATAATAAATATTTAATTTATTTTTAATCATATTGTTATTTTTTTTAATTTTCAATTTCTATCTTAACTATGATATATCTAAAATTCAAATAATTAATACGAAGAGAAATTTCTCAAGTGCAATGCATGTGCTTAATTACTAGTAAAAAAAAGACAACAACAAAAAAGAGGCTCATCGTCCCTGACTCTAGCAATCAGGCCTTAGATTTACAAGACCATCTTAGCTTTTTGGTATTAATACTTGGGCAACTCGAACGAGCCTCTCTTTACAAGACCAGGCTCATCCCTGGAATTAATACCTTACTTGTTTGTCAATTTGGTATTAATACCTTGAGATCAAGCAAACCCAACATGTAGTTTAATTCCCCAAAAGCCCACTTGGTCTTGTTTGACCACTAGCAAGTTTCTCTCACAATATTGGTAAAGGATGACATGTATCTGTATATTTCATTTTCTCCATTTCAGAATATTGGTAAAGGATCACAATTTTATCTGCTATTCCTTTTCTCCATTTCAGAGTTCTAATCGAACAAAAATAAAAAGAATTTTATCATCTTCAATCTAGGCCCCGTTTGGCGTGTTTTTTCACGCGGTCTATCAGCTATTTACAAGTCCAGCAAACCACAATTTGATTTTTTCTCGTTTGGTTTGCAGTAGAACTATTCGTCAAAAGTCGACACACCAAAAAGATACGAGAAGCCCAAAACGAGTGATTTTCGGGAAGCTCTAAATGGAGCTTTTGTGTTTTTTTTCCTATTCGTCTTTGCGAGGAAAGACATGCCTTAACCAAATGGGCTTCAGGCTGCTCAAATCTTAATGCAAAAGCTCAATGTGTCTTTTGATTGTCATAGCTACTAGAAAATCTTCAAAAAAAGACTTGCCAAACGGCCCCTAATTAGTTTTAATGCCATTTTATTTGAGCTAAACTAAAGATCTACATCAATTTGAAATGTCCAAATAATATAATGTATGAAAAAGGGCAATTTGGTCTCTAAAAAGTTTGAGGACATAATACAACCGACAAGGTCATCATGATGCAACAACAAGGGAAGGTGGAGAGTAATTTTAGAAAACTGGGGTGGGCATTTGCTAATTGGAAAGCCCATGTAAGGAAATTTGTAAGGGCCCATTTATTTGGGAGGGGTGAGCGGAAGAGTTATTAAAATGATTTATAGATGCTTAGATAAGTCTGTTTGGGTTCTTCATTTTTCTTTTTCACTAAACATAGGCCCCGTTTGGTGCATCATTTTATGCGGATTGATAGCTATTTAGAAGCCCGGCAACTAGGGGTGAGCATTCGGTTTATTCGGTTAAAAACCAAACCGAATAAACCAAAATTTTAAAAACTGAACTAAAAAAATAAAAACCAAAATCGAAATTTAGAAAAATCGAAATAACTAAAACCGAAATTTTCGGTTTGGTTTTTGGTTATTTCGATTAAAACCAAATTTTAATAATATACTTTATTATATATATATTATAATATATATTATATATTAATATATAAATATATAATATATTATATATTATATATTACATATTACATATTATATATTATAATAAAAAGTTTGGTTAATTTGGTTAACTGAAATTCTAATTCCAAAAACCGAAACCGAAATAGCCGAACCAATTTAACCAAAAACCAAAAAAACCAAAATCGAAATTTTTGGTTTGGTTATTCGGTTTTAACCGAATTATGCTCACCCCAATCGATAGCTTAAGTTTTGGTCTTTTCCCGTTTGGTTGGAAAAATATCTAGCCACTAAAAGATGTCGCTCCGAAAAGACATGTGAAACCAGTTTTGGGCTATTTTTGATAAACTCCAAATAGAGCTTTTCAACTTTTTTCATCGCATCTTCGCGTAGAAAGATGCATGGAAAGATGTGCCTTAATCAATCAATCTTCAAACTACTAAGATTTTAATGCAAAACCTCACATCGTCTTTTGACTATTTGATTTGCTGTAAGATCTTTCAAAAAAAGACTTGCCAAATGACACCATAGTTTATAGGCTATGTATGCAATGCATGGCCCACCTCAAAAAGCTAGAGGCCACTATGCTTCATGCCGTTGGCCCTCTCAAATGGGCCCTAAAAGAAAATAAGAGCCCTTGGAGGGCTGAAACATTGGTTGGCCATGAAAGAGTTTCCATCATAACATGTGTGGCTTATGAGTATGGATATGTTGACCATAATACATATCTGGCCACATTCATCTAGTTGCACATTGGGAATATTGATGAGATAAAGAATAAGAGATATTCTCAATGTGTGGTTGGATGATTGTGGTTAGCATATCCAAACTCATCGCTTACTAGTTGTTCGGATTGGGCCCACCTCACAAACCAAGAAGCCAAAAGCCATTGTAAAAAAAAAGAAGAAGAAGAATAAGCTTGGATTTAGTCCTCACAAAACCGCACTCACAATCACAACCACTTGAGCTGGTCATTGGGAATATCTTCCCATGAATAAAAACATGTAAGGGGATATTCCCAATGCCCGATTGAATACGGTGTGAACACGACCTTTGTGGGGAGTGAATTGGAGATCTCTTGTAAAAAAAAAACTCCCAAAGCGGCACTAAACAACAACATGATTTCCTTTTGAGGATCATTTACTAAAACACCCCCTGTAATTTAATGAATTTACTAAAACCAATATCTTATAGTTTGTGTTTACTAAAATGTCCCCTATAGTTTGCAATCAATTTACTTAACGACCTTCCATTAGATGAAAGTAAAAAAAAAAATGATAGTTTTAACCCTAACATCCATTCAAATAAATTTAATCAAAAGAAGCTAAAAACAAAAAAAATCATTTTTTTCCTAATAAAACACAAATAATCACTCTATTTTCTTTATTTTGTCAATATTATTTTCTATATAAAAAAGTGTTTTGGAATAAACAACCATAGATCCTTACCCTTGAATATTTCCTCCCTTTTGGAATAAACAACAATGGGTTCATGTCCTTGAACATTTTCCACTTAGTTTAGGTGATCATATTACTATTTTAGCAAAACAAATAGTTCTAAGGTGATTAAGTAAATAGATTACAAAACCATATAATGTGTTTTAGTAAAATATAAACTATGTCATAGAGGGTGTTCTAGTAAATAACGCTTTTTTTCGAACGTGATTTATCATTTATGTAACGATTGTTGTCATAGTCCTTGTAGGATCAGTCCACGACGCTCAGCCCATCACGGGTCACGGCCCGACCACAGTCCCTAACTACCATTTGTATGACTCGAATTTAGGGTTTCGGTAAAAATATTTCTTATACGCCATGATCTATTGTAACCCACAATATGTGATGATATTACCCTTCAGATTGGAATTGTTTGAGAAAGCATCGAAAGATCAGTTGATGTACGCTGCCCAAACTTCTGGCGCTATCTATTTATATAGGTAATGATGTATGAGGTTGTCTCGTATGGGATAGATTTATATATTTTGTCGAGCCTTGTTTTGCCTCGTTGTGATGTGTGAGTGAACGCTCTAGGGTTTTAGAGAAGTAAAGAGAAGCTCCGTTCCGCAGCCATGGCGATCGTCGCTCAACCAGAGGTGAAGCTTTTCAACAGATGGTCTTTCGACGATGTCCAGGTTTGTTCCTCTAGAAACCCCAGCCTCTTCCTCCCCATTCTTTTACTCCTATAGAGCGCTGTATGGGATTTCTACAATGCCCACTGTTCTCTGGATTTCTCTACTTGAATGTCGTCTACTTTTCCTTTACTGGAACCATTGATCTGTGTCTTGTGTACGATCTATTCTTTTAATTTCCTGAAGCGATTTGTTTTCCTAGGGTTCTGTTTGCTTCCAAGCAAAAAGGCCTGTAGACAAAATTTTCTCTGTAAAGGAGGCAAAAAAATAAATCTACAAACTGGTATGAAAAATTCTAATCCTTGTGATATCTAAGTAAAAGGAACCTAAATAAAAGCAGTTTGCGGCACGTTTTATGTCTAAACTTTCCTGTTATTCAATTATTTTTTCTTGTCTTCTACACGCCTCTCTCTCAACATTGGATATTTGAGAGCTGCGGCTGTATTTTTGCCATTATTTTCCTTTCTTCTATAGTCGTAAGGCTTAGAATCCTAGACGCTCCTGAGTCTAAAGTTGCTTAGAAGTTAAGAAGTTGTCTGATTATCTATACGGTGTATTGTGCCGTCTGTTTGCAACTAATAAAAGTGATTTGCATTGGATACCCTTCTTACTTGCACATTGTGCTTGTGATGTTGTGTAGAGTAAGGCTAGACTAGATGGGGATTGTTAACATGTTAATGCGATAATTCTACGTTGCTTTAGTTACGGTAGGAGGTTGCTAAAGATGTCTCTAACAGTAGATTATGAAGTGGAAGAATTTAGAAAAAGAGCATAATGATTAATAGGCCCGTGTAAGTCCCGTATCAGTTATGGAAGCAAATCCTATAATTATGAAGCCCACATGAGATACCGAAGAATAAGCTATTCTCTTTTTTAATTTGCATTGAGCGGTAGATGTTAAAGCTGCATAGGTTATTTGAATTGTGCCTACTATCATCAACCAGGGAGAAAATATAGAACAAGCGTGGGGTAAAAATTCCATATAGATCCGAACCAATCCATACGCCCCCATTTTTAATAAGGTTCCAGCTAGAAGCATAAATGTACTACTGTAATGTGCTTCTCCGTTGTCAAGCTTTGTAGATTTGATCAACTTAATGAAACCGAGCATGTCTTGAACTAGAGGTAGCTTTTATATTGGTACTTGTGATACCTATCAAAAAAACATTTGTACTTGTGTTGAAGCATCAACTCGTCCTTACTTGAAACCTGTGTTCTATGTAAGCAGTCAGATGTTATGTAGATGATTTGTTTTCAATCCTAAATGATGTTTGATTGGGGATATTGCATTGGTGTTTTAAACTTTTAGTGCTTATCTGGATTATTCTTTTCTTTTTCCTTGTCTTTACAAGACCTAGCCCAAGTTTTTGATACCAGGTAAACAACAGTTGAGAGATTTTAGAATAAAAATGGTAAATACAAAGAAGCAGATAGTGTTGGCATATGACCTATGACAATTTTTTATCTTAAGAATGTATACCAGGTTATTTTTGGATCTGTTGGCACTTCAACCTTCACTGTTATGAGTTGAAATTATACTTGAAATGCACACTACTGTTTGTATTTGAATCTTATTTGGTGAGAAATGCATGTTTTCATCCATGTCAGCATCATATCAGCAGACATCAGCCAGGATATTCAGATGTTTGCTTCCCAAAACAAGAAACATCAAATTGGTATGCCTTGAAGCACCGCTGGTTTGTGTTTCAGGTAGAAAACTTTGTATGACTGTTTTAACTCAAAACAGTCTCAACCAAACAGAAAATTGACCATTAAACTCAAAATCTCTTGGTGGTGCTGATGTGGCAATGTTTCCAAGTAAAAGCAAGCCAAGGAACGAAACATCCCCACAGTTGGTCATGCATAAAATTGGTATAGATTCTGGGCATTCCTAATGTCTGATGTGGAAAATATAGTGATAACTAGGATGGAAAATTATAATCAACAACCACAATCATCAGAATTATTTGTCAAAACAATTTCCACAATCATTGCCTTGATGCTTTGTGCAGGTTGGTGACATATCTTTGGTGGATTACATTGGTGTGGTTCCATCCAAGCATGCAACCTACGTACCACACACGGCTGGGAGGTACTCTGTCAAGAGATTCAGGAAGGCTCAGTGCCCCATTGTGGAGAGGTTGACCAATTCCCTGATGATGCATGGAAGGAACAATGGTAAGAAACTTATGGCTGTCCGAATTGTGAAGCACGCCATGGAAATTATCCATCTTCTCACAGACCAAAATCCTATTCAAGTTATTGTTGATGCTGTGATAAACAGGTACACAAACAGTAAATATTCTCTTAGCTTCTATTCAATCTTGTAATTTTTTTCCCATCTAATTTGTTTTGGTTACTAATGGTGTAGTGGGCCAAGAGAAGATGCAACTCGAATCGGTTCTGCTGGTGTAGTGAGGCGTCAAGCCGTTGATATTTCTCCCTTGAGACGTGTTAACCAAGCAATTTATCTTCTTACAACTGGTGCCCGAGAAAGTGCCTTCAGGAATATCAAGACCATAGCAGAGTGCTTGGCAGATGAGCTCATTAATGCTGCCAAGGGATCATCCAACAGGTGAACTTTGTAGTTATACTTGTTTCCCTTTTTATTCAGTTTGAGCTTCAGAAAGATATCATGCTCTCAGTCTCACACCCCTTTAACTCATTTTTCTCCTATCGACCTCATTTTGCCTTTCTTTGTTTACAGCTATGCCATAAAGAAGAAGGACGAGATTGAACGAGTTGCCAAGGCCAACCGTTGAGAGGACCTTCGGTGGGTATTTATTATTTGAGGGGGGATGTATTTGATCGTAAGAAATTTGGTTTTTTGTGTCAGTCTTATTCATTTCCTTTTCAATAGTTAGGTTGTCTGAGTATACAAGAGGTTCGTTTCCAGTTTTGTTGGCTATTTTTCTCTTTTCCCCATTAGTGGTTTTGGTTTCGTAGACATTATTCAATGCCAATGATGAATTTTTGGCTTAATTAATTGTCAAAATTTCCAATACTGCAAATAAGACCGTTCATTCACGTTGTAACCCCAAATTCCCTTCTTTGGGTGGAGGCTCGAATTGCAGATGGATTAATGATCTCATGTGGTAAATTTTAACACAAGCTGGGTGAAGTTGCACGCTTTTTAATGGAGTATATATATATATATATTGTAATGGTCGTAGCAAGCGGTATATAACGGGATTTTGATTACATCTTCGTAATCCCTTGGTATTGTCATTCTATTGCAGTATCACGAGACTGGTATCCATTCCATGCTCTAAAGGCCACCATGACCATGGGAGTCGGTGAAATTACAGGCTCGGAACACGAGCATGACAAGGTAATGGGTGGCCTAATGTGTTATTTGTCCTGTATTTTCTTTGGGCCATGTCCCCCGTTAAATGCTTCATTTCAAAATTATTTACCCAAGTTAGGATCATATTTAAAATCTCAGTGCCAAACATACTAACAGAAGACCAACTGCGCAACAGAAAATGAAACTAACTCGTTGAAGAAAAATTTCATGTATTGCCATATGGAAGACGAACATTCCAGACGTCAACAAGTAAGTCCACGTGGGTAAATTAATGCAAACCATCTGGAATTTTGGGTTTATAAGTTACAGTTTTGCTTATCCTTCTAATACCCCCCTTAAAGTTGGAGCAGGGGTAGGTTGGATGCCCAACTTGCTTATTAGTATAGAAAATGGAAGAGGCCTCGGAGGTTTGGTGAGGAAGTCTGCCGGCTGATTTTACTGCAAATATGATGAGTAGCAATTGTGTTGTTTGCAATGTGCTGGCGAATGAAGTGACTGTCGATTTCGATGTGTTTAGTTTGTTCATGATATATAAGATTGTTGGCAATGTGGAGAGTTGCTTGACTGTCACAATAGAGATGCATAGGACCTTTAATGGTGATTTCAAGGTCATGGAGGAGATGCTTGAGCCACAATAACATTGAAGTAGCTATAGCCATTGCACGATACTCTACCTCTGCAAATGACCGAGACACCACACTCTGGGTGAGGCATGAGGCCTAGTCAGAATCGCAAAAAGCTTTGAGGGCGAGGTTAGAAGTAGATGGTAGAAATAGCCCATGAGATGTTGTGGCTTGCAAGTACCGTAGGACTTGTAAAGCTACATCTATGTGCACCTGTCGAGGTTTGTGAAGGAACTAGCTCAAAGTATTGGTTGCAAAGTTTAGTTCTGGTCTAGTGACTTGTAAGTAGACAAATTGGCCCACAAGTCTTCTATATTGTCCAGGATCTTGAAATAATGGGCTGGAGTCATTATGGAGTGGTGATAATTGCTCCATGGGTATTTTAGCAGGCCTATAGTTAAGCATGTTTGTTTCTTGTAGAATATCATGAATGTACTTCTACTGACACAGGAAAATTCCCGATTTAGATCTTTGAACGTCAATGCCCAAAAAATAAGAGAGAGGGCCCAAATCTTTGAGAATGAAGCATGAGTATAGATAATCCTTCAGCTCTTGAATGCATGACTCTTGAGTACCAGTAATTATAAGATCATCAACATACCCCAAAACTGCTGTGAAGGTATCTGATTTCTACAGTGTGAATAGTGAATAATCAGCTTTGGATTGTGAGAAGCCATATTCTTGTAAGGCAACAGGAATTTTTCAAACCACATCCTTGACGCTTGCTTGAGCCCATATAGGGACTTTTGTAGGCGATAAACTTTGTATGGTGCACTTATAGATTTCCTCATGAAGATCACCATTTAAGAAGGCATTGTTGACATCAAGTTAGTGAAGAGACCAACCTCGAACTACCGCAACTGCTAACAAGCAACACATGGTTACCAGTTTGGCGATAGGGGCAAAAGTGTCATGATATTCCAACCCCTCAATTTGAGTATATCCACGGGCCACTAGGCAGGCCTTGTAGCGATCAATAGTACCCTCAGGTTTTAGTTTGATTTTGTAAATCCATTTTGAACCAATGGCTATCTTTCCTGGTGGGAGATCAACAATGAACCAAGTGTTGTTTCGCTCAAGAGCTTCAATTTCTTCGGCCATGGCCTATTGCCACTTTGGATCTTGAGATGCTTCTGTATAATTATTGGGTTCAATCAACGATGATGTGAGGGCATGGGACTATTGTTGCAAAGATGGGAGTATGGAGCAGATGTAGTCCTTTAAATGGGATGGTGCTCGCCTAGAACGAGATGGCCAAGGTTGCTAATCTATGGTATGGTCGGGTGGAGCATCAAGATGGGAGTGTTGTGAAATGATAGTGGATTCAACATCCTCTTGGGGTAAAGGAATAATAGGTGGGGGAACGGGCTGAATCGGATTTGGGTGGCAGTCCTTAAAAGGAAATTGGGTTTCATAAAAAGTCACATCTCTAGATACGAATATGGTTTTGGACTCTATATCATACAGGCGGTTTCCTTTTTGGGTATATGGGTATCTCACAAATATGCACTTTCGAGCTCGTGTGGCAAATTTATCATGAGTTGGTGGAGCTACCCGAGCAAAGCATAAACACCCAAAGACCTTAAAGTGGAAATAAGGAGATCTGTTGAGCAAAACTTTAACTGGTGATTTTCCTTGAAGTTTGGGTGTCAGGGTGTAGTTTATGATGTAGGCTACTGTAAGTATACACTTGCCCCAAAAAGTGTCGGTGTTTGCGTTCTGCAACACCATTCTATTAGGGCGTGTCAACACAGGATCATTGATGTATGATCCTTGCTTGTGAATAAAATTGTTGCATGGGTCCAGACAAGAATTCAGACCCATTATCTGATCTGATGTACTCTATAATAGCATTATGTTGTGTCTTAACCATGTGACAAAATGAGACTAAGAAAATCAGAGTATATGCCTTATGTTTCATTAGGTAAACCCATGTGCTACGAGTACAACTATCCACTATAGTGAGAAAGTAATGTGCCCCACTATGGGAGGGCGTTTTATATCCACCCCAAATATCACAATGTAATAATTAAAAATGTACTATAGACTGAGTAGTACTAATTGGAAATGGAAGTTTAGTAAGTTTTGGCTTGTGGAAAATTTCACACCTCCGGTTTGCATCACTGGGAGAATGCTAGAAATGGTGGTGACCCGAAGAGATGATGCATGCTCTAAGCGTTGATGCCATAGCATGTATGTTGACGGTGGAGTAATGTTGGTGGTGGAGTTATGAGTTGAGTTGGATGGTGGGTGAAGGTAGTATATTCCATTCCACATCTTACCCTTCCCAATCTCCTTCCTCGATACTAGGTCCCGTAAAATACAGAAATCATGGTAGAAAGTAACTGCACAATTCAGTTGGGAGGTTAATTTGTTGTCTGAAAGTAGATTGCAGTGGAAATCAGGAACACGAAAAACGTGATCTACAGTGAGTTGAGGTGTGATCTTGTAGGAACCTTGATGTGCTATAGGTAATGTGGATCCATCAAGCAAACTAACAAACTTTGGTGAATTTATGGAGTAGCATATAGTGAGATTAACATTGGAGGGTGACATGTGGTCTGATGCTCCACTGTCAAGTATCTAGTGTATGGAATTTAAAGATGATGAGGTATGAGTGACAGTACCAACAAGATTAGTAGTGTTAGCCTGCAGCTTGCCTTGATCAATGAGCAACAACAGCTGATTGTACTGATCTAGTGTAAAGATAGGAGTAAGATTGTCTGTGGTTGTAGAAACATGTGCCGCAACAGGTAGCAAATTCTCTTTCTTGGATCTATTTGACCTATTACGATCCCAATTTGGGGGATAACCCACTAGTTCGAAGCATCAGTCTCTAGTGTGGCATTTCTTTTTGCAGTGATCACAATAGAGTTTGCTGCGAGACTGAGAATTAGGATCTTGCATGTGATGTCCAGATTTGGACTGGACGACCAGTATGATCAACGCATAAGCACGATCTCATCCCATACGCAACGCAAATCTGGACTGGATTGTTCAGATTTGAACAATACGATGTGAAGCTGCCGATTGATGTCGTTCTTCTTGGATGATCAACGCATAAGCACGATTGATTCCAGGAACTGGTTCAATAGCCAGTATGTTGGATCGAATAGAATTGAAGTTGTCATTCAATCCCATGAGAAACTGATACAATTTTTCCCGTTCTCTTTCTGCCACATAATCTTTGGTCGCGCCACAAATGCAGACAGGTTCAAGAATGAGGGCATACATCTCATCCCATAGTCCCTTCAGTTTTGCAAAATATGCAGTTACATTCATCAAACCCTGATTCAAGAGCTCGATGTCACGTTTCAACTGGTGGATTCTCGAAACGTTGCCCTGTGAATACCGATCTTCAAGGTCTTTCCAGATTTCTTGAGCTGTCTCAATGTATGCTATACTTCCATGGAGATCTCGGGTCACAGAATTGAATACCTAGCCGATCACCATGGAATTGCATTTCACCCAAGCTAGAAGATCACCGGAGGCCAAATCTGGATACGACAGACTTCCATCTACAAAGGAGAATTTGTTTTTCGCTTGGAGAGCATTCTTCATTGCACAGCTCCTAGTCGAATAGTTGTCGCCGGTGAGTGGCGCTGAAACAAGCACCGCCCCTGGATTGTCCGACAGATGAAGAAAGTAAGGAGATCTTGGATCGCTCAAGGCCATGGTGGTTGTGTTGGTATTCATCGTTAAAGAACACAGAAAAAAATCAAGAGAAGAAAACAAGGAAAACAGGCGGGATGGAACTACCACTCTGATACCATAACAGAAGACCAACTACGCAATAGAAAATGAAACTAACTCGTTGAAGAAAAACTTCATGTATTGGCATATGGAAGATAATGGAAATATATACAATGTCAGGGAACATTCTAGATGTCAAGAAGTAAGTCCATGTGGGTAAACTAATTTGAACAATCTGGAATTTTGGGACTATAAGTTATAGTTTTGCATATCCTTCTAATACATACTTGACTGTTGGAGTTAAAACCACTAGAATTATAAGAAGTTTACCCCAATTGGGCAAACTGTTGTAGGCTTATAGCAGATTTATTCTTTGTAGGTTGCAGTTGGACAAGGGAATGGTAGGTGGGTAGCTTCCGAATCCAACCCATGAATTGGAATTGTAACCGCATGCTTTTTTTTTTAATTATTTTTTGAAGCCATAGGGCAAAAACTTTATTTAACTTTCAACTTGGAAGTTACATCTCATCCAAAATAATAGATCTGATACAATCTGGAATAGACGACCAAGTAAACAATCGGTTTTGTCTTAGAGCAAATTGGGCAGGCCCATGGGCTGCTCTATTACAGGACCGAGGGGTGTGATACCAAGCACAGGATGAGAAGGATTTTGGGATGGTTTTACAATCCAAGGCAAACTAGCAGCGAACTCCAAGGGGGCTCCAGATCCGAAGAGAGAACTTGAAGAGCAACTTTAGCATCACTTTCTATGATAATTGGGTCCAAGATGAAAGATTTTGCTAGTTGAAGACCCTCTAGAATTGCTTTAAATTCAGATTCAATGGGAGAAAAACTCTTCACCAACAAGACTTTGGCAACCAGGAGTGATCTAAATTCATCTCGAGCAATGACACTAACTGCAGCTTTTGATGGAGACCATGCTCCATCAGTATTGATTTTAATGTGCAAATGAGGAGGTTTGATCCAAACTAATGAAGTTCTTTGAAGAGAAGAAGGAGAAGCAAATCCTAAGTTTCCAAACCGCATGTTTCATCTCTACCATTCTAGTCATCAGTTTACCAGCCATAAATCGTTACTCCATATACGGAACAAAGCAAGGACTTTGTTTATATGCATTGGGTTCTGGTCCCACTCCCACTATCTCGAGGCTCATGCAGGGATTGCAGAATTGCATACAAACTTGAACTGAACCAATATACAAACTAAGGCGGAGTTTTCATGAATAAATGCTTATGAACGTTTGGTGAAAAATCAGTTGTTTCAAATATGGGTATTATAGCTGTATAGGTGTTTTCAAAATGATGTGGCTGGCCAAGACAGGCTAGAAAGAAAATGAGCGTTTAAAAATAAATCCAAAATTTGGGCTTCTCAAATAAGTGTTTATACTCATGAATAAGCACATATTCATGCTTTTATATTTCAAACATAATAAGTGTTTCTTGGTGTGATGTCTGTCCAAATAAGCGCTTGTTTTTAAGCACTCCCAATCATAGCCTAAGAAATAAGAGGTTAGATTTTCTCTTACCTGGGGACCTTTGGCCAGAAAGTTAGTGCCTCCAGTCCAGTTGTGGTCAGCAGATCCAAACATTCATTGTAATTGTTGCCAATGTCATTGCTTGTTATTTGGCTATATAAGTGGCAGATTAGCAGTGAATTAGAATCTTTCTCTTCACACTGACCTCACAGTCACATCTACCTATGTATTGGGAAGGTTTCACTTGAATAATAACAGACAAGTACGGAACATGGTTTTCAAAATTAGACCAGACCAGACAGTTGGACTAGAAAAACCGGGAATCGGTCACCTTCCGTTTTTCCCAAAAACCGGATTTCCTCCCAAAACTGTTGATTTTGGTCAGCGAACCACTGAACCGGGCAGTTAACCATTCGAACCGTTCAAACAGTTTTGACTCCTTTTTTTTTAATTTTTTATTTTTCTGTTAGAACGGGCCAAGCATTCGGTTCAAATGGTCAGACCGTTCGACCCAGTAACCAGACCCCTGACCGGTTCGGTCACCGAATCAGCTTTAAAAACCATGGTACGAAATGTTTCTGATGTGCAACTGGTACTTGCTTGTGAGGTCAGTGCGAGAAGCTCTCTCTCTCTCTCTCTTATTTGAACCGTTTGGTGAATCTCAACCAACCAAACAATGAAGCAATGAATCATCTAACTCATTTTTAAAATGACAAAAATGTCCCTCATCTAACGGGCAATTGAAATAGGAAAGCAAAAGGCAAAGGGCAAGAGAGGTAGAAAGTAGAAAAGAAAGGTTGGTCCGTCTAACAGTATTGAACACTCTCGTCTCAAGTCCTCCAAATGGTTGGCTTTTGGGCGGTTCCTATCTCACTCTGCCCATCAACACCATACTTCCTCGAATTTTGACATAAACACATACATGACCTCACTAAATCTACCAGTCAATCCAAAGAAACCACATTGCTATTTCAGCTGCCATTTCTCCTGTTTCTTTCTCCCTAATCAAAACTCAACTCATAAGCTTTATCGCAACGTGGAAATGTTGATGTAGGAACAAATAAGCAGCGCAGATTATGGGCGTGGTCAGCAAAAGTGTGGGAGGATGGAAGATAATAGTCTCTCTGTTTTCCGGTGAGTCAGTCTTGAGCACTGAGCTTATGCTTTACATTTGAGTGAAATATATGTAATCCTTGTTTTTTAGTTTGGCTTCGGTCAGTGCAATCTTGTATTGGGAATATTTCCCTACACATAAGTACAAACATATTCCCAATGCAAGACTATAAAGGCTGTTTGGACGGGCATTGCACTAACCGAAACCGAATTCCTTATTTTTTTTCTTCCTCATGTTCACCTTGCGTCTATTTCAAAATCGGGTGCTCACACCATTCACACAGTCACTTGCATGCAGCTTTGCATTGGAAATATCTTCCCATGAAAAATTACATTCAAGTACGGAGATATTCTCAATTCTTGATGTAAAAGGATATGTAAACAGTATCAACATGGTCTTGTGAGCACTAAAGCCGATCTCATCTTTTTGTTGATCCCATTTCCAGCCCAAAACTCTTGTTCAACTTCAATAAATTTCCTCCTTTTGTGTTTATAATTTTTAAGACAGCAAGATATGTAGGCTTCAATACCTTGTTTACCTCTGTCTCTCTCTCTCACACACACAAGATATGTAGGCTTCAATCCCACGGACCGTGCTCCCACAGGCACTCCATAGCCCATCCCCATGCATTGAGAACATCTCCCCATGACAGGAGATGTTCCCAAATCACGGACGAGATGGGCTGTGGGGAGCCCATCCTGTATCCAATATAAATCCAACTTCTTTGAAGTTTGGTGGGTGTTAACCAAACTTGACCTCGTTATCTAGTGGGTGCGGCCCACCACAACTATCATGTGGCCCAATAACTCTTGTGGTTTATAGGCCATAGGATCTACTGCGAATGTGCAAAAACTAGTTGAGTGACCCACATGAGTGAACATGCCCGTGTTTAGAGCTTTTACTCGTCTCGCTATTAGTTATTCTGCCAACTTCTCATGCTTATCATTTCCACATTCAGCGTCTCTATTCAAGTATCAAAGCACCTTTGTATTGGATTTGGTCCAATCCGGTCCAGTCCAATATGGATTCATTACAAATGGATCAGGTTCAATCCAATCGAACAAATATTTTGGACCATTTTGGATCGATCTAATTCAATGTCTGGATCGTTCAATCTGTTCAAATTTGTTTTAATTTAGATTAATTTTAACCCAAACCTATTTTATTGACACCTATATCCTTATCTTCTATCAATGGAACAGATATTTGTCCAATCCAACCCAATCCAATATAAATTCATGATGGATGGACCAGTTTCAATCCAATGCAATAAATACTTTGGACCATTAAGTCTGGACTAGATCTGTTCATGGGCCGAGTAGCCTAACGGCCCAGCCCAGCCTGCACCCTGGTCAGGCTTAGACATGTAGTCAGGCCCACAAGCCTGACCTTGGGCCCAAAACACCAAGCCCGATTGTGTTTCAGGCCGGGCTCTGGATTTGTCAAAAAGCCTGGCCTAACTAATTTATATAATATAAAATATATAAAATTTATTATAATATATATATATAAATAATTTAATATATACATTTTTGTTTTTTTTTCTTTTTAATCTCTCTCTCTCTCTGTTCAGCCATTTCAACGATAGCAGCTGTAAGAAGTTGAGCTTTAGACTTTGGGCTCGGGCCCAAGTTATAGTTCCGATGGTCGGGCCGGGCTCGGGCTTGGGCCTTAAAAAAATCTGTTAATAGAGTGAAAGCACGGCCCAAGCCCGGCCCAGCCCATGAACAGGTCTAGTCTCGACTGGTCTTATTCAATATGTCCTGTTGGTTTATCCAATCTGTCCAAATTGATTTTAGTTTGAACAAGGTCTAATCCAATACCGGTCCATTAACACCCCTACCCATATGTAATTTGACCACGCAAGACTGCATTGTATTGGCATGTGTGCCACTAAGACCCTAAGTCCCACATGTTTCTTACATGCTGGTATAACCTTTTTTTTTTTCTGATGACCTGTTACCCATGCACTGTTCTCCACATCCTGTTCCCTACCCAGAAAGCACCACCACTCTGTGTTGGATCATCTCCCCATGAATGACAAGGGCGATGCTGTAATGTAATGCCCAAGGGTAGGGATGTGGGAACAGCTTGTGAGTACTCCCACTAAATTCAGATTTCATCACAATTTACAACCTTTTGTAGACCTGAATTGAAAATATTCATACTTGTATTATTCATAGGGAAATATTTCCAATGAACAATTACAAGGGATTATGAATAGGGAGTGGCCAACTTTCACTTTAAAATTGCCACGTGGATCCAATCTTTGGTCAATGTCATTAACAAGCTTTACCAGGATGGGCCGGATGCATTTTGTTTGGGGGTTTAATCAAACCGTGGGACTTTTTTTTTAACTGAACTGATACTACCGATTTTTGAAAAACTGTAAATCGAAACTGAAAGAAAACCAATCGATAAATCAATTGATCGGTTTGTTTTTTGACAGATTTGGTTCTTTGCTTGTTTCGCTTTTTTATCAATTTATAATCTATATTATAAATAAATATATAATTGTATAATATAAATACTAGTAATATATAATTGTATAATATATTATACATTATTTATATTTATATAATGCATATGTGTTTATGTTAAACCAAAATTGAACCGCTATCTTTGGTTTTTCCAAAACATAGAACCAACCGGATTTTTCTGTTTGGTTTCATCGATTTAGTTCCGTTTTTTATAAATACCCCTATATTTTGTAAATACAAAGTAGGTGGCATGAAATCCACGTGGCAAACCAAGTTAGCCATGAAATTAAATTTGCAGTGTGGTTATAGGAGGATCTAACAGTTAGACTGAACTTTTGACTAGTTGTCCAAATAAAACGTGTCTGCCGTTTGGTATAGAGTTTTACGCAACCAAGCCCTACAAATTAATGCTACTAAGCTCCGTTTGGAAAGAATGCAAATAGAAAACAAATACAGATTTTTCCTTATCTTACTCGGTACATAAAATTTCATTTAATCACTGAAACCATTAATTCAATTAAGGGTCCGTTTGGTTCATAGGAATAGGAGCCGGCCATTCCAATTTGAATTATTTGATTGGGTGGAATTGAATCTCATTTCCATTTCTGGTGAAATGACATTCCTCCATTTGAGAGAATAGTCATTCCCTCCCCCTCCCTTGGGTAATGAAATTCCACTACAGCTGATTTCATCAAATTCTCATTCCAATTCCTATCTGAACCAAACAGAGGGAATAGACCATTTCAATTCCGATTCTGACAAATTCCAATTCCAACTGTTAATCAAACGACCCTAAGATCTATTTCTGAGGACAAAGAATTCATCGAGCACAATTACACCAAATACGTTATCTGCAGATTTTTCATATTGAGTTCTTTATCAAATTCAAAGTTGCAGGATTCAGGATTTAAACAATTTTACAAATCATGAAAGAATATATTAATATAGGAATGACAATGGGGTAGGGATTATATTCCTCATCCCTGACCCTGATTCTGAAACGAATTGCCATCATTGTCTTTGATCTCCTTCAGGGATAAAAGTTGTCCTCCATCCCCGATTTTTAACAGGGACGGGTTCCCCGTAGGGATCCAAATCCCCAAAATGTTTTTAAGTAATATTATTTAAAAAAAATTACTTAAAATAAATAAAAATTTAAAAATATAAATAATATTTTAAATATGTTTTAATATATACAAATAATATAAAATTATAAATAATATCATATACATAATAATATATATAATCCGATCAGGGTAGGGTGGGGACCTCAATAACCAACCCCGATCGGGAATCCCTATTAATCCCCGTCCCCATCCCCATCCCACCAAAGCAATCACCCATCTCCGATCCCATTGGGCTGAGGAAGTAGGGTCCCCATTGGTAGGGGTGAGCACTATTCCATTAAAACCGAAAATTTCGGTTTTGGTTTTTTTGGTTTGTCTTTTTCGGTTTTTGATTTCAGTTTTAGAATTAAAATTTTGGTTAACCGAATTAGCCAAACTTTTTATTATTATATGTAATATATAATATACTGAAATTTGATTTCATAATATATATTTTATATTATATATTATAATATATATAATAAAGTATATATTATTAAAATTCGACTTTAATCGAAATAACCAAAAATTTTAGTTTCGGTTTTTTCGACTTTTCTAAATTTTAGTTTTGATTCTATTTTTATTTTTTTAATTTGATTTTTAATATTTCAGTTTATTTGATTCGGTTTTTAACTGAATAAACCGAATGCTCACCCTAAATTGCCATCGCTACATTAACAGAACATCTGAACATATTCTGGGTGAAAAATTTTCCATTCATATTACCAACTTATGAATGCCAAAATACTTACTGAACTTCTTAGACCAGATTTTCATGCCTTATAATTGTTGCTTTTATGACTTGAAAAAAAAAATCCGAGGCTTACTTCATCTTTTTTCTACGGCATCATGAAATTAAGACAGCCACACAACAAGTGAACTAATGCCCCACTAAGCGAAGTAAACCCCAAAATAATAGTAAGTGAAAATTTGCATTCTCTTGCATTTGTACCGGTGTAAATGAAATTTTACTGCGACCAAAGATATAGTTTTTTACATGGCTAAAACAATGTACATCTCCCTTTCCATAATATATGTGGGTACAGGGTATTCAGTGCCTTTTCCATTTTAATAATTCATTAAAAAATATGGCTTTAAAACCGTTATTGACTCAGGCACTCGAACCATTTGACCCTATGACTGGTCACTTATTCGGTTCTATTTTATACCTAATCCAGGATTTCTCAAAAAAAAGAAAAAACTAATGAAACGGTCAACAAATTGTTTGACCCGGCCGGATGGTTGAACCGTTAAGCTCTTCAACCTGGACAGCAGTTCAAGGTCAATAAATTAGGGGGATGAAAATGGAATCGTTGGGAAGGAGGGAAGGATTTGAGGGAGGAGGCAACCCCCCACCCACCTCCTCCTCCTCTTCTTCTCTCAGTTGTTATTGTCATCTTTTGAAAGCGAGAATAGACAGGATGTTTTGACCGGTTAACTTGAGTACTGCGGTTATGGTTTCAGGTCCGGTTTTGGATCCCAAAACCCGATCGACCGATGTTCGGACCAAACAGTCAGAGTGTTTGACTTGGGAACTGGTAGCCAAAGAGGTTCTATTTCCGGTATTGTTTAAAAAACCATGGTTCTCATTCTCTTGTCTCCTCCAATAATATACATATATAATCATCACATTTAACCCTAATATTCTAAGCTATGATATATATAAACTTGATGGGTGAAGTCATTGGACCTGGGCGCTTGAACCACTAACCAGACACCAGTGGCCAAAGAAATTCCGTTTTGGGGTCAGTTTTTATCTTGTTAACTAAAAATATTAATTGTGAACATCAAGTAAACTTTCATTAACATCAAGAACAATTCATGTCTCAGTTTGTTGCCTCGAGTTTATCATGTACACATATTTATACAAACAGTTGATTATTGAGGGCATGCATTATAGGGTTGAGCGGAGGATTTCGTGCATTTTCTTGTCCTTGGCAAAAGAAAATTATAGGGTAATAGAAATTTCCCTTTTATCACTTTATACTTTTAGGCTATGTTTGGTTTGAAGGAATAGGTAGGGAAATCATACAAGGTTTGTAAAGGTTTTCCTACCTTTACTTTCCCTACTTTTTCCTTTAAACCAAACACAGCCTTATAGTTTAGTGCAATTATGTAAGTCAAGGTTCAAAATATCGATAAGCCTAATACGTCGATAGAGGCATATCAGGTGAATCGATACATATTTTTTACTTTTTTTTTTATTTTTTTCAAAACTGGTTCAGGGGGGCCGGTTTAGAGCTCCTCCACCCCCTGAACCAGTCTGACCCCCGATACACCCACTGTAGGGGCGTATTGGAGGGGTCCCGGAATGATACGTATTGACCAATACGGGCCAATAGGTGCCGATACTTTGAACCTTGATGTAAGTAGTAGATGACAAAATGGCACATGGGATCACAACTAAGGGTGGATTCAAGCCGAATAATACAAGGCTCGAGCTCGATTCGAGCTAGAACCTTGAGCCCGAGCTTGGCTCGAGTCAAAAACTCGTAAGCTCGAGCTCGATTTGAGAAAAAAAAGTTTTATAAAAATAAAAAATTATATAAAAAAATATTTTTTATTTGATATTAAAAAATTAAGAATTATAATATTTTTATTATATATATTATTTTTTAAAATTATATATATATATATATTCGAGCTCAGCTCGCGAGCCTCACGAGCCAAGTTCTATTAGGCTTGAGCTTGGCTCGTTTATTAATTGAGCTTGTAAGTTGGGCTCGAGCTAGGCTCGTGGCCGCCCCTAATCACAACTCTTCATAATTAAGCTAGATCATAGATGTTGTATAATCCAAGAGGGTAAATACAACCTGCACCTCAAATAGTAAAAATCTAAAAATATCTTCATCATCAGAAAATGAATGTGAAGGAATTACACATTCAACTCTCAAATTAATGTTGTGTTTCCATCTTATGAATTAATCATTGCAACCAAAAGATTGAAATTGGATCTCACAATATGAAGTAATAAGGAATACTAATAATAGGAGTTTCTGAATGATGATGTTTCGGTGTTCTTCATCTTTTTGGTGACTGCTTTATATCACTCTAGCTGCAAGACTGCAACCATGATTGGAATCCCTGTAAATCAGTTTCAGCGGAACGAATACAGGTACTTGAGAGATCATACTACAAAATATGAACTAATATGGGAGAAGAAAGCAAAGAAGGGCTAGAAAAAATGGGTTCGTGCTGTGTAAGATGATGAATACTTCGTGGATTGAAACGTGTTCCATTAAAATGAGAATACGATTAAAGAGCAAACAAATAAATTGCAGTTTGTTTGCAGAGGGGAAGATACATATCCACAAGAAGCAATTGTTCAATCTTCACATTGATTAATTAACATTATTTCTGATACAGATAAGATACATAAAATAACAATCACCATACAGTTTGGTTTTGATCGATCTACCCGTTCCTAGTGCAAGCAAGCAATTCAGAAGTGCTTATGGACGTGATCTATAAACCGCTTATATTCGTCATGGCTAAAAGCAGCTGTAGAGGACGTGATTGCAGCTTCCCAGAGTGCACCATCTCCGAAAGTTTGTGCAGAATTTAGCAATGGATCAGGAGGTGCAATTAGATGATTAGGCTGTTGCTGCCGCTGATATTGTTGTTGTTGTTCTTGGTTTCCAAACACGTCCAAATTAATTAATGAATTCAGGAACGAAGAGAAGGCATCATCGGTGCAGTAATCGATATTGCCTTCTTCGTTGTTCCCAAGGTTGCTGCTGATCGTGAACCCTTCAGATTTCTGCCAGTTCCCGTTGCTATTTTCGAATGCCGCACTATGATCTTGATCCAGGTTTACGTTTATCTCTCTGAAACGTTTATTACCCTTGTAGATCGTAGTTGCACCATCGCCAACCCCAGTTTCTTGTAAACCTCTAGAATTAGGGTTGGGGTCAAGGTTCGGGATAGGATTTAATCCTGATGCAGGAGGCGGGGTGTGGAAATCTTCTAAGGAATTAGGGTTAGGGTTCAATGGTTTGTGAGTCCTGGGATCTATCCCTTGGCTGATCAACTTTTTGCTGAGATGCGTATTCCAGTAGTTTTTGATCTCGTTGTCTGTACGTCCTGGGATCCTTCCAGCAATCAGAGACCATCTGAGAAACCAGAAAAGTTATATACAACGTTAAGACTGCTCTTAGAAAGAATAGAGTGAATGAAAACGTGATTTTGGCGATGGAAGAATGAGTAAAAAACTACAAATACTAATAGCTGTCAGAGGAAAACGCCAGAGTTGAAAGAAAGAGCAGGAAAAGGGTGCAAGCTGGAAGTGAAAATCTGACCTACAGACACAGAACTACAAAAGGAGGAAGATGTACAGTGAAACCCTAAGAAAAAGCTGAGAAGCACGACAGAAGGAGAAAAGCAAAGAGAGAAGAAGATAGAGTAATATTGAGAAATCAACGAGGTTTAATATATGTATAAATTAGTTTTAGCACCTGTTACCAAGGAGGCGGTGAAGACGAAGAATAAGATCTTCCTCATCAGGTGCGATGTGTCCTCGCTTAACGCAGGGTCGGAGATAATTCACCCAGCGGAGTCGGCAACTCTTGCCACAACGAAGCAGCCCCGCACGCTTTGGCAGCGTCCGCCACCGTCCTACCCCCTCTCTTCTTATGTAGCTTGACAGAAGCTCATCCTCCTCCGGCGTCCATGGCCCTCTCTTCAGCCCTACCTTACTACAGCACGGCGTCTTACTTGTACTCGACACCGCCGATGCCGAACTTGGGTTCCTCATCTCTCTCTGTTTTTCTCTTTCTCTGTGTAGATTTAGTTGGCTTTGTTTCTTTTGAAATGATTTCCTGAATCACAATTTAATAACAGGAAGTTATCAAAAAAAATTTGTTATAGGAGAATTACTTAGTCCATCTTAAGTCTTAACCATCACAATTTGACCGATCAGATACTATTTGATTGAGATAATTACGTGGGATCCAGTGGATAACGAGATCTGTCTCTCGCTACGAATTGGGATCTGCTATTCAGAGCGGTCCTCACATCGACCTCACACCCACATCGCACCTTGTATTTGGATCATCTCTTTATAAATAAGAATGCATTTTAGGGAAATTGTCCAAAACCCACTGTCACCTTTTATGAATTCTCTTAAATTTATCAAAACACTGTTAAAATTCATTGACCCAAATTATCCACGTCAACCTAATACAAGTTTCATGACAAAATTACCCCTGAATGGTGGGTTTTAGGCCTTTTGAAAAATTATGGTAAGTTTTGCAATCAACCGAACAATCCTTATGAAATTACAAAAATAGAGACGAGGAAAGAATTGCAGAGAAACTACAACTGGGTTTTTTACATCTCTCGTGACCCTACTCTCTCTCTCTCTCTCTCTTTTAGGACGATGTCGAAGTGATGAAAAGTGGGTTTGGTTTTTCCAAACCGCTAATGGGGTTCTCCGGTTTATTACTTTCTTGTTACTGGTTTCTTTCTTCTTGGAAAATCAGATCTTGCAACGGAGCGACGGAACTAAATCAGTGATCTAAGGGTATCCCTTCCATCTGGGGTAAGCATTGTCCTCTCCGTTGTTCCTGAAAGCACAACAGCCAACAGAGTAGACAATAATGAGGAAGATGAGGAAGATAATGTTCACAACAGCCACCTTCTTCCAGTCCTTCTTGAGGTAGTCAAGTACTCCAGCCTTGCAAGAATTGCTGTTGAAACAGAGCGAACCTGTGGGATTGTTCCAGTTATTGCAATCAGAAAGCTCGCTGGTTGTATTGGTTTTCGTCCAGACTGTTGGGCTCACGTATAGGAAATTACATGCTGTTGGAGGCTTACAGCAGCCCGACTCAATTGAAGACAAATGCCGGGCGTAAAATTCTTCCACCGGTTCGGCAGCAGAGTTATTGAGACTCTTGCAGACATGGCTATCCATCAAGCAACTCTTGATCTTCCTCCAGTTGTTGTTGTTAACCCTCTTCTGCAGCCAGTTGGAATAATCCCCCAACTTATAATCCTTATACCCTTTACCTGACAACACCTCTCCAGCACCCTTGTTAGTCACCACGAAAGCAAAGATCGTGAAGCAGAAGAGAAGAACTATGAGGAGGAACATCACAAGAAGGTAAAGCCAGAGAAGCCATGAGACTTTGCAGCATTCACCGATAAGTCCGGCGAGAGAGAGCACCATGAGAAACACTCCAAGAGCGATAACGGGCTTCTCGAGGAACTTCTCGCAGTCGCTGCTGGTTTGCCAGCCATATTCCTGCTCCCAAGATCGGAATCGAGAGCAGGAACGTCACAAAGTTTAGAATGCCTATTAGGTTGTTGCTCACTCGAACCATCTTCCTCTCACTACAAGAAGATCAACCAAAATCGATAACACTGAACCATCTTCTTCCAGTTGGCTGTCGGTGGAAGGTCGCTCTTGTGGAACACGACCGAGCAAAGTCCTTGTCGGTGGCAAGGCATTACTTGCGAGAACAACCTAGTCACCGTCTTGCATCTTCTTGGCAACGGACTCATCGGCCAAATCCCCGTAGGAATCTTCGGAAATCTGGTGCAGCTCCACACGCTGGTCATCCGGCTTAATGCTCTCACCGGTCCATTGCCGTCCGGTCTAGCCGCATGTACGGACCTCCACAATTTATATTTGCAAGGGAACTTTTTCTCCAGCGAGATTCCGTCGTCCTTGTTCGGACTCAAGAAACTTGCCCGCGTGAACCTTGCTTTGAATAACTTCTCCGCTGGGATCTCTCCGTCCTTCAATAATCCCACCGGCGACTCTGTATCTGCAGAACGATAAGTTAACTGGTCTAATACCGGAGCTGAGCCTAACGAATCTTGATCAGTTCAACGTCTTGTTCAATCAATTGAATGGCTCGATTCCAACGACTGTGCGAAAGTTTAGGGCCGATTCATTCCTTAGCACTTCGCTCTGCGGCTCGCCGCTTTCTCCTTCCTAACAAAGCGGTGCCGCCGACAAGCAGAGGTAGCAGCTCCAACAACAGTAAGAGTGATGTAAAGAAGAAGTTGTCTGGAGGAGCTATTGCAGGAATCGCAATCGGGTCGGTGGTGGCTTTTCTCTTGATTCTTCTGATTTTGTTCCTTCTCTACAGAAGTCAATTTCAAATCTTCACATTCTCAGACGATGGGAGAAGCAACGCAGTCAATGTTACTGTTGAGGTTTTGGGTTGAAGAATGATTTGAGTAATTTTGGGATATGGTAAAATGGGTCAACATAATAAAAGGTAAAATAGTAAATTAGCGATTTCTGTTAGTCGAGATATCATTATGTCACTGACAGGGTAAATTTTGGATATTTTGAAAAATTATGATAAATTTAATGGATTTTGGACAACTTCTCTACAATTTATAATAATATAAATATTAAAAATACTCCAGTGGGCGGTCAAAACATACCGTGAGATCGATGTGAGGAGCGCTTTCTAAGGAACAGATCCGAACTCCCCCGCTAAATCCGAAAATCAACGACGTTGCGGAATAAAATGACGAGTAAATAGTACTAAACCAGGTGGACGTGGGTTCCATATCTTCAATCATGATAAGTCGATAACGAGATGAATGATTACCAGAATACCAGTTTCGTTTGATCAGACCAAGCTAATTAATCTCATGGTCTTCCTTTGCGGACCATGTGAATAAAATGACGTGTAAATAGTACTAAACCAGGTGGACGTGGGCTCCATATCTTCAATCATGATAAGTCGATAACGAGATGAATGATTACCAGAATACCAGTTTCGTTTGATCAGACCAAGCTAATTAATCTCATGGTCTTCCTTTGCGGACCATGTGATTTGCAGACCGCGCTGACCAGAACCTTATTTAATTTGAATCCTCTTAATCAACCAATGCCGTCTTAATCTTATCCAAATATACTATTTCAGCCCTTCATTGGATCTACTGTTTGATTTTACAGACTGATCAAATGGGGGCCCAATGCGCTGTAGGTTCGTTGGACCTTGGACGGCCTCGTGGAACAATCTTATAGTCAAAATCCACTTGCCGTCAAAATTGCTGCTGTTTGTGTTTGCTTGTTTGTATCCGGTTTGGCTATGGATCGATGTCTCGATTCTTATCGATTAAGCAAAAGACAATTAGTTTGAAGGATATCAGCTATTTCTTCTAGCTCAATGCCCATGGTCGGATTCGAATAAGATGTATGAGGGACCTGTTCTGAATTTGTACCTCAACATATTAACTCCTTTATTCTCAAACATTTGTTGTGGGACATGTTCTGAATTGCTGTGAGGCTGGGACTAAAAAGTCCTAAACGAATGGTAATGGCAAATGTTAACTAACCGATTTTGGGTCAAGAAAATTACAGGTGGCATTGGAAATCGAGGCTAAAATAAGGATTTGGATTATCAATTTGCCACGTGTCCGACCTAGAATTAAGAAAGTCAGCAACATGTCTCAGCTATTTGCTTCCTGAATACATACTTCTGACGTTGGAGGTTTGCAGTGCAAATCTAAAATAAATACAAATTTTATCTTCTCAAAGTTTTTCCCATCTCACTTTGTCGTTTATATATTTTTCAATCATTATATTGTTTTTTACCAAAAAACATCATTATAATGTTAAATCGATTAAATTGCATTCCGGATTTCCATTGAACATATAGTATGTCTTTGGAATCGTGTACATTTATTCTGATTTGTAAAACCAAAAAAAGTAATAATAAATCCGTTTATTGATATTTAGGCATCATTGGACATCTCATCAAAAAAATAGTGGATAAACGCCTACCCATTGGCGGAAGAACTAAAATGAAGTTTCCCTCAACGATAGATGTGCACATAACTTAAAGTCTGCTTTTACAAATCTCTATAATGGGAAAAATGCTGAAACGACACATATGTGATAGCATTTATTTAATAAATGCCCATAATTCCAAATACACACATAATTTGATCAGAATCCACTCTAACGTTTAGAATTCAGTGTCCTTCTTGAGTTTTTAGAGAAATAAATGCTGAAATTATCTCAGAAACAAGGGGCAGTTCCCACTCTGCTTTCATCCAAATACCTCGTAGCACAAAACTCTACGCTTCAAAGTTCTAGCAAGTTAAGCAATATTATGATCAACATTAGGGACAATCGAGTAGGTTTTATTTTCATGGAGCCGCTAAGCATGAATAAAACCGGAGGGAGCAATGGCCATGGGAGATTGGGGAGGAAGGTAGATTAAGATGGTGTTTGATACTGAGTTGTTTTTTTAAGGTGTTTCTGCCACATCAGCATTATGTAGGCATTTTGTTATCTTTTTCATTTTTCTTGTTTGATTGAAAGCTATTAAACCAATTCAAACTACACTAAGTCTCTGTTTGGTTTAAAAGGAAAAAATATGAAAAAGAAGGAAAAAGTAAAGAAATCTATACAAAATTTGTAAAGATTTCCTTTCTTTTCCCTACTTTTTCCTTCAAACCAAACACTGCTTAAATGATTAAGATTCTATGAAAGTGATTTTTAATGAAAATATCATTTTGATGTTACTTACAATGGAAACATTTTTACCTTCTTGCTTATTTGGCATTTAATGATGCCTAACTAACATCAAATAATAATATAAAAATATATATACACAAAAAATGAAACTATTTTATCAAATTCCAATACGTGGCTGTTGTATAAAAAAATGGCAATCATATCAAAAAACATCTAAAAGAATTGCTGGCATAGCTGAGTAATCCAACATATGCGTGAGAATTACGAAAATAGAAAACAGAATGGGCTCTTTACTCAATCGATATTGAGAGGAATGACAACAGCAATATACTTGGTTGAGTTGGATCTCAGGTGTCAGTATCATGTTTGGATCTCAGGTGTCATTATATATATATATATATATATATAATGCAAATACAAGATTGAGAAATACAAAATAATATGAAATATAAGGTTTTATGTTCTATATATTTGTATTTGTATTTCTTCCAAACTGATGAGCCTTTTTTGAGAATAAGAGAAATATAAATGATTCTCTTGTGGGTTAAATCAGATAAATCAATTGAACAAAAAAAAATGCAACAGCATTATTATGCTCATCTTTCAAATAAATAAATAAATAAACAGCTTTATTATACTCATCTTTCAAAAAAAAAAAAAGCAGCATTATTATGCTCTGTTTGGATAAGCTTCTCTAATTTATGCGGGCTGTGGAAAACGAAAATGATCCAAAAATGTGTTTCTTAAGTTTGATAAGGTTTGCTTTAAAGAGCACCGTAATAGATCAAACAGTTTCAATTTTCAAAGCACAAATTTTAAAATTGTGATTTGGCTAACCAAACGCATCTAAATGATCAAAGCAAATAATGCCAAGAATTGGCAAATTATAAACTAATAGTCAGCAAGAAAACAACACAAATTGGAAAAACATATTCATACATTGAATAATATGCATGGTTTTATAAATTATATATATATATATATAGTAAACATCTCAAATTGATTTTGTTTGTCCTATACCTTTCATAGCACCTCCACCATGAAGTATGAATCCCGAGGACCAAGCCGTAAAAACCACTTCTATACCATCTTCAATTCAACCTTTTAAACCCATCTTATGGATATGATCAATTATAGTTTAGACGATATAAGGATTTATCTGCGCTAGAGTGGAATGTACCAAAGAGGCTTTGTTCGCTTTTCGGTAATTTACTTAGTCGGGTAAATGTAATTATCTGGTAAGTTTTTCTTGAGAAACACTTACCCAAGTAAGTATATTTATCCATTTTCTTTTATTTCCCAAGTAAAAAAAAGAAAATCACCATTTTAACCATAAAAAATCATTATTAAAAGGGGCACTTTTGTCCCATTCAAATATTGGAAACTTTCACCCCAAGTGGGAAAATTATTGATCCACCTAGGAAATGGGTATCACTTAGTCGGGTAAATAATACTCAGAAAAATAAACTTTCCTCGATCCCAACATTAATCTGAAAAAAAAGAACATGTAAATTTTAGTCAATGGGAACCAAAATCCCATTGACCAACTTCCTCCCTCTCAAAATTCGAAAAAAGAACGCCTCCAGAATAGAAAGAGATATTGAAGAATAAAGTGAGGTAACTGTGACAAATATACTAAGGGGGTTTTCTTTTTTTGGATTTTGAGAGGGGGGAAAGTTGGTCAATGGGATAGAATCCTATGTTCTTTTTTTAGATTTATGTGGGAACGAGGGAAAGTTTACTTTCTTGGCCAACACTTGAATGGAACAAAAAATGTCCCTTTTAATAATGTTTTTTATGTCTAAAATGGTCATTACTTTAATTCATCTCAAACAAAAAACCATTCCATCACATTCCAACATGATCTGTTTTCATACATTTCATACATGATGGCATCCCAGTTTTATGGTGAGATATGAGAAGACTTTCTTAGTGAGGATCAAAATAACCTTCTCATAAGAGAGGTGACAAATGAATAAATCTTCTAAGCCCTCTCTTCAATCAAAGATTTTAAAGCACCAGGTCCATGGGCTTAATGCACTTTTCTTTAAATAATTTTGGCATATTGTGGGATTTGAAATCTGTAGTCGTAAAGTCTTTTTTTTTTCATACAAGCAGGATATGCAGAATACTAAACAAACTTTTATCACCCTTATACCCAAGTGCAAAAACCTGGATTCAGTGAATGATTTATGCGGACCGAACTGGTCCATGGGCCAAATCGGGCAAAAGCTATTTATTTAAAAAAAATAGAAAAATAAAACTTAAAATTTTAATTTTATATGAATTTTGATTTATACAATTGCTTATATATATATACAATAATTAAATAAATTAATATAATAAAATTGAAAACAATTGTTTATTTTATTAATATATTATATACTATATTATTATATAATTATAATTTATATAATATTATATATATATATAAATAATATATATTGGTCGTGCTAGGCCATGCTGGCATGCATGCGGCATAGCCCACTTGGTCATTGCCGTGCCGGCCCGGCCCGCGGACCTAAAACCCCAGGCCTACCACGACCCACACAATCGTGACGGGCCTGGCACGACCCACTCACTGTCATATCGGGCCAATCCAAATTCATGCCGGGCTGCGGGCCACACAACATTTACACCTCTAATTAAGGGCACCTTTAATAACCTATGAGAAAATCTAGCTAAACTCGCAGGGTGGAAAAAAAACTCCCTTCTCTCACTTTAATCAGTTCCTCTCTCAATGCTATGCCCCAATTAGTTGTGAGGTCATTTAAGATCTCAGATAGTGTCATTTTAGAAATTAATAATATTCAAAAAAAAAGGTTTTTGTGGATTAACTTAGAAGGCAAAAAGTCAATTCATCTTATCAATTGGAGAAAAGTTTGCACTCCCAAAAAATGGGGTGGTTTGGGACTTAGAAATCTCCAGTGGAATAATGAGGCTAGTTTAGCAAAGTTATGATGAAAATCCTATCCAACGAAAATAATTTGTGGGTTAGAATTATAAAAGATAATTATCTAAGAAAAGATGATTTCTGAATTGTGAAAGCCAATAAGAGTGATTCATGGGCTTAGAGAGGAATCTGCTAAGAAAAGGAATAGGGTGGATTGTTGGAAATGGAGAAAGCATCAACTTCTACAGGGATAATTGGGTTACGGATACCCATCTATGTGAATTTGAAGAAACAAATAATTCGGTGAACCCCAATTTAAGAGTTGCTAACATTATAGATAAGGATAGGGGATGATGGAACGAGAGGTGAGTTGGTAATTTAGTCCCCAACTAAGTTTGTTATTCTATTAAAGCCATTTTCATTCCCTCTAATTCGGTGAGAGACAAGCTCATTTGGAGGCTTAATCTAGATGGTAACTTTTCTACAAGGTCAGCTTAGATTGCTAAGTTCAGACACCTTGAGAGCATTACAGCATAAGTCAAAGTATTAGGGTGGTTTGGAAAATCAGTTGCCCCTGAAAGGCCGAAAATAAAAATATTCTTATATCTCTTAGGTTATATTTGGTTTGAAGGAAAAGATAGGAAAAGGCAAGAAAATATAGGAAAACTTATACAAGATTTATAAAGATTTTTCTACATTTCTCTTCTTTTTCTTATATTTTCCTTCAAACCAAACACAGCCTTAATGAAAGTTAGGCTTCCCTCGAAAAGCAATTTGGTGAGAAGGGGGTTTTACCATAGATGCCTCTTGTAGTTTTTGTGGGTTGCAAGAAGGCATTGATCATATCGTCAGGGAGTGTGTTATCGCTAAGCAGGTCTGGCAATTAGCCCCTCCATCTATTAATGGGCTGAGAGATCTGAATCGTAACATTTGGGATTGGTGGGGTGGGTTACGTGAATACCACGACAGATTTGAAAACCTTACTCTGGAAAATTTTGTTTTTATTCTATGGGCATTATGGAAATGCAAAAACTATAAAACTTTTCCCAACATATCAAGTCTCCCCTCTGTGGTCATTTAGATTTAAGAGGGCTTTGGATCAGTTTAATGAATACCGGAGTTGTTCTCAGATCGAGAAAGATGATGGTACAATCAAAACTTGGCGGCAAGTCATTTGTAAAAGTATTGGGAAATCCTCATGCATATCTTATCTTCATCCATGTATCTTTACTTAGTTGTAGTTCCCTAGGGTCTTTGACTAGTGGTAGTTTCCTACTGCAACTAAACCTCCTAAATTGTATATATACGAGTGTATCTTGCATAATGGACAGAAAGAATTCTCCACAAAGATTTTTTCATGGTATCAGAGCCACGGTTCCAGGCCTGAACCTTCTCCTGTTGATTGGTACTTCCTGATCTCATGAAGAGCAATGGTTTCACGCCTGAACCTGTGAGGCTTCTTCACTCCTCCGGTCGCTGGTGCCGACTTCCGAGCCGCTTTAGTTGCCAACCGCTTTCGTGGAACCTTCTCTCCTGTTGATTTCCTTGCAGTCTGCTTGTTGTCAGCTATCTAGTATGCGACTATGCGGTGGTTTTATGCAGAAACAGAGCACGGACCAGCGGCGAAGCTACTATTTTTCTTCTCTCCCTGCTCGAACGGAACCAGCAGCAGACCCATCACCGGCATCCCTCCCGGAACCTTCTCTCTTGTTGATTCCCATGCAGTTTGTTTGTTGTCTGCTATCTGGTCTGCGACTCTGCGATGGTTTTATGCAGAAACAGAGCACGGACCAGCGGAACCAGCGGCGAAGCTACTGTTCCTCTTCTCTCCCTGCTCGAACGGAACCAGCGGCAGACCCATCACCGATATCCCTCCCGGAACCTTATACGGCCTCTTCAGTGTTGGATACTTTCGTCTCAGCCAGATAAAGGATGCTATCTCCAATAGCATCCCCAAACTGCACAGGAAATTCGCCGACGCTATTATATTGGTGAAGTCCATAAATGACACTCCAAGCGTGATCGCGCTCGAGACCAAGATACCAACCCAGGGCGTAGTGAACCGGGTTGATCGGGCTGCGCAGAATCGGGGCAAGAAACCGAGGTCGCCCATTCCCATAAACTGGAAAGAGGAGCTGCTCAATTGGGCTTCGAAGAGTCTTATCGCAGATAGGACAACGCCAATTTTGACCCAGAACTTCAACCACTTTCCGGCGAATAGTGAGGAAGCCAGCCGAGAAGAGGGCCTTCGGGAACGTCTGTTAGGGTCGATCGACTTCTCCGGATAAGGTGCTTGCGTTATCCCATAAATTCAAGTTCCAGAACAGCGTGTTGAAGAACAAATTCCAGTCTATTTTTTAACCCTCCAGAGCCCAGACTGAGCCACCGGAGGGGATGGATTATGGGCAACGAGATCACGATCATTAGGAGGAAGGGCGCGAGAGATCGAGAAACGCAGAGTTCTTCATCTGTCATAGTCAGGCAGACACTCTGCACTCAGGCAGAAACGCAGAGTTCTTCGGTTATTCCCTTTTCCTTTCCGAAGGATCGGAACAGTGCACAACAACATCAACAGCCAAAGCTCCACGTTCGTTCCTGCCAATCGACGATTCAGAGGATAATCAAAGACTGTTGTGTTTCTTATTATTTCTTGTTGATCGGTATCATGGCTGCCAATAACAACCGAAACGGTCAGAGCTCAAGTAAGTCGGAATGGTGGGGAGACAGACCCCGCGATACGTCGTGTGGGAATGGAGCAGGTCCTGGGTGAGGTGTTTTGAGCATGGGTGCTGACGGACGTGGACGAGGGAACAAAGCAAGAGCAAACGTTGCCCAAGCTGCGGCAAGTGAAGGACAGAAGGCTGGAACCACAGATGATCATGATCGTAACAGATTCCCTGGGCTGAGTGGAGAACAATGGAAAACACTTCGTAATATTCTGAACTCTCACAAATCTGGTAGAATGAAAAGACTTTCTGGTAAGAAAAATTCTACTGATTGGATAATTGATTCCGGGGCGTCGCACCATATGACTTGAGAAACTGATTTATTGTTTGATGTACGGAATATTACACCGTGACCGGTGGGACTTCCCAATGGGAAGCAAACCACTGCAGTGAAGGAAGGGACTTTACATTTTGGTGAAAATATTTATTTACATCATGTGCTTTTTGTACCAAGAATGAACTGCACCCTTATTTCCGTAGCAAAATTATTGCAAGAGATAAATTGTACTGTCACTTTTACTGACAAGCTGTGTGTGATACAGAATCAAACCTCGAGGATTCTGATCAAAGCAGGTGAGCAGTGTGATGGGGTCTATCATTTTAGAGGAGCAGCACCGGTTCGGGCGAATAGAACAAGAGGTATGGATGAATGGGAGTTATGGCATCGCAGATTAGGGCATCCGTCTGAACAGATATTATATTTTATTCCTAAAGTAAATAAATTAAATAGTAGAACTGAAGGAGATAAACCATGTGATGCTTGTTACAAAGCAAAACAAACACGGGAAATTTTTCCTGAAAGTAAACATAAAGCTGATGATTGTTTCTCTCTAATTCATTGTGATACATGAGGCGCCTATAAAGTATCTGCCTCTTGTAGTGCAGTTTACTTTCTAACCATTGTTGATGATTATTCTCGTGTTGTGTGGGTTTACTTGTTATTGGAAAAAAGTGAAGTAGCACATATTATTGAGAAATTTTTTGCCATGGCAGAACGTCAGTTTGGCAAGCAAGTCAGGACTACTCGAAGTGATAATGGAACAGAATTTAAAAGCTTGAAATCATACTTTGAGACTCATGACATTCCGCATCAAACTTCATGTGTTGGGACACCGCAACAAAAACGGTCGGGTGGAGAGAAAACACAGACATATCTTGAATGTTGCGAGAGCATTGAGATTTCAAGCAGGCTTGCCCATTGGTTTTTGGGGGGAGTGTGTCTTAACCGCCAAATACTTGATAAACAGGACACCTTCTTCTGTACTTGGCGGGAAGACTCCGTATGAGGTACTGTTTGGGACGCCACCTCGATACGAGCAAATGAGAGTATTTGGCTGTCTCTGCTATGCTCATTGGAGTCCTCGAGACAATGATAAGTTTGGAGAAAGGAGTATGAAGTGTGTTTTTGTAGGTTATCCCTACGGAAAGAAAGGTTGGCGTGTATATGATGTTGAAAGAGGTAAATATTTTGTCTCTCGTGATGTAGTCTTCCATGAGAATGTATTTCCATATGCCACTAATCTAAAAGCAACTCTGGAAGACAACCCTGGCCCAGCCATTGCACCAGCTGATACCGTGGTTGATGATGATGTTTTTCATAGCCACAGAGGAAATAAAGACAGGGGGAGTGATACAGCCGATATTTGTGGTAGGGGGAGCCTTGAAAATAATAATGATGGTAGAAAGGAGGAGCAAGGAGATGGAGAGAGTGTGCAGGAAGTAGAAATCAATGGCGGTGAGGATGGAATTAGTGTGGAACCAACACTACGAACAACACCATAAGATAAACTTGGTAGGGGACATCGACATCGCACGCCGTTTGTTCTGTTAAAGCCCTACGTAACCTACAATGCTCGGTGTTTGAAAGACCCCATTCACACTAAAGCCCACTTTGAATCAAAGTCCTCAGGTATGACTCCCTATCCCATAGAAAAGTATGTGACATGTATTAACTTCTCTGCTAGACATCAAGCTTTATTGGCTGCAGTCACTGCAGGAGCCGAGCCCACCAGCTTTTCTGAGGCAATGAAAAGTGAGAAATGGAGAGAAGCTATGAGAAAGGAAATCTAGGCTCTGGAGGATAATGGTACTTGGACATTGGAAACTCTACCTCTCGAGAAAAAGGCAATAGGGAGTAAATGGGTTTATAAGATCAAATATAATTTAAATGGGACGGTTGAAAGGCATAAGGCATGCCTAGTTATTCTCGGGAATAGACAGGTTGAGGGATTAGATTACAATGAGACTTTCGCTCCTGTGGCCAAAATGACAACAGTCCGAACCTTCTTAGTTGTGGCAGCCGCTAGGAACTGGGAGTTGCATCAGATGGATGTACACAAACATGGGGATTTGAATGAGGAGGTATACATGCAGTTGCCGCCAGGTTTTACATCTAAGGATCGAACAAAAGTATGCAAACTGAAGAAGTCTCTCTATGGACTACGTCAAGCTCCCAAATGTTGGTTCTCGAAATTGACAGTAGCCTTGATACAGTTCGGGTTTGTTCAATCGTATCCTGATTACTCTTTGTTCACTTATTTCAAACACAATGTTCGTATGCATGTGCTGATATACGTTGATGACTTGATTGTTGGGGGAAATGATATGGTAGCCATTGCGAAATTTAAAGAGTATCTCAACCGATGCTTCCATATGAAAGATCTGAGTCCACTCAAGTACTTCCTAGGTATTGAAGTAGCTCGTGGCCCTAAGGGAATATTTTTGTCTCAACGGAAGTATGCCCTGGACATCATCTCGGAATGTGGATTGTTGGGAGCCAAACCAACATCCGTGCCCATTGAACATAATCATCATCTTGCGCTGGCAAAGGGCGCTCTAATGGAGAATCCCAATCAGTATCGGCGACTAGTGGGGCGGTTGATAGACTTAACCATCACACGACCTGAACTGTGTTATTGTGTTCATATCCTAGCTCAGTTCATGCAGAGTCCACGACAAGAACATTGGGAGGCAGCTCTACGAGTAGTGCGATATATAAAAGGATATCCTGGACAAGGTATATTATTACGTTCTGATAGCAATCTGCATCTGTATGCTTATTGCGACTCTGATTGGGCAAGCTGCCCGTTGACACGACGTTCGTTGACCGGCTATTTTGTTATGTTGGGGCAGTCACTGGTTTCTTGGAAAACGAAAAAACAACATACTGTGTCACGCTCCTCGGCAGAAGCAGAATGTTGTTCAATGGCTGCGACAAGCTGTGAGTTGAAGTGGATGTAGAAACTCCTTTTATCCTTGGGTGTGGTGCATGATGAACCTGCGCGATTGTATTGCGATAATCAGGTGGATTTGCATATAGCCGCAAATCCAGTGTTTCACGAGAGAACAAAGCATATCGAAGTCGACTGTCATTTTGTTCGCGATGAGTTGCGGCATGGGAACATTGTTACTCGCCATGTTCGAATCACAGAGCAGTTGGCTGACATCTTGACGAAGGCTCTTGGAAAAGAAAAATTCACCTGTTTTCTCGACAAATTGGGCATTCGAAATCTTCATGCGCCAATTTGAGGGGGAGTATTGGGAAATCCTCATGCATATCTTATCTTCATCCATGTATCTTTAGCTAGTTGTAGTTCCCTAGGGTATTTAACTAATGATAGTTTCCTATTGCAACTAAACCTCCTAAATTGTATATATACGAGTGTATCTTGCATAATGGACAGGTAGAATTCTCCACAAATATTTTTTCAAAAAGCCCAAAGATGGAGTCCATTAAAATCAAGTTGTTGCTTAGGAGCATAGCCAGGGATTCCCATGGCGAAGTTCTCGACATAAAAGGCTATAAGCTGGACTACTCCACAATTAACGTTGTTGAAGCTTCAAGGGAAACTCAAAGCTGGTCATTTCATAATTTCAAGCTGTTTAGAGATCGTGGACGCATTCAACTTGCAGATTTCTTATCGTCATATTTATCGGGAAGCAAACAAAGCAGCAAATCTTGTAACTTATTTAGCGATGGAGAATTCATGTGAACCCATTTATCTCTTGACCCAACCAACCTGCTTTCAAATCTGGCTTTGTTGTGTATTGTGGACTCTTGGGGACGTGCTACACCAGGCTTGTGCAGCACATTTCAATTTTCATCAAAAATAAAATGTGAGAAGACAAGTTGGAAGATTGATGGAGATCGTTTTGTTGGGATGTGATCCCAACTTAATAGGAACAGCAGTACTCTCGATATAAGAGACTATCCCATCTTGTTCTTGGTCAAAATGCCACGGAAGATAATAAGAGACTGTCCTATATGTGTACATGAAAAAACATCTTTAATAGCTTCTTCAAGAGGGCCCATTTGGAAGTGCTTCATCTTTGATTAAGCTACTTTCACCGATGAAAAAGATACCAAAACTGTCACTTAAAAACCGTCTTCTTAGCTGAATGAAAACTTGCTGAGGCTTTCTGGGTTTTTTTTATTGAATATATACTAGTGGAGATTCGTGTGATGTATGAAATTTATTAACTGAAAACTAAACAATAAAAATGATTATTTATTAAAATACCTTTTATAGTTTTATAAATTTATTAAAATTTCTAAATTTTTCTTTTATCAAATATAGATTCTAAGCTTTTCCACGTCGGACCTGCCTTGCAAAGCCATTAGCCATTGTGTGACATCCTTGCATTGAATGCTCAATAAAAACACAATTCAATGAAAGCTTCAGCCTTCCAAATGGGCACTGAGGCTGAATAATATGTATTGGTTAATGGTCATTGTCCCCTGTTTACAATAATCATTTCCTATAACACATGTGTTTACACAAAAAATTAAAACAAGGAAGGAAACATGGGGCATGACCACTAATGATCAAACATATAACAAATAAAATCTAGAGTGTGCATTTTTTTAATGAACTGGTTAAATGTTACGGCGACATTATCACTCCATACAGTATTTAGGATGAAAAGGAAAAATAAAAAGAAGAAATCATGTTTAAGGAAGCTTCCTAAGTTGACTTGACCAGAAAATCTTTTAAAAAAGGGAAAATCTCTGATACTGAAATGAAAATAATCAATCAAACCATTCTCGAGAAGTGGCTGTAAATTTTTTAGGCATCATTTCTTTCGGGTATCATAGTGAAACCCTTTAAAAAAACGTCATAGATCAATAACCTGGTATAAAAAAAAAGCCATAGACAATTAAACTTACTCATGAGCTAGGTTTAGCGTTTGCCAAATTCAAATGGGCCTGACCCAAACAGTGTAAAATATTCGTGGGCTGAATTTGAAGCCCAACCCATGACTGATCAATTCAGCTCAAAATTCTTTAATCCCACCGTATAGGGAGTGAATCCCGATCGTGAATTATTTATAGGGGGCTACTAGTAAATTGTGGTTAATTGTAATTCAAAATTCTACGATGAACTGCAAGTATTTTTCCCTATTTAATAAACCAATGATGAATTCATAGGCCCCGCTAAAAGATGTGGAATCCCATATATTTAATACTGACGTGAAACCTTATTGTTGGTTCTATAGCCCGCCCACTGAACAGCAACAGCATTATGCTAAACCTTTGCTAAAATGCAATTTTACGGAGGATTGACACTAGCAACGGGCATCACAATCGCTGAACAAATAACACTCAGTCCCGATTACTAAGGCTTGGGTTGGGGGTGGGGCCCAGAATAGTAAAAGATGGGATTTTATTTTATGAAAGGTTTCCGAAATCTTAATCGTGAGAGCTACACACACTAACATACCCTTCTTTTTTAATTACCAGCTGAGCTTGTTGATACTTTATATAACAATACACATGTTAAAAGACAAAAACACCCCCTTATATTTTAAGGGATGTATTAAGCACCAGTGTGTTTTTTGCCTTTTCAACCAGACATCCAGGGACATCCCTTGTTTTCTTATGTAATAAAAAGGCGATGTCATCACAACCGGGCGGGTTGCAGCCCGGTCCTGGGACAATCCGCCCAACCCACCAGTATGGCAGTATCTTCCTTTAATAAGTGACCAACTTCTTATTTGGACGGGTGATGACTGATAAAAGGAAGGACAAATTATACACCACCACCCTGTACTTAGGGGTAAGTGACAGTTGGACACTTGACCTCTGCTTTACAATAGACTCCTTTTTATCTCTTCAACAATTTTAAAACCCCAAATTTACCCTCGTCCTATCTTATGAAACATTCGTGCTTGTGACTATATTTTTCTTTGTTTTACTAAAAAATAAGATTATATTTTTCTTTTAATTCTAAGTCTTATATGTTTCTCTCTACTTTTTTTTCAACAAATCTCATCTTGAATATGGCTCGAGAATGATGAATTCATCTATTACCAAAGAGAGAGAGAGAGAGAGAGAATGATGTATTCATCAATACTTTGAGAACAATTTATATTTAAAAAACATCAATGTGATGCAATGTGTTAAAAAATGCCTACTTTACATTCATTTTTCTTAACTGAATTGGTTGTGGTTGAGCTTAAATAGCATTGTATTTATTTTTTAAATTTTAAATAATTACAAAATTCTAAATGGGTTGAAAAGCAATGTTTGGTTGAAAAATTTATCCTTTTTTGGATTTTTTTAATTTTTTAAATCCATGTCATTTTCGAAACTACGATTTAGAAACTCTTATTTCCCCGAAAAATATTCCTAAAATCTCTATCTCTCCTACATGTTCTAATAACGTAAATAATCTAATATCCTAAAATTTCTCCTAAACAACCTCCCTCACTATCCCCAACTTTCTCCTAAGTTATATTTAATTTAGTAGAGAGTTGATCTCCTAAATTATCTCTAATTCTTATTTACCTTAGAGAGTTTGAATTAAAAAATTTAAGAATTATTTAAATATTCTTACAAAATTATATAACAACTTTTAATTATTTATTAAAAGGACAAAAATAATTATAATCAATTTAACAATATTCATATTATTAATAATTATATATTTTTACAAAACTCATCACGAAATTACATACAAACAATATAAATTATGATTTTCTGGATAATTCAATCTAAATGTTATTCAAATAATAAAAATCTGACATTAAAAATGAAATATTATTTAAATATTTAAATATCTAAATATCTTAAATAACAAAATATTCAAATTAATATTTTAAATCAATTAATAATATATTTTAAATAATTAGAATAACTTTTGATTATAATAAATAAATTAAGATTTTAAATATTTAGTTATTTGTTTTAAATAACGAAATACTTAACATAACTATCTTTTAAATAGTTAAAATAACAAAAATTATGTATTCATAGTACTATGATTTTATGGATTATTAAATTCAATAAGTAATTAATATTTAATAATATTCATATTATTAGTAATTATATATTTTTACAAAATTCATCACAAAATTATGTACAAACAGTATAAGTTATGTTTTCTAGATTATTCAGTCCAAATGTTATTCGAATAATAAAAATATAGCATAAAAATAAAATATTATTTAAATATTTCAATAACTAAATATCTTAAATTACAAAATATTAAAAACAATATTTTAAATCAATTAATAATATGTTTTAAATAGTTATTGAGTAAATTTCAATTATAATAAATAGATTAAGATGTTAAATATTTAGTTAAATAACTAAATATTTTAAATAATGGAATATTTAACATAATTAGATTTCAAATAATTAAAATAACAAAATTTTGTATTAATAGTACTGTAATTTTATGGATTATTAAATTCAACAAGTAAATAATAATTTAAAATTTAAATAATGATATTATTTCAATAAATAAATAATATTGTAAATAACTAATTTCATTTATACCAATTAATAATTATAGAAAATAACTTTAAAAAATATTGTTTATTAATAATAATTTTAAAAACTTAATCTTTATTTATTATATATTTATCTAAACTAAAATTATTATTTATTGTTTTTTGTGATAAATATATTTTCAATAATTATGTATCAATCTATTTTTGTTCTTTTTATTTAATAAAAAAATTTCAATAATTATTAGAGTTTAAACTTTGTTGTTTAGCTTTTTAAATTTAATTATTGGAGATTAAACTGTTGTTCACGGATTGGTTCAGTTCAGTTGTAGGAGTTTAATGTAGGTGCCAACTCGGAATTGATGCCAATTCTGAGGCGAATATGGTTGTTATAGGTGGAACTGATTATAAATTTAAATTATTGTAGGTCTGCAGTTCAAATCAGAGTTCTGAGGTGGACTGCAGTGCAAAAATCCCTAACAGGTATGGGAAATTACGGAAACCTAGAAGCTCAGAGGGCCATTTGCAACAAAACAAAATTCGGGGACTAAATGTGATCACCCCAAAGAATTGGGTGGCTAAATGTAAATTTTCCCTAAAAGGAATTTATCTTCAAGGCAGCCCAGATTGGAAAGAAAATCCTTCATTAGTCCAATAATGTATCCAGCTCAACACCCTAACCAACCAGGTGTAAAAGGTGGCTCACTTTACCACGAAACTTATTTTTTCCCCACTTTTTTAGGATTAAAGTTCTTCTCGTATCGTACCCGAATAAGAACACTCCGGACTCCGGACTCCGGAGCCATTTCAACGTAGAGAACATACTACGACCAATCATATCATTGCATCATCACGGTCAACCATCCAACGGTTTCCAGCCCATCAATACTTTAACTGCCGCATCACGTAATCCATCCTTTACCTAAATAACCATCACGTGCAAATGGCAGGACTCTCACGTGTTCCCATCAGGGGCATATTCCATCCAGAGCAACGCTTAGGTTCCACGCCTTTTTTTCTCGCATCGCTTGCAGGCGCATCACATGCCATGCATTCGGGACATGGTAACAGTTTGATATAGTGGGTCCAGAGGCTTGATTCAGATTTGTGGTGTAAGATGCACTTGTAAGCCGTGAAAAGGAAAAGGAAATGTATAATTGTCATTTCACCCTCCACTGAACCCGGGTGGTTCCTCTCTGTTTCCCTCCAAAACGAAAAAAAAAAAAATCATGAAGCTGACATTTTCAAGTTATTTAACCAACAGCTAATATACTCCAATTGTCATGCGTTACCGTAATTAACCTCCATCACCACGTTAATGAAAACCTAATTCCATGATTATCCTCCAAATCACCACTTTAATCAAAACCTAGAAAAACCCTTCTCTCTCGTTACCGGGCAGAGAGAGAGAGAGAGATAGGGAGAGAGATAGAGAGTGAGAGAGAGCAAGAGCGCCTCCATCGATTCTCTTCATTCTCTCTCTCGTTTCATTCTGCAAACGCAAACCTTAACTCGACAGTGGCTGCCATGGACTCTGATTCAACTCAGTTCCAACAAGCCCAACTGGCTGCCATCCTCGGCCACGACTTGGCTCCCTTCGAAACCCTAATATCTCATCTCATGTCATCTGTCAATGAACAACGCTCCCAGGCAGAAACAATTTTCAATCTCTGCAAGCAGAACCACCCTGACGCGCTGTCTCTTAAACTCGCTCACCTTCTCCAGTCATCTCCTCATGTCGAGCTCCGAGCGATGGCAGCGATTCTTCTCCGAAAGCAGCTCACTCGCGATGACTCGTATATCTGGCCTCGACTGTCGCCGACGACCCAAGCGCAGCTCAAATCTCATCTTCTCGTCTGCGTTCAACGGGAGGATGCCAAGACAATATCGAAGAAGCTCTGCGACACAGTATCAGAGCTCGCGTCGGGGATTCTGCCCGATGGCGCGTGGCCGGAGCTTCTCCCATTTATGTTCCAGTGCGTCACTTCTGATTCGCCTCGGCTTCAAGAATCCGCTCTCTTGATGTTTGCTCAGTTGTCACAGTACATCGGGGAAACCCTAATTCCTCACGTTAACACTCTTCATTCGGTGTTCTTGCGGTGCCTGGCTTCATCTTCGAGCTCCGATGTACGGATCGCCGCGCTCGGTGCGGCGATTAATTTTATTCAGTGCTTGTCTAGTGCATCGGACCGGGATCGCTTTCAAGACTTGTTACCTGCGATGATGCAGACACTGACAGAGGCATTGAATTGCGGTCAAGAGTCGACGGCGCAAGAAGCACTTGAGCTTTTGATTGAGTTGGCTGGGACAGAGCCAAAGTTCTTGAGGAGGCAGCTGGTGGATGTGGTTGGTTCGATGCTGCAGATAGCGGAAGCAGAATCTCTGGAGGAGGGGACGCGGCATCTAGCGATTGAGTTCGTAATCACGCTTGCTGAGGCGAGGGAGAGAGCGCCGGGGATGATGCGGAAGTTGCCGCAATTTATTCATAGATTGTTTGGGATCTTGATGAAGATGCTTCTGGATATTGAGGATGATCCTGCATGGCACAATGCTGAGAGCGAGGATGAAGATGCTGGGGAGACTAGCAACTATAGTGTTGCCCAGGAGTGTTTGGATCGGCTTTCTATTTCTTTGGGTGGTAATACAATTGTTCCAGTTGCTTCAGAACTGCTGCCGGTATTCCTTGCAGCTCCGGAGTGGCAGAAGCATCATGCAGCACTTATTGCGCTTGCTCAGATTGCAGAGGGATGCTCAAAGGTACTGTTTTTTTTTTTCTTGACCAATTGATCAATGGTACTGTTACGTACAAATTTTGATACTTGACTGTTAATTCTTGAGTACTTCTTAAGCTTATATTTCCTCGTTCGTTATTTTTATCATATTTCTGTTTTTTATGTGGGGAGAGTGGTTGGTTAATTGGTTTCAGCTTAATTTCAAAAGCAATATCTAACTAAGAACTGTTTATGATCCTTTCTTGCTCAATGTTATTTTTTTTTTCATTTGTACTTCCTGTCTTGATACAGGTAATGCTAAAGAATCTTGAACAAGTGGTAAATATGGTTTTGAACTCGTTCCACGATCCGCATCCTCGCGTGCGGTGGGCAGCTATTAATGCAATCGGACAATTATCTACGGATTTGGGCCCGGAGTTACAAGTTCAATACCATCAACGGGTGTTACCTGCTTTAGCAGCTGCTATGGATGATTTCCAGAATCCCCGGGTGCAGGTTAGTTGATGGCTTAGGTTTGTATGATATCCGATCTAGTGTCTGTCACAACGCATTTACAGAAATTATTTCCCCCCTCTCCACACTGACGGTTTGCTAACAATTAGAGCCAATCATTTAAGTGGGTTTTCGTGCAAGTAAGCATGGTATTTCTACTTCTATTCTCGAATACTTCTTACTGGGTGATAATGTTTGTCTTTTCATTTTCTAACTATGCATTATTACAACCAACTATAGCATCCAATAAAAATTGCAATAGGTTTTAAGCTGTATCTGTTCTAATAATTTCTATTATTCTCGTGAACAGTTATACAACTTGTATTGTGTGATTGTGGTAAGGACTATGACATGCTTTAGTTAAGACAAGGACACAGTGTATCTCCATCGGGGATCCAGCAATAGATCTAGCAAATACGCAACTTGTAGATCCATAACCAGTTTCTGGTATCTATTTCTATCTAATATTGTTTCAGCCAGGAGGTTTTTAAGCATCAAATGGTCTTCTTTTCTTAATTATTTGTTTTTCTTTTCCCTTCTGAATTTAATTAACTCCATGATGCACTTTATACTAAATCCCCATCTGGAACCCCAAATGCATTTGCTGGTGAGAAAATAGAATCAACAATAGAGAACAGGGTATAGGTAGCTATAGTGTTGGATGTTAATACCAGTTGCTTATTTTGGTATTATCATTAAGGGTGGATAGCAGCTGTACTTCTACAAGTTTAAACTGGATTTTTTTTGCCATTAGATGTAACCTTAAGGTGATTTATCTCAGTGTTGCATATTTTGGTCACTAGATTAATTGAGGTTCTCTTACCAATATGGTTTTCGGATTATGGTAGGTAGACTATATAAGCATTTTTTTGGATCAATCATTGGAAATGGAAGTGAATTTCACCCAGTGATTTAAAAGGCACGCCTCAGGTGAGGCGCATTTTGGGGTATGCGCCTCGCCTAGGTCCTAGGCACACCTCTTTCAAAAGGCGCACGCCTTTTTAAAATTTTGCGCTTTTGCTTTTTTTTTGAGTCTAAAGGCTGGGTTGGGGGCTCCGCCCCCAGACCCCTGACCACTCCCTCGGACCCACAACCTCCGAGAACCCCCTATTTGCTTATGTTGTTCATTCATTCATTGCAATAAAATATCTTCTTAAAAGGCAATGAAAGTTGTAAAATCATTATTTTTTATGTGAGAAATAAGAATTTCAGACCCTAACATAGACTTGTTCGGGCTTGCCTCGAGGGGCGTGCTACAAAGGCAACTCATAGAATCAAGAATGCAATATGTTTTACATCACATTAACTACTTGAAGCAATGTAATTAAGGAAAAAAAGAGATTGTGGGTTTTATATGCTTGAAAATGCTTTATATGTTTGCTATTTTTTTTTTAATTTTCATTTGAATATGCTTTACATGTTATGTTTATGTATTTTAATTTTAGATAATAGGTTTTTTAAATCATTTATTTTAAAATTTAAGCTTATATTTTTATTAACATTATGTTAAATATTTTTTAATATTTTTTGCATTTTTTTAATATTTTTGGCATTTTTGCAATTTTCTGACTTGTTTTTATTTTTTAGCTTTTTTTGGTAATTTTGCACCTTTCTTAAAAAGGCGTGCGCCTCACCTTGCGCCTCAGGCGTAAATTGGCCCTTGTGCTTTTTTTGCGCCTTGTGCTTTTAAAACACTGATTCCACCCAAGAGGGGCATTCTGAAAACATTTATACCTGAGAGTTTCAGACTTTCAGGCCCACATAAATAATGAATATCAAATGCCTATTTTCTACCCATCCCTTATGTTTTGGAGCACCAATAGGTGGTAGCTGAAGATAGTTCTAGGGGTGGATTCCATTTCTACCACGGAATTCTCCTAATCCATATGTAGCCTTTAGTTCTCTTATGTTGCAATAACTATTTCTGGTATATATCAAGGAATCCATAGCCAGGGGCCATTGCTTGGTTCAATAGTAAAATTTTGGGTCGACAAGTATGGTAATCCAGTCCACCTTTCCCATGACCCCATATAGCTGATACCAACATTAGGCATCATCACATCCTGCAACTCTGCGTCAAATACCTACTAACGTTTTTTGAGTTGTATCTCAAGTCAAAGTTTTGTTATTGAGCTTCACAGTTTAGTGCTGAAATGTGGGTGTGAGTGGTTGGCCTAGTCAACTGATGTTATTAGTTGGCCTAGTGATAAAATTCATTATTTTTTCTGTTTTAAGATGTGTTCTTTCTTTCTCTTTTTCTTTAAACATTTTTGTTGCTTTGCTTTTTTTTTTCCAATTTTCAATAAGTAATACTTCTAGCAGTATTTTCAACTGTAGAAAAAAAGGATTATGCATAAATGTATTGGTTGACAACAAGAAAATGATATATATTTTTTTTTAATTAGGTAAATGGAAGTGGTGATGCTAGAACTCTATCATTATCCAATCAAAGTATTATCCCCTAGCCATTTTCAAGCAGTTTCCTTTTGTATGGCAAATGTTCTAGCTAAGGCAACCATTTGATGTTTAAGAGTTGACCTGAAGGTCCTGAACTTCTGGAGTGCCTATAGAAAAAATCTTGTTTGCCTTTCAAAACACTGGCCTGATATGTATTTTGTTAAATAAACTCTGAAATTTCCATTATCATATTATTGATATATTATTTTATTTCTCAAAGATTTTTTCTTCTGCTTCAGTGGTTCATGCAATCTTTAGTTATTTCATTCCTTTTGTTCTTTAAAAATTAAAATCTTTGTTGACATTTTCTTTATTGTTTGTATTTCTATAGGCACATGCTGCTTCAGCGGTCCTGAACTTCAGTGAAAATTGTACACCAGATATCTTAACGCCTTACTTAGATGGGATTGTGAGCAAATTGCTTGTGCTTCTACAGGTATATAATTGTCAATATAATCATCCACATAGAAATACTTTCTTGCATAAATGTATAATAAAACTCTGTAGCTGGATACATTTATATTGGTAGATGTATTGCATACATTTATTATGTTATGTGTATAAACTTTCTAGGGGTGCAACTTCGGCGGGCCCAACCCAAGCCTGAACCGGCCCAGCCTGAAATTTTACATGGACTGGGCTTGGGCCCCAGAAATCGGGCTTTTCTATTTTTTGGGCCGGGTCCGGGCCTAGCCCTTAGGTAGCCCGAACCCAGCCCAACTATACACATATGTATATGTATGTTAATTATGCATACATATTTACATATATATACATATTTACCTATTTACATACATATTTTTCATACATACATAAATATGTGTACATATTTGCATAAATACATATATATGTATAATTTTAGAGTGGGTTCATTGAACAACCCAGGCCCGGCCCGGACCCGATCCCAACCTGTGTTCATCAATTTACAGTGTGGGCTGGGCTTGGGTTGGGAAAATCGGGCTTGGGCCATAAGCCCAAGTTTCCTATTCTTTGATTTCTATATGTTAGGGATTAGCTATTTATTTCTATGCCTCTTTTTCAGAATGGTAAGCAAATGGTGCAAGAGGGAGCACTGACAGCTTTGGCATCAGTTGCTGACTCATCACAGGTACTTGAAACCTTCTGTAATGGTTGACTACATATTATTGTTTGAAATTATTTGATCTGACATGGTTTGCATTTCTGTAGGAGCACTTCCAAAAATATTATGATGCTGTTATGCCTTATCTGAAAGCTATATTGATGAATGCCACTGATAAATCTAATCGAATGCTTCGTGCCAAATCCATGGAGTGCATTAGTTTGGTTGGAATGGCTGTTGGAAAAGAGAAGTTTAGGGATGATGCTAAGCAGGTGATGATTAGGATACAATCTCTCTCATGTTTGTCTGCTTTTGTAGTTGCAAATGTGGAATGTCTAAAAAGTTATTAGTTTTGCAAGTGTTACTAAATTGGCTATGGAACACGTAAGTATGGAAGTCTTCCTTGTTTGCTTTTGTTTTGTAGTAACGATAGAATTTAAGGCTCATGTTGGAAGGAGTACAAATACAAATACATAGTGTGCAAAACCTTATATTTTGTATTATTTTCCATGTATTTGTACTGTTCATTATTTGTATTTGTACTCTTTCCAATCTGAGCCTAAGTAACCCTTATCCTTTTATTCTTTCATTTGACATTTGCCTTGTTACAACCATGGTTGTCACTAATATGCACTGGACCATGGGTTCAGGAGTTAAACATTTACTAATTCAGTTGGTCTGAAAAGTAGGGGTGAGCAAAAAAAAAATCAAACTGACCTAAAAAACTGTCTGGAACCGAATAAAAAATTTGGTTAACCGTACTGGTCGGTTCGGTTTTGGTTAACCAATATAGAAAACTGGCGGTTAACCGAACCAACCGGTATACATATATTTCTATATATTATGTATATATTTATGTATATTATTTTATATAGTATGAATTAATAAACATGCATTATATATATAAGTATATATATTTATAATATATGCTATATTATTTATTATTTAAAATAATATTATATATATTTTTATAATATATATTGTAAAAATTTAAAAACTGAAAAACTGACGAATCAAACCGGTCAACTGATTGGCTTTGGTTCCTTTTCGGTTACCGGTTTTTCCAAAAACCGGTAGTACCGGTTCGGTACCCCTACTGAAAAGATAAGAAACATTCATTTGATTCAGTACTAATATACCTTTAGATGAATGTGACAATTTTAAGTGATGTCATATAATCAACCGTTTCCTTGACAGTTTCTGAGTTACAACTATGGTTGCCAATATGTACTGGACCTTTACTAATTCAGTTGGTCTGGTGTTGAATATTGATTGAAAATATAAGAGAGCATTCAATTGATTCAGTACTAATATACCTAGGTGGCAGATATCAAGGTTGAACATGACTATCCATCAGAAAACAAAAGATGAAGATGGACATGGCAAGATGTTATTTCTGATTGTTAGTCTCATATGTGGTTTGCTATGTCTTGCAAGGTTATGGATGTCCTGATGACACTTCAGGGATCTCATATGGAGACAGATGATCCAACAACAAGTTATATGCTGCAGGTGTGGTTTTATTGTATCAACGGTCTATATGATAATCTGTGCTAACTATACAAATGCTTTCCAAGTGATGGCACTATTGAACAATAAATGGTTAACTATGTTGCAGGCATGGGCTAGACTCTGCAAGTGCCTGGGGCAGGATTTCCTCCCTTACATGAGTGTTGTCATGCCCCCATTGATTCAATCTGCTCAACTTAAACCTGATGTAACCATCACTTCTGCTGATTCGGATGAAGATATTGACGAGTCTGATGATGAAAGGTTTCCCTTTAAACTAAATTATTAATATTTTATTATAGAATGGTGTATTGCTTTCTGTGATATAGGTTTAATGGTCATCTGATATTTGCTGAAGTGAATGACTTTTTATTGTATGCCATTAAGTCGATTTTGGACACCTTAATAGCTGTATGGAACCATAACCATTATAATTATGTTCTGTCAATTTAGCTCCATCAAGATTACCCAACCCTTTGGTTCAGCCCTAGTTTTTCTTAAATAAATTAATGTTTATATAATAATTTATTAAATTGAATAAAATAAATAAATAAATAAAAGTTTATTGGGATGGGAATGGTATAGGCTATCTCAAACAAGACTTGACCCATTGACAGCCCTAAATATGGGCTCAAGGGGAGAGAATAACGTTAGTAAATTATTTCCAAATAAATAAATAATTTAGTAAAATAAATAAATAAATAAATAAATGTTTATTAAAATCTTTCTCTCAATGTCACATCTCCTTTATTTTACTGATTTATTTTATTAAAATAAATAATTTATTTAATTTTATTAAATAAATTAATGTTTAGATAATATTAAAATAAATAAATGAATAAATAAAAACTGAGATAGAGAATACGAGAGAGAAAATAAGAGGGATGGCATTTTATTTATAGGAAGGCATAATCATAAATAATTGGCAAGGTAAAGAAGATGCATTTGTCTTATATGTGGCATTTCTGTAATTTTCAAATATTATAGAATCAATTATATAGGGATGGAGGTTTGTCTTGTATGTGGCATTCTTGTAATTTTTGAATGCTAGAGTAAAGAGAAGTGGGAGAGAAGATAAAGTAAATGAGAGAAGGGAGGGAGAAACATGTGTCAATAATTTAGAGCATGCCTGTCAAGGCAACAACAAATCACATGTCAACCTCAAAAGCAACGAGTCTTTCAAGATCAGCTGTTATCTAATGTTGGCTCCATTGTACATGGCTCTATTGTGAAGCTACTGGAGAACATGTTAGCTCCTCATAAATTTCAACTGCTCTTGGTTCACTTTGTTGTAGTGATTGTTTTCTGGATGTTGTGTTATCTGTTTTTGTGTCTTCTTGCTTGTATTTTTTTTCTTTGTATATGCTATTTCCAGTAATTGAAGTAATGAAGGGCAACTTGGTTGGTGAGATTTAATAGACATTAAGGTTGTGCCTACATCATAGGCCTTTTTTGTTGTTAAGATGGTTTGTTTCCTGAAAATTAAAATTTTATGGTTCAGGTGGCATGCCATGGTCAATGTTTACACAAATAATTGAATATGATATTTAAGTTGCATTTTGATGAAATCTAACTTTTGATGAACAGCCTACTGAGTTGTGTGTGGTAACTTGTTAAGTGTGGTATGTTTTTTGGGTCTTGTGAGAGTCCCATGTTCTGCTTTTGTTGCTGATTAAAAAAATGATACTTGCTTTTGTTTGCTAAGGGTATAATTCTGTTGCAGCATCGAGACCATCACCCTTGGTGACAAGAGGATAGGGATCAAGACTAGTGTCCTAGAGGAGAAAGCCACAGCCTGTAACATGCTTTGTTGCTATGCTGATGAGCTAAAAGAGGGTTTCTATCCATGGATTGATCAGGTTAGATCCAACCAATTTTCTATTTGGTTTCCCTTGTTAGCCTTTGCAATGAAAATAACATTGGTAATGAATTGTGGTTGTAATAGTACAGGTAGCTCCTACTTTGGTTCCACTTCTTAAATTTTATTTCCATGAAGAAGTTAGGAAGGCTGCTGTTTCAGGTACTAGCTAAGCCTTCAGTTTCTAATTATTCACGTATTATGTGTTCTATATTTTGACAAGATTCTTGACATGATCTACCTTTTTTTCTGTTTCCAGCCATGCCAGAGTTATTACGATCAGCTAAGTTAGCTGTAGAAAAGGGGCTAGCACAAGGACGCAATGAGTCATATATCAAACAGTTGTCTGATTATATAATACCTGCCTTGGTGGAAGCTTTACATAAGGTCATTCAATTTTTTTAATAGGTTCTTATGTGTTGATAATCTACTGCCTTGATCCAACTAAAGCCAATTTGATGTTGTCTGTCTTGTTATTGTTGAGTTCTAACTACTCTTGGATAGCAGGAGCCTGAGACAGAAATTGTTGCAAGCATGTTGGACGCTTTGAATGAATGTATACAGGTTTGACTTGTGCTTCTGATGTGGTTGAGGCTGTATGTTTTGCTTTCTTCTTTTCTTCTGGAGAAGTTGATGATGAATCTTGCGAGCACTTATGCTTCATTTCAGGTTTCAGGACCTCTCCTGGATGAAGGCCAGGTGAGAAGCATCGTGGATGAGATAAAACAGGTTTTTACAGCAAGCTCAACTAGAAAAAGAGAAAGAGCAGAGAGAGCCAAGGCAGAGGACTTTGATGCAGAGGAGGGCGAGTTGCTAAAAGAAGAAAATGAGCAAGAGGAGGAAGTATTTAATCAAGTCTGTTTTTAAAATCACTTTCTTCTTTATGTTTCCATTTTTTAATTTGCATTGTGCAATTTCCATGTTACATTAAGGAATCTAAATCTCTTTCATTGCTTTGTCGTTCATTTTGTTTTTACTCAGTTTGCCTTCTGTTCTTTTCCTGCATCCAGGTTGGCGATTGCTTGGGTACTTTGATTAAAACATTCAAGGCATCATTCTTACCATTTTTTGATGAGCTGTCGACATATATAACTCCTATGTGGGTAAGTTCACATTTAGAAAATGCACTTTATTCCTTTCGTAGGCTTACTTAATGGTTCATAATATTATAGCTGGAACTATACTTTTTATATAATGGAGAATGAAAGTTTTCTTACATGTTTATTTATGCATGCATTGCTATAACAGTTTCTTTTGTCAAGTAAAAAATTGAAAAATTACTGCACTTTTTATGTTTCCCTTGATGGTGTTTTGGTATTGCTTTTCTTTGATGCATAAGTGCCACTAATTGTACTATAATAACCCTGTAAGTGGATTTCATTATGTACCTTTGATTAATTTCTTCCTGCTTTTGCTAGTCTATGAAAATGAATTCTTTCAAGTAGATAAATTCCACTGTTACTTTATCTATCAAAAAAAATTTCCACTGTTACTGTAAACATGCAACTATTCACAATCGAAGTGCTAATCGTTGACACTGGAGTAGCTTGAACTTGTCTTTGTTATTAGCTATGGATTCAATGATTCATTTTTCTATGTTACTACTTAAAATGGCAGCTCAGTTATGAGGCTTTCACTATTGCAGTGTCTATGGTACTATTTGAATGAATTTATTGCCTTTTTCTTTTTAATTTTGTTATCTTTGGATATTCACAAGGAATTCAATTTATAGTTCAATTTTCATTAATTTGATTTTTGAGGGTTTTTTTGTGTTTTGAATTTTTTGAACATTTTATCCTCAATGAATTCAATTGAAAGGTTTAAAATACTCGCTAATTTTAGTGGCTTTATACAACATTTATAGTGTTTTGGTTTCGCTTACAAAGTTTTCATCATCAATAGGGCAAGGATAAAACAGCTGAAGAAAGAAGGATTGCCATTTGCATTTTTGTTGATGTTGCAGAGCAATGCCGAGAAGCTGCTCTTAAGTAAGCAATACCCCTTGTAAATATTTAAGTTAAGAATTCATAATCGTTTTTTTTTTTATTTTTTTGTGGCTGGTTGCATCACATTGAATTTATTCTTCTTGATGGTGGAACAGGTATTATGATACTTACCTTCCTTTCCTCTTAGAAGCCTGCAATGATGAGAATCCAGATGTTAGACAGGTTATTACTTTGACCAGGGTCTTTGGCATTTTCCTACATGTTAAGTCCTATAGATCTCATTCAGGGCTTTCTTTTTTATACACTTACAGGCTGCTGTTTATGGAATTGGTGTTTGTGCGGAGTTCGGTGGTTCTGTATTTAGACCTCTTGTTGGAGGTACCTTTATTTTTCTTCTTGCAGCTATTCAATGAATCATGCCCATTACTTTGTATACATAATTTTATTGGCTTTTGCAGAGGCTCTTTCAAGGTTAAATGTTGTGATAAGGCATCCTAATGCACTACATTCTGATAATTTAATGGCATATGACAATGCCGTTTCAGCTCTTGGGAAAATATGCCAGTTCCATCGTGACAGCATTGATGCAGCTCAGGTACTTCCATATGACACTTATTCTTCTGTGTTTTTAGTTTGACCATGTTATTATTTAAACCTTCTTGGGTGTGGGTTTTTGGACAACTAATTTGCCTTCAGAATTTATATTTTACATTACCTACTTGTATGCTTTCATAATTCCTTAGGACATTATTTGTTTAATATTTTATTTAATTTTTTACATGTTTCAAAGATAAGGACTTTTAATTTTGTTTTCTGGATTTGCTATAGTTGTTGGAACTAAGTTGGAGAGTTTTTTGAAGAAAATGTTAACAATGAGTAATAATTATATTCATATGATTTTAGTATTGTTTTTAATATAAATTTGTAGTGGCTCATCTGATTACGTATTATACATTGTTGATATGTCGGCCCAGGCATGTTATTCGTCTAGTTAAATGAGGGGTAACTCTAGAAATGTTTATTTTTTATGCAAATAATTTAGGGCATCAAAACATAATTGTTAACTGAAGTATTTTTCTGTATAATTTGTAAACTTATAGTATAATTTATATTTATCAAAAAGAACTTTAGTATAATTTGTTCTTTATTTAGCTGGCAAGGGCCATCTTAAACTTGGTTATGTTATTTTTAATAGGTTGTTCCTGCCTGGTTAAGCTGTTTGCCAATAAAAGGGGATCTTATTGAAGCAAAAATTGTGCATGATCAGCTTTGTTCAATGGTGGAAAGGTAATTTCTTGGTCTCTTATAGGTTTTGCCATATGGGACTGAAATTTCTCCCATATTCCTATGCTATTTTACCTTGTTGCATGGTTTGTTTTATTTATTATACTTCATTGGATATTGATTATGTTCCATATATTTATTTCCTTGCAGGTCTGATAGGGATCTTTTGGGTCCTAACAACCAACATCTTCCTAAAATTGTTGCAGTCTTTGCCGAGGTAATTTCTTTGGTTTTATGTTTTCCTGTTCGGTTGTTGTAACCCCATTCCTCTGCTTCTGCCTGTATGTACAACTGTAGGCTGGGTGCATCATAGGCATTGATGTGTTTCTAAGTGATATATTAGAGGTAGTTGTGAACTGCAGGATTTGCACCTTTACAAATTGTCAACGGTACTTAGCAACTGAAATGTCAAATTTTGTGATTACAACGATACTTGTTTCGTCATGTTTCCTAACAGTGTTGACATTAAAATCTAATTCCTATGTGAACAATGGGAGATATGAGGACAGGTGAACTATATATTCATAATTTCAAGCCAATTATGGATGATACAGGAAAAGTTATGCCTCTCAATTGTTCTAGATTAATCTTATTTTTGAATTTGATTATAGTTGATATGGCGATAATTATGGCTAAAAATGTGGGGTGACCTTAACTGTCCTTCAACCTTCTGGCAACAAGTATTCCTATCCAAGTAATTAACTGGGCCAAAATCTATATATACACTAGTTGGGCAATTTTATGATTTGATTTGGATTGTTAAGAGATAAAATTTAAGAGGGAAAGGAATTTGGACGAGACAGTGCCTAATTAAATATTTTGTACTAGTTTTGCTATTCAGTACTTGATATATGTACTAATGCTACATACCAACTGGGGCAACTGCCTCCTCCAGTCTTGCTATTTATAGTTGGGTTATTCGTTCCTTTTCTTACATTTTTCCTAGCCATACCTTGTATGTTTGGTCTCATAAGTGTTACAAATGATGGATTTATTTTATTGGCTATTGTAGGTTATATGTGCAGGGAAGGATCTCGCAACGGAGCAAACTGCCAGCCGGATGATTAATCTGTTGAGACAGCTTCAGCAAACATTACCACCCTCTACCTTGGCATCGACCTGGTCATCCTTGCAGCCGCAGCAACAGCTTGCGTTGCAATCTATCCTCCCATCTTAGTCTTTTGGGCCTGTGGTGGACATGTCATTGCTTCACTTGGAGATGCTTGTATGCCTGGTCAGTTTGTGTCAATTATATGTTTATTACCCATTCTTTTTCCATAATATATCCCCATCTTTTCATTGATGTGGATTTTTCTGGCAATGCGGCGTCATTGTGTTGATTGAGGGTGAAGGTTTGTGTGGGTGAATAGAGAAGTTTTGCTGTAGAATGTGTATATTACAACAATCATTCATAGTCCTGTTTTATGTCCAAAAAAAAAAGAAAGGAAAAATTATAAGATAGTAGTCAGTAGTGGGTTTGAGAGGTTCTTGTTAGTCGGTTCAGTGCACAAGGTTGAGGATTGCCAATTTGGCAATTCTTGTATCAGTTTTGGTACTTAGTTTTCTTTTCGTCTTCTGTTCTCTTATATTTTCTTCCCTGTCCTTTCTGAAAGTGGGAATCTGGACACAGTTATGAAGTTAAATTATATATTATTCCTTTCAATTTGCAATTTATTATATTGTCTCCCTTGAAAACGTTCTCCTTTGTCAGTATTATCTTCATGCAATTATTCCTTGCTGATGTTAATGCAAGGACAAGATGTAGCTTATTTTATTATAGCGTGGAAAGACGGGAGTGAATTGATCTGTTTGATGTAATAAAAGAAATTCTATGTCGCAACTCGCAAGGCTTGCAAGATGAAAGCATTGGTTATTTATGGAATTCAGTGATTTGAAACTTTCTTTAACGTTTTTTTTTGTGAGGCAGGGTCCGTTATGGCATTCATTGTTCAATACAGAATTCAGATTGCATGCAAAATTTGCCCTCTGTGTAACTGTTTGGCATTTGATAATTCATGATACAGCAGGGGATTAGGGGATTATTAATTCAAGACGGAGAAGTGAGACCACACCATGACCAACTCTCTACTATTATTTCTTGGCTATAGCGCTAAAACTATAAGATGATTGAGCTGCAATCATATTTCATAACTTCCAGGGAGTTGGGAACTTGGGATTGTAATGTAAATAGTATGACAGGCTCCGTTTCTAACGGTGGTTGCTAAAGTGGTCTGGTCTCGGCCTTACAGGAGTCCCTGTTTAATTTTGCCTTCTACACTTGAACAGAATCACAGGTTGTGTTGTAACTTGTAAGGGTGTTCTTGTATTTTCTTTGTTGTGGATTAAATTAAATATGATCGGTATGTTTAGGATAATATTATAGAAGTTATTCATGAGCTAAAGGAAATCCATTCAAATTTTCATTTCTTAGAGAGTCCGTTTTATAAATTAACGACTTTGGTCTTCGTTGCATTAATTGTCATTGTTGTTGGCGTTAATTCTAATGGTCCCCATCGCAAATAATACAAAACGCAAGGTTTTGCACTATACATATTTGTGTATATTTGTATTTGTCAACTGAGCCCATGGCTTATATTTTGTGTTGTGCAAGAGAGTAATGCCATAACCTGCGATTTGTGTGCAATATATCTTCTATTTTAGACAAGAACAAACACTTGGCAATCCATCTTTCAGCAAGTCCTTCGTATACTTGAAAATGAATGTGTTTTCATCCTAATATTATTTAATTTAGTGTTATGCACTTATGTGTAATCTACACTAGCTAAACATTGTAGTATAAATCTATTATTTTATATGTGAAGTGCAATTTTTTTAAATATTGATTCTTAATTTTTAGAAATTTGAATATTTATTGGTAAAATTATGATGTTATATACTTAGAGCTGATTGCGTATTACTTCATGTAAACTATCAAAGGATGTCTTTGTTATACTTTTATTTTTTGATATCATGCCTATTCCATCTGAGTTTTTTGGTATAAAAAAATGCCATAAATCAATGTTTTTTCTTTTTCTTTTATTTTTTTTTTTGAATTTTATGTGTACTTTCCTGTTGCTGCTGTGTTGCATCTTCCTCAATTGTATTCATGTGTTTCGTGATGGGTCTCATGAATGATGAAACTGCCTTTCCTATATTCTTTCTATACCGACCTTCTGAATCTTAGTTTGATGCTAAAAATACTCTTGTGAAAAATGGGTCAATAGTCGATTTGTGAGCATGATGCTGAGTTGATATTATGAGCCGGTCGACAACATCACAACAAAATTGCTTTTGGTCATGTCCCGTTCTGGTCATGCATGCGCTAAACATATGTGAATCCAAGGACTTGCAAAAGAGACATTTCTTTCCAACCGGAAACCTCAGGAGGGGGAGGAGAAACAAGGCTCCGTTTATCCAGAATTTAGAACTGTTTGACTCGATATATTCATTGCATTGAAGACTCTCTTTGTGTGTGTGAGAGAGAGAGGGAACTATTTTTAAGGTCAGATTCAAACCTTCGCCTACAACCAAGAGATGTATCTTGCCAATTCATACAGCTTTTAAGCCCTTTAGCCCTCCAATAGTCAAAATGTTTTTTTTTTCTTTTGAAACCACCCTCTGGTCTAGTGAATGTGACTTTTTAACCCAATTTATTTATTTATTTATTGAAGTCTATGGATTTATGTTCTATGAAAGATCCAGGAAGAACCTCACCAGGCGCTCCCCCTCGTCTCAACTCTCACCTCAAAAGGAAACGAAGAAGGGTTAGAGAAAACCCGATTGAATAAGAGAGAGAAATAATAAATAAATGAGTATGATGACGTGAGAGAAGGTTTTATCCAACGCGGCGTGCACAATGGGATATTCTGCCTTTGGACTCTCATATAAGGATCCAGGACTCCTTTGACGCCCTGTGTGAAAGCTATACATGTAGACATATTATGAAAAAACAGAATTGACACGCTAACACCTTTTTGCTTTTGAGGAAGATGTTCTCTTATAATGCCCATAGTTTCAGTACTTTTGTTGTACTAGTTATTAGTTTCAATTTATTTAGCAGGATTACGGAATGACCCAAACTTTGATGAAGTTCAATTGCATCCTAATTCTAATGCTCCTCAAAGATCAACACCAATCTCATCACCTTAAAAACTGTGATCGAACTTCCCATTTAATTAGCACAGTTTGGTTACTTATAGCTTTCTCTGATGTATTGGAATCTCTATGGCTGTGACTTTTGATGGGGTGGGACTAGGGAGCTTTTGGTTTAATGAATTAGAACCCTTTGTTCTTGATGTCATTTAGAGAAAATGGTTGATTTACAGCAAAATAATGTTAAGTGCGTTGATCTGGATAAGGCACAGGGTCAGAAGTCGTCATTGTTATTCTTTTGTTAGTCATGACTCATGAACTACCGTGAAGGGCAAAGGCAAAAACGACATTTTTGTATAGAAATAGAAACAAATTAATCAAAGGACATGATTCATGTTTGAGTTTGACACAAGCAGTGATTCTTAATCAGAAACTATATATTAAAAAAGAGAATAATAGAATAAGGTGGGATAATTAAAAGACAAAGGTTGCATAAAATAACAAGCACACACACGAAAACACCTACCTCAAGGAAACTCAGTCATAAATTCCCTTGGGCAGCCAGAGGGATGTGGGTGGATGAGGACCAGATAGCCACAATTATAATAACTAGAGAGACTCATTCCTCTTGTCTTGCTTGTTAATTAAATCAGACCCATTTCTCTCTTGTCACAATCAACTTCTATCTTGAACAGATCTCCAATGGAGCTCCACGTCCAACAACGGAAACATGAGCATGGGGAGGTTTCAGTTGGCAAAGGAAGCAGAATTAAGGGGAGAAGTAGAACTAATCCCAACAACAAGTTTGTTGGGGTGAGACAGAGGCCCTCTGGGAGATGGGTTGCAGAGATCAAGGACACAACACAGAAGATCAGGATGTGGCTCGGAACGTTTGAGACTGCAGAAGAAGCTGCCCGAGCATATGATGAGGCCGCCTGCCTGCTTCGTGGATCCAATACTCGAACCAACTTCATCACCCATGTCTCCTCCAATTCCCCTCTCGCTTCACGCATTCGGAATCTCCTCAACAACAAAAAAGCTGTCGTCAAACAACCACCTCTTCATAATCCCTCCTCCACCGAAGGAACCTCCACAGCCACAACTTATACCAGCACAGGTGGCAGTACTGGTAATGGTGACAGAGGTGGAAATTCTCCCTCCTTTGGAAAGATACATGAGACCCAGATTTGTAATGATGCATATAGACCAGATTTGAGCAACTGTAGTGGTGAAGAACACGAATTGGATTCATCAAAATCCGATCTCTCATGGGCAACTGGCTCCTCTTTTGATCAGTTCTCCTTCACCCAAGATGGGTTTGATTTTCCAATGAATGTTGGCTTGCCGGAGGCATCGGAATCAGAGGTGGCAGAATTTGAAAGGTTGAAAGTTGAAAAACAGATGTCGTCGTTCTATCCGATGAATGGGGTGCAAGAGACAGTTCATGATCTTAGTGATACTTTGTGGGATCTTCCTCCTCTCTGTCAGTTGTCTTGCTCCTTTTAATGGTTGGTCAACATCTCCTCTTTTCCTCTCCTTTGTTTCTCTTCTGAGATTGGTTACAGAAGATGCAAGAACGGGATATAGACGTTTTTTAATTTGTTCTTTGGATTAAATTTCTTACATTCCCACAACAGTTTTGAGATGGCCCCGTTTATTAGTTGAGGAAATTTTCTTGGAATTAAAATAAAAAAGCGCCCATAAAAACCTTGAAAGAATCAAAGAAACCTGTTGTAGGATGACATTGATCTCTTGCATCAAGGTCTCTTTAACATTGTTTGTAATTAGGTTAGCTGTCTGATTGTGCAGTGGTCGTTGAATTTGAAGTTCCATAATTGAAATTTGAAACCATTCTGTGTGTCCCAGTTGGTCAATGGAATGCGTCATAACTCATGAGATAGGTGGTGATCTCTACGAGGCATCCAATGGCCAGCTCTATTGTCTTGTGGTATTAAAGAATTTCTGTCACCTTCCACTGTCAAAACATATAAAGCGCCCTTACAAGTCATAAAAGGTTGCTTGTATTTGTAATTTTCAAATGGAGGAAAAAGAATAAAAGATGGTGGTCTTTCACCATAGAACCCTGCAAATTTATGCCATTAGAGAAGCCAAACAACAAGGAGATCTCTATCATCCTGTTTAATTATACTAAAATGAGATTGGGGTTAAGAGATTTGTCAGACTCTCATCAGCCAAGGGCGTATGTCAATGTAGTCTGGGTAGATGGTCAATGGGTATCTTTCCCTTTGAGGAAATACAGCTTCCAACTTATATTGTTGGAATGCAAGCTCTTTGGGTGTTGTGCCAATGGGCCCTACATGAATCCCTAATCGGGTATCCGACTTGAGGAATTGGGTGAACCAATTGAGACAGAATCAGCCATCAGGCCCGATCCCACAAACCCACCCAAGTTGCAGCTTTATTTCTAACCCCATCAATCCACTAAAGCCTTTGTGGGGCCAGAGCCACGTTACCACACAAACAAATAAACAGAAACAAAAGAAAGAGAAAAGATAATAAGAGTGTCCAATCCCCATAGAGCCTTTATCCCATATAAACAAAGAAAAAACAAAAAGAGAATCTTGCTTTACCAAAGAGATAAGCTGAAATGCATCCATGTGTTTCTCCACCTCACTATGTCTTTTCACAGTGAAGTAGCATCAACAAAGTAGCCCTTTTCCATCTTTCTCCGCCACTGTTTATTGATAAAATTCCCTCTTTACTACGATCCAACAAAAGTACAGAGCTTCCTTCTTTGACATAGGCTCTACCTAATCTCTGAATTTGGAAAATTTGCCTGTCTACATCAATTCATACCCCACCTTATATCGACTTTTTATGGACAAGTATTAACTACTCATTTAATTAAATCTTTAATTTGGGGGTTAGGGCTGTAATCGATTCAGATTCAGATCACCTTCAAATACAACCTAATTATTTAAAATTTAAATTCCAATCCTATCTAATCCCATAATTCCAATTGTATCTGGGTAAAATTTAAAATATTGATACGTTGGTAGGGGTGTATCGGGCATTTCGATACTTGTTTTTTATTTTTTTTAAAATTGATTCAAAGGAGCGATCTAGGACCCCTCCATCCCCTGAACCAGTCAGACCTCCGATACACCTATTATAGGAGCGTATTAAAAGGGTCCTGAAACGATACGTATCAACCGAGATACATAACAATACTTTGAACCTTTTATCTGGGGTCTTGGATCAGATTCGGATTATATCAGGTTTCGGGTCGGATTGAATTTTCTGACTCTCTTGACAGCCCTAGTTGTGGTGGAGCTTTCAAAGTTCCAACCACACCAATCAATTAATTGTTACTAGTTCTGCAGTTGTTGACACCTTTCATTATATTAAGTTACAAAATGTTTTTCATAGAATCATTAGCTGGTTGTAGTTATAATTAAGCAAATTCAGTTGTCAAGTCGGAGCACCCAAAGCTGCAACCACTCTAGTCTCATCTGTTCCAGAACCCACAATTCAGTACCCAACCGGCCAACCCAATCCAGTGAATCCACCACCCTTTCAGGAAACCTTAGCTTTTTCATCAGCCTACACCTACAGCACACAGAATAAACAAAACATAAACCAAGAATCTGAACATAAACAAAGTCTATTGAAGGACATGAGCCACGTCTTGCTATGAATTTCAAATGTCAGGTAGCAGTTGAAAGAATGACGTAGAAGCTTGTTCAAAGAATTAAAAACCTGTAGATTTTTTTTTTTTGGTGGTGATGGGGGGACCCAGCGCTCATCACCTGTAACTTTCTCTTTATTTTACAAAATCTCTAGGCAAAAAATTATTTGGAGAATTATTTTATTATTATACCTGACAACGGGGGATGGATTCTTCTTCTGGGGGGCGGGGGGAGAAAAATATTTGAATCCTCTTCTTTCAGGCCAGCAGTTGCCAGTGAAGGTTCCAACTGATTCAGTTGGTAAGGTTTCAATGGGAATCGATCAATTCCAGCCTTCACCCGGGTTCGGAAGGTCATGAAGCCGATTTCTCGTCAGATGAGCTGCAGTGAAAAATTTATGATGCCGGAAAGACATGGCATTCAAAGAGAGTTTTTACTGATCAAATTCCATCAGTGAATTTTACCGATCGATTGGCACAAGTTTTTCGGATATCACTCTTTCCAGTATTATAGTCGAACCCTAAATCATATATTATTTGTATCAACCTAGACAGTGTGAGCTAGACTTGCCTAAATTTATTTAGCCTGCTTGCTCACTGAACACCACAGGTGACAAATTATACTGCATCTCCGTCCCTCAAGACCAGATCACTGCAGAAGGCAATTAAATCTGGGCTTTGTAAAAACAATGATAGATTTTCTTTTTCCTCATTTTTTTTTTATCCTTTTCTCACGAGTAAAGGGGACAACACATGGGACATGTGGCGTACTATAATTACTATATTATTTAGGCTCTTCCACCCATGCCAAATCATACCAGTCTGTAGTGTTTAATAGTTCGATTTTGATCTGTAACAATCGATGGCAATTTGATATTGATGAGTAACAATGGCTACAGCTAACAATTCAATACTCCAAATAAACTAGACGATTTAAACATATAATTAAAAAAAATTAATGTTAATTTAAATGCTAATGAGATTTGCATTTATTCCCCAAGCATATGGTGCATATTTTAATTGTCGATGCCATGCCATGCGACCAATTCAGCAATGGGGCTGTTGGCAGTCCATAAAAATTGCCTGTCGGCCCGTGTTATTAGTAGAATTTATAAAGTTTTTCGGGTTTGATACCTTTCCAATATCATCAAAAAAAAAAAAAAAAAGGCCTTAAGAGATACACCGTGTCCATGCATTTCCTAAACGTTCTCAATTCCCATTACGCATCTTTAGATCAATTTGCTGATACAGATTGCATTTTGCAATACCAATGCGATATTGCGATGCTTTGAACCTGATTGGGATAACAGTCAAAAGATGCATGATCTATTTGATTTTTTTTTCGGTAGACGATGATTCTCTTTGATGTGTAACTAAATGGGGGACATCAATGAAAATATGGGTGTAGTAGAGCATCTACACAAGAAATTTTGAGTCCTCTAAGATCTAAACATTCTATTTATCCATACAAGGATGCTTCCATAATAACATAAACAACCCAGTGAAAAAATAAGAAAAAAAAAAAAAGAAGGCCACAAAATTGAAGGGAAATGATGCAATTGACAAATGAATTCGCAGAAATCACTGCAGCCCCAAACCATTAGAACCACAGATCAAGACATTCAAAAAGATTTATAAGCATGAAAAGATAATACACAGAGAGATAAACAAGAAAAATAGAAGACCAGATAGGTTGTGGTTGAATGCTTTGAAAAAGAAAACCGTTTTAATAATCTTCACCTTCCTCTTCGTCATCGACACCCTCTGCCCCAACTTCCTCGTAATCTTTCTCAAGAGCAGCCAAATCCTCACGGGCTTCTGAGAACTCCCCTTCTTCCATACCTTCACCAACGTACCAATGAACAAATGCCCGCTTGGCATACATGAGATCAAATTTGTGGTCAATCCGTGAAAACACCTCCGCCACTGCGGTATTGTTGCTGATCATGCACACAGCACGCTGTACCCTGGCCAGATCACCCCCAGGGACCACTGTTGGAGGCTGATAGTTGATCCCACACTTGAAGCCGGTTGGACACCTGAAATTTCACCCGAAGCCAATATCTCTAGTCAAGATACAGAGGATATGAAAGATGATATAACTATCTAACAGTTGCCAATAGTTACAAAATTCCTCTATCCACTCTGACTACAAGACACACACCAAGGTTTAGAACCTATCATGTGGTTGCTCATACCAAAGGGATCTTTTATGTAGAACAATCCTTTTTTTTTTCCATTATGGATAAACAAACTACCATTAAGCACAGGATAGAATACAGTAGATTGGATGGCACTGTCATCAACCGTGGGTTAGTTCTTTGGTGGACTGGAAGGTGAAGGCCCTTTGGAGGTCTGCCCTTCCATTATAAGGTGTGCCATATGTCGCACACGACATTACCTTGGTGCATGTGTGTGTGTAAATGAACACTCACCAGTCAACAAATTGAACAGTCCTCTTGGTCTTGATGGTTGCAACTGCAGCATTGACATCCTTGGGAACGACATCTCCCCGATACATCAAACAGCAGGCCATGTATTTCCCATGCCTTGGGTCACACTTGGCCATCATGCTTGATGGTTCAAAGACTGCATTTGTGATCTCAGGAACTGAAAGCTGCTCATGGTATGCTTTCTCAGCTGAGATAACAGGGGCATATGATGAAAGCATAAAATGGATCCTTGGATATGGTACAAGGTTCGTCTGGAACTCTGTAATGTCAACGTTGATGGCTCCGTCAAACCTCAAGGAAGTAGTTAAAGAAGAAATTATCTGAGATATCAAGCGGTTCAAGTTGGTGTAGGTTGGCCTCTCAATATCCAAGGCTCTGCGGCAGATGTCATAAATAGCCTCATTGTCCAAAAGAACAGCCACATCTGTGTGTTCAAGAAGGGAATGAGTGGAAAGCACACTATTGTAGGGCTCCACAACTGCTGTAGAAACCTGCAGTTACAGGTGATAGAACCGAATCTGAGTTGAACATGGATAGATAAAGCAAATAACAAGAGGCTTCTAGACACATATAATCATCAATAAGATGGCTTTATTCAGTGGTATGATGAGTACCTGAGGTGAAGGATATATGGTGAATCCAAGCTTTGATTTCTTCCCATAATCCACTGATAAACGTTCCAAGAGCAAAGAGCCCAAACCAGAACCAGTGCCACCACCAACAGCATTAAATACCAAAAAACCTTGCAAACCGGTGCAGTTGTCGGCTAGTTTCCTTACCCTGTCGAGGCAAAGATCTACGATCTCTTTCCCCACTGCAAAAGATAATCTAAACCACTTTAAGTCATTGAAATTAACATGGTAAAAGGGGCGCAATTGTAACACTTGAAGAATGGTAATTTACCAGTATAATGCCCTCTTGCAAAGTTATTAGCAGCATCTTCCTTGCCAGAAATAAGTTGCTCTGGATGAAAAAGTTGTCTGTAGGCCCCAGTCCTAACTTCATCAATGACTGTGGGTTCCAGATCAACAAATATAGCTCTAGGCACATGCTTTCCAGCACCAGTCTCACTGAAGAAGGTATTAAAAGCATCATGTGCAACACCTACTGAAGTGTCACTGCAAAGACAGAAACTTGTAAGATTTTCAACTGTAAAACTGCACTGAATCCAATGGAATTTGAATGACTACTTCCCCTGTGGGCTGTGGATGAACTCCACCTGATATTATGGAATAGAATGCCTATATAACATTTCCAAATTCAAGCTCTACCACATAAATGGTCCCAAAACATTAGAATTCTTAAAATTACTGAATTGATCCCAGACAGTACACACTAGAACCATCTCCAATGGCAATAGAAGATAACAAATTCACGAATAATAAAATCATAATTTTGTTTTTTGTTGTGGACGCAACAAAAGCATAGAATTCGCGGAAAAAAAATGAAAATTCTGCAGGACGAACTTGAAAATAAAAACTGCGAAGAAGAACTAGGACAAAATTGCAGTAGGGCAAGAACCATGGTTCCTAATACTTTCAAAGAAAAACACAAATCAGTAAAATGAAAATACCGAAATTTGCATGAAAAATAGAAAGACAAAAATACCCTTATAAGAATGAAAACAGGTAATAATGTCCTAATGATCTATCGCTCTTAAACTCATAAAATGCACGTTTCAGTCAGACCAGGACGAGAAAATCACATTCGGTTTATTTCATGGATGAGGACCACAAAATTCATATAAACAACGAATCAAATAGTACAAAAATATGAGAAAACAATTCTAGAAATATCTAAGGAACAAAATGAATATAGATCAAGCAATTACGCTCCAAATGCATATAGAAAATTTTCCTAGCTAAAAAGAAAATCAATAAACCCATTCATAAACAATAATTCAACATAATAACAAACAAAAAAATGGAACAACTTTCAAAATAAAAGAACAGATCAATAAAACTAGACTATGTATAATTTGATCGGGTTGATTGTATACTTTTTTGATCGATCAATCAAAATACATCCACGATCTGAATCGATCAATCAAGATAATATCATATATCCATGATCTGAATGTATTCAAACAAGTAAGACTATAAAATTCAACAATTATACAAAAAAAGGGCCAAATGAATGAAATCCAGGTGCAAAATTTTGGAAAACACGTTTTACATGCGTAAGCACCATTAATAAGTAAATAAAATCAGCAAAATAAAAAAAAAGAAGAAAAAAACCAACCTAATTCAGGTACAAAACTCTTCAAATAACAACAGAAAGTTCGAATTTCGAAAAGAACACAGAATTCACTTACCTAGGCATCATCCCATCGGGTTGAATTTCATGCTCGAGGCAATACAATTCCCAGCAAGAATTCCCGACCTGAATCCCCGCTTGTCCAATGTGAATGCTGATGATCTCTCTCATTTTTCCCCTTTCTCTTCCCTCTCTCTCGCTGTATCAATCCCTCAATCTCCCCAAATAATAACGAAATCCCTCTCTCTCTCTCTCTCTCTTATCACCGTTATGTTATAGCACCAAAGAGAGACGAGGCGGTGGAAAAAAAATCGGTAGCCCTATGGCTTTGTCCCTATGGCTTTAATCACATTTCATAAATCTTTAAATCCGACGGAGAGGCCCCGCCACCTCCCTTGGCGCCAACTATCATGGGCCCCACAGGTCGGTAGATTGTCGCTTTTTTCTAGCGCTTCTGAATGACCAAAATACCCTTTTCGTTCTTTTCTCAGTTTTGGCCTTAACTTCCGGAATAATCTTGTAATATGTGTACATTTGCTGGGGTATTAGAGGTAATCGACCAAAAACTGTCGGACGCCACTTCGTCGGCCATGAACAATGCTTATCTGTTCGGTGTCGTTCCCCAACCAGATTGCAATATCTTACTCCAAAAATTACAAGGACGTTTCGACATGCATCTCTATAATTAGGAGGGAAAATTGGGGGTATTTTTTGTCAAAACAGGTAAGGGATCACGTGAAAGCGGGACCTTAGAGCAGTGGTACAGCTAAGCTCCACCTGGTAATCCACACAAGAAGAAGAAGAATCAACATGAACGATTTTCGATAACAATCAAGGGCGGTTGTGGCTTCATCTTCAGAAGTTGAACCGAAGGAAAGGTTTTGTCGGGTTCAACCCGGTTCGTGGTGAAACCAATTAAGCTGTGTTTTGTTTGAAAGAAAAAAAAGGAAGGGAACACAACCATGTCAGGGGGATACAAGCCGAATTGGATTTGGTCCTCACATCCCCTTGCAACTGTGCATTGGGAATATCTCCGATGAATAAAAATATACAAATATGAAGATGTCACTCCTCAATGCATGGCCGCAAAAGAATGTACAGACGGTGTGAGGACCATATCCGAATTCATACAAATCAGAACCAATTGAAAATGAACCAACTTTAGGGTGCAATTGAACCGAGTCAAGTTTAACTTTAGTATGACTTAGCTCAATTCAACCAAGGTTCAAAAAATTGTTATGTATTGGCCTGTGTCAATAGATACGTATCATATTGGGCCCTTCTTAATACGCCCCTACAGAAATTGTATTGGGTTAGGGCCTGGTTCAGAAGGTAATCGGGACTTAAACTGGCCCCTCTGAACCAAAATCGGGAAAAAAACAGTAAACGTTAAAAAAAAATGATTGATACTGGCTGATACGCCTTATCGATACTTTGAACCTTGAGTTCAACTAATATATAATTATATATGTATATCTAAGTTTGAGTTCTTTTTTTGTATAATTACCAAATTTAACCTAAGACTCAAATTTGATTAGCATTTAAGAGTCCGTTTGGTTTGTAGTAGGAATTGGAATTGAAATCCTTTGAGATCGGGATTGGAATGATCTATTCCCATAATTTATTTGGTTCAGACAATAATGAGATTTCATTCCCAAAGGAGGAACAGTGAATAGTTATTCCCTCAAATTGAAGACTGTCATTCTTGTAGGAACGGGGATTTCAATTCCGCCCAACCAAACTGTTGAAATCAAAATAGCCCATTCTAATTCTGAGTCCAAACTTCTATTTCCACAAGCCAAATGGGTACTAACTTGAATTGAGCTTAATTGAATTTAAGCCTAGATAGTTAGATTAAGGCTCGATCAATTTTTACCTCTAATCGTTTTGCAAAATACTAACCAATGCATGGGCTTAACCCGGTTCACTCGGGTCGTTTCATTTTGGTTGGTATTAAGCAATTCCAACCCAATAATTGTAAAGAACCCAAAGAACTAGTTGCGATGGGATGGGTTTATTTTGTGTCAGTAGAGGAGTTATCTAGTTAGTATGTTCATTTATTCATCAGTTCAATAATACGATCGTACAGCATGTGACGTGATAGAAGGGGACAAGGCAGGCACATGGGGAGGAGAATAAATAGAAGCAAGTGGAAGCTGCTGCTGCTGCTATTTTTTTTGAAAATGGCTAGGCTGTCCCCCCTTGGGAACTGGGAACTATCCACTCTCATATTCTTACTTCTTTTAAGGGAAAATCTATGATGATAGAAATACATGATATTCGAAAGGCTTTGAATAATTATAATGTTTCAAAAAAATCAATCTGATTGATTTTTAATTCTTAATTGATTATAAGTTTTTTCAGTATCATGTTTTTCCGGCATCATTTTTTTTTCTAAATAGGTGATTTTTTGAATACTTTGAAAGTGAAACCTGTATTCCCCTTTCGACTTCAGTGCTTTGTAAGGCTGTTCATAAGAATGTCCAACCCGATTAAACCGACCTAATTCGAGTTGGCCGTGTTTTCATCAGTATCAGTTGGTTTTGGGTTGGGCAAATATATAAACCGATATATCGGGTTAGTTTCGGTTTTCTTGTGTGAAAATCGAAACTAATTCGACCTGAACCGAACTAGTAAGATTAGTTCGGTAGTTCTTAGTTTGAGTAATTTTCTATAACTAGTCTTTTACTAGAACTAGAAGACCCATTAGGCAATCTATCCTAGTTTTTAACTTTCTATAATATTTTACACCAAATAGACAACCCATTAGGCAATTATAATTAGAATTCAATTAAGTGTCATTTTGTACAGGAGTAAAACTGAAACCGACCCAACCCGACTCAAATCGACCAGGTTGATTTGGCCTATCAGTGGGTCGGTTTCGATTTCTACCTTAGGTAACCCGACCAGATCGGGTCAATTGGGAAAACCCTAATAAACTGACCCAACCCAACCCATGAACACCCCTATTGCTTTGGTTCTGATTTATTTGTCTTACTTCTAACCAAAACAAGACAAATCCTATAAATCCAATACCCTCAAATTAATTGTAGATCTGCGAACTAGATCCCACCCCTCATATTTTGGAGGGATGCCGACTGACCATAGGTTGCGAGAAATAGAATGAATAAGATTAACAGCTCGATAGATCTGCATGATTGTAACTTGCACCTTACATTTTTTATACATTTTATGGTGAGGTGTTCAATCAACATGAACTCTGAGACACCTAAGAAATTCGGCATTGGAGCTAAGACTGTTTGTGAGTTTATGTAGTTATAATAAAATTGGACCAATTCGATTTTTTTTTTTCAAATTCGGATCTTCAAAAAAATTGGATCTCATTAAGATTTGAGACCAATTAAATTATACTTAGTCATTATATATATATATATATATATATATATTCTACTAGTTACTTGGTGTAGGCATCCCAATGTACCCATGATTCAATTCAGGTCGCGAAAAGAAAGAAAAGTTTGTTTAATTTTTACAACTTGTGGCATGTGTTTGCTTTTAGTCAAAGTATGTGTGATAGAGGGTAATAAGGGTTGTGGTTGGATTCTCCTTGGGTTGACAAGAAAATACTCTTCTCCTTAATCCAAACCATCTGATATGTAATTTTGAATCTTTGATCTCTATGTTTGACAAAAATGTGCTGAGGGGTCTACCATTTCTAGGGGGGCATAGGTTCCATAATAAGCAGTTTGGCTGTATCCATCATAAACCCTCCAATAATGATTTAATATCATTGAATTGCAAGACTGGTGAGAGGTCAGAACACATATGTAGGCCACTCTGGAGTGGAATGCATGATTTGATTTAGCAAAGTTTATTATATAATAAAAGCTAAATCAAGATTAGTGTAGGATATCGATCGACCACCCGTAAGAAGTAATGATTTATTACAAGTTGAAGGGTCTGCTGAAAGATTTAGAATAAAACAAAATATAACATAGTCTGAAGTATCAAGGAATTAATTGAGATATGGCATTAAACAGAATGAAATGAAAAAACGGAATTTATAATTGAGACAAGGCTTAAATGATGATCCGATAACCACCTTTCTCTCTTTACCTCAAAAAAATCCAATCGCCAGATCTCTTCCTCTTCATCCCTAGCCATATGTAGAATAGAAAATCTGGCATATTTTATATTCAAATATATGCATAGAATATTAAAATATGTATATATCAGAATTTAAGCTTTCTTTTTAATTATAGATATCAACTTATTTAATATAAACATGTTTTAAACTATCAAAATATATAAATATCCCATATTTTTCCATAGTTCCTTTATTCATATATTATATGTTTTGACCTAAAATATATATTAATAATTAATAATTCGTACAGAAAGAATTTAAGAAATAAAAGGATTCAAAAGGCATGTTGTCACAGCGTGTATGACCAGAGACTTCTTAAATCACGAAGTGACAAAATTAAAACAACGGTTTGGTACAGATAATGGAGATGTCACATATTGTCACTTATATTCTAAGGCACTACTGATGGGCCGATGGCATCGGGCTTCAAGCAGTTTGGAACAGTCTGGGCTGGTGGGCTGAATTTTCAGGTTTTAAACTTTTGGGTAGAGGTGTCAATTGGACTGGATTTGGTCCAATCCGACCCAGTCCAATGTGAGTCTATTTATAAATGGATTGGATTCAATCCAGTTCAAATTCAATATAAATTAAATCCAATCCAATCCATTAAAATGTAAATGGATTGGATTGGATCTAATCTAAATCAAATAAAATATTAAAAATTATAAAAATGAAAAAAATCTAAAAATTACAAAAATATATCCTTTTGGTATTGAAAAAGTACTTTTATAAAAGTGCTTTCACAAAAGTGCATTGATAAAAGTACTTTTACAAAAGTGTTTTTCTAAAAGTATTTCCATATAAGTGTTCTTTTATAAAAACGCTTTCGTAAAAATGTTTTTTCATAGAAGTGCTTTTGTAAAAGTACTTTCATTAAAAGTGTTTTCATAAAAGTAATTTCATTAAAAATGTTTTCATAAAAGTATTTCCACAAAAGTGCTTTTGTAAAAGTGCTTTTGCAAAAGTACTTTCATAAAAATGATTTTATGCCGACTTCAATTTTGATTGGTTTCAAATTGGGCAAGGCCACAAGGGTTTGGCCCCATGATCGGATTATCGGAAACTTGATTCAAGTCTAATTCAGACCAATAAGAATATGAAGAAATTTATTTTGGATTGGCTCAATCCAATCATTATAAATTTATAATGGATCGTCCAAATCCAATTTAATAAGATTTGGATCGGTTTTGGATCCAATCCAAAGCCGATCGATTGAAAGTTTGACACCCCTACTTTTGGGCAACACTGGCCCATTGTATAATGTGGGTTTGTTATGCTAGTTTTTTGCCTCTTCTTTTCCTGGCCCTTCTATAATCTGGGTTTATTATACTAGTTTTTTTTTTTTGCCTCTTTTTTTTCCTAATCCTGATTTAGAAGTTGGTTTTTTATATTCACTAGCAAATTTGTACATGCTTATATGACAATTTTAAATGGTGATCATGATAGTAATAGTGTGTCCAGATTTTTCTAAAATCATTTATATTGTTATGCATATATAAATAATTCTTATTAATCATACTTATTTTTGTTTAATATATATAATATCAAAGATGTGCCCATATGTTTCTTACAATTTTTCTGTATTTTTTGTTTATCATTTTTTATTTTTATTATTTAATTATGATATCAAGGGTGACACATTTGACCTAAAATAAGACTGAATTGTTGATCCATCACCAAATAGGAAAGCAATTTCTTTTTTTTTTGTGATTTTAAATTTTGTATTTCATTTCTACCCATTAATGTTTATCATACTTATTTTTCTTTAATATGATTAATATAATATTAGAGACGTGCCAATTTTTTTGTATTTATTTTATTTGGAAATATTTAATATGTAACTCTAATATCATGGGTTTACCCATTTAACCCTAGATGTTGAATTTCATATTGCAACTTAGATAGAATAATGGTTTTGTTTTGGATCAGTTTTAAAAAACATGAATTGTGTATTGTAAAAACATTGGATATAAATCTAATTAATTGAATTTATTGGTGAAAAAAACCTAAATATATAGGATTTAATGAATTAATACTTAATACCTTAAATATACTATTTAATGAGAGAAGTGAGTGAGGGGAGAAGTAGTAATTCAAAAAATAAGAAATAAGAATAATTCTCTCTCGCTCTCTACGTGTGAGAGGTTCATTAATCCTATCTATCATGGAGAGCTTGTAGTGATGCGGGTTTGATCCCATGCCTCCATATTGAGAGTATTGAGAGATACTGAGCCACCATCTCAATTAAAGGGTTGGGGATTGACATGTCTTGCAACAGTCATCCAAATTATGCAAAAAAAAAAAAAGATTTGATTTTCCTATTGAATGCAACTTTTCAAGGGAAATCATTTGTTTTCAACATAAGTCTTGGGGTTCATGGCAGTATTTCCATCGTATGTTCACAAATTCAACCATGGTGTGACAAACACTCCATCAACCCTAACAAGTGACTTGCACAAATCAATGTGAGTGATTTGGGCGCATTCTTTTCTTCTCAGGCACAGTCCTAGACTCCCAATCACAAGATAAAACATACTTGTTCGAAAAGACAAAAAACACCTTCATAACTTGACTTTTAGCATTGTAATCCATAAAAACTTGAAAATAGCAAATGCAATCTATATTTATTTTGTTTGGAGAAATAGTTCGACTATGATAGTGGAAAGTTTTAAAGCCGGTGTTTTGATTTGTAAAAAATCGTCCAGTATTATACCATTTCGGTATCATAGATTTTCCCGTTGAGAAAATGTACATCATTCAACACTTAACATGTAAAAATAAAAACATTCATATGTGAGGATACCCCTTTAATTAAATATTGTAAAGCTACAAATGCCTATAAACACCAACATGAGGAACTAAAAGGCAATTTTCATAGGGCTTCTCAACAAGAAAAAAAAGGGCAGTTTTCATCACTATTTTTAAAATTGGATTAGACCAGATGGTTGGACTGAAAAAACTGAGAATTGGTTAGGTGATTGATTTCGTTTCCCCTTAAAATTGGATTTTTTCAAAAAACTGTTGATTTTAGTCAGTAAATCGTTGAACGGTATGGTTAATCCACTGAATCAGACGGTTAATTATTTAAACCCTTTCAATAATTTGACCTTTTTTTTTCTTTGTCAGAATGGACTGACCGTTCAACCCAGTAATCGAACCCCTGACTGATTTAATCTCGGGTTTGATTTTAAAAACCATTGCTTTCATTGAACTTCCGATATGTGATAGCCATTCCATTATAGTTATGAGGTTATTTTGGTAATTGAAGTTCCTATTCAATCTGTGGTAGGTAGTCTGATGGGGTTAGCTGAGGTTCTCGTGGAGCAGACCAAGCGTCATAAATGTTACACACCAAAATTACCTACAGACCCTTCTGAGGTTCTCTATTTTACTTTGGAAACCTTTAGTGGGAAATAATTTTCGTTTTTCTTTTAATTTTGCAGTCTTTATTATTTTTCATTCTGTGCATGTTTCAACCACACTCCACACGAAAGGATAGCAAGAAAATGCAAAACATCTCTCAATGAAAATGACATATTTGCCTTCCAGGATTGGCCATTTTGTATTTTCCATGGCCAAACCAGGCAATACCTCCCACCCGTGTATTGGAATTTGGAAACATCTACGGGAGATATTCCCAATATACGGTGAGATGTGTATGTGCAGCGCTTGTGGGGCGTTAATGTAATCTCCCAAAAACATGTGTTCGAACACATGCATTTTCAATGTTGATTTTAGATTTTAGTCTTAGGAATAAGCGGTTTAAGATTTAAAATTCATTATTATCAGATGAATCCAGATTTCATCCTCACAAAAATGTCATCACAACATTTTACAGCGGTGCATCGAGAATATATCCTCAGGAATGAAAATATAGAAATATGAAGATGTTCCTAATGTGTGGTTGCAAATGTTGTGAGGACCTTTTTTTTTTCTGAGGACAAACGATCTGTGTTCATGTGTGAAAATCAAGAGATGGTACGACACTTTGATCCCACCATAGTAGGAGCGAAGTAAACCAGCAAACCAGGGTGGTCACCCGTGGCCTTCACTTACACTCAAAGCCAAAGGTGACCTGTACCAGCTCACTTCTGACCTGGTTTTGTTATATAATTAAATCAACTAGGAATAGGTTTCTTCTGTTTGAAATAGTGACTATCACACACACATACACACTAAAAATAACACATGAAGGACAGCAAGTATAAGTAGCCAATAAAAAATGCATGGATTTTTTCATTCTTCTTCATCTTTTGGACCCCAAACAAACTCGTGATTTCTAGTTTGGAGATGCAAATAATAGTTTGTGGGCCTATTTGCCTAACAAGAAAAGAGAATTATTTATAAATGTAAGAGTGAAGCTGCATGTTAGACTTCATTTGAGATTAGGGATGCAAATAGATTGGATGGGAATTGAATTGGGGTATGATCCGATTTGAATTTGAATCCGTTGGATTCTCTAACCCCTGATTTAAATTTGATTCAGATTATTCTATTGGATATTCAGATGGATCAGATAGGGGTGATTTGAAAATACGACAGGAGGTATCCAAATCCGGTAAAATCGGAATGAATTAAGCTGATTAATTTTTGGAGTCAAAGCTCATTTTAATAATTGATTATTCGAACTTAAAAAAAAAATTAAGACTCAAAAGAACCATTTCTTCTGGGGCTCAAAAAGGCATTCTTCAAGTAGTATTGTTTAGAGGAGAGTCCTACCCAAACATATCCTTACATGCCATTTCCAAATTATGGAGCCCATTTGTCTAACCAATAAATTGTTGATTTAATAAACTTGCTTTCAATGAGTGAACCATGAGAATCCTACTGTTTTTGTTACTCACTAGCTTGAAAATAGAAGATAGACAGGAGTTTTCTAGTTTTTGAGTCAAGGAATGATGAACATACATGCCAATGTGTTCATGGCTCAGGGCCCATTTGATACCCGCTGAAGTTGATGAATTGAACAACTTATTACTTTGTTTCCAATGAATTTATTTATTACTTATCACATGGCAAAATTGATCCGCCTCTTCTTAGTCTTTTTTTAATGAAAATTTGAGTTAGGTTTATCACATCCATCCCCTCCAGCCCTCTCAACACTCTTCAAGAATAAAAAGAAAAAAGGTCGTATATTTTTAAAAATATCTAAGTACAAAATACATAAAATACTTTTACTTTGGTATTTTTGCTTTAAAAATTATTTGGGTAAAAATTTTGAAAGGTAGGATTTTGAAAGTAGAAGTACCATCTTCTATTTGGTAAAAGCATGTATGTTCATGCTTCTGGTGATGTTTTCCGGTGGTTTGGCGGTCTAAGACCGACGACAGCGGTCCAATTCCAACTATGGCGAGCAAAGGTAGGGTTGAGAGTTTTATCGGAGACATTTGCACAAAACAAAACACTATTTTGCTAGAAACACAAAATATGAAAAACTGACTTCGTGGTTTTGATATTTTTCATACTTTCAAAAGTATAAAGTATATGAAACAAACACTACATCATTTTTTTTTTACTTTTGTACTTCCAAAAATATGAAATTGTTTTATAAATATCTATCTAAACAAAGCCTTGACTTTTTTTGTATCATACAATGATTCAAAAATGGGGGCAAAATAGGATACACACAAGGCCCACTGACCATACCGTGGAAAACATGTTCATGTAGGTAATGATGTGCATTTTGGCAGCTTTCAGCTAGCTAGTGACTTAGATGCCTAGCTGAATAATCCCTACCTGAAATGTGGCTTGGACGCCTAGCTGAATGGTTCCTACCTGGATGGTGGCTTGGACGCCTAGCTGAATGGTGACGAGCTAGGAGGTAGCTTTGATGCCTAACTGGATGGTGACGAGTTGGAGATGTGGCTCTTGATGCCTAGCTGAATGGTGATGAGCTGGAGAGGTGTCTCTGATGCCTAACTGACTAGTGACGAGCTGGAGAGCTGGCTCTGATGCCTGGCTGTAAGGAAACAGTGTTAGAGTGCCCAGGTTGCTTTACCCGGGGTGGACACTCCAATGCTTAAGTCAGCGAATGTGAAGATTTTGTGAGATAACTAAAAGTAAGAGAGCTGCGAGAACTAAATTGTGCATGTCCCTTCTAATGTTGGAGGTAAGGCCTTTATATAGGCATTGTTTGGCGTGGGCATTACGCAATGCGTCTGGGATCTCCAGGAAGATGTGCTTAACTGCTCCGAAGTCCTCGGAGGTAGTCGTGCACGTAGGCCAATCTTTGCGCCTTACTCGGTTTCCTCCAAAACATTCAGTGTGAGAGATGACTTCCGAGAGACCTGGGACTGATGGGATGCATGCAAAATTTGTTGGCAAGCACGTCTCGCAAGTTACCACCTAGACCTCAATCAGGTCGGCAAGCCCTCGAGGAAGGTTGCTCCTCACGTTGAGGTCGCTTCGGCCGGTACTGACAAGGTACCACAAGTCGGCCTGGACGAGGTGTTGTTATCCACCTCGAGTTGTGGACGAGGTGTTGTTATCCACCTCGAGTTGTGGACGAGGCCGCCAGCTAGGTTTCCACCAGGTCAGTGGAGGAGGCAGGTCACCAGGTCGGCGGCGAAGGCAGGTAGCTAGGTCACCAGGTCGGTGGCGGGGGCAGGTCGCCAGGTCACCAACTAGGACTCCATCATTTTGGTTAAGGCAAGTTGTCACCTAGGTGGTTATGGGGTGCCACCCAATTGTTCCGAGATGCCATGTGTCATGATGTCAGTGGAGGGCCAAATCTGCCCTCATCAATTGCCCCCCACTCCCGAGCTAAGATCAGCTCAGCGAAGGGAGTAGATTTGTGCTTTGTCGTAGGTCTTTTGACCTGTTACCAACATATTTTGAGGTCGACTTAGGGGTCCTTGATGTTGAATGCGGTTTGGCCTCCCCTTGTGATTTGTGCATCGATGTTGGAATTTAAATAGCGGGTCAGTGTCACGACTGCACTGTGTCAGTCCTCTAAGGTGCTGGTCGTTTACTCCTACGATAAGCCACAAGGAGCTCAACTTGCGGGGGCAGCTTTACTAACTGTAGGTTTCCAGCTCGCATGGGAACCTTGAAAAGCTCAACCCGCAAGGGCGACTATAGTCCGTTGGCCGCCAACTCCCAAGGGAGCCATGGAGGGCTTGACCTATAGGGGCGACCTTGCGAACAAGGCTGACAAGGCTTGTCCGGGCTAATTACGTGTGTTGCCAAGTCAGCGGAGGTAGGTCACCAGGTCGGAGGCAGGTCTCCAAGTCAGTGGAATTTGACAATCCAGTTTTGCTCTCAGCACCTCGGCCTATAGACACCTCGTCACCTCGGCAGGACTAACCTGCGAGGGCGGCTCCACAACCTGCTGGCCATCAACTCCCACACAAAGCATGGAGGGCTCGATCTGTGGTGCGACCTCATAGTTTGTTGGCTATCAACTCCCACGGGAACCATGGAGGGCTCGAACTGTGGGGTGGCCTCACATTCTGTTAGCTGTCAACTCTCGCATAAAGCTCGTAGGGCTCGACATATGGGGGTGGCCTCACAATTAGGGAGATTCTGTCTGAGCAAGACTACGAGAATACGTTTGGGCTAATCATTTTGCTTCCGCCCCCCTAAGGGTTCTTTCAATCAAGCGCTGTTGTTGTTGCTTGAAGATGTCATTACTTGAGGCTTAGAGAATTGGGAGAGAACATAGCCTTTTGCAACGTTTCCCACAGACGGCACCAATTGATGATGCACATTTTGGCAGCTCCCGGCTAGCTGGTGACTCAGATGCCTAACTGAATAATCCCTACCTAGAATGTGGCTTGGACGCCTAGCTGAATGGTTCCTAACTGGATGGTGGCTTGGACACCTAGCTGAATGGTGATGAGTTAGGAGGTGGCTCTGACGCCTAGCTGGATGGTGACAAGTTGGAGAGGTGGGTCCTGATGCCTAACTGAATGGTGATGAGCTAGAGAGGTGGTTCTGATGCCTAGTTGGAGAGATGGCTTTGATGCCTAGTTGACTGGTGATGAAATGGAGAGGTGTCTCTAATGCCTAGCTGACTGGTGACAAGTTGGAGAGGTGGCTCTGATGCCTGACTGTAAGGAAATAATATGAGAGTGCCTGGGTTGCTTTACCCGGGGTGGGCACTCTGATGCTTAAGTCAGCGAATGCGGAGATTTTGTGAGAGAGCTGCAAGTAAGAGAGCTGCGAGAAATAAATTGTGCATGTCCCTTCTGATGTTGGAGGTAAGGCCTTTATATTTGTTTGGTGTGGTCATCACACAATGTGTCTGGGATCTCCGGGAAGACATGCCTAACTGTCCAAAGTCCTTGGAGGTAGTCATGCACGTAGGCCAATCTTTGCGCCTTACTCGGTTTCCTCCAGAACATTCAGTGTGAGAGATGACTCCTGAGAGACCCAAGAGTGATAGGATGCATGCAAAATTTGTTGGCGAGCACATTTCGCAGGTCGCCACCTGGACCTCAATCAAGTCGACAAGCCCTCGATGGAGGTTGCTCCTCACGTCGAGGCCGCTTCAGCCAGTTCTGACGAGGTACCATAGGTCGGCCCTGGATGAGGTGCTGCTAGCCGCCCCGAGTTGTGGACGAGGTCGCCAGTTAGGTTTCCACCAGGTCGGTGGAGGAGGCAGGTCACTTGGTTAGCGGTGGAGGCAGGTCGCCAGGTCGGCAATAGAGGTAGGTCGCCAAGTCGGCGCTAGAGGCAAGTCACCAGGTCACTAGGTCGACGACAGAGGCAGGTCGCTAGGTCACCAGCTAGGACTCCATCATTTTGGCTAAGGCAAATTGTCACCTAGGTGGTTCTGAGGTGTCACCCAATTATTCCAAGATGCCTTGTGTCATGATGTCAGTGGTGGCCAAATCTGCCCTCATCAGTAGGCATGATTCCGCATCTCCACTATGGAAGGGATACTTTGGGATCAATTCAACTAGGGGTCATTTGACCTTTGGTAATGCTTAAATCAATTCAAACAAAGCCTTAATCCCAATTATGTGGTGTTGTAAATATAAGCTTGTCCTGCTCTTTGTGCCTTTCTTGTTTTAATATAATGTCTGATTTGCAGACAGTCATGTGTGAAACGAGAAACATGTTTTTTATTTTTATTTTTAGTGTCTAGCAGGCCTAGCCACTAGCTCAAACACTCCTATTCGCCGATCAGCCTCCTAGTGCCACCGGCTAAGCAGAGAGTTGAACTCTTGGTGGCCCACAATTTTTTTCCACAGAATGTTCTCAAAAGATGACGAAGTTGAAGCTGCTCTGTTAGTTAGTTGCTTGTACATGGAGCTAACTTTGAAATCCCCGTTTGTGGTTTTAATCCAAACCAGTTTATGTTTATCGTTGCTGTTCTCCCCCATAAGAGTTCAATGGTTCCCTACTTTTCTTAATTGAATTCAATTAAGTGTGGAGAGTTTTTGTTCATTCCATACTTTTGTTACTGGGTCAATAAATTCTGCTACCCGCAAGTCCTCTGCCCCTCCATAGCCGGGAAAGGGGTAAATCAACCGAGAAGACTAGGGATCCACGGGTCTGCCTAGACCTTAAGGCTGTGTTTGGAAACAATGTAAACGGAGTGTTAAATCTCGGTTCAGGTAAATTTGTATTCTGGTTCACTTTTGTTTGTGTTTGGCAATATTACATTTATACATTGATAAATGACAGATCAATATATATTAAAGTATATCAATAAAAAAGAAGTAAATTTGTATTCAAGTGGGCTTTTGATAAAAAAAAAAATATACGTTTTATTGGAATTCATGTTTGCATCTATTACAGTTAAAAATCTGCTTGGTAAAAAGATAAATTTGCTAATACAAAACTAACCTAATTTTGCCCATTTTACACTCTACATATTTGCATTCACACTTATTTGCATTTTTTTTTGAGAAAAAAAGTTCAAGAATATAAAATATTACATGTGTGAGGACTGAGGAGAAATTGGCACAAACCTATGAACCTATCACCTGTGATGTGCGTAAATTGTTTAATTGCCATTGATCCGGACTCAAGTCACTTTTATTACAACTAATAATACATTAATTTGGGGAAGCAAACTGGAAATGAAAATGAAAAGCTATTGGGATTTGGGGGATTGGGGCCGGACCCCACTCACGTATATTCTAACCTTCTCTGCCTTTCTTGGTCCAGTATGCATTACTTTGAAGCTTCTCCATTCATGCTACGTGGGGCCCTCAAGTCTCACCGAATTTCTTCTCGCACTTAACGTTTCCATCTCTCTAAAATGGCCAATTTGCCCTGCTTTGTTTTTCTAATTAACAATTTTAAATATCCTGGCTTTGATTTTCTTTCCGTTCCTTTGGTTCACATGTTGTAAGATGTCAACTGACTAGTTGGTAAACCGGCCTAGCATGGTTAATAGTATGAAATGGGTAATTGCTGAATCATACATCCAAGCCCATAAAGGTTTTTGGATATACATTTAATACATAAAGAGGTTAATAAATGATGCAATGAGGTTAATAAATCATTTAATAAACGGTTTGTTTCAGTGGAAATGTATATTCGACACCACCAACCTTGGGAAGGGATGTAAGGATTCGAGTGTACCATCAAATATCAAAAAAGGAAAATTTCCCGATTAATAGTCATGTTTTGGGCTTAGTGTCACTTTGGTTCCTGAATTTTAAAATGTGATAATTTAATATCTAAACTTTTAAAATGTATTAATTCAGTATTTACCGTTAATCAATTGTTAACCACTGTTAAGTGGCATTTGAAAAAGGTATAAATGTCCTTCGAGTGTGATGACACTCGAAGGGCATTTGTTTCTTTTTCAAATATATTTAACGGCTGGTTAATGGTAGGTACTAGATTGACACGTTTTGAAGGTTTGGGCACTGAATTGTTGCATTTTAAAGTTTGGGGACCAAAGTGGCACTAGATCAAAAGTATAGGATACTAATCGAGAATTTTCCCTATCAAAAAAGCAAAAAAATAGAAAAAGAAATGGACACCAATGGGATAGAGGATGTTATAAGCCCTTGCCCTCATAAAAAGAAAAAAAAAAAGATAAAAATGAGAGAGTAAATATGTTTGTGGTACCAATTAGAATTACCAACTTCATATTAACTGATCAATGATTAGTTGAACGTGATGGCTATTGGATGGACTGTGTAACCAATCATAATGTTCTATGCCAATAATAAATTCATCCACTCCCACTATAAATAGTGCAGGCCCCATGTATTTTATTATCGATGTAGAACATTATCATTAATTTCATATCTCGCTGGACAAACATTCGCAACGTCGGACAACTATAGATAAGTCATCACAAAGCAAAAAACTTAGTCTGTGTTTGGTTGCAATGCAAATTTATTTGTAGTGTGTAGGTGGGGTAAGGCTAGATTGGGTGATGGTCTCTTTGAAGGATAGAGAAAGACCGAGAATTAGAGCGAGACTAGATCTTGGGCTAAGGTGTTAGGTTTGAATGGTAGAGTCGGGAGTCCAAGGCAAATAGTGCTTGAGTGCCGAATAATTTTCAATACGAGGAGGATCTCTATTTATGAAGGAGATTTCGAGATCGTAAAAGGTAGGAGATAAAGGTGCTCGCCTCCTATGAGGAAAGGGGATATTGTGCTGGCTGTCAATCATTAAGTGCACCACTGAGTATTCGCCACGTGTCTCGTGGGGGATCTTTCGGAGGATCTCTATTTATAAAGGAGATCCCGAGATCGTAAAAGGTAGGAGATAAAGGTGCTTGCCTCCTATCAGGAAAGGATAGAGAAAGACCGAGAATTAGAGCGAGACTGGATCTTGGGCTAAGGTGTTAGGTTTGAATGGTAGAGTCGGGAGTCCAAGGCAAAGAGTGCTTGAGTGCCGAATGATTTTCAATACGAGGAGGATCTCTATTTATGGAGGAGATCCCGAGATTGTAAAAGGTAGGAGATAAAGGTGTTCGCCTCCTATCAGGAAAGGGGATATTGTGCTGGCTGTCAATCATTAAGTGCACCACTGAGTATTCGCCACGTGTCTCGTGGGGGATCTTTCTGATGATCGACTTTCCTTTCACTCAAGAGTCATCATTACTCATGTGTGCTACCACCTCTCGTGTGCATTGCTTAGTTGACGTGGCGCTAGTGACGTCACCACTTGGCGGGCGACGTCTTGTTAGCCCTATGTGGCATCTTGCCGCGTTCCTTAATGGGCCATGGGTTAATCGCAAGTCTGAGCATGTGCGGGTCTCGCCGCGGGTTCAGCCCAAGTTCCCTTGGCTCGGGATGCGAGTGGGCTTGTTGAGAGCGTGCGATGAACCGCAGGTTTATCGTGGTTCCGCGATGCATGCTGTGGGTTCATCGTAGGCCTATGATGCATCACGGATTCATTGTAGAAAGAAAGTTGATTGTAAGCCATTCACATGCATCCACGTTGTACTATATACCTACACAATGATGCAAAATCATGGTAGTGCAAATGATTTTGGTGCAAGTTATGATTTATTTTTTTTCAAAAATTATCTTATTTTGTTTGGTTGGTATACAAATGAAGTAAAATAAGACATGAAACAGAATAAAGTAAAGGGTAAAATACAAAAATCTCCCCTGAAGTTACCAACAATCATAAAAACCTCCCCTGGAGTTTCACTTTAGCAAAAATCTCCCCTATATTTTAAATAATTTGACAAAAACATCCCACGTTAAACCGGTGAATCAAATTTTCAAAATACCTATTTTACTCTTTTACAAATTAGTTTGCATCTATTTTTATTGATATCGCCACATGACCGCTCGTTCTCCTCATTTGTCGATGACACTTCTATCATCACCATCGAAACAAGTGCCCCCTTCACCAGCCACAAGATCGATGCACTCTCCTGCATCGTTGAAACCACCCAAAAATAACTCCTCGGTTTTTTCAGAGACATGGCTGTCATGCGCCGTATGGAGATCGCTGTGGACTCGCTCTACAAGGCTAAGCTCATCCGCGGTTTCTATCATCTCTATGGCAGCCAAGAAGTTGTCTCTATTGGCATGGAAGCTGCCATCACGAAGAAGGACTGCATCATCAATGCCGACCAAGATCACTATGTTCTCCTCGATGAGGGTGAGACCCTTCTTGAGTCCTTTGCTGGACTGATGGACCATCAAGCTGGTTGCTCTAATGGAAAGGGAGGCTCCATACATTTCTACAAGGACCCTGGCTTCTTTGGTGGGCATGGAATTGTTGGTGCAGAAGTACTCCAAAGGTAATACTGTCACGTTCGCTATGTATGGTGATGGTGCGGCCAATTAAGGTCAGTTGTTCAAAGCACTCAATATGGCAGCTCTTTTGGACTTGCCTACAATTTTGATTTGTAAGAACAACCACCGTAAGTGAATGAGATAAAGAAGTAATACAATTTTACCTCGGTTGAAACTTGAAACTTTTTCTTTTGTTGGTGGTTCTCATGCCGGTGGTGGTTACTAACCTCCTCCCTTTGAGAATCCACAACACATCATCAACACGAAGATCATTGTCAAACGAAGCTTGCAGTTCGTGCTAGCAAACTGGGCAAGAATTGTGAATTTGCAACCAAGGAACAAAGTAGTCGCAATGGTAAATATGCTTACACGTCATCTCCCTAACTTCTTCACCAATCTTAAACTCCTTACAAACCGGACAATGCGAATCATCCTTCAAATGGCTCTCTGTGATTTTCACTCTCAGCATGACATCAATGGCTGAAGTAGGTGCTAGAGGTAGACCTTGTTGGTCATTATGGGTCACTTCCTCAATCAGCTTATTTAGCCCTGGCCCAACAAAGTAAACTCCAAGGTCAGTAGCCCAGGGCAACAGATTTTTTGGTGGGGACATGGTTCCGATCGAACAAGGACAGTTAGTGGGTCGGACTATAATCAAACATCTGGGCTGGTCCCAAAGTTCAGCCTCCGGTTCCAAGCGAAATCTCCCATCGAAACCATGAACAGGCCAACACATTGGGGGGGGGGGGGGGGTAGACAGTGCTTCCAATAGCCGGGCCTCAGGAGAGGAATCGAGACCAGTGAGGTCAAGAACAAACCTGGGCCTAGCCACGTCGAGCTCATGGAGGAGTTGGCTGAAACGAGGACATAAAATCTCAGATGTGATGGAAGCAGCAACCCTGACTGTTCGCTAGCACTAGTAACACCAGTAAAGATGGTAGCTCCTGATGCCATTGACTCTTATACGAGGAGGGCTTAAAGATATAATTGCTAGCTTCCAAATTCAAAGGAATGGCTTTTGCAGAAAGCGATTCTCTATTTCCCTCACCGGTATGCCTTGCCGTCTGACCCTCCATCTTTGGTATCCTCAAACCAAAGGAAATGATGAGTGAAGTACGGTGCAAAGCTTTCTGAAAGCCCTTCTATCGACGTACGGGAGAGAAAAAGAGGATAACATGTCGACTATGGTATTTTAGTAAAAATAGATGCAAATTAATTTATAAAAAGGGTAAAATAGATATTTTGGAAATTTGATTCACCAGTTTAACATTTTTTTGTCTTTATCAATGACGATAGGTTTTTGATGAATTCCTTAAAAATTTAGGGGAGTTTTTTGCTAAAGTGAAACTTCAGGGGAGATTATTATGATTGTCAAAAACTTCAAGATTCAAGGGAGGTTTTTGTATTTTACCTAAAGTAAAATCCAAAACAAAATTAAACCAGAATTTGTATTTTTTCATTTACACTCCCATATATTTGTAGTATTTGAAATAAAATTGCATTGCAATACAACTTAGGGACTTGTTATAAAAGACATTTTGGAAAGTGATGAGCATAATTTAGTTTTAGGTGCGTTCGGGTAGTGTGTGAATATCGTGGACGTGACCATTTTGGTCATTATCCATGGCAAGATATGGTATTCTGTTATGTGTGGATGGTCCCCGTCCACAAAATAGTGTGGATAAGGACAGACCACACTCCAATTTATCGTTCATAGTATTTTCTCGTGTATGATCCACATTATGGTGTAGACAGTTTGTGGAAAGGTTTCAGTGTAATGCACCTACATTACATTGGTCAAATTACTCTCATTTTATTTAATCTCTTAATAATTTTTAATTTTTAATATTTATCAATAAAATAATAAATTTTAATATTAATTCTAGCATAAGTTCGACAGTTCTTCTTCTCAACTATTTTTTCATTATTTAAATATTAATTTTTAATATATTTATCAATAAAACAATATTTAAAATAATATTTTATTTTTTAAATATTTAAAAATAATATTTTTTTAATTATTTAAAAAAATGCAATTGTTGCCTTACATATTGATGCATTTTTTTTTCAATTTACTTATCATATAAAATGCAAAAATTAGATATTTATGATCGACTATATAGATCTCCCAAAAAATGTATATGAGATACATGAAATAAAAAAAACTAGACCTACAGAATGCCCATTGTGGATATAAAATAGTCCATCCCACACAATCTATGCATAGTTCAAAACAATTATAGATTGGTGTAATATAGATTTGTCCCTCCCACAAAATGTGGTGTGGACACCCCTTATTTATCTAATGACATCAAAAATCTAATGTTTAGATGACTTTTTAGCAAAGAAATATAGAGAGGGGTCATTAGGTAGGTTGTTGGACTGAAATAGTGTATGGTTGTAAAACATATTTCATATTTGGGCTTTGAAATAGGGATAGTAAAAATAAGGAAACTAAAGGGTGTTTTTGTCATTTCATAGGCATAGGGCAAACTACTAAGCTCCGAAGTACTCTTTTATGTTCGAGAGGAGGAGATTCAGATTTGATCCCCTTCATCTCCACCGAAGCTTTTCTCTCTCCCTCGTTCTTCTCACGCCCTAGATCGAAGAATGGGAGAGAAGCCCAAGACCGGTGGTGTCTGGCCTACCGTCAAGCCATTTGTTAATGGAGGAGCATCTGGAATGCTTGCAACCTGTGTTATCCAACCAGTGGACATGATAAAGGTATCAGTTATAGCTATTGCTAGTCATGATCAGTGTGTTTTTTTTATCTGATTCGTTTGGTATTGAAGTTGTTTTCAATGAGGGATCTGGTGTTTGAGTAGATGAGCTAATGAGGGTTTTCTGGGTTTAACTCTTATTTGATCGGTTTCGAATTAATGGAGCCTTTTTTAGTGTGCGGGTTTTCTTACCTTTCTTTTGTTATTTCGCTTTTAAAGTCGGATTTATTAGAGGATCTGGGGTTATTCTAGATGGACCTAGGGGTTTCGATGAGTTTTTCTCTTATTTGATTAGTTCGAACTAATTGAGTTCTTTTCTCGTGATGTATGCTTGCATGTTTTACCCTTTCGATTGTAAGTTGTTTTTTTCCTCTGTATTTTTGGGAGGGGATGCTAATTTTTTGAGTAAATGGGTGTTTTTTAGTTTGTTATTACCCCAAATAAATGAAATGATTTATGCTTTTGGTCATTTATGGAATGCCTAGCTTATATTTCATGGTTTTCAGGTGAGGATTCAACTGGGTCAGGGATCAGCAGCCCAAGTGACCAGGAACATGATCAAGAATGAGGGTATTGGCGCCTTTTACAAGGTTTGCTTGTTTGGACTGATGAAAAATTTTAGTTGGTTTCTGATCTCCTTAATTGATTTCATGTTAAAAAAGGAATATTGCTATTAAAGGAATGAGGGTATCTGATCTAACATCGGCATCTCATAACATCTCAGTCGAAACCAATGTTTCTACCTGATTCAGAACCATAAAGTTAAAATTGGTAGATCTAAGTAGATAAAAAATTATTTTATAGTTTGTGCAAGCTCATATAGAAATATATGATTATCTGAACTGTTTTTTGTTTTTTGTACTTGATTTTATTCATTCCAACTTCCAAAAGTGAAATTTGGACAAAATATGTAGAAAATTCAAAAAGAATGTGTCGGAGGTTATGTTGTAATATTAGCATTCACATTCACCATCTATAGAGGATATTGCATCTGTTGTAGATAGATATGGTAAGTAATAGCCGGAATTTTGAATTGGAGAGGATGTACATATTGGGTATTAGATACTTTCTGTTTATTTGAATTGATAAAAGCAATCACATAGAAGTCAAGAACTTCTCGGAATCATATTAGTGATACTTTTCAAGTCCTTAACCACAATAACAAATTTGTTAAATGCAGAATCTTTTAAAATGAACGTTTCAGTCCAAGTTAGTGAATTAGTTCTACTTTGGTCTTGCCTTTTTGTTGGAAAGTGGATTCATGTTCTTAATTTTTATGCAATTCTCAAACAAATTGTTGATATAAATGATCACTTGCCTATATATATAGGGAATATGGTAAGTAGTGCTACTTCCAAGTTTACCACTTGAATGCTATAAATGGTAGATGATATAATCAAGAATCAAGTTCACCTTCAATGTGAGTTAACCCATACTGCCGTAATGCCATACATAATTGTTGATTAACCCACATATGGATGAAAATTGAAGTAATAAAGGTTTTAAATAACCAACAGAAGTCTTTAAGGTATTAAATATTTTATAAACATCCCTTTGAAATAAGGTACAAGTGAGTCCTCTCTCTGTGGAATTTGGTTCAAAAACATGAATCTGATAGATCATAATATTTGAATAATAAACAGATAAATCATAATATCAAGATTAACGTCAAATATTATAAAAATCATAAATCATAAGATTAAATGGTAATCTTTAAATCAGATCTCTGTGGAATTTGGTTCAAACACATGAATCTGATAGATCATAATATTTGAATAATAAACAGATAAATCATAATATCAAGATTAACGTCAAATATTATAAAAATCATAAATCATAAGATTAAATGGTAATCTTTAAATGAGAAACCTTGGATTTAGCAGTTTGAATTGCAAACAATGGTGTAAATCATAAGATTTTGACAACTATTTTTTGGATAAGATGATCTCTTCATGATTCTAAAAAGAAAATAATTTATCTATTTTTCCTTCTATGCCCCCTATTTTTTTTCCCTAAGTTACATCGTTTTTTGAGCAGGGTCTATCAGCTGGATTGCTAAGGCAAGCTACGTACACAACAGCACGACTTGGATCATTCAGGTTAGTTGTGTACATTAATTGCGTAATACAGATGCACACAGATGCCATGATATGGTGCATTTTCCTGGGAAAAACTACACTTTTCTTGCATAATTATTTTTTCCAATTGGTAACCAGTAGGGGGGTGCTCACGGTTAGGTTAACCAAACTGAACCATTTGGTTTTTTGAAAAGCCAAACCAAAATCGAACTGAAGCAACCAGTTAACTGGACGACCGGTTAACCACATTTCGGTTTTTCAGTTTGTCATCTCCGTAAACGTCCAAGAATATACAACAACATAATAGACAATACGGTAAAAAATGGATTTCCAAGAATTAAAAAAAAGGCAAAGCAGAGTACAAAAGTGAAAGGTGATGTTGGTCCTGCTGGATCATTGGTGGTGTTGAACTGCTGTGGTAGATCAGCGCCATCATCCAGCGGTAGTGAGGCAGCAATGTGATGGCTGGTGCAGCCGTGTTGTGAGACAATGATGTAGAATCCTTGAGTATAGAGAGGCAAAGAATGAGAGGTCAGATGGGATTAGAGGGGAGGAATGGAGATGGAGGTGGAAGATGGAACCAAGTGAGATTTTCTACTTCATTCTAAAACTTGAGAGTGAGGAGTTAAGACGCTCTGTGCTTTTGGTTGGGGAAGAGGGAAAGGAGAAATGTCCAAATGACATTTGACAGTTTGGTTAGGTGGGACATTGGGAGTTGGAGCTAGGGGTGTTTGGGCTTATATTTTATTAATTACGTATTAACATATAGAAGATAATGGGAATGAAATGTGGCATGACTGAATTAATTGGGTTAGGTTGGACCTTGAGAGTTGGAGCTAGGGGCGTTTGGGCGGGAATATCAAATTCTTGAAACTTAAATTTTATCAATATGAGATATTATATATGAATATATAATATTATATGCATATACTGGTTGGTTTGGTTAACCGCTGGTTTTCATCTTGGTTACCAAAACCAAACTGAATCAATTGGTTAACTGGATTTTTTGGTCCAGTTTCTTTGGTTCGATTTGGTTTTCCAGTTTTTCAGTTTTTTATGAGCAGCCTAGTAACCAGATCAAGGATGAATGCATTTTTTTTTTTAAATATGCAGCAAGCACAATCATCAATCCACCTGATAAATTAGGAAGTAAGATACAAACTTCCATTATGCTGAGGTCAACCCAACAAAAAAGTATTATAATAGTAGATACTAGGTAGAACCTGAAGCTATCCTGGAGAGACTGAGAGAGTTGCTCTGCTACAACTCTCTTCCGTTGACCCTTCCCTTAGCTAGATATCAGCCACCTGTTTGATCAGTAATGGCTATCAGAGTACTTTATAAAGTAAGATTACAAAACCTTCTACTCATGATGTCAAGAGGAAGGTAGAAATGAAGTCAATAGGTCAAAGGTACAAAGTGCCAGAATGTTATCTCATCTTTGTATCAATCTGAATGAGATGTTAAGCCTTCAAGGTAGACCCCTGTCTTCTCTTGTATGATTTGTTTTTGAAATATAAAATTGATCTCATTAAAATAAGGAAAGAGAGGATGGATTCCACCCCATAACAATTGCATCATCAGAGTAAACTAGCTTACCACAAAAAAGCTTTTACATTGTGAAAATGTCATTCCAAATGATGCTGGATGCCCCTCTAATGATTTAAAAGGATTTTGCTTTAAAACCCTGGAAATCACTACATACTAGAGCCCATCTTGCTATCATCCTCTCAACCTTCCCACATAAGCTGCTTGTAGAAGATGCCTTGTTTTCCAACATTCTGTCATTCCTTTTTTTCCACACTCCAACACAACAGCCGAGGGAACCACTTTCCGTAGAAGACTTCCTGTCTTGTCAAATGCACCAGCTTTCCATGCTGAAACCAAGGTGCTAACATTTGGAGGAACCAGCCATTGCAATCTGAACAACTGAAGAATGTAGTTTCCGATTTGCCTAGAGAAGCTGCAATGAATGAGCAGATACTAAGTATTTTCCTCACCCTAACCGCACAAGTTGCAGAAATTGACTAGCACCATTCCTTTAGATCTCAAGACATCAATGGTTGGGATCCTTTCTTTGATGAGCGTCAACATGAAAAGCAAAACCTTGGAGGGGATCTTAGAACTCCACAACTAGCTTCAAGGGATTTCAATGAAAACTGACCTGTTATGATTGCTGAACATTGACTTCAATGAAAACTGACCTGACCTGTCTTCACTCCAGCAGAATCTATCCTCATCCAATAATTGGGGTTTCATTTTCTCCAGTAATTGAAACATTCTTGCCTGTGATTCCATGTCCCAATCATTGATAGGCCCTCTTAGACACGGTATCCAGATATGTTGTTGGTTTGTTATCTACTCTTAACACTCCTTAACTGTTGCTTATATGTTTTCTGCCAGGGCATATATACTTGAAAATTCTTGAAAAAGCAACCTTCTTGCATTTGCATTACTCCAGTGTCCAGTGCTGTATGACTGATTCACTGGATTAGATTCCCAACGAAGGCCTGCTAAGCCATATGTGCAACTGATCAAGAACCAAAAATACCCATTCTTTCCAAGCTATTAGATGAACCAAAAATACCCATTCATTTATTTAAAGGATCTGATATCTACTCCTAATACCTTTGGTCCGCAAAGATCTTTCCAAGCTATTAGATGAAACTTTGAACTAGCCAATGATCACCTGCTAACCTTCTTCTAATGCTACATATTTTGCTTAAACTAGGATAGGTATCTGAAGCCTTGAAGCAAGATACTTTATCTTAGTTCTGAGTCTCCTGAACCAGTTGGCCCAGAATATGTCAGTAGAATGAATTCCTTTAAGTTTCCCCTACCAGGGGTGCAAATTGGTTACTTGAGGTTTGGCAAACGCTCAAACCTCAGCATGACCAAGTTGCAGCCATGGTTCAAAGTATTGATCCTCCAGAGTTTTCAATATACAATACTCTTTTTTTTTGTTTTTTGTTTTTTTTTTTTCATTTTGATAAATTCACAAATAGATACATTAGGATGGATATTAATGTTTAAACCTATTAAAAGGTCCTAACTCTCAGTATTTAATGTTTTAGTGACCCTGAAAACTGATTTGTATTGTAAAATATGTATTGGTACTTTGAACCATGGTTGCAGATACTGCATGTTTACTTCTAGTGTTTGGGATTATATCTTCTCTGTTTTTGGTTGTGGATGGTCACTTCTTGTTGATTTAAAATTTATATCCTCTACAACATTTTTCAACCCAAGAAGAGTGTAAGTTCTCTGGCCTGGGGGAGTGCAAGGGCAGCTGTATTGTGGTGCATTCCATTTGGGAAAAAAGAATAACAGGATTTTCTTAGAAGAACTAAGGAGGAGATCATAGAGCTGCAAGGGAGTGGAGGCCTCCCACCATTAAAACTTAATTTTGATGGCTGCAGCTTGGATAATCTGGCCCTTCTGGTGTAGGAGTTATTAGAGATGGCTCAGGTGCTTTCTACCTTTGTAGATTAGCTGTTGGGGACAGTGTTTTAAATGGTTTACCTAGGCAGACAGAGAAGGCATATTTTAAGGCATTTGCCTTACTTGAAAGTTGAAACCAAGTTATGTCCCTTTTGAAATGTGTTTGCCTGGTGTGCATGGGCTTGGATCACCTTGTGCCTTGGTCCAGGTGCATGCCTTGTATTAGTTTGTTCTTATTGGTTATCTTTTTTTATACAATAATATGTACTTACTCTTTTGTAATGGTCTTACTCTTTTGAACTTCCAAATTACCTTTTATGTGTGCTTATCCACTTGTAATGGTCTATTAACTTTTAAAAGAGCAATAATAAATACCTTTTAAATACCTGAAACTCTAGTTATTGTAGACAAGATCTGAGATTGCAGAATTTCCATTAAAGAAGCAACAACATACATCAATACCTAACCCAAAATAGAATGAATTGCAACCAAAATCATAAACCAATCACCTCATATGTACATCCCAAAAAATTTGAGTCAAGGTTGCTGCCTTTGAACTCCCAAAGTCCCACATGATGTAACTAGGAGATGGACAAACAGATTGATAGTTTCACTTCAATTGCTGGGTGCTTGAAACACTTTTGCACGACACATATCTGTTTGCTTTCACTTTCAATTTGAATTTATTTTATATGTTATGCTCATGTGTTCTGGTTTGAGCTGATAAAACTTGTTGAAATATTTATTTTTTTATTCTCTTCATGAGATGATGAGAAGAGATATATATTTATTTGGCTATGGAATTATTGCATTCTATCCTGAAAATGACAGTCATCTTTTTCTCATCCTCTTTGGAAATGTCATCCTTTATGTAACAGGGCCTTGACAAACAAAGCAGTTGCTGCCAATGATGGCAAGCCGTTGCCATTATACCAGAAAGCAATCTGTGGTCTGACAGCTGGAGCAATTGGAGCTTGTGTTGGAAGTCCAGCAGATTTAGCACTCATTCGTATGCAGGCTGATGCCACTTTACCTGCTGCACAACGACGGAATTATACAAATGCATTTCATGCACTTTACCGTATTGTTTCTGATGAAGGGGTTCTAGCACTTTGGAAAGGTGCAGGTCCTACTGTAGTTAGAGCAATGGCACTGAATATGGGCATGCTTGCCTCTTATGATCAAAGTGTTGAGTTTTTCAAGGATTCCCTTGGTTTCGGTGAAGCTGCTACAGTTGTAGGTAAGATATTTCACATTCTTAAACCTTGATCTAAATGGAAAATTAATATTTTTTCTTTTGATATCTAATGAAAAATTAATCTGTGACTTGGCTAATTCCTTTTGAGGTTGTATTTCTGTATTCCCTTTGTTTTTATGGTTATATTTATTTGGATTTTCAACAACATGATTCTAGAAGCTAAGTTTGAGGCCTTGTAATAGGGAGAAAGAATATAAATGAACACATTTTTGGTTCTAAACAATAAAATATTGAAGTTTAATGCAAACAGTTGTTTGTATTAGATTTAGGATTTAGTGGGCTTAGGAAAGGAAAATTAATGCAAAGAGATTTTTGCACTATAATTATAAATGAACATTTTTTTGTTCTAAGCCAATAAAATATTTAAGTGTAACACAAAAAAGTTGTTTGTATTAGATTTAGGTTTCAGTGGCCTTAACTTAAAGAGGAAAACTAATGCAGTTTTTTGCACAATAATTAGTTGGCATAGTAAATTAAAACCTTTTTTTTTTTAATTTGGTAAATTTTTCTTTTTATTTTCTGTTTATTGTTATTGTTGTTGTTGTTGTTGTTATTATTATTATTATTATTATTTGTGTTGAATTGGCAACTGATGAACTTTTTGGTTTGACAAACACCCAAGCTTTCCAGTCTGGAATTTCCCACCATGCTCTCATCTATCTTTGCACCAAGACTCCAATAAAAGGAATAAGTATTGTTGTAAGAAATGTATGGTGTAGATCCAAACACAAAATGCATTCCCTATGTTGGGTGTCATTCATCTAATGATAGTTACCAAGGTGATGCTTCCTGCCCAAGTTACAAGATTTTTTTCATAGATGCCTTTTAGATCATGCTGTCCTTGAATACAAATTTGTGTTGTTTTGTTGTGCTCTCTGATACATGGCATCATTATATATATTAGCATGTTCATTACTTGATGGGGAAATTCCCAATTACTAACCTGTACTTTCGGCTTAGTGCCACTTTGGTCCCCAAATTTTAAAATGTGACAATTCAGTACCTGAACTCTCAAAATGTACCATTCCAATACCTGCCATTAACCATCCATTAAGTGGCATTTGAAAAGACACAAATGCCCTTTGAGTGTCATCTAATTTTCTTTATTAACCATCCAAACATTGACAAAAAAATGAACAGTCCCAAATGCTTTTCTCTTCTATTCAAGAAAGTTGGGGTCATGTCTTTGTGGGCATTCTGGTGACCCCAACTTTCTTGAATAGAAGATGCAAGGCTTTTGGATTGTTCATTTTTTTTCAACGTTTGGATGGTTGATAAAGAAAATTAGGGCATTTGTATCTTTTCAAATGCCACTTAACGATTGGTTAATGGTATGTACTAAATTGGCACATTTTGAAAGTTCAGGTACTGAGTTGTTGCATTTTAAAGTTCGGGGACCAAAGTGGCACTAGGCCCAAAGTAGAGCGTACTAATCAGGAATTTTCCCTTAATTAATAGCTTGGATTCTCGCTGGAAGTTGGCCTGCAATGCTTGTGTGGATTCATGTGATTTTACTTCTTATTATTTGGATTCTTGTTATATGAGAACTCATGTTTTAATAAACATTACTACTTTGATTTATGGAATTGACTAGATTTTAAATGGAAAATAGAGATTTATGATTAAAAGTGATGTTGTCATATGATTTTTTTTTTGGGGAAAAGTTCAGGTATTGTACTTCTGTAAAAATTATAATTAATTTATGGACCTTGTATACACCTAAGATGTTGCCTTATGAAAGTGATGATTTCATGTTCTTTCTGTATGCAAAACTTGTTATTATTGGCTTTCTTTTGGTATTTCTTACTTAAGTAATTAGAAATTGACAATATGGAACATATCAACATGGATCTACACAATAAATTATAGGTCTTAATTGTCAAAATTCCACCACCTAATGGTGCCTAGGTAACAAGGTGGTTCTTTGTTGCTTGGTATTTCCATGCTGCTTTGATAACTATGCATTTGAATTTTATGCAGATTTAGACATGTTAGTCCTGGCATTGGTTCTGTATTTGGAAAAAGAACATTCTTGAAATTTTCATTTGAGTGATCCTCCTGAAAACAAGGTTTCAGGTTGAGTCTCAAATGTGACTGAATTTCATTGCTAGACCTGGTCCACCAGATGGTGTAGATGCCGTAGTAGACCTGCCTAAATAACATGCTGCTCCAACTTTTCGAGCAAGATTCTATGATAATTATGGAATGAATTTCCTCTGTTGTCTTTCATCTCCCATGTGGGCACAAGTCTAATTTAGGCCAACCTGATCGATATAAGCTTGAAGCATAGTTGTTGAGATCTCTAGGCAATTCTAGGCGACAGGGGAGTGCCGAGTTGCCTAGGCAAGAACCCCTAGTTTTCAAATGTCCTGTCTTTTCTAAGTGATTAAAAGTCCAAAGTGTCACACAAGTTGCCATACAAAGTATTTACAAAGTGATTAAATGTATGCTCACATTTGTATGTTAAATTCATGCCTACATGCATCTTTAATACGTAGAATTATAGTGAATCTGTGAAGAGGCACTTTAGACAATTGACTCACTTGGTAATGACATATACCACTATAACAAGTACAACCACACTAGTGCTAGATAGGTGTAAAAGTTATTGATATTTTTATTTTTCTAAATATAAAGCCTCCCTTTTACCATTTACATGCAACAATTTTGTAGCTCAATATCTGTCAGAAATTTAATGGATGTATCTTAATTTTTGTCGGTTAGGTGACACCTAATCATTGCCCATGCAAAAGAATTTTTTGCCAACCTGATCTGGCATACTGATGCATTTTTCTTTTATATACTTGTATGATTTGAAGTAATTTGATTTTCCTTGTAACAGTCATAACTCTGACTTTATTAAACACTGGCCCTCGTTGTAAACTTAATTAAACATTGTAAACTTGTTTATTTTCTCAGGCAAATTTTACTTTTTCTTCAAGCTCTGGTTTAGTGGTACTCGTATTTTTTACATCTTGCAGGAGCAAGTGCTGTTTCTGGATTCTTTGCTTCAGCCTGCAGTTTACCATTTGACTATGTCAAAACCCAAATACAAAAAATGCAACCTGATGCCAACGGAAAATATCCATACACTGGTTCTTTGGACTGTACCATGAAAACTCTGAAATCAGGAGGCCCTTTTAAATTCTACACAGGGTTCCCTGTCTATTGTGTTAGGATTGCTCCGCATGTCATGGTAATATATCTAACGTTTTTTTTTCCTTTCCCCTTTTTTTGTCTTTAGAATTCCAAGTCGATATTGTTTGGATATCAACTTCTATTTCTGTTATGATTATTAATTGGATGCTTTTGCAGATGACATGGATATTCCTGAACCAAATCCAAAAACTGGAGAAATCTATTGGATTGTAGAGTTTCAACTTAGGAGTTCATACTTAATAGGAGTGAAGCTTCAACTATGATAATAAGTTTCTCTATGTACTTTAGTGGAGGCTGTTTTTGGAAACCTGGCAGCCTTGGCAATTAATGATTTAATGTAGTTTTTATTAGTGCCATTCAAGTGTAGGTTTAATAATTCTTCGGAGCTGTCAAAAACTATTTTTGGTGATTTTTTTGGAGGGATAAGCAATTTCTTAGCCATGATTTGTTGGCAATTGACGTGGATTAAAGTGATTTCATAGATTTAAAACAGTTTAATTCCATCAATCAATATTTGTAGTTCTAAACTCAATTTGTGAACTGGACTGGATTCTATTTTTTGGGGTTTTCGACTATTTGGGTGTTTGTATGGACTGTAGACGACAGATTACAGAATATTATTTTGAAGACTGGATACTGATAGTTTGAAGTATCGATTAGTCGTGGTTAATGATTTCATATTTGCATGTTGGTAATCTAAATGCTTCGCCGTCACATGCCTGTGGTTATTTTCATACTGGTGCTGAAGTCATGGGTGATGTCTGCAGCAATTTTAAGGTGTTTATAATATTAGGTCTGGGATCTCATGGATGACTGACTTCATTCGGTCAGTTGGACAAGTAAAATTCATAGATCTCTTAGATCTAATAAGTTAGGCCTATGATTTGTGATGGTGTCAGTGTGATAGTGGTCCTATCTCGATTCTAAGTTGTTGCTGCTGCTGGACTGGGCAATCAAATATATATTTTGCATTTGGATCCTTCAGGTTAATGGTGCCAAACAATAGCCCAATTGAAGTATGAACAAGTTAAACCATCCTAAATTCTGATCGCACAAAATAATATTAAATCTTTGTTAATTTCTCCCATGTGGACCAAAACCAAATACAGGACCAATCAATTTATTATCAGAGACCGCCCACTGGATTATATCTGTCTAAAAGAAGTCAAATAAGGCGGCGTTCATTTTTTTTTTCTTGGGTAAGTACGGTTTGTCTAAGCAAGTTTAAATTTGTCCATTTGTCTGGATAAGCAAGTTTCCAGTGTGTACTCTTTACCCGGGTATAGACTAAAGAGAGGTGGGGGAGATAGCGCTTATCCGGCTTCAACAAGCGTTCGTTACCCGAACCCAAATAATTGATATTCTCTGTCTCAGGCAGACAGGCATTCCCAATTTAGGACCCAACGTTGTATAACCGAAAAACGAACGGAGCCTAAATAACAAGAAATGTTGCACTGGCTGGCTTTTCTCAGTATAAGAGCCACGGTCTTCTCTCAGAGTATCAGGGTCCACCATTTTGGTGGGTCCTAAGTTCCTTAAAAGGAATCTTTTTGATCGTCCAATAGTTAGTTGCCTTGATCATCTGACGAGTAATGATGTTGATTCTTTTTGGCGCCAATGTCTTAGCTGAGATTGGACTTCGGACACTGGAACTGAAGCATCAACTTGATAGGCTATTTATTTATTTATGTTGGCTGCAAGGTCTCACTAGAATGCGCCAGGTAGGACGCAGAACCAGTGGTGCTGAGTGCCGACTGACTGAGTGATCCTCACGAGCTGCAGCTAACTTATAATAAGCCAACGACACACCCCTTTTCTTGTCGAATCCATTTTATACGATTATAGAACTGAAGAACAAGCAAGAGCCGGAGACTACGTTTCAACTCTCAATTGACTGAGAAAATGGCTGCAAAAGGCGCTGTTAAAGCGATTGCTATCGTCACCGGCACCAACAACGTCAGAGGCTCTATTCAGTTTGTCCAAGAACCCAACGGTCTCTACTTCCCTCCATCCCTTCCCCCACCCACCTCTCTGTCTCTGTTATTTTTTTTTTTTCCTGAGCTTGTAGTGGCTTTTAATTTATAGGGGTTACCCATGTCAAAGGAAAGATCACAGGCCTCTCACCCGGTTTCCATGGATTCCATATTCATTCTCTCGGCGATACCACCAATGGCTGCAATTCTACTGGTGGGTCCTTCTATGTGTTTGTATGCTGATTAAGCTCGAATTTTGAATTTTTGATGGATACCCATTTCTTTACTTGATCTTATGCTTTTGGTTTAATTGATTAAAGTTTTTTTCATCAACATTAAATCGTTGATGCTTACCAATTTCTTTGCTGGTTCTATTCTTGTGGTTTGATTAGTAAACTTGGTTTCTTGTTTTTTTTCGTCTTCTTCCCATATTCAAGGCCCTCATTTTTTAATCCAATAAACAAGGATGATGAAGTTTGTCTGTTAATTAAGCTCGGATTTTATATTGCAGGGCCTCATTTGAACCCGGTAAAGAAGGATTGTTGATCTCCTTCTCTGTTTATTTAGCTTCAATTTTGGTTTTATGTTTTCAGTCTGATTTTTTTTCTTTGGCAAAACAAAATCAAACATAGTGGTGATCACCCCCTAAAATGGTCATTTTTTTTTTTGTGGTAGTCACTGTATTTAATCAAGCTAGAATGTTGATTTTCACCCATTTCTTTGCCAGTTCTGTTCTTGTGGTTTGGTTAGTAAAATATAGGTTTTGGTGTTTTCCCTTTTATCCCCTTATTGCAGGACCTCACTTCAATCCACTAAAGAAGGATCATGGAGCTCCTTCTGATGAAGAGAGGCATGCGGGTGACCTGGGAAACATAGTGGCAGGCCCAGATGGTTTGTGTTGTCTATTTTGTTTTCTTCTTCTTATTTCTTATTAAAGATGTTGGTCTGAGTTGTTTGTTCATCTAACTGTAGCTTACTTTGCTTCTAGGAGTTGCTGAAATTTCCATTAAGGATATGCAGGTTTTATATTCTACCCTTTACCTACCCTATATTGCTATTTCAAATTCTTGCATTATGGAGTGTCTTAGCAATTTCATTTGAGGTTTGGAGAGTTCATTTCACTTTCTCTCTGAAATGTAGATTCCCTTAACTGGGCAGCACTCAATACTCGGAAGGGCAGTTGTTGTACATGCTGATCCTGATGATCTTGGCAGAGGTATGGCATTGGAAACTACTATTTCTTTGAAAGGTTCTGGTACAAATAGCTCAGTTTGTTTCCCAGAACTTCTGGCAAAGAGTATTTGAAGTTGGAGAGGTTAAGTATCTGAATAAGGTGTTTTTCTTTTCCAAGTCAGTAGTGGCTTCAAACCTTGGTTGCCATTTGCTTGTAGGTCATGAAATTTAAGTATAAAGGTAGTACCACAAGGCACTATAACGGATTTTTTTTTTTCATTTTCTTCTTAATTAGAGAAGTTATTACTAGGTTTTAAAACATGGAGCTAGATGCTGGAAAGACTTGAATCTCTTCCTCTAGGCAGATTTACAAACTGAGAAGGTAAAAACTTAATGATCAGTTTGTTACTAATCATGATGCATAGTGACAATGCACATGCATTCATTGGAGTAATAACATGATGGTTGATGAGTAGCTTTTGGGTGCAGAGTTCTTCATAAGGTTTCCTGTCTCATTTCACTAAACTTTGGTGATTATTTCTAAAACTGAATATATTGGAGAAGGCAGTATTTTATTCTCAAATGCTAGCAACCTCATTTTCCATCAGAGATACCTATATATGGAGTGTAATCCTATATCAAGAAAAGCAGGGTCTGTGAACTTTTTATGTGTCTCTCTTCTACTTTGTTCATAGTTTCCTACATTATCTTCTTGGCAACTATTGTATTCAAGTATTATAAATTCTTAAGAGTAATTTTTTCCTTCCCAAAATGAATTCCTTGGCAAAGTTTATGAGTTAGCCCATGTGCCATGTAAGATTCATCATTTTCCAGTAGAAGTTTTGTTTTTTCTTTTTTTCTTTTTTTTTTTTTAATGGGGACAGATGAGATTCCAGGTTGCTTTCTGAGTAACATGGAGCCACCATTATGTTAAGGGTCTTCAACGCATTTAAATTCTATAGTACTGGAAAATAAAAACGTTCCCATGATAACTAAGATGAGATGAATGTTTGCATACAAGGAATAGGCCTATACTTTGATGCTTGTAGGGAATTGTTAAGCCAGAGGAAAAGAGACTCCTTAAATAGCTTTGATTTTTGATGCTATGGGCTGTAAGAACACTTCATTTGCACTTTTTCAGGACTTTCATAGCATCTTATCTTATGTCTCACTTGTGAGGGAGGGGGTCTACTATGCATATTGTTTGTATAGGACCACCGAGTCTTCTTTTGAGACCATTTGACATATACTATAGGCTTTACTAAATAGTCATGCCTAGCCTGTTGACTTGAGTAGAAAAGCATTTTAGAAGAGATAGACCACTTTTGAAGATACTAGCTGATACCCACTCTAGGAGATTCTTGCTTTTACATTCTTGATTGTCTAAAGAGAAAGAAAAACAGTACCTAATGGATAAGAGCATTACCCTGGACATCTTTCTTTATATATTCTATTTATCCCATGGCCTGACTCCAAAGATTTTGAACAAAGAAAAGATGATAACCTTTGGAAAAGTTGGAATGTTAGCAGTAGAGTTTCCATGAATTGGATTTTGTCTTGCTGGAAAGCTGTCTTCAAGGCTACTCAGCATCAGTTCCTTGAGGGTCTCCCATTAGTAATATGGAAGGGCTTGTATTGGAGTTTTTAGTGGCTGGTTTAATATCTAGTACAAAAGATTTCATCCCAATCTGGAGATTTAAAATGCAGAAGAACCAACCATCTTAACAGGGAAGAGGAGGCTTGTATTCCACATTTCTGCTGTAGGTAGGATGAATATGAACCTAAGATTGCTTGTACAATGAACACAACCTTGTAGTAGACATAGAGATTCCATGCACCCTCGTACAAGTTAGTCATAAGATGTTTGCTCAACCTGGAAAAAAGCAGGATCTTGGTCAGCTCTGGAAAATGTGAAAGGACCTCAAAAGAAGATGACACTGATGGTACTCAAAATGAAATTCTGTCATCTGATATGTAAGGTGGCAGTGGTTTCCATCAATATGTCTGTTATTAGTGGCATTCCCATTTCTGACTATAGGAAAAAGGTTCTGTGAATTTTCATCCTTGAGAACGGAATGTAACCAGAATAACAATCAGAAGATGGTGGTGTTGTCAAAACTTTACAGGTTAGCATCCTTTTGTGGGCATGTTGATTCATTCAGCAATACTTTACCTCTTTGTCATCAATCTGTCAACCTCCTGTTCTTTCAATGATGATCAGTGATAGTAGTCAAGCAGCTATTGGTAGTTCTAAATCTGGCTCGCCTTCAATTAGCCTGTTATGTTGCATGGGCACCAGGGGCTATCGGTCTTTTCCATGCCAAGGATCCTATATCATGCTAGCATCTGGATCACCTATTGGGTTGCTTGGATCCCCTGGCATCGTGGGGTTCACGAGTCCATATCCTCCCTCCAAAAATAAAATAAAAATTAAAAAAAAGAAGAAGAAAGAATGGTGTTTGGTAGCAAACTGAGCCAAGACTTTGATGAAATACTTGGTTCATCTGCATACAAATCATTTTGGTCGAGGATTGATTGCCCTGTTACTCTGCTATCTCATTTTCATCATCATCATCATCATCTCCCATGCCTTACCCAACTATATGGGGTCATCTACTCTGCTATCTCATTTTGCTCCAACCATATTCTGGACTAAGTAGAATTCTTTAGGTGTAGAAAATGCTCATTGGTCTCAGCCCCACGTTTAAAACTTACAGTTTCTTTTTATTGTGGCACTTATTGAGTTTTGTCAATGTTACAGGTGGACATGAACTTAGCAAGACAACCGGGAATGCAGGTGGAAGAATTGGATGTGGTAATTTTGTCTCTACCCTAGGATTGTTATAGAATCATGATTGGTTTCTTGGTTCATTGGCTCTTTGGTTGCTCTCTCGCTTTGGAGAATATAGGTCCTTGAACATGGTGACACCAACAAAAAGTTGAACACCATGCATGTATATAATAGTGAGGGGACCCACCATCTTATGGCGCCCACCTAAACGCCTCCTGGTCACTGAACTCATCTGAAGTGTCAACTTGTTGGGTCCAGGACAGGGCCTATATCCAAGCATGGACCTTATCACGTGTGCCATTTTTGGGTCTTGTGAGGTCCAAGCCCATGTATGACACTGGTGGTTCCAAACAAGTAAACAGGACCTGACTATAATCTGGTCCAAAGCTAATGGACCCAGACTGGGGGCCAGGCATCTGGATAATCAGGTGCATGTTAGATAGTTTTTTGTCTAATTGTCAAACAAAAGAGTGAAAATGTATGATGCGAAAAATCAGAAAATGCAGTCAGATGTTGAAGGAAAGCTTATAAGTGGGCATCAAATGGTGAGTTGCTGAATGCCTGCAATATGTGCAACTGGGCTCTTGCCTGCCTACATTTATGATCTGGTTTTTGGCTCTATTTTCTTATTTCCTTCTTGCACATAATAATAGAAACCAGAGTAACACATGTCATGTGGCAGGTATCATTGGGCTTCAATCAGCTGTATAGCCGCAATTAGCGCAGATCGAGACTGAGCATCAAGGCTAGTTTCATGCATGGGATACGGGTATATGTATCATATATTGATTAAACAGCATTATCTTCCTCATGAAAAAACATGTTGACCAAATGGGGTTCTGATAATTCTTGGTTGATTTTAAATAATGCATGAGCTTTAACACGTCTCAGATTTGTACTTTTCATTTATTGGATGTTTGCGGTTTTGCATGCTTTACTCTCTGGAGTTGGAAAAGGTTGCAATCAAACTTGTTAGTGGTCGTTTGTTAGCGGCAGTATATTTGCAATAGCTAATTTGCATAGGCATCAGATTGCTTGTCATCAAGAATTTCACTCTCTGCGTATCTCCATTTTAGGAGATCCAAAATCCAAACACAGTTACAAGCGTAGGGGAAAAATAATCCACCAGCAAATAAGAGATAGCATCTTATACCAACACCAAGACGCAATTGAAACCATTTCACTTTCAACTGATTAAAAATAAAAAATATATATACATTTATCCTTGATTCTTCTTGAGAGGAGCTCTTTCCAATTACATCAGAATGTAATAGTTGGCCAATGTGAATGTGAAGGATGCCAGTTTCAAATATAGCCTTTTCTTCCTGTTTATTTGCACAACTCAACTCTTCTTTCCCAAAAATAGGAAGGGAAAAAGGAAAATATTGTAAATTTGTAATACTGACATCCTATAATATATATCAAGATATTGTATCTAGTATAATTGACATAATTGAAAAGAAAAGAGATACCCTCCCTCGTTAGCATGGTAAGAAGTGTACCATAATTAGGGGTAAAACCAAGGTTCAAAGTATCAATACATATGTCAGCTGATACGTATCAGGAATTTCCGATACATCTCTACAGAAGGTGTATTGGGGTTTCAACCAGTTCAGGGGGTGGATGGACCTTAAACTGATCCCTCTGAATCAGATTTAAAAAAAAAAAAACTATCAATATGCCCCTGCAGAGTGTATCGGGGTTTCAATCGGTCCATACCGACCCCTCTAAACCAGATTTAAAAAAAAAAACTAAAAAAAAAAAAAAAAAAAAACTATCAAGGGTAAATTACAAAGATCCCCTTTGTACTATGGGGTCTGTGACAAAGACCCCCTTGTACTTTGTTTTGCGACAAAGACCTCCTTGTACTATGACTTTAGACAAATACCCCCTCTACCTCAGATTCCTTCATATTTCTCTCTTTCCCCCCGATCTCTCTTCTTCCCCTTCCCCTTTCTCTCCTCTCTTTTTTCTTCCCGCTTTCCCCTGTTTTCCGTTCCTCTCGGCCATAGCCGCCATAACTTGTTGCTGTGGCTAATTCGGGGTGTTTCCCTACTCAATTCTGCCAAATGGTGCACCCAAGAGGATTGTTTCTTCTCACCGAATCCTTGGTCACAAGCTCAGATCATCGAAACTCGTTCTCTTTCGCTGCAAGTACATGGAGGTTGAAACCTGAAAAGATTCCGGGAAACATAAGGTTGGGTTCTGTAATGGAGTTTTTCTGCAAGGTTGTGCTCGTTCCGTCTCTTATTGCTTTCTGGAATCTAGTTGTAATACTATAGACCGGTTAATCTCCCGATTCTTTAACTCCGTCGCCGGATTTGACTCGTCACTTTTCGAATCTGGAGATGGGAACTGCTCGGTTTTGTAGCATATATAGCCTCCTCCCTAGCTATAAATTACTGCTAGCTATTAATACTAGTACCAAACTGCTCAGTTTTGTAGCATATATAGCCTCGTCCTAGCTAGCATTAGCAAGAAGAGGGTAATTGAAGCTGGTTAATTATGATACCACACATACAAGATATATTCATGGCTAGAAAATCAAGATCATCCCACCTTGGCTGCTTCCTTCTCTTAATTATTCTCTTGTTGGGCTCGATCGCCGTGCTCTTTTCCACCACACAAGCCCGACCATTAAGCGATCCAAAACAGCACGAATGCATGGAAGAAGAAGGAGATACATTTCAGCTTATTAGCAATCTATTTCTCGAGGCAATCAAGAATTCTGGAGATAAGGGGAACCGATTTGCAGAGTACGTTAACTACTTGATGGAAGGGATAAAGAAATCCCGCCCAAGTCCGGGAATTGGCCACTAGTGATGGTAGCTACGACGGTTGCTTATTCTTATAGATTGTTCTTCGTCATAGCAACAGATCTGATTTATTCCTGAACATATATATTGAGTTGCTTGGACGAGGAGTAGTAGATATATAGTACCAGTTCAAAACGCAAACTTGATTGTGTAAAGTATGAAAATGGATGGTCAACATTCTTATTCCTGACCTAATACGTGCGACGTACGTATTTTAGTGAAGAAGATGAGAATTATTCTGTTTGTTTTTGTTTGTACAATCAAAAGCCACACATGCGCTAACTGATCTTCGATTGTTAATCTGAATCTAGACCGAACTCGATCGAACAGTTGGCATGCACAAGATCTTGCTGATCGTGTTTAGATAGTTGATGTGTTAGAGGTGGGCAGAGCACCTAGTACTAGTTGTAATACTATAGACCGGGAGTTAATCTCCCGAGCCTTTCACTCCGTCGCTGGATTTGACTTGTCGCTTTTCGAATCTGGAGATGGGAACTGCTCGAATCCTCCAATTAGGGAAGTAAAGCTTCCAGAAAGAAATCTGAGCGGAATCGTTTCATGGAATTATCTTTGAAATCTATCCAAGTTACAGTATATGGATCTTCCTACAATAAACTACAAGGGTTTGTTCTAGGTTGGTTCTGGTCGATGTCGAGCCTCGTCGAAGTCAATCTCGCCATGAATTGTCTTGGAGGAAATGTTGGTCTTCGCCCCCACATCAAAAACCAGTTCGGTTTCGTCGTTGTCATCAGTTCAAAAGCTCAATCTCTCGCACAACAGGTTCACCAACTTGGTCCATCTGTCAGGATTCTCGAACCTCCAAGTACTCGACCTCTCGCACAACGATCCGAGAGTTTTGCCTTCTGGGATGGAGGACCTTGCGAAGCTCAAATATCTCGACCTCAAGTTGCAACATTTCAGGGAGCGTGGAACCCATGCCAATCTTCGCTCGCTGCAGGTACCTTGACATTTCCAACAACGTCATCAACGGAAGCTTCCCATCTGATTTTCCTGCACTTAAGTTCTCGAACATCTCCGTAAACAACTTCACCGGAATGATTGGCTCAGACAAGTTGAAGAAATTCGGTAAGTCTGCGTTTATTCAAACCCTGAAGATTAATACTTCAAAAACTTCAATACTCCCAATGGTTAGCCTCTTGGGCAAAGCCAAAAGGGTCGATGGAAATCAACTTGTGGTTCCTGAGGGAGAGAAGAAGCCGAGGAGGGGTATTCCCGAATAATTATTATAAGGGTAGTATGGGAATTAAAAATTATTGGAACGGCAGAATTTTCATTTTTTGGACGAAAGACCAACGGAAGGGGGTCTTCGTTTCATGGTCATAGTACAAAAGAGTCTTTATGGCAAAACAAAGTTATGGGGGTCTTTGTCACAGACTATAGGGGGGTCTTTGTAATTTACCCAACTATCAATATGCCCCTAAGGGTGGATTGGGGTTTCAACCGATTCAGGGAGTGTAAACCGATCCCTCAGAACCAGATTTGAAAAAAATTAAAAGAAAAGAAAAAAAGCTACCGGCGAATTAGACGTATGATATTTTGAACCTTGTAAAACAAGTTTTTGTTTTTCAGAAGTAGTCTATGCTTTATCACCACCCAATCATCCAACAAAGAAGAGTGTTCAAAAGTTCAAAACTAGACCTTGGGGAACCCCGGGGGGAATCAAGTAGGTCAAGATTCGAGACCTGCTGCCACTCATACATGCAACATGGCAGTAAGCCAGTAACCGATTATCTTTCGTATCTCTGAAATTTAGTAAGGTAACACTTGTAATAAAATGGGTGAGACATTCCTTGCACGATTCGCCTTGACAGGCCAAAAACGCTTTAACATGTCACCTAATTTTGCCTTGATCACATTCATACAAGACTGTAATTGCTCTTAAAAAGATCTTAGTAGATTAAGGACTACAATTTACCACCTTGTACCTGTAAAGTCTCAGAACTGAATCAAGCAACTGTGTTTGAAGAAGAAAAACTGTATCACTTGATGAACTCAATACAAAGTGTAGATGGTACCAAGGAACCCATTAACAAGGCATTTAAGCTTTTAAGACCTCTGAAGAAACTCTCCATCTTGTAATTACAAGAACTGGATTTACCCCTATCCTCTCAACCATGTGTTTCTGTATGACGAGTTATCACGCAAAGATGCATCATGGGCCTTATATTCCATTACATAGCTATGGGGAAGCTTCAACTGTCTTTTGATTGCATCCCTTAAAGCCATCACAGCCTGATGAATAGACACATGATTTTAGAATCAAACTCCACTGCTTGTTGGATTACAGTACAGCGAAAGCAATTTTCACAAGCTATAACGATAGTCATTATAATCAGCACCACTGACCTGATGATCAGATGCATTGCGATTCCAGACACTCAATATGTCCTCATTGAAACGAACGCTTAATACTGCACCGCATATGTTGTCCCCATAATCAAGTTGATCACCAACCAAGGCTAGAACCTTCATCAAGCATCCCAAGAGACTGGTTACCATCAATTTGATAACCTTACGGAAAGAAAAGTGGATATTGGGAAAAAAAGAGAACAACATGGTTATAATCTCAAGTTTGGGCTCGGACCCATTGAAAATTTAACAAATTCATAGCCCAGCCCAACCCAGGTTGAATCACTATTTCCAGGAATTGGAATCTGTTAAACTACTATTGTGCTTGAACTGCAATTTTAACATACAAAAATAGGAAATACCATCTTCAATAAACTAATATGATACAGAGTTTCAATTGCATCTTAAAAGCTTAAATGCTTTAAAAAAATAGGAAATACCATCTTACCAGATCCTCCCAGAAGCGACCTGACACAGCCTTCTTGAATCGTATTATCCATTTTCCACCATTGCAGTTGGCAGTATCCTGAGCATAAAGAGATGTTCAAGTAGTGCGATATTTCTTTTTGGTAGAAAGTAGTGCAATATCAAAGCATAGAGTTCAATCAACACATGTAGAGGTGTTGATTAAGAATTGTTTTGATATCTTTGAGTTGAAGAATTGATGAATAAAGAAAAGTTCTCATTGAAAAGAACAATAAAATGGTATTGTTGGGTCTCAAATTCTTACCTCCCACAAAGGACGAATACCTTCCTTGAATAGATGCAAGTCAGTTGGACTTGGCAAAGAAGAAGGACGGGCCAGATGGCAGTAACAAACCCAAAAACCTTCAACCTAAACATGATACTTTTACTATCAGCAAAAGAAGTTTTTAAAAGCATACAATTTGAATTTGTGATAAATTAGTCACATGGTGATCCAAGAGAAAGAACGACTTTTAAACTAAGGGTTGACAGCAACATTTTAAAGGACATGTCAAACCCACCTTGGGGTTTGGCTCAATATGAGGCTTAAGGAAAACACCCTGGAGTTAACCTCGAACTTTTGCCCTAAGCTCAACTGTGAGGTTCATACCTAAAAAGATAATACACATGGATCACACCTTGAGGTGCCTTGTGTAAAATAGGATTTTCATTTGACAAGAACAGGTCAAGGTCAAATTCCAAAATTGAGGTCTCTTTCATTGTTATTTTTTTTTAATAGTATACATTAAGCGATTTCTAATAGTCTACAAGGATTTTAAGAATGCCCTTGCTATTTTATCAAAAAAAAAGAGTTCTTGTTATTTTGTATTCTTTGTTCATATGACAAGTAATTTATCTATACATTCCTGTATAAAGATATAGTCCTCTTTTGCATAGTTTACAGTTTTTCTCATTTTAAGCCCTTTTTTTTGAGATGATGAGGTGTTACTTCTTAACTCAGAAGATCCTAGAGACACTTCATACCTCCACATTTTAAAACCTTTTCAAATGTTTAAAAACATTTAACTACAGTAATCACATCATACTTCTATTGTGCTTCAACAAGGAACTTACCGTACTGAATTCCACGATTTTCTTTATATTGTCTTCATATGACGTTTGTGACCGAACTCCAGGTGTTCGGCGTGTGTACCAAAATACAAATTTGTACTGAAATTTCAAAACATGGAGGAGAAAAGGTAGTGAGATAATTTACCAAAAAATCATACACAACAAAGAAAGGTATGGAACAAATTATTATGCAAAAATAGAAATGATAAAATGCACTATACAACTTAATCACAATTTCCCAATGAAAGCTATTACCAGTACAAAAATACACACATGTAAAATTTATTAAAGAAAAGAGGATACGGTAGAATAGAGGAGTGAATAGATATGAAGGCAATGTACTGACTGGGTAGCTGACCTTCTTCCCAAATTAACCTCTATCCTTCTTCCAAGTCTCTCTCATATATTGAGATCTGTGACACTACTTTATAGTTTGTACGACCGATACTTGTGTTCCAAACCACATCAGAGAAGATTGGTAGCAGAACTCCATACTAGAAAGCTGAAAGAGCAAGGTTTGGAACTGTCCTAGTGCCATGCCCTTGTTAGTTAATAGTTACACCTTAATTACCTATTTTCCAACAATTAACGGAAGCTGCTTTAAAATAATCAGAACCCAAATCAAGTCAATAGCATAATGCATGAAAAGATCCTGCCCACGAATAAACTATAAATTTGGGAAGAACTCTCAATGTCCAGATGAAATTTGTCTTTCCAAAACATCAATATGAATTTTTGTGATAATTGTCCTAGCTGAATCTCGCCCTTCTTCTCATAAAGTACTATCAAATTTGATGCTAATTCTCGTTGAAACTGACTGAAATAAATTACAATTTTCTTAAAGTTCCTCCGCTTCACCTAGTAGCACTGTAGCAGAATTTTTCCTCGAACTAATCCACGTAGGAGAACCAATCTAATGGCCTTAAAGAGATACTGCCCACGAATGCCTTGATAAATGCAAGGCCAAGTAACCGAAAACCAATTTACATTTTTTTTGACATCATTCAACTACAAATAAAACGTAAAAATAAGACAAATGCCAACGCCTATACATCATTCATAGCATGGTACTGATGCAAAGGTTATAAAAATTTCAGAATTCGAAAACTCCCCACAAACTTAAAATCCATTTCAAACTAAAAATAAGTAAATAGAAGGAAAAACAAAATATCAAGAAGACAAACATCTTATAGAGCCCCTGATTCGAATGGAAAATAGGAATTGCATAAATTACAACAATAGCAATATGAGAGAGAGAGAGAGAGAGAGACCTTTAAAGGATGCAAACCGGCTTTGAGCTCGCGCTCTTGCCTTTCTCGCTCCTCTGCTTCTTTATCAGCAGGCGCTGATGCATCAAGGGGTGGCTGAGCGTTGGAACCCTTGGTGTCTTCCTTCTTCTCTGAAATCTCCATCCACCACTTATCGGCAGAAACCTTGATGAAACCCCTAAAAACCTTTTCCTTTCTTTTCCCTCCGGAAAAAAATAAAGAACGAGCGAGAGAAGAGGAGGAAGAAGAACCGGAATTCCAAGTTGAAGCGCGAGTCCTACTACTCTACTCGGCGTCACGGGCTAGCCTCTCGGTCTCGGGTGAACTAGGTGCGCAATGCGCACTGATTTGCTCTGATAATAATACCATCTATGCTTTTCCAATACTCTCCCACTCCCCCCACTACTAGTCTCTCTGATTTCATCCGCACATCAATCAAATAGAAGTTCTATTACCAAAAAAAAATCAAATAGAAGATCTCAGCCGTACAATCTGTTGTGTTAATTGACTAACGTTATCCTACTGTTTTAAGATCTATTAGCATAAATGTTTTAAGGGTAAATTTCTTAAACTACCGTTATCGTTATGGTTTAGCTAATTGACTAACGTCACTTCTATTGTTTTATTATAATTGATTAATATTTAAATTACCGTTAGTACCTTTTAATATTCTGTTAACAATAAGATAAAAAGACTATTTTATTCTTCTATTTTTTGTAATCCGAGGGTTATCTTAGTTGGGTTGGTTTTCCGATAAATTCCTTATATGCGAAGAGGGGAGGTGGAGAGGGAGAACAAAGAGGAGAAGGGGGCGGAGGAAGAGACCACTGCCACTATTAGAAGTTGCAACGGTGGCGATAATAGTAATGGTGATTTCACCGTTGTAAACACTGAAGGAGTCAGAGATTAAGCCATGAGTCTGAACTTCTCTGCAACTCTCTCTCTCTCTCTCCCCCTCTCGCCCCTATCTCATCACCGCCACTGTTGCAACTTGCAACAACGACGGACCTCTCCACATTTGACCTCTCTCCCTCCCTCTCTTTCTCTCCTTGTCCCCTTCATTCTCTCTCCCCATTCCCTTTGTTCTTTCTCCCTCTCGCCCCTGTTTCATCATCGTCGCTACTGCAATTTGCAATAGTAGCGGACCCCTTCACATCCAACCTCTCTCCCCCTCGAGCAAAACAGGGCTTCGTCTGGCTTCGACGATTGCAACAACTAGAATTTTTGGAGAGATCCTTTCCGTTGGAGAAGTCACTGGATTTGTCAGTTGATCTCTTCTTCTACGTCTTTGTAGCAACAGTAGGGGATTTTTTCGATTTCTCGTTAGATTCGAGGGAACTAGCTCCTTCAACCTTCTTCACCTCCTTCTCACCAAACTTTTGCTGTTCGAAAGTTGTAGTGGCCGCTGTCGTCTGCACTGACGATAGTGCTCAATCTCCAGGCATTCAGTTCGGATGAGTGAGCCCTTCGCTAGTTGTAGTTCTTTGTTCACCGTCAAGAAGACGATGAATAGAGAAGAAGAAGAAGAAGAAGAAGAAGGGGAAAGAGAGAGAGAGAGAGAGATTGGGGAAGGGACATGGCCAGAGGTGGAGGGGGTCAATGTTGGTTCATTGTCATTGTGCCAAGAGTTGGAAGAGATGATGAATAGTGTTTTTTGGTTCTCCCAAAAATGAATTTGGGATGAGGGAGGGGGTAATATTGGGTTTTAAAAGAATTTTAAACACCACGTGGTCTCACGTGTATACAGATTTTGACAAAATAATAACAGATGCTAACGGTAAAGGTAAAGTTAATCAATTGTCAGAAATAATAGGAGTAGCGTCAGTCAATTTTCAAACAGTAAGGGTACATTTAGTCAATTAGCTAAACCATAAGGGTAGTTTAAGAAATTTACCCATGTTTTAAAAACCGATCCGGTTTGGCCACCGGTTTCTGGGGCATCAGTTCAATTATCCAGTCCAAGTAGATTGATCCATGATGTGATCATGGGCCAGACTACCCACACCAGGCTTAGCATCTATTTTAAAGAACATAGGTGACGCCTGGGCCTAGCTTGGCACACACCCTGGGCCTGAAATATGTTTAGGCCCGGTCATAGGGTTAAGATGCAAATTGTACGCATCTCTCAAACTTTGGCCTAAGACTTAAATAGGTTGTATTTGATAACATTGTTATTTCTACCTGAAACGTTTTAAGTTGATCAATACAAATTGGTGAAAAAGATATTCACATCACATATAAGAATCGTTTCAACTACAAAAAGGTCCGCCTGCAGATTATGGGTTTGGAGGATGGACTCCCTCCTCCGGGTGTATAGCCCCATGGAGCAAATAGAAAAATGTATGTATTAGGATGACTAATCATTGTAAATGTTGAAATGTCTAATGTAGAAACAGCAATTTGTATTGATCAATCCAAAAAGTTTTAAGAAGAAAATATTTCTCTCAAATTTATATTAATCAACCCAAAACATTTTAGATAGAAACATCAGTGGTGCCAAACACAATCATATTTATTGTGAAGACAATAGGGTGATGCAGTTTGATTTGGCTTTGTGTCACCTCAGCAGCTTCTATATGGATCAAATGCATCATATACCCACCTAGACTTAGTTCTAGCGATGTTAACAAGTCGGATTGGTTATGGATGGGTTTTAACTTGATCCCATCCCACCCTGTGTATTATACGTTTTGTCCAGTTTGATGAGACGAAGGTCGTTGCCTCATCAGCAAAGCCAACCCATTTACCTGTTCAATTCACCTATTATAATATTATCTTATTCCTATCTGGTTGATGAGTCAATTTATGGGGCCCATTTATGACCCAGTTAGACCTTTCTTGAATATGTCCGACATTTAACAACCCAAATTTAATGCACGAATCGTTTACTCACTCAAGTTTTGTTAAATCAAATCGTAAGTAATCTAAGCTTTGTGCTAGACAGATGGTCTTCAGAACCAGATCGGCTGTCATGGGCTTAATTTTAATTTTAATTATTCTGACTTTGGTTGAATTAAATCTCTAGTTGATCTTTCCCACCGAATTTTGACTAGTGTAAATCATTCTTTTTTGTTAATTTGAACCCTAGAATTGATAAGCAATGTTTTCGAATTGTTGTTGACTCAGACGGTCGGATTGTTTGGCCAAAAATCGTTAAATTGGTTAATAATTCATTGACCTGGGTGGTTAAACCATCGACCCGTTCAACACATTTTGACCATTTTTATTGTAAGTTTTTATTTTTTTTGTCAGAACGGACCACCCGTTTGAACTGGATGGTCGAACCATTGACCCGAAAACTAATGGCTAGAACGGTTCCGATTCCAGGTCGGTTTTTAAAACATTATTGATAAGAAACAACTATTAAAATACATTAATTTTATTTGTTTTCTCTTTCTTGTACTCAATGAAACTAATCTTACTTTTTTTAAAAGAAATTTTCTACTTTTCTTGCACCGATGAGCTTCCCTCCAAATCTACTATAAAACCAGAACCATGGCAAATCTGCAACACACCTCAAGTCAGAGTTTCTTCAGTCTCCCTCTCCCTCACCATGAAGCCCTCAGGAATTGCAGTCACAGCAATGGCTGTTCTGATGCTTCTCCTCTTTGCACAAGCTTCAGAGGCTGCTATTACGTGCAGCGATGTCATTAAGTACTTGAGGCCTTGTGTGAATTACCTGGTTAACGGCTCTGGGATGCCACCCAGTGCTTGCTGTGCTGGAGCTTCCCAGCTTGCATCCGCTGCAACAACCCCTGCTGACAAGAGAGCTGCTTGCGCCTGCATTAAGTCGGCATCTCAGAGAATAAACCCAAACCCACAATTAGCTCAGGCTCTGCCAGGAAACTGTGGAATCAGCTTGCCTTTCAAAGTTTCATCCACAGTAGATTGCTCTAAGTAATTACATTAACTTTTTCTACTTCAATTTTATTCACCAAATTCCTAGGATTTCATCAAAGATCTTTCCTGATTCTTTTTTTTTATGGACTTCTCTTTTCTGGTCTTTTGTTTTTTGCAGGGTTGGTTGAAAAGTTTAAAAAACCAGAGGTGTCCAATGTTTCTCCTCTTCATGAAACTGAAGCTACTTGAGTTAGGAGTCAATTCTACTGTTCCTTGAGTTCTGCCTCTGTTTCCCTTCCCATAATAAAACGAATCGCCAGGGAGTTAAAGCCTCATTTCTAGTATTTCTAAGGTTATAGTACTGTTTCCCATATTATGCGTGTATCTTCAGTTCTAGTATTACTATATATTATTATAAAACTGAGGTTCCTTGTTGTCTCTGATCTTTAAATAAAGGCATCTGTGTTTTTCCTGCTATTAATTCAGTAAGTATATTTCTTTTGTCAAGCTCCAGGGGACATACTTTTCAATAGCGCCCCTATAAAAGAAATCCAGGGAATAACTCCACAGATAACAAACTATGTTCATTTTTGTATTCCACACTATCCGCCACGGTCCATGAGTAGTTGGCCATCTGATATCCATATCATCTAGTTAAACTAACGACCAACCTCGGATAGACAGAAGCCCATAATAAGATCAATTGAATCACGTCTACAAAAACATTTGGCTGTTCAATAAACAAAAATGGGGGTTTCCTTTTCTAGCTCTTACAAAATGATAAATCAATTAGATGGTTCTCTCCCAACTGATCAACATTTTGACTAAGCTCAAAAGACGACTAATTCATTCAAACTGCTGGATGTTAACATCAACTGTATTGAGGAAGCATCTGGCCCATAGATGGCCAGTTGTGCTTGTGTAGCCTAGGTGGGTCAGTTGGCATCCCTCCCACTAAGGCTGGTTCTGATATGTACACCAGTGGGCCTGTGCATCGCTATTATCCTAACCCCAGTTATCCGTTTCTTATTTTCTGTCAAAACAATTATAGGGTTAAGGGCCAGTGCCGCTTTGCATTGAAAAACATATAGGGGGCGTTCTTTTCTTTTTTTTTTTTTGGATTTTGAGAGGGGGGAAATTTGGTCAATGGGATTTTGGTTCCTATTGACCAAAAAATCTCATGTTCTTTTTTCAGATTAATGTAAGGAACCAGGGAAAGCTTATTTTCCTAGATACCCATCTCCTAGGTGAATAAGTTGCCAACACTTGAATGGGACAAAAATACCCCTTTTAATAATGGATTTTTATAACTAAAATGGTTATTTCCTTTTTTACTTAGGAAATAAAAGAACATGGGTGGGTAAGTGTATTTATCCAGATAATTGTATTTATCCGAGTAAATAATTTACCGAAAAGCGAACGAGCCATAATGTACAAAACAAATAATAGGCAGAACAAGAGGACCAAGGGAAGGTGAAAAAAAAAAGAGACAAAAAGAAAAGAAAAAAAGAACCATACATATTGGAAACAACCCCGAAGAAGAAAAGGCAATTTTAATATGTTAATCTTCCTTTACTACTCGTCAAGACACAAAACTTTTACCAAAATAGGGCGTCTGTTGAATAATGACAACAAATAACCAAGAATATCTCAATGTTAAGCCGCAACTTTTTCTTCCTATCTATTCACCTTAAAAATTAAGTCCAGCTGCAACAATGGACGTTTAACGTTTTACGTACCTAAATAAATAATGTTGCCGTATTTGAGATTTGAACCAGTGCTCTTTATCAGGATATCCATGGAAGGTTGTGACGAAGAGGAGTTGCAATTGGTTCCAATTTCTCCATATACCATAATCACATTGCAGCACAACATCACACTATTCCTTAGCCCTGAAGAAACAAAGGATAACAACTCATTTCAGGAAAAGACCCATACCGCATGCGTGTGTTGCAGCACAACTGCGCGCGCATTATATTTTCAGGAAGAAACAAAAATTGCAGCACAACTCATTTCAGGAAAACAAAGGAGTTGCAATATGTGCTTCTAAATTGCCAAAAGAAAAATTACAACTGAACAGAATAAAGTATAGACTTTCACAAACAAAAATTATTTGGATCTAATATGTGGATTGCATCAGAATAAAGTATAGACTTCCACGTCCAATCCGTTTATAAGAATGTATCTACCCCAATCCTATCTGATGCAATCCATTCCAATAACACACATAAAATTCATATATAATTATTAACAGCATGGTTCAAAGTATCGATACACCACTTTAACCGATATTACTTTTTTTTAGTTTTTCCTTTTTCAAATTTTAGTTTTAAATAAAGAGGTTGTAAACAGGTGTATCGGGGCCCAAAGATACGATATCATACGCCTTGTATTGGGTGTATCGCATCAATACTTTGAACCTTGATTAGTAGAGTTAGCTTAAATGTTTTATGTCAACTAAGATTCATAGGTTCAAGCCTTCAAAGTCATTTTATTTGTAATATATCGTGTCAAAGCAATTTCTAGTTCAATTTGTTAATGATATATCATGTTTTTTTATCATTTTTAATTTAACTAATTAATGGAATGCTATAGCCAAATCTAATCCAAGTTTGATCTGAATCCGATGGATAAGATTTGATTCAAATTCAATCTATTTATAGCCCTATCAACAATAATAACTGTCCTATAAATGTATCATAGTAACCAAATCATTAATTTTTCAAAAAAAAAAAAACAACATAGAAACATATGAATGATGACTAATCAATACCAAAACTGGTATTTTGCTGAGAGAGAACTGTATGACCCACTGCTACTTGTGCAGATAAATCTATGTAAATGCATATTTCATTAAATAATGTCTTGCTTTTCAAATATTTAATATTTTCAAACAAGATAGAATCAATATTATGCTACTACCATGCCTTAAAGTATGCAGCAACATTTAAAGGATGTATCATCATCAAAAATTATTTTATAGTCATTGATGATGAATGTCAATACATTGGAACTCACCTAGTGATATATGAGTCATCTGTTGTATTAATAACTACTTCATCTCCTGTTCTGATGAAGGATGGTACCTGGAGTATGTCAAATTTGCTCAATAAGAAAAAATGTAGGTATTGATAACCATAAAGCCATTTTACATTTGAAAGATAAAATGTTACAACATTGTACTGGAAAGCATATTGCAGATTAATACAAAGAAGCTATAGAAGGCCATATGTCAAGACACATGAGTTACAATGATTAAACATAAAAGTAAAATAAAAAAGCATGTAGAAAAATGGAAGGGAAATTATAAAATGGTAAATTTCTAGTTTCCTTTTACCATTTTCTGTTGTGCTAACAAAAATCATGCATGGGTTAAATGAACAAATGACAAGTCTCATGTCCAGAGTGTTCACTATAAATGAAACTACAGCTAAGTGACCAGAAACTGGAGGAAGAGCAGGTGAGAGCAAAAATGGAAGAAATATGAGTGTCAAATTTGAAAAGAAAGAATTGACCCCCATATGTCATTTGAATATTTTAGCATTACTAGTAAGCATGCACGTAGTGATTCTAGATGATGATAATTATAGTAATAATATATCCAAAAGTTTCTATAAACTTTATGCATTTTTATTTTTTGTTTTTTATTATTAATCGGATGCAGATTGCATTTGATTATATAAATACCTTATCCAAATATGTGATAATCAGATCGAATTGTGAAGTTTCAAGTATCATTGACATGCCTACCTGCTTGGCTAAACTCCTCTTTTTGTAGTGTTTTATCATTTTGTTGTATCCTTTTTCTTTTGTTCATTTATTAAAAAAAAATGTAAGAGCTAAATAGAGGGAATGAGGCAAAAAGTAGTAGTTCAATTTACAATTAAATAGGGACTAAATTAAAAAATGAGTATTTTAGTCACTACTTTAAAAACCAGACCGAGCAATTGAACCATTTTGGCCCGGGAACCGGTCAAGTCACTGGTTCCGTTTTGGCCCTGAAACGCTATTTTAAAAAAAGCTGTTGAAATGGTTAGAGAACAGTTGACCCAGACAGTTTAACCATTAAAATGTTCGACCCGGTTAACGGTTCTCGTGTTGCTTTCAAACTAATTCCAATTTTTTTATTTATTTTAAAATAGAATTTAGAAAATAAAAAAATAAAAAAAAACATTCATATTTCATAATCTTGTTCAATTGTTCCCGATGGCCAAAATTAGTTAGGGTTTTTACATTTTCTATTTTGATTTTGAGTTTTCTTATTTCTATGATTATTTTTAAGTTGTAATAGAAAAAAAAATGCAACTCCAATGAAGAAATAAAAAAATCGATGTAAGAGGTGAGAGCTTAAACACCGGTCTTATATTAAAATCTAAGATGCACCCCAAGTCACCAATGAAGCAAATGATCTGGGATTTGTGAGAGATTTAGAGAGATGGGAGAGATGTAAGAAGAGGGCAAACAGTGTTGTAGCCATGGTTCAAAGTATCAATACGATACGCCCCATATCGAATGTATCGTATCGTATCTTTTGAACAAGATGTGGTCTGAAACGCCTGTTTCTAGGTGTTTCGGACCCCCCAATTTTTTTAGTAATAAAAAACACATTTTAAACTTCCCAAAAAAACAAAATTTGAAAAAAAAAACTTAAAAAAAAAAGATGTTTCGGCCGTTTCTAAGTACTAATACGATACGACCGAAATGCGTATCGTATCGATACTTTGAACCTTGGTTGTGGCAGCAATGATGATGAGCATGGAGATAGCCGCCACCGGCTTCTTCTTCTCAAAGCAAAACAGTTATGCAACAATGATTGGTGAACATGGTGACAGCCACCTCTGGCAATGCTTCCTTCTCTTCTTCTTCTTTTCTTTCTTTTTTAGCTTCTCAACTTTAACTAGCTGCCTCCTTCTCAAAGTCTCACACTCCCCTCTCATAATAATGTATATATACGATGGACTTTAACATAATCCTAATCTAATGGTAAAATTAAAAATTTACATTATATTTTACATCTTACCGATTTGACCTACTCAAACTGGACGATTGAACCCCTGACCCAGAAATCAAAAGCCAAAGCAGTTTCGTTTCTGAGTCAGTTTTTAAAACCTTGATTTTAGTTAAAAGAAAGTTCCACAATCTTATTCATATTTTTAATAGTAGTGTAAATATAGAATTATAGTTGTGTTCAAATTTTTTTTTTTTTTTTGTATTTTTGTGTGTAAAAATAATTATGATATGTCATATTTACCTTTTGTTTAATATGATAAATACATGATATTATACATATGCCTAAATGCTTTTTTTTGCAAAATTTATGTATTTTTATATTTTATTAATTTTTATTATTTATTTATGACATTAAAGGTTAATACATTTGACCCAAATGTTGAACTTTTTATTATTAATTTTTATATTTTATTTTTGGTCAATTCTAAATTATGTAATTCATTTTCATTATGAATAAAAATCATTATTGTTTATATACTTATTTTTCTAATTTGATTAATAAAAATATCATGTGTATCTAATTTTTTCTACAATTTTTTCTAAATTTCTATATTTATTTCTATTTTAAAAATTTTATTACCTAACTATGACTTCATAGGTTGATCAATTTGATTTGGATGGTTGAATTGTTTAGCCACCACTTGGACAAAGAATGGTTTTGTTTTTGAGTCAGTTTTAAAATATATGAGTTTATAGTGTTAAAAATATTGACATAAATTTAATTAGTGAAAAAAAAAACTTAAAAGTATAAGATTTAATAAGAGAATATGGGTTTTAATACCTTAAGTATAAGACTTAATGAGAGAGGATTAAATGAGGTGGAAAGTAATAATTGAAGTTGCATTTTCAACCCTTGTATTTAGAGATGGATTAAATACGCAAATATGGCCATTATAGTAGCCATTAAAGGTGGCATTAAAACTATAATAAATGACTTTTATGCATTTTCACAAACAAAAAAAACAGAGGGTAATTTTAGTCTAAAAAATGTTTCACACAACATTCACACTTTTATATATAGTATAGATTGTTATATACATAAACATATATGATTTACACATAATGTTTCATCATCTTTAGCCAAGCCTTATACCAAATATATGGGGTTGCCTACATGAATCCTATTTTGCCATTCTAATACACCCCAAATACAGATGACACCAATGTTTTAGCAACCAATCAGGAGCTTTGAAGCAAATTTGAACCGGGACAGGTACCTCTGCTGTTATTGTAATTGAACCAAACTAGTTTCTTTTTTCTGTTTTTTTTTTTTTATAATTAACCAAACTAGTTTTGTAACCTGATGGAATCTATAAACCTGGCATTATTACTACGAAAACTAGTACAAACTTCATGTTTGATGGAAGGTCAACTTATATAACTATGTTTCCCAGATATGGCAAGGAAACAGCTGGATAGTGTGAAAAACTGAATTCACACTAAAAATTCGAGCACCAGACATGGCACAGCACCCATATGCAGTATTTGGGTATTATAGTTTACATATCTGTGTGTGTTGCCTTTTTCTAATGTCCGGCTTCAAGCAAATTAAATGCAGATTAATGGGAACCACCCTCATTCCTGGTTCACTGGTTGGTTCCATTTCTGACACATTGAATGAAATGACCATAGACCTTTCTACAATTAATATTCTTTCTAAGGTTCCCACCTTACCATATCGCAAATCAAAAAAAAAAACAAGGAAAAAAAAGAAACAACTAGGTGGCTAAATTCATAGTTAAAATTAAATGAAAGAGGAATAGAAATCACTTAGGAGAATATATTTCAACTTACCATCACAGTGAGCCCATTATCTAACAAAGCCCGTTTGTACCTGTATTTTAAGTAAGAAGTTCATAATAAGAAAGGATATACAAGAGGTCAAGCAGTTGTGCAAGTGGAAAACAGCAAATGGTTGGAAACTAGCAAGTAGCAATCATCTGAATGTACTAAAATTAATCAATTCCCAGAGAAAGTAATATTCAGAAACTGGAAAATAAATAAATAAATAAATCTGTTCTACAGGTACCATATGCCATCTAAATAATACTCAAGAGATGATGCCATAATCGGTTATAAACTCATAAAAATATCCATGTCATTTGAGCTTGAAAATGAAGAAGAAACTCATATATGTAGTCATGTACCAAGAATAAAACACACTTTTCTAAGGTAATTATTAAAAATAAAAAGGTCATTACCCAAGTCGGTTGCAGTTACCTGGGGTTTTGGGACGGGTGGACCAAATAAGTAAGGTAATTATTAAAAATCATATTATGCAATCTCCATGAATAACTCAGAAACCTTAAAAAGCGAACCAACAAGTACAATTTCTTATATTTTCGAAAGCACTTCCAATTCATGGATATGATTAGCTAGTGATTTTGGCCATACTTATAAAAGCCTATCATATGTTAATGCATAACAGTACAAATATTAATTATACAAAAAACATAAATAGCTTAAAGCTGACTACTCTTATACCCACCTACTACTCTAAATTCTTAATAATGACCCCCAGGTCATTGCTCACCCCAACATAAGTTTTCCCAAGACTCCAGCCCTAGCAAGGAAGTTACATCTGGGAATCCACCTGAATAAGCAGTTCAGACTGGTTCCCAAAACTCATGCTTGCCTAACCAGAAACTGCAGAGACCATTGCACATTTACCCCAGGTTTTTGCCAAGTTATAATTGCTTGGTCACCCCCCCCCCCCATGTACTTCAACTCCAGCACACTGACAACAAAATCTAAACGTTAAAATGCAGCTAGCATGTCTGCCCTTAAAGAATTTCCAAATCCTTCAAGTCCAGAAAATCTTATAATAGTATTTCCCCATCATCTCTGATTATGCCCCTCTGCCTGACATGCCTGGGTTACCTACGGCCTACACAGCTAGTAACCTTCCAAAATATCCATACTCCATGTTCGTATCTTTTACTGCCTTTTCATAGAATACCCTGCCACTATCTGCCATCTCCTTAGGAGTTCATTCGTGGTTGCTCCTTTGAACTAAGCACTCGATGATACCTAATGAACAACTCTGACTGCGATAAGATCTATAAGCCTGTAGGCATTTTTTCCCTCAAAGATTTTTGCATTTCTTTCACCCCATAAGCTCTAGAATTGCTGCTTTGGTGCAGTATGACATAATTCTTAATGTTTTATCATATCCAAAGTCAAGTTCGACAGATGAGTTAACGAGGTGAAAGTGTCTAAGGATCTATTGCTGAGCTTTTTTATTTGATGGTAAAAGAAAAGTCATTAAAAAAGGTAAAAGGATTATGTTGCATGCTTAATCAATACGCCAAAAGCTTTAATACTGTTGGAATGCATCAAGCCAAACACTTGAAAATTTAGGGCTGTAACATACCACCACGCTTCAACAGCTGACGTCTCGGCAGCTTCACTCTAGGAAGCTCTGACTCTAGCAGCACTTCAAGTGTACAGCAATAAGCACAAGAAATACCAAGCTGAAAACAACAAGTTCGATTTTTAGGGATTTCAGACTTGAACCAGAAGTAGAACTCCTTTTGGAACAGTTCGGTACAATAACAATGGCATCAAGCTGGCCTCTCGCACAGACACACAGCAATAGAAGGATTGGAAAGTGCCAAAATGGGTTGACTCCTCAAAACCCAAGTTCCCAATACTTGAAAACCCTAGCTGGGGCTGAGCTACAGCTCAAACAAGAAAGAACCAAAAAGACCCCTACAGAAACAACCCCCTTCTATTTATAAGACTCAATGGCTTGCTGGAGAAGCCAATTAAAATATTTACACATAAGCCCCTAGAATGTTTTCCTTTCACAAACAACTCCTTGCAAACAAAACAAACTTCAAACAAACCATCAAAAAATAAGTTTTCTTACAAAAAGACCCAAGAGACCAAAACCCAACAGATGTGCACCCAACCGCCCTTGACCAGAATCTGAAATATAAAATAATGAAATTACCCCTGGACCCAAACTGTCAACAAAAATACTCAAAAAAAAAAAAAAAAATTGGGACCCTACTACAAAAAACATACAAATACATTCACATTTTCTCTTTTTTCGTTTCTTTTTTTTTTCTTTTTTGGCCTCATCACAAGGCACCCTCTTCATCGCCTAACCTCGCCTCACCACCTTGAAAACCATGCTTGACAGTCACCTTCAATAATCAGATCTCTCCAGCCATTCATGGGGAAGCCAATTTTAAACCTTGTATTAGAGCCAATAGCTCTGCTCTTAAAGAAACAAGAACAGATATGCTGAGGACAGCCAGGTACACCCAATAGACTATTAGCTCTCAATAGCTACACCCATGTGTAGAACAAGCAACCTACCCCCCTTGGGTACGATTGCAGTATAACACAGCCCTATTAGCAACCTCTCTAGCAAGTGAATTAGCAGACCTTCAAATCAAGAAAACAAGAAATTCACTGTATACCAAGGGCCACATCTATCTAATGTGATGAAGGGACATCCAAGGTAGTGTAGTCTCCCCTTTCATCCACCTGATTCCTTTTTGGGAGTCTCCATCAACCTATGTTCTGTCAAATCCCAGACCACTTGTTATACATTCTATTCTGATTTAATCCAGATCTGACTAATCCATCTCAAGGCTTAAGGGCAAGAACTTAGTGACAACAGGATTTCATACGGTAAATGCAACAGTTTTTAATTCCATTTGTTTGAAATAAAGCCTCAAAAATGTAGAGGCCTCCAGATGCCTAAGAAGCTGCAATCAAATCTCAATCTTGTCTCCTCAACAGATAAGCATCTCATGAAAAGGAGAAGATTGGATAATTACCAACAAATTCCTACATATTTCATCCCAATTTATGCCTGTAAATTCATTTTGGATAGAATCCCAAGATGCAACTAGAAGGATTCTTTCTTTGATAAAGTGTCAAGGTCATGGCTTTCTTCAACAACCCACCAACCCAAAAATAGAACAAGGATTCCGTCAGGAGAAGCAGCCTCTCCAGGCCAAACTGCTGGAAAAATAACTGCAACATCTCTAATATGGGTATGGGACCAATGAGCGCAATCTAATAAATGCTATGGTTTCACCTTTCATATTCACCAAAAAGGAATGAAAAATCAGTTGAAATTAATAACACCTAGAGGGCACAAACGACCTAGCAAGTGTAACATCAACCACACTGACATAATTGATCTATGGTCCTACCATTTGCCACCAATGTTCTAAAGTAAACCCAAAGCTTAACAAGAATCAACAGTAAAATATGCGCAATCTGATCTAAATAAGGGCACATCAATCTTAGGGAATGAGAATAGACAAGGCAAGTATGATAATGATAACTGTATCCTGGTTGAATCAATGGCAATGTAATGATCAAAACTGATAAAATGCAAATTACTGTATAGAAATTTAAAGCATCAAATACTTAAAAATACATATATTACTTATACATGTATTCCAAGTCACAAGAAGAAATTATTTAATCTAAGGAAAAAAGGAAGGGCAAGAATCTGTATTTGATTAGGATATATATAGTCCAGTATTCAATTCCACAAGTGTAAGCTTGTTTGTCTTAAACTTAAACTACCAGTCCCAAGCCCAGGTAAAGGAGGGTCGTGTCAGGTAAGGAAGCCAACATTGAAACTTTTCCCAAACTCTTTTTTTTATAGGAAACAGTAACTTTCATTAAATTAACTTGATAAAAGGTATAAAGGTTCAGCCCCTTAGAATAGGGTACTAGAACACTGAAAAAACTCAGAATTACAGCACAGCCCAAAAAACTCATCCCTGTTTACTCCTTGTCTGGCTAACACATCAGCCAAACTATTTGCTAACTGTAAAGAGACTAGGCCGAATGGGTCCTAGTATCTTCTCTTGTAATATTTTTTTCTATTTTCCTGTTAGCTAATGGGCCTCTCTTAATGGGCCTGTTATTTCTTTTTGTTTGATCTCTTTATGTTACTGCCTAGCTGATCGCCCACTTAAGGGCATACTTGTAATTATTTTAACATTAATTTTTAGTAAAAAGGATTAGAGAAGAAAGGGAAATCATTCGAACCTTTCTTCTTCTTCCTCCTCTTTTCTCCATCTTCTTCTCTTGTATTGCTGCTCTTACTTTTCTTCCTCCTTTTTCTCTCTAATTTTTCAAGTTTACACCTATTTTTTAGGACTGGTTTACATCTTGGTATCAGAGCAGGTTTCTTTCTTCCTTCTTTTCTTCTTCCTCTTTTCCCATACACCCTTAGATTAAGAGAGTGTATGGAGAGATAGGTTCTCTATAGCTCAGAGGATATCTGGCCTAGTTGGTAGAGGGTTTGGAGAGTTTAAATCAGGCTGGATATTGCCAAGAAGTGGTGTTGTTCTGTTGCTGCCCAAAACCCTAGCCAACTAGAGATTTTCGAAGGTACAGGTAAAGGTGAAGCTTTGGGTGTGGCGCTCTGTGCTTGGGAGGTGTCTTTTGACTCCTAAAGGAGGGCGGTTCAGGTTTGGAAGAGATTGGGAAGTTCTGGTAGGAGCGGCTGCATCTTCTTTCTTCCTCCCCAACAATTGGACGGAGTAAAACCCTAGTTTTCAAGCATCTAGGTTCTGGTTTGACTTCAAGTAAGTTTATATAGACCAAATTTCTAGTTCTTTTATTTTCGTTTGATTAATGGAGCCATACGGAAGTGAGTTCAAACAAGTGCCGGTTTCCGGCCTTGGCTGTAGATTCCGTTTTGATTGGTGTGACCACAATCAAGCTAGATGGGACAAATTATCTTGCTTGGGCACAGTCTATAAGAATTTATATCTGTAGTAGAGAAAAACCCGGGTATCTTACAAATAGTAAAGTGAAACCCGAAGAGACAGACCCTGAATTTGAGAAATGGATGCAGGAGAACTATACAGTCATTGGATGGTTGGTCAACTCTATGCAACCTCATATAAGTCAGCATTATCTCTGGATGTCTTCGGCTAAGGAGATATGGGACAGTGTTACTGAGACCTATTCACAGAAGTTGAATGTAGCCAGAGTCTACAAGTTGAAAAGTGACGTGAAAAACTTAAGACAGAGGGAGAATAGTGTAGCAATCTACTATTCTATACTGAAATCCCTATGGCAAGAAATTGATGTTATGGAGACAATTGTATGGGAGAGTAAGAATGATGATGAAATGTATAGGAAGTTGGTGGAGAGAAATAGGGTGTTTGAATTTCTTACTGAACTCAACCCTGAGTTTGACATCATTAGGCAAAATATCCTGGCCAAAGATGAGGTTACTCTTTCCCAAGCATACGCTATGATAAGTGTTAAAATAATGTTAAAATAATTTAGTTGCTGATGTTAGGGCCTGTTTGGCTAATTAAAGTGTTTTTATTTCGTTTTTTCTTTCTGTTATGTTTGTTATTGTACTCGGGGGCACAAGGGTCTTTTCCCTTGTTATTTCTGCCGCCCTATATATATTAAAATAAAGGTTGGCGCCGCCAGTACTGTTACATTGCAAAACCCTTCTTTCATCCCTCCTCTCTTCTCTTCTCTTCTCTTCTTCTCCTCTTCTCTTCTCTTCTCTTCCTCTTATTTCTGGCCAGCCATACTATCAAGATGGTATCAGAGCGGGAATACTGATTAAAGAGAGCAGATCGAACAACCCTACTGAGAGAATAGATCGAACAGACTAGCAGAACCTGGGTGGAACAGAAATCTGATTCGGGACTGAAAAAGAACAGCTACAATTGGTACAGTTCTCCCTGTTTCTTTCTTCTTTACCCTTCTTGGTCATGTGCCGAGTGAAAACCCTATGAGTCTAGGCGGCTGAATGCTGTCGAATTTGTGAAACCCCCCTTTTTTTTTGGATCGTGTGATCCTGTACATGTGCTAAGACAACTGTAGGTCAAGGATGACCTGTCTTCTCAATGGTTTGAGTTGACTGTAAGTAAGAAGGATCTCTCCTGCTGATTAGTGGTTGTTGGACATTCTGGAATTCTGGTAGGTTGGGACTGTTAAAACTATACAGGTCTAAAATATGCCGAATATTACCTCTGTTTTGTCCGGAATTTGGTACTGTTTGTGCTCAACCTGGTTGTTAAACCCAAGTGTGTGGGTGTGAACTGAGTGGAGCATTGTTTTGTGGAGTAAGGAGGGGTCCTAAGTCCGGTGTTTGGGACTGATTTACTGTGTGACCATGTCGACTGAGAATTCTGCTACTTCAGAGATTTCAGGGAGCCACAATGAAGTGAGTGGGGGAATGGATATGAGCTTTCCCATGGCTGTTATTCCCTTTGATGGTCTGAATTACCTTGAGTGGTCTAGGGGAATAAAACTCTACATCACTGCTAGGGGGAAAATAAGATACATCAATGGGAGAGTGAAGGAACCGAAGTATGGAAGTGCTGAGCATGATAGGTGGAACCAAGAGAACAGTATGGTGATGTCTTGGCTCTTGGTTTCAATGCTGCCACAAGTAAGGAAGACTTTTATGTGGGCTAAAACCGCTTGTGAGATATGGGAACAAGCAAAGTCCACCTATTCAGAGCAGAGACACTATGCCAAGATATATCAACTACAAGTTGAATCCTCTACTTGCAAGCAGGGGGAGAGGAGTCTCTCAATGTACTATTTTGATTTGACATCAATATGGGAAGAACTTGATCACTATCAAAATGTGAATTGGAAGTGTGATGAAGATGCAAAGGCCTATAAGTCACTTGTATCTCAGCAACGAGTGTTTGCCTTCCTCCTAGGGCTGAATCCGTCATATGAGTCCATCAGGGTGCAGATCTTGGGTAGTAAAGACTTGCCATCAGTTCAGGAGGTGTATGCCTTGGTGCAGTAAGAAGAAAGCAGAAGAAGTGTGATGAATGGTGTAGAAGGGGAGTCAGTTGCCCTAGCTGTCCGGGGAAATTCAGATACAAATGTCGGAGGTGGTTTTAAAAAGGGTGACACTCAGAAAAAATCAGATGATAAGAGAAAGCTTTGGTGCACTCACTGCCAGAAGACACGACACACGAAAGATACATGTTGGGATCTCCATGGAAAACCTAAATGGGCACAGGATTTGGGTAAGAAGTCAGCACCTAATCAGGGCAAGAAACCAAGCCAGCAGAATCAAAAAAAGTATAACTCAGCTAATATGGCATCGACAGAGACTAGTCCTTCAGTAACTCAGGAGAGACATCCCAGTTCTGACCCTAAGGAAGATATTATCAACTCCTTCCATGAACATTTGGAATTGTATGCTAGGACTCTCCGCCAGATGGATTTTGGGCCTACTCCTACCTCGTTTGCGTCTACATCAGGTAATGCCACAGCCTTCCATGTGTCATCTCATACTACTGATTCTCCTTGGATTATTGACTCCGAAGCCTCAAATCACATGACTGGTAAGTCTAATTTGTTTCAAACATATAACCTTCTCTCTGGGAGAGATAAGGTAAGACTGGCTGATGGTTCTTTTTCTACCATAGCTGGCCGAGGCACCATACCTCTCCCACTTGGCCTTACTCTCCCTAATGTACTGCACGTTCCGAAATTACCTATTAATTTGTTGTCCATTAGTAGTCTGACTCACTCCTTGAACTGCTCAGTTACTTTTTTTCCGTCTTCATGTGTGTTTCAGGATTTGACCTCGGGGAAGACGATTGGCAGAGGAAGCATGGTGGATGGTCTCTACGTGTTGGAGAATAATGTTGGTCTGGTGGCGACAGAGTCCACGAGTTCGTCAAGTGAGAGTCAAGCCTATTTATGGTATAGTCATTTAGGTCATCTTTCTTTTGAGTCGTTAAAAGTTATGTTTCCAAAGTTGTTTGAGTCCTTGTTAATGAGTCAGTTACAGTGTCAAACTTGTCAGTTGAGTAAGCATTGTAGAAGTTCTTTACCTTTACGAAATAAAAGATCTGAATTTCCATTTCATATTGTTTATTCTGATGTTTGGGGCCTTGTTACTCTACCTACTGCGGCTGGCTATAAGTACTTTGTTACTTTGATTGATGATTATTCTAGATACACTTGGGTTTACCCTATGCGATCACGAGATGAAGTGCCACAAATTGTGAAATATTTTCAACGCATGGTGTTCACTCAGTTCCAAGCAAAAATCCATATCTCCCAGTCAGACAATGCGAAGGAATATTTCCATAGTGATGTCACGAAGTTTTTAGCTTCGAGTGGGTCACTTCAGCGAAGCTCTTGTGCCAAGACACCCCAACAAAATGGTGTGACTGAACGGAAGAACCGTCACCTTCTCGAAGTCGCTCGTGGTTTGTTGATTCATATGAATGTGCCAAAACAGTTCTGGATGGATGCAGTCTTGTGTGCGACATATATCATCAATCGCATGCCCTCTTGGCTACTAGAGTATAAGGCCCCACATCAGCTCTTGTTCCCTACAGCCCCGTTGTCCACCATTCCGATGCGTGTTTTTGGGTGTCGTTGTTTTGTCCATAACATGTCCCCTACTTGTGGTAAGCTTGATCCTCAAGCTATTCCGTGTGTTTTTCTTGGTTATCCTTTATCTCAAAAGGGGTATCGTTGCTATGATCCCATTGCTCGCAAGTACTATGTTTCTATTGATGTCTCATTCTTTGAGAATCAACCTTTTTTCTCGGTTTCTCCTCAGGAGGAGAGTAGGGTTGAGGAGAAACAGGCGACAACTCAAATTCAACTACCTCCTTTACCCGATCCTCCTCCATTCCGGGTTTTTCATCGTCGCCATAAGAGCCAGCAGAGTTCAAGAGCCATGGAGCCTGACACTATGCAACCAACATCATCGGATTCACCCAAGGCAGATCCGTCTCATCAGCCAGGTACACTTGCTCCCATTGATATATCTGCTCCTTTAAATGTTGATTCACCTGTCACCAATGATCTTAATATTTCTATTGCTAAGAGGAAGGGTGTTAGGTCTTGTACCACAAATCATCCTATCTCTAATTTTGTGTCTTATGAGCATGTTTCACATTCGTACCGTACCTTTCTCTCTTCTGTGGATAGTGTCCCCGTTCCTAAGACTGTGGCAGAAGCTTTGTCAAAACCTGAATGGACAGATGCAATGCAGGAAGAGATTGATGCTTTACACAAAAATGGCACTTGGGAGTTGGTAGACCTTCCTGAAGGGAAGGAACCAGTGGGGTGCAAGTGGGTGTTCACAGTGAAACACAAGGCTGATGGAACTGTTGAAAGGTACAAGGCTAGACTGGTAGCAAGAGGCTTCACACAGGTATATGGAGTGGACTATGCAGAGACTTGCTCCGGTAGCCAAGATGAACTCTATCAGGATTCTTCTTTCCTTGGCAGCAAATCTTGACTGGGATCTTCACCAATTGGACATCAAAAATGCTTTCTTGAATGGTGACTTGGAAGAGGAAGTGTACATGACCCAACCCCCAGGGTTCTGTGCCGAAGGCAGTGAACAAAAGGTGTGCAGGTTAAAAAAATCTCTATATGAGTTGAAACAATCACCTCGGGCTTGGTTTAGTAAGTTCCATTTAGCAGTTCAATAGATGGGGTTCAAACAATGCCAGTCGGATCATACTCTGTTTGTGAAAAGAGGTGAAGGTAAAATTGCAGGTTTTATTGTGTATGTGGATGACATAGTGATCACAGGAGATTGGGAGGCTGAAATCCGGAGACTGAAAAAATTCTTAGCTACTAAATTTGAGGTGAAGGATCTAGGCCCCTTACGATACTTTCTTGGAATTGAAGTTGCTCGCTCTCACAAAGGCATCTTTATTTCCCAAAGGAAGTATGTACTAGATCTACTAGAGGGGATACAAACAAGTTGGGGGTAAAGCCATTTGATTCACCTATTGAACCTAATCACCATCTGGGAGACAGTCAGGGAGAGTTTTTGAAAGATGTAAAGATGTTCCAAAGACTCGTGGGGAGACTTTTGTATTTGTCTATGACCAGGCCTGATATTGCCTATGCAGTGGGTGTCCTTTAGTCAATTCATGCACAGCCCTAGGACAACTCACTTTGAGGCTACAAAGAGGATCTTGAGATATCTCAAGAAGTTTCCTGGAGCTGGTTTGTTGTTCCAGAAACACAGTCACTTAAAAGTTGAAGTATATACTGATGCTGATTGGGCAAGAGCAGTCAATGACCGAAAGTCTACCAGTGGGTATTGTGCCTTTGTAGGAGGAAACCTTGTCACATGGAGAAGCAAAAAACAAAGTGTGGTGGCTAGATCCAGTGCTAAAGCAGAGTATAGAGCGATGGCTCATGGGGTTGTGGAAATCATGTGGATAAGAAATCTGTTAGGTGAACTGGGTTTCGCAGTAAGCAATCCTATGTCACTCTACTGTGACAATAAAGCTGCCATCAATATTGCTGCTAATCCAGTTCTGCATGACAGGACGAAACACATTGAAGTGGACAAGCATTTTATTAGAGAGAAACTTGAAAGTGGAGAAGTGTGTACACCATATGTCAGCTCAGAAGAACAACTTGCAGATATCTTCAACAAAGGTCTCCATCATGTGCGGCACAAAGATTTGTGTGACAAGTTGGGCATGATTGACATCTATGCTCCAACTTGAGGGGGAGTGTTAAAATAATGTTAAAATAATTTAGTTGCTGATGTTAGGGCATGTTTGGCTAATTAAAGTGTTTTTTATTTTGTTTTTTCTTTCTGTTATGTCTGTTATTGTACTCAGGGGCACAAGGGTCTTTTCCCTTGTTATTTCTGCTGCCCTATATATATATATATATATATATATATATATATATATTAAAATAAAGGTTGGCGCTGCCAGTACTGTTACATTGCAAAACCCTTCTTTCGTCTCTCCTCTCTTCTCTTCTCTTCTTCTCCTCTTCTCTTCTCTTCTCTTCCTCTTATTTCTAGCCGGCCATACTGTTAAGAATAAGTAGTGAGGAGAGTAGGCGGCAGGTTCAGTTATAGAGTCCACCTACAGAATACTTTGCACATGCTGGAATAAAGCCAAAGGGTCCTACTGAGAAAAAGGAGCAGATATGTGAATATTGCAAGAAACCGAGGCATACAAAGGACACTTGCTGGAAGCTTCATCCTGAGCTTCTTCCTGATAGGTTTAAGAATAATAACAGTTCTAAGAAGGGCAGTCAGGTAGGAAAGCCTAAGACAGCTAATGTTGCTACAGTACATGAAGGAGAAAATAAGGAGAGTGAAGAAAAATCAATCATTGAGCAGTTGGCAGCAATGAAGGCGGATTTTGAAAAGTATGGGAGGTTGCTAAATCACTTGGAAGCTACTGTTTCCTCATCTCACTCTTCCAGCAACACATCATCATCATTTTCATTTGCTCACTCAGGTATTCGTGCTTCTGCAAATCATGCTTCAGTTTCAGGTAATCATAAAATCCCTTGGATTATTGATTCCGGTGCATCAGACCATATGACCAGCCTGTCTAATCTCTTCTGCTCATACCACCTTCTCTCTGGTAAAGGGGATATAAAGACCTCTAACACCCTTTATTTATCCTGTCCTTCATGTCCCTAAATTTAATACAAACCTTTTATCTGTTAGCAGCTTAACTAAATCCATGAATTGTAGCATAACCTTTTTTCCCACTCATTGTGTTTTTCAGGACCTGCAATCTCAGAGGATGATTGGGAGTGGCCATGAGGCGAACGGAATATACTTGTTGGACACACCGGATAGAGCTTTTGGACCACCTCATGGAGTTGCCTTAGAGTCAGTCTTGTCAGAGTCTATTGACAAAGTCTTGTTATGTCACTTTCGGTTTGGTCATTTGTCTTTTTCTGCTTTGAGTCATTTGTTTCCAGATATGTTTAAGGGAGTGTCTCTATCGAGTCTTCATTATGAGTCATGTGAATTGGTAAAGCATTGTAGACATTCTTATTCAGTAAGCAATAAAAGATCTCTTTCTCATGTTCACTCTGATGTGTGGGGGCCATATCATTTGCCAACTATGGGGGGTTACAGGTACTTTATCCTTTTTATTGATGACTACTCTCGTTACACTTGGATTTATCTCATGAAATCCAGTGATGAAGTACTAGCTATTGTGCAAAAATTTCATGAACTCATCCTCACCCAGTTTAACACTCGAATCAAAATATTTCGTTCTAATAATGCTAAGGAGTATTTTGAGAAAACCCTCTCCGCCTATCTTGAAACTTTTGGGGTTATTCATCAAAGTTCTTGTTCCTACACTCCACAACAGAACGGAGTGGCAGAAAGGAAGAACCGACATGTGGTTGAAGTTGTCAGATCCCTCCTGTTTGCATCCCATGTTCCTATAAAATTTTGGGGAGATGTTGTTCTTACTGCTACATTTTTTATCAACCGTATGCCCTCCCGGGTTCTTAACTTCAAAACCCCCTTTAGCCTTCTCTTCCCGGATGAGGATCTTTTTTTTCTTCCTCTCCGTGTTTTTTGGTGCACTTGCTATGTGCATGTTCACAGCCATCAAAGGCACAAATTTGAACCTAAGGCTCGTAAATGTGTTTTTCTGGGATATGCCTCCACACAGAAGGGATATTGTTGTTTTGATCCAATTAGTGGCACCCGCTTTGTATCTCGGGATGTCACATTTTCTGAGTTAACTCCTTTCTTTAGTATTTCTCCTGAGGGGGAGAAATCTGAAGAACCCTTTGCTATGTCTCCAGCTGTTCCTCTTCCCATTCCTCTTGAGTCCTCTCATGAGGTGTCCACTTCTCCCACTGGACCTACCTCCAATATTCCTGTTCCTCCTCCACCTCATTCTCCTATAATTCCTCCTCATGATGTTGTCCAAAGGTGGTACCAAAGGCACAGATTCAAACACGAGCAGGTTATTTCCACTCCTACAGAAGAGACTCTTGCTCCTCCCATCATTACTGAGGTAACAGGTTAGCCTTCCTCTGACCCATCTACATCTTTCCCAGACCTTGACCTTCCTATTGCTCTCCGCAAGGGCAAGCGGAAGTGTACAGCCCATTGTATCTCCAAACACCTATCTTACAGCCTTCTCTCTCCTTCCTACTACTCTTTTCTTGCTTCTGTTTCTTCCCATGTGATACCCAGGTCTGTACAAGAAGCCTTATCTAAACCTGAATGGAGGGATGCTATGATGGCTGAACTGGATAATTTACATAAGAACCATACCTAGGATATTGTTGACTTGACTGAAGGGAAGGAACCAGTGGGTTGTAAATGGGTGTTTACCATTAAATATCACTCTAATGGATCTATTGAGAGGTTTGAGGCTAGGCTGGTTGCTAAAGGCTACACTCAAATGTATGGTATTGACTATCTTGAGACATTTGCTCTTGTAGCTAAGATGACCTCAGTCCGGGTTTTGTTATCTCTAGCCGCTACTTTTGATTGGCCCCTACACTAGTTTGATGTTAAAAATGCCTTCTTGAATGGAGACCTACATGAAGAGGTCTACATGTCTTTGCCTCCAGGGGTGTATGGGAAGGAAATGCAAGGCAAGGTGTGTAAACTGCAAAAATCTATTTATGGTCTCAAACAGTCTCCTCGAGCTTGGTTTGAGAGATTCAGGGCTGCTCTTGTCTCCTTTGGTTACACACAAACTCAATCTGATCATACCCTGTTCTTGAATAGAAATGGCTCTCTGGTGACCTTTTTGATAGTTTATGTTGATAATATTGTGGTCACGGGTAATGACACTCAAGAGATCAGTAAACTCAAAAGATTTCTTAACTCTGAATTTGAGATCGAGATCTTCGGTATTTTTTGGGCATTGAAGTTGCTAGATCTAAGGATGGTATCTTCATTTCTCAGCGTAAATATGTCATTGACCTCCTCCTTACTAAGACTAGTAAACTTGGAGCTAAACCAATCTCCACTCCTATTGATCCCAATCATAAGATTTCTGCTACAAATGGTGACCTTTTAGCTGATAAGGGGGTGTTTCAGAGACTGCTTGGGAAGTTGTTATATCTTTGCATGACTCGGTCGGACATTTCCTATGTAGTAAGTGTTATTAGTCAATTTATGCATTCTCCCAGAGATACTCATTTAGCTGCTATAGAAAGGGTTTTGTGTTACTTGAAAGGTACTCCAGGGAAAGGTATTCTATTTGCCAAACATGGACACATGAAGCTGGAAGCTTTCACTGATGCTGATTGGGTAGGATGTATTGATGATAGGAGATCCACCTCAGGTTATTGTGCTCTGGTCGCTGGGAACATTGTGACATGGAGGAGTGAGAAACAGTCTGTAGTTGCTAGATCCTCAGCTGAAGTAGAATACAAGGCAATGGCACATGGTGTGTCAGAATTACTGTGGCTACGATCCCTTTTAGAAGAATTGAGGATTGACTATGAGAAGCCAATGATGCTCTACTGTGACAACCAAGAAGCTATCAATATTGCACATAATTCTGTTCAACATGACAGAACTAAGCACATTGAGGTTGATAGACATTTTATAAGGGAAAGAGTTTCCTCAGGAAAAGTTTGTTTGCCATTCATCACACTAGACGAACAATTGGTTGATATCTTGACCAAGGGAGTTCCGAGAGGGAAAATGACACACTATATAAGCCAGTTGGGCATGATTGACATCTATGCTCAGCTTGTGGGGGGAGCGCAAAGAGACTGGGCCGAATGGGTCCTATTATCTTCTCTTGTAATATTTTTTCTATTTTCCTGTTAGTTAATGGGCCTCTCTTAATGGGCCAGTTATTTCTTTTTGTTTGATCTCTTTATGTTACTGCCTAGCTAGCTGCCCACTTAAGGGCATACTTGTAATTATTTTAACATTAATTTTTAGTAAAAAGGATTAGAGAAGAAAGGGAAGGATTATTCAAACCTTTCTTCTTCTTCCTCCTCTTTTCTCCATCTTCTTCTCTTGTACTGCTGCTCTTACTTTTCTTCCTCCTTTTTCTCTCTAATTTTTCAAGTTTACACCTATTTTTGAGGACTGGTTTACATCTCTAACCTCCTAGCCCACTTAAAAGAAACACCAATCTCTCTTGAACATATCATCCAATATGCATTAGACAAGGAATGCATACTCTAATACAAATGTTTTAATCCTTGGGTAAACAGATACAAGGATGACAGGACTTGCATATATTATCATCATTCTTGTCAATGTAAATACAAGGTGGAACTTAAAAAAAATGTTGCGATCAGATTAAGACCCAAAAATATGAATACAAATGTGTATGCCAAACGTCTATGCATGAAGTAATATATAACAAAGATATTGAACCTACTGAGGTGTGGCTGTTATCCCCTTCATAGGATCTTGTGCTTCGGCAATGGTACATGTCACACGATGTGGAACTGATGCCGACATCAGCTTTCCATCATAAAATTGCAGGGTAACTGCCATATCATCTGTTCAACAAAATGTATCAAAGTTTATCCACAAAAAAGGGTTAACTCAAGGCTTAAAATGTCAATTTTGGTGAAAATGTAAAAAGAAGTGCTTTTACCCAATGTTGGTCCCAGCCTTTTTATTTTGTAGAAAGGTCCCCAGCCATTTGGGATCTTGAAGAGATGGACCAAATATGGACCTAAGCTTGGACATTTACTTACACAAAGTGGCTGCTCTCGGGCATCCATTTATAATTGTTGAGTTTTGGGCTGATAATAACATGCTTTTTATTTACATAGCATAGTTAGGGAGTTATAGGGCCTTAGGCCCATTAGTTTATGTTTTAAGTTAAGAGTGTTTTTAAGTTCTCACAAGTAGCAGACTTACTAAGGGCATACTTGTCTTTGTACTCTCTTTTATTTATGAGTATATAATCTAATGAAAGGGGCAGCCAGACCTAATTCTGTGCTTCTCCCATTCTCTTCTATCTCTCTTCTCTCTCTTTCTCAGCTGAAACCTTTTCTTCTCTTTCTTTTCTTCTTTCTTTTACAGTTTTTATATCAAAACAGGTTGTCCAAACTTTTCTACTATAATTTCAAAAAATATTAACATATATTATCAAAGATTAATATTTATGATGTTCTAAAACTTTTACAATATTCCAATATTTCTGACATGTTTCTTATTAGTGGTATACATTTTCAGCAAAACAAACAGGTAATTGCTAGGTGCAGTGGTAAAATCTTGGGCTGACAAACATGAGGAAATGCCAAAGGACATATTTTTAAAATAATTATATCACTATATAAGTGATAAAAAAAAGGATACTTTTCACAATGAAATGGCACCTTCCTCCACTTATAATAAAATTTAAGGCTCTAAAGAAATATCATATCACTACACATTGTCATATAATATATACAAACACAAGTACCCATTGTTGATATTCTAAGTTGTAAATTATCAAAGAAAAAAAATATTTTAAGTTGTAAATGTTATTTGACTATGTTTTATTTATGTGTATGTATATTCTTTTATTTCTTATAAGTATACTTATATAAGAGTATAAAATATTAAAACATCAGTCATGTTTAATTAAATTATGTATAAATAGGTCTACAAACTCCTCTACTGACTCCCTTGTGAGGAAAGGAGGTAATAGGAATGACCTGTATTGGGGGGCCTGACCTAGGAGGTAGACAACTATAATATCAGGACTATCAAATGGATTATCATGTGTGTAATTTGGAATTTTCTAGAAACTTTAGTTAAGCATATCTCTTTTTTATTCTACAAAAAAAAAAAAAAAAAATCCCTGATCTGTTGGTGAATGGTGATCCCAAACAAAAAACTATGTGACTAGAAATATTTCACAAGGGAAAATAAGAAGAAATGAGCCATATTGTATTTTTTCTGAGAAAGTTCTCCAGTACAGGAAGGAACTCTACAGTGCAAGAGATGATTGTACAAACAATGTGGATACACATGTCATATATCAGTGAGATTACAAAAAGAGATTATCTGTTGTAACATTATTTTTGAAAGAAAAAGATAACAGATTTCATCAAGATCAAAAAAAGGCAGGGATGTACATGAGAAGATGTACAAAGCCTTGTATTATGTATCAGATCATCTATTGGAGAGGCTTTGCCTTCAAAAACTCTGCTATTCCTCTTCATCCAAATGGTCCAAAGAGCAGCCACAGGAATCATAAGGATTATTTAAAACAAATTATCTGGATAATATCTATATACATATAAGTCAAAACCTGACAATTATATACATAACATAGTAAAACTTTCTGAAAACAATACTAAATATATTAAGCAAGGGAGAATATGTTGAAATATATCCCATAATATTTTGTGTTGGTACTCATAGAAATGGAAATACTTTGTGCAGATATTAGGAAATACAATTGATTTTTAAACCATGGGTAAACTTTGAACTGTGGTTTTGACACTGACGAACTCATAGTTGAGAGAGAGTAGGGAGAAGGGAGATACTAGAAATTGCAAATCAATTATGAAATGGAATCATAATATATGCTATTCCATGGAAATATGCATTTAAGAAAACAAGTTTCCTTTGTATATATGACAATGGAAAGGAGAAACAAATTAAAAAAACAAGATAATTATTGTTCCATTACAAATGGAAATGGATAACCTCATTCCTATGTTATATTCTGGACAGATGTTAATATCATCCTGGCAAGAAACTGGGTTTGGTACCATCCTTTTGAATTTGCTCACTTTTTGCCTCTTTATGTTGGTTCATGTGGAAAGAGAAAAATAGCAAAACATTTGAATCTAAAAGCTTGGCTTCGTGCACCCTCATTGGGAGGATTGAAAGAGCCTTAGTTTGATAGGTCCTTATTTTGAAGGAGTTAGAACTAAATCCAGATTATATTCTCCTTTTGATATATAGAATCATATATGCATAAATGGTGTACATGATTCCAATTCATTAACCATGTAAAATGTTGTATTTTGTGGGGATCTTGCCCTTCTTGGTGATGTAGTAATACAAGTCCTTTTGCTATTAATAAACTTTCAGTAGAAAAGATCAGTGAATGAAATGAGAAGCCTCTTCATTATTCACCATGCACTAAGAGCAACAGAAGAAATAAAGAAACACGACAACTGCTTTGCTAGAAGCCTAGAAATAATAATAATGGCCAGAGAACAGGTGGATGGAGTGGAAGTCCCCCGATTCCATTTACCAAAAAGAAATCTCACAAGCAATAGAAAATTGGGGATTTTCATTTACTTGTTCATTAACATGAGCAAGTACAGACGTATCTCACCCAGTAATATGCTATGTTACATTGTTATGTGGACCCAGTACAAGTGTTAAAATCCAATAAAGGTACAAGGTGTCAGACTTGACAGTCCAAACTCCCAAGAACATTGTATTTCAGGACACAACAACAGATGTACTTTGTTTTCTAACCATATATTTTTATCTTATGTAAATAGCAAAAATTTGTACAAAAGAAAATTATGTATTTCTTTTGGTAATAAATAAAAAATAAAAAATATGTATGTGAAAGCATAAACCAATATAAAAACAGTAAATAATTAAAGTAATTCATAATTGACAATACTATATTACTGATTAAACAATGTACTAAATATCAAATGTTACAAATTCACAACCCTGCCCCATATTTTATTCCAAGAGTTTGAGGTCTTCTAGTCACATATTAAGGGTTCAACATAGAGAAGAGACCCATGAACTATTCTGCCAGTGCATACATTTACATCTGTCCAAACATTGAAATGGGTATGGTGCCCGTTTTGAAGTGTCCATGTATAGGTAATGCATTATTGCATGTATTCTAACACTGTTGTTTTGTAGTATATTTCAGCTACGAGACAGTATCTTGGGGATACTCATTTCAAATTAATAATATGAAAATTGCATGAATGCTTCTACACAACAATCAAAAGAAAAAAAAAATGTCCACATGCATAGAAATGTATTTTGGTAAAATAAAAAAGAAAAAAAGTTAAAATGAATCAATGCCACTGAATCTGGTTTCAGAATGTCATAAAAGTAAGGATACAATTGTTTCATTCAAAGTACAAGTACCTTTCAAATAAGCAGCATTTTTTCCAAACATGTCCTTGTGAATTTCCATTTGCTCGAATGTATTAGGCCTGGTTAAAATTAGAACAGCATGGCCATTTGCAAAGTTCTCAACATAAATAGATTCATAAGAATAGCACAAATGTTTGGAAACAAGTAACAGAGATTTCCATCAAATAACTTACTCCATTATCATTATAGAGTCACCTTCTGCATACAGAAATGTGAAAGACTTATCTTCAACAAAAACTCCTGCACCAAATTACATGCAACTAAATCTGTGATTACTCGATTATCATCTGAACATTAAAAGAAAATTATATTTGAAAAAATCCAGATATGACAATAACTTGGCTTTTTTATATTAATAGAAAATTTTGGTGATTAGTAAATTGAAAAACCTAAATCTCACTCCCAGAACTCATCCAATGCCAATGTTAATTATGAACCAATGCTTCAGAAAACAATATCATTCCAAACTACAATTTTAATGTAGTCTGTGATTTGCTAGACACTTGCTGAAATTAAAATTCCAGAACATTGATAAATGGATTTTACGGCATAATAATTAAAAAATACCCACCAATCCAGAACATCCAAATTCTTGAATTTCTTTTTCTTTTAAATACAAAACTTGCCTGAATCTGAAAAATTGCACTGATGGATTTGGGTCCCAATACTTTTCTTACTTTTGATAATAAATAGAAATTCATTGACAAAAATAAGAAGAAATATATACAAGAGGTCTACAGGCATCCCCAAAAAAATAAAAGGAAAAAATAACAATAAAAGGCTGCCAAGGAATGGCAACTTAAAGAACCATAGTATCAGCTCAATCATAAAACATAGCAAGACACAAAACAAAAAGCTCACCACAGAAATAACCAAAGACCAAATCAAATAGTAAACCCAGGACTACTGTGGGAACACCACTAAAATAGTAAAATAAAGTAACATATCAACAAACTCAGACACATGCAGCTCACCCACATCAACAATGCCAACAATAACAATCTAACCCAAACACCAGCAGCTCACCCTGAGCAATACCAACAAAAAGCCCAGTGCCTCTGGAAGATTTCATTTCTTCCTTCCCCTGCCCCCTATCCGTCTATGGCTCTACTCCTTGTGCTTTCTGAAATACTTCTCTCAAGCTTCCTACTCTCCTACCCTATCCCAGCCCTTGGTTCTGCCAAGACATCCTCACTAACTCTGCTACCCAACCAGAAGACTTCTCATTGAAAACAAAATACTAACCATACCATTCTACAACAAGCCACAAAACATCGCTCACAGAAACTTTTGTGTATCACTAGATAACATGACAGATCTAATGATATCTTGTATTACTCTAGACAAACATGTATACTGCAGTCTCATAGGTGACAAATTTTTTTGGTAATAAAAATAAAATTTTATTAAAATAAAAAGAAATACAAGAAAGGTGACGAGAAGTCACCCGAGAGAGAAAAGATAAAAGGGGATAACAACCAAAACCCCAACAACTCAAAAAGATCACCAACCACAAAATCAGAATTTCAAACAAACTCCCCACCTTGGACCCAGAAACCCAAACCTGAAAAAACAAAGGCAAAAAACTAACCAATAAAACGGAGCTCTTCACAACCAGACCTCTTACAACAGTCAACAGCACAATCAAAGCAACCCAGAAAAATTTCCCTCCACACTAGTCATGTTCATGGGCTGGGTAGTCCGACGGGCTGCCCCGGCCCGCCCTGTTATTTTTCAGGCTTTGATAAAACTTCAGGCCCGCGGGCTCAGGCTCCAGCTTTAAACACCAGGCCCAACTGTTTTTCGGGCCGAGCTCAGGCTTTCTCAAATAAACCTGGCCTGATACTATTACATATAATAAAAACGTAAATTAATTATATATAATAAATATATATATATTAAGTTTATTAAATTACACCATAAATAGGACATGTTTTGTACAGACTGGGTTTCGGGCTTTATATAAGGGCTGGGCTTGGGCTTAAGATCTAGGCCTGATGATCTGGAAGGGCTTGGGCTCAGGCCTAGACATTTTCTGCTGATAAAGAGGCAAAGCCCGATCCGAACCTGGCCCAGCCCGTGAACAGGTCTACTCCACACACCCAAAAGAACAACAAAAACAGAAGCCTCTACTTTCTCTTTTGACCCTTCTTGTGTTTCAACACTTTTTTACTTGGTCCAATCCCAAAAAACCCTCCTTTTAGTCTAGTAAAAACACTTGACACCAGAACTGGGCGATGCTTTCTCTGATGTTTGAGCCTTCTAACTGCCAAAAAATCCTTCCTAAATTCCAACAAGTCTCTATCTCCTCATTAATTCTTTCCGATTCCAGAACTGAATTCTTCTTGAACAATTAATCTTCTTCCAAGATTTCAACCTCAACATTGCTGGCTCTTGTAATTCCATCGGCTCGCTGTTCAAAAACTTAAGTCTTTGGATCTGGAGCTGAAATCTAATTCCCTCAAGGGCAAAGGATACCTTCCTTCCAGATCCTCAAACATCTTTCTAGTAAAAGCCCCACCCCCTAAAACCAGTAAACACAAGGCTATGTTCACTTCAACTGCTGTATTTACAATCTTTCCGCATTAACTTGCTTTTTAACTTCATTGGTCACAAGGCTTTGTTCACTTCATGAGTCTTCATGATGACCAAAGCTAAATGCCCATTTCTGTTCATTTAGTAAACCCAGATTGTCAAGTTTTGAAGTCATTCTTAAGATACTTAAAGGATATTTGTTTTTGTTTCCTCAGGGCCTATCAATAACAGGAAACAGTGAGACGGTGGAGGATTTTGCCCTTCTCCTCATTTTAAGGTCTATGGGTGGGAGAAGTGTCAAGGTCTCAAGATGTTCCAAAATCTCGACAATTGGATGTCAATGGTAGTTTACTATTTTGATATTCTTTTAGTCATTTGGGTCAAAGGTCCAAATTTTCTATGTAATTCTGTGTTAAAGTTCACTTAAGTTATCGTTTTTTTGGACTTAGTTTAGTGTTACCATGAGTTCAAACTGAGTTTCAAAATGTTTCTCGAGGAAATAAATTATTATTTATTATAAAAATGCTTCTTGTAATGCAGAAAACATGGCTCTTCAGCTCTTGATAGGGTGGAATGGAGGGACAGGATTAATGAGGCCAACCCTAAATAGTTGGGATTAAAATTTTCTTGAGTTAAGTTGAGTTGAGTTATATGTTTCATGTAATAGCTCTTAAAGAAGCTAATGAAATTTCCAATTTTTCCTCTCTACATGTTTGCATTGATATTCTCTTAAACCAGTTTAGAAGATATCCACTTGCTCTGTTCTTGAGGACTAAGACCCAAGGACGTTTATTCTTCTGATATACACCATGACCATAGCCAACTAATAAGACCAAAGATGTCAACTCTACAAATTTCTGTAAAGAATTTTCAATGCACTCATTAGTTCAGTTGCTGAATACCTAAAGTTGTCAAACCCCGTGAACAACCCTAAACCTAGCATTGATTTATTTGCCAACCTTAACATCCCAAGGGCTATATCAGCATGGATAAGTAACTATATAGCATTGGAATAGAAAGTAACTTACATCAGGATAAGAAGAATATGCAAGAAAAATGTTCCAGGGATTGGAAAAGAGATATCCATTGAACAAATAGAGCTTTAAAGGGGATGGCTGAATGGTGAAAGTTGTTGGGGTCAGTGTTAGTTTGGGATCTTAGGGGGGGTGTTGCTGGGCTTTGAAGTTTAATGGATTTTGGCAGTGGGCTTTCTTTTTGTTTGTAAGGTATGCGGAAGAAAAAGTATGTATTAAAAGGGGTTGAAGGGTACTGAGGTGTAGGTGTTGGGCTATGAACCTTTGTGGGTGATATCTTATCACCTTCTTTTTTTTTTTTTTTTTGATCAATAACAGAATGTTTTATTAGATTATAAAAATTGTGAAACTTTAAGTACAAGAGAGGGGAGGTAAAATATCTTTACTCCCCCACAACAGAGAACAAGAAAGAAAGCTAAAAAGTGGCCCAAAACAAAGAATCCTTAAGCACCCCTTGCTCGGCTAACCCATCAGCCATGGAATTAGTGGAAGTTGCAATTTTTGTAGACTTGATCAAAAAAAGAAGTTGCAAAAAAGAATGTGATAAGATATCACCTTCTTTTGTGGACTTGATCAATAACAGAATGCTTAGTTATGAATAAAACTCATTTACTCAAAGTCCACAAAAGAAGTTGCAAAAAACAATATGCATACTTTCAATGGCCTCATCCGTACGAAATCTTTCAGTTATTTTATTTCCAGTGTCAACATCACGAAGTTCCACCTGTGACAAAAAAAAAAGAAACGAAAAGAAAAGAAGTAATCCTTAATATTTCAATCATACAAAAATGCTAATGCAATTTGAATAAAAAAATGTAATGTGTGAAACATTCAACACCTTTTTTATTACTAAGAAGCAATTTTGTTAAAGATTAAATGAGGATAAACAACATGGTAGAAAGTGCTAGACCTCGGTACCAATCACACTATCTCTGGCTAGCCTCTCAGCTAATAAGTTGGTAGACCTCAGTATCCATCTGAACAAGAAGTTCACTATGATGCCTAGAGTTTCACCTTGCCTCCCTAATTTTATGCCTCAAGTGGCAATGGACCACGAGAATCAACCCCAGTTAACCCAATAATTTGAGAATCCCCTCAACCTCAAATCTTTCCAAGCCCAAAAGATAACATCAATCTTAACCTCTGAGGAATCAATAATAGGGGTGGATTCAAGTCGAGCCGAGCCAAGCCGAATACCTAGCTATTCGAGCTCGACTCGCCAAAACAGTATTAGGCTTGAGCTAGAGACTTGAGCTCAAATTCGGCTCAGATCAAAAGCTCACAAGACTGCAAGCCAAGCTTCCTATAAAAAATAAAGATTATTTTTTATTTTACATACAAAAATTAAGATTTATAAACATTTTTTTTATCAATAATTGGAATTCATTAGATTAAAAGAATTTAGTTACAACGCTCCAAGCCTCCAAAGAGAGATAAACAGGCTTAACTCTCTCCAAGAAGATAACAAAAAAGAAAAGTTACAAAACAGTCCAAAACATTTGATCCCTTCCCACCCCCTGCTTTTCCAAAGCATCAACAAATGCATTTGTTATTCTATTGACCCATTGAAACTTGATTTCCAGTCCTCTAGTTAGCCACTTAATCTCCCTCCTCTCTTTAACATATTTCCAAAGTCCACTACCTTCTTGTAACCAACTTAAGACCAGCTTTGAGTCCCCTTCAATGACTAACTTTTGTATATTCAATTCCTTAGACTTCCTTATACCCTCCAATACTACATAGACCTAAGCTTTGAGAGAGTCTCCAAAGTCCAAACCCAATGGAACCTAAACACAAAGCGGGCACCTTCCCATCCTCATCTCTGAAAACCCCTCCTACACCTGATGGACCTGGATTTCCCTCACTATTTCCACCAAAGTTTAGCTTTATAAGTCCCACTTCCTAGTGGTGACCACACAAGACAAACTAAAAAGCGAGCAAGAGCAAAATTTGCCACCTCCAACCAGCTATTCAGCAACATATTCGTAGAAATATCAACAAACAAGTCCAAAGATTTCAGCCAATGTACCACCCTCATTGTTACTACTTCAATAAAGCATTCTTTACTTCTTTCAACTTCAGAGAAAATTCTGGTGTTCATTTCCTCCCAAAGAGTCCAGCAAACAGCAGTCCTTACACATCTCCACATTATCCTTCCTCTTTTGTTTGGCCAACCAAAGAATGAGGGGTCCACCTGCAACCAAAAGAGAAAAGAAACCATTCCCAAAGATTAGTAGCAAAGGGGCAAGAAACTAATAAGTGGTAGGAGCTTTCACCATTAGCCTTGCAAAGAATGCACCAATTCGGAGACAAGCACTAAAAAGACCTTTTTCTATGGAGTACGTCACAAGTATTATATCTTCCGAGGAAGGCTTCCCAACAAAAGGTTCCAATCCTTGGAGTAATTAGTGTTAGATAGTGTATGCCCTTAGCTCCAATCAGCATGTACATTATGACATTTATTGTAAATGAATAAAGTACATATTTGATTCATGTTATTATGGTGTGTTTCTGTGTAATACCCTTAAACTAGACACATATGAGACTCGTGTTAGTTTAGAATCTTCATAGTCGTTGAATAGATCTGGGGAGATTTATCCTACCAAGAATGGCACTGATGTGCCACCAAGTTGGTTGGGGTAGCTTGTCTCAGCTGCCATGGTGAAACCTGAGGTACATGCAGTGTGGGTTTTCTTGAAACCCTGAACCGGACCAAAATTCTAGTATTGCCCTGGACCTTGGAGATAGATAGGCAAAACTGGAATGTTACACCTGACCCCTAGACTCGATTATGATACTGCACTAGGTGTCAGATTGGGTTGTCTTTGATATGCCAATCAGTGAGATCCTTAGAGGGGGTCAAAACCTGGGTATGTTGGGACAGTCCGAGAATTCATCTAAGTGGGTGATCATAGTGACAGGATCATCCCCTTTGTCGGACAAAGTGAAAGATCGGGGATGCACTCTCTCTGATGGAAACCTAAGCTGTCGGCAGTTGATTTCAACCGTTGAAATTTGTTTTGCAAAATATATTTATATAAGAGATATAAATATATATATTATGGTTTCAAAATGTTTGCAAAAGGTTTTAATTCTCGGGATCCATCTGAGCAGAGAGTGCAGCACTGTACCTTGCAGCTGAAGGAGAGGTCCTCTCTTGTCAGGCAATGCTTGATCATTATGGGCTGAGAGGTTAAGTGTAAGACCATTGAGGATTATACCTGATGGGCTAATCTTACATCTGCCCACAGTCCTTAGGCCTTCATAAGATGGTTGGACCCAATGACCATTTAGTGTAAACGTTGGGCCCATTAAGAGCCCATAGTGATGGACTCAGGGGTTCACTGTATTCAGCGGTGAATTCGGCCAGGCCTTGTAACAGAGGCTAAGCTGAACCCATGTTGTTGATGTGCAGATCAATGATAAGGTCCCACGCCATACAAAGAGAACCAAGCTAGCCAGCATTAAAGTGGAAGTGAGCCTGAAAACTTAATGGGCCTAAAAGTACATTTCGAACTGGGTTAATTAGATTAATTAAATAGGGGCGGATTTGGGATTTGGATTAACAGATAAGATAAGGGATTATCCCTATCCACTAAAAGAGTTCAGAACCAAATAAAGGTTTGGATCAAAGGAACTCCTAATTTGATTAGGAAGGCTGATCTTTATCTGTAGATAAGATAAGGGATTATCCTTATCACTTAAAGAGTCCAGATCCAAATAAAAGATTTGGATTAGGAAACTCCTAATGGGAATAGGAAATTTTCTCTTTAAGGCTATAAATAAGAGAGCAGGGTGAACCTCCAAAGACACATTCGTTGAATACAGAGAGAAGACATTACAGTTAGACTGCTCTTGCCGCCCCACCCTATTCGATCTCCAGTTCTTGGATTGGATCAAGATTGGATCTTGATATTGTTTCTTGTGAGAAGAAACAATCTAGAAGTTGTGCTCACTATCCTATTCGATTCTTGCTGAAGAATCACTAGTTCTTGGGGAAGAACTACCTGTTGATCCTGCCTCACCCTAAGCTGTGTCATATTCAGTGGAGGGAGGATTTGGAACTCTCTTTGGGCGTGAACACCTACGTTGGGAGGAGCATTCTTGCGTGGATTCCGTATCAGGTATATCCTTCTCTTAATTTGGTTTCAGATTTAGTCTGGTTTGGTTACAAGAACGAACCTTGAAAATGCAGTTTTCTAAATTGGGAATAGGATTCCCAGATGGGAGTAAAGAAATTTTTGAAATTCCGCCCAACCTTCCTACAGGGTTCGGCCATCCATATGATGGATCTCCCATCCCTTCAATTAGCTAACCCCAAACATCCTTAAATGGAAATTTTTTTGCAAATGGACTAGATAAAGGCAATAGGGACTTGAAGAAAGAGGTACAAGAGAAGGTTCCAGAGGGAGTTAGGGTCCACAGTCTCTTATCCCTCTCAAAGGGATCCAATACCACCCGGTTTAAGATCTGAACTAGACTCATGACATTTTCAACCTCTACATCCCTTAAGCCTCTTCTAAGCCCTAGATCCCAATCAAACCCAAAATTAGACTGAGAAGGATCTAGAAAATTAGACACAACTTTGCCCTTAAACCGGCAAAGTAAAAACAAGGAAGGGAATTGGTCTTTCAAAGGTATCTCACCCACCCAAATGTGCTCCCAAAACTTTACCTGATTCCCAGAGCAGAACATTATTTATTATCATACATATAAAAATAAAAGTATTATATATACTATTTATTATTATACATATAAAAATAAAAACATTAGATATATAAAAATATTATTATACATATAATAAAATATGGATGCATTAGGCTCGTGAGCCAAACGAGTTGAGCTTCTTGAGCTCGGTTCGATTAGCAAACGGGCCTATATATCAGGCTCAAGCTCGGTTCGAAGCTCATTTAAACCAAGCTGAATCGAGCTTTTCAAGAGTTGAGCTCAAATAGCTTGTGAAAAGCTCAATTAATTTCCACCTCTAATCAGTAAGAGCCAAAGTCAGATATTCCTGAGTGGCCCAGACTTTGTAACCAACAGTAGTAAATATTTTCACATAGCCAATTTTTGTCTTTTGAAAAGGTAAGGTATCGTATCACATAGCCAATAACTCCATCATGGAGTTTATACAACAGTAGATGCCATAAAAAAGGGAAATTTAAACTCAGATCCATGATAACCTGTTAACATACAGAAATATAATATGTATCTAGTACCAAAAAAAAATATGCTTATAGTTTATTACCGCATGTTAGGCAAAAAACTTGACTCTAGGGGTTAATTATTTTCACCAAAAAGAGGAAAACATATTCTGAAAAGAAACCTGTATGGTTGCTCCTCCTCTTCCATGCTGTGTGTGTTGTGCTTTTAGGACCTAAAACCAAATTGCATGTCAAACGGTCACTTTAAGCACCACTCTTTTGCAAACTATATTGAGACACAGGTACCGAAACAACTAATGTCTGCTAAACAATTATCTCCACCATATTCAACTACCTGGTAAATACGCCCTGAGGAAGATAGCATGCAGCCATACGCAAAACAAAAACAAAGTTATCAGTAAATCTATGCAATAACTCAACCTTCATTAGCTGCTAACAAGGATAATGCAACCGACCTTTTCTTTGGATGACATTCCCAAGTCTGACCTGCACCAAATCAAATCATAGTTATGAATTCACATGATAAAAGAACTTAAAGTTAAAATGCATCCGTGATTCAATTTATTAGTTGATTCACGAGGGAATGGCATCCCATGTTTCAGCTCGATAATTAACAGCTTCCTTATTTCTTATTTCCTTTCTCTTTTTCTTGGGGCGAGGGAATGTTTAAGTTTAACTGAAACACAATACCTCCCGGTTGCAAGTTGCCACGGGATTTATTCAGTTAATTGAGTTATAGACTGAATCCCAATAACTTAAATTCTCATCATTTAGCGCCCCCATCAACTTTAACGCATTAATATCTGAATAGTAGTAATATGATACAAGTGGGTTGTTTATAAATATAAATCCTATTGCATTGATAAGCAGGAAATCGATCCAAGTTGCATCATTTTCCTCTTCTCTAATCTAAATAAATGCAATATCGGAACTTGAATTTCTAATGCAAAACGAATAAACAAAATAAACATTTAACTTTGGATAGATTGGATGAACTAATGAACTAATAAACATTTTCTTCTTTTCTAATTTAAAGAATTGCGATATAGTAGACTACGAATGAACTAATGAAAGTGTGGAAAAAACATACATCGGAACCGAGAACTTTAGCTCCTCGGTGCTGGATGGCCGACCATGGAGAGACGAAAGTGCCACGTGCCAAGGAACCATTGGACGAGTTCGTTAAGGGCAATGATGGCCTATAAACTGTAAGGGTTCTCGGGGAAGATAATGAAGAAGATGAGACGGTGGCAAAGAGGATTCGCGGTAGTCTTTTTCGGAGTGCTTGCATTTGTACAGACTTGGTCACGACGAACCGGCTTGTGATCGTTTTAGACCTTTTGTGGAATCGGAATATCAGGGCTTTGCGAATTGCAGAGCAAATTTTTTATCGTGTAATCGCGTACCGAATTGAAAAAATTAGAAGAATGTTGAAACTTGAAACCAAGCCAAAATGGAATAAAGAAGCTCACAGGCAGAGTTCTAAATCCTATAAAAAAAAAAAAAAAAAAAAAACTGTAACTTTTGGTAAGATTGTTTTGAGTCTTTTGACTTCACTCCACATCCAAACTTCGACTAATGACTTATGTTTCGGACTACCCGATACTTACCTTACATACTTAGCGAATTTAGGGAAAATTGCTGATAGTGCGAATTTAGTAATTTAACTTTAAAACGCTATAAACTAGTATCGGAATTTTCAAAATGCGACAATTTAGTATTTATTCTTAATGGACCGTCGGTTATATATATCACGTGACCTCATTTATAATTTAAGATTTTTGAAAATATCAAAATTACTTTAAAAAATAAAACACATTGTTCTTACCTTCTTAAAAATGAGCCTAAACTCTCAATAGTCCAGATCATGAGACTCAATTATTTAACGTCTCACCCGAAACTTTGGTTTGACAAAAGCCTTCTTAAATCTAATATGAGGATGTATCAAGTTGTTTTCCTCCTTATTCATCGTTGACGTTTAGCGGAAGTATTTTTTAATTAAATGCATGGATGGGAGAGAAGTCATAGCGTTGTCTGGCTTTGCATCTTATTACATGAAGCAATGAGGGGTTGCTGGATCAGGGCCGGGAGCACAGGCTAGGTTACATGGACCACCAGGCATTCGCCCGCCAACTGGTCCTACTATGCCAATGCAATCAAATATTAGTGGCAGTTCAGTTGGATCAACATTCCAAGTAGAGTCTTCGTCTACGATTTCGCCTCATGGTATTAACGTGAGTGTGTTGTTGGGAGCTCCAACAACAATTACTGCAACCAAATCTACTCCACGGATGATATATACATGAAAACATAGGAGGTTCAACCAGTTTTTGCTTTGGGTCATTCACCTCTGAGCAGATACAACCTCGTGAGAGATTACAAGCTCACGGGAGCAAGGTGAGATGCATAATTGAGTTTCTTCAACCAGTGAAATTTGTATAGCCGTTGTGTCGATCTTTCCTGTTTGAATGTTGAAGCTACAGAGGATGGGGAAGATGGGATGAGATAGCTTGAAAACAGTGGAATACTAAGGGGGATCGATGGGAAGTAGAATGGGGTTGGGTATCGATTGGATTTGTGCCAAAAGGGGTTAGCCGAATGAGAGTAACAGAGGAGTTTCACCGCTGCAACTCTTATGTTTCTTGCCGGAAACGGTGATGAATAGCAAAGAAAGAAAAAGGAAGAGAACGATGAAAGTGAAGAGGGAATGAAAGATATGTGAGAATGGACAAGAGAGGAGAAAAAAAAAGAAAGGAAGAATAATGGCCATGGGGAGCGCTATGCACCGTTGTTGTTTGAGAGCTTGAAGAGGATGAACAACAGTTTAGGGCAACGAGAAACATTGAGTCATCAGTCTTCGAGTTAAACGCATCTAAGGACTAATTAGTCTTCAAAGGAAAAACTAGGAAGGGCATTTCTTACACAGTTATTGCTTATGGTTGATAAAGAAAATTTGATGACATTTGAAGGGCATTTTTGTCTTTTTCCATGACACTTAACGGGTGATTGACGGTAGGTACTAAATTGCTGCATTTTGAAAGTTCGGATACTAGATTGTCGCATTTTAAAGTTCGGGTACTAGATACTCACTACTCAGCCTAAAGTACAGGGTACCTATCGGAAATTTTCCCTATATATTAAGATCAAAATAAATCCATTTAACGCCTGCATGGAATAGACATTTGTTTAGGTTGATATGGTGAATTTTGTTTATATAAGAGACAATTATAAATTATATTTTGTGCTTAGAGAGGGGTCATGTCAAAATATAATTCCAGAATCTTTTGCTATATAGGGATTAAAGTCAAATAGGGTATGAATTCAATGAATAACAATAAAAACGAATACCTTAAATATAAGTCTTAATGAGAGTGATTTGAATTAAATAAAAAATGATTTATTTAAATTACATTTTTATACTCTCCTCCATCACTATTAAGCAAATAAAAAATTGAAAACAAACAAGAAGATAAAGAAAAAAGTTAAAGCCCTGGATTTTAAAGATATATGGCAAATTGTTTCATGATAATTTAAAATTTATCATATGCCATCGTTGAGAGTATAGTGTTGGAAGTCTAAAAGTGGAGGATAACTCTTTTATGCAAATGAAATATCAATGACCTATTACATGGAAGGTCCTTGTATTTTATCCATTTGATTTTATAGTATGGTGCCATGGTGGTGAACCTCTGATAGACATATGGAACCTGTTTGGACAGTGCTCTAGTTGGCTGAAGCTACCATGTGGATGCAAACATTTACATATGGGACCTATTACATGGAAGGTCTTTTGTGGTTGACATCTTTGGTCCATGTCACTACGCTACACACCTAAGCAAGCATTTACATCACCGAGGATCTCACAAGGAAATTGAGTCCCACATGGACAATGATAAAACACCCTCGTCTATAAAGGTAGAGCCTCTCTAAGATTTTGGTGGACGGCCTCATCCTGATAACCTTACAAAGAGCCTGTTCAACTACAACACAAACACTCATCCTTTTAAAGGCAACTCTCTCTCTCACTAAGAAAGATCTTTGAATTCTCCATTTTTCTTTCTCTTTTATTATTTTCCTCAATTCAGACGAACTTGACCCAACCACTTCATCATCCTATTACTAACTTAAGCATCAAGGTGCATTATTGAGGATCTTATCCTCGGGCCTCTGATTATTCTCTATTTGCAAATTCCTTTAATGCACGACTTTGTCTTTCCACCTTATCTCCATCCAATTGATAGGATTTATCTGTTACGTACTTGGTTTGGTACACCTTAAATTGTATTAGCATGATAAAAAAGAAGGAATAACTTCTTAAGTTTGATGATATAATTTGGATGATCTCTTAAATTGAGGCTTAATATTTTGACTTTTAAAAATATAATATTATTTTCTTTATAAAATATATAAGAAAAAATTTCTCAAATTATCGATATTTTTAGTTAATTGACAAATTATACCCTTCCTCTTTAACTATTATGTTCCTAAGTTTTTTTGATAACTGTCTAACTCTACCCCTTTCCTTAGTGCTCGTTAACGTTGCGTCAAAATTCGTACAAGTTTTTTAAATCCATTAATACCCTCCATCCCTCTTCTCTTCACTTCCTCGATTCGATTTCTTCACAGCTCCGGCAACCTTCTATTCTTTAACTCAGCCGCAGCAGGTGCACAGCAGCTCCGGCACCTACGACACCGGCAGAAAAAGTACTAAAAAACGACATCACCGCTGGAAGGAACCGAGGCAAACTTCCTCAACCAAAGGCGATCGGTCGTTTTATATGCCTCCAACCTTGCACCTCCGCACACTAGGACCTCGGTAGGGATCACAACAGCGTTCTCGCCGTATAGCTCTATGGGGAGAAGAGCAGACATTCCCGATGCAAGACAGCACTGGAAACTCGCGAACAAGGAACAACCTTACCGGTATCGCAGGGTTCAAGAGAATGGAGCGATTGTTACTTTGTTAGCAAGGATGAAGAGATTGTCGTCTGCGGGGAGGTATACAAATGGGTAGAGATTGTTCTCGCCCTCGTCGGTCGTCTAACGGAGGAGGGGCAAATCGTAGTTGGTAGGATTGGATTTACCTTCCTCGGGTACAAATTAATAGTTGAACATGCGACGACCACCGAGTCACCGACTACGATGAAGCTTCCATCGGGTAAGATCTGTTAGGTGTCATACCATCTCTGGCCAGAGTGCAGTTGGGTACTCCTTCCAACCGCAGGTATCACATGCAGAGAGGTATCTCATTTAAACTAGTACATTTTTGGAAGTTTAGGTAATGAATTGACATGTTTTAAAGTTTCGGAACCAAAATGACAATAGCCTAAAATATACAAAAGTTTTCCCATTATTTAATCAGGGTGGTTTAAGTATTTGTCATAAACGTTTGGGGAGGTTTAAGCAGTTTACCCTACTGGCTACTTTTAACATCGGGTGAGTCAGCTGTATGTTTTCAGGTTTTCCATTCATTGCACAATTTCAGAGAACTAGTTTCGTGTTCATTAAAGTCGTAGAAGTCCCGGATTTGTGTCTATATCCTGGTCCGAACGGTAGTTTGTTGTTTGTTCCTCTTCCACGGCTAAGGTAAGAGCGACCTTTTTCACTTTTGATCAAACTCTAGAGTCTGGATCGGCATCTCTCACTATGGTGGAACTCAAACTAAGCAGTTAGCTTTTAGAAATGATTATAAAACCAAAACTCGCTCGCTACCTCTGTCGTGTCGGCCATGGCCGTGACCTCTTCCGTTTCTGTATTTCAAGTCTACCTTCAACAGATGATCTGGACTTCCAGGATGCCAGAAATGAGCTGGATGCCCGTGTCAGGTCCCTCTGTGAAAAACCCCGTTGCCAGTTTGGGGAAGCGGTCGCTACTCTCAACCGTGCCATTGATTCAGGTCTCACGCCTTATAGTGGAACCTGTAATTTCTTCATCGATGCTCTCGTGAAATTTAGAAACCATGAGTTGGCTCTAATGGTGTATAAACGGACGACACAGTCAGGAATTTTGCCTAATTATCGATCCTTGTGCGCTCTAATCGACTGTTTCCTGCATACCCAGAAACTAAAATTCGCTTTTGGAGCCGTAGGATTGGTCTTGAAGCGTGGTTACAACATTAATGCATTCCCATTGAATCTCATACTGAAAGAACTCTGTCAAAGACATGAGGTCGGCCAGGCTTTGGAACTTTTTGGCGAAATGAAGAGAAATGGAGTCTGCCCTGATGTTATTACTTATAACACACTCATAAACGGGCTTTGCAAAGCAAAGAAATTGGAAAATGCTTTAGAGTTGTGGGGTGAGATGGAGGCAATGAATTGTAGCCCTAATTTGATTACGTACACTATACTCATGGATGGTGTATGTAAGGAATATAGGGTAGATGAAGCAATTGGTTTGTTGGATGAGATGCGTGAGAAGGGGCTTGATGTGGATGTTGTTGCATATAGTACAGTTATAAGTGGGCTTTGCGGTAGGGGAAGTGTCTATCGGGGCAAGGAACTGTTGGATGAGATGTTGGAGAAAGGAATTGTTCCCAATGTCGTTACTTATACTTCCTTGGTCCATGGTTTTTGTAAGATGGGTAATTGGAAAGAAGCCACAGCAATGTTAAGTGCCATGACAGAACGTGGGATCCAGCCAGATGTTGTTACATATACAGGCTTGATTGATCAGCTATGCAAGGATGGAAAGGCAAAGGAAGTGATGGACATTGTGACCTTGATGATGGAGAAAGGTGAAGAACCAAGTACCATAACATATAATGTTATAATTAATGGGTTATGCAGAGAAGGCCTGGTGCCTAATGCTTTTGAACTTGTGGAGATGATGAGGGGAAGAAGGAAGATTCCTGATGTGGTAACATACAATACATTGATTGGAGGACTTTGCAGTAGTGGGAAGGTTGATGAGGCAATGATGCTACTCGACAAGATGGTCAATGGTGAATATGATGTTGAGCCAGATGCCATGACCTTTAACATGCTAATCCAGGGACTCTGCAAGGAAGGCCATCTTGATAAGGCTATAGAAATTCAGCGGAAGATGGTTGAGAGGAGGAACTGTAGTAATTTGGTAACTTATAACATGCTTATTGGTGGGTGTTTCAAGGCTAGAAATGTTGACAAGGCTATGGAGCTCTGGCAAGAGATGCTTCAGCTGGGATTTGTCCCAAACTCCTTCAGCTACAGTATTATGATAGATGGGTTCTGCAAGCTGCGGATGAATGATACTGCAGTTGGACTTCTCTATGAAATGAAAGCTCGTGGGCAAAATCCTACTTTGTTTGATTACAACACATTAATGGCATCTTTGTGCAAGGAGGGTAGTTTGGAGCATGCACGAAAGTTGTTTCAAGAAATGAAGGATGCAAAATTTGAGCCAGATTTGACATCATTTAACACCATGATTGATGGAACACTCAGAGCAGGGGATCTTCAAGCTGCGAAAGATCTTCTTGTGGACATGTTTGAAAGGGGCTTGTCTCCTGATGTTATAACTTTTTCCACATTAATAAATAGGTTTTCAAAAGTAGGGAAATTGGATGAGGCCAAGAGACTGTGTGAGAGCATGGTTGATCGTGGCTTTTCACTAGATGCCGTCGTATATGATTCACTAATAAAAGGATTTAGTGCGAAAGGTGAGATGGATGAAGTTATCAATTTGCTTCGCCAGATGGCATCTAAGGGTGTAGTTCTTGATATGAAAATAACCTCTACTATTTTGAACTCTCTTTGTTTGGACACAAACAATCCTGAGATCATGGAGTTCTTACCTACCTTTCAAGAAGAAGCTTCAAAAGGGACGAGTATCTCGTGTCATGAGTTATTAATGAGACTTTGTAAATCACATACAGAACTTCAAATACAGTCTGATTGGTATTAGTGAGCTGCAGCAATACTGTGCTAAGAAAGGCTTGGAGATGCCAGTTGCTTCAGATTTTCTGAGTTTTTAGGTAAATACTTTGCTTTACATTTTCTTTTAATTATCTTGGATTGTGTCCATACTAGGACATTTTCTCAAATGTAAAAGATTAATTACTGCAGTAGTGGAAAATTCTTCATTATACATACTTTTTTTTCTTATCTTTTTTAATTTTTTTCAGGGGGTGGAGGTTAAATTGTTTGATTCAATAGAAAAGTGAAAAGGATGTGACCTTTTGTTTTTTAGATTGAACATGTACATGTAACCGAAGGGGTGTTAAGTACTGTGGAAACATTGTGAATTGCTTGGTTTCAATTCATGTCACAGTAGCGAGCTTTTCGTTTGAGGGTATAGCCCAGTTAGAACCACACTATAGTGTGGATTGGATCATTGAACTAGGCTATATTGCAATTTCTTGTCCACAGTTAAATCTCATGGATCAATCCATGCCACAATGGATTGAATGATTACTATAGTGTATAATGTGTATTCTGTATTGTAATAAATGACTAGATATTCTACTTAAGATTTTACGGACAAAACATCCACACCACAGTACAGAACAACTATAGAGTTTTTTGTGGTTCAAACCATGTGTTTTCAACCACACCACAGTGGGACCCAGTAGATTTAAACACACCACATGAGATAAAGACCACGGTACCAAATAACCTTAGTTAGCTGGTCAATTGTAAGTTGCAATAGTAATTTTTTAGTTGGGAAAAAAAGACTATTCTTCATAAATGTTAGACTTATATAAATCAAAAGAAGATGCATTGACTGATAGTTTAGCCAAGATGGGAGTTAATAACAGAAGTCTAGGTGTTGGACATTGTGAAACTTTGTTGTGCCATCCTTGGTCAGCTATATGCTGTTTTTATATTGTACTTATCCTCCACTTTTGTGGAAGGGATTCTTTAATAAAATTCCTTATTAAAAAATTATCTTTTCATTTATGATGTTATGAGTTTCAAGAGACTCTGCCCAATAAGAGATTATTTGTAAGCCCAATTGCATCCAAGTGGAAGAAGACCTTGCAGATTGCCATAAAGCAAAAGCCTCTTTTTTCATGGTATATTTTTGGTGCAATTTGTCTCTACGCTTTCTTATGTGTACATGCTGTTTTTGGTACCATCTTTCCTTCCACCCTTTGCTTTGTTGTTTACTGCCTGCACTAGTATTGTACACACACACACACACACACACACAGACACACACTTATGTACAAACGCACATACATTTTGATAGGAAGGAAAAAATGAGCTTTTACCAAGTACACCAAAACAATCATTATTTGGCGGTACTTCATACTTTCAATAGTAATACTTCTACTTTCGTATTTTTACTTTGAAACCCATTTGGATGAAAATTTTTCAAAAACATGCTTTTCAAAGTAAAAGTAAATAATGGCATTTGGATACAACAAGATGTTGTACACGTGTGCATGCCAATTGCATCCAAGTGGAAGAAGACCTTGCAGATTGCTACAAAGCAAAAGCCTCTTTTTTCATGGTGTCTTTTTGGTGCAATTTTGCCTTTACGCTTTCTTATGTGTACATGCTGTTTTTGGTGCCATCTTTCCTTCCACACACACACACACACACACACACACACAAACATACATTTAGATAGGAAGGAAAAAATGAGCTTTTACCAAGTACACCAAACGGTACTTCCTACTTTATGCTTTCAATAGTATGAAGTATAAAGTACTTGTAATATTTCTAATTTCGAATTTTTACTTTGAAACCCCTTTGGATGAAAATTTTTCAAAAGCATGCTTTTCAAAGTAAAAGTAAATAATGGCATTTGGATACAACAAGATGTTGTACACGTGTGCTTGCCACGTGGTATAACATATAAGCATATGCTACATTGTGCCATATATGTGTCATTAAATACCTTCAAATGCTACATGGCATCTATATATGATGTCATGTGGTAAACACGTCATTAGTTACACACAAATGCCATGTGCATCCATATATGCTGCCAAGTGTGAACAAAGAACTCTCATGGCCTCAAACAAGTGCCTAGGGCTTGATTTGAGAAATTTATGTCCACCATTGCTAATGCAAGGTTTGCTCAGAGTTCTGCTAATTATTCTTTGTTCACTCTTAGAAGTTCATGTGGCATCACTCTCGTTAGTTTATGTGGATGATATCCTGATTGTAGGAGATGATGTTGATGGTATTTCTTCCCTGAAAAAAAAACTCTCTGTCATCCTTTCAAGATGAAAGATTTTGGCCCTTTGCCTTACTTCTTGGGTCTAGAAGTGTCTCATTCTGATCATGGGTGCTTTGTTAATCAATAGAAGTATGCACTTGATTTGGTGAAACCGGCCTCCCTAACGGATGGAAAACAAGTTGATACACCTCTTGAACTTAATCATTAGCTCTCTAAGGAAGATGGTGAACCTTTTGCTGATGCTATCTCTTACCGGTATTTGGTTGGTAGTCCATAATGACTTGATCTGACATACCATATGTAGTTCAGATTGTCAATCAGTTTGTCTCTGCCCTGTGGAAGCCTCATATGTCAATAGTTCATCGGATTATCTAATACGTTTAGGGGACTATCTCATGGTCTCTTCTTTTTCTTCATCCTCCCCATTTACTCCTAAGGCCTATGCTGATGTTGATTGGGCTGGGTGCCCTAATACTAGACACTCTACTACAGGGTGATATTTCTGTTAGAGAATATCAACCTATTCAAGGACCTCACCTAACAGCTTAAGCTTTTAGGTTGAATGGTTCTTTGAGATGGTATTGGAGCCACTTTGACCAAGTGGTCTAGTGTTCGATCCTCATTACCCCCATTATAATTAATTAAGTTTCAGCACATGATATGGGTGGGCTTGTGCTTGTTCACACTTCAAGCCCAATGGGCTTTCGTGTGAGGGGGCATGTTAGAGAATATCAACCTATTCAAGGACCTCACCTAACAGCTTAAGCTTTTAGGTTGAATGGTTCTTTGAGACTCCTTGATATCATGGAAGATGAAATAACACAATGTCTCTAGGTCCTCCAAGAGAGCAGAGTATCGCGTAATGTCCTCTACTTATAGCGAATTGGTCTGGCTTTGTGCTCTCCTGGATGACATTGGTCTTTCTTATTCCTATCTTATCCTTTTCTATGCAGACAATGTTTGTGCCATCAAGATTGCCTCAAATCCGGTATCCCATGAAAGAACAAAACATATTGAGGTTGGTTTCCACTCTAGGGATCAATATCTTGCAAGCCATGTCATCCTTTGTCGCGTGTCTTCTAGTCTCCAACTGGCAGATCTCTTTACCAAAGCTCTGACACGTGCTTGCCATCAATTTCTCAGTGACAAACTGATGGTTATTTCTTGGCATCAGTTTGAGGGGGGTGTAAAGATATGGGGTGATTCCCCTAGTGGGACCATGTATATATTGTATATAGTTTGTACCTTATATTGTACATTATTTGTCTTTCTCTTGTATGTGAGGGACATAACCATCCTTTCACACTATTTGGAGTAAATATAATTTTTGCCCTTTTTGGGCATATCAAACTAATACACCCAAAGCAACTATGTGTCATTTGAACTGCTCTAATATATTTAACTCCTTTGATGAAGTGTGGGAAAGCCTTATATATTCCCCTCCAAACTGAATAGCTTTAACTTTAGTTTGAGATATTGGCATCTCAACCATTGTTACTAATGCTGTACTTTGCTGCAATGACCTGTCTCCACACCCCCCCCCCCAATTCTTTAAATCACCAAAACCATAGAAGAGAATATATTGACAGAACCTTTCGTATACCAAGGCCCCTTGAAATCTTTTTCCGATCCAGCAAGTGAAGGAACTGTTAGTTATGATGATTCTACTCTGAAAAATTGGCTGTTCTACATGGATTATGGCTGGAAAAGCCAATGCACGAGGAAATTTTGGTTGAAAGGGAACTCTCATGTGATTATAAGATGACTAAGTAATGAAGCAGGGTAACAATAGTATAGACACATTGAAGGAAATCATATGGCTAACTGTTGTACTCCAAGATCAGCTATTTTTTTTTTCTTTGCTGATGGCTTAGCAAAATGAGGGGTAAACAGAAGCCAAATGTATTGGGGTCTAAATCCCCCAGAGTGGTGTTTATCTTATGCAAAATTACGCTTAAGGCAGCTAGCCTACACCAGCTACCTTTATGGGGTACTTGGCTCTTGATTATACAACTTCCCAATACGTACTTCAATAAATTAAATTTACTATAACTGATAAAAAAGTCTGTGGTTAGTAACTAAAATGACTTTTTTTAGTTTCAAGAAGAATGTTTCACTTTTTTTTTTAGTATTGCATTAAACTGATAACAAAAAACATATACAAAGCCCTGCACAGTAAGGCACTGGGCGGGGAATAGCATTCTCTATGTACACCCCAATTTTAATCACCTAGATACAAAAAAGATTACTACCACAGAAAAAAGAGATGTATGATATATTCTTGAAAAGTGTGTGTACTGCCACTCATGAGTATATTCTTCCCCCAAATATTCAGTATTGTATTTATTTTCAAAATATCTCTTATTTCACTCTGTTCAGATTGACCAAATCACTGCTGCCGCTATCACTTCCCATATAACCTTCCCTTTTCTAGACAAACCAGTTAGATGCCATCTCCACAATAAAGCCTTTTAATCCTTTGGAAAACATAGCTGCACCTCAAACAGCCTCAAAGATTTATAAAGTATGTAAATATAGCTTCCCATATAATCTTCAAGAATAATGTTTTTAATGAAGTATGCAAACCTCTTTATTATTCTCTCACCATGATTGAGACTCACAATGGGGTCTTAGATGATAGACTGTAATAGCAGGAAATAGTTGTAAGTGTAGAATGGTGGAATAAGAGCTTCTGGCATTTGGAAATGAGAATGGGCTTGTTGTTGCATTGTTTTTAGGCCCAATTGGGGCAGGAGACTCACTACAGGCTCAGGTTATGGCTGTAATGGAAGGCGTGCTATGGGCAAGGAATATGAACATGAAGAAATTGGTCATTGAAGGTGATTCAAAATTGGTGATAGGGTGGTTGCTGCAGAGCAGAGAGGCAGCATTATGGTCCTATAGAAATGAGATAAAAAGTTCAGGTGGTTGACTTGAGATGTAGAAGTGAAAACTAGATGGGTGCAGAGGACTGCCAATGGCATGGCAGATGAGCTAGCAATGCAAGGGGTGGGGAGAGGTCAAATGTTTTTGGGCACAATTGTAAATAAAAATGAAGGGGAGAGATAGTAGAAGTTCTCTCTCAAATAGGGTTTCGTATATATGTTCACATACTTTATAAGCGTTCTTTATGCAGAGACAAAATAGATGTTAGGGTTAGGGGGTCATGTAACTCGGAATGAAATTATAAATAGATAAGTTGTGCACCATTTGGTCTTTTCTAAATGAATTACCAAACAAGGTCTCTTCTTTTTATCACGGAAGAACAGTTTTGGTTTTAGTTAACAGATGTAGTTTCAGAAATAAGGTTAATCTGGCTTCCATTATTTGACATTTTTTTAACTGTAAAGTAAGGAATTGTATTAAAGTAGATTAAAAAAATTACATCAAGATACCCCATTATTTGACATGTTATAGGTGATAGAATATGGCCCCTTAAAGGGGTTGGTTCCGATGATTGGGTTATAGGAGGATAGACCAGATATTGGTTATTTTCACATATCTTAGCACTATATACTAAGGTAGTTTCTTTTTATTTAATATCTCTTACCCGCCTCTAATTGTGCTTAGTGTATAAAATAGTCATTTCTCCTAATGTATTGGCTTTGGGTTGAAGGTATAAAATTATAAGAAAAAGAGGAGGAAAAGAAGCAGGTGGCTTCTGCCCAAGAGAAATGAGAGGAGAGGGAGAGACTTCAGTCTTTGTCCTGGAACTTGATTTATCCAATCATCACATTCTCTCAGTGCTGTAGTGTCAATTGGAAGAGATACCTTAATACTGTCCATCATCAAGCATTTTTCTTTAATACTGTCCATCGTCAATCATCACAACGGATTCAGGAACTTGTTTCATCAAAAGCTTTTTTAATTAAAAGTTAATTTAGTAATAAATACCCCAAACTAATTTAGCTCAATTGAATGGAAGAGATACTAATTAACCAAAACAAATTAACTTCTTTTGTTTTCTTTCAAAAAACATAAAACCAAAATGGAGCAAAGGCTATGCAGCTCATTTGGTTGAATTGGGCATTTATGCAATCTTGTCATGTCTACAGAGGCTATCTGATTTGCCACTCTGAATATTGGACTCTCTTGGTTTTGGGTTTTCTGCTTCAATGTATTGGATTCTCTTGGTTTACTTAAATGAATGGACTTACTTACCTAAAAATGGAAGCTTCCATGGTAACCTTGTCTAACTTGATGCATGCCCACAGGCTGATTGTTTTACTCCTTTTTTTTGCTGTCAGTGGGTATAAATTAACTTAATGGATGGAAGCTTCCATGGAAATGGATCATCTTGAATGTTTGAGACAAATGGATTTCCTGTCTTTGGTCTCTCTTGTCACTGCAAAGTGTGTGAAGTCAGTGGAAAAAAATCCATGAGGAGTTAAGAGGAGATGGGAAATCCTTATAGGATGGTTGGGATCATTGAATTTAGTCTTCACATGTGACATCTACTAGTTGCTAATAACCAATCACCTTTCAATGGTACTGTATAACTTGGTTTGAGTTTTTATCTGCATTTCTTCATTTGTATCTTCCAATCTTCCCAAGCTATCCCTCCACAAAGATTTCATTCATACCTGTACTGCAGCTGTGAAATCGGTGGAAAAAAATCCATGAGGAGTTAAGAGGAGATAGGAAATCCTTATAGGATGGTTGGGATCATTGGTGGTTTAGTCTTCACATGTGAGATCTACTAGTTGTTGATAACCAATCGACCTTTCAATGGTACTGTATAACTTCGTTTGAGTTTTTATCTGCATTTCTTCATTTGTATCTTCCAACCTTCCCAAGCATCCCTCCACAAAGATCTCATTCATACCCATACTACAGCTGTGCCAACTTGAAGCCAGAGAATAGGGTTTCTCATTTTTGATGATTCACCATACTAAAGGCACTGTTGTGAAGTAACCAGTCTGTTGACATACACCCTGCTTGTTGATGCTGCTTTAAAATTCACAAGCACTAGCAGTTACTGCATCCATTTTCACTATCCAGATCTGTTGCCATGGTGAGCTTCCCTTGCATTTACAGTAGCACTGCTCTGCAATTCCATATTGATAAAGGCACCTTAGAATTATATCCTAATGCTTTGCTTGGAATCATTAGGTTCTTGATTTGTTCTAAAAAAAATGGAGAATGGCCTCTTTTCTGATTGCTAATATGAGAAGACTTGGGCTGCATTTGGCATTCCTTGTTTTAAGGACTTATCTCCTTTTTGTAGTTAAAAACTCAGTGTTCATAGGGGCATTTTAACTGCAAAAAGAGATAAGTCCTTAAAATAAGGAATGTCAAATGCAGCCTTACCATTCATCTTGTCAAGAAAGTAGGAGAAGACATAGTTTATATTTGAGGCTCTGAAAGACCTTTTGTTTTTTCTTTTCTTTTTCTTTTTCTTTTTTTTTTTTTGGGGGGGGAACGGTTTGTGTTTTTTTTTTCATCATTTAATTGTTGGCAACAGGAAGGTGGATTTGAAATGAGTTTGGTATGATATACATGTAAAGGATACAGCTTCGGAACATATTTGCAATTTTTATGTTAATATATTTGCAAGTTGAGAAGTTATTCAACATTAGACTGAGCTCAATAAACTATTTCTGTGTCAGTACATACCTTAGGTCTAATGTGAATTTTCCTGTAAATGTACCTGAGATAGTACTTTGTAGCTCTAAGAATTTTGAGAGAAAGATGCCTTGTCATGGTTTCTGATTACTTCAATTCCAGAAGGCTCATCTTGTGGCACCTGAGATTTAAGTCCTTTTTTCGATGCATAGTTGTGAAGGTCAATCCATGAAATCCCAACTAGTTCTTTTAAATACCAAATCCTATTTTATTGCGCTTGACAAAATACTTTCGTCCAAAGGATTTTCCTTTTGCAATGCTGACTTTGTAACGAGAAAGAAGATACTCCTTTTTTTTATCAATAACAGTAAAACTTTATTAATGATGTGAAAATTTAAGAAGATTTAGATACAACGGGGGAGGTGAAAAGACTTAACTCCCCTACAACAGAATACAAAGACAGAAGTTCAAAAATTAGCCCAGAAAATAGCCTCCCTATTCACCCCCTGCTTGGCCAGCCCATCTGCAAGTGAGTTAGCAGACCTCTTCACCCAGCTATAGTGTATCTCAATGTCTCTGCCCACCCAACAGAATTAAAGATACTCCTTGCTTATCCATGAAAGGAAGTGTACTTTATCATCTTTCTAGGAGTTTACATCTGTGCCCCACAGGTGCCTCACATGCACATCTCAGCGTGCATTGGGAACATTTCCCGTACTTGTCACTGGGAGATGTTCCTAATACACGGTTGGGATGTGTTGTGGATGTGGTCTCTCTTTCTAGTTGCTGATGTGGCAGTTTTTGTTTTCAAAAACAAAACCCAACCATGTTGAACACCCCCTTAGTGGTTTCCACTGTTTGAAAAGGATCTTAGGCTGTGTTTGTTTGAAGGAAAAGGTAAGGGTTTATACATGTTTCCCTTCCTTTCCTTTCCTTTCCATACCTTTTCCTTCAAACCAAACATGGCCTTAGTGAAAGCATCTTTTGTTAATTGGTAGTCTACCAGGCTTTTAATTTCAGGCACTTAAATCTTCATCAAACTTATATAGCAGCCAGCCATTTTAAAACCAATTTATCAAATCATCTCTCTTTATTATAGGTTCTAGCATTCCAGTTAGAACTAGTGAATCCCTTCAAAACCTTTTAAAATGATATATGACAGAGAAAGAACAATTGATCAGTGGGATTTGTCTGCTATCCTTCTGATCTCTTGCTGCTATCCAGCCTATTTTCTAGTTGACCTCTGAAGGACTGAGACCTATATTGAGATGGAAAGAAACAGGTAAACAACTTTGTTTATTTGTAATCAGATGGCTAATTGCTTGTGGCACCTAGGGCTAGGGGTGGATTTGAGCCGAGCTGAATACTTGGCTATTCGAGCTCGGCTCATAGGAATAGTATCAGGCTTGAGCTCGAGCTCGATTCGAGCTAGAGACTTGGCTCGGTTCATAGCTCGCAAGTTCAAGCTCGACTATAAGCTTTTTTTTTGAAAAATCAAAATTATATGTATAACAATATATATATTTTTAAATTTTGTAGACAAAAAATTAAGAATTATAAAAATTATTTACTATTATACATGAAAAATAAAAATATTATTATATATAATAAAATTATTTATTATATGTATATATTTATATGTATGTATGTATGTACGTATGTACGTATGTACGTATGTACGTATGTATGTATGTATGTACGTATGTACGTATGTATGTATGTATGTATGTATGTCAAAGTTAGATCGAAGGTCAGAGAGAGGAGATAACACAACAAATTGGTGGGTGTGACACTTTGTGTCGACACCCTAAAAGATATATTTATATTAAAAGGTAAAAGGACAAATCTGCCCTTAATGTACAAAAGAAAGAGTACAAAGAATAGTTATACAACACAAAAAAGTAAAAGTACAAAAATAGCCCTACGACTAGATTTCACAGTCTCTACACTCCCCCTCAAATTGATGCCTAGGAATAAGCATAAGTTTGTCCATTAGAAATAGATGCCGAGCCTGAGTCATTGCTTCAGTCAACAGGTCTGCTAGTTGGAGCCCGAAGGAGACATGAGTAAGAGATATGGTACCCTCAAGAAGAAGATCGCGGATGAAGTGGCAATCAACTTCTATGTGTTTGGTGCACTCGTGGAAGACAGGGTTGGAAGCAATTTTAATTGCACTAATATTGTCTGCATGGAAAGGGACAAACAATGATGGCTCAGTATTTCAAATAGAAGAGCCCGAAGCCATATGATCTCACTACACACAGGAGACATAGCCCTGTATTTAGCTTCAGTGGGAGATTTAGACACAGTAGCTTGTTTCTTGCACTTCCATGAGATAAGAGAGTTGCCTAAGAAAACACACCAGCCAGTGGTGGACCGTCGGGTGTTAGGGCATCCAACCCAATCAGCATCTGCATAGGCCATAAGATTAATAGGGGATGAGGAAGATAAGAATATCCCATGTGACAGGGTGCCTCACACATATCTAATGATTCGATGAACTGCAGATAAATGGGGTTGTCTTGGGGAAGACACAAACTAGCTTACTATCTGAACTGCATAAGATATATCCGATTGAGTCATGGTGAGATAGATCAAACTGCCCACTAGCTGACGATAAAGGGTAGGATCTTCAAGAGGGGAACCATCATCTTTGTTGAGTTTCAGGTTCAGTTCTAGTGGGGTGTCCACAATCTTAGAATCACTAAGATTTGCCAATTTCACAAGATCAACCGCATACTTTTGCTGATTAACGAAGTATCCCCGAGAATTTCTGTTCACTTCAAGTCCCAAGAAGCATGTCAAAGGCCCCAAGTCCTTCATCTTAAAGGACTCACTGAGTAATTGTTGTAGTCTAGCAATTCCTTCTATGTCATCCCCTGTAATGAGTATATCGTCAACATAAAGGAGTAATATTGTTACTCTCTGCTTCCGCCTTAAGGTGAACAAGGAATAATCAGAAGAATTTTGGATAAAGCCAACATTAGTGATGACGGATCTAAAATTCTCAAACCAGGCCCTAGGAGCTTGCTTTAGGCCATAAGAAGATTTCTTTAGACAACAAGCTATGGGTCTGTATAATATCCCAGAGGGGGCTTCATGTAGACTGTTTCTTTCAACTCCCCATGGAGAAAATCATTCTTGACATCCATTTGATGGATTGCCCACTGTTTGGTTGTAGATACAACCATCAAAAGTCATACAATGGTCATTTTAGCTACAGGAGCAAAGGTTTCCTTATAGTCTATTCCATATTCCTGTTTGTAGCCCTGTGCAACAAGCCTAGTTTTGTATCTGTCTGCGCTTCCATCAGATTTTAGTTTCATAGAACAAACCCATCATCTTCCTATGAGAGATGCCTCAAGTGGAGCTTTGACTAGGTCCCACGTGTCATTTTCAAGGACTCGAATCTCAGAATCTATGGCATCTTTTCAGTGTGGTTCTACTACAGCTTGCTGGTAAAATCTGTGAATGTTTGTGGTAGATAAAGCAACAAAAAAGGAGCTATGGTCTGGTGAAAACCATAACGGATAGGTGGACGAGAAATTCTAGAGGAATGGTGTAAAGTGGGAGCAGTGGGTTCAAAAGGAAGGTCATGAACACTTATTGAGGCAACTGGAGTGATCGGATCAGCAACTGGAGGCAGAGCTGAGGGGGGAATGGAGGCTGAAGAAGGCTGTTGCTTCCTGAAGTAGGTCTGAAGTTGTTACAGAGGTGATAATGGAATATCTGAGGTACCTGTAGAATCAAAATTGTGCAACAAGGAAATAGAATGAGCTGGGAATTTCACAATATGTTCAAAAAATGACACATTTTCAAGAAAAACTACATTACGAGAGATTCTAAGGCGACGAACCAAAGGATCATAGCAAAGGAACCCTTTATGTTCGGAACTGTACCCCATAAAGGCACACAAAGTTGCTTGTGTAGTTAACTTTGTGCGTTCATGAGGTGGAAGGTGGACAAAACAAGCACAACCAAAAACCCTGAGCATGGATAGGTCTAGTGTATGTGAAAGAGAGATTGAAACGGAGAGGAGTTATTCAAAACAGATGACGAAAGACGATTTATGAGACACACAGCAGTGCTGGCCGCCTCCAACCAAAACCAAGAGGGTACGTGGGAATCCTGTAGAAGTGTTTTGACTACACTCAAGATATGCCCATTCTTTCTTTTTGCTACCCCGTTTTGTTATGGGGTGCCTGGATAGGACTTTTGGGGTTGAATTCCATGTTGTTTTAAATAATTTTGAAAATCCCCATCAATATACTCTCCCCCTAAATCCGATCGTAGCACACAGATTCGAGCATTAAATTGGATAGTAACATAGGTATGAACTTGTTTAAATACAATGTACACTTCAGATTTCTTTCAAAGAAAATAAGCCCAAGTGAAACGAGTGCAACCATCAATAAAGGTTACAAAGTACTTATATCCCAGCTGTGAGACAACTAGGGACGACTAGACATCACTATGTATTAAATGAAAAGGAACTGTTGCATGCTCAAAATGAGAAGGAAAAAGCAAAATATGACTCTTACATAAACCACAAATGATGCAATCTTTATTCACAATCTTAAATGAAACAGTAGAAATAGGCAAACTACCAGAAGCAAACAACTGATCGAATTTCTTAGAAAAAGGATGGCCAGGCGTTTATGCCACAAATGCTAGTCACTATTACAGTTAACTGATTCAAAACTAGAAGTAGTAGAAATCAAACACGAAGTAGAAGCAGGCACAGTCTTATTCTTCTCAAATTCCAAAGCAAATAGTCTTCCCAGTCTACGCCCCTTCCCCTTCACCTCCTCAGTTTGCCGGTCCTGTATCAAACAACCATCATAAGTGAATGAGACATTGTTACATTCCTCTACAAGTTGGCCAACAAAAATTAAATTGGTGGTAAGCTTAGGTACAAATAAAGTTTTAGACAAATGAAATGGAGATGACTTAGAAATAGATAAATATAAATCATCACATCCCAGTATATCTAATTTCTCACCATTAGCATTAACAATGTGTTTATTGGGAAGATGGGGTTTGGGACACTGACCAAAAGTGGCCCCTGTCATATGGTTAGAGGATCCTGAGTCAATGTACCAGAGATGATTCAGTGAGGGACAATAGGTTGGTGACTTACCAGACAGACCAAAAGTAGAGAAGGCTGAAGAGATGACCGAGGGCATGAGCTGTCAAATTCGTTCTTCAAACATGTCACTTGAAGTGTCATTTTGGCCAGCCACAAAAGTAATGAAGGATACTGCATCTAATCCATCTACACCTGTTTGATTAGCCTTGTAGTTTCCTTTTTACTGATTTGATCCACTGTTTTCTGAGGTCGAGTGGGCATTCAGTGATAATATGGCCAACCTACTTACAGTAGGTACATGTATTCTTTTTCTTGTAGTGGGAAATAACATGCCTGAACTCCTTACACTCATAACACTATACTTTAGAGAAGTCCTTTTCTTTTAGTTTCGTTGCCATGAAGACAATATCAATGTTGGACTCCTTTCTTCCATCCAGAGTAGTCTATGTGGCGAATTTGGTTTCAGCCCTCAGAATTTCCCCAAGAATAGTATCCAAGTCAAGAAGTGTTCCTTGACTCAGGATATTAGATCTAACAACTTCGGACTCTAGTCTGAGATGCATTAGGAAGTGCATAATCTTCCTATTGTTAAAATGTTCCTTCATATACTTCACGCAACATTCCGATGGATCATTTCCCATGTGTACAAGCTCATATTCTATCCAAAGGTTAATAAACCCAGCATAATACTCCTGGACCTTTCTTTCTCCTTGATAATATGAGAAGATGTCAACCTCTATCTGGTACTGTCTTGAGGTGTTTGATTGTTGATATACTCTCTCGAGATATTCATACATCTCAAAGGCAGTCCTGTATCCTCTCATAGGGATTGCAATGTCAGTTTCAACTGATCCTGTTTTGGAATGGTAGAATACTGATATGTTTCATTCTATTGCCAATTGGCATATTTATACAGTAAGCTGCTGCAATAAATAGAAAGAAAGAAAAATAGAAGAAAAGAAAATAGAAAGAAGAAAAAATAGAAAGAAGAGAAAATAAAAGTACAAAAAATAGAAAGAAAGAAATAGAAAGAAAAAACTTTCTAAATCAATCCTTCCACAATCCTAGGAATATATACAATTCTATTTTCAAATCTGAACTAGTAACCCCACGTTTTCCAACACTCCCCCTCAAGTTGGTGAATAGAGATCCTCCATTCCCAGCTTGGCTATAATTCTCCGAAAGTCTGTACTATTGAGCCCTTTAGTAAGTACATCGGCCAGTTGTCCTTTTGTAGACACATAGGGAGTGCAAATCAATTTGCTGTCCAGTTTCTCTTTTATAAAGTGTCGGTCAATTTCGATGTGCTTCTACCTGTCATGTTGAACAGGATTGTGAGCAATATTGATGGCTGACTTGTTGTCACAATATAGTTTCATAGGCTCTTCTCGTGGAATCTTTAGGTCTTCTAAACTTATCTTCAACCAGAGTAATTCACACTCCTTGTGCCATAGCCCTGAATTCTGCCTCTGCACTTGACCGAGCCACTGCATTTTGCTTCTTACTCCTCAAAGTGACTAAGTTTCCTCCTAAGAAGGTACAGTAACCAGAAGTGGACTGTCTATCTACTGGAGATCCTGCATAATCGGCATCTATATATGCTCCAAGAGTCAGTCCCCCATTTCTTCTGAGTAAAATTCCTTTTCCTGGATTGGCTTTCAAATAGTGCAGAATTCGATGAGCAGCCTGCAGATGAACTTCTTTAGGATTATTATGCATAAACTGACTTATTACACTTATAGCATATGCAATATCCGGTCGTGTATGTGCAAGATAAATGAGTTTTCCAACTAGTCATTGGAACATCTCCTTGTCTACACTTGCATTCTTGTGGGCTTCTCCAAGTTTATGATTGGGATCTATAGACGTGGAAGCTGGTTTACATGCCATATTTCCTGTTTCTCTCAAAAGATTAACAACATACTTTTGTTGAGAGATAAAGATGCCTTGTTTAGAATGTGCAACTTCAATTCCGAGAAAATACTTTAGTCTCCCCAAGTCTTTTATCTCAAATTCTCTGGCAAGGCAGTTTTTCAATGCTTCCTTCTCCTTTTTATCATTCCCAGTAACGATTATATCATCCACATAGACTAATAGTGCAGTAACTCCCCCTGAGGCTGTGTGTTTGATAGACAATGTGTGGTCACTTTGACTTTGCTTGTAACCTGTACTCAGCATTACCTTCGTAAACCTTCCAAACCATGCTCTCGGAGATTGTTTGAGACCGTATAGTGCTTTCTTTAACCGACAAACTTTGTTCCCTTTAATGCCTTCTCCAAAATCCGGTGGAATGTCCATGTATATCTCCTCTTCTAGATCACCATGGAGAAACGCATTTTTTACATCAAACTGTTGCAAATCCCAATTATAGTTAGCAGCCAACGACAATAACACCCTTACTGTATTCATTTTAGCTACTGGGGCAAAAGTCTCCTGATAATCTACCCCATAAGTCTGTGTATATCCCTTGGCTACTAGGCGTGCTTTGTACCTTTCTAATGACCCATCAGATTTGTACTTAATTGTGAACACCCATTTACAACCTACCGTCTTCTTGTTTCTTGGTAGATCCACAACTTCTCATGTGTTGTTTTTTTCTAGTGCCTCCATTTCCACTCTCATGGCTTTTCTCCACTCCTTATTAGAAAGTGCCTCGGCTAGAGTATTAGGAATTGGAATGGTGTTAAGGCTGGCTAAAAAACTTTTATGGGATTTAGAGAATCTTTGGAATAATACATATTTGGCTAAAGGGTACAATGGGCATTTGGTACATTCTTTGGTTCCTTTTCTCAGTGCAATAGGTAGGTCATACTCATACTCAGACTGTGAAGGTGTAGGTTCAGGTTCTGAGCATCCCTCAGTTCTAGGGTTTGGAGTTGAATCTTGGACTTGCACAGGTTGAGGATCTGGATTTTTCCTCCTAGAGTAAACCTACATATATCTCACATTATCATGCACATCATTCGTGGGGTTAACAGTGTCCGAATTTGGTTCAATGGTTGGGTTGTTTGACTCTTGTTGAGACTCGGGAATGTGGGGCTTAGAGGAATGTGACTCAGAGGGATGTGATTCTTGACGATTGAATGTCTGTGAGGAGGGTAATACATCTAGGGAGAGTAGATCCGAGGCCTTATCTTCCATTAATGAGGGCTCCCCCTGAAGATAAGGTTGAGTGAAAAAAGATTTTCCTTCCTCAAATGTGACATCGATGGAGGTGTAGAATTTTCTGGTGGCTGGATGATAACATTTATAACCTTTTTGAGTTGGGGAATATCCCAAGAAGACACACCTGATTGCTCGTGGGTCTAATTTTCCCTTATTATGGACATGAACAAAGGCAGTGCAGCCAAAAATTCTTGGTGTGAGATTATTTGAGACTCGAATATCAGGGTAAAATTGAGAAAGGACTTGTATTGAGCTTCGGTTGTCAAGAACTTTAGATGGTAGTCTATTTATGGTGTAGGCAGCAGTAAGGACAGCTTCCCCCCAATATTGTTTTGGCACCTGATTTTGAAAGAGAAAGGCTCGAGTGGTTTGTAAAAGATGGCCATTTTTTCTCTCAGCTACCCCATTCTGTTGGGGAGTGTTAACACAGGAGGATTCATGCACAATGCATTCTTTCTGAAAAAATGGGGACAAATTTTGATTAAAATAATCTGTAGCATTATCAGATCGAAACCTTTTAATTCTCACACCAAACTGAGTTTGGACCATGTTATGAAAGTTGGGAAGAATCGTACCCACATCAGATTTAGACTTAAGAAGAAAAATTCATGCGACCCTAGTGCAATCATCAATAAAGGTGACAAACCATCTGGAACCAGTAATGTTGGGAATTTGAGAAGGGCCCCATATATCCGAATGAATCAAATAAAAAGGAGTTGAAGATCTTTTATTGCTGATTGGGAAAGAAACCCTTTTGTGCTTAGCAAGTTCACAAACATCACAATGAAAGGTTTCAACATCAATTCCTTTAAACAAGGAAGGAAGCATTGTTTTTAAAATAGGAAATGAAGGATGACCAAAACGGAAATGATGACGCCAAATTAAATCTTTATTGGAGGTAGATAAGAATGACTCGTGTGTGACATGCATAACAGTGTGAGATGGTTTGCTGGTTGCTTCAAAGTAGTAGAGTCCATCTCTTTCCTTAGCAAGTCCAATCTTCTTCCCCGAAACTTGGTCTTGAAATACACAGTAAGAAGGGAAGAACACAACATTGCAGTTCACATCCTGGGTGAGTTTATGTATAGAGATAAGGCTAGTGGATAACTTGGGAACATGAAGTACATTTTTAAGTAATAGGGATGGGGTAATTTGAATATTCCCAATCCCTGCCACTGTGGTGAAAGAACTATCAGCAACAGAATTTTTTCTATTACTAGGACAAGGTGTATAGGTGAGAAAATGTAGTGAAGAGGGTGTCATGTGGTCAGTAGCTCCAGAATCAAGAATCCATGGAAAAACACTAGCCGAGGCATGTAATCCTAGGGATAAAGACTCACCTGAGAGAGCAAGAGAGGTAGAACCACTTCCTGGTTTCAAGGATTTTAGGAAGCACCTTAGCCTTTCAATTTCTTCCTCATTAAATGGTCTCTGACTTGAGTGTTCTTGCTGCGGGGTTGTGGAGACATTATGGGCCTGTTGAACTCCTTTTGAAACTCCTCAATTTCCCCATTCCTTGCTGGATGTGGGAGGTTTCCCATGAAGTTTCCAGCACCGATCTTTCGTGTGTCTGGGCTTCTTGCAATAGGTGCACCAGAGGTTATCGTTAGAGTCACGGGTGGTTGTGTCACGAGCCAAGTTGTGATTGTTCTCACCTTTTGAACCACTGTAACTTCCTCCCCTTGCCACCATGGCTGAGCCTTCGGGATCTTTAGGCTCAAGCATGATTCCACGACGGCTTTCCTCAGCTCTGACAAGGGCTATGACTTCATTCAATGGAGGCACTTCTTCTTTGCCAAGAATTTGTATTCGGACCTGATCAAATTCAGCATTCAGTCCGACCAAAAAATCATACACCCTATTTCTTTCAATAAAATTCTTCAAGATCACAGCATCATCTGCGCACTTTGTCTCAAGAACCCGATAATGATCAAGCTCATGCCATAAATTTTGCAGCAGATTTGCATACTCTGTAACACTCCTGCTCCCTTGTTTGGCTGCCATAGTCTTCACTTTGACCTCATAGACACGAGCAGCGTCATGGGCTTTGGATTAGGTTTGTCGGACATCCCAAATAGCCTTTGCAGAGGGAAGAAACATACAAGTATCACTGATCTCGGGTGTCATTGAACTCCACAACCATGACATAATCATGGAGTCCTCTTCGTCCCAAGCGTCAAAATTTGGCTCGCCCAACCTTGGTCCTGTTCCAAGGAGGTGACTAATTTTTCCTTTTCCCTTCAAATAGGTACACACTAGTTGTGACCACTTTAAGTAATTCTGGCCATTCAGTGTGAGGATGAGAATTTGTTGCTCCTTCATCGGTTTGGACGGGAGCACTTGTTGCAGTCATGTCGGACATTGTTAATGGAGGAAAAATAAGGCCAGCAGGAAAGGAGAATAAAGGAACATTTCTGGTTACAGATCAACACTGAAGGCCAGAAGAGAAAAACACAAAAAACTGGCAATGAAGGCCGAAAAAATCTCAAGGTTGACAAACCTAGAGCTCTGATACCATGTTTTGGAATGGTAGAATACTGATATGTTTCATTCTATTGCCAATGGACATATTTATACAGTAAGATGCTGCAATAAATAGAAAGAAAAGAAAATAGAAAGAAGAAAAAATAGAAAGTACAAAAAATAGAAAGAAGAAAAAATAGAAAGTACAAAAAATAGAAAGAAAAAACTTTCTAAATCAATCCTTCCACAATCCTAGGAATATATACAATTCTATTTTCAGATCTGAACCAGTAACCCCATGTTTTCCAACAGATCCTAGGATCCATGATGCAATTTTCGTATTATCAATTCTCCATTGATTAAGACCTTTGATGTCTGAATCATCAGGTTTAACTACAAATCCATCTAGATATCCCTAGAGACCTTTCGCCTCCACATGAAATTGGAAATTAAATTTCAAAGTGCATAGTTCATACCATTAAACTTAAGAGGGAGAACTTCTATCCTTTCTGATGCCATTGAATCACAAGAGCAAGAAAACCACTAAGAGTAGGATTCAAAACAGAGGGAAGAAAGAAGTACCTTTCAGCCGATGTCCAGAAAAGGAAACTGCAAGGGTATGCCAAACTCAGAAGTGGCTCAAAACCCTTCTAAATCAAATCCGATTCAAACAAAACCAATTAGAATAAGTAGATCTGCTCTGGGTGACACTAGATGCAAAGTTTCAGCTTGATCCAATGCCTCTGGAGGGAGATCCAACAAAAAAGAGAAATCTAATGGCACAACAGTCCAGGAAGAGTGCAGAGTTCTGATCGAATGCAGCCTCAGAGAAGGGATTCAAGAGCACTTGAAGCCTCCCAAATACTGTTAGGGAGTACTCTAGGTAGCATAGAAGAAAGGGGTTATGAAGAAGTTACTTGCAGATCAGATCGTGACATGCTCTGATACCATGCCAGAGTCAGATCGAAGGTCAGAGAGAGAGAGAGGAGAGAACACAGTAGATTGGTGGGTGTGACACTTTGTGTCAGTCGACACCCTAAAAGATATATTTATATTAAAATGTAAAAGGACAAATCTGCCCTTAATGTACAAAAGAAAGATTACAAAGAATAGTTATACAACACAGAAAAGTAAAAGTACAAAAATAGCCCTGCGGCTAGATTTCACAATCTCTACATGTATGTATGTATATAAAAATAAAAATATTATGTATATATTTATCAGCTCGATTAACAAACTAGCCTATATATCGGGCTTGAAGCTCGGTTTAAACTGAGTCGAGCTGAGCTTTTCACGAGTTGAGCTCGAATAGCTCATGAAAGGCTTGGCTCGTGGCCACCCCTACTGGCACCACACCCATTTAGTGACGGAGTGCCCTTTAATTTTTCTTTGGTTAGTCAGCAGAACGCCAATTTGGTTTTACCTGACAGGTCACAGAAATAACAGAATGAAAAAAAAAAAGAAAAGAAACAACAAAGAAGGGACAAAATTATTTGGTTTTGACTTGCATTGGGTTCATGACGAGCTCAGTTCCCCAATGTGAGAAGTCAGGTAAGGTTTATCAAACTTTTCCTAGGCTGCCAATTGAGGGGTCACTCGGTACATTAGCTGGTTTGTCCCAACAGAGATGTGAATTCGACTCCCGTGACTACCAACATTAGGGAGGGGGGTTCAATGTGGTGCTGTCGGTACGAGCAGGCTTGTGGGGACAAATTCTGGATGGAGTCAAACACTGGATTTTGGCAGTTGCACAGGTATTTGGTAAAACATTAAGTTTATTTCAATTGTGACAAGTTTGACCAATCTCAGGGTGACAAGTGGCAACCAAATATAGTATGTTCATCCATCAGGCTAGGCTGCAGAATTCCTATTCTATTCCCTTCCATTGTGAGCCACATCTTCCATTAAATAATCTGTCTTCAAGTGTTCTCACCATTCCAATTCATGCAGTTTTTGGTCTTTCCCATCTTTTAGGATGTTCATTACAGCAAGTTAGCATCTTGCCATTTTTATTCCTGATCCATGGGATGCGTTTTTTTTGTTTTTATTTTATCATTTCTTGGTTTACCACTTGATAAAACTCAGATTAGATGTTCGTATATGTCCAGATCAGAAGAAAGAGAAGGAAAAGAGAGAGAGAGAAGGAGAGGGAGAAAGAGAAGAAAAAGAAGGAGAAAAGTCGCAGCCGAACTAGAGAGAAAAATCTCAAAACCTCTAGTTGTTCCTTCTTTTATTTATACTCTTCTAAGATATACAAGGATTACCATTGTGCCCTCACTTAAGTGAGGGCCACATCAGCAGAGCAATACATATATAACTAAACATAAAAGGACTGTACTACCCTTGTACAGCTGACTCTAACACTCCCCCTCAAGCTGGTGAGTATATGTCATATAATCCCAGCTTGTTACATATGTAGTCCACTCTTCCCTGATTCAACCCTTTGGTAAACAGATCTGCCCATTGATTTCCTGTGTTCACATGTGCTGTACTTATCACTCCACTAAGCACCTTCTCACGTACAAAGTGGCAATCCACTTCTAAGTGCTTCGTCCTTTCGTGAAACACTGGATTAGAGGAGATATGAACTGCAACTTGGTTATCACAGTATAGCTTCATAGGAGTGTCAATCGAGTATCCCATCTCCTCTAGTAGATGCTTCAACCACACCAGTTCGCATGTTGTGTGAGCCATAGCCCTATATTCAGTCTTTGCACTGCTTCTTGCTACCATTGTCTGCTTCTTACTCTTCCATGTCACTAAGTTCCCACCAAGAAAAGTGCATACCCTGTAGTGGACCTTCTGTCAGATATGGACCCAGCCCAATCAGCATCCGTGTATCCCTCTATCTCAAGACTTCCTCCACTCTTATACAACAAACCACGACCTGGAACACCCTTCAAATACCTCACAATCCTTAGGACTGCCTTCTAATGTGGGATTCTCGGATTCTGCCTAAATTAACTCACTACATTGACCGCAAATGAGATATCAGGTCGAGTGGTGGTTAGGTAATTAAGCTTACCCACCAGCCTTCTATACCTTCCTGGATCCTCAAACTCCTCACCTGTATCACTACCCAATCTAGCATTCAGTTCCATAGGTGTTTCAGCTGGTCTGACACCCAACAACCCGGTTTCCTCTAGCAAATCAAGAACATATTTCCTCTAGCACAGATTAATACCATTCTTGGACCTTGCAACCTCTATCCCTAGGAAGTATCTTAATTTGCCAAGATCCTTTGTCTGGAAGTGATCATGCAAGTAAGTCTTCAACCTGTCAATTCTTGGTCTGTCACTGCCTGTGATAACAATGTCATCTACATATACCACCAAGAGAATCTTCCTAGCATTTGATTCATAGCTGAATACAGAATGATCAACCTGACACTGTTTCATTCCAAACTTCTTCACCACTTCACTAAATCTCCCAAACCATGCACGGGGAGATTGTTTAAGTATGTTAGAATGCTCGAGTCAGGGGTATTTTGGTCATTCTGGTGTATCTTCTTGAAAGTAAAATGTCTATTGTATCTGAGTTTAAGTTATGTGTCTCATCTTCTATGAGGGACAAAATTGTCATTCTTGTAACTCTAAGTTTTATGAATAAAATTCAAGTGGGTCGGCTAGGAGAGGGATTTTTCACATTCTCTCTTCTAGTCTGGCCGAACACTCTTCTTCTCTCCTTCTTCTTCTTTCTCTTTTCTTTCTTTTTTCTTCTTCTCTACTTTGACCTAGAATCAACTAGGGTTTATTCACATGGTATCAGAGCATTAAGGTCTCGTGTTTTCTTGCTACTGTCTTCTTCCTGGGTTCGCCGCCAGCTTCACAGTAGGTTTCATCATCCTACAACTGACCTGATTGAAGACTCGATAAAGGGCTAAAAAGGAGTTGCCGTTTTGAGGGCCTGGAGGTGAGAATGCCTCTGACCGGTGCTGTGGTATACTAGACCCTCTATTCAGTGTACGAAGAGGGCTGGACGTATACAGGTATGGACACTGTTGTCGTGTGTTCAGAAATGGACTGTGAATGCTAACTTTTGTGCTTCAAAAGTTAGTTGTTGTGGTGCTGGGTGAAACTGATACACATATCAGTCATGTTCCTTTGTTTTCTTGCTTGCATGTGTGCTGAAAGAAGAGTAGTAGACTGCTGATGTCCACGACAGCAGTGTTGTGGTGATGGTTGTGTTGTGTTGGCTGACATATCTATGATTCTAAATGCTTAAAAGTGAACCCCTAGACCTTGTGTGTAATCAGTTCTGCAGTATGAAGAACAAGTGTTCGATGAAATGACTAAGTAATTTCAGCCGTGGTGTGTTGATGGTAAATGGTTCTGCGGTGTACAGTCCAAGTGTTTGATGTGTTGACTGAATGATTTCAGCTTTAGAGTGTAGTGTGTAATGTGCAGTTGAAGAAGGTGGAGTTGGTGGTATCATAAGTGAGATAAGTCTTGTGAAGAGTGTGAGATTGTGGTGTATATTCAAAGGTGAAATAATTGAGATGGCTTCATCTATAGATGGGAATGACAACAAAACCGGCATCATGCTTTCTCCATATTATCTAAGTGTTCAAATGACATCCATCAAGTTGAATGGTGAGAACTATGTACCGTGGGCAAAATCTGTGGAGGTGTTCTTGAAGGCCAAGAGGAAAGTAAAACATGTGAGGTAGGAGAAACCTCCCTCTGATTCCCCTGGGTTCAGTGATTGGGAACAAGATGATGCACAGATAATGACATGGCTTTGGAACAGCATGGAACCAAAGATTAGTGTGAACTTCATGTTCCTAGAAACAGCCAAAGAGATCTGGGATCATGCTAAAAAGTTGTACTCTGGACAAGACAACACAACTAAGGTATATCAGTTATACCAAGAGTACTTCAATTTGAAGCAAGGAAGTCAAAGCTTAGAAGAGTATTATGCAAGTTTGAGGAACATCCGCAATGAACTAAATGTGTATCACCCTCTAACATCAGATGTCCAGATCCAACAACAACAACATGAACTTGATGTGACTAGGTTTCTTGTGGGCTTGAAGGCTGAGTATGAGCCTGTCAGAGCACAGATATTGGGAGGATCAGCTCTCCCCTCACTTGAAGAAGTTTTTGTCCGTCTTAAGAGGACATCCATTGAGCTGGTGGAACATTCTTCCTTCTTTGATAGATTTGGTTTGGTAGTGACTAAAGGGAGTGGCCGTGGAAGTAGAAGTGGTGGTGGCAGCAGTGGCCCTCCAAGCAATTGTGGTGGACACATGTTTAACCGGGCTAGTGGCCGTACTAGAGGCCGAGAGTCAGGGGGAGGCCGTGGAAAAGGAAGGAGTAATGCTCAGAGAAAATGTACACATTGTGGCTTAGAGGGGCACACAGTTAATTTCTGCTATGATTTGCGTGGTCCACCCAACACTTGGGCTAACCATGCTACATCTAAGAGTAGTAGCACAATTACTGAAAGCCAGCAAACTGCCCCAACCCCCTCCACACTCGCTTGTGCTTTCGGGCAGGAAATGGTGAGTATACCACGGGCAGTATATGAGCAGTTCCTTCAAACATCTCAGCAGAACACAGCTACACTTGCCCATTCAGGTATGACTTGCTTAGCTTCCAAAGCCTCACCCTGGATCATTGATTTCGGAGCCTCGGACCATATGTCTGGGACTCTTGATGTATTTTCTTCCCTTTCTCACTCCTCCACATCTCAGACAGTTACACTTGCTAATGGTTCTACATCTCCTATTTGTGGTGTTGGTGATGTTGATTTCTCCTCCTTGTCTTTAGCATCTGTTTTATATGTTCCTAAGTTCCCTTTTAACCTTATGTCTGTTAGCAGATTAACCAAGTCCCTTAATTGTTCTGTAACCTTCTATCCTTCTTCTTGTGTGTTTCAGGATCTCAAGACTGGGAAGAAGATTAGTGGAGGGCATGAAGCAGGTGGTTTGTATTACCTTGATGGTGGTGCCCTCCTAGTGGCTTTTCAGTCGTCTCTTACTCCTCTCCAATGGCACTGCAGACTTGGTCATCCCTCTCTCAAGGCTTTGAAGCTGTTAGTTTCTTCCTTGAGTCATCTTTCATCATTAGATTGTGAGTCAGGTCAGTTGGGAAAACATCATCAAGTCTCATTTAGTCCAAGAATTGATAGTCGTGTCTCAAGTCCTTTTGCTTTAGTTCATTCTGATGTATGGGGTCCAGTTAAAGTGATGTCATACAATGGGTTTAAGTATTTTGTAATCTTTGTTGATGATTTTTCAAGGATGACATAGATCTATCTTATGAAAGACCGTAGTGAATTGTTCTCTATTTTTTAGAAATTTCATGCTGAAATACGCACTCAATTTGGTGTTCATATGAAAATACTTCGCTCCGATAATGCCAAAGAATACATCTCCTCACCATTTCAGCAATACCTAGAACATCATAGAATAATTCATCAAACTTCTTGTGCCTATACCCCACAACAAAACATTGTAGCTGAAAGGAAAAATAGACATCTTCTTGAAACTGCTCGGTCCTTGATTATCAATATGCATGTCCCAAAGAATTTTTGGAGTGATGTTCTTACATCCTGTTTTCTGATAAATCGGATGCCCATGTCAATCCTTGGAAGTCAATCCCCTTTCTTCGTGTTGTTTCCCACTTTGTCTCCATTTCCTCTCACCCCAAGAGTCTTTGGTTGTGTTTGTTTTGTTCAACACTTGGGGCCTGGAGTAGACAAGCTAGATGCTCGAGCTACGAAGTGTATTTTTCTTGGCTACTCGAGGACTCAGAAAGGGTATGTGTTATAACCCAAAATTTCATATATCGTTTGTGTGCTCTGATGTCACCTTCTTTGAATCAGTTCCATTTTTCTCAGATGTCGGGGTCTCTTCTTCTCCCTCTGTGGTTCATCTTTTTGTACCGGTTGTGGATCCTCTTCCCGTAGCTCCCATTCCTACTGCAAATGCACATCATATGCCTGCTACTACAGAGAGGCCGCCAATTACTCAAGTGTATACCTGCAGAAGTGCTTCGGCCCCTCCTCCACTTCAGCTCCTGTCGACAGATCCTGCTACTGCTCCTTCTCCCTCAGATCTTGATCTCCCTATTGCTTTGTGGAAAGGTAAATGTACTTGTACTTCTCATCCCATTTCAGACTATGTTTCCACTGCTCACCTTTCTGCTTCTCATTGCAAGTTTATATCATTACTCTCATCGGTTCCCATTCCCAAGACTGTACAAGAAGCCCTTACCTCCCCAGGGTGGTGGCAAGCCATGGAAGAAGAACTCTCTACTCTACAACATAATCACACGTGGGAACTCACCACCCTTCCTCCTGGTAAGCACACTGATGGGTGTAAATGGGTCTATACAATAAAGCATCTTCCTGATGGCAGTGTGGAACGATTGAAGTCACGGTTAGTGGCCAAGGGCTATTCTCAGTTATATGATGTGGACTATATGGAGACATTCTCTCCTGTGGCTAAAATTGGTTTAGTTCGGGTGTTAATCTCATTAGCTGCTATGTATGATTGGCCTCTCGTACAACTTGACATAAAAAATGCCTTCCTACATGGTGATCTTGTTGAGGAGGTGTATATGGAGCAACCACCAGGGTTTGTTGCTCAGGGGGAGGCTGGTAAGGTGTGCAGGCTCAAAAAGGCAATCTATGGACTGAAACAATCTCCACGTGCATGGTTTGGCAGGTTCAGTGAAGTGGTGAAAGCCTTTGGGATGAAACAGTGTCAGGTTGATCATTCTGTGTTCAGCTATAACTCAAAGGATGGGAAAATCTTGCTAGTCATGTATGTGGATGATATTGTCATAATTGGAAGTGACAATAATGGAACTGACAGGCTGAAAAAAATTCTTACAGGACCACTTCAATACGAAAGATCTGGGGAAGCTAAAGTATTTCCTAGGAATAGAGGTTGCGAGGTCAAAACAGGGGATCAACCTATGTCAGAGAAAATATGTTCTTGATCTATTTGAAGAAACAAGGTTGTTAGGTGCTAAACCAGCAAAGACTCCTATGGAACTCAATGCCAAGTTAAGTGTGGATGCAGGTGAAGAGTTTGATGATCCTGGAAGATACAGAAGGTTGGTGGGAAAGTTGAACTACCTGACCATTACCCGACCAGATATATCATTTGCTGTGAGTGTGGTGAGTCAGTTTATGCAACATCTTCGGGTTCCTCACTGGGGAGCTGTTCTGAGAATTGTTAGGTACCTAAAGGGTGCTCCAGGTCGTGGTTTGTTATACCAAAAGGGAGGAACTCTTGAGATAGTAGGGTACACAGATGCTGACTGGGCTGGCTCTATATCAGACAGGAGGTCAACCACAGGGTATTGTACCTTCCTGGGTGGCAATCTTGTAACTTGGAAGAGCAAGAAGCAAACAGTGGTGGCAAGAAGTAGTGCAGAAGCAGAGTACAGGGCTATGGCCCATACCACATGTGAACTAGTATGGCTGAAGAACTTACTATAGGAGATGGGTTTCTCAATTGACAAGCCCATGAAACTATACTGTGATAACCAAGCTGCTGTTCACATCTCATCCAATCCTGTATTCCATGAAAGAACTAAACATATTGAGGTGGATTGTCACTTTGTGAGAGAGAAAGTGATAAGTGGGGTAATAACTACATCTCATGTGAGCTCAGGAAATCAGTGGGCAGATCTCTTCACAAAAGGATTGTCTCGGGGAAGAATAGATTACATTTGTAACAAGCTGGGACTATATGATATATACTCTCCAGCTTGAGGGGGAGTGTTAGAATGCCCGAGTCAGGGGTATTTTGGTCATTCTGGTGTATTTTCTTGAAAGTGAAAGGTCTATTGTATCTGAGTTTAAGTTATGTGTCCCATCTTCTATGAGGGACAAAATTGTCTTTCTTGTAACTCTAAGTTTTATGAATAAAATTCAAGTGGGTTGGCTAGGAGAGGGATTTTTCACATTCTCTCTTCTAGTCTGGCCGAACACTCTTCTTCTCTCCTTCTTCTTTCTCTTTTCTTTCTTCTTTCTTCTTCTCTACTTTGACCTAGAATCAACTAGGGTTTATTCACAAAGTCCATAAATAGCCTTCTCAAGTCTACAGACCTTCTCACCCTCCCCCTGAGCAACAAACCCTGGTGGTTGCTCCATGTACACCTCCTCAAGAAGATCACCATGTAAAAAGGCATTATTGATGTCAAGTTGAAACAAGGGCCAATCAAACATAGCAGCAAGAGAAATTAGAACACGAATTGACCCAATTTTGGCAACCGGAGAGAAGGTGTCTGTGTAATCAATACCATACTCCTGTGAATAACCTTTGGCAACTAACCGAGCTTTCAACCGTTTAACACTTCCATCAGGTAAGTATTTAACCGTGTACACCCACTTACATCCGACCACATGCTTACCAGGAGGAAGAGTAGTGAGGTTCCACGTATGAGTACGAGTCAGGGCCGAGAGTTCTTCTTCCATTGCTTAGTGCCACCCTGGAGAATTGAGGGCTTCTTGGACATCCTTGTGAACAAAGACAAAGGATAACATAGAAACAAACCATCGATGGGAAGCCGAAATGTGAGATACAGAAACAAAATTGGAAATGGGATGGAGACTGCAACTGTGTTTACCTTTCCGCAAAGCAATAGGAAGATCAAGGTCAAAACTTGGAGTTGGGGCTGGGGTGGGATCAACTGCCGGATCTGTTGACGGTGGCGAAGCTAGGGGAGGAGCCGATGCTTGACGATGTGTATACACTTGTGGGATAGGTGGTCCTCTCTCAGGTAACTGCACTGGAGGCAAAGACTGGGTCACGACCGGAACAAGTGGAACGGGATCCTCAACAGGAACTAGAAGAGGGGGTGATGGCAACAGAGGAGAAGTATCCGACTTGGAGAAGAAAGGAACATACTCAAAAAATGTAACATCAGAACACACAAAAGAACGTTGAGAATGAGGGTTATAACACTTATACCCTTTTTGAGTCCTAGAATAGCCAAGAAAGACACACTTAGTGGATCTAGCATCTAACTTGTCCATTCCAGGCCCAAGATTATGAACGAAACACACGCATCCAAAAACTCTGGGAGTAAGGGGAAAAGGAGACAACGTGGGAAACAGAACAGAGAAAGGAGACTGACCTTCAAGGATAGATATGGGCATGCGGTTAATAAGAAAGCAAGATGTGAGTACAACATCACTCCAAAAGGGTTTGGGGACATTCATCTGATGTAAGAGGGAGTAGTTTCCAAAAGGTGATGGTTTTTTCTTTCACCCACCCCATTTTGTTGAGGGGTGTAGGTACATGAGGTTTGATGGATAATGCCATGTTATTCCAAATATTCTTGAAAGTGTGTGGAAAAATACTCGCGGCCATTATTAGAACGAAGAATTTTAATATTTACACCAAATTGATTGCGAATTTCAGCATAAAATTTTTGGAAAATAGAAAACAATTCACTCTTTTCTTTCATAAGGTAAAGGCATGCCATCCTTGAATAATCATCAACAAAAATTACAAAGTACTTGTAACCATTATAAGACACTACTCTGTTTGGACCCCAGATGTCCGAATGGACTAAAGAAAAATGACTCGATGTACGACTATCAACTCTAGGACTAAAGGAGACATGATGATGTTTCCCAAACTGACATGACTCACAATTTAAATAGAAAGATGATGCAACGACGGAACAAGTAATTGAAGAGCTCTAAGAGACGGATGACCAAGTTTGCAGTGCCACTGATGAGGGGAGAGAGATGACTGAAGTGTTGTTGCCGAACCACCTCCATCAAGATAATACAGTCCACCAGCTTCATGCCCTCCACCAATCTTCATCCCCGTCTTGAGATCCTGAAACACACAAGAGGAAGGGTAAAAAGTTATTGAGCAATTAAGAGACTGAGTCAATTTACTAACTGACATCAGGTTAAAGGGAAACTTGGGAACATATAAAATTGAGGAGAGGGATAATGAGTCAGTGTCAACGTTACCAACACCACATATGGCTGATGTAGAGCCATTGGCAAGAGTAACAGATTGGGAAGTGGAGGACGGAAAAATGGATGAAAACACACCTGGAGTTCCAGTCATATGATCGGAAGCTCCAGAATCTATAATCCAACGGGAAGATGTGGATGCCAGACAAGTCGTACCTGTGTGTGCAAGGGTAGCCATGTTCTGTTGAGATGTACCCTGAATGAACCGCTCATACTCATCCCGTGAAACACTCATCATCTCATTTTTTGAAGTATTTGTATATGTAGTGGGGATCTGATCAGTGACTTGAGATTCTTGTCTTGAGCTACCACCATTTACAGCTGCATGATTTGCCCAGGTTGGAGGTGGGCCATAGAGATCGTAGCAAAAGTTGATAGTATGTCCCTCCATACCACAATGAGTACACTTTCTCGGAGTATTACCATGTCCCCTACCACGGGCTCCCCCTGAGTCTCATCCTCCAACACGACCACCACCACGATTATACATTCCATCACCACCATGACCATACATGGGTCCACCACCACTACCACGACCATGTTGACCTCCTCTACCACCACAACCCCCCCCCCTCTCGTAACTGCAAATGCAGACCTATCTGACATAGTGGAAGTCTCTATGAGTCCAACTGAAATCCTCCGAAGATGAGCAAACACTTCCTTAAGAGAGGGAAGAGCAGATCCACCTAATATTTGTGCCCTTACGGGTTCATACTCAGATTTCAGCCCTACTAAAAATCTGGTCACATCCAACTGCTCTCTTTGTTGTTGCTGAATTTTGACATCAGGTGTAAGAGGATGATAAGCATTCAACTCATTTCGTAAATTTCTCATACTGGCATAATAGCCCTCAAGACTTTGATTCCCTTGTTGTAGATTGAAGTACTCTTGGTACAGTTGGTAAACCCTAGTAGTGTTATCTTGTCCAGAATATAGTTTCCTTGCATGATCCCAGACTTCCTTGGTTGTATCTAAAAACATGAAGTCCACACTAATTTTGGACTCCATGCTGTTCCATAGACAAGTCATAATTTGAGCATCCTCCTGCTCCCATTCATCATATCCCGGAGAATCAATTGAGGGTTCATCTTCCCTCACATGTTTCACTTTCTTTTTGGCTTTAAGGAAAACTTCAACAGACTTAGCCCAAGGGATATAACTCTCACCATTCAGTTTTATAGAGGTCATCTGCACATTCAGATAATCAGAAGGCACCATCACACTTGATTTGTATTCACTGCTGTCTCCCATGACTGCACAAAAAAACAGTGGGAGGTTGTACCACTAAATTGTTACTCTACTGCCCTAATAAATCACCACACTCCACACGAATGACTGAACACCACTAGGGTTCCTAGTACCAGGTTTCAGCAGCAACACTCACAACTATTCACCACTGTTTCAGCAATAATATTCACAACTGTTCACCACTTTTAGCAACAGCACTACTGTTGCTGTTTACTGACAGCACTAGAAACCCTCACAACACACCTCACGAGTAATATTTTCAGTTCTGCAACATATAAAAGAAACTTGCTACGTACCACAACTTAGTTCGAAGATCATGTACCTGGTTTCAGCAGCAATAATATTCACAACTGTTCACCACTTTTAGCAACAGCACTACTGTTGCCGTTTACTGACAGCACTAGAAACCCTCACAACACACCTCACGAGTAATATTTTCAGTTCTGCAACATATAAAAGAAACTTGCTACGTACCACAACTTAGTTCGAAGATCATGTACCTGTCGAGGAGAGGGTACCAAGTCTGCACTGTCACCATCACAAAACCAGCCCTCTTCGAATTGCAAGTAGAGGGTTTTCTACCAACCACACAAAACCACAATGACTGCACTCATTGGAGGCATGGAAACCCCCAAAAGGAGAAAACGACCAGTCCTTTTCTTCCTTTCTAGAAAACTCTCTAAATATCAATGAGAATTCTGCAAAACCCTAGAGAGGAATGCGCAGAACAGAGAAAAAAGGAGACAACTTATCTGAACTGATTATTGTGGCTCTGATACCATGATAAAACTCAGATTAGATGTTCGTATATGTTCAGATCAGAAGAAAGAAAAGGAAAAGAGAGAGAGAAGGAGAAGGAGAAATAGAAGGAGAAAGTCAGCCGAACTAGAGAGAAAAATCTCAAAACCTCTAGTTGGCCCTTCTTTTATTTATACTCTTCTAAGATATACAAGGATTACCATTGTTCTCTCACTTAAGTGAGGGCCACATCAGCAGAGCAATACATATATAACTAAACATAAAATGACTGTACTACCCTTGTACAGCTGACTTTAACACCACTCATCCACCTTATCAGTTATCATCTCCATCATGGGTGTGTGGATTTCAGGTTAGCATGAACCCATAAAACTTATAGTGGCCTAGGCTTGGGAAGAGTGGTCTAAGCTGACAGTTAACTCAAGTATTTACATTGCGCTAAGCCTAAACTGATCTTGATCTGGCCTATCCTGGTTTACATTGTAATCAATCACTGGCACATCCCCATACGTCCAATATTTCAATCAAGCTCCTTGAAGCTGACTCTGTCAGGCCATGGTGTATTCCAATGTCACCTCACCACCTGTTTAACTGAAGAGGACACAGCCGCCAATTGCTAACTACAGAAAATGTCATACATGGAGAGGTGCTCAAAGATCCTTACAGTTTTGGTGTAAGAAAGCAAAACAAGAAACCATCACCACCACCAGAAAATGAAGGAAAAGAAAAGGTACCTGGTGTTCTCTAATGATACAGTTTTTTTGACTGGCAGGCTGATGGATAATGATACCACATTAAACGTTTAAGATCTACCTCACTATACTTCCTTCATGGTTTCCTCTTTTTCTTGCTTTAAGAAATTGAGAGCAATAATTTAAAGGATTTTATATCTATAGGCTATCTGGGAAGCATATATAGAATCTTACTGTAAATGCTCACTTCCATATTCAAAATACAATGGAATAAATTATGTCTATATTTGCAGGGTGTGTTTTTCCATGGAAATGGTGATAAATTATTTATGGTGTCTTAATTCTGGAACAAAGAATTGACTTGAGACTTGAGTGTTAGAAGGGGGGTCCCAATTGTTCAATGCAAAGTTGATCTTAATAAGCCTTCATTGTGTCGGAACTTTGAAGTGATGGATTACATTCTCAGAGAAGAGCTTTAGATGTTAGAAAAAACACTAACCAGATTGAATGCTAAAGAAGATTCAGGATGGTACTGATGTAAATCTAACTCTTTTCCAGCTTCACATGCCACACTAGAGAGGATTCAGTGAAGACTAACAGATGATAATGTTACCTTCTTAAATATTCTCAGTGAAGACTAACAGAGGATTCAATAAATCTAACTCCTAAAGTTACCTTCTTAAATATTCTCAGTCCTGACAGGTTGTTTTTTCTTTTCTGATTGATCTGAACTATGCCTGTTTTATGATCCTTGCTTTGCTGGAAACTTTTCAACTGTCAAGTACAAATATTAAGGATCAGTGATGTGGGACAAGTAGACAGATCTATGAAGAACTTAGGATGTATGACAATACTGATCTAGAAACCATATCCTGCATGGCTAGATTAGGTCAATGAATCACTTGGTGACTAAATTTAATATTAGACAACCCCACATATAGACTTTTCACATGCTGCAATCTAATGTGTCTCAGCCCATGCATGTTCCTCAAAAAAAATTAAAAAAAAAGTTCCCTTTACTCTGTTGCTTCTGGTTTATAAATTATAAAATTCCTTGTAAATTTTGATGAAGTCCCACCTTTGACATCCCTTAACATATGCGTAAGAGAGTAAAGCACAAGTATGGCTCTTTTAGAAGGAAAGAGGAAACAAAAGAGATTTTTTATCCTTGGCCCCCAAAGGAACCTTATGATCTAGTCTGTCCAAAACACAAGCACAATATTCTAGTCCCCCTCTAATTGAAAATACTAATTTCAATTTTCAAAATTATTTTTCAGTGTTTACTATTTACTAACTCTTCTAATTTACATTATGGTTTTACATTGAAATGGTAAAATAGCAAATGTAACTGTGACAATATATGCATATTATTTTCTGAAATTAAGCTTTAATACAGACAAGTGTCCACCTCGAGAGCTTATGAAACTCCAAAATCATTGTGGCTCAAGGGATTATTTTGAATAAAGATCCATAAAAGAAATTAGGAGGAATAGAGTTGGGTCTGGATTTTTGGGAGATATCATCTATTGGATGTGCCTATTATGCATAAGGAGGTTTAATTTGACCATATGGTCATTTTAAAACAATTGGAGATGCAATTAGAGCCATTGCTTGGTCATCATATTGTGTTAAATGATATTTTAATTACACTTGCTTATTCATATGTAATTTAGCTTACATGACATTAATTTTTAATTTTTTATTCTTTTTTTTTCAGGTTGAACATGTAAACAAGACATGATAATGAGCTTCTTCTGTTTATTTCTAAGACTTTTTCTTCTTCACCTATTTGTGGTTGGATATTCTTTGGTAGGTCAATGTTATGGACACATAAAGGAGACTACGTCATGATACAGATTTAGAAGTGGCAATGGTATGTGGTTGTTGTAGATTGTCTAGAATCCAAACTTTTATTGTTTTTGGAACTCAACGTTTGTTGGTTCTATATGCGGCCATCATACCCTCGGGTCTTATAGGTGCAGGCACTAACAATGCTTGAATTCCAGATATGCTATGCAACCTCTCAAGCTATTACTACTAAGAAGCTGGTTTACTCTTCTATGTAAGTTTCTCATTTCTGGGTTGTTTGGGTGTTACTAATTTGCTTGAGTTATATATGTAGAGTGGATTGCTCGAGGTCTAGTGCATTTGGGGAAAGGATTGTTGACTCTTGCACTTTACCATTCTGCTTGCACTTTTAAGTATAACACACAACCTTTCTACCATTTTTTGCCACCTCGGTACTACAAGATACTCCAAAAAACTAAACAATAAAAGGAGTATGGAAAACAAAGGAGGTGGCTAACAATCCAGTACTTGAGATGGTTAGTGGGTGTTATTTCCTATTATGATGTGTTAGTACAACACATACTCTCTCATTCTCTCTCTCCCTCTCTCTCTCTCACACACACACACACAAGAACACATGCACGCAGATACCATTCAATAAGTTTTGAAGTGTCTCATTGTAAGACTTAAATAATTCAGAGGTCCTAAATTTTCACATTTTAAAATGTTTTTCTTTCTTTTCTTTATGCCATTTGACTTCTAATGTAATTTATGCAATTGATCAATCAGGAAGGTGGGAAAAGGATATACATTTCCACTACGTGCTCTTTATGTTCGACTTTCTTAAGTGCTAGTGCAAGTGTTGATTCAGCCAGTCAAAACTAATCACCACATTTGTTAATGCTTTTGTAATTGCTGGTTTTAGCCAGGTAATTGACAATTCATGTACTGATGTTGGTTTTTATTAATTTTGTTTTCCACATGCTTAATGGATTCCCTTTCATTGTGTAGGAAAAGTGGATAACTGTTCCTTCGGAAGCTTCAAGTGGTGGTTCGACTAGAAGTTAGTCATTCCACATAGGGCTATCTATGGGTAGGGTTTAGGTTGAGTCTTGGTAGAAACAGTTCCAAACCGATTAATAATTAGGACAAAATCATGGACCCAGAACCATCCTGGTTAACTTAAAATTTAAGTTTAAATTAGAATTAGTGTTAATAACCGAACTGATTATATTGAAAGCTGTGTTTTAATTCAAATAGTAACTTAAAATTTAAAATTTGATATTATAACCTTAATAAAATTGATAAAAAAACTAAATTGTTTTTATGTGCTAAAAAATTGAACACTTTTAACTGATATTATCTATCATGTTTGCCATTTTAAACATATAATACGATAAAAATTATAAGAAAACTAAGAAAATATTATATGTAACTAATAAAATAATCGGATTTGGGTCTGAATCAGTTTGAAACAGGTGAGAATAGGAATTGACCTAGTTATTAATTCGGACAAAATCATTGAACCAGAACTGTTGTGATTGGTTTGGTCTGTTCAAGTCCGTCGAGTAGACCCAGCCCATTGATAGTCTTAATTCAATAATAAGGAACAAAGGAAGACTAGTGCTGTTGTAAGTCTGGATTTCTTTTTCATCTCTACTATGATCTGCTTTTCTTGGTGAGGATCTTTCCAACCCATAGTCAATGTTCAAACTTTCGCTATTTGTAGGGTATGATTCTGATGTGGGATGTTGATTTTGGACTCGCACAAATTAATAAATACTTCCAAAGGAATGTCAACCATGTCATTGCAGGCACATCTGTTGATTTCATTCATTCAAACTTTGTTTTTTTATAATATCAAACGTTGGTTATCCATATGTCTTTGTCGCAGAGTTTCAATTCTTAGAAGAAAAAGAGAGAAGAGGGAAAAGCATGGCTTGCATTTTCTCTAGAGTCTCTTGAATATCAGCTCATGTCCAACAGGAGCTTGGTAATTGGCACAATGCATTGAAAGATTAGTATCAGAAGCATTAACACCAACTTTAAGCTTGAGCAGTTCGTTGACCCTTTTGACGTAATAATTTCTCGACTGTATCCATTGTTTATAACTTTATATTGAGGTGGTGATATGTAATTAATCTTCGAGCTACAAGGGAGTTCCATGTAGGGGAACTGATTTTTTATATTTTGAGAGCTGCTTTGATAGCTTAGAAGTAGAGAATGAAAAGAAGCTAAAAGACCTCAGATACCCAGCGATTTGGGGGTTTCAGGTTGCTTGGATTTCTATTTACGTAATTGGATAGGATGGAATTGTTGCAAGTTAATATTAGCAGCAAAAAGGGAGATAAGATGCTACGGCTGTGAAGTCGCCCATGCAGCCATGCATGTTGTATTTGATCTATGTTTGGAAAATATCTATACAATCTTGGCGTATTGCTTGTATTGTATTTATATGTATCATGTGATTACATTGAATGCTGGAAGTTAGATGTTTTGTGATGGCTGAATTTGGGAGTGTTTATTTGAAAAATAAGTGCTTGACCCCTTTTTGAGCTGGATCCTTGCCCAACTTCCTAGTGCTGGTGCCATCAATTAGCCACCTGATTGGGCCAGTGTCCAAGATGCCGAAAGTCACACTAATTGGTTGTTTGTCGAGTCTTTGCATAGAAAGTAAGAAACTTTTAACGATGGATTTGACAGGTTCTAAGTATCCCATCTGCATCTGAGACACATCTCCATCCAAAAGGCGATATCACCACAGAAAAGTGAACGTGGGGATGTTTCTGTCGGTCATGCTTGCCATAAATTGTCACGACAGATATGAAAAAGATAAATCTTGGTCAGGGATGAGATTCTTCATTCTTCATTCTTCATTCTTCACGCTTCCATTAATTGTAGCCAGAGAAGAATGTAAAGGTGGTCAGCATTGTACCGCTATTAACCATTCCATCAAGACATGGAGCCTGCGTGAGGTGGCACTTTTTGAGCCGTAAGATGGGGGAAAATTTTCGGCTGTTGGGGTCAACAGAATATGATGTTACAGTAATTGCTCCTTATTTCTTTTTAAACATAAACATAGACATGGGCGTGAATTAGTGAACGTATCCAACCTAAATACAGCTCTCAACAGCATAAGCACTAAAATCAATCTATGCTTTCTGCCATTTTCTATGTGATAAAACATTAACAACAAAAATGTTAGATCTAACAGTAAAACACTAAAATCACGTAAGGACGAAAATTAAACACAGAATCAACACAAAATCCCATGTTTGACCTCTTATACCTTTTGTGATATTAGGATGAGATGCCCCATATTACTGTAGTTTGGCTCGTGAAGAAGAAAAACATGGAAAGACAGAGGTCCGAGGACCTTAGACGATAATTTTAAATTGTAAGTTGAAGTAGGGAGAGGGGGACACAAGACCGTCTGTTGTGAGTTTGGATCTCATGAATGACAACATACAAATATGAGAGATATTTCCGATATATGATTATGAGTAGCACATTCGAACATACCTGGAAGCTCATAAACAGATAAACTTACAACAGGCAGATACGAAGGAGATCAAGACCCATCATTGCATGGGTTCCACGGTTAATTTAAGCCAACCAATGGTAGGACGCAGAAGTAATGGAGCCCTAGAATTGGGTCATGTAACCCCGGATCTAATCTCTTGCTTTTGATAACATCCTTTGAGTTGGTTTTCTGGCATCTTGGTCCATCGTTTAGGGTAAATTGCATGTTGCATATAGAGAGAATCATAACAAGAGCATCAATACAAGAAGCCTACAACTTCCTTTGAGTCTGACCCTGAAAATGTCACACCAGAACAGTTGAGAATTTTTGATTGGCTAAGCCAACTCTGCGGCCGGCCTTTAATTTCTCAGTAATGTTCCTTGCTTTTATCATGGTTTGTAAAATAGTTTTTCTGAAATTTCAAAAGTTTCCACCTAAAACCTTACTTCTCTCTCTCTCTCTTTGGTCTACCGTCCACTATGGAGAAATCACAAATATCCTTAATTTTCGGTATATTTATGGCAATTTGTCCATACCTTCCAGCCAAATATAATAGACAATAAAAAAGTGTTTTACCGTACAATGCGTGTGTACATATTGTGTGGCGTGGGGACATAACAAACTTTCCAAAATTTCTTATTATTTTTGTCTCACATGAGTTCGATTCAATTTCAAAGTCAAAATATTGCAACGCATCGGTGTGTATCAACCGATGTATATCGGTTTTGAGCGTGCAGGGTGCAAATACTCAAGATAATTAAAAAGGGGATGAGTGTAGAGGTTCATGATACTTATTATTATTATTTGTATCGTGTTTGTACTATTTTTTTTTTTATTTTTCATCCAAGGCTTTGTTGCACCATGTAACCTAACAATAAGGCTCAGTTTGGAAGGAGTACAAAGAGTGTAAAATCATGTATTTTGTATTATTTTGCATTTATTTGTATTTGTACTTCTTCCTCCAAATTGAGACTTAATTCAATTTACCTAATAGGGGAAAATAATTTTATAACGAGGGTATACTTAAATAAGCGCCATCACTTTTCTTATGATTCTTATCTACTTTCGTTTTTTGCTGTTAAAAAATAAATAAATAAAATCAGCACGACCTTAGAACCCATTGAAGGAAATGCTTGTTGTAACTTCTACATGTGTATTGTACATAAAGAGTCCTAGTTTTGGCCTCCCCAAATAGAGCAGCGGTTTCATTATCATTCCTTTCCAACTGTTCCTCCTTTAAAATCATGGAAACTTAAAAGGGAACAAAGGAAAAGAGAAATAAAGCTATAATTGCCTTAGTTATGGAGTTATTATGTCATCCTTTTTAAGATACAACAAATATTGCTCTTGAGGGTTGAGGCTCCCAATCTTAACCCCAACCCATTTGGCCCATCCAATTCACTCATACTCACCCAATCTATTCGTGGGTCAATATGGGTTAAGTAACCCATTAAGATTAATGAAAAAAGGTCAGGATGGGTTGGGTCGAAGTACTCATTAGGGTCGGGATGGGTTGGGTCAAAGTCAATTCTATCTATATTCGTCAAATCTCAAAAAAGTAGCAATTGAAATGACTCAAACTCAGACCTCCTAACACGTCTATATCTCATTAGAATTCCAAACCACCATGCCATATTTCATTTTGTGATTAAAAGTGAAATAAAATAGATTTTATTAACTTTCGTGTTCACATGCAATTTTACATAAAAACACTTCTACAAAAACAATTTTATGAAAATGTTTTGTGAAAGCAATTTTATAAAAGCATTTTTACGAAAGTACTTTTATACGAAATCACTTTTATAAAAGTACTTTTACACGAAAGCACTTTTGTGAAAGCATTTTTATAAAAGTACTTTTACAAAATCACTTTTACACGAAAATACTTTATGAAAGTTTTTTACGAAAACACTTTTATGAAAGCACTTTTACGAAAATACTTCTATACAAAAGCATTTTTTTGAAAGTACTTTTATGAAAGCATAAAAGAACTTTTACAAAAGTACTTTTACACGAAAAGTACTAATCAATTGTTTTTGAACTTTTACACGAAAAGCATTTTCGGGTATATCTACAATATAAGTGGCATGCATACATATATACATTTTTTGCATTTTCAGGTATACGGGTTGACCTGACTCGTTTTTGTTACATGGCAGTCTTGAGAGAGATTATTCTCTCAAAAGTTATTATTTTGAGATACGGTCCGTCCCGACCTATTTTTGTATTTATAGGTGAAGGTAGGTGAGTTAGTATGGGTGATGGTGGTTAAGAGTCAATATGGATGAGTCAAGTGGGTCAATATGGGTGGGTTATGACCATTTTAAAAAAAGATTGATGATGGATTGGTGGATCAATATGGGTGGGTTGGTATTCAACCCTTACCCAACCCAACCCAACCCACCCATTTGCCACCCCTAGCTGAGGCTGGAACCTTTGGATTTCAAAGAGGAAATTATTCAGGCTACCCCAAAAGCCTAGAATACCCTGGGCTTGGAGGCATCCGGATTTCCTTCTCACATAATGATCGTCACACCCATCTCACATTACTTGCAACTATGCATTAGAAACATCTCCCATGAATGAAAACATAAATTACAGCCAATGTGTGCAGCAATCCAAACTTGGCATGGAAGAGAACAAAAATGAAGTTTACCTCTAAATCAACAATTTGGCTTGAAATGGACCACATTTCCATTTTAACTTAGGCATCAAGATAGAGGAATGTATGGTATAACCCCTCAACGGCAATGGGACATCAATAAGTTTAAAGCTTATTTACTGCTCCAAGCAATCAATCCCTCATGTGTTGGAAATTTCGGCATTGGCAATCCTTGTCTCCAAATTCCAGACTTACTGCCAACTATCCCCGGAAAATGAAGAGACATCATCTGTCCCCCTGGTGACATAAAATTTTATATCCCATCCAATGAAATACTGCCACGACACCTATTTGTTTGAAACTCAAACTTAACAGAGTCCGGACTCTATAAAACATTAAATTTTATTAAACCATTCAATTTTAATGAACTCTTCCTTTCTTCTTCCTCTTCACCGCCACTACAACCAATGGCCGCCCCTATACAGAACCGAACCGCTCCCCCCACACAACCCGAATCTCCACCACCATCGGAACTGCCGCTGCTTCTCTTCTCTTTTCATTCCCTCTTCTCTGTTATAAGTAGTTTTTCCAGACAGCTATGGTTAAGAGATCGGCAACACAACCAGCGTGCTGGCAAGCTCCTGTCTCACCCGACGCCCTTACTCCCGTACCTACACTGGAGCCGTCCACGAGGCTTACGTCGTAGAAATCATTGTTAGTGCCGCTGACACTGGTGAATTCGAAGAGTGTAACGGGTGGTGCGCCACCGCCCATACATTTTAGTCCATTGCAGTCTCCGGTTATGCATTTACCATTTCCCGTGTCGTCAATGTTTCATCTGGTGCGAGCCCAAAGCCGACGAGGCCATCCAAATGATGCGATGAGCTGTATCAATGCACCAGGTGCCAAAGACAAGTCACCCTCTCTAAGGACGGCACCACCATTCACTTGGCATTACCTCTTGCTACAAGTCTTAAAGCCTAGATTAAAGGGTGGAATATTGCCAGAAAAATTAAGGATGTTAGTTAGAGTTATGAACAGCGGATTGACTCCGCTGTTGGCATTGCTTTGTTTTTCTCTCCTTTCCTATCAGCGAGTTCCGATCCTTTTGTTCGAAATTTCTTCGTTCGTGTTTGTTTTTCTTCAAACCCCCAATCCGCTCTCGCTCGTCGCTACTAACGGGGTCTCGGTTGATTTCCCTTCCTTTAGCTACTCAGATGTTTCAGTTCGCTAAGTTTGAAAAGTCCAAAGAGAGTGCTAATTTCTCCCTTTTTAGAATGGCTCCAGTGGCTACATTTATGTTAAGTCTGGTCACTCGGGCCGTTGTACCTTTTGATTATGGTATGGTATTGTCAGATGTTAGCCTTTCGCTATTAGTAAGCACTCACCGACTTTCTTTACGTTGAGTTCACCCGGCGGGTTCGCCTAGATGCCTAGTGGAGAACGAGCTGGTGGGAAAGAGCTGGAGATCATGAAAAGCATTTCCACACAAGGAGGCAGCCGGCTGGGACTCCTCTACAATAGATTCAGATAGGCGGGATTCACGGATCGCCCGCGCTGACAAAGCACAGAAGCCAGAGCCGATGTTAAGCTGTTGCCAGCCGTCGATTGAACCGGAAAGAAGACGGAATCGCACACTCATTCGTAAGTCAGAAGAAAGGGAAGAGACTAAGGAACTGGCTTCTTTGGATAAGCCGGAAGCGATCAGAATGGTACCCGAATCCATTTACGATCTCGAGTTTCCAGACACATCGCACTTCCGCTCGGGTCGAGGCTGCCACTCGGCCCTAAGACGGACCAAAGAAGAGTGGGAAACCCTAATAGGAGTGTTTTTTTTTTTGGTTAGGGGTGTAAACCGATCGAATTCGAATCCGATCAGAAAATCTGATATCCGAATTTGATTCGATATCCGACGGATATTGAAAATTAATATCCGAATTCGAATCCAATTAAATATTTGAATATTCGATTTGAAGCGAATTCGATTAATTAATTATTTTAGATAATTAATAAATATATAAAATAAATATGTTATTGATATAAAGTATATAAATATATAACTTAATTATTATATATATTATATATTATATATAAGAATTAAATAATCGGTCAAATTCGGATATTTATCGAATTGAATAAGATCATATCCAAATTCGAATCCAATTAACTATTCGGTAAGAATAGGATATCCGAATCCGACCGATTAGATATTTGAATTATCCGAATTCAATTCGATTATGTCAAATATCGAATTCGAAATCAGATTTTCGAATATCGTTGACACCCCTATTTTTGATAATAAGAGGATTATAGAGAAATAGAATTCAAAAGAACCCAATTCCTTAGCCATATGGGCAAAACAACAGTGAAGCATCATGACTAGGAGTGTTAGAAGTAAAGAAACATTTCATCAGGATTCCATCAGCTTGTTTTAATTAGGATCTCTTCTCAGCAATCACCTTAGGCAAAAGGAGGGCCGAAGAAGAGAGCGGCGATTGGTTGTAGTGGCGGTGAAGAGGAAGAAGAAAGGAGGAGTTCATTAAAATTGAATGGTTTAATAAAATTTAATGCTTTTTAGAGTCCGGACTGCTGTTAAGTCCAGACTCCATTAAATTTGAGTTTCAAACAAATAGGTGTCGTGGCAGTATTTCATTGGATGGGTTTGATGTGAGCTCAAAAATGAAGGCCTAACATTAGCTTTCAAGTCAAGTAAAAATAAAATGTTAATTCCTATGGCTGATGCTGAGGGGTAGTAAACTTTCAATAAAAATCTCCTTACAGATAAAGGCAATATTTTCAAAACCAGATCCAACCGGGAAAACTGAGAACCAATCACTTGAATGCTTTCATTTTATTCCAAAATCGTTATTTGGCAAAGAACCGTTGATTTGGTCAATAAACCACTAAATCGGATGGTCGAACCATTGAACCCTTTGACCCGAGAATGGTTTTTGACCATTTATGGGGTTTTTAAAAATTTTATTTTTTGTCAAAATGGGCTGCCCATTCGGACAGGATGATTGGACCATTCAACCCGGGAACCAGACTCAGAACGGTTCCCTGTCCAATCTAATTTTAAAAACCTTCTTGAATAAATGAACTATATTTCCATCAATTGTCTTCTAGTAAGACAAATTTGGGTTTCTATTGGTTTAGACATGAATGAAGTTCCTCCTTTGTTTCATCAAAATAAATAAAAAAGAACATGAATGAACTTATTCAATAGTTGTAGTATTGCAGATTGAACAAACTACATCAAAATGTTTATTGGTCATCATAAAATTTGGGTTTCTATTGGTTTAGACATGAATGAAGTTCCTCCTTTGTTTTATCGAAATAAATAAAAAGGAACATGAATGAAATTGTTCAATAGTTGTAGTATTGCAGATTGAACAAACTACATCAAAATGTTTATTGGTCATCATAAACAACATTAGAATAATTGAGGATTTTCATTAATTTACATACGCTCTGGTTAATCTCAATCATGAATTACTTTCATAAAATCCATAATATTAAGCGGTTTAGGTCATCTAATTAGTCTAATCCATTGCATACTTTCAACTATAAGATTGCCAAATACAGGGATTATTTTGAGTTTGAGTTGTACATCCATGTAACTTAGCACACTGATCAGTTTCTAACATGATTGACACATTGTCACGGGGGTAGTTCTACAGCGGAAGAAACCTGTGCGGCGTCCAGGCCAAGGTAAGCCAGGACAAGCCTTGATGCGCTTAGAGGCTAGGAGTTGCCCGATGGGATGGCTCCACCAAAGTTGGGGCACTCTCCTGGCTCAGACTGGTCCATGGGAGGTGCCACTTACATGCTAAAGGGGGACAACCATAATGCAAGGCGACTATGCGCCGAAGAGGTGACTAGGCACCGATGTGAGGGGTCTCCTGTATGTCGATGATGATGGACACCTGTGTGCCATGTTGATAGGCTATCGCTTGGGCCGAAACACACCCGTGCGCTAGAGGCAACGGGTAGCTCACTCAACTTGGGGAAGGGGCTGGCGTGGTGAAGGGTCATGCTTGAGCCAAGCCCGTATGCCAAGCCTCCCTTGAGTATCGATAGCGCAGTGCCGGTCCAACACTATCCCCATGAGCAAGTGTGCGCTCATGAGGAACCCTAGTAGCCATGCTAGTCGTTAACCAGGGCCACCCCGCAAGGGGATGATGGTCTAGGAGTGCCAAGGTTAGGCACCCAAGGAGGTCGACCACCCCTCCTCAAAGAGTACGTTAAGCTTTTGGTGGTCTGCTTGAAGATAACATCAGTTCTCCCAAAAATCTTACAGGCGAAAATGATGGTGATGTCCCTAACATAAGTCTGCCAAACATAGGCAAGGCTAAGCCTGTGTCAGACCATAACAAGATGGCACTAGTGGAATGGCTAAAACTGAATTATATTTGATGGTAAGTCCATCCCCTTAATAGTAGTTAATGGTAGTTTTGGATTTCAAAAATCTAACCTTTTACTTATTTTTTTAGGTAATAAGTTTTTTGCTTATTATTTAAAGTTTAACCTCCCTTCTGAGGCTAATGCATAAATGTTAAACTTTCATTGAAACCTTATGAACTTTAAATTATTAGTCTTCCGTTTTCTAACTGCAAGGTGGTGGTGGTGGTCTTGGGTTTCAAGGTGAGGAGGAGATGAAAATAGTAGATTAGGGTTCGGTCAGGAAAGTTTGGGGAGCAAGAATGAATGGTCGAACGAGTGAATGGGTGTCAAAATGCAGTTCGGGTCAGGTAGAAACAAAATTGCAAGCATGTTAAATGAGCACTTAAAAAAATTTTTGACACTTGTCCGCCCTTAAAATACCCCCAACCTACCTTTGAAAAAGATTAATACCTATTCTCCTCCGACCCAAAAGTACCTATATCTATAGAAGAAGAGGAGGACATATACGTGCATGGGATGAAAGATTCCAAAATATTCTTTAAGGCAGTTAATTTCTCAAGTGCCTAGGTTGATTCAATGGGGACACATATCAGATCCTATGGTGGGAACCACTTGTTAGCTTTAGCTTGTGCAAACCGCAACTACCTCTTCCTTTACGATCTTACCACATATTATATTATGTGCAAGGCATTTTTTACAGATCCTACATGCTTTGTTGTGGACTCTTTTTTTTTTTTTTTTTTATATTGCAACTTTTGTATTTGCATATATTTTGTGGCAGAAAAATGTGTCTTACAAAGAGGACACCTTGGTGCATCGCTACAGTTATATATCCATGGTAATAGACTTGTAGCACAATTACAGTTATCGTGTGATGATATAATTGTGATATATAAATCCATTCCCTTATATCAATTAAGGCTGTTCATGGGTGGGATTGGGTCAATTTACTAGTATTTTTTTAATTGATTCGACCCGGTTGTATTATTTAAAGATGCAACCGAAACCGATCCTATACTAAGCAAAATTGACCTGATCGGTTTGAGTCAGTTTGGATCAGTTTCAACCAATCTCAAGCTTTAACACTCATGATATTGAAAACCTTGCAATTGCTCATTGAAAATGGCAGCATGATTGGCATTGCCTATTTGGTGTAAAGGTCATAACTGCAATTATGAGCCTTAAGGAATAGGGAGGCGGACCAAGAAAAGAATAGTCAAAGATAAAGAATAATGAAATTTGGAAATTGGAAGAAGACTTCTAATCTAGGAAAGAAATGACACTTACTTGTCATTGCCTATTTGGTGTAAATGTCCTTAGAGAGTAGGGATCATTTCTTTAAATTTTTCCAAAAAATATTTCTAAAGAAGTAAAGGTGTAGGGACTAGGGATTCCTTGCCTTGAAATGCTTGCCATTAATGCCAATCCTAAAGAGAAGACTAGAAAGAATAGATAAGTAACTACAAAGAATCAAAGAAGTAAAAAACGAAGTTAGTAATTAACTAGGATAGAGACAACCTAGTTAAGTAATAAGTAGTTAGATAACTCAGTTTGGTTTGGTTTGGTTTCGATTTACACACATGAAAATCAAAATTGAATCAAACCGTTGATTTACTCATCTTTACAACCCAAAACCGACCAATGATGAAGAAAAATTGGCCAACTCGAATTGGATCAGACCAGGTTGATCGGTTTGAATTTTTTTATAAACAGCCCTAATACCAACATTTCCCCGAGTGTATATCATAATAGTTCACACTTGATATATTGGCTCCATTGATGTTTCTACCTAAAATGTTTTGGATCGATCACAATGGTCAAAATATTGAAAATTGAAATGCATTGGTGCATATTGATTGATATGTCAAATTTTCAACCCTATGATATGCTAAATACTAATAGTTTATGGGTTTGATTTGTTTTATATAATAGTCACAAAAGCATCAACAAAACAATAAAAAACATAATGAGTATTGAGAGTATCGATATCAAATACAACCTAAATTTGTGTTTGTGTGTGTTTTATGTTCTCGTACTTGTTTATAATATCATTTAAGCCTTAAATTTAATGTTATTTATGCATTTATGGGAATTTTATGTATTTATGTTTATCTTAATTATTAAGCATATCTTGACAAATATCATAAAATTGTCTTATTATTATACTTTGTGAAACCAATATTTGCATATCCAAATAATACTGTTATTGATTTGGAGGGTCGAGACGTGAGACTAGACACTCGATGGGTCCAATTAATACAAAATAATGCCTCTTAGCATGATTAGGTGAGCTCTCACCATGGAATCTGTGGAGTTTGGTAAGATTATTTGGAACTCTGGATAGCTATGACAGTATTTGAATAGTATTACATTTTAACATTTGGATTTCATCAAAGTCATCATCATCCTCATCCCAAGTTTTTATCTCAAATACATAGGGTTATTTACATCAGTACTATTTCACCATTCCATTTCAAAGGTTAGATCTGTATTAATTTAAATTCTTTTCAGTTTTTGTAATATTGGGTCAAATCACAATACACTGTATCAGCTCCATGTGTACACATGGGTCCCAAGTCCCATATGTTAAGATGACGTGGTGTAATGTGATTGGCCCAAAATCCTCCACTCCACCATTCCAATACCCCATATTGAGAATTCGGATCTATTCCTCAGAGAATTCAGATCTCCCATAGCCACATCTCAACCTGTTTTGTGAGATCAGATCCGGACTCCCATATTGGTGGCCTATATTATTATTATTTATTAACATTATCAAATAAAAAAATTTATTATATAATGATAATGGTGGGTGATACCTGCCTTGACTACATCTCAAGATAAACATTGAAAACTTTATTTATTTTTCTCTCTCCACTTGCAGGTGCCATTCAATTAATTATATTTTATTATAAAAAAAGCTTGGGTAAGGATTTAATATTTAAGTAATAAATATTAAAACCCTTAACCGCAACCCAAATAAAAAGAACAGAAAACCATTAAACATGGTAACTGGGTTACTGGAAATCTGGAATGGAGAAGAAAAGGGTTAAAAAAACAACAACAAAAGTTGTCTGTTCCCGCGTGTTCATTTTTACCTTGAAAGTTGAAAACCCAAACCTATAAAGCTATTCTCACATCAAGACTCAAATGCAGGAGAGTTTTTCGTTTGCAAAAACGCACTAGGGGTTTTCTTAAAACTTACCCCTTTGTACCGAACTTGGAATGTGACAAGGGAGGGCTAATTTTGTCAATTTACGTCATTAGGATTTGAGGGATATGTATGTGTATGGGTGAGTTGCGATTTGCGAAAAAAAAGCAGGTCTCGGTGTGGGAGAGAGAGAGAGAGAGATTGAGATTGAATTGGAACGGCGAGCGAAGGAGAAAGAAAGGGAGTTAGATAGGAGAAAGAGATTTATTTAAAGAAAAGGAAGGCGAGAAGGTCTTCCGCAACAGAAACACCGAACACAGATAAAAATAAGGGGAAATTCAAGAGGAATTTATTTAAAGAATAAAGAGAGGCTGATTTTCTTCTTTCTCTCCTTTGTTTTTTTTTTTTTTTTTTTTTTTTTTTCTCATCCCGCTTTTCTCCTTTCTATTCCCTTCTCTTCTCTTCTTCCCTTACCTTTGGGGTGGCATCCATGGCTTCGCTTCTATTTCTCTGCATCACCTTCGTTTCAGCGCTGCGTTTGGTCTCGTCTTCGTCTATTTGCCCTCCCCAGTCTCATCTCTTTTTGAACAGGATTCAGCATCAGTGCCCTGTCGAGATCTCCCCGTCTCCAGCTATCGAGGTATGGTTTTTGCGGTTTTTTGGTGTTATTGTTGATCTTTGTCAGGAATTACGTTCGAAACTTGGATTTTGGTTGGATTTCGTTGTTTGCCTTTTGGGCTTTGTCGGTAATCTTTGTTTTGGTGTTGAATTTGGGCTGCATGTTTTTTTATATCATATGCAACGGAGGAAAACAATTTTTGGATCTAACATTTTTTTTTAATTTGTTAGGGATTGTTTAGAATTTGAATTTCAATTATAACTTAAAAAAGTTATGTTTTTCTTGCAGAAACACACTTTTTTCTATTTATTTGTTATTTTCTCTTTGAGTTCTTTTTTTTTTGGAGGTGTATCAATTATTGCATTTTTTCGTCTTTCGGGCTATTGGTTTTTAAGGCAGGGATTTATGAGTTCGGGTTGGTATCTTGTTTTTTTTCTCGAATTAGGGTTTTTAATGCTGTTTTGGGATCTGTGTCCTGGAAAATGGAGAATCAGAATAAAGTGTATCGGTTGAGTTTGTACATGTTGAGGCTATTTGGCTCTGGTGGTATCTTGTTTCCAAACTTTCGGAATTTGGGATGATATAAATGCAGCATTTGGTTGTTGTTGAATGTTGACTTTTATACTTATGTTGAATTCTGTTTTAAGCTAGATTTTGAAGGAATTATGAAGCATATGGACTATTGTTTATCAAAAAAGAGAACCTTGTTGGTGGTTTCTTCTTGAAGATTTGAATCTAGCCCCTTTTTAATTATATGTAGGCAAAATTGTCAAGTTTCCGTAACTGTTGTTCTTTATGCATTCCCTAACACTATCACTTGGATTATGTATATTGTTTACTTCTCCATAAAGAAGAGTAGAGTGACACAACGTCTGTACTCCAAAAACATCATGTTAGATTATGTCTTACATTATCAACAATCTGATAGCTGACTTGTATATGGACATCTTGTTCTACTTAGCCTAGGCGTTGGACAATGAGATGGTTGCATGGAGGCTTTTCAGAATTAAATTTTTACCATGATGCCATTATCCTGATGTAGTCTTTATTGCATCTTTCCTTTCTATCCCCCCATTTCCTGTTATTGTCATTTTTATCCTTAGTATAATAAATTTCTGTTGTCAACGGGGGAGACAAAATTATAGGTACCATTATTAGACTACCATCAAGTTGTAGTAGATCAACTAGATATCCAGGTTTGCTTTCATAACCCATTAATCATAAGATGATTTTGGAACACTTAAAATGTGTCTGTGGTCATAATCATACACACAAAAGCAGATGATTTTGGAATACTTAAAATGTGTCTGTGGTCATAATCATACACACAAAAGCATCTCTTCTCTTCATATGTCTTTATCTGCCAATTATGTGCTGATGGGGGGGAGGGAACATGTCATCTGCCTTTAGGAATTTTTCTGAGACTTTTTTTTCTAGACTGTGATTGCAAACAAACTCAAGTTCTAAAGTGGAGTTATATAAGGTTAATGATAGGTTTCGTTGTTTTCCCCCCAAAATTTTGTGCTCATTACCCATGAGTTGAGTACCGGATTATCCAAGAATGTTGCAATCATATATTACACATTTATATGCAGAAATTGCAGCCAAAGATGTAGAGTAATAAATAAATTGTAAAGGAAAATGTATTACATAATTGCTTTGTTCCTCTTATACTGGTTTGAGGGGGTATCAGATTTGAAAGTCAGCTTAGCCAAGAGTGAGATGCTTCTCATTGGCCTGGTGTTTAACACAGAGGAGTTAGCTGAGGAACTGGGGTGCAAAGTTTTCCATTTCCCTTCCATGTATCTGGGGCTGCTCTTAAGAGCCACATGCATATCAAAAAGCATTTGAGATCCAGTGTTGGAAAAAATGGAGAGGAAGCTGATATCTTGGAAATCTAAATATTTGTCTAAAGGAGGAAAACTAGAACTTATAAAAAGTGTCTTGACCAGTTTGCCGGCTTACTATATGTCTCTATTTCCCATTCCATCCTCAGTTGCAGCTAAGTGGAGCAAGTTATGAGGAATTTCCTCTGGTCAGGATGGAAAGGCCCTCCAAAACTCATTGGGTGAAGTGGGATCAGGTTTTCCGACCCTTAGAAGATGGCGTCCGGGTATTAGAAGTGTGAACTGTGAAGCTCTTCAATATTGCCTTACTGGGTCACTGGTTTTGGCGTATCAGTTCTGAACCTGATAGTTTGGGGTGGAAGTTTATTGTGGAAAAATATGGCTTGAGCAGAAATGGGTGGAGTGTGGAGGTTCCTCAGTATCCATGGAAAGGCATTTGCAATTGCCTTCCTCAATTATTGAGAGGCATCAGATTAAGGTTGGAAAGGGTGACAATATTAGTTTTTGGAATGAAGCCTGGTGTGCTGATCTCCTCTTCAAGGACTTGTTTCCCCCTCTATTTTTTATGGATTATTGGCTTGCAACAAGAGGCCCTAGTTGTGGAGTCTTACAGCCTAGACAGGGGCAGACTAGCGAGGAATCTGACATTCTGTTGGTATTTCAATTATTGGGAGCTGAGATGACCCAGTTTTTTGCCATGTAACCCTTGGGAGGAAGATTCCAGAATCTGGGGTTGGCACAGTTCAGGCTCATTTTCAGTTCATTCGTTTTGTAATGGTCTACCAAGTGGAAGTAGCTCATCTTACAAGGCAGTTTGGAAAAATACGAACGATACAATCAATTTTTGAGAGTTTGGAGATCCCTCAAAGGCTAGAAACTTGAAAGGAGTAATAAAGTTGTTTGAATGTGTGTTGAAGATGAAGGTCAATTTTGAAAAGAGTTGTGTAGTGGGGGTAAATTGGGAGGCAGAGGAGTTGGTTGAGGTAGCAGAGTCCTTAGGTTGCCTTATTTCTAGCTGGCCGTTGAAGTACTTAGGTATGCCTCTAGGAGATAATCTAAGTGAAGGAAGATTTTGGAATTCGATCCTAGAAAAATGCACAAAGAAGCTGGCAGTTTGGAAGAGAAACTACATTTCTCTTTGGGGTTGGATCACTTTAATTAGAGCTACTCTTGCAAACTTGCCAACTTACCTTCTTTCCATCTTTAGAATGCCACAAAAGGTGATTTTGAAGGTAGAGAAAATCATGAGGGATTTCTTGTGGGAGTCAGGGGAAGGGAGGAAGGATCATGTGGTTAGGTGGGAAATAGTATGTAGGAGGAAGGAGCAGGGGGTTTGGGATTACGCAATCTAAGGAAGAAAAATACAGCATTACTAGGTAAATGGCTGTGGAGGTGGCCTCTAAAAAGGGAGAGGCTTTAGCATATAGTGGTAAGGAGCATGCATGGTGTGGTAGACAACGAATGGGATGCTGGTGTATCTCGCCGTGCTACGCTGAAATCCCCATGGAAGGCTATTCATAGTATTCTTCTCGTTTTCCTGAACCTGATCAGGTATGATACTAGTACTGGAGATAGGGTTTTGTTTTGGGAGGATGTTTGGATTGGTGACTGTGCCCTCAAGGACTTCTTTCTTTGTATTCCATCTCATGTTTTAAAAACAAGCCAATTCAAAGGTTCGTATCCTCTTCCTCTGCTTCTGGCATAAACTGGAATATGGGCTTTAGAAGAGACTTGAGAGATTCTGAGCTTGACCAGGTTGCTTTGCTCCTTAAAACCATTGATTCCGTTTGCTTGGACCCTTCTTCTATAGATTCCCGTATTTGGAAGCCTTTTCCTTCGGGTTCCTTTTCTTGTGCTTCCTTCTTTGCTTCCTTGTGCTCCCCTCCATTGCCTCAACCTTTTCATAGCAAGGAAGTTTGGTCCAAACCTGTCCCTCCTAAAGTTGGAGCCCTTTGTTGGGAAAATCAACACTTTGGATGTTTTGCAAAAAAGAAGACCTAGTCTTTGTATCTCTCCTAACTGGTGCACCCTTTGCAAAGCAAACGAGGAAAGTTGCTACCATTCACTAATCACTTTCCCTTTTGTTGTAGGCCTTTGGGAAAAGCTTTTTGATCTTTTAGGGTGCAGGTGGACAGAACCGATGTAGATTTGCAATCTTTTTGATCCTACAAATTTCAGGTGACCAAAGAGAAGAGGAAGAGTTTTGTGGAAGTGTGTGAGAGGTACTTTGGTGTGGTTGTGTGGGAGGAACGAAATGCTAGAATCTTTAATGACAAGGAGAGGGATCAAACTTGTGTGTTTGAAAGCATCTTATGTAGGGCCATAAATTGGGTAAAATCCTTGGATCTGTTCTCTTCCTACACTTTTGATGACATAAGGAGAAATTGGGAACAACTGGATAAAAGTTCTGCAGTCAAAAGCAAGCCGGTGGTGGATTGGAAGTCTCGTGATGCAAGCGTCATTAAACTAAATTTTGATGGCAGTAGTTTGGGCAACCCGAGGTTTTCTGGAATAGGGGGAGTCTTTAGAAATGAAGAGGGTCAGATTGTAGCTCTATTTTCTGGTCCTATAGGGTGGGGAGACTCAATAAATGCAGAACTCCAAGCTGTGTTACAAGGAGCAGAATATGCAAGAGAGTTGGCAGCGGAGCATTTAATGATTGAAGGTGATTCCAAATTGGTTGTTGGATGGCTAAAAGAACCAGAGACGGTAGCCTAGCTGTACAAGGGGACTTTGAAAAGATTTAAGTGGCTGACTTCAAATATTTCAGTCACAGTTCATTGGAAAAGAAGACGACAAATGGGCTGGCAGACCTCCTAGCTAAACAAGGAGTACATAGGAATCAACTCTTTTAGGCTCAATTGTAAGCTTTTTGTTGTAGTTAGGAGGCTGCACCTCGCGCCTCTTAGTGGGGAATTGTATGTATACTTAGTTCTTTAATCAATAAAATTATCATTTTCATTATCTATCAAAAAAAATATGGCTCCTTCGAAAGTCTTTTTTTTTTTTTTTAAAGTCTGGGTAGCTACTTGGTCAAATATCCAACTAAGGTGAACTTATCTAGGACAAGTGCTGTCCTGGATAGTGCCTTATGTCCTTTCTGTGAGCAATGGCCCGAAAATTCCAATCATCTAATTTCTTCATTGTGCCTTGACTAGCAAAGTGTGGCGACATTTATTGGGTAGCATTTATCTTTAGTGGTGTCAACCAAGGGTTTTTTTTGAGATGCTCAATGGTTGTAGTGTAGGTGGGATTAACAAAAAGGGCAAAACTTGTTGGGTTGTGATCCCTTTGGCTGTTATTTGGGCTATGTGGCTAGAAAGGAACATTAGGGTGTTTCAATCCCAGTGATTTAAAAGGCGCACCTAGGGCCTAGGTGCACAGGTGAGGCGCATTTTAGGGTAGATGCCTCGCCCAGGTCCTAGGTGCAACACTTTCAAAAGGTGCGCCTTTTGAAAATTGTACATTTTTTGTTTTTTTTTGAACCTAGTGGCTGGGCTGGGGGCTCCACCCTAGGACCCCCGACCACGCCCCTCAAGGCAAACCCAAACAAGTCCATGTTTGGGTTTTAAATTCTTAATTCTCACATTTGCTCACTCACCAAAGCTTCAAGAACCCTCTATTTGGTAATGTTGTTCATTCATTCATCTTAATAAAATATCTTCTTAAAAGGCAATTAAAATTATAAAATCATTACTTTTTGTGTGAGAATTAAGAATTTAAGACCTGAACATGGACTTGCTTGGGCTTGCCTCGAGGGGCGTGGCACAAAGGCAACTCATAGAATCAGGAATGTAATATGTTTTACATCATATTAGCTACTTAAAGTAATGCAATTGAGGAAAAAAAGAGATTGTGGGTTTTACATGCTTGAAAATGTTTTATATGTTTGATTTTATTTTTAAATTTTCATTTGAATATGCTTTACATGTTATGTTTATGTATTTTAGTTTTAGATAATAGGTTTTTTAAACCATTAGTTTTAAAATTTAAGTTTATATTTATTATTAACATTATGTTTAATATTTTTTATTTTTTTCATTTTTTTGGCATTTTTTTATTTTTAACAATTTTTTTTGTATTTTTGCGTGTTGCTTCAAAAAGGCGCTCGCCTCACTTTGCGCTTTTAAAACACTGCCAAGGACCATCCTGTTGAGCATGCTATAAACTCATCTTTTGATTTCATTAGGGTTTGATTGAAATGTAATAGCTTTTTTTTAGAGTAATTCTAGCCCCATTTTCTTGGCTGTGTGAGTTTTTGGGTCGTCTTAAATTCTTAATGCTCTATGGGTTTATGCACAAAAGCTCATTGTACAGAGAGCTGTAAATAATTTTTTGATAGGGACACGGATCGTTGTTGTTAAAAGATCTCAGTGTGTATTTAGGGAGGGATTGCTTATTGCTTAGGCTTGCTTAATTGGAGCTATGCTTCTATGCCTCCCCTTTGTGGTCCTTATGTGTTATTGCTCCTAGACCTAGAGAGAACATGGCAGTGTGGGAAGTGTGTTCATGGCTAAATATGGTGAATCCTTTATCTAGGCCATTCCCTATGTACAATTGGTATGGGGTTTACAAACTTAGGATATTGTCCTTATAGTCTCTACTCAAGCTGGAAGTGTCATCTCTGAATTTTATTTTCAGCAATTTTAAGTGGTATTTTGAATTCCCATTTTGAGAAGTCCTCCCAAGTAGAAATATGATAGAGAGAAGATGGGTTAAAAGGAAGGCTCAAGCCTAAGACCTATGAGCCTCAAAGCCCATAGTTGCATCTATCAAGAGGATAAATATCCCATAGATTTCAAGGAGATTTGATTTCCATCGATAAATATCATTGTAAACATTTACATTCTTTTGAGAACTAATGAAAACTGAATTGTTTCTTATAACTTGTTGTTTGGTGTTGACTCCAAGCTTGAAGCTGTTCAGCTTTAACTTTATCTCTTCCCAATGGGTGGTTGGCAAGTATGATCTTCTCAGTGCTATCAAAGTGCTGGTTAGTTAGTTGAGGGCCAGATTGACTACACCACTAACGAGTCAGTCAATACTCATGATATGGTCACTTGGGATGACTAAGCATCAACTAGGTCAACTAGTCAACTACAATAGTACAACTACAGGGTCATTTTAAAGCTTTATTTGTTTGTTTCTGTCTATAATTATATGAAATAATATTAAGGGTAAATCTCTTAAACTACCCCTACTATTCACGTGTTGTTCTTTGGACATTTTCTGGAAAATGTGTCTAAGATTGTTCTTTGGATATTTCTATAAACTCCACATGTGTTGATGGAAAATCAATGGTGAGGATTAAAATGGGAAAAATAATTTTTATAAGAGTCAGTGGTAAGAGTTGTCAGTTACTCAGTTTTTGTATAAAAAACTGAAATAACTCAAGGTTTTGATATGTAAATGATGACCAACTTCTCTGTCATGATATTTACTTGGTTTTGGGCTCATCCTTGCAGAAATCTGCTACAGTTTTGTAACTTCAGTATGGTAATGTCTACTTAATAATCAAGGAAAGCTCATGATACTAATTTAGATGGTCTAAATCTTTTTTCTCCTTAGCTTATGATTACCCATAGTGGCATTGAAAGTATTTCCGTTCTCATCTTAATGCTGCAATACTTTGGGGCTATCTTTGTTGTTTGAGATTGTGAGGGGTCAGTTATTATTCTTTTGCATTTTATCGTTCAGATATTTCCTGTATTGGTTTGTCTTTGGTTCTAGCTGCCTCTGCTTGACTGCTTCTGTCTCTCCTATAAGAGCTTTGATTATTGTCTTTTGATTGTTTTGATTCTTGATAGAGTAATCATGTATATTGCAATATTCCCTTGCTAACTTATAGTCACCTTTTTTTTCACTAATATAATCACCTTTGAATCAGTTAGAATTGCTGTTTTGTCTTCTCTCTGCCTGATTGGTTTGCTTTGCCCTGCACCTCTTCAGTCAACATGTTGTTCTCACATTTGGGCTTCATGAAAATCTTCCATTGACTGTTATTTCTTTTCATTAGTTCTGTATGCCTTATTGTTTAATTAGTTTCTCTTTATGGATTTGCAGAGTGTAAACCTTGCAAATGGTTTGTTGGTTGAGTCTTGAGTGCAAAGTGAAATAATTCTTATTTCTTGACATTGTTTTTGCCCCCTTTTAAGGTTGATGGAGATTCACTTGAAAGAGCTTTAGGCTCCAATTGGAGGAACACGTACGCTTCTGTACTCTTCTACAGTTACTGGTGTCCATTTTCACATGGTGTAAGACCCACATTTGACACCCTCAGCTCCATGTTTCCTCAAGTCAGACATTTGGCAGTTGAACAATCTTCAGCCATGCCAAGGTGGGAGATGTTATCTCATTTTATTCTATTACTATTTTCCCTATTTCCATGCATTCAGACATTTGGCAGTTGAACAATCTTCAGCCATACCAAGGTGGCAATCATACCTCTATGATTGCCAACATGAAACCGTAGACTGATTATTACAATCAGCTTGTTACAACAGCTTTATGGCCAAGAGGCTTCCAAAAATGCATACATTTTTTTTGGCTTCATGGGGCTACACAACAGTGGGTAGAGCTCATCTCCCTCGCCCCAAAAAACCCGTGATGGCAGTGGGGTTTGATCCCAGGTCTCTGCTACAATGAGTCAAAGATCCTACCAACAGAGCCACCATAAGTTGGTTAAAAAAATGGATACTTTAGTTGGTGGACCTCGATGCCTGTATAAGTTTTTAAAACAAGAGAATGAGGGTTGAGGAGTTAGACTGATTTTCCATAATTAGATGATGTTGAATTCTTTTGGGGCTTGACTTTATCCAATAGTTCTATTTACCAGCTTCCATTGTAATGTACAGTGTGTTCTCAAGGTATGGAATTCACAGCTTGCCGTCAATAGTGATGATAAATCAGACAGGAAAAGTACGGTACCATGGTCCCAAGGATCTCACGTCCCTCGTACACTTTTATAAGAGTATAACAGGCAAGTGGTTATCCAAAAATGAAACAAATGTATGGATTTGATTTTCTCCACTCGTGGTTTAATTTAAATAAGGCATACCTTAATCTTATTGTTTCCCAAGCAGGACTCGAGCCAGTTGAATACTTCACTGAGGATCAATCAAGCACCCTGGGAAGTGGTGAGAAATCTCTTCTTCAGTTATGGAGGGAGTCTTCCACAGAAGTGATTCTAGCAAGGGAACCATACCTAATTTTCTCCATATTGTTCCTCTGCTTGAGGGCGGTACTATACTTGTTCCCTGAGATGTTATCTCGTCTGAAGGCTTTCTGGTTCTCATATATCCCCCGCCTGAACCTGGAAATCTTTGGAGAGACAAGCCAGTTGTTGGAACATGCGCTTCATGTGATAGATGTCAAGAGGGTTTGGAGCAAGCCGAAATTGTGTAAAACTAGGAATTTTCATCAAGGAGCTAAGAATGCCCATGTGTGGGCATCTTCATTGGCATCCGTTTCCTTGGGCGAGTCATCTTCAGCTAGAGGATCTCCTGCAGTGGAGTAGTGAGCTTCTACCGGTCACCCTGCAACCCTATCTCGAACTCAACTACGATGCAAACTGGGAGAACAGAGATTCTTGGGCTTAATCCAATGGAAGGAGGAAGGACCTTATTAAATGCAATGGAACAGGCTGGTCATGCTCAAGGGTTGGTAGTATTTTTTTCCATATTCCTTTTCCCCTGTTTTATACCTTTTCGTATGCCCTATGTACTAGTGGTTATTACTGAAGCTGTTGTCCCTTTTTTCTTCTTTGTCGGAGTTTTGAGGGGGACGCGAGCAAGCGCAACCATGTAAATCCAAGCGCATCTATAATTTGTATATTATTTTGCATTTGGGAAAACCACCTCTTATTGCACTTCAGCCACACTTAGAAATAGGGGAAGGATCTCCAAACACCAATGATATTTCTTTTCTTGTGTTAAGATCTTTTTAGCAGGTGTAGGATCGATTAGTGCTAACCAAATTGTTCAGGGACACTCGTACTCTTATATGTGACGGATGGCTTAGTTTCAATAATCGCCAGGAGAAGAAGATGCACCAGCCTTCAGCAAATGGTCGGGCAAACAATGGCAAGCGATGAATATGTGGAGTCAACCAACAAAGAACAAACTAGTCCTTGAGCAGTTGAGCTATATATATGAAGTCGGTAGGAAGCGGGAAGCTGTCTTTGCTGTTCTGTTTTATTAATTTTTGGTAAATTTGTTGTTCTGTTTATATGCTACATTTAGAGCGATTGCAGGCATTAACTGTTTTGATGGATTGCTCCGCAAACAATCTCACCTTTCAGGATTTTTTCTCAAGTTTTGGGATATCGTGTCAAAATAATGACCATGTGGTGTGCATACTTGGTGTCTAGTGGTTCACATGAAGGAAGCCTTGACTTGCGAAGAACCTAAGCCGAAGTTGCATTGCTGACTGAGAGTTTGGCCAGTTGGTTCTAATATTTTGATTCCAGTATTGGCCCTTTTCTCCCCAGTTGGGCTTAATAGGGTTCAAAGTATCGAGACGCCTACGCCTTCGGGGGTTTGGACTTCGGACCACATGTTCCCCCTTTTTTTAGGGTTTATTTTTGTCAAAATCTCACAGGTGGACCTCGGGAGTCTCTGAAGAATTGTTTACATCTTGCCACATCATCCCTCGACACAGTAGAAATGAGGATGCATGATACACTAGTACACACTACACGGATAGAACCCAACTTTTATTCTAAGTTTCAATTTCCAACACTCGGCTGTTCCCTTTGTCCTTGTCCAACTATCATTCGACAACCATCACACTCTACTTTTCTACTTATTTTGTCGCCTTTATGGCCCGCCCATGCTTACCTTTACGATTTCAATCTTCCAAGAGAAAGATGCCAGAGTTTCCAAGGTTGACAATCTTTTTTTGCATCTGGTTTCAATTTACAGCCAAACACCAAAAAACTTCCCGGGTGTCACGTTGATGCATTTGAGATTTCAACCTTTAATTAAAATTCTACAATTACCCTGAAGTTTCATATGAAGAGTAGTAGTTTGAGTATGTGAGATCTTTGAATTTGCTGTCTACAATCTTATCCCTCCAACGAGGCAAGGGTATGAAGCAAATTGCTTCTATGTTAATTATAAGAGTAATGATCAGATTGGGAATTGATACTCAATACTCAATATATTTGAGAGAGAGAGAGAGAGAGCGCCTCCCTTAAAATATTTAATTCAGAAGTCACAAACTCAAGAGGCCACGAGCTAACAAACATCGCTGATTGGAACTTTTTCTTCCACCATCCAAATCAATGCAGAAAAAGGGTTATGACCATGTCTAGACCTATTTTTTGGCTCAACTAATCTCCTTGGTAGTACCAAATCTTCTCAACATTGGAAGCATGGAAGGTTTGTGGTGCAGGACTAGTTTAGGAGTCCTATTGATGTTACATACCCCAGAGAAGATTGACGCTTTCAATGGGCTTATACAGCATATGTACTGATCTTATCAATTATTACATAAAAGATTAAAAAAAAAAAACGTTGTATTCCAAGCCGAAGGAGAGAAGTCCAGATTGTGCTCTTCAGGTAAGACAATCGTGGCTCTTTCTTCTCCTTTCGACTTTTTTTTCCTACCATTTTCTGGGCTGTCCGTTTTAGCCATCGAGACAATGACAAATTAGGACTTAGGAGGTTGACATCCATTTGTTGATTTAACATTGGAAAGGGTCCGTTTGTTTCCTACATGGAACCATTTGATTCGTTTCTTGGTCCTGCAGATTTACAGATCAACAATTGGGTATCGTATGGGGAGTTCTGGATATCCTACCCACAAGACACAACAGCTGTACATCAGGAACATCTCCCTCATGCACAACAACATCTAATTACAAGAGATGTTCCTTGCTGCGAGTCTTCTAAGAAAAGATGTGGTATTCTGTTATGTATGGATGGGACCCGTCCACAAAATAGTGTGGATAGGAACAGGCCATACCCTAATTTATCGTCCACAATATTTTCTCGCACTTTGTGGGAATGTTTCAGTGTAATGCACATGCATTACATAGGTCTAATTACTCTCATTTTAATTCTTGCACAAGTCCGATGATTCTCCTTTTCAATTCTTTTTTCATTATTTAAAATATTGATTTTTATTTTTTAATATTTAAAATAATATTTTTTAATTATTTAAAAAATGTAATTGTTGTCTATATATTGATGCCTTTTTTTCAATTTATTTACTATATAAAATGCAAAAATTAGACATTTTGATCAACTATGTAGATCTCTCATAAAATGTATATAAAATACATGGAATCAAAAATTATAGTGTGGATTAATTCACACCACACCTACAAAACGCCATTGTGGGTGTGGACTAATCCGGTCCACACAATCTATCCATAATTTAGGACAACTGTGGGATATGGTGTGGGTGTGGATTGGTCCCTGCCACAGGGTGTGGTGTGGACCAGTCCACACCCACCAATTTTTCATCACAGAACACCCCCTTAGTCTTATGAATTTGGGTTTCCTCTTCATAGAATGGTGCTCACACCCACCTCATAGCACTTGTTGCCTTGCATTAAAATTAAAAGCATCTTCTAATGAATGAAAAAGAAATTTTCCCAATATGCGACTACAACATGCTGTGAAGTGAATGTGAAGAGGAAATCTGAATTCTAGTTTTATACCCATGTAGATTGATTGGTCTTCCAACTTTCAAGAGAGCAACTCAGCTAGTGTCTGATCGAGCAAATGCACAACCATGATTATGCATAGTATAAATATATACAAAATAATACAAAATATAAAGTATAAGTTTGGCATCGATGCTGCAGATGCAAAAAACAGTGCCGCTGATGTATAGGTTGGAAGCACCGTTTTCCGAGAAAACGGTGTCTTTTTTTGTTTGGAATCATTGCTGTTAAATAAGACATTTCTTGGAACAACAACAACTTTTTCTGTTTGGTATCAATGCTCTAGGAAATGTTTTTAGCACTGGTACCCATTATCCAGTGCCACATCACTGCTACTTCACATCTTTATTGACAGCAACGAGCTATAGTTTCAGGAAACGTCGAATTTGGTGTTACTCCAAACTATGCAGAAGCAATACTCTGCATATTTCGAACATCGCTTTTTTCTAATATGGCGCCGTTTTCTGAAGCAACGGCAACGATGCCAAACAGACGCAAAGGTTTATACTCTACATATTTATATTTATACTCTTTCAAACTGAACTAGATTTGAAGCCAGTTGGAGGAGAGCTGTAAGGTTAAATTTAGTGCATCGAACGTGGAAATGTTAAGTCCCAATTTGCATGCGTTATGCTTACGTCTCCAGGAATCCGCTTTGAGTTGACAAACTGCACATGGAATTATGGACCAAACCAGAAAGGTTATCAGTCACTGGCTTAATTACTCTGAGCTAACGAGTGTTAAACACGACGAGCTCTGGGGTGAGTGTTTTCTTTGTGTGTAATCATCACTCCTCATGGAAACGGATCGAGTAAAGATTTTTTTTATTGAATGATGCTCCTCGCATAGTCAGTTGAGACAAATCCAACTGCTGGGGGTGCCCTGCCCCTCACATGCCGGAGCTGGACCCTAGTTGGAATCCGAGTCATAACATACCAACAAGAACGAATTGAGCGTAGTATATGTTTGGCATTGATGTTGTAAATATAACATGGCTGATGTGTGGATTGAAAGTACAGTTTTCTGAGAAAATGGTGTTTTTTTTTTTTGTTTAGAAGTAGTGTTGTCAATTAATATGTTTCCTGGAATAATAATAATTTTTTTTATTTGGTATCAATGTTTTAAGAAACGTTTTCAGCACTGATACCCATTATCCAATGCCACATCATTATTCTGTTGGCAACAACGAGCTGCAGCTCTAGAAAATGTTAAATTTGGCGTTGCTCTAAACCATATCTTCCCAATTTCTGAGACATGGCTTAGAACACAATTTTTATAAAAAAAATAGTTCCAAACAAATGTTTATTTCTTGAAGTACGTTTTTTTTCGATGTAATACTGATGTAACTCATTTTCAAGAGCAATGGCAACGATGCCATAGTGTATCAACTTTGTCTCTTACATATTTTAGGCAAATTATAAAACTTTAATAACAGTACATCATAATATTAATATTTACAAATGGTATTTGTACTTATAAAGGAGTTATCTCTCTTCAATCACCATCTAGACCGAAAAGGTCGTCAATAAGTTTCAGTCATCTGATATTTTTTAATCATTATTGGAGTTTTAGTGTTAATGATGATGATGATTTTAGAATTCTAGTTACTGTCATTTTTTTCACATTAGGTAATTTATTTAGTCAAATAAATATCCAACTTCTTAAGCAATTATTAAAATATTGATAATAGTCGGTGTGTATCGATATAGACTGATATTCTTTTTTATTATTTTTTTTTCATAGATTGAAAGGGATCAGGGCAGTCTTGCCCAAACTTAGAAAACCCCCATATCCCTTTTATATGTGGGTGTATGGGTATTCATGACCTTGGATATGGATATGATATATTCAATATTTTGATGCTTTAAATGATCATTGGATGGACTCAATTATTTTCTCTAACCGTTGTTTAGTGGAGTAGAACCTATTTGATGCATAAAGAAAAAGGCTACCATTATGAAGAACATGGGGGTATTCTCATTGGGGCCGAGATGGCTACTCAGTAACTATTGTCTAGCCCATTTTTTACAAAAAAAAAAAAAAAAATTTATAAAAAAAGGCTACCATTATGAATCCATGATTCAAAGTATCCATATGTCTCTGCATATCAACATAGGCATATCAGTATTTAAATACACATGAAATTCTTTTTTGTTTTTTTTTTTAATTTGGTTTTTGAGAATTAAAAAAAAAACGATATTTTTTATTAAAAAAAATGATTTGGAACCCAAAAGATACAATATTGTATCGATTTTTTGAACCTTGATTGAAACGTAATGGGTGTAACTAATTAATCAACAGAACATGAGGAGTTTTTTGATAATTCAGAGTATTGCAAATAATTAAAGTTTAAGGAGCACCAACTTGTGACAGTTGTATGGGCCATTTGGCTTTGTCTTTCACTTTTCTTCTTTTATTGCTTTTGCTTCTTGCCCTTCAATCTTTCAACATCATTCCAAGGAAAACGATTTACAAGCAACCGACACTCCTTTTTCTTTCCTCTGGAACAGAGAATCTCTTTTAGAGAAATCCTAACCCTCTTCTTTCTTTCAATTGTAGAAGCTCCAAAAAGACGAACCTGGAGAAATATATTTTTCACTCCCAGGCCCAATCTACACCCGTTCAAAGTACCATCCATCCAATAGTCAGAAGTAATATTTTCGTAATAAAACCAAAAGCATTGAAAAGAAATATCTAGGAACCTTATCAAGTGGGGATCTTTCACCTTATGATGGGTCCGGTTGGGCCGTACCCCTTTTGTCGCTAATTCCAAAGATAAAGCTCCCAAACTGCTTCCTTGGTCATTCAACCCTTACTCCAATAGCAAGAAGACATAATGGGTAGGCTGCTCTTGGAGAAATTCCACCAGAAAACACAGCAGTCCATGAAAGCCACCTTCTTGGTTCAATAATTCAACACTACTTTTCAAACCCAACTCATATTTCAGTCCATCTTTGCTCATCTTTCACCCCCTCCATCATGGAGAAGTCCTCAAGTGAGATGAGCTTGGATGAGTGGGAAGTCCTCTCAGATGATGGGTTTCTTGACCTTCACCACCATGAGGATGGTGGCAGGAGAGTGCTTTCAAAGGAGACAGCAGGTTTTGATCCCAAGGGTGTGCTGGACATGAATTATTTCATATGCCCATCTCCCCCTCCTCGCCATATGTTTGAGTCCTCCAAGAAATCCAGTGATTCAAAGGGTGTGAATCAGCTCGTTCCAGTCCCAATCAAATTGGAGCCACCGATAGGAAATAACCAAAATCATGAATTCGTCAAAGAAATTCTGGATATTCCAGTTGTAGAGTTCAGTATCATACCTGCAGCAGTGTCAGAGAAGATCAAAGCTCCAATCTTGGGACCCAAGACAGCAGATCAAGACACCGTCTCTCAAGTCTTCTTCAAGAAAATGAAGGAGCATGAATTCGTCGACATGAAATTGGACTCACCAAAGTCCAGCACCAAAGGAAGCAGGCTTCAAACTGAGGTTGGCTCGACTCAGTTTGAGAAGGAAGAGGCCTGCGAAGGGGAGTCAACAGAGCATAAGGCTTCTGGTAAAGTGGTAACTGAGGAAGAGAAAGAGAAGAAGGACAATTTCTTGGATCCGGAGATCAAAAACGACAACAATTGGGAAGATAGTGCCGGTGGTCTTTGCATTTGGAAGTGGAGACTAACTGGAATCGGTGCTCTTTGCTCTATAGGTGTAACTGCTGCCACTATTTGCATTTTCATCTTTGGAAGCCAGCAGAGGTACAAACACCATCACCAGAACCAGAAGTTCAGATTTCAGATCTACACCGATGACAAGGTTTGGTTATCTGAAAACAATCATCACTGTTTGTATCTGATCGAATTGTAACTCTTTTTCAGAAAGTATTTGTCACTGCTGAATTCTTTGACATCTTTCCCACCTAAGCAAATCTGAGAACTAACAATTCTCAAATTTGGGTTGCAGAGCATCAAACAAGTGGTCAGTAATGCAAGTAGATTGAATCACGCACTTTATGCAGTTAGAGGTGTTCCATTGGCCAGAGCTCACATATCCTTTGGAGGTTACTATGATGGCCTTTAAGGAGCCACAGTTCATGGGCATCATCCATCCATCCTGATATTACAGTAATAGTGTTTCTTTTCTATGTTAATTGTAACAGATCCAGATAGGATCTTCACATTTGTACATAGTGATATGGTAGGATGCATGTATGGATACTCAAAGGAAGTATGTTTCCTTCATCAATTCTGATTGAAGTGGCCTTTCTATGTTCATTGAACTTTATGTCATACCACTTCTAGTTAGCCACGTTACAGATAATATATTTATTTGCAGGATGCAAGTTAAATATTGGGTTTACCATTCAAAGCACTCTGACAAATTTCACTATTTCAGGCAGGATTTGGTAAAATGTAGAAAAATGATTGGGATGTTCATGACTCAAGACCCACTAGTGAGTTGAGAATGACCTAATCTAGTCCAAGTCTTGGTTCCAGATAGAATACTACTTGCCAAATTTCAGAATGATCAACTGATATTTTATCAAGAGGTCTCATCATGTATACTTACTTGGGAGTTTCAGTTCTTGATCCAATCCACTCCAGGACCAGCTGAGATATAGTCTTAATTCTTAGGCATTGGATTGGCTAATCCTAACTTGGTCCAAATTGGGCTGTGGTTTGCTTTTTCTACTTGGCTGAGAAGGTCTGATAACAATCTAAACCCAACCCTGCTTTCCTCTTTTAAGGAAACCTGATTAACAATTGGGTTGGGCACTCCCAAACAGGAACCTGTCGACATGGTTCAAAGTATCAATACGTATCGTATGAAATGCTATATAATGGGAATTAGACAGATATCACATGTTTAAATAATTATATTAGGTGTGCATTAATGGTGGTAAGATGGGTATTGATTCATCATCATCCTCATCTAAGCCTTGTTCCAACTATATGGGATCAGCTACATGTATCCTGTTTCCCCATTTTGAAGATGGTAATTGATTCATCATCATCTTCATCTAAGCCTTGTTCCAACTATATGGGATCAGCTACATGTATCCTGTTTCCCCATTCCGAGGATGGGGATTGATTGAAACTGAAAACACTTTGAACCAGCTGCTGGTGCCGGATCCTTCTCTAGCACACTCAGTAACAACTAGCAAATTCTTTTGCCTTTTGGTTCTTGCCACTGTATACTTGGATTGATTTAGAAGTTAGAACACCCAACTTGTTTTTTCTTTTTTCTTTCAATCTTATTTATCTAAGTAGCCATTCTTTGAGCCTTTAATTTATAGCATTCCAGATACCTTATAGGCTATCAGAAAGGGATTGATCATTTGATTGGACAAATTATTAAACCAGTTGAGATTTATGAGCTGTGAGTCTGTGACCCACAGGAAGGCCCAGTCTTGTTGCTTTGAGAATGAAACAACCATATGTAGACTTTTTGCAAATAGAAACATCACAATTGGAGATGGCGTGTAGGATTCCCTAACAAGAATTATCAATGATGTGATGGCCATACCATTGATACTTTACTAGGGAGAAAAAAATGATAGCTTGTAAGTAGAAAAACTAGCAAATGGTATTTTTATTCTGCCAGCCTGTGGGCTGTTATGGAAACTGCAAGCAAAGGGGCTTTCTGCTAATTGGATATCTGATCCGGCTAATATATATAAAGCACTTTGTCCATATTAATGTCATATAGCACCAGGTATTCCACTATTTTTTTCTGTGGATATCCATCTGCAGCTCTGTAGATGTTCTTCCCAAATAACTCAGCATCTGCTACCAACAAAATGCTATCAATACAGCTTTCAACATGATTTATGGCTGCAAATCTCAAACATGTTTTGTACTTGTAATGTTGTCATTGGTGGGATCATACTGTTGAGATGAAATACATGCTGGAAGATATGTTGGTAGCAGATCCGGTCTCGTGAGAATGACTTTTCGTCTGCCAAGTATCAGAGGTTTTTACAAATATTTTAGGCCCATTTTGGGACACATCAAAAGCATGTAGAATTTGATGCCTATCAACAAACTTTGCTTCAAACGGTCCCATGCTCAAGATTTTTCAGTGTTTCCAAGATTTACAAATCAAGGGGATGTTCGCCAATGTGTGATTTTGTTTTCTAAAACAAAACAACTGCCATATCAGCAAAGCATTGTTTTGAGGAGTCTGAATCTGCTAGTAACAAATAATGCTAGGCATGTTGTAGGTTTCTACCACCTATCCACCACACCAAGAGTTTGCAAAAATTAATTTGTATATATACACCTTGTTCAAGTGTTGCAGGCAGGTGACATAAACCTCTGATCTACCTAGCATTGTTTGTTACTAGCAGATCCATTAAAAAAAAAAAAAAAAAAGAACTCATACCTATAGCATACACTCGTTAAATTTTGATCTTACATGTGGTGAAAATCCCTAAAATGAGACGTTTCAATCTGGAAATTTTTAAAAGATTTTGAACTTCACTGGAAGTTGATGCATTAATTTGGACTTTTTTTGGGTGAACCTAAACATAAAAATCAAAATTAAATGAGCACTCATTCAATGGCCCCTAGATGTACAACCTACCAGAGTTTAAATAATATGTACAATGTTTTATGGTCCATAAATACTTCTTTACTATTATAATTTCAGTTGGATGGTTTAACTGAACAATAAGGTTTAATCACTTGCTATTAAACAAAACAAAGATGCCAGTGCTCAAAGAAGCTTCAACCAGTGGCCTTCATTTTTTTAAGATGACTCTAAAGTTGTGTTTGGTTTGACAGAAATAAGAGAGAAACAAAAAAAATTGAGGAAAATAAGGGATTAACAAACATTGTTAAGAGCATTCCCTCAACTTTCAATTGATCTCTTATACATTTTCTATAAAACCAAACATAAACCAAGGGTTCGTTTGGTTTGCAGGAATAGAAGTCCGGAATCGGAATCGGAATCGGAATGAGCTATTCCGATTCCAACTGTTTAGTTGGGCGGAATCGGAATCCCATTCCCATTCCTGCTGGAATGGCATTCCCTCATTTGAGGGAATGGTCATTCCCTGCCCCTCCCTTGGGAATGGAATCCCATTCCTGCTGATTTTAATTCCCATTCCCATTCCTGTCTGAACCAAACAAACTATGGGAATGGACCATTCTGATTCCGATTCTGGAAGATTTTGACTTTGATTTTGATTCCGATTCTGTTTCCGATTCCAACTATGAACCAAACGGACCCTAAGATTCAAGGCTTGGTTTACTCAAGCTTTAGTAAACATTAATGTATCATCAATATATTGTTAATGTGTGATGGATAGGCTATGCACTTGTTAGCTTTTAGCAGTGTTGCACCAAGAACCTCCACCACTAGGACAAAAAGCGAGGAAAGAGGATTTGGTTGTCTTATTCTTCTAGATGCTTGGAAGAAACCCTTTGATGAGAGTCCGAATCAGCTGCCAATTAGATAAGTTCCAACACCCTCCCAACATGATCTGACACCACACATCTCATACATGGCAAGTAGCACTTTTATAGTGGGTCCCACTTATATGTTGGAAGGGTGTGAAACGCATTTTATTGGTAGAACTCCTTTGATGATCCACTCACCAAAAACGGCAAAACCAAAAGGGATACCGATAACACATGAAAATATTCTAAAAGTCCCCACTCTAACATGGCAATAAGCCTTCTCCAAATCTTTTTTACAAGTTAAGCATAAAACACTATTCCTCTAGCATAAAACCCCATCTAAAATTTGCCTTCTTTTCACTAATCTCATTTGAATAGGTCTTACCTCTTTACGCAACAATGCAATCACTTTATGTGTATGGGCTAGAAATTAAACTCATAGGCACAGTGTTTAACTCATCTGCCCCTACTTTATCGCTATTTAGTAATAAAATTATGAAAGTAGGATTAGCACCCTTCTCCTTGTGCTTCTTTCATTTCTACCTATCAATTGTCAATCAACTCAAAAAAAAAAATCTTTGTGCTCTAATCACATATTCTCAAATAGGCCATCTCAAAAATTTGAAGTAGCGGCTGCAAACATATACAATACATGCCAGGTTAGGGGTGTAACTTGGGCCCGGTTAGCCTATACCCAACCTAAAAAACAAGATTGGGTCATCTGAAGTTGACATTCAGGTTAGGATTACCACCCATTAAGACTTTTGGGCATTCTGAACCAACCCAAACCTGGCATGTCTTAGTCTTTAAATCCATGTGTATATATATTATACAAATAGATATATTTATATTATATAAAGTAAATACTTGTTTTATTTTGGTTTTGGTGCAGGTCATAAAAATTAAATCCAAGATATCATATATATTATATAGTTATTAATTATTATTTACTTGCACATATGCATAACATGTGTTCTTACACTAATATGTATGTATGCATACATGTATGTATACTTGTATATGTATGTATATATGTATACAATTATGCATATATCATTATTAATGCATGTATCTATTTACATGTATTTTAAAGAAAAAAAAGTATACTGTACTGTAAGTATCTTATACCAAAGTTCAAAATATCGATATGCTCAATACATCGGTAGGGGCGTATCGGGCTATATCAGTATTATTATTTTTTTTACTTTTTGTTATTTGTTTTATCAAAACCGGTTCAAGGGGGCTGGTTTAAGGCTCCTCCACCCCCTGAATTGGTCAAAACCCTGATACACCCTCTGTAGGGGTGTACCGTGGAGCTCCCGAAATGATACGTATCGGCCGATACATGTCAATACTTTGAACCTTGCCTTATATTCTTAATATATCGTAAATCATCATATGGGTTAAGGTTGACCCGAATTGGACTTTACCTGACTTGACTTGCAATCATCATATGGGTTAAGGTTTTCATAGGCATGTAGATTGCAAGACTGGATAAAAAAAAATCTGAAATCTGAAATTTGAAGCTCTCTCTCTCTCTCTCTCTCTTTTAATTTCAAAAATTTTAAATACTAAAGGCTCAGTTTGGAAGGAGTACAAATACAAATATGTAGAGTGCAAAACCTTGTATTCTGTATTATTTTGTATGTATTTGCACAGTACATATTTGTATATGTACTCCTTCCAAATGGAGCCAAAATAATAAAAACTAACTTCACAATCTTGCATCGTGGACTTACAATCTAATACCTCAAAATGAGCTGAATGCAACACTACCTCCACAAAAATGTGTGGAGCAGAATGAATTTGATCACCAATAAACCTAATCACAATGCAAGGATTTGAGATTGTTCATTTTTATCAATGTTTGGATGACACATAAAGGGCATTTGTGTCTTTTTAAATGGCACTTAATGGATAATTAATGGGCTGGTTAACAACAGGTACTGGGTTGACATGTCCTGAAAATTCAGATATTGAATTATCGCATTTTAAAGTTCATGATCTAAAGTGGCACTAAACCCAAAGTACAGGGTACTAATCAGGAATTTTTCCATTCATATTAGGGTTAACCTGTTGAAATTTGACAAGTTCCCAAACTAATTCAGCCCAAATTGCACCCTGTTTTAACCATCCATTGGGAAGATAGGCTACCTAGTAGGATCATACAAACTAAAGCCATTACTGAATTACAGCCTTTTTTTTTTGCACTCTTCAATTTGGTTTTTTATCAAACCAAATATAGCCTTAATGATTAGTATACCATTGAATCCGATGGTGCGCGATCTGGGCCAAATCGCCCTCATCAGAATCCATTCAAGGGTCTTTCGCCACGGGCCTCACACGGAGTCTCCCCTTCCCCCGTTCACACATGAAAAAAAAAAAAAACAATTTACTAGAACTTTTAAATCAAGTATTCTTTATCTCCTGTCTTAAAGTCTCATAAAATCTCTACTTACAAACATATTTCCTCGTACATTTTTCTTCAAACTATGAAACCTGAGAGGCTAATGTGAAACTGGCAATTATTATTACCACTAAAGGGTGCTCCAATTATCTCCTACATTTACATTTTACATCCATTCTCCCTACTAATTGTTAATGTCCTTTTAACTCTAGGGAAAATCTATGATACATCCCCTTGAATTTTGACGAATACCACCTGGACCTGATTTGTCGCTTCTTTTATGTTATGGGTTGTTTGGCCATAAGATTTTCCAATATTGTGTACTTCTGTTATCATAGTCGAATCCGTAATTCAATTGTCTTTACACTCATTTTTCAATGTTCGGTGTAGGAGGAAAGCACCTAATGTGATCCTTTAGTTATTTTGGTTATTTCAAAATTATTTATTTTTCAACTTAGATATTGATTTCATGCTAAATACTTAATTGAAATGTTTTTCATAATATAAGACTTGAAACGGCATTCTCGTGCTTGTCAATCTGACAAAGTATGAATGCAAACTGGGCTGGTTTCCAAGGATTACTCCAAATCCACTTCATCTCTCCTTTAACCAACATGAAAACAGAAACTTTATGACAACAGGATTTGTGTTATGGGGCTAAAGATCTGATCCGGAAACCTGGAGGAGATAATAAGAAATGAGGATACTTGTTGGAGATAGAAATGGCAGCAACTATGGAGAGAGGTCGAAGTGAAGGAGCTTTCTAGAAGGTGAACATGTGGAAAACTAAGTTGAAGGTTGAGACCAAAAGAATCTTGTTTGATCTGGGAAGGGCTAGAGGTAGGAACCTTTTGAAAATCAGAGAAGATAGGAGGGCGACAGTAATCCTAACTGATGCAGTTGTGTTGTGGTTGAAAGGATTTATTGATGGAGTAACCTACTCTATCAAGAAAGAAGGTTGGAGGAATTTTTTAGAAGTACACAGGAAGAGATTTGAAGTGGAGCTGAGAAGAAATGAGAGAGGATGGTTCATTGATATCACTGAGTTTTTTTGACAATAGGAGACAGATGGTATGTATTCCGGAAGGGAAGGAGGTTCAGGGATGGCTGGCTGTTGCAGACAAATTACAACAATACCTTTTACATGTTGATAGTGGCTTGAACAAGGTACAAAATGCAAACAAAAAGGAGTCTCATGAACATAATCTTTCGAACCAACTGGTAGTCGACGGAAGTGATGAAGTGCAAGAAACTACAAAATAGAGCTCGCCTCTTTGCGAAGAAGCAATTGCTAGTTCGATAGAGGTTAAAAGACTCTTGATTGAGGCGGAGAAAAGTATTTGGGAGATGAGAATGGTGTTAACAAATAATAAAGAAGTGAAGGATTGGAGAAAACTACTAGATACGGTGGTGTGCAATCTAGGAACAAAATTTGATATAGCCTTGAAGCCTTTCTCTAATAGGAAGGCAATCATCGATGTAGGTGAGGGAGAGTGGGACTTCACTACGTTCGAATCTGAACAGGGCTTGCTTCAGCTCCAAAATTGGAAGCCACTTTGTAATGAGATGGAACACACCACTGGAAGCTTCACGCTTAAATTGTTTGGTCTTCCGTTTCATCTTTGGAACGAGCAGAACCTGGAGAAAATAGTGAGGTTGATGGGAGGAGTTGTGGAGGAGATTAATCTTCAAGATTTCTACGCTGTTGAGGTGAAGATTGCAGGGGTGAAACCAGAATTGCTGCCTAGATCTGTTGAAGTGTTTTCTGAAGGTTTCTGGTATCGTGTCTGGTTGATTTCGGAAGTGGAAGCGAATCTTTGGGGAAGAAGAACCAAGGTTGAAGATGCTGATGTGGCGGGCTGGTATACACGCGGCTTACAATCGGTGGCAAGGAATAGTGGCGAGTAGAAAAGTCTTAATGGGAAGCTGAAAAGTCAGCAAACGAAAACCAAGAGTTAAGCAATATATTTAAGGCAAAGATTTCAAAAAAGTTTGAATTATTAGGAGCGAAAGAGGCTCGGGCTTCCTAAGCTAACGTGGCCAAGAGTGGTGGTGGGTCGATCAAGTGTAAACCGCAAACCGTTGGCTCTAAACCAACCAGGAATAGGCGCGGTTCACTACTTGGTGTGAAGACCAACCCACGTGATTTCTTAAGTGATCACGTGGGTCGGGGGAAGAAACATATGACTGTTAGGGTTGTTCATAAGAAGGCCCAACCCGACTAAACCAATCAACCTGGACCGATCCAACCCGAGTCGGCCGGGTTTTCATCAGCATTGGTCAGTTTTGGGTTGTACAAATTCATAAACCGATGGTTTGGGTCGGTTTTGGTTTTCTTGTGTGAAAACCGAAACCGACCCGAACCGAACAGACTTAGTTCCTACTTAACTAAAAACTGAAATATCTGAAAATATATATTCCAATATCTATATCTAAAAAATATATATTATGAAATATGTCAGATATATATTTCTAGAAAATATATATTCCAATATATTTGTATGTATATTTTTGTTTGTATATATATATATATATATATATATATATATATATATATATATATATATATATATATATATATATATATATATATTTCTAAAATACATATTTTAGTTTTAAATATATTTCCAGAAAACTAGGTGGCCATGGGGGGCATGGATGAACTTAGAGCCAAAACCGACCCAAATCGACTCAAACCGACTAGGTCGGTTTTGCTTAACACTGGGTCGGTTTTGGTTTCCATCTCGGGTAACCCGACCAGGTCGGGTCGATTGGAAAAACCTCAATAAACCGACCCGTGAACAGCCCTAATGACTGTAGACAGAACCTTCTGTCTATCTTCTTCTCCATTGAAAATAGCTGGGGTTGATTTCATTCAATCACGAAGGACCGATCTGGTTTAAGGCACCCTTTGCAAAGGGCTTCTCGCACAAATTGGGTGGCCTGAAGTATGGAGGAGGTTGTAGGAGAATAAGAGTCTTCAAGATTCGACGGGCCTAGGAAGTGTAGGGGAAAGGAACTTGCAGTTAGAAGAAGTGGAAGCCATGTTAAATCTGGAGAGGCAGAAAACGAATTTCATGTTGGCATGAAGGCTCAATCTGATAGAGAAGAGGAGGCCAACGTAGCTGAGTACAGACAAATGCATGGAGAGGGAAATTTTCGTTCACAACCAGAAGTTCCATTGCTAAACCAGAATGCTAGGAAAGTTATTTGTAAGGAAGTTTCTAAGGCTTCTCAGCAGCAAAATAGAATTACTTCAGTAAGGGGTAAACAGAAGGGTGAAGGGAGTAATCTTTGTGTTGTACAAGTGAAGGGAAAGCTATCAGTTCAGAACCAAGCCGAGAAAACAGAAAACATCCACAATCCAAAATAGGGAATGAAAGACTCTTTTATGAATCCCTATAATCCCACATGGAATCAGCAAAACTCAAGTATCTATACTCATTTGTTTTATGTTACTAATGATTGTTCTTTGTCTGTTGTACCAGATCCCATTCCCATTCCAGAGGATGAAACCCGTGTTGTAGAAGAGGGAACAAAAAGAGAATAGTAGAAGTGGAGAGGCTATTGAGAAAGGTGAAGGGGAAGAGGAGGTATTGGAAAGAAATGCAAGACTTTGGGAAATTTTTAAGAGGTTATTGGATGAGTTTGAGGAAAATAACATATAGAAGAAGATTGATGAGGGATATTGGAGGAGACAAATAAGGAAGAATGATCCAATAAGCAAAATGTATAGGAGGTGAATAGTGAGGATTCTGTGGCAGCCTTTGTGGGGAAACTTGGGTGTAACTTGAAAGATCCAAATGATCTCAAGATTGTTCTGCAAAAGGAGGGGAGAGAAGGAATCCAAATGATCTCAAGATTGTTCTGAAAGATTGATGAGGGATATTGGAGCAGACAAGAATGCAAGTGTCAAAGGGGAAAGAAGGAAGGGGGTTAAGTAATGATTTACTGGAATTAAGGGGGGGGAAATGATAAGAGAACAAAATGAAAATTGTCAGTTGGAATGTTAAAGGGTTGGGAAGTGCTAGAAAGAGGGTAGTAATTAAAGAGGCAATTAAAAAGATAAACCCAGATATAGTTATGCTACAGGAGTCTAAGAGAGTAGATTTTGATGGTAGGTGGGCTAGGAGCATTTGGAGAACTAGGGGGTCAGTTATGTTACCTCACCTTCTTGGAGGTCTATAGGGGGTATAACAACATTATGGAAGAATGAGGTTTGCATAGCAATGGAGGAGTTGATAAGCCAATTTTTAGTTTCATTGAAATTTAAGCAAGTGGATGATGGTTTTAAATGGGTGTTGACAAATGTTTACAGGCCCAATGATTATAGAGAGAGAAAGAGGAGGAATCTATGGGAAAAGTTGGGGGATATAAGGGGATTGTGGGATGGACCTTGGTGTTTAGGAGGTGATTTCAATGTTATTAGGTTTTCAGAAGAAACAAATAATCCTAAACAGAGGGTGACTAAAAGTATGAGAAAATTTAATCAATTTGTGGAGGTTCTTGAACTCAAAGAGATTCCGTTGGCGCGTAGTAACTATACATGGTCCAACCTACAAGTGAATCCCATCTGCTCTAAGCTGGATAGATTTCTTTTTTCAGTGGATTGGGAGGAACATTTGGGTAGTTTGACTTCTAAAGCACTTCCAAGGGTAACTTCAGACCATTGGCCTATTATGATTGGTGAGGAAGAGTTGGAAAATACAGGGCATGCCCCGTTCATATTTGAAAATAGGTGGCTACACCACCCGGGTTTTATTAATAAAATCAAGGATAGGTGGATAGAGAGTGATCCTATAGTAAAATGGAATAGGATGAGGTTCCATAAGAATCTACAATTCTTGAAGGGTAAAATTAAGGAATTGAATGATTTAAAATTTGGGAGGTTAGAAAAAAGAAAGCAAGTTGTGATCATCTAACTAGAAGATTTGGATGTGAAGAAGGAGAGGGGTTGTATTACACAGGAGGACAAATAACAAAGATGGAAATTGCGAAAACAATTGGAGGATGACCTATTCAAAGAAGAAATTAATCGGAAACAAAAGTCAAGGTTTAAATGGTTGAAGGAGGGGGATAGGAATACTAAATTCATTCATGTTTTGGCAAGTGGAAGAATATCTCAAATTTGTAAGTGGAGGGGATCACTCTATCTAATCAATGTGAGATTGCTAAGGCGTTTGCAAATCAGATCTATTTATAGAAAACCCTTAAGTAATAGGGTGTGAATTGAGGGTATAGAATGGTCTAACCTAAGCTTAGAAGATAGAGAATGGTTGGAGAGAAAATTTGAGGTAAAATAAGTAAATGAGGCAGTGTTTTCCATGGATAGGTCAAAGGCTCCAGGTCTATATGGTTTTACGATGGCATTTTATTAGAACTGTTGGGAGATTTTGAAAGAGGATTTAATGCTGGTCTTTGATGAGTTCCACAGAAGATGAGTGGATTAATCCGGGTTTGAATTCCACATTCGTTGCCTTGGTTCCCAAGAAGAGAGAAGCAATACATCCAAGGGATTATAGACCAATCAGTTTAGTTAATAGTCTGTATAAGATCATTGTGAAGGTTTTGTCCCTTAGGATTAGACAGGTGCTCAATACCATTATTTCAAATAACCAATGAGCTTTTGTGAGAAAAGGGCAAATAATCGATCAAATACTTATAGCAAATGAGAGTGTGGAGGACTTCAAGAAGTCAAGGAAAAAGGGTGTGGTTTGTAAGCTAGATTTGGAAAATGCTTATGATTTGGTAGACAGGTCCTTTATGTTAGAGGTAATGACCAACTTTGGGTTTGGAGATAAATGGTGCAGGTGAGTTTTGGGGTGTATTAGGACTTTCTACTATATTTTGGTGAATGGAACGGTGGTGGACTTCTTTTCAGCCTTGAGGGGAATAAGACAAGGAGACCCCCTTTCTCCTTTCTTTCTTATTCACTTTGGTTGTTGAAGTCTTAGGGAGATTGATCTCTAGGGTAGACTCTAGAAGTCTAATCAAGGGGTGGAGAGTTTGCAAGGAGAACATACCACTCACACATTTGTAGTTTGCAGATGATACGATTCTCTTCTGTGAGGGAGGGGACATGAATTGGATTAGGCATTTGAAACTTACAGTACAACTCTTTGAGCAAATGTCGAATATGAAAGTAAACTTTGATAAAAGTTGTGTTGTAGGTGTGAATATGGGGGAAAGTGAGATCCTTGCGTGTGCAAACATTTTGGATAGTAAAGTGTCAAAATGGCCTTTAATTTATCTTGGTCTTCCCCTAAGAGATAATCCTCAAAAATGAAGTTTTTGAATTTCAGTAGTGGAGAGGTTTGAAAAGAGACTTGCATCTTGGAATAAAAAATATCTATCTCTTGGAAGAAGAATCACCTCAATTAGGTATACTCTAACTAACTTGCCCAGTTATTACCTTTCAGTTTTTAAGGTGCTTGTAAGGTGGCTAGCAAATTGGAAAAGCTAATGAGAGATTTCCTGTGGGAGCCAGAGGGGGAGAAAAATGAGCATAGAGTTACATGGGAGATGGTGTGTAGGAGTAAGCAAGATGGAGGGCTAGGCATTGGGAACCTAAGGAAGAGGAACTTGGCTTTACTAGGGAAATGGCCGTGGAGATTTTCATTGGATAAGGAAAAATTGTGGGCTAAGATAATTTATAGTATTCGTGGGCTTGTAGGAAATAGTTGGTACTCTAGGATTCTAGCTATGGTTACAAGAGCATCACCTTGGAAATCAATCCAAGCTATTTTGCCTCTATTTTCTCTTTGGATTAGGTATGATTTACACTCGGGTAACCTCATCAAGTTTTGGAAACATGTATGAATTGGGGAGTCTCCTTTGAAAGACCAATTTTTGTCTCTTTTTGCAATCTCCACTTTAAAAAATGAACCAATTGCCACATTCGTTGTTCCCTCAAATTCAAATTCTAGGTTTGGTTGAAACTTGGGCTTGAGAAGAGCACTCAAGGATACAGAATTGGATAGTAGCTCAACTCGCTTGTCCATCCTTGATGGGATTTTCTTGGAGCCTACAAAAACATATTGTAAGATTTGGACTATGTCTCCCTCCGGATCCTTTACTTGTGCTTCCTTCTTTAAGGCCCTAATACAACCAAAAATTCCTATTGGCTTGTCATTCCCTATCAATGAAGTGTGGTGTCAACTTATACCTCCGAGGGTTGGGAGTTTCTGTTGGGAAGCTTTCTTGGAGAGAGTTAACACAGGTGATTTACTTCAAAGAAAAATACCCAATACCTATTTATCTTCACACTGGTGTGTTCTTTGCAAAGCTGCTGGTGAGTCTGTTTATTGCTTATTAATATCCCATGTTTTGGAAAAAAATATTTGGGAATGGTTTACTTCTTTGTTTGGGTGCAGGTGGATCTCCCCAACTAATGTGCAAAGCTTGTTTTCCTCTTCCTCTCTTGATTGTTCAACAAAAAGATCATGAATCAAGTGAGATGTGTGAAGAGTTGTTGCTTGTTGGACAATATGGGAAGAAAGAAATTCAATGATCTTTTTAGAAAATGAGAGAGGTTTGGAAACTATGCTAGAAGTGATTCATATAAGGGTGATACATTGGCTGAAGACAATGGATGAGTTCACTGATTTTTCAACAGATGATATGTTAAGAAAATGGAAAGAAATTGCCAGTGCAGTCTCAAGCAAGAAGACCTTGAATCTCACATGGAACCCTCCACCTCTTGGTTTTATCAAACTAAATTTTGATGGCAGTAGCATAGGGAATCCAGGGCCTTCGGGTATTGGGGGGGTATACTAAGAGATGAGAAAAGTAATGTAATAGCTATGTTATCTGATCCAATTGGAGTGGGGAACTCTTTGAAGGCTGAGGTGTTAGCAGCTTTGGAAGGGGTACAAAGGGTCAAAGACCTTAACGTCAATAAATTGATTATAGAGAGAGATTTCGTGATTGTAGTGGACTGATTAAAAGAAGACACCTATAAGATGTGGAGCTACAGTAATGAAAAGAGAAAATTCAAATGTCTGATCAATGATATGGAAGTTCAGTGTACTTGGGTAAAGAGAAACACCAACTCCTTTGCTGATGGATTAGCTAGGCAAGGGGTTAATAGGGTTTCTGGGTTCTAGGCTCAGTTGTAATTGTGTTTTTATCAGTTTGGGTGCATTCCCAACTTTGGGGAGTTAAGATACCTTAGCTCCTATTCTTTGTAAGTTTAATACCATTTAATGAAATCTGTGGTTATTGATAAAAAATATATTTTTCATAATATATATATATATATATAATTAAGTTTAAAGCCTAATGCTTAAAAGAAAATTATTTTTTATTATTTCATATGCAATGAACCATAAAATGTATAAATAAGTTTTAGATTTTGGTGAATTACTATAACTTGATTTTTATCTCCCATAAAAAGTGCCTTTAGAATTAGCCCATGCATCACACGAATCACTGCTAGTATTTTATTATTTTTTAACAAGTCATTTAGTTCAACTAGTTTTTTGGTCATATTCAGTTCAACCACTTTGCCGTTATCGAACGAACAGTTTCTTCGAATAGGTTAGACTTGGATATACCTCATATTGGTCCCGCATTGTTTGTAATTGTAAGGCAAACAAATCCAAAAAACTCCCAATATATCAAAAACCACATTCGCTACAATATTGTCATAGTGCTATGCTAAAACCACTAAATAAAAGAGTTCGGATCAGCTAAGCACTCCTTGCTGTTTAGCATACTATGGGGCCAATTATAACAAAACAAATCAGTTCAATGCATTCAGGTTTATTCCTCCCATGTGCAAGTCTTTGTCATCAAAATTGACAGGAGTGTTCCAATTTTTTTACATTTATTTTCTTGCTTTCTGTCGCTCATGTCCTAACCTTCTCCTTCCTCCCTCCCCTTTTTCTCTCCCACCTCCACCCTCTACCCCCTCTCTACCGATTAGTTTCAATAGTCCTCGCTAGTAACCTTCAACTTCCACCATCGTCTCTCTCTCCTTGTTCTCTTCGTCTTACTCTACCACAATGACATTGTTGTGGTATCAATGCAAATTTGAGCACCTTATACACCCAGCGACAACACCACGAACCGGGTAAGATGCACAACCTTCCAACTTTGTTAATAGCCCAAGCTCTGCTTTTTGGTTATCGGTTTGTTGGCTATCAGAAATCGATTTAAGAATGTTTTCAAGAAGCAAATCTTAGAGTTTCAAGATTTGCCCCTAAACATGAAAATGGAGTGACAACCTTCTATTGTTTTTTTTTTTTTTTTTTTTTTTAAGAAATGAACTTACCAAATTCAAGGCAAGATGGTTTTTTTCATAGTTAAAGGAAGAATGTCCTCAAAATCTGCTATATTTCATTTTTTTTTCTTTAATGAACCACTAAAAACAGTTTATATCAAAATATAATTAATTCCATTTATGAACATATACATAAAAGCAAATCCCCTTAGTTGGAATTTAGCAAGAGAGCACTGGCATGTTCTAGGCAATAGAAGAGAGGGTTTAGGGCGGAAGAAAAACAAAACAAAATAAAACAAATATAAAAATGGCAAATTTCTTAAAATACCTCTATGGTTTAGGAAATTGACTAACTATGCCATTACTATTTACATAGAGTACCCTTAATTTTTTTTACAATTGTCTAAAACCCCCTTACTGTTAACTTTCTGTCACACTCTGTTCACATGTGACTGATATATTTTTTAAAATTCCTAAAGTACCCTTTCTTGCATCTTCTCTAAAGATAATTTTTATCCCAATTTCTCCACATAGCTCTAGGTATAGATTTATCAGGGAAAAGTGATGCATTACAATGATGCAGAATCCATAACAATGCTCTCATGATTGTTGTGCGGGGTAAAGATTTGTTGGCAATAAAACCCATTGCTCTGAGTACATATTTATTGGATGAGAATCATCTCCAGATTTTATTTTGCCTTGGTCGTAGTTATGGAGAGGGAAGGAGGATCCAACGGGTTCCTGTTACTAGGGGTGTTTACATTAAATGTCAAATCAATCAAACCGACACGACCCAACCCAAGTTTGTCGTTTTTTCAAAATCTTGGTCAGTTTTGGTTTGTATGAAAAAATAAACTGACAACTCGGTTCAGTCTCGGTTTTCATGTATGAAAATCGAAGCAAAATCGAACCAAACCGATCCTATATTTTTAAGTAATTATTAATTAGTCCCTACCCTATATGTTAAATGTTGATATATTTTATTTGTATTTTGTTTGTACTTTAAAAAAATTAGTTATTTATGATAAAAACTAAAAATATAAAACCAATACAAATATAATACAATGGTACAATATTTAATTCATTTTTGTATAAATTTAAATGTATATTGACAAAAAAAACAGTTTTGCATAAAAACTAAAAAGAAATAAACTTAAATATAAATAGATATTTAGATATAAATATTTTAGTTTAAAATATATATAAAAACCGACTAAACCAACAAACCGACCCTTCATATTTGAGTCGATTTTGCTTCAGGGTCAATCGGTTTTAGTTTAGTCAGTGAATAAATCGATTAGGTCAATTTAGTTGAAAAAAAAAACTCAAACCAACTCAACCTAACCCGTAAAGACCCCTACCTGTTACTATTCCATTTTCGGGATCCAGCCTCTCTCGCCAACTTGCAAGCACGAGCCACTGTTATATTAAAATGCATGTCAATATAATAAGATCACATCTGTTTGTGTTAGGTTAGACACTCAGTTTGGTGAGTGTGAGAGTGAACTACGGAGACATGGTCCTGGTCATTGACTGACTGACTCTGATTGGGTTTCAATAACTTGGTTACCATTACCGGTTCATGTCAGTGCCAAATAATTGTAGATGGATAACATGCGCAGGCAAGGAATACATGGTATAATTTGTTTTAGGAAGACAAATAATGAATGAGAAGATGGAGCTTTGACTGATGATGAATAGGTAGTAGTGATGAGGGCGGATTTGCCCCTCCAATGATGTTGTGACATATGGTATCTCAGAACAAGTAAGTGATACCCGGAACCACTTAGGCAACAACTTGTTTTAGCCAAGACGATGGTGTCCTACCTGGCGGCCTGGCCCAGACACCGAACTGGCGGCGTAACCTAGACGTGAACTGGCGGCCTAGCCCAGGCGCGAACTGGCAACATGGCCCAGGCGCAACCTTGCGGCCTAGCCCAGACGCGACCTAACTAGTAGGATAACAGCTCAGCTTGACATGCCAAGTCCGCAACGAATCGAGCTTGGATAACCAGACCACCTCGGGACAAGTCTACCTCGGTGCAAGGTCACATCAGGACCACCTCGGTCCCAAGGCACTTCGGCATTCATATCAGGTCAGATCTAAAGAGCATGAGCTCAGGCAATGCTGACCGACCACCGCATGGCAACCTCGAGGATCTCGTCACCGTACTCCGCGTCTTACGGGATCATACCTTGTAACGACTAATATTATCTCCCCACTCCCTGATTCAGGCGGAAATGGTCAACCTTACTGGTTGGTAGCGTTATCCCCAATTAACACAGAAACGGATCATGTCGCAGCGAGAATTCCGGAACTACTCCACCGAACCTGCAAGGACTCTATTATATAAAGGCTTAACCCCCTGGGGGTGAGGAGGCGCGTAATCTCTGCTCTCTAGCTCTCTCACAATCTAATATCATTTTCAGCTCACAACCAAGTGCTAACTTAAGCATCGGAGCGACCCCGCCGGGTAAACACCACCGGGTTCTCTGGTTCATCTCTTGCAGGTTCATTGAGCCCGTCATTGCTGGTAGCCAGATCATCTCCTGCAAGGAGCAGCCGGATTGCGCTACATCAGGTAACAAAGTGGCGAACTAGTTTCGGTGGAGATCAATGTCTGATGATTAGGTATCAAAGATGTGGTGTATTACGATACTGTACATTAGTATCGATTCTGTAGAAATCTTGATTTGATTTTTCTCGTTTGTTCTTTTTTTTAAATTCTTTTTGTTATATTTGCATTTGTTAAAAAATTGAAATTAGGGTTTTTCATCAATTGGGTTTTATTTTGAAAATTTGATGAGTAAAGGGTAAATTCAATATTTCATTTTTTATCATATATCAATTGTTAAAAATTTAAGGGTAAAATACAAAAACGTACCCTCAAATTTCTAACAATCATAAAAACATCCCCTATATTTTTACTTTAACAAAATCCTCCCTTGAATTTTTTAAAAATTCAACAAACATCTCCCTTCCGTCACTGATCCAAAGGAAAAACGTTAAACCCATGCATCAAATGTTTTTAAATACCCATTTTACCCTTTTTAAATTAGTTTATATATTTCTTGTCTTTTCGCACGAGTAGTGCTGGCCTCACTCAGCTTTTCTTGCTCCCCACCACCTTCGATTCCGACCACTCTGGGGCCCTTGATCTGGTCCAGGGACAGCTTGGACAAGGAGATTGTAAGGACACCATCCTCCAGCTTGGCCTTCACTGACTCTAAACATTTTCTGTTAGCTGGAACTACCTCCATAACTTGTGAAGATGTACAATTATAAGAGTTTTCTGTCACGAATTGTCGGAAGTGCCTCCAGAACTTGCGAAGATGTGCAATTGTAAGAGTTTTCTGTCACGAACTACCGGAACTGACTCCAGATACACATGTGGCTTTAAGAAATTGACGGTAATAGCCAATTTCGGTGAAGTTTGATTGAGTAACTTTCGTAGCAAACTACAGGTTCCGCCGAACACTGATCGCTTCCAACGAAAATGAATTCAGTGAACCTTGAAGAGAAAAAGAGATGTGCCTCTGGCGACGATTAGCCGATGACTATTCTTTATGTTCTCTTTCACTCATGGCTTTTACGTTATTATCGTTGAAAATTTGAGTGTCCTCCTTGGTAAAAGCGTTAACTCGATGTTTGTCCACAGAGACCAGAAATCAAGGCAGAACCCCAAATTTTCCAAAAATATTTCAGACGAATTCTAAGATCAATTTATCTTTTCTCCTACTCGAGACACCCAATTCCTTGTTGTCCAGTCATCCCTTTTTTTTCTTATGTTCAATGTCTTCTTCTTTTACTCTTCTTTTGCATTTTCAACCCCAAGGAGTTATTTGAACAGATGTTCCTCTCTAACAATCAAAGATTTTGCTTCAAACGTTCTTATCTCCCCTAACAAATGGTTCATCTGTGGATTCTACCCGGTGGTCGGGCACAAACCATACAACTTATCAATATGGTATACCAACTTAATGGACATGACTGTTGTATGGATGGCCAACCGAGACAGACCCGTCAATGGTCATGGATCCAAAGTTTCGCTGCATAAGGATGGGAAAATGGTGTTTATCGATGCTTACAGCTTAATTGTCTGGTCCATTAACACATCCGATGTTGATGATTACCGATTCCCGGTACCCGTCCGATGATGATACTAAGAATTTCATTCAGCAACAGGAACTGTACTCTAATTTCTCATTCATTACAGGATGAAGCATGGTGGAAAGGTATGGGAATAAAATAAAAGAAAAAGAAATGCTAAAGAGGGGGACATGAAAAAAAAAGAAATGTAAAGATAATGGAAGAAAAAGGTAAGAGGGAGTCTAGAGATTCAGACCTAGTCGACGGATGAAAAACTGAGGATTGATTGGTAGAAGCAAAGAGGTGGATTGCTTCGGGTTACAAATGGAAGGAATTGAGGGAAGAAGAAAAAGAGGGGGGAGAGAGAGAGAAAATGATCGATAAAATGGGGACCATAGTTGCAGTAGTGGTATGAGGTGGTCATAGTAACTCGGCCACTATTGCTATTCAAATAGATGAAATTGGTAATCAAGGTAACCGAGGGGGTGTTTGCAGTGATAGAAGACGATGGAGGATGAGGAGGAAGGGAAGAGATTAATTAAGAGAGAGAGAGAGAATGAAAATGAGAGGAGAAAGGATGGCCGGAGGTGGAGATTGAATTCAATCGCCGTCGTTGTGTATTTCAGTCAAGGATAGGGGAACGATGAATAGTGTCATTTCGTGTTGGTGGAGAGAGGGGGAGGGAGGAAAGTTAAGGAAGAGGGAAGGCGGGAGGGGGGAGTGCACCGCCATTGTGCGTCACGAGGAAGAAGATGAACAGTATTCGAATTATGAAATTGCTAAGATAGGGGTATTTTAGTAATAGAGCATATTAATTCGTAAAAGGGTATAATAAGTATTTTAGAAAAATTGATTATCGCTTTAACGTTTTTCGTCTTGATTATTGACGGAAGAGAGGTATTTGTCAAATTTTTTAAAAATAAAAGAGAAATTTTCGCTATAATAAAATTATAAGAGAAGTTTTTATGATTATAAAAAACTTCAGGAGAGGCTTTTGTATTTTACCAAAAATTTAAGGTACTCTTTAGTGTAAACTGTAAAGATAGAGTTACTCAAATCATAAGACTACACATGCGAATGACCTATTCGTGTAAATCTAACGTGTAATTATTTCATCGGCCCCACAGCCTGCATAACAGCGTGGGACGTTCAGCTAATCCGAGTTCGAATCAGCCGAAGTGACGTCTTGGTGGGGACACTGCAATGCATCTAAGGCTATGATTCTCGGTTATAGTCCTGCGCTGTGTCGTAGCGAAAGCGAAAGTGAATCCAGTCGATCAAGGGTTTAGATGGTGGGGGTCCTCTGGTAGAAGACTACGGAGGAGAAATCAAATTTACATCTCTCAGCTCTCAAGCCGCGAACAGGAGAAAGGCTTGTTTCTAATTGTAATTCTTTTCCTTGGTCTCTCTCTCTGCAACCAAAACAGGGCTTCGTGCCCTTTTCTACTTTCCTTTTCTCCTATCTCAAGCACACTCGCAACAGTGGGTGAATTCATGATTATTTTGCCTTAGTCCAGATCGACAGTAAGTTCTCCCTTTCCCTATCCTAGTTTTTTCTCTTCATTTGTCTTTAATTTCTAATATGCTTTTGTTAATTTATTAACTTGTCATGTATTTGTTTAATTTGCTCTTAAATATGTTGAATTTTTTGTTACTACTCGTCTTGATTGCTAGTTTCTACTTCAAGTAGGTAAGTACCTAGAATTTCCATTTCTCTAACTTATCGCGACGACTAGGTGCCTTCCTGATTCCTAGATTCGCTTCAGCGCCTTAACGAGTATGCCCTCGTTAAATGCTTGTTTCACGTGTCCTTACTTCAATGAATGGTTTGCTGTTATGGGGTCACCACAAACAAGGGAGCCATTATCAAACAGTCGCTATTACGCTCTTTCTTTGCAAAGTGAAGGCCGTGGGCTAATTGTTATGTATCATTCTTCAATGGTGTTTTTGCATTTTGCAGACTGTAGTCTATGTTAACTTATATGTGAGATTGCATAAATGTCTTAAATTTAAATTTTATCTTTCTGTGCTTGGCTATTTGGTGCCTTGCATCACACTGATTAAGGAAGATAAAAATGACTAATCATTATCTCACTACAACACTGTGCAATATGCTGATAGCTTCTTTAATCTATCATATCTAGTGGATGATAGAACCTGGATAGATAGCAAGATTGGCTAATTGGTGTATATCTAGGAAAGAGAAAGGTCTAGGTTTGAGGAAAGGAAGGGAGAGGAATTTGACCATTCTTGAAATAAACTAAAACAAGAGTGAAATAGAAAAGAATCATACAAATCTGGGAAGAGGAAATCTTCATCTAAGCCTTGTCCTAACTATATGGGGTTGGCTACATGAATGATGAATCCTGTTTTGCCATTCCATTCTGTTCAGTATCATATCCAAAAAACCAAGAAGAGGAAATGCAGAAACAAAATAACTGACTTACCTCCTCTTGTTTTGTATCGTTCTTCACCTTTTTCTGTTACATGTCATTTAGAAAGCCACCATTTACTTTTCTAGGTAGAGATAAATCAATTAGGTGGATGATCTTGCTGCAGAGGGTATTAATCAGATTATTCTCGGTCATTTTGAACCCTTCATGCATCTCTAATTAATCCACTTTCAATTATTGAAGGGTTTGAATGGGATAGGATTTCTGCTGAAATGGGCAAGTAGATCAGAAGGCTTTCTGAAGGGGAAGGAACAAAATGGATGGCTACTACTATGACCAAGTATGAAGTTCCAACTTCCAAGCATTGATGCCTTCAAAGTGGCCTTTTGCCAAACCTGCTGGGATAATATAAGAGAGGTTTTATTTGGGGTCATTGAAGGGTTTACCAAGGTGGAAATGATTAAAAGCATGTTTTTACCTCCCTTGTTCCTAAGGGGCTGGACTTAGGGAGCTTAAAAATTTCATCATGCCCATATGCTTGGTGGGCTGTCTCTATGGGCATGTTTGTTTTTTGGTAAATGGGGGGGGGGGAGGGGGAGTTAGTAAATGTGAAAATGGTTCCCATTGACCAACAATGGGAACCGGGTGGGTAAGTAACTTTCCCATTTGGGGGGAAGTTGCTAGCACATGATGGGACAATATTGCCCCTTCTAATTTTGTCTTTTTAAGGATACGATGGTCATTATTTCACTTACTTAGGAAATAAAAGAACACAGATAAATACACTTACTTGGGTAAGTGTTTCCTGGGAAACACTTTCTCGGGTAAGTATATTTACCTAGGTAAATGGACAAAAGAAAAATGAATGGGGCCTATAAGATAATTCTTAAAGTTCTTTTTGAGAGAAGTGGAGGTGTGTTGCATAGAGTGGTGCTGCCCCTCTCCCAATTTGCCTTTGTGAAAGGACAGATAGATTATTTCCTCATCTTTTTGAGAAAAAGTTAACCAGATTTCATTAGATAAAAAACAGGAAGTACATGAGCAGATGTACTACACAGAGGAAAGAGAACTTAAACAGCAGAAAAGCAAAGTTACAAGGGGGGAAGCCTGTTGCTGTATAAATTTTCTAAACTTGCTCCAATTTTAGCTAATCCATCTGCAATATGATTCAACTACCTCGGTATCCACATCAGATTTGCATTTAAATTTTCCAAGGAGTCTCTTGCCTCAGCCAGATAATGACTCAACCTCCAAGGACCCCCTCCTTATCTTTCAGCCATTTGATAGTATTAGCAGAATCTCCTACAATGGATAATTTCTGAATGCCTAATCTTTTTATTATTCTATTTCCAGTGAGCGCTGCCATCACTTCAGCCTTTGTTGAGTCTGTATTACCTATTGGGCCACTGAAAACCCAACAGATATTACCCTGCTCATCCTTCAAAATACCACCTATCCCAGCTTTGCCTGGATTTCCTGCAGCACTGCCATCCTAGTTTAGAATCATCCCTTCTTCAATATGTGATATCTGTAGTCTTTGGGTTGGTTGAGGGTGGGTTTGGAGAAACAAGATCGTTTGGATATTTCTGTTAAGATCATTGAGAGAGAGAGTCCTTGAAACATCTCAGAATTAACAGTCAAAAAATTGCAATAAAAGGAGATATCTGAAATTAATTCTTCAAGAGATCTGATTTTGTTGTCAAATATGCGCCTGTTTCTTTCCTCCCAAATTCCCCACAATACTGCATGTAACACAGTTTGCCAATACACTTTACCTCTTCTGCTCAAACATGAACCATGCCACTGATTGAGGAACTCCTGAATATGCTTTGGAGAGACCCAACTGTATCCAGTCAGGTTTAAGAAGTGCCACCAAATCTTTTGAGAAAAATTGCAATGAATGAGTGTGTGATCTGCTGATTCCCCTTCTCTTAGACAAAGCACACATGCATGAGGAGAAATATATGACCTACCCAGGCTTTTTTTTTGAAGAAGATCACTAGTGTTTATTTCCTCATCTTGGCCGTGTACCAAGGAAAACTCCTAAGGTTGTGGTGGAAAAATGTTGTGAAGGAGTTTAACAGTCCTAGGGTTGGCAACTGCAACGTCTCGATGAAGGTTGTGTCTGTTAGGTAAGTAGGCAAGGTGGAAGAGAGCTTGGAATTTTTAAATAGATGCTTAGTAGGAGGTTCATACACTTGGATCCTGATATTAGAGATGTGGATAAATGGGTGTGACACAAGGCATAGTTCAAAATATAAGCCTCTTTAAGAGGGGGAAAATGAGTGGTTAGGGGGAGAAGGAAGAAGAGGAAGGAGGATCTCATCTTTTTTCTTTCTTTCTTTTTTCTTGACACTGGATGAAAGAGGATATTTGAGGAGAAACTTGGACTAGGGATTTGAAGAAAGAGAACATAGAGAATTTGCCACTGGGATTGGGGGCCCACATCCTTTTCATCCTCACCAGAAGTATAACGAATAACATTATTTAAAATGTTAAACAGATTAATGGCTTCCAAGGATCCTGGATCTCAGGGTATGCACAATCAGGAGAGGTTTCCATTCTCCCAAACTACACAATCTATCAAAAGCAAAACACGAGTTGTTCTCCCCACCACAGGTCTTTCCAAGATTTTACCCTTGAACCCCTCAACCATAGTTTTCAAGGCGCCAAGGTGAGGTTAGGCGACAGGGGGCGCCTTGTCGCCTAGTCGCCTAGGCGGGTGCCTAAGCGTCGCCTAGGCGGGTGCCTAAGCGTCGCCTAGGCGATGGATTTTTTTTATGTAGAAAACATAGATCCTAGGGTAGTTCCCTAGGTACCATAACCATATTTCCTTAATAATTATTCATAAGAAAAGTATAGAGTTCATGTTAAAGTATAGAAAATCAACATATTCATGAGAAGAAAAAGAAAATTCAAATAATATAGGGGCTGAACCCTTATTTTTGTTATAGGAAAAGAAGAAAAGAAGAAAAGAAGAAAAGAAGAAAAGAAAGGAAGAAAAGAATAGTAGTAGTAGTAGAAAATGTTTTGATTAGACAAAATTATAAGTTCTTCCTTATTGGTTCAGGTTTTAAAGTCTTTGAGGGTTCAATACATCGTTTAGCAATGTTTCCATTAATTAAACCCTAACAAATAATAAAATAATAAAAAGAAATTAGTATATAAATACACAAAATGAATATTTTAGTTTAATAGTGCCTATTTTATAATTATAATGTCAAAAAATAAAGAATAAAAAAGTATTTTATAATACATAGTACAAAACTGTTTGGCGATTAGGCGAGGCGAGCCTCAAAGGGCGCCTTGTTGCCTAGGTGTCGCCTAGGCGTTGCCTTGACAACTATGCCCTCAACGGGTCAAATCTAATCTGTTGCAGAAATGAGGTAGGATAGACATAATTGTCTTCCATGGGCATTTAAGACTGGGACTTCTGGCAATCCCAGAATTCCACCCATTAGATTTCAGCCCATGAATGCTTCTAAGCACCAAGTGCCACAATGCCTTGTCTTCTCTAGGAAATCTCCAAAGCCACTTTCCTAGGAGTGCTAAGTAGATTGTTATACAACCTTTTTATAGATATGAGGGTGGGCCTTAGCGCAATGGTTAGGTTGCTCCATTGCGACCAGGGTGACCAGGGTTCAAGTCTTGGAAACAGCCTCTCTGTATGTGCAGGGGTAAGGCTGCATACATCTGCCCCCTCCATACCCTGCATTGGCAGGAACCTCGTGCATTAGGCTGCCCGTTTTTACAATTTTTGTATAGATATATAGGAGAAATACTTGGATGATTTTGTGAAAATGCCTTCTGAATGTATAGTTTCTCATTGTACATGAGCTATACTTTCTGCATGGTTCTTGATATAACCAATAGAACATTTTCCATTACCTTTTCATAAGAGAAAAGAATTTTAAAAATGTTGAGATGCATCCACACAGAAAAAAGTCTTGTTGCCTATCCTTTCATGTGTAAGATGGAAGCTACCTTTTCTAGCTTGTAAACATAATCCTAGCTTAGCTTATTGTGGGTGGATTCTAGATGCATCTGAATTCTGAAAACTACCCATGAGGGCCAAGAAAGTCTGTCTGTAATGATCTAGTTTGTCTTGCCAAAGGTTGGTAGACCAAGGGTTTACTTGTAACTTTTTATATAGAGTTACTGATAAACAAAACAAAAAACAAATGGAAAGAAAAGAAAAGAAAAGAACTATTTATGCAGTCAAGTTGATAATTCAGAATCTTCATTTGTCAATTATGTATGTGTAGTTTGTGGTGTTTTATTTCTGTTATGATTTTTTCAGTCCATATTCATATAAAAATGGTCTTATGCCTTTTCAGGTCTAGAGAGATGCACCTGAGGCTTTAGCATTGCTGCCTAACATAAGATTAATAGCATCATAAAATCGCAGCGGGAGTTCTGGCATTACCAAGTAATGTGGACGAATGTTTTCAAAATTGTATTCACCTTAACTCATCCCCTGTTTGTATAGCATCTTCATTGTTAAGGATTTTAGTAACTTAGATGTAGTATTTTTGTTTTTCTTAATCTTATTATGCTTAATCATATGTTTTCGTGGATCTATCTACCTAGTTCTTCTCTCTCTTAGTTCCTTAGATTGTTGCAACAATGAGAATTTTTACCTGGTACAGTCAAAGATTACCTGGGCTAAGGTTTTACCCAGCTAGGATCCACACTGACCGGATCAGGCTAGGTTAAGGATTATAGGGGTTGAACCCACCAAAAGATAAAGGTGTAAATGTCTAGCCTCTCGAGAATCGATAACAAAATGTCTAGCTTCTAGAGAGATTTTTAATTTATTTATTTTTATTTTTGGTGGAATTAACCCTTCCTATATTTAATAGGCTTAATGTGGCTAATTTCTAGAAGGGGTTGCCCTTGCTATCAGGGCCATTTGTCTTGTGTAACTGCTTTGAATCTTTCATGGTTAATTTAGTTCTCATCTAGTTATTTCATATGCATCATTTCTTACTCGTTATTGATCAATTATGCAGGGAGGTCTTCAGCAAATTTCCTGGTTCCAGTTTCTCCCATATGAATCTGATCTGAGCCCTCTACCTGAGAAAAGGTCTGACCTAAGTGCATTGTCTCATTCTTTTGTTCTCATGAACTTTCAATTAGGTGGAGAGGAGAAAATCAAGATATTGTTTGGTATGCTTTTATTGTTTGCAATTTACTACTGAAATTTGATTTGCATGGGTTTTCAGTGTGAAAGCGGATCAGAAGGATGCTGCTACACTGCTCGTACTTTCATCACATCTGCAATTGCAACAGGAAGGGCTTCTCAGTGCATGGACCAATTCCTTTGTTGGTCCATGGGATCCATCTCAGGGTATGCACAATCCAGGTAAATATTGTAACTAATTGTTAGGACTTATATTATGTTTAAACTCTTCTCTCCTATCCTACTATGCTTTACTATGTGAAATACACAGATGAGAAAATCAAACTCTGGCTTTTCCTTCCTGGGCGCCATTCATCTGTTGTTGAGCATGCTCAAGCTGCAGTCTCCAGATTAAGAGGTATTTTATGTTTGAGTTATTTGCACTATTCTGGTTTTTAATGTATTGTTTGCTACTACTATTTATTATTTTACTAGTTTGAGATTTAGATTATAGTCTTGATATTGATTAAATCCTGGAATGTTTTTTCATTACACAAGTTGTTGGAACTGGACTGTGGTTGGCCCCTGGGGATTCAGAAGAGGTTGCTGCAGCTTTATCTCAGGCTCTACGAAATTGCATAGAAAGGTTGGCATTCACTTGTATGATTTTTATGATAAATTCTCTACTTGGGACATGACATATTTTATTCGAAATGGCAGATCTATTAGGGGGCTTTCCTATGTGAGATTTGGAGATGTATTTTCCAGATGCCTTCCATTTTTGAGAGCTGAGAAACTTTTCAGGTTTGTGGTCATAAACATCTGATGTTGGATTAGTCTATAGGGGAGAATTTATTTGTTATGGACCTGTGGTCCACAACTAGGTGTTTTGTTCTCTCTTTACATGTGCAAATTATTCTTCTTTATCTGAAGGAAGTAAATGCCTACTGGAAACTACTTAATATTTATAATATTCTTTGCTGTCTTATTATTTTTTTTGTGCTGGCTACAAGTAAGGTGGGGTTGATTAACAGTCTGATGTATCCTTTTGAAGGTTTAGTATTGTTTCCTTGCTTTTCTTCTCATTGACAATGGTGTTAGTTGCTTTTCTCTGAAAAGTACTTTCTTTTGACTAGATGCACACATGTTTTCTTGTATTTTGGATAACTCTTATAGGATTTATTATTGGATTGCTAAAATTCTAAATATTTCACTTATTTAACTAATAACTAACAAGGGCAGTTATCTAATGTTGGTCATGGCTCTCTGGTGTCTTGTGAGGGTCGACTAGATATGGACCTACCGTGGGCATTTTTTTGCATGAAGCGGTTTCTCTCAGACTTGAATCCATGCTCTCATGCTTGTCAGCCTGAGGTTTTACCATTGCACGAAGCAATTTGCTCATGTTTTTTCACCAATAACTGTGAAGTTGTAATGAGAAATAAGAAATATACCAAATCAAGAGGCCGTATATCATTTTGGGAATGCCATCCCTTAGACAGCTTGCAATACAGGATCAGGCTCTTCCTAAGTGTGGCATTGTTAAGCTCAACCTTTTTTTTTGATGAATGATTAGGCAGTTTTATTAAAGAGATAAAAAAGGAGAGTACAAGCAGCCTTTGAGGAAGCACAAGATGCTACCTTCCCAAAGGAATGAGTACAGACCCTAGCACTATAATATTACAAATTAGCCCAATAAAAAGATGCCTGAGAAAGCCCTTCCTTAGCCAAAGAGTCTGACAGAGTATTAGCTGATCTGCTGACCCATTGAAAATTGACTGTCATGCTTCTTGTAATCCATTTTACTTTCCTCAGAAGATCTCTGTAGCCCCAAGTGACAGTGTCCGAATTCTGCTGCCAGCTAACTATTACCTTGGAATCTCCTTCAACTACCAGATTTTCCACTCCAAGTTGGCTTGCTATCTGTAAACCTTGTATAGCTGCTAGTAATTCAGCTCTTGTTGAGTCACTCACTCCTACTGGGCCTGAGAACAAGGATACAATGTTGCTGTTATTATCCCTCAAAATTCCACCAATTCCTGAATGGCCATGAGCCGAGCTCTTCACGAGCTACTCAAGCTCGGCTCGGATTGGTTTCAACCGAGCTTCTAGCTGAGCTTGAGCCCAATTTACAGGCTCGATTAATAAACGAGCCGAGCTCGAATATATAATAATAATAATAAAATTATGGAAAATAATATATATATAATAAAAATATTATAATTCTTAATTTTTAAATATCAAATAAAAAATATTTTATATATATAAATTTTCATTTTTATAAAATATTTTTTCTCAAATCGAGCTCGAGCCTTGTACTACCTTGGTGAGCTGAGCTGAGCCTCGTACTATTCGGCCTGGCTCGGCTCGAATCCACCCCTAGGCCCTGGGTTACCTTGACTGCTGCCATCAAAATTCATTTTAATTACTCCTTCTGGAGGAGTAGTCCACCTTGCCTGTGATCTGGATTTCTTTGAAGCTATCGAAGCCACCGCTAACCAGCTCCTCCGAATATCATCAAAGGAAAAGTCCATAAACAGTTCTGAAGTTTTCAGCCAATGGATGGTTCTGGTCAACTTTGATGGATTCTCAATTGGGAACCTGAGGCTTTCCTTAGTTGGGGAAGTTTTTAGAAACCATGGTGGTAAGGCTACTGCACTTTGTTATGGTCCAATTGGCTTTAGGGGCTTTATTAGAGTAGAAATTTTTGCTTTCTCCAAGGCCTAACTGGTACAACAGCCAGCCCTCAACTGTTGGCAATTGCTGGTCCAGTGCAGGCCGCACACATGCAGAGAGAAATCATCAAGCAAATGACTTAGAAGAAGAGTAAAGAACTCTATCCAAAGCTGAAATCGTACTTTCGGGATTTCTTGTGCTTGAATGAACCCAACAGAAATCCTTTCGTTATTTTAGAGAATGACAACAAGAATAGACTGTTGTATGATTAGATTCTGCTGCATATGTAGTTGATCCAATCTGCCAATAAAAAAAGCAGTTGATCCAAGCCTTTTCTCATAAGAAAAGACACTTTATTCCATAACTTCAAGTGGTCATATGATCATCACATAAGGGAAAAAGGCTTATGGCCTTAAGTTCCATCCATGAATGGAAATATAACAGAAAGATAAATATTATGGCTGTATGGTGAAAATTCTTAAGCTTGCTACTCGTTTTTTGTGTGCTATAAACTTGTAGTTCTCCAATGTTCCACATCAGTTTGTATTCCTTGGGTTTTGAGTGTGTAAGATTGGAGTTTGTTCTCTGGATTTTTATTGGATGGATGTTAACTGTTGGCCCATGGTCTCTTCCAGAGTGAACATTCAGTTCATATGGATTCAATGGTGGGCTAATTGATATTGGACAGTTTGGTTAGGGATGTGCTTTGAGGAATCTATTTTTGTTGGTGGACTGCCTCTTGTGTTAACTGTTTTTGCGTTTCTCATTGCTTTTTGTTTTTTAAACCATGCCTATTTTAGCCTTGCTTTAAGTTGTTTTTATCTTTAAATATGTTTTCTTGCCTTTCAAGGATTTCTTGGATCCTCTCATGGTTTCATTGTTTTGTGTCTTAAGCATGTCTTGTTGAATATGAGCTTTTGTTTTTTGTAGCAGCAACTAGGTGCTAGGAAATAGCTTTATTAGAACTAAAAAATGTATGTACAATCAAGAATTCTCCTCAAAAGTTGCAATAGAAGACAATAACAGGCCAAATCATGGCCAGAATGAAAGTACATTGTAGACAAACAGAATAACCGCAAAACTACTACATGACAGATGACCTCCAGTACAATTTAGATCTCCCAAATCCTCCTCTGGCTAGAGAACCAGTCAAAGAATTGGCAAATATTGATGCTCATCTGACGGCCTTATTAGTCTTTATGTTGAAGATCTAGCCTTTCTGATTGAAAATGGGTTCTGTATCTCCCTCAGATACTTCAACTTTTTGTTAAATCCAAAAGTACTCCATAATATTGTTTGTAGTATCACAGGTAGTTTTATAAATGTTGAAGTTTGTAAAGCAGTAAAAGTATGACAGCCATGTTGTCAAAGAGGATTTGTCATTGGCCAAAGAAGCATTTATTACTACTTTTGGAGTTCCATAGCTGTTTATTTTTAACCCCAAAATTTACTCCTGTGGAGGGGTGGCTGCTGTAAATTTTATAAATATATCAAAGGAAACACCTAGGATGGGGGATGCAGAAGCCTTAACCCCTTGAGAATAGCTAAATACAAATCGGAGATGAAATAGTGAATATTACAGGTAAAACAATGATACCCCAATCTTCTAAAACTCATCAAAAGCAAGCTAGTCAATGTGTAAGAAAGATAGCCAACAGCTGCCATCAGCTACACGATTCTCTTCATGTAAGGTGTATGAGCACACACACATCCATCAAACTGAGTAATTTCATAATTTCTCTATGGATGTATCAGAGGCCCCAATGAATGAAGCATTGATCATTCATGATGATACAAAGAATTTTTGAGTCAGCCACTGCTTCAACCTTCATGAAAGCTGTGGCTTGGGTCAAGAGTAATCCATCACAAAGAGCTTGAGTTTCTGCCATCAACTACTGTTCATTAGTGCTATATGATCATTTATTGCTACATGCCAGAAGTTTCTTGCTTAAGCTGTAAATAATTTATTACTATATTGTCGTTTTTGAATTTTGTGCATATTACTAATTCAAAATCCTTAGATGTTTGTACAGATTTGTTTTTCCCCTATTGATCTGGTGTTACTTGATTCATATACCATTACTTTCAAATTCATATGAATTCTAATTTCTTGTATTTTGTAGGAGAATGCTTTGTCTAGTTGTGTTTTTAAACAACTATCATATCACACATTTTCCCTCTTTCTTTCTAAGTGAATGTCAGTGCTTTTGTAGGAGGGTGCAGCCGACAGTTGAGTTTGTGTTTGCAGCCACTGAAGAGGCAATCTTTGTGCATGTCATAATATCTGCAAAGTTTGTTGAATTTGACATCATTTTTTAATTGATCATGTTCCCTTAGTTTTTCACTATTGTTTTGTTGATACATGGTTCATCCAGTAAACAACAATTTGATATGCATTGCCTATCACTTGTATTATAGGCATGTTCGCCCACTTTCATGTGATGACATGGAATCTGTACTACGACATCTCTCTTCCAATAATACTGGTGAAAGACTACCTGGTGAGCCATATTTTCTTCCTTGCCATATAAAGGTTCCTATGTGTTGTATCTTTTTTTTGAGATTAGTTACATGTCATTGTAGAAGATTCTAAAGGCCTTTTCTTTGATAACTTTTGGGAGGGTGAATGCACTGCACTGATTAACCTGTTTGCTTTGTTGGAGACAACTTTTCTGGACCCAACCTTAGAAGACTCTAGAATTCGGACCGGCTCTCCTGATGGTCTTTTCACTTGTTCCTCTTTTTTCAAGCTTTTAGCCCTACCTAGTTCCAAAGGGGTGGACTTCCCGGTGAAAGAAATTTGGAATAAACCTATCCCATAAAATATTCAAGCGTTCTGCTAGGAAATCTTCCTTGGAAAGGTTAATACTTGTGATATGCTGCAGAGAAGAAGGCCCTCTAATTGCCTCTCTCCTCATATGTGTTTCCTTTTTAGGGATAGCCGAGATTCCTTATCCCATTTATTTATCTCTTATTCCTTTGTTTCTCGTGTTTGGGAGTCTTTCTGCTCTCTTTTTGGCTACCCGTGGGTCCCTCCTCAAGAGGTGGTGGACGATTTGAACCCAAATTTCCTGAGGCAACTAAAGAAAAGGGGGAGATTAATGTGGAAAGCAACAAAGGCAGCAATTGTTTGGGTGATTTGGGAAGAGAGAAACAATAGAATATTCAATGGAAAGAGTAGAACTGCGGAGGAAGTAATAGAGGCCGTAAAAATAAAAGTTGCACTTCGGATTAAAACCTTGGAGTGCTTTAAGAACTTCACAACTAATGATGTCCTAAGGGCATGAGTAGCACAATCCTCTAGGGAAAGAGGAAGAATATGATTGGAGTGGAAACCCCCACAAGGCAGCAAATTAAAGTTGAGTTTTGATGGAAGCTCCTTAGGCAACCCAGGTATGGCAGGAATGGGTGGGGCAATCAGAAATTACCAAGGGCAAGATATTAGCTATTTATTCAGGTTCACTTGGAGCAGCTAATTCTATGAAGGCTGAATTGTTCACTCTTCTTCATGGTCTTCGGTTGGCAAAGCAACTGGGTTTCAGACAGATGAAGGTGGAAGGGGTTTCAAAAGTAGTTATTTTCTTGGGCGAGATGTAATAAACATATCCCTTGGACTCTCAAGAATGCTTACTGGGAAGTTGAAAGGCTTGCAAGATCGCTAAGTGCTGATTTCAAGTGGGTAAGAAGGTGTGCAAATGGGTTAGCTGATTCTCTTGCTAAATAAGGAGTGGAAAGGCAATGGTTATTTTGGGCTTCGATGTAACCTAGCAAACTTACTTGGGATGACTTTATGGTCATCAAACTGTACTGTTATCTCTCTTATAATTAATTATTTCAATAATTTTTTTTGCTGATAAAAAAATAACTGGTTTTCAATAATATCAAGGGTTCCTTCTCTTATGCTTAAAAAGAGGCTCTTTCCTTGATTCTCCAAGGAAGAAAAATCACAGATAGGGCTTTGATAACAGATAAGTGCAACCAAGACCTAAGAAGAAAGGGGGGGGGGGTTGGCATGTAAAATGGATATGGAGAAGTATGATTACAGTGGGTTTAAGGTGAAATGCAGAAAGTGGATTAAAGGATGCCTTTAGTCTTGTTATTGTTCAATTTTGAACAGTGTACTACAGGATTTCTTCCCTACTAAGAGTGATCTTGGGCAAGGGGGTCTGCTGTCACCTTTTTTATTTACTCTTATTGCAGATGTTTTTTTTTTGATGAATAATAATAAGTTTATTGATTCAGAAGCAACTTTAGAGTGAGTTCATACATCATCCCAACGAGAGGCACGAGTTGCAGCCCCTCCTTGAGTCTTACAAGTAAACTAGGAAAGAAAAACAATAATCACAACTGAGCCCAAATTAATTCTTCCCTATTTACCCCTTGCTTAGCTAACACATCTGACAAAGTATTTGCTGATCTCCCCACCCACTGTACAGTGACCAACATATTCCTTGTCAACCAACTAAATTTCTTCATTTCATTCTTGTATCGCCACATAGCCTCGGCAGAATTTTTTAACCAACCCACCACCACTTTGGAATCCCCCTCGATTATTAGGTGTTGTACCCCCAGCTGGTTTGCAAATTGCACCCCTTGTACAACAACTAAGAGTTCTGCCCTGATGGAGTTCCCAATTCCCAAGGGACTTGAGTAGAGCAACAAAATCTCTCCCTTCTCATTTCTCAAAGCATCCCCCACTCCGGATAATCCTAGATTACCCATGCTGCTTCCATCAAAGTTCAACTTTATTGAGCCTTCGGGTGGAGGAGACCAGCTTGTAATTAATTTGTCCTTTAAAGGTGAGCACCTTGCTACTGCTGACCAATTTCTCCAAAGGTCATTAAAGGAGAATTGATGGAAGATTTCCAAGGTCTTCAACCAATGTATTGCCCTGTTTAGCACACAGTCTTTCAAATCTTGAAAGGAGAATTGAAAAATTCTGAGATTCCTTTCTTCCCAAAGAGTCCAAGTCAAAGCAGCACGAGCACATCTCCACATATATCTCCCTATTTTTGTAGGCCAATAAAAGGTAGAATGGTTGAAGAGCATGTGAACTTCTGCTGGTAGACTCCAACTACCCCCAAACAACGAAAGTAGCCAAGCCCAAAGGTTCGCAGAAAAGGGACAAGATACTAGTAGATGGTAACAATCCTCACCATGAGCTCTACAGAGGATACACCAATTAGGAGAAATACAGAGAAAAGTTCTTATCTTTTGTAGGTTGTCTAAAGTGTTTACTTTCCCATGGAATACTTCCCAACAAAAAGCCATAATTTTTGGGGGGACTGGCCTGCACCAAATTTCTTTAGACGGAAAGGGTTGGTGAGAAGAAAGTTGAGAGATGGACTTGAAGAAAGAAGCACAAGAGAAGGTTCCAATGGGTCTAGGAGTCCAAACTTTCTTATCTGGCTTGGAGGGATCCAAACAAACCTGATTAAGACAACCAAGCAAAATAGAAAGAGACTCAATTTCAGCATCCCTAAGTCCTCTACGAAACTCAAAATCCCAAGTAGGATCTAAGGGTGTTCCCAAAGGTGAAACAAATTTTGAGACCACCTCTTTTTTGTACAAAAAAATAGAAAAAAGCAAAGGGAACAAGTCCTTTAACGGTGAGACTCCTACCCAAATATCCTCCCTAAAAAGAACAAAGTTGCCAGAACAAACTTCATACCTGATAAAATTGAGGAATTGAGGAAGGGTGTTGTGAATAGCCTTCCACGGTGCTGCTAGGTTAGCTTGCCTCGATACACCAGCATCCCATCCGTTCTCTGACCTCCCATGAATGCTTCCCACCACCTCATGCCACAATCTCTCTCTTTCCAAAGGCCATCTCCACAACCATTTCCCTAACAGAGCTTGATTCTTTCTAATTACCCTCCCAATTCCCAAGCCCCCCTCTTCTTTACTTTTGCACACAATTTCCCAATTAACCAAGTGATCCTTTTTTTCTTGTCCCGGCTCCCATAAGAAGTCTCTCATCAACTTCTCCAGTTTCCTGGCTTCCCTAACTGGTATCCTAAAGACAGACAAATAATAGGTAGGTAAGTTAGCCAAGGTAGCTCTTATTAGGGTAATTCTCCCTCCTAAAGAGATATAGTTCCTCTTCCATGAGGCTAATCTCTTCTCAAACTTTTCTATCACTGGGGTCCAAAATCTACTCTCCCTAGGATTTGCCCTTAAAGGAAGCCCTAAATATGACATAGGCCAAGCAGAGGTGGAACACTCAAGACACTCTGCAATAGCCTCGACCTCCCCTACCTCCAAATTTATACCCACTATGCAGCTCTTTTCTAGATTTATTCTCAAATTAGAGACACTTTCAAATCCTTTTATTATCTCCTTTAGGTTTGCTACCTTTTCACTAATACCTCCACAAAAAATCATTAGGTCATCTGCAAACTGAAGGTGGGTGACGGGGACTTGGTGTCTCCCTATTCTCCAACCCCTAATGGCATCTTCGCTGTCAGCCTTAGTAATTATCCTACTAATCACATCAGCTACTAAGGTAAAAAGGAAGGGTGAAAGTGGATCCCCTTGCCTGACACCCCTGCAAGTTGGAAAAAAGTCTCTCACCGTACCATTTACTAGAATAGAGTAGTGACAAGTACTGATACACCCAAAGATCCAACTACACCACTTGTCCCCAAGTCCACAGTTTTGCATAACCTCTAATAGAAACTTCCAGTCCACCAAATCATAGGCCTTTTCAAGATCCAATTTACAAATGAATCCTCTCTTACTAGACCTTTTCATTTCCTCCACACACTCATTCGCAATTAAGATCTGATCTGTTATTTGTTGCCCTTGAATGAAAGCCCCCTGGGTTTCACTAATGATGGTAGGGAGGACTGTTTTGATTCTCAATGAGAGCACTTTAGCCAGAATTTTATAGATGCTTGTCACCAGACTAATAGGCCTATAATCTTTTGGGTGGTTGGCATCATTCTTCTTAGGTATCAAGGCCAAAAGGTGACATTAATTCCAGGGCTTATAGTGTGATTGTCTGCAAATTCCTTAAAGACTTCAGCTAGATTCTCTTTCAACACCTCCCAACAGTCTTGATAAAAACCCATTGTAAAGCCATCTGGACCCGGAGCCTTGGATCTATCCATTATAAAGACAACTTTCTTAATCTCTTCTTCCTCAAAATCCCTTTCCAGCCACCTTGCCACTCCTTCATCAATTCTTGGCCAATCCACCCTTTCCATGACTGTCCTCTCTCTCAAAGGCTTTCTATAAATCGATTTGAAGTGGTCCACAAATTTTCTGGCTATGTCATCCTGGTTGGTAAACACCTCCTCTCCTATCTCTAGCTTGGTCACAAAATTCTTTCTTTGTCTCCCATTTGCCAAATCATGGAAGAATCTAGTGTTCCCATCGCCTTCCTTAATCCACTTGTGTCTAGATTTTTGTCTCCAACTGATTTCTTCCCTCAATAACACCTCTTCCAAATCCTTTTTTAATTGTCTCCTTAACACTCTGTCCTCCTCAGTCAACCCATTGTGAGATTCCTTTACATCCAAGTTCTCTATTCGAGAGATTAGGCCCAATTTTTGCTCCTCAATTCTACCAAACTGATCTCTATTCCACTCTTTTATTTTGGCTCTCAACCTTTTTAATTTCTTATGGAACTTGATCCCCTTCCATCTTACCCCCCTCTCCTCCTCACCCCACCACTCCACTTTTTTCACAAAATCTGGATGGATAAGCCACATATTTTCAAATATAAAAGGTTTGGGTCCTATAGGAAAAGACTCAGTACCTATTTGGATAGGACAGTGATCGGAGGTGACCTTGGGTAACGCCCTAGCAACCAAGTTTTCCAAACTATTCTCCCAGGCAAGGTTAAATAGGAATCTATCCAACTTCGAGCACAAAGGGGTTTCCTGAAGGTTGGACCAAGTGTAATTGGCTTGCAGCAGAGGTATTTCCTTCAGATCACAATCTTCAATAAAACCATTAAATTTCCTCATGCTTGTTGAGATTACTTGTTGGGGATTACTGGTTTCATCAGAGAATCTAATGACGTTAAAATCCCCGCCCAGGCACCAAGGACCATCCCATAGCCCCTTGATTGCATATAGTTCCTCTCACATCTCATTCCTCTCTCTATAGGAATTAGGGCCATAAACATTGGTTAAAACCCATACACACCCATTCTCTACATTCTCGCACTTAATGGAAACTGAGAATCTGCCTATCAATTCTTCCACTACTTCCACCACATCCTCCCTCCACAGTGTTACAATCCCCCCCAAGGCTCCCCAAGAAGGAGCCACGCTCCAACCTAAACCTCTAGACCTCTAAAAACTCCTCACCCATCTCCCATCTAATTCCATCAATTTGGATTCTTGTAACAACACAATATTAGGTTTTTCCCTTTGGAGTAGGTCTTTGATCACCATTCTCTTCCTTGCACTCCCTAACCCTCTTACATTCCAGCTAATAATTTTCATCGAGACAAAGTAGCAAAAGAACCCAATAAGAGGCCATATTCTCCTTATTTTAGGCCCTTCCTCCTATCCCCTCTACCACTGAATTCTAAATCCCCCTCAATGTCTGAAATTAGCCTTTCCACTTCAGATCTTTTTTTCTTATTTGTTCCTTTCCCCCCCCCCCCCCCCCCCCATCCTAATAGAACAATCATCCTCTTTCTTTTCTCCATCCTTTCCAGCCAATGTCTGAGGAAGAATTTTACCCTGCTCACACTTATTTTGGCTACAACATCTTTCTCCGAGTCCTTCCTTTTTATTTTGTTCCTCCATCATTGTACAAATCAACTCCCAAATTCTGTCCGCCTCCCCCTTACTACTTTCTTCCAACACCCTCTCTCCTCCTTCCACTATCACCCTCTTTCTTGCATCAGAACCTCCAGGATGGGAAGCTGGGATATCTGTTACAGGCAGAGCAAACAAGTCAATACCTAAAACAGAATTGACACCCATACCTGATAGAACGGGGGTAGGACTAGAATCACTGGAAATGACTTGCTGACAGGCGGCAATTGGTTTTAAAGCCTTTCCCCTTTTTGGACAAGGTTGTGAAGTAGACATGGTGAAAGAATCACTTCCTGACGACCTACCCACTTGGAAGACCTTTCTTTGTGTTTTTGACACTGGAATACCCGCATCCATCCTCACAGCCGATTCTTGTCCCTCTCCACCAACATCCTGTAGTTCATTAGACTCAGGGTCAGTTCCCTCGACGAAGGGAGGAAGAGTTTTCATAGCTTTAGAACCATTTTCTTCACCATTTCTAGCTTTCTCGCCACCTGCCTCTTTAGTCTCTTCCTCTAGAAGCAACAACTCTGTATGCAAACTTTCTGTTTCAAAAAAATCATTGTTGCTTTTCAGAGACAGACTTCCCAGACTTAGCGTTTCGTCTCTATCAGAATTGTCATTGCTGTTTTGTTCACTCGACCAGTCTTCAATCCCTGTTCTGTTCTCATCACTAGGCTTGAGGTATCTTGGGTTGCGCCTATCTGGTGAGAGACGGTTCGCTAGGTTGGATGGGACCCACTATAGAGAGCCTCGCGACTGCGAATCTGGAGATTTTTTTTGCGCCTGAACTGTTCGAACGAGAGGAAGGGTTCGGGGTAGAAGAAGATAGACGCTTAATTTCGTCTATCAGCTCGTCCCTCCTCCCAGTCACGTGCTTACTTAAAGTACCCCTCGGCCCATCTATCTTGTAATGGGCCTTGGGCTGAAACCTATGGGAGCCTACCTTTACAGCCTTTATTTGAGATGCCTTCTCCGGCCCTTCATCAAGTGGATCCAATCGATTGGGCCCTTCATTTCGTCCCACGTGACCACTTAAAAGGTCACACCCCCCTGATTTAATGGTCGAACCAACAACCTTCCCTGTCTGAGGTTGCTTGTTCAGCCCTCTCCCTTTCGAAACTAGTGAATTTTTGTTTGTTTCCCCTGACACCACCTGCACAAATGATCTGCCATTTGTCATAATTTTTTCTTGCTTTCTCCAGGTTTGACCTTCCAACTGCCCCACAACTTTTTGGCTTCCCAGAATTTGTTGGCCCTTTTTAGTGAAACATCCCTTCCCATTTGAATTAACCACTCTCACAAGTCCACGTAGTGCTTCTTCTTCCTCCTTCTCCCCTCCAACCATTCGAGCCTCCTTCCACAACACTGCTTCAATGGAGGAAGCTAACCATATAGAGACAAAGCTCCCCTCTGTTCGTACCTCTACTTTTCGTGGAATGTCTTCTGGCTTCACACCACTCAGCAGGATTGCTACTGAGTAAAGATCTCCCCAGAAAGCACCTTTCAAGATTCCTCCACACAACACAGCTATAGATTCTGCTATTTCTTGTTTCCATAGATGGAATGGCAAGCCTATTACACGCACCACCACACCATCTTCGACAAAAAAAATCCTTGGAGTTAGATGTTGGATTCCATTTGAAGACTGTGAATGATCCGAACTCAGCCTGAACATTGATAGCTGATATTTCCAAATCATTCTTTAATGGATCTAGGATGGCTTTACAGTTATCGAAGGGGGTTACTATGAAGACACTCTTCAGCTTCAACCTGGTTGCCAGTAAGTCAGCTACCCTCCTCCAATCATTAACCTTTACCTTGGCATGTATCACAAGCTTACTATCCCACTCCTCTCTCTCTAGACCTCCCACCATTCTGCAATGGCCTTTTGTTTTTGCCATGACCACTGGCCCTTGTTCTACCCTGCTGTTGCTGAGATATACCTTCTCCTCCCTTATGGAGGCTTTTTTCTCATTTGCTACTCTTTGAGCTAAGAATTCTTTGAGCAACCAGTCAACTTCCCCCCAACCTTGGTTCTGTTTTCCTGCTGGTAGACACACCAGTTGCCTTTGTCCCTTACCAAAGAATTCAGCCAAAGCTATGAAGAACCCCTTTCTATTCCTCTTACATTCAACAACATATCTTCTCCCTTCTAATGTACTAAAATCCTGCCAGTTTATCTGCTTACCTTTTGAACAGGCTCCAGCTATGAACTCTCTTAGCCACTCGATCACTTCTAATCCTTCCAGCAGTATTGTACCCTTTTTCGCTTCCCTTACCTTCAGGCTTACCTTCCCCTTAATTCTCATCTCTTCAAACAGGAGTTTTTTTGCTTCTATCTTCAAGGATCTCCTCCACTGACCTGCCTGCACGAACTCCATCCCCTCCATTTTCCCTCCCATCTTACTCTTATTGCAGATGTTCTTAGACAATTGATTACTAGGGCTGATGGATTAAGCTTGATTAGGGTGTGGGGAATTGGTAGAGATGGTTTGTTGTCATTCACAATTTGCAGGTAACATAGGTTATGGGGGCTGAAGAAATGGGGAATTTACAGCTTCTTTTTAGTGCCATAGCCAATATTCCAATGCCCTTTTAGGTCTGCCCCGATCTCTTGTAGCCTCTTCAATTTGTAATAGATCACTGCTTCTTATGGGTGCTGTAGTTGAGACAACGCTTAGATGATAATAATGATGATCACTTCTTACACTGTATATCATTTTCTCTGCACATGATCAAATCACCTTAGTGTACTTTCTCTCATTTTATCACCTATTGGAGCTACTAGGTTCCTTTGAATACATCATTTCTCACACTGGCCTTTCTAGTTTTTCCACTCATCAATCTCAACCTTTGCATTTCTGGCACACTCATTGTTTGGACATGTTAGTATTAACATTTTTTGATTGATATGTTGCTGTTATTGACAAGTTCCCTAAGAAACTTGAGTCTTGGAAGAAAAATTGCATTTCTCTAAGGAGTAGGATCATACAACTATACTTTCGCCAATCTTCTTGTTTACTACTTGTTGGTCTTTTTTATTTTTTTTTTGGGGATCTAAACTGTAAGATTCAAAGAAATCTTCATGGAAGGCTATAAACTTTATGGACTCTACTTATAAATAATATAAAATTTGGGATGTTAATTGAATTTCTCTTTGTTCCATATTTCTCCTGTAATTATATTTTTATTGCATGACTTGCAATTGGTTCTCACTGGAAATTTTAACAGTTATTATTGCTCCTCATGGAATGAGAGGTAAGCTTACAGGATGCTGTCCAAGTGATCTTGTGAAGCAAGTTTATTTTAGGTAATATTTTTTTTGGGTGTGCTCCATATTTTTGTATTTTTCAAATAGAAGATATCACAATCAAGGTAAGCCTGAGAATATTTCTTTTTTCCTTTATTTATTTCTTATGACATGTTCAAACAATTCCAGCAAAGCTAGGACTTCGAATGGGTTTACTGTTCTTGGTTTGCCTTCCCAAGCTGTTCAAGCTTCTAGTTGCCAGCTGAGGGGGCAAAATTGCCATGTTGAGATTACTCTTGGCTGCACTGGCAAAGGAGGTAATGAAACATTGCAAGCAAATTCCGATTTGAATAGGAATTTCTCCATGCTCATTTTGCTGAATCACCTGCAGTGGCTCTTGCAAAAGTTGGTCTGAAGCAAGGACCGGGACATCATTATCCTGTTCTTCAAAGGACATTCATTTATCCAGCTGAAGCAGTGCTGGTCCCAGTCATGCATACAGTGTTTGCTAAATCTTCTTTGAAAAGGTATGCTTCTTTGGTTCCGCTACTGCAGCAGGTTTTGTCATATTGTACTAATTGACAATGCTGTTGTGATTGTGCAGGATCTGGGTACAAAATTGGGTAGGGACATCATTGTTTGGTTCATCTTTCTTTATGCATTGGTTAGTTCAGATGCTTCATTTTACTTGCCACTTCTTGTGCTTAGTTCTACTGAAAAATCTTCCATTTTCATAGGTTTATTGTCTTCAGACATTTCTGGTTTAATTGTTAGAAGTCATTTGATTCTAATGTTAAAGTTGTTCAGTTGATTTGTTTTTTTTGTGGATGGATAATTTCTGTTTTTCTTTTGGTTTGTCTGATAGTCTGGTTTTCATTAATGGTGGGTGGCATGCTTGTGGTTGCTTTTGTATAATAGGGCCTTGAGCTTTAGGTTTTAGGGGAATGGGTCCAAGTGGGTGAAATCATCTTGGTTCCTATAGTGTTCAAAATGTTTTCTATTGTGTAAAACTTTATTGTCATGGCATTTAAGTGTGATTTTTTTTAAGATTTCCATAAAAGTTTGGTCCTGGAGTGGTTTTCATTTTCACAGTTTGACATCATTGTATGGTGCTCAAACATGGTGTTATCTTTCTGAGGGTGCATGGAGTTTGGTATCATCATTTGTCTGCATATACTATTTCTTTTCCTTTTTATTAATAGGTGCATGTGTTAATAATTATTCTTAAATTCATTTAATTTCATCTTATTGGAAATAGCGATTGTGATTTCTCTGCCTATATTATGACTAATACGAAAAGGCTGTAAGGTTTCATGTCCTTTTCTGATTTTTTATTGATGTGATGTCTTTTGTGTTTGTTTTTACCTGTCTTTTTCATTCATACATGTGAAAATTTTAGTGTATTCTTAGAGCTGTTTCCTGAAGTTTCCCCACGCTTTTGCATCAGCTTGGGACTTGGAAGTACTGGTAAAATGGAGTCTTTAGATGGGCAGGGGATTGACTCCAGTGGAATACACACGCTACACAGTAATAATAGCAGTAGCAACAGTAATAGCAGTAGCAACAACAGCATAAGTAACACATCCAGTGAGAGTGATTACAGGAATACCACAAGGGGTAGTGACCTTGAAGCAGATGCTGATTCTCTAACATGTAGACAGTCTGGTTTATCTTCTTCGGATCAGTTGGAGAATGATGGTCTCAAATTGGTAATCAACATTTCTCTTGTACATCTTGTTCTTCCTGTTAGGTGTTAGCTCTCACAACCCTATCATGGTTTCCCTAAATTATGTTATAATACAAAGTACAATCTTCCAGTTCTGTTCTAAATCTATAAAGTCAATGCATCATAAAGATTGTTCTTTCATGATTGTTACCAACTGTGGTAGCATGCAAGTGCATTTAGGTGGGTTGAGTCCCAGCCAGTCCAATCATAAAACTGTGTAGCTGTAGTCAAACTGTAAACAATCTTGAAACAAAGGATCAATCCTGAGCATGCTTAAATAAAGTAGGTGCCAAGTGGTCAGATATGGAATGGTCTGAGTTTTTTGTATATTTATTTTAAAAATATATTAAATGAATAACATGTAGAGGTGCTAATGGAGGAGAGATTAGTAATACTACTATGTGTTAAAAATAACATGTACCTTAGTAAAATTATAACTGCTTGATGTATTTTATATTTCTTTTATGGGTGACTTCTCATCATTCCTTCCTTTACTCTTTTTCCTTTTCTTGCTATAATTTTTTTTTTTATTTATTACCAAAAGAAAGTGAAAGAGACGTTAAATAAGATGAAGGGAAAGGCATTAGGACCCTATAGGATTCCAATAAAAGTGTGGAAAGGTATGAGAGAGGTAGGCTTATTGTGGCTAAGTTATTTAATAAGATAATGGAAGAAAGGAAGATGCTTGATGAATGGAGACCAAGAAATAACTCAATGTGGCCTTTTCCATTACCTTAGGACTGGAGACCAAGAGATGATTCAATGTGACCTTTTTTGTTACCTTGATTCAATGATTCATAACAAGGGAGTGATTGAGGATCTTATCCAAAGAATTAGAGTAGGATGGGAAAAATGGACTAGGGGGGTTGCTTCCTGAGTTTTTCTATAAAACAGTTGTAAGGCAACTATACTGTATGGAGCAGTGTTGGGTAGTCAAGAAACAACATGTCCAAAAAATGAGTAGCAGAAATGCATAAACTGAGATTGATGAGTGGAAAAACTAGAAATGGTAGGATTAGAAATGAAAAGGGGTAGGACTATGTGGAGATGCCTAAGGGCTGCGGTATGCTGGTCTCTATGGGAAGATTTTCTCCCAAGTAGAGAGAAGTGCTGAAGATCTGAGAGAAATGATCCATATAAGGGTGGTACAGTGGGAATGTTTGTCTTGGTTCCTTCCTCTTTTTTTTTTTTGATGAATAACTTGGTTTCCTCCTCCCTCTGGTTTTTTGAAACTGAACTTTGATGGTAGTAGTAGAGGGAACCCTGGACATTCAGGGGTTGGGGGTGTATTTAGGGATGAGAATGCGAATGTTTCAGCCCTGTTTTCAGGTCCAATTGGGGTGGGTGATTCTCTCAGAGCCGAGATCTATGCAGTTATGGAAGGTGTCCAAAGAGCAAAGGAGATGAATATAAGAAGACTTGTAATTGAAGGGGATTTGGAGGTGGTTATAGGGTGGCTGATTAAAGACAATACTGGATTATGGAATTATAAGAATGAAAGGAGGAAATGAGTTAGAAGATGGCGTTCGAAGGACACGAGGGGTTCTCACCAGCCGGTAAGTGGAGAGAAGCTTTGAGAATAGAAAGAAAAGAACTGTTGCTGGAGGAGATATTCTACCAAAAGGACTTTACGATTAAGATTAGAGAAGGAAAGAGAGGAACAGTTCTGTTAGTGGGAGATGTTGTTCCTTGGTTTCAGAGGTTTTTAGATGGAGCTGCCCAGGTGAGCTGGAGTGAAGTGTGGAAAGGTACGCTCAGGTAGGTAAGGAGAGAATATGTAGCCGAGAGAAGAAAGAACAACAGAGGATGGTTTGTTACCTTGGAAGAAAAGTTCGACAAAAGGAAAAGACAAATAATAGTTATCCCTGAAGGTGTTCGGCAGCAGGGATGGTCAGCGGTGGCTAATGCTCTACACAGGAGATTAGTCAGTAAGGAATTAGGGGCAGTGAAGGTACAGGCAGAGAGAGTAGTTGGCGGATAGAGTAAGAAAGAAGAGATGACAGAAAGAAGAAAGAGACTGGAGAGGTTGGGCTTAGAAGACACAACGGAAAACCAAGGAAAGCCAACAGTGGCATTTACAATACCAGAACCAAAAATTGCTTTGGCTGGGGAAAAGGGAGCCTGGGAAAAAAAACTCATTTTATCTGCGAGGGAGGAGGTGAAGGACTGGAAGGGGCTGTTAGAGGAGGTGACAATGAAGCTTGGGTTAAACCAGACAATCATCCTTATTCCATTCAACGATAGAAAAGCAATCCTTGATGTGGGGGAGGTGTCGATGGACTTCACCATGCTGGAAACGAGTGAAGGCCCCGTAAGAATTGAAAACTGGTGTCCCCTTTCGAATAAGGTTGCTGCTGTAGATGGTAGCTTCAAACTGAAGCTGCTGGGTTTACCCTTTCATCTCCGGCAAAAATTAACCCTGGAGAAATTGGTGCGGGCGATGGGTGGTGTTATTCAGTCGTACAAGACCACAGATTTGAGAGTAGTTCATTTGAGAGTTGCTGGAATGAAGCCTAAGGAAGTTCCAAGGGTATTACAACTATGCGCAGAAGGTTATTGGTATAAGGTCTGGGTGTGTTCGGAAGTTGAAACGTTGCAGTGGTTGGGGAGATCGAAGCTTGAGGGAGATGATGGCGTGGCAAGATGGGTTACTTTGTCAGATATGTTAGCTAAGCAAGGGGTAAATAGGGAAGAATTATTTTGGGCTCAGTTGTGATTCTTGTTTTTCTTTCCTAGTTTACTTGTAAGATTCAATGAGGGGCTGCAGCTCGCGCCTCTCGCTGGGATGATGTATGAACTCACTCTAAATTTGCTTATGAATCAATAAATTTATTATTATTCATCAAAATAAAAGATGGGTTACAGTTGGTGGGACTGAGCAAAGGAAGTTTGGACATGTGGCAGCTGTTGGAGTGAAGTCTTCATTAAATGTGCAAGCTGAAAAGTCGAATGCCAAAAGTAAAGAGGCATTTTTGGAAAAGTTTTCAAATTTTTTGAAAACAAAAACAACTTTACAACTGGTTTGTCCTAAGCAGATTTGGTCAAAGGAGAAACCAGGGGGGTTCGATTCAGGTCCAAGCTCGAGCTACTCACCACACTTTCTGTTGGTTTGTTCTTAATGAGCTAAGGGTTCACAACACTTCTTTGGATTCATGTGACCACTTAAGTGGTCACGTGAGTCAAGTTTCTAAGCAGCCGTTGATAGACAAATACAAAGGTCTATCTTCTTCCTCACGAGATTCGACTCCTTGGGACCGAAAAACTCTTTCAGGCAGCTAGAGTTCATCGAAGAAGATGTTGAGCTGGATTCCGGTGACAAAACATAGAGAAGGCGATCGGGACGGGATGGAGGGAGATAGGCCAAATCCAAGATACTCCAGGAAGTGTAGGGAAGATTGTGAAGATGAGGACGGTGGATGGGTAAGTTGCAACAGTTCAGAGGAGATGTTAGACTTAGATGACGAAGCTGAACTTTAGTGTGACGAACGTCAAGGAGAGTTGGAAGATACCCTTAATACTAATATCCTTTTCTCAGAGCACGCAACAGAGGATCCCTTCTTCCATAAAACCTCCACTGGGTGAGAGCTGAATGATGCCGAGCATGCTTTAGAAGACAAGGGGGAAATCGAATACCAAGTAAGGAAGAATCAAACTAGGAGAGTAACTTAAGACAAGGGACCTGTAAGAGGACTTCGACTGCTCACCAAAATTCGAGCAGAGACGGCATAGGCGGGGATGAACGACAGAGCCTTGGAAGTACGAACAAGGGTGAAATCAGCCTAGGTGGTGATCAGCTAAGCCCTACACAGAGAGTGAAAGGACCAACCCATTCGGTTGTCTCTTCTCCTATTCCTTCAGACCCAGGTATGGCTGTGGTTTCGGTTTTAGATACTAATGTCTGCTATACCTGTGATGTTTGTCTCTCAAATTCCAATCGTGCCCCTTTGCTGAATACCCAAGGACTAGAGGTTGACAATGAGGAGGTTGGGGAGCTACAGGAGGGGGGTGAGAAGGTGGTGAGGGTGGGGAAAGCAGATTCAAATGAATTAGCTGGGGGGGAAACTAAGGAGGACATGGTAAGATGGAGAAGGAGAAGGGGGGGATTAAGAGGAGTGAGGTAGGGGGGGGGAAAGAAAGATAAGGGAGAGGAAGAAGAGGAGTCATTAGCTGAATTTGTAGAAAAGTTAGGTTGCAAGGTGAGAGATCTGAATGAGCTGAAAGGGTACTTAGGGGCTGAAAAAGATGATGGGAATAGGAGGAAGAGAAGGTTAGGTGAAGCTGAGAAATTGAAGTTGGAAGTGGATGAGGGCAAAGAGGCTAGAGTAAGGAAAGGGAGGGTAAGAAAAGGAGGTTACTAGAAGGAAAGGGAGTGGGGTTGAGCAGAGCTGTTGAAGAAATGAAGATTGTAAGTTGGAATGTGAGAGGGTTGGGGGGTGCAAGGAAAAGAGCTTTAATAAAGGAGGCCTTAAAGAAAGAAAACCCAGACATTGTTCTTATTCAGGAATCTAAACTTATGGCATTTGACAAAAGGTGGGCTAGGAGTGTGTGGAGAGTGAATGGACTAAGCTGGGCTATGAACCCCTCCTGGGGCTCATCTGGAGGGTTAGTTACTTTGTGGAAGGATGAAGTAGTGGAGGGAGTGGAAGAATTAGTGGGGAGGTTCTCAATTTCTGTCAAATTTAAGTAGGTGTCAGATGGGCTTGAATTCTACTTTTATTGCTTTAATTCTGAAGAAGGTAGGGGCTTATCACCCTAAAGAGTTTAGACCCGTCAATTTGGTTAACAACTTCTTCAAGATCTTTGCTAAGGTGTTATCCAGAAGAATTAGAGAGGTGCTCCCCTCAATTATCTCTCATAATCAAGGTGCCTTTGTGGTGAATGGACAAATTGTGGACCAAACCTTAATTGCAAATGAGAGTGTGGATGGAAGATTACAGAAGTAGAGGTGAGAAAGGGCTGCTGTGTAAGCTGGATTTGGAGAAGGCATATGGTCTAGTTGATTGGTCTCTGTTGTTGGAAGTTTTAGAGTCTTTTGGTTTTGGGCAGAGGTGGTGCAAGTGGATAAAAGGGTGCATTAGGACTTGCCATTATTCTGTGTTAGTAAATGGCATGGTGGCGGATCACTTTCCAACTGTGCGGGGTATTGGGCAAGGGGACCCTCTCTCCCCTTTCCTCTTTACCCTAATTGCTGAAGTGTTAGGGAGGCTTATTGAGAGGGCATACTCCAGAAATCTGATTAGTGGTTGGAGAGTGGGGAGGGATAGGGTTCCGGTCACTCACCTACAATTTGCAGGTGACACAATTCTGTTTTGTGATGGAGAGGAGATTAGATGGGTGAGCAATTTGAAGCTGGTGATTAGGGTGTTTGAACAAATGACCAACTTCAAAGTAAATCTTGGTAAGAGCTGTGTGATTGGTATTAATATGAGTGAGGGAGAGGTGGAGGAAAGGGCCCGAGTGCTAGGTTGTGAGATAGCTCAATGGCCACTGAAGTATTTAGGGCTTCCTTTAGGGGATAATCCTAGAAAAAGGAGTTTTTGGAATCTAGTGATTGATAGGTTCACTAAAAGGCTAGCTTCCTGGAAGAAGAAATACTTGTCTCTGGGGGGCAGGATAACCCTGATTAAGTCAACATTGGCAAACCTTTCAGTCTATTTCCTGTTCGTGTTCAGAATTCCTGGAGGTGATTGTAGGGAGTTGTAAAAATTAATGAGGGACTGTTTATGGGAACCCGGGGAGGAGAGAAGGGACCGTAGAGTTAAGTGGGATCTAGTTACAAGGTCCAAAAGTGAAGGGGGATTGGGGCTGGGAAATCTGCAGAAGAAGAATGAAGCTCTTTTACGGAAATGGTTATTGAGATGGTCCAAAGAAAGGGAGAACTTGTGGGCTAAAATAATCCTAAGTATTCATGGGCAAGAGGCAACTGGTTGGGATCCAGGACTTTCATCTAGAGCTTCAAGAGCCTCTCCTTGGAAGTCAATTCATGCCATCTTGCAGTCATTTTTTCCCTTCATCAGGTATGATCTTGGTTCTGGCTTGTCTATAAATTTTTGGGAACACACTTGGGTGGGGGATTTTCCCTTGAAGGAGCAGTTTCCCTCTTTGTTTGCTCTGTCTAGGTTTAAAAATGAACCAGTAGCAACCTTTGCTACCTTGTCTAATTCTGCTATTGGTTGGAACTTGGGTCTTAGAAGGGCTCTCAGAGATTCTGAGTTGGAACCCATTTCGAATTTGCTTAAAATCTTGGATGAGGTAGTTCTTGAACCTTTCAGTGTGGACTCTAGGGTTTGGTCTCTTGTTCCTTCGGGTATCTTCTCTTGCTCCTCCTTTTTCAAAGCATTGACACAGTCTAGTCTGGTACTTAGGTCTCCTTTTCCAGTCCGAGAAGTTTGGGGTAGCCCCATCCCTCCTAGGGTAGGTGTTTTTTGCTGGGAAGCAATCCTAGAAAAGTGTAACACTTGTGACCTACTTCAAAAGAAAAGTCCTAATTGGTGTTTATCCCCGCACTGGTGCATCTTATGTAAGAAGAATGGTGAAAGCTGTTATCACTTGCTTGTTTCTTGCCCTTTTGTTTCAGATATTTGGTGTTGGTTCTTTTCTCTATTTAGTTGCAGGTGGCCCTCCTCTTCAAGTGTACAAAGCTTGTTCAGTTCCACTTCAGTGAGGGGTTTAAAGAAGAGAGGTAAAATCTTGTGGAGATGTGCTAGAGCTGCTGTTTGCTGGACGGTCTGGGAAGAAGGAATTCAAAGATTATTTCATGAAAAAGAAAAAAGCAAGGAAGCCCTCATAGAACTTGTATATGTTAGGGTGGCCCACTGGGTCAAGTCTTTGAAGCTTTTTGAAGCCTATTCAGTAGGAGACATCTTTAGAAACAGGGAAGAAGTGGCTCGGTCAATTCCTATGTCTAATGATATTAGACCTGTTTGGACTCCACCAGACTTGGGTTTCATCAAATTGAACTTTGATGGTAGCAGTGAAGGAAATCCAGGCCTTTCAGGCATAGGTGGTATTTTCAGGGACGAAGAAGGTCGAATTATTGCTATGTTCTCAGGACCTATAGGCTGGGGGGATTCACTGAGAACTGAAATCCTGGCAGTTCTAGGAGTTAAAAGAGCTAAGCAGTTGAATATTAGTAAGCTGCTGGTGGAAGGAGATTCTCAACTGACTGTTAGATGGTTGCAGAAGGAAGAGTCCAGCCTGTGGAAGTTCTCAAATGAAAGAAAGAAAATCAAGCAGTTAACTCAGAACATGATTATAAGGGTTCAATGGGCCAGGAGGAGTACTAACTCCATGGCTGACACCTTGGCTAAACAGGGGGTGGGAAGAACTAATTTCTTTTGGGCTATCTTGTAATATGTGTTTTCAGTTTTGAAAGGGAGGGTTAAGACATTTTACCCCTTCAATCTGGTTGTAATTTCCGTATCTCTTTTAATAAAAGTGCTGTTATTGATAAAAAAAAAGAGGAAGTTTAGATGGCTGGTTAAAGACATGGAAATCAAGATCAGTTGGGTGAAGAGATCAGCTAACTCGTTTGCTGATGGGTTAGCTAAGCAAGAGGTGGCAAGGGAATCTATGTTCTGGGCTCAGTTGTAATTGTAACTTCTATTCTTGGGGGCTCAAGCCTCAGTTGAGGAGAAAAGAAAGTTTATCTCCTCCTTTGTTATTAATACTTCTGCTTGATTAATGAAATGTGTTATTGATAAAATAAAAGAAAACCTAGGAGTAGCTCCAATAGATGATAATATGCGAGAAAGTAGACTAAGGTCGTTTGGTCATGTTCATAGAAGACCATCAACAGAACCTGTATGAAGAAATGATTTGTTGCAAGTTGAAGGGTCTAAGAAGGGTTGGGGGTAGACCAAAAGGACATGGGTAGAAGTAGTAAGAAATGATTTAAGCAACAATAATCTAACAATGGATGTGACATTAAACAGAACCAATTGGCAAAACAGGATTCATGTAGCTGACCCCATATACTCTGGATGAGGCTTGGATGATGATGTTGTTACCTTTTTGTGAGGTGCAGCCTAATGGTTATTCTTGTCTAGTCTTATTATGTTTCACGTTTCAGAATGTAGTAGTAGTATCTCCTGCTGCAACTTCCTCTCTTAGGTATTTTGAGTATTTTTTTGATAATAAAATAAAAGTTCATTAAAAGAAAAAGAAGTTACAGTGTCACCTGAAAGTAAAATGGGAACAACACTTTACCTTACCACAAAGTCCACAGTCCAAACTCCAAAACCACAACATGAACATGACAATTATTTTTTTGATAAATAACATGAACATGATAAATTAAAAAACCCCAAAGAACAAACCTCCTCACAACCTCAAAAAATAAACATGAACCCTTCAGCTCAAGAAATAGACCACCTACCCAACCTGACAATAATAACTATCATCTATCTGCTGACAAGAACCAAACATCTTAGGAAAAATCTATGGTTCTGGCAAGACATGGTACCAAAAGAGCTTTGTCCAATCAAAACCCACCCATGAGTTTTGATAAATACCATCTGATTGGTTACCATGTTTATGATACTGGTTCATTGGTCATAAGTTTTTCGGGTATCATGTCTTTCTGGTATCATAGTTGAACCCAACAACATATAAACATTAAAATCCAACTTCACATTGTGCAAAAATTTGCTTGTTTTACTCTTGTTCTCTATAGACTTGAACAGGAACATCTTATCTTCTCCTATTATCTTTATTTGTTTAGTGCTTGGAGCACTTTGATACAATCTACATCTATTTCCTCTGATTTTACTTTGAATATGTGTTTACATTATGTTTATGTATTTTAATTTGAGCACTTAGTTTAGTTTGTTTCAAGATTTAGGTTTGTATGTGTCTTGCTTTCTCTAGATGCACATGCTTTGCCTTGCGCCTTGGACATTAGAAGGTCCTTGCACTTGTGCTTTTAGCTTTTAAAAACATTGGTTCTTGGGTGGCAAAGCATGTTTTAGAAAAGATTGGAACTGGAGGTCTTGAAAGGATTGGGAGATAGATGCTTGATATAGAGAAGTATTGCAGATAGAGAGATGGATGAGTGATTCATGGAGTTTGTTAATTGTGTCACTTGTGTGGAGTTGGATGGGGGTTGATCTTGTGGGTTTTGTTGTTTTGGGAATGGGGGATGTTGAGTTGGAGTTTGGCTTCGGTCAGGGCAAAGCCCGTTCGAGCAGCCTTTACAGCCTTTACAGCCTTTACAGCCTTTCATTGAGTATATCTCCGTACATATGTGCTTTATTTCTTGGGGAGATATTCCCAATGCAAGGTTGAAAAAGGCGGTTGGAACGGTGTGTGCATGGGCTTGCCCTGACAGAAGCTGATCTCGTTGAGTTGGCAGACTGGGGGTGATATCTTATGACCTGCCCCACTGTAATACTTTTATTTTAAAAAAAAACTTATAATACTCATAATAGGATATCATCCTTTGTCACCACCAAAGGATAAGAAATTAAATGTGAGGATGTATTGGCCATCTGGTCTGAAACAACTGAATCAATCAACCAATAAAGAGATGCAAATGTGTAATAAGCAAGTGAAAGTGCGGGGTAAACTAACACAGTAACACATTCTTAACTTTTTAAACCAACACAGTGATTCATGGAGTTTGTTAATTGTGTGGAGTTGGATGCGGGTTGTCTTGTGAGTTTTGTTGTTTTGGAATGGGGGATGTTGAGTTGGCAGATTGGGGGTGATATCTTATGGCCTGCCCCACTGTAATACTTTTTTAGTTTTAATAAAACTTATAATACTCATAATAGGATATCGTTTTTTGTCACCACCAAATGATAAGAAATTAAATGTGAGGATATATTGGTCATATGGTCTGAAACAACTGAATCATTCAACCAATAGAGAGATGAAAATGTGTAATAAGCAAGTGAAAGTGTGGGGTAAACTAATACAGTAACACGTTCTTAACTTTTTATTATTATTTTTGTTTAGCTATTGGTCAAATTGCAGAGTATATTCACAATATGTTTTAATGTAGGCTTCCAAGCGTCCCCGCACAAGCATGACAGATTCTTTTGGCCAGACAGGCACAGTAATAAATGAAACCATGCAAGATCCATACAAGTCCGAGTATAATTCCATTGAAGTTAACAACTCTGCCACTGCAGGAGTGGCAAATGATCAGGTTGGACCTCTTTGGGTTTGGGATGATGAAGACAGGGCTACAGGCATGGATATCCAAACACTTCTATCTGAGTTTGGAGATTTTGGTGACTTCTTTGAAAATGATGCTCTGCCTTTTGGGGAGGTATATTCTTTTACAAACTTCATCATGGTATAATGTATGTCATCTGGGACAATATCCTACTTATTTTTTAAGTGCAATTGGAATAATTGGATTTTGGTTTCTATTTGACTTTGTTATTTTTAGTTGTTTTGTTTGCAAAAGATTAAAGCTACAGTAAATTGCTTTCCAGGCTCAAAATTATAGAATCAATGTGTTTTTTTGGGAAAGGGAAGGGACTTTCACTTTCCAAGCATTATTTTCGTTTAAGTTGTTGCATTTCAGCATGATTAGGCGTACTGTCAATTGAAACTGATTATGATCATCCTGTGGTGAAGCCTCCAGGGACTGCAGAGTCACAGGCCCTATTGTTTCCAGTGGATGGTGGTGATGGTAGCAGCAGTCCTTGTACTATGGGAATTGATGTAACAGATCAAATGCTTTTGCCTGCTTTAGGGTTTCCATCTTTTGAAGGGTTTAACCAACTTCCTAAAGATGTTACAGAGGAGTTTAATAGCAAAAATCAAGAAATTCAGTCTTCAGGTCCCGGGAGCAATTCTTTAGCTCCTTCCACGGGTGAGTCTGACCATTTGTCTAAAGTGGAAGCCATGATGATATTTGCTCCAGAATATAGAGCAATTGAAGCCTCTATAAGTGAGTTGCCCTCATCAATTTTCAGAAGCCCATATTTACCCAGATCCAGAAAGGAAAATAGTTCACATTCAAGCTCAAATGTGTATGTCTATGGTGCAAGACCACCTTGTTCTCCATGCTTAGATGTCTCAGATGGGAAGCCTTCCATAGCTGTGAATTCAGAAACAGTTCCTGGTGGGTGTGAAGCAAATTCCATCCTTAACTTGAAGAAATATTACACCTATGTTGAGACTGAGAAAGAGAAACTTGATAGAGGATCGTTGGCTTGTAATAATAGCATTATTTCTTCTGAGGTGGTGACTTCATCCTGTGAGGGGGTAGCACCATCTTTTTCTGGTCTGACTTCCACACATGCTGTCAAATCTGTCCAGAGGAATAAGAATGGAAGTATGTTTGAAGCAGGGAACTTCCTGCTGTCTTCGAAGACTGTGCTTGCTGCAGATATTGAATGCATAATGTTCCAAGCTGCTATGTGCCGGATGCGGCATTTGCTTCTATCTTCCACTAATCTGGACTCTTCTGGTCTAGGCAAATTTAGTGGAGGTGTTGTTTCAACTCAGCTCCCAGGGGGCACAAGTACTGTGACAGACAAGTTCTCTAGCAGGTACGATGTAAAGAAGAAGGAATCTATACCAGTTAGAATAGCTGGTGATGTTGAGGGTGGAATGCTTGATGGACCTCTTAATGCACCAGTTGGTGTCTGGCGCTCTGTCGGAGTTCCTAAAGGAGCAAAATCTGCAAGTTCACCAAGCATTGATGGTGCTCCACCTATGCCTCATAATTCATTGAATGAAGAAGGTACTTTTGTATATGGGCAGAAACGGCCTCTTCAGGGGCTTCTTGATTCAATGCCCTTGCTTGTCCAACAGGCCACTTCATTTGTTGATGTGGCACTGGATGCTGACTATGGTGATGGTCCATATGGTTGGCTTGCATTAGAAGAGCAGCGTAGGCGTGGGTTCTCTTGTGGGCCTTCTAACATCCATGCAGGCTGTGGTGGAATTTTGGCTTCTTGTCATTCTTTGGACATTGCTGGAATGGAGTTACTTGATCCACTCTCTGCTAATGTAGGCTACTGATCTGTATACTTACTCTGGTGAACTTTTTTTTTTTTTTAATTTGTTTTTTTTGTGGTGATTGGGTGTTATGGTTAATGTGATTATTCCTTTGCAACTAAGGTGATCTGTTTCTTCTCTGAGTTTTAATGGTTGAGGGTTTAATGGGTGTAGTGTAAAAGCAACTAAGATTGTTTTTTTCATTGATAAATAAACATTTCATACAACTAGTCATCCATTAATAGTTTTGACCATGATATAGAATACACATGAAAATGTTAGATTGATGCCTTACTATTTCTTCTCATTTACTGTTTGCCCATATCATTGAGTTTCTTTTATCCAATCCAAAAATCAGTTAGCTAATCTCCTTGAAGGATGTGGCAGTCTCAGGTTTTGTTCCGTTTCTTCCATATCTTCTAGTAGGGGTATCCTCCACCTTTTTGTTTTGTAAGAATTAGAAGCAGTGATTTCTTCATTTCTTGTGATCAACATTGAATTCTCCAACCCATCTGGTAGATGAAACAAAGCTATATCTTTTCTTTATCCTAGAATGCAAGAATAAATTATTAGCATTCTCTTCTGAACCTTTATTCTTCAGATGCTTGTTATGTGGATGTTTCTCTCTTTTAATTGATCTTGTTGGAGGATTTTTTTTTCCAAGAATCACCAGCTATTCTTAGTTTCCCACCCTTGGAGAAAGTGCTATTTGCGAAAAAGTTTCAATTCCAGAAGACTGTCACTCTTGTTGGAGTTTTTTTTTTCCTCCAAGAACTGTCAAGGATTTAGTTTCTAGAGTTTCAAGATCTTAGAACTAGAAAAAAATTGTTGAGTAGCTACAGTTGCACTTGTTCTCAATGTAAGGATCTAGATCATAGTTTTCAAGGCACCAAGGCGAGGCTAGGCGACTGGGGGGTGCCTAGGCGATGGATTTTTTATGTTAAAAACATAGATCCTAGGGTAGTTCCCTAGGTACCATAACCATATTTCTTTAATAATTATTCATGATTTTCATAAGAAAAGTATAAATTTCATATTAAAGTATAGAAAATCAACATATTCATGAGAAGAAAAGGAAGAAGGAAAATAAAATTCAAAAAATATAGGGGCTGAACCCTTATTTTTGTTATAGGAAAAGAAGAAAATAAAAAGTATTGGTAGTAGTAGTAGGAGAAGAAGAATATATGGAAGAGGAAAATGTGCTGATTAGATAAAATTTTTAGTTCTTCCTTACTTATTGGTTCAGGTTTTTAAGTCTTTGAGGGTTCAATACAGCATTTAGCAATGTTTGTGTTGATTAAACCCTAATAAATAAGAAAATAATAAAAAAAATTAGTATATAAACACACAAAACGATTATTTTAGTTTAATATTGTCTATTTTATAATTATAATCTCAAAAAAGAATGAGTTAAAAAGTATTTTATAGTAGGAAGTAGAAAACTGTTAGGCAATTAGGCGAGGTGAGCCTCAAAGGGCACCTTGTCGCCTAGGCGTCGCCTTGACAACTATGATCTAGATGGAGTCACACCATCAAGATTTGCCTGAAGGGCCCCTGCTACTGAAGGTTAAGGTGTGCAACAAATTTGAAGGGTTTAAGAGGGGAAAGAAATAAGGTTGTTTGCCCAATGGATAAGATTTTAGGGGATGATGTAGATTTGTCTATAGATAACTGCAAGACAATCTTAGTATGGATCCAATTACTCGAGAAATAGAGTTTGTCAATGGGATAGTCATATAGGTTGGAGCGAGAAGTTTGATCATAGTGAAAGGATTGCAGATGGAGAATGAGGGGCTTATGTTTGCTGTACTGGGAATGTGACATCAAGAAGTTGATGAAGAATAGGACAAGAAGAAACTGGTTCAAGGTTTGCTCCTCAGTCCCCCCAGGTAAACTTGATCTAAGGGTTTCCTACTGCCTTGAACTTCTTTGTAACATCTATGATATTATTAAAACAAGGAGAACCTATTATTTTATGATACTTTCTATTAATCTTGGCAAGGCTAATTTCTTGGATTTTAATCCAGTTGTCTGACATTAATTAATGGAGATTATGGAAGCTAAAGATTATAGAGTTCAATTCTAGTTAGTATCATGAAAGGGAGATTGCAGAATGTGTTCAGTTAGAAAAATGTTTGGCATTATATTCCATCTAAAGCATCTGTTTTCCACTATATTGCCTCTGTCTGCAGAATTTAACCATCTAGATCGTTTACATTTAAGATTATTGCTGTTTATAATCTTTGGTATTCTGCTATTAATTGCTGCTGAAACAATATTTTCTTGTTTTATTCTCCATCTAATCTTCTATTAGTTACTTTTCATTTATAATGGGCATAATGGTTTAAATAGAACATCTATGATCTATCATAAAATCTTTTATAAGAGTGGATTTTTAAGATATGGAAACATTAGCACTTGTAATTTCTTGCAACAGGTCAATGTGGCATCCATGCTCAGTTTACTGCAGTCAGATATAAAAACAGCTCTAAAATCTGCTTTTGGGAATTTGGATGGTCCATTGTCCATACTTGATTGGTGCAAGGGCCGCAGTCAATCAAGTGATACAGGAAGTGTAGCCAATGGATATCTTGTTGAATCAACTTCAAGTGATTTGAAAGATTCTTCAAGTACTGTAGCTGTAGCTGCTGGAGAACCAGTAAGCCCCCCTCAGTCATCAACTGTTAGTTCAGCTGGATTAAAAGGTATACCTTTAGCTTGTCTTATGTAATAATTGTAATAATGGTACATCTGTGCACTGACTAAATTTTTGGCCAATGGTTCAGTGTCTAGTGCCACTGATGGAGTTAGGGTGGATGAGAATTTCCAGAGGAGATCAAACCAAGAAATCTGTGGTTCAGAGTCTGATCAACGTCTCAGGCCAACACCTACTGTGCTTCCATTGCCTGCTATACTTGTTGGGTAAGTATGCATCCTAATATTGTAGGTTCACTAAATAATATAAAAGGGCTACAAATAGCATATACATGGTGCATTGTCTGCATTTCATTTACCATACAGTGACTTCTCATGGGGCATATTGGTTGAAAATCCAAACCTTTATAATATAGAAGCTATATTGTTCTTTTGGATAGTTAAAGTAAAGTTCATTTAATAAGTTAAGTTATAGTTGTAAAGAAGGGTTTTGTGAAATTTATGATCATGGCCATTTGATTGGGTAAAGTTTTCATATGGAATATGCCATGTTGAGAACCATCAAATGATGGTTGCATCTGCCCTTGTTGTGCACCTACCCTTAGAATCAGCCTTGAATTTGCAAGTACACTTTGCGATCTTCAAGGCTTTAGTGAAGGTAAAAACACAGAAGGCTCTAGTGAAGGCAAAGAAAGAAAAACACAGAAGAAACCTTGTTTTGATACCACCCTGTCTTAAAAAAAACGAAAAGATTGATTTTTTCATGTTAGAATAGAAGAAAAACAAGGGAAATGACACCATGATTTGGGAGAAGAAGAATACACTAGTTGTGCAGTCCTCTTTCACTATTTACTATTTTGGGCTTTCTATCTATTGAGCAAAACACACCCAGTTAACCCAAAGATAACACATATTTCAACATCTCATTTGTAGTTTCCCATTGTATGCACTTCTTTGCCTCTGTAGAGGATGCTTGGTCTACATTCCTTGCCGTAAGGATTGTTTTTGTACTGTTTACTTTTGATTACCATTAATAAAATTACTGTTATCAGTTAAAAGTGTAAGCTAAAAATAATGATTTATGTAATAGGTATCAGGATGATTGGCTGAAGACATCAGCAAACTCTCTTCAACTTTGGGAAAAAGCTCCTCTTGAACCATATGCTTTACCAAAACCTGTAAGTCTCTCCTGAAAGATTTTGAATAATAGTAACATATATTTTTTTTATTGGCAACAAATATTAATTTATTAAGATTGAATAATAGTAACATTATTTCATTTACTTGCTATGTAATTTGATGTTATTTCCTAGAACTTTATGAAATGCCTTTTACTTTCTCATTTGTGCTAATGATCCTGTCATATATTGTGTATGAGTGTGGTTTCAGGTTCCTTTGTCTTTGTTTTAACGTTTTTTCTTGGTTTGCTACCTGTTTCAGATGTCTTATTATGTCATATGCCCCGACATTGATCCACTTACATCTGCTGCTGCTGATTTTTTTCAACAATTAGGGACAGGTAAGTGTGATGGCTTATTGGGGTTCTGCTCTTGGTTCTAACACAGCCTATTGAATTAATTGCACAATGCATATATGGGCATAATATTTTCCATACTTGTATGTACTTTTGCTTTTTATGTAAGAAAAAGAAAGTTATATTTTTAGTATATTTGAGGATACCATTATTCTCATCCTTTTGGGCTTTTTTTGAGGTCAGGAGAGTTATTATTTCTCTTCAAAATGGCACGAGGGTAACAGAAGCAAGAAGCTTCCACATAAACTACTCTTAAACTGCATGTTTCTCAATGAATATATTCACGTAGTGTTGTTACTTCAAGCACTGGACTTATAATGTTATTTTAGTATTTATCTATGGACATTTATGCAGTTGTGCATGCTGATTTTTTCCCCTCATGCTGTTGGGAACTTGGTCTTCTTATGTCCATGTTTCCATAGGCCCTTGTCACATGATTTAATTCATGTGCACTGTTCACATGTTACAGCTTTAGCATTTTTGAGTCAAGATTCACTCAATCAGGCTAGTCCTTGTGTTGTCTTCTCTTCTCCTGTGTTGTTTCTCTCTCCCCCTTGTCTGGAACTCATAAGGCCTTGTTTTCTTGCAGTGTAATTTGTTGGCACTAGTGCAAAATTGTGGAAGTGCAAACGAGTTGAGTGCAAATTTTGGTTTACTTTTGTTTTGTTTGTTTGCGGTGCAGATGAAGTGAAATAAAACCTGAAGCAAAAGTGAACCATAATTTGCACTTCCAGTGCAAATGCATTTTTTCTGCAAACATAGCATAATTGAAAAATGGAAAAATGGCATATCTCATGAAATCATTATTTTACTGTTTTAACAATTGCTTCTTGAAAATTTGTTCTATTCCCTGTTACTAGCACAATGATGCCCTTTGGAACCATTACTCAGTGTAGAAACCATTGACCTGGTCCAAGCGTTGGCACCAGATTTATTGCTCTTGTTCATCTAACTGCTCTTTGTGAAACCCTTAGTTATACACACCTAATGTTAATATCTAGGATTGCAAGTTGGAATAGGACATTCATCTCCTAGGCAGTCTTGAGTGTCCACATGTTGATTTATTTCATTGAATAGCTAATGACCCAAAGTTGTTCTCTTGGTTCAGAAAATCCATTTAGTTCATTATTTTGAATATCAGAAATAACTTATACAATGTTTCCGTTATGGTAATTTTGTAATGGTTAAACATTGTAATATATCGTAAGAAAAGTACAATGGTTTGAAGTTGGCAAAAAGTTGTAACAATTCTCTCTCTCTCTTTCTCTCTCTCTCTCTCTTCCTTCCCTTTTTAGTTTTTACTTGTCTTAGTTTTCAAAGAGTGCTGAAATATTCCATGTAGAAAAAAGTGTAATCCAGAGCCCACCTGTTACCCTCATTTCATTTTGTGGAGAAATATATACAGGAACATAAAACGTTTGCCATTTTGAAGAAACAACAAGAATTTTGAGGGGAAAATTTGAGATATTCATGGGCTTTGTTTAAGGATATCATACATGTTTCTATGCATATATGCATGTGTGGTACAGGAACATGCAAGAAGAAATAAGGGAAAGAGAGAAGAAAAGTGGGGGAAAATAACTTAAAGCAAATCCTATTCTCTCTCTGCAGATTTTGGGCTTTATGGCTCGACCTATTTCATGGCTGGAAAACTGTGTTCAAACTGGACTAGGACTAGAGGCCTAAGCGAACCTGTTTTAGTCTAAAACTAGGCCCAATTTCACTGAGTTTGTCTTCTGGATCTCAAAATCAGGTCCAAGCCTATGCAATAAAATTGTAGGTGCAGCCAAACAGTTGGGCTTGGCTCATGTGCACATCAAATAGTTACTAATGCTTCTTTTATCTAGACCTGTTCACATGCTGGGCATTGGACTTGGCCCATGAACATTTTACACTGCTTTGGGCTGGGCCCATTCAAAATTTGGCAAGGTCAACCCAAGACTGGCCTTTGAATAGGTCAACTTTTATCTATGTCAATCTCCACCAAGGGCCTTCTAGGTTTTCCTTGCTGATATATTTGTCTTGTCAGTTTTATTTCTGGGGGTTGGAGATGCTTTTTTATGTGAAATTTTTCCTGAAAGATGGTTGTTCCATTGGTATTATTTCTGTCAAGGTGTTATATGCATTCCATCACATATAAATATATAATGTTTTTAGTGCTTCTTTATAATGCAACTATGGTGATGCACAACATTTCATGCTTCTAAACCTTCTATGAGTCAAATTTGTTTGCATTTAAATTCCTCCTGTGTCTTCAGTCTTACTGCAAACTACCTTTTGCCAGTTTATGAAGCTTGCAAACTGGGAAATCATGCACCCCAAACTATGGAAAGCCAAACAGAGCTACCATCTGGGAGATGGCTGTCCTCTGGTTTTGTTATCATGGATTGTCCACAAACAATGAAGATTGAAAGCAGTAATGCATCTTTTGTGGGTTCAATAAGTGATTACCTTTTATCTTTATCTAATGGCTGGGAGTTGACCAGCTTTCTCAAGTCTCTTTCAAAAGTTCTTAAGTCTCTAAAACTTAGTTCGAGTTCCACAATGAGTCAAAAGGAAGGAGTTGCCGATCCTTGCACAGTAAGTTCACGACACTGTCATTTGGCTATGTAGATTACATTGATTACTTTTGTTAGTTCATTTGTTGAAAAAGGGGTTTCATCATTGCTGGTCTACAATATAACTTGATGTTAACCAATTGACATGTTATGGTATTATCTCCACAATGAGTTACATGTCAGATAATACTAGCTTTTAAATTCAATGCTATTTGTTGAAATTCCTCTATTCTCACTTATTTATTACACAAATGTGTTTTAGTACTTATTATAAATACTTTACTTCATCGTGCATACATATACCTATTCTTAGTCATTTGAGCATTAAAATTAGTAATATTTATGTCTCTGTGTCTTTGTTAATTATCAAAAACAAAGTCTCTGAGTTTATGTCGACCATGAATATCTCAAATTTTTATAGCATATCCTATTTATCAAGTTGCTAAGGGCCAGGCCAGACAACAGGAAATTGTCTAGGCCACTAGGCACCTGTCTAGATGGTGATTTTTTAATAGCAAAACCTGGAAAATTTCAGCTTCTTTCCCTAGTTAAATTAGCAAGCAGCTAACAAACATTAGAATGTGATTCAACATGAAAGAATATAACATTAAATATGGAGTGAAAGCAAAATTAATTAGCATAAAAAACTGTTTTATGGAATGCAAGAAACAATAAATAGAGTTCATGTGAGCTAATAATACAAAGGGACATATCCTTGGGATGGATTGCAGCCCATATATTCCTAGTATTCCAGAGTTTCATTCTCTTTGGGTGCAGACAGTTGACTCTAGAGAACATTGATAGTCTCTTTAGAATCTCTTTCTTCTCTCTACTTAAGAAAAATGTTAAGTTCTTGTGTAGGTGTACTAGGGCTGCCATCCTTTGGAGTGTTTGAGAAGAAAGAAATGCCACAAATTTCAAAGATAAAAAAGGAGGATCTAATTGAAGGCGTAGCAATCAATGTGGTGCATTTGGTGGAGTCCTTGGGTGTCTTCATTCATTTCTCTACCAAAGATATCATTAGAAGCTGGCAGGTTGTGGCAAGTACATCCTCAGCAAGGTTTTCTTCACATATTCCTTCTATTCCACATAATGATAGTAGCTTTCACTAGGGAATGTGTTGGTTCCAGTAAAATTTCATGTTAGGTACACATGGAAATGGAAATTTGCCATGGAAATATTAAAAGTATATGGACATTTTAATACAACAGGATTCATGTAGCCAAACAGAAAGGCAAAACAGGACTCATTTTAAAAGGCAATTATAGGAACTGGACATGGTGGCTCCACATGAGGAGAACTATAGACAGCTTTACAAGGACTAAGGTTGACTAAATCCCTTTTTTTTAATCAGTAAAAGAGAATTTTATTTAAAATAGGTTTAAGACAAAGTTTTACAACATGTAGAAGGGAATGTTGTTCCCAATTTAGTACATATTTCTGTCCCACATTATAGCGCAGCCCAAAACAATTGTTGCCTCAATGCCCTTGTTTGGCAAGAGAATCAGCTATAGCCCATTTGCACTCCTTCTGACCCATCTGAAATCAACTTCTACCTCATTTGCAATCTTTTCCACTTCCCTAATCGCATGTTTGAAGGTCCACGGAGTAAGTCTATTGTTTGTAGTCCAAGAGATGACCACTCTTGAGTCCCCCTCCACCTCAATATGCCTAAGTCCTAGCTGCTTAGCTAAGCTTCAGCCCTTGTAGCAGTGCCAATAACTCAGCTTTTAGTGAATTGCAGTGCCAATCGGTCCCGAGAACAAAGCCAATATCCTCCTTTCAGAATTTCTGATTGCTCCTATACCTGATAGTCCTGGATTTCCAAGGGAGCTCCCATCAAAATTCAGTTTAATCCTGTTGCCTTCTAGAAATTTCCACTCCATCCTTATTTTCTCTTTCACTCTTGAAGACTGCTAATTCTGTCCAGGTTCTTAGAATGTTTGTGACTGAGAAATCTTGAAAGCTATGCAAGGATTTTACTCAATGAGCTACTTTAACCTTTATAGTATCTATCATTTCCTCCACTGTTCTACTTTTTTCCAAGAAAATTCTGTTGTTCCTTTCTTCAATACCACCCATAAAATTGCTGCCTTTGTAGCTCTCCACATTACCATCCCTCTTTTCTTTGGTTGGCTCAAGAAATCACAGTTGAAAAGGCCTGCTGCATCTTGAGGGGGAACCCACCTTCAACCAAAGAGAGCACAAAAGAACTCCCAAATGTGATGCGCAAGAGAACAAGATATTAATAAATGTGAAAGGGTCTCATCACTTTCCTTACAAAGGGAGCACATGTGAGGAGAAAGGGAAGCAAAAGGCCTTCTTCTCTGTAGCATATCACAAGTATTTACCTTGTCAAGGAAAATTTCCCAAAAGAAAGCTTGAATTTTTGGTGGGATAGGCTTACTCCATATTTCTTTATAGGGAAATCCCCAATTGGGATGCTGGGCGAAATGAGAACACTGAAAAAAAAGAGCAAGTAAAGAGACCATCTGAAGAGCCTACCCAAATTCTAGAATCTTCCAAGGACAGGTCCAAGTGAACTTGTCCTAGTTGATCCAGCAAGGTTGACTAAATCCCTCAATTATAGGAACTTAGTAGTGGAAGGGTACTCGTGATTGTGTGCTGGCTCTAAACAATAATGTCGGATCATGGGAATATAGGCACACTATGAAGGAGATAAAAGAACATTGAGATCAGCTAACAGCATGGTGGATGCCTTAGCAATACAAGGAACAATCAGAAATAATCTGTCTTGGGGTTTGACTCCCAGCGGGGGAGCTTGTAAACAGTGTTGGCAAGTGTTACCCCAAATTTGGGGTGTTTTTTTGAGAAAAAAGATAATCAGATTTCATTAAAAGAGACAAGGAGTACATGAGCAGATGTACTAAAAAAGGAAAGAGAACTTAAACAGCAGAAACACAAAATTACAAGGGGGGAAACCTGTTGCTGTATAAATTTTCTAAATTTGCTCCAAATTTAGCTAATCCATCTGCAATATGATTCATCTCCCTCGGTATCCACATCAGATTAACATTCAAATTTTCCAAGGAGTCTCTTGCCTCTGACAGATAATGACTCAACCTCCACGGACCCCCCTCCTTGTCTTTCAGCCACTTGATGGTATTAGTTGAATCTCCAACTATGGATAATTTCTGAATGCCTAAACTTTTTATTATTCTGATACTGTGAGTGCTGCCATCACTTCAGCCTTTGTTGAGTCTGTGACACCTATTGGGCCACTGAAAGCCCAACAGATCAATCCCTGTTCATCCCTCAAAATACCACCTATCCCAGCTTTACCCGGATTGCCTGCAGCACTTCCATCGAAGTTTAGAATCATCCCTACTTCAATATGTGGTATCTGTAATCTTTTGGTTGGTTGAGAGTGAGTTGGCAGAAACAAGATCGTTTGGATGTTTCTGTTAAGATCATTAAGAGAGAGGTCCTGAAACATCTCAGTGTTAGAAGCCCAAGAATTACAACAGAAGAAGATATCTGAAATTAATTCTTGTAGAGATCTGGTTTTGTTTTCAAATATGCGCCTATTTCTTTCCTCCCAAATTCCCCACAAAACTGCATGAACCACAGTTTGCCAATACACTTGCCTCTGCTGCTCAAGCCTGACTCATGCCATTGGTTGAGGAACTCCTGAATGTGCTTAGGAGAGACCCAACTATAACCAATCAGGTTTAAGAAATGCCACCAAATCTTTTGAGAAAAGCTGCAGTGAATGAGAAGATGATCTGCTGATTCCCCTTCTCTTAGGCAAAGCACACATGCATGAGGAGAAATATCAGGCCTTCCTCGGCTTTTCTTCTAAAGAAGATCACATGTGTTTATTCTCTGTAGACACGCTTCCCAAACAAAGAAGCAAACTCTTAGAGGAATGTGACTGCTCCATACCTTCTCAAAAGGGAAAGAGAAGATCTGATCACCTGCAATTAGAGCCCTAAACGTAGATTTGGAAGAGAACACACCATTTGGGTTAAGGGTCCAAATTCGGGTATCAATGGAATGAGGGGAGGTGTAGACTTCTTTTAAGGTGAGGAAGAGGTTTATGAGGTCTGAGATCTCAATCTCCTTTAAAGGTCTTCTCAGGCTCAGGGTCAAGTTAATATTAGCAGGTAAGGCTGGGATACAAGAGGAAATAGTTGAATCTTGGTCTGTGGAGAGATTGAAGATTCTAGGGAAAGATTCTGCTAGAGTGGTATCCCCCCACCAGAGATCTTTGCAGAATTTTATTTTATTTCCATTTCCCACTTTGAGTCTAATGAAAGGAAGGAAAGAAGGGTGAGAAGAAGCTATACCTTTCCAAGGGTTTGAATTCTGTAGAGAAGATGGGCCGAATGGCCCATAGGCTGTTACTTTATATTATCTTTATGTTCTTCTCTGTAATGGGTCTTATTCTGGGCCCATACTCTTCTATGTTCCTTTTTTGTAATTTCTTGTCCAACTAAGGACCTCTCTTGTAATTACTCAAAGATTAACTTAATAAAAGAGTATTAGAGTGTTAGAGGGAGGATTAGTTCGAACTCCTCATCCTCTAACTCTCCTTGCCGCAGCTCTCTCTCTCTCTCTCTCTCTCCTTCTCTAATCTTCTCTTGTTAGTTTTTCTGGTTTTCTTGCACAGTCCCATACTTCTAGGACTGTTTTTCAACTAATTCTTTACCTGGTTCAATTGAAGATTACTGTCCGACCTATTTACATTTGTTCCATATTTGCTAGAGATGACAGGGCATTTCAAATGCCCAACTCCCAATCCTCCCTCCTCCTTCAACTTACACACTTGGTCCCAACTCACCAAGTGGTTTCTGTTCTCCCCTCCATCCCAAAGGAAATTCCTTTGGATTTTCTCTAAGTAATTTCTCACTTTAGGAGGAATTTTGAAGACGGAAAGATAGTAAATTGGTAAGTTGGCTAGAGAGGCCTTTAGGAGAACCAGTCTACCCCCTTTTGATAGGTAGCATTTTTTCCACGACGCTAATTTCTTTTCATATTTCTCCACCACTGGTCCCTCAGAAGTTTAGAGATCTTGGGTTCCCTCCCAGGGGCATTCCTAGATAGGTAATGAGGAGGCTTTCCACTTTACAATTCAGAACATCTTTGAAATTCTCAAGGAGGCTCTCTTTGACTGAATTTATGGGAATAATATTAGATTTTCTGAAATTAACCCTCAGCCCGGTAACTGATTCAAAGGCTTCGATCACCCTCTTCGCATTAGAAATATTTTCCAAGGATGCATCCAAGAATAGGATGATGTTGTCTGCAAATTGTAAGTGAGAAACCTGGACCATATCTCTTCCCACTTCAAAGCTTTTGACCAAACCTAGTACTTTGGCTTTGTCAAATAAAAAGTTGAAGATTTCCATCACTAAGGTAAAGAGGAGAGGAGAGAGTGGACAGCCTTGTCTAAGCCCTCGACTAGCCTTAAAGTAGCCCTTAGACTCTCCATTTAGAAGCACCAAAAACCAAGATGAGCCAATGCATCCTTTGATCCATTTGATCCATCTCCTGCTGAACCCTCTCAAACTCAAGCAGTCCAAGATACACTCCCACAAGCCTTTCTGTCTTCTACACATTCATTCGCAATTAAGATACTATCCATCATTTGTCTTCCTTTGACAAAGGCAAACTGATTTGGAGAGATTAGATCTTGTAGCACTTCTTTCAGTCTTCTTGCTAGAACTGGCCAAAATTTTATACACACACACCCTACTAGGCTTATTGGCCTAAAGTCCTTCACTTCCAAAATTCCCCCTTTCTTTGGCAATAAGCACAGAAAGGTTGAATTTAAGCCTTTGTTTACTATGGCTGAGGAGTAGAACTCTCTAAAGAACATTAGGAGATCTTCCTTAACAATATCCCAACATTTTTGGAAGAAAAATAAAGGGAAACCATCTGGGCCAGGTGCCCTATCTCCATCCATGCTAAAAACTGCTTCTTTTATTTCCATCTCTTCGAAGCTTCTTTCCAACCAATCTTTCTTATCTACTGACAAAGGCAATCCCTCCCAAGTGTTCAATCTGAAATTGCATAAGCTATCCTTAGAATAAAGGCTCTTAAAGTAGGAGAGGAAGACTTCAGTTATTTCTTCAGTATTTTCCACTTCTCTTTGGTTCACTCTAATTTTGGAAATGAAGTTTTTCCTTCTTCTCCCCGAGGCATACACATGGAAAAATCTGGTATAGTTGTCTCCTTTCAGCCACCTCACTCTAGATCTCTGCCTCCAGTAAATTTCCTCTTTTCGGACTAAGTCTTCCGAAGATTTCCTCAGCTCAGCTCAGCTCTTCTTCTTCTGCCTGAATCATCTAGAGTGCCTTTTTGCTCTTTTATATCTAATCCATCCAATTCCGTGAGTATCTTCCTTTTGTCTTCTTCACCAGCTTTAAACTGTTCTTTTCCCCAGGATTTCAACTTCCTCTTCAAGAATTTTAATTTCTGTAACAGTCTAAAACCAGCCCATCCCTCTACTTCACACTCCTCCCACCAGTCGACTACCATCTCCTTAAAATCCTTGTTAAGGGTCCACCATTTTTCTAGTGTGAAAGGAGGCTTTCCTTTTAGGATTAGGTCTGTGGTTACCTATGAAAGTTGCACACAATTATTTTTCATTATTCTCAATAAAGTTGTGAACTTTACCGATCAAAAAACTGGACAATGTAATAAGAGAGAAAAGAAAACAAAGGACAGACAGGGTCCTTTCATGTTGAATGCAACATAGGCTGGAGGAAATGAAGTAGTGAGTTCCTATTCTGGTCACAGATAGAAAATGGAGAAAGTAAGAGTAAGAGTGATAACAAAGAAAAAATAGCAAGTGAAATAGAGATATATATCATGCTCTATTTTGCTCAGTCAATGAATAAGAGAGCCAAGATGGGGAAAAGGGAGTAAAATAGCAATACCTGGTTTACTAGACAGATTGAGGAAAATCATGTTGAACAAAGGGATGACACCACTTGCATAGGATACTGTGATGTACTAGTTAAAGCCCTACTGCAGCTAGCACATTCGATAGGAATCGATCATCATCCTTGAAGACTTATTCTAGAAAGAAGGAAGCCTTACAACAGGTCATGATATGGCATAGTGATGGTACTTGGAATTTGGACTGAATTAGACATCAAGGGTATTTTTGTTATTTTATAATTTTCTGTAGGGTCCAATAATAGGGTTTGATTGTTTATTTATGTTTAAAATTTCAGAGTCATTGCATAAGTAGGATTAGAGTTATTGAGTCTTCTTTGAATTGAAATAGGATATGACAGCTTAGTTTGAATTCTACTAGGATTATTGAGTCTAACAGTTTGACTCCTATGACTAGTATGAGTCTAACAGTTTGACTCCCAGGTTTATTATGACTTTAGAGTCTATAAATATGTATGGACGTTTTACACAATGAGCAATGAAGTTTATTGAGTTTTCTTCAGCTTATGCTAACTATGGTGAGCAATTCCCATGCCCTAGAGTGATTCTAGGCACCCTGTCAGTGATTCCAGGTATTTTCTCTCTTCTTTCTCTCCCTATTTTCTCTCTTGTTCCTTCAAGAAGCCATTACAGCCATCTGCAGCCATAAAATTCTGATCAAAGAAGACCATTCAACATTGGCTAGCAGTGGCAAGGTGCTCTTCTGGGAAGACTAAGGCATCTACAAGATGGACTCCACCGCCTGAAGGTTCAAGGAAACTGAATTTTGAAGGGAGTAGTCGGGGCAATCCAGGGCTCTCTGGAGTGGGAGGGGTCTTGAGAAATGAGGCTGGAGATATTATACTGCTTTATTCAGGTCCTTTGGGATTTGGGGATTCAGTCAGAGAACTATTAGCAGCCATACAAGGAGTGGAACTCGCAAATCAGTTAGGAGTAGGACAGCTTGTTATAGAAGGGGACTCCAAGGTGGTGGTGGGGTGGTTGCAGAACCCTGAGGAAACTATATGGTGCTATAGAAATCAAGTCAAAAAATTTAAGTGGCTGACAAGGAATATATCTGTTAGTATATAATGGGTAGGGAGATCAGCAAATGCTTTGGCTAATGGCTTAGCTAAGCAAGGGACAAATAGGGAAGTTTCTTTGTAATCAGTTTAGAGAGGCTGCAGCTTGTGCCTCTCCACGGGCTGCTGTATGAGATCTTTTTCTTTTGAAGTAATAAAACTATCCTTATTCATCAAAAAAAAAAAAAAAGAACATTCAACATTCTCTAAGGACTAGAACTGTGCTGGTCCTACATCACTCTCCTATTGTTGTCTTGCTAGTTTTCCTGCTGCACTTCGATGTGGTTGTTTAGTTCTTGTTTGCTCAGTTTCTGGTAAGGACTAATGAATGATAGTGAGATTTTCTTGCCTGAAATCCATTCAACTTTTCTTTGAATTGAAAATATTCATATTGTCTCTTAACCTCTTGTTATCTTATTTATCTGGTATGAGATGGTGTGCTACACTTCAAAATTGGTACAACTCCACATAGAAACACCAAGGCAAAGCACCCCCCATCCCAAAAGAAAAAAAAGAAAAGAAAAGAAAATGTTGCTTAGGTGCCTTGATAATTGTGCACCAAAACTGCCAAGATAGTCTGGACAGTGAATAGATAAACATTCCAAGGTTTTCTTGGGATGCGGATAAACTATGACGGGCTCATTAAGGGTTAATGACTAATGAGACAGCCATGGTGGGTAAGCTGTGGTGGTGAGGTCTGTTCAGACCAGTCTAAATATATTGAGTTCGTTATGGGTTTTTGCTTGAAGTTATTCCAAGTCACTCTTCCTGAAGTTATCCACTTGGTATTTCCTGACTTAGAAAAAGTATATTTATAAATTCCCTAGAAAAGGAACCATTGCATGGTATACTGATAAAATCTTGGGCTGACAAACATGAGAACGTGGCTTCAAGTCTGTGAGTGTCCACTATGTGCTAAAAAATGCAAAAAGGTTAGGTCCATATCCAGTTTTACTAGGTGAGATTTCCTGAAATAAAAAAATCGTGCAAACATCCTGAGAGAGCATGGCATCCTACTACACATTGGGAATATCTCCCATACTAGTATGCTAAATTCAAATTTGGATTTTGTCCTCACAACACTTAAGCCGTGAATTGGAAACATCTTCCCATGAATGAAAACATGCAAGTACGGAGATGTTCCCAATGCAGGGATGCAGTTGTTGTGAGGATGAAATGCAATCTCGCTAAATTCATGGGTAGATACTCCCGATGTGCGGCAGGATATCATGCTCTCAGGGTATTTGTATGATTTTTGCTTTCAGGTGATCCAGGCTCCAGCTTTACCTCTCCTAGATTTGCGTATAGCTGGGACCAACATTGGGTAATGGCCTTTGTGAGATCCCTAGAGAAGTGATTAGGTGAGCTTTGCAAAAGAAAGGGGCTTCAATTAGGTTTATAATATCATCAAGGGTTCAGTGTGAGAATGCAGGAAGAGGAGAGTAAGAGGATTTCTAATTACAACAGTGAGGATCAGTACTTAGTTCATATATTTTTGCCTTAAGTTATGGATGAACCGACTAAACTTTTACAAGACTACAAAGGGTTCCCTGGTGTATGTAATTTGCTTGTGATAGGGTATTGATTCATAAGGTTAAAGATTGGTGAATACAAAGCTTAAACAAGGGATAGATGATCTAGAATGAATATTTCAAGTATATGTTAGACTATGGCAGATTAAATGTATTTCTTATTTTATCAGCAACAGAAATTTACTTTCATTAAAAGAGTTTTAAACCATTACATAGAGGTCTTGGACCTAATCTCTATCCCATTCTTTTGTATAGAATCCATTACAATCCTGCCCAGAAAAATTGCTTCCTATAAACCCGTTGTTTTGCTAGGAATCAGCCGACCCATTTGCCATTCTTCTCTGTTTTTTTTATCAATATTGCCATTCCTCTCAGTTGTCACCCATCTGAATGCAGCTTCCACTTCTAATGCCAAGCTTCTTATCTCCCTAACAGTTTGCCTATACATTCAGGCACCCAGATTATTGCAACTCATCCATGCTATAACTAGCTTTGAGTCTCCTTCATTCCTTCGACCTCCACCTGTTTCATTTCCAGCTGCTTCTAGTGTCAGCCCTTGTAAGAGAGATAAAGCTCTGTGTTTTGATTAAATGCATTTCTGTTTTAGTTGAAAATATTAGTAACAGTGGCGGTACAATGCCAGTATGGGAAGAAAGGAATGCCAGAATCTTCCAAGAAAAAGGAAAAGAAGCAGTCAAACCTTAAAGGACTGCATTTTGTCCAGGTCTTTACATTGGCTAAAGACTCTAGAATTATTTAACCATTTTACTTTTGCTGATTGTTGGAAAGATTGGAAGTTGGTAGCAAGCTGTTCCTCCTACAAGGGAAGGGCAGTGACTAGCTGGGTCCCCCCTCCTCTTGGTTCTTTGAAGCTGAATTTTGATGGGAGTAGCCAGGGTAACCTGGGTCCCTCTGGGATGGGAGGTGTACTGAGGAATGAGGCTGGAGAGGTTGTCTTAATCTACTCTGGCCCTTTAGGAGTTGGGAACTCTATCCGGGCAGAACTGCTAGCTGCAATACAAGGAATACTTCTTGCAAAAGAAGTGGGTATGGAGCAGCTTCTGATTGAAGGAGACTCTAAGACAGTGGTGGACTGGTTAAATAATCCGGAGGATGTCACTTGGGGCTACAAAAATGAGTTAAAGAAATTCAAATGGCTGATAAGAAATATGTCTATAACAGTACAAAGGGTTGGGAGATCAGCTAATGCTTTTGCTGATGTCTTGGCAAAACAAGGGATAAATAGGGAAACATTGTTCTGGGCACAATTGTAACTATTGTTTTAATTTCAACATTCATGTTTTCTCTGTTGTAGTTTGTGTATTTGCTGTTTGGAGAGGCTGCTCCTCGTGCCTCTAAGGGGATCTTCTTCTATCTATTCATTATTTTAATGGAATTGATGTTATTTATCAAAAAAAAAAAAAAAACAGTGGCGGTACAATTAAGGTTGATGATTAAGGGATACCCAAAATAACTACTTATGGTATCCTGGATCAATCATCCATAATGATGAAGAAACTAAATAGATTGGAAAAGGGTGGTTGAAGGGGAGAGGTGTAACTGGTATGCTATATGATCAGCATATATTAATGATATTAAGAGAAAAATTCTTAAGACAGTTTTAAGACCAGCATTGTTATATGAATCGGAATACTAAGCAATCAAGAAACATGCAGTGGCAAGACTATCAAGGACATAATGATGAAGAAACTAAATAGATTGGAGAAGGGTGGTTGAAGGGGAGAGGTGTAACTGGTATGCTATATGACCAGCATATATCAATGAGATTAAGATAAAAATTCTTTAAGACAGTTTTAAGACCAGCATTGCTATATGAATCAGAATACTAAGCAATCAAGAAACATGAAGTGGCAAGACTATCAAGGACATAATCAGAAAGGAATGCATTAGAAAGGACTTCTGTGTAACTTAAATTAGTGACAAGATGAGGGAAGGTCAACTGATCAGAAAATGAAAATAGCTGAGATATGAATGTTGAGATGGATGAGTGGAAAGACTAGAAAGGATGGAATCAGAAATGAACACAATAGGACTGAGGGCTAGCTCCAATTAGTGACAAGATGAGGGAAAATCAACTGAAAATGGTTTTGTAATGTGCATAGATGATCAGTGAGGAGTGACTTTGTGCAAGAACAATGGTAAGACCAAAGAAAATGTGGTCTGAAATAGTAACAAATGATTTAAGGACACATAATTTGGAAGAAAGCATGGTTCTTGAATGGTGGATAGGCTCTGTGTAGTTGACCACAAATAATTGGGATTAAGGCTAAGTTGAATTCTTTAGAGTCTTGGTGTTTTTCTAAGAGTTCACGAAGCTTTGGGGCTTTAGAAAACCAATTTTATCTTTGTAATAGAAATCATAATTTTTATTTGTGTGCTTTGGTACCATTCTACTGACTCTCAGATTCCCTCTGGTGGTGTGATCTTCATCAAGTCCAAGTACTAATCAGTTTCTGTTTGAATTTCTCAATTAAGAACAGATACTGGACTTTCCAAATCAGCTTTAGTTATGTACTAGATTCTTGAATAATGGTTAATATGGATTAATCCTCGAGTCCTAAAAGAAGTTAGATAAATTTGTTGACCCAGGAGAATCCTAATTATTTAAAATTCAAATGCTTTAATTCCTTTCCAAAGCGTCCCTATTGAATTTTATTATGTTGGTCTTCTCTACCTCTTCAAGTCAGAATAGTATATGTTCATGAACCATCATCAATAGAAATTTTGGGTATTCCTTTTGCAGTCTGCACCATTTCATTTCTTGCTCTTATTCTGCTTGAGCGTGGCATCTCTTTCAGCAGTCTTGTGTTTGGACTTTGAATAAAAACTCTAGTAGTTTATTATCCCACCAATCTCATATCTTCTTGATTAAATCAGGTAATCTATGTGGTGTGCCCCTACCCTGAACCTATTGCAGTTCTACAGACTGTGGTTGAGTCTTCTGCTGCCATTGGATCAATCATTCACGCATCAGATAAAGAGAGGAGATCAATGCTGCACACTCAGGTTGGGAAGGCTCTAAGTTGTTCAACAGCTGTGGATGAAGCATCGACATCAAATGTTCCAACAATTTCAGGGTTCAGTATTCCTAAATTGGTTCTGCAGATTATTACTGTTGATGCCATTTTCAGGGTTACTAGTCCAGCCCTTCATGAGCTTGTCCTTCTTAAGGAGATTGCATTCACCGTTTACAACAAGGCTCGCCGGATATCTCGGGTATCATGTAGTGATCTAGGACAGTCATTGGGCATCTCTGGTAGACCCCAGTCAACATTGATGCATATTGCTTCTCCTGTTCCCGGGATGTGGAAGGACTCTGTTACTCGAATTACAGGACCATCCCTTTCAAGAGATAATGAACTCGATTCTGGGTTAAGGCCTGGTACTTGGGATAATTCTTGGCAAACATCAAGGACTGGTGGAATAAACTGTGACCCAAACAGATCTGGGGATATTCTTCTTCAGGATGATACTCGATACTTGTTTGAACCTCTATTTATCCTTGCTGAACCTGGCTCTGTAGAGCATGGAATTTCACCAACAATGTCTGGTAGTGTGGCCTTAGAATCCTCAAGGCCTGCTGATGATAATGGTGGTGGTAGCTTTATGCAAAACACAAGTTCATTGGGAAGTGCTGATATTGGACCAGGCTCTCTGCTTGATGGATCAGATCTTGGTGTTCTTGGGTCTAGCTATCAAAAGGCACCAAGCCTTCATTGCTGTTATGGATGGACTGAGGACTGGCGTTGGCTAATTAGCATCTGGACTGATTCAAGAGGAGAGTTGCTTGATAACCATATATTCCCTTTTGGTGGCATTAGCAGTAGACAGGACACAAAGGGATTACAATGCCTTTTTGTTCAAGTTCTGCAACAAGGTTGCCAGATACTATCTTGTTCTCCCCCTGAGATAGCTCCTGCAAAGACCCGAGATATTGTGATAACTCGAATTGGATGTTTCTATGAGCTTGAATGCCAAGGTATTACAAGTTGTTTATTTTCTTATGTGCATGTTTCTCGTGTGTGTGTGTGCTACACGTTTCAATTTGTATTTATGTGTTATGGGTTGTTCAAGTACTTGCCTACTAACACTCTTCTGTTAATGCTTCTGAATAAAACCATTTGATATTATAAACAGAATGGCAGAAAGCCATTTACACAGTTGGTGGAAATGAAGTAAAAAAGTGGCTACAACTACGAGGATCTGTATCTGATGGAATTCCTGGGAGCAGTAATGGGACTACGTTGCAGCAACAGGAGATGGGTTTGATTCAAGAGAGAGCCTTACCTTCCTCTCCAAGCCCTTCTTTGTATAGCCCTCATACAAAATCTTCTGGCTTTATTAAAGGTGGCATAGTTCAAAACAGTACAAGAAAGCAGCTTATGGGTGGGCAAACAACAGTTGACAGCTCAAGGGGGCTCTTTCAGTGGGTGCAGAGTATCAGTTTAATTGGAGTTTGCGTTGACCACTCCCTTCAACTAGCCTTTCAACCTGATGCACCCTTCCCTGGTAAGTTGTCCCACGTTCATGTTTTGACCTTGAATCCTTCCGTTTGCAGATAAATGCTTAACTAGACATTTATGTCCATAACGAACTCCACCTTTTCATGTATATTTTTTCTAGGTAGCAGAAATAATCCTTCTCATCTACCTATCTTCTCTATCTGTAGGCATATAAAGCTAGAATTCCAACTTTTTTCATGGTAAATGATTTATCTTAGATGTAGTAAATGCACCGAATCAGACTTTTTTATTAGGCCATGATGGTTATTTAAATTATATATTTGGGTACTGTTTTTTTTTTTTTTGTCTGCTTAATGCCTATGCATCTTTCAACCTTTGTATGGGTTGCCATCATCCAGATGCTACTCCATTGTTCTCTATTAATTGGCTAACCATTCATCAGGGGAAAAAATTAGTGGATGGGTTGTGGCTTTACCATTAAAGAAAATCTTTGGTGGATAATTAGAAATTGTAATGATGTAATCCCATTTGGCTGATTTTGGAGATTTCACCCACTCTGTAGCTGTAGTAATTCTGGATCAAAAAACATCATGGAAAGCATATTACAGTTCTGACAGGTTTTTAGCACAGTGCATTGTTGAATATTAATGTGTGGTATTAATAACAAAAATTCTGCAGGGGGAGGAACCCAAGGAGGCAGTGGAAATGCCCCATCTGTCTATCTGGAAGGTTTCAGCTCCATTAAGTCTGTTGGTTCTGTATCTGCATCCTACATTATTACCCCATCACCCAGTATGCGCTTCCTCCTTCCAATGCCATTGCAGCTTCCTACATGCCTAACTGCTGAATCCCCACCTCTTGCCCATCTCTTACATAGCAAGGGATCTGCTATTCCTCTACGTACTGGGTTTGTGGTGTCAAAAGCAGCTTCCTCCATAAGAAAGGACTCCAGGAGCAATGCCAAAGAAGAATGGCCTTCAGTCCTTTCAGTCAGTCTTGTTGACTACTATGGAACCAGCAACATTACCCAGAAGATTGTAAGAGGGAGTGGAACACAGGCCAGAACTATTGATAATAAAGATGGTGAATTAGAGACTCATTTGATTCTCGAGTCTGTTGCAGCAGAGCTCCATTCTCTATCTTGGATGACAGTGAGCCCAGCATACTTGGAAAGACGCACTGCATTGCCCTTTCACTGTGACATGCTTTTAAGGCTAAGAAGGCTACTCCATTATGCTGACAAGGAGCTCACTCAGCAGCGTGAAACCTTACAAGTGTAGAAAAGTAGGCAGAAAATTGGTAGTTACACAGTTAACTTGCTTCTTCTTACTGGCTTTGCTGTGAATTACATGATATCTTGCGTTCCTGTTGATACATGCTGACTTAGCAATGCCAGCCATGAAGATGAGCACAAAATGAGAGAAATGCAGGACATGCCTATTAGGCCTGCATTGATGTACATCTTCTGTACTAATTGTAACATGCAATTTGTATGTGTAAGTTTAATGCTTCCAAATTTAGGTCTTCTCAGTAATTTCAAATCATCTGACTTTTTCTTTTCTGCTCGGTTACAGGACAACACGTTGGGCCTAGGGTTCATGAGGTTCTCCACCATGTGCGATATAACTACTAGATACTCCATATCCATGATTTGATAAAAAAAAAAACGTCCATATAGTTAAATTATGAGCCCTTAAAACATTTCTGATGCTTGTTCTTTTTGGTCTACCCATGGCTTTAGTATCTAATTGTAATAATAATATGTTACTTTGTACAGGTGCTGTAGATGGTTGTGATCAGCACATAAGACAAATTATACACGAACAGTGTCCTATAAATTCATATAAATATATGGTTAATTTATAGAAAAATATTATTGTTTATGCAGAGATGATTGTTTTAAACTAATATGTATTTAAAATTAATAATGTATAATGTAATGTATTATATACAAATGTTGAGCTTATTGCAAATTATTGTGTGCACAATTGAATAAAGCAGATTATAATCAATAATTTTTACAAGGGAACTGATACCCCAGAAAATAAAGTGAACTTAATATGGAAGATATTTATCTGTTACCCATTTCCACGAGTTTTAATGTATAGTTTTTATATTTTTGGACTTAAAAAAAATAAAACTTTAATATAAAATTGTATTTAAATGTATGGAATAATGAAATGAAGAACCCTCCAATATGAAAGATGATGTTAGTTTTTATTTCTAATTAAAGCGTAGCATATTTTATGTAATTTAATTGCTAGAAATAAAATTAGCCAAAAAAAACTAAGAAATGAAATGAAAACAAATGTTAGAATCATAATTTTATTGTATCGTTAAAGGAAATAAGCGGAGCATATCAGATTCGGCAATCCATTTCCACCTTAATCCTCCGAGGGTTCTATTAACATCTAAGCAATCGTTGATGGCAGCGGCAACGCCTTGGCATGGGACTTTCAACACAGTTTGATGCCAGTCAGATTTTGGTGTTCTCTCTCATGTGAGATCAGATGTGAGTCAGTCAATACTGTGAACTTTTGTTGTAGAAGACCCTTAATCAATGTCATTCACATGCTTGCTAGGGCCTATATAGGACCGACCAACTATTAAACTTTCCTGATTAAATCCAGTCCACTGAAGTGAGTTTACATTTGACTGGGCATACTACCCACAAAATACCGGACCTACTTGAAGAGTCTTTAGTGTCTTACCACCATAATTAGACCTCATGAGCTGTACAGAATCATAACTTTTTGACATTCATTGGCGGCAGCTTGTGTCTTTGATTGAAAGAATGATAAAATACCAAAAGGAAGCAGACAAGGTAACGTGCGTTTCACTAATGACTAGGCCCACCCATGACCCAGCCTTTCGCATCTTTTACAGAGCACTCACATATGGACAAACGTACGTCGCTCAACTACCCTGCCTGGAGAGTACTAGTACTAGTAAAGACGATACTTTTCAGAATCAGAGTCCCCATGTGCATCCGCATCCTTTCCAAATCCTCATTAACGAGAACGACGAGACAGCCATGCGTGTCCCCCCCCCCCTCCAAAAAACTTTTGGGTATGCCACATCATACATATCTCCATCGTCAATTCCGCTTATTGATAGCAGTAGCGAGTGATTGTGAACCAACTCTTCAAAGAAATATCGCAACTGTGTTTTCTAAAGCTGTCGTCAAGGCCGCTTAAGCCTGAAGAGTTGATACATCCTCCTCGTAGGCTCATAACCTAAAGAAGTTGATACATCCTCTTTCTAATAATTGCTGGAAAAAGCAAGCACCCCAATCCAACCGGGTTAACTTCGGCTGTTGGGGCCCAACAGGCTGTTGAGACAGATTTTAGGCTGGACACGTTCTGTGCAGTTCACCCGTTGACGCCCCTGCTTTGATTTTTAGTCAAAATAAATTAAGATATAATTATTAATTTATTCATTCTCATAGTAACGTAGCATTTTCAGAAATTCTGGGCCCCCAACAGCTAAAGTTTTTCAAGCCCAACCCATCCAGCCATTGAATTGACGACAGCAAGACCAGATAGAATGAGTGGCTCAGAGGCTGTATTGTATTGTATTGTATTGTATTGTATTGTATTGTATTGTATTTGGGGCCTTTCGTCGAGCACGTCGTGGGTCCCTATTCTGTACTGTCGCCTGTCAATTATACACATTTGGGTTGGCTGGCTGATGACCTTTTCTTTTCATTTGTCTTTCAAATTTCAATAATGGCGAGATAGATGCCTTTTATTGAACAGATTCCCAAAAATGCCAAAGCAAACACAGCTCATGCCCTCATGGCACGGCAGTCCAGTCCCAGAGGAGATGACAAACCCATCCGTCCATCACCGTTCGAATTTCAAACGAACGTGGGTTCTTCAGCCATGCCTCATCAATCAAAGATGCAGACCATGAGAGGCCAACCAAAGAGGCCAATGTCATGAGATAGCCCATCCCTCTCAAATTCTCACTGTAATACACCACGACAAAAAATACAAAGCGCGTTGCTTCACCCAAATGGGAACGAACCGAAGATGTGAGTGAATGGGCATCCGCCACGAAGATCAGATTTGAAACGATACAATATAACTTGAAAAGAAAATGGAAATTTTATTTCTACAAATGGGATCAAAAGAAAGATGATAATACAAGTGGAGATTAATCTATCAATCAATCGTTAACACCACTTGTTTGTGATACAAGAAAGCATCCTCTCTTTCTCTCTCTCTCTCTCTCTCTCTCTCGCTCGCTTGGTCTCTCTCTCTCTTTCTCTCATTCCTTCTTTTTAATCACACTTTATTGTGCTAAACCACTGAAAAAATTACATATACAACAGGATAGAGGATACATCAAGCACACACACGCAAACAAATCCGGTATAATTAATTAATAAATAAATAACAATAATAACAATAATAATAAAAAAGAAGAAGAAAAGGATGGTCAAGATCAAGAAAGAATGCTCAAGCTCCATGCTCCTCCAGTCCTCTCCAGATGGAGATGCAGATCCCTAGCCCTAACCATTGAGAGCAAGCGAGAATAATAGGAGAATGAGAGTGAAATCCATCCATCCATCCATCCTGGATCTGCAACAAAGGAGAGAGTGGAAGAGGGGGGGGGGAATTAATGGAGCAAGCCGACGGCGAGAGCCATTAAAGAAGCGAGAACGGTGGGGGCGAAGACGGAGGCATCCGAGGTGGGGCTTGGAGCAGGAGCGTCAGCAGCTGACACAGTTTGGACGGCCGAGGTGGCCATGATCATGAGCACTGCGGCGACCAAAACTCTCATCTTCAATGCCTCCATTTTTCTCTTTCGGTACCGAAGAACGATAAGGTAGGCGGGAGGAAAGAGAAGAAGAGGCTCTACGATTCCTCGAACAGTGAATAATGTGTCGAGAGGAATTGTAGAGGCAGAGAGATTGGGGTTTGCAGGGAGAGGGCAATGGGCATTTATATTGGAGGGTTTTGCCTTTTGCGGGCAACTTGCCCGAGGTGACCGTGAACCACCTCTCTCTCTCTCACAGCAGCTCACTCCAATCGGGGTTGTTGACATTGACAGAGTGTCTGCCATGAGGTGCCATACAGCTGTCGCTTATCGTTTGTGGGTCCCCGCCTTTTTCTATTTTCTTAAACTACCCTTTCGTATATTTTAGGATTATTTACTTAGACACCCTTATCTTTCATATATATTTACTAAAATCTACTCTCTAAACTGAGTAATACTATTATTAAAAATCTAAAACCCCCTTACACTATTAGGACTAGTCGAGTCGAGTGAGCGTTCTAACTTTTAACGACCGGAAATGTGAAAGAAAATGGGTTAAGGCTTTTCAAACCTGTTATTGAATCAAATGAATTCTTAGGATTTATTCATTTGTTCTAAAATTTGATATTTTAAATTGTAATAATTACATTAAGAGGTATATTAGTATTGGTAAATTTTTTAATTTTTTTTTTTCTCTGAACTCTGAATGCAGAGAACGTTATTGAATTCTAAAAATGATCAAATATCCATTTTAACCCCCCATGTACGAGAGTTTTTTTTTGTTTTTTTAGAAATATCATTAGAAAATAAAAAGTTGTATGATTACACTTTAAGAGATAAGAGATAAGAGGAAAGGAACAACTATTGATTCCTCTTACAAGATAAGAGTTAAGAAGAAACGAAAAGGCTCTTAATTTTTATCCGTCTCATAATATTGTTCATTTGATTTACAATTGGAACTAAAATTGGAATTATAGTCAAAATCTTTTAGGCTCAATTTAGAAAGAGTATAAATGTAAATATGTACAATACAAATATATAAAAAATAATACAAAATATAAGATTTTACACTCTACATATTTACATTTATACTCTTTCCAAACTGAGCCTTACAATCAAAAATAGGTATGATTTAATCCCACAATTTATTTGGTTTAGACATGAATTAGAATCAAAATTGAAATAAGTTGGATGGAATGACTATTCCCTTAATCCAGCACTTGAATCCAATTTCATTTCAGGGTGATGTGGCATATCACTTTGGCACGAAATAATTAAGTTGTTCAACATGATTGTGCAACTATGTTCGAAAGTTGGCCGAGTAGTTGAGCAAGCTTTGAAATTTTTCATCTGATAAGACATTCCTAACCAACTGTTTGATTAAATGCTGCTCTTATATATTTTAAATAATTTGCAAGGAAACGTGCTAATTCAGTTTTCGAACTTTGATGACTAGGGATCTCTCTACCCATACCCAATTGGTTTCTGTTATTCATATTATCATACACATCTCAGATTTTGATAAATCAGACATTCTCCTAATTAATATAAAATAGAAAACTTACTCAAACTACAAAAAAAATCTAGACCTTCCATTATCCATTTATTGCACAATTTGGAATGGGCCAAAAACAAACAGCTAGGCCCTCCAGTTAAATTTCAATTTGAAAATGGGAGGGGGCATTATAAATAAAAGAGCTATAGTTTAAATTGATGATAAGTAACTGTACATGGGCTAATGGGCTTGTCCCATTCTCACCTAATAAAGATAAAAGACAAAAACATAGAAAACATATTTAAAATCATCTCATACCATTTCTATGTTAGATAATGCTACACTTTCACGCCAAGATAAGATGAATGAATAGACTTATTCAACCTCTTGTCCATTCTCTCTTTCTCTTAGGTGAAATATGGGGCCTCCTCTCTCTCTCTCTCTCATAAGCTTATATGTCTCATAATACAACTTAAGCGGGAACAGTATGTTATGGATATAAAACCCTTGTAGGGCTTTAAATGCATCCCATGATTCTGTAGCCAAAAACTTGGTACTGTTGTCCAAGGGAAAATGATAATTTCTGTATTTTTTTTTTCAAGTTGTGCTTGATGGCGAGGACAATGAAAGAAAGGAAAGGAAAGTCTAAACGAAAATGGCTTTCTTTAATTTGGATGAAAAGAGAAGCCAAAACGGAAAAAAAAAAAGAAGAAAATGACTTTCTTCAATTTGGATGACAAAAGAAACAAAAAGATAAAAGCATGTTAAGACAAAAATAGGAAAGTAAATTTACTCTTTGATCACTTTCATTTTCTCTTGAAAAGGGTAAAAAAAAAGAAAGTAAGGGAAGGAAATGAAGAGTGAAAACAATGGTCCCACCTTCTCTAAAATGAAATCTATACTACTTTAAAAGTACGAATAGCAAGGCAAGGTGCATAATGCCCTTGGAATGTATAGATCTTAAAAAGTTACTCAAAATAAAGAAAAAAAAAGATAATTCCAATAAGATATCAGAGTGTAAAGTTATGACTTTCAAAAGTTTGCACATAATTAAGTGTGCAACTTGTGACTTGGTTATTGGGTTGAACATGTCAATGGTTGAAACACCCAAATTAGTTGATTTTTAACAAGGGGGTTCAACTTAACCAAACCTAGAATCAAGGCTAAGTGATGGTTCAATCGAGTAGGTCAACAACAAGTTGAAAACATTGATTATAAATAAGAAATGTTTTTATTAATGATGAAAATGAAATGTAAAATTTAAAACCAATTGGAAGTAAAACTATTTTCCTATTATCTCTCATTAAATCTCATATCTAAGGTATATTCTCTTATTAAATCCTATATTTAAGATATATTTTTCTCGTCATTAAATTTTACTAATAAAACCCACAACATTACTTAATATAAAAATAAATATTTTGAAAAATAATTTGAAAACAAAACCACCTTCTTCCCTCTTGGTGGTGGATAAGCAATTTAACCATTTGGGGTCAAATCTGTTAATAAATAATGACATAATTAAATAATAAAAAATTAAAATAAATAAAATATATAATACAAAAATATAAAAAGAACTGAGCATGCCATTAATATTGTATTTTCATTATACTGAACAAAAATAAGTATAAAATGTAAAAAGTATTTTTGTAAATGATGAATGGAATGCTAAAATTAAAATCAACCTAGAAATGAAATGACATCATAGTCAAATAATAAAATTTTAAAAAATAGAAAATGCAAAGAATCACAAAAATAAATATTATACATAAGACATAATTTTATCAATAATGAAAATGTAATACAAAATTTAATGTCAACCTATAAATCAAACTATTTTTCTTTTTGGGTTGTGGGTTAGTGAATTGGTTCAAATGGATTAATCGATGATATCATAGTTAAATAATAAATATTTAAAAAATAATAAAAAAGTTCAAGTAATCAAAGGAATATATAAAAAATTATATACTAATTATGTTAAACAAAAATTAAGTGTGATAAGTAAAAATTATGTATATTATGTAGATGAAATGTATAATTTAAAACTGATCCGAAAGCAAATCTATTTTCTTATTTAAATAGTGTGTTAATGATCCAACTTTTCAAAGAAATTCATGATGTCATAATTGAATAATAAATATTTAAAAAAAGATAGAACACAAAAGATAAAAAAGTATAGAGTTTTTTCAAAGACATTTCAAAACATTTTTAATATTATATAATCATCATATTAAATAAAAATAATAAGACATAAATGGAATACAAAATTTAGCAGCAGCAGCGGTAGTAGTAGTGGTGGTGGTGGTAGTAGTAATAGTAATAATAATAATAATAATAATAATAATAACAATAATAATAATAATTGTTATTGTAATTCAAAATTTCTACAAGTGCACATTTAGTAAATGTATTTAAGTTTATTTTAACCATATTATTATTTTTATTAATTTTCAATTTCTATCATAACTATGATATATCTAAAATTAAAGTAATTAATATAAAAAAATATCCATGCGTGCAACGCACATACTTAATTACTCATAATTAAAAAAAAACTGATCCCACCCTACCTACAATGATTTTTTTTTTGGTTTTTTGTAATAAAATAATACTGATTATAACCCATTTTCCGATTCAATTGTTTAATGTGAAGGCAGAACATCCAGTTGGAGTTGTTGAACTCGAACTTTACCTTTTGACATCTTCCTAGCCAGATAAGACATTACTAACTGGTTGATTAAAGGGACTGCTTTATTAGCTGTTCCACATCATTATCCTCAATATCAATAACAAATTGTGCTAGTCCACTTTTCATTCTTAGGGGCTGATTAACAAAATTAATGTGTGACACACTTTCCTCTTTCTCAATTTGCAGAGAAATGGTTTTCCAGAGGAAAATCAGAAATAAGGAATCATTTTACTGATGTATTAAAATTAATTTTGATGCATACAGTAACAAAGATGGGTCTTCTGCTTTTGGTTGTATTGCTAGAAATGAAGAGAGTTGAGTCTCAATGGTTTGAAGTAAGACAATGAGGGGGTGATGCATTAATGTTGCTGAAGGGAGATTTTAGATTAGTTATTAATAGTCTAAAGTCTTGTTTCCCTTGGAGTATCAAGAATATCATTGAAGAATGCTATCTGTTTGCAGTGGGAAAGGCTTTAACTCGCAATTTTCCCATGTTTTTTTTAGAGAAGCAAATTATGTGACAGATTGGTTGGCTAATATACGTTGTGTTGTTGATTTAGAGGGTTCTTTGAGTTTTTTAGGTTTTTTCTTTTATAATATTTGTTTATGTGATTCCTGAGGAGGGCTACCAGCTGCAACCACTGGCTTTCCTTACAAGAAGGTTACCTAATAAAAGAGAGGACAGATGGATCGATCAAAAAGAAAAAAAAAGAACCCAATAGTTTCTACATTACATGATTAAATTGTTTCTGTTTTAAAAAGGTTGAAGTATTTAAATAAGATCTTAGGTGGGGATGTTTCTGATTTAAAAACAATCCAATAATTTGAAGAAGAGTGGCATGAGATATCTAAAACTAAAAAGAAACAAGGTCTCAAAAGAGACTAATGAAAGCTGTGGGTTACCCCGAATTAATTTTAAATTCTTATACTTTCATCCACTCATACAATTAGATCATTTCAGTGGTTCAATTCAAAGATACCAGTTATTCTCATTCTATTTAAACAGACAAGATCTCATTTATGTATGCTAGTGATTAGGGGTGTTAATGGTATTTGAAAATTCAATTTCGAATTCAATATTTAGCATAATCGAATTAAATTCAGATAATTCAAATATCTAATCGATTGAATTTGGATATTCTATTCTTACCGAATAGTTAATCGGATTTGAATTTGGATATAAATTGATTCGATTTGATAAATATCTAAATTTGACCGATTACTTAATTCTTATATATAATATATAAAATATTTTATATAATTTATATATAATAGTTAATTTATATATTTATATACTTTATATCAATAAAATATTTATTTTACATATTTATTAATTACCTAAAATAATTAATTATTCGAATATTTAATCAAATTCGAATTCGGATATTAATTTTCAATACCCGTCGGATATCAGATTTTCTAATCAGATTCGAATTTGGATATTGCCTTATCCGATTTGAATTCGATCCGTTTACACCCCTGATACATGATGCAATGATAATGATAATGGAATTCTGATGGACTGGTTAAGGGATAAAGCATATTGAATGAATCATGTGGACTCTGAAGTCTAAACACAAGTCTGTGAATAATGTCTCAGCATTATATTACGTTCTTTATAAAAAAAAAAAAAAAGTCCTAATCAGTATATAATAACAATGGAAATAGTTATAACTTGAATTCAATGTTTCTTCTTCTTAGATGGAAGGAAAAAAAGTAAAAGGGCTTTAGGATAGGTTCCCTAAATGTTTTGTGGTCTCCTTCTTACCCTAAAATTGTCTTCTTTTACTTTCACTTGTTGCTTTCCTTTCTAAAAAAATAAATTGTAATATGTTAACAAGAGATGCAAGTATATCCTCTGGTGTTTCCTCCTTTCTTAAGGCTCTCACCGGTGTAAATGCACAGGAGTGCACCGGTGTAAATGCACAGGAGTGCAAAAAGACTGAGTATAAATTCTGGTTTGCTTTTGCTTTAGATCTGACATTGTCTCATTTGTTTGTGAAATGTGAGAAGTAAAATGGAGTGATCTTCACTTCAAATGAAAGAGAATGGAGGTAGGAGGAGGGTTATCTAGCCATGAATGAAGCAGGATCCAAGATTATGTGATCCCATTTTATATAAGAAGTGAGGTGGGAGGAAGGTGTTACACATTTTGTATCAATTTTTGGGATGTAAAATTTGCATTGCTGGTAAATCCAAAAGAAACAAAAAGTACAAATTCTGTATAAGGTAGAAATGCAAATCACAATTACAAACAAATGAAAGCATAACAGAATTGGGTAGGCATGTGCAAATTTTGCATCTGGTCAAGATTTGCACTACAACCGAACACAGCCTAAAGTTTCCTCGTTACAAGGACCTGTTTGGAACTCAGATTAGCAGCACTTGATGGTTGTGTTTGATGATGCACAATCTGGTCATTCCCTGGTAGAAGGCAGTTCAGACGTTAGACTGTTACGTGGCCGGGTCAAACTATAAGGCAAGAAGATCAGAGCTCCTAGGGTATTTTACCTGGTATGGGCACTCCGATGCTTAAGTTAGTAAAGGAAATTGTGGTGAGTTGATTGCTTGAGAATGATAGTAAATTGTGAGAGCTAAATTGCACGTACCTTGTGAGGCTGGAGGCGAAGCCTTTATATAGGCGAACTGCCATGGGCCTCATTATGCGTGTCCGAGATCACTGGCCCGTCTAACCCAGAGTCTGTTCCGCACCCAAAAGTATTTGGTCACTCCTTGGTGGAAGGCAGTTCAGACGTTGGACTGTTACGTGGCCGGGTCAAACTGTAAGGCAAGAAGATCGGAGCTCCTAGGGTATGGGACAAACTATAAGGCAAGAAGATCAGAGCTCCTGGGGTATGGGACAAACTATAAGGCAAGAAGATCAGAGCTCCTAGGGTATTTTACCCGGTATGGGAACTCTGATGCTTAAGTTAATAAAGGAAATTGTGATGAGTTGATTGCTTGAGAATGATAGTAAATTGTGAGAGCTAAATCGCACGTACCTTGTGAGGCTGGAGGCGAGCCTTTATATAGGCGAACTGTCGTGGGCCTCATTATGCATGTCCGAGATCACTGGCCCGTCTAACCCAGAGTCTGTTCCGCACCCGAAGGTATTTGGTCACTCCTTGGTGGAAGGCAGTTCAGACGTTGGACTGTTACGTGGTCGGGTCAAACTATAAGGCAAGAAGATCAGAGCTCCTGGGGTATTTTACTCGGTATGGGCACTTCGATGCTTAAGTCAGTGAAGGAAATTGTTTGATTGCTTGAGAATGATAGTAAATTGTGAGAGCTAAATCGCACGTACCTTGTGAGGCTGGAGGCAAAGCTTTTATATAGGTAAACTACCGTGGGACTCATGATGCGTGTTCGAGATCACTGGCTCGTCTAACCCGGAGTTTGTTTCGCACCCAAAGGTGGACTCCAAGTAAGTTGATAAGGCTTATCTAGGTTCATCCAAATCAGGTAGGATGAAGATAAGGTCCGTTGGTGTGCAACGTGATCTCAAGGAGATCGGAGACAGCCGACTCGCTTCTAGAAGAATACTATATGGCACCTCGGCAAGTCGGTGAGTGTGGTGAGCTGCTCAGGCCCCAGTATTTTGACTGAATGACCCAAGGTTAAATGTTGCCAAATCGACGAATTGCTCCACATGTCATCATATCATTGAATGGGCTAAATTATCTCTCATCATTCTTAGATGTTGTTTATCCTATCATAACACCCCACATTAACCATAAAAGATCGGAGTGATTGTACAAATGAAACCAGTCAATTTGTGCATTACGGACTATGAAACCAGTCAAGAGTGAGCATGCCAGTTTTATTTGTAGCCCATCCAAAGCATATACAGTTGATGACCGATGGCTGATGTGGGGGCATTATTATTTGTTAAAAAGACATCATGTTTGTTGGGGTGCCTCTGCTCTTTCACTTAATAGTAGAAAAATGTAGTTAATAAATAAAATGCCACCTCACAGACTAATAGCTTAATAAGGTTCAAAATATTGGCAGATATTGTACAAAAAATTTGTTTAAAAAAAGTGGCAATATAAATATATTTATATATATATATATAATAAAAATACAAGGTTTCAAAATATTACATAAAAGATTTTGCAGTTTGGAAAAGTACAAATACAAATAAATACATACAAAATATAAGATTTTGCACCTTACGTATTTGCATTTATACTCTTTCCAAACTAAGCTGAATTTATTTATATTTGTTGGATTTTAATCTCATAAGAGATTTAATTTAATGGGTTTGATTGGTCAATTACATGAGAAATTGTACCTATACACTTGTTTAGAAAATTAGTTTTTCTCTTACAAAACCCAGTTTTGGACTTATCCCACATCGAAAAATTATAAGCTTTGTTTTCAATATTTTAAGCTTCAAGGTGCCTTTTTTGAAGCAGCACCTACATTTTCTTCATACCTCTTCATAAACTATTTAAGGAGTATGAATCAGACTTCAAAAACACACATTTTTCGAAATTCACTCACTCTCTCTCTCTCTCTCTCAGTTCGGTCTGCTACAGTTTCACATAATGACATAACTCTTCAACTTTGCTGGTTGCAGATTCTTGCCCAAGGTTCTATTGTATCATGGGAACGGATTTGCCTATAACCCAAAAGCAAACTCAGTGAAACTGAGTGGGGGCAAATAACATTCTAAATATAGTGTTTTCAGACGTGCCTCAGAGCTTCTCCTCCAAAATTTCAGTGACCCCATTACCCAACAATATTTATACGCTTTCCAAACTGAGTCTTATGTGCGATAACACCTCAAAACTAGACCTCTTTTTAGGTCGAAACCCGAGTCCAATACAGCGTACAAAAAAACTAATTACAGGTAAAAGCAACAGTAGAGAAGAGTTGTGTCATTATGTGAAACTTTGCCTCAATTCATACATACATTATGTGCAGGGGTGTGGAGTGCCAAACAGTGTCAAGCAAAATTTGTCTGTATATATTTCATAAAAAAGCATTTTCAATGTTCAATTTGCCTCATATCTCAGTTATACTTGGATTAAAAGCCTTGTAAAACATGATTTTCTATGGTATAAAATGCTGGTTTATATATTTGCCGATGATATATTTGGATAATTGAGAGTAATAAATTTTACAGGAATCTTTCTTTCATGAAAAATAGGACATGCATTTTATCTGTCATTCTGTTTGTACAATTGGAACCTGATTTTTTTTCCTCTTTTCTGGTATTACATTATGAGTTCACATCTGCGTCTCACATGGGGGTGCCCCATAGCACATTCCCGTCATGTATTGGGAACATCTCCCGATAATGACATCATTATTTCTGATATTATCATCGGAAAATGTTTTCAATATACGGTGGGGATGTGTTGTGGGACGTTGTGGGGCACAGATACTCTTACATTATACACAATAAGGGGAATCACAATCAGGGGGCGGGGACAAAATAGATGCACGTCACGTGAGGTCCACCGGCTATTATGCTTCCAAGAGTTTGATCTCGGGTCCAATTTGGGAGGGATGCCAACTAACCAACTCACCAACTAGATCGATGGGCCAATCTTTCGATTGGGATTAACTGCTATAATAAAGATGCCACAATGACACCCTCTTCGTTTATTGTCTTCACTAAATTTGTAATGTTTAATAGAATTGCAAGTGAATGTAATCCATGAGACCATGATTGCCAAAGTATTTTGACATCTTTGAAAGAGGAGTGGAAATGATTGGAGCCATAATAGAGAAGATCTCACTATAATTGGTAATAATGCCACAATGACACCCTCTTCGTTCATCATCTTCTGAACTTTATCTTAATTATATGAGCTTGGCTACATAAATGATAAATCTTGTTTTACCATTCCATTCTATTCTGGGCAAGTATCGGGGTTTGCTCCTAACAGGGTGCATCTTACACAACCATACCAGGCCACCATGTATTAGTACCTCTTTTTCTATGAATAACAACACAAAGTATGAAAGATATTTTCAATGTATGGTTAAGAGGCGTTGTGAGGAGCATTCTTTAATTTGAGGAATAGAGCCGGACTCAGCATAGTCTGGATCAAGGTTCAAAACTTGAATATATTACGGATCGTATCAGTCAATACGTATTATATCAGGGACTTCCCAATACGGATGGGATGGGGGTGTTTACCCCGATTTAGGGGTGGACAGGCATTAAACCAACCCCTCCGAATCAAGTTATGATGATGATTATTACAAAACAAGCCAACAAGGGACCTCTCAAATGGTTACGACTAGCCAATTGAGGCAAAAGCCATGCGGGCTCAGAACTAAACCAGTACCCTTTGAACAAAGCTAGATAATGCGCAACAGAGTTTTATTTATTTTTTGTTTTTCTTTTTCACAGTTAACATAACACCACAAAACACAGAAGTAAAAGAAGAGACCTCAGCGGTATTAGACAGAACAAACCAACTATCACTGTCACAGGAGGTTTGATTCTTTAGGCATTGGGATCAGCGGAAGGCAGAGGTGTGATTGCTTTGGTACAGAAAATGCTAATAAATGGAATGTAGACCATTCCATTAGAGGTAAGATTTATAGCGTAAGGCTAATAAATGAAATATATACGTGGCAACGTTGATGGAAGTTAGTTCAACTAACAAGAACAGGTGGGTGGAGATTATAAATTAGTTGCCTAAATATGTAATTTGTTAATCTATCTTTCTCTCTCACTCACAACACACAGCTAAAATACGAACTCACATTAATGCTATAAGCACCACTTCCTTCAAACTATTCTTCTTGGAGGCTTTGTTGCTTTGCTCTTATTATTGAATTGAATTAGGAGGAGAACCACACAATTATGTAGCAAAGTGACAGCTTAACTCACATTAATTAATGCTCTGAATTGTCCTTTAAAAGGTGTTGCTAAGAATATATGGTTCATGGCAACAACCATATAAGTTTAGGAATCATTTTCTAATGAATCAAACTTATGTTATTTCCCTCTCCCATTATTTGGTAATTAAGCAAAACTGTCGACTGTGTCAAGAATGCTTAGCTCCCTTCATCGACTCTGGCTGTACAGAATATTGTAGCTTCTGGCTATGCTTGTATTGGTACAAGTGGTCTCCCTGCTTTTGATTAAAAGTTTAAAACAAACAAACTGTATACTTGAACACCACTGGGCCTCTAGGGCTGCAGATAGAATAATAGATCGGGTTGAATCTGATGTACCAAAGCTCCAAATTTTATTTTTACTATTTGGCTTGAACTAAATCAATATCAATCAGATTCTGATTCTGATCAAATCCAGATATAAATGTTTTGGATACTGTATATTATGAATAAAATGACTTCAAAATAACTAATATACATGCATACATACATAACCAACCACAATGATATTGAGAAACCTTGTAACCAATCAACCGGCATCATAAATAAAAAACTAGTATCCAACTAGGAGTTTTTTTTTTTTAAAATCAAAATTCATGAAAGGATGAATCCACATTCAGTCCCATTATAAATGGATGAAATTTGGAACACCCTTTACTTGATTGGATTTGAATTCAAATTCAAATAAATAAAAACCCTTCGCAGCCCTATGGGCCTCAATTTTCTTTTTGGGCATTAATGCATGGGCCCAATCATTGATCAGGTCAATATTTTGGAAACAACCTCTCTTCTCTTTATGTATATGGGTAAGGCTGGATACACCTATCACACTCAGACCCCACATTGGCGGGAACCTCGTGCACTGAGCTGCCCTAATTCACATAACTGGGTGGATTGCATTCCACCTGTCTTAATTCAACAACATTTTAAAAAATGACCCGGAAATGGACTGTTCTGGCCACCGGTTTCCGGGTCAATGGTCCAGTCGTCCGGTTTAAATGGATGGCTCATTCTAACAGTAAAATTTAAAATAATTAAAAAATAAAAAATGATCAAAAACTGTTGAACGGGTTGATGGTTCGACCGCCCATATCAACAGTTTATTGACTTTTTCAACAGTTTTTGACCAGATTTCGGATTTTAGATATAACAGAACCGGTTGCCTCAACGGTTCCTGAGCCAAACAATTCAACTGTCCAAATCAATGGCAATTCGAAAACGTTGTATTTCAAGGATAGGGAGCCTGGAATTCCAATTTCTAAACAAAAGTTCAGCATAAACTATGTGAAATTTATCAAGCCAATTTATTTCCAATAAAATTTTGGTTACAGTCAAGATGGGAGGCGTAGTGAATCTCTGAAATCTTTACAAATATGTACGGTGCAAATACATGGTTTTGCACTATACATATATCTATTTGCACTCTCCCCAAAACTGAGCCTAATGCTGAATTCCCTATGTTGGTCAAATGAGTTTGTTTTGGGAAGACTGGGTTTAGACTTTAGAATGCAGCTAAATGGGTTGATCGTGTAGACTGGATTTTCCAAAATGAATGTGTAATTGGAAAATGACTTATCTCCTTTTTGCATACTGTATTTTGCATTTCTTAAATTTATCTTCTTTTTGCAGTTAAAATGCTCTTCAAGGACACTTAGTTTTTAAGGGCAAAAAGGAAATGAATCCTTAAAATAAGAAATGCCAAATGCAGTCTTACTTCTCTTTGTTCACCCCATAAAGGAAATGTTTGGCTCTGGCGGCCCAGTGAATAACAGCAACATACAAAAGGCCCATTTGGTTCACAGGTATAGGGGTTTGAAATTGGAATCAAAATGATTCATTTTGATTCTAAATATGAAATAGAAATTCCATTCCCATATTCTTGGTGGAATAGCATTCCCCATTTGAGGGAATAGCAATTCCCTCTTTCTCCTTGAAAATAAAATCTCATTTCAGCTGATTTTAATTTTCATTCCAATTTTAGTATAAACCAAACAAACCATGGGAATAAATCATTTGATTCCAACTGCAAAGCAAATGGACCCAAAGGGTCTTCATTCTTCATTAACACGGTAGATTGGTAGCCCAGTGACTGTCTGTCGCAATTCGTTGACGAGCAACAGATCAATTACATTGAGAGATGGTAGTAGATTTCATCAACACGTAAGGATGGTAGTAAGTAGTGTTGTGAAGACTCAATGTGTGAATCTTATACGAACAAAGAGCTTGTATAAACAGCTTCTGACTATTGTTGCTGAACCGTCAATTAATCTACTTGTTGCCTTGTTGGGGTAGCATTTGAGGAGCAAAACTTGTTAGGAATAATCTCTATATTTTTTTTGCGCAAATCAAAGAGATCTTAACAAAAAATATCAATCATGCAGTAATGAAACAAACAATTAAACACAAAACAAGCAATAGTAATAGGTATCAAGATTTACGTGAAAAATCCCTCAATGTGAGGATAAAAACTACGGACCGAAATCTAAATCATCTATTATCAATAATAGTAATGGGATACAAGGTTTTTCTATCTATTTACAATTAGATGATGAACATTAAAAAAGTTCTTGGATTTCAATAACAGAAAACATCATTAAAATAGATAGCAAATAATAAATCTCTCACAAAGAGTTGAAATACGAGGTAAGAAGAGATATTGAAAACCGATTTATCTTATTCGGTTCAGTCCTTGTAAATTTTTTTCTTCTTCTTAAAACCTTCTTCTCAAAACTCATTTTCTTTTCTCTAATATTTTCTAGAGAATTGTTAGATTTGAGAGAGTGGAACTCTCTCCAATTCGTTGATTAGCCAAGAACGTATTGACTTGTTTTACAAGCCAATGCAAAAATGTCTGACCTTTCGTTCTTTTCCTTCTTTTTTTTCTTGTTTTTATTAGTGGGTCTCATCTCATAAAGGGAACCCCAACAAACCTTAACCACTCGATCTAGTTCTATGGCTTTGAGTTAATTGGATGGTGGAATTGATTAGTGAGAAGTCAATAAATCAATCTTTGGATCATCGAAGGGGATGTCCTGAAATCTTATCAATGATGCTTCCGTTGGCTAGACTGTAATATAAAAAAATAAAACACCTCTTGTAATTTGTATTTTCTGAAGGAAGACTGAAATAAGTATCAGAAACACATTCCAATACCTCAGTTAATATTTAATACCCATGTAATGGTTGGCTTCATGCCGGCAATGACAACACTTGATGAATGAATCTTCCACATCAAATCCGTCCATCAAATTAAATAGATGGTCCTCTCAGGAAATACTGGTGTTAAGTCATAGTGATTTAATGAACTGCATCATGGAATTCATCACGGAATACATTTTGTTCTTTGGGAAAAGAAATGCAAGGAAAATGAGAAATATATATATACTTCTCTCTCTTCCCCATGCTTTCCTCTTAAGAAGTTTTTGATCAATTCAATTGGATATTACCAAATTAATGTTTATGGTATTCTGGGACGAGGTTATCTTGATAAGGGGTTTAATGCTTTTCGTTGTTCAACATACTGGAAGTGCTAATGTATCTCAAATCCCACCCATTCTTCACTAATTTGATGCATCCCAGTTCCCAGATAAAGGAGCCATATTAACATATTAGCGAAATCCATAATATGATATTCTACCAAGGCAAATCTTGGGGGGAACTTAGAACACAGTGGATTGAAACTCTTAATCGAAAACCCTCCTCATCAATTCTGTCAATTAAGTCACAAAATTCAAAAGGGTACTTCTTGAGAAGTACATTAGAAGGAAGCTCTGTGGAAAAATGGGTTCTCAGAGCCGATGAAAAATTATTGGGTAGCTTTCTGTCCTGTATGTGGAAAAAAGAAGACAATTCTTGGACTGATATGGTTAATAACTTCAACAAAGAATAAGAAAATCCAACAATTGCAAACCAAGGTGACTTGTCAAGCAAGTAGAATTGTATTGAGAAAGGTTCTCAAGCAAGGAATCCAGTTTGATAACTGGCAAGCAAGGAAACTATGGTGGTCTTCTAAACAATGAGAACAATCTTGTGATCTTTCATTCTATGCCATCCAAAGAATTTCAAAAATTTAGGGTTTATGCTTAAGAATCAGCTGCAAGCAGATATTTGGACCCAAGAGATGGATAGATACCCAACAAGCAGCTGCAGGTATTAGTCAAGAAGAGATGGAACATCTGGAGACTGGATCGCAGATTGAGAACCATATCAAGAGCTTGGTGAGATACATTTGAGTCTATTGCTTGATCCACCAGGTGCAGTTGGCCCAACTACACTCTACGTTGTCTTCAAGGTTTTACCGTTTAGTTTTGAAAACCCCGGGAAAATAGTAAGACTTGTTTAGTAGAAGAGCTGCTTATGGAATAGTTTTTGTAGCACCAATTCCATTCAGGCATTGATGGAGATTCTCCTGAGAAATCAGGGATTGTACTTTAAAGGCGAAAAGGGTTAGATAAACATACCGAGATTCACATCAACCAAAATTTATTTTGCAGAGTGTAGGTTCTTCTGAAAATGGGGGCAGGATATTTGGGGACTGATCTGTAAAATTTGGGACTAAAACTGTGTGTCTGTGTGTGTGGGTGGGTGGGGGGACTTGGAGCCTTTCAGGCTTTTCCAAAATTGAAAGACTAAAATTTAGTCCTTTTTTGGCTATTTGGCAATAATGAAAGACAGGAAGCTAGAAAGACCTGCGCCCCAGAAAGCTAGTGGAAGCCCAAAATGATTAAAAAAAAAAAAATCAGAAAGTCTTGTCTTTCCACACCTAAAATCTTGGGAGAATGACTGATCAGTCCAGGTCAGATATTTTTAGTCCCACCGTACAAGGGGATGAATCCTGACTGTGAATTGATGCCAAATTCATGGGCAGGATGCAGTTTATAAGGGGGGGGTGGCTACTAATAGACTATGGGAGCTGTCATTCAGAAGTCTGCATTGGGTTACAGTGTACTTAACCTAAAATTATCAAACACTCTTAAACTTTAAAGACCAAATTTCAAAGCTCAGTACATCTTTTGGTCATGGCTGGTAGGAAGATCTTCCTAAAAAAGACTTTCAAAATGACACCTTAGTCATCTGTTTTAATAGATAGGCATCATTTTAACACATGTGACTAATAGGAAGGGTGGATTCTCCTAGAAATTGAGGCTAGATATATTTGGGGCCTGAGCTTTCAGTACAGCTATCCTGCTCAGCCACATTGACAGTTTCCTTGGGTTACTGAACTGTGGGGATGCTCAAGTTTTCCACTCTTTTTGTTAGGGTATAGGAAACATCACAAGCACAAGCTCTTCTATAGCAAGTTCTATCTCTACATCAGTGACTCGAGTGACTCACCAAGTTACTAATATTCAACTCAACTAAGCTCAGTCTTAAATCCTATTTGGGGGCTGCATGAATCCTGTCTCAGTATTATGCTCTATCAATATTCTTTCTCAGGATTCATGTTATCATTGACCAAATGTTTTTATATTAATAGCTGCAAACATTAACACCCTCCTCCCTTAGTTGGGCTTAAGATCAAGCAGTGCATGACAAACTACTAGTGAAGGTAGTAACTGAACAAATTGAGTCGGAAAAATAAATAATGTCAACCTGATCAAGTCATATTTAGAACCAAGAGGGTAAAAAAGAAAGACTCAAACTGAACAGTCCATGCCCATAAGTATTAATGAAATAATTAACAAAAGATTCCATCTGAAAGACTAAAACTTTGAGAAATTTGATCATGGATTAGAGTGGCTGAAATTTTCGAAATATAAAACCTTAGGTTCCACCAAGAAGATCAAAATACCTTAAACTACCTAAGGATTCTTAAGCCCAAACTCAGCCCAAAAAGAGTCCAGGGCGTTGGACCCAACCAAGCCAAAAGACCAAAAATCCAATCCAGCCATGTAAAATTGTGGGCTGGGTCAGTCTGGGCTTGGGTTGGGCCTCCCAAGTTGTACCCCAACCAACACTAGGGATGATCATGGGCTGGGCCCGAGCTTGGGCCTGATTCCGGGCCTATATGTATTTGTTTTATACATTATATTATATTATACAAAATATAAATTATGCATGTCATATAATAATATTTATATGTATAACATACAATATAACATGTAATACCTACAAAACGTGACACCTGCCCTAGTTGAAAAGAGAAGGTAGCTGTCTCATTTGGTAGGTTTTATAAAAGGCTACACCCTCTAGTCCCCACAAACATGTAACATTAACAATTCTGAGTTCAAATTGGGTAAGGGGTTTTAGTATAAAAGAAAATTATCAAAGGTAAGTTTTCCCTCTTGGGGGATGTATTTTTTTTTGGATTTTGAGAGGGAAAAAGTTGGTAAATGGGATTTTGGTTTTCATTGACCAAGAATATCATGTTCATTTTTCAGATTAATGTGGGGACCAGAAAAAATTTATTTTCCTGGGTATCATTTATCTGGGTAAGTGATATCCATCTCCTAGGTGGATAAATAATTTTTCCACCTAAGAAGAAAATTGCTAACAGTTGAATGAAACAAAAATACCCCTTTTAATAATGGATTTTTATAACTAAAATGATCAATACCTTATTTACCTGAAAAAAAAAAAAAAAAAACATGGATAAGAAACTTGCTGAAAAACGAACGGGGCCTTAAATCCCTACATGTCTAATATCTTTATTGGTTTTTCATCATTATTTTAGAAATTTGAAATTTAATGCTTGTTGATTTCATTTACATGTACTGTTATGGATTTGGGTAAAAGAGTAATTACGATCAATATTTTTTTAACTAAAAATTCAAATAAAGAATTAAGTATAATAACGTGTCATATGCAAGAAGCTTTCAGACAGCCAAGGCTGTCAATTTTTTACATATAGCAAGTGAATACGAAATTACTTCTTAGGCCATGGGCCCATGCCCATGCATACTTTATATTTTTCTGCGGAAAAGTTAAATGCAGACCCTGTACTCTTTGTTGTTTTTTGGATTAGAAGAATTAGACCACCATCATTATTCATTATTAGCTTAATTAATTAAGCTACTGAAAGCTAAATTGGATGAGATCGCCTACTCAATACAAGAATCATCCCAGGTAAACAAACCAAAGATCCTTCTCATGATCCCTGACCACACACCAAATGAACAGATTGTTTGGAGGACTAAGATCGTCCCCATAGGGACAGTAATTGTTGGAATATGAAGTATTAAGCATCTGTGACTGTGTGAGAGAGAGAGATGATGGATCGGCTTTTTGGTTGGGCAAGGGAACATGGGACGAAGTTTGTTGGAGGAACAAACATCTGGCCGTCTATTTGAATCAAATGGTTATCATAATTTTCCATTATTTTATTTGGGTTGTAAATAAAAGAGGAGAAAAGTGGGCAAATTGAGAAATGAATGAAGAACCCACAAGGTGGATAGAAAGAAATACAGAACACAGAAGTTTGAGAGAGAGAACCAGAGAAGCACAAAGCGAAAGATTGGCTACCAGCCGTGAAGGATAGCGGAGGAAAGGGAGAATTTCAGAAAATTCATCTGGGTTTTCTGTTTTCTTGAAAGAATCTTCTCATTCTGTGCAGGAATAACATCTTCTTTGTTGCTCTGGAATGAAATTCTTTCCTTGTAATACATCTCTCTTCTTCCTTGTTTGCATTCTAATTGTCTTCTCCTCAAACAGATTTCATTTCTTCTTGTTTCCGTGGGTTTCTCTTAATGGGTCTTCCTTGATCCTTTCGAATTGCAGAGTAATTTGACGGGTTTTCTCTGGATTCCTCTGTAATAGCCATAGATCTTAAGGTGAGAGAAATCTTTCTCTCTTCTTTCAACTTTGTTTCTTTTTCTTTTTTAATCCCGGTATCTTGAGTTATTAGAGCAAACCAAATGGGTTGTTAACTGACTCTGTTTTGTTCATGCAGACATGGAGAAGGAAGGAAAGCATCAAGGACCCGGAAGAGCTCCTGAGACAGAATTTCTGTTACAGTGGGGAAACAGAAAAAGGCTTCGATGTGTGAAGGTAAAAGCCAGAGATATCGCAGGGAAGAGAATCACTACTCGTGTCGATCGTCGTGTTGTGAGAGCTGAGAAAGAAACACCTCCTCTACAACAGAATCCCATGAACAGGTAAGATGAGGCCGAGAATAAGCACAGAACAGAATTTCAAGAATCCCGACATCAAATATCAGTTCGTTTCCGTTCCGTTTGGTTTCAGGGACTCGGAAACCTGAAGATAAGAAAACACAGAACAGAATCTCAAGAAAATGAGCTTGAGAACGTCAAATAAAAAAAAAAAAAAAAAACAGTTCTTTTTTAGATTTTGTTTGGTATCAAGTACTCGGGACCTAAAAAAGGAGAAATTCCACAAGAAATTTCAAGAAAATGAGATAGAAAGCATCAGAAATCGAGTTTTTTTTTTGGGGTTTTCTTTTGTTTCAGAAACTCAAAAACCTGAACAGAAGAAAAACCCACAAAGGAATTCCAACAAAACAAGGTCCGAGTCATCAGAAATCGATTTATTGTTGGGTGCTGTTTTGGTTATAGGAACGCAGAATCGGTGATACATCCATCGAGTATAAACGAGAACAGGAAGTCAGCTTCGCCAGAAAAGGAAGACCGATACTACGCGACGAGAGGGTCAATGGGGTTCGATGACAATGCGAAGATCTTCATGGATGAAGGAGAGGATAGAGCGGTTGTCTGGCCAAAGCTATTTATTTCACTATCAAGCAAAGAAAAGGAAGAGGATTTCATGGCGATGAAGGGGTGTAAGCTTCCTCAGAGACCCAAGAAGAGGGCCAAATATATACAGAGGACCATACTCGTGAGTTCTTTCTCCCTCTTTCTCTCCCCCTGTTTCAAGTTTCAACAGAACTGATAAAAGACCCATTTTTTCTTGGAGGATATAATCTGATCTTTGTGTTATTTGGTGGATCGGGTTGCAGTTAGTGAGTCCTGGTGCTTGGTTATCTGATCTTTGTCAAGAGAGATATGAGGTGAGGGAGAAGAAGACATCTAAGAAGGTATGGAATCAGTTTTGATATTTGTTGTTTTTCTTTTTTTTTTCCTTTTTCCTTTTTTATATTTTAATTTAATAAAGATTTACGGTTGGATTAATTTGGAGAATGGTGGGTGCAGAGACCAAGAGGATTGAAGGCTATGAGCATGGAAAGCGATTCAGAATGAGTGGTTGAGGCACGCATTCATTTTGATTTTGAGTTCTAGAGAGCCTGTAACAGTTTTTTCTTTTTCTTTTTTTTTTGTTTCTTTTTTGTTCAGGAAGAAAACCAAAACAGAGATGTCTCTGTTCCGGATGTACAAGTTGCCTTTGCTTGAAAAAAAAAAATTTGTTTAATTTCTCCTGCATTTAACGAACTCCACTCTACGAAGATTCTTTCAGTTTGATATCTCTTCTCTTCTCTTCTCCCTTTCTTTTCTAGAGAGTTTTTCTTGTTTTATGCCTTACAGTTGCCATTTTGTATTTCAGTTCACAAGCGACAAGCTCCTAATAAGTGCTACATGAATCATGAATCATGATAGATGATGAATTGATGATGATAGGGGGGGTGGGTGGGTGGGGGGGGGGGTGAGAGATCAGAGACCCCTCCCTTGGTTTGAGGCGTTCAACCACTGAAATTGTGGACAATAGAATTAAGATCTCGGTGTAATTAGTGAGCTGGACCCGATGTAGTATTAGAATAAACTGAAAGACTATTTTAACCCTTTGTTATCCTTCAAATTTTCAAAAATAACCATTGAAATTCCCATCTCTGTCTATAGGTTGCTTATGTTGTTGGGTGTGTCAATTTTCATCTGGCCATAAATTGGAGTATAGATTTCCATCCATGCCTTTTTGAGGGGGTGTGAATCGATGTGGGGAACAGAAACCTTACCAAATTGAACTCGTACTTAATGGACTTTGGTTTGGGTTGGAATTTCTCAACTTCCATGGAAGATGATCCACTGGATTGCATGCCAAATTGCCAACCCAACTCCAAGGTGTCCGATGACAAATTTAGTCCCTCGATCTAAACTAGTCTTGATCAGCGGTGAAGTTTCTGTGCTACAGCCCGGCCTTCCTGAAACTCTTTCTCTTCACTGAGGAACCCGATGGCGATAGCTCGAAGAAAGACAAAGAATATAGATCAGGAAACGAATAGGAAAAAAGCAAATACTAGAAGGTTTACTGTTCATAAGAAGACCTGAACCGAGGACGCCGCAGAGATGAAATAGTCGTCGTCCCCTTCCACTTTGTTCTCTTTCTTCACTCCCCCCCCCCCTCGTCTTCTATTTTCTTTTTATTCGACTCCTCCCGTCTTCTACGACTATTATCGATCGAACACCTCTGAGCAGGGGATTCAGATTCAGTGTCTGCTTCCCTTCTTTTCCCTATCTCTTCTGCTTCATCATTTCCGCTGAACAGGCGACGGAATCATACTTGTGAAACCGCCATCAACCCAGAAGTCGGTTGTCATCCCCATCATTGAGTTTTGGTATAGCGAAATGGCGTGTTGCAAAATCATTAAACCGCAGCTGCAATGGTTTAATTGCAACCATGTGTTTGACCAAGTTGAACGGGATACATGAACAGGGGAATTGGTAGTCAGTCTCAGTAGGACCAGAAAGTTGGAGCGGAGGAATGGTTGTAGTGGTGAAGACCAAAGAAGAAGGAGAGAGAGAGAGAGGTGGAAGCATGGTTTTCAAAATCAGACCAGACCGGAAAAACCGGGAACCGGTCAGGTTACTGGTTCCAGTTTTCTTTAAAACCGGATTTTTCATAAAAACCACTGATTTTGGTCAGAAAACCGTTGATCCGGGCGGTTAACCGTTTCAATGGTTTTGACCGATTTTAATTTTTTTATTTTTTGTCAGAACGGGCCAACCATTCGGGTCAAACAGTCAGACTGTTGGACCCAGTAACCGGACCCCTGACCGGTTCAGTCTCCAGGTCGGTTTTAAAAATCGTGGGTGGAAGAACGGCACTACTTGCTTCAGTCAGGATTTTGAAGACATGAATGAACCACCTAATTGCTGTTAAATCTAGGGGGGGGGGGATAATTTGAAATAGGCCTTAAATCTATTCCTAGTTTTTTAAAATAAAAGTGGCAACCGGCAAGATTTTAGATTTTTATTGTAGGAATCAAGTAAAAGGTGGACTGAAGGGCCGACAGACAGATAGATAGAATGATATAATGAGAGCTTAAAAATGGAATTGCTCTCAGGGACCGACCAGGGTGGGCATGTATGTTAAAGTGGTTTACCCTTAACTTGGGGAAAGCTTAGAGGGAGCTACTCTATACTTCGGGTCCTGCCCTTTATTAAAGGCCTCAACGCATCTTTCAGTTGTAACGACAAGCTAAACTTTTTATTTTTAGAAACTAAAGGCATCAAGTCCAAGTCCATTGACAATTAATTTGACATTACAACGAGTGATAAATTTACCAAGATGCCAATTCATGGTTTGAGTAGTTGATAGAATGATATTGCAAAATGACAGACATGGATATAGGTAATGCATATATTATTGTGTTGTTTCATCCGTCCTGTCTGGATTTTAGAGACTTGCTAAGGAAATGGCACAGTGGTCTCATACGACATACAAAGAGTAGTTTTCGGATTTTAAGTAATTGATAGAATGCTAAGGACTAGACGGGAGTGTTGAGTCGGATCGAAAAGAAGTTACTTCATTGCTTATTTATTATTTTCTGAACGGTCTACAAAGAAAATGATTTCAATGAGTGACGATACAGGTGAGATAAATTTGGGTAATGCAAGTGAAGATTCAATCTGCCTGGTCAGATGGACGAGTACGTGCACCAAATACACAAGCATATAAACGTACATACTTGTATACATGTATGCTTGTAGGAATTGTTGGATATGTATCTACCATTTTATTTTTCTTCTTTTCTCCACAAGACCACGACCACTGTCTTTCACTCCTGTTACAACAACAAAGCAATTCCCCAGGAAATGAAGAATGCCAACCAGCTCACCAAATTCTTGACAATGTATTGATCAGAATTCAGAACAATTATCTGCATGAGCAAATGAAGCATAAATGGTAAACATGACCCTAGGTTGGAGATGGAACGATGAGCAATACAAGTAAAACAAAGCAACAGTTCGCTTATGAACATCAAGATTTGGGAAACAGACAGTTTGGCTTAAGATAGAAGGATTTATATAGGATAAATGCCGTAACAAATTAAGCAAAACCTGTGGTCCAATTCCCCTGGACCTACCCCAAACTGCCTATGTGCGGCACAAAGTAATCAATCCAACCTAGTTGCAGGCAATGAGATAGTGAATAATCCTAAATATTGCCCGCTTTGGAGTGGTCGATTAAAAGTGGATTTTTTTTTGGGTTCTTTTCAGTAAAAGGGGAATTTTTAGTGATAAAAGTGTCTTGTCATTATAGCTTCTGGGCTATGCCTCACCCAATTAGCCGCCACTTGAAGAGGCAATCAGAATTAGAATTATTTTGCAGTTTTCTCTCAACCCTTTTTTAAGGAAACAACTGACAAGGTTGGTTTCATGTAGCAAGAAATCAGGTTGTAGTTTGGGTCTTTTTAACTTTTGAATATTAACTAATGGATACAGTTTCACAAACAATGAGAGAGGAAGCGTTGAGTGATGCAAATTGCCAAACAACCTTCTAATCTGTGAATACTTTGAGATTAGTAATAAGACTGTCACAGGAGAGAGATCATCACATAAGTCATAAGTAATCTCTTCATTTCTTCACATCATCAGGGTCTTACATCCGACGACATATATGTTGAATGGATATATCTTCAATAATCCCATATAAGTGAGCAAAGCATTCTCATGTTTTACCATGGTTTGTATTTCATACCTTACGAGCAATGACAGTTAAATGTACAACCAAAAAAAGTTATCCATATCCATGTGCGACTTAATAATCTTGTCAGTCCAGATATGACCATTACACCCCATACTTTCTGCCATATTAGCAAAAATAAACTCCAATAAGGCATTCTCTATTTCTGTTAACTAATAATTTTGACAACCCAAAGGTGAACCTTACACCAATCAATACTTGCTGCCATTAACAAAAACAGATTTACTTAATCTACAATATCATCATACAATTTGGTTGGGATACATATATTTTAATGGGCATCTAGATCTAGGATGATAACAGGATAAATGCAAAAATGATCAATGTACAATTAAGATCATTGAAGAAGCAAGACATTACTGTGATAGTGAAAAGAATAAGAACAAGGAAGCAAAATACCAGCAACTTGGATAAAACATTAATTGATGCATACCTCTTCATGGTACAGATTTGGGATCAATTAATTTGATGCCTTAGCAGCTTGAAGCATCTCCACAATAAGAGTCTTCACATCCCTACAGGGAAAAATTTTCATTAGACAGGAAAACTATCCCAAATCAAATACTGCATAGAAGCATGATGCTACAATTGGATTAGTTTGATCAATAAAAAAGCATTTTTCAACAGGTGAGTATCATAATACATATGAAAGAGTGTTAGCCAGTTTAACCAATCTGAGATCCCAGGATTAGAGCAAGCCAAGAGGTTGCCCTTTCTGGTCCATGATTTCATGTAAGAAGCATATTCAAGTCGCATCAACTCCACCTTTTATGTTGACATGAATCATGACACGTGGGGAAGATGTTGGCACCATTTGATACCACTTAAATTAAAATTGGAATTGGTGCCATCATCATGAACACAACTATACCACTAGATTCACAAGTATGTCCAATATGCAAGGTGCCTCTCTAAAGTTTATGATTAGCATTGTTTTTTCCTTCCTGGAAAAGTGAACATGTTAATGTATAAAAACACATAATATATTTTATTGCATGAGTTAGTTTTCACTTCACTGAAGCATTAAGGATGAGTTAATAGAAGAGAATCAAATATCATTTGAACTTTTGTATGAGATTAAGAATCTTTCCATAGCTAAGAAAAAAATTACTTTCTATCCTCTGCACGTCTTGGGAAAGGAATCCGAAGCTTGAAGGTACTTCCTTGATAACCAGCCTAAGAAAAATGGAGTGTCATAGTGGCAGAACAGTTATGAATCAGTATATAAGGGAAACTGCAAGAAACTAGATAGAGCAAATAATGGAGATTAAGTACAGAGAAACCCACTATAATAATTGATCCTATTGACATCAAAATCACCACAAACTGTGCAATTTAAGAATTAGCATGGACAACAGAATTTGGAATGATATAACCATTGGAACAATCCAGTCAATCCCACAAAATGGTAAATGCAGCAAATAGAGTGAGAACACCAAAGGTTATCCACACTGAACAACAAAATCTATGGTTTATCATGATTATACTTATCCAGAATCTAAGAATAAATGCTTTCCATTCACTAGCCAAAACAAGACAGTAAAGAGAGAACAAGTAATGAATCAGAAATTATTTAATTATTTGATTAGGTCCAAACCTCCACAGTTGGGATTTGCAACTTAGCACTTTGATCAAACTTCCAATGAATGATCTTCAAAGTTCAAACTTTTACCAGAAACCAATTCTCATTACCACAAAGCAACAGAACAATTATCCAGAGATAAGAGTCAGAATTACCTTAACATTGAAACCAAGACTGTCCACGTCCAACATGTAAGCAAAGTCCACCTAAAGGGGAAGAACAGGCAAATAATTTCATACTTTCATTTACATTTCCTTTAAGAACAAATTTCTTCGGTCCAGTTAATAAATATGACAGTTTGTATATCATCCTTGTAAAAAGAAAGGAGATGGAAAGTATGTATAGTATCTACGATATCCCCTCATTTTCGTGAAACTTAGTTACTGCAATGATTTCTTTTTTTTTAATCAATAATAGAGATTTCATTAAATGATTAAAGAAAGATAATACATAGAAGGGGAGCTAAAATATCTTAACTCCCCACAACTGTCACTAAACACCCAAAATACAAGAGCAATTACAACTGAGCCCAAAAAACAGAACTCCTATTCACCCCTTGCCTAGCTAAGCCATCTTCAAAAGAATTTGCACTTCTCTTTACCCATGTGCATCGAACTTCCATATCCTTGGTCAGCCAGTTAAATTTCCTCTTTTCATTTCTGTAGCTCCAAAGTCTTGAGTTGTCTTCTTTTAACCAGCTCACTACAGTCTCAAAATCTCCTATGATCGGCTTGTTTAAGTGCAGATCTTTAGCCCCTTGAACCCCTTCCAGAGCTGCTAAAATCTCAGCCCTCAAAGAGTCTCCCACTCCAATTGGACCAGAAAACATGGCTATCACATTCCCTTTTTCATCCCTCATGACTCCCCCAATTCCAGAAGGCCCTGGATTACCGACGCTGCTGCCATTAAAATTCAGTTTGGTAAAGCCAAGAGGTGGGGGGGTTCCAGTAGGAGCTTGAGACCTTCCTGACTGAGGCTGAATTTGCAATTTCCTTCCAATTTCTAATCAGATCATCTACTGAAAATTCTGCAAACAAATCCAAGGTTTTCAGCCAATGAATAAACCTTGTATGAAGTTACTGCAAAGATTTCTCTTGCACTGCTTGTTCATACCCCAAATAAAGGAGGATCATCTAGGTAACAACATGCATAAAATTTAGTCAAGCCCATTTAGACAGAAGTCCTTGTTTCAACTTATTAAGGGATACGACTGACAACTTGAATGGTGGAAGAGGACTCCCCAACCAAAATAGTTAGGATAAGGCATCAATAAATTGACCTATGTATATCTGAAATTTATGGCCAAACCACCTGTCAAAAATTGATAAACATGGCCAGATATTTAAAGAGAAACCGACTAATGGAATTACGTACTTAGAGGCCAAGTCTCAACTGAAGGTGAAAACATAATGTTTAGAGAGATGATCCAAATACCTGAATTGAAGTAGAGTGTTGCACAATTGCCTTTGTATCTTCTGCATGATCTCTATTCATGTGAGACTGATAAAATCATAAAATAATAGAATAACATCAGCCATCATTGATATAATTTGACAAAATATAGAGGAAAATCACTAAATCAGTGAATACCGTGACAGGATTGGAGAACTGAGATATGAAATCAACTTTTGCAGTTTTATATTCCTCCTTGTCAAATTCTGGAAGAGGAAAAAAGATAGTTATAAAGCAATAACAACAGGGAAATACTCTTATAAGACGGGGAAATAAAAGCATAGATCTATTCCCCTGCAAAAGCACACAAAATGAGAAATAACAGCTGCAGTAGCACATTAACAGGTAGTTACTTCCTTCTGATGCAGGGAAGAGAGAGTTTCAGAGGTTTTCCTAGGAAGGAGCTCATAAATTTGGCATAGACTTGGACAAGAGAGGGGCACAATTGCATGATATTAACTCAATAGGGCATCATACCTCCTGATCCCAATATAGCAGTCGCAACTCCAGATACATACTGCACAACTTTTGGTTCAATACGCACAAATTGGAAGTCACCAAAGTCAACCTTCAGGTAGGAAAGTCATACTACAGTAAGTGTGCCAAGAGCACCAAATTAGAGCATATAATGCTAGAAATGTGTTACAAAGAGGAAAACATTACCCAGAATGCATTTGGATGTCTTTTCAGGTATGCTGCACGCACAGCAACCCTATCTTCTTCAGAAACCTAAACAAAAACCATTATTGAAAAAAATAATTAATCCAAACTTTGAGGGCCAAAGTTTCAAAGTAATTGAAGGAAGAAAGTTACAGCTTGATGGCTATGGAAATGATCCTACCAGATACAAGAAAAATAGGAAAGGTGTGATTAACAGAACTAACAGCATAATATCAAACCACAGAGAGAAGAACATACAGAAACTGCATCACCATGTAAGGTGACTACTAAATCAGTCCTATCCTCAGGATCTCTTGCTACAAGAAGAGAGCACTTGGGATTAGCCGACAAGTCCTGCATATACCAATAAGCCATCAAAAACTCCAGGCTTTTTTATGGCACAATGACAATATAAACCAAATAAACAATTATATACACCACTAGTTCGCAACTCCTCATTAAAGTAAATCAAAAAGATATGTCCAAAAGAAAATTCGGACAAGAACTTCTGCACATGCTACTTGCTTCTCATCCTACCTACAACACAAGGGGAAAGAAATGCAGGGGACACTGAAAACAAAGGAGGGGGCTGCAAAGAATTGGATCCAGCATTCAACAGGTCCAACCCAAATTATTTCCTAGGCCAAAAATAACTAGAGTATAATCCTAGTCACCTTAAATTGCATTAATTTATTTTTGTTCGACCAACCAATGATGGGGCTATTTTGCAGTTCAAGATATCCAAAGCAATAACACAGAGTAACCAGGAATATCAGTATTGAGAACCTAGTTGCTAAATAGGACCCATGCCATGTGATCCATAAAAAGCATTTCATGCATGTAGCTTGGATGTTCTGATCAAAGTATTTCTCCGTCAAAGTGCAAACCTTTGTATGAACTGCAAGGCTGCTGACTGCTAATATTGGAGATCCATTGTGGTCACATGCAAAGTCAACCATTGAACCTGATGGGTAGCCATCATACTTCTGCAGAAGAAAAGGTAGGTTACTACAAGTCAAGACTAAACTGAATTAGCCATCTCAATCATTATAATTTATCAGATGGTGAAAAAACAGACATAAGTTCATGCAACACCCAAACCATACCCAAAGGTTTTGGAAATATGACAATATGATATCATATCCTTACCCAAAAAAATATCCATCATTCCTCTCCATGCCTAAATATCTGTTTTCTATCAACCAAAAGAATTTTCAATGGATTTAGCATTTGTACTTGTATAATGACATGTACATAACACTTTGAAAATCATCATGATAAGTGGGTCCACTGGATGGCTGCTTGCCTGAGATAAAACAAAAGCATTTGCAAAGCCTCATAAACTGGGAATAAAACCCAATATCAGGTTGGGATCTTCACTAACAACATAACCAAGATTGATACTCATCAGATGGACGAAATCCACTTCATAGTTCATATCCCCTTGGGTTCAGCCATTTATTTACTGAGGTTTTCTACAATCTATTCAGTTCTGGCACACTTATAATTAGTTATAAATGAGTACTGCATTTTTTGATAAGCTAACACAAATGCAGCATAGAAGGGGAAATTGTAAAATCATACATGGAACAAGTAGTACACATAAGGGCATTGTGATCTGTCAATGGGGATATCTTAACAGTGCATCCTTTTGATCAACCTATGTAGCCAAGATTATACTCACCCTAAAAGGGAGGTAGCACCTCGTGCCTCCTCCAAGACTGATTGTACTGTCTTTTGTTCTCTTTAATAAAACTACTTACTCATTCAGCAAAATACCTATGTAGCCAAGATCCACATACCCTTATACCCAGAAAGATCTTTTCTTTCCCTATTCACCTCTTCCCTAGCGTAAGAATAAGTCATTCACAGACATCCCGATCTACCTGAACAAAAGATTCGTTAATATTCCTACAAACCCGTTACAAGTTAATTGCATTGAGCATCTTAGAAAACCATCTTCTGTTGGATGAAGTAGTCTGTTATGAATACACCTACCACCTCCTTGTTTCATTCTTCATCAGGTAAGATCATTCTCATAGCAGGATTCTCAGAGTCTAGAAGGATTTCTGGAGAGGAGAAATCCATGATACCCATCTTTATGATTAGCTTCTCCATACTCTATATATCCCTTTTTCAAAAACAAACCCATTTGCCCATTTTGTCAACTGGGTATTTCTTAAAAGCTGAAACCTTAGCTTCCATAGAGGACATTATGACCAGGAAACAAATGATATCATCTCCTTTAATAGCTGATGCCTGTATTTGGTAAATTGATCCTTAAGGATGTTAGTCTTGATCTTCTTTCCTTAAAGCTATCATTTCAAGTCCAGCTTGCATGGTCGGATTTCTGGCCAAAGTAGTATGTCTGGTCCTATACCTCATAAATTAAGGGCATGAGGCTATCTACCACCTCCTTATGTCTATTACATGTTACACAGATTTGTTTTTCCTTTTGTTTGGCATCAGCCAGGTACCACCTGATTAAATTCTCAGCATCTTTGGACCAACTCTCCTATCACCTTCAATAAGAGTGCAAAGGTTTTGCACCTGGATAGCTAACCTTTGGGTCATATGGGAAGAGAAGAATGCTATAATCTTCTCTAACCACATTCTATCAAAGAAGGTCTTCATTGACATTATCACCATCTAAGTGGTACACTGGGCATGCATGAAATTGAATTTCAGGGACAATCAATTTGATGCTATTATTTGCAGTGGTGTGTAATGCACAGTCCACCACCAGACATAGCAATACAGGATTGGATCCGTCCTTCCTCAGCAGTCAGTAGTCAAACTTGATTGTGATAGCTTCTCTTTAAGGAACCCAGAGACCACCAGAACGAAGGGATCATTCAAAAATACCAAAGAAGAAACATTACTGGTGTACTCAGGTCCAGTTTCCAGTTGGATCATGTAACACAGAGCATAGATAATGTCCTTACTCTCAATTAAAGATGTAAAGTCCTTACTCAGGGCCTTATATTGATACAACTTATTAAAAAGGAGCAGGTTGAGGAGGAAGGAAATCCACAATGGTCATCAACTGGTTTAAAGGTGGTACTTAGGGCCATTTGGCACTCTATCATCATATCAGAGAGGCCATACATCTACTATACAGTGAACATCTCATTCAAATGGATACAGAGATTGGTAATCTAGCCAGAAAGGGTGTTGAGAAAACAGAGTTGCCCCCAGGATAGCCTTTCATCTAAGGAGGGTTGCATCATATCTCCTTTTCTGTGGGGTAGATGGATGATAGTACGTTTCAGCACATATTTAGTAAATGCACTTGATATGGTTACCGATCAGAAAATTTTTAGTTAGTTCACCAATAATAATCTGTGTTATAGGGGTGAACTTAAAAGACCATAATCTCCTCTGCATTTTTTAAACCAATTCCTTGATTTTGAAATGAACAGGAAGCTATGAAGCATTCATTTTTATAAATGGTCATATCAACAAATATCCTAAGTGATCAATTGGTTACCTTCCAACTCTGGTGCCTCCTTAAGAAAGAGAAAATAAATAAATAAAACTTCATATTAGAATGAAGCAAAAATGGCAATTTCATATTAGATAAACTACTCCAGAATCCAGATATAAATTAGGATAGGAAAAGCACAACCAAACTCTGCTAACTTCCGAAACTAAATTTAAAGGGCCCGAAATAAAACCATCAGACGAATGAAAACACAATCATTTCCTCTAAATATAATAGGGCCTAAGTTAAGTGCATGAACCAATACCTGTGAGAAAGTAGACAACATACCCCTGACACTGCGATCCAGAAGAGTTTTTACTTCTTCAACAGGGGGAAGCCGAGCAGCCTTTTCCTGCAACAGATAAACCAAATTCCGATTCCCAACAACACAACTCTCTAAACAGATAAGTACATCGGTTCCATCTTCCAATAAATTTAAAGATAAAAGCTTAAAAAAACCACCTGATGAGCTTGGATCAGTTGGAAAACGCTGGCTTCGCTGTCAACGTCACCAGAAGAAACTCCCTAAACAAGAAAAACAACAAGAAAGACCAAACAAAGTTATTCAAAAATAAGAAGCAGAAAACAAAACAATAAACTTCCTACCTATCAAATTCTTCAATAATCAGCAGCAACGTAATAATAACCGTTCGATCAATTATCTCATGCGAAACCGATTTTCGAGATGATTGCATACGTTCATGAAGACGAAAATAGGTAAACCCTAGCTTTCAAATGCTGATATATGAAGAAAAAGAGAAAAGGTCTCACCTGAGTGGAAGGTGTTGCAGAGGCCATTGCGAGAGGACGACGGCGAGAGGAAAGCGAGAAGAGTCTTGAGTGTCGAAAGCAAAGGAAAGGAGGTAACATTTGGAAGCCATTATTAATATGAGAAGGAGGAGAAAACGAGCAGTAGCGTAGGGAGGAAGGTGCCACCAACACTAAAGTCTTCATCGTCAAATAAGAGTCTTCTGTTTTTCAATTTCCCTGTTTTTTTAATTATATTATTATTTTTAATCTTTGGAGTAGATTTTTCTCTGCTCTCACCTTTCACTTCCCACTTCCCACTTCCCAGAGTTTTCAACCTCTCCCTTCTCCTCTCACTGAAAATGGAAGTAATGGATGGATGGTAGGAGACTAGACTAGCCTCTAGAGGACTGGACTATTCTTATTCCTTGGAGGCTTGGTCTTGGACTCGGACTCGGAGGAGTGCAAACTGCACAAGGGATTACAAATTTGTGAGGGCTGAAGCGCAGCGGCTTCGGCTTTCCGACTTGGACCTCATACGCACAGCCACAGCCAATAAGCTATCTTTAGTGCCAGTGGGAAAGCCAAAAATTTACATTTATGAGCCAATAAATTGACTTTACCACGGACCTATTTTCGGTAGAAGCTACACTGACGAGCTCAAATCAGCCCCCCACAACATCCCACAGCACATCCCGGCCGTGTATCGGGAACATTTCCCAATGATGACATCATCATTTCTGATACTATCATTAGGAGATGTTTCCAATACACGGCGAGGATGTGTTGTGGGACATTGTGGGGGGCTGTAGAAATGGCAACAATATCGATTAGATGTCACTTCTGTATTTTTCTATTATGCCGACTCATATCCATAGGGCATTGATATATGTGCGTACTTATCATTGGGGGAAGCTTCGTTTTAACACTTCCCCAAATAGGTAAGTGTTTACTTAATTTTTTGCTTATATGGTGCCTAATGGCACCTAGGGGCACCTAATGTCAATAAACAGATTCATTAATGTTTTTCTCAGTTAAAACAAATCAAGTGCAAATATTTAGCAAATAAACGCCCACGATTCCAAACACATACTAAATAACTACCCAAAACACATAATCGCTTCCTCCATTTATATTAGTACTAATCGTGTGATAGCATGAGTTTTATTTATGACATTTTCAATTAAATGGTGTTCACCTAAGTTCAATTGAAGTTTTTTTTTTTTTTTTGCATCTTAATGTTACTTTTTATTATTTTTGTATTATTTTCAGGTAAAATTATAAGAAAAACATCCCCTTATGACAATTCTATAAACCACCTTCGTGTTTTGAATTAACAAAGGCCTCCCTATAGTTTTGAGGAAAAAAAAAGTGAAAATACCTCCTTTCCCTTGGCTCTTCAATAATAAAGACATTGGAGTTACTAAAATATCATTCTCCTTGTTAATGTACCATCATACATAACTTAAAGTTTCAACTTCCTCCACTAATTTATTTTGCTAGGCAACTTTCAATAAATAATTCTTGTTACTCTTCTTAGCCAAAATGTAAACAGGTTGCAGTGAGGTAAAATTAATGCACTACATCAACATTCTTTTATTTGGAATGCTGACTAAAGGAAGGTATTTGCACCTTTTTTTCAAAACAATAGGGGAAGTTTTTGTTAGATTCAAAACACTAGGAGTTTGATAGGATTGTTAGAAAATCCAAGGAGTTTTTTTATAATTCTCCTTATTTTTTAAATGGAATTTCAATTGGTTTTAAAATAATTAAACTATGTTTAAAACTAATATTTTTTTATTAATTTTTAAAATTAGTAAAATTTGAATTTATTTAAGTATATTAAGCTTTTATTAAATTTAAATCCCAAATGAAATTTAATTAACTATATAAATTTTTATTTTTTAGTGAAACAGTTGGTTTTAAATTAATAAAATTTAATTACAAAACTAATAATCGTTAGATTGATAACTCATCTTTATTTATCTTATTCCTTTTATTAATTAAATTATTTTTATTATATTAATAAAAAGTATTTTCATCAATAACAATAATTAATAATTATTTCATTTTATTTAACTTACTAAATTATTTTTATTATGCTTAATTAATTTTTATTATTTTCAAATGGAATGTAAAAGGATTATAATTTTAAATGGAAGTAGATTATTTAGCACAATAATGTATCATTGAATATCTCTATTTCAATATAATAAACCTTTATTGATAATTATAGTTTAATGCAAATATATCATTGAATTAGTGGCATGAGTTATTGAAGGATAGAGTTAATGGCATAATTAATGAGAGATTATTAAAAGAGTTAATGGGGGGGGCGGGAGAGAGAAAGAGAGAGAGTTAATAGTGTTTTAATGATGAGTGCTAAAAGTCCTATAACTTGTGTTATTTTGTTCGATTTTAAAATTAGAAAAAAAAACAAAAATAAAAAAGATGAGTAGCTTTGAGAATAAACCATAGAGCAGGAAAGTGCCAACTTGGCACATTGCATTTTAATATATAGATATAGATTCACATAAGTTGTACAAGAATAGTTACTTCAACACTGGGCTATGCATTCTTCAGGATTCATGCCTTCATCTACAAATGCCCTACTATCAAGCAGCTTCACCCCCTTCAATGTTAAGAACCCATCATTCTTCTAACTTACGAATGTATCCGTTAGACCTGTTTCTTAGATTCCAAGTCTTTTGGTTTTTGGCAATTTTCTATTGGTGGGGATAAACAATTTTCTACCCCCTAGGCGACATACGATGCAAGCTCGATAACGAGGCAAGCTTGGGGGTGGGGATTATATTCTCTGTCCCAACCCCGATTATGAAATAAATCCCCAATCCCCGATGGAATCAGGTTCCCGTGGGGACCAAAATCCTTAAAATATTTTAGTTAACAATATTCTTTGACAAATAAATCTTCTTAAAATAAAAGAAAATATAAAAATACAAATAATGTTTTAAATATATTTAATTTATATATGTGTGTGTATGCGCACGCCTATTTGAAAAATATATGCTGAAAAATAAGTGTTTATTCTAACAAGTGCTTATGAGCATTTGGTGAAAAGGCACTTATTTTAAACAGAGGTAGTACAGGTATTTATAAAATGACAAGGCAGGCCAAGATAGACAAAAAAAAAAAAAATGAGTATTTAAAAATAGGCCCAAAATTTGAGCTTCTCAAATAAGTGCTTATTAGCACTTAATTCGGGCTTATTTCTCAAACACAAATAAAGTGCTTATTGGAATAAGCAATTTTTTTTAAGCACTCCCAAACTAAACCTTACATTTCAAGTGGGTGACGCTTCCAATTGCTCAATACAGCTGGACCCACATTACTCCATATATGTTCTTCAGGATGAACTTGTTCCTCCAAACCCAATCTAAGAATTCCACAGATGGGCCCACACTATTGCATCCTTCCATGGACAGAGAGAGTAAGAGGTTAAAGTTGTAAAAGAAAACGGAAAATTTGATCTTCCCTGCCATCATTTTGTCATAATATAAAACAGGGAGAGTTTTGATATCTCTTATTGCTTGTATTGGCATTTTTCATTGCTGAATTTAAGCATTATCAACACTACAAAGCTCCAACCGTGCAACATTTATCATGACAAGTGTTTGGCAATTAGAATATGATGATTGATGTAGCAAGCAAATCATTTTACTAAAATTGATGTATCATACGGAATGCATCTTTACACTGTTAATAACGAGTAAATAAAAGGTAGAATAACTAGGCATGTTTTGCATTGCGGATTATGTTTGAATGCAACGGCAGATTAACGTGATCAAATGGAAATGTCGAAAGAAATAATCGTTTTGACATACACTTTTTTAAGCCCAAGGAAATTTAGAGGAAGGAGAGAAGATCACTTCAACTTCCAGAGGGTTGGTAATTGGACAACCTCAAAAACCTTGACAATGTTTTTATGGAATCCAAGAAACTGAAATAATTGGTTTATACCCTCAATTGATTAAAATGTTGCCATCCTACCAATCCACCATACTCGAGTAAAACCTTAATAAAAGAGTAAACCCAAATTTGCACTCCCATACTGATAGTCCCAGTACAAATCAAAGTCCACACTGAGAGAGAGAGAGAGAGAGAGAGAGAGGCGAGTCTGTTAAATGAAGCATTAAAAATTGGGGGCATTATATTGCAAGAAAAAGAACGATATACATACAATACAAGAAGCATTCTCTACAGTGGCCAACTGAGAAAAACTGCAGCTGAAACTCAAAGCAAACCCCTTCCCAGCTGCCATGGCCCATCTTATTCCCTCCCCCCAATGAAAAACACAATAATTTATTTTTCTATTCCTTTTCTTTTCTTTTCCTCATTTTTTTAACTTTACAATACTTTGACAACACCTATACCATTCCAGCCCCGTTACACCACTATTTACAGATTGAACCACCAACCCTCCTCTGACACCGTCACACAAGGAATGATAGAAGTGCCTATTCATTCCGTCCCCATACACACCATTTGCCCTTTTAAGGCTTTAACCCAAAAGTTGGATCTTCCATATGTCCATTTCATCCAAGAATAATGGATCCCGTGTAGCCCTGAGGTCACAAAAGAGCACAACTGAAGAATCCCATCAAATTGCTGCCAAATGCTGCCCTTGTTGCCAAGATTCAACCACAGCCCTTGGATCTGTCAAAATATATCAAGTCGGCTTTAGAGGGGGGAAAAATGACAATGCAATAACCATGTCATAGAATTAAGAAGAGCACTTTAAAGCAATCAGCATTCAGCAAGCATGTTTTGGACATCCCAACAAAAACACAACACTACGGCCAATTGCTACCTACCAAATTATTGTGCAAAACAGCCCAGCAAGAGTTTATTAATTTGCTTAATTACATTTTCTATACAATTTCTTATAGGACTTAACATTTCTAGTAGTTCTGACCTTGAACAATGGTTTTTAGGAATTTCAGAACCAAGGCTTCTCCTACATAAAACAGGAGTGACATTTAGCAAACAAAATAGCAATACATTGTCACTAAGACAAGGTCTAAAGTAGAACTACCATTCTTTATCACTAAAAGATCAGAAAAGATTCTATAAATAGTTTATAGAGAAGGTACAGAAACAGACAAGGATAGAGCCTCTAGTCTCTATCATAGCTACAGACAATAGCTAAACTGCCTACCCATGTTTGGCCAGTCCCTTAAAAGAGCTCAGCCCTATTTACCCCTTCCATAGAAAAAGCATTAGCCAAGGCATTTGCCAACCTGAATGAATAAAACATCCAGCTTGTTCGCCAGAAAACCAGCATCCCTTAAAGATATGCCCGAAAGGTAACCTCTACCTTGTGATCTCTGATGATTCCACTACTCCATTCAACTACTCAAGCCCCATCTTATATTCACTCCAATGGGGCAATTATACAGAAAGGTAACCTCTACCTTGTGATCTCTGATGATTCCACTACTCCATTCAACTACTCAAGCCGCATCTTATATTCACTCCAATGGGGCAATTATGCAGAAAGGTAACCTCTACCTTGTGATCTCTGATGATTCCACCTATTCCTGAATTCAGGACCACCTTTTCTCTTTCAAATCGAATCAGATATAGGTAGATCCATATTTGATTTGTTCATATTCATATTTGAATTCAAATTCGATCATATCCATTGGATATCTAGCAGATCCGAATCAAATTTGGATTGTAATCAGATATTAAGTTATATAAATAAATTAAATGAAATATAATCAAAGTGGTAATATTATATTAATAAAATGAACTAAAATGACTTTAATATTATATTTATGACAAAATAAATTAAAAATCACTTATATGAAACTCGGACCCTATGACAATTTAGTGAAAATACAACATTCAAACCAAATTTACTGACAGTTAAATATAAATTTTAAGTATTTACAAGTATATGTGTTTTAATCGAATCCAATTGGATTATTTCGGATTGGATGGGGGTGGATCCATATTTGATCCAATTATAAATGGATCCAATTCGAATTAGAATTCAGACAATTGGATACCGTTTGGAGCTCCCTTAGTCTTTTGGCATGATAAGGAGTGTCTAGTAGGGCTGGAGTCTGGACCATCTCTAGCCTACATTTAACTCTTCATAATACTGCAGTAACAGCAGTGTGGGTTGTAATACCACCAGTTAGTAATTTAACTTAACCTTAAAGTCCTTGCAATACTGCAGCAACAGCAGTGTGGGTTGTAATACCACCAGTTAGTGATCAGCTTACCTTAAAGTCCTCATAATACTGCAGTTGCAACAAACCAGGTCTCTGATTATCAGTTCATCATTTTCATCATTGTATCAGCTTTAAATACACCATCATAAAGCCTAGCCTACCTAGTAAGCCTAGATTTGTCCCTATTGCAAGACTAATTTGTGATCTGCAGCCTTCTCCAGTTTCAACTCCTTCAACCCCATTCATTGAAGTTTCTATTTGGAACCTATATACCCTATTCTCACCAAACTTTTTAAACTTTTCTCCACCTACTCAGATCATATATTCCCCTATAGTATTAATAAATCCCCCCACAAAAAAAAAAAGAATATAAAACTGTCAAATTTCACCTGAATAATTCCACAACAGGCATCAAAACATACACAAGTCACAAACGCATCATACAAAGGAAAAAGGTCATCCATGAAAGACTTACATGACTTGGGAATGTTTTAGATGACAACTTACAAGGCAGCTGAGTATGTCAAATTACAATGGATAGTTATAACTCTCAACAGAAATGATTGTTCAGTAAAATTAGAAGGTTCATGATGGAAAAATCCTCCAGCAAGGCTGTTGAACCAAGACTTCAACGAAACAAATGTTTGTAATGGAAAAGACCACAAAAATCACAAGCTAAGACCATCAAGCATGCAAAAACCACGATTTATGAAATTCTTCTCAAGAACCAATTTTCTAAACATAACTAAGATGCTAAATTTTAACATAATCAATTATGCTTGTTAAATTTTAACCATTTTCATTTACACAAACATCACAACCAAAATGTTACTCTCCCTATAATATAATATCCTTTACAGGAACAGCCAATGAAAGAGCTTTTCAGGCCAATCTATGTGAAGATCATTTTGGTGAACACTCTTCAATTTTATAATATCCATTTAATTGTACTACAATTTTGTTTTTAACCATAAAAAAATACACATGAATATGAAACCAGCTTCTTGGGATTGCTAGAATGGGCTTAATAATGTTGACACGCTTAGCTAAGCATCTTATTGGGGTTGAGCTTGCTATTCAATATTTGTAGGGTGCATGGAAGCGGGTCCGGTTCACATGGATTTGTGGTAATCTGATTGTTGGCCCATCATAGGAGCCATTGGAAGACCCAATAGAGAATTAGGGATCTAAAAGAATGAATTTGTCTTCCCTTTCCTCGGCCTCTTGCTCGATCAACCTATTCATCCCTTTAATCTATTTCAACAGTGAGAATACTATTTTTTCATATTTTACTTTTTCCAATTTGTCTAGTCTCTACATAATGATGCACTTTCTAAAAATTAATAGATTCAAGTAGAACTTTTTCCAAGAACAAGATAAGAACATAATTACATCTCATACATCTAAGTATCATTCACAAATAAAAAGTATCACATGCAAGGCAATCTTTCACTCATTTAAAATCAGAGCCTTAAGTGATGATAAGCATACCAACTAGTGAGAAAAGATCTGAGATGATAAACATACCGACTCACCCTGTTGAAAACAACTATGAACCAATTGAAATCTGCCTGCTGGCATGCACAATCCAAGGACATGGCGAGCAATCCAAAACCATGCAGAAGCACCCCAACTGTAGTACAGTATGATTCACCAACAGAAGGCCACCATATTGTATCATATAGCATCCAGTGTTATTGCTGCCTTGGTGAAAACAGAGAGAACAAATGGTGCTTCCTCCCCTGGATGGATAGTTGTGGGAACAATAGTGTATCCCTTGGGATCGGGTTCCAGGACCATTTCACATGATATTTCCCGAGAGTTGACATAATCCGTTCCACCAACTGATTCATGTAAGTAAATGTTGTAAGCAGCACGACGGCCACGTGTCTTGAGAATCCGCATCCCAATGTAGAACATCATTGAATCATGACTGGATTGGTAATTCCTGAAACCAGCTGCCTTCTTTGAGAAACTCACCCCCTAGCAAAAAAGTCCACAAGTTAAAAAAAAAAAAAAAAAAACAGTAAACAAGAACCTAGTAAAAGTTCAACAATGCAAAAAAATAGCTAAATCTACCTGAGTCAAGGTAATGAACACATGAATTGGAAATGAAGCCTCTGGCCCAGAAGCCCTCAACCGAAACTGTGGATTTTGATGCCATGTATCATAATCTTGACAACCGCCAGCACTATAACCACGCCACTGCCCATGCACAGAATAACGCATCTCCGGGGGATAGATACGGCAAACATATATTGAACGAAAGTGAATCTGGAAGTCTTGCCAAGACATCCAGAAAATGCCATCTTTCGACTGTTCAGAAAAGAAATGCTTAGTCATAATGGAATAGAAGTTTGGAAATTTATCAGACTAAAGCCTAAAACTAAACACACTGTTTGGAATTATGTTTTTGTTTTCATATTATTCTCCATCTTTTTTTTTCATGTGCAGGGGTTTAAAGTGGTGGGTTGGGGAGCTAACAATAAAATCACCATAGGACAATTTATACAACACAAACCAAGACCACACACTGCTTCCAAGATGAAGATCTGATAAAAAAGTTGAATAATTTCATAGTTTACATGGTAAAACTCAACTAGATTAAGTACCTGAGGAACATGCTTCAGCTTGTGTTTCATCCTATCAGTCCATTCAGGTGAGGAGTCAGACCATGGTCCATTCCACTCAACTTCATTGGCCCAGGGATTTCGGATCTGAACCAGCTTGTGGCCATCTACCTCTCTTACCTTCAGTCACAATACAGACAGCGAAAGGGGAAAAGTTCAAACCAAGATACCCAATATGTATAACACTATAACTCCGATGAGAGGCACCAATTTAGCAAACCTGCAATACTGAGTAAGCATGCCCTTGAACAATTCCACTGGAAGAGATGTGCACATCTGAACCTGATGGACTTCCAGCACCAAGTAGAAACCCTTCCTGCTTGAAGCGCAGAAGTTGAGACCAAAGTCTTCCACTCGCGAGATCAATCTGGGCTTGAGCACTCCTCATGTCAATCTCCTCACCAGCTCCTCCAGTAAGGTCCACAAGGGCATCTTGGACAAGCCCACCTTCCAGTGCTTCATAAGAGCCATGAAGCTTGGCATATGCCTTCTCCAATATTGAAACCCAGAGTTCATTTCCCTTCCTACTTGTAGCAAATGCTGGCTTTCCCGGCGATTCACAAGGAATCCAATCATCAACAACAACAGGGACCCATTCACCCTACAGAAATGCAAACAGCAATCATTAACAATGCTAATAATGAGCTGACGAATAGGGAGCAACATGGGCAGGCAAGGGTTGAGTAATTGTTAAAATTAGAAGGGGCCACACCCAGGGCCCTGATCCCAAATGCAATTTAAATTCTTCAAGTCAGCTGCATGTTTATGGATGAAGATTTCCTAAATGATAAAGTAGTGAAGTATAACACATGCTGGGAACAAGGCATGCAGACTATATATCACAGGAACACAAATCAAACCAAAGATTTAAGAGCACAGATAAAACAAACAAATTGAGCTCTCATGGTTAAGGTGCAGGACTTGATTACCTGAATACAGAAGCGAACTGTATAAACTCCTTCCTCATTAAACTCTGGAGTAATTATTACTTGTGATATTCGAGAAACCTCAGTCAAAACAGCAACAGCACTCAAGAACCAGCAGTCACCTAACCGACCCTGTACAAAACAACTGCAGTAATTAAAAGAACCAAAACGGGATTCCTTGCAGCATGTCACAAGAAGCATGATCAAAGAAACAGAATATCAAGATCATACTGAAACAAAGCAATGATACCTGACAAACATCAGATGGGTTTGCAGCCCCAGAAAACAAACATGGATGAGAATCCATACGGTTTTCCTTCACAATGTCTGCTGGTCTCATCCATGCAGAAACGACCTAGGATAGAACACCAAGCCAAGCATAAGGACAATCTGAATAGCACACATGCCAAATAGGATTATGCTAATCAAGAAACTAACCTGCAACTTTGAAGGGGGATTTTCTGGGTCCACAAACAAAGACTGATCACTAGGAGGGAACTCTTGGTCTGTAAAATGGGCTTCCCCTCTTGCAGATAGAGCTTCCTTAACAGCCATCTCAACTGATCGCATCCGTTGATTAATTTCTTCTTGGGTTTCCATCCTAGGTTTTCTCAACTTTCTCGCTAAAGAATCCATATCTATTGCCACACCGTCACGGTCTGGCCTTCTTTTCCTTCCACTTGAATACTGACCATCCCAATCTACATCATCCCGATCATATATATCAACATCTGCAGGGTCACTTTCCCACTCATCTACCTAAACATAGAAAATACCAGTCAATAAATAACACAAGAACAAAATAGTTAAATATTGTCGATGTAAAATGAGCATTCATGTTCCTCACAAGCTGAACATTTAATAAATCAAAACCTTCAAAAAACCAGCATAAGAACCAAATCAATAATACAATATGCAAAGTTGTAAATGCATACTCTTGAAGGTGAATCTGCCCACTGCCAGCCATCATCTGGTAGATCTATCATGCCATACTCAGTTGAACTCGTAGCAGCATGGACAGCCCCAATCTCATCTTCAGTCAAACACCTTCCCCATAGGAAAGCATCCATGATATGCATTTTGGAATCAGCTCCTTCACTATCTGACCTCCCAAAGGCATCCAAATCAGTTGGTGGCCTAATGCCAACCCAGACCTCAGTTCCCTGATCCCAAATTCCATTGCCTGTGTGCAAAGGCAACCCACTCTGGTATGCATCAAAGGCACCATCTAAATAGCAAGTTGCCTCACCTAGGTCAGCATCAATAGTCACTGTCACAATATGCCACCTGCAAAAATCAATAATAACGGAATGGTTGAATATTTCACATTAGCAGCAACAAAATGATGGTGATGATGATGATGATAACAACCATAATAATAATAATAACAACAACAATAATAATAATATAAGAACCAAAAGCTTTACAGAATCAAACCAATTTAAAATAAGACTCATAATCAGATAAAGCAAAGGAGGAAGAACTTATAAACACAAAATAAGAACAGAATACATAAATACACACATATATGTGTGTGTAGATGTTGATATGTAGACAAGGAAACACAAACCTTCCATCAGCAATACATGTTGCACCAACACTCCATTCCTTTGCAACAGTAGTTTGCCTGTCACCTTTAGTAACTAATCTCAGTCCAACCTGTCCAGCCTCAATGCCTTGTTCTGAACCAGCAACCAAGATTTCCCAGCAAACTTTCTTCTGGTACTCAGTACCTAAAAGACAAACCGGCCCAGACTCGGGCTGGATCATGACTGCAATAGAAAAGCTTACTTTTTTACTTAGACAAATGCTGGAATCAATCTTGCCACAATGCCTTCCACCAGCTAGAGGTTCATCATCAAGAATACATATAGCACCAGGAACTCCCGTCTGCCAACCAAGTTAGTGACACATTTCAAACAGCAATCAACATAAGTCAAGTTAAACAATTAAAAGTCTCAAACAGCAATCAACAAAAGCTTCAATAACAGCAGCTTATAAAAACAGACAAATTAACACAACAAAATTAAACCATGATATGTTTTGGATGACAATTTCTAATGGTAACAAAAAGGTACAGTGCCCAAAAGGCTTTAACCAATCAAAATTCCCCACATGAATAAGTGAATACGAGTTGACTGGTTATGTATTTATTATGACTTGAACATTTATGTCTACCAAGCAAAGAATATAAACAGGATCAGGAATAGCTGTAAACCCTGGCTTTGCCATTCAATGCCCATTTACAACAAGACGTTATACAATTGACCCTAAAGCAATATGTGCCCACTGGTTCCTGTCTATCGGTAATCTTTTTTTTTTATCTTTTTTTTTATGAACAAAAGTCTATTGGTAACCTCTTAAACATCACCATATACAAGTGTAACTGCAGAGAGATATAGGAAGGTATCTGTCCTAATCTCCCTACTTTTTTTTTAAGGAAGTTAACATATTTCATTAAAAGAAATGGGGGTACACAAGGTGTATGAGTACAAAACAGGGGTCAGGCCCCTAAAAATTACACAGGAGGGAATTTGTCACAATACAATGTCTCCAGAATGGCACCTAATTTTGCTAATCCATCACCAATGGCATTTAAATCCCTTGGAATCCAGTACAGAGATGCGTTCTTAGAAGCCAATAGGTCCCTTGCCTCTGCTAGGAAGTGACTAAGTCTCCATGGTCCAGCCTCCTGTTTTCCTAACCATTTCATGGTGTTTGCTGAGTCACCTTCAATGGAGAAGTTCTGAATGCCCAGTCTGTTGCCTAGGCAAATCCCTGTGAGAGCTGCTAACACTTCTGCCTTTGTAGAGTCAGCTATACCAATCGGTCCACTGTACACCCAGCAGATGAACCCATTTTCGTCTCTTAAAGTTCCTCCTATGCCAGCAACTCCAGGGCTACCCAATGCACTATCGTCAAAGCTTAGAGTCCAAGCTCCTTCCCTTCTTATTGATGGAGCCTTGGGGGTATGTGGGATAGAAGGGGAGGAGAACAGAAAGTTGACAACATTCCTGTTAAGGTCATTAACATTGATTCCTGTGAACACTTCTGAGCTAGAAGCCCACAAATTGCAGTGATAATTGATATGATGGAACAGCTCACTCATGGATTTTGCCTTGTTTTCAAACAACCTATTGTTCCTTTCTTCCCAAATTCCCCATAACACAGCATGTAACACTATTTTCCAGTATACCTTACCTCTCTTGCTCAGACCTTTACCTTGCCACTGGGAAATCAGGTCTTGAAGATGGTTAGGAGCCACCCAGCTGTACCCAACTAGCTGTAAGAAGTAGTTCCCGATGTTGCTGGTTACATGGCAGTGTATGAAAAGGTGATCAGCTGTCTCCCCCTCAGGAAAACAGAGGATGCAGACGTGAGGAGAGATAATAAAGCCTTCCAAGATTTTTCTTCTGCAGTAATTCGCAGGTGTTTACTCGATTCAGACAGGCCTCCCGCCTCCCAAACGAAAAAACACACTCTTGAGGGAACAAACTTACAACAGATCTTCTTGAAAGGAAAGACACAGTCCCAGAGTCTCCTGCAACCAGAGCCTCGAGGAAAGACTTTCTTTTTTTATCAATAACCACAGAATTCATTAATAAAGGAAAAATATTACAGGGAAGGGGAGCTAAAGATACTCAACTCCCCACAAAAGAAGTACAACTGATTTAAACACTCAGACCCTTAAAATTGAGTCCAAAACCCAGAATTTCTAAAAACTCCTTGCCTAGCCAATCCATCGGCAAAGGAGTTAGCATTTCTTTTAACCCAAGTACATAGGACTTCCATATCCTTAATCAGCCACTTGAATTTTCTTTTCTCATTGCTGTAGCTCCACATCTTGGAAGTGTCTTCTTTCAGCCAATCCACAACAATCGCAGAATCTCCTTCTATAAGCAGTTTCTTTGACTTGAATTTCTTTGGCCCTTTGTACCCCTTCCAACACTGCTAACACCTTAGCCCTCAAGGAGTCTCCCACTCCAATTGGACATGAGAACATAGCTATTACATTACCTCTCTCATCCCTTAGGACCCCCCAATACCCGAAGGCCCCTGGATTCCCCATGCTACTGCCATCAAAATTTAGTTTGATAAAACCAGGAGGTGGAGGGTTCCACATGAGATTCAAAGTCTTCTTCCTTGTAAGTGAACTCACCAACAGGGTGGGGTTTCGAGACACGGGAGTCTTGGGAGTTTGGGGAAATGCAGGCTTCTCTGAGAGACTGGAGGAGATCAGTTAGCTCACTAATCTCCGAGTCCCTTAAGGGTCTTCTAAGGCTCAAATTTATGTTGTTTTCATTGGGAGAAGTGGGGAGACACTAAGAGATGGTTGCTTCTTTGTTTAGGGTGAGGTTGAAAATTCTAGGATAAGATTCCGCTATAGTGAAATTTCCCCACCACAGGTCTGTCCAAAACTTTATTCTGGTACCATTAACCACTTTAAATCTTGTGAAAGAAAAAAAAAGTTGTGAATAGAAATGATACCTTTCCAAGGATTTGAGGAAGCTAATCGGTTTGAGCGGAGATTGCAGTCCCAACCGTTTGCGTTTAACCCATACTTGCTGGTGATGACAGATACCCAAAGGGAATTCGTTTCAATGGGGAATCTCCACAACCATTTCCCGAGTAGAGCATTGCTCTTCGCTTTTAGGTGTCCAATCCCCAACCCACCAGCCTCTTTAGGCTTGCAGACTTGACTCCACTTTACTAGATGTCTTTTTTTTTTCACCTCCACCTTCCCAAAGAAAATCTCTTTGTAGTTTCTCAATCTGTGACCTAACCTTGGCAGGGATCTGAAACACCGCGAGGAAGTAAACAGACAGATTTGCAAGGGAAACCTTGACGAGGGTAAGCCTGCCTCCTTTTGATAGGTAACAACATTTCCAAGTGGCTAACTTCATTTCACATGTTTCCACCACTGGCTCCTAGAAGCTTGGACTTTTTTGATTCCCACCAAGAGGCAGGCCCAAATAAGACGGGGATGTTTTCCACTCGGCAATTCAGAGTTTCCTTGAAGCTATCCAAGAGAGTTTCTTCAATTTGGTTTATGGTCGCTAGGCTACTTTTTGAGCAATTTACCCTCAAGCCAGTGACTAATTCAAAACAATGCAGCACTGTTTTCACATTATTAATATTCTCCAAGTTAGCTTCCAGAAAAAGGATGACATCATCTGCGAATTGGAGATGGGAGACATTAAGAGTATCTCTTCCTACCTGAAAACCTTTAATTAAATTTAGGCTTTTGACGTTTTCCACTAGCTGGCTAAAAACATCAATTACCAGAGTGAAAAGGAAAGGGGATAGAGGACAGCCCTGTTAGAGACCTCTACTTGCTTTGACGTAACCTTTGGCCTCTCCATTTACCATGACTGAGAACCATGTTGAACTTATACAGCCCTTCATCCACTGCAGCCATTTCATGCCAAAGCCCCTCAATTTCAGAACTTGGAGAAGGCAGTCCCAGTCTACTTTGTCATAAGCTTTCTCAAGATCTAGTTTCACAAGGAGACCCAACCTTTCACTCTTCCTTCTATCTTCGACGATTTCATTTGCTATTAAGATATTGTCCACGATTTGTCTTCCTTTCACGCAAGCAAACTGATTTGGAGAAACAAGCTCTCTTAGGATAGGACTTCTCTAAGTCTTTTTACTAAAACTTTTGCCAGAATTTTGTACACACTTCCTACTAAACTTGTTGGTCTGAAGTCTTTCACTTCCAAGACGCCGTCTTTCTTTTGGATGAGGCAGATAAAGGTAGAGTTGTTTCCTTTGTTTACAACAGCCAAGGAGTGGAAATCGTTGAAAACCTCCAGAAGATCATCTCTTACAACATCCCTACAAATCTGAAAGAAGAAAATGGGGAAACCGTCGGGCCCAGGGGCTCTATCTCCATCCATATCAAAGACTGCTTCCCTTATTTATTGCTCCTCAAAATCCCTTTCAAAGCCAAGACCTCTTATCTTCTATTAGAGTTGGCCCATTCCAACTTCTTAAAGTGAACTTTCTGACGCTCTCCTTGAGTACAACTTTTTGAAGTGGTTAAGGAAGGCCTATGTGATTCCATTTGCATATTCCACCTCCCTTTGATCCACCTTGATTTTTGAGAAGAAGTTTTTCCTATGCCTTCGCGACGCGTAACTATGGAAACATTTTGAGTTATTGTCTCCTTCCATTAACCATCTGACCCTTGACCTTTGCCTCCAATTCTTTTCTAATCACCTTTTCCCAAGAACTCCTTAGACCTTCTCTCCTACTTCTTCCTACTCTTTCCAGAGTTCCTAATTGCTCCTTTTTGTCTAGTTCTTCCAACTCCAAAAGGATAGCACTTTTTTCCTCTGAAAAAGATTTGAATTCTTCTCTCCCCAAGGATTTCAGTTTTCCTTTTAGGAATTTCAATTTTTTGCATTGATCTATAACCACCCCAGCCTTCAACTCTACATTCCTCCCACCAAAAAGCCACATTTTTGTGAAAATCTTTATGCAAAGTCCACACTTATTCCAGTCTGAATAGTGATTTACCTTTCAGAACCAGGTCTGTTCTCAGGACTAATGGCCAGTGATCTGAGGTGCAGTGAGGTCTCATTTCTTGGAGAAGATTAGGAAAGTGCTCTGCCCGATGTGAAGTTACTAGAAACCTATCTAGTCTGCAGCTTATTAAGTTTTGTAGATTTGACCAAGTGAATTGGCTGCTGTGGAGAGGGAGGTCGCAAAGGTTATGCCTCAAGATAAAACTAGAGAAATCCCTCATGCTTCTAGTTACTGATCTTCTGTTTGAATTTTCTTGGGAGAACCTTGTGACATTAAAGTCACCTCCTAGGACCCAAGGGAGCTCAAAACTCGTGCAGAGAGTCTAACTCTTCCCAAAGTTTTTTGTCCATATGCAGGAGCATTTGGTCCATATGCTCCAGTCAGAATCCAGTTGAAACCATCATTTTTATTAGTATAGAGTATGGAGATTGAGATCTCTCTTTTATCTATCTCAATGCCCGACACCTCCTCTTCGTTCCAAGCTAGGATGATTCCCCCTGAGGTGCCTAGAGTAGGAAGGACAGTCCATTTCTTTCCACGAATTCCCCAAATTGCTCTCAGAAGTTTTCTGTCCACTTCTTTTTCTGTTTCTTGTAGGATGACTATATCTGGTCTTTCTCTTCTCAGGGTATCTTTTACCAAACTTCTTTTTAGATGGCCTCCCAACCCTCTGACGTTCCAACTTGACAACTTCATTGAACTCCGATCAATGATTTTCCCTTATCTGCCCTAGGTCCTATTACCTTTTGATCTGTCAGCCTCCATTGAAGTCTCTTTAATTCCCTTTTACAGTTCCTCTTTCCGATGTTCACAAACATAACCTTCTGATTTCCACGGTTCCCATTTTTTGGAGTCTGATTGTGAGAAATTCCCTTTTCTTCGCTTATCCCCAAATTCCTAGCCATATGGGTTATGCCTTCTTCCAAGATAGCATTCCTTACATGTTTGCCCAAACTGTGATGCCCATTTTCCAACTTTTCTTGGAAGTTTGGGTTAACGCTCGGTTGGGAAAGCTCTCTGTTCGAATCTAGAGTACAAGGGGGAAAACAGTGAGATCCATGGTTAGAAGAAGAAACATGAATACTTAAAAGGAATGTGAGTCTCGTCCTCGATCTCTCTCTCTCTCTCTCTCTCTCTCTCTCTCTCTCTCTCTCTCTCTCTCTAGGCTTGTTGGCTCACAATCAATCCTGTACTCAGGGTTTAACCAAATGAGTCTGTTCGAACAATTCTACACTTCCCTAAACTTCCTTACCAGTGAAAAGGTCTTTGGCCCTTGAGAACTCCACCTCCCTAGGATCTGGTTCGGCCTTTGTCACAAAGAGCTCAAATCCTCAACTCCATTGGTGCCCTCTGATTCAAAGATTGAGGAGTTTGTACTATTTGGTGATGAAGGAGGTACGTAAATCTTTCTGTTGTGTCTTCCCGAGCTAGGAGTTTTAGGAATAGGCTCAGTTAAGACCAAATCAGCCACCCACAACGTCCCACAGCACATCCCCATCGTGTATTGGGGACATCTCCCGATGACAATCCCAAAAATGATGATGTCATCATCGGGAGATGTTCTCAATACACGGCGGGGATGTGTTGTGGGACGTTGTGGGGGACAATCTTCTAGGGGGCTGATTTGAACTTCAACTGGGTGGAGTCTTACAAGCTCATGGGTACGGAGGTTAGCTAAGAGTCCTGGTTCCACTTCTCTCCACGAAAGTGTTCCCGGTTTGGTACAAACGAACGCTTGCTTCCACTTGCCAAATGGTTTTATCTTGGTCAACTGAAATGAACGAAGGCCCTCTTGCCTTTACGACTTTACTTATTTTCTCAAGCTGAGGGAAGAGCTCAAGGAGAGGTCGGGTGGTCAAGGTTTTCTTTTGAGGGAACTAGAGTGTTTAGCAAGCTTTCGAACCGCTTCTAGCCTCCACTGGATGGCTCTTTAGGTGAGCATATGTTTCTCAACTTATAATTTTTTTCCCAACTACTCAAGCGGATGAACCTACCTACCCAACTTGTTCTCTTTCAGTTCAAGGATGAGAACTCTACCCTTTTCATTTCGGTTTTTATCCTCCAGTGAACAATTCGGGTTCCTGAGCACCTTCTGAATGAAGTTTCTCCACCACTTCACTTCCTCGAAAGTTAGAGTCAGTCTCGTCCAGGCTCCTCCACTCCTTTCCGTCACCTCAATCGCTTCTCGTTCATCTGCTTGTATTTCCAAACTGAGCATCTTCGCACCGATCACCGTTGTTCTTCTCAACGAAGCCATATTGTTTCTCTTGTGAATCTTCTCAATCTCATCGGTTGCTAATCTACCTACTTCATTGTGGCTTGCAGATTTTGCTTTATTTACTAGGTGTTGGGAACCAGATTTGTTTTTGCAAAGATAAATGGTGTGGCAACAAAATACTTCATGAAGCATTTCAGAACCTTTATCAACTTCCCAATCAGGCATAGCCAAGAAAACTTTGGTCCATGAGTGTAATGAGATAATAGTCATTATGCTGCCAGGTTAGGAAAGAAAAAACAAAGTAAACAAAACAACATGACACATAACTATACAGCATGTATATAAGCTTGTCTGCTCTTGTCCTCTTCACCCAATTCTAGAAGCACATTCTAACTCTTGATAAAAGAAAACCAACCTGTTGTGCCCTACGAGCTAGCTGAGCTGTGCGAATACGGTGAGCAATGCTGGCAACCCGCTCTCGAGCAAAAGAGTCATCCAAAACAGAGTCACCACCCACAGCACGAACAGCAGCTGCCATTGCAGCAGCCTCCCTACTACCAACATTTGGAATAGAGGATATTAGAGAAGCTTCTATCTCTTTCCATTTACGTTCTTCCTTCTCCAAAAGTGCCTTCCTTCTCTCTTTTCCCTTGCCTTCCTCTTCACGCCTCTGCATTAAGATTTCCTCTTCCATCTCTTTTTCCTTTATGTAGCTACAACAATTATAATATAAAATTAGAAAAAAAAAAATAACGGCCAACAATAAGATAAGCTTGGATGAAAAACTGCACAAGCATGCAATTCAAGAATATATATGCACCTCTCCTGAATAAGTTCAAACTGCCTGCGGTCTTCAGGCAACCATTTCTTAATCTTCTTAGCACTTAGGTCCGAAAAACCAATGCTATCAAGAAACAGTCTCAAACGGACCTCATCCTGCCATAGCAAAAGGATAACCCATAATACAACTACAACAACTAAAATATAAACAACTTATATAGAAAATCATTAGCATTCTTGTTCACCTGCACCCGCTCTGCTTTAGCTGTTAGACCAAGCAAAAGAAGCAAATAACCACCAAACTTGTCCCACATGTACACCCATTCTGTATCAATTGCCTCTTCTAATGCCAGAATGCGTGCATGAGCACACATTTCCCTCCTGTGTCCCACATCACTGGATGATTCATGCCGGAATGTCCTACCAACTCTCATTCTGGCAAAGAATAACCCTGCAGCTAATTCTTCATTTCTCAAGCGATCTCTCAATTTCATAACATCTGCTCTTGGAAGAACAAAATTCCCTGCCCTGTCCCGCATAACAGTAGGATCACCAACTAGAAGAGCAGCCGAACTAGCTGACCTCTGTGGTGCAGAATAAGTTCCAGAAATAGCATTTCTAGTCTGCAAGGTTAAACAGATTAACAAAATTAATCACAAGAGTAAATATAACAGCTAGATGCAGCTGCAATAAATTACAAGAGCTTCAGAGGCAGTGGAGTAATTCTCTGGAATTAGTTGTGATATAGCAAGTGAAATATCTACTTTTTGAGTATGTCAGGAATGTCAGGATCATCATAAGCAGTGCCAAAAAGCCACTGCTAATCAAAAACCATTTGCACCTAATATGAATGAGATTCAGTTTTATCATCATCATCATCTAAGACGTATCCCAACTATATAGGGTCAGCTACATGAATCCTGTCTTGCCATTCCAAGCCGTTTAGTGCTATATCCATTGTTAAATTAATGGATCTAAAACTATCGTGTATGCTCCAAAGGTTCTCGAAAACCTTGGATCTAATTATCAGTATGTTCAAATATATGCGTACGCACATGTATATTAGTTCCACAAAAACAATAAATCCAAGAGATTCTATACAAGTTTAAACATTGATCTTAACACATCTGAAATTCAAATAAGAATAAAATTTGACATAAACAGAAATAAAAATCAAGTTTCAACCATAGACAGTAAAGGCATAAAACAGATCAGGCCAGCCATGGGCCAGCACGGCCTGCGGTGCTACAATGCCGTGCAGTGCCGTGCCATGCATAGTCCATAACCCAGGACCAGGCTGGACCAAGGGTTCAATGCCCACAGGCTGTCACGGCCCACATGCCTGGCTCAGCACGGCCTGGCACAACCCACATTAATAATATATAAATATATATTATGTATATATTATTAATAAATATTATGTGCATTTACACATATTATTCATATATTTATTTGTCTAAATTTTGGCACGGCCCACGTTACACCTATAAACAGAAAACATTCCAAATCCAATCCTAGAAAAGAGGCTAGACAACCTTGAAACACCATTGTTTAAATTTGAAGCCCTACAATTGAAAGGAATTTGTTGAAGCTGATGGTTGATCAGTTTATGAATCATCAACCCAAGCAGACAATTACGTTCTTAAAGACCTTGTACTAGTCAGGATTTCAATCTTAAAACATTCTCCTTCAAACCCATTCATCAAGACATTAACCAGGCCTAGCTTTGTGACTTTCCAACTGTTTTCACACTTGACAATCTTGTTTTCAGTCCCGAATGCTCTCTGATTGAAAACCCAGTACTTCAATTGTACTTGGATTGCTTCAAGATTCAAATAACAAACTAAGAAGATATGGGAACGATGATGTTCATAAAGGGATTTATCAATCTGGAAAAAAAAAAGAAAATATACTCTGTAAATTCAAGCCATCTCAGAGCATAAGCAAACATACTTTAGTTGCTGATCGAGCAATTGCTTGAACAACAGTTTCTTTACTGAGAAAATGCACAGCATCCTCCATCATCTGGTGATAAGAAATGAGTGGAATGCTATCAGATAGAAATAGATGACTTTACATAAGACAAACATTAAAAGAATGCATCACAGAACATTCACCCTAAAGCCATACAGTCGAAGGGACCAACCTTCAGTGTCAAGCAAGGACGAGATACAGCAAACCCAAAAGCTACAACAAGTGTAATTGCTGATACAGCTGCCCCAGCAAATGGTGGATAAATTATCAAACTAGCAACAACACCCCAGCCCTCAGTGGCCAATGCAATCCCATATAGAACAAGAAATGCAGCACTGCCCAACAATTGACGGAGGTCCAATAAGATAAAAGAAATAAATTAATACTGGATGCCAAATAAACCAAACAAAGAAATTGACTGCAAATGATAGAACACAGGATAACCAACAATAAGATCACTAACATTCAAGTAAACAGAAAATGCTTTACAACAAACCTGACATTTTTTGCAGAATCAGCATGTGCATCATAAACATACACAGGCAACACTCTTGGAGAATAAACTACAACTGGAGGTGAAAGCAGCACCTGAAAAAAATAAATACTTGTCAGAGAGAAGATGACCATTAAGACCAACAACTAAGATAAAAAGTCAAAGATACAATAACCCAATGCCAAATTATACAGATTCAATAATTGTTTCAACAGAGTGCAATGATACTCACAGTCAATGCTCTCCCAGCAAGAAGAAACAGAAATGAGAAGTAACCAACACTTGCCCCAACAAAGGGTTTATCTGCAAATAAATAATTTTGTCAACAATGTTAACAAAGAAACCAACAGAATAGTGATTTCATCTGATAAGCAACGTTTAGGGGGTAGGAAAAATATGAAATAGAAAAAGCTGACATTCTCACCATCTAATAATCCAACAACAAATGCAGCTAAAGCCAAAAGAAATGCAAGGAAGCAAACTAGGAACATCTGTGCCCTCGTCAAATAGAAATTATTTGAAGCCCAGTAGTGGACAACACCAATAGCCAGGACAACGAGAAGGAGAACTAAAAGGAATGCAACTCCTATCTGTCAATACAGAAAGAAAATAACCAAGGACAAATCAATCCAAGCAGTTAAATCTGAAAACTAGGATTATTCAAAAAACAAGACAAGTTTCACCAACCGTCCAAGGTTTAACTATAGCTATAACAGCTGAGATTGCCCCAAGCGAAAGCAAAAGACCAATACCAACAAATACATAAACACCTCTAGAAAGTCTCCAGTCATCGTCCTTCCTGTAAACATTTTTCATACCCAATTTAAGAAACAGCATTATCCCTATTGCAATGACAACATACTGTTAACGTGCCATTACTAACCATTTATGCAGACCACAAAAAAGTGATAGCACTGCTGGGATGCACACCAATGGGAGTAAAGAAGCAAGGAAATCACCATTTGTAGGTACTCGGTCATCCCGGGAATTCACCACCTCCAAATAAGATGCACCGCAAAATGCCACAAGAACAACTGCCAGATAAGGTGAGTAGATATATATATTACTACCAGGGTTATATTCCACTTTCCACAAACTCACCAGTCAAATAGTTGAATAAACTCCAGAGAAACACCACTAGAAATGACATGATATTTGCATGAGATAGCTTACCAGCAAATATTCCAGCACATATAGCAGAAGACATAGAAAAACGATATGTTGCAAACCAGGAGACAATAGGCAGTACACCAGTAACAATCAAAGCAATTGTTGAAGCCATAGCCCACCCAAGATAAACTGGTGATGCATAAGGAGAAGTGAAACCTTTCTCGTCCCCAGTCCACCCCTTGTATCCTAAATCATCCAAAGGCTTTGCAGATACTATTCCACCAAGAGCTAAGAGAGATCCAGTAAAAACCAATATGCAAACAGCAAGAATAATACCCTGAGAAGGTACCAAGAAAGGGATGTGAAGACAAAAATAAAGGTTTCTTTTCAAATTCAAAACACACAATAAAAACTTTTAATATCAAAGATATTCCTTAACAAATATTGGCAGGAGAACAAAAGAGAGAACTTTGAAAGTATAACTATAACCAAATAAATAAAGTATCAACTGCTTTTTATCAACAAGCAGTGAGGCTATCAATGGAATGGTCATCAAGTTGGATTTGTTCCAGACCTAACCTGATTAAGCAAGATAATGATCTTAAATATCAACCCTTTTAATCAGGATGAATCTGTACCCCGATTTAATCCAGTTAAGATCCAGTTCATAAGATGTTCACATAATTTAATCAGATGTCAATTTTCCGCAATATAACTTTTAACTTCATGTAAATAGTGCATAATACAACAAATTTGTTTTGGTATTACACTGTAAAACCAGCGCTGTTGAAGTCCATATACCAGACCTTTCTAAAGAATCACTAACACCCAACCAGGAAAAATATCACAATAGTTGTTGAATGGTACAACTATACACATTATGAAATACTAGTTCAAAACAAGATGCTAAGTGGCAATTCAGCAGTATGTGCATCATGGTGATTGAGTCTTCCAACTTTCTAAAATTATTCCTTGCAAGCAGGCAGGACCAAGAAAAAACTACATGTTAACTATAGCTTTTCACCTATTTATTATCTGATAAAGAAACAAAATTGACAGATCTTGGCTATCAAATTACCAGCAGAAACTGTAGATAATATAATATAAAATATTACCCTTGATTTGTTATGAGGACACCCACCATGATATCCACTACCCAAGTCCAGTCCAAAACTACTTCCATCAAAACATGAGGGGCAAAGATTGCAAATCATATATATTGTTAACTTATAGTGAACAAATACAGGGCAGCAGAGATTTGTGTGCCTCCTCATTAAAAAGTGGCAGAAATTAGCCCACAGCAAACGCAGCCAATTAAGAACCAAGTTAAGAAAATCAAAATAAGAGCACAATGGAACTAAATGTCTTTAAATGAACGTATAATATATATCAGTGGCATATGCACGTCAATAAGTACTGAACATGTTTTTTAACATTTTATGCCTGTTTTGCTTTCTTTCAGTGTGCTGTATGCACTTTTTTCTCTAGGGTCTTCAACATTATCACAGAAGGGCCACAATAGAACAACCTAACTATTTTAGAATATCATCATCATTATTTAACCTTGTCCCAACCATATCAGGTCAGCAACATGAATCCAGTTTTGCCATTCTGTCCTGTTCTGTGCCATATCCATTGTTATATTATGGACCCTTAAATCATCTCACCATTTCAGCCCATGTCCTTTTTGGTCTTCCCCAAGCTCTTTTAGCCCCTTCAGTGTCTAATAGATCACTTCTTAATGGTGATGTAAATGTTATTCTCTGCACCTGACCAAACCACCCTAGTCTACTTTCCCTCATTTTATCACTTACTGAAACTACTGCTACATCCTTTCCATAAGTTCATTTCTGATCCAATACATTCTAGCTTTCCCACTCATCCATCACAATTCACAACATTAAAGCATTTCTGCCACACTTAAATTCTTCAACATTCTAACATATAATATTATATAAAACAACATAACACATTATATTACATTGCATCAAATTATATTATATGTCCATTACAAATATCAAAATTGGAAGCATACTAGATGTCGTTATGCAGAACCCAGCACTCACAAATGGGTCTTGGGGCCCCATAATATTTCAAACACATCCACATTATCAGGCCCTAGCATCAAATGATTACAACAATGTACCATGAAATCAGCTTGATCACATCACAACAATTATCAAGGAATAGGGAAGTGGGGAGTCTGGGGACATGTATTAAATGTAATTATTCATGATTATATTTGCCTAAGGTAATTTCTTAGGTTGCACCACCTAAGCAGTGGCATCCAGTAATCGAAACTGCACCATGTGGTGAGACATGGGGCAAAGAGCCACTCAAAATGCAATTATGCACCCTATACAATAAAGTATAGAAGCACTATGTAGTGACATATAGGGGAGGCAGACCCATCAAAAAGTCCTTAGTTCTATAACCATAACACAACCTATAAGGTAAAATCCAAAAGGCAGTCAAGTGGCTTGGTTCTTGCCTAACCAGCCAGCACCAAGTACTCCATTATTCAGGAGCCCATGTCACATAACTGGTACAACATTAAGAGATGTATTACATTCTATCCACCAAATAGACAACCGGTGAAGGTTAAAAAGTCGGTAAATGTTGCCAATGCAACTTGCAACATTATTCACAAAATAAAAGTTTCATATTGTGGGCTGAAATAATGGCCTAGTTCCCAAATACCAGCATAATTGTGAGAGTTTTCAGTGGGCATACATACATACATACATACAAGAGTTCTGGTATAAGCACAAATAAGATGCATGATGTAGGTAAAAATGTTTTATTGGTCATGTAAAGGAGACAGAAAGTTGCTGCAAAGACCTCCTTTGTCCCAGAATTTTGATGATTTCCCCCATGACTTGCACAGTCAACACGTCGAACCCAAAACTCGTAGCCATTACGGATCCATATAGGAAGGGCAATAGATAGGCACGCCACCATGAGGGGAACAGTCAAAGCCAAGCCAAGTAGAACTGATGATTTGCTACAGAAGAGAACACAAAAACATAAACACAGAAGGCATAAAAGCAACATACTAGAATAGGAAGAAGTAACACAAACTCTACAAAAAAAAAAAGTGATTGCTTAAAAGCCAGACAGAAATGACAAGAATTTCCTGTTTATTTAATTAGATAATACAACTGCCATTGAGGGATCATGGTTAATAGTTGTCAAATGTCAATGTTGTTCATATACAATGTAACTAAATTCTTGTTCATTAGGAAAAAGAACAGAAAAGAAAAGGGTAAAAAAACTGCACATCTGGGTAAGAGAATCCTTCACCACCACACACACACCCCACACAATAGCCACCACAATCATGCAGAAGATGGTTATCATGTGGCATGTCAATGTTTTAAGTTAAGCAAGGAGTAAAACCGATTGTATGCAATGTAAATTTGCCAATAACTCAACAGATGTGATATAGGCTGGTTGGCATTGTCGAATGAATTTTTAAGTGATCTTTTCATGCTGTTAAAGGTTTGCAATTTGATGTGTTCATAACGGTATACTACTGTTGAGGTTGAAGGAGGCTCAGAGATTATGGTAGGTATCTTGATGGATGGCAGGGAAGAGACTTGGTGTTACCGGTACTGAATGTGAGAGAACAGATCATTAAAAGCATAGGGAATATATGGTTCCCATGGGTTAGCCAGTCAGCTATTGAACAAGCTAACCTCTTGGCCGGTGGTACCATAGGCAGGAATATTACATTGAATTGGTGCTAAGTTGCTAACTGCTAAGCCCCTTCAGAGTGCCTCTTAGATTGGGAGTATCACAGGGCCACGCCATGGGCAACCCAAGAGCTTAAATCTTTTATCCATTTACTTGCCTGTATTTTGGCTTCATTATTTCTTAGTCATAAATTTCCTCTTGAATAAAGATAGACAACTAACAGATCTAAACTGACCGCTTTTCACTAATATGTTAAATGGACTTTTCTTGATCCCATTTTTATTGATACCATAAATTCACCTATCTAAATTACTTGACAATTTTCTTGCTTCTTTATGTGAGAGTTCCATCCACAATATCATGGAACCTTCTTGCTTATATCTTTTGCTTTCTTCAAAAGGTGCATTATTTCTTCCTCTCTATTCTCTTTTCAGATCTGAATTTCTTTCTTATAATTAAGGTCCTTATCCCCCCTCTTATGAATAACTTCAACCTTTTATTAAAAATTAAAGCAAAGTACAAGTAAAGCAGAGGAGAGACAAGCTCCTACACACAAAAATTTACTATAGAACCCAGAACATTTGATCTCTTCCCACCACCTGTTTTGCTAGTACACCAGCAAACGAATTAGCACTCCCTTTAACCCATTCCGGTTATATTTCCATATTTTGTTTCAGCCATTTAATCTCTTCCTTTCATTAAGATAGCAACCAAAATCCAGCTTGCTCCCTTATCAACCAACCTACTACCAACTTTGAGTCACCTTAAACAATCAACTCTCTAATGTTCAACTACTTTGCCCCTTTGCACTCATTCCAAAACCTCAGCTCTTAACAAATCACCTACACCAATAGGACCTGGATAGAAGGATAGTATTTTACATTCTTCATTCCTGATACTCCTCCAATAACCAACGGACCAGGATTCCCTTCACTACTACAATCAAAGTTCAACTTTATTGGATCACCAATGGATGGAGACCAAATAGGAACTGTAACAGCCTTAACCGGACCCGAAGGAGCCACCACCATGCAATTTCTATGCAAATCAACCAATGGAACATCATCAAACAGTTGAAGCAACTATACCAGTGAACTACTCTTATTATGCTTACTTAAATTAATTCAGCACAACTTCTTTCCTCATCTTCAAAAATTCTCAAGTTCCTGTCTTCCCAAACTGTCCAATAAACAACCGCTCTTGTGCACCTCCATAGAATTCTCCCCCTCTTCTTAGGCCAAGTAGCAAATGTAGAGGCAAACAAGCTGTGTACATTTGGTGGGGGAGTCCACCTACACCCAAACAAAGAAGAAACCAATCCCAAATAGAACTTTCAAAGGGGCAGGAGATTAATAAACGATAACAAGTCTCACCGTTATAATTTTTATCCACCACAATCATTCTATTAGGACTACCTTTCCATTCTACACCATCCAAACAAGGGACAAAATCTTCTTTACATTTGTATATAATTTTTAGGAGCATTTCTTTTCTTTGTTTGGAGCCAGATGGATACCATCAATAAGACCTGAAGACAAGTTTACCCCCTTTCTTCTGCCCTTGGATGGAACAAAAAAGTAAAAACTATGTAAAGGTGTCCAAGAGAAGGTAGTGTGGTCAATTTGGTTGGGGGAAAAAAGCCACAATCATTTTGTAAAAAAAGAACAATGAAGAAACATATGAGGACTTGATAACCCTCGGGTTAGTTTATTGGCTTCACACAAGACAAGAGTTAAGAGGTCCCGGCACCAACAAGGCAATGACACCATGAGAGTGTAGATTAATAGCCTCTTCATTGACTAGAAGAAGCATACCCTTCAGCAGCAATCACCTCTTGCCGAATTATCCATCATAATAGATATTCAAATGTTAAAAGTAAAATATGAGGTCTTTTGGAGGACTTTATTCATATTCAGATTGTGTTGCTTCTTCAGTCCTATGGCTGATGGCTACTCAAGCTGTACCAATGCATTAGCAGAAGAGATCTCCCAAGTGATGGTTGAATGCTAGGTAGGAAAAATAAGGGCCCATGGCCCTTCACAATGTCATTAGGCAGCTGGAACACTACCTCAAATGTGAACATCTCTTCAAGCGAGTCCAAATATTAGCTAGTAATGCAGCACATTCATCATTTAGAGGACCTGTTGGGCATAGAGACCGGTACTATGGGTCTCTCCCTAAGGGTAAATCCTGATTTTGTCATATGGGGTTAAGGTAATGTTAGGTATCTTGGTTCTCATAGTATGGGACTCTGCACTCGTTTTTATTGGTAGTGTGGGAGAACTTTGAAGAGTTTTGAGCTTATAATAAAACTCCTGATATGTTATTGGTAAATATAAGAGTGGCCATTTCACTACATTGTTTACTAATCCACTGTAAGGGAGATCTCAAAGGGTATGTTGCCCATGGAATTAATCCAGGTGGAAAAAATGGAGATGTTCATGGGATATTTTGCACAGATAAGGAAAATGAGACATAAGTGGCAGAGCCACATTAGAAGAATTAGAAATGAGTGCATTAATAAGAGGCAGCATTCACTGATTATAGAAAACAGATCAGTCTAGGACACTCCAATACTTTACAAAGAAAAATTGCAGTTGCAGCCCAAAAGAAGAAAAACATGCACTTCCAGATCACCCACTTTCCATGTGGAAAATATCAGCAGAGAAGTCCATTCCACATGCCAAAAGAGGCAACTATTTACTAGAAAAAGATCAAGAATTAGAAATATAATCCTGGGGTAACCATTTATATATAAGCAGGAAAAAAGTGAAATATATCCTGGGGTGTAAGTCCAAAACAGTGGCTTCCAGTGGGTCTCTTAACAGATGAATACTCCAAATCCTCTATACATACTCCACAAAAAGACCAAGAAGAACTTGCGAGTTCAGATAGAATAAAACCACATAGATAACCACCCAATTCAGAGATAATAGTTGTAGCACAAAGAAAAAACCTCGCCCTATTTAGAACATAGAGTAGAGCTAGATGAAATAATGCCATCACAACATAGAAAAATTTAGAGAAATGACAACTGATCATTGAATTGAAGAAAGGGTGTATCATACCTCAAAAAGGAAAGCAGCAAGCCTACACAGGTGCTCAACAGCCAGGCAATGAAACCATACTGAAATTTTGGTAACAAGTTAGGCACCATAAAATGGGAAATAATGTCAGAACAAGTATTTAAATATATGACCCAAAAAGAAAAAGGAAACATAAAATGTCAAGGCAAAATATAAGTCCCACTGATAAAAAAGACAAAATATGAGTCTCCATCGAAAAAAAATTAAATGCATACAATGCAAGTGACAAAGAGTTACTCATATGTAAATATTAACCCTTCCATACAGACAACATATCAAGCAGATATTAGATGAGGATCATAACCAATATTACATGAACCAATTCCTCAAGTGCCTCTTTTACACCTTCACAACCAGTTCCCCAAGAATGCAGTACCATTAATGTCAGGTTTCAGAAAGTTAAACTGCAACTTTCAGCCTACTAAACCCATTGCCACTTTTTCTAGTCTAAATTTGTAAGGACAAAGAGTTTTCTCCTTATTTTTGAGCAGCAACGGCAATCAAATATCTAAAAGGTACAAAAGGAACCAGCACAACAGCACCAAGGTTGAAACCACCCAATAATTGATATCACCTCTTCTACCTTGCTATTTCCATGCATTTTTCCAACAAGTCACATATGCCCAATATCATGGACTTTGACCAATCAAAAGAATCAGCCATGAAACATGAACACAGTCCCGTGAATACTCCACCCCAACCCACATTACTAAATAAGGCGTTTATCAAATGTCTACACTCCAATAGCCCCAACTCCCAGTGCCCATTAGGAGGCTTTCACACAGCAACTTCTGGCATTGCAAGGTACGCCCCACACAGAAGCCATTAAGTCATGTTTGTGAAAAAGCACAGAAGCCAAAAATAGGGTTACATGAACTGAGAAATCAACTTTCCAGTGAAGCTATTTTTGGTAGTCTCTCACAAGCGGCTTGGCTATCGCAGCTCAATAAATACTGAAGCCCTCCCAAAGGGGCCCCCATATTACTGCAAAGCTTTGACACCCCCTCTAAGCATCTAGTGAAGGCTTCCACCACCTAACCTTGAGCAACAGAATTAAGAAAATCTAATCAAAATATGCATGCCTTTTAAGGTCCAAGTTCTATTAAACACCATTCAATAATTTTTTGGTTCTATCTTCCATGCTTTGCTGGCTATGAGAATGCTAGTACTTGCTAAAATGAATGAAACCTATGCAATATGATATCTCCAAGAACACATCCAATCCAAGATAACACATTCACCATAAACTTTTTAATGCTTCCAACAAGGCTTATCAGTTTATCTCCATTTTTCCCTCTGTCAGAGTATGGGCATATGAACCACCGTAGACCGGGTTTAGTAGATCTTGAATCAAAACCAAGTCAGCCTGGTCCAATGACCAACCTAGGTCACCAAGCAGTAATTCAGAACAAATTAAATGAAGTTGTATAAGAATGAACTAGTTAGTGGCTGACAGCTGGCCACCCATGATGCATTGACAAAACTATTAGAAGATTCCAGAAAGACTCTTAAAAGAAAGAAAAATATAAATAGGAGGGGGACCCAAATTCTCTCTTCCTTCTCCCTCTCCTCTCTCAGACTTTCTCTTTGTTCACCCATCACCGAGTCACCGACCTTCAGCAGGAACTGCAGCAGCCTGATCCCTCTCCGGATGGGTACATAGCACAGCCATTCCAGGGGGCGGCAACTAATTTCCATTCCCATTCAGATCCGGCCATCTCATTCTCAGATTCTCGGATCACCCAAACTGTTTCTGGTCCATGCCCTTACAACCACCTTAGGGAGCAACATCAAATGATAACAACAACAACAACAAATAATATTATTTGTGTTGTTCACGATACCTAACATGGAGGACAAAACACTAGCAGCAGTTCCACTTCACCACATCCCAATCACTACTAATAGAATGGCATGGGAAAACTATTGGATCGAAGAGCTTTACCTTTGACCATGAAAACAATTTCCCTGACTTTGTTGCATGAACACCCTTCTCAAGTCTTGATTCATATAATGCCTTCAACCTCAAACACCTACAAAGAGTACAAGGCAGAAGATATCCTCATCTGTGGCACACTTAGCAATGCTTTTTTTTTAAAACAACTGGAATACCAACAAAATGTCGGCAGTGTTTCCATCACATTCTTAATCCATTCACCCAAGATTTTTTGCAACCAACTCACCTTCGATCTTCAAATAGTTCCCTCCAGATCCCCCCCCCCCCATTTTCGCTCTTTCTCACTATGGGGGCTCCCTCCTCCCACCAAAGTCACTAAACCTTGACAATATTATCCACTTAAGTTCACCAGTCTACCAAAAAATGTGTTCCTCTCATGAGCTTAACTACCTCACCCAAAACAATTGAATATTCAGAAATATGTGTTCTACTTAAACCCTCTAACCACCATTTCTCAGCCTCTCTTCCTATAAAAAGTGCAGAATCCTAATCAGCTTGGAAAAAAGGGCACTTAAACACCATTTTTCCATCTCTCTTCCAAGAATCAATCAAATCTACAACACATTACAGTGTACTGTCACAGGAATCTAGCTTCTCTTTAATCAAAACTCCAAATCCGGGAACACCCATCCTAACATGAAAACAAAGTGATTATGCACAAAAAGAATTGGTACTTTCCAACTCATTACACAGGCTTTTTCCCTTTGATCAAGATTATTAGAATCATAAACCTGATGACAAGGCATAATAAAACCACCCTCTCAAGTACAAAAATAAACAAACAAATGAAAAAACAGCTATAACTAAAGAAAACCAGACCCCAGCAGCAATACTACTACAAGGTCTAGAGCACAAAACTCAACGAAAGACAAATATGTGAAAAAAACAAGGTAGATTGTAGGATTCCTAAAAAAGGATATGCCACGTGTACTCTTATAAGGCCCAGGGCATATGATTGTTCACAGGAAGACACCAGTAAATTTATTTCTAGGGATATACTTGGACAACTATACAAGGAGGCCCTATCAAGCATCAATTTTCAGGGTCATCTGGTCATCAATAGATGAAATACTGAGACTTAGGGCCTTTTAATGGCTTTAAACATTAATATCCATCCCATATTAGATCCATTTGTGAATTGTCAAACTTTGAACCATGGTAAATTCCATAACAAGCATCTTATCCAGCGAAGGCCTTGCAGTATCTGGGCAACATACTTGTTAGGTCTGGTCTCAAGGGAGGGCCCCTGAAAGGTTCTGCTTCTTGTATTTATAAGCCCAACGCTAAGCATATACTTTGATGAAATGTTAATAAAATTACTAATACAGTTATTGAGCAAAAATAAAATAAAATAAAAGTGGTTTCCAAAATAAATTACCAATCACAAAAATTTTAAAATAATGCTTTGAGCCAGGTATTTATTTATTTTTTTGTAAACAAAGAAAAATTTTATTACTACATAACGTAATAGAAAACTTTAATCTCATACAATAGCCCTTGGTGAGGCGTGAGCTGCAGCCTCTCCCAACTAATTACAAGGAAATTAGAAAGAAGAAAGAACAAGAATTACAGCTGAGCCCAAAACAAGACTTCCCTAATTGCCCCTTGCTTAGCTAAACCATCAGCCAAAGCATTTGCTGATCTCCCCAGTCCCCACCCATTGTATAAGAACAGACATATTCCTTGTCAGCCACTGAAACTTTTTTATTTAATTCTTGTAGCACCATATAATATCCTCGGGATTCTTCAACCACCCCACCACCACCTTGGAGTCCCCTTCAATCAGTAGCTGCCCTACACCCAGTTGATTTGCAAATTGCACTCCTTCTAGGGCTGCTAGTAATTCTACCCTCACTGAATCCCCAAATCCCAGAGGACCTGAGTAGAGTACAAACTCTTCAAGCTCGTTTCTCAGCACACTCCCCATTCCAGAGTGTCTTGGATTACCATGACTTCTCCCATCAAAATTCATCTTCATAAGCCTTCATGCGGCGGGATCCATCTTGTAACTGCCCTAGCCTTACTGGATGAACACCTTGCTACTGCTAACCAATTTCTCAATTAGTCTGTAAAGGAGAATTGATGGAACAGTTCCATGGTCTTTAACCAATGTATTGGAATATTCTAGCATTCCTTTAAAACCTGACTATTCCTTCTCTTGGAATATTCTAGCATTCCTTTAAAACCTGACTATTCCTTCTCTTGGAATATTCTAGCATTCCTTTCTTCCCAAATTGTCCAGATCAAGGCTGCTCCAGCGCATCTCCACATATTTTTACCTCTTTTTTAAGGTCAAATGAATGTAGAGGGTTTAAAAATCATGCTTATTCCGGCTGGCAAGTTCCACCTGCACCCAAACAACGAAAAAAGCCAAAACCATTATTCTGCAGAAACAGGACAGGACATTAGTAGATGGTAACAATCCTCCCCATGATCTTTACAAAGAGAAGTGTACACCAGTTGGGTGAGATACAAAGGAAAGGTCTTCTCTTTTGAAAGTTATCTAAGGTGTTCACTTTCCCATGATACACTTCCCAACAAAATGCCATTATCTTAGGAGGAACTGGCCAGAACCAAATTTCTTTCGAAGGGAAAACCTGTTGAGAGGGACACAGACCGAGGGTTAAAGAAAGAAGCGCAAGAAAAAAAAAGGAAAAAAAAAACCTTTAGACTTGGGAACCGAAATCCTTTTGCCTGGCTTACATGGATCCAAACAAAACTGATTTAAAAGACAAAGAAAATTAGAGAGGGAATCAATCTCATCATCCCTTAACCTCCTACGAAAGACAAAATCCCAATTCGTATCAAAGGGGGTTCCCACAGGTGGGATAAAGTTTGAGACAACATCTTCCTTATACAAGGAGACAAAGAATAGTGAGGGGAAAAGGTTATTCAAAGGGGTATCTCCAACCCAAATATCCTCCCAAAAATGAACTGAGTTTCTAGAACTAACGTCGTACCTGACATACCTGAGGAACTGGGAAGAACACTATAGATGGCTTTCCAAGGAGTTGCCAAAGTAGCCTGCCTTGATACACCAGCATCCCACCCATTCTCTGAACTTCCATTAATACTTCCCCCCACTTTGTGCCATAGCCTCCCTCTCTCCAAATGCCAACGCCATAACCACTTCCCCAATAGAGCTAATTTTTTCTGACTCATCTTTCCTAATCCTAAACCACCCTCTTCTTTGTTTCTACACACGACTTCCCACTTCACTAAATGACCCGATCCTTTTTTTCTTTGTCCTAGTTCCCAAAGGAAGTCTCTCATTAACCTCTCCAATTTTTTTGCTTCCCTAGGTGGTATCCTAAAGACAGACAAAAAATAAGTAGGTAGGTTCGCCAAGGTAGCTCTTATCAAGGTGATCCTACTCTCCCTAGGGTTTTCTCCTAACGGAAGCCCTAAGTAGGACATAGGCCAATAGGAGATAGAACATTCAAGGCACTCTGCAATAGCCTCAACTTCCCTACCTTCCAAATTGATGCCCGCTATACAATTATTTTCTAGATTTATTCCCAATTGGAAATTCTTTTAAATCCTTTAATCAACTCTTTCAAATTTGTTACCTTCTCGCCATCACCCCCATCACACAAAATCATCAAATCATCTACAAACTGAAGATGGGTGACTAGGGTCCAACTTCTACCTATCCTCCAACCCCTTAGTATCTTCCCTATCGACCTTAGTGATGACTCTACTAAGAACATCAGCTATTAGGGTAAAAAGGAAAGGTGAAAGTGGGTCCCCTTGCCTAACACCTCTACAAGCTGGAAAGAAATCCTTCACCACTCCATTAACCAAGATTGAGCAATCGCAGGTACTAACACACCCAAACATCCATCTACACCATCTCTCTCCAAACATACAAATCCTCAACACTTCTAAAAAAACTGCCAATCCACCAAGTCATAAACCTTTTCGAGATCCAATTTACAAACAAAACCTCCTTTCCCTAACCTTTTCATCTCCTCCACACTTTCATTAGCAATCAAGATTTGGTTGGTTATTGATCACCCTTGAATGAAAGCCCTTTGAGCTTGGTTGATTATAGATGGGAGAACTTCTTTAATCGTCAACGAGAGCATTTTAGCCTCAAATCCCATGGTATGTTATTCTTTTCTCTTATTTCACTGGTTCATACTCTTTGCCCACATTTCAATTCTTAACAAGTTTGCTCTTTTAATCAACAATAAGCTTTATTTTTGTAATCAACCAGAATAAATTAATATAGAAAAAGAACAAGCAAACCAGAATTAAGATAACAAGACTTTTGTGGGGGCAAAATTTACTCTTAGGTGGCTACGCAGAAATGTTTTAAAGATGTTTCTATAGTAATTTGTAATAATACACATTTTGTATCTAATGTAAGACGGTCAATTGTATAGGGAGGCACACTACAGTTGCAAGTATAGTATTGTGCAGCTCTAATACTGTACATATTTTGCATACTAATGAAATATTACACTTTTCTTCAAAAAAAGGACACCAATGTCAAAAGACACTGGAAAAAGCAAGTGCAAATAATGCTCCTAAAATCCAAAAAAATTCTCCAAATTCCAAAGGTGAACATTGAAAATCAGTGAAGCATACCTTGCGAGGTTTTGAAGTCATAGCCATTTCTTCTGATTGAAGTGAGCGAAGGAATGCCATTATCGAACAAACAACAGGGGATAAAAGCAGAACAGAAAAGCCAAATTCGAACTGCAAAGACAATAATTTCCATGAATAGTAGCAATAACACATCAAACCCAATACTTTAAAAACTGACCCAGATATTGAACCATTCTGCCCTCTCGATATGGATCAGCTGTTCAACCACCCAGGCCAACAGGTGAATGGGTCAGGAGGATACCATAAAAAATCAAAAGAAATAATAATACAAGATCCCAATAACCAATTGAATGGGTCAGGTGGTCAACGGGTTAACCATCTAGGTAAAGAAGTCATTGACCAAGTAAATGTGTTTTTGTAAAATAGCTGCTTGGAGGTTAACCCAATGCAGTATTGTGACCAGGTCACCATGTACTGGTCCAACCAGCTAGGTCAACAATGGATTGAAAACACAAGCCAAGCCACCATAAACATTTAAATCGATTGTCATATTAGACCTTAATGACTTTAAAATATCCTAAACTGGAAAGTCATTCTCACCTGTTGATGCGTGGCATTTATCACTTTAATTGTCTTTGGACGAAAAATGGCCACAACAACTGTTTCAAGGATGAATATAAAACTAAACAAAACCCATGCTCGCTCTGGGGTACCTGCTATTTGATGCAAAACAAATCTAGAGAAATCTAGCCATTTTTCCAATCCATGGCGCCTCAGTTCTTCTGACAATGAAATCTGGTTGGGGATGGTATTGTCTAGGCTGTTTGAGTCAATGACAGTGATATCTGTATTGTCTCTATGATCTCTATCTGCATCTAAGCTACTTCTCTGTAGTAATGCCAGAATAGTGGGATCCAATCCCTTCTCTTTCAACATAACAGCAAAATTTGGATCCAGTCCTTTATCTTGCAATAGGCTAGCCAATTCATGATCACCTTGCCTTGCCCTTCTTTTCAACATAGAAGTAACCCTGGGATCATTCAGACTCTCTTGGAAGGCAAAAGATAAATTTAACTCCAATGCCTGTTGATTGGCTAAAGTTGAAGTGCTTGACTCGCACCCCTGGCTTTCCAGGCCACCACTAGAACAGACCACAAAAGAGTTGGTATGATCAAATTGTTTATCAACAGATGTAATTGCAACCTCAGATTCTTGAACAACAGAACGACAGGAACTACTACGCAATGCTAAACTTGGCCTTCCACTATCCATGCTCTTATCACTATTAATACCTTCATGAGAACTAGCAGTTCTACCTAGAATAGCATTATTCCAACTACTAGCATCACCTGCGCAAAGTGTTGTACTTCTAGAGATGGTTTCAATACCATTAACAAGTGGACCTGCTTCAACACTACTGCTACGCTTCACGCTAGACCCGCAACCTTCAGAAGAGCTCGATGAACTATTCTGTCCTTTACGTCTGAACCCCTCCCTAAGGCGAATTACTGTACTCTGTAGTGCATCTCTCCTTGCAGCTAATGGATTTGTGACTGATAGATGGCGAGAAACAGCAGCCCCTAACAGCACAGATGCAACAACAGCATAACTAATACAATGTCCAAGATACCTGAAGAAAACAGAAAAAGTTAATGGAACCATAAGTATAGAAACAATAACATAAACTAATAAATTCCAATCGCGTGCAATAAAATAAAAAATAAAATAAAATTGAGTCCAGAACAAACCAATAATGCACTCCAAAGCAGATGAGAAAAACACGTGAAGTTCCAGCAACAAATAGTGCTGCAACTCGGCTCTTGAGAAGTTCAAACCCAAACAAGCAAGCACCCATGTTCCAATCTATCAAAGGATCAATTGAACCAATTTAAATATTAAACAATACCAAAAATAGCAAAGCAAGAACATATACAAAGAAAATTGCACAAATGTATGACAAATATTCACATATACAAATAATGCATTGTATGCCATTATCCATGTGTCCATCTTATGTACAAATACATGCATTCCTTGGGTATATGCATGTTTGGGTGCATATGTATAATAAAAAAATGGTGAGCATACCTAGAATAACAACAGCAGCTGATGTAATGGCCCCCAACCAATGGGACTCCTTTGCGGTCAATCCATATAATATGGAGTATACAACAAGTACAAACAAAGACCCAAGATAAAGAAGTCCAAGATGTGAAGCCCTGTAAAAGAGTTAGATCAGAAGAGATTGAAAGAAATGAAATTTAGTTTTGGGAGAACCATGGCCCTATACACTGAAAGCATATCAATGCTTCTGATATGTAAAATACTACTGAAAATGTTCTATACCCATCTTAACCAAAAAACTGGTCACTGCAAGAAATAACAAGTTACTAGAACAATTACAATTCCAACCACCTCTGAAACACTTGTAATGGAAATAATAATGTTGGTTGATCAATATATTAAAAAAATGAGACAGTCTATAAGAAAGAAATATCAAGGACTTGCCTACTAGATTTCCGAGTATATAATTCATTCGGATCTGGTGGTTCGGGTAAGCAAGCCACTGGTCCCACTTCAATACAATCAGAATAAGCAAATTTGTATGACTTCCTAACATACTCATCCACATCTAAGCCAGTACCTGAGGAATACATACATTAAGGAGATTAGGAGATTATCTGGAACCATTTTGAGAAAAAGATTGCCAAAGGTTAGGTCCGTATCCAGTCCACCACTCCCAAGACCCCAGATAGCTACAACCAACATTGGGTTATTGCTTCATTTTAATCAGTACCATTTTGACGACCACTTAGTGTAAGTATGGTCATGCCATGTAATAAATGATGCATGTCCTTTAATTTGGTAAACATTTAAATTAAAATCAGCATGAGCAAATGATTACCATTGAAGACCATTCTGCAAATAAAGAGCATGTTGATTGCCAAAGCAATTGCTGATACACCAAAGAAAAAGCCTGAGGGTGAATAGCGCTTGGATGCATTTGAACCTGCTGTGACATATACAGCACAGAGTTCGTATGCGCAGAGAATTGCAACAGCCAGAAGAAGAAGAATAGCAACAGCCCCTTTTGAAGAAAAGAAAAGGCAAATTAGATTCAATACAAAGAAAATTATCAGTACAAGATTGAAAATACAAAATTTTGAACATAGATACACAGAGGCTTCAACTTGAGTTGCAAGACAGCAGAGTAATGTCAGCAACCCAATAAATGGCCTTCAACAAGAAGGCTTGTCAACCAATAAAAAAATTAAGATTTAATCACTTGTCCCCTACAAACCAAATTTTCTATCAATGAATGTCATATTCCATCAAAGGATCAAAAAGGGTATAGTGAGGGCAGTGTTTTAAAGCACAAGACGCAAAAAAAGTGCAGGGGCCAATTTGCGCCTGAGGCGCAAGGCGCAAGGTGAGGCGTGCACCTTTTTGAAGCAAGGTGCAAAAATACAGAAAAAGCTAAAAAAATCAAAAAAAAAGCCTCAAGGGGCACAGTCGGGGGTCCAGGAGCGGACCCCCAGCCCAGCCGTTAAGCTCAAAAAAAGCATAAAGTGCAGAATTTTAGAAAGGCGTGCGCCTAGGACCTGGGCGAGGCGCACCCTAAAATGTGCCTTGCCTGTGTGCCTAGGCGCACCTTTTAAATCACTGAGTGAGGGTGATGACTGGCTAAGAAACTAATTATGAAACTAAACAGGAATAGAGCAGATCCTAGCTGGGTAAGGACTAGGATATTGCAACATAGGTAAGAAATAAACTAACTCCTAATTATCATCATTTAGGTCTTATCCTACCATGACCACAAGAGTTAGGCAAATGTTTCGATGCTGGCTGCCAACCAGACACACCTACTAACCAATTCCTAATGAAACTAGGCAAACTACTAACAACTCAAAAATAAAAAAAATCATAAAATAAGTACAGAAAAGCTATGACAGATTGGCAGTACCTCTATTACCTAAAAATACAAAAACAATTAAAAAAGTAAACTCCAAGGACCCTTCAAAACATTGGCTCTTGACCCCCACCCCCCACTTTTGAAAATCCCCCTCCCCAAAACTTTCATCCAATAATCAGATAACCCACTCAGTTACCATTCTGTCGAGGAAATTTACAGAATATGCCCATATGCATGCCAGGTGCATTGTTAGACATTTCAAAAACCCTAAAATGCATTTTTCTTGATTTATAGTATTTAGTCATTTTATTATATTGTCAAGAAAAATAACTCTAGTCATAATCTTCCAACAAAAGATCTAGACCAATGTTTTGAAAGCAACGGGCACGAGAAAAGTGTGGGGCTTTCTAACACCCAAGGCACAAGGTGAAGCACATGGATGATGAAGCAAGAAAACATCATACCAAAACAGATCCAGCAAAGAGTTCAGCATGACCCATGCTAACCCCAAGGTTGATAAAAAGTGCCCCCAAATAGCAGAGGAGACAGGGCAATGGAGGAACAAGTGGTTGTTATCCTCCCCTGCTTGGCCACAAAGCACACAAAGCAGATCTTGGAATGACCCCTCTTTTTGCCAAGTTCACTTTTGTTAAGCAGCCGTCCAACACTACAGCCCATACCAGAGCATTGTCTTTGGATGGGGGTAATGGGTTCCAAATTTTAGAGGCAGGAGCATCAGCTCAGTTTCCTTCAGAGAGCTTCCAGGCAAAAGATTTGACTGAAAATATCCCATCTGCACTCCAACTCTAGCTCCAACTATCTTCAGAGTTCAGGTCCAGTGTCTGACTACAGAGCAGCTCTGCCACCTTTTCATTTTCCCAGTCTTGGAAGTGTCTTCGGAAGGAAGGCCACCAGGAGATAGTGCTGTCACTTACTTCACAACACTCGGCCAGTACCACATTCTGATTCTCTGCAATTTGGTATAGTTGAGGGAATAATTCTGCTAAGGAACTGCTGTTGCACCAATTATCTTTCCAAAAACTCAGCCTTTGACCATTACCTAATTTAGGAATTGAACCTCTACTAAGATGCAGAATGATTTCCCTGATTTTCTTCCAGATTGAACCTCTACTAAGGCTGTGTTTGGTTTGAAGGAAAAAATAGGGAAAGGAAAGGAAAGGTAAGACAGGGAAACCCATACAAGGTTTGTAAAGGTTTCCCCTCCTTTCCCTACTTTTTCCTTTAAACCAAACATAGCCTAAGGTTCAGCAATCAAGTTTCTCCACCAACGTTCTCTTTCCTTCTCAAATCTTCAGATCCACTTACACAGAAGGGCCTTTCCTTCTCAAATCTTCAGATCCACTTACACAGAAGGGCATTATTAAAGATTTTCATTTTCCCAATTCCCAGGCCACCTTTCATGGATCTTTTTTTCCTCCTCCTATCCTTTCCAAAGGAAGTCCCTCTGCAGTTTTTCTATTCTCTGGCCACTTTCACCAGAATTGGAAATAGTGAAAGGTTTAGGAGGCAAATTAGAGAGGGAACTTTTTAGAAGGGTGATTCTACCTCCCAAGGAAAGATATTTAGCTTTCCAAGAGGGCAGCTTCTTTTCCATATTCTCCACAACTGGGTCCCAAACCAAAGAAGTGCATTTGGCTCCCAGGGGTAGACCCAAATAAATAAATGAAAAAAAAAACAAATCTGGCATGTCAGCATTTCAGCCAACTCATCTAAATTATCTACCCTACCCACTGGAATTAGTCTCCTCTTTGACCACTTGGCTTTCAGCCCTGCCACTACTTCAAACCAGGTTAGGACCCCTAACAACACTCCCAGTTGATCCACATCCGCATCGATGAAACAAAGTGTGTCATCAGCAAACTGCAAGAGTTGCACCCTCTCCCCTCCAGGAGCCACTTCAAACCCTTTCCACACTCCCATTTCCCTCACTTGGTCAACAAAGATTGTTAGGATTTCCATCACAAAAATGAAGAGGAGAGGGGAAAGGAGATCCCCTTGTCTTAATCCTCTGGTGCTTTTAAAAAATCCCACTGACTGCCCATTCACTAAAATTGAAAAAAAAAATGATCAATAACAGAAATTGTATTCATTGAAAACATTAAGAAAGATGGAATGGATCGAATGGAAAATAGCAGAGAAGGGAGAGATAAACTCTCGTATCTCCCCCAAAAGATGAACAAATTACAAACAGCCTAAAACTGAAAATTTTGGGGAAGTAATACAAGCTTTAAAATAGTCCCTCCATTTTTGGCCAAAATTCATTCTTTCCAAGACAAAGTCCAAACATCACAAGTTGGCATGGTCGTAAGCCTTTTCCAAGTCCAATTTACATAACATCCCTGGCCTGCCCTCCCATTTCCTTGAGTCTATCAGCTCATTTGCCACCAAAACACTGTCCAAAATTTGTCTGCCTGGCACAAATGCAAACTGATATTTTTCTATCACAGTATTTAGGATCTTTTTGAGCCTCTCCGTTAAACCCTTAGCCAGGATTTTATAGAAGCTATTCAGAAGACTAATTGGTCTGAAGTCCTTAATGTTTGATGCACCGTCTACCTTCAGAATTAGACAAATGAAAGTATCATTCAGGCTCCTTTCCAGAGAAGTACTTTGAACAGATCAGCTCTCACCACCTCCCAGCACCACTTGTAAAAGAGATTGGTGAGGCCATCCGGCCCTGGAGACTTATCTATTTCCTGATTTTCCACCACCTGCCAAATTTCATCTTCCAAGAAGAATTTTGTAGTAATACTTTTCATTTCCGACTGGTCCTCACCCACCAGACCTTCATGTTCAAGCCTCTCTAAGAGGTTTAGCCTTTTCCTTGCATTGGCCATCTTGTGAAAGAAGCTAGATTTTCTATCCCCAGCTTTTAGCCATTTCACCTTAGCCCTTTGCCTCCATTTCAACTCATCCTTATAAGCTAGCATGTCCAAAATCAATTTAGCCAACAATCCTTTCTCCTCTCTTCTTCTGTAATAGGACCTCTTTCTTCAGCCAAATCCACTTCTTTAATTGTCCCTAAACAATTTCTTAGTTCTGTCTCTAACTTTCCCTGATTGCCTCCAGGATTTCAAAGTATCTTTGATAGCACTGATCTTCTTTGCAAGGACAAAGGAGTTTGTTCCTTCCACTTGGGTTTCTGATCCATTTTGAGAATAGCAAAGGGACCAGGTCCTCCTCTTCAAACCAGGCATTTTCCATTTGGAAAGGGGTTTTCCTAACCTCCTGATTACCACAAACTAATTGGATGGTGTGGTCAGAGACAGGCTGCGGGAGGGCCACCTGTTTAAGGTTCTAAAATAAATCTTCCATCCAGGAGAAACCAGGAATCTATCTAATTTCACCAACACTTGGTATCCTGATTATTTGTCCAGGTAAATCGTGCCCCTATTAAAGGAAGGTCTATAAGATCAAAGTAGCTTACAAACACTGCAAATCTTCCAACGTCTCTAGTTCTCCGACTTTCTCCATTTATTTCTTCCAAAAATCTGGCCACGTTAAAATCCCCCCTAAAACCCAAGGCAAAGAAGAAGAACCCCTGGCTTCAGTCAGATCCTCCCAGAGCCTTTCTCTTTTTGAACTCTCAGTCAGACCATACACCTCCATAAATTGTCTTTGAATGCCTCCCACCAGTTCCAATAGCAGTGACACCGAGAAATCCCCAACATGTGAAGAGATAAGTTTGCATTTCAATCAATACCAAAGAATTAATAAGCCTTCTGTACTTCCTCTGGCCGACTTGCTCGCCCATCTAACTTGGCCTTGACCCCATATACTCCTTATCATTTCAGCTTTCGCTACTTCCAATATGGATTCTTGAAGAAAAACCATGACTGACTTCCATCTGTTCAGCAAGTTGCACACCACCATACTCCTTCTCCCCAAACCCAACCCCCTCACGTTCCACAATAGCAGCTTTAATTCAATGATTAAACCTAATAAGAGAACCCCCCCATCTCCCACTAAAACGCCTCCCCTCCCCCAACAGACCATCCCCTTTCCCAGCTTTTTTCATTCAAACCCCAAGATAGCCTATCATCTCCCTACTCTTTTTAGCAGAATTTCCCCCTTTTTTGAATTCAACTTTCCTTTTTCTTCTAACCACATCTTTTCACTGCTCTCCAAGTATTTTATCATTTCCTCTTCCAGTCCTGCTATACATACCCCTAGAAATTTTCCAAGACCAGCAATTTCAACGTAACCCAGGCCAAAGCAGAGTCAACACCCTTCCCTTTCTCTCCCCCCTTCCCTCTATCTTTCAACCCCTCCATATTCACCTCATAAAGCTCTAACCCTACACTGCACCCATCCTCTCTACCCAATGGCAACGTATGCACCTAGCTCATATCGTCCTTGTCTGAGTTTTGAGATGTTGGAACTAGAATTCCCAAATCTTTCACCACTACCAGGGGTGTAACTTCCACAGGCTCCAAATCTGATTAAATAATTCAGAAAGCGGCAAATCAATCACACTTGCTCTACACACAACTTTTGTGGTGTCTTCTTCGACTGAGAAATGTTTTGTTGCCCTAAAGCTCTTGCCCAGCTCCCCTGCTCTTTCTGCCTTCCACTCTCAAAACCTCAATTGGATTCCCTCCTCTCTTTGATAGGAAGTTGGGACAGGGCAACTAACCAATTTGGACCTTCTAATACTAAAGGTCCACCCCCACCAAGGTCAATTGGTTTGAGTCTAGACCCAAGTGAACATGAACTTCTTTCAAATTACCCAGCCCAACTGAATACTTTCCCTTCCTATTATCCCCACTTGCCACCTTATGTCCTCTAGGTGTTGTGTCACTTCCCAAATCTCCTACCCTCTCCTAGCCCCCCGCTTTTTGGCCCCCTTTCCAACTGGTAGCAAGTCCAGTTCTTTTAGACATTCCAAAAGGGCCTCTTTTAGCCAAACTTTTGAAAAGCCCACCCAACCTTGTTTGGTATTTAAAATTTGAATCTCACTCTCCATTCGGTCATCCCCTTTCTCCATTGGCCTCCCCAAACTATTGTTTTCCTCCTCGACCAAAACCAGGGTTCCACTTACTTTCGATTCATCCTCCTCTACTTCTTTCCCAAGCCCATTTCCTTTTGCCCCTTCCTACTCCTCTCTCTCAACTCCACCAATGGACACTTTTCCTGCCAAATCCAAACCCCAGAACGAGCAACCCCCTAGCACAATCTCCACTTTCTTTGGGATCTCTTCCCCCACTTTCTCTTTAATACTCACCCATTTGCAGGTCCTCAGCTTTTCAACTGAGTCATCTGTCCCTAGGAAGCCCCTGTAGTGGTTTCCGATCTCCTCATCACACTTGGGCACCAAAGTAGCAATGGTAAACCAAACACTTTAATCCAAACTTCCTTATACTTGTTGGATATCCCCTTTCTTTCCGACAAAAAACTATCGGTTGTTTCCGCTCACCAGTCTAGTGCCAGTCCAATTTGTCCAACACTCCACAAACTGTTAAGAACCCAATCTACCTCTTCCTTCAACAGAAAGATGAAGAGAAACAAATCTTTGATTAATTTTTTTACCCTCCCACTTCTCCCCAGCTCCTTGCTGCCCAATACTCCACTTCTTCCACTAGAAGCTTCCTGTCAAAACAGTCCACTAAGTAACCCTTTAGGAATTCCTTCTAGCAAAAACCCCATCTTTCGATGTTTCTATAAATTGCCTTTCCCCTATCCTTCTTAGAAATGTTGCTTCAAAGCTTGGCCAAACCCCCATCACTATTGTCTTCCTAAAGGAGAAGTTACTTCTAAGTCTGGGGTCCAGCCAACCTAGGTTGTACAATGCCTCCACTCCCCATCTTCTTCCCCCTCCCTTCAAAAAACCGGTTTTCTTCATCACCTTTGAGTGGAAAATATTGGATATTGTCATCACTCAACGACGTTTTTCACCGTCTCTGTTCATCACCATCGACATATTGACCTGTTTCTTTAAAATCAAAATCTTCTCTTTATAACAATGAATTGTTCTTCATCATCCAAGTGATGTACAAAGATTTCAACTAATATTGGTATAGGTGTAAAACAGGTCATGTTGGGCCAGCACGGCAAAGCCAGTGCAAAGTGCCGAGTCGGGACGGCCTACACCTCCATCCCTTGGGACATTTTGGGGGTCAGCACAACACGACCCATGGCCCGAGCATGCACAGGCCCAATATTTTGGGGGGTCAGCCCAACACTAGTGCTAGGCCAGGTCATGCACCGGGCCAAAGTTATTTATTTTAAAAAATTGAAAAAAAAAATCTTATAATTTTAATTTTATATGAATTTTGATGTATACAATTGCTTATATATACAATAATTAAATAAAATTGAAAAAAATGATTATTTGATTAATATATTATATATAAATATATTAAATATATAAATATTATATATATTTATATATATAAATATATATAATATATATGGGTTGGGTCGGGCTATGCCAGCCTGTGGGCCACGAGCAGAACGGCACGACAGTGCGGGCCATGCCGGCCCGACCCGCTAACCTGAAACCCTAAGCCCAACATGGCCCATCGGCCCATACAATCGTGCTGGACCGCGACACGGCCCATGGACCATCGGGTCAGGCCGACTCAAAATCGTGTCGGGCCACGGGCGGCACGGCCCAATTTACACTTCTAAATATTGGTCATCAAAATAATAAACCAAACAAACAAAGAATCTATGCTATCTAAATGATCTCCTAAGAGAACTAAATTAATCACAGCCATGGCCCATGTACAATGTATATAAAACATAAGATTAGAATCATCAAATTGCTTCCTAAGATTAGTGAATTAATCTCGGTCACCCAAATTATGTACCAAGATGGATTTAGAACACGCCAGATTGTAGCTAAAATCTTCATGCAACAATTTGGGGGATGAATTAACCCACTGCTATAGGAGACCACTTTAAGGGTTTAGATTTTGAAGTTCATTTGATAAGTAATTTGAATGGCACTGAACCTCTTATATTAAAGAAAGAAAATTTTATTTAAAGAACAAGGATAATAACAAAGTCGGTGAAGAGTTTTCACCAAAATAGATTTGCATAAACTGACCAAATATCAAGAACCATGAGGAAAACCACGAAATAAATTATTGATTTCCCATTTCAGATTCCAATAACCATGACTCTGACCGGAGATCCCTTCAATTAACATCTTTAAAGTATTTATACCCTGCCATTATTGAGCAAATATCTGCCGGCATTTTGTCCTTGTATGCATTTGTCTTCAAAATTTTACCTATCCTTCTCTTTCTGAACTCCCCTACACACTGCAAATGGAATTACACTCCATAATATATTCAGCTTCTTGCTATCACTGGTCATAGGCCAAAGTGCAAATACTTCAGTCAGCTCCATTTTCTGATTCTTGAACATTTGGAAGTAGAACCCACAAATGAAATCCACGAAACTGCATTTGCAAAGCAAACATAAAATGTTTTCCTCCTCTTCACACATGACAAAGCTATTTGGAAAATTAAAGCCCCTACTTTTCAAGTGATCAAGAGTCCAAATACCATCAAATGCAACCAGCCATGCCAATGCTTTCCACTCTCAGCTATGATATAAATCCATAGCCCAGAAATACTATTTCCTTCCCCCAAACTTCTCATAAGTCTCCCATAAAATGATTAACAATGAACTTTCCATCAGCACTCTCTTTCCACCATCTCTCATCTGGCTCATTACTCCCCCCCCCCAACCCCCCTAATAGCCTCTAGTCAATAACAAACAGCACTGTACACTCCTTCCCAGTCCAACAATGGTCACCTTGTTTTGAATGCGTTGTTAACTATAGAAAACAGCACTGTACACTCCTTCCCAGTCCAGAACTCTCTTTCCACCATTCTTCAAATTGATTTGATGCATCATTTGGATGAGCTAGATTAGATGAAATCTTGGTACATCATCCGGAGGGCTGACAATAATTGATTGATTTTAGGAGATCATTTTGATGGTCCAGATCTTATCTTCATTTCATATGTCACATAACATTGTCAGGATATTTTTCAGAGATATGCATGCATCAGTACAATACTTTGAGGCTTAGATCCTTGGGTTATAATTGGGCAAATCAATTGGATGAGCTAGATTAGATGAAATCTTGGCACATCATTTAGATGGTTATTAGTTGACTAATCTTAGGACAGCATTTTGATGACCCAGATTTTTTGTGTTATTTGGTACATCACTTTCTGTGGCTTTCTAGAATTTTTCAAAGATTACTTGAATGATTGGGATTAGTTCAAATCTTGGTCATTCATGCATACAAACAATGTGTAGGCAAATTTGTGATTGCCCAGTGCAAAGCTTGGGGGAATCTACAAAAGAATAGAACACCCAAACTATTGGTAGGGAGGACACTGAAGTTAACCCCAAAAGAGAGGATGTGATTTTCTAAAAGACGGTCGAAAATCATTTGTTTTCTTAGATAAGCTAAGCACTTTCCTGTAGGGTGGAGATAATTGCTTCCTTACAAGGTCTCAAATGATTCCACCCTGGGCTACGGAAAGAGATCTAAAATTGTCAATGGGTGAACCTACTTTTGTAAGTTTCTATACAACATAACAGCTTTCCATATCTGATCACCATCAAAGCAACAAGTCTTCTCTGACATTTATTCCATTCTCAATATATTCTACGAGCTCTTTGAAGCTATACTTCTGAAAATCAGATTCAACAAAGGATAGAGAAAAAAGAAACCCATACTTCAGTGTGCAGTTGGCTGGAGATTTATTGGGGAAACCAAGATAAACAGAAATGAAACAACAATACCAAGCCTAACTCAAAACTAGCTACAATTAACATGTAACAGGAGAAAATGGAACATTTGATATGAGGATGAAAAGGAGGTCAAGGGAAACAATGACAGAAACATGCAAGAAAATAAAGAAATAGAGAACAGACGGTCATCTATAAATACTAAATAGTCTTTGAAAACCAGGTTTATTCTTGAACTTAAGCACTGAATACAAAAGCAAAAGAACAAATAAACCAAGTGCTCAATTTATAGCTTATAACTGTATTATAAATCAACAACAACCCAGGCATTCTTTCTTTGTAAAGACATCTTACATGGTACATCAAAGAAATAGCATTTTTATTGGGAATAAGAGAAGCTCATAACAATCACTAATATGATGATCATCACCACCTATAATTCAAATGAATTAAAGAGTGAGTTTTTTTATTTTATTTTTGGTGGGGAAGGGGATGCAATAAACTTTGATCCTTAAGGTAGAAGAGTTCAAGAGCAGTACATACTTGAGCTTTGCCATTGTGTTCTCCACCAAAGCATGATAGCATAAAATGCCAACAGAAGAGCAGTGCCAGCCATTATCACAGCCAATCCAATAATATCTCGACCCAAAATTGCAATTAACCAGCTCCCCCAAATGATAAGTACCACAATTGGAGAAAGAACAATTATCCATGCAAACAACGATAGGAAACCACAAATTATACCTAATTGAGGTCCTTGCAAAATGTCTGGCCATTTTCTAGCAAAGATCCAACTGGAAATGCACAAAGAAGGCAAAATAACAAATAAATAAGCAATACTGGCACTAAACAGCAGGTAAGACACAGATGAAAGAAACGTTATATGAAAATTCAAGGAGATACAAGACTGGTAGAAACAGATTTATAAAATGTCCAGGTGTGAAGCAAAGAATAACAATTAAAAATACTTATAGCAATAATAAGAAATGGAAGATCACTAGTCAAAGAAGTCAAAGATGCACATCAAATGTGGTACAATAACCTTCAAAATCCACACCATGTTTCAATTTCAATAATATGATGCACAAATGAAAATTATAATGCATCATTCAAATTACCTGTAAAATAATGGTATAACCAAAAAGATCAACCACAAATAAAAATGAATCATGGCCCAACAACAAATTACACTCAAAGCATAAAAAGAAACTAAGCAACAAATGACAGGAGTTTAGTCTGTAAGTAGAAACCTATCTCACTGTCTTTCCTTCTTTAAAAAAGGGCTTTCTTGGGATTTAGAGTTAAGAAGAGCCATTAAGGATCTAGAAGTATATCAGGTCATTAGCTCTGTTAGTTTCTAGAAAGGGGTTACATTGATAATCCTAAACTTGATTGCAGAATTTGGTCCCAAATTGCTCCTGGTTCTTTCACTTGTGCTTCTTTTTTCAAAACATTATCAGAACCTTAGTCCCCCCCCTTTTGGCCTTTCCCAAGAAATCAATGTGGAGTGGACCAAATAAGGTGGGAGGTTATACGTCTGGAAATCAATATCTATGAGATCTACAGGAAAAAGATCTTCCCGTTGCTTGTCCCCTCTGGGTTCTGTAGCCACCCCATCACCACCTTGGAGTCTTCCTCTATTAGTAGCTGTTGCACTCCTAGATATACTGCAAACTGTACCCCTTAGGGCAGCTAGTAATTCTGCCCCAGAGGAGTCCCCCACACCTACAGGGCAGGAGTACAAGAGAGCCACATTACCACTTTCATTCCTTATAACCCCTCCCATCCCAGAGGGACCTGGGTTACCTTGACTGCTGCCATCGAAATCTAATTTCATAAATACTTCAGGGGGGGGTGCCCAGCTCATATACACCTTATTCTTCCTAGAGAAGCTACTTGCCACTGCTGCCCAATGCCTCCAAAGATCATTAAAAGAGAACTGATGAAATAAGTCCAAAGATTTTGGCCATAAGATTAGCTCTATGCAAGATACAGTCCTTTTAATTCGTGTTTGCTTCTCTTCTTCTCTTGGACTATCCTGGCATTCCTTTCTTCCCACGCTGTCCAGAGCAAACCCATTCTTGCACACCTTCACATTATTCTTCCTCTTCATTGGTGCCAAGCAAAGGTCGACGGATCAAATAGCATGCTTAACAAAGATAAGGTCATCTCTTTTGTAGATTATCCAGGATGCTTACCTACCCATAGAACACTTCCCAACAGAATGCCAAGACCTTAGGGGAATAGGCCTGCACCAAACCTCCTTAAAAGGGAAAACTTGTTGAGACTCAGAACAACAAAGGGCCTTGAAGAAGGAAGCACAAGAGAACTGACTCAAGGGCAAAGATTTCCAAATTCTTTTGTCTGGCTCAGAAGGATCCAAACAAACTTTTTCAAGAAGACTCAAAAGGCCGGTTAGACTCTCAATCTCTTCATCCCTTAAACCTCTACAAAACCCAAAGCCCCAACTTGGTGCCAAAGGAGATTCCAGGAGGGAAGAATTTTGGCACAGGCTCTTTTTTATATTGAGATAAAGTGAATAATGACCGAAAGAGGTCCTTCAAAGGAGCCTTTCCAACCCATGTATCTTCCCAAAAGTGAACTGAATTACCATTACACACATTATACCTGATAAAATTGTGAAGTTGGGGGAGAATACTATGAATTGCCTTCCAAAGTGTTGCCAAAGTTGCCCTCCAAGATACCCCCAGCATACCACCCGTTCTCTGAGTGACCATGCCTACCACCTCATGCAACAATATCTCTCTTTTTCTAGAGGCCACCTTTGCAACCACTTCCCCAAAAGTGTCGCATTCTTTTGCCTAATATTCCCTATTCCCAAGCCTCCCTCTTCTTTGCTTTTACACACCACCTCCCACTTTAAAAGATGATCCTTCTACCTTTCCCCGGTTCCCAAAGGAAATTCCTCATCAATTTCTCTAGTTTATTAGCTTCCCTAGAAGGAACCCTAAAGACAGACAGAAAATAGGTTGGTTGGTTAGCAAGGGTGACTCTAATGAATGTGATTCTACCTCCCAAGGAAATATAATTCTTCTTCCACAAAGCCAATCTCTTTTCAAACTTCTCCACAATCAAGCACCAAAAGCTACTCTCCCTAGAGTTTGCTCCTAATGGAAGTCCCAAGTAGATCAAAGGCCAAGTAGAGATAGAGCACTCTAGACATCAAGCAATAGCTTCTACCACACTATTTTCCAAATTCACCCCTGCTTCACTACTCTTTTCAAGGTTGACTCTCATATTGGACCTTGGTTGGGCTACTAAGGAGGTGAAGTCTTCTTATGGAGTATGTGTTTGGAAAGGAATAATGAGTTTTCAGTCAGCCTTTCTTGATTTTGTTTCCTTCAAGGTCGGGAATGGTTTGAGAATAAAATTTTTCGAAGATAATTGGGTGGGGTTTGGAAAATTTTGTGATTTGTGCCCAGCTGCTCGCATCTATATAGATTAAGTAGGTATGGCAATTTCCTCGTGCCCACAAGGTACTTGGCATCTCCAACCCAATCAGGTTGGGTATGGAGGTTGCTTAGGTAGGCATGGGGAAAAATTTAAGCTACCCGATCGAGGTCGGTATATATATATTAAATTTTAAATATATTTATACTTTCTATAAAATTACAAAAATGCATTTGTTATTTATTAATTATTATTTAATGATCTAATAACTAAAGGGAAGCCCAGTGCACAAGGCTCCTGCCAATGCAAGCTTTGGGGAGGGATAGATGTACGCAACCTTACCCTTGCACATACAAAGAGGCTATCTTCAAGATTTGAACCTTACTCACCCAAGTCGCAATGTAGCAACACAACAATTGTGCCAATGCCCACCGTCATTTAATGATCTAATAATTCATTAACTCTCATTTATTATTTTTTAATGAATATTTCAAAAGTCTTAAAACTTAAAATCAAAGTTCCAAATGACAAAACATCAAAACCCATAAACCGAATAAGATTATAGTGGTATTGTTATCATTAGACGGCATTTTTGTAAAAAAAAAAAAAGAGTAAAAAACTTAAAAGTTAGAACCCTTTACCCTAACTTATCACAGTCGTAAGTCGTAACCACTAATCCACTTCCCTCAAAGTGGAAAGGAAACCTAGCCTCTACCTTTCAGCCCTCCGCCTCCAACTCACCTCACTTGTTGTGATGTTGGCGTGCCACCTCCAACCTCTCCTAAATTGAAAACCACAGTGGAACTCAAAAACTGGCATGACTGCATGAGACAATCTAATCCAATCCCCACTCTCTTCCCTAAGTCCCCCGTTCACTAGCATTGCAGTGGCATCTTCCATCGACAACCACCAACTAGCAGCACAACAACCAAATGGTTCATGTTGTCCTCCCCTTCTAGTTAGGTTGTTCAGCAGCAATGTGACTGGCATCCAATAGGCTTATAACTGGAAAAAAAAATCAGGAATCAAGTCCCCGTTAGAGACAGGACCCCCACCGAGGTTGGAGTGGGGGATAATTTTTCTCCCCATCGAGGGTCAGGGTTGGGGGTGGAGGGTTATTCAACAACGGGGGACGGGAACAAGGAGTATAGTTTCCACCCCAAACCCACCCCGTTCCTGAGGTTAAGCAAGAATATCACCTCTATTGTAGAGAATTTTGAATTGATTCAAGGAAGGGTGGTGTGGTGTCCAAAGTTCAGAATACCCTTTTTGGATTGGGAGCTTGGGGAGTGGATTTGCTCTCAAAATTACTATCAATTGAGATGCAAGTGGATGGGGGGGAATTAAGGTGATGGAAGGAATTGCTAAATCTTTCCACAAGGTTTTATTAAGGAATCAAGCAGAGAGATCGGAGGTGAAAGGAGTTAAGGGAAATCCTATTCCACCTAGGGAGGAAGCTTTTGCTTGGATTGCAGCTTTGGCAATATTCTGACACTGGATTGTATTCAAAGTAGGGGTATACAGTTTGCTGCAAGATGTTAATTATGTGAAGCTTCTAAAGAGAATGTATTACACCTACATTTTGGTTGTCCCTTTTCGAAATTCATATGGTGATTCTTCTTTGGACTCTTCAAAACTAATATGGTGGAATCGAGGACTCCAACAGACATTTTTGCTCATTGGCTTACAATTAGAGGTAATATCAAGGCAAAGATAGTGTGGAGCTGCACACCTTTTGTCATTTACTTAAGTGTAGAAAGAAAGAAACAGAAGGATCTTTGAAGACAAGGCTCAAGGAAGAGATAAAATTGCTCTCTTATGTGGGAAAAGAATAATTGGTTGGATGCTTACCTCCCAGAATTTGAAGGAGACACAGAGGAAGATCTTGGTGCTAGTTTTTGGTCTATTCTTGAATTGGAGTCAAGAAGCTAGTTTTGCTATGTTGGTTATCGCTAGTTTTGCTATGTTGGTTATCCATTTGGTTGTATTTTCTTTTGTGGCTTGTATGTAAGAAGATTATGGCAGTTCTTCATCACCCTTGCCGATGCATTTTCCTTTTCTATTAATAAAGTTTTCTTTTTTATTTATTACCAAAAAAATTATCAAGGGTTGACAGTTTGGGGCACTTTCTTCTTCCTTGACTCTTCATCCAAGAGACCTGTCTTAGAAGATATTTGTGCTCTTTACTTTCCAAAACAGTGGAAATTATTACAAAATGGCAAAGAAACTAACATTTAACTTTTACTAGGAAGTTACATATTTTTTAATCACCAAGAAACATGTATATTTTACCTTTCTCTTATCATAGATAAAGCAGAGAGGGGATGGGTTATCCATCAAAGGCAATAGTAATCAAAGTTTCGGCGATGAAGGAAATAATTGTAAGACCAACCGTTTTGGAGCATTTGAGTTCAATCCAGCAAGGCAACTATGTTAAAAAAGGTCATTGTCTTGTCTGGCTATCATCTAAGAATGAAGATCAGGTGCTTATTCAACATTTTCTGTCTATATCCGTAATAATTAAACAGAACTGAAATAAAAAATCAACATAAGCCTGGACATAACGCAGGACAGCTACAAAAAGAATCCATCAATATAAATCAACCCAGAAAGGGGCACCTGAAATTATTTCCAGCCTAACACTCCACGATCAGAATACTGATAAATGCAGCACATCCTCGTAAGAAAAACTTATCCCAAAAAAAAAAATAAAAAAAAAAATCCCCATAAGCAAGTAAATATTTATAAAAATGGTTTGCATGTACAGTTGTAAATAAGAACAGGAAAAGCAGACGATTAGTTATAAATGAAGCCATGAAATTGATCTGAACGAAACTGAATCAAACTCATACGCAACTAAAACAATGGCATTTCGAATGTGTACGATTGTTGACTAGAACAGGGTGTCAAGCATGAAAATTTGCACGATCATGAGCTCAATTATTTACTAAGCCTCCCACATGAAAGAAAGTACATCATACCTATAAAGTCGCCATGGCCGCCAATTCACAGACCAAAGTACAGAAAATGAAAGTGAACTCAAGATGGAGAATAGCGTCCCGCAAACAACGCATGCCATCAGAACAAGGCGCCGCTCGTCTCCTTCCATGGCTCTCCTCTTCTCTTCCAACTCACAACATTGAGAGATAAACAGAAAAAACCTCAGAGAAGCTCAAAAAAGCAATCTTCAATCCCTAATCAAACAGAGTAAAGAAGGAAAAAAATTAAAGAAGAAAGATGGAGAAAGATGGAGAAAGGTAGACCACATTTGACTCCCCTACTCTACTTTAAAAATTCCATAATCGGACCACAAAATATCCAAACAAAGGAATAGGAACAACTGATGATCGCTTTTACCTTCTCGTCACAGCCGCTCTAATCGCAGAGAAGAGCATTGACGATATCCTGCGTAAACGGGCGATTTCTCCATAGATTTGAGCAGTGAAACCAAGACTTTCAGCTGTGAACGGTAGACGGCATTCAAGAAATGAAGAGACGAGGCAGACGACAATAAATCGATTCGACCGCAATTAGGGGGCTGTATAGAAGTCAGAGCACGTTACCGAGTTAGGGTTTTGGGTTTTCGTCTTCTGCTCCTTCGATTTCTAGGGACGAAGGAGGTAGAGAACTGAAACCCTACACTGTAACAGTGAAAGGTTTCTTTCTTTCCGAGAAAAGAGAGGCAGAGAGAGTGTGTGTATGAGAGAGACCGAGATAAAAAAATGAGGCCCTCAAGAAACAAAACGAATCTTACCGGGATGTGATAAACGAGAAATCAGGATGGATCGATATATTATGTCCTAATATCGCCAATTTATCGACAATATCTCGTGAAACGAACTTTCTTGCCAGCATGGTGGATAGTGGAGACTACTGACTACTGTTGATTTGGATCGGCCCTCCATGGAATTCGGTGATTAGATACCACCCTAGCCATTTGATCGGACACGCTCAGTATAATACAGTGAGATCGCCAGTACGGTGCTTATCTTCGAATATTTAGGCATTTAGCCTTCGGACACAATCAATCAGGTATTTCTATGGAATCGTATCAGAAATATTTTCTTACTGGAAAAAAAATCAGAAATATTTTTATCACAAAAAAAAAAAAAAAAATACTTAAATTTAGTCGCCGTTTGAATGCGCTTATTTTTAAGCATTTATTGAAAAAAATGATTATTTTAGACATGAACACACCAATAAGCACTCATGTCATTATATGCATTTGGGAAATAAACCTCAATTAGCGATTTCTCAACTCAAGATCTAACCCATCTAGGATAAGCTCAAAATTTTGGGTTTTTCAAGCACTTTTTGAATTTCTGACCCATCTTAACCGGCCACATAATTTTGAAAAACACCTATACTACCCCCAGTTGAAAGAGCACTTTTTCACCAAACATTATTAAGATAATCACTTATTGATCCAATAAGTACTCCCAAACAGGGTTTATACCTTATATTTTAATTTTATTTTTGCATCCCCACGTGGACTGGTTCGACCATGGAGTCAATTATTGGACTTAAATAAAAGTAGAAAACAAAAAAAAGTAGATTGTCAATTAAAGTATTTTACATCAAAATGAACTTATAATATAACAATAAATATTAAGAAATTGTAAAAGTGGTGATTTTAACTTTGGAAGCAAGTCAACATAGTCAAGAAGGGACAAACGAAAGGCCATTCTGATTGTTGGTTCCCGGTTTTGGTGGTCCTATTGTCCAGTAAATTAGTAGAGTGTACTAATATTTGATACATGAGGTTGATTTTAGAATTTCAGTTGTAAATTATAAATATCAATAAGGTTTACTGATACTTGATAATATGATCTGGTCACTATGTCTCGTAAATATTTCCTAACCACCAAAAAAACAAATTTTTTTTTATGAAAAAATATATAAATTTTCCCTTTGTTTTCTTAATTGGTCTGAAGATTCTCTCTTTTTTTTGTATTTCTTTGATATAAAGATAGAAAATGAAAATCCAAATTTCGTTTTCTTGAATTTGATCACGTTGATGAATAAGTATCACAAGACTATGGCAGAATAAGGAACCGTTTTGGTGATTGGATCATAAGTCGAATGTTTCATCATTGGAGCTGATGTAGGGATATCTAGCTAAGCTGTGGATCGTGATACGTGGCATTGGTTGGATGCATTCTGGCCATCCATCATCAACCACTGCCAATTGTCGTTACTTATTATCGATTATCCCTTTTTCTAAGGCAACTTCAGCTATAAAAGGGTTCTCACATTGAAATAAAGACTAGAGATACACAGATTTAAGTTTTCAGTTTCCTCTCTTGCTTGATCTGACCCCTCAAAGCTCTCAGCTAATTTGACCATCGGAATCTTTGCCCCGAGGTAACTCCCGGGGCCTCTAATGTCTTATTTCTCTCAACATGTTGGATCCATCGGCCTCAGACATTATAAATTATGTTGTTCCCATCGGCTCCGTATTTGGCAACAACAGGAGTCAATTATTTGATCTATTTACATAAAAACTAAACAAAAAAATTAAATTATCTTTTAAAGATGGTTTACATCCAAATACTTACAACAATAAATATCGACACATATATAAAACGAGGTAAGTCTAAGCAAGTCAACATTTTTAAGAACTTGACAAACAAAAAGCTATTTTGATTGTTGGCTCCAAGGTTTTTTTTTTTCATACAGGTTATAAAAGTCAACTCCTTAGACTATATATTATATATTGTTAATGCTTATTCGCACACATGCATAGAACATGCTATTACACTAATATTATTAGATATATAATATATATGTTATAATTTGTGTAAATATAAAATATTATACATAATCGATACTACCTATAAAAGAGTGAATGTCTCTTTTTTTATAGAATTTTCATTGGACAATTTCTACCCCTTATCTAAGCAGCATACAACAGGCATAAAGAGGGCATATATGTCCTTTACTCTCACTCAAAAAACTGTCAACTTATAATAGTTAAGAAACTGTCAACTTATAACTATTCAAAAATTGCCCATGAACTATAAATAGTTTTGTCTTGGAGATACTGTCACGTGCAAATGCGCATACATATTTACTAGTATATTATATGTGCCATTATATATGTGTGTGTAGTCCAAGTGGAGTGAAAAATGATTACCCTAATCTCAATCCCAACCCCAAAGACTCTTCAACCTCTCACCTCTTGGCACCAAAATTGCTAGTCATGATTATTTCGATACAATACATCTTATATTGTGTCAATTGGATTGGAATTGGCCCAATTCCATGCAGTCTGACATCAGTCCATTACAAATGGACCAGGTCCACTACAATCTGATGAATACTTTGGACCAATCCAATTCAATGTCTAGATTGTTTAATTTGTTCAAAATGGTTCTAACTTAAATTGGTTCCTCCCCAAACCCAGTCAGTTGACATCTATATTTTTCTCTTCCATTAATGGACCAGACATTGGTTCAATGAATCCAACCCAATCCAATATAAATCCATTATGGATTGACAAGTTCCAATTCAATCCAACAAATTTGGACCATTAAGTTTGGATTGGTCCAATTCAATATGTCTTATTGGTCCATCCAAATTGATTTTGATTTGGATGGGGTTCAACAACCCAAAACTAGTCCATTGACACTCCGATTGATATAGCAAGGTTCAAAATCTATATCCGATACATCCTATATCAAGTAGATTATATTATATCTTTTGACTCTTGATACACCCATTTTAAAGGAATTTTGAGAAATATCTTTTAATAAATAAAGTATATAAAAATAGCCCATCCTATGAAATTTTGAAAAAAAAAAAACTTAAAAAATAGAAAGGTTCAAAGTATCAATACACTCCTTCCACCGTATCGAGGTGTATCAATATTTTGAACCTTGGTTCTTAGAGAGACATCAAACACCCAAGGATTTGTCCTCTTTTATCATTATTGAAGGGATTTTTTGTATTCTATTGTTCAATAACCTAGTGGTACTTTTAATTTGTGATTGCGCAAGATTTTCATATTCTATTGTTGAGTAACCCAGTAGTACTTTTGTAATTGCGTATGTAATGTTTGTAGTTGGGATGATTTGGGAGTTATTTCCTTTCTTTCGTATTGGAACGTTCCTTTAAATCTTATATCGCACACTAAAAGTCTCTATTGGAAGATTTATTCACTTTATTTCGTTTGTTTATGGTGAACCAAAATTTGTACTATTATGTTTTTTACTAGTGCAAATGAATTGCATGCCTTGCAAACAAACATAAGACTTAGGTGATGATTTCTCATTGCCAGTTATCTAAAAACCAGTGATTTATGGATCGGTGATTTTTGAAAAATCATCAAAATTTGTTGTTTGATATCATTTATACTAATATAAGCTGCTTTTTGAGAAACTGACTTTGAGTCTGTTTGGTACTAATTTTTCAAGGGCAGCTTATTTTTGTATTGGAGTTATTATTCAATGCAATGTCATCCTCAAAAAATCAGCATCAGTTAAAAATTCAGGAAATCACTAGAAAATGTGATAGATGAAAAGGGCTGATTTCAATGGTTGATTTTTGGCTGATTTCCCAGAAACCAACACAATCAGCCAATCACCAAAAAAAAAATTGTTTCTTCATATTCTGGTGTAGACCTTAAGTGGCACCGATTTATGGGAAATCATCATCGTTGCCAAACATCACCTAAATAGTTCACTTGTAAATTAGCATGTTTGTTAGCAAATTGAAAATGGAATCTAAGACTATTTTGATTATTGAAAATTGAATATAAATATGAAATCTAAAATTTAAAAAGTTAACAAGATATTAAAAGTGTTTAAAATATGAAAAGAGATATAGTTGTTTTTTGACTTTTTAGAGGCTCCGAATAAAGAAGGTTGTTTGTATTGGATCAAACCTTTAACATCTGAAATTCACTAATTTTACATATATAGTGGGGTTGGGGGAAGTCGGGTCCCTGTCAGGGCTGTTCACCAACATGGTCCACCCCCATCATGATTCGATCCAATTCTATTTGGTTGAATTCGAATCACCCTTGTTCGGATCTTCGAATCAGATTTGAATCACCACTATCCGATCCGAGAAGATCCAATCTAATATGTAATATATATATATATATATATATATATATATATATATTTATATTTATAAATATAAATATATAATACATATATATATATATGTTATTTATTTATAAATATATATTTATATTTTATTTTTATAAATTTGTTATATTATTTATATTTTTATAAAAACATATATATATAATAAAAATAATTAAAAAATACTTCTATTTTTGTTTTTAATTTATTTAAATAATATATTTTAATTTTCTTTTAATAATTTATTATTTTTTAAAGAAAATAAATCAAATCGGATCAGATTTGAAGACTCAACTGATTCGAATTCAAACCGAATCCTATTAGATTCGATCGCCGTTTGCATCCCTACTTCATCTCACGAGTCTCGCTGGTAGTGGGACACAAGTTTTCTCAACACTAGCTTGCCGGTCATGTACATGGCTCTAGGGGCGTACACATTGTTGTTCCTCAACTTGTCCAGGTGTCACTCTTTGGCTTATTTTCCTTGATCATTTTACTTCTACACCATGAATCTGAACTGGATGCAAACTTTGCACTTAATCCATATTTGTGTCTATTACACTTGTTTGCAATGTGAATTTTGGATCCCAAAAACTGATGCAAAATCTTTACCACTTTCCTCTTACCTTGGCTCTCTCGTATAAAGTGATTTTGCATCATTTTACTTCTAAGTTTACTCCTCCCAAAAAAGACAACCTTTCTCCTGCCTGTATTCGTTTTCATAGAAAGTGTGGATCACTTCATTTTACTTCACATTTTACACCATAAGCTGTTTTGACTGTGGTGCAAATCTAAATTAACCAGATACAAACTTTGCACCTGATCAGTTTTGCATCTATTTGTTTGTAACTATTCCATGATTTATGCTCATACCTGATGGAAAATTTATACTCTTTCTCATTTGCACTCACTAGCAGTTTAATTTGGAATCTCAAGAAATTGATGCAAAATTTACATCACATTTCTTTATTTCAATTCTCTCTCTTGTAAAGTTTTTTTTCTTTGAGTAAAAGGATCCTCATGTAAAATGGGGACCACATTATCTTGCTTCCTACATCACTTCCAAACAAATAACCCTCCTCTAACTCCATTCTCTTGCACATAAAGTGGGACCACACCATTTTACTTTTCACAAACAAACAAGACAAGGTAAAGTCTGAAGCAAAAGGAAATTACTGGAAATTTATACTTAACCTATTTGTACATGCATTTACACCACTGCACTATAACCAAAAGCATGCGTACAAACAAATAAAATAAAGTCAAACTTGAAGCAAAAGTAAACGAGAGTTTACACTCGGTCCATTTGTATTCCCATGCATTTACACCAATGGTGAAATTGAAGTTTGCACTTCAGACAAAGAGAGCGCCTAAAAGGTTTCAACACATTCACACTAGGACCTAGAGTGTAATACTCAATTGCATGTAGTAACATGTTCTTAGGCTCCATTAAGAGGTGATAAAATTTCAATCTGAAATAATGTTTTAGCCATATACACACACACACATATATATATATATATATCTGGGTCTTTGTTTCCCATCCTTATACATTAAAAGAAATGAAGACTCAGTTGAAAATCTGCCGGTCAACACTCATCTTTATTAGGTGGACAACCATCAAAAGGGTGTTATTTTCTTGAAGGTAAAGGCTAAGATCATTAATAAATTCAACTAAGTTAACATATTTTTATTCCATTGATCTCTTAGAAAGTCAACTGAGAGGAAGTAAGGCTGTGTTTGATTTGATAAAATAAGATAGAGCTGAGGGGAAATTCTTAAGGGGTGCTCTTTTTTCTGATTTTGAGAGGGGGAAAGTTGGTCAATGGATTTTGGTTCCCATTGACCAAGAATCACATGTTCTTTTTTCAGATTTATGTGAAGAGTAAAAAAAGTTTATTTTCTTGGGTATCGGGTAAGTGATACCCATCTTTTAGGTGGGTAAATAACTTTCCCACCTAGGGGGAAAGTTGTCAATACTTGAATAGGACAAAAATACCATTTTTAATGATGGATTTTGATGGCTAAAATGGTCATTGTCTTATTTACATGAGAAATAAAAGAGCATGAGTAAATGCACTTACTACCCAAGTAACTGCATTTACCCGAGTAACTTACCAAAAATCGAATGGGGTCTTAATGAAATGTAAAATTCCAAAACTCAACTTTCTGTTTCTCTCTTATTTTCTATCAAACCAAACACAACCTAATTAGTGAATCAAACAACAAATTATTGTTAGAAACACAGAGAAGTTTTTAGTTTACCATCTTGTACCTTCCCAAAGGGGAATTAACCCCTCCTGCAAATATACACAATGTTTTGCAGCAGTAGCTTGAATTGAAGTATACATATAGATATGCACTTTGCATGTTTCTCTTAGCATGACTTGTGAATCAAGCTGCAGATGCTAATCTTATTGCTTGTGTGAACTTAACAGCTGCAAAGCTACTCTCCCCACAGCTTCTCTTAATAAAAGGAGATATTACAAAACATAATAAAGACCATTGATCCTTTCCTTTTTTTCTGTTCAACTTTTAAATTAACAATATAATTGATCAGGGAGACAGTTAACAGTATATATGCAAAAAAATTATATTAATCATGCATACAACAAAACAACCTGTTTAATCTGAAGCATAAATTAACAATGTGGCTAGTTACATACCAAGACCTTTTGTTTTGAATGCCCAAAGACTGAAGTTCCACTAATGATCATGAATATTTTCTGTGGGTGCATCTCTTTCTCAAGAACATGTTTGAGCAAGGAAATTCGCTACCAGTAACCACATGAAGGAGTACTCATATTGGTTTCTTTAGCTTTCTTTCCTAGACACTGAGTAGCTAGCGTGGTTACAAGAACGAGGTCCATACAGAACTAAAGTAATACATGAAGTGTTTTAGACAACTTCTGCATTCAACAATTAAATTCCTCCAATATAATTCGAAGTTTGGTAATATGGTTTGCATCATCTTGAATGTATCGGTAAATCCGAGGTCCAAAGCTTACAGAAAACCTTCTCTCAATGGCGAGGTCCAAACTTTTGAACGTCCAACTACAAATGCCACAGGATAATGTCGGTTGCAGTAAAGCGTGAGATTACTAACAATCGCCCTAAGAAATCCTAGAGGATGCATTGTCTTCAAAGGTGGCTTCTCTGCGGAATGATTTTAAATATGGAAACCAGACCCAGTTTGGAAACCGAGGAACAAATTATTGATTTTCAATTCAAGAAAGAAGCTTTGGATCTTTAGAAAGGTCTCTATAAGATTATCAGCAACACCAAAGAAATTAAGTCTGGTGTGGCCTCACTCACTGTCCTCATCTATCACCCCACTTCTGCTAAGCCTCCTCACGCTTGCAAGTGGTGTCTCACTGTCTCCTACTCTTTGGCTGATCAAAATCACTACCAACTCAACAGTTCCAGAATTGGGTTTATGATGAGGCCTGATTTGGGTGTTCATCATCATCATTATCATAGATATTATGATCGATGTGGGTTGAACTTGACTGCATGCAGCTGGTAAAGCCTGTCACTGGCATGCGTGGTGTCCAGGAGCCAAGAGCAGAAGCTAGCAATCCGACTATGCTGCCTTCGAGTTCAAGCTATCTCGATCGGGAGGTTCTGGGGAGGTCTGTGTTAGAAGTACTGATCGATGCTGAGTATTCGTCAATGCTATCAACAAAGAACAAGTAGGTTGAGTTTCTGGTTGCTCCCCGATCGATTATTGAAGATGTTGGGAAACTTTTGGAGGTTTCATTATTCTCTATCTGATCTCTGTTTAATTTCTTTCTCTTTCATTTACGAGAGGATTGTAATTCTTGTGTTCATTCAGTTGTAAGTAAATTAAAGCCTCAGTTGCAGGATCAGGTCTGCTGGACCTACTCCATGTCCTTATCCATGACAAGGGTTGTCGTTTAGTAGTTTCTATCTTCTTGTTTATATTAAGCGAATCTGATCAGAATTCATATTTCATATTGGATTGGCTAAAGGTTTTGTTTTTTCGTGCAGGTCCCAACCAGCTGACACCCTCCTTTACATGGGCTTGGACAGAAGCTAATGCTGCCGTTTGGAAAATCTCAGGAATCCTGCATGTTTTTGAAACCAGGAATTCAACAAAGATTTCTGTTTCACCTCTGGAAATAAGAAAGAAACACTAAACTTGGTCCAGTGGTTTGACAAGCTTCAATTGATCCCCTTCTGCTGCAAATGAAGCATCTTCCTGTATGTTGATCATTTTAGCTAGGGCTGCAGTTATGTGAAATTAGTGAGCAAGACCATGAACATAAAAGCCTCTGGAAAAGAATTCCAACCAATTAACAAAAAAGTTGATCTTTGGTAAGCAATACATCTCTCAAAACAATACCATTTTTTCTTAATAGGCGCAATGATCCATTATAATTAATTAAGCAGGTTTCAACAGTGGTGAATCCTGATCCTCCGTGTCCAGCAATTGGAGCCTAATTAATGAACATGATAAGTCCTGTAGTCTCAGAAAGTAGTTGACTGTGAAAGAACCTGAGGGAGACTAAATAAAAATCACTCTAGGCATCTCTACCAAGTTCTGACTAAATGACCACATGTCCACACACCCAGCAGCCAACAAAGGCATTGTGCCAATGTTTTAAAAACCGACTCGGAACTGGAACCGCTTTGGCCACTGGTTTTCGGGCCAGTAGTTCAACCGTCTGATTTGAATGGATAATTCATTTCTATTTTAAAAATAAAAAATAAAAAAATATTAAAAAAAGGCCAAAAACCATTATTTGGGTTGAATGGGTTGACAATTCTATCGCCCAGGTCAACAGGTCATTGACCAAGTCAACATTTTTTTTTGTGAAAGAATGAATTAGGGATAAAACAGAACCGATTGCATAAATGATTCCCGGTCAAATGGTCTGACCATCCAGATCAACATGCAGTAATCAAATGGATTAAGTCCTTACTAAATGGCAAATCCCGACGGCAGGGACCTTATACATGACAAAATGCCACCTATCTATAAGCAACACTAGAGTTCAAATAAGGTACATTCAGTAATATTAACTCAACCTTAAATTCAGATCTCAACCAATCAGAATTAAAATTTGCATATTTTTCATTAATTTACACCTCACAAAATTAAATGTAATATTAGCATTTAACAAGATGTAGTTATCATCAGATCAACCAATTAATCTTTTATTGCACGGAGTAATAGATGCACCATAAATTTTGCCACAGTATAAATATTCAAATTCAAGCAAATAAGGTTTTATATATCATGCAATATAATGGACGGAAGTAAGACTCCAAACAGGCTGCCCAGCAGCCACTCATTGTCAAGAGCTCCAACTGGCATAAACTGATTCTGGGGAAGAATACACTTTGGTCATTTTCTTTTGGTAAAGCACTTTAGTCAATTCAAGGTTTCAAAGAGTGAAATAAATGAAAAGAAACTAGAAAGTTGGCTTAACAATGCGTGCAGAGAGTTTTCCTTGTCATCAAGTCATTGCTTAAAAGTTTTTTCGATATCATAGTCAAGTTCTTATTATTATATTATACATGACATATTATCTACCAAAAGATATAATATTTCTTATTATACATAACATATGTTATATATATCAGATAATATAAAATAATTAAAGTCATAGGCCTGGCCTAGCCCAGTCAGGCCCGGCCCATGATTTTCCCTGCTTATAACCTCCTATCTTCTTCAAATGAAGACCCATATATAGAAAATGCTTAAAGATAGAAGTGCCCTGAATTCTAGTTGGCCAAGAGATTAATACTGAAAATGCCTTTTCCAATTGAGCTGACAGCCTGACACAACATAATTTAGATTGCCAAGGAATTAGCATGGTGTTTGCAAGCGTGGACGTTTTTTGGGACTAATTTTCAAGAAAAAATGCCCATGCTTCTAAAACCCGTTTTTCACAAAAAAAAAAAAAAACGCTTTTGTCACGTAGGCAGTGAGTAATACTATGCTGTTTGGTAAGGTGATTTTCATTACCGTTTTTCATATATGTGCTGACAGGTAAGCACCACATAGGATTCACATCAATCAACCGTTAGGGGAAACAGTTCACCAATGCATGAAATGCCAAATTTTTTGAAAAACGGTACACCAATTTGGCGTTTCATGCATCGGTGAAGTCCCGATTTTTGAGGCATGCCCGATTTTTTAATAATTGGCTGAACCAAACAATGAGATATATGGGCGTTTGTTGAAACACCTATATGAATCTGGCGTGACACCATTTTTTTTTGAAAAACGGCCACGATTCCAAACATCCCCTAGGTTACGAAAAACTATTAATTCACTACCCCACCCTAAGAAAGGGTAAGTTAAATATAATATATGAAACACAACATCTACTTTATCTCAAAGCAGAGAAACCCCAAAAGAGAATGGGTCAGGAAATTGACTGTTTCAAATTGGTCCTTCTAACTCTAAACTTCTAGTGTTTGTTTTAGGAATTGAGTTACGGTTCTGGCTTGAATCTTTTTCTTGTTCGTTTATTTTCGACAAAACTAATAAACACTGCCACTTGGGTGGATTTGGGGGTCTTAGTGGAATCTCTCGACATGTCCATTAGCCAAGGGTAGTACCGCTAATTTAGCTGTACCATGCACCTGCTAGCTTAGCAGATCCAACTTCCAAGCTTAAGCCAAAGGATCAAATGTAGGGCCTGAGAACTAGTTGTAAGATTCGGACAGTAAACTTGAATGCTCAAGGGGTCACGGTTTTACTGGTTAATCAGATAGTTGGTCTATTCATCGTCTAAGTCTTGTCCCAACTATATGGGTTCAGTTACATGAATATTCTTTTCTCATTCTTTTCTATTTAATGCCATATCAATTGTTTGCTTAGTAATTTCTTATTGCTTCCACCAAAGTCATTTTGGGTATTGTTTAGCCAAGACCCAGAGGGATCACTGGCCACCAGGCCAGTTGAATCATCCGATCTGGTCCAAGACTTACAAAACTGTTCAAACGAGACCCAACTACATCAGGTAACAACCAAATATGTACAGTGCAAATACAAGATTTTGAAAAGACATGTTTATATGTTTGTGGTTCTACTCCTCCCAAACTAAGCCTTAACCAAAACCTAAGCATATCCAATGTTCCATCCTTTGCTTGATAACATAAAGTACTAACACTTCTACTTATCAGTCCATGCTACTTATTCTCACTTGAAGATTTAGAGAGCGACAGGGTCTGTCTACAGTCTACCCATATAATTATTATTATTATCAGATTATCAACATCAGTGGTCTATACTGATGAGGTGTGTAAAGTTAAACAAAATCCTGTGATCTGTGTGAGGCCAAACAAAAGGAATATGTAGGAGAATCTGGTATAGAAACTTGTCAAAAACAATCTTCAGAGTTCAGAGTGATGCATATTTCTTCAGTACTTCCCCCATCCACTTATTTATAATTTTTAAGCTTGGGAGTTGACTAATCTATCTATGGTTTTTAAGTTGAGATCACTGAAGCCAGCAAAAGTTGGGCCGAACTCGGCAGGTCCACACCTTTTTTTAATTTTATAGAGAGAATAATCCCATTCCCATCAACCTGCCAGAATAAGTTCAGCACTTACAGCTTTTTAGGTTCCCCCACCAGAATCTGTTTAACTTTCTAGATTACCCCGCCAGAATCTGTTTAGCTTAGCATTTATTTTTCCAAAAGCCACCTCCAACTCCAACTGGGTTCAATCTTCAGACTCGAGAATGCTAACCGGGCCAGAGCTTTGTCTCCACCACCATCTCAGAATATACTTGCTTCAGTACATTACTGTGTTTATTTTCAAGGTACTGTGTCTGTGTGTAATTATTTATACCCAGTCCCATCCCCATAACCATGAAAGCGCTACTTTTCATGATAATCAATACTGATCAACCATCACACCATTGACTACTTCCTCAATCTGCTCACTGTGTTTTTGTAATTTTGTATTCTCCATTTTGACATTAATTAAAATCTTAGCTTTAAAACAGAAAACCATCTAATTTTAGACCGACTGTTGATCTCATCCTCAAACCATTCCCAGTCTCATTGACATCATATTTAGAAATTAGAACCTTTATTTTCACCGCTAGACATCAGTTATAGAGAATATCTAATACAATGTTGGATGTTGGTCTACACCAAATCATGATACAATGACTTCTAACCTCAATTGTTTTGGCTTTTATTGCATGGTAAGGTTTTTAGAGCCTTGAGAGCTTCATCCCCAGAGAGCAATAATACAGAGAGAGTTTTTTCTGCCCATCCTATTTCGAAGGAGGGGAGCGTTGTTGGCATCTCTACCCAGTACCCACATCACATAGAGACATTGATGGACACCAGACAGCTTCTAAGGCACTGAATCCATATGCAGTTGCTGTCATGGAGGTACAATTTTGACTTACTCTCAGTTCTAAATTTCTAATTACCTCATAAGCCAACAGATATTGCACACTGGCGAAGTGAACTGACATTGCAGATTCCTACTGTTTAGCCAATTGGGGGGGACTCCCCAAATATTAGCCATGTTTGTAATGGCTCTGTACGTGCCTTTCATGCTTTGATTCCATTTGATGCTCATGAGAGAGAGGTAAATTTCTGTGGTGAATGGAATCAAAATGAAAGAAGAAAATAAATAATATTCTGACGAGAATTATCATTTTATGATTTTGGGTTGTTGTAAAATGATTACAAAAACCTTTTTTTTTTTGAAATGTGAATACTAAACGATCGAAAATGACATTGTTTCTCATTTTCCATAGAATACTCTCCTCTTGCAACACTTTCAAATTAAATGAAACGTCTGAAAATTTGGCAAGGAAGGAATTTATGAGCCATTGTCCATTATACAATTGAGAGTTCTTGGGCTAAAACTGATGGAAGAGGGTGACCGATCATCGCCATCATCGAGGCCTTATCTCAAACCACATGGGGTCAGTCATCCTTGGTCACTAGAGTTAGGCAAAAGTTTTAAATGCAGGCTATCAACCTGATGTAACCCTCCATTTTTATCTGGGCTTGGGACCAGTAGCATAAGATGAGTTCACATTGGCAGTGTAAGATAAACTTATTATATATATGGGAGAGAGCAACTGAAATGGAAAAACAAATTAAGGAAGCAACAAGATGCCAAGTGCAACCGGACAAAGGAAATGAGTGAGAATGCTGCTACCTCTATGGAGAATTATATTTTTCATACTTCTCCCAAACTTTTATAGTACATTTTCTAGTAAAATTTTCAAGCCCGAATATAAGTAAAAACTCTGCTCACAGAGCATCCAACCACACAATAGGAATATCTCTTGTACAATCATGCTAAATTCATGGGGAGATGTTTCCATTGTACCAGTACATTCCCATGCTTTCAGAATGTGTGCAGAGTTCAAGCATTTCTAGTCACTTATGTGTTTTCTATTTCAGATTAAATGGGTTTTCTAAATTCTATCGTCACAACCATTTCATTATGCAGAGAGAGAGAAAGAAGAATAATCGGAAGTCGGTTGATAAGGCAAATTCAATCTTGATAATCCTTTTTTATAAAGAAGAATCTGAGCATGAAACTACAAACTCTTGCAAATAATTGAATGGCCCATCAAAGTCTCGCAGGTCCACATGAGTCATCCCTTCACGTGTTCATGCTCTCCATGGTCCATACATCTTATCAAACAGTTCATATTCTCCCACCATACACTTAAAAAATTCAAGATTTGGTGGACAGCTTAGTCTTTGAGAAAATAAATGGTAGACAGCTTGTAAAAGGCAGGAACCTTTCCAAATTCCAACCAATTGCACCAAGTTTTTTGTATTGTCTCATTTTTGCTCCAAAACTACTTGCTAGAAGACCCAACCATCAAAATCTCATTCATCCATTAACAAACCACTCCAAAGACAGGAGCAAACAAATACATATAAAGGAGTGACAAGGGTCTGTTCCTTTTGGGCTTAAGAAACTTGACCCTCTCTCCAACTTCTTATGTGGAGAGTTTTAAGTGAAAAATACAGGGGTCAAAACTTCACAATACAGAGAATAAGAAACAAGATGCAAATGTTACTAACTCTAAACTCTAAACTCTAAACCTGAGTAAAAACAAAAAAAAGGTTGTATAATAATAAACAAAAAAAGAGGGGCATTAGCTTACATTGAATGTTACATAGAGGTAGTAGAAAGGGGAATTAGAAGAATTTTTTTTCCCTTATGGGCAATTAGGGTTCTTTCCAGGGCCACCATAGTAGAAGTAGTTGCCCCAATCACCATTATTGCCATTTTGGATATCATAGCAGTTGGATTGCTCAGTGAAGGTACCTATTCCCTTGGGGGCCCTTAGATTGTTGGACCCATCAACAATCTGAACATTTCTGAAGTAACTTGCCTTGCCAAAACCCTCTTCAGGAAAATGACCACTACCCATAGCAGTTGAGGTGTGCTCACCATCTGGTTCTGAATTTACAACCTCTCCACCCCACTCAATCATGGATGCACTATCAGCTAAGTATGAGAATAGGAACGAAGGCCAGTACCCCAACACAAAGTCATTTCCAAATTGCATCCACCAGTTCCCCTCCTTCGGGTCCTACAAAAATGCCACAATTAACCAAACACGATTAGTCAACAAGTCAAATTTTAATTAAACAAATTAATACAGGAAAAAATAATGCATGGACAGGTGTAAAACATGTCAGAGATTCTCTGCCTCTTCAGTCTTCTCTGTAATTTTTTTTTTTTTGTTTTACATTTTTTAATGTGTGAGAACAATTGCTTTTGATATAATTTTATAATCATACGTATTTTCTTATGGGTTTTGCTGGGGCAGTTTGGTCGTTTGGATTTTACCTTCCAGACAAGTATACTGATATCATATTGGGAACCACGATAGCCAGATACAGGGAAGATGCTAGCACCCATTGCTATTTCACTGTTGATTTGAATGAAGCCCGAGCATAGAAGGTTGTAGCAACCTGTGGCTTGATATGCATCACTCTGCATTTTTTTTTTTGAGAGATAAAAAGGAACCCATTAGATGACAAAGAGATAACAGTAGAAAGCAAAGAAGAACTCAAGAAAAGATGGAAAGTATGGTTACTTACAGTCCAGTAGGTGAAGAGTCTCGTGTTATTGTCTCCATAGAGATCTGGGCTAACCTGTATTTTCTTGCTGGGTTAATATTAAATAGAGAAGACGATGAAGGAACAAAAAACAAATGGAAATGCGTTTTCTTTCTAGTATATGCTTTCCTTTTTCAATATTTATGTGGTTATTGAGTAATTATACCTGCCAACCAGCTTCAATGCTGTTGAGATCTTCGCCAAAAGAACCTCCTAAGATCCAGAGCTGGGACAGGCTGAACTCATTAGGCTGTTGGATTTTGGGTTCCCAAACGTTAATGGTTGCTTTTGCTCCATAGTACTTATCTCCTTGTACATAGGCTATTGCATGCTAATCACTCCAAAAATAATAAAAAAGAGATGTTAAGAAAGGAGATAACAAAGCAGCAGAAAGTAAATGAAAAAAGTCCTTTTTTTCTTTCATGTTTCTTCTTTTTTCCTTACCTGATGACCACTTTCATTAATCAGGTCAGGATCCGCAGAGGTTGGTTTTGGGATGGTTCTGTGTTTCTTCTTGCCGAATCTTTTGACTGAGCTAGCTCTTAGGATATCTTCTTTCTTTGTTCTACGAATGGGTATGGTTCCTTCTGGGCACCTACCATTCAAGTGCCATAGCTGAGTGATGGTCCTGGGTCTGTCTTTAGGCCTTGTAGACACCTTGCTTTCATCGTAGAGCCCTTCTGGATGAAAATTAGGCCTCAGCTGGAAAAAAAAAAAGCATAACAAAACACCATCAGAATCATGAAAAATAAAAAAAAGGGGGGGGAGAGAGAGAGAGAGAGAGAGAGAAGGAGAATGAGATCAGACCTGAATTGTGTGATTTTTGAGGAAAGGATGGTCGAAAGCGGGTTGATGAGCCATATGGACACAGTCAATAATATCTCCATCTGGGCTCTGTTGTTCCGGCAAAATCATGAGAGGGATCATCAGAACACACATTATTAGCAATACCAACAAAATTATTCCTAACAAAAAAGCAATGAAAAAACATTGTATGAAAAAAAAGAAAACTATAAAACAAGAAAAGTAAAAAAAAAAAGAGTAATTGTGTTGAAATGGAGAAAGCCCAGAATAAAATACAGAAAAACCATTATAACAAGAATATAAGAAAATCCATACAGGAAAAGAAAAGGCAGAAGGAAGGAAGAGATGACAAAAACAAAGAACGCTTGACCAAGAAACTGGGATTACTCAGAAATCTAAAAGAGCCAGAATATAAATGCTTAGAGAACAACCTTGATGCTTTGCACGGCTTGTTTGTTCAAACGCTTCAAGTGCTTCTGAACCTCCAACTTCTGCCTTGAAATGCGCATCCCAGATGCGGCCGACGATAACGGGATCAAAGCCATGAAGCAGAGGAGGAGCACCAACACTGTCCTCCTCCTCCTCCTCCCGCTGCTAAGCTGCGGCTCCATCGTGAAAACCAACTGAGAGCAGCAACTCTGACGAGCCGAGCCCAACCCAGATAAAAAACTTCAGACACAAAAACCAACTGAGTTTTGTTGTGGCTAACGAGCGTCCACCATGGGCATTAGGCGATATTTTAACCCTCTCTTTCTCTCCCACAAACAACACCAATGTCTGCTTATCCTACGCACCCCTCCATGGTGTTTTAAGGCAGGGTTTTATTCCCACAAGAATCCAACAAAACCGCCGACGCTCTGTTATTCCTTCTCTCTTTTTTTTTAAACTATACTGCACTCCATCTCAAAATTCTAAATTTCAAATACCCCCACCAATAATATCAATATCCGCCCGCATCTTCTGCCCACGTCTATCGCTGAGAACATTTCATCCTCTGCATAGTATTATGCTGAGGAGATGTTCCCAATCCAGGGAGGGTAATGTATTTTGGATAGGCCTGGGTAGAATTTTCGTGGGCAGGAGATCTAGAGTAACTAAATTGCCTTCATAATGTCCCGCAACACATTTCCTCCGTATATTGGGAATATCTCTGCATGATGATATCATCATTTATCATATTATCATCATAGTGGGAGGTTATTTGAATTCTATCCGTCGTGTACGAAGAACATCTTTTGATGATAATATAAAAAATGATAATGTCATCATCGAGAGATATTCCCAATACACAGCGGGATGTATTATGGGATTTTGTTGTGATGGATTGAACTAAGATTTTGTGGAATTAAGATTTGTTGTGATGGATTGAACAATAAAAACCACTTTCACAGGAGAGAGTGGGTAATAAAAGGAAAAGAAATAAAAAAATGGGAGGTGGAGAAATGTATCGATTTGTGTAACACAACGCAGAGTTTCTTGTCGTTTTGGGAAGACTGTTGTTTGGGTGGGTACCAAATCGGCCCATTTTTTCCATTTCAAAATAATAGGCGTAATGAATTTACCTAAACGCCTCTGCCATGCTGCCGCCCAAAAGGCCCATAACCTTTACAAAAGGCGAGAGTTTAAAAGGAGAAAATTTTGAATGACCAACTCCGCAACGGTAACATCCACAACAAGATGTCACGTAGATAGGTGAAGTACGGAGATGGGGCCAAGATTCTTGTTTCAAACCATTAAACCAGATTAATGGTTAGGGTTAATTGTGTATGGATGTAGGAAAAGTTGAAAACTGGAGAGAGAAAGAAATGCAATCTTAATTAAATTTAGGGAGAGGATAGGTTGATTTAGGGTTTTGTTAAAAAATCAAGGTGAGTGTGATGGTAGTGCTAGGGCTAGGCTCGAAGCACCTAGACTTGTTGGTTCACTGAATTTGTTCCTCTAATCAGTGTTGTTAATGGGTCCGGGTCAATCCCCCATAATCTGAGCCTATCATCTACAATATATACCTACTTTTATTAAAATATCTTTGTACAGGAGATGAATAAGATATGTTGAGAAGAAAGATAACAAAGTTTTTACTTCTTACGTTCATTATTATAATTAAAACCAGTCTTTATTTGGTATGAGATTGATTTTTAGGGTTTGGCTCTTTGGCCTGGAATTGGGTCTAAATGTTTTCTTATGTTGTGTTTGGTATCCATGCTGTTTTTAGTTGACATGAAGAAATTTGGTTTTTTCTTTCTTGTTTTTGATACAAAGGGTTTTGGGTTGATCAATATAAATTGGCCTCTATTTGGGGCTGTTTTATAATTGATATATGCATTAAAAAATTGCAAAGGAGAATGTTATTAAAAACATCAAATTGAAATTTCTTGCTTGATGAAAGTAAAGTATTGAAGTCTAATCATTCTAACTAAAGTGACTGATAATATGTAATATGATAACTCACCAATTATGATCAACCTAGAAACAACAGTAATGCCAAATACAACTTAATTGGATCAGGACTAGACATGATTTTTCCTCATATAATTCAAGTATTTTCCTCCATTTTTCATTTGTGAAAGCATCTCAAGAATTTTCCTACTTTTTTTTTTAATTTGTCTATAAAGACTATTTATATTTATATAAGGTTCAACTATGATATTGGAAAATTTTATGACGAATCAATCATGTCATAAAAAATATGATAACTAATCAGGTGGTATTCATTAAAATTTACATTGGGGGATTTGATTCCTCAAAGCTCCTTCAGTACTTTAATATCTTTCGGGCATCCGAGATCTACCCATATCTATATTAATATAGAGGAAAGAAGCAGGTTAAGAGTCCTCACACCAAACACCCAATAGTCTCCTATCTCACACATGGTTTATTTATTTATAGAATTAAAACAATTAGAGTTATTTATACTGTACATATTTATATTTATACTCCTTCCAAACTGAGTTTAAAGTTCTAATCTCTCCACTTTCTCATTAAATTCCTTTTTCTCTCTTCTTAAATCTCTTTAAAACCCACTTAATTCCTTACAACAAGGTAAAAGTAGAAAATGGGGTTTATACAAATGCTGGATACAACATTAGAGAGAAGACAGATTTGCAGAAAAAATTAGGCAGGAGCCCCATTTTATTTGAAAGGGAAAGAGTTGCATAAGCTCTTTCTTTGTATGGGCAGGAGTCATAGTTAATGATCTATTCTGGTTGACTGACATTATTCGATGCCAGGTTTATTCTAACATCTTGTTGCATTGTGGTCGTGGTCTTGGATTCTTGGTGTGATCAGAGGATAAAAAAAAAAAATGAAAAAAAGAAATTAGTGACATTCGTCCTGTGAGGCTCTGTAACCACACTGGGAAATGAATATATTATCCCTAAAACGTTAAATAGACAAATCAAACAGGTGATCGATCTACTTCTTCAATTATATTATCCCTAAATCCTTTCACCACGTTGTGAATTTTATTATATTAGGATTAATGCATTTAGATTATTCCCAAACACAGAATTTTAATATTTTCAATGCAATTTCCCGAGAATAAGATTCCCATTGGATGATGAGGGTATTTTGGTCATATAGGAGCTGGAAAGCGAAAAGGGAATAATATTCACTCTCCCAAGCGGAGAGGCACACCGCACACGGCAACATACACACCACACTGGACGTCGTTGTATTTTCATATTTTGGGTTTCGTAACTCCGTCCACGGTGGCCGTTAACATCCCACATTTATTTTTTTATTTATTTTTCACGAAAATAAAGAAAAGAGAGAGAAGACGACAGAAGAGGAAACGGCCGGCCTGCGCAGAAAGAATCCAAAGTTGAGACTGCATACGAGTCATCATTAGATTTTTGAATACGTAATGCTTTCTTTCTCTCTCCCACTCTACATTACTTTGTGAGATGGGGCACATGTGAGGTACACGAACTTATCCAATTCGGGGCTGCAAACGGATCGAATCGGATTGGATATTTCGATTTATTTATCTATAAACAATTCTATTTGGATAAATAAAATGATTTGAATATTACGTGGCATCATATTGAAAAACTGATGAGTTATTTTTAAAATCATTGTTGATCCAAATAGTCAGACTGTTCGGCCTGAAAATCAGATAGGGTACCGGTTTCTTTTTCAGCCCTGAACTGATATTTTGCTCAAAAATCATTGAATTGATCAATGATCTGCTGACTTGAACGACTGAATTTATGATCCAAATAATAAATTTAGGCCAATTTTGTTTTACTTATTTTAATTTTTTAAAATATCATAAATTGATCCATTCAGACCAAACAATCACACTGCTGATCCATCCAGAAATTGATGGCTAAAGCAGTTCCGGTTCCAAGTTAGATTTTTAAAACATTTATCGATATCACCAATTAAGTGGTATTCATCAAAATATACCGGGCGACTAGGGACGCCAATGGATAAGATTCAGTATGGGTTTGCCTCAACTCAAATCTGAACCGAATCAACCTCAACCCAATCCCTGGCCCAACCCAGCCAGCTAAACAAACAGGGGATGTACAAGTTGCCCTCCCACCCATATATAATACATTTATCCCAACCAAAGTTATATTTACGAGTATTTTAGTACTGGTTCAATACAGACTCGTCACTTTATCTCAAACATAAACCAAAACCCAATTAAGAATGATCCAATACTAACTCTATAGAGTCGTGCCAGACTGGTTTTTTATCACTTAATCTGATCCATTGACACCTTTAATTTTATCCGTCAAAACTCTTCTAGTATCATACCTTTTCGGCATCGTGGATATTGCCTAAAATAAATCCAAGGGTAAAAAGAGTTTGGGCTTGAAATACAGCGACCCCACATAATATAGTTAGGTAGGACTCAATTGAGTTGAGTTGGATAGGATTTGCGGCCTTAACTTAGGGCTAGCCATTGGTCAGGTCATCATAAGGGCTGCTGAAGTGGCTAAAAGCCTAAATAAATTGACTCATTGCTTTCCCTTTTGGTGAACAAATTCTTAGGCAGGTTGTGGGCTCTACTCTACAATGAAACCATGGCATGTTGGGTTGATTACTCTCCTCCTAAACATTTTATTTTATTCACAATAAAGTACTTTCATCAGTTCATGCTGTAATTTCACTATTTTTTTTTTTGAAATTAATTGAAGCTTGCCTTGATCATCCATCATTGAAATGGAATCTGCCCCTGGCAATATCAAAGTATATAGTGGAAAAGAAAAGAAGGGGAGGAGCTAAACTTGCATATGATTGGATTGGAGTCTATTGTGTCCAAAATCAAATATGATTAGATAATTACAGCAATTTGTCTTTTCTTATGTAGCATTGGGTGTTCTTTTCTCAATAAATTGGACCAAGTTGAACGGCTGAGATCTCCGGATAGAGCATCTTCTGAGCGTTAGTACTCCACATAATGAACAATACGAGGTAGTTGGGACTTGGGACGGGGCTCAACATGTGGACTTGTTTCATTCACTTTCTACTATACACATTACATACATACATACACATACTCCAAAAGCAACTTTATGGGTCTCAATAGTCCATTGAGCAATGATCTCATTCTCTAATCACAATTAAAATTAATTAAAGAGTTTTTTTTTTTCAATTTTCTATTTCTCTTTTATTTTCTGTAAAACCAAACACTTTGGGCAAGTGTTTCTCAAATAAAAATTACTCAGATAAATGAAATTTCAACATTATTATGTGATATAAGTCATCTGAGTAAAAAGAGAGACAGGAAGAAGAAAGTGTTATCGGCACGCAAATAAATTCCTTATCAATTTACAAGAAAATATTAATTACTTGGATAATTGATAGTCTCTGATATCTTTGCAGGTCCAATATAGCGGCAAATGAACACAAGAATCATGATCAATTTATCAATTGATTTCCTCCATCACGCGGTGATTTCCTACCCGTCTTCCATATTCAAGCATTTGTATAAGATTGGAGTCCATGGACATGGGTACTGACCTGTAACCGGCATCTAGGGAAGCATGTGGTAGTTGCTCTGTTTCACCTAACAAGGCCCATTTAGTTTGTTTCTAAGATAATATCAATGAGTGATCAATTCAACTCGGTTGGGTCCATTTGAACAGCTTACAGGTTGGTTTGGTACTTGAGTGGCCACATGACCATGTGGGTTTGCTTGTTGTTCATTGACATGGAGCCAGATGTGGACTGACCTGCTGGCCCCATGCTTACCCCCTTTCACACATCATCAGATCCATACAAATTCAGTTAATAGTAGCCAAGGAAGCAACGACTACTGGTGCATGACAAGCCCTGGTTTGAGTCATATTGGGACAAAGGAACCCTACCTAACCACTGGAACAAATATGGGTCTCTGGTTTCCCACAAAGGACCAACCCTACGAAGTGTCCGGAAAAGCAATGTAGGACCTGATCCAAAACCCCAAAAGAAAATTAATAAAAAAAGGGAGCCTTTGTCAAAGGTGAATTGGGCTGACTGTATAGTAAAATGGGTTGTGTTCAAAGCTGTAGAGAGTAGACAAAAGGTATCCCTACTTTATAAGGAGACAGAAATTGGATCCCTACTTGCTTATACTATGGAGAATTGGAGATGTGATCTTCTCTGCCTAACTTCCTTCCAGTAGAACTACCCAATTATCACCAAATGTTCAAAATTCAAATGGCCATAAGGAAAAAAAAAAAAAACCCTGACCCACCTTAGACAATGATGTGCATTTGTTCTTTTTCTTGACAGAAAAGAGAATGAGGATGTGGATGAAGAAATTTCATATTTTGGCAAAATCTAAGCTCCTAAAATTTTGATTTTCAGACTGAAATATCTGAACTTTCTGTGCAACTTTCTTCTGTTTCTTTACCCCTTGTAATTTGTGTTGATGTAATGGGTAAGGAAAACAATGTTTTCATCTTCAGAGGGGCAAAAAGTACATTACGTCTAGCTCAAATATTTCATATCGGAAAAAAAAAAAAACTTAGGAGAAATTTCTTTTGATAATAAAGCAAGATTTTCGGAAGAGCATTTAGATAATTAAAAAAAGTGGTTGTTTAGTTTCTCAAAAGACAAAAGAGGAAAAAGAAATTCCCCTATAAAAAGTCTCTTTAGCATTTGCTTTACTGTACTCCCGACATGCAATGAACCATACAATCATGTTAGTTATAATATAGTGGGTGGCCTTTTTCCCAATACAAAGAAGAGTCACCCCACCAAGTGAAAAGGGTTGAGAATGCTGGAGAAAGCCAATTGGCCATCCATGATCTTTCATTCAACAACAACAGAAATAATAATAATAAAAAAAAAAGTGGTATCTACCCACTTTAATTTTGATGGGGCTGAAAACAATCAAAGTGTCACAAATTGAGTGGAGCCTCATGCCTTTTTTTCTGCTTTTAGTATCCATGATTGTGGCATCCAATTTCTCAAAGTGTTCCTTAGATTAATGAAATGAACACCCCACAGTATCAGACATCTATTTTATATGAATTCAGCCATAAACTGATGAAAGATCTCAAGATCTCTGGAAAGTAATTCATCACTAGCTCCAGGAGCCCACTAATGTAATTTAGTGGTCTTTATTTAATAAATTATAATCGGGTATGTTAGTGGTCCATTAAATGGTTCTCCATCAGACATGTTATATCATAATATAGTAACACTGGTTACTGAATTCACTGGGACCATCCTGTGGTGGAAAACAGGGCCACGTAGTCCATGTCATCGATGTGAAGATTAAGATTCTCTCAAACATGGGAGAGTGGGCATTCTTCCTTTCTCTAATTACCCAACCACGAAAGCAGCCTTTCTTTCCTTCCACGAAGGAGCAAAAGCTTCTCGTCGAGAGAATCAACCTCTCTCTCTCTCCAATCTCGATGAGCCTCAACATATTTATCAGCAATTCTTTTCTGAATTAATCCCATGTTTGAATTTTGATTTTTCTCATCCTCTCCACAGTTCTACTGCACAGCAGCACAACCTACTCTTTTCTCCTGTTGAATCACAGGCAGGAAAAGGGATTTGGACAAATTTGATCCACGAAACAGGTGGAGGATGAAGCATTTCGGGATTGATGGATTCCTATACTGGATTTGGCCAATGTGGATGCTTGCGTTAGTTCCTGCTTCCCACATGACAATTGTTCCAATTGTTGGAATCAGTGGATAAAGATGCTGGTTTTGATACGTATTATCAGGCAAAAATAAAAGAAATCCAAAGTAAATAATTAATTCTGTTTGGATCATAACTAATCAGAATATATAACTTGGATTTGATTTATGTTATATTTCATTAATTATTAAACTAGCTACTTACATCATTATTTATGTTATAATTATTATGACTATGTAACTCGACCTGATTCGTAAAATTTCAAATCCAAAATATCATATTTGGATTTAATCTGAATCGGTTTTATTGTCTTTTTATAAAGCCATAAAGGTAAGATTCAGTCATTAAATGCTCAGATTATAATAGCGTAGAATTCAAACAGCAAGAAAAGTGAAAAAATACAAATAATAAAAAATAGAGTAAACTTGTTGTTGAGCAAAAGAAGTATAACCATGAGCACCGGGAGAGGAAGATCTGAGAATCCTATGCAGGCAGCGTAAAAACCAGAAATGCAGTTGGGGTATTAATTGGATTGTTTCTAATTATTAAACGGATGTTAAGTTTAGGAGTATTTATTTAAAAAATAAGTGCTCATGAGTCTTTGGTGAAAACATATTTATTTAAGATAGAAGTAGTATGGGTATTTTCAAAATAATGTAGTGTGCCAATCCAAAATAAGTATTTATTCAAATAAACATTTATTTTTAATCACTCCCAAACGTAGCCTTATTAATGTAACAAGAGATGTTTTCGAAATCTATTGACCTCGATCCCGTATTGCAACGGGCCTCAAATTCAATCTCAAATGAATGGCAAATATAGAACCTGCGCCCTGTTAATTGGTCCAGGGTCTATTGAGTACCCACTGGCCACTGCCACACTTGTGTCAGGATAGACAGGCCTTTTTATGTGCCGAATCCTCCATGAGCCATGAGATGTGTCATGCGTAGAAGCTTTAGACTTTGGAGGATTGAACAACCCGGACTTTTTATTGCCACGTGGCAAGGCCTGTTGGTGGTTGGGGGTGAAGTTGCCACATGGGAAGAGTTTTGAGTTTTGACCCAAAGAATCACATTAGTCAAGACTCAAGACTGTTCACCTTTTCTCTGGACAGTGCAAAATAGTGTAAGAGAGCAGCATTAAACCTAGGCCTTTGGAAAAAACAGCGAACCCGGGTTTCCTGATCCTCCCTTCGTTTTCACGTGAACATGTTCGTCTTTTCCAAATATTTTCTCTCTTGAAAGTCATGTTGAACTTTGCAACGCTGTTACTACAATAGTCAATAAGAGATTGCTCGGACTCAGAATGAAGCTTCCGCTCCACCCCTCTTTGTTGCGCAACTTGCGGAGGAGGCTGACGGGCAACCGGCTGGAAAGGTTCTTTTCTCATCGGTACACAGTAACTCGGATCCTCGGCACAAATGGAATGCAACCTGAACCTCTACCAAATAAATAATGCTGCCAAGGCTTACAAATAAGATTTCTATTTATTTATTCTTTCTTTGTTCTGATTAGGCTCCATTCACGGGCAAGACTGGCGCTAAAGAAGTAAAGATGACGTCGGTTTGAAAATCACAGCCTTCTCACACTGAATTCTGAAACAGTGCACATATGTAAGCGTGCACTGTGGAGACTGGAGAGCTGCAGTGCAGAGAGCAGAGAGCTTCTTCATACCTTCCACGAGGTGAGATCAGATGTCGAGAGGTATGTGGTCTCTCGTGATAAAGATGGCGACAAAAATGGCCTCTGAATGGTAATGGTACTGGTTATGATCCATCACGTTTTCGCTACAAAACCAACCAAGAATTGAAACCCCTGAATCCACTTTAGCTTTCACAATCCCTGATTTATTAATGAAGGGTGGTGATTTGATTTTCAGACATCAGATTTTCAACTGCGTTAATAAGGTTCAAAGTATTGATACAATATAAAAATATCATACCATATCGCGCCTTCGGTGTATGAATATAACCATAATTATACGATAAAACTTGGATGACATCAGATTTGAATCTACAATATCCCTAACCACCTTGTAATTGTATTATCATATCGTCCAATCCAATGGTGAAAAGGGAAACTGTGAAGGTCACCTTCATGTGGGGACATTTTATCAAATCTCCAACCTGTAATGAAAATGTTTTCTATATTAAAATTGGGTACTGATTAGTAGAGTCAGTGGAATGAGACCGTGAGAAATGATATCACAAAATGGTCAATTAGTAGCTTTAAGTATGATGGTGCCGTGACCATGACATTAGCAATTGTCGTGGATGAATTAACGTCTCAACTCTCAACGGAATTTGAATTGAATCCCAAGCCTCAACTCTCAACTCTCAAGACAAGCATCTATGCCAGTCATTTAAGTCAATAGTGGAAGATGTGGTGAGGCTGGGCTAAGATGAGACCTGGGACCCACCAGGATACAGATTCCAATCTTAAGATGAGTCTTGCAGGACTCATGATCTTTTAATTTTTTTTTCTGGTTAAAGAAAATTTCAATAAAAAATAATTAAGAATTCCAAGAACAGATCACACTACATTAACTAGGAGACGACTCCAACCTAATCCTATCTAATAACCAGCTTGGAGGATAACTAACAACACTAATCCTATCTAATAATCACACAAACTTTATTCAATACAAAAAGGGAGTGTTTTTGGACAAGCAGCACCACAATACAAAATACAATCTACCAAGGTGTTTGGCATCATGGTCGTTTCTCTCAGGCATTTTTGCAATGTCAATGCTATATAGACATTTATTCTCTCCCTCATTTTTTTGGGATTCTAGCTGATAAGGGCAACTTTTGGGCCTTAATATCAATAAAAATAATTTTTTAATATAATTTCTAAAATATATTAATTTTTTTTTGTAAAATATCAAAAGGGGTAAGAATACTGTTCATCTCATTTTTCTTCCAGACCACCGAACAAATCTCTCTCTCTCTCTCTCCTTTTTCTTCTTCTTAAGATACCTCTACCCTTTTGTTGTTCTTGAATTTTGATTTGTTTTCTTTGTAATCCATTAGGAGTGCATTCCTTTGCTTGATTTTCTAGAGAGACCAGCACTGAATCTGGCAAGTCCATTCCTCTGCTTTTCGATTCTCCATCTCCAAGCTTCCCACCCCTTTGGTAAGAAAATCGCATTGGTACCTCAATCTCTTCTTCCTGTCCTTCACCCCGACAAACTTAACGTACATCACATCAAGGTAGGCGGAAGTCAACTGCATGGCTAGCTGGACTATCTCTTCTTCGTGTTGCACAACAGCCTTGAATGTTCTTTTGTAATTGGCCAGGTGACCCAACGCTCGAATGACAACTCTTTGCTCGACCCAACTGATCTTCCCTTGAAGAAGCTCCATCAGTGGTGATTACGCCAGATTTCACAACTATGAACCTTGTTCATAGTGTAGGAATCGATGACGTGAGCAGCATAATAGGGGATGTAAATATTCTGGTCTCTCAAAAGCTTGTTAGAGGTATCTGAAGCAGTTTTGGACGTCATTAAAGCCTAGAAATCGGGATTGGGGGAGATTTATTCGGTGGTTTGAAGGAGGAAGGAGATGAATAGTATTTCTGCCCCTATTTGATATTTTAAAAAAAAGTTAATCTATTTTAATAATTATATTAAAAAGATTATTCTTATTGATATTAGGACCAAAAGTTACTTCAAATTCTGTGAGAGAATTTTTGGAGAAAACATCATTTTGATGTTTCTTGCAATGAAAACAACATTTTACCTTTTTGTCCATGTGGTGTCCAAAATGGCATCAAATAACACAAAATACGCACAAAAAAAAAAAAAAAACAGAATTACTATACCAATGATGACAAACATTCCCTAAGGCTGTGTTTGGTTTGAAGAAAAGGGTAGAGAACAGAAACAAAACTTATACAAATTTCCCTACCTCCCCCTTCCTTTCTTTATCTTTTCCTTTCCTTCAAACCAAAAATAGCCTAAGAATTCACAATCACTTTCTAAGATGACGTTGTAATCACCCAACAAGCTTGCTAGATTTAAACCAAAAAGCACAACAAACGCCTCCCGCTTGAAAGAGAGACGAACCACTGCTCTGGTCAAAGTTAAAAAGAGAACCAACTCTGCAAGGCAATTCCTAATAAAGACACCGCAAGGACCAATGTTAAGCTTAACACTGGCATCAACACTAATTTTGAAGCTGCCTTTTGAAGGGGGCTCCCACCAGTGCCCATGATCTGATTTGGTCAATCTCATGGCCTCATGGCAGATCAACCCTTGTACCGAAGGCTCACTCTTAACAGGCCACCCATAAAATTTTGGTGCAATTGGACTTGGAGCTTGACACAAGCTCGGATCTGCTACCCACAAGACACTACAGCCATTCGTCTCAAATGCATTTTGTACTTCTAATATGCTGTCATTGATAGGGTAGTATTCAAGGTGTGCGGCTGTGAAGTAAACTTTGTTTTTTGGCTCAGGCCTGATGCAGGTCCAGGCCCAAACACAAAATTTAGGCCCAAGGCCAGAATTTCTGGGCTAGTTTGAAAATGATCACTCCTGTGAGCCCCCAAACTTACAGGGATCACATTCACACACCATCAGAAAACGTATAGAAGAAGGTTAACACGCATTCTCGACGAGAGTGTTGTCACTTGTCAATGAATCAGAACTCGTCATATCGATAACGTAAATAATTCTGTTGAAAGCTAATTTAAATATCATCTTCTTATTTAGCTTTGGTCCTCGGTGAGTAAACTTCTTTGGGTGGGCACTGGGCTCTGGGCATTCATAAACGCCAACGAGCAATGGTTAGCAGTTGGTACAATGCAGATTTCATTAGCAGGCCTGGAGAAAATTTTGAACTTTTGAAGAGTAAACTGAGTCATAGTTGTCTATTGTCTAGCTTCCCAATCCTAATATCGGGAGCAAGAGTGTAGGACAGAGATCTCCTTTCAGGTTTCAGGTTTTGCTTTGCTTACACGTTTCCATGTCTGGTACGCTCCACCAATTCCATGTGAGAGGACGTTAGACGAAGACTCTAATGATCTAATCTATCATTTGGAAACAACCCATCTGGACTGAAGGAATACTCCAGATGAGTTGTTTATGATGCACTGCACTGCACTCCCAAGAGGTACAAAGAAAACATTATATCCTTTCGGCATTGATCGTATAATTAACAATTACCCTTCCTCTCGTCTTGGTGGGTAAAGCTGTGGAGTCATTAGTTGTATGCGGACAATATATGCAGTCCATCAACGTACTAACTTTTAGACCGGCCATTGTCTTTATCCCATTCAAAATGTGGCAGAAGCTTTCAGATAGCCCCACCATTGTTATCAACTCACCTGTACAAAAATAGACTACCACAGTACCCATACTAACCCAATGACATGTCTCAAGGGAAAAGATTAAATTAAACTTACCAGAAAATGAAAAGACAGAGGAAAGGATCAAACTAATAGGGTGGCCCTGAACAACTAAGTATGGCAATCAGGCAATGACACTATTTTCCTTGGGGAGGAGGCGCACATGGCACCACGCAGTCAGCTTGATTTTTAAATCTTGCATCTATGATTGGTACCATTAACTCAATGCATTGCAAGGGACTTACAAGAATCTTCCAAACCAAGAAGGGGTCATTGAAAGATCAACTTTTCCATTCAATCATAAAAATGAGGGAGTTGAAGGATAAAAAATTAGTTACTGCCACGGGATAGAATAAGATCTATTGGTTTGCTACAAGAAAAAAAATCAATGCAAATCCATCAGGTTTTTTAACCCCCCCCCCCCTCAAAAAAAAAAAAAAAAAACCCTCAAACAGAAAAAGGAAAAATGAAATTAACAGGTCAACACAATTAGAAGTAGAAACTAGAAAGTACATTCAGTCATCCTGTTGAGTTCAGAATCATTCTCTAGAAGGTTCCATTAGAAAACCTGGTAATCCACCTAGCCTAACATCTTCTGCAGAACCATCCCTCATATGTCAGAAACAACTCCAAGTTTCCAAGACTCCAACCATACTCAACTCAAACTAATCGATCACCAAAAGCTTCAAAGGTAAATCCCTACTTTTAAACTTTCTAAGCTTGCAGGACCTTTTTACTCCAGTCAATCCTTGTGCCATGATCAAACACCAGAAAAATCCTCAACCAACTTAAATTCCCAGTTGGGGAAAAACAAAGAACCACCTGATGTATATCCAATAATGAAACCCCCTTTCCCAACATTCTGAACTATAAATCACATTGACTTGTTAATTCCATTTCTAGGTGGCTTCCATGAGCAGCTTCAAAGGCTCCAAAAAGCTCATACATTGTCTCTGTTTTCATACTCAGCTTCAGGAGTACATTAAGTACCCGAATGATAAGATAAGGTCCCCAGCCAACCATTCATGCAACTTTGATAGTAAAATCATAAGTTTTAAAAACGGGAATCATAGGACAAGCACTAAATGACATGTATGTATCAATCTGCCTATGGGAAAGGCTCGTAGTGAAACCTATTATAAGAATGGGATTTTCCAAAATGACAGAAGAGGGGATCTATAGAACATCGCTGAATATGCAAAACTAATGATCAATGGCCACTGGGTGGATATATTTTAAAGCAGGTTGAAGCAAGAAGTATGGAGTAGCTGGTTTCTGATAGCTGAAGTTCAAGATGCACAATTAATGGCCACTCTTTAACCAAAAATCAATAAATTTTAAAGGAGGTTGAAGCAAGAATTATAGACTAGTAGTTGGTTTCTGATAGCTCAAGTTCAAGATGCACAATTAAAGCAGGTAGAAGCAATACTAGAAAGAGAGTTCCCAGCTCAAGGAGGTCAAAGGTAACTGCATAACTGGAGGTTGGAAAACAGGGGTAGGCTATGAACAAGAGTTGAAGGTGTGAAATGGATACAATTTTCAAAGTTTTAAGGGAGCACAAAGCCAGTCTTATTAAAGGAAGTTAAAGGTTAGATGGTCTGAAAGAAAGTAGGGCCATCATGAACACTGTATTATTGAAAGACTGCCTAAAGAATGCACGTGAGAAATCTGAGGAAAGATAAATCAGTTGGCTACAAAAGGAGGAAAAAAAACTACAGGTAACTGGGTCAACGAACAAAACAGTAACATGGAAGTCTTCTGCAATATTGCAACTGGAGATAAAAAATCAAAAAAAGAAGGGGAAAATTCTTCTCTAAACTTGCCATTGAACAGGTAGAGGTGGAAAATTCTAGAGACAATGATTAGATTGAGCTGTGTAATTCAAATTGACTAGGTACGTATTCAGGAAGATAACAGAAAACGGCTTGAAATGCACTTTCATAGAGAGGACATATGGGATATCTTCAACAGTTCAACCTTAATAAGGATATGCTCCCAAGTCTAGGTTTGCCTTGAATTCCTTTAATTGAAAAATTGATATTTTGAATGTTTTCACAGATCTAACAAAAATAACAGAAGGGATTCTGTTAAGAAATATTTGACTGGCATTTTCCCCCTTTTCTTTTACGAAGGAAATTAATATTGATTGCTGCATTTTTCACATTCACTCCTGGGAAATGTTATGTAAATATGTTCTACACTGAGGAAATTGAAGGCGAGTGCATGTTAAATCATATCTAAAATTAGGGGTGCAACTTGGGCCTAGTTATCCCGAACCCAACCCAAAAGAAAAAAAGGGTTGGATTGAAGGTCGGGTTAGGGTTTAGAAGGGGCCCAAATGGGTGATCCTGGCCAAATGGGGTCAATTGGAATATGGGATTTAGAAGGGGCCTCAGGGAAAATGAATGTGCTTCTTTAGTTCAGTTGCTGGATCTTTTAGGACAAGTTCATTTGGACCCATCCTTGGAAGATTCTAGAATATGGAAAGGTTCCTCAGATGGTCTCTTCTCTCATTCCTCCCTTTTTAGTGTTCTTGCCACACCTAACAACCCGAATGGGGACTTTCTTTTTTTTTTTATCAATAACAACTTCAGCAATTTTATTAAAATATCACAAGAATAGTTACAGCAAGGAAGACAAACACTCTTATCTTCCAAAAACAACTTAAGTCCTCAAAGAAAGAAAAGGAAAAAAAAAAGCAATTTAGTTACAACTTAGCCCAAAACATTACATCCCTTTCTATCCCCTATTTAGCTAGCCCATCAGCTATAGAGTTAGCTGATCTTTTAACCCAACTCATCCTGATTTCCATTTCCCGCACCAGCCACTTGAACTTTCTTCTCTCATTGCTGTACTTCCATAATCCACAGTTGTCTTTCCTCAGCCACCCTATTACCACCTCTGAGTCCCCTTCAATTATGAGTTTTCTGACGTCCATCTCCTTAGCTTTCTGAACTCCTTCCATAACTGCCAAGATCTCAGCTCTAAGAGAATCCCCCACTCCAATTGGACTTGAGAACATGGCTGAAATAACCCCGTTCTCATCCCTAAAAACACCCCCAATCCCTGAATGTCCAGGACTCCCCCTACAACTTCCACCAAAGTTCACTTTTAGGAATCCAGCAGGTGGGGGTGTCCAAGACACCTTCACAACTGATTTGGACTTCATACAGCTTGCAATCTCACCCCACTTCCTCAACATGTCATCCACTGTGTAGTTTGTGAATAGCTCTAGAGATTTCATCCACTGTACAGACCTGTTTTGGATCATAGCCCTCAATTCTTCAGCCCCTCTCTCTTCATCTGAGAAGATTCTAAGATTTCTTTCTTCCCATAAAGACCAGCATACTTCAGCCCCTCTCTCTTTTCATGTACCATCTGAACAAAGGAGAAAAAAGGCTCTACAGATCTGAAGGAGGGTTCCACTTGTGCCCAAAGAGAGAAAAAACCCATTCCCAAATTGACTTTGCAAATTGGTATGACACCATTAAGTGAAAACTAGTCTCCCCATCCGCTTTGCATAGAACACACCAATGAGGTGATAAGCATGTATTGGGTTTCTTCTTTTGAAGCAAATCACCAGCATTGAATCTTTCCAGATAGGCTTCCCAACAAAAACTACCAACCCTAGGAGGAATTGGTCTGCACCAAACCTCATTAACCGGGAAAGGGGAGGTTGCAGGACTGGTGGATTGACATAAGACTTTGAAAAAGGAAGCACAGAAAAAAGAGCCCGTGGGGGTCGGGGTCCAAGTTCTAGAGTCCACCTTAGAGGGGTCAATGAAGACATTATCAAAAAGGTCAAGGAGGCTCAAGACACTGTGGAGGTCAGAGTCCCTCACAGCCCTCCTCAATCCCAAGTTCCACCCAAACCCAGAACTTGAGGAGGAAGGGGTGATGGAAAAAGAAATTGGCTTATTTTTAAACTTAGAGAGGGCATACAAGGAAGGAAACTGGTCCTTAAGTGGAACATTCCCCACCCAAATTTGTTCCCAGGATTTTATGCAAGTGCCAGAATTCAAATCATACCTGACAAGTGGGGAGAAGACTGGAAGCAAATCATGAATGGGTTTCCAAGGTGAATTGCTTGTGGACCTTACTCTGATTCCAGCATCCCATCCATTCTCCATCCCATGTATGCTTGCCACTAATCTAGCCCATAGCTTCTCCTGCTCCAAAGGAAACCTCCACAACCACTTTCCCAAGAGGGCCGAGTTCCTTTTCCCGATATTCTCGAGCCCCAAACCTCCACAAGCTTTACTCCTGGTCACCATTTTCCAGCTAACTCTATGGTCCCTCTTCTCCTTTCCCGGCTCCCAAAGGAAATCTCTCATTAATCTCTCCAACCTACTAGAAATCTTCACTGGAATTTTGAACACTGAAAGGAAAAAAATGGGTAAGTTTGCTAGCGTGGCCTTGATCAGCGTAGTCCTTCCACCAAGGGAGAGATAATTCTTTTTCCAAGAAGCAAGCCCTTTTTTCAAATCTCTCCACCACTGGGCTCCAAAAACTCTCTCTCTTGGGAGTATCACCTAGGGGCAAACCTAAATAACTCAAAGGCCAATCTCAGACTTCACACCCAAGCACTTTTGCATTCTCCCTAACCTCTCCCTCCTCTATATTCACACTCACTACACAACTCTTCATGAAGTTCACTTTCAGGTTTGACATTTGCTCAAAAAGTTGAATCACTAATTTCAAATTCTTGATGAATCTCACATTACCTCTATAAAACAAGATCGTATCATTAGCAAACTGTAAGTGAGTGAGTGGGATGTCCTCCCTACCAACCCTCCATCCTCTAATGAGGCCCCTAGAGTTTGCTCTGTGAATCAAACTTCCCATCATCAGCAACAAGTAAGAACAGAAAAGGGGATAGGGGGTCACCTTGTCTTATACCCCTAGTGGCTAGGAAAATATCTACCACTGTCCCATTCACTAGTATTGAGTAATGACAGTTCCGAACACACCTCATGATCCATTTACACCATCTAGCCCCAAACCCCAATTTGGTCACGACTTTCTTAAAAAATTCCCAATTCACCATGTCATATGCCTTCTCCAAATCCACTTTACAAACCACCCCCTTCTTTTTATCTTTCTTAAAACTCTCCACACTCTCATTGGAAATAAGGATTTGATCTGTAATCTATCTTCTACTCACAAAGGCACCCTAATTTTGTTCAATTAAGTCTAGCAATACCTTCTTCAGTCTCAAAGATAACACTTTTGCAATGATCTTGTATAGGCTATTGACCAGACTAATTGGTCTAAAGTCCCTTGGGTGTGAGGCTTCTTTCTTTTTGGGAATCAGAGCAATGAAAGTGGAGTTCACCCCCGGATCAATAATTCCTCTCCTATGAAACTCCTCAAAAACCCGTAGAAGGTCCTCTTTCAGAAAATCCCAACAATCCTGATAGAAAGCCATTGTAAAACCATTCGGCCCTGGAGCTTTTGTTCTATCCATAGAAAATACAGCTTCCTTAATCTCTTCCAAGTCAAACCCCCTCTCCAAACTTCTCCTGTTATCCCTCCCTACATATGGCCAGTCCAATCCTTCCACCCACACCCTTCCACTTACAGGCCTTCTTAAAATAGATTAAAATGTTCTATACATGCCCCAGTTATCTCCTCTTGTTGAGTTAACTCAATTCCATCCACAACCAGTTTGGAAATGAAATTTCTCCTTCTTTGTCCATCTGCCAAAGAGTGAAAGTACCTAGTATTTCTGTCCCCCTCTTGCAACCATTTACACCTAGATTTCTACCTCCAGCTAACTTCCTCCTTATGTAGGTAGTCCTCTAGCTGTCTTCTCAAGTCTTTTCTTAGTTCATTGTCCCCCTCTCTAAATTCCCCCCTTTCTTCTTTGAAATCAAGGCTTTCAATTTTGTCCGTCAGAGTTCTCTTTCTTTCTTCTAGCCTCCCATACTCCAAGATATTCCACTCCTTGATCTTAGCTTTTAGGAATTGTAGCTTTTTATGAAATATCATCCTCTCCCATTCCACCACTCCCTTACCCTATTTGTAAACCCGGGACGGAGTAACCATATATTTTCAAATCTAAAAAGAGCAGGTCCTCCACTCCTCTCTTCCATGCAAATCACTATGGGCCAATGATCTGAGGTCAACCTAGGTAGGGCTCTAGATGCCAAGTTCCCCCAGTGTTCTTCCCAATCCAAAGAAAACAAGAACTTATCCAACTTAGAGCAAATGGGTCTAGACTGGAGATTTGACCAAGTAAAAATCTTCTAGGCTAGAGGTATCTCCCTAAGCTCAAAGGCATCCATAAACTTGTTAAACTTCCTCATGCTAGTTGTCACCCTCTGATTGGTCTTATTTGTTTCCTCTAAGTGTATCTGATCATATCAAAGTCTCCACCCACACACCAAGGCCCATCCCACAGTCCTCTTGTATCAGCCAATTCCTCCCACAATTCCTTTCTTTCTCTATAATCATTTGGCCCATAAACATTTGTGAGCACCCACACATATCCATCCTCTTGTTGTTTGAACTTCATGGAAACTGAGAATTTTCCAATCAGTTCCTCCAATCCCTCTACCACATCCCTCTTCCACATGGTCACTATCCCCCCTGAAGCAACTCGGGAGGGAGCTGCTACCCAACTAATCCCCCTCGCTTTCCATACACTCCATGCCCATTTATCATTAAACTCCATCCTCTTGGACTCCTGTAACATTACGATGTCTAGGTCATACCTCTTTATTACCTCTTTTATTGTTGCTCTTTTCCTCGCACTTCCTATTCCCCTCACATTCCAGCTTAGTATCTTCATTCTCACTCTTTCCTTAATTCCCTTCTACACCTACCCACTACTTTCCCCCTTTCCTCCTATCCCCTTTTGCCCCAAACTTCTTATCACCTTCCGCATCTCTTTTCAATATCTCAACTTCACTCAACTTTCTCTTTTTTGTTCTGAGCTCCCTCCTCTTCTGTAACCCCTCCTTCAGCACATTCAGATCTTCTAATCTGCATCCCAACTTCCCCACAAAATCTGCTATTAACTCCTCTTGCCTAGGTTCCTCCCCCACTGACCTTCCTCCACATTCCTTTTCGGCCCTATCCTCCTCTCTCCTCTCCATCCCACCCCCTTATCACATTTCCTCCCTCCTCCAGTGTGCACTCTACATTATCCTTTCCTTCCCTACTCTCCTTTCCCTTCTCTCTAGTGGACCCACCCCTCTTCTCTCCTCTTCACCCCTTCTCCATATTACATTTCCTTCCACCTCTTTGAATACCCTCTCAATAATTGCTCACACTTTCTCTTTTCTATATCTCCCTTCCCGCTCCTCTTCGTTGTTCTTCACCTCCCTTTCCAACACCTCTGAAACCCTACCCTCTTGATTGACTGCACATACATGGGCATCAAGACATGGATTGGAAGCAGAATTTGGAACAAAGGACACAAAAAAAGCATTAGTAACAAAATCCGAATTCACTTGATTACCCGGCCTCCCTTTCTAGTTCTCGAGGTTGGTCAAATATCTGTCTCTCTGGGTTGGTGGGAGAGTCCTTCTGTCCTTTGGTCAACATGGTGATCTCTTCTCTGTACCCCTAATTCACCCCTGATTGGTATGTTCCAGCTCTGCTTCAGATTCTCCTGATTCGCCCTTTCATTTATGCCTTGCACAATCCAAGGTCTTGGGCATAGGTTTTCCCACTTCAGACCTTTAGTCTTGCTTGTTTCATGGGGTCCCAAGCTTCTTGCTTCCTCTGTCTGACCTTCCTGGCCTCCTCTTACACACCTCCCATCTTCCTCTGAGTCGTCCCAGAATATCTTCGCAATGTCCCACTCTCCCCTGTAAGTTCCTCAGCTACCCAGACTTTGTACCACACACCATCCGAACAAACCTCAAAAAACCTCGACATATTCTCATGTTTGATGCCTGCCACTTGTACCTCGACGGCGACCAAGTTCCGTTTATCAGCTTCCACCAAGACTCCTAGACTCTGTACAATGTGTTCAAGAACAGAGTCGCACCAAAGGTGGAATGGGAGACCTACAAGTTTCAACCTAACACACCCATCTTGGACTGCAACTTCATTGTAGATGGGGCTCCAGTTCTGGACCTGTATAAGGCCCCCGTCCACTGCTACAGCTTCAAAGCTCAGTTCCTGATCGCCCACATCCAACACAACATTCGTATATGCAAATGGAACCAATGTTGCTTCATCTCCAACACCTATCTCACCAGCAACAACCTCCAGAACCTTCTTCCATTCTTTCACTTTTTTATCAGCCACCAGAACCATTCTTTTCTTCCAAGCATCCTTCCCTGCTCCCACCAGAATACGACGCTGTATAGATGAACAAGCCACCACCCACTTCGGACGTCTTAAGGTTTTGGACTTCTGCATTTCCAGTAGTTCCAAATGACACTGACTCCTCTTGTCTCCGCCCCTGGTCTTTGAAGTTTTGACCAGTTGCCTCCACTCCTTCCATCTTTCTAGTTTCCAATGCTTCAAGAAAGGACTGCAGCACCTTCACAAAGACCTTCCATCCTTTCTGCATTCTCCCTTTTGGTACACAGAGCATCTGTTTTCCAGATGTTCCAAAGAGCTCCTCCACTGTGATGAACCACCCCTTCCAATTTCTCTTCAGTTCTATTACATACTTCTTGCCTGGAACTGACATTAAGTTCGTTTAGAACTCAAACTTGTCGGAGTTGATAGACCCATCTACAAATCCTTTCATCCATATGATGACTTCGTTTAGAACCAGTATTGTCGCCCTGTTGTTCTGTCTTATCTTTAGTGCTTCCTTACCTCTTACCCGTTCCTCTTCAAACTTGAAGGTCTTAGCTTCAATCGACACCTCAGCTCTCCATCTTCCTACAGTTCTGAATCCTCTCTCCCCCTCCATCTACAGTTCTACTCCTACCCAAATTTCCCAATAGATGGCGAAAGGAATGTTATAGATTTTCAGAATTCATGATTATCAATTTTCTAGCCCGGATGGGGACTTTCCCTGTAAAAGAAATTTGGAGTAAGCCTATCCCCCCAAAAATTCAAGCCTTCTGTTGGGAAATTTTCCTTGAAAAAGTTAATACTTGTGATATGCTGCAGAGAAGAAGGCCTTTTGCTTGCCTTTCTCTTGACATGTGCTCCCTTTGTAAGGAAAGTGGTGAGACTTTGACACATCTGTTATTATCTTGTTCCTTTGTGTATCACATTTGGGAATTCTTTTGCTTTCTCTTTGGTTGCAGGTGGGTTTTCCCGCAAGATGTGGTAGGACTTTTCAACCTAGTTTTTTTGAGGCAACCAAAGAAAAGAGGGAAGGTTATGTGAAAAGCTACAAAAGCAGCTATTTGTTGGGTGATTTGGGAAGAAAGGAATAACAGAATATTCCTGGACAAGAGTAGAACAATTGAGGAGGTAATCGATACAATTAAAGTTAAAGTAGCTCATTGGGTAAGATCTTTGCATATCTTTCAAGAGTTCTCAGTCATGGACATTATAAGATCCTGGACAGAAGTAGCACAATTTTCAAGAGTGAAAGAGAGAGTAAGGATGGAATGGAAACTTCCAGATGGTAACAAAATCAAACGGAATTTTGATGGAAGCTCTTTTGGAAATCTGGGACTGTCAAGTATTGGGGGAGTAATCAGAAATTCTGATAGGAGAATATTAGCATTATTCTCTGGACCTATTGGCATGGGCAACTCCCTAAAAGCTGAGTTAATGGCAATGTTACAAGGACTGAAGATAACTAAGCAACTAGGAATGAGGCATATTGAGGTTGAAGGGGACTTCAAGGTGATCATATCTTGGACTAAAAACAATAGAACTACTTCGTGGACTTTCAAACAAGTGATAAGGGAAATGGAAAAGGTCGCAAGGGAGGTAGAGGCTGAATTCAAATGGGTTAGGAGTGCAAATGGGCTAGCTGATTATCTTGCTAAACAAGGGGCTTTGAGGCAACAATTGTTTTGGGCTGCAATGTAAAGAGGGACAGAAATATGTAATAGTGTGGGAGTTCGAATCCCGTACACAAAGTTGTAAAATTTTAAAATTTTAAATCTAATATCAAATAAAATTCTTCTTTGCTGATAAAAAAAAGGTCGGGTTAGAGTTAGCGTTGAAAACTATAATCTTGAATTAACTTCAGGTTGGGTTTGGGTTGAAGCCTTGGGCAACCTGAAACCTGAACCCAATATCTTCAGATTTGCATATATAAATATCATATCAGTATGCACGTATTCATGTATCCATGCATGGAAGTATGTATATGCATCAGTAATTATAAGTTAAAGGTAAAGAACTTTTAGTATGGTACTCCTAAAAGCACCATAACCTTGCTCCCACATATACCTTAACTGGCTAATCTTAAGTTTAAAAAAGTTTAAGTGAGAACATTTTTTTAAACAAAAAAGAACTGGGTTGAGGTTAGGGTTGACTTCAACTCAATCTAACCCAGTCCAAATTGCACCCCACCTATTTGAAATGGACTTGGGATTTTTGGTTGGACCTACGAGTGGACCTGCACCAGTAATCCTCTCTCTCATAGAACATCCTCGGTCTTCAAGGCTCTAGGAATAGTGATAAAAAGGACATCGACAATTCAAAAAACTTTCCCATGGGTTGAAGTTCAGTCGAATTGAGACCACCCCATGGTGTGCAAATCTACAGAGGAAGGTAGTTTGCGTTTATTCTCATTTGCTTTTTCAGGTAAGGTTCTAGGAGGGATGAGATGAGAAATATGGTTCTTACTACAAGCATTACTGAACATTCAGTTGGAGCTTTTATGCATTGTGGAAAGAGAGGCGTAAAGCTTCAAAAAAGCTGTCTTTTGACATTTTGAAGACCAGGGAAGAAAGAAACAAGCAGATTTTTCTTTTTTAGGATATATTTTATTCATCCCTAGCTATCATTGATAAGATGAAGATGATTAAAATCCTTAGAGATATTGGGTGATCATGATTAAAATCCTTATCTTGGATTGGATCCTTATAGGTTAGGCATTGGTAACAGGCCCATATTTGATCTTGAATGCTTAACCCTATCCTGAAGCTTACATCATTAAGCTGAACTATAAATGGCTACTCAACTGGAAACCCAGGGTAATGGTGTAATAGCAGATTTTTCAAGCCCCAAGCCTGCAAGTATTGTAGACTCTAATAAATCTAAGTATGCTGCTCTCCTACAACTATAAGGTTATAGGTTTATCAGTCTCACCATCTTTGATAGGCTGGGGGTAAACAGAATCTAGCAAAAATATTGGCTTTTCTCTTTCTTAAAAGGGAGGCTATAGAGAATCATTTGCATTACAAAAGAGCCCCGCCCTCCAGCGAAAATCTATCTAGATTGGGAAGAAAGAAGGAAAAAAGAAGCATTTACCAGAAGATAAACCCTCCAACCAGTGGTGCATGAACATGGACATGGAAATCAGAACCCAGTATGTATCTAGGTGTCTGACTCAGTAGGAAAAAAAAAAGAACAAGGAATCACCAATACATCTATAAAAAGGTATAAACTCCTAAATAGTCCATGTATTCCACTTAATTCTAACATTATATACCTAGTAAAAAAAGGTTTAAAATTTATCTTTGTTACTGAATAATGCTTTTATAGGAAAAATGGCATTAGCTATTTTTGATCATTTTGCATAAATTAGCCATTCTATGTTAGTAAGCAAGGAGAAAATGGAAAATATTACATAGAGGTGTCCCTTATGATCCCATGGTCAGAACCCAAAATGCATCCAACATGGGCACTTTATCCATTTAGAAGAGTCCATGCAACCTAGCCCCCTCTCTGATGGTGGGATTATTCAGAAGAGTGGTTGAAATATATTGATGGGATATTTCATGGCAGAATGGTTCTGGTAGATAAAATTTGTTGATCGCTCAGATCATGACTTCACATGTTAAGAATAAGAACTTTGAAGATTTTTTGGGTGTGGGTATGCAGTTTCTGCCACCATAGGGGTGAGATGCTATATGCTAGATCTAGTTAGAGGATTAGAGCAGCAGGGTGTATGTGGCACCCACTGGCATAACATGGAGAGTTTGCCATTCCATAGGTTTGAACCTGTTCTTCCACAATGCAAGGGATGGCAAGCGACCAACTCAACCAAGGATTGGCAAATTCTGGACTTACCACATTATTCTTTTTAAATAATCAATTGAGCATGAATTTATAAACCTTATGTGGATTCAGATGGGCTTTGCTAAAAGACTATGTTTGGCCAAGATGAAAGTGGATGTTTTGAGGCATAGTCACATGGAAGCAGGTTTACCTTCTCATCTGTGTTTCTTGCTTCATTTTTCTCATGTCAAAAATAGTTGTGGTTTACAAAATGTTGGAATTCCATAATGTTCCTGACATGAGGTTTAATGAGGGACTAGAGTAAGTTGAACTGATCTAGGCAAGATCATGAAAAAAATGTAATTTGGCCAAACAACTGCTAAAATCTTCTGATGTCATATCTGAAATAACTACTTGCCACTTTTTTTTTCCCAATAGAAGATAAATGAGATTGTACTAAATTAGATAGCCCTATAAAAAAGAGCAGATAGCCCTCCTCAAAAACTAATACTGAGGTAGGAGCTATGACAATAAAAAGAGACCCTGCCCACCACTGCTCCTTTGTACAAAAAAAAAAAGAAAAAGTTAACCCTCCTCAAAAACTCAAAAGCTAATATTAAGGTAGGGACTAGGGAGCTATGACTATACAACTTAGACCCTGCCTACCCCTGCTCCTTTACACTAAAAAACATATGGCTGTCCTCAAAATCGTCAGTCAGATAAGTCCTTGCCAATGGGGCAGGTTGTCCAAGATGAAGTCCAGGTGGCACAGATCCTTGGGCTATTCTTTCTTGGTGGTGAAGAGTTTTTGTGATCTGTATTTAGAGATCTACAAGAAAAAAGACAAAGAAAAGAGAAAACAACAGAGAAGAAAATACAGAGAAAATGTCTTCTCCTAGAAGCCACACCTCTATATATCTATTATATATGATAAGATCTTTAGAACTAATTTGATCGTTATAATGTTGGGATGTAATCCTCCATTAGAAAATTTGAGTGATTCTCATTGGATGACTCCCCATCTGTTGGATTGAATCAACCCTCACGTAACCTATCCTTGTTTATCTTTATCATATTTGTAAATTGAGTTTTCATTATCAGCAAAGTTCTTTGTTTCATCTCCACATCTATTTTGCCTATGATATTGATAACCACTTCTGTACCTCTTTTGGCATCATTCTCTCCATGCATCAAAGGTTTCCAATGGGAAGTAAATGAAAAGTACACTAATCTCATAGAGCCAAGAAAAAAAATCATGATGACCACCAAATGAAAGTGATGCCTAGAAGCAATAGAAAATTTGAGTGACTCTCATTGAATGACTCCCCATCTGTTGGCTTGAATCAACCCTCATGTAGCCTATCATTTTTTATCTTTATCATATTTGTAAATTGAGTTTTCATTATCAACAAAGTTCTTTGTTTCATCTCCACATTTATTTTGCCTACAATATTGATATGACTGCTGTACCGCTTTTGGCATCATCAGCTCCATGCATCAAAGGTTTCCAATGGGAAGTAAATGAAAGGTACACTAATATCAATAGAGCCAAGAAAAAAAAAAAATCATGATGACCACCAAAATGAAAGTGATGACTAGAAGAAATAAGGAGCTTCTGTAGACTTGAAGCTACCATGTCACATGCATGAGATTGGTCCAAGTCATCATCCATTTTCTCAAAACATACAAAAGATTCTCTGCATAATCCAATAAGGAATCTATTTTTTGAAATAATGAATTTTCTACTTTTCCCTAATAGATAAATAGATTCCACCAGGAAATATGGTTTGGGTCCTAGGAGTGGTGAGAATGTCAACAAGATTTTGACATTTTGTTGTGTGCAAATGGTTATATTGCTTCAATTACAACCCCAAAGCTCATGAAACAATTATGACTGGTATGAAACAAAGATTATGGGTTGGGACATGAAAAAGATGTGTTTTCTGGTAAACATAGTCTTTGAAGAGGCACTAAGAAAGCATATTCTTATGTGATCGAAGGAATTACCTAGGATTGGTTGAGGCTAAGATTCTGACAATATCAATGGTGTGATGTCCAACTTCTTACAGAGCTTTATCCATCCTTCTCTGAAGTGTATGAAGATAGGAAAACTTTTGATTCAAAATTACTATGAAATCCCCAAGTAGGAACCTACATAGAGTTGATGCAAGTTTATTTGCTGCTGAAAGTTGATTACCCCACCCCCACCAAACCAAACCAATTTGTAGAGAGGATGGGCTGAATGACCCATAGCCCACAGCTGTTCTTTATTTCTTTTTGTTAATGGGGCTTTACAGTAATGGGCCTGTTAAACTTTTTTATTCTTGTTTAATTAGTTGACTGCCCAATTAAGGGCCTACTTGTAATTACAGAAAATTTGTAATTATTTTTTAATGAAAAGATTAAGGAGGGAGGAGCTGCTCGGACTACTCTTCTCCTAAACCCTATTACAGCCGAACTCTTCTTCTTCTTCTTCTCTCTTTTGCTGCTGATATCTACCTAGTTCTCACATCTTTTAAATCAGTCCTCTCATTCTTTTGGACTGTTTTCTTCTTGGTATCAGAGCGGGCTCCTTTCTTCTTCTTTTTTTTTTCGTTTTTTTCCCATACACAATGTGTATGGAGAGCTGAATCGAATGAGTGGTTGAAGAAAGTATTCAGCCCAGTTGGAAGTGGTCTTTTGGAGAAAAGGAAGATGTCTTGTTCATTGTTTTGGTAGTCCTTGGAGTTTTTGCCCAAAACCCTAATCAACTGGAGAATTCTGATTGTGGGTCCCATAGGGAGCTTCACCTTGGCGCTCAGTGACTAAAAGGGTTCCTTTTCTTTATCTTGAAGATCAATCCAAGTCTTGTGCAGTTTTGTGAAGCCTACAGGTAGCGCCTACAGATAAGACTTCATAAAGGTTGGCAGTTGGTGTCTACCTTTTCCTGTCTTCCTTAATTATCATTTGAAGTAGTTTTTGGAGTTGTTGAGGAAGATGGATGTCTCTGGAGTTGAGAATAAGTTTGGCTTAGAGTCCAGACAGGTTCTGGGAGCACTCGTAGACTCTTTATTGGTTGTGACCACAGTCAAGCTTGATGGGACTAACTATCTAGCATGGTCACAATTAGTAAAGATATATGTTTGTAGTAGAGGCAAGTGGGGGTATATCTCCGGGAGCAAGAAAGCACCATCGGCAGATGACCCATCTTATGAGAAATGGTTGCAAGAGAATTACACTGTTATTGGATGGTTAGTGAATTCGATGCAACCACAAATTAGTCAGCACTATTTATGGATGAATTCATCTAAGGAAATATGGGATAGTGTTGCTGAAAACCTCTTCACAAAAACTGAATGTGGCCAGGGCATATAAGTTAAGAAGTGATGTGAATAATCTAAGGCAGGGAGGTAGAGGCAGAATTCAAATGGGTTAGAAGGAGTGCAAATGGGCTAGCTGATTATCTTGCTAAACAAGGGGCTTTGAGGCAACAATTGTTTTGGGCTGCATTGCAAAAGGGACAGAAATATGTATTCGTGTGGAACTTCTAGTTCCATACACAACGTTGTAAAACTTCTTAAATCTAATTTCAAATAAAAGTTTCCTTTGATGATCAAAAAATAATCTAAGGCATGGAGAGAGACCTTTAGCAGTATACTTCTCAATGCTGAAATCCTTGTGGCAAGAGATAGATCTAATGGAAACAGTTGTTTGGGAAAGCACAAATGATGCTAAGACATATAGAAAATTAGTTGAGAGGAATAGGGTTTTTGAATTCTTGACAAGGCTGAATCCAGAGTTTGATATTACTAGACAGAATATCCTAGCTAAGGATAATGTATCTTTGTCTCAGGCTTATGCCATGGTGAGTAGTGAAGAGAGCAAGAGGTTGGTCCAAGTTCAAGGGACTATCCTAGGTGACCATTTTGCTAATATGGGGTTGAAACCTAAGATGACTACAGGTAGTTCAGGGAAGAAGGAGGTTATATGTGAATACTGTAAGAAACTCAGACATACAAAAGATAAATGTTGGAAACTGCATCCAGACCTTCTTCCACCTCGTTTTCAAAAGAAGGTTGATAATGGGAAGTTACAAAGTGACAACACAAACACAGTTTGACCATACCCTTTTTGTGAAGAGGAGAGGTTCATTGGTGGTATATCTTATAGTCTATGTTGATGATATTATAGTGACTGACACTGATGTGACAGAGATTGATGATATTAAATCCTTCATATAAAGTTTGAGATCAAAGACTTGGGGGAGTTGAGGTGTTTCCTTGGTATTGGAGTGGCTCGATCTAAGGATGGAATCTTAATCTCACAGAGCAAGTATGTGCTAGACTTGCTCACTGAAATAGGCAAAATGGGTGCAAGACCAGTGGCTACCCCTATAGATATGAGTCACAAACTTTCTGCCTCTGTTGGAGAACTGTTAAAGGATAAGGGTGTGCTTCAAAGGTTACTAGGGAACTGCTATACCTTTGTATGACTCGCCCTGACATTGCATATGCTATTAGCTGCATTAACCAATTCATGCATGCTCCCAGAGATACTCATATGGCTGCAGCAGAGCGAATTTTATGTTACTTGAAGAGTACTCCTAGCCCTAGGGAGGGAATTCTTTTTGCTAAGCATGATCATATGAAACTGGAGGCTTATACAAATGCTGATTGGGCAGGAAACATTGATGATAGGAGGTCAACTTCGGGATACTGTAGTATGGTGGTAGGTAATATTGTTTCTTGGAGAAGCAAGAAACAATCTGTTGTTGCTAGATCTTCAGCTGAGGCCGAGTACAGGGCTATGGCTCATGGAGTTTCTGAGTTTGGCTCCAATCCCTGATGAAGGAACTAGGTGTTGAGTATGATAGACCACTGATGCTATATTGTGATAATCAAGACGCCATTAACATTGCCTACAATCCAGTGCAACATGATTGAACTAAACATATTGAAGTTGACAGGCATTTCATTAGAGAAAGAGTGGCTTCTGGAGAAGTTTGTCTACCATTCATTACATTTGAAGAATAGTTAGATGGCATTCTTACCAAGGGAATCTCCAAGGCCAAACTACAACATACACTGGCAAGTTGGGCATGATTGACATCTATGCTTAGCTTGGGGGGGGGGGTGTAAAGAGGATGGGCCGAATGGCCCATAGCCCACAACTATTCTTTATTTCTTTTTGTTTCTATCCTTTTTTTTTTAATAGTAAACGGTAACTTTCATTAGATAATTGAAAAGATTATAGGCTTACCACCCACAAAATGGATGGAAAAAGAAAATCAAAAACTTACAAACAGGCCCAAAACAAAGCCTCCCTATTAACTCCTTGCTTAGCTAAAGTGTCAGCCATTCCATTTGCTGACCTTCTTACCTAATTAAAGTGCACCCCAATCAAACTTGCTAAGCTAATAATCTCTCTTAGAGGCTATCTAAGAGACCACACTCCCAGGTTTCCAGTTTGCATCCACCCTATTACCAGCTTGTAGTCTCCTTCCACTTCTAATTGTTGCATGCCCCATTGTTACGCCAGTTTCAAACCTTGAAGTAGTGCCATTACTTCTGCCCTTAATGAATCTCCCACCCCAATTGGACCTGAGTAAAGGGCTAAGACTTTTCCTTCCTCGTTTTTGTATACACCCCCAACTCCTGACTGACCTGGATTACCCAAGGAGCTTCCATCAAAGTTTAGCTTCACTTTGAACTGAGGCAGTGGTACCCAACAATCTTGTACCACAGGGGAGGAAGGCGAGGATATAGCTATAACACTCCAATTTCTAATTAAGTCTGCTGAGGAGAAATCCTTGAAGAGATGTACTTTCAGCTAGTGCATAACCTTGATGGTGACAACCTCCACAAGTGCTTCCTTGGATTTTTCTTGCCCTAGGAAGATCCTATTGTTTCTTTCTTCCCAAATTGACCATAGGATGGAAGCTCTTGTTATTCTCCACATTATCCTGCCCCTTTTCCTTGGTTGTCAGAAGAAGCTAGAGTCAAAAAGGTTCAGCACACCTAAGGGGCGGTTCCATCTATAATCAAACAAAGAAGAGAACCAATTCCACAAATAATAAGCAAAAGGACAAGAAATCAAAAGATGAGTCGCTGTCTCACCATTTCTTAAGCAAAGGTAATAGACATGTGGGGAAAGGCTCCAGTTTGGCCTTGTTAATGGGCCTGTTAAACTTTTTTATTCTTGTTTAATTAGTTGACCACCCAATTAAGGGCCTACTTGTAATTACAGAAAAATTGTAATTATTTTTTAATGAAAAGATTAGGGAGGGAGGAGCAGTTCGAACTACTCTTCTCCAACTGAGCTCTTCTTCTTCTCTCTTTTGCTGTTGATATCTACCTAGTTCTCACATCTTTTAAATCAGTCCTCTCATTCTTTTGGATTGTTTTTCTTCTCAATTCTAGATTGTGGTTATGGGACTCATCATGTAAGTTTTCTATTTGGACTTTCTTCAGCTTTAGACAGCTATACCAAGGCTTTAGGAAGACAGAAGGCATCTTGAGGGAAATTAAGGAGTTGGTTTTCTATAAATAGCGATTTATGAGATGTTCAAGGAACCCTGCTCATTTTCATTTTTGAGATGGATTTTTTTAAAGCTCAAAACATATATTATACTTATTGCTTTTATTTTATGGGACCTAAAAGTATATTGTATAAAAGGTTGTTAACCAATCTTGTTCCTAACTACCCAGGATCTTCAGAGGGATGAACTGGATATAGACCTAGCCTCCAACATTTAGCACGAAGTGGTTGCTCTCAGACTCCAATCCAAATTCTCATGCTTGTTAGCCTTTGGTTTACCATCATAACACATTTATCAGTCTTGTCATCTTGTACTGCATCAATAGATATTTTATCGTCAAAATAAATAATTAAGTTTCACAAACAGAGAAATTAAATATAAGAAAACGATTCTTTTCATTGAAAAGACTATTAACATTTGCTATAAACAGAACTGAGCAGTTCTATAAAATTGTAAATTTCGGGGAAAGTGAAAGTTAAATTGAGAAGGTGGTGAAAGGGGAATTGATTAAGGATGAAGAGGGCTAAAACACAATCTTTTTTTTCCTACTATTCCTTGTACCAAGTCTTATCCCAACTATATGGGGTTGGGTAAGGGTGGCCATGAGAGGAGCTTTTCATGAGCTATTCAAGCTCAGCTTGTGAAATGCTCAATTCGGCTCGATTTAAATTGAGCTTTAAGCCAAGCTCGAGCCCAATAAAGCTCGGCTTGTGAGGCTCGCGAGCCTAATCAAGCTTTTACATATAAAAAAATATTATATATAATAATAACCAATTTTTTATATTCCAAATAAAAATAATTTTTATATGCACCTTTTATTTTTATAAAATGTTTGGCTCACAGTTGAGCTTGAGCCGAGCCAAGCTCAAACTTACGAGCTTTTGACTCGAGCCAATTCGAACAAGTCTCTAGCTCGAATCGAACTCGTGCTTGAGCCTGAATGGTTTATTGGCGAGCTGAGCTCAAATAGCTAGACATTTGGCTTGGCTTGGCTTGAATCCACACCTAGGGTTGGGTAAAAAGGATATTGATACTAGATGATCTCGAGTACAGCCTTATTTTAGATGCTTGATCCAAATATATTGAAAAAACTATTTGAAGAGGAAGAAATCAAAGCAGTAGCTGTGGAAATGAGAAGTTTCATAATGACTTTCTGTGGAAGTTGGACAATCATTAGAGAGTATCAATAAAAAGTTTGCAAATAATTTCATGCAAAATCTTCCTTGAAAGAAGCTTAAATACAACATGCATAGCTCTCATCACAAAAAGAAGGGATGCCTTAGAATTAAGGAGTACAAATCCATAAGCCCCATAGGTAATGTCTACAAGATCATTTAAAAAATTTTGGTTTTGTGAATGGAAAAGGTCCTAAACTCTACCATATAAGGGGTTTTCGTGGAAGATAGGCAACTCTTGAACAATGTTTTCATCACTAAAGAGCTGATTGACACCAAGAAAACGAGTACACTCATTAACTTGAAACTTGAAAGAAAAAGATCTCCACCAAGCAATGGGTGTTTGGATCTACAACACCTACAAATGGTCAGTATATCTATCATAGGGATATGGTGGTGGCAATTCAGCAATGAATGAAAAGAGTTTTGGAGAATGGTAGTTGCTGAAAAATGTCCTAAGAAATCGAGGGATAGAACCCAGGGGTGGTGAACCCGTTCCAATGGTACTTCCAGTCCAATACAGGGATTGAAGAAAACATCTTTTACCAAAGGAATAAAATACAGTTTGGGTTATGTACTTAAACCTGCCTCTTGTATGAACCTTGGTGTAATGAGAGAATACTCACGTGGTTGTTCCCAGATTTATGTATGGTAGCGAAGACAGGGAAATGGATATGGCATTAAACAGAACGGAATGGTGAAACAGGATTCATGTAGCTGGCCCTATATAGTTGGGATAAGGTTTGGATGGTGATGACGATGAGCTGAAGACAGGGAAACACTTATTATAAGTTGAGTTGAAAAACAGTTCACTTGATGTATGGAACTGTTTGAGATTAGATGCAAAACAGCAAAACAGCAAACAAGAGAGGAAGAGAAGAGAGAGAGCTGCTGCAATGAGTGTTAGAGAATGAGAGGTTCGAACATTACCTCTCTCTAACACTCTAAACATCTTATTAATAAGTTAATCTTTGACAAATTACAGAGAGGCCCTTGAGTGAGCAGGAAAATACAAAAAACAAAATATTACAGAGTATGGGCCCAGAATAAGGCCCACAACAGAGAGAAACATAACATAACATAAAATGACAGTCTATGGGCCATTCGGCCCATCTTCTCTACACTCCCCCTCAAGCTGAGCATAGATGTTACTCATGCCCAGCTTGCCAGTGTCATGTTGAAGCCTTGCCTTGGAAATGCCCTTGGTGAGAAAATCTGCCAATTGTCCTTCAGAAGTAATGAATGGAAGACACACTTCACCGGAGGAGACTCTTTCACGAATAAAGTGTCTATCAACCTCAATATGTTTGGTTCTATCATGTTGTACCGGGTTGTGAGCAATGTTGATGGCAGCTTGATTATCACAGTACAACATCATGGGTTTGTCATGATCTACCCCAAGTTCTTCCATTAAGGACCTTAGCCACAACAATTCCGAGACTCCATGTGCCATGGCTCTATATTCTGCTTCTGCGGAGGATCGAGCCACAACTGTTTGTTTCTTACTCCTCCAAGAGACAACATTACCAGCCACCAGACTGCAATACCCTGAAGTAGATCTTCTATCATCAATATTTCCAGCCCAATCAGCATCAGTATAGGCTTCAAGTTTCAGATGACCATGTTTGGCAAATAGAAGTCCTTTTCCTGGAGAGCCTTTCAGATAGCACAAAATCCGTTCTGCTGCTGCCATATGGGTATCTCTAGGAGCATGCATGAATTGGCTAATGCAACTGACAGCATACGCAATATCTGGCCTAGTCATGCACAGGTACAAAAGCTTCCCAAGAAGTCTCTGGAAGACCCCTTTGTCTTCTAACAAAGTTCCATCCGAAGCTGAAAGTTTGTGACTCATATCAATAGGAGTTGCAGCTGGTCTTGCACCCAATTTGCCAGTTTCAGACAACAAATCAAGGACATATTTCCTCTGGGAAATAAGAATCCCATCCCTGGATCTGGCAACTTCTATGCCAAGGAAATATCTCAACTCCCCCAGATCCTTAATCTCAAATTCTGTACGGAGGAAAGACTTAAGGCCCAGAATGCCTGAGGCATCATCACCAGTCACTATAATGTCATCAACATACACAATGAGATACACTGCTAGAGACCCACTTTTCTTCACAAAAAGAGTATGATCTGACTGTGTCTGAACATAGCCGAATTTAACAAGTGCAGCTCTAAATCTCTCAAACCAGGCTCTGGACAGTGCAAAATAGTGCAATGGGGACATCAAGATCTGGGAAGGAGGATTCCAAGGGAGCTGAAGCAATACCTGTTATCTCATCTGTGATTGGGAGGGTATGAGCCTCATCTGTTGTAAGGGAAACCACTTGCTCATTCCTGGGTCTCTGCCTTTGATACACTTTGGGATTATGGGTAGGACGAGGAGGTAAAGAGATAGGAGCACTAGGACAAGAAAAATGAAGTGGCTGATCCTCCTTTGATTCATTTTGTGAGGATACAGATTTGTCAAGAGACTGAACAGGGACAGGAAGGGGAAGAGCAAAAACTTGTGACAGACTCTCCCCCTGTTGACAATGTCCTTCCTGAGAGGAACCATAAAAAGGAGAAAGTTCATCAAAGGTAACATCCATAGAGACATGTCTGGTGCCAGTCTTTGGATCAAAACAACAATAACCCTTTTGTGTGGGGGAGTAACCAAGGAAGATGCATTTGTGGGCTTTTGGTTCAAACTTGTGTCTCTGCACACTTGGAATGTGAACATAACAGGTACAACCAAACACACGAAGAGGAATTGGGAAGAGATCCTTATCTGGATGAAGAAGACTGAAGGGGGATTTAAACCCTAAAACCCTGGATGGCATACGGTTTATTAGATAGGTAGCAGTAAGTACAGCATCACCCCAAAATCTTGTGGGAACATGTGAGGCAAATAAAAGGCTCCTTGCAATCTCAACAATATGTCTATTTTTCCTCTCAGCAACTCCATTTTGTTCAGGGGTTCTAACACAGGAGCTTTGGTGAATAACCCCCATGTCAGAGAGATACAAGGATAAGCTCTTCTCAAAATACTCTTTTGCATTGTCAGATCTGAAAACCTTAATTCTGGTACCAAATTGAGTTAAAACAAGCTCATGAAATTGCCTCACAAGTTTCGGGACTTCGTCTCGGGATTTCATTAAGTATATCCAAGTGAATCTAGAAAAGTCATCACTAAACAGGATAAAGTATTTGTAGCCCCCCATAGAGGGTAAGTGGTAAGGCCCCCACACATCAGAATGTACAATATGAAAAAGAAAAGAGGATCTTTTATTGCTCACAGGGTAATTTTTTCTACAATGCTTTGACAACTGACATGACTCACAATTGAGACTGGACACACTGACTCCCTTAAACAGTTTGGGAAACAAATGACTTAAAGCAGGAAAAGGTAAATGACCCAACCGACAATGACTCAACATAATTTGACTGACAGACTCTGAAGAAGTAGAACCAAAAGCAACATTCTTGGGATGATCAAAGCATTGGCCAGGGGTGTCAAGCAAGTATATTCCATTCGCTTCATGGCCACTCCCAATCACCTTCCGAGATTTCAGGTTCTGAAACACACAGTGAGAAGGGAAAAAGGTTACACAACAATCCAATGACTTGGTCAAGCTACTTACAGATAACAAGTTGGTATTTAACTTAGGTACATGAAGAGTGGAAGATAAAAGTAAAGAGTCTGTAGGCTTGACAGTTCCCTTGCCAGAAATGGGGGCAAGAGAACCATCAGCTAAGGTGATTTTGTCACGACCAGGAAGCAAATCATATGACACAAACAAAGTGGAAAGGTTGGTCATGTGATCAGAAGCACCTGAGTCAATGATCCAAGGGGTCTTGGGATTACCTGAGGTAGATGCATGGTTAGCAGAAGCCCTTATACCTGAGTGAGCAAATGCAGTGGTGGCTGGACTTCCAGAAGGGTTGGATGATGAAGTTACACCTTCAAGTTGGCTGATCATCCTTCCAAACTTCTCATATTCAGCTTTCATGGCTGCCAATTGTGCACTTGCAGACTCAAACTCTGTATCTGTACTTGTGGCAGTATGTGCACTTCCTGTCTTTCTATTGTCATTCTTCTTCTGGAATCGGATAGGAACAAGATTGGGATGCAATTTCCAGCACTTGTCCTTAGTGTGTTTCGGCTTCTTGCAATATTCACACACCACTTCCTTCTTTCCTGTGCCACTGGGAGCTCCTGTAACCCCTTTGGGTTTGATTCCCATATTTGCAAAATGATCATTGATACTGACCCCTTGAACCTGCACTTTCCTCCTACTTTCCTCACTGCTGACCAAAGCATATGCTTGAGACAATGAAACATCTTCCTTGGACAAGATGTTTTGCTTTGTAATGTCATATTCAGAATTGAGCCCTGCCAAGAACTCAAAGACCCTATTCCTTTCAACCAATTTCCTATATGTTTCAGCATCCTTAGGGGTATCCCATGTCACGGCCTCTATCAAATCAATTTCTTGCCATATAGATTTTAGGGCTGAGAAGTATGCTGCAAGTGACTTCTCCCCCTGTCTTAGAATCTTCACATCACTTCTCAGTTTGTAAGCTCTGGCAACATTCAACTTTTGGGAGTAAGTTTCTGCAACACTATCCCAGATTTCTTTAGCCGAGTTCATCCACAAGTAATGTTGGCTAATCTGTGGCTGCATTGAGTTCACAAGCCACCCAATCACTGTGTAATTCTCCTGCACCCATTTCTCATAAGAGGGATCCTCCTCTGGGGGAGCTTTCTTGCTCCCAGAGATAAACCCCCACTTTCCTCTACTGCAAATATGAATTTTTACGGATTGTGACCAGGCCAAATAATTGGTTCCATCCAATTTAATTGTAGTTACAGCCAACAAGGAATCAGTTGTAGTTCCCAAATTATGTCCATATTCAGCAGTGCTCTTGTTCTCAATTTCTGAGAAGTCCATTATGTAACAGCTTCAATTAGGGTTTCGGCAGGCCTTTAAAAGTGATTTGATTTCAAAGAACTCAGATTGAGTTGAAACAGTAGCAAACACAGCAGCACACAAACTCAGTTCAGAACTGACAGCCGTGAGAACCAAGTTCGGTGGCAGCACTTTCAAAGAGAAGAAACCCTGATTCAGCCTTCAAGGAACAATCAGCAGGCCTCCAAACAATATGTATTCTTGGTTCCCAACAGTAATTTTCCAAGGAGAACAAAGAAAACAGTCCACAGTACCTAAGAGGACTTTTTACAAACAATATGTATGCAACAGTCAACACTTCACTGTTAACAAGCAGAAATCACTTCAAGAACACTTTGTCTAGGTCCAAGAAGCAGCTGAACTAAAGTAGAGGCTTGTACCACTTAATTTAGATCAGTTTTTCAGCAGTTTGGAAGCCCAATAACAGCCGAACCACACTTCTAGAATAACCCAGAAATCAGTCCAGCAACAGTGGGCCGAATGGAGGTGTGCTTTGAATGCTTTAACAGTCCTCCCAAATAACAAAAATAACTCAGCAAAGAACTGAGAAAACAACTTACAGTATCTCTGGTTTGAACTTCAAACCAGGCTGAACACTTTGCTCTCTGAGCTAGCTTCGAAATCCCTTTTCTCTGATTTCAAATCAGGCTAAAAAAAACTTGCTCTCTGATTCCTCCTGGTCACCGAACCCTTCTCCAAGTGTATAGAAACTTGGGCACCCTCCAATGACCTCCAAGAACCAGGCGAATGACTGTAAACATTCAGCCCTAGAACCTCCTCATGCAGTTGGCTGAACTAGAACCACACGAGGGACACGCCAAGCAATGACCCGCTCTGATACCAAGTTGAAAAACAGTTCACTTGATGTATGGAACTGTTTGAGATTAGATGCAAAACAGCAAAACAGCAAACAAGAGAGGAAGAGAAGAGAGAGAGCTGCTGCAATGAGTGTTAGAGAATGAGAGGTTCGAACATTACCTCTCTCTAACACTCTAAACATCTTATTAATAAGTTAATCTTTGACAAATTACAGAGAGGCCCTTGAGTGAGCAGGAAAATACAAAAAACAGAATATTACAGAGTATGGGCCCAGAATAAGGCCCACAACAGAGAGAAACATAACATAACATAAAATGACAGTCTATGGGCCATTCGGCCCATCTTCTCTACAAGTTGCAATGAAAAATCCATAATACAAGATTCAAACATCACCTAATTGACTAGGAAATGAACTTCTTAACATTTTTGTTACCAAAGTTGCATCCAAAACCTATAGAGCCCAGAAATTCAAGACTCTAGAGTCAAGCTTTAGGATTTCTTAGGCATTTTCTTAGTTCAGACATTACATACAGCTCCGTATTTCCCACACTATCAAGTCTAGGATCCAACTACTACCACCAAGATTGCTTTTCTATTTTGAACTGCTTCCCTTTCCAAATGCTTGATGTTGTATCAGCTGAGTAGGCAAGGTGTGACATCTTCAACCTCTCTTGTATTCTTTGTTCAGAAATTGACAAGAGGACAAACTGCCCATTTTCAGCACAGCAAGTACAACACCTTTCTATGGTCCTATTTCTTTCAAACCATTTGGGGCCAGTTCATCTTTTTCTGTTCTATCTTGGAAGTTTTTATTTTGTGGCACAAGAAAGAGATGAGCAAGAAGGGGAAATTCTTTGGCAATATTTATCCTTTGCATATTTTGGCTTATATGGTTAGAATGGAACACTAGAATATTTGAGAAATGGCGATCACCCAAAGAATCAGGCCAAAGTAAGGCCATTGGCATTACCATAAGTGGGTGGCCTTTTGCAAACAATTCAGGGAGGAAGAGATGGGCAAGAAGGGGAAATTCTTTGGCAATATTTCTCCTTTGCATATTTTGGCTTATATGGTCAGAATGGAACACTAGAATATTTGAGAAATGGCGATCACCCAAAGAATCAGGCCAAAGTAAGGCCATTGGCATTACCATAAGTGGGTGGCCTTTTGCAAACAATTCAGGGAGGAATTGACACTAGAATACTTGAGAACTGGCTATCACAAAATGTTTACTTTTTTGGGTGCTTTGTTGTTTCCTATTGTAATACCAACTAGTTTTACAATGGGCCATTCTTGTACATGAATCCTGTTTTGATCAATTACAATATAAATTACCTTAAAAAAAGAATGTTTGATATTTCTGCCAGATCTTTTCATTAGGAACACAGGGATTTAAAAAAAAAAATCATCATCACCAGCATTGATAGAAAAGTGCATGACATACAATCTTAATTAACCTAGGTAAATCATAACTTAAACAAACAGAAAAGAGAATTAAGGATATGGACAAATACAAGAATTAATTGACCTGAAGCTGCATGGATCCTAATTACAAGAATTCAAATGGTTAGGTCTCAAGAAAATGAACTTGCTTGAATATCAAAAAGTGGTGATTTGGAACTTCTAGATGAACTAAGATATAGGAGACTTAAAAAAATATAACCTTACAGTATATATTGTTTTTCTTCTGCTTACCTAAGATAGTATATTAATCATATTGCAATGGTTGCTATCATTATATCATAAACTAAGATATTTAAGTAGCATTTGACTTAAATGATAATTAACAAGTCTTAAAGCTCCTATAGAAAGTTGAAAACCTAATAGTAATTTGATGATAAAAGGAAGAGCTTATAAACCTGGAGAACACAAGCAAGATATTAGTGTGGGAATGGCATATAAAATTCGTATAATATTTGTCAGGTATTTGCATTACTTGCGTTTTATCAGAAGTGGGTGAAACTCTATGCTCTTTAGACCTGATAGCTCAACTTTGATGTTCAATGTTTATCCAAATTCCTATCATATTGATGTATTATCATTCAAAATAAATAAAAACCGCTTTTTGGCACCAGGACTAAAATTCACAATACATTCTCAATTAGTCCCTTCATTCATCTCTATCAATCTGCACTTTCATTTTCTAACTTGTCTTCATGTCATCTCCAAATCCAAATCCTATAACTTCCTCATTTTCCAATGAACTAAAAGTTAAGCTTACACCTATAACTGCACCTCAAGTCTCAACAATATCAACCACCTAAAAAAAGATGCAAATAGCAAATCACATGGAAGTGATTACAGATCCAAACTTGTCATCTTTACCAAAATTCATAAGGAAAAAAATTAAACAACAAAGTCAACATAACAAATCCAATAAATACTTAAATACATCAATCAAACAGAAAAATATCAGTTTAACAATTATTACTACTACTATTACTACTACTAATACTTGTATGACTTACCAAGTTACCATTGAGCAAGAATAAAAGCTCTATATCTCTAATCTTCAAAGTTGCATAACATCAACATTATGTCTCCACAACGGCCAAATCATAGAACAAGAAATGAGAACCATCCAGAGATGTAATCGATCTAAAAGTGAGCCCTCAATAGAGATAACCAGCCTAAAGTCACTATTTCTACATCGATTGAAGCAATACAATCAACACGAAAAATCCTAGAATCATCTAGACACCTCGATGAAAAAAAAATCGTTTCAATCCTTTCTTCATTCGAAACTACATAACAACATTAATATATCAACATTAGGTTTACAAATTACAACGAAAGCAAATCAAAGATAAAGAAAATAATACTATACAGAGAGGCCGAACCGATCCAAGTGGAATCAATCGGAATGCAAGTCATCAATCTCGTAATCAGAAGCCGAGGAGGAATCGGAGTCATCGGATGAGTAACTGTGGTACGGTTGGGGTGGAGGGAAGCAAAAAAAAGTCCACAAGCAGAGAGCCAGACGCCCTAACTGCTGCAACGGAAAACAGCATACAAGCTCCAACACTTGTTGGCTGCTTAGTCTCTCTGGATTGCAAGCTATGTATTGACACAGGTTTGCAGAGAGGTTGGCTACAGTCACCACCAAATGACTGTTGAAAACCATCTCTTCTGCTCTCTCTCTTCCCCCTCCTCTCTCTCTCGTTTCAAAATCAAAATTGAATTCTCGAAGAGTCACGACAACAGAGGAAATCAGGGATGTATTGTCTGGGTCTTTGGGAAAGATCTGAGATGAGCTGGTTTTTTATCCATTTGGGAAAGGTTTTCTGTTGCTTTTTTCAGTTTTGACTTGATTAACGCGGTTAATCTATCAATCGTTCATTGTTCATTTGCTATGTGCATTTGTAACGGCCAAGGCGTGTAATGACTCATGTAGGAAAAGCCTCTGGCTACGGCTCGTTGGTTGTAGACTTGTAGCGGATTTAGGGGGTTTTCGCCTTTTCGGTTTTGGTCGAGTGTCATTTTGGTTTCCGAATTTTAAAACGTGTCAATTCGGTATTTAAACTTTCAAAATACATCAATTTAAATCAGCCGTTAAATAATATATGAAAAGATATAAATACCTTTCGTATGCCATCTAATTTTCTTTTTATCAATATTCAATAGTCTGCTCAAATCTTTTAGAAGGGGAGCGTCAAAACCTAAAAAGACGGAGGAGAACCAATAACGAGCTCTTCTTCGATGAATCGAGAGAAAGAACTGGTTCTGTTTCGAACTAAGAGGCAATAGAAGAATTGTTGGGTCAGATTAACCATTTAACCTAAACCCGATAAGTTTCAATTAGATGATAAACAGAGAACTCCTCCCGGACTCAAAAGAATGGAGATTTGCAGAGCCAGATCTGTCAACCATACCAATCAGATCAACTACCGAATTCTAGTTGGGCATCATCATTGAATCCTTAGGTGGGTTAGGTCGGAGGCAACTCGTATAAACTCAAATCTTCTCTGGGTCTGTTGCTGCAATTCATTCATGTAGACCAGTAAACAGAAAAGGTAAACTTGAATTTGTCGTAAGTTGTGACAACGAAGCCTGCCGAAAATCAACTCTAGCGTACGTTTCTCTGTATCTAGGTTCTCAATGGATCACATCCAGGGGCAAAACAAAACAGAAGGTCAATTTTTCTCACGGACACAGCCACAGAGCAACGAAAGAAATTAAACATTGGGTCCCTTAAACACTATTCCTTCAAACCCCTGAAGATAAATAAGTTCCTCCTTTCCGGTCTTCACAGTCATGGATGGATGGTTTCCGGAACCGACCTTCCTTCTCTGAGACCACTTCTCACTGGCAGCCACAATCATTTGGCATAGGCAGTGTCTGCCAGAACCCACCTTCTTCTTCTCGATTTGGCTCTTCGTCATCTTCTCACTATTTTTGCAGAGGCATATCAAAATTCAAAACCTCCCTCCTCAAATCCTCTCTTCTTCGAGTCAACATTATTTATCATGGAGTAGTAACAAAGCTCATCTTCTTCAAATACCCCCTGCATCATCCATTCAGATTCAGTTGAGCTCTTCTTATCAGTCGTGGAGAATAAAGTCCATCTCTCGTCTCAATCCATTATCTCTTCTTCACATGGTCGATTGGTGGAGGTGAAAGATGATGGAGAGAGAGAAGAGGTCGGAGAAGGGTTGCCGCTGCTGGTTTAAAAGTTTTATTTTGAAGGGCAATTTTGATATTTTCATAAGTTTAAGTTGCACTTGATGGCATTCTTTTTGCACTTGATGGCACTTGATACATAGAACTGATGGCTGATTAATGGGAGGTACTAAGCTGGCATATTTTGATAGTTTATGTATTAAATTGACAATTTGACATGTTTTGAACTTTGGGGATTAAAGTGGCACTAGGCCCAAAATACAGGATATTAATGGAGTTTTTTTTTTAAAAAAAATAAGGTAAATTGTAGATTAATACCCTATACTTTGGGGTTTGGGCATTGTCTCATTATAATACCCGAATTTTAAAATGTGTCAGTACCTAAACTCATAAAGCATCTTAATTTAGTCCAAAATCATTAATCATTATTAAGTGTCATGTGAAAAGACACAAATGCCATTATCATCTTATTTTCTTTATCAATCATCCAAATGCCCAAATCCAAATGTCCTTTGGGTTGATTTCGGTTCAATCTGAGGAAGAAGATGATGAATAATGTCTTATTTTGAAAGGTAATTTTGATTTAGATAACTGACGAAATGCTAACAGCAGGGATTAAATTGGGATGTTTTGGGAGTTTAAGTACCAGATTGGTAAGTTTTGAAATTTGGGTACCAAATTGGGACTAGGCCCAAAGAACAGGGTACTAATTTGCAATTTACCAAAAAATAGTTATAATAAAGAAAATGGTAAATTTCTTAAACTACCCTTATAGTTTAGCTAATTGATTAAGTGCAACCTTACTGTTTCTAACAATTGACTAATATTTCCCTTATCGTTAGCACTCGTTAATGGAAAGACAAAAATGACTATTTTACCCTTTTTTCTACTTTAAAATTTCAAAATAAAATGGAATAAAAAATGGGAAAGAAACGTATGGTTGTCATCTTCAACAAAGATGAATAGGGATGAACTATACAATTCCACTACACACTACCAACAGAGTTTCGTAGTTCTCTGTTCATCGTCAAGAAGATGGTGAACAGAAATGAAGTTGGAGGAAGGAGAAGAAGAGGAAGAAGGAGAAAGAGAAGAAGAAGAGGGGGAAAGAGCAACCCAAATTGAATCTTAGTGGTATTAACAACAAGAGCAACCCAGATTGAACCTTAGTGGAAGAATTAGCACAATGTATAACGAAGAGCAACCCAAACTAACTTCGTTGAGGCATCTTAGGGGAGGTTTTAGACATCTCTAGCTCTGGTTCTCCCCAGGTCTCTCTATCTTTCTCATCGGAAATAACAGACTGACTTCGTTGAGGAAGCTTTGGCGCAACTGAGTTTCATATCTAGAGCGAATGAACCAACGAGAGAGCTCTACTTCTCCCTTAGTGTCTCTCTCTTTCTCGCCGGAAACAGAGCAAAACGAGAGATGGCTAGTCTAGCTTTGCTTGCAATAGTCCTGAGAATTGAGAAACCAGACCGTCTTCCCCTATTTGGTGCCTGTGTTACTGAATATCCAAGCACAAATGCAAAAGATATTACCGTTTTTTCCTTTCTATTTCATTTCTAAGCAAAAGGAGAAAAAAGATGCATATATAAAAAAGAGAGTTTGGAGTATGAACAGGAGCAGCAGTTTCACATTTGAAAAATCACTTTTATTATTATATGCTAATGAGTAATGATGAAGGAAGATGACACCACCACTCATGGCTACCGCCCCGAAGGAAGGCGACACCACCACCTATGGCTACTGATGTAGCGCGATCCGGTCACTCCTAACTGGCACTCGCGTGGCTCCTAAAGGGCACCTGGAATGAGAGGGAAGAAGAAGAATTCCCGGTGGTTTGCCCGGCGGGAACACTCCGATGATTAAGTCAGTATTTCGTCCAAGAAGCAAAGGGAAAACAAAGGCTAAGAGTGAACATTGCGCAGGTGATTCGAAGATACCTTGTTCCTTGAGAATAAGCCCCTTATAACTGAATTCCGTTGTTTCAGACCCTCTGTTTCTGACAGGGCAGGTATAACCGCCACTGTCAGTCTGCCACAGCCGTTACTGGCAAGGTTGAGGTGGCACGCGCAGGGACATCGTTGCAGGGTACGTGCCTGTCAGGTGCGAGATACCTTTTTGAAGGTGACAGGCGCGATGCTTTTCGACGAGGGACATGTCTGCTGTCCACAAATTTGTCGGGTACGACGGTCGAGCAGGAAGCCTTCCTGCGGTATGCCGAGCTACTCTTCCGCGAATTACCCTGAGTTGGGCTGTCTCTTGAGCTATGAGCTGCCCGTAGGAAGTTTTGCCGAGCTGACTGACCCAAGGTGTCCATGCCTCGGGTTGTCTAGAGATGGATCGGCATGTTCCTGTCTGGGAGTGGTCTGAGGTCCGTTGGGAGGAGCTCGGGCCTCAAGAGAGGTCAGGGCGCCCCGAACTCGGGGCGCCCCGAAGTGCCTTAACCCCGGAGAGGAGGTGCGAGTGCGGCGGCTTCCGATGAGTGGTTTATCCGCCCAGTTGCCGAGCTGAACTCGGTGGGACCTTCCCTCCGAGTTGTGGTCACGTCCGTTGCGCTGTCGTGCTGAGTCACTGTTTGAGCAAGGTCATGCCCACGCGTACCCGTACTGCGAGGTCGGGCCAAATCACCCCCCATCAATTGCCCCCCACTCCCTGTGTTGGCGGCGATGACCCAATGCGGGGAGGTCATGACACGCCGGGTGGATTTGGCGTTGGTCTTCATGCCGCTTTGTCGCACGCTCCGTCTAGCTGGACCGGTCTAGCGCCCGGTTTGATAAAAAGGACTCGAGTCACGTCTGGATTACGCGTGGATCTCACGCGATTTGGACTTCGCAAACGTCAAAAACGCGCTAAACCACTTTCGCCTCGAGGAACCTGTAACTGTGGCTATAAATAGGGGGACCATTGGCCATTTTCTTCGCCACAAAGCTCTCATCATTAGTGTTTGAGCTCGCGTCGGAGGTCTCTTAGCTCGGGTCTTCCAATTCGTCCTGTTCTCCCAGTCCGGTTGCATTTCTTTTGGTGAGTCCTCCCGAGCTTCTTTCCCCTTTTCAATTTGTTTCTTTGCTTTAGTTCGCTATGTCGTCCAGTGTAGACAGCCTTATCGACGAGCCCGAGGTGGGTACCTCAGCTCGGGGTGGCTCCTCTGCTGTTCAGCCATCCGAAGTACGGGTGGCTTCGGGTCATCTGGCGTCCACCTCCCACCGAAGTTGCCTTCCCACCGGCAACTTCCCATGGGAGCACGGTCCTGACGAGATCGTGATTTTCAAAGAGCAACTGATAGCCGGGCTCCGACTTCCTCTTCACCCTTTGATCGTTGAAGTGTTGGTACACTTTAACATCACCGTGGACCAACTCCACCCAAACTCCATACGGAATGTGGTGGGGTCCATCTCTCTTTGCTTTGACCGTTCCCTCTCCATAGATTTAGATGTTCTCAGCACAACTTTGGCCATAAAGAAGAGCGCTTCGGGCGCTCTCCCCGGGCACAGGCGGTCCTACTACCTGTCCCCCCGCCCGGGTTTCAAACTCATGCACAAGCTCTTGAGCAAAGTCCCAGCTTGGAAGCGGGACTACTTCGTAGTCCGGAGTAGTACGGGGTGGCCCTTCCCCACCGATTGGAGGATAGCCGTTCAAGACCCCGGTGTCATCCTAGACGGGAAGACCAAAAAGGTGCTCCAGTCACTGGCTCAGCTCGGGTTGAATTATAAAGACTTCACTTCTGAGGAGAAGCTCGTCCAGGCGACCTTGAGCCCGGGTAGGTCCTCCTTTACTTCATCTTTCTGTTCATATGTTTACTTTGGGTTGCTGATGTCGTGTTTTGCTGCAGGTCCCATGGAGGCAGAGAGAATAGACAACCAGAAGCTCTTATGCCAGATGAAGAGAAAGAAACACGTAGCCAAGAAGGCGTGCGTTGAGTCCCCGCGAGCTTCAACCGAGCCCCAACCTCCGCAGACTTCTGCCTTGGGGCCCGAGGTGGTAGTCGCGCCTGTCGTTGACTTGGAAGAAGGGGTCGTGCCTAAGGGGCCCGAGGTGTTAGTGGAACCCGCCGTTAGGCCCACCGAGCCTGCTGGTGAAAGCATTGTCGAGGCCAATGCTGCTATCGCCGGGGCTCATCCTGCCGAGGCCTCTGAGAGTTCCACTCGTGATGTGGAGATGACGGCATCCAGCTCGGAGGGTCAGGGGAGCCAAACCGTCCTGAACCCCTAGTGTAGCCTGAAGAAGAGCACGCTGGCTGCATACCTGGGGGAGGTCAGCGAGTGGGCCGAACTCACTCCTGGTCAGCTCGGCGCCCGAGCTGCCACTCATTCTATGGTGGTGAGTCTTTCTCTTTTTGCCCCCCCCTTCTCTCTTTTTTACTTTTTTTTTATTTCCCTCTTGATCGGTTTCCCTTTGTAGGTGAACACCGCCATTCGCACCTTGACCCTTTAATCAGATCGGCACCTGAGGCGGGCTCTGGAGGCTGAGAAGTCATCTCGCGCAGCCCATACTGAGTTGAGGGCAGCTCACTATCAGGTCCACCGCCTGGAGAGTGACGCCTCGGCTCAGAAGAGCTTCATCGAGGTGTTAATGGTAGAGAAGGGGGAGCTGGCCCGAGACAAAGACAAGCAGAGGGCCGAGGTGAACGGCCTCAAGGTCGGTCAGGAGGCCTTAGGGCTCGAGGTGAACAGCCTCAAGGCGGAGCGGGATGCCTTGAAGCTTGAAGTGCAAGGCCTCAAGGAGGCGAAGGGGAAGCTGGAACATGAAGTGGGGTACCTTCAGGAAGACATAAGAGAGAAGACTGCAATCTTCGAGGGTACTCTCGAGGAGGCCAAGACTCAGGCCGTCATTGACTACGTCAACTCTTCAAGGTTTGACGACGTGATGATGGAGGCCTATCATAAGGGCTTCAAGCTTAGTCGGTGGCTGATCAGGCACCTCTACCCCGACCTGGATACGAGGGCCATTACCACTTCACGGATCACTGACAACATCGTGCGTCAGTCAAAAGATGATCCAGATTCTGAAGACAAGGGCGCCGAAGATGAAGCAGAGGATGCTGGCCCAGTTATTGCCCACGGGGAGGTCCCTAGCAGAGGAAACGAGCTTCCGAAGTAGTTTGCTCCCTGTATTTGTAAACTTAATCTCCCTTGTAATCAAGACATTCTTAATGAAGTTTATGTGTCAAACTTTTTGTAATGAAGAGATTTTTTCTTTCTTTTTGCTAAGAGTTTGTGCATTTTATCTTGTCAGAGTGGTCATTCACCCCAAGCTGTTAATTTATCGAATTGAACTTTTGAGGTGAGAGTTCCTTAGCGGCCATCACGGCCCCTAATTGTTTAGTAGGGGTAGCCTTGTGTATGCAGGGGTGAGGGACATAGTAGGGCTCATGCCCGACCCGTCTGTGCCCGAGGTAGTTTGTTGTCAGTTGTCCTTACAGGTTTAACTCTTCGCATGCCAGGGCGAGCTATTTGTTGTAAGGTTCGTGCTCGAGCCATCTGCACCTCAGGCGCTGCAAGTACTTAGTTCGCGCTGATGGGGCAACTTAGCTTTGTATGTTGCCAAGGTTTCTTCATTAGCTCGACGTTTTAGACCTTAGGCTGGAGGAGTGTCTCATGGCCCACTCTCGGAGTCTGCCCATGCCACTGAGGCGACTGGGTCCTGTTGTGCCGAGGTCATATTAGCTCGGCATTCTGGCCCTTAGGCTTTGGGAGTGGCTCGTGGCCTACTCAATTCTTACAGATAGTATTGTCTTAGGTTGACAATATTCCATGCCCGAGGTACTTGTTTCCCTTCGAGGGTCTCGAGCTCATAAGTTCCTTCCCCAAGCACTTGCTTCACTCGGTAGGGACCTTCCCAGTTGAACCCGAGCTTGCCAGCGCCAGGCTCAGGTACCATAACTTTACGAAGGACCAGGTCGCTTGCCAGTGCCAGGCTCACTGCTTCTGTGTCGTAGGTGAGATTGAAGGGTGTTTCTGCCGTGGCGGTCTTCTCCGTGGTCCGGTAGGCCCATAGAACACTGAGTAGTTCATCTGCCCATAATCCTTTAGCTCGGTCTAGTCGTGCTTTTAGTCCACGAAGGATGGTTCTGTTTGTGACTTCTGCCTGACCATTTGCTTGAGGATGTGCGACTGAAGTAAAATTCTATCGGATTCCCATGTCCTGGCACCAGTCTTGAAATTTGATGTCCTCGAACTGCTTGCCGTTGTCAGAAATCAATACCCGAGGTAATCCGAAGCGGCACACGATGTTCTTCCAAAAGAAATTTTGAACATTTCGGGCTGTGATCGTCACGAGGGGTTCGGCTTCTACCCACTTGGTAAAATAGTCCACCGCTACTACTAAGAACTTCCTTCCACCCGTTGCTGGCGGGAATGGCCCGAGTAGATCGATGCCCCATTGTGCAAAGGGCCACGGGCTGGTGAGATACTTGAGGTTGGCGGCGGGTTGGTGGTGAATATTGGCATGTCTCTGGCATTTGTCACATTTGCTAACGAGTTCAATGGCATCTGCCTTCATTGTTGGCCAATAATACCCTTGTCGAAGTGCCTTCTAGGCGAGGGCCTTGCCCCCTAAGTGTCTGCCGCACAATCCCTCATGAGTGTTGTGGAGTACGAGTTCGGCTTCGGTAGGTCGCAAGCAACGCAGGTAGGGGAGCGTGTAAGATCTCCGGTATAGCCGTTCGTCTATCATGACGTATTTGGCTGCCTAGCACTGCACCCTTCTGGCTGCAATGCGATTTGCAGGGAGGGTCCTGTTTAGCAAGAAGCTCGCGAGCGGGTCAATCCAGCTCGACTCTGCTTGAACGACGGGAGCGACCTCCTCTGCCCCCCCGAGAATGCTAGGCCGAGGCAAGTTCTCTATGTACACGGTTCTCATGGTGATGTCGCTGGCGCTGGCCAATCTGGACAGGGCGTCGGCCTTAGTGTTCTCCGACCTTGAGATTTGCCAGATAAAGTGTGACTAGAAGTTGAGCAGGGCTTCTCTGACTTTGGCTAAGTAGGCGATCATAGTTGGCTCGTGAGCTTCGTACTCGCCGGTGACCTGGTTGACCACGAGCTGGGAGTCACTGCAGATAACGATGTGCTTGGCTTTTACTTCTCTAGCTAGAGCTAGTCCAGCTATCAACGCCTCGTACTCCGCTTCATTGTTAAATGCCGTGAACTCGAAGCGTAGCGCGTACTCTAGTTTTGTGCCACTTGGGCCGTGCATAACTATTCCGACTTCGTTGCCCTGTTGGTTCGAGGAGCCATCTACGTGAAGGATCCAGGGCTCCTCATCCCAGCTCGCGCTTGGCCGAACCAGGAGAGATGCCACATTGGCTGCTGCCTCACGGGGCTCGGACCCGATCGGCCTAGGAGCTTCGGGCTCACCCGAACTGGGAGCCTCGTGCTCAACTGGCCTGGGGACTTCGGAGCTGAATGTGCACTCGGCGATGAAATCTGCTAAGGCTTGGGCCTTAATGGCAGTTCACGGCTTGTACTGGAGGTCGTACTCGCTGGGCTCAACGGCCCACTTGGTCAATCGACCAGAGACCTCGGGCTTAAGTAAGACTTGCCTCAGAGGCTTGTCGGTGAGAATGATAACAGTGTGAGCCTGGAAGTACGGGCGGAGCTTCCGAGCTGCAATTACCAGTGCGTATGCTAGCTTTTCTATCTCTGGGTATCTCGTCTCAGCTCCCTGCAATACTTTACTAACATAATAGATGGGTCGTTGAACCCGATCTACTTCTTTTATTAGTACCGAACTGACGACTTCGTCGCTTGCCGAGAGGTACAGTTCTAAAATGTCGCCCTCCTCGGGCCGGGTTAAGATCGGCACACTAGCGAGATATTTCTTGAGCTCGTCAAACGCGAGCCGACAGTCTTGGGTCCATTCGAACCCTTTTCTCTTGATTGCCTTAAAGAACAACAGACAACGGTCCGCCGATTTGAACATGAAGCGGCTCAGGGCGGCTATGCGGCCATTCAACCTCTGAACCTCCTTCAACTTCCGGGGTGGTCTCATATCTAAGATGGCCTTAATCTTATTCGGGTTGCCCTCAATGCCACGCCGGTTAACGATGTATCCTAGGAACTTGCCCGAGGTCACACTGAATACACACTTGTTTGGGTTCAGTCTCATATTAAACTTACGTAGAATTTCAAAAGCAGACTGCAAATCTTGTATTAATTCATGTGAGAATTGAGTTTTGACGACCATGTCGTCTACATAGCATTCTACTTTTCTGCCGATTAACGGCGCAAACAATTTATTTACAAGCCTTTGAAAGGTTGCCCCTGCGTTTTTCAACCTGAAGGGCATAACCTTGTAACAGTACAGGCTGAATTCCGTGATGAAGGTAGTATTTTCTTCGTCCGCCGGGTCCATCTTGATTTGGTTATAACCCGAATAGGCGGCCAAAAAACTTAGCAACTCATGCCCTGAGGTCGTGTCCACCAAACAATCAATTATGGGGAGCGGGAAACAGTCTTTTGGGCAAGTCCGGTTCAGGTCGGTGTAGTCGACGCACGCCACTTGCTGTTGGCCTTCTTTACCAGGATTGAGTTGGCTACCCAGCTCGGGTAGTGGACTTCTCTTATGAAGTCAGCTGCGAGGAGCTTCTCGACCTCCTCGTCGACCGCTTTCCACCGCTCCGGGGCTAGGTTGCGTTTCTTCTATCTAACTTGCCTAACTACAGGATTAGTATTCAGCTTGTGAGTTATAAGGCCGGGGTCTATTCCGGGCATCTCTGCCGCGGACCATGCAAAAATATCCAAATTTTGAAGTAAGAAACTTACCAGTTCGGATCGTAGGGGCTCCTGGACAGAAGCGCCGATCTGAAGCGTCCAAGCTGGGTCTGCCGCTGAGGTCGGGACTGCGACGGTTTCTTTTGTCGGTGCGGCTCGTTCTTCGCCTTGCTCCGTAGGTCGCTCCAGTTCGAGGTCGTCGGCTACCTTGGTCTTTCCCTTTAGGGCGGCGACCTAGCATTTGCGGGACTTGAGCTGGTCGCCCCATGCTACCCCCACACCGAAGTCTGTAGGGAACTTCATAGCCAGATGGTAGGTGGAGACCACCCGCCCGCAGGACATGGGTGATCGGTCGACCTATTATGGCATTGTAGGGGGAGGGGGTCGCTACCACCGGGAAGTCGTGTTTGAATCTGACCACACAAGGCCATGCGCCGACTTCCACAGGTATAGTTATTTTCCCAAGGGGCCGGACTTCTTCTCTGCTGAAGCCCACCAAAGGAGTGTCGGCAGGCTTCAGGTCGCCTCTCTGCAACTGAAGTTGGTCAAACGCAGCTTTGAAGAGGATGTCAGCTGAGCTGCCTAAGTCAACGAGTACGCGCCTGACCTCGAAGTTGTTGATTCTTAGCTTTATTACGAGCGCGTCATCGTGGGGATAGTGGACCCCTCGCGCATCATCTTCTGTGAAGAAAATTGGCTCTTCTGTTCTCAGCCGCTTTGGGGGGTTCTGCTCCTCCCGGGTGGCCTCATGAACTGATGTCCGAGCTGCTGCTGAAGTGCAACCTGCAAAGATCGAACCTCCCACTCTCATGTGGATGGTCCCCCGAACTGGCCTCTCCTCCGGAGGCTGCCTCTGCGGTTGTTCGATCGGCCTGCTGTTGGACTCGAGAGCATCCTTACCGTGTTCCCCCTGCCGACCTGTTTTATTACTGTTGTTATTATTATTTTGTACAAAGTTTCTCAAATATCCGCGACAGATGAGCTCCTCTATCTCGTCGCGGAGGTTTTTACAACTCTCGGTACTGTGACCGTGATCTTTGTGAAAACTACAATACAGACTCTTATTTCTTTCATTGAGATTTCCCCTCAGACGGGGTGGCCACTTCACCTACGGGGCGTCCTTGATCGCCATTAGGATTTCGGCCCGCTTCGCGTTCAGTGGGATGTAATAAGCTCGGTCCGCTATAGGAGCTTAGAATAATTGACCCGGCTTTGCCCCCCGAGCTGTATCCTTTTTCTTTCGGCTGTCTCCTTGATTGGAAATCTCTCCTTCCCTCTTTCTTTTTTCGGGTGCACCCTCGCCCCTTTGGTTGATCTCCTCTTCAGTGGCTATGAACCTGTCTGCGAGCTTCAGAAACTCGGTTATGGTCGCTGGTTGGTTGTCGACCATGTGCCATTTGAACTCTTTGTGTGTCATGCCTTTCTTGGCTGCTGCAAGGCGTACGACGGGGTCCAGGCGCGGTATCTGCATACAGGCATCGTTGAACCGCTTGATATAGCCCCGGATGGACTCTCCCTCCCTCTGCACTATGCTAAGGAGGCTTTTCTTCAGTTCACGGGCACCGTTTGCTGGTGACGAAGTGGGACGTGAAGGTTAGCGCGAACTATGCCCAACTTCTTATCGACCCAGGTGTCAAGTTCCGGTACCATGTGCGGGCTGCTCCTCTAAAAGTAGTGGAGAAAGCCACACACATGCATGACTCACTGGCCATCGCCAGGTGCATCTGTGACTGAAAGGCATCTACATGATCATTCGGGTTAAACGACCTGTCATACGTGTCAAGAGGGGGGAACTTGAAGTCTTTGGGCATTGGGACTGCCAAGAGTTCGGAAGACAGGGGGAATGGAATTGAGAGGAGGGGAGCTTTGACTTCGACCGAGCTTACCTCTTCTTTGCCCTCGAGCTCGGGCAAATTGCAGGTGATAGATCGGCGAGCTCGGCGGTGGCGTGTCTGCTTCTTGGTGGGCTCGGCGTTCGTGCTGCTCACCTCTACGTTGTCTGGAATGGTTTGTGCAGGGAGTAGCCCGGTCTGCTGGTGATGGCTGCAGACAGAGGGATCCTGCTTGGAGTCTGTTGCCAGGATCTCGAACCGGTTCTCAAGGAGCGGGGTTTCAAACTTCGACTGCCGAGGTGATGTAGACCTGGCGAGCTGGGGTCCTCCCGACTTGTTCGTCCGCGATGAGACCAGGGTAGCCAGTCTCTCTCGTCTATCGCGGGGGGAGGCTTGGTTTTTTGGGAGGTTTTGGGGGGCCTCTGCTTGGCCAGAGGGGCGCTCGTCCTGGCGGCGGGACTTAGCTTGCTGCGAGGCTGGGTGCCGAGGCGGGAACTGCGGCTGCTGAAGTTGAGGCAGGTGGGGGAACCATTGCTGATACTGATACTGGGAGACCTGGTGCAGTACGTGTTGTTGATAGAGCTGAAGTTGCTGGAACTGTTGCAATTGGGCCTGTATGGCCCGTATGCACTGCATCAAGTCCTCTAGTTGGTTCGGGCTGGCCGCTGGGGGCATGACCGAAGGTTCGGTGAACGTTGCTCCGACTGGAGCAGGGAGTGGGGCGATGACAGGTGCCACTGTGAGAGGCACATTCAAGCTGGGGATTCCGTTCGCCGAGAGGGGGACGGTGAACTGTCCGATACAAACAGTGGAAATCTGGGGTTGTTCCCTGGAGTTATCCATTTTTGCGCTTCGTCCAGCGTTGCTAGAGGAAGCCATGAGTGCTGGATCTTTTCAAGGAAGAAGAGAACTGTGAAAGTTTAGGGAGAAAGGCCTTCTGAAGCGTTTCCTACATACGGCGCCAAATGATGTAGCGCGATCCAGTCACTCCTAGCTGGCACTCGCGTGGCTCTTGAGGGGTACCTGGAACGAGAGGGAAGAAGAAGAACTCCTGGAGGTTTGCCCGGCGGGAACACTCTGATGATTAAGTCAGTATTTCGTGCAAGAAGCAATGGGAAATCAAAGGCTAAGAGTGAAGATTGCGCAGGTGATTCGAAGATACCTTGTTCCTTGAGAATAAGCCCCTTATAACTGAATTCCGTTGCTTCAGGCCCTCTGCTTCTGACAGGGCAGATATAACCGCCACTGTCAGTCTGCCACAGCCGTTACTGGCAAGGCTGAGGTGGCACGCGCGGAGCCGTCATTGCAGGGTACGTTCCTGTCAGGTGTGAGACACCTTTCTGGAGGTGACAGGCGCAACGCTTTTTGACGAGGGGCATGTCTGCTGTCCACAGATTTGTCGGGTACGACGGTCGAGCAAGAAGCCTTCCTGCGGTATGCCGAGGTACTCTTCCGCGAATTACCCTGAGTCGGGCTGTCTCTTGAGCTACGAGCTGCCCGTAGCAAGTTATGTCGAGCTGTTTGACCCGATGTGTCCATGCCTCGGGGTGTCTAGAGATGGATCGGTGTGTTCCTGTCTGGGAGTGGTCCGCGGTCCGTTGAGAGGAGCTCGGGCCTCGAGAGAGGTCAGGGCGCCCCGAAGTGCCTTAACCCCGGAGAGGAGGTGCGAGTGAGGCATCTTCCGGTGAGTGGTTTATCCGCCCAGTTGCCGAGCTGAACTCGGTGGGACCTTCCTTCCGAGTTGTGATCATGTTCGTTGCGTTGTTGTGCTGAGTCACTGTTTGAGCAAGGTCACGCCCACGCGTACCCGTACTGCGAGGTCGGGCCAAATCACCCCCACTTTTGGATCCTCCACCTATTTAGTTCTAATAAACCAACGAGATGACACCACCACAAACAGCCATCGCCGCCGAAGGAAGATGGCACCACCACTCACGGTTGTTGCCAAATCCTCCACCTACTCAGTTTTAATCAACCAGTGGCCCATGGAATCTCTCACCTCCACTTTCTCCTTCTACTACTCTCGTCGTCGGTTCCATTGGCATCTACACAGTCCATCAATATGAATCAACAACCGTATGGAAATTTTAGCGCCTCTATGGCCATCATCATTATCGTTCTCATAAGAGCATTTTTACTCAGGGGTTTCTTCTCTATTTACATACACCAGTGTACCGAAGAACACAACATTGTTTTTCAGGTTATCTAGAAAATGAATTCGGGACAAGGGAGGGGTAACATTGGGTTTTAAAAAAATTTAAACATCACGTGGTCTCATGTGTATACGGATTTTGACGGAATAATAATGGATGCTAACGGTAAGGGAAGTATTAGTCAATTGTCAGAAACAGTAGGGGTAGCGCCTTCAATTTTTAAACAGTAAGGATACACTTAGTCAATTAGCTAAACCATAAGGGTAGTTTAAGAAATTTACCCTAAAGAAAATAAGAACATGTTTGGAAATAGATTTGAATTGGATGTATTACTTGTATCTGAATTTTCCAATGAAAACTTATTCTATTTTATTTGGTAGAATTAGATGCCAAAGCATTATTAATAAATTGGGGAATGTGAAAGTTTTCATTAAATGTATAATATGAGAATATCCATGCATCTATTATTTGTGACTAAGAAGGATACTTGTCTTGGGTTCTATGTAAGTCATTTATACTACTATAAAGTGGATGCTTGCCTTGATTTTAGTGCAGGTCCTAAAAGTTAAAATTGATTATATAATAACTTATATCTTTTACTCTTTACTTGCAATTATGCATAGCATGTGCCCTTATACTAGTGTCAATACTATCGATTTTAAGAACATTGAATTAAGGCTCAGTTTGGGAATAATATAAATACAAATATGTAGAGTGCAAAACCTTATATTTTGTATGCATTTGTACTATGCATATTTGTATTTGTACTCCTTCCAAACTGAGCCTAATGTAATGCATCGTTTTGTATGTAAAATTCTCAACCTTTATTCTGTATTCATTCTCTATTGGAGAGTCTGGGGGCAATAAGAGTAGGATGAACATGAAACTCATTGGCCATACCATCATACCATGGAGATCCTGCATGATTGCCTCCTACTTTGAAAGGGTGCCAACTGACCATTTCAATTTTCAACTACTGGGTCATCAGATATTTTACATTTTTCACATGGAAAAATTTGTGATGCCGGAAAGACATGATACCGGAAAGGCTTTTAAATTGTCGGGTTGATTGATTGTAAGTTTTCCTGATATCATGTTTTTTCGACATCATAGACAAACCCTTTTCAAATCAAATGGTCAAATCATACATGAACCTTTTTCTATGCATATGTGAGCCGTTTATGTATTTACAATCATACATGGACAAGTAGTTGTTTGGGATGGCCATATATGATGGGAAGCTTTTTGTTCTCCTTTGTTGGGTAGCTGGTGTTTTGTTCTAGATGTCAATATTGTTTGATCTTTGATGAAACTATTTTTTCTTCTTTAGTTTGTCTTTTTCAATTATGTTTTTAGGTACGCAATTGTTCTTCAGGCAATTCAATTTTCGTTAAAGAAATTTAAAACCAGTAAGTAAAAGGATTAGTTCCACCATCATCGATCAATACACACGTGTAGTGAAGTAATGAGAAGGCAGAGGCAGAGGTTAATCCATAGATGAGCTCTCCAATACTGTGTCAGTCAAACCCATTTTGGAGGGCTTTCCCATGCATGGCAACTAGTTTTGGCTTGGTTAGGTGGGTTTCACCCTGGACAGCATATATAGCAGAAACAATGTTTGGTGAAAAATCTGAAACGCCTAGATTAATGATTTGTTGTCCTTCAATAAAATAGAGCTAGCTTTCTTGTGGTAGCCTGCCTATTTCAGTGGCTTCTCCAAAGGCTCTCAAATGAAAGTAGCTCAACCCAAGCTTCATACCTCCCAAACGGGGACTTAATTAGGTATAGCAGCATTCTCCAAAGGCACTCAATGAAACTACTTCAGCCCTCCCAAACAGGTTGCAAACTGATAAATTGCACACAGTGTGGCTAATTAATTACGAAATTAAATGCACGAGAAAATCTATGTAAATACACAGAATAATAATTATAAACAACAAACTGACTCGAATTCATGTTGATCCAGTAGTTACAGTTGCTCACTTTTAAGTTTTAACATCCCTCCATTTGAGAAAACATGAGTTCAAACCCGCATAAGGGTAGGCTCGATCGATGGATCTCCACGTCTGCCGAGTGCCAACGAACCAGAACTCATACATGTACACATATACACACAACTCGTATTTGTTTGTTTTATTTAATTTTTTTTCTGCATTAACAGACCTTCATAGCCATCGGGCCCTTGCGTTCCGCCATCTGACCCTGAGGACGTCGCATCGCCACCTCCGCCAGCTTGTTGATTGCAAGCGCCTGAGCACTCGGCACTGCACTTGTCCCAGACAGCATTATTCATTCCCATGCAATGCAACACGCACGTAGGATAGCAGCCAGCGCCAGCGCCATCAGCAGCAGTGGCCTGTGCGTCGCCGGTTTCCACCAACACCACCAACATGTAGATAGTCACAATTGCCACGGCAACCTTAATATTGCACCCCATGACTGTATATATATTACATATGATTCCTTCTACCCTCTCCTTTTGTATCCAATTAACCACCTGTAAAGATTTGCAGATATGCTGCAGCAGAGCAGAGGAGAGGAGGATTAATAGAGATGGGTTTCAAGTTTTCAACTCTCAACAAACCAATTTTGACATTGTAAGTACGACCACCATTAGATCATATGTCTGTATTTATTTCCTATTTGACATGGGAAAGGAATTAGTTTTCTTTTCTTTTTTTTTTTTTGTGGCAATAATCCAGAGATGCCATTTTGGGTGGTTAGTTAGATAAAGCTATTTGAAATGTCTCTAGCTATTAATACAGACAGCATTGATCTGGAAAAAAATTAGGATAAATATACCCAAGAATAGAGATTGGCAACAACAAATTATGGTTAAATTAAGGCTGTGACTGTGGCTGTTTGGGGATTTAATTAGAAAAATAAATGATATGAAAATTTATAAATAAATAAATATTCTTTTTTTGCAATGTTTGGGGATTTAATTAATCAACAATATTGACTCATATTTTCTGAGTTGCCATGATATAAGGTTCGAGTGCAAAGGGAATTGGTTCGGATCCTCATCAATATCTTATAAAATGATCTGAATCTAATTGGAATCAAGGGTTAGAGAATCTGATAGATTAAAATTTGATTCATACACATTTTCTGTCAAATCTGATTCAAATATATCCTGATTCAAATCCAATCTCTAATTGAAGGGAAATATGAATATGCATATTGATACTTAAAAATGATATCTGATTGCAGGAACAAATAGCAAAGTCTGTTACATGGTCTTAAAATTGCTGCACCTCCTAAATCCTAATTGAGAACACATCTTCTGCTGAGTTCGGAACACACTGCTGCACCTATATGCCTCACTATAGCTATACATTGAGAGTATCTCTCATATTTGCATGTTATTATTCATGAGGAAATGTTCCCAATGTACAGCTGTAGTATCATGTGGGTATGATTCTTGTGGGTCATAGGAGATCTGAATTCTCTGCTGCTATGACTCCCTTGTGAGCCCCAATGAAACAAGGCAACTAGTGATGAAAATTAAAAAGTTGCTCATGTGATGAGAACTAGAATATTTTAAAACATTTAGGTAGAAAAACCTCTCTCTCTCTCTCATACACACACACATTTGTATGTATTGATCAATCCAAAGAGCAAACAACACAATGTTAGGACTGTACCAACTGGGTTCCAATGAGGTAGGCACGAAGTTGTAAGCAGCTCAATGAGCACTTGACACCTATCCCTTAAAATACCCTCACCCTGCCATTAAAAAAGATTAATACCCACTTTTGACAGTTGTCAAAATATTTATCAAGTGCTCATTTACGTGTTTACTTTGATGTGCCTACTATATCTGGTCCCATACCAAACGCCCCATTAGTTGGACTGCTTATTATGGCCATTTACCCTTCATCTCATCTCATGCCATATTTTGTTCCACACCACCTGTTTCCAACAAAATAACCAACGCAAGCCACTAATTAATTAACCATTTGAAACTGAAACTTCACTCAAATTTGCCATATTTCTAGCTAGCCAACAAGGTCATCATCATCAGAGGCCTATAAAATCCCAATTCCTCTACTAATCTCATTGCATTCAACAAGGACCTCTTAGAAGCCTCTTTCCTTCTTAAGAGAAGAGAAGAAGGAGAGAGGGAGAGGGGAGAGAGAGAGAGAGAGAGAGAGAGAGAGGAAGATGGCCGGAAAAGAAGTAGCTGCATTGCTCCTTATCTGTATGTTGGTGTGGTCCGTAAAGGCAGCTAAAGAAGAGCTAAGATTTAACGAATGCATCACACCAAAGTGTGTAATAACGTGCTTGAAGGTAGGAGGAACCTCGGTTTCTTATTGTAAAAACCAATGTGCAACTCTCAGACCCAGCAGCTGCAAGGGCTACGCTAGCAGGAACAGGATATTGGCGAGCATGAGCTCAGTACATGCCAGTTACAGTGAATGCATCACTGCACAATGTATGCCTGTGTGCTTCATGTCTGCTGACTCCACCTTTTCCACCTGCCAAGCTCAATGTGCTGCCATATGCAAAGACTACGAAAACCCCTGATAACAACTTCAAACTTGAGAGGAGGCCTTTCATTATCATTACTATTTGTTTAGTAAAGAGAGAAATAACTTTCTCTCTCTCTCCTCTCCCCCCCCCCCTCTTCCATTGGAGTTCAGATTGGCTGGAGATAAAATCATGCACAATGGGTTAGGCAACCTATTACAAGTGAACACGCTAATATTCCATACGTATAAGGTGTGAGTATAGAACGCTGGCATGTTCACTTGTGATAAATTGCCTAGCCCGGAGTGCATGATTTTGTCTCCAGCCCATCTGCTCCCCTCTCATATTGATATCTTCATTTTATTGGGGGGTTTGTTCTGCTGCCTTTCTTTTCCTCTCCCTCTTTCTTTGTATGCTTTATATGGATGCATTGTATTTGGTCCTTGAATTCAATTAATGATAAACAATAATTTGAAAGAAATTAATTCTCTTAATATTTAAAGACAATGGTTAGTGAGAATTAGCAGTTAGACCTGTTTGGAAACGATGCAAATGGAGTGTAAATCCTGATTCAGATAAATTTGTAATCTGTTTCACTTTTGCTTGTATTTGATAATATTACATGCATTGACAAATGACAAAAAACACATTTTTCAATGCATATTTATAAATTTGTATTCAAGGGTTTTTGATAAAAAAAGATGTTTTATTGGAATTTATATTTGTATTCACAGCCTTAACTCAATTTGGAAGGAGTACAAATAAAAATATATAGAGTACAAAACCTTATATTTGTATTATTTTATATGCATTTGCACAGTATATATTTATATTTTTACTCCTACCAAATGGAAATAACAAGATGTACGGAAATAGTCTTGGTCATGAGAACCAATACCTTAAATTGCTGTGTATCGGCTTTTTGAGCATCTCTAGGCAATTGGTGGGATATCGATTATCAAAGCTTGCACTTGCACCACAGCGGGACCATAAAGCTGAGCTAGCCCCGGCCCCGCATTTGCCACTGGTTCCATTAAGGTCGCCTCCGTCATTAACTTTGATACAAAATTACAAAGTACTCCTGGCAAGAGGATCTGATGATCCATGATTACTATGAATGCGGGTTCTAAACTTCTAATTGAACCTTACTCTTTAATGAGACAAAATTATATGGACTCTCACTTAAAAATTGCTAGCGCAAGAGGGTCCAAATTCTTTTTTTGAGGTGCAGAGCATCCAAATTCATCCCATCAGAGTGTTATCCAAATTCAGGATCACATGTAGCTTTGGCGTTAAATATTCCCAAATTGCATGTAGTATTTTGAACTCATTGACCTGTGTTTGGTTTTAAGGGAAAAATAGAGAAAGGAAGGAAAATGTATTTTCCTTAAATCAAACATAGCCTAAGGCCAACCCCAACCCTGAAATTTCTGGGTGTGGACCTAGTTTTTGTGTTCAGATAATTTATATAATATTTTGCTTCATGGGGCTACTCAACGGGGCCAGCCTATCCCCCAAACCCATAACCCCCCTCGCCCCGTACATGGTGGTGCTCTTTGTAGTCACAAAAAGTATGGTGTTTTTAATGCTATCAATCTCCATTGTGGTGTATTTAAAATGATAGATTTTAGAGGTTGTAGTCAGGGGTGGGGGTAAAGCAATAAGAATACGATATTCTTGAAGGATGGAAGATGGCCTTCTAGAGGAAGGGGAAGTATAGGGTTGCAGTGGGTAGGGAGACGAAGGCCAAGGCGGTGGTTGTTCTCCTGAAAGACGTAGACACAAAGTTTCTCATCTAAATGGAAAGGTGGCACGATAAAAGGAGACTTTCCATATCCAAGTAAATTTGTTGGTAGGTTGGATACGAGAGGAGTGGTTTCATGAATAGAGTTTCGTTACGTGTCTTCACATGGTCCCGGGAGCTAGAGATTTACACCTACTTTCCTGAAGTCTACTCGTGAGCATGAGACTAGTTACAGCTATGCTCCTAGGAACCCTTCTCTGCCTTAGCTGTAAATAGGGTGGGGTCATCTATGTTTATAATCGCATCCATTTCGAGTGTGGCAAACTACTACACTACACTTTGGGTGGTGTGACGTTTGTAACTCACCTTGGAACATCGTATTGCTTGAAAAAAATGTTTGATGGCACGACATTGTAGCACAAGTGATTGTCTCCTTAAATTTAAGGGTACTAATTTGTACAATAATTAATGGAAATTTATCAAAGTATCCAGGTAAAAGTGATATCATAGTATCATAATTAACAATAGAGATGGAAATTTCACCTGTACCCGTGGGCCCCACCATGCCTCGATAGGTTAGGTATACTAGTACAGTGACACGTTTAAAAGTTCGGGTACTAACTTGACACTACCCCTAAAGTTCAGGATACTAAAGTGAAATTTTCCCTATATTATACTATATTATATTACATCATATTCTAAGTAAGTTTCAACAAATAAAAAAATAAATTAATGTATACAAATAAGAATAACGGGGGCAGGGCAAAGTTGGGGATGGGGTTAGGATTTTTAGTCCTATCAGGGTTTGGGACAAGAAATTTGAATTCAAGGTTGGGTATGGGTACGAGGCAGGCAAAACCTAGCCTTGCCCCACCTATTGCCATTCCTAATTAACCACTTACTCTTATTTATAAGAATCTAACTATAATCAAAGCTAATGAAATTTTGGTTCCCATTATACCTCGCAAAAAGTTGACCCAACCCGAAAAAACTGGGTTGGATCATGGGTCAACCTGCTGACCCGTTTGTCAAGTCTAATTGGGATTATTTATGCATTGTTAGAAGTTTCCAGTCTTTAATTTTTTCTATGTAGTCTTTACTTTTTATTGTTTACTCTTTAAATGGTTAAATGTTCAAGTTTTTTTATTTTATATTTGGAATTTAAGGTTAATTCTTTATTTTGACATTTTTTATGTAAATTTTCTTTATTTTTTTAAATTTCAATTACTTTTTGAGATGACCCAAATTGACCCATGGGTCAACCCTAACCCGAACATTTAGGGTTAGGGTGTAGCATTTGGCAACCCAACCCAAAGTACCTTGACCCAACCGAACCTGACCCACCCAACCCAATTGCCAGGTCTAGTTCCCATCGACCTAGACATTTATATTCTTTTTTCATATTTATGTGGGATCTATAAAAAATTTATTTTTCTTAGATATCACTTATCCAGGCAATTAATGCCCATTTCCCATATGGATATATAAATTTCTCACTAAAAGGAAAAATTGCTAACGACTTGAATGGAATAAAACTACCCCTTATTTAATAGGAGATGCAGACTGCTTATTATGGCTGTTTACCATTTCTCATGCCATGTTTTGTTCGACACCACCTGTTTCCAACCAAATGACCAACACGAATAACCAAACTAATTTACCCTATAAAATCCCAATTCCTCTCCTCTCCTTAATTTCTCCCCATTGCATTATAATTCAACGACCCTTACAGGTTACAAGCCATAAGGAGAGAGAAAATAAAAGAGACAAAGAAAGAGAGAGAAAGAGGAAGATGGCCGGCGGCAAGAACGTGAACGCTGCTGCAGTACTACTCCTTGTCATGTCTAAAATGTTGGTGGGATTTGTAACTGTAAGGGCGGCAGCTAATAATATTAATGCAGACATGATAAAATACGACCAATGCCTAAGAAGTTTATGCATACCAGCATGCATGGAGGCAGGGGGAGTGACGGATGTTTATTGTAGATTACAATGCGCAAATCCCTGCAGGGGCTATTCTGCCAGAAAAGGGGCGAATAGAATAATCTCATTAAATTCAGGAGGAAGAGTAGGAGTAGGAGTAGGAGGGAGAACTGAAGTCAGCAGTTACAGTAATTGCGTCAATGTGCAATGTATGCCTGAATGCATGAAGAATGCTGGCTCCACCGTTTCTTCCTGTAAACAGGAATGTACTGCTCTTTGCAATGACTCCCAAGATCCCTGATTAAGTGATTAGCCTCACCCTCAACCTCAACAACTTCACATTTCTTGACTCTTTGCTTCAGTTCTCATGCATTATTAAGTTTCTACACGCATTCTTCTTATTATTGCTAGTTATTAGTTTATTAGTTCTTCTTATTATTATTCTTTTATTGGGGGTTCGTTCTACCTTTCTTTTCTCTGTTTATAACTTTATATCAAGGCCTTGTATCTGGTCCTTAAAATTAATCAATAATAATAAACTAGTCGGGACCTGTGCGATGCAAGTAATTGTGACAAGCCCTGCAACACTCCCAATTGCTGTTAAAATTGGTTTTTTCTGTTAATTTAAAACTAAAACTAAAAATGTTCTTACATTATTAGTTCTACTAATAAATTTTATAGTAGTATTTATTCATCTTTATTACTTTTTTACTGACTTTTTTTATTTTATATTATAATTTTTAATGTTATTATTATAAATAAATTGTAAAGTCTATATTATTTTAAATATATTGTCATTTTTAGTTTATTGTTATTAGATTTATTGATTTTTATCATTATTTTTAAATGTAATTTTTATGGATATTAATTTATAAAAATTAATTTCAAAACTAATAATTTCTTACTAATGTTTTTTGTTTATTAATAAATGTATATTAATTAGAATTAAAATGGATGGAAAGCTAAGTAGCGGTGATCATAGGTCGAACTAGGTTGGCCCTAGGCTAGGCTTAGCACATGTGACAAGGCTATAACCCAAGCCCAACCCTACACGGGCCTGGCCTAGGCTGAGTAATTGTAATAAGGACTATAGCCTAGGCCTGAATAGGGTGGGGCCTAAATCTGAGCCTATGAATTTTATATATATATAATATTTTTACATTTTATAATATAAATATCATATATTTATAAAATATAACATAAATAACACATAAATATGTATGGGCCATGCAGGGCTTGGGCAGGCTTGAAGTATTGGGCCTATGCCTTGCCTTGAAGTTTACTGTGCTAATACCGGGCCCGGACACGATCTAGCCTGAAAATGATCACCCCTAAAGAGAAATTAATAAATATTAATTTAAAGGTAACCTATTAATAATACTTGATTATATATGAGTAATAAATTATCTTTATTAACTTATATTTAGATTACAAAAAGTAATTATTAATACCCTCTAATACAACCTGTATAATAACACACCCGCCTATGAACCCAAAAAGACACACTGGCCTAACGTCTACAAAGTAATTATCCACTTAAAACAATCTTACATCAAAGAAATTCTAAAAGTTGGGTCATTTAATACCTTCATTAAATCACTGTAAGTCTCCATTACTCTCCCTTTCTAGAGACTGATTGGAAGTATTTTTTGCAAACCACAAAAATCTTCATCGGCTCCATGCAGTGGTGATTTAGACCATATATTTTTAAAAAGCCCAAAATCAAAAAAAAAAAAAAGGAGAAAGAAAGATAGACGCCCCCAACTCCCATGTATTTATCAAAATGCCTTTTTAGGGATATACCTACAGGCTACAGTTAGACATGTTCACAAGCAGGATAGGCTTTGGGCTCAGCTCATGAATATTTTACACTGTTTTGGATCCGAGTTTTGAGTTGGTCGATTCAAATTGTAGTAAAAGCTAAGCCTAAACTCAACCTATGAAAATGTCTACTTACTGAACATTTGGTTGGTTTTGAAGAAAATCAGAGAATTGCCAAAATCAAAGAGCACATGCATGTAAGACATACACACAAGATATGGACAACACCTTTAACCCAAAAACTTAGGTCGATACTCCTCTTCAAATAGAAGCTAACATCACATCATCAAGTTTGACACACATCGCACCAAGAGCCCTTTTGCTCACGATCAAGGTGGTCTCATTCAACCACCAACTACCAAAGGTGAATCGTCACCATTCAACAATGGGTGGGTCAAGCCATGGGAATCACCAATCATTCACCTATCTAAGCACACTCGATCATGGGTGGAGTCATGGGAATCACCAAACACTCTTGCAAACTGATTGTGCGCAATCCGGCTGGTCCTATCTGTCAACGATCTTGCCTCTGAACGGAGCTACAGGGAGCCTGAAACAGAGAAGATGAGGAAGCTCTGGGGGGGAATCCGGTATGAATGCTCCGAAGTTCAAGTTAGAATTCTTAGGCAAGATAAAACCAGATGGCGTAAAATTCACGTACCTTGTTCTTGGGGGTAGGGTGCCTTTTATAGCCACCTCGTGCACTCACTCCTAAGCTTTTGTCAGGTCGGGTATGATTGCCTCTGGGCTTCTACTAGTTCGGGTGTCATCCCCTCCGTTGGACAGAACCGCCACTGCTCCCTTTTGTCGGGGCCGTCTCTACGACTGGCGATGACGGTGGCAGGTGGCGGTGGCAGGTGACCATTGAAGTGCGGCTGTCAAGCGTCAGATCCCAAGTTAGTTAGGTGCGCCGCCCTTGGATACGGACCTCCTCGGTGTCAGGTATGGTACGTTTGGTCAGTTCGGCATCCTGGAGGCGAAGTGCTGGAGTGGCGAGCGAGGTGGTCTTGAGTTCGGATAGGGGAGTGTCCCGAACTGCCATGAGGCGGGCCAATTCGGGTCATTTCCTTGTGTGGCTCGGGGCTGAAGGAAGAGTTCGGGCTCCTCGTAGGGAGTTTCGGGCTCCTAGTAGGGAGTTCGGGCTCCTCGTAGGGAGAGTTCGGGCTCCTCGTAGGGAGTTTCAGGCTCCTAGTAGGGAGTTCGGGCTCCTCGTAGGGAGTTCGGGCTCTTAGTAGGGAGATCGGGCTCTTAGTAGGGAGATCGGACTCCTCGTAGGGAGTTCAGGCTCCTAGTAGGGAGTTCGGACTGCTGGTTTCCTCCCTTTGGTGCTTGCGCCCTGGGTGCGCTGTTGTGCCGAGTTGTTTACCTTCGCCACGTGTTGAGTGATTACGAGGTCGGGCCAAATCTTCCTTCATCAATTGCCCCCCACTCCTCATGCTAAGGGTCTTGCCTTGGCGCGGGGAGTTCGCAAGGTGGCAGGTGGATTTGTCCCGTACTTCGAATCTCGGTTGACTGATAGCGCGAGGTGCGTTGTTAGGGTTAGTTTCTTCGAGCGCCCAAAAGATGAAAAATGCGCCGACCTGCATACAAATGCTGCCAGACGTGACAGCGCGCGCTTTATTTCAAAATCAAAAAAGCGTGCCGCTGGGAGACGTGACGGCAGGTGTCCTTTTAAATTTTAAAAACGTGACGCTGCCGCTTTTAATGTGAGGAGACGTGCGCTGTCGTTCTGTCAGTTTCAGAAAGACGTGCGCCGGCGCTCTGTCAGCTTCAGAAAGACGTGCGTCAATCACGTTTCGGTCTCAGGGGACGTGCGGTCAGCGCGACTGCGGGCCGTCGGATTGGCTTTGATCTGTGCTGTTGCTTCTTGGTCACTGTGGGTATAAATAGTGGGGGACCCTAGTCGCTTTGTCACTTTTGTGCTGCCTCTTGAGCTCGCGTCCAAGTTTCAGCTCGCGCCCAGGCTTTCAGTTTGCGTTTCAAGGTTTTCGCTCATCCGAGTTCCCGTAGTCTTGTTCAAGCTTTTTTTTCGGGTGAGTACCTTCCTGGAATCCACCTTCTCTCCTCGATGTCTAGCTCGGAATGCTCAGACGGTTCTCCAAGTGGGTCAGATGCAGGTTCTACGAACCGAGTCGCATCCCCTGATAGTCCTAGCGAGCCGGAGGTAGAGCTCGAGGAAGAGTTCGAACCCGTAGGTCGAGTCACCTCGGGTAGTTTGGCATCCACCTCTCGTCGGGGTCGGACGTTAGACAAGTTCGGCCCCTCGACCATGATGCCTGAGGGGCTCCAATCCCTTATTACCTATTACAACTTGCCTGGGGAGTACACTTATTTCATACCTTCGGGTAGCTTTCCTTGGGAACACGGTCCTGATGAGATCGTGATATTCCGTGAGCAGCTCGCTGCGGGGCTGTGATTGTCTTTCCATCCCCTCCTTGTCGAGGTTTTGAATCACTTGGGCATTACGGTCGGCCAGCTTCACCCGAACTTCATTCGTAATTTGATGGGGACAATCTCCCTATTTAGCGAACAGGGCTTTCCTTTAGACTTGGAGATCCTCTCTTCCATCTTAATGCTTAAGAAGCAAGCGGGTCTCCTCCCCGGGCGGAGGCGGGCGTATTACCTGTCTCCTTGCCCGGGTTTTAAGCTTTTACATGAACTTCCTAACAAGGTCCCGGCGTGGAAGCGGGACTACTTCGGGGTGCGAAGTGTGTTGGGGTGGCCATTTCAGACCGGGTGGGGGATGGCCGCCCCTGACTCCGGTGTTACGCTTGACAATGAGACGGTGAAGGGCCTCCGGAAATGGGTGCGGCTTGGACTAAAGTTCCAACAGTATCTGACGAAGGCCAAGCTCATTGCGGTCGGCCTGAGTTCGAGTAGGTTCCTTGGAGGTTCTTATTTTGCTGTCTGGCTTTTTTCTGATGCCGAACTCTTTTTTGCAGGTGTGATGGACTCAGGAGGGACTCGTGGTGGGCGCTTGTTTCAAGGCATGAAGAGGAGGAAGCGAGTCATCAAGCGAACTCGCGCCAAGCTGCCCCAGGATGCGGAGCCCGAGGTACCGGACTACCCGTTAGGGGATCTGCCCAGGGAGCCCGAGATGGCTCCTCCAATGCCAGAAGCGGTAAGGGGCCCGTATGCTGAGACTACCTACACGGGGGCTCCCCCCTACTCTGGTGCTCCTGCTTACTCTGGGTCTACTCATACGCGAGCTGGGCCCTCGGGCTCGGAAGCCCCAGGAGAATTCAGGAGTGTGCTGTCGCCGACCTACGCTCTTCAGAAGAGTAAGGAGGCCATTTTCCCCGAGGAGGTCGCGGCGTGGACTGATCTCCCTCTGCACTAGGTGGCCTGCCGTGCTGTTACTCATTCCATGGTGGTAAGTCAAGACTTTTTACCGAGCTCTTTTGCCTTTATCCTTGCTGTCGTTCTTTTGATCACTCGTTCCTTTTGGTAGGTGAACTCTTCTATCCACACCTTGGTGGCCTAGGTGGAAAGGAGCTCGAGGCTAGTGCGAGCTGCTGAAGAGGCTCTTCGTGCTGCCGAGACGACTTCACGAGCTGCTGAGGCGGCTTCCCGAGCTGCTGAGGCGGCTGCTTGTGCTGCAGAGGTCAGGCAGGCGAGGTCTCAAAGAGATGCCGAGGCCATGGGAGTCGTAGTGAAGCATATGGCAGACCTGAGGCTGGATTTGCAGCATCAGGTCGAATACCTTCAGGAGGACATTAGGGAGAGGATGCAGATCTTTTCTCAAGGTATTGAAGATGCCAAAAAAAAGGCTGTCGATGAGTACATCGCCTCACCGAGCTTTGACGACCTGATGGTGGATTCGTACCGAAGGGGTTTCAAGCTAAGCCGGTGGATGATCCGGAATACGTACCCCAAGCTCGATATTAGTGCCATATCCACTTCACGCATAACTCAGGAGATGGCCAATGCTGCTGATGGTGAGCCAGATTCTTAGGGCGAGGCAGGGCCTTCGGGTATCGTTGAAGTGCCTTCTGATAATGAAGAAGTAGCTCCGGGCCTGTAAATTTTTTTTTTTGAAATGTACTACCTTACTTTGAAATGGAAAGACTTTTCTTTTGGTTAAGTGTTGGTTGTTCTTTCTCCCGAACTGAACGTATTTGCCGAACTGACCATACGTCCGATCTGTTTCCTGCCCGGGTTGTCACACTCGCGCGGCCTGTTTTGGTGGTCTCTGAGATGTCGATGTCCCTATTAGTTCGTTGTCTCTGTTTTGCCTTTGGCTTTCTTTCCTTGCCTGTGCCGAGGTTCCTTCGTTAGCTAGGCATCCTAGCCCTTAAGCTTTGGTGGCGATTTTATCCACTTCACTTGGTGGTCTATAGGTAGTATCGCCTTAAGTTGACGATGTTCCATGCTTGGGGTACTTGCTTACCCTCTAAGGTTTCGAGCTCATATGCCCCCCTGAGTGCTTTCTTTATTTTGTAGGGTCCTTCCCAATTTGGTCCGAGTTTGCCCGCACCGGGTTCGGGTACCACGATCTTACGGAGAACCAAGTTGCTGACGCGGAAGCTCCTCTTCTTTATTCTGGTGTTGTAGTACCGAGCTACTTTTTGCTGGTAGGCCACTGTTCGGATGTGTGCGAGGTCTCTTACCTCATCCAGTAGGTCGAGGTTGGTGCGTAACTCGTCTCCGTTTGTCTGATCGTCATATGCTTCTAGTCGCAGTGTAGGTATTTCGATTTCCGTCGGGATTACCGCTTCGGTGTCATAGGTGAGGTTAAAGGGGGTCTCTCCCGTGGTGGTTTTTTCCGTAGTTTGGTGAGCCCACAGAACACTTGGTAGCTCGTCCGCCCACAACCCTTTAGCTCGGTCTAGTCATGCTTTCAGTCCGCGGAGGATGGCTCTGTTCATTTCTTCTGTCTGACCGTTTTGCCTGCGGGTGTGCGACCAATGTGAAGTTCTGACGAATTCCCATATTTTGGCACCATTCTTGGAACTTGATATCCTCGAACTGTTTTCCGTTGTCGGAGATCAGTACCCGAGGTAGCCCGAAGCGACATACTATGTTCTTCCAAAAGAAGTTCTGTATGTTTCGGGCTGTGACTGTTGCCAGAGGTTCAACTTCTATCCACTTTGTGAAGTAATCTATTGCCACCACTAGGAACTTTCTCCCACCTGTTGCTAGCGGGAATGGCCCCAGGAGGTCGATGCCCCATTGTGCAAAGGGCCATGGACTGGTGAAGTGCTTGAAGTTGGCAGCAGGCTGATGGTGGATATTGGCATGCTTCTGACATTTGTCGCATTTTCTGACAAGCTCGACGGCTTCTGCCTTCATTGTTTGATAGTTGTATCCTTGTCGAAGTGCCTTTTGGGCGAGGGCTCTGCCCCCCAGGTGTCCGCCGCACAGACCTTCATGAGTGTCGCGGAGTACGAGCTCGGCTTCGGCAGGTCGCAAGCAACGCAGGTAGGGGAGCGTGTAGGATCGTCAGTACAACCGTTTGTCTATTATGACGTATTTGGCTGCCTGGCGCTGCACCCTCTTGGCTGCATTGCGGTCCGCAGGGAGGGTTCCATCTAGCAAGAAGCTCGCGAGTGGGTCGATCCAACTCGGCTCTGCTTCAAGGACGGGAGCGACCTCTTCTGCCCCATCGAGAATGCTGGGCCGAGGTAAGTCCTCTATGTACACGGTTCTCATGGCGTTGTGACTCGTGCTGGCTAACCGGGACAGGGCGTCGGCCTCAGTGTTCTCTGATCTCGGGATTTGCCTGATTAAGTGTGACTGGAAGTTGAGCAGAGCCTCCTTTACTTTTGCTAAGTATGCAATCATAGTGAGCTCGTGTGCTTCGTATTCGCCCGTAACCTGGTTGACTACGAGCTGGGAATCACTACAGATAACTACGTGCTTTGCTCTAACCTTGCACGCTAGGTTCAGCCCGGCTATCAGTGCCTCGTACTCCGCCTCGTTGTTGGATGCCGCGAACTCAAAGCGTAGTGCGTATTCCAATTTCGTTCCACTCGGGCTGCGTAGCACTATTCTGGCCCCGCTTCCTTGCTGGTTCGAGGAGCCATCTACGTGAAGGATCCAGGGCTCATCATTCCAGTTCGCGTTTGGCCTAACCAGGAGAGATGCTACACTGGATGCTACTTCACGGGGTTCAGACTCTATTGGCTTGGGGGCTCCGGGCTCGCCCGAACTGGGGATCTCGGGCTCGACCGGCTCAGGGGCTTCGAGGCTAAACGTGCACTCGGCGATAAAATCTGCCAAGGCTTGGGCCCTATTAGCAGTTCTTGGCTTGTACTGGAGGTCGTACTCGCTGAGTTCGATGGCCCATTTCGTCAGTCGACCGGAAACCTCGGGCTTGAGTAAAACTTGCCTCATAGGTTTGTTAGTCAAGACGATGACGGTGTGAGCCTGGAAGTACGGGTGGAGTTTCCGAGCTGCTATCACCAGTGCGTATGCTAGCTTTTCTATCTGCGGGTACCTTGTCTCTGCTCCCTGTAAAATTTTACTAACATAATAGACGGGTCGTTGGACCCGGTCTACTTCTTTTATTAGTATCGAACTGGCCACCTTGTTTCTTGCCGAGAGGTACAGTTCTAAGACCTCGCACTCCTCGGGCCGGGCTAAGGTTGGCACACTAGCGAGGTAGCTTTTTAGCTCGTCGAACGCGAGCTGGCAGTCTCGGGTCCACTCGAACCCTTTTCCTTTGACTGCTTTGAAGAAGGGCAGGCAGCAGTATGCTGATTTGGACATGAAGCGGCTTAGAGCGGCTATGTGGCCGTTTAGCCTCTGAACTTCTTTTACTTTCTGGGGTGGTCTCATATCTAGGATGGCCTTTATCTTGTCCGGGTTGGCCTCAATACCGCACCGGTTGACAATGTACCCTAGGAACTTACCCGAGGTGACACCGAAGACACATTTGTTAGAGTTCAGTTTCATGCTAAATTGACGCAGGATTTGGAAGACAAAATCCAAGTATTGGATTAATTCCTGTGAAAACTGGGTCTTGACGACCATGTCGTCTACATAACATTCTATCTTTGTGCCAATCAAGGGCCGAAACAGCCTATTTACAAGTCTTTGGAAGGTTGCCCCGACATTTTTTAATCCGAAGGGCATGACCTTGTAGCAGTACAGGCCGAACTCGGTTATGAAGCTGGTTTTTTCCTCATCGGACTGGTCCATCCTGATTTGGTTGTAGCCCGAGTAGGCGTCCAGGAAGCTTAGCAACTCATGTCCCAAGGTCGCGTCCACTAGGCGGTCAATTCTGGGGAGGGGGAAGCAATCTTTCGGGCAAGCTCGGTTCAGGTCGGTGTAGTCAACGCACATGCGCCACTTGCCGTTTGCCTTTTTCACCAGCACTGGGTTGGCTACCCAGCTCGGGTAATGAACTTCCCTTATGAAATCTGCTGCGAGGAGCTTTTCGACCTCCTCGTCGACCGCCCTCCAGCACTGGGGCTAAGTTGCGTTTCTTCTGTCTAACGGGTCTGACTATAGGGTCCGTATTAAGTTTGTGAGTTATTAGGCTGGGGTTAATACCAGGCATGTCGGCCGCGGACCAGGCAAAAATATCTAAATTTTAAAGTAAAAAACTCACCAGTTCAGTTCGTAGTGGTTCCTCGACGGAAGCACCGATCTGTAGTGTGCGAGTTGGGTCTATAGCCGAAGTCGGGACTGCGACCGTTTCCTCTGTGGGCGAAGCTCGTTCCTCGCCTTGCTCCGTAGGCCGCTCCAGTTCAAGGTCATCGGCCACCTTGGTTTTTCCCTTCAGGGCGGCAACATAACACTTGCGGGACTCGAGCTGGTCGCCCCGCGCTACCCCCACACCGAAGTCTGTAGGGAACTTCATTGCCAAATAGTATGTGGAGACCACTGCCCGCAGGATATGCGTAATTGGCCGCCCTATTATGGCATTGTATGGGGAAGGGGTCGCGACCACTAGGAAATCATGGTTGAATCTGACCGCACAAGGCCATGTGCCGACTTCCACAGGTACTGTTATTTTTCTGAGGGGCCTGACTTCCTCTCCGCTGAAACCCACCAGAGGAGTGTCCGCAGGCTTCAGTTGCTCTTTTGTAACTATAGCTGGTCAAATGCTGACTTGAAGAGGATGTCCGCCGAGCTGCCCGAATCCACGAGTACGCGCCTGACCTCGAAGTCGTTGATCCTTAGTTTAATGACAAGCGCGTCATCGTGGGGGTAGTGGACCTCTCGCGCATCGTCTTCCGTGAAGAAGATCGGCTCTTCAGTCTTTGGTCTCTTTGGGGGGTTCTGTTCCTCTTGGGCTGCTTCGCGAACTGACATCTGAGCCGCTGCTAAAGTACACCCTGCTACCACCGAACCTCCCACAATTACATGGATGGTTCCCCGAACTAGCCTCTCTTCCGGAGGCTGTCGCTGCAACGGTTCGGCTGGTCTGCTGCTAGATTCGGGGGCATCCTTTCCGTGCTCCCCTTGCCGACCTGCCTTATTGTTATTATTATTATTATCACGCTGTACAAAATTCCTTAAGTATCCGCGACGGATGAGTCCATCTATCTCGTCCCGGAGATTATTACATTGTTCGGTACTATGACCGTGGTCTCTATGGAAACTACAGTACAAACTTTTGTTTCTCTCGTTCAGATTTCCCTTTAGGCGAGGTGGCCACTTTACGTATGGGGCGTCCTTGATCGTCATTAAGATCTCGGTCTGCCTCGTGTTTAACGGCGTGTAATCCATCTGAACTGCTAAGGGAGCTCGGAACGACTGGTTTGGCTTCGGCTCCCGGGCCGGGTTTTTTCTGTCGACTGGGTTGGAGGGCTCGCTTTCCCTCTTTCTTTTCTCGTTCCCGCTTTCGGTCCGTTGGTTGATTTCTTCCTCTATTCTCATGAACTTATCTGCGAGCTTGAGGAATTCGGCCACGGTTGCGGGCTGGTTAGCTTACCATGTGCCATTTGAACTCTTTGTGTGTTACTCCTCTCTTGGCCGCCGCGAGCTGCATCGCGGGGTCTAACCGCGGTATCTGTAAGCACGCTTCATTGAACCGCTTGATGTAGCCCCGGATGGATTCTCCTTCTCTCTGGACTACTCCGAAGATGCTTTCCTCTGTTCTGGGGCACCGCTTGCTGGTGACAAAGTGTGCGGTGAAGACCTGCATGAACTGGGCCCAGCATCTTATCGACCCGGGGGCCAGGTTCCTATACCAAGTGCGGGCTACCCCCCTAAAGGTGGTGGTGAAGGCCACGCACATACATGATTCACTGGCCCTGGCGAGGTGCATTTGGGACTGGAAAGCACCAACGTGGTCGTTGGGGTCGAAGGACCCATCATACTTGTCCAAAGCTGGGAGCTTAAAATCTTTGGGCATGGGGACCGCCAGGAGTTCTGATGCGAGGGGAGAAGTAACTGAGAGAATCGGGGTAGCTTTTACCTCGTCCAAGCTCGTCTCTTCCTTACCTCTGAGCTCGGGCAGGACACGAGTGGTAGTTCGACGACTTCGCCGGCGCCTTCGTTGTTGAGTGGGCCTGGTACTAGCGCTACTGGCCTCTGTGTTGCCGAGCCCGATGGGCCCGGAATGCTGGTAGTCTGCTGCCAGGGCGCTGAATCGGTTCTCCGTGAGCGGGAACTCGGGCCTAGAGCGTCGAGGTTCTGGCCTTGCGGGCGAGGTTCCTGACCCGCCTGCGAGCTGCGAGGCAGGGGTGATTTTTCTCTCTCTTCGGCCTGGGGACGAGGCCTGGCTGTTAGGGGGGTTCTGGGGCCGGGAGGATTTTCCCCGGTGGGGGCGTCCATCCTGTGGGGAGGCCTTAACCGGCTTCAGAGCAGGGTGCCGAGGTGGAAGTAGTGGTTGGTTCAGCGGCAGTTGGGGGAACTGCTGTTGATAGTGATACTGGGAGATGTTGTGCAGTACTTGGTGCTGCTGGAGCTGTTTTTGCTGGAATTGTTGCATTTTGGCTTGCATTGCCCGCATGCATTGCATCAGGTCGTCCAACCGGTTTTGGCTGGTTGCTAGGGGGACGGCAGTTGGTTCAGTAAAGGTTGTCTCGATAGGGAGAGGAAAGGGGATGCTCATGGCAGGAAGGTTTACGGGCGCCACTGCTTGTGGCGCATTCAAGCTGGGGATCCCATCCACCGAAAGGGGGATGGTGAATTGTCCGACACACACCACGGGGACTTGAAGTTGTTCCCCAGTGGTGTTTGTCTCCGTGCCATGTCCGGCGTTACTGGAAGAAGCCATGAGTGTTGGGGTTTTTGGAGAAAAGAGGTTATGAGAGTTTAGAGGGAGGCTTTTAGAAGCGTTCCCACAAACGACACCAATTGATGGTGCGCAATCCGGCTGGTCCTAGCTGTCAACGACCTTGCCTCTAAACGGAGCTACAGGGAGCCTGAAACAGAGAAGATGAGGAAGCTCCAAGGGGAACCTGGTATGAATGCTCCGAAGCTCAAGTTAGAATTCTTAGGCAAGATAAAACCAGATGGCGCAAAGTTCACGTACCTTGTTCTTGGGGGGTAGGGAGCCTTTTATAGCCACCTCGTGCACTCACTCCTAAGCTTCTGTCAGGTCGGGTATGATTGCCTCTGGGCTCCTGCCAGTTCGGGTGTCATCCCCTCTGCTGGACAGAACCGCCACTGCTCCCTTTTGTCGGGGCCGTCTCTGCGACTGGCGATGACGGTGGCAGGTGGCGGTGGCAGGTGACCGTTGAAGTGCGGCTGTCAAGCGTCAGATCCCAAGTTAGTCAGGTGCGCCGCCCTTGGATACGGACCTCCTCAGTGTCAGGTATGGTACGTTTGGTCAGTTCGACGTCCTGGAGGCGAAGTGCTGGAGTGGCGAGCGAGGTGGTCTTGAGTTCGGATAGGGGAGTGTCCCGAACTGCCATGAGGCGGGCCAGTTCGGGTCATTGCCTTGTGTGGCTTGGGGTCGAAGATAGTATTCGGGCTCCTCGTAGGGAGTTTCGGGCTCCTAGTAGGGAGTTCGGGCTCCTCGTAGGGAGAGTTCGGGCTTCTCATAGGGAGTTTCGGGCTTCTAGTAGGGAGTTCAGGCTCCTCGTAGGGAGTTCGGGCTCTTAGTAGGGAGATCGGGCTCCTCGTAGGGAGTTCAGGCTCCTAGTAGGGAGTTCGGACTGTTGGTTTCCTCCCTTTGGTGCTTGCACCCTGGGTGCATTGTTGTGTCGAGCTGTTTGCCTTTGCTACATGTTGAGTGATTACGAAGTCGAGCCAAATAACCATTTACCAACTGCTCTTACCAACCATTCGATAACGGGAAACTAGCAAAGCCATTGGAATCACCACATGCATCCATCAAAACTTGCTCCCAACTAAATCATTAACTTTGATACCACTTGTTGAGGGAATTAGGGAGAATTGTTGCCAAACAAAGAGGCACGATCTTAGGACTTACACATAAGAATAAGAATTGGACCCACCTCTAGCCCAAAATCTTAAACCATTGGGTTGTGAAAAAATCTTTATATACAAGTCATTTGTCTCTTTATCCCTTTCCAATGTAAGACACATCCACACACACGTTCATCCCAATAGAAAGAAATTTCTTTCTAACAACTCAATATTGCCATGCTAAGTGGATGGATCTTGACCTCCCAAAATTGAAAGAAATTCCTTTCAGAGAATTAATTGTGATGAATTTTGTTACTCTAAGACTCATATAAGTTTAGATGTATGAGAATTGTTGAGATCAATTCCTTTATGCGTTTTGAAAATTCATTTTAAAAGTTAGGGTCTGTTTGATTTGCAAGAATAGGGGTCTGGAGTCGGAATCGGAATAGCCCATTCCGATTCCAACTGTTTGGTTGGGTGGAATTGGAATCCTATTCCCATTCTTGCTGGAATTGCATTCCCTCATTTGAGAGAATGACCATTCTCTGCCTCTCTCTTGGGAACGAAATCTCATTCCTACTGATTTTAATTAGAATTCCAATTCCTATCTGAACCAAACAGACTATGGGAATGGACCATTCCAATTCTGATTCCGGAGGATTTCGATTCCGATTCCAACTATAAACCAAACGGACCCTTAGTTTCTTTGGAGTTCAAAAAAATATAACAACTTTTTGCTCAGAACTCATTTTTCAAATAGCAATTAATTCTTTCGAATAGAACTTTTATCAAATATATAAGACACCCAAAATTATTAAAATAAATTAAAATTTATATTCTAACCCGCACACTAACTGCTGCCCTATATGCTCAGTTTGGAAGGAATACAAATACAAATATGTAGTGTGTAAATTCTTATATTTTGTATGTATTTGTACTGTACATATTTGTATTTATACTCTTTCCAAACTGAGCCATACAAAAAAAAGGAAAGAGAAAAAGAAATGGCTTCTTCATGCCTGATTGTTGAGGCCATACTTCCCGTAACTAAAATACATTGATGTAAATAAAGCAATGGCCCAAGAGTAAATCACAGAACTCAGAACTGTCACCTTAATTAGGCAGAAAAGTTGTCAACAGGAGGAGAGAATTGAGATAGCAAACTTCCTTTCCATCACGGTTGAGGAATGCTGGGTGACAATAGCAGCAGTTCCAGAAGCCAAAGAGCTGGGCTTCAGAAGAGGTGGGATTGAAGTGGATTTGCTTTCAGCCACATCATGAGGGAAGGCCAAGTCAGCCCTTGCTTATGTATGATGCATGCTCATACCAGAAAAGGGAAAGAAGAAAAAGTCTCAACTTTGGATGTGAATAAATCGCTAAACAATTATACAAATCTTATTCGTGACCGAGTTGTGTTGCAGTTTCAGAGGTCATGTTCAGTACTTCAGTATTGGAGTTAGTAGTGAACAAATCTTTAGCCTAAATGTACTTATGCCAACAGTATTGGAGTTAGTAGTTGGCATGTATGATGCATGCCAACCGTAGATAGTGTTAAAATGTTCATTATTTGTTCTTGTCTTCCAATAAGATATGGGTAAAGAATAAAGATATCACTATTTCCCATTTTCTATCTTTTCTCTTTTATCCTTTTCCTTTTGCCCAAACTTTGTGTAAAGCTGCGATCTTATAAAAATTCTGCTACAATTCTAATTTTCTGATATTAACCAAGATATTATAGAAATGGCAAATAGAACTCAAGGGAGATTTAGTATTTTCTTAAGTACTTAAAATCTAAGATACATCATCTATGCCCTACATACAAAAAGTAATTCTAACTTTCAGTGTGATAAAATTCGTTTCCACCAGTAGAGAAATTTTGCTCATCTTAGGAAGCTTTGGGTTGCATTTAGATTTTGGAATCCGCAACAGAATCAAATTGTACTTCTACATGCCCTTAAATCAGCTGATTCGAGATAGCTCCTTCCATGTAGATTTTGCAAGTTTCTGGATTTATTGGGTTTGCAATAATGCACCAACTTCTCCTTTAAAAATCATTTGATAAGGGAGCCCATAATCACCAACTACTACCATTTTTCACAGGTAGCACATGAAGGAAATAGAAATGGAGGTTGCTTGTAAACAAATAATACAATTGTATGGCACTCAAGGAGGCATATGAATTCAAGTTGAGTTAGGACTGAAGATAAAACAACTGAAGAAGAAGAAAATTTCATGGTATTGGAATTCACTAAACCATCAAATAGCCCAGAAATAGCCAAAATCAGGTCCCTTAATAAATTAACTATACAAATGATGTAACCAATTATAGCATCCAAGATATCATCTACAAGATAAAATTTGAAAGGAGATTGGAACTGTAGTAAGATTAACTATGGCTCTTGAAGAAACCCTTTCTCCTCCAGGTAAGATATAACCTGCCCTGCCATGGCCGATGGAGTGGGGCAAATTCCATCATTTTGCTGTATTTCCATCTGGGAAGAGAAACCATCAGATTGATCAGTTCAGAACATGGTAAGAACAGCGGAAACAGAAGACCCAGCCAAGTCAAAACACACCTACCCCCACCCCCACCAGAGAATAAAAAAAAGCACATACACAAGAACATGCATGCACACACATGGAATCAACTGACAAATAACAATAGCAACCTCATATGCATGAATGAGTTCAAACTTCAGGCCATCAAAACCATATATGATTTAAGTGAAGATCTAAACGAATTCCATGTTGGTTTCACATGCATATTGAAGTGTTGCTTCAATAGGGGGGTAGCGTGACCCAGAAGGACAAAACACCAAACATTTTCATATTTCTAAAATATATGTGCTTTCAAACCCTTTACAAGCATGTGCCCGATTTTAGCTTACCTACATAATTTATTTATTATTATTATTGGTATCACCTGAGGAATTGTATGGTAGGTAAAACATAGACTTATTAATAGATTTATTAGATACAAGTTTGAGACTTCATAAGGATGCAAATAACTGTGGACAAAGTACTAGCAGATACCTCATAAGCTATATTAATCCTCTGCATTAAACATTCATCATAAAAGATTTATCCTATTTTTACTTTAGACACAAGTGTGAACTTTTAAGTTATAACTTATAAGAAAGACAGATGAAGTGTTTTTTCTCACTAAAATTCTTTCTTATTATGAGGAAATTTCAATCGTTGTGAATGTGATACAGGATGGAGGCATGTGAAATTTCAATTATTGCAGCCATCTGTATGGCACTTATTTAACAAACTGCAGTATGGCCTCAAATGAAACTTGTCCAACAGGCAACCAAAAATATCAAATCACCTACCTGAGACCATAGCATCTGAATAAATAAATATTATCAATAAATGGGCGTGTCACAGTTTATACAATGGGATCTATTATAATGAAGTGATAAGATATTCCAGCAGGATTGCAGGTCAGGTCATATATTCTGACAAGACATGCATCTGGCATGTGCAGGTGGGAACATGCAGATACATATGACCAAAAGGCATGGGAATCCCATGTAGAATGCACAGTTTAACAAAGACATACCTCACAGTTCAATGGTGGTTCATATGGATCATCTATTCCAGTAAAACCTGCAAATTCAATGTGATAGTTAGCAGAGCTCCAAGTTTTAGTTTAACATATGATATAATAATATGCATTCTTAAGACATTCCAATCTACCACCTGACCAGCCATTAATAAGTGAAGCTTTACCAATCAACTCCCTCCACCCATTAAAAGTTTGAATTATTCATCCCTTTCATCTTATTTTAGAAGACATCTTAACTGGCGATTTCAAGATTATCGGTATCATACTATCATTCAATGTGACAAATTGCATAGCATAAAATAATGAACTAGGTAATAGCACTATGCTCACAAGTTCTGGTTATAACTGGCGGCTTGCAGTCAGCAATATGCTACTATCATATGTTAAGAACTCTAGAAGGGCAAATTTGATTTTCAGAACCAAGGTATTCTTTAGGCTTGATTTGCAGAATCTAGGGCCCTGTTTGGAAACATTTCTATCGTTCCCGGTGTTCTTCGGAGCAGGAATGTGTTTGGTACCAAAAAAAAAAAAATGAAAGAAACAAGCTATTCTCACGTGAGAACATCACCCAAAGAATGCGTACTTTGGGAGTGATAAATTGACACTCTCAAAGATCGTGTTCCTAGAGAACACGCAGTTCTCACAATGTTAATGCATATTAACGAACACGTGCCATCGATTCCCATGTGAGAGAAGGGGTATGTTTGGTATTTCACACAAAATGATAGAAACAAGCCCTAAACAACCACCTTTCATTCATTTGACACTACCTCATTGCTGCTGCACATCTCAGAGGAGGGAACTCCCTTGGCTCCTGCTGCGCCAACAACAGGACGGCGAGCGAACAGTACGAAGCTCCAGCGACATTTCCGGCCAGATTCACGTAAACAGGTAGGTGTATTCCTTCTCATTGTACCTGATTTACTCGTCATTGCTCTGTTTTACTCGTCGTTGCTCTGGCTAGATTCACCCAAACTAATCTCTGACAACAATCATCTCTAAGTCTAACAGATGCTGAGTTTCCATCATCTGAATTTGTTTGTTCATATTATTTTTTTACTTTGTTGGATATCTTGAAATGTGGGGTTTCTATTATGTCGATTGAATGGGGTTTCTTTTCATCTGAATTTGTTATCCAAACGCCATTCTATTTCTGTAGAACAAAAATGTGTTCTCGAAAAACATTTTGCCAAACGCCTCTGTTACTCCCAAGGAGCAAGAAATAAAATTCTTGTTCTAGCACAGGAATTTCTAAAAGAACAGGAACAGGTGGGAACATTGCCAAACAGGGCTTAGGAGTCCCACTGTTATTGCAGTAAGCCAGTTCCCCATAACACCACAAATTTTTAAATTGGAAAATGGCATGCTTTGCTCTTATTTGGAGGGTAAAAATTAGTAAAACAGAAGAGAGGAAAGATAGAGAAGAAAGGAACAAAAGAAATAGAAAGTACTTCCTTTAGAAAAACTGATTTTGTATTCCTGTTGACTGGACCATACTAGACTTGAGGCTCCCTCCAAGTCTGGCTTTAAGAATGATATGAAGGCCTTTTTCATCAGAGGTCTGCAAGCACTTGGCCAGAGTCTAACCTTGCTACAGAAGATATTTGATCAGAATCATGACTAACAACATGGCAACAAACATCCCAGAATTTCTGTTCTTATAATGCCTCCCACTGCATGTTTGCTAATGCATATGTACAAGCCCTAATTTTGGAAACAAAAACTTGTCCAAAACTAGATTAAGAAATTTTTCTAGGAGCTTGTGATTGAACCAGATTCTCTAGTTTACTGCATAGTTGGAGAATGTTCCATAGATTGAGATGATGATGCTGGTTTCTGGAGAGAATGTCTTATATGCTCACCAGTTGACGCTCACATCAAATTTTAGCATAGAAAAATCAGAACATATCAAAGTTCACACTCTACCATCTGATGAAGGCCATGTCAAGTGTAGCTTGATGAGTTGATGAAGTCACTATTCAAAGTTACTCACTTCAAATGAGTTGTCTAAATTAGGAAGAACTATGTTGACATGGAAACAGGGAAAGAATACATGGAGAATAAACTAAATTTCTCCTGATTCTTTAACAAGTAACACTTTTGTAATTCTTAGTTGCTGCTATTTTTGGTCCATTTATGTTTTTGAAGGTTGTTCTGTTTTTAGTTTTTGGAAGTTTAAAATTGTAGGTCTGTTACTTTTCCTGCAGCCGAGTTTCAGCAGCCAAAAATTGCCTGTTTGACTTGATTTTGGTGTCATTAGGTAGATTTTTCAATTACATATCCAACAAAACCAAGATCTTGTGAATCTGGTATGAATCAAAAGTTAAGGTTATTTTATCAGTTGAGTATCAGCCTTTGAACTGTGATCAGAACTAAATACTTATATTCTGAAGTTGTTTTTGATTTATTTTAGTAGGATTATTAATGAGTATTTAGAGTTACTAGTGAGTATGCACGTGATTTGCATGTGGCAAATTTAGATGATGATGATGATAGTTTTCCAAAATTTTCTACAATTTTTTTTTATATTTTTTTCTATTAAAATAACTCTTATTTGTCACACTTATTTTTGTTTAATATGATGAATATACAATATTGTAGATGTGCCTAAATGTTTTCCACAACTTTTTTTGTATTTTTTATACTTTTGTGTGTTTTCATCTTTTTAATTTTTATTATTATTTAATTATGACATCAAGGGTTGACACATTTGACCTAAAAAGGTTGAATTGTTGACTCGCCACCAAACAGGAAAACAACTCTATTTTTTGGATCGATTTTAAATTTGCATTTTATTTCTATCATCAATAAAAATAATTATTCTTTATCACACTTATTTTCTTTAATATGATTAATTAATATAGGATTCAATGAAAGTTAATACCAAGACTTTATGAAAGGGAATTGAATGAGGAGAAACGTAGTAGTTCAAATTACATTTTGTGCCCTCACAATTAGAGAGGGACCAAATTCAGAAATAAGGGTATTTTAGTCAAAAATAGGATTCAATGAATGTTAATGGAAGTTAATACCTTAAAATAATACTTAATGAGAGGGATTTGAATGAGGAGAAAAGTGGTTCTTCAAATTACATTTTTGTCCTTACAATTAGAGAGGGACCAAATTCAAAAATTGGGGTGTCTTTGTCAAACAAAAGTTCCACACTCTCATTCAGACATTCACACTTTTAATAGTAGTATAGATTTTAAGAGTCAATATCCGTGTTTTAGTGTTCCTATGGGGTTATTTATAGGTTTTTCCTAGTTCTAAAGAAATTAGAGGTTGTTTCTGGTCAACTAACTTGCTGAAATTGGAGTTTGTAATGGGTTGCATTTTTATTATTAAGTTTGTAAAGGGTGATTCAGCTACCCTATAAAAAACATGTCATTGTAATTGAATTTCTAGTAGAAATTTTTGAATAATGAATAAGAACTTCAGTTTGAATGTTATGAGGAGCATCCTCTCTTTTTTCTCCAAAGGCAGAAAGACGCTATTTTTCTTGTCTTCTCTTTCTCTCTTACATACTAGAGAACACCTGACCTGACCTGTATTTCCTCTAAAATCTACATCTAGTTTGCATTCTTCTTGCAAAAATTCCTAAGCATTCTAACCCAAATCATGAGTTACCATGTCAGTAAACAAAACATGCATCTAAAGATATAGAGAGCAAACCTTTAATCTTTCCTTCACGTGCAAGCTTGTAAAGGCCTTTTGCATCCCTTTGTTCACAAACTTCTAGAGGCATATTCAAGAAGACCTGTAAAATTGGTAAACCCATTTAACAACATCAAATGCTGTTAGATAAGGATAAGTTTACAACAAGAATATCTCATAGGATCCTTGCCTCAATAAAACTTTCATCTGGCAATAGAGCACGGCAAGCATCTCGATCTCTTCTATATGGAGATATCAAACAAGCAATACAAATTAAACCAGCTTCTGCAAAAAGTTTTGCTACTTCCCCTGAAACCAAATGAGAAGTTAACATAGGAATAAAAGAAGAAATCAGATATGTTACAAGAACGCTACAAATTTATTGATTGGAGGAAGGATAGTAAAAATGGACAGTAGGGCACACCAATATTCATACAATGACAAAAAATAATAATCTTTTCTAAGTTCATGTACAAGGTGCATATGACATATGAAAGGGCTTTGCAACCACCATTTAATGGATCATATAGAGGTCGCTCAAGCAACAAAACTAACCTGATCCAAAAGTTTTAACCAATAGAAAATAAGGAAACATTATTAATAAGAAATGATATTAAAGTGATGTTTTCACCAAAATAATGGTATATGAAGATTCTAAGTTTAGTGGGTGATTACAGTAACCACTAAGCTGGTCTTCAGACCATTTGGCTAGTGATTACAGTAACCACTATGGAGCAGAATGTTCAGTCAAGAAACAACAGGTCCAAAAATGAGTGTGATAGAAATGCATATGCTGAGATGGATGATTGGAAACCTAGAAGTAGCTCCAATAGGTGATAAAATGAGAAAAAGTCGACTAAAATGGTTTGGTCACATGCATAGAAGGCCATCTACAGCACCCATAAGAGGAAGAAATCTGTTGCAAGTTGATAGGGCTAGAAGGCTAAGGGGCAAACTGAAAAGGACATGGGTTGAAGTGGTAAGAAATGATTTAAGCTAAGCACCCATAATTTAATGATGGATATGGCACTAATCAGAGTTTACAAGACAAACCACAGGCCTGAACCCTAACCCAAGCCCGATGTAACTGACACTCGGGCAACCTGACTTGCAGCCCTAGCTAGTTTCATATGTACTTTTGAATTTAATGTTCAAAAATCACTCTTTACAAAGGCAAACTTACCAACCCTACGTATATTTTCTGCACGATCTTCTGGTTTAAAACCAAGATCCTTGTTCAGACCATGCCTAAGATTATCTCCATCAAGGATGTAGGCGAGATTTCCTCTATTGTGCAATTCTCTTCCTACCGAGCATGCCAATGTGCTTTTCCCTGATCAGTTTGAACAAATATTTCAAGACATATGAGTTAACAACATGAAATGTAGCATGATTAGTGATAGTGAAATATATATTACCATTTTACTAGGAGTCTTAAATCACATATCTGAAGTTTGTTCATATTCTAATGTTACACATCATCCGGCAGTTTATACATACAGAAAATCAAAACTAAATGCATTAGGTCACGAGACCTTCTGTATCTTTTATGCTTTGATAGTCTCATTCAGTGGTCTTTCTTCTGTCCATCTTAATTTCATTTCTGCAATCTAAATTCCCATCTTGTTTTCTTCATTTTATTTTATTTTTTCAAATATCTAAATGATCTGTACATGAAAAACATATATTTCCAAGCCATGACCATACTGGATTAAGCTTTAAGGCATCTAGATGAAACAGATCAAGTTACCATGAACATTTCAGATTCTTTGGCATTATGCATATGGACAGTTGGTAAGCATATATATGACAGTTTAGGTATCTGAGTACCCTAGGTATATCAGTAATATTGCCTTCCTATTTTGACATGTTCTTGGTGCAGATATAGAAAGGCCATGACCCCTATTTTGAACATTGAGAAGCAAATACATCTTGCATCTTTTGTATGAATTCCAAGATCTGCCAAAACTCTTGCTGATTCCTTAACTCGTGAAGTAGCTAATAGACAAGCAATGGCATGGGGAGAATATCCACTGTAGTGGGGGGAAAATTTGTATATGGATTTCAGCTCCTTGTGGTGTTACAGGAACAGCAATGGACTGTTTTTATTGTAAATAATTTGAGACTCATCTGCTTGTAATGGGATCTGGGTTATAATGAAATACAAGAAAGGACAGAAAGTGAGTTTGGAGCCGATTAACTTCAAGTTCAAGGGAGGTTTTCATAGTGAAACTCTGGTGGCAAAAAGCAGCATAGAAATTACTTTTGAATGGTGGGAAAGGAATGTTTGAGTGAAGCTTCAAAGGAGAGTGTGCAACAGGAGTCAGACACAATTGTTTTGATTGAGAGTTCGAGGTCAGATATTGCTCCAGTTGGTTCTTTGAGCCATCACCAGAAGTCCAACACCTCGTCCTTTGGACATAGCTTGGTTCATTCCTAGTTGCAGTTAGCATGTGTCTGGAGCAATGTTGTTAAAATCTTATGATTTACAATTTGAATCATGAATCCCAAGGGTTTCGATTTGAATCTTATGTATAAATCCTTTTCTGCAAAAATCTGATAATTTTTGTTTGAATCTTATGATTCGATTAATAAATCTTACAATTTATATAATTTCTACAATTCATTGTGATTCAAATCAATTCAATTAAGAATTAGTTCTCTACATTGTCATTCTGTTTTGATTATATTTAGTTTTTCAAGGGTGACTTGTTTTAAAGACTTTACTAGGAATTGATTTAACTACATTATTCAAGTCCATATGTTGAGTTTATTTTCTATCATATGTTGAATAAAGAGCCATTTTATGTGGAATATTTGACTTTCAAGTTAAACTTGATTATACCATCTTAGAATTCTATTGTATGAGTGGTAAATTTTAGTGTTTTAGGTACATATATGGTACATATGACTTAAAAATAGGGTAGAACACTTTTCTATATATATATTTAGCCTCTTAGCATATATATTTAATTTTTTTGACAAATTTGTAAAAAATAGAAATAATATTATGATTTACGATATGATTCAATTCAATTTTCACTACAATTACGATTTTTAGAACATTGGTTTAGAGTGGAGGATCTCGTCATAAGTCAAGAGACCAACTGTGATGGTGTGGAAGAAATTGAGAATTGCCAAAGGAGCTAAGAGGATAATTTAGTAGAAGAAGTAATTGTTGGCAAGATTGGAGTTGATTTGAGAGGAGTTTGAGGGTGTGGTATCTATTGAAGAGTTGGCAATGGATGGGAAGAAGCCCAGAGCAGTGAACAAATCCCGTCTTGTGCATGTTGCCAAGGTCTTCTCATGTTTAAAAGAGGGGATTGTTGGGGATAGTTCAAGCAATAAATATAAGAGAGTGTTTAAGAGGAAAGGGGTTAGTTTGCGAATCACGATCCATAAGGTTTCTAAAGGAGTTTGGTTCAATGACCAAAATGGTTCTAAGGGTATTCCTACTAAAGGAGAGTTGATGAGAAGTGATGTGTTTGAGGAAAAGGAGGAGGGTGACTGTAAAGAATTGGGGAGAGACAATAAACTAATTACAGAGGCTGAGGAAAGTAAGGGTGAAAGCGGGGATCTAAGTAACCTAGTTGAGAGGGATGTGGAGGTTGGAAAGGCTTTGGGTCTTTTTTTTCTCGAGCAATGAGGTTTTCGCCAAAAGGGCGTTCGAAGAATTTGAGAAAAGGGAGAAGAAAAAGAGGAGAGGCTAAAGAATTCCACAAAAGGGGTAGGGGGAGAGGCATGGGATGAGGGTGAACGACAAGAAGGTGATTTAGTTGAGGAGGAATAACGTTGTTGCAGGGAGAATTTTGTGGAGTATGTTTTTGTTGGGGATCAGTTGTTGTTCCTAGTTGAAGCGTAGAGGTGTTATTAGCCATTGCTCATGTTTTTTTCCATTTTAGTTTATGTTGTAACTTGTAAGATTGTGGTGAGTTGGTTGTTAGTTTAGGGGGCCTTTCTTCTCTTAGGTGATATCTTATCATATTTCTTTTGTTTTCTCTTTTTCATTTAATGAAATTTTTATTTTTACTTATCAAGAAAAAGACTATGTTGTTTGTATATTAGTACTGTATATTTCAATATTATTAAAACATAACAGTTAATGATCAAAGGAAAAAAAACAAGCAAATACATCTTGCACCCAATTCCAGAAAACTGGAATTGAAGTGGGAAAAGCATATTGAACTTCTATATCAATCCTATGGTGCCAACTGGCTCGGCTGTTAAGGTCTCTGGCTGATTGTAATAGAGACTTGGGATCAACTCCTGCTGTAACTAGGTTGGGAGACTAGCTACCGCCCTGTTGTGTAGCCACATAAATCAAAGACACTCATTGTGATTTATTGTCAGTGATATGCCCACTTCTATCTCAGAATTTCTGAAGAAAAAGTTAATTGCTCCATGTCATGTAGCATCTCATTTCACTACCAACTCCAATCCAATCACATCATCAACTGGCCCCAGTTATGCGCACCCAACTCCAATCCAATCCAATCACATCTCTAGCATGCCTCCTCACATCAAAGCCCATTGGGCTTTAAGTGTGGACAAGCACAGCCCCACCAATACCTTCTGCTGAAATTTAATTAATTATAATGGGGGTCGCAAGGATCGAACACTAGACCACTTGGTCAAACAAGCACTGATACCATCTCAAGGAACCATTCAAACTAAAAGCTTAAGCTGTTAGGTGAGGTCCCCAAATGGGTTTTTATTCTCTAACAGCATGCTTGCATGGTGACCATGGACTCAACACTATACTCTTTTTAACCATGCTTCCATATGATTAACAAGCTCATGGATCAGGAAAGGAATATAGTATAGCATTTCAAAAATCAAACCCAACATAATTTGGCAGGTTAGCACTAGATCAGATATCCAGATCTAGTTGGATGCTTGGATACCCTTCCTCCTAGGAAGGGGCATTCCATGTCCCAGCTTTTTCATCCATCCAATGACAACAGTTGCCACTCTAATCACCTTGGATTGAATGTGAGATGTTTTGATGCCATCTCCAAAATATATATCCCTTCTCTTGGAGTGGACAAACTACATTGAAATTGAGCACTAAAGTTTTTGGAATGGCAAGGGAAATGAAACACACAGTTAAATTGTCTTTTATGAATCAGATGCTTTTAAACTAGTTTTCAAAAAAAAGATGCTTTTAAGCTCATCAAAATGCTATGAACTGTAAACAATACTTTCCATAGGCCATCAATCCATCTGCAATTCTGCATGAGGCATACAGAGAATTTAACCTCTTCTCCACTTTATTACATTCACAATCACAAACTACACTAACAACAACTAATATCTCACTGTCCACCTAGCACACCGACTCCCCCACCTTTATGTTGTCATAAAATCAACACTGATGCTTCTTCTTATAGCACACTTTCTACAGAAGTTATTGTTGTAAATCCCATGGATTTTGTGTTTTATCATCACAGCCACCTCAGCAGAAGTAAAAGGACTCATCATTGGATCATCACAACTCACAAGGGAAATGAAACTCCGTTTGATTATATTTGGAAACAGATGCTTTTAAGCTCATCCAAATGCTAGGAACTGGAAAAAAGCATTGGGATCAAAAGTCATCATCACTATTATTATACCGGTACCTTCTTGTTGTCATTAATAACTTAGTACTCCTCTTTTTCATGTAAATAAAATACTACCGTCCATAGGACTCCTACCTTGTATTTGCACACTCCAAGACAGAATAACAAGATAGCCCACCTTCTGGCTCCATAGAGTAAAAACATTAAGGAGTTCTAACATGTTTGCTGGCTGAAGTCATAAATTCTATATACAAATTTCAGTTTCTGGTTAGTAAAAAGAATTATTAAAAAAGAACATATGTTCCTTCTGTTTTTTCCCTGGTAGAACTAATAATCACTCATCTTCTTAGCAATTACTGGTGTGGAACTATTTTACATGTTATAGCTGTTTTTTCTTTGTAGTTTAACTACACCCTTTCTTTATTAAACAATCTATGACATGTATGAATCTTGTGTTGTCCTTGTGACCATCAACCATGTAATATCCATGTACTATTCTCAAGATCTTTCTAATGAGCAGTCTCAATCTGTCATGCAATTTAAAAAAAAAAAAAATCCTTGCACAATTAAAAATGGGCTTCAGAATATTCATCCAACAAAGGATTAAAGTCTTAACTTTGTTACCAAGTTACTACAAGTAGATACCACTTCAAATGGTTGCATCCATGAAAACTAGAACAAATTTCTGTTTCACAAGTTTAGTCCAGGGAACGGGAGAACCAGAAAAAAATAACACGCATAAGAGCTTATTCGTTGCTAACTTGTTGAATATCCAATTTCATTTATCCATCAGCACAAAAAATAACAAAAGCCAATAGCTTTTATCAGGTTCCTTTTACTTGAATACATCTGATGAGACAGTTTAGTCACCAAACCTGCTCCACTGAGACCTGTAATCCATACAACACATCCTTTTTGCTTCAGTAGTTTCTGCCTTTCTAGCTTTCCAACTGGACATTCATGCCAGAAAATATTTGCAGATTTGGCCAATGTAGACATCAGAAAGGTGATTCCCCTTTTTCCTATTCAAACACAGTTTGTTTAAAATTTGACAATAGCAAGTCCATAATATAAATGGATTAACTTTGGGAAACATGGCTTAAGCAACAATAGAAATGTGACAGTTGAAATCATCATCACTATCATATCAACCTAACAACCACATTGTGATAATGTTGCCAAAAAGACTCTAGAGGGAGTACCCTTCAGAATGCCCTCGAGATAATGGGTGTATCTGTTGATCTTGGGATTTGAGGGGCGGAGATGATCAGCAATTGACAAAAAAAAAAAAAAAAAAGTGAGACTTGAGTAGTTTTAGCATGCAAATCGCATTCCCCAGATAAGCAATGACCCTCCATATCCGGATTGCGGAAAATCCGTGTTAGAATGTTGTTTTTACGGATGGGGGTTCTATTGCTTCCCCATGCTTCTGCCATGTAAAGTGGTAATGGATATTGAATTCATCTCAAAGGATAACATTGAAGCAACAGCAACCCGTTTGGAGAAACATGCCATTTTCTGATTTTTGTGTTATAAAGCAATTAACCAAAAGTATCCGATCATATTAAAAAAAAAAATCTAGCATCTCTTGGGGTTAGAGAACAATCTACAATTATCGTGATCCCAAGGACCTATTGATTGAGTATAGGAATTTTGTAGGCGTGAATGATCAAGAATGCAATTGTTAACACAGAAATTACGGGATGTTTCTGTTGTGTTTTGGTTCTAAAGAACCAATGTTAACATCTCCACATTGGCCAATCACCAGACAAGCCAAAACTAATATGAAACTCGACTAACCAGATTTTAGAGTAGAACTAATCTGAACTCAAGAACCAGATTGTGAAGATTGTGAAGTGAAGAGTTAAAAAGAAAAAGAAAAACAGAAAAAATACCTGGAGTGAATGTAAAATGTTTTCCTCCTAGTTCCAATCCAGGTGTTCTTCGTTAGACCAGAAAGAAGAAACCATTTAAAGGATTCAAGCCCGGAAAAGTCGAGCGGACCAGACCATATATTGTTCAGGCGTAATGCGTCAGGAGGAGAAAGAATGCAACATAACTCTGGTTCGTTGTGGTTTTGAATGTGGACGCATTTTATTGGCTTTAAGGGAGGCACGCCACACGCACCATTCTTTCTTCACGTGCAGGCGCAGATTCAAGGTTGGGGTGAACGAATTCATTCATGTCTTCATGAATGATGGGTATTGGGTAGAAAGCATAATCACTTTCTCTACCGTTAAATACTTAAAACGGTATTTCTCTCCCGGAAACGGGAAAAAGACAGAAAACCCCCTTGTATCAGCTGGGCTCATTGTATCAAGTTCTTAATAACGTTTTCAGAATAAAAAATGTTCGAATATAATATAAACTTTAAGATAGAAAAATAAGAGATAAACAGACGGTTAAGAGTTAAGTCATAAAAATTGGTTAAGAAGTTAGAGCTTCCCTCAAATTTGTATTTTATTTTATTTTTGTATTTGTGATATTTTCAGTAGTTTGGTTTAATAATTCATAACAAGGAAATTGAGGAGAACAGGTTTGGCAAGGTATCATGGGACAAAATTACAAGGCCAAAAGAGAGTGAAGGCCTTAGGATCCGGAAATTAAAAGAGATGAACTTAGCCCTTTTTGCAAAGCAACTTTGGAGGCTCTTTGGGGAGGGATCCTCATTGTGGGCCTGGGTCATTCAAGCAAAATACTACAATCAAAAAAAGCATAAGCATGTGGCAGTCTAAGACCCAAGATTTAAAACATCTTTGAAAAATAGATGTGGGATATGTATTAAAATCAGATGTTTCATCTTTTTTCATGCGTATTGGACCCATATTAGGGCGTATTGGTAGCATATTGACGAAAAAGATGCAGCCAAAAGCTAAAAAAAAAATAAAAAGGAAAATCAAACTTCTTTTCCCCAAAATAAGCCTTCTTTCACCCCCCAAATGACTCTAAAACTTCAAGCTTCATTCATATAGTGTTAGATTTGCATAAATTTGTAAGAAACAAGTGTAAATCGTTAATTTTTTTTAAAGATTTTTCAAATTTTGAAAAAAAATATGGCAAACTTAGGTAAAATGTTTCAATTTTTTATAATATCTTGTGATTTCTTTTTTTTTCTTAAATGTTTAAATTTATGTTTATCTACATTCTTACATTCAAAATCACAACTTTTTTTTTTGTTTTATCAGTAGATTTATGAAAATTTCATGAAGATATTTGGGAAAAATATAATTTAATAAAAATTTTGAAAATGTAATTTTTTCTCTGCCTATAAAGAATAAATATGTTTTAGATCTATAGATTTATCTATCATATCCATAGAGCAATTGAAATTTCCTCTTTAATATTTTTTTGATTTTTTATATTTTTAGAATTAAAAAATAAATAATAATTAATTATAATTTATCATTTGATCATAACAACTGAATATATTATAATACTATAGATGATCTATTATATCCACAGACCAATTGAAATTTCTTCTTTAATAATTATATTTTTTATTTTTATATTTTTAGAATTAAAAAATAATAATTAATTAATTATATTTTATTATTTTATCACAATGATTGAATATATTATAATTCTATGGATGATCTATCATATCCACAAAACAATTGAAATTTATTCTTTAATAACTATTTTTGAATATATTATATAATGTTTATTTATTTTTTATAATTTTTTGAAATTAATAAAAAATAATAATTATTTAAATAATAAATAATTATTACTTATATTTTCACATAGAAGTTGTGACACTGCATGCTTTATGGTTGGATAGGAGAGTTGGGTTTTTCCCATCCCATAAAACATTAAAACTTAAGAATTATAATTTATAAATTATAGTTGAGCATGGGATTTTTAATGAAATTATAATTAGCTACAATATACTTCTTCGTAAAACCATTAAAATATATTAAGTTAATATATACTAATGGGGACCCATGTGATGCATGGGATTTATTAAGCGAAAGTTAAATAATAAAAAGGGTCACTTACTAAAATACCTCTTATAGTTTCATGGATTTACTAAAATCTACCCTATAGTTAGCATTTTACTAAAACACCACTTATAATTTGCAATGGATTTAATCAATCTTCCATTAGATAATAGTGGAAAATGACAGTGTTGACCCTAATGTTCATTTAAATAAATTTAATCAAAAGAAAATAAAAATAAAAATACTATTTTTGCCCTTAATAAGACACGGGCAACCACTCTATTGGCTATATTCGGTCAATTTTGTTTTCTATACAAAAAAGTGTTAAGGGTATTTTTGGAATAAAAAATCAGGGGTCTAATGGCAAAACAAGCACTCTTTAATGAAAGGTTGATTAAGTAAATAAGTTGTAAAATATATGGGATGTTTTAGTAAAATGAAAACTATAAGGTAGGTTTAAGTAAATATGTAGAACTATAAGGTGTGTAGGAATGGCAACGGGGTGGGGATCATATTCCCCGTCCCCGACCCCGATTCTGAAATTAACCCCCATCCCCGATCCCCGACGAGGATGGGTTCCTCGTGGGGACCCGAATCCCCAAAATGTTTTCAAATAATAGTATTTATTTAAAATAAATAAAAAATTTAAATTATAAATAATGTTTAAATATGTTTTGATATATACATATATAATAGTATATTTAATATAAATAACATTTAATATATATATATAATTGGGGTCGGGACGGGGCGGGGACCTCAATCCCCATCCCTGACCCCGACTGGGGATTCCTATTAATCCTCGTCCCTGTCCCCGCCCCGCCAAAACAATCCCCATCCCGGCCCCATTGAGTCAAGGAAGTCGGGTCCCCGCTGGGGATGGGGAAATTATCATCCCTAAAGGTGTGTTCTAGTAAATGACCCTAATAGAAACACATAAGAGTATACAATTGTTTTATATTTAAAATTTTTAAGGTGGTTACCTCCAAGAATCTCGAACCACTTAGACGACCTCGTAGAAATCTCGGATATGGTGCGTGAAGCCCACGCCAAACAATGCCTATATAAAGGCACCAACCCCAATGGCAAGGGGGCGACCTCGCCAGGTTAGCAACCTCGGGTCCTCTGACATTTGGTTCCTCGCAGGTCTCTAGAAGTTCAACGATAAATCCAGCTCGCCACCAGCCAGCTCGGACCTTTGGGCAGCTCGGCACCTTGGTAGCTCGGCACCTCACAGGCAGCTCGACATCTAGGCAGATCCACTTCAGCCTCTGAGTCATCGGCCACTTGGAAGCAGACCAAATGACGAGGTACTTAGCCCAAAAAATTGATACATCAATAAAAATTGATTCATCAGAAGTTATTACTCTATTGCCAATTTCTAATTACCAGTCTTTTCCTATAAAGCATTACATCAATAGTTCTAATAAATACGTATAACAAAGAAACATGAGAGTCAAAGGTTCATTAAAATTGAAATGAAAAGGAACCCTATGAGTTCTAATGTCAAAGTCATATAGCATAGACATCTTGCATATAGACCATAATAAGTAAGATACTAGCGGAGGGGCCTGCTTCATAGGGTCTAGAATGGAACTATTGACCTGTTGATTCATTCATTTAGTCACTAGCCCAAAATTGTTGAATTAGTCAATGACCATTGACCTAAGCAGTCGATTTGTTGATCCATTCAATGTTTTTTGGGCATTTATTTATTTATTTTTAATTGGGAACCATCCAGGCAACCGGTTCCATTTTATCCTAATCTCAGCCTCTGGCCAAAAATCGTTGAATTGGTCAATGACCCATTGACCTAGGCGGTCGAACCATTGATCCGTTCAATGGTTTTTGGTCATTTTTTATTTTTTATTTTTTATTTTTAATTTTTGTTATCAGAACAGGCCATCCGTTCAAATCGAATAGTCAAACCGTTGACCCGAAAATCAGTGGCCATAACAGTTATATTTTCAGGTCGTATGAGTCACACGCTCAAATGACATAATATGTATGGTACTGCTTAATTGACCTCACACACTCAATTTTTTGTCTGTAATTTTATTTTTTGTTAGAACAGGTCGTCCATTTTTTTTTAATTTTTTTAATTGGGAACCATCTAGGTAACCAATTCCGTTGACCCGTTCAATGGTTTTTTGCCATTTTTTATTTTTTATTTTTGTTGTTAGAATGGGCCATCAATTCAAACCGGACGGTCGAACCGTCAACCCAAAAACCGGTGGCCTAAACGGTTCCATTTTTGGGTCGTATGAGTCACACGCTCAAATGACATAGCACGTATGATGTTGCTTAATAAACCTCACACACTCAATTTTTTGCCTATAATTTTTGTTGTCAAAATGGGTCATTCGTTCGAACTGGACGATCGAACCGTCGACCAAAAAATCGATGGCTAGAATGGTTCCATAATTTTTTGCTTGTAATTTTTTGTTGTTAGAACGGGTCATCCATTTGAATCGTTGACCTAAAAACCGGTGGCCAGAACGGTTTCGTTTTCGAGTCGTATGAGTAACACGCTCAAATGACATAGCACATATGATACTACTTAATGGACTTCAAACTCAATTTTTTGCCTATAATTTTTGTTGTCAGAATGAACCGTCGACCCAAAAACTGGTGGCCAAAGCGGTTCCATAATTTTTTGCTTGTAATTTTTGTTGTCAGAACAAGCCATCCATTCATTCGAACCGTCGGTTGTCAGAATGTTATTAACAACATTTATCAATAATAGTAAGTAATTATACTATTTAATTAAATAATCATTAATGATAGTTTCAATAATATTATTTAGTTATTTTTAATATAACAGTAAATATTAAATTTATGAATAGGATTTATTAACAATATTCATTAAATTAATAATTACCAAAATTAAATTAAATTAACAATATTTATCATTAATAGTCAGTAATTATAATATTTTATTAAATAATCAATAACAATACTTTTAATTATTTTTAGTATAACAATAATTACTAAATTTATTAACAGTATTTATTAATAACAATATTTATAATTTTAATTTAAAGTAAATATCTATTTATTAACAATATTTATAATAACAGTAATTATTAATTATAATCACTAATTATATATTTATTAAATTACTATAATAATCAGTAATTTATCAACAGTATTTATAATTTTAAAGTAAATATCTAGTTATTAACAATATTTATAATAACAGTAATTATTAATTATAATCACTAATTATATATTTATTAAATTACTGTAATAATCAGTAATTATTAAATTCCAGTAATTTATAATAACAGTAATAATTAGTAATAATCAGCCTCACGTGAGAACCTACTCGCACAAATAGATTCCATTTCCTACACGGAGAGAGCATATATATATATATATTAATGATGAATTCATGGGCTAGCATACATGATGGTATACTATTTTTATCTTATTATTAATTATGATAATAAATAGTAGTTATAAAAATTAATATTTTCTATTTGACACAAAATGATTTGGGCACACTACGGGCAATTTAATTTGATATGAACACACTAAGGGTGATTTGATTTGATATGGCCACACCATATTTTGCATCCAATGATGTGCCATGGGGTATTGATGGAAACATGAAGAGTATGCCAAAATTGAACATAATCTTATATATATATATATATATATATTCTAAAACGCATTTGTCCATGGCAATATATTTTTTCTTGTTTCTCTCCTTTAGAGATTTGTGGTTTTTTTTATTTAAAAAGATAAAAAATAAAAGACAAAGTATAGGCTACTCACAACCGTTTCAATTTCGCTTTTATTATGAAACCTGTAATCACTCCCTTATAAAATATGGTTATCTTTCAATACCAGCCCATGCATCGCATGGGGCTTTTATAGTCTATTAGCAAACATGTACGTACGTGTATTTGCACATGGCAGTATCTTTAAGACAAAATTAATTATAATTCATGAACAATTTTTGAGCAGTTATAAGTGGGCAATTTCTAAACAGTTATAAGTGGACAGTTGCTAAAATAAGAGTAAAAGACATATATGCCCTTTTTATTGTCTATTATATGTTTAAACCAAAAGATAGAAAATGTCCAACAAAAATTCCAGCAAAAAAGTGCATTGGCTCTTTTATAGATAGTATAAATATAGATAGCTTACTACATTCCAAAACGCGGTTGTCTATCTCAGCCAATATATCTTGCTTTCTACCCCTTCAGAAATTTGTGCGTGTGTTTTTATTTAAAAATAAAACATGGTCATCTTTTGGTGTCCGTATCTCATGGGGTTGTTATAGTCATATTCCTATAAACAGGATTAAAGATCTAGTTGCCTTTGCTTTATACTAATTGAGTGATACATGCAACTCCCCTCTTTAGGACAATGATGGTTAACCTAGGTTTGTTTTAACTAAAAATTGAAAATATTTTGATTTAGGGGGAAAATAGAAATGTTGGCAATGACATATTGTCTGAAGTTTTATAATATTTTAAATCATCCGAAATTATAATATTCATAGTTTAATGGGTTTTAATGATTTTAGTACTACACTATTTATTTTGGATTTTCAAAAATTAAACAAAAAAACATACATTGTGCTTTTAGGCCGATATAACGAAATTTCGTTTTAGTCCAAGCGGCCGAAATATCCCATCAAATTTCGGTTTTTAATGCAAGGCCCGGACCGGCCCAAGATACAAGGCCTAATCTTGAGAAGCAGCGAGGGCTTGGTATCGGAGGAGAGCGAAGGGAATGCCTGAAAAATGCAGGTATACCTCTTAGTGAACCCGAGCTCCATCAATGGTGGAGCTGGGGTATCAGCCGGCGTCAAGGGAAACCTCTTAGGGGTCTCATGGAAGCAATCGCATCGATGGAGCCGTCGAACAGTTGTGGCGTCAGCGGCCATCAATGGCGAGCAGGACCACTATGCCGTGCTGGGCATCTCATCTAGTGCTTCCCCTGCCGATATCAAGAGGGCTTATCGTCTTCTCGCTCGAAAGGTGGGTACTCATCCCCTGGGCTGTATTAGATTTTACCACTACTGGATTGATCGGACATTGAGAAGATCGTTCTTGATTTTGTTTTCTGTTAATTCTTATCGTGATGTTAGAGATGCCTCCTGATATATACGAAATGTGTTCTTTTGTGAAATATTTCTAGATGTTTGAATTTTGTATAGTTCTTACAATGAAAAAAGGAAACAAAAAAGAATTTTGTTTAGTGAGATAGTTGTTTTAATCTAAAGTTGGAGTGAGAAGCATGGTTATTTAATAGCTTAAGATATGTCATATATGAGGCTTTGGTGGTGGTGGTGAGAGGAGAGCTGTTTAGTCAATACTGTATCTAAGTGGAGAAGCCAATGAGTTCTGTTCAGCCTTCATTGCCTCCATTATGACGTTGTATCTCAAATCCAAATATGACATTGCAGTAGAGATGACTTCATTTTGCATCATTTGTTTTTTTCCATGGGAAAATAAAGATATCTATAGCAGATTGTGATTTGTATAGTCGATTTTAAACGATTGGTTATGTTATGTAGTACTTGTATTGATAAAAAAAAATGTTATGTTGTATTTGGACCACTGGTATGTGGATTCAGAGATCAAAGAAATATATGCTTCAAATTTAAAGCTAGATCCTTTGTCAATTTAACTGTTCACAGACAAGCCAACAGGAACCACAATTTACAATCAACAAGTTACATTTTACAACTTGGTTTGAATCCATACTTTATTTAGACCAACCAAAAATATGCCAAACGTGAACATATTGGCTGAATACCGTAAAAAAATAAAATAAAATGAGACACACCTGAAATTAGTTGATAACATAACCCTTTGGTGGCTTGACAAGAAAACACAAAACAGTCATTCTATTACAACTATCCACCCACAAAAAGTAACTCTATCATTGTGCTCTCAAATCCTTGCTGCTCTGCCACAAGTACTCCTCCAGCCTTGCTCCTATATCTGCAACTTTTACCTCTTCTTTCTCTGTTATTTTTCAACTCTGTGTTTGAACCTGAACTAAACCCTACTTTACCCCTTCTTCCTTTTTTTACTTGACTCCATTTTTTTTTTTGAGAAAAGTAAGGTAAAATTTTATTCAAGAAACACTGAGAAAACAGATTACAACCAAGGACCCCAATGTCAGGAGCCAAACACACAAAACCACCTACAATACATCATAACTCAAGGAAGTCCCTAGATCTCAACTGAGAACAAAGAACAGAAGCTTGGAGGCCCTTGGCCGCAGCCACCCAAGAGATGAGCTTGCCGAAAGCAAAGGCAATCAAGCAATCTATATTAGAAGTCTTGTTTTGAAAGATTCTTCTGTTTCTTTCAGTCCAAACTGTGCATAATATGGCTGCAGGCAGGACACTCCAAATGCACCTCGCCAACTTGGAACCACCCTTAAGCTCCCAACTCCATAACATATCCTTAACAGAGCATGGCATACACCATTGGAGCCCCAAGCCCGACAGAAAATGATTCCAGATTGTAGCTGTAACAGAACAGTGAATGAACAGATGCTTGCCGTCTTCAGCCATTTGGCCACATAGAACACACAGCAGGTCCTGAATCTGCACACCCCTCCTAACCAGGGATTCTTTCGTAAGACATCTATTCAGAACCGCTGCCCAAACCAAAGCATTCACTTTAGAGGGAACTAAAGGATTCCAAATTTTCTCAGCTGGAACTTTTGGATGAATTACTCAATTCAGAACCCCAGCAAAAGAACTAACAGAGAAAATACCATCCGCACTAAACTTCCAATTCCAAGAGTCCTCAGACGACAAGTCTATGGACTGCCTGTACAGCAACCCCAAGAGATCTACAACTTTCTCAACTTCCCAGTCCTGAAATGACCTTCTAAATGAAGGGTTCCAAGAAATAGTACCCCTACTCACTTCAAACTGACTAGCCACTGGACCATTCTGATTTTCTGCTATCTGAAAGAGCTGAGGGAAAACTCAGCAAGAGGTCTATCTTCACACCAAGTATCCTTCCAGAACTGCAGCCTATTCCCATTCCCCACCTTTGGAGTTAAACCCAGATTATGCTTCAAGTCCCCCTTTTTCCTTTGTCAATTTCTGACTTTGGGTTTGAACTTGATCTAGTCTCCACTTCATCATCCTTGGCACCTACCTCCATGCCATTTCCCCCCTGTTGTTCCATTTCTACCAGCAACAACCACTCTTCCTTGATGAACCTTCAATTCTACATCCTTCCACTCATGTTCCCCAAGCTTGTGAAAATTCTTCCAATTGACCATAAAGAGGAACCCAAGCCATTTTTTTTTTCTTTTTTCTTCTAAACTGCTGGCAGCCACTGGGTGTTTAAACCTCTAGCATGGCTTCCTTATTTTCTTCCTCCTCAGCTCACAGTTTTCACCTCCTGCCCTCCTGAGTTGGGCATAGCCTCCTCTATATCAGCCCTTAACTGCCTCCTTTCAGACAAACAAACAACATGGACCTGACCTTAGTCCTGTTGGTCACTTGGATCACCAATACAGCCTGATGACCCTCCAGTACCTCCAACACACTCAGAAAATGCAGCTCCAATGGAGACAGGCTCCTATGCAGCCTCTGGTAGATTTACCAAATTAATTATAGCTCTCCTCTGCATTCTCCACCTCAACTTGACCCACTTAACTGAATAAAGGCAACAATGTACAATCTTGAACATTGAACAGAACATCTATGGGAGGCAGCAATGATCTTGAATGGTTCCACACCATCTCTGGTGACCCTTCCACACCTGAGGATGATGAGGTATGAGGCTAGGCCTTTGGTGTAGAAGTGAACAAAGAGACAAAAATCCTCTTTCTGCTTCTTTTATACACCTTAAAGGTCCAATTTATTTTGGGGGTCAGCACTTAAAGTCACACATCAAGTGCTTCTGTTACTCATAATAAAACCTATTCAGACTTTCAGCCACTCATATCTAGAGGCCAAATAACACAGTTTGTAGAAACATTTATTCTAATGGCTATATGTATTATTAAGCCCAGTTCTGAGGTGGAAGAGTTCCTGACTCTGACATCTGTTCTCATGAAATATGCTTTAGACGAATATCAGATCCTCTTATTTGATAGCACTTAACCTGGACTGGACCTATCTGGATAACGCATTTGGTCTGATATATTTTATAGGTTGCTTTATTATTGTTAGGCCTTAGGCGACAAAAATGCTATAATTACATTATTCTCTTTGGCACTCTTGTACTTCTTTGATTTTTTTTGTGCATCCTTTGATGTACCAAATCTTCATTATTTATAACTTTTAATCTCCCTAATTTACATCTTAATGTTCTGAACTTTATTGGTATAAATTTTAATGTTTATCCTTTTAATGTTCTCTGTTCTTTTTGTGGTTATGAATTCATCAAAAGACTGATGTTAACTCTCTTTTTTTCCACTTTATATCTCTTGTTGTAATTTCAGTATCATCCTGATGTTAGTAAGGATTCACAAGCTGGTGAGGTTTTCAAGAGCATCCGTCTTGCATATGATGTAAGAATCCTTTGTAACCTTTATTTTGTAAGGTAACAGTCTTTAAATATGACTTAAGAGGTTATTGGAATTGTTAAGAATCCAAAAACTAAGTCTCTTTGCTTATTGAACAGGTGTTATCTAACGAAGCAACAAGAGCTCAATATGATGGCACACTTAAATTTCAGGAAAACATGGGCAGGCCATGGAAGAGGCATGTCCCTGAATTTGATGAAGAGATCAGGATGTACAGGTGGGCCGAGTTGAGGAAGCAGATGTGGCGTGACAGGTACAGGCAACAAAATTATGCTAGTGAAGAGGATTCTTCCTCGGATGGTGAAACAGATGACATGCATGAAGAAGAAAGCCCCGACAACGAGAGAGGACCATTTAGTGAAGTCCTGAGATCCGCCTTCTTCACTCTGTTCCTTATGAAGGCTATTGGATCTCGGTTGTCTCTGACACTTTGCAGCCTGAATGCATTGCTTGACAAGAAGTTGGATGCTGGATATAAAATAGGTTATCTAATTGCATGGATTATAGGTGGTACAAGAGGTATCCTGCTTACATTATCCCTGTCATTCACAAGTTGGCTTTGTGGTAAAACCAGTAGCAGCATTGTTGCTGTGGTGGTGGTAGCCATGTGGGTGGGTATGAACCTGGGACCGTATGCTCCACTTCCACAGGGTGCACTGTTAACACTATTGTACATGTCCATTAAGCTTCATGTCGATTTAAGCTAAGTCTACTTCATTCGTTGCCTGTAATAACTAATAAATGCTTGTACATTTCCCACCTTTCTAAGACTAAGATCGTGTTGTATATATAACTTCCTGTTTGGTAAAGCTAGCATTTTTTCTATCGATTGTAAAGTTCAATCGACGACCATGCATCATCATTCAAGAATGCAGCATCAAGATTGTTGCAAAGCGGCAAGCAGGGGGCTGAACGTTTGATGGTCGAGATTGATTAAATGACGAGAATTGGAGACATGAAGGGGGCGTTGTAAAACATGAATGTTTTTGTTTTCATTTGTTTTTGAAATCGCTTTAACTCTTTTAAAGAGAAAAACAAGTTGGTTTTGTTTCAGAAAACAATATATGTTTTTGGAACTTGTTTTCTGAAACCATCAATATAATGGTTTTTACAACAAAATTAAAACTTGTTTTTGTAGTATATAAAAAATTATATGATTTATATAACATGAAAAGTGAAAACATGTTTTTTAAACTAGAAATTCAAGAATATGTTTTTTGTTTCAGTTTTAAAAACAAAAAACATACACAATAAATAACATGATCTTTTGTGTTTTTGTTTTAAAAAATAATTTATTTTTAAACCCGATGATTTTGATTTATTTTTAAAACCGGCAACAAGAAACACAATTCGCATTGTAAAACACCCCCGGAGTAACTGTAAGCTTTCTACTTGCTTGCAAGGAGACTGTAAAATAAAATAAATCCATCCTCTGAAATCAAAACAAATACAGCTTGTCATTGGAGTGTGCAAGGCTTTGTTCAAACTAGTCTTCACTTTCCCTCCATTGGCCATCCTAGCAAACACAATAAGCTTTCATTAAAAGCAATCAAAACACATCCTTTCAAGATTGAATTCTTGTTCTTCCTAGGACAAGAACCCAAAACACTCCCTCTAGTCTCTACCATATACACATGAATATCTACATCAAAGTCGGGTTGAATTGGGTTAAGTGAAGCCTCAACCCTAACCCAACCCGGTTGAATTGATTTAGGGTTTGGTATTTTTGAACCCTAACCACCCAACGAACCCAACTCAAATCTGATTTTTTTAGTTGATTCCAATTGTGTTTGAAGTTCGAACTAATTGAGCACATGTTTAACCCCCATATAAACCCTTTGGCATCCATTGTCTGTAGAGCCCCACCTAATACCAAGCCCAAAACTCAAAAGTAGATCAAGCGGTTGTTGTGACTTGTGAGTGGTCACAGGGGATTTGAACTCTTCTTTGTTTGTATATAGATACAATAGCACTTCCTCTATGTATCAAAGGCTAAAGACGCAAATCAAATTGACCTAAAAAGTGAGACAAACATGGGTATCCACCCTTTGTGATCTACAGGTCATACTTCAAATTAAGGTGTCTTCACAAAACACCAACTTGGGTGCTTAGTTGCTTTCCACATTTACCCACTTAAATGTTGTTTTAAGATTAAGTCATAAGCCTGAAAGACACAGCCAATGTCTAATGGATGTGATCCATTTAGCAATAATGAGCCTCGTCTGTGCATTGTTCCAAACTTCCAATCACCATTTCAATTTTATTGTGACCTAGTCAAGATAACTCATCAATTGTAACCAATACATGATACAAACAATGTCGCAATTAAAGGAGATTCTTAAAAGGAGAGAGAGCTTAGTGGTTCACTAGATGGAATCTGGAATCTTTGCTTCTTTCTAAGATAGAATAGATGTGAAGGTGCAGCATCAGCATTAGCTACCAGCACTTTGGTCACATGTCAACTTTCAGATTTTTTAGATGCCATGTTAAGTTTTCTTATTCAAAATGACGTCAAGGGTCCTTGACCAGCTGCTATTCAAGCCATTTGAGGTGCAAAGGTTTCAAATATGTGGAGATGGAGACCCTATTGCCCATTTCTTTATGCATTTTTAATGATTTTTCTCAAAAAAAATGTGAAATTTAGTTCACATGTGAGCTAGGCTAGCAATCAATCTCTTATTTTCTTCTTATTTTTGTTTTTCTATTTTATCATTTATTAATTTCTAAGCACATGATCTAATCACTACTGTCAAACTCTCTCTCCTTATTAGTTTCTAATTCCTAAAACTAGACCTGACAATAAGTTGACCAATCCATGAACCTGACCCAATCCAATCCGAAAAAACAGGGTTAGGGTCTCATATTTAACTATCTGAATGTGAGAATGACCCGACCTGATCCAACTCGAAAAAAGTTGGGTTAGGTTGGGTTGGGTCATGGATCAACTCACTGACCTGATTGCCAAGTTTAATTGGGACTATTTATGCATTGTTAGAAGTTTCTACTCTTTAATTTTTTCTATTTAGTCTTTACTCTTTAAATTGTTAAATGTTCAAGTTTTTTTATTTTATATTTGGAATTTTAAGGTTAATTTCTTTAATTTTGACATTTTTCATGTAGTTTTTCTTTATTTTTTAAATTTCAGTTATTTTTTGGGATGACCCAAATTGACCCATGGGTCAACCCTAACCTGAACATTTAGGATTAGGGTCTAGCATTTGGTAATCCAACCCGACCCGAATCAACCCGAAGTGTCTTAACACAACCCAAACCCGAACCACCCAACCCGATTGCCAGGTCTACCTAAAACTCTTCTTATTTTCTATCTTCCACAATCCCCTTTCTCATCTCTCCCACTAATTCCTCTCTCTCCTACCCAAAAAAATCTTACCTTTTATATTGATATTATTGTTTTATTTTATTTTTTTTTGTTATCCAATGAAAATTTTGAGGTCTGATGAATGCTTTCTTGTTTAGCATTTCTACCTGTTTATCATTCATTGGATCGATATCTGAAAAAAAGAAAACCTGAACAAATTTTTTATTGTCTGAAGTTGTGAATTTATCAACCAATGACAATGAGTGAGTGCTTTTGCTTATGACTCATGAGTCATGATTTACTCAGTAGTGAGAGTGTGGTTTCATTGAATCTTTCGTCACTCCAACAAGAAAGTACCCACTTGATTACGTAGTTTACTCTAATCAGTGGTTTTGGTTGTTAGGCAAATGGGTTACACAATGGGGATATGGGGTAGCCTGACGATGGCATGATTCTATCCAAGTTCTCTACTACAACCAGTACAACACTTTATGAGCGAGCCGGGCACCAATCCAATTTGTTCCACAACTAGAGGAAGAGGCAAATACATTTGTGGAAGAAGGAAGATTCCTTGATCCTATATATAGCCTTATTTTTTAAACAAATCCGATCCACTGATAGCAAATCCATACAAATTCAACAATACTTGGTAAATGCATAAAGGAAATAAATAGATTTTTTATATTAATTTGTGATGAAACACTTGTGAGGTGAGAAGAAGTAATCTGTCAAGTTAGGTGATATGATGGAATAGGATATGATGAGTGTTGGCCTTGATTCAACGGTTGGGTTGTTCCGTTGCGACCTGAGTAATGTATTGGCACTGGCTGCCCTTAACATTACAAACTTAGATTTAGATGATGAAGACAATGATGGTTTTATATTTGTAATAAAATAAGTAATTTTCAATTTGTTTTTTTAGTAATTCCTAAGCTAAAGCTGAAGCCTTTACATTGCATGGGCTTTTTTGCTGGATGATAATTATAGATAGATTAGGGCGGTGTTTGACATCAATGCCATTTTCTGAGAAAATAGTGTCATGTAGGTGTCATATCAGAAAAGCGGTGCTTCAGAATTCTTATTTGGTATCGTTTTTTCATAAAAACTGTTGCTTCAGACTATGCCTTAGAAATTGGGAAAGTGTGGTCTAAAGCAACACCAAATTCGATGTTTTCTCAGAAAATAGCACATCAGCGGTGCAATTATGTGACACCAATGTGAAAACGATTCTATAGCATTGGCACCAAACAAAACCAGTGTTGTTTTTCCAAAAAACAGCTTATATGACAACACCACTTCCAAACAAAAGATAACAACCCAGACATGCCCAGCTTATGAAAAAACAGTGCTGTGCTCCCAGTACAAAATGCCAAACACCTACTAAAACAATAGAAGATGGATGACTCATGTAATTGACCTATATAATATAATAATTGGTATCGTACTACTTAATTATTCATAAAAGACTTATAGCGAACTAATTAATTTCAAACATCTAGATGGTGGCTCAGAGAATATCAACTAGGGGTCTAAACGGATCAAATTCAAATCGAATCGAATCAGGCAATATTCGAATTCAAATTCGATTAAAAAATCCGATATTCGAATTTGATTCGATATCCGATGAACATTGAAAATTAATATTTTAATTCGAATTCGATTAAATATTCAATTCAAATTTGATAATTTAATTATTTTAGGTAATTAATAAATATATAAATTATTTATATAATTTAATTATATATTATATAAAACATTTAAATATTTTATATAAAAACTAAATAATCAGTCAAATTCGAATATTTATCAAATAAGATTGTAATTTATTTCGAATTTGATTAACTATTCGATATGAATTGAACATTCGAATTCAATTGATTATCTCGAATCTTTAATTTAAAATTAGATTTTCAAAAATCATTGACACCTCTAATATCAACGAATGAACTACAAAACTTGACTAACCAAAATGTTCGTGCCCAGTGGAGAGTGGACACGTTGTGGATGTAAAGCGTCTCCGGCAACGGCAAGCCAACGAATGCGTAAATGACGCAAAAGAGAAAGAAGCATTGACATGTTGTTGTCTTTCTAATTTCTCATCTTTCTAATCTGCTTTTTCTTCGGCTCTGATGGTCTGATTCGTCCTCTTCCACGACGATAAAAAATTGAGGGAAGGTTTTCCCTTTTTAGTGGAATCCACACACGATCGCTCATATTTTTATTCGGTGTGTGAAGCTCACGATTCCAAAGCATCAAAGCATCTGGGACCAGATTTTTCTTCTTTTTTTTCCAATCCGCCAAAGTACTTTAATGGGTTGATCCGTCTCTTTTGTTGCCCATAAGCACTGCGTGGGTTTCTAAGTGGCTTCCCTCGTAACGCAGTGAGTGTTGCATGGATGAGCATAGCTAATGCTTTTTCCTAATGGAGAATAAAATAAGTACCATAACACAGAAAAGAAAAAGAAGAATAGAATTTCTAATGGTGAACCTTCAAAAGAGGTTCCAAAGCTGCATCTCAATCAAACATTTCTGCAGCTCGATCGGTATGTTTCGGATTGGAGACCAGTTGGATACGTTGGACCCAGTACAGGCAGATTCAATGCAGATTTCTGAATTTCACTGCAGGCTTATAAATATTCAAAATGTTAAAAACCCCCATTCTATACATCAATGTCCACCCGTGAATTGGCATCAATTCCGAGCTGGCACCTACCCTAACTGTACTTTGGGCCTAAAAATTCTGACCCTGGGCTGAACCGTCATTCTCCCTAAATTTTATCTGTATATATGTTATCATATTCCATAATGGTGGATGAAATTAAAATGTGGGTCAAAATTAATTTCAAAATCTGGCTATTTACGATACTAAAATTTCATGAAAATGTTTTTTTAACGTCAACCAATTTCCCCCCCTCAATCAGGTGCTACATATTAGATCAACAAAACAACATCATACCCACAAAAAAGGAAATTGGTTTCTAGATTTAGGAAGCTCCAAATTTTCAATTTCTGAACTGAGAATATTTCGATTTTAGAATGCATGGATTTCAACTTTGGAATGAGAGATTTAGGCCATATTTGGTTCAATTCTCATTATTAATTACCCAAGATGAAATTTTAAAATGGACAAGAATGGGTAAAATAGGCAGAATGAGAAAATATTGCTATGAACCAAATGCTTTTCCTAAAAAATGAATTCTTTTTAGACTGACTAGTGACAAGTGTCCTATGTAAAAATGCTTTTGTGATTTCATAAAAATACTTTGATAAAAGTAATTTCATAAAAGTACTTTCACAAAAATGCTTAAAATGAATGTGGGCTGATTTTTCATTCTAAATGACCAAGTTTTTGAAAATTTTGCTTGATTTTGAATCTTAAAATGAAAAAAAAAATAAACAAAATCGAACAAATTTGCAAATAGTAACTCCATATAGTTAGGATAAGACATGGATGATGAAGATGATGATGATGATTACCCCTAACCAGAGGTGCAACTTGGGTGGGACCCAATTTAATGCATGCATTTATGTGTGATAACAATAGCAACCTTTCATCACCATTCCAAATAAATAAAAAGCTTAGTTTTGTTAGGCAATATGGGATGTAAGGTTTTCTCTTCACTTAATTAGATGAGAGAGACCAAGGAAGGATTAATTGATGGTGGCTCAGTTGGTAGGTTCTTAGTTCTCTAGCTGGTTGTAGTGGAAATTGGAGATCAAATCCTGCTTTTACCGGGGTTAGGGGAGTTTGGGGAGGAGCTAACCTCAAGTGTGTATCTTTATAAAGCCATAAAAAAAGGGGGGCAAAGAGAAGTTCTTGAAAAAACTTTATTAAAATAGTCAAAATTCTAAAGTAAAAGGAATCTTTCTCATATGAGCAAATTCCAAAAGGGGTACACGAAGAAAGGACTTAAAAAGATTATCATAAAATAATGTTACTTTATACTAGATAAACACAAAGTAAAAGCAATAGGGAGAAGTATGGACAAGTCCAATGTAGATTTCTGATTTCCACTGTAGAGCTATAAACATTCAAAATGTCAAAAACCCACACTATATGCGTCATACCTGCCCATGAATTAGCATCAATTCTGAACTGACACCTACCTCAAATGTTCTTTGAGCCTACAAATTCTGACACTGGGCTGAACCGTCATTCTCCCAATATTTAATTTCTTATTAAAACCACTGAATTTCTTAACATTTAGTTGGATTGTAACTCAGCCCAAAGTGCAAGAATATGGATTAGCTGTATTTGGCTGTGAGCTAGAGGGGCTATTTTACCACTACCACCACCACCACCACTGCTACTACTACTACTAATAATAATAATAAGAGAAGAGGTTTGATTAATCAAACTTCCATATGAATTTTGATGAATATCACCTAATTGGTTATCACTTTTATGATATCAGTTGATTGATTATCAATTTTTCCATTTATGTCTTTTCGGTATCATATATAGTAAAACCCTATGCTTTGAGGGAACTTCCTGTGATACCTAGCTGTATGTATCCAAAAAAAAAAGGGAAGAAGCTATGTTTGGTTTGATAAAAAAAAGGAAAACATAACGTTGAGGGAAAATTGGACTATTTGATATGAAGACTGAAGTTGTTGAGCTAACAGACTTATTGCTGCTGAGTTTGGAAGGAGTACAAATGCAAATATACAGAATGCAAAACTTTATATTTTGTATTATTTTGTATGTATTTAAGCTTGTACATATTTGCATTTGTACTGCTTCCTGAGCCTAATTGATAAAATAAGCAAATAATAAAACGTTATAAAGGTAAACAGTGATGTACCCAATTTCAGTTTCAGCAATTAAGGAGCATTAAATACTTTATTCAATCAAAGACAAAGCAATAATCGTTTCATTTCAGCCTCTTCAGCTGTTATCAAACTGGCCTTTATAGTGGAGGAATCCATCTTTTATTTTATTTTATTCTTTAATTTTTAAACAAAGAGAACGTTAGTGACTGAGAGACAGAGAGCTCGAGTACAGCTGCAATCTTGATAAATAGTGATACTCCTTTTACCCCCCTCAAGCTTAACAAGTTAAGATCACAACTCAAAAACCAGACGTACGTAGCTCCATATATAATACAACACCAGACCAGAGACTGTAATTCTGTAAAGCCGGAATTCCCCCTTGGCTTTGATAATCCACCAATGAATTATAGCTTCTCTAAGGTGGAATTCGCGTTGGATTCACGAAACTGACCAAGGATTCGAGGGGCCGGGCCGGCAATGGTTCCACGCCTCTACGTCTGATTCTATTCTCTCGTGCTGGAGGTTGTTAATGGAAGGCGTGCGATTCTGTCGGTGAAGTAGGGTCCTGCAACTGAAGCTCGGCATCATATTCCTCTCTCAAAAATTATCCAATCACATATTCATTTATCTCGTCATTTATCCTTTTTATTGTTTAATTGTTTATATATACACATACTGGGTTGATTCTGTTCTGTATCATGATATCAGGATTCCCGTACAGATACGGTCGTCTGTTTCGGCTTTTTATGTTGAAGATTCAGCATTTGATCCATCCATCACTTGAAGCTGATCAATCTCTCTGAATCGGCTTGGAGTTCTTCTCCATTTCTAGGTACGAATTCAACACTCTACCTAAATGATCTATGATTCTTGGTGATCTTTCTCTTCTTTAAGCTGATCAATATTTCTGAATCGGGATGGAGAAGATCTCCATCCATCACTGGAAGCTGCGCTTCTTCTCTGCTGGTGATCAGAGGAAGTTTTGGTTGATAGTATTAGCGCTTCTCAGCTATAGTCTCTCTTCCAATCATAGTCTCTGGTTTTTAGCTCAAATCTGCTGCGACCATGATCAGTTGATCACAGCAAATGCGAACTCTGTTTTCTTTGCTTTTATCCATCTCGTTATCTGAGACTGAAATATAAACCGTCTTCTCTTCCTTTTCTTTTCTGCCATTTGGCTTTTCTTTCGTCAAGTTATCAGACTCCGACTGGATTGAATGGTTGAACCGGTGGCGGTTTATACAGTTGGAATGAACCAACTAGCGATTGACCGGTGAAAGCAGGGATCCAATGACATTGTTTTATTTATGTATTTGTTTTTTTTTTTTCAAAATGAAACCAAAGGAACAGCTTTTTCGTTGTTCCACCTCGGTTCTGCTTCAATTCTTGAAGTGCGGACCTGACGTGGAGGTTAAATGTCCATGTGGCATCCATGCAGAGGTTCGATTTATGGATTCCACGTGAATTTGAATGAAATAGGTATGATACGGGTTGATTGGCTAATCAGTTTTCTAAGCTTAGGTATTGATGATGATACCCTTTCGGAATCGTAGTTGGACTTGCAGGTATTCCTCAAATAGTCAAAATCCACATCCACGGTCCTAATTGGTCAAATTTCTTCCGGTATCATACCCAAAATAACCTTATTTATTGAAAAATTCCCGAGGGATTGTATCAATATTCAAGTCAGTCCCTAGATTGTGTCTAACAGGTCACTATTGTTAATTGACCTTTAGTCAACAACATTGAATACACATTAAATTATTTTAAAATGGAAAAATTAATCTTTATGATAATTTTTTAATTATTTTATTCATTTTATTGAAGTGTTAGAAGAAGGAAAGGGGAAAAAAGGTTATGAAACCAAACACCGATTTAATAACCCTTCTTCCCATTTTCTTCTTTTAACACTCAGATGAAATGGGTAAAGTGGTCAAAAAATTATCATAAAGAGTAATCTTGTCATTTTGAAATTATTTAATGCATACATGATGTTATTAGGGATGGCAATTTTCCCCATCCCAACGGGGACTCGACTTCTCCGACCTAATGAAGTCGGCAATGGGGATTGTTTTGGCAGGGCGGGAATGGGGACGGGGATTAATAGGAATTCCCAATTGGGGTTGGGGTCGGGGTTGGGAATTGAGGTCCCCGCCCCAACCCAACCCCGATTATATATATATATAATGTTATTTATATTAAATATATTATTATATTATTTTTGTATATCAAAACATTATTTATAATTAGTATTTTTATTTATTTTTCAAAAAAAAATACTATTATCTAAAAATTTTGGGGATTCGGGTCCTCATGGAGAACCCATCCCTATCGGGGATCAGGGATGGAGGACAAATTTTATCCCTGATTGGGATTGGGGACGAGGATGGGGTTAATTTCAGAATCGGGGTTGGGGGCGAGGAATATGATCCCCGCCCGTTGCCATTCCTAGATGTTACATGATGGTATTGACTAATGGCCAACTAATAGTAAAGGCCTATTAGACACAATTTGAAAGTTCAAGATACTATAAAGAAACATTTAGGGTACTGTTCAGGAATTTTCCCTTATTTATTTATATTGGTTTTAAATCTTAATTTGGTATTGGACTCGATCCACATTCGATCTGATTGCATTTTAGATAAATTTTGTATTTCAATTTTGAATTGTCGGATCTGAATCCAACCCGGTCACAATCTTAGAGATGGGTAAGTTAATAGGTAAACCCAAGAGGTCTTAATCCGGACCCAGGTATAATTAATTTACACTAAAAAGTAAAAAACAACAATATAGTTTTAACCAATAAAAAAAAATCAATTGTATATTTTGGAACTATTCTGTTGATACGGGTTTGCCTCAGTCCTAACCTAACCCTCTAATCTGTCTACTTAAATTTGATCCAAGATCACTCAATAACATGTTATTTCTAAACCCAACCCAATCCTATAGGATTTAATCCAATATTGACCTTATACTTAGCATTTTAGTTATATCTTTTATATCATATTTTGAAAATATAAAAGCTATCAATTTAAGTTGAAATTTGTTTTATAGATTTTAAGATGTTACGTTTTTCCATTAATGAAAGAAAAAAAAAACTAAAATAAACATGAAAAGAAATCTCAAACTTTAAGGCCATGTTTAGTTTGAAGGAAAAAGTAGGAAAAATATGAAAACCTATATAAGATTCGTAAAGGTTTTCCTGTCTTTCCTTTCCTTTCCCTACTTTTTACTTCAAACCAAATACAGCCTAAATTTATTGAATTAAAATTAAGAAAAATACAATAATACCCTCTCTCTCTCTCTCTATGGCGAGGCCAATCAGCCAATACTCAAAACTGTCTCGGATTAAAGAATTAAAACTCTAACTCAACCCTACACCTGAATACAGCTGACCATAATTGAAGGGTAGGCTCAACTTAAATATATTAACCCAACCCATTGGCATCCCTACCCTTTCTTTTTCTTTCAATGGCTTAAGATAGAGAGTCCACTAAATCTATGTGGATTAAATGATCAATATCATTTTATTCAAGTTCAAGTTCTCAGATGGTATTAATTAGTGGGTCTAATAAATGGTGATCAATAGATTAATGATCAGGTGGGGTTACAAGATCATGCATTCTTGTCATTAGCCCCATGGATTTTCTTCCGTATCACAATATCTTCTTGGTAAAGAAAATATGCGATTTGTTATCATCAGAAGTTCAGAACTCGCAAAAGTTTTTCTTTTTATTATTTTTTTTCTTTTTCGTTTATAACAATATATGTCAGTCCCTCGGTGTGTGTTGTCTGTTGAACACGTGAATTATCAAATAGTAACCGTCAAATCCCGGCAAATCAGTGATTGTTTCCAAATATCCAAGAGATTCCATTCTCTAAAGTCTAAACAGTCTCCTTACTGCAGTTTTCAGTCAATTTTCTTGATTATTAATTAAACATATATATTACCAAAAATCGTCTTTATTTCTTATTTCCTAATATTTTCTTTTTTTGGGAAATTCATGGAGTCTGTGTCACTTCAACTCACCTTAATCAGGCCCATCTCTCTCTCTCTATTATGTCATGGGCTAAGCCCCCTTCGGCCCACTCTCTCTTTTTCTCACATATGAAGGGCTAAGCCCTCTTCGGCCCATGAAGTCCGACTCCCATTAAGGCATTAGCCCTGGTCGTCTTTATTTCTTCATTTCTTTCGCTAGTGATGATGGATGAGAAAAGTACATAAATGAAATAGAAATAAAACCAAATTAAGACAACCCCAACCTTGGCCCTTGCTTTTCTTATACGGTGTCCCCCTGACTGACACGGTTTCGATTTTTTCCTTCACGCTACTGCTTCAGATATTGCTTTGTCTCTGTCCAATTGTCCCCCCCTTTTCCAGAGGGAGTGATTTGGGCACAAGGGGTTGGGTGGTATAAAGTCGAAAACACCCTCGTCTACACCTCTACGTTTTGGGCACAAGGGATTTGGACACAAATGTCATTTTGTCTTTTTCCCAATGAGTGGTGTGTCAGTTTCATAAAAGTTTTGAACCAGGGGGAATGTTGACTTTGACTTCAGCCACCTTCCCTGTATACAAATATACAACTCACGCTTCATTGCTGACATCTGCTTGTCTGTGATGCTAGTTGGGATTTGCTGGTACCAACGAAGCGAGTCTCGTGCCTTATCTTCCCTTCATCTGTCCCCGTCTTTTTTCTATTTCAGTCTTGGACATGGGTGTTATCAATCTTCCTCATTTTTAGCTTCTTGTGGGTTTGTAACTTTGTATAAATAACGCTCATGTTATCCTATATTTTCAGGTTTTCATCAGTTTTGGGCTTCCATTCTGCAACTCTAGTCTCTTAGAACTTCTGGTAAGATACCTTTTAAGGAAAAAGAGTAAGGGTCTCTAATCACTGATTTGGTTTTGATCGCTCTTTCTCATTGTGATCTGAAATGTAATCACTTTGATTGCTTGTGTTTAGTTCTTCAAGCAGGATAAACCATGAATGCACTGGCAGCAACAAATAGAAATTTTAAGCTAGCAGCTAGGCTTTTGGGATTGGACTCGAAGCTTGAGAAATGTTTACTTATTCCATTCAGAGAGATCAAGGTGACTTTCATTGGCTTTCTTCTTTTTTTTTTTTTTTTTTTTCTCAGTAATACTGTTTATTTTTTCTAAAGTTTGGACTTTGGAAGTTCTTTTAGAGAAGAATGAGAGGTTTGAGGTTTCAAGGATATCTGACATTGTATGATTTTTCTTTTTTTAATCTACTAAAAGTATATAAATTAACTTTAGGAACTCCTGTACTTTGTAAATTGAGGTATTCAACCAAGGACACTGGGCTATGTGCACAATTGTTCCTGACAGCCCGGTTGCTTGATTCAACCAAAAATTTCACGGGACCTATATAAAAGTTACCAAGCAGAAACACTTGTCAGGAATCCCAAAACTCATTTTGAGTGTTCTATGGTTACTGATTATTTTGTAACCAGCAATTTGGTAAGGCAAAATAGCCATGAACATCATGTCTGGAGGAATACAGGCATTCCAACAAATATAACTGCTGATCTCCGATCATTTGTTCAGCATCCCTGATAATGTTTATTATTTTCTTTCTGATTTTGTTCCATTTACTGTACTTGGGCTCAATTTCAGGTTGAATGTACCATACCCAAAGATGATGGCACTTTGGCCTCTTTTGTTGGGTTCAGAGTTCAGCATGATAATGCAAGAGGTCCTATGAAAGGAGGAATTAGATACCACCCTGAGGTTGGTTACATGTGATGTTTAATTCTTGAGTGGAAAAGGAATTGTGTTCTTCTTGATTACCACTATTGAATAAATTTACATTGTGTTTAACCGTACTGGAAAGTAGGAATTCCTCTGTTATACTTTGTCTTGGACACATTAAACCTTTTCCTTTTAATAACTATAATGAGGTTTTCTTCTCTTTTGCTTCCTGGATTGGAGATACTGTACAGATTATTAAGGATCAGCCATTTGTTAGGCTTCAGTTTGAAATAATTCTGTTTGCACTGTAGGTTGACCCAGATGAAGTGAATGCTCTAGCACAGCTTATGACATGGAAGACAGCAGTGGCAAATATTCCATATGGTGGCGCAAAGGGAGGAATAGGATGTGATCCAGGGGAATTAAGCGTATCCGAGCTGGAGCGGCTTACGAGGGTTTTCACACAGAAAATTCATGATTTAATTGGAGTCCATACAGACGTTCCAGCACCTGATATGGGAACAAATCCACAGGTTTGCACTTAAGCATAGAAGATTCTTTAAGATGATGAGATTCAACTTCTCAATTTCAACTACTACATTTGCTGTGGTAGTTGGATTACAGTATGGGAATTTGGTTTATTATACCGGACCATATAGAAAATTTACTTTGGAATTTGTTCTGATTCTGCTTGTTGATTTCTGCTCTCTATGGTGGTTAAACAGACAATGGCATGGATACTGGATGAGTATTCGAAATTCCATGGCTACTCACCTGCAGTAGTGACTGGAAAACCTGTTGTAAGTATACACAGTGAAATCTTGTTCTTTTTTTATTTTATGATTAGTTTGAGACTTTGAGTACAGTATATAAAATGACAGATTTTGCCAACAACTTGCTCTGTAACTTCTACGTATTAATATTCATGAGACTTCTATGCTGATGGTTTGTCAGTCCAAGAAATTTCTCCCTCTGTAGCATGAATAATTTGTTTTCATGATTTTATAGGAGAAATTATTTTTAAGGGTTTAACCTCCTATATCAGCTTAGCACTTGCAAGCAATTCAATTTCTTTCTATTGTTTGACAAAACTTCCCTTTTTCAGGATCTTGGTGGATCTCTGGGCAGAGATGCAGCTACTGGAAGAGGGGTACTTTATGCAACACAAGCCCTCCTTCAAGAATATGGAAAAAGTATCTCTGATCAGCGATTTGTTATACAGGTCCATCCTTTTTTCCCAAGTAACCGGTTAAACTTTCACCTTTGGGAAGCCTTTTAGGCTGTTAACTGCTTCCTACCCTGTAGCCTTCCCAATTTAGGAGCTTCATTTTAATGAAATGGAGTAATCTGGGTAGTTATCTTTCTGTACTCATGAGCCTCAGTTTGGTTAAAGTTAACAGAGACAATAATGGGGAAGAGAAGATTGGGTGGGAAGGTGGAGGCTAATAGAAGAAAACAACTCTAACCATTGGATTTACATTTATTTCACATCATTCAAATGTCACATGACAATTCCTTTCTCTTCCAATGTCGCAGGGGTTTGGAAATGTAGGCTCCTGGGCAGCTGAGCTCATCAGTGAAAATGGTGGGAAGATTGTTGCAGTAAGTGATATCACAGGTGCCATAAAGAATAGCAATGGAATTGATATACCAAAACTACTCAAACATTCCAAAGAGCACCGTGGAATCAAAGGTTTCAATGGTGGAGACCCCATTGATCCCAAGTCAATACTGGTTGAGGACTGTGACGTTCTCATCCCGGCCGCCCTTGGTGGCGTAATCAACAGGTTCTTTTCATGACAACTTCGAACATAAGCATCACTTGTCATTGGAAAATACTAAGAAATTCCTTTGGGATGCATGGAAATTATATAAAGATAGCCTCAGATTTCCATGACTTCTATCTCATTATTTCTTTTGATCTGGTTGAAGGGAAAATGCAAATGAAATCAAAGCCAATTTCATTATTGAAGCAGCCAACCATCCAACCGACCCAGAGGCAGATGAGGTAAGAGAATGTGATGATTGAATGGACTTTGGGTGTTAGAAACACTTAAACAGGTAAAAGATAGAGAATGCAAATCAACTTTTCTACCATTACTTTCTCCATCTGCAGATCTTAGCAAAGAAAGGTGTAATCATTCTTCCAGACATATTCGCAAACTCAGGTGGAGTTACCGTGAGCTATTTCGAGTGGGTTCAGGTACCCATCTGTTGTCCCAGCCTCTTATACTTCGTATGTGTTTGGCATCGGTGCTGCATATACAGCACCTTTTCCTGAAAACGGTGCTGTATATGTGTTGGTTGGAAGTCTTTTTTTTGTTTGAAAACGTTGCTGCCAGGTAGGACGTTTCCTGGGGCAACAACAACACCTTCTGTTTGGTACCAGTGCTCCATATCTGTTTTCAGCACTGGTACCCATTATCCAATGCTTCTACTATGTATATATTATTTTACATCCAACGGTGAAAAAACACCCATGTCATCCTATGGTCCCAATTGTTGAATAGACTATAAAAAAAAATCAGGAAATCATGAGGAAAATGGCAAAAAATCTGAAAATTACATGGAAAAAACAGAAAAATTCATACATTAATATAGAAGAATTCTAGACAAATGGAAAAATATAGAACAAAGTATGAAAATCAGAAAATTGAATGGAATTGCATGGAAAAAACAGAATATATATATAAACTGATAAAAGGCCTAGAATAGAATGCCATAAAAATGATATAAAAAAATGGAGTAAATTGTTGAAAAATGTAATAATTTAAAAATAGCACAATTTCGCAAAAAAAAATGAACAACAATTAATAGATGTTGCATGGTTAATAAAATTACAATAAACTAATATAGAAAATTTCATAAATTAATATAGACAAATGGAAAAATATAGAACAAAGTAGGAAAATCAGAAAATTGAATAAAATTGCATGGAAAAACCAGAATATATTGGGAAAAAATAAATCACAAAAAAAATGATTAAAATACATAGAATACAATTGAAAAAAAAAAGAAATGAAATGATGTTGAAGCTCTTCAAGTGAAAAAAATGAAATGAAAAAAAAAATACACCAAAATATGAGGATCAGAATTTGCCAGTGCTGAAAAAAATGAAATGAAAAAACAATACACCAAAACATGAGGATCAGAATTTATCAATGCATTCAAAGCAGAAAAATACACTCAAAAAGCTCTGTTTTTCCAAGTGAAAGAGCAAAGTAAATGTTTCAACAATTCATCAGTGCATTCAATGAATTTTTTAATCGACCAAAGCAGGATGATCAGAATCATTTAAATACACAAAAAAAAAAACTTAGAATGCATGAAGAATGTACAGACTTCCGGTGAATGAAAAAAGAACTCTAGACCACCTGTGACCGAACAGAATGTAGAACTCTAGATCTCCAGCGACGAGATTGATTCTCTAGTGACGCATGTAGACCTCCGTTGACTGGGAAAGGAAGACAATGAATTTGACCTCCAACAGCTGAAAAATGCAGAAGAAATGTTTTAGGGTTCGTTAAAAGAGGAAACAAGCATTTTACGATATGAATGCACCATATCAATTTAAATATAATACACGTTGGATGCCACATCACTGCCACATCATGTTACTGTTGGCAGCAATGAACTCCAAATTGAAAAAACGTCAAATTCGGTGTTTCCCCATACCACACTTTCTCAATTTTTAAGGCATGGTTTGGGATAACGCTTTTTATGGAATAACAGTTTTAAACATGTCGCCGTTTTCTGGAGCACTGATTTTTCCAATGTGGCATTGATGTGTCACCATTTTCTGTAGACCGAGATTTTTTCAGCATTCTAATTGTTGGGTGGTTTATCACATTGTAGAACATCCAAGGGTTTATGTGGGATGAGGCCAAAGTGAACAATGAACTCAAGACATACATGACCAAAGGCTTCAAAGATATGAAGGAAATGTGCAAGACCCACAACTGCGATCTCCGCATGGGAGCCTTCACCCTTGGAGTTAACAGGGTTGCACGCGCAACTGTTCTCAGAGGCTGGGAAGCCTAAGTTGATTTGGATGGAGATGTTGTGACGATGAAGATTTCTCTTTCTTCTCTCCCTGACTCCACTTTTCTCCATTTTAGATCTTCACTTTGTTGTTCATTATTTTAAGAATTTTCTTCTTTCATCATCATGGTTTAAGCAGAACTCAATAAATTTTTAAGGGCAGTCAACACCATCCATTGTTCATTTTTCTGTCTGGTGCAATTTTTAGAACCACATATCTGAACATCTAAGTCGCAATCTCAAGGTCACAGATTAATAGCTAATGTCAAATTATCATTCTCTCTCAGCCATCAGAAATTCAGAGGTGCCGCCTTTAATTTTTATCCAACAGCAGCTCTTATTTAGATATCAACCATGTCAGAGAAGTCGCATAAATCTCCTTGGTTTCATTTGGCATCAAAAAGTCCCTTGCTCACCATCTCTCTCTCTCTCTCGGTCTCTCCACGCACACACGAACAGGCACTCTTATTTCCAATTTTTGTCAAATTAGTAGAATTAAATCTTCCCATGACATGAAGTATGCATAGGAGGATTCAGTAACAAATGACAGACCAGCAATACCATAATCTGTTTAATCTCTTACTGTAAATGGCATTCAATCCCATGTATCTAATGTACCTCCCCCTCTTGGGAGTCTGCATTCTTCGAGCAAAGAAATACATTTTGATATTGGCATGCGCTTCATGCTACAATTCTCTGCTCTTTTTTGGGACAAGTAGGTTATGGATGCAGGCTGAAAATTGTAATTTGTAAATGATAAAATGCTATTAAACACAACTTCTAACAATCACTGAGCATGAGTCCCCAAAAATAACATCCTCCTGCACTCCGGTGCCCCATAAAGGTGTACTGGAGTGACAGGTGAAAAAGATGAAAACCAGTAGAGAAATCACACACAAGTCTATGATCTTCCTCGCCCCCTAAAACCACCACCACGACCACCACCTCTAGGAGGGCCACCTCTTCCACCTCTTGGACCACCCCTGCCACGAAAGCCACCACCTCGTCCACCACCACGACCACCACCTCTGCCTCCCCCACGACCACCTCTACCACCAGCTTGTGGCTGTCCCCTGCAGAAAAAGTCCAACATAGAACTCACTATTCAATCAGGAATAACGAACCAGTCAACTAAGCAAGAAATAAACTCCTTCAAATGGCAATGACGCAATGTAGCTCACTAGCTTGGACACCATTACATTATAAACGAAGTCAAATAAAAAAAAATCTCCAGATTCTCAGGTAGGAATATACGGCATTCAAGTTCAACGAGATTGTAAAATATGCACGCTCTAACAGGCGTGGGTTGTTTACATAATGGAATGAAGTCTCAAGTAGATGTAGTATAAATGCAAAAAGAACCAAGAAGAATTTACATAATGTACAAGGTACAGTCTAACAATTAGATGATATTTGGGATGGTCAATACAAAGGCCTTGCTCTAACAGGCGTGGGTTGTTTACATAATGGAATGAAGTCTCAAGTAGATGTGGTATAAATGCAAAAAGAACCAAGAAGAATTTACATAATGTACAAGGTACAGTCTAACAATTAGATGATATTTGGGATGGTCAATACAAAGGCCTTGCTCCCAAAAAATAAGACAGTCAAGGCCATTCCCAAGGGAAGAGGAAAAAAGATATGGAGAATAAGCACACAAATGTACAAAAATACATATAGTCCTGCTTAGGATTTTTTTTTGGATAAATGATATAGAGATTGTATTAATATTAATGAGAATCAAGGGTGGGCGAGAAATCCTCAAACATATACAAAAAGAGTCCTGCATATGATATTGATCCAAAAAATAACCTCACTCACACCCTGGCAAAAGCGCCCCACCTTCAATCAGGAAATTGATGATACAGACTCTTCCAATGCAGCAAAATTATATTCCAAACAGTTGGGCTGACGGAATCTATAAAAATCTATACATTTTTCATCCTTTCAAGTTTCAACAAATGAATATTTCTTAGTTGATTTCAACACTTTGAAAATTCCTTACAAGCATTCTTCAATTTAGAAGCTATTTAATAGCAAGAGAAAGTGAAACAAACACATTGAAACCAATGTTGTAAAAACGGAACAGAACATCAAGCATCGAACCACTTTTAACCACTCTAACAACCATTGTTGTCAAATAACTTGAAGACTTACTTGCCTAATAGAAGGGAGCAAACACATACTTCAAGCCAAGAAACTTAATATTTTATTCACAATTATAGCGTCTACTTGCTACATAGTACACACAGATGACGTATGTAGAAAAATCAAATCAAATTCTCTGAAACATTAAAAAGTAAACTAGGTTATGAACTTATGATTTTTATTCCTTTATTTTTAATTAACAAGATATATGTTATCATGTTTCATCAAGTAAATCCTAAGCCAAGCAAACATTCTGAGAGAACAATTTAGTAGCATGAAGTTCATGACAACCAATCCTAATTTACTTGTGGGGTTCCTCCAAACCAGGAAACAACAAGCAGACAGCTTTCTGAATATGAAAGTCATACTTTGGTTGTGGAAGAAATCTTGCCAATGGCAAAAGCTTTGCCGGGTCAATGTAAAACTTGTCCCCAACAGAATATGAAGTCGCCACAATGCCTTCCAACATCTTAACTGAAAAATACTGAAATAGAAGCCAAGGATGATCAAATGGTTCAGAAAACATATACTAGGAAGTTGAATTCATGGATAAGTAAAAACTTATGGAGAAACAATGGACTCACAGACTCATTGATGGGACCGAATATTTCATCAACCTTCCCTATCTGTGTCTTGTTTTGAAGATAAATAGGGGCATTGAAGTAAGGTATTTTCTCATTTGTGAGCTTGGTTACGGCATCACCCTCACAAGCATGAAGGAATGTGGAAATCTCTGCATATCACAGATCAAATTGGCATAAACCTGAAGAAGAGAAATGGGCTAAAAGAGATCTCCTTATCTGATAGTATGAAAACAACGCTAGATCCTTGAGAGACACTAGAAGCCTGGCACTTAAAGCCATCCTTGACTAATAAAATAACAAGAGAAGATAACTAGAACAGACCTACGACTTCAGCAGGAGGTCCTTCGTCGCGAAATCCACCGCGTCCCCCGCCGCCGCCCCGGCCACCGAAACGTCCACCCCTATCCCAACCGCGGCCACCGCCTCTACCCCTGAAACCGCCGCCGCCCCTTGGAGGTCGCATGCTTGCTTCCCTGCTCTAGGATAAGAAAACCCAAAAACAGAGAGACAGAGAGAGAGAAGAGAGAAGAGAGAAGAGAGAAGAGAGAGCCTGCTGTTTACGGCTTTGAGTGAATTTCTCTTCAGCCTGGGGCACAATGGAAAGGGTTTAGGGTTTAAACGGTCGCTCTGATAATCGAACTAAATTACAAAACTATCCCTAATTGTTTTTAAAATACCTAATAAAAGAGAAGAAATTGCTACGACTTATCAAAGGAGCGTAACATCCATGCGCGTCCATCTTTACCGTTAATCTGGATTATTCTTTTTTTTTTTTCAAGCAAAAGAGTGGTGATTAAATTACCGTTAATCTGGAATTTTTTTTCAAGCAAAAGAGTGGTGATTAAATTATATTATGGGTAAAGTTGTACAAGGTAACGTGTTCATAGTAGAGTGCCTTTGATATTTACAAGCATAATAAGCTAAAAAATGAGCTAAAAGTGTTCTTAGTTCTAGTTATGTAAATGAATTTTATCCGTCCAAAATGCACTTGATCGATTCATGTACATTCCATTATTAGAAGGTTTAACTTTTTTACTATTACTTCAGCATATAAGAAAACTCGCACTGATTGGCATTGCAACGCGATAGCAACTTCTAAACCCTTGATGACTGCACGAAGCTCTGCGTCATAACTGTCAATGGCTCTACAGGCTGACCCTTGGACTGCAATGATCTGCCTACCATCAAATTTGTTGATGACAAAACCAATGCCTATGTTGTCTGCATGTTGATCATAAGATCCATCAGTGAATACTAGATAATGGTTCTCAGCTATTGAGCTTAGGGACAATGCCTTTAACTTGTGTCTTGACAGATGGTGAAACATGAATCCACTAAAGAAACAGGATTCACATCCTTGTTGTGTGCCTCCCATATCATATATAGGAATACCTGAAATTTGGACAGAAGTACAATTTGATATCTGCATTAAAAGATTGTCCAAGTGACTGAAGCCAATCCGAAATAAGTTGTTGAAGGTGTTCACCATTCACTATACTAGGGTGTATACCAAGTTGGGCTTGACACCAAACAGCTCTTTCAAAGTCACATTTGAAAAATAGATGTGAAAAGCTCTCTTCTTCATGATTGCAAAAAATGCATAATACCTTTGGTTTGGGACAGGGTCAGACTTGATTATTTGTGTTTTGTTGAGAATTGTGACCTAGGCAAGACTTAGAGAAAATTAGAGTGAAAGGGTCGGGTCTGGTTCAGGACAGGGTGGACAAGTCCCAACTTATTAAGTTATTATTAATCGACTCTATGGAACAAGTGTTTTTCACCAAAATAATCATATATATCATCTATAAAATTAATAAATGTACCCTTATAGACAACGAAATATAACAAAAATTACAAGAATGTGCTTTTCATGTGATAGTTTCAGATGATGATGATAATAATAATAATATATATATCAAAATTTTTTCATAATTTTTTATATTTCTATGTATATAAAAATAATTCTTATTTACTATATATTTTTTTTGTTTAATAAGATGAATATATAATATTAAATATATTCAAAATGTTTTCTGCAAATTTAAGTTTTTTTTTTTAATTTTATTATTTAATGGCACAATTGACTCAAAATTTTGAATTGTTGGCATGCCACCAATAAAAAACAATTTCGTTTTTGCATAGTTTTAAATTTTATATTTTATTTTTATTATTAATATAAATATTTTGCTTATCACACTTATTTTTCTTTAATATGATTAATATAAAATATTACATATGTTCCCAAATTTTTTCTATAAAATTTTTATGTTTTTTTTATAATTTTTGCATCTTTTATCTTTTTAATTTTTATTATTTAATTATAACACCAATTGTTAACACATTGGACCCAAAAAGGTTGAATTGTTAACTTGCCACCGTGTATAGGAAAAAATCATTTTTTAGGTTGGCTTTAAATTTTTTATTTCATTTCATCATCAATAAAAACAATTCTTGCTTATCACACTTACTTTTCTTTAATATGATTAATAGAAAATATTATAGATGTGCTCAATTTTTTGTGTTTTTTTTATCTATTTCTATTTTAAAAAAATATATTTTTAACTTTGACATCATGAATTGACCATTTTGACTTGGATAGTTGAATGTCTTACCCACCATTTGGATGAAGGAGTAATTTTTGTTCCTTGATCGGTTTTACAAAACATGGGTCTTATTCTTAATGTCTTGTATTGTTAAAGTATTAAATTTAGGTCTAATTAATAAAATTTATTACTGAAAAATAAAACCTTAAAATCTGGGATTTCATAAAAAAAAGAAAGAGTGGGAGTTGTTAGTGGTCATTTGATAACAGCTGAAGCTCCTGAACTAAATACTTATTGCTTTCTTTTTTAGCTGATAAATTATTTAAATAATAAAAAATTGAAGGACACTTTGATTTTCCCAACTTCAGTTCCAACATTAACAAGCCCACAACATCCAGCAATAAACTTTTCAATTCAGCATATTCAGCGTTTTACCAAAGTCTAAATGCAAACCACATAACCAAAACTGATGTAATCAGTTTGGTTAGTTTGGTTCTATCACGTAGGCCCCACCCTTTGACACCTCTACAGACCCTAGATTGGGAATTTGTAGGTTGGGCTAAGAATGATCACCCCAATGGACCATTATAGGGCCCTCATAATGAACCATGGGGCAGATCTGTCTTCACCCGTTCTCACAGCCCTTATAGCCGTGCATTAAGAATGAACCATGCGGCAGATCTGTCTTCACCCGTTCTCACAGCCCTTATAGCCGTGCATTAGGAATGAACCATGGGGCAAATCTGTCTTCACCCGTTCTCACAGCTCTTATAGCCGTACATTAGGAATGTAATATAACAAATACAAACACGAAAATCTTCCCGACTATGAAGATGGTGTGAGGACAAAATCCGAATTCCTCACTTTTTTTTTTCCTGTCAGATGTCTCCCAAGAGACAATTCATCACCTCAATGCTTACACGGACTTCCTCCTCTAATTTTTTACACATTGTTATTTATTTATAAATGTAATTATTAATTCAAAAGTATAAAAAGTCATAATAAGGACCCTCTAATGTCTTAATTATCTGAGAAAATCTATCATTACCCTGCCTAAAATTATTATTATTGCTCTCCACCCATTAAAAAAGTCAATATTTGTGACAGCACCCCTTCCCCAATCCCAACCCAATTAAATCCCTCATTTTCTCTTAAAATTTTTTAAACCCCTTTTGACGCTCTCTAATAAAAGAGAGATATAAATCAGATGAATTAGATTTGGATTGGATTGGGTTATGGGCCAACTAAAGGCCAGCCCTAAACATGGGCCTCAACCTGGACCCAAATTATGTCAAAACCCCAATTTATCCATTCAAAAACTAACCAAAATTTTATTCAACCCAAGCATTGCATCATGAATTTATTTGCTAATAATAAAAGAATCATGAGATATCTTTGCATGTTGTTTAACGCGTCTACAACTTTTTTAAGACAAAACCAGCAAATACCAATTAAGAAAAGGGACTCTCTTCTCTTGGGTAGTTTAGGTGAATGGCGCAGTGGTGTGAGAGCAAAGGTGAACCCAATTGCTCCTGCAAGTTGAGTTGCCACCATGTGTTTGAGAAAAAGAATCCCATGATCAATTGGGGACCCCCCAATTTCCATTTGATACTGCGGCCACTTCAGCCCAAAAATGGAGGATATATATGCAGGCTCCACATGGCCATCACAAACCAAATGCACCACTTGATGGGTAACATGTACACAGGGAAAACAAAAAAGTAGAGCCCATGATCATGGATGAATGGAACATATATCCTTGTGGAGAGGGGAGAGGGAGGGGAGGTTATGGTTATCTGCTTGTGTATGGCTCCCCATGGCCCCAGCCATCCTTTTTAGACTTTCTTCTTGTGTTGTGTAAGGAACCTTCTTTCATGACTTTTTTTTTTAGAAAAGGACTATTATTATTAGGGTAATGACAAAGTTGGGTCCTCTGAGTCCACAATCAGACCAAATTGACCATGTATCTGTGTCTCACCAAATTTACAATCTCTCTTCAAATAAAGAAGTTGTTATTGTATGAGGTATTCAGGCAATGTGATAATAAGATTCCATTGCTGTCGGGTTGAAACATAACAAGCCATGTTACCCGACCTCGATTGGCCTCTTCAACAGCATTGGTTATCGTATTGTCTCAGGTCCCTTTTACTGTGATGTTTGCCTTGAAATTACATTTTATAAGTGAGTCTCCAAAGAAGTTATCTCAACTCTTCAAGTAATGTGGCTCTGATTTGCTCCGTATCTTATGCATTAGACTTGTCTCAATTGAATTACTACTGTATTTGGAACTAGGAAATTTATTATTTATCCCATTTCAAGCAAGGAAAAAGCTATTTTTGAGACATGCATGGATTCTGCTCCTTGGTATCCAGTATGGAGAGATGTGGGTCTCAGTGAATATCTCAGTTCCATATGTCTTTATCTTCAATGTGCATGAATAATGTTCTTTTTTTTTCCTTAATCAGCAGCTGCTTGAACACAAAATCTAGTGGGTCAGAGAATCCAATCCACATCATTCAAGCCGGCTTGATCCAAATGAGAGCATGTCTGGAGTGCACAGCCCGTTGATGAGCCAACTGCCAACCCCCATGTGTATGCTTGTAGTAATCGAATTGTGAACTTCTCATAGCAGTAGTACTTCAAGCATCAAGAACATTGAGAAATATATTTCTGTTGCATGGACTCAGTTTTCAGCATCCCCATTTTGATTCTCTTTAGTCTTTATTAATTCTTAACCATTTTGAATGCGTATGGTTTCTCATGTGGCCATGAACTATTGCCTCCACTCCAAGAATGACCCAAAGACACAGCCAGAGAGAGCCTCAGATATAGAAAAGCCCCTGACAAATAATAGCTTTGAAAAATTAATCTACAAGAAAAACCTTTTAATATTCAATCCTTCCATGTACAAATGATGGATTTATTTTTATGGTAGATGATCAACTCTTTAAACTTCTAAAGCTTACTTAAACTTCAAATTTCACCAGATTCCTTGACATTTCACGCAATTAGAGAGTCCTTAGATTAAACAAATGAGTCTATAGAAAACTGGGTAGAGCTCTAAACCAATTGTCTATGCATTGATAAGGAAAAACAGAAGGATTACAACCTGTTGGGTACACCAACCAAAGTTGCACGCGTCCTCTACAGAGCAAAAGCTTGTGTTGACAGGAGGGTTTGGGACTTTGAGAGCTAGCCCTCTTATTTACTCTTAGAATGAACTAAACTGGATCATTTGTTTAATTAATTAATTAATCAAATGGGGTAATAGCTAATATTCATCTGGATTGGGATTCTGTCAAGGTTATCTTATTATGTACTTCTGTTCCATATTATATTAAATGCATTGCATAATATATATATATACCATTGTTTTCTTCCTCTGCTTCTTCCTATTTCCAATCTCTTATGCTTCCATTTATTTATATTATAAACATGCCGTGTAAGAATTCCACTAACCAGCTTTCAAGTTTTTATTATATCATTGTTGTTGTGGTGGTGGTGGTGATTCTGCTTCTGTTGAGTGTTGGTTGGTAAGCAACTTTCGGTTTCAATTTTCAAAAGTCTGAACTTCGAAGCATTGCTTCTGTTATTCCATCAACCATAAAAGAAGGCGTTATCATTTATCAACCCTCTACGAGGAGTTACTGTTAACAGTCTTTTTCTGGGTTACAGTTACAGACTGAAGTGGAATAATACTTGATCATTTCCCACAAAAGAAGGAAAAAGAAAAAAACATTCCATCATTTGCTTCCCATTTTTTGCGCTTGTACTGTTGGCTTTCCAGCTAATATTTCTTTCTTCTTCTTTTTTCCCAGTTGCTATTTGATGGATTATCTTCTTTGTTCTGTTGTCTTCTTCTGGCTTGATCTTCACAGTAAAAATGGTTGAGGATAGAAGAGGAGGGTAGGATGGTCATTTAAGGAAACATGAACTGTTGGTTGTCCTAATTCCGAAGGATTGCTTCTCATAAAAACTGGAGAAACAGAGGTTTTGTGGAGAACTCTAAGGCTTGTTTGAGAGAGCCTCGGTTTTATGAATTTTCAATCACCCGACATTTTGTTAACCCTTTAAACTTGCCATTATTTATTTCTCTCCTTTTGTTCCCCAAATTTCTGTTGGGTGTCTTCACAATTAGAAGCCACCCGGGAAAGGTGGGTCTTCATTAGTCTTTGTTTTTTCGTTTGGAAGACATCGAAATTCAGTTCTTGAATTTAGTGTTGAATATTTGATGTTAACTGTTCTCAATGAGTTATGAGTTATGACTGATTTTGATGAATGTTAGCTGTACCCAACCTCAATCAGGTGTTATAGTGTTTTTTTTTTTTTTTAATTATTATTCTCCCGTCGCAGATTTGGTCAGTGCTACTAGAACCAGAATACAATCTGATACTTCTTTTATGTATATTCATTCTTGTTAATTAAATTCTTCTGGTAATGAAATGGGATGTTTGTAATCAGTCCTGTTCAAGAATATTTCATGAAGGTTTCGTTCTGCAAGTTCCACTGTCCTTCATTCATTTGCTTCTGCAAACCCTCTCCTCAGCTTCTCTGTCCTTCCCCATTGAAGTTAGAAGACACCCCACATGTTCCTTCACCTTTATCTCCAGTCCCTGTTACTGTGGTCCAGTTCTGTGATAAAACGATTGAGCCCAGTAAGGAGAGCTTAGATGGAAAACAACAAGTTGAGAGTTATCTTAAAAGCAGCCTCAAGAGGCCATACTCGGAACCAGCTGGTGTACCGAAAGAGGTTGTTAAGGCTAAAGTGAAGTGGGTGGATTTCTTTGGGAAAGAGCTGCTAGAGATCAAGGAATTTGAACCCAGGTTGGTTTAATCTCCTCTTTTCTCTTGAATATCTCAGGTTTATTATTCTCTCGATTGATTTCCCCTTGATGGATTTTTCATTTCTTTTCATGGATTTCTTTTACTGTTCTTCTGCATCATATTTTCTTTCGTTTTTTTTTTGGGTGGAAAGATGATAAACGCTCATTTCAGCTTGAAAAATCTTTCACGTTATTAATGATTGGGGGGCAAGTGATTTAGTGCAGAATAGATACTTAAGAAAGGAATCAAAATGATCATAATTGGATTCTTCATCTTTGAACGGGAAAGTATTGTGAAATATGTAATTCAATGTTCTTCAAAAAAAAAATGTAATTCAATGTTGTGGTAAGTCTGATCTCTAATGGAAACCCATTTAACATACTTCAATGGTTTTTTTTTTCTCATTAGTAATCCAATGCATTTATATTTGAACAGGTAAATCCATAAAAGCATAGCAGCGAAAAAACAGAAATGCATTAACAAATTTACATTTGATGAAAATATTGAACATAAGAACCAGAAAAGGGTTTAGGTGATGATATCCTTGAAATAAAGGTGCAGAATGAACTCTTTCATGGCTATAGAAATTACTACCAGGTTCACATTGGTTTCTCTTCGGATATATCTTGAATGACAGATTTTTCTGTACAAATATTCTTTGAGCTGTTGTTCTTTTATTTGAAAAAAAGACTAGTGGTTAACTTAGAACAGATGAGTGCTCTGATTTATTCGATGCCTCAAGGTCAGACCTAACCTCGTCCGAGGATTTACAGCACTTTAGAGCTAAAGATGTAGAAGTCACCAAATCTTACAACTACTTAGTTGGGTAGTTCTGCTTTTTGGTTCATAATGCAAAAATTGGTTTACTGGAGGAACATTAATATGCCGATTTGGAATAAATTGAAACTTGTATCAACTAAGATTAATTGAACAGTTGTGACCTAAGCTTGATAATTTGATGCAATGGAATATCTCTAATGTGATGCCTATGTAAATGGTAGACTGGAAAAGAGATCTACTCTCAAACTTGCTAAAGAAGGATAAATTTAATCATGGGATTAGAATATTATATAAACAATTACACCAAAACAGGAGAGGCTTCCTGACAAGGTATCAGCTGCTGAAAATAAACCTGTCATAGAAACTGATTATTTCTAGTTGCAATAGATCTTGACAATTTCTAGCTACAGGTACAGATACTGTTGTCCAGTTCTACCTTCTCCATGCATCCAGAGAACTATGGGCAGTGTTTGAAGATGTGAGCATTGTTCCAGAGTTCATATATGCTTGTCAGTTGTCACAGATACTGTTGTCCAGTTCTACCTTCTCCATGAATCCAGAGAACTTTGGGCAGTGTTTGAAGATGTGAACATTGTTCCAGAGTTCATATATGCTTGTCAGTTGTCACTAGCTATCATTTGACTCCTTTACATTATGATCATCTTCCATGAGCTTAAGGGACTATATGGAACCAGTTCTAGCTTTTGTATTTCCAACTAGCTTGGTTTTTTGTATAGATGAGCAGTTTCACCCAATATTGTTTAGGGAGTTGGGAATTACAACCATCCACACTTTCCCCTTATGCTTAGTTTGGAAGGAGTACAAATATGTACAGTGCAAGTACATACAAAATAAGACAAAATTACAAGGTTTTACACTCTACATATTTGTATTTGTACTCCTTCCAAACTGAGCCTTAAGTCATATTGCCTGGAGTTTTTTACTGCACTCCTCATCAGCAAGTTGGAACTATGAAATTCTGCTAGACTACTTACCTTATATGTTCACTCTCAAAAATTGTTTATGTTGTTACATCTCATGAATACCAGCAACTTTAAAATTGATTATGATATGCTAAATGCATTGACGACCTGAAATTTTGCAATTGATGCAGAAGTGATGGAACAGCATAGTATTATTTGTACTAATATATCAAGCTTCACTATTTGACACGGGAATAAACATTAAGGGTGCATTATTATTTGTGTCGATAAACTTCTTTAGCCCACAAGAAAGAAAACTGATAAAATCCTAATAAAGAACTTTAACATTTTATTCAAGGTTAATTTCATGCTGTTACAATGCTATATTTATGTAACTCTTGATTCTGTAAAAGATGACATGACTCCCACTTCCTTCACCAATCTTATTTCCCCTATTAAGACGACTATTTCAGCATGTCTTCATGAATAATGTCTAGCAATCTGGAGATGTGTGTGAAGATCTTCAGTCATGCTTACCTCTCATGTCAATGACTTGCATATAGTGTGAACATACGAATTTGATCACAAGATTTAAAATGCCACTGCCATAGAGCCACTCTCCATCTGCAAATGGATCCACTCATGTGTGCAACTTATAATGATGACTAGAACTACTTACCTAACCAGCATAGACAATTAAATGAATCTAGCGTCAATTATACTGGTACATACTGCCATCTGATTTCCTTTTATTGCTTGGTCTGTTCTTTGTTCAGTGAATCAGGAGATTCGGATGACGAAGGCAATGGTACTCGGGGCTGTGTTTGTGTCATTCAGTGAATAATTTTATTCCATTAGTCCCCGTTAACGCCCAGAGCAGCTACGGCGTCAACAGGGAATTGGGCCCTACCCTCCTGCATACGGCTGTCTCTGGGTCCAGTCTCTTTGTTTATCTCAATTCTCAACTTGATTTTTTTGGAGATTACATTTAAAATGCTTCATCAAACTTGGATTCCTCCATTTTTCACATTTTCTCTTTTGCTGGCTAGCCGCTATCTGAATTTAGAATCGCAAAATGGCATCTCTACAAGATTTTTTTTTCTTTTTTTTTTGTTAGTTATTGTCTTTGATTTTTCTAAGAATTCTAATTTCATTAGTCAGAATTTGCAAAATTCCACACCCCCTCCAAATCAAAATTAATGAACAAAACTGTTTAGAATTTCATCTGTCGTGCTTCGTTCCGTAAGATTAGCTGATCTAGATCTCAAGACTTGTTCTAACTTCTAAGTGGCCATTTGCTTCTTGTGAAGATTCTGCTTTACCCACCAGTTTGCCATTAGATGTACCTATATATTTGTAATCAAAGGAAAAAAAAAAAGACAAATTGCACTGAATTGCAGGTTTTATCCTCGTCAAGGTTCAAAATATTGACACAGGCCGATATGCTGATAGGGCGTCTCAGTACTTTTTTTTAGGTTTTATTTATTTTTTTCGAAACCGGTTCAGAAGGATCAGTTTAAAGCCTGGCTACCCTGTAAACCAGTGTCTGACCCGATACAACCCCTGGAGAGGCGTATCGATAAGCCATCGGCACGATACAGGCCGATACATATCGATACTTTAAACCTTGATCCTCATGAAACATTGTGGTTGTGTAGAGTTCCTTGTTAACGTAGTTTAACAGAACCTAACCTGATCCACAATTCTACTAAAATTCAGAACCGCTAGTCCTATTCTTGAAAGGAATATATACATTCACTGTTTCACTATCACGCATGTTCATGTCCAGGATCTTTACTCTTTAGTCTTTTTACATGCAGTTTGGTTGCTTTGCGGTGTGTCAAGATATTATGAACGAGACTCTATTGGGGATTGGGAATAAAATAACAAGCAGGCTGAGTTTAAATTATACGTTTTGGAGCAAACTAATGTTGGAGGTCTGGGTATGACCACACTCGATCTGGATCCAAATCAATACCAACAATCCTTGGAATAAAGCATGGATTTACACTTCTTGTCAATGCAAAGAAGTCTTTAACTTCCAAAACTGCATGCTTTATGCTGCTAGTAGCTTTAAGATATAGCATGTAACCTTGTATTTGTTATCACAAGACCTCATCCAAATTGAGCAGTGGTCTCAACTCTCAACCCATAAGGCTCCCTACAAAGAGGGCACAAGATCAGTTGAAACTCAAAATGATCGAATGGGAGAGCATTACCAACAAACAAAAGAACGTAAAAGCCTTCCATCATTTGTAAACAAAAACTAAAGTTCAGCAGCTTCAGCATCATGTTTCTTAGACTGTATTTCGCTCTCCTGAAAGAAAGGCCAACGGAGCAACTGCACCAACTTACTAGTGACAGGCTTGGACTCCTGTTTTTCTGACCTTCTGTTGCAAAGTAAATGATAATCATGCTTCAAATGAGGATTGACAACTCTTTCCTGCAAAATGAAATATTTTAGTGTAAGCGATCAGCCAAATTTCTAGAATATGTTCAGAATCAGATAAACACTGTACCTTGAAAACTTCAAATGGGCAGAAATTGGTGTTATAACAACCCTAACCACACAGAAACTCAACATCAATCTCCTGAATGGGTAGTATCAGTAAGCCTAAAGTTGCAAAGATACACATTTACAAACAGAAATTATGTTACTGCAAACACAAGAATTTTGTGCATGTGTATAAGCATCATTGCATGAACATTTGAGAGAGAGAGAGAGATCCATTAATTATATAAAAAATCATAAGAATATTTCCATCTTTTAGGCTTTCCCATAAGAAATATATATATATATATATATATTTGACCTTCAGTTTCAAGATGTGTATTAAAAATTTCAAATTCGAATTAACTCATATACAATTGTTCTTTGCTTATAAAGATGGGCATTAACTAAAAGGCTTTTTTAAAAAGTTTTAAACAACACAAATAAGGATTTAGTTTCAATAAGATGTTTTAAAATCAAAATCCCTTCAAAAACATTAATAAGGAAATAGTGAGGCAAGGACTTGATTCCTAGATGATTTGGTTCAAATTGCATACTGGAAAATCAAAAAAGAAAATCAAGAATAGAATAGTAAGATACTAAGTTCAAGTAATAATCGATTGAATATTTCTCTGACTAGAGCTTACCGGCATTGGAACTGGAACTTCATTATGTAGTACTTGTACAAAATAATTGCTTGAATTGTTGGCCGGACAGCTGTACAATACCAGCATATTGTTCCCAGTAAAAGGTGCTACTATACTGCCCCTCCAACTTCTTTTCTGAGGAGGCTTTGGTGGTAGTTGCAGAGCTTCCTCCCTTTGTATTTGTTCAAATTCTGGAACATTGAGCCAATAACCATTAGGCAGACAGAGAGATGAAGCATATCCAAATAAAGGGAGTATAGATTAATTTTTTTCTCCAAATAGACAAACTCACAAGCTGCATGTAAGCATGTTAATATGCATTGTGGCAAGTCACAAAAATCATATGCTAGGGAGTCAGAAATGTCAAAGATGAAACCCTACCAGATCCTTCAAGAAAGAGTCCAAGAAGACAAGAGAATGGCACCACAGTCTCAGCATGTGCAAACCGAAGTCTTGCCTTCTCATAGGTGCCTGGAGCTCGGTGTTCTGGAAAGAGGAACAAAAGCAAAGGGAAATATAAGCCAAACCATGGTGTCCTAAACATGAGGCATTTGCATCTTCATAACGTCTAGCATTTTTAATATAAGTGGGAAGATATAGTAAAGGTAATGCTATCTTGTTTTTCTTTATAAACGTAAGGGTGTAACTACTTGTACACCTCTGTTTATAAATTTCTAATAAGCCAAACCATGGTGTCCTAAACATGAGGCATTTGCATCTTCATAACGTCTAGCATTTTTAATATAAGTGGGAATATATAGCAAAGGTAATGCTATCTTGTTTTTCTTTATAAACGTAAGGGTGTAACTACTTGTACACCTCTGTTTATAAATTTCTAATAATTTTTTTCTGTTGCCTATAAAAAAAAAAAAAAAAAAAACATACAGCATTTGTTGCAAACTTGCAACTCCAGACATTATTTCTTTCTTTTTCCATGCAAGACATTCCATCAATGACTTGTAAGAGAAACTACAATGATGAGAGAGAGAGAGAGAGTATCTCCAATTGTTCTCAGAAGAACCATGTCCCCTTCTAGTTTGAAGCATGGTTCAAACTATTGATACGCCTCTGCATATCAGCAGAGGCGTATCGGTACTTAGAAACACACGGAAATACATTTTTTTAGTTTTTTTTTTTCAAATTTTGGTTTTTGGGGAGCTAAAAATGGTTTTTTTATAAAAAAAAAGGGTGGAGTGTTTCGGGACCCAAAAGATACGATACAATACGCCCGATACGGGGCGTATCGTATCGATTTTTTGAACCTTCGTTTGAAGAAAGCAATCATTCAATACTCAAAAATTTAGTTGCAATCAGAGGCAGTAAATGAATAACATAGGAAACATTTCAAATTTCTTAAATGATTATTCAGACCCCACATCACTAAGTTCAGACCTGTGTCCAACATATCCCACAAGACAACAATGCAGAGAAAATGATATGAAATAGAGAAGTTCAAAATTTTCCAAAAGGGACCAAGTAATTTGTTTAGTTTTCAACAAGATGTAAATCGATCTTACCTTCATGATCCTTAATAGCTTGCTCCATGGATTGAACAACATCTTGAAGCAATGGTACTCCCATGCGATAATTTATTGATTCACCATAACCCTTCAGTATAAACACCTCTAAATCATCTGTCCACTCTAGCAAAGCTACCTGAATAAGAAACAAGGAAACTGAGATTGATCTGGCACCACAAAAAACAACCCTGGATGAAGCTAAAATATCAAACCAAGTAGCAATTGGGAAGGATATTGCATGTGCAAATTAAAGAATAACTACATAGTATGGTAATGGTGGAATGCATAATGGAAAATATAAACCGGAAACAAAAACCTAAAAGGAAGGGCAAAGTAGGAACTGAAATGAATGAGACGAAGAAAAGACTGCCAAACCCTCTCTTCCAGATAAAGGTAATATAACACAATATGAAGGCAACATGAATATCAAAAAGTAATAAGAAAATTAAAGATGAAAAATGAGTTAATTGTTTCTCAACATTTAACAATTCACCAAACTAAAATTAGTAATGGCCTCATTTATCTAGTGATAAGTAATACATGAACAACATAACCAGAAAGATAACACAAAAGCATAAGAAGTACAGAGATTAAAAAAAAAAAGACGGCATTTTCCAAAAAAAAATAGCTTCCATATCCCAACCATGGATGGGGCCAAAAAAGAACCTCACCAACAAAAGAGGAACACATCCATGAATTTTTCAAAAGAGAGCAAAAGATGCCCATTGGATGAAGATGTGGATGGGTTCATGATGGATGGTAGGGCTGTTCATAAGAAGGCCCAACTTGACCAAACTGACCAACCCGGACCGACCCAACCCGAGTCGGCCGGGTTTTCATCAGCACCGGTCGGTTTCGGGTTGTACAAATTCATAAACCGATGGTTTGGGTCGGTTTCGGTTTTCACACCGAACCGACTTAGTTCCTACTTAACTAAAAACTGAAATATCTGAAAATATATATTCCAATATCTATATCTAAAAAATATATATTATGAAACATGTCAGATATATATTTCCAGAAAATATATATTCCAATATATTTGTATGTATATTTTTGTTTATATATATATATATATATATTTCTAAAATACATATTTCAGTTTTAAATATATTTCCAGAAAACTAGGTGGCCATGGGGGCCATGGATGAACTTAGAGCCGAAACCGACCCAAACCGATCCAACCCGACTCAAACCGACCAGGCCGGTTTTGCTTAACACTGGGTCGGTTTCAGTTTCCATCTCAGGTAACCCGACCAGGTCGGGTCGGTTGGAAAAACCTCAGTAAACCGACCCAACCCGACCCGTGAACAGCCCTAATGGATGGCATAAAGAAAGGAAATAATACGACAAGAGGAAGATGAGGAAGGCATACAACTGGAAGAAGTTTTGAATGTTTTTACAACCTAGTCAAGTATAAGGAAACACCTGCATTCAAACTAAAACATCACAATTAGCCCAATTAAGTCAAAATAAATTATCCAGATTACAAACTTGGAACCCCACAACTTCCCCAAGCTTGTCCCCAAAGTGCTCTTTGTCAACTTGTCTAAATTAAATTTTGGCAATACCAAAACCCATTCTTCCACAGATTTGCTAACAGCCGCCACCAACCTATCAAGATTCCATGCTTTGTCTTCAAAAACTCTTTTGTTTCATTCTTCATTCTCAGATCAGATCAAATGTTTCCAAATTTGTCTCTTGCAACATCACCGCACAATCCCCTCACATTCCATGATACCAATTTCATTTTTTGGCTTTTTGCTTTCAGTCCTCTCCTTCATTCTTCATTCTCAGATCAGATCAAATGTTTCCAAATTTATCTCTTGCAACATCACCGCACAATCCCCTCACATTCCATGATACCAATTTCATTTTTTGGCTTTTTGCTTTCAGTCCTCTCCTTCAACAACCTCCCTTCACTCTTCATCGACAATTCCTTTGTCCCCCCCCCTTCTCCTTCCCATACCTCAACCCCTTCCCCAATTGCTCTCTTTTTATTATATTCTTCCCTTCAATCTTTTTTGAAGTGTTTATTGCCTTTAGGGGTGGCAATTTTCCCCATCCCCGACCCAATGGGGTCGGATATGGGGGGGTACTTTGGCGGGGTCAGGGTCAGGGATGGGGCTATCCCTGAATCCCCGATCGGATTCGGGGACACGGATGGTGAATGCAATTCCCGCCCCACCCCAGACCTGATTAATATATATAAATTATATGTAATATAATATTATATATTATATATTATTTATATAATATTTATATTATTATATTATTATTCATTTTTTTAAATATTAAAACTTAAAAAACACTCGACACTTCGAGTCTTCGACAGACAGAGAACTCTGAAGTATGAACCCTAGTCTTCTTCTTCCTTCGTCTTCATTGCCGACTCGCCATTCGCCGTCACTGTCGCAACTCACCTGTCGGACATCGGACGTCTATCATCGCCGACTACCATTCTACCACTCGACAGAGGACAGAGATACTCAAACAAGAAAGAACTGAAAGTCTAAAAACTAAAACTCAGTTCTTCAATCTTCCTTCGTCTATTGTCGTTGTCCACCGCCGCTCATCTTGTACCTCAATTTTTACTTTTTAGTAGTGTAAACTTCCAATCTAATACCTTGTCTAGAACTAGGAGTCTGGATTTGCAGTGACCCTCGGGGATTTGGGTCTCCAACGGGGAGTTCATCCCCATCGAGGTCGGGGATGGAGGAGGTTTCCTTTCCTTGACGGGGATGGGGGGTGATTTGGGGGTCGAGGTCGGGGATGGGGAATGTAATCCCCGCCCCGAACCCACCCCGTTGCCATTCCTAATTGCCTTCCTCACCCCCCACAGAAGGAAAGGACTGAGCGGCTTCCCAATCACCACCTGTCTGTTCACTAGCCGATCAATACCCACCCTCCCCTTCTCAGTTTTATCTGTAACCTCTTTAGCTTTGACCTCCTCTGTCTCCTCATCACCCTCCCTCATATCCTCTTCGTACTCCTCCTGACCTTCCATTTCTCTCCTTTCAACTAGGGTTGAGCATTCGGTTTATTTGGTTAAAAACCAAACCAAATAAACCGAATTTTTAAAAACCAAACTTATAAAATATAAAACCGAAACCGAAATCAAATTTTTCGGTTCGGTTTTCTATTAAAACCGAATTTTATTAATATTATACTAATACATATTATATTATATATATATATATTAATATATTTATGTATATTATATATATTATATATTATATACATATTATAATATATTATGTTTTACATATTAATAATATACATTATATTATGTATATAATAAATTCCGATTAATTCAGTTTTTTCGGTTAATCGAACTTCTAATCCTGAAAACTGAAACCAAAACCGATTTTTTTTTAAATCGAACCGACAAAAACCAAGAAACAAACCAAACTAACTAAAACCAAAAATTTTGGTTTTAACCGAACAATGCTCACCCCTACTTTCAACCCCAGCCTCTTTAACTATCTGCACCACCATCCTTCTCTTTCTGTTGATCCTCCCTAGATCTTTTCCTCTTCAGTCTACTACACCCCCCCCATCCACTCCATCATGCCTAGTCCCCTCAAAATCTCCTCCCTATCAGAGCCTCCCAAGCCAGTTGAAGGTGGAGAACCTGTGCTTACCTTACTGTTCAATTGAGCAATAATTTCCAGAGTTTTTTCTCCAGTGATTTTACTGTCTAGCTCACCATCGTTGCTCCAGTTTTTGCTCTATTCACTGTGATTCCATCAAAATATTCTCCTTCCCCTTGAACTCTCTTTCCATCCTCGGCTATGTTGTCAATCAATTGAGCCCCAGCCAATGAAACACTCTGGCATGGTGAATACCTCTCTTTGTTCTTATCCTTGCTTCGATCCCTCTATGGCGATATTTCTTCTCCAACCTCTATACTCTCAGATTGCTGCAACCCTTCCTGACAACATGATTTAGATGTTGGTTTGTTCATCTTCCTTCCCTCTGTAACCACTATTTTCCTGTCATTTTCAAACTTCATTACTACCCAGACCCAATCATTATTAGCTTCTCCTATGGAACCCCCTTCCCAAAAATACCCTTCACCACTTGAAACCACTTAATTTGGTTACCCCCCCCCTTAAATTCTTTAGCTAATTTCTTAAAGTGATGGTCCCTGCTCCTATTTTTAGTCTTAAGCTTACCTCCCATCACCTGTTTTCCATCTCCCCCCTTCCCCCATCACACCCGCTCACCTGACTTCTGATCTTCCTCCCGTTTGCCTGCCTCACCTGCAACATGTCCCCCCCTAGATGCTGAAACTTGTTACTTATAAACTTCTAGTTTATGGATATGTGTACTTCCTATCAATTTAATTTGGCATATTATATGTTGTTTTCATCAACTTACAAACTTTAATTAAATATTGCCAGTATAGTCTCTTACCGCTCCTCCAACTCCTAATGCTCCTAGATTACCAAGACTAAACCCATCAATATTGAATTTCAAACTACCCCAATCAGGTGCTCTCCATTCCTTATTTCTTTGTTTTTTTTTTTTCTTTTTTTTATAAGCCACAACAATTTTCCAGCCTCTAATCAGTTCATCCATGGTGACACCTTTAAATCCATTGCTCACCAAGACCCAATGTGCTATTCTTACCATTGTGAGATCTATCAAGTGCTTCACCTTCAAAGATTCTAGCACTCCTCTCCCCACCCAATCCCCATAAAAAGCTGCCCTTGTATAATGCCATAATATTTTTTGCCTCCTTGCATGACAAGTTATCAAGCTAGTAGAAAACAAGGTCCATGACATTGGATGGAGCTAACCAACTGCTCCTCAAGAAAAGGAAGAAGTGGTCCAATACTTGAGTAGCAAACTGACAAGTCAAGAGAAGATGGTTGCTTTTTTATCCACTCCTCAAGCAAAGAATACACACATGATGAGAAGAAAGTGTAATGGATGCATTCCTCGGAAAGACGTACCATCGCCGCCGGCAGCAACAGGAACCTGACCCACCGCCAGATTAGAATCATCTTGCTTGTTCTTATCTTATTCTATCCCTCTTATCTTATCTTGTTAGTAAGTTATCAGATTAGGATTAGTTTATCTTGATATCAGATTAGGATTAGTTTATCTTGTTATCAGATTAGGATTAGTTTATCTTATTATCAGATTAGGATTAGCTTATCTTTAGCATGATAAAATTGGAAGTCTCCCTATTCAGCAAGGAGACTCCCTAAGATTAGGACTCCTGTAATCTCCTATTTAAGGAGACACCATTATTGAATGAGGATATCGAATGTTCAGTTTTCCAAGTTAAGGAAGAGAGCAAGGAGAGTTCGGGTGGTCTCTTGGACAAATCACCCACTAGGTAATCAAAATAGGGTCTGTGCGCAAGGGAAAGGGCAAGGGAAGATCAGAGGTTCCTCCCGTGGATCAACCCGTGACGCGATCCTACGCCCGGGCCCATAACAGAAAGACACCAAGTTTTTTGTATCCTTTGGAGTCTCTCACAAATGTTAATGGTCTGATTGGTTGCTTTCCAACAAAATACCTTCACATTTGAAGGGGCTGGACCACACCAAAAGGTTTTGAGAGGGTAAGGGTTTGTGATGGTTGATTGGTAAAGGTAAAGGGTATTAAAGAAGGAGGCACACGAAAAGTTGCTATCAGATATTGGGATCCATACCCTCTTATCTGACCTAGAAGTAGGGATGTCAATGGGTCGGGTTAAATGGTAAACCTGCCTTGACCTGATCTGCCCTGCTGGGTTCATGATACTTGATACCCCTACATATATATATAGGCATTCTTGTAATTTTCTATGACTTCTACATATCCTTAAAGTTTAAGATTTCTTTCCATGTTTATTTTGGTTTTTCTTCTTTTACTAATGGAGGAAGTGACACCTTAAAACCTATAAACCAAATTCCAACTTAAATTAATGGCTTTCAGGTTTTCAAAATGTGTTGTAAAAAATGCAATTGAAAGGCTCCAGGTTGGCTCAGGGCTGAGTATGTTCAGAAATGGTCATGTTTCTTAGTCGGATTCAGGTGGGAACATTAAAGGATCGGGTTAGGGTCAAGGAAGACCTATGCCAAACCCAGCCCGTTGACATTCTTACTAGAATATTTGCATAAATTTCAATGTGAAAGGTTCAAGATAATAAACATCTGTGAAAATGTTATCTGGAGAATTTGAAAAAAAATATATATATATATATATGTGTTATCTGGAGAAGGATGTATTTCCAGACTATCAGGTGTAAAATGCCCGTTCGAGAACAACAATGAGGTTACTAAGAACAAGCAGGATGGGATATTTTTAATTGCCAACAGAAAATAACATACCTCAGAAGGGCTGAAAAGGCTACAAGCTTGATTCACTATATCCAGTAAAGATGCTTCCTACCAATTTGAACAGCAAATTACTTGTTCAGGTAAAGCATTAATTAGATCAGGAAATAGAAGATATTGATAGACACAAACTCACCTGCTTACATAGGAACCAAAGGGAAGCAATATCCTGTCTGGTGAAATTCAGCTGATATCTTTCCACTAATGCAGAAGTGATCTCATCCAAAATAGGTTCCTTAAGCTTGTTAACCATGGGTTCCTGACTTTCCCTATAATCCTGCAATCATGTAGCAAATAGCAATACAGTTTTTGACCAAAGAGCTATATTTCAGCAAATCCAAATCCATTCTTCCTGACAGCTTGGAAACCCATGTCATTCAGCTAAAAGGATTTGATATGCTATTACCAAATACCAAAACATGCATCCATGTTGAATAATACATACCCTCTTGGGTCATTGGCTCATTGCATCCACTTTATTCCTTATTATAGTTTCACAAGGTGCAACTTCTTTAACTTTAGATAGTTAACAATGTCTATTTTATTTATTATTTTTTTATCAAATAATGCCAATGTCTATGTTATTAGGAAATATGTAATGATACAAATATTATCGGCAGCCTATAGATAGAGAGCAATGCTTTGTTTTGTACAATGAAACCAATTGCTCCTCCATCCAATTTCCTTTTGACATACGATCAGAATATACCTGGATACCTCCCAGTTGAGAGGATGCACCAACTAACACCTAATGAGAGGTATCTTAGAACAAGCATATTCACAACCTTAGATTAAAATTCCAATTGTCCATATTAAAAGCCTCCCAAAATAAAGGCCCAAAGCAAAGATTGAGAGGCTGATTTCCTGCTGGGCATCCATTCTATCAGACTTCAGGACTTGTAGATTCTCACATTCTTGTAATAAATGGAATTCCATCAATTTCATAGGTAAATAATGTATGGTATGCTTATGCTGTATATGGGTTTTTAGTGAACTATGTCATACCTGTACATGAAATGAGAGGAATACATTCTTTGACATTCGCATATAATACAAAACATATACTTCACTTTGTCAAAAGAAAAGTTTCAATTATCCATATTAGTATATATTGCCTTAAATACTTGAAACTAGGATACCTCTGAAAAACATCAACTTGCTCTTCTTTCATGAGTCAGTTACCACCAAATGTTCAACCTGACAATCTTCATTCGGAATACATGCTCTAACAGCTCTAACCAAGAAAGGGCTTGATTCAGATTGCTTTCCCAAAATCTATCTTGCCTTCCTTTTTTCCCCTTTTGGTTTGCAGGGGATGGGGCTGGGGGACCTCATCAAATAATCTTGGATAGATTTAGGCCCCATTTGGCGCATCTTTCCACGCAGGCTGTCGGCTGTTTAGAAGCCCGGCAGCCCGCATTTTCATCTTTTCCCATTTGGTTGGGGGGAGATCTAGCTGCTGAAAGACTACCCCGAAAAGACGCAGGAAGCACGTTTTGAGCTATTTTCGGGAAGCTCCAAATGGAGCTTTTTCACTTTTTTTCGTCTCGTCTTTGCGCAGAAAGACACACCTCCAACCAAACGGTCTGTGGGCTGCCAAGATTTTTATGTAAAAGCCCACTACGTCTTTTGGCTGTCAGATCTTCCAGAAGATTTTTCAAAAAAGACTTGCCAAATGGCATGTTAATACTGTGCATGGGTACCTAACGTTTCAAGCATGACTTCCTGATACAACATGAAGACCAACTATATATACATGCATACAGATATGTTTGTGTGCACATGCATGTGCAAGCATTCATGTATATATTGTGCAGGAATGGACATAATTATAAATTACGAAAGTTGCATGAAATGAGAGAGCAACACTTTACCTTGTAGTTTTGACAACAATCATAAAACCTAAGCAATATATCACTTGCACGGCTCTCTGTAGTTACAGAAAAAGCACGATGACGCCCTGGTCCAAGACTTCCTCTCCCATTAAATAGTCCAATGCCAAATGCCACAGCACTAGCTGATGCCCGAGGAACCTATCTCATTAAACAAGAAGATACATAATTATGAATTCACCGCCCCTCCCCCCAAACAAATAAAAAGAAAAGGAAAAAGCAATAACACAAGGTAAAATAAGTGATGTATGAACACCAGAAAAAATAAAATAAAATAATAATCAAGTACATCAAACAGCGATTTTTCTACCTAACCACTCAAAATGGGACTGCATATCTGCCTACATGCCTAACACCATGTTAACAGAAAAGGTGAGAGGAAAGCAACCATTTCTCTACTTCTTATCAAACAATATACTTAACCCAAATAACTCTATTACAGGAGAGGAAACCTTGATCCTGTACTACCACCATCTAAGGTATGCTGCATGCCTACACCCATGACCCAACAAACAGGAGAAGACCAAGCTAGCTAGTAAAGTTTACTAGTTTATATTTCCTGTGGTCTTCTGTGTTTTTTTTTTTTGATATATTTATGGTCTTCTGTGTTACTTGTACAATGTTTGCACTATTTGATCAAAACCATTTAATCTAATATCTTATGAAATTTATGAAGCACTATTGTCGCATGATAATATTTGTTTGACATTATTGCATAAATGTACAGCACAACTTCATCCACATGCCAGGTCACTACAACCTCCTCCTAAAACACCTTATCACCAATTTGTGTGGTGCAATGCTTCTGAAATTTTAGATGTCACACCAAAAATATATGGTGAAACAAATGTCACAAATCAATAGATGAAACCCAACCATTTTCTGCAGATTCCACAAACACAAATTAAAATGAGAATACAAAATACGAATCTCAAAAAAGTCAAAATATCTCCAACTAACAGAGAAGGATAATAGGGTTAACTATATTTTGAACATTGCTAACCATTTAGAATATCCTTTTTCTTCATTAATAAGTGAGCCCACTTCTTTCTTTTCTGCTAACCTTGGCAAGTGAGATCAAATCCTCCCTCCTCTCCCTCCTTCCCACCCTCCATCCCTAACATTTTGGTACCAGCTAAAGCAATCCTGTTCCAAAATTCAACTCTAACTGGAACAATGTTAAGAAGTTAGTGATCCAAACTGGGTATAACCAAGTTTCAATCCTTTTATGGCATCACTTGGATGCTAGATCATTCAGATCACAAGATCTGCAAGTAATAAAAAGGAACATTAAAGCTCCATTGGCTACATGGAAAATGAAATAAAACAAATAGTTTCTGGAAAATGCTGTTTTATAGTGTTTGGTTGCAGATAAAATGGTCATGGAAAATGAGTATTTACAAAACATAAGTAAATGCAGTGGAAAATGGCGTGCATTACAAATTTTCAATTTCCCTTGTTTTATATGTAATAACCTAAAATGGATAGGCACTTTGTTTTTATTAGATTCCGGCTTTTGTTTGGATGCAAAGCAGTATCCAGGGGTTTTACAGTTTGGTTGCAGGCTCTTTGGCCAACCAAACTGACCTAGTCGGGTTGGCGAATTGGTCACCCGAAATTGATCGACCATTAGTGAAAACCAGCCAACTCGGGTTGTATCAGTTTGTTGTTTGGTCAATTGGTTCAAAATATTTAAATTTAAAAATTGCAGCAGTATTATTAAAAAGTCAATTTTGAAAAAAAATAAATTTACAATATAAAATATTTTAAACTATGAAATATGGGAATTTTCCCACTTTCCCATATTAAAAATTAAAAATTTTAAATACAAAATATAAAATATTAATATATATCTATGGTCGGAATCGGATCGGGTCATTTTGGTTGATTTATATGCGGCCAAAGTGTTAAACCGAAACCAGCCTAACCTCTAGGGTTAGCATAATGGCTGAATCGAAGCCAATCGAAAATACTAGAAAACCAACCAACTCAGGTCAAGTTGGGTCGGGTTGGTCGGTTTGGCCAATTTCATCGGTTTGATGAACAGCCCCAGCATATTCCAGTGATGATCCATGTGAAAGAAGATGGAAGCTAATATTATGAGAGAGAGAGAGAAAAATGGGGAGAATTAGAGAGAAAATGGCAGAGAGAAAGTAATAATTAGATGGAGAAGGAGGTTGTTCCCTTTGAATCGTTTCTATATTTTCCTTTGAATTTATTTATTTATTTTGAGAAAGGGATTCAAAGATTTCCTTAAAAAAGCAAAGTACATGAGAAGATGTACACAAAGGAGAAATTTCCTCTGAATTTATTTATTCTTTAGTCAATAAGCTTTCCTGTTTTGCCTGTACTTCTATATATCTCATTACCAAAAAACAAGAATATCCCTGCAAATCTATTATTCCAAAGAGATATACAAGTGTAAACCACAAGAAATACCATTGCTAATCTAGAGCCATATTTGTAGTTTAAGCATGAGCCAACACTAATGCCTTAGATTGCTCTCAACCTAGTGATGTAGGATAGGAAGAGGAAAAGGCCTTACTAAGGCATACTTGGAGGCATGGATATAAAAATAAAAAGAAAAAAAGAAACACTAAGGTTTGGAAGAAAGGGGATGTTAATGGGGTCTAAAAGGGCTTTTGATCTGAAAGATTAAAGAAAAGGTGTTGTAATATAAACTATCAATGGTAGAAAATCCAAACAAGAACTTAACAAATAAAAGATATGAACCTAGAACAATGATTTAAAAGGCGCACCGCACACAGGCAAGGCACATTTTATGGCATGCGCCTCACCTAGGTCCTAGGCGCAATCCTTTCAAAAGGTGCACGCCTGGTGCACCTTGCGCCTCAGCCCAAGCATGTGCCTTTTGAAAATTTGACCCTTTTTTGCTTTTTTTGAACATAGCAGCTGGGTAGCAAATAGGGGGTTCTCGTCTGCTCTGAAGTAATGCAATTGAGTAAAAAAAGAGATTAGAGGTTTTACATGCTTGAAAATGTTTTATATGTTTGATTTTATTTTTAAATTCTCATTTGAATATGCTTTACATCTTATGTTTATGTATTTTAATTTTAGATAATAGGCTTTTTAAAACATTTATTTTAAAATTTAAGCTTATATTTTTTATTAATATTATGTTTAATATTTTTTTTATTTTTTTGGCATTTTTTTGAATTTTCTGACTTTTTTTATTTTTTAGCTTTTTTTTAATTTTTGCACCTTGCTTCAAAAAGGCATGCACCTCACCTTGCACCTTGCGCCTCAGGCGCAAATTGACCTCTGTGCCTTGCGCTTTTAAAACACTGACCTTAAAAGTATTTTCAAAGCTAGCAGCAAAAAGCAGTTGCACTAGTTGAGAAGAAAACAATAGCAAGGAAAAAGAACAAAGAGGTAAGGAAAGAATATGTCAAACCTTGGATAAAAGAGAAGAAGAGGGAGAAGCACCTCCAATGACACAAACTCAAATTCAAATTTTTATTCCATTTTTAATAACTACCTATCAAATTACAAAGCATATATTTAACTTGGGGAGAAGTAGGCACCAGCTCACTTTTATTGTTAAATGGGACTCTTAGAAAAGAAACTTTAGGAAAAAGTTTACTTGAGTAGGACTAAATCCCATCACCAACCAGCACCTTGCCAATAATAGTCATAACTTTCCTACCTCATGCCATATTCACAAGATCTTGATCTCACAAGGGAAAAAACTTTCCAAATACAAAAAATCAACCCAAAACACTAATGTAATAGCTCTATAAAAAAAGTGAAAGGACCCAACCTTAAGGTCCAAAACAACCTTGTGAGAACTCCACAAAATAACCAACCAAGTCACCAGAGAACTTCTAAACAACTTAAAATCGCTTGCTCTGAAACCTACTAAACTTATTAAATTTAAAAACAGATAAGCTGCAGAAACTATGGAAATGACCTTAGAGACCAATCTTCTGGAGATTTCAAATATTTCTCACGTGGCCCAAGCTTTGGGCACCATTGTAATGGTAAAATTTCAAGTTGTCAAGCATGAGAATGTGGGCCTGGGTCTAAGAGAAGCCACTTTGTGCAAAAAAAAAATGCTAAAGGTTAGGACTATATCCAATTAACCCCTCCCAAGACCCCAATAGCTGGGACCAATATTGGGTAATGGCTTTCTTTAATTTTGATTGTGATAAAAATAAGAGAACTTTATTTTATTTTTTCCTGTAAGATTGTTGGTTTCATTTGGAAATTCTTTTCTTCTCCATTTGGTTTGAGAGTCTTTCATCCTGGATCCCCTGCAGAAGTTTTATCATTGTGGCCAGGAAGCAAGAAGGCCAGAATAGTGTCGAGCTGCATTCCCTTTGTTGTATGTTGTATCACTTGGAAAGAAAGAAACAAAGGTTGTTTGAGAATATTGAAAGGCCAGTGGCGGTCATTGGCAAAACTGGCAGATTGGGTGCTAATTCTTCCAGAAGTCATCAAAGGAGAAAGGTGAAAAGAGGTCCAAGGACTTTACACAATTTATAGCCCTATTTAGAGTGCTTTCCCAAATACTAGTCTCATCCCTTTCCTTGTTGTTGAAGATTCTAGCATTCCTTTCCTCCCAAAAGTCCACACTAGAGCAGCTCTAGCGCACCTCCCCAAGACTCTTCCCCTTCTCTTCAGCCACAAGAAGGTTGAAGAGTCAAAAAGACTACTGATCGGCTCAATCCACCTACAACCAAAAAGACCAAAGAGCTTCTCCCAAAGACCAGCCACAACAGGGCAAGAAATTAGTAAATGGTGGCAACTTTCTCCATTTGCTTTGCAGAGGGTACACCAGTTAGGGGAGATACAAAGACTAGGTCTTTTAACTTGCAAGACATCCAAGGTATTTAATTTTCCAAGAGACACTTCCCAACAAAGAGCTCCCACACTTGGACGGATAGGTATGGACCAAACTTCCTTGCCTATGGGTTATTCCTAACCCAATCCTCCACTTACCAAGTCTACTTTAGCAAACCCCCCTGTGTATTATCTCTCGGTTTTTAGCATGCCTATGGTTATTGCTAAAAAATTAGAAACAAATAACGAGGAATTTTTTGTGAGAACTAGGAGAGATCAAGAGAGATCATCTAATTAGATGGGAAGTAGTTTGCAGGAGGAAGGAAAGTGAAGGACTGGGTTTTAGGGAAGTTGAAAGAGAAAAACTTGGCCCTTTTAGGAAAGTGGTTGTGGAGATTTCCTTTGGAGGTAGATAGACAATGGCATAAGGTAATAGCCAGCATTCATGGGCTCTAAGAGAATGGTTGGGATGCTGGAACCAGGGATTTAAATATCGATACGATACGTCTGATACGAGGCGTATCGTATCAGTATTGGTTAGTAACAATACAGGATATGCTACAAATACAAGCGTATCCCGTCAGTCGTTCGTATCGAATGGATACGGATGCATATCGGCCTGTATCGCATTGTATCGGCTGATACGCACCGATATGCGTTGCATCATTCAAAACTCTCTATAAAAAATTGTGAATGAGGTGATTCGAACCCGGGTTGTCTCATGCGCTATAGAATTCGCGACATTTCCAAACCAGTAAGTTGCACTACGTTTTGTGATATAAAGTAAAATAAAATAAATTTTATAACTTTTTCTATTCACATGCAATTTAAACAAAACACACATTTATATTTAACGCTAACTAAAAATTAAAAAAATAATATTTAAAAATAGTATTTTATAAACTAATAGAATAAATAATGTATCAAATCCACATTTATATATAAAAAGATGATTTTTTATATCAAGAAATTTATACAAATAGAATAATTATTTTAATACTTAAAAATTATAAATTTGCACATGATATAAATCTTAAAATTTTTATATACTTTTATTAGTTATTAACTAATATTTTAATTTACATTAATAAGTAATAACAACATACTTATTATTTACAAAAAATAAAAATATTATATACAAAATATTGAAGAATATAATATTAAATTGAATCTATCAAATCCACTAATCTACATTTATTTCAAAAAATGATTTTTTATTTCATAAAATTTATATAAATAAAAATATTAATAATGGAATAATTATTTTAGTAATTAAAAACTATGAATTTGTATATGATATGCATCTTAGAAATTTTAACAAATTTGATATACTTTATGCTAATATTATATTTTTATAAATTATTAATTGATATTTTAATTTGCACTTGAAAATTTAATATTTAGTTGACTTTTTCTTAATGTTAAAAAAATAGTAAAATAAAAAATAATTGATATAATAATTAAAATATAAAAGGTGCATATGTTTAGTGTCTTGGACTCTTGATTGATGCACTATAAATAAAATTATGCATCCCGATTCATTAATCGTAATATATTTCTTCATATATATCCTTAATATTTACATTTTTATGTATTTATATACTATTTTGTGATCATTTTGATCTTAAATTTAGTGTGATTAATATATTTATGAAATTCATATGTATTTCCCTAGCGTATCCATGCGTTTCCATCTTTTTCGTCCGTATCCATACGTTTCCAAAGCGTATCCATATATGTATTCGTATCCGAGTTGTCCAATACGATACCCGATACCGATACTTTAATCCTTGGCTAGAACTTCTAGCAGAGCTTCAAGTGCATCACCATGGAAATTAATCCAAAAGAGCCTTCCAAGTTTCCTCACTCATATCAGGTATGATCTAAACTCAAGGAACAAAATCAGGTTTTGGGAAGATTTGTGGGTAGGGGAAGTACCTCCGAGGGTCTCCTTTCCTTCTTTGTATGCTCTCTCTTCTTCCAAGGGTAAACCAGTTTCAGATTTTTTAATCCCCTCCCCTTCTCTATCTGGGTATAGGTGGAACTTGGGCTTTCACAGAAATGTTAGGAATTCTCGGTTGGATTTGATGTCAAACCTTATGTAAATGCTACATGGGGTCTTTTTAGATGTGAGTAAACAAGATTGTAGAGTCTAGTCCTCTCACCCTTCAGGTGTTTTCAGTTGTGCTTCCTTCTTTAAAGCTTTGGTAGTCCTCTGATTTTGCTGGCTCTTCATTTCCAGTTAAAGAAGTGTGGTGCCGCCCTATTACTCCTAAAGTGAGTGCATTCAGTTGGGAAGTTTTTCATAGTCCATTTAACATGTTGATGTGTTACAGAGAAAGAGACCCGGTTGGTGTCTTTCCCCGAACTGGTGCTATCTGTGTGAGTCAAATGGTGAGACTGCCTATCACTTGTTGAATTCTTGTCCTTATGCTAACTGTTAGAGTCGACAGTACAGGGGAATTTTGGTCTTTTGGTTTATCTAGTTAGAAGTGAAAGGTCTGTTTTATTCAAGTTTAAGTTTTGTGTCCCATCACTTGTAAGGGAGAATACTGTCTTTTGTAACTCAACTTATTCATTATAAATACAAAGTGGGTCGGCTAGAGTACTGAATAGGATCAAGCTACCTATTTACACTAACTATGTTTGGGAGTGGTTTTTCTCTCTCTTTGGTTGCAGGTGGAATACCCCTAAGAGTTTGGACAGATTATTTGATGCTTCTACATTCAGATGGCCAAGAAAGAGGGGCAGAATATTGTGGAGATGCACAAGGGCAGTTGTGCTTTGGTCTTTGTGGGAGAAAAGAAATCTGAGGATATTTGAAGGAAGAAAAAGGAGCAAAGAGGCATTGATAGATGGAATTACAGCCAAAGTGGTTTTCTTTTTTTTTTTTGATAAATGAAGAATTTATTAGAGAAAGAAATTAGAAGCAACTTTTAGCCAAAGTGGTTTTCTGGGTTAAATCCTTGAAACTCTTCTCTGATTTTACATATGATGATCTGATAAGGAGATGGAGAACAATTGCAGCACTACCTTATTCCAAGAAGAAAACTATAAGGGATTGGACTCCTCCGGAAAATGGGGTTATTAAAATGAACTTTGATGGAAGCAGCCTTGGTAACCTAGGCCCTTCTGGTATAGGAGGGAAGTGGTTGGAATGTATTCAGGTCCATATGGACAGGGGGGATTTGATTACAGCTGAACTGACAGAAGCAGTGTTTGGACTACAAAAGGCAATGGAGATGGGGGTGAGAAAAATGATAGTTGAAGGGGACTCTAAAGTAGTTATTAGTTGGCTAAGATGAAAAGAACAAGCTCCGTGGTTTTTAGAAAAGAGTTCAAGAAGATTAAAAGATTTACTGAGAGGCTGTTCTCAGTCTTTGCTCCCTTCTGGGAGGCCTTTGTATGGTTCTGATTTCTATTAATAAATTTACCTTACCTTTTCCAAAAAAAAAAGATTAAAAGATTTACAGATGGTATGCAAGTGGCCTTTCAATGGATTCCAAGATCGGCTAACAACATGGCAGATCAGTTAGCAAAACAGGGGGTGCACAAGGAGATCTGTTTCTGGGCTCAGATGTAATTACCAAAGTAATGTTGGGTGTTTTTTAATCTTCTTTTTTCAGGGGTAACCAAGGCTACCCTTGGTGTAACTTTTGGTTTTAATCATTAATAAAATATCTGTTATTCATCAAAAAAAGGAAGAAAAGAAGGAAGCACAATTAAAGGAGCCCAAAGAGCTAGGAACCCAAATGCGATCATTAGGTTTGGAAGGATCCAGACAAACTAGATCCAAAGTTTTGAGGAGTAAAGCAACCTAATCAAGCTCAAAGTCTCTCAAATCCCTCCTAAAACCCAAATTACAGCTGAGACCAGAAGAGAAGGAAAAGGAAACAAAACACTTAATAGGTTGAATTTTTTAGGCAAAAAAGGGAAAACAAGGAGGGAAACAGGTTCTTGAGGGTAGAGTTACCAGTCCAAATATCCTTCCAAAACAAAACTTTATCTCCATTACAAACATCATACCTGACCAGGTTCAAGAACAAGGGGAAAATACTATGGAGGCCTTCCAAGGAGAAATCAGCGTGGCCCACCGAGATACACCAGCATCCCAACCATTGTCTGCACCACCATGAATACATTCAATAACTTTGTGCCAAAGTCTGTCACTTTCTAGAGGCCACCTCCACAGCCATTTACCCAACAAATAGCCCACTTACCCACTTAAACTCAGCCCCTATGTCTTTTGCAATCTGCAACACTTCCGTCATCACATGTCCCAAAGTCCAAGGGATATGTCTGCTGGAGTTTGCCCATGAAATTAGTTTGTATTTTTCTTGACACCTAATTAGTTTGTATTTTTCTTCTTGTTAATAATTTTTCTTCCTTTTACTATAAAAAAGTGATCTTTAGTTAGACTAGAAAAATGCTATCTAACCCACTTTACTTTTGGGTACAAAGATCCCACAATAATTGTTCCCCAGTAACCCCTTTTCTAGTGAATCAGATATACTTTTTTTCCAAGCAGTGTACCCATATAATAGAATTGACGATCTCCCTTGCTAAGGATTTAATCTCTCTCACTGCATCCCGATGTTGCCATATTGCTTGCTTGTCATTTTTCAACCAGTCTAACACCACCTTTAAGTCTGCTCCAACCACTATGTTCCCCATGTTCATTCTTTTGCCCAACCTGAGTCCTTGCAGCAAAGCAAGCGTTTCCACTCTTGTGGAATCTCCAATACCAACAGGACCTGGAAAGAGAATTATAACAGCGTCTTGACTGTCTCCAAAGACTCTTTCAATACTTGAATTGCCTGGGTTGCCTTGTTTCCACATTCAAAATATGTAATTACTCAAAAACAGCTCTAAACTGCAGATAATTCCTTTTCTCTTCTTTTTCTGATATCAGGCCTGCATTAACCAGCTTCTAAAAAAAATTATATTTACCAAGTTTGAATTTTGAAGTGGCCCCATGTGTTATGACCTTAAATCACTGTGGAGTACAAAGTAAATAGTTTTGATATCTAAATGGTGAATTCTGGCAATCAAGATAGGATAAGAAACAGCAGAGTTTAGCACCATAGTCTCATTTCAGATATGGAATTCATACATCAGTACCACTTTAACGAGTAGCATGCATAGTTGCAATTCATGCAATGTCTCGGCCAGAAGGCCTAGAACAAAGCCATCAATATGTGCAGGTGTCAGTGTAGCAGGAATAATGGCAAATTTGGTTAAAAGGAAGGCCCTGCAAAGAACAACAAAATAAACAAAATAAGAGAAATAACTAACCTGAGTTGCCTTTATCACATATATATCTGGATGATATTCCTCATTAAACAAATCTGGAAATCTTTCTCTGGTCCTAATTCCAAGATGGTAGAGTTCATCCTCTCCTTTGCTTATCAATTCCCCACCTTTCTGCTTTCCTTTCCAAGGTGATTGCCATCCCCATAACCAAGCAGGGATTTGCTGCAGTGATTCTTGTTTTCCATTTCTTGCATCTCTTAGCAAAACTTCCATATGATTGGCCAGGCTTTCTAGCTCTCTCATGCGTTTCTTGGTAGGAGAACGAGTTCCATGCCTTGCCTGTCAATATAAATTAAAGAATTCTAATTTCTAAGTTTTCTCTGTTTGTCATTTGAGCAAAAAAAAAAGTCAATTCCTTCATGTGATTACCCTGTTCTTGCATAAAAAAGTAACATGGAGGTCCTAAATGACTTCAATATGCCCAGAGGATTTCCTAAGAGTGGCATGTGTAGGGAATCTTTCAAAGTATCATCAATGTCTATTTCATGGCACGACATTTTATAGACCCATTATAACTTTATGGAAAATATAACATATAACTACATTTTCATATTCTAAAAATCATAACACTAACTAAAACATTTTAATCACACATCAAGATAATTAAGAATTCAAGGAATGTATGCAAATATTTTTTTTATAATTGGAATGTATGCAAATAATTCCAAGGGAAATACAATATAGATATCGGTATCACTGTTATGTTTGCACAGACTTACACAGCATTAAGTTGCAGAACTCATAAACTTAAATTACCACAAGGTTTAGGTGGATTGCACTACATCCATCTGGAATACTTGAAGCTACAAATCCATTGTCAGCAATATCTTTTACAGCACCATATCTGTGCAAAAGAAAAGGAATAAGAAGCAAATAAAAGTTGCAAATGAGATTTAAAGAAAGAAAGAAATCTGGTTGTGATGCTTTTATTTTTGAATAAAATAATATTATCAAAAATGAAAGTAAATGTACTTGTGCCTCATAAAGTGGCTATATCCTTTCTACCAAAAAAAAGAAGAAAAAAAGTGGCTGTCCTAAAATTTTTGTTTATCAAGCTTTGCAGTTGAAAGATAATTGCAGAGGAGGACTTGCAGTCTTTCCCTTTTTTGCACCCCATTATTTCACTTCCAAAATAATAAAAAGGACAATTGGAATGAATGATTTAACCGTTCAAGGGCACCTGGGAGAAAAAAGCTTTCGCTTATTATATATTCTATTTTTTTACTCAAAATGGATGAGTCACAAGCTGTCTTCTCCCCTCAGACCCCCTCCCACCATTTTATGAGTTACATTATGCATCTTTAGATATCTTCTAACATAGATATGTTTTAACGACCCACAGTCAAATCAACCATTAAGGCATTAAGCATTTCGTGAGCTAACTATCAGAATGAAACCCATCTAGCGGCAACCTGGTATTTTAAGAACATTACGCCGATTACCTTAATCAGAAGTCTCAGATGACAATTTTTCCATTATTTTGGGGCATATCCATCCAAGCAAGTTCCATTGACATTGGGGGAAAAACTTTCTTTAACTAATTATGTGCAAACAGTAATATTATTTCATAAATTTAGCAAAAACATCCGTGCAGATATTAAGTGGCTAAGGCTCTCGTGGATCCGATTAAAATCTTCGGATAATTCCTCAATTAGGATTAAATTCAACGTTAAATGACATGAAAAAAAACAGTGTAGCCTTCTTGTTGTAAAATAAACATATCATCATCATCATCTGAGCTTTATCCCAACTACATGGGGTCGGTTACATGAATATGTACGATAAATTTGAAAAGTTACTAAGATAAGAATCAGAAAAAAAAAATGAAATAAATGGTTCTAAGTGCCCAATAAATTAGAAAAACAACAAGAGAAATACATCAAAAGAAAAGGAAGGACGTCCTCAAATTTCTAACGGGTGTCCGTAATGGAGATGGAACGACATACCTTGAAACCGTTGACAAATGTCGACGAACGTCGAATAACTCATCGGCCATTGAAGGTATTAGCAGAGAAGCGCACAGCAGGAGAAGCGTAGCCGTGGCCATTTCACTGTATCTCTCAGACGACGAGTATTTCATCAGCAGAAAGAAGTATGCCGTGATCTCAAACCCTAACCACCTTATGATGAAATTAAGAAACGAAGAATAATCTTCTACGAACCTACGAAGGATGCGGTTATCAGTGAAAACAGTTGTAGAGATTTCAAAATCGATAAATTCTTAACGTCTGAAGGAAAGACACGAGAGCATGTACTCGGAGGCCGGAGCCCAGCTGAAGTGTTGAACAAGGAAAAGGTCCCAGCCTCCCAACAAAGAACAAAGAAAGCCTTCGGCCTTCCCAACAAAAAGCTTCTCTCGACTTGCTGACACATTTCGTTACACGTTCACATCTACTTAGAACGAACAAAGAGATATCGGATTCCAGTCATCATACAACTGTGCTCGCACCGTACTCACAACCAGTTCTGTGGGCGTGGGCGTGGGCGTTTATTGATAGGGGCCCACATACATACATGTCTTTTAAGTGGAGGTTGTTCCCTTCCCTATGAATCGTTTCTATATTTTCCTTTGAATTTATTTATTTATTTATTTTGAGAAAGGGTATCAGAGATTTCCTTAAAAAAAGCAGAGTATGAGAAGATGTACACAAAGGAGAAATTTCCTCTGAATTTATTTATTTTTAGTCCATAAGCTTTCCTGTTTTGCCTGTACTTCTGTATATCTCATTACCAAAAAACAAGAATATCCCTGCAAATCTATTATTCCAAAGAGATATACAAGCGTAAACCACGAGAAATATCATTGCTAATCTAGAGCCATATTTGTAGTTTAAGCATGAGCCAACACTAATGCCTTACATTGCTCTCAAGCCAGTGATGTAGGATAGGAAGGGGAAAAGGTCTTACTAAGGCATACTTGGAGGCATGGATATAAAAATAAAAAGAAAAAAAGAAACACTAAGGTTTGGAAGAAAGGGGATGTTAATGGGTCTAAAAGGGCTTTTGAAGGTGTTGTAATATATTCTATCAATGGTAGAAAATCTAAATAAGAACTTAACAAATAAAAGATATGAACCAAGAACAATGATTTAAAAGGCACGTCGCACATAGGTAAGGCACATTTTATGGTATGCATCTCACCTAGGTCCTAGGCGTAGCCCTTTTAAAAGGCACGTGCCTGTGCGTCTTGCGCCTTAGCCCGGGCATGTGCCTTTTGAAATTTTGACATTTTTTGCTTTTTTTTAACATAGTAGCTGGGTAGCAAATAGGGGGTTCTCATCCGCTCTGAAGTAATGCAATTGAGTGAAAAAAGAGATTTAGAGGTTTGTTAACATATGTGGGACCCACATACATGTCAAAACTTTCATTTTTGTTAACGGAGGCTTACAATGAGTAGGGGTGTCCATGACCTTTTTTTTAACCGAACCGGTGGTACCGGTTTTTCTATTTCTCCAAACTTAAACCGAATCGGTACCATCGGTTAATCGGTCTGCCAGTTTCGATTTTTGATCGGTTCGATTCTTCAGGTTTTTGATTTTTTATATTTATAATATATATTATATAAATATATGTATTAACTGAACCGGTGGTACCGAATTTTCCATTTCTCCAAACTGAAACCGAATCAGTACCATCGGTTAATCGGTCTGCCATTTCGGTTTTTGATCGGTTCGATTCTTCATGTTTTTTATTTTTTATATTTATAATATATATTATATAAATATATGTATAATATTATATTGAGAATAATAAAAGATATATAATATATTACAAATATTATAAAAATATATAATATATTTATAAATAAATCATTATAAATATCATATAAGTACATATTTAGATATATAATGAATATATATTTATATATAATATATCAAAAATATGTGACATATTAAAAATATATAAAAATATACATGTAACTATATATATCGATCAATTCGGTTAACCGCCGGTTTTTTTGTAAGTTAATCGAAAGCCAAACCAGTCCTTTAGCTTTTCAAAAATTTTGAATCAAAACCAAACTGATCGATTTGGTTAACCGCATTTTGCAGTTCAGTTTGGTTTTTCGGTTTTTCATGGACACCCCTAACTATGAGACCCACTAAAGAGTGACCTAAAAAAATTATTTTCTAACTCAACTTAAAGTACATCACATAAGCATTTCATTTCAAGTGAAATAAAAATTTGAAGTTTTTCCCAATGCCTTGTATACGTAAATCAAAGTGATTCTGTTTTTTAATTTTTAGTGCTTTCTCGATAAATATTGAAACCAAGCATTGCTTTTATGGTGTTGATGTGACAATGTTTTTTAATAAATGCCCATAGAACCAAATTTTGAATATGTCACTTTAATACCTAAACTTTCAAAAATATATATTTAAGTCCAGTTCTGTTAAATTACTATTATGATGAATGATAAAATTATGAAAATGTTTATATTTTGATTCATCTTCCTCCGCCTTTGAATGAATGCAAACCAGAGTTGATAAAGGCTTAATTTAAGTGTGCTTTGGCTGTAAATTACGAAAATGTCTTGCATGGTTCGCGTATGAAGTCTCATGATAGAAGAAGATGAAAAGTGGAAAAAAGACAAATAGAACACATGCTATGGGCACTTTCATAGTTTAATGGAATTGGACTTACATGTATATTTTAGAAGTTTAAATACTAAAGTGAGACATTTGAAAGTTAGAGCAGTAAAGTGAGACTACCCCAAAGTATAGGTACAATTTTAACCAAAATAAAAGCATTTAACCGACGAATGTGTTTTCCCAGATAATTGAAAGCTGCAAAACTCTTTGTAAATTGTAAATGCCGGTATTTAGCTTGGCTTCACGTCCAAACTATACAAAATAAGTTCCAATCTGCCCGTAGACCCAATCAAAAGCCACCATTTGTTCTCTTACACGGGATGGTGGCCTCCTCTTGAGGGATGATCAGTAATTAGAGTTTTAAGGTAGTTGAAAAGTTCTACAGAGACAAATTGGGCCATGCTTCACGTCAGCATGTTGTTTTAATTTCCAATGTGTGGTCTAATAAAACACTTATTTGGAAAAAAAAAAAAACATATAACCAAACATCAAGCTTGGTCTAAAAAAATAGGTTTCATACATGGTGCTGATGTGAATCTGTTTTTCAAGAAAAAAAAGCATTGATTTCAAACAACAAAACGCATACACAAGTGTTTGTATGTTTGTTTTGCGCCAAATGAACCAATTTCCAACCACATCTAAATCCAATATGATTATTGAAATTTAATATCTAAAGTTTATCCAGTTATTAAGGCTTATGAATAATACAAACTCAAATATGTACGGTGCAAAGTCTTGTATTTTGGATTTCCAAATTATATTTGCATTTTTTACATATATTTGTACTTGTACTTTTTCCAAGCTGAGCCTAAAGTTCAAATCCAATATAATGTGAAATTTGATATGTCAGGCTTGGGTTTAATTCAAGTATGCTTTATTGTGTTTAAAATAAACAAATATAAAATTATAATTTTTAATTAGTTTCTAACTTATGTAATATATTTATATGAATATTAAATAATGAATTTGTTAATTATAACTTTTAAGTAATTATATATGATACTAATACGGGTGCATAATATATTACATATATAGATACAAAAAACTTACACAAAAACCTAATCATCCTTATAGTGTTATATATTCATCATATAAAACAAAAATCATTATCTAAGCCTTAACCCAACTATATAGGGCCAATTATATGAATCATGTTTTGCCATTCCTTTATGTTTAATGCTATATCCTTTGTTAAATTGTAAACACTTAAATCGTTTTTAACTTTCCACCCATGTCCTTTTATGTTTGCCTTAGCCATTATAGCTAGGGGTGTAAACGGATCGAATTTGAATCAAATCAAGCAATGTCCAAATTCGAAACCGATTAGAAAATTTGATATCCGACAGATATTAAAAATTAATATCCAAATTTGAATCCGATTAAATATTCGAATATTCAATTTGATTTGAATTTAATTGATTAATTATTTTATATAATTAATAAATATATAAAATAAATATTATATTGATATAAAGTATATAAATATATAAATTATTTATATAACTTAATTATTATATATAAATTATATAAAATATTTTATATATTATATATAAGAATTAAATAGTTGGTCGAATTCAAATATTTATCGAATCGAATCAGGTCATACCCGATTCGAATCTGATTAACTATTAGGTAAGAATAGGATATCCAAATTCAACCGGTTAGATATTTGAATTATCCAAATTCGATTCTATTATGTCAAATATCGAATTTGAAATCGGATTTTTGAATACCATTGACACCCCTACTTCTATCCCCTTTCAGCTTGTAGAAAATCACTTCTCATGGGTGTTACCGATAGATTTCTATGCACATGACAATACCATCTTACTCTACTTTATCTTATTTTATCACCTGTATAAACTATTCTTAGGTTAAGTCAAATAACTTTGTTTCTAATGTGAGAGAGAGAGAGAGAGAGATTTTCCCCCTTAGACAAGTGGAACATTATTTTCTCAAGAAAGAGCACATCAAAGTAGTTACTCCCACTTTCAAACAAAAACTTACTTCCTCAAACATGTGTCTTCCCATTAAAAAAAAAAGTATAAGCTTCAAATTGTAATAATGTCCACTCTCAAAAAGGTAAGTGGTGGCTACCTCCATTGAAAAAGAAAAAACAAAAATCTTCAAATAATGCAGGATCCATAAAGTGGGTTATTATTCACATATAAAACTTGATTTAATCTCTTAAATTAAATAACAAGTTTATATATATAAAATATCAAATAAAACAATGATCTATAGCTAAATTTACAACATAAAAAATGGGTGTCAAAAATATTATCAAAATACATGTATAAAAAAATATCAAAATATTGGATCTATACTTAGTACAGGGGTCATTATCTAACCACATCCTTTTTTATTTTTTTCTCATAAATCACAGCAACACATATCATGTAAATAAAAAATAAGTACCAAATAAAGTTTTTTGTTATTAATGATGGAAAGTAGTTAAAAAGGATTTAATGACTAATTTGTACCCATTTACCATGTTAAAAGGTATGATGGTCATTTTTTTAAGTTAGAGGGGCAAATACCTCCATGCATGCTCATCTCTGCCATAAATTGGTTAGGAAAAGAAATATGTTGTGTTTGGCAAGTCTTTCCATGCAGGCTTCGGGAAGAAGCTTGGAAGCCCGAATTATAGGCTTTTTCTGTTTGGCAATTGAGAGATCTAATAGGAAAAACTCCAGCCCATAAAAACGTGAATAACCCAAATTTGGGCTTTTTGATAAGCTTCAAATGAAGCTTTTATAATCTTTTAGTGCCTCGTGTGTTCTTCGAGCATGTGGCACGACACACATGCTTGGGAGAAAATGAGTTATCTTTTGAATGTTTAAGTGGGACCCACCAATGGTATGTGGGGCCATGTTACATATTTATGTGGAGCCCACCTTAGAAAAAGTATGTAAACCCCACATACATGTCCACACATGGACTCCACATACATGTCCACCAATGGTATGTGGGGCCCACCTTGGAAAATGTATGTGGGCCTCACATACACATACATGTCCGCACATGAACCCCTTATACATGTCCACCAATGGTATGTGGGGCCCATCTTGAAAAATGTGTGGCCCCACATACATGTCCACCAATGATATGTTGGACCCACATTACATATTATGCATATGCTGAAATGTATGTGGGGTCCACCTTGAAAAATATTTGTAGACTCCATAGTAAAGGATATGCATAGGTGGACTTACATGTGGGGCCCATTTATAGTGATTGCATTTTGGGCCCACAACTATGAAATGCACATTTAGACATGTATGTATGTCCCACATGTTAAATAAAAAGTTTGTTTGCCCACACACAAGATATTCATATATACATAACGCATATTTTCGTCACATTACCAAACAGTCTTCCAACTTTTATAGTCTTTCTAAAGATTTATGAAAAATATTTCAACCAAACAGTCTTTGATCTTTTAAGATCTATTTGTAAAAGCTCACTGTGTCTTTTAAGTGTCATATTTTACAACATATATTGGAAAATATTTGCCAAAAAGGCACATAGTTGTTCATCTATGATGCCTAAGCCTAATTGGTTTTAAATTTTGAGGGGAAGGCTATAGAATATCAAAAAGGGGTTTTTCTTAAAATAAACTTGCATTTTTTTCCCGAATATGAAAAGCTTTGCAATGTCACAGGGTTCCATCAATTTAGGTACCATTTGTTAAGTTTTCTTAGGAAGATCTTTTGATTGCCTAGACAGTTAAAAGATGTAATGAGCTTTTGGGGTTGTCTTTAAGAATCTAGGTTGTTTTGTAAGTATCCTAATTTACTATGGTCTACAGAATTGCCAAATGAAATATGTCAGGTGTAGAAAGACAAGATGCTCATTTGAAGATTTTAGGTTTTTTTTTTTCCTATTTTAGGCTTCCATGAACTTCTTAGAGCATGTCTTTTGGCTTCCTATCTTTCATTGCCAAACAAAGAAAGACCAAATTTTGGTTTTCCAAACTTTGAAAAGCTTGAAAACCATACAAAAGGAGTTGTCAAATGCCTTCTTAATCTGAAAAAGCTTGTGTAATGCATGGGTATTGATCAGTTTAATTATAAGAATAAAATACACTTAAATGCATAGATATAGTTAGGGGTGTCAATAACATTCGAAAATCCGATTTTGAATTCGAGATTCAACATAATCGAATCAAATTCAGATAATTCGAATATCTAATCGGTTGAATTCGGACATGGTTTTTGAAATCGAACCAGTCTAGGGTCCGGTTACTAGTTCGAACGGTCCGACCGTTCGACCCGTTCTAACAAAAAAATAAAAAAAAATTAAAAAAATTTGAAAAACGATCAAAACCATTCGAACGGTTAACCGACCGGTTCAGCGGTTTGCTGACCAAAATCAACGGTTTTGGGGGGAAAAGCGGGTTTGGTGAAAAATGGAACTGGTCAGGTGACTAGTTCTCATTTTTCCGGTCCGACCGTCCGGTTCGGTCCGGTTTTGAAAACCATGAATTCGGATATCCTATTCATATCGAATAGTTAATCGGATTCGAATTCGGATTTAACCTGATTCGATTCGATGAATATCCGAATTTGATTGATTATTTAATTCTTATATAATATATAAAATATTTAAATGTCTTATATAATTTATATATATAATAATTAAATATATAAATAATTTATATACTTATATACTTTATATAAATAAAATATTTATTTTATATATTTATTAATTACCTAAAATAATTAATTAATCAAATTCAAATTCGAATCAAATTGAATATTCAAATATTTAATCCGATTCGAATTCAATCCGTTTGCACCCCTAAGAATTGGGATAAGAAAAAATCAACAAAACTTAAATAAATCTAAAAAAAAATCAACCAATCTATTTCTGGTTATGAGTTTCAACCAACCATACATAATGCATTATAAAGAAACTTACATTTTTATAGTTCACGTGACACCATCACTCAATCTATTTCTGTTCATATGATGTAAGTCGTATCTTTTCCTCATAAAGTATTGAATAAAATCGACAAGATTTCTGGTGGCATAGAATTGAAAATAAAAAGAATATCAGTGCAACTAGGACGCTCTATGTTAATCTAAGGGGCTTGGGTTTTGAATAGCTAAGACCTTTTAGTGAAACAACCATGGCTAGTATAATTGCCCCTTACAAGGATTTCTTATGAGGTATGAAAAACAAAACCAATCATCTTGTCAAACACCCCTTAAGGGCTAAATGTTCTTTCAAAGATAATTAAGATGTCTTACCAAGCTATACTTACAAAAGAAACTCTCCAACATGAGAATCCATTGATGAGCTTATATTCACACTGCTTATCAAGCACAATGAAGACTGAATACTCATACAAATAAGCCATTGGTTGATAAGAAAGGGAGAATATCAATCTTGACCGCACTCAATCAGTTCAAGAAGGCCAACCAGAGCCTCTATTTCCTCTATCATTAGCTGGCAAATATGTTCTGATGTTTGGAATTTCTCCTGGATTATGTTGAGTAGTTGTTTCTATAAACATTCAATGAGAACATTGTAAACCAATGCTTCACACATATTGAGGCTGATTTCAATCTTCAAAGTTCAAACCATTGTATTTTGTTATAGAAAAGCAGGCTAACCTTGTGTAAAGTATAAACTCTTATCATCCTCATGACTCATGAGTTTTCTATATAAGAAACCTACTGCAGGCTTGACGTAGACTCTCTCTTGTCTATCAATAAGTTGTGGAAATGTATTAAAAGCTTGATTAGCACTATGGCTGTTTTTGTCTTGACAGAAAAATAGAAAGTTGAAGGAAAAGTTATTAATGAGACATACTCCATCATCATCGCATCCTAACTATATGGGGTCAGCTACATGAATTTTGTTATAGGTTCTGCTTAATAATTAGTACTACATCCATTGTTAAATTACGAACACTTAAATCATTTTTTAATATTTCAACCTTTGTCTGTTTTTGTTTATCCGTAGACCTTTTAGTTCATCAAACTTGTAATAGATCGCTTTCATATAAGTGTTGTAGGTGGTCTTCTATCCACGTGACCAAACAATCTTAATTTATTTTTTCTCATTTTATCATCTATTACAAGTACTACTATTAAGTTCTTTCGAATGACTTCATTTCTAACCCCCATTTTTCTAGTATTTTCCATTCATCCATCTCAAAATATAATTTCGTAGATGGATAGTTATTAAGGAAAGATGCTAACTGAATAAATACTTATTGCTCCTTTTCGCTATTCATGTGAAACAGGGTATGAAACAATTGATGGCTTGCTATTAATATGTGCATTTGCTAAAAGCACGCTGGCTTAGATTGCACATAATTCTTCATATCCCAGGACATAACTCTCCGCTCCAAATAGAAGAGTGGGTCCATTTGAAATGAATTCTCCCTCCAGTCTCCACCTTCGGTTCCAAGTTCGTGGGCCAACCCTTTTGATGAATCTATTTCCAAATTTCAGGGGTCCATCATGCATTCATTAAAACTGCAAATTACAAAAAATGTAAAATTTGACCCGTTTCCACTGTTCAAAACGCCCAAAAGGTAATAATGCCAATTCGAATGTGTTCACGTTAGGAGACCGACCCGAACCAGAAAAAGTGGTTGGTCATCGACTCATCGTGTGCTGATGTGCTCTTCATTCTTCAGCAAAATAGTTAAATGGGTCGTATTGCATTCGAATTAGGCTAGGCACCCGACCCATTCACCAAATGGATTCTTGGGTTTGCTTTGGTGAAACCCGCACCCGAAAAAGTAAATATAATAGGCATTATTTACCTCCTATGTCCCAGTCACCACTGAATGGGGTACTCATTAGTTCACATGCCCGAGCATCTAGAATCTAAACCCATCATTCAATGGCTCCCAACGCTGTAGCTGCAGTGAGACGAGAAAATCAACCAAATCAGGTGAATGATCACAGCCATTGGTTTAAATATCAGAAAAAAAAATCATGATTATCTAATTCTAAAAAAAATCAGACAATGCGAGTATCATTGTTAGAGAACACTTATCGTTGCTTAAATATTATTAATTAGAAAAAAAGTTTTTAGCATAAGAAGGAAAATAGATGATGCCATAATAATAATTATTAATTATTAATTAAGGAAGTATAATAAACCACTAAGTAGTAATCAGCCTTTCTAAATAAATAAGTATTAACTTATAGTTTTAATAATAAAAGCTTGGTGGGAAAGGCTTCCATAGAAGCTTTTCCTAGGACCCACTACACAGAAACTTTTCGGAAGGTAGAGTTGCCGGAACGAGGCCGACGCCCGCCGGGATCGGACGTCAGACGAAGGATTTCCATTTTCTACGTTTGCCAACTCCACCGCCCCAAAAAAGATTCAATTCAAAGGCTCGAAGAACAGCTAGAAAGCGGTAACATGTGAGCCCCACGGCAGAGTGATGGCGCCTCGGTGTCCACGTGGGCCCAGCTTTTTATGTATGTACGGAAATAGCCTCATGATCGACAGGTACAATGACTTGGCATCTAAACTTGAATAGAAGCTGTTCAAAGGGTGTTTAGGTCATTTAAGTAACAGCTTAACGTTGTCCACACGCAATTAGAATTAGCAGCGGAAAAGTGCCTTTTACCCAAACAAATTTCGATTGTCTAAAACACCCTTGAAAGAAGGAAAAATGTTTGGAATGCGAGACGTGACAGTTATGGTCCTGAGTAGGGCTATTTTGGTAAATACAATCCACACAAGGCCATAATTTGAATTAAATAAAAAAATCAAGTTTTTTCAAGTAAGAATACCAACAGGTGAGGAAGGCATGAACACGAGGCTAGACACTTCAAAAGGACCAGCTTTTTGAATTTTAAACTTGCCCAAATACAGCTTTAGCTAAGTACACACTATGATCGTCACTATAGAAACTCACTCACATTCCTCAACATATCAGATATCATGCCGTTAGTGAAGCCCCGGCCCCATTGATCAGGTGGCTAAAACTACAGTTATGATGAGAGATGCTGTGTATAACCTACACAGATCCGACGGCACGTGTCAGTCAATTTGGCGGTGCCAAGTCAGCATCTTATGTGGAATTAACAAAAAGTTGGCGGGTCGGAGGGAGAGAGAGCTGGGGTGGCTGCATCCTCTCTCTCTCACTCTCTCTCTCTCTCTCTCTTGCTTTTAAGTTTACCAGCAGCAGCAGCACCTGCACTTCCTCTCCTTTTCAATTCTTATTAAGCATACCTTTCTAGCATTCTTTCCTTATTTTTCGTTCACTCTCTGCAATCCTCCATCTCATCATTCCTTCAAAATACGCTTCATCTCACCCTGACACCTCTTCCTCTTCTTCTACTTCTGAAACACAGCATCTATTAATCGACCTCCGTCACTCTCATCTGAATTCAGAACTCGATGATCGTAACATAGATTGTAGATTTTTAATCATGGTAAGCTTCCTATTCATCTGTTGTTCATTTTTATTCATCAGCTATAATCTTTTGTTCTGTCCAAATACTGAGTTGGATGATCATCATATGCCTATGTTTTTCGTTTCTCCCTGATCTTTGGTTGGTGCAGGGGACTCCGGTGAATATTATTGTCGGATCACATGTATGGGTAGAGGATTCGGAACTCGCATGGATTGATGGAGAAGTAACAGAGATCAAAGGCAGTGATGCCACCATAGTTACCACAGATGGAAAAACGGTAACCTTAACTGCTTCATTAATTAAACACTCTCGTTCCCACTAACTTGGAATGTACCAGACGATCTGCATTAGATTTTTCGGTGTGTGTGTTTATATGTTAATGTAAATATGTTTCTTTATATAATTGAATTTACGGTGTACAAACGGGCGAAGAAATTTGAATCTAAAACAGTTTAGAGCACTGCAAGCCATTTTCAGGGGATTATACAATATTAAACAAACATGCATCAAATGTCTACGTGACGTTAAGTTTCTGAAAATTTAACAAATGTCTAAGTGACGTTAAGTTTCTGAAAATTTAACATCTGTATTGTTGTTAGATTTCTGGACCGGGTGAAATCTCATATGGATGAAATATTTAACTAGAGAACCCAACAGCTGGTCATGGGCAAGAGACTACTAGTCAAACAGTCAATTATATTTGCATCTCTATTTTGTTCTTGAAAGAGACGCATCGGAATTGATGACTTATGAAACTTCTAATCATCTATTGATCAGATACAACTCGAAGTAAAACTTTTTTTTTCGAATTTCAGGTTGTGGCCAATCTCTCCAGCATTTACCCGCAAGACACAGAAGCACCACCAGCTGGTGTCGATGATATGACTAAATTAGCTTACCTCCATGAGCCAGGGGTCCTACATAACCTTGCATCTCGGTTTGCTCTTAATGAGATATATGTGAGTCCATTAATTTCTACTCAGTGTATGTTATGAAAGTTGTGCTGCCCAACATGTTATAGACAGAAATTGAGAAAACTAACAATAATTGGAATTAACAGACTTATACAGGGAACATTCTAATAGCAGTAAATCCTTTTCGGAGGTTACCACATTTGTATGATGTTCATATGATGGAGCAGTACAAGGGAGCTACTTTTGGGGAGCTCAGTCCCCATCTTTTTGCTGTTGCAGATGCTTGCTACAGGTATATCTGATACATATTTGGGTTCCAGACCAACATTGATAATTTGAGTTATCTGATACATATACTCGGTAAATTTACTCCATATGTCAGAGCAATGATCAATGAACAAGGAAGCCAATCCATCTTAGTAAGTGGAGAGAGTGGTGCTGGAAAAACAGAGACAACAAAAATGCTTATGAGATATCTTGCTTTCATGGGCGGCAGATCAGGGACCGAGGGAAGGACAGTTGAACAACAGGTTTTGGAGGTAAGCATTATTGTACTTACTTTATAATATGAGATTTTCATGTAAAGACTTAGACTAATTTATTTGTCTTCTTCTTCAAAAAAAAAAGGATTAAGTTATTTGTCTACCATGTCTTACAGTCTAATCCTGTCTTGGAAGCATTTGGCAATGCCAAAACTGTGAAGAACAACAACTCCAGGTGAGAATTTAAGGCATTCTTCCATTTTATATTTCAACTAACAAGAAGTTTTATGACAAGGGGATTGTGTGTATCAGTCGTTTTGGTAAATTTGTTGAGATCCAATTTAATAAGCATGGAAAAATCTCTGGAGCTGCTGTTCGTACATATCTTCTTGAACGGTCACGTGTTTGCCAGGTCTCTGATCCTGAGAGGAACTACCATTGCTTTTACATGCTTTGTGCAGCACCACCAGAGGTACCCCATGTCCTAAGTTGGTTGTATACCTGCTTAATGATGCACAGTTTAACTAAACAATAATGCAATCTACTGCAATGTACCTGATTTATGCCAAATGACCAGCTAAAACTGACGGTCCCTCACAGGATGTAAAGAGGTTCAAGCTTGGGGACCCAAGGACATTCCACTATCTAAACCAAACAAACTGTTATGAAGTAGCAAATGTAAATGATGCCAGGGAGTATCTGGAGACCAGAAATGCAATGGATATTGTGGGGATCAGTGAAGAAGAACAGGTACTATGTAGGAAAAGAAATTAAAAATAAAAAGAAAGATGCTGTGATATATTTGAATTAAATGAGGTTTTTCTTTGTGCAGGATGCAATATTCCGGGTAGTAGCTGCAATCCTTCATCTCGGGAATATTGACTTCATCAAGGGGAAGGAAGTAGATTCTTCCAAAGTCAAGGATGAAAAGTCACTCTTCCATCTTCAAACAGCTGCTGAGTTGCTTATGTATTAATTCTGATCTTGGTCCACTTAAATGAATCTTGTTTGTTAGTTCGCTAATGGATGCTTTTCCTCCCTAGTTTGTTCCTGATATAGAACTTGGTGCTTCTACCCAGGTGTGATGAGAAGGCTCTAGAAGATTCACTTTGTAAGCGTGTTATAGTTACCCCTGATGGTAATATTACAAAACCTCTTGATCCAGCCGCAGCTGCATTAAATCGTGATGCCCTGGCAAAAACAGTGTACTCCAGACTATTTGACTGGTAAATACTTCAGTCGTCAGTAGAAAATTAATTCTTACAAATTGTATCATCCCAGAGATGGAAATTAAACTAATCCAGCTCTAGGTTTCTGAACTTCGGCACACACAAATATATCAATCTTGTCAAGGCTACTTTGCACACCTTTACAAATCAACTAAATCAAAATCCTCAGAAAAGTTAGACTGAATCAGAGGATGCAAGTACATCAAAAACTTTTCCACCTGTAAAACTTGCTTGAATTGACTAGGTTCAATCCAGTTTTTGACCAACTTAAATCAATTATATTTCCTCTTCCTAATCAGTAACAACTATCAAAAGAGTATTATAAATACAAAATAATATCAAAAAGTTCTACACTCAAAGCTTTCTCTGAGATCTTTTAACTAAAATGTAATAAATGAATTCCCCCTATTTCTTTTCTTTTTGTTATGTCTTTTAGGATTTATGCTTTATTTTCTCTGATTCTTCATTGTTATATTCTAATTTAAGTTCTGAATTTTATCCATTTTGAGTTGCTAGATGCTTTTATTGTTGACTCAACTAAACCAATTCTTATTTTCCGATCTATATTCTTTAATCTCTCTCTCTCTCTAAACTTTGGGGCAAGGGCATTAGTATACTGACTGATGGTCAGTATTCAGAATACCAATGTTAAACCCTCTATAAATATCTTTCATATCTGGAATACTTCTAGTGTGCATTAGTTCCTTTTTTCTAACTCTAATCTATTCTAGGAGAGTTTTCTTGGTAAAAGAATCACTACGATAATTCCATATATGGTATGATGTTCATTTTTATTATCCCCAATAGGATTGTGGACAAAATCAACAGTTCTATTGGCCAGGATCCTAACGCTGCCAGCATAATTGGAGTTCTTGACATCTATGGGTTTGAGAGCTTCAAAGTTAACAGGTAATCCATACAGTTTTTTGAGGTTCCCCATGAGGTAGACATTCTAAGCCTCGATCCAATTGTCAATTAGATCTCATAATATGCCTGTGTGTCAGCTTTGAGCAGCTTTGCATCAACTTCACCAATGAGAAGTTGCAACAGCATTTTAATCAAGTAAGAATAGAAAAAAAATTGATTTCATCTGGTCACACCCAAACAGAAGGCTTTCACTATGTGGTCACTGAGAACTGATAAAACTTCTATGTCCCACAGCATGTATTTAAAATGGAACAGGAAGAGTATACAAAGGAGGAGATCAACTGGAGTTATGTAGAATTTGTAGATAACCAAGATGTGCTGGATCTTATAGAGAAGGTATTTTATCAAAGTCAATTTTGTATTATTACAATGCTATTGCTACATAATTCAGATCAGGAAAAGGAGAAAAAGAAAAGACCTTGGAATACTGATTCTTTGTGCCTATATGCAGAAATCTGGAGGAATAATCGCTCTTCTTGATGAAGCATGGTACACACTTCTCACATCTTATTTTATTAACATCCCTACATGAAAAAAGATCATAACAACAGAATGTCAATCTATTTCAATTTTAGTCAATATTTTGAGTTTATATCTTACACTTAGGGCACTGGGCACATATTGATTTAACAATTGATGATTTCTAGATGTTCCAGTCCATGAAACATCATATTCACTATCCCTTCTTTCTGCTCTCAGCAACTCCCTGCATCTCTCTTCTGCTATATCTTCTCCCCTGCTCCACAAAAATGTAGTATAAAGCATAAAGGCAGAATAAACTCTTCTTGACCATTAATTTAATTTAACTTCTGGTGCAGTATGTTTTTCACTAGTTGATTAACTTCTAGATGTTTCAGTTCATGAAATATCCTACTCTGACCACCTCCTCCCTACTCTCAACAACCTTCACAATCTTTCTTGTGCCATATCCTCAACTTAATCTATGGTGCAGTATGTTTCCAAAGTCCACCCATGAGACATTTGCACAAAAGATGTATCAGACATATAAAGGACATAAGCGCTTCAGCAAACCCAAGCTTGCCCGTACAGACTTCACCATTAACCATTATGCTGGTGATGTAAGAAAATCCTGAAATTATGACTTAAACTTCAAGTTCTTTATTTTATGATAACTAGTTAGTTCCTAATTCTTAGAGTTAATGGACAACAGGTTACATACCAAGCAGATCATTTTCTAGACAAAAACAAGGATTATGTTGTAGCAGAACATCAAGCTCTGCTGAATGCATCCAAATGCTCTTTTGTTGCAAATCTCTTCCCTCCACTGCCTGAGGAAACTTCAAAGCAATCCAAATTTTCATCTATTGGTACCCGCTTCAAGGTAAGTCAAGATTATACAAGGTATAAATTAAAAGTAAATATTGAAACCTCTCCATCCTGATTCATTATTGCCTTCGAAATCATAATCCAGCAACAACTGCAATCTTTAATGGAAACCTTGAACATGACGGAGCCACATTACATCAGATGTGTGAAGCCAAATGCTGTTCTAAAGCCAGGAATCTTTGAGAACTTCAATGTCTTAAACCAGTTGCGATGTGGGGTGAGTTCCATCCTCTATGATAACTGAATGTGAAGACTTTGGCATTGTTTACTCTATGCTTCTATTATAAATAATTTCCTTCTGGTGGACACTGTGGCAGGGTGTGCTAGAGGCAATTAGAATAAGTTGTGCTGGTTACCCCACAAAGAGAACATTTGATGAGTTCCTTGATCGTTTTGGAATGCTTGCTCCAGATATTCTAGATGGGTATAAGTTTCTTACTCCTCCAAACCCCAACAAAAAAGTAAAACTAAAAACAAAAAGAACCTTCAAGATTTGGTCTATAGGATGGGAATATGGGATGAGAAAACGTAGCCTCTCATTGGTAGTACTATGTGCCTTGACCAACTATGCCACTAAATGTAAACGTAGTAAACTATTTGCATTGATGACTCTTCATCTTATATAATAGCATTATTAGTAGATTCAATGACTGTAATTTAACTTCAGTGCTTTGTATCCTTTATCCTATGACAGCTCTGATGAAAAATCAGCATGTGTAGCCGTATGTGACAGAATGGGTTTGAAGGGCTACCAGGTATGTCCAGGAGATGGGATTAAATACAATATAAAAATAAATAAACAAAACTTGTCACCCCTCTCCATGGCTTTATTAAAGAAATATTTTAATTGATAATTGCCCTCAAATATTAATTTTCTATTACAGATTGGGAAGACAAAGGTGTTTCTTAGAGCTGGGCAGATGGCTGAATTAGATGCAAGAAGAATTGAAGTCTTAGCTAATGCTGCAAGACGAATCCAGAGACAAATCCGTACACATCTCACTAGGAAGGAGTTCATTTCCCTACGGAAGGCAACCATTCATATGCAGAAACTATGGAGAGGTTTCTTGTTCTTAAACCATTTATGTTTCTCATGAAATCTCTGAAGAAATCTATTATCCAGATGGTGAGATGATCTTCTTTTTTTTTTGCTTCTGCATCATACAGGGCAGCTTTCACGCAAGCTATATGAACACATGAGAAGGGAGGATGCCTCAATTCGAGTGCAAAAACATGCACGAGCTCATACAGCTAGAAAAGCATATAAAGAATTACGGGCATCAGCAATTGTTATTCAAGCTGGTTTGCGTGCAATGGCAGCACACAATGAATATAGATACAGAAGGAGAACCAAGGCTGCAATGATTATGCAGGTAGATACATTCCCTCTAGAACCTTATAGTTCAATCCTTGGAAACCTCAATTCTGAGATGAACAACAGAAAGGACTCTAAAGAATCAGACTAAGTCATCAAGACCAAGGAAAGTAATATATTAATTCTTGCATTTTACAGACTTGGTGGCGGAGATTCCAAGCACTTTCTGCTTACAAACAGAAGAAGAAGGCATCTGTTACACTTCAGTGTCTCTGGAGAGCTAGGGTAGCAAGGAAGGAACTTAGAAAGCTCAAAATGGTGAGCTCTTTCTTCTTTGTACAACCAAACATTATTTGTTTAAAGGAATCTTCTGAACTATTTTTTTAAACATAGCCTTTTCTGTAATGGCTATGTGAAAACAAAAAATAAACTTTATGTAGATAAAAGTTGATTGCGACATTTTCCATGCAGGCTGCTAGAGAAACGGGGGCACTAAAAGAAGCCAAGGATAAACTGGAGAAGCGCGTTGAAGAGCTAACATGGCGACTAGAATTCGAAAAACACATGAGAGTATGATTCTCTTTCATTTTGTTTAATCTACCTGGATATTCTTGAAAGGCTTCACCATGTACAGTAGAGTACAACAATTCTATATTTATGTTTTCAGACCTTTACTCATCACCAATAGAATCATCTAGGTATTGAGATAGCCATGTGAAATGGAATCTTTTGTATTGGCTAGTTGGTTTATGTCATCAATAGTGATGTTGAAAGCAGTAAATCCATGGGTTCTTAATTCATAATGCCTTGGCAGGATAATATCAGAGATTTGGAATCCCTTGAGCATTTTTGACATGTACTAGATTGTACAAGTAGCCAAACAACCTTTTTACAATTGAGATACTAAATATTGATGCTAAGTGCTTAAGTAATAAGGTCCTTTTAAGCTTATTGAATAAATAATCCATTTTCTTCTCGTAGATTGACCTTGAAGAAGCAAATGGAAAAGAAATTGCAAGGTTGCAATCTGCTTTGCATGAAATTCAAGAACAATTGGATGAAGCTCAAGCTGCAATCATCAGAGAAAAAGAAGCAGCAAAAATAGCCATTGAACAAGCACCACCAGTCATCAAAGAAGTGCCTGTTGTGGACAACACCAAGATAGAGTTCCTGACAAATCACAATAGGGAACTTGAGGTCAAATCTTAAGGCTCTTCAGCTTCTATTAGGGAATATTATCAATTTTATAAACCAAGTATGAATTATGAATATACAGGATGAGCTAAGTAAGCTAAATAAGAGGGTTGAAGAATTTGAAAGAAGATATTCTGAGGTTGAGAAAGAGAACATATCAAGGCTCAAAGAGGCAGAAGAATCACAGTCAAGAATATCTCAGTTGCAAGAGACTATTGAAAGGTGATAAAACTAATGCTAATAAGTTTCTATTAAATTGGCAATTGAACAATCATAATAGATTTTGACTACTTCCTGTCTTTTCCTTCAGACTAGAATTGAACTTGTCCAACTTGGAATCTGAGAACCAGGTTCTACGTCAGCAGGCTTTGGTTGCATCAGCAAATGAGGAGCTCTCTGAAGAAGTGAAAATGTATAAATATATAACATAGAACTCCTTTTTATCTGCATACTTAAAAGAAAGGTTCAAAGAAGGAAAAATCTTGATTCCACAGTCACCAAAAAAGTTGATAACTAGGTTAACTAGGGAAATATTATATGACTAGTAGACTATAAGAGAATTTGTCAAAGATCAACTTTCACCAGCATAGTGATTGGACTGAGTTAACTTTGTTAAGTGAAACTGCCTATTGATTCATCTACCTTTTTGTATATATTGAATTAAGTTATAGTGTCATAACTCATAACCATGGGTTTTCCCAATCTTGGGCTTTTTTTTTGTGGCTTCAAAAGACAAAAAGTTTTGCAATCTGAAAGAACTTCACTTCTGTCCAGCCTTCAAAGCAAGATTGCAAAGCTGGAGTCTGAGAATGAAATGCTCCGCAATCAGGCACCAGTCATAGTAGAGAAATTGGTTACTCCTGACCGGACACAGCCACAAGTCACCAAGGTACACTGACAGTCAAACATTCATTGTATAGTACATTTCTATGAACTTTTCATTGACTTATATTTTATAATGGTAAAGAGTTTTGAGAATGGACATCAAACAGAAGAAGAGTTGAAGACAACAAAAGTATGCTCAGCATCATTCAATGAAGTTTCCTTAAATAACAGGCCATTGATGAGAAACAACTGTTCTTTAAAATTAGTTAATAATCTGAAAATTGTTCTGTTTTGCAGGAGTCAGTGCCTCTTGCAGTTCCCCTCAATAAACAAAAATTCCTAACAGATAGGCAACAAGTATGCAGCTGAACTTTACAATAGGAATCTTTACATGAATGAGTGATCTCCAACAGATATTGCTTGTTCGACATGCATTACTAACATTATTATTTTTTCCTATTCTAATCAGGAAAGCCATGATATGCTTATAAAGTGTCTCATGGAAGATAAGCAATTTGACAAGAACAGACCTATTGCTGCTTGTATTATCTATAAGACACTTCTTCAGTGGAGATCCTTTGAAGCAGAAAAGACAAACATATTTGATCGGATTATTCATACAATCCGTTCATCAATTGAGGTGGTGCCATTTCAGAATCCTGAAGTTATTTGACATGTTATGGATATCTTCTAATTAAGCAATAGATATACAAGTTAGAGTGATAAAAATAGGTTTTACATGTAAGATTGATTTTCTTCATTATACCTTACAGAACCAAAACATCAGTGAACTTGCCTACTGGCTCTCAACAACATCTACCCTTCTGTTTCTTCTACAAAATACACTCAAGGCAGGCAATGCACCAAGCCTTACACACCGTAGCCGAACCTCACCAACCACCTTGTTTGGTAGAATGGCTCAAGTAAAGCTCTCTCTAGTAAAATTATTTTAATTTCACATACCCTGTATTACAAAATGAGGGGATGTAAAAAATATAATGGTCTGAGATATATTGTCAGGGTCTTCGTTCATCACCATCAGGGATGGGGATTTCAAGTGGGTACAGTGGAATGGTAGGCAAGCCTGAAATCCAATCAAGAGTTGAAGCTAAATACCCTGCCCTACTATTTAAACAACACCTAACCGCATATGTTGAGAAGATATATGGGATGATCCGTGACAGTTTGAAAAAAGAGATTACTTCATTCCTGAATTTGTGTATACAGGTAAGCAGTTTATATAAGCATGAGTTTCCAATTCAAGAAAAATAATCTGCATACTTTGAACCTTTCTACAACTAGATTCTCATATTAACAGGCACCAAGATCTGCAAGGGTCAGATCAGTAAAAGGGTCATCTAAAAATATACATTCAAATATAGTTGCAAAACAACAAGCATCAAGTATACACTGGCAAAGCATTGTTGGATGCCTAGATCATACCTTGGATATAATGTGCAACAATTATGTAAGTGGGAATCCTCCATCATCTCATCATCATCATCATCTTAATGTTCAATAACCAACTTCTAAGATGTACAGGTTCCTTCCATGATCATAAGAAAAACCTTCAGTCAGGTGTTCTCATTCATAAATGTGCAACTTTTTAACAGGTATACAACTTTTGCCCATCCCATAAAGCCCATGCCCAGAAAATCCTTTTGTGATTCTGGGTTCCTAAAATCACCTAGAACTAGATATAATGGTAGTATCTACTTTTAAATTGCAAATGATTATCAATCCCAACCATCTAAGCAATACAAACCCCATTGGTTTTTTCTGCAGTTTATTGCTTCGTCGTGAGTGCTGCTCATTTAGCAATGGAGAATATGTAAAAGCTGGTTTGCAAGAACTGGAGCAGTGGTGCACCAAGGCAACAGACCAGGTAAGTATATCTTCCTAGCCAAGCCATATTATATTCCAGGATGGAGAGGAAAGAAAATACTCATAACTCCATTGTGTTGCAGTTTGCTGGATCCTCATGGGATGAACTCCAGCACATAAGGCAGGCTGTTGGGTTTTTGGTATGTATGTTTCATCTCTGATCACCAATTTTATTACCTGATTTCAAGAGTACGCATTCTCTATTAATTTAATTGTTTTTCTTTTCCTGTATGCAGGTTTCACATCAAAAGCCTCACAAATCCTTGGATGAGATCACAAATGAAATCTGCCCGGTAAGCTGAACAGAAGCTATACATTTATAATAGCCAACTAAACATTTTAGTGAAACTCAACTTTCAGTACAAGTACAACTGCTAGTAATTCTCTATGAAAAAGATCCATTAAAGCTACCAATTTCTTTTTCCAGGTATTGAGCATTCCACAGATATATCGCATTGGGACAATGTTTTGGGATGACAAATATGGGACCCAAGGATTATCTCCAGATGTATGTTTTCCTTGAAAATATACTTACTTATTGCTTCTCCATTTTCCTCAAAATGTTTGGGAGTCCCTGCTATAAAATATTAAACCTACAGTAGCCTACTTTGACATCTATCATGTTTGGAAAGATCCTCAACAATGGCTCAATCCTTCTCATGCATTCCATGCCCTTTCCTCTTTCTCCTCTTTCCATGTTATATAAGAAAGCAGATGTAAAATAGATGGCCCCAAAAGTTGCCTTTGGTTCTCTTTCTTTAACATGTCTAGGAAGCGAACCCACAAACAATAGAATCACTGGTTTCTGGACTTTGAAACCACTTTCATGCATCTCAGACATCAGAAAGAATTAAAATAGAACCTAATCCTACAACTTTGGCAATTGGGTCTCTCAGGTAATTGGCAAGATGAGGACACTGGTGACAGAAGATTCAGCTAGCATGCCAAATAACTCTTTCTTGCTTGACGTTGACTCAAGGTAATCAATCATAGAAATCCACTAATTGCCTATTTTTCCCCAAAAGGTGGAACTAATAACAATATAGACCTTATAAGAGTGAAGAAGAAAATCTCTTAATTTTAACTACTGATTTTACAAATTGCAGCATACCTTTCTCTCTGGAAGAGATATCCAGATCATTTCAAGACATAAGCCTGTCCGACGTGGACCCACCCCCTCTGCTCCGTCAGACTTCCGAGTTTAATTTCCTGTTGCAACGGACAGATTGAGCACCACTGTCATTTTTCCCCTTTGCATCCATACAGATAAAAGAAAAGAAACAGTATGACTTATTATTATTTTTTCATTATTTTCACAAGTGAGTGAGTGTTCGGTATGTAAATTTTCCTCTTTTATTTTTTCCTCATTCGGTCATAGATTTTTTTTTTTTTTTTATTCAAAGTTGTGCCATTGGGATTGAGCGTCCAGAGTGAAGAAAAGACTACATATATTTTTTCTTTTTTTTTTCTTCAATGTAATAAGAGAAAGGCAGAAAGAAAGAGCGAGCAACTGTAGTTTTTTCTCTTTTTTTTTGGGATAGATGAGTAATTGTAGGTTCTGTATGTATGTTTTTCATCCTTGAAATTGGTTCTTGTTGATCAGGCAAGCTTTGTTATCGAGTGCAGGATGAAACCCTGATAAAGCTTCCAAAACCTCCATGAATGCAAATGCAAATCAAAACTTCAATCTCTTCTATTATTTGGCAGATTAATAGTGAGTAGAGATAAAAACAGAAGAAGTTTGTTAATGAGAAGCGAGAGTACCTAAATTAAGCCCAAGATTTCGTAAAAGTTAGAACCTGAGATGGCTGTCCACAGTCGCTATTGAAGACTCTATATTCAATCTAGATAGGAAGTGGGAAATCGTCCATTTGTGCAATGCATTTATAGGTTTGCGTTTACTCTCTCTCTCTCGATATAACATTTGCCCTTGGATTTCGGCAGATTTACAGATAGTTTCTAACGGTTGTGTGGCTTTCCATTCCAAGTTCTAACGTGTCAAACGGTTTCGCGGGAAATGGAAGAGGTAAGCGTATTTCGGTTGAAACCGAAAAGCTGAAGCGAATTTTTTTGGTTCAGTTATTTTGGTTTTTCGGTTGAAGTATTTTGGTTACCGGTTTCGGTTCTCAGATTTGAAAGTTCGGTTAACCAAAAAAAATCGGTCTGATCTGGTTTTAATTGGATAGGAAATTCGGTTCGGTTTTGGCTTCTCTCTTAGAATTTCAATTAATTCGACTTGTCGTCTATTCGATTCAGCTATTAATCAAAAGAACTGAATGCCCACTCACAAATTTTCTTGAAACAGGTCAAACCCCGAAACAGTTACTGTAGGGGCGTATCGGAGGGTCACGGATACGATAGATATCGGCCAAATACAGTCTAATACAGAAGCAAGGAAGGCTTCTGGGCTGAAAACCGGCAACTTGTCGCCAGAAAACCTGTTTCTCGACAAGTCCATCAACAGCAGGCGATGAATGTTAGAAATGGATTCAGGAACTGACCCAGAAAATCTGTTATTAGACAACAGGAGTATCACGAGAGCTCTAGCCTTGCCGATGGTTGCTGGCAATTCCCCTAAGGAGTTGCTTCTCGAAAGGGAAAGACGAGTTAATTTGAGATTGAAACAGACGAGGTGGGAGCGAATCTGTAACTCTGTAAGCTTGTTGTCTGATAGAATTAGACTGCCAATATCCAGTTCAGCAAGCCATTTGGAGAAAGGGTCCTTGAAGTTCATTCTCACTCAAATCCAAGAAATCAAGACTTGTTTGAGTAGAAACCCAATCGGGATGCCGCTAGCAATTCGACCAGGATCTCAAAGACAATTTCCACTGTTATTCCAGATTTCCAGGTGAGGCTATTCCCTCCAAGATGAAACTCGTTCGGGCCTTTGATGTCGAACAACCATGGAGGAATCACTCCGGAGAGCCTGTTATTGTTGAATTGAAGTGTTTCCAACCTGCCCAACTTCTGTATTAAGGATGGAATTCCGCCAGTCAATTGATTCCGGCTTAAGGCCAAAGTCGAGAGGTCGGAAAGTTCTCCAATATCAATAGGAAACTCCATCGACAAGGAATTGTTTCGCAAGTCCAACACCTGCAATTCCCTTGAATTCAAGATTGATGATGGGATCCCACCAGAGAATTGATTCTGGCGAAGTGATAAATAGTGCAAATTGCAATTGAGTGAGGTTTCCAACCTCCATAGGGATAATTCCATAGCCATGGAGAAAATTCTCGTCCAAATCTAACAGCTCCAAGTTCTGTAAGAGCACCCACATCCCCACTTAGAGTTCCACTGAAGGAGTTACTACTTAAATCGTGGTAGCGGAGACGTGTCAGACGGAACGGAACAACAGAGGAGGAATAGACCCGTTGCCGTTGGCGAAGGCCACCTGCAAAAAATTCTCCTTGTATGAAATTGGATGAGATGTCTAGTGTGATGAAGCTTCTAATTTGGAAGAGTGGAATCAAGACCGTAGAACTCACAGTCACAGACTCACAGGAGACTCTGGAGCTAGTCTGGGGACATTAATGGAGTAAAAATTAATTGAGACCGATCGATCACAGGCCTTGAAGGGGATGACCGAGTATCACATACAGGTCACCATGTTCCACTTACAACAACCAGAATTGGAGTTCCATGTCACTATATAATCCAAAGAACTGCTGCTCATCAGAGGAAACATTATTTGTAATGGGTTTTCCAATCAGTGCAGATTTGAACTGAAGAAGGGTTGTTTGTGATGTTCTGGACAGCAGACACAAGCATTATACGAGAGCGCAAATATGAAGAAATAAGATCCATTTAATTTGGGTTTCCCCAGACGCAACTCTCAGCAGAAGGGCCTAGCTCGGATACATGAAGTAGTTGAAGGTGAGGAGGGGTGTCTAGGAGGAAGTAGAAGCAGCGCGAATATTATACGTGTACGAGAGTCGATGCAGCAAAGACTTGAGAAAATATTGGTGGCAATAGTGGCTTCTGTTGACACTTGAATATGAGGGTTTCGGAGTATTGAGTCAGTCAACTTCATTATCAAGAGCTTTTGGAATTTGCAAAGCCATGTATTAAATGGAGCCAATTATATTAACACACTGCCAGCGGGAGCCCAGGGAATGGGTTGGTGGATGTATTTTTATTTTGACTTATTTTTTTGTGTAATACAGGGAATATAAACTACATAGAATGATAGAATAAAATCATTCGACCCAACTCTCTACCAGTTCTCTTCTTAATTTTCTTTGACCCATTTATTTTTTTGGCCTGGAGTGGGGGTTATTGGCCCATAACCATAAGATAATCAATTTGAGAAAACCCACCTGATTACCTCTCTTCTTTCCATTCAGAAGATGCGAAATAAGGGAACCAAATGGTCAGGATTTACAGGTGGGGTTAGGGTTACTCTCTCAACAGGCTCAGGTTTTGGTTTGGTGCCTACTCTGATTGGTGGCCCAATTAAACATTTTTGGCCTCTTTTACCATTAATATGAACCTAAACAAATACAAAATACTATATGTTTATATTCATAATTCTAACTTAAAATAAAGAAATAATATTAAAAATTATTACTTTATAAATATTAATGAAGTAAACAATTTACTAAATTTACATTTATATCAAAAATTGTTTTTTACTCTCAATAAATTTATACAAATAAAAATATTAATAATAGATAAATATTTTAGTACTTAAATTTCATAAATTTGTACATTATATGTATCTTCAAATTTTATATATTTATTTATAAATTATTCATTGATATTTTAATTTAGACTAAAAATAACATATTTATTATTTACAAAAATAAAAAATTGTTTACAAAATATTCAAGAATATAATATTAAATTGAATTTATCAAATCCACTAATTTAAATTTATATAAAAAATGATTTGTTATTTAAGAAAAACTATAGAAAATAAAAATGTTAATAATAGAATCATTGCTTTAATAATTAAAAATTATGAATTTCATATGATATGTATCTTAGAAATTTTAATAATTTTGATATACTTTTAGTTAAGATTAAAACTAAAAATATGGTAATAATATATGTATCTTAGAAAAATTATAAATTTCATATGATAGTAATTTTGATATTATCAAACATTTCAAAATTTAATATTTAATTGACTTTTTTGTTAATGTTGAAAAGTAAAAATATAAAATAATTGTTATAGTAATTAAAATATAATAATTGCATATGTATTGTGTCTTGAACTTAAAAAATTTAACATAATAATGGTTTTGTGCATATTTTACTCTGTAAAAACTATATAATATGAATTTTGGACTCTTGATTGTTGGATTATTGACAGAATTGTAAGATATTTATGTATTTTGTTATATTAGTAGTATATTTCTTTATGTGTTTCTGCTTTGTGGTTATTTTGACTTTTAAAATTAGTGTAATTGATGTAATTATGAAATTTGTATCATTTTCATAACGTATCCATGTGTTTTCATATCTTTTGTTCGTATCCATGCGTTTTCAAAAGGTATCTGTATCCGTATCCAAACTGTCTGATATAATACCCGATACCGATACTTTGATCCTTACATATTTCCATATGCAGCGGTTTGATCATCCCACCACCTTACATGGATACATGTCGAGTGTACGAGCTACACATTCACTTGGTTACTTAGCCCATTATACACATTTGTATTCACAGCAAATCTAGAATCATCTCTACTAACTACCTACTCACCAGTCACCAGAGAAGGATTAGCATTTCTCCCAAGCTAATGCTGAACATCATGGTGCAGTGTTTCTTCATAATTTCTTCTTTTTTCCCATGATGGTTGATATTTTTTTTTCTTTTCTAGAAAAAAAGATGTAGCCCTATAGAATGAACGGGCTGAAGGAGGTTTGCCCGGACGTTTAGCTTTTTTTTTTACATTTATGCACGTTGAAAGTTGAAACAGTCTATCTGCAGGGGTAAGGCTGTGTACATCCGTCGCTCCCCAGATCCTGCATTGGCGGGAGCCTGGTGAAGCAGTCTCTTCTCTTGTAACGGGCATTAGATCTTCGTACCAGACTAGCAGCAAACTCTCAGTTTACTTACAGATTTAACAGGAATGTCTTAGTTTCACGAGTCCCAAGTCCCAACCGCCGAGTTACTATATGAATTATATTTTGAACAAAAATCTGCCTTGCTGATTCCGAGAACATGTTACAGCATTTACAAAGGCATTGAATATGGATCCAGCATGAGATGCTAGAATTATGTTTCACTCATCGCGCAAAACTAACCTAATGGATGTCAAGACAAAAACCATGTCCAAGACTCCAAGCACAAATCTTCTCATCTTTCAAAAATTGAATAGCGTATACCATTAGTATTTCTGTGGCTAAAAAGAATGATGATATATACCCAAAAGGTGCACTAACTGACAGTCCGACCATAACAAATGGATGCTATGTAAAGGTTCTTGGACCATTTTTCCTGCAAAAAAACAATTGTTAGTGTGATGATAAAAGGCTATTGGCACAGGAATCAGAATGTAAACAAGAATCTACTGACCTTCACGTGCGTGCTAGGGAAGGCAGATGTACGCAGAGTTTCTTGTGTTTCATCCATCAATTTACGTTTTGGAATACTCAATATGAATGCGGCTTGATCTACTGTGGCAGCGGTTGAGGTTATCCTGTAACCACTCTCCCATCGCTTGTGTATTCCTTCACTTGGGTACAGAAAATCAAGCTCAACAACCTTCATGTAAGAAAAAAAAAAAGCAGAAGTGGTATGTGTTACATAACAAGAAAAGTGATGAGAATAGTGGGGGTACGGGGTGGAAGTGGAACAACCGAACAGACTGGGCAGAAAAATGATGAAGTCCTCATACCTGGTCAGAATAACCAGAGTTCCTTGACATTACAACACCCCAGCGGTTTCCAGCAGTGGCCATCGATGTGACATGAAAACCTTCTTTCCACTTTTTGTTAATCCATTTGAAAGGAAAAGATTCACTCACTTTATAGGACTGCTGGGTATAAGGGGTTCCTACAAATCCCAACCATTAAAACATCAATACAGCAGTTGAAAGATCAAATTCCAGGACCATTCTTAAAGAATTAAAAAGGTCCGCTTGATTCCTCATTCCATTGGTGTCAGCTTTGGGAAGCTAATGCCCCGTCTAAAGTTTTTTTTTTTTTTGAAAAGGATAAGGTTTCTTTTACTCATAAAGAAAAGAGAAGGGGTATACAAGAGGTATACAACACAACAAACCCAGCAGATCCCAAAGGAACCCACTTACAACCCGAGCACAACACTCAAGGGCCAAAAACATCACGGTAACCTGATCTTCGGTGAAAACCTAACCACCAGAGGGGCCTAGAACTACAAAACACCCCGAAGAACCAGAAAGAACATGGCCCGCAAGTTAAAGCCCCATCCTAAGTTTCATTCATCAAGCAAACAGCAGTGCTGGACAAAATCTTATCCATCAACCACCTCATTTCATGTGTAAAGGATTTGGATAGTATTCCCATTGTGTGGGAAGGAAGAAGAAACTGCAGACCATTGGTGCCCATTGTGCTTTCTGACAAATGGAGCAGACACATTTCATTAGTATTTGCAAGAGAAGCTGAGTCAAACCCACGGATCACCCAAATCCAATATCATCATTGGCCAGAGGTTTCATCCCAAAAGGGAGCATCATTTGGAATCTGGATCCTTTCTCAATCTGATTAGATCTATGTAAAAAATGGAACAGGTCTATCTTTGATATAAAAGTATACCCAACCCCAATGGTGATTGGAAGAATTGAGTGGTAGCTGGTTTTCTGAGTTTTCATCCTAGAAGAGCTCCGTAGTTTCACATCTGAACGCACTGTAAACAGTGAGAGCACATCATTTATGATTTTTTTACATATCAAGTGTGTTGTGCACATGTATATTTCGTTCATGGTTTTAACTCATTAACCATGTAAAGGTGTCCATTTCAATCTTTTTAGACTTTTTTTAATATCTATACAACCCATCATACTTTAATTATCAAGAAAAGCAAAGCAGACAAGAAAGGAGACAGAAACTGGAGGTGGGGTCCTTGACAAACCTTTGGACATGACAACTAAGGAACTTCCATTTGCTGCACCAGCTATGGAACTGATGTAGTAATTTTTCTCCCATTGTTCCATTATCCAGTCCTGATGACAACCAATCAAGAACCAGTAATGGGCAGTTGTGCTTGTAAATACACCACTCACACACAGCAAAACAATTAAGCCCACCATTACAAACAAACCTTGTGCAGGAAGACAGTTGACAGGTCATAAACCTGGGACAAAAAACATGTGCCTGCATCCATGATGAGTGCCCAAAGGTTTAACGCAGAAGCCACACAACTGATATATAGACCATCTTTGTTGCCTTTCTCTATGTGCTGGGAAAGCCTTGAATCTGCTACATTGTAGTGATATCTACAAAAACCAACAGAAATATTTACTTAAATAATTAGAAGCAAAAAAGGAAAGAAAATAACTTAATGTCTATTTACTGGCTTGTCTTATGGCTAGGCTTACTATATGGCCATAGTTTATAGAAAACAGATCCAGAGAAAATTTTTGTCAAAGCAGACAAGAGGGTATTGTACTTGTCTCCTGCATTTCTACCTCAGATATCTATGGAGTTTGCCTATTTTAATAAAATCTCTTAAAACTGTTGCTTCCAAAAAAGATTGTCAAAGCGGAAGATTGATTGCAAATTCTTTCAAGCAATATCTAGGTTTTCTACCTTCCCTAGAATTGATGCCACTAGAATGAAAGAAATTATAGTATTTTCACAAAAAAAAATATTGCAAACATGACTTGATTGATAATTTTACTGGAGGGGCCAAGAGCTAATGGTGAGGTGAAAAAACATAGGACTGCAAACAGTATCCATTTGCCCAAATTCAATTTTAAACTTGATCTGATTAAGGGTGACCCGGATGAGATTTTATATAATTCAATTGAATATGGATTCACCCCTATCTGATCCAATATAGATCGAAGTGGATTTCATTTATACACACACACAATTTATATAGTCACTATTAGTAAAATTAGTTTGAATACTGTATATTAACAAATAGGGATCAAATATTTTGGGCTCAATTGTAAAGTTTAATTCTACAAGGGGATAGGTGGTAGACACTATCCTAGCTTCAGGTGTATGAAAGCTATGTATAAATCTATTTGTCTTTATAATCAATAATATTACAGTTATCAAAAATAAAAACTTCGTGTTGTGGGAAACATGGATTAGATTACCTCTGCTTTATGGGTTGGCGTGCATTGTAAACAGATATCCACTGAGTGGCAGGACTTCCCAACCGTACCTTCTTCCTAGGTTGTCCATCTTCTTCTAGATTTACAGGCAATCGTGCCCGCTTCTGCCCAACCTATTTATACAATATACCAAGAAATGGTTTATGAAGGGGGACAGCATGATATGGAAAAGGACTGTTAAGAAAATATCCCCAAGTATGCAATTTAGTAACCAATCAGGTGAGCTTTCATAAAAAAAATCACAGAACATTTTGATTGGTCGCCTTTCCGGGCATCATGCATGTATGTATGCATGCTTCTGAAAACTAACAATTACCTTTAAAGCTCCATCTATTCTGATAGGCCTCAAGGATGTACATGGCTCAATCAAGCTGTCAAAAAAGGAAATGAGCTTTGGATAATTTGGTTCTTCATCAAATTTCATATTTGTCACAACCTCAAGGAACTGTTTAAACGGAGGAGGGCAAAAGCAGCATAGCAACTCTGGAGAGGTAGCCATCTTTTTCTTACAAACAAGAAAACTTTTGTTGTCTCCCTGCAATATTGCATAGCAGTGAAGAAGAGGATATCAGGGTTCTTTTTCTTAGGAGCTAGCAGGAGAGAGAAAGAGAGGTTAACATGAAGGCTACATTATATATTTATTATCTACTATTAAATGCAATTACCTGATAGCCCTGCCATGGTAACCTTCCTTTGATGAGAAATATCAACGTGTAAGCTAGTGACTCAAGATCATCCCTTCTACTTCCTGTCCTACCCAAATGTGCATGTACACTTGCATATCTTATCGTTCCCCTGCAAAGAAGAGCAACTTACAAAAAAAACAAGGAATACATTTTGGTGGTAGTTCAAAAATTGACAAAGGCATGAACCTGAAGATGTCAGGCCTCTGATCATAGTCAACATGTCGTCCAAATGAGCCATCCTTCCATCTAGATGCTGAACCGCACACATATTAATGGCACTAGCAAAACTAATCAGAGAATTGGGATTTATTCAAAAAAAAAAAACAGAAAGCTTAAAATCATCTATTATATGGCAAAGCCCATGCAAAAGATTTCCAAATAGGATATAGTATTTATTACTTCTTTGTCTGTCTCCAAAACTGGCATTACTGTATAATCAACATGTAAGAGATGGACATACAAAAACAGACAGATTTTATAAAGGAAAACATACCCAGACCAAGATCAATGAGGAATAGCTTCTTCTCATCAGACGTTCCAGGTTGACCAAGTAGAAAGTTCTCTGGCTTCACATCTCCATGTACAAATCTAAGCCATGAAAAGGAAAATAAATAAATGGACAAAAACTTCCTGAATTTTGTGTATTGACAACAGATTAGTAATCATATGAGAAGATTATAACCAAACACTAGGAGATACCCCTTCAAATGAAGTTTCTCAAGAATTGATATCGCCTCCACAGCAATACAAGCTGCCATATTAGGTGACATCCTGTTATAGGCATTTAAAGGCACAAAACCATGATTAGATAGGGAGTAAGACAGACAAACAGAAGCAGAGAGTTTATTTTTCTTACGACTGGCCTACAGAATTCCAGACATCCCAAAGACTTGGACCAAGCATGTCCATGATCTGAAACATTTATTGAATTCTCAATTAAAAACAATGGATAAATTTACAAGTACTTCTGGATTAGAATAAAGAAGCTTATCACACACCAGAATGTAATAATCTCCTTGGCGACCCCTGTGGTGAACTGAAGGAATTCCATAACAACCATTGAGAGCACTTATTGGCCAAAAAGCAATCAATCAGATATTAAATTTCAGATAGTTTAAGTTGTCCAATAAAAGATCATCTGTATGCAGGTTCAGATACTTACTTGTAGACTTGCCATTCGTAAGGAGGACCATAGTTACAACCTTTACTATTGCGGTGCTCAAACTTCAAGGCCACCTACAAAGGAACAGAGTATGATGTTTACACAGATGCAGTATAAGGAAATATTCAAAGTTGGATTTAAAGTGTTGAATAATACCTCCAAGGCATCTGGTCCTGTACGCTCTGTACCCCCAGCTACCCTTTTGCCAACATAGACTTGACCAAAACCACCCTTACCCAACTTCCTTTCTACCTTATATACAGGAGAATTACCTACTTGTACCTACAAAATAGGGTTTTCTCCTTTGAGTGAGATGCAACATGTGCTAACAGATGAAAGCTGCATGCATCACAAAAACTTTGATGGGAATTATGAAGATGTTGCTACAGAAAAAGAAGGTACAATTGCAAGAATTGTAAATGCAATTGCCTTTCCAATTGTCAATAAGAGTTTCAGTTTTGTTAGTCAGATATAAAACCAACAAGTAAATTTTGTAGCTCGTTCTATCCAATACACTATTGGTATATACAGTGGGAAATGAAGCATAGTAGTGATAGAGAGTAGCAAAGCTATAGGGAAAAACTATAAATGCAGCCCTCATTTGCTTAGATAAAGAGGAAGGAAGACCAATGAGGGAATAATTTCAACTACTTGACTCAAGCTTGGAAGCACTAAGGAATAATGCTCTTGGAGCCATCTGAATGCTTCTGGTTCAAGTTACTTTTCCCTGGAAGTCAGACACTGCAAATCTTACCTGAAGAGAATTATTGCATGGTGTACAACCAGGTATTCAATAGGGATTTAAATGTTGTTTGTTGCCACCTAAGCCTTTTCTTGAAAACCATCTTTTATCGTATTTAAGAACAACTAGTGCTTGATTAAATTCCTCCTAAGGCTTAGATGGATACTGAGAAAAGGAGATAAACTCTCTATCAGATTAGATGTTTGTGGAAGGTCCGCTTTGAATGTTTTGTTGAATGAAAGTGGCTCTAGAGCTATATTGACAGATCAAAAACCAAACCAACTGCTGAAAACATGAAGGAACTTTGGCAGTAGAAAATTGACAATGCCATCCTTTCACAGTGCTAATTATTTCCTGGATCCAAGGCTCAGTTGATATTTGTTTGTCATACCCCTGTATGGCTTCAAAACTACAAAGTAGAGGTGTTAACTCATACAGGTACATGAACAGTCTTTTTTTAGGTAATAAACAAAAAGAAAAAAGAAAACTATATTAAGAATATGCAATTATATACAGGGTACAGGTACATGAACAGTCTTAGCAAGAATATGCAATTAAATGGAGGCCCTCCTTTCAATAGCTAATTATAAGCACACAGATAGCAACAACAACCTTTCTATTCAAGGCACTGCAAAATTCAAATATTTAAACCAAACAGATCAACTTGTGTCATTGGCAGAATGATAATCTCACCATGATGGTCATTTAGCAACAAGTCTTGGAAGAAGAATACCAAACTTGTCATCTCAAAAACCAATATAGCTACTGGGCTGCAACTGGAGGCGGTCCAAGTCCAGCCCTGCCCCATCCCGATTAACATTTTATGAATTCAAGCAGGCCCAACCCAGCCTAAACTATAAGATTCATTATAGAAGCATTTTGTGATTGGTTTTTGCTTATAATTTAAATAATTAAGTGTCACACAAAGCAGCATTGTGTGTGTGCGAGTATAAACTTATGTGTAAATGTATAAAGATATATTTTAACTTCAGGCCTGCCTTCAGGGAGCTGGGCTCTGGTAGGACCTGTACATTTATCCACAAATTTCTTGGCAGTCTCAAAGGCTCTTGATCACTTCCTCCACATAAAATAGACACACAAAATACCTTGAGACCAATTGCTATGATGCTATATTATTGTGACAAGGAGAAAAAACATACTCTTTTGCCTACTTAATGGTATTGTTTGGATTCTGGCATGGGATCCACTACACAAGACCACTTCTTCTTAGATATTAATAACATAAGAACAGCATGAATATGAGAGAAACATAAATACTTAAAGCAAAAGACGGGACAAGAGGTGCATACTCTCTCAGGGACTGGATCTGTGCAAGCTTCTTCTTCAACTCCTACCAATTTCTCTGCACTCCCACCCTCCATCGCAAGGTCTTTGTCCCCAACTCCCTCTGCCTGATTTATAGCCAACTTAGCTGCTTCTGGAAGAACCTCATGGGGAGCCTCTGGGTCCAAATCAATCAGCCTATTAGCCCTGCCTCTACCAGCAGGAATTGCCCTTGCTGGAGTTGCCCCTGAAGGCCCCTTCGCTACTGCTGTAGCATTGCAACCCCTTCCTCTTCCAGCACCAACTCTCCTTCCGGTTCTATTTGGAGCAGGGAGAGCACAATTTTCTGCTTGGTCAGGGTGTTGGGAGGAAGGCTGAAGATCATCAAGCCGTTTAGACCTTAATCGAGCTTGCCGGGCTCCACTTCGCAGCTCTGGCATTCTCTCTCCATGCAAATTACATCCGCATTGAGTTCCTCTAAGCCCCTCCGAATCTTCTGTAACTCAAAAAAAAAAAAGCAAAGACGGGGATTGATGTTAATTTTTCTGACCAGAATAATTGATAACATGAGCAAATCATCTCCAACCACATAAAATGAAAGCTACAGTCACGAAACCTGGCCTACACAACACAGCATCAGCCCATCATTCTGAACAAAATTTGTTCCCTGAAGTCCAAAGTTTCAAATAATAACAACTAAAACTGGACCTAAATAATATCAAAAGCTCCCAACTTTTGGCAAAGGTATGAGAATAAAAAGGGAAGAAAATTGCTTACTGAACAAGCAACGAGGCAGGAGACCCACCATATGGCACAAAACTAGTTCCCTATAGTACAACAATTCAAAATCTACTTTTGCCAGAAACACAGAAGGAATCGAATGTATCTCGTAAACCGATATATCCATGGACATTTTATCCTTGCCCAAAAGTTACTCCTTTCTCTAATGCATAATCTGTTTAAAGTTTCAACTTTCAACCAAACTGAAAAACAATGAATTGATTAAAGCCTTCAGCAATACCAAAACCACATGTTCATCAACATAGAAAACAAGATTAAAAACTAAAACAAGTCAAACAAGCAGACGAGATTCACAAGTCGCTATAAGAAGCAAAATACAACACATTCCAGTCTCTTCGCCTCGATTCCACCTTTCAAGCAATCCAATCGAATCGAATCTCGTGACAACTTCCTTTTCAACTCACAATTCCACCACACTCCACCGATCACCATAAACCCACTTTTCACACCCAGAACAAACCAAATACCAAAACTTTCCTAAACGATAGATATCAACAGCACTACCGTTGAACAGCGATCATCAAAAACACAAAAACAAGAAGCTCAATCACTTACAGATCGCACCACAAGCCCCGAAAAAAGCAGTACGATCGAGCAGATGAACCAAGCGAACCGCGTCGACCACGCTTAAACGTCGAGCACCATTCGAAGACCGATGAGTGTAGGATCAATCAATGCATGTCTTGGAACGAAGACCGATTCGAGTTGTGAAAGGTGGAACCGCAGCTAATGGTAGAGGAAGGTTAGGAGACGAGGAAACTTAGGTTATTAGGGATTGAAGAGATGGAATTTAGGTGGGAGAGAGATGAAACGGCGAGGTGATGGCCGCTGGTTTGGTTTTGCTTGCTTTCTCTCTTTTATCTACTGGTGTGGTGTATCCGGACCGAAAATCCTCTGTTTTATATATATATATATATATATTTTTTCTATTTTTTCTCGAAATAATATTTTTGAATAATAAAGTGGTGGTACATACATGACGATACATCGAGCATGCAAATGTGACCTTGTCTTGTAAAAGGATACAAGACTATCCTTAATAGAGATATTAGGGGGGTGTACGGCTTTTTTTTTCCCTGCATTGACGGTCATGCTCCCCTTTACATATTGAAATTACTGAGCATGCCACTATTATTTGAACTAATGATATGTATTCTCTATATTTATATGTATCGATTTTCTGAATGGGCAATATGGGAATTACAACAAATAAGGGAATATCTAGATCATTGAACCTTGATCTTTATTGGGTAATATCAATTTTGAGCAATATGTGGACTATTAATTAATTAATTGTTCAGTTGTGTGGTTCAATAAAGCGTGGAGCCTTTCAATCTATTGGAAATTTGGAACCCACTATGGTGTAGTTAAAATCACACCACAGGAATTACATCACACTTTGTCAAAATGTTCCATTATAACTTTTTCAATAAACTATCTTGGTAATTTAAATTTATTATACTACTTTACAGGTATAATTGCATATACTATGGGTGCAAATTAGGTACCCTATTTGAAGAATTTATACAGCATTCAACTCAGGCCCATGGATCAAGCCCATTCAAATTTTATAAAATGGTGGTCTGGACATGAAGACAATGAAGCATGGTTCACTATTATGTTTGACTGTTTGTGGGGTGAAGAATGTAGGTTATGTTTGGTTGGAAGGAAAATGCAAGGAAAAGAAGGAAAAAGATAGGTTGGTTCCCCTGTCTTTCAAATCTTACTGATCCATATTATATGATCTAGCCAAATTTAAATGGTTAAATCAGTAGGAATATAATCCAGCCATACCCAACAGTTAGATTTATAATTTATATACAAAATAATTTAATAGTTCACGATACCTGAAAATATATTATTATTTTCATATATATATATACCCTATCATTAAGAAGGTAGGAGGATTGCTTTGTTTTCTACATTGAAGCTCACAGTATCCGTGAAATGTCACGCTTTAAAGCTAGTCCCGTCCAACAAAGAATTATTCCCTTGATTAATTGACTGGAATATCAATAATTTAGGAGATTTTTAGTGGTTTTGTTCAAAAAAACTATCAACATCAAATTGAATAATTTGTTGATCAGACGGTTGGGAATAAAATCAATCTGTAACTATAGATGTGGGATCTAATGACATAAAATAGGGGGTTTTATAGTTTAGTCCACCTCAAAAATCTGACCCCCACCGCACAGGTCAGATGAATCGTGTCTGTGGATTAATGCCAAATTTACAAGCAGGATGCGGTTTATAAGGGGCTACTAGTAAATTAGGATGGAGCTGCAATTTCAGATTTCTGAAGTGGATTGCAGTCTACTTGTCCTAAAAAAAATAAAGAAATATATAATATCAGCGTCATCAGTAATTCCAGCCCATAGATGGGTCAAGGGCTTAACAACTTTGCATTGTCCAACGTTTTCAGTCCCACCAGTGAATTAGCTCGGCCAAAATTTGATATGTACTGAAATAACCGGACAATGGGCTTATCACTTATGTTTAAAAAATAAGTTCTTGGAACAAAGACATATATCTAAGTTAGTTTTGTTTCTTCTAATCATTAAGTTCTATTAATTGAATTCATACTTAATAAATTAATAATTCCAATAACATAAAAGCTTATAATTTTAAAATCTACCTAGCAAAAATAGTGTTTTCATCTAGGTGGTGGTAAGAAATTAAATTATTTTGGGTCAAATGGGTTAATCCATATTTTCATGATTAAATAATAAAATTAAAAAAGTTGGAAACATTTTTTAACATACATATTAAACAATAATATTTATGATAAATAAGAAATGTTTTTACTAACGATGAAAATGAAATGTAAAATTTAAAACCAATTGGAAATAAAGATATTTTCCTATTATCTCTCATTAAATCCTATATTTAAGATATATTTTTTCATCATTAAATTATTGTAATTAAATCCATAATATTAATTTTAATAGTATAAAAATAAATATTTTGAAAAGTAATTTGAAAACAAAATAATTCTCTTTCCTCTTGGTGGTGGGCAAGCAATTTGACAATTTGGGGTCAAATGGATTGATAAATAATGTCGTAATTAAATAATAAACGTTAAAATAAATAACTAGGAAATATAAGAAGTATTTTTTATTAATGGTGAAAATGGAATTCCAAATTTAAAATCCACCTATAAATGAAATGATGCCATAATCAATTACTAAAATTTTTAATAATAGAAAATACAAAGAATCACAAAAGTATTGAAAAAAGATAAAGAAATTTTTGGGCACATATCTAATGTTATATATTTATAAAAAATAAAATATTGGGTACATCTCTAATATAATGCATTCATTGTATTGAACAAAAATAAGTTTTATGCATAATAAGTAATTTTATCAATGATGGAAATGCAATATAAAAATTTAATGTCAACTTAGAAATCAAAATATTTTTTTTTTTAGATGGTGGGTTAGTGTATTGAGTCAAATGATACCAAAGACAAACAAATATTAAGTGCGATAAGTAAAAAATATTTTATATAATGTAAATGAAATATATAATTTAAAGGGAAAATTATAGTCAAAGTCGGTTGTACATTTAAAATTAGGTTGCAGGTAGGTTTAGAAACCAACAAAAATCTAACAACTAGCTCTACATTTCAAATTATAAAAACCCCTTTCCATGTCATCGGAGGCTTATATGGTTGTTGCCAACATGAGACTCTTAGTCCATGTTGGACATGGCAAAAAGCCAATACCGAAAATAGGTGCTTAGTTTCTCTCCTACTCCCTCTGTCTCTCCCACTCTTCTATCTTCAGTTTGTAGCCAAATTAAAACTTATCTCTCATTCTCTCTCATTTTTCTCCCTCTCGATCAATATCTCCTTCTCTCTCCCTCAATCTCTATCATTCTCTAATTTGTGTAAATTACATAGCCAAGAGTTTCTTGTGAATTTTTATCAAATAGGTGAAATGATTTTTGAACCATACCAAGTTGGTCTCGTGTTCTTTTATACAATCTAATTAATACCACATAAGTGTGTAAGAAAAAAAAAAGAACAAGAGAGGGAGTGGGAGAGAAACTGAATGAGAACGATATAAATTAAGGGACAAGTAGAGATTGACTAAGAAAGAGAATGAGAGAGATTGAGGGAGAACATTAGGTAGAGAAAGAGAATGAGAGAAATTGATATAGAGAACATAAATATATAAACAAAAAACCATTTTTATTTATTTTCAAATCATACAGTTGTTGAACAAATAAAGATGACTATGATAGTGAGAGAGTGTGAGGGAGATTGAGATAGTGAGTGAGTGAGAGTGAGAGTGAGAGTGAGAGAGAAACTAAAAACTTTTTTTTTTCTATTTTCCAATCACCTAACATTAAAGGGCAATTTTGGTATAAGCTTTTTGTTGTGTCTAATATGGATTAAGAGTCATATGTTGGCAACAACCACATAAACCTTTGATGACATGGCGAGGGTTTTAATAATTTGAATGTAGAGTCGATTGTCAGAGTTTTGTTGGTTTATGGGCCAACTTGTAGCTTAATTTTAAATGTACAGTTGGCTCCGACTATAATTTCCCTAATTTAAAACTATTCATCAAACTTTTCAAAGAAACTCGTGATATCATAATTGAATACAAAATATTTAAGAAAAGATAGAACACAAAAAATGAAAATGTATAGAATTTTGTTGAAAACACTTGAGAACATTTTTTATGTTACATATTCATCAAATGAAATAAAAATATTTTTTAAAATAAGAGTTATTTTTATTTATGATAAAAATGCAATACAATATTTAATAATAATAATAATTGTTATTTACTACAAGCATTTAAATTTATTTTTAATCATATTATTACTTTTGTTAATTTTCAATTTCTATCTTAACTATGGTATATCTAAAATTCAAGTAATTAATATGAAGAAATTTTTCTCACGTGCAACACATGTGCTTAATTACTAGTTTTGTATAATGGAGGAGGAAGGGACAAGAATAATAGAGCCCAATTAAAGTTAATCTTTTCGACACCATTGTTCATGCATAGTTCTACCGAATGCGGGTTCAACTTCCATCAAGGCAAAGCCCATTAGAGCAGTCTTTACAGCCTTGCATTGAGAATATCTCTATACTTATGTGCTTTATTTCATCGAGAGATATTCTTAATGCAAGGTTGCAAATGGCAGTTGGAATGGTGTGGGCACAAGCTTGTCCTGAGGGAAGCCAATCTCACCGAATGCTGGATTGGCGGATCTCCTTCTATGTTCATTGCCACGTGGCAAGTTATGCTGTAAATTAAGGCTTGTTGTTGACGACATCTTTATGTAAACTTACAAATTATATAAATTGCTACTTTTTTTTTCCAATATGCAATGGCGATTTGATTACGAGGCTCAGAGTGGTGTCAATCTTGGATCCAAGGTTTTAAAAAATGACTCGAAAATGGAATCATTTTGGCCACCGGTTTTCGGGTCAACGATCTGACTGCCCGGTTCGAACAGACGGCCCGTTTTGACAAGAAATTTTAAAAAATAAAAAAGATAAAGAAAATTTGTCAAAATTGTTGAACGGGTCAATGAGTCAACAGTTTGACCACTTAGGTCAACGAATTGTTGACTTTTTCAACAATTTTTGGCCAAAGATTGGGTTTGGGGAAAATGGATCCAGTTACCTGGACGGTTCCTGGGCTGAACGGTCAAACCATCCAGATCAAATTCCTCACATGTACATCCTACCGTGTATTTAGTAATCAATTGGGGAGAAATCAAAGAAAACAATTTATCAACCTTTGTTTTGGTCGCTATTCGTTAACAGCTCCAGACCCGGGTATGCGGGCCGGGCTAGGGTCTGGTCCACCCACCAACGACCCACTTTTATATATTTGAATTGAACGGAAATCGGCTTCAGTCAGTGCAAAGCCCGTTCGAACGTGCTCGAATGAGCATCAGAGCATCCCAAATTCCCGATTCCACTTGCTAACATGTTAGCTTTTCATAGAATGACTGAAATGCCCTCACGCGCGCTTTATTATAACGGTTTTGCACCTGCATCCCTACTTTACGTAAGGACGTTGTTGAGTTGCCGTGAGAGAAGAGAGAACGGTAATGGCTTCAGCGAGTGGTCGGGGACCTGAAATCAGGAAGAGTACGGTGTTGAACCGGTGGGTCATCTTCTCTTCCGCCAGAGCTCGAAGACCCTCGGATTTCAAATCCAAGTCTCCTGCTGCAAACCCTAACTCTACTTCATCCCTCTGCCCTTTCTGCTTAGGGAACGAGCACCATTGCGCGCCGGAGATCTTCCGAATCCCTTCAGATGCTACGTCCGGTTGGAAGATCAGAGTCATTGAGAATCTCTTCCCAGCACTCCAAAGAGATCAACAATTACTGTCCCAAGACCCCGACTCTGATTCCCACAGCTGCTTTGCCCTCAGCGGATTCGGATTTCATGACGTAGTTATTGAAACTCCGATTCATTCCGTTCACCTGTGGGATCTCTCGTCTAGTGGGGTTGGTGACGTCCTTCTCGCTTATAAAAAGAGGATCGAACAGCTCGCCTGCTATGAATCGATCAAATATGTTCAGGTCGATCAACTTTTCTCTCTGAATGCGAATGTTTTAAATTTTCGGACAGAAAAAAAATCTTGGACTTTTGGTTCGCCTTGTTCGTTGTTTGTTGTTTTATTTCCTCATTTACCTTTGCATAAAATCTACCTTTTGATTAAATTCTGTTGTTGGTTCAGCTGCCTTTTTTTAGGTGGAGAGGGGGAGGGAAGGGAGGGTTAAGCTGAGATTCTTCATTATTTTTATTGTTTTAATTATTTGGTAATTATTGTCCTTTCTTTTGTCTCCAAAATTTCAATCAGATAATATTTGGTTAGTTGCTAGTCTTTTTGTTCAAGTCCATTTACCGAAAATTCCTTCAAGAAGGAGTCTCACCGATATGATTAGTTGTAATTGTTGATTCAGCTCTCATTTGGTCTGTTTTCCCCCTTATTTATTCTTATTTTGGACTTCGTTTTTTTGGTTATGTGATTGATGGATTAAATCTGAGCACCCACCCACTCATCATTGCTTTTCATCTTCTATCCATGAGAACTTTTGGTGTTAACCGTTTGTTCCTTTTTCCCTATCTTGCAAAAAAGTAGCTTCTTTCTATCTTCTTTTTTTAGTTGCTTTTCAGCCCCGTAATTTATGGGCTGCCCCAGTAACATTTGCCTAATTACAGGTGTTTAAGAACCATGGGGCATCGGCTGGAGCATCATTGAGTCACTCTCACAGCCAGATGGTGGCTCTTCCAATCATTCCTCCAACAGTATCTATCCGGCTTGACAGTATGAAGGAGTGCTTTGAGAGGACGGGGAAATGTAGTATCTGTGAGATTCAATCTCAGGAGCTTCTGATCAATGAATCAGACCAATTTTTTTCGATTGTTCCTTTTTCAGCTTCTTTTCCTTTTGAGATTTGGATCATCCCCCGGGACCACTCTTCTCATTTCCATGAACTAGATGAAAATAAGGTAACACTAAGTCCCTCCCTTGGTATGCTTTCATGCATGTGCACACTGGATATCTGTTCAATGAAAGTTTCTATTTCAGAAATCCCTGTAACAGTGAAATGATTTAATCAATAAATATTAAAACGACCTTCTAGAGTTTACAATAAATGCTAAAATTTGTTCATGAATTGGAGGATGACACCAAAATTTTGGTTAACGACCTTGCATGCATAATCTCAATTATTCAGATGGCAACTTGAAGCTAGAAATCTATAATCTATATTATAAAAGAAAGAGTTTCATTTACCTGATTTTGTCAATGATCATTTTTTTGTTCCAATAATACCCTTTTCTACTCATTGAATAACCCTAAGTAATTTTTTCCCCCCTCTGCAATATCCATCTCCCCAACCTAAAAATTACTCCAGTCTTTGAGCTTGAAATTTACAAATGTAATTCCAGGTAAAATTTGAAGCAATTGGTGCCTTGATGAGGTTCAGAAAGCTTGTTTTGCAAATTCTCGTCATTCCCAATAGCTGTCGTTAGACCTTTCTCTAGTTGAAAATCTACATTTTCTTTCTTTGGATGCTGAGAAACCAATAATTTGAATCCCTTGCCACTTTTCCTGGACCATCCTCCGGCCAGGGTTGGATGGCAATTAATCCGTAGGACACTGGATTCCACTACAATCTCAGCCAGAGGGGTTTACTCTGACAGTCTACAAATGAACTCTTCTGACAAAATAGTATTCCAAAATTTGGTGTGCAGCTCAAGCAGTCCAAGCAGCTTCATGGCAGAACTAGAATCAAATACAAGGCAATGCCTGAATGGAGAGGTCCTACTTTGCAAATGTCGGAGTTACTTCTGTTCTAGCGTTCCAGTTTGTTCACTTCAAGAATTCTTGGAGTTGGACTCTGTATTTAGATTTGGTCAGTTGTTTTCTTCTGCTCAGAAATAAGATGGAAGAAACCATGCCACCACCATGAACAACCACAGAAACCACAGTGATCAGAAGGAGAAAACACAGTTTATAACATCATTCATAGAAAAAAAAAACACAGTTTGTAACATTTTAAATTAACTACCATTGTTGGTCCATATTTGTTTCACTGATTTTAGTTGTATATAATTGCTAATTTAGCTTCGTAGGCTTTTCCAATTGATCAATCTAGAAATGAGGAATTCCCTGTTTCCTGTGATTTCTCTTTCACTTGGTTCAGTTTTTGCTGGATTTCTATACTTATCTTCTTGGGAGGAAAAGGAAAAAATGTTCCTCTATTGGGGTGGGTTTTTGAGATTTGATTTGATCCAGTTTTATCTTTCTCATGTGATTTGATTCCTTCAATATGCAAATGCAGGACCATAATGCATGCCAATCTTTTAGAAATGGGTGTTACTAAGACTCTGTTTTACTTGGTTAAAATAAGGTCATTTCTCTCTGAGTTTCTAACAACCCAGACACATCCTAAAGCAAACAGCTGAGCACCCATATCTTTCATTTTCATATTCTATAATCTCTTTCACTGGATATGCTGTTCCAGCAGCCTGTGGAGTTTGGTAAATGATGCTAAAATCCAAATTATGCTATCTGAGTTTTCCATGCTGAATGCATGCTTGCACGTCAGTCTGATCCCAAAACTCTGTCTGTCCTTTCAGTCTGATTGCATGATACCCATTGCAAATACATGCTTGCCCTTTCAGTCCTCTATTGGGGTTTTGAGATTTGATTTGATCCAGCATTATCTTTCTCATTTGATTTGATTCCTCCAACATGCAAATACAGGACCATAATGCATGCCGATCTTTTGGCAATGGGTGTTACTAAGGTTGTGTTTTGCTTGGTTAGAATAAGGCCATTTCTCTCTGATTTTCTATCAACCCAGACACATCCTAAAGCAAACAGCTGAGCACCCATATCTTTCACTTTCATATTCTATAATCTCTTTCACTGGATATGATGTTCAGGCAGCCTGTGGAGTTTGGGAAATGATGCTAAGATCCAAACTACATTATCTGAGTTTTCCATGCTGAATGCATGCTTGCACGCTTGCACGTCAGTCTGAACCCAAAACTCTCTCTGCCCTTCAGTGTGATTGCATGACACTCATTGCATATGCATGCTTGCCCTTTCAGTCCTCTATTGGGGTTTTGGTTTGATCCAGTTTTATCTTTCTCATTTGATTTGATTCGATTCCTCCAACATGCAAATACAAGACCATAATGCGATCACTTTTGGCAATGGGTGTTGCTAAGGCTGTGTTTTGCTTAGTTAAAATAAGGCTATTTGTCTCTGATTTTCTATCAACTCAGACACATCCTAAAGCAAACAGCTGAGCACCCTTATCTTTCATTTTCATATTCTATAATCTCTTTCACTGAATATGATGTTCAGGCAGACTGTGGAGTTTGAGAAATGATGCTAAGATCCAAACTATATTATCTGAGTTTTCCATGCTGAATGCATGCTTGCACGTCAGTCTGAACCCAAAACTCTCTCTGCCTTTTCAGTGTGATTGCATGACACTCATTGCATACGCATGCTTGCCCTTTCAGTCCTCTATTGGGGTTTTGATTTGATCCAGTTTTATCTTTCTCATTTGATTTGATTCGATTCCTCCAACATGCAAATACAGGACCATAATGCGATCACTTTTGGCAATGGGTGTTACTAAGGCTGTGTTTTGCTTAGTTAAAATAAGGCTATTTGTCTCTGATTTTCTATCAACTCAGACACATCCTAAAGCAAACAGCTGAGCACCCATATCTTTCATTTTCATATTCTATAATCTCTTTCACTAAATATGCTGTTCAGGCAGACTGTGGAGTTTGGGAAATGATGCTAAAATCCAAACTATGTATATCAGAGTTTTCCATGTTGAATGCATGGTTGCACGTCAGTCTGATCCCAAAACTCTCTCTGTCCTTTCAGTCTGATTGCATGATACCCATTGCATATACATGCTTGCCCTTTCAGTCCACTATTGGGGTTTTGAGATTTGATTTGATCCAGCATTATCTTTCTCATTTGATTTGATTCCTCCAACATGCAAATACAGGACCATAATGCATGCCGATCTTTTGGCAATGGGTGTTACTAAGGTTGTGTTTTGCTTGGTTAGAATAAGGCCATTTCTCTCTGATTTTCTTTCAACCCAGACGCATCCTAAAGCAAACAGCTGAGCACCCATATCTTTCACTTTCATATTCTATAATCTCTTTCACTGGATATGATGTTCAGGCAGCCTGTGGAGTTTGGGAAATGATGCTAAGATCCAAACTACATTATCTGAGTTTTCCATGCTGAATGCATGCTTGCACGTCAGTCTGAACCCAAAACTCTCTCTGCCCTTTCAGTGTTATTGCATGACACTCATTGCATATGCATGCTTGCCCTTTCAGTCCTCTATTGGGGTTTTGATTTGATCCAGTTTTATCTTTCTCATGTGATTTGATTCCTTCAATATGCAAATGCAGGACCATAATGCATGCCAATCTTTTAGAAATGGGTGTTGCTAAGGCTGTGTTTTGCTTAGTTAAAATAAGGCTATTTGTCTCTGATTTTCTATCAACTCAGACGCATCCTAAAGCAAACAGCTGAGCACCCATATCTTTCATTTTCATATTCTATAATCTCTTTCACTGAATATGCTGTTCAGGCAGACTGAGTAGTTTGGGAAATGATGCTAAAATCCAAACTATGTATATCAGAGTTTTCCATGCTGAATGCATGGTTACACGTCAGTCTGATCCCAAAACTCTCTCTGTCCTTTCAGTCTGATTGCATGATACCCATTGCATATACATGCTTGCCCTTTCAGTCCTCTATTGGGGTTTTGAGATTTGATTTGATCCAGCATTATCTTTCTCATTTGATTTGATTCCTCCAACATGCAAATACAGGACCATATCGCATGCCGATCTTTTGGCAATGGGTGTTGCTAAGGTTGTGTTTTGCTTGGTTAGAATAAGGCCATTTCTCTCTGATTTTCTATCAACCCAGACACATCCTAAAGCAAACAGCTGAGCACCCATATCTTTCACTTTCATATTCTATAATCTCTTTCACTGGATATGATGTTCAGGCAGCCTGTGGAGTTTGGGAGATGATGCTAAGATCCAAACTACATTATCTGAGTTTTCCATGCTGAATGCATGCTTGCACGTCAGTCTGAACCCAAAACTCTCTCTGCCCTTTCAGTGTGATTGCATGACACTCATTGCATATGCATGCTTGCCCTTTCAGTCCTCTATTGGGGTTTTGATTTGATCCAGTTTTATCTTTCTCATTTGATTTGATTCGATTCCTCCAACATGCAAATACAAGACCATAATGCGATCACTTTTGGCAATGGGTGTTGCTAAGGCTGTGTTTTGCTTAGTTAAAATAAGGCTATTTGTCTCTGATTTTCTATCAACTCAGACACATCCTAAAGCAAACAGCTGAGCACCCTTATCTTTCATTTTCATATTCTATATAATCTCTTTCACTGAATATGATGTTCAGGCAGACTGTGGAGTTTGGGAAATGATGCTAAGATCCAAACTATATTATCTGAGTTTTCCATGCTGAATGCATGGTTGCACGTCAGTCTGATCCCAAAACTCTTTCTGTCCTTTCAGTCTGATTGCATGATACCCATTGCATATACATGCTTGCCCTTTCAGTCCTCTATTGGGGTTTTGAGATTTGATTTGATCCAGCATTATCTTTCTCATTTGATTTGATTCCTCCAACATGCAAATACAGGACCATATCGCATGCTGATCTTTTGGCAATGGGTGTTACTAAGGTTGTGTTTTGCTTGGTTAGAATAAGGCCATTTCTCTCTGATTTTCTATCAACCCAGACACATCCTAAAGCAAACAGCTGAGCACCCATATCTTTCACTTTCATATTCTATAATCTCTTTCACTGGATATGATGTTCAGGCAGCCTGTGGAGTTTGGGAAATGATGCTAAGATCCAAACTACATTATCTGAGTTTTCCATGCTGAATGCATGCTTGCACGTCGGTCTGAACCCAAAACTCTCTCTGCCCTTTCAGTGTGATTGCATGACACTCATTGCATATGCATGCTTGCCCTTTCAGTCCTCTATTGGGGTTTTGATTTGATCCAGTTTTATCTTTCTCATTTGATTTGATTCGATTCCTCCAACATGCAAATACAAGACCATAATGCGATCACTTTTGGCAATGGGTGTTGCTAAGGCTGTGTTTTGCTTAGTTAAAATAAGGCTATTTGTCTCTGATTTTCTATCAACTCAGACACATCCTAAAGCAAACAGCTGAGCACCCTTATCTTTCATTTTCATATTCTATAATCTCTTTCACTGAATATGATGTTCAGGCAGACTGTGGAGTTTGGGAAATGATGCTAAGATCCAAACTATATTATCTGAGTTTTCCATGCTGAATGCATGCTTGCACGTCAGTCTGAACCCAAAACTCTCTCTGCCCTTCCAGTGTGATTGCATGACACTCATTGCATACGCATGCTTGCCCTTTCGGTCCTCTATTGGGGTTTTGATTTGATCCAGTTTTATCTTTCTCATTTGATTTGATTCGATTCCTCCAACATGCAAATACAGGACCATAATGCGATCACTTTTGGCAATGGGTGTTACTAAGGCTGTGTTTTGCTTAGTTAAAATAAGGCTATTTGTCTCTGATTTTCTATCAACTCAGACACATCCTAAAGCAAACAGCTGAACACCCATATCTTTCATTTTCATATTCTATAATCTCTTTCACTAAATATGCTGTTCAGGCAGACTGTGGAGTTTGGGAAATGATGCTAAAATCCAAACTATGTATATCAGAGTTTTCCATGTTGAATGCATGGTTGCACATCAGTCTGATCCCAAAACTCTCTCTGTCCTTTCAGTCTGATTGCATGATACCCATTGCATATACATGCTTGCCCTTTCAGTCCACTATTGGGGTTTTGAGATTTGATTTGATCCAGCATTATCTTTCTCGTTTGATTTGATTCCTCCAACATGCAAATACAGGACCATAATGCATGCCGATCTTTTGGCAATGGGTGTTACTAAGGTTGTATTCTGCTTGGTTAGAATAAGGCCATTTCTCTCTGATTTTCTATCAACCCAGACACATCCTAAAGCAAACAGCTGAGCACCCATATCTTTCACTTTCATATTCTATAATCTCTTTCACTGGATATGATGTTCAGGCAGCCTGTGGAGTTTGGGAAATGATGCTAAGATCCAAACTATATTATCTGAATTTTCTATGCTGAATGCATGCTTGCACGTCGGTCTGAACCCAAAACTCTCTGCCCTTTCAGTGTGATTGCATGACACCCATTGCATATGCATGCTGGCCCTTTCAGTCCTCTATTGGGGTTTTGATATGATCCAGTTTTATCTTTCTCATTTGATTTGATTCCTCCAACATGCAAATACAAGACCATAATGCGATCACTTTTGGCAATGGGTGTTGCTAAGGCTGTGTTTTGCTTGGTTAAAATAAGGCTATTTGTCTCTGATTTTCTATCAACTCAGACACATCCTAAAGCAAACAGCTGAGCACCCATATCTTTCATTTTCATATTCTATAATCTCTTTCACTGAATATGATGTTCAGGCAGACTGTGGAGTTTGGGAAATGATGCTTAGATCCAAACTATGTTATCTTAATTTTCCATGCTGAATGCATGCTTGCACGTCAGTCTGATCCCAAAACTCTCTCTGCATTTTCAGTCTGTTTGCATAACACCCATTGCATTTTAGTTGTTTGCTAGAGTACGCAGAGCCCCATTTTAGTTCTTTCATTTCTTTTTTGGGGTTGTGGAGAATACTGAAAGGTGTAGATAGCTCTTTTTTTTTTATTTTTTTATGAACAAGCGTAGATAGCACTTCTCATATCATATTCTTTTAAACTGAATTAAAATGAAGTGCAGACAATATGAAAGAATGGGTCTAGGCGTGCAAGATGTTCCTTTTCTTTACCAATTACATGAGTGCAACTCCTATTCCTTAACATGGTTGTCAAATACACCTATATCAAGATCTATTTTGGAAGTTGGGGTATATGCTATAGTTGCCACTTTCCAGTATATCTTCAATCTGAATCTGTATATTTGTGCTTGCTATTGCAGTATGGAGGTAAAGAAACTTAACAAAGAAACATAAATAGTGGGAACAAAACATTCTCCCTATGGATCATAGTTGAGAAAAAATTGCCTTGACCTCACAAGGCCAGAAATACATTCCATTTGACTGAGGAATCTTTTTTTTGGGGTTCTTGGATGACATCTACTTTTTGAAACACAGATGAAGAACATCCTTTTATATTGACTGTTTGGTCATTGTGATATTAACTTGTTTCATATATCTCTTGATCTGCCTTATAAGCAGCTCCAGATTCATATGTTGTCTGATAGGGAACTGGAAAGACATGTCTGAACTCTTGATGTTTACCCAATCCGGTTATTTAGTTATCTAATCAGTCATTATTTTGAACAAAGATGCTTTAAAAGAAAGTAGATATATCAGGTCTCTGTCTTCATCTCCAGCAGCCACCTTCCAATTCCAATCCCCACCAAAAAAATAGACAAAAGAAAGAAAGAACAAGAAAATCAAACAGAAAGATACCTTAAAATTTAAAAGTTACACTCACAGAAACCCCATTCCCAGATAGAATTTATTCTAGAAAACCCCTCAATAAATCACACGTTTGACATATTTAACAACAAAGAACCAAAAAAAGTGAACCATGAAACTAATATTTTTTAAGAGAATAAACTTTCATGAATCATTAGGCCTTAAACTCGCATGCAAAGCTTGTGCCCCTCTGCTAGTTATATTAAAGATATAGTATTGGTATTTCAATGAAGAAAGGAGATTCTTACTTTATGATTCTGACCAGCCGTTCCCTGACTGGGACAATAACTAAATTCATAATGTTCCAATGGCCCTGAGACCAAGAACATGTTTATGGATCTGAATGAGGTCATGCATGGCACAAGTGCATGTCTATGGATTAGGATTTTGGAGTGAAAAACATGATGGGTACTCAGTACTGAAAGGGGTGAAGGGAGATGACTTCTTCTTCCTCTATGGAAACACAATGTTTGTGGTGGTTATTTGTAAGACTACTTTTTACCTTATCTCATGACCATTAATAAGGGACAATGCTCTGGTTCGGGGCTTTAAGGCTCTTGACTGTAAATCTATACTCTAAAGTACGCTCTAGGTTGATAACCATCATTAAGCCTAGCCTAATTTATTGCTTCAAGCAGGGGATTTTTTCCCCAATATGCAGGCAAGGGGATTGAGACTTACCATTGTTAGATATGGCCCTAGTTAAGCTGAGTCGTTAACCGCATATTTTAAAGGATAAGTTGTTAACGACTTCTGGGTATCTTAATCTAATGGTATGTTTGCTTAATGTTTCCAAATAGAAACCTTATATGTTATCATCCATATGTTAGGATTCTGGTTATCTTCATAAATATGGATATTTACATGTTTTAATATTTGTTCCTTGCACATCCTTGACAGGCTGTAGACCTTGGGGGACTGCTGAAGCTCATGCTGTTGAAGCTAGCGAAGCAGTTAAATGACCCACCATTCAATTTTATGATACATACTTCTCCACTTCGGGTTGCACCCGAACAGTTACCATATAGTCATTGGTTTTTACAAATTGTACCTCAACTAACAGTGCTGGGGGGATTTGAGATTGGAAGTGGGTGCTACATTAATCCTGTTTTCCCTGAGGATGCTGCAAAAGTTCTAAGGGAAGTAAATGTTACATTTTAATTATGAAGCGACACGTTTGTACCTTGTAATGAAAATCCATTTCACTTGTAAATAGATGTCAACAATTTATATCTAAGGTATTTTGAGATTAGAGTACTTGAATAATATATATTCATTCTTCTTCTGACTTAAAATTGAAGGTCAAGCAAAACAGGGGTAATACAAGGCTGAAAACGAGACCTTTTGAAACTTCTTCATGACTTCACCCAACCCTTCTCCCAGATAGAGTTATAGACCTACAAGACAAATTTAAAAACAATGAATAGAAAACCACCCATTGGAACTGATCCAAAAAAAAAAAAAAATCACCCATTGGAAAATTTCTTTTGGCCTCTTTTCTTCAAGCAATTCTTAGTCCCTTACATAAAGCTCTGAAATGAGAGTCAGGCCTTGAGAGTTCTGTTGTGAGTTAAGGTGTGCGACTTACCTCTTGTTGGATCCCAAAGAGAGATTTGGATGGCATTCTCAATCGATGAAGGATTCATCGAGCCTTTTCAACAGAGGCTTTAATTATTCAGGCGTCCCCAAACTGACTAGCTCAGGATGAGTTCTCTGTTAAAATGTCACCCCAGTAACATGGACTGCAGAGTGCAGGCATCACTAGAGCAAAGAATTATAATTTTGTTACCTTCAAGTGCAGAGAGTCCAACTTGTATCTGCCAAAAGATAAAGGGAATAATGCAGAGAACTTAATGGAAAATATGAAGACACAAGTGTAGAGGAATAATGTCTCCTTAACTCATCAATTAAAGTTTACATCAATCACTACAGTGCAAGGAGGTGAAATAGAAATGAATTACAAAAGTACAACTGCTACTCTTCATTAAAATTAATGATGCAGCGCCGCGCTAAAGTAGGATTGGAATAACGGCAAACGACATTGTAACTTGCTACTGAAGTTTCGTTTAGGTCTGGTTTTGATTCCAGTACAGATTTCAAACTTCTCCAATGCTTCTTCATATTTCCCATTCACAGTGAACAATCAGATTAGATGTCCAATCAGATCATGTGAGACAAGGGACAAGATTCACCAAAGAAAATAATCTACGCGTTTGATAGAGAAAAACGACGCACTTTCATATTGACAATAAGATAATAGAGCAGGTACCTTACAATTTATTATAATTTTATGATTCTATCAGGGCTACATTGAAATGAACTGGTTTATGTTTCTAGATTTTCTAGGATATCAAAGTATTAACTAAACAAATTGATATGCTAAAACATGAATAAAAAGTGAAATTAATTCTTGTCTTCTTCAGCAATTAGTGTATTTATGAAATTCACTGTGGTATTTCTATGGGTAATGGATTTCAATGATCTCAACCCTATTCAATAAAAGAATTTTTTCTTCAGGGCATTTTGTAGACACAATCAGTCATATTGAAAACATCTAGTACTTTGTCATGTTTAGAGGTGTAAATAGGGTACGACGGTTTGCAGGCTGTGCCAGATTCAATACGATCATGTAGGCTATATTGGCCTGGGGTTTTAGGTTTACGGACCGGTACGACACGGTATGATCCAACTCACACCCCATCCTTGCATGGCCCACAGCACGACCCACATATATTGTTTATATATATTTAAATGATATATACAAATTATAATTATATAATAATATATAGTATATAATATATTAATAAAATAAATATTTTTTTTTTTATTTTATTGTACTAATTTATTTAATTATTATATATATAAACAATTATATACACAAAATTCATATAAAAATTAAAATTTTAAGTTTTTTACCAATTTTTTTTTAATAAATAGCTTTGACTCAATACTTGCCGGGCCGACCCCAAATTTTTCACCGGGGAGGGCAGCACGACCGCCCGCGGGCATCAACTATCGAAAAAGGCATTTTGTTTGCTTGTACTGAATTTCATTTATTTCTAGGATCAGCTAACAGTCTAGTACTTGGTCATGTTCATATTATGGGGTCCATGGATAAAGAATTTTATCTGATGGGTTTTGCAGCATTCAGCTCATTGAATACTTCTACATAGCTTGGTTGTTATCTTGTGCTTTGGATTTAAAATTAATTATTTAGTTGTCCTGGGGTCTTTTAATCTGTTTTAACTTACAATTGCAGTATTGCTCATAGGAGAAAAGGTGAGAATATGGTTTACAATATACTGATTGATAACCACGTTTTACATACTTGAACTTGACTGAGATGGAGAAATTCGGGAGTGTTGGTGGCATCTTTACACTTGAACGGACAGGGTCCAATAGAGGGAGTAACAGAGTTGGTGGTTCAATTTTCACCCATATAAGTAGGTGAGGTATATTGATGTTCCAGTTTAGTCGATGTAATCATGTAACAACAAATTCCATCTTACATTTTTTTTTTTGATAGGTTCATCTTACATTTCTTTTGGGCTAAGCTGGAAATTCTATCTTGAGTTTCTGTAATCACTGTGACAGACTCTTGCTGTAATTACAACACCGCATGGGAATGCTCCTAACCCACCAGATCATCTGTAACAACTGTGTGAGAGTCCCACTTTTTAAGTGACTTTTCTAAAAGTCCAATAAGCTGCTTTACCTTAATGCCAAACACAGCCTTAATCCAGTTAAACATTTCATCACCCAAGTCATTGCACAGAAGAAGAAAACATCCAAGACATGCAGCTTACTTTTCAACCTGGCTGCATCAGTCTTCTCAGATTTATAGGTTGGAGAAGAGTCTGATGGAACAGAAGGAAGCATTATAAGGTATTCTCATTTCTCATATATCAAGTTGAATGTCATTGGAAATCCGAAAGCAATTCAGAGTCATTCAACATGTGTAGGTGCATACTTCACACCTACAATTGTGGAACCTAATTAAAACTTATCAAGCTAGAGATTGAAAATCAAGGAAGTCTAAAGATCACCATAGAAGTGTATTTAGTTGCAACTAGTGAAAAGGGAAAAAACTTCAATTCCTTTGTCAGGACCCACTTATAAAGCATTGGCCCTTCGCAGAGGTCTTTTTCTCTACGTTCCTTCTGTTCCATTTACCTCAAGTATTTTTGCATCTGAAAACCAAATTTCTTGAGAGTTCAGATACTATGTTAATTGGGGAGTGCCTTCATGAAAATAAACATACAAGATGGTGAACAGTAATGCAACTGCAGAATGTAATCCCCTTTGCCTTTCAACTTGAAACAGGTCATACTCACTTGAATTCCCCTCACTCTGTTGCTAATCACTCCAGAGTTCCTCTCAGCTCTAATGATCTCTTTTTCTGTAAGCCCACCTGTATAATCCAACTTCCCTGGCAACAGGTAACATACATGCAAACACTGTGAATATGCAAAATGCCCTTGAACCTTACTTTGAAGGTTGGGGGCTAAACTGGGGCGACTGTGCAGTACATTGAAGATTACCCATTACTGTAAAGTAGAAAAGTGAAGGCCTTTGTGCAGTAAACTAACCGTATCTTTTCTGCATTTTCATGAGTAATGGGCTAACTCTCTGGCGGATGGTGTACATGGTTCTACCCTACTCAGCAGCAGGCCATATTTCTGTCCAAACACGGCACTGACTACATTTTAAAACTCCATCATATACATGATCATGGACTCGTTATCCCAAATAAAACAGGATTCTAGTTTCTTGCTGTTGGTTCTCGGATTGGCCGAGGAAAACAAGGTAATTCCGTCCCTAGGCTCCTGAGGCTGCCGAAGGCTTCCAGGGTTCGGAGAGGTTGCAGCTGAGGTCGAGGTATGCAGGCCAAGGCGGAGGAGGCTCCGAGTAATGTGGAAGCCAAAGGCAGGTGGAAGTCAAAGGCAGGTGGCCGAGGTACTGCAAGACTGAATACGTAGAGGCCCCGGGTGAGAACTTGAGGTAGAATCTCTAACGATCAAGTTAATACGGGGTACGAAGAGGGGAAATAGAATATAGTTTTGAGACCAGTTCCAAATTCAGGTGTCGATTGTGTTAGACTCCCCCTTTACCTGGAGGGGAGCACCCCTATTTATACTTGAGCTTCCTAGAGGTAGGTGGAGATGAACGCCTGAGATGGGTGTCGTACGAGGGCAGTCAGAGAGCTTTGTGGGGACGTGTGGGCGCTCCGCGGTTGACTCCGTACGAGGGGAGCATAGTAATTTCTGCTGTAGCGGATCTCATTCCCAAGTCTGGCGCTCATGGGCTGGGCCTCCCAACCTCGAATGGGCTGGGCTGGGTTGGGTCACCCCACATCACTTTCCCTCCACTCACGAGGCCGATGAGAAAAATTCGACTTCGGCTGATGGGAGTAGTAATTGTAGCGCCAGTGGGCCTGACAACCGAGGTGTACCCAGTAGTGGTGTCCTCTTTCGCGTCTTTACCTGGTTCGTCTTTGTAAGTTGGGCCAAGGCTGCGAGTGGTCTACACTATTGCTGCTTCGGACAAGTGACCCGGGGGGCACGCTCAGTGCGGACGCTCTGGTGCCGCCATTTGGGACGAGGACCTATGAAGCCGAAGGCTGTTTAAGCCGAGGGCCTGTGAGGTCGAGGATCTGTGCGTGAGACGGCTTTCCGGTCGGACCGGTGCACGCGTTCGCGCGACCGGGTCGCATAAGCCGGTGGTTCACAGTGGGTGGACACGTCGGTTCATCCTAAGCGTCGTTTCGCCTTCCGAGGATGGGCGTTTGGGGGTGCGACGTGACTGGATTGCAGGTGTGGAGGCGTTTTGCGTCCGTTGGATCAGGGACGATCTGTGTTGTTGCTCGCGCATCATTTCGCCTTTCGAGGGTGAGCATTACGCAGCGCACCATGATTGGGATGTGGAGGCAGTGGCTTCTTAGTTGTTGGATCTCGAGAATTCTGGGCCGTTCGTTCTTCTCTAAATAGGGCCTTTACCGGTAGCATTCTTGTCGTTTGCCTCTAAGCGCCTTTGCCTTCGAGTGAACTCAATTTCTAGACTCTCCAACCTTTAACACTTCACTCTCACTCTTTCTTCCTCCACATTTCTTAGATAACTTTAAACAATGTCTTTCTTAGGTTCTAGTCCTGAGTGCTATGATCTTCCGAATGAGTCAGAAGGGAGCTCTTCCCATACCCCTTATCCCCTTTCCCCTTTGAGTCCTACTCTTGCCCCTCTTCGGCAGGAGGTTGAGGTGCTTCGGGGGAGGGTAGCCCCTGAGGGTGTCGGAGGCAGCCGTCGAGGTTAGGACCCTCCCTATGAGAGTGTTGCTTCCGTGACACCAAGGGAGGTCGAAGGGTCCTACCCAGCCGAAGGGGAAGGAACCCTAGACATTGTCCTCCGCCTGGGTTTCGAGAACTCTTTGGATGGGGACCAGGTCAAAGCTCTGGCAAAGCACTACTTCATTCCCTCGTCCTATGGTATGAGGGTGCCCAAAGTAGGCGAACTCCTAATGAGGGGGAGATCTGCGTCTACCAATATTTTCTCCAGTCCGGTCTTCGATTTCCCCTTCATCCGCTGATTTCCGAACTGTTGAGGGCGTATGGGATTACTCTTATCCAGCCGGTGCCCAACGTCGTTAGGACTATTGTGGCCATGCTAGTGGTGGCTCGGTTCCAGGGGGTGGAACTGACGCCAAGGCCCTTTCTGAGTGTTGTTTGTGCCAAGGAGGCATTCTTCTAAGAACGGCATGTACTACCTCCAACCCCGTATGACCAAGTCGATTGACAACCCTTCTTCCATGCATAACTGGAAGGGAAATTTCATTTTTTTGTCATGTCCCGAGGGTTGGTCCTTCAAGTCGGGGTGGGGAGAGGTTAGCTAGGCTGTGGAGAAAAGTGTCCCCATGCTCACAAGTGAGGAGAATGATGATATCGCGTGGTTGCTCGACCTAGGGATAGTCCGAGCCTAGCCTTTGGTGGAGGAGGAGGTCCCACTAGTTTTTGTGGGGCTCAACCCTGCTCCTCTCGGTAGGAGAGGCCCTGCAGTCCCCTAACACGTCCTTTCCCCCCTTTTTTTGCTACATTACTGATGGATTTGCTTTGTTTGCAGAGGTGCTGATGGATGCCCACTAGGCTGTTCTGGGACATGCTCGCGCCATGCAGAAGGAGCGTACTAAAATGCCTCAGAGGCCTTCTGACGGACATAAGGAGGTCTCTACCCCTGTGAAAGGGGGGTCCTCTTGCCAGGTTCCTAGTAAAGGGACCACTCCGGTGGCTCCCACGAAGGGAGCAACTTCACAAGTCCCTGCCAAGGGGAAGAAGCCTGCCGAGGAGGTGCCGCCGACATGGGAGTAGCTCGTGCCGCCGAAGTCGACCAGTAGGTCGCATAAGCCCACCTAGGAAACTAAGGCAGGGCAGAAGAGGCTGCTTGAAGAAGCCGCGGGGGATCAGCCCCCATTGAAGGTGGCACATTCCGGGGGCTCGACGAGGGACACCTCGAGGGGGTCCCACAAAGAGCGAATGGGGCCATTTTTTGCCCCCACACCCTTGGAGGAGCTCATCGAGCGGTCCAACCAGATCTTCCGTCCCCAGTAGAACGTCCGCGAAGGGGACTCCATGCGGGAGGAGGGGGTTGGTCAGGCCCTGGTAAGAGGGGCCCTCCTCTCGAGGGACCGCTTTCAGATGCTGGGGAGCGCGCCCAAGAGAGTCTACACTCAGGGCTTGGGAAGCCTGGCCGAGGTAACGCTTTTTCCTTTTTCTTCATGCCTTTTTGTTTTTCTGTAGAGTATTGATTGTTTCTTTATTGTAGGTCTGCCTTCACTATGTTGGTCTCGATGACCGGCTGAAACTAACCTTGGCCCAGGTGGACAAGCTGGAGGAGGAGAAGGGAAAGCTCCAACAAGCTGCCACCGCTGCCGAGGAAAAGTACCATAAATTCCGACAGAGCCTCATCGACGAATAGAAGTTTCGTATGGAGACTCAAGCGCAGCTGAAGGAGGCACATAAGAGCCTCTCCAAGGAGCAGATGGAGAGGGCCCGCATTGCAAGCCATCTTTCTAGGCAGAGCGACACCTCACCCAAGCCGAGGGAGATGCGGCGGAGGCAAAGAAGAGGGTGGTTGAGGCGGAGAAGAGGGCCGAGGGAGCAGCAAAGCGTGCCGCGAAGGCCAAGCAAAAGGCCGCTGATGCCGAGAAGAGGGCCCAGGAGGCAGAGAAGCGGGCTGAGGAACTGGCCGATCTTGCCTTAATGGCTTACTTGGACAGGATCGAGGACACTAAGAAGACACTCGCGGTGGCTCTACCTAACTTCAACGCCGAATCACTAAAGGTGATCCCTGACTCTCCTGAGGAGGCTGCCAAATCTGCTCTTCCCCCTCCTACAGCAGGAGGCAAGGTTGTTTCTTCTTCAAGCTAGGCTTTTTCTATTACTTCTTGTTCTTCTTTTTTTTTTTTTGGCAATGTACATGTAATCGACCTGAGGGGCCGTGAAACGATTTTGTAAAGCCGAAGGAATTTTTTGTGCATAATAAAAATCAGTGGCATTTTTTGATTTTTTGCTTCAATTGTTGCACTTGTGCTTTGTTGTGTTGTTTTTTCTTGTATTTTTTGCACCATTTTTGCACTTATGCTTTTTGTTGCCGAATGGTCCTTGCCTCTCCAAAAGAAAAAACACAGTGTGAGACAAGCGTAGTTCTCTTCAGTTTACTTTGTGTCAAAAGCGTGGCGGAGTGCTGGCCGAGGCAAAGCCTTCACGGCTAAGCTGGGGCTTGCCTAGCCTTATGCCCTTCTAAGTGTTCACTTAGGCAAGGCCAAAGAGGCCTGTGATGGGGGAGGCCGAAGCGGAGCATGAAGCTCACCTAGCTCTCTTCCCCTTATACTTATGTAAATAGCAAGATGACCTATCAACATGAGGGTGGGGGCCGAGGTTGAGCTGAGGCTTGCCTGTCTCCCACTCTTCTAAGTGTTGACTTCAACGAGGCCGAAGTGGCCTACCATATTGGGGGTGTGGCCGAGACAAAGCTGAGGCTCGTATGGCTCCGTGGGGTCTAGGCAGAGCCGAGGCTCGCTTGGCTCCCATGTCCTCACACGTATGTTTTGACAAGGTCAAGCGCAACACTCCGAGGAGGCTGGCTTACTTTGCTGCTAGCACTAAGTGTGAAAGTTCAGGAGGCTAGCCACCGCCGAGGTGGGGCGTTGAGGCACATGGGGTTACAATCACTTGTAGTACATCTAGAGGTTCTTCGAGTTCCACGTCCAAGGTATAGCTCTTCCATCTAGGTGTTCTAGGTGAAAAGTGTCGGGGCCGACGACTTGCTTGATTTTGTAGGGGCCTTCCCTGTTGGGGCCCAACTTCCCTATTTCGGGTTCGGGGACCATGACTTTTTTGAGGACAGGGTCTCTTTCTTGATAGTGTCTTTCTTTTACCCTAGAATTGTAGTAGTAGGCCACCCGCTGCTGGTAAACGTCTACCCTAATATGTGCTTGCTCTCGGGCTTCTTCCAGCAAGTCTAAGTTTGCTCTGAGGGATTCATCATTCTCGGCTTCATTGTATGCCTCAACTCGGAGTGTTGGTTGGCCGGTCGCTGCTAGGACTACTGCTTTTGTGTTGTAGGTTAAGTCAAAGGGAGTTTCTCCCGTGGCTGTTCGAGGCGTAGTTCGGTAAGCCCAAAGTACACAGTTCAATATTCAGCCCATAGGCCTTTAGCTCAGTCCAATATGGTCTTTAGTCCATCCAATATTGTCCTGTTGGTGACCTTAGCTAGGCCATTGGTTTGAGGATAGCCAATTGAGGTGTACTGTTGCCTGATACCGAGGGAGACACACCACTCCCAGAACTTGGCGTCATCAAATTGCTTCCCGTTGTCGATGACCAGCATGTAGGGTAGGCCAAAGCGACAGATGATGTTTTTCCAAAAGAAATTTTGGATGGCCCGTGCCATGATGGCGGCCAAGGGCTCGGCTTCCACCCACTTGGTGAAGTAGTCTACTGCAACGACGAGGTACTTTCTACCCCCTGTCACCGGAGGAAAGTAGCCAAGGAGGTCCATGCCCCATTTGGCAAAGGGCCATGGGCTATTGAGGGCCGAGAGAGTGGTGACCGGCCTATGGCATAAGTTGGCATGCCTCTTGCATGGATCACACTTTTGTGCCAATCTAGCAGCGTCCTTGTAGAGGGTAGAACAGAAGTAGCCCTACCTTAGGGCTTTTTGGGCTAGGGCTCTCCCGCCTAGGTGGTTACCACAGATGCCTTCGTGAATTTCTTGTAGCACATAGTTGCCTCCTCCGAATGAAGGCATCGGAGGTAAGGCAAGGTGAAAGATCTTCGGTACAACTTTCCCTCCAGCAAGGTATAGTGGGTTGATTGTCGTTTGAGTCATTTTGCCTCATTTCTATCGTCGAGCAACCGTCTAGTTGATAGGAAGTTGACGATGGGATCCATCCATGAAGGTTCGACCTCTATTGGGAGTACTCGGGTTTCTTCAATGGAGGGCCAAAGTAGCTTTTCGACGTGCACGGTCCGGCCAAGGGATCCACTCGAGGTACTTGCCAACTTGGAGAGGGCGTCGGATCGTGCCTTCTCGGCTCGCGGGACCCGTTGTAGGGAGAAGCATTGGAAGTGGCGGGCTAGATCTTGGAATTTGGCGAGGTACTTGGACATACTTTGTTCCCTGGCCTCGTATTTGCCGTTCACCTGATTCACCACTAGCTGAGAGTCACTGAAGGTTTCAACGTATGAGGAGCCGAGGTCCCTAGCAAGCTGCAGACCATCAAGGAGGGCCTTGCACTCGGCTTTGTTATTTGATGCTAGGAAGTCAAATCTTAGCGCATACTCCAAGGCAACATCATCTGGGGTGAGGAGGATGAGGCCCACTCTACTTCCTTTAGCATTGTAGAAACCGTCAACAAAGAGCTTCCATCGGGGTTGATCCTCGTCATCCACATTATCCCCCTCAGCGTTTTCTTGGGGCTGGCGATGGGCTCGGCTGAAGGTGCATTTTACTATGAAATCTACCAGGGCTTGTGCTTTGATTGCGGGCCTCGGTTGGTACTGGATTGTTAAACTCATACAGCTCGATGGCCCACTTCGTCAGGCATCCCGAGGTCTCGGGCTTGGCAAAGGCATCCTTGAGGGGTTGGTTCGTCAAGACCACTATAGTGTAGGCCTGGAAATACGGCCGGAGTTTCCTTGCTGAAATCACGAGGGCGAAAGCCAAGTTTTCTATCTCAGGGTACCTGGCCTCGGTGTCGCAGAGGACCTTGCTGGCATAGTACATTGGCTTCTGCACACCATCTTGCTTGATGAGGACTGAACTTACTGCTTCATCCCTGATCGAGAGGTACAGGTACAGGGTTTCCCCTTCGGCCGGCCGGGCGAGGAGAAGTAAGGTACGCCTTGAGCTCTTCAAAAGCGCGTTGGCATTCCTCCGCCCATTGGAATTCTTTCAGTTTCTTGATGGCACGGAAGAAGGGTAGGTAGCGGTCGGCTGACTTTGACATGAAGCGATTGAGGGCTGCTATTCGGCCAGTGAGTTTTTTGGTTTCTTTCATCGTCCAGGGGGGGGGGGGTGCCATGTCTAGTATGGCTTGTATCTTCTCAGGATTAGCCTCAATGCTTCTCTGAGTGACGACGAGACCTAAGAACTTTCTTGATGTGACGCCGAAGGCACACTTGCTGAGGTTGAGTTTCATGTTGTACTTCCTCCCCAACTGTTCTTGAACACCTTGTTGACAAGGCGCTGGTAGGTGGCCCCAACATTCTTGAGGCCGAAGGCATCACACGGTAGCAGTATGTGCCATGTTTGGTGATGAATGTGGTCTTCTCTTCATCATCCGGGTGCATCTTTATCTAATTGTATCCGGAGAAGGCATCCATGAAGCTAAGTAGCTCGTACCCTGCATTGGCATCAACGAGGTGGTCTATCCTCAACAAAGGAAGACTGTCCTTGGGGCAAGCTCGGTTAAGGTCTGTGAAATCAATGCAAATTCGCCATTTCCCATTAGCTTTCTTTACCATAACCACATTTGACAACCAGTTAGGGTAGTGTACCTCTCGGATGAAGCCGGTGTCGAGTAACTTTTCAACTTCCTCCTCTATGGCCTTCCAACGCTCCGGTGCAAAGTTCATCTTCTTTTTTCGAACTGCCCTAGAGCTCGGGTCCACGCTCAACCTGTGTGTAATGACCGAGGGGTCAATTCCGAGCATGTCAACGTCGGACCAATCAAAGACGTCGGCATTAAGTCTAAGGAAACTTAGTAGTTCAGATAGGATCTCGGGGGCAAGGTTGGACCCAATGCAGACTGTTTTGTCGGGCTTGTCCTCTTCTAGGGGGACCGAGACGAGGTCCTCGGCTGGTTGGCCTCAGCTCGCTGGCTCCTCCCTGAGGTCAAGCCCTTGTAGTGGTAGACCTTCTTTATTCTTGCCCTTTAGTGCTGCCACATAGCACTAACGGGCGGCGTGCTGGTCCCCACAAATAACTTTGACATCGTGCTCGGTGAAGAACTTCAAGGCAAAGTGGTAGGAGGAGACGACTGCTTGGAGTGCGTAAAAAGTTGGTCTCCCCATGATGGCGTTGTAGGGTGAGCCGATCTTCACGATTAGGAACTCTGCCACCCTTGTCACCTGATGAAGCTCCACCCCTACTGTGACTGGTAGGGAGATCTTGCCCTCTGGTTTGACGATGCTGCCGGAGAAGCCGACTAGTGGGGCATCTACTGATTGGAGGCCCTCCAGAGCTATCTTCATTTTCTCAAAAGCTTCGTAGAAAAAATGTCGGCTGAGGAGCCACTGTCAACAAGGATCCTTTTGACTACAAAGTTTGCAATGACGGCCAAGACCACCAATGCGTCGTCATGGGGGACTGCTACCCCCTTCAGGTCCTCGTCCGTGAAGGAGAGGGGTTCTTGCTTCTACTTCTTGGGTGTTGTCCCCTAGATGTTCAGATGCATGGCGTAGGCTTTGTGAGCCGAGGCTGAGGCTCCACCCGAGGTCGTGCCTCCCACTATGACGTCGATGACGCATGCTGCTTGTTGGTGTTGTTGCAGCTAAGAGGACGAGGCATTGGCCTCGCCTCCAACATACTGCTTGAGGTGGCCCTGACGAATGAGGGACTCTATCTCGTTTTTTAGATCATAACAGTCCTTGGTGTCGTGGCCGGTACCTCGGTGGAACTTGCAGTATTTTTTGGGGTTCCCCCTGCGGGGGTTCTTCTTCAACTTTTCAGGCCACTTCATAAATTTCTCTTGCTCGATCTGCATCAGAATCTGTGTACGGGTGGAATTGAGTGGCGTGTACTGGTTGTAGGCCAAGGCCGAAGCTGGTGGCTTCCTATTGTTGTTGCCGTTGTTGCGGCCCTAGTCCTTGTTCTTCCTCTTCTTCTCGGAGGATCTGTCCCAATGCTCTATGCCTCTCTCATGGGCATCCGTAGCCGAAGCCTCTTCGACGACAATATATTTATGGGCCCTTGCTAGGAACTCCAACTTCGTCTTTTGTTGGCTTTTGGCAACGAAGCATTTGAGGGCTGAGCCGGTGAGGAGTCCACTGATGGCAGCATGCATGGAGACCACGGGGTTGAGGTCGCAGATCTCGAGTTCGCGTGCGAGAAACATGCTAGAAAACTGCTCTGACGAGTTGATGGATCGAGGTGAGAGGCTTGAAAACCACCGTTGAGCGGCTCCCTTGAAGGTCGCCTGGAAATTCCGACACGTCAAGGCGTCGGAATATCCATACAGGATAATGAACGCCCTGAAGCTCTCCAAGTGGTCGTCCAAGTCAGTGTTCCCGTCGTACATCTCCAAGGTGGGAGCTTTGAAGTTTGGAGGTAGAGGCTCGGCGATGATGCCAGGGGAGAAGGCACCCATTCTCCCAAGGGAATTGCTCTGTCCGGCCGAGGTGTCAGTTTGGCCCTCCTTAACTTTCCAGAGCTCGGTTTTGACAGCACCGAGCTCGACTCGGAGTTTGGCAAACATGGGGTCGGGCTTGGCCTGCGCATCATCCCGATCTTCACGGACATGATGGTGCTCGGCACGGACTCTGGAATGCTCGGACTTGAGACCACATGCTTCGCGCTTAGCGCGACGGTCGTTCAAGACGTCCCGGAGGTCTGACATGAGGGGAAGAGGCTCGACGCTGGCCCACGGCCGTGGAGTGGGTGTTGGGGCGATCGTGGCATCCGCCTTCATCCCTCGGATTGGCCCTTTGGTGTTGGTGGTGCTACTCCCTTCAGCTAGAAGGTCTGGAGTTGTCCTCCCTTCGGTTGGGAGGTCTGGTGGTTCGGAAGAGCGGGTCGGTTGGACGACTGCTACTAGACTCTAAGGGCTCGGCCCACTGCACATGGCCGAGGCTGGGGACCGATTAGCTAGCGGACCCATGCCGGCCCGACTGTGTTGACTCCCCGGCGGGGCGGTCACCCTGGGGGCGACCTCCTGCCTGGGGTTATTTCTGCTCAACTCGCTGGGTCAAGTACTCCAGGCGGTCGAGCACGGCCTAAAACTGTTCAATGGTGACAAGGTTTTGTGTATTTCTTGTTCTTCATACCATGTTGGTTGGTTGGAACTTGAGGACTTACTAGCTTGTTAAAGTTCTCTTAGGGAATCTCCTAGCGATGCTTCCCACAGACGACGCCAATTGTTGGGGCTCGGATTGGTCGAGGACAATAAGGTAATTCCGTCCCTAGGCTCCTGAGGCTGGTCAAAGGCTTTGAGGGTTCGGAGAGGTTGCGGGCGAGGCTGAGGTATGCAGGCCGAGGCGGAGGAGGCTCCAAGTACTGTGGAAACCAAAGGTAGGTGGCCGAGGTACTGCAAGACAGAATACGTCAGAGGCCTCGGGTGAGAACCCGAGGCAGTCTCCGACGGTCAAGTTAGTACGGGGTACGAAGAGGGGAACTAGAATATAGTTTTGAGACCAATTCCAAATCCAGGTGTCGATTGTGTTAGACTCCTCCCTTTACTTGGAAGGGAGCACCCTCTATTTATACTTGAGCTGCTTGGAGGTAGGTGGAGATGAACGCCTGAGATGGGTGTCGTACGAGGACAGTCAGAGAGCTCTGCGGGGACGCATGGGCGCTCCGCGATTGACTTCGGACGAGGATAACATAATAACTTCTGCTATAACGAATCTCGTTCCCAGGTCAGGCGCTCGTGGGCTGGGCCTCCCAGCCTCGAATGGACTGGGTTGGGTCACCCCACATCACTTGCTAAAATATTTATTTGACAATACATGTCAAACTACAGATATTCGAAAAAATGCCAAGAGAAACTAAGGAAACAAGTTATTGGGGCCATTGCAAATTCAGAAACAAATATAATGGTGGCAAGTACTTTTCTCCCCAATGACTATTTTGACCTGGAGCAATTGCATCAATATCCCGGCCCTTGGTAAACTTCAACCCGTAAAGCTGCTTCAGTTCAACTTCATACTCTTCGTACTGTTCTTCTGTGCTTCCACTTGCAGATGCTTTCGCGACTATAATCGATGGCTTGGTGAACTGGGTTGGGTATTAGATGCGCTGATTGACAAGTCAGAAAAATGAGTAATACTTGTACACATAGTGCTTTGAAGGAAAGCTCAGACATGGATTCCGCTTGAAGGGTTTGTTCTTGGCAATGGATATGTAAAAAGCTGTAGACATGGTGTAAAACCGGCCGGGCTGCCAACGGCCCCTTCCCCCTTCCAACGGCTATTTTGGCCCAGGGCCATAAGTGACTTGATTGCCCCCTCTAACAGTTATAAACAGCTAGTTTGAGGGGGGCATTTTTGTATTTAACCATGAGGGGTCCTAAATCCTCAAAATGCCCCCACCAACAACTATAAACAGCTAGTTTTGGGGATACTTTGGTCAAGTGATAAAAAAACTATAAAAGTTTTGAAGAGCCCAAAATACCCTTTCCAACAACTATAAACAACTAAAAATTTTGGTTTTTTCAATACTTTTAAACTCCTATAAATAACCTTACCTTGGCTCATTTTTATCACAACACCAATCAATCTCATATTTTCTCATAACTCTCTTATTACAATCAATCTCCCTTATCTAATCTTTATAATCATCTCAATTTTCAAGTTCTCAACTTCCTTTCTACAAGGTTTGTTCAAATGCCTCAAGTTGGGGGGCTAAGAGACTTTATCTATTGAAATCAAGTTCAGATATTGGAGCATACAAACGGATAAGGGGTAATTATTTTTTTTTAATTTTTAGTGTTTTAATATTTTAGATTTATTAATATGGCTGGTTCTTCCCAAACACCCTTTCCCTATGGGCATAGCTTTCATGATGCATACTCTCATACCCAAAATGATAGCAATGATATTGTTAATAGCTTACCAATATTTAGTAATTTTCAATGTTCACCTAGAAAAATGAGACAAACACTTGCTAAGAATGGATGCATATAAAATTTTTCTTTCATATAAACAAAATTTAATTTCTACCTTTTCAACTCTTACTTCTAAAGTTTCACTAACATCAACAATTTGGACATCCGAATATAGTGTTAGTTATATTTGTGTCACAGGGCATTTCATTGATGATTCATGGCAATTACAAAAAAGAATTTTAAGTTTTAAAGAACTTGAATGGCCATATACTAGTTCATCAATTTCTAGTGCTATTTTAAATACTATACATACTCATAGTATTGAAAATAAAATTCTTTCTACTAATTTTGATAATGCCAGCAATAATGATGTTGTTGTAGATATTTTAAAATCTAAATTAAAACCTATTTTTGAAGGAAATTTGTTTAATATTAAATGTGAATGTCATTTTAAATTTATGTGTTCAAGATGGATTAAATATTATTTCAACACATATTTCAAAAATTAGAAATTGTATTTTATATATACAATCTTCTAGTTCAAGAAAACAAGATTTTAAAAATTTATGTCTTCAACATGGAAAACAATATAAAAAACTTATGTTAGATATTCAACATAGATGGAATTCTACCTATTACATGTCACAAAGTTGCATCCCATATATGGAAGTCCTCACCATGTTTTATAATGAAAGAATGCCCCATGACATAATAACTGATGATGATTGGAAGGTTGTCATTTGCATAATAGGAATTCTAGAAAATTTTTATGATGCTACCAATGCTTTTTCATGTGTTTATAATCCAACTTCTTGTATATTACTTGAACAATTATATATAACTAGTTGCTGTTTTTCAAAACGTAGAGATGAATTGTATTTTCAAAATATTCTTAAAATAATAGAAAATAAATTTAAAAAATATTGAGGAAATATTTCTCCTCTATATTGTCTATCTACAATATTAGACCCTAGGATTAAACAAGAAGGTGTAAATGTTATACTTGATTCTTACCATGAAAATATGCAAATTAATGCCGAAAGAAAAAAAGATGAAATCAATTCTTTATTATTCCAAATGTATAATTTATATGAATCAAAATATAGAAAGAAAAAGACATATCCAATGCTACCATCTCGTTGTAAAAGTATTTCTTCATCAGATAAGGTATGGTCCTTAATAAAAAGGCAAAAATCAGTTGCCAGCTCTTCTTCAAGTTCATTTAATGAACTTTATTTTTATTTGCAAAATGATTTCACACGCTTTCTCACACATGAGAAATTTGAAAATTTAAATCTTTTAGCCTGGTGGAAAGAACATGAACATAATTATCCTGTACTTGCCTCCATGGCATGCAATCTACTAACCCCTCCGGTGTTCACAGTTACACTGGAGTCTTGTTTTAGCATTGGTTACAAGGTATTAGATGATAAGAAAAGCCGTATGACAAATGAAACTCTAAAAATGTGTACATATCTCAAAGATTGATTAGATGCAGAAGATAGATTACAGGACCGTGGAGGACATGATACTTCATCCAATGGAACATCAGAAGATGCAAATGATGGTTAAAAATATGGAATTCCAAGAATTTTTCCAATTCCATTGATGTTTTTTATTTTAAATTTTATTATAATATTTCACTTCAGTTCCATTATTTTTTTTTTCCAATTTCATCTTATTATCTTCACATGCTCTCTCTCTCTCTCTCTCTCTCTCTCTCTTTCCAAACCTTACAAATTACAATCATTTTCTTCTTTCTTTGAGAATTTCTAGTTTGTAAACGTGTTTGGCTACTTTCATTGTAATTACCATTACCACACCATGATGGACATGGAGATCAACGCACTTGCCTTTGGGATTGGATGGACCAAGAACATGATGGTCCACATCAACTGAAGTGGGCCTCTTCTTTGATGGGGTGAAAATTTCACCTACAAAACTAACGATAAGATATGCCTCTGGCCAGTAAAGTTACTAAATATGGGCTATATGTATTCAACAAAGAGATTCAAGGGTGCTTTACACATCATATCTGAACAAAAAGATGAGCATTACAAGGAGAGTATAGAAGCCAAATACATTACCAAATATGTATTTAGTACAAAGATAAAAAGGTTTTCAAGTTAACCCCCCCAAAAAAACAGTTTAATTGAAGCACAATAGCAGCAGTACACTCCCCTGTGAGCTTAAAAAAGAAAAATTCTACTTTCTTTGAATTTTCTTTTATTTTAAAGCATAAATCTCAGTCCACTAACATGCAGATCTACTATCACGCAAAATTGCCTTCATCTGTTCCGGCAGGCTGTACAAGGCATCTGTGGAACTTTTCTCTCACAAGTCCCAGCAAATTTGACAACTCAAGTATCAAAAAGTCTAACTTCAAAAGTTTCTCCCTTTCCTATTTATTACACTGTTTACACCGATCCTCTGTAATGGCAAAGTCTACATTCTTTACAGTAACTCTATCTGCTCTGCCCAAGAGATTTGTGAGACCCATTTGTTTGGGGAAAAGTTATTCTAAGAATTTGGTCAAAGAATGGTATTGTTTACTTCTTCAGATTGTTGCATGAGAGGACTTTCTTCCCATACGGACTGGTCCGGAGTGCCGGCACATGGGGTCTGATAGCCTCCACCAAAGCAGCATGAAGTGTCCCCTGTCCAACAGAAACAAATAAGCCAGGTCCTAACCAACAAAAATCATGAGATAAACATAATAATGGATGAGAGTTTGGGGTACATTCTACCTTAGAGTGATTAAGTGCTGCTTGAATAACATAATTGCCATAAGGATCCTGCAGGATTTGATCTAACCGCGAGGTATTTATTAGCTCCTGAATTATTTGTGGCCTGTGCTCTTCTGCTGCATATTTCAGACATTTCTCAACAACATTGCTGCTGTATTTCTGCATGGAGAGGTACGCATAGTTTCCCTCTAACTGGTTGAGCACATCCATTGTTGCCCATGGCATCCTAAGTTCAAATACATATTGAACAACATAATTCCTGTAACATTTGAACCAAAATACTGAATTCAATGGCTATGAATTTTTTGACAACATATGCATGTGCGTCTGCACAAGCACAAACAAGCATGTGAAAAAAAAAAGAATACAGCCATTTCTAAATTAATATTTAAACATAGGGAAACATAAAAAAGGAGGATAGTGAGTACCCAAATGGATCTTGAGAAAGCAAAAGAGCATTAGAAGTGATCTCACAGATCATTCGGCGTCTCTGTTCTCCATCAGAATGGCCGAGGCACTTTTGAAGCACACAGCAACCATGACGATCTGTTGCAAGCTCAACGCAGTGGCCAGTTGCAGCTTCAAAAAGGAACTGCAAAATTAATGTGCTCAATATTTTTATATTGGTAATTATATTGCCAAAAGTATCAATGATACAAGCTATCAAACATTCATCTAAACTGAAATATGAGTAAACATGTATATCATAGGCCCAATTCATGAAGTAAAATTAGCTACTCTGAAAACTAAAGTCAGTTCAATATCAATAACAACCCAAAGCACATGATCCATAAATTTATCAATTTATTGACTTTTTGCCCCATTTCAATAAAGGTGAACCGCATAAAGCATGACTGAATAGGAGTAATATACACAAACTTTCCAAGTAAATGAAGATAGAAAATAGTTTATTACCAACTCCTGGGGAGATAGAGATGTACCTCGCAAGGCACAGCAAGATACAATGTCAAATCAATTCATATCAATACCCTTTCTCAAGTGCAACCTCACAATATATTTATAAAGCTCTAGGTTGATTGGACCTAGGCTTTCCTTTGTAAACTCAAATACCTAAGGACCAAGCAAAGGACTGACTATCCAACACCCGATAACTACTAATCTCAACAAACTCTTCAAAGCAAGTAAGAAGCACTGACTTAATTTAAACTATATGGCTTCTCTTCAGTTTTAATGCATTACTATACCTCCTATCTGACCAGTTTCTATCCTGTTTGTATTTGGTTGTGAAGAAAATAGGAGAAAAGAAAAAAACAAAATAAAGAAATTTCTTTTAGGACAGATTTGTCTCTTGTTTTCTCTGCTTTCTCTCTGCCTTTAAGAGAGAAAAATAAGAGAGAGATCAAAGCAAAAATTTATGTTGATATTTGATCTCAACTTTCTTTTCTAATTTGCGTTCACGTAAGCCAAACTAAGTTACTTTCTTTTAGATTTTCTACTAGAAGAGACTTGTGCAATGCACAGGCTGGTTTAAAAGATGCTCATGTTATATGTATTTAAATGAATTGGATGTGGGTGAGCTTAAATAGCTCCATATTTATTTATATTTTTTGCATTCAAAAAATCACAAAATTTGAAAAACTGCATTTTAGAATATAGCATAGATTTCTTTCTTCGGTTTTCTTTGCAATCAATCAAACACTGCAAAACATGAACTTCAAGTGACCAAAAAAAGCTAACAAACAGAATTTTCTATAATTTTATTTAGGTTGCAAGACAATGCATACACAAATACAGTGCAATCTTCTAAATTGGAAGTGTAATACCTACAAGCATTCACTGTGTTGAATTACCATGCACCGCATATATGAAAGAGAATCAGAGATGGGTTTAACATTCCAAAATCCAAACTACATGACTGTTACCAATATTGTAGAAGAATTACACAACACAAATGTCATAGCAAAAAAAATTATAGAACACCTCCAAAATATACAAAGTATCATAAGGACAAACAAATGTCATTTAACAGTCAGCACAATAAACTAATTCAAAAGAGTTCCCTAGTGACCTTATTGGTGTGATTGAGAAAGATGTAATACGATCTTTGGGCCTGTTTCTTTGCCTGAACTAAATTTTCTACTCTCTTTTCCAATAACAAATGGCACAAAGGATGGAAAGGTGTTACCATCAATATCAACCTTTTCCTCCTAAAAGTGCATTCTCAACCCTACTGTGTTAAAATGGCAACTGAAAGAAAGTTTTTGAGCTATCCTTTCAAAGAGAAAAAGGCAGAAGAAGAGTTATATAGTGAGCCACAGATAGTTGAGATAATGCTCAAATAATGTTAAAGTGAGGCAGAACTTTCATTAGGTTAACTTCCTTTCCCTTCTTGGGAGAAGTTCCCTTTTTTACTTCCACTAAAGTGTAGCAGATTTTCCCTTTTTGAGCTATCCTTTCAAAGAGAAAAAGGCAGAAGAAGAGTTATATAGTGAGCCACGGATAGTTGAGATAATGCTCAAATAATGTTGAAGTGAGGCAAAACTTTCATTAGGTTAACTTCCTTTCCCTTCTTGGGAGAAGTTCCCTTTTTTACTTCCACTAAAGTGTAGCAGATTTTCCTTGTTTTTTTCTTGATTATAAGTAAGCTGATGTAGAATTAAAAACCTAATAGTTGCCCATGTATACCTAACCTAGCTCAAACTGTCAAATTGATCAGCAGTGTTAATACTATCCAGAAGTGTCTTTGCAGTATCAGGCATCTTAATGGCTATGTAACATGTCCAATAACGGTATACTAAGCATGTATAGGTATCAGATTATCACAACTCAATACAGCATGTAGCTTGAGGAATCCTTCAAAATGAAAGATGTGTTGATGAAATTATAATAAATCATGTCGACCCTTCTTGAATATGTGCAAACCAATAACATATATATAAGATGGTTTCTGAACAAGGCTTCAAACTTATTCTAGTAAGTTACAGTAAATGGAGATCTGATTAAATGAGTGGGGGATTTGGTTACTTCTGTATTAAAATAAGATTCTAGTGAGAATTTAGATTTGAATATATATTCTGTAATAGAATCAGAATATACATTAGAATAGATAGATAGCACATTTAGTGTAATTTATTTATTTATTTTTTATATGGAGACCTGATTAAATGAGTGGGGGATTTGGTTACTTCTGTATTAGAATAAGATTCTAGTGAGAATTTAGATTTGAATATATATTCTGTAATAGAATCAGAATATACATTAGAATAGATAGATAGCACATTTAGTGTAATTTATTTATTTATTTTTTATCAGCAACAATTAATTTCATTTAGAAAACATTACAATGTATTTCTGTTACATGAATCCCTTTACAATTTTGGAGACCACAACACAAATTTTTCCAAAATAGTTGTTCCCTATGCACTGCATATTTAGCCAAGGTGTCAGCCATTCCATTTTCTATTCTCTTTACCCATCTAAATGTTGTCCCTAACTCCCTTGCTATGCTCTTGATCTCTCTTATAATGTACCTGTGAATCCACACAACTGGGCTGCTGTCATTTATCCAAGAGATTACCAGTTTTGAGTCTCCCTCAACCTCCACATTGCATTGCTATCTTCATTCCTTGGAGCAAGGCTAACACTTCAGCTTTTGCGGAGTCCCCACTCCAAATGGACCAGAGAACAAGGCCTCCATTTCCCCATTGCATCCTTGAATACACATATACCTAAAATTCATGACAATCCTGATTTCCCGAGGAGCTTCCATCAAAATTCAGCTTCATTTCAATATTTGGAGGGGTTTCCATTCTATTATTATTTTGTCTTTCACAGAGGAGGAGCTTGCTACTTCATTCCAAGCTCTTAGGTGTTAGGATATATCTACTGTCACCACTTGGAATGCTTAGTGTAACTTATTCAAGCATGTTAAAATAGCTAGTACTCTAGAATATACTTTAGAAAACAGATTTGGTATAAAAATCAGATGCTAGTGAGAAGCATGAAATGTTATTTGGTTATCTCTGCATGACAAGGTACAGTTCAGGTTGGGCTTTTATTTTTATTTTTTAAATCAGTAGGTTAGGCAATTTTTTAATATGAAGTGCCCACCAGGATAGAATTCCTATTTTGAAGTTCAAGGCAAATATAGAATCAAAATAATATTTCCATAACAGGCACATCATGGACCCAGAAAAGGCCCATACCCACTATAACATTTTGACTATCAGAATTAGGAACAAAAAGTGATCCCTGCTGTTTCCTTGGATACCTTTGTGTTTGTGCGTTAATCCACCAATGAGTTCTCATGCAAGGATTTCAACATATCTGCTTTAAATTTAAATTCTAGAATAGACATGATGATGTCATGAGTACTTTTAATATCAAATATTAGTTTACTTTCTCCCACCATAAATAATTAAATAAATATCATTTAATTACATCTCTTGATAACAACGCATATTTGTGCTACAGGGAACTATATTATTTAACAATTTTAATTCAGAGTGTAGTAGCAATTCGAAAAAGAACAAAAAGTGATGACCAAACTGATTGCACACCATCTCACATTAAGCGCTTAAAAAAACATCTTACATTAAGCAGAAGATTTTAGGATTAGGTCTTAAAATGGAGAGTTAAAATATTAATAAGACCTGGCTAGCTAGCTAGAATGGTTAGAGATATTGTTGAACAAAAATTTTAGCAGTAGGACATTAAAAGAAAGGTAAGCAAGGTGTATCGATATTTTGATCGGGGTTTTGATCGGTTCAGGGGTGGACAGACCTTAAACCGGCCCCTCTGAACCGGATTTGAAAAAAATACTAAAAAAACTACCGATACACCTCTACTGGCATATCGGGTGTATCGATATTTTGAACCTTGAAGGTAAGAATGAAGAAAAAAGAAGACAGTAACTATTCAAATAAGAGTACAATAAACTACTAGAGAAAGAACAGAGGACAAGAGAGAAGAGATTGCACAAGATATCTCAAACCACTATAGTCTCTAAACCTAACGCAAAAACTGACTTATATAGTCTGTTTAATACCTATTTGAATTCATAAATCAACCATAAGTATCTATTAGAATTCCCACTAAAACTAAAGCAAAAGCAACCCCAAAATACACCAGAAATTAAAGACTGAAATAACCACAACAACTTATAACCTACTAGAAAAACTCTCATTTCTACAACATGTCAGATAGGTTATTGAAATATCTATTTAATGACACCCAAACCAAGCCAACAAACAAATTTTCGAAGCTGAAACCTAATCAAATTTGAAGCCAAAGATAACATTGGACCAAATAATGAAAAATTCACAAAATGAAAAGAATAAGTCACCGGATGTGGGAGTGAGAAAATTATTCCTTCATTCATGATCTATTTCTGCTTTTCCAGGTTTACATCACAGGTATAAAACTTAATAACATGAACAGCACAAAAAATTCCCCTTCTCAGTAAATGTCTATTAGGTACAGAAATGAATAGTAAAATTTATAAGTTAAAACTATCACAAAACAAAGTAATAATTTATGAGATTTACAATGAAAGAAGCAAAGTAACAACATGATGAAAGTCATACTCTCAAAGTTCTAGCATCTCAACAAAAATAGACAATTTGCAATTTGCATTATCTAAAATTATAAACCACTTGTTTGACTTTAAGATTGTTTATAAACATAGCAGCTGATTTCCAACAAGCTTGATATTTATATCCAAGTTCATCAGTTATCTGAGGATTACAAAAGCAACCACTATGACATCATACTCAAAGCAATTACAGCTTGATGCATTTAAAACATTAGTATCTTGACAGTTGGTAATGATTAATTTTTTAACTTCTTAGCCTAAAAGTTCTGGAGTTACATTCTTAATTTCATAGGAGCAGTTTCTAAAAGCATTATAAGGGAACCTTTATCACCTAAGCAATATGCTACTTATACAGGGTAACATAAGGGAATTGCTGCAATTTGGAGATAAAAGTAAACACATAAATAACAATTATTGTAAGCAATAACCAAATCAACAAGCTCCTGGTTTCGCCATTTCACCCTAAAGGGGTTCACCATTTCCTGGCTGAGAATTGTAAATCTCATTGATACCTCTTAAAGTACTAAAAAGAAGCTTACCTGTGCAAGTGTAACATATATGTTATATGCCAACACTTGGAACTATATAAATAAAAGGGACATTAGACACAAAGAATAATGAAATATTTACCTCACAGTATTCAGGCATTAAATGTTGCAAGCATCGTGCAGCAACATGATTTCCATTCATGTTTTTTATCAACATAACTATTCCAGGCTTCAATGAGGAAACAACCATGGAAAATTGCTCTGGAGTATTAAGGGTTTCAATCACCTTCTGAACTGCACGAGTCCTGTGTTTGGAAAGGAAACAAATATGGAAATAAAAGCCTTAGTGCACTCTAGAAGCTATTTAACAAAAGAAACAATCAAATATTAGATATAAATGATATAGGGATGGAGAAAAAAAAACTGACCCATGCATGTCACAAGATATTCTAACAAGATCACCAGCTTTTCTGGTAATTGCATGAAGTATCTGCATTCTCTGATCTTCATCACATACTTCAAGTAACTTCTGGATAAGATAGTTGCCAAAAGGATCCGTCATTAGCTCAACAATGTGGCCAATTATCTCAAGGAAGATTTTGTCAATATCTTCTTTGGTGCCCTCTGTGAATTTCCTTTGCAAGAAGCGGCAGCCATGTTGATCCTTTGCCATGAGATAAATTCTACCCATGACCTCATCCACAGAATTATATTTCTGAGATGGTGACTTCAGATTTATATGTCTCGGATTTACAGTGTCAGGGGATGAACCATGGGAATTCCGACCATCTAGCTGGAAGGATGCTGCATTTAGAATGGATGGATGGTACTGGAAGTGGCCATCAAAGAGCAATCTCCCATTAGAGTTACCATGGCTTAGTGATTCATTCCCTACATCAGAGCAAGGCTTGATAGTTCTGATTGAGTTCAAGCCATGTGACCTTGTTAGAATCTTTTCAGGAAAATTCTGCTTCACAACCTTGTCTAAAACTTTGACAGGTCCAAAATCCTTGGCAGTAAGGGAAGAAGGATGGCATCCTAAACTGCTGGCGGAAGACTGCTTCGGGCCATGAGCAAATGGGCAGGTTTCACCCCTCCCACAGAATCCCTGAGCATAGTATCGGCAAGGGCCAGTGCCTGTCAGTGTAGGATCCGATGAATCAAGTCCCCTTGGGATTACAGCACCATTCAAAATTGCACCTTGACTACCTTGTTCAAGTTGGAGGGAAATTGGAATCTCAAAATATGGTCGCCTTGGGTCTCTAGTCATTGACCCAAAGGCAGCATTCCTACTTGCATGAGTTGGAACTTGACCATCAGATCCCTGATTACAGAGCTGTTGCAAGTAAAGGTATTGTTGATGCATCCTACAATACCTTTCTTCCTCCAACTGCCTCCATGTGATGTGGGGCTGATTCAATGGTTGAGGCTGCATGTAAGGAAGAGGAGATTGTGTATCCAAAAAGCATTGCTGTTGAAAAGGTGTAACTGGGAACTCAACTCCAGGGACTGTAATGTTTGGGACAACCTGAAAGGCATGCAACCCAGCTGCTAATGGTGTGGATGGAGAGTATACTTGGGCGCTCTGTAGTTGCTCTCCTATGTCACCTGATAAATTTTCAAGCAGCTGGTGAGAACCAGGATTCTGTTTCTTTAGTTCTTGAACATTGAGTTTTAAGAGCTTTGTGTTTTCATGGCAACTCATGCCTATATCTAACTTATTGAGACCATTCACCACATTCATGCCACTTGGTGCATTAGGTGGAGTAGGAATAACTGTGGCCCCTGATCCCAAACTGGATAATGATTTCTTTAGGCAGTTTGGGTACTGCCCATCAAGTAGAAAGGTGCAATTTTGTAATGTATTATGCTTTACAAACTGAGAAGTTGGGGCTTCCACTGCCATACCATCCTTGAAGCTCAAATCTGCAAATGCTGAATTCAAGGATTGGTCATCAGGCAGGTTTGAATCATCTTGATCAACATTTTTGACAGGTGATTGATGTGCACTCTTCACAATTATTTTCCCTCCATCCAAATTCCCATTAATTTGCAGTTTCTGGTTTGTCGAACACTGGGAGGGGTTCACACAGTTGGCACTGGTTCTTTCGAAGGCCAAGCCATCATAAAATGTGGAGTTGCTGCCAGAGCTTGCGGCTTGGGATGCATTGTAGAAGTTCGTAAAAGAGGCTGATGGAGAGCACTTCCTTTCCCCCTCTTGCCGAGGGATCCTTTCCATATTTACCGAGGAACTTGTACGCCCAGAATCCTCGGAGTGTGGATTTCCAGATGTTGCATTCGGTATCTCACCCAGAAGCATTTCAAATTCGTCGTAATCCTGATCAGTCCCTCCTTCCATTTCGTGAGTGGGAGGAAGTTCGAAAGAGATCTGCGTCGCTAAACAGAGCCAGCTTTACTTGGCAATGCAGATTCACGGATGAGCCCTTCAATGCAATCAGAATCTTTATTTGTCAGAAACCAACACTCATGGCAATATGCCATCAAATTATATTATTAAAAGAAGAAAACAAGACTTATTCTGAATCAAAACATCATCTGATTAATCCAATATCAGTAAGTCCAATATTTCTACAACAATCAAAACTCGCATTGTGAAACGGATGAAGATTCAATATTTCTTTCTTCTTTCCTGTTCTTTTAACCAAAAGGGAACCATAAAAAAGAAATCAATGAAGAAGGAAGTCTTTACTGATCAAAGAAAGAGAAAGGGAAATCCTTTAATCTATACCTATCATCCAATGCAGCTAAACAATACAACTCATTAGTCTGATAAGAAAAAAGACTGCCTATAATAGGGAAAAAAAGAAAAAAAAAAAGGCCTTTTCCCTTGAACCTATTCACCAGAAATCCAGTACTCCCAAACCCATCATCCAATTTCCTAACAAACACAAAACAGGAATAAAAAAAAAAATAAGAGACTCCTCAAGACATCCAGTCAACACTAACAAGTAGTCCACAAGAAAACCCATCAATACCCACAACCCAGTTCAAAATAAGAACCAAAACAAAAACTCGCAACCACGATCATCTCCATCAGCCGATTCACACCTCGAATTCAACGTCGGGAAGAACGTAGAAAGATAAGCAAACCAAAATCGGATTTCTCCAATAGAATCATAACTCAATTCAAATAATCCATAGAATGCGCAAAAAACCCCTAAAACCCTGATCATCTGAAACGCAACCCGAAATTGAAAATTTTCTAGATTTTCACGAAGACCCACAAAACCATCTAAAAACCCACTGCAGAAAAAAAAAAAAAAAAAAAGAAACAGAACAGTCCAACAAAAAGAGTTAACATGGGGGCAGATATGGAGAATGCGACAGAAACGAAGATAGACCGATCATCAATGAAGCGAAGGAAGCATACGTCAATGAGACGTACCAGTAACAACTGCGCCGACATTAGAAAGAAGAAGAGACCATGGTTAAGAGAAGAGCTTTCAGTGGTTTGTATTGTTCTCTTGCAGAGACCAGAACAGAAGAAGGGAGAGATGGAGGTTGAGGGTGTTTTGGTAAATTAAATGAAATGCAAAGGGGATGAATGAGTTGTTGGTAAGGTCAGGAAGAGAGGCGGCGTGGAGAAGGAGAAGTTTCAAAAGAGTAGAGAGAGGAGAGAGGAGAGAGAGAGAGCAAGGCGCTTAAGAATTGCATTACAACACCAACACCAATACCACCACCACAACAACAACAACGGTCATAGCATGCCCATGCATGGATGCTTTCTCTCTTTCCTTTCTGTTTTCTTGATTCTGGTTTGGTATGCTTCTGGGTCTGGTCTGGAGTCTCTGGACCTGCTTTTCACTTCATGTAAAATATAAAAATAATAAAATTAATTCTTTAATATTTTATTTATATTATATAGATTTTATACATGTTTTGGAATATATGCCGGGTATTTCCTTTAAAACATGCTTTTATTTGGTATTTTATATGTTTATTATATACAAGGTTTTTTTGTTTTGGTAAATCAATCAAATTTAAGATTTTTCTTTTTTCAAATAAGTGATAACCGTATATGCTATGTGAGATGGAGAGAAGAAAAGAAATGGAAAATGATTCTAACCCAACCCATTTATGACCAGACAAACCCGGACCAAAACCGGTCAGCTGGACCACTGGGTTTTACTTGGAGGTACAGATACCAATACAAACCCAATTCAAGCCATAACGTCGCAAAATATCCACCGAATCGTGGGGTGTGATGGAGGCCGGGTCGGGTCAACAGTTGCCATCACACGTCTAATATTCTTTGTGGGAGGTGAAAAGGGCAGAGAGGGTTCTTCTAGAGGAGAGGTTGGTTGGGTCGGGTGGGTAAAAGAGTAGAAACTAGAAAGTTGCTATCTCACTCTCTCACTCTGCTTGTGCTTGACTTGGGAGTTTTGACCGTAGACGCGTCTGTGGGAGAGAGATGAATTGAAAGCGTTAAAATCTCGGATTTTGGTTTTGGAAGGTAAGTGCAATTAGTTTGTTAATGAGGATTAATGGAGAGATTTTCATGGAAAGCGGTGAGGATAACTGATGAGAGTTGCCATTTTCAGTTGGAGTTGTTAAGAAGGGATAGGATTTTTAGGGATTTCCAACGGATTTTGGAATACATGTGGCAAATTACTCGTCATATACATCATCTTGCCACCTGGCAAAAAAATACGTGGGTGGAACACAAACAAATAGCTGACGTTGGAGAGGAGAGGCCTTGGCACATTGGGGCTTGGGGCGTGGCACAAACAAATTGTCAAAGACAGTGGGCCAAGACCCACCGTCCATGCACACGATGGACAACTGCTGTGAATGTTTCTCATCCATCATCTATTGTTTTCACTTGACTTAAGAGAGCTGAGTCGAAAGTCAATCGAATCGGACGGTTGCAATGCTATGTAGACTAGACGGTAGAGCCCCATTGGTAGTGAGTCCTACACGAATTGATGGAGCCCAATTGAACCTAACCATAGTCTGGGTTATAAAGATAACATTACACCACACAAATAGAATATTGAGAGGGGGCCCACTTAGAGACAATACCCAGGACGTGATGCACGAAGTAATCCATAGAGAATGGAGGGTTACCGACAAAAGGGGGAGCTGCCCACCCCCACCCCCACCAACGTCCAAGGTCCATCCACGCCTGAAGTATGGCTCTTGGTTGTGAGTTGCGAGAATTGTGACGACCCGACCACCAGCCTCTCTGTCTCTCCCACTGGCACAGAGTCCAGAGTTGTCGTTTGCAGGTTTTTCTTTCTGGAACCGAAACCGCTTTGACCATCGGTTTTTAGGTCAATGATTTGATCGTTCGATTTGAATAAATTATTGTTGGGGTGAAATGGATCATCTGTATAATCGTCCAAATCAATTAACTTTTAGGACTATATAATTTATTTTCAAGCTAAGTTCTACAGGAATCTTTGTTCTTAAGGTTGTGTTTAGAAATAATGTAAACATGTAGAGGGTAAAAGGGTTCATATAAATTGTAAAATTGGGTTAATTTTGCACTGATAAATTTATCTTCATATCCAAACAGACTTTTAACTGTAATTGATGTAAACATGAATTCAAATAAAATATGTTTTTTTATTAAAAACCCACTTAAATGCAAATTTATTTATTTTTTATTAATGTACTTTTACATATTATTATCAATGTAAATATGTATTAGTTTATCATTTATCAATGCATAAATATAATGTTACCAAACACAGGAAAAAGTAAACCAGAGTATAAATTTACCCTGAACCACGATTTACATTCTATTTGCATTGTTTCCAAACGCAGCCTAAAAAATTTAACAAATAACAAAAATGAATAGAAATAGTATCGTGTTGGTTTTTTTTTTTATGCTAGTAACAGCCAACTAGCATAAAAAGGAGAGGTGGGGGTTGAAAATTGACATGGGTTGTCAAAAAGATCAACAGTGTGTGTGAGTGACAATTCCGGCCCAGATTATTACAAATTGTAAGTTAGCACTTAGAAGTGGTCATTAAGAGGAGAGGTGAGAGTTGAAAATTGAAAGCTTACCAGTTACCACAATGTGTAACTGTAACGATGTGCTTTAAAGGCTACAGCTGTGTGTGTATGGGTAGAGTTTCTATCTTTAGAACGTTGGACCCACATCTGATACAATTGCTGTAATTAAAAGTATCTCCAGTTTGAATGTATTGCTTTATTATCCATCATTTTCATGAAATGGATGACTTTCATGATTATAGTTGGTTTATGAGATACACCAACTCCAACATTTCGCCGGCATCTTCTCACTTCTATGTATATGCGACATACTAAAGACTAAAGACCCTCGCTGCACGCTGCACATGCCCACCTTGGCTGCTCCCAGCACTAATACGGAATGTTGAAAAGATTGATGGAGAAAACAGCAGAGTGGATCAGTGGATCACTTATCTTCAGTCTGATGCCCAGCATGGAGAAGGGATTGGGCCTTGGGGGCCCAAACCATTGTTTATGCTTTATATGCCAAATTTTGTTTATGCAGGTAGGGTTTCAATGCCTCAATGGGGTCGGGTCGGGTCGGATCAACTGTTCCCATCAGACGTTAGGGTTTAGGGGTTTATATGTAATTTTCTTTTATCTTTTATTTTTATACGAAACTTGGATTGGTCCGTCCATTTCGACTTTTTTTGATAATCCAGCTGATATTTTATTTTTGCCCTAATTTATTAAGAGATCTTTTTCATCCCAGTCACATTTGCCCTATTTTTCTCAGCAGAGTGGCAGACCCAACCTTCTTTCCATAGAAATGTTCTTCTATTTGTTGCTTATTTCTTTAACTTTCAGATTTCGATTGCCTCCAACTAAAAGCCAATGTGCAAAATTATCTTCGACAAATAATTGTTCTCATCGATCAATCATGGCCATCATCTCTTAAAAGCACATTAGGTGGGGTGATGGGAGTAAATTGGAGGTGGAAGCACATGCTTTTAACCTTCAAGCCTTTTACCTTCTCGAGTTTCATCGCCATGATATCTTTTTCATTCCATATTTTTTTATTTCTCAGGAAAATAAGACAATGACCATTTTATCCATAAAAATTCATTATTAAAATGGGTATTTTTGTTCCATTAAAGTGTTGGCAACTTTCTTCCTATGTGAAAAAGTTATTTATTCAATGAGTATCACTTTCAAATACCCCTACAAAATAAACTTTTCATTGTTCTCACATAAAACTAAAAAAAGAACATAAGATTCTTGTTAATAACGAATCCGGATCTCCTACCCATGAGAATCCTGCCCATGTTTATCGTAGCCATACATGGAAAACATCTCATCCTCTACATAGTATTATGCAGGGAGAAATGTTCCCAATTCACAGGGGGTAATGTGTCATTGGTAGACGTGAACAGGGTTCTCGTAGGCAAGAGATCCGAACTTAAAAATAACACCCCCTAAGATGTAACCAGGTATTGGACACCGCGGTACTTCACAATTATCCACTATTTTCTAATATTCACCTTAAATGGGATTTCTCCCTTCGCTCCCTCCTACACATCGCAAAGATTTTTTTCATGAGTTATTTCAAGTTCAACAATTGAAAAACATGATTTGACTCGCTTCACAAAAAAAAAAAAAAAAATTGACTCGATCCATATTGAACTTAAAGCAAAATCTATACTGGGTGCAATGTTTTCAGTCCGCTAATCGAATCATTCGAACCATCTTCGGCCTCATTTTGCATTAGAAAACCAACAGCTTTATGGCTTGATTACTAATTGGGATTGAGATGACCTTTTCATTTAGATAATTTTTCTCGAGCTAAAGATGAAACATCTCGACTGTGCCTGTAAGAAGCTCATATGATGTGAATTATGTAACACCAAAAAAAACAGTTTAATGAAATCGAATTTTGAACTCTGAATCGGATAATCGTGCACCTCTGAGAACCCTATCGCAAGGACGTCGAAACAAAGATGAGATTATCTGACATTAGGGCTGTTCATAAGAAAGTTCAACCCGATTAAACCGACCAACCCAGACTGACCCAACTTGAGTCGGTCGGGTTTTCATCAGTACCGGTCAGTTTCAGGTTGGGCAAATATATAAACCGATATATCAGGCCGATTTTGGTTTTCTTGTGTGAAAACTGAAATCAATCCGACCTGAATCGAATTAGTCTTCTACTAATTCGGTAGTTCCTAGTTTGAGTAGTTTCCTATTTAACTATAAATAGTCTTCTACTAGAATTAGAAGGCCCATTAGGCAATTACAATTAGAATAGGCAATTTATCATAATTTCTAACTTTGTATAATCTTTTACACCAAATAGGCAACCCATTAGGCAATTACAATTAGAATTCAATTAGGTGTCCTTTTGTACAGGAGCAAAACCGAAATCGACCCAACCCGACTCAAACCGACCAGGTTGGTTTGGCCTATTAGTGGGTCGGTTTCGGTTTCCACCTCAGGTAACCCGACCAGGTCAGGTCAGTTGGGAAAACCCCAATAAACCGACCCAACCCGACCCGAGAACACCCCTATCTGACATGTAAATATGTGATATTTAGGTGGCATTTGGAATTGTGTTCATCTCGTGGATGGATCGTTTCGGTTTATGCACAAGATGAATAGTGCATTCGGTTCACTGTAGATGGGACCGGTCCACACTATCTCATGGACCAGTCCTATCCATACTCTAGTTTCTCGACAACGCCTATTTTTTGTGGATGGGGTCGGTCCACGGGTTGGAAATGCTAATATATTTTATGCGGACTCTTTATAACCCTACATCTTTTACCACTTTTTCCGCCGAAAGTCTCCAAGTTGTTCCACTGAACCTCTGTTGTGTTCCACCGATGCCGTCCAAACTTGGCGTGGTCGTTTCTTCTTGCCTAAGGGTACAACTTTTTCAGGTTAAGGTTGAGAATTTGTCAATTTTTCAATAGGCCCAACCTGAAGCCCAAACCCGAAACAGTGTAAACTATTGACTCAGGCCAACCCGACTTACAGCCCTGTTCTTACCAAGCTTCTAGTTGTAGTCACCATTCCTCCACTGAAAAAGAAGATTAGGTGCGGAAAAAAAAAAAAATCTCAAATCCTGTGTGGCATCGTTCCTATCAGGTAAATGCCATCTTCAACGTATTTTTCTCTGTTCTTTTTTCGTTCAATTTATCCTACGTCATGGTGATATATCAAGGATATGTGAATCTTGCTTCCTTGCAACATCACATATTCACATGTGTCTCTCATGTATGAGTATAGCTCCAGAAGCTAGTTCACTATCTCCATGAAGCCAGGGAAGTTTCTTCTTCCAATTGGGTCAAGCTAAGATTGACCACGGGAAGATCAATTCTGGCTTCCAGAGCTGATGGTCTAGCCTGACTGGGTTTTGTATACTGAAAGTCCTTTACCAACTTCACCTAATTTTCTGTATATACATATGCATTTTATAAATCATTATTGATAAATTATTTAAAAAATGACCAAGTAATCTTACACATGGTGTGGCATACTAGTGTGAAGCTCAAAATAAGTTCCAAGTTCCTCTACCCACCCTGTATTCATGGAAAGTTTGGTCAAAAAATTGATATATAATTTATTTTATAAAAAAATGATATTTTTTAATTAATATTAATTTATTATAAAATTTTCAAATATTTACCATATAAATATCATTCATTCTATGTACATAAGATACATAGAATCAAAAAAGTGTGACATCCACACCACACTTTCTATAATGGATGCAGAGGTTGTGGCCTAGCCGCAGAAGTCGATTTTGAGACTCGCAATAACAAACTTGAACTGTTGAACACTTATCCAATGAACTACTTGTATATCGATTGATACGGGAAGCAAAGTCGGCCAAAGGTCTAACCAATGCAGTATTACTCAAATTGATTTTTTTTTTCTTTTATGTGGTTTTCGTCCCGGTAACAAAGAATTCTTCAAACACCTACAAGCATTTAACTCAAAAAGACATTGGTTCCTTCCCTCCGATTGAAAATCCCCCTGAACCTTATAGAATGCACCACCCTCAACATTTGACACGATCCTGAAGAACAAAGCATTCATCATCTCATTTATATTTAAGAAAATTAGGAAGTAAAATTCATAACAAAAGTCAAAATGAAACACGACAGAAGGCCAATAAAACTTTGAAACCACTGGCACTACACTCGCTTTACTCAAAAGCATCGTCGTCATCATCGGGAAGAGGCTGACTAGCCGCTGCAGCAAGCTCAGCTTCGTGCCTGTAACAACCGCCAAATATATGCAAAGTTAGAAACACAACAAAATAATAGAATTATGTTTACACCTAAATCCAACACTAGTGTAGTGGGGGTTTGTTGTTGGATGTCGGATGCATCCTATATGCTTCTTGGGGGTTGCCTGTTGGATGCATATTTTTTTTGTGGTATGTGTTGTCCATGTGACTTTATTACTGATTCCCCACCCCAATAAGGGAGTAGACCAAACCCCAAATCCCAGTGAAGGCGGGATTCAATCCCAAAAATCCCAATAATGTACAACCAGTGAGTGAGACCTTACTAGCAAGTTAGATAGCACTTCCACTAGATACGGCAATAAGATAGGTAAAATGGAAAACTTACTGTTGCTGGGCTGCCAAATCAATATGCACTTCAGGAGGAGCAAGAGCAGGAGACTCAACAAAGTGAAGGTTAGGATCCCTATACCACCAAAACAATTTTCAATGTGACAATATGAACATTGTACCATTTCTTGCATGATCATAATTTTATTTCATCAGTTGAGATATCACAAAATGAACTCAACAATTATTGAAATATTCTTCCATTACCCTGCAAGTTTTCTGGCAAGATAGAGGAAGGGCTTCTCAAAGTTGTAGTTGCTCTTTGCAGAAATCTCATAGTATTGGAGATTCTTCTTTCTGTGAAATGTAACTTGCTTTGCTTTCACCTGCCTGTTCTTGACATCGACCTTGTTTCCACACAAAACAATTGGGATATTCTCACACACACTGTAATTGTCACCATTGAAAGCAGCACTTAGAAACATAATCAAGAATGGGACAAAGGCCATTTTAAACAAAGATTAAAGATGAAAAAGAAAAGGGCAAAAGAATTTGGATATATTCTCACTCACCGGCACAGATCACGGTGCCATGTAGGAACATTCTTGTATGTCAGCCGAGCAGTGACATCAAACATAATAATAGCACACTGTCCGTGGATGCTGCATGGCAGATAATCATTTTTAAGCACACAGGACTAAAAGACATTAAAAGTAAAACCGCTACCATTACCGACAGTATGACACAGCTTTGTAGATTCAATACAAGAACAAAATAACAAGAAACAAGCATATGAAAATTTGATAAATACATAAAAGGTCGTAAAAAAAAGAAAACAAAAAATCTCAATGCAACCATTCAAAAAATCATAATAATAAAAAACTGAGGAAAAAAGCAGGATATAGATTTTTTTTAGAAATACCACTTTAATTGCATGGACAAATTTGTGGAAAATGTTTTTTTTTAATTTAGATGCTTTTTAATAAATTCCACCTCTATCCATTGTAATGGTGTATACCTTTTGTTGATACCCTTGAAAAGAAAGTAATTTTTTAATGTAAGACGTAAAAATTGGGATGCCAAGGTCTTCATTTATTGATACAAGTAGATGACAAGGTAATTTTGCAAATAAAAAAAATTATAACGATCAGGCCACAGCAAACTTCCTACCCAGTGTTTTAACAGCGCAACAAGCATTTTGCACCCAAGGCACATAAGGCACAAAAATGCAAAAAATAAAAAAATAAATTTTCAAAATAAAAATTAATAATGGAAAATTTTAAAAACATTAAACATAATAATAATTAAAAATATAAACTTAAATTTAAAACATAACGCTTTAAAAACTTATTTTCTAAAACTAAAATACCTAAACATAACATGATGCAATTGAGAAAAAAATAGTTGTGATATCAAATATTTTGCATTTCTGATTCTACAAGCTACCAAGTGATTTAAAAGGCATGCCTAGGCACACAGGCAAGGCGCACATGCTTGGTGTGCCTAGGCGTGCGCCTGGTGCACCTTGCGCCTTAGCCCAAGCGTGCACCTTTTGAAAATTTGCCACTGTTTCCTTTTTTTGAGTCTGGCGCCTTAGCCCTCGCTCAAAGAAGCTTCAAAAATACCCTATTTGGTAATGTTGTTCATTCATTCATCCTAATAAAATATCTTCTTAAAAGCAATTAAAACTATAAAATTATTATTTTTTGTGTGAAAACAAAGAATTTAAGACACTAACATGCACTTGTTTGGGTTTTGCCTCAAGGGACGTGGCACAAAGGCGGCTCGTAGAATTAGGAATGTAATATGGCACATTAGCTACTTGATGCAATTGAGAAAAAAAGGAGATTGTGGGTTTTATATGCTTGAAAATGTTTTACATGTCTGATTTCATTTTTAAATTCTCATTTGAATATGCTTTACATATTATATTTATGTATTTTAATTTTAGATAATAGGTTTTTAAAACATTTATTTTAAAACTTAAGTTTATATTTTATTATATTATGTTTTATATTTTTTATATTTTTTTATTTTTTTGCATTTTTTATTTCTTTTTGAATTTTTAGCTTTTTTTTTAAATTGTAAGCCTCGCCTTGCACCTTGTGCTTTTAAAACACTAAAGCTACCTGGAGGCAAACCCAAACAAGTCCAAGTTAGGGTCTTAAAATTCCAAGCCTCCAATTTGCTAAAGTTGTTCGTTCATTTCTCCTAATAAAATCTATTTTTAAAACATAATTAAAATTACAAAATTGCTTTTCAGGGATTAAGAATTTTAAGACCCAAGTTTGGACATGCCTCAAGGGGCTTTTGGTTGGGTCAGCCCAGAAACAAGGCTTAAAAAAATCAAAATTCGCAGATTTCAAAAAAGGGTGCACCAGGCACATGCCCAAGTGCACCAGGCGCATGCCTCATCTGTGTGTCTAGGGACGCCTTTTATATCGCTGGCCTTACCTCTGCAATCCTTATATTGAATGTCAATACATTGACCACTACAGCTTATATGAATCACGAAATGCAAAATAAAAACAGCAGCAATCAACAGAGACTAACATTTTAGCAAGTGGCATATTTCTTAATCAAACCATTTAGCAAAGAGAATATTTGGTCAATTCACAAAAATCAAGCAAGACAAAGGAAACTAGAATTGAACTCCCACATGGCCCCTTGTTTTAATCCAATATAATTATGTAACTAGATTATGAGAAATTTAACTTTGAAAAGGTGTGGCCTAATCAGTGTAAATTCATCAAATCGGGCACCCAACTTTCTTTTCAATACTTGAACACCAATAGTACATATTAATTTGACTTCTGGTTTGATTCAAGACAAAGCCAATTTACATCCCTCAACAGCTTGGTTCCACTCAACAAAGAGAACTCATAAAGAATTTAGCAGAAGAACAGCTCTTCTGTAATAATGAAGGATGTTTTGAGTTATAAAGACAAGAGATCTGTTTCGAAAAAAATAACATATCCACCATACAACCTTACTGAGCATATCTACGGAACCCTTTGCCAAGATAAATTGGGTAAGGAAAGGGGAAGGATTGGAAAAACATGATGTCATATTCCAGTAGAAATTCCTTATTACATCCACTCATATCAAGAACATCTTTTTGTTTTGAGGAATCCTTGAATAAAATACTTACAGCGTAATAGGCATTAAACACAAACTACTAGAAAAAAAAAAAAAAAAACATTGTTAGAGTTGGCAAATCATAAACGGGCAACAGAAAACAGCAGGACAACCACAACGTATAATTTGGCATTAGAGTTAATGGAAGTAATCTAGTAATCCCATTCGTAGTCTACCTCACGGTTAGCTTAAAGGTATATGATACATTGTCCATTTACTATATATCTTGTGTCATACAAGAATTTTTGACAAGCCAAATATATATACATTGATACTTACAGCGTAATAGGCATTAAACACAAACTACTAAAAAAAAACAAAAACATTGATAGAGTTAGCAAATCACAAATGGGCAACAGAAAACAGAAGGACAACCACAACGTATAATTTGGCATTAGAGTTAATGGAAGTAATCTAGTAATCCCATTCGTAGTCTACCTCACAGTTAGCTTAAAGGTACATGATACATTTTCCATTTACTATATATCTTGTGTCATACAAGAATTTTTGACAAGCCAAATATACACTGGCTACAAAGTAATTACTTACTAGTATCCATCTCTAAGACCTCCGAATTTCTCCTGCCCAGCTGTGTCCCAGCAATAAAATCGGATTTTTCCACAATTTGTGAAGAAGTCCAAAGGATGTACCTCGACTCCAATAGTTGCTATTCCCAATAAAAGAAACAATAAGATAAAGTAAAAACATGCAACGATTTTCAAACTAAAGTGAAAGTATAGGGAAGATAAAAGAAAAAGATACTTACGCTCATACTTCTTCTCAAACTCTCCGGTAAGATGCCTCTTCACGAAGGTCGTTTTTCCTGCATCAAGAAAACACTTTCAGCCTAATCAAGGCAATCGTAATCGAAATCGTCCTAACCTAAGTATGAGCAAGAAAACCTCCGGCTATAAGTAAAAATAATACAATAAAAAGAGATCAAGTGAAACTTGATCGAAAATAGAATACCTGTTCCACCATCACCAACGATCACGAGCTTGAAGCTAGGATAATCAACAGTCTGCTGGTTCGGCAGAGCCTGCATGACAAGATAAAAACAAAAGAAGAAACAGAATGTAAATAACCGCAAAATGAGAGCTTAGAGGAGCTAAAACCCTAGCGACTATGGAGAGAACTCTGAAGCAAAGAGAAGAAAAAATCAAGACGAAAACGGAAACCACCATTTTTTGAGAGACTTTCTGTAGAGTAGAGTAGACAGAGTGAAAGATTGTTTGCGATGAGATGGAGATGAGATTGCTGCCGAAAGAGATGGAAATCGCAGAGCGAGAAGGGAAGAGAGGTTTTTGGGTTTTTATAGGATCAGAGTTAAAGGATCCCTAATGTTCCTTCACGTAGCTTTAAGCTGACGCGACTCTCTGAGCCGTCCATTTGAATTTGAACCGATTTTACTTAGCGTTCCATAATGGCATCATTTTGCACCGTTGGATTTAATCTGCGTTGACCGTACGCTCAATTGGGATCTGGGAACATCGTATATGGTCCAGATCCTCGTATATGCTTGCCTCTATCACCCTTGCAAGATTCCCTTCTGCGGTTCTGCGGCTTCTGCCTTCTGCGATCAGGGGATGGGTGGGACCGACTACCGAGCAATCATCTTTTATTTTTGCTCGTCATGGACGGTGATGTTATACGGAAACTTAAGCCAAATTTCCGGGTGTGACGTTTCAACACAATCGGATCCAGTATCAAAGGCAGGGGCAACTAGTATCCGTCACCGGAACCCGAAACCGATGTGGATCTCTTATCTTTTTTCAAAAAAAGAAAAAACGGACCCACCAGTCCGAAATGGGATTCCACCTATTACTACGTATGATCGGCTGTAAAGTATAAACAATATTATAAATAAAAAATGAAAATAGAAAATTAGGATAAAATCATTAATCATGTATTCCTCAATGAAGGTGGGTCCCATCCCACCCCAAGTCAAGGGACTAGTCACCAAAAATGTGGCAAATGGAGCTGTTGAGCGCACCACCATAACGCTCAAAAGCTTTGGTGGGCCCCAGTCGGTCATCATCCAGCGACGAGATGATCCGTCTGTCTGGAGGACCTTTCCGCTTTCCAAATCAAAAGCATAGATAGGGACCTCCTGTCCTGTGGGCCCATCCTTGGCTAGATCGAATGCACAGTACAAAGGAGAGTTCAGAGTTCCCTGTTCCCGCCTTGTATGGCCCAACGGAGCCCAAGTCCATTACCACCCCGGCACCCCCAGCTATCATGGTGGCTTTTTCCTTTTATTTGCAGCTTTTCCAGATTGCATTCTAGAAAGCCGCATTTACATTACACAGCTGTAGACCTGTGGTAGGAAGTAGGAAGTAGTAAGTAGGATCCTATCCTTCACTCGGTCCTTTCTCATGGCATTTGGAATTCAAGTAGCCGTTAGAGGTGGATAACGACAAACTTACCACTGTTCCCTGCAAGGTTGATTTGACACACAGGGATCATCATTGAGAATTGAGAGCTTTCAATAAGCCGTAGATCAAGCATCATTGGAGATAATTTCCAGTCAGCTTTTACTGCAGTTGCTTAGACTTACAGCCAATACAACCGAACCACAGCGAAACAAACTTGCCTTGCTGCAATGTCAACAACACTCAGTTGAAGAAATGTACTCTCTCTCAGTTTCTTTTATTTTCATTGAACTCTCTGTCTCGGTTTGTGTTCTGATCACATCTTATGATCTATTGGCAAATCTAATGCTTGGCTAATCACATCTTATGATCAGTAACTCTGTTCTGAAACCAAATTTCAATGGATGTCAAGAGATCCCAATATGGTTCTGGATTTGTGCAACCCTATACACAGCAAAAAGGATTTGTGCAACTCTGTTTTCAAGACTGACTGTTACTGTTACTGGTTGCATCTTCCAGTTCTCAATGATATCCCACCACTCCCGACCAATCTGAACATCTGATTGCATCTTCCAGTTCCAGAACATTGATGAGACCCAGTTGCATTTCTAATCTACTTATTTAGTAGAAGGCAAGAAGCAATCTTAGGATGATGAGGTAAGGCCTTGAACTGCAACATGATTTGCAGCTTTAAAACTCCACAGAAGTTTCAAAGAGTTCTTATGTGACTCAAAATACAAACACAGCCTTTGAGATTGAAATATATGTGGTTGTTACAGTCTCAAACAATGAAATAGAACCCATATTAGAGACTATTATACCTCTCTAGGCATTATTAACTTTCAACTCAGCCACAGGGGCTTCTGTGCTTTTGCCAAATCCTAACAGGAACCAATGTCACCACCTGAATCAACAACACCTCATTAGTGAGAAAAAAAAAATTGAAGATGTTGCACTGTTGAAGCATCTCAAGAAGAAGAGATAGATCTTTCCACAACTATTTGAGGCGTTATACAAGAACAATACAAGTGCTACAGCAATCAGCCCGGCCCTTTTATAAAGCCCAAAGCCTGATCTAGAATCTAGATAGACAAAATTCCACCTACGGTGTAGGCTCGAATTGGGCTTATTTGAGAAATCCTGAGCCCAAATACTATGTTAAAGTCTAATAAAAAATGGATCGGGCTGGGCTAGCCAATGGGACTACCCGAATCATAAACAAGTCTACCATCGATAATACGTGGGAAGCCTGCTTACTACTGCCTCTTTACATGGTATGCTTTACAACCAACTCAATTAGGATTTAGGACTTAGGAGTGGGGGCTTCAAATTCAACCTAAGAGAATTTTAAAAAGAAAAATAATACTATTCGCTCTATGAAAAAGGGGGCCCCGGATCTGTTCATAACAAAATAATTTTCCAACGTGATCTGTGTCTCCACATCTTTTAATGTAACTGGAACCCACATTTTTCTGTTGTTTCCTTTTTTTCTTTGATTGGTAGAACCCACTATGTAGCACTGTAGCTTGATATTGTGCTGTCAGCAAATTTGGACGCTGGAAACGATTCCAGACTTGGTGGAATAAATGGGTCGGGTTTGGATTATTTGAAGGTAAACCTGATCCCAACCCAACAAGTAAATGTGTGTCCCAGTTCTAAAACAGGGTATATAATCGGGACGATTTGGTCTGGCCTGATAAGACCCAATTACAAAGAGGGATGTCAATTAGACTGGATTTGATCCAATCCGATCCAGTCCAATGTGAATTCATTATAAATGGATCAGGTCCAATTCAATGAATATTTTCGATCGTTTTGGATTGGTCCAATTTAATGTTTTGACCATCCAAATTTTGTTCAAATTTGCTTTGATTTAAATTGATTTCAAACCAAACCCATCCAATATTAATTTATTATAGATGGACCAGGTACAATCCATTCTAATAAATACATTGGACCAGATTGCTTCAATCCAATATGTCTTATGGGTCCGTCCAATTTAATTTTGAACTGGATGGGGTCCAATCAAAAACTGGTCCATTGACACCATTATTTACAAAGGACAAGTATAAATTGTAATTTGACAATAAAACTCTTTATGGTTAAATTGAGATATTTAAACTTGGTCCTCACAAGACCATACTAATACCATTAGTATAGTGCCTTGCATTGGGAATATCTCACCATGAAAAAAAAACATATAAGTACCGAAATATATCCAACATATGGCTGTAAAAAGCTGTGAAAACGGTGTAAGCATGGTCTTATGAGCATTGAATCCAATATTGATTCATGAGTGATAAAACACAAGCATCACAATTCATAAGCTCAAGTAAGGTGCCGTTTGATTACACTTTTTAGAGGTCTGAATCTAAAAATGCTACTTTTCAGACCTCACCACTTGTTTGGTTGTACCTCTTAAACTGTGTTTGAAACTGATTTTCAGATCTAAAAATCATAGACATTGGGCCAATTCTTAATGTGCTCAGACGCATTTCAGAGCCAGCCCAATGTCCAAAATATCCTTACGGTTTTTCTTAAATGACTCGAGTTACCCCCGATACCTCCAAACCCAAAAAACATTTGACCTCTCTTTCTCTCTCGCTCTCTCTCTCTGCCCTGTCTTCCTACCACCGCCGCTACAACTTGCAGGGGTGGCTCTCTCTCCCCCATGCCACCGCCACTGCCATCGCCATCGTCGTTGTCTTCTCTCTCTCTCCCCCAGCGGCAGCACTCTCTCTCCCCTGTCTTCTCGCTCTCGCTCTCTCCCCTGTTTCCCACCACCGCCACCGCCGCTGCAACAAGCAACAGTGGTAGTTCGGTACTTCGATGAATATTAATAATACTTTTATTAATTATTAATTATTTAAATATTTTTTATAAACATTAATTATTTTTATTAAATTTACGTATGCAATTTATTAATTATTTTTATTAACTAGAAAATTTTAATTATTTCATTAATTTTTAAAAATTCAAATTTTTATTTGTGTAAATTATTAATTATTTTCATATTTTTATAATCATTAATTATTTTTATAATTTTAATTGTTTCATTTATTAATTAGTAATTATTAATTTATTCTTTTTTATTTGTATTGTTTCAATATTATTTTGAGGTTGAAAATTGTTTTGAGATAATGTAAATTGAATTCAACATTTTCAAATTATATGTTTTAGGGGCAAAATGGTAACATCAGTACATTTTAGATGGTAAAAGGTTGATTTAATACAAACAAACTTATGGATTCAGATTCTCTAAAAAGTAAAGAAGCAACAATGCCTTTTTTCAGATTTCAGACACATTTAATTATCTTTTTAACTTTTCAAATCTGAATTTTCAGATTTATCAAACACCACCTAACTAATTGCCTAGGGATTTGAGGCAAGATCTCTCATTAGTTGGTCATGTATCACTCAAATCTCTTGCTTAGAAAATGGGCCTAATTGATACAAGGCAATGCAAGGCTGATTGACAAGGGCACTTTATTTTTCTTTTCTCTTTTATTCTTATTAATACTATTACCTGTTAGTAGTATCCAACTTGTTATTGGACAGTTGGACTATCCATGAGGGCATTTTGGGACTTGTATTTAAGGGTGTCCGTCCAGTCCAAAATCAATTTGGATGGATTCCATGGACCAATAAGACATATTGGATTGGACCAATTTGGTCCAAGATATTTATTTGATTGGATTGGATTTGGTCTGTTCGTAATAAATTTATTTGGATTAGGTTGGATTAAGCCAATATCTGGTCCAATGATAATATAGGTGTAAATGGACTGGATTTGAATTAGAATCAATTTAAATTAATATAAATTTGTACAGATTGGATGTTCCAAACATTGAATTGGACTGGTCCAAAATAGTCTAAAATAGTTATTGGATTGAATTGGACCTGGCCCATTTGTAATGGGCTCACATTGGACTGGATCGGATTGGACCAAATCCAGTCCAATTGACACCCCTACTTGTATTTGCTCTCTCTCTCTCTCTCGATAGTTGAGAATAATGGGTTGGGCTTGATTTCCTTGTAAGTATTCCACTCAGATCAACAAAGAAGCCCAAGTGGGCTGGGCCGAATCTGACCAATGATGGTAATGTAGAATCTAGAATGGGCCGCATCGCGTAGTACAAAGAATAAACAGGAACTACAAATCAGTGAACTGTGAACCACGATTATTTGATGGTCAATTGGTCATGCTCTCTCCCTCCTATCCTCATTCCTCTATTACCTCCTCTTTGGCTGATGCTCTGGCTGTCTAAAACGATGAAACAATGCATGAATGGCTGACAATATCTGATCATAAAAAATTTTCAGATCGTAGAGGCAGCACCAGGTGTCTCCTCTTACTCTGATGGTTACATAGCTAATGCCTGTTTGCCTTGATGTAGGCTGAAAAGAGGCACCAACAAAAAGATAAGCATTGGAACCGATAATATAAACATATATAGCTGCTAGCTTGTTCGACTAGTTGAACCAGATTTAGAGCAGACTGGTTGTGTGTTATATATGGCATTTCTCGAATTCCAGATGAGTCGGAATAATACAAAGAATTTTGCTAATAGGAGCTCCTGGTCAGTTTTTGGGATTGAGCTCAGTTTTGAGGCAACCCAACCTTCTACAAGGAGTGTTGATGTGGCGCCTTGAGAAACATAGATGATAAGTCAGTGGTAAGAGATGCTGTGCGCTTCGAATCGGGACCGGATCCAATAGGCACAATACAGGAATCACTTCCAATGAGCACTTTATGTTAAAGTTGTATTTAATCTTTTTCAATGATAGGTTGGAAGTAATTGAAGGGACGTGTTAAAAAAATTTAAAAGTGCTCATTTAAGGTTCTTATAATGACATGTCTACCTGATTCAGACTCAAATTGAAGGGGATTACATGGCAAATGTTGAATGAACCCTAGCCAATTTTTGAGCTCGGAGCAATGGCTCTCATCCTCTCTTTGCCCCATCTTCGGCGAGGCTTGTTACCCATGTCCAGCAACGGTTTGGACCAAAATCATCTTGGAAGTAGAAAATTGTGTTCTATTAATGAGAAATACAACGGATATTTAAGGGCACATGTCCCAAAGTACTTTTGTAAAAGTACTTTTTATAAAAATGCTTTCATAAAAGTACATTATTAGAAGTGTTTTCATAAAAATGTTCTCATAAAAGTACTTTCAAAGGGCATATTTTGAAATTTTGAAAGAGAATAACGAAAAAAATATTCACAAATACTAATTTAAGTGCTTATTAGAGAAAAAGACTATCAAACGCCCAATATAAAATGTGTCTATTTTAAAAAATAAACATTTAAAAAAAGTTGGGTGCTAAATGCCACTTATTTTTAACTTAAGCACTCCCAGACATGGCCTTAACTAGTTCAGCCTAACCAACCTCACCTCACCTTCTTCATTGACTTGAGCAGTGGAGTGATCCTCCCCAGGAAAAAACACATCAGATGATCTAACTCGTTGTATGTGAAGATCTTCGGAACAACACCTCATCTAGCTCATATTGCTTGTACACCTCAGCTCAGACAACATCACTGAAAAATTCAGCCATAGATTTGCTTAAAGGATTGTATATAGCAATCTGTAACCATCACTTGTCTTTTAGTTTTGGGAAATTGTCTAAAACTCACCATAAGTTCTCAACATTTCTCCAATATTTTTTTTTATAATTTCTGTTTTTTTTACATTTTCTATTTTCTACAATCTAAATTTTCCTGTATTTTTATTATTTGTTTACAATTTCTGTGTTTTTCTATAATTTTTGGTGTTTTTTTCTACAATTTTTAATTATTTTCTGATTTTGTTTTTCAATTTCTATAGTTTTTAGAATTTGAAAACATTTTTTTTTTGTAATTTCTATGTTTTTATGTATTTATATTTAAAAATATTTTTTTGAACTTTTTTTCCTTTTTCATGTCTAAATATTAAAATGGTAATATATTAACACCCATTAGTCTGTTTAGGCTGTGTTTGGTTTGAAGGAAAAAGTAGGGAAAGGAAAGGAAAGGTAGAGAAATCTTTACAGATCTTGTATGGGTTTCTCTACCTTTCCCTACTTTTTCCTTCAAAACAAACCTAGCCAAGTTAGTGACATGATGAATTTTAGACATTTTAAAAAGTTGTGGTAAATTTAAAAAGAATGCTGAAAACTCATGATGAATTTTAGACAATTTCCCTCTAGTTTTTCAACCAAATAAAGTTCTACATATTGATTTGAGAACAGATTACTGTGACGAGAGCCACAGCATTTTCTCTCCTCCATAAGGGTGGCTAGATAAGTAGCTATTAAAAGTATATTAAGAGATTTGTTGCAACTTGCAAATCAAAATATGCACATTAACCACCCACACATGAATTTATAGGAACGGCATGTGCATCCCTTAATATTTTATTAAGGGACTGAGAGTAACAAGTGAATAGGAGACATCCATGCCTTCTTCTCAGCTATGGTCTATGCTGTGACACATCGATCACATGTATTTCGAATTAATTCAATCAAGTATTAATTTACTGGACAAAATAGTATACAAGTAATCATTTCTTTAAAAATGATTATACATAGTCCTTAAAATATGGTAAACAAAATTAATGTTATTTCTTCTTTCTAGAATAAATTATTACGACGGATCGTCAAAGAAGATTAATTTCTATATTCAAAGCCTAGCATAAAAGCTTTCTCCTTGTGAAGAAAACAGACTTTTTAGTTTCTTATAGCAATGTGTTATGTATATAGCCATTTTGTTTTGTTAAATGTATATTTGACAAATTCATGAGTGTTTCCCTCAATTTATGGAGTTCACATCTTCGCCCCACAGTTCATTCCCGCCGTGTATTGGAAATATCTCCACATGATAGTATTAGAAACTGATGATATCATCATAGAGAAATGTTGACGTGCTGTGAGGTATTGTGTGGCGGAGATGCGGACTCCAATTTATGATGCTAGCTTCTCAACCAACTATTCTTCCTGGCAAGTGTTAACATCTTTCCTATCTCCATGATTGTAATTTGGGTTCGATTAAGATAGCTACCGGATTACACAAAATCAACATTTTTTTTTTTTTTTATAAAATGTCAAGTCCTTATTCTTATTGAGTTATTTCTACATGATAAGAAGGGCAGCCCAGCCACCGAGTTGGGGTCCAGGAGGGACAAATGTGAGCAGCCTTACCCGGCCCTATAAATACACAGAGAGGTTGTTTCTAAGATTTAAACCCCAGTCATAAATGGAGCAATCCAACTTAAGACAAAGCATGAATATGTATATATAATACAGTTTGACTTGGAACATGTATCAACCATATGCCGGGGAACTAGAAAACCTTATTGCCAATATTCACCATTATTCATTGATTTTTGGAGTCGAAACATATATTTATGAAAAATCTAATTGGTTAATGAATAACAGCATTAACAATTTATTGAATCCTAAAGCAAATTGGATGCTTTACAATTCATTCATGGTATGTGGATACAAGAAAAATGTAATTATAGATTGCCATGAATGAAGTTGGATGCCTATCAATGAAGACGTGCGTAGTGTTGTTGTTGGGGGAAGTCCAATGATGCAGAGCTATTGTGCAAGGTAAAAAGAGTATTTGGGAAGTCTTATATATAGGGGGTCTTCATTATCAATCCTGCTTGTGCTGCACGCCTGAGCATGATCTACGCCACCAATTGATGCTTTATTTACCGAGATAATGATTTATTGTTTAAACAAAATTACCCTTTTAATTAATTGATTTCAATCTCTGGCCGCCCGGGTGTGTATGTGTTCCATTAGGAGTTTATACTTTATACCCCTCTCTCTCTCTCTCGGCTCGATCATCTGCTGACATAGGAGGCTTGCTTCTAAATAGCTAGGGTTTTGAGCTTAAACAACAAAGAATGGATGCATGATATCATTAATACCACAACAGTTTTTAATTTATTTGAGGAACTCGATTGGAGAACATGATGGTGAGTAAGCTACCTTAGAATCTCCTGTTATTACTTGCGCTTCTCATAATAAAGAAGCATTTGTTGCTGGGGTTGGGTTAACCCTAGGAATCTACTTGTCACTAAGATATGTTTGTTTATATCGGTTTTTGATAAGTTTCCTTTCCTCTTTAACAAAGTCTGTGAAGGTTTAATTTATTTCATTTTTTCAGTAGGAAGCAGCCTTCAGATGGCCTCAAATTAGAGATATATGTACTTGTGTAAGATTTAAATTATGTATAGAATTGAAATTCGTATTCCACTGTACATCAAAGACATGCAATAATACCTAGACATGTCCTTTAGTGGTATTTCTCTTAATACTAAAAGAAGTCTACAACACCTTGCAGTCATGATCTAGAATATGTAGGTTATAGTGCCAGGTTTGTTTGCACTGCAATTTCGTTTGCAGTGGTGTAAAAGCATGCCAGCACAAAATGATTTAGTTGCAACTTCTAATTAATTTAATTTTGTTTCACCTTTTGCCTTGGTTTGTTTATTTGCATCGTAAACGAATTAACCAAGTAAAATAAAACCGAAGCAAAGGAAATTAAGTAGAAGTGAACTAGATTTTGCATTCTTCTCATTTGCACTCGTATTAGTGCAAACGAACTTTCATTGCAAGCAACTGGTGGAGCCTAAAGAACAATTGTAAAATTTGAGAATGATATATATAACAATATTGTCATCTTAATCATATTTGTGGAGAACCCATATACATTAATTGCTCAATGAGAAGCTCACAAGAATGATGAAATTAAAGCTGCATGCATTTCTCTTTAAAGTATTAATCCTTGATTAATTTGATCGTGCAACTCCTAATTAAGCCCTAACCTTGATCTTTTTAGCTTAGTTAAAGAAATGGTGTTGCTTCTCCCATTTCTCAGAAAGCTAGAGAGAGAGAGAGAGAGTACCTTCATCTTTCAGCTAGGGAAAATATCATCATGGTCCCACGGGAAATGTCAGAATTCTTGCAGCTTTAAAGCCTTCCAAAGCACGCACTGCACGATACTACCCATGACCAAATCCGTAGGAATCAAGTTTCAAACTTTACCTCTCTATTTAAACGACCCAACCCAAACCAGAATGTGGTTCTTCCATGGGAGACAATGACAACCTCTTTTCAGTGGTGTTGGGGCCTATTTCTATCACTTTCACTTTATTCTATCCATTCAACCTGCACAGACAATGTAACTTTATTTCTCAATGTTCCCAAGTTTTTTTTTCTTTGCCTCTGCCAATGATCCCACATAATTATCTTGTCCTCGATCTCACTTCTCATATATATATATATCCTCTTTTTGACAGGTACATATTATCTACTTAGGGATAAACCAAGCAAAGGATCCTCTCCTCACTACCAAATCCCATGTCCAACTTCTCTCTATGGTCTTCTCTAGGTAATATAATTTATTTGATTGAACAGTATTTCTTCTGTATATAACCTGGAGCCATTAATTACGACTTAATTACTGTTTTACAGTGAACAAGATGCAAAAGATGCCATGATATACAGCTACAAGCACAGCTTCTCCGGCTTTGCTGCTAGGCTGAATTCAACTCAAGCCACTGCTTTAGCAAGTAAGCACCTGGTGCTAAATATTCAACTCAAACTTCGCTTCATAAGACTTACTGTTAATGCCCAAGTTGAGAAATAATCAAACAAAAAAAGATCCCATGTTGCAGTGATGGAAGGGGTGATATCAGTGTTCAGGAGCAAAACACTGCGGTTGCACACAACGCGAAGCTGGGATTTCATGGGCCTGGCATTAGATCACAATAAAGCAGCAACTCCATTGCAACTAGCTTACGGTGATGATGTTGTGGTTGGGATCTTCGACACAGGTCTTTAATTTTTAGTTGAATCCAAACAATTTCTTTTCTTCTTCTTCTTTATTTTATTTTTTTTCTCGATCAGATAAATCCTAACTTTCCGGTTCTTTCTTCTCTCTCTTTAAGTTCTTTCTCGTGAACCTCTTGTTAGAGGCAATTGTTTCATTGAAATCGGAAGGGAAAGACAAATCCACTGATATTTGTTATATATATAGCTTCATCCTACTTTTCATTTCGTAGTAAAAATCAGCACACAAAAAGAACCCTATATATGCTAGTATATATAAAACTACGTGGTCCTGTCCTGACTTCATCTCCTGACCCTGTCTGTCTGCACCCTAAGCCCACCTTCATCTTCTTATACTTACACACAAATGATGCCCTACGTGCAAATGTTTATCTTTTTTCTCATCTCGTGTCAATTCAACCCTAATTATTTGATGAGTTCGAATGCTACCATTCGTGCAAATCTATGCCAATGCTGTAATTAAGGCTTAGTTTGGAATGAGTACAAATGCAAATTATATATGTTAAAGTATAAATACATATTATGTAAGGTTTTGCACTGCACATATTTGTATTTGCATGTATTCCCTCCAAACTGAGCCTAATAGGGTTGTTTGCTGATTTAATTGCATGCATGGAAGCAAAGCATGCACGTAAACAAACTTATTAGCTAGAGAAATCATACATTCACAGTTTAGACTTAAGATAAAAAAAAAGGACTAGGAAAATGCACGGAGAGAAAACTTTAATTGGCTCTCTTCTCTCTACGTTTGCGTGACAATCCCTAATATTAATGGTAGCCTTTTTGCCTAGCTACCTTGCAATAAGCCACTAATAATGCTTCTTGAAGCCCCCCCCCCTCCCCCTCCCCCTCCAATATTATAGCTAGCATTATCTTACTTAGTTTACTTATTGATTGATGATAAGGTAGGTATCTGGCCGGAATCTGAGAGTTTCCGGGAAGAACCCGGCATGGGACCAGTACCATCATGGTGGAAGGGAAGGTGTGTGAAAGGTGAAAAGTTTGTGCCAAACAAAGCATGCAACCGGAAACTGATCGGTGCTCGTTACTACGTAGAAGGTTTCGAGCAGATATATGGGCCACTAAACACAAGTGAAAACGGAGAGTACCGATCGGCCCGAGACTACTTGGGACATGGGACGCACACAGCATCGACAGCAGTGGGATCCATCGTGAAGAATGCAAGCTTCATGGGGTTTGGGGAGGGCACAGGCAGGGGTGGTGCCCCGAGGGCTCGGCTTGCGGTGTACAAAACATGTTGGAGTAAGGAGCTGGACGGGCGGTGCACGGAAGCTGACATACTGGCGGCATTCGATGATGCGTTGCACGATGGGGTGCATGTGATATCGGCTTCATTTGGGGTTGGGCCTCCCTTGGCACCATTCTTCGCCTCCAGCGCTGATATTGGTTCCTTCCATGCAACACAGTTGGGCGTCACCGTCGTCTTCTCTGCTGGAAATGATGGCCCTGAACCGTCTCTCGTGGAAAATGTTTCGCCTTGGGGCATATGCGTAGCTGCCTCCTCCATTGACAGGAAGTTTTCCACCCGGCTGCTGCTAGACAACAACCTCACAATTCTGGTATTTTATTTGCCATGCCATCTTTATTATACCTTTTTAATTAATTTGCTTCTATATATCTATCACTACACACATCCTCTCTCTCTCTCTCTCTCTCTCTCTCCTGTTAATTTTTGAATTTCAGCCTTGTTTATGGTGAATCAAGATCTAGCTAGTTGGCACACTCTCTATGGCCAATACGATATATATATCAACTCTACCTCTACCTCTACCTCTCTCTCCTATTATGTTTAAATTAATTGCCCATCTCTCGATTCTCTCTCCTATTAAGGTTACACGTCACAAGGATCAAACCTAGGTCACCACTCACTTTACATCGCCAGGCCGTTAATTAACCGAAAATGGTACAAGAATTCAGATATCATTTGTTTTAATTAAGTTTTAACTTTTGACCAATTAAATTTTACAAACTTGTGTTATGTATTCATGTTTGTACGTGTAATTGTTAAGAGAGTAAAATCTTATTCAAGGACCTCCTCATCTAACAGCTCAAGTTTTTAGATTGAATGTTTATTTGAGATGTTACCATAGCCTATTTGACCAAATGGTTTACTAGTGTTTCATCTTCCATTTCTCATTGCCTTCATTTATAATTGATTAATTAAATTTCAGCACAAGTAATGAGTGGGTTTGTGTTTGTCTATGCTTCAAGCCCAATTGGCTTTCACATGAGAGAGTGTATTAAGAGAATAAAAGCCTATTCAGGGACCTTGTGCTTGTTTGGGACGGTTTTCACACAGCAGCTATCCATGAAAAGCTTGGAGTGGGAAGCTATGCTTGGTGAAAACCTGGAAAGCTGAAATACATTTTCATTGAGCCAAGAAAGCAACTTTCCAGTGAAGCTGTTTTTAGTAACTTCTTCAAAGCAGCTCAATCATAGCTGAAGCTCTTACAAATGGACCCTCATCTAACAGTTTAATCTTTTAGGTTGCATGGTTTGTTGAGATAAGCAATTGAACACGTTTTTTTTTTTTTATTCACAGGGTGAGAGCTTCAACTCCAAACAAATAAATGGGAGACTGGTGGATGGGATCAACTATTTCTTTGATGGGTCTCTCTCTCTCTCTCTATCTATCTATCTATCTATATATATATGAGAGCAATGTGGAGCTGATATCTGAACTCGCTGCACCATATTTCACCTGTGTAGGAGTTGTGATTTTGAGAAATGGAGAGGGAGGTTGGTCTCAGGGAGGTTAGTTCTGTGTTTCTCAACGTTAGGGCCTGTTTCTAGTGGTGCTGCGGCCTTGGCAGTTCTGAGAGCCAATGGATCAGGGTTGATCTTTGCGGAGCCCGCTACCAAGCAAGCAGCTGATGTTGATATTATCCCTACCATCCGAATAGATGTTAATCAAGGGACTCGAATTCTCCATTATCTTGTTCAATCTCCCAAGTAAGTGACAGCTAGCTTAACGATAATTGTATACTTTGTACACATGCATGCATATGTTCTAATGTATGTATGGTAAGTGTTTTTGTCGTTCAGATTATTTAGCTTACAGTTCATACATGTTTAATTGATGTGGGTGAAGGGTCCCTATGGTGCAATTACTTCCCGGTAAAACTATCATTGGGAGGTCACCGGCACCAGTGGTTGCCGACTTCTCCTCCAGAGGGCCAAGTTCGATTGCTCCTGATATTCTAAAGGTATATATATTCTTTATTTTCTTGGTTTTTTTTTTCTTAACTGTCTACCCCACGAAACAGGTCAAATCCTGGAACCATGTATATTTTGATTCTTGCTTATAAGTTATAACTAATGATTTTGTAAGCTCTTAATCAGTTAAATAATATATATATGCAGCCAGATATAAGTGCACCAGGAATCAATATCTTGGCTGCATGGTCTCCAGAATCGCCTCCAACTTTGCTACCCATCGACGGCCGGTCTGTGAGTTGGAATTTCCAGTCGGGGACTTCCATGTCCTGCCCTCATGTAGCAGGGGTAGTAGCCCTTCTCAGATCCGCACATCCTGAATGGTCTCCTGCAGCAATCAAGTCAGCTCTGATGACTACAGGTAATTAATTTAATTGAGCAAAGCTAGCTACACCCTGACTGCACAGGAACTAATAAACTTGTGCACCTATCAACATTCCAATTGCAGCAAATATGAACTCCAAAATAATGACCTTAGGTAAAGGAAAACTATATACTTAATTTCTATGGCTGGATTGAATGCATATGATGGCTCACATAATGCAGTTTCATTTTCAAATAAGATGTAGTCTACATATATTTACCTAATTCAAAGTTAGGATGAGGGAGACCACCACATATCATCATCATCATCATCATCATATAAGCATTGATTCAACTATATATGGGATGGGTTACGTGAATATAATCATGTTTTGCCATTCAATTCTCTTCAATGCCCTATCTATTGGTTTATCTCATATGGCTCAGCCTATACAAGAGACACAAGCGTCGACAAAATTCTGGCCGGGGGATCTATGAAACTGGCAGACCCATTCGATGTTGGTGCTGGCCACATAAATCCAGTAAAGGCAATGGACCCTGGACTAGTGTATGACATGAATACAAGGGACTATATCATCTTCCTCTGCAGCTTGGGCTACACAGAAGCCCAAATACAGAGCATGGTCCTTGAGCCTGCTGCTGCAATGGTCGACACCAGTTGCCCTAAAGGCCATCGGACGACCTTAACACACCTGAATTATCCATCAATTACAGTGCCCAACCTCCAATCCACTGTTACAATCAAGAGGACTGTGCGCAACGTTGGTCCAGAGAAGGCTATATACTTTGTGAGCATCGTCAATCCTGACGGAGTGAAGGTCGTCGTCCGGCCCAGAATCCTAGTCTTCTCCTATTGCAAACAAGAAATCTCATATCACGTAACGCTTACACCCATGAAGCATTCTCAGGGGAGGTATGATTTTGGGGAGATAGTGTGGTCTGATGGCTGCAGCCATCATCATGTCAGGAGTCCATTGGTTGTGCGTGTTAACACAACGACTGTTGTTGATGGTGTTGACTCCATATCTCAATATTAATTCTACTTTTTTAATTATTTAGTGTTTTGATCGCTGAATTAAGTCCTCAAAACAATCTAGACTTTGTTTTTTAATATGGTTGATGCTGATGAATGGATTTACTTTAATTAAGCTACGGCGTTCAAAAATTAAAAAAAAAAAGAAAAAGAAAAAGAAAAAGAAAAAACAAAGATTTGGTTTGCATTCGGAATGGTCTATTCTCATATATAGTCTATTTGATGAGATTTTATTCCTAATTAAGAGAGGGAGAAGGAATGATTATTGCTTCAAATGGGGAATGCCATTTCAGTGGAAATGGAAATGAGATTCAGATTCCACCCAACCAAACATTTGGTTGAGTGATTTCAGACCCAAATTCCTGAGAACCAAATAGGCCCTCAAAACCATTAAGAGAAACGGGATTTGAGGTCAACTGGTTTAGTGGTTCATCGGTCGGTCCAACCGTGCATCTAGGCTGATGATAATTTGAAAACTTTACGTACTTAACTCCCATAATCAGTTAAGTTGCGACAAACTTGTCACAATTGAAAAGATTTTCAGACACACCAATATAATAAGCAATATCCAATGGTTTTTGATTAATTATCAGAATCTTAGCTACAAACAAAAGTTTCAAGGAAAATAGAATTAATGATTGAGATAATGTGCGTTGAATAATGAAGATTGACTGCAACTGATGTGCTCTTCATAGAGAAGGAAGAAACGGAGATTAAAAAAATGGAAACATTATTGGTTGATGTTGGAAAGCAAGTACGTAGTTTCCAAGAAGCTCACCTCATGCCAAGAATTAAACAAAGACGACTGACGACTTTGGCACATCTGATTTGATGGAAGAGTCTAAATTGGAGAGAGTCGCGAGGTGAGCTTCCGTCCTCATTTCAAAGAGAGATTCCTTGTTCGTCCTTTTGTCCTGCTCGAGCTTCGCAATCTCATCCACATATATTTTGATATTTTCAGATGAGTAGGCGTTTATGTGGCTGGCTGCAGGCTGCTACTTTTGGTATTTCAACAGCCACAACCGCGCTTCAGGCTGAAGCCTTTGCAATTAAAGAAGGTGTGTACGTAATCACATGCTAAGAAGTGGAATCTTGTGAAGGTGACAATTGAAAGTGATAGCCAGGTGGCAATCAATAGCTGTGTCAGCAGCCTACTCAATCGATTGATCCTAGGGGGGTTGTTGGTTCTCGTCTCCAAGACTCTAGGTCTGTATGAACTCCTTGTATCCAAATTTGGTAGGAAGTTATAAATACCCATGCCCTAAAAATGGTTAAAAATATAAAAGCTTCAAATGAACTTTTCCATCTTTTTGCACCTAATTAGACTAGGATACTTATCAAATGGTCTAGTTTTTTTAAGACAAAACTCCAAAAGTTCATTAGGTGCCATTTAAGGGTCTTGCCCTCAAAAGATCTAGACCGTTTGACAAGTATGCTACCCTACCATGATCTAATATCTGTTAAATAAAAGATTTTAAGTGCTAAAAGACAATAACATTCACTTGAAGCTTCCATATTTTTAGTCATTTTGAGTTTTCATAAGCTTTTTACGGCATAAATCTTTCTGGTTTCTTGTTTTCATGGTCAAATAAGAAAGACCAAATTTTGGTCTTCCAAACTTTGAAAAACTCAAAATACCATACCAAAAGACTTTCCATTCCATACATCTTTTGGCCATCTAGTCTATCATAAGATCTTTCTAAACCGATTTGCCAAATGACACCTAAACAAATAATTTTATCCCTCATTTTTTTTATTTTATTCTTTAATTGTTTTCTTTTGTCCACTTAAACAGTAGGTTTTTCTTCTTGGACAAAATAATTAAATCTGGGTTTTTTCATGTGGTTTAATTAGTAGGACGAAGGATCCGGGCTAATTATGTACTTTAGCCATAATTTAGCAACATTTAGGGTGTTTGGTTCTGTTTACGTTTATTCAATAAATGTTTATTGATGGTGCCACATAGGCACCATCTCAGCATTTTCTCTCTCATGCTCTTTTGCATACATCGAAAATGTAAAAAGTGAATTTTGGTTTATGTGCGTGCCCCCCGTTTGTAGAAGTTATATCTTGAAGCTTCCACAAATGGCCAAGCGTTTATTCACTGTTACGCTGAAGTGGCGCCTATTTGTCATAAACAGTTGCAATTATTGCATTTCTCGGTTTTACCACCAAATAAAGTACAAACATTTATTCAATAAACATAAACGGAACCAAACACATACATTATCATTTCAAAGGAACAAAGTCTCTGAGATTTTTTCCCCACTTTTAGGCCCTTTTTTTAAGTTTTGTGAGCAAATGTCAAAACTGGCCAAATTGATTGCGGGTCCATTGCCTTTTATGGATATGCCTTTGTGTGGGTTTTCAACCTTCCATGAGCAAAACAACTATGAGTTTAGGCTGACGGCTAGGTTTTTACTATTTCCTAATAACAAGTGATTATGGGCTTTTTTAATGGAAGAAGCATGGGCCACATGACTGGGCTTCTTGTCTTGTTTGGTAATGTTCTCACTTGTTTTTGTTCTTTTAGAAATTTATGTGCTATAATAAGAATTTTATTTCTTGTTCTTCAAGAACAATAGAGGCGTTTGGCAAATTATTTTTTGAGAATGGATTTTTATTCTACAAAAATAGAAACAGTGTTTGGATAACGAAATTATTCTTGAGACAAGATCTAATTTAGTACTCCAATCATGATTCCCACATCGAAGTTACCTACTTTCTATGACAAGATTTGTGTAGTAGTAGGAGATGTTTCACCAAATCGACATATAGTAGCTTGAGTTCGTGAAGATAACAACAAAGGAGGATATTCGTTTAGGAAGAAAAAATAGAGCATGGAAAAAGTTTTAGGATGAAAAAATAGAGCATACAAAGTTAGAAATGCCAACAACAAAGAAAACCTTACCTGTGTATGAAATTTTGACTAGAAAATGGTCGTCAAAGATGATAAACTAGTCATTCGCTGTCGGTCCTTGATACATAGTGAGTTTGTAGCAAGAGCACTGGGAAGAAATGAAGAAGATTGCTCGAGGACTAGGGCTTGGAGGGGTGGATAGTTTATATCGTCAATGTGAAATGATGACATTGCTTGTTCTCTTGTGTGGGAAGGGCGAATACGTGTTCGTAAATAAATTGAGACGATGTGGGAACTACGCATTCCTTGAGAATGTGTTCTTTAGGAGTAGCTATTTGTCAGTCCGAAAGAACATGTTTTTTGGGCATTGCTCTCACTCAGAAATGACTTGTTTCTTGCCAAACATGTTTTTGTTCCGTGAGAGCATTGGGAATGAGAGAAACACTTCTGCAGAACGTTGCCAAACAGACCCTAATTTGCTAACTTTAAAGGATGGCATCAACAACTTAGTACCACACATTAAAAAGCATTTTGGATTTACAAATGCCTTGGTATTTTGTATTGTGGGTTTTACCATGGTTTTCAAAACCGGACCAGACCGAATGGTTAGACTAAAAAACCGGAAACCGATTAGGTAACCAGTTTTGTTTCACCCCAAAACCGTTTTTTGGTTAAAAACCATTGATTTAGTTAGTGACCATTGATCCGAGTGGTCGAACTGTCGAACTGTTAGCCCATACAATGGGTTTTGACCATTTTTTATTTTTTATTGTTTTTATTTTTTAATTCAAAATGATCTGTCTGTTTGAACTGGAAGATCAAACCATTCAACCCATGAACCGGTCCCCATAACATTTCCTTGTCTAGTCCAATTTTAAAAATCATGGGTTGTACTAGTTTAGAACACCTTGGTTGTGGTATATTGAAATAAATCAAAAAATAATTATGGCATCATACACATCAGCTCTACTAAAAAAACACATTTTCATGAAGTGAAACCATAAAATGGGATTCTGTTAGTTTATTGGATATATTCTACTCAATTGCAATTAAAGAAGGTTTGTTGACCAAGTTTGTTTTTCAAACCATAAATACAAGAACATGTTTCTTTATTTTTAGTCGTGAAAATAATCAGACACATTTATAATAGAAAAGATGGTTTTCATGTTTTTTCAAAATAGTGTGTATTTTCAAACCGGGCGATTTTAATTTCTTTTTGAAACTCATGACAAAGAAAGCAATTCACACCGGAGAACATCCCAAGTTTTTTCTTAACACCCCCAAGTTTATGTTTTTGAATAATCGAGACTTTTAAATACCATCAAAAAGTTTGCTTAGAAATTATGCAGTTCAAATAGCATTAGTTTTCCCTTTCATTAATGAAATTATTGTTTCTTAACGGTGTAGATTTAAAAAAAATGCATTGATTTTTGGTGCATGCACAAACATTTTTAAAGGGGGGAAATGAAGAGTGATTAGTTGAGGAGTGCATTATCTTCAAGGCCTAATAGTTGGATTCAAATCCCTCATCTTCAAGTGGGAAGAGTACTTCTTGTGTTTCCTCTCTAGGTTTCCAGAGGCTTCTTCTCTATGTGTTTAGAGAGGGCCTTTCTCTCAATGCCTCCTTGAGGTTCTTCTCTTTGTCCGCCTTTCATTGTTTCCTCTTCCGCCATTGGTCCACTGGGGTGGAGCTCCCCTTTGGGAGTCCCCCATCTCCCTTTTCTTTTCCTCATCTTTTCTCTCTCTCTAGTCCTCTTGTTTTTCTTCTCCCCTTCTCCTCACTTCCACTCCTCTCTCCCTCTTGATTTTTTTCGTTCCATTGTTTCAATTCTACCCCCTTTTTCCATCTCTCGTTGTTTTTCCCTCTCACCTATTTTTCTTCTTTGTTCTTTTGCTTCTATTGTGTAGGGATTTTGGTACAGGGGGTAAACTCTTCATTCTTTTATTGTTGGGCGGTGGCCACAATCTGTTTTAGTTTACCATCCATGGCTGTTTCCCGACTAATTTCACCGCTGGTTGCAGTTTCTTGGGGGCAGTTGCAGTTCACCAACATGTTCCATTGTTGGTAATGGATGCAGTTATTTGGGACTTTGCCATCTTTTGTGGATGAAGCTGCAATGGATTGTTGTTTCTTCTGTTGGTGATTCTTAATTGTATAAGTTCTTTTCTTCTCTTTTATCCACTAGTTATGTATATTTTGTTCTTTTGTCCATGGGCTTTCTAGCTTGGTATTATTACTAATTTTTGTGTATTCATTCAATTTTCTTGATTGAATGAAATATGCTTTACTGTAGACTCAAAAAAAAAAAACTTCAAGGCCTTTCATTTGCATCTCCTTAAGTAATTTATCTAAGTAAATGTACTTATCCAGGCAAGTGTTCTAGATAAATACATTTACTAGTGTCATTTTATTCACCGGCTAGGTAAAGTTGTGCAATGGTTGTTTTATCTGAAAAATAACATTATTAGAGGGACAATATTATTTCATTACATATTAGCAATTTTCTAGGCAGATAGGTAAGTGATTTATGCAACTCTCATGAATTATTACTTGCCTAAGTAAATGAGGCACTCAAGAATCATTCTTTTCTACGAGACCCACTCATTCCAAAATATGAACGTAAATTTATGTCTTTTTCGTGGAACCCACCTCCACTTCCCCAAAAAATGAACGAAACCTAATGACTTTTTTAGGGATGGTGAGGTGGCTGAACTAATCAATGATTTGTTGTTTTGTTTTGATAAATCACAAGCTAATTTAAAAGGTAAAATAATCCACATAACATTCTATACATTCATTAAGAAGCATAAAACCTGCTTAATGTCTTATTCATTAAACAATAAGGCAGAATGCCAAAGCCATGTTGTATTAATTACTCTCTCTTGCTTCGTGAGGGCTACACGAGAGGGGTAAGCTCATCTCCATGTCGTAATCAGGTTTGATCTGATCAGAATTAGATAGTCCAATCTGACATTGTTATTTGTAGATCCGATCAGAACTGATAAACATGGATTTGAATTCGAATTCAATGAGGAAGTTGGATTTTTGGATATAATTTGATCCAAGTTGATTTTTTTTAATAATAAATTATTAAAAGAAAAGTAAAATACAACAATTTAAATAAAGAAAAGCAAAAATTATAAGTATCTTTTCAATTATTTTCATCACATATATACATTTTTATATATAAATAAATAATATAATAAATTTACAAAAATACAATATAAATAGTGTATTTATAAATAAATAAATAGCATATATAAGTGTTACCTATATTTATATAAATAAAAGGATAAATAGCATATATAAAGGATCAGATCTTTGTGGGTTAGATAGGGGCAATACGAAATTGTTATGATTTCTGACCGGCTATTATCACCTGATTTGACCCAACCTGGAGATCCGAAATGGGGCTATCAAAATCCGATAACATAGGATCCGTGATCATATCAAATTGGATCATGATCTGATCCATTTGAAACCCCTATGTGGAAAGATGTTCCCAATGCACGACTTTAAATGTTGTGAAGACAGTATGAGGACAAAATCTGGATTCCCTCGTACCTAAAAGGCCAAGTCTTCTAATAATCTCATTAGACACCATTCAATGTAAAGGTGCAACTAGGATTAGGTTGGGAATTTATTAATTTTTCAATAGGCATGTATCCTAACCTGCTCCCAATGCAATTGAAAATTTTCAAATCAGGCAACCCAATTTGCATCTAAGGGTGATCATGGATTGGGCTAGGCTAGCTAGGCTTAGCACCTATGGCTATGATAAGGGCCATAGCCCAAGCTTAGGTTGAGAAGGCTTGATTACGGGCTTATGAATTTTGTTTATAAAATGTTGGATACATATAATGTCATATATTATGCAATATGTATATAAAAATTATTTTATACATTTTCCAATATATACGCTCATCATCAGTGCTCATGGAGTTGATTGTTTGTTACTTGGTTAGAGGCTGAGTGCAAGCAACCTTGATCTCATTGCACTGATACATGGCATTAACATGCAGCCGATAAAGCAACAATTGGATCCTCGTGATATAGCATGATAACATACATCCATTTTTCGTCATCCTTGGTAACCAACTAAAAAACATAAATATGCTACCGCAATATGGATTTCTCATTGAGTCCAAATCTACTCGTCACACTAACCTCATTGCATATACCATCCGCACATCAAGAATATCTTTCACACTTGTATGCTATTATTCAAGGTAGATGTTCTCAATACATAATGGGAGGTGGTTGTGAGGAGCACTATATAAGAAGTAGATCGTAATTATTTTCATTGGCATTAATGCACAACAACTTGAGACTTGAGCATAACAGTGTTCATAAAGTTTTATAATAGTTATATGTAAAGTACAAAAATATAATATAGAAACACATATATATATATATATGCATAAATTAACAAAAATATAAATGTGTGCAATCTAGGTTTGAAGTACTAGGCTGGGTCAGACTTAAAATGATCATCCCCACTTGCAGCCTTAGGCGGTGTTCGGTTCCGTGTTCATCTCGTGCATGGACCATTTTGGTCCATGTCACGGTATGAACAGGGTGCTCAGCTGGTCATGGACGAGACCGGTCCACACTATATTGTGGGCCTGCTCTGTCCACACCCCATATTATCAATCACTGCATTTTCTCGTGGAGGGGGCCCATCCTACTTCACATGCTCCCTGGAAATTCTATCTCAAACTTTGCTTCACATAATTTTATCATTGGAGGTCTCCATCGCCTGTCGAAGATCTCTACCTATGTGCTCCGCCAAAACTCTCCACCACTGAAGCTCTCCTCTGCGGGTATGTGATCTTTCTTTGTTGTTGCTTTTCTTTAGAAAAAACATATAATCGAACTCAAAGTTGTTAGAAACAAAGAATCGAATTGTTATAAACAAACTTGTTTGTTTAAATATTATTTTTTAATATTTGTATCAATAAACTATTAAATATTTTACTTAATTTTTAATGTTTTTATCAATAAAACAATATTTTTAAATATTAAAAATATATTTTTTCATTTTTAATTATTTTACTATTGCTTTTATTAAAATTAATATTTATTGGTTAATGTTAATTTATTGATGCCTTTTTTCAATATATTTATCATATAAAATGCAAAAATTAAATATTTATTATTAATTGTGTAGTCAATCATAAAATGTATATGAGATACATAGAACCGAAAAGTCTGTCCACACCATGCTATAGAACACCACTATGGGTGTGGAGTGTGGACTAGTCTAGTGCACACAGTCTGTCTACAGTCCAGAACAACTGTGGATTGTCGTGTGGTGTGGATTAGTCCCTTCCATAGGGTGTGGTGTGGACTAGTCCACAACCACTAATTTCTTACGCACGTTACAGACACCCCCTTAGTTCGATAGGGTAAAAGTTTCATTATTTTCATATGTTTATCCATCAATTCATGACACATAACTTGGAGATTTTTTTCCCTTTAAGAGTTTTCATGATCGTATTCACGGTGAAATGAATCATTCTTGCTTCCTAGTAGAGTTATCAATTGACTCCAAAAGTTTGGACCTATTGTCATTATTGTTGATTTTTTAATGCATGTTTTAAAAAAAACTTTTATTTGTTCTAATGATTTGTGGGACTTGTTACCCCTCATCTTGTCTAACTCCTTCTATTCTTATAAAAAAAGCATGTCTTAACATTGCAATTGACCTATTTAAAATGGTAAATGCAGAAAATAACATTATAAGACTTGGACAAGACACAAAACCATATTGTTCGATGAGTCACGGGTCAAGAGATGTGACTAGTAAAGTATTTACAATGGATGGTAAGATGGCCTCACTTTTGATACAATTGACCAGGGTTCAAGTCTTTTAATTAGGGATACAAATATGTCAGATTGAGGTATATCCGAATCAAATTTGATAGAAAATACATAGGATCCAAATTCAATTTTGAATCCGTATAGTTGTTCAAATTTGTTTTGAATCATTTAATTGCAAAAAAACGGTAATATCATGGTTGGGGTAGATCCACAGAAGAGGACAAAGCCCCAAACATTACAATCGATACCAGATACTGTAACTGTTTTCCAAAATGTCATTCATCGAAGAACTGCGAATGGAACTTACCATGGATTGCTTCTGCTAGAGAACCACGAACGGACTTAACCATGGACAGCAAAAACGTAAAGAAACACCCACCGGTATCAAAAGCCCAATACATGATCCAAGAGCAAGTAACCCCTTTGTCAAAACGCCTGCAAAAAGAAGAAAAAAAAAAACAAGTAAAGAAAGGAGAGAATAACCCCTTTGACACTTCACACTTTATAAGACTATTTTATAGACATATATTAAAAAAAAATTTGCTTGAAAAACTTGCTCACTCACACATACAGGCAGTTAGGTCCCATAGCAAAAGCAATAGAAACAACAACAACACTAAATGATAACAATAACAAGAGAAATTGTCCAAAACCCACCATCACTTATTCTCTTAAATTCACCATTACTTTTCAAAATGTCCAAAACCCACCATACCTGTCAGATAACGGTAACTTGATTAACGGGCATCATTAATTTCCTATTTTACCCATTCTTCCACCGTTGAAATCTTTCTTTTCTATCTTCGTTGTTTAACGCCAGCATTATTTCCCTTTCTTTCTCTCATTCCGGCTCCACCTCTCTCTCTCTCTCTCTCTCTCTCTCTCCATCTACAGTGTTACAAGTTTTGGAACCATAGTGATATCTTCAAACTGGTCTCCTTCTCCCATTTCAAATATAACTAGCCCTAACTCAAGAACCCAGGAAAGCAACTATGGAGTCAGCAGGAGTTTCGGTGGAAATTCTTTTGCAAGACCCTCAATCGTTCCTCATCAGAGAAGCTTCAATCCGGCCACTTCAGTTAACACCACCACCACCACTGTTCATATCTCCAAACAGGGGAATTCTCTTTTTCTCTTTTCCAGTGGTGTGGCGACTCTGCTAAAAGTCGTATACTCTCATTCGTAGTCTCAAACACACAAATAGAGTTCATCTTCTTTTCCCAACTTCAATATATCATCTCCTCTTCTCTCCCTCCCTCCCTCCTTCCCTCCTTCCCTCTCTTACTCTCTCTCTCTCTCTGATTTCCCTTCACCTCTTTCGCCCCCTCTGAAGAGAATTGCAACTCCAAGTATGATTACGAATAACCTTCGTCAACAAGGCCTGTGTGGTTGCATGCCAACAAAAGACATAGAAGGGTGATACTGTTGAGTTTAAACCTCGAAACTTTCATCCTTTGGAAACAATCTATTGCTTCTCCCTCTCCCATTTTGCGCATAACCACAAATCAGAGAATTCCAAGAAACAATACTCTTTGAGTAAGTCTATTGAAAGCTAAAAGACTATCCTCCATGCTCCCACATTTGGCGTAGAAGTTGATACGAGAATTACCTACAAAGACATTGTGCTTACCCAGTGACTTGATAGCACAGGCGTGGAAGCTCTTGCCCATCCCAAGAGCAATGATATTGGCAGCTACACTTACGACACAAGGAAAAGTCGATTCATTAGGCCTCAGGCCTTCTCTAATCATCTCAACAAAAAGGTTTATGGCCTCTTCATTGTGGCCCATCTGGCTATACCTTCTAATCACTGCATTCCATGACACCACATTTATGTCCTGCATCTCCTGGAAATATCGGAGAGCATCCATGAAGTTCTCGTGCTTGAGGTACGCAGAGATCAAAGTTGTATAAGAAACCACATTAGGGTTGTCGATATCTTGGAAGGCACTTTGAGCTTCTTCGATTGTAGTCAACTTGGTGTAGTTGTCACGGAGCGTACTACCCACAAAGACATTTGAATGCAGACCCACCTTTGTCGCGCAAACGTGAAGCTGCTTGGCTATAGTGATATTCCCTATGGCAATAGAGGAATGAATGACTGTGCCGAAAGTGAACCCATTGGGTTTGATGTTGAGGACAAGCATGCAAGAGAAAATATCAATTGCCTCCTTATGGCGATTGTGCCAAGTAAAGCGACCAATTATAGAGGTTGCAAAAATTAGGTCCCGGTGATATGTTTCTGATGATGCGCAATCCGGCCGGTCTTAGCTGTCAACGACCTTGCCTCTGAACTGAGTAGCAGGGAACCTGAAACAGAGGAGATGAGGAAACTCCGGGGAGAACCCGGTGTAAAGGCTCCAAAGCTTAAGTTAGAATCCTTCAAAGGCAAGATAAAACCAGATAGCGCCAAGTTTTGCATACCTCCTTTTTGGGGGTGGAGAGCCTTTTATAACCACCTCGCGCACTCACTCCTAGACTCCTGTCAAGTCGGGAATGAGTATTTTCGTGCTTCTGCCAGTTCGGGCGTCATAGCCTCTGCTGGGGCAGAACCGTCACTGCCCTTTTTGTTGGAGCCGTCTCTGTAACTGGAGGCAGCGGTTGACAGGTGACGGTGGCAGGTGGCAGGTGGCCGTTTGAAATGCGGTCGTCAGGCATCAGATCCCAAGTCAGTCAGGTGCGCCGCCCCTTGATACGGACTCCTTCGGTGTTAGGTACGGTGTGGTTCGTCCAGTTCAATGCTCCGGAAGCGAAGTGCCCGGAGCGGTGTGTGAGGCGAAGTCTTGAGTTCGGATAAGGGGGGCCCCGAACTGTCATAGGACGGGCCAGTTCGGGTCTCTACTTTGTGCGACTCGGGGCCAAAGGGAGAGTTCGGGCTCCTCGTAGGGAGTTCGAGCACTAAGTAGGGAGTTCGGGCACCTTGCAGGGAGTTCGGGCTCCTTGCAGGGAGTTCGAGCTCTAAGTAGGGAGTTCGGGCACTAAGTAGGGAGTTCGGGCACCTTGCAGGGAGTTTGGGCTCCTTGCAGGGAGTTCGAGCTCTAAGTAGGGAGTTCGGGCACTTTGTAGGGAGTTCGGACTGCTGGTCTCTTCCCTTTTGTGTTTGTTCCCTCGGTAAGTGCCGAGCTACTTGTTTTTTTGCCACGTGGCGTGATTTGCGAGGTCGGGCCAAATCTTCCTTCATCAGTTTCGTCAAACAATTGCCGAGCATACGAAAATGCCTTGGATTCACAATAGGTGGCAACGAGCCCCAACTCGACAAGGTCTGAAGTTCCTAGTTTATGGCGACGGGCATGAGCTTGCTGGGCCTCAGCGTCGATATGGAATGAAGCTAAACTGTGGACACATTGTCCATGTAATTTCCTAGTGAAGGGCAAGATATGGAACAAATAGGAATTCCATTTCCATGAACTACTATTGTTTCTGCTTGGTGAGGGTGTGCATAAACACACATTGAGAAGCTTAGCGTCAGAGACCACCACCACCCACCCACCTTTCCTCACTTGCGAAAAGGAGCGGGGTGACATGCCACCACACCACCAGCACTAACTAGGAACAGTGGTGGTGTTGATGCTAACAGGCTGACTCACCATTCCGGGGCTGTTTAGTCATGAAACATACATTTAGGTTGACGTGGACAACTTAGGTCATTGAAATGTAAGGGTATTGTAATGGATGGTGAATTTTAGAAAATAAAATCTCACTGACATAGTGAGTTTTGGACGTTTTGAAAAGTTATGTTGAGTTTAAGAGAATTCATAAAAAGTGATGGTGGGTTTTGGACAATTCCCCTAACAACAACAACAAGGGTAATTTACTAAAACACCGCCTATAGTTTCATGAATTTACTAAAACATACTCCATACTTTGTGTTTTAGTGAAAGATCCCCTATAGTTTGCAGTCAATTTACTTAATTGACCTTCCATTAGACGAAAGTGTAAAATGTTTCAACACTAACATCCACTCAAATAAATTTAATCAAAAGAAACTGAAAACAAAATTACCATTTTGCCCCTAATAAAACATGGGCTATCACTCTATACAAAATTACCATTTTCTTTACAACCATGGGTTCATACACTTGAACATTTCCCACTCAATTTAGGGGTACTTTTGGAATAAACAACCATGGGTCCATGCCCTTCAACATTTTCAACTTGGTTTAGGTGATCATACTACTATTTTTATCAAGGTTTTAAAAATCGACCCAGAAATGGAATTGTTATAGTTACTAGTTTATGAGTCAGCGGTTCAACCATCTGGGTCGAATGGTTTGCATATTAGGCAAATGATTATATAAGATTTGCCCTAATATGCAAACCTCATATAAGAAAGAATAGATATCGGTTGAGAAAGCCAAAAAGCAGAAGGAGAAAGGAGAATTGTTGTCGGCTGAAAAAGAAAAAAAGAAAGAAGAAGAAGGAAGGAGAGAGTGAGGGAAGAAGAAGGAAGAGGATGAGGATGATTGTGATGATAGTGATGATAGTGATGACGAGGCAGCGATGACAAATAGAGATCTGAGTTCTTGTATCTCAGATCTAATATCGATTTCTCTAAAACACATGTAGAAGAAAGTCTTCTTCTTCTTCTTCTTCTTCTTCTTCTTCTTCTCTTCTCTTTGTGCTAGATCCCATATATGAGTTCGTGTCTCAGACTAGATCTCAGATCTGAGTTATCTCTACAACTTTATATTGCGAACCGCTGGTCGGGTCAATAGGTTTTGACCCAATAACGGGTTAGTGGTGAAATGGAACCAGTTGTTTGAACGGTTTTAGGGCCGAACGTTCCGACCATCCGGGTCAACGATGGTTCAAAAACATTGACTTTTATATGGCAAAACAAATATTTCTTAATGCCAGGTCAATTAAGTAATATAATATAAATTTAAGTAAATCAGTGAAATTATAGGGAATGCTTTAGTAAATGACCCTACTACTACTACTACTACTACTAATAATAATAATAACAATGATGGGCCAAGTCTACTTGACAACCAAAATTATGTTGATTATGATTCTATGATTTTGTCACAATTAATAATTGAGTCGACACTAACTCTTGCTGCCCCGAGACAATTACATAGTTAAAATATTCGAAGGCACTAATGAGTTTTTTGTAATTTTGATTCTACTTTAGTTCTAACAGGATAAATTTTATAGACATTAGATAGTATACAAAATAATTATGGTTAAAAACATTGTTTTACCATCATACAACGGCTTTATTCTTTTACATTCAATTTTATCAACTTATCTTACCAAAAATATAAGTAACTATAGATGTCAAGTATAATTGGCTGAGACCCAATTGTCTCGATTAATAATTGGTTTCTGTTTTAGATGTATCTCATGGGACCAATTGGCAATCCATTACGTCCTGCCTCAAAATCAAACTTGACCCATTGACAACTCTACATGCATAGTCAACGAATGAGCCATTATAACTATAAACCCATTATTAACGAGTTGGGATCTCTCGTAAGCAAAAATGTCTTCCAACACCCTTTCAACATGATTTGATGCCACACATTTCACGCATGGAGATTTCACTTTTAAGAAGATGGGTGTTGGAGTGTATTTTGTTCATTATTAACACCCTTAGTAATGTGTTAAGACCCCCCCCCCCCCCCCCCCCAACCTCAAAAAAAAAAAAAAAAGGGATATGTGCACTTCATCCCCCATTTTTTTCTTCCTTTCTTTTATTCTTTCCCCTCTCTTCTTTGGGTTGAGGTTCACGGGGATTCAGACTCTGGATCGGGCCCATACAAAATTTGGCAAAAACTCAAAAGCTAAGCCCAAACCGGCATCGAAAGAGACATCCCATGAAGATATAGGCCTTTAATGAATTAGTAAGCCACAGCCCAGTAAGCGTAGGGCCTTAAATGCAAACCTAAGCCCATCCGCCCATGTGGTTAATATAATCGGTAATCCATTTTGTTTTTGTGATTAGGGTTTCGAGAGAGCAACCCTCCAAACTCCAAAAGCCAAAAGAAAATCCGGTTTTGAAGGCGGAACCGTGGTGCTATTTGAATCACCGCTTTTCCATCTTAAAAACCCTTTCTTCCCAAAGGCCCAAACCCTTGGCGGCTGACCTGACCCTCCCCTTTTCTCTCTCCTAGGGTTTCTCTCTCTCCCCTCCAGTATCCCGTAATCTTCGTACTCGTTTCTAGGGTTTTCTTACCTCCTCCTTTTATCCACTATTTGCTCGTCTCCACCGAAGATCTGATCATGGCAGCGGTTGCTCCACCTGCGGATCGTATCCTTACTTAATACTGAGTTTCTTGGTATGCTTTAATTTGTTCAGTGTTTTTTACTTTCATTATCCCATATCTTCTTCTTCGCAGTCGTAGACTTGAATTTTCTTCTTCTTAAAGCTCTTTTAGCTGCCTATTTTCCAGTATTGTGTGTTTCAATGTTTGCGGGTTTTGTAGGGGTTTATGTTTAGATCTGGGGATCATGTTTCTAGAAAACATCTACAGTTCTACTATATTGTTTAACTTTAGCGCTTTCAAGATGTATGCTAGTTCATGATTCTTAGAGTAGTTTGAAGTTCTTTTGTTACAAGTTTGGGAATTGATCTATGCTGGGTTCTGTTTTTTATGCGGAAATTATTCGTTGAGGAAGTTTTCTTGCTCATAGCGGATTAACTCTTCTTTTGGCGTTTGGTGTTATTGCTCGTGTACACTCTCTCTAGAAAACCCATAATTTTGCGTTGGTTGGCTTTTGGATCATCAAGAATGCATTCCCTTTCTTTTTACTTCTTTCTCTTTTTGCTGTTTTGATTTGATTTGGACTTGGTAGGATAAATGGCTTTTTGTTTGGTGAGGTATTGCTTTGGTCTATCATGCTACTAATTACTTTGGAGATTTGGTGGGGAATCAAAAGGGTGGCTGGTCGATTTTCTTATAGCTTATGATTACTATTCTCATTTTGAAGGAAGGCTACCTTAAAATTATTATGAAATATTCATTACCGTTACTACATGATTTGGTAGGTTCTCACAAATCTATTTTTTCCATTCTCACATACTCGTGGGTGTGTGGGGAACAAGTTGCAGAAAAAATTTTCATAACGTTACTTTATTGGACAGAAGGGAAACTTTTCTTAACTGTTGGAACCTCAATTCTCAAATTCCCAATGTAAAATTGACAAAATACAGCGACTTCAGTAAAATATAGATAGAGTTGCTTTAAGCATACGGATGAATTACGAATTCATTTTGAAAGAGTTCCAAACACGACCAATTATGAATTCCGTTACTAGTTGTTTCCTTTACCAATAATATTACAGAAGCTGCAGATTTACTGCAGAAGTTGTCAATAGATTCTCAGACCAAAAATATTGAAGTTCCTGAGGCCACGAAAAAGGTAACACATTTTTTTATATAATGGTTTGAAAGAGAATCTTGTATTCTCTTCCAGCTGCTATTATTCTCCTATGTTTTCCATTGCATCTCTTTGTTATTAATTTTTTCCCACAGCCTTTTACTATTCAGTATGGGTCTGTTGAAACTGCTGAAGCACCCAATGGTCCTGTCCAGTCATGTGAACGATCTACAACTCCTCTACTTCAAGATTTCATGGATCCATCAATGTGCTATCTTCCTAATGGCTATGCATCTACTGCCTATTATTATGGAGGTTTGCTAATTTGTGCTGGTTTCTTTATGAATGTGTCTACTTATAAATTACTGCAAATGTTGGTTTTGTTTTTATGACTATATAGATGTTTGATGTTCAGGTTATGATGGGCACATCAATGAGTGGGACGATTACCCTAGATTCGTAAATCCTGATGGGGTAGAGATGTCAACTGTAAGTTTTCGTTTCAGCATTGCTTATATATGTTGCTATTCAATTTATATTTCATTCCGTTTTGGAATAAAATCCTTTTAATTGTGCCAACATCCAAGGGTCTCCACTGATTCTGTTTTTTTTTTTCTGTCAGAAGAATCAGAAGAGATTATTTCAATGTTGTGATTTGGGTACTATGTTAAGTGTTGGTTTTGATGATGTTGTTTCTGGTTGGCAGGGAGTTTATGGGGATAATGGCTCTCTTATATATCACCATGGTTATGGATATGCACCTTATGGTGCGTACCCTCCAGCAGGTTCTCCAGTTCCCACCATGGGGCATGATGGTCAGCTGTATGGTCCTCAACATTATCAGTATCCTAGTCCTTATTACCAGCCACCGACTCCTCCACCTGGTGGGCCATACCCCTCTAGTCAGACATCTTCTCAGGGGGAGCTTTCCACCTCTGTAGCTGCTGATCAGGCACCTTTGACTGTAGAAACAACAAAGGAAAAGGCTAATGGTGTTACAAATGGAAATTCCAATGCTAATAATGGCTCTGCACCATTGAAACCAACAAACCAGAACTCAACTTTGAATTTGAACAATACTTATTGTAGAGGAGTTTTGTCTGGAGGAATCCCAACATCCGGCTACCAGGACCTAAGATTTGGTTATGATGGGATGCGGTCTCCAGTACCCTGGATAGATAGCCCGGTTTTTTCTGATGGGCAGCCAAAACCCGCCACTAGTAGCTCCTTTTCTTCAGCCGTCTCACATGCAAATAATGTCCACTCTGGAAGGAATCAGAATATTCGTCCACTTCCACATCTCATTGTAAGTATGATATTTATCTTCGTTTGTTTTATGTACACACTGATGCTATTTTTGCATTTGTTTATATTTGACAGTATGTTCTGATTGGTACATGGGATTACTTTTTTATTCAATTAACAGGGCTTGCACCATCCAAGACCTGCATCCGGAATGAACCCAACACCAGGTTTTATGAATAGGATGTATCCAAACAATAGGATCTATGGTGCTAATGGTGTTAGATCTGGACCAGGCTATGGGATTAATGGCTATGATACCCGCACAAATGGTCGTGGATGGTTAGCAATTGATTCAAAATACAAACCAAGAGGCAGGGGAAATGGTTATTTTGGTTATGGGAACGAGAATATGGATGGTCTAAATGAGTTGAACAGAGGACCCAGAGCAAAAGGGTTCAAGAATCAGAAGGTGTTTGCACCCATCACAATTGCAGTCAAGGGGCAGAGTTTACCATCAAATGTGAATGACAATGAAGACAAAGATAATTCAAATGTTGTTCCTGACAGAGAACAGTACAACAGAGCAGATTTCCCTGAGAAGTATTCTGATGCAAAGTTTTTCATTATTAAATCATACAGCGAGGATGATGTTCACAAGAGCATCAAGTATAATGTGTGGGCCAGCACACCTAATGGGAACAAGAAGCTGGATGCTGCATACCAGGAGGCACAGGAGAAGCCTGATTGCTGTCCTGTATTCCTATTTTTTTCTGTGAGTACATACTGTGACGTCTTATGCATTTCTTTAAAAAGAATCTGCTCATAGTCTAACCTTCCAGCTTTTATTCTTCTTTCCCAGGTGAACACTAGTGGGCAATTTGTTGGTGTCGCTGAGATGGTTGGACCAGTTGATTTTAACAAGAATGTGGAGTACTGGCAACAAGACAAATGGAATGGTTGCTTCTCGGTGAAGTGGCATATTGTAAAGGATGTGCCTAACAGTTTGTTGAAGCACATCACCCTTGAAAATAATGAGAACAAGCCCGTCACTAATAGTAGGGACACTCAAGAGGTATGTGTGGTTTTATACTGTCTATATGTATGCATCTTATTTTTTTTAATTTCTCTTAACGTCAGATGTTTTGGTTTCTACAGGTAAAGATGGAGCAGGGGCTTCAAATGCTCAAAATATTCAAGGAGCATTCCAGCAAGACATGCATTCTTGATGACTTTGGGTTTTATGAGACTCGGCAAAAGACAATGCAAGAGAAAAGGGCCAAGCAACTGCAGTTGCAGAAGCAGGTATGATGCGAACTTTAAACTATTATCTATATGTATTTTGTCATCAGCTATGTCCTATTTATATAAGTTAAGAATTTACGTATAATACCCATAATTTATTCCTTGCAAACTTCTTCCATTGGTAATGTTGAGCCATACAACTCTATGGTTTACAAATAGTGACCTGCATTGTAGGTATGGAATGGTAAGCCTGCTGATATTGCTGTTACTGATGATAAAGAAAAAGATGGTGCAACTGGAAAACCAAGATTGCAGAAATCTTTAGAGGTTGCTTCCGTTTTGCTTAAGGAGTCTCCTACCGTTCACTCTAATGGGGAGTGGAAAAGATCAGAAGAAAATGGAACAGTTACAGCAGTTAGAGATGCGCCAAAGGGTGCCAAACCTGTAGGCACAGAAAAGAGGGTTGTGGCTAACGGGGTTGCAAATGGTTGCTAGATCTTCACTTATCAAGAGTGGGTATATGGTTATTGGAATTGTTAAAGAGTTCGGTCAGAAGTATTGCCGGATTATTATAGAAAGTGGGCAAACGCTGGCCAACTCCAAGTGGACCTGGCTTACTATTGAGGTAATAAAATGTTGACAGCCCTTTTATTGTCGTTTAAAAAATATGGTGAGTCGGGATAAACTTATTTTCATGATCCTCAATATTTGAGTCATCATCCCCTTTATGACCTTTTTTCCCTTGGCATTAGGATATTGTGGTGGGTCAGTTTTCTTTTCTTTATGAGTATCTCCTAACTGCTTTTTACTTCAGGGTTTGGGTTTAGGGATCTTTTTTGTGCTTTTATTTCTTAATGGTTTTCTTTGATCTTTTTTTTTTTTCTCTCTTTCTCTTTAGATCTATTACCCCTTGTAAATCTGCTCTGTTGCGGTTTTTTGTATTTGTAAGAGGACCAGAATCCGGGTGGAAACTGTTTGCAATAGAGGAATTCAATATCTTGAAGAGTTTACAGTTATTAAGGATCCAGGAAGGAGAGACGTCGTCATTGTATATCATCCTCCTCCTCTCGCGTGTATTACCCAGTTTGTTTTGATACAAACACCTGTCAGTCAAGTTGTTTCTGCTGCCTGTCCTCTTGGCTCATTTGAGCTTTTAGCTTGCTTTGATTTTAGTAGCGGTCTTTAATATCTCTAATCTCTTGAGAAGGTAGCAATGTTCTACAAGCATCGAAGCATATTATATACAATTACAATCAGAATTAAAAAAAAGAAAATTAATGGATCCTTGTTTATGAACATGATCGCACTATTCCATTCCTTTTTTATGGTCTTGTGCAAGTCAAATGTTTGGTCTGAAACCCTTTTGCTCTCGCCCCCGCAGAAAAAACAAAAAAAATCCCTTCCCAAATTCCCCATACCTGATCTCTTAAATGATTAATCCTTTTAATTCGCGGACTATATTTCTTTTTTCAACCTTTTCTTAACACCGATGGCAAACTATTTCACGGTCTCGTAAACAAAAAAAATAGAAGGATACAAGTATGGTTTGTGAATGGCTAGTTGCTTTCATATTGAGCAACCCTAGATCGTCTTTAAACCATTAGCGGTTATGTTACGGACCAAGCCATCAAGGGAATCCCTTAATGTGAGTCGTGAACACCCATGTCGATGATCACGTTTTTGGATTCTCAACGGTTCAGAGATTACAAACGGTTTGGTGTGATGGAGTTGCACATGAATGAAGTTCACACGGCAAACAAGGTTAGCCTCAGTTTCTCATTTAGTTTTGCTTTCATACATGTGTATTTCTCTGATTTTTGTTTCTGCGAAGCCCTTATAAAGTTTGCGGAACCTATTATATGGAGACCATGATTTGGTTAATCAATTGATTATTGGCTCTGAAAAGTATGTATTATCATGGTTATGGGTATGCACCTTATGCTCCATAGTCCATACCCTCCGACAGGTTCTTCTATTCCCACCATGAGGCATTATCGTCAGTTGAATGAATTCACATCTGCGCCCCACAGCTCTGTTGTTCAAGGTGAGGTTTCCAGCTCTGTTGCTGCTAAGCAGGCGCCTTTGTCATTAGAGACAACAAAGGCCAAACCTTCTCTAATGCTCCTTCAACTTTACATACCCATACCCAAACTTTCCCGCCGCATTTTCTGACAAACCCTACCTCTTCTATTCCTTCTCTCATTTTCTTGTTTAATTTGGCCCCCAAGAAAAATTCCTCTCTCCGACACTGTTTGGATAGATGGCCCATTTTTTTCCTGATAGTGAGGCCCAACTTCGGGAAGGAACCAAAATCTTCGACCTCTTCCACATATCATACTCACTATCTGATACTTATCTGTGCTGGTTTTACACGCACACTGATGCTTTTTTTAAGTAATTTGTTACATTTTTATACTAAGTTCTTATTTGTACTCTGCTATGTTTTTTCTCTAAATGACAGGGCCTGCACCATCCAAGGCCTGAACCCAACTCCTGGTTTTGTAAATTGGATGTACCCAAACAATAAGATTTACGGTCAATGTGGTAATGGTGTTAGAACTGGTCCAGGCTATGGGAATAATGGTTATGATACTTGATGATGGATAATTTGGCTCATCTAGTAATGTGATGACACCTAGAGTGACGGAATGATGTGGTGACACCTTAGCGACCTCGGTGACCTCAGTGATCTAGTCACCTCATGCATCTCGGGTCATCCAGTTAGACCGAGGTGTGAATAACTCTAGTATATGCACTGACCTGCCGAGGTGCCACGTAACTTTCATCTAGAAGCAAGCCAATTGTCTCCGATCTTCTTGGGATCATGACACAATGTCAATGGAGTTTATCTTATCCCCGCTTGATTCGAATGGACTTGGATAAGCCTTATCAGCTTACGCGGAGTCCATCTTTGGGTGCGAAACCAACTTTGGACCAGATGGGCCGACGATGTCGGACACACATCATGACTCGTGAGGCCTACGGCAACCCGCCTTTTTAAAGGCCTTGCCTCCAGTCTCACATGGTACTCACGACTCAACTCTCTAATTCTCTTGCAATCTAAGCTTTCAGCTCTCTCAAATCTCCTAATCGCTAACTTAAGCATAGAAGTGCCTACACCGGATAAAGCACCCCGAACAATCTGACCTACTTGCCTTGCAACTCAATTAGGCGACCCCACTTGTCTGATGTCCGAACTGTCCTCTAGTAGAGAGCACTAGATCAAGTTACATCAATACTCGTGCAAATGGTCGTGGATGTAGTACTTGATTCAAAATATAAACCAAGAAGAATAGGAAATGGTTATTTTGGTTATGGAAAAGAGAGCATGCATGGATGGTCTCAATGAGTTGAACAGAAGACCTGGAGCTAAAGGTTTCAAAAATCAGTAGGGTTTGCACCCATCACAATTGCCAAGGGGCAGAGCTTACCATCAAATGGGAATATCAGTGAAAATAGAGATAATTCAAGTGTCATTCCCTGACAAAGAACAATACAGTAGAGAAGATTTCCCGGAGAAGTATTCTGATGCAAAGTTTTTCATTATTAAATCATACAATGAGGAGATGTCCATAAGAGCATCAAGTATGATGTGTGGGACAGCACACCTAATGGCAATAAGAAGCAGCTGGATTTTGGGTACTATGAGACATAGGAGAAGCCTGGCGGCCAATGTTTTTAAAATCGGACCAGACCGGAAAAACCAGGAATCAGTCCTGTTTCAGCGTAGAACTTCTTTTTGGCCAAAAACTATTGATTTGATTAATAAACTGTTGTCTCGGTATTTTTTATTAGAATGGGCCATCTATTCAGTTTGAACCGTCAGACCATTCGACCCTAGTGGCTATCCTGTGGCTATCCTGTATTCCTGTTCTTCTCTACGAGTATCACCATATATTTTGATATGCCATTCTATTCTTTAACAGGGATGTGCTCAATTTAGTCCAAACTTTTTTTTTTCCCGGTGAAGTGGCATATAGTAAAGGATGTTCCTAACAGTTTATTGAAGCACATCACCCTTGAAAACAATGAGAACAAATACTAATAGCAGGATACTCAAGAGGTGATATATTTTGTATCTTTTAATTTCTTATTGTCTTTTATTGCCAAATGTCTACATTCGTTCTTGATGATTTTGGGTTTTATGAGTGTCGTCGAAAGACAATGCAAGAGAAAAGCTCCAAACAAAAACAATTTCAAAAGCATGCAAGATTTGAACACTACACTAATAAGTGATCTATGACTCTACATTTGACAAATGGTCTCCTTACGCTGCAAGTATGGGATGGGAAGCCTGCTGATGTTGCTGCTATTAAGATTGTGGAAATGAAAAATCAAGACTGTAGAAATCTTAAGAGGTTACTTCACCTCTGCTCTAGGAGTCTCTTTACTGTTCACGCTAATGGTGAATGGAAAAGGTTAGATGTGAAGAAGGATTAAAATATCAATATAGTATGCCCGATACAATGCGTATTGTCTTGGTATCGGGTCAAACTGGCATGGGGTACGTATCGGATTGATACACCATTGTGTCCTAAGACCCTAAGTCGCCTAGCGCTCAAGAGCGATGCATCGTTAACCACAAAGCCAACTTTTATTTTATGTCAATAAATGAAATAAATTAACGTTTATTACATAGCATCTACATAAAATCCCAACAACCACCATACACTTATTTTCAACAACTCTAATTACAAATAAAAAATAATAATATTTTAAGTCAATATTTTATAAACCAATGGAGTAAATAATCTATCAAATCCACATTTATATCAAAAAATAGATTTTTAATTTAAAGAAATTTAAAAATATTAATAATTGAGTTATTATTTTAATACTTAAAAATTATAAATTTGAACATGATATATATTTCAAAATTTTTATAAATTATTAATTAATATTTTAATTTGCATTAATTAATCATGTATTTATTATTACCAAAAAAATATTGTTTATAAAATGTTTAAAAATTAATATAAATTGAATCTATGAGACCCACTAATCTATATTTATATTAAAAATATTTTTATTTTAAAAAAATTAATAATGATATAATTATTGTAGTAATTAAAATTTATGAATTTTCATATAACATGTATCTTTGAAATTCTAATAGATTTGATATATTTGAAGTTAGGACTATATAATTTTATAAATTATCAATTAATATTTTAATCTACAATTTATAATAACATATTTATTTTTACAAAAATGAAAATAGTGTTTACTAAAGTCTTGAGAATTAATTTCGAGTTGACTTTTTTGTTAATGTTAAAAATTATAAGTAGTAAAATAGAAAAATTTGATACAATAATTAAAATATAATAGTTGCATATGTTTGTGCATTGGTCTTTAATAAAGAATAAGATAATAATGACGGTGTGCATGTATTAATTTGTATTATTCTATGTAATATTGTCTTGGAATCTTGATTGTTGCATTTCAATAAAATTATATTATATCTATGCATTCCGTTATATTAATTGTAATATATTTCTTCATATATATCATTAAAATATACAATTCTTATTATTTGTAGCTATTTTGACATTAAACTAGTTGTTAGTAATATATTTATGGAATGAAATATTCATTTTTTTAGCGTAGCCAAGTGTTTCTATGTTTTTCGTCCGTATCCATGCGTTTCCAAAGCATATCTGCATCTGATATGATACCCAATATTGATACTTTAATCCTTATATGTGAATGGGAGGATTGTAGGAGCTAGAGATGCCCCAAAAGGTGTTAAACCAATTTTATGCACATAAAAGAGGGTTGTGTTGCAAATAGTTGCTAGTTTTTTTTTTGTTTTTTCTTTTTTTCCATCAATAGTGGTCTATAGTAATTGGAAGAGTTTGGTTAGAAGTTTTGTTGGATTTTAGCTTAGCAAGGGGGCAATTTCCGGCCAACTTTCCAATAGTGTCTCAAAGTGAACCTCACTTAGGACTTAGGGGGCGCTCTTTTTCTGGATTTTGAGAGGGGGGGAAGTTCCAAAAATCCTTTGTTCTTTTTTCAAATCTATGTGGGGACCATGGAAAGTTTATTTTCCCGGGTAAGTGATACCCATATACTAGGTGGGTAAATAACTTTCCCACCTTGGGGGAAGTTGCCAACACTTGAAAGGGACAAAAATGCCCCTTATAATAATAGATTTTTATGGATAAAATGGGCATTGCCTTATTTACATGGGAGATAAAAGAACATGGGTAAATGCACTTACCCGGGTAAATCTTTCCTAGGAAACAATTACCTGTGTAAGTGCATTTACCTAGATAATAAATAACTTACCGAAATGCGAACGAGGCCTTAGAGGAAATAAATATTGAGAGAGGGTATAGAGCATCTTTTTAAGCATCGTTTCAAAATTGTGGTAAAGTTGGGTTCATCTCTTCTCTTGACCTCTGAATATTTGAGTCATTTGTTTTATTACCCTTTTTATTGCTGGCATTAGGATATTATGGTGGGTTGGTTTTCTCTCAATTTTATATTTTATAGTGAGTAGCTCCTAACATGTTTTATTTAGGGTTTGGGCTTAGGGGTATCAATTTAGTGCTTTTATATCATTATGATTTTCTTTGCTCTGTTTTTTTAGGTAAATTACAAAGACCCCTCTGTATTATGGGGTCTGTGACAAAGACTCCCATGTACTTTGTTTTGCAGCAAAGACCCTCCTGTACTATCCTATACTATGACTGTGATACAAAGACCCCCTTACGTTTACCTTCCGTCCAAAAAGGCCATTATAATATTTTTTAATCCCTATATTACCCTTGTAATAATTATTCGAACAAGGAAGAAAAACAATGTTTATCTTCCCCACTTCACGATCCTCGATCCCTGTTTCTTCCTCCAACTTTTGCTTTAATTCATGCACTCCAGTCCTCTTGAAAATGAAATATTCAATGGCGTCGTCAACATTTTCATTCTCATCCATAAACATGGATGTAGATCCGTAAACGTAAATTGTCAGAAAAGTCGAACACCCATTAAGCCTAATAAATTCAGAGCCCAAGAGCCTAGATCCGTAAACGTAAATTGTCAAGCCAAACCAAGAGAAAATCGAGATGGGCTTCTCGTAGTAATCATCATCTTATAAGAGAAGAGATTTAGATACATTCTCTTCTAAGAGACATCTAGTTTTAAGTTCTTGAGATTAGAGAGAAACAAAAATTAAACAGAGATTTAGATACATTCTTTTTGAGCAAAATTAACACTAACTTTCGAATCTAATTACTCACCAGCGTTTTGTTCTGACTTTTGAAGCAAGGAGTTCTTGCAGTGAGTAATGGCTCCTTGAATCGCACTCTACAACTCCTCCATTGACAATGAATCTGCATACTGCATGCTTCCAACGATGTTAACAAAGCACATCGAAATGACTGGGTGACGACCTCGTCGAAGATGGGCAACTAGAAACACATTTTTTCCTTTGTGGGTATTTCAGGTTTCCAGAGAATGAATGAGAGAATACACTGTTGTTTTCTTTCCTCGTACTTGAAGCAGAGATTTCTCTGTTCCCGGACTTCTCTGTCCTCATCGCCAATGATCTTCGAAATCACCGTAGACCTAATTCACCACTAGTTGGGAGTCGCTGCACACTACGAGGTACTTCTCGCCGATTTCCTTTGCTAAACTCATCCTTGCAATTAATTTCTCGTACTCCGACTCATTATTCGATGCCTCAAATCCGAACCGGAGAGCATACTCCAGCTTTACCTCGTTCGGCTCGTACAGTATTAGTCCGACGCCACTTCCTCGCTGATTAGACGAGTCGTCAACATGGAGGATTTAGGGCTCCTCATCCCATGTCGGTCCTACTCCGATCGGCACCGATGCCGCACAAGTTGACGTCTCAAATGTGTTAATGGGCTCAGTCAGTCCAGGGGTCGGCGTGTTGAATGTACATTTTGCCACGAAATCCACCAAGACTCGGGATTTGATCGCTAGGCATGGCTCAAGCCGGACATCGTACTTGCTCAGCTGAATGGCCCACTTCGTCAACCTACCAGATACCTCAGGCTTTAGCAGAACATGCTTCAAAGGCTTGTTGGTTAGGATGATGATCGTGTGGCCTTAGAAGTACGGGCATAATTTCCGAGTTGTAATTACCAATGCATACGCCAGCTTCTCAATGTCGAGGTATCTGGTTTCCGCAGCCTGCAATACGTTACTTACATGGTAGACAGTCCATTGGACCCGGTCTACTTCTCTGATTAGTACCGAGCTGACCATCTCGTCACTTGCCGAGAGGTACGACTTTAGCTCGTCGCCTTCCTCAAGTTGGGTTAAAACCGGTGCGATACTTAAGTATTTTTTCAACTTGTCAAATGCGAGCTTGCATTCTTTGTTCCACACGAAGTCTTCATTCTTTTTAATTGTCTTGAAAAAGGGTAGGCACCTACCCGTCGATTTAGACATAAACCAGTTTAGGGCAGCTACCCGGCCAGTTAGCCTTTGTATTTCCTTTATCTTTTGGAGCGGTCTCATATCTAATATGGCCTTGATTATGTCCGGGTTGGCCTCAATGGCACGTTGGTTCACTATATAGCTGAGGAACTTGCCTGACGTGACCCCGAAGACACTTGTTTGGGTTGAGCTTCATGTTATATTTTCTTAGAATTTGAAACACGCAATTTAAATCGTTAATTAAAGAGTTCAAAAACTGGGTCTTCACAACCATGTCATTAACATAACACTCTACTTTATTTCCAATAAGAGGCTCAAAAACCTTGTTTTTCAAGTCGCTGGAAAGTTGCTCTAGCATTTTTCAGTATGAAGGGCATCACTTTATAGCAGTACAGCCCCAGTTCGGTTATAAATGCAGTTTTGTCTTGATCGGCTACGTCCATCCTAACCTGGTTGTAGCCGGAGTAGGCGTCCATGAATCTCAGCAACTCGTGCCCCGAGGTCACGTCTACCAGGCGGTCAATTATAGGGAGTGGAAAGCAGTCCTTCAGGTATGCTCTATTGTGGTCGGTGTAGTCAATGCATATGTGCCACTTTCTGTTAGCCTTCTTCACCAGCACAGGGTTGGCCATCCAACTTAGGCATTGGACCTCCTGGTGTGATATGAAAACGTGTCGTTAAATACTTCGGAACACCAGTTTACGATTCTCAAGCAACTACTAACACAGTAAAATGATGAGAATATGTCGTATCCATAGGAAAGCGAGGGAAAAATTAATACGTACTCAAATCCGAAAAAGAGAACACAAGAAGGAAGTGCAAAAATATAAAAATTAATTAATTAAACTGAAAAAGATAGAATTCGAACATTACAGAAATTAAAAGTGCAAAAAAATAAATAAATAAATGAAAGAAATGAAATAAAGAATCTATAATCCAATCAGAGGTAGCAGTCTTCGGATCTCTCCTTTGATCCTCGAACTTCTCGATGTAGGCCTTCCGTCTTACCTTGTCAAATTCCAGATTTGCAAACAAGTAAACGAAAAATAAACAAAATGAAAATAAATTGCAGAAAGGACATAACGAAACTGAAATCGAAAGAACCGAAATTAAATCTATGACTAATGGTTGGGATCCGAATCCAGAGGTGGCAGTAGTGATGTTGGTGAACTGCAAACAGGAACCCTTCCTCTTCCTTGAGCATCCTCCTCTTCCTCTACCCTTGAACTTCTCAAGATCAACCTTCCGTCTTACCTGGGGGCAGAATCCAACCCTTTCTCAAGAGCCCTTGGGTCCTTTTTATAGAGAAGGGTAGATACTTTTGGGATTAGAGAGAAAGAGGGGGCGGCAGTTGGGTTTTAGCAAAGATATGGGCACCCTAGGGTTTCTAATTAAAGGTTAGGATGGTTCTAGGTTTATCCTAAGGCTAAGAAGAATAGAAGATGGCGTCCAATATTATGTAGGGCTGAGATTTGGGTGCCTAGAAATGGATGGTGAGGATTTAGGCGCCTAGGGTTGAAAGGTGGCGATTAAAAGGAGAGGGTGGTGCCGTAGAGTGGATGGCTGAGATAAAGGATGGAGTGAAGGGATGAAATCTAGAGGTTAGGGGCTGAATGGTGAGGACTAGAAATTAGGTGGCGCCCTATGGTTTAAAAGCTACAAAGAGAGTTCCCTATAATGAATGGTGGAGGGTGCAAATTAAACTGTTGGGGTTGGATAGGGTTTGCTAAGGAGGAAAAGAATAGGTTAAAAAGTGCCCTAGGGTTGGTAAAGAGAGAGGAGCATGCTAACACAGTAGGAGGGGCGCCAAACTTGGTTTAAGAGATAGGAGGCGCTCTCATGTTCTCAGTTTTTCACAAAAACACCCCCTCTCTCAGTTGGACTTCACACAGTTTCCCAAAAACTACATTTCAGCCATGTAACTTCCCTAGTTTTCCACAGAATTTGCACAGAGACCCTTAGAGGTCACAACATTCAATTTAACTAGGGAAAGGGCATACTCTAACTATTCTAAGGTTGAAAATACCCCTGAAATGATGCCCTTAAGGCATCAAAATGCATAGTTATCACTTCCTTAACAAAGTCCGCTGCGAGAAGCTTTCCGACCTCCTCGTCAACTACGCTCCACCGCTCCATGGCAAGGTTCCGTTTTCTTTGTTTGACTACCATGACTGAGGGGTTCACATTAATTCTATGAGTAATTATTCTTGGGTCAATTCTGGACATTTTTGCCGCGGACCAAGCAAAAACATCTAAATTTTCAAGTAGAAAACTTATCAGCTGCAATCGGAGAGGTTCGCTTAGTAGTGCGCCGATCTAGAAGGTCTTCGTCGTCTCGTCTTCAGAGATTCGGACATGGACGATTTCTTCCATCGGGGCAGCTCACTCCTCTATTTGCTCGGGTGGAGGCTCTAGTTCGACATTGTCTGCCAACTTCGCCTTGCCCTTTAGTGCGGCCACGTAGCACTTACGCGATTCCAGCTGGTCACCTCGTATAACCCCTACTCCGCAGTCTGTCTGGAACTTCATCGCCAGATAGTAGGTGGACACGACTGCACGAAGGGCATGCCGAATGGGCTGACCTAAAATCGCATTGTAGGGGGACGGCGTCGCGACCACAAGGAAGGTGTGCTCGAAGCGCGCTAAGTTGGACCACATTCTCGCTGCAATTGGCACTGTGATTCGTCCAAGGGGCTTGACTACTTCGTCCATGTTCAAAAGCTTACAGAAAAAGAATATCCACGGAACTTCTGAGTCCACTAGTATTCGCTTTACCTCGAAATCGTTGATTACTAGCTTGACGACGAGGGCATCATTGTGCGGATTATATATCCTACGAGCGTCGTTCTCAGTGAAGTAGATAGGCTCTTCGATCCAAGGCCTCTTCGATGGATTTTCTGCTTCATGTTCGAGCTCCCGAACTGAGGTTTTTCTTTCTGCTGTTGTACACCCCGCAATAATGGACTCGTCGGTGATCATGTTGATCACTTCGCGGATTGGCCTGTCTTTAGGCGGATGCTGCTACCGAGGTGGCTGATCATTTCTTCTATTGGACTCTGGAGCATCTCTTCTCTGGTCGGCTTGACAATCTCCCGACTCCCTACCATCGCGCTGGATGTACTGCTTCATGTAGACGCGGCGGATCAACTCCTCAGTCTCATCGCGCAAGTTCCATCAGTTCTCAGTGGTGTGCCAAAGTCACAATGGAAGTGAAAATAGATGTTTGGGTTTCTGGTCATCAGATCTCCCTTCATTCTGGGCAGCCACTTGAGGTAATTGGCGTCCTTTATTGACATCAGTGTCTCACCTAGCTTCGCATTGAGGGGAGTGTAGGAGGACCTTTCAACGGGGGGTGTCCTAGATCGCCGACCTGAACTAGAACCCCAAGATGGAGCATTACTCTTCTTTCTTGGAGATGCTTACTACTGCTAGCTTCTTCGTTTTCCCTTTTCCTCTTTTCTCCTTGCGGGGCCTCAACCTTGGGATTAAGCGCCTCCTCGGTTTTCATAAAGTTTTCAGCGTTGGAGACAAAATTCTCAATGGTCTACGGCAGGTAAACACTAAGGTGCCATGCAAACTCTTTGTGCTTGACTCCCTTTATCGCTGCAGTGAGCCGAACAACTGGTTCGAGGTCCAATAATTGTAAGCATTCGTCGTTGAAGCATGAAATAAAACATTGGATGGTCTCATTCTCCCTCTGCACCACATTCAGAATGCTCGCTTGGGACTTCGGGCACTTCTTACAAGTGATGAAGTGGGCATTGAAGCGATCAGCAAACTGGGCCCAGCTAGTAATTGAGCCCGGTGCTAAACTCCTATACCACGTTCTGGCTACTCCTCTGAAAGTAGTAGAAAAGGCGATGCACATGCTGGCCTCATCTGCCCCAGCGAGGAGCATCTGAGACTGGAATACATCGACGTAATCATTGGGGTCGTACTTCACATCTTAGGTCTCTAGAGTTGGGACCTTGAAGTCCTTTGGTCTCGGGGCCGCAAGAATCTCTGACGATAGGGGGGAGGGCTGGCTCATCAGAATTGGAGCCGGCTGTGTAGCTACTGAGCTTACTTCCTCCCGTGCCTTGCTCTGCTCCAGTGGTTGGCTGGTCCTAGGTGACGGGTTGTTTCTAGCGGACTGTCGAAATGACTTGTGGTGACGCCATTTCTTTGTTGCTTCCTCATTGGTGTTGTTGATCCCTGTGTTGTCTTGGACTTCAATCCTCGTCCGCTCATGTTCTCGAATACTATTGCGAGGTGGGAGAGGGTTCTAGCTTCCTGCTTCTTCACGGTCATGAACTTGTTGATGGATGTTGCGAGGTTCAGAGGGGACTCGGCGTGAGCTCGCTCCTCTGGCCCCGAGCTGCCGCTGGTCACTTACTTGGGGCTTGAGGTTCTCCCTCCACAAATGTTGCTACTGATCGGTCCTCGTTTGGTGGCTGACCACGGGCCGCTCGTTCTAGTTTTTACCCCCTTGTGGGGGAGTGGGTGTACGTCGACCCTCAATCCTGTCCCAATGTAGGATTTGGTTTCAGGGGGAACTAGAACCTGGGGATTTACCACACCATGGGGAGGAGACGGGCGCACATTCTACTACTGGTTCGAGTTCTTTTTCAGATTCGGGTTTTGAGATTGATGCTAGTTCTGACACTGGTGTTGTAGTGGCAGAAATTGCTGCTAGTACTACAGGTAGAAATAGTATTGTTGAAGCTGTTGGAACTGGTGCATTTGATTCATTTGTAGCTGTATGGTTCAGACACTCTGGACTAGTTTGTCGAACTGCTGGTGCTCGACCCCAGGGGGACAACAGAGGGCTTCGGAATAGAGAAAGTGGTGCTCACCTGTGGTAGCGAGATGTTCATCTGTTGTGTACCGTAATAATTGTGCTAAGAGAGATCCTCAAAGCAATTAGAGGGATAGTGAACTAGCTGATGCAGACAGAAGGAAACTCTTGGTTGGTTGTGCTATGATCATGTCCCCCGGAGACGGTCACGTCGGTGCTCTTTTTGGTGTTGCTTGAAGAAGCCATTGAGTAGGAAATAATTAGGAGGTAAAGAGCTTTAGCTTTTTGAATGTTTCCCACATATGACGCCAATTGATGGTGCGCGATCTTGAAGCTTGTAGCTGGAAGGTTGTCTGGAGGCTGGTTGCGTAGCGAGCTGGTTCGAACAGCAAGGAAACATCAGAGAACCCGGGGTGGCTAACCCGGCGAGGTCGCTCCGTTGCTTAAGTTAGTACTGTAGTCTTGGTTACGAGCTGAAAGCTTGAGTATAGGAGTGCTAGTGAGCAAGTAATCGCACGTACCTAGGTCAAGGGGGTTGATGCCTTTATATAGTTGAGCCGCTGTGAGCCCCAAGGAGACTCTTCGGGATCTTCAGACCAGTTGGTTGGAGTCCACTCCGTTTCAGACGAGGCCAACGTGCTAGCTGATAAGGCTTATAGTGTCCATCTGATTCAAGCGGGACGAGGATAAGGTCTACGGTTACACGGCGTGATTCCAAAAAGGCTCGAGGGCAGTTGGTGAACTTCCAAAATCCATTACATGCCACCTCGGCACATGCGATCACCGAAGTCCTCAGGCTTCAATATTATTCGAAGAGACTGAAGTACCCGAGGTGGCAAAGAGTGCTGAATCATTGCCTGACTGAAAGGTCGCATCCACGTGTGCTCTATTTATTAGGTCGGGCCAAATCACCCCTCATCAGGAGATATTCCCGATGCAAGGTTGAAAGAGGCTATTGGCACGGAGCTGATCTCTCTATGAATATTCGAGTAAAAGAAAACCAAGTAGCGGAGATGGTCATTCGGTGTTCCTCCTAAAATAAATGGTTCCACAGGCTGGATTTAAGCTTTGCTTTACAATATTTCGGTTCGGGCTTAGGCAGGGCCCATTCAAATAATCGCAAAAACAAAGACCAAAGTCCGACCCATATAACATGTCAATGCATCTTCTCCTTTCATTATTCATTTTAAGCTAAGCCCATCTAGTGAACGGTAAGTTCATGTTAAATTTTCATTTCGACCCCGACTTGAGCCTTCAGTGAACAGTATGTTCCGACAACTTTCTTTTGTGATGCTCCACAACTTAATCAGTTATAAAGTGTTTATTTTTATTTTTATTTTTTTTTTCTGGTCTAAAAAAATCCGGGTCCGTTATCAAATTATAGACCAATTGGTGGGGCTGATCATTGATCAATAGTAGGTCGGTTTGGTTTCACCATATGAGGGCTGAATGGGGGACTGGGCCCCTGCAATTCTTCTAGGCCCAAGATTGTGTCTACTACATTGATGGTATGGTCCATTGCATTTTAGTGTGTGACCGTCCTTTGACGTCTAGACTTGGGATCCAACTTCTGCTCATCTACCTTGGGTTGGGCCTTTGACAGATTAAAGTTCGAATTAGGTTGGGTTAAGACTTTAAGAATTCAGATTGGAAAATATCAACATGACTAAACCGGACTTAAACCGGTTTTTCCCTTTGGGTTTGGGGGGAGTTGGTCGCGGTTTGGTTTCAAAAGAGACATCCCATTATGATCTAGGTCTTTAACGAATTAATGAGAAGCCAGCCAGTAAGTATAGGGCCTTAAATGCCCATCCACACCGAAGCCCATGTCCATGTCCATGTCCATGTGGTAATTCATTTTTGTTTGTTTTTGTGATTAGGGTTTCGAGAGAGCAACCCTCCAAACTCCAAACGCCAAAAGAAAATCCTGTTTTGAAGGCGGAGCCGTGGTGCTATTTGAATCACCGCTTTTCCATCTTAAAAACCCTTTCTTTCCAAAAGCCCAAACCCTTCTTGGCGGCTGACCTGACCCTCACCTTTTTTCTCTCTTAGGGTTTCTCTCTCTCTCTCCCCTCCAATATCCCCTAATCTTCGTTCTCGTTTCTAGGGTTTTCTTACATCCTTCTTTTATCCACCATTGCTCGTCTCCACGCATAATCAGATCATGGCAGCGGTAGCTCCTCCTGCGGACCGTATCCTTACTTAATACTGAGTATGTTGGTATGCTTTTATTTGCTCAGTGTTTTTACTTTCATTTTCCTATATCTACTTTACAGTCGTAGACTTGAATTTTCTCTTCTTCTTAAGATCCTTTAGCTGCCTATTTTTCAGTATGTTGTCTTTAGATGTTTGCGGGTTTTGTAACGGTTTATGTCTAGATCTGGGGATCATGTTTCTAGAAGACATCTGCAGTTCTACTATATTGTTTAGCGTTAGTGCTTTCAAGAGGTATGTTAGTTCATGATTCTTAGAATAGTTTGAAGTTCTTTTGTTACAAGTTTGGGAATTGATCTATTCCGGATCCTGTTTTTTGTGCGGAACTTGTTCGTTGAGGAAGTTTTCTTACTCATAGCGGATTAAGTCTTAATTTGGCGTTTGGTGTTATTGCTCGTGGTCACTCTCTCTATAAAACCCATAATTTTGCGTTGGTTGGCTTTTGGATCATCAACAATGCATTCCCTTTCTTTTTTCTTCTTTCTCTTTTTGCTGTTTAGATTTGGTTTGTACTTCAGTAGGATAAATGACTATTTGTTTGCCGAGTTATTGCTTTCGTCTTTCAAGTTACTAATTAGTTTGGGGGATTTTGTGGATGATCAAGAGTTTTGCTGGTCGATTTTCTTATAGCTTATGATTACTATCCTCATTTTCAAGGAAGTTTACAATAAAATTATTATGAAATATTCATTACCGTTACTTCATGATTTGCTTGTCTCACAAATCTATATTTTCCATTCTCACATACTCGTACAGTGTGTGCAATGGAACAAATTGGAGTAAAATTTTTCTTAACATTTCTTTATTGGGCAGAAGGGAAGCTTTTCTTAACTTTAGAACCACAAATTACCAACGTAAAACTGACAAAATACAGTGACTTAAGTAAAATAGATAGAGTTGCTTTAGGGATAAAGAGGTATTCTTATTCTAGCTTTTAGTGTGTCTGACAGCTAATATGTTTTAGAAGTTGGTAATGAATTAAGAATTCCTTTTGATAGAGTTCCTAACACAACCATTTTTTTGTTTATTTTTCATAAAATGTTATCGGATACTTGTTGTTTCCTTTACCAATAATATTTCAGAAGCTGCAGATTTACTGCAGAAGTTGTCAATAGATTCTCAGACCAATAATATTGAAGTTCCTGAGGCCACCAAAAAGGTAACACATTTTTTTTTGATATAATGCTTTGAAAGAACATTCCATATTCTCTTTCAGCTGCTCATATTCTCCTATGTTCTCCATTGCATCTCTTTGTTATTAATTTTTTTCCCACAGCCTTCTACTATTCAGTATGGGTCTGTTGAAGCTGCTGAAGCACACAATGGTCCTGTCCAGTCATTTGAACGATCTACAACTCCTTTACTTCAAGATTTTATGGATCCATCAATGTGCTATCTTCCTAATGGCTATGCATCTACTGCCTATTATTATGGAGGTTAGCTAATTTCTGCTGGTTTCTTTTTGAATGTGTTCACTTATAAATTACTGCAAACGCTGTTTGTTGCTATTGCATTTGTTGGTTTTTGTTTTTGATGACTATTTAGATATTTGATCTTCAGGTTACGATGGGCACATTAATGAGTGGGACGATTACCCTAGATACGTAAATCCTGATGGAGTAGAGATGCCAACTGTAAGTTTTTATTTCAGCATTGCTTATATATGTTGCTGTTCAATATATTTCATTATGTTTTGGAATGAAATCCTTTTAATTTAGTCAACTTTCAAGAGTTATCACTGATATTTTTTTTTCTGTCAGAACTGATAATTTCAATGTTTTGGTTTGGGTATTATGTTACATGTTGGTTTTAATAAGCTTGTTTCTGGTTGGCAGGGAGTTTATGGGGATAATGGTTCTCTTATGTATCACCATGGTTATGGATATGCACCTTATGGTGCATACTCTCCAGCAGGTTCTCCAGTTCCCACCATGGGGCATGATGGTCAGCTGTATGGGCCTCAACATTATCAGTATCCTAGTCCTTATTACCAGCCACCGACTCCTCCCCCTGTTGGCCCATATCCCTCTAACCAGATGTCTTCCCAGGTGGAGGTTTCCACCTCCGTAGCTGCAGAGCAGGCACCTCTGACTGTAGAAACAACCAAGGGAAATGCTAATGGTGTTGCAAATGGAAATTCCAATGCTAATAATGGCTCAGCACCATTGAAACCAACAAACCATAACTCAACTTTGAATTCAAACAATACTTATTGTAGAGGAGTTTTATCTGGAGGCATCCCAACATCTGGCTACCAGGACCTAAGATTTGGTTATGATGGGATGCGGTCTCCAGTACCCTGGATAGATAGCCCGGTTTTTTCTGATGGGCAGCCAAAACCCGCCACTAGTAGCTCCTTTTCTTCAACTGTCTCACATGCAAATAATGTCCACTCTGGAAGGAATCAGAATATTCGTCCACTTCCACATCTCGTTGTAAGTATCTGATATTTATCTTCGTTTGTTTTATGTACACACTGATGCTATTTTTGCATTTGTTTATATTTGACAGTATGTTCTGATTGGTACATGGGATTACTTTTTTATTCAATTAACAGGGCTTGCACCATCCAAGACCTGCATCCGGAATGAACCCAACACCAGGTTTTATGAATAGGATGTATCCAAACAATAGGATCTATAGTGCTAATGGTGTTAGATCTGGACCAGGCTATGGGATTAATGGCTATGATACCCGCACAAATGGTCGTGGATGGTTAGCAATTGATTCAAAATTCAAACCAAGAGGCAGGGGAAATGGTTATTTTGGTTATGGGAACGAGAATATGGATGGTCTAAATGAGTTGAACAGAGGGCCCAGAGCAAAAGGGTTCAAGAATCAGAAGGTGTTTGCACCCATCACAATTGCAGTCAAGGGGCAGAGTTTACCATCAATTGTGAATGGCAATGAAGACCAAGATAACTCAAATGTTGTTCCTGACAGAGAGCAATACAACAGAGCAGATTTCCCTGAGAAGTATTCTGATGCAAAGTTTTTCATTATTAAATCATACAGTGAGGATGATGTTCACAAGAGCATCAAGTATAATGTGTGGGCCAGCACACCTAATGGGAACAAGAAGCTGGATGTTGCATACCAGGAGGCACAGGAGAAGCCTGATGGTTGCCCTGTATTCCTATTCTTCTCTGTGAGTACATATTGTGATGCGTTATGCATTTCTTTAAAAAGAATCTGCTCATAGTCTAACCTTCCTGCTTTTATTCTTCTTTCCCAGGTGAACACTAGTGGGCAATTTATTGGGCTTGCTGAGATGGTTGGCCCAGTTGATTTTAACAAGAATGTAGAGTACTGGCAACAAGACAAATGGAATGGTTCCTTCTCGGTCAAGTGGCATATTGTAAAGGATGTGCCCAACAGTTTGTTGAAGCACATTACCCTTGAAAATAATGAGAACAAGCCCGTCACTAATAGTAGGGACACTCAAGAGGTATGTGTGCTTTTCATACTCTCTCTCTCTCTCTCGCACTGTCTCTGTATATATTATATATATATATCCTATATTATTATTTTCTTTTAATGTCCGATGTTTTGGTTTCTACAGGTAAAGATGGATCAGGGGCTTCAAATGCTTAAAATATTCAAGGAGCATTCCAGCAAGACGTGCATTCTTGACGACTTTGGGTTTTATGAGGCTCGGCAAAAGACAATGCAAGAGAAAAGGGTCAAGCAACTGCAGTTGCAGAAGCAGGTATGATATGAACTTTATACTATTATCTATATCTATTTGTTATAAGCTATGTCCACTTTATATAGATACGGATTTAATGTTTAATTACCCATAATTTATTCCTTGCAAACTTCTTCCATTGGTAATTCTGAGCAATACATCTCGATGGTTTACGAATATTGACCTGTATTGTAGGTATGGAATGGTAAGCCTGCTGATGTTGCTGTTACTGATGATAAGGAAAAGGACGGTACAAATGGAAAACTGAGATTGCAGAAATCTGTAGAGGTTGCTTCCGTTTTGCTTAAGGAGTCTTCTACCGTTCAGTCTAATGGAGAGTGGAAAAGATCCGAAGAAAATGCAACAGTTACTGCAGCTAGGGATGCCCCAAAGGGTGCTAAACCAGTTGTAGGCACAGAAAAGAGGGTTGTGTCCAACGGGGTTGCAAATGGTTGCTAGATCTTCCCTTATCAAGAGTGGGTCTATGGTTATTGGAATTGCTAAAGAGTTCGGTCAGAAGTTTTGCCGGATTATTTTAGAAAGTGAACAAATGCTGGCCAACTCCAAGTGGACCTGGCTTACTAATGAGGCAATAAAATGTTGACAGTGAGGGTAGACAGCCCTTCTATTGTCGTTTAAAAAATATGGTGAGTCAGGATCAACTTATTTACATGATCCTCAATATTTGAGTCATCCCTTTTATGAACTTTCCCTTGCCTCTAGGATATTGTGGTGGGTCAGTTTTCTCTTCTTTATGAGTAGATCCTAACTGCTTTTTACTATAGGTTTTGGGTTTAGGGATCTTCTTTTTGTGCTTTTATTTCTTAATGGTTTTCTTTGATCTTTTTTCTTTTAGTTATTTTACCCCTTGTAAATCTACTCCGTTGCGGTTTTTTTAATCTGTAAGAGGACCAGAATCCGGGTGGAGAGTGTTTGCAATAGAGGAATTCAAGAGCTTGAAGAGTTTTTACAGTTATGGAATTGAGTAAGGAGACGACATTGTGATTGTATATCATCCTTCTTTTGCGTGTATAACCCAGATTTATTTGATAAACACCTGTCAATCAAGTTGTTTCTTCTCTGTCCTCTTGTCTCATGGGACCGTAGCTTGCTTTGATTTTAGTAGGGCTCTTTAATGCCTCTGATCTCTTAACAAGTTAGCATTGTTCAGCAACCATCGAATCTAACCATATTATACAATTAAAATCAGAATGGAATAAAAAAATGATGGAACCTTGTATATGAACATGATCGCACTATTCGTCTATTCCTAAACATTTTTTATGGCTTTGCATTCGAAATCAGCATCTGTTTCACAAGCTGATTCTGGGATCATTAATATCTTTGCAGTCTGCATCGATGCCAATAGTCTCACCATCTAAAGGAAGAATCCTTTTTTTTTTTTTTGGTGTTAACATCAACCTTTTCAGTAAAGATGACAATGTATCCATCTTATAATTACAAAAAAAAAGACAAAAATATGGCGAGCTATATCATTGTCTATCCTACTGACAAGTAAGATTTCATATACATCAAAAACAAAGATAATGTTATTCATCTTTAATTGGCAAGAAAAAAAATAAAAAGAAAGCATGTTCTTCACAGTCTTAAGTATCTTCTTATCCCAATGCCATTCCAATTGCGGCTGGTTCATCTATTTCATAACAACTCCATGGCTCCTATAACTGCCCACCATTCAGCTTCAATGTTGCTTCTTGCCCTGCATTGGTATTGTGAAGGTGAAGGAAATATAACTTTGTCACTTTGGAACTCAATTACTACCAGACCTGTAGTAACATAATCTGTAAGTGGCTGATAGGACCCATCCACATCTAAAAAGCTTAATTATTGTAGAAAGAATGTAATCTATAAGTTTATTATAAACAACCTATTTAGTATTTGCATACTCAGATTATGCATTTCTTTTTATAATGCTAGTATGTGCCCTCACAACTTAGATTGCTAAATAATGGATATTTGTGAGTAGAGATTGGGAACTCATTCCTGTGACAACATACATAGAGCAGTTGTTAAAAGCTAAAGAAACATCTAATTTTCCTCTTACCTTGTATTATAGGAAAGCAAGATTATTTTAGGAGTTTCCCATACATCTGGTGGGACTCCTTCAAATATGATTACAAGTTTTACGATATTGGTTACAGCCTACAAGATGTTACAAGGAAGCAAAATCTATCATTGATGGACCAAGTCCCCATTGATGCTATTCGTTCAGTCCAAAAATTGGAAACCTTGAGAGGGATCATGGTGTCTTCCATCATGAGAGACATCGTAGTGAGGACATTTGGTTAAGAATTGAGATCCAACAAGAGATGAGCTCTCTTATTGTTGATACAGAGTCTTAAAATCACGATTAATGTAAATTGGAAATATGACAATTCAAATCGGTATTTTGATACAACAACCAAAATTATCACTACCAAACAATACAAATTTATTGAAAAAAGAAAACAAAACAAATCAGTACAGACAAGGCATGAACCTAATTGGAAATAGGACAGATAATTAGCGAAAATCTATAATGGACAAAACTCCTAATACCTGGCATGAAGTGTCAAATTTGTTTTACATGAAATGGTTGATTTATACTAATAGACTGATCTCCTAAGAAAACGAGCTTGTATTTGGCGAGAGGAGAGACACCCACCATGGTTAAAAGAAAAAATCAAAGACGATTGGTTTTACAAGAAGAGAAGAGGAGAGAGGGAAATCCGGTTCTGGAAATATTCAAAAACAAAGCATGAAGTGGAAATCAATGTAATGGAGGAGGAGGAGGAGGAAGAAGAAGAAGAAGAGGCGGAAAGTTTATCGCTGGTTGCCTGTTCGTCTGCTGTCGGTTTCCTGTTGATTTCCGCCTATCAAGAATCATTCAAAAACAAAATATAAATCAGTTTATAGGGAAGAAGAAGAAAATGCTTACCGCTGGCTGACTTGTTGCCGTTGAACGTCGGTTGCAGAGGGGTTTCTCGCTGGTTGCGGCTAGGGCTCGGAAGAAAGGAAGGGAGTTCAAATGAGGTTTCAAATCTTGTTTTGGAAGCTTTCATCAAAAGGGGCCATCAATGTCCGGATTAACCGGACGAACATAGAGGCCGTGCGCCAATCCCCTGTTCGAACCCGTCGCCGGTCACCATTTCTTCGATGGTGACGGTATGATTCACGCTGTTAGCGTCCACGACGGCTCGGCTAGTTACGAACATAGACGCCTTGAATGCAATCGGGGAATAGGACAAGTACTCTGGCATAGAAGAAAAGAAGCCGAGCAATACCAGGGTGACCGTGAAGCTCACCAATGGCCTTCAAAAAGGCAGGGCGGCCAATGGCTCGTTCCTGAATGGAACGCCGCGTCTTAGTGAAGCGGCAAACCATGCCGTCACCATGGAAGAAATGGTGACCGGCGACGGGATCGAACAGGTGGACCACGACTCCTTCTGGACAGATCCAAGCATCCTGCTATATTCACACGCGAAGAAAGATTTCACGTATACCTTTTCCTGGGAAGAGAAGCCCTTTTCGCACGCGAAGAAGGATTTCACGTGCGGATACTTTTTCCTGCGGGAAGAGAAGGCTACGTCATCTTGACGAAGGCCCTTCCCGCCTTGGTATATATAAATTATAATAGATTACTGTGATAGGTATAAGGCGTATGCGAATGTGTGATTAGGTTTTGAAGGACCCTTACCACCCTGAACCATAAATTCTCAAGAAGTTTGGTTCTTTCTATTGAGTTTGCGTTGATGGTTCCCAAGTTTCGACATTGCAAATCTGTAGCACATTCAACTACACAAAAATATATTATCAGTCTATTGATAGAGTCTGAGTCCGACTTCACCCTGTTCCAACAACCTTTGCAGCCATATGTCGGGAATATCTCTATACTTATGTAATTTATTTCATGCAAGCAGTCGAGGAGGTAACTGGTTTCAATCATGGTTTTGAAAACTGGATTGGATTGGATGGTTTGACCAGTTGACCCGGGAACAGTCGAGGTAACTGGTTTTGTTTCACCCTAAAACCGCTCTTAGGCCAAAAAATGTTGATTTGATTAGTGACCCACTGGTCTGGGCAGTCGATCCATCGACCCGAGCAATGATTTTTGGCCATTTTTTTAATCTTTTTTTTTTTTAAAATCAGAATGGTCCATCCATTTAAACTGGATTGTCAGACCGTTTGACCCAGGAACCTATGGCCAAGATGGTTCCGTGTCTGATCCAGTTTTTAAAAGTTTGGTTTCAACATGTTTAATGTCTATCATCGGTCATCCATGAGAAAAAGGTAAAACACTATGAATACCAACTAAGCACACGAAAAAAATCCTCCTAATTTGTATCACAAATACTTAAAACATTAATAAAAGATTTTACTTTCTTTAATTATCAAAATCTGTAAAATCTATGATGCATCAACTGCACCTTGCAACAAAGAATGCAAACCTGTAATAAGATGATACGTTATAGGGGACATCTTTAATGTTGTTAAGGTTTTAATGTATATACATATACATATACTAATAATTAAGCACATGTATTGCATGTGAGAAAATTTTCTTCATATTAATTGCCTAAATTTTAGATATATCATAGTTAAGATAGAAATTGAAAATTAACAAAAGTAACAATATGATTAAAAATAAATTTAAATATTTTTTATTCAATTATGACATCATGTGTTTCTTAGAAAAGTTGGATCATTGGCCCATCATCTAGATAAGAAAATAGCATTGCTTTTGGATTAGTGTTAAATTAGGGAAAATTATAGTTAGAGCTGGTTGTACATTTAAAATTAGGCTACAAGTTGGTCGATAAACCAACATAACTTTGAAAACCGGCTCTACATTTCAAATGATAAAAACCCACGCCATGTCATTAGAGGCTTATGTGGTTGTTGCCAACATGGGACTCTTAATCCATGTTGGACACAACAAAAAACTTACACTGAAATTGCCTTTTAATGTTGGGTGATTGGAAAATAAAAAGAAGGTTTTTAGTCTCTCTTTCTCTCTCTCTCAAATCTCCCTCACACCACATCACGGTCATCTTTATCTACTCAACGACTATGTGATTTGAAAATAAATAAAAATGGTTTTTGGTTTTTGTATTCATGTTCTCTATATCAATTTCTCATTCTCTCTCTAACTATCATTCTCCCTCAATCTCTCTCATTCTCTTTCTTTGGTTGATCTCTCATTCTCCCTTAATTTCTATCATTCTCCTTCAGTTTCTCTCTCGCTCTCTCTCTCTCTCGTTTGTTTTATTTTCTTACACACTTATATGGTATTAATCAGGTCGTATAAAAGAACATGAGACCAACTTGGTATGATTCTATTACACCCATTTGATAAAAATTCATAAGAAACTCTTGGCTATGAAATTTACACCAAATGGAGAACGATAGAGATTGAGGGAGGAGATATTGACACACACACACACACACACACACAGACAGAGGTTTTGATTTGACTACAAACCGAACCTGAGAGAGTGGGAAAGACAAGGGGAGCGGGAGATCGAGTGATGAATAAGAGAGAAAGGAGGGAGATCGATAAACAAAGGGAGTGGGAGAGAAACCGAAAACTTATTTTCGGTATAGGTTTTTTGTTGTGTCCAACATGGATTAAAACTCCCATGTTGGCAACAACCACATAAGCCTTCGATGACATGGCGGGGGTTTTTATAATTTGAAATATAGATCCGGTTGTCAGAGTTTTGTTGGTTTTTGGACCAACATGCAAATTAATTTTAAATGTACAACCGACTTTGACTATAATTTCCCTTTAGGCTGAGTTTGGAAAAAGTACAAATGCAAATATGTAAAGTGCAAAACCTTATATTTTGTATTGTTTTGTATGTATTTATGTTGTACATATTTGCATTTGTACTCTTTCCAAACTGAGCCTTAAATTATATATTTCATTTACATTATATAAAATATTTTTACTTTTCACACTTAATTTTTATTTGTCTATGGTATCATTTGACTCAAACCACTAACCCACCATCTAAAAATAAAAATTGTTTGATTTCTAGGTTGACATTAAATTTTGTATTACATTTCCATCATTGATAAATTTATTTCTTATGTATAAAACTTATGTTTGTTTAATATAATGAATGCACAATACTAGAGATGTACCCAATATTTTATTTTTTATAAATATATAACATTAGATGTGTGCCCAAAATTTTCTCTATCTTTTTTTGTGATTCTTTGTATTTTCTATTATTAAAAAATTTATCATTTGACTATGACATCATTTAATTTCTAGGTAGATTTTGAATTTGGCATTCCATTTTTATCATTAACAAAAATACTTCTTACATTTCATAGTTATTTATTATTTAATTATGACATTATTTATTAATCCATTTGACCCCAAATGGTCAAATTGCTTGCCCACCACCGGGAGGGAAGAAAATGGTTTTGTTTTCAAAATATTTATTTTTATACTATTAAAATTAATATTGTGAATTTAATTACAAGAATTTAATGATGAGAAAAATATATCTTGAATACAGGATTTAATGAGAGAAAATAGGAAAACATTTTTATTTTCAATTGGTTTTAAATTTTACATTCCATTTCCGTCATTAATAAAAACATTTATTACTTATCATACTTATTATTATTTAATATGCATGTTAAAAATGTTTCCAAGTTTTTTCATTTTATCTATTTTTTTAATTTTATTATTTAGTCGTGGCAACATGGATTGGCCCATTTGACCACAAATGATTTAATTTTTTACCATCACCTAGATGAAAACACTATTTTTTCTAGGTAGATTTTAAAAGTATAAGCTCTTAGATATTGGAATTATTAATTTATTAAGTATGGATTTAATTAGTAGAACTTAATGATGAGGAGAAACAAAAATGACTTAAATATATGATTCGATGCACATGAATGCATGTTAATAACTTAAATGTTGTATTTAATGAGAGAGAATTGAATGAATTGAATATCTTTAAATAACCTATTTTCAACTCATTTAATATCAAGAACCAATTACCCTATTTGCCCTCATTTTTTATCAATAAATTTAAATATAAAGGGATAAATTTTATCCTTAAAAACTTCCAGAAATATTCTTGAGGTCATTTATGCTTTTTAAATACTGTGTAATCTAATACTGTCTTGCAACAAACCATGTTCATGGAAGATTGGAGGATAAAATAGTTTTTTTTTGTGGATTAATTAGTGAATGAATTGTATTGGACCAAGTCCCCTTGGTATGAACCAGTAACCCCCCGAATGGGGTCAATTATTTTCTAATTCTATGGGAGAAATGCAAAAGACACACTTAAGACAGGGAGTTGACATAAAAAAGAGACCACGCACAGGCTGAGCTTGGTTGTCTCCTTTCTGATGGTGCACTACTTCTATGCTAGGCCTCCAATTTCAAATCTGTTAACGTCATACTTGAATGTTTTGTCTGTGGTTTCCTTCTCACTGAATCAATGAAATGGACGATACAACTTACAATTATAAATGCTGATTGATGAAGGCTGTTTAGTCAAGTAATTACTAACATACCCACTCAATATTATACTAGAGAGAATGTGAGGTTTGCAACTCAAACAAACTCCACATTTGGGAATTGGGAGTCCCAAACACAAAGCTAAGGTAAAAATCTACTGGACGACTGTGCCTGGTTAAACCGACTGTACCCTACAAGGCTACAGGTTTGGTTGGGGAATTGTACATATGTAAAGGTGTAAAACAACTGACGGCAACTGTTGCCTGGAAAATTAACATAGTACTTACTCTTCACTACTTCTACTGCTGTCAATAGATCGGGTCCTGAGTCTCCTGAGTCCTGACCTGATAAGAAAACACACCCAGTTCTGTGTTCTGACCTACACACTCTAGGGGTTGTAAGTAAATGATCAGAACCTACTCTATTGTTTATTGGGCTTGTGGGGTCTCACCTCATTATAATAATAGATATCCTCATATATAGCCATGCCCATGTTTGTTTTGATTCTAAATTAAACCTGCTAATTCTCTCTCTCTCTCTCACATGTGAATCTCAACCTTATTTTGATCGGAAGTTGAAGCCAAATTACTAGAGAAGTTGAAGGAATTCTCAAACCCCAATAGATTGTTTATTCATTTAATGGTACAATAGGCCCACAACTTGGCAATCCAAACCTGATGAAGTGGTGGAAACAAAAAGATATGGATTCCAAGTTCCAACAGGTTGGCCGGGTTTGGGTATAGAAATTCGAACCCCCCCTATTCCCACCATTTCTTATCTGCAACTGTCAACCACCAGACCCACCTGGGTCCAAATCATTCATCACCCTTGTTAATGTTCTGACTCCACCCCTGCCCCCACTTCTCTCTCTGAAATAATTCTCCTTGGTGGGACCTTGCTCATGAGGCAGACAAGAGTAATAGTTATGCACCAAGAGACTCAATCATGCACCTTCCACAACACCCCCAGCAAGGCACCATGACTACAACCTACTTGTGCTAAGCTCCATTTATCATCGTTGTGATATTCCACATTAATCTAACCATCTCTCCCACTACCCAAACAAGCCCTGATATTGAAAAGCCATACAATTATAGTAGAGGCAGCACTTTAATTTGGATGATGGATCTTTTATTTATATCAAAAGTGACTGATCTTTAGGTCTATATTTAAATTTCAATTAGTGGGGACATCAAAGTTGTTTATTAAGGAGATTAAAGTAAAGAAGCACCATCTTTTGAAACATCCATCCCGCCATATTACAGTAGATTGGCCAACTCTCTTGTCACAAACAAGCTGGAAATCAATCTCAGTCAGTCTGCACTCTCATTAGGGCATCAATATTTATTAAATTAATAACAAAACCTAAGCTTCCCAACTGATAGACGTGGCTACTGACCATCGTCTGATGAACCCCATACCCATAGGAATGATAGAGATAGATGTCCAACTCCAATCAAACCCCAAATCCAGCTGCTGGCCACCAGAAGATAGGAAGCAAGTGTGTCGGCAGCCATGCTGAGTGTTCTGAAGTGGGTGTCTGCTTTTTTTTTTTTTTTTTCTAACTAATTTATTTATCAAAAGGGGGTGGGGTGCATAGTTAACACCCGGCGTCATTTATTAGAAAGGGGGGGACAAACCAAGGTCCCAAGGGTAGCTGTCCTCTAATAATATTCCTTTTTATCTTTCATGTTTCAAATTTCAAAAGTTCGAATTTGAGAACAACTCAACTGAACAACCATTTGTTTTGTATTGATGGAGCCAGAAGGGAGGAGGGAGGAGGGAGGAGGGAGGAGGGAGGAGGGAGGGAACCCAAATCCCTGCCTGCCTCTCTGTCCTTCCTTCTGTCATGCACTCATGTTCACGCACAACAGCACAAGCCTCCTTGAAAAAGATGTCTTCTATTTTTGCTTCTCAAAATTGAAAAAAAAAAAAAGAAACCAAGAGTCAAGAGTAACATATTAAATAAATAATTGCTTATCTGCTTCCCAATTGCCAGTTTTGGATTAACATCTTACATGTGGAATCATTACGGAGAAACATGCAGATAATATTGAGTTTAATGTTTTCTTTTTGGCAACTCAAGAATATGTCTGAAATTCTAAACCAGAGTGCCCATCCAAAAATTAAAGGAAAAAAAAAAAAGGTTCTAAGCCAGGGAATCCTGTTCCAAACCAGCAAAATCCAATTGGAAAATGCCATCAGCAGCCTTTTTCTTTCAAGCTACTCAAGTTACATAAAAACCCTTATTCAGTGTTCACAAATTAAGCAAATTATTAGTAAATCTTTGAATTTTTACCCCTTACTGATCAAGATAAATTGATGGTGCTGCAGCCAAAGCGAGAATCATACTAACAGTTAATAAAAAGGGTAAAATAATAGACTTTAAGCTCAGTAATGGGGCATTCCGAGAATTGAACTCGGGACCTCTCGCACCCTAAGCGAGAATCATACCACTAGACCAAATGCCCTTTTTGTTTAGCCTGCTCTTCATTACTTTTAATAATTGGGCTTGTGCCAAAATCACATCCCACAAAATAATAAGTTCGAAATTCAAAATTCAAGACACAAGATTTTAAATGCTATGCAAAACAATAAAAAAAAGAAGTGACTCATTCTGGGGAGGCATTAGAGGGTTTTTTTCTTTCCTTCATTTTATTATTATTATTATTTTTTGCTGAAGATTTACTTTAATCGCTATTACCCGTTTGTCTTAAGCATAAAGTTGTTAACTTAAACCAGGATTTGTCAAATTGTCATTCCTTGAAAAGTGCATGCCCTAAACAAGAAAGGATGGGCATTTGCCATTCAAAGAATTTGGGGGGTACTTTCAACAGTCTTCATAAAAGAAGAAGAGGACATGAGTCAAAACACTACTGTTGTCCATTTTCATGCGAATCACAATTGCTGGAAGGATGAAAAACGATCACGTGCATGCAGATTGCAGAGGATTTAAAGTATAACTGCAACCCATCAACTCTCAAAAGAAGGGGCTAACAAGTCAAAACATAAAAGAATATCACCTCTCTTTATGATGCATTTCATCAATATCTTTTGACCACAAGTAAGTCAGCTTTTGGTGATGCTGTGAACTGTGCAGTGAATATCTCCATGGCTCGGTCAGTTAGTTTTCTAGAAAGAAAAAACCTTTCAACTGAAACAATATGCAACAAAGAGTAGAGGAAATTTGGAAATTTGAGAGAGAGAGAGAGAGAACCAAACGAAAGAAAGAAAAAACTTAATTTTGATAATCTAACTGTATTCTTTTTTGTGTATATAATTTCTGTTACCAAATAAAGATGAACAAACAAACCCTTTTTAATCTAACTGGTGGAGTGGAATAAACAACGATTCTGAGATGTAGGACTGTTTCTTTCCTTTCTGAATATTACATAGAATAAAAAATCAACCAAAGAATGAAATATCAACAAACATCCCCGACTAGCAAAGAGAAAGAAAATAGAAAAGAATCCCCCCAAAAGAATAAAAGAGGAAGCTCAGATCCATTTAAACACTAGTTACAAAATTGAAAAGAACCCACATTATGTATATATTATAGCAAAATCCCTCAAGTAGACTCTACACAGAGTTACAGATTTTCTCATTTTCTTTCTTCCTTTCTTTTTTTCTCTACATGGGTAGAATAAATTCAGAGTTTCTATTCACTAGAAACAGAAGAGAGCATTCTCATCTCCAGAACTTTCTTGTGAGAGTTGGAGTGCTTATAGCTCACAAAAGTGGGGCTTTTGGCGGGCCTATACTCGGGAAGCAACCTGCCCGACTTGAATCTCACCCCACATGCATTGCACAGGGTTTTGGGACCCAAAGGTCCTGCCCTCCACTGTGGGGTCTTCTGTGATAGACAATGGGTGCACCTCCTGGGCTGTCCAATGCTACCCTCCACTACGCTGCTCGAGCTGCCTGTTCTGTCCTTGCCCACCATCTTCTCCTCTGCTTTTTCTTCTTCATTTCTGCTGCTGCTGCTGTTCTCTTTTTTGGGTACAATGAGCTCACTGTCGGCCAACCAGTAAGTCTGGTGGAGTAAAGGAGGGTCGGAGGAGGTCACATGGAGAGGTTGGTTTTGTGGGTCTTGGTGAGACCAACTAATTAAAGGGGTGGTTGTGCTCCTTTTTCTTTTGCTTCTGGCCTTGCCTGGAATCACAAACTCTTGTAGACATGGCGTTTGGTGGATCTTTTTTGAGGGTTTGGGTGCTTGGTTTTCTTGGTCTTGGATATTTGTGGGTAGTGGTACGCAGTTCCCAGTGCTGGATAAACAGTCTTCTACAAAGATTGACAGCCATTCCAAGCTAACATCACCTTCCTGCATGTAAGAAGACCACACATTCTTCAACAGGCGGAATCACAAAGCAAAAACCTTTAAGAGACAGCCGACGATAGAAGCTGGATAAATAATCTAGACAAATAACGCAAATAGTAGAACATCTACTCTTTCCTTGATAGAAAGAACCAGAGGAAACGAAAAAGAAATAAAACCCACTACAAAAGTTTGCAAAAGAAAAACAACAGAAGATTCAAAATAACCAGAGAGCGAGCGCGCGCGCGCGCGAGAGAGAGAGAGAGAGCACTCACAAGTCACAAAAGAAAATTAGAAAACCCGTGTATGAAACGGAAAGGTTAAACCCACAAGTGAAACTTCAAGTAGCAAAAATGAGCTAGAAGAAGAAAAACTACTCACTGTATTCTCGCAAGAAAAAAGGTCATCCAGAGAAGTAGAAAAGGCCCCAAGCTTAGGACAGGCCGGCGAAATAACTTGCTCCGGCGGGAGCTCTGAGGGCAAGCCAGCGGAAACTGACACATTCGGGAAGAAATCCATAGTCAAAAAGATACTGAACTACCAGAAGAAGAAGAAAGAAGGAAGCGGAACAGAAAAACAAGTCCCTCCCACCTATCCAACGCTCTTTATGGCCTCGTTTTCTGTCGGCAGAGTATGCAAAAACAAAACTATCGAAATAATCAGCAAGGACTGCAACCCCACATCTCTCTCTCCCCAAAATTAATATATATATTATATATGCTTCAATTTATACATTTCTGATTTCCCCCAATTTATACATCCCCCCAAGCAATGCTAGTAGACCACGAGTTTATGCAGCTCTTATATTCCCTCACCTTCAGAGTTCAAACATGGTGGGGACAGGCGTCACGCCCAATTTTGTTTTCTAGTGGGTCCCGTCATGTGTGTATTTGGGTGGGCGATGAATTCAAAAGTTGCATAAATTCGTCGTTTACTACAATTCTTTCCCCACTCCTCTTCCCTTTGTTTAGTATTATACCATGAAATGATTTCCCCCTCTTCATACATTACAATTTACACATATGGATTATGGAATACAAAAATGCGGGACCCACCTGAACTGATGCAACGTTCCAAATGTGCGGTTAACTATGAATTTCTAAGAGATATAAGCCAAAAAAAAAGGAAATTATATGTGTTTTGGACCGTTGAAATTGAATAGGTGCGGAATTGGTTGAACTATGTGGCTGGCTTATTGGTGGATAACAGACTCCTCTAATGAACACGCAATTCAGCAATTAAGCATCTGACACCCTACTTAATTGCTTATTCACTAAAAAAAAGCTGAAAAGCATTTAGGCTCAGCCAATTCAGCCGTGATCAAATGAACCCATGCGGGATTGGGCAAAATCCCATATTTTATTTGAGAAATGCCAATAAACAACGACTTTTATTATGCAACTCTCAGTTTTCTTTACCCTAAAACAAAGTGAGATCCATGTCTAAATGTGTCTTCTTAAACATGAGCCTTGACTGATGATTAGGGAGTCTTCCTCCTTTATAGATGTGCCCAAATCATTCCCATTCTTATCAGTTATCATCTTAGAAATAAATACAGTAATATTATAGAAAAGTGGGCCTGCTTTTGTAGGCCTAGTAATTACCTCTCTTCCTCCGAGTCACACTTCTTCTACTGAGTCCCTTGATTGACCCTCTCTTGTATAGGATGCTTGGGAGTATAGGTATTTGAGCACAAAAGGATGAATCAAAAAAACGCAAATACGTACGCAATAAACACTTCTTTTGAGAAAGCCCAAATTTTCGGCTTCTACAAAATGTTTTCTTTTCTTTTTAGTCGGGCTTCTCTAAAATGAGTCTATTTTGTTGAAAAAGCGCTTATTGGTCCAAATGCCTATATTGGCCTTTTCTGATGCTTTTGAAATCTTTTAAGCAAGGTTCAAAGTATTGATATATCGTGCCAATGGCTTATCGATACGATCCTTCAGGGGTTATATCGGGTCAGCCACTAGTTCAGAGGATAGCCGGGCCTTAAATCGATCTTTCTGAACCAGTTCGGAAAAAAAATAAATAAAACTTAAAAAAAAATGTACCAACACATGGCATACCAGCCTGTATCGATATTTAGAACCTTGCTTTTAAGTGCCTTTCCCAATAAACACTTAAAAAAAGCACTACCAAACACGGGCTTACTAAAGAAGCAGCTAAATTGCAAGCACCCAAATTGGGTTTGTATTTCCATTTTCAAATAGCCAAAGTTTTAATCCATCATGAAAAAACAGGGGTGATCAAATGTTTAAACAAATGGTCCATTGATATGGATATCTGGTGTAGACTGTTAAAAACTTAAAATGGGGTTGGAGCTTGTAATGGAATGAAACAAACACTTAAAATGCTTACTGTGTGGTAGACAAGTGGGCGATGATCCATTGAAAGGGGGGACCCCTGATTGGGACTGGTCGCTTGATAACCATGTGCACTAATTGATCCGTAGTACTTGTTTGAAGAACAACAGTGTGCAAATTACAAAAAAAACAGGACATCACTTCATTCATCTATTCACTGCACAGGTTGCGGCTAGGGATTGGTTCATCTCGGACACCACTTGATGCATGGTATCTACAGTTCTACTACCAGCTTGGCTTTTAAGAAAGGGGAAAGAAAAAGCTTGTGCAACCGGTAAAACTTTGGGCTGACAAGCTTGTCCACTTCATTTTAGAAATGCCCATACGGTTGAATTCAATTCCAATTCGTTTCTCAGGCTTCAAATGGCCGGGAACCTCTAAACATTTCACATTCTTGTATTTTTCAAGCGGTTCTTCTGATCTTGTCTGCACAAAGTGATGAGAATGAACATTGGATTTTCCTTGTTGCCGTTGTTTTAATTCCAATAACAGAAATTGTACACGTGGCAACTTGTTTTGGTGCTGAACCCAAAAAAAAATGTTGGGGTGTTCTTTCTCCTTTCCCTCCATTTTTAATCCTCGGTTCTTCACCGCATGTTTTCAGAGAAGCCCAAAGCCCTTGTATAGTTCTACTCTTCTATCATCAATTCATCATCATTATATAAAGGGTAAATTATAAAAACCCCGTGCTATGGGGTCTGTGACAAAGACCCCTGTACTTTATTTCACGATAAAGACCCTCTTGTACTATGACCGTGAGACAAAAACCCCCTTTAGTTAACTTTTCGTTGAAATCTACCATTATAATATTTTTTAGTCTCCATACTACCCTTGTCTTGAATCGATTTTTCAGTGGTAAAAATAAGATCCGAGTATCTGTTGTTGCAGTTAGGTGGGGCTGTTTTCAGATGAGTTTTGGCAAGAAAACAGACCCCAAACCAGGGAGATGCAGGAGAACGGATAAAAAGAAATGGAGATGCTCGAAAGAAGCATGCCCAGATTCAAAGTACTACGAGAGACATGCATAGGGGTAGAAACCGTTCAAGAAAATCTGTGGAAGTTATTACGGCGAACACCTCTACAATAATCTCATCAATACCCATAAACCCCTCTGCCATTACCAACAACTCCTGCAAATTCCTCTTCTTACTCCCTTCACTCTCTTCATCAGTTGCTGCTGAAACCAATCACCAACACCATTCTTATTACAACATCCCAAATCATGAATTCCTTTATCCCCATTCGTCCTCTTCTAGACTTCGTGGCGATTTACACTGCTAGCTCAATCCAAACAGAGGAGCTGCTCTGCTTTACAAGGTGACTACTCTCAGCCGCAGTTGCAAAGCCTGACATTTCAAAACAGCAAAAACAGTAGCAAGAGCAGCACTACTTTGTTTTGGGTGCCGACTTCAAATCCGAAAGGCCGCAGAAGATGGAGAGAGAAGAGGAACCCCAACAACCTCTTCGCCACTTCTTCGACGAGTGGCCACCAAAGAGCAGAGACTCGTGGCTCAATTTGGAGGACGACCGATCAAACCAGGCCTCATTCTCCACAACCCAGCTCTCGATCTCCACTCCTATGCCATCTCTCGACTTCGCAATCTCCAATTTCCGAACCCAGAATGGTAATTTGATTCCATCGAGAGAACAAATGAGGATGATATTGCAAATATTGTTCCTTTGTATGTATACTATACGGTGAATAGTTCATCTGAATTAGCTCATTTTTTCCTGATAAAGAAAGATTGGCTAAGCCTAGGAGTATAGGTAGAATGTCAGAATCAGTTTGTGTTGTTTTACTTCGAAGAATCTTTCGGTTATTTGAGAAACCTATGCATGAGTTCCATGGCATAGTGGTGAGGCCTTGGATTTATCATGGTCGAATAATAAGGTTAAGATGGCTCTTATAGAAGAAAGTGCATTTTCCTGTCTGTTGGTCAACTTTGTTACTATTAGCTGCTGCAATGAGTTGTGGCGGCTATGGCTGAGAGGAACGGAAAATAGAAGAAAGCGGGAAGAAAAAAGGGGAAGGGGAAGAAAACAAATTGGAGGAGAGAGAGAGAAAAATGTGAAGGAATCTGAGGTAGAAGGGATTACCGCTGCTATTGTTCTGTTCGTATGTCGTGAGGTCAGGAAAGATGATCAGTATTTATTTTCCAATTGTTTATTACAAGGATAATATGGAGATTAAAAAATACTACGAAAGAGGGTCTTTATCTCATGGTGATAGGGTCTTGTTGCAAAACAAAGTACAGGGGTCTTTGTAATTTACCCTTATATAAAAGCGGGGATAAGGGTCTTATTATGGACATATTATACTGAAAAAGAAGAGAAATTTAAAAACCTTCTCGCTGGATCATCACTGCTATGAATAATGCTATTATGTTGAAATTTGCCCGTTAATGGAGAGAGGGTGGCAACTGGCAAGAGTGAGGCTCTGTCTCTGTGATGGGGACCATGGGGTCTGGATTCATAATACAGAATCAGGATTCGTAATAGATGTTCTGTCTGTGATGACTAACTAAGACAGTTGGAAGTAAGAAAGAGATTACTGTTCGGTTTCTTCGGTAATCTCCTGCAACACTAAATACTGAAGAGCCGTGGAGAATTTTGCAGATCGCTTGTCAGAATGAAGGATCCCGATCCATCCCCTAAATCCAAAGACTCAATCTAATTACATTCTTTTATAAGTCAAAACGAAGAAAAAAGAAACTGGGCGGAATTGGCGAAGTCTGGGAAAAGATTGAAAAGTTGCTAATAAACATGGATGGATTAAGAAAAAATGGGTTGGAGGGTTTTAGGGATTTGGGTTAGGGTTAGGGTTATTAATACATCTTGTAAACTAACCTTCGACGGTAAAAATGGAGGGAATCCATCTCTTCTAGATGAACAATAACCTTGGAGTATCGCCATGGTGGGTATCAGATAACAAGAGCTTGCAAGGCTCTCCTGACGACATATAAAGAGCTAAGAATCAGAAGAAAACAACCAAACAGCACTCCATGCATCGAAAATGTAGACTATGGGAACAGAACAGTTACTTGGCATGGGTGATGGCATCCCGGCACAAGGCCAGAGTTCGAACCATGGCAAGGTCTCTTCCTCTTGGATTACTCAGTCTCTCTTTACAATTCCTGCAAATAGAAGTGTGGATTATTCATCATTTCCTCTCTCTTAGAGTTTAGAGGTTGGAGCAACAAAGGCAAAATCAAAACTGGGGTAGTTCTCAGTTCTGAGGAGCACAAACACAAACACATGACTGACTTGACTTACTTGTCATCGAAGAAATCTCCGAAATCATCGATTACAACGGCTGCTGGGTAGGTTCCGAGTTGGTGCAGGTGAAATCCAGCCAAGTACTTGTTGATCCCCTCGTAATCTTCTACATACCTGGCAACGAATAGAAACGCTTGGATAGGTGTAAATTGTTAATAAGGAAAAGGGAATTTCTTGATATCCCAGTGGACAATGCTCTCAGTCACACTCACTTCATCCGTATCCGTATTCAGTTAAACACATCCGACGAGGCATCGATGCCCTGCAAGCAGCATTCAAAAATGAATTACTGATTACATTACATACAGATACAGGTTAAAATGGAAAGAAAAACAGAGAGAGAAAGAGAGTAGTAATAAATGTAGAATACCTGGGTTAAGTAAGGGGGTTTGGACTCTAACTTGCGGCGGTTGCAGATGAAGACGACATGACGATGGGCAGAGCTAGTGTAAGCGGAATTAAAAGCGAACTGGAAGAGGAGAGATGTCTTCCCGCAGGAGGGAGGCCCTGAAGTGAAAGGAGCATCATTTGGCTGCTGCTGCATTTCTTTTCCTTCTCGATTTGTTGTTTCGTGGATAAGAAAAAGAACCTTCCTACCATTCTCCCAGCAATTTGGTTGCGAACGTTAAGCAGGGTTTGGGGTTTGCCGAATTCACAGGAACTAAAGAACAAATGAACTCCGAGTAAGTTACACTAATCTGATTCATTTCAAGTTTTCAACTGTACCAGTAGCACTAGGATTGCAATTTGCAAGTTGGGCGGGAGGGAAGTGGTCTTAGTTTTAGAAATTTGTAAATTTTGAATGGGCCTGCATCCGATGTTGTTGAAGGGCCCGTTTGGGAGTGGGAGGTATGAGGGTTGAGCTGCTGATAAGCTCTGGATCAGCTAAGCTGCTTCAGCGACTTTGAAGATTCTACTTTGGCTACCGGTTTTCGGGTCAGTAGTTAAATTATCCGGTCCAATGGATAGTACATTATACATAATTTTAAAAATAAAAAATGGCTAAAACTATTGTCCGGGTCAAATAGGTCAATGGATCAACCACCCACGTCAGCAGGTCACTCACCAAGCCAACTGTTTTTTGGCAAAAGAACAATTCAGGGGTGAAACAAAACCGGTTGCCTGAATACTTTTCAGGCCAAACGGTCCAACCTTTTGGGTCAGGAACGGTTGCCATTGTTCAACTAGCTGAAGATCGTTTACATAGCAGAAAAAGGAAGACAGATGTCCGGGTCTGGGTCTAGTAGGCACAGCATAGTAATTACACTCAATTGCGGTGAACAGAAGTGGCAATGTAATTGTAATGTATGTATTTTTCAGGCGAGGAATTGTTGGTGATTGAAAGAATCACTTGAACAAACCGCTAAGTGCTAAACCATGAACAGAAAATCAGTTGCTTTTCAGCTTTTCTGGGTTGGTTTTAATTTTAAAAACAATAGCAATTAACCCAACACCAGGCTTCAGCCATTAAGCAGCTCACAACCTTCCTCCTGGCCCCGGCCAAAAGACATACAGTTCAGCCACTTTAGCTCTCATTAGTCATTACTCATTAAAGGGCCCTCGGATCTGTAGTATGAAGCTAAAATTCATAAACATCGATTTGGGTTGAGACTTGAGATAAACAATGCATGCATTATTTCATTAATATACATTAGGATTTGAGTTGCTATACATGAACTTTGTATACAATTATTTTTGGTAATAAACTTTGTAGACATTAGGGAACCAGAAATTTGCCAAGAGAAGTTTTAGTAAGATTTGCAACAGAATACATGACAACTTTTCAAGGCACCTTAGTGAGAAAGATTCATGATGGTGACCACAATATTACTATATACAGATTGTATGAATGTAATGTGGTGTGTTGGAATTATGAGTTGTGTCATGGCTCTGAAGATGGCTTTGCTAGGTACTGGTGCCACTCCTCAGGGGTCCCCTTTTTCATCCTCAACATCTTTATAGCTGCTGTTGTCAGCGGTATGGTAAGTATGTCATACTCTTTTGGGGCCTGCAAAATTAACAACTACTCAATATTTGCCTCTTTTGAAGTTCCATCCAATGTTGTCAGACTCTGCCCCTTCACAAACTGGGTTATGGCTCAAATGCACATTCAATCGTAGCTTAATGGGCATGCTATTGCTTGTAAATAGAATGTCATAGGAGTTTTTTCACCAATTGGGGTTATTAAAATCAGGACGTTTTCAACAGTTTGTCCTTATCATTAGTGGGTCACTCAGATAAAATCTGGCATTCTAAAAAGTAAAAATCGGAAAGCTCACTGGTTCAGTTGGGGTTATAACGGTCTTGCTGTCTAGTCAGTTAGAGCCTGACAAATTCGGTTCTATCTATAGTAATTAAAGAAATAGCATAAATAGGGACAAGTATCAGAGACCTTTGGAACCTTGACAAGCTTCATATTTGCTTCTTCTAAAGTCTTCTGACCTTTTCTTGAATTGCATTTTGCACAAGCTGTAACCTGGAATCAGGAGAGTTTGCATTCTTATGGTATAAAGATTAAAGAGAGCATTCGGGAGGGCAATCATTCATATGCAAAGCTGAAAATATCAAGAATATGACATGCATGAGCATCTGGTAGCTTACGTGATGCATGTTTTAAGTGCAGGACTGTGCATTTTTGGCCATATATAACCACTTGATTTTGTATTCATCAGTTACTCCAAGTTGATAGCTGATACTAATAAGTGGTTAAATAATAAACTACAGACTAAGAAATCCTTACCAAAGGAGTTAAACTCTCCAGGAACTCTCTAATCTGAACTAAACATGTAAGTCCTTGACTATGTTTTTGATAAAATTTTAATTTTATTGAGTGCTCTCAACAATGCCTTGTTCCCATCTTTTAGAGTCATCCAATCGAGTACTTTACAAGCAACAAACATAATTAAAGCGCAAGGAATTGTACAGCCTCAGCTGTGACTTGTGAAGCACATGGCAAGTCACGTGACTAAATGAACTAAGGTGCCACTCAAAAATAAAAAAATAAAAAAGTAAAAAGTAAAAGAAAACCTTAATATATAACAATATACAAATCTAAATTCTGAAAGAAATAAAATCATGTTAATTCAATTGGCAATAAAACATCTCCCCACTATATCATTCTCATATAATGTTAAATAAATAACATCTTCTGGATGCTCTTACCAGATTTTCCCACTTCCACTCTCCACCTTTAGAAACTGGCAGAACATGATCAATTGTCAAGTTCTCACGTGAAGAACAATACCTGTTGACAAAAGAGACAAATACTTCCAATTATGTATATTACTACATGTAACTGAGAAAATCGGTTCACTCTTTCAGAGATAATAAATTTGAAAACTATAGGAGAGATCAGCTAGGCCAATATTTCAAAGCAAAAGCCTCATACTATATAGACATTCTTAATTTGGGCAATCCATAAAAAATAGAACCCCCAGATATTCTAGTTTCAAGAGAAATGGATTCAAATTCCTTTAAAATTCTCTTACCAGGGTAAAATCCTTTAAAATTTTGGTTATAGGAAACAAACCACGACAAATCCACCCACAATCTCAAAGACTGCTTAAATTTTTTGCAACACAACTAGGATTGGTAAAAGAAAAGATCGAAGTCATGTTTCAGTGGTTTGGAACCCATTTAGGGGATGCATCAGTTAAGTGTAACTAGAAGAAAATTTTACATATTTCATTGACTACTTACTGACAAGTGAACATATCCCGGAAAAATATATTTTTACGGCTAAGGTGTTGTTTAATTCTTCTTCTCTTGACAACCTGCAATAAATGTGGAACCTGGGAGTAGGAAAAATCATAATCAGTTAAGTGAACTAAACCTAATTTGGAGGAAATAATAAACATACAAATTTGTCAGGAAAAAATAAATGAAATAGTTAGAGATCATTAGTAAGTAGAATTCCAAGTAGACAAATAAAATAATTCAATATCTTTTAGCATACTCTAATTACATACCCTTAACACAGCTGGTATGTAGAAGGATCCACTGGGAGAATTTACTGTCTGATCATAATATTCTAAGACATCAGCCTGAATGAGGAAAAAAAAAGTCAAGATCTCGCTTTACCAAAAAAAATGTCAAGGTCTAAAAATTCACAATATAGAAATAGATGGATTTATCTTCCAACAAGGAAATGACCAAAATAGATATACATTCATTGAATAACTATTGTCTCATAAATATCATAATCACAAGGTTTTAGAAGGCTGTTCTTGAAATCTGGCCTAGAAGTACCTTACGTTTCCCATTCATTGAATAACTAAATTGTCTCATAAATCTTGTTACAAGAAAACAAGTCAAAAAATACGTAAGTTACTGCAGAAACTACTGGATCTAAGGAATCTTATCACGAAGTCCATGAATAAACAAATAACAAGTAGTCTAACCTTCTCCATAAACTCCAAACAAATAGCACGCCTCCAGCAAACAACATTGATAGGCCTAGTACAGAATGATCAAAATCAGAAAAAAGCATGCAACTTCATTACTCATTCTTAATTAAGCTAGGAATAATTTTCCACAGTGACAAAAATGAAAAATCAACTAATTTGTTTGGATTATCATGGATATTTATATCCCAGTAAAGACAACCTCAGGAAAATAAGTTTTCTGTTTAGGAAACAAGTCCAACCTAGAAAAAAAGGGTATTTTTCCTTGTTTTTTATTCGCAACATAGGAAGATTTATCAAAAGAAGGAGAAAAAGGTGAAAGAACAATATAGAAAGGAAAAGTGGAAAGCAACAAACAGAATTTCAACAAAAAAATCCATATTCTGCAAATCTTTATTACAATATGAACTATAAAGTAACTATATTTGTGTTGGCATCCTGTTAAGCAAGAAATCTTAAAAACATTGAACCTAGACCATCAGAAAACTTTTAAGAATGATTGGGAAACCACCGGAGATGATCAAAGCCACTTCAAACTTTCAAGGATCCAATTTGAAGCATGAATGAAAGCCAGTCCCCAAAAGATACACAGTGGAACAATGCAAGCATTGTCCATTCACATCTAAGGATAGTTACATAGTTATCTAATTTGATTCAGTTCTCAAGCAACCAAAGCATAAAAGTGCATATATTCATTGAAAATGTTGTTTTAATAAAATATTAGGAATAACTCTAACACAAGAACTACATCAGCAAAAATAAATAAATAAATAAAAAAGATCTAAAACAGCACAAAATGCATCAAACAATCGACTATCAATTGAACATATGAAAAATCTCTATTTTATGGATATCAAGCTCTGCTAACCCTACTATCAATCTTGTATTGTGTAAAAGACCAGGCCACACTGTATAATCCCCATTTTCCATTCTCTTCACCATTCAAGTTCTCCAAATTTTCAAAACCCAAACCAGTGGATACCTCATATCAGGCACCTTCTGACATTTCTGAACCTTCCCTGCCAGCAACTCTTGAGCTGTGACCATAGTAATTTATATGTATATTCATGTTTTTTTTTTAAAGAAAGCATCCTGAATCACAATTTTTTTTTTCAAATATATGCATAATATGTGTATTCTAATAATGCATACTTTTAATATATTATACACATATTTACATATATAAGATATGCCAAATTTTTTACTTCAAACTGTTAAAATGAAAATGTAGTAAACATGAACATGTATATGACCGATCTTTTACTGTATTATGTTTATTTGACCAAATTTTTTGCTGTATTTTTTGTTCTTGGTCCCAAATTGTACACAAGTTTATCCCATATTACTTATACGAGACAATAATTACTAACTATAGCTGTGACATCTTTGGTCTTTTCATCAGTTTACTAATTTGGCACTTATACCTTCCCTTTGAATTATCAATGATGAGGAATGACAATATAGAAATGCAAGGCCAATATAAGTGAATGCAGTTGCTTGTAATAATTCTCCATGGAATCGGGGTAAAAAGGAGAAGTTACTGCATAAAATAAAAGAGTTAAGAAATTTAACAAAGAGGTTTAGAGACAAAATGAAAGTGGAATTTAATAGATAAGAACATCAAGGTACATGGTGAGTTTCTCTAAACAAGTTTTGAATTTGCATTTAAGTTTTAACAAATTATAAAGTTTCTCGATAATGAATATGATTGTTGTTTTGACAATCAGGATTTATTTAAAAAGAATTTAAACTGTAGATCCCTTGAAATTACGAATCATAAAAAACAAGATATAAATCTTATGGTATATGAAAAACTAAACTAATTATATATCTGAATAATCATAATGACAATTAATGAAGTATCTTAATGAGGACTTTTATAACAAAATCTGGAGTTCATTAGGAAGTTCAACCTCCATGATCCAAAGGAAGCAGGCTTTCGCACTGGTAACTTGGAAACAATTCTCAATTTTCCCTTCACCTAATAATTTATGTAACTATGCTCCTAAATCATATTGATCAAATATAACTTGAAAAGAATCTCCAACCTGTTAGAGAAACAAATGTGGGACCAAAGGTGAGCGGGAAGGCTGGTCATAGGGCAAAGAGCTAAAAATATTGTGTTCTTGGCAAGCGGATTAGCAGTGAAAACTTAATCTCTTGGGCTGTGTTTGGTTTGAAAGAAAAGGTGATGATGGGGCCGTAAATCAAGCACAGGTTGAACTTCCATGTGGACTGCTGGCGTGCAGACAATTGTCCGAATCGAAGACCGTGGCGTGTCCCGAACTTGGACAATCTAAAGAACACATGACATGCCTTTGCCCTGAAGGCTAACATTGGTGCATGCCACAGCCCTTAGACGAAGTGGGGACACGTGGTGAATGCCAGAAGAAGCCCGCGACTTTACCAAGATTGATACCAACATCTCCAAGCTCCTCATCCCTTCTCTTGCGTAGAACGTACAACATACGCTCTTAAAACCTCAGTTGAAGACAACCTCGGGACCTGACACATGTCCCACAAACGAGGTGAAATTCTCTACACACTTTTGCACTCTATGCTCTCTAGCTCCCCTGCCTTTTAAGCTCCTAAGATCGCTCGGCTACGACCAGCTTGTCTCAACTAGCTTGGCCTAGACAACCTCTTTATTCTATTCATTAACTTGAGCGTTGGAGTGCTTCTCCTCAAGGAACCACCCCAAGGCCTCTGACCTTCTATGTACACAAGTAGTCAAATCCAGAACAGCTTGTCCATCTCATCAGAACATTTTCTGCTGCTCAGACATCTCATCAGGACATTATCTATATGTGCAAGGTTTGTATAGGTTTCCCTACCTTTTATTTCATACCAAAGACAGACGTAGTGCAAGCAATGTAAAGAGCATTCCAACACCCCCCTCCAATCCAACAATCCATCCCTAGGAAAATAATGGGCAGGAAAAGAAGCATTGTTAAACAAGTATACCTCTTTTTAACTTGATCCATCTAATTTTCCTCTACCTCCAAATCTAAACTAGCTCCATGAGCTCATCAAATTCCTCCTCACTCATACTCTTAAACAAGTATACCTCTTTTTAACTTGATCCATCTTTCCATTGGCCATAACTCCCATATAGGATTCTAAACCAACCTTCAAGGATATTCTCCTACCAATATTTGCCACAATAGAAACCAGACTTTATCCCATGACGGCATCTCCCCCTCCCAAAAGGATCCTCCATAAAGAAAACATTTAAGTCTAATCTAAAAGGAAAATGATCGGACCACAGTACTGCTCTAAAGGTCAGCACAAGATAAACAGAACGAGTAGGAACCGAAGCTTTAGCCTGGTGGCTGGCTTACAATGGACAGGTGATCGTTTAATTGGCTCACGCTGATCCACAAATTATGCTCTTAAAAGATGAACGACGAACCTTTCAGAGCTGGTATCAACTGAACGGAGTAACCCAGCTGATCGCTAAATAATAAGTAACAAATACAATAATACAAACATTAAAAAAACAACTTCAATAACTAAATAAGAACAGAATCACAAACAAATCAAATAGCTTACAAAAAGCTAGCACCTCTCAAAAAAAAAAGAGAAATGGAAGTAAGGAATACTAACCTGTAAGAGATGTCCAAAACCAAACCTCTGAAACAAGACAATTCATCATTCTCAAACTGATCATCTTCATCAAAACCCAGGTCAACTTCGCCACCATCATCAGCGACCAAGCGTTCCTCTGTACTGAAGCCGCTGGGTTTCTTTCCCAGTGAACTGAAAACTCGGCTAGACCGATAGGATCTGGTATTGTTGTTGTGGGGTTGAATAGGACGGGCATCCACGAATCTGATCCTGCCAGCCCCTTTATAATGAAATGGGTCATTGGAATCGAACCGAAAAGAGACTCCCTTACCATTGAAGAACAGCTTTAGACCTCCCTGAGCAGTGAACTGCGCCATGAATGCGAGACTGCAGGTCCTCTTGCTGGTGGACGAATAAAGCTGTGGTAGTGAGGAGTTGGTGTGGGGAGAGAAAGAAAAGTAGAGGAGAGGCTGGGATGTTGTTTTACTTTCTTGTAACTGTCATTATGATTTATGAAGTCCATTACCATTTGCATTTGTGACGGTTGAAGGAGAAGGAGAGAAGCAAAATTTTCTATTTCCTTCACGGCAGGGATGGCAGCCACACGTTCTGACTTCTGAGCTTCTAATTTTTATGCCACTCGAATATCAAATATCTTTTCAATTTTTTCCTTCCCTGGGTCTGGGTTTGGATGGGAAGGAAAATTTGAAAACATTTTTCGTTTCTCAGGGTACAAAGTTCGAATCCAAGATCAAACTTGGACGCAATTCTTTATGTTTTGAGTCCAGTTCGGAATATACTTTTGGTATCATAGTTGAACCCCCACACCGGATTATCTAGTGGGAGTGATCTTACTTTGTCGGATTAGAATATATTTTTGTTGGATTTTAAGAGTCAGATAATAGGATCCGGTTGTAGAATCGGATCGAATTCAAATATTCAATCCAATTTGACATGTTGTTTATTTATTTATATATAAATATATTTATATTACATTTTTATATTATTTTATGTTATTCATTTTTTATAAAAAACAAATGCGCATATATAATGAAAATAGTTGAAGAAAATACTTGTATTTTCTATTTATATAAACTGTTATATTTTTTTATCTAATTTTCAAAAGTTAAAATCTGATTGAATCATATTCAGATATCTAACATTATTAACAAATTCAAATTTGTGAGATTCACTCGTATCTTTGTTTTGTTTGTACTATCGGATAAGATTATCCGATCCATTTACGACTCTAATTAATTTGTTATGATCATTTGATTCTATATTTCTATTTTCTATTGCTTCCTAATCCTTGGGGTAAACCTTGTAATATGTAGAGGGTAAATTCTGCTCCCTAATCCTTGGGTAGACGGTAGACCTTGATGTAGTAGAGGGTAAATTCTAAACTTCAAAATATGTCATTAGTATCCGAATTCCCAAAAGTTGTCAATTTAGTACCACGGACCCATATAATGTTATATGCAAGGTTCAAAGTATCGATATTGTATCTTTTGAAAACAATACAGTCCGAAACACCTGGTCCCTCAATTTTTTTAATAATAAAAAACAGGTTATAAGCTTTCCAAAAAATCAAACTTAAAAAAAAAAAAGAGTTCTGGCCGTTTTTAAGTGTCAATACGATACGGCCGAAACTCGTATCGTATCGATACTTTGAACCTTAGTTATATGTGACTTGCAACATTTTAAAATTCCAAAATTATCCTTTTAAAGAAGACACTATTCATGGTCTTCTTCATTGAGACTAAGCAAAGTAAAGTTAAATTTGGATTGTGTCATGTGTGTGTTAAGCAACCAACATTATGTTTCAAGGGCATTTTACAATGGATTCTTGAAATTTCAACTAGGCAAATTTACTTGAGTAAGTTCTCTCGTCTTTAGTGTTAAGCAACCAACGTTATTGTTTTGAGAGTGTTTCTCACGTTCTTTGGCATATAGGTTTTGATCTGTGAGAGCCTGGGAGGAACTGCTGTTTGGTTTTATTTTGAATATTAGAAGAATAATGAATGGCAAAATTGACTATAAAAGAGTAATTTTGGAATTAAAAAAAAAAATTATATCACTCACATAACATCACATGGGAACGAATTGTAATGGCATGCTAACAATAGAGGAAGATTTTGTCCATTGTCAAAAATGTTAGGGGTACTTGAAATAATTTCTTAAACAGTAGGGTAGGTTTGTATCCACTTCATAAGGATAGTTTAAGTATTTAACCCAATAAAAAATAGGGAAAATTCCTGATCAGTATCCTGTACTTTGGCTCGAGTGACAATTTAGTCCTTGAACTTTAAAATGCAACAATCTAATGCCCGAACTTTTCAAATGCGACAATCTAATACCTGCTATTAACCAACCATTAAGTAGCATATGAAAAGACATGAATGCCCTTCATGTCATCTAATTTTATTTATCAACCGTTTGCTAAAATCATAACTCCGACGTATGAGTAACACCACGACAACCACTCCGCCAACTGGTGAACCAACTGGCACATGCTTGTTGAAACCTTTGGCTTCGTGTCATGGGCATTCACCACCCTCAACACCTTCACCCCAACCTCTCCACCTGCACCTTGAAGCTCACATTCCCAACTCTCTATCCCGAGAATGAGAAAACCACCACCAGAAACCGTTTGGCCGACCTCCATCACGTTTACGCTTGTCTCTTCTATGTCACAAGCACTCGACAGTCAACATCGCTAGCGTGCTACCCAGGTTGTGGCCAGTCATGTTTATGCTCAGCACTTCATCTCGGTATTGATGCATCGACTGCTTTGACTTTGCTCAAGATCTGCTCCTGAGCCGAGTACTAGCAAAACCGACACAGAATTGTTATTGTATCATATATCGAGATACCGCTTGGTAGAATTGTCTGGACTGAAGAAGCCTAAGGCCAAGGCATCTTCTGCCAATACTAAAATCTGATTCTCGCTTATCATATCCCCTGATTTAATCTGATGCAAGCTAGCAAAATCGACGACGAAAAGGAAATAATGATAGAACAAAGCACCCCATGAACAGTTCTTTTGATATTGAGATCTTATTTGTTCTATAGTTCTCTATTTTTTATTTTTCCATTTGGCCTGCCAAAATAGGGGTAATCTACAATTGTTATTGATTGAGGGAGCAAGGTCTGAGTTTGAGAATAGAGAAGAGAACATGAGGGCCTTAGAATTTTTGTCCTAATGAAGAAGAAGACAACCTCGTGTTTTGGGTTTGCCTTGTAGATCCAAAGCCACAATCACAAGAAGACTTTATCTTCCCATTAATGGTTGGAGTTTTCTAAACAACAAATACAAGTTAATTCAAACAACAAATGTAGAATAGCACAAAAAACCAAATACTCAACTCAATAGATACAAATCTCGTAGGAGAAAGATATCAGCTTGGGTTTCCGATCTCTTCCTTTGCCTTCAATCTCGCCAATTTGTTCGTATTTAGGCCCGTGATAACAATGTGAATTCAATTCATCAAACAAGGGCATTTTCATCATCTGGACTATTAAGAGTTAGGGCTCTCTTTCATCTTTTTGATATTTTCAAAAGTTTTAAATTACAAATTAAGTCATGGTTTAATGTTTGAATATTGATTTGTCACATTTTAAAGTTTAAATACCAAATTATCACTCAACCAAAATACAAGGTACTTACTCATCACGAATTTTTCCTAAGAACAAAGTACAAAAATAAAACTGCACTAACAGGAAATAATTTACGCTTTTCTGATTCATTCTTTTCGTGATTCTGTTCTACGCAAATAAAATTGCATTCCAGACAAACTGAGCCTATACCATAAATGGTGAAGCAATCTCTATCTCAGTCTCAGTCTAATGTATTAATAATCCGTGCAAACACCTCAATCTCATCCACTCCGATCCAATCAGATACACATCTATCCACAATCCACATGATAATTAACATGTTTTTTTTTTTCAGAAAAATCGTTTTGACTATTGTATTTTTTATTTAAGAGTAGACTCGTATGATTTTGAATGAGATATAGTTTAGAGTTAGGCACAAGGTTTGAATTTTAATTTTTGTCTATTTATTTAGATTTATTGGTGATAAAGAAAACACAAAGCCATATTATAACTGTAATTCCAGACGGGGGTCTCGTATCTGTTATCTGTTGTCGTTACCTCTTCTTTGGAAAGTGGAATCCTCAAATAAGGATCGCCTTCTCCTTACTTAACAGAGTTTCTCTATTTTTTCATGGCGACCTGTTTGAAGAGATTACGAAGATTTGCTTCGATTGGTAGGAAGGGCCAGGAATACTCAACCACCTGTGATGAACCACCCAAGCTCCAAAAAAGCGGGAAAACTGTCAATCTCTTTACTGCAATCAACCAAGCGCTTCGCATCGCGCTAGAAACCGATCCTCGGTACGCTAATCACTAACCCATGTTCCCAAAATAACCCACATCGTGTTTTCTTCACTACCCAAGTTTCCCTAGTTTTAATGGCTTTCTGTGCACTGTGCTCTTGCTGTTTTAGAATTTTGATGAGTTATAAATGTTATCTTCTGTAATTCTCAAACACCACGTAACCTCCAAAAATAGGTCATGGAGATGGACTGCTGGGCTTTAACAGGTTTCATTGATGATTTCTGTTTTCTTGACTCCCTACCCCCGCCCGCCCCTTTTCCCGTTAACTACCTGCTTATACTCTGTAGTTCAGACAAGACAGGCTAAAGCCATGTTTCTAAGACGAAGCCAATTTCTACTCTCTTCGGTTGATGCATGAGATTTTATACTTCAGTTCTTCTTCTTTTGATTGCTTTCTGGCTGACTTATTATATTGTCTTGAACACTATGAATTGTCTAGAACAATATGAACTTCAAAGAAAGATCAGTTTGATCTTATCATCCAAGGAAGACCGGATGTAACAGTATGTAATTCACCCTCGTAGTTCATTGATGGGAATTTCCGAGAAGGGAATCGAATTTGGGCTATATTGAGCAGGCCAAACACCTGCAAAGTGAAAACGGTACACAGTGGTTGTTTGAGGAGATCAACAAACAACCTAGTCGTATGATTGTATCTCCTTTGCTTGACTATTTCCAAAATAGTGCAACAAATCCAGCTCATTATATTAACCTAGTGGATCAAGTTGAACTGTGGAGGAACTTGTAAACAGAAACCATGAATTGCATGCCACATGTAACTTGTAAACAGTAACTGTAACATATAACTCGGTAGAGATTGGTGTGAAATATGAGGTGTACATATTATGTCATTTATCAAGAACAAGATAGATCCTTTAGTTCTTCCTTTTTCATTAACTGTATGAAGAAATTATTTTCTCATTTTTAAGTATGATAAGTATAATAGTATATAAGTTATTATTTGTTTTCTTCTTGAATTCATTCATTGAAATAGCCAAGATAAATTAGTCATCAGCAATACTTTGCTATCCAAATACTCTTTAACGGAAGCTTTCTGAAAATTTAAAACCATTCTTCCTCCTTAAATGATTACTTTTTTTTATTCATAGTGCTTATGTATTTGGAGAGGACGTTAGCTTTGGTGGGGTCTTTCGTTGCACGACAGGACTGGTTGAGCAATTTGGTAGAAATAGGGTCTTTAACACTCCCCTTTGTGAACAGGTAACTTGTTTTGCATTGTTTACCTTTGTTTGGTGAACTTAAAAAAAAAAAAAAAAACATTTTACCTGATCCTCTTGGCTCTATATATTTATAGATTGCTGTGGTTCTAGCACATGCACTTACTAATTCCAAGTTTATAATATATACCCATGCTTTCCTTATGCTGTTTTTATATTTTAGTAATTTGCTTTTCAAGTTAACTTCTCGTTGCATGCAGGGCATTGTTGGATTTGGTATTGGACTTGCAGCAATGGTAAATTTTTTTAATATGCTTAATTTGCTCCTTTTTTATTTTTCAATTAATTTAGATTTGGTTCTTACCCTGCTGGTTCCAATCTTTGCGGTTTGGTTTAATGTGCTAGGGGAATCGAGCTATTGCTGAGATACAGTTTGCTGATTATATTTATCCTGCTTTTGATCAGGCATGTTACCTCATCTATATTTTTTTTAATTACCAAACATTGATATCTTGTTGACACACAGTTCCCCCTGTAGCTTGTCAATGAAGCAGCCAAATTTAGATACCGGAGTGGGAACCAATTCAATTGTGGAGGTACAAAATTTTCGAGGTTACAGTAACACTTTTTTCTCTTTTGAAATCCAACCTTTAGATTGCATGTGATGTTCACAGGTTTAACGATAAGATCTCCTTATGGAGCTGTGGGCCATGGCGGGCATTATCACTCACAATCTCCAGAGGCTTTCTTCTGTCATGTTCCTGGTCTTAAAGTGAGTTTTCTTTCTGTTAAACAACTAGTTCCCTTATTCTTCTTTTACCAGCAGCAAACATGGTCAGGCTGAAATAATTTTCCATAAAAAGATGTGGCCTTGTCATATTGGTGATTCAAATGGATCTATGAGCTCTCATAATTGTTATGTGAATATATTTCAACTCTTCTTCTCTTGATCTGTGCACTGACAGTGTAAAATCAATTTATGGTTCTGAAGCTCTTAAAATGTTTCTTGTAATAGGTGGTAATCCCTCGAAGCCCAAATCAAGCAAAGGGGTTGTTGTTGGCAAGCATACGGGATCCAAATCCTGTTATCTTTTTTGAGCCTAAGGTATTGGGCACCCTTATCATAAAATAGTATTGATCAATGATACGATAGTTCCAGGATCAGAAGTTCCTTTTTGTATCCCCAAAATTTGAACTTTTTGTTAACCACACGCTAAAATTGTCTTAGTCAATATCAATTTTTGAAGGGAAAGATGCTCACAAGAAATCTATGATCCATCTTGTCCATTGACTGAGAAGGATTATACTGTGCTTGGTTCTAAGTGCTGACGAATAAAACACATAAAAGAAAAGAGGAAATGCAACAGAGAGAAATCTGGGAAATAGAAATTCAAGTAGGTGTCAGGAAGTTGCATTACCATATAGAAAGCCCTGAATTTAAGCATTTAGTTTACCATTCAGCCATAACAATTTCATTTTTTCTTTCTCCCTTTTTGATTGTTTACAAACATGAAAAAGAGCTTTGTTAATAGCAGATAACAAACAGAAATGATAAGTACATACATCAGTATCTCCAATAGGGAAATAAACAACATCCCTTTCCAGCCCAGCCAAACCACTAAAAACCCAGGGAAACCCTACTTTGGTAGGATTAAACCTTGTTACTATCACTCATAACTAGAGGATCAGCTTGCTTATTAGCCGATCTCCACATCCAACAGAATGAGATGTTTCATCCGTCTGCCAACACTAAAGTGCCATGGTTCAATCCCTCCAGCTCTCATCCAACCTACCATGACCTGTAATCCCCCTTCCATCCTGTTTTTCTATTCCATTCTGTTTAAAGCCATATCCATTGCTAAATTATTGGCACTTAAATCATTTTTTACTATTTCTACCCATGTATTTTTTGGTCTACCCCTAGCCCTTCTAGCCCCTTCAACCTGCAACAAATCACTTATTCTTACGAGTGCTATTGATGGTATTCTGTGCATGTGACCAAACCATGTGAGTCTACTTTCTCTCATTTTATCACCTATTAGATCTACTCCTAAGTTCCCACAGATGACTTCATTTTTAATCCTATCCTTTCTAGTTTTTCCACACATCCCTTGTAGCATACGCTTTAGCTCTTGGATGGTTTATCATAATCAACCGATCTAGATGAAGGAACAATCTGTGTGCTGAAGAGGAATCTATAAAAGTCCAATCCTACTGTGTCATCTACAGAAAAGTATCTAATCTTATCTCTTCTAGGAACCCAGTGAGCCACCATATAGCTCTGTGGTTTGTGAGCGTTTCAGAGAACTGTTCCACACCAGTAAATACTCCGCATTTCTTTCTTTTCATGTTGTCTGTAGCACTTGTGCTCTCAAATATCTCCATGTGATAATCCTCCTGATAGTCAGGGTGGGAGACAGAATAGCACTGCAAGAGGTCTAGATCAGGTATGGGGCAAATGCATTCCCAACCATAAAATTTGGTCCTCCAGAGTCCAGCCCAATGCCTGGTATCGTGTAGATAATAGTGCACACATAATATATACACAGGGATATAACACATATGGTATATTGGCCAGGCTTTGGGTTCGGTTGAGCCAGGCTAGAGTGCTCAAGCCAAGATGAACCTGAGTTGGTTTCTGACTTTCCAAGGCTCAAAATTCCAAGCCCATGCAAAAGCTTCATTGGGCTTTGGTGTGTGCCCCTAGTCCCTAACACAAACTCCTCCCACAAACCGAATCCTGTCTTCTGATATCCACCTTCAGCAAATAATGAAAATAATTATTTCAAAATCATAGAAACTTTTTTTTTTTTTTGTGGTGGAAAAAATCATAGAAACAAACATACAAAAGATTAAAAGGCAGTGGATGAAGTCACTGCAGTCCTGCACTAAAGCATATTTGATGTCGTAAATGTTAATTTGTCAATATCACAATTGTGGTGCTTTGGCTGTGCCTTAGATGTCCTTTCATTATCTGGGACTGGTGAAGTATCCCAAAGTGTATTGTCAAATTTTGAAATGTTAGATAACATCTTAATCTTAATTCGTGTACCTTATCTTCATTGACGATTTCTGCAATTTACAGTTTCATTGACTAATACACTAATCATTTTCAGTGGCTCTACCGCCTGGCAGTAGAAGAGGTTCCCGAGCATGATTACATGTTACCTCTTTCCCAAGCAGAGGTATGCAATTCTCTTGTATCATTGCAATTGTATTATCAAGTAATATAGTGATAGGATGGATCTTTCATTAACATTATGTCATATTATTAGAGGCAATATCTTTGGTACCAAGAATGAATATCTCAAAAAGATGTTAACAAAGATCAGTCAATGTCTAGCAGATTAACTCACTATAAAAGGGTTAGGGAGGGATGCATTTATTTGTGGTTTAATTTTTGTTTCTACATTATTCCTTTGATAAAATCATTTGACCTTGCTACCAATCAAAAAGAGAAAAGCCATTTTTATAAGTAATCTAGATCATGAGAAACTGCACTTGTATCTACCAGGTGATTTGCCATGGAAATGACATAACACTTGTTGGTTGGGGTGCTCAGCTTTCAATCATGGAACAGGCCTGCATTGATGCAGAGAAGGTAGATGGTTTCTGACTGTGGTAACTGTAATATCAAATGTGCTTGCAGTGATTCCATTCTACATATTGTTGTCCCTAAGACACTGAATTTAATTTTCCATGTGATATTCTCAGGATGGAATTTCTTGTGAACTGATAGACCTAAAAACTTTAATACCTTGGGACAAAGAAACAGTAGAAGCCTCAGTCAGAAAGACAGGAAGACTTCTTGTGAGTACAGTCTCCTGCAAAATATATCTTGATTAAGTATGCACAATAATTGCTAAGCAGTTGACACATTCCTATTGATAGGTTAGTCATGAGGCCCCTGTGACTGGAGGGTTTGGTGCTGAAATTTCTGCATCTATTGCTGAACGCTGCTTCTTAAGGGTAATCAGTGGCATCTGAAACATTTAATTTTATCATTTCTTTTCTTCTAGACTCTGGAGTTCTCTTCAAAGGTTCAAAAAGATTAAATGAATTATATGTTATATGTCTTTTGGACCCATCTATGGTTCCAATGCTGGTTGAAAATGTTGATCGGTTTGTTGACATGCCCTACTGGTTAGACATACACTCTACAAATGTTGCATTTTAGGTCTATGATCAGACTAGCATATGTGTTCATCTTTGCTTTGTGCATCTTCAAAAGAATCAACAAAAGACACAAAAACCTGCAAAATGTCTAAAATCAATTGAGAACATGCCAAAAGTAGACTTGGTAGGAAACTATGGGTTTTGATAAAATCTCACACATCAGAAAATTCAAAGTAGAAACCCTACTACAATCAGGGTTCTAGACTAAAGAAAGTGTTGAAAAAGCTAGATGCCAAGTGTTTGACTCAAAGTAGAAACACTTGGCATGTAGTAGTAGAAACCCTACTACATGCCAAGTGTTTGACTCATGAATATGGACTCACAGACATGAGAAAGTGTTGAAAAGGCTAGTAGCGCTAAGAGCAGACCAAAAAGGACATGGGTCAAAGATGTTGCTTTTGTTACTATAGATGGGTCAAAGAAGTGCTCATTATTTAACTATAGATATGGCACAGAACAAATCACCAAAACAGGATTTATGTAGCCGACTATAGTTGGGATAAGGCTTAGATGATGATGAGACATGTCTGCAAAAAAGTATAAACCATTAACATAGTTCTTATTTGTTTGAATTCTAATATTTTATACCTACAAAAAGATGTTGCTTTTGTTACTAATAATTTGTATGGAAAATGGCATTTGTCTTCCACATTAGCTGTTCTATTATGTCAAATAAGCAGCAGTAGAGTCCCCTCAAGAGTCTGTAGAGGGTTGAATTCACAATGCTCTTCTGACAGATACGTTGTCCATATAGGAGAGTCCATGCAACATTTGCTTAAAATGCACCGGGATAAACAGAGGTAGAAACTTAAGAATCACAAGATGTTGGGTAGCATAACATGAGTTTCTGGAGATCCATACGCTGTCCAGAAGCTATTTCTTTGATTCTTCTTTGCAGATTGCAGTATATCTCCATTACAGTATAAAATGTTTTTTTTTTTTCTTCTCCTGGGGTGCAGCTAGAAGCTCCGGTCGCTAGAGTTTGTGGTCTTGACACTCCATTCCCGCTGGTTTTCGAACCCTTCTTTATGCCCACCAAAAACAAGGTTTGTTGATTTTAATCTTTTACATATACTTTATCTTTACTTTGAGGTGTTGTAATAACATTGCAATCTTTTACTGCAGATCTTGGACGCAATCAAAGCAACTGTGAATTATTAGAGGATAAGTTGTATTGTCGTCCCATTTAACTGCCATCTTCTTCATGCGAAGACATCTTCCAATGGAGAACATCCCTTTTCACCCCCATGAAAAAAGAAAGGATAAAAAGCCTTAATTATTGTATTTGAATTGTTATTCCACTTGTCTTTTTATGAAATATTTACTTTACATCATAGATCATGCCCACATTGTGTGAACAGATTGAGACAGATGGTGTTTGATTTCATTAGAAAACGGTGATGCAATGGTATAAAAATGATAATGTTCTTTGTTTAGTTCCATAGCTACCACGAATCCGGATCTGCTCCTTACACCAACCTCAGAGCATATACCAGTTGCACATCGGGAATATCTCCCATATTTGTATGTTATTATTCATGGGAGATGTTCTCAATACACAGTAGGATGTGGCTGTGGGGAGCATATCCCAATTCAGCTGCCACTTAAAAAGAATTTTCATAGGAAAAGTAGACTGCAGCTCACTGCAGAATTCTGAATTCCGCTGCCCACCTATAATAATTCATAATGTCAAATACCCCCACCCTATTCACCTGTGAATTGACATCAATTCCAAGCTAGCACGTACTCCAATTGTACGTTGGCCTAAGAATTCTGATGCTGGGCTTAACTGTCATTCTTCCAATTTTCATTGCCATGTCAGATAACTGTTGCTTGGAATGGTATAAAAAAAGAAAAGCATAGGAAAGAACCCTTTTTAATGTTTTCACGGACACACCTTCCCATGGTCGTTTTTTCAGCATTTTCCAAGGTAACGCCAACCAAACAAAGAGCATCATCACTCCAAAACTCAAAACCAATGTTTTAAAAAACAATCCAAAACAGGAACCGTTTTGGCCACTAGTTTCTGGGTTGATGGTTCAACCGTCCAATTTGAATGGATTTTGACAAAAAAATGAAAAATAATTAAAATTAAAAATGATCAAAAAACAATGTATGGGTCAAATGAGTAAACAGTTCAACCGCCCAGGTCAATGGGTCATTGATCGATTCAACAATTTTTGGCCAGGGACTAGGTTTAGGGTAAAATGGAATTGGTTGCCTGGACAATTCCCAGGCCGAATGGATCTAGGTCAACAGTGGTTCGAAAACCATTTTCAAAACGTCAATATGGTGCTGATATGTAACCACTTTTTAGGAAAATGGCATGTGTCTCAAACATCACCATGAAGTCCAACTTATAGAATATAGGCTCGGCATCCATGAAGGGATATGTTTCATCCAAGTTTCCAAATGCTTGTTCATGTACCTTGCCCAAGATTTGATTGTTAAGGTATAGCTTGGTAAAAAAAAATCAAGGTTTTTAAAATCGAACCAGACAGCGAACCGCTCAGGGGTCTAGTTTCCAGGTTGAACAATTCGATCATTTGAACTAAACAGACAGCCCGTTCTAACAAAAACATTTAAAAAAAAAACAAATAAAAACCGTTGGACAATTCAAACGATTCGATCGCCCGAGTCAGCGGTTTGGTGACCAAATCAACAGTATTTGGCCAAAATGACAGTTCTAGGGTAAAACGAAACCAGTCAGGTGACTGGTTCCTGGTTTTTCCGGTCTGACCATGAAAAAAATTATGAGAGGATTGCTGAGTCAAGCTGCAGGATGATTATTCAATTACCACTTTCTATTTTAACTTCGTTAATTAACTTAATACCATTAGATAAACGTTCTTTCTTCCCATTCTCTCGTGTGATCCATTTTTATCGATTTCTAGAAGAATAACAAGGACATTCAACCAAGTAGGTGCAAACCAATCTGAACCGCAAGGTCGAAATTTATATTGGTTATAGGGTTTTTTACATAAAAAATGAAGTTTGGTCATTTAACAAAATCAGATACATTTAAAAAAGGGTTAAAAAAAACAGTCAAAACAACGAGCGGGAGATGTTTTGCTTTTTTCTGAACTAAAATACCCCCAACTAAATTATTAGCCCGCAGACCTATATTCTTTCATATTATTCCTCCTCTCATTGTCCCTCAATTTCCCCTATCGAGCCAGAATCTTAGGCTTTTAGCAGTTAACCCCAATTTCATGGTTAATCTCAACGTTAATGGTTCGGACGTAAATAAAAAAAATTAATTTCATTTAGATTGGATTCATTTGAGTTACTGAAATGATCATTAGCACCGAAGCCTTGATTGCCAATTACCACAAACAGGCCTATTTCACTAGATCTCTGTTGAAAATTGGAGATTAATCAATATAATCTCCATGTACACTTTCTCAATTCCATTTTCACAGAAATGTAGAGTTTAAGATTTTGCAAGTTGTAAACATGCATTTACACTAACAGAAATAAAACACCTTTTAAGGATGTGCTGTTAGAGCAAATAAGATTACGTTATGATCTCAAAATTACAGCTTGCCTTTAGCGCTTGATTAGTATTGAGAAATGAAAATCCCAATTTATCAAAAGAAAAGAAAAAGCTCTTTTTTTTTAACTATATGTTAAGGGGAGTCCTTATTATGTTTCTTTGAAACCTTGTACATTTTCTCGAAGTTGCAGGGTCTTAATTTGGAATTGAATCAAGACGTTCAGAATTCGATTCCAGAGCCGTAGAAAAGGGGGTTTTAAATTTGGAGCCTGGAGGATCTTCTCTCCGTGGACTGGAGTGAAGAGTGGCTGTAGCCATCGTCCGTCGTTCCTCATTACTGTCATACTGTGGTTGTGGGACTGGAGTGAAGTGAATGAGATAGGTGTGAAGTTGCATATTTGTCTCTCGAGTTAGGTGGTTAGCAGAAAGAAGTGAAGTTGCATATTTGTCTCTTAGATGGAACCCAAAAAGACTAGAGTTGCATATTTGTCTTGGGGTTAAAAGTCAAAACAAACCAAAGTGAAGAGCGGCTGTAGCCATCGTTCGTCGTCCTTCATTACTGTAGTTGCCGGACTGGAGTGAAATAAATGGGGTAGGGGTGGAGTTGCATATTTGTCTCTTGGGTTAGGCAGTTAGCAGAGAGGAGTGAACAACGGATAGATTTATATCTTAGATGGAACCCAAACAGACTAGAGTTACATATTTGTCTCTGAGTTAAAAGTCAAAACAAACCAGAAATCAGTGTTCTGGAGGAGAAAGAAAATGAATAGCAAGCTCTGCATCCCTTCTCAATTCAATTAAAAGGGACAATTTGGTCAAAAAAACCCAACTTACCGTTTTCATAATATATTTCAAAACGTATCAGAATTTGTAAATTCATAATAATTTTATTAATTTTTTTGTAAATAAAAAACAAACCCCTAAAATTTACTCCCGGTGGAGGGCCATCACAAATTTATTAATTCTAAAGAAATAAACCTAAGAGGGGGACATAAAAACCTTACCCTCGAGAAAATCTATACAAATTGGCTAACTCATAATTAAACACAAGGGATCCGAAAGCCAGGGAACCAAATCGAAACCAAAAAAGAAACAAAAATCTCAACGGATGTGTAAGAACGGGGGAGACAAGAAAAATTTTCCTTAATCAACGATTGGATATTTGCAGGACAGTCGAAGATGGATGAAAATGTGGAACCGTGAAGATCGCAGGCAAAATTCGCCAAGGAGTCCGCAACTCTATTCCTTTCTCTGTAAATACGGCGAATAGAAAAGTGGATAGGAATAATAGCTCTCACTGCCATCAGAACATACCAGGTCGACCAAGGAGGAAAAACAACCCCATTAATGCAGTCAACTAAACACTGGGAATAGGAGTAAACAAGTAAACCCGTGCTAGCCGTGCAATCCATCCTTGTCGCAAGGATTAAGCCATCAAGAAAAGCTTTTGCACCACCTACCTGAAGAATCCAAGTATCAGGGAGTTTTCGTGAAGGGAAAACTAAAAACATGTTTTTTACCCGCGTAGGGAAAATATAAAGGCCCAGATTGCTAAATTTCAAGAATCCACTGTAAAGTACCCTTGAGATCGGAAAAAAATAGACAAACCTTATCAAATGATCAAATCAGCACACAAACATGATCAACACAGCATACAAGGGAATTAGAAATTTAGGAGTGAAATTGATTCTATTACACAGCGCCCAAAATTTAGGCAATGGGAGGCATGTCGAAGTACAGCAACTAATTTCTTATTAAACGATTTGAGTTTACATTTAAGAACAAAACTCTGTTTTCCTGTCTCCGAGCATGTGCTTCTCTTTCACCCACAAAGAAAAAGCAAAGACGTGAATGCATACATTTGATTTGGGTCTCCCAACGACAGCCAATAGGTTTCGCAAGTGAACCCAAGCTCGAGAGGTGGGATAAGGATAGAAGACATGAAACAAGGAAAACCCTCCAAGACTCTTTAAATTATGAATTTATGAGACCATCCAAAGCCGCTGCCCTAGTCGCTTGTCACCCTATTATTTACAATTGAATGCGCCGTCTCAAACACAGACCATGAGACCAACATGTTCTTCCCAGAGAACATCTGCACACCGAAACAAAAATATGAGTTTACTAAGGTTACAATCATAATCACAACAATTGTTGCTATAAAGAAAATAATGGTATATCTGGGAATAGTCAGAAGTACAATTGAACCAATCTACTGAACTAGCTAAAATGGTAGATCCATCCCATTTATTTTTTTTCCTTGGTATTTTCTCTGTATGTTATCATGAAGACCCAATATCCAATATAATATTTACAACTTGCTGAATTTGGACGTTGGACAAACTGTGTAATTTCTAAAATAGAAAACTAAATTCAAATACTAGCAGAAAAATTTCAAATATAATATGATAGTCGTCAACAGTGAAACCATGGACTTAACCTTACCAAAGACGTGCGAAAATGGAATATAAGAGTTCAATTGAAAGTGGCTTCATTTGGCCAGAAGGAAACCGGAAGCGAGAAGAAAATTATGATAAAAGATCTGGCTGACACTGGATATGAAAAGCTTATATGGACAGTATCATAAAAGTGGTAACCAAAAAGTCGGTGTTTATCAAAATTCACGCAGGGGGGGAGGGGGTGAAAGTGAGATGAGGCAAACCCTTTCTCACAAAAAGAAAACATTTCTTTTATATTTTTCATTTTCTTTGCAACCAAAGCAGCATAAACGTCAGTCAAATATATACACATACTACATACATACTATTGCTGGCTTTTCCTGAACTCTGTAAGGACTGGGTAAATGTTCTCAAAAGCTGTGTACGTTTCATCCCTCACCTAAAAATTTTCAGCACACACAAGATTGCGGGTTAGAATGGCCATCAAAAACATCATATAATAATAGATTACATGATAGAAGCACAAAAAGTTGGAAGGAAAAATTATTGCAGTCGTATGTAATCACCTTAGCTCCCGTCAAAACAATTTTCCCAGACACAAAGATGAGGAGGACAATCTTTGGTTGCTTCATCCGATAGATCAGACCTGGGAATAATTCTGGTTCATACTGTACCAACATGATGCAGCTGCGTTCAAAATAAGAAAGCCCACTCGGAAAGCCCAGAAAATACATGATAACCATTTTCACTACTATGGTAAGCATTTTCAGTCTTGCACAAAAATGAAAATTGTGCAAGACTTCATTACCTGAATACCATAAAAATCTATTAAGGGCATTATGGTGCATGCCCTACAAATTTCTTGTTTGCACTGGGGTTGCTCATTATATATTATAGCTTCAACACTACAATTAAAGAAATCTAAGTATGTGCATGGACATACATAACAAGAAAAAAGCAGTAAAATAAAAATATTGTGCATCAATGACGGATCTGATGGTGATATAACTTGTACTAGAATATTCCTTGCAAAACAATCAAACTGAAAACTTGAAGGACAGAAAACAACCACTTACACTTGAAAAGGCACCGTGGGAATATGCAAGACCTTCAAGCCTGATAGGAAATTTCACATCACAAGAACCAACTATGTTCTGAATCTTGAAGTCCTGCAAATAAAAAAAAAAAGATGATGTGATAGGGTGTAACCAGTGGGTGTGCACGCATGTGTGTGTGTGTGGAGAGAGAAAGAGCACCTTAAACTTAGCAGGAAAACCAAGCTTCTGAATAATTCGAGCATACTGAGAACAGAAAACTACCATGTCAGAACTAAGATTTTTTTAAGTGAAAAAAAGACCATGTGATATTTGGTGAAACAATAAGGCCCTGTAACTGATCAAAAAAACAATAAGGCCCTGTTCAAACACACTATCTTTTCTAATTAACCATAATTCCTAGTAGATGTTTATCTCAGATACAGTTGATATATCATCTTACCTTCCTTGCAGCCAGTTTTGACTGTTGTTCACTCTTGGCTCCAGTACAAACCTAAACAGCAAGGTTCACAACTCAGGATACAACAAACATGCTAAAATGCCCATTAACATGATCTTAATTTCTTCAAGATAAAATTCTGCATAGGTGGACAACAAATGGCTGATTACCAATCGCAATGCACATAAGCATGAAGCCATGAAGGGAAGGAAAATATACAAGCACCCAAAAGGAGACAGCAAAAATGTCACCTCATTTTTTAACCGAGTCTTTTATATATGGGCAAATGGATTTTGTTTAGAAGACCGATTGTGGCTATTTAGTGTATACATCATGTTTCCTTCTTGATTGCTTCAACACTTTTACATTGGTAGTTTGGTACATTAAAATACGAGGCAAGGTTTAGATTATTCATTGTATTAATTGACCAATCCTATGAAGCAGTAAAAAACAAGACATCATAATAACAGTCAACCAACTCAATCGCCACCCACCAATAACAAGTTTTGCTTAATTTCTAACTACAGTAATGTTGTAACGCAGGGCTAAAACAGAGAATCATGGCCTTCCATGTATTACTGTGGCCCCACCACCGAGTCACTTCATTTAATTCATGGTGGGGCCACAGCAAAACATCAAGGCTTTTGACTGCACTGAAAGAGGAGAAACAACACCATTGTCACTTCAGAATTTAAGCAGGCCATTTACATCTTCCTCCATTGGGAATTTTAGAACCAAGTTCAAGTGACCATAGGTGGATGTGGTCCCAAACTGATCAAGATCACTACCAATCAAGGTTCAATGTATCGATCCAGTATTGGTCCTTCTTTTTTTACTTTTACTGTTCAAAGTATCGATCCTGTATTGGTCCTTTTTTTACTTTTACTCTTTTTTTTCCGATTTTGGTTCAGAGGGGCTGGTTTAAGTCCCGGCTGACCCAATACAACCCCTGTAGAGGTGTATCGGGAAGGGCCCGATACAATACGTATCGGCCCATATCGGCCGATACGTAACGATTTTTTGAACCTTGCTACCAATATCCAACATATTCAACCTATTCAACAAAGATAGAGTTTTCCCTAGCTCCCCAAAAGATGGTCATATTAAAGAACTAAGAAGTCCTCCAAGGTGCAAGAGAATTTTCTGACTTAACTGGATTAGCAGGAAAAATTTAACAAGCAAATATCTAAAAAAATTAACAGAACCTGACATGGTCAAGTAAAGAGAGAATCAACTCACCATCTTTCCAGATGCAAAGATCAATGCTGTAGTCTTAGGTTCTCTGATTCTCATTATAACAGCAGCAAAACGCTGTTACAAAACAAAACATATGAGATGTTAGTTACTGTAAGTTGTAAGATCCCAACAAAGAAGAAAAAAACATGATGCACAGTTAGCACGAGAGTGCATGAACCCCACAAGTCAACATTATATCTAGTGGTATGAATATGATTGGCAATGTAAGCAACATACAAAGCAACCAAGTTTCACATAATTTTAAGCATTGACCATTTTTATATGTTTCTGGGCTAAACTCATATTGTTGGCTTAAAATATTTTATGTTGTTAACAAAACAGTACTACTGACATGGTGGTTGGCCTGGACAAGGCCTAAAAATTCTGGCTTGGAACAAGGATCCAACCTTACTCAAAACTGACATTTTAATTTTTAACCATAGTATAGTATTCATATGAATCAGTTTCAAAGGAAGTCTTTTAAGGAAGATGAACCCCCTTTCATTGACAGAACAACAGGAAAACAAGGTGAATGGTGACAATGATCGGGTGACACTAAACCAGCGGTAGCAGCAGCGGCAAGCTAGCAACACTAAATCGTCACCGACTCGGCAATCTTTGAGAAAAAAACTTCACTTCCTTCTAAATGATGACAACCATTCAACTAAGATCAAATGTTCGTGGTCATTTTGTCTTCCTAGCTTCTTGGGTGGGCGAGGAGAGAACAAGGGGTATTTGCACCCCAAGAGGTTTGTTTGGAGGTGGTTGGGCTGCCTTTTCAAATTCTCTAAAACCCTCCATCCCTCGATCTCGGTCGCATTCGATTACCAAACTAGACTCTTTGAGCTCCACTCCCCCTCCAAAAATGATTAGCCACGTTGTTCGTGTGGGTGGCAGAAATTTCATCAACATTTGTCATCCTTCGAATCCTTTCGGAATATGGAAGCCAGCCTTTGTGTGCGAACAGCTTGGAGATTCGGACTAGTATGATGTGGAGAGAGATCTTTCTACTAACTTCCATTCCTCAACCCTGGTCACGTTGAAACCCTTAGGGGAGAAACTGGCAATTGGTTTTGCCGAATCTGAAGATCAAATCAATCGGTGGGTTCAACAGGGTTCGCTTTTGTTGTATGAGGAAAGGATTCTAATCAAGAGATGGTGGCCCTTATTCAACTCGGCAGAGAGCTCCTTAGTTTTTGATGGTTGGATTGAAATCAGAGGTCCTTTTCATTTGTGGTCCAGGACAACTTTTGAACTGGTAGGAAGTCTGTGTGGAGGACACAATGCTTCTCAAATATCTGTCTCGTGCCAAAATTAGAGTTAGGAGTAGAAGTCTTTGTGCGATCCCTCGTTCTATTCCAGTGCTGGAGCAGAATGAGTGGTTCAATATCGTGGTTTCGCCGAAGAAGAAGACTAAGTCAAACTCGGTGACTCGGGATTGCCTTGATTCCCCCACCCTTGAAGTCACACGTGGGAGGTCAAAAGAATCAGAATAGAGATAAACAGGACAAATTTTTCAGCTGATCTAAACCCCTTTTGGGCTTCTCTCCCACACTAAATGAAAGGGTTTCAAATTTGAATGAAGTGGGCTTGGTGCGGTCGGCCCAATCAAGTGGCACAAGGGGTAAAGCCGGCCTACCTCACCCATCTCACTCAACCCTAAAGGGTGGGCCAGCCTCCTCCAAACCTTTTCCCTGGGCCTCCTCTTCTCAACACCAAGTTCTTCTTAGGAATAAGTTCGTTAGCTTGCAACAAATCCCCTAGCTGACGGTTTAGCTAAACAAGGGGCGGAGGGGACTCACTGTTTTGGGCTAAGCTGTAACTATAGTGTGTTTTCTTTCTTTCTTTTTTTCCTTTTCTTGAGGTTCTTTGTTGCTCTTGGAAGATAAGTGTGTTTGTCTTCCTATTGTAAATATTCTATTGATGAGTTAATGAAAGTGTTATTGATCAAAAAAAAAAGAAAAAGCTTGCAACAAATCGAGGACTAGTATCAGGAGGAAGACGACTCTCAAGTCACTCCCCTCTATCCTCTAGGAGTCTCAGCAACAAACCCCATCAATCTAGTCAGATGGGAAGGCAAGGATCCACTGTCCCCCCTTCTTCATCGACAACCTCTTTAGTTGATAGTGAAGGTTCAGAGGAAGACGTCTCAAACTCCTACCATCTAGAGCCAAGCTTAGATGATTTAGAAACAAGGTTACAAAATGTAGCGGATTTGTTCATAGATGAGGCTTCCTTAGGAAGAAGTGGAGGGATGAAGACAATAGAGCCAAATCAAGCAGTTGACACAAATTCAGCTTCAGCTAATCCCCCCAAATCTCCTTGAGGTCTTCAATCTCATAGTCGAGGTAACCACCATTCTTCCGTTTTGAACCCTCATGCTCAGTTTCCATCTTCAACCAGTACTGTTCCTTGTGCATTTGCATCTTCTTCCATTTCAGAGACAGGTCGGTCCCCCCACCATTCCTCTCCTTCTGCTCTTGCTAAGAAGGGGTTAATTCAAAACCAAAGAGATTGAAAGTAGATTGCTCAATTGAAAACGATTCTAGCGAGGGCACGGATGAGTTGGCAGAGATATTGGGGATTTCAAAGAAGGGATTAACCACCATTCTTCTGTTTTGAACCCTCATGTTCAGTTTCCATCTTCAACCAGTACTGTTCCTTGTGCATTTGCATCTTCTTCCATTTCAGAGACAGGTTGGTCCCCCCACCATTCGTCTCCTTATGCTCTTGCTAAGAAGGGGTTAATTTCAAAACCAAAGAGATTGAAAGTAGATTAATCAATTGAAAACGATTCTGGCGAGGGCACAGATGAGTTGGCAGAGATATTGGGGATTTCAAAGACGGACAAGAAAGGGAAGCAATAGAAAATAGGACAATTTCTTTCCGAGGAAGGGGAAATTCTTAATCCTAAATCCATTAGGGAGTTAAAAAAAGCTTCATTGTGATCTACATTGGGGTGCCAAATCGGTAGAGGATGGAAGCAAGAAAAGAATTCAGGGAAGGGTCTCAAGCCGTCAAGCGATTTTCGATGAAGATTATTTCTTGGAATGTGAGAGGGCTTGGTGTTGTGAACAAAAGGGTCTTGGTGAAGGAGACTCTAAGAAGACCAAATCCAAACATTGTGGTCATTCAGGAAACCAAAAAGGAGATAATAAATAGGAAATTTGTTGGAGCGATTTAGGGCATTAGAAACAAAAATTGGGCATATGTTCCTTCTATTGGAGCATTTGGTGGTCTTTTGATTATTTGGGGTGAAAGCCTCCTATCTAGGTTGGAAATTGATAGAGGTCAGTACTCTCTTTCAATTCTTTTCTCTAATAGAGAAGATGGTTTTACCTGAATTTTTATAGGTGTGTATGGTCCAAATAATCCTAGATTAAGAGAAAGATTTTGGGAGGAATTAGAGGCAGTAGGATCAAATGGGATATTCCAGTGGTGTGTTGGTGGAGATTTTAATGTAACCAGGTTCCCTAATGAGAAGTCCAATGGGAGTAGAATCACTTGTAGCATGAGAAAGTTTTCAAATTTTATCCAAGACCACTCACTTGTTGATCTCCCCCTCCAAAATGCACACTACACCTGATCAAACTTGCAAGCGCAAGTGATCTGTAGCAGATTGGATAGATTCTTAATCTCCCGTGATTGGGAGGATCATTTCCCTCAAGTCTCTCAAGAAACTGCTCCCTGATGCACTTCAGACCATTGGCCTCTAGTACCAGATACAGAAAGAGTACATAGAGCTAAAGCCCCTTTCAGATTTGAAAAACAATGGATTCTTCACCGGATTTCAGGAAAGAGATTGCAGCTTGGTGGGCGGATTGCTCGGTGGAGGGCTGGGCTGGCTTTAAATTCTCTTTGAAACTTCAATACATAAAAGGGAAGTTAAAGCAATGGAGCAAAAGAAATTTTAAGTCTTTCGTGGAAGAAAAAAACAATATATTGGGCGGCTTATCAAGGCTGGATTCTATAGAAGCACCAGGAAGTTTGAGTATAGATGATTTGGAGGAGAGGAAGAAGTTAAGGGCTGATTGGGAACTATTAGTTCGACATGAGGAAATTTTCTGGAGACAAAGATCTAGGGTTCAGTGGCTAAAGGAGGGGGGCAACAATACAAGTTTCTTTCATAAGATTGCAAACAATAGGAGAAGAGTTAACTCCAATTCCAAGTTGCTGATAAATGGTAGAGAGACTGAAGATCCTTTACAAATTAGGGAGGAGATAATAGGTTTTTTTTTGAAACTCTCTATTCCTCTGAAAGAATTTGGACACCTTCCCTAAGTGTTTGGTCCAGCCACCTCATCCCTTAGCCTTGGTTGGAAAGGAGATTCAAAGAGGAAGAAATTAAAGATGTAGTTTTCTCCTCGAGTGAAGATAAAGCCCCAGGGCCTGATGGTTTTCATTGAGCATCTATCATGAGTGTTGGGAAACTTTGAAATCTGACTTGTTAGAGGTTTTTGAGGACTTCTTCAAATCGGGGAAGATAAATAGAAGAATTAATGCAACATTTATCAAGCTGATAAAGTCTTTGAACATCCCTTTAGTTGTGGTAGAAGGTGATTCAAAGGTGGTCATTAGCTGGATGATAAATCAACAGGAGGGCCCTTGGAGATTTTCTCATATGATAAATGAGATCAGGACTATTCAATCTCAGATTCATTGTGTCTTCAGGTGGATTCCTAGGAATCTTGAATTCAGTAGCAGATGCTCTTGCGAAATCTGGGGTGGGCAGGGATTTGTTGTACAGCAATATAGAACTTCCTGTTTAATGTTTAGGGAAGGCTTTTTGTTGCTTTTTGTTTTGATCTTCCTCATATACATCTTGTATATCTTTCCCTTCTTTAATGAAAGTTTCCTTTTCTCAAAAAAAAAAAAAAGAGTTAAATATTGATACCAGAAAAAATGAAGCATTAATAAGCTACTATAATTCTACAAAATTCTCTCGAGCTTAGATCTCCTAAAAGCAAAAAGTGTGCAAACATGCTGATAATACAACATCCAGGTACACATCGGGAATATCCCCCATACTTGCATGTTAAATTCATGGGAAGATGTCCGCGATGTGGGGCTGGACGCCATGCTCACACACTTTTTGCTTTCAGAAAATCCCATCTCATTTTTGTCTCCCCTTTCCCAAAATTTTCTCAACTTTTTCATATCTCTTGTCTTGTTTTTGGCACTGTAATGGATCCCCCCCATCCTCTACTAGATCTGGCACAAGACTAAAAGCGAGACAATCCCAAGAATATTTAAACCCATGTAATTGATCGAGCTCAAGATTATACCCAATCTGTAATTCCTACCAAAGCAATATGGACGAAAATTTATTGAATTGACTTTCATTTTGTGATGTACCTTTGGATTATACTCTGCATTTCGAGCTTGAAGTGCAATGGCCTTAAGATCCAGCTTGCAATCCAAGTTGACAGTTGACACAATGTTCCTAAATGTGCAAAGAAAACAAATGAGATATTTCCAACAACATTGAGAAAAGAGGCCATGTACATACTCCCATGATCCATTTGCATGTTGCATTTTACAAACTTCTACATGCAAGATTATTCTAAACTCTAAAGCATTCAATTTCAGAAACATGGCGAGGGGTGAAAATGCATCATAGACATTTTCAAGTTTCCAACGTAGGCATACAACCCACTTGAAGTGACCATGAAAGACAGTTAAAAATCTTTCCTTAACAGCTCAGTACAAAAGAATAGTTCATTCAAGTTTAATTGTCCAAATTCCATCCTACAGTCGATAGAAACCCTGAACTTCACATGTTATGTTGTTTGGGGAACTGGATGAAGTAGATATCGAGTTCACTAACAAAACCTACAATGGGAACCAAAGAGTCGAATAAATATGTAAGTGAACGTGTGCAACAAGAAGATTAAGGCTCAATAGGAAGAAAACTAGCTGTTCCCACCGAATTGATTGCATTAAAAGCTCCAGTTTTGATAATAAGATATACAAATGCGGCAAGAAACTACTACCAAGAAAATCCCATCTTATAGTATACTGCAACAAATGGCACTTCTTCCATCATCTGCGACATTCAGCTAAGGCATGACTTCTTTTACGGCCAGTTGGAGTTGCAGGAAACCCCACAGTAATACTTCAGCATTTGACAAAATTAGATAAAGGATCAAGGTTGTGCTTCATTCGAAGATATATCGATGTCATAAAAAAATAAAAAATGAAAAAAAAATAAAGAACCTAGGTTTACAACATTTTCTCTCTATTTTCTCTTCCGTACAGGAAAAGAGATAACAGTGCCAATTTCTTGGGCATATAGCTCCATATTACAGAACAACCACCGTCATCATATCAATTAATGGCGTTACATTCACCGGTAAATCTTACTTAACAATCATATATCAGTCTAACCTTCTGAGATAAGACAGAAGGAAGAAAGAACTTACTGCAGCGTAGGAACAATGCCAGAGGGATGCTTGGAAAGATCCACCGGTTGGCTCCCTTCCAAGACTTGATCAGCCATGATACCTTCTAATTCAGATACCTCCTGCCCTTAATCAAACCCCGGTGAGAACACGAGAAAATAATTCGCCTACCGATTTCTCCCGCTTATAGGATTTCGACCCTACGCCCAGATAATAATGTTCCGGTTTTATCCAAAACTGAGAAACCGAAGAAGACAGATATCGAGGATTATCTATTATCGTTCTCTTCTCCCACCCGTTTAGATTAGCTTATTCCGTCAGTGTTAGAGTTTTATAGGCGAGGATTATTCGAAACTACGATATCCAAGCGAAACGAATAACTGATTTATAGAAGAAAAAAAAAATCAGACTAGATTGCTTGGAATCTTGATTTTTCAAGTGATCTGAACTAAGAATCTCATAAATTTTTGTCAGAAACGAAGAGAAAGCCGACCGTGAAAGAGGATCAGGCGATTCTCCTTTCTCTGAAGTGCGAAATCAAATGTTTCTCTTCAAAATCTAGGGATTTGAGAAGAATCCGAACCAGATATCTATGAAATTTCGGTTGAAATCGAATGAGAAAATGGATGAGAGCGGCAAAATTTTGAAAATAGGTGTCTTTTATAGGTTTTAGAAGAGAGAATCTGGAGCCCGATGGAGATTTTTAGGGTTTGGTTGGTTTGGAAGCGATGTAAGAGAGTAGGGAGGAAGGACGATAGAAAAAGCAGGGGTGGGCGGACGAGAACCGATGCCTTTTCTATCCTCCCCCTGGTATATATAGCCTCTTACCGGTTAGGGCAATCTTCGTCCGGTAACCCAAAAACCTAACCGGATATTCCCGGTTTCACAAATTTCCCTTTTATACAATCAGCAATCTTCTAGATTCATTCTATTTCTACCTTAAGTAGACAATGAAATTACCTCATTAACCTAACTAACCTGAAGCTTTTCCGTCTGTCTGTACCATACACGTGGGAGGCTTTCAGAAGTCGGATCATCGAATTAGTTTGACCAACGTAGATGGATTTTAAACGTTTGATCTATCAAATTCCTCTAAATCAACCGTTAGATGCATGACCGTTTTACGCCGCTGTGCCCGAACAACTAGTGGCAAAAAAGTAATTTGGACGCAATCCCTTTAATTATTTATTGACCTCTTTTGTCCTTTTCTTTTCTCCTTCTATATATAAAATAAAAAATATTCCTGATTTTTATGCTCCGTCTTACTTTTTACAAAATTCAAAGAACACAAGTGCATTTCCTCCGCCAATAATCAGAGGTTTGCGGGCAGACGATACGGGCAACGGGCAGATGCGAACCTTCTGATTCGACCAGAGATGGTGGTGGTTTGCACAAACACATCCTTAAAACCCTAATCCTTGCCCAAAACCAGAGAAGACTTCCCCCTTCTCTTTTCCTCTCTCTCTCTGTTGAAATCTATCAAACAATAAGCAATTTCCAAAACTAGGTCAGCTCTTTATTGCTCTGTATCTCTGGATTTAGGTTCTTTGTTTCGTTTCTTAATCTGGTTTTTTCGCCTTTTATTGGCTATGGAGTTGTTGGGTTTTTACCTTTTTATATATTTTTTCCTGTAAATCTGTTGCGGCTGAGGGATAAAATTATCGCTTTAATTACGTTGATTTTGTTGTATGCTTGATTGTTAATCTTCTCTTTTTAAGAAATTACATGGTAATTAGGAATTATGATTCTTAGGATTTTTTCTCGAAAGATCGGATCAATTTGGATTCTGTGTATTCGAAGAAAAAGGAAAATCTTGGGTACTGTTACATTAAAGCCGATTCTGATCTCTTTTATTGATTGGCTTTCTCAAGTTCTAATGGATTGTTGGGTAATTAGAAATCCATGTCTAATCCTTTTTAAGGATCTGCAATCTTGATTATCGTTCTGGGAATTTAATGGTGGGAGAGACCATTGGGGAATTCCTGTCTATCCCTGCTTTTATTAATTGGGGAGGGAGGGAGGGAGGGAGGGAGGGAGGGGAGCAGCGTTTGTAAATTTAGGCCTCGATTAAATGTTTGGAGCTTTGGAGTCTGTATTGTTATTTTAGATATACGTCTCATGGATGTCACATTTTGGCTGGAATTTTTATACTGTAATTGGAAACTCTGATTTCGCATTCTGTGCTCTGATCATTTTCATATTGTTGAGTGTCTATATATATATATATATATATATTTTGCTAGAAATGTCTAATACTGTTGAAACTCATAAAAAATGAGTGAGAATTGACTCCTTTTCCTTGTATGTTGAGGATCGCATTTTCAATCGCAGTCTCCATTATCTGGTTGCAGTTGGGTAATGTTTTATAAGCAGTGCTGTTAGCTTCTTTTTTTTTTTAATTTCTGGGTGTTTGGTTTTGAATTCAGGTTCCCTGTCCTGACAATGAGGAAAATGAGATTGGGATGAAACAGCTGAATTGTTACTCTTAACTCTCGTGCCGAGTCCTTCAGCAGGCCACTAAATGTGATTTCTGAAGAATAACGTAGAAGATTGAACTTATCAGGTGTTTATAATTTCCAAGATTGGCTTCCATTGTGCTGGACAGAAGAGGAAAAGACTGAGAGGCTTAGAAACCTCAGTGTTACTGCCACAAAGCTGGGAAAGTTTTTTCTTTTTTTTTCGAAAACAGAATTGGTGAAGCTTCGGGGCTTTTGTTTTGGTCAGCTTCCAGGTTCTGAATTTTGTGTTGTGCCATTGTTCTATCTGTTGGAATTTGCTTCTCAACTTTGTGAGAATGGCTCAAGAAAGCTGGAAGAAGGAAACTGACGAGACTGAATGCCAGACACCAGAAGGCCCCATCTTGTGTGCAAACAATTGTGGCTTCTTTGGAAGTGCTGCAACTAATAACCTATGTTCTAAGTGCTACAGGGATATGTTCATGAAGCAGCAGCAACAATTCAAGGCATCTACGGTCACTCCAGTTGCTGAAAAGGTGCAAGCCACATCCACATTGGTACAACTTGAGCCCGTTGTTGGAAGGGTGAACAATAACAATATAGAGGAAAAACTTACTTTGCAAGAGGGTTCCTCAACATATGAGACTAACAAACAGCCTCCAAACCGTTGCCTGGCCTGCCAAAAACGAGTTGGATTGACTGGGTTCAAGTGCAGGTGTGGGGGGATATTCTGTGGTGTTCATCGGTACTCCGAGAAGCATGGCTGCTCTTACGATTACCGTAGTGCTGGTCGGGATGCCATAGCCAAGGCAAATCCTGTTGTGAAGGCTGAGAAGATTGAGAAGATATAAGGGAGGTCATGATCCTTAATGATGGATGGATGTTCAGAAAACAAAGATAATGCTGCTATCTCTCTGATGTGAGTTTGCAATATCAAATCTCTTAGTCTACTTTATAGAGGGAAGCACTTCAAAATGAAGAATAGGGCAGAAAAAGAAAGAGGAGGTGGAGGAGATAGAAAGAAAACCAGGTCTAAGTTGCGAATTGTTGCCTCAAAGATCGTGAACCAGATGCTTCTAAGTTTGATATTTTCTGGGTGTTTGTTGCATGTAACCTCCATTCTCCACAAATGTGAATAATTAAAATTTGCAGATCTGGTTAGATGTTATGTTAAAATTTAAAAATGACCTGTGTTTGCAGTTTGCCTGTTGGGGCTTACAGCATATATCTAATTAATGAGAAGGGTGTGATGATTTCGTAGTGATTGGAAGTTGCCGATTATTTTGTTTATCATTTTTAGCAGCTTTTCCAGTTTTCCTGTCCTGTCCTGCTAGATAAATCATATCCTGTGCGAAACAATTACCCATATTCATTATCAACACTCTGAATCTGATTTTTCTTCTTCAGGATTAACACTAAAAAATAAAATGAGATGACGGAACTCCATTTCCGCGCCAAGGAGAGCCTGCGGCTTATACGTGTTTGATTCCATGCCTTAATTTTTGGAGGAAGCCGAAGGATTGGCTGAACGCGGTAACTCCTTTTCTTTAGGAAGTATTAGCTGAACGCGATAACGTGAATATGTGATGGGCCTGATGGCTGTTCAGCAGGCTGCGGATGATAATTTTTCAACTCATGCCATATTTTTTTTCGGAAAAAAAAAAACATTTATGTGGGTAAATGCAATTACACGGGTAAATGTTTCCCAGGTAATACTTACCCCAATAAGCGTATTTATCTATATTTTTCTTTTTTTTTTGTTTAATTTATTCAGGTAACATTTACTAACTCTTGTTTTTTTTTTGCAACACCCACTTTCATGGGTAAGTTGTTATATTTTTCACCTCTTTGCCAATTTTACCCTTTCAGTTTTAGCTTTTTTAGAAGGGAAAGAACATTTTCTGGTATATGTGAATCACTCAAATTTTTTGAGATGAGAACCACTCAAAATTTTTTATGTCCGGGTATGACACATTTGGATAAAGATCTTTTTTTTTGCAAATTTTCACCATTATCTTGCTGCTTGCTAACTATAGTTGAAATTGTTGGTCAAAATCTAATTGAATAACATCTTTCAAGTTTGGGCTAATGGCATTCACATCATCTTCACAAACGTTAAAACAACCTCTGCATTCAACAATCAGAATCTAACTGAACAATAGGCTCTGGTTGGATATGGTTACTGCACATCATCTCTCCTATACAACAGTTCTGCAACTCTACTCCAAAATTGTTGTTGGATATGATCACTATACATCTCTCCTATCCTATGCACATCTGGAGCAAATAAAACAAGAATCAAATGAAATATCATAATCTAAAGCATACATTTGCATATGGATGGAACACTCATGGAAATCAAACATGTCTAGCATGGGCAAATGGAAAACATAAGCAAGCATTATGACATTATGATAATGTAATGGGATAATTTGTTCATGTTGTCATTAGCTTCTTTTTTTCTCTTTGTTAGGTTCTATTTCTTTATCTTTTTATTTCTAATCTCTTCTAGGGGGCCATTGCTTGGTTTAGAAGTAAAATCTCAGGCTGACAACCATGAAAATGCAGCTTTGAGTCTAAGCAGTCACATCATGCAATAAACAAATAAATAAAAGTAATGCCAAAAGTAATCTGGCACCAACATTGGGTAATGACCTTTCATTCCTCATCTCCTGTTTATTGTTAACAAAGTGTTTTTTCCTAATGAGAAAATACTATCAAACTTAGTCGCCCCCTGCATGTCATCTACCTAGACAATTTTACAAAATGTTAAATCTTTATGTTATTTTATTTTTCTTTATTTTCCTCTCTTGAGAAATTTTATTTAAACCTATCTATCTCAAGTTCATCTTCACCTCCCTAGAACCCAAAATTGACCCTACAAACATTTATTAACTAATTTTCTAAAACTGGATAATACCTATTTTGTCAACAACTTTTTTAAATTCCAAAATAAATGGATGAAAACTAATATTGAGGGGAAATTTTAGGATTGACTAACAATGATTTCTTTCCCCTTTATTTTATGTAGCTTACAACCTTAGCAACTGTTAAACTATGAGAATTTATGGTCCCTCTGCTTTTAACCCTCTAGCAAACATAAAGAGGTATTCTCATGGAGAAGGTGAAAGTCTGAGTTAAAATACAATCTAATGGACTAGAATAATAATATTAGCTCCCATGCCCCCCCCCCCCCCCTCAAAAAAAAAAAAAAAAAAAAAAAACACCCAGAAATTGATGGAGGTTTAATGAAGCAACATACTATGGAGATCAACCATTGTAGTAAGTACATAACAAGAAATTTTGGGTGGGAGTGGGTTCATGGTAAAGGATAGGATTGATAAATCCCATACCTCTTTCATAACGGGGCTTATATATAAAGTGGGGGATGTCTCCAATTGTCTTTATGAAGAGATCCATTGTGTGTTGAAAAACCTCCTATTAAGCTCTATCCATCTCCTTTCATTGCTGCAGAGAATAGAGATACATTAGCATGGAACTGCAAAGAAGAGGGAACAAGTGTAGTAGTTTGGCATCCAATATTCATAGGAAACCTCAAGGGTTGCTGCTACTTATCTTACTTAAGCTCTTCCTCATCATCTCATGAATATCCATATGTTTTCCTTTTAGCTATTCCATCTATTTTCCCTCTATCTACTTGCTTGACATGCCTTTGTGTATCTAAGCCTATTTGTTTCTTCACAATTTTTTACTTTTCCCCTAAACTCATGTTCTATTTTTTGAAAGAAATTGCACATCTAGTTAAAAAGCAGGGTGTGTGTGCACATCAACCATGAGAAAATCCTAGTTCCTCAACTTTTTGCCCTTAATTCCACTAGTATTGCTACATTATATCTTGTGGTGTCTTTACTCAATACACTCCACAAAGCTTGCTACTTGTGATATATAGTTTACTTATATTATCTATAAGTAACAAGAGATGAAAAACTTCCAATGCCATAACCTAACAAAATGTTCAGCACCTTCATGCTGACTAGTATGCTAATCCTACTCTTTTAGGATGGTCATATAAATATTTTCTTAGTGGCCTCTTCTCTATTGTTGTTTTTCATCAAACCAATCAAATCAGAGTAAGACAAAGAAAAAATAAAACATGGAAACCAAATATGCTTCAAACCTGAAAATGTAGACATGATGGCAAAACCAAGAACTGGACAAATATTGTAAATTGCAATAAATGACACATTTCTATGGAAGACTTTGGTGATGCATTAAACAGTCAAATCTCGTTCTAGATTGTGCTCTATAAAAGAAGGGTGGTAAACTGAACCAATACATTGTGTTGTTTAAGGTTAAATGGCTAATGTTTCATTCTGATTTGTGTTGCGAGTAATCTATTAATTGTTTCAATGTTTATTTGATGTCATGTGCTTTTACGTATTATAGCTTTTCTAGAACTCCGGTGTGCCAAATTACTTGAGTTCTTTTACCACCCAATCGAGCTATCTAAACAAAGAGTCAACTTCATGTGCTTTCAAGTACTCAAACAAACTATTAAACAAGGATTCATGAATATTAAGAAATGGTTCAAATCTCTAGTATTCCTCCCCACCACACCTAAAAAGTAAAGAAAAAGAGCATTAGCTTCATTTGAAAAACCCAATAAATAGCATGAAATTATTTCTCTATAATGCAAATGGATTTCAACAATCATTTCCAGAGACAAACAAAATTGTTTATATCCCTGAAGTTAACAATCTAGATCACACAAAAGACAAACATATAACCAAAAAAATAAAACAAAATAATAATAGTATCAGTTCAAGTGAACAAGGGAAGTGGCAAGAAAAGCTAAAGGTCTAACCATTGAGAGATGTATCCTGAGCCTCACATACGATCATTTCTCCTCATCGAGAAATCCATGTATTCCTCATGCTTACCAATGCAGACGTGCGCCTCAAAGGATGCGATTGAATCCTTAAACCCTTAAATTCTGGCAAGCTGTAGACTTTCCCGATGTTCAGGGAAGTAGTAACCAAAGAAGCCATCGGTGATAACGATAGGGCCATACGGAATCCAGGACGAGGAACAGTCACCAATTCCAGTACCGTAGCCATGTAAATTCGGCCGATTTTACGGAAGTGCCGCTGTATAAGGAAAGATCTAAGAGATAAATATGTGAGAAACTACTTAAATAAATCTCCTATGATGAGTGAGTGAGAGATTTCAGGAGACTAGAGCAAACATCTAAGACAAAGAGAAAAAAAGATGCATCTGTGCATCACATAGGAACATTAGAGTAGGAACAACGATTCTTACCAGGAAAAAAATATATAGCAGCCAGCGGTGACTAGTGCAGTAGTAGTGACAAGTAAAAGGATCGGCGACGGCGAGAAAGATGAAGATGATGGAAAAATAGAAGTGGAGAAACTCTCGAATGGGCAAAGCCTTATGTTTTGGGGGCATCTTTGACATTTTCATCTTTATTGTATTTACCTTCTACTTGGGAAATCAACTTACCTAAGTCTAGAGGAGGGAATCACTTATCTAGGTAAGTGATACCTGAAAAAATAAAATTTACTATGAGTCTCACTTGTTCTTGAAATCCGAATATGGGAAAGTTTTTTTTTTTTCTTTGGTAATCAAGATTACAAACAAAGAGAAAAGAAACAAGAGGTAAACAAAAACTAAAAGAAACTAAACTAAACTAACTACCACAACTTTGCAAACGATCTTCCTGGATCAAAATTAAATGCCAATCCAAAGGGATCGACCAACTCTCCTCCAACTAGGCGGCACCCTTTGCAGCCAGCTCATGTGCTGGGCCATTAAATCACCTGTGAACAAAAGAGAAAGTGAACCCCCTAGGCAAAAGTTTATAAATATCATGAAGTAAGTTCCACACCTAAGGATGAATGTCAAAATATCTTTCTTCCAAAGTTTTGATAACGAAACTGGTTGTCACTTTCTACCACTAGAGCTTGGAAGCTCAATTGTCTTGTTGATAGACAACACTGTCTTATAGCATAAACTTCACAAAAAATGAATGCGCCCTTAGTAGTAAAATACATGTATTCAGCACCTCTTACAGTGGCTCATGAATTTAGGGTCCGTTTGGTTTGAGGGAATAGGACCCTAGAATCGGAATCGGAATAGGCCATTCCATTTCTTGATGTTTGGTCGAACTAAATGGGAATGAGTAAGTGGAATGTGATACCCTCATATGGGGGAATGGCCATTCCCGACCCCTCCCCCGGAATGCCATTTCCATTCCTCTATTTATGTTTTTTTGGACAAATGACAAACACCTAGTTCAAAGGTTTTTTCGACAAAATTCTAATATCTTAGCAGTTAGTACCGACATAGATACATAAATGCTCTCTCTCTCTCCCAGGATTTCGATCTGCTTGCTGAAGTCTTCAAGCATGTAACTGATCCGGAGAAGTTCCACATTTCCATAGTTCAGATCTGGTCGAGTAAACTCAAGCTTGAAGAATCCCAGGCTATAGGTAGAAGGATTTGAATTTTGCTCTGCTTTACTCTTCCCAAATCTATTTATCTTTGTTCTGGAAGCAATGGATTTTTCCTTCTTTTCCGATACAATTTTTGAGGTTTAGGGATCTCCAATTCCGTAGTCGGCATCGAGTTTTCATGGTACAATCCCATTAAAGTTGGGATTTAGCTGCTCCTCATATAAGATTTTGTCATTTTAATTGAGACTAAACAGATTGGGGCCATTTTCATTGGAAAATGGGAAAATTACTTATCAGTACCCTATACTTTGGCTCGAGTGACAATTTGGTCCTCAAACTTTAAAATGCGACAATCTAATACCCGAACTTTGAAAATGTGACAATCAAGTACCTACTATTAACAAGTCCTTTAATCAACCGTTAATTAACATTTAAAAAGTCAAAAATGCCCTAAGAATGCCATCTAATTCTCCTTATCAACCATTCTAACATTGACAATAAAATGAACAGTCCCAAATTCTAGATTCTTCTAAACATCACCAACTTTTTTGTATAGAAGAGGCTAAGATTTGGAATTGTTTAGTTTTTTGTCAATGTTTGGATGGTCAATAAAGAGAATTAGATAGCATTCAAAGGGTATTTTTGACTTTTCAAATGTTACTTAACGGCTTATTAACGGACTGGTTAACGACAGGTACTAGATGGTCACATTTTGAAAGTTCGAGTACTAGATTGTCACATTTTGAAAGTTCAGGTACTGGATTATTGCATTTTAAAGTGTAGGGACCAAATTGTCACTCGAACCAAACTACAGGGTACTGATCGAGAATTTTCCCTTGGAAAAATTATAGTTGTACAGGTAAACCCTATGAGCTCTTGCTCAAACAGTTTCTTTCTTTAGTCTCGAAGGGAGAGCATACTAAATATTAGTCGGTGATACATATTATCTTGTAGAACTGGTTTTTTTGGGCTTACAATAATTCCATTTAAGAGCTGATGAACATTGGCCTGCACGCAGTAATCACCTCAAAAGGCACAATGCCGTCATCTCTTCATCAAAGACAACAGCAGCAGCCTCTAGCGGATCCCTACCCAATTTCACCACATTCTATGAGCAGTTACCAAATATCTATTTCTCTCTTCAGCCGAACTAGCCTTCTCATATTTCTGTCTCTTATGGTAGTTTTGGTGTTCTTTTCCCGTGGATGGAAAGTTTCATTTCAACCGGTGAGTGCTCAGTTTATGCACTTCCTTACTTATCTCAGCCCATAATTGGTTCATGAGTTCAGATGGAACTCGCTGTAAAAAATATGGGTTCAGATGCTAGTAGGCTAGGATTTATTCATCAATCACCAAAGTACAACCAAGTTCTAGCCTTTTGAGCTAAAGTTCAAATGTAGGAGTGACATCTTATTATAAATGCGAGATTTTTGTTTTTAAACATTCATGTTGTACCAATAATATTTTATATATGTTAAAAATATATAATGAGTAGATTTTTTGAGGTTCTTTTAAAAGGGACAGAATTGAAAATTTTGGTTGATTCCAATTCCAACTTCTAGTTGAACCAAACAGCAATTGGAATCCAATTCCAAGTGTTGACTGAACCAAACAGGTGCTGGGAATAGGTGAATCTGATTCCGATTCTTGGGGATTTCAGTTCCGATTCTGATCTGCCCGCGAACCAAATGCACCCTTATTATGATATGAAATATTATAATTGGTTTCACACTCAGCTGAACAGCGTTCAGCTAACTTGAATTACCATTCTTTGGAGTGATTCCTCCTCTGACACTCTTGAGTCTTGACTACTTTCATTCATTGGCGGGATGATTCTTTCTTGCCGATTATTCAGAAATCACTTAATTATAGAATCAGTTTTGAAAAATCAAAAAAAAAATTATTGTTTAATATCATTTATGTCATGTAATTAGTAGTGATTATTTTTTCTTAGAATCATCCTTTTCTTGAAGAAATGTGAATCACCTAAGAAACAGGAAACACAAAAATGGTAATCCCTTAAGATGTGTTGATTTCAGGATTCATTTTCCTGCCAATTTTTCAAAATTTGCAAAAATCAACCAACCAAACAGTTTGAAAATCATTCATTCTTCTTTATCCCATGTGCCGACTTTCCAAAAATCGGGCATCGATGCCAAACATAGTAGTGCATTGATGGTTCTATTCACATGTACAATTTGTTCACAGATCATTAGACAAGCAGCAGAAGGAATTGTTCTCTACTAACCAAGCTTGTTTTGTACTTGCACCCTCAATCTTTGATGTCTATCATTTAAATTTGACTGTAGCAAAAATTTCTTACTCTTTCAGTTCTTTTGCCACCTGAATTCCTCGAAGTTCAAAGTAGGTCATGCGGTTATAATATTGTGAAGCTCAAACTGTAGCCAAAATCTAGGACATTAATCCCATGTAGAGGAGCTGGAATTGTGAAGCTATTGGTTCTCCTCATGACGGAAGAAAGTATCGAAGTAGATTATAATTCCATTTTTCAAGGTGGAATGCACTCACATTGTTTCATCACTTTTCAATTCCCTTAACCGAAGCAATATTACATTCAAAAGAAAATGTGATAATTTAGTAATCGAACTTTTAAAATGTGATAATTCAGTACCTGTTATTAATCAGTCCGTTAATCAACCCTTAAGTGATATTTGAACAGTCCCACATCCTTGTCTCTTCTAAGTTGGTGACTGTTGATTAATGGACTAGTTAACAACAAATACACATTTTAAAAATTCGAATATTGTCACATTTTGAAAGTTTAGATACTGAATCATCACATTTTGAAGTTCAGAAACCGAATTATCACTTGAGCCAAATTACAGGATACTGATCTCGGATTTCCCCTAAATTATAATATAGTTTTCTAGAATTTTCCCCTTTTTGGGTTTTCAAAGGTTTTCCTCTCTCTACTTTGAGAGACTCCTCGGGTTTCTTCTCGTCGTCTACCCTCCATTATCGGTGAATTTTGGGGTGATTCCCCCTTCTCGTTTCTTTTTTGGTGTTGGGAGGTGGCCATATCGGTGGCTGTTTCGGGTGGTTCTAATTTCTTGGTACTAATAGAAGTTCCTTGGTGACCATTACTTTTCACCCCTCATGCCTTTTCGGATTGTCTTTACCTTTACGAGTTCTTAGATTGAATTGTATTGCAGTTTTCCGAGTTTTTAGATTGAATTGTATTGCAGTTTTCGGGAGGTTCTAATTTCTAATTCCGATTTGTATTAGCGGTTTTTAGATTGAAACCCCTCATGCCTTTTCGCATTCAAAAAAAATTAAATTATAATATTAATCTTATAAATTGGGAACCATAACTTAATTCTTTGGATTCTTAACCCAATGTTCATGATTTCTTATTTATGAGATTCGCGTTTTTCTTCAAGTTTCTCTTCCATTTTCATTGCCTATAACAATGAAAAGTTTATTATGTTTTGAAAGGTTTAACATTCTATGATAGAATGAAAACACTACCAAACTCAATAAATGACAATGAAAAAGCCAAAAACCACAGAAAAGAAGTGGAAAAATGCGTCTCAAGATAAGACCTAATATGGCATATACTCTCCCATTCAGATTTTCGAAAAAAAAAAACGAAAGCGTGGAAAATAAAAGGAATATAGCCTCAGAGATCTTGGTGGATAAGAATCATCAGTTGGGGATAACCCCAATCAAGAGTAGCAAATATTTTTCTCACATCACCGGCCAATACCGTTAATTCAATACCAGTTTTTAATGCAAACACACAAAGGAATCAAAAGCAGATGTAAAACAAGGGTCGGAATGTGAAGGATTGTGTGATGGTGTCAGAAGTAGCTGGTTGTGATATCACATAAAAAATCAGTGGGAATCCGTCTGATTGCTTTCATCATTCAACATCACCACCACATTCTCAACCCCCATTCATTAATCATCAAATTAGAAAAGAAAAATGAAAATGAAACAAAACTATGTCTCTACCTTGTCACCGAAAAACCCTATATTTTCTAGGAAAAAGATAAGGATCACCGGAGCTAAAAGGAAGATAATCAATTTTGCCTAACGATAGATTCCCCGTTGCTTTAGATAAAGAGCACCAGAGAATTGCAATATTAGGCGTCTACTTTTTTTTTCCCAGAATCCCCGATCTGAAACTTAAAAACAAAAGAAAAAAATTACACAATTAAGCATACACAAAACGAAGAACTTTAGGGTTTATGGAAGAACCGATAGAACAGAAAAACACAAATAATGAAGAACAGATAACATCGAATAAAGGACGAAGCCACAGATCAACTAAAACCATAATAAAACAAGTAGGCGAAATACACAAAGAAAACCCACTGAGAAGAGTTTTCAAATCAGACGATGCCTTCGAACTTCGAAGGATGAGGGTTCGTCTGCCTTCCTTGCTACGTATTTATAGAGAGAGAGAGGGAGAGAGATGAATGAAATGGGGACATTCCAAAAAACCCTAATTCAGCCACAGAACAAGTGACGAACTGACGATGCTGGGTTGTCACTTTTACCCTTCCCGTGCTATCTACGTAACAACTTCTCGTCGTTCTCGATGATGGATGTTAATTAATACAAAGGGCAATTCGGTCTTTGTACTTTTCCTACGTACTTCAACCAAACCTTGGTTTGATAAGGTTTATCATATCTAATCCCAAGTTCCTATGCAACGAATATAAACGCCCGTTTGACTCGGAATCACTTATCATGCGACGGTCTAAGCCATTTTGTTTTAGAAAAAATTCCCCCATTTTCGTTTTTGAACTTTAAAATGCAACAATTCAGAATCCCAATTTTTAAAACATGTCAATCCAGCATATATTTGGAATCGTGGGCATTTATCATTATTTCCTCCATTATGTGACTTGTAAAAGTAAACTTCGGTTTATGTATGCCTACCATTGAAAGAAACTTCATTTTAGCGTTTCCCCTAGGAGGTAGATGTTTATTCACTAGCTAATGTGGCATCTCATGGCACCTAAGTGTTAATAAGCGGGTTCATCATTGCTTTTCTCAATTTTCCAAACAAGTCAAGTACAACACGTTTAGTCAATAAATGTCTGCAATTCTAAACACATATTCACTGTCATTAACCAGTCTATTAATCAACTATTAAGCAACATTTGAAAAGACACAAATACCTTTCAAATTTCATCTAAATATCTATATCAACCATCCCAACGTTGATAAAAAAATAGCATTCCCAAATCCTTGCCTCTTCTATTCAAGAAAGTTGGGGCCAATCTCAGTGGACATTCTCATGACCCCAACTTTCTTGAATGGAAGAGAGCTATATGGATTTAGAACTATTCGTTTTTTATTAATATTTTTGATGGTTGATAAAGAAAATTCGATGACACTTAAAGGGCATTTATGTCTTTTCAAATGCCACTTAACAGCAAGTTAACAACAAGTATTGGATTGGCATATTTTGAAAGTCTAGATAATGAATCGTCATGTTTGAAAGTTCAAGGACCAAAGTGGCATTAGGCCCACAGTACATGGTTTTCCCTTTATTTTATTTGATTTAAACATTTTCAGATTTATTTTTATTGATTTACATGAGATGGTTTCTGTGTGATAAAAACCAGAACGAGATAATCAGAGGGGCATCTAATCAAATCATATATATCAGCATCAATTCTATCGATCTTATCCATCATATTTTGATCGCATTGTATATTATTAATAAATTAAATTACAATAATTAAAATAATATTCTATTATAAAATAAAAAAAAAAACAGAAAATAACATATAACATTCAAATCATATAGAGTCGGGTTTGAATAAGTTTTGCTTTGAAGCTTTGGTATGTAGGGAAAAATGCCCCATGGGATGGCAATTTTCCCTATTTTCCCAAACTTTGGATGAGAGATGCTTTTTTTTTTCTCGGATAATTTTTTATCCTCAATGGGGTTCAAAATTTTGGTATGTGCATAGTATTACATCCTTTTTCCATACAGAGATATCTATTTAAATGTGTTTTGAATAAATTGTTGTTTTCAATAATTATAACATATAATAATATGCCCAAACTCAAATTTTGAAAAAAAAAAAAAAACTAAGAAAGCACCAATCAATAAACACCGGAATTAGGATGTACCGATACTCTAACCCTGGTGGGGATCCCACTTGGTAGCCTCGAGGGTTTTTTTTTTTTTTTTTTGCAAAAGAAAGAGATCTTCATTAACTGATCGTAGGAATAGTTACATGAGAATAGCATCTAGAGTCATATTGGATACATAGCTGCCCCATGCATGATATGTAAGCAAAGAGATGAGCAGCTTGATTGTGTTGTCTATTAATATGTAAAAAATTTATAGACAAAAAGAGAGATCTAGCATGTCTTAGACTGTAGCGATTTAGTTGATCCACCCAATGCTTCGTTGGTTGATCTTTATTTACAAGATCTATAAGATCTGCATTATCAGAAAAGACTAGGAGATGTCTGATGTTGTTCGAGCTTGCAGCTTTGAGGCCCATTAAAAGGGTTCGCATTTCGGCATCGTAACTGTTGATGGCCCAGCAGGGGCCTCCTGCAATTTGGAATCCTTCAGTGGTACTTTTTATGATGAATCCTTGTCCTGCACTTCCTGTAACTGGATTAAAAGAGCCATCAATAAACATGGAGGTGGTGGGTGAGTTGAGTGAAGGTGCACGATGAGGGGAGAGGTGAGTTTGTGATCTGATGCACGATGATTCATCTTGTAAATAATGTTGTAGAGCCTTTTGCACTACCATTAGTGGGTCGGTAGTGATGTTCTCGAAGAGTAGCTTGTTGCGAGCCTTCCAAATGTAGTAGGTGATCAAGCTAAACTTGCTTAGACATGATGGGGCTTGTTCTTTACCAAATTAGTTTTTCATTGCATTGTACCAATCTGATACGATGATGTGAGCCGGTTGGATTGTAAGAGAGCCGGGGTCGAATCCAATCTGGGAGCTCCACCAGACCGCTCTAGTATAGTGACATTGAAAGAAAAGATGAAAGATTGTCTCTTCTCTTTCCTTACAGAAACTACAGAGCAGGTCTAGGCTTCTCAGCCACTTAGAACATTTATCCTTCGTGAGTAGTCCATCCCATAATAATTTCCAAAGAAATAATTAAAAGTGATAGGGAACCTTGAGTTTCCATCAGATTTTCCAATCGAAATGAGTGGCTGAGGCTGAACTTTCTGCATAGTTATATAGGTGGTATGCAAATTTAACTGTGAAGACTCCAGAATTGTTGTTCTTCTATATAAGTAGATCCTCAGATTGACTGGGCTGGAGTGTAGTGTTCTGAATGTGGGCAATGACATCCTCATCAAAAAGTTCTTGGAGCTGTGTGCGGTTCTAGCTATGATCTGGATTTAGCAATTCTGCTACTTTGATATTTGCATTCGGATTTGTATTGGCTGATGTGACAAGATTGGGAATGTGCCCAGGTATGGATGGGATCCAAGGATCAGCTACAGCAGAAATATTGGAATTGTCCTTGACAACCCATAGTAGATTGGATTTCATGGTATTAGAGACCCGATGAGCATGTTTCCACCAACACGAGCTTCTTTGTCCTTTCTTGGCCGCAAAAAGAGAAGTATTAGGAAAGTATTTCTCTTTTATTAGTTTACTCCACAACCCATGCTTATCTGTGAGCAACCTCCAAATTTGCTTGCCAAACATGGCTTTATTCATTTTGGCACTTGTTCGAAAACCCAACCCTCCTTGAGTTTTAGGGCGACACAGTTTTCGCCATGCCATAGTGTGACGTGTGGGATCTTTGGAGTTGGACCACCAGAATGTTCTACTTGATTTATCCAGTTTTGATGTCACAACTCTTGGAAAGATGGTGGTTGACATGGTGTAGGTAGGGATTGACTGCAGGATTGATTTGATGAGAGTCGTTCTTCCAGCTTGTGATAATAGCTTGGTACTCCACACATTGATCTTTGAAGAGACTCGGTCAATTACTTCTTTATGAGAAGTTTGCAATATGTTATTCACTAGTATAGGAGAGCCCAAGTACTTAGATCCTGCCATAGATGACTTGACCTTTAGTGAGTGAGAAGAATTTATTGTGCTGCCTTTGGACATTTTTGCTAAAGAATATGCTGGATTTGGCATAATTTAACTGTTGGCCAGATAGGGATTCAAACATTTCGATGATGTTGACCAGAGCTCTAACCTGTGACATGTCCACTTTATAGAAGATGATGCAATCATCAGCAAAGAGCAGGTGCATGATGGGAGTGCCATTAGGACAAAGGGTGACCCCTTCAATGCTGCCTGAGTTGGAAGCCTGAAATAGGAGCTGTGAGAAGACCTCCATACCAATGATAAATAAATATGGGGATAGTATATCACCTTGCCTTAAACCCTAGTTCAAATGAAAATGCTCATACGCTTCTCCCGCAATTTTGATTGAGAAGGTGGCTGCAGAGATGCACTGATGAATCATGTTGCACCATTTTGCTGGGAAGCCCATTTTCTGTAAGACATGATATAGAAAGCACCAGCCCATCCTATTAAAAGCCTTAGACATATCAAGTTTGAGAGCAATGAAACCTTTCCCTATTTTCTGAGTTTGCATTTTATGTAGGATCTCCTTAGCTATGAGAATGTTGTCTGTGATTTGTCTGCCCTTGAGAAATCCTGATTGGAAGGGTGATATCACCTATTGTAGAATAGGTTGGAAATGATTTTGTAAAGAACATTGCATAAGCTGATTGGCCAGTAACTGGAGGTGTCCACTAGCTTATTATTTTTGGGGATGAAGACTATTTTTTGTGTTATTTATTTCCTTGGGTAAGTGTTCACAGTTAAAGAAGTTTTGAACCATGGAGAGGATGTCATGTTTGAGCACTTCCCAGAAATGTTGATAAAAATATGTCGTGAATCCATCTGGACCTGGTGATTTATGAGGACTCATTTCTTTTATCACTGAAGCCAGTTCTTCAAGGTTTGGGGGGAGGAGTAAAGCTTTAATTTGCTGGGTAGATAGCATGGGTAGGTTAATGTTCTCTAGCAGATTTGGGTTAAAGCTTTCCGGATGACCTCCTGTGTTCAAGATGACATTTTTAAAGGTGAGAGCTATGGTTCCCCAATTAAATGTCCAGTAACCATTTGCAACTTTTAACCATTCCACATTATTTTTGGTGTTTCTGAGATTAGCCATTTGGTGAAAAAAAAATTGTGTTTTTGTACCCTTCTCTAAGCCAGAATTCTCGGGATTTGAGTCTCCATAATTGCTCTTCTTTGAGTAGCCAGTAATGGTATTTCTTTTTTAGGGAATTTAGTAGCTAGTGCTACTCCTCATTAGCATGGGACATTTGGATGCTGGAAATTTTATTGGAGAGTTTTTGAATGTGATCCTGAATCAAACCAAAGTGGTATTTGTTCCAAGCCGGAAGTTGGGATTTGCATTCTTTCAATTTTTTTGTGACTTGATGAGTTGCTGAACCTGTAATGTTTTGGTCCCAAATTTGGGTGATAATTTCTTTGCATTATGGGTATTCAGTTCAGAAAGGTAAGAAATGGAATTGAGGTCTTGTAAGTGGTGATGATGGGTTGGTATTTATACAAATGGGACCATGATCCGATGAGGAAGATTAGTGTGGGGGAAGAGAGAACACCATGAGGAAGTGGCTAAAGCTCTATCTAGTCTCTCCAGGACTTTTGCGTAGCCTTGCTGGCCATTAGTCCCAGTGAAAGATGGGCCAATGAAATGCATATATATTAGGTTGAAGGTGCTGATGAAGTGTGATAGAGCTTTAGATAGAATGGGGTTGTTGTTTCTAAAAAACTTGTGGTCCTCCGGTCTGTATATATCATTTAAGTCTCCCATTAACAACCAAGGTTAATTTGTGGATGACTGTAGTTGAGTTAAATAACTCCATAGTATTTTCCTTTGATGCCTGACCGGGTGGCCATAAAAAATGAGAAGTTTCCAGGATTGATTTGGGGGGAAATTTTTTATTTGCAATTGGATTATATAACTTCTATATCTGAGGGATTCGACCAGCAACATAATAGACCTTAGGATAAGCCAACTGCTTCCCAAAGTGCATGGTGTGAAAAACCTAATTTTTTAACTAGTGGTGGAGTTTTGGACGAACTGAGTTTGGTCTCAGAAACGAACAGTATGTCAGGTTTCTCTTTGCAGCACAGTTTGGAGAGTTCTCTAATTATCTTGGAGTCATTAACTCCCCTTATGTTCCAGGCAAGTATTTTATAATGTATGTAAAGAAAATGATGAATATCGAATGCGTAATTATAGATAAATAGAAGAAATTAAAAAGGAAATGCAAGGTGGAGCATACCTGGGTAGGTTCAAAGTGTGAGAGAATCAGGTTGGTAAAGTCAATGGTGTGGTAGCAATCCTCCAAGCAGCGCTCCATCGGGTAAGTGACTGCCTCTGGATTGTGTAAGGGATGGGAGGGGGTGTTGGGTCTGGTTCGGATGTGGGTATAGGTGGAAGGAGGGTGGTTTTGGATAGTATGTATTTAGGGGGAACCAGTTGTCCGGTAAAGAAGTTAGCCACTTGTCCATCCTTTATTGCTAATAGAGTGAGTGTTGGAGGAAGGGTCCATATAGTAGCTACGTGGGCGGCCACGTTTTCTCTTCCCAGTAAGTAAATTGATTGTGCCTAAGCCCCCTATTTTGGTAAGGTAGTGGGCCGTCAAATCCAGTTTTTGGTCATTAGGCCACTTGGTTTGGTTATGATTAGCATGCAAGTTCGAAATACTTGCATGACGGCCACGTGTTGACTTGGAGGGAGTGCAGGCTGGAAGGGACTCGGTGGGATTCTCATGCATGCGCGAGTTACCGGAGATGAGCGCGAGATGTTCACTAGAGTTGTCGATACAACGTCTTTTTCGACCACCTGAGCCATCTTCAGAATCCTCGTCCGAGCCATGTTCCCTGTGGCGGACTCTGCAAGAGTCTTGTTTGGCTCTGTTCAGGTTGAAGACTGGGAGATTGAAGGGTTTCTCTGGGCGGAACTCTGCTCTCAACCTTTCACCGGGGTTGTCGATGGTTCTCTCTTCAAGCAGTTGTCTGTAAACCACACTTGTGGGGATAACTCGCTTGCAGTTCGTCCAAACATGGCTGATGAGGCCACACTTTGCGTAGACACGAGGGAGTTGCTCGTAACAAAAATAGAGCCAAATCGGCTTACCCTAATAGAATATGAAGAGTCCTGTGCAGAGGGGTTTGCAAAGATCAATAATAATTTTCTTCCTAACATACAAACCCTGGATTAAGTGGTCTGTTGGAATTTTTTCCTGATTGGGGACGATTGCTCCTGCTACTTGTGCGAGAGAGCAAACCCTGCTATCCTCGACTGTCCCTCTGGGTAGCATGTGTATTTGCAACCATAGCCTCTGACTCCATACCTTCTCAACTGTGCCAGTGCATGAATCACTCCACTCTTCAAGAAGTATCCAGGTAGATCGATAAAAACATGGGCCCTCCTCTAATGCAATTCATATGTCATTATGATCAGAAAACAAGAACTCAAGACTTCCTCCTTGAACCGTAATAGGAGTTGTAGCTTTCCATTGAATGCTAACATGGTTAGCCATGGTGTCTTCAGTTACTTGTTGGCGTGGGAAAATGTGCCTCTTTAATGTAAGGGCTATAACATTAATAGCTTCCTCTATAGATTCGAAGGAAGGAGTTTGAAGGTCACTACTTAAATTTATTGCATGTGAGAAGAGGGATTTGATGTTCGCAGTTGCATGCATGGAATCTGTGGCGGATATTATTTCCTTTCCCTTCGAGAACATATTGGTATGAGGGATATTCTGCTTTCACGAGAGAGGATGAGAGGCAGTAACTTCCCCCGATGGGGCCCTCTGGGGACCGCAGAATGTAGGGTGGTACGGGGGAGAGAATCTATCTACAAGGAAAGGTGGAAGAATATATGTTGGAGAGAGAAGGAGAAGTTACAGAGAAGGGGGGGGGGGGGGGGGGGTTGTGTTGGCGGTGTTACGTGAGACAAAAGAGGGATAGTTACAGAGGAGGAGAAGGCGCTGGGCTAGCAAAAGATTACCGAGAAGAAGTTATGGAGAAGGAGGAGGTTATGGAGAAGAAGTTACGGACATGCAAGGTTGATAAGCTTGCTATCTTGAGAGGCAGCTACGTGCAGAGGTGGGGGCGTGTAGAAATGGGGCGATCTGATGTGAGGGTTAGAGATAAGCTAGCATGCAACTCTGGATGGAGGTTAGTTATCGGTAAGGAGGAAGATTATGGATGGAGGTTAGGTATCAATTAGAAGAAGATTGTGCAAGGAGGGAGATGAATCGACAATGGCTAGAGGATAACGTACCTGAGAATACAAACCGACACTGGGTTGATAATCGAAGAATGGAAGGTGAACCAACGCTAAGGGAAACTATTTAATGCCTCGAGGCTTAAACCTTGAGATTTATTTTGAGTGTTTGTGTTTTCTCTCATAAATTAGTTAACGAATCTGTGTTGATATCTTTAAAAATAGGGTCCAACTATGATATGGAAAAAACATGATTTCTGAAAATATTTTGACCAATCAACTTGTATCATAAATATGTATTAACCAATTAGGTGTTATTTATGGGTGAATTGTAATTGGTCAAAACTCTTTGGTACCATCATAAATTTGATATCATAAAAAAAATGGTAGGGAACGGAGAACTCGTGGGGGTGGGGATTTTTTTAATCAGTAAAAGAATAAAGGTCCTACCGGGAGTCGAACCCAGGTCGCTGGATTCAAAGTCCAGAGTGCTAACCACTACACCATAGAACCCGTTTTACGAGAGAGGAGAGATAAGAAAATTCTTATCAGGATATTCTCATAGTTTCTGTATACACAAGGAGACGAACTTTAACTACTAAATATTGTTGGATTGGAGTATCTGATCGGATCATCCATATTCCTTCCGATTATAAATAGACTTCGACTTCATATCAGCTTTAACTGAATAGGATTCGAATTTGAACTATTAAGTACCAAGTACTAACATGTTGAGAGAACCCACTATTGAATTGCTTGAAAATTCATACAGAAACAAACACGAAGAGATATCGTCATTAATTTTTTCCTATATAATCTGCACTCTACAAAACACAATTCATCTAAATTTGAAGTACATCTTTGTCGTGACAATAAAATTTGGGCCTGTTTCTCATCTCCTGACATGGAATTTTGCTGACACAGGATTGGAATGTGTTTTACTCTCGCTAGTTTCTTCCTGCACTAATAAAACAACTCACAAATCCCCAGTTTGGTTCCTAGCGCATTCCAGCAGAGGGGGGTTGACAGCAAGAATGTAGAAACTGAAGCACATATCCAAGTCCATAAATATCAATCACATCCTTGAAGCACTTTATCTTCACCCACAGGCACATCATGATTTTGCTTTTCCATGGGCTGCTCCTTATTTGTGCCACTGTGATCCTTCACAAAAGTCCTGAGGCACCCATTGATTATGCGTGGTGCTGTTCCATCACAGAACCGTTTTGCAAGATCAACCGCCTTCAAAACAGGAACAAACTAAATCAATAAAATAACAAGGTGCCAAGGAATAGAGAAAAAAGAAATCTACAGAGAAAGACGGGCCTCATTAATGACAATTTGGTGTCGCGTTCCTAGAACTGTTATTTCAGCCATTGCCAAGTGAAGAATACAAAGCTCCAGGATCCTGCCAGCAGGCTCATTCTGTAGAATTTTCCATTACAATATCGTCAGTCATAAAAATCTTACAAAATAAGTAGATGTAAACAAATAATTCCAACAGATGTAATACAATTGAATGAGTTCTAACAAAGGAAAGAAGCCACCTACAACCAATTTCAGACTTAATTGTCTCACACCTTCACCTATTAAAACATTGAGTACATTTTCCGAATCAAATAATTTTCTAATTTGTTCCATAAATCCACTTCTAGCCATCCAAAAATGTATTTCAAGATATTAGTCAGATGTGTATAAACCACCCTAGTCCCCGGAAGCCCAGTTGCAAAAGCCAATTGCATCAGAGAGGATGCCCCAATTTATCAATGTTTGATGTTTTTGATGATATTAGGTCCAGAAAACTAAGCCCATGTACTTGTGCAAAATAGATCCTATTTATATTCTGCCCGTTGGTGATTGAAAAGGCTCTATGTTCGCAAAGTCCACCATGCTAGCATTTCCCTATATTAGAAGTCAAATGCATTACTATGTTTTCCAATAATTTTTAACCAAAGAAAAAAAATAAGAAGAGAAAAGGAAAAAAGGCCATTTCTTTGTATAAAGAAATTTAAATTAATGTTCTGGATATTAAGATGTTAATACAGTACTAATGGGCTCCCTTTACCAATATTTTCCATGAAGAATACATTCGTACTTCCCATTTAAGCTGCAAAGGGACATTGCGTATCTGTTGATCCTACGATTTTTCCCTATGATGTTATTAACAGCAGAGAATACAAAGCTTTAGACAGGCAAATTTGTGGATTTGCTTTCTGCAAATTTTTGGACATAAAGAAAGAATACATTTAGAAATGAGAAAGATGCTGACTTAACTCCCAAGATGGTTCGAACAAAAGCTGTATATAACGAAGGGGCAGGGGGCAAACCATTTTCTTTCCCCTTATCTTTTTTTCCCTTCCCTTTTCTTTTCTTTCCTTTTCTCTTTTTTTCTTCTCTTTCTTTTTCTTTCCCTTTCCTTTCCTTTCCTTTTTTTTTTCTTTTTTTTTTCTGTCTTTTTATATAAGATGTGCACATGAGGCATATGCCTCTTAACACGCCTCATGAAAAAAGCGCATGAGGCGTACACCTCAGAGGTGTCAGCGCCTCTGGCATACGCCTTAGGGCGTTTGTACGCCTCCCATGCCTTTAAAAACACTGGTCAGGAATATGAATTTGCAATGAACATTTCCACCTCTTCAGAATCACTCTAAAAGTTCGTGTATTCGAGGCATAGGACCATATATATGATATGTACCTGGTGAAGGTTCAAGTTAGATTGCTGTAAGGTTTCTGGCTGGTTGTAGTGCAGACTTGGGATTGAATCCCACCTTCACCAGGAATTGAGGGGTTTCAGGGTTGGGGGAAGGCTAACCCTGCTGTGTAGCCCATTTGCCTACCCCCCCCCCCAACCAAAAAATAAATAAATAAATAAATAAATAAACAAACAGACATTTACCAGGTTACACGTATTGATGCACAAAAAATGACTAAAATGACAATTGCCAGGACAGTTTGCAACCAAAACCACATCACTTTTGCCAGGTTACATGTACTGATGCACAAAACAATGACTAAACATTACAATCATATTAACGCATCGTGAAAAATGCAATGAACAAAATAGCTGACCATACATAAAATGGCAAATTGGCAATATTATAGACTAAAATTAGCATTCAAAAGGAAATAAACTGCAGTAACATTATTTAAGGAAAAAGATATATAAGACTTAGAAGGTAAAAGTATTACAATTAATATGACGAAAAGATATATAGCACACACCTTCCAACTTGGAGGGGCTATTTTGTCAATAATAAGGACATGTTTGTCCCATCTATCCACAACTGCAACCAAAAGTTTCTTTGTGAAACTGCATCAAGCAGAGAAAAATACATTTAGTCCATCCAAAAAGACTACTGATTAAATGGTATCTCCTGGGAAGCCACTGGGAATCTGGCCATCTGGGACCACAGGGGATCATAGAAAGGAAGTCCATTTTCTTTATATTTCAGCCAGCAACAATTACTAGTGAAACTTAGAATAAATTAAAACAATTTACCGTAAAATTAGTTTGCTGTATACCAACTTTGGAGGAGCTGAGAGGACTTCTGCTTCTGAGGCACATAAAATACATAAAATTTTTACATTAATGTCTGAAAGAAGGTCCTTGTTCATGAGAAACAAAAGGTCTAACAAAGAAGTGGAGGAAATAGAAAAATGAAGGTATATTGATAAAGAAATTGAAGAAAGAAATCAGTTTAGTCTGTAACATCATATTTTCTTCCATGCTTCAAACTTGCTAGCAGCACTATGTAAGTAAATTAACAATTGTTCTTATTAAAGGATGCTAAAACCCACCAAATAAGTCTATTATTCAAACCCAGCTTATTGGACAGCAAAGCCATCTTCATACCAAATTAAAATATTGTGTCCTCCTATTCCAATACACTCTCACCACCCATCATCATCATCATATGGGATCAGCTACATGAATCCTGTTTCGCCATTCCGTTCTATTTAATGTCATATCCATTGTTAAGTTATTGGCGCTTAAACCATTATCCCTGCAGGTGTTGGAGAGGGGAACTCACTCAGAAAAGAGATTCTCCACTGCTACAAGGTTTCTAATTGGTTTTCTCTTCAGGTCTGTCATCTCTAATTGTTTAAGGAAATTCAAGTGTATTTAGTAACTCTCAGGTGCAGGCCCTTGGATCTTTAGACCTTATAATATAGAAGTGAGAAGAAGTGAAGTCTTTGGCCTCTAGGATGGACAGCTTGTCTAGATGGAACCCTAAATCAGCTATCTCGGCTTTTCTTTGTTTTTGGTCAGCTTGCACTGTGTAAACATTTCCTTCAGCTCAGCCTTTGTGTTGGTGAAGTAGTTTTACCTTCTCACATTCATATTGCCTTTCATTGTTGTTGATAACCAAAAAATATATTTGTCATATGATGCATATCCCATACTCTTTTCCCAATGTCTTTTTTTTTCTGGAAACTAGATTTTTTAACGTGTTCTGAGTTTTGACTGCTTAGACCAAGCCATTGAACATTTGTTAAATGTTGAGAATGGGTTCACGGGCCTTTATTTAATCTTGGGAATGGGCTGGTTGATGGGCCTTTATTTTGCCTTGAGATTAGGACAAATGTAGACCCAAATATTCTGTGCTGGATGTTCCTGCGTCATCATATGAGCATAGAGATGTACACAAAGGTAGCAAAGCCCAGAAATTGGATAGTATAAATTAATCAAATGGCCAATCAATGAGACAAACCAAAACAAAATTCTGGTTTAGATCTAAACCAGAAATCAATAATCATGACTTAAGGAAAACTTGAGCATGGTATGAGTCATGACAAACCAGATCTTCATCTTCAATTCAGATGCCTTCTGATACCATGATGCCTAGAGAACTGTAGTGGTTGGCAATTACATGCTCTGGTGGCTCTAAGTTTAAGGGAGTTACCTATTAATTTGGCAGATGCTGACATATGAATAGGCCAGAAGTTATACAACTGTTTTCTTGCTGATATACACAATAGTTTTGAGCTTTGCCTTTAAGGTAAGGCCTTAATTCCTAATATGGATTGCAGCAGTTCACATGTCAGCTACTGTTTTCCACAACTCTGGAATATATAGAAGCTAAAGGATGGCAAAAAATCTGGTTAAATTTGTAAGAGAAATATACAAGTGGGTGCAAGAAGAATCCCATAAACATTTTGGGTTTCTCCACCCTGTTTCTCTTTTTGAAATTCATAAGCACTTGGAACTCTGCACCAACAAGGTTTAGGTGCCAACATTGAGCATAAGAAAGCTCTTATTGAATGTTGGTAAATGCGTAAATCTACAAAACACCCAATAAACATAATGGACAGGAATACTTGACTATGGAGTCAACATAGAAGGATCAACCAAATCTCCACCCAACGGAATGAAGACTGAAGAATAGCCAAGGCAAAAAGACTGACCAATAAGCAATTCCATGAGAAAAGAAAAATAATTTTATCAGATTTCATATGAAGCGTGTACATCTGTATAATGTTTTCCATAATCACGACTATGTTGTGAACTTGTGATTTGTGAAACTAGATAAGAGCCCCCAATACCAAGAAGCTGCTGTAATGCCTATATCATGCAAGACATGGCAGGATAATTGGAGAGTGGTCAAGACAACTTATTGGTTTTAGCAACCTACAGTAAATAAGATAATCATTTGATATCCATATAATACTTTGGTAGTTTGGTTTCAACACGTTACCTTCAAGTCAAACCAAGGATGGAGTTTGATGATTCTCTTGGCGAATTTCAAACTATAGAGAAGGGCAACAATTTTGAGTTGGTAGTAACATTTGCGAATAGAAAAGATAAGCATGATTACCATGTATATTTGTTAGTTTTATATAGAGAGCACAAATTGCACAATATGGGAAAAAGAAGACAATTACATAAAGGTTAGGAAAGAAACAGAGCATGTGAAATGCTAAAGGGAGAGTTAATAGTCACAATAGCAAAAATACAGACAGAACTTGTGATATGCTAAAGGAACATAAGCATGATTGCAGACACAATAGGTATTTGGAACCACCCATCGGATGGAATGCACTAAAAGCAGTCACAGAGAACAAATTCATAGTTTTTACGCATCAGCTAGTCCAAGGAATTAACACTCGTAGTACCATACCATTAGCTACAAATGTACTACCACTTGAGAGAAACAAAGCAATTATTGAGTGGACGAACCATTTATTAGTAAAGCAACCATATGAAACAAATTTCAAGCTGAAATAACCCATTTTGGTAAGGGAACGAAACAGCGGCAATAAAGCTACACGTAAAAGGTTATACATCAGTAACTCCTTACCAGTTGCAGACTCCTTTTCATTCTTGCGTAGAAGCTCCTCTGCTTCTTCTTCCGTCTCCGTAGAGACAGGGGGGCCACTAAAGTTCATGTGATTGTATTCCAACAATAGTGCCTTGTTAAATTCATACCCGGGTTCTGAAGGTGAAGACGAGAGGTTAATTATCAGTAAACCATACAAGAATAGATGTTTTTGTATAGCTTGGTGAATGGTGATGGTGTGGTGGAAACTAAAAACAACCTAACCTCTTTTCGCATTCACTCGTTTGTCGAGTAGCCGAACTGGATCGGACCCTTCTAAACAAGAGGCATAAGCTATCAATCTGCAATTAATTTTAGTCCAAAGTTAAACAAAACCAAGCTTAACAGAAAAAAGATAGGGACGAAAATACCAACAATATGGACTTACAAAGCAAGTTCCCTGGCAGCTCTCGGACTACAAAACCTTCCACTCTTATCAATTTTGGGCAACATTTCTTTTGAAGAAGACAACGAATCTGAGGTTTTGTCTAAAGCATCCACAGCGGCCAAAGCAGGAGAAAGAAGGGAATTTCGAGGGGGCGTTACGAGAACACTACTTTTGGTGAAGGAGCCAGAGTTCTTGATGTGTTTGTGACGGAAATTAACGAATAGAGGCAGTCTAAAAGATGTATAATAGTTATAGAAACCAAATTTGAGATGGGTTTTCGAAGAAGTGAAGCTGAGAACGGAGCTACCTTCCATTTTTCTCGAATTTAAAGGTTTCAGGTCCAGGGCTCACTGAGTACTAACTGCTGAAGATAACAATATCCGCTTTCTTTAGTTTTATCTGTGCTCTTCGAAAATAAATCTAAAAGCTGAGATTTATAGTTTGCGAATTGCGATTTGGGAGCGAGGATATTACGCTATGGGATGTAGTGTGGCCTCTATCTACCAGCTATATAACTTTCTGGCTGTCTACAATCGACAGCTTTGTGCTGTCCAAAGAGCTCTTCACATGACACGTTATCCCACCATGGTCATGTACTCATATTTGTGCCTAGAGGTGTAAATGGTTGTGCCGCCCGTGGCCTGACACAAACTTGGACCGGCTTGGCACGACGGTCCATGGGCCATGCCAGGCCAGGCACGATCATGTGGGCCATGCTAGGCCCGAGGTTTTAGGTCCACGGGCTAGCACGGCACGACACGATCGAGCGGGCTGCAATCTATATTCTATACATATTTTATATGTAGTTATATAATATTATATAAATTATAATTATATAATAATATATAGTATATAATATATTAATAAAATAAATATTTTTTTATTTTATTATGATAATTTATTTAATTATTGCATATATAAGCGATTTTATATACAAAATTCATATAAAATTTTAATTTTAAGTTTTTTGTCAATTTTTTTTAAAATAAATAGCTTTGGCCCGATGCACGGTCCGACCTGCCCCAAGGCTTGACCCACGAGCCAGCCCCCAAATTTTTTACCAGGGAGGGCGGCATGGCCCGAGCCCACCCACTTTACACCTCTATTTGTGCCTTGTGGAGTGTGGGTTGCGTACCAATGTTTTGAAAAAATGAGGGTTCGACCGTTCAATCTGAACGGATGGCCCTGACAAAATAAATTAAAAATAAAAATAATTAAAATTAAAAAATGACCAAAAGTCATTAAACAAGTTGAATGTATTAACGATTCGACGACTCAAGTCAAACAGATGATTAATTGATTTAATGATTTTTTACCAAATATCAAATTTAAGGTAAAACGGACCTAATTGTGTATGTGATTCCTGAGCCGAATGGCCCGACCGTTTCAGTCAACAGCAGTTCTAAAACGATGCATAGGGCTTTTAGTTCCTACGCGACTAAAAGCCCTACAAACAGCACAGGGCTGTCAAACATAAACAGCAATTTCTTATGTGTTTTAATTATGGGGTACAAGTTGGGCCATGAGGCCATGTTAAAAGTCTAATTGACGTCAACAACCCTAACACAAATATTTAATATTGGCATATTGGGTTCAGGTTGGTCCAATTTTTCTATTTTTTTAATTGTTTTTAGATTTAAGTGTTGAGGTAAATTAATAAAATTTTAATCTTATATTTAATAGATAGAAATAGATATGTGCATACATGCATATATATACATCTATCGACACATAGTTCACAGATGTACAAAAATATAATCACATGTTCTCTGAAAGCCTGGTCGTACCCCAATTCGAGCTCAAGCCCAAACTTTCCAACTCAGGTTGGGTAAGGACTGAGCCAAAAAATCTGCATATTGAGCCAGGGCCTAAGTTTGTCATATAACCCAATCCAATCCACCCAAGTTGTAACCCTAATTACTTAGTACACACAATATAAGTACAGTATGAGTGTATACTGTGAAGATTGGTTGCAATCCTATGTTGGATTTATAGTCTCCATAAATTGTTGGTTGTGATTTGGATGTATTGTAAACGACGAGGCTTTGATCGAATAAATATATTCACATGATTTATTACATTACATATGGTTGTAGTGTATGTGTAAATTTATCAATGAGATTTTAGAGAAACTGTGACGTTTTGTGTTTCAAAGTATGATACTCATGATTTAAAAAAAAAATCCCATTGAACACCACAAATCCTTTGGGGCAACCACAGCCCCTATTTTTGTTTTGATTCGATTCCACTATCCATTGAATAATTTTGGGCGGGCTTTGTTACAGGTCCGCGGGCCATGCTGCGCCCACTCGTGATGGGCCGTGCTGACCCATGAACTCCGAACCCCAGGCCCAGCATGGCCCATATGGTCATGTCGGGTCTGATACAGCCCACAATGCCATCATGCCGGGTTATACTGGGCCAGTCCAAAAGTTGAGTCAGGCCATTATAGGCTATGAGCGGCCCGACCCAATTTATACCTCTATACCTCCTCAACTCAACCAAGGCAAAAACAACCTTTTAAAAAATTGACTATTAAACGTACTAAACATGACATTAATATGCTTTCATGCATAAATCAAGTGGATTCTTCATCTAAGAGTTGATGGGTAGGTAGAGTAGTAATTTGCATCTTTCAATTGTTATTTGATGGTGGTCCCTTGTTGGAGCTCATGCAAATAGCTGAAAAAACCTAAATCCTCCGATGATAAAGTTGTATGGTGGAATGAGCCTCCTATTTGGCTTCAACATCATCATATATATAGTTTAATGGATAGTTGAAGAGAGAGGGGAGCGGGTGTCAAAAGCTCATGGTCCTCATCACATGGATCTCTGTACCTTTAAAATGTCAAAAGCTCATGTATCTTTTAAGTTTAGTGATCATCAAGGTCAATTTCGTCAAACAAGGAAAAGAGAAGAGAATGGCGGATTGGCGGGAGAATTTCAGACAAAGATTTCGAATTTACGAAAGTCCCTCCAATTCTTCATCTGCTAGAACGAGAATGGAAAAGCTTTTCGTGGTGTCACTCCGACAAAAGCAAGAAAAATCGGAACAATATCTCCTCCCAAATCTCATTCCTTTGGGGGCATGTTTCCAATTTCGATCGACTCAACTTACCAAATCCTTCTCTACAGATCATTTCCATCAGGCTCAACACCCAGTTCTTGTAGATCTTCCTCATCGTTAAAGCAAACCCATAGAGAGAATTTCTTTCAGAGAAACAATAGATGAGATGATTTGAGACATTGTTCTTGGATTTGTAGGACAACCCATTTCGTTGTTTCAATTATTTTATAAAGTAACTACATTTATAGCTTTGAAATTAAATTTTGGGCGTCTTCTTCGTTGTTTCAGCTTCTTCACTAATGGGTAGAAATCCCAGTCAAGTTCTCTGGCGAGAGCTGGAGAACCTTGATAAGGATTCTGAGAGTCGAAAGTCAGCAATGAAAGTACTCAAGTCGTACGTGGAGGATCTTGATTCTAAGGCTATTCCCCTCTTTCTCGCCCAGGTATCTGAAACCAAAGACAACGGTTCATCTGGGGAATACGCCATTTCTCTCTATGAAGTCCTTGCTCGCGTCCATGGTCCCAAAATTGTCCCTCAGATTGACAACATCATGATCACCATCGTGAAAACTTTAACATCAAGTCCAGGGTCCTTCCCTCTTCACCAGGCTTGCTCCAAGGTGGTTCCTGCGATTGCAAGATACGGGATTGATGCATCGGCCTCCCAAGACAAGAAGAAAATGATAATTCAGTCCCTCTGTAAGCCTCTCTCCGATTCCCTAATGGGTTTCCAAGAGGGCCTTGCTTCTGGGGCCGCTCTCTGTTTGAAAGCTCTCGTTGATGCTGACAACTGGCGATATGCTTCGGATGAGATCGTGAATGAAATTTGTCTGAGAGTTGCAGGGGCCTTGGAGGAGAAGCCCACTCAGACGAATGCTCATATGGGCTTGGTTATGGCATTGGCAGAGCATAACAGCCTAATAATTGAGCCTTATGCCAGATCACTGCTAAGATCTGGTTTACAGATCTTGAATGCTGGAGTTGCTGATGGGAATTCTCAAAAGCGGTTGTCAGCGATTCAGATGGTGAATTTCTTGATGAAATGTTTGGACCCTTGGAGTATTTCCTCAGAGCTCGGGGCCGTGATTGAGGCGATGGAGAAATGTAATTCCGATCAGATGGCTTTTGTGAGAGGAGCTTCTTTTGAAGCCTTGCAGACTGCACGGACAATAGCTGCAGAGGGAGGTTCAAGATTTGAGGGTGACTCAAATTCAATGACAGAGTCAAACTTGAGTAGAAGAGGTTATAGCAGGAAGAAAATTTCATGTCGTGTTGCAGACCGATCACCTGTTTCTGCATCACCAGAGTCACAGACTGTTGATTCTTTCACTGAATACGACTCATTGGCTGAATCACCTTTGTCAACCGCCCAAGTTTCATGTAACTTTGATTGCAGCAAAAGGTCGGTGAATCGGAGACTCTGGAGAAATGGTGGAGTTGATGTGTCACTCAAGGACGGTCTGTACTCGGAGGTGGGTATGGCAAGTAACGTTTCAAATATGCTTTTTGAGGAATTTAACAATGGTGAACCGAGTAACCAGGGCGATTGCTCAGAGTTATCAGGGTTCGTGCCGGAAAGTCCAAGAAATAGAGTCTCGCGTAATGCTACTCCAAGCCCCCAGGTAAACAAACTATACATTCTTAACATCGAACCATTGATTTCTTTTAGCGTAAGAAATGGCAAGTCCTCACTAATAGTGAATGCTTTCTGATTCTGAACTCTGAGCTCAATTATAAAATGAAAATGAAGTTAGTAGAAATAGCACCCCAGTATCTAGAATGCTTGTATTGCCAATTGGTTGACTTAGAAGTTAGATACGTAATTCAGTACAGGCACCCATTTCAGCTTTTTAACAATTGCTGATATGAGAAGTAATTTAGCTAGAAGAAAAATAACTGACAAGAACGCTTTGTGCTTCAGAGATCACGCTCTCAGCTTAACATTGATGATATCTTCACGACACCAAGAAAGCTCATTCACTCTCTTCAGGATCCAAATGATGTGGATTCTGACTTTCTTGAACAACAACCCAGAATGTTCAAAAGCCTGGCCTCGAACCAATTAGGACGGAGCCCAGCAAGCAATTTTGTTGGAAATGGAATCTCTTGCAAATTAGATAGTGATAACGAAGGCGACAAACAATCAATCGAGACTGGGGAGAATGTCCAAGTTGGATCTGAATCAGTATCATCAAATAGTGATGTTCCTTCTGATGGTGATCCAGGAATTTCCAACGAAGGGGTTCCCAAAGATAAAACTGAAGTTCAGTGCGAAAATATAAAGAAGAGAGGCTTGGGGAAGCTTGTTCGTAATGTGTTCTATGTCTTTTTTGTCCTTCTTGCAATTATCATGTCAGCAATGCGGATTGATAATCAGGATCAGGAAGACTTTAATCTTGTTCCTACTTAGTTTATTTATTTTGTACACTGAACATTGACTGGATAACTCATCCAGAATTGAAAATTATGAGTTACTATGTTAGTTTTGCATTACTATATTCTGGACAATCATTGAGTAGTTTTTTTTGCTTAATAGAAGTGATGAGTATTTTGTTCTTGATACATTCATTCATCTGCTCAAAATTCCCAGAAACAAAGAAAACAAGGCAAATCAGTGTACTTATTTAAAAAGGATTGAAGACAAGCTCAAAGAAGAAAATACAGCATAAATTTTCTTTTGGTTTAGAGATTGGGATTGTGTAAATATTGCCCACCACTCCATACATCTTTAGGATCCACAATTATTGGTTTCAGCACAGCTGATGCACCTGTACAGATATAAGCATATTTGCTGTACCATTCATATTTTGAGCCGGGACTGAACATGTACATTTCATCAAATCCTTCTCTCCCTACTATAACAGAGTTTCTTCTGCCCTGCCCATCAAGCAACAAAAATAAGAACCCAAAATCAGTTGTAGAAGCCAAAGAAAAAACATGTCAAATACCAATACTCAATTGTAAAAATATTTTATACAACCAAGCATTTCCTTTGTTGTTTGTGTTGTATTATTATCTCAAGCTTCAGATGCGAAGCAAACAAAGAAGAAATAACTCATCCAAGATATGCCTGAGTTAATGTAACTGCATTCATGATCTTTCTACATTTCATTTCATTTTTCTAAAAAGTCCAGATGTTTGAAAAAATGGAGAAAAGGTTGTGAATCAGATAGCATTGTATTTTGGTTTGGAGCATGGATGGCACTACCAGGTCTGAATGGCTTCTCTTTGATCACTGCCTCAATGAATACAACTAGTTCTCTATAATTGAAATTAATGAAATTAACTTATTAAAAAAATCAAAGGATTTCTCATGGAACAAGTACCCTATCGACGATTGTGAACCTTCTAGGTGCACTCGTGTAAACTCTGCTCATTTTCTCTGTTAGCTGTGCATAGTTGGCATTCTCTTCGCCCTCCAATTCTTCTTCCATTTCTCTGTCTTCCCTCTCACCTGTTCTACCCGAGCTCAACAATCGTCCAAGTGCTGTATTGCCTGACAATTGCCTGGAAACTGGCCGTTTTTCCTGACTAAATTTAGGAGGAACAATACTGAAGTCTGATATGAATGGAGGCCTGCTGAAGTAATTTGATCCTTCCAGACCAACAGCATAAGTTGCATCTGGTGTGCTTACTGTCAGATGGGTCATAACAGAACCTACCAATTGGAGAGGCAAAGATTTCAAGTTAGAAATTACAAGCTCCGAGCTTAGGAGCTCTGGTTGGAGCGTTACAATGTATGTAACTTCAATCAAGTCATCAGAATCACCACTAATCAGTTCAACCTGCATTCAAAAGTCCCATATTTATTATCCTGAAAGGCTGTCAATCAAAACCCAAGCACCAAAGGAGGAACAAAATTAAGATAAAACAGGCCTGGATGAAGTTCCGAGGGCTCCCTCTAACATCACGAAGAGCCCAACTACTTGGAGACCATGGCACTGCACCATCACTCGAGCACTTGAAACACGGATACACCCCTCCTCGAACAACAGCCTGACCCTGTTCACCCTCTGAAACCCATGTGTGTAGCACCTCAAGCGTGCTCCCATGCCACATAGGAGCCTTGTATGAAGTGATCATACCACTCGGGAGCATCAGGTTGGCCGTACTTCCATTTTCCAGTCCCATCCCAAGCACACAGCTCTCACCAATTTCTACAAAGCTGACTCCGTGGCCACTGAATTCTCTCTTCAAATAGCCCACGTTGACTGGTGAAAGTGAAGTGGAAGCTACAGCTAGCAATGAGAAATCCCTCTTCTCTCCATGGCGAGGAAGGCTTAAGCGAACAGGAGGGGGGTAGAAGTTGAAGTGGTTAATCGGGTGTGCAGAGGTGATAGGAGTGAAGTTGGGAGAGAAAAGGTGAGCATTAGCCATGGCTGGGCTTTCTCTAATAGTGAATATATTCTACTACCCGGAAGAGAAGAGCTTTGGGTTACAGCTTGGTTATCTCCACTCTCCAGAGAGAGAGAGAGAGATGGGACTTGGGACTTGGGACTTGGGACTTGGGACCGAAAAAATAACATAGTTGACAAATGGGGCGGGACCCGTTGAGTGGTGGGCCATGTTCCTTGCTTTGTGCATCAACCTGGTCGAGGAGTATTATGGATAGAGCTTTTTGCGGCTCACTTTTTATCATCTAACAGTCACAGGATAGAGCACAGATGCATATTTCTCTTCTTGGTAGTCCAATGCTTGTGGTCGGCTAAGCTCCTCAACCTTATCTTTAACACATTTTGTTTACAAAGAAAAAGGCAAACCCCAAGGGCCCACCCAAGGCTCAATTGATTGATCTACTAATAAAATGATGATTTATCGGATATATCTATCTGATCTATCTCGTAGTACTGAAATCTAATCAATCAATCACATTGCATTAACAGTAGTACTTGGTACACTTAGTAACTGGGAAAAGAAAAAAAAAACCCAAGCCATTCTTACTCTACAAAGAAAAACAAATTTTGATTCACTTTCTAGTTTCTACAAGCTATATTACAAATTATCATGCTCAATAACTTGTGCCCCTCTCCATTCTTCACCGGGGTTTATAACTACAGGCACCAGCATTGAAGCAGGGCCAGTGCAAATGAAATAGTCCTTGCCATACTTCTGAGAAGAACCTGGGCTGGATAAGTAAATGTCATCGTAACCCATCCTTATCACCCTGAATCCGAGTCCACTCCCCTGAAAGATGAAACAGAGAATGCACCATTGTTAGATCTAAAAATCAACTTTGTACAAATTGCAAATTTAAACTATGTGAAATTATGCCTCAAAAGTAATTCAGGGAAGAAACTGGTCAGTCAATCTCATCAATTCAAACTCAGAAATTCTGTTCTTGGTAAACATTGAACCCCAACTGAGAGATATCATGCCAATGTTACCTGATCTATGGTTTGGTATTTGGAGGGTGGAGTGTTATATATTCTCTTCAATCTTTCCTCTGGAGGAGCTGTGTACACCCTGCTGACCTTATTCTTCAATATGGTATAGAGTTCGTCTTCAACCGTCCATGAACCTGGCTTGTTCTGGGTTTCAGAACCGAAAGAAAACAAGCCCAGAGGCTCTGGTTTCATTGCTTCGGCTGGGGAGAGGATTCCAAAACTTGAAGATAATGGTGGATGGGTGCAGTAAGAACATCCCTTGAGCCCATGGACAGCTGACCCTTTTCGACTCTTAAATTTTAGGTGACTTAGTATTGCACTTGCTAGATTCACAGCCTTGCGTCCATTGTTCTTCACTATGACTGCTGTTGCCATACTCAGAGGATAGAGTGAAACGATGTAGGTAACATCCAGACCTCCGCAGGCGCAGCTTAATTCGACCTGCAGAAAAAGGTGAAAAACCTGTATCTAAGCTTGATTACACTATCAAATTGGGTGCAGAATGAAGACGAAATGCATCTACAGCTTCAGTCATCCACTATGCAGAAACTACAAAGAATGGACACTGTTGAGGAACGGTACATGGGAAAGACAGTGGTAAAACTAGTACCTGGAGAGCATCGATAGAGTCGGAGTCGACATCTTTCACAACCCATTGCGACGTACAAACCGGTGACCCTTTTGAAGTCGACTCAGAAACATCATTCAAGATCAGACCAATCCCACCTTTGACAGAACCAGTCCCCCCAGGGAGGGTATAGAGAATCTCCTCGAACCCGTCGTCCTTCCAGTAGACTTTAGGCTTGTACGAGGTGACAAGGCCATCAGGAATTCGAAGGCGTAGAGAGCTGCCATTTCTGACAGTCAGTTCAACAACGGGGACGTCGTCGGGTTCCTCAATGAATTTGATGCCTTTCCGACCGAATTTCTGATCCAGAGTCTGTGAAGTAGATGGGGCGGTTACAGTAGAGGAAGAGACCTTGATCAAATTGGGTTTTGGTTTAGGGAGAGAGAAAGGAAGAAGGGAAGCCATGGTGGGAGTCGTCTTCTTCTGCTTCCACACACTACCCTGTTGCTAAGCTCATCCTTATATGTCACAACTCTAAACCGTTTTGCTTTTTCTCGATTCCATTTTGGTTTGCTTGTTTTGCCTTTACTCGGGTTTCTGCTCTTTACTTTACATTACAGCATAGTAACGCGACGGGCTGGGGGTTGGTGTAAATTCCAACGGAGGGGTATTTGTTGCAAAGTGAAAGGGGGTCGGGGACTTTATAATTTACCCCAGAGAATACACCTCACACACCCCATTCCCACGTGCATTGAGAACATCTCCCATAACGTAGGGAAAATACTATTCCATAAGCTCCCTTGGACAGATATTGACAATTTTGTGCAAGGACTCTTAACCAAAGTCCTAAATTTGTAGCTCATATCCTCTGCAGTCTGCACCATTGATGCAGAAAATTATTTGCACCAGAGCCACGCCAACCTGTCCTTCCCCCTTTCAAAATTAATAACATTTTTTTTCTAGACGGTGTGAGTGTGACATCGCTATTAGTTGGTGCAGAGGATGTAATCTCCTTCATTTACCATTCATTATATTGTCGTAGTGTGATACATATAATCAAAGGAAACAAGTCTTGGCCCATGTTCGGGAGTGCTTAGTTATTGAAAAACTAAGTGCACTCACGAGCATTTGATGGACAGAGAAAATAAACCCTTAAATTCTTTGCCATTTGATGGACGAGCATTCATTATATCGTCTCCCCTCGCATCTTGCATCGTAGAATTTTACATAACAATGAATGCACTGCCTCCGACTCTCTTTGCTATCCACGCCCCCACAGTTCTGGCAAGTGGAAACGGTTTAGCTCTATTAGTCTAAAAGATAGAAGGTGAAAAAGGAAGATATAGGATGCCCGCGTTTGCATGACAAGACTCTGATTGGAATTCAGGACTACTACAGTTAGCCAGCCTGCCTACAAATAATGGATTCTCAGTTTTCAGTTCACTACTGCAGGTTAGACATCAAAATTGAAAAATTAAAAAAGAAATTTCCCCAACTTGAGTTGCAAGCAAATATGACAAGGGAGCATGGGCTGGAACATAAATGTAACACACACTTCCATTTGTTCCTTTCAATACAATCCAAAATTTTTCTTCCATCGAAGGTTTTGGCACTCCAAAATCCAAGGAAAACCCCACTCATCTGGCAAACACCGGCACAACAAACATCATGATTAATTACCCTGTCAAAAGCTAATCCTCATCCATCGCTGCAGGCTGATCTCTCTTTGGACCACCCGCTGGTTTTGCCATTATAATCTGTAATCACAATAGGCAGTCTTAAAAATTTACCAAGTGCTGATGCATTATCAGGTGATCTCTGCAGCAAGGTATCTAGGGGATGAAAATTCTCAGTAATACATGAAATTACCTGGTCTACCCGAAGCACAGTGCAGGCAGCATCTGCAGCATATTTGAGGGCAAAGAACCTGTCAACATATCCGACAAAGATGATTAAGTCATGATTCCAGTATAATTATTAGCAACTAATAAACAGAAACAAAAATGAACACTATAAATCTTTATATACATGCTTAAATCATTCTAAATCCTAATCCTAAAACAATGTGGATGGTTTCCAGCTCTCCTGGTGGAAGAAACTACAAAGCTCTTATTCACCCTTCATATCAGTTCTAACATATAATACTATAAGACCTGACCTGGTTGCTGTTGATCACCATCAATAAACAAAACTTATTTAGGAGAAGAGTTGAACCTAACGGGAGTTGAACCACGCAGAATAAAGATACAAATTGGAAGTTTAATATTCCGTTCAAATGCGTCCACCAAGATTTATTACTGGACCTTCAAAGCCTATTTGACCAAGTTGTATCCGAGTCCAAACCCCAAGAAGCATTTGACAAAACATTATTACCAACACATGGATGATACTCCATAATGAAAAAAGTTACATGGTAAGATTTAGAAATGGTTCTAGGAAATAGACAATATGAAGTGCTCACTTGGTCACATGGAGGTCCCAAATATCCATAGCAGTTACATCCTTGCAAACACCTTCCTCCAAGTCAATACCCACTTTTGTCTTTCCAGCTGCATGATCTGCATAAAGGGTGGAAATGATCTCCATTGCATTCAGCCCAGCATTATCAGCCAAAGTTTTAGGTACCATCTCAAAGCTTTCAGCAAACTTTGCAATAGCATACTGATCTAATCTGCAAGCAGAAGTACCTTAACTTCAGCAGCTATACAGGACATGGCAAACAACAAAGGCATAAAAATCATAACCATAGAAGAATGTGACATGTTCAATGCTGAAATATTGAACAAGAGAAAAGAAGAGTGTTTTGATACCATAAGATAGTATTATCAACCTGCATTCCATATCCTTGTTTTCACTAATGTGATTCTTTCCATGAGAAACATCAAAAAATTTGGTTTTGAATTTCCATGACAGACAGCAACGAGTTCAAGACATCTCATAGATAATATAAAACCATTGGAACCAATTTCATGTAGGAGAATCCAGGAGTTATGGCTATGAAGTTAACTGACAAAGGGAAAAGGAAGAGAAAGTAACAATTACCCTGTCTCCTTAAAAGAGAACTCTTTCAGTCTTCTTGCCAACTCAATTTCACTTGCTGCAGCCCCAGGGATTATGCGACTGTCCCTGCACATAGCCTGAGATAGAGAAAACAGGTTAATGTGCCAAAAGCTGATGAAAACAGGTTGAGCAGCAGAGTTCATTTTTTATTGTCATCAACGTTTAAATTCTGCTACAAGGTTAATGTGCCAAAAGAAAATGCAAAGCATGAATACCTTATATGTATTTACACCATCATCAACTGCTCTTTCAAGGTCATCTAGTATACTGTCAGTACTTCCCCGTAAAACCACAGTAGATACAGAATTTCCACCCTCTTCGTTTTTCACAACCGTTACCTATCAATTGAAGAAATATACATACATTGAAGGTAAAGAGAGGATAAAACCAAAAAATAATAAAACAAAAAACTTCAATAATAGCACTTGTGAAAAATTGGAAATACCCGAACACCACCAATCTCCTCTACTGAAATAGAATCAGCATATCCCAGCTCGTCTGGGTTTGGTTGGCTCAGCTTCAACTATGGCCAAGATTACAAAATTATATTAGTCAGAATAACAGGAAGGATTTCCTTGAAATTTGAAAATTACAAAAGATGAGGATGATAATGAGATGATGATGCTTACAAGAGCAACAGAACCTGTAGTACGGCAAAATCGCCGCAGTTCAAACTTTGAGCTAATTTTCAAGACCATGAGCCTGTAGCAAAAACATCAAAATAAGCATGGTTCTGTCGAGAAAAAGGAAATTGCACAATTGGATGCCATGTGAAATACTGAAAATAGTTCCCTTTATTTCATCTCTACAAAGCATTTCAGCATACAGAATTGTTACCAAAAACACATCCAAAGCTGTTAAGAAAAATAGACAAGTATCCATTTTGAACAGGATCCAAATAAATTATTCCAGTATTTTTCTTCACACCAGCAAATTTCCATTTTGCATGGTGAATTAATACTCTAAATTAATACCGGTTATGAAAGAAACATGAAATATCACATAAAACTGGTTATGAAAGACACAAGAAATGAAATATCATACAAGGAACCTAACAGAATTTTTTTAAGATGCTGAGACATTTGGGGAGAGAAGCAGAAAAATAAGGAAAGTTGAAAAATGAATTACAACTTTATAGCTCTTTTAGGGATGATAATGGACTGGCCTAGGCATCCAGGTCCATGACTATAAAATTTATGTTATACTTTATAATATAAAATAATACATATACAAATACTAGTGGGCCAGACAGAACTGCAATGATCACACCTAGCTCTTTTCATTCATCCAGTGTAGCCAAAAATATGCCTTTGAAACAAAGTCAATCAAAAATAGCTACAGCAGCAAGCATAATTAATCATTTGATGTATAACTTTAAGGAAATTACTATTTTTTTGAAGATAATCATAAAATTTATTGAAGCAAAAAAAGAAGATTACAAGGAAGGTGATAAGCAATCACCTGAAAGAAATAGGGGCACTTTAAAAGGAACGTGAAATCAAACCTTTACAAAAAAAGTTCCCCCAATTGAAATTTGTGTCTACTAGGTCCTCTTTATATTCAACTTCTATCCAATTACTCCTAAAATTGCTTTTCAAACATTCTATTGATTGTTATTAGGGTAAATTTATGATGCCAGAAAGGCATGCTACCAGAAGAGCTTCGACCAATCAACCCCCAGGTGAATTTTGATGAATAACACCTGATTGGTTGCAACTTTTATTATACCAGTTGATTGGCTATAAGTCTTTCCATCATCATGGCCAAACCCTTATTATTATTGTTAGAAAGTAGTTTTTGTTTTGTTTTCATTCATATTTATACTTTTTTTGAAGTTAGGAATATAATTGCTGATTTTTATTTATATTTATTTTATTTAATTAATCATGTTATTTGTGTGCCTATTTGGGTTTTGGACAAAGATAATTCTAAAAAAACGAAGCTTCACGAATAAGGATAGTTTTTGTTTTGTTTTCATTCATATTTATACTTTTTTTGAAGTTAGAAATATAATTGCTGATTTTTTATTTATATTTATTTTATTTAATCAATCATGTTATTTGTGTGCCTATTGGGTTTTGGACAAAGATAATTCTAAAAAAACCAAGCTTCATTCCTAAAAACAGGGAGAAAGGATAATAACTTCATATAAATAAGCATTCTTTGTATTAAATTTTTTATTCATAATTAATAAAATACTAAACACAAAAATGGGATTTGTAATATTTACAACCAAGCGAACATAACTTTTGAAATAAGGAAAATTAGTAAAGAATTTTCTGCACTGTCTTTAATTTGCATAGGAAATTGAAATCACACCTCTGTCCCCAAGTTAAAGGAATATAAAGGAAAAATGTATACTACTCCAGAAGTTTAAATGCACATGAAGATCCAAGCATCAGTGGTTTAAAAAGGGGAATGTCTAATTTACTTGTAGCGTTCACAGAAATGCAATGCCATCTCTCCAACAGCAGCTCCACTGACAATAACCTTGGCACCTGAATCTGCAACAGCTTTTATAAGCTCCTCTACTTTTGCCTCCTCTGTTTTTGCATAGTTCTCTAGCTGCAAAATGATAGTCATGCTCTCTATGAGAACGGTATGCCCATTAGAAAAGTCTGGCATCAGAAGCTGGTTTTACGTGCAACCATGAACCGTCCATTGTTCTCTTAAATCATGGTAACAGAAAAGAAGAAATTGTCAAATAATTTTTTTCATTAGTATAGCTCCAATCCACCAGGGTTTCCTCAGTAACAACAACTACAGAAACAAAAACATCCATACAAAATAATTGATCTCAAAATGACTAGCAGGGCCTAGCTAGTCTTCTAGTTCTAGGTGATCAAGACACAATTTAAGTTTAATAACTTTAGTAAAAGTTCAATATTATGAAAGTTCAAATAATAAATGGGTCATTATCCAATGTTGGTACCAGCTATCCAGGTCAATAAAAAAAAATCTGATGATGGGTCATAGAATACATGAAGCTTGCTAAACAATGAAAAAGCATTCACTGCAAAAAAAATGAATAAAACTAATTACATGAAGCTATAACTTACAAAACAGAAAATGTGCATAGTATGAATATTAAAAATTATGTTCTTTAATATTGCTTCACGTTTTCCTTTTCATGGTTCTAGTGCTTTCTGGTATAGGAACCCAAATCTCAGTAGTTTGAGAATATGCGAACACCAGAATCTGCCTCTGTCATTTTTTTTTGATAGCTAATACATATCTCTCTGCTGTACTTTTTGTGATTCATAGAAGTGATCATCCTTCAGAGCCTCCAGGCTCCAGCCAGTTTTAGCTCATGAAAGTAGGTCACTTAGGCTTCTTTTCTACACAAGCCATCCTAATTTCCACATTAGCTGTTCCTTATCCTCCCGAAATCAACATCAGCTAAAAAATCCACTATTGGTGTAGACCTTTCTCCCAAGTGTTAGATGTTGCAAGAAACAAACATGCAATTTCCTTAAAGTCTCTACTTGTTGATTTTATGCTAATAGAAAACAATGTCATAGGCAAACAGAAGGTGAGATATTATGACATCCACACCCCTCTCTAAAACATTTGATCCACCAAAGTCCCAACTGATCAGCCTGGCAAACCCTGCCTACTAATACCTAATTTCTTTTTCATTCTTGCTGAAGCTACACTGTTTAACTTGAACTGACTGGCTTAAAACAATAAAACCATTCACATGGCCTCCACGCATTTACCCTCTTGTTAGATTAGAACAGTACACCATGTCACGTGACAATGACTTAATCCTTGAAACTTCCCCTCCAAACTTACCTATGTTCTTAATCAATATCAACATTTCATGCATTAATGTCATATCCCCATAATCTGGGATGAACACGTAGACATGTAAATCCTTAAGTGGAAGTACAGGTAAGTGAATCAATTGCTAACAACACCCAAAACTTCTGCATCCCCCATCCAAACTCCCTGTCACCAAAACTACAACCAAAAAGATTTAAAAAAAAAAGGAGGAGAAAAAAGAGAAGCCTCAAATAACCAATCATTAGATCATTGTCCAAACGCATGACTAACAGACTACCTTCTTATAATTGATATAAAATGAAAACAGATAGATCATAATCAGCATAAATAGAAATTTAGCTTTATTTTTCATGCAAAAGCTAAAAGTGAACATAAAAGAGTAAAGAAACGTAAAGAAAACAAGTTTCTTCCTTCGATATACAACCTCCTTGGCACTATGAATTAGAACAGTCCCCTTTGTTTCAGTCGCAGATGTATCAACACCTCCAGCAAACAGGGCAATCTGCAAAAGAGACCATCAAGTAGTATTCCATCAAACACAGAGAACAAGAAGAAGAAATAACAAATAAGTGGTACATATAATTAGCATTGCAAATCCAACCAAGTGAAACTTAGGAGCATATTCCATGTTATAGTATATAAGTAAAAGTATTGCACAAGGACTCTACAGAAAAGGCACCCAAAACAAAGAGAAGTAAACCAGTTGTTTGGAAACTTGGCTAGATTTCTAGACGTATACAGTAGGCAAATCTTGCTAGAATTACATGTCCAGAGTAGAAGACTTCTCTTTCAATTTATCTCGATTTGCACTTCTCTTTCAATTTTTCAATCTGCAATGGTGTCAGAATATAAGACTCCATGGGAGGGCCAGATCTAGAATAACTAAGTATCAACTAGTCAAAGTGTTGATGACTAGCCATGCGAGGGCCAGACCCACTGCATCACTAACTAGTCAGTCGACACTCATGACGCACTCACCTAGAATGACTAAGCATTGACTAGGTTCACTAGTCAACCACAAAATCATTTTGAAGTTTTATTCGTTTGTTTGTATCTCTAATTATTTGAAATAATATGGTATATTGCTACATTCATACTGTTACTTTGAATACTTGTTTTTGAACATGATTGCATGATGATAATACATAATAGGGAAAAATCACAAAATAAAAGAAGGCAGCAAAGAAGTTCTTTTAAGTTTTCTTCCAATTAATAGTGTGTTAGTAAGGAGTTGCCTCCTTTAGAACACAAAGGCTCTGATTATTCATCCTAGCCTATCCAGCCTAACTTTTTCTTTGTTTTCAAAAGAAAGACTGAAAATTTAATGTTCAAATTTCAATGTTGTTCTTTTCTCGCATGACTGTACTCTATAATCCTATTTAACTTGATTTATGAGATTACATTAATATCCTAAATTTGGAACATATCTTTTTTATCTTCTATACATTGCATCAACTAGAGATGCCAAAATGACTAGTCATCACTTCATTGCATTGATAACGCTGATTAACACTACTAAATTTGTCAAAATTGAAAAAAAAAAGAATGCCAAATTGTAAAATAATCAGGAGGTTCATGCAAAGTAATCAAACTTAATGATGACCACACAATACCTATAGGAAGCTCCACAAGTGAAGAAATAAATAATAGAGAAGAATCAGAAAGGAATCCCCCACACCTTTGCTTTTTCCATCCTTTTTATGCTCCCAACAGCATCACTTTTCAAGACCATACCCCGAACAATTGAAGAATTATGAAGACCTCCACCAAGAAGCTTTGCAACACGGACATTATCCACATTGAAGTTCACTGGATTCTTTGGGCAGACCTGGATGCATGCCTGTATTGAGTAAAAATACAAATTATTAGACAATGAAGGCAATAGTGACCCATATTGGCATAAATATCAACAACAGCAATAATAAAAAATTTCTTGTTCTTACATCAGCAATAAGAGGACATAAGATATTTTCTTGTCCAAATTGTTTGCTAGCAACAGCAGCTTTCATTCGGGAAACAACTTGGTCCTTGTTCCGGACATCCATTGTTTCTGAACCTTTCTCTACCAACTCATCCAAAATCTCAACTGTCTGACAAGTAAAGAGACATGGCTCAGAATAAAAGATTACACAAATTTCCAAATTCATGAATATTATTAACTATGAATACGTGGGAAAACATTAAAAATAATTTTGAAGACCTTATTTATTGCTTTTGTGTATCCACTAATTATTTCACTTGGATGTAGGCCCATCCTGATAAGCTCCTCTGCATTTTGTAGAAGCTCCCCAGCAAAAGATATCGTCAAGTTAGCTCCATCACCTATTTCCTCTTGTTGAGCCTTTCCGGCTAATACCAATATCTTGGCTGCAGGATGCTGGACCTCAAGTTCATTCACAATTGTTGCAGCATCATTTGTGACAAAGAGCTTGTCCAGATGATTGATTACCATCTTATTCATACCTGAACATATATATATGAAATTTTAGAAACAAATGTATTAGCAGCTTGTAAATCTTAAAGCAGTTCATGTTATGTTGAGAGAAATGTCCCATTTCTCATTAATATGGAAAAATGAAAGCATATCCCTTCAGAAATACAAATGTAAGATAAAGTAAGAGCAGCCCTTGTTCCTAAAGCTTTTCTGGTTCCTCACGAACATTGCCACTTTTATTCGTCTTGGAACCGTAATAAAGAAAAAAACAACAATCAGGTTCGTTTTTTCATAGCTAGATTACTGAAACTTGCAGCATCCTACTACTTGTTTCCTTCTTTGCCCTAAAATCCCAAATGATGCCTGTGAGTTCGGACAACCATTTTCAAACAAATGAAAACTAAAGACATTCCAATTCCAATGTCAAATAATCAGTGAACAGAAGCAGCGCATCGAATAAATAGTTAATACTACAACAAATGGACACTTTAAATATTCAAACTATATGTAAAAAAGGGCTTAAATCAAACACCAAGAAACACTATGAGTCCCGTGACCACAAATCCTTAATCTTTCATCAGGCTTTCAAAAATACGGGAAAAAAACGAGAAAATAATAAATTTCAACCAGGATCTGATCAGAACAGTTACCATTTGGACCGAGAGATGTCCTGGTGATAACGGACAGCTGCTTGCAGGCATCAATGTTCTTGAGAACTGCTTCGTCAAGGCCAGAGAGATGCTTGTGGCCTTCTTTGAGCATTGCTTGAATCCCGTATGGTTGCATTTGAAACCCCATTTTTTATACAAATCTATCAAACTAGGCTGACTTCGTTCGGATCTTTAAGCTACTACTCGGCCAGGACCGAGGGAGTACGAGTGATCTCAATAAAACCCTAGAAATGGCGACGTTTCCGCAAACGATGAAGCGAGTGGCAGTAAGACCTACGGACCCTTTAATAAGGAAAAACCCTCTCACTGTTGCTTTCGACACAGAGTAGAGTAGTAGAGAAGAGGTAGCGCCTTCGCCTCTCCAGTCTCCAGTCTCCGACTTAAGCAGAGAAAGAGAGTTGGAAAATTAAAAATAGGCGAAGATGCGAGAAGAAATTCCAGAAACCGCGAAAACGGACGTTACGGACCTAGGGCCTCCAGCCGATGATAGATTCATATAACGATCTAGTGTAGTTGTGACGTTCTAAGTGTTCAACTACGTAAGCAGGGACGAGAGAGGGATTATGGCGTATGGTGATGTTCCGTTGGTAATTTTGGTTTGGGATTATGGCGTATCGAGACCGGATCTGCTCCTTACAGAGGGCGCCTCACATGCACATCCTACCATCCATTTGAAACATCTCCCGTACTAATTAATTATTATTCACTGGAGATGTTTTCAATGCATGGTGGATGTGCATGTGAAGCGCCCATTCGTGAGGAGCAGATCCCGTCTCAACATGATCACCTAAACTAAAAGGAAAATGTTTAAAAGCATAGACACGTGATTGTTTATTCCAAAATTACCCCTAAATTGAATGGAAGATGTTAAATAGTATAGATCCATTTATTTTAAAAGTACACTAACATGTTTTTTGTATAAAAACAAAATTGACCAAGTAGAGAAAAATATAATGGTTATTCATGTTTCATCAGGGGCAAAAATGATATTTTCGTTTTTAAATGCTTTTATTAAATTTATTTGAACGGACGATATCACAATAGTGCTAAAACTGTCGTTTCCCACTTTTATCTAATGAAAGGTTGATTAAGTAAATTGATTATGAACTATAGGGGATGTTTTAGTAAAACACAAACTATATGATAGGTTTTAGTAAATTCATGAAACTATATGGGGTGTTTTGATAAATGACCCTTTTGGGTTATGGTCTTTTAAAACAAATTTTTTGTGATTCTAAAAATTTAAAGTAAAGATGATTTTTTTTTGTGTTTATTTTTACATATTTTAGGGCCCTTGTTCGCTTTTTTCAATAAATTCCTTATATGGGTAAATACACTTACCCAGGTAAGTGTTTCACAATAAAGATTTACCTGGGTAGGTGCATTTACCCATGGTTTTTTTAATTATTTCATATGCGAATAAGGCAATGTCTATTTTAGCAATAAAAAAATTATTATTAAAAATGATATTTTTGTCCCATTCAAGTGCTAGTGATTTATCTTGGGTGTAAAAGTTATTTACCCATCTAGGAGATGGTACACAAAAAAATAAACATTTATTGGTCCCCACATAAATTTTAAAAAAGAATAAAAGAACGTCCCCTAGATGTCAATGTTATTTTGATTTCTAAAATACATCTAGGTATAATTATTCATATATACAGTATACAAATAATTTATATATGCCTTTTAAGCTGATCCCATATAACACAAAAGACACTTTGTTAATAAAACATTTAGGGCCCTTTCACATACCCATTACATTGTATCATTCCACTTTTACCCTTCTATCTGATCTAGTTGACTAGTTAGTAGACTTGTTCATGGGTTGGGTTCGAGCCATGCTTTGTAAAAATTTAAATGATCCCGGTAATGACCACACAAGATGCCAACTGATTAGTTGGTAAGGCCTGTTGAATCCCACCTGCACCAGGGTTGGGAATAGGCTACCCTCCCTTGACATTTATTCTTTTCATAATCTGATTTTCTTGAAGAAAAAAGGTTAGTTCCTTCTACATCCATCGTTAAATTATTACTGCTTAATCACTTCTTACTACTTTTAATACCCATGCCCTTTTTGATGTGTACCTTGGCCTTTTTGTTAGGGGTATTGTCGAACAGGTGATCTTTCATGCATATAAGTATAATTAAACCATCTTAATTGATTTGCTCTCATTTTTGTCACCATCTATGTACCCGTGTAGGCATGCAATCGGCCTGAACTTGCCGATTCCCATTACCATCCAAATAGGGCTACAACTTGGGTGGGTTAAGGTTGAATTTTTGTCAAAACTTGAATGAACTTGATCCAAAGACAGAGTCTAAGATAGTGTAAAATGTTAATTCTATCCAATTGTCCTAAACTTGCTGACTCGTAGGAGTGAATTCGAGCTGAACTGAATAGTATAAGGTTTGATCTCGGTTCTCCAAGGTTATATAAGACTTGAGCTCGACTTGAAAAAATATATTTTATAAAAATATAAAATTATATATATAAATATTTTTATATTAGGCTTGAACTTGGCTCAAAGTTCGATTGAAACCGAGCCGAGCCGAGCCGAACTCGATATGACCACCCCTACTAACTCCCATTTTTATCCAAATAGAAATACAACTTGGGCAGGTTATGGTTGAACCTGGCCCAAAGCCCGAACCCAAAATAGTGTAAAATGTTAACTCTATCCAATTGGCCTGAACTTGCCGACTCCTTCCAAATAGGAATTTCCTCAAAATCTGAATGAACCTGACCCGAAGCCCGAACCCCGTGTAAAGTGTTAATTCGATCCAACCCAAGTTGCATCCCTATACGCTATACCCAAAACCCAATCATATGTCTGGGCAGTTTTTGATGGGCTTCAAACATGGACCGGACTGAGTAACTGGACTTAATTTCCAGCTAACGATCTCTTATTTTAATATTGTTTGGTGGCGCTAAGAAGATTGCAAAACTGCGGCTTTTCGGATTTTTCTTGGGTCTTGTTTTCTTATTCGAGATTTGGCTGTTCGAAAGCTGTTAATCGAATCAAAGGTGGTTTCAAGCTTCACCTGGAAATATATAAGATGGATGGCTTGAATACGCTGGCTTTCAGCTTCTTCTCTTTCTAGTATCAGTTTCATCTTCCCGTGTTTGATTGTGTTCGTGCTGTAGTCCATACTAATACAATTTCTACTGGTTATTTTTGTTCCTACTAGACCGTTTGCAACTGTTGTTTTCTGGGTTTCGCTTGCTCCGATCGGGTTTCTGATAAGAGACCTTCTAATTTATCTTCCGTAGAATTTCATACTGTTGATTAGACTACTTTGTCAAAAGCTTCATTTGGTTAACTTTGATTTCGCTCCATAAGATGAAAAAAAAGCTGAAACTTTTGCGTATCGGTTTTGTGCTTTTTGATCAGATATTCTCATCGGGTATATAGGTTGTTTTTTCATTTATATTTTTGATTGGGCACTGCAACTTTTCTGCAAAGTTATTTGAGTGCTCTTAGTGCGAAATTAGAACCCTATCCCCTGCAAAGTTATTTGATTGGGCATCCGTTATATAATGCATTCTTGCTATTTAGTGTTTCTATTCTACCTCGATGTCGTGCTTATAATCAATTCTGTTTGGGTTTGTTCTTTTTAGTGTAGAAGCAATTCCTCTGCATATGATCATTGCTTTCCACACTGTCATAAGTATAAGATGATAACAGAATAAGTGCACTTAACTGGATAAATGTTTCATGGGCAAGGGTATATTACAAAGATGCAAACAAACTAGGCTAATTTCAAGAGTGAAAAAAATTGGAAGTCGATTAGTAGGCAAGGAAAAAAACTCCCGTACAAAGTGAGCAATGGGGTTGTTGAGAATTGAAAGAGTAAACTCACGGTCATCCAGAGGACCAGAAGTCCTGCCAGACTGGTGAGCGCTAAATATTGCAAGGCCAATGACAAATGATCCGAAACCATGGAATGTTAACTTGGCTAGGTGAAACCAACTGAACACATTTGAAATGCTAAACTGCAGCTCAAGGAACTCAAAACCCAGGTGGGATTTATTAAAAGAATTTAATGAACCACGTTAACCTAAAAGTCTACAATGCAAATGAAAAGAGTAGCAAAAATAAACAAATAAACAAGAATAAGAACTGTTACATTGTGAGCTCTCTAATAGCAACAATGACTAGACAAAGAAAAACACAACTACCAGCAGAATTGCTGATGCTATTAGTGAAGGCGCAAGGGGGGAAGACGGTGAGATCTGAATGGTGAAGTTACAATTCCCTTGTGAAGCGTTCTGTGTCGTTACCATGGCCAGACCTTGGAAATTACAGCTCAAATCTTGCTGGTTCTGAGCTTGGTAATACATGTTAAATGCATAAGAAGCATTCCCCTGAGTATCCAAGTTGCCACAAGATGACCCATAGCCAAGTGCAGTGCAATCAGAGTGGGTGCAAGCAAAATTAATGTTCTCTCCAAGTTTGCTCAGGTCCTCGGCATTTGGATTGAGGACACACCATCTTTGAGGTAGATATTTCACGTTCTTTGCTGCCACGAGAAAAGTATTTTGGCCCTGACCTGAGAGATCCATTTGGTATTTGGGCTGCCCATCATATCTGAAGATTCCCCAATGGCGTTCAAAGTTCCCAGGAGCAATACTCTTGGCATCTTCGTCAATCAGGCCAAACAAGTAAACTTCCAGGTACCCAGGTCGTAAAGGAGTGCCTTTGTTAGCTGCAAGTCGAGGCAAGAGACCATTATAAAACCTCTGAGCCAGACCCACATTGGCATTCTTATCTCCGTCTGTGGGCCAACCCACCTCCCCAACCAAAATGGGCATTTCGCCAAATCCCACAGCCTTGAGAGCTGAAACCAACGTATCAAAGTTGGCATCAAAAACATTGTTGTACTGTATCCCATTATCAAGTAGAGGGTTTGGTGTCCCATCAAAGAAGGCAAAATCCAGGGGGAAGTTTTCATTGGCATAGAGACTTAGGAAAGGGTATATGTTGACAGTGAAGGGAGCATTATTCTTGTTAAGGAACTGCACAATCTGAGTCATGAGGTCGCTGATATCAGATCTAAATCTTCCAGCAGAAGGGACACTATTATCAGAAGGTGAATTATAGACATCAGCATTTAAAGGTACAGTAGCCTTTATGCTGTCTCCATGGCCAGCCTCATTCAGTGCATCCTGGATGTTCTGAAGAGCAGGGAAAGTGACATTCAAAAATGAATTGTTGTATGAGGCGAGAAATGGCTCATTCCCCACAGCCACATACCTGCCAAAATAAAACAGAAAGTTGAAACATGAAATAACTAGTTAATGCATTAGAGTGAAAAGATAGAGAATAATAGTTATCTTCATATGATTTGTGGTGTATGCCAATCAATTCAGGAAGACTAACTTGTGAATGAAAGGAAACAGCAGAGAAAATATACCAATCAAGTTAGTCCAGTAGACATTAAACTTACAGAATCTAAATTTTCATTCTATATTGTTAATTTGTAGTAGTTGGTCTTCCAACTTCCACTTGATGTTTTCTAGCCCAAGTTGTTGGACTGTGTTCTGTGTAACATAAATTTGATAATTTCCACATTCCATAATGAATCTTTATATACATTGCAATAATCAGAACCACATTTTAATAGAGTCTTAAGTAACGTTGGAATTCTCCATTTGACCTTATTCTAAAGTTTTATCTAATCATCAATGAAACTTCCAAATATTTAAGTTAAAAAAGAAAAAAAAAACTTGGAGCCAATTTTTGACTAATGAATTTCATTACTTTCCAATAACATTTGTATTCACAATGTCCTAATATATGGTGGAAATGAATTTATTTTCTTAAGGAAAATCCTAAAATTACTACCTTAACAACTGGAAATGGTTGCTTTACAATCTAATCTCAGGTGGAATATAAAACCAAATGAAATCATTTTATTCCAGGTAGTTTCCAAATGCTTTATTACTGAATTAAGTCTTCTCCATCTACCAGTTTAGTACTTTAGTTATAATCTATTTGCTGTCTCAAAGTTCAGAAATGATTTGTAACTTTGTTGTATGATGGAGATCGAAATATCCACCTATAGTCCCTTTTTAAGTCATTTCAGATCAACATCATAATCATCCAAGTGTTGTCCCAACTATATGGGATCAGCTACATGAATCTTATTTTGCCATTCTGTTCTATTTTGTGTCATATCCGTTGTTAAGCTATGGGCCATTAAATCATTTCTCACCACATAAGTTGTTCCCTATCTATGAGCAAGATCACTCTAGTTTCTTTATTCAATGAAGAAACTTTGAAAATATACAGTTTATGGTAATTGGTATCAGTATATTTGCAAATAATGAACAAGATAGCTAGTGGAAAATTTTCCTTTTCTTGTTTATCTAAAGATTTTCTCATATGCTATTTCTATTAATAGACAACATATCAAAAAACCAATGTATATATGCAAGCATATAGATCACCTGGCACATCAGTATTTTCATGATTACAGTGAGAGAATATTCTATACATTCTTGCAAAAGAATAGAAAACCAAACATGTATTCTTTAGTTTCACAATTATGATTCATATATTTCATAGAGTTCTCTATGCACTAATGTGGATACTCATTTTTCAAGTAAATTGAGTTTAGCTGAATTATCAAAAAAAAAAAGTCCTTTTCACCTCATATGGTTTTCGGTGAAATTTGCACATGCTGAAGCACGGACCTGGAATCAAAACCCACCAATATTATGTATACCCCAGTAGATACATTTAATATGCCAGTTAGAAGTAGGCTGCTGATGCCCCAAGAGAAAAGTCACTTAAAATCTTAAGGCTTGGTGCATGGAGAGCAAGAATTGAAGGATAAATTTCATTTTTTCTCAAACAGGGTCAGAAGAAATTTAACATTCTAGATGAAACATTTCTTCCAGCAGTATCTATAAAAACCATTGAATTTCGCAATTGACTCCAAGAGTTTTTCAAAGCAAACCCATTTGAATTTGAAAACCATTAAAAATTCCAAGATCTCCTCCATCAACCAGATACTAAAAGAAGCTGCAGAATTAATCCACATATGGTCTTCAAATTATGGACCACAAACTATGGAGAAAGATGCATTGAGGGAGCAATTACATTCCACCAGGTAATTGCCTTAAATAATGCATTACATAATATTCAATTTTCAAGAATTTTTGGTGCTTCAACCAGGAAATTAAGGGATTGGAATCCCATATGCAAAACCTTTGGTGGTTTATAGGGGTTCCGAATACTTTCAATCGGAGAGGGTCAACTATTGATTGTTAGAATGATGAAGATGGGATTTGGTCCCCTATGGGTTCTGAATCCAGATTTGTGCCCTCGACATACACATAATTTGTTAACTCATCCAGCAACAAAATATTTTACATTATGGGGCAGAAGAACAGACAGAAAACAATCAAAACCAAGAAAATGCAGAGCATGGCATTAATGGAGCTGAATTCTAGTATAGTATACATCCAGAAGCTTATTAAAACACAAAAAAAGAGAACAAAAATAAGTAGAAACAGTAATTACTACCAGATATAATGCTATGAACCATGTAAATTGAAAAACTTAAACAGAAAAGCCTGTCTAGTTTAAAACGGAAGCCACAAACGCAAATGAAATTGTTCCGGATTCAACAAAAGGGAAAAATAGTCAAAGGAGAAAAAAATAAAAAATAGTAGAAATCTCACTTGATGTTTACTCCTCCATTGAAAAGATAACGAGTGATGTTTCTCTTAACCCAGTCTTTAGCTCTGCCGTAGTCGTTCATCACCGCAAGCTGATCATTTGGAATGGCAACCATCACTTCAATCTCGGTCCCAGCCAACGCACTCATTGTATTCTGATCGGCGTCGAATAGCTTCACCTTCTTTATACCATTGTCCTTCATCATCTGAACTACAGTATTAGGCGGCAACTTATGCGTTGCCATAGTTCCCCAGTTCACACCGAGACCCTCAACAGCAATAGAGCCCAGCAGAACAGAAAAGAAAACCAACAGAAACCAGAGCCTTGTCATGCTTTTTTTTTATGGAAGATTACTGCCTCACCGTATACCACCAGAAATGGTGGTCGAAAGAATTCGATTTTTCAAATAAACAAGATAGGTTATCAAAAAGCGGATGGGATTCGAGATGGATGGTATCAGTGGGGTTTATATATAAAACAAAGTGAGTTTTTTTTTTTTTTTAGCCTTATTTTTCTACTAAACTGAGGTGGGAAAAAGAACGGTTACTTGCAGCTGGGTTTCACGGGGTCTGCAAAAATCCAGCGGTTTATCCGAGAAAAGCTGAGATCGTGGAGAAGAGCAGAGCACTATGCAATGCAGACAAGTGGAAAGCAAGATACCGGCAAAAATTATATATAATATAAAAGAAAAAGGAAAGAAGAGAGAAAATTGAAAAATCCAAGGAAAGAAAGAAAACAGAAATCCACTAAAACCACCAGCTTTCCAGGTAAACAAATACCTCCACGGTTGTACGAAATAACCGACTCGGTATCCCAGACGCTATAGCCTAAAGTTGGTTTCTGAAAAGCTGAATTGAAAAGACCAATCTTTAATGCTGACATTCAATTCAACAAAGAAAACGGAGAACGACAATGCCCACCACCAAAACCGGCGTAAAAGATCGATATCAGAGAGTGGGTTCTCAGACAGATCTCGAAAAAATCTCAACTATCAAGATAGGAAGGATAATAACTATAAGACAGCAAGAAAGCCAAAGGTTTGTATTAAACCCAAAGTCCAAGACTTTCAATAATGTATTCTTCCTATAAGGCTATAACAAATGCGAAACAGAAATGCTAAACCAGACGACGACGAAGAAGAAAATAGCACAGACAAACCAACGCAGAAGAAACCACCGTTTTGAGACGAAGAAGTCAGCAGCGGAGCTGGTCAGGAGAGCCGGATTTTGCTAGGTGCGTTTGAACTTTGAACTTTTTTTTTTTAATGTAAGAATGGAACAGTGGGGAGGCCGAGATTGAAAATCCGAAGAAGAGATAAAGCAACGGGGCAGTGAGCTCCTTGTTATTATCTTTTGGGCTTCCTTTGTTATCTCTCAAGGATCAAATCTCTGATTTTGGAAAGAAGAGAGAGAGAGAGAGAGAGAGAGTCGAACAGAAACGGACGGTTGCTTACTTGTCTCTGAAAAGCTTGAAAAACTTACGCATGTTGCACGTTTGACGGAAGTGCCTCGAGAGAACGGCGAATCGAATGTCAACCAAGGGCATTTTTGACTTTTAATACGTAGCTCCTAGCTGACTAGCTCCACCCTCCACGGTGGCGCGACTCTGAGCAATAGAATATTGATACAGTAGGTGGAAAGTTGAATTTCAAAGAGGTTATGTATCAAAAACGTGAGTCGTTTGGTCACTTTATTGCGGAATTGAGCTTTGATATTGTTGTTGATCTGGACGGCCTTGAATGGTCCACTTAAACTCTAGAATAGATCAGATGGTTAACAAATCATCATGGGCCCCATGCTGATGTCTAATCTTGCCGATGTTTTAATACTTCCATTCATGGCGGTTGGTGGGTAGCTGATAATGGGGAGGGGAGAAAGGCTTGGCTCTTGGCTGTTTGCGTGTCAATGTGTCATGTATATGAATGTATGAAACTTCAAAATCAGCCCAGGATGTATTTTTTTCCCAAACAGCTAAACTTATCAAACCAAAATCGGATTAATATTGTATTCTGTTTTCTGGGTAATCTCAATTTCTAGGGAAGATTGATTCCAGTCTTTCGGTTTGAAGTTTGGATCGTTTGTAGAATCGTCCTTGGTAGAAGCTTCCCCAACTCTCTATCTGTGAACCAGATCCAGATGTACAAGTTAAGAACATGGTTTTAAGATACTAAACCTCAAGCTTGGTCAATTAGTACCTCGTCTCTTGTTTATAATTTCTTCCAGCGTCAAAGACAACATGAAGCAGCGAATGTTGTTGGATTGATTCGCTTCATGGAAAGGATTTGGAATTGGATTTGTCGGATTGCAATTCATGAAATTGGAATTAGATAAGATGAATGTCTAGATGTTTAGAGAGAGGGGGAGAATTCCTATTTTCTAAGTCAACCAAAACCATGCAGCAAATGCTTGGACTTGGAATTGGTTCCGATTCTAATTCCAAACAATACCATGAGCCTGGCTTATTTAAGAACGATCCCTTGAAGGATTTAAACTTTTTTGTACGTATCGCCAATTTTTTTTTTCCTCCACGAGAAGCAGTTTCAACTTTCAAAGAGCTTATTCAAGGCCAAGCAACTATTAGTGAAAGTATAAGGGAAGAGCAGGTGAATTTAGATTTTAGTCATCACACCATTCTCACTGCCTTTTGCAGACGTGCATTGGCAACATCTCCCTATTTACGCATTTCTATTCATGGGGAGATGTTCTCAATGTACGGATGCATAAAGGCTGTGAGAACGGTTTTGTGGGGATTGAATCGGGCACAGGTTGAATGGGGCTACCCCAAACCCATGTTTGTTCCGTATCAGATAAATACAAGTCATGTAGGGAAATTAGAGAAGAAGAATAAGATTAGCTTCATCATCCATCCTTCACCCACCTCTCGTCAAATAATCAAACTAAGCCCAGCCCATTATCATGGAGTCCCTTTTTCTGGATTCTCTCGTGGCATCCCAATCCATGATCCACCTAGGTCACCCCCACCTATGCTCCAAACGCTATTATGACTGACTCGCCCTATTCGAAGGGAGACATCTCACGTACACCCCCCCCCCCCCCCCTCTTATTGGCCTTAAACTTGTTAGCCTTTTAGGACGAATTAAACGAGTCAAAAATCATTATTAAAAACACTGGCAACTCAGACAACATTTGAAAACATGGACCTAGCTAGCTAGTTCATATCAAACAAACTTCTCATCAAAACATGTTGATCTCATCCAATCCATCCAATTTGAAAAAAAAAAAAGAAGACAAACACGTTAAATAAGGGGTCCACAACCCATAAAGAATCATGTAAAAACGTATGATAGAGTTGGTCCCAGTGTCCCACATTACATACACATATCTAGACGTAGTGAACAGAAAGTGCGGTTGACCATGCAGTCCCAATGCAGCGAGCGCTCTTATTTGATCAAATTAGTTGGTTTTGGGGTTAGGTGTGGGTGTTAATGTATGAAATGAATTCAAAGGGGTGGCTAGACTTTTTTTTTTCGCTTTATGGTCTACAAAACAGAAGGTAACTAGATTAATTTTACAATAAATGTCAATTCTCTCTCTCCCTCTTGTTTTTTTTTTGGGTAAAAACAATAAATGTGAAATAGATAATGCGATCATCCAGCAACAAAGTATACCCAGAAACGTTCTTTATCTAGATATGTTGTGACGTTTGCAAATGAAAGTCTTGGTCTTAGTTTGATCGTCCCTCTTCCTAAATTGATGCTCCTAAACAAATTTAAATTGGTGAACAGAACATTTCAAAGCCAGAAACCATCACGGCGACCGTCTAAATCAACAGCGATTCGAAAACCATAGAGATACAATAATAAATTAGGTTATATTTTTTAAAATAAAATAACTGACTATATTATTATGAATAATAAACAACCACGTAGAACCAGTCTTGAACCAATTATTTAATTGGGATCATATCATAGACCTCATTATATTGAAAACAATAGTCAAAATAATACTAATATATTTTTATGTTAATACGTAAATCATTTTTAACTAATATTATCTTATTTATTATTTATCAAATTTACTATTTCAAAGTTCAAACATGAAACATGTTAAAAAAAATACAAGAAAGATAAAAAATTATATATTTCATAAAATGTTTGGTTCCAGACCTACATCAATTCTGGACAAGTAAGAATAAGAATCAATTCAATAATTAATTAAGACAAAAGCATGGAACTAAAATCGTTATAATAATTATGTTCAATTAATTTAGCTTCATCAGGATAGACCCAATCCATTGGTTCAGCCCTAGTTTTTCTTAAATAAATAAATAAAAGTCTATTGTGATGAGACTGGTATATGCCATCTCAAACCAGACCCGACCTGTTGATAACAATAAATATTGGGCTCAATGGGAGAGAATAATTTGTTAGTAAATTATTTCTAAATAAATAAATAATTTAGTAAATTATTTCTAAATAAATAAATAATTTAGTAAATTATTTCTAAATAAATGCTTATTGAAATCTATCTCTTAATGTCACATCTCTTTTATTCCACTAATTTATTTTATTAAAATAAATAGTTTGTTTAATTTTATTAAATAAATAAATGTTTAGACAATAATAATAAAATGAATAAATAAAAGTTGAGAGAGAGAGAGAGAGAGAGTTGAGAAAGAAGAATGACATTTTATTTATAGGATGTCATAATAATAAATAATTGTATATGACACTACTGTAATTTTTGAATGCCATTGAATCAATTATACAAGTAGATTTGTCTTATATGTGACATTGCTATAGTTTTTAAATATTATAGAGGCAATTATATAAGGAGGTTTGTCTTATATGTGGTATTCTTATAATTTTCAGACAAAAAGAGGTGGGAGAAAAGAGAGAATAAAAGAGAGAGAGAGAGAGAGAGAGAGGGAGAGACGTGTCAATAAAAACATATAAATGTCAACCTCACAATGATGCCATACACCCTCCCAATGCTTTATGTATATAGATAGATAGCAAAAACATCACGAGTGGCTGGCTAGCTGCAATGTTCAAGGATGCAATAAACCAGATAACATTCCAACGATTCACACAAGTGGCTGGCTCACTTTCCACTTCTATCATCCAATTGGAGTTACGAAACAGAAAACATATGGGCTTCACTTTTCAGGATCAATCAACTGAAAGTGGAAGGTTAAAGTGTGACTGTGAGAGGGCAACACATCGACATGGTGGGATCGCACTAGGTAGGTAGTAGGCACCTAGGCAAGCTACTATACATAAAAGCTTAAGCAAGGGGCAAGCATTAGCAGAGCATCAACTTAAGCTAAAATGTAAGAGTAAAAAAGAGCCAGAATTATGCTACAACTCCAGGTTATCTATTTATCAATGTCAAAAACTTCATGAAATTCATTATTGCTAAGATTGATTGATGCCTATGAATCCCCAATTTAGGCATTTCAAAGTTGATACTACCATGGGCATACTTTTTACTACACTCCCTCTTGGCTCTAATCAACAAACACGTAAGTGACATCTCTCCTTTATCTTGACAACTAATGAATGATCTATACTAAGTATGGAGATCAGTAATGTTAAATTTACATTATGGAATTAATAATGTTAAATTTATATTTATTAATATTTTAAATAATTATTAAAATTTCAAAAAATAACTTTTCGATAATTATTAGAGTATCGATAGTTTTCCTTTGTTATGATACATAGAGGATTAATGATTAACTGAGATTGATAGAATGTATAGATATATTAGATTTCTGTTTATTTTTTTAATTTAATTTAAAATAAAAATAACAATACTAATTTTCTTTCCAAATAATTCAGTCACTCTACTGTTATTTGGAATAAAAAAACGGCAAACTAAATTATGGACTTAGCCACTTGGCTGGCCAATAAGTACTTAAATGCTGACAAGACAAGCAATGAAGCAAATACGAAAATGGACAAGGATGGGTAAAAAAGGAAGAATGAGAAAATATTGCTACGAACTAAACACTTTTACTAAAAATGAATTCTTTTCAGATTGACAAATGTCTTATGTTGCTCAATTTCATTCTTCAAAAAAAAAAAAAAACGTGTTGATATTCATAAACCGCCAACCTAGGTCTCTAAAAGTGCTTTCATAAAAATACTTTTATAAATGTACTTTCATAAAAGTATATTCTAAAAAGAATGTAGCCCATGACAAGAATTTTGTAACCAAATACTCTAATGCTATTTATTCTTGGTCATTAATTAAAAACATCTGTATTACAAAATGTCATAGGCATACTTTTTACTAGACTCCCTCTTGGCTCTAATCAACAAACATGTAAGAAGTGACATCTCTCCTTTATCTTGACAACTAGTAAATGACCCATACTAAATAAAGGGAATCAGTAATGTTAAATTTACATTATGGAATCAATAATGTTAAATTTATATTTATTAATATTTTAAATAATTATTAAAATTTCAAAAAATAACTTTTCGATAATTATTAGAATATCGATAGTTTTCTTTTGTTATGATACGTAGAGGGTTAATGATTAACTGAGATTGATAGAATGTGTATATATATATATATATATTAGATTTCTGTTTATTTTTTTAATTTAATTTAAAATAAAAATCTTTCCAAATGATTCAGTCACTCTATTGTTATTTGGAACAAAAAAACGGCAAACTGAATTATGGACTTAGCCACTTGGCTGGCCAATAAATACTTAAATGGTGACAAGACAATGAAGCAAATATGAAAATGGACAAGGATGGATAAAAATAGGAAGAATGAGAAAATATTGCTACGAACTAAACACTTACTAAAAATGAATTCTTTTCAGATTGACAAGTGTCTTATGTTGCTCATTTTCATTCTTCAAAAAAAAAAAAAAAACATGATGATATTCATAAACTACCAGCCTAGGTCTCTAAAAGTGCTTTTATAAATGTGCTTTCATAAAAGTACATTCTAAAAAGAATGTAGCCCATGGCAAGAATTTTTTAACCAAATACTCTAATGCTATTCATTCTTGGTCATTAATTAAAAACATCTGTATTACAAAATGTCATAGGCATACTTTTTACTGCACTCCCTCTTGGCTCTAATCAACAAACACGTAAGAAGTGACATCTCTCCTTTACCTTGACAACTATGGAATGACCCATATTAAGTATGGGGAATCAGTAATGTTAAATTTATATTTATTTCAAAATTAACTTTTCGATAATTATTAGAATATCGATAGTTTTCTTTTGTTATGATACGTAGAGGGTTAATGATTAACTAAGATTGATAGAATGTATATATATATATATATTAGATTTCTGTTAATTTTTTTAAATTTAATTTAAAAAAAAATTAAAATACTAATTTTGTTTCCAAATGATTCAGTCACTCTACTATTATTTGGAATAAAAAAACGGCAAACTGAATTATGGATTTAGCCACTTGGCTTGCCAATAAATACTTAAATGCTAATAAGACAAGCAGTGAAGCAAATGCTATTCATTCTTGCTCATTTTCATTCTTCAAAAAAAAAAAAAAAACATGATGATATTCATAAACTACCAGCCTAGGTCTCTAAAAGTGCTTTTATAAATGTGCTTTCATAAAAGTACATTCTAAAAAGAATGTAGCCCATGGCAAGAATTTTTTAACCAAATACTCTAATGCTATTCATTCTTGGTCATTAATTAAAAACATCTGTATTACAAAATGTCATAGGCATACATTTTACTGCACTCCCTCTTGGCTCTAATCAACAAACACGTAAGAAGTGACATCTCTCCTTTATCTTGACAACTAGTGAATGACCCATACTAAGTATGGGGAATCAATAATGTTAAATTTACATTTATTAATATTTAAAATAATTATTAAAATTAAAAAAAATAACTTTTTGATAATTATTAGAATATCAATAGTTTTCTTTTGTTATGATACGTAGAGGGTTAATGATTAACTAAGATTGATAGAATATATATATATATATATATATTAGATTTCTGTTAATTTTTTAATTTAATTTAAAATAAAAATAAAAATACTAATTTTCTTTCCAAATGATTCAATCACTCTACTGTTATTTGGAATAAAAAAATGGCAAACTGAATTATGGACTTAGCCACTTGGCTTGCCAATAAATACTTAAATGCTGACAAGACAAGCAATGAAGCAAATGTATTCATTCTTGCTCAATAATTAAAATAACTTTTCGATAACTATTAGAATATCGATAGTTTTCTTTTGTTATGATACATAGAGGGTTAATTATTAACTGAGATAGATAGAAAGTACATTCTAAAAAGAATGTAGCCCATGGCAAGAATTTTGTAACCAAATACAAAATATTTGTATTAATTAAAAAGTGCTTTTATAAATGCTATTCATTCTTGGTCATTAATTAAAAACCTCTGTATTACAAATCATGGGCATACTTTTTACTATACTCCCTCTTGGCTCTAATCAACAAACACGTAAGAAGTGACATCTCTCCTTTATCTTGACAACTAGTGAATGACCCATACTAAGTATGGGGAATCAGTAATGTTAAATTTATATTTATTAAAATTTTAAATAATTATTAAAATTTCAAAAAATAACTTTTTAATAATTATTAGAATATCGATAGTTTTCTTTTGTTATAATATGTAGAGGGTTAATGATTAACTGAGATTGATATATATATATATATATATATATATATATTAGATTTCTGTTTATTTTTTTTTAAATTTAATTTAAAATAAAAATAAAATACTAATTTTCTTTTCAAATGATTCAGTCACTACTGTTATTTGGAATAAAAAAAACGGCAAACTGAATTATGGACTTAGCCACTTGGCTGGCCAATAAATACTTAAATGCTGACAAGACAAGCAATGAAGCAAATGCGAAAATGGACAAGGATGGGTAAAAATAGGAAGAATGAGAAAATATTGCTATGAACTAAACACTTTTACTAAAAATGATTTCTTTTCAGATTGACAAAGTGTCTTATGTTGCTCATTTATAAATGTGATTTCATAAAAGTACATTCTAAAAAGAATGTAGCCCAATGGCATGGATTTTGTAACAAAATACTAGAATGAAACCCGAAGTAGTGAACTGAACATGGCAACTCTGGTGGGCCAGACATCCAATCCCTCGAGACAAGGTTATGCCTCCATTTCCAAAACCACTAAAGTGTTCTCTAAAATGATTTTCCCCTTCTTGTGAGTTTTAAAACCAAATCAAAACTATCTGGTTTGAAACCAGATTAATTTTTGAAACAAAAAATATCAAGCATGTTCTTGGTTGCATATATGATATGTGTTCTTTCCAAAACCGAAACCAAAAACTTCTTGAGTTTCAGGTACATGTTGCGTAAATCATATAACATCTGTATTACAAAATTTGTTTTGTTTTAAAAAACTATCATATTCATGGTTTCAAAATCATGAATTAATTTTTGAAAAATGAAACAGAACCAACTTGCTCTTGTTTTTCAAAAAAGGGAAAATTCTACTTTAGCACCCTGAACTTCGGGGGTATTGTCAAGTTAGTACCCGAACTTTCAAGCGTGTCACTGCAGTACTTAAACTTCCAAAAAGTGTCAAGTTGGTCCCTATCGTTAACCGACTGTCAGTTATCTATTGAAAATATCAAAACTACCCTTCAAAAGAAGGCACTGTTCATTATCTTCTACCTTGAGACTGAACCGGTTGAGGTGTTTGAGATTCTAGACTAATGAAGTCATTGTCTTCTACTTTTAGATCTGAAACACATTCTGTCTAGTTATTTCTTTGCTTTCAATTATTGTTTCCCTCTATCATATTTCATGTTTTTTCTTTAAAGATAACCAGTTCAGTCTCAAGGTAGAAGACAATGAACAATGTCTTATTTTGAAGGGCAGTTTTGACATTTTCAACATATAACTGACAGTCTATTAATGGCAGGGACCAACTTGACACTTTTTGAAAATTTAGGTACTGCAGTGACATGTTTGAAAGTTCAGGTAACAACTTGACACTACCCCCAAAGTTTAGGGTACTAAAGTGGAATTTTCCCTTTCAAAAAATAAAAAAGGAAAAATAACAAAAAACAGTTCAACAACGTGTTTTTGTTTTTTTGCTGATGTATGTAACAATTTCAGAAACAAATGAAAAAAAAAAATCATGTTGTAGAACACCACCTAAGTTAACCGTATCCTTAGAATGGTGCCTCGTCCCTATCTGTGATGATAGCACCTCCGACTACACCATCCCTCTCAGCCAATAAGAGAGACTCGGAACTCTTTTTTCTTTGAAAAAGGTGAAGTATTGCATTAAAAATAAAAATGAATCAAGATATACAATCAGCCCAGCCCCTGTACAATGAGAATCTGTACCTAGGGGAAACCCAGCAGACCCAAATAACAAACCCAACCAGCAAGAAATTACAAAAAGATTATAGTTCGGTTTATATGGAAACAAGTAGAAAACGAAATTGTGAGTATTGTCTATAATTGGCATCTAAAAAATTCCAATATAAAATATTTCAGCACTTCCCCATCAAAAAATTCCCATGTTAAGGAACATGATATCAACTAGAGTTCTGTTGCAAGGAGCTCCTACACAAGAACTCTTCACAGTAGAATATGGGTGAAAAAAACAGAGACCGAGGAAATGATGCAGTTCATCTGCATCAGGATTAAGCCATATGAAGTTCCATGATTAACCCAGGACCCACCCATGATTTTCAACCCTAATAAGACACATCCCTGCTTATTATTAGTGGAACCTAGAAACAGCAAGCCCCCAATTCAAGCATATCAGACGGTTGTGAGCTTCTCGCATGCCAATACCATTTCTGCAAGTGCTTGCAACACAGCTCTATCAACAAGACAACTATTTGTCTAAAATCAGATAAAGAAGGGAAATATATGCATTAATTGCCTTTACTAATGCCAAGTAGACGTTCATTTGGTATTAAGATGCCAAAAAATAAAAAACAATGCATACTAAATGGTACAAAGATCACCACCAACCTCCGTATTGAAGTTAATGATTGTAAATTGATAAGCAACCATTCAGTTTTGTAGCCCCCATCAGCAATTTGCCTGCAGCAAATTCATATAAATGTGAAGGAAGTTGAAATTTTAAAATGTTTTTCATTTCATGTTTAAATAAGTGACCAGGCGAGGCCGTGAGGGAAGTAGACCATGTTACAGATTAGTCATATAAAGTCCCTTTAAGTGAAAGAAAAGCATTATTAATTTATCCACCCCTTAATCCCCTTGTAATGTGTGTAACGTAATACCAAAAAAAAAATGTACAGAGAAAATAAAAGAAAACATTGGCAAAAGAAATTTTAATGAATAAGAAAAGAAAATAAACATTAGAAGCAGAGCGTTAGATACTTGCAGAGTTCTGTTGTTCTTTTACAGATATCCATGCACCTCCTAATAAATGAATAATAAGGCATAGTTAGCATGTGACATACCAAAAATTTGTCTGTGGATAGTTCTGGTTTTCTGCACGTACTTCTATACAACAAGCTCATCTTCAAGATAACTGTACTCGAAAGTGAATTCAGTCTTAATCCTCTGGCACCTGCATGTGAAAATACCAAGAAGTAATTTGAGTAAATTTGTCTTGTTTGGACATCTGACAGATCTTGTTCGCATTTTTTTTTTTATAATTGATCTTGTTCACATTTGATTACTATAAATATATCCTTATTAATTAAATGAAATAAGACCAGCATTTATAAGTGGAGAAAATTCTCCACATGCTCTAAAAACAATCCCCAAAAGTATAGAGCATATCACATGTTTGCCCCTATAGCAACGAATGTAAGGAGGAGGGGGGGGGGACATATATGCAAAAGGGGCAGATAAAGTAGCTACGTTATTCTGCTGAATTTGAGCCCATCAATTCTCAGTGTTTGAAACTTTGTTATCCGTTTTTCTAAGCAATACATCCTTTGTTCAATAATTCATAACAAGGGAGACATTGAGGAGGATGCCATTCAAAGAATTAGAGCAGGATGGGGAAAATGGAGGGGTGCATCTGGACTCTTGTGTGATAGGCGAATACCGCTTAGACTAAAAGGAAAATTAATAAGCTGCAAACTAGATAGGTTTCTAGTAACTCCAGATTGGGCAGAACACTTTCCTAATCTTCTCCAAGAAATCAGACCTCGCTGCACCTCAGATCACTGGCCATTAGTCCTGAGAACAGACCTGGTTCTGAAAGGTATCCCCATTCAGACTGGAAAAAGTGTGGATTTTGCATAAGGATTTTCACAAAAATGTGGCTTCTTGGTGGGAGGAATGTAGAGTCGAAGGCTTGGCTGGTTAGAGATTAATGCAAAAATTGAAATTCCTAAAAAGAAAACTGAAATACTGGGGGAGAGAAAAATTCAAATCTTTTGCAGAGGAAAAAAGTGGTATCCTTTTGGAGTTGGAAGAACTAGACAAAAAGGAGCAATTAGGAACTCTGGACTAGTGTCTTAAAAGGTGTGGGAGGTATACGCTTGGAGGCGCGCCTCTAGGTGAGGCGCTCCCAAAACGCCCTGAGGCGTACGCAAAGAGAAGGGAAAAAAAGGAAAAAGGAAAGAAAAGAAAAGGAAAGGGAAGGGAAGGGACGAAAAGATAAGGGGAAAGAAAGAAAGTGGTTTGCCCCCCAGATGCCCCTTCGACAACCCCCCCCCCCTTCAACTAATTCTATGCATCTTTATTCTTCTTAATATAAAAGTTTTTATTAAAAATAAAGAAAAAATGAGATCCCCCCCTTCCTCCTAACCCCCTCCTCTTAAGGAGGCTTACGCCTCTTGTGTTCTTAACTATGCCTCACACCTCTAGATAGTGGAACACCTCACGTCATGCCTCCGTGTTTAAAACATTGCTCTGGACAGAGAAGGAAGAAGTAGGATTGAAGGTCTAAGGAGTTATTGGGAAAAGGTGATTAGAAAAGAAGAAATCTATTGGAGGCAGAGGTCAAGGATTAGATTGTTAAAGGAAGGAGACAATAACTTAAAATTTTTCCACAGCTACGCGTCGAGAAGGCGTAGGAAAAACTTCATCTCAAAAATTAAGGTGGATCAAAGGGAGGTGGAAGATGCAGATGAAATCACAGAGAGCTTTCGTAATCACTTCAAAAAGTTGTACTCTATGGAGAGCATCAGAAAGTTTACTTTAAAAAGTTGGAATGGGCCAACTCTAGCAGAAGACAAGAGGTCTTGGCTTGAAAGGGATTTTGAGGAGCAAGAAATAAGGGAAGCAGTCTTTGATATGGATGGAGATAGATCCCCTGGGCCCAACGATTTCCCCATTTTCTTCTTTCAGATTTGTTGGGGCATTGTAAGAGATGATCTTCTGGAGGTTTTCAAGGATTTCCGCTCCTTGGCTGTTGTAAACAAAGGAAACAACTTTACCTTTATCTGCCTCATCCCAAAGAAAGATGGCATCTTGGAAGTGAAAGACTTCAGACTAACAAGTTTAGTAGGGAGTGTGTACAAAATTCTGGCAAAAATTTTAGCAAAAGGACTTGGAGAAGTCCTAAGAGAGCTTGTTTCTCCAAATCAGTTTGCCTTCGTGAAAGGAAGACAAATCGTGGACAGCATCTTAATAGCATATGAAATCGTCGAAGATAGAAGGAAGTGTGGAAGGTCGGGCCTCCTTGTGAAACTAGATCTTGAAAAAGCTTACGACAAAGTAGACTGGGACTGCCTTCTCCAAGTTCTGAAATTGAGGGGCTTTGGCATGACATGGCTGCAGTGGATGAAGGGCTGTATAAGTTCAACAATGGTTCTCAGTCATGGTAAATGGAGAGGCCAAAGGTTACTTCAAAGCAAGTAGAGGTCTCCGACAGGGCTGTCCTCTATCCCCTTTCCTTTTCACTCTGGTAATGGATGTTTTTAGCCAACTGGTGGAAAAAGCCAAAAGCCTAAATTTAATTAAAGGCATTCAGGTAGGAAGAGATACTCTTAATGTCTCCCACTTACTGATCTCTTGCTCCTTTGCTACAGCTTTATGGAATTGGAGTTTTATGTTGTTTGAGTGTAGGTGGAACCTGCCATCTGATACTAGCTTGCAGTTTAGTCCGTCTATCTTTGAATGGCACACAAAGAGAGGGAGAATTATGTGGAGGTGCACAAGTTAAGAGCAGTTTTGTTGTGGACAGTTTGGGAAGAAACGAACACCAGAATCTTTTGTGAAAAAGAAAGAACTTCTCAGAAATTAAAGAATGTATTCTGACAAGGGCAATTCAGTGGCTGAAAACTTTAAAGCTCTTTGATGCATACTCTTTTGATGACCTATGGAGAAGCTGGTTAGCAGTGGCTAATACTTCTACCAGGAAGGACAGACATGGGGTTGAATGGATGCCACTAGGGGAGGAGTTTATCAAGCTGAACTTTGATGGAAGTAGCCAAGGAAATCCAGGACCTTCAGGCATAGGAGGTGTGCTGAGAAACAAAGAATCCAGCATGCAAACCAGCTAGGCATAGAGCATCTGATTATTGAAGGGGATTCCTAGGTGATAGTGGATTGGCTGAAGGATCCAGACATTGTGATTTGGGGTTTTAGAGATCTTCTCAAAAAGGTTAAATGGTTAACAAGGAATATGACAATCAGAGTTCAGTGGGTAGGCAGATCAGCAAACTCAATGGCTGATTCACTTGCAAAACAAGGGGTTCTTCGGGCTACTTTATTTTGGGCTTCTGTGTAATTCATTTTGTACTTATAATTTTGTAACTAGTTTTAAAGGAAAGGTCGCATCTCGTGCCTTTCCATGGGTTGCATGTAACTCTTATTTGCTGGTTTAATAAAATCTTACTCATTTATCAAAAAAAAAAGTCTCCCATCTCCAGTTTGTAGATGATGTCATCCTTTTTCTGGAAGCTAACATGGAGAATATTAATAATGTGAAAAGGGTGCTGCGTTGTTTTGAATTAGTCACTGGCTTGAGGGTAAATTACTCAAAAAGTAGCCTAGTGACTATAAACCAAATTGAAGAAACCCTCTTGGAAAGCTTCAAGGAAACTCTGAATTGCCAAGTGGAAAACTTCCCCGTCTTTGGGCCTGCCTCTTGGTGGGAATCCAAAAAGTCCAAGCTTCTGGGAGCCAGTGGTGGAAAAATGTGAAAAGAAGTTGGCCACTTAGAAATGTTGTTACCTATCAAAAGGGGGCAGACTTAACCTCATCAAGGCTTCCCTTGCAAATCTGCCCGCTTACTTCCTCTCAGTGTTTCGGATCCCTGCCAAGGTCAGGTCACTGATTGAGAAACTTCAAAGAGATTTTCTTTGGGAAGGTGGGGGTGAAAAAAAAAAGACATCTAGTAAAGTGGAGTCAAGTCTGCACACCTAAAGAGGCTGGAGAGTTGGGGATTGGACACCTAAAAGAGAAGAACAATGCTCTACTTGGGAAACGGATGTGGAGATTCCCCATTGAAACGAATTCCCTTTGGGTAGATGTCATCACCAACAAGTATGGGTAAAACGCAAATGGTTGGGACTGCAATCTCCGCTCAAACCGATTAGCTTCCTCAAATCCCTGGAAAGGTATCACTTCTATTCACAACATCTTTTTTTCTTTCATATGATTTAGAGTGGGTAATGATACCAGAATAAAGTTTTGGACAGACCTGTGGTGGGGCAATTCCACTCTAGCGGAACCTTATCCTAGAATTTTCAACCTCACCCTAAACAAAGAAGCAACCATCTCGCAGTGTCTCCCCACTTCTCCCACTGAGAACAAAAACTTGAGCCTTAGAAGACCCTTAAGAGAAGCCTACATTTCCCCAATCTCCCAAGATTCCCATGTCTGGAAAGCCCATCATGTTGGTGAGTTCTCTTCCAAGTCTTTCCTTGAGGCTCTGGTTGTAGGAGACCGGGACTGTGTCTTCCCTTTCAAGAAGATCTGGTGTAAGTTTGTTCCCTCAAGAGTGTGTTTTTTCATTTGGGAAGCCTGTCTAAATTGAGTAAACACCTGTGAATTACTGCAGAAGAAAAATCTTGGATGGCTTTATATCTCTCCTCACGTCTACATTTCCCCAATCTCCCAGCTGATCACCTTTTCATACACTGCCAGGTAACCAGCAAAATCTGGAGCTACTTCTTACAGCTAGTTGGGTACAGCTGGGTGGGTCCTAATCATCTTCAGGACCTGATTTCCCAGCGGCAATGAAAAGGTCTGAGCAAGAGAGGTAAGGTATACTGGCAAATAGTGTTACATGCTGTGCTATGGGGAATTTGGGAAGAAAGGAACAATCAGTTGTTTGAAAACAAGGTAAAATTCATGAATGAGCTGATCCATCATATCAATTATCACTGCAATTTGTGGGCTTCTAGCTGAGAAGTGTTCACAGGAATCAATGTTAATGACCTTAACAGGATTGTTGTCAACTTTCTGTTCTCCTCCCCTTCTATCCCAGTTACACCCAAGGTTCCATCAATAAGAAGGGAAGAAGCTTGGACTCTAAGCTTTGACAGTAGTGCATCAGGTAGCCCTGGAGTTGCTGGCACAGGGGGAACTTTAAAATACGAAAATGGGTTCATCTGCTGGGTGTACAGTGGACTGATTGGGCATTCAGAACTTCTCCATTGAAGGCGACTCAGCAGAGGCAAGGGGCCTATTGGCTTCTAAGAACACATTTCTGAACTGGATTCCAAGGGATTTAAACGCCATTGCAGATGGATTAGAAAAACTAGGTGCCATTACATTGTATTGTGACAAATTCCCTCCTGTATAATTTTTAGGGGCCTGACCCCTGTTTTGTACTCGTACACCTTCTTGTGTACCCCCTTTTTCTTTTAATGAAATCTGTTAACTTCAAAAAAAAAAGGAAAATTCTATAAAACAGTTTAAGGCCAGCATTCAGAGAATGTGAATGCAAATATGGATGAGCGGAAAAACTAGAAAGGATAGGATCAGGAACTAGTCATCCATAGGAGCCTAGGAGTAGCCCCAATAGGTGATAAAATGAGAGAAAGTAGATTAAGATGGTTTGGTCACATGCATATAAGACCGTCAACGGCACCAGTTAGAAGAAGTGATTTGTTACAACTTACAAGTTGAAGGGACTAGAAGGGCTAGGGGTAGACCAAAAAGGACATGGGTAGTAGTAATAAGAAATGATTTAAGCACTAACAATTTAACAGTGGATATGACTTTAAATAGAACAGATTGGCGAAACAGGATTCATGTAGCTGACCCCATATGGTTGGGATAAGCCATGGATGATGATGATGAAGCAATACATCCTTTACATGGCCAACACTCAAAACCTCTAATCTACACTATTGTCCTTTTCTCTTCCAAGATTATACAGCACAAAGGGTCTTACAATATCTTCATCTCATTAAGACCAAAATCCAGCATTCTTTTATCAATGCACTTTGTTACAAGAACCGACTCTTATACGTCTTTGATCATTATTTTAGAATTTTCACAAACATCTTAATGGCAATTCCTACCAGGCCAATTGGACAGGAAGACCAAGGACACAAAATTGCATATTTGTTAGGGATGGTGCCACAGAAAACATATGAATGTTCTTAATGAAAGTCTTTTTCTCAGGGAAAAGCAATCCTCCAAATCTAATGCCCTGATAATATCAAATTTCACTGTCCCAGCTATATCTTCTAAGAAGTCCATCTAGTCCCCTCATCCGACTACCTACCTGAGTGTAAACCAGGATACTTCCCAAGCCAATCAACCTTAAACATCACAATAAATTCCAAGTTGATACCCTCCACAGTAAGCGCCTAGCATTTTTAGTGGAGTGCATATTTCCAAGAGTAGTATGATAGCTCTCACTTTAGTTCATCTCCATTGTGTTTTTGTCCCTTTTGACACTGCTCTCCTTCAAATGCCTTATGAGCAAAAAACAATATAACCAAACTAGTGTTGCATGGACATGGACATGGGAGTCAGAAACTGAAGTGAACATTACCAAGTTTGAAGCAAATAATAGCATTCATCTTGTACATTATCCATTAATTTATATCAAATGGAAGATAAAAGTTAAACATTACGTAAAAGTGTCCTAAAACCTATGGAATGTTGGATTTCAAGACATGTCATACACAGACAGACTGTCCATTTAGAAGAGTCCATCCAATACCGGAGCCAACTCAGTGCATAAAAGTTTCAATTTAATTTATCATTACAAAATATATTTCCATTTGGAGGAGACAAAAAAAAACATACCACCCATGTTGTGAATCATCATTGGCAATATGGAAATCAAAGTATACATAAGTCCCTTGTTCACATTCATCAGTGGTGACTCTTGGTTCCTCGTGCCGCTGAAACCATGTGTTGTATTTCCTGTGGTATCTCCAGGATTGCTTTTTCAACTCTCTTGCGGCCAAGTATTGCTGATAAGTATTCTGTAATTGTATTTAACTTAACAAGAAGCCTAAATGAAGGCAATCAAATGAAGAAAAAAAGACTCAAGGCAAGAAAAGCAAAAGTTGGTACCTGTTGAAAGTAAAATGCAAAGAACAAAGTATCAGTGCCCATAGTATCAACACCCAATCGCTCCCAAAAGGCAGGATTGTCAACAATGGGTGCCTGCATTTGAGGGTAGCTTGGAGGTGTCACTGCAGGATGTCTCTGTAAACAGAAAATTCGTGTCAATGGATTAACATGATCAAATGATCTACCGGTAAAATTTGAAATAAAACCTATTGCTGAAAATAAGATGAAGTGTAGAGCAGAGGATTCCATACAGGAATGTAGCTTTTTGCACGTTCTGAGTCTTTTGGTTGAGGAAGTTTGTAATATGCAGCCTCAAGCATCTGCAGATTGTATACTTGATCATGCATTCCCGTGGAATTTGTAGTGGATCCACTGAGATTATCGCCAATTGCACCAAGGTCAGAAGCACTTCTCCGACCAATGACCCCCAAACCAAGTGAAGGTTGATTGGATTGTAATGGTTGCCCAGGAGAGAGATCAGTATCTCTTGGCACCTGGGCAGGTTCCATTAGTGAGCCAGATCCTCCAACCTGTGAAACACATGTAAAATTCATTGAGCTTAGGGTATTAAAACTTTCTACATATAACTGATTAAATGTCATAGAGAAAGAGCAAGAAAGTCGACTATGTCACCCTTACAATAAAATCTCTTCTAATCTGAAAAGGGTCATTACCTAATGTTGGGGCCAGTTATCTGGGGCCTAGGGAAGGTTGGACTGAATACAGACCTAACTTTTGGCATTTTTTCATTTTTTGTACAAAGTAGCCCCTATGAGACTTGAATCCACATTCTCATCCTTGTTAGCCCGAGATTTTAAAACTGGAGAGCAATGGGAAATGAGATCTTTGAACTGTTATCAATAAAAAGAAACGTCTCATAGCTGTGTACTTTGGAACCACAATCATGGAAACTTTAAGGGCTGAATAAATGGTGATGGTTCCAGGACTGCATATAGCAAAATCATTGAATGTTAGCTTCTTGTTGGTGGAAAGAGATTGAAGAGTTATAATGGGTTTGTTAAAAGTCTGGAGGCAGAAGAGGTTTCACAAGTTCCATACAGTCTGGATCCTTTTTTTTTTTGCATGAGAATTTTACAAACTGAGGCTGGTAATTGAAGGGGAAGACCCGACTGTTGGGACTCACAAATTGGGATTTGGGATTTGATGAAGACTTGGGGTGGTCATCGGAGATGGAAGATCTTCAGTGTTCGCTCGCTACTGAAGCTCCAAAAACCCCATATTTGCTAATGTTGCTCATTCATTCATCCTAATGAAAGATACTTTTAAAAGACACTTAAAGTTATAAAATCTTTTTTTTTATAGGAATTAAGAATTTAAGACCATGATATGGACTAGTTTGGGCTTGCCTCAAGGGGTTGGTACAAAGGCAGCTAGTAGAATCAAGAATGAATAATGTTTAATATCACATTAGCTATTTGAAGTAATGCAATTGGGGAAAAAATAAAGAGAATAAGAGTTTACATGCTTGAATACGTTTTATATGTTATGCTTGATTTTATTTTTAAATTTTCATTTTAAATATGTTTGACATGTTATGTTTATGTAATTTAATTTGAGATAATAGGTTTTTTAAACATCTATTTTAAAAGTTAAGTTTATTTTTTAATTAATATTGTGTTTAATATTTTTAATACTTTGCTTTTTTTTTAATTTTTTCACACTTTTTGGCTTCTTTTTAATTTTTTACATTCTTTTTCATTTTTTCACCTTGCTTCAAAAAGGTGCGTGCCTCCGGTGCAAAATGGCCCTTGCACTTTTAAAACACTAGCTTCAAGTTAGTTGGGTAGTGTGTCTCTTGTGTGTGTGTGTATGTAACTAGTAGTTTAAGTTTGTAACACTTGCTTTGAAAGAGGATTTTGCCCCTTCAAAGAGGCAAACCTAAGGAAGTCCAACCCCCTCAAAGTGATCTCTCTTCTTAAAATTTCATTTTCTTTTTCAGTTGGATTAGTAAGGCAAGTAACAAAATGTTTTAAAATGTGGAGGCATGATGTGACGCATTCCACATCCTAAGGCAACATAAACCAGAATAGAAGAGGCATCCTGAGCATACATGGGAAGTTTCATAGGCACAATAATCTAGTTTCTGGGACACTACAAACTTAAATACCTACATACATGTATGTATTACAAAACAGAATATGTATTATATAGAAGACACTAGAGAGGGATCTGGTATCAAGGGGGGAAATATGAAGAGAAGAGAGTGACTACAAAGAGAGGAGGGATGAGGCCAGATAAATTCACACTGCCAGAGATATTCATGTCTTTAGCCAGATAAAAGCTTAACACTTTTGGCAGTTTCACAAATACCTGTCATTGCTTCTTTCCTGGTTATCCAGGATACAGGCATTAGGGATGAATGACACAACTATAGGCTTTAAAAATGTAATCTATAAAGTTTTCAATATAGCACTTCCATTGATGACCCAAGTTCAAAAAAGACTCTTTAGACCAAACCTAAACTCTCAGGTATGCAAAAAGATACTGGGAGAACCAATCAGGCCCCAAAGATAAAATATATGGTTGATTAACTTCACATTCACATTTTCTGTGTCCAAACTGAATGCATGCAAATATAAGAAGTCTTCACAAATGTGTGATTTTTTTAAACCAAAAACAACAACAAATAAAGGGAAAATATTCAGAAAAAACCAAGAAAAAGGAAAAGAGAAAAATAAAAATTGAACATGTTTTCAGGATATGAAAAAATCTATAAAAATAAGCATACAGGTGCATCTACTGAGTATGGACTCTTCAGATCATCCTCATTCATGAGATTTTTGCTGAGCCCAACACTTGTGGTAGGTTCAACACTTGAGTCATCAGATGGATTTTGTTGTTGCTGTTGGTCATCAACTTTTGTATGACTAGTGTCTGCATCATCACATGTAATAGCCACATAAAATAATTTTTTATCTTTGCCATAAAGCATAAGTCTGCATTATTAGTGAAGTTATATGGAAGTACCTGACTCTTTGGGTCCAGGTGAGCTCAAAGCACGCTGAGCAGCCTGTGGATGAATAAAATTTGGCTGTTGTAAAGAAGCTGATGTAACAGAATTTAGACCTGCTCCCTGAACCCCAAGACCCAGTCCAACTTGAGGTGACAATGATGAGTTTTGTGAATTAAACTGCATAGACCATCAATTTTCAGATCAGGAAAAGTAAATAATATAAAAATCAAATGGAACATGAAAAATAATTACTTGACTTTGAGAATGTACCATTTAGGCTTCATTAGTATTTAGTAATGAGTGAGCTGGCTAAACATAAGCCCAATAAAATCAACCTGAGCTAATTTTCCTTTGTATTATCTATGTGTTTGAGATGCCTCAAGTGGTTGTTAGGAGTGTTTTTTTTTTTTTTTTTTCAAAACGAATGCAATTTAAAATTGCCTTCAGGGAGATTCCTGAAGGCTGTTTGAGATGCCTCAATTTAAATTCTTTTTTGATAAATGGTTGTTAGGAGATTTCTTGGGCAAAACAAATTATTTCAGCTCCTTGGAAATATAAATTTGCCTTCAGGGAAATTGACTACCTTGCAAAAAGTTGTAACACTAGCTTTGGATGGGTAAATAGAACAGCAAATGGGCTGGCAGATGTTCTCGCAAAACAGGGAGTGGACATATCCACTCTATATTGGGCCCCCCTTTTTTATCAAAAAAAGGGGGGGCATGGCAATTAGGGTGGCCAATCTGGTTTCTGCTGTATTTGGGCTACTTTGTAGCATAGATCTGTAAATTTTTTTCAAGCATTAATAAAAAAATAAATGAGTGCAATTTTATTTTTTGATAAATTAATAATGATTTTATTAATAATAAGAAAGGACTTGTGCATTCACCCTAAGAGGAGGCACAAGATGTTACCTCTCCTTGAGGTGAGAGCATAAACAAATTCTTAACAGAATACAATCATAGAGTAGCAGAAAATAATTCAACCCTTGAGACCCCTTTGGTGGCAGTAGTCTAGGCAACCCAGGCCCTTTGGGTATAGGAGGGATCTTAAGAGATAAGGATAGAAACATCCTATCTCTTTATTCAGGACCAGTGGGAGTTAGTGATTCAACAAAGGCTGAGATACTGGCTGTGGTGCAAGGCATACAGGTTGCAAATCAACTAGGTGTGAAAAATCTGATAGTTGAGGGAGATTCTAAGGTGGTAGTGGGTTGGTTGTCGAGTACAGAAACAGTTCTATGGGGCTACAGGGGTCTACTTAAGAAAGTTAATTGGCTTACAAGGAATATGTCAGTCACCTATTAGTGGGTCAGCAGATCAGTAAATGCCATGGCTGATTCTTTGGCAAAACAATGAATGCAATTTTATTAATCAAAGAAAGAGTGTACAATCAGCCTAAGAAGAGGCACAGGATGTTACCTCCCCTTGGAGATGAGCAATAAGCAAATAAACACACACTAGTCAGAATTACAATTATAAGGTAGCCCAAAACAGGTCACCCCTTGTTTAGCCAAAGAATCAGCCAATACATTTGCCGATCTGCTAACCCACTGAAACCTATCTGCCATGTTTCTTGTCAACCAGTTAACTTTCTTCAAAAGACCCTTGTAACCCCAAAAGACTGTTTCTGGATTTGTCAACCAGCCCACTACCACCTTGGAGTCCCCCTCAATTATCAAGTTTTTTACTCCAAATCGACTAGCAACATCTATGCCTCGTACTGCTGCTAGTATCTCAGCCCTTAAAGAATTGCCAACATCCAATGGTCTTGAGAATAAAGATAGGATGTTGCTGTCTTTATCTCTCAGAATTCCTCCTATGCCGGAGGCCCTGGATTACCTTGATTGCTTCCATCAAAATTCAATTTTACCATTCCTTCCTGAGGGGGTTTCGATTCTCTGTTCTTTGCGGATGCTGTGGATGCCACTGCTGCCCAATTTCTCCTTAAATCATCAAAAGAGTAATCCACAAATAAGTCTGAAGTTTTCAGCCCAGAGGTTGTCCTTGTCATTATACACTCCTTTACTTCAGCAAAGCTTCTTTCCATTTCTTGAAAAATTTTAGCATTCCTCTCATCCCATAAAGTCCACATGCTAGCTGCTCTGATACACTTCACATTAGCTTCCCTCTCTTTGTCAATCTCCCAAAGCCAGACAGAACAAAAAGCAGATTTACTTCAGAGGGCAAGATCCACCTGCGCCCAAATAATAATAAAACCCAGTTCCAAATATTGGCAGCAAAAGAGCAAGATATCAGCAAATGGTGACAATCCTCACTCTTCACTTTACACATAATGCACCAATTTGGGGACAAGCACATATAAGATTTCTTCTTTTGCAAGTTTTCCATAGTACTGATCTTACCATAAAAGGCTTCCCAACAGAACACAACTATTTTAGGAGGGATTGGCCTTGACCAGATTTCTTTAACAGGGAAGACCGGAGAGGAGAGGATAGAACAGAGGGAATTAAAGAAAGATGCACAAGTGAAGGAGCCATCCAGGGTCAGAGACCAAATCCTTTTATCAAGTCTAGGGGGTCCAAACACACAAAGTCTAAGAGTAGCAAGAGATTTGAAACACAAGAAGATTCATCATCCCTTAAAACTCTTCGGAACCCAAAATCACAGTTTAAAGCCATAGGGAGAACCGGGGGGAGAGGAACCTTGAGATAGGTTTCTTTTTAAAGAGGGAGATAGAAAAGAGGGAAGGGAAACAGTCTTTTAGGGGTTGAGTGCCCACCCAAATATAGAACTGAATTTCCAAAGCTTACATCACACCTTACAAACATAAGGAATTTGGGGAGAATGCCAAAAATTGGCTTCCAGAGTGTTGTGAGCAAAGCCCTTCGGGATACCCCAACGTCCCAACTAGATTCAAAACAGCCAAGGGCCACCTCCAAAGCCATTTACTTAGAAGAGCTTCGTTCTTACTCACTATGTTCCCTAACCCTAAACTCCCTTCTTTTTTGCTTCGACTCACCACTTCCCACCTAATGAAGTGATCTTTTTTCTCTCCCCTAGGCTCCCAACTATATCATCATTATCATCAAAACTTTATCCCAACTACCTGGGGTCAAGTACATGGATCTTGTTTCATCTTTCCATTATGTTTATTGCCATATTAGTTGTTTCTTTATAAGCATATCCTTGTTAAATTCGTCATTATCATCAGAACCTTATCCCAACTACCTGGGGTCAAGTACATGGATCTTGTTTCATCTTTCCATTATGTTTATTGCCATATTCATTGTTTCTTTATAAGCATATCCTTGTTAAATTAGTAGTGTTTAAATCATTTCTTACTACTTCAATCGAAGTCATCAAACCATCTTAGTTTACTTTCTCTCATTTCATCACCTATTAGAGTTTCTCCTAGGTTCCTTCAAATGATTTCATTTTTTACCATATCCTTCTAGTTTTTCCACTAATCCATTTCAGCATTCAAATTCCTTTTTGAGTTTATTGGAGGCTTTGTTATTTCTTCTCTTGGGTGATTTCTAGTCACTTCTCTAAGTTTCTTTTTCCTTCTATAAAGTTTGTTTTTTTTTATTTAAGCTTCAAAAAACAAAATCTCAGCATATGCATCAGGTTGGCTGCCAGTACTAAAACTTTGCCAAACTGTCATGATCATGGATCATCATTTGTCTTTCCACCTAACTATATCCCATACCTAAATGTATTCCTAAATTTGTTTTTGTTCCCAGAATATGTCATAGGCCCATACCTTATATACCTTGGGAAAAAAGAGGAAGCAAACCAGAGATGGCTTCCCAAGAAGAGGCAAATGTTGCCCTTGCAGCCAAACCAACATCCCACCCATTAGCATGTAAGCTGTGAATGCTAAGGGTGGGATACATAGAGAATCTCCACAACTTGTCCAGATACACAGAGAATCTCCACAACCATTTGCCTAAAGTGCTAGATTCCTCATTGAAGATTGCCCAAACCCAGGCATCTTTGGTCATTTGCATTAACACACAACTTCCCACTTGACAATATAATCCCTTTTAGAATCTCTCTGCTCCCAAAAGAAGCCTCTCATAAGAAATTTCCTTGTCTAAGTTATTAAAATCTTCATCAAATAAAGAAACCTAACTAATGAGATATAACAAAGAAAAAGAAAACAAAAAGAAAATGGAAACCATTTCTCAGAGATGGTTAAAAAATCAATCATATAAAAAGAATATATTCTTTATCTTATATCACTGATAAAAGAAAAGAAAAAGAAAACAAAAAAAGGAGAAAACACCTGCACCAGTTTCAAAGATGCAAAAGGCGGGAGAAAGTTTTGCACTTAAGTAACCTGCTGTAATAGTGAGCCTTGCTGTTGTGTAGTGAACTGCTTATGATTTCCCCCAGCGAGTTGAGAATGCTGCTGCTGCTGCTGTTGCACTTGGTGGAATTTCTGCAAAAATTTCTCTCTCTGATCGGGTTGAACACGAAATTGACCCTGAGAAAAGAAAAAAAAAACAGATAAATCATTTTCAAACAACAGATTTATCACACAAATCTTGCATCCTATCATTAAAAGAGGCATGCCTTCTGTAAAATGTCAAATCATCAGCATCGTTATATTTTTTTTGGGTAATATCATGTCAGCATATGACTTATCAAAAAATATCATGTAAGCAAATAATTTCTAATAAGCAGAATAGCAATGATTGCTCATATTTTAACAACTCAGCAGCACAATATAAAAGATTCAATAGAAGCATTCAGTTTAAAATTTTCAGTCTTCTACTCTAGTATGCTTCTCAATAAACACTATTTAACTTTTCCTTCAAACTTGCCAATGACTAAGTTGCCCTTCTACTCTAGCAAGCAATGCAGAAGAAGACTGTTCATTTCTCTCTTTTAATAACAGATAACTTTATGAACAGAGTATAAATATAGTTATAATGTCATATAGATAAAAGGGTCAAGGTTCCCAAGGACAAAGGAGATGCTATGCAAACCAAATGAAGATGGAAACCTTGAAAATTCAATACGTTAATACACACACATATAATGGCAAAGAGAAGTCCTACTAAGATTTGACTAAATTAGGAAGAAATATGATTAAAATATAAAATTTAAGCTATGAGATATCACTAATAGAGTGCAGGAAAAATTGCCAGAGCAAATACAAGTGATAGTTCCCCATTTTATAATTGATAGAGAGTGCACTAAGGTTTGGCAAATCCATTTTTTGATTTATTATGAAACAGAAAAAAAAAACTGCAGCTTTATTTGGAGCTTTCAGAGGAAGATGCATTGCAAAATTAAGCAACAGCATAAAAATGAGATAATAAAGTAGAATACCGCTTCATTCTGAGTCTGAAATGATGTTCCAGGCCTCCATTGTACACCTGGAACCACAGAAGGGGAGAAAACTCTGCCACCTACAACTGCACCCTCACCAGAATTGTTAGAATCAGCAGAACCAGTTCCATCATTCCCCTTAGATACCTGGGGTAAGAGAATTCTATTGCTTAGTGGGGAAACCAATGGTTGCATGATGCCACTATCAGCCCCTAAAATATTTTTCTTTGCCATGTCAGAAGCAGTAGGGACTGCACCAAGCGCTCCATTGCCAGGAAGTGAACTTCCAGAACTTAAAGGTACATTGTTTGATGGTTGGCTGGGTACACCTCCAGCCATTGAACCTCTACCAATTCCTCTTCCTACACCAATTTCAGTAAGAGCTGGTGATGGTCTTCGACCAGGGAAGCTTGAGTTCTCTTCTTCCTTAGTGGAATTAGACAAGTTTACTGGGGATGGAGAAACAGTCGCAACAGAGTTATCCACCACACCTCGAATAGATGCTGGAGCTGAAAGGATTGCTGAAGTAGTTGACCCACCAGCCAAATTACGTGTCGGCAAATTGCCAGTAACAGTAGCTACATGACTCCCTGCTGGTGTTGATGAAGTTGAAGAACCCACTGTACTATTTTTTGAAGGTGGGGTTCGTGGAGCAATATCGGAACTACTGTCCTGGGAAGCAGACTCTTCAGCTTGATCCTGAATGGAATTACCTTGCTGAACAGTAGACGCTAATGTGGCCTGAAAAGGAAAACAACAAACATTACCAAAAAATTACAGAAGGGAGAATATATTGGGACTTGTAAAGGAGGGTAAGATAACCAACAGTAGATTTTAAACCTACAAAAAGGGCACATTAGGGGCTATTGTTGTTATACTTTTGTGATCTTTGAAGTTTGAATCAATTGATTAGTCCTGTTATGGTGTGAACACAGGTTCTGCTGGTCTTACTACCTGGAGGGCTGGCTGGATAGTTGTTTGTTTATCACCTTATTTTAATAAATTCTAAGAGAACATGACAGTTTCTCAAACCTAACTTTCGCTAGCAATATGCACATTCGCATCCCAGGGACATGCAATTGTTTTTATTATTATTTTTTTGAAACATCCTGTTGGTGATTTTATTCAAAAAAAAAAAGAAAAGAAAAAACATCCTGTTGATGATACTTCTACTTAACCAAAACTTTGAAATCTCACTTGTGTTTTCAATTATTTATAATTTTTTTATCAGTAAAAGCATTTTATTAATTTACATAGACATAATTTACAGATTTACAAAATAATCATGTTGAACTAGGCTAGCTTATGCTATCTTTTCTATCAGCAAAGAAGAATTAGTTTTATTAAATTAAGAGAAAGTTGTATACAGATTACAACCAGCAGAAAAGCACAGTCGGTGCAACATAATGATTTACAACACTGCCCAGAAAAGTTGCTGTCTGTAAACTCCTTGTTTTGCTAATGAGTCAACCATCCCATTTGCAGTCCTGATCCAAGTGAAAGAGGCATTGAGATCCCTTGCTAAGCTTTCAATCTCTTGCAGGGAATGTCTATAAATCCGGGGAGCATTACCTCTGGAGTTAGACCAAGAGATCACCAGTTTTGAGTCCCCTTCAACCTCCAGGTTTTTAAAATCTGCTTGTTTGACTAGTTTTAACTCCTGAAGAAGTGCTACTAGCTCAGCTTTTATTGAATCTCCAACCCCTATAGGCCTTGAAAACATAGCCAGCACTTTGTTTGTTGAGTCTCTGAACCACAACCCCAATGCCTACCAATCCCAGGTTCCCTATGGAGCTGCCATCAAAATTCAGTTTTAATTTGTTTGGAGCTGGGGCTTTCCATTTCATCCCCATTTCTTCTTTCTTCTTAGAGGAAAAAGCCACTTCTCTCCAAGCCTGCATTATATCAGCCATTGAGAAGCTCTGGAAATAGCTCAAGTTTTTTTACCCAATGAGCAACTTTTATCATTATGGTTTCCACCAATTCTTCTTTTGATCCTCCCAAATCATCCACACAGCCACCCTAACTGATTTCCACATTGTCCTTCCCCTTTTTCAGCTTAAAGTTTGGGTTGAAAAGGCTCACTACATCCTGAGGAGAGTTCCACCTGCAACCAAAAAAAGAGCAAGAAAAATCCCAAACAAAGAGTACACAAGGACAATGGATCAATAAGTGAGGGAGGGATTCACCATTTGCATAACAAAGATAGCACACATGAGGGGAGAGGCATATATGTGGCCTCCTCCCAACCAATGTTTTAAAACACAGAGGCATTCCACTACCTAGAGGCTTGAAGCGTGGTTCAGAACAAAGGGGGCGTAAGCCTCCCAAACACAAGGAGGTGTAAGCCTCCTTAAGAGGAGGTGGTCAGGAAGAAGGGGGAGGAGGAAGAAGAGGGAGGGGGGGATCTCTTTTTAAAAAAATCTTTTATTTAAGAAGTATAAAGATGCATAGCACTAGTTCAGAGGTGTCAGCGCCTCTGGCATACACTTGCCTGAAGGCGGGCCTCCAGGCGTAGGCCTCCCACGCCTTTTAAAACACTGCTCCCAACATAGAGCTTGAATTTTGGGTGGAATGGGCTTACTCCAAATTTCTTTTATGAAGAAATCCTCTCCCCCCCCCGCTAGATGTTTGCACAAGGGAGTTGAAAAAAGAAGCACAAGAAAAGGAACCATCAGAAGAGGTGGACCAAACTCTAGTGTCCTCCAAAAATTGAACCAAAAAAAACTGATTTGAGATTGTCAAACAACCATAAAAGGCTCTTACATTCATTATCCCTCAAACCTCTCCTGAAACCAAAGTCCCAACTTACACTGGATTGATAGAAGGTGACGAAACTTGAAACGGGTCACTGCTTATAATTAGAAACCAAGTAAAGATCAAGGTAAAGGGAATAGAAAGGAGTATCACCAAGCCAAAGATCTTCCCAAAAAAGAAACCTAGAACCACAACCCACATCAAGTCCAATGAAATTGAAAAGAGTTGGATATACCTCTTGAATTGCTTTCCAAGGAGAGTTCAAGGTTGATGTTGGAGCTACCTTTGCATCCCAACCGTTATTCATCAGTCCATGAATGCTTTCAATAACCTTGTGCCAAAACCTATCTCTTTCCAATGGAAACCTCCAAAGTCATTTTCCTAGCAACGAAGTACTTCTTTGAATTAAATTCCCCAGCCCTATCATGTAGATTTGTTCGTACTTTACAAGATGGTCTCTCTTTTCATCCCTAGGCTCCCAAAGAAAGTCCCTCTTTTCGTCCCCAGGCTCCCAGGTTGCTCTTATCAAGGTTATCCTTCCACCAATGGGTAAGTAGTTCCTCTTCCACATAGCCAACTTCTTTGTGAATCTCTCACCACTAGTTTCCAAAAAGCCTCTGATCTTGGGTTCCCTCCCAAGGGTAGTCCTAAGTATTCTAAAGGCCATTGCTTGATCTCACACCCTAAAGTCTCGACTATTACTCTCAAGTTTTCATCTTCCAAATTTATTCCTACTACGCAACTCTTTCCCCAATTAATCTTCAAAGTGGAGACTGATTCAAAGGAATTGATGACTTCTCGCTGATTTGATATAGAAACTTGGTTGCCTCCCAAACAAAATAAGATGATATCATCTGCGAACCACAAATGTGTGACTGCAACCTCCAATCTTCCAACCCTCCATCCTCTAAACAGATTATTTTGATCAGCCTCCAAGATCATCCTACTTAGGACATCCGCAATTAAGGTGAATAGGAGGGGATATAGGGGATTCCCTTGTCTCAACTCTCAACCCCCTTTTTGCTGGAAAGTAATCTCTAGTCATACCATTAATCAGAATTGAATATTGTACATAACCTAAGCATCCCTTCATCCATATCCTCCACCTCTCCCCCAACCCAATTTTCTCCATGATTTGCAGAAGGAAAGACCAGTCCACAAAGTCATAGGCCTTCTCTATGTCAAGCTTGCACACCAAACCACCCCTCCCTCTCCTCCTCTTTTCTGCTACATATTCATTGGCCAACAAAATCTGATCTACAATCTGTCTCCCTTCAGCAAAGGCTCCTTGATGTTGTGAGGTTACCAAGGGCAGTACCTTCTTTAGTTTCCCTGCTAGAATTTTTGCTTTGATTTTATAGAGATTTCCCACTAAGCTTCAGGTAAATACTCTTAAAATGGTCAACAAAACTCTTGACGCCTCTTCCCTGGTTGTCTCTAGACCATCCACTTCCAGCCTATCAATGAGGTTTTTCCTCTTCTTCCACTGGCTAAGGAATTAAAAAGTTTCGTATTGCCATCCCCTTCTAGAAGCCATTTGCATCTAGACTTTTGCCTCCAGGAGATCTCTTCCTTTCTAAGAACCTCTTTAAACCACATTTAGCCTCCATTTTTCCTCTCTCTTCTCCACTCAACATTCTAAGAGCTTCTTTCTTATCTAACTCCTCAATTCTTGAGAGAATTCTTTTTTTCTTTTGTCTCCTCCACCTTCCCAAAGAGACTCTTATTCCTAAGCCTTTATTATTTTCTTTTAAACCCCTCAGTCTCAAGAAGTTAATCCCTTTCTTCACTCTTCTTCTCCCTATCTTCTGCCACCAACGTTTGACATTCTCCGACATTCTCCACAAAGGTGGAGTCCTCCAGTTTCAAACCTAAATGGAGAGGGGCCGCCAAACAAGTTTCTTTGGGCTATGCAAATAGGACAATGGGTTGGGGTAACTCTATCTTTCTGATAATGCTTTACATCAGGTGCCCCCTAGTATCTTCCCAGAGAAAAGATCCAAGCTATTAACTCCTTGTCTAGCAAAAGCATCAGCCATACTCTTTGCACTTCTAGTAATCCATTGAAGTTTACAAGCACATATCTACAGTCAAGCGTCTGATTCCCCTCAACATGTATCTATATTTCCATGTTCCTTGAGTATTGTATCTCAGCTAACCCACCACTACCTTGGAATCCCCGTTAATTGTGAAATTTCTCTAAGTTAGATTCCTACCCAGCCTTGGTCCATGTAGGAGTTCCAAGATTTATGCTCTCGTGGAATCTCCAACATGTTGCCTAAAGACTCCCCCAATACTCTCGATCTACCTGGGTTCCATAAGCTGCAGCCATCAGGTTCATCTTAATACTGGGATAATTTGGAGGTAGCCACTATGCAATTGCTCTTGTCCAAGTAGTGGTAGAAGAATCTGCAATAACTTGCATACATCTTATGATATCATCAAAGGATATAAAGCTAAAATAGGCAAGATTTTTACCCAATGCACCACACTAACCTAACCTTGGTTGTTTCCATAACCACTTCCTTAGATTGACTTTATCTTCAAAGAACCTCGTATTGAGTTCAATTATTTGTAACTTCATATGACATTTCTCTAGTTTCTATTCATGCCATCTTATATCTACTATGATACTTTACATATTGAACACACACCAGTATCCATGAAATAAAATAATTTTACGTGCCTGCAATTTATGTTTGCTTTAGTTGGCAAATCAAGCACTTAAGCATCAAGTTGGACAAAACATGCTGATACCTTGTTATGTAGATTGGTAACTGTTTCATTCCAAAACCAAACGGCAAAATAAGAATATGTTTGCATCTGAAAAAGCATAACCAGACAAAGAACAACGGAACTAAGATAATACAAGTTCAAAGGAACGAGTATTTAGGGGAGAGGAAGGGAGGAGGGATTATGTGGGGTCTAATTCCAAGGGTAGTGTTTGATGTATTTAGGGGAGAGGAATGCTAAGGTCTGTTAGAACTCCAGTACTTCAATTCCTGATTTGTTGGGGAGAATCAAAGGAAAGTTGTCTTCTTGGTGCTGACCGCTGAGGCCATAAGGAATTTGAAGGCCTGAATTGTGGCTGGTTATTCTATAAAGACATGTTGTTCTTTTGCTTAACACCTTGCTAAGAGACATGTATAGTCCAGTCTACTCTTTGTAATACTTTTTGAATATTAATACGATACTTCACATTTTCAAAAAAAAATGGTAAAGGAAAGCCTTTTTTTCTTTTTTTTTTATGGATGTGAGCATTTTCTTTGCCTAAACAATGACATAATAGAAGGGTTTAACCCCTAAAGCACAAGGAAAGGCATCTCTTTCTCCTCTTATTCATTTATTTATTTTTTGATAAATTGAGGCATTTCACTGGATGGAAGAATGAGGCCTTAACCTCACAAAAAGCATTTTCAATAAAAATAATAAGCAGTAATTATTAAGTTTTTGCATTTTTACCAGTAACAATTAAAATTAAGAAAAAAGCATCATATGTTTATGGGCCTAATCAGTAACATAACTAAAAAAATGATACATTTTTTAACTTTCAGATTTTTCTTAAGTCATTTATAATGTTCATGAATCACGATGCTCATGTCTCTAACTTGAAATGTGAAAAGGTGAAGTTCATGCCTCACACCTCATGAACATATAACTCAGTTTATAGTTGCACCTCAGTACACCTTGGCAACACCCCTTCTAGAATAGGAGTAGCTTCCTATGCTACATGGACTTAGCTACAGGTATGCATCCAAGAGTCAGATTTGTCTGACAGCAAAACCTTAGGATATGGGGACTTGGCTAAAATTAACCGATCAATTAGCACTGATATATGGACAAATCATGTAGCTCACCCCACATAGTCGGGACAAGGTCTAATGTATATGGGCACATATACATTAGACAATATATATTAATTTCCAATCATGCAAGTAATCTGTGTTTGATTAAGATAAACAATCATTGACATAAAAAAAATATAAAAAGCATCAACAACAAACCAAATAAAACTTAAATCAGATTGTAGTATCATAGTTAAAAATCCATAACATAATGGTTTATAGAAAATACATATTTTATGAGGCTAAGGAGGCATTCTTGGTACAGTATAAACATCCAAGCTTCAACTTCTAATTTTAATATACATTTTAGCACATAGTTTAATAATTTATGGTTGTTGTGTCTAATTAACAGGATACATACCCAATCCACCAAAAGTTGACATGAAAAAAAATTGCTAACAGTTATGGCAAATCCAGCATAAGTCCCATACCCAAACCCATGGGCCATGTCAACAGAGGTACTTGGGATAATGTGAGTCAGGTGTAGCTGGTTTCATGCTTTTGCTTTAGACACCTAATACAACAACGGGCATGCAATAGTTCCCAGGGAACAAAACAGTCATGCACTTCTGTCCTTAATGATAGAAACTGGAATTCTTTAAAATTTTAAACTTTTGTAGGACTTGAATACCTTTCTCAACTTTAGAAGAATACATACCGGCATTTGAGTTGTTGAAGCTGCAATAGGAGTCTTCAAGCTCAAAACTGCACTAGCAGAACCGACACCCTATCAAAGAGAAAACATTATTTGATAAAACCATTTCCTTTATCCATATAAATGGCCAAAGCATTTCATGTTATAATATATATCCAGCCTTATATCAACAGAACCAAAAATGATAAACATTGGAACCAATTAATTAACTATTATTTTTCAAGTCTGAACATACAGCAAATGAGATAGGACACTATATAAACATGCCAAATCCTAAGCACAATAGCAACGCAGTTGGACAAAGTTACTGCTGAGTGGATACCACAGAGCTCATCCTCCCAAACATGACTCAGGAAAATTGGCACAGAACTCACAAAGACAAAAGCATTTTCAAATTTATTTTCCCCTTCTTGGAAAAAAAAGGAAAAAAAATGTCTTTGACTCTCTGTTACCCTTTTTTATTGGTAATGGTTGAGTTTCATTGCTTGTAACAAAAATGATGAGTTATACACAATAGGTGCCAAGCACCACAAAAAATTGTTGACTGGCACTCTGCAACCTATTCCCTCCCCAGTTCCCCTCCCTAATTACAAGGAATCATCTTACAAAAAAGGGCCACGGCTCCTGGCTGTTATTCCTTTAGCGGTATTACCACCTTAGAGCCTCCCCACCACCACTAAGAGGGCTTTCTACAACATGAATGTTTTTGTTTTCATTTTTTTTTTTGGAATTGCCACGTCAGCAAAAAAACAAGAACATATTTTTGAACTCTATTTTTGTTTTCAAAGGGAAAAACAGGTTGGTTTTGTTTCAAAAAACAATACATGTTTATGGAAACAATAAGATATTGGTGTTTAGAATAAAAACGAATTTTCTAGTATAGAAATTATATGATTATTGGAGCACGATGTTGAATAATCAGATGAAAACATGCTTTTGAAACCAGATTCAAGAACATGTTTTTGGTTTCAGTTTTGAAAACAAAACACACACACACACCCAACAAAGAACATGCTTTTTGTGTTTTTGTTTGAAGAAACAATCTGCTTTCAAATGAGATGGTTTTAATTTGTTTTTGGAACCAGCAACAAGAAAAAACAATTCACATTGTAGAATGCCCCCTAAGTTGCTAAAATCAAGTATCTACCCAGCCTCAGTCCTTAAAGGACTGCAACGCTTCAGCTTTTATGGCATCGCCAACTCCTATAGGTCCAAAAACCTAAAACTATCTCTGAATGCCCCCACCAATGCCTGTTAACCCAGGGTTACCCCAAGCAGCACCCATCTATGTTCAACTTGACTTGGTAATTTTAGATATAAACCAGTAAATGGAAAATCTAAGGTTCTTTTTACACTTCTTCATAAGCACTATCTAGGACATGACCTTTAAGCAACTACATGCTGATAGGTAATAATACTGAATTGCTGATATGGAGGCTACTAATTCTGGGTCCAATCACAACTGCCCAGTCAAAACCAGAGTACATTTGAAGTAGGATTCACCTTGGCTCTCTACCCAAATCAAGTAGATCCATCCTGAATTCTGGGTGATGGTGTTTGGGCTTATTCAGAGTTTAGTCTAGGCTATGGTTGAGAAAATGCTCATCCAAGATGCTCTATGGTGACACTTATCCAAAAAAAAAAGACACTCTATGGCGACCTACATTAGATACAAGATAGATATTCAGATTTATTGGGTAACAAACAGCACCTTAGCAAGGCCAGGAGGAACAACTGTTACGAGATCTTCAAGTGACTCCACTTTGTCTAATGGTAGAGAGCTGTAGAGCTCATCAACATCACTGAATTCTTCAAAATCCTCCTGCAGAAACGACAACAGGTGACAAAGTCAAAACTATAACAGGCAATTCAAAATCCATCATTTACATCAAGAACCAAAATGAGGTAAGATGAAAAAAAAAGAGGCAACATGTATTCATTATTCAAATACTTTACGTTACATAGAAAGAAAATGGATTGCAATGGGAGTAATCAAATAAATGAAGAAATTAGATTGCTCTGTAATACACACCTGGTTGCGTTCAACATAGTCATCCAAAAAGTCTCTTACATCATTGACCTGCTCAGGACTCAATTCATCATTATCCAGCAATCTCAAAATCAACTCTAACTTCATTATATGAGCTTTATGCCGAGCAATAGAGGTCTCTAAATGAGTCTGCAAAACAAAGATCATTCTTTAATAAAACTAGAAACAAAAAAAAAAAAACAGGACCTTCTAAGACAAGCTGTTTTCATTATACCAGTCTGGGTGGCCTTGCCTTCCCTTTCTTCACAGAGAGGCCCTCAATATCAGCTTCAAAGCAATCAATTTGAGATTCCAGCTCTGAAACCTAATGATGATTAAAGCAAAATACAAATAAATTTGTTTTTAAAATAACTTTCTAGAACATTAGAAGCATGGAGAAAAGAAATTAACTATTAAGAAACAAAAATAAAAATGTAAAAAAAAAAAAACACAAAAATGCCATCATTGAAGATGTGTCATGGGTATGAATAAAAAATGAATATGAAGTTAAAAAATGACAGAAGAAAAAGATGACAGTAATTTCCCACAGTTCAGGGCATGAAAAACAATGCCTTAATGCCAGCAGCATATTTACAATACTTTCCACTTCTGCAAACTCAAAAAGCCTTCAGAAAAATATTAAAACCAAGATAAACTTTGTTGGTTGTAGGAGAGCGCAATTCTGTCAGGGGAACAGCTAGGCTGCTTCCTCCACTATATATATTGAGAAATGGTACAGTATCAAATTAGCCAAAAAACACGTACAAGTTGCTGCACACAGGGATTTTACAATCACTGCCCATAAAACCTTGTACTCCAAAACCTGTTTACAAAAAGATTATCCTATACAAAAAGGGAGCTGTAATTTCTATCTTTCAACATGTTTACAGCAAGCCAAGAAAACATTTTTTCCCACCATTTTCTGAAAGTGTCTACAGAACTCTTTTTGTTCTTGAACATCCTTGCATTTCACTCCATGCCAGTTTCCCCTCTTAGATAAACCTCCAACTCTCCAACCCTTTACAAAATCCACCACCTATTCCAGATAGCAGCTTTTCACTTCACATAAGTTCCAGACTTGTGACTAGATTTCAAAAGAAAATCTGCAATGCAGCAAATAAGTGATTTACTAATTTTGTTTGCTCCACAGAGAACACAGTTGGTGGAGTCCAGCAGCATACCTTCCTTAACAGATTGTCTCTGGTTAGTATCCTGTTCAAATATGCCACCCACACAAAAAAGACCACCTTAGTGGGGACATTCTTGCACCAAATAATCTTGACTAGGATTATCTGGTCTTCAGATCTAGAAATAGAATTGTACAAAGATTTAATGAGAAGTTTCCAGATTTTTCCCACTTCCAAACTCCTCTATCATTCCTCCTGAAATCCACTTGAGTGCTATAAAGTTTGTGCAACATTTCCATGTTGAATCTACCTCCCAATCATTCAATTTCCTTCTGAATTAAGGGACCCATATCACATTTCGATTCTGCATCTGCATACAATCTGCCACACAAGTTTCCTTATCCACAGCAAGCCCAAAAAGAGCAGGAAATTTATCCATGATTCTATCAATGGCCTATTTTCACACCATACATCTTTCCCAAATTTCACACGAAGTCCATCTCCAACCTTGAACCTCAGCCATTTAGAGTAAGAACCATAGGCTTTCCCAATACCTTTCCAAACGGAGCATCCATAGGATTGATTTGGTACCCCCAGGGTCCCATCCCATGTTTCCTCATCCATATTTAGCTGCCACCACCCTCCTCCATAATCCCCCTTCATTCTCACCAAACCCCCAAAACCACTTTCCCAATAGAGCAATATTTACATTTTTCACCCCTCTCACACCCAAACCTCCTTGATGTTTAGGCCTGCACCTTATTCCAACTGACCAAATTATATTTCTTCTCCTCTTCCCTCCACCCTCTCCATAGAAAGTCTCTTATTTTCCTTTCTATAATGTTAGCCACTCCAGTTGGTATTGGATCAAAAAGAGTAAATGCATAGGGAGAGAAGACATCACACTTTTGATCAAAGTAATTTTGCCTCCATAAGAAAGATACTTGGCTTTCCAAGAGGCAGCTTCTTATCAATTCTTTTAACAATTGGCTTCCATATCGATTTAGAAGGTTACTCCACGATTGTAGAGTGGATCCACAACAAAATTGAGAGCCTGGGAAATACACCCATAGAGTAAAGAAAATAAGGAAATTGGCAAGATGAGGAGCAATTGCTCAATGGGTTCAAATATCAGCAAACACATTAGTCGACAAGTTAGTCGAATAAGGAGCAGAAAGGGAAGACTGGTTCTGGGGGAGCGTCCCTATGGATTGTCTGGTTGGGGAATTGTAGAAGGACAAGATACTCTGAGATTTGGATGTTTGGGCTGACAATTGCGAGGTGCTAAACAGACATTCTTTTGTACATCATTATTTTTTGTAATTAATAAAGATCATCACCACCAATGTGAGCTTGTCTTACACCGACAATCCCATGCCCAGATAAAGTAAGAGGGTTGAGTCAGGTTGGCAGCCAACAATTAAAGCTTTGGCCAAACGCTTATAGCTATCCATCAAAAAAATATTAAAATCAAGAACCCAGAATTTGTTGATGTGCACATACACACACTGGCTATTCAGGCAAACAAACAAATGCAGAGTCATGTACAGACTAATCAATCCATATAGACAAATCCTTGGCATTTTAGCCTATCATCATTGTCTATGAGATAAATAGGGCAACCAACACGCAAATGCATATAAACAAGAGAAATATGTGTTGGAAGGTGGTGGAAAAGGGGAGAAGCGAACAAGGTGGAAGACAAGGCTGACAACTTAGAGATTTCAACAACTGATGTGCCACACAAGGATGAAGGGAACTTAGCAGCAACATTAAAGGATGATCAGGGTACACCCATTCTTGCAAACAAATCCTTTCCAAAAAACAGGCAGGTAAAGAGTTTCGGCTTGGAGAGGCAGGATTCTTCTTTGAAGGCTTACAAGAAAACACCCAGAAAGGAAACTGTACCAAAGTCTCCCCCAGATGTAGGGACTGATAAGGCTTTGATTAAACCAAGTTTACCCCAACAACCAAATCAAACAGAGGGAAGGAGTTCTGGTCAGAAGTCTATCACTGATATCCCAACACAATCTGTTGACTTTTCCCCTCCTATCAGGCCAGGTATGTTTGTCCATTCAGGTTTTGTTACTAATCAGGGTTTTGTGCCTGAAACAGGTATCTTGGCATCACAGCTGAAGAGAACAGCCAGAGGTGAAGGAATAGAAGTTGAAAGGGTGAGGTTAGAAACAGAGGAAGAAGTTTCATTGTTAGAAAAAAGACAAGTGGAGGAAGCAGAGAGAATTTGGGAGCAAATCTATGTTTTGTTGGAGGAATATAAACAGATAGAGGAGTTGTTGGAGGCAACACCAAAAAAACTAGAACCCTTAGAGAGTAACTGTTATGAGAAGAAAGGACGGGGTAAATCAGTGATGTTAGGAAAAGAAACAATTATCAAAAGCAAAAAGAAAAAGAAAAGGTCTGAGGTGGAAACATTAATTTCAGACATAGAAGGGGACTTAGAATTTAGTGGATGAGGGGAGAGGAGGAAGGCTCTAAAGTAAAGGAAAATGGAAAGTGTGGAGGGTATCTTTCTACAATTGAGTTGATGAAGATCATTAGCTGGAATGTGAGGGGTCTAGGAAGTGCAAGAAAAAGGAGGGTGATAAAAGATCTGTTAAAGAAGGAAAGGTCTGACATTGTATTGATAGAACAAACCAAACTAGCTGATCTAGACAGAAAATGGGTTAAAAGTGTGTGGAAAGCAAGAGGTGTGAGTTGGTGCTCAACTCCCTCTTGGGGAGCCTCTGGGGGGATAATTACTCTTTGGAGAGAGGATGTGGTAGAACCATTAGAGGAGCTGATAGGTAATTTTTTTGTATCACTAAAGTTCAGGATGATGGAAGATGGTTTCATTTGGGTATTAACCAATGGGTATGGGCCGAATAATTACAGAGAGCGGAATGAACTATGGGAAGAGCTCTATTGAATTCAAGGACTTTGGGAAGGCCCTTGGTGCTTGGGTGGAGATTTCAATGTAATAAGGTTTCTTAATGAGTCAAATAATCCCCAACAACCTATAACAACTAGCATGAGGAGATTGAGAGATTCAATGAATTTATCAACAATTGTACTTTGAAGGAGTTCCCTATGCTACATGCTAGCTTCACTTGGTCCAACTTCCAAGAGAATCCATCTTGTTCAAAACTGGATAGATTCCTCTTCAATGAAAGTTGGGAAGCACACTGGAGGGGTTTGGTGGCTAGAGCTCTGCCTAGAGTTACCTCGGATCATTGCCCTATAGAGTTAGGCCAAGAGACTTTTGGGATTGGACCTAAACCCTTTAGGTTCGAGAACATGTGGTTGACACACCCGGACTTTGTGCATAAAGTGAAGGAGTGGTGGAGAGAAGAGATTAGGGGAGTTAAGTGGAAAGGGGTTAGATTCCACAAGAAATTAAAAAAGTCTGAGATCCAAAATAAGAGATTGGAACAGAGAGGAATTTGGGAGATTGGAAGAGTTAAAAGCCAGATTGACATCCCAAATCGAGGATTTAGATTTAAAGGAACATCAAATGACCATGAGTGCACAAGAAAGAGAATTGAGATGGAAGTTGAAGGATTTAGAAGAGGTTCTTTTTTTTTTTTTGATAAATGAGAGTAGTTTTAATAATTCAAAAAATAGTAGTACATTCAGCCTAGGAAGAGGCACGAGGTGTTACCTCCCCCTAGGACTGAGTCATAAACACTAAACAAACACAAGCCTGAAACAGTGTTACAAAGTGGCCCAAAACAGATCTCCCCTTGACACCCCTTGCTTGGCCAAAGAATCAGCCATTGCATTTGCTGATCTGCTGACCCACTGAAACCTGACTGACATATTCCTTGTCAGCCATTTAACTTTCTTTAACAGATCCCTGTAGCCCCTACAAGCTGTCTCTGGACTTGTCAACCAACCCACTACTACCTTGGAATCCCCTTCTACTATCAAATTATTCACTCCAAGTTGACTGGTCATCTGTATACCCTGTACCGCTGCTAGTATCTCTGCCCTTACAGAATCACCAACACCAACTGGTCCTGAAAATAAAGACGACATGTTGCTATCTTTGTCTCTCAGAATCCCTCCTATTCCAGGTGGCCCTGGGTTACCTTGGCAGCTACCATCAAAATTCAGTTTTACCACTCCATCCGGTGGGGATTCCCATTCAGCTTGTGATTTGTTCTTTGTGGAGACTATAGAAGCCACTGCTGCCCAGTTTCTCATTAAGTCATCAAACGAGTAATCTGCCAACAAGTGTGAAGATTTTAGCCACAAGACTGCCCTTGTCATTATGCATTCCTTAATTTCAGCAAGACTTCTTTCCTTTTCTTGAAATATTCTAGCATTTCTCTCCTCCCATAAAGTCCACAAGGTAGCGGCTCTGATACATTTCCACATTAGCTTCCCTCTTTTTGTCAATCTCCCAAAGGCAGCCAGAATGAACAGTAGCTTTACTTCGGAGGGCAAGCTCCACCTGCACCAAAATAGTGCAACAACCCAGTAGTTCCAAATATTGGCAGCAAAAGAGCACGATATCAGTAAATGGTTACAGTCCTCACCCTTCACTTTACACAAGAAGCACCAATTTGGGGACAAACACAAGTAAGGTTTCTTCTTTTGCAAGTTTTCCACCGTATTGATCTTACCCAAGTAGGCTACCCAACAGAACACTGCTATTTTAGGAGGAATTGGCCTTGACCAGACCTCTTTAACAAGGAACACCTGAGAGGAGGGATTGGAGCAGAGGGCTTTAAAGAAAGAAGCACAAGTGAAGGGGCCAACCGAGGTTAGAGACCAAACCCTTTTGTTTAGGTTAGGGGGGTCCAGGCACACTGAGTCTAGAAGCAACAAGAGCTCTGAAACACAAAGAAGTTCTTCATCCCTTAACCCTCTTCGAAACCCAAAAATCCAGTTTAAATCCAAAGGGCGAACCAGGGGGGAAAGAAACCATGAAATTGGATTCTTTTTAAGAGGGAGATGGAATAGAGAGAAGGAAAGCGGTCTTTTAGGGGTTGAGTGCTCACCCAAATATCTTCCTAAAAAAGAATGGAGTTTCCAGAACAAGCATCATACCTTACAAATCTGAGGAACTTTGGGAGAATGCCATAAATAGCCTTCCAAGATGTTGTGAGCGAAGCCCTTCAGGATACCTCCGCATCCCAACCTGATTCAGAACAACCATGGATACTCTTCACTACTTCATGCCACAACCTCTCCCTCTCCAAGGGCCACCTCCAAAGCCACTTACATAAAAGAGCTTCATTCTTACTCACAACATTTCCTAAGCCTAGGCCTCCTTCATTTTTGCTTCTACTCACCACCTCCCACCTAATCAAGTGATCTCTTTTCTCTTCCCCAAGTTCCCATAAGAAGTCCCTCATCAGTTTTTCCAACCTCTTTGCCTCCCTTTTAGGAATTCTAAAGACTGACAGGAAGTATAAAGGCAATTAGCTAGAATTGTTTTAATCAAAGTAACTCTACCTCCTATGGAAATATAGTTTCTCTTCCAAGTTGTCAATCTTTTTTCGAACTTTCCACCACCGGGTTCTAAAACCTACTTTCCTTTGGATTTGCGCCTAAGGGAAGTCCTAGGTAGGATAGAGGCTACTAAGACCAAGTGCAATCTAACAAGGCTGCTATAAACTCCATCTCCTCTTTACTCAAATTTATTCTCACAACACAACTTTTCTCAAAATTTATCTTCAAATTTGAGGCCCTCTCAAAGTGAATTATCAAATCCTTCAGATTTCTTACCTCCATCAGATCACAACCTTCACAAAAGATTATTATGTCGTCTGCAAATTGAAGATGGGTTACTAAAACTCTATCTCTACCTATTCTCCACCCTCTTAAGGATCCGACCCTATCCACTTCTGAGAGAAGTCTACTAAAAGCATCAGCAACTAAAGTGAATAGGAAAGGTGACATGGGGTCACCTTGTCTCAGACCCCTGCTAGTTGGGAAGAAACCGTTAACTACCCCATTGACTAAGATGGAGTAATGGCAAGAGGAAAGGCAACCGTTTATCCATTTGCACCATCTATCCCCAAACCCACACTTCCTTAGCATGAGTAATAAGAATCTCCAATCCACTAGGTCGTAAGCCTTTTCAAGATCTAGTTTACAAACATAACCTTTATGACCCGATCTCCTCATCTCCTCCACACATTCATTTGCTATTAGGATCTGATCTATTATTTGTCTCCCCTGAACAAAAGCTCCTTGGGCTTGGCTGATAAGACAAGGAAGCACCTTTTTAATCCTCAAAGATTAAGACCTTAGCCACAATCTTGTATACACTATTCACCAAACTAATAGGTCGAAAGTCCTTTGGATGCTTGGCCTCTTTCTTCTTGGGAATTAAGGCTAAAAAAGTAGCGTTAACTCCACGAATAATCACTGAATTATCCTCAAATTCCTTGAAGACCTCAATCAAGTCTTCCTTGATTATGTCCCAACAATCTTGAAAGAAAGCCATTGTGAAACCGTCCGGCCCTGGTGCTTTAGATCTGTTCATGGAGAAGACAGCTTTTCTTATTTCTTCCTCCTCAAAATTCCTTTCTAGCCAGCTTCTACTCTCTTCTGGAAGCCTCTGCTAGGTCACACCTTCCAACTCCACACTAGGACCTAGGGGCTTCTTTAATATGGATTTGAAATGGTCAACAAAACAATTGGCTATCCTCTCTTGGGAATCAAGGACTAGTCGATCCACTTCCAGTTTGGAAACTAGGTTCTTCCTTCTCCTTCCATTGGCTAGTTCATGAAAAAATTTAGTGTTCCCATCTCCTTCCTTGAGCCACCTGCATCTAGACTTCTGTCTCCAAGAAATTTCTTCTCTCAAAATGACTACATCTAACTCTCTTTTCAGTTCCATCTCTGATCTCTATCTTGAGAGTTTATGACTCTTTGGGATTCCTTTGCATTGAATTCCTTTATTTGGGTCATCAAAGAGGATTTCAATTCTTCTATTCTTCCAAAATGCTCCCTATTCCAATCCTTCACATGTGCTCTCAAACTTTTTAGTTTTTTAAGAAATCTTACTCCTTTCCACTTCACCCCCTTAGGTCTTCTCTCCACCATTCCTCAACCTTCTTTACAAAATCCGAGTGAGTTAACCACATGTTTTCAAACCTAAAGGGTCGGGGTCCTTGCCTAAACGGCTCCTATCCTAGGCCAATGGGGCAATGGTCAGATGTGACTCTAGGTAGAGCTCTTGTTATCGAGTCCTCCCACTTGTTTTCCCAGCTTTCATTGAAAAGGAACCTATCTAACTTGGAGCAGGTTGGTGTCTCTTGAAAGTTGGACCAAGTATAGAGGGCTTGCAACAATGGGAGTTCCTTCAGTTCACAACAATTAATGAAACCATTGAATCTCCATATGCTAGTTGTAATGACCTGTTGGGGGTTATTTCATTCATTCGTAAAACGAATTACATTGAAATCCCCCCCAAGCACCAAAGGCCATCCCAAATCCCTTGAATCCCATAAAGTTCTTCCCAAAAATCATTCCTTTATCTGTAGTTGCTTAGTCCATACACATTAGTTAGTGCCCAAGTAAATCCATCCTCTACCATCTTGAATTTTAACGACACTGAAAAATTACCTATTAGCTCCTCCAAAACCTCCACCGTATCCTCTCTCCAAAAAGTGGCAATGCCTCCCGAAGCCCCCCAAGAAGGTGCACCCAACTTATTCCTCTAGATTTCCATATGCTTCTTGCCCATCTTCTATCAATATTAGCTAATTTGTTCTCTTGTAGCATCACTATATCTGGCCTTTCTCTTCTAAGGAGGTCCTTAATAAGCCTTCTTTTCCTAGCACTCCCCAGGCCCCTCACATTCCAACTGATGATTTTCATGGAGATAAGAGAATTGACTTCCCCTTCTGAGATTAGGCCCCTACTTGGAGGCTTTCCTTCTCTCCCCTCTTCCGCTAAATTCTAAATCTCCTTCTATATCTAAGATCAACCTTTCCACCTCTGATCTTTTCTTCTTCCTTCGGTTGTTTATTGTTCCAGATCTACTTAAGATTGCTTTTGTTATGCTCCGCCCTTCCGCAATTCCTTGATTTTCCTCCAAAGATTCCTCTTTTTGCCTATACTCCTCAAGGAAAGCACAAATTTGTCCCCAAATCCTCTCTAATTCCTCCCTCTGCATCTTCCCAAGATTGATTCATCCCCAACTTTTTTGCTGCTTTGAACCCCTGTTTTTACTAAAGCTTCTTGAGCCTCATATTTTCCTACCACTTCCTCTTTTTTCTTGTACTCCTCCAAATACATACAGATCTGATCCCAGATCTTCTCTAATTCCTCTTCTTGGGATTTCCTCTTCCTCACCTCTTCCACTTGTTCTTTGCCTCCCTGTCCCCACTTAAAAACTATCCATCCATGGCTGCTGCTTCAAGTTGAGCTGCATAGGTACCTGTTCCAGGCACAAAACCCACATCAGTATCAAAAAACGAATTGACAAGATTACCTGAAAGGTTGTGGGAAGGGGGAAATGACTCCGGAGAGACGACACATTGGGGGTAAGGTCACGGTTAATCCTTCCAAAATAGGTGATTGTGGGTTCCCATTGTGTTCAGTCAATGTTGTTTTAGTCCTTGCATCAGAATCTGTCTTTAGGTATTGTCCCCTGATTGATGACTCTGCGATCGGTGATCGAGATGCATTATGTTCCACTAGTCCTCTATCGATGCCATACTGCTCTAGTGAACTGGGAGCATATTTTGGAACCGGTATCCCCTGCCTCTCCTCTATAATAGCTGCGGTAAACTCCATTTCCTTGGGTAGTTGAGAGTGCTTCTTCTCGGATGAGTCTGTAATTTCAAAGCCATCATTTTCCAAAAATAACAACTCCGTATGGAAGAGGTTCTATTGAGGGAAGAGATATCTTGGAGGCAAAATCTAGGCATCAATGGATCAAAAAAGGGGATGGGAATACCAAGTTCTTTCATGCTATGGCCAATGGGAGAAGGAGAAAAAATTGTGACCAAGATTGAGGTTGAAGGAGTAGAAATTGAGTCACAAGAGGAGATAGCCAATTGCTTTGTAACTCACTTTAAATCCATTTTGAGTAGGTCGTTGGAGAGAAGGGTGAGAATGGAAGATCTAGATTGGCCAGGTCTATCAGTCAGTGAGGCAGCTTGGTTGGAAAGAGACTTTGAAGAGGAAGAGATAAGACAAGCAGTTTTCTCTACGGACAGGTCAAAGGCTCTTGGACCAGATGGTTATACCATGGCTTTCTATCAAGAGTGTTGGGACATTATTAAAGAAGATTTGTTTGAGGTGTTTAGGGAGTTTGAAAACAACCATGTGATTAGTTGCGAAGCTAATGCCACGTTCTTAGCTCTCATCCCAAAGAGATTAGATGCCAAACACCCTAAAGATTTCAGGCCGATTAGTTTGGTGACCGGCATCTATAAGATTGTGGCAAAAGTGCTTTCTTTAAGGATTAAAAAGGTCCTTCCGTCTCTCATTACTCAAACCCAAGGTACTTTTATCCAAGATAGGCAAATTATAGATCAGATCCTTATAGCAAATGAATGTGTGGAGGAAATGAGGAGATATGGCAATCAAGGTTTTATTTGTAAGTTGGGCATTGAGAAGGCCTATGACTCAGTGGATTGGGATTTTCTATTAGAAGTGCAAAGTAAATGTGGATTTAGGGATAGACGGTGTAGGTGGGTGAGCGGATGCATAACATCTTGCCGATTTTCAGCTCTAGTTAATGGAGGGATCAAGGACTTCTTCCCAACACGTAGAGGGCCTAAAAAAGATATCCTCTTTACCCCTTTTTGTTCACACTTATGGCAGATGTGCTCAGTAGAATGATTTCTAAAGCAGATAGGGAAGGGCTGATAAGAGGTTGGAGGATAGGTAGAAATAATGTCACAGTGACTCATCTTCAGTTTGCTGATGATATCATCATCTTTTGTGAAGGGGGAGACTTAAGGAGAGTGAGGAACCTAAAAGATCTTATTAAATTCTTTGAGTCTACTTCAAACCTATCGATTAACTTTGACAAAAGTTGTGTGGTGGGAATCAATTTGGAAGATTGGGAGGTAGAGGCTATAGCAGGTTCTCTAGAGTGTTCCATATCTGATTGGCCTTTAACCTATTTGGGCCTTCCGTTAGGAGCTAACCCAAAAGAAAGTCGGTTCTAGTATCCAATTGTGGAAAAGATTGAAAAGAGGTTGGTTGCTTGGAAAAAAAAGTTACATTTCGATAAGGGTAGAGTGACCTTGATTAGGGCGACACTCGCTAGTCTTCCGGTTTATTTTCTTTCTATATTCAAGATACCCTCAAGGGAAGCCAAGAAGCTAGAAAAGGTGATGAGGGATTTCTTGTGGGAGCCAGGGGAAGAGAAGAAGGATCACTTGATTAGGTGGGAGATAGTCAGCAGAAGTAAGGAAGAAGGGGGATTAAGATTGGGAAATCTAGTTCTTAAGAATGAAGCTTTACTAGGGAAGTGGCTTTGGAGATGGCTGTTAGAGAGAGAGAGAGGTTGTGGCACAAGGTGGTGAATAGTATTCATGGCTGTTTGCAGAACAGTTGGGATGCCAGGGTATCTCGACGGGCAACTCTTGCAACACCCTGGAAGGCCATTCACGGAATTCTACCCCATTTTCTCAATCTAGTCAGGTATCATGTTAATTCTGGACATAATGTTCTTTTTTGGGAAGACATTTGAGTGGGCAACCAACCTCTTAAAGACCTTTTTCCCTCTCTTTACTCTCTTTCCCTTTATAAGGAAGAGTCGGTTTCCAATTTTATTTCCTACTCAGATTCTTCGTTGGCCCTAAACTAGGATTTTAGTTTCCGTAGAGGATTACATGATGATGAAAGTGCTTGTGTTTCAGATTTATTGTCTTCACTTGAGTCTATTTGTTTAGATCCCCTCAAACCTGAAACAAGAATTTGGACCCCTAACCCGAATTGTTTGTTCACTTGCTCCTCTTTCTTCAAATCCCTTTGTTCCACTTCTGCACCTCAGAAATTCCTAGTTAAAGAATTTTGGACTAGGCCCATTCCCCCAAAGATTGTTGTTTTTTGTTGGGAAGTTTATTATGGTAAAATTAACACCTTTGAAAACCTACAAAAGAGAAGACAAAATTGGTGCTTATCCCCTAATTGGTGTGTTCTTTGTAAATCTCAGAATGAGGACTGTCACCACTTATTGATCTCTTGCTCCTTTGCTACAGCTTTATGGAATTGGATTCTTGCGTTGTTTGAGTGTAGGTGGAACCTACCATCTGATACTAGTTTGTTGTTTAGTCCGTCTATTTTTGAATGGCACACAAAGAGAGGGAGAATCATGTGGAAGTGCATAAGAGCAGCTTCTCGGAAGTTAAAGAATGTATTTTGACAAGGGCAATTCGGTGGCTGAAAACTCTAAAGATCTTTGATGCATACTCTTTTGATGACCTATGGAGAAGTTGGTTATCAGTGGCTAATACTTCTACCAGGAAGGACAGGCATGGGGTTGAATGGATGCCACCAGGGGAGGAGTTTATCAAGCTGAACTTTGATGGAAGTAGCCGAGAAAATCCAGGACCTTCAGGCATAGGAGGAGTGCTGAGAAACAAAGATAGTAATGTGATATCTTTGTACACAGGTCCTGCAGGTGTGGGAGACTCTTTAAGGGCCGAATTACTGGCTGCTGTACAAGGAATCCAGCTTGCAAATCAGCTAGGCATAGGGCATCTGATTATTGAAGGGGATTCCCAGGTGATAGTGGGTCGGCTGAAGGATCCAAACAAGGAATATGACAATCAGAGTTCAGTGGGTAGGCAGATCAGCAAACTCATTGGCTGATTCACTTGCAAAACAAGGGGTTTCCCGGGATACTTTATTTTGGGCTTCAGTGTAATTTCTTTTGTACTTATAATTCTGTAATTATCTTTAAAGGAAAGGTCGCATCTCGTGCCTTTCCACGGGTTGCATGTAACTCTTATTTGCTGGTTTAATAAAATTTCACTCATTTATCAAAAAAAAAATTATAAAAGAAACCACTAAGAAAAAGCATTTTTGTAATTTTCATTTCTATCAAGCAAGGTTCAAAACATCGACACGTATCGTATCGGGAGCACCCCAATACGCCCTACAGAGGGTGTATCGGGGTTCTGATCGGTTCAGGGGGTGGAGGAGCCTTAAACCGGCCCCCCTGAACTGGTTTTGAAAAAAAGTAAAAAGTATAAAAAACAGTATCGATACAGCCCTATACGCCCATACCGGCATATTGGGCGTATCAATATTTAGAACCTTGCTATCAAGAATCATTTTCCCTCTTTCCTCCCCTCAGATCTGAACAGTTCAACATCTCTGTTGTCAATGACTATTTATTATGTGAAATCCATCTCAAAATGTTAATATAATATAATATAATTAGTACATCAAAGAAAGGTCTCTATTTATTATGCTTAACAGTAGTTCACATGGGTCTTAGATAGCTGAGCTGATTGCGTAGACAAGGCTATAACAAACGGGTACAGACACATGGACATAGATGAAGATTATAGGCAGTTATACAATGACTGCAGAGCAAACATTTTGCACTGGTCTGCCAAACTTTCACAAGAATATAGGTTGATAAAAGAGAGAAAGACAAAAGGAAAGCGTATGTCCCATACCACATTGTTCAACCAATCCCTTGTCTCTGATTTTGCTTTCTCTTTTGGATCCTATCATGAAATGGTTGATAATGAGAAACAATGACGAAAGCAATAAAATTTAATGATATACAAATAAATATTAGAATTTCATGCTTAAAAAAAAGGCAACGAAAGTAAAACTATTTAAAACCCGGAATGAAAAAAAAAATACATCATGAAATAAGCTATAAGAAAGATTCCTGGTTTCCTAATTCCTAGTAGAATCAAATAGGTCAAAGCTCTATGAATTTTCCAAATAGAATGAAAATACACTAGCATAAATAGGAAAAAACCATTAAAAAGTGAAACAGGATAAACATGCCATGATCCAATGAATAAGTGCCACAAACATGTCAATTATAAGTTTGCAACTACAAGGTTCAAATCTTATTAGTAATGTCAGCAATCAGCAATTGGAGTCCTAATATAATATTTGCAGGACTAAAGGTAGGACAGAGAATAACTTACAGTTTTAGGTTGTTGACCCAACCCTTCTTTTGAGAAGGCTTTTGTCTTAGTTTCCTTTTCACAGACTTTAAATCTTTCCATTTCACGCTCAATAAGCTTGCGAGCATCCAGCAGAGCCTGCTCATAAGAGGCACTAACCTATGTCAACATATGTCAACAAAAAAAATTGATTGTCAAGTCCGGCACATTCACATATTAAAAATATACACTACACCAATTTATTCACATTTACTCATGAAGCACTAGATAGAGAACGTGAAGTTGCTAACACAAAATAAAGCTGCTGACACAAATGGCAAGCGCAAGAACATTAAGTATCACCAATACAAACACAATGAAAGTTAGGTGCAAAAGGTTCAGAAGAAAAACAAATCATAGTTCAAATCAGTTATTTTCAGGTTAACAATCAGGCTAAAGATATCCTTCTTAAATGTGTATGATTTATTGACTGCCTATGTTAGAAAGAAGATGCTTATTGATAAATACAGGTGGTAAGAGGGGGATTTTCAATAAGGAAGCAACATACTACACAAGGAAAAAACCAAAGGAGGTTTCTGAGGATTCACCATTCATTTTGCCTGTTTAGACTGAGGATTTAGAAGAGTGATTTAACAAGGTAGGGGTGCATCGTTGCCTGGTCAGCTTCTATGGGAAATTGAAGGCAAAATAGTGCCTCATCCACAGCTAAGAGTTATAACAGCAGCAGTTCCTTGAACCCTTCGAATATGGACACATGAAGGTCATATTGGTGGTTACCTTGTGATATAGTTCAACCTTCAACAATAATAGAACATGCAGAAAAGCAATTCTTAGAGAGATTTGAGCATCCCGAAGTTACCAAAACATATAAAAGGAGGAAGAATGATCAATGGTTCCACCAAAGCTTTACCAAGATTTGGAAGCAGATAGTTTCTTTGCAACTGTTGAAGAGTTGCTGATAAAAAAATGTTTAAGAGTTTCTATTTTCTGCTTTCTATTTTAGGAATTTTTATTTTTCTGCTTTCTATGTTAGAAGTTTATATTTTCTGGTTTCTGTGTTGAAACTTTCTATTATCAGTCTTTCTATCAATAACAAGCAAAATTTTATCAATATAAAGTGAAGATTAGTTGTACAAGTTCTTTTGTAGAGATAAAGGAGTCTTATCTCTACCCTATAATGTCCTTTTACTTTTATAACTGTGCCAAGAACATTAATTCGTTCTCTATCCCTTGCTTTGATAGAGTATCCACCAAGCTGTTATCTTCCCTTGGGATCCAAGAAACCCTCACCTCCATATTTCTAGTCAACCACCTGAACCTGTTTACTTCATTACTGTAGCACCACAATGGAGCCTCCCTCTTATGTAGCCATCCAACCACCAGTTTTGAATCTCCTTTTTTTTATGAATTTGAATCTCCTTTTTTTATGAATTTGAATCTCCTTCAATAGTCAATTTTTTTACCAGTATTCAATAGTCAATTTTTTCACATTCATTTCTTTTGCCCACTGCACACCTTCCATTACAACCATAACTTCAGCCTTTAAAGAGTCTCACACCAATCGGGCCTAAGAATAAAGTAGCAACATTTTTCTAGTTTCTATGTTAGAAATTTCTGTTTCTGGAGTCTCGGTAGTTTCCAAGTTCTGGGTTTCTATTTCAGTCAAGAAGAGAGTTCTATAAATATATAGAATTCTGTTCAGATATGAGACTCAATGAATGAATAAACTAAGTTTTCTTCTTCCTTAGACAACTGTCTACTTCTTTGTTCTTTTGAAATCAGTGTTGGAGAAACATGTGATTTCTTCTTTTCTCTTTATTTTCTTGTAGTTCTCTGCTACTAGAAGAAAACCAGGAACTATATCTAGATTTCCCCTAGATTCAGAGCTTACTTTGTTGGATTTTGAGAGGGTCTGATTACCAAAACATACTTTGAGAGAGTCTGATACATGATCAGAAGAAAATATTATAAAGGATGAAGACAGACATAATGACCAGAGATCAGATGGACTTGAAGGTATTGTGAAAGGATGAAGTTCTGGGCACAGATTAGCTGTTTGAAAAGAACATGGTGCTGGAATTGAAAAGGATCAATGAGAAGAGGAGTATAAGGATTTGATGGAATTTAGGAAGACTACTCTTGTGGTAAGAACTAAGAAGATTTAGAAATCAGAGAAAGCGCCAAATATTTTTTGATAATTGAGAAATGATTTGTTAATGATATATAATAAAAGTTACAAACACCCCAAGGAGAGGCATGAGGTGCAACCTCCCTTGAGAGTAAAGTGTAAAAACCAAACAGCGCACTAGAAACATGACATTACAATGTTGCCCAGTACAGCTGTTACCTCAATAGTCAATACCCCTTGTTTAGCAAGATAATCAGCCAAAGCATTTACTGACCTGCTCACCCAATGTGAGCTAACAGACATGTTTGTAACCAGCTTGCTTTCTTTAGGAGATCCTTGTAGCACCAAATGACTAAGCCTGGGTCTGTTAACCAGCCCACAACAATCTTAGAATCTCCTTCAATTAGAAGATGTTCAACTCCTATTTGATTTGCTATCTAAATACCCTGTAGAGCCGCCAATAATTCAGTCTTGACTGAGTCTCCTACTCCCACTGGACCAGAGTATAAGCACCCCAAGGAGAGGCATGAGGTGCAACCTCCCTTGAGAGTAAAGTGTAAAAACCAAACAGCGCACTAGAAACATGACATTACAATGTTGCCCAGTACAGCTGTTACCTCAATAGTCAATACCCCTTGTTTAGCAAGATAATCAGCCAAAGCATTTACTGACCTGCTCACCCAATGTGAGCTAACAGACATGTTTGTAACCAGCTTGTTTTCTTTAGGAGATCCTTGTAGCACCAAATGACTAAGCCTGGGTCTGTTAACCAGCCCACAACAATCTTAGAATCTCCTTCAATTAGAAGATGTTCAACTCCTATTTGATTTGCTATCTAAATACCCTGTAGAGCCGCCAATAATTCAGTCTTGACTGAGTCTCCTACTCCCACTGGACCAGAGTATAAGCTAAGATGTTGCTGTCCTTATCTCTCAAGACGACTCCTATGCCTGAGAGGCCAGGGTTTCCTTAACTGCTTCCATCAAAATTCAATTTTACCCAATCGTCAGACAATGGTGTCCAAAATACATTGACCTTTTCTTTCCTAGAGGAACTATTTGTCACTACTAACCAATTCCTCCAAAGGTCATCAAAGGAGAACAAGTGGAAAGAATCCAAAGTTTTCAGCTAGTGAACTGCCCTTGTTAAGATGCACTCCTTTTCATGGAAAATTCTTGCATTCCTTTCTTCCCACGGCTCTGATACATTTCCACATAATACTCCCTCTTTTGATGGACCATGCAAAGACCGATGAATCAAAAAGCAGACTTGTATCTGCAAGCTGGTTCCACCTACATCCAAACAAGGCAAAAATCCAATCCCAAATAGACAAAGCATAAGAGCAGGAAATTAGTAAGTGGAAGCAATCCTCACCATTAGCTTTGTAAAAAATACACCAATTAGGGGACAAGCACAAAAAAATAAAAAAATAAAAAATAATAAAAAGATTTTTTCTTCTACAAACAGTCCAAAGTTTTTCTTAAAGTACATAAAAACTTTCATTAAATCAGAAAAAGGTTACAACCTGATAGGTGGCAAGTCATCACCCAGATACACAACAGATTATAAATAAAAATTAAATTTTCCACATTACATATTTGAAAACCCAAAACCTCCCCCAACTTATTCCCCAAGTCCTTATCAATTTGCCTAAACTCTGGAAGAACCAAGATCCAATCTTCCACAGATCTGCTAAGAGCAGCTATCATCCTGTCCATACTACCAGCTTTATCCTCGAATATTCTTCTATTCCTCTCCTTCCATATGTTCCAGCATATTGCAAATGGAATGCAGCTCCATATCACCTTTGCCTTCTTGCTTCCACCCAGTCTAGGCCTTGTAGAGAAAATTTCTGCAGCTGAAGCTGGTTGAAAGCTAGTTACTCCAAACATAGCAGTAAATATTTTCCACATGAAGCCAGAGAACTTGCAGAAAATAGACAAATGTCTGACATTTTCTTCCTGCTCCTCACATAGACAGCATCTATTAGCCATTTGGAATCCTCTTGATTTCAGGTGATCAACTGTCCAACCACTATCCATGTCAAATCAGCAATGCCAAATCCTCAACACTTGGTGGAACCGGGTTTCCCCAAATACCTTTAATCTGATTTTAAATCTGTATTGGACCTGCTGAGAGCCAAGTAACATGGTTTGATTGAGAATCTTCCATTTTTACATTCTTTCCACCAAAGCTCATCCCTCTGTTGCTCTGAAATTTTCATACTTCCAGCAGAACAAAGTAATTTGAGGGGGAATAGGCCTAGTCCATAACTCCTTAACTGGAAAAAAACTGAGCAGAGGGAGAACAAAGGGCCTTAAAGAAGGAATGGGGAGACCAAATTCTTTTGTTTGGCTTTTAGGGGATCCAAATAAACACTATCTAGGACACGAAGAAGTTTTGTAACAACACCAAGTTCAGCATCCCTTAAACCCCTACAGAAACCAAAATCCCAATTCAAGGACAGAGGGGAAAGGGGGGAGGGAAGAAAGTGGGAGACAACTTTATGCTTAAACAAGGAAAAGGAATAGAATGAAAGGAAAAGGTCCTTGAGGGCTGAAGAACCCACCCAAACATCTCTCCAAAACAAAACAGAGTTCCTGAACAAGTATCATACCTGACAAAGTTAAGAAATTGGGGAAGGATATTGTGAATCGATTTCCAAGGAGTAGTCAAAGTAGCCCAACGAGACACACCAGTATCTCACCGTTTCTCCAAGCACTCATGAATACTAGCTATCACCTCAGACCATAACTTCTCTCTTATGGTGTCCAAAGTTTTCACTAGATTAAAAGGTGGGCTATTTGGGGTCGGGCCAAGCAAGAAGAAGTAGGGAGCTTCTGATCATGGTCAGTTCATTTAGGGTGTTGGTCTGTTGGCATGTGTTGGGTTTTGTTTTTTCCCATTTGGGATTGGTTTTGTCTTAAGATTGTTTATCCTTTTCTTTTAATTATTGAACTGAATTTGAATTGGATATTTGACTATTGAATCGAATCAAATTTGAATATAGGAATTTTTAGATCCACCAAGTTCAAATCGAATTCAGATATACCCCTATCCGAATTCAGTTCAATCTGTTTGCAACCCTACCAATGGATCAAACTCTACTATCCTTGCCACAGGGTCAAGGAATACCCCATCAAGAAATCAAGTAAAATAATAACCTTGTAAGGTTCTCAATCCACATCTAAATCCAAAATTCTAACTAATCTTAGAGTCAGACCTCATGTAGAAGAAGAGATGGTACAATTTTACAGAAAAGACAAAGCATACAACCTAGGTAACAGATTTTGAATTGTAGTCTCCCCACCAAAGAATTTCCCAATATCTAATCTTGTTACCCCTCATAGGGTTCCTTCCTATGGATAAATTGCATTTCATTGCTTTCCAAGGAGAAGAGAACATTGTTCAATTTACTAACACCCTATATCCCATCCATCTTAATTAAATATAATGAATGGTGTAATCACAAACCGCAACAGTTTATCCAAATCCAATGGGAATCTCCACAACCACTTTCAAAACAACAAAGTTTCTATCCACCAATCTACCTTGGCACTCAATCAAAGGTTACCACCTAGAAGAAGGCTAAAGTAATTAAAAGGCCAACTTGATATGGAACAGCCTACCACACCAGAATAACTTAATGGTGCATCCTATTTTAGCTTGATCCCCACAATGCTACTCTCAAACAGCTTAATCACGAGCCTAGAAATCCTCCAAAAACATCCAATCAGAGTTCCAATATCTCTGGCCTCTTGATCCTCACCATCTTCGCAAAATATGATTAGGTCATCAAACTGTAAGTGAAAAACCTATATGCTCTAATAAAGTTATATTTAACCCTAATGCCTTTGAACACTCCCATCTCATCCAGTCTCTAAAATAGCCTCCTAAATACATCCACCATAGTTACCATCACTAATGTGAATAAAAAAAAAAAAAAAAGAGATGAGGAGTCCCCCATCTAAGACCTTTTTTCCAATCACCAACACCATAAACTGAGAAGTAAAATTGCACTCTCCAATCCACTTTTTCATGTATGCCCAAAACCCTCTTTTTCAATACAGCCTCCAAAAAGAGGAACAACGAAATCAGCAGCTTTCTCTACATCAAATTTACAGACTATTGGTAATAAATATTTGATTTATTATTTGCCTAAAGGCAATCTTTTTTGATAAATGAGTAAGAATTTTATTAATCCAGTAAATAAGTGTTACAGGCAACCCAAGGAGAGGCATGAGATGCGACCTTTCCTTTAAGATTGATCACAGCATTACAAAATCAGATGAGCATAATTACAATTTACAAGGTAGCACAAAATAAAGAATCCCAAGAGACCCCCTGTTTAGCAAGTGAATCAGCCATCGAGTTTGCTGATCTGCTTACCCACTGGACTCTAACTGTCATATTTCTTGTTAGCCATTTGACTTTTTTAAGGAAATTTCTGTAGCCCCAAATCACAGAGTCTGGATTCAGCAACCATCCCACCACCACCTGAGAGTCCCCTTCAATAAGCAAATACTCTACCCCTAGCTGGTTTGCGAGCTGGATTCCTTGTACAGCAGCAAGCAATTCAGCCCTTATGGAATCTCCCAGACCCACAGGACCTGAATATAAAGATATGATAATGCTATCTTTATTTCTTAGAACTCCTATACCCGAAGGAGGTCCAGGGTTACCTCTACTACTACCATCAAAATTCAGCTTAAAAAACTCCTCCCCAGGTGGCATCCATTGTACCAAAAGTCTATTCTTCCTAGTAGAAGTATTAGCCACTGCTAACCAACTCCTCCAAAGGTCATCAAAGGAATAGCTACCAAACAGGTTTAAAGTTCTCAGCCACTGAATTGCCCTTGTCAAAACACAGTCCTTAACGTCTGATATGCTTGTTTCCTTTTTAGAAAAGATTCTAATGTTTCTTTCTTCCCAAACAGCCCACAAGATTAATGTTCTAACACACTTCCACCTAATTCTCCCTCTCTTTGTGTGCCACACAAAGGTAGACAGACTAAACACCAAGCTAATAATAGATGGCAGGTTCCACATACACTACATCCCAAAAATCCAATTCCATAAAGCTGCCACAAAGGAACAAGAGATCAGTAAGTGGTAACAGTCCTCACTCTGAGCTTTACAAAGGACACACCAATTAGGGGATAAACACCACTTTGGTCTCTTCCTTTGCAGGTTTTCAAAGGTATTAATCATACCATAGTAGACTTCCCAACAGAAAACAGCAACCTTTGGGGGAATGGGTCTAGTACAGACTTCTTTAACTGGGAAAGTCTGGGGTGCAGGAGAAGAGCAAAGGGATTTGAAAAAAGAGGAGCAAGTAAAAATGCCTTTCGGGTTAGGGGTCCAAGTTCTTAAATCAGAATTGGGGGGATCCAAACAAGCAGACTCAAGTGATGACCAAGGTTTAAAATGTCGATGTCGATGCAAATGTCACTTACCAAAATATAGGACATATGTCGGAAATGTCGAATATGTTGGAAATGTCGAGGGGAAATATTGTAAAAATTAGAGACATTGTAGAAATATTATAAAATATGTGGAAATATGCAAAGATATTTTGTAAAATGATAAAACAAGCATTAATACATATTTCAAGACTATTATCTTAATCCCAACCATTATATAAAGCTAAGAAACTAAGATCAATAACAAATTAGTAAATGACGATTTACTGATTTATTATGCATTTTGATGTTTTTATAAGGTTATCTGATATTTTCTTTTCTTATTTTTAATTCTGATTTATTATAAATTCTAATATATTTGTTTCACACTAGTAAATAGAAATACATTTATCCTGATTTTTTAAATATTAAAGTTATAATACATTATGTTTTATTATAAATTTGATAAACTGATTCTCCTTTTTGTAGTATTAAGATTATGATAAATTCTGATTTCTTATAAAACTTAATGAATTTATTATGATTTTTAATACTAAATTTACAATAAATTATGATTTAGTATAGAATTTATTAAATTTATTCTATTTTTTATATTAAATGTAGAATATGATTTATTATAAAATTTAATAAACATTTTCTGATTTTAATAAATACTTTAAAAATACTAACTAGTTAAAATTTTATTACTTGAAAAATATTTTATGTTCTATATTATAAAGTAATTAATTTATTCTTTTGTTTTTATATTTGTTAATTCTTTTTTATAAATATTTTATTTGAAATATTAAATAGAAATTATTAATGGAATAATCTATATTAATATACTGTATTATATTAATATAATATACTAATATATCGATCAAAAAAAATATAATATACTAATATATTACATTTTTAATGTACATTAGTCGACATCTTGTCAACATAATAGGAAAAACTGTATTTTTTTTTTGTTATTTGGATCGATTTTTGTCGACATTTCTGAAATATAGGAAATGTCGACCAACATAATGTAATTTTTATATTACCATCCATTTTCATGTCGGTGAGCCTCGACATCGACATATGTCAGGCGACATTTGGCAACATTTGAAACCATGGTGATGACAATAATTCTAAGACAAGCATATTCATCATCACTTAACCCTCTTCGAAAACCAAAATCCTAGTTCAAGGCCAATGGAGAGGCCGAGGAAGAGGTAAACTTGAAAATCAGCTCTTTCTTGTAACAGGAAAGAGAGTAAATGGATGGAAACGGGTCTTTAAGGGGTTAGTTTCCCACCCAAAGGTCTTCCTAAAAAAGAACATCATTTCCAAAGTAGACATCATACCTAACCAAACTGAGAAAATGGGGAATGATCCCATGTATAGCCTTCCACAGTGTTGCAAGAGTTGCCTGTCAAGATACCCCAGCATCCCATCCATTCTCCGAACAGCCATGAATGCTAGTCACCACCTTGTGCCACAATCTCTCTCTCTCTCTCTCCAAAGGCCATCTCCATAACCACTTCCCTAACAGAGCTTCATTCTTAAGAACTAAGTTACCTAGTCCTAACCCCCCCTTCTTCCTTACTTCTACTAACCATCTCCCACCTAATCAAATGATCTTTCTTCACTTCCCTTGGCTCCCATAAAAAATCCCTCATCACCTTTTCTAGTTTCTTAGCTTCCGTTGAGGGTATCTTGAATACTGAAAGAAAATAAATCAGCAGACTAGCAAGTGCAGCCCAATCAAGGTCACTTTACCCCCTAAAGAAATGTAACTCTTCTTCCAAGTCGCCAACCTCTTTTCAAACTTTTACACAATTGGATACCAAAATCGACTTTCTCTTGGGTTAGCACCTAGAGGATGCCCCAAGTAGGTTAAAGGCCAAGATGACATGGAACACTCTACTGCAATAGCCTATGTCTCCCCATCCTCCAAGTTAATTCCCACCATGCAGCTTTTATCAAGGTTGACTGACAAGTTGGCAACAAACTAAAAGGATTTTATAAGATTTTTTAGGTTTCTCACTCTCCCTAAATCTCTCCCCTCACAGAAAATGATAATATCATCTGCAAACTAAAGGTGGGTCATTGGGACATTATTTCTACCTATCCTCCAACCTCTTGTTAGCTCCTCCCTGTCTGCTTTAGAAATCATCATGCTAAACAGATTTGCCACAAGTGTGAACAAGAAAGGTGAGAATGGATCACTTTGTCTTAGAAAAGGTTTAAAATGTCGATGTCGATGGAAATGTCGCTTACCAAAATATAGGACATATGTCGGAAATGTCGAATGGAAATATTGTAAAAATTACAGACATTGTAGAAATATTATGAAATATGTGGAAATATGCAAAGATATTTTGTAAAATGATAAAAGAAGCATTAGTACATATTTCTAGACTATTATCTTATTCCCAACCATTATATAAAGCTAAGAAACTAAGATCAATAACAAACTAGTAAATGACGACTTACTGATTTATTATGCATTTTAATGTTTTTACAAGGTTATCTGATATTTTCTTTTCTTATTTTTAGTTCTGACTTATTATAAATTCTAATATGTTTATTTCACACTAGTAAATAGAAATACATTTATTCTGATTTTTTAAATATAAAAGTTATAATACATTATGTTTTATTATAAATTTAATAAACTGATTCTCTTTTTTGTAGTATTAAGATTATGATAAATTCTGATTTCTTATAAAACTTAATGAATTTATTATGATTTTTAATACTAAATTTATAATAAATTATGATTTAGTATAAAATTTATTAAATTTATTCTGATTTTTTATATTAAATGTAGAATATGGTTTATTATAAAATCTAATAAACATTTTCTGATTTTAATAAATATTCTAACAAATACTAACTAGTTAACATTTTATTACTTGAAAAATATTTTATGTTTTATATTATAAAGTAATTAATTTATTCTTTTGTTTTTATATTTTGTTAATTCTTTTTATAAGTATTCTATTTGAAATATTAAATAGAAATATTAATGGAATAATCTATATTAATATACTGTATTATATTAATATAATATACTAATATATTATATTTTTAATGTACATTAGTCGACATACTGTTGACATTAGTCGACATCTTGTTGACATAATAGGAAAAACTATATTTTTTTTGGTTATTTGGACCGATTTGGTCGACATTTCCGAAATATAGGAAATGTCGACCGACATAATGTAATTTTTATATTACCATCATTTTCATGTCGGTGAGCCTCGACATCGACATATGTCGGGCGACATTAGCGACATTTGAAACCATGGTCTTAGCCCTCTACATGTTTGGGAAAAAATCCTCAACCCCTCCATTAACTAGAATTGAAAAATGACAAGAGGTAATACAGCCTTTCACCCAACTACACCACTTGTCCCCAAATCCACATCTTCTTAACACTTCTAACAAAAAAAAATTCTAGTCCACCAAGTCATAGGCCTTCTCAATATCCAACTTACAGACGAAGCCTTCATTGCCTGATCTCCTCATCTCCTCCACACATTCATTTGCTTTAAGGATCCGATCTATAATTTGTCTACCTTGTACAAAGGCTCCTTGAGCTTTAGCAATGAGAGGGGGAAGAACCTTTTTGAGTCTCAACGATAGCACTTTTTCCACAATCTTATAGATGTTGGTCACCAAACTAATCGGCCTAAAATCTTTAGGATGTTTTGCAGCTAAGAAAGTGGCATTGACCTCATGACTAATAACAATGGTTGTTTTCAAACTCCCTAAAAACCTCAAACAAGTCTTCTTTAATAATGTCCCAATAGTCTAATAAAAGGCCATAGTGAATCCATCATGTCCAAGCGCCTTGGATCTATCCAAAGAGAAAACAGTTTGTCTTACCTCCTCCTCTTCAAAGTTTCTTTCCAGCCAACCCATCTCTAAGGTAGATAAACTTGGCCATTCTAGATCCTCCACTCTCACCCGACTCCCCAAAGGTTTACTCAGAATTGATTTGAAGTAGGCTGCAAAACAGTTGGTTATCTCCTCTTGGGAATCAATTTCCACTCCTTCAACCTCAAGCTTAGCCACAAAATCGTTTCTCCTCCCATTGGCCAAAGCATGAAAAAACTTGGTATTCCTATCCCCTTCCTTGATCCACTTATGCATAGATTTTTGCCTCCAAGAGATTTCTTCCCTCAAGAAGGCTTCTTCTAGTTCTTTCTTCAACTTCCATCTCAATTCTCTTTCTTGTACACTCATGATCATTTCTTTTATCAATAAAAGACTTCCATTAAATTAATATATGAACAACAGTACAACAATCAGAGAGAGTTAAAAAGGCTTAACCCTCCCAATAAAGCAACAACAAGCTCACAATATAGGCCAGTACAAATGAACCCTTCCTACACCCTGCTTTGCCAAAGCATCTACAAAGGCATTTGTTGTACAGTCATGATCATTTGATACTCCTTTGAATCTAGATCCTCAATTTGGGTTGACAACTTAGCTTTAGCTCTTCCAATCTACCTAACTCCTCCCTATTCCAATCTTCTAATTTAGATCTCAAACTTTTTAATTTCTTATGGAACCTCACCCCTTTCCACTTCACACCCCTAATTTCTTCTCTCCACCATTCCTCAACCTTAGGCACAAGTCCAAGTGTGTTAGCCAATAGCCACATGTTTTCAAACCTAAAAGGTCTAGGTCCAAACCCAAAAGTTTCTTGACCTAACGCTATAGGGCAATGGTATGAGGTAACTCTAGGCAAAGCTTTAGCCACCAAACCCCTCCAGTGTGCTTCCCAGCTTTCATTGAAAAGGAACTTGTCTAATTTTGAGCAAGACGGATTCTCTTGGAAGTTGGACCAAGTAAAGTTGGCCTGTAGCAAAGGGAATTCCTTTAGATCACAATTATTGATAAAGTCATTGAACCTCCTTGTGCTAGTTGTGATAGGTTGTTGAGGATTGTTTGACTCATTTAGGAACCTTATTACATTGAAGTCTCCACCCAAGCACCAAGGACCCTCCCATAACCCATAAATCCCATGAAGCTCTTCAGCTCTTCAGCTCTTCCCACAATTCATTTCTCTCTATAATTATTCGGCCCATACACATTGGTTAACACCCAAGTAAAACCACCCTCCACCATCCTTAACTTTAAAGAGACAAAAAAACTACCTATCAGTTCCTGTAATGATTCTACCACATCCTCTCTCCAAAGAGTAACAATACCCCCAGAGGCTCCCCAAGAGGGAGTTGAGCACCAATTCACACCTCTTGCCTTCGGCACACTTCTAATCCATCTTCTATCTAGATATGTTAGTTTGATTTCATGTATCAATACAATGTCAGGCCTTTCCCTCCTTAACAAATCCTTTATCAACCTTCTTTTCCTCACGCCTCCTAGACCTCTCCCATTCCAAGTAATGATCTTCATCAACACAGTTGTAGAATGGCACCCTCCAAACACCCTCTGTCCTTCACTTAGGAGCCTTCCTCCTCTCTCCTCTTCCACTGAATTTTAAATCCCCTTCAATGTCTAAGAGTAGTCTTTCTACTTTTGATCTTTTCTTTTTCTTCTTGCTTTTATTAAATGGTTCTTCTCCTGCAATCTTGACTTTTCCTCAGCCTTTCTTCTCACTACAAATGGTCTCTATGCCTTCTGACTTTTTTGGTGTTGCCTGCAATTGATCTTCTTTCTGCTTATACTCTTCTGGCAAGACACAGATTTGCTCCCAAATGCTCTCTAGTTCCTCCACCTGTCTTTTTTCTCAATAAAGAACTTCCTTCCTCTATTTCAAATTCAACCCCCTCCACCTCCACTCCCTCACCTCCAATTGTTCTGTCCAATTGGGTCGAGGTACCTACTTCAAGCATAGAACCCAAGCTAGTATCAAACCCCGAATGGACAAACATACCTGGCCTGGCAGGAGATGAATGGGCTACGACTTGTGTTGGGGTATCAAAAATAGAATTCTGGACAAGGACCATTCCCTCTAGCTGATTTAGTTATGGATGTGTACTTAGTTCAATCAACACTTTGTCAACCCGTGTGTCCAAAGAAGCCTTTACTAGGTTATCCTATGTGTGTGCCTCTTTATAAACCTACAAAGATGGTTCCTGCTCCTCCAAATTGAACGTCTTTAAAAGCTGATTTTCTGGAAAGGATTTGGTTGTCACTTGCCAGAGTAGTTGTACCCTAATCATCATCTATAGTTGCTGCTAGGTTCACCTTACCCTTATGTGACACAACAATTATTAAAGTCCTTGATTGTTCAACCTCAACATCCACACTCTTACGTTCCTCATTTCCAGAGCCTTCTGATGCAAAAGCTTCCTCTTCTAGGAAAAGAGTAGCTACGTTTAAACTCTCATCTTCCAGCAAATCTTTTGCGGCTTGTAGATTCCCGCTTCCAGTGCTAACAATGTCTTCAAAGTTAGAATCTAAGTCGCCCTCAGCTTCTGATGACAGATTCTCTTCAAGGTTCTCAAGATCTCTACGTCGAGCAGACCTGGGGTTGTGACAGTCTTGGGATGGACGAGAGAGTTTCTTAGAGGGAGCCCACTGTAACGAGTCAGTTCTCTGGTTCCACATCTTTTCCGCCTTGGAGGAGCTCGATAGGAAAGGTGCTAGACGAACGGCATCGTCTATCATCGGGCCAACCTCAGTCACGTGCGGCTTTAGGGGAACATGTGACTTCTTAATAAATGGGCCACTTTTAGTAGGCCCAGTGATGAGCTTTACTAATTGAGAAGGTCCATTCAACACATTAGGCCTGGCATCAAACGAACGCCTAGTCACGTGAGTTTTTAAAGAACAACCCCTTTGGGTTGACCCAACGGCTCAACCCTCTCAAGAGCCGGCTCAACTTCCTTAGTCAATCCTGTTTTTTCTTTTGTGGTCGAATGGTTTAACTCATTCGAATCTTTGGCGCAAGACACTAGCACTTGAGCAAAGGATCTTTCTGTTGTTTGACCCTTACCTTGTATCTCACATATTTGACCATCTTTTCTACCCATATTTTTTGGATGGTCGAACTTGTGCTTGTCCATTTTAGTAAAACATTCCATCTTCCTCTGATTCTCCAATCCTAGACTGCCAAGTAGAGCTTGTGCTTCTACCGACTCATCTTCTTCCTATCTAGCCTCTAACCATAGAGAAGCTTCAATGGAGGAAACTAGCCACACCTGTAAACACAATCCTTCAACTCAAATAGTAATCTTCCTTGGAATGTCCTCTGGTTTAACTCCATTCAACTACAAGGCAGCAGAGCACAAGTCTCCCCAACAAGACTAGCTCCACATAATGCAGCAATGGAGACAGCTACACCATGTTTCCAAAGATGGAAAGGCAACACAATCAGCCTGACTATCACTCCATCTTCACCGGCATAAGATTTTGAATTAGAAGAAAGAGACCATTTATACAAAATAAAGGATCCCTTGTCCTTTTGAATGCTTAAAGCCTAAACTTCCACCAAGTTTTCAAGAGGATCCAATACTGCGCTCGTACTGTCAAAGGGAGTTAATATAAATGTCTTCCTCAATCCCAACTTGCAAACCAAGATATCAGCAAACATCCTCCAATCCTTAATCAGATTCTTAGCTTCAACCACTAACATTTTAATCCAGTGATCTTTACTGGAGTTTACATTCAATAACGGGTTACTGTTGCTGTTTGCCATGGCTATAAAGCCTTGGGTAAGACTCTCACCTTCCATTGCTTGCTGAGTTTTCAGCAAGCAATCCCTTATCTTCTTCTGCAGTTTCCTTTTTCTCCATCTGTAGACTTCTTCGACCCATGAATGCAGCCAAGATCTTAATCACTCCTTGCCACCCTTGGCTGTTTTTGCCGGCAGGAAAGCAGACCATTTGTTTCATTCCTTATCAAAGAACTCTGCTAGGGAGATGAACAGCCCTATTGCATTCTGTTTACTTTCCACTACATATCTTCTACATGACTTTATGTGATTTTCCTTCCAACAGCACTGTTTTCCTTTTGTTGCTGCTTCACTCAAAAAATCCTTAAACCATTCTACCATCTCTAAGCCTTCCACCAGCACTATAGCCTTCTTAGATTCCCTTATCTTCATGGTGTGACACCCTCTGATTCTTATTTCCTCGAAAATGAAGTCTTTAGCCTCCACTTTCATGGCCTTCCTCCATCGTGTAGCCTCTTCAAAGCTCTGAGATCTCTCCATCTTGTCCACAGCAAATGTTCCTCATACAATCATTGGTTCTTGACACAATATATAATTTCAAGAACAAACAGGTGCATCCTATAACTAATATCCATTGCACTAACAAAAAGGACAACCACGATTGGCATACCTTAATTGCCTTTCAGAGTTTTTTTTTTGGTGGGGAGAGCATGAGTGATCACGTCCTTTATTCGCTACTCGTAAGGACAAAACTTTTGATTCACCGTGTAAAGCATCCCAACCTAACTAAATACCACGAAATCTCTAGGGTGTAAGGCTCCATCTTTTTTGACGATAAATGCAATGAGTAAGTGTTAGCCAAGCATTGTTGCAACCATTATGTATGTATTTTCATTCCCATCCAACTGCATTCATTAATTTGAATTTCAAAATGCTATATAAAGGAAAGGAGAAAAAAAAAAGAGTGTCAAAATCTAACCTTCTTATCCTTTATCTCGCTCGATTGTATCCATGTCTTGATCTGGTCTCGGTATCTCTGCAGTTTCTTGATTTCTTTCTTCAAATCCGCCTCGAATTTCTCTTTCTGGTTCGCATTATCCGTGTCGTAAACCTAAAAGAATAACAATAATTAATAGAAATAAAAGCATAGTAGGAGTTAGAGATGGAAGTGTGTTGGACGATCATCGAAATGAAGCCAATTATAAAATGATTGTGTCTCGGTCTCAGAAAAAATACCTTGTTCCAGATGCTGTCGAAGACATCAACGCCTTCTTGGACCTTCTTCAGAACTCGATCGATCTCACCCTGAAGTTTTCGACTGGCTCCCATGGTAAACTTGACAAACAAAATAAGAAACGAGAAAATCCGATCATTCAACACTACAGGAATCGATGTCTCTGGGGTTGCAAATTGATCGGAGTTACAGATTTATTTTTCTAGGTTTTGTTTCCTTACGCTATTGCAGGTGCAGAGAGAGAATGTACGGAACTACGACTACTCTTTTGCAGTGACGAACCTGATGGTCATGTCAAGGATGGTTATCTCAAAGGAGTTTAGCACTCCGCTGCGGCCTGAGACCCTGCCTTGGCATCACGTCCAGACCATCACACGAAAAATCCTTTTTTTGTAAATTACAAAAGCCCTCTTTACTATGGTGTTAATGAATAATGACAAAAACACTAACTTTTTTTTCAACAAAAACTTCCTTATCTGTTAGACAAAGACCCCTAGCTTTTAAGCGAGATAACAAAATACATTAAATTATCAAAATATCCATCAAAACTTTCTATATTTTTTTTTCATTCCCCTTTTCTCTTAATAAATTGTTTTTCTTAAATTATCAATCCAAATCCAATAATTCTTAAAAATATCCCATCAAATTAAACCTTTAGCTCATATTGGATGTAGCACAAATACAAATATATACAATGTAAATACATACAAAATAATACCAAAGACTCAACATTGGGGTGGGGAGTTTGCACGATGGACTCTACTGATTCTCATTCACAAAGACTCAACATTCATCTGTTCACGTCACTTCCACCACAAATTCCGCAACATGGCACCACCGTTTGGGACATGCATCTCACAAACGCTTGTCTTTCATTTCTGAGATACTTCTTGTCTCTTTAGAGCATTGTTGTGATGCGTGTCACTGAGCCAAGCAAACTCAGCTATCGGCTATCATTTCCTATCAACCAGTCAAAGTCTTATCGGCCATTTCAATTAGTCCATTACGACATATGGGGAGGCTATAAGAGACCATCTCATAGTGGAGCCTGATACATCCTTACATTGGTCGGTGATTTTAGAAAATGTACTTGCATTTATCTACTTCGTAATAAATCAAATGTTGTATCTTTTCTACTTTTATTTTGCGCAGTGGTCCCTCGGCAATTTGAATACACACTCGAAGTTCTCCATTCAGATAATGGGTTTGAATTCTATTCACGCCCCTTGCAAGAGTTTTTTGTTGCATGAGGGATTGAATTTCAATGCAATTGTGTTGATACGCCTCAGTAGAATGGCGTCGCTGAACATAAGCATTGCCATTTACTAGAAATTGCCAGATCGCTCCGCTTCCATGCCTACATGCCTATATCATTTTGGGGTGAGTGTTTACAAACCGTGGTTTACATTATCAACCACTTACCAACCCCTTTGCTCTCAAACAAGTCACCCTCAGAGTCTTGTTCCAAAAACCACCTTGTTATGATTACATTAAATCTTTTGGGTGTCTATGATATGCACAAGTTCACCCCAAACCTCATGATAAATTTTCTACTAGAGCCATTTGATGTGCCTTTATAGGATATCCCTATAGCCAAAAGGGATACAAATTTTATGACCTTGAGTCACGCCAATTGTTTATTGCACAAAACGTCATCTTTTATGAGTCTCAATTCCCTTTCAAGAACCAACAACCTCCCACCACCATCCTTGAACCGCTCCTTTTCCCCCAAACCTCACATTTGACGACATAGTTGTTCCACAACCTACACAAACTGAAATCCAACCCACCATTATGCAAACATTTGACCAAACACAACCCATTTCACTACCTAGTCCATCATTCGTTGATCCCCAACCCATAACCAGCAATCAACCATCTGTTGCACCGCCTAATATTGTTAACATTCAGTGCGATACCATAGGTGTATCGTCCCAAGCCGAAGCGCTCAACCAGGCCCCCCACCCACCTCCAAGACTATGTCATTAACCTACCAACTTTTTTGGCACATCAGTCCACTTCTATTCACAAGACCCTGCAGGTTGTCTCTCCATAGATAGAATTTGAACCAACCACGTTTACTCAAGCCAATAGTGATCTTCGATGGCGTCAAGCCATGGCAAATGAAATCTTAGCCCTATAGCGCAATAATACTTGGATTCTTGTGGACTTACCTCCAAGAAAATGACAAATTTGTTCAAAATGGGTCTATAAAATCAAATACAAAGCAAATGGCTCCATCGAGATGTTCAAAGCTCGTCTTGTTGCCAAGGGCTATACCTAGGTTGAAGGATTGGTTTACCATGACACTTTTGCCCCAGTAGCAAAATTAGTCACAATGCAGTGTCTCTTGGCAATAGTTACAATAAGAAATTGGGAAATTCATCAGTTCAATGTTAATAATGCTTTTCTACATAGTGAACTTCATGAGGAAGTACACATGACCATTCCTCAAGGATTTTCCCGTGAAGGAGAATATAGAGTCTGCAAATTGCAAAAATCCTTCTATGGCCTTAAACAAGCCTCTCACATGTGGTTTGAAAAAATTACTCAAACCTTTCTCTTTGGGCTTCAAGCAATCTCATGCCGACTATTCTCTCTTTACATTGACATCAGGTGACTCCTTCGTATCTGCACTAGTCTATATTGATGACGTTCTCCTTGTTGGAAATGATTCTATACGCATCACAACTCTCAAGAAGATCATGGATGACAAGTTTAAAATAAAAGATTTTGGCCCCCAAAGTTTTTTTTTTGGGCCTTGAAGTCCACCGTTTTGTTGATCGCATCTTTCTTAGTCAACATAAATACATAATTGATATTCTTCTTGATACTGGGATGCAAGACTGCAAACTGATATGTCTTTGTAACACTAGCAAGTGCACTAGCCGCTCAAGTAATAGAGTAGTGAGTAGAGTATCGTTCCCACGAGGACTTATGTAGCAACTACTAGTAACAAATCAGTCTACTGTTATCTGATCAGCCAAAATGTAAAACTAATGGAAATCTGAAATTCTAACTACAAAGCTATCTCTAACACATTGGACCAAACACCTTGTATGCAATTGAGGAGACAAGTTAAAGATGCATAGAAAAATAAATTCAGCAACTAGTTTTATAGGCAATTCGAGTAGAATAGGATTCAACCTTGGTTTGGTGAAATCCGAAAGCAATGAACACCTTCTCTCGAGCGCATGTTCAATCTATGCATAAGTGATGGTACTTATATCTCTATCAATGATCTAATCACCATGCATGCATTTAGATCTAGCAATTATAGGGCTTCATTTCAGTTGGATGATCATCAACTCAGCTGAATGAACACCAACCGAATTGTGCAAGTTATCTCTAACCTTGCACTCAATTCGGCTATTGATTGGCAGATCTGAAATCTTAGAGTCTTTCTCAAGCACTCTAGGAATTCCAAGAAAGATGAACAATTCGGCCAAACTGAATTAAAGCTACTTGAATTATTTCTCAAGTAATTCAGGTATTACAAGTTCATGATATGATTTTAGAGAATAGCAGTTCGGATCTCACTATTTCATGATCTGAATTTACAGATTTGAGATTGCAAAATAGCAATTCAAACATTGTAAATTCATGATCTGAAATTTCAGATCTGAGATTTCAGAATAGCAGTTCGGCCAACAGTCCACAATTGAATTTTCATACAAGAAACTTCAAGATTGAATCTACTTTACTCGAATGAACTTAGAAAACAAATTACATAATTGAATTTACATAATACAAGCTTTTATTACAGCAAGAGAGGAAATTTTGATGGAGAAATTACATAAATCTTAGTTGAATTCGATTACCAATTTGTGCAGAAATCAAGTGAGGATGAAACATTGATATCCAATTGATTTCTCCCCCTTCGAACTCAGCTTCTTCTTCTCTTGAAGCTGCTCGTTTCTCCTTCTCCTGCGCCTATCTCTCTCTTCTACCCTCTTAGAATTCGAACTCAATAACTCAAGGAGAGTTTGAGATCAAATGTTGGACCCCTTCTCCCTTCCTAGAGACCTCCTTAAATAGCTCTCCAATAACTCTCTAGAAGCTGCCGCCCCTAGCCTCTTCTTGAATTCTCTAGAAGCTGCCCCTAACTTCTCTTAAACATTCTAGAAGTAGCTGCCCCTAGCCTCTTCTTGAATTCTCTAGAAGCTGCAGCCCAAAGAAGCTAGGGGCGGCTAGGCCGAATGGGTTGTTCTTGAGCCTTTGGGCTGCACATTGGGCTGTTCTTGAGCCTTCTAGAAGTTGCTGCTCCTAGCTTCTCTTGAGCTGCAATTTGGGCTGCTTAGGAGCTGCAAATGGGTTGCACATGGGCCTCCTCCTTGCTGGGCCGAATAGGCTCCTTGGAAGGCTGCGGCTAGGCTCTCTCTTTGGGCTTTCCCCAAGAGTGCAGCATGGGCTTTCTGGGCCGAATGACCCTCTCTTGACTTCTCAGCTGGGTTCTTGTTCTAGCTGGGTTGGATTTCCTTCAAATCAATTCCTTTTTCCTTTGTTTTATGCTCTTTTTCTCCAAAGTTGGTTTCCCTTAAAGATTTCTTGAAATTAGACTGAATTAGGGAAAACTTGACACAAATCAGCAAAAAAACTAAGCATAAACATAAAAATTTATATGTAAATTATGCACACATCACAAACCTTCACCAACACCCATGGAGGCCCAATGCCATTTTGATGACACTTCTAGCCCCACCCTGTCCGATCCATCACCATACCGAAGACTGGTGAGCCGCTTAGTTTACCTCACAGCCACCAGGCCTGACCTCTCATTTGTTGGAAACCGCCTCAGTCAACACATGCATGAACCTCGTCAAGAGAACCTTGATGCTGCCCTATGTGTTGTTTGGTATCTCAAAGGCACTCCAATTGCATGGCATATCCCTTCCGAACAATAGTAGCCTTGTTCTAAATGGATACACCAATTTTGACTGGACTAGTTGTCCTGTCACCCGATGATCAACCATTGGCTACATTACCTTACCCGGCTCATCTCCTTTATCTTGGAAAACCAAGAAGCAACGGCTGTTTCTCGCTCCTCGATAGAGGCGGAATACCGGGAAATGGCCTCCATCACAACTGAATTAGTTTGGCTTCGACGTCTCTTAGTTGATCTCACCATTCAACTTTCATCACCTATGCAACTACATTGTGACAACAAGGCAACACTTCGTCTCTTAGATGATGTCATTTCAACAGGCAAAATATCCATTTGGGGGTCTAACATGGATAAAGAGAAGACAACAAAGACAAAAATTCATTTTAGGGCGATAAATGGACTAAGTCTAACCTTGTTACTTATTGTTGAATTAGGGTTGTCAATGTGTTGGATCTACCCAATGCACCCGAATAAACCAAACCAATTGTTACACCTCTGGTTTCATGGTTTTTTTTTTCGAACTAACAATTGAGTCTATTCTTGTTCTCATTGTCCCAAACCAATTAACACCCAAAACCGATTTTTTAATGAATTATATATAATATATTCTTAACTTTCTTATAATTTTATTATATTATATGCTTAAAATTTTGAAAAGAGTAGTTACCCACTCATCCAATACAATGAAAAGAAGAAGGAAATTCATTAAGCATTTAGAAATCAAAATAAGAACAACCACTGATGCATTTGCAAATGAATAGCAAACTGTGAAAGTGATAATGGAATTGGCAAGTGGAGGAAATTTAAGGGATGTTAACGAGGAAAGGGCCAAAGACACAAAACAAGTACTATGGATCGAAAAAGAAACTCTAGAGGCATTCTCAAGTTGGATTCCACAGCTTCACCATGGAAGGTAGGGTTAGATCAATCTCCCAAGCACGCACTTGTCGCATCGGAGCAAATAAGATAACAGTTAAGGAGAACCCAATTATTAATACAAAAGCAGTCAAATAGCATGAAAAGAACTAAAAACAACTCCAATGAAAGAACAAATATGCTTACTTTTGGGGAGAGAGAGAGAGTCATAGATACAATCACAAAACCTTTAAATTGATTGGTCATAGTAAATCGATAGAATAATTAAACATTTAAACTGATTAGTTTAGTAAATTGATATTATAAAAAATTTAAATTAATTAGCCTTACGTCTATATATATAACTATGCAAAGCTAAATATTAAATGAAATTAGATATAAGAGAGGGGTATAAGATTCAAATGAATTTTGCCCATTCCAAATACATTGGGCACATGGTAAAACATAGCTAAAGTAAAAATGGTAAGGTCCTAGAGTTAGCAACCCCTTTCCCAAATACGAAATATCTCGAGCAATTTGCATATACACATATAGTCCAAACAAATAACTAACACTAAGACAATCAAAAGAGAAAGCTAATACGGATGAGAAATGACAATCAAATTAGGTTGGTTCATGTTATCACCTATCCTGAATAGATTTAGAACCAAGATCGATTATTTATTAATTATATATAATATTTTCTTAATTTTCTTTTAAAATGGCAAATTTGATAGATAATATTAGTTAAAAGTATTTAATCTTTTAGCACATAAATAATTGGATATTTTTCTATGAATTTTGTTATGGTTATATTATCAAAGTTTAAAATTTAAGTTGCTATTTAAATAAAAATTATATAGTTTCCAATATTATATATTTTTGGTTATTAACATAAGTTATTTAAGCTTAAATTTTAAGTTGACAATGATAGTTCTATGGCTATAATTTTGTCTCGATTAATAATTAGTTCGGAACTGGTTCTACCTAGACCTGATCCAAACCTATCTGTTAGCAATCATATGTTGAACGACCAACTTCCAATCAAACCACCACTTAAAGTTTTACAAGAAAGTGAGAAACAGTCATTCACTTATCCTACACAATGAAAATAAAAATTAATATGGAAAACAAAATTAATAAAAATTAACATCACCGAATAAATTGACAATTAAAGGTAACTAAGAAGCCTAAAGTTCAGTTTCGGAAGACTGCAAATAAAAATATGTCAAAGCAAAACTGAGCCTAGGGAAACTTTCATTTTAAATAAGCAGTTAAAAAAACAGGCATGAGATCATTAGGGGGGTGTTCAACCGATTATTAAAAAATCGGGCATGTCTAAAAAATCGGGACCCACCGATGCATGAAATGCCAAGTTTGATGTTTCATTAATTGGTGAACCGTTTCCCCCAATGGTTGACTGATGTATATCCTATGTGGTGCTTACCTGTCAACACATACATAAAAAACGGTGATGAAAATCACCTTACCAACCAGCATATTGTTGCTCACTACCTACGTGGCAGAAGTATTTTTTTTTTTTTGTGAAAAACGGGTCTTGAAAGCATGGACATTTTTTCTTGAAAATCAGTCCCAAAAAGCACCCACGCTTCCAAACACCGTATAGATTAATTTCATCAAAGGCAGTGAAAATAACAAAAGTGAGCCTCATCTTATGCTTTGTACATATTTTCAAGGCCTCTTTATAAGTAGCACCATGGCTAATCCATTACCATCACCTGAATGAATGCTGTAAAGTGTGCTATGATTTTTCCTGTCTAAGTTTCTTGCAAAATTGGATCCATTTTCTATAGTGGCTAGTGGGTGCCTGAGTGGATTTGATTCCTCAACCCTCTAGACGCGAGTGGGATACATGACAGGTTATATGGCAATGCGACAACATATGTTTTTGGTATTCCATCACTACCAATACTAATACCGTCAATGTGAAGGTTGCGGGTCCCTCACTTGGAGAGTTTGCTGAACTGGTGAGACAAGCTATACGTGTAATTATATTTTCCTTTTTTTTAATATAGATCCCTCTAATATTTTCATAAATGACTCGGAAACTGGAACCGTTCTAGCCATCAGTTTTTGGGTTGACGATTCGACCATCTAGTCCGAATGAATGGCTCATTTTGATAAAAAAATAAAAAATAAAAAATAATTAAAACAAAAAAGGCCAAAACTATTAAATGGGTTGATTGCTTGACTGCTCGGATCAATGAGTAGTTGACCGATACAACGGATTTAGGCCAAAAACGGGTTTGGGATAAAATGGAACTGGTTGCCTGAACAGCTCCCGGGCCAAATGGTCTGACTATCCATGTCAATGGCAGTTCAAAAACCATGGATCCCTCTATCTCCCCCACAATTAGGGGTGGTGTTGCAATGACTATCGAAGGTGGGCATTATCACTTTATTTTGCTGTTAATTCTGTGAATGGAAGAGAATGAGCCTCATTTTTTAGTGGGCCATTAGGCCATGTTTGGTTCAATTCTCATTCTTTTTCATTCTTACTCAAGATGAAATTCTAAAATGGAAAATAATGGATAAAAATAGGTAGAATGAGAAAATATTGCTATGAACCAAATTTTTTTTTCTAAAAATGAATTATTTTCAAACTGACAAGTTTCCTATGTTGCTCATTTCATTCTTCAAAAAAAATTGTGTTGGTATTCATGAACCGCCAACCTAGGTCTCCAATAGTCAATGTTTACCAATTGACATAGATGTTTTGTGAAAGTACTTTCATAAAAGTGCTTTTATAAAAGTACTTTTGTAAAAGTGTTTTTGTACTTTCATAAAAGTGCGTACATAAAAGTACTTTTGTAAAAGTACTTTCATAAAAATACTTTCACAAAAGTACTTTCGTAAAGTTATTTACCCACCTTTTAGAGATGGGTATCACTTATTCCCTAGTTCCCGCATAATAAATGTGAAAAAAGAACATGATTTTCTTGATCAATGGAAATCAAAATCCCATTGACCAATTTTCCCCCTCTCGAAATTCAAAAACAAACACCCCCTAAGTTCAGTGACTGGGGGTAAGTTTTTCCCAATAAACATTTACAAATTTACTCGATAATTTCATTTACTTAATTAAATGATTTCATGAGAAAACAAACGTGCCTCCGTCTTAATCATAATCAATGAAGTAATACCAGATTAAATTGGGAGACCTTTCTAAAGGTCTAATTACTAAAATCTTCTATGCCGAGCCTGACCTATGCAATCTCTCCTCACCTTATTTTCGAAGGGCATATTTCTGAGGGGGTATCCAAAGGTTTTGAAAAGTGAGGGTATGTTTAAGAGAAAGAGCGTAAACTCATCATGAGTTTTCAACATTTCTCTTAAACTCACCACAACTTTTCAAAATGTTTAAAATTCACAATGTTAGTAAGTTTTTATTTTCCAAAAGGCACCTTCTATTAGTGTACCGTTTGTGCTTCTTAACAGAGGTGTTCATGTCAGCATAAATAACAAATTTCATGACCAAATTACCCTTGAATTGTGAGTTAGAGGAAAAGTGGTCTTTTTCAGTTTTCGAATTTATTGTTTTTTTTGCATTTTAATGTTTTGTTATAATTTATATATTTTTTTATATTTTCTACAATCTATAAATTTTTGGTGTTTTTTCTACAATTTTTATTTTCTGATTTTGTTTTTCAATTTCTATAATTTTTATATTTTTTTTATAATTTCTACATTTTTATGTATTTTATATTTGAAAATATTTTTTTGAACTTTTTTCTATTTTTCATGTATAAATATTAAAATGGTAATATATTAACACCCATTAATTTATTTATATATATTTTATTATAAAAATTAAAATAGTAATATATTAACGCCCATTAATCTATTTAACGTCAAACAATTATGATGACTTTTAGACATTTTGAAAAATTGTGATAAATTTAAGAGAAGTGTTGAAAACTCATAATGAGTTTTAGAAAATTTCTCTTTTATTTTTTTCGTTCCAACGTGAAAACGGCTTACGTGTCAAGAAATAAAGTGCTCGGAGGCACGCGGAATGAGCGAAGATACTCCTGTTGATCGGGCTAACTTTTTGCCTTGAGTGGATTCGGTTGACCTTCAGTGGAACACACGTGTCCTTTATAAATCAAGGAAGGACGATTTCACCGAAACAAAACAAAAGGGCAACTGTAGGATGGGAATTCCGGATTCGTTTGTTTTCTCGTTGCGTAAGATGGGTGCTTTCGTGTTTTTCTACACTTTCCATTGGATCTGGGACTGGGATTCGTGGATTTATTGGAGCAGAAAACGGATCTCCTGCACTTTTTTCTCCGGGTTTTTCATACACTTTCATTCAGTCCGTTATAGATGTCCTACTACACGTGTATAAGTGGACACCTGTTACAGACTGAGTGGAATTGTAAGAAAAAATTGTAGCAGATCCGGACCACTTCCAGTCTATCTCATATTGGCGTGAATCGTGTGGGTGGATGGGCGGGTGCACTAGGAAAAAATTCTGCTGCTCAAATAAATCAACGCATTTCTTTTAAATCGTTATCGTCATTCTGAAGTGAATTTATTTTCTGCAAGAAGAGAACTGTCTCTCTCTCTCTCTCTCTCTCACACACACACGCACATGATATTAATGGCATCAAATCTGGATAGGCCTTTCAGAGTTTCAGTCGGGATCGTGGAAATTAAGACTTTGAAAGTTTGAAGGTCTGTAATCTAGATAGGTCTTTCCTTCGGGATATAGGAAATCGAGAATTTGTAAGTGTTAAGATCTGTGAATTTGGCTTCACGCATCGAGCCCGATTGGATTGGTTGCTGAAATTTTCGAAGAGGCGGAAGTTTTGAGTTCATTTGCATCAGGTGTTCTTTGACATCTTCTTTACCACAGTGTTTTTTTTTTTTTTTTGAGATTCTCGTCATCGATCTGGAGCTATGTGATAGGGAGATCTGTCGGTGATGGTCATTCGGTTGAGTTTATCTGAAGCCTTTTTTTTTCGTCTTTGAATCGGTGGATATTCGTATTGTCAGAGATAGTCATTTGTTCAATCCGACGACCAACCTTTTTTTTGGATTGCTTTTACTTCATCTCAACTAGGAAAGGATCCGAACTGACAAAATTTGGACAGACAAATCGGGATTTATATGTCGTGTATTCCTAATTTTTCGTCTTTTGCATACAAGTTCTCTGCGGTTTTGGATTCACATTTTCATTCAAGTTCTCTGCTGTTTTGCTTCATATACCTGGACAATTATTCAATATTCACGACCGGCACTGAAGCTCTGAGTGATCAAGGAATTTGAATAATACATTCTCAGATTGTTACTGCTGCATTTTGTTAGATCAAGGAGTTGACTGTCACGGCCCACGGGATTTTTAAGCTAGAGAATCTGGAAGCCTTTTGTTTTCATCTTCCCCTTCCTCACTGTCCTATAATTTCCTGAAATTTCCAATGGTTGATTGCCGTAGCTTGATCGAGTTTTGCAAGGCTTTTGAGCAGCACCGGAACATGGCAAATTCCTTAGGCATGTCGGATCAGAGCAATCACAATCATTCTCGTAGCAAGAAGCACAACAGTTCCTTAAACCTCTTGTCCCATCCTCTTTGCGACCACTCGCCATTTGCTGCTATTGACATCATTTTGTTTCTTCTGGTGCTTGGAGCGCTGGGGTTTCTGATTATTCCATACTTCAAATTCCTTTTCCGTGGAGCCTCTGAGCTTCTTCCCGCAGTTTATATCCTCATTGGCAATGTTATGTATGATGCACCTATTGCTTATGTGGTTGGATTGGTTGTAACGTTCGTTACGGTGATTGCTGCGTGGGAGATCATCCATCACAAATCTAGGAAGTGTGGGAATCCTTACTGCAAGGGACTTCGTAAGGCAGTAGAGTTTGATATCCAGCTTGAATCAGAAGAGTGCGTGAAGTACTTGCCTCCCGTACCAAAGGACACATATGGTATCAGGCCTCTGGAATTAGGGCAGGATCACAAGGAACTGGAAGCAGAACTGAAAAGGATGGCACCATTGAATGGCCGCACGGTTCTTATCTTTAGAGCACCTTGTGGATGCCCTGCCGGTAGGATGGAGGTTTGGGGGCCCAAGAAACTCCGTAGAATTAAGAAGTAGATAAAGATGTGTCCATTATGACTTTTTTTGCGTGTTCTTTTATATTAATAAACTAAGAACTAGAAGTATCAGTTTATCATGACTGCATGTTCCTCACTTCTAAAATAAGTGACATCTAGTAGGGTCTAGTGATGGTCACATGTGATGGGGAAATCTTGTATCTCCTTTTTTTTGTACTTGTTTTTCATGATATTCAATGACCCAAAATATCACAAATTCAGACTTATTATGGCTATTATCCAATGACTATTCTTTTTGCCTTTAGTTGTAGTATACTAGTGTTAGAACAAACAATTGTATTTCCTTTCTTGGTTGGGTTTGATTTTGTTTTTCATGTTCTAAATGAGTTGCATTTTGGAGGCAAGTGTTTTTTTCCTGGTTGGTCTATATTGTGTATGGAATTTGTTTATATTTTTTCCCATCTTTCTTTTCGTGAATTCCCTCTTATTGTGCAACTGCTTCGTCAGGCTTTGTTTATTGCAATACATGTTTTTATTTTCAGGTAAGTGTTATTTCGTAATTCTTTCTTTTAATAAAGAAATCAATGATCAGTCTTGGTTTTTTCGATCCAACCGTGAAAATTTGACAATGGCTTCCTTGATTATATCTCTAGAAACATTTTTTAGTTGGTTTGTCTAATTCCATAGCTGCACCATGTATCTATCCATTTTATGTTGCCTTTTTTTTGCTGCTAACCCTTAATTTGTTTGTTCAAATTTGCATTTGATTACTCTTTCCCTTATTTTCCTGTTCAAAATTAAAATTATTAGTAGTGCTATGGGGGCAACTTGGGCTGGGTTAGTCCAAACCTGAATTAGCTTTGGGTTGGGTTGAGGTCAAAGCCATGGGCAACCCATCCCAGGTAACTTGTCTTCACCTTTTCATATATAAATATCATATAAATATGCATGTATGTATGCATATGTATCAATGGCTTTAAGTTTAAAGGCAAAGATGTTTTAGTATAACGTAAGTATGGTGCTCCTAAAGCACCATATATTATCCTTGTATATATTCCCTAGTCAATTGTATCAAAAGTGAGGCCATCTTACCATCCATTATAAATACTTTACTAGTCACATCTCATGACCTGTGACTCATCGAACATTATGGTTTTGAGTCTTGTCCAAGTCTTATAATGTTATTTTCTGCATTTACCATTTTAAATAGGCCAATTGCAATGTTAAGACATGCTTTTTTTATAAGAATATAAGGAGTTAGACAAGATGAGGGGTAACAAGTCCCACAAATCATTAGAACAAATAAAAGCTTTTTTAAAACATGCATTAAAAAATCAACAATAATGACAATAGGTCCAAACTTTTGGAGTCAATTGATAGCTCTACTAGGAAGCAGGAATGATTCATTTCACCGTGAATACGATCATGAAAACTCTTAAAGGGAAAAAAATCTCCAAGTTATTTGTCATGATTTGATGGATAAACACATGAAAATAATGAAACTTTTAACCCATCGAACTAAGGGGGTGTTCTGTAACGGATCCATAGATTCTATTCAATCAGTCAGTCCTAAATTTAAAGAAGTTTAAGAAGTGAGAATGTTTTTCCTTGGAAACAAAAAGAAGTGAAAAAACTAAGCTAACCAGAAACGGATCCATAGATTTGGAGTTCAACATCTCGGGTTATCTATCTCAGCCCGACTTGCACCCCTAAGTAGTGCTGATGGATAATGATGACTCAATTTTAAGAATGAAAAACTGATCTATACTTTGTTTTTTTTTTCCAATTTGTTTCCCTTAGTACCATACATTTTCTTTTTCCTCCCTCTTTTAAACCTACCAATCTTGTCTATGAGTACATCCTTGCAAATTGGTCTACAGTCTGAGCAGCTTTGTTGAACTCTGGTAATGTTTATTCATCTCGTGGCAATATCAAAGGAACAGGAGCAAGCAACCTGTGGCAAGGAAACTCGTTGTACCGTAGGTATATCATTTGATATTTATCTATCTGCTTCTTTGCAGGGATTTTTGGTAGATAGACTTTAGAGTCTTACATTTTCTAGTTCTATGTCTGGAGTGCCACTAAATAATTCAAAAGTAGAACATCAAACATTAAGAGTTTCATCTTATTTCATTGTTTGTTAAAGGAAAAAAGAATTAAAAGAGAAGAAGAAAGAGATCTACTCGAAATGTTTGTACCACACTTTTGATGTCTATGGAAAAAATTGATATCTTCTCAAATGAATCAAGAGTAAAACGTCAAGCTTCCTGGAATCTGTCTTAAGTGTTTGTCTTATTCTGGTGCAAAGGTTTCCTATCATATGCTTATTTGTTATATGGCGAGTAAGTATTTTTTAAGGAGGTCTTCTGGGAAAGGTGTGCATTAAGATTGGTCAAATGATTCATCAACAAAGTCTGGCATGAATGTAATGAGAACAGAAGCCTCGTTTGGATAGAAGAGCTGTAGGTTGTTTTCTTCTGATATCTGGGCTAAACTTGAACTGTAAAAACATGGTTTACTGATCCTTTAGACCTATGGAGTTTTACTCCTCTTTTTGAAAGGTAAAGTATATTGTATTAAGTATAAAATCAAAAGTATACAAGCATGGTCCTCTGTACAAAGAGTTTTTGTACATTTTACACAACCATTAAGGGACCCTCCAAAAAAGTCTATTTTCAAAAAAGGGGATGAGAAATCATTTAGACTGTTATGGACGCATTCCTCGGAAAGACGTACCATCGCCGTCGGCAGCAACAGGAACCTGACCCACCGCCAGATTAGATTAGATCATCTTGCTTGTTCTTATCTTATTCTATTGCTCTTATCTTATCTTGTTAGTAAGTTATCAGATTAGGATTAGTTTATCTTATTATCAGATTAGGATTAGTTTATCTTGTTATCAGATTAGGATTAGTTTATCTTGTTATCAGATTATGATTAGTTTATCTTATTATCAGATTATGATTAGCTTATCTTATCCTTAGCAAGATAGAATTGGAAGTCTCCCTATTCAGCAAGGAGACTCCCTAAGATTAGGACTCTTGTAATCTCCTATTTAAGGAGACACCATTATTGAATGAGGATATCGAATATTCAGTCAAGAAAGAGAGTAAAGGAGAGTTAGGTGATCTCTTGAACAAATCACCATTAGGGCGCTTAGATAGGTCCATCAAGAGCAGGGAGGAACAAGGGAAAACAGAGGGTTTTCCCCGTGGACCGACCCGTGATGAGATCCTATTCCCGGGCCCATAACATAGACCTGTGGAGTTTGAAACCATATATCTCAGAAAATTTGCTATGGGGATTGTTGGTTGGCTTATTGTAGAAAAGTATTAATACTTGGTAGTGACATAACTTTTCTGTGGTGGAGATGCTGTTTAATTGTTGAGAACAATATTAAGGTTATTGCATTAACTACAACTCAGAGAAAACCCTTGAATCTGCCTGCCCATCAAACTCCTAAAGGGACATGTATATATAAGTAAAGGAAGAACAATTAGCTGGGACAACCCTTTCATTCATATCAGCATTTGAATTTGGGTTTTGTTGATGGGTAAAATAAGAAATATAAAGGTTACTAATCCTTGAACAGACACTTGCTGATGTTCCAGAAAATCTAACCAGAATACCTCTCTCCCCTGCTGCCATTTATGATTCTTTGGAATTTAATTAATACATTTTATTTAGAGCATTCACTTATTCATGAACAAAGTTTTTAAATTTTGTAAACAAAGTATGAAATGAAAATTTGTTTTTTTTTGAAATTTTATTTTATTGATATTTTGATTATTTTCTGTATCTATATTACCTATTTTTATAGGTTTTATATTATATAAAAACCCAAAATTTTGAACAAAATCATTAAATTCCAGGAAAGGTTCCCCTGAAACAATTTCACCTAAATCTTTTGGGATTTTAACTTCTTTTTCCATAACTGAAATTGGAATTTTGTGGAATTTTCACTGACATTTAAGACCATTTTCAGGAGTAGACAGTTAGAAGACTTGAAGTGACATTGCCCCCATAAAGGTGAGTTTGGGGGGGGGGGGGGGTAGAAGTGAAATCTGTGGAAGTGAAGGGTGTCTAACTTGGACTATATTTTTTACCAAAATTGGGAAGTATTTTCGTGAACTTTCCACATGATGATTTGCTGCTCCCTTGTGTTTTAGCAAATTGAGGCTATTGTGATATGGATAGTATTAGTTTTATGATATTTTGGTGTTCTCTTGGTGCAATGTAGTATCATGGTCTATGGGCTTTCATAGAAGTTAGTTCTGGTTCTACCTGGGACATCATGAAAAACATTGCTTTCAATAGCAGGTTATCGGTCTTTTAATTTCTCAGTTGTATATTGAAGCCTGAACAGCTTGTCCTGTCATCATATTGCGTACTAATCGCATGTGTTTCTCATATCTTTAGCAAGTTCAAAATTTTGAAAGTTCAGAGCTTATCCATTGCTGATATTTTTGGTAAGTATTGACTGATAGTTCAACTAAAAGAAAAGAGATATAGAATCCTGAATACACATTTTCACTAGGGCATATACTGACATTGCTTGAAAAGATAAGGTATTTATTTAACAACAATAAGAAGACAACAGGCATTCATGTTTGGACCATTTAGGTATCCATAGCTGTTATAGGTGAATACTGTTGGCATTTTTTTATCCCATAAAGTAGACCTGGTTGGAATAGACGGATACATGCATGATCATCAAGGTACAGCCTAGGCCAAGGTCCTTTGGAGGGTGGCTGGTGAGATTTCTAGAAAAATAGCTTAAATACACTTACACTAATAATTAGGTGGTAGCCTTCAGTACAAGCTTCAGCTCAACTAGGCATGCAGGCATGATGTGCGCTTGTCATTGTGTAACATTCTATTCTAAAACAGGTCGAGTTTTGTCTTTTAAGAGAGCAGGTCCTACTTTTATCTTCTATGATAAAATGCGGGAGCCTTTTTTATTGAAATGAGAGAACCCATTTTCTTTCTTTGGCCCTTTTCTTCTCCAGTAGCCCAACCAAAACTTAAGTTGTAAACTTCTAGTTTTGATAAATTATATTGGTGGATAGTAAGTAAAATAAGTGAATGATTTTTATTTCTGGTAGGTGAATGCATAATATGGTCCTCTGATATCTGATCTCCTATCTGAACTAATGACTAATACTTGGTTGCTTTGAGTACTATGGGTGGATTGATAAAATTTGTGCTGATATGTATATCTATAAATAGTTAGCCATAAAATGAGTGTGGAAGACACTAGGCTATTGAGAGGGATGAATGACAAGATTAGAATGTATATAATTGAAAACAGTTAAGTAATGGCCCCTCAGTAGATGATAAAGTGAGAAGTAGATTAAGATGGTTCAGTCATGCCCATGGAAGACTGTCTACTGCACTAATTAGGAGTTATCTGATACAAGTTGAGGGTTTTAAATGAAATTAGGAGGAGGTTGAAAAATGCCAGTAGGAGTGAAGATCCGAGGAGTCTTAATGTAAAGGATGATATGGCTCTTGATAGAGTATAATGATGAAATAGGATATGTAATCTCAATCCTAGGTAATTGAGATAAAGTTTTTTGATGTCTCGTAAGAAATATACCTTGAGGCCTCATGTTTGAGCCATTTAAAATACTCCTAGGACATATTTATCAAAAAAAAAAAACTCCTAGGACATATTTATCAAAAAAAAAAACTCCTAGGACAGTTAAAATATACCCTAGGCAGCTTAGTGAAATTACCCTGCGTGGTATACTCCATAAATATGATTCTCTGTATAGGATATGAAACAGCAACCTTTTAATAAGTATCCCTTTTTTTGGATAAAACCATAAAGAAAGCTGAAGATGAAGTGTATCGATCCCTGTACCTCTTGCATGCTAAGTGAATTGAGAAAAACTATCCCTTCAAGGCAAGTGTAGAATCTACAGTAATTAGGAGAATTGGAACCAAATAATGCATATGATTTTAATTTCATTCTAACCTCCCAAGACTTCTTTATAGCTCTAGGTATTCCTTTAATCTGGGTAGGTGCAATTTGGGTGGGTTGGGTTGGGTTGGGTTGATGGTTAACCCAAGCCCAACCTTAAGACTCAAAACATTGGGCTCGGGCCTGGCCCAATCCAAGGTCAAGCCTGAGTTTACCAACCTAGACCCAACCCAAGTTTAACCCAACACAACTTGGCAGGGCTTCAACTTAAGTGGGTCAGTCAGGCCTGGGTGGGTTGGTCAGGTTTGATGGTATTTTTTCAATATGTTTTATACCATCTTCTTTTATTGGCTCTGTAGGATGGATTGAAAACGTGCACAAATGTCATTAGTAAATGAATATATGCATATTTTCTACATATATACGTTTATAATTAGAAAAAAATGTTTTAATATATATAGAGTACATGAAATGTATTTCTAAATGTTTGTGCATAAGTGTATATGATGGTGTATACACAATATACACATCCATGTAGATGTATATGTCATACAATGTTGGGCGGGCTTGGGTTGGGCTTGGATACTTGAGGCCTCAACCCCCAAGCCCAATCTGAGTTTAGGTTAGGCCCAAGTTTTCTCGTCCAGGCCCATCCGAAAGCCCCAAAGCTCGAGCCCTTCATACAAAGCTCAGGTTGGGTTTTGTCAGGCTTGGGTTGGGCCTGCCGGAGTTGCAGCCCTAAATCTAGGATATATCAAAGTTTGTGATACTAACTATAAACCATGTTTTAAACCTTGGAATTTATATATCTCCAACAATTTACCTGTCAGAATTTTAAAAATTTCAGCACATACTTGGCATTTGTCTTGCTTCCATTTAGGATTGCAAGCAGCAGAGTTGCATTTTGAGAGGGCTGATGTGAGGTGGTAGAAGGAGAGTAGCAAGGGGGTGTTTTCTGTAAAATCACTTTACAAAGCATTAGCTAGAAATCAGGTTGAAAGGAAGACATTAAAGGTGTTTGGGGCAATGTCCGAGAGTTGAGTCTTTTGCATGGTTGGAGGCTCTGGATAGCAGTCTTACCCAAAATCACGTCAAAAGCAGGCGTATCCAGTTGGCCAGGTAGATGTTACCCTTGTCTAGTGGAGGATGAAGATGTTCTTCATTTATGCTTTCGCTGCTGTTACGTGAAGATTATTTGGGGTTACTTCTTTTCCCTATTCAAGATGGAGATGTGCGACCCAAGGTATCCAAAAGAGACTTTTGCACTTTGGCCAATCCTAAACGGAAGTAGGGGTGCAAATGGATTGGATCATGATCCGATCTGATCCTATTTGGTCGAATTTGGATCACCTATCCGATCTGATGTGTTATATATTTATAAATAAAATATATATAATACATATATATATGTTATTTATTTATTTATAAATATATTATTTATATTATATTTTTATAAATTTGTTATATTATTTATTTTTTATAAAAATATGTATATATATGATGAAAATAATTAAAAAATACTTGTATTTTTTGTTTTTTCTTTATTTAAATTGGTATATTTTATTTTTTCTTTTAATAATTTATTAATTTTTAAAGAAAACAAGTTGGATCAAATCAGATCCGAAGATCCGATAGGATTCGAATTCAGATTGATTCCTATCAGATCCGATCAGATCTTCGGATCGGATTGGATCCGTCATGAACAGTGTCAGATTGGATTCGAATGTACCCTGATTCAAATCTGATCCGATCCGTTTGCATCCCTAAACGGAAGTAGGAAGCTGAAGATAGCTTGGATCTGTTTACCATTTACAATATGTTGGGAGTTATGGAAAGAGAGAAACATAAGGATTTTTGAAGACCAATACATATGTCATGACCGTCTGGTCTCAATCATCGGGAAAAGAATTTTAGATTGGGTTGTGGCTCTTCTAGATTTTTCTGTTGTTTGTATAGATTCTTTTGGTTCTCGTATTTGGTCAGTTTTAGACCTGGAGTCAGGGGGTTAAAGTTGATGCATTCTTCTCTTGATGTATTTTCCTTTTTTTTCTGGGTAATCTCTTATTGACTCCTTTGTACTCTTATTTCTCTTTTCATTTAATAAAAGTTTCGTTTACTTATTACCAAAAAACAAATAAAATATCTTTGAAGATGATGTGAATAATTGCCTTGTTTACCTGCTCTGTGTGTGTGTGTAGTTTCATTTGTTATGGGAAAGAATTACTGTTGTGTGCGTAATCAGCTATCAGTCATAGAATCATCTAGTGAAGAAGAGAGGAGAAGAGAAACGTAATGGAGAGGAAAATCGCATAGATGAAGTGGTGGTACCCATTCCACCCAAATATATTCACAAATTTAATACTTACAAGAAAACCTCCTAGCACCTAGAATATGTTAAAAACACCCCCGTAAAACAGTGTGAAGAGGGAACCTAATCAACCGGATTAACCAAATCTGTCAAATCAACAACTTTAGCTGTCTTTGCTTGTGCCCGTGTAATATTTTTATTTATTTTTTTTTGAGGGGGCAGGGGGGGGAGTCCAAGTATGACAAGTAGCTATTCACCAACCTATACCACCACCATGGTTCTGTTATTTTGGACTTGTGCTGTGCAACTTTTAATCTTGGTAGTATCAAGTGAAAACAATACTAGTGGCTCCTAGAAAATCTGGCAGCAATATTGTTCTTATGAGCTTGAAATTGGAAACTGTGTTAGGGAGCTTATTGATTCAGATCAATCCAAATTTGTGTCAATATCTATGAAATGATTGATTGGTTGAGGGAACAAGGTTGACAATGATGTCTAAAATATTCACTTAGATTATTCTATTTTGTTAGTTCTGTGAAATGCATCTTTTACTTTTAGCGAAGGGAAGAACTTGGTGCTTGCTAGATGTGAATTGGGTACCTAATTTGAAGAGTTTACACTGCATTAGGCCTGGGCTTTTTGGCCAGGTCCATTGAAATTTTAACAATTCCCCAACCTGAGCCTGCCCACACCCTAGTGCTTACCAGCCAGTCAGGGTGATTGTCTTTTTTCAACTCTCTAAAGTTGCAGATATTCTGTTTATTTGGATTTCCACAACTTGATCAGTGAATGAAGTTATTCCACACTTTCCTCCTTTTTCTCTCATTTTTTCTAATTTATTTAATTAAATTCTCAATATTAAACATTTATTTTCTTTTAGAGTTGTTGTGTTTGGTGTTATTCTCAATATTAAACATTTGTTTGGAGAAGACAACCTAGTTTTGAAGTCAAAATCAAATGCTCTAGGTTCCATGTTGATTGGAACTTTTGGGTGAACCATGGTTGGATGTTATGATCTCTCTACATCTCTACAACCATGGTTGGGTGAAGTGTGCTTAGATGGTATGGACCTAATAATATGTTAATCCCCAACTTCTTAAAACACTTTCTAAGCATATATTCCTTGTTTAACTTGCATTTATGCTCACAGTTTGCAATTATGGAAAATCATTAGAGTTTATTCACCTAGAGATTCTCTTCTCAGGTTATAAGCATGATATTGCAATGTAAAAGGTTATGCAGCATGATACTATAAATATTAAGCTCTTAATGAGTTTTGAACAGTAGTAGTACATTTTTCTGGACCAATATTTGTTATTAACTTCTACATGTAATTTTGGTAGTTTGCTCCTGCCTTTGCTCCATCTGCTTGTAATTTTTGGACTTCATCCTGCTCTGATGCCATTGATCCTGATGTGCTGCCTTGTCAGGCTAATTTGGTTGTTGTTCTACATTTTGAGCTATCTCAATTGATATGGAAAGAAAATTGACGTGTCCATCAAGCATGGACTTCTGTTAAACAACTATATCCAACCTATAATACAATCTCTTAGGTCCAGCTGAATCCATTCAAGTCAAATTGTTTGCAAGTAGAAGTAGAATCATTTTCTTCTTGGGAATTTAGATCTAGTTTTGGTGTTAGATGGGGCAGTCTGAATCCTTTTGACATCTTTTCATTCTCCACATTAGTGACAGGTCTTCTAGCACCGGTTTGGTAATGGAAGCTGTCATCTTCATCTCCTTCTTTGGTTGTTGCCTCAGTAAAGAAGCTGCTGGCATTCCATTTTTCTCCATGTACCTTAATGCTCATTGTTAAATCACTAGAGTTTCTTTTCATCGGGAACATTATTCTTTCAGTGTCTCTTCCCTTGGAAGAACAAAACATCTTATTCTCATTTTGGTCTTCTCCCCATGCGTGTTCTGGCTGCTCAAGCCTGGAATCATCCACAATCTCCTTTTGGCCCAGAGATGTATTACTATAATAAGATCTTAAACCTACCCCGATATTGTGTATCTCTTGGTCCTTCTGAGATCCTTCACATGAGGTCAAACAACTGTCCATTGAACAATCTGTGGGCTGGGTTGTTTGTGTTTTCTGAGGGTGCAGATCTTGTAGTTCTTTCAACTCAGACAAGGTAGAGTTCAAGCATTCAGTGGATACTTTGGAGACTAGTTCAGAGAGCTGCACTTTTGCAGCTTCAAGTCCTGCAGAGCCCAGGTTCTGTCTTCCAAGTGTTTCCTGGGCTTTCTCCAGCACTGACTGTAGATATTTTCCCTGGGCCTCTATCCGGAGCTGTAGGTGTCGCTGAACCTGTTCAGTCCAGAAAAACAACTTGTTAAGAGTTTGGCTTGAATATACACTGAAACTTTAGAAATTCAAAGTAACAACCTAAAGTTTGATTGTAAAAGCAGTTTGTGCAAATGGAAAAAATATAAGTTCATTTCTAAGCCTTCAGAAACTAAACAAGAACTGTGTCAAAATTTTATGAAGTGATTGGCATTTTCGACCTATGACAATGAGACTGTGGCATTTTCTTGTTTAATAGAATTTCAACTCATGAAACCGAAGGCTCAATATGATAAGGATCAATTTAACAAGTACAGTAGTTTTTTTTTTATTTTTTTTTCTCCTAGAAAATGCACATACCTAAACATAGAAACCCTTGATCTCATATGCAATGACATATAGTTCTTTATGTGCATGATGCCCATGATCTTGGTTATGGTTTCATTATGTAAAAAGGATCATTTTAGCATTTCCTTTCTTATGGGTTGATAAGGAATGGATTTTTAACTAGGTTTTGTCAAAGAGTTATTAAGAACCATCTGAAAGGATTGCAAAATAAGCTGACCTTTTTGTCAAATTACCATGTTTTTTGTTCAACAAATTGAACAAGTCCAAGCATTTTCATAAATGTTAAAGATCTTAAATATTTGAATATACATACCTCAAGCTGTTCATGCAGCCTTCTCTGCACTTCTATTTGCATCTGTATTGCTTCACTTATCTGCAAGCTTCTGATATTTGAAATCCTCTTCAGTTCATATTCTCTTCAGCTATGGGGAAAAGAAATAATAATCTAATAGAAAGAATAAAACAAATAAAGAAGTGGTTTTGTTCTCACTTGTTTGTCTGGGAACAAAGGCTTGTATTGCTTATAAATGCTCCACTTGCTTCAGATATCCTATCTCCTGCAACTGCTGTTGTGCAGTTGAATCTTGTAAGTAACGTGCATTCTTTCTATTGCTTTTATTCCTTAGAAAAATTATCTTCCCCCCCCCCTCCCCCCAATATTATGTCTGTTACTTGTAAAAACAATGAGGTGTTTATAAGATTGCCCTCTTACCATTCTTGTTGATCCCTGTATTAGCTTGTCCATGGAGATTCTTGCTAAGCCTGTATTTCTGCAAGAAAAAAAAGCACTTTAGCTTGTGGATCCAATGACACAGAATTCCACATGAGGTCTTTGCAGGCTTTAGTAATGTACCTGAAGATGGCTTTTTAAGTGGTACAAGGTAAGCCCTGAAATTCCCATGAGCTTCATAACTGTTTTTGGAGTAGCCTCTGTAACATAGAAAGTCTTGCATTAGCTGTATCATTTGCATGATATTGTCTCCAATGTTCTTGAATTTGATTCAGCTGTATATACTCACTGTCTACTCCTCCAAGCTGATTGACTGCTTCAACAAAGCGCTCATGTAGTTCTGGTGTCCACTTCAGTCTAGGCTTAGCATCAGTTGATAGAACCAGTCCTGTATCTCCACGGACATTAATGGACATCCTCGAAGAAGGGAAGCTGGTCTTCCCTTGGTGATGATGGTACATCTGTTATTGAGACAATATTCAGTTATTTGAGTCTTGAGATGGGAAAGAAATAAATTAGTCTTAATTGTGATGAGATGAAATCATACCTCTTTATTCTTTTGCTTGTTTTGATCTACTCCTGGGAGACCAGAACTTAGTTATGCTATTATCTGCCAGAATAGGTGAGTATTGCTTATCTTTGTCTTTGACCAGCTCTTATGATGCCAAGGGCTGCATGAGGTTGTCATTTTAAAGGAAAATTTAGGAGAGAGGGGGTACAGAATCTTGGAGAGAACTGGCAGAACACTCGACCCAATCTGATCTTCACAGCGACTTGAAAAGAGATCTTGTCCTTCTTGCTTTGGGCATCTGTGGGCCCTATTCTGGAACCCCGCTTTCCATTCTCAGACAATACTTCCCATTTGAAATTTTCTGCACTATAAATTTCTGGAACACTTCACGCCTTGCAATGGGTACAAGAATATATCCACAGAGGCTTTTTTGTTCTTTCGCATTGGTCCCTCTGGCAAAAGCAGGAACTTTATTCGCAGTTGGGAGTGGAATTTTCTGACCCAGGAAGAGGAATCCACTATCTCTGATGATTTTAAAGCTTTCTGAGCCTCCTCCAGGGGATTCTTAAGGTAGTTATATCTGGAGGCCAACCCACATCCAAGTCTCAAAATCTTCATGTTTCTGTTTGTTAACAATGCTTTTGAGATCATTTAAAATTGTCCTGAAGAATAAATTAATAAGATTAGAAATGGGGATTAGTTCCAAGTTACCTATCAAAGGTTTCAGCTGGAAATAAAAGAACATCGACCCTTTTATCTTTTTTATTTTTAATTTTTTTTATTTTTGACTAGTGAATGGGGATTAGTTCCAGGTTACCTATCAAAAGGGTGGTGATGTACAAGGAGATTCTTTTGACTTGGGCATCTAGAGACTAGTGAATGAGATATTCAGGAGAGGGAGAGGGAGAAGGGGGCGGGGGGAAATAAAGATAGAAATTGTGGAGAGATGCTCTTTCTTGGAGATTGTCTGAAAGCAAGGAATGGAATTAGGAATACAATTCCCTTTTGTCTCCTTCGGTAAGTTTGGTACTTATTCAACATATACAGTATAAAATGGGGGAGGGCCCCAGGTCTTTTCCATTACCCACTTGGCACGAGACTACTGGACCCACTCTGACGAATCAGAAGGATTTGGGACCCAGAAGAAAAGAAAAGAAAAGGAGGAAAAGTTTGTACTTGCTTCCATACTTGCATTGTTGGGCAACAGGATGGGTCATGACCCTCGGAAGGACCAGTTGCCATGTTCCTTGACTTTGCTTTCTGGATTCCTCTACTTGTCTATGCGGCCATCTTCCTTGTTTTCTGAACTGCATGTAGAGAGCATGCTGTTAAGAATCAGGATTCATGTAGCCAACCCCATATGATTGGGATAAGGCTTGAATGATGGTGATTATGATGTAGAGAGCATGCCTCAAACATCATTTACTATTTATTTGCTTGGTTTAGTCTAATATGAGCATATATTTCATTGCAGAATGAAAAGGTCCATGCATAAAGTTGGCATTTCGCATAATTATAGACGGTGGATAAATACATACAAATGTTGATTTGTCTCGCCAAAGTCCATTTTACAAGCATGTTCTTCCATAGAAGGTACATGGCATGACATGACATGACATGAGTTGATGCATGTGCTCTGATGGGTCTTTGGTGCATGCATTATCATGGCATAATGCATTAGATATTTCATATGAGTTATGATGAACGGTTAAGCGGGCTTAGAGGGCCACTCTGGGTGGTGGTGGTGGTGATGCTTCCTTGTACTGTTCCGGTTTCCTCGCATAATGAATGAATGAAGGTTTCTTAAAAAAAGGGGACCTCATCATCTTTTAGTGGCCATTATCTTACAAGTTAATCAGGAATCATACGATCGATCAATATATTTGAAAGGAATGGCATTTTGCAACATCAGTAGAAAATGGGGAATAGATGCATATATTAGGGGAATAGAGACCAAATCAGACACCCCGCCACCATGGTCGATTACGATTTACGAGTACTGGGGGGAACTAATGGCCCTAAAAGAATGGCTAATGTCGACATCCATGTTGTATTAATAATGCTTCTTGTGTTGTGCTAGTCCTTCATTGGACGGTTTTTGTATCAGATAAAATGTAAAAATGGGATCAAAATCTTAAGGAATGATCACGTACGAGTGGGGGGCTAGGGCAGTGGGAACTTGGCACTTCCCAGGCCGAGGATTTACCATCCCCCCCTACATGAGGTGTGAGAATTTTCTTTGTAGTGAAGGGTGGCCCACCAATGCACCAAGGAACTTGGGAAATTAAGTGTAAAGATACATGATTATTATTGTGATATCAAAATAAAAATCATTATAAATATACAAAAAGGGGATTCTTCTAGTTCTACACTTAAAATGGTATCTACACCTTATTTTAAAATCAACTAACCTCCTACTCCTAGGCAGGAACAATGTATTGATTCTGATATTCGTGGGTTTTGCCTATTTAATTTCGGAGAATCAGTCTTTGTCTTTGCCGAGTTGGTGGCGCCTGGTGCGGGAGAGGGTGCATTAAAACTTAAAAGGGTAGCGAGTTTGCTGGCATGTGGTGGACACTGGACAGGAATAAATTGTATATACATACATGGGGGATGAGGGTCTGAAATGAAGCATGGCCACCAAAGTGTTCTAAGTGCTGCTTTTCTCCTCACCAACCCACTAATGTATTATGTCCCATGGCATCATCATCATCACCAAGACACCAACGCCACCTTCAGTCCTATCCTTCAAAGCTGAGATTCTGTCTTACAAAAAAAAAAGGGGGGGGGGGGGGGGGGGCTCACCCGTGAATAGTGAATATAACAGTTTTGTGCTGTGCATCTATTTCACATGTATCTGGACCCTTTTGGTGGGCCTTAGTCCAAAAGTCACATGAATCTGTTACTATTACTATCCTATGTTATGATGGGCATGTTGCGATCATTTCCAACATTTTGCTTAACCCGTTGGGCATCACTAGTTTTTTGGATTGGAGGGAGGAAGGGATCAATAACCCCCCACACTAGTTTATCTATGGGGCTACAGCCAATCCACAGCATAAACATAAGGGCATAACTTTCATTTCATGTTCCTCCAGGACACAATTTAAGTACTTTACCTTTTTTAATAGTGTTGCTAAAATGCCCTCAACTGTATCAGTAGTTTCATGTACTTGTATACTTGTACTTCCTTTGTAGCTAGCTAATATGCCATTGGATATAATTTAAGCTCTCGAATGGGAATGCGTGGAGGTTAAACAAGTCAATTCCAAGCTAGAAACGTGTAAGGTGGCCATTGTTTCTGGCTTGCTCACCAGACGTGACATCATTTGGTTGAAATAAAGTAAGAACAGCAATGGGGATATTATTCCTTGTGAAAAAAAAACAAAAAAAGTTGAGATTCCCATGGAATGGCATTTGAGAATCTTGAGAGTTTAAACTTTTTTTTTTTAACTTAAAATTCCAGCCTATTGCTGGGTCATATTCTCAAGTCAAGAATCTGTCATTCTTTCCAGCCAAAACCACAGAAAATGGGGCCCTTGCCCCTCCATTTAACTAATTTGGTTAGATTAGATGCTTTCTAGTTTCTATAAGCTACCAACATTTTTGGTCAAGTCCATTTATCTTAATTGCGTGCTTAGGTCAAACAATGATTTGAAAAGTACTATTTGATTGAACTAATACCTTATTTGGAGGTTGAAATTTAATTACATCCTATAGTTTCCCTACCTTTTCTTTCAAATTGTTAAATTGTCAATAGTTAAGCAATAAAAGGTGAACTGGAATGCATGATCATGATGACCTATAATGGGAATAAGTATAGCTAGGAATTAATATCAAGCAGGTAAAGAAAGGTTCAAGAATTAGTTCATTGAACAAGTCATAGCAAGATGTCTAAATCAGGATAGGAGGGATCAAATTGTTCTCTTTATTTTTTCCCTTTTCCTCCCTATTCTTTATCAAGTTTCGGTTTATAGTTAGGCTTGTCTATCCAATTTGTATACTTCCATGTTTCTTCATGTTGATCCATCTTTGACAAAACAACTTTAGTGAGGGAGATGTGTAAGCTAATTATAATTACTGATGTCTATCTATAACCAACTAAAATTCATGTTAACAAACCTGGTTCAATTTTTTTACGGTGTCTTTTTTGGTTGTGATGGAATCCCAATTTTGGAAACGAAAACGACCTATTTTACATAGATTAAATTTGAGTGCAAAGTTTGCCTCCTCAAAATAAAAACATACTTCACTTCCATTTTGAATGCAAAAACTGTTTAAAAAAAACAAGTTTACTTTCATTTTCAGTACAAAAAACATGTTTTTTATCAAACATTTGCAAAATCAAACCAGAGTATAAATTAGCTTTGGTTCTGCATTTGCACTCTTAATAAATGTGACCCAGGAATTTATCTTAACCATGCAAAAAATAAAGGATAACAGGACTGGTGCCACTTAGGCCTTGTTCGCTTTTTGGGAAGTTACTTATGTGGGTAAGTGCATTTGTCCATATTCTTTTATTTTCCAGAAAAAATAATATAATGACCATTTTAACCATAAAAGTCCATTATTGAAAGGGGTAATATTGTTGCATCCAATTGTTGGCAACTTTCCCCCTAGATGGGAAAGTTATTCACCCACCTAGGAGATGGGGAACCTAGATTTTCTACCCGTCGTGAATTGCAGCCGCACATCTCTCAATTCATAATAGAGATGTGTGGTTAAAGTTCACAACAGGTAGAGAGTGGATAGGAAAAGTGAGTAGAAAATCCCGTTTGGGATATGTGTATCACTTAGGTAAACGAACTCAAGGAAAATAAATTTTCCGTGGGCCTTACATAAATATGAGAAAGAACATGGGTATCTTGGTCATGGGAATCAAAATCCCATTGACCAACTTTTCCCCCTCTCAAAATCCAAAAAACAATGGACCCTTAGGATTTTGTAGCAAGGCTTTAAAAACTGATGGAACCGTTTTAGCCACTGGTTTCTGGGTCAGCAGTTCGACCGCCCGGGTCGAACGGTTCAAACGGTTTGAACATCTTACCCATTAGATTGGAATATTAGGGTAAGATGCATACTATATAAGAGAAAATAAGGGTTGAAACTTTAAATGAGAGAGATTTGAGAAAAATGTCGGCTGAACTGAAAGAGTTTAAAAGAAGAAGAAGAAGAAGAAGAAGAAGAAGAGGAAGAAGAGGAGGAGGAGGAGGAGGAGGAGGAGGAGGAGGAGAACTTGCAGGTTGCAGGCTTGCAGCAGCGATGGCGAATTACAGTGGCAACAGTGGCGGTGATGGTGGCAGATATGAAATTTCTCAGTTTCAGATCTCACTCTCTCACACCATCTTGCGCAGATTTGTCTCACACATCTCAGATCTCTTTCACCTTCTCATGTGAGAAAGATAGATATGCACAGATCTAAGATTTCTCAGTCTCAGATCTGAGATTTCTCAGTTTTAAAACTTTACAACAAACTATTCTTCGGGTCGAACAGTTTAATCGTCAAACTGTCCGGGTCAACGGTTTGTTGATTAATTCAATGGTTTTTGACCAAATGCCGGGTTTGGGGTAAAACGGAACTGATTGCCTAAACGGTTTTCGATCCGAACAGTCCGACTAGATCAACGACAATTCAAAAACATTGTTTTGTAGTAGATGTTTAGGGATGACTTGTTTAAAGTTTATTTAGTACTTTGACAGAAGCATAAAATTAGTACTAGTTCAAACTTCAAAGAAATAACTGAAAGATAGATTAGTACTAATTCAAATAAACCTATTTTGCACTCGATCTCCCACAAATTCTTCCTACATCCTTATCCATATCACTACAGTCTACAGGCGTGCATTTGGGAATATAGTGACTGCTATTAAAAAAAAAAGAGTAATTACACAAACACTTCAGTTTTTCTCAGAAGTCGGGAAGGCTTTTATAGCTTGTTTGAAGGTAAATGACAAATTTGTGATCTCTCAAGTAGATAGAATGAACCCTTTTCTAAGGTAGTGGTCTTATACTCTTTGATAAGAAGTGTTCCCCATTACCTAACGTAAGCATCCCGCCCAAAAGATATATAGCCACTTTCCTTCCTATTGCAGCAAAAAGCATAATATATATATATATATATATATATATATATATATATAATGAACACATAAAATGAATTCATCAGTCAGTTAAAATTGAATAGACATCAAAGTACCACAATATGGGTACTTTGATCTGACATTCTCTCATCAACTTTTCTGTGACAAGGATACCCACTTCATGCACATATTCTTAAACCATTGTCCATTCATGAATGCAAGCTTATATTCTCCATCAAAGTCCTCAGATATGTATATCCAAGTTGCTCGTATGATTTTCTCAAGCCCTGGGGCTACTGATTTGGTCATTTGGCCATCTGCATCAAGATGATTTCTGTGTAACTCAACACATACATGATACATCCCCTTCACTCAAAAAGCTTGTATTCCCCTTCTTCAAGTGGCTGTGAAAAGAGACCTTGGAGCAAAAGGCAACCACATCCAATGGGATTCACTGTTACTCCGCTGAGATTCTTAACATGTCCAATCTGGTAATGCCTCTTGATGTTACTTGTGTCTTATTTGGAGTCACAGACATATCCCAGAATCTTTATTGGTATCAAAGAACAAGATACCCCCTCTTCCTCTCATCCTTCCTCGTTCAGCTTCAATTGAATGTTATTATAACCAATTTTGATAATCTTAATCACTTCATGAATGAATTGGTTACTGATAGTTTCATGCTCCTTAGTCCATGAAATGAAACCCTAGGATTAGGAATCTACATTTCCTTTGGATATCGTGATTGTTACTAGTCATGGTGTTACTCATTTCATGTTCAAATATGAAATTGGGTCCCTTCCAACAAGTTCATTCTGAAACCCTTGCAAATTGCAATTCACTTCTAAGGGTTCATTTGGTTTCACGGACAGGTGTTTGGAATCATAATAAAAAAGGCCCATTTCGATTCCAATTATTTATTTGATCAGAATGGGATTCTGATTCCCATTCTTGGTGGAATGGAATTCCCCCACATAGGAGAATGGCCATTCCATGGCCCATAGGAATGAGATTCTCAATGTATAGTTTCTTAAAAGATAAAGAACTCTTGACAAAAAAAACCCTAAAGTCCTAAACCCTAATACACTTAACCTTAATATTAGGAAAAATATTATTAAAGTAATAGCAAGATAATAATAAAATACTAATAAGGTAAACAATAATAATATAGTAATAATTAAATGATAATAAAAATCATAAATCATCAATAACTATTAATAAAATAAAACAATAAAATGATAATATTAAAACATTAATAAACTAATACAGAATTAAGAAATTTTAGTTGATTCCGATTCCAATTTTTGGATGAACAATTGAAATATATGACTCTAGTTCCTGTTTGAACCAAACAGGCATTGGGAATAAGTGATTCTGATTTTGATTATAGGGGATTTCCATTCCAATTCTAATTCTGATATTGATCATGAACCTAATGGACCCTATGCTGTTTTTTTGCTTAATTCTCTATATCAAAGACATCCCATGTTCGGATTCATAAACCAAATCGAGGTGTTGTACATGACCTTCCAATGTTTGGGTTTTGAAAATAATTGGTCTATAAAAAACTAGGGGTGATAAAATGGGTAGGTTCTAAATGGAATCAAATGGAACCGGACTTGAATCGACTCTACCCAATTTATTACTAGGTTGCATCTGATTCCAAATTCTTGAAACTGACCCCATCAAAATCGGTTCTAAATTTAGGGGTTTACCCTACTTGAACCAACATGTAGAACCAACCTTAGAATCAAACTTGCCTTAAAACCCAAATACTCATTATTACCATAGTGAAATAAATCTCCCTCTTCTCTAATTCTTTTTTCTTTTAATTTTGTTCTAGTCGCATAGGGGATTTTCCAACGATGAATGGCGAAACTACAAAAGCCCCAAAACCCTAAACCTAAGTTTGGAAACTTTGACAATTGGAATAATTGTTGTCTCACTACTAGTGTTAAATAGAGGTTAGAGATCTCATTTCCACTCCATTTGATGCAAAGTCACTGAAGTCCTCATTTCCTCCACATAAGTTCTTCCTTTCAAATTTTCTTCCTTATTCATCTTCTCCCATTGTATCGAATCGAATTGGAATTGGATATCCGATGATATAATTGAATCGAATATATGCCCATATTTAAATTCGTTTCAATCTTTTTACACCCCTACAAAAAATAGGAATGGCAATGGGACAGGATTGGGGTGGGGACCATACTCCCCATCCCCGACCCTAACTTTAAAAGAAACCCTCGTCCTCAGCCTTGACCCTCATTAAGGAGAAAAGTGACCCTCCATCCTTGATCCCAGATTGAGATGGATCCCTATCGGGGACCCAAATCCTCAACATTTCTAAATTTAAAGGTTTTTTTTTTTTGGAAAATAGATTTATTTAAAATAAAGTAAAATTTTTAAAATACAATATTATTTTAAATATATTTTGATATATAATATAAATAATATTATATATATTTAATATAAAATATATATTAAATATATAATCAGGGTCTGGACAGGCCAAGCAATTCACTCCCCATCCCCATCCCTGTCCCCACTAGGTTACTTCACCCAGCACAGTTAATTGAGAAGGCAGAGAACTTTATTCTTCATCCCCGACCCCATCAAATTGGGGAACCAGGTACCTAGTGGGTGATGGAGAACATTGCCATCCCTATAAAAAAACTAGGGTTTGTTAATTAAACTGTGAGCTCTTTTTTGAAACTGAACCGGTACTATTGGTTTTTGAAAAATTGTAAACCAAAACTGATTTGATTTTTAATTAGTCTAGTTCTTTGATTTCTAGGTTTTTTTATTTTTACAATATATTATAAATAAATATATAAATATATAATATAAATACTATATATATTGTTGGGATAAGACATGGATGATGATGATGACTATAAATATATATAATTTATTATATATTTACCGGTCGGATTAACAGCCGATTGGTTCAATTAACCGATATTTCGATTTGATTTTCTCGGTTCGGTTGGATTCACCGGTTTGTGTTGATCACCCTAAAAATACTGGCCAAATGATCCGACCCGACCCGATCGGAAAAATTTTGGTATTTCTCCAACCCTAACTCCTCGCGCCCCTTCTTTGCTATAGAAGACAACCTTTTCTTCTTCTTCTTCTCGTACCCGCATCTCAGACACCATCTTTTACCAGACGATGAAGCTGAGACCTTTATTCTTCTCGAAACAAGCAATCGCCAATCTATCAAGACCCACGAGAAGAGTGATCCACTCTTTTCCTCCGGTTCACAGAAATGTGCCCTGCATTACGACCTTGATCTCACCTTCCATATCTCCGGCAAACTTTCATGGCTTCATTCCTATAGGAAGAGCGAAGTTCATGTCATTCCCAAGCCGATTTCTGCATTCTGCTCAAGAAGCCCAACCGGTTGACTCGGACACTGAGGCGGAGTCTGACTTCGAGGATGGACCCATGAACGAGTTCTTGTCACGATTCGTCTGGATAATGCGCGGGAAACTCACTGAAGCTTACCCGTCTTGTGACAAGCAGACCATAGATAGCATGCTTTTGATCATTGTGGAGAAGGTTGTTTCAGATATGGAGAAGGGTGGGCTCGGACAGATGCTCGGTGCAGCCGCGAGCACTCCTTCACATGATTTCAGTGAAGATTTATGGAAAACAGTCTGGGAGATCAGCAATTCGGTCCTTGATGACATGAAGAAGGCGATGAAGAAGGAAGAAATGAAGAGATTTCTCCAATCCGAAGATGTTAAGGAGATGTGCCGATTTGCCTGCGAAGTGGGTATTCGAGGAGACATGCTTAGGGAGCTGAGGTTCAAATGGGCACGCGAGAAAATGGAGGAGAGTGGTTTCTATAAGAATTTGGAGCGTCTTCGGGAAGAAGCTCGACAACAAGAACATGAAGAAGGAAAGAAAGCTGAGAATAAGGAGGAGGGGATTGTTTCGGATGAATCGGATGTGGTTGAAGGGAAACCAAGGGCCATTACACTTCCACAGAGACGTGGGAAGATTAAGTATAAGATTTACGGTCTTGGTATGTCCGATCCAAAATGGGCTGAAGTGGCTGATAGGATCCATGAAGCAGAGAAACTCATTACGCCCGAGGAACCAAAGCTTCTTACTGGGAAGTGCAAGCTGGTCACTGAGAGAATCCTATCTCTGAAGGAGGAGGATGACCCATCTTCTTTGCTGGCTGAGTGGGTGGAGCTTGTTGAGCCTGGGAGGGTTGATTGGCTTGCTTTGCTTCGCAGGTCGGAAGAACGAAATGGGAATTTATACTTAAAGGTTAGGTGCTTCATTCCCCTTTCTTTATGTAAATAGTCTTTACAATTCAGAGTATAAAAGTGAATAGGATAGCAGAGTTCGGTTTCACTCTATAAATGAAATTGCTACTTAGTGAGTGTGTGATAATACTAGGAATCATGAAGAGGAATTAAAATTTGCCGAACCACTTCTTAAAATGTTCCATGACCATTCATGAACCTGAAGTTAATAAAGATTCAATACCTGAGCTAAATGTAACTCTGCATTTCTTCTGCTGGCCACAACTTAAATATGGCCAACTAAATTGAAAGTTATCCAAATTCAATCCATTCTGATCTATTGAGACAAAAAGGAATACGATTGCAATCTTGGTCTCTGGACATTAATTTTAAAGCTGACAATGGTGCTTATTGTTTCTAAAGAATCTGAACCAACGTGGAGATATGAGTTTCTAAGTTGTTGCTTCACCAAATTATCATATGCAGCATCATTTTTGAAGTTTTTTAATTGTAGTTTTTGGACATGTAAATAATCAATTATTGACAAATGGCTATTTGTAATTTGCATCAGATGCACCTGGGGCCTGCCTTGTTAACCGTCACCAAATTCGTAATCAACTCCAAATCAGAAAAATATAGCAATGAAGTTCTCAGCCTTTAAAGTACATAACATGTTTCACGAACAAAAAACTAATTACCTGAGCCAAAAAAAAAAAAAATCAAAGGGGGAAAACTTGATGGCTTCTTGCGACATAAGTATTCTAATAATTTATCCTTAGACTATGCTTTAATTTTTATCAGTAGTAGTATTAACATAGATTTAGTTTATGAGTCTAATACTAAATTTGGAATTTAGGCACCTTGCTAACCCTCATTGCATAGATGATTTGACTTCTTGGTTGTTGTTGAAGATAACGAGATATGAGGATTGAGGAGGTGGTTAGCTTAGGACCTTAGGATTAATAGGATGGAGATCATATGGCCTGTTTTTCTCCAGTGTTTAAAATGCAGAGGTGTGACAATTTAGGAGAAAGTTCCATGGTGTATGTTGTTTGTGGATGACATTGTTTTAATTGATGAAACTATTGAAGGATTAAATGCAAAATTAAGCTTATGGACAAATGCCTTAGAAACAAGAGATTTTAAAATAAGTAGGACTAAAACAGAGTATATGAAACAACATATTCAGAATGAGTGTGGTAGAAATGTAAATGCTAAGATGGATGAGCAGAAAAACTAAATAAGGGTCAAGAATGAAGTCATGCGTAGGAACCTAGGTGTAGCCCCAATAGGTGATAAAATGAGAAAAAGCAGACTAACATGGTTTGGTCACATGCATAGAAGACTATCAACAACACCAGTTAGAGAAGAAGTGATTTGTTATAAGTTGAAGGGGCTAGAAGGGCTAGTGTTAGACCAAAAAAGACATGGGTGGAATTTATCAAAAAACGGGACATGGGTGGCAGTAGTAAGAAATGATTTAAGCACCAATAATTTAATAGTGGATATATATATTTAAATAGAATGGACTGGCAATACAGGATTCATGTAATTGACCCCATATATAGTTGGGATAACGGACAAGGCATGGACGACGATGACAAGGCATAAGCCCACTACCTGGAGGCATTGGATGTAGTTTAGAACATAAGAGGAATAAGCCTCCTGAGCAAGTGAGCAGTGAGCACAAGGAGGCTTAAGGGGAGGGAGATGAGGAGGAAGAAGAAAGAGGAGTAAACCTCTAGTATGAGGCATGCATGAAGCCCATATGAGGCGTGCATGAGACGTACACCTCTAGTATGCCTCATGCAAGGGGTGTATGAGGCATGCACCTCATGCACCATCAACACCTTTGGCATACACGTCAGGGCACTTTGGGGGTGCCTTGCCTGATATGCCTCACACCTTTTTAAAACATTGGTTTTCTCCTTTTTTTTTTTCGATAGTTGAACATTGGTTTTAACCTTGTTGAGATGCCAGATATGGACACATACATGAATGGAGGAAACAAGCAGAACCATGATATGAATATAGGTACTAGTAATCCTGTTTAGTATGTTGATATGGTACCTTTATATTAAGTTTTACATTAAGTGTAGAGGAGACTTCTATCTTGCTGGTAAGGTCTCTCACTGGTTGTAGCGTTGTTTTTTTTTTTGATAATTACATTGGTTGTAGCCTTGTTATGGAGACTTGGAATCGAATCTCACCTTCACCAGGGATTGGGGGTTTTGAGGGGAGGGTGACCACTCATGTATCCCAAATATTTTGTAAAATTTAATTGAGCTCCCAATATGTACAGATTTTGGATAGATACTAATTGCATATTTTAAGTGGTCATCATTGCTTGCTTAGAATGGCAATCTGAGAGTGGTCACTTTATTTTGGGATGAATAATGCCAAAGTTTAGGTCCATATCCAGTCTACCCCTTCCAATACCCTGGATAGCTGGTACCTACATTGGGTAATTGCTTTTTCTACCATTTACATATTTTAGAAGTGACCATTCTATATAATCTTAGAGTGTCCATGTAATATACTGGTATCCAGTCTCATATGTGGTATTGGAAGGGGTAGACTGGATATGGACCTAAACTGTTCTTTCTATTAAAGAATATGCTTATTATTCTTTACATGATATTACATTTTTTTACTTATTTTTCTCTCAAATGCTTTTCTCCCCCCTCTTAATTTGTTCTTGGTGACCTCCTATATCACTTAGGGTCCATTTGTTTTTTCGTTAACTTACTTATCTGGGTCAGTGCATTTACTTGCGTAAGTGTTTCCCAGGTAACACTTACTCGGATAAATGCACTTATCCATGTTCTTTAATCATGAAATTTATCCGGGAAAGTTAGGCTATTTACCTTACCCATGTTCTTTTGCCTCAATCACTTATCCAGGTAAGTTGATCTTTTGTTTCTCTATTGCCAATTTTGCCCTTGGGCCAAAATGAACAATTGTGGTTCTTTAATTGGCTAGAATGGACTAAACTCATCTTTTAAATCCTACCAACAAGTTTATAACCAGAAGGCTATTTAATCAACCTAAACAAAGTACACAAATTACAATCATAACTAGTAATTACTTAATCATAGTTAAACTTTCCCATTTTAAGTTTTCTAATCAACCCCAAAGAAAGATAATCATTGTTCTACTGAATTACTGATCTGGGAGGAGCTGAGGCCTGAGAGAGAATGTATGCACGCCTAAAATCAGGTGGTATGCTAAAAAATTACTCAATCTCTCCCATGTCACTAGTCAACTTCTTACCCACTCTTCATCCTCTCATTTAGGCTTAAATCAAGGACCTTCAATATCTGTTCAAAGTTTAAACACTTTCTTTCTCATCTCCCTACCCTCCCTATCTACATTCAATGCATCTGCCACTTGTGCAAGCCTATCCCCAGCTGCAGCAAAGTGTTGTCCCACCCTAGCCATTTCCTCTGGAAGCACCCTAACTGAGGAGTCATCCTCCATGTTGCTCCTTGCCCTCTTACTTGATCTATGAGGGTGAGAGGTTGATGGGGCACTTGATTGAGTTTGAGTAGTTGGGGATTGGATGATAAATTGTGAGGCTAGGCCATCCTCTTGAACAAACTCCAACTCATCTTGTTGGGTTTCTACTTCATTAATTGACTCATCCTTCATAGGCTGGTAGTTAGATTCTTCCTCCCTTTCAACAGCCTCTGCAGCATTGGCTGGATCCTCTGCATGCTCCCCATTGGCTCTGGAGATTTAATGGATATTTTATACGGGAGATGCAGATCTAATCACTTTTCTAGTTCTCTTTTCAAATTTAAACAAAATAAAAAATACCAGCAAAAGAAATCCTATTTGATTTTCAGTCACAGTCATGTTGATGAAGATCCAAAAGAAAGCGGTGTTTCTTCCTTGAGCAGCAGTGATTGATTTGAATGATGGGTAGGAGAAGTTGTGCCCTGACTCTTCTGTTATCCATTTTGATTATAGGGACACTTTGGTCTGTTGGCATCTTAGCAACTCCCCCCGTCCCAAGGTGGAAAAGTTACTTACCCACCTGGGAGATGGGTATCACTTACCCAGTTATAACTTACCCAGGTAAGTTATATCCAAGAGAAACATCATTTTTTTATAAAGAAAGAAAATCACACATCTTAATACTTGGACTTTTTAAGTTTTGTTTAGACTTTAGAGCATCATGTAAGCTTAGCAATCTTAATACGTGTATGCCCCCTCTATGAGTAGGTCAGCCAATCTTTGGCCAGATAGCCTATCTAGAGGAGGGTTGAGAGAGTGGAGTTATATTGGATAGCATCCCTCCCAGTGTGACTTTTTATCTGCTTTATTTTTTCTTCTATTTAATTATGGGATGGATGCCTCCTAGTATGAGAGGTTGTCTGTCTTGTTACTTCCATTTTGGGTTGAATTGACACTTGGTTTTTATTTGCTTTCTTATGATTACTACTAGTTATGATAATACTTGCTACACCATCTTAGATCATAATCTTTGCTTCAATATGCATTATACTGGTATACTGATAAAAAAAACATGCATTATACTGGTAGCAGTGGAAAATATCAATCTAGTTCTATAGTTTAATTCTAAGAACATTAATATATCCCTATTCTTTAGTGTAAACATTTTTGATTGTCAAACATATTCATAAAAACAGCAACAAATTCTCGATAGACCTATATAACAAAAGAAAAGAAAAAAACATTCTAGATAGTTGCTAATTTGTTGTTTATGATTGATCAAGAATAATATTAAAGAGACTAAAAAGGAAGGCATGAAATGACAAGAAGTGCTTTGGGAGCAAGTTCCAATGACACAATTAGTTTTTGCTCACAAAGAGATGATGCTTAGTATCTGCTCACAAGAGTCACAGAGATTGAGAGAGAAAGCAGTAGAAGAAGAGTTATGAAGAATATCATGAAGTCCAATACTGATATTTTGCAATGCCATTTCATCTTTTTTACCCTTAACTGGTCTTTTACAAGGCCTATGATAAAATCCTAATGAAATTGCCATTGGAATTATTGTAAGGAATTTTGTTTATTTCAAACCAAAAGCTACTTAGAGGATCCTGGGAATCTCAGTTTGCGCACTGAGGAATTTTTAAGTATAGAGGTTGGTGAAAACTATGATACCTGGATACCTTTACATGCCTAGCATACTTGTGTCAAATATTGCAATCCCTTTAGTATATACTTTGCAGTCCCAACACTTCTAAAATATGTCTAGTAGTATATTATAATAAATCATCATCTATGCCTTGTTCCAGCTTCATGAGGTCAGCCACATGAATCCTATTCCACCATTTTGTTATGTTCAGTGCCATATGCGTTTTTAAATTACGAGCCCTTAAATCATTTATATCTACTTCAACTAATATGTACCTTAGAAGTTTAATTAAATTTTGCAAGATATAAGTGCCGAGGAATGTTATTTAGCTTGAAAATCTAGATAAAAAATGTATTGGCATATTAAATGGGATATGAGATGGTTGAGCTGAGCAGCAATCTGGTAGCTAGAAGGAATAATCTATCATAACATTTTATAAAATCAACCAAGGTATAAAATAATAAAATAACAATGAAATCTATATCCATATCTGTATTTTGAAATTTGGGAAATGGAGAGTTGTATTTCATTTCCCATATCCTTGTCCTTTTCTGTATTTGGATAGCCTAGGGTAAAACCTATCTTAGACTTGTCTTTGTTCAATCCTTATGGCTAATATTTTTTTGATAAATAATTCTTATGGCTAATATTGCTCCTAGGTATTTAGTCCCCCCCTCCCCAAGAGGAAGTTAGGGTTATAGCCCCTGTAAAACCCTTTGGCCCCCTACCTTGGATCCAATCAGTTTTCTCTTCTAATTTCTCTATTGGCAGTTCTCGTTTTTGGTTTCCGGGTCAGACTCTTTTGTTTACTGCTCCTTCGTTTTTTCTTTTCATGTTTGTGTGAAGGATCATGCTTGCCTGCTCAAGCAACATGGCTAGTGATTCTGCACGGTTGATGTATTTTGAAAAATAAAAACGAAAGATTGTTAACTCTTTATTTATTTTGGGTGATGGTTGCAGACTCAGAGTGTTATCCTAGAACTATATCTTCTATGGTGTGAATTTTTCCTACTTGAATGAAAATTTTCTTGATCTTTCACCATAAAGAAATGTGGACTCTCAAATGTCTTGATCCAGTATCTGTAGAGCTTGAAGTTGCTAATCGTGCTCTTGTTTGCTTGTTTATTTCTGGTAGATGAAATTAATCTTATTAATATTCCAGTTTGGGAGAGAACATGATAGCTCCCTTTTAACTAATCAAGGTGGTTACTTTTCCTGTTCTTTTGTAGGTGGCTGAGCTGGTTCTGAATGAGCAATCTTTCCAGGCAAATATCCGTGACTACTCAAAACTCATTGAAGCTCATGCCAAAGATAACCACTTAGAAGATGCTGAGAGAATCCTTCAGAAGATGACTGAAAGGGGTATTGAACCAGACATTTTAACCTCCACCATCTTGGTTCACATGTATAGCAAGGCAGGCAATCTTGATAGGGCAAAAGAAGCATTTGAAAGCTTGAGGAGACAAGGTTTCCAACCTGATGTAAGGACCTACAACTGGATGATCATGGCTTATGTAAATGCAGGTGAACCCAAGTTGGGTGAGTTGCTAATGAGAGAGATGGAGGCAAGAGACATTAAACCTAGCAAAGAGATCTACATGGCACTACTGAGATCATTTGCCCAACGTGGTCATGTTGATGCGGCACAAAGAATTGCGACAGTAATGCAATTTGCAGGAGTTGAGCCTAACTTGGAGTCATGCACATTACTTGTTGAGGCCTATGGGCAGGCAGGTGATCCAGATATGGCCAGGAACAACTTTGATTATATGATAAAAATGGGCCACAAGGTTGATGATAGGTGCACTGCTAGCATGATTGCAGCCTATGGCAAGAAGAACCTTTTGGACAAAGCTTTGAATCTTCTCTTGCAGCTTGAGAAGGATGGATTTGAACCAGGTGTTGAGACATACAATGTCTTGGTGGATTGGTTAAGTAAGTTGCTTCTTGTTGATGAAGCTGAGCAACTAATAAGTAAGATTGATGAGAAGGGTGAGGCTCGTCCGTTCAGAGTTCATGTGAGCCTCTGTGATATGTATTCAAGGTTGGGGATTGAGAAGAAAGCTCTGGAAGCATTAGGAGTTGTAGAGTCCAAGAAGGAGCTCTTGAGAAAAGATGATTTTGAGAGGATAATAAATGGGCTAATAGCTGGTGGATTTGTACAGGATGCTAAGAAGATACATGGCCTGATGGAGGCCCAGGGATTTGCAACATCAGAGCCTCTTAAAGTGGCACTGATGGCATCTCAAACTTTCTCCCGCCAGAGACCGACAAAGAGATGAGATGGAGATATGATTGAACAGACTGTGTCAGACTCCTAAGTGGGAGGAGGGGGCGGGGGAATCGGACATTTTCAGGTCTGTGCTTTGTTGATGCACTCATGCACCTTTATTTATCCTCACCATTTGGAGCAGTAAATCTCTTCCCTTTGTGTGGCACTATGCAGAGTGTTGTTTTGACAGTTAAAAGTGAAGAGGAAAGTCATTCCATTAGTTAAGAGGAAGGCCAATTGTTATGCCATAAAATTGCAAAAGCTTAGCTTTGCGCTTAATTAGGCAAACATCTTGCAAGTTATTTTGCTTGTTTTTTTTTTTCGTCAGATAGAGTGCAGACGTGGTGATATTTCCTGAGCTATTTACGGTTAGGTATCTCACGTGAAAATTGAATTGTGAGACACTAAGTCATAAAAGAAAACGGATTTGTTTGCTTATTTGATAACAGTAACACTAACCAAGAAGTTAGAAAGTTAAAAGGGTTAAAATAGTAGTGCATAGAGAAGAATGATAAAAGATATATGGGGTGAAAAGCCGTTTGTGGTCACATATAGCGGCTTTCTTGGACTAAGCATCTGTGTCTTTGGTGGATTGTGTAATCAGGGGCCAAAGTTCAAAATATCGATACGCTTCGCTGTATTGGTAGTTTTTTTTTTTTTTTCAAATCCGATTCAGAGGGGCTGGTTTAAGGTTCATCCACCCCCTGAATCAGTCAAAACTTTAGGGTGTATCGGGAAGTTCCTGATACAATATATATTGGCTGATACGGCCTGATATGCATCAATACTTTGAACCTTCAATCAAGGCTTTACTGGATCTCATCTCAGTTCCTTCGTTGTGAGCAAAATATATGCTGCTTCATCTTTAGTCTTTACATCTTTTCTATTTCCGAATGCTGGAGTCAAGGAAGGAGCTTGCTTCAGCTTCATTCTTCTTTTACCAGGAGAGAGGGCTGCAAACGGATGGGATATAGGTATATCCAAATTTGATTTCGAATCGGATCATATGTGTTGGATATTTAGCAGATTTGAATCAAATTTAGATTATAATTGAATATTAAATAGTATAAATAAATTAGACTAAAAAATGATCGAAATATTATATATTATTAATAAGATGAGTTAAAAATGACTTTAACATTATATTTTATGAACAAAATGAATTGAAGATTACTTGTATAAAACCTGAACATATGACAATTTGGTTGAAATATAACATTAAAAAAAACTTCAATCACAAATATAATATAATTTTTAAGTATATATAAGCATATATATATTTAAATCGAATCGAATCAAGGTAGATCCATATTTGATCCAATTGTAAATGAATTGAATTTGAATCACCCTTAATATGGTCGAATTCAAATTCGAAATCGGATTATGGGATATCGTTTGTAGCCCTATTGCCTTTGCCTATTGGCTATTGGTAGTGAGTGACTTTGGGGCAGGACTGGATCTGCTCTTCACACCGATTTCACACACACATCCTATCATGTATTGGGAATATCTCCCGTACTTATAAGTTATTATTCATGGGAGATGTTCCCAATACACAGTGGATGTGCCTATGAGGCACCCATGTGTGAGGAGCAGATCCCGTTCCCTTTGGGGCTGCAAATGGATCCGTTCAAAATTGCATAGGAATTGGCAACAAATGGGGTGGGGGATTATACTTCCCATCCCCGTCTCCAACTTTTAACTCTCCACTCTGATTCCATTGATTGGAGTATTGGACTATTGGGGTTTTCATATAATTGGAATTCTAGCTTGTTTTGGGCTTGAAGGACATTTTTTTTATATGTGTGAAAGAGGGCTTGAAAGAGAAAGGATTAGGAGCCCATCAATTTAGGAAAAAGATTTTACTTAAGGCTATGTTTGGTTAGAAGGAAAATGTAAGGAAAGGGAGGAAAAGATAGGGAGATCTTTACAACCCTTGTATTGGTTTCCCTGTCTTTTCCTTCCTTTCCCTATCTTTTCTTTCAAACCAAACATAACCTAAAAGAATCATTAAATTGATTTAGGGTTTGTTTGGCTCGTAACTGAAATTGGAATTGAAATCTTTTGGAATCGGGAATGGTTTATTCCCCTAGTTTGTTTGGTTCAAACAATTATATGATTGGGAATTAGAATCAACAGAAATGGGATTTCATTCCCAAAAAAGGGGCAGAGAATGGCCATTCCTTCAAATGGGGAATGCTAATTCCAGCAGGAATGAAAATGAGATTCCATCCCGTTGAAATCGGAATAGCCCATTCTGATTCTGATTTCAGACCCCTATTCGGGCAAACCAAACTGGCTCTTAGAAATCAAGCCGGACAGAAAGAAATGACATCCCTAATATATTGAGATATACATGGTGGGAACGGGATCTGCTTCTCATACTGGGGCGCCTCACAGGCACATCCACCGTGCATTGGGAACATCTCCCATGAATAAAAACTTACAAGTATGGTAGGATGTGCGTGTGAGGTCGCTGTATGCACCCCGTGTGAGGAGGAGCAGATCCCGTCTCTACACGGTGGCATTATTGAATCAGTGTAAGTGAGCCACTTGGCTTAATCAATGGTCCAAATCAGTGTTCTGGGGTGGCAGCTGGCAACTTTGTATTCTGGTACCACAGGTCCACAGCCCACAGCCACAACTACTCTTTTTCCATGGGTTTATGAAGGGTTTTTTCTGACAACGTGTGTGTTCGAGCGATCTAGGGAGAGAGAGCCCTTCCAATCTTGAAGGTGGACGAATCTGATAATGGATAATCCAAACGATCCTTCTCTGAGATGTCCTCACTGTGCTGGTCCTCTCTCCAAAGATATGGTAAGTTGGTAATTGAAATTCTTCTTTTCTTCTAAAGCTTGGTTCCAATTGCTGATGCCCTTTTCGAATGATGCCAGGAAACTAGTAGTTGGACTGTTTCACCATTAATCAGGGACAGTTTTTCTTTGGTAGGTTTGGATTTCTTTTTCTTTTTCAATTTTTGTGAAAGTCGAATTTCTCTATTTTCTGATCTATAAATCCTACATCATAGCTATATTATAACTATTCGGTTCTATACACCCAGCCTGGTTCCTTTCCCCTTTCTTTTTCTTCCTCTAAAGTTTCTGTGTGTATGTGTTTTTTTTTTTTTTGTTTGTTTTTGCAATTTAGATTGGTACTGCTGTTGGGGGCACGGCGAGCGCGTTCTATGGATTTAACCATGGTATGCCAATCCTTTTCTGTTTCTTTCCTTCTCCTTAGTCTTTATGGCTTCGGAAATTTCTCTATTACTAACATAACCCCACGTTTTAAACACCTGAACTAGAATTCTATTTTTAATTGCCTTCCCTGTGAAGGCTTCTGGTATACTTCTGATATCTGCTGGATTGTAATTATATGGTGAGATGTTTTTTTGGGGGGGTTTTATAAATCAAAAAGAACAAAAACAATGAGAATCCTAGTCCTAATGCGGCAATCGCTGCAATGTAAGCTTAACTTATGATTATATAACAAGGGGCGTGGTTTCACAGGCATATCATTTGCCAAACAATGAATATGACACTACACCAAGCTAATTGGAATTAAAAAAATAGAAATAAATAAATAAAAAGAAAGAACTTAACGAGTTTGTTGTCTTTGCTCCTAGGAGACTGACCTCAAGAGAGAATAGAGAGGAGATCATTATTATTATTTTTTGCTTAGTTGAAGAAAGGTTTTTTAAATGATAGTCTACCAGTTCCTAAAAACTTGGGGTCTTTTTTCTGTTCAGAGACTAGGAAAGAACTGAATTTTGAAGTGGTACGTTAGGACATTGGTGCAGTAGCCTTAGTGGCAAAGAATAACATGAGATAGAAACTTTGTTCATTATGTAATAAAAATGAGCTAATATTCATAATGATGTTTCTAGAAGGTCTTGATGCATGTACTCCTATATCCAATGGTTTGCACTTAGGTAGCATTAGATTAATTTACAGCTGGGGTCACGACATCATAGCCAGAAAAATCACTGTTTGGTATATCTCACATACTTGTATAGTTTGGTTGGGGGAGTCATGGTATACTTGTAAATATCCTTTTTGTTCATGTTGAGGGTGGATTGCCCTCCTTTATTAATAGAAATCAGTTACACTTTCCTATCAAATAAATATTCAAATTATCAATATACTTCAAACTGATCCTTAGATGCTGATCCAAACTCCAAGTGTCCGGTTTTGTCGTTTACTGTTTATCATGAGCCCTATGGAAGATTATGTGCTTGACCATTTGAAATGTCAGTCCTTGTCTAATGTTTAATCAGATATTGTGACTTCTGCAATTAGTGCTGTTTCTATTATCTCCTTTTTGTTATACTTCTCCTTAGATACTGATCCAATGTGCTGTTCATATGTATTTTCATTTGGATTACTTTCTTCAACCATATTGCATACTTCTTTCTTATTTTCACAGATTGCCTGCAAAAGACATAACTTATTCAACCTTTAATTTGTATTGATATCTATGTTCTGTTTGCAGCAATGCCAATTGTTCAAAGGTGGATTAAGGGGCCTATGTGGTTACATTTTCTCATAGGTGTAAGTGTTTTAATACATCTCATTTTCTTTGGATTCTCAGGATTCTAGAAACAGTTATCTGATTTCATTTTGAAAATTTCTAAACTTTCAATGCCTCTGATGACTGGTACATTAATACTTCAAATGTCATATTTGCCATAGAAATGAAGTCTGCTTTTTTTTTTGAACAAGAAGTGTGCTTGTTCTGGTGTTAAGGAATTGGCTTACACATTAAGGAAAAACTTTTGTACTCTTTAGCATGTTGATATATTTTAACTACTAAACTAATTTTAAGGGATGTAGAGCTTCCCTATGGTCTAAGAAGATGGAGATAATGTTTCTTCCTATAAGCAATTTAGAATACATACATTATGTTTAAGTAGGAAAATTTTTGTTCTGTTTGGCAACTCAATGTATAGTGAGTACTTAAACAACTTTTAGGGTAGAAATTAATGATAGGCTTCTTTATGTTCCGGAAAGATTGAAATATATAAAAACTGTTTTGATTGACTATTATTCATGAGGTGGATTTATCTTAAAGTGGTTAGTTCTAGAAGTTGGATTTACTGATGTTATGAAAATGTGCCGCTGAATAACCATTACATCTGAATCTAAATAGAAGACTGAGCTTATCAGAAAAATAATGTGAATAGAAGACTTTTTTTCATTATTGAAACAGTCATCCTCTTGTACAAACATCATATGCAAAACACCTAACATGTATTGCCTGGGTCTAAAGCTGGTCTCTGGCTGGGTTGTGGTACAAAACTAGGCCTGGCCAAACCAATTGTTGCTCTTTGTCTACTAATGCTAGAAAAGCTAGATGTAATCAACATTGTTAATAGTGACACAATTCTTTATATGAATGCAGGCTCCGCCTGTCATAGTTTTTTCTTCAACTTGTGCTGGATTGGCAGGTTAGAGATTTTCTTTCCTTTTTAATCATTTTAGCTCTCTCTCTCAATCTCTCTCTTTCTCTCTCTCTCTCTCTCTCTCTCTCTACCTACCTACGTCTTTTTCTGTTATTTCTTCCTGAGATTTATTCATTGATAAGATGTAAGATTGAGGAGCGGTTCTTTTATGTATATCTTGGTGCATTATCTTTCTTATGTTGTTACTTATTATTATTTTTTATATTCATCTTGATACATTTGTCATGTTTTCATTGTTATTAATTATTTCATACCTTTGTTGATTTTATAAAATGTTATGATAGAGTGTTCCTTATGGCTACTAGAGTGCTACTCAGCTCAACCAAGTTAAGCCTTACCCTAAGTATGTGGGGTTGGTTACAAGAACCTACTTACATGATCTGACTAGATAGAAAGAAGAGAAATGATATTTTTTAGCACTGTAAGTGGCAGCTGTTGTCAATGTTGTCTTATTGGATGACATGAATCAATTCAAGTATATAGATGTATCAAAAGAAGTGAAGTACCCCAACCACTCGATGACCTACAACCTTGTATTACTAAAAATGCTCTCCCATACAAAAATCACTTTTAAATGAGAAGTCTTTGAGCCCCCGTCTTGCTACAAAGGAACCAAAATCTGCAAAGATACACTCAAATGATCTAAAAAGTGTCTCAAAGATCCTTATATTGCTTTCCACTGGAGTTTCAATATCAAGGCATTTGTTCATTGTAAAATATTTAAATGATAAACTTATAATGAGAATGTGGTATCCAGTTGAAATCAGAAAAATATCAACATCCAAGGCCCTTACTAATTATGACAGGGAGCCATTTACTCAATTTGATACATGGATACCCTATGACAATATCTTGATACACAACAAGAACAACAACAAATGCCAGTGCATGTTGTTAGTTAATAAAAATACAGCCATGCCAATGCCATACTGCTTGTAGCACTATCTCTCCTTCACTCCTTGTGGCCAGTTCCACCTGTGGAGATATATTGTACAGACAATTCCACTGACACTGAATTGGTTGCATGGTGATGGCCATCTAAGTTTAGCCATTGCATAATGTTGATAGATGATCTGAATCATCTTAATCTCTTTATTGATAAATGATTTAGTCATCTTAGTATTATTTTCTTTTTTGAAAGTAGCCCTTGAGGCTTGAGTTTGTTTCATTCAACTTTCCATGCGGTGTCTGAGGCGTGGATTATCTGGAACAATTTGGTCACCGACTCTTGAGTGGTGGACCAATTCTACTGGTGAAGATATTCTTGGATAATTCCCCTGGTAGTAGATTTATGAGTCATTATGTGGATGTAGACATGATGTAGTGGACACTAGAAAGGAATGAATGCCATTATGTGGAACACCCGGTGAATCAATTTTACTATTTTCCTCTGATTCCTCCACTGACTTTGCAGGTGGTGCAGTTCCTGCTCTAGCCCAACTTGTATCTTCATCTTATCATGCGGCCATTTCAAATTCATCATTGCCACCAGCTTCTTCACAGGATGACAAGAAGATGCATAAATCGAGAACCTCTTCTACCCTCTAATTTATTCAGTCTTCATTGAGATTTAGAGTGCCCAATAAAACTTGGGATCCGAGCCCACTCCACTGAGGTACAGTCTAGTCTTCAAGCGCTTCTACAGAAGTGCCCAGCATGTCCATACAAGGAAAAAGAAAAGAACCAGAGGGATTACTTGGGTTTATTTTTTATTGCAACCTTTTTTTTTTATTTTAATAAATACATATGATTCTTGCTCGATACATAGATCCATTGTAGCTCTTCTTTACGATCAAAATCATGCAAAATATAAGGAAAATAGGTTTTTGTTTACAAATTATATATATATATATATATTTTCATTTTCAATTTTCTAGGAAAACCTATAAATGTAGTAATATAATAAAAAGCACCACAGTTTTAACAAGGGATTATCATATCTATGTATTTCAAGTACAAAAATGTGTAAATATATTGAAATTTGAAGCAAGGTTCAGAGTATCGACACGTATCGGCCCATATTGGCTGATACATATCATTTCGGGACCCCTCCGATATGCCCCTACAGTGGGTGTATCGGAGGTCTGACCGGTTCAGGGGGTAGAGGAGACCTAAACCGGCCCCCCCTGAATCGGTTGCAGAAAAAAAAAATAAAAGACAAGGGACCAAAATGTGTATCAATTCGCCCGATATGCCCCTATCGGCATATTGATATTTTTGAACCTTGATTTGAAGAATTAAATGATAGAATCGTAAAAAATGCCTTTTTTCATTTTTTTTAGTGGAGATCTAACGTGAAAACCTAATTTCAATTGGATAAAAAAAATCAATTTCAAGGTTTTTATTTTTATTTTTCAAAAAAGTGGCAGATCCTAGGTTGTTTTTCTGTTAGAACTTACAAACACCTCCACCTAAGCCAAATGGACAAGGTTTTGGTGTGTTAACCGAAGCCCCCACATACAACATGAATAATAATATTCAATACGCTTGTCTGATGTCTATTTGATAAGGGACAAGGGCATTGAAATAGGGCCATTTCTTGGGTGTCATATCCACTGCTGCACCAAAGCCATTATTGCAAAAAAAAAACCTGATATCGATGCATTTTGAATTTTTGATGTTAGGAATTGGGACCTTGGATCGGATGTAACATCTCAGAAAAGTGGAAAGCTTTTTTCACTTTTTCAATCGGAATTGGCGTTGCTTCAACTGCAATAAACACGAGCTCATCAATAGAATAGATTAGAGGTGATTTCACATTTCAGATTCAATACACCCCTGTCCGAAATTCTAGGCATGATGCCATTGTATTGTATATCATATAAATAAATGGACATTGATTAACCGAACGATGCAGCAGCAGGAAGGAGGCAAAGTTCATAGAATGCAGATGCCTTGAAACGCAGGTACAGATTTACAGCTAGCTAGCTGCAAGTATTAAAAGTAGAACCATAGCTTTGTTTGTGCAAAGGCAAAGCTAAGGCCAATGAATGCTCTTTAGCAACATTGTTCCTGCCTGCAGCCTGCTACGGACAATCCATGGCATATCCCCATGTTAATGTGCTTTATTTGCACGCCTTGGATCAAGACTCTCAGACCACCCCTTTTGCTTTTCTTCTTTTTTCTGCCCACTTCTCTAATCATAATCCAACTGGAAGGGAACCCCACAGAGTTCCGACTTTGGAACATTCCACCTCGGAAAAAAACTCCTCTGCGTATACCGACTACTGACTTCTGAGCGGGACTGTCCCTCCGTTTTAGAATCAGGGGCATCTCTCTATTCCCTTACCACTACTCGATCAAACTTAAACAAAACCAGAATACTGCTTTTGCCATATTTCTATCTTGGTTTTGCCTTTATCTGCTCAAATTTGGTTGACAAGTCGTTCTAAGCCAGAGCAAAAGAATTGAAAAAAAAAAAGTAATAAAATGGACACACTAAAAGACTTAAACACACACTAAATTTTTATAAATTGACTTACATTTAAAATGGACTTATTCTAACTCTTTTAATCTTTGTTTTCTTTCAAATTTTCAAAAAGAAACAAATAGAAAATAAATTCATATTTACCAGCTTGGCCTCCCTTCTTTAATCCTTGAAGGTAATCTTGCAAAATTTCCTCAAGTTGTTGAAGTTTTAATTCCTCCAATATGGCATGTTTTCCATATTTTCTTTTCCAATGAAGCATTTCTTTTCACATTTATATCATTTTCTCAATGCTAAACTCCTTTGCTTTTCAAGAATCTCAACAAAGTACGATAGTCTTCATGCTAAGGTGATTGGAGTTTTTGACACAATTCATAGACTGCTGTCTACTCTTTTGCGTCCTAATATCATCTATTGAAATAGAAGAAACTCGATAATTGAATTTCCTTTTTCCTCATTTTTTAAGGGAATGGGTGAAAGTTGCTGCAAGCATCTATGGCTTTCTTCTTGAGAGACCCCATTTTTGTGTGGCACATCTCATCTTTGGAGTTCTCCGCATCGCATCTCCTTTTTTTTTGGGGGGGGAGGGGGCAGGGATAATGAGAGAAGGAGATGAACTCCCTCATCTTCTCTATGCTGAGGAGATGAGAAAAGCTTTCATTTGTTAAAAGGGTAAATTATGATATGATTTTAAAAAATTTAAATGAGTCTATTGAGGTCAGCTCGTAAGGTATAGAAAACAGTTAAGATATGCCAGTCAAATTTACGAAAATCCCATGGATTAAACTTCTATTCTTCCTGTCTTAAATTTCACAATCCAGAATAGAATATTAGTAATTTAAACAATATGATGGTGTAGGTATCCTCATCAACTTCTTTTTCTTTTGCTGCTGCTATCCTGATCAACTTCTATTGTTTCATCATTTTTTTCCTTGGAGCATAATTTTTAGTTTTGGGCTTTGTATTCATAATCATGATAAAAACAGTATTATTATTTATTAAATAAGCAAAAAACAATGGGCTTTTATTAAATAAAAATAAATAAAATATTTATTTATTTATAAAGTCAAAATCTCAAAGTCTTGTATACGGCAGAAGAACAATGTCAATAACGGCACACAAATGGCAAACCGCCAACGTCAAGCCCATTTTCCCATGTAACACGTTTTGTAGAAACTCGACGTTGGGAAGGGACGAAGGTTCTATTTGTTTGGCCTTTTGCTTTCCCTTCAAGTCTCCAAAGATTAAAAGACTATAAAAAGCCATCAAAGAAACAACCAACCTAACAAACAAAGTTTATTGCCTCTGGTACTCTTTTGAGTCTTCTGCCTTCTCTTCCCTTTCAAGCTTCATTCTCCTCTCCCCTCCAATGGCTGTCGAAGCAGAGCGAAGGCGCAAGACCAAGATCGTCTGCACGTTAGGCCCCGCGTCAAGGTCAGTGCCTATGATCGAGAAACTGCTGAGAGCGGGCATGAACGTTGCACGCTTCAACTTCTCGCACGGCTCTCATGCTTACCACCAAGAAACCCTAGATAATCTTAGGGCCGCCATGGAAAACACTGGGATACTCTGTGCGGTTATGCTTGACACGAAGGTATTGCTGTGTTTTACCACTTGGGTTTTTCTTGTTTCCGCTTATTCTTGTATTTTTGGCTTCTCGGTCGGTTGTATTTGCTTCTGTTTTTGGTGTCTACTGTCTGTGATGCTTTTCTGGTTTTGGGTGGTTGTTCATCTTTTTTGTTTGCCTTTGGATTCTGGGTTTTGTTTTGTTTCTAAAATCTGGGTTTTGGGCGCAGATTTTTCGTCTGCTGTTATTCAGGGTTGATTTATTTGATGGACTTTAAGAAACAACGTTGAGTTAGATAGCATTTGTTCTGGTTTTCCTTGGCACTTGAAGCCATAAATCCATCATGCAGAAATGGGTTTACAGGGGGGAGTTAGATATAATTTATAAACGAATTCAATTCTTCACTTCCTAAACTGGCTTCAGTTTTGTTTTTGGTTAGCAGTCTGTTGGAATCCATTCCAGAGGCTGAGTCCGTAATTTCTGAAATGAATTTCTAACCTGCTTGTTTTTTACTTTTAGTGTGCGTGCCCTTGTCACCACTTTTTCATGTTGGTGTTTCCCCTGTTGCCGGTTAATCGTATGTTCCTGTTGCTTAGGTTGTTATTTTCTGATTGATATAATTTTTTCTGTCTTATCTTTTGTTCATCCCCTCTATATGTCATTTACTAAAATCCCCTGCTATGATTCATTGTCTTTTTAATAGTTTCTTTTTTCTTTTTTTTTTTATGTTTTGTTTTATGACATTTATAGGCTAGCAGGTCTGCAACGTATACGAGTGATCTTGTTTTCTTTCAACTTGTATTTGTGCTGCAAAACTCTATTAAGATCGCTTAATTGCTTCTCTGTTTCTTATCCATGATTCAAAAGTTTGGCAACTGGTTATTGTTCTTCCCGTGTTTATAGATGAATTTAATGCATTTGTGATGGAATGACTGAGTTACGTGGTTAAGTTATTATCAACAAATGAATGTGATGGGGGTATTAAAATGATAAATTTGCTAATTGTAACCTGTTTTTCTTTTATGTAATTGATGATAAATTTGCTTATTTGTAAATGTTTCTTTCCCTGCTAGTTGTTGACTACTATAGTCATGAGTTTTCGATTGTCTATGTTGGAAAATAATCCCTCCAACAGTCTATCATCAATAAAATTGTTTCATGGTTACTACTTATCAAAAACAGAATGTAAAAAAAATTTGTTTAAGATGATATACCTTTTGGATATTTATCAAAAAAAAAAGATGATATACCTTTTGGGTTATATTAGCTTTTCTGTTTGGTACTTTCTAGACGTAACAAATCTTTCTAATTTTTGTTGTATTTGTTTGGTGCTTATTATTTATTTTTGGCTTCAGGATTATTTATATTGTTTGAAAAAGAAAATCCAACATGAGAAAGATTGTAGTAACGTGCAAAAGAGGAGTATGTGTTTATGTAGGAAACAGAAGCAAATAAATGATCACATAAACAAATGATTTCAGAATATTAGGGGCTTCAGAGAATGCCATTGCATTCTTACAACTTAACAACTTTTAAGAATCTCTAATTGTTAAATAATACTTCAAAATGGCTTTAGATGTGTTAAACGCAGATGTGAACCCTCAAGGTTTAAACCTCATATACTTCTTAAACACTGTTATTAACTTAATTTCATCGTTGTTGTCATTGTCATCAATATCATCATCATCATTAGTGTTGTTATTATGATGATGGAGAGACATTTTCTAGTCTAGATTGAGGAAAAAGTTATAATTAATTATTTATGCCTCAAAACATGGTAAATAGTTCTTTTTTTGCTTGAAAATAGGAGATATAGGTATACCATTATTGGCCAGTTGCCTATTGTTCCATCTTACACTTCAAATGAGGTAAAGGAAGATTTGGTGGTTACCCTTTCCAAATGATCTCTCTTCTTCCTCCTCTCTCAACTGCAACTACCAATTCTTATTTACCCCATTATAATGGCATGCTGATTTGTCTTTTCCCAGTAAAGAAGGTATTTTCTTTGTCTGCTATAACAGAACTGTAGATTGGTTCCTGTCCCAACAACTTTCTACATGTTCTATATTTTGAAGATAATGGTCAACTGCCCAATGTTGGTCTGAGGTATCTAGGGTCTTGAGAGGGGTGGATTGGATATGGACCTAACCTTTGGCATTTCTTCTTGAACCTGTATTCAAATGCTTGCCAGCCTTATATTTTTACCTTTGCATCTAGCAATAGCTCAGTGCTGGATGAATCCCGTCTGAGATATTGTCTAGATTTAATATCCAAATGTTTGGATGCCTTCGTCTTATATACTTCTCTACCATCTGATCTATTTACTTTAAAGCATTCTTTAAGTTATAATAGAAACTTTTCCCACTTTCAAATGACAGGATCCATGAATGCCAACATGTTAGAGAGTCCATTACCCAGTGTTTGTTTCAGTAATCAGGATATTGGGAGGGGTGAACTGGATACCGACCTATAACCTTTGGCATTTTTTTATTGCACAAGGTGGCTGCTCTCAGACTTGAATCTGCTTGTCAGCCAAGATTTTACCATTTTACCAAGCAATGGACCCTATGAGTTGCTACTTGTTACTCTAAAAAAATGAATCTGAGATCATAGGATAGGATTTTTACATTGATACACTGCTAAAAACGTGTAGAGATTAGATTTAAGATGTGATGCCTTTTGGATTTTAATAGCTTTTTGTTTCATGTTCTCTAGGAGCACGTTGAACTTCACTATTCTGTGTTTTTTTTTCATGAATTGATTCATGAAAAAAGCTATTAAAATCTTCGATAATCTGGTTCTCTAGGAGCACGTTGAACTTCGATCATCTGGTTCATCTTTATGCTATATTCCCAGATAGAGCTGTTGTATTTTATGTGTTCAGTAAGGACCATTTACCTCTTCTTACAATTTATATCTTCTGAGATTTTTCTTCATAACATTGCAGGGCCCTGAAATTCGGACAGGGTTTTTGAAGGATAGTAAGCCGATTAATCTAAAGAAGGGTCAAGAGATCACCATTTCTACTGATTATAGTATCAAAGGTGATGAGAACATGATTTGCATGAGCTATAAGAAATTAGCTGATGATTTAAAGGAGGGAAGTGTGATACTATGTGCAGATGGCACGATTACTCTAACCGTACTATCTTGTGATAGGAAGTTGGGTTCAGTTCGGTGTCGGTGTGAAAATTCTGCTGTTCTTGGTGAGAGAAAAAATGTTAATCTTCCGGGAGTAATTGTAGACCTCCCAACACTGACGGAGAAGGACAAGGAGGACATCTTGCAGTGGGGGATTCCCAATAAAATTGACATGATTGCTCTATCCTTTGTACGCAAAGGTTCCGACCTAGTTGAGGTCCGAAAACTGCTTGGGGCGCATGCAAAGAATACCCTTCTCATGTCAAAGGTCTGTTATTATTATTATTGTTTTCTGTCCATGATCTATTACATCCTTATCCTTTTAGACGGCAAGAAATGGTAACAAATTGAGAGAGAGGATGCATATAGATCAGATGAATATGGGCTGTCCAGTAAGAAAATATTTTGGCCTGGGAGATTTAAGAGGGTGGAGATTTGTATGGCTATGGGATGCATCATGAATTGTAGTTATTATAGAAACCCGGTTCAGAATCCTGACATTTCTTTTCTAATTGTGATTTGTTGTTAGGTTGAAAATCAAGAAGGGGTAGCTAATTTTGATGACATACTTGCAAATTCTGATGCATTTATGGTGGCACGTGGGGATCTGGGAATGGAAATTCCAATCGAGAAGATATTTCTAGCACAAAAAGTGATGATCTACAAGTGCAACATCCAGGGTAAACCTGTAGTAACTGCAACTCAAATGTTGGAATCAATGATCAAGTCGCCACGTCCAACTCGAGCTGAAGCCACCGATGTTGCCAATGCGGTTATTGATGGCACAGACTGTGTAATGCTTAGTGGGGAAACAGCTGCTGGTGCTTACCCAGAACTTGCTGTACAGACAATGGCCAAGATTTGCATAGAAGCAGAGTGCTCTCTTGATTATGGGGGAGTATTCAAACGGATTATGGCAGCTGCACCAGTACCCATGAGCCCATTAGAGAGCCTGGCTTCCTCTGCAGTAAGGACAGCCAACTCTGCAAAAGCAGCTTTGATTCTGGTTCTAACAAGAGGGGGGACTACTGCAAAGATGGTGGCCAAGTACAGACCTGCTATGCCAATTTTGTCTGTGGTGGTACCTGAGATAAAGACGGATTCTTTCACTTGGTTATGCAGCGACGAAGCTCCTGCAAGGCATAGCCTTATTTTCCGAGGATTGGTTCCTGTTTTAAATGCAGGGTCTGCAAAGGCTTCTCATACAGAGGCTACTGAGGAAGCACTAGATTTTGCCCTTCAACATGCCAAGGCAAAGGCTCTCTGCACGCCTGGGGATGCAGTTGTTGCACTGCACCGAGTTGGGACTGCGTCTGTAATCAAGATCTTGACCGTCAAGTGATTTGATTCTATTTTTTTTTATGGGTTGTCGTTGCTTTTCGTAACAGGCGTTTTGCCGGTGCTCAATGCGCTCAGTTTTGTAGTCTATTATTACACTACTACTATATTTATATTGTCAAATGTCAACCGTGTTTTTTTCATAAATCATAATACATGTACTGATAGATGAGAACCATCAGCAAATCTCAAATATACATGCAAGTGATGTAACCATAAAAAAAAAAAGAAAAAGAAAAAAAACAGAAGAAAATTAAACTAAAAAAAGGATATTTGTCATTGATAATAAGATAACCGAAAGATGAGTTAGATGGATGTTTGCATTGGAAATCAGGAAAATAAGGTATTGCCGTATTGTGTACATAACACTATGTATAATTGTTTATCGTGGCTTTAAATACACAAGCATCATAAGTGCCCCTTTGACGTTTAAATTTTAAGTTATCCAACCAAACATGATAATAATATGATAAGATCAACATACTTGCATGGACCTAAAGAGTTTAGATGGGGGACACACTACCAAGGTCACAAACAACTCTTAGAAGAGCTCCTGATACCATTTCCAGGTCAAAGGCTAGGGTGCAGGGTGCTGTTCTCGCAGCAGATTCAAGCTTGAGCTTTGAGCAAGAACGATTTTTTTTTTTTTTGGGAATATGGATTTTTTTTTCTTCTTTTTGACTGATACTTAAGTAGCGCTTTTTTTCTGCCAACAAAACCAAATCCAAACCAATGACTATTCAGTCCACCTCAAAATTATTAGCCCCACTATACAGTGGGATGAATCCTGACTGTGGATTGATGCCAAATATGGGGGCTGTAATTTCAGAATTCTTCAGTGGACTGTAATGTACTTCTCCAAAATTTAATTCCTCCTTGGGTCACAATCAGATGGCAATAAATGGAAGACCTGGGCATTGAATACTAACGAGTCTTTTTTGACCTCTTTATCTCTTTTTACACCTTCAAGTTGGAACTTTGAAGTCAAGACTCAGGAAGTAGGCTCTCTTGAGTTTTGACAGAACTCTCTCAGAGAGCTGGTACTATTCTTATTTTTTTAGGTACATAAGAATTGGTCAAATTCAAAAGGCTTAAATAATCACCTGTTCTGTCCAAGTTCACACAAGCAGATAGCATATGTCCACGCAATCTGGTCCTTTGAAAAGTAGCAGGTAACAGGAGAATAAGATAAGCGTTGTCAAGTAAACCATTTCAGGGAATGAAGCGCACAATGAGAAAATAAGAAAGCAAACAATTTCAGGGATTTTCAAACAAGGCACTAAGTTCTATAGAAAATAGATGAAGTGAACATATATTCAGCTTATCCAAGAAAGGACTATGTACAGAAGGAAAGGGAAGAAACCACCAGAAAATCCAACAACTTAAAAGAGGAAGGAAATGGAAGACTACATAGATGTCTTCAGTTGTCATCCGTATGAGAAGCATTTCCTGCTGATGCTGAAGAAGATGATTGTGAGGAAGAATTGCCATCATTCTGGGATCCTGACATAGAAAATAACCCATTAAAAGGCCATGGAATAGGAACCCAAAACCTTCTTCCATTTCCATTCCCCCCTTCTTCACTTCCTTCTCCGCCACGGGGACCGACACCACTACTGTTTTCACCCCTATTCTCACTATTGCCAGACCCATCTGAAGCAAGCTTAGATTCATCAGCAGGAATTCGAAACCTACAAATTGGACAAGAACTATGAAGTTTCAACCAAGGAAGAATACACCCACTATGGAATTTGTGCTTGCAGGGCATCTCCTTTGCTTCTGTCCCAATTTCTAAGTCATCCAAACACACTGAGCACTGCAAGTTCTCTGTGATTTTTACAGTGGGCATTGCTTCCACTGCCTCTTTCTGTGCCGGTGGGGTCCCATATCTGTTGGGATCATTCTCTGCCAAATGCTGCAACAAGAGATCCAGACTGGATCCGAGGAAGTAATCACCCAAGGAGCTGGGGGCATTTTGTCCCTGGTTTTCATTCTGGTTGGTATCAAACAAGCCTTGAAGAATTATGGCCTGATTAAAAGGATTGACCAGGATGACAGGATCTCTCTCTCTATCACTCTCAGAATTCTCCATTTCAGATGCGATACCAGAAGCACGGAGGCTTTGGAGCAAATTAAACAAGGCAGCTGAGATTGCAGCCGAATGTCTTCTTCTCCTTCGAAGAAAAGATTCAAGCTCTCGTTCTTGTTCAGACCCACCCTGCTGGGCCTCTTCATCACCGTCTTCCTCTCTTCTGAATCTTCGGCGGCGAGTACCACCCATCATCCCAAGCAAGATTGGAGCCCAAAGAGAAAGAGCTCGATCAGATCCTAGATCATTGTCATTGTCCTGCTCCCTAAAGCTATCCATTTCTTCCACAAACCCACTCTCGCAGAAAGGGCATTTGATTTCTACTTCCATGACTGGGTTCACCAGTTGAGAGCACATGTGACACCAGTACCTGGCCACTGGAGCATCACCCATCTCTCCCTCTTTGCAACCTTGAAAAAAAAAAAAAAAAGAAACCACCTCAGAAAAGCACAAAGAAGAACGGGTTCCTGTAAATTTCAAACCAGCCCAACAAGCATTTAAAAGTTTAAAAAGAAGAAAAACCAACAAGCATAAACTCTCAGATCCTTTCTGCCTTCCATAGATGACTATAAAAAAAGTCAACAATATACAGATCAGGAACAAAAAACAATAGTTCTCGCGATCGATCAGAAATGGGGGTGGGGGGAGTAAAATAAACGATCTACAGATTTTCTTCTCTTCAGTTATTGCAGAACCTAAAAAGCATAGAGATACAAGCAAAGGAGATCCCTTCTCTTAATCAACCAGAATTGAAATCGTAGCAGAGATCAACCATCGGCCACAAGATAAAAAAAAAAAAAAAAAAGTTGATTTCACCAAGCTACATAGGGGGGGAGAGAGAGATCGTACCAAGAACAGAGGATTGTTCGCGAGGTAGATGCGAAAGCAAGGAAAAATCAATAGAAATCACAGCTTCAGAGATCAAGCCCACCAACAGAGAAAGTTCCTTCAGCAAGACCAAATCCAACAACAGAAGGGAGATTTGGGAAACATAGAGATGCCTAGAACGGGTACGTAAGAGATTTAAATGTATCAGCAATCTAAATAATAGAAGAATCTGGAACAAAGATTAATAACCACCATATTCTTATTGTATGAAACACAAGAACGAATTGACACGCAATTTACCCAAAAAAATAAAAAGAAAAGAAAAGGCCCTCTTATTTTATTTTTCTGGAAATTGAAGGATTGTGGCAGAGAGATTTTACCTGCTGGCAATTTTACCTTTGGGATGGTTTTGGTGGAAGAAAAGGAAAGAGGAAGGAAGTTGCAGAGAAGAATTAGTACCCAAACGCGCATACGCATTCCTCCTTCCTCTTCTTCTAAAAATTTTTAACCCTCCTGAGTCCTGAGTCCTGAGTCCTGACTTTTAAATTTTTTTTCTTTTTCTTTTTTTCTTTTAAGAATTGACAGGCACAGGCAGTGCCTGAAATCTGAAGCGTTTAATGAGTGGGGTCTAGCAAAGAGTGGGGCCCAATCAAGGATTTATCATTTTATATGCGCAGTGAAGAAGATAGACTTGAATTGATTGGTTGGTCAAAAATAAAATAAACAAAAAAAAAAGAAGCTAATTTTTGCTGCGTGGGTTGCTAGCTGAGGGTTCAGGTTGAGCTAATGAGCTCAGCCGTTGAAATAAAAAGCATGTTAATACATATATATTTTAATAGAGAGTAAAGCTGTGAAGGAGGAGGGAGAGAGAGAGAGAGAGAGGGTTAAGATAAGAAGAAGATATTAGTATTTATTAACTATTACGATTATTAGCTTTGCTTTACTAAGTCTAAGACAGACGCGTATGGTGGTGCTGGGATTTCGTTTTCTCTCGTGGAAAGCGGGGACGGCCGGCCCCTTCACCCTCAAAGAAGCCTCAACAATTTTATTTAGGGTTTTTAGCATATAAGGACAAATTTTCAGGTTTAATATCAATAAAAATAATATATTTAAAAAAAAATTAAAAATAGGTTAATAAAGGGCAAAAATACTATTCATCATCTCCTTATTGCCACTGTCGTTCGCTCCTGCCACTGTCGTTCGCTACTGCCCACTGCCGCCTCTGGCAATGTTGTCGAAGGTGGCCGGAGGTAGAAGTGGCGGCGGCGGCACTGGTGGTCATTCCTCTACCCGTTGCTGTCGCCACCTCTGTTTCCACTCATCTCCGGCAACGTTGCCGGAGGTAGAGGCGGAGGTGGCGGCGTTGGACAGAGAAACCACCAGCGCCGCCACCCGCCACCTCTGCCTTCGACCACCTCCGACATTGTCGGAGGCGGAGGCGATGGCGGGTGGCAGCGGACGAGGGTGGCTGGTGGTGGTAGACAACGGCTCTAGTGAACAAATGACACGAAAAAGATGATGAATAGTATTTTTGCCTTTTATTATATTATTTTTAAAAAATTAATTTATTTTTTTAAAATTTTTTAAATATATTACTTTTATTGATATTAAACTTCAAAAGTTGCCCTTATATACTATTATGACTGCATTAGTAACTTCAAATTTAAATTAGCCCCCCACAACGCACATCTCCGCCATGTATTGAAAATATTTCCTATACATGGCAGGATGTGCTGTGGAACATTGTGGGAGACAGTCTCGTGGGGGGGGCTGATTCGATCTCAACAACTTCAATCCTAGAATTAGTGATTTATTTAAAATAATAATTAATTCCAGAAACTTTTTGGCTTCGTTGTCAACCCTGTAATGTTAATTAATTAAGAAATTTTGTCACGTGAGACTCATTAATGGCATACAATTAGAAATGTGAGTGTGTGGTGAGAATTGAGAAATGAAAGCAGAAAGCGAAACAGGAGAGAGGAAGAGGTAGGTAGAGAGAGGAGGGTATAATGAAAATAGGGAGAATGATCAATCAGCCCAGATCAGAATTTTATAACCCCAAAGTACATGGGGAATGCATCTGACCGGGAATTAATGTCAAATTCACGGGCAGGATGTGATTTATAGGAGGAGAGGGCTAGTAATAGGGGGGGCTGGAATTCAGAATTCTGCATCGTGTGTGTTCGTACTTCTCCGATGAAAATATGAGGGTCCTTTCTTTGATCTCTCATTCTCACAACCTCTCATGAGTGATTGAGTCATGTCATGTATTGAATAAATTTAACGTACAGACGGAGAGAGAGAATAAAAGAACCGACACGAGACGAGGAGATGAGTAGATGACCACGTCCACACACCTACCTTGTTTTAAACATCTACCGAGAAAGACTCAGAGAGGTCACAACTCACAACACTACTACATTTTTCAGACACACCACTACCATCCCAGATTCTCTCTCATCATTTGGTCTGGTTCTGTTAAGTCCGGTCTCACAATGTTTAAAATTTTGATACAATCTATTTAAAATGTATCATATTTTTTTGTATATGATACATTTATTCTAATATATTTTTAAGAAATTATTTTTAATAACTAAAACACGTAAAAATAGACCCCTCTAAAATTTTGAAAAAAAATAAAATAAATACAAGATTCAAATTATTGATACATTCCTTTTGGCACATCGGAGAGAGAGTCCTGAGAGTGGGAATTAATCACTAATATGCAGACAAAAATCTGTTTAAGGCACCACTAATAACTCCCTCCTCGAACTCAGCAGTTGTAAGAATCGAATCCACATCTATACTAGAATAAACCAACTGAGCCACCTCTCGGTTGGTCATTGAAAACCCTTGAAGAAAGCCAGGAATACATGTTAATTAGATAAATGCATAAGCATGTAGCTTTCAAATAGAAAGACATGGGAGCAAGGTGGCGTATCGGACAAATCGATATCCTTTTTTTTAATTTCTTTTTAAAACAGGTTCGGAGGGGCGGTTTAAGTCTCCTCCACACTCTGAACCGGTTAGACCCCCGATACACTCACTATAAGGGCGTATCGGAGGGGTCCCGGAATGATACATATCGACCAATACGGGCCGACATGTCTTGATACTCCTAACCCAGATTCTGCACCAAGCAACATGCAAAAGGAAAAGGAGGGTGCCAATTGCCAAACCTGAAAATGAATTGGAAAATCTAAGTTGTTGGAACGTCAGAAGGGAATATTTGCTACTACAGGTGCTGCTTCACTCTTCCACTTCAGATTCCAAAATTCTTGACATTAGTGCTCATCAGCTCAAATAGAAATTCTTGTATTTATTAAGAGGATGAGGAGATCCATCTGAATTCTGAACCCAGCAATAATGGACAATACCACTAAAATCTTGCACCGTGGTAAGAAATAAGAAAGAAGAATATCTTCTGTTCAAAGTGTGGGAGACATGGTGAGGTGGGGTGGGACCTGTTTAGTTTTTCAGTGGTGGGACTGGGTCCTGAAACTTCAATTATTATAGCTCCCTCTCTTCCCTCCCAGATGATCAAGTCTCATTCTCAATCTCATTGTTTGTTGTCCTTGTGTGCTATCTGTATTTTGGCCATTGAAATAGAATCTGGGCGTGGCTTGCCAAATTGTGACTTGTGAGAGCTAGACGGTGCTAGATGCGGACACTGGTGAGTGGTGACTGGACAGGTCGGTAGGGTCCGTAGGGACCAAGGGGAATAGGGGATGACACTTGATAGACTACTAAGCTAAAGTGGACCAAAGCAATGTGTATATGCCTATATGGGGCTGTGGCCTGTGGGTGTGGGTACAAAGTACACTCACATATTCACATACTCTCATGCCCCCACTCCCAGACTCTCACCCCACCCACAAAGAAAAGAGGGAAAGAAACGGCAGCAGGAGATCAAATGAATAGTATGCTTGCATTCTGCTTACAACAAACAAAACAATTCACGAAATCACACAGTAGTTCATCAAGGATTATTAGAAACTAATTGGTGTATATATTTACGGTTGATTGATTTGACGATTGCACCTTCTTTACTGCATTTTCAGTATATATGTTGGGTTCTTTTGCCTTCCTACTTGCTGTGATGCTAGGAATTGCCCAAGTTATTTTAATTGTTTGATTTTAGAATCACAGTTTCAGGGCATATATATTATCTTTTAGTCATTTGCAGTGTAACAAGTATGAAACATATGGATGTTACGGATCATTTGATTTAATTGCCTAAATTTTAAACTACAAACCCATTTATATAGTTCACACTTCACAGTAATAACTATAATGAGGATGAGGATGATCACATATTCAAGATTCATACGGGATTCACACTAGTTACCTTGTGAGCGCTTCAACTGCTGGTTCACTTGTTTGCTTGATTATTTATTTATTTATTCAGTGCTGTGCTTGCTTGCTTCACTGAGCGTTGCACCATGTGTTGACGACGGTTTTCATCTTCATCAACCAGTCGCGGAAAACAGAATCCATCCTATACAAATAGGGGTCCAGAATCATGGTATTGATGCTCTTCAACTTGTTGAAGTCTCTCTCCCAAGCTTCACCTTCTTCAGTTCTCTGATTCAACTTCTGCACTAATCCTTCTTGGGTTATTATCTCTTGGTCCTTTATGTGGATCTCTGGGATGTGTGATATCTTATGCCAATCCTCACCCATCTCCACACACCGTTGCTCAGATGTGAGCATCGCCAAATAGACAAATACTCGAGTGCACGTAGGCATTTCACTTGTTCTGGCAATGACATGAGATTTGGGCAGTCCCAGATTGACAACTCACGAAGCGATGTGAGGTTTCCTAACCACTCTGGCAAAGCCATTATGCTGGGAAAATCCTGTATATGCAGATCTGTTAATGAAGTAACATGCTTAAGGCCCTCAGGCAATGAAATTAGCCTAGGACAATGCCATATCCTGAGGGTCCGAAGGGCTCTGAGGTTCTGCATGCCTACATCTGACAAGGAGACCAGCTCTGAGCATCCTTCAATGTGCAACTTCTCAAGGGTGGTAAGGTGTTGTAAATCCTGTGCTAGATAAGTTAGCTTAGTACAGTTCAGAATTGACAATTCACGAAGAGAGATCAAACCTTGTATCTCCAGCAAAGACGTCAGGCTAGAGCACCCCCAAATGCTTAAAATCCCAAGATCAGCAAGGTTTTTCAATCCTTCTGACAGAGTCATCAATTCATCACATGTCTCAATATGCAATGACTTCAAAGCTATAAGATTTTCCACCTCCCTTTGCAGGGACTTAACTTGTGAAAATTCACTAATCCGAAGAACCGAGAGAGAAGTTAGCCCTGCAACTGACCTCAATAGCAACTCATTGCTATCCCTGAGCTCCAGTTCTTCAAGAGATGCAAGTTGGCATGGGATAGTTGCCAACTTGGGGCATCCAGAGAGAGACAATTTGCTGATGCAAGGTAGTACCTCTGTTCCAAATAGACTCAACCACTCCTCCAAATTTGGCATGTCACAGAGATTAAATTGTTTGAGTGATGGGAATCCACTTACATCACCTTCTCCATAGAATTCAGGGCCAACAATCTTCACAGCATCCATACCTCTTATGTCGAGAACCTTTAGGAAGGTAAGCTGCCCAAGAGGCGGGAGATGTTCACACCTCATGCAATCATTGAGTAAAATCTCAACCAAATTTGAGAGAAGTGTACCCATTAACCATTCAGGAAATTTTACACCCATATACCTATTTATATGGAGTCTTTTCAAATTTATGTGAGGTTCAAGCCATTCCGATGCATGGTCATAATATTCACCCAAGTTCATGGAATCATAGTTATGGTTCCACGACAACTCCAAGAAGCGAAGGTTGTGTTTCTCTCTCAATTTTGCTTGCTTGGCCTCCCTTGCATATCTTAAATTCTCAAGGTTTTCGATAGTTAGTTCACCTTGAAGATTTAGCCCCTGCAGCTCCCCTATTCGACACCCTTTCTCCTTGCCCACGATGAACTTTGACAACGTCTGGAGGCACGTAAGTTTTCCCAGTGCTACAGGCATGCAAGTCAATTGCGGCAATGATCAATTTTCAGATGTCTAAGGCCAACAAGGTTTTTCATGTCTTTGGGCAGTTCTCGGAGTGCATAGCAATGGGAGAGTTTCAGTGTCTGCAGATTCCACAAGGAGTCGACAGATTTAGGCAATACTTCAATGTTAGTGTGAGAGAGGTCAAGAAGCCTTAGGTGTTTCAACTTGCCTACTGAATTAGGCAAGCTGTTGATATTGGTGCAACTTAAATCCAAGGAGCGTAAATATCTGAAACTTGAGGTAATCTTATCAGGGACATCCATGGTGTTGGTTCGGCTGTTTTTAGTGTTTATGTTAGTCATATTTGTGTCTTAAGTTCTTAGTTATTGGGCCTAAACTTGTTTAATGTTTTATTTGTTTTATTTGTCTAGGTGTCCCATCACTAATCAGGGGCATTCTAGTCCATTCATGTAACATTATTTTATAATCATCTATATAAGATTGTAGGGCCGGCTGAAGTGAGTATGCCGCCTTTCTCAAAACTTCTTCTCTTCTTCTTCTTCTTCTTCTTCTTCTTCGGCTGCTGTGTTCCAGCAAACATGGTATCAGAGCACTAATCCGTCTGTCTGGTTACAGCCGCCACCTTTCTCTGCTCTTCTCTATTCCTTTTTTTCCTCTCTCTCTCTCTCTCTTATCTTGGTCGCTGTGAAGAAACCCTAGGGCTGACCGTAGAACACAGCAAGGCCTGTATCTAGGGTTTCCCTTGGTTGTAGGGCCCAAGGGGAGTTTGTTTCAGAAACCGATGTGCTACTAGACACCTTGCAGCAGGTAGTAGCCATTCGGCTGCTAAGAGAGATCTGTGTGGAACAGATCTAGGTGGAAGGACTGACTTCGACAGTCCTAGTACAGATCGTAAGGGTGATTCCAGTCTATGACAGCAGAAATCAAAGCCCAGTCTAGTCTAGAAGAGTTCAGCAAAGTACATAGGTGGATTGTTCTTGGTTTCAGACCTGTTACAAGGGGTTCTCAGACCTGCAACAGCTTCGGTAAGTCTGAAATAATGTTCTTTGTACTGAGTTTTCAATTGTGATCACTGTAAGAGGAAGGAGATGTCTTCAATATCGGGAGAAGTGTCTTCTAGGGATAATAGAACTGGAGGGAGGTCTCCTAATCTGGAAAATCCAAATCTGCACAGCTTGCAAATCACCAGTGTATTGTTGGATGAATATAACTTCAGAGAATGGTCTGTTTCAGCCATGCTCTTCATTACTTTCCAGGAACTTACGGGTTATTTAGATGGATAGAAGAAGGAACCTGTAGTGGGTAGTGCGGAGTATGCAGTATGGCATAAGGAAAATGCTACTGTTATGTCCTGGCTGCTTGCTTTGATGACTCCAAGAGTGGCCAGGACTGTTCAACACTTTCCTATTGCTGCTGAGATTTGGGAGAAAGTCTCTAAAACTTATGGACAGAGAAAGAACAATGCCAGAATTTATAGGCTGAATCAAGACATTGCTGCATTGAGACAAGGAGATATGACAGTTGCAACGTATTTTGCACCTTAGAAGGACTATGGGAAGAACTTGATCATCATCTTATTCTTGATTGAGAGAATGCAAAAGACAAGGAGAGGCATGACAAACAAAATGAAGAGGGTAGAGCCTTTTAAGTTCTTGGCTGGTTTAGACCCAGTGTATGAGAGCATAAGGTCTCAAATTCTAGGAAAGGATGAAATGTCAAATTTACACCATGTCTATTATCTAGTAAGGAATGAAGAGGTTAGGAGGAAAGAGATGCAAGTTGACACTCAAACACAGCCTGTTGAACATTCAGCCCTGATTTCTTCAAACCAAAAGGGGAGCAAGCATTCAGACAAGAGGCATCTTAAGTGCTCTCATTGTGGTGGTGAAAGGCATGTAAAAGAGACTTGTTGAGTTCTTTATCCTCATCTGAAACCAGCTGCGTTAAGGAAAGACAAGAAGCCCCAGAAGAATCAAACAACAATTGGGAACCATGTTGTCACAGTGGTGATAGCTCGAAGAACACATCTACAGTTGCATCTTCTCCCATGGGACAGACTGCTAATTCCTCCACATCCGGGTCCTTGGGTTTCACTGCTGATGAGGTAGAGGTCCTTAGCCGAGCCCTAACCCGTCTAAGGACTAATTCCCTTGCTTCCACCTCTCTTGCCAGATCAGGTATTGTCTCTGCTTATAGCACAACTAGTTCTATAAACTCTACTTCTTGGATTATTGATTCCGGTGCAACTGACCACATGACACACATGTCCTCTTTATTTTCTTCTTACCAATTGATGTCTAACCAAGATAAGATGAGAGTTGCTGACGGTTCCCTCTCCACCATCTCTGGGAAGGGGGGGTTGACCTAAGCAAGAACCTCTCTCTTAAATCTGTTCTACATGTTCCAAATCTTACTTTCAATCTCTTATCTTTCGAAGCTTACCAAGAATTTAAACTGCAGTGTAACTTTCTTTCCTACTCATTGTGTCTTTCAGGACAGATTGACGAAGAGAACGATTGGGAGCGGTCATGAGTGTGGAGGTCTCTACTATTTTGATGCAGGCATAAGTTCGGCCTTACAATCATCTGCTACCGGTAGTCAGAATAATGAGTCAATAGCTAGGTTACACTTGTGGCATGCTAAGCTAGGTCATTTACCTTTTTCATCATTGCAAGGGTTGTTTCCTGAATTATTCAAGGGTATTTCGAGTCAAAGTTTAGTTTGTGAAGTGTGTCAGTTGTCAAAACAATGTAGAACTCTTTATCCAATTTCTAGTAATGAAATTCAAGCTCCTTTTGATTTGGTCCATTCTGATGTTTGGGGGCCCTTCACCCCTTGTTTTTGTGGATGGCTTTCGTTACTTTATCAGTTTTATTGATCACTACTCACGATGCACATGGATCTACTTGTTAAAAGGACGTGATGAAGTGCCGCGGATAACCATGGCATTTTGTAAAATGATTGAAACTCAATTTTACAAGAAGATTAAGCAATTCCGTTCAAACAATGCTGCTGAATATTTTGAAAGATCTTTGAACCTGTTCATAGAAGATGCTGGCATGCTACATCAATCATCTTGTGCTAGTACCCCTCAACAGAATGGGGTTGCTGAGCGCAAAAATAGACACTTATTGGAGACCACTCGAGCTTTATTATTTCAGCACAAGGTTCCCAAGCACTACTGGTCTCAAGCAGTCCTTACCGCATCATATCTGATAAATTGGATGCCATCCAAGGTGTTGGGTATGAAAACTCCTTTCTCTATCCTTTGCCCTAATCTTCCTGACTTTCCTCTTCCACCTAGAGTCTTTGGTTGTGTATGTTTTATGCATGTAAAGGATCCAAAGAAGACTAAGTTGGATCCTAGGGCTACGAAAGGAATCTTCTTGGGTACTCTCCTACACAGAAAGGTTACAAGTGTTATGATCCCGTCACCAAGAAGAAATACGTCACAAAAGATGTGGTATTTTTTGAGTCTCACTCATATTTTCATTCTTCCCAGAATCCTCTTCAAGGGGAGACTAGTGGGATGGAAGAGGATTCTTCTTTCCCCTCCTTTTTTGTGCCTCTTTCTGCCTCGGGCCTTCCATCTTCTCCTCCTGATCCTCCTAGTTGTAGCATCCCGGGTGAACCTAGTGAGGCTCCCATTGCACCTATTACCTCTTGATGCTGCAGATGTAACTGAGGACACCAGTAAGCAACAAAAAGATATAAGAATCACCTACAACAGAAGGAAAAAATACCCTCTAATTCATGGCAGCAATCAATCGGACTCGGATCAATCTGCCTCAGCAGCTCCAGGTAATCCTATCACTCATACTTTTGATTTGGATCTCCCTATTGCTCTTCGTAAGTCTACCCGTTCTTGTACTATCCGACACCCCATTGCTGACTTTGTTTCTTACTCACGTTTATCTCCTCATTATTATTCCTTTGTGTATGCTCTCTCCTCCGTGCATGTTCCTACTAGGTACTCAGAGGCAGTGTCTGATCCAAGATGGAAAGAGGCTATGAATGAAGAAATGAAAGCCTTAATGAAAGCAAGGACTTGGGAATTAGTGGATCTACCAGAAGGGAAGAGCACTATGGGATGCAAGTGGGTGTTCACTGTAAATCTTGGATCAGACACTGCCTCTGAGTACCTAGTAGGGACATGCACGGAAGAGATAGCAGGCACAAAGGAATAATAACGAGGAGAGAGGCTATGAATGAAGAAATAAAAGCCTTAATGAAAGTCGGGACTTGGGAATTAGTGGACCTACCAGAAGGGAAGAGCACTGTGGGATGCAAGTGGGTGTTCACTGTGAAGCATAGGGAGGACGGGTACATTGAAAGATACAAGGCCAGACTTATGGCAAAGGGGTTTACTCAAAAGGAAGGGATTGACTACAAAGAGACATTTGCTCCAGTCGCAAAGCTCAACACAATCCAGGTCTTATTGTCATTAGCTGCAAATTTCTCCTGGGAGCTACATTAGTTGGATGTGAAGAACGCTTTTCTAAATGGTGATCTACGTGAAGAGGTATTCATGGATCCTCCACCAGGTTATATGGCCTTAAGCAATCTCCTCGGGCTTGGTTTGAGAGACTTTGTGGGGCCATGAAGAGAGTGGAATACACTCAAAGTGGTGCAGATCATACTCTGTTCATAAGGAAACAGAATAGTCGACTTACGGTACTCATCGTCTATGTGGATGATATGGTGATTACAAGGGATGATCTGGAAGAGATAAAAAGATTAAATGAGTTCTTCAAAGACTTGGGCCATCTGAGATACTTCCTTGGAATTGAAGTTGCTAGGTCACAAGAGGGCATCTATATATGTCAGCGGAAGTATGTCCTTGACCTTCTAGGGGAGACAGGTATGATGGGGTGTAGACCAGCAGATACTCCAATAGAACAAAACCATGGTCTACAGGTCAGTTGGATAGGACTACCTTGATAAAGAAAGATACCAAAAACTGGTAGGGAAGTTGATATATTTGTCTCTCACTCGACCAGATATTGCTTATGTTATACATGTTGTCAGCCAGTTCATGCACTCTCCAAAGATTCCTCATATGAGAGTAGTGGAAAGAATTCTTAGGTACTTGAAGACTTGCCCAGGAAAAGGAATTATGTTCAAAAAACACAATAAAATTGAAATTGAAGCGTATACTGATGCAGATTGGGCTGGCTCTGTTGGCGACAGGAAGTCTACTTTTGGGTATTGCACGTTTGTTGGAGGAAATCTGGTTACATGGCGAAGTAAAAAGCAGAATGTGGTTGCTAGATCAAGTGCAGAGGCTGAATATCGAGCTATGGCTCATGGTGTTGCTGAACTACTGTGGCTTAGGACCCTTGTTGTTGAGCTCGGGGTAAAGGTCGAGTGTCCACTCAGGTTGTACTGTGACAGCAAGGCTGCCATCAACATTGCAAATAACCCAGTGCAACATGATAGGACGAAGCACATTGAGATTGACCGACACTTCGTTAGAGAAAGAATCGTTTCAGGAGAACTCTGCATTCCTTATACTCCTTCCGAGATGCAGATTGCAGATGTGTTAACTAAAGGACTAGCTTCAACGAAGTTCTCAGACTTACTTGGCAAGCTAAACATGACTGACATCCATGCTTAGCTTGAGGGGGAGTGTTGGTTCGGCTGTTTTTAGTGTTTATGTTAGTCATATTTGTGTCTTAAGTTCTTAGTTATTGGGCCTAAACTTGTTTAATGTTTTATTTGTTTTATTTGTCTAGGTGTCCCATCTCCTTCTTCTTCTTCTTCTTCTTCTGTTGTGTTCCAGCAAACACATGGATTCCTGTCTTTCAGTCATCACCAATAGAAAAGCATGCAGCTTCTTCCCATTATCATATAGTGATTGTTTTAAGGATAGTTTGTTCCTTGTCTGCCTCTAGAACTGAGCACTCAAACCCAGCAACAAACTGGACAAGATCATGCATGAGGTCATGCATCTTGCATGCAACTATGTTGTCGTCATCATCTTTCTTTGCATCTTGAAAGAATGACCTCCACAGTAGAAAAGATGTGCTGGGAGATAGGATAACACTAATAAAGTTGACCCTAGCAAACCTCCCTGTGTACTATATGTTATTCTTCAAAATGCCGGAGGGAGTAAGCAAGAGCATTGAGAAATTAATAAGGGACTTCTTATGGGAGCCAAGAGAAGAGAAAAGAGATCACAAGGTGTGCTGGGAGATAGTTAGTAGAGATAAAAAGTTTGGGGGTCTTGGAATAGGAAATATGCAAAAAAGAAATTTATCTCTACTAGGGAAGTGGCTATGGAGAATGCCAAAAGAAAGAGAGAAACTATGGGCAAGGGTGGTGGTGAGTATACACGGGCTGTTGGACAATGGATGGGATGCTGGATCACTGCAACAGGCTACCAGAGCTTCACCTTGGAAGGCAATACAAGCAATCCTACCTTGTTTCTTGCCTCTTGTAAGGTATGAACTAAATTCTGGCAACTTAATCAAATTTTGGAATCAAATCTGGTATGGGAACTCCCCTTTGAAAGACTTATACCCCTCTTTGTGTTCTTTATCATGTTTCAAGAGTGAGCCCATTTCAACTTTATCAGTCCCTTCAAACTCAGTCAATGGTTTTGATTGGAACTTTGGCTTTAGAAGGGGATTAAGGGATTCAGAAATTGATAGTGTACTCTCTTTAATCCAAAACCTTGAAGGAACTTTCTTTGATCCTGATAAGTCTGAAGAAAGAATTTGGACACCTTCCTCTTCAGGCCTGTTTTCCTGTAACTCCTTCTTCAAAGTGTTAACCCAACCTCCCCTTAGTCCCCCTCAATCTTTTCCTGTTAAGGAGGTATGGTGCAAGCCTATCCCACCTAGGATTGCGGCTTTTTGTTGGGAAGTTGTACACGAAAGAATAAATACTTTTGACTGGCTACAAAGGAAGAGGAAAAAGTGGTGCCTTTCCCCACACTTGTGTGTTCTTTGTAAGGCTAATAGTGAGACTTGCTTTCATTTGTTTATTACTTGTCCGTTTGTTGCTGGTATTTGGGAATGATTTTTTTCCTTATTTGAATGCAGGTGGACACCTCCGGCTGACTTCAAAAGTCTCTGATCCAACTTCCTGTCCTTCGCCGAAGAAGATAGGTAACATCATGTGGAAGAGTGCTAGGGCGGCAATAATCTGGGTAGTGTGGGAAGAAAGAAATGCAAGAATTTTTAGAGAAAAGGAGAGAACAAAAGAGGCCATGATTGAACCAATTCTGATTAGAGCGGCTCAATGGATGAAATCCTTAGGAAACTTCTCACATATATCCATTGATGGTATCATTAGAAACTGGAAGATAGTGGCAGATTCAAATGTCAATAAGCAGCCTGTTATTCCTATCTGGACCCCTCCTGAAAGAGGATTTATAAAGCTTAATTTTGACGGCAGTAGCATGGGAAACCCAGGAAGGTCAGGAATTGGAGGTGTATTCAGGGATGAGGAGGGTAAAGTGTGTGCATTATTCTCAGGCCCAGCAGGTGAAGGAGATTCACTAAGAGCGGAAGTGATGGCAGTTATGAAATGAGTGCAAAAGGCTACAACCATGAATGCTAAAAAGCTAATCATTGAAGGGGATTCCAAACTGGTAGTGGCTTGGCTACTGGATGAGGAAAGTAGGATGTGGAAGTATAATAATGAGAAGAAAAAATTCAGATGGATCACAAAGGACATGGAACTGAGAATACAGTGGGTGAAAAGAACAGTTAATTCAATGGCTGATGCACTGGCCAAGCAAGGGGTTGGGAGAATTCAAACATTTTGGGCACAACTGTAATTGTAATTGTAACTAAAGTTAAAGGGGAGAGATAAGAGAGCTTGTCTCTCTCTCACTTTCTCTTGTACACTTTCCTTAAAATTCAATGAAGTAATCAGTTATTCATGAAAAAAAAAATGACCTCCACAGTAGATAGTTGAAATAATCGTTACCAATATCTTCAAGATTTCTGCTTTCACGGTATGGTTGAAATTGAATGTAGCCTTCTGCCATCCAAAGCTGGATCAGTTTCTCCTTGTCAATGACATAATCCTTTGGGAATACTGAACAGTATGCAAAGCACTGCTTCAAATGTGATGGTAAATGTTTATAACTCAATCTCAAGGCGGGTAAGATTCCATCTCTTTCCTGAGTCTGAAGTAATTTCCAAATATGGCTGTCCTTGATGAACAACCACTCTGCCTCATCCTTCTTAGAGTGCATCAAGCTTCCCAGAGTCTATTGCTAAAGGCACACCACCACACCTCTTAACAATTTCCCTCCCAATTGCCACCAATGTTTGGAGTATCTTCTGCTCCTCCAGGTGCAAAGGCACACATCTTGAACAAGGACCAGCAATCTTCTTCCGATAGCCTTCCCAAATGATAAGTAGGAAGGTAGGAAGTGAACCCATGATGGATGCAACTTCTTCACTAGGAATGGTTACAATGACTTTGCTCCCCTTTGCACCACCCCTTAACAAAATTCTTAGCCTTTCCCACTTGTCATAATCCTCACACCATACATCATCTAAGACAAGTAAAAATCTCTCCCCACTCAATACCTCCCGAAGACGAATCTGTAGCAGATCCATGTCTAAGAGGTCACATTTGTTCTTAGATGCAGATTCTATAATTGCTCTAGTGAGCTTTCTGACGTCAAAATCCTCAGCCCCACAGACCCAAATTCTTAAATTGAAATTTTCTTTGACCCAATTATCATTGTAAAATAATTGAGAAAGAGTCGTCTTACCTAACCCCCCCCCCCCTGCCAACTATGGGAATGACAGAAATATCATCCAGATTACCCAACCCAGTTAACATATCCACAATTTTCGTTTTATCTTTCTCTTCCTAAAACTTCAGATTCGATGATAAAGGAGTGAGTCTGTTATCTCTCGTCATCCTCATGTTGCTTATTTAGAACCCCCTCCCTGAAGTGAAAATTAATCCTCTCTACAGCAATTGTAATTAGTTTCTTATTGATCTCCTTTGCCCTAAGGCCCATCTTAATATGAAACGCAACTGGATTAGAAGGTGAAAAGAAGCTACATACCCGGCGCTTCATGTGGTTCTCAGTATCAACTTTTAGTCGTAGAGCCTCTGTTGCAAACTCATCCAACAGGTTATCTGCATCATAAACCACATCTTTAAGTTTAGTCAACCAATTCCCCACCGCTTTATCCTTCACTTGTCACTCCTCTGTGTCTTCAAGCACAGCTAGAATGGTTGACAGCACACTCTCTAGCTTCTCTAGCTCCTCCTTAGCTGTTGACCAAAGCACATACTCTTCAACAATAAGCGAAGCTAACTTATGAAACAAAACTGGTAGAAAAGAGGATAGAATTATTTCTGACATCTGTATTTTCTCTTCAATCCTCACTTCTCACAAGGAGATTCAGATTTCTAAAGGTACAGGAGATATTGTTTTTCATTTTCCTTTTTATGTTATGTAATTTGAAGGTTTTATTTTCACTCGGTGACCCCATCATCAACGTATTACCACATAAAAATAAAACAGGGAGACTTGCAAGTCGTCTCTTTTTCACCTACCATTTGGATTTGGACCTCGCTTCGTTTTTCTGGCTGCCCCATGTAAATGTAACTTAGATGATGAGAGTATCAATTAATTTCCCGGAAAACTGATATCCTTGAATGTATGACCTTGGTTAAATAACTTATCCATCAATTTATAAAAGTATTCTCATAAAAGTGATTTTGTAAAAGTGCTCTCATAAAAGTGATTTTATAAAAGTACTTTTATAAAAGTACTCTCATAAAAGTGTTTTTATAGAAGTAAAAATACTTTCATAAAGTGCTTTTATAAAAGTACTTTTGTAAAAGTGTTGTTATAAAAATATTTTCGTAAATGTGTTATTATAGAAGTATTTTTATAAAAGTGCTTTCGTAAAAGTACTTTCATAAAAGTGCTCTCGTAAAAGTACTTTCATAAAAGTGCTCTCGTAAAAGTATTTTTATAAAAGTACTTTTATAAAAGTGCTTTCGTAAAAGTACTCTACTTTTGAAAAGTAATTCTCATAAAATTACTTTTATAAAAATGCCTTTGTAAAATTGCTTTCATAAAAGGGTATAATTGGTATTCTAAAAGTTTACTAGGGACAATTCTAGGAGAAATAATTTGAATAAGTGCTTATTGTATAAGCACTTAAAACAAAAAAGCTGAAAATTTGGGCTTAAAAAATACGGAAAAGTATGGACAGGCCAAATGCAGATTTCTGATTTTCACTGTAGAGCTATAAACATTCAAAATGTCAACAACCTACACCCTATGCACCAACACCTGCCCGTGCTTTGGCATCAATTCCAATCTGGCACCTACCCCAACAGTACTTTGGGCCTACAAATTCTGACCCTGGGCTGAACCGTCATTCTCCCTAAAAAATAAACTCTTATTTTTAAAATAAGCACTAATTTTGGGCTTATTTCCCAAACACCAATAAGTGCTTAACGGTGTGGTCTCCACCCAAATAAGCACTTATTTCGAATAAGCACTTATTTTTAAGCACTCCCAAACATGGCCTAATGATGTTATCTTTCTATTGAAAATTTTAAAATAGAGAACAAGGAATATGCTCAAATAAAATAGCATTTATTTGGGTCTACACCCTCTACTATGTGATATCGGCCATCTGGATCATCCCGATTGTTTAGATATAATAAAGCCCTAACTACAATAAGAGGGGCTAAAAAATGGGCGTCAGGAAATGGAATGGACTAAGGTGTGGATCCTGTGCAGTAACGAATGGACCAACTTTGTATATCAAAACAAATTTGATAGAAAGTTCTACTGCATGAGCCCACAAGACTGCAAGCTTGCAACGTCTACTTAATTCTGTGTAACAAAACAAATTTGGACTTGTCTTCAGTTTCTAGGTGTGCTCTGGGATAAATGAAAGCCCCAAAATAAAAACCTAGTCTCTTAGAATTGATTCAAATCAGGGAAAGCACAATCAAGTAGGAATCAACATCTCATTTTTCATTATCAACAAAAAGAATTGTTACATTCTGATTAGTAAACTGACTTGGCATAATTCAAACATGATGTTTGGCACTTTTCTGAGATCATGATCAAGAGTAAGGATCATCTATAATGTCATCTTTTCCTGCCATCTCTGACGCACAGTGCAAGGCTGGTGTGCCATCCAGGACCTCTATACAAGAGTTCCAAGGTTTTGTGAATCATGTACTGCCTTCAATCCACAAATATAGTATAAACATCTGATGAGATATGGTACAGAAGGAAGCACCTGTTCAGAGCGAAATGCTTCAAATAATGTGAACTTGAAGCTGTGCCATGTGAGATCCATGTTATTCACAGAGACAATACCACCTTCATTGCTAAACCTTTGGTATTAGCCTTTGAGAATTAGCAGAGATCAATTTTGGGTAAAGATTCTAACTGCACAAAAACCCACTTTTTGCACTGTCACTATCAGGTCCAATATGTGCAAGGAAAAAGAGTACTTAGCAGTAATGTAGGAAGTCAATGCCAAACAGAATACTTACCAGCCGCTATACTCAAATCAGAAGTTTGGGGATTTGTTTATTGCACTCTCATCCTGCAAATATCAAATTCAGTCACAAGCATCAATCAAAATAGCAATCACCCCATACTTGGACCACAGTTAAGATTATCAATAGACTGAATCAAAATGGATGTTTGTACCAAGTTCCAAAAGCAGTCAGCAGATGCAAAATGGTTGGATGCCTACAGCAGCCAATTATAAGACCACATTCCAAAACTTGAAGCAGTGATCACTGCAATCAAGTTTAAGACCATCTTTTCCTAGATAAGAAGACAATTTAGGATGTAGAATAGTGACCCTCTCCCTCCTACATCTCACATGGAATTGAGCATGTTTCTTTTTGTCCCTTTTCTTTTCTTCATCTTTTTTTTTTCCTTTCATTTTGTTCATCTTGTCTAATTAATAGCCAGACACCATAAATGATAGAACTAAGAATAATCCATACAAAATAGAATTTAACCAAAACAAAAGAAAAATATGCTTGATTTGGTTCTTTTTTTACTATAAAAAATATGCTTCTTGACATGCAAATCTGCAATTTGCACAGAAATCAGACTAACAATGGAAAACATCCTAGAAACAAGTAATCCCATTAATCACACCGACATTGATGCCTGGGGACAGTTGTATGGGCCCTAAAAGCAAATAATCTGACAAACCCCATCCAACTTGATTGCAGTCTCCATAGGTATATACTCCATGTCACTTACCCACTAGATCATGTAAATTGGAGAAGGAAATCAACCAAAGCATCAGAAGGCATCTCAAAAGGTCCATAAAACCAACTCCCAGGATAATTGAATCGAATATGCCAACATGCATGAAAGCCAACTCAACCAAACCATGAGCAGGTCTCTACCCCGAAAATATAGCATATGCCTTTTTAACTTTTCAAGTCATACGAGTGGTAGTACAAACCGCCACCTAGGCCAGAACAAGGATCGAAATTCCGCAACATGTCAGTCCGTATTGGCCAATATGTATCATATCGGTGACCTACCGAAATGCCACTTTAAGCTTGGTTTCGAGGGTTGACCTGTTTCAGGGGGTAGGCAGGCCTTATACTGCCGCCACCCCCCTCAACAGGTTTGAAAAAATAAATAAATAAAATAAATAAAAGCATCCAACGATACAGACCGATACGCCCCATCCGGCTTATTGATCTGTATCAACATTTAGAACCTTGGTCCAGCATATGGGCAAAACCAAGTCTAATGGCACAGTTCTCCTGAACAGTTGAAAAGAAAAGATGCATTGAAGTTGATCTTATATAATCTGCATCTGTCATGAAGCAATTTGTAAGGACGAGGCAAAAATAAAGTAGACCATACATCTTAGCATCTCCCTTCCCTTTTGCATCCATGAAGTAGTTAATACATCTTAGCATCTCCTTACCCTTTTGCATCCATAAAGTAGTCAATACATTTTAGCATCTCATTACCCTTTTGCATCCAAAGAGAAAGGTTCTATAAGAGCTGGGGAGGCCATAAAAAGATGTGAGAGAGATCTAAGGGCTCATAATTAATACAAAATTTTGTGCTAGGACAGCAATTTGGGTCAGCCCTATGCTTGGCCGAAACCAACCCAAGCTTTTGCACAGTTTGAGCTTTTTTTTGGCTCTGGCTCTAGGCTGGACCTAATCTTTTTTTTTTTTTTGATAAATGAAAGAAATTGATATTAATAGTGAATCAGTGAGCATACAAACAGCCTAAGAAGAGGCACGAGATATGACCTCTTCTTTAAAGATGAAAGCATAAAACTCGCACTAATCTTGAAAACTCAGGCTTAAACTTGGGTTGGGCTTGGATTGAGGCCTCAGGTAGCCTGAACTCATTTGACCTTTCCAATATGTTTACCCCATGTACATGTGTATAGTACATATAGATTGCATATTTATACTATGTATGTATGTATGTTTACACTATATTGCGTACATTGTAGAGTATATTTAAAATAGGTATATGATTAGGGGTTGACAATTTTTGAAAGGAACCCAATGTAAGGCATATGATGTGTAGGGATGCAAATGGATTGGATCATGATCCGATTCTATCCGAGATCCGATCCTATTTGGTCGAATTTGGATCACCCCTGTTTGGACCTTCGGATCCCCCCCTTCCAATCCAATATATATTATATATTTATAAATATAAATATATATAATACATATATGGTATTTATTTATTTATAAAAACTACTTGTATTTTTTTACTTTATTTAAATTAGTATATTTTATTTTTTCTTTTAATAATTTATTAATTTTTAAAGAAAACAAGTCAGATTGGATCAGATCCGAAGATCTGATTTACCAATAGGATTCAAATTCAAATCGAGTCATATCAGATCCGATCGGATCTTCGGATTGGATCCGACATGAATAGTGTCGGATCGGATTCGAATATACCCTGATTCGAATCTGATCCAATCCATTTGCATCCCTAATGATGTGTTACATGTAAGCCTATAAGGCTATAACATAGGCCTCATTAAAGGTTTAGAAATTTCTGTAACAGTACCCCCCCCAAAAGAAAACTTCTTAGGTCGTCCTCTATGTTATCATCCCAAGTCCAGACACATGCACAAATGCTATATATATAATCTGTATAATTTTTTTACCTAATTTATATCTATATGTAGTTTTCTTTTATTCTATTTCCAAATTGGACTATAGAGCTCATATAAAGGATAGAAGTGCAAGACATGAGCAAGAAGAGAGAAGACCATCAAACCCTACCAACCCACCCAGGCCTGTGTTGTGTTGATTTACCTCAGGCTGATATTGGGATGGCCTACTTACGCTTCAGGATTAGGTTGGGCCTAACCTGGGCCCAAGATCCAGGTCATTAGATTAGACCTGGATTGGCCCTAAACCCAGATAAACCTGCCCAAGTTGAACCTTTATGTGGATCAAGATAGAGTGGAATGACAAAATAGGAATTAGACAACAAAAGAGAGAAAAATACAAAAGTCATGATCTGCTGATATGAACATAAGGGACCATAAACACTGCAAAGAAAAAACTCCCCTTGCAGGCATAGCATTCATATACCTAAAAAAAAAGCTTTTACAGCCAATTTCTCTAGCTAATCATATTCCACAAAATACCTTGAATGTTTTCCATATCAGTAACAACAAAATATCAAACATGTTTAAAAAAGGATGGTGATGTAAGATTAGGGCTGTCAATGGGTCTGGTTGAACCCGACGGACCCGAACCGATTGGATTAGTTCTAGTTCCAAGAACTGGAACCGATGAACTGATGGATTGGTTCCAGTTCCTCATATATTGTCCCAATTCTTATCAGTCAGAAACAGTTCCACCCAGTACCGAACCAATTCAGACCCGACCCAAGCTATATATAATACCTATTTAATATATATAATATATTATATATTAAATAAGTTAATATTATAAATAATATTTTCAATAGGATTATTATAATCAGGCCCATCGGGTCAGACCCAATTGTCCCGAAAACCAATTGATTTGTTTCTGGGTCTAAAACCTTATCGGGCCCAATTCAATTTTGGGTCCTTAGTAATTCTTGTCGGGTCAGTTCCGATTCTACCTAGACCCAACCCGTTGACAACCCTATGTGAGATATAGGTTCCAACAGGAGAAACTAAAGGTGGAAGATAACATTGTTTTGAAAACCGGACCAGACCGGATGGTCGAACTGTTTAACCCAAGAAACAGTAAGATCACTCGTTCCATTGAATAGCTATTGTGCAAAAAAACTGTTGAAATGGTCAGAGAACCGCTGACCCAGGTGGTCGAACCGCTAAACTGTTCGACCTGGTCAGTAGTTCACAGTTTAATAAAATATTTAATTTTTTATTTGAAGGATGATTAACGTAGAGAGAGAGAGTTGGGGGGACTAAGACGAGATCTCAGATCTGAGATCACTAAGATGAGAGAGAGAGAGAGAGAGAGAGAGAGAGAGAGAGAGAGAGCAAAAAGGGTTGGAGGAGATGTTGTCGTGCTTTCTGTTGCCACCGGCCCAGCACCGCTGCCACCGTCATCATCGCCGGTAGCATCTCTTTTCTTTCTTTCTTCTTCTTCTTCCTTCTTTTCTTTCGTCTTTCTTTTTATTAAACCATCTGAGCCGTTCGACCCAGACAGTCACACCACTGACCCAGAAACCAATGGTCAAAGCAGTTCCGTCTCCGGGTCGGTTTTTAAAACCTTAGAAGATAATGCTCGCAATAAAGATTTCTTTTGACATGGATCATGAAGGTTGAATTCTGTAATTACTAATCACAAAGAATTGAAAATGTAATCTGTTGTAAGGCTTACTTAATTGTTACTTTATAGTTGCTGTTAGTAGGACAGTTACAGTTACTTGTTTTTCTTCGTTCTTTTTCTTATTGTTCTGATTCTAGGATATGCCACCAGGGGCATACTTGTAATTTCAGATTCTTTTATGAAGTTAATATAAATAGAAAACTGGTGGCAGCCAGTAGTGAACTTTTTTCTCTCAACCGTACCTCTCTCTCTCTCTCTCTCTCTCTCCGAATCACCACATGGTATCAGAGCTGGTTTTCTGGGTTGAAAAAGACCTACGATCCTGGTATCAGGTTTCTTAAAAGTGTTTGGATGTGGCTGTTTCTGCAGAAACCCTAGCAGGTTTCTAGCGGCTGTTTCTGCAGAAACCCTAGCAGGTTTCTAGCGGCTGTTTCTGCAGAAACCCTAGTAGGTTTCTGGCGGCTGTTTCTGCAGAAAACCTAGCAGATTCTGGCGGCTGTTTCGGCAGAAACCCTAGCAGTTTCTGGCGGCAGTTTTTTTTTTTTTGGAAACCCTAGCAGTTTCTGGCGGCAGCTTTTGTGATTTCTTTTTCCTGGCCATAATAGCAATGAAACCCTAGTCAGAGAAGGGTGATGCTGGTGCAGATTCCTCGGTTCTATGCTGTGAAGTCAAGTTCAGATTAGCACCTTCGTACAAGTGCTGAACAGGTGTGTTTTTTGTTTCAGTTTGTCTCAGTCTTCTTTGGCCAATGGTGCGTAGGGCTCATGCCTTGATTATATAGTTATTTGTTTGGACGTTGGATGGTTAGAGTGTGTGAACCACAGTCAGACTGATTGTAATGTCTGTATTGGTGGTGCTGAACCGATTACCGGACTGGTTTATTGTTCTGTTTGGACGTTGTGTTGATTGAACCCCTTGTTCTTAGCAGTATTCCCTGTGTTCTCAGCAATATTTAATGTTCTTTTGCTCACATTCTAGGAGTAAACCCTGAGTTGCTCACATTCTGATTGTGGCAGCTGTGTTGTTGGGTGGCATTTGGACTGGTTTTCAGTAGTATTCAATGGCAAGTCATGAATTAACTTCATCTGGGGCTACACCAACCCACAGCACAGCGGGTATGGGAGGTGAAAACATGGTTTTTTCCATGCCAATTACCCCTTTAAACGGTCTGAACTACCTAGAGTGGGCTAAGAGTGTAAAACTCTATGTAACGGCAAGGGGTAAAGCTGGTTACATCAATGAAAGGGTGAAAGAACCCAAGGGTGAGACAGCTGAACATGATAGGTGGAACCAAGAAAACAGTATGGTGATGTATTGGCTCCTCGCAGCCATGGAACCTGATGTGAAAAAGAATTTTATGTGGGCAAACACCGCTAGTGAGATCTGGGAACAGGCCAGAACTACCTATTCTGAGCAAAGGCATTACGCCAAGGTTTACCAGTTGCAAGCTGAATCCTCAACATGTAAACAGGGAAACCGTAGCTTGTCCTCATACTATTCAGCCCTTACCTCCATATGGAAGGAATTGGACCATTATCAGGCCATAGAGTGGAAGCACGATGATGATGCTAAGGCCTACATGAAGCCGGTCTCTCAACAACGGGTGTTTGCTTTCTAGTTGGGACTGAACCCTGCATATGAACCGTTGAGGGTGTAGATCCTAGGAAGCAAAGAGTTGCCTACGGTTCATGAGGTATACTCCCTTGTCCAATCTGAAGAAAGCAGGCGGAATGTGATGGTTACAGCTGAGGGGGAGCAGCAAGTTGCCTTGGCTGCAATGAATAATAGCTCCACAAGAAAGAAAAGTGACCCTAAGAAGGCGGATGATAAAGATAAGCTATTCTGTACCCACTATAGGCGTTCACGACATACACGTGACACTTGTTGGGACATCCACGGGAAACCCAAGTGGGCAGCAAAGAATCAAGAACAGGGTAAAGGTCATTTGAAGAAAATGAGCACAGCACATGTGGCAACCCAAGATACTCAAGTTGTCGGTAGTACCCGGGACCACCCTAATAAGTCTGACCCCAAGGAGAATATAATGAATTCATTCAGAGAGCACCTGGAATCTTATGGTAGGACCTTGCGGCAAATGGACAGCTCAGTCACTGGTACTCCCTCTACTTCATTTGCATCTACTTCAGGTAATATGGCTTCTGCATTCCATGTCACTCCCACAGATTCCCCTTGGATCATTGACTCAGGGGCCTCCAACCACATGACCGGTAAGCCTAACTTATTCCAGTCTTATAGTCTTTTGTCAGGAAGGGATAGAGTGAGACTTGCAGATGGTTCTTTTTCTTCCATTGCAGGCCAAGGATCAATATCCCTTCCCCATGGCCTTAACCTGAATTGCGTATTGCATGTCCCTTAGCTTCCCATAAACTTGCCTTCAATTAGTAGCATTACAAGCTCCTTCAATTGTAGTGTGACTTTTTTTGCTGACTCGTGTGTTTAACAGGATCTAACTTCTGGGAGGACGATTGGTAGAGGAAACCTAGTGGATGGTCTCTACATTCTCGACAACAAAGTTGGTCTCTCGGTGTCATCCTCAGAGTCGCATAGTCAGTCAAATAAGAGTCAAATTTTCTTGTGGCATAGTCATTTAGGTCATGTTTCTTTCGAAATAATAAAATGTTTGTTTCCAGTTTTATTTAAGTCATGTTCAGTGTCAGAGTTCATGTGTCAAACGTGTCAGTTAAGCAAACAATGTAGAATAACTTTTCACTCAAGCAATAAAAGATCAAATGTTCCTTTTCATGTTGTGTATTCTGATGTATGGGGGCCTACCAATGTAATCTCTGAGGGCGGATATAAGTACTTTATTACATTGATCGATGATTACTCTCGCTATACATGGGTAATTCTTATGTGTAGCAGAGACGAGGTTCCAAAGATAGTGAAAGACTTCCAGAGGATGGTGTTTACGCAGTTCCATGTTGAAATACAGATCTTCCAATCTGATAATGCGAAGGAATACTTCCATGGGGAGCTCAATGAGTTCTTCGCCTCCCACGGATCTATTCATATGAGCTCATGCGCCAGAACACCACAACAAAATGGTGTTGCAGAAAGGAAAAATAAACACCTTCTTGAGGTAGCCCACGGGATGATGTTACACACATGAATGTCCCAAAAAGGTTTTGGGTGGATGCTATACTTGCAGTTGCGTATGTCATCAACCGCATGCCCTCTAGAGTACTGAACTACATGGCCCCTCATCAGTTATTGTACCCTCAGTCTCCAATATTTTCCATCCCCATGAGAGTCTTTGGTTGTCGGGCCTTTGTCCATGATTTGTCTCCATCCTTGTGTCTTTCTGGGGTACCCCTCCTCTCAAAAAGGGTATCGGTGCTTTGACCCAGTTAGTCATAAATTTTTTGTGTCTATGGACGTGTCCTTCTTTGAGTCCGAGCCATTCTTCCCTCCTTCTCCTCGGGGGGAGAGTCGTAGTGTGGAAGAGGAGAAGCAGGGTCAGGTATCTCTTCCTTCTATTCCGGACCTTACTCCCTTCCGTGTCTTCCAACGTACACGTCAGAGAGATCAGCAGTGTCATAGAAATGTGGAGCAGCCAAACACTGAGCAATTGACATCATCAGACTGCCAGGAGGTAAGTCCACCCCCTAACCCTACTCCTACTGTGGATGACCTTGACATCCCTATTGCCCAACAAAAGGGAGTCAGGTCCAGCACTACCAAACACCCCATTACCCACTTTGTCTCCTATGACCACATTTCTCCCTCATACCGAGCCTTCCTATCGGCAATTGATTGCATCCATGTTCCCAAAAATGTTACAGAAGCCTTAAAATGCCCTAAATGGGTAGATGCCATGAAGGAGGAGATTAATGCCCTCCACAAAAATCAGACTTGGGAATTGGTGGATCCTCCAAAAGGGAAAGACCCCGTGGGGTGCAAATGGGTGTTCACAATTAAGCACAAGGTAGATGGAACAATTGAAAGGTACAAAGCAAGACTAGTAGCCAAAGGGAACACACAAGTATATGGGGTTGACTATGATGAGACTTTTGCCCCGGTGGCTAAGATGAACTCGATTAGGGTTCTCCTGTCCTTAGCTGCTAATTTTGACTGGGAATTGCATCAACTGGACATAAAGAATGCTTTCCTGAATGGTAACTTAGAAGAAGAGGTATACATGGTTCAACCTCCTGGATTCTGTGCCAAGGGAAGTGAAAACAAGGTGTGCAAGCTACGGAAGTCTCTCTATGGCTTAAAACAGTCTCCCAGAGCCTGGTTCAGTAAGTTTCACATGGCAATTCAAGAGATGGGATTCGAACAATGTCAGTCTGATCATACACTCTTTGTGAAGAGATGTCAGGAGCAGGTTGCTGTATTGATAGTGTATGTAGACGATATCATCATTACAGGAAGTTGGAGCTCAGAGATACAGAACTTGAAACAATTCCTTACATCTAAATTTGAAGTGAAAGATCTAAGACTCCTAAAGTATTTCCTTGGGATTGAAATTGCCCGCTCAGAAAAGGGTATCTTTATCTCTCAAAGGAAATACACCATTGATCTATTACGGGATACAGGTAAATTAGGTGCAAGGCCGGCAGATACTCCTATGGATGTGGACCACAAGTTAGGTGACTGTGTTGGTGAACCTCTGAAAGATGTGAAGCAGTTCCAAAAGTTAGTGGGAAAGCTGATTTATCTGTCCATGACCCGTCCAGACATTGCCTATTCCGTTGGGGTCCTGAGCCAGTTTATGCACTCTCCTAAGAAGCCACACATGGAGGCAGCAGAGAGAGTCCTTAGATACTTGAAGAAATATCCAGGAACAGGCCTACTATTTAGTAAACACAATCACCTAAAGGTGGAAGTCTTTACAGATGTTGATTGGGCAGGAGTTGTGGATGATAGAAAGTCCACTAGTGGGTATTGCACATTTGTGGGAGGAAATTGGGTGACCTGGAAGAGCAAGAAGCAAAGTGTGGTAGCAAGGTCAAGTGCTAAAGCTGAATATAGAGCTATGGCACATGGGGTGGCTGAAGTCCTTTGGCTAAAGAACCTTCTAGGGGAGCTTGGAGTTGTTGTTCATAGTCCTATGTCCCTTTACTGTGACAACAAGGCTGCAATAAACATCGCCAGCAACCCAGTCCTACATGAGAGGACCAAGCATATTGAGCTGGATAAACACTTCATAAGGGAGAAACTGGAAAAAAGGGAAATTTGCATCCCTTATGTCAACTCCAAGGAACAACTTGCTAATGTCCTTACAAAGGGGCTTCCGTGCTCGCGGCACAATGAGTTACGTGACAACCTGGGCATGATAGACATCTTCAGCCCAACTTGAGGGGGAGTGTTGTAAGGCTTAATTGTTAATTTATAGTTGTTGTTAGTAGGGCAGTTACAGTTACTTGTTTTTCTTCTTTCTTTTTCTTATTATTCTGATTCTAGGATATGCCGTCAGGGGCATACTTGTAATTTCAAATTCTTTTATGAAGTTAATATAAATAGAAAACTGGCGGCAGCCAGTAGTGAACTTTTTTCTCTCAACCATACCTCTCTCTCTCTCTCTCTCCCAATCCCCACGAATCACCACATAATCACTTCCCAGTGGTTGGAGTAGGTATTGTGATCCCATCTCTGAACATAATGAAGATTCCCTAGTTCATTTTCATGTATCAACTGCTTCAATCTCAATTATAGAATTTGGAATGCAAACAGCTATACATCTTCAAACCCATAATTTAAATTTTAAAGATGACTTCTAACCCAACTCTAGTGACCCACTACATCCTTCACCCAAATGATGGGCTAATGAAATATAGGGACATCTTGTGTGCAACAGATAAACACAATTTGCTTTTATTTATTTATTTATTTATTTATTATGCTTTAACTTTGGAAAGAAAATAACAGGACAGAAGATAATATTGCCTCTATTTAAGGCCCTATGGAAGTATGGATAATAACATTTTATCCCTTCCCCTCATCCAGTCTATAGGAGGAATGTTATTGTGATATAGTTTTTCTTTTTGGTAATCATTTTTCCTTTGGCTCAGACGCTCAGTTTGGAAGGAGTACAAATACAAATATGTACTGTGCAAATACATACAAAATAATACAAAATACAAGGTTTTGCACTCTACAAATTTGCATTTGTACTCCTTCCAACCTGAGCCTTTTGAAAAAATGCTAAGCATAAGATATATTGTTGTACTTTGTATTCCTTAGAAATCACTTGAATGACACAATATTGCAGGTATGTGGTTTAAGAGATCTGGAAGTCATACAATGAAAAGCAAAGAAAAGATATTTGCTTAGTAATGCTCTTCCTTTTTAATATAGCCAGTTGGAACCACTTTAAACCCTGGACACCTTTTCCAAAAAAAGTAGTTAACACAATAGTTCACATCTATCACTAACCCAATATAAGATGACACCATAAGCTTGTTGACAAAGACTTGTATAACATTAAACTCTTCTCTCTTCCTGTTAACACTGTTCAATCAAAAAGATAAATAAAGAAAATGAAAAAGTGTTATTCTAAGACTCATCATTTGTCTCCAAAGGTTTGTTGTGCCTTTCTATAAACTGCAAATTCAATTCCTAACCACAGAATTCCACATTCTACGTTAGAGAAGGGCAGCCCAGTGCATGAGGCTCCCGCAAATGTAGGGTCTGGGGAGGGCCGGATGTACGGAGCCTTACATCTGCACATACAGAGGCTGTTTCCAAGATTTGAACCCTCCCACCCAGGTCACAATGGAGCAACCCAACCATTGCACCAAGGCCCACCCTCTTCCACATTCCACGTTCATGAAATTAAAATTTCAGTGATTGATATCACTTAGATATTCTAAATTTCTCTTTCTTTAACCAGATGAAATAGAATATAAACACGAAAATAATAACAGCATATTCAAATTTTGACACTAAGATGCATTCAAACAAAAAAAGACACAATGCAAAGCAAGCACCAAATAAAAAAGAGCTTACATCAATAAGCTGAAAAGATCTGCTGATGCATGACTTCAGCTGTGAAGCTTCTGTAGCACATGAATTGCCACCATTGTCACTAATGCCGTGTTTGTGGTCCTACAAAATAGAAAAATGAACACTAAACTTTACTCCTAAACCCAAAATGAAAGTAGATATTGAATCATCAATGTCTGAAACAAATTAAATGGAATATCAACAGAGTCCATATAATGTTATATGTCCACAGAATTGCACCCAAGAAAAAAAAACTGCCAACCCAAAACCCCTTACAGTAAGCACACATGTACATTTAAGCACCCCCCCCCAAAAAAAAAGGACAAATGAAAACTTAAACCAACAACTAAGAAAACTAGAAATGAAATATACACTTTCTCATATTGACAAAATATTTCAGTTACTGTCATCAGTAAAACAAAAGGAGTCAACCATCCAACCAAAAAAACACCACCAAATGACACTACAGAGAAGAAACCACCTTACCAATTAGGACCAGCAGATCTAATAAACCCCCTCCTAATATCCCTTTCCACCTCTACATGTATTTCATGTACAGTACATCAACCCTTTCTATTTTATTATGAACTTATCTGGTTTCCATGGAAACCCACCTCCTCTAGCATTCTCCAAATCCTGCATCATCTAATTTTCTCCATCCAGCTGATCCTATCTCTTTCTTCCAATTCTTGGAAGGTTGAATGAGGAGATTCTTATACCCCCAAGGAAAAAAAAAGGCACAAGGAATTGGACACTTGAGTTGAGCAATTTGCCATTTCCTTATGAGTCTTATCCTGCATGAAGGTTTTCTACCCCCCCCCCCCCCCCGATTGCATATTCACACAAACAAATGAGGAAGCACATTATCAATGAACAAAAAGGGAATGCATGGAATATATAATCACACCATAGTGTCCCATATACCAAAATAAAGGATCTGATTGATGAGTGTAAAAGACTGTAAATGTGCAATCACAGACTTATCCCCTGATTGGAAACTTGGAAGGAATTAGTACTAACTCAAAGAGGCACAAAAGGAACAGCTGTATTGGGGGAACATCCCCCTGTAATCTGATTGATGAGTGTAAAAGACTGTAAAAATTGGGACCAATGGGAAGGGCACTAGGCACATATTTCTTGTAAATCATTATTTTCCACAATTGATTAAAGTACTAACAGTTAATGATAAAAAAAATAGAAAAAAAAAAGAGGTTGACTTAGAATTCACAAGAAGGAACCATTGGAATATTTGGAAAATCACATGGATTCTGTCAAGTGTCACCTCAGAATGTCAATAAATTTGAGAAATAGCTGAAAATATTAGGATGTTAAAAAATTAAGAGTATAAACTTCTAGATTTGGTGATAAATGCTTCATCTATATCAAGGACTCTGTTTATGAGTAGGCTAAGAGCACAGTGAAGTGGCTACCGGCTAAGAGCACAACTTAGGCTTTATTGTTCGAGTCTTTCCCCAATAACCTCATTTCATCTATATCAAGGACTCTGTTTTCTATTTGGTTGCTATCATGTGTGTGCGTTGTGTAGAACTCGCTAGTTATTCTCACCTAAGCCTGTAATCTGTTTCATTCCTGCCAAAAAAAACTATGAAACAGTAATATCTCATTGTAAATCTTAATAAAAAAAGAGCTTCAACATAGGGCTGTCAATGGGCCAGGTCGGGTCTGAGTCGGTTCGGGACTGGGTAGAACCGGTTCCGAACTGATAATAATTAGGATAATAGATCAGGAAATGGAACCAACCCATCGGTACCAGATCATGGATGAAGCATTTATCCATAATATATATTAAATTACAATATATTAGTTGTATAATATTTTCAGCAGATTTATTATAATCAGGTCCATCAGGTCAGACCTGATTGTCCCAAGAGCCGATTGGTTCGGTTCTGGTCTAAAATTCGGTTCTGGTTCCTTAATATTTCTTGTCAGGGCAATTCTGGGTGTACCCAGACCAGGCCCATTGGTCCCAAATACCTCCATGTTCACAATGTCAATTCTACTTGATTTAGTCTTCAAAACAACCAGTGTATTTATAAAAACAGTAGCAATTTGCCAAGAAATATTTTGACTACAATAAACAATCAAATGCTTATTCTTTTGATTAATAATGCTATTTGTATGTAGCATATTTCTCTTTATATGTATTTCTATGTCTAGAGTGGCACATTGCATCAATTACAATTTGCATAAATTGAAATTTTTTTTATCAGCTACGCTTAAATTGAACTTCAAGGCACAAACCACAACTATAAAAGAAATAAAGATATCAACTTATATCTGAATAACATGAGATTAAAAATTGATAAGAACATAATCAATTCAAACAGAACATACACCATCAAATATATAAATGAAATATCTCATACCAGAGATCCATTTTCTTGAGCATCTTCAAAGAGAGATGAGTAATAAGCTGGGTCATAAATAGATCCTCCTAAAAAGACATCGCAATCAGAGTTCTGTCTAACCATAATATGAGCTGGGGGATTCAAAAAACTATTTCTTAAATCCGAATCTGCTTCTCGAGAGAGTGCATTGTCTTCATATGAAGCACCCAATTTGTACATTCGAATCCATAATAATGAAGAAGCCACCCTCACACAAAACCCAACAATTTGCATGAATAGAGCGAGTCTCAGTGAAAAGACGAAAAAGGCTCCATAATTCTTAGGAGAAATATTCCTATACAAAAATATAAGTCAAAAAGTGCATACCATTTCTAGAAAACACAAGACTACAATCTAAAAATAGATAAGTTGTAATAGCATGATGATAATAGAGAATATATAGAATGCAATACAAAACAATGACTCCTTAGTCATTGCAATAATCTGAGTATACAGATTTCCATGTCATGTGTCAATATAGGAAGAAACAAATCTCAAGCATAGCTAAGTTTATGGCAACACCAAAGGTTGAACCTGACTGAAACATTTAGCATTACAGAAGTAAAAAAAAATATGTAGTATTAGCAGGGATAGTTAGATATGATTAGTATAAAGATTTCTTTGTTGATGAAGAAATTATGTTTCACTAATGCTATGTTTGGTTTGAAGGAAAAAGTAGGGAAAGGAAAGGAAAGTCAGGGAAACCTTTACAAACCTTGTATAGGTTTCCCTACCTTTTCCTTCAAACCAAACATAGCTTAAAGAGAAGCAAAAAATGTATAGAGCAAACCAAAATCAGGCAATGGCAAGTGAATCAGAAACTAGTACAGCAGAAAACCCAGGCCATAATATATGTCATCCCTTAAGTATAGGTCATGTGAATTGAGACACTATACAGTGAATAAACAAAAAGGCACAACTCCAACCAACAAAAAAGAACTGAGGAGCCAGGTTCTGGGATAACCATTCCATATCAAGGAATGTGGCTTTTGTGTTGTTTTCTGAATTTATTGAGTACATTATTTGCTATAACTAATAAACTGACAAGATATTGAAGATGTCCAAGGAATTCAGCAAAATAGTTAGTTTCACATTTCCTACATTAAGCATGGATCAGTAGCATAATTCATATATCAAGTCAATGGCCAACAACCATATTCATGACTGATGTACGTAGATGCTTACAATTTTTTGCAATGTAATACAACTTATATTTCACTTTCTTCCCAAAAAAGGAAATTACTGGGAAAAAGATAAATGATTCATGCTGACATGGGTTCATGACCCACGTAATGTAACTGCTCATTCCTTTACCATTACGAACATTGTAACTGAGTAGCTGACTAACTGCTCATTCTACTGCTTGAATATTTAATTGAATAGTTGCATGCATCTGATGATGAAAGCAATGGCTAATAGAACTCGTATTACAAAATGGTATTTGATGAATTGGATATTTCCTATCTAAAAGTTCTTACTCATAATTTTTTGATGGGGTGTCAATGTTCTCAATCATAAATCCATACTTGTTCAAAGTGTAACTTGATTCAGTTTGAATGGTCTATTATTTCTGATTTCTCTCAAAACAACATCATGAGAAAAAGTAAAGAAAACTATAAAACTATGAAATCCATAAAGTTAAATTTCCTGTAAAACAAATCTAAAATGTTCAGGACTATGCAAGGAAGTTATATCTCACCCCTGTTTTATCAGGTAGTGATTTCTTGACTCTTTAGCTTGACCGAGCTTATAAACAGCATGGAACCATGATACTACAAACCACCATGATACTACATTATATAAAATATTATCCAATTGAAAACCCCTCCCTTTGAAAACCTGACTAGTTTCAAATATGCTCAACACACCACTGTGTAGTGCTACAATGAGAAGTCCTGAAGCCAGGGTAATACTAAGGAATACAAAAACTAGAGAATCAATTTGCAGCGTGCCACTAAATGTGATAAGCAAAAACACATGGCGTTAGAAGAGAGAGCAACGTTGGACGCACCATATCTGGTGAGAGAAGAGGATGAACCACGATATATCTAGGAAGATAGCACAACCAAGAAGAACGGCATAGGTACGAGCAAGGCTCTGGCTGCTACTCTCTATTGCAACAAGGGCAAATAATGCTATCGCCAAATTGATCAGTAACACACCGTTGTACAATGCTCCAAGAGATCCGACCAATGCACAACCGATCTGATATAGAAAGCGAACACAGAAATCCAAACGTCAACCAGAGAGAAATAATCAGCAATTTCAAAAACGAATGTATATGACGAAAAACAAGATGCCAGTTTCACCAAAATTTAATATATAGCTTCGCAAAATAAAGAACAATCGAAGCAAACATTCGGATCAAAACCAAATTAGTGAGGATGCAAACGAGAAATATGAGCAAGAACAGAAGTAAACAATGTAATAAAAAACAGTTCATGGGAATACATCAAAAAATCAAAAATATAAGAAAGCAAGCGAAATGAAACCCTAGTCGAGGAGCAGTAACAATAACATACTTGAATGTGGATGAGAAAAACAGCAAAGGATTGAATCTTATCGTAATCCCGGAGCCATGGTCGAATCCGAGTTCGAAATGCAGAACAGGGCATCATAAACCAAAGAGCTCGATGGAGTAGAAAGAAAACAGCGGAATAACAGATTAACAGACGTGGAAAACTAACGATCCCTGGTTTAGCGGACTGCATTGAACAAGGAAGCTCAAGTCTTAGTACGATCCAGAAACATATATTCAAGAAAGAGCGAACTCAGCGAAGTCGTCCAGCTGACAGCTGACAGCTATGGTCAGAGGGCTGGGAAAGCATTTCGCGGTAAATAAAATACTAAAAACCTCCCTTCACGAATCACTTCTCTGAAATTACTTTAACCAGAATATGAGCGTATCGCCATGCCATATCGGTAGCCGGTAGGGTAGCGGGACAAATATAGAAAACGCCCCTATCCTACTTTAGAAGATAAAAGTGCCCCTAAACTATATGACAACTGCTTAAATAGCCCCTGAGGTTTAAGAACCTACTTAAAAAAATACCCCTAAATGACTCTTTTGCCCTTAACTATTCTTCAAATTTTCAAAACATGCTACTATTTTGTATTTCTTACACACGAGAGACGAAGCAGGTTGGGATGCTTTCACTTTCCAATCAAATCTGATCGAGGGTGATTTGGCCCGACCTCGCAGCACAAATACACGTGGGCGTGACCTTGCTCAAATAGTTACTCAGCATGACAGCGCAATGGACGTGACCACAACTCGGAGGGAAAGTCCCACCGAGTTCAGCTCGGCAACTGGGCGAGTATACTACTCGTCGGAAGCCGCCTTACCCGCACCTCCTCCCCGGGGTTAAGGCACTTCGGGGCGTCCCAAGTTCAGGGCGCCCTGACCTCTCTTAAGGCCCGAGCTCCTCCCAATGGACCTCGGGCCATTCCTAGACAGTAACGCACCGATCCATCTCTAGACACCCCGAGGCATAGACACCTCGGGTCAGCCAGCTTGACATAACTTGCTACAAGCAGCTCGTCACTCAAGAGACGGCCCGGCTCAAGGTAATTCACGGAAGGGTAGTTCGGTATACCACAGGAAGGCTTCATGCTCGACCGCCGTACCTGACAAATCTGTGGACAACAGACATGTCCCTCGTCAGATAGCGTCGTGCCTATCACCTTTAGAAAGGTGTCTCGCACCTGACAGGCACGTATCCTGCAACGACGGCCCCGCGCGTGCCACCTTAGCCTTGCCTGTAACGGCTATGGCTGACTGACAGTGGCGGTTATACCTGCCCTGTCAGAAGCCAGAGGGCCTAAAGCAACGAAATTTTGTTATAAGGGGCTTATTCTCAAGGAACAAGGTATCTTCGAATCACCTATGCAATCTGCACTCTTAGCCTTCATTTTCCCTTTGCTTCTTGCACAGAATACTGACTTAATCATCGGAGTGTTCTCGCCGGGCAAACCCCCGGGAGTTCTTCTTTTTCCTCTCGTCTCAAGTACCTCTCAGGAGCCACGCGAGTGCCAGCTAGGAGTGATCGGATCGCGCTACATCATTTGGCGTTGTCTGTGGGAAACGCTTCAAAAGGCCTTTCTCTCTAAACTTTCACAGTTCTTTTCTTCCTTGAAAAAATTCAACACTCATGGCTTCCTCTAGCAACGTCGGACGAAGCACAAAAATGGATAACTCTAGGGAACAACCCCAGCTTCCTATTGTCTGTATCGGATAGTTCACCGTCCCCTTCTCGGTTGACGGAATCCCCAGCTTGAATGTGCCTCTTATAGTGGCACCTGTCATCGCCCCACTCCCTGCTACAGTCGGAGTGACGTTCACCGAACATTCGGTCGTGCCCCCAACGGCCAGCCCGAACCAACTAGAGGACTTGATGCAGTGCATGCAGGCCATGCAGGCCCAAATGCAACAGTTCCAGCAACTTCAGCTCTATCAACAACACGTGCTACACCAGGTCTCCCAGTATCAGTATCAACAACAGTTCCCCCAGCTGCCTCAACTTCAACTTCAGCAGCCGCAGTTCCCGCCCCGGCACCCAGCCTCGCAACAAGCTAAGTCTCACCGCCAGGACGAGCGCCCCTCTGGCCAAGGAGAGGCCCCCCAAAACCTCCCAAAAAACTAGGCCTCCCCCCACGGCAGACGAGAGAGACCGGCTACCCCGGTTTTGCCACAGGCGGACAGGCCGGGAGGACCCCAGCTCGCCAGGTCTACATCACCTCTGCAGTCAAAGTTTGAAATCCCGCTCCTTGAGAACCGGTTCGAGATCCTGGCAATAGACTCCAAGCAGGATCCCTCTGTCCGCAGCCATCACCAGCAGACCGGGCTACTTCATGCACAAACCATTCCGGACAGCGCAGAGGTGAGCAGCACGAACGCCGAGCCCACCAAGAAGAAGAGGCGCTGTCGCCGAGCTCGCGGATCTGTCACCCGCGATTTGCTCGAGCTCGGGGGCAAAGAAGAGGTAAGCTCGGCTGAAGTCAAAGCTCCCCTCCTCTTAGTTCCATCCCCCTTGTCTTCCGAACTCCTGACAGTCCCAATGCCCAAAGACTTCAAGCTCCCCCCTCTTGACAAGTATGACGGGTCGTTTGACCCAAATGATCACGTAGATGCCTTTCAGTCATAGATGCACCTGGCGAGAGCCAGTGAGTCGTGCATGTGCGTGGCCTTCTTCACTACTTTTAGAGGAGCAGCCCACACATGGTACCGAAACTTGGCACCTAGGTCAATAAGAAGTTGGGCGCAGTTCGCACAAGCCTTCACGTCCCACTTCGTCACCAGCAAACGGTGCCCGCGAACTAAAGAAAGCCTCCTCAGCATAGTGCAAAGAGACGGAGAGTCCATCTGGGGCTATATCAAGCGGTTCAACGATGCTTATATGCAAATACCGCGCTTGGACCCCGTCGTACACCTTGCAGCAGCCAAGAAAGGCATCACACACAAAGAGTTCAAATGGCACATGGTCGTCAACCAGCCAGCGACCATAACCGAGTTTCTGAAGCTCGCGGACAGGTTCATAGCCACCAAAGAGGAGATCAACCAAAAGGGCGAGGGCGCGCTCGAAAAAAGAAAGAGGGAAGGAGAGCCTTCCAGTCAAGGGGACAACCAAAAGAAAAAGGATACAGCTCGAGGGGCAAAGCCGGGTCAATTGTTCCAAGCTCCTCTAGCGGACCGAGCTGATTACACCCCACTGAACGTGAAGCGGGCCGAAATCCTGATGGCGATCAAGGACGCCTCGTACGTGAAGTGGCCACCCCATCTGAGGGGAAATCCCAATGAAAGAAATAAGAATCTGTATTACAGTTTTCACAAAGATCACGGTCACAGTACTAAGAGTTGTAAAAACCTTCGCGACGAGATAGAGGAGCTAATCCATCGCAGATATTTGAGAAACTTTGTACAAAATAACAATAACAATAGTAATAAAACAGGTCGGCAAGGGGAGCACGGTAAGGATGCTCCCGAGTCCAGCAACAGGCCGGACGAACAACTGCAGAGGCAGCCTCCGGAGGAGAGGCCAGTTCGGGGGACCATCCACATGATAGTGGGAGGTTCGATCGTTGCGGGTTGCACTTCAGCAGCAGCTCGGACGTCAGTTCGTGAGGCCACCCGGGAGGAACAAAACCCCCCAAAGCGGCCAAAGACAGAAGAGCCAATTTTCCTCATAGAAGATGATGCGCGAGGGGTCCACTATCCCCACGATGACGCACTCGTAATAAAGTTAAGAATCAATGACTTCGAGGTCAAGCGCGTACTCGTTGACTCAGGCAGCTCGACCGACATCCTCTTCAAAGTTGCATTCGACCAGTTTCAGTTGCAGAGAGGCGACCTGAAGCCTACAGACACTCCTTTGGTGGGCTTCAACGGAGAAGATGTCCGGCCCCTTGGGAAAATAACAATACCTATGGAAGTTGGCACATGGCCTTGTGTGGTCAGATTCAAACACGACTTCCTGGTGGTTGCAACCCCCTCCCCCTACAATGCCATAATATGTCGACCGATCACCCATGTCCTACGGGTGGTGCTCTCGACTTACCATTTGGCTATGAAGTTCCCAACAGACTTCGGTGTGGGGGTAGCGCGGGGCGACCAGCTCGAGTCCCCCGCAAGTGCTACGTCGCCGCCCTGAAGGGAAAAACCAAGGTGGCTGACGACCTCGAACTGGAGCGGCCTATAGAGGAAGGCGAAGAACGAGCCACGCCCACAGAAGAAACAGTCACAGTTCCGACCTCAGTAGCAGACCCAGCTCGAATGCTTCAGATTGGTGCTTCTGTCTAGGAACCTCTACGATCTGAACTGGTAAGTTTCTTACTTCAAAATTTAGATATTTTTTCATGGTCTGCGGCAGAGATGTCGGGTATAGACCCCGACCTCATAACTCACAAGCTGAATACTGATCCTATAGTTAGGCCCGTTAGACAGAATAAACGCAACCTAGCCCCGGAGTGCTGGAAAGCGGTCGACGAGGAGGTCGAGAAGCTCCTCGCAGCTGACTTCATAAGAAAAGTCCATTACCCGAGCTGGGTAGCCAACCCCGTCCTGGTAAAGAAGGCCAACGGCAAATGGCGCATGTGCGTTGACTACACTGACATGAATCGACTTGCCCAAAAGACTGCTTCCCGCTCCCCAGAATTGACCGCATAGTGGACGCGACCTCAGGGCATGAGTTGCTAAGTTTCTTGGACGCCTATTCGGGCTATAACCAAATCAAAATGGACCCGGCGGACGAATAAAAGACTGCCTTCATCACGGAATTCGGCCTGTACTGTTATAAGGTTATGCCCTTCGGGTTGAAAAACGCAGGGGCAACCATTCAAAGGCTTGTAAATAAATTGTTTGTGTCGTTAATCGGCAGAAAAGTAGAATGCTATGTAGACGACATGGTCGTCAAAACTCAATTCTCACATGAATTAATACAAGATTTGCATTCTGTTTTTGAAATTCTACGTAAGTTTAATATGAGACTGAACCCAAACAAGTGTGTATTTGGTGTGATCTCGGGCAAGTTCCTAGGATACATCGTTAACCGGCGCGGCATTGAGGCCAACTCGGATAAGATTAAGGTCATTTTAAATATGAGACCACCCCGGAAGTTGAAGGAGGTTCAGAGGTTGAATGGTCACATAACCGCCCTGAGCCATTTCATGTCCAAATCGGCGGACCGTTGTCTGCCGTTCTTTAAGGCAATTAAGAGCAAAGGGTTCGAATGGACCCAAGACTGCCAGCTCGCATTCGACGAGCTCAAGAAATACCTCGCTAATGTGTCGACCTTAACCCGACTCGAGGAGGTCGATGTTTTAGAACTGTACCTCTCGGCGAGCGACGAAGTGGTCAGTTCGATACTAATAAAGGAAGTAGATCGGGTCCAACAACCCATCTATTATGTTAGTAAAGTATTGCAGGGAGCAGAGACGAGATACCCGGAGATGGAAAAGCTAGCATACGCACTGGTAATCGCAGCTCGGAAGCTCCGCCCGTACTTCCAAGCTCATACTGTTATCGTCCTCACCGACAAACCTCTGAGGCAAGTCTTACTTAAGCCCGAGGTCTCTGATCGGTTGACGAAGTGGGTCATTGAGCTCAGCGAGTATGACCTCCAGTACAAGCCGCGAACTGCCATTAAGGCTCAAGCCTTAGCAGATTTCATCGCCGAGTGCACATTCAGCTCCAAAGTTCCTAGGCCGGTTGAGCACGAGGTCGCTAGTTCAAGTGAGCTCAAAGGTCCCAAGCCAATTCAGTTCGAGCACCGTGAGGTAGCAGCCAGTGTGGCATCTCTCCTAGCTAGGCCAAGTGCGAGCTGGGATGAGGAGCCCTGGATCCTTCATGTAGATGGCTCCTCGAACCAACAGGGCAGTGGAGCCGGAATAGTTCTGCACGGCCCAAGCGGTACGAAACTGGAGTATGCGCTACGCTTCGAGTTCGCGGCATCTAACAATAAAGCAGAGTACGAGGCGTTGATAACTGGACTACCCTTACCAAGAGAAGTAAAAGCCAAGCACATTGTTATCTGCAGCGACTCCCAGCTCATGGTCCACCAGGTCACTGGCGAGTACAAAGCTCGTGAGCTGACCATGGTCGCCTACTTAGCCAAAGTCAGAGAGGCCCTGCTCAACTTCCAGTCACACTTCATCAGACAAATCTCTAGGTCGGAGAACGTTGAGGCCGACACCCTGTCTAGGTGAGCCAGCACCAGCGACATCACCATGAGAACCGTGTACATAGAGGACCTGTCTCACCCTAGCATTCTCAGGGGGGCAGCAGAGGAGGTCGCTCCCGTCGTTCAAGCAGAGCCAAGCTGGATTGACCCGCTCGCAAGCTTCTTGCTATGCGGGACCCTCCTTGCAGATCGCAATGCAGCCAGAAGAGTGTTGCGCCAAGCAGCCAAATATGTCATGATAGACGAACGGCTATACTGGAGATCCTACACGCTCCCCTACCTACGTTGCTTGCGACCTACCGAAGCCGAGCTCGTACTCCGTGACACTCATGAGGGTCTGTGCGGCGGACACTTGGGGGCAGGGCCCTCGCCCAAAAGGCACTTCAACAAGGGTATTATTGGCCAACAATGAAGGCAGATGCCATTGAACTCGTTAGAAAATGTGACAAATGCCAGAGACATGCCAATATTCACCACCAACCCGCTGCCAACCTCAAGTATCTCACCATCCTGTGGCCCTTTGCACAGTGGGGCATCAATCTACTCGGGCCATTCTCGCCAACAACGGGTGGAAGGAAGTTCTTAGTAGTAGTAGTGGACTACTTTACCAAGTGGGTAGAAGCCGAACCCCTCGTAACGATCACAGCCCGAAATGTTCAAAACTTCTTTTGGAAGAACATCGTGTGCCGCTTCGGATTACCTCGGGTATTGATTTCCAACAACGGCAAGTAGTTCGAGGACATCAAATTTCAAGACTGGTGCCGAGACATGGGAATCTGACAAAACCTTATTTCAGTCACACACCCTTAAGCAAACGGTCAGGCAGAAGTCACAAACAAAGCCATCCTTCGCGGATTATAGGCACGGTTGGACCGGGCTAAAGGATTGTGGGCAGATGAATTACCCAGTGTTCTATGGGCATACCGGACCACGGAGAAGATCGCCACGGGAGAAACACCCTTCAATCACACCTACGGCACCGAAGCAGTGATTCCCGCAGAGATCGAAGTGCCTATGCTATGATTAGAGGCATACAGTGATCAGGCAAACGAAGATGAGCTACGTACCAACCACGATCTACTCGACGAAGTAAGGAACCTCACGTACATCAGGACAGCAGCCTACCAGCAGAGAGTTAGCTTGGTACTATAATGCCAGGGTCAAGGAGTGGAATCTCCGCGTTGGCGACCTGGTCCTTCGTAAAGTTATGGTACCTAAGCCTGGCGCTGGCAAGCTCGGGTTCAACTGGGAAGGCCCTTACTGAGTGAAACGAGTGCTCGGGGAAGGAACATACGAGCTCGAGACCCTCGAAGGGAAACAAGTACCTCGGGCATGGAATATTGTCAACCTAAGCCAATACTATCTGTAGGAATTGAGTAGGCCACGAGCCACTCCCAAAGCCTAAGGGCCAGAATATCGAGCTAATATGACCTCGGCACAACAGGACACAGTCGCCTCTATGGCATGGGCAGACTCCAAAAGTGGGCCACGAGCCACTCCTCCAGCCTAAGGGCTGAAACACCGAGCTAATGAAGAAACCTCGACAGCATACAAAACGAAGTTACCCCATCAGCATGAACTAAATACTTGCAGCGCCTGAGGTGCAGGTGGCTCAGGCACGAACCTTACAACAAATAGCCCGCCCTGGCATGCAAAGAGTTGGACCCATTAAGGACAGTAGACGACAACCTACCTCGGGTGCAGACAGGTCGGGCATGCGCTCTACTATGTCCCTCACCCCGGCGTCCACGAGGTTACCCCTACTAAACAGTTCGGGGCCCACGGTGGCCGTTAAGGAACACCCACTTTGAAAGTTCAACTCAATAGGTTAACAGCTTGGGGTGAGATAACCGTTTCGACAAAAATGAATTGTGCACTTTTAATAAAAGGAAAAAAATTTCTCATTGCAGAAAATTCATTACATGAATTCCATTGAGAATGTCTTAACTACAAGAAAGAAAAGGGGAGAAAATTCAGTTACAAATATAAAGAGCAAACTACTTCGGGAGCTCGTTGCCTCTGTCAGAGACCTCCTCGAGGACAGTAACTAGACCAACATCCTCTGCTTCATCTTCGGTGTCCTCATCTTCGGAATCGGGGTCATCTTTTGACTGACGCACGATGTCGACAGTGATTCGCGAAGTAGTGATGGCGCTCGTGTCCAGATCGGGGTAGAGGTGCCTGATTAGCCACCGACTAAGCTTGAAGCCCTTACGGTAGGCCTCCGTCATCACGTTGTCAAACCTTGAAGAGTTGACGTAGTCAATGACGACCTGAGTCTTGGCCTCCTTGAGAGCACCCTCGAAGATTGCAGTCTTCTCTCTTATGTCTTCCTGGAGGTACCCCACTTCATGTTCCAGCTTCCTCTTCGCCTCCTTGAGGCCTTGCACCTCGAGCTTCAAGGCATCCCGCTCAGCCTTGAGGCTGTTCACCTCGAGCCCTAAGGCCTCCTGACCGACCTTGAGGCCGTTTACCTCGGCCCTCAGCTTGTCTTTGTCTCGGGCCAGTTCCCCCTTCTCTGCCATTAACACCTCGATGAAGCTCTTCTGAGCCGAGGCGTCACTCTCCAGGTGGTGGACCTGACAGCGAGATGCCCTCAATTCAGTATGGGCTGCGCAAAATGACTTCTCAGCCTCCAGAGCCCGCCTCAGGTGCCGATCTGATTGAAGGGTCAAGGCGCGAATGGCGGTGTTCACCTGCAAAAGGGAAACCGGTCAAGAAGAAAGACTCACCACCATAGTATGAGTGGTAGCTCGGGCGTCGAGCTGACCAGGCGTGAGTTCGGCCCACTCATTGACCTCCCCTGGGTATGCAGCCAACTTGCTCTTCTTTAGGCTGCACTGGAAGTTTAGGACGGTTTGGCTCCCCTGACCCTCCGAGCTGGATGCCGTCATTTCCACATCACAAGTGGAACTCTCAGAGGCCTCGGCGACAGCTTTGGCAGGATGAGCCCCGGCAGCAGCAGCATTGGCCTCGGCAACGCTTTCACCAGCAGGTCCGATGGGCTTGGCAGCAGGTTCGGTGGGCTTGACAGCAGGTTCGGTGGGCCTAATGGCAGGCTCCGCTATCACCTCGGGCCCTTGAGGCACAACCCCTTCTTCCAAGTCGATGACAGGCGCCGCTACCACCTCGGGCCCCAAGGCTGAAGTCTGCGAAGGTTGGGGCTCGACTGAAGCTCGCGGGGACTCAATGCGTGCCTTCTTGGCTACATGTTTCTTTCTCTTCATCCGCCTCCATGGGACCTGCAGCGAAACACGACATCAGCAACCCGAAGTAAACATATGAATAGAAAGCCGAAGTGAAGGAAAACCTACCCGGGCTCAAGCTCGCTTGGATGAGCTTCTCCTCGGGAGTGAAGTCTTTATAATTCAACCCGAGCTGATCTAGTGACTGGAGCACCTTCTTAGTCTTCCTGTCTAGGATGACACCGGGGTCTTGAACGGCTGTCCTCCAATCGGTGGGGAAGGGCCACCCCGTGCTGCTCTGGACTACGAAGTAGTCCCGCTTCCAAGCTAGAACTTTGCTCGGGAGCTTGTGCATGAGTTTGAAACCCGGGCGGGGGGACAGGTAGTAGGACCGCCTGTGCCCGGGGAGAGCGCCCGAAGCGCTCTTCTTTATGGCCAAAATTGTGCTGAGAATATCTAAATCTATGGAGAGGGAACGATCAAAGAAAAGGGAAATGGATCCCACCACATTCCGTATGGAATTTGGGTGGAGTTGGTCCAGGGTGATGTTAAAGTGTACCAACATATCAACGATCAAAGGGTGAAGAGGAAGTCGGAGCCCAGCTATCAATTGCTCCCTAAAGATCACGATCTCGTCAGGACCGTACTCCCATGGAAAGTTGCCGGTGGGAAGGCTATATGAGTATTCCCTAGGGAGGTTGAACCTCTGTATGAGGTCCTGAAGCCTCTCCGAAGTCATTATAGAAGGGCCGAACTGATCTCGCTCCCGACCTCAGTGGGAGGTGGACGCTAGATGACCCAAAGCCACCCGCACTTTGGATGGCTGAGCAGCAGAAGAGCCACCCCAAGCCGAGGTACCCACCTCGGGCTCGTCGATAAGACTGTCTACACTAGAGGATATAGTGAACTGATGGGAAAAACAATTTGAAAAGAGAAAAGGAGCTCGGGGGGACTCACCAAAGGAACGCAATCGGACTGGGAGAATAGGACAAACTGGAAGACCCGAGCTAAGAGACCTCCGACGCGAGCTCAAACGCTAATGACGAGAGCTTTGTGGCGAAGAAAATGGCCAAGGGTCCCCCTATCTGTAGCCACAACTACGGGTTCCTCGAGGCAAAAATGGTTTAGCGCGCTTTTGACGTCCGTGAAGTCTAAATCGCGTGAGATCCGCGTGTAATCCAGATGCGACTCGAGTCTTTTTTGATCAAACCGGGTGCTAGACCGGTCCAGCTTGACGGAGCGCGCGACAAAGCGGCATGAATACCAACGCCAAATCCACCCGGCGTGTTATGACCTCCCCGCGTTGGGTCATTGCCGCCAGCGTAGGGAGTGGGGGGCAATTGATGGAGGGTGATTTGGCCCGACCTCGCAGCACGGGTACACGTGGGCGTGACCTTGCTCAAACAGTGACTCAGCATGATAGCGCAACGGACGTGACCACAACTCGGAGGGAAAGTCCCACCGAGTTCAGCTCGGCAACTGGGTGGGTAAACTACTCACCGAAAGCCGCCTTACCCGCACCTCCTCCCCGGGGTTAAGGCACTTCGGGGCGTTCCGAGTTCGGGGCGCCCTGACCTCTCTTAAGGCCCGAGCTCCTCCTAATGGACCTCGAGCCACTCCTAGACAGGAATGCACCGATCCATCTCTGGACACCCCGAGGCATAGACACCTCGGGTCAGCCAGCTCGGCATAACTTGTTACAGGCAGCTCGTCACTCAAGAGACATTCCGGCTCAGGGTAATTCGCGGAAGAGTAGTTCGGTATACCACAGGAAGGCTTCCTGCTCGACCGCCATACTCGACAAATCTGTGGACAGCAGACATGTCCCTCGTCAGATAGCGCCGCGCTTGTCACCTTTAAAAAGGTGTCTCGCACCTTACAGGCACGTATCCTGCAACGACTGCCCCACGCGTGCCACCTCAGCCTTGCCTGTAACGGCTATGACAGACTGACAGTGGCAGTTATACCTGCCCTGTCAGAAGCCAGAGGGCCTGAAGCAACGGAATTCTGTTATAAGGGGCTTATTCTCAAGGAACAAGGTATATTCGAATCACCTATGCAATCCGCACTCTTAGCCTTCATTTTCCCTTTGCTATTTGTACAGAATATTGACTTAATCATTAGAGTGTTCCCGCCGGACAAACCCTCGGGAGTTCTTCTTTCCTCTCGTCTCAGGTACCTCTCAAGAGCCACGCGAGTGCCAGGTAGGAATGACCGGATCGCACTACATCAAAATCCATGTGATGTTCGAAGTCCTTCAGAACGTGGGTTCCCATCTTTGAGCCTCTCCACCAACACCGTGCACCCCATCTTCCAATATCGCCTTGTAGACCGTCCCAAGAACTCCAGCACAGAAGCGATGTAATTCTGAAGGTGCAGAAGCACGATGCATTTCTGAAGTACTAGAAAAGAACTCTAGCACAGAGTCACGTCAAGTAGGGGTTGAAGAAAAACCAAGGCACCTGCAAATCCATACCGAAGCCTACAAAACCAGATAAATCGTAAGTAAGAACAGTTTCCATGAACGAAAGGAACGAAAGCTGTAACAACCCATCACCCAAATACCTAAGTATCAGATAAAAGAAAAAATGGAAATATTGAACACAATTGACGAAAAATATAGGGTATGAAATAAATGTGAACAAAAGAACCTGGTTTTCTGCGTTTGAGGGTGATGGCGTGGTGCAGCTTGGATTGTTGAATTGAGCAATAAATCCAGAAACTACAAACTAGTGTGCTTGGCTTTTCTGTTGTGTTCATGAGTTCGATTATTGGGATCTTCACTTTGAGGTCTAAACAAAACCTTCATTTGACCGGTGAAGACGGAGCTTCATCCTAAAACCTTGAGTTAACAGGGACAAAGGAGAAATTCGTGAGAATTGCTCGATGCACAACTCTATAACTACCACCTTATTCCCTGTTCTTTCAATCATAGAAGCCCTAAAACATTTCGAAAAATTTTTAAATAAGAGGAGAGAGAGCGAGAGAGATAGATTCTGTTTTGGAGTTCAGGAGGAAAGATGATTAATAGTTACTTCCGCCGCCTCTCTTCTCAATTTGATTCACAGATTTTAAGAAGGGGCAGTTTGTAATAACATTCTCCTGTGGAGAGCCACTAGGTCATGGGGGACGCATCGGGCCATCATCGGTGAGGTGATTGAAGAGGAGTGGGAGTTGACATGCAACTTTTGCGTTTTGTTTTGAAAATTTAATGAATAATTAGGGCAAAAATCAATGATAAAAGAATAATGTTTGAAACTAAGAAAATTATTTAAGTCATGAGATACATAGAATAGATTGTAAGGTACGTTAACGATAGGCAAGGATTTTTTAGATTATAAAAAAGGGTAAATTATAAAGACTCCGTGTAATTTGTTTTGCAACAAAATATCCCCTGTACTATGATTAGACCTGTTCATGGGCCGGGCCGGGTTTGGATCGGGCTTTTACTCTTCATTAATGGAAATTTGTTAGGTTCGAACCCGAGTTCGGCCCGACCAATGGGCCTACAACTTGGGCCCAAGCCCGGTCCTGATAAAAATCCCGAAGCCCGAGGACTCACCGCCAATGATTGTGTTCGTTGGAGCTGAGTTCGCGGTGACTGTGAGCTACGACCTGCGATTTTAACAGTGATCAGTTCGCGTTTGAGCAAGAGAGAGAGAACTCACCGCCGCCGCCTCGCCGTCACCGGTGTATGAGATTTGAGAAGAGGAACGAGAGAGATAAAGAAAGAGAGAGGAGAGAGAGAGAGAGAGAGGGAAGGAGAGGACTCACCGCCAGAGTTGTTGTGCCGGCGAACGTTCGCCGCTTCGCCGGTTGTGTGGCTGCCTGAGAGTGTGAAGACTGAGAACTGTGGAGGATGTGGAGACGAAAGGTTCAGCTAGAAAAAGAGGTGAAAGAGCCAAAGAGTTGAAAGAAAGAGGGATATTCGACTAGGGTTTTTAACTTTAATTATATGTCGGGCCGGGCCAGGCTATTTTGGCAAATCCCGAGCCCGGCTTGAATTTATTGTGGGCCAGGCTTTTTGGCCCGAGGTTAAACCCATGGGCCCATTTACATGTTCAAGCCCGTCCGGGAGCCTGGCCGGCCCGTCAGGCCACCTGGCCCATGAAGAGGTCTAACTATGACCATGAGACAACCCCCTTGAACGTTAAGTCAAATGATGGAATGCATTAAATTATCAAAATATCCCATTAAACTTTTTCTTTTTTTTTTTGTCTTTTTTCTCTTAAAACCTATTATTTTCCCTTTTTTCTCTTCTTTTTCTTTCCCTCACCATCCTCTCTCAACTCTCGGAAATGAAACTACCGGAGGAAACCCATTTCTCATCTTTCTTTTTCTTCTCTTCTCTTTCTTCAATCTCTAGCTATCGTCGATAATGCCGCAATCATGAAAAACTGCAATGCTTGATAGCCCAATAATAGATGTTTGCCCATATCATCGAGAAGATCGCCCAACTTCAAGCTATTAGAAAGCTTAGCCTTTAGGGCAACGTTATCACAGGGGCGAAAGGTACTGTATCTAGGATCTGCTCCATTGCCTGGATTTCAGGGATCTTATCCTTGAGCCGAGTTTCAATTCCCATCCGTGCGCGCTTTCATCCCAAAAATCAGTTGCAGCTTGTGCAAGTCCTCGCTTGAGAATGATTCCTCCACAGAACGATTATGCAAGTCCTCGTTTGACAATAAGTCATCGTACTGTCAAAACCCCCCTGTACAATGCGTTCACGGAACCCGCTGCTAGCAACGAGAGAGCGAGCACTCCTCTGAAGACCTGAGGCTTGCAGTAGCCTGTACCACCGAAACAGGGATCGGATAATTCTTCAATTTTACATTCAATTCTTTCAATCTATCTGTTCCCTTTATGCTTTCTCTTTGTCTTTTATTTTTTTCCTTTTTGCTTCTCTTTATTTTGTTTGTTGCAGGTTGAACTAAAGCCAATGGCTGCCGGTAATTCCTCCTCCATAAGAAAATCTTCGTCATCTCACAAGAAGAAGCACGTTAAGCCTTCCTCTGATGTCTTCTATTGCTCTCTTTCTTTCTGTCTTCCATAATTTTGTTTTCTTTTAGGGCTTTTCTAATTTAATTTTACGATTCTAGATTCGGGATTGGTTTTTTCTTTCGTTATGTGTGCTGTCTACTTGTTAAAATATTTGTTCATTTGCCCGTATTTAGCTTCTGAAGTATGAATTGAGTCTGAGATTCTGATATGGGTTATCTGTTATTTGATGTCCATCCTCGCTTTCGACATATCTCTCATATATCAATTGTTTAGGTCCAAAAGAGGAGTAGGAGTAGAAAGAGAGATAAGGCTAAAAAGCTTCATGTCGTAAGGAACGGAAGGGAAACATCAGAACGTTGGGGAAGATGAACTATATTTTTATTGTCTAGTTATTGTAAGGGTAGTATGAAAATTAAAAAATATTGTAACAGTCTTTTTTGACGAAAGACTAACGAAAAATGAAGTTTTTGTCTCATGGTCATAGTACATTTGTGCAAAACAAAGTACACGGTCTCTTTGTCACAGACCCCAGTACAGGGGTCTTTGTAATTTATCCTATAAAAAAAATTAAAAAATTTTAAATAAATTTTCAAACAATAAGGGTAAATTTCTTAAATTACCCTTATAGTTTAATTGATTAAATTTATCTTTAATGTTTGAAAATTGACTAATTATTCTTTAATTGTCTATCCCTTTAATGTTTGAAAATTGACTAACGCTACCTTTATTGTTTAATTATCTATCCAGAAATCGTTAAGCATGGGTGGAAAAAGTCAAATGTCCATTTTGCCCTACTAATTGATTTTCAGAGGGAAGGTATCCTCTCTAGCTACTCTTCACTCTTCCACTACTAAAGGTCATCGACCATAGAAGCCGAGGACTCGCAGCGGCCAAAATTGTCGTCGGTGACGGAAAGCTCCTCTTCACTCTTGCACTAAAGGACGTCGTCGACAAAAATCGATAACTCGCAACGGCCAAAATCGCCATCGGCGACGGAAAGCTCCTCTTCACTCTCGCGCTAAAGATCATCGACGACATAAATCTAGGACTCGTAGCGGCCAAAATCTCCGTTGGCGACGAAAAGCTCCTCTTCACTTTCGCGCTAAACACGTCGTCAGCAAAAATCAAGGACTCATAGTGGACAAAATCGTCGTCAGTGACAGAAAGCCTCCTCCTCATTCTCGCACTAAAAGTCGTCAGTGACGAAAAGAGGGAGACAGAGAGAATGAGGGATCTCTGCAACAAAACCAAACTTATCTTGAACTGCATCAGACCCTGCAACCCATGGCGTGAACGAACCCTTCCTGTGGGAATTCGGTTTCTGCGTTCGCCATGTCTGTGAATAACTATGGCGCTCTAGCTGAACCTAATTGCATGTGGGAATTTGGTTGCCGTCATTCCATTCTCATCGGTAAATAAATCAAAAGCTCCAAGCAAGTAAACAATTATCTAGAAATCTCTTCCCATAATGGACCTTTGAGAGTGGAATCATAGAAAGCAACATCCGTTTTCAGATTATATCTTCAAAAACACCAATGTTTCTTGAGGAGACATTTGGTGGATAACCAAATAGGGGTGATGAGATGTTTTGTTTGCAATGGAACAAGGGATTATCCATTGGGTGATAGGAAACCGAAAGGGATTGGAGGAAAATGAATGGGGATATAAAACGGTGGCGAAGATGGTAAGATTTACATCAAAATCGGGTGGAAAATAGGATTTACATTAGAAACTAGGGAAAGAGATTACCCTTCTGCAAGAAGCCCAGGCAACCGTAGCCAATCCTCAGCGTGTGTGAAGAGGTTTCATTGCTGGAGGGATAGTTGTTCAGGTAAAAGAAAAAGAGAGGGATTGTTGGTCCATGACAACTTGGCATGTGATTGTGCAAACCTTGTTTTTGACGACCGAGTTCCCATTTATCAAAACAAAGAAGATTGCTGGAACAAGGTTTGCAACATCATGAAAGGACCCTACGGACCAAAATTATACTCTCTATAGGAATCAATGCTTCAACCATTCTCAAAGTAAAATCCTGTCATTCTCCCTTTGTAAAGCTCTCTACAACTGATCTTCTAATAACCTTTTCCTATGTTTCATCTCATTTTTCTTTATTACTGACTTCAATTTTGTGTTTTGACAAGAATCTCATGCGATCTCAACAAGTCAAAAATCATTGAGAACAGTGGAATTTTTGCGTAATTTTCAATGATTTTCTTTGAAAACCTAAATGTACTTTTCTGTTCTTGTTAGTGTTGTTTATTTGCTGACTGAAACTTGAAAAACTAAGGAGTTTTGTGCTAAATCTGGTGGATTACATGAAACATGGACGAAGGATTTGGGTGATTTTGAGCAACATTTCTAATGTAGAAGCAATTGCAAAAGGATAAATAAACTGATCCGAGTGGAAATTTATCAATGATGGTTGATTTGATTCCCATCAAACATCTATGAGCTTTTTTTTTACCGGATTCTGTTCATTAGATAAGAAGGGGGGAGGGAGAGGAAAGGTAAAATTGAATTTACCCATCTTATATATATATTAAAGCGAAAGGATACTTTCCCATTCGCAAAACAGAATCTTACTGTTCAACACTGTTGTTTGCTTTATTTATTAAGTGCAGTTTGCATGAATAACCACTTGTCTCTCCCTCTATTTTGCATGTACGACGCGTGTTTACATTTTTCTCATATTTCCTGAACTTTTTGCCAGGTCTCCCCATCCTCTTACCACTTCGTCTCACTACTCCTCTCTCTCTCTCTCTCTCTCTCTTCCTTCGACACATTTCTTTCCATGTCTATCTCCCCGCTCTCTCTCTCTCTCTCCACTTCCTGGACTTCCATCGCTTCTTCTTCAAGGTTTCTCCTCCTGCTTGCCATTGAGACTATATACACCACACGCGTGCCATCAAAACTACAGGTTCCTCAAGAGAGCTACGGTGCGATGAATGTTCAGGATTTGAACTGCTTCAGCGGAGGAGATAAGAAGAAAACTTTCTTAGGACTGTTGGATGCATAGGGTTCAATTCCAAGAGCTACGGTGCCATGAACGGATTTGCCAGAAGTCTAAATCTCGTCTCTTTCTTCGTCTACCTCCCCTCTCTCTCTCTCTCTCTCCACTTCCTCTGAAAAACCGGGGACTTCCATCGCTTCTTCTTCAAGGTTTCTCTTCCTGCTTGCCATTGAGACTATACACCACACGCGTGCCATCAAAACTACAGGTTCCTCAAGAGAGCTACGGTGCCATGAATGTTCAGGATTTGAACTGCTTCAGCGGAGGAGATGCAGAAGAAAACTTTCTTAGGACTGTTGGGATGCATAGGGTTCAATTCCAAGAGCTACGGTGCCATGAACGGATTTGCCAGAAGTCTAAATCTCGTCTCTTTCTTCGTCTACAGTTTCCCAAAGTAGTTCTTCGCCTGCAGCATCACCCTCTTTAAAACATTGGTCAGGCATCAGTCAGCATTGCTTTGTTCCCCCAGCTGCAGCCATCTATTTCAAACCATGATCTTAGCCGAAGCTCCCCTGTTCTCTTGATCGGATCAGGCCAAAATCCCATATCAGGTAAGTTCTAACTTACTCTGCAACTTTTTTTTTTTCTTTCTTTAAATTTCATTTTCGTTTTCTTCTCTCTAATGTTGCATCCGGTTGTCAACCAACAGAGGCGGCAATGAGGTTCTGGGAAACCATCCTCTGTAATTGATTTTGGAGTCGGTAATTAGGAGTAGCGAACGTGTTGGCAGTAATTAAAAGAGGAAAATCAATAGTTTCCATGATTATTTATTTTTCTTTTTTTCTTCACTTGATTTTACTATTAAAAGGGCCGTTGATCTCATCGTGTTTTATCCTGTTTCCTTTTTCTTGAACGAGTTGCAGATCCTATTGCATTTCTTGCTTAATTGTTTCCTATCAGTAGTTATAATATCTGTGGTGTTTAGAAATTTATTCGACTGTAAGATTTGCTTCGTTCACTCAGTTGATGATCAGAATCATATTTCTTTAGTTGTTTCGGCCTGTTGAATGGATGCGTTTGTACTTATCCGATTGATTTAACTTCACTGGACTGGGATTAGAGATTTCCAAATCGGTAGATTACTTTGTCGACCAAGGAAGACTACAGATGACGTTCTCAATGTTTAGGGAATTGATCCTCATAGCTAAATAAGAAATGACAAAAATGACAAAAAAATAATAAAAAATACAATAATTAACAGTGTAAATTACAATCTCATTGAAAAATATATATATATTTTTTTCATGAAAAACAAGTGGCAATACCTTTCATTGCATGAAAAACAATTGTCAATACTCTTTCTCTCTCTTCGGAGGATAGAAATAACAGTGAGAGGGTTGGATATTTTTTATTCATCTTCTCTGCCATGAGCTGCGAAACAAACCCAGAACCCCCTCCTCTGCTCTGTTCCAGCGGTCTATGACGGAACTGAGTCCTTCATCAGCACTCTCAAAAAAATGAGGGCTTTCTTCATTGCCTTTTTTGATTGAGCTTTCATGAATTGCTGGCTTTTCCACTCCCAAGTGACTCCATTCCATTATTTTCACTCACGCATGGGGTTTACCTTCTCAAACATTCTTCATTACTGGTTTTTAATTTTTAGGATTTAGTTAAGCGATATTTTTTTCTCTGTTATAAAAATTTTGGAGCTTAAAACTTTGATTTTCTTGGTTTCATGCTTCGTTTAAGAGGGATAGAAGAACACTGGAAGAGCCCCTTGTTGTGATAAGCAAGGACTGGAGAAAGGGACATTCTCGATGAACGAATGGCTATTGGAATCGAGATGCGCGGGCCCCCTCGCCGCTGTTCCTCGAGTCGGTGAGAAGGTCTTCTACCTCCCAGACACATCAAGCAGGTTCTGTTTTTTCCTGTATCTCTTTCACTGTTTCATTCCTGTGATCTGAGTATTCAGTGCTGTACAATAATCATTTGTTTTCTCTTCAGTTTGTGTTGACTATCTAAATTCTTTGTAGGTTAAGGCCTTCTCAAAGCTTGATAATGATCTGAAAATGCCCATCTACCATATACCTTCCAACATTCTGTGCACAGTTGTAAATGTTGAGTTAAAGGTCTGTTTCACTGTCAGTCTGTCTGTGTATCTTTCTCTCTCTGCTCCCCACCTTCAGTTCAGGTGGGAGGTGATCGTTATTTCGTTTTCTAACAACGTTCTTGGCTGGTTTTTTCTTGGTTTGCAGGCGGAAAAGGAAACAGATGAGGTGTTCGCTCAAATAACACTGCTTCCAGAAACGAAGGTTGCCTACTGACTTGCTGAAATTGGAGAATAGTTTATATACCCACTTGTTTGATTGCAATTGATATACTTTTCTGGGTCTTAGATACGACTAACGTTTGGATTTTTGCATCAGAATGACAATAACCTGCGGCATGGACTGCTTGAATCTCTCCCTCGGAGTCCTCAGAGGCCTAAAGTTTTTCCAGTATTATATCTTTCCCATGTCATAGTTGAACCAAGCAGATATGGGAAAGATATTTTCTCTCTCTTGTTTTCTGAATAAACCAAGCAGAGCCTAAGGATGTGAATCAGGATGCTCTGGTTCAGTGGTTAAGGCCACCACCATCTCTTTTGAGAAGAGAGAGAGAAGGAAGTTAAAGATACAACTGAACTGCTTTGTCATCACCAGTCACACAGCTTTAAATTTTAATCCTTTATCTTTCCCCTACTAGGCCAGTTCCCACATCCTAACTTTCTTGGTAAGCATTGTCAGTCATTACCTTATCTCATATATATCTTTCACATCACCCTTGCAACTAGGTGGAAGCTGGTTCTAAATTCTAGTGATATTGTTTATAGTGGGTGAGGGTGACCAGCACATATCTTGAATTTTCTTAGTTAATCACACACATGATAAAAAAAAAAGAAACAAAGAAAATTTTATCTTGCTTCAATAGTTGAAGCTTGAAATACATACTCACACGTCTCTTTGCTTCTCTAAATTGTCATCTTTATCCTGTGAAAATTTTTCAGAACTTTATTCAATTGCCTGAATCTCTCTCTCTCTCTCTCTCTCTCAAAAGGCAGCCAGCTATACAACCCCCTAGAGTGGACAGTTTTTGTTTCCTGTCTACTAGACAGGAAAAGATCGAGTACTCTTGTTGGCTTGCTTCATAGCTGCCGCTTTGGATGGTTTTATGTCCTGTAGCTTCTCCCTCTCTAAAGTGGGGTTGAAGCAATCAACGCTTTTCCCTCTCTTTCTCTAATGGGTTGCAGGTAGGGGTGTCCATGAAAAACCGAAAAATCGAAAAACCGAACCGAACCAAGAAAACCAAACTGCAAAATGTGGTTAACCGAACTGGTCGGTTCGGAATTTTTGAAAAACCGAAGGACCAGTTCGGTTTTCGGTTAACCTATAAAAAAACAAATGGTTAACCGAACCGACTAGCATATATATATTTATATGTATATTTTATATATATTTTTAATCAAGGGCAGAGTCAGGATTATACATGTAACACTGTGTTTGCTGAAAGGTTGTAGCTGAAGTAGTAGAAGAGAGGTGAAGGCAAACAAGTGCTGAGAATGTCGAACTGAGTAACCCAGTCGACAATACTATTATTTATAGTAGATTACAATACAGTGTTACATGAAATGTCTGGAATGCCCTTGATTAGTGATGGGACACCCAGACTGCTTAAAACACTAAACAGACTTAGGCCCAATAACAAAGGCCCAGTACCTAACAGCTTAAAACCCAATACTAACTAACATGTACACTTATCAGTCGAACCAACAATACATAAAATCAGTCAACTTAGCACTCCCCCTCAAGCTAAGCATGGATGTCAGTCATGTTTAGCTTGCCAAGAAGGTTCAAGAATTTTGTTGCAGCCAACCCTTTAGTTAGCACATCTGCAATCTGCATCTCGGATGGAGTATAAGGAATGTAGAGTTCTCTCGAGACCATTCTCTCTCTAACAAAATGTCGATCAATCTCAATATGTTTTGTCCTGTCATGTTGCACTGGGTTATTTGCAATGTTGATGGCAGCCTTGTTGTCACAGTACAGCCTGAGAGGACCCTCAGTTTTTATGCCAAGTTCACCAAGAAGGGTCTTAAGCCACAGAAGTTCAGTAACACCATGAGCCATAGCTCGATATTCAGCCTCCACACTTGATCTAGCAACTAAATTCTGCTTCTTACTCCACCATGTAACCAGGTTCCCTCCAACAAATGTACAATATCCTGAAGTTGATTTTCTGTCCCCAATAGAATCGACCCAATCTGCATCAGTATAAGTTTCAATTTCAATTTTATTGTGTTTTCTGAATAGAATTCCCTTTCATGGGCAAGTCTTCAAGTACTTAAGAATCCTTTCAACTACTCTCATATGAGGGTTCTTTGGAGAGTGCATGAGCTGATTGACAACATGCACAACATAGGCAATATCTGGTCGGGTGAGAGATAGATATATCAGCTTCCCTACCAATTTTTGGTATCTCTCTTTATCACAGTAGTCCTCCCCTACTGATTCTTGTAGACCATGGTTCTGTTCTATTGGAGTATATGCTGGTCTACACCCTATCATGCCTGTCTCTTCTAGGAGGTCAAGTACATACTTCCGTTGACATATATAGATCCCCTCTCTTGACCTAGCAATTTCAATCCCAAGAAAGTATCTCAAATGGCCCAAGTCTTTGATCTCAAATTCAGAAGCTAAAAACTCCTTTAGTCTTTTGATCTCTTCCAGGTCATTCCCAGTAATCACCATATCATCCACATAAACAATGAGTGCTGTAAGTTTGCTATCCTGTCTTCTTATGAACAAGGTATGGTCTGTACAACTCTGAGTGTACCCCACTTTCTTCATGGCCCCACAAAGCCTCTCAAACCATGCACGAGGAGACTACTTTAGGCCATATAATGCTTTCCTTAGTTTACACACCTTTCTATCAAAGTCATAGCCTGGTGGAGGGTCCATAAATACCTCTTTATGAAGATCACCATTTAGGAAGGCATTCATCACATCCAACTGATGGAGTTCCCATGAAAAATTTGCTGCTAATGACAATAAAACCCGAATTGTGTTGAGCTTCGCTACTGGAGCAAATGTTTCTTTGTAGTCAATCCCTTTTTTTTGAGTAAACCCCTTTGCCACAAGTCGGGCCTTGTACCTTTCAATGGACTCGTCCTCCCTATGTTTTACAGTGAACACCCACTTGCACCCGGCAGTGCTTTTCCCTTCTGGCAGATCCACTAATTCTCTGCTGCTGCTGTTCTTGTTCTTGTTCTTGTTCTTGTTCTTGTTCTTGTTCTTGTTCTTGTGGGTTCTAGTTCCAAAAACCTGGAACCGACCCCTACAGGGTAGGTTCCAGGATCTACCTTGGAACCGAACCGACTCGACCCATGCTCACCCCTATGGATTAATATACACGTATTATGGAGCTTGGCAAAACAGAACCTTTAACTGTGGATGGAATTTGAGTGCCTACTGGAAAGAAAATGTAAATGAAGTGCTATTGCCATCTGTCAAATTTGGAATTTATCAGTGATTGCTTCTTAGCTGACTCCATATAGTTGGGATAAGGCTTGGATGATGATGGATGATCAGTGTTTCCTTATGAAGTGTGTAACTATTAGCATCAAAGAAACGATCACCAGGGTTTGAAATGGTTTCAAATATTGTATTTATACGAAAAGTATTGAATTATCACCACTCTTGTTCATGTGACATCTTTTATTTGGTGCACTTATCTCAATCTCTTCATCTAATTTGGCTAAGCAGGTACAGGATTACAAAAAAATATATGCTTCAGCTGGTCAAGTTGACAACAATCCAGATGAAGAGGTATCCAATAAAATCTGTTCTCTTCATTATTTTCAAATTCAGTAATGATGGAGGGATAACGAATTAAATTTATTTTCCTTGCTAAATCCATATTAATAATAGAACACTAATCCATTTAACTTTGTGCAGGACATTAAAATAATTGCAACGTATAGTGATGCTTCCGGCAACATTCAAATTAACCCTGTCAGATCTAAATACCTGTTTGCTTCCTGGGTGTGGGAGAACCCTGCTGATAAAAAGCACAATGATTTTAATGTTGTGCAGGTATTTCTCATCTCTCATCAAGCATGAGAATAAGAGATAGACAAAATGCTCATTCATGTCAATTCCTATTAGTTTAAGAATACAGGAAGCCATATGGATACAGAACTTATAACCTATTATTAACTATAGTATCGTTTTCATCTGTATTGGCAAAAGTTTTGCCAGTCAGGTTATTTAGAGAAGTATAAATAAACAAGAGACCTTCCGTGTGGCAGCGTTTTTAGGGTTACAAATGTGCCTCACATGTACTTGTTGAATTCTGCTATTCATGGGGCAACTTTCAACCAAGAAGCTTTTGCCAGTTTCCAAATGTCCAAAATAAGCCTTTTGTTGTAGGCATTTCTTAGAATTTAAAAATGATAACTCTGGAAAGATAATGTTACTTTGGGAAGCTCCAGTACAGAAGTGAATGCTTGACAAGTCCACCGGTCTCCTTTCTATGGACTCTCTGGAATGGTCATGTCATCCTTATATACATTAAATAGGTCATACCAATTAAAATATAATAGGTTGTAATGTCCAGAATATATGTCTAAAATTTTGATTTGACTACCTTTTCCTTCTGTATTAATAACACTGCTATTTGTTTCCATCTTACTGCTTTCTTCAAGCAAGAGAAGATTCATTTCAACATGTGATGAGTGGAATGGATGATAGAAGTGAGCTTTCTACTGATGAACATCAATTCAAGGATGGAGGTATGCAGTATCAACCAACCATCACAATGAACCCAATAAAGCTCCAGCGACAGGTGAACTGTCAAATTCTTCTAATCTCAAATTCTAAATATCTTTAGGACAATGGATTCAGGGTGGTCATGTTTTTTAGTTTTGCAGAAACTGCGACGGGCAAGGAGGGAACTTCGAACTACAGAGCTCATCCACCAGAACAAAGAGTCTGAAAAGCAAATGCAAGCAGCAGCAATTGAACAATCCAAACAGCTCAACACTACAGTCAAGGGAAGGTACAGTATATGGAGGAGAGAATACGAAAGTCCAAATTCTAACTCCACCTTGAAGCTTATGAGGGATCAGATCATAATGGAAAAAGCATATGCAAGCATTGCTTTGTCCAAGAAAGATCATGGTCTCTATGAATCCTTGATGAAACACATCAAAGACAATTAACGTGCTATTGGAGAAGCAAATTCTGATGCTGAGTTACATCCGAGGTATCTCCAATTAGACCTTGAAAAGGTTATCACATAGCAGTTAACACTTAAAGTTTCTTGGTGTTCATGCTCCCTCTCTCTCTCTCTCTCTCTCTCTCTCATATGTTCAGTGCACTTGATCGAGCAAAAGACCAGTTATACAATTGTGTTGTAGTAGGAAGGAAGTTAAGGGCCATGCTTCAATCAACTGAGGAGAGTATCAATGCACTGAAGAAGAAAAGTGCCTTCTTGATCCAACTAGCTGCAAAGATTGTACCTAAACCATTGCATTGCCTCCCATTGCAGCTCACAACAGACTATTTCATGCAGAATCACAGAAATAAAGAAATCGTTAACATAGAAAAACTGGAAAATCCTTCTCTATACCATTATGCCATATTCTCTGATAATGTGCTTGCCACTTCTGTAGTTGTCAATTCTACCTTTCTGCATGCAAAAGAAGAGAAACATGTTTTCCATATAGTCACAGATAGACTGAACTTTGCAGCCATGAAGATGTGGTTCCTTGTCAACTCTCCTGCAGGTGCTACAATCCAAGTTGAGAACATTGATGATTTTAAGTGGCTAAATTCTTCTTACCGTTCGGTTCTTCGCCAACTTGAATCTGCACGAATCAAGGAATATTATTTCAAGGCAAAGCATCCATCTTCCCTTTCTGATGGATCTGACAATCTCAAGTACAGGAATCCTAAATACTTGTCTATGCTGTACCGTCTAAGGTTTTACCGTCCTGAAGTTTACCCAAAACTGGAGAAGATTTTGTTTTTGGATGATGATATTGTAGTTCGGAAGGATTTGACACCTCTTTGGTCTGTCGACCTGCATGGAATGGTTAATGGTGCAGTGGAGACCTGTAAAGAGAGCTTTCATCGGTTTGACAAGTATCTAAACTTCTCTAACCCAAAAATATCTGAGAATTTTGATCCAAATGCTTGTGGGTGGGCATTTGGAATGAACATCTTCGACTTGAAGGAGTGGAAGAAGCGAGATACTACTGGGATATACCACCATTGGCAAGACATGGTAAGAAATTATGCAAGTGCCCATTTGATCTACCTACAGTCTTTTTACTAGCATGCATTGCTGATCTAACATTTTTAATACAACATTAGACGAACTTGAGGAGAAGCATTTTCCTTTTCGAGTCCTGAAATTTTCTTGGGCAATGTAAATGCTCAACTCTGCTTTTCCCTTTTTTTTTTTTCCTTCCAATATCAACCAGACCTTAAAAAATTCATTGATTAAAAAAGAAAAAAACTGAAAATATACCATTTCTGAGCTGTTGGGTCAAATCTCACTGGCATGTGTTTCTTCCACGTGAAGCCACGCAGGGTTTTTTATATTTACCCCGTCCAAGTGTACGACTTTGATTTAATAACTAGACGGGTAGAATTCATAGAAGTAATAGCTGGCTCAGCATATTTTTGAAAATTTAATTACCATAGAAGAGCATATTTAATTATGTGCAGTAGAGGTGGCTTATTCCACAAAACTTGTTGGTTCACAAGATAAATAGCATGTTTGATGACTTTGTTTGTAAGATGGTTCCATTATGATACATATAAAATTTATATTTCTTTTAGCAATTATATGTCTAATAACTTTGTAAGATCATTTCTGTACTCGTGCATATAAAATTTGTATTTCTTCTCTTTGTTATGTAATATATATTTTTCTTAGATTAATTGGTTTGTTACATTAGAGACCCGGATTCGGATCCCACAACTACAACTTCTATTGTTCTTTTTTTATTCTCCCACTTACTCGGTATTACTCGCCCGTGCTGAGCACGGGCGCCCCTCGCTAGTTTATTAAATTATAGCGATACTTTAAGCATTTAATTGGTGGAGTTAACAATAAAAACTACAAATAATTCAGGGAATCAGGGTATTTTAAATAATTAATTTAATTTTTTTCAATCCAAAAATACACGTGGTTTGGTAAGATCCCGGGCTGGTTGTAGCAGATACTTTGCATCAAATTGTGTTTGCACCAGGTTGGGGTGGGATCATACCTCCCAGATTTGTGATAAATTGATGGGGCGCTGTTCCCATGTGCAGCGGGATTCTACTTTCATTCATGGTGTATACATAGTTTTTAGTTGCAAGGAATCCTATCGTCATGGGTTTAAGCGATGGGCTTCCATGGAGAAAAAAAAAAGATTTAATTTGTTTTGCCCTTGAAAAATAACTAAGGCCCCCTTTGGTTTGCAGGAAGAGGGATTTGGAATTGGAATCAGAATGGGTTATTCTGATTCCAGCTGTTTGGTTGGGCAGAATAGGAATCCCATTCTCATTTCTTGAGGGAATGGCTATTTTCTTCCCCTTCCTTGGAAATAAAATCTTATTTCTGCTGATTCCAATTCTTATTCTCATTCCTGTCTAAACCAAATAGACTATGATAATAGATCATTCTGCCTTTTTGACTATTTTCCAACACCTTTTCATGGTTGGCAGCTAGCAATCTAACACCTCCGTCATATAAAATCGGAAGGTTTATTTTATCTTTTCTACTTCAGATTCACCTTCTGCTTCACTGAATGTCACCACCATGTTTTCTAATCTGATCGTTGCTGCCATGTCTTGAAAAGCAGTAAATACCCCCATGTCTTCAAATCTGATTAACGGGGGCCGTTGCCACCAGATTTCGGTGGACTTAGCCATCGTTACTTGAACCTCTCGTACAATAGGCTCGTCAAAAGGATCCCATTGGAATTTGGGAAGCAAATCCTGGGGAATGTCATGCCTGACCTCTTGTTCAACAATCTCTAGGTCAAGTTGAGCAGAGTGGTGTACAAGATGGTATGCCTATCCAGTGATTTCGTTAGCTCTCGAACATTCAAATTGGCTTCCTTCAGTTTCTTCATCTTCCCTACCTATTTGTTAAGCTCTCAGGCCTTCTTCTTCTTCTTCTTCTTCTTCAAGAAGAGCTCTCTCACCTTTACTCTAAGAAGCGAATGAGAGTTATCAAAGTGATAGCAGTTGCACATGAGACCAAGGCAGTTAGAAATTTGAATATGGTGAGCTAACGAACGGGTGGATTTATGCTCCGCATGCATTCCAGATGATGAGCTGAATGGAACTCATAGGTTGAGCGGCCTTAGGCCAGGAACAATAGCAGGCATCATCTTTGGGGATTTGGATGGTATCGGAGTATAGGAAGCACAAAGAAAGAAGAACGGGAGGGGAGCGGAGGAAAGACGATGAATAGTACAAAGTATGAAAATTTTAAATGATTTCATAAATTAAAGAAAACAGTAATTTGGACATTTAATAAATTTTAAACAGCCATATGAGAATAATGTTAACGGAGGGGTATTTGTCTAACGACCAAAGTTTAGGGGGTCTTTATCACAAAAAAAAAGTATAGGGCCCGGTATTTGTCAAAGATCCCATAGTACAAGGGTATCTATGTAATTTACCCTTAAATATATGTGTACCTAATGTGGACCTTAACCGAGAGTCTGAGACCAAGTATAAACACAAAACCTTAGTCCAAGCTTAGAATTTCATAGACAATTTGGGCTGAAATGATCACCCTATATATAATTATCATTAGTTTATATTTCACAAGGTATACTTTCATAAAAATATTTACTTACCCTTTATTTTTTTAGACATAATTATGCATGCTTTATCATTGATCAAGTTTTTTGCTGCATCATAAATTTTGCCAAGAAAAAACTATTTACAGAATGAAGAAATATAAATGCCCATGTAATTAAGGGTGTCAATCGATTAGTTTTGGATTAGATTCAATCCGATCCAAACTTTATCAAATCAGATTTGGATGGTCTGTTATAATTATTGGATTGGGCCAATTCAAAATAAATTGCTCCATATTCTTATTGGTTTGAATTGGACTTAAACCAAATATCCAATAATCCGATCATTTGTCCAATTTGAAACTGACCAGAACTGAAGATAGCATAAAATCACTTTTATAAGTGTTTTTATGAAAAGTACTTTTACGAAAGCACTTTTACAGAAATATTTTTATGAATGTACTTTTGTGGAAGTACTTTTATAAAAGCACTTTTTATGAAAGTAATTTATAAAAGCACTTTTATGAAAGCATTTTTACAAAAGCACTTATAGGAAAGTACTTTTATACAAGTACTTTTATAAAATGACTTATGAAAGTACTTTTATAAAAGGACTTATATGAAAGTACTTTTGTAAAAACACTTCTATGGAAGTACTTTTATGAAAGTACTTTTGTAAAAACACTTCTATGGAAGTACTTTTATGAAAGTACTTCCATTAAAGTGCTTTAAGAAGAGCACTTTTATAAAAAAACAGATAGGAGATGGGTGAATTTGATCTCAGTCAAATCTGCAAATCTGAGTGCGCAGAGATTAGATTCTGTCAAATTTGCAAATCTAATCTCTGTAAAAAACAAAAAACAAATTTGATTAGATTCACACGACGGGCACTAGCACCCTCTACGATTCAGATGAACAGCACCGACATCGGGGTGAAGAAAAGGGTATTGCAGTTATTTTTTCAAAATAGGAACTCTCACGTAGTGTGGCATGTGAACATGTTATAATGGATTGTAACAAAACCCTAATGGTAGGGAAGTAATTAGTGAACTGTCATAAACAATAGGGGTAGTGCAAGACAATAGTTAAACAGTAAGTCAATTAATTAGACAATAAGGGTAGTTTTAAGAAATTTGCTCTAACCCAAAAGATCCATACTTAACAAATCCTTGCCAACAGAAATCCTTGCCATTTCCATCGGCCCTTTCTCCTCCTATGAGTAAAGTAGCAGAAAGTCACTCAATTACTACAACCACTGCTTCTTTATTATATAACATAATTATAATATGTAGGGGTGTCCACGGTTCGATTAACCGAACCATGGGCAATTTTTGCAAACCGAACTGGTATCACCAATTTTTTCATTTCTCCAAACTGAAACTGAACCGGTACCACCGGTTAATCGGTCTGTCAGTTTTGATTTTTGACCAATTCGATTCTTCGGTTTTTTGGTTTTTTATATTTATAATATATATTATATAAATATATGTATAATATTATATTATAAATAATAAATGATATATAATATATTATAAATATTATAAAAAATATATAATATATTTATAAATATAATATATGTATATATTTATATATAATATATAAAAAATATATATAAAATATGCATATAAATATATATAGCGGTCGATTCGATTAACAGGCCGGTTTTTTAAATCCAATCGATACTTCGGTTTTTTAAAAATACCAAACCGAAACCGAACCTATAAATTCGGTTAACCGCAGTTCCGGTTCGATTTTTCGGTTTTTCATGTACAATTAATATGGAGAATCACCATGGAGGGGAGACAGGGAGTGGTCGAGTTGTAAAGAGAATGTCTCTTCAAAACCCAATAGATAGAGCAGCTGCAGACGCGCTTCAAGGACTTTGGAAATTGGATTCCGGTCTTTGGCTTTCTAAGCAGTCATTGCCGGTGGTGGCTGCCGTTGTCACCGCTACCAGCGCAGCGATTGTTACCTTCATGGGCACCCTCACCAACGACGTTTTCTCCTCATTCCTCACTCCTTCCCCTCAACCTATGGCTTCCCTCAAGCAAGCCCGGGTCGGCGGGTTCCAATATCCCACCTCATATTTATCTTTCCTAAAAATTCTCTCCCAGGGACTTTAGTTTAGTTGGATGTCACTTTTTGCTTTTGTTTGTAGGAGAGGTGTGGCTTTCTTTGCTTCTGCTGGTTTGCAGCCCCTCCTTCAGTAGATTATTCATTATTGGATCATATTCAACTTATTCATTTCTCTATAGTTCCAAATTACTGGGTTAATTTTTTTCTTAATTCTATTTTTTGTCTGTGTGCGTCTTTTGGGGTCGGAACGGGCTCCATCAAGCATAGTATCGGGAATTCGGGATGAATGTTAACCATTACCATTTCATCTATCAATCTTTGTAACAAGAAGATTTCAACATATTATCATTTTTTGCCTGGTTTTGATTTTAATGGCTTCCTCTGATACCAGGCTCTTTCCGGGGGTCCCTTGGTAACTTTGCAGTTATGACGAGTGTCAATGCCGGCATATCTTGTGCCATGAAAAGACTTTAAAGGTAAAGAGGATGCCCAGACTAGGTATTTTTGCACTAGGCTTTTTGTCTATTTTTTTTTTCCTTATTACTTCGAAGATTCTTTCCTACTAACTTTCATATGCTTGTTGTTTTATGGGGTATTACTCTCATACCATGTCACCTGGATGGATTTTTTTATTTTTTTTATTTTTTTTATTTTGAATAAACACCATGAATCCTAGGGTAATTCCTTAGGCTCCATTGCAAGCAGCAATCATCTTTTACTAGTACTTGTCTATAATCTTCACAAAGTATATAAACTTCATTTAAAACATAGAAAATCAACATATTCATGAAAAAATAGAAGAAAGAAAAGAAATAAGAAAATTGGTGTTGAGTATAGTTTAGGTTTTGAAGTCTAGGTTTTGAACCTTAACAAATAGTTTACTACAGCATACTATCAATTGAACCTTAACAAATAAGAAAATAATAAAAATAAACTAGTATTTTAACTCACAAACTGAATAGTATAGTTTAGTAATGTTTGTTTCATATGAGCCTGAGATATTGAGTATAGTTTAGGAATTCACAGATCAAGAGGATGAGTTTACAGATGAAGATTGGTGTTGGCAACTAGTTAAGTTTTGCTTTTGTTTTGAGTTGGTCAATGGTTCTTGATTTAATGGGGTCTTGTTCAGGGTTTCTTTCATGGAGTCTGTTTGGGTTTTATTCTGCTTGAGAGGGTAGTTTTCTTTGGCCTGTTTGGGTTTCCTGTGGTTTCTTCTTGCTATAGGTGATATCTTATCACCTTCTGTACTCTTTTTTCTTTAATAAATTTTCGTTTGATTTCAAAAAAAAAAAATGGTATCATGCTTACAAAATATATAATAGTACCATGTACAAAATACCTTGGCAATTAAGCGAGGTGACCCTCCATGGCCCTTGTCACCTAGGCATTACCTTGACAACCATGTGATCGGATTTTTTCTTCTTTGTTACTATAGCCTTTTGACCATGGAGATGCATTGTGAAACTTCTCTATATCAATGTGAGTTGTGGCCCAAGAATATGCATGGTTGGCCTCTTCAGAAGAACAAGGAAATTCTTGGTAACTATCATCTTCACAAGCAGTCTAGTTTATGCATTTATCTGAAACAATATTTGTATCAATGGGAAAAGATAGTGAGGAACCAGTGAATATCCCATCTTTGCAATTTAGCCAATGAAAAGAGCGGCCGTCCTTTACCCAGTATTCTGCTCCACTTGTACAAGCTTTAAAATGTGGGGAAAAAATTAGTATTCAAAACAATGAATGGGATAGTGTATTGGAAAACAAGGAATTTTCATCTGGACAGAAGCAGAATCTAAAATTCTTATTTCTTTATTCTGTGTGTCCTTGAAAGGATTTAACTGAATAGACCTGATGTATGGTAGAACAGAATGTTCCTGAATTCCCATTAAAAATACTGATTAAACGGTTAAAATTGTATGGTGACCTAACTTCTAAGGATTTTTCTTGCAGCAAGGTAGCTGCTTTTGGTTCTGGAGCCATGTTTTCACTGGTCAGTGGCAGGGGGGGGGGTAATTCAAGCAGCTAATGCAATCACATCAGGACTTATGTTTGCTCTTGTTCAAGGTGTCCATCAGGAAGGATTTGTAATATCTAGAAAACTTCCATTAGCTTCAATTATATATTAATTGTCAGAATAGAAAACTCATGTTTAAATTATCAACAAAAAAAAGAAAGAAAGAAAACTCGTGTTTAAATTGTTAAAAAAAAAAGAAAAGAAAACTCATGTTTATTTGCATCTAACTTTCATTTCTATATTCATTATTGTCACTAAGAAATCCATTAGTCATAATGAAATCTGTCATTGCTGGTATGCTTTTTGGCTATAGGAATCTTTTACTCTATATTTCTTTGTATCATTAAATAACATTTCTCCTTATTCTAAACTAGTGTAAGGGTACATGCTATGCATGTGTGCAAGTAAAGGGTAAAGATATAAGATGGATTTATATAATCAAACTTAATTTGTATGACATGCACCAAAACCAAGGCAAGTATGCACTTTAATATAATAGTATAAATATCTAAGACATGACAGTAGAGAGCATTTTGCATACTACCCACACATGTTTGTTCATGTTTTCCACATTTTTCCTTTGTTGATGGTCTTGTCCACATGCTGTGGTGGTAGACATGGCTATCCTAAGAGAATCTGAAGCACATGGTATACAGACAAGCTGTATGCATACACAGCTTGTTTGTGTTTTCTCTTTCTCTAGGACTACAGCTTGGGTTGTGCCAACCAGACTCTAACCAGAAAAAAAAGGGTTGGCTTGCGTTGGTATGAATATTGGGTTATGGTTGGAGATGTTAATTTCACCCTATCCAAACCCAATGTAGTATATTTGTAGTTATGTCTTTTTGTACACATGTATGAATTCTTACATGTATATTTGTGTGTATTTGAGAGAGGAGGAAATAGAAGTATGTTGTGGGTGTATTTGTAAAGTAGAAGTATAGAACCATAGTACCATCATATGATATGTTTGTCAAATGTGGATTTGCATGTCTGTGTGTGTGCATACTTGTGAATGTGGTCGCTAAGGTCTCACTGGAACCCAATTCAACTAACCTGATCTCATGATGAGGTTGGTTTAAGATTCATAATATCAAGCTGGAATATGGCTGGGGGTTTAACACATTGCATTGAGCTAAGGATGACATCAAGCCAACCCAACCCAGCTTGAATTGTAACACTAGATTTCTCCAAAAACTAGACTAGAATAAACTGAAAGAAACTAGCTATTCCTGATTGACTTGTTTTCTTTTTTTTAACATTCATCTGTATGTATTCTTGGTCTTTCCACATATGAGAATTTGAAGATGTTAGAGCAGCTCTAGCTTTCTTGGAAATATTTTGATAGAGGTTCCCTGTATCCATCATTACTAGAAGGTTGCGCCCTTTTCCTAGAATGTCTAATGCACTAAGGCCGGTCAATACTCTGAGAGAAACAGAAAAGAAGATAACTCTATCTCTCTGTCTCTTGTTTTTCTCACCATTTATGTTTTCTCATATTGTCTTTGCACAAGGGCGATTCTTGAATGTTGAGTTGTTGAAGGATGAAGAGGGAGTTCTTTTAAAAACTAAAATGGATTTCCATCTTTAGGGTGTACAAGTTACTATGGTATTAGTGCATGGAGAGAGTGGAATTGAGGACATGTGTGAATTACCATGGCTCACCAAAGCATTATCCCAAGAGTTTGGGTTTTATAAGTGCATCTGTGGAGCTTGATCATTAGTGATTTGTCACTTAAATATTTCTTAAATAAGAGTTATTGAAGGATCTCTCTCATTAGAGGATTGATTGAAGGGATTACTAATTTGAGCTGTTGGCCCATTTCTTTGATGATGGGGAACCTATAAGTAGGATATTAGTTAATTATAATGGGGAATTAGTTCAGTAGTAGCTAAAATGAGGAAGAAGTAAACTTGAGAAACGAAGAAAAAGAGATAAGGTACTATCATACTGCCTTATCAACCAAGGAGAACATGATGTAGCCTCATCACCTAAAATTTGGAGTGCAACTTGGGATGGGAGGTTTTGGGCTAGGCATAACCAAGTCCAACCTTAGCAACTGAACCCTTGGCTTGAACTCTAACTCAATCTAAGTAAAAGTTCAAGCTTGACAGACTGAGCCTAATCTGGCTTAATCCCTGAAAACAACTTTGTCCATGCTTGGGTTGGGTCGGGCCTGGTCAGGTTGGTTAGCTATAGACTTCATATATGGACTAAAGAGATAACATAAGTACTTTGTATTTTCTAATGTTGAACCGATACAACTTAATAAGTTGCGTCAGATTTAAAAAAGCACTTTTGGAGTCCAGTAAGATTATATGTATACATAATACACATACATAGACACATAAGGATTCATGCTTGGTTCAGACTACTTGAGGCCTCAACCAAATGCCAACCTGACCTGTGGTCAGACATTATTTTTCAAGCCTAAGTCTAGCCTATGTCTCAGAAATTCCAGCCAAATCCACACAAAAGCTCAAGTTGGACCGTTAGACCCATTCAAGTTGCATCCTTACCAAAGAAGAAGAATCTCTTTCCTGAATTCAGATTTCTTCCTCACAAAATTGGTCCTCACAGCCCTTGTAGCCATGCATTGGGAACATCTTCCCATGAATATAAGCATTTAAGTACAGACATGTTCCCGACGTGTGGCTGCAAGGGCTGTGAAGTGGGTGTGAGGACCATTTTTGTGAGGAGGAAATCTGGTCTCCTCTTTCCTTGCAAGTTGTAGGGCAAAGTGGGCAAATTTTCACAAAGGAGGAACGAGATTCTAGGGTCTATCTAAGGAGGGGTAGACTGGATATATCCTAACTTTGGTTTTGTTTTTTGGTACAAAGTGGCCGCTTTTGGACTCAAGTCCACATTCTCACACTTGAAGATATATCTTGTTGGACAATTTAATGTATTTGCTCAAGTTTGTGCAGATTTTGTAAATTGTAGAGATTTTCTGACCAGGATATACTGTTTTAATTTCCGGATCTACTTTTGTTTTTGCTTATTTATTTATTTTGTACAACATGGTTTGCTTCTTTCTTTGTTCTAGATCTTGACCTTGAAGGGACTGTCGAGATGGTGCAGGCTATGCCATAAATACATACGTAATGCTTGCATGCACAAACCGACTCCCCCTTATGATGACCTACTTAATAGTTTCATGGGGGCAGTTTTGCCCATCCTGCTTAATAGTTTCATTTTTCACTTTTTCCCTCTAAAATTTAGCATCCCACCCTTTTGGTTCACCTTCTATCCATGGATAAGTTTGATTTAGTAAATATGTTTTCAATAAAATAGGTCAAGGCATGTGGAGTGGTGGAGGGCTTAATTATTTCTATGATGGAGTTGAAACTAATGATTTCCCTTCAATCTTTCTTAAGCCAACTGAACGCTCAATAAAGGTATATAGCAGTTTTGACACTAATCATTTATCCATGCTGAGATAAATTCCAATTTGGTTGCAGCTGGGGCAACAGTTCTCTCAGCCTCCAGCTGAAGATTTATTCCATACCAGGACAAGATCCATGTTGAATTGTTGATAAGCCTTGGCCTTCAGAATTATGAGAATTTCAAGAAAGGCTTGCTGACAGACAGTACCTTGCCTCTGCCAACAGATAGGCAAGTGGGAAGAGATTTTCTTTTAGTTTGCCTTTCCAGCAGTCATAATATTTTATATATCAAATTATAAGAGAAGACAGTGCTAAAGGTCTTTCTCTTATCTTGATCTGTTTCAGTGCTCTCAGAGATGCGACAATCCCTCCTGGACCAAGGCTTCTCATTCTCAACCGCATCCAGAGGTCTGAGAGCTCACCCATATGGAATTTAGGGGTGCAACTTGGCCGGCTTGGTTAGAGCTTCTGTTGAATTTTGAAAGAGCCCAGGCTTGGTTTGATGCAGTGTAAAATTTTCAAGTCGAGTACTTGAGTTGCACCCCTAGTACAATTCCCCCTCCACCCCAAGTTACCTTTCTTGCATCTTACACTAGCAAGCAATGTGTTTTCAGGGGCCTTGAGCTGAGAGAGAGAGAGAGAGAGAGAGAGAGAGAGAGAGAGACTGTGGTTTGCTTCTTGCATCATATGGGTTTGTTGCCGTTAAACCTTATACATGTTTTGTGGGTAGATCCTGAAATTTCCATATAATTTATACTACTTAATAAATTAATAATAACCACTGTGATGACTGGATTGATTTATTTTGAAACCATGCTGTGGCTTCAAAATTTGATTTGTCACATGGTGTTTTGATCTGCAATTACCTTAAAAGGCTCCGACTATGTTTATTAGCTGGAGTCTCAGATTTTTTTTTCCATATTTGTTAGTTGTCATTGCATGTGGAATTAATTAGCATTGGTATTTGTTGGTAAATTTTGCTACTTAATGTATAGGTAGGAGAGGGGTCTCAGGTCTCAACGTCTCGGCAATGAAAGACTAAAATAAAAATCAGACTTATAGAGAGAAAAATCTCTTTCTATATGATACCATAAACTTCAAGTGTGGCTTGGGATTCATGAAGTATAGAGTGCGTAATGGTATATTGGTTGCTCGGATGCCTCTTAGGATGAGTATCTAAAGATGGGATATGGTTGGGGGTCTTGAGCATTGAGATTAGCTACTTGGATTGCTGATTCCTGTTGCTTTTTGTTGGATAATCAAGGAGTACTTTGCATGATGTGGCACACGGGCATTATGACAAGTTCTTATCGTTGAGTTCCTACTTACTTTCCTTGATTGCTCATGTAGCTAAGAAGCTTCCATACAGTCTCAAACTGTAACTCTGGATTTGGATTTGAATTGCTAGGCACCTAATAAAATTTGATGATATCAATTTGGCATTATAATATGTGACAGTTACCAGTTGCCATATAAACATACAAATACATAAAGAAAACCTATGATAACTACAAACATTCATACTTGAACACTTGCAAATGAACTTACAAATATGCTAATGCTAAAGAGAGGAAAAATACATTGTTTTTAGAAAAATTTGTGGTGCAGTTGTGCATCAAAAAGACGTGATTGGTTGAACATGATGGTGTAAGTACATTACTAAATGTGGAAGTAAGAAAAGTGAATTAATATAAAGTAAGCAGATGTTAACATGGTTGAGATCTAAATTTAGCACACGGCCAATATTAGTGAATGCACCGTAGTTAAACTCTTCTTTTTTACGTGTTTGTGTATAAAATGGAAGCACTTTAATAATTGGATGGATTCAGGGAAGGACCAAAGGAAGGTGGTTGGTGCACTTTAGTACTTTAGGTTGGGTAGGGCTTTCAATGGGTCAGGACAAGTTTCGGTGGACCAATTTTGGATGTTCCAAAGATTCCCAACTGACTAGCTATTAGTAAGATTTTCTCATGATGTACAAGTAATATATTGATATTATCAATATTCAAATGTGACAATTTAACACGAGCAGGTTTATTGTTGCCGTGATGGATGGTCACTCAATATCCCTCTAAAAGACGAGGTGTGGGATCAAATGATTCAAATCTGTGTAGCCCCATTCTCCCCATGGTAAGCTCAGTGGACTTTACGTGCGCACCTTGCTCTGTCTCCACCCATGAGCCCCTTGCAATGTCTGTTATTATTGTCAAATTACAGGTTAAAACTAGAGTCTGACCTGATAGTCCTGATTAATAATTGGAATAGTTCTGGGGTCTACTCTGATGCCACTCCAACCCGATTAGTAAGCGATCCATAGGAGGCTTATAGTGGAGCTACAACTTGTTTTGAAGAGGTCCATTTGTGAAGAAAGTGGTGTTAGAAATGCAGGTTTTGGTTGATTATGTTGAACTCGGGTTGGTTGGGACAAGGCTTAGTTGAGTTGAAGTGACTATACAGTATATTAGACTCGGGTTGGCAAACCCTACCTGATGGTTGCGGATGATCTAAGGTAGTTGGCTCCAAGCACCCAAATTCCCACACTTGTTTGTCCCAATCAAGACTTTCGGGGCAGCAAAAAATAGACGTGCCAGATAAGAGATAACTACTACTAGAAAAGGAAAAAAATCCATTAAATTCTATTTTCTACACTCTACTGTTGTAGATTGTAGTAATTCGTCCTACCTTTTTTCATTTTTTACTGTATACCAAATAGATTGATAGATATAGTACTAATGGGAAATGGTAGTGGCCTGGTGGGCAAAAAAGTGCTGGGCCCAACCGATCAAAAAATAATGGGTTGGGCCTAGGGTGTGATCGTCCTTTGAGCCCCGTGCAGGCACATGCATACATAACGTGTACCTACTTGTTTTGACTGTTATGAAACTCTCCATGTCCAATAGAAATATGGGATGAGAGAGATGATAGGGGGCACGTAGATCTATGTTTTTTTTTTCTTTTTTTTCTAATGAAATGAATAGTATCCATTCCTTACCAAAATACTAGCCCATATTGGTATCAGGTCTTCAATTGACTTGGAGAGTTATAAGCTAATGGGTGTGGAGTATTGACCTGTGGCTGTGGTAGCAGAGTAAGAGTTGGACCTAGTGGTAGCTAGAGACAAGAGAAGACAACTGTGTTGTGATGAGATGAGGTAATAAATAAGGCAGGCCTCCTCCCTGTATGGTTTATTAATTAATTGGTCTGACACTGGTAAGATAAATTAATGGGTTGAGAGAATTGAATGTCCTATAAGGAATCAATCACTTTAATGCTTCAAGTGACTTGACTTTGAGACAAAAGATCCCAAAATTCAACTATTGAGAAGTACACTCTTGAGTTTGTTCCATGCTTAATTAATTGCATGAACCATGAGCGGTGAGCCCCTCTCGTTTCTGATTTGTCCAGTCCACACTCCACAGCACAGTGAAGCTTTTTCGTACTTGTTCCTGGAGAAACTGCGCTCGCTCGCGACAAAGGAGAAATCGGATGCTCATCACTCATCAGTACCTTGGATCCAATTCCAGCTTCACCCTTCAAGGGACTAGTATAATATTCCATAACCAAGGAACTAATTTGATTGCGTTTAACGTGATGAACAACCCCATTACTAATGGAGATTTGCTTTGGCATATATAGTCTGCATTCGACTATTCGAGCAATTAAAAGGAAGAAAAAAAGATGAGTACTCTGCACTCTGCACTCTGCAGAGAGAGAGAGATAGAGTCCCTATTCCTTGTTGGAGTGGACCTACTTGAAGCAGTGGCCAAACAGGGACAGCACCTGCATTGTGATGATGTAGTAAAGCAATTATTTACTCAAATTTCTTTCACTTGTAGTTTTACTGATCGAGTGGGTATCCCGTATCGACTGTCGACTGTCGACTGTCGACTGCCGACTGCCGACTGTCGAGTAGAGACACTCACTCAACAGTCACGCTACTGCACATGGTTACAAAGTGTAGTAGTGTACCTTCAATACGAAACTTGACTCTTTAAAAAAGAAGAATGATGAGGCACTAAAATTAATATTACATCAGAATTTTGTCTACGTGATCTCTCCTTTCCTGTACACTCATATTGCTCTTTATTAGTTTATTTGGATGTTTGTGCTTTGGTGGGGTCTGTGCATGCATTATGTTTCCTGCATCTCCAACTTGCCACTCTTCAGCACTAGCTTCTTTCCGCCCCGACTCCCTAATTACAATGTAATGCTGAGGGAGGAATGATCTATATGCACAATATGCCATGGTTTTCAAAACAGGATCGGATTGAACGGTTGACTGGCAAATCCGGGAACTGGTCAGGTAATCGATTCTATTTCACCCTAAAACCATATTTAGCCAAAAAATGTTGATTTGGTCAAGGATCCACTAACCTAGGCGATTGAACCATCGATCCAGACAATGGTTTAAGCCGTTATTTTTTATTTATTTTTTAAGCCAGAATGAGCCATCCGGTTTGAACTGGTCATCAAAACGATTATTTCCTGTCCAATCCGGTTTTTAAAACCACGCAATATACCATAGGAGCTGAGTGAGGGAGATGATAATATGGCTCTCATTTGTTTGTTTTCAACTTCTATTATGTTTTCATTTCTTAAACCCTCCTTTTTTTTTTGTCTCCTACCCCATGCATGGATAGCATCTTTCTTTCCTCCTAAAAAGTCTTCACTCACCCATATGGTATCTATCTCAAGTCTCATTCTCTTTTGTGATTATATCTATATTGGATTTTTCTTTTGTTACTCTCCAGCTAGTATCTTGTAAAAGGAGAGAGATGATTAGATGACACTCCCTATGATTTTCTAAGATGTTTTCAATAACACTTTGGTAAATTTAACTCAAATGTGAGATTGGGGTATGTACTCTCTCCTTTTTCTTACATATTTTATCTCTCTCTCTCTCTCTCTCTAAACCGTTTTTAGTTCATGAAAAGTCTCTCCTCTATCTTTAAGATCTCTTTACACCCTCTCATCCACTCACATCTTTCACCCTTGCACCCTCATCAGAAAATGAGACTACAATAACGTGGGTGGGTCATACGGATCTAAAACGTGTTGTTTTCTACTTAACATTTAACCAAAAATTAGATCTTGGCTAACCAGTTTGTTAGTGAAAAAAAAGCTTGAATTGAATGCTCGTAATAAGAGTTAAGACTTACCACACACAACACAGATACTAGGTACCTTAAAACTCCAAACATCTTAATGGTTCCTTAATACAAACAAGGAATAAAACAACTTATAACCAAAATGGCATATATAAAATCTTCTTAACTAAAGCCAAATAAGTGTTGAATGTGATATCAATTAGATGACTGTGCTCTGTGCACATTTGAACAAGTAATCATTCCCTATATATACTGGGTACAGGATCATTACCTACTTTTTGGATGAACGATCGAGTCTCATCTTATCATGGGCCTCACGTGCACCCTGTTCTGTCCCCACCTACAAAGTAGCATCGATGATGTAAATATACTGTGGAATGTGCATAAATATGCGCCTTTCAGTCCATATCACCATTGGGCATTGGATTCTTCTTCTGCTTGCTTAATTAATGCACTTAAACTTGAGCACTTGGTAGTATTGCTGAAACATAGCCAGAATCAAATGACATAAACCTTCATCTCCATTTTTATATATCCTTGATCCCTCCAGTGGGAGGGACTCATCAGTGCTATCTATCCTCATCCTTTGATTCAACTCAGCTCAACAACGAAAAATCCAACTATATTTTTTGGGGTTATCTAGTGTCATGAATGCTCATTCTCCGATCCACTCTATTTATGTTCACATTGATCTACATTTTATTTGGAATCATCAGACCTTGACTCAGACTCACCATCTTATAAGTGTTGTCCATCTAGGCCTCCCTTAGCTCTTCTAGAGTCCTCAACCACTTGTGCAGATTGTAGATCTCTTCATTGCTTTGGTAGGCATAGCATGGTCATCTACATAAAAAAAGGTCCAACCATTTTAGCAGTCTGCTTTCTGTCATATTCATCTTTTATTTAGGGCTATTCCTATAGATTCCCTTGAATGGACTTATTTGTATATAATGCTTACACCCACTCTAGTTTTGCCAAGCACACGTCTCATTGTCTCAATTGTAACTAATTTAATTTCTACTAACTCATTTTACGGTTGAGTTTTGGAAATAATAATGGCTATTCCTATAGATCTCTTCTTGTTCTATTTTCTCTTCTCTGGAACAAATAAATAATGCTGCATACTGATGTTTGGCTACTGAATACTGATCAAAAGAAAAAGAAAACACCATGGCAGGCAGCACCCATTAAAGGATTGGTCCCAGTTAAAGGACAATATTGGCAAGTCATGGCCCCAGAGGCAAGCTTTTGCCTTGTTTTATTTTGTTATGTACAGGTTCAGCCAATGCAAGATTCCAGATCAATAGTGATTGACAAAGTTGCATGGCCATCCATCAGAGTTAGAATTTTGCATTGCAACATAATAAACAAACAACCATGAGACTATGAGAGTATCACTTGGCTTTATTAAAAGGGTTTTTTTTTTTTTTTATGGGTACAAACAGACTACAGAGTTTTAGGCAGAAGAGCACAGACAAGCTGTCATGCAGACTCAGGCAAGCCTTGTCAAGGAAGGCAATGATATTGGTACTTTCTCTATCGATCCTACTCCTATATATGCACACGGTTAGGGAGGGTATAGGTGTGTCCACTGCCCACTGCATCTGCAAGTCGATCGAGCCGGTTCGAGTCGATTGATTAATTAGTCCATTTTAGCATTTGGGATATCAAGGTCATATACATGATTGTGGAGTGTGGAGCCCACCGCGATCTGTTTGCTTCCCCTCCACTCTCTGGACTCTGGACTCTGGACACTGGTTTCCCTCTCCTTCTTCTGTCTATAAAATGCCAAGAGAGCGTGTGGTGTGGGAACTAGGAAGCAACCCTACTCAGAAAACAGCTCTCTCAGTCTGTGCAGGCAATCAGCAATGGAGGAGTCGGCGGGTGTAAAGCTGTTTGGCTCGTGGGCGAGTTCATACACTCACCGAGTCCAACTGGCTTTGAAGCTCAAAGGCGTGGACTTCGAGTACGTAGAGGAGGATCTCAGCAACAAGAGTCCCTCTCTCTTGCTTTACAACCCGGTATACAAGAAGGTCCCCGTTCTGATCCACGGCGATAACCCGGTGTCCGAGTCTGCCATCATTCTCCAATACATAGATGAGACGTGGAAAGACAACCCCATAATGCCCGACAATCCTTACGAGAGGGCCCTCGTGCGATTCTGGGCTCATTTTGCAGACGACAAGGTAATATTATCTGTATATGTAAGATATTATAAATGATTTAACTTGTTTTTCTTTCTTTTGTTTAATTTGGAAAAGAAAAGAAAAGAAAGCGGGTGTTAATGAATGATGATGTGCAGCTGGGCCCATCGGTGGGGGTAGTTTTCCGGTCGACGGGAGAGGAACAGAAGGCGGCGGTGGAGCAAGTAAACGACAACCTGAAGCTGCTGGAAGAGGAGCTTAAAGAGGGGCAGTTCAAAGGGAGGAGGTTCTTTGGAGGTGATAAGATAGGAATGCTGGATATTGTACTGGGTTGCGGTTCGTATTGGCTTTGGGTGTTGGAAGAAGTTGCAGGGGTGAAGCTGGTTGACTCGGGTACGTTCCCCAGGTTCCATTCGTGGCTTCGGGACTTCGAAGAGCAGCAGGAGGTCAAGGACACCATTCCGGCCACCGATAAATTGCTCGAGTATGCCAAAGGCATTCGCCAGTTCATACTGAATAGTCAAGCAGCTGCAACCCCTCCGCCTCCGGCCCCTTGAATATAATGTATTGTTGAAGAAATTAGAAATAGAAAACCCTCCCTCTGCTCTCTCTGTCTGTCTCCGTCTCTCTCTCTCTCTCTCTAGTAGTTCAATTCTTCTGTGTTTGTCTTTGTCATGATCGATGTTTAAGCTTCACTTGGAAAAAAAGAGCTTCAATCTATATATGGTACCCGTATCATTTACAATTTTACATCGGTGATCACGTACTAAAAGATAGCTTTGTTACAAGAAAACAAAGAGAAAAGGCAACCCCATTAATTTGGGCGCATTATCATTTTTCAATTCATGAAGGGGACGCATCCCCTCTGACGAGAAGACAAATAAATACAACTTGTCCGTCACCAAGGATTTAAACCACAGAAAGACGAAATATAAACAAATGTTTGTGCAAATGTTGAAAGGTAGGGATTTTTTTTTTTTTTTTTTTATATTCTGATCAGCAACAAATGCAGGGATGTCAATTGTCAAATCTTGTACTTTTCATGATCAAATATTCCGTGTCGGATACAAGTCACTTCCCCCCCTACATTCATGCCCAACATTCTTGGGCTGGGCTGCTAAATCTCTCCTTTGTGGAGCGTGCGGGTAGAGTGAGAGCAGAGTATGCCCATGTATCCATTCCAGTCTTAAGGCTTTCTAGTTGTGAAAAATGGCAGAGGCCCAATAGAATACGTACATATTTTATATTTTTAATATAACATACTTAAATTATAGGTCAATAAGCCCAGCCCGAGCTTATACTTTTCAGGCATGAGTTGCGATCAGGAGGGGTTGGGGTGGGCCCGGGTCATAACCCTTATCATTGGTGTTAACCCTGGTCCTTTTTTGGTCCATGGTGTCTAATTTTATTTATAATTTTTTTTCTCTATCTCTCAAGTCTCGTAAAATACATTAAGGGCCCATTTGGTTCGTGGGAATAGGGGTTTAGAATTGGAATGGGTTATATTTCAATTCTAACTGTTTGGTTGGGCAGAATTGAAATCCCATTTTCATTAATAGTGGAATTGAAATCCCATTTTCTCGTTCTAGTTTATTTTAATTCCTGTCTGAACTAAATAGATTATGGGTATGGCCCATTTTAATTCCAATTTTAATGGATTTTGATTTTGATTCTGATTCTGATTATGAATCAAATGGACCCTAATATCTTCATTGAACATTAAAAAAATATATTTTAATTAAAATAATCATTTTATTAGGTGCAAATACAAATAATTAAAGTATTTTTAATTGTTTGTATTTTTCTTTACATGAAAAAAATATAAACAACTAAACTATACGGAAGAATTCATAATTTTGGGTAAAGTTTAGGGAATAGGTGAAAATTTTCAGTAATCTATATAACCAGTTAATTTTAATGGTAAGAGTGATACCACATTTTATAATTAAGTACAGGGCAAATATAATAGGAAACTGCACAAAGACACATAACTATGACTAAAACATTGAAATGTGCCCAGTTGCTCGAGGTGTGAATTCAAACAGAAAATCCAAATATCCAATCAGATTCAGAGTCAGACAGCATTTTCTTGCCCTTAAACCGCAAAAGTGAACACACCTAATACACAAATACCCTGTTTATGTTCTGTGTCACAGTGATTAACGGTTCCTAATTAATCGATCGGGGAGTAGCAGTGATGAACAACTGAGATCAGCTTCATTCAGTGCAAGGCCCGTTCGAACACCGTACGGGCTTTGCACTGACTGAATCCGGTTTCACAGCAACTAAGTTCATAATGTCCCAAGGATACCGCAGCTGACAGTGTCTATTTCGCCTTAACAAAATCATGTGCTCGTCTGCGTGTCCACTAGAGAGATGGTCCAATACAGTACCAGCAGTCGGTGTACAATTTTACATCATGTTGCTGTTAGGGGTGCAGATGGATCCGATTCAAATTCGATCCTATTTTCTTAAATTCGGATAACCCTTTTGTCGGATTGGGTTGGACAATGGATCCGATTGTAAATAGGACCAAATTCGAATCACCTCTATCCAATACAAAATGATCCGATCCAAATATATATGATAAAAATAATTGAAAAAAATATTCATTATGCTTTTTATTTTAATAATTTATTAAAATTTTCAGAATTTGAATTGAATCCGATCAGATTTGTATATTCGACATCTTTAACAAGTTCAAATTTTAATTGTCCTTTATAAGATCCGATCGGATCTAAGATGTGTATTATCAGATTAGATTCAGATAATCCATGCGATCCATTTGCATCCCTAGTGTGTCAGTAGTCCTATTCATGAGTTGGGCGAAGCCAAGTTTTGTCTCCGCCTGACCAAGAAATTGGGTAAAAATATATTTTTTTTCATTTTTATGATTGAGAAAAATGAAGAGGAACAAAGAATAAAGGCTAGTGTTTTAGGCCCGAGTCCAAACTTGTAGACCTAAAATCTTGTCCAAGCCCAACCAAGAACAGGGCAGGCCTGGCCAGCCCGTCTGGCTAATCCTCACATGAACAGATCTATGTGTCAGGTAAAGAAGTATATGAATTTGATAAGTAAACTTTGTAGGAATTACATTGATTATTTTTGTGGGTTTTAAGCAACTTCCCGACCTCACAAACGCCATTGTTACAGTATATATAATGGAATTTGGTGCATCTCTAGATTCTCTACCATTCAATTCTTACTTTCCTTAACCAGGGTACTCTTACCCATAATCTTTACTTTCGAGACATAAGCCAGAACCAGCATCTGCATATGGACGGCAATCATCAAACTGGAACAGACACATCAACAAGCTGCAATCTTATTATCTCTTCTCACTTGCCCAGAAATGGATTAGTCTGCAAAAGAACTCAAGAGTACTTACTGTAATTCTCTGATCACGGCAGTGTTGCATATATGAACTGATTAGACACCTTTAAACCAAAAAGTTTGGCAGCAGCAATTAAGCATACCGAAACCGATTAGTGTCTGTTGGGTGTTGGCCCTGTGCTGTTAAGGAAATCCTTTTTCTCCCCTAATCATCCGTATCTGTTGATATATATACTTTGAACCAATACCAACATCTTGAATCTCAAATCGTGGAAACTTTTACTCTTGCATAGGCAAAATCATGCATTGAGGAGTTTTTTTTTTTTTCAAATATGATACAAATTAAGATATTGAAAATTCAGAGCTCAAGTCTCTGAATTATCGTTTATATTTTAGTGCAGGGCTGTTTTCAGTGATTTACAAGGACTGGTTCAAATGCGGGAAATAATTGAAATGCTGCAACGGCATAGATATACATATGATCGATGCCTTCATTAATATATCCAGAACAAACAAATTTTGAGGATGAATCTCAATAATCTCCATTGCAGGACCAATTTGACGAGTATATGGGGGCATGGTTTTTAAAAACGAACCGGTGATCGAACTGGTCAGGGTTTCGGTTACCGGTTCAAACAGTCCAAGCATTCAACCCAAATGGTCGGTTCGTTTTAACAAAAAAATTAAAAAATTAAAAAACGGTCAAAACCATCCGAACGGTTAATCGACCGGTTCAGCGGTTTACTGAGCAAAATCAATTGTTTTGGAAAAAAAACGGTTTTGGAAGAAAACGGAATTCCTGGTTTTTCTGGTCTGACCATCCAATCCAATCCGATTTTGAAATCATGTATGAGGGTAGTTAAACAATGGACATGTGGCAAATAATAGGGACCCAGACTATGAAGCATGTCCTGTGTCGCCATCAGATCCAGAGACCAGATCTGCTCCTCACACAGGGCGCCTCACAACAACTTCACCGGCACATTCCACTACATTGGAAATATCTCTCTTACTTAAGTGTTATTATTTACAAGAGATGATCCCAATGCATGGTGGGATGTGCCTATGAGATCGTTGTGAGGTACCCTTTGTGAGGAACAGATCCCAATTCTCAGATCAATAGCTCAAAAATTAGTTACTCCCGTTAGAATAACGCTGGGCTAAAACTGTAAATCATGGCCCTTGATGTATTGATGTGAACCCAAATTTTCTACTCAAATGGTGTTTGATATCGATCTAGCTTTTGGGAGAAACGGTGCCAGTTCAGCATTGTAGACGTGTTTAACAAAAAAAAGCTTAAAAATTATTTGGTTGAACCGTTTATTAGAAAAATGACTCATGAAAATCGTATGAACAGTTTATAAAAAACAAATTTGATGTTTTTCATTTTCAAGATCTTTTTTTTCCTGTTTAGGTTATGACACCTAATGGCACTGAGGTGTAAAAAAACATACAAAACGTCATATTTTGTCATGTTTTTTAAAAAAAAAACCGTACAAAACTCTTTCCATATCATATATTTTCTCATTTTATAAATGTCATCGATACCAAACAACCTCTTAATTTCTCTACTCGCACCTATCATTCCAACACGCCCATCAAATTGGTCCTACAATGTAAGCACAGGCTTGCCCTGACCAAAGCCCATCTCCACACTACACACATCTCACAATACAAACAATACAAGATACAGGATGGGGCGAAGTATAACTACAATTCAAGAAGAGGGGGAGGAGAATTGTGGGCAGAAAATCCGATTCCGATGGATGTGGTCCCACAATAAAGCGACATAAAGTGGGGGCATATCAATGCATCTTCATGGTCTTAGCCCAGTGCTACTCCTAGCTGATTGATTAATTTCTCGTGAGATCCATGTAAAGTTTTTTTGGTTAACGATAAGGTTGGCAGGCGATTTCCAGATTCCACATTCCCCAAGGTATTTGTAGCAAGGTGAGAGGTCGGCCATGGAGCTAGGGCCTAAGTAATGGCCTTAATCACCAGTTTATCACGAGGCTAGTCATTGGGCCCCATGCGGCACTCACTGCATGTCGAGTAAGCATATAAAATAAATAAATAGTATTAATAAAAGCAATAAAGATGATACACGAATTAGAAAAATACACTTTTTTATATTGTAATAGATGGCAAACACAAATATACAAGTTTGTGTTAAGGGGATCTTGTGCTTAACTTTTATACGGTTTTAGCACCACTCAACTACCTACATGCCCTTAAAGAGTAGCTTAAGTTTTTGGTGCTTTGACACAAGATTACATTAAAATATTTAAAAATCATACTACATAATTACAACAATGATATGGGCATTCCCCACATACAAAACACGTGTAACCCCGCCCAAGACACACTTGATGGTGCTCTAATGGCATGTTGCAGGCGTGGTGAAGGCACTTGATGGTGCAAAAAAATGGTCACTCGTAACAGTCTCCCCCATTCAATTCAGTTTTCATCCTCGAAGACTTGTTGTTTGCTATGGCTTGAGTCGTGTTTGCACTGTACGGAAATTCATCTATTGTTCCACGAACTTCTTCTCTTCCAAGGCTCGGGCATGAAATTAGGTGGCACGGTTGAGGAGTCTTGCTAAGTTTGGGAATCCTATAGCTTTGTTCTTGGTCAAGACCTTTCCTGGCTATTTCAAGTAAAGACATTAAATGATCTAGCTTTGTTGACGAGAAAGTTGGGGCCAAGTTCAGGTCAAAATGTGGTTTTGGATTGCTGGGGTGTTGGTTCCCATAATGATTTGTCCCCCAAGGATGGCTCCTCACAAGGTTGCTACAAGGGCTGGCTTGATTAATGTGGTGGAAAGGGTACCTAGAAGGATTGGGTGGCACTCGCTCTCCCCGATGATGGTGGTAGTGGAAGTGGCTGTGGCTAGAGATGGCCTTGGGTCTTCCAGGAGTCTTCTATATTGGTTGCTTGTTGTGCTAGTGCAGGAATGGTGTTGGTGGAGACTTTTTCTTGGTGATGACTTTCCAACCTGTTACAATGCAGCTATGAGATACTGGAGTGGGGGTTTTCTTTGTTGGCATGGTGCTGGCTTGGTGGGTGTTTGCTTCTTGGTACCAATGCAAGGTCAAGGGTTGCTTCCCAAGTACCTTGAGTGTTGCTGTCACTACAATCATGCAAGGGGAACACTCGTCTAAGATGAGTAGACTGTCGATGTGCGGCATGAGTGTTGCTTCCGCCTGCGTGAGAAACACCATTCCAAGTTGAGCCATGCCTTCTACTTCCTTGGCCCAAGTTGGCAGCCATGATCCACCCTATTTGTTTAGTGGTGGTCAAGCCAAGTCGTTGTGCCTCAACAAGTGAGATAAAGTTGTGAGTGCCCTTTGTATCCAGTAGGGCTTGAACCGGCCTTTCGTCGAGGGTGATATCCACATATTTTAGCCCCTTGTGGGCTTTGCTAGGCCATTTAGAAGTGATCTCTTTCTTGACTATTGCATTTAAGAGTTGGAGAGTGCCTAGTCTTGGCACTTGTGTAAGTTTCTCCTCATCGCTTTCTTTATTGTCACTGAGTTTGGCAATAAGGGCATTGACCTTCTTTCGCATGGGACAGTCGCTTGTCAATGCATTTCATTGTAGATGAATCAAGGTGTTGGAGGTGTGGTGGATCTCTTAGTGTACTTATAGCCCTAGGAGTTGCTAGCTTCTTGTGGCTTCTTTCCTTGTTGTGGGTAGATTGACCTGTTGGGATATCGCTGCTTTTCTCTAGTGGAAGTTGACCGTAGGTCTCTCCCATGGCAGTTGTTAGCCATTGCTATAAAATATGGTCATCAGACACAACCATGGTAGTTGTTAGCCATATTCTTTGTCGGGCTTCTTTAAATCAACAAGTTGCTCTGTCATAACTATGGCAGTTGCTAGGTCATCCACTCCTCGCCGTTGTAGCTCCAGCTCGGCCCATGGTTCAAAACCATCCATGAAGTTGAACAAGAGATCCTTGTTAGACATATCAGAGATCTCAAGTGTCAAGGTCGATAATTCTTGAACATAATCATGTAGTGATTCTTTTTGCTTTAGGTTCTTCATCTTCCTCCGTACAAGGTACTCAACATTCTCAGGGTAAAATGAGCGCGTGATCTCTTGTTTGAAGTCAGCCAAGGTATTGATGGTGCATGTGTCATAGTCAATGTCCTGACAATACCTACACCACCATAACATGACAATATCATTTAAATACATAGCAGTCATACGTACTTGAATTTGATCATCATAAATGTCAGTGGCAAAGAAATATTGTTCAAGTTTTCACAAGACGTTGTTGAGCTCACAAGCTTCCTGAGCACCCAAATATGGTGTCAGTTGCCGTATGTTGATGGGTATTTGGGTCATAGTAGATGAGGCACAAGAAGAGTTGGCTATTGCCCTTTTTAGGAGTGTCACCTCATCCCTCATCCCTCATCCATCCAGTTGTGCTTGGAACTGGTCCTTCAAGCCTTGAAGGCTGCTTTGGGATGGCCCTTCTTTTGAGTGTTGCAATGTGCCATGGATCTCCCTAAAGGCTCCATTGAATCGTCCTTCTAATTCCACCACCGCATTCTCCACTGTCTCCGTGTTGAGGTGGAGTTAATCAACCTTATCTCGGGCCTCACTTACTGTTGCTTTACAACGTAGGATACGCATGTCCATGCTTGCTAATTGATCCACGGATTTGTCCCACTTGCTTGTTTTGGTTGTGCGGTCCTTTGGGGCTTGATTTTTGGTAGGTTTCTCGATGGGTGCCTCATCAGTGTTGTGGGCTTGATCTAGCCCATGTAGTATGTCATTGACGATGTCGCAATTGCTTTTCATTGTTTGTGCTAAATGTGGGTCAGTCGATATGGTCCAATGTGTGTGGAGGAGCTCTTGCTCCGATATTAACTATCACGATGCTAGTCGTTGGGTCCCTATGCGGCACTCAGTGCGTGTCGAATAAGCCTATGAAATAAAGAAATAGCACAGCAAAGGCAATACAGATGCATGCGAATTAGAAAAAAAACACTTTTGTATTGCAATAGAGATAATAAGCACAAGCACACAAGTTTGTGTCAAGGGGACCTCGTGCTTAACCTTTACACGGTTTTGGCACTACTCACGTACCTATCTCTCCTCAAAAGAGTAGCTTAAGTTTTTTGTGGTCTGACAAAATATTACATCGAAATATTAAAAAGTCATACTGCATAATTACAATAATATTATGGATATTTTCCACGTACTAAACACATGTATAATCCCACCCAACTTGATGGTGCTCTAATGGCATGTCACTAGCATGGTAAAGGCACTTGATGGTACGAAAAAAGTGGTCACTCATCAAAAGTTGTATAATATTTCCTTTCTACAACTCTATCAACTGTAATATTTACTGTCGATGATCGTGAGTTCCACCGTTGGCCTCAGGAGCCATGATACTAAAATTCATGCAAAACTGTGATGGATCAACTCACAAGGAACGGAGTACGAAGATATTCCCGATCTCGAGTCGGTGGGAAGGGAGAGCAACGTGATTCCCTCGATCCGTCCTGCCTGTCTTACGGCGTTGTAGGAGTACGAAGATATTCCATGCAAAACTGTGATGGATCAACTCACAAGGAACGGAATACGAAGATATTCCCAATGCCGTTGAAATGGATGTTACAATCCGATCTCGAGTCGGTGGGAAGGGAGAGCAACGTGATTCCCTCGATCCCTCCTGCCTGTTCTACGGCGTTGTAGGAGTAGAGTTTGACACCATTGTTGACCAATGAAGAAGTCGTTTTATCTCGAATCTTGCAGCAGAGTCCTCTTCTAATTACCAAACTTCGAGGCCTTTTCAACTCAAGTCAAAACTCAAAAGCGAGAACCGAGAAGCTTGCGTTGCAACAGCCGATGCTTAACAATTGTAAGATCCCCGTCATCCTCGCTTCTCGATACTGTCAATGAAGAAAATGTACCCAGTCAAAAACAAGATCATGTTCTAATTACTTGTACTAGTGTACACTTCGAATCGCTAATGGCAGGGCAGCAAAATTAAGGTTGGGCTTGGTTTGTCCCGTCAAGGAATCACAAACCAACGATTCCATGGAGTCATCTAGCAAATAAGGGTCAGACTTATCATTAGAAAATGTATGTGGACTGTGTTTGGGAAAGTATATTTTCCCTACCTCAAACCAAATACAGCCTGAGATTATTGATTTTAATTTCTTTTTAGTTTTAATAATACGTACCCATAACTCTCCCATGCATTATTAGTTGGGCCTACTTAATCTCAAGCCCTAAGGTCCAGTAGATAATGGGTTTGTGTCTTGTGTTTGATGGTTACAAGATATATACCTGTATTGATGGTTATAAGCAGGAGATGAACATTGAAAAACCCATATTTCTGTCCCCAACATAGTTATACTCCTTAATATAACTATATATACATGTGTTCAAATAAGCCTTTATATTAAGATTAAAAGTTTGAAGATGCAGTATCATTAATAATCGGGGAAACCACCAATAGATGGTAGTGGGATATAAATTTGTATTGGCAATTATCTACCTATGCTGCAGAAATTTAGGGTACATGGGCAATGTAGAATTTGGATTATTTCTTCATAGAGCGCTCCTCATAGCACATCTTATTGTGTAATTAAGAATATCTCCCCATTAATAATAAATAGTAGATGTTTCCAATATGCAACTGAAACATGCTGTAGGTTGGGGTGAGGAGCAGATTCAGACTCGACAATGTGGTGAGTGAAACTCCCTCTACTTGAACCACAATTAGGAATCCCGATTACAAAACCCATTTTATTTCTTTAAAAATATGAACAGTACAATTACAATTAATTGTGTATTTGTGTTATAATGAGGAAAAAATGTACAATTACAATTACAATTTGTCAATTTGTACAATTACAATTGTGTATTTGTGTTATACTGGTATATGAACAGTACAGTTACAATGAATTGCCCATATATGTTCTCTTCAAAGAAAAAAATGTACAAAACGAAGTGTCAGTATCCTTCAAGTTTTTAATTTGTCAATAGTCAGTGCCCTCTGCTGGCTCTTCCTAACCCAATATTTTTGTTTTGAAAACAAAGGGGATTCTTTCAAGCCTGTACCTTCATATTTTTTTTACTAGCTAGCTAGAGGGTTCCGGCGTGTGGGAGAGGACCATTTGACAACAAGTGAAACCAGGGGGTTGGTATATTTTACCAAGTAATTAAAGAGGGAAAAAATAAAGAGTATGTGGAATTGCGCTCCTCAACTTTGGAGTGCAAAATGGTGAAGCATTTAAAGAGGCGCAGTCTTCTAAGTCTCACGTCTGGTCGAGTTTCACTAAAGGGCACCCCTACCAAAAGCTTTACAATTTTAAATTGATCGGCTTTAGAATTTTGTATCAGGGAATTTTTGAACTGCATGTACATCTTTGTTTTTGCACTGCAAACAAACGCAACCTTAAAAAAATTATAACCATGTTTCTTTCTCTTCTTCGTCCTGTATACGTGTAGAGAATGAAAAGCTCCATTTATCACACTTGGAAGTTGGAAGACCCTTCTTATATATATATATATATATATTTCACGACAATCTGATTACAGTGAACATATAGAGAAGGACTGAAAAATAACTCTCCACATCTCTCTGTCTCTTTTCCCCTGTTACAACAATACCACTAACTAGCCTAGACATCATTGACTAAACAAAACAAAGGAGAAGACATTTATGGGCGGGTGATAAACTCACCACCTCAGCCAAATCTAGCTGATCACAATGATCCAACAGATCAAACTCTTCCCTAAATTTAGTGGAGGTCCCCGTATATACAACAGAGACCTTTTCACACCAACCCTTAGTTGTGTGTGAATACATTGCCACTGAAACCCATCAAACAACCACAGTCAAAAAAAAAAAAGAGAGAGAGAAATCATTCAGGGCCATTTCAAAAAAAGGCCCAGCCCTGATACTGATATCATCATCATCATGTTACACTACTAAAAACCACTATATATTCTATATACCACATATTATATTTATAATTGGTTAGAGATAGAGAGGCTGAGGGAGGCTCGCTAAATTTGGAGGTGTTTTTGGTTAGTTTTGGAGAAGAACAGTACAGAGGAACTTAAAACTGTCCACCGCTGTAGGTTTGGCCGAAAGCCCAGTTGGCAGGGGCTACATTGTTGGAGACTACAGTACGTCCATCGCTTGTTGTGACCTTGAATGAGAGAGCTTGACCGTTGAGGTAGGAGTTGCTCTGCCAGTTTTGGCCCCAGTTCCGGGACATGGCTTGCCATCCTGTTCTAGAGCCCTTGATGGAGACGGCGACAACATCACCAGCTCCACCAACGTTCGTGATAAGCACAAGATTGAAGTAAGAGTGACCGTTGATGGTGAATCTTATCCCACCAGTCTTCCTGCAAGCAACCCTGCAGGAAAGGGGCACAAAGATCAGGGGAAAACAGAATTAATTAACACTAAAATACCCTTCTGTAGGAAGGGTTAAAGGGATCCCTTCTTCTGGATTTTTTTTTTTTTGCTTCGGAAGTAAATGAAGGTAAGAAGAGGGTGAAGAGTTCCTGTTCCTTCAATTTCTTTTTGTTTTTAAAATGGACATTGAAGCAATTGGCAATCTAAGTTGAGGATATGAATGGTTTGAGTTTTTGCTTAATTCTATGAAATCTTTTTTTCTTCTTTTCTTTTTTTTTTTGGAGGTAATTGGGAGTTCTATGAAATCTGGGAGCTACACACTACACAGAGAGGAAACAGGGTCTCTACTTAGTACTGTGGGAAGTTGAGAGGAGGACTGAATTTTATTCTTTATCAGTTGACAAGACTTGAAAAAATTGCTTTTCCTTTTCAGGGTTGAAATTCTCACTAATGGTTAAACAGCCTAATATTCAATAGAAGGCAATCTTTTAATTAAATTTCTAAGAAGTTTTTACTTTTAAAGGAATGAAAAAAAAAAGAAGAAGAAGAAAACAAAGGGTATTGAAAGAAGACAAAAAAGAATCAAGCCTTTCAATACCTTCTGTACTGAACAGGGACTATCCCTGCTTTGTACTGAGCTATGTGTTGGAAAACAGGCTGAGAAAGATCAAAGTGCTGTAGGGGAGGGTTGCACCACCCTCCTGCATTATTTGGAAGAGCATTGTTTGGTGGGCAAAAATTGGTTGCAGTGACTATGATGGATCCAGGTAAACACCATCTGGGGTCATTTACACATTTTATCTCGTAACAAGCTCCACAGCTCAACCCATTGTTGAATAAAGCAGTACTCAGTGCAGCTGTATTCGTTCCATAACCTTGACTGTATAGATTTCCATACCCACAAGCTCCACCTACAACATCCAAAAAGGTGAAATGAGACGATGAAAAATGCCAAAAAAAAAAGGCAGATTTGCGCGAAACAAAGGATACTGGGTGTATATTCTTACCCATTGTACCGGAAGCATCACCACCTCCATAGAAAGTAACGTGAGCATCAGTCCACCCACTTCCATAGCCATGAACTGTCTTCAACGTGGCCAGAAGGACTATTAGGGAAAGACGAAGGAAGGCCATTTCCTGCAAAAGAAAAGGAAACAAAGGAAACCTATATCAGATTTCTTCGAGTTTCTTAGAGGGAATTAGTCGCTAAGAAAAAGGGAGAAGGGGGGAGAGACTTGCACAAACTGACAAAAGAAATGTGGCTTTGGCTTATATGGAAGTCTAAGAGAGAGTACCCAAGTTTCACAAGAAATGTGAAGATGAACCAAGGAGAGAAGGTGAAGAAGATGTGAGGGATTGAAGGTGTATTTATAGATGAGGAGGGAGGAAGTCGGAGATGCAGAAAAAGCTTTAATTGTATAAATAATTTTCGATAAATATAAAAAGCGGAGGATGGTATCCTAACAAACTAACTGTTAAAAAGAGTCAACTGCAAGCAACCTCAAGCCCTATTGATCAAAGCGTGTAACATGTAGAACTGTAGAAGACTTTGACCTATTTGGTTATTTCCAAAACCAAGATGCCTTGGGAATGAGGTGCCTGGAGTGAGTGGTCTAGTAAAAGTAAATAAAAACTGCCGAGGAAAGGAGAGGAGGTACTCATAATGATCCCATGTACATTGAGGACTATGATTGATGCGCCCTTAACAAGTAATTGACCTAGAATCTAGATAGACTCAAACAAGTGGGCCAACTCTCGAGTCTTGCCTAGTAAATTATGAAAATGCCAGATGGGGTCATAACTGAAGCTAAATTTTGATTGGAAAATAAAGATTTATATATCAAATATTAATAGATGATAAGAATTAAAATATTAGATTCCTCCCCCCCGCCCCCCAAAAAAAAGAATAAAATAAAATCAATTTGATTATGTGTTGGTGTTATAGGGAGCATCATAAATTGGTGCATCATGGAAGCATAATGTATTTTCTTAGAAAAATGAAAGAGTTTTAAGCTTTGCATACTAAATTCAGAGATTCTTATCCAAAATATAAATATGGATACTGGAATACAGTTCTCTTGGGCCCTACTCCTACGTGGAAAAAACTTCAAGCACTAAAAAGGCATTATTGGAGGTGGAAACCACCAAGTTTAGAACAGATGGGGACACGGCAACTTTAGCATTCCTAGTCCGCTATTTTTGGATTCTCTTTCTCAAAAGAAAGAAAAAAAGGGGTGCACGAGGATTCTAACTTTCTAAGCTTTTAATTTTTCTATCAACTTATCTTTAAGAGATGTATAACTTTCTGCTGAAACTCAGAATCCCCCAATTATTAAAGATACCTGGCCACTGTCTGAGTATACTTGACTAAGCTTGTGCATTCATTAAGAAGAGAGAATCATAGTTCAGAAGTTGGGAGTAATAAAGAATCTTCTGTTCAAGGATTTCTTTTACAGTTCCTTTACATCTGCTGCAAGTTTAATTAATATGCATCAGATGCCCCAAGTAGGCACATGGGGTGATGGGGTTCTTCATTTGACTTCCTCAGTCATAACATATAATACTGAAATAATAAGAACCCAAATTTCTTTAAAGCAAAAAAAATAGAGAAATTTAAAAAGAAAGCTCCTCCACCTCAAATTCAGGAACTAATATCTCATCAAAATGCTCTGCACGTGGCAAACCGTCCAGTTTGAGAAGAGTAAATGATAATCTTATCCTCCCTTTCTCAATGCTTTTTTAATTCACTTCTCTCTTTTTGAGCAGTCTTAGCTGTACCCATCTCACCATCTACAATCTTGGTGTGCAGCCCAATAAAATACACAGGGATTCTCTTCTTTACAGCTTAACAAACCAATACAAATTAAAAAAAGAACCAGAGATCATAAATATGTGTACCCAAAGTTTCAATTATATCTTACATTAGACAATTGAGCTAGCAGTTGTCAAATTAAACATGCATGCGTGGTTAATTAATTACGTACAGCTATCAACTAATAATAAGTGATTAAGTGGAAGAACCTAATTAATTAATTTTTACACACACAAACATATACATGGAGTATGTATGTGTATCAAAATTACTAACATGGGCATGCATAATTTAATTAGTTTAATTAGTTGTCAATGAGGCCACAAGTCTATTTGTATTAGGAAGTGTGATGTAACATTTAGGCACGTAGAGTCATGCCATCACTTATTAATTAACTTCATCATCAGTTATTCTTGTATCTCCCCACTGCTTCCATGTTGAGACTTGAGAGTGATCTGATCTCACACTTTTCCCCATGCAGACTTTTGACTTACTTTCACCTACCATTACTTTTAAGCAATGTATTAAAATAGATATAAACAGGAGCACTTTTTCTTCACTTGTCTTCATCATTAGGAATTGGGAGGCTAAATAAAGAAAGATGATCACCTAACTGCCATATTCTTTTAATTTTTAGCCATATTTTAACTCCTGATTATTTTTTTAGTTAATAAGCAGTGCCTGAACAAGATATTATTTATGATGTCAATTTGGAAAAAAAATTTATACTCCCATTTGTGCCTAATTTTACTCATGTTGGTTAACAGCACAATATATGAGAATGTAAGATTTTTCTTCTTTTTCTTGCTTTATTTTTCCATTGAAAATTTTGGAACATATAGAATGCATTACTTGGCGTAGCTGCCAAAGCTAACCGGTTCATACTAAATGATTGGGAGTAATATACAATGTAGATGGTTGTTAGACAAGCAGTTGGACGTATGAAAGTGTTGAATTAATCTAAGGAATTTAGTATTTGGTACTTCATTAATTAGTTTTCAAAAACTAGTTAGGTAGTAGAAACGTAGAATCTTATCTTAAGGGTATAATCCTCTACTTACCAACAAAGAAGACTATGGAAGTTGTTGTTAAGTGTATAAAAGAAAAGACAAGTTGATACCACACAAGAGAAGTCTGTTTTCCAAAGATGTATATATATATATATATATATATATATATATATATATTAGTTAAATATCATAAAAATAAAAGAACGATGGAACTTTTGGAGAGTAAAATTATTCAATAGAAGAGAACTTTTGGAGAGTAAAATCAGAAGGTGCACATGGGATCACATGGCCACTAGCTAGCAAAGCCTAGAATGGGTTGAAAAGGAAAGCCTATATCTCATAAACTTTTTAGATCTCTCTATCTATATATCTACTACATAAAATCATTCCCATGAAGATGAAGGGCAGCTTTCTTAGGATTTGGACATTAAATTTGCAAAATATATGAGATGAGATTTGAGAATGAGTGAGACCCAAAAGCCAAAAGGGAACTAATAACTCTACAACCATATATGGATAAGTGTGGAGTGGAGTCCAGCATAACACGCTTTACATTGCACAAGTGCCCACTTGTCTAAACCGGGAGACGCCCATGGACATGGAGAGAGCTCCAGCCTCCAGCCAACTAGGCCCCCTCCCCTCCAACTCTTCAAGGCTGAAGGACACCCCAGCCCTGTGCAGCCCATGGTCAAAATCCTGCTGGGTGGGGAGCCATCGATACATCAACATCGACAATTACAGCCACAGCTAATTAGCTACGTACAATACACATCAAGTGGCCCTCTGTTTCGATTCGGGATCTGCTACCTACAAGTTGTATCCACATCCATACCCACCACCATGTATTCGGAACAATATGGGTAAAGATGGGTAAAGATGTGGGAACATCTTGTGGGTAAAGATATTTCCAATGCACAATATGGGTAAAGATGTGGGAACATCTTGTGGGTAGCAGATCCGAGTTCATCTGCTTCTGATCTAAATTCAAGATGGCCTGCAGCCCGCAAAAGGATCGCTATTTGCTATAGGCTATATGTTGTAATAATACTAAAGAGAGCAAATGGAATTTCGGTATTCGCTTTCCAAACCAAAATTGCGGTGATGTAAAGTTGCAGAAACTCGAAACTGGGAATTGCAGGAAGATGGAGGGCTGAGCCGTGCCACTTGTTCACTCTCCTTAAAACCATATTTGCCCCCTATGATGCAGCCGGGTGATCGAAAATCAGTCGTCAAGATAAAACTGCCCACAGGCCACTAGTAGGTGTGCACTCGCTTACCAGACCTCCGTGAACCACTGAATATTGATACTCAGATTTTTCAGAGAAAAACAAGAATGTCGAAAAATGGTGTGTGTAAACTAGGTTGACCATCACCCTTTTATAGATTGGTCTCAGACCCGAATGGACACATATGTGTCCTTTCAAACATGAGCCTCTTCAAAACAGTGCACCTGTTCGAAATGGCACAACGAGGAAGAAGAGACGAAAAAAAATAATTTATTTAAAAATTAAATTTGAATTTGAATAGACACGTTTTAAAATTGAAAATGTGTAATTCGGATAAAACAAAATGATTCAGTGCATCGCACACCCGCACCCACGCCCACGCCTCAACCCGGCTTGGCTCGGCTCGCACATGTGAAAAGCACCCCCAACCCCCCCTCACATGCATGGAATATCTGTAGTCCTCTCATCCTATGGGTCCCTACCCATAGAGGAAGCAAAACTACAAATGTACTCCACTTCCACTCCTTTCCCAAGCAATGTGGGACAAGGAGCCATTCAAGGGAGGAAATGACAAAACACAAGAGAGGGAGGAGAGAGATTCTTGTAAATTTGAATCTCCCTCCAATAATCCCCCACAAGATTCAAAGTTACAGGAAGATCGAACAATTTGAGCATCGCAGTAAGAAAAGTATTCATGGTGATGTCTTTTGGACTTTAATCAACACTTAGGTATGACAGGCTATGTTACAGAGCACGGTTGGAGTCAGACTCCATCAACCTTTCCTCCTTATCGTAACTAGCTAACCGGCCAACCAACTCAACTCACTAGTTCTTTAGTAGTTCTTTTGTTTTGGAACATTTCGGCCTTATTCCCCTCTTGGAATCATGAGTGTTTTCGAGAGTCAGTCCTAGATCTCTCTTAGAAGCGGCCACACTTCACACTCACTTAGGTCAGTTATTAGTGTGCACTGCTCACACTATTCCTAACTGATTAAGAGCCTCATCCTCAACCTCCTCAATCTGTAGTGAGCACTATCTTACCCCAGCATCTGAAATGAGACACAAATGATAGTGCTTTCCCAAGTCATCTAGTGACTCATTTTTACCCATTCAACTTAATTCTAAGGATCTCATTTCACATAGGTTGGGTGTCCATCACTAATGACTTTGTAACGGGCTTCAACCCCATTCCTACCGATGCCTCATAAACCACCTTAGAAGTTTATGGTTTGGTTAACGAATCTACAAGGTTCTTTTCAAACCTTACAAAATCTAGAGTGATTGTACCTTTGCTGAGATAGTGTCTTACCAGGTTATGCCTTAAGCGGATGCGCCTTCTTTTACCATTGTACGTCTGGTTCTTGGCTTTGGCTATTGTTGTTTGGTTATCACAATGGAGAGATATAGACGGAACCGTCCGCGGCCAAAGTGGTATATCTGCCAGCAAGTTCCTTAGCCACTCTGCCTCGGATCCCGCCAATTCTAGTGCAATGAACTCGGCCTCCATTGTTGAACTTGTATTGCATAATTGTTTTATTGATTTCCACGATACTGCTCATCCACCTAGAGTAAACACATATCCACTGGTGGAAGTACTATCCTTTGAATTTGAAATCCAATTCGCATCAGTAAAGCCTTCTAAAACAGGAGGAAAACCTGAGTAATGTAAACCAAAGTTTATGGTTCCTTTTAAATATTTTAATAATCTTACTAAAGCTTCTCAATCTTCATTTTCGGGATTATGAGTATGCTGACTTAATTTTCCCATAGCTATAGTTATGTTTGGTCTTGTATAGTTTATTAAGTAAGATACAAATCCAATTATACTGACATACTCCTTTCGTGAAACAAGTTCTCCTACATGTTTCTTTAAGTGAATATTACAGTCAAGAGGTGTTTTAACCGGTTTACAATCATAGTGTCTAAATTTCCTAAGAATACTCTCTACATAATGTGATTGGGAGAGAATAAAGCTTCCGTGTTCTTTATGGATTTTAATCCCCAAAATTACATCAGCCTCACCCAAGTCCTTGGTATCAAATTTGGAAATTAGAAATTGTTTTGTTTCTTTTACTACCTTTAGACTAATTCCCATTATTAGCATATCATCAACATATAGACAGATCATGACTCATGTATTAATTTCAAATTTGCTATAGACACATCTATCAGAATCATTTCTGTTATATCCATTAGTTATTAACACATTATCAAAATTTTCATGCCATTGTTTGGGAGCTTGTTTTAAGCCGTATAGAGACTTAATTAATTTACACACTTTATTTTCTTGTCCTGGCATTATAAAACCTTCAGGTTGCCTAATGTAAATTTCTTCCTCTAATTCCCCATTTAAGAAAATTGTTTTCACATCCATTTGATGAACTACTATTTTGTAAATTGATGCTATAGCAAATAAAACCCTAATTGTTGTTAATCTTGTAACCGAGGAGTAGGTGTCAAAGAAGTCTACATCTTTCTTTTGTCTAAACCCTTTAGCAACTAACCTGGCCTTGAATTTATCTATTGTGCCAGTAAATGGATGTTATAGCAAACAAAACCCTAATTGTTGTTAATCTTGCAACCGGGGAGTAGGTGTCAAAGAAGTCTACATCTTTCTTTTGTCTGAACCCCTTAGCAACTAACCTGGCCTTGAATTTATCTATTGGTCATCTGGTTTAGTTTTTTCTTAAAAATCCACTTACAATCTAGTGCCATAGTTCTAGGTGGGAGATTTACAAGTTCCCATGTGTGATTAATGACTAAGGAGTTTATTTCACTTTTTATAACTTCTTTCCAAAATATTGCATCAGGTGAAGTTACAACTTCTTGATAGGTTATTGGGTCCTTGTCCACCATAAATGTGAACATTCCGTCACCCAAATTTGTTTCTCTTATCTGTCTTTTACTTCTCCTTAAATGAAGTACTGATTCCTTGAGCATTCACTTGTTCTTAATTTCCAACTTGGTTTTGGAAAGGTTCCCTATTTAATGTTTCTTTTCTCCATGGGAAGATGTGCTCAAAGAATTCTACATCTCGGGACTCTATTATTGTGTTATTTTCGACAACATTTTCAGTTGTTTTAATTACAAGGAACCGATAAGCCGCACTATTTTGTGCATAGCCAATGAACACATAGTCATAGGTTTTCGGTCCTAATTTCTTTCTTTTAGATTCAGGTATTCCAACCTTTGCTAGGCAGCCCCAAACTTTTAGATAGTTCAGACTAGGTTTTCTGTTGTACCAAAGTTCAAAGAGAATCTATTATTTCTTCTTAGGTGGTATTCTATTATATAAGTGACAAGACATTAGGATTGCTTCTCCCCACAAATTCAGAGGTGCACATAAACTAATTAGCATTGCATTCATCATTTCTTTTAGTGTTCTGTTAAGTCTTTCTGCAACTCCATTAGATTCAGGTTGATAGGGAGTTGTGGTTTCATGTATGATTTCATTTTCTTCAAAGAATTTTCTAATGGTTTATCCATCATACTCAGTTCTTCTATCTGTTCTAAGTCTTTTTATTTTCTTTCCTAACTGATTTTCTACTTCAGTTTTATAGTTTATAAAATCTTTATCAGTCTCATCTTTTGATCTAAGTAGAACTACTTTTGCATATCTAGAGAAATCATCTGTAAAGGTTATATAGTATCTTTTTCCTCCTCTATCTTCATGACATTTAAGGTCTCCTAGATCACTATGAATAAGTTGTAATAATTCAGTTTGTCTTTGTACACTTTTATGAGGTTTCTTAGTAAATTTTGCTTCTATACATACTTGGCATTTTTCATTTGTAAAATTAATAGGAACATTCAAAACTCCTAATTTACATGATCGCTTTAAATAAGTAGCACTATGATGTCCTAGTCTAGCATGCCAAATATCAAAAGATTCAACAATATAAGCAGAAGAAGAAGCAGTTTTATTCATAATAATATTAGAGATGTTCAGTACAAATAATCCACCAACATTGTACCCTTTTCCAATAAATACATTATTTTTAGTCAACACGGCCTTGTCTGCTTCAAATGTGAGTTTCGGTCCTACTTTGTTGAGGAGTGCTCCCGATACCAAGTTCTATCGGATCTCCGGCACATGTAGTACATCATTCAACATTAGGATTTTTCCTGAAGTCAGTTTCAGGAGCACTTTTCTTTGCCAATAACTTTCGAAGTTTGTGAGTTTCCCATGAAGATTTGCTCTCCTTCAGATAGAGTTGTATACTCATAGAAGGAATTGCGATCCCCACATATGTGCTTGGTAGTACCGGTATCCAGTACCCACTCCTTTGGCTTATCAACTAAGTTTACCTCAATTACCACTACTGCGATAACATCCTCAGTCAGATTGACTTTCATTTTCCCAGAGTCCTTTCAATACTGGCAGTCCTTCTTGTAATGTCCGGGTTTGCCACATACATAGCAGTTTCCTTTCTTTTTTTGTTTCTTGAATTTCTGATCATTTTTCACATTCAAGCTCTTTTTGAATTTTGTAGTTTTTTCCTCCACTATAATGGTTTTGGGAAACTGGTCCTCATCTCTTTCTGCTCTTTTTTTCAATCTTAATTCGGACCACTACTTGGTCCAAAGTAGTGTCATTCCTCTTGTGCTTCATACTGGTCCTGAAATCATTTCATGTATGTGGCAGTTTCTCTATGAGAGAACTAGCAATGAATTCATCTGACAGTACCATGTCTTCCTTTGCTAGTTCCCCCACAAGAACCTGGAACTCATCTATTTGAGCAGACATGTCCATGTCTTCTTTCATGGTGAAGTGCAGGAAGTTGACAATTACATATTTCTTATTTCCAGGATTTTTAAGAGCATACTTAGTGTCCATTGCATTCCAGATTTCATAGGCATAACTATAGGAAGAATAAACATTGTACAGTTCATAAGACAAGCAGTTTAGGATATGGTTGGTGTAGAAGTGGTCGGGTGTAGTCCATTGTTCTGCAACAACAGAATGGGTTGGTTCCTCCATGTTTAATGGGTTCAGTTTAGTCAAAGTGAAAGTTATCCCTACCTATTCTAAGGCAAACAACAAGCGTTGTCTCCAACGCATGTAGTTGGTTCTGAAGGGTTCAATCTTAGAGAAAGCGGGAACTGTTGACAGTATCTGGTTCTTCATGAAGGGGTTAGCAGAGATAGGTTCCATAAATACGGTTTTAAGAATGTTGTAATAACAATAAAGAGAGCAGATGGAACTTATCGGTAATCGCTTTCCAAACCAACGTTGCAGTGATGTGAAGTTGTTGTAAGAACTCGAAACTCGGAATTGCAGGAAGATGGAGGGCTGAGTCGTGCCACTTGGTCACTCTCCTTAAAACCATATTTGCTCCCTATGGTGCAGTTGGGTGATCGCAAACCGGTCGCCAAGATAAAACATCCCATAGGCCACTGGTAGGCGTGCACTCGCTTACCAGACCTCCGCGAACCACTGAAGATTAATGCTCAGATTTCTCAGAGAAAACAAGAATGCCGAAAAATGGTATGTGCAAACTAGGTCGACCATCACCCTTTTATAGATTGGTCTCAGACCCAAATGGACATAGATGTGTCCTTTCAGACAAGAGCCTCTTCAGAACAATGCACCTATTCGAAGAGGCACAAGGAGGAAGAAGAGACACGAAAAAAGAAAACAATTTATTTAAAAATTTAATTTAATTTTGAAGAGACACGTTTTAAAATTGAAAAGGTGTAATTCAGATAAAACAAAATGATTTAGTGCACCTACACCCGCCCCCCGACCCAACCCGGCTCGGCGTGCGCATGTGGAAAGCACCTGCACCCCCCCCCCCCCTCACATGCATGGAATATCTATAGTCCTCTCCTCCTATGGGTCCTACCAGAGGGAGCAAAACTACAAATATACTCCACTTCCACTCTTTTCCCAAGCAATGTGGGACAAGGAGCCATTCAAGAGAGGAAAGAACAAAAAACAAGAGAGGGAGGAGAGAGATTCTTATAAATTTGAATATCCCTCCAAAACTATAGCCTCTAGAGCTTACTTACTGTGCATTCAAATCAGCCCGCACAACGCCCCACAGCACATCCTCGCCATGTATTGGGAGCATCTCCCAATGATAATACCAGAAATGGATAGAAGATGTTCCCAATATGTGATGGGGATGTACTGTGGGACATTGTGGGGCGCCCCCTAGTGGGGGGCTGATTTGATCTGCATTACCTTGCCGACACTCGACAGACAACCATAGTATGCCTTCGACCATATAAAAACTGTTACAATCTATATACTAGCAGAGGGGCCCTACATTGCAGGGGCTTGTGAAAGATAAGGTGTGTTATAGACTGGAAATTCGAACCCGCAACCGACAGTCCGAAACCAACAAGCCTATCTTTTCTACTCTCCATCAAACAAATATTTGTGTAAGAACATAGAATAAGCATTCAATTGCAATGTCGTTTCAATAGAAAAAACTTGTAGTAACATTGAGTTGGACATCTAAGGCATCTCTCATTAAATTGTGAGACTAGACTACCAGCAACCCAAATATACGAGACACAAGCAACATGCAGGTTTAAATTGTTATTGTCTAAAATGCTTGAATACGAAGAACAAAACTAATGGGAATGAAAGGCTGGGATAGAGTTGGTAAGTTAAATCACCTTTTTGATGATCAATCGATGATATTGATGCAATTTGCAAAGTGTCAGTAACAGGCTATCTTACATGTTTCAATTACAGTGAGTACAGGCTTTCCAAGACACTATTGCTTAATTATGTTGAGAGTTGCTATATATCAGGAAATAAGTTATAATGTTTATTGAAATTAAGTTGAATCCCAATATTTTCTTGCTAAATTTTTAGGTCACTTGACATACTACTTAGGTGTAGTATTCCTTTATTTTATATTTTCTTTGATTTTTTGTAAAATGGAAAAGTTGGTTTTCACTTGATAATAAATTGAAGTTACTGGGCGCTAACTCTTCTGTAATCGTAGACTCTAATTTTCAAGTCATTTTGGCAAATTTTGTGAAGTAAATATAACACAAAATCACATTAATAATTGATATAAGATAAAATTCTTGTTATCAAACCTCTGAACTGAGCCCATAATCCCATAAATACACAAGGAATTTTCTGGTTTCTTCATTAAGATCCTGAATTTGTTCATCGATGTAAAAATCTTGGATTTTTCTTGTCTCTTGTGAAAATTAGTGAGGTAACTAAGGGATTTTATAGCTTGATTTCTCAAATCTCTATGTGAAATTTCACTGAGGAAGTCCAATGTTTCAAGAAAGTGGTTCTGTGGAGCACAACCCTCTGTTTTCCTTTCTTTAGTTATCGAACAGGTTGTAAAATAAACATGGCTATGTGTTACAAGATTTCTTTCTTGTGCTTCCTTGATCTACAGAAAAAGATTTTTCTAGGTTTGCTTATATAGATGGCTTCGGTTGGATCTTCGTACTGGTGCTACAGGTGCAATCGTTTTGTTAGGGTTTGAGCTCAAGAAACTATTGTTTGCGCTGATTGTGATGAGGGATTTATTGGGAAAATAGATGAGCCCCCTTGATCTGCACATGTAACTGGTAGGTGCTGGCGTTCAAAGTATGAATCTAGGGTTTTGCCGCAGCCGAAGGAACACTGGGGATCATTCACCTTTTAACTCCGTTATTGTCCTCCAGGGCATGCATGGCGGCGTTGAAGGCGGTGGTGGAAAGAGGGGAAACTTTGAGCTTTACTATGATGATGGCTCCGATTCAGGACTCCATCTACTACCCGTAAGCATGTCGGACTTCTTGATGGGTTCAGGCTTTGATAGTCTTCTCAAACAGCTGGCTCAGATTCAGATCAATACGGTAGGGTACTATGAACATCCCTTGGCGTCAAAGGTAGCAATTGAGTCCACGCCAACCATCAAGACTGTCAACAACCATGCTGTCACTGAGTCTCATTGTGTTGTCTGCAAGCAGCCCTTTGAACTTGCACAAGTGACAGCAAGAACCACCTGCCATTAGCGCAAGTGAACAAAACTGAAGCGAAACCCATAGCAAGAGGACCGAAGACTGAAGAATAAGCCCCCAAAGCTCTGCTAAACCGAACATAGACTGCAGAGAGAATAGAACAAATAAAAACCCTAACCCTCTGCAAGACCAAGAAACAAAGAGAATGAGAGGGGGAGGAGAGAGAGAGAGAGAGAGAGAGGGAGAGACAAAGAGAAGAGAGAGAAGACAACTGAATCTCCTCGCACGTTGGAAGGGGAGTCATGTGCAAAATAACAGATTATCCTCACACGGTCACTTTATAATCCGCACGTGGAGATACCATTCTCTCAAAGCTGAATGCATCCACGTATCCCCATTCCATATTAATATAGATATATAGATGCACCAGGAAGCAACTCCTGAATATTGAAAACCCTAGCATTACATGAAGCAGCCATTCCCTAATTGCTTGTCATATATAGTTATATTCATTTAGAATGAATTCTTCTCTTCTCTTTTCAGTAGATCGATTATTAAAACTTATATATATTTTTAGAAAAAAAAATTGAGAATATGATACAGAAAAGACATGATGCCTTGTAACCAATCGATGGGTATATCACATAAGTGGTATCAATCATGCGGTATTCATCGAAATTGACAGGAGGGTTTTGATTGGTCAAACCTCTTCTTGTATCATACCTTTCCGGCTTCATAGATTTAATTATCATATCCTATTTATAAATATCAATGCAAATTTTATTTATTTTCTGAAATTTGATTGAAATATATTCATATGCATGCACATTTTATTTTCAGTTCTTTCATTATTTTTACAATGTTAACCAAATATGTCCTCAGAGTTCACACTTCACTCACATAAACTATTAAAATATATATATTACTTATGTGTATATAGCTTATTTATAGTCATTTTAAACTTATATTTAATGTTATTGATATGTTTTTTTTTTAGATTTATTTGAGCTTTTCTATTGTATCCATACACATCTTAATTTTAATTTTCATCATCCAAAGTGTATTGTATCTTAAAATTATGTTTCTAATACGTACTCTTTGCATTTCTAATATTTTGAACCTTGCCCATAACTTGAACCAAGTTAAGATCTGTTGGCCTAAATCAAAGAAGAAAAGAAATGGCATTGTGGCGGATAGTCTTCATGGTTTTTTTATTATATCAAAATTGGTTAATTTACTCTAAAAGGAATGGACCAAAATCACCAAATTAATTAGGTCTAAGAAATTTAAATAAAACTAACAAAATGTATTATAACTAAATATATGTTAAATTATCTACTTTAAATGTCATTTAAAGGATTTTTAAAGTAGACTGAACTTCTTGCGTCCTTTACCAAAAAAAAAAACATGCCCCAAATTACTACACACACATATGTATGAGCAAAGTTGATTTGAATGATGTTGTTACTAAATTTTAATAGATTTAATTTTTATACAAGTAATCTTCAATTAATTTTATAATATTCTGATCATTTTGAGTTGAATTTATTTATACTATTTAATATCCGATTGCAATCCGAATTTGATTCAGAATCTGACATAAATCTGATGGATAAGGCCAGATATGGTCTAATTTTAATCCTACTAGACAATCTCTCATTTTCTGCTGTACCCAATTTATTAATGCTTTCCATATGCAATATTAGGTGTTAGATGTTTCAATATTTTAACATTTAGCTGCCCCTAACACATATCTTTATTCTGATCAGAAGGGAAGGATTTTGGGGCTCATATTTGGCTCATCAATAGAAGAATGTGTGAAGTGAAAGCAATTTTGGACCCCCAAACCAATTTTTTTACACATTAGAAGATTTCTTAGCCATTCAGCCTTCTTTATTAAATGGCCTGACAAGCAGATACACTCCCTAAATATAATGAAAAGCATATACCTAATAATAAATTTCTATATGTACAAATCGTGCATTTAAATTAATTTTGACAATTTTTTTTTTGTTTGAAATTTTTTATGCAACTAAAAATGGGTTCCAATTGGATCCAAACATATTCAGGTCATCCTCCCATATTTCTAACTAATGGCATCAGGTGCTCAACTTAAACAGTTAATACTCAAATTAATAATTAACAATGCATCTGGATTAATTTTTATAAGATTATTGGATCCAGTGTTAATTATAATTTATAGATAAATTATCGCTGGAGGTGAATATTAATTTGCTAAGCCTGATAATGTTTGACTTCTCAAAGCTGGAAATGTAAATATACACCGCTGTTGAGTACCATTAAAGGATGAGGGACGCTTTCAACTTAATTAAAAAGTCCAACTCCTAATTTTATTAAGTGGGAACACATGTACTGATGCAAGTCCTCTTATATTTATTTTGTTAATTTATATAAAGAATATTTGCAATATAATTAAGGGTACAATATTTAAACCTCTCCTGACATTTCTGAAATGTACTTAAACCTCCCCTCACCTTTAAAAGTTGCCAAGACCTCCCTTCACTTTTGGTGTAAAAGTTGCTTACTGACCCCTTCTGTTAATTGCACGTTAAAAAATTTAACAGAAATAGAAATTTATTGCTCAAAATTTTTTAAAATACCCAAATTTCCCATGAATCATGTTTGGGTAAAATACTTAAACCTCCCTTGACGTTTCTGATAAGTACTTAAACCTCCCTTCACCCTTAAATGTTGCAAAGACCTCCCTTGACGAGTAGACCCAGGTATTAAACAAACAGTGAAGTTGCTTATATAAACAATAACAAAACAAGGTATGATCTGTTCTAGACTCAAGTACGATCTATATATACTTTTTACTCGCCCTGTTTACTATATAAACAATAATAGATCAAGAAAAATCAAGAATAAAAAAACACAAAAAGCTTAGGTTAACAATATATTCAACGCATGAAAAAAAAAGCTACCTCTAAAAACTTAAAAAAATCAAAGAAAACTCAAAAAATTGTGTGAAACCACCTTCAACAAGTAGGTATTTTCGTTTGCACACATGATTTTTTGTAGAATCCTTGAGAATATTGAATTGGGCGGCAGAACCGGAAAAGAGGAACTAAGCGGGAATTATTTCAAGTGATGACAGAATAATCCTAGAAGGGTAATTCTGGTAATATGAAATTTTAATTTTTTTGGTAAACACACAAAGGTAGTCACTAGTTTGTGAATTTTCACTCTCCATCCACTAGAATTAAGTCAATTAATGGAAGGAATTAATAAGCAACTTTTACACCAAAAGTGAGAGGAGGTCTTTGCAACTTTTAAAAGTGAGGGGAGGTTTAAGTACATTTCAACAACGTCAAGGGAGGTATAAATATTTTACCCTATAATTAATTTGCCCAATATAGCCTGGGTACGGGTAGTACCAGGATTATATAGCCCACTATTATTAATTGATGCATTTTATTTTAATCTCGTGATCTGCCTTTCTTACGATTAAACTAATTGTTTAACAATTATAAACTCTCATTGAAAAGATTCCCAACTATTTTTTTTTTTCTGTAAGATTATTCTATGGCTGCACCAAGCGGCAAATTAATACAATTATACAATTTTACCTATAAAAAAAATACAGTTATACAATTGGATTGTTGAGATAAGAAATTCAGAGTGCACATGAAGATTTCTAGAAGCAATAACAATATATACATTAATTAGCAATAGACAGAACTAGGATCATGATCTTCTCTAATTAACTTATATTGCAGATTAAAAAATGTATAAATCTTAATTATTAACAAACTTTAATTTAGGCCAAAACAGTAGTTTGAGCTTGGTTCCACCTGGCAAACCAAAATTTCATGAAATATGTTGGCAAAACTTTAATTTAGGGGGCATTCTTTTTTTGGATTTTGAGAGGGAGAAATCTGGTTAATGGGATTTTGGTTCCCATTGACTAAGAACCTCATGTTTTTTTTTTCAGATAAATGTGGGGATTAGGAAAGTTTTCCGTTGAATGGGACAAAAATGCTCCTTTTAATAATGAATTTTTATGGTTAAAATAGTCATTTCTTTTTTTACTTGGAAAATAAAAGAACATAGGTAAATACACTTACCTGGATAAGTGTTTCCCAAGAAAAACTTACCCAAGTAATTGCATTTACCCGGGTAATTAACTTACCAAAAAGTAAACGGGGCCTTAGGCTAAATTTGGAAAAAGTACAAATATAAATACAATGAAAAACCTTGCATTTTGTATTTTTAAATTTAGATTTTTACTGTACATATTTATATTTATACTCTTTTTAAAGTGATGAGACTAATTTAAAAAGAATAAAAATACAAATATGTACAATACAAATTGTATTATAAATTGTGTATTTTAATTTTCCAACTGATATAAATACAAATATATAAAATGCAAAACCTTATATTTTGTATGCATTTATACTATTTATACCCTTTCCAATATCAAGCGTTAATTTGTGAGGGATCTGGGGCGGATCCTTGTATTACCAGGCCCAGGACCATGCCAACCAAACCCGTCGAATAATATAATATATACATATATAACTATTTTTTATCTTATAGATCAACACTAAAATCTAAACACGGTTGATTGTTGTACGTACATACACACTACCCAATTCAATCAGAATATATAATACGTTTATCGGGCACCCACCGCAACAACTGGATCCACTTATCGGGATCACTCGGGTGTGCAACCCATTGAGTGGCATCCCATCAGGCCATCAGTCATCACAACATGGGAAAATGCATGTTTGGGAATTGGGGAGTCCAGTCCAAACTCCCAAACATGCATAAGATTAATAATTAAAGCCTCAAATACGACCGGCAGCACCTGTATGATCTACTGTGTTAGATCTCCTCCATCGCATACAGATACAATTGGTTTCATCATACAGTAATCGGTGCTGGTCGAAGATGAAAACGCCGTTGCCTCCCTGCAATTTATGATTCCCATAGCCAGCCTTCTCTTCTCCATTTCCCGTCTTCCAGCTCTCCTAAGATTCTCCCTCTTGATCATAACACTAGCAGACTTATTCATTCTCTTTTTGGTGTTGTACTGTTTACTGTGACTAAACAGAGGTATTGGTATGGCCTCCAAACCCATCAACTTGGCAACCACACCCGGTTTGCACCAAACCACGCTTTCTCCTGCTAAAGTTGGAGGTAGCCCAAGACTCCTCTCCACATCTAATTCAAACCCTTCGCTATACAGTCTCCTTCCAATTCCTCCAGACGATGATGATGATGATGATTGACACCAACTGCAACCACCCCTGGACCTGGTAACTGGAGTGAAGTTATTGAAGGAAGACCTGTACATTGCATCCCTACCATCGAGAGAAAACCGAGGGTACTGGTTCAATGCGCTCCTGGCAGATCGTAAAATATCAGAGTTGTTGACACATGACATTCTACGTCGACACACATCATAGTCATCCAGCTTTGCTTTCCTTGCTGCCTCCTCTTCCAGCTCAAGCTGCAAGATCATCTCCTCCAGGGTCGGCGGTGGGCTCTTGCTGATGTGGTCTGGGTAGTAAGGCGAGCTTATAACGGGAGAGGAGGTGGCCATGCAAGATAAATCATGTTCATGTTGGCTCTTGCGACGTTGGTTATTGAGGATCGACGTGGAACCAACACCGTTGCAAAAGCTTCGGAGACCTTTCTTCATCTTCGCTGCCAGAGAGTTCTTCAGGAGAAACAAGGACAAGTCCTTCATGGCCTATTCTAGTGGTTGGAAGGAAGGAATGATAAACCCAAGCCTAGCTAAGAGGCCGGCCGGGAATCGGGATGGGAAATGGAGGAGAAGGGGAGAAGGGGTTAATAGCTGAGAAGTTCGGTGTGGCACCGCAGACATCAAGTGATGGAACGTGGTAACGTGAATGGAGTGAATGGGAGCGGTCGGTGGTGGAATTGAGCCAAGTCATGGACCATGGTGCCTTAATAGCAATCACATGACACGGCAAGACAGGATTGTATATACATACAGCTTTTTACATTTTGCAAAACAAAGCAAAGCCTTTAATTAAGATAAGAAGATCAATATATTCAATGCCCATAGCTCTACTAAACCTCTAATAACCTTTTCTATAAAAACTAGGGGTGCAACTTGGTACAAACCAAACTTTAATCTGCCTTTGACTTCGGTTGGATTAGGGATTTAGTGTTGATGCGTTTGGGCAACCCTAACCATGACTTAGTGACTTGTAACAGCCTAGGATGGGCTGAGGGCAATACTGTAACTTTGCTTTCAAGTCAAGGACCGGCTGAAGAGTCCAAGGTCTATTGTGGCCAAGGGTTGGTAGGTCAGACTTGTGGAGAGAGAGTGTGTCAGAGGCCCCGGGTGTTAACCTGAGGTGAAGACTCTGACGATCAAGTTAGTACAGGTGCAACACCAGGTGGGCGAGGCCTGAGGTGAAAACACTTAGACGAGGCCACAAAGGAAACTGGAGAGTTCTTAGTAGTCTTTAGTCTAGATGTTTACCTTGAGGAAGTTGCCCCCTATTTATACTTGAGACCGCCTAGAGGTAGGTGGGCTCGAACGGTCAGGATGCGGTCCGGCCCTAAGGAGCACGGTCATCTGAGGCCACCGCATGCGGCCACGCCATTGGCTTCGAGTCATGCGCCAACCTCTATTCTGTGTGCACCCTCATTGGGTCCACCCTAAGCATCGTCGCTTGTCGCATGCGTGCATGCTATTGATACGGGCCATGTGCACCTACATCATATATATATTTATGATACGGGCCATGTGCACCCTCATGTGTGTATGTGTGTGTGTGCATATAATTATAATTATATGTATTTAAATGTATGTATCATTAGTTTTAAGCTTGAGGTAAAAAAATAAATCTACTGTAATTTGAGTTCGGTACTAAAACACCATGGCTTTAACTTCCTTAATATAATAATGCTAAAATTAGGGGTGTAACTTGCTTGGGAATTTGGCTAAAAAAATTGATTGGAAATTTGCTCAATGGGCCCAAATCCTAAGGCTGTGTTTGGTTGCAATCCAAATAAATTTGCAGTGATTCAAAATTATAGCAATGCAAATGATTTAAATGTAATTTTTGACCTATTTTTGTTTCAAATTTTAACTTATTTTGTTTGATGGTAGTACAAATGAAGTAAATTAAGACATGAAGCAAAATAAAGTAAAACCCAAAATAACATTAAACGAGGATTTGCACTTTTCTCACTTGCACTCCCATGCCTTTATACTAGTGCACTGCAACCAAACACAGCCTTAATTACTAACCTAAGCTTTAATTGTCAATACAAAGATCAATGCCCATGGCTCTAACAAGCCTCCATAAAATAGATGACCGATGATCTCATAATTAAGGCTCCACCCCACCGTTTAAATTCGAAGGATGACCTACCATTCTACCAATACCAATCACATGACTCTCGAATCTCAACGTACGGCCACTTATTCTCTGTAAATACAGTCCACGGGATGAGTGAAGTTTCTTTTACCAACACACTAGGGGCAATGGATGTCCTATACGTTAGGTTTAAATTTTGATAGAAAACAATAGAAAGTTTTTAAGAAATTTCACAAAATCCTTCTAAGAACTCAACCTCAACTCTCCTGATGTTTCTAAATTTTTATCAAATCAAACCAAACACCAAAGGCAAGGCTACTAGGCTAGCCATAAAACATTATTTCTGGTTCTGTTTTGTGTGTGCCGTGTGCGGGTCAAATTCAATCACTGGCTACCATCTACGTGATAACCCACAACGGTTCAATTCAACCCCTCGACAAGATGTTTTCACTTCACCTATTTGTAAGAGCGTCAAATAGACCCACATTCCATACTCCATAGCAGTTTGGACTCAATATTAACCTTTCTTCATATAACTCTACATTATATAAGCAATTACATGAGACTCGAAACAAAAATAAATTGGAAATGAGTTCAGAGCTGATTCTTTCAACGATACCAAGCTGGCTGCATGCAAATCTCAGGTGATAAAATTCAAGACTTTGCAAACTCAGAATCATATTTTACTGTGCAAGAGTACAAGCACTCTTTCTATCATCGGCTATTAAAAAAGAGGGATGAGAAAATAAACAATGCTATTTGAAATTTGAATGCTTTGTGCCGAGGGAACCCTTGCCTCTCCTCCCTTTGAAACTGATGAGATGCTTTTTAAGATGATTCTTTACCCAAGAACCACTACTCTGCGCCACTGGCAGAGATTGATTTGTTCTCGAACTACCTCCAGTACCATCTGAAGAGAGACCACCACTATTGTTCCCAAGGCCAAGGGCATCAGAGATCACTACTTGTTGGTTCCTCCGCACCGATCTCAAACCCATTTGCAATGGTTCTGAAATCAGTGAAGATTCATCATCAGTCACACCACTGGTTTTCAGGCACAAGGGGCATGGCGGGTCATGAATCTGTCTTGGGTGTCGTTTGATCTAAGCATTCTGCATGGAACACATGGGTGCAATGCAGCACCGCAGCAATTGGCATGTTACCACTACTGACAATTCTCCGCGAACTCCACGGGGACTTCTGCCAAATTCCACAAAGTCCACAATTCTGATCTCCTCTACTGCAGTTTGGCCATCTAAATTCCTTATCAATGTACTCTGACATATCAAAACCTTCTCCATCAAATGCTAGGTCATAACTACTGGCACTACTCAACCTGAACCCCTCCCTTCTTGAGCTCTTGTTGGTCTCTGGACAAGCCTCCATTTTCTGAAACCTACTGAAGGTTTTATGCAAGAGACCACAACTGTTATTAGGCCAATCAGATGGTGAAGTTCTATTCTCACCAAGTATCAACCTACTTGTGCTGTTTTTATCTGTAGAATCAAAAGGAACGGTATCTGGCACAGGGTTTCGGAACACTAATGGGTAAACTGGTTTTGACATGAAAGAGCGCCGACTGGAAAAGTTCCGGCAGGAGGAAGAGATAGGCTGTTTGCCAGTTGGTTCCCAGTGGCTAGATTCAGAAAGGGTAGATGGGGACCCAAAACTGTTGGATACTGCAGATGCTCCGCCAATAAATAGCCTCTACAAGCAGATTTCACATACAAGCAAACAAACGATAATCAGAATAAAATTTAGGCTCAAGCAACTCCACGGTAACGTGTAGACAAGAACTCACCTCAGCAGACTGCGGAAAACAAGAAGCTGCAGATATTGACCCTAATCAAAATTAACAAATTAACCCTTTGTTAGCTGTGCAATTGCTCAAACTTTGACACCACAAAGAAGGCAGATCTCGATATTTTTCTTTTTAATATTTTAAGGGATGGAGTTGTTTGCAAATCTGCTGTGGCAGACGCTTGGCATCCCTCTTTAATACGCAACTCATATGTGAGGCGGCAAAGCAAGTAGCAATAGAATCTAAAAAGGAATTTATAGCAGAAAATCCAGCAATAAACACTTACCGATAGTATTAAAGAACTTGAAAGCAATAAAGAAGAGAATAAGAGCAGAAAATATAGAAAGGATTCCTATGAAAAGAATACAACGGAAACAAATAATCTGAAGTTCTAAGCGTCACTTGTAGGATCTCATACGTACACTCTGAACTATCAAGCTTCCAAGTTCAACTATGACTCTAGTGGTATAAATTCACATCCAAATTATTGTCCCTTTCAGAGGAAGTATCTTAATTCGAGAGTAATAATCCTACTAAAAAATGAAGACTCCTATAACTAGGAAATACAACTTCGAAACCAACAGTAACATAATAGTATCGAACTATCGATTAAAAATGTCGGGCTACAACAACTCATTATGACGTGTGAAACCCATGGCAATCCTTTAGAAAGTGGCACGTATTTAAAACCTGTCCCAACTCCTTCAAAGCATGAACAGGTCGTTTGGTAACTCCTTCAGAGCAAGTCAAGCTAAAGCTCCACCAAGAGTGTCGCAGACCCCCACCCACCCACACCCCAAAATCCCTCCCCACCTCCAATTCCCCCAAATGCAAGTGCTCACCGTCCAGTCCAGTCGAAGCCCTCAACCTGAACAACCTTGCAGGATCTGCCTTGGAAATGGATTTGAAAGACAGGAATGTCAAAAGTGGTTTTTTCAACTTGGGCTGCAATCTTAAATAAAATCCAAACCATCGACAACTCAAGGGCAAGGAGAATGATACTATTGACTTTTTTGTTAGTGTAAAAATTATTAATTGATATGTTAATTTATAGGGTAAATTTCTTAAACTACTGTTTGCTAAATCTTAACGGAATGGCTGAAATGTCCATTTTACCCTTTAACTCAAACCTAGGATCGAAAGCTAAAGCAAAAGTTTGGTGAGAAGGAGGTGAAGAAAGTAAAAGGAGCTGGTTCCCTTGAATCTGACAAGAAATCAAAAAAATCCCCTGTTGCTGCTACAGAGACTTAGAAGAAGAGATCAGTTGACAGATCCAGTGACTTCTCCAGATCCGGTGACTTCTCCAATGGAAAGGATCTCTCCAGAAATCCTTCCATCTACTGCAACCGTCGAAGCCAGGCGGAGCCCTATTTTGCTCGAGGGGGAGAGAGGTTGGATGTGGAGGGGTCCGTCGTTGCTACAACTTGCAAAAGAGGCAGTAATGAAACAGGAACGAGAGGGAGAAAGAACGAAGGGAATGGGGAAGAGAAAAAACGAAAGGGACAAAGAGAGAGAAGGAGGGAGGGAGAGGGATCAGATGTGGAGAGGTCCATTGCAGCAGCGGCGGTGATGAAACAGGGGCGAGAGGGAGAGAGAACGAAGGAACGGGGGGAGAGAGAGAAGTTAGTAGTCATGGATTCGTCCCTGTTTTCAATCCTTCTTAAATCCATCAAAGAACTGGTTCAATGAAAGCCCTCTCCAAACGCCTCGGGAAATACGGTTAGGGTTCTTATTCTTCTGGTTAGTGCTCCTTATTTTGCCTTCTGGATTTGATTCAGTTGATTTCTTCTATACATTATACATTATAGGGCTTCGATATGATGACCTCTACGACCTGATGTACGATTTGGACATAAAGAAGCACTGGCTCGCCTTCCTTGTGAGATCGTTGACGCAAGGATTCAGCGTCTGGTATGCAGATGTCGGTGCCAGAGTTAACCAGTAAACAAGGTACTTAGACAGAATCGTTTTTCCGAAACGAGGGCACTTTCGAACATAAAAGGGTAAGTTGGCAATTTTTAAAAATATAAGTCATGTGAGCAGTTTATGACAGAACATTAACGGTAAGGGAAGTATAAGCCAATTGTCAAAAAACAGTAAGTATTGTTAGACAATTTTCAAACAATAGGGACATACTTAATCAATTCACTAAACCATAAGGGTAGTTTAAGAAATTTATCCTAATTTATATTTGAGAATTTAATATTTGATTGACATTTTTGTTATAATAACTAAAATATCATATGTGCATATCTTTGGACTCCTAATTGATGCATTATCTTTTTTTTTTTTTTTTTGATAAGTTGGTTGATGCATTAGCAATAAAATTGTATGATATCCATGCATATATATATTAAAACTGGTCCACCAATGTCAGTATAGTTCTCTTTTGAGAGAAGCTATTTATCTATCTTCTCTATTTTTTATATTTTTTTATTTTTTTTGTTTTAAAAATATAAAACAGTAATCATTCCTTATCTTGATTAAATTAAACAACCAATGAAATGCACTTTCCCAAAACCTAAATAATCTATTCTCCTAAAATTTTTTCTAAACTACCTCCCCCACATTCTCCAAAATTATCACTAATTTTTATTTATCTTCTAAATTATCTCTATTCTTATTTATCTCCACAATTATCTCTAATTTAATAGAGAATCTATCCTAAATTATCTCTAAGTCTTATTTATCCTCTCCCCTACTTTTTATCTATATCTATCTAAATAAAATTTGGATTAAAAAATATAAGAATTATTTAAATATTCTAACAAAATTATAAAATAACATTAAAATATTTATTAAAAACAAAAAAAAATAATTTTATATTTTTAAAAAATATATCACGAAATTATGTACTAAAAATTTAAATTATATTTTTGCAGATTATCAATTTAAATGTTTTTCAAATATTTAATAATATGTAATAGCTTTAAATAAATAAAATTCAAATAACAAAAAAAATTAAAAATTTTATAGATTATTTAAATATTTATCATAACTAGATTTTAAATAGTTAAAATAACATAACTATGTAATAAATTTAAAAAATTTCTACAAAGTAGAAAAATAATTATAACATAATATTCAAATTAATAATAATTTAATATATTACAAAAATTAATATGAAATTATGTAATAATAGTATAAATTATGATTTTATGGATAATTAAATTCAATAAATAATTAATACATTAAATTTTAAATATTTTACATATTATTTAAGTATTTAAATAACAAAATATTTAACATAACTAGATTTTAAATAGTTAAAATAAAGAAATTATGTAATTAATTTAAAAAAATCTAAATATTAGAAAAATAATTATAACATAATATTGAAATTAATAATAATTTAATATTTTTACGTAATATTGTAAATAACTAATTTCACTTATATCAAGTAATAATTTGAGAAAAAAACTTTCAAAAACATTAATATTTATTAATAATAATTTTAAACTCTTAATTTGTATTTATTATATAATTATATATACTAAAATTAATATTTATTGTGTTTTAGTAATTATTTATTGTTTTTTGTGATAAATGTATTTTCAATGATTATGTATACATTTATTTTATTTTGTTATTTAACATAAAACTTTCAATAGTTATTGGAGATTAAACTACTATTATTGATTTTTTTTAAATTTAATTTATAGTACTTATTGTATTTTTGTTATAACTTATTGATTAATTAATATTTATTAGAGATTAAACTATTATTTGAGATTATACTATTTATTGACTAAGTTAATATATTTTTAGTACTTATTGTATTTTTGTAATTATTATAATTATTATATTTTTTTCACTATCAATATATTTTCAATAATTGTGTGTTTTTGCTATAAATTTTTAATAATTTTTGGAGATTAAACTATTGTTATTTATCGGAGATAAAACTATTAATTTAGCCAAAATCATGAGTGTTCACGAGTTGGTTCGGACCGGTCATAGGCTATTTGGCCAACAAATTGACATGGTTAGGTTGGGGAGTTGGTCAGTTGAAGCCGACTGACATTTTGTGAAAACCGACCCACTCAAGTTGTATTGGTTTGGGTCGGTTTTCACAAAAGGTCAATCAGTTCAAAAGATTTAAACTTAAAAATTTAATTTAATTTTAAAAATTACAGTGCAATTGTAAGTACATAGTAGTCACTTAAACCATCAAAACAGAGGAAGTGTCAAACTAAAACTATACGAATGCCTGTAATGAGTCCATAACTCATCACACATCTGTGATGAACTCATAACCGGAACAGGTTGCGATTTACTTTGGACCTGTGCGGACTTGCGATGAATTTAAATCCATCACAGAACCGCGATGGGCTCCGGACCAATGCGAACTTGCAATGAGTTTAAAGTCATCACATAATCGCGATGAGCGCAAACTCATCGTAGATTAGAAACAAATAATAGAAACCCGTGCGTCATTAAATAACGCGCGTGCGGGACATCCCGCGAGCCTAATGAGGGTGCACAAGCTAAATAGTGACGTCACCCATGCCATGTCTTTTTAAAAGGGTCACGAAAAGAAGTAGTAACACACGTGTATTATGAGAATCCTCAGACGATAGGAAAATTCGTCCTTAAGATATCTCATAAGACACGTGTCGAAACCCTAACAGTGTTTCCTAACTAACACCAAATCCAAAATTCTCTTTCCTAAAGGGAACCAAACACTTTTGGCTCCTTCCTTTTGAGACTTTGGGATCCCTCCCTATAAATAAGGGTCCAATTCATAACGTGATAATCATTCTATCACCTCATTTGCCCTAGCCTTTAGCCTACTTCTTGCACTTAGCTTTCTTTTGTCCTTCAATGAGACTCCCGTACATAGCCTAACCACCTCACTCACATCAATTATTAAAAAATAAATTTAAAAATTAGATTTAGGAAATTAAACATTTTAAACTAAAAAATATGGGAAATTTCTCACTTTTTCATATTAAAAATTACATTTAAAATATAAAATATTAATATATATCCATGGTTAGGTCATTTAATTTTTGTCAGTTTACAAATGGCCAAAGTGAAAATGATCCAAATTGGTCGAATTGGGAATTTTTTTTAACCAAAGCCAACATAAAATACTAGAAAACCGACCAACTTGGGTCGAGTTGATCAGGTTGGTCGGTTTCATAAGTTTGATGAATAAACCTAACTGAAATTAATTATTGCTATTTTTGTATTATAAAAAATTTATTAAAAGTAGTATATAAAATATGAATAATTATTAATTATTTAAAAAATTGAAAATATAAAACAATTGTATACTCTTGTGTTTATATTAAGGTCATTTACTATAACACACCTTATAGTTTTACATATTTACTTAAACCTACCTTATAGTTTTCATTTTACCAAAATAGCCCATATATTTTACAATTTATTTACTTAATTAACATTTCACTAAGGAGTGTTTGTTTTGCCATTAGGCCCATGATTTTTTATTCCAAAAAATGCCCTTAACATTTTTATACAAAAAACAAAATTGGCCAAATATAGCCAATAGAGTGGTTAATCGTGTCTTATTAAGAGCAAAATAGTATTTTTTATTTCTATTTTCCTTTGATTAAATTTATTTAAATGAACATTAGGGTCAAAACTGTCAGTTTCCACTATCATTTAATGAAGATTGATTAAATCCGTTGCAAATTATAAGTGGTGCTTTAGTAAAATACTAACTATAGGGTAGAGTTTTAGTAAATCCATGAAACTATAAAGGTATTTTAGTAAATGACAATTTCTATTATTTATCTTTTGCTTAATAAATCCCGTGCATCACACGGGTCTCCACTAAGATAATTATTAATAAAACTAAATTTATTAAAAAATATTTGTTTTTATTCAATTAACAATAATTACTTTTTATAAATCAATATTAAATGAAAATAAAATTATTAAATCTTTCAGATTTTTCCGTGCATCGCATGGGTCCCAATAGAAATTGGGGGCTAAAAAGAAGGGGGCGTAGACCCTCTGTTAGACCAAGATAAGAAAATGAACTTAATAAGAAAACAGCACAAAGCCCCTGTTTTAGATAAAAAGAACAAGGAGCTCCACCGCTGTTTTAGACCAATAAATGCTGGGGAACACTAAAATAAAAGAAGAAAATGAAAAAAAAAAAAGGTGCATAGCCCCTGTTTCAGAACACCAATGAAGAGGAAAAAATGATGAAAAACTTCAGGGAAATAAAGAAGAAAAGGGGGCAGAACACCTGTTCCAAATCACCTTCGAGGAGGAAAAAGGTGAAAATTTTGCAGGTAAATGAATAAGACAAAAGGGACAGAGTCCTTTCAGGCCACCTTTGAAGATGCAAAAGGGTGAAAAGATTGCAGGAAAATGAAGAAAAGAAGTGGGTGGAGCCCCTGTTTTATTCCAAAAAAGATCACACAAAAAAACATAAGGAAAAGACGGAAAAAAAAAGAAAAAGGAAAAAAGAGGAAAACCCAACAAAAAGGAAGAAAAACAGAGGCTGAAAATGAAGAGGGTAAGAAGAACAAGTGGTCCAGAGCGGACTTAAAACTGAGAAGAACTTGACGTACCCGGCATCTCCAAAGTTGTTTAGATTTCCTTTTTGGTTATGCAGCTACAGGTTGGAGTTGGAGTATGAGTGAAACAAACTTGACTGGACAGCTCTCCCTCTTCTATTCAATTCTGCCATGAAAATAAAACCCTAAAATGACACAGGTTTGCTAGTATTCTTCTAATAAAAAGGGTATTGCAGGAAAATGAAGAAAAGAAGTGGGTGGAGCCCCTGTTTTATTCCAAAAAAGATCACACAAAAAAACATAAGGAAAAGACGGAAAAAAAAAGAAAAAGGAAAAAAGAGGAAAACCCAACAAAAAGGAAGAAAAACAGAGGCTGAAAATGAAGAGGGTAAGAAGAACAAGTGGTCCAGAGCGGACTTAAAACTGAGAAGAACTTGACGTACCCGGCATCTCCAAAGTTGTTTAGATTTCCTTTTTGGTTATGCAGCTACAGGTTGGAGTTGGAGTATGAGTGAAACAAACTTGACTGGACAGCTCTCCCTCTTCTATTCAATTCTGCCATGAAAATAAAACCCTAAAATGACACAGGTTTGCTAGTATTCTTCTAATAAAAAGGGTGATAATATGTGATAAGTCGTAGTAACGAAAACAAACCAATAAAAATTATTTACAACAAAAAAAAAGTAAAAAGCAATATAAAAATATTAAATGATCAAACAAATGCATTAATGTGTCTTGCATCTAGGTGTCTACCTTGGAGTTAAGCACCTGCCTAGTTGCCTAGGCATGCGCCTAACTGACTGGGCACACGCCTTATACAAAATTTACATGGCGTTTGGACGATGCAAAGTTTGAAAACTGCCAAGTCGCCTAGGTGAACAGGAGTCAGGGTATACTAGACATGAATAGGAGATCAGGCTGTGTGCCTAGGTGAACAGGAGTCAGGGTATACTAGACATGAATAGGAGATCAGGCTGTGTGCCTAGGTGAACAGGAGTCAGGGCAGTTTGAAAACTGCCTAGTCGCCTAGGCACCACGTTGATAATTATACACAAGTATTGGAGATCAGGCTGGTTTACTAGACATGAACAGGAGTTAGGGTATCTCAGGTTAAAAGAAATCATGTAGAAAACTCTCCTATTCAGGGTAGGCAAACATGGTCATCACGGGACAAATAATATATGGGACAAATTTCATTAGCTGGTACCAGCATTGCAGAGGGGAACTAAAATGATATTTGCAAAAACTTATGTACAATTAAGTAAACCCTGAACTACTGCTCTAAAAAATTATCCAGCAATGCCGAGGGAAACTTAAATGACATTTGCAAAAATTTATGTACAATCATGTAAACCCTGAACTACTTCAATAATATTATAGGCTACGCACAAAGCATGCAAATAGCTTACATGATGCAGACAGACAGAAGTCCATTTTGGCAAATATATACTTTCCATTATTCAATTTTACTATATTCGTTTAGATGAATGTGGTGAATAGATAGATTGTGGATCAAATTTTAATTGTCAATGAATGTGTGGAGGATCTGAGGAGAACAAGGAGGAAATGAATGGTATGCAAGATGGATTTAGAGAAGGCTTATGACATGGTTGATTGGTCATTTTTTATGCAAGTGTTGGACTGTTTTGGCTTTGGGGAGAAATGGTGTAATTGGATCCTAGGTTGTATTGAGACTTGTTATTATTCCATTCTAGTAAATGGAACTGTAGTGGATCACTTCCCGGCTATTAGGGGAATTAGACAAGGGGACCCCCTCTCTCCTTTCCTTTTCACCTTGATTGTAGAAGTCTTGGGGAGACTAATTGAGAGAGCAGATTCGATAAGTCTTATTAGGGGGTGGAGGGTTGGAAAAGACAAGATTTCTATCACCCACTTACAATTTGCTAATGATACAATTCTGTTCTATGAGGGGGAGGATGTGAGATGGGCCAGAAACCTGAAGTTGGTGATTCAAGTGTTGGAACAAATGTCAAATATGAAGGTGAATTTTGATAAGAGTTGCATGGTGGGTATCAATATAGAGGAGAGAGATATAATGGAAAGGGCTGAAACTTTGGGTTGTGTGGTGTCTCAATGGCCGCTAAACTATTTAAGGATGCCTCTAGGGGATAATCCGAGGAAAGAGCTTTTGGAGTTCTGTGAGTGATAGGTTTACTAAGAAATTGGCCTTTTAGAAGAAGAATTACTTATCTTTGGGTGGCAGAATTACCTTGATTAAGTCTACATTGGCTAGTTTGCCTGTGTATTACTTTTCTGTCTTTAAGATTCTAGTGAAGATAAGTAGGGTTTTGGAGAAGTTGATGAGGGACTTTTTGTGGGAAACAGGGGAGGAGAGGAAGGATCACAGGGTGAATTAGGATTTGGTTTCTAAAAGTATGGCTGATGGAGGGTTAGGATTAGGTAACATTCGGAAGAAAAATGAAGCTTTGTTGAGGAAATGGCTGTGGAGGTTAGAAGGTGAGAAAGATAAGTTGTAGACTAGGGTAATTCTAAGTATTCATGGTCAGACAGATGATGGTTGGGACTTTGCAACTTTAGCAAGGTCTAATGGTGCCTCTCCTTGGAAATCAATACATGCCATTCTTCATTCTTTTTTACAGCACATCAGGTATGACCTCTGCTCTGGAAATCAGGTAAAATTTTGGGAGCACATTTGGGTGGGTGAGGTACCTTTGAAAGACTAATTCCCCTCCTTGTTTTCCCTCTCTAGGTATAAAGGCAAGGTTGTGTCCAATTTTCTAGTTCCTTCTTAGTCTTACTTTGGGCTTGATTGGGATTTAGGGTTCAGAAGAGGCCTAAGGGATGTAGAGGTTGAAGATGTCTTGAATCTGGTTCAGATCTTGAACGGGGTGGTGTTGGACCCCTCTGAGAGGGATAATGGACCCTAGCTCCCTCTGGGACCTTCTCTTGTGCTTCCTTCTTTAAGTCCCTCTTGCCTTCGACCAATAATTTTGCACAAATTTTTCCATTTAAGGATGTTTGGGGTGAGCCAATTCCTCCAAGGATTGGAGTCTTTTGTTGGGAAGCCTTCCTTTAAAGGTGTAATACATGTGACTTACTCCAAAGAAAAAGGCCTTTTTGGTGCTTGTCTCATAATTGGTGCATTCTTTGCAAGGCTAATGGTGAAAGCTCCTACTACTTATTAATTTATTGCCCCCTTGCTGCTGATCTTTGGGATTGGTTTCTTTCCTTATTTGGTTGCAAGTGGACCCCACTACCAAATATTCAAAGCTTGTTTAGCTCTTCGTTCCTTCGATGGCCAAACAAAAGGGGAAGAATTATATGGAGATCTGTGAGGGCTGCTATTTGCTGGACCCTATGGGAGGAAAGAAATGCTAGAACGCTTTTTGAAAATGAAAGAAGTAAATTAAGCCTTGTTGAAGTAATAATAGTTAGGGTGGTGCACTGGCTAAAATCCTTGGACTTGTTTGTTGATGTTTCTATAGACATGTTGATGAATAGCTGGATGGAGGCAGCAAATTCTGCTCCTACTCGCTCTTCTATTTGTCCTGTGTGGTCAACATCAGCCTGTGGCTTTACAAAGCTAAACTTTGATGTTAGTAGTGAAGGTAATCCAGGTCTATCGGAAGGAGGGGTCTTCAGAGATGAGGATGGGGGGTGCTTGCAATGTATTCAGGTCCCATTGGGGCTGGGGACTCTCTAAAAGCTGAGATCTATGCTGTATTGGAGGAGATAAGGAAGACTAAGGAACTGAATATACAAAAGCTAGTTGTTGAAGGGGACTCAAAGTTGGTGTTAAGCTGGCTACAAAAAAAGTGGACTTGGGAAATTTGCTAATGAGATGAGGAAGATTAAGTGGCTAACTAGAGAGCTAGAAATCCATTTTCAGTGGGTTAAGAGAACAGCAAAATGCTTTTGCTGATGCCTTGGCAAAGCAGGGGGTGGGAAGGGATCAAATGTTTTGGGCTGTTCTGTAATTTTTTCTTTGTTGTCCTCCTGGAGAGAGTTAGGCCCTTTTATCTCTCTCTAGAGTGTTGTAACTACATATTTTTTATTAATCTAATGAACTCCTGTTATTGATAAAAAAAAATATTCCTTTAGATGAAGGAAAATTGTCCAAAGCAGTCCACTGAACAGGTGGTCAAAATCAAAAGTACTGCTTATTCTGTCTGGATGGTAGGTAATGTTCTGCATTCAAGTCCTCAGACTGACGTTTCCAGACAAACAGCTGAAAAGTAATATCTTCATGTAGAACTTGCAATATGTGATACCCAGATACCTATACAAGGGTGCCGCATTGTATAACAAAATCTGGAGGACAACAAAGAAATTTAGACTACACAAGAAATTTAGACCAAGAAACTAACAACATATGATGTCAAAGGTGGCAAAATATCAAGATGACACAGAAGAAAATTCATTAAAACATTTGTTAATTTACATGTTATCTCCAACCACCACCTTCTAATGCTGAGTAAATCCCACAAATCCATATCTAGGCAATATACGGGGATAAGCCATAAACTTTCATTTTATTCAGCACTCATAAATTGTATTTCTAGGGTACTTGATTGCAAATACCCTGTGTGATTACAATATCAATTGTAATCACTCTATCCCTTTATCTACAATTGTATTCAGCACTCTATCTCTTTATCTACAATTGTTATTACAATGATAGGAACTTCTTTTTCTTAGATTGCAAATACCCTGTGCGATTACAATATCAGTTGTTCCCATGTATCTCAACACCTATGTCATCATTATAATTACTCTATCCCTTTATCTACAATTCTTTTTCTTATAGGCACCAAATAAGAACCAATGGAAGTAGAATCGAATCTTCTGTTCCTATACTCTGGTAAAAGTATGGAATTTCCATCACCCAAAGGAAGAGAGTCAACAGTAGTCACCCAGCAAGTTGACCAGATCATAGAATAGCTGAATAGCCATGATATGACACAACAAACTTGATTCTTTAAGATTAATCAGATTAAATAAGTGGTGGATTTTACAAGAAATTCTATATTCTACATGGCATTTAGGTTATTTAGCCATTTATGAAAATTGTGAAACTGCACAGTATTCAATGTCAAAACTTAATTTCTCCACATAACTCTTAATACACCATTATCTCCTAACATAGCCTCATGGTTATCAAAGTGACACTTAAGCAAGGATGGTTTCTGGTCATGGTTTTTGGTTCTGTAATTTATTTTTTTATCAGCATTAACTGTATTATTATTGTATAAATAAAAAAAAAAAAACTTATTATTTTATCTATTGTAATGTAGAAGTCCACATTCCATTATTATATTCTATACATTTTTATGTGCTTTTGTGTTTTTAGTTTCATTATTTTTCACGATCTCTTTTTTTTTATATGTTTTCAAGGGGCTACATAACAGGGGGTAGCCCATCCCCCAACCCAAGTGCAGGCAGGACTCGACAAGTCTCCACTACGACCAGCAGGAGACCTTACTAACCAGCTGGTTAGCACCTTGCTTATTTTTCACAATCTCTTGTTTCACTATAATTGTCATCACATGCCTAGAGGCATTGGGGGGTTTCTCACCTTTCAAGAAAAGTGATCATTGACAATATTGTGTCATTACTTTGTTTATTTGCTTGAATACAGTGTGTAGAAATCCTCATTTGCTTGGATTCATTATGGTATTGACTTGTTGCTTTCTTTATTTGTTTGAATTCGTGCCATATGAAAATTCGTGATTTTAAAAACTGCATGCTGCTTTGATGAATGGATTTGATTATATTATGTATTGAATAATGAAATTTATGATAAGAAGTTATGCCTTCTCATGAAACTAATGATTTAATGTTTTTTACATGTAAAATTCATTATTGATAACGTTCTTAGTATTTACCAATACAAAATAATAAGAAATTGAAAATACGGCACAGGTAAACACGGATCACATCCAATAAGTTGTAGATTTATTTGTCAAATCCATGAATACATAACCTTCAGCATTAGAGTCCAAGATGCAATATTTGCTCATCCCTTGGTAGTGGCAAAAATAACTATGCAGAATGAAAGACCAGTCACAACATACGGAAGTGCAGAAGCATGCATCATAAAACTTTTATAAAAACAGTGCAGACTTGATGACAGTCTGGCACTGGAATTAGTTATCACTCAAATTAGAATCATCGTTTAGCCCTCAAAAACCATGACCAGAAAAACCCATAAACAAGGATGACTTAAATGTAGGCCTGAATGTTCACCACTTCATTGAGATACAGGGCATGTCAGCATGTGTGATTAGTGATTACTTACCACCAAGAAAGATAAAAACCATGGACAGAGAGAGAACAAAGAAGAATAACATTCAAAAGCAGAAACCTTTTCAAGCAAAGAACTCGTGTTCAAACAGAACAAGACTAGATAAACAAGGATGACTTGAATGTAGGCCTGAATATTCACCACTTCATTGAGATACAGGGCACGTCAGCATGTGTGATTAGTGATTACTTACCATCAAGAAAGATAAAAAATCATGGACAGAGAGAGAACAAAGAAGGATAACATTCAAAAGCAGAAACCTTTTCAAGCAAAGAACTCGCGTTCAAACAGAACAAGACTAGATAAGCTTAAATTAACTCCCACAGGTAAGGTAGCCAACTCACCAGAATTAGATTTCTGTACTAGTGGTGTCCACTGAGGGAGCTGGAAATTGTCAGAGGGGCTTCCGAAATAGGAAAACACACCATCTGACACAGAGTGATAATGGTCGGTGTACTGGTCACTGCTCGCCCTGCCTCTGCTTCCTTTACTATTTGATGATAATGATGAGCCATTTAGTGGGGCTTCATACGAACAATGAGGTGAACCATCTGACTGGAATTGACGATCCCATCTCCACAATGGAGGAGGAGAGAAGCTTGAGTTTGTTCGCCACTGAGGTTCATTGTGACCCATGGAATAGGCTCTTCTTCCTGTATTTGATTTTCCTCCATGTGACCCAACGACCACACAACAAAGTGCACCCGTTTTAGCTATCGTTCTGGTAGCAGCAGTTAAGTGGCACTATTGTCTTAAGTGGTGGCTTTCAGATAGGCATGGGCCTCATGCCAAGCAGAAAGTGTGTATATTAAAACTAGAGGGAGAGATCAAAAACGGTTCAATGGAAAATCTAACACAAGGATGACAAAATATCTGACCTCCAGAACTAACCTAGAAAAAGTAATATTAACTTTTCACAATGATTGTCAATCCAAAAATGAAAATTTTACAGCTTCCCATCTCGCAAGAAGATCCATACAGGAACATTTTCTCGGCAAGGGTTCAACTACAGCCTAATAGTTGAACCTTTTTAACCTTAGGATCAAATTTCCAGCTTGCTTCCTGAACAGCCATCTCTTCTTTATGGAACTTCAATCATAGGTGATGGAGGGTGATTTGGCCCAACCTCGTAGCACGGGTACACGTGGGCGTGACCTTGCTCAAGCGATGACTCAGCATGACAGCACAGCAAGCGCAACTACAACTCGGAGGGAAGGGCCCACCGAGTTCAGCTTGGCAACTCGGCGGGATAGGCTACCTGCCGAGTGCCGCCTGACCTGCACCTCCTCCCCGAGGCTAAGGCGTTCCGAGATACCTCCGAGCTCGGGGCCCCCTGACCTTTCCTAATGCCCGAGCTCCTCCCAGTGGATTTTGGGCCACTCCCAAACAAGAACACCCCGATCCGCCTCTAGATACCCCGAGGTAAAGACACCTCGGGCCGAACAGCTCGGTGTAGCTTGCCACGGGCAGCTCGCCACTTGCGGGATAGCTCGGCACAGGGCAACTCGCGAAAGAGCAGTTCGGCATATCGCAAGAAGATCTCTTGCCCGACCACCGTACCCGATAAATCTGGAGACAACAACCATGTCCCTCGTCAGATAGTGTCGTGCCTGCCACCTTTAGAGGGTGCCTTACACCTGACAGGCACGTACCCTGCAATGACAGCCGCGCGCGTGCCACCTCAGCCCTGCCTGTAAAGGCTGCGGCAGGATAACAGTGGCGGTTATACCTGTACAAGAATTTCACCTATCACAGTGAGTGCAGATATAAAGGGAATAAAAGATAAAATTTACAAAACATAGGTCAATTGCAAAAAAATGTGCGATTCTAAATATCATTCTTATAAAGGAGTAGAAGAAGCTTCATTTGAATGAAAATTGACAAAGACGTGCATGAAGATTATTAAATATGAAATATCAATGAATAGAAGAGACATCAGCACAAGTGGATACTTTACCAAACTCTAACCATGAAAGAAGGAAAATGCCCCCAGAAAACGTCATCTACAAGAAACTAAGAGAGTAGAATTAGCAAAAGCGGACTGAGAATGTAATAGTCCGACAATGGTTCCAACCCAATAGCTTGATAAACCACAGCAACCCCCCCCCCCCCCCCCCCCCGAGATTAAAAAAAAAAAAAACTAAAACTAAATCATAATAAAGCTGTGCAAAGAAACAGGCTGCTAATTCTCGAAGCAAAGTTCATGAGCATATTGGTGCTTAACAGTTACAAACAAAGAACAAGAAATACAAAAATAAATTGGAACCAATAAAGAAAAAATTTATACGTATAGAATGAAAACATACCTTGAAATACAGGCCTGCTTCTAGGGTTTACCATACAAAGGAAAAAATAGGAGAAAAATAGAGCCCTGATATTAACGAGTTTCTATTGTCTGTCGGCGACTGAGAGTGGGAGAAGACTGGAGAGGTAGACGAGCGAGACGCCCAGTCCCCACCCCAGAATAATAAAATGTTGCTTTGATAGAGACGGCCGTCTCCGTCGGGGCGTGGTCGAACCGAGAAAGAAAGAAAAAAATGGCTTGGAGCCAAATTTTTCCCGGTGTCAACTGTCAAGTCTCCCGCTGTTTTATTTTAACTGTTTAGTCACATTTATCCAGAGTTTAAATCAGCCCCCCACAAGACTGTCCCCCACAACGTCCTACAACTCTCCGTCGTGTACTGGGAGGGTTCGCATCTGCCGCCACAGAGCGGATCTGCTCTTCACACCTGGCGCCTCACAGGCGTTTCACACGCACATTATCATGCATCGGGAAATTCTCGTAGTTAATATGTGTTTGATTGCGTTTATGTTTATTGGATGGGCATTTATTAGATAAACGTTTATCTAATAAATGTTCACTTTAAAAGCTTTTTATTTTATTGTTTGGTTGAATCTATTTTTAGTGTTTTAAGAAACACCTTTTTACAATTCGGCATAATAAGCATGTTTCAAGAAACAGGTATATGAGTGTTTCAGTATGACATTTTCACTTTAATGTATAAGATCCATTAATCAATCCAATGATTCAAATTACATATGTTTTTATTTAATGATTAATTTTCAGATCCAACGGTCCAAATCACATTCACTTTGATTTTCATATTTTATTGATGTATATTATATAATTTACCAATTTTAAAATTTTAAAAGAAGAAGATCAAAATAGCACCATTACGGGGGAGGTGGAGCATTCAATCACAAAACAAACATGTGAATCACTTGAATTATTGATGGCTCACAATCACCAGTTTGTGTGTAAACAGAAGAGTTAATTCACAATCTGTTAAGCCACTAATGATGGACTGCATGAAGGCTATTGTGTCGTGCGGTCATGCCAAGTGCCAAGAGATTTATTGTTCTATATTCTTTCTTGAATAGACACCTGTCAAAGAAAGTGATGGTGTTCTTCTCTTCATGTAAATCGGTCAAATTTCACTCAGAAGGTTCAGAAGGTCATGGCTTGCTCTTCCTGATATCAGAGGAGTTGCAAATTCTGAGTTATCTTAAGGTTTAGCATTTTTCATAAACAAGAAAACTACCTTCCCTGTTTCTTGCTTTATTTTAGGGATGGGGCGATGAATTTGATGGACAGATCTTAGTATGATCTTATTCTTTTCTTCTTCTTTTTTTTCCTAATTCATTGCAGTCAGCTAAAGTGGAGGAGAATCTAGTAACAAACCTTCCCTGTTTCTTATTCTTTTCTTCTCTTCATGTAAATCTTATTCTTTTCTCCTGCTTCTTATATGTTTGGTAATTCTTTGGTAGTTAGCAATAAAGTGGAGGGATTGCAGTTGCTCTGGAAATTGATGCAGGAGAATCTAGTAACAAACAACCATTACCTGCACCAGTCTGCTAAGGATGCATACAATTCGTATTATATGAAGTGGGTTCAGTGAAACCAACCCTTATGGAAGGAAGAAAGGTGAAGATGATAAACGACAATTTGTAAGGTACTAGCAGGATCTGCAGTGTTGGATAAGTATGGTTTTGTTCTAATTTTTGGTAGAGGTGTCTTTAACTCTCAGCCAAGTTCCAACTAAGTTGCTAACAAGTTTTATCTTGCTTTTTGAGAGATTTATCATCTTTTAATTTCTTGAGCCACTAGAGCAATCAAATCAGGGAAAGTTTTAAGTGTTGCAGAGCAGCCTAAAATCAGGCAAAACACCGAACTAAAAACAGAGCAGAACCTTGCCGATGAAGAACGACGAAGAACGGTGGACGAAGAACTTAGAAATTAGAAGTTAGAAGTGCACCTTGCCGACGAAGAATAGCGGACGAAGAACAATCACCTTGCCGTTGAAGAACGGCGGACGATTCGCAAGCCGAAGAACTGCGGACGAAGCACCTTGCCGATGGTTACAGAGCTGCAAAAACAAGGAGAGATATCACGATTCGTTAGAAAAAAAAAAAAAAAACACCTTGCCGGGGGCAAGGCGGGGGGATTAATGGGTGTTCTCGGCGAACTTACTGGTGTCCTCTGATCGGCGTCACTGTGTTCCAAGAAAGAATGTTTATTGTGGAAAGGTAGATCCACGTTGCACCGGATCAAAAACTTAAAAGGCTACGTCAGATGACACATCAGAGGTGCGTTTCGTGAAACGGCTAGCCGTTGGTTCTCGCTTCCTCCAACGGCTCCTTTCGCGAAAACCTATGAAAAAACGTTTATGAGCGTTTTTTCAATAAACGTTCGTACCAAACAATAGTTTCGAAGCCAATAAACGTTTATTGCGCCAAATGCTGATATGGTGCTGAGGTGGCAGCGTTGTGAGGCGCCCATTTGTGAGGAGCAAATCCCGTCACCATACTTGCCCCCCAAAAACGTCCCACAAAACCGGAACGCGACGTGTGACACACACGCATTAAGCGAGACGTGTGTGGAACCCATTTCACGCCGTGAAATGCACCTCTGTTAATTCCTCTCTTGCTCAAAAGTGTTTATTCTCCCATACTCTATTCTACTTCGAACTGAAACTCTTAGCATCGGCCCCCTTTCGTAACCTAGTCGAGTTCCGCCGGCCGACGCCGACGGCCATATCGGTAGGAGGTAAGTATATTGTAAGTTTTTCTCATTTCTTATATATATATATATATATATATATATATATATATATATATATATTTTTTTTTTTTTTTCTCATTCGTTTTTTAACATTTACAAATCCGAACCCGCCGGAGTGGGAGCCTCTTGACGTCGTTTCAAACCCTTCACACCCCCAAAATTCGAAACTCTCCATAATTTGAGTTTTAACTTGAGGCGCTTGGCCATAGCTGGAACAGCCTGGGAGGAAGAGTGGGAGTTGTGCAATGACGACGGCTTCGTTTACAAGAGAAAGAAAAGAAGATAAGATTATATTGTTGCTGTTGCACCACCAGTACCGGCTTCTGATCCAGTGGTGGAGCAGAGGCAGCGGAAGAAGAGGACGCTGCTGAAATTGAGAGATCAGTTGCGACAAATGAATTTGATCATAATTCCCTTTGTAATGATTGTCATGTATTCTATTATGAAACATTGAAGGTTCTTTGTCAATATTCCATCTCTCTTTATTAGTATCTACACTGTAATACTCTCTCTCTCTCTCTCGGAAGAGACAATTGGTTTTAGCAATGGTAAAAATTTTGAAGTCTTAGGCTTCATTTACCTTTCCTTATTTCAAGGACTTATCTTTTTTTGGCAGTGTGGGCATTTTAACCGCAAAAATGAGTCCTTAAAACAAGGAATGCTAAATGCAGCCTTAAACCTAGAAGCCATATCTACAAAGATCATGTAACAGCAATGGAAAGCAAAGATTTAAAGGAGCACCAGTGCTGATGAGAGTATATATCTATTGAGTACTTGCTACACAACACTATGACTCCTACTACTACAGATATACAGAAAAATATACATTGCCTTGCTACAACAGTAGAAATACTGTTGGTCTTTGGTTATTACCAAAATCCCTCTTCCAGACATAGTAGCTACCTAAATGCATACATGAGCAATAAACAAGGTGTTTCGAAGATATCACTGCATTTCTTTGGTATTTTTTCTGATAACCTGCTCAAGTTGTAGAGGGTTTTAGAAAATGGTTGATAGGACCAACTGCTGAAAGAACTCAGACCTCTAGCTTCTCTCTTTATAATCCTGCTCCCGAACTTCATTTGACGTAGATTGCTCCATGATGCAACAACACAAATTGTCAGCCATATCCTATTACAATCAAAGTGTTGAAACACACCAACAGTTCCTAGACATGGCAGTTATGTTTCCTTCCAAACTACTGTTTACCATTATGAATTTTAATTGCTTATGACCGGAGAGTTTCGAATTTTGGGGGGCTTTCGAATTCAAGGGGGCGCCAAGGGTTTGAAATGGCATTAGGGGGCTCCCACTCCAGCAAGTTCAGATCTTTGAAATGAGAAAAACTTACAGAGAACTTACCTCTTGCCGGTATGGCCGTCGGCGTCGGCCGACGAAACTCGACCGGATTAATCTCTGGTGAGTGGGTCACGTAAGGTGTCCGACGCCAAGAGTTTCAGTTCGAAGTAGAATGGAGGAGTATGGGAGAAGAAACGCTTTTGGACAAGAGAGAAATTAAGGGAGGTGCATTTCACGTCGTGAAATGGATTCGACACGCATCTCACTTAATGCGCGTGTGTCATGACACGTGTCGCGTTCCAGTTTTGTGGGACGTTTTTGGGGGGCAAGTATGTGGGGGGCAGATGTGAACCCGTATTGGGACATCTTCCGATGATGTGTGTGGTACGTTGTAGGAGGTGACGATTGAGACCAGATCTGCTCCTCACACCTAGCGCCTCACACGCACATCCTATCATGCATTGGGAACGTCTCCCAATACTTATTTATTATTATTCACGGGAGATGTTCCCAATGCAAGGTGGATGTGCATGTGAGGCACCCATTAGTGAGGAGCAGATCCCGTCACGGTGACGATGTTATCATAGGGAGATGTTTCTAATACACGGTAGGGATGATGATGTGATGTGGGACGTTGTAGGAGAAGATGATGTTATCATACGAGAGATGTTTTCAATACACGGTGGGGGTGTGATGTGATTCAGTCTCATTTATCCAAGTGTGATAAGTCTGTCATGTATGCCTATGAAACACATGAACGATTATACTAGTAATTAAGTATGTGCGTTGTACATGTAAGAAAATTTTCTTTATATTAATTATTTGAATTTTAAATATAATATAGTTAAGATAGAAAATAAAAATTTTATAAAAATAATAATATGATTAAAAATTAATTTAAATGCTTGTAGTAAATATGCACATGCATTGCATATTAAAATTTTAAATTACAATAACAATTATTATTATTATTATTATTATTATTATTAGATCTTTATTCCATTTATGTCATAAAAAATATTTTTTATTTTAATAATTATTTTTATTTAATATGATGAATATATAACATTAGAAATATTCCCAAATGTTTTCGACAAAATTCTATACTTTTCATTTTTTTGTGTTCTATCATTTTTTAAATATTTATTGTTCAATTATGACATCATGGATTTCTTTGAAAAGTTGGATCATTGACCCACTATATAGATAAGAAAATAGCTTTACTTTCAAATCAGTTTTAAATTATATATTTCATCTACATTATATAAATAATTTTGACTTATCACACTTAATTTTTGTTTTATATAATTAATATATAATTTTTTATATATTCTTTTGACTACTTGTATTTTTTTATTTTTTAAAGATTTATTATTTAACTATCATATCATCGATTAATCTGTTTGACCCAAACCATTAAGCCACCACCCAAAAAGGAAAATAGATTGATTTAAATTTTGTATTACATATCCATCATTAATAAAATTATTTTTTTTATGTATAATACTTACTTTTGTTCAATATAATGAATGCATAATATTAGAGATGTACCCAGTATTTTTTTTATTTTTTAAAAATATATAACATTAGATAGGTGCCCATAATTTTTTTAATTTTTATTTTCGTGCTTCTTTGTATTTTTTAATTTTATAACTTTTATTATTTGACTATAATGTCATTTTTTTTCTAGGTTGATTTTAAATTTGGCATTCCATTTTCATCATTAATAAAAATACTTCTTACATTTCATATTTATTTTTGTTTAGTATAATAAATATACAATATTTTAGATATACCCAATTATTTTGTTAGTATTATTTATTTTAATTTCTTTTATCTAACTATGGAATTATTTATCAACCCATTTGACCCATAATGGTTGAATTGCTTACCTAGAACTGGGCGGGAAGAAAATAGTTTTGCTTTCAAATAAATTGTCAAAATAATTATTTTTATACTATTAAAATTAATGTTGTGGATTTAATTAGTAGAATTTAATAATGAGAAAAATATATCTTAAATATAAGATTAAATGAGAAAATATACCTTAGAAACAAGATTTAATGAGACAACATAAGAGAATAGTTTTATTTCTAATTGGTTTTAAATTTTACATTCCATTTTCATCGTTATGAAAAACATTTCTTATTTATCATACTTATTATTGTTTAATATGACGAATAAATGATGTTAAAAATGTTCCCATTTTTTTAATCATATATTATTTGCATTTTATCTATTTCTGAATTTTATTATTCAATTGTGAGAATATGAATTTTTATTTTAACAATTAATTTTATTTAATATGATTAATATAGAATATTATAAATGTTCTCAAATGTTTTTAACAAAATTTTATACTTTTTTCATTTTTTCTGTTCTATCTTTTTTAATATTTATTATTCAATTATGATATCATGAGTTTATTTTAAAAGTTGAACCCTTGATAGACCCATCATCTAGATAAGAAAATAACTTTGCTTTTGGTTCAGTTTTAAATTATGTATTTCATCTACATTATATAAACATTTTTTACTTTTCACACTTAATTTTTGTTTGACATAATTAATTTATTGTTTTGATTACTTGTACTTTTTATTTTTTTAAATATTTATTATTTAGCTATCATATCATCGATTAATTCATTTGACCAAATACTAACCCACCTCCCAAAAAGAAAAATAGTTTGCTTTCTAGGTTGACATTAAATTTTGTATTGCATTTCCATAGAATTGATAAAATTATTTCTTATGTATAATACTTATTTTTGTTCAATATAATGAATGTATAATATTAGAGATGTACCCAATATTTTGTTTTTTTTTATAAATATATAACATTAGATATGTACCCAAAACTTTCTCTATTTTTTTATTTGTATGATTCTTTGCATTCTTTATTTTTAAAAGTTTTATTATTTGACTATGACATAATTTGTTTCTAGGTTGATTTTAAATTTGGAATTTCATTTTCACCATAATAAAAATACTTCTTATGTTTCATACTTATTTTTGTTTATTATAATGAATATACAATATTAGAGATATGCCCAATTCTTTTTTTTATTATATATTTTAAAAATACATTTATTTTAATTTCTTTTTATTTAATTATGGCATTATTTATTAACCCATGTGACCCAGAATTGTTAAATTGCTTACCCATCACCGGGAGGGAAGAAAATGATTTTGTTCTCAAATTACTTTTCAAAATATTTATTTTTATAGTATTAAAATTAATGTTGTGGTTTTAATCAGTAGAATTTATTGATGAAAAAAATATATCTTAAATATAGGATTTAATGAGAGAATATATCCAATTGGTTTTAAATTTTACATTCCATTTTCATCATTAATAAAAATATTTCTTATTTATCATACATATTATTGTTTAATATGCCGAATATGTGATGCTAAAATGTTCCTTTTTTTTAATTTTTATATTTTTTGCATTTTATCTATTTTTGAATTATATTATTTAATTGTGGTAGCATGGGTTGGCCCATTTGACCCAAAATGGTTTAATTTCTTACCACCCCTACATGAAAACACTACTTTTTTCTGGTAGATTTTAAAAGTATAAGTTTTTATGTTATTGGAATTTTTAATTTATTATGTATGAATTTAATTATTAGAACTTAATGATGAAAAGAAACAAAAATGTTTTAAATATATGATTCAAGGAAAGTGAATGTAAGTTAATTCCTTAAATGTTGGATTTAATAAGAGAGAATTGAATGCATTGAATGTCTTAACATTCCTCTTTTAAACTCATTTAATATTAATAACGAATTACCCTATTAGCCCTCATTTTTTATCAATAAATTTAAATATGGAGGGGTAACTTTTGTCCTTAAAAAATTATAGAAATATTCTTGAGGCTATTCATGTTTTTTAAAGTAGTATAGATATGTCACAGGCACATCCAAGCGTGATTCGGTCTCAAAACCAATATGCTACGCCTCACACAAATTTCACAGGTACATCCTATCGTGCATTAGGAACATTTTTCGTACTTATATGTTATTATTTAAGGGAGATGTTTCCAATGCACAGTGGGATGTGTGAGGCACCTTGTGTGAGGAACAAATCCCATTTCGCCCTATCAGTGGTTTGACTGATCAATAAGTAACCCTCTAGAAAGAGAATATCTGAATTCACACAAGTGCCCTTATGGTGCATCTCAACCGGAACGGGATATGCTCCTCACACATGGGTGCCTCACAGGCACATCCACCATGCATTGGGAACATCTCCCGTGAATAATAACTTATAAGTATAGGAGATGTTCCCAATGCATGGTAGGATCTATGTGTGAGGTGCCCTACGTGAGGAGCAAATCTGGTCTCATCCCAACTGTGTATTGAAAATATCTTCCAATGAGAAGTAAGGATGATATTTTCAATGCACATGAGATGCTCATGTGGCGCACGCTCTGTGAAGATCCACAAAACATTGGCATTGAGATACTACTTTGGGCCTTTTCCTATAAATCAATTGCTTGAAGAAATGCATTACCATAATACCACAAAATGGACTAAAAGTTCAACAGCCAATATTTATCGCCCTTATGTATCAATCATGGAAAGGGAGAATCTAAACATGGGTATTTTTATAATTTTTACCCTTGTTAGTAGAGTTGTATGTATGAAGGTTCAAGGTAATAAAATGTAGGAAAATTTTCAGATTAGTACATTGTACTTTGGATCTAGTGTCACTTTGGCCCCCAAACTTCAAAACGTATTAATTCAGTATTTAAACTTCTAAAATGTGTCAATTTAATACTCACTCTTGATTAGCTGTTAATGCTCCGTTTGTTTGCGATACAAACGCCGAAGCAGGGTATTTATGTACCTCGGTCCACGTTTGCAAGCGTTTGTTTGATACGTAAAAAGGTAATGATTATCAGAGCAAAATTGTATTTGAGAAGAGAGCATTACTTTTGATAATTAACTTTTTGACTAAAGTTAAAGGCATTGGAGCATAAGATAGTTGGAGCATTTAATGATGGGCCCACACTTTGCACCGGTTTCAAACAAACAAGATGAATGCAAAAACAGTTTAAAATGTAAACCGTATTTACATTCATGAACCGAAAAATGGGTAATTAAATATGTAGTGTACATATTTGTGTTTGCATTGCAACCAAACACAGCCTAAGTGATATATGAAAAGATAAAAAATGCTCTCTAAATATCATCTCATTTTTTTTATCAACCATTGTCTTTTTTCAGGATTAAAAGGCAAAGTATAATAAAGGGATTAAAACATTGAGAAGATGCGCCAAATTCTAACCAATTCCATTGGTTTCGATGGACCCCTCATTAAAAATGTACTATGAAGAGATCTTGGTGGGTGGCATCAAATTCAATAATTCATGGGTGGCTACAACCTGTTGCAACTCATTGAGTGCTTGAACTCTGGCTTGTCCCTTAACTTTCTTTTGTGTCTCCAAAAGCTCTGATTCCCTGCCTTGAAAATCTTTAACTGGACCTCTTCTTCATAAATAAGTATCTTTGAGAGAACCATCTATACATTAGATGATGAAGCATCTAAGCGTCTTATTGTTTGGTGTGATCGAATCGTCCCAACCCAAAGTTCTTGCATCGTTGTCGAGCAGATAAAGTGCCCCAACTCCTAAGGCTGCGTTTGGAAGATGTGTAAAATGTTATCGGTGTAAAAATACATTGATGACGTTTTACACTGAACCTTAAATATATATGACCATTATATTTTGAAATGGATGTAAAAAGTTGTTTAAGTTTTACATTGATAAAATCAATGTAATTTTTACATCGATTATCGGTGTAAAACTTTAAATGTGATGAGGTTTTATATCTATCATCGACATAAAACTACACTCCATTCAAACGCACACAAAACTAAACTGGAGTGTAGTTTTACGTCAATAATAATTACACTTTTTTATCAAATGCATACAAAAGCGAACCAATGTAAATTACTGAAGTGTAGTTTTACATCAATAATGATTACACTTTTTTACCAAACGCATACAAAAAGCGAACCGATGTAAATTTTATATCAATTCTTAATTTACTTAATTTACATCACATCCAAATACAGGATTAGAAAAAAGAAAAAAGAAATACCCAAGTTGATAATTTGCGGTGGAAGTGCATATCCCATAGTGTGGTGCGCTCTTACTATGGCTCACATCAATGGTTAGGTATGTATGGTTAATTTAAATATCAAATTTCTGAAGCTAGATTTGGGTTTTGCAATTATGTTCTAAGTTTTATTCCTTTGCTTCAGTTAAGTCTGTCTCGAATCTGGGTTTCGTTTAGTTAATGATAGAGAACAAATTTTTTTAATCTAGATCTAGGTTTTGAAATAGTGTTTTCACTGAATATCATTTTATCTTTTTTACTACACTTCATTTAGTATTTTCTCGTATCTGGGTTTCGCCTGGTTAATGGAAGAGAAAACCCAGAACACTCCTCTTCATTTACTCTTTCATTGAACATTGATTATCAAACCAAGATGGTGAGGAAGAGACCAGAGAAAAAGGTAACCCTGCAATGCTCCTCTGCATTGCTACTCATACGCAACACAAAAAATTGGGCTCTGTTTCTTCTTCTTCCTGAACAGTATTTTATTTTTGAGAATAATTTTAACATTTTTAGAAGTCTCAAGTCCCTGTCACCTGATATAGGTAACCAGTTAGTTAAGGGTAAGTATTAAATTGACACATTTAGAAGTTTAGGTACTGAATTGGAATATTTTGAAATGTGGGGATCAAAGGGACACTAAGCCCAAATACAAGGTATTAATCTGAAAGTTTCCTCAAATGTAACGCTTCAAAGTTCGGACCAAAGTTTTTAAAACGACCCAAAAACAGAATTCGTCATGGGATCATTTTCCAGTTTGACGGTTCAACCGTTTAGGTCGAACGGTTCGACCCGTGACATCATAAACCAATAAAAAATTAAAAATATATTTATAAATAATAAAAAATAACATAAAATTAAATAAAATACAGAAAAATAAAATTATCCAAATACAAAAACAATAAAATATAAAATACATAGAAAATACAAAAACTACAGAAAAAATATAGAAAAAAATTAATGAAGCAAGACTAATTAAGCAAATGTATGTCTCTTTGTAACTAGTTAAGCAAATAATTAAGCAAAAAAGATTTGATTTAAAAAATCAATTAATCTGTAACTCTCGTAACCATTTTATACTTTTACATTTTCACTGCCGGTAATGGTGGTGTGACGATGTTGGGCTCATAAAAATCGCCACCGATGGACTCTAGTTTGTTTGTTGGTGATTGCTTTTGCAACTCCGGTTGAGGAGCAAAAAGCCGCTGCAAACTGCTACTGCCACTGCAATGTAGAAACTGCCAGTCGTTGCAAAGTAGAAATTTGGTTTTAGACTTGGTCTCTAAAGTCTAAACGATGGAAGCCGCTGTAAAACCGTCAGCCGCCGCTGCAACTCCTTGATGAATAAAAGGTTACAAACTTACAGCTTACAAACTGCTTGCAGCCACTACAAAACCATCGTAGATGAAGCCTCATCTCCGTAGGTCGTGGCCGCTGCAGGTCATCGGGGGTATGAAGGTTGAGAGCTGGGTTTTCGTTCTAACCCTACCTTACGAATGAACTGGGCTCGGGGATATGGGAGCCTTTTTTTTTTTGTTTTTATTGTATTTTTAAACAGCAAAAATCAAATATATAACCTGCAAACCGTTGCTTGGGTCGAACGGTTTAGCAGTTCGATTGCAGCGGTTCTCTGACCTTTTCAACAGGTTTTTGTGTTTTAGCGGTTTACAGTATAACCGGAACCGGGGCCTGAATTATTACTGGTTTTTCCGGTCCGACCGTCCGCTCCGGCTCCGTTTTGGTTCGGACCCTTCAACTAAGAACAGGAGCTGTGGAGCTGTGGGAGCATCGTGTGGACGGTTGCCGTTGCACTGTCATGGTCCGTCACTGCGACGACAGGAACGAAGGAACGAACGAACGAACGACTCAACAAATGAACGAAATGAGCGGGGTACTCTTCTCCTTGATTCGTTCCATCTGAAGGGATTGAATTCCATTATTATCAACATATATCGATCCATCCTGCATCTTGGAATCCTAACTAACAAATTTCAGTTACTCTTCAGGCAAAGCTTGAAGAAATTTCAGTATTCAGCTCTTCATTCTCGTTTTCTCGATCCTTTATTTATCGCTCGCAATTCTCGTGATTGCTCATTAAGCTCGTTATTCTTCTTGATGATCACTTCGAACATTTGATATATCCGTGCTCAGTAACTCTTGTTGGTTCTGATGCATCCACTCTCTGCATTTATTTTCCAGGTTCTGTTTTATGAGTACTCCATAGTAATAATCTGTACTAAGGGGTCAATTGGAGTTGTGGACGGTTTAATTGCTATATATCTGTTTTACTTGTTCTACCGATCTTGCCTTTATGTATGGATTTCTGGAACCTGATTATCGGAATCGGAATCTGCATTTTCTTTCCCTCCACGATTCCGTGATTTTGTAATTTTGCGCGGGGCTACCTTTTGTTATTGATGTTTAAATTAGCTTATTGGTTTCCGTTTGACATTGGCCTATTGTCCGCAGAATTCTATTCAGGGAAAGATGAAAACATTAGTGGAGGCTTTACTGGTATTTTCGCTTCTTGGGGCTCAAGTTGCACTTGGGTCAACCTCGCTATCCACTTCCCCTGCATTTCTCTGGTTTCCACACCATTATGAGTATGTTTATTTCTTCTTATTTTTAGTAACGTTTCCACATTCCAATTTTTAATTCCATTATGCTCTCAAGGATTCCTTTAGGTTGGTGATGACCCTGTTGTTCCATTGTTTTGTCTTGTGGAAAAGATCCTTAATAGAATGTATTTTCCTTGTTGTTAGGTGGATACTTTATCTCCTTTGAGTGGAGCATATTTTTCTGTTGCTTAGATTATCAAAGGGTATATGGCTTCAATTATCTATTTCCTTAGTTAATAGCTAATTATTGATATTCTTTTATTCTCTGATAGTTCTAATCATTTCTTGTTTAGCTCCTCCTTCCAAATGCTGCCATGTTTGAACTACCTAGGAAAGTGTTGAACATTTATCCTCTCAATGCACTTCAAAGGTTAATTTTGGGGTAAAGTACTTCTAGAATCACACCTTATTCCAATTGGTGGTCTGTTTGAAAATGCTTTTGCTTTTGAACTTTGGGCTGTGGGAAACAAAAAATGAACCAAAACCTGTTTTGAGTGTTTGGTAACAGTTACTTTTAAAAACATAGAAATCTGAAACCAAAACACTTTTATGTTCCAAAACCTAAAATCTTGAAGCTTATCCAAACACAGCACTTAGAAGTTGTTGATCTGGAATGTCATGAATCCTAGTGCCCAGTGCCCACTTGGGAGGGCTTTCACGTAGCGGCTTCTGGCTTTATGAGGTGGGCCCCATCCGACAGCCTGACACTGTGCGTATTTAGATATGCATAGAAGGATTTGGCAACTCCCTAAGAGCAAAATTGATGGTGGTAACCCAAGAACCTTCCTATTTCCTATTTAGGAATGCCTCTTGGAGGTAACCCAAGAACCCTAAGCTTTTGGGGGCCGGTGGTGGAGAAGTGTGAAAAGAAACTTGCTTCCTGGAAAAAAAATGTTATCTGTCAAAGGGGGAAGACACATTTTCTTAAAGGCCTCCCTAGCAAATCTACCAATCTATTACCTTTCGGTTTTCCAAATCCCATTTAAAGTGAGAAACCTCTTAGAGGAACTCCAAAGAAACTTTCTTTGGGATCGAGGAGGGGAGAAAAGAAACCACTTGGTAAGTTGGGACCAAGTGAGTAAGCTGAAGGAAGAGGGAGGATTGGGAGTTGGCCATCTAAAAGAGAAAATACCTCTCTTTTGAGCAAATGGCTTTGGAGATTCCCTATAGAGTCCAATGCTCTTTGGGCAGCTGTCATCTCAAGCAAATATGGAACAAGTGCAAACGGGTGGGATAGCAATCTTCGTTTGAACCGGGTAAAGACTTCAAATCCTTGGAAAGGTATAGTCTCTTTACATTCTTTGTTCCTTATTTTCATTAGATATAAAGCGGGAAATGGTAATAAAATAAAATTGTGGAAAGACCTCTGGCAGGGGAACTCCACTCTTGCAGAATCTTTCCCTAGACTCTTCAATCTTTCTTTAGATCAAAACTCAACTGTCTCCTCTTGTCTTCCTGACCTTGGTGATTTTACTTCCAAATCTATGTTGAAGGCTCTAACTGCAGATGAGCAAAGTTCCTCTTTCCCTTTCAAGAAGATTTGGTGCAGTCACATTCCATCAAGAGTCTATTTCTTTGTTTGGGAAGTGTGCCTATAGAAATAAATACCTGTGACCTTATTCAGAAAAAAAAAAGTTTGGGAAGATCCTATATTTTTTCTCACACCTGTCTGTTATGCCTTAGAGAAGGTGAATCAGCTGATCATCTACTCATCCATTGCAATTTCACTCAAAAGATTTGGTATCTTTCTTAAACCTGGCTGGTTACAATTGGGTTTTTCCAAAGCATATTCAGGAATTTCTTCATCAGTGGCAAGGTTCAAGCCTGAGCAAAAGAGGTAAAGTTTACCGGCAAACGGTGCTACATACAGTTCTGTGGGGAGTTTGGGAGGAAAGAAGCAGGCATTTATTCGACAACAAAATCAGATCTCTTGAAGAGTTGATCTCAGATATCTGCTTTCATTGTAATCTCTGGACTGCTAATTCTGAGCTGTTCCAAGGACTCTCTTTCAATGATCTCAACAGAAATATCCAAACAATTTTGCTCCTTCCGACGTACCCTCAATCAATCCAGAGACTGCATGTGCCTCTTAACGAAGGAGGGATGACTTTAAACTTCGATGGAAGTGTTGCAGGCAATCCTGGTGTAGCTGGGATTGGGGGTATTTTGAGGGACGAACTGGGTAATATCTGTTGGGTTTTCAGTGGCCCAACCGGTTATGCTGACTCAACTAAGTCTGAAGTGATGGCTGCTCTTACTGGAATTAGAATAATAAAAAGCTCGGGCATTCAGAATTTATTTATTGTAGGAGATTCATCTAATACCATTAAGTGACTGAAGGACAAGGAGGGGGGGGGGGGGTCCTTGGAGGTTGAGTTATTATCTGGCTGAGGCAAGAGACTCCTTGGAAGACCTAAACACAAACTTGCTGTGGATACCGAGGGAACTGAATCATATTGCAGATGGATTAGCTAAAATCGGAGCAAGACTAGAGAATCTTTACAGCAATAGGCTTCCCCCATTGTAATCTTTTTATTAGCTGTTTGGGTTTTCTTTTCACTGTGCAGTACATCTAGTCATGTACTCTCTGCCTTTTTAATTAAATCTGCTTAACCTTTTCTCAAAAATTGATGGTGGTAATACAAGGACTGTCAAGTGTCAATCTATTGGCTGTGTACAAGGACAACAAATAAGGTGTCATGGAAATTCAATCAGATAGGGAAGCTCAGTCTTTGGGAAGAAGTCTGGTTGTTTGTTCAGATGAATTAGGGGTGATAATGAGCTAGCTGATGGTCTAGCTAAATCAGGAAGTTCAAGGCAATCTTTAGGCTGGGGTTGTCCTGGACCTAGGAATACATTGTAAAGCTGTTTTCTGATAATTATTAAGGAAGATTGGTTAACTTTTTGCTCTGTTGTATTGCACCTGCTATTCAATTTTTGGACAGCAAGGCATATTGTTTGTCAAGCAGTTTGCGATGCAAAAGAAATTGATACCCCTAAACTTCTTCACAGTAGAAGACTGAAAGAAGATAATTCTCACTTGTTTCACTACTTTAAACATAGTTACTCTTCCATTTAAAGATACAATGATCACATTCCTTCCAAATGTTCCAACACAATGCAAAAGATAAAAGATTCCATAATGTCAATGATTCAGTCTAGGATTAAGTATGACAGGCTACAAGCCTGCAAGTAGTAAGCTAAGCTCATCCTAAAAATTTCCCAAATAAGAAATGCCCAAACCATAGAGTAGTAGGAACTATATATGCACAAATAAGACACCGATGAACCTCTTTCCTTGCACATGGACCGCATTGTCCATTGTCAAGATCTTATTTAAGAATGCTTCCCATAAGTAGGGGTCTTGGATCAAAAGGCTCTATTGCCATATGCTAAAAGTCAATAAAAGATAACTTGCCAACAGTTTTTAGCAATGAGACCCTATGGAACGGTCTGAGGGCCCTTTTGGGGGGAGAAATAAAAGAAGCTTTAACAGGAAACTGTATTTTTGGCTATAAGATAGCTATTTTGAAGGAAAGAGGTGTGAGCTACAACATCTGATTAGTGATATTGAAAGAACTATGCTCTTGTATTTTGTAATCCTTACAGAATTTAAGGAGATCCAATTCTCCAAATTTTGTAATGAGTTGGGGGTTCTATTATCTTTGATAGGTTGGAGTTTTGGCTATAAGCTTGTTTATGGGTTATCCCTTCCCTTTTCTGTATGGGGAATTTACCCTTTTCTATTTGGTTTTAATACAATTATTTAATTATCAAAAAAAGACATTTACTAAATTATTTTGTATCCAGGTTTCTCTCCTTTGTACTTACCTTTTAGATTTTGTAAAGGAAGTTGATCACATATCAACATGTGCAGGATGCTGCTTTTTTTTGTAGATTAGTTCTTATCATACTGGTAACATTTATTGATTTTACATGATGTCAGCTCATTAACTAAACCAAGGAGCAGTACACTTACATTTTGTTATGCACTTTTCTTCTAGAAATTCTGGATTTCCATGACATCTAAATTTAGTTCTCAGTTCTCACTAAGCATGCCTTTTAGCTCCTATACATTGCCTAGATTCTTCTGATGGTTATATTTACCAACACTGGCTTTTTTGTGTGTACAACATGTACACACAACAGGACTAAATGGAGCCTTATCCTAGTTATTTGGAGTCAGCCACAGGAATCATTTTTTCATCAATTCCACTGTCAAGTTCCCTATCCACTTCCACTACTATATTGTGGATTGTCAAGTCTCCTTCTACTTCAACTTACATACTCTCCAGCCTCCCCTGTGCTCTTTTAGGACCCTCAACTTGGATAGGCATGTGCTAGTATTTGTTACTTTTTGTTGCTTGTTGTTGAAAAGGATATTAGGAACTATAGGTTAATATCTCATATTAGATATTACTTAAACATGAGTGACTGCAGCTCTTACTATGGTATCAAGGAAGCCATTAATTATCGGACCATATCTCCAAAGGATTTAGCTAAATCTGTTCTATCTGATGGCAGCTGGTCGAACTTGCTGGTATTTTCCTTTTCAATTAGTATTAATAACAATTCATACTGTTCCATAGTTTTTTTTTTATTAAACATTTCTTCTCAAATAGAGAAAAAAAAACAGATTGAAAAATTTTCTTCGGTACTCTAATCATTTGTGCTGGAAATGTTTTCTTTAGTGCCTGGGAAAGAATCTTCAGCAGCCTGTTGATATTGCCCTTGTTTTTATTGGTAAAGAGGTAAGAAGCTTTGCAAATTATTTCATTTCACTTTTTAGAGCTTGGTTGATACTCTATTCTGCAATCATTTGCACTTTCTCTCTATTTGCTGTTTCAGTTCATTTGGCTTTGAAATTTGGTTGCTTCCAGGACCATGTACTAAATACCTGAAATTCAACTGCTTTCAGTATTATCCCACCAGCATAGCCTTTTTTTAACTTTGTGTTGACAAGTCATATTGGACCTTGACTCACAATCTTTTCCTTATGTTTCTAGTAGCTGACTTACTAGGGGTATATTTGTCATTATACATACCCTAATTCTTTAATATAAATAAGAGATGAGTATGGTGGCCATAGAACTTTTGGCTCCCCTTTTCCCTTTCTATTCTCTTCTCTCTTTCTCTCTTTCTCACTTTCTCTTCCTGCTCACTTCCTTGTCTTTTCTCTTTAGATTTCTTGCTGTTTTCCTCTTATTTTTATATCCGACAGGTTGCTACTTGGTGTATCAGAGCCACTTAAAGATTTCTTGAAGTGGATTTTATGCAGTCTTGAGATCAGCTGGCTACATGGAAGAGTAGAAGGGCTGATCAATCTACTTCTTGGAGCCTGATCCTTAGAGTTTTTAGTGGTTACTTGCTGCCCAAGTAGAAATCTTGGAGAAAAGACCAAAAACAGAAGGGATTAGAGAGAGAAAAGACGGATTCTCACACTCTTCAACTATAGGCACTTCATTAGGGAGAGGGTGTCTTCAAGAAAAGTAAGTTTACCTTATATTTCATCTTAGATGTAGCTGGATGACATCTTCACCAATGGAGTTGCTAGAAACAAGTTGGAACATGATCTAAGAAAGTTGGCAATTGTTATCTCAGTGGCCTCATCAGTTCGAACCAGAGGAAGAAGAAGAAGAAAAGGAACAGTTGAGTCTGATAGCATAAACCCTATCAGTCGACCCTAATATGAATTAGCCTCTAATTAGTTATACAAAGACTAAACTGCCCCCCACTTAAGTATGGGACAGGAAGCCTCTATTAAAACTGCCACATAAACACATAACTTAACAGAAATAAAATGACTAATCTACCCTTATTCGGCTAGCTCTAACACTCCCCCTTAAGCTGGAGAATATATGTCATATAATCCCAGCTTGTTACATATATAGTTCACTCTCCCTGAGCCTAAGCCTTTTGTAAACAAATCTGTCCATTGATCACCTGAGCCCACATGTTCTGTGCTTATCTCTCCTGTAAGGACCTTCACCCTCACAAAGTGGCAATCAATCTCTATGTGCTTTGTTCTCTCATGAAAAACAAGGTTAGATGAGATGTGGAGTGCAACTTGATTGTCACAGTACAATTTCATAGGTCTATCCATGGAGAACCCGATTTCTTGTAGGAGATTCCTCAGCTATACTAATTCACATGTAGTGTGTTCCATGGCTCTGTATTCGACTTCAACACTGCTCCTTGCCACAACCGTTTTCTTCTTACTCTTCCATGTCACAAGATTTCCTCCAAGAAATGTGCAGTAACCTGTAGTAGATCTTCTATCAGATACAGAGCATGCCCAATCTGCATCTGTATACCCAATTACCTCAAGTCTTCCTCCTGGTTTGTATAATAACCCATAGCCTGGAGCTCCCTTCAGGTACCTTACAATTCTAAGAACTGCATTCCAGTGAGGTATCCGAAGGTTCTGCATAAATTGGCTCACCACACTAACTGCGAGATGTCTGGTCTCGTGATAGTCAAATAGTTCAGCTTCCCCACTAACCGTCTATACCTTTCAGGATCATCAAATATTTCCCCTATATCACTGCTCAACTTAGCATTTCGCTCCATGGGAGTTTCAGCTGGTTTTGCACCTAACAGTCCTGTTTCATCCAGCAGATCAATAACATATTTTCTTTGGCATAGGTTTATGTAGAGAAGATGGGCCGAATGGCCCATAGACTGTCATTTCATGTTATGTTATGTTTCTCTCTGTTGTGGGTCTTATTTTGGGCCCATACTCTATAATGTTCTATTTTTGTATTTTCCTGCCCAATCAAGGGCCTCTCTATAAATTGTCAAAGATTAACTTATTAATAAGATGTTTAGAGTGTTAGAGAGAGGTTATGTTCGAACCTCTTACTCTCTAACACTCATTGCCGCAAACTCTCTCTTCTCTTCCTCTCTTGTTTGTTTTTCTGGTTTGCATCTAATCTCAAACAGTTCCATACATCAAGTGGACTGTTTTTCAACTGTTTACACCTTGTTTTGATCTAGCAACTTCTATACCCAAGAAATACTTCAATATCCCAAGGTCTTTTGTTTGAAAATGGTTTTGCAGAAAGACCTTTAGTTTATCGATCCCCAATTTGTCACTACCAGCTATGACAATATCATCCACATAGACCACTAATAAAATCTTTCTGGCTTCTAAATCATAGCTGAATACCGAGTGGTCAACTTGGCATTGTTTCATTCCAAAATTCTTCACCACTTCACTAAAATTCCCAAACCAAGCACGAGGCGATTGTTTCAACCCATAAATTGCCTTTTTCAATCTACACACCTTACCATCCTCCCCCTAAGCAACAAACCCAGGTGGTTGCTCCATATATACCTCCTCTATAAGGTCACCATGAAGGAAGGCATTTTTAATGTCAAGTTGAAACAAGGGCCAATCATAGATAACTACCAGGGAAATTAAGACACAGACAGAGCCAATCTTAGCCACTGGAGAGAAGGTCTCCATATAGCCCACCCCATACAACTGTGAATAACCTTTAGCAACAAGTCTGGCCTTCAGATGCTCCACACTACCATCCGGCAAGTATTTAACAGTATACACCCATTTACAACCCACAACATGCTTACCGGGAGGAAGAGTAGTGAGTTCCCCCGTTTGAGTATGATGAAGGGCAGAGAGTTCCTCCTCCATTGCCTGCCGCCACCCAGGTGAGCTAAGAGCCTCTTGGACATTCTTAGGTATAGAAATAGATGACAACAGTGAAACAAATTGGCGATGTGAAGCGGAAAGGCGAGAGACTGAAACAAAATTGGAAATGGTATGGAGGGTACAAGTACGTTTACCTTTTCGTAAAGCAATGGGAAGATCAAGTCCTGAAGGTTCTGGGACAGGAGCAACAACAGGATCCGCAGACAAGGTAGAAGCTGGAGGAGGAGACGGTGTCTGTCGATGAGTATACATGTGCTGGATCGGTGGTCGTTCATTAGGGATCTGCACTGGTGGAGGTGAAGGGTCAACCCCAACTGGAAGAGGAAGAGGAAGGTGGAGACATCGATGCTTCAGGTCCTGAAAAGAAGGGGACAGACTCAAAAAAGGTGACATCAGGACAGACATAGCACTTTCGAGTAATGGGATTGTAACACTTGTACCCTTTTTGAGTCCGAGAGTAGCCAAGAAAGACACACTTAATAGAGCGTGCATCCAGCTTGTCTATCCCAGGACTCAGATTGTGAACAAAGCACACACAGCCAAAGATGCGGGGTGTTAATGGAAAGGGAGACAAGGTGGGGAACAAAATAGAAAAGGGAGACCGACCATGAAGAATGAAGGAGGGCACCCGATTAATAAGGAAACACGCAGTAAGTATAGCATCACTCCAAAATCGTTTAGGAACACTCATATGATGAAGAATAGACCGAGCAGTTTCAAGGAGATGACGGTTCTTTTGTTCAGCCACCCCATTTTGTTGAGGAGTGGATGCACATGAAGTTTGATGAATGATGCCATGTTGTTCTAAATACTATTGAAAGGAAGTAAGAAAGTATTCACGACCGTTATCTAAACGAAGAACTTTGATTGGAGCACCAAATTGTGTACGTATTTCAGCATGGAATTTTTGAAAAATGGAAAATAATTCACTCCTTTCTTTCATTAAATAAATCCATGTCATCCTTGAACAATCATCAATAAAAGTGACAAAATACTTGTAACCATTATAAGACTCTATTTTAATCGGACCCCAAACATCTGAATGAACCAAAGCAAAAGGATTCAACATACGACTATCAACTCTAGGATTGAAGGGAACCCGACGATGTTTCCCATACTGACACGACTCACACTGTAAAGACAACAAATGACTCAAAGACGGAACCAGTATCTTGAGTGCCTTGCGAGATGGATGTCCGAATCGACAATGCCACTGTAGAGGAGTGAGTGAAGTCTGAAGTGCAACTGGCGATCCACCACCGTCAAGGTAATACAATCCACCAGCCTCATGCCCCCCACCAATCTTCTTCCCCGTCTTGAGATCCTAAAAAACACAAAAGGAAGGGAAAAATGTAATAGAGAAATTAAGAGTCTTGGTTAATTTACTAACAGACATAAGATTGAATGGAAACTTAGGGACATATAGAACAGATGATAAAGAAAGAGAAGTTGTGTCAACATTACCAACACCACAGATGGGAGAAGAGGAACCGTTGGCAAGGTAACAGTTTGAGATGTGGAAGTTTCAGAGAGGGAAGAGAACACACCTGGAGTCCCGGTCATGTGATTAGAGGCTCCAGAGTCAATAATCCAGGGAGAGGGTTTGGATGCCAGACAAGCTATACCTGAGTGGGCAAGGTGGATGTAGTATGCTGTGAAGTAGCCTGGAGGAACCTCTCATACTCATCGCACGGTACACTCACCATCTCCTTCCCGGAAACAGATGTAGATGTAGAAGGTACCCCACCAGCTACTGCATGATTAGCCCATGTAGAAGGAGGGCCATGGAGATCATAACAAAAATTCACCGAATGTTCGTCCCTGCCACAATGGGTACACTTCCTTGTAGAGTTACTTTTTCCTTTACCACGGCCTCCCCTGAGTCACGACCACCACCACGGCCAAATACGGAACCACCATGACCTCCTCGGGAGGCATGTCCTCCCCCTCTAGTACCACGTCCGCCTCCTCTGGCTATCACAAATGCTGATCTGTTAGACTGTGTGGGATTCTTTGTAGATCCCAAAGAAATCCTATGAAGCTGTGCAAAAACTTCCTCAAGTGTAGGAAAAGTAGAGCCTCCCAATATTTGGGCCCTAACTGGTTCATATTATGATTTCAACCCCACTAAGAACCTAGTGACATCTAGTTGTTCCCTCTGTTGTTGTTGAACCTTAACAACTGGAGTGAGGGGATGGTAGACATTGAGTTCATTTATGAGGTTCTTCATACTGGCATAGTACTCTACTAGGGTTTTATTCCCTTGATGTAGACCGAAATACTCCTGATATAGCTGATATACCCTTGTAGTATTATCTTGCCCAGAATAAAGCTTCTTGGCATGTTCCCATATGTTCTTAGCTGTATCTAAAAACATAAAGTTGGTACTTATTTTGGGTTCCATACTATTCCATAACCATGTCATGATTTGGGCATCTTCCTGTTCCCAGTCATCAAACCCTAGAGAGTCGGCTGATGGTTTATCTTCCTTCACGTGTTTCACTTTCCTCTTTGCCTTGAGGAAAACTTCCACTGACTTGGCCCATGGCACATAATTCTCACCATTAAGTTTAATGGAGGTCATTTGCACACCCAAATAATCGGAGGGGATCATCACACTCGGTTTCTGATCACTAGAACCATCTCCCATTGCTGGCATTATGTCTCCCCCACTGCTATCTCTAATGCTGAACTCTCAGTCACCAACCAAATACTACAGCAGCCAAGGCAACACTACAGCAGTCTCTAAACTCAGGTGGTAGGTTCACAACAAGTCACAATCAGTCACCACTGTGCACAAACTACCATCCAGATTAAGAACAAAAGGTAAACCAACATTCAGACAACACCAACAAGGCAGAAAATTGATGTAGGCAATTCGGCCATTCCTTCCAGCCCAAAAAAAAAAAACAACTTTTGTTCTTGCTCACACCACTACTGATTACACAGAGCCATAAATCACCACTACAGTAATTCAGCAATTTACTAACCACATACAAGCCCTCTTGAGGCTGCTCAATAAAGGGTGAGCATCAAAAGCATCACCACACAACCATCTCTGTCCCACATGGTACAGGTCTGTCTGACCCTTTTTTTTTAAGGTCACTACCAGTCCAAAGACATCAACTACAACCACTACAGTAATACACCATTCGGTCACTGTAAACACAGCCTGTTCTTGGGCCTTTTGCCAAGAACCAAAGCTACAAATAACGTAGTTCTTTAAGTTCTGATCAGTCTGAGCAGATTTTTGAGGGTTTTCCAACCCAGAAACACCAACGACACAAAAAAAAGGATAACCAACCTTGATGGAGAGCTTCAGTCGATCATCCACTTATTTCTAGAGTTATTCTCTTGAAAGGCAATCAAGTTCTGAGCAGAGAAAGAGAGGCCGAAGTGTTCTCAGACCTAGGTCGAGTCTGTGTTCTCCATTTGCAGTCCAGAGAGAAGAAAAAAAAGTCACGAACAGAAAGGAGCAGCAGTCATGAGCAGAGATTTAAAGAGCAACGTCCTGTTGTGATACCATGTTATCTCAGTGGCTTCAGCAGTTCGAACCAGAGGAAGAAGAAGAAGAAGAAGAAGAAGAAGAAAAGGAACAGTCGAATCTGATAGCATAAACCCTTCAGTCGACCCTAATATGAATTAGCCTCTAATTAGTTGTACAAAGACTAAACTGCCCCCCACTTAAGTATGGGACAGGAAGTCTCTATTAAAACTGCCACATAAGCACATAACTTAACAGAAATAAAATGACTAATCTACCCTTTTTCGGCTAGCTCTAACAGCAATGATCAACTCTATTCCCAGTTGAGAGGGAGCATTGACAAGTTGTATTGAGCCTTTGTTTTCATTTTATTGTTATTAGGCCTCGGCCTACAATCTTTTCTTTATGTTTCTAGTAGTCAACTTACTAGGGGTAAGTTGGAATAAACCACCAAGTAAAAAAGAGCTCAAATCTAACAACTGCATTCTCATGGAATAAAACACCAAGTGACATGTTTATCTCTAGCCTGGTGCTCCCTATTCCAATTTTTGCCTTGTTACCTTGCTCCTTGTAGAAATCAGCCAGACCATTTTCCAAGCTAGGTATTTGCCTGAATGAGCAGTTCATGTTGGAGGACAGATCTTTTTTCTCTTGTTTGGAAAATTTTTCTTCATTATCTTTTGTACTTGTCCATGTTTTTCCCTAAATATTATCCACATTGGAGCAAAATATGAAAATTTCAAAATTTTCAATGAAATTCTAATCTTTTAGACCTGCTGAAGGTAAATGCCAATGTTTCAGTTCATTTTCCCTAAATATTATCCACATTGGACTAATATTATAATATACTTTTCTTGCTTGTAGTTGCAATCTTCAGATATTTCCAGAAACAAAATTGCAGACTCTGCTCTTTTAGACCTGCTGAAGGTAAATGCCAATGTTTCAGTTCATTTAAACCCGTTTCTTAGTCATGAGTCTGAGATTCAGGTTCTCTGCAATTATCACTGAGGCTCAGTAAATTCTGTTACTTGAACTCTTCTTTTTTTATTAAGCAGGTGTCATTCACAAGGTCCAATTTTTCCATGGCATTCCCATATATTGTAGCATCAGAGGAGGAAGAGCCAATGGAAAAATCTCTTATCTCAGGGTTTACAGAAAGTTGTGGGAATGACCTACGAGTCAGTGACATTACCTTCCTGGGGTCATGTTCTGTAGATGGTGGTGATTTTAAGAAAGTTGCAGATCTTCCCTCACTTAATGTAATTTAACTTGGACAAAATTTTATGATTCAGAATGAGCTGAATATCAATTTTTAAGGCCTATTGTGATATTTTCTCTCTTTTCTTTCCTGTTTTCTTTTTTATTCAAAAACAGGATTATGTGGCTTTCAGAATGAAAAATAGGCCAGAGGGGGAAACTGATATGATTTTTTTCTGTAATGGAGGCTCCCAGTCCTTGGAGAATCTTGACCATATCCCTTCAGAAGGTATATTCTGAAAATCCTTGTATGGGATTGAGAAGGAATGCTAATATGAAAATCCTTATGCAGATGCTTTTCATTCCACCACAAGATGCTGATTTTGGTTGTTGTTGGTCTGCAGGAGAAATTTTCTCTGAGCTTATCAGTTCCGTTGAGCAGTCTGGTGCAAAGTATACAGTTCTTTATGCTTCAGATCCATACAGATCAATTAGATATCCATCTTACAAGGTATTGGAAAGATTTCTTGCAGAAGGTGCTGGAGGAAACGGTTCAGCTAACTCAACTGCTTGTGATGGAGTTTGCCAGACTATATCCTCACTTATAGAGGGTGTTCTAGTTGTAAGTTACTTTCTCTGCCTACTTGTCAAAAAAAAGTTACTTTCTCTGCCTTTTCTTACATTCTGGAAATAATTGTAGGGCTTTGTTTGATGTGGTATTGTTATCCAAATGATGACTGGGGAGGTAATTAGTCGAAGAGAAAATATATGACAAACCTATGGTCCGTCATTCTAAGAGATCCTATTCCTTCATGATCGATTACTTTCCTCATCTGTGTAAATTTGGCATTACTTTAAGGCCCCATTTGTTTTCTGGTAAGGACAAAAATGCCCTGCTACCTATAACAGTACAAGAAAGTAAGCATAAAGCCAAAAAATAAGTAACAAAAGGCTGAACTCATAGGACCACACATAATTAATATTATCAGGTCTGGTCTACTGTATCACTACACCTTTTACTTGACTAAATGCACTTCGGAAACACATGCGTTTATCTGTGTTCTTTTGTTTCCCAGGTAAGTGTTCCTTTGACCATTTTTACCCATAGAATGCAATTATAAGGGGCAATTTTGTCCCATGATGTCCATCCTTTCCCCCAGGTGGGAAAGTTATTTGTCCACCTGGGAGGGGTATCACTTACCCAGGGAAAAGTTATTTACTGTGGGACCCACAACTTACTGAAAAGTGGACACTGGAAAAGTTATTTTCTGTGGGGCCCACAACTTTCGCCCCCACCCCCCCCAATTTATCGAAAAATGAATGGGGCCTAGTTGTCAGATTGAGTAGGGAATTCTAAACACCGAATGTCTGGCCTTTTTATTCCTTGGCTACCTAATTTTAGCCCTAGAATAGTAGGTAAGCATTCTCCTGTTTGTGTTTTACTTTTGGCCTATTATCCAAATGGCATTGTCTTGATGAGCCCCTGGGACATGGTGGGGATGGGGCTGAGTTTTCCATGTATCTCCTTTTTTAAATGATGATTAATATTGGGGCATTTTCTGTTAATAAAAACCTTTCAGAGCTTCTAAAGGTAACATCACTGGAAAAAGGATACCAAAAAATGTCAGAGGTCAAAAATATGTCTTTATTAATGTCTTAAATCTAGGGACCATTGCTGGGTGCAAATGGTAAAATCTCCGGCTGACAAGCATGAGAATGTGGGTTTTAGTCCGAGAATGTCCTCTTCATTCCAAAAAATGTTGAAGGTTAGGCCTGTATCCAGTCAACCCCTCCCAAGATCCTAGATAGTTGGGATCAGTAATGGTAATGGCCATCAATGTCTCAAAACTGGACTGTGTCCAGTTGAACAGGAACCAATCTACTAGTGGGTCAATTTGAGCTTCTGTCAAGGGTATAACAAAAAAAAATCCTGTTCCAAATGATTTGAGACATACTTTCACTTCTAGTTCTAGCTACTAACTCTGAACCAGTCCTCACTTTACAAGTGATAACTTTGTCATAAGTTTTTGATGAAGTTCATGCATATGATTTTCTCGCCAACACATACAATACTCCTTTGTATTATTTAAATTATGCAACCCTTGGCCATTCTTTGTCACACTCTGATTTCTAGATATTTCAGCTGAGTCCATTTCTTGATCTATTGTGAGACAGAACTTATTTTGTTCAACTTAAACTCCATGATGCCCAAATATGGACATAGGCATGGATACGGGAAACAGGGATATTCTCCATTTCCTCAAATCCTGGACTTGAATACGAGTATGGGTATCCCATGTAATATGTTTGTATCTAGTTTTTGAAGCTAAACGTCATTTCTCAAAGATGTGTCTTTCCATAATTAAGTTTACCATACATTTATAATTAAGTTTCTAATATGTGCAGAATTTTTTAGTATTATTTGTTAAATTATTTCATTTTGCATATTTTAAAAGTGTCCATGCTATATAGTAATCTAGAAGAAAATTCATCAATTTGTTCCACTAATAAATTTTCATTACCATATGAATGGTACATCCCCTCCATAAATTCGAATTGGCAAAACTAGGACTTGGATATAAATGACCCTAATTACCTTTAATACATTGTTCAAGCGGACTCAAGATAAAAATATAAAAAATTACTTTGAAGGAGAAAGAGGTATTGCCTTGGGTACAACTTATAAGAGATCACAATGCAACAAGAAATTGTACATGGTGCAATTGACATCATGCTTGTAATTCTCTTGTTATGGGATTTTTTCTCTCCCTGTGACTGCATCAACAGTTTTTCTCTATTTTGATCATAATTCATAAAAAAAAGAACTTGAGTAGAATTAGGGTTTCCCTATTCAGGGTGTATAAGTATGCACTATGTCTGCTAAAACCCCTTAATTATATTCCTTGAAGGAAATACCCTTTGATTTTGATTTTATCTGAAAGAGCTACTTTGTAAGGGTTAAACCCAAAAACAGGTATAAGCAGTCCCATCAGCTTGGACTCTTAGCGGGTTATACCCATGAGTGGGCCCCACAATTGGTAGATAGGTCATGGGACCCATACACCATTGGGTACTTATGTATTTAAACTTATACATCTTAACAGTGAGTCCCGTTAATTGGTAAAAAGTGGGACCCACTATACTGATTTGGTGGTGAGCATGACCCACCTTAATATTTTAAACTTAAATATTTTGACAGTGGGCCCGCTAACAAGTGGAACCCACTAGCTTGATTTGCTAGTGGGCATGGCCCACTTTAATGTTTTGAACTTAAATATTTTGACAATGGGCCTCGCTGACAGGTGGGACCCACTAGTTTGATTTGATAGTGGGCATGACCCACTTTAATGTTTTAAACTTAAACATTTTGACAATGGGCCCTGCTGATAGGTGGGACCCACTAGGTTGATTTGTTAGTGGGTGTGGCCCACTTTAAGATTTTAAACTTAAATATTTTGATAGTGGGTCTCATTGACAGGTGGGACCCACTAGTTTGATTTAATGTTTTAAAATTAAATATTTTGACAGTGGGCCCCATTGACAGGTGGAACCCACTAGGTTGATTTGTTAGTGGGCATGGCCCACTTTAAGATTTTAAACTTAAATATTTTGACAGTGGGCCTTACTGACAGGTGGGACCCACTAGTTTAATTTGATAGTGGACATGGCCCACTTCAACGTTTTGAACTTAAATATTTTGACAGTGGGCCCCGCTGACAAGTGGGACCTACTAGTTTGATTTGATAGTGGGAATTCAGATTATATTTTATTTATCTATTTACATATATATATATATATATTATAACTGAGGTGGATAGGATCCATCGATTGAATCTTAACTAATTCAGGGGGTAATGTAATTTATCTTCTTAAAGTGGATAAGTTCCACATCATATGATAGTGGGTCCCTTTGTAACAGTTGGCAGCAAACTGAAACAGTAGGTCCTAGGGGTCTGTCATTTACAAATGGCAATATTGGCTGCAACAAATAGAAAACCAATACATCTGTTCTCCTTCTCAGGTTTACAACAGTAACACATGTGGTGTCCCCTTTTTAAGTGGATAAGATCCACTGACAGTGGGACCTAGAAGCCTGCCATTTACAAGTGGCAATATAGGCTGCAGCAGTAATACATGCGTTCCCCTTTTCAGGTATGCAACAGGTGGCAAAGTGCTAAACCAGCACACCTGTCCCATTTTAGGTGTATTAACATCACTGGGTTAGCCTACTAAAATTCTTTGGGGTGGATAGAATCCACCGACATATCAGAGGCTCCCTAGTATTATTATTATTTTTTTGTTATCTTTGAGGTGGACGGGATCTGCCAGATATACATACATACACACACACACACACACACACACACACACACACACACATATATATATATAATTTGAAATAAGACTTTGACTTCTAACAGAACTCTATAGAGAGAGTGAGAGAGAAGATAAGGATTGAAATAGATAAAATTTTAAAGAGATGGAAGGAAAGGATAAGATTTATACCTGTGTAAGCCTATCCTTACACCTCAATTAGCCGAACTTCAAATTCCCTCCTCTATTTCTTCTCTTCTCTCTTTTTTCTCTTTCTTATCTCTTTCTCCACTGGAGTGGGGGGTGTTCGGAGAGAGTTATGTGACTACACTTCCCAACCTTTTCTGATGAGGATCTGGTGACTTGGATCTTCATGGATGAAAGATATTTTGAGTTCCACGAGATATCGACATACCAGAGGGTCACCATCGCCTCCATCTACCTGGAAGGTGAGGCCATATCACGGTTCCAGTGGTACAAGAACTCCCATCCCCACATGTTACCTAGCCTGCCTTTACAGAGGAGTTGTGCGTGAGGTTTGGATCGTCTACCTATGTTGAATTTGATGAAGCTTTGTCCAAGATGAAGCTGACCAACAGCGTTCGGGAATATTTGGTGGAGTTCAAGAAGCTGTTGACCCGCGTCACCAGTTGGACTGAGAAGGCCCTGATCGGAAGCTTTGTAGGAGGCCTTCGGGAAGACATCCGTCTGGAGGTCAGAGCTTGGTGACCCTCGACATTGTCTGCGACAGCTACCCTCGCTTGTATTCAAGAAGAGAAGCTCGACCGGCTTAAGAGGGTAAAGTGGTGTCCTGGCCCTCTCTTAAAAACCCTGTCAGTTCAGGTAGAAGTTCCAGTGGTGAAGAATAGTGGGCCCAAGTAGTATGCCCTTCAAACAGTTGACCTAGGCCGAGATGCAGGCTTGGCACAAGAAGGGATTGTGCTACAACTGCGAGGAGAAGTTCGCACCGGGTCATCATTGTAAGGTCCAGAAAGTCTACTTTCTGCAAACAGGCAACCCCCTCGAAGAGATGGACCACGTGGAAGAAGGTTTGTCCATTGAACCTGATGATATGGCCCCTATTGGGCTGGAGACCCCAGAAATTTCTCTTCAGGCCCTCATGGGCCGAAATTCAACCCAAACCATGAAGGTAGAGGGGCTCTTGATGGGTCAGGCTGTTATTGTACTAATTGATGGTGGAAGCACCTTAAACTTTATTAATATTGGGCTGGAAAAACAAATGGGCCTGGTGGTGCACTCCACTGAACATTTCTCAGTTCAGATGGCTAATGGTCACAAGCTGACTTGTGATGGTCTGTGTAAGGGGGGTGAAGTTGAAGATACAAGGTAAATGGGTGACAGTTGATCTATACACCCTAGAGTTTAGTGGGTCAGACATAATCTTAGGGGTGCAATGGTTGTGACAATTGGGTCGCATAGTGTGTGACTGAAGCAACCTCACCATGGAGTTCTAGTTGAATGGAGTGTATGTTACAAGGGATTAAGCCGGGGGTGGTGCTGATAGGGACCTAAGACTCCAACCTGAAATACTGCCAATGGGCTCAGCAACCAATCCTTATGCAACTGGGTTTCATCATGATAGACCCAATCATACCGGTGACTGACTTCAACCAAAAACCATAACTAGACCAACTATTGCGGCAGTTTTAGGATGTGTTTGAGCAGCCCAAGGGGCTTCCCCCAATTTAGGCCCAAGACCACTGCATTCCTATAAAACCCGAGGCCCCACCAGCTAACGTGAGGCCTTACTGGTATCCTCACTTCCAGAAGACTGAACCGGAGAAGATTATCCAAGAGATGCTAGACCACAAATTGATTCAGCCTAGCACAGGTCCATATTCTTCACCAGCCCTACTAGTCAAGAAGAAGGATGGAACTTGGCGGTTCTGTGTGGATTACCGGGCCCTCAACCAAATAACCATCAAGGACCGGTTTCCAATTCCCATTATAGACTTCTAGATGACTTGAGGACTGCCACAGTGTTTTCTAAGCTGGATTTACGCTTGGGTTATCGCCAAATCCGAGTGCATCTCAATGATGTTCACAAGATAACCTTCAGAACACATGATGGCCATACGAGTTCTTGGTAATGCCTTTTGGCCTCTATAGTACACCATCTACATTCCAATCCCTGATGAATGACATTTTCAGGCCTTTTCTGAGACGATTTATACTAGTTTTCTTTGATGGCATACTCGTCTACAGTGCTGATTGGGCCACTCATCTAGAACACTTAAGGATCACCTAGGGAATTCTTCAAGCCCGCAAACTATATGCCAAGCCCAGCAAGTGTGTCTTTGGCCAGGATCAGGTCCACTACTTGGGCCACATTGTGAAGGCGGGAAAGGTGATGGCTGACCCGGACAAAATCAGTTGCATGATATATTGGCCTAGACCCACCACAGTGAAGGGGCTGAGAGGGTTTTTGGGTCTCACGGGTTACTACAGAAGGTTTATTAAGGGGTATGGTTCCCTAGCTGGCCCACTAACCCAGCTGCTCAAAAAAGATGGGTTTATTTGGACAGAAGAAGCTCAACAGGCCTTTGAGAGCCTTAAGAAGGCTGTCACTTCACCTCCAACACTTGTGCTGCCAGACTTCACTCTTCCCTTTGAAATTGAATGTGACGCGTCTAGAACGGGGCTGGGAGCAGTCTTGATGCAACGGGGGCACCCCCTAGCTTACTACAGCAAGCATTTGTCCATCTAAGTCAGTTTATGAGAAGAAACTTATGGCACTTGTCATGGCAGTCCACAAGTGGAGACCTTATTTGCTGGGTTGGCAATTCATCATTAGAACAGATCAGAGAAGCTGAAACATTTGTTAGACCAGCACCTGTTGGACCCAACACAACAGAAGTGAGTCTATAAACTATTGGGTTTCAATTACCAAATAGAGTACAAAACGGGTTCCTCAAATTCAGTTGCAGATGCCTAGTCTCGTACCCATGAACTGAAGACACTACAGGCTTCTCGGCCCACCTTCCCCTTAGCCGAGCAGCTTAAGGAAGAGGCCCAAGTAGACCCCACTTTAGCCCAGATCAGAGCACAGTTACAGCAGGACCCAAACTCAGTGCATCAGACAGCCCTCATTCAACTTTTTCATGAATCAGCTATAGGAGGACACTCAGGTATACTTTGAACTTACAAGCGGTTAGCTACTTATTTTCACTTTCCTGGCCTCAAACAAAAAATTACAGACTATGTGAGAGCTTGTCCCACTTGCCAGCAACATAAATATGACACTCAGACATTGGCTGGGTTGCTTCAACCTATTCCTATACCAGGACATGTGTGGGATAAAATCACCATGGATTTTATCACTGGGTTGCCTACATCTGCCAGAAAGTTTGTTATTCTGGTTGTAGTTGACAGATTGTCGAAGTATGCCCACTTTGTGGCCGTATCACACCCCTACATTGCATCTACAGTAACCCGGGCCTTCACCAATGAGGTATCCAAACTCCATGGCACACCTCAGACCATCATTACAGATAGGGATCCAACCTTCATGAGCAGATTTTGGGAGTTCTTCAAGTTGCAAGGCATGACCCTGCATTACACCACTGGCTATCATTCTCAGTCAAATGGGCAATCAGAGGTGGTCAATAGATGTCTGGAGACTTACCTTAGGTGTTTCACCAATGAAAAACCTCGACAATGGCTAAGGTGGTTTCCATGGGCAGAATTCTGGTATAATACTACCTTTCACAGCTCCATTGGCACCACTCCCTTCAGGGTCTTATATGGGAGGGACCCTCCATCAGTCCTGCCTTCGAAAAAGGATCAGCTACTGTGGCTGAAGTTGATGCCCAGCTCATTGAAAGGGATGAAGTCTTGAGATCTCTAAAGGCTCACCTACTCAAGTTGCAACAACAGATGAAGCATTACTATGATAAACACCATAGGCAAGTGGAATTTCAGGTGGGAGACATGGTGTACTTGAAATTGTAGCCTTATATACAAATGACAGTAGCAAGGAGAGCATGGCAGAAATTGGCTTCCCGCTTCTTTGGGCCACTTTGTATCATTGCTAGAGTTGGGGCAGTCGCATACAAACTGGAACTACCAACATCTTCCTTACTTCACCCGGTGTTTCATGTCTCACTTCTGAAGAAGTATGTGGGTCTTCAAACCAGCATCAGTCCCACTTTACCTGACTTTGCAGAGGACGGAGAACTTATTACTCAGCCCGCCAAGATCCTAGATCAATGATGGGTAAAGCATGGACAGAAGAAAGTCCAGGAAGTTTTAGTGGAATGGACTAACTTACCAAAGGATGATTCCACATGGGAATCCTACTCTCACCTACAGAAGCTGTACCCCACATCAACCTTGAGGACAAAGTGGCTTCCAAGGGAGGGGGAATTGATAGAACCCTGCCTAGTCCACCCACTGGGTGTACCCCAAACCAGAACCCAAACAAACCTAGACAGACCCCGGGGACCACACTACCCCACTCGACCTCACCAACTAAACCTACCATCCGGTATGTTTATCTGAGAAGGCCACGTCAGGCCTGATAATAACTAACTGCACATGGCTTCACATGTTAAGCCTATGAGTATGAATTGAGAAATGGAATGCAGCATGAGAATTCTCCCCTGTTAATCCCTTATCTTCTTCTTCTCTAAGGAGGTTGAGTCGCCCTCGAAGCTGACTCCTGAAGTTGAGCAGTAACTCAACATAAGGGCATTAAAAAAATCAGCTTTCAATATGAATAACCACAAAATGGGTCTGGTATTGTGATTAGTATGACGAGGCTTCATTTTTGTAGCCTTCATCTAGTGATTTGAAAGTGAGAAGCGTGACTAAAATGCAAGGGGTTCTTGGAACCTTAGGCACAAGGGAACCATACCTGAATGAAGTTAAGGTGCCACTTTAAAATAAAAAAACTTAATATACAAGTATACGCACATAAGGTCTAAAAGAAATAAATATTTCAGGACTATTAAGTCAATTGGTTAGATTATCATGTTATTAGCATTAAATCAGTATTCACTAAATTGGACAAACGTACAAGTATATGCAATATAAAGGGCTAGGGATTCGTAGGCTAAACTATATGTGGTAGCTACTTTTACCAAGCTGGGCTGACTTTTTACTGAAGAAATTTCATATTTGGGTTCATAGATTGGTAAGTCTGAATAAGTAACATGGTCCCCACTTGGATGACAATTGGACATAAGGTAAGAATCTTTTATCTGGGCTGGTGGTTTTATGTTTTCATTTAACATCTATATGCTTGTATGTTTTTGTCATCTCATTTAACAAGCAAGTCGGAAATCTAACAATGTTAGTGCTCATGGTGTTCAGGGGATTGTGTTGCTTATAATCTTAATATCAGGACTTTGCTGTATGATGGGTATTGACACTCCCACAAGGTTCGAGGCTCCACCAGAATCTTGATGCGTGGTTTAGGAGATAATCCCTTGCGATCTTTGTGCCTATTCTTTCTTCCCAGGCACGAGTGAGATAACAGTGGCATTTACATAGTTTATATCTATCGGGCGCAGTAAACATACATTATTTTTTTCGTTAAAAGGCTTGTTCATGTTTCTACTTGGTTTACCATCAACCCCAATGAGAAGGGGCTATTTCATCATAACAGAAAGTGTTATTTGCTTGAATAGGATGTGGAATAATAAATCTAACATGTTGCATTGAATGCTTGCTTCGGTCTATTCCTTAAAAAAAAGAGTATTAGTTGCTTCAGCCCTTGTTTTCTTTAATAATGTCTAAAGCTTAACGCATGCTTTGAAGCATCAAGTAACAAGATAGGATTAATCGTCCAAATCTTTCAAGCAGTTGGTGTTGGGGATATAGTCTGTTTGATGGTTCTGGTAAGTTGATTCAGCTGATTTTGAGGGATTTAGCCAATCCAAAATCTAATTGATTGAGATCCGTTAGTGGACAGTGGATTTTATGGGTGGGAGATAAAAATATATGCAATAGTGCGCAATGTTTCAATTTGTGATTGAGAGAAGAGAAGAAAGAAAAAAAAAAAAGGTTTTCTTCTGGGAGAATGGGGCAAGTTTTGTGCTTCTTCTCACTCTTTGCTGTTGTCCTTCGCTTTTCTACTTTTTTAGGACATAGACATTAGAACAACGGAGGCTAAATAGAAAACATATCTTTCTTTTTGTCTTAAGGGATTTCCCCCTTTTCCTCTTTCCCATTGTCAGTGAAACTAAGGGAAGAAGTCATTTTCTTTGACTATTTTTTTGTGGCTTCATTTTAATCCATTTTCTTGGCAAACAAGTGAAGGACGACTGGGCAAGCTTTCAGATGGCAAAAATAATCCTCCGCTCTCCAGCTTTTATTAATGAGGTAAGTTGTATACCGAAAGGCAAAAATTTAATTTCTAAAGGTTTGGTTGTAGAAAATGAATGAAAAATTTACAGTTTCCAATTACTATAATTTTTGTTTGCAGGTAAGACCTATGGCAACAAATGTTTCTCTAAAAAGAGTGAGTAGTAGATGTAAGAAATGTCAACCATCTGTAAGATAGTCACAATATGTATATATTGTTTTCCAAGTTAACCAGACGCCATAGAGACCGGATCTGCTCCTCACGCAGGGCACCTCATGTGATCTCACACACATCTTGCTATGTATTGGGAACATCTCACGTATTTATAAGTTATTATTTACGGGAGATGTTCCTAATGCACGGTGGATGTGCCTGTGAAGCGCCCATGTGTGAGGAGCAGATCCCGTTCCGACACCATACCGGTAAAATTAGGAAATAAATTGTTTGAATATCATTTCCTAGACAGTTGGCAAAACTCCAAGGTGGGGGATATAAGACCAACATATACTGTAGGAGTGAGATCTTGGCCCCCGAGGGATGATCTCCTCCTATCTGGCCTATCAATATTGGTCATATGATTCCTTGGGTGGTCTCAAATTACACTAAGGGGGTGTTCTTTTTGTGGATTTTGAGAGGGGGGAAAGTTGGTCAATGGGATTTTGATTCCTATTGACCAAGAAACCCATGTTCATTTTTCAAATTTATGTGGGGACCAGTAAATGTTTATTTTCCTGGGTGTGGGTTAATTAACTTTCCCATATAGCAGAAAGTTGCTAATACTTAAATGAGACAAAAAATGCCCCTTTTAATAATGGAATTTTTATAGCTAAGATGGTCATTACCTTATTTACATGGGAAATAAAAGAATATGGACAAATGCATTTACACGGGTAAGTCTTTCCTAGGAAACACTTACCAAGGTAAGTGCATTTACCCAAGTAATTGACATACCAAAAAGCAAATGGGGCATAAATGACACGTTTAGCTCATAAATTACCGCATCATGCCCTCATCCATAATGTCTCTACGACCTGGTCAGACACACCTGACTTTGTAAGGTCGTTGATTTCCAATGAGATGTAATTTTATTGAAATGAACTTGCTGTTATGCCTCAAAAAAATAATAATAACCAATCAACTGGTATTTTACTCAAATTCACTTTGGTTAAATTCTCTTAAATAATGTACCTTTTCAATATTTTTTTTCTGAAAATGCCCTTAGGCAGCATATTTCATTCATTCAAAAAATTGATACCGAGAATTACCAACAAGGCCAATCAAAAAACCCAAATACAATTTCTCAAAAATAACAAAATATATAAATCGAAGTAGAACATAAAGAACTTCTTCAACCAAACAACAGTAAAATCACTAACAGAAGTAGACAAGTACATCTCCAATCCACCACAAATGACGAGAGAAACTGATATGAGAGGTTATCAAAAGAGACCCCAAAGAATCAGTAATAGTATGGTTGGAGGAGGTCTGCAAAAGATGGAAAAGCCCCAAACATTATAACCGCTACTAGAGACTGTAACTGCCATTCATAACTACTGTTGCTGGAGAATTGCAAACAGAGTTGACCATGAACTGCATCTACAAGAGAACAGAGAATTGACTTAACCATGGATGGCAAAACGTAAAGCAACATCCATTAGTATCGGTCGCCTAATATAGGATCTAAGAGAAATAACCCCCTAGTCAAAATGCATACAGAAAGAAAATAAAGCACAAAAAGAGAAGAAAAAAGACCAGTGGAAAAGAGATAGACAAACGAAACGGGGGGAAAGGAGAGGAAAAAAAGGAGAAAACCAGATGGGAAGAAAAACGAAGAATGAAAGTAGGGGGAAGAGGGAAGAAAATAAACTAAAAAGAGAAAAAACAACGAGAAGAGAAAAAAAGGATAATGGGAAGGGGACTCCCCGAAGGGAGCCACCCAAAAAAAAATTCGCGAGTGAAAATCAAACGACAAACAGAGAGATCAAAAGGAAACAGATAGAGAAAAACCAGAATAGATAGTTGTACCTTTTCAGTAATCAGTACTATAGAAATGGCCTTTTGTTGTATTTTGATTTACAACCATAGTCTATAGAGAAAGAAAAGCAAGCAAAAGTAATTAAAGTGGGAAATAAGTATTTGTATATTTAAATTGTTTGATGGTAAGCAAAAGTGTTCAAAAGACAGGTACTGGCCAACATGTGCGCAACTGAACCGAAACCCAATTTCCGCGCTACACCCGCATTTTCGAGCTTGTAGTTTTGCACCGGAAATGACATCCACATGCAACTAATAATTTAAATCATAACCACTGAAAAATATGTTCAAATCCGACATTTTTTTCTTTATTTTAATCATATACTTCCTATTCGTGCCCCTTGTTTTTACTTTTTCCCCCACTAAGATTCGCAGCCAGATGGTCCAATTCTTCTCACTAGTTAAACCAATAAGATGTTAATTGTGTCCACTTTCTATATCTCATTTGGGTTTTGTAATTTAAGCCCTGTTTGGTGTATTTTTTGTGTAGGTTGTTAGTTTTTTAGAAGTTAGGCAGTTCGCATTTTGATCTTTTCCCGTTTAGTTAAGAAAATATCCAGTCGTCGAAAGTCACAGCCTCAAAAAGATATATGAAGCCCATTTTAGACTATTTTCAAAAAGGTCCAAATTGAGTTTTTCGCCTTTTTTTCAACTCATCTTTATATGGACAGATATGCCTTAACCAAACGGTCTTCAAGCCGTTAAAATCTTAAAATCTTGATGCAAAAGTTTACATTGTCTTTTGGTTGTCAGAACTTCCAAAAGATTTTTCGAAAAAGACTTGTCAAACGGCCTCTTAATCTTAGCCATGAATCACCTAATTTTTCTTACAAAATTTATTTCTTGAAATAGCAAATTAACATCTTGGGAAGGAAGTGCAAATTAGCACCTGGCCAGCAGCTTTGTGCAGAAAGTAGGAACTCCTAGAGAGATATTTTTGTGCTTGTAATTTAACATTGTATATGACATTAAACAGAATGGAATGTTGGATTCATGTAACACATATTTATGTGCTTGTAATCATCATATTTATATGGAATTTCTAATTTTTAGAGTTTTTTTCTGTTATTACATATATACATTGCTGGGGAACTCTGGCGTTGGGACAGAACAGGGTACACATGAGGCTTAAGTTTGGGAGGAATACAAACAAAAATGTGCATAGTGCAAAATCTTGTATACAGTATTTCCCAAATTAAGCCTGAGGACCACTGACCATACCTAGAGAACTCATTTTTTAGGGATGCCTAGTGACCATCTCAGCTAGGGGTCATTCATAGCCACAGAAAAAATGTAGTGGTCGTCACTCATTATCTAGGCAAATCAATCAGATTCCATGTCTCTCTCCAAAAGCACCAAAACCTTACTTGTTTTACTAGAATGATGATAGTTCAATAGAGATGCTTCTGTGTCGATGGATTTGCATTTATCAAGATAAACAATGAAGTGAAACGACCATCCGGCCCGCGTAATCTCCTCAATGTATGGTGATCATATGTTATAGGATTCCTAGTTTCCTACAGATACAGATCTCTTTATTTCTTCACCCTTTAAAAACAGAAAGAAAGAAAGAAAGAAAATTCATCCTCAAGATCGAGTTACCACTTACCAAAGAAAAAGTGGAAAATCATGTGACCCACCAGGAAAGGAAATCAAAAAGACAATCTTGCTACAAATGATGAAGGAAACAATAAAAAAGAAAAAAAAAAAGTCCATCTGACCCACACGATCCCTTCATGAAAAGAGCCAAAAAAAAGTGGTCTTTTTCTCTCAAATCAGTAGTAATGTATCCATGGGATTTATCATCCTATATATGCCTATAGAGTTAAATTGCATTTTATTGATAATGGCCCACTTCTTCATTTGTTTATTTATATGTGAGAAGACCTCTAAATAAATCAATGAACAATTAATTAACTACTTACAAGAAGAGCTCCTTTCATTGCTCAATGTGCGAGTTCCAAGAGATCTGAAAATTATGGAATTATTTTATTGTGTCACCATATTTTTTTATTTCTTTTTCTTTTCTATCTAGTGGACAAAATCTAGTTTGAGTTTGACCCACTTGATTTTATTCCACCAGATTTAAAAAAAAAAAAAAAAACACCTCTGTTAGCTTAAGAATATGGTGGGGTGATATTCTAAAAAAATCCCGAGATGTATGTGATTGTTTTCCCAAAAAATAATCATCTTTTCCTCTTTTGGATAGAGCCAAAAGTTACCAAATATTTATTAATAATCTCTTCCTCCCCCCCCCCCCCCCCTCCTCACATGCAATCAGCAATAGTACTTTGTTCTTGATCAACCCATTTTCCCTTCATTTTAGGAGAGAAACCAATATGGTTTGTCCAATAGAATTGATAAATTCAACCAATAAAGGAATAATGGTAGCTGTAAAATTTCATCACATCAACTTTTTTTAGAAAAGGTAACAGAATTTTAATAGATTAAAAAAAAAAGAGTACATGAGAAGATAGGAGATGTACAACATAAAAGGGAAACCCCTGGGGATTACACTGGAATCAAGTTGCCACTACATCTATGTGTGCTCCTAACTTAGCTAAACCAAGAAACTTTGTCTAATACATGGCCCACTGTTTTAGCCTTTCTTCCCCGTCCTCATGGGCCTCATCTCATTTTTTTTCCTTTCTATCTACTTCCGATCTTGTGCACGTCATAGTCATACGTCTCCTTTAGTTTAGTTTCTTTCATATTCATAATTCATGTATAGATATAGAGAAGCCATCTTTTATTTTCTTTTCTTATCTGCCTCTCCTGCTGGGACAGTCGCCAGCTGCCACAGACTGTGAGTTAGACCCACTTACAGATAAGGTTCAGACGGGTTGATGGGTCCACACTAGCAGGGTTTAAGACTTCAAGTTCATAAAAAGGCCTTTCTAGAGGTGAGGCTGTAATTTCTCAGGCTTATTCTTTTACCAATCATATCATCTTCCCCTTTTCTTAGTAGGTACCAGAAACATGAGAGAGGGAGAGGGAGAGAGAGAGAGAGAGCTTCAGAAATAAAATGGGGAGACAGTTCTCTCTTTTTTGCAAACCAAGGAACATGGGTCTTGTTCTTCCCTGAGAGAAAGAAGGAATCCTAGCTTTTATTTTTTTGAATGTGTTAAAGCACGAGCTAGTGGCCAAAGCCAAAACGGCAGGCCTTGATCCCCGAGTCCCCTCTCCTCCCTAGATTAAAACACATTTGGTAGGGCTCCACTGCCCCTTATTTCTTTCCCCATCCATCACCATTGAAGTCTATTTTTCTTTCCTGCAATATGCATTTGAATGAGACCTTTTTATCCTACTGTCAGCGAGTACAAGATTTCTATATTCTTGTGGAAGGAAAAAACACAGAGATACATCTCCACTGCTGGATGAATATAGAAATTTGTCTTTTATTTTGCATTTTCACTAGTTATTCCTTCCTCTCCAATTTTCTTTTCCTTCTTTTTTTTTTCTTTTATAAATGTATTGTCCTGACCTTTGGAGAAACTGTAGCCTGTAGGAGGTACACATTAAATTAAGTATTCTTAACTTGAACTCCCACTATGCACAATATCAAGAGTGAATCTATTACCCCCCCCCCCCTGCTAAAGAACTTAATTATAAACTGGTTGCTGCATTTTTTAAACTGTCTTTTATCTTTGCTTTGCCTCTTTGGTCTTTACTTGTACACTTCTCTAGATTGTAAGCAGTGAAACAATTCTTACCTTGTTTCTAGCTAATTTACTCATTACCTTAAATATGAATTATGAAGCTTCATATGTTAGAAGAATTTGAATTGAAGAGATATATGGGGCGGGGTAAGTGGACCTTAATTATCACTAGTTCTTTATTGTGTGTTGGGCCAAAACATGATCCTTTTAGCAGCTGTCCTCGTCTTCTCGACTAAAGGTAATGCATCAACTTGCAATATATTTCAGTAATAATTTGCTTCAATTTGTTGCTGCCTCTTTCCCCTTCAACTTTATATAAGGATGAGAGCCTTCCCCATTTGGACTACTGTTCTCTATCTTCTCTTTGCGTAGTCCTATGGCTATCCTTTCTTCATCTTTATTAACTTCATCCCATCTTCCCTTCTTTGGATGCTTGGCTGAACAAACCAGCTCTCTTTCAGCTATATATACTCTCATCCATGGCCTTGCATGTAGGCTCAGAAAGTATGGTGCAGCCAAGGATGACTTGCCGACTCTACACAGATGGATTTTGCTTTTCTCCCTCAAGACTTTAAGAGGATTTGCAGAAGCTAACTAAGTCGGCGAGTTGTCTTTGGCTACATGTTTCTTTCTGATCCTCATGCTAGGCCTTGGGTGATAAAACTAGCTAGCTAGGGAACTTCTTCAGGAGTTTCGAAACTACTGATCTGTCCCACTTCTCTTTCTGGTTGCATCTTTCTAGCTACTGTCTTTTTTATTTATTTTTTTTGGACGCCACTGTCTAAAAGTATGATGACTTGATTTCTCAATATATTGTTAGCTTCCATTTGTTATTAACTTATACACTCACCTGAGCCTACCTTTTAGATCTATTTATGTTGCAGAAACTCTTCAAGCAGCAGTTAGAGATTCAAGCATTTCCTGATGATGTCCTTCTGGTATTGAAATGCAGGTTTGACTCTGTTGAAAAGCTGCTTGAACACTCTAGGCGATAGGACTGATAATGGGAAATATTGGATAATAAAATAGAGATCCACTAACTTCAATGATCGTAGTTTAACCAGTAGAATTGGTATTAGCTAATTTGACTTATAAAAAATGTTCTCGTGGTTTGCTTTTATCACATTATAACTCGATTAACTCCTTCGAAGTAGCAGTTGTTTGTGGATTTAATCAATAATAGTATAGATTATAGAAGAACTAGTTATACGAATTGGGGAAAAGAAAAAACTTCTTTGTTATATAATAAAGAGCTAGTTATTACATATATAACTTGGACAATATCTCTCTTGGTCAAGTAATTCCATGACTTGGCATCATGAAAATTAAACCCACTCGATTATTTGAGAGTGCATTTTCATATTAATATCACAGCAAACGGACCTGAAAATTAAAACAGAAAAAAGCTCTTCCTACTTATATATGTTTCTGATTCTTCCTTTTCCTCATCCTGTGAAGGGTAAGTTTACTGGTTTTTCTTGATTCAAAAATCAATATTCAAGGGTCTTAGTTAGAAAGAGATTGATTATTACTGTGGTACTGCTATTTCAATAGTGTGTATGCTTTTATTTCTTTGGTGAAATCTCTGTAAGTAATATATATGTGCAATATTATGAAAGTGAAGCTTACCAAGAATCAACCATACTACTTGCTTTATGTTCATGCTGTGACATTGCAGTTTAATTATTTGATAACAAATGGTAATCAAAATGCAAGGTTTTGATCCTATATAAGATTGTGTGGAGTGTGGGATATATATTCTTTTGTTTGCAACTTTAATCTGCTGATTAAGTATATACAATTCCAAGACTTCCTCTTTCTACTTCAAAAAAGCAATATTGATTATTTTTTTGTGGCTTGTTGGATATTTGTTCTCCATTTTTCTTTCTTTCTGTTTGTTTGTTTAGGTACTACTCCTTTAATTAACTTGGACTGGAATATTAATCGGGAACCAAAGGACTCTCTCCATATATATATATGGAGTCTCCCTATGGTCCAGTGTCTCTACGTTGAGATCAACATACCAATCAATCGATTACATTGTTAGAAAGGAAGGAGCTAGCCGATGAGGTAAGCCAGCCTATTGAATAATTTGATGAAGATTTCAACAACCCATATATATATATATATGGAAGAACATGCATGGAGTGGCGGTGGTCCAGGTTCCTCTGAAAGTCTGAAGGGAAATGGCCTGGTCATCATATCTGGTTAGGGAAGGAGAAAGGATCCTATATGAGAGAGACTACATATCTAGCTAGCTATGATCAGATATATGGAGGATCTTAGAGACTGAGAAGGGTGGTCAATTGTCAGCCATTTGCTTGATCTTAGAGTAAGAAGGGTGGTCAATTGTCAGCCATTTGCTTGGTCTTGTACTTCTTCTATAATCTGTTCTAAGTTACTGCTTAGTAACCTGTGGGACTGGGGGGATTCAGTCCATTTCCGATTTGTATGTCTAGGCTCCTTACTTGATCAAATTAACCCTGATCGAGTTGCTCTCTTGACCGCTAGGTGGCCCTAATGCCCAAATGAACTAGTACTGTTGCATGTTTATACTATAATTAATTAACGTTCCTTTAATTTTTTTTTTTTTTTTTAGCTAGGGTGCATGCAGGTAGAAGGCAACGCTTCTGGGTGCCAAATCTATGCCCATCTCATACACCCTTTAGCTTTGTTAAAATAAAAACTGCTCTCCTCAGAAATCATCAGTTACCAGTTAGTTAATTTGCACGAACAATTCTATATTATGGACAATAAGATTGTTTTTCTAACTAGTAACTACAGTTAGAAATCAGTTAAGCTGTGTCCATCATGAATTACTAGTGAAAGACGCTGTACAGTACGTAGTGTATATCAGACTATCAGTATATGGGGTATAAATATATAGAGTTGTCATGGGCTGGGCACTTACAAACTCCAAAGTGTCACCTAGAGGTGTAAAGTGGGCCGTGGCGTGTTGGTCCGCGGGTCATTACGGGCCATGCCGCCCTCCCCGGTGAAAATTTTGGGGGTCAACCCGACACGGTCCACGGCCTGGGCCTATGTCGGCCTATGCCATGTCGTGTCGTGCCACGGGCCAGGTCGGGTCGTGTATCAGGTCAAAGCTATTTATTTAAAAAAAATGACAAAAAAACTTAAATTTTTAATTTTATATGAATTTTGTGTATAAATTTGCTTATATATGCAATAATTAAATAAATTAGTATAATAAAATTTAAAAATATTTATTTTATTAATATATTATATACTATATATTACTATATAATTATAATATATATATGGGTCATGCTGGGTCGGGCTACGGGTTGGGTCGTGCCAACCCACGGGCCACAGGCGGCACGGCCCGCTCTGTCGTGTTGTGCCATGCCGGCCCATGGACCTAAAATCTCAGGGCCAGCACGGCCCACATAGTCGTGTCGGGCCTGACATGGCCCGCAGACCGTCATACCAAACCATGCCGAGCCAGTCCAAATTCATACCAGACTACGAACAACACGACCCAATTTACACCTCTAATGTCACCTGTGGCGTTTGTAAGTGTTTGAACGATTTTCGATTCCCTTTTCAGATAAACAAAATTTTCATCTTTGAATGATTTTCGCCTTGATCAATATATAAAGCCATGTTTATGTGGTCTAAATAAAAGATTCTTAGGGGAGAATCTATTACTTGATATTACTCTCTACAAAACAATTGATTTCTTCTTGGAAAAAGTGATTTTTTGTAATAAAATAAATGTCTGATTCACAAGGATAGAAAACCTAAAATTTTATATGGGACTTGATACACAGCTGCTAGTCATATATAGGACAAAAAAAACCCATGAATATTTGTCAGAATTTGATCACATTATTGAATATTATTCTTTGTATAGGTAAATGTTTCCTGATCAAAATTATCGTGAATTATGCATCATCTTCCAGATAATCCAATTACTAAATTCTATGTATGCTAGGCGTTGCTTTTAATTTGTTGCTATGGGTTTCTGAAACTTACAACTGTGGATTTTGATGTATTTTTTGTATTATGAAATAATATGTATCACATGCATCACTAACTAGCTATGATCTATGACAGCATATTTAGAAATACTTTATGTGTCAATGGGCAAGTTTTTGGGAAGATCTTCTAGTAGTTTTATTAGTTAAAAGATGTATTGAGCTTTTGTATGAAAACCTGAGAAGTTTGAAACTAGTTTGGCTGCCATGCATCTTTTGTGTCTTTTTGTATGAGAATAAAGTGAGAAAAATACAAAAAGTTCCATTTGGAGCTTCCCGAAATCAACCTAAAATAGGCTTCTCGTGTCTTTTCAGTGCATTGATTTTTGGTGACTAGATATGTTATGAATCAAATGGAAAAAGACCGCGGCACGGTCTGCCTGGCTTGTAAACAGCCGAAAGACCATGCAGAAAGACACACCAAACGGGGCCTAAACACTACTAACATCATATAATGATACATACATTATATGGTTTATCTTAACGATATATATATATATATATACACACACAAAAATAGTGATTACTGTGGTTAAGGACAATCCTATTGATAGATACGGTTTATCTCAACAATATAGTATTTACCAAATAAGATGGTTGGAAAATGCAAAAACTAATGATTTCATTAATGTAAAGGGAGTTTGATGCATCGATGATTATTATATAGAATATGTCTTTGTGCTAGTTGAGAGAGAGAGAGAGAGTGTGTGTGTGTGTGTTTGTGTCTTAATAATTAAGATACCTTGATCTTGCAACCTTTCATGACAAACAGACGTATGGTTGCAAGTCGGGCGGGCTGGGCCCGTGGGCTAGGTTTAAGCTCAATCTAGGCCCAACCGTAAATATTGAGACATAAGAACTGATCCTGCATCGGGTCTGAGGTCAATCCTGATTTTTCAAACTGAAAATTGACATACTCGGGTTGCATGATTGGGTTAGTCAATTGGACTCAAGCAGGCCTATCAGGTCCAATGTACTATTTAGTATCACTTATCTATACTTTTAAATAGAGAACTTTCAATATTTTGCAAATATGCATGCAGATATGTATGTATGTGTACATGTGTGTGTATAACTGGACTGGCTTGGGTTGGGTTTGGACTACTTAAGAGTTAGACTGAGCCCTACCTGAAAAATAGAAAAGCCCAAGGTTTTGGGCCTAGGGCCAGCCCAAGGAACGGAAATGCATTAAACATATATATGCATGTATGTATATATTAATCAACATTTCATGCCTTGTCGTTTTTTTCAATTTTTAACTTGTAATTTGATGCCCAAGGATCTGTTTTTGTTTGATAAATTGTGAATATAATTTATATGACTTTAAGAGGTGGCTTTTGTTAACAAGTCAAATTGGTATTTGAATTTTATTTGTTATTTATGCAATGTATGCTGTTTGGGCTTTTTAATTGAGTTGAGTCCGATAGAATGGCTCAAACTGTTTTAGAAACCAAACCAAACTTTAATAAAATTACTTGGTCTAGTTTGGTTTCTATACTATAAGGGTTTAATTTCTTAAGCTGTAATTTACTGGTTTGGTCTAGAATTTTTTTTTCAAACCAAACCAAACTGGACCATGAACACCCCTAATAACAACCTTTCATCATTAGCCCAAGACAAATATGCCCACATTTATTAGATGTATGAAAGTTTCCTAGGCAATATGGGATCCTAGATTTTTCTCTAATTAGAAGAGAAAGACTAAACATGAGCAAATAGGTAAATTCTCATGTAGACTTTCCAAAATAGTCAAATCACAAATGGAATTTTTCCCATATAGACTCTTTATAGGTCTGTTAAGGAGTTGATTCTACCCAACTGATTAAAATGAACCAAACCAATTGTATAGGTTCTAGTTAGGAGTGCAACTTGTGCGGACCCAACTCGAGCTCAGACCAATCAACCCACAAATTTACATGGGCAGAACTTGGACTTTTGGTCCTCTGATTGGGCTTGGGCCCAATAGTTTGGGCTTTTTTTTTACTGAGCTCGGGCCTAGCCCTTAGGCAATTCGAATCCGGCCTGCTTATATACATATATATATGCACTAGTAAGTGTGGTAATTTTTTATGATGATGATAGTAAATAATATGTTTCCAAAATTTTCTATAACTTTTTTATATTCATATGTATATAGAAATTATTTTTATTTGTCATACTTATTTTTGTTTAATATGATGAATATATAACATTAGAGACATGGCCAAATGTTTTCTACATTTTTTTATAATTTTGTATGTATACTTTGATGTGTTTTCATCTTTTTAATTTTTATTATTATTTAATTATGGCATCAAGAGTTGATACATTTGAACCCAAAGGTCTAATTGTTGATTTGCCACCAAGAAAATAACTCCATTTTTTGGTTAGTTTTAAATTTGTATTTTATTTCTACCATCAATAAAAGTAATTATTCTTCGTCACACTTATTTTTCTTTAATATGGCTGATTAATATAGGATTTAATGAAAGAATGGGATTAATACCATAATTGTAAAACTTGATGAGAGGGATTTGAATGAGAAGAATAGTGGTTGTTCAAATTACTTTTCTGTCCTTACAATTATAGAGGGAACAAAATAAAAAATTAGGGTCTTTTAGTCAAACAAAAGTTTCACACTCTCATTCACATCTACATACATCTATATATATAACTGGTCCTGCCATTTCAGCACCTCTCTCCTTTCTCCCCCACCCCTTTCCTAATTTCTCAGAATTTTGAATTTTCTATTTTTTTTAATCCACATAATATCACTAAAGCCAATAAGGAACTCACATATGCCAAGTGGCACCACTTCACCCCCCACTTCCTCCTAAATTGTCTCTAATTCCTATTTATCTCCTAAATTATCTCTAACTCCTATTATCTCTTAAATTATCTCTAATTTAATAGAGATATTCTCTCCTAAACTATCTCTAATTCCTATTTATCCTCTCCCCCACTTTTTATCTATATCTATCTAAAGAAAGTTTCAATTCAAAAAATTCAGAACTATTTAAATGTTATAACGAAATTATATACTAAATTTTAAAATATTTATTCAAAACATAAAAAGTTAATAGATTTAATAATATTTATATTATTAATCATTCAATATTTTTACAAAATTCATCATGGAATTATGTAGTAACAATATAAAACATAATTTTATGAATTATTCAATTTAAATGTTATTCAAATAATAAAAATTTAACATTAAAAAATAAAACATTATTTAAATATTTAAATAATTACAAATCTTAAATAAAAAACATTAAAAATAGCTAAATAATATAACAAAATATTTAATATTATGTAATAACATTAAAATAAACAAAATTCAAATAATGAAAGATTTTAAATATTTTACATATTATTTAAATATATAGATATGTAAATAATAAAATATTTAACATGACAAAAATTTAAATAGTTAAAATAACGAAATTATGTAATAAATATTAAAAAAAATCTTAAAAGTAGAAAAATAATTATAATAGAATTCATAATATTCATATTAATAATAATTTAATATTTTACAAAATTAATACCGAATTATGTAATAATAGTATAATTATAATTTTATGGATTATTAAATTTAATAAATAATTAATATTCTAGGAATTTAAATAACAATATTATTTCAATAATTAAATAATATTATAAATAACTAATTTCACATATATCAATTAATAATTATAGAAAATAACCATCAACAAAATTATATTTATTAGTAATAATTTTACAATAATAGTGTATATTCATTGTATATTTATATATACTATAATTAATATTTATTTTATTTTCAGTAATTATTTATTGTTTTTATAAATATACTTTCAATAATTGTTTATAAATCTATAAATAGTATAAATAATATAATAATATAATTATATTATTGAAGTAACCCTTTCTATTTTACTAATAATATAGAAAGGGTTACTTTAAAGCCGAGTTGCCTGCTGGACCTCCGCCGGATACTCAGAGGTTGCGACCGGAGAGTTTGGGGCTGGATTTGATAGCTAAGATATGGAATCTGCGGGGATTTGGTTTGGATGAGAGAGATTTAGTTAGGGAGAGGGAATGGTGATTCTCTAATGTGGTTTTCCGGAGGTCAACGAAGCTATTAACGGTAGCGCATCTGAAATGGGTGGTTTTCCGGACACAATTAGTGGTGTTGGTGGAAAATGGGGAGTTGATGGCAGTAGTGGACGCCATCCTTGCTGGCCTCTGGTGTGGTATATGAAGTCTGAAAAGAGTAAGTTCAGACTTATTTTTTAATTTTTTTAATTTTACTGTCAGAATGGGCCAACCGTTCGATTCAAACGATCGGACCGTTCAACCCGATAATCGGACCCATGACCGGTCAATTTCCGATTCGGTTTTAAAAACCATGAATTCATCCAAAAGAACTCTCCAACTACTTATCATGAATCATGATTACAATTGTTTATGGGCAAGGTGGCCCAATGGTCCGGCCCGCTCGCAGTTAGGTTTGGACATGAACTTAAGCCCAAGCCCATGGACTCGAGTTCAGGCCCAAAACATCAAATCCGTTTGTTTTTCAAATCGGATTCGGGATTAGTAAAAATACTTACCCGACTTTATTTTATATAATTTATTTTCTTGATTCTTATTAACCCAAAACCCTAAATTGGTGTTTTCCCTTTCCTCTCTGTTCGAACTTGAACAAAACATACTTCCTCAAGGCTGGAAGTTCAAACTTTCTCACTCTCTTAGTTCTCACTTCTCGCACACAAGCCACTTACCAGTTTAGCAGCGCTACAGCGAAGTCTTCTATTCTCCAGCCAATGGGAACGATGTCTTCTCTTCTTCGACACTCGACAATAACGTTGGCAGCACCTCAGTCACCTCTCACCACCACGACAGAGCACCTTCCCATTATATCCTCGATCCCTTTCTCTTGGTTTCTCCTTTGCCCCACTGCACCACTTCACATTTCGTTTTTTGCAAATTTTTTTTTTTTTCATTGGAGAAAAAACTAGGGACTATTACATTCATTATAATCAGTTTCTATTGTTTAAATTTCTCTTGACAAATCCCGTGCACTGTACGGGTCTCCGCTACTCATGATATAATTGGATTTCTGTTTTCCCCTTCGCCGCTCTGTTTTTCAGCTGCTAAAACACACTCAGACAGCGAGGAAGAAAGACGGACTGATTTTAATAAACTCGTAAGCCTAACTCGTTATTAAGCTCAGCTCTCTCTGTTGCCACCGCCGCCGCCATGAAGTTGGACGTGGATGTCTTGAGATATCTATCAAAAGATGATTTTAGGGTTCTTACCGCCGTTGAGATGGGAATGAAGAACGTTAGTATTTATCTTTATCCCTTGCTTTCTTCCTTCCAATCGCTTTCCTTTTTGGACTATAACTTTTAGGGTTCTACTCTTTCTTGTTTCTTCTTGTCTCCCTCTTAATTAACCGTTTTTCCAACATTCGATTAATTATTCGTTTTTTAAATTCATTTATGAAACCAATTTTATTACTATATAATCTTATCCATTTTATACTAGTAATAATTAAGAGGGTCTAAATCTATTTCTACTCGTCTGATTTCCAGCATGAAATTGTACCGTCAGAGCTCATTGACCGTATTGCTGGTCTCAAGTAAGTCTTTGTTGCTACTCATTTATTTAATTTCTCTCTTTGTGTTTGTTAGCGTTAATCCGTTAATTATATATTTTTTATCAATATTAATCCGTTAATTATAATTAAACCACATTACAAATAATGCCCATATAGGCATGGGGGCACTTACAAGGTGTTAAAGAATCTGCTTAAGCACAAGCTACTGCATCATGACTCTTCAAAATGTAAGTGCATACTATGTTTTATCATCTTGAGATGCGAAAACAATAACCTCCCTTTTAAAGTGCAATGTGGATAACACACAGCCTGGTCAATGCTTCTGTATATACAGATGACGGGTTTCGGCTGACTTATCTTGGGTATGATTTTCTTGCAATAAAAACATTGGTTAACCGTGGAGTTTTCACAGCAATTGGTCGTCAACTTGGCACAGGGAAAGAATCTGGTAATTCTGTTTTAGGCTTTTAGCAATACTTTTTTTGTTCTTTTTTTCAGTAAGCAGACTGTTTTAGCAATGTTAGGTCCTTGTCATTTCATCATTTGTTAATGCTCATATTGGTGCTGCTTTTTCTTTTGCACATTGAAGATATATTTGAGGTTGCTACTGAAGATGGAACAGTTCATGCAATGAAGTTGCATAGGCTGGGTAGGGTCTCTTTCAGGGCTGTCAAATCTAAGCGTGATTATTTGCTGCACCGTAGTAGTTATAATTGGCTCTACTTGTCAAGGCTTGCTGCACTCAAAGAATATGCGTTTATGAAGGTTGGTTGCTTCTACTTATTAGTCAGCTGACCAATATCAATTGGTGGTTGTATGACATATTTTCTGCTTATTTAGGCCCTGGGAGAGCATGGTTTTCCGGTTCCAAATGCCGTGGATTGCAATAGACATTGTGTGATTATGTCTCTTGTCCAAGGTTATCCACTGTAAGAATTTCTTTTGCCTTTTTTTTTAATAATTCCTGATCTCTATGTCTTTTATATAGGCTGATATTTTTAGATTTTACTAATATAATAGATGGCATCGACTTGAGGATTCCATTGTGGTTTCTTTGCTTTTAGTATACAATGTTTAAATGTTTTTTGGTAATTGAATAATTAATTCACTAATCAAAAGATAGATCTGTTACAAGTATCCCAGAGAGAGGCATGGGATGCAGCCTCACTCTTAATAGAAAATTACATCTAACCAAATAGAAATGAGATTATACTCAATTACAAAGCTGCCAAAACAAAGAATCCCTGTTAACCCCTTGTTTTATAAGAAAGTCAGCTGTCTCATTTGCTGATCTTCTTACCCATTGGACTTTCACTGTCATATTCCTTGTTAACCAAACCAAATTCTTAAGAAGATATCAGCAAGCAAACCACAAAGCTGCCCAGAAACCATCCCACAACTATCTTGGAATCATCTTCCATTAGCAATCTTTGTACACCAAGTTGACTAGCAAGCTGAATCCTCTGTAGAGCAGATAGTAGCTCTGCTTTGGTGGAGTCTCCCAGACCCACTGGGTCTGAGAGAAAAGCTAACACAGTGCTGTCTTTATCTCTCAAAACCCCTCCTATGCCAGAGAGGCCAGGGTTACCTTGGCTGATCTGCCCTTTATTTTTAAGTTATTATCGCACTTGTACTTTGCCTTTATTTACTTCTTTTAATTATCTCATTTGTTAGCTTTCTAGAAACAATTGATCCATATTCAGTTGTTATGGATTAATTAAGGATCCTTTTTCTTTCTAATGCAGCTCACAGGTGAAGCAATTGCAAAACCCTGACATAGTTTTTGAAACAGTTATTGGTCTTGTTGTTCGTCTGGCAGAGCATGGCCTAATCCATTGCGACTTCAATGAATTTAATATTATGGTATGGTTATGAGGAACTCTTGATTTTTAAGTGGTGTAGTTCTTCATATGCTAGCATTATCTTCCCATATAATGTTTTGCAATCCTTTATTCTTAAAGCAGAATGGAAATTCTAGTTTCTTTTCAACTCAGAGAGTTTTTTTAAAGTTTTTTTTTTTTTTTTTAATCTAGAAGCTTTATTGAAAAAGAAAGAGAGGGAAGATTGATTTTTTGAACAGCTATACATCATTGCATAAAAAATCAATCCATGTATTCCCATCTAAATGTGGTCTTGCCTATGCCAAAAACAGAAATGCATTATTATATTAATATGTTGTTTAATATAGACTCTAAAGGACTATAAAGAGAACTGGAAAATATTTATTCCCAATGTTGCTTGGAATTATCATAATTTAAACCTTCAAAAGTCTTCAAGACCTTTGGACGGGGAAATCACCGCTGCAAGATCAATTCCCTGACCTTTATGCCATTTACGACTTAAAAAATGAAACGATTTCCAATCTGGGTGTGGCTTCCCATTCAGGTATCAACTGGAACCTTGGTTTTAGAAGAGGCCTTAGGGATAGAGAGTGCATTTTGTTGGTTGATCTTCTTAGAACCTTGCAGATAGTTTACTTGGACCCTCCAAACTTGGAGGATTCTAGGTTCTGGGCAATCTCTCCAGATGGGCTTTTCTCTTGCTCCTCTTTCTTCAGACACCTTAAATCTGCTAGACCCCAAGAGGTGGTTCTCTAGGTGAAGGAAGTATGGAGCAAGCCTACCCCCTCTTTCTCTAGGTGAAGGAACCCCAAGAGGTGGTTCTTGCTCCTCTTTCTTCAGACACCTTGAATCTGCTAGACACCTTGATCTCCTTAGTAATGCAAGTACATGTAATTTGCTGTAGAAAAGGATGCCTACCACCTGCCTCTCTCCTCATATGTGTTTTCTTTGTAGGGATAGTGGAGTGTCCCTCTCCCACTTATTGATATCCTGTTCCTTTGTGCTTCGTATTTGGGAATTTTTTTTGTTCTTTCTTTGACTGCAGTTGGGTCCCTCCTCAAGAGGTGACATACTTCTTCAATCCTAACTTCTTGATGCAACAAAACAAAAGAGGGAGAATATTGTGGAGAGCTACTAAAACAGCTATTGCTTGGGGAGTACGGGAGGAAAGAAATAACATAATTTTTGTTGGAAAAGGTAGAACTTTGGAAGAAGTCATTGACAACATAAAAGTGAGGGTTGCATTGTGGATAAAAACCTTAGACACTTTCCAACTTTTCTCAATCATCCTAAGGGCATGGAAGGAAATAGGACAGTCTTCTGGAGAAAAGGAAATTCTATGAGTTGAATGGAAACTGCCAAAGGTTAACAAAGTAAAACTGAATTTTGATGGAAGCTCTATGGGCAACCCAGGAGTGGCTATGGGGAGCAATTAGGAATGCAGAATGTAAGATATTGGCTCTATATTCAGAGCCAATTGGCATTACAAATTCAACAAAGGTAGAGTTACTAGCATTACTATAGGGGCTCTAGTTGGCAAAGCAATTGGGTTTTTGATAGGTGGAAGGGGAAGGGGATCCAAAAGTTATTATATCTTGGGCAAGATGTGGCAGACATGTCCCATGGACCCTCAAACACATCTTCAGGGAAGTGGAAAGATTAGCAAAGCATTTAAATGCTGATTTCAGTCAGGTGGATCAGGAAGAGTTCAAATGGGTTAGTAGATACTTTAGCCAAACAAGGGGCTGCAAGACCAACATCTATATTGGGCATCTTTGTAATGTTGGTTGTAATTCTTGGGGATGACGTTTGGGTCATCAAACTGTACTGAATCTCATATATTTTAATTAATAAATCAATCTTTATTGCTGATTAAAAAAGTCTTCTAGATTAGTGTTCGTGAATGATGCAGGGAAACTTTTGGATCAATTAAATTATTGGAGGATTGCTCATTTTGTTAATGTGGATCCAGGCGAGAATAAGGTTTCAAAGTGGGTTTGTTCTAAATGGAAAAACAAAGCAAAGTCTAGTTTAAAAACTCAATTAGATTTTTTCTCTTTATTTTTACTCGCAAAGAGGAGGTAGATGAGGTGCTTTGATAGGAGTATAAAGATAGATCGCCAGAGCTTAGATTGGGTAGATGGAATCCTCTTGTTGGAGCAATAAGAAATGTTGGTGTGGGAGTCAGAAGTCTTGTTTGTATCATTGTTTCGTGATTTCTCTCCATGTGTGGTGTAGACAGTCATTCCATGTTGTTGGTGAAAGGGGTTGTGTGTGTAAGATTCATGAAAATATACTCTAGTACTTGAGTATGGAAGAACTTGGTTGGAGCAAGAATTTTGGTTGAAGTTAAGGAAATACACCTGATTCCATTGTCTTTGTTGTTGCACTTTGCTAGAGAGTGGTTTGATATAAGAATTGTGGTGGAGGCAAGCATTCCACTAAAATGGTTAGATCATGGGTCATCACTGATGTTTGCTACTTTTCAATGGAAGGATAGGAAAGTGTCATTTAATCGGTAGTTGAAATGGAAGAAGATAAAAGGTTAGGGTCGAGAGGTTAAAGATGAGGGTATTTCTAGAAAGAGTATTGGTTTGAGCCAAATGCGAGTGCACTTAGGGGTGAAAAAGAGATTGGATCATGATCCGAGATCCGATCCTATTTGGTCAAATTTAGATCACCCCTAGTTGGATCTTCGGACCGGATCAGATCATATAAATATATAATCCGATCCGATGTGTTATATATTTATAAATATAAATATATATAATACATATATATGTGTGTGTTATTTATTTATTTTTAAATATTATTTATATTGTATTTTTATAAATTTGTTATATTATTTATTTTTTATAAAAAACATGTATATATACGATGAAAATAATTAAAAAATACTTGTATTTTTGTTTTTCTTTATTTAAATTGGTATATTTTATTTTTCTTTTAATAATTTATTAATTTTTAAAGAAAACAAGTCGGATCAAATCAGATTCGAAGATCCGATAGGATTCAAATTCAGATCGAGTCCTATTAGATCCGGTCGGATCTTTGGATCAGATTGGATCCGACATGAACAGTATCAGGTCGGATTTGAATATACCCTGATTCGAATCCAATCCTATCCGTTTGCATCCGTAAGTGCACTGGGTCGAATGATTTGTTCTAGGCCAATACTTTACTCATTTAAGGGTCCGTTTGGTTCACAGTCAGAATCGGAATGGTCTATTCCCATAATTTGTTTGGTTTCAGACAGGAATGGGAATCACAATTGGAATAAGCAGGAATTGGATTTCATTCCCAAGGGAGGGGGAGGTAATGGCCATTCCCTCAAATGGGGGAATGCCATTCCACCAAGAATGGGATTCTGATTCCACCCAACCAAACAGTTGGAATCGGATAGCCCATTCCAATCCCGATTCCAGGACCCTATTACTGTGAACCAAACGGGGCCCACATATGATGGGGTGGGATTTTAAGAGAGCAATTTTAGGTCTGAAAAAGAGGCAACTACTACAAGTGTGGCTGTGATCAAGAAGGGAGAGAACCTGGCCATTTCAAGCTCTAGAGACAACAAGTGATCTTTAGAGGGGGAGGATTGGGTTTGGGTAATTACAAAATCTAACGGGAAGAAGGTTTTAAAGTTGAAGGATGATGCAAACCTGGAAAAGGCATGGTTCTCAAGGCAAGAAAAGTCTAAATCTCTTTGATGCATACTCTTTCGATGACCTTTGGAGAAACTGGTTAGCAGTGGCTAACACTTCTACCAGGAAGGACAGATATGTGGTTGAATGGATGCCACCTGGGAGGAGTTTATTAAGATGAACTTTGATAGGAGTAGCCGAGGTAACCCTGGACCTTCAGGTATAGGAGTGTTGAGAAACAAAGACAGTAGTATTATATTTTTGTACTCAGGTTCTATGGGTGTGGGAGACTCTATAAGGGCCAAATTACTTGCTGCTGTGCAAGGAATCCAGCTCACAAACCAGCTAGGAATAGAACATCTGATTATTGAAGGGGACTCCCAGGTGACAGTGGGTTGGTTGCAGGATCTTGACTTCATGATTTGAGGCCATAGAGATCTTCTCAAAAAGGTTAAATGGCTAACAAGGAATATGACAATCAGAGTTCAGTGGGTAGGCAGATCAGCAAACTCAAATGGCTGATTCACTTGCAAAACAGGGGGTTTCTCAGGCTACTTTATTTTGGGCTTCTGTGTAATTTCTTTTGAACTTATAATTCTGCAACTAGGTTTAAAGGAAAGGTTGCACGGGAAAAACCTGATATTGTGCTGTTACAAGAATCCAAATTGATGGAATTAGATGGGAGATGGGTGAGGAGTTTTTGGAGGTCTAGAGGTTTAGGTTGGAGCTCGGCTCCTTCTTGGGGAGCCTCGGGGGGGATTGTAACACTGTGGAGGGAGGATGTGGTGGAAGTAGTGGAAGAATTGATAGGCAGATTTTCAGTTTCCATTAAGTGCAAGAATGTAGAGAATGGGTGTGTATGGGTTTTAACCAATGTTTATGGCCCTAATTCCTATAGAGAGAGGAATGAGATGTGGGATGAACTATATGTAATCAAGGGGCTATGGGATGGTCCTTGGTGCTTGGGCGGGGATTTTAACGTCATTAGGTTCTCTGATGAAACCAGTAATCCCCAACAGGTAATCTCAACAAGCATGAGGAAATTTAATGGTTTTATTGAAGATTGTGATTTGAAGGAAATACCTCTGCTGCAAGCCAGTTACACTTGGTCCAACCTTCAGGAAACCCCTTTGTGCTCGAAGTTGGATAGATTCCTATTTAACCTTGCCTGGGAGAATAGTTTGGAAAACTTGGTTGCTAGGGCGTTACCCAGGGTCACCTTCGATCACTGTCCTATCCAAATAGGTACTGAGTCTTTTCCTATAGGACCCAAACCTTTTAGATTTGAAAATATGTGGCTTACCCATCCAGATTTTGTGAAAAAAGTGAAGGAGTGGTGGGGTGAGGAGGAGAGGGGGGTAAGATGGAAGGGGATCAAGTTTCACAAGAAATTAAAAAGGTTGAGAGCCAAAATAAAAGAGTGGAATAGAGATCAGTTTGGTAGAATTGAGGAGCAAAAATTGGGCCTAATCTCTTGAATCGAGAACTTGGATGTAAAGGAATCTCACAATGGGCTGACCGAGGAGGACAGAGTGTTAAGGAGACAATTAAAAAAGGATTTGGAAGAGGTGTTATTGAGGGAAGAAATCAGTTGGAGACAAAAATCTAGACACAAGTGGATTAAGGAAGGCGATGGGAACACTAGATTCTTCCATGATTTGGCAAATGGGAGACGAAGAAAGAATTTTGTGACCAAGCTAGAGATAGGAGAGGAGGTGTTTACCAACCAGGATGACATAGCCAGAAAATTTGTGGACCACTTCAAATTGATTTATAGAAGGCCTTTGAGAGAGAGGACAGTCATGGAAATTGTGAATTGGCCAAGACTTGATGAAGGAGTGGCAAGGTGGCTGGAAAGGGATTTCGAAGAAGAGATTAAGAAAGTTGTCTTTATAATGGATAAATCCAAGGCTCCGGGTCTAGATGGCTTTACAATGGGTTTTTATCAAGACTGTTGGGAGGTGTTGAAAGAGGATCTAGCTGAAGTCTTTAAGGAATTTGCAGACAATCACACTATAAGCCCTGGAATTAATGCCACCTTTTTGGCCTTGATACCTAAGAAGAATGATGCCAACCACCCAAAAGATTATAGGCCTATTAGTATGGTGACAAGCATCTATAAAATTCTGGCTAAAGTGCTCTCATTGAGAATCAAAACAGTCCTCCCTACCATCATTAGTGAAACTCAGGGGGCTTTCATTCAAGGGCGACAAATAACATATCAGATCTTAATTGCGAATGAGTGTGTGGAGGAATTGAAAAGGTCTAGTAAGAGAGGATTCATTTGTAAATTGGATCTTGAAAAGGGCTATGATTTGGTGGACTGGAAGTTTCTATTGGAGGTTATGCAAAACTATGGACTTGAGGACAAGTGGTGTAGTTGGATCTTTGGGTGTATCAGTACTTGTCACTACTCTATTCTGGTAAATGGTACGGTGAGAGACTTTTTTCCAGCTTGCAGGGGTGTCAGGCAAGGGGATCCACTTTCACCCTTCTTTTTTACCTTAGTAGCTGATGTGATTAGTAGGATCATTACTAAGGCTGACAGCGAAGATGCCATTAGGGGTTGGAGAATAGGGAGACACCAAGTCCCCGTCACCCACCTTCAGTTTGCAGATGACCTAATGATTTTTTGTGAAGGAGGTCTGAGTGAAAAGGTAACAAACCTAAAGGAGATAATAAAAGGATTTGAAAGTTTCTCTAATTTTAGAATAAATCTGGAAAAGAGCTGCATAGCGGGTATTAATTTGGAAGTAGGGGAGGTCGAGGCTATTGCGGAGTGTCTTGAGTGTTCCACCTCTGCTTGGCCTATGTCATATTTAGTGCTTCCTTTAGGGGCAAATCCTAGGGAGAGTAGATTTTGGACCCCGGTGATAGAAAAGTTTGAGAAGAGATTAGCCTCATGGAAGAGGAACTATATCTCTTTAGGAGGGAGAATTACCCTAATAAGAGCTACCTTGGCTAACTTACCTACCTATTATTTGTCTGTCTTTAGGATACCAGTTAGGGAAGCCAGGAAACTGGAGAAATTGATGAGGGACTTCTTATGGGAGCCGGGACAAGAAAAAAAGGATCACTTGGTTAATTGGGAAATTGTGTGCAGAAGTAAAGAAGAGGGGGGCTTGGGAATTGGGAGGGTAATTAGAAAGAATCAAGCTCTGTTAGGGAAATGGTTGTGGAGATGGCCTTTGGAAAGAGAGAGATTGTGGCATGAGGTGGTGGGAAGCATTCATGGGAGGTCAGAGAACGGATGGGATGCTGGTGTATCGAGGCAAGCTAACCTAGCAGCACCGTGGAAGGCTATTCACAACACCCTTCCTCAATTCCTCAATTTTATCAGGTATGAAGTTTGTTCTGGCAACTCTGTTCTTTTTTGGGAGGATATTTGGGTAGGAGAGTCACTGTTAAAGGACTTGTTCCCTTCGCTTTTTTTTATTTCTTTGTACAAAAAAGAGGTGGTCTCAAAATTTGTTTCACCTTTGGGAACACCCTTAGATCCTACTTAGGATTTTGGGTTTCGTAGAGGACTTAGGGATGCTGAAATTGAGTCTCTTTCTATTTTGCTTGGTTGTCTTAATCAGGTTTGTTTGGATCCCTCCAAGCCAGATAAGAGAGTTTGGACTCCTAGACCCATTGGAACCTTCTCTTGTGCTTCTTTCTTCAAGTCCATCTCTCAACTTTCTTCTCACCAACCCTTTCTGTCTAAAGAAATTTGGTGCAGGCCAGTTCCCCCAAAAATTATGGCTTTTTGTTGGGAAGTATTCCATGGGAAAGTAAACACTTTAGACAACCTACAAAAGAGAAGACCTTTTCTCTGTATTTCTCCTAATTGGTGTATCCTCTGTAGAGCTCACGGTGAGGATTGTTACCATCTTTTAGTATCTTGTCCCTTTTTTGCAGACCTTTGGGCTTGGCTACTTTCGTTGTTTGGGGGTAGTTGGAGTCTACCAGCAGAAGTTCACATGCTCTTCAACCATTCTACCTTTTATTGGCTTACAAAAATAAGGAGAATTATGTGGAGATGTGCTCGTGCTGCTTTGACTTGGACTCTTTGGGAAGAAAGGAATCTCAGAATTTTTCAAGACAAGGAAAGGAACAACCAAGATTTGAAAGACTGTGTGTTAAACAGGGCAATACATTGGCTGAAGACCTTGGAAATCTTCCATCAATTCTCCTTTAATGACCTTTGGAGAAATTGGTCAGCAGTAGCAAGGTGTTCATCTTTAAAGGACAAATCAATTACAAGCTGGTCTCCTCCACCCGAAGGCTCAATAAAGTTGAACTTTGATGGAAGCAGCATGGGTAATCCAGGATTATCCGGAGTGGGGGGTGCTTTGAGAAATGAGAAGGGAGAGATTTTGTTGCTCTACTCAGGTCTCTTGGGAATTGGGAACTCCATCAGGGCAGAACTTTTAGCTGTTGTACAAGGGGTGCTATTTGCAAACCAGCTGGGGGTACAACACCTAATAATCGAGGGGGATTCCAAAGTGGTGGTGGGTTGGTTAAAAAATTCTGAAGAGGCTATGCGGCGATACAAGAATGAAATGAAGAAATTTAGTTGGTTGACAAGGAATATGTTGGTCACTGTACAGTGGGTGGGGAGATCAGCAAATACTTTGTCAGATGTGTTAGCTAAGCAAGGGGTAAATAGGGAAGAATTATTTTGGGCTCAGTTGTGATTATTGTTTTTCTTTCCTAGTTATTTGTAAGATTCAAGGAGGCTCTGCAGCTCGTGCCTCTCGTTGGGATGATGTATGAACTCACTCTAAAGTTGCTTTTGAATCAATAAACTTATTATTATTCATAAAAAAAAAGGAAAGGTTGCACCTTGTGCCTTTCCATGGGTTGCCTGTAACTCTTATTTGCTGGTTTAATAAAATCTTATTCATAAAAAAAAGACAGAGGGTGGAGAGGTAGTGGAAAATGAGACTTTCATGAAGAATGTGGTGTTGGAGTTAGAGAGGATAAATGAATATTCTAAGGATTTAAAGGATTCTGAGAAGGTGCCTAATGCTGTAAATCATTAAGCATTTGGAGAAGTCGGAATCATCATAGATCCATTCAGGTTTTGAAAGTTTTTGCTAGGTTTATTTGGAATAGGGTCCAAACAAAATGGTGAAGAAATCAAAGAACAACCTTAAAATAAGTAAAGAGGTTCTGGTTTAAGCCTTTGAAGAAGCCGAGTAGTTGAGTAAAGTAGTGTTTAGGCTTTTGTTGAAGTCTTGTTTTTTGTGGAGTTTCTTGGTGGTTGGGGTTTGGGTGAGATTGATGTGTGCATTGATTAGATGGCTTGTTAGAGGAATTGCAGGTTGAAGTCTAGTTGTTGATTGGATGAGTGTTTTTGGTTTTGGTTGGATTTTATCATGGTTGGGTTGTTGATGTTAATACATCTTAGCTGGTTTTCATTGAGAAATATGTACTTCCACATTTAATAAATGCATTTTCAAAAAAAATACAATTACCCTAGAATATTGATGGTAGTCATTTAAGTATCATATTTTTAGCTTGTCAAGATATCAGATCTTTTCTGGTATTTACCTGTGCCTCCACCTGTTAACCTCAAATTGTCTCTGTATTTACTTATTGGTACTGACATTGATTAATTTGATCCTAGTAACTGGTGCTCCAATGGTGATATTGTTTTTTTTTTTTTATAAGTACCAATGGTGATATTGTTTTTTATTGGGTTTTGTTACATAATAGTTTTCTTCCTCTAAACTGATGGATAAGTTCCTTCATTGTAGATTGACGACAATGAGAAGGTTACTATGATTGATTTCCCCCAAATGGTATCTGTTTCGCATGCTAACGCACAGATGTACGAAAATATTCTACTTAATATTCTTTCATGAACTTTCTAAATGTTGCCTCACTTTTATATGCCTTCAATTTCTTGCCATTAAATTTTATTCCTACATTTTTAAGATTGTCTTCCATTCCATTTCTTAGAAAGCTTCCTCTGTTTCAGGTACTTTGACCGTGACATTGAATGCCTTTTTAAATTCTTCAAGAAGAGGTCAGTGATTTTTTTTAGATTCTTTTAAAGTTGAGGCTTAAGGGTCGGAAAAGTACAGTTATTTGAAACTTTCCTTGCTAAGATTTAGTGTTCTTTATTTGTTTGATCAATTTCATTTATTGTTAATTAGACAGATTGTTATAAGTTTCTCCTTGCAAGTATGGAGGATTCCTAAACATTGTTTCTGTTCAGAATTCTTTTTTGTTGTGTGATATGCTGATTTCTTATCTTTCAGGTTTAAACTTTCTTTTCATGAAAACAAAGACGAATGTGATGCTTCAGAATCAGATGTAGATGAAAATGGCAGGCCTTGCTTTTCCTCAATTGAGAAAACTGCTGGTTTTCTAGACAAGGAACTTTCTGCTAGTGGGTTTACAAGAAAAGATCAGGATGAGATAGAAAAGGTACCATAATGCATGATCTATAACTTGGATGGAAGATTTTTTTAATCTCCATATGGCTGCCTTTATATGTCATGGAGAGGTTTTTTTCCTTCCCTCTTCTTGCACCAGGGAATGGAAAGATTAGTCTAGCCTTCATAGTGTCTTTTTTTTTAATGAGCAACTGAACAATTTAATTAAAATATAAAATTAAATGACTACATTCCAGCACCCCAGTGCTCAATGCCCACTTTGCGATGTGCCTTTGCACCCCCTTCCACTCTCTCTACATGATATATTACACAATATTTACAACTGTCCCATGAACAACTGCATCCTTGTTGCTCCTTGCTTAGCAAGAAAATCTGCCAATTGGTTGGCTGATCCTTTTATCCAATGAAAAGTAGCCTCTAATTCCCTTGATAGCATTTTTATCTCCTTCAATATATATCTGCATTGCCATAATCCTTCACTATTTGTTCTCATCCAGCTCGCCACTATCTTTGAGTCTCTTTCCACTAGCATGTTTTGGACTCACATTTCCTCCCTAGCTTTTTTTTTCCCTCTTTTTGAAACTCCAAACCTTACTCAGGTGGAGGTGTGGCCACCTTAAATTTTATTAATCATTATCAAATGGAAAATAACAAATTACAGGGGAGGACTTAGCCTGCCTTGCCCCCAAAATATACATAATGCACTCCCTTACCACCTGAATCTTTGAGTCTCTTACCACTAGCATGTTTTGGACTCACATTTCCCCCCTAGCTTTTTTTTTTTTTTCCCTCTTTTTGAAACTCCAAACCTTACTCAGGTGGAGGTGTGGCCACCTTAAATTTTATTAACCATTATCAAATGGAAAATAACAAATTACAGGGGAGGACTTGGCCTGCCTTGCCCCCAAAATATACATAATGCACTCCCTTACCACCTGAATCTGCCCAAGACATAATAAGAATAAATGCAAAGCCATCAATCTAATTAAGCCTAAGATGCAGAAGCAAAAAGGGAGTCTTCAAAAAGGCATTGCTGAACAATGTGAGAGAGCTCCAATTTGTACTCGAAAATATAGTTCCTTCTAGAATCACAAAAATGGTTTCAATTCATGAAATTGATGTCTTTTAATAGATGGAAATTTGTAGAAGAGAAAAAAAAACTATAGAAGAAGAGAGTTAGGTGCTAAGGAAAGAACAGGAACGGACTTTAACAGAAAAAAAAAATCCAATAAAGAAGTTGAAACATGGAGATTCAAATATGTGATAAAGGAAAAGCAAGCAAGAGCTTCTGAGTTGAGAAGTCCTTAGGTATGGACTCCTAGAACTGTAAACAGCATTGCTGATGGTTTAGCTGAACTAGGGGTTAACAGAAGAGAATTGTATTGGGACCTGTAAATCTGAACTAAGAAAAAAGAAGGCTAGCTGAGCTGCCAAGGCTAGCTCTCTTAGTGGGTATAGGTATCTATATATCTACTTTGTAATATTCTGTTTTCATTAATAAAATTTGATCAAAAAAGGAATTGCCACTACTGCACACAACACATCCTGTTGACCCAATGACTTAGAAACTTAAAATCTGTCCTAACAATAGCCTAAGTAAAAGGTAACAACTTACAATATCTGGACCCCACATAAGATGCAAAATGATCAAACTAACCCCACAGCTCAAAATTTAGAAAAGAAAATAGGAAAGAACAGAAAATCCTGAGAACAACTCTCTCTCTCTCTCTAATATGCGCGTGTGTCAAAGGAACTATTTTTTTTTACATGTACAAGTGTACCTGCACTGTGCTTGTTTAGATGGTACAGTGGCTGTCTCATTCTTGTTCCCTCCCTGGATGACCTAGGTGGTTTCCAAATGGAAAGCCATCTTTAGGTCATCAATTTCTGACAAAAGCACAACCCTGAGTCATACTAGGGGTTTGCAAAGAGCATTCATCAATATTAATTTGCAGAAATGACCAATTGTTCAATTTGTTACAACTAGGAATTCCCTGCCACAATCATCTCATAATTTATAGAATGATCCATCTCAAACTCTTGCAGGGGGTCAATTTGCTCAATTCTTGCAGCATTGCCTGTGCCAATTGATTATTTAAGTGCAATATATATATGGGGTACATTCCTATTCCAAAGAACCAGGGTGACTACTGCATGATGTGCAGCTTGTTGTTTATATTTTGGTTCCACTTCCTAATCATAGTTTTGTGAGAACAACTCCCTCTCTCTCTCTCTCTCTCTTGTACAAGTGTACCTGCACTGTGCTTGTTTAGATGGTACAGTGGCTGTCTCATTCTTTTTCCCTCCCTGGATGACCTAGGCGAGAAAGGTTATCTTTTCTCCATATTTGATGATTGATATATATATGTCAGTTTTCCTCTTGCTCTCCTTGTAAAGTGGTATTGTCTATTTTTTTTCATTATAATTTCTGACTTGAGTTTCTCTATCACCAATACTTGTGCAGTTCATTGAAGGACAGAGTGATAGCGATACAGGTTATGATGAAGACAAAACTGTGGATAAAGGATGCCTCCATGATGAGGATGATGAGGCCAATGTCAGCAATTTGGATAACTTGCGCTTGGTAGATCAGGTAGATACTTTAAATTGTTTTCTATAACTCCTCCAATGATTCTGACTAGATCTGAGGAGATGTTACTTTGGGACTTTTGCAGTACCTGCGCTGGCACTGGGATTTTTTTTTGGGGGGGGGATAAATGTGAAACAACTAGTGAATTAGAAGGAGGTGAAGAGGTTAAAGGAAGAGGGATGCATACTGACTAGGGATAGGTTGTCTAAGAGAAACATTTTGTGCCTTCTTGGTAAATGATTATGGAGATCCCTACAGAGTATTGCAGCTTGTGGAACTCAAGTATTGACTATTGAGAGCAAGTATGTTGTTATTCCAATGAGTGGGATATTGGACTGGCTGAAAGGATCACTCCCCTCTATTTTGGACTTGCTGTGAGGAAGTTTGTTATCTATTCTCCCCTTTTCCATCGGCTTATGACTTATGAAATATGATCTACTCCCAGAATAAGGGAGATTCCACAAGGTTTATTTTTTGGTTTGCCCAAACTCTTTCGGTCTTTTGTATATCCAACCTTCACTCTTCAATACTTTGTTTTTTCTTTCTTGAAGAAAACATGGCTCTTGGTAGAGCAAAATGGAGGGACAGGATTTCTGTAGCCAACTCCAAATAGTTGAGATTAAGGCTGAGTTTAGTTGACTTGTCTTTCTTGAAACTTAGTTATGGAGGGATTTTGAGGGTAATGAGGTATGTTTTACCAATATTTTGTCCTCCTCATGGTGGGCTTGGATGGTTGATCCTCACCCTTTTTACTAATGAGATTACAGAAATTTTAGGGCTTGAACAGTCTTAGGTGTCTTATTATAACCAGGGACTTAGTGTCTTCATATCTCTTTTTCAATACAATATTCTTTTTCTAATCATTCATTTAATTTATTTTTAATGGATATTCATTTACAATTTAATGATACCCAAAATATTTAATCAGATATTCTGTCCTCTAATTAATTAACTGATATATTACCCATTCACTGGCATTGAATTCAGGCTGATAACCTGAAAACCATTATCTATCCTTGCGTGCTGCTTTTGTTCTTCATTTGGCATTAAATGAAGCCTGGGATGAAGGCATTGCTAGTTGGTTTACATGCATAATGCATTCTTTCATTTGTAATGAAATTGGCCAACAACAAGGGACCAATGTGAAAAACCAAACCAAAAGTCGAAAGGTAAATACAGAAGACCCAAACCACATAGACTGTCTCTATAGTGGAAGTAAGACCCTGGCATAAACCACTCTATCTTCCTTTTTTTTGACAAATTAACAGATTTTGTATTCAAATTCATGAAAGAATCCTTGCATGTCCAACCCAGAGAGAAGGAACAGTACAAAAAACTGCATGGTGCTGACCAAAACAAGAGAAATGCATTAATGCAAAACAGGTTTAAGCCCATGGGCATGGTGATGGTGGTCAATCTCAAATGTCTGAGGAAGGATACGGTTGAAATGGGTTTGAGGAAGACGGAAAGTGGCCGGACCTCTAGAGTGGCTGTGCTACATACCCTCCAGAGAGGGATCAGGCTGCTGTAGTTCCCTGCAGAATGACAGTGATCTAAGAGGAGAGGCAAGTTGGTCTTCAAGAAGAGAGGGAATTTTAGAGAGAGAGACCGGCTGGGAGAGAGAGTTTGGGTCTTGGACATCCCTCCAGTTGATTCAGGAATATCTATTGCGGATCTTTTGGCTAAATCTGGGGTGGATAGAAATTTTTTTGTATAGTGCTAATAGTTTGTCCCCTTAAGTGGGGTGATTTTATAGTTGTGGGATCTGGATGGTTTTGTATATCTTCTCATGTACATCCCCCCTTTTTTGCCCCTTTTGAATAATACAGTTATCCTTTCTCAAAAAATATCTATTGTTTATCTTTTTCTATTTCTTAATGCTTCTTGGTGACCCGGGCTGGTCATTGGACCAGACTGACTCGGTTCCAGTTTGAGATTGTTTAAACTGGGTCTGTGGTGAGTTGGATGTCTATGCTCTTAACAACATAGAGATTTACAACAGAGACCTGGGGCCTGGCATCCCCTAATCAGTTTAGTTGCACCTGCCCTGGCTAGGCTATCTGCAAGGGAATTGGCCAACCAGGGAATCCACCTGAACAAACAATTTTGGCTTCTTCCAATACCATATGCTTCCCTTACCAAAAATCTGAATCTTCAGTGTGGTTCCTCCTCTAAGGCGATCCAAGCAATAACCACTTGGCAGCCCCCTTCTATGATCACATCCATCTAGTTCTTTAATGCCAACAGCTTGAGGCCTTGAATTAGTGCCATTAATTCTGCTGTCAAAGAATTGTCAAAACCATCAGCCTCTGAAAAGCTTAATACAATGTTTCCTTTCTCATCCCTAATCACCCCTCTCACACCACAGTCACTAGGAATTTGAATCTGTCGGCTTCAGAAGGTTGCCAATTGAGCATTCTGTCAGGTTGAATTAGTGCCATTAATTCTACCATCAAAGAATTATCAAAAGAAAACCAACAGCCCCTGAAAAGCTCAATGCAATGTTTCCTCTCATCTCTAACCACACTCCCTCACACCTGAGTCACCTGGGTTGCCCGAACAACTCCCATCATGATTGAATTTGTATCTGCCGGCTTCAGAAGGTTGCCAATTAAGCATTCTGTGGGGTCTCGCAACAGAAAGGCTAGCAATTATTTCCATCTCCTTAGCAAATCATCCATCTTCACCCCACAAAATTCCTCACACAACAATACCCATTGAGTAACTTTAATAAAACCACCCTGGCTCCATGCAACTTCTGCAAGAGACTCCGCTAGGTTTTCAACCTTTTTTTTTGTTACTAGAAAAATCAGGGTAGCTTAGTAGGACTAAAAGTGAATTGAGAAGTATACACACTCTTCCATTATATCATGGGTGGTAACCAAATATACGGAAAATGAGAAGTGTACTTATAGTAGAGTTCCAAACTTGGCCTTGATTGTAACACATCCAGTATAATAAATGCCTCCCTATACATCCCCTGGACTATCTTGAAGGGAAATAACTGATCTATAATTCATCTAAACAAGCTGTTCATTTTCGATGCTAAAGATCTAGCCTCACTGATTATCAACAGTTCATGAGTTAACTGAATTTCTCTGTTATTAATGAATTTTTTTTGCAGATAAAAAAAACAGTCCATGAGTTATCTTTCAATATAAGCATGTGCCTCCCTAATTAGTTTTTGAGTTGTTTTAAATTCCATGGAATATATATAGGATGTTCTATATAAGACTAAGAGGATGTTTACATTTTTGGTTTTCTTTGTTGTATGTGTGAGATGTGTTAGTGGAATTTTTTTAGTATAATTTCTCACATAACATAATTCACCCAATTAGACTAATAATTGGGGTTTTTTGTTATTTGGGTAAGCCTCATTCAGGAAATCACGCAGATGTCCATTCATTACATCTCTGCTATGGGTAGATAAAACCTTTTGATTTTGATTCAGAAGTACAAATGAATAGATTAAACTAAGTATCAATTTTCTACAGAACTTTCCTTTGAAAATTCTGGTATATATTCCCTTTTTATTTGAGAGAATACCAACAAATAAATAAACAAATTTTTTATACATAAAGTTGTCTGAAACCCAGAAGGTTCAGACCTGTCTAGTAAGGAAAAATAAACCAGAAATGAAGAGAAAAAAAGAGAGAAGAGAAAAGGAGAAGAGAAGAAGAGAAGAGGAGAAGAGGAAGAGAGAAAAGAAGGGAATGTGAGGGTTCGGCCCTCTTGGTCTGCCGCCCCAAATGTCATTTAAATTAAGTCTTCAACATTAAGTGGTACAATGACAGGAATGCCCATCACTAGAAACAACAAAAAAATCTAACAGTACTGTAGACAAGAAGAACATATGAGCAGGTGGTGGGACCACAAGCTGGTCAACCATCCCCCTCAAGTTGGGAAAATATATTGATCATTCCCAACTTCAATGTGTTTGGTTCTATCATGCTGTATTGGGTTGTGAGCAATGTTGATGGCCGCTTAATTATCACAATACAACATCAAGGGTTTTTCAAACTCAATTCCCAATTCTGTAAGGAAAGACTTCAGCCATTATATTTCAGCAACACCATTAGCTATAGACTTGTATTCAGCTTCAACACTAGACAGAGCAACAACATTTTGCTTCTTGCTCCTCCATGGAACTAAATTTCCTCCAACAATGGCACAATACCGAGAAGTAGATCTCCTTTCATCAATACAACCTGCCCAATCTGCATCAGTGTATACTTCAATCTTCATATGGCCACTATTTTTAAAAGGTATACCTCAGCCTGGACACCTCTTCAAGTAGGCTAAAATTCTCTCAACAACAAGGAGGTGTGAGGTCTTGGGAGAGTGGATGTATTGACTAACAACACTTGTAGCATACGAAATGTCAGGGCGAGTCAGAGATAGGTAGAGAAGTTTTCCTACAAGCCGTTGGTACATACCTCTATCATCTAGAGGCTCACCATCCTCTACATTAATCTTATGATTTTGCTCAATGGGGAGTATCAACATGCTTAGCTCCTAGTTTTCCTGTCTCTTCCAACAGATCAAGAACATACATCCTTTGGGAAACAAAAATGCCATGCTTGAACCTCGCCACTTTTATCCCAAGAAAATACCTCAACTCACCTAGGTCCTTTACTTCAAATTCTTGATTCAGCAGTTGCTTAAGAGAGTTAATCTCATCAATATCACTTTCTGTCACCACAATGTCATCCACATACATAGATATGAGAGTCAAAGTAGATTCTTTCTTCTTAAAGAACAAAGTGTGGTCATATTTGGATTGAACATAGCCAAATCTTTCCAAAGCAAATCTAAATCTATCAAACCATGCCATTGGAGATTGTTTTAGACCATACAAATCTTTTTTCAACTTGCAAACTTTCTTACCAGTCTCTACACCATAGAAACCAGGAGGTAACTCCATATACACCTCCTGCAAGTCACCATTTAGAAATGCATTCTTAACATCCATTTGAAACAGAGGCCAAGATAAGTTAGCAGCAAGAGATAGTAAAACCTTGATGGTATTCATTTTTGCAATTGGTGCGAAGGTCTCCAAGTAGTCAATACCATAAGTTTGAGTGTATCCCTTAGCCACCTACACCCAACATGCTTCTTCTGTCTTGGTTGATCAACCAGTTCCCAAGTATCGTTCTTTACAAGGGCATCCATCTCAGCCTTCATTGCTTCCTTCTACTCAGGAACAACAAGGGCCTCTTGAACTGTTCTAGGAATGGGAATGGCAGCAATGGAGGCTAAAAATGACTTATATGATGGTGAAATGTGATCATAAGAAAGGAAATGAGATATACAATGGGCAGGGGATGAGGTACACTGACGTTTCCCCTTACGTACTGCAATTGGAAGGTCAAGGTCAGCTAAGGATGGCAGAGGTATAGTAGTGGAAGAGGGTATGTCATCAGTAGTAGGAGGTAAGGAGGAAGTAATGCCTGAATCTGGTGTTGTAGAAGAGATAGGAACTGGCTTGGACTGATCATTACCAGAACCAACTTGCCGCCACCATCTTTTGTGAAACACCCTCAATTCTTTACACTTCTGACAACTCCCTTCAATACACTCCCCTCCACTTGCTGGAATGGGCAAAGGAACATCTCGACCAAACACACCTTGCTCACTACTCTCCCTCTAAGGTGAAACCCTAGGGTAATAAGGGACATCTTCAAAGAAGGTGACATCCATGGATGCAAATTTGGTTCTCGAGACATGGTCATAGCAACAATACCCCTTTTGATTTTGTGCATACCATAAGAAAATTCATTTGGCAGCCTTGGGATCAAATTTTAAATGGGTAGGCCCAAGGATTTGGACAAAACAAGTGCAACCAAAGGTTTTTGGAAGAACAAAGAATTGCTCCTTATCAGGATACAATAAGTTAAAAGGAGTTTTCATGTCCAAGGCCCGTGAAGGAATCCTGTTAATGAGATAAACAACAGTAAGAATGGCATCCCCCCAGAAACGAATAGGAACATTACTATTCAGCATGATGCTTGTTGCAACTTCAAGGATGTGTCTGTTTTTCCTCTCAACTACATTTTGCTGAAGTGTACGAGGACAAGTGCTCTGATGAATCATTCCATGTTCAAGGAGATAAGAGGATAGGGGTTCTACAAAATATTCTTTGGCATTATCAGATCTGAGAGTTTTTATGTTAACCTCAAAATGAGTCAGTATCATTTGATGAAAAATGCAGGTCAAAGTGGGAACCGCATCCCAAGAGCGCATGAGGTAAACCTATGAAAAACGAGAGTGGTCATCAACAAACAATAGAAAGTATTTGTACCCACCATAGTAGGAATATGATAAGGCCCCCAAACATCAGTATGCACAATTTCAAAAAGAGCAAAACTTCTTTTATTACTTTGTGAATAAGTTGATCTACACTGCTTTGCCAATTCAACACTCACACTTCAGGCTGGACACTTGGATTGACTCAAACAAATTTGGAAAAAGATTCCTTTAAAGACCCAAAAGAGAGATGACCCAATCGATTATGCCAAAGCATAATCTGACTCACAGACTGTGACACAAAAGACTCCCCATCTTCTTTCCTCTTCCTAGGTGGATGTTCAAGCAAGTAGATTCCATTCGTCTCACGATCAGTCCCAATCACCTTCCTGGTAGTCAGATCCTAGAAAACACAATGATTAGGGAAAAAAGTTACTGAACAGTTCTGGTGTTTAGTGATACTACTGGCAAAAAAGCATATTAGTGCTTAGTTTAGGAACATGCAGAGCTGAGGATAAGGAAATAGCATTAGAGACATTGACGTCTTCCTTGCCTGAAATAGGGACAAGAGAGCCATTAGCAATAGACACTTTGTCTCTGCCAGAGGACAAGCAATAGGTGTGAAATAATGAAGATACACTCGTCATGTGATCAGATGCACCTGAATCAATAATCCAAAAATGGCTAGTGTTACCTGGGGTAGAGGCATGATAGGCAGAGGTCCTTGTACCTGATTGAGCAAAAGCAGAGGTGGAAGTAGAAAGAAAGTGTCCAGAGCCACCAACTTCACTCTTCATCTGAGATAAAGCAGCCCTAGCAGCAACCAATGCATCAAGAGAACAAGACCTAGTGTTGGGAGTGGATGGAGCTCTTGTGGTCACAACTGTAGATGAAGCTCCTTTGGTTATAGATGCATTAGTATTTCCCTTCTTGTTCCTAAGTCTTTTTGGAATTAGTTGAGGATGAAACTTCCAACAAGTGTCCTTAGTATGTTTTGGCTTCTTATAGTAGTCGCAAAACGCATCCCTCTTTCCATCCTTCTTTATCTCCCTCTCCTTATCACATCCAATCTTTGGTTTTATAGCTGCTAAAGCTGATTCCACAGATGGGATCTGCAACATAACTTTCCTTCTACTCTCGTCACTGTGTACCAGAGAGTAGGCTTGAGATAAAGAGTCACACTCTCTAGTGAGAAGATTTGAGAATATTTGAAACAATAACCTTTGGTCTACAACCTTTTAGATTTCAGAATATGTGGTTGACTCACCTGGACTTTGTGCATCTGATTGGGGATTGGTGGAGAGAAGAGTTAAGAGGGGTGAAATGGAAGGGAGTGAGATTCCACAAAAAGCTGAAGAGGTTGAGATCCAAAATTAAGGATTGGAACAAGGAACATTTTGGAAGAGTAAAGGAGCAAAAAATTAGTTTATTGTCTAGGATTGAGGAATTAGATTCCAAAGAAGCCCAAAGGATGATGAGTGAGCAAGAAAGGGTGTTAAGAAGAAATGTAAAGAAGGATTTGGAAGAGGTCCTTTTAAGAGAGGAAATTTCATGGAGGCAAAAGTCAAGACATAAATGGATTAAGGGGATGGGAACACAATTTTTCCATGCGCTGGCCAATGGGAGGAGAAGAAAAAATTTCGTGGCCAAGTTAGAGGTGAATGGGGAGGAAGTAACAAATCAAGATGAGATAGCAAGGTTGTTTGTGGATCACTTCAAATCAATTGATAGATCCAAAGCACCTGGTCCAGATGGCTTCACAATGGCTTTTTATCAAGATTGTTGGGATGTGGTTAAAGAAGATCTTGTTGGGGTATTTCAGGAATTTGTTGATAAAAAAAAGGTAAGCCCTGGAGTTAATGCAACCTTCTTAGCCCTTATCGCAAAGAAAATAGATGCAAAGCACCCTAAGGATTATAGGCCGATTAGTTTGGTGACAAGCATATATAAAATCTTGGCCAAAGTACTACCATTCATCATTAGTCAAGAACAAGGTGCATTCGTGCAGGGAAGGCAAATAATAGATCGGATCCTAATAGCAAATGAGTGTGTGGAGGACATGAGAAAGTCAGGGAGCCAAGGTTTTGTGTGTAAGCTAGACTTAGAGAAAGCTTATAATCTTGTGGATTGGAGTTTTTTCCTAGAGATCCTTGGGTGTTCCTGGCTTTGGAGATAGATGGTGCAACTGGGTAAAGGGATGTATTAGTTCTTGCCATTACTCAGTCTTGGTCAATGGGATGGTCAGAGATTTTTTCCCAGCCTGTAGAGGCCTTAGACAAGGTGACCCACTCTCCCCGTTTCTTTTCACCTTAGTGGTAGATGCTTTCAGTAGATTAATCTCTAAGGCAGATAGGGAAGAGGAGGTGAGTGGTTGGAGGATAGGAAGGAACAATGTCCGGGTAACCCATCTACAATTTGCTGATGATATCATAATATTTTGTGAAGGGGGTGACAGGCAAAAAGTGAGGAACCTTAGAGCATTGTTATAGTAGTTTGAGAAGGCTTCCAATTAGAAGATAAACATGGATAAGAGTTGTGTGGTAGGAGTCAATATGGATGAGGAGAGTATTCAGTCTGTGGCAGATTGTCTAGGTTGTCCTGTCTCTTCGTGGCCCTTGCAGTACCTAGGTCTCCCTCTAGGGGCTAACCCAAAAGAGAGTAGTTTTTGGAACCCGGTTTTGGAAAAGTTTGAGAAAAGATTAGCTGCTTGGAAAAGGAACTATATCTCTATAGGGGGTAGAGTGACTTTATTGAGAGCCACCCTAGCGAACCTACCGATCTATTTCTTATATGTTTTTAGGATTCCTAATAGGGAAGCTAAGAAGTTGGAGAGATTAATGAGAAATTTTCTTTGGGAGCCAGGGGAGGAAAAGAAAGATCATTTAATTATTGGGAAATAGTATGTAGGAGCAAAGAGGAAGGTGGATTGGGGTTAGGAAGGTTAACTCTCTAGAATAAAGCCCTCTTAGGAAAATAGTTGTGGAGATGCCTAGAGAAAGGGAGAGGTTGTGGCATGAAGTGATAGCGAGTATACATGGCAGACTGGAAAATGGATGGGATGTGGGTGTATCACGGCAAGCAACGTCGGCATCTCCTTGGAAAGCAATCCAAAGTATCCTCCTTTAATTTCTCAACCTTGTCAGGTATGATGTCAACTTTGGTAACTCTGTTTTATTCTGGGAAGACACTTGGGTGGGTTCTGTTGCTTTAAAGGACCAATTTCCGTCCTTTATTCTATTTCCCTTTACAAGGAAAAAGCTATCTCTCATTTTCTACCTTCTCCTTTTTCACCCTCGTCCTTAAGTTGGGACCTTGGCTTTCGGAGAGGGTTGAGGGATGATGAACTTAACAGTGTTTCAGACCTGTTGTCTCTGCTTGGCAATGTCTTTTTGGACCCTCTTAGTGTGGATGTGAGATTATGGTCCCCTCATCCAAAAGGTTACTTTTCTTGTGCTTCCTTTTTCAAGGCTCTTTGCTCTTCCTTGAGTCAGTGGGGTTTTCCAACTAAGGAGATTTGGTCTAGACCTGTTCCACCTAAAGTTGTTATTTTCTGCTGGGAGGTGTTTTATAGAAAGATTAATACCTTGGATTTCTTGCAGAGGAAAAGGCCTTTCATGTGTTTATCCCCTAATTGGTGTGTACTTTGTAGGGCTAGTGGTGAGGATTGCTCCCACCTACTTGTATCTTGTTCCTTTTCTAGAGCTATTTGGAGTGGATTTTCTCTTTATTTGGGTGTAGGTGGAATCTGTCCACAGATTTAGGCCAACTGTTTGATCCCTCCTTTTTTGTGTGGCCAACAAAAAAGGAAAATTGATGTGGAGATGTATTAGAGTAGCTGCATTGTGGACAATCTGGGAAGAAAGGAACGCAAGGATTTTCAAAGAAAAAGAAAGAAGCATTCAGGCCATTGAGGATTGTATATTGACTAGGGTCATTCACTGGTTGAGAACTTTGGACTACTTTCATACCTTTTCCTTTGATGATATTTGGAGAAACTGGGTAGTGGTGGCTAACAGCCATACATGAAGGACAGGGAATCTGTAGTGTGGACCCTTCCGCTTGAAGGATGGGTAAAGTTGAACTTTGATGGCAGCAGCCAAGGAAACCTAGGCTCATCGGGGATAGGAGGGGTGCTGAGAGACATGGAGAAGTGGTACAAGGTATTCAGATTGCAGAACAATTAGGGGTTCAGCACTTGGTAGTTGAAGGAGACTCTCAAATTGTGGTGGGATGGTTGAAAGACCCAGCTTCAGCCATGGGGCAACACCGAGATTTATTAAGGAGAGTAAACTGGCTTACAAGAAATATGACTGTTACCTCTCTATGGGTGGGAAGATCAGCAAACACCTTAGAGGATGGGTGAGCTAAGCAGGGGGCTACAAGGGAGCAGCTATTTTGGGCTGCTTTGTAATTTTATTTATGGTTAATTCTGTTTTATTTTGATGTAATACTTTTCTGAAGAGGTAACAGCTCGTGCCTCTTCAGTGGTGTTTCTTCTGATTTAATAAATTTCTTCATTCATAAAAAAATGTCATAGTTAGAGTTCGGCCCAGCCAGGAATTCAAGCTCTCTATTTTTCTCAACCAATTTCCTGTATGTAGCAGCATTCTTTTGGCTCTCCCATTCAATAGTCTCAAGGTGATCAATCTCATACCACAATGATTTCAAGGTGGAGAAATAGACTGACACAGATTTCTCCTCCTGTTTAAGATTATTCACTATTCACCTCCATTTTCAGTTCATAGGCTCTAGCACCATTAAGGGTCTGAGAATAGGCTTTCTTAATATTGTCCCAAATCTCCTTGGCTGTCTTTGCCCAAAGATAGTTTCTACTGATATGGGGCTGCATAACCAAGTCATAACCATTTAGTTTTCTTGAACCCGTTTAGAAAGGGAAGGGTCCTCCTGGGCTGCATAACCAAGTCATAACCATTTAGTTTTCCCCTCCCTCCAATGTCCATCAGAGCTGATTGGGCCCATTCCAAATAGTTTGTTCCATCAACTTGACTGTAGTAATCTCAAATGAACTGTTATCAATAGAGTTTACAGCTCCAACAAGTCCATCTCCATTTGGTTGGTTCTCATTTCTAGCCATTTCCATGCTGAAGTGGACCAAAAATAATCACTGAATGAGGAGTACAGCATTGTCCAAAACCCTTTTCTAAGCAAAAGTTCCAGGTACTGACCAAAAAGTACTCAAAGGAAGCAGAGAACAGTCCGTACAGGTGCAGAGGCCTTTTTACAAACACAAGGTGGGCAGTAGAGGAGACCACACTGTCAAAAAGTAATACAGCCCAGAGAACAGTCCGTACAGGTGCCCAATAACAGTCCAAGAGAAACATCAACCAGCAGTACTGATTCCAGAGATATATTCAGCCACTCGACAGTCCAAAAAATATGAAAACAACCCAGAAATTTCTGGGGCTAAAGCAGTCTATAAGAGCAGCCGAATAGCTGTACTATTTTCGAAGAATTTTTGGACACTTTAACAGTCCAGAAAAATAAAAACAACCCAGAAATTACTGGGCACCACTCTCAATCTCTGATTTAAGCTCTAAATCAAAACCAACCTGTTTTCTCCGATTTTTTCCAGGTCACCGGACAAGTCTCCAAGAGATTTGAATCTTGGGCACCTTCTTCGATCTCGAATGACCTCCAAGAACCAGGTGACTCAAGCTGAAGCTTCCAGCCCCAGAACACTCTCATGTAGTCGGCTGGTCAACACCTACATGAGAGCCCAAGCCAGGTTTAAGCCTGTTCTGATACCAAGTTCTCTGAAGCCAAGAAGGTTCAGACCTGTCTAGTAAGGAAAAATAAACCAGAAATGAAGAGAAAAAAGGGACAGAAGAGAAGAGGAGAAGAGGAAGAGAGAAAAGAAGAGAATGTGAGGGTTCGACACTCTTGGTCTGCCGACCCAAATGTCATTTAAATTAAGACTTCAACATTAAGTGGTATAATGATAGGAATGTCCCTGTCACTAGAAACAACAGAAAAAATCTAACAGTATTGTAGACAAGAAAGAACATATGAGCAAGTTGTGGGACCACAAGCTGGTCAACCATTTTCTCTAGACATAACAAGCAGATAGGTATCATAATCATATTTCATCAATAAGGCTACAAATGGCCTTTAAATTGTGGTTATGTGCATTATCATGGTGTGAGGAACCATAATAAGCCAAGTTTCATGAACAAGGTTGTAGATGGTTTCCCCCCCTCACACATAGGTTATTATGATGTGAGAATCATAGTCATCCAAGTTTCATGAACAAGGCTATAGATGGCCCACTCACCCAAATTTTAAAGAGAAAGTCAAGGCTTGGTGGAATAGTTTGGCCGCACCTGCAATGTGGGAAGGCCAAAAGTTCCTAAAGAACCTTCAATTGTTGAAAAAGGAGATCAAGGAGTGGAATAGGGAGAAGTTTGGGAGATTGGAGGAGAAGATAGTTGATTTGATTTCTTAGATAGAGGCAATAGATAGCAAAGAGGTAGAAGGAACTTTTGGTGAAGGTGAAAAGGAGCTGAGATGGAACTTGAAGAAAGAACTAGGGGAGACCTTATTGAGAGAGGAAATATGCTGGATGCAAAAGTCAAGAGAGAGAGATGGATCAAAGAAGGTGATGGAAATGCAAAATTTTTCCATGCCATTGCAAATCGAAGGAGAAGGAAGTGCATGATTACCTCTTTTGTGGTGGGGGAAAATTAGATCACGGATCAAGATGAGATTGCCAAAACATTCTCAGAGCATTTAGGCCAATTTATAGAAGACCCCTAATTGAGAGGTGGAGGATTGAAGGCATTGATTGGGAGACATTGGAGGAGACTCAAGTCCAATTTCTAGAAAAAAGGTTTGAAGAGAGAGATTTAGGAAGCCGTTTTTTCTATGAATAGATCAAAATCACCAGGACCCGATGGTTTCACAATGGCATTCTATCAAGATTGTTGGGACATAATTAAAGAAGATTTGATCATAGTGTTTAATGAATTCTATAGGAGAGGGGTGATAAGTCCGGGAATGAACTCTACTTTTTTAGCATTGATCCCATAGAAGAATAATGCCAACCAACATAGGGATTTTAGGCCAATAAGTCTAGTCACCATTATTTACAAGGTGATAGCAAAGGTGCTGTCTTTGAGGATTAAAAAGGTGATCTCCCCAATCGTTTCTCAAGCTCAAGGGGCCTTTGTGCAAGATAGACAGATTATTGATAAAATCTTAATTGCTAATGAATGTGTGTAGGCTCAAAAGAGATTAAAGAGGAAGGGAGTGTCTATCAATACTGGATTTGTAAAAAGCCTATGACTTGGTGGATTGGAACTTCTTGATTGAAATTATGAGGAGTTGTGGATTTGGAGACTTGTGGTTTAAATGGATCAAGGGATGCCTACAAACTTGTCACTTTTTAGTAATAGTTAATGGGACAGTGTATGATTTCTTTGAAGGATTCCGTGGGCTTAGGTAGGGTGACCCCTTTTCTCCTTTACTATTTACTCTGATTGCTGAAGCCTCAAGTAAATTGATTTCAAGAGCAAATGGTGTGCAATTATTTAGGGGTTGGTCAGTTGGGAGGGATAATGTATTAGTCACCCATTTACAATTCTCAGATGATATTCTTATTTTTTGTGGAGAAAGTAGGGAGGGAGAGGAAAATTTGAGGCTGGTTGTGAAACTCTTTGAGAGAATGTCTAATTTGAGGATTAATTGGTTGCCACACTAATTTTTCTTGTAAATCCTTTCTACATTCGATGGTTGCCACACAATCTTCTCTTCATTTTCCAGTCAAATAATTTGGTGCCCTCCTATTCCCCCTAAAATCAATGCTTTTTGTTGGGAAGTTTTTCATGGTTGTATTAATACCTTTGACGTACTTCAAAGGAAAAGACCAAATTGGTGCTTGTCCCCTAATTGGTGTGTCTTGTGTAAATTGAGTGGTGAGACTGCTTTCCACCTTCTTATTATCTTGCCCTTTTGTTAGTTTTATTTGGATTTGATTTACTTACCTTTTTGGGTGCAGGTGGACCTCTCCTGACAGGGTGGAAGGTTAATTCAACCCTAATGATATCAGTGGTAAGACAAGGAGGGGAAGGATTCTTTGGAGGTGTACTAGAGCAGCAATTCTTTGGACCATTTGGGAGGGAAGCAATGATAGAATATTTGAAAGTAAAGAAAAAGCAAGGAAGCTTTAGTTGAAACAATAACATTGAGGGTGGCACATTGGGTAAAAAGCTTGAAGCTGCTTTCAGTTTTTAAGGTCGAAGACTTTTTCAGGGTTTGGGGACTTATTGCTGTTTCATCATCTACAAGATGACAATTTTTTGAGACTTGGTCCCCTCCAACAGTTGGTTGGAAGAAGCTGAACTTTGATGGGAGTTGTGTGGGTAACCCAGGCCCTTCATGTATTGGGGGGGGCAGTAGAGATGAAAATGGATTCATTATTGCCTCTGTACTCCGGTCTTGTGGAGGAAGGTGATGTGGCAAGGGCAGAGTTTCTAGCTGCAGCATATGGGGTTGAGAAGGCTAAAGAGTTGGGGATTAATAGACTGATCATCGGGGGGAGACTCAAAAACTGTGATAAAATGGTTGCAGAAAGGGGAAGGGGTGACATGGCAGTTGAAGAATGATTTCAGAAGATTTAAATGGATGTCAAGGAACATGTCAATTCAGGTGGGATGGGTTAGGAGATCTGCCAACAGTTTGCCAGATAGCTTAGCAAAGCAAGTGGTTCAAAGAACATATATGTTTTGGGCACATTTGTAATTCTGTCCTGGGTTAGCTTACTAAGCTGATTTCTTTTGCAACTTCTTGTTGTATCCTAAAGCATCTTAATTAATGAAATTCATTCAAAGTTATTGATAAAAAAAAGAGGGAAAATGGCCATCTTGTTAGAATAAGACAAGTGGCATCCACTTTATAACTCTCTCCCCTAGGGTGACATGTGTCCTTCCAGTTAAAGTGGTTAGAGGAGGGAAAATAACTCTTTCTCCTAGGGTGACATGTGTCCCCCCACTTCAAGTGGTTAAAGGAGGGAAAATGACCATCTTGTTAGAATAAGACAAGTGGCATCCACTTTATAAATAAGTGGGATGCCTCACAAGAAAATTAATTAATATAGATTTAACTCTTTTAGGGCCTGTTATCCCATTAAATGGGCTCTACTGAAGGCCCATCAGATGCTTATTGCATTACAAACAAAGCCCAATTAACTAGGGGGACTGTTGTTCACTAAACTGGACTGTCGACCTCTTTCTTTCCTAAATTATTTCAGCCCATCCATAGGACTGACTGGGCTTCAAAAGGTAGGTTGGAAAGAAAGCCCCCTTTTCTTTTTTTTTTTTTTCTTTAAGCTGTGATTGGGAGTAGCTTAAAAAATGCTCCCAGTCCAGCAAAATTAAGGACTTAACAGGGTGTTATCTCAATGGACAGTCCTCCCTCTTTGTAATATTTTTTTCTCAATACTATATAATTTAATTCTATTTTACCATTTGAAACAGGAGAGCTCAAGTCTCTTGAATTAATTGCAAGAATCTCCATGGTAATGGTACTCATCTCACTAACTGAACCAACCAAATTCTGAGAAGAAATCATCTAAGGTTATATGACAAGAGTCTCAGATCTCATAAAATTTCTTTTTCTATAGTGCTTGAATAGACAAGTATAAAGAAACTAATGTGGTCTTCTAAAAGGCCTCCAGCAGTCGAGCTCTAGAAGCCTAGGGTTCAAAATTAATGTCTCATAAAATAAATAAATAAATAAATAAACTTTATGATTGCATATTTGGATGACTCTGAAGATTGAGTAACCAATGGAAGGCTAATATCTCATGATGCTATTGGTTGAAGTGACTGAAAGTTTGGAAGTAGAATCCTAGAGAGCTACTCTAATAGTCGTCAAATCTTTAATCTCCCAAATAGAATAAAGATCATTCTACAAAGACCTGGTGATGTTAACTATTGAATCGCGGGGGGGGGGGAGGCAAATGCAATTGCACTTTTCTCTCTCTTGAGTGGAGGAGGTTGGGGGAATAGATAACCATTGTTGGTAGAAATTTGGTGTTTGGAGTTTTGCAGTTTTTAGGTCTTTCTGTTGTTTTGAGTAGGGAATGATGATCTTATATTGTACATTTTATTTTTAAGAAGGGAAAAGTGTTTTTGGCCTTTTTTGGCAATAGGTGGAGTATTAGTGTACCACTAGTAGGTGCGGTGGGAGGAAGGCTAAGGAGATACAAAAAGTTGTACATGGTTTTTGAGAAGTAACCATGATCAGTCTGTACGTAAAGAGTAATATCATTCTGTACAGAGGCATGTTATTGCTCCATCATCCTCCCAATTTTTTGTTCATTTTATCATAGAGGCCTGTTATTTGGCATCCAGGCTGATTATTTGGCTGCTAAGATGTACTAGTGGCATTGCTGATGACATTTGCTGCCTCTGTTATTGCCAGAAGGGTGTTATTTTTTTGGCCATTTTTTCTTTTTGCTCTTAATATTCTCCTTGTCTTGGGATTTCTTTTTAATTTTTTATAATTCTGTTCTCTCTCTTTCCCTGATAAGGTGATTTTCATAAATGATTAAATAACATGTCCATTTTTGTTGAAATGATATTTCAGCAGGTGCTTCCCAGTGTGAGTTGTGATGACAATAACGAAATGAAAGGAAATCAGCGTTCTTGTGAAGTTGTTGAAAACAATGGGACTGAATCAGAAGCAAGTGAGAAGGTATGAATCCAGGGCCTTCTTTCTAGGGATGCAACTTGGGTACATGAGTTGAAGAGTTTGCAAAGAATCGTTCAAAATTTAATAAAATCTCAGCTCCAGCCTGCCCAAGTTGCACCCCTACTTTTCATTTTGATTATGGTCATTTATTTTGAATATGGACTTTTGTTTCCCTGGATGAACCATGTTCCATATTGTGCAACATCTCTTTGAGAAATATACTGCCTTATTTCTTCATTTTTAATGAAATATATTATTGATTATTGATAAAAAACAGTAATCTTATTGTTACCTGAGTGCAATATTTGTTTTTGACAAATATGACCCATAACTTATTCAATGTTTTCCATGCAGACATATACCACATTTTCAATTTCTTATTTTTATTTTGTATTGGATATTAAAAGAATGCCATTAATAGTGAATTTTTAATATCAACACACATTACATCATTAATTTAATAATGCGATATCACCTGCAAAGCAGCAATTCCCACCACCACTCGGGTTGAGAGGGCTTTGGGTTTGGGGAAAGTACCAACCGTCTCCTCTTGCATTGCCCCTATGCCTCTCAGGTTCAGGAGCATTTCTTTTCTTTGTTTGGATGTGTTTGGGTGGGACCGCTTGAAGTAAAGTAACTTTTCAGCACCAACAGAATGAGATGTACAACAAAGAGGCAAAAGATTCTATAGCAGTGTGTTAGAGGAGGCGTTCTTTGGGGATTGTGGATTGAAAGAAATGCTAGAAATTTTTAGGAAAAGACAAAAGGGCTGCATAATTGATTGAACTCACTATGATTAGAGTGACTCATTGAGCTTTGGTTTTTGAAGATTTCTTAGGCATTACCATACATGATCTGTTAAGAGAATGGAAAGTTGTGCTGATTTCCAAGTTAGGAGACCTGAAAGGTTGGCATAGTGTGTAATAGGAGCTGTTCTCCACATTTCTGCATTTTCCTTAAGACCCTTCTATTCCTTGTTCCAAGTCCCCCAACAAACTCTAAACGAAATGCAGCTCCATAAAACTTTTGCCTTTTTCCTTGAAGTCTTGGTTACTCTTGAAAATATCTTTTGGACTAGTAGGATGAATAGGCAGATTCTTGAACAGAGAAAAGAAATATTTCCAAATCAAAGCGGCTGATCTGTAAGAGAAATAAATGCATGACATCCTCTTTGTTGGCAAACTTTCGCGAAATTTTTGTTACTATTGTGATAACTGAGACAAAGCCGAAAAATTCAGGGTGAATTTATTTGGAATTTGGGCAAAATTTTGAAATCTTTCCCGAAAATTTGGAATTTTGACATATATTTCATTTAAAGTTTCACTGATTGACAAAATCAGTGATATTTAAAAAAATATCCAAATTGATGAGTGTGAAAAGTAAAGTTCATTTTTTGACAAAATTGCCCTTCTCTTCTCATGGATGATGCTCCATCACCTTTGAAAACATATAACATCGAGAATCAATGACAGCATATAATAGAGCTTGCTTTGAAAAAGAAAAATACAAGCTTCTTGTAGGCCGAGGTCTTCCACAATCAGCTTAAGGTTTCAAAGGTTTTTGAAGTACAGTAATGAAGTTTTCTTGACAACAGCATTGTATTGGGATATCCCCAGGTTGATTGTCTTCTTGGAAGTGATAACAATCAAGAAAAGGCTTGGAGTTGGCAAATCAATGTGGCCAGTGGCCTAACATCTTCTATGTTTGTGGGAATTGGGTTTCCCCATTTCAGCAATCAACTATTGCAATCCAAAATAGCTGCAGCTTCTTCTCTGTGTTCTGTAAATTTCTTCCTTTCTTAGGGAACCCATTAGTTCTTGAAACAAATGCATGAAGTTTTATCTAAACCATCAACATGGAAAAAAACCCACCAAGGTCTCTATTGCTTTTAGTGTTTCTACCAGCATTTGGAGCCCCTGTGGTGAGCCAAGAACTTTGATTTTGGGATTTTGAGGACAAAGAAAGAAGCCCATTTCGTCTGCATAACAGCCTCCATGTCTCTGAAGCTCTTTTAAGAAGCCCAAAAAAACAATCTTTCAAGAAGAGAATGTGAAATGGGAGATAATGAAAAATTGAAGAGAGAGAGGGGAGGAATATTCTACATCCGGTCCAGTTATCATGACTAGTATGAGGAAATTTAATGAATTTATCAACTTTTTCAAGAAAACCCAACTTGTTCTAAGTTAGATAGATTCTTGTTCAATGAAGCCTGGAAGAATTATTGGAGGGGCTTGATGGCTAAAGGGCTACCTAGAGTTACTTCGGATCACTACCCTATTCAGTTGGGAGAGGAACCCTTAGACCCTTTAGATTTGAGAATATGTGGTTGTCTCACCCAGACACTGTAAAAAATGTTGAGAGTTGGTGGAGTGAAGAGCTAAGAAATTTGAGGACAAAATTAAAAGCCTGGAACAATGACCAGTTTGGGAGAATAGTGGATTCAAAATCTTTGTTGTTGACTCAGATTGAAGAACTGGATAAGAAGGAATCCCAAAGGACTATGAATGCTCAGGAACAAGATTTGAGATGGAGATTAAAAAAGGAATTAGAGGAGGGCGAGAAGCGATTTTTTGGAGGCAAAAATCAAGGGTCAAATGAATCAAGGAAGGAGATGGGAACACCAAATATTTTCATGCGATTGCCAATGGGAGAAGGAGGCAAAACTTTGTAGCACAACTTGAGATTGATGGAGAGGAAATCTTCTCTCAAGAAGAAATAACCAAATGCTTTGTAGATCATTTCAAGTCAATTCTGAGAAGACCTCTTGATTGTAGGGTGGAAGTGGATGGTCTAGACTGGCTAAGTCTTTCCGAGAGGGAGAGGGGATGGTTGGAAAGAAACTATGAGGATGAGGAGATCAGACAAGCAATTTTTTTAATGGATAGATCTAATGTTCCTAGGCCAGACGGATTTATGATGGCCTTTTTTCGAGATTGCTGGGACATAGTTAAAAATGACCTATTCGTGGTATCCAGGGAGTTTGAGGATAATTTTGTTGTTAACCCTGGAGTTAATGCTACTTTTGTAGCTCTTGTTCCCAAGAAGGCTGCTGCTAAGCATCCTAAGGATTTTAGACCAATTAGCTTGGTGACTAGTGTTTACAAAATTTTGGCGAAGGTTTTATCCTTGAGGATCAAAGTGGCACTCCCCTCTCTAATTAGGCAATCTCAAGGTGCTTTTATACAAGGCAGACAAATAGTATATCGGATTTTGATAGCTAATGAATGTGTGGAGGAGATGAAGAGATCAGGTAAAAAAAGGCTTTGTCTGCAAATTGGATCTCGAAAAAGCCTATGATTTGGTGGACTGGAGTTTCCTTTTAGAGGTGCTGAGTGTGGGTTTGGGGAAAGTTGGTGCAAGTGGATTAAGGGTTGTCAATGGAGTAGTTAAGGACTTCTTCCCAGCATGTAAGGGCCTGGGACAAGGTGATCCTCTCTCCCCCTTTCTATTCACTCTTGTTGCTGATGTGTTATGTAAATTGATTTCAAAAGCAGATAGGGAGGGGATAGTGTGTGGTTGGAGAATAGAGAGAAATAGTGTGCCCGTTACTCACCTTCAGTTTACGGATGATACTATAATCTTTTGTGAAGGTAGTGATTTGTGGAAGGTTGGGAATCTTAAGAACTTGATAAATTTCTTTGAAAATGCCTCAAATCTGAAAATCAACTTTGAAAAAAGTTGTGTTGTTGGAGTCAATATGGATGATCAAGAATTGGAGGCTATTGCAGATTGCTTAGAGTGCTACACCTTGTCCTGGCCCTTAACTTATCTAAGTCTTCCCCTAGGAGCTAACCCAAAGGAGAGTTGTTTTTGGAACCCCATTGTGGAAAAGTTTGGAAAGAAGTTGGCAAGCTGGAAAAAGAATTGTGTCTTTGTGGGGGGCGGGGTAGAGCGACTTTGATCAAATCCACACTTGCTATATTACTAGTTTACTTTTTGCCTGCCTTTAATATTCTTATTAGGGAAGCTAAAAAGATAGAGAAGATGATGAAGGACTTCTTGTGGGAACCGGGGCAAGAGAAGAAAGATCATTTGATTAGGTGGGAGATAGTTATTCGAAATAAGGAGGAAGGAATAGTAGGATTAGGGAATATTGTTTATAAGAATGTAGCTCTTCTAGGTAAGTGGTTGTGGAGATGGCCTTTAGAGAGGGAGAGGTTATGGCATGCAGTGGTGGCGAGTATCCATGGCTGTTCCGGAAATGGTTGGGATGCAGGGGTATCCATGCGGGCAACTCTTGCATTACCTTGGAAGGTAATTCATGGCATCCTCTCCTAGTTCCTCCACTTTGTAAGGTACGATGCTTGCTTTGGGACTCATGTTCGCGTATACCCCTTTGTCTATAAATTGGGACCTTGGCTTTCATAGAGGGTTGAGGGATGAGAAATCCTTATCAGCTTTTGAGCTCTTATTGTTACTTGATTCTGTTTGTTTGGACCCACTCAATCTTGATAGGAGGATTTGGACTTTGACTCCGAAAGGGTTGTTTACTTGTGCATCTTTCTTTAATTCCCTTTTCTCTAGTTCCTCTCCTTGGGCTTTCTCAGTTAAGGAAGTTTGGTCTAGGCCTATTCCCCCAAAGATAGTTGTATTTTGTTGGGAAGTTTTCTATGGTAAAATCAATACGATGGATAACATGTAGAAGATCCCTTCTTGTGTTTATCCCCTAATTGGTGTATTTTGTGCAAAGCGCAGTTGGAGGACTGTTACCACTTTTTGATTTCTTGTCCTTTTGTTGCAGCCATTTGGAACTAGGTTTTTGATTTGTTTGAGTGCAGGTGGAACTTGCCAGCTGAGGTAAATTTGCTGTTTTCCCCATCTACCTTTGTGTGGACCACAAGGAGAGGGAGAATTATGTTGAAGTGTATAAGAGCAGCTCTCCTTTGGACTATTTGGGAAGAGAGAAATTCCAGAACTTTTCAGGAGAAGGAAAGAAGCATTCTTGAGGTCAAGGACTGTATTCTTACAAGGACTATTTTGTGGCTGAAATCCTTAAAGCTCTTTGATGGAGGGTTTTGTTAATTTGAACTTTGACGGAAGTAGTCAGGGTAACCCAGGATCGTTTGGGATTGGTGGTGTACTTAGAAATGCGAACAGCAATATCATTGCCCTTTTTTCGGGACCGGTGGGAATAGGAGACTCTGTGAGGGCTGAACTCCTAGCTGCAACACAAGGGATACAGATTGCTTATCAACTTGGAGTGCAAAACTTAATAATTGAAGGAGATTCCAAGGTGGTAGTAGGATGGTTGGCTGACACAGGTATTGTCACTTGGGAATTTAAGGATATCTTGAAAAAGGTCAAATGGCTATTGAGGGACATGACAGTCAGATTTCAGTGGTTGGGTAGATCAGCTAATGCCTTGGCTGATTATCTTGCTAAACAAGGGACGACTCGGGTTTCTCTGTATTGGGCTTCTCTGTAATTTTCTTTGTCCTTTGTTATGTTTAGTAATTAAAGGGTTGATGGTTTCCTCCATCTCCCCTCCTTAAAGGGGAGGTAGCATCTCGTGCCTCTCCCTAAAATGTACCATCTCTGGCTATGAAATAATAAATCTTACAATTTACTGATAAAAAAAGTCTTAATGTAAATACAGAATATTATAAATTATTAAATATTTAGCAAATTTTTTGCCCTGAATTTCAATTTTTAACATGTCACTTTTCAGTCTTTGTGCGTAAGTTTTCAGAAATTTAAACCGTAGCATATGATGTCTATCTACCTATCTATGTGTATGTGTCATTGAGTGAGCTTCCCTGCACAACTGGGGAATCTTTCATGTGGCAAATTAAGTGCTACAACTATACTTGCATAAATATTTGTGCTAATACCACAAATTACCATCTCCAAGATGGAGGAAAAGTTTGTAGAAGCTGCAAGATGGAGGAAAGCGATGAAGATTGAAGCAAAAGACTTCCTTTTCGAAGAGATACGGATCAGAGGTCTGCAGAGCTTGAAGATTAGGGAGGCAAAGAAAGCCATAATATTGTTGGAAGGTCTTCAAGTGGTCAAATGGATGCAGAAGTTTGTTTTGGGAGCAAGTTCTAAAGGTAAACAAGTGAACTTTATGGGGTTCAACTTATATGGGAGAAAGAGATATGAGTTGGAATGTAAAAAGAATGCAAAACGATGCTACATAACTCTGGAAGAATTCTTTGGAGGAAGAAAGAAGCAGTTAGCATAGTTGTCAAGGTGGTCTAGGCAGGCGCCTAGACGATGATGCCAGGGTGACAAGGCGCCCTTGGAGGCTCACCTCACCTAATCACCAGGCAGTTTTCTGTAGCGTGTTATGAAAATTCTGAGGTTATGTTTTTAAAATAGACATTTTTTTAAAACTAAAATATTCATTTTGTGTGTTTATATACTAATTTCATTTTATTATTTTCCTATTTGTTAGGGTTTAATCAACACAAACATTGTTAAATGCTGTATTGAACCCTCAAAGACTTCAAAACCTGAACCAATAAGTAAGAACATAAAATGTTGTTCAATCAACACATTTTTCTTTTCTTTACTAATTTCGTGTGTTTATATACTCTTCTTCTTTACTTAAAAAAAAAATCCATCACCTAGGCACCCGCTTGTCGCCTAGCCTCGCCTTGGTGCCTTGAAAACTATGGCAGTTTGTTTGCTTCCCAGAAGGTAGAAGGGGTCATGGATGGAAGGTAGTGGCAGAGTTACTGAGTGATTTTACTCAACATCTTAAAATAGAACAAATAGAAGTTGTAGCAAAGGAAAAGAAAGTGGCTAAACAAAAGAGAGAGGAAGGTAGAAGAGGGATAGTTTTTCTGGTTGGGGAGGCGATATTCTAGTTCCAAACCTTCCTCGATGGAGCAGTGAATGTCAGTTGGTGCTCGGATTGGAGGGATAACTTCAAAACACCTAGCAAAGAATATTTGGCAAGTAGAAGAAAGAACTGAGGCTGGTTCGTGACCTTGGAAGAGAGATTTGAAAGGGGAGAAAACAGATGATTATTATACCAAAGGCAAAAATATGGGGGGTCGGGGTTGCTAATGAGTTGCATCGATTTGTCACCAGTGTTCAAAGAACAAAGTTTCAAGGGCAGGTGGAGAAGCAGAAGCAAGAAGAAGATAGAATGATGGAGAGAAAGGTGGGACCGAAAGAGGAAATAAAGGAGAGAAGGGAAAGACTGGAGAAGTTGGGGTTAGAAATTGATACAGAGGAAAATGAGAACACATTGGTCTCCCTCTCCACTTTTGTTCCCAAGATATTGTTAGAAGGAGAAAGTGAAGACTGGAGGAGGAAACTAGGTCTCTCTGCGAAGAACAAAATGGGAGATTGGAAACACGTCCTAGAAGAAGTTTCCAAGAAGTTTGGGTTGAAGCAAACGATCATCCTCATACTGTTTGAAGAGAACAAGGCGATACTGGATGTGGGGTTGAAAAAGGTAGGTTTCACCACAGTTCAAACCAAGGAGGGCATTATAATGGTGGAGAACTGGTGTCTTTCCTGTAACTCGTAGACTTTCAACAATGGTGATTTTCGGTTGAAGCTGGTTGGCCTGCCTTTCAATCTATGGCAAAAGTTCCTGCTGCAAAAAATTGCAGCTGCGTTGGGTGGTGTTCTCATTTCCTACAAGAAAACAGATATGAAGGTTGTTGGATTGCGAATTGCAGGAGTGAAGCCTGATGCAGTACCTCGGTCATTCGAACTGTTAGCCGAGGGCGGATGGAGCAAGACATGGGTAGCGTTAGAGTTGGAAGCAGCATTGTGGAATGGGAGTTCGAAGGTTAAAGAAGATGGTGATGTGGCTGGTTGGGTGACACATGGTGGCGACAGAGAAGACGCAAGACAGCTGCGTAAGAAACATGGTAATTTATGTATTGCTAAGGAAGTTGAAAAGCCAATAGTCTAGAAGGGTCGGATTCCAGAAAAAGAAATGTATTCAAAAAATGGGGTTAGGGAAGCGGGAGATTTCTCTTTTAAAGAGATAATAATGAATGGGGCTGGAGTAGAGAATGTGGTGGGCCCACTAGGGAGTAAATTAATCGACTAGACCTTAGACGAGCCAGTGGTCCGAGCCGGCTCAAACTTGTTCAACTCGACCCACCGAATAGAAAATAGGAAAGGTGTCACATGATGCTTTAAGTCATCATGTGAGGCAACCCTTGGGACCATTGATAGACAGAACCAAGGGTCTATCATCTTCTTCTTCTTCTCTGACTTCGAACAAGAGGCAGAATGAGGGCAATCTGAGATGGAGCTTGCGGCCAAAGAGGGTGACAGATCACCCTAATCCAAGATTCTCTAGGCGGAGAATTGATATGCAAACAGTTAGCGAGTCAGATTGGTGAGACTTGGAGGAAGAATTAGAGTTTTCTAGTTTGGATGAAAACTCCTTAGCTGGTTGTAACCAAGGTTTGGAATTGGAGTTGGGCGACATGGAAGCTTTTTTTAAGCTTAATCTAGACGATCAAGCCGATTGGATTTGGTCTAGTCTGGAACTGCTGGCAGACATAAGGTCTCTGGGTGCTGTAGAAAACTTGCTGTCAAAGGAGGAGGAACCAAACGAGAGCTATCGACAGTGTTAGGGAGCATCTTTAGGATTGAGTGAGGCGAGCCAGGAGATAAACGTTGACGTGCCAATCAAGGTTAAAGTGCTAGATCCAAGCCAAGGCCATTTGATTCAGAAAGAAATTGACCAACCAGCAACACCCACCGAGTTGGGATTTGGGGATGCTATCTGTGTGCCCTCACTGAGTCATCGTATTTTCAACCCAGGTTTACCAGGTATCCAAGGTAACTGTGTGAATTCGGTTTTGGTTACTAATGGTGATTGTGCTTTCCTTGCAGACACTATAGCCGAGAACCATTTTTCACAGAGAGCCTCAAAATACTATAGGTGCCTAGACTGTCGGGGGAGCTAGGGATGTGGTGGGGGAGGTTGCAACAACTAATGTTGTAGGGGATAGCAAAGACGATGATGGCAGAAGATAGAGAGAAAGAAGTTGAGGATTAGGGGGAGGATGAATCCGATGAGGAGTTAACGCTAAGGAAGTGGGTTGAGAAGTTGGGGCTGAAAATTTTGCATTTAGGCCCAGACAAGTCTCAAAAGAAGGGGCTGATTGAAAAGGAAAAACTAGACAAGAGGCAGGTAAGGTATCTGAAAAAACAGAGAGGAGGGTGTGGTAAGAGGGTGAGGGGTGGTGGGTTAGGTGGAAGGACTGGATGAAGATTAAAGACAAGTTAGGGTAAATGCTGTGATGATGATATGGAGATCCTAAACTGGAATGTTAGAGGGTTGGGGAGGGTTGCGAAAAGAAGAATCGTGAAGGAAGTGTCAAGGAGAGAAAAACCAGATGTGGTGATGTTCCAAGAGTCCAAGGCACAAGAGATTGATAGAAGGTGGGTAAGAAGTGTTTGGGGAGGTAGAGACATAGGTTGGACAATGGCCCCATCGTGTGGTGCATCAGGAGGAATAGTCACTATGTGGAGAGAGAATACAGTGGAATGCTTGGAGGAACTAATAGGTAGGTTCTCAGTGTCGCTAAATTTGTAGAATTTGGATGATAATTTTAACTGGGTGTTGACGAATGTTTATGGGCCTAATTCGTATAGGGAAAGGAATGAGATGTGGGAAGAATTGGCGGATTTGAGAGATTTGTGGAAGGGCCCATGGTGCTTGGGGGGTATTTTAATGTGATCAGACATACTGCCAAATCGAACGAGACAAAGGATAACCACTAGTATGAAAATATTTAATAATTTTATAGACACATTTGAACTGAAGGAAATCGGGATTGGACAATATAGATATACTTGGACTAATTGTCAGGAGAACTCGATGTGCTCAAAGCTGGATAGGTTTCTTGTGTCTTTGGACTGGGAGGAATATTGGAGTAACATGGTGGGCAGGACGCTGCCCAAGGTCACCTCAGATCACTGGCTGATATGTATTGGACAAGGGTTGAACGGCGAAGGGCCGATGCCTTTTAGATTTGAGAACATGTGGTTAACGGTCCCGGAGTTTATGCGTAAGGTTGAGGATTGGTGGAAGGAAGATAACCCCTAAGTTGTGTGGGAAGGGATTAGATTCCGAAGGAAGCTTTGGAATTTAAAAGCAAAAATCAAGGAGTGGAATTTGAATAAGTTCGGGAGGATAGAAGAGAGGAAGGCTTCTCTTATAAATAGGATTGAAGAATTAAATAAAAAGGAGGTATTCGACTCATTGGGTGTAGGGGAAAGAGAGGAGAGATTTAATTTAAGAAAAAAGCTGGATTCTACACTCCTTAGAGAAGAAATGACTTGGAGGTAGAAATCAAGAGTGCGCTGGATCAAAGAAGGGGATGGGAATACAAAATATTTTCACATTGTTGCGAATGGGAGAAAAAGGAAGAATTTGATCTCTATGTTAGAATTGGGGGGTCGCATTTTAACTAATTATGACGAGATTGCAGAGGCTTTGGTGGATCATTTTAAATCAATCTTAAGAAGGCCCATCTCAAAAAGATGGAAGCTGGAAGGTTTTGATTGGCCAGTCCTAGAAGTTGCCGTTAGTAGGTGTCTGGAGAGAAAATTTGAATTAGATGTGGTTAAGGAAACAGTTTTTTCCATGGATCACTCTAAAGCTCCCAGGCCCGATGGATTCACTATGGCTTTCTACCAGGATTGTTGGGAATGGCTAAAGGATGATCTGATGCGAGCCTTTGTGGAGTTTTATCTTAGGGGGATTGTTAGTAAAGGGGTAAATGCCACTTTCATTGTGTTGGTTCCCAAGAAATCTGGTGCTTGCCACCCCAAGGATTTTAGGCCAATCGGCCTGGTGACAAATCAGTATAAAATCCTTGCAAAAGTCTTCTCTATTCAGTTAAAAAAGGCCCTTTCGTCAATCATATCTCATTTTCAAGGGGCCTTCATCCAAGAAAGACAAATTTCAGATCAAATACTTATTGCCAATGAGTGTGTGGAGGATTTCAACGTAGCAAGAAGGAAGGGCATTGTGTGTAAGTTGGATCTAGAGAAAGCCTATGACTTGGTGGATTGGGAGTTCTTAGTTAAAGCTCTGAGGAAGTGTGGTTTTGGGGCAAGATGGTGTAAATGGATTATAGGATGTCTTCAATCTTCCCATTTTTCGGTGTTGGTGAATGGTACAGTTAAAGACTTCTTTGGAGCACTAAGAGGTGTGAAACAAGGGGACCCTTTGTCCCCTTTCCTCTTCACCGTTTTAGTTGAGGTCTTTAGCAGATTGATCTCGAAGGCAGTGGAGGTAGGATTGTTAAGGGGTTGGAAAGTAGGAAGGGAGAGGGTGGTGCTAACTCATCTACAATTTGCGGATGACATCATTATCTTCTGTGAGGTTGGTGATGAGTTAGGGGCAAGAAATCTGAGAATGGTAGTAAAACTCTTTGAAAAAGTGACAAATCTAAGAGTGAATCTCCACAAGAGCCAGGTGGTAGGGATCAATTTAGCACCAGAAGAGATTAATGTTTGGGCCGAGGAACTAGGATGCTTAAGCAGTGAGTGGCCACTCAAGTATTTAGGGCTCCCCCTTGGTGCAAATCCCAGAAACATAGATTTTTGGAATCCGGTTGTGGAGAAGTTTGAAAAGAAACTTGCGGTGTGGAAGAGGAATTATATCTCTCTGGGGGGAAGGATTACTCTTATCAAGTCTACCCTAGCAAACCTTCCAGTTTACTACCTTTCGCTGTTTAGTTTGCCTTAAGCTGTGAGAAAGAAATTAGAGTGAGTAATGAGGGATTTCTTGTGGAAACTGGGCGAGAAGAAGAAAGATCATTTAGTAAGATGGGATCTTGTAACTAGGAGGAAAGAATTTGGAGGATTGGGTTTAGGAAAGTTGAAGGAAAAGAATGAGGCTCTACTAGGAAAGTGGTTATGGAGGTTCCCACAAGAAACAAATAGATTGTGGCACAAAATTGTGACTAGTAATCATGGGCTCTCTGAAAATGGTTGGAATGCTGGAGTGTCTTACATTGTTTCTATTGCTTCACCGTGGAAAGCGATTCATAAACTCCTCCCGTTGTTCCTCAATCATGTCAGGTTTGATCTCAACTCAGGTAACAAAGTCAAATTTTGGGAAGATGTTTGGGTGGGTGACTCTTCTTTAAAGACTTTATTCCCTTCAGTTTTTGCTCTGTCCCGCTTTAAAGTATAACCAGTTGCTGATTTCCTATCCCCCTCTCCCTCGCAATCTGGGTATGCTTGGAACCTGGGCCTCCGCAGAAATATGCATGACTTGGAGTTGGATTTGGTGTCTGCTATTATTCAGTTGCTTGATGGGATTTGTATAGATTCTACCAAGCAAGACACTAGAATTTGGATTCCTAACCCCCTTGGTGAGTTCAGTTGTGCGTCCTTCTTCAAAGCTTTGACTTCTTTTCAACCTTGGGTCCATTTTCCATTCCGTGAAGTCTGGTGTCGCCCTATTCCCCCTAAAGTAGGTGCCTTTTGTTGGGAAGTTTACCATGGTGCAATTAACACCTGTGGTCTGATGCAGAGGAGGAGGTCTGGCTGGTGCCTTTCACCTAATTGGTGTTGTTTGTGTGAATCTAATGGTGAAACATCTCTTCATATTTTTGTTTCCTGTCTTGTAGCTAGCAGCATATGGGAGTGGTTCTTTTCTCTCTTTGGTTTCAGGTGGGATACCCCAGTGAGCTTGGGGAGTTTGTTTGAAGCCTCCACTTTCAGGTGGCCAAAGAGAAGGGGGAAAACCTTATGGAGATGCACACGGGCAGCAGTACTTTGGATGTTATGGGAGGAAAGAAATCTGAGGATTTTTGAAGGGAAGAAAAGGTGTAAGGAATTACTGATAGAGGGGATTATGTTAAAAGTGACTTCATGGGTAAAATCAATGGAGTCATTCTTAGACTTTACTGTGAATGATATAAGGAATTCCTCGTCATCTTTTAAAAAGAAGGTAGTAAGAAGCTGGAATCCACCTAAAGCGGGACTCCTCAAATCAAACTTTGATGGGAGCAGTTTTGGCAACTGGGCATGGCTGGTATTGGTGGGGTCATTAGAGATGACAGGGGGAATGTGGTGGGGCTGTTTTCCGGCCCTATTGGGTGGGGAGACTCCATTACAGCTGAACTAAAAGCTCTGGTTTTTGGTATACAAAAGGCCTCGGAAATAGGTGTAAGGAAGTTGGTTGTAGAAGGCGACTCCAAAGTGGTGATAAGCTGGCTGAAGCAGGATGGAAAGTCTCCATGGGTATTCAGAAATGAGATTAAGAAAATTAATCACTTCATAAAGGATATGCAGGTTTTATTTCAGTGGACTCCAAGAGCAGCAAATGGGTTTGCGGATCAGCTAGCAAAGCAAGGGGCTAACAGGGAACATTGTTTTTGGGCTCTGTTGTAAGTCTACAAAGCAAATTTTAGGTGGAATGTCTTTGGACTTTGGGGTAGCCGAGGCTACCCATTCTCTGTACTAATATTCTCTTTTTTAATAAAATCATTTTACTGATAAAAAAAAAAACAAAAGAGAGGAAGAAACCATTGACAAGAAATGGACGATTGCAGAAAAAGGAAGAAGAAACTGTAAACTGGTAGCAACATCAGGAAAGGAGGATTGGGGGAAGAAATTTGTGGTGGAAACTTCAAGCCCACCGAAGGATTGGAGGGCTATTGCGCAGGTGATACTCAGAGAGTTGAACCTGCCAAAGCCGATGGTGATTACACATTTACACCTTATGAATCTCGTAAAGCTTTGATTGATCTGGGTGATGTTGAAGTAGAGATTTCAGCTTTAAATATTCACTCAGACGCTGGTGCTGTCACAGTCTCGAAATAGTGTCCTATCTCTAAGACCAAAAGTTTTGAGGTTGATGATAAGGTAATGGTCAGACTGCTTGGGTTGCCTTCAATCTCTGGAAGGAGGAAGTATTACAGTCAATAGCTATAACCTGTGATGCAAGATTAGATGGTGTCTTTGATTTTGATCTTCATTCAGTTGCATTGAATCTAGGCGGAGTTAAACCCAATGACATTTCAAGGAAGATAGAGGTCGTTTCAGATGGTTTAGCATACCTTGTTTGGCTTGCTACTTCCATTGAAGCTCAGCTATTAAGGAGGGACGAAGGGAGGAAGATGAAGGGACAAAACAGGCCTGTTAATGTGGGTTGCAAGGCAGGGCAGTTACTAGAAAAGAGGCCAAGTCAACTGAGGAAACCAAGAAAAAAGAGAATAACATTATGACTTGGGGAAAGTCTGTATGGCAGGGTTGGCGGAGGGATGATAGATCCTATGTTCAGACGGTGATAGGAGGCTTAAATGGAGACAGGAACATGCAAGAAGTTCAAATTCAAAAGGAGTTGAGCAAAGGTCGGTTAGAGTTCAGGTTTCAAACCATTCTTGTGAGCCGGTTCATTCTGGTTTAGTGAACCGAGACCAGTCACGTGAAGCCTTAAGTAAACACATGACTGTTAAAGAGGTTGGAGGATTGAGATTAGGCCCATCTAAAAAAATTGGGACTTTAGTTATGACTGGGACAGCTATTCTAAAAGGGGTGGACCAAGCCTTAACAAGCTACACACTCTTTAAGTGGGCACGTGACCAAGGGAACAAGGGAGATGATGGATGAAAAGATGGTCTATCATCGTCCCCTTCAAGCAATACAAGCCATCCGCCGCTCGTAGGAAAAAAATTCAGCCCCAGTGGAGCGGCAAATTCGAATTGGGCATAGGTTCCAAGCTCTAAGAAAAAGGTCAACTCCCCGGAATGACGCAATCCGAGGTTCAAGAAGCACCCAACAATAGTAGAGACATGGTGTTCCTTCATTCCGGAGACGGTAAATCAGAATGTTAGGACCCTTTTGAAGGTTGTGCGACGGAGGAAGAAAGTAGTTCAGAATCAGATTTTGAAGACTCCTCAAGTATTGGAAGTGTGGAACTTATAAAAACCAAATCACTTAGTGTTGATGAGAGCTTTCACATCGAGCTGTTATTCTTGGAAAATGATGATGTGGAACTTACAGATTTAGCCCAGAAGAAGCCCTCTCAAACTCTTTCTTTACCTAAGGAAGTGGAGATTACCACAGTTCTTATAGGAGAGGCAGGAGATACCGGTTGGCAAATCTGCTCCCAGTTCACTAGAGCAGCCCAACAATGATAGAAGACTAGAGGAACAGGGCACATCTCGGTCACCATTCATAGAATCATCAATTAGGGGACAACTCCTAAAGGCAAATTTTGATGCAAGGACTAAAACAACATTGGTTGAACACAATGGGAACCCACAATCACCTCTTTTGGAAGGATTAGCCGTGACTTTGCCCCTTCTTGTTGGTTCTCTAGCATCATTGCCCACTTCCCACAACCTTTCAGGTAATCTTGTCATTTCATTTTTTGGTACTGATGTGGGTTCTGTGCCTGGAACAGGTTTGCAGCTCAATTTGAAGCAGTGGCCATGGATGGAGAGTATTTAATTGGGGACAGGGAGGGTAAAGAACAAGAGTAAGAAGTGTGTAGAAGGAAAATCCAGGAAGAGGAGTTAGAGAAGATCTGGGATCAGATTTGTGTGTATTTGGAGGAGATGAATCAATCTCGAAAAAGCTGCAAAAGGAGGAATCAGAGAGGATTTGGGGACAGATTTGTGCTCTCCTTGAGGAGTATAGGCAAACAGAGGATTCATTGGAGGAAAACCAAGGAATTTTGGAGAGGCAAAACATAGAAAAGGCAGCCTTAAGTAGATTTGGAACAATTAACAACCAAAGGAAGAAGAAAATATCAGAGGTAGAAAGGTTGATATCAAATATAGAAGGAGATTTGGAATTTAGCGGAAGAGGGGAGAGAAGGAAAGCCTCCAAATAGGGGTCTGATCTCAAAGAGGGATTTCAAATCTTTTGTCTCCATGAAAATCATTAGTTGGAATGTGAGGGGGCCTTCGGCAAGTATTGCCACTTTTTAGAGAGAGGATGTTGTGGAGGTACTGGAGGAGCTGATAGGTAATTTTTCAGTGTCGTTAAAATTTAGGATGGTAGAGGATGGATTTACTTGGTCACTAACTAATGTGTATGGACCAAGCAATTACAGAGAAAGGAATGAATTTTGGGAAGAACTTTATGGGATTCAAGGGCATTGGGATGGTCTGTGGTGTTTCGGGTGGTGGGGATTTCAATGTAATCCAATTTATGAATGAATCAAATAATCCCCATCAGGTCATTACAACCAGCATACGGAATTCAATGATTTCATTAATAATTGTGAGTTGAAGGAATTCCCATTGTTGCAAGCCCTCTATGGTCCAACTTTTAGGAGATACCAACTTGCTCCAAATTAGATAGGTTCCTTTTCAATGAAAGCTGGGAAAACAAGTGGGCGGATTTAATAACTAGAGCTCTACATTGAGTCACCCGAATTTCATGAAGAAGGTTGAGGAAAGGTGGAGAGAAGATTGAGAGCACATATGAAGGATTGGAATAGGGAGCATTTTGGGTCCTCTTTGATGACCCAAATAGAGGAATTGGATGCGAAGAAATCCCAAAGAATCATAAACTCTTAGGAAAGAGACCGGAGATGGAAACTAAAAAGAGATTTAGATGAAGTCATCTTGAGAGAAGAAATTTCTTGGAGGCAGAAATCTAGATGTAGGTGGCTCAAGAAAGGAGATGGGAACACTAAATTTTTTTATGAACTAGCCAATGGAAGAAGGAAAAACCTAGTATATAAACTGGAAGTGGATGGACTAGTCCTTGATTCCCAAAAGAGGATAGCCAATTGTTTTGTTGACCATTTCAAATCCATCTTGAGGAGACCCCTAGGACCTAGAGTAGAGTTAGAAGGTGTGTATTGGGCAGAGGCTTCCAGAAGAGAGTACAAGCTACCATAGTTTTCAAGGCGCCAAGGCGAGGCTAGGTGACTAGGGGGCGCCTAGTTGCCTAGGCGGTGGATTTTTTATGTTAAAAACATAGATCCTAGGGTAGTTCCCTAGGTACCATAACCATATTTCTTTAATAATTATTCATGATTTTCATAAGAAAAGTATAAATTTCATATTAAAGTATAGAAAATCAACATATTCATGAGAGGAAAAGGAAGAAGGAAAATAAAAAAATATAGGGGCTGAACCCTTATTTTTGTTATACGAAAAGAAGAAAATAAAAAGTATTGGTAGTAGTAGTAGTAGTAGAAGAAGAAGTAGAAGAAGAATATATGGAAAAGGAAAATGTGCTGATTAGATAAAATTTTTAGATCTTCCTTACTTATTGGTTTAAGTTTTTAAGTCTTTGAGGGTTCAGTACAGCATTTAGCAATGTTTGCGTTGATTAAACCCTAATAAATAAGAAAATAATAAAAAGAAATTAGTATATAAACACAAAATGATTATTTTAGTTTAATAATGTTTATTTTATAATTATAATCTCAAAAAAGAGTGAATAAAAAAGTATTTTATAGTAGGAAGTAGAAAAGTGTTAGGTGATTAGGCGAGGCGAGCCTCAAAGGGCGCCTTGTCGCCTTGACAACTATGCAAGCTACTTGGAAAGGAATTTTGAGGAGAAAGAAATTAGACAAGTTGTTTTCTCCATGAACAGATCTAAAGCACCAAGGCTGGATGGATTTATAATGGCTTTCTTTCAAGATTGTTGAGACATAGTCAAAGAAGATTTGATTGAGGTCTTCAAGAAATTTGAGGATAATTCAGTGACTAGTCGTGGAATTAATGCTACTTTTTTAGCCTTGATTCCCAAGAAGAAAGAGGCCAAGCATCCAAAGGACTTTAGACCTATTAGTTTGGTGACTAGTGTATATAAGATTGTGGCTAAGGTCCTATCTTTGAGGATCAAAAAGGTGCTTCCATGTATTATCATCCAAGCCCGAGGAGCTTTTGTTCAGGGGAGACAAATAGTATATCAAATTCGAATAGCAAATGAATGTGTGGAGGAGATGAGGAGATCAGATCATCAAGGTTATGTTTGTAAACTAGATCTTGAAAAGGTCTACAATCTAGTGGATTGGGGTTTCTTATTACTCGTGCTAAGGAAGTGTGGGTTTGGGGATAGATGGTGCAAATGGATAAATGGTTGCATATCCCCCTGTCATTACTTCATCTTGGTCAATGGGGTAGTAAATGGTTTTTTCCCAACTAGTAGGGATATGAGACAAGGTGAGTATATAAATAAGGAATGGAATTGTAACATAATTGTTACAACAGTATATAAATAAGGAAAGGAAGCTAAGAAGGGATTATCGATTTGGGAATACAATCTCTCTTTCTTTCTCTCTCTCTCTCTCTCTCTCTCTCTCTCATTCAGGAGGCAAGCTTCCTCGAAAGAGTCCTTGAGTTAGGCAGTTCCTAACAAGTTGGTATCAAAGCCAAGATGCCAAGCACAAGGTCGTCCGCAATGGAGAACAGAGTCGACAACATGGAAGGAGAAATTCCAAGAATATTGGTTGACGTTAAAGAAATCAAAGAAAGCTTCGCATCCTTGCTTGAACGACTGGCACAAGCACCACCGCGCCGAATCAGGAAAAGCGTAGTGACACCAGTCATCGAAGCGGATCAAGAACAACAAGAATCGAGTTTCACATCTTCGCAAGAGGAGATCCCACATCCTGGCTTCTGCGAACAGAAAGATACTTCAATTACCACGACACACAGGGACCTAACTGTGTTCCACTAGCTTTTGTACACCTGGAAGGAGAGGCAATCATCTGGTACCAGTGGTACCGGTGACGGCACCCAAGAGCCACATGGGCAGACTTCACTGACGCCTTAACCATGCGATTTGGAGTTTCGGCCTTTGAGAACTATGATGAAAGCTTCGCTAAGCTACAACAGACCGGCTCCGTCCAAGATTATCAGATGGCGTTCGAAAGATTAGTTGTGCGCGTGCAAGGCTGGCCAATAAACAAGCTTGTCGGCAATTTTGTTGGTGGACTCAGGGAAGAATTGCGGCTAGAAGTAAAAGCCATGCAGCCTACCATCGTTCTTGAAGCAACAGCATTAGCTCGACTTCATGAAGACAAACTGAATCGGGCAAGAAGGATTAATCGACCTCTGGGAGCTGCGATAGACCAGGTATACCGAACCCAGAACTAGGTATCTTGGGTAAACCGGAGCCCAGATCAAGAGTAGGAATCACAGGCAAGGATGCCAACTTTGGTTCAGGCCCTGGCTCAGCAAAGAGGTTAACTTGAGCTGAGATGCAAGCTCGATGAGAAAAGGGCCTTTGTTATGCATGTGGAGACAAATTCGGGCTGGGCCATCGCTATAAGATCCCTCAAGTTTTCTTCCTTCAACCTGAAATCGAATATGTCGAGCAATGAATAGACATTGAAGAGCCAATGGACAACCAAGAATGGGGGAAATGGACAAAGGAATACCCGGAAGTATCCTTGCAAGCCTTGACCGGTCTTGCCTCTTCTCAAACTATGAGAGTAACCGGACTGGTACAAGGGCGCCATGTGTCGGTTCTGATAGATAGTGGCAGCACTCTCAATTTCATTACCCAAACATTGGTTAGATAACTAGGGATTCCAGTCCAATCATGTACAACCTTCCGGGTGCACGTAGCTAATGGGAGAAACCTGGTGTGCGATAGTACGTGCACAGAATTAAAGATGAAGATACAAGGACATGAGTTCGAGGTAGATTTGCACCCCTTGGAAATCAGTGGAGAAAATGTAGTTCTCGGAGTCCAATGGTTAAGGCAACTAGGGCCGGTGATATGTGATTGGGCCCGTCTCACCGTGGATTTTCAAGTGGGCAGTTCACAGGTGCATATTCAAGGGCAGTTGTCCAAGGGTCCAGGACCCATTAGTCTCGCCTCCCTAAGGAAACAGGCGGCAGACCCAACCCACATCATATAAATGCAGATAGACTCCCACGGGAATGACCCCATTCTAGCCCAAGGAAGTAGATCCGAAGAAGGCCGCACACAACTACAGCAGCTACTTCAGAAGTACTCAGTGATCTTCCAAGAAGCTAAGGAACTACCACCGAAACGTGCCCATGATCATTGCATTCCATTGCTGCCCGGAACTGCACCCACAAATGTAAGGCTCTATCATTACCCATATTTTCAGAAACTAGAGATTGAGAGGCAAGTGCAAGATATGCTTGACAGAAAAATTATACAACCCAACCAAAGCCCATTCTCCTCGCCAGTATTACTTGTGAAAAAGAAGGATGGGACATGGCGGTTTTGTATAGACTATAGGGCTCTGAACAACATTACTGTAAAGGATCGATTTCCCATACTGGTAATCGATGAACTACTAGATGAACTCGGCAGGGCCACCATATTCTCTAAACTAGACCTGAGATCGGGATATCATCAAATACGGGTTCATGAGGGAGACATCCACAGGACTTCCTTTCGTACAAACGAAAGGCATTATGAATTTTTGGTCATGCCGTTTGGGTGGACCTTGGAACTACTAGTACATCTACAAATCACCTTGGAATTGCTAAGGACTCAAACTCCTTACAAAGGAGTCAAAGTGCGCATTTGGTCAGACACTAGTACACTACTTAGGGCACGTGGTCGAAAATGGCATTGTAGCAACAGACCGGAAAATATCTCAAGCATGATAAATTGGTCCCGACCTCAAAATGTTAAGGAGCTACGAGGCTTCTTGGGTTTAACAGGGTACTGTCGGCGATTCATCAGAGAGTATGGACTGATTGCTGCCCCCTTGACAAGTTTACTTAAGAAGAATGAGTTCTGCTGGACTAGGGAGGCGCAACAGGCCTTCGAGACACTCAAAACAACTGTCTCATCCCCAATGACGCTTGCACTTCCAGACTTCTCAAAGGACTTCATCATTGAATGTGATGCGTCAAGCCAAGGAGTTAGTGCAGTCCTCATGCAAGAAGAAAGGCCACTAGCATTTTTCAGCAAAGCAATGACAGCACAGAAATGGGCCAAGTTAGTATACGGACGCAAACTAATTGCAATTGTTCTCGCAGTTCAAAGGTGGTGGCCCTACCTTCTAGGAAGGAGGTTCATCAAACGAACTGACCACCAGAGCTTGAAATTTCTGTTGGAGCAATCCGTACTATCCCCGGAACAGCAGCGATAGATAGCCAAATTACTCGGCTACGATTATGTCTTTAAATACAAGGAAGGGCACACTAACTAGATGGCGGATGCACTGTCACGCCTGCCACAACTATTTCCATTACTTCTCACGGGCCCAACATGTTCTATCATGGGTCAGCTAAGGGAAGAAGCTGAAAGGCACCCACAACTGAGCAAGCTGCATTCACAGGTCCAAGAGGACCCTACTAGCCACCCAGGGTACACAATGGAGAATAACTTGCTGTTGTATAAATGCCGAATGGTGATACCACAGGATTCAGCCCATATTCAGCAGCTTCTGGAAGTGTTCCACTCATCACAAGCAAGAAGACACTCAGGGATCCTACGTACTTACAAGAGACTAGCCACCCAATTCCACTGGAAAGGCATGCGAAATTCGATCCAAAAATTCATAGTCGAATGCGTCATTTTCCAAAAAAATAAGGCGGATACCCAGTCTCCAGCAAGACCGCTACAACCACTCCCAATTCCTACACAAGTGTGGGCAGATATATCCAAGGACTTCATAACAGGGCTTCCCCTTTTCTATGGCAAGTCCGTCATTCTCGTAGTGGTTGATAGATTTACCAAATACTGCCATTTTCTCCCTCTGTCCCACCCCTTTACAGCCTCAATGGTGGCTGAGATTTTTACTAAGGAGGTGGCACGACTGCATGGTACCCCTAACTCTATTGTCTCAAACCGCGACCCTATTTTTATGAGTCGTTTCTGGGCAGAACTTTTTCGACTACAGGGAGTGAAACTCTTCAAATCTACCAGCTACCACCCTCAAACAGATGGGCAGACTGAGGTGGTCAACCGGAGTTTGGAAACATATCTAAGGTGCTATGCAGGGGATAGGCCACGTCAGTGGCTCAAGTGGCTTCATTGGGCAGAATGGTGGTACAATACCATGTATCAGAGTGCAGCAAGAATGACTCCCTTCCAGGCTCTATATGAACGGGACCGACCTCCCCTACTCCCATATGAGAAAGGGTCTACATTAGTAGCAGCAGTAGAAGACCAACTCCTCCAACGAGATAGAGTGTTACAAGATCTCAAATCCCACCTCCATCGAGCCCAACAATGGATGGCAGACTCCTACAACAGAAGGCATAGGCCTGTCCAGCACCAGATTGGGGAGCAAGTCTTCCTTAATTTACAACCATACAAGCAAGTTTCAGTAGTAGGCCACAGGTGGAACAAACTGAGCCCTAGGTACTTCGGCCCATTTCGGATTGTGGGACGCATTGGGTCAGTGGCATACAGGCTTGACCTCCCAACAACATCAAATTTGCACCCGGTGTTCCATGTATCCCTATTGAAGAAATGGCCAAAAACGGGAGTAATAACAACAACCACCCTCCCATCAAACTCGGAAGATGGCCAAGTTCAAACTGAGCCCACCCAGATAACAGATTTCAGGTGGATATGCAAAGGGAATCACATCGAACCAAAGGCATTGGTGGTATGGTCAGGTCTCCCAATTGAGGATGCAACTTGGGAACCTTACTTGGATTTATAGAATAGATTTCCACATCTTGACCTTGAGGGCAAGGTCGCTTTCAAGGGAGGAGGGACTGTTGAGACACAAATAAAGGGAATACAAGTGTACAAGAAAAGACCACGCCAGCCTTTAGAGAATGTAAACTGGACAAGTGGAGAGGCTGGTATAATAGAATTGTAACAGCAGTATATAAATAAGGAAAGGAAGCTAGGAAGGGACTATCGATTTGGGAATACAATCTCTCTCTCTCTCTTTCATTCAGGAGGCAGGCTTCCTCGAAAGAGTCCCTGAGTTAGGCAGTTCCTAACAGTTCTGGAACCCGATGGTGGAAAAATTCAAAAAAGATATTGGCAACTTGTATGAGAAACTATATTTCCTTGGGGGTAAAAGTTACTTTGATAAAGGCAACTCTAGATTACTTGCCAATATACTTCTTGTCAATCTTTAGAATTCCTAAAAGGGAGGCAAAGAAATTGGAGAAAATGATGATGGGCTTCTTATGGGAACCTGGGGAAGAGAAAAAAGACCACTTGATTAGGTGGGTGGTGGTGAGTCGAAGCAAAAAAAGGAGGCCTAGGATTAGGGATTGTAGTGAGTAAGAATGAAGCTCTTTTAGGTAAGTAGCTTTGGAGGTGGCCCCTGGAGAGAGAGAGAGAGAGAATCCCGAAGGGCTTTGCTCACAATATCATGAAAGGTTATTTCTAGCATTCTCCCCAAATTCCTCAGGTTTGTAAGGTATGATGTTTGTTTTGGAAACTCTGTTCTTTTTTGGGAAGATATTTGGGTGAGCACTCAACCCCTAAAAGACTGTTTAAAAAGAAACTGATTTCATGGTTCCTTCTCCCTGGTTCTCCCTTTGGCTTAAACTGGGATTTTGGGTTCTGAAGAGGGTTAAGGGATGATGAATTTTCTTGTGTTTTAGAGCTCTTGTTGCTTGTTGACTCTGTGTGTTTGGACCCCCCTAACCCGGATACAAGGGTTTGGTCTCTAACATTGGTTGGCTCCTTCACTTCTCATTTGAATATGCTTTACATCTTATGTTTATGTATTTTAATTTTAGATAATAGGTTTTTTAAAACATTTACTTTAAAATTTAAGTTTATATTTTTTATTAATATTATGCTTAATATTTTTCAAAAAGTTTTTGGCTTTTTTTGAATTTTTTATTTTTTGGCATTTTTTTTGTATTTTTGTGCCTTGCTTCAAAAAAGGCGTGCGCCTCGCCTTGTACCTTGTGCCTCAAGGTGCAAATTGAGCCCTACGCCTTTTTTGCACCTTGCGCTTTTAAAACACTGGTATCATTATTTGGGTGCAGGTGGAACTTGCCCTCCGAAGTAAAGCTTCTGTTCACTTCGTCTGCCTTTGGGAGAATGACAAAAAGAGGGAAGCTAATGTGGAAACGTATCAGAGCCGCTACCTTGTGGACGTTATGGGAGGAGAAAAATGCTAGAATATTTTAAGAAAAGGAAAGAAGCCTTGCTGAAGTCAAGGAGTGCATAATGACAAGGACAGCAGTGGCTTCTAGAGTCACTACCTTGTGGTTGAAATTTTCACACTTGTTGGCAGATTACTCCTTTGATGACTTAAGGAGAAATTGGGCAGCAGTGGCTTCTAGAGTCTCCACAAAGAACAAAGATTAGCAAGGTAGTAGCAGCGGTACAAGGTATACAGCTGGCCAATCAACTTGGAGTGAACAATTTGATAGTAGAAGGGGATTCCAAGGTAGTAGTGGGCTGGCTGACAAGTCCAGAAACAGTTTGTTGGGGCTACAGGGATCTGTTAAAGTTAAATGACTGACAATAAATATGACAGTCAGGGTTCAGTGGGTTAGCAGATTAGCAAATACAATGGCTGATTCTCTGGCCAAGCAAGGGGTATCAAGGGAAGATTTGTTTCGGGCTACCTTGTAATTGTGTTATAGGCTTGTGTTTGTTTAGTGCTTATGGTTCAGTCCTTGGGGGAGGTAACTCCTCATATTCATGGAATTAATAAAATTACTCACTTATCAAAAAAGAAAAAGTAGTCTCCAAGTTCCTCTGATTCACCTTTTATTCATGGAAAAAAATCTTGGCCGGAAGCACTTTGCTGTATGTGCAAAATAAGCCTCTTTTATTTATTTTTTTTATCAATAACAGTAATACTTTATTAATGATGTGAAAATTTAAGAAGATTTAGATACAACAGGGGAGGTAAAAAGACTCAACTCCCCTACAACAGAATACAAAAACAGAAGTTCAAAAATTAGCCCAGAAAATAGCCTCCTCCCTATTCACCCCCTGCTTGGCCAGCCCATCTGCAAGTGAGTTAGCAGACCTCTTCACCCAGCTATAGTGTATCTCAATGTCTCTGCCCTCCCAACAGAATTTTTTCTTTTCATTGTTATATCTCCACAAGCCACTGTCCTCTTCCTTCAGCCAGCTAATCACCACCTTCGAGTCACATTCCAAGACCAAGCATCTGATAAGTGTTATATTTAAAAGTTGAAATGTGGTATGGGATTGAACTGCAGCCAATCCATTGTGTCTACTTGATTTTGTTTGGTCATTAGGTTGGTTCGTGTAGGGAAAGCTCTCTACTTCAACCAATTATGTAACATTTTTCCCACGTGTATCTATTTCTTGAGTATTCACTTCTCTCTCTTGTTACATTTTGTCCTTAAAGAAAGGGCTTTTTGTTGATAAATTACTCTGCTACCGATTTTTTGTTAAATTATTTACCAGTTATTCTTGAGTTCATTCCTGATTGCATGAATAAAGCTCATTTTAAATGCTATTACTATCTCAAAATCCATGGAGTGAAGTTCCTATGTTTCAGGAGGATGATAATCGGAATCAAGGTGAAGATGATGCTACATTGATCAAGCGTCTTAGCAAACAGAGGCGGCGGGCAATTTTAGCAGCTCGTGGCGGTCGCCGTTCTCTTGCCTCTAGAAATTCCTATAAGGACAAGGGTGGTAAGACCTCTTATAATTCCAAGATCCAGAAGCAAATGGCAAGTTTTTGATGCGATCAGCAGCAAGATCCAATGTGTGAAACTTTTCATAGAAAGCGAGTAGAAGGGATTTCAAGTCTCTTCATCCGTCCAACATTGATGTTGTACCTTACCAAGGGCTCCTACCACTACTGCAAGCAGGTAACAACAGTTAGGACAGGAGCCAGTTTGCATGGTGGACCCTATCAGGGATCCAATTGAGCTATTGTAGGCTACAGTGCTACACCTAGTGACCCAAATTCTGTCATTTCTCATACATAGACACAATATTATGCATTGTTGATTTTATCTATTATTAATTATTAGGGTAGCGGTTTTCTTCAAGATTACCCAATTCCCATTTTTTGATCAGTTTATGTTGTTAAACTATAGGTTATTAGGTCCCTATGACCCTAACATTGGTTAACTTATACCAACCTGTGCCCAAGGAGGAAGAACCACACAGATACATCTACTAGCAATGAAATGATGAATGTTAATTTTTTGTTGCTACATGGTTGAAGGGGGGAATAAAGGTGATGGAAAGGTATCTTTGTTTATTTCTAGTAAGAAAATATTTTTGGTGGTTCAACCATCCCGTTCAGCAGTTCATTGACATTTCAACGGTTTTTGGAAAACAATCTGGGTCAGGTGAAAAGCAGAACTGAATAAGTGACCAGTTCTCGGGTCAAACGGTTGCCTGCGTCAACAACTGTTTTAAAACCATGGTCTATGCAATCTGTTTAGTAGAAAATGTTGATGTGGTGGCTGAATGTGTTCTACTTTCACTTTCAACGTCATATGAGATGGGTTCTGGTGGAAATGTTCAGAGGGTGTTTCTTTAATCGTCCTCTAGTGTGAATTTACTTTAGGCATACTGTTACATTTGCAGTTATGCATGCTAAATGGATGATGTAGCAAATTAAAAAAAAAAAAATTGTCATACCAAATAGCCTGTTAGCTGGTCCCTTGCAAGTTGGTCTTCGGCATCTTAGTTAACTAAAATATGCCTAGGGATCCATGTTTAGTGTAAATTCCCAAGAATGATCTTGATGGTTTAGTTTAGACTTTAGATGCTAGGAAATGGTCCTGCCGTCCTGGCTTAGCGTTTAGGAGACGGGATCGCCTGCTCACATATAGAGCGCCCCATAGCCCATCCCCTCGATGCATTGGGAATATCTCTCCATGACAAGAACGGAAGATGTTCCCAACGCACAGGGGATGGGTTGTGGGGCGCGCTGTGGGCAGCCAATCCGATCACAGCGTTTAGCATTACAAGTTCTTGAAAACTCTTGTATTGGGTCTATTTCTATGTTGTATCTCAGGATGGGACTTGGAAAGTTGGAAGATAAAAGTATCTCAAAAACACCATTCCATTTAGGGGGAGTTTGGTTGGCTACTTTTCTACTGATATTGACTGACCAGTTGAAAAGTACGTCGCATTTCCCATCTATAAAATGGCTTTGATAAGTAAAAACATTATTAAAACTGAACAATTAGCAACTTATGTGATTAATTGCTTTTTGGTAAGTGGCTTACCATAAACCTACTGATGAACCGAATGCCACCCTAGAAACTGAAAATTCCTGCTGTTGTTGCTGTTTAGTGCTAGCATTACTATCATTGCCTTTGTAGTTGAACTCCTCAGTCCTCACCCACCCATGTGCCCGGAAACGAAACAAACAAAAAGGTAATTGGATGATTGCCAGCAGTAATCATTTCCCTGAAGTACATAAAAAAGTTTAGTTGGGTCCCCATGTTTTAATTTTTCTACAACACACAACACATCACGGGTTACATTCGGTACAAAGGTCCCACTTCATCTTTGATCTTTCCCGAAAAACACCAAATTTATATTTCTTTATCTAATAATAGAGCAACAAACAATAATACTAAAATGAAATCAGGGTTCGCCCCAGATCTAGAATCCCTACTAGTGCAAGCACAGATATTTAGGTCTCCTAGAAGGACCATACCAATCCTAGAGAGTAGAGATGAATCTAGGAGACGTAATGTGGGGCTGCTCTTGACAAGTTACGACCAACTACAGCCAGTTTGCTCTAGTCCAATGGAGGGCACAGGCTGATGCTACTATCCTTAGTATCTGTCAATCGTAATACTTGAAAGTAAGGATAAAAATACAAGGCGATACACCGGTAGGCCTGTATCAGTGCTGCTTTTTTATCTTTTTTGAAACTGGTTCAGAGGGACCAGTTTAAGGCCAGTCTACCCCCTGAACCACTCGTTGACCTGAAACGCTTCTTGTAGGAGTATAACGGAAAGGCTCCGATGCGATATATATCTGCCGATATATAACAAAATTTTGATCCTTGCCTGAAAGCACACAAAAACCATTGTCATACCACTGTACTAATGGACTAGAAACCAAGGGTTGATGTTGGTGACGATGATAAGCATTCTCGAACATTTCATCTGCTCACAAAATAAAATAACACATAATTTTGGGCATTGATTATTTATCAATTACAAACAACCAGGGAGCTTCAAGGAGGAGAGGGTATGTATGATTATGATTATCATGCACTGGAGAGAGAGAAGGAATAACAGACACCATGTACGATCATTTTCATTGCATAATTCCTGTCTGCACATAGTTCAGTTTTGGGTCAAATTATCTCTGGACATTTCAATTCTGTATACAGGCATGGCATTGAACACGACAAAGAAAATTTTGAAGGTAAAAGGAATATAATCCGTAACCATGCTTTGTTTTTTCCTTTGCGCAATACACTTATACACGTTGTAAATCTTCAAACTCAGCAGTAATTGAGTTTTGGTTCAGAAAAGAAAGTAGCAAATTGCATGCGGCTATAAGCCTTAATACAAGAAGACCAGATTAAACTCTAAGGATCTAGGTTGAAAATAAATTGAGGTTATTATTGAACGTTGCATAAAAAGAGACTTACGACTTAATTTGACACCCAATCTGTTTCAGGTATGGAGTCACTAGCTTCATGGTGTCAAGTTTGATCTGAACAAATTAATTAACTCGAAAGAGTAATAATTGCAGTTGAGACCTCAACTATTTATTCAAACTAAATTAAAGAGATAATATAGAGGAGTAGCACAATGTAAACTCAGATCAGTAACATAGATAGTTGGGCTATATGTAGAAACTAGCAAGCAAGACAAGCAATCATGGTTTTCAAAATCGGATCAGATCAGACAGTCGGACCGGAAAACCGGTTCCTGGTTTTTCCCCCAAAACCGTTGATTTTGATCAGCAAACCGCTGAATCGGCCGGTTAATCATTTGAATCGTTCGAACGGTTTTAATCATTTTTTTTTGTTTTTAAATTTTTTTTGTTAAAACGGATCAATCATTCAGATTGAATGGTCAGACCGTTCAAACCGGTAACTGGACCCTGACCGATTCAGTCACCAGGTCAGTTTTAAAAACCATGCTAGCAATTAATAATTGCACTAAAATATAAGCAGAAGACTCCCAACAAAACGGGGTTGGGGCTGTGACCCGTGAGGATGGAATTAATGAAAATGACTTGTGCTGGGTGCTGTAAAGAAAAGAGATGGCCCCTGGAGAGTAAAATGACAATGTTGGGTGGAACAAGTATGAATGCGTACATACGCGTACATGTATACAATTGAATGCTGACATACTGTGTGCATATTATGATTAAGGTGAGTGGGTGAGTCTTCCAAAAAGAGTGAAATAAAAGAGACCGAGAGTGACATATGGCCAACTTAGATGGAAATCATGGAACCCTGAGAGATGCCTATGACTAAGTTCCGCCGTAGGAATGGCAACGGGGCGGGGCATCGGCCATATATTATATATTTTGTTCGATGGTTAGTATGTATTTATAGCCTGACTTACATTGCCATGTGGCTATCAATATTCAATACAGAGGCGTTTTGCCATTATGGAATTGGAGCATCCACATAGCCCATGTAGTTTTTTTTTTTTTCCTTTTTTCTTTTTAAGAGAACCTCTTCCCATTTCCCCACCCATCGGCCATCCCCATATATAGTAGTATAGGACCACTACGAGGATCGATTTTCAAATTTAGTGGTCGAGGTCGAAGTGGAACACTCTCAAGTCTCATCCTCGGCCCTCGGGGAAATTTGTGCCAGTGCCATTGTTGAATGTTGATATACGGTACTGTAGGGTCATTGATGTAATTGTGCAGCTAATCTTAGTACCTAATCAAACAATATTTTCTTTGTTGTTTCAGAAGATGGAATGGAATTTTCTTCGACCGAGAGTGGTCTTATATCGGGATGCGTAGTTTACACATGAACTTTTGTCCATGAAGAAGCAACAAAATAAAATATGCCACGAGAACAAAAAAAAAATTGTTGTTTTTTTTGTCTTTATTTTCGTTCAAAAATCAAGGGTCATGGTTGGTGAGCTCAATACAAGTCATTAATGGTGATGACCAGGTAAGTTATTATTGAATCAGGGAACAGTAGACAATAGTACAAATACAATGCACAACAACTTCACCATCTGACATTAATGAAATGCATTGCTCCATTCGTGCAGTACAACAGTGACTGCCCACCCTTAGCGAGTCTTCTCCTCAACAGACAATCTCTCTCTCTCTCTCTGGATCTCGAAAATAAATGTGTTTTTTTTTTATCAATAACACATTTCAGAATATGTTTATGTATATCAGTATATGAAAAAAGCTTGTATTTATTGAGGCTTCAACATGGATTGCGAGAGAAAATCTAATAGTTGGTCGCAGGCTTTTCTCCTACGTGTCTGAACGGCAGTTAGTCATTGGAATGAGACTGGAATACTTTTTCTTCGGCGTAAATACACTTCTATGCAGTCCATCTTCATCCTCTCTCTCTCTCTCTCTCTGGGTTTTGACTAAGTAAAAATTTGGTGAGCAGTGAAAACTCTATTGGAGTGTCTTGGAGTAGAACTTAACCTCTTCATCTTGAAACATAGGACGTTGCTTGGGGTGGGAGACTTGCTCTGAGATCGATATTTTCCATGAAGCTTTGAGGAGGTAAATCTTTAATTTCTTTCCATCATCATGTTATTGAATCGCTGTTATTGCTACAATCAATTTATAATCCCAGTCAGACCAGTTCATTTCAGGAAGAGCAAATCGAAAAATCATGACAAGCCATGTCGTCAGAAGTTTCTTCTGTTTGCTTTGTTATCCAGGCGTCAATAGCTCATTTCAGGCAGAGTTGAACCAGATATAATGATCTCATGGCGTCATTTGTTTTATTTCCTTTTTTGTTTATCTCTAGTGCTTTTCCTAAGCCGCATTCCAGGTTACTTTTTTTTCTTCTCCTGTAACGGAGCTTCGACCGATTTGTTTAATTCTGCAATGCACCATGAAACAAGTATTTCTTTTATCTTCTTTGTTATCTCAGCTCTAGCAGTTCGGCCATGTCAAACAAAAGCAGAAGTCCACTTATTTGCATTTGTTATCCTAATAGATTTCTATCGTTTTGCTCCAGAGAAACCAATTATGAGTACCATCCAGATGCAGTTCCTTTAATCTTATCTTTGTCATTATAATCTCAAAACAAGGAATTTTTTATCCTACTTTGGTGCATCTATTAATATTAAAACAGTAAAATCTCAATTCTCATTCTATTGAACTGTATGTTTATTGATGAATTCCTCTTTCTATCCTCTTAGTCTTATGTTTGAACATCTTAACTGACTTAGCAGACCCCTTCCCCCAACAAATCATGAAATAGTGTCCAAGTAGTTTATTGAAATTCCTTCCCTTTGTCGCATGTGAAGGTTTTATTTGCAGTGCTTAGACATGGAATAGAGCAAACGGGAATCCCTTTGAATGCTATGGAGTCAAGAAGATCAGGGCAAAGCCTAGCCAAATCTATCAACTCTCTTCTGGGGTTAAAGACACATCTAACATCTAGTTGGGCTGATTCTGTATGTAATATCATCAAGGATTTGCCATCTGAAGAACCACACAAAGGCTCTCAGACAAAATATCCAGACTATAATACAAAGAGTTCCTTTGAGAGCAATGATGCTGAAGTGGGGACTACTAGTAATATTAAAGATTTAGCATCTAAAGAACCATCCAGTGACTCACAGGTGAAATGCCTTAACTTTGATGGTAAAGGTTCCTCTGAGAAAGAAGATATTGATGTGGGCAAAGAAGTTTCTAAAATTAAAGGTGGGATCCTTAGTTTATTTGGAATCTCATTTATTGCTTCCTAATCATTATTCTACCTCCTCTTTCACTTTCTTTTCCTGTTAACAGATGAACTTTCTGTCTTAAATACTCATCTAAGCCAGTTGAACTTGCAAAGGAGGCATACCCTGAATGAAATCTTAGACATTAAAGGTTAGACATGCTATCTCTAAATGACGAGTAAAAACTTGTCCATACTAGTCTAAAAAAAGAATGAAACTTGAAAATTTCTTCAGTGTGCTAAATGATATGGTAAGATGTTGTGCACATGAATGACTATGAAACACCTTGCGCCTTCCTGAATTCCAAGAACAAATTGAAGTCATCTGTTTTAACTAGGAACAGTGGACTAAAAGAGGTTCTCTGGAAAAAAAGTTGCACCATTAATTTTAAGCTATGGTGTTTATAGCAAGTCATTACAACCTCAATAATTGTAATATGTACCAATGGAGAATATTGAAGAAGTTCCAGCTGCACATTCAATTCATTTCATAATTGCAGGGAATATTCGTGTATTTTGTCGCATAAGACCCATTATCACGGAGGAGAAATCTGGCTATCTGGGGCATGTTGTGGCATCAGATTCCAGTAATGTGGTTCTGAAACTTGATAACAACAAGAACAAAAGTTACAGTTTTGACAAGGTTTTCCACCAGGGTTCATCACAAGGTGCTCTTCATCGGTTCACCAAATTCTCTGTTTTCTTTTTCTTTTTATGATATACATAAATTCCCAGCTTCCAGTCCAATTAGACTCTGATTATGATGATAATGAATTGTTCTTAGGGCCTGTTCGCTTTTCGGTAAGTTACTTACCCGGGTAAATGTAGTTACCTGGGTAAGTTTTTCCTGGGAAACACTTACCCGGGTAAGTGCATTTATCCATGTTCTTTTACTTCTCATGTAAATAAGGTAATGACCATTTTAGCCATAAAAATCCATTATTAAAAGGGGCATTTTTGTCCCATTCAAGTGTTGGCAACTTTCCCCCTAGGTGGAAAAGTTATTTACCCACCTAGGAGATGGGTATCACTTACCCAGGAAAATAAACTTTCCCTGGTCCCCACATAAATCTGAAAAAAGAACATGGGGTTCTTGGTCAATGGGAACCAAAATGACTCTCAAAATCCGAAAAAAGGATGCCCCTTTAATGGGATCAGGACAATATATAGCTTATCTGGATGTTCAGTTTGCAACCATAATTGCATATGTTTAATTTTTGTGGTCATACCTCACTGAATCAGATTGTTTTTCATGCTCTCAGATGAAGTATTTTCAGAGATCGAGCCAGTGATCAAATCTGTAATAGATGGCTATAATGTGTGCATCTTTGCATATAGGCAGACAGGCACTGGAAAATCCTTTACTATGGTCAGGATTCTCTTACTGGATGAACAAATGTCTTTATCATGCATTCATCATATTCTAGTTGAAAAATATTTGGAAATACTAATCATAATTTGGGCAAGAGACGCATAAGAACCATGGAATCGACCTGCCTGAGTCTTGTTTTTATAGTTTGACAAGCTAATGAGTAATGAAGATTTAGGAGGACCCAATGATATTTAACTGTTACAACTTCTAATTGTTGAGCCTTTGCATAAACATTTTAGGAAGGTAAACCAGATTCCCCAGGTGTTGTACCCCGTGCAATTGAAGCACTCTTTAAGCAGGTGGAGGATACGAGCCACTCATTTCTCCTTACTTTCAGTATGCTTGAGATTTACATGGGTAGTCTCAGGGATTTGTTAGTCCCTCAGATGAACAAATCAACAGACCCCATTACAAAATGGTGAGTTTTAGTTTCCTTCACTTCTCCATTCTGATGATTTTTTTTAATGTAAGCCACATGGTCCTTTAGTTTATGTGGTATGTTTTAAAATTGATAATCTGGTCCTGATCCTAAATATAAATTACCTGAGATAGAACTCCTATGTGTGCATGTGACAAAACGGGAAAAGTTCGTAGTTCTGAAATAGATTGCTATGAAAAACTCACCTGTGCTTGTGTCTGATACTCGGATGTAGAAATGATATGACTCAAAAGTTTTCTGTTTTTTAGAAGGCTCAGTACTGTGGTTTTTTAAGAATTTATGTTTATGTTGCTTCCATATGCTTAGAGATAAATCTGGCTTATGAAAGTTGCAAAAACAATACTGTACAATTTAAATAGCACTTTATATTCCCATTAATTAACATTTTAAGTTTGTTTTCTTTATTCCCGCAGTCTTTCAATCCAAACAGATCCAAAAGGTGGGGTTAAAATCAACAACCTTGTTGCCATCAGAGTGAGTAATATTAACCAAGCAATAAGGCTGTACAAATTGGGGAGTCAGTTCAGATCAACAGCTTCTACAAATTCCAACCTTACTTCAAGCAGATCTCACTGGTAACTTCCTTCCCTGAAAATTGTAATTCTAGGCAGCATAAAGAACTCCATGATGGAGTTCTTAATTGAAAGCATCAACTTAGTTAAATAGGGCCTGAGAGAAGTCATCCCCAGCTTAGGAAACCAACAATTAATTTACCAATCAAAACTTATCAGAATCTTGAACATGGACAGTAATCAGCAGATAGTAAGCTGTTTTAATTTGAGTCAAGTTTTTGATTTTTTCATCCCCCCCCCCCGAACAGCTTGATCCGTATATCACTGACTTGTTCAAATGCTCCTGAGAGACGAAGAGAAATGAATAAAATATGGATGGTTGATCTGGGTGGAAGTGAGCGTGTACTAAAGACAAAGGCATGGGGGAGAAGACTTGAAGAAGGGAAAGCCATCAATCTATCACTCTCTGCTTTAGGAGATGTCATTAGTGCACTCCAGAGACGAAAATCCCATATACCTTACAGGTAACTACAAGTGTGAAACAATTCTAACTTGCAGACTGTCTTGGAATTTATTCAGTTTGATTAGTTCAATATAAAAGGCTTCAAATGCCTGTTCTCCATAGAAGCAGATCTTTTTACATTGATTGGATAGAGCCAACAATGGGATGACAAGAAACTGAATTTTAAATGTTATAAGTAGGGTTTTATTTTTCAATGTTTAACTGATTGATGTTATTTTTGCAAAACGATGTTATCTTCAAAATATGTTCAACTGATTGATCCTTCAGCATCTAGCTATAAAATATTAATTCAATTTTTCACTTCTCATAGGAATAGCAAGCTGACTCAAGTTCTCAGAGATTCTCTTGGTAACAATACCTCTCTCAGCTCCATATTTTCTTCCTTTTTTTTCCCATTTTTTATTCATTTGCAAGCCTGTTAGCTTGAATTATTCTATTAAGTTTTCTTAACAAAATGCTTGCCCTCAGAAGGGGAGGACAGGAGCAAATCATCCTGATAACTTGTGCCATATATGTGGCGCAGAGACCAGGCTGTTCATCCCCCCATTCTAGCAATGCTACCAGAGGGATCTTACCAAGCCATATCTTCTGGATGTCTGAAGAAAATAAGTATGGATTACTTGTTTCTGAGTGGGAGAAAAAGAACAAAAGAAAAAAAGAAAAGGCTTAGGCATCATATGGCTTTGATTGCCTTGTCAGGTGATTGACCAAAGTATGCCCATAAACTCTCCCTGTGCATGGATGGTAGAATTTAGTAGCAAGGTTGAGTCTTTCCTGTCTTCCTCTACACTTAAATATTGTGCCCTCTTGTTTTCAGGGGAGGATTCAAAAACACTAATGCTTGTCCATGTTAGTCCCAAAGAAGAAGATCTATGTGAGACAGTTTGTTCCTTGGGTTTTGCAACACGGGCAAGAAGTATCCATCTAGGGATGGAGGAATCAAATGTAAGTTGTTATAAACTCCCACCATGATTACTTCATGAAATATCTATTTATTTCTATAGCACAAAAATTGGCACCTGACTCAGTCTCTACTAAACAGTTGGCAAGTCAAAAGAAAGGTTCTGGAAAAAAAAATGTTAGTCATGAGCCTTTGACTATAATGTTTATTCATCATTTTAAAATTTCCTTTAACAGGAATAGAAGAAAATATATGTGGTATAAATTATTAATGTATATAAACTAAAGAAACAGATAATGGAGAAAAAAGAAAAGGAAATGGAATCTCATTAAATCTGTGAATACAATTTACAGAAAGAAAAGAAAATATCAGTCTCATCCATTGTTTTAAAAGGCAGAAGCATTTAAAGTGGAAGCAATTGACCCAAAGGCACAAGGGAAGACACTTGTCAGAATGAATTGAGTCACCACTTAAAATAAAGGAAAATAAAAAATAAAAAATAAAAAGCTATTAGTTCTATTGATTAGAGGACCGTGTTATTAACACAAAGATTGTTGCCTTGTATATTTAAGTCCTACATTGACAAAACCATTAAATGTTTTATATCATAGGAACAACTTAAATACAGTTAGTTACCTATTTAACATCATTTTTTTATGTTTGAGAAAAGGTGACGTATATAATTGTATTAATCAAAAAGATCCATGTACAACAAGAGGCTATACATTGGGAATTTACAAAGATTTGCTTCTGTATCACATTCTGTTTACAAGAAAAGAGAATCGGAGTCAAAAAAGTGCTAGAGGATCTTCCTTTAAATAAATCATACCTAGCCGCTCAAGACAGCAACATCCCTATGATCTTCTTAGTGACCAAGACACCTTCCATAGCCTTGTTTTCAAAAATATATGCATTCCTTTCTCCCCAAAAGGCCCACACAACTGCATCCGGTACCACTTTCCACACCTATTTAACATCAGATTCAAGGTTAATTAAAACAAAAAGGCAGATGAGCTACAGCTGGGTTCAAGTGCAGCATACACTATAAATGAGCTTCACCTGTAATTTTAGGTGTGCTTTCTAAAAACTGGTCTCACTTATAGCAAGAACCCTTGTAATACTTAAACGCATCTATTGTACCATAGTAGAGATTTTATCTCTCTTATAGGGCCAGGAGACTTAAGTTTCTTAGGACCTTAAAAACAAAACCTCTAAATATATATTCCCAAAAGAAGCCAAAAATTCATCTTTAATAACAACTAAGAGTCAAATGATAGTATTGCAAGGATTGCATTGCAGGAGCTTCATCTCCTCACTAGCATAGGAACGAATAAGATGTATGTTGTTAGTCTGGACTTTTTCAACCCCTTCCTAACCACTGAAAATGAAAACAGGAAATACAAGCCAAGAAGGAAATTGAAATGACCACACTGCTACAGAAGGTGAATGAGCTTGAATACGAGGGTCAAGCCATTAAAAGGAATATCAAGAAGCTAGAAGAAAGATTAGAACATCTTATAAGGACAACATCGTATGATGAGAACTTGGAGGCCTTGCATCTGTATAATGAATTGCCACTTTCTAACATGGATATGGATAAGCACAACAATAGAGATGTTATAGCAGATCCCTCAACAAAACTGCCAAGATTTATGAGGCCAACCGTTTGCAGTAGAAGGAAATCTGGCACAGATAACCAAACTTCAAAGATTTTATGGAAGAAGCATGCACTCCCTGGAAGGAAAAGATCTTCATCTGTTTATGCTGAGACTATAGCCCGCTCCATTTCAGAATACAGCTCCATATGCAGTACTTCCAAGACTAGCTGTTTATTGAATCTAGATATGAATAGTGGAGATACTGAAACAGAATACAGTCAAGATGCATCAGAATGTGACATCAAAATGGTTGTTTTCCCAGAACAGGAAGAACCACCAATGAATTTGTCTCGCTCAACAACTGGCCATATCCATAAAAGTAACGTGGAATATGCAAATAGAAAAGAGAATAGAACTGATTCCAAGAGAGGCCTAACCATGAAAAATTGGATTCATGTGCAGAAGAATAAACCCACTACTTCCACATACATTCATCAGGGTAAACAGGTGATAGCTATTCCTATTCCAGAGAAGAAAAGCAGGTGTGATGGACAAAACAAGGGAGAGACATTACAACATGAAAAAGGCTGTAATCATAACTTTCTAAAGAAAAAGTTCCTCAAAAATGATAGTATCAAGAAACTGGATAATTCAGGGGCAGCTGGAAAGACTACTATCGGGGTAGTAGTTGATGAAACACCAAGTAAATTGGATGATTTTGTGATTGATGACTCCAGCTGCAACCCCACTTCTACATCTTACATAACCGACAATAAGGTGATGGAAGAAACATGGGATTCAAAAGATGGTTTCACAAAAAAAGATGAATGCATCCCTACCCTAGCTGCTGTGGTGTATGATAGGTTGAACCAGGGCGAGGATTATAGGGTATATGGAACATCCATTAAGCAGGTAGATGGACACAATTCATCAAAAGATTCTCTGTGCAAGGACAGTCAGTGTAACTACTCACCATTTAAAATGTGGAATAATATGATTCACTTGAAAGAAGAGTCCCATGATCAGGTTCTATATTCCAAATTGGAACCAGAAATTCAAAGGCAGCCTAATGAAAGTTGCAATGAAGCTATGGCCTGCCCTGGATGGAGGGAGGAAAAGATCCAAACAGAAGCTATCTCATCCGATGATAGAATGAAGAGTGAAGATAACGAGAATGGAAATTCATGTGCCTCTCCTCAATACATGGAAACTAACACTAGGCATTTCTTATCCACAATGAGATCACAAAGAGCTTTATTTAGGGACCCAAGTCTTGCAGACCAAAATCTTGCACGGATCTCCTTTGGGTCCTCAGAGAAAATACACATGCTAGGTGAGAACTCAAAAATATATGTTTTTCCTCTTATCTTGTACAGTTTCTACAATGTGTTTCTCTTAAGATATGATGCACCAATTAAACAATAGTATATAATGGTTTCCATCCATTGGAGCACTCTGTATCATCTTACAATCAGTTCTTGTTTTCTGGTTAGGGATATATCACCTTCTCCGACAAAAAATTCAGATCATATGTGCCGGTGCTCTTCTGGGATTGGGAGTTCAAAACTTAGGACTCAACGATGACTTCTTCTATGGGTTGACTCTCTAAAGGTGCTTTCATGGGACACAACATGAAGTCAGGCCATAGAAATTGCCTTAGGACATTAACAATCATTTTACTTGTTTCTTTTATGAGGTTTCCTTGGGTTGAACAGCCTTGACTGCATGAACTTTGTTAGCTCCAACATGTAGATATTTGTACAAGATAAAAGAGAGGTAAAAAGGCAAGCATAAGAAAGAAGTAAAACTATAAAGGCTTGACCACAAGACATTGTATTCTCAGGCAAAACTTCTTTACTGAGCACTAATGTACCTTAAATTAAATCCATTTTAGTTACACCCCTAGTGAAGCAAATAGAATTGCTAACTTTATCAAAGTTGTTTGTAAAAGAGCATTAGTTGTACCTAAATAGAGTTCCCTGATGCCCTCACACTTATTATGAATGAGGGGTCTAGATATGCTCAGTTGTAAGGCCTTAATGCACATTCCCTCTTTTGTTTGAATAAACTTTTATTGGTTTCCTCTCTAAAAAATATATTTTATTTTATTAGCAATTAGATCATGTTAAAATTATTTATAAAATCTTGTGTCCAAGGCTGCTCCACCAAATTGATGGCCACCTCTTAAATGGACTAAAGTCAAAATTACTAAAACAATATGAACTTTGATGAATGGCCACATATAGGAGGGTTGCTCAGCTATCAGATGATTTAAACTAAAAGTGGAAAATCCCTTGGTGAATAGAATCAAGCACACAAGACATGTATCCTTTTAATTAATCAATGAAATTTCCAGTTATCGACAAAAAAATGGAGCCTAGACCCATAAAAAGAAGGTTCATCATATTGGCGTGCCATATATGAATATATGATATATGCAAAGATATGTTACCGGTTTTGTATTCCATCAAGCTACAAAAGGCATGCATCAGCAAGATAAGAAACAGTGCATAGTGGCAACATAATCAAACACAAAATAGAAGTTCTGCCATAGTGTTTGCACAACAGCTTCTTATAACAACCATATTGTCCTTGTATTAAACAAAAACGCTTATTGGAAATAGATATAGATTGCAAGATCATATTAAAAAATGTTTGGATGATGAAAATTAAAGAAAGTAGTCAATGCAACCAAAATAAGTGTATGACTAAGGTTACTCTGCTACAAGCCTACAAGTTGGACATGCAAGAGCTGCACAACTTTTGGTTGCCTTGCTGGCTCATGTCAATATGCATTGGATTTATTTCAAACGTTAACGGATGTGTAACTACATATGCTTTGGTTCTACTATTATGTTCCCAAAAACAGTATGGTGTAAGGAGGATTTAGGCAGTTGGTGGTACATGAATGTGCCCTTTTATTTGTCTCCTAAACAGCTGAAATTAGCTCTTATTTCTGCAGTGGACAGAGATAGACTTATTACCAAGCCAGCAAAGAAAAAATTATCATGTCAAACCATGAAAATAATGAAATATGCCATCTTCGCGAGAAATTTCTTACATGTTAAAATTCCTTACAAGCATAATGGCCACATCAGTACAGGTTTTTTTGTTAAAAACAGAGAAGCATTGCATGGGTGACGTCAACTGCCTAGGCGTTTTAAAGGCCTATTTCCTAGGGCACCAACTAGGTAGTGGGGGCAAATAAGTAATTATGCCATCTTTACAATATTGATACGATTATATAACCCATTTCAGGTTGATAAGAGTATGTGGAGTTAAAAATATAAGGATCGTAATCCCTCTATTGTATGTGTGTCTCCTCTGAACCAGAAGGTTATTCAAAAACATTTTCATTTTCTATGAAAATCGGGTGTAAGTTGTCATCTAATCAATTAGTCATTTAATTTATTGTTTAGAGATAAATTTATATATCTACGCCTAGCATTGAACATTTCAATCTAACTACGTACCTGATAGAGTTTGTCTTTGAGAACCTTCATGCACTAAAGGTCCATCACTTGTAACATCAAATACATTAGAGATAATATCATATAGCAAGAGACCCAGTAAAGTCTAGCTTTCAGATCCAGGCAGTCTGAACAGTCGAAAGAACTCTTAAATTTGATCACCCGATTCACATGTGGCGTTTGATTCAAGAGAAACCATTTTCTCAGCCCCACCACCCCAAATAAAAAAATTAAAAAGAAAAATCCTTTAGATTTCCAAGTATAAGTTAGATTCCGTATACAAATTATAGCAGCCCAGCCGGTCAGACGACGCATAATTGTTTCCTCATTCCTCATCATGGTCAAGTAACCCCTTGCATTCCTTTGGGACATATCCTGTCATCCTTAATATCTTGTTAATCTCATAAAGTACTTTATATATCCATTCAGACTGTGGATGTGACTTGTCTCCAGCAACAAATTCATGGACTCTGTTGTTCACTTCGATGGAACTTCCACCTGGCATCTTTTTTACTGCTTTATATCTCATCATCTTACTAACCAATCCGACTTCATGCCACCTCCCAAGGGCTGCGTATATATTAGATAGAAGTGTGTAGTTGCCACTGTTGTCAGGCTCGACCTCAATGAGATGCCACAAAGCGCATTCCCCGAGTTCAACATCACCATGGATTCTAGAAGCAGCTAGAAGAGAACCCCATATAGCTCCATTTGCTTCAAATGGCATTTTCCGAACTAGTTCCAGTGCCTCCTGAAGATAACCAGCACGGCCAAGAAGATCAACCATACACCCATAGTGTTCAATCTTTGGTGTGATCCGATAACGCGAGCTCATGCAATCAAAATGCCAGCGACCTACGTCAACCAATCCAATATGGCTACAAGCAGATAAAATGGCAATAAAAGTGACTTCATTTGGCTTAACTCTTGCTCTTTCCATGCGAGAGAACATTTCAAGGGCTTCTCTGCCAAGTCCATGTAGAGCTAGCCCCGCAATCATTGTAGTCCAAGTAATAACACTCCTATGCTTCATGTTTTCAAATACTTCTATAGCCTTTTGTATGTTTCCTGACTTAGCATACATGTCTATGAGAGAATTGGTAAGAGGAATTATCTTGTACAGTCCACGTTTATCAGTATAGTTATGGATCCACTCCCCCAGCTCAAGAGCACCCAGATGGGAACAAGCAGAGAGAACAGCCAACATTGCAATTACATCTGGCTCTACATCCTCAAGCTGCATTCTCCTAAAGATTTCTATTGCCTCATTTGGTCTGTTCACCTGAGAATAACCCGCAATAACTGCTGTCCAGGAGATGGCATTCCTCTCAGGCATGCGCTCAAACAGAACCCTTGCGTTGTCAACGTCACCAACCTTTGCGTAACCGGCAACCATTGCATTCCATGAGACAACATCTCTAAAGGGCATCCCATCAAATAGCTTCCGGGCATCATGTATCTGTCCACAAGACGAATACATCTGAATTAGACCAGTCACCACATGAACATTAGAATCTTAACCCTGTTCGAATTGTCTGACCATGAATCTCCTTTCCTGCTTCAATAGCAGACAGGTGAACCACAGCCTTCAATGCAAACGGAAAAGAATAAGTATCGGGTCGAAAGCCCATGATTTGAATTCTATTGAATAAAAAGATAGCCTCTTTAGCAGAGTCGGTTTGAGAGAAACTCTTGATCATGGTGTTATATAGATAAACATCTGGTTGTGTTTTAAGGGTGAAACCAAATACCCATAATCCTTGAAACTCAAGATGGAGCATGTTTCGACGAATTTACTGAGAAGAAGATTGTCCTGATCGAACCCTCTTGGAACCATGAACCCATGAATTTGAATTATGTGTCTGAAGTTTGGGCACTGGCTCAACAAGGAAACAAAACCTCGGTCTAAGCATGTATGGAGGTTCTCTCTGAAAGAAGATAGAGAAAAACGCAGAGGGAAAGATCTGAGCATTTGTCTTCTACACTAGGTTTGACATTTCGGAAATTTGTTACCAGAAAAAGGAAAAACTTAATCATTTCGGAAATTTCATTCCATGTGAGCTTTCGGGATGATAAATTTTCAACTCCTCTTTCTTTTTCTTTTGCTCCCGAAATCCCGAATTCCCGGTGACCTTGGAAGCCCCCATTAATAACGCCCCACAGCATATCCCAACCGTATATTGGTATCATCTCCACTCACAACTTCATTTCGAATGCACGTTGAGATGTGCATGTGGGGTGTCTGTAGGGCACTCTCTTGAGGCGCACATGTGATCAATGGTAATCGAGGGCAATTGATGAGCATTCGTTACCCACACTTGCTCCCACATCTGTACTAACCGAACATTGATGCCGTGTATTGGGAATAGGGAGATATTCCTAATGCGCAACTGTTATGTTCTTTGGATTGAAATGTGAGAATAAGTAGTGAGTAGCATATCAGAGCCCTTGATGATGTGATATTTTAAATGTTTTAAAATCCTCATTTTGCCCATAGATGATAATACATTAAAAAATTTTTAAAATTAAGGAAATTACATATTAGTATCTCACTTTGGATTTAATTTCATTTTGGTCCATGAATTTCAAAATGTGTCAATCTAATACTTAAATTTTCAAAACATGCCAATTTAGCATTTATTGTTTAATCAATCGTCAATAATGTATATCACGTGATACATGTGTTACTTAAAATTTTTTAAAATATTAAAATTACCTTTCGAAACATTATTTATCATCTTCTTCCTTGGTAATTAAGATTGAACCAAAATTGTGAACAACCGCAAACCCATCGGGAATCCAATAAATATGAGGGAAAATTCTACAATCACTTCTTTCCCGGTGGTCTTTTTTATGGATAGCACAAAATTGATCTCGACAACATCCGCATGCATCTGTCTCTAGAGTTCAAGAATTTCCAATTCTTTCTAAATCAGAAAATCGGAATCCCTGACTTAGAAATTAAAACGTAAGAAACAAGTTAACCGAACTGTTTGGGTGATCTAGCAATTGGATCAGCTAGAAAGGAAAACCCCAACTTCATGGCATTGTATACACATTAGCGAAACAGTACCTGCCTACCTTTCACATCCAAACACGATGACTAGAAATGAATCTCTATCTAACACACCCAAAATAACTAAAAATGTATAGCAACCCAACCTAGTCCACCCCCTTTGCTGGAAACAAACAAAATAAATTAAGGAATCAGAGGATGGTTCTATTAAAACATAGAATGAAAGTCAAGCAGAATCTATTAACAAACCTAGAAATTACTCAATTGTTTGAGTTCTTTGCCTATGAGAGAGGGGCAAAGCATGGGAAAGAACATGGTTATCACTAAATTGATTAAGGTTGTTAAACTATTTAGGATTTAGGAACCAAAGCATCAGCACAAACCACGTAAAAAAAGTGTGAACTTAAGTTGTTCAAACGTTAATGGGAATCCTAAATGAGAAATGCATATTAGAAAAAAAAAAAAAAAAAGGATAAACTTATTATTGGAAATTTGGGCCACTGAAACTTGGAGGAGAAGCTCTAAGGCATGTTTGAAAATACTGTCTTTAGAACGTTATTTACCCCCACTCAGTTCCATTGAGTTTGTTGTTGGGTTACAGTTTTACAGGCAAATCTGTTCCCAGGATACAACAGAGCCTTGGGTGAGAATCTACAACTAACAAAGTTGAAAGAGTTTTCGAAAAACTTTCTGTGAAACAATAGCAGACCAGACTTGAGAATGACCAAATGAATTTCGAAAATTATGTGTGCAATTGATTGATTCACGCTCCTTAAATAATTTCTAAATAGTCATGGAGTAGAGAAAGGTGTTGGTTCAAAAAAAGGCTAATTGAATAGTCACAATTTAAAAAATTGTGACTATTAAAAGGTAGTTAATAGTTAATGATTGTTAATTTTGAATAGTGGCTCTTGAAGGCTCCTTGAATAGTGTCTCTTGATGTCATAATCAAATAATAAAATTTTTAAAAATAAAAAATACAAAGAATCATAAAAATTTAAAAAAAAAAGATAGAGAAATTTTTGGGCACATATATAATGTTATATATTTATAAAAAATAAAATATTGGGTACATCTCTAATATTATGCATTCATTATATTGAACAAAAATAAGTATAATACATAAGAAAAAAAAATCAATGATGGAAATGTAATACAAAATTTAATGTCAACCTAAAAATCAAACTATTTTTCTTTTTGGGTGGTGGGTTAGTGATTTGGGTCAAATGATATCATAGACAAACAAAAATTTAGTGTGATAAGTAAAAATTATTTATATAATGTAAATGAAATATAATTTAAAGGAAAAATTATAATCAAAGCCGGTTATACATTTAAAATTAGGTTGTAGGTTTGTCCAAAAACCAACAAAACTCTAATAGCCGACTCTACATTTCAAATTATAAAAAACCCTGCCATGTCATTAGAGCCTTATGTGGTTGTTGGCAACATGGGACTCTTAATCCATATTAGACACAAAAAAAAGCCTATTCCGAAAATAGGTTTTCAATTTCTCTCTTGCTCCCTCTGTCTCTCGATCTCCCTCTATTATCTCTCACTTTCGTAGTCATCTCTCGATCTCTCACTCTCTCAGCTTTGGTATGTAGCCAAATCAAAACCTCAATCTCTCTCTCTCTCCCTCTCTCTCATTCTTCTTTCTCACTCCCCATCTCGGTTAATATGTCCTTCTCCCTCAGTCTTTCTCCCGTTACCTCTCTCATTTTTTTTTCTTACAAACTTTTATAATATTAATCAAACCGTATAAAAGAACTAAAGGGACCAACCACTTGTACAATCAAGTTATAAATTTCTATCAAGTTTATGTAAATTTCATAGCTAGTAGTTTCTTATGAACTTTTATCAAATCGGTGTAATGAATTTTGAACTATACCAAATTTGGTCTTATGCTCTTCTATACGGTCTGATTAATACCATATAAGTGTATAAGAAAATTAAAAAAAAAAGAACAAGAGAATGAGTGTGAGAGAAACTAAGGGAGAATGGTAGAAATTACAAGTGAAGGAGAGATTAACCGAGAAAGAGAAAGAGAGAGATTGGGGGATAACGATAGGTAGAGAAAGAATGAGAAAAATTGACAGAGAAAACGTAAATACAGAAACCAAAAACCATTTTAGAACGAAGAAGAATTGCGAGCTAACCTCGACCTAATAGAAGAAAGTAGAGAAGTCGCTCACATTCGAACTGCAACATATCAACAACGTGTTGCGCGATACTATAATTCTAAAGTCAGAAAACGTAACTTCCGAGTTGGCGACATAATACTCAGGAAAATCATGATGCCTGAGCCTGAAGTAGGGAAGCTCGGTCCGAACTAGGAAAGTCCCTATAGAGTCTCTAAAATTTTTGGTGGGAATGCATACGAACTTGAGACACTTGAAGGCAAAATGGTTCTCCGGGCGTGGAACATAGACAACCTGCACCGGTATTATGCCTAAAATGGAGATTCGAATAGCTTGCCAGCACCGGAAATCAGCTCGCCCAACAGTAGGCAATAGATAAACTAGAAACAACACAACACAACTAAGTCACACACAACAGACAAGCATGGAACGTTGAAAGAAACAAAGTCCTCTATTTGTTGAAAAAAGGAAAAAGAGGGAACCAGAACTTTCCCCCCCACAAGAGGCAGGCCAAGTGGCCGCCTATAAAGGGGGAATCAGCCTAACTTCACTTATAGGGCCCAAGTCCAACAAACCCCCTACTAGATGTGCACTCTCAATAGTCTAAAACCCAGACTCACTGGGAGTACAGTAATTAGCCTGGGATTCAACCGACTCAACCATGTCAAACCTACACACAGTCCCAACAGCACTACCGTCCATCTAACTCCATGGCCCAGGAATTTCAGAGCCCACAAGGGCAGAACCAATTCCAGCAGATGTATCATAGGAACCAACCGGTCCAATCTTATCAAGCTTACCCACAACCTCCTCTGACCCGTACAGTAGATGACCAATTCATGCAGCTGATTCTAAATCAGCAACAGTCCATCGATAGATTAGAGAGCCAAATAGGACAGCTAGCCAAAGCCAGGCAAGAAGAGGAGTAAGGCAACTACCGAGTCAACCGGTTGCAAACCCTAGAAATCAGCCACCGAGTTTTCCCCTACAGCAAATTCAACCACCTCCTATGAACCCTCAACTTTAAAATACCAAGGCTATTACAACCTTAAGGAGTGAGAGGATTTTAAAGGGGCCATGTGAGAAAAAGAGAGTTAATGAAGAAGAAAATGAGCAAGGAGACCATAAGTTGGGGGGGATGAAAAAGGAAAGGAAAATTTAGAAGAATAGCCTATAGTGAACCAACCCGTAGTTCCCTTTTCAACTGCACTCATAGTCGGGCCGGTGCGAAAGAACAAAGAGACTTGCAACGAGGAGAGTCAGGAAGTCCATATTAATTTCCCTCTCCTCTACGCGATCCAACATATCCCGACCTATGCCAAGTTCTTGAAAGAGCTGTGTACTCAAATGATGGAGCCATGATCGGCCCCACAAAAAATGATGTTATCGGTAGATGTTAGTGCAGCTCTCCTAAACCAACTTCCCCAAAAAATGAAAGACCCTAGTGCTCCTCTCATAAGCTGCGTCGTCTCTGGAATCACCTTCGATCGGGCCCTATTGGATCTTGGGGCCAGTATAAATCTACTTCCATTCATTATTCATGATAGGTACAGGATCGGCGAGTTAAAACCTACCCTGATAATTCTACAACTCGCTGATTGGTTAGTCAAGACTCCTTGAGATGTTATTGAGGGCGTCATTGTCACGGTAGAGGGTTGTCATTTCCCATTTGATTTTATCATCATAGACATGACCCCAACCGAGGAACTGAACCGTATCCCGATAATCTTAAGATGTCTATTTCTAGCAACGGCTAATACAAACTATAAATCGGGATAAATGGACATTTCATTAGGGGAGCAGAAAATCCGGTAAAATGTTTTCAGTGCCTCTAAGTATCCAAACCTAGGGGAAGATGAGTACAATGTGGATATAGTGGACGATCTTTTAGAGGCCCTGCCTACCCCTTGGTTAGCTCAATCTGAACCTTGTTTGTCGGAAGATGAAAGTGAGTCGGAGAGTTTAGATGAAGAAAGTATGTGAATGTGTCCAGCTGAAGATGTTAAACTTAGCACTAGTTGGGAAGCAACCCAACGTAGTTTTAGTGTTTCTGATGTTAGGATTAGAGTTTTTCTTTTCTTGATTCGAGACCAGTTGGTAGACCTTGAACCACCCTCAGGAAAACCTATTAATTGTTCCCTTTGGCCAAAGTCCTTTTTGCATCAATCTAGTTATGCCATTGGGGATAATGGAATTTAAGTTGAGGGCTGAGGAAAGAGAGAGAAAAATGAAAAAAAAAATGAGAAGTTAAGCCTTTAAATATGTAGAATTCAATTTCACTAAAAAATTTTTAATTTTTTTTCCATTAAAAGAGATTCCCAAACAGAAAAAGTTGAGAAAACTGATAAAAGAATATTGAATTTTGTAGAAAATGGTACAAAGTGATAGGAATAAAAATTGGTTTTATTTGAATATTGTCGAAACCGTTTAGAAATTGGAAAATACTCGAAAGTTTGCCTCTGTAAAGATAAGAAGAGAAAGATTGAGAAATTAGACAAAAATTATTCAAATTGTTAAAAACAGTGGACTAGCCTGAACAATGTTTGCCAAAAAAAAATAGAGAATAAAAGGTCAATGGACACCCTAGACTTAGTAACGGGGTCTCTTCACCTAAGTCAAGTGTCGAGATTTGCATCAAATGGAAAAGGGAATGGCAAAGACAATCACCTAACACTTAGTAACCGAGTCTCTTCACCTAAGGCAAGTGTCGACATTTGCGTAAAACGGTGGAAGGTAACAATAGAAATAAGTGTGCAAATCAAGTTTAGGGGTAGAAATCCACCATAAAAAAATGATAAGAAGAATACATGTCTGATTTTAAAAACCAATCTCAGCTTATTAAGACAGTTTGCAAATGGAAAGGTATATATGAATTTTAAACCAAATTTCTGTAATATTCAAAGTAAGATAGTTTGACCCCCTTAAACCCAATACTGATCTATACAGAGTTTGAGAATTCTAGAATCAGAATGCTTGACTAATTCTGTTAGGGATGATCTTGAGATGGAAGGATCTTTATGATCAGTATAATTTTAAGGTTGCATTGCTAAGGGACTAGCAATGGTTAAGTTGGGGGTGTGATAACTCTGCATTCTGATGCCTTAAGGGCATCATTTCAAGGGTATTTTCAGCTTTAGAGTAGTCAAATTGTGTCATTTTCCTAGTTATTTTCAATGTTGTGACCTCTGAGGGTCTCTATGCAAATTCTGTGCAAAACTGGGAAGATTTAATGGTTGAATTGCAGTTTTTGGAAAGCTGGTGTGAAGGTCCAGCTAAGAAAGGGAGTGTTTTTGTGAAAAACTGAGAACAGGAGGGCATCTCCTATTTGCTAAACCCATAATGGCGCCCCTCTTACTGTATTAGCATGCTCCCCTCTCCTTAAACCCTATGGCGCCTTTTAACCCATTCTTTTCAGTTGTTTAATCTCCACCCTCCACTTCTTCTAATCTCCACCATTCATTCCAGGGCACTCTTTTTGTAGCTTTTAAACCCTAAGGCGCCACCTAATTGTTAATCCTCACCATTCATCCACTAACCACTAGATCTCAACCCTCCATTCCATCTTCTATCCCAGCCATCCACTTTAGGGCGCTACCCACCACTTTTAATCTCCACCTTTCAGCCCTAGGTGCCTCAATCTCCACCATTTATTTATGGGCGCCCTGATCACCCCAAAACCATCATAACCCTCCATTAGAAAACCTAGGGCACCCATATCTTTACTAAAACCTAGTTGCCGCCCCCCTCTTTCTCTTTAATCCCGGTTGTGTCCATCATTCTCTATAAAAAGGACCCAAGGGCTCCTGAGAAGGGGTTGGATTCTACCCCTAGGTAAGACGAAAGGCTGATATTGATAAATTCAAGGGTAGAGGAAGAGGAGGATGCCCAAGCAAGAGGAGGGGTTCCTACTTGTAGTTCGCCAAAGCCACTATTGCCACATTTGGATTCGAATCCTAACCATTAGTCTTAGATTTAATTTTAATTCTTTCAATTTCAGTTTTGTTATTTCCTTTCTGCAATTTATTTTTATTCTATTTGATCTTCGTTTTCTTTTCTACAGATCTGGAATTCGGCCAAGTAAGACAGAAGGCCTAGCTCAAGAAGTTTGAGGGTCGAAGGAGAGATCTGAAGAATACTACCTCTGATCGGATTACTGATTTTTTGTTTTTTCGTTTCCTTCATTTATTTATTTATTTTTCTGCAATGTTCGAATTCTATCTTTTTTTAGTTTAATTACTTAATTTTTATATTTCTACACTTCCCTCTTGTGTCTCTTATCCGGATTTGAGTATGTATTAATTTTTCCCTCGCTTCCCTATGGATACGACCCGTTCTCATCATTTTACTACGTTAGTAGTTGCTTGAGAATCATACAAATTTATAAATATTTAAACTGGTGTTCTGAAGTGGTTAATGACATGCTCCGTATCACACCAATAGGCATCCATAAAATTGAGTAGTTCATATCCCAAGGTCGCATCCACCAGGCGATCTATGTTGGGTGAGGGGAAGCTGTCCTTTGGGCAGGCTTGGTTCAGGTTTTTAAAATCTATGCGCATCCATCATTTGTCGTTTGCTTTCTTTACTAGAATTGGGTTTGCCACACAACTTGGGTATTGGACTTCCTCTACGAAGTCTGCTGCAAATAGCTTTCCCACCTCCTCGTTCACTATGTTCCACCTTTTCCGGGGCAAGGTTTCTCTTTCCTCCGTCGGACTGGTTTGTCTGTAGGGTCCACATTAAGCTTATGAGTTATCAACCTAGGGTCTATACCAGGCATTTCAACAGCTAACCAAGCGAAAACCTCTAAATTATTTAATAAGAAACTTACTAGTTCAGATCGCATGGGTTTCTTCAGGCCAGCTCCTATTTGGAGCGTTTTTTTAGGCTCAGCTTTGGAGACCTGTATTGCAACTGTTTCCTCAATTGGGCGAGCTCTTTCGTCCGCATTCTCTGATGGTGGCTCTAGGTCGATATCGACTGTCATCTTGTCCTTGGCTTTTAGAGAAGCTACATAACACTTTCAAGATTCTAATTGGTTTCCTCAAAGCATACCTATCCCCGTGTCTGTTGGAAATTTCAATGCGAGGTGGTACGTTGAGACCACAGCTCGCAATGCATGTAAGATTGGTCCTTTGGATTGCATTATATGGCGATGCGATAACCACTACCAGAAAATCATGCTCAAAACACACCGTGTGGGGTGGCGAGCCCGCTTCGATCGACAACCTGACTCTGCCAATTGGGCAAACCACTTCACCACTAAATCCCACTAAGGGTACGTCGGTGGGCTGCAGGTCACCTTTACTAAGTTCCATCCTGTTAAAAGCCTCTACAAACAAAACGTTTGTCGAGTTGCCCAAATCTACTAGGATCCTTCTTACCTTTAAGTCATTGATGAGTAGTTTTACCATTGGCATCATCATGGGGGTACTGAACCTCGCGCATATCATCTTCTGTAAAATAAATAACTTCCTCCTTTCGGGGACGCTTACACAACTGGCTGTCCTCTTGCTTCAGTTCTTGCACTGCATTCTTCCCGCCTGATGTGGTGTAGCCTGCTATTGTTGAGCCCCTGGTGATTATGCTTATGGTCCCTCGGACCTGCCTTTCCTATGTTTGTTGGTTCCGAGTAGCTTGCTCCTGCTGCCTGTTGTTCTGGGGCGCCTCTTGCTGGTTCCTGCCTCAGGTTGTCGTTCATCCTTGATGAAGCATCTCAAGTAACCTCGTTTGGTGAGGCCTTTGATTTCGTTCTTTAAATTCCAACAATGCTCAGTGTCGTGTCCAAAATCCTTGTGAAAATGACAATACTTATTTGGATTCCGGGTGTTGGGGTCTCCCTTCATCTTGGGAGGCCATTTCACATAGTCATTGGAATGAATCTGCATTAGGATTTCCTTTCTCTTGGTGTTTAATGTGATAAACACTTTGGTGTACGCTGGTGGTGTTGCTGAATGCCAATTTGTTATTCTGGCTTGCGACCTACTTTTGCGGCGTAGCAAGCTACTACGCCTTCTCCTTGGGGATCTGCTCTTTCTTGGCGACCTGCTCCTTTGCCTAGTCCAGCTTGTGCTTGCCTCCATCTACTCGCTTCCTTTTCCATGCTGCTTCAAATTCCGTTCCTACTACCTCTTCTGCCCTGATGAAGTCGTGGGCTACTTCAAGGAATTTCTCCATGGTTGTTGGCAGATGTAATTCGAGTTCCCATTTCAATTCACGATGCTTGACTCCTTTCTTTGTTGCTATGAGCTGTACGGAGGGATCCATGTTAGGGATCAGTAGCCGTTCTATATTGAATCTTCAAATATACTCCCTGAGTGTTTCGTTGGGCTTCTATACAATGTTGAATAGGCATGTTGCTGATTTCGAGTGTTGCATGCTAGTGATGAACTAGTTAATAAGTAGCCTGGCGAACTGATCCTAGTTTATGATGGATCCTGGGGCCAATCTTGAATACCAAAGCCATGCTTCCTCCTTCAGCGTGGTGGGGAACAAATGCACATGTTGGTGTCGTTCGCTTCATGAAGGAGCATAAGGGCCTTGAAGCTGTTAGCATGCTCTACTAGGTCTATCTTTCCTCGATAAAATTCCAAAGCAGGAGCTCGGAAGTTTTTTGGGCATGGTGCTTTGAGGATCTCTGGTGCGAGTGGGGTTTCGCGGGTCAAGCTAGGCTATTATGAAAATGGAGTCATTTTACTGGTTGTCGTGTTGCTCTCTCCAGGTTGGGCACCGTTGTTTGCGCGGACGAGCTGTATTTTTTCTCCCCGCGTGATGCGTACGCTTCTTCTTCTTGGTGCACTTAGTGGAGCTAGTTGCATTAGTTTCTGCAAGTGCCTCGGCTTGGCTTTCCGTAGGTACCTATTCATTCCGGGCTGCTGCGTCTTCTCTGTCCAGGATTTGAATTTGACAGTGGATCCATGGGCGAGGTGGTTCTTCCAAATTATTATTCTGTGGAGGGAGTTGTTGACTGCCTTGTAGTACCTGTTGACTATCATGGGGAAGTGGTTGATCTGGTGCCACGTAATGCTGCTGTTGGGACTACTATCGTTGCTGATACTGCTGCTGCTGTGGTTGGAACTGGTGTTGTTGTTGTCAGAACTGCTACTGTTGGAATGGCTGTTGTTGTTGCCCAACAATGAAGATGAACCTGTTTTCCCATGATCGTATCTGTTCATCATGTTGTGCACACACCGTACCAAGTCGTTGAACTATTGCGCGTCCACCACTGGGGAGGTGCCACAGGATCCACAACCAGAGGTGGGGGTGGCATATTCACGTTTTTCGGCACATCGATGGGCGGTAAAGGAACATCCATCTGGCCTATTGTGTCTGTTGGTACTTGGTCATTGACATTGTTGGCTGAAGGGTTGCTAGAAGATGCCATTGAAAGATTTATTCAAGGAAAATGAGAAAAGGTAAAAGATGAATGAAAGGAAATACTAGCTTTTTGCTGCGTTTCCCACAAACGACACTAATTGGTGAAGCACAATCTGCTCACTCCCTCGTGTTTAGTAATGTGGCCCGAATTGGGTTCCAACCCGACGATGCCAAGCTATAATGCCGAGTTGTGAGCTGTGAATTCGAGGTAAGAAGAGTTGTACGAAAATAAGAGTTAGAGTGTCTGGGTAAATTTTACCAGGGAGACACTCCGATGCTTAAGTTAGTAAGTAGGACTAAGTGAGAATATGTAAGAGAGTATGAGAGCTTATGTGTGCATACCTTTTGGATTGATCCTGGGTCCTCTTATAGCTATATGGGGTTCAGGTGTCATCAGGCACCCTCTTTGACTCTGCTGCGGAGCTGTTTCCGCAGCTTGTGGTTGTGCTAGACAGTTAGTTGCTAGATTCACGCGACGGTTTACAAGTCGCTTACGGGTCTTGTGGCATACGGTTTAGCGAACTGTTCCTATAGTTGTGGTAACGGTGTTCGTGCAGGCGCAATGTGTGGAATGGTTTCGGGGCGAGCTGTTGTTGTTGGCGGGCCGAGCTCGCCTCAGCTCGGCCTCGTACCTGATGTAGATTGCCACGTGCCGATTTGTTGAGTTGTCTTGCTGAGTTGGATGTTGTGCCGCTGACAATGTCCACGTGTCTATAATTGTGTGGGGTGACCAAAATGCCCTTCATCACAACCTATAACCTGCTTAGCATTCATCCTCCACTTCCACAATTCTCAAACCCTGCATCATTGTTAGTTTTAGGCCATGAATTAGGGAACTTAGGATTGCATTGCTCCAATGGTCCCTAACGGGGGTGTCAATGGACCGGTTTCGGGTTGGACCCCGTCCAATCCGAAGGGATTATGGACGGACCGGACGGTCTAAATAATCGTATGGACTCGGACCAGTCCAAATTTAAGTGGTCCATCTATAATGCGGACCGAATTTGGACAAAGCCGCTGAATCAAAATGTCCGTTCATTCGTTTGAAGTTTTCTCCAAAATTTTCTTCGAAGACCTAGCTCTACGCCTCACCGCTCCCTCCGGCAATTGAACGAAGAAGAAGGTTTCTCTCCGGCGGTGTTATTCCTCGAACTCCGACAGTACTTCCGGCGGTGGTTTCTCTCCAGTTGTTTTCTCTCGTCTCTCTCTCTAGCGAATAGCGATGGTGACCATCATTCCATCGTTCTAGTGTTATCCGGCGACCGACGGCACTCCCCAGTCTCTGCTGTGGTTATCTATCTCATCTCTCTCTCTCTTTATCCAGCGGTAGACTCCTTGCTCGTTCAGGTATTTCGTCTCTCTGTCATTCCAAACAGTTTAATTTTGTATTGTTTTTGGTTTTGGGTTCAGGAACTTCAAGAGTAAGACTATAATATAAGAAATAGTTATTGATCTGTTTTTGGTTTTGGGTTCAGGAACTCTGCACTTGAGTCCCCCCAAATTTTCTGAGATAAAATAAGAAATAGTTATTGATCTGTTGTGTTATATAAGACTATAATGTGACTCACAAATATGAAAAGATTGCTTATCTTTCATAGTGGAAACTTGCCAGCCACCTTAAATTGCTCTCATAGGGTCTTTTTTTTTTCTACATGGATATGCAGAATTTCTTACTAATAATTTATATGAGAAACAAAAGTTAAAAAAAAAACAGAAAAGATTTGGAGAGAAAAAAATAGATCAAATAGAGAGAGAAAAAATAAGAAAAGAAAGAAGAGCTCAATATCTTCTAGAGGGCTTCTGTGTTTCAGAGTAACTAGTAGGCTTTGTTTTGGTTGTATCTTCCACATATTTATACTCTCATTGGAGGAACCTGAAGTAGTTCAGTGCCTTCACAATAGAAGATACAACAAATAAATTTCTGGAGAAATTTAGGCATCTCAAAGTTGTCAAAACATGTGAGTAGAAGGAGAAATCAATGGGTGCACCTAGATTTGGAAGCTGACAGCAGTTTCTAAATTTATGGTTTCTATTTTTGTGTTTTCAAACCAACTGTTATTTTCTGTGTCCTATTTTTTTAGAAGGTCTGCACTTAGTAGAATAGGAAATTATTAGTTTAAATCAACTACTGTTTTGAAGAGCTTCTAATCTTGAATTTCTGGGTTTCTCTTTCAGTCAAGAAGAGTTCTATAAATATATGTAATTCGGTTCAAAGAAGACAAGGAATGAATTAAATTTAAGCTTTTTTCTTCCTTAGAAATTTGGTCTACTTCTTTGTTCTCTTGAAAATCAGTGTTAGAGAAACACATGATCTCTTCTTTTCTTGTTATTTTCTAGTAGTTCTCTGCTACTAGAAAAAACCAGTACCTATTCTCTGGATTTTCCACTAGATTCAGAACATACCTTGTTGGATTTGAAGCAAGGCTACCTATTGACCTTGCCTTCTACCTACCAACCCCTACATTATAAGTTTAGAACCTCTCCTTCATTTTAATACAAAGTTTATCATTCATCAAAGAAGAATCATATGCATGCACTCCTAAAAGATGAGAACTGCAGAAACAAGTTATTGGCAGAAATTAAGTGCTCCAAAATCATTAGAAAGCCCCACCAATGACACCCTAACATTGCAGAGGCACTGTAATTATAGCACTAAATTTGGATGTGATACCTTTGTGGCAATAAGCTCTGCTTCCAATGCATCAACACGGCAAACAGCAGCATTTAACAGCTCTTCTTTTTTGTAAGGCATTTCAATTGGCTTTGCTTGAAGCATGTCTACCTTATCCTCCAACACCCCGAGTCTCCTCAACACAGATTAGAAGTGTTAAAACTTTATACTTAGACAGATTAGATATACTTAGCCAAATTAAGAACATTGTTAAGAAAAAAGATAATTGATAATTATTCACCTTGTTGATCAATACCTCAGCCTAAATGATGAATTGTTAAAACTTGATCCAGATTTGAAGATATACTTAGCCAAATTAAGAACATTATTAAGAAAAAAGATTATATTCACCTTAAGGGGACCGGCTTCTTCAATCAAAGCATTGATTTGAAAAGGAGGCCTAGATTCCTGGGTCATACGGTAATTCATCACATTGGATTGGACCAGTCCAATCCGATCCAGGTCGAACATATTGAATAATCCAAAAGGACAGTGGATTGGATTGGACCAGTCGAATCCGGTCCAGGTTGAACATATTGAACAGTCCAATAAGCCAATGGATTGGATTGGACTAGTCCAATTTGGTCCAGGTTGAACAGTCAAATAGGACAGTGGATTGGATTGGACCAGTCCAATCCGGTCCAGGTTGAACATATTGAACAGTCCAATAAGTCAATGGAATGGATTGGAGTAGTCCAATTTGGTCCAGGTTGGAAAGTCCAATAGGATAGTGGATTGGATTGGACCAGTCCAATCTGGTCCAGGTTGAACATATTGAACAGTCCAATAAGTCAATGGATTGGATTGGACCTGTCCAATCCGGTCCAGGTTGAACAGTCCAATAGGACAGTGGATTGGATTGGACCAGTCCAATCCGGTCCAGGTTGAACAGTTCAATAAGTCAATGGATTGGATTGGACTAGTCCAATTTGGTCCAAGTTGGAAAGTCCAATAGGACAGTGGATTGGATTGGACCAATCCAATCCGGTCCAGGTTGAACAGTCAATAGGACAGTGGATTGGATTGGACCAGTCCAATCCGGTCCATGTTGAACAGTCAATAGGACAGTGGATTGGATTGGACCAGTCCAATCCGGTTCAGGTTGAACATATTGAACAGTCCAATAAGTCAATGGATTGGATTGGACTAGTCCAATTTGGTCCAGGTTGAACAGTCCAATAGGACAGTGGATTGGATTGGACCAGTCCAATCCGGTCCAATAAGTCACTCCATATTTCGAGTTTTGAAAAGGCTGTTCCAAAGAAAAACTAATTCCAGCTATATATTTATAAAAGTAATATATAGCATTCAGGGAATCAGTCAAATAGGTAAATAGGTACAGAAAACAGAGAAATAAGTTAATCTCATAGATGGCTATTAAAGAAAAACCAAGGGAAAAACTGAAGTAGAGCATAATATCCACTGTGACTAGATATTGTCATGCTATTTGGTTGGCCAATATTGTTAATATTGGATGATAATAGCAATACTCACACCCATTTTTGAAGGGAGATGACATTATGACATTTTGGTTGATAATTTCTTAGGTGATTGTAACATTCATGGAGTCCATCATGAAAACAAAAAAGAATAAAGAATAACATTCTAAGCAAATTGTTAACTAATTGGAATGTGCTCAATGTCATGTAACTGACCTGCATCTGTAACCACAGCATCAAATTTTTCAATCCACACGTGAGGTGTTTGTTCAAATCACTAGAACACTCTGTCTCCTCCAATCTTTCTGTTTTCTTTTTTGTAATGCCTTTTATGTTCTTTCTTGTTGTTAATAATTTGTGAATCAGTTACTAACAGGCCTTTGTTTTGATATCCATTTATGTCTTCACTTGCATTTGGTTCCTTTGGTTCACTCTGACCACCAGCTGGATTTCCTGAGCATGATATATCTTTTTCCCCATCAATGCCTTCATGGGCATTTCTTTTCACTGTGTCTGCAACTTGTGAAATGCCATCATTCTGCCTGTACTTAACATCAATATCAATATCATCCTCATCGCAGCACTCGTTATCTTCATCATCACTGTCATCAGTATCTTCATAATCTGCACCACAGTCACCATCTTTATATTTTTCAAAGTTCAGAAGCTGGGTTTCATCCATGCTCATCCAGTTTACTAGGCAGTCCTGTTGATTGATTTCTTCAACGGCCCGGCATGGAATGTCATGCTTTATCTGTTCAGACAAGATTGAACTTCCTGCAACTTCTGCATCTTCAACTTCATCATTTTCTATCTTGTCTCTTGAACTTCTTAAAGCTTCTCTCTGCTCCATTATGACAATCATCCTGGGAGGGAAAGAATACCAGAATAACTTTCATAAGTCAACTTGAGGAAAAATTGAAACAAAGAATATGTAAGAACTGTGTTAACTCAACTCTAATGGAGATATGTGATTCTGTTTCGATTAGTGTGGACTATGGAGATATATAATAGAAACTAATCATGTAGCACATTAATATTGATGAGATCTCTAAACCTTATGAAGTTCCAATTTTGAACAAAGAAAGCCATGTAAGGAGGACATTTTTCCATAGTCTATACAGATTAACATGACACATGAGCTTATAGAATCCAAAGGTCTAAAACTATAGTAACTGATGTTGGTAAATGGTAACATTGGCGAACAATGACTTCCAAATGTTTTACAACATAAATAGACCAATGACTTCCAAATGGACACATGATGAAGAATTAACTTTTAGGCATCTATATATTTTTTACACGAATAAAGAGATTTCTTGAATCTTTTGATGCAAAACGTTGTAAAAACATATTTTTGTCATTTAAAAACACATTTTTCCAATAACAGTCTATAATATCTTTTGGAATTTTCGAGGAATGCATTCGCTCTTTGGAAGTTTCCTATATTGCATCTAAATTGTCAGTTTGTCACATACAGGAAAGTAGCTTTATAATCCCTCCGAGTCTTGCATTCTGAGACCAAATTGAACCTAGGCCCGGTCAGATATAGATATTCTGCTCATATCAGAATTTTGATAGTTTTCTCCAACATTTTCTTTTCTTTTCTATTCACATATCTAACATGTTGGATACAATATTCTGTGATTAGGATGAAGAAATTTTGTACCCTGGCTTCCCAAGTTCATAATATTTGAAAGGAACGTTGGTCTAAAATTGACATTTGATTCCCATTATCTTTGCATGGATCTTCATTGACTCCAAAACAAAACCCAAAATTCAGAGAACAATGATGCAGCAAATTTTAAAACATAATATAGTGCTATGCATGGTTTCTGAATTTCTTTTAGACAGCTGCTCTCCCAAGTTAATAATTTACTTCATCTGTCTTTTAAAACCACAATTTGGTTTTGCTTTTGTTCTAAATACAGGAAGAAGTTAAAAATTTACTTATCAAAAATAAATAAATAAACAGAGAGCCTACAGAAAATGCCCACACGGATAATGAATCCATCCAATAGAAGAAAAAGGAGATTCACATTGTTCTTCTGGTTTGCCTGAGATGAATAGCTAAGCCTCATAGGCGGCAGTTAGATTAATTTATGGACTGGAGCATTAAAATTTCTAGGAACATGTAAGAAGTCTACAGGCCCAATATCTACACAACATTTCTTAATTTCATCTAGCTAGATTGCCATGAAATACTTTAACCAGCAAATTTTAGAGCCAAAATAACAGCTTGCGTATCATAGAACAGTGATTATTTTTTTCCAATTCTTAGCTGTTTGCAGTGCTTCTGAAATTGCTAAGCTCTGATGTTTACTTGCAGAGGTTGTAATATCTGCTGCTTCACATGCTGTTACTGGGTTTCAGATTAGTGATCCCCAAAGGGTGATAATATTGGTCTCCACCAGTGGCAGGGAGGTGTAAACTAAAATTTGATGGGTGCTATTTGGGTAATCCAGGGATGTCTAGAGGGGGGGGGGAGATGTTAGGGACCATTGGAGCAATGCAATCCTAAGTTTTTTGGGTCCCACTGGTTTTGGGAATTCCTAAAAGGCAGAATTGATGGCCCTAATTCATGGCCTAAAACTAACAATGATGCAGGGTTTGAGAATTGTGGAAGTGGAGGATGAATGCTAAACAGGTTATAGGTTGGATGAGATTTCAGAATCAGATTTGTGGTAGTTCAGGCCTATGGTGAGTTTGGCTTGCTAGGTTCAAATTTGAACAACTAATTCAACTGGGAATCCTAGAAGTGTTAACATGTTGGCAGATTCTTTAGCAAGAGCTGGGATTGGAAGAGACTCTCTTGAATGGGGTTAGATGTGAGTCTGTCCTTCAAATCTGATATAAAATTGATAAAAGAAATAAGAAAAAATGAGAGAGAGAGAGAAAGGTTACAGCAGAATAGAAGAAGAAGAAGGAGAAGAAGAAGGAGAAGAAGAGAAAGATTAAGAGAGTTCGATGGTTCTCTCTCTCTCTCTCCTTCCCTTCACTAATCTTTTATTAAACTTAATTAATCATGCTAATTACAAGTTTGCCCTTTAAGTGGGCGGCCAGCAAAGCAGTAACTTAAAAGAACTTAAAAAGAGGTTAATAGGCCCATGAACACATAAAACAGATATAACATTACTTAAACATAAATTATTGATAAAAAAAACATTACTTAAACATAAAAGAAATATTAGGGCCCATTTGGTCTAATCTCTCTGCACTCCCCCTCAAGCTAAGCATATATAGTGTGTCAGCTTTCCTTTTGGAATACCTTTGGTGAAAACATCAACCAACTACTCTTTTGAAGCAATAAATGGCAAGCAGACTTCCCCTAAAGCAACTTTCTCCCTTATGAAATGTCTATCAACCTCTATGTGCTTAGTTTTATCATGCTAAACAGGATTATGTGCAATGTTAATAGATGCCTGGTTGTCATAGTAGAGCATCATTGGTTTTTCATGGTCAATACCCAACTCTCCCAAAAGTGATCTTAACCACAATAATTCTGACACTCCATGTGTCGTTGCCCTGTACTTTGCTTTAGCTGAGGATCTGGCAACTACAAACTGTTTCTTACTTCTTCATGAGACAATGTTCCTTGGCATCAAGGCACAACATCTTGAGGTAGATCTCCTATAATCAATACATCTGGCTCAGTCAACATCAGTGTATGTCTCTAGATTCATGTGTCCATGCTCGACAAGCAGAATACCTTTCCCTGGAGTACCTTTCAAGTAACACAAAACTCTTTTTGCAACTGCTAAATGTGTATCTCTAGGAGAATGCATAAACTAACTAATAACACTTACTACATATGAAATATCTGGTCAAGTCATGTAGAGATATAACAACTTCTCGAGCAGTCTCTGAAACACTTCCCTATCATTCAATAATTCACTATTAGTAGCAGAAAACTTATGGTTTAGGTCTATAGGGGTAGAAGCCGGTTTAGCACCAAGTTTACCAGTCTTTGCAAGGAGATCAAGAACATACTTGCGTTGAGAAATGAAGATACCATCCTTAAATCTAGCAACTTCAATTCCCAAAAAGTATCTGAGATCCCCCAAATCTTTGATCTCAAATTCAGTGTTAAGAAATCTTTTGAGCTTAATCACTTCCTGAGTGTCATTACCTGTAACTATAATGTCATCAACATAAACAATTAGAAGAGTCACCAAAGAGTTACTTCTCTTTACAAACAAAGTATGGTCAGATTGAGTCTGTGTATAACCAAAAGAAACAAGGGCAGCTCTGAATCTCTCAAACTAGGCTCTAGGGGACTGTTTGAGACCATAAAGAGACTTCTTCAATTTACACACCTTCCCTTGCATTTCCTTTCCATACACCCCTAGAGGTAAAGGCATATGGAGCTCTTCATGTAGGTCTCCATTTAGGAAGGCATTTTTAACATCAAACTGGTGAAGGGGCCAATCAAAAGTAGCAGCTAGAGACAACAAAACTCGAACTGAAATTATTTTAGCCACAGGAGCAAAAGTCTCAAAGTAATCAATACCATACATCTGAGTGTAACCCTTAGCAACCAATCGAGACTTAAGCCTCTCAATAGTGCCATTAGAATGATATTTGATAGTGAATACCCATTTAAAACCCATTGGTTCCTTCCCTTCAGGCAAGTCCACAATATCCCAGTATGGTTCTTATGCAAAGCATCTAGCTCAGTCATCATAGCATCCCTCCATTCAGGTTTGGACAAGGCTTCTGGTACAGACCTAGGAATCACATGGGTAGAAACAAAGGCAAGAAAAGAATAATAGGTAGGGGATTGAAGGCTGTAGGACAAATGTTTAGAGATATAATGTGTTGTACACTTCCACTTGCCTTTGCAAAGGGCAATAGGATGGTCAAGGTCCAGTAAGGTAGTAGATGGGTTAGAAGAAGGTTGACTTGTTACCTCAGTAGTGATGGGAGGTGCAAGAGGCTTTGATGAAGGAGTGGAAACAACTTGCCCATGCCAAAATCTTTGTCTTTGGTACCACCTTTGGAGAACAGGATGTGAGGAAAATATAGGAGGATGAGCTGGGGGAGGAGGGGGAGCAGGAACATGTGAGGTAGACATAGTGGAAGGAGAGGCAACAGAAGAAGATGACTCAACAAAAGACTCAAAAGGAAGTAGAAGAGGAATAACTGGAAACATAGCAAATGATCCTCAGAATGCTCCCCCTCTGGAGGAATACCAAAGAAAGGAATAGACTCAGCAAAAGTGACATCCCTAGAGACAAAGCGGGTGTCATGAATCGGATCAAAACAGCATATCCCTTCTGTGTGGAGGCATATCCTAGAAAAATGCACTTATGTGCCTTAGGCTCAAATTTGTGTCTCTGATGATTATGAACATGAACATACCAGGTGCACCAAAAAACTCAGAGTGGAAGAGAAAAGAGATCCTCATTTGGAAAGAGAAGGCTAAACGGGGTCTTGAAACCCAGAACCCATGAAGGCATAAGTTTAATAAAAAAGTGACAGTAAGGATAGCATCCCCCAAAATTTAATAGGAACATGAGATGCAAAAAGGAGGCATCTAGCTCTGATACCAATGCTCTGATACCAAGATGTGAGTCTGTCCTTCAAATCTGTTATAAAACTGATAAAAGAAATAAGAAAAAAATGAGAGAGAAAGAAAGGTTACAGCAGAATAGAAGAAGAAGATTGAGAAGAAGAAGAGAGTTCGATGGTTCTCTCTCTCCCTTCACTAATCTTTTATTAAACTTAATCAATCATGCTAATTACAAGTCTGCCCTTTAATTGGGCGGCCAGAAAAGCACTAACTTAAAAGAACTTAAAAAGAGGTTTACAGGTCCATTTAGAAAAGGCCCATTAACACATAAAACAGATACAGCATTACTTAAACATAAAAGAAATATTAGGGCCCATTCGGTCCAGTGTAATGTGTAACAAGTCTCTCTCTTTTTCTCTTTTTTACTTCTTAGGCTTTTGTTTGGAAGCGGTCTTGCTGCCCATTTGTTTTGAGCAGCTGGTGTTTGCTTCTGACTAATGAATTGATTTCTGTTATTTATTGAAAAAAAAGTACAATTGATGGATAGGGGTTTTGTTTATGCATTTAATTCCACTCTCTCCCAAGTTCATATTGCCACAAGGATGTGTGTAAAACTGTCTTTTCCCTTTCTTCTGTTGTCAGTTTTTTTAAACTTGTTTATTTTTGGTTGGTTATTTAATTATGTACAGTTATATTCTGCTATTTGTTAACATTCTTTTTTTTTTGTTTTTTTCCGGGCAGATGGGTCCCTGATTGTAACTTCCCAATTTTAACACTTCCTGAGTTGAGCCTATTAGGGGCAAGTTGAGTGCATAAACCATTAGTTCGCAATGCTGTGTTGGTCCAACACAAAAGGATGTTTTCAATCGTCAATTATGCTCTTTCTGTTGCTCTGAATAGATGTTTAATCTGCAACTGGAAGATTGCTTGTTAATGCCGAGTTTTGTTACATTTGAGTAATATTGAATATTGTTTCTTCATACTGTTCCTTGTTGAAAGTGTAATGGGTATGCCATGACCCATGAGAAATATTTGCTTCACTGGGAGATGAGTGGACATGAGTAGGTTGTCATTCAGGCCTCGTCCTCTAGATATTCATAAAAAGATTCAGATTGTTAAATCTGTTAAAGACTTTGAAGATGAGGAGGCGACAACTTCTACACGTAATTCACAGTTACTTCGTTTTGCTGCAGAGGCTGATAATGAGGTAATCCTTATGTCCTGATATTCCATTTTAAGCTTATTCTCTGATGCACTGTTTCAATTGCTTATTCTGCAACATATGTGTGGTAGCCAACTTTGTACTTCTTCAAAAGTGCCATTTTGTATTTTGTTCCCTTACTCACTAGAAAATATAGACATATTGCGCTTTCTTTCAGCTTTGTATAGAAACCATTTTTCTTTGTCCAATTAGCTAATCTAAATTGTACTGTAATAGATATAGATCGCTGTTTGGGATTGAAGGAGTATTCATTTGTTGTATGGTTCAACTGAGCCTGTTGCCTTTTCTATTGTTTTCTTCATAGTTGTCAAGGGATCACTTAGGTGATAAGCATTTCTTGAGGGTTGCTTTATGTGGATGCTTCAAAATATAGCAATGGATTGTACTAACTTAGTTTAGAGGGCACCCACCTAGCCTTGCCATGACAAGATGGACACCTTATGCCATTTGTTTTGAGTAATACTTGAACTTTCTACCAAAAAAAAGTAACACTTGAACTGTATTAATTTAATAAAAGAATAATTTATAAACAGTGTGCCAAGCATTCCATGTAATGGCTGGTAGATAGCATGTAAGACAAAAGATTATGATCTTATAATTGAGCTCAGAACATTTGATCCCAGAGATGAGAGGTTTCTTGAACTGGTGCAAGATAACCGGGTTGTTTCAGTGGGTCAAACTGTATCATGTGATGTGACCACTTAATGTATCACATGCATGGGCTTGAAGGGGGGGGGGGGGTAAGTCCTTGGACCCAGTTTGAAGATTGAAGATGGATGTTTGGTAGACCTTAATAGGGGTCTGTCTTCACCTTCAGTGATCTCAGAAAGGGATGATATAGGAAACCAGAAAAAAAACAGGCCTGTAAGGAACGTTATAGAGATAACTGGTGCTGAAAGGGAGGGGGGGTAAGTCCTCGGGCCCAATTTGAAGATGGACGTTTGGTAGACCTTGTTTTGTTGGGAACAAAATGGAAGGGAGAGAAAAGTTCACAGCTGCAATGAAATGGAAAAGGGAGTTACAGGTTGAAGCTAAGAGGATGATTTTCAAAGAGTGCAGAAACCAGGGCCAATGTACTTTGAAAATTAGGGAGAAGAGGAAAACTACCATACTACTGGTTGGAGAAGCTGCACAGTGGTTGAAGGGTTTTGTTGATGGGGCAATCTTCTCTGTTAGAATGCATGGTTGGAAAAGCTCGTTGAGTGTTACAAGCAGGAAATATGAAGTGGTTCTGAGGTGTAAAGGGATGGTTTGTAACAGTTACAGCGTTCTTTAAAGGAGGTAAAAAGCAAATGGTTTGTCTGCCAGAAGGGAAGGGATGCTGTGGCTGGAAGCTAGTCAATGAGAAGATACAGCAGTACCTGATTCATTCTGAAGAAAGAAATATGGAGGATCAATTGATTGAAGAGGATGCTGATGTTGCTCAGTCTAAGGGGGTGGAGGAGAACCCGGGCTGTGATATGGATGACTCTTCTTCAAGCGATGGTCAACGAAAGGTCCATGGTTGGTGATTATTGCAAGTTCTCACAGGGACCAAAAATGGCGATAGAGGTTGAAAGAGAAGATTGTGAGAAGAGGTATGTAATTACTGCAAGTGGGAAAATCAATGCCTAGAAATCAGTTCTGGATGTGGTGATGAAACGGCTTTAGATCAAGAATGCAGTGGTTATTCTACCTTTCGGTGATAACAGAGCGGTCTTCGACATTGGTGATGAAGTGGTGGAAGTTTCAGCTGTGCAAACTGAGGTAGGATTGGTTTTGTTTGAATGCTGGAAAATGAGTTGCAATGAAAAGGAAATTGCTGCTTCGAGTATATTAGTGAAGATGGTGGGATTGCGTTTCTATCTTTGGAAGGAAGGATTTATTGAAAAGGTAGTAACAGCTCTTGAAGGCACTCTGGAAGATTATCTTTGATGATTTGTATTTCGAGATGGTTGGAGGAAGCTGGAATGTTATACCATGCTACTGTGATCTGCTGGTTGAAGGTTGGTGGAGGAAAGTTTGGCTTGCTACGGAAGATGAAGTGCCTATCTGGAAGGGCAACTCAAAGGTTGATGGTGATGATGATTTGGCAAGATGATTCCCATGTGGCGAAAGGAGAGAGGGAGTAGGGGGGATTGGAAAAGACAAAATTATCAGGGAAGTGGAACAGTCAAATGATGTAGTCTGTGAAATGGTTATCACAAAAAAGGGAAGTTTTTCTAATAAATTTTAAAACCTCGAAAAAGAGTGGGGCCATCCTCTTATGTTGATGTGGTGAAAGGTGGAGCCCAGTCTGATCCTAGGTGGGGTCCAGAAAGACTAATGAAGGAAAAGATTCTGGCCCTGTCTGAACTGATTATGGGCCAGACCGGGAAAGGGTGTGGTTCTAAACCAAGTTGGGTCAATTTAATTGGCTCATATGACTCTCTAAATAGTCATGGGGAGTTGTGGCCCTTGTAGGTCAAAGAACTCGAGGGAGGACGATAACTTTGATCTATCATCTTGCCCCTTAGCTGCTACAGTGAAGATTGATGCCAGGCCTGGGTCAAAACAGTCAATGCAGTGGAGTCCAATAGAAACAAATGTGGAAAAAGGCATTGGTAGATCAACAGAAGATCGGCCTAATCCAAGATATAGTAGGGAGAGATCAGAGGAGAAAGATACAGTGGATGGAGGATGGTTGGATTATGACATGTCCAACGGAGATGATTTGGAGTTAGACACAGATTCATTGATTGGCAGCATGTGTGAAAATGAAGGTACAGTAGAGGTGGAAGAGGATCTTAATATATCTGAACTTTTCTTTGAAGAGACAAAGGTGTTGGAAACAACCCCTGATTGGAGTCAGGTGATAGTTGGAAGAGATTTGAAGGAGGTGGAGGATGTTTTGGTTGTTGAGGAGGTAAACCAAAAGCCAGACACAAGAATCATTGCCCTATAGAGACCTCTCGCAGGGTGTTCATAAAGAGGTAATGGTGAGCCATCAGAAGCCTAACAAGGAAAATCCAGAAGGGAGTAAGATGCTGAATAACGGAAGTCCAGCACAGTGTGCCTCTTCTATAGGGAACTTGCCACAACAGACCCAACTCGGAAAAGCTAGTGAACCCCCTTCTTCTGATTTGGGGAAGGCTACAAAGTCTTCCCCTACACCCCCTCCAGGTATGGTGCTATAGTTGTGAATTTGGATTTGGGTACTGACCTGTGTGCTATGTCTGCAGCGTTTACTTTAGCTCCCCAGTTTGTCCAAAAGCCGCGAGCTCCTTGTTCTGAGAAGGATTGGAGAGGAAGAGTTTCTGGGTCTATTTCTAAGGAGTAAGGGAGGAGAAATTTGGGAACTAATTGAGAAGTTTTTGGAGGACATGAAGAAGAGTGAGTTGGAGGTTGAGAGTCTTACTGATCATGTGGTTACTAAGGTGAATTCAGGTTCTAGATCTATAGAAGTGAGGGAAGAGATAGGGAATGGATGTGGAAAGAGTACAGAAAATTCAGTTGGTGATTTTGTGGTAAAGCTTGGGTGTAAATTAAAAGATCCAAATGATTTGAAATCTTTCCTACAAAAGAAGGAAGATGGGAAGATGAGGAAGAAAAAATTGAGTGTGTCAAACAAGCAGTTCGTACCAGAGAGGAGAAGACAGAATTCTGGGGTGAAGAACTGAATAGTTTGGCCCAATCCCAAGAGCCTCAATATATAGATTAAAGAAATAAGAATATTTACAGAAAAGGCCTTGCATTGCTAAAGAGAAAATAACAATAAAATAAGAGATGCAATACAACAGGGACTATATTAATGTGGTACATCAGTGAGACTCTTCACACTCCCCCTCAAACTGATGCAAAGGCATGGGCATCAGTCTACTTATAAGGAATAAGTGTCTGGATCTCGTCATGGCCTTTGTGAAGATGTCTGCAACTTGCATATTGGAGGCAACATGAGTGAGAGAGATAGAGTTCACAAGAAACAGGTCGTGGATAAAGTGGCAGTCCACCTCAATATGCTTCGTCCTTTCATGAAAGACAGGATTAGAGGCAATCTTAATAGCACTAGTGTTGTCTGCATACGGAGGGATGGGTGTAGGAGAGGAATGACCCAATTCCATACATCAGCAATCTTAGAAAGGAGTCTAAACTCTACTTTTATCACTTTGGTCCCAAAGAAGAAAGGGGCTGAGGATATTAAAGACTACATGCCTATTAGTCTAATAATAGAAAGCATGTATAAAATCCTTGCAAAGGTGCTAGCAAAAAGGATGAAGCTAGTCATGGGGCACATCATTTTGGAGTGCCAGGGAGCTTTTGTAGAAGGAATGCTGATGGTAGATGGGGTTTTAGTGGCAAATGAGCTGATCGACTCAAGGATGAGAAGTGGAAGGGGTAGGCTGATATGCAAAGTAGATCTGGAGAAAGCATATGATCATGTGAACCGGAGCTTCCTGGACTATGTGCTTAGAAGAATGAACTTTGGACCTAAATGGAGAAATTGGATGAAGGTTTGTGTGGGTACTCCTTCCTTCTCAGTTCTAGTAAATGGGAAAGCTTCTGGAAACTTCAAAAGTTCGAAAGGAATCAGGCAAGGGGACCCACTATCCCCTTCCCTGTTTATTTGCGTGATGGAAGTTTTAAGCAGATCGGTGAAGAGGGCTGGTTTGGGGGGTTTCCTAGAAGGCTTTACAGTAGGTAACGAGAAGGTGGAGGTTAATTTACTGCAGTATGCTGATGACACCTTGATCTTCTGTGATGCATCACAAGAGCAACTCTATTTTGTGAGGTCAGTGCTAAAATGGTTTGAAGTAGTCTCGGGCATGAAAGTTAACTTAAACAAAAGTGAGTTAGTGGCTGTTGGAGAGCTGGCCAGTTGGGCAGACTTGTGGGGATGCAAGGTGGGAAAGTTGTCTCTAAAATATCTGGGCATGCCCCTAGGTGCTAAATGTAATTCGAAAAGAATCTGGGAGCCAATTATTGGAAGACTTGAAAAGAAGCTAGCATCCTGGAAAACCAAGTATCTTTCTTATGGAGGCAAGGTTACCCTGGTGAAAAGTGTTTTATCCTCCCTCCCAAATTATCTGCTTTCCTTATACCCAATCCCGGCAGGAATGGATGCTACCATCGAAAAGAAGATGAGGGATTTCCTCTGGAGAGGCTGGAAAGTGCAGAAATACCACTTGGTGAACTGGAACAAGGTATGCCAGCCCAAAGCTGTAGGGGTTCTGGGGGTTAGAAGGGTGAAAAGTATCAATACTGCTCTGCTGGGGAAGTGGTTTTGGAGATTTGGGGAAAGTCAAGGAGAGCTGTGGAAAAGGGTGGTGTAAGCCAAGTATGGTGTTAGAAAAATGGGATGGGATCCAGGAACTTCAAATCACTCCTATGGATACTCGGTTTGGAAAGGTATTGAGAAATCTTACCATTGGTTTGTAAAGGTGTGAAATTCAAAGTAGGAAATGGGGAGAGGGTCAAATTCTGGAAGGATGTTTGGTGTGGGGAGAGACCTTTGAATGAGAGGTTCTCTGTTTTGTTTGAAGTTGCAGCAAACAAGGAAGCTAAGGTTGTTGAAAGTTTGCAAATCGAAGATGATAATGTGGTTTGGATCCCACAATTGAGGAGGAATCTAAATGATTGGGAAGTGGAGGAGTGGATGGAACTTCTGCAATTCCTTTACAGCACTCAAGTGGAGGCAACAAGGGTTGATAGTAGAATCTGGAGGTGGGAGAAGACTGGAAAGTTTACAGTCAAATCTTTTTACATGATGGTGGACAGTTCAGAAGGACTTTCCGTTCAAACACACATCATTTGGAGTAAAAACGTGCCTTTAAAGATTTTATTTTTTGTATGGACAACTTACCTCAACAGAAATACTTACAAGGGATAACCTCTCTCGGAAAGGTGCTCTGCTGGACTCAAATAGCTGTGTCCTGTGCGAAGGACATCTGGAAACAGTGAATCATCTATTACTTCACTGCAAATTTTCTTCAGAGATCTGGAACAGAATCTCACAATTATTTGAAGTGAAAAGTTGCTGCCCAGGTTCAGTACAGGGTTTTGTAAAAGGTTGGAGAGTGGAGGGCTTGAGTAAAAGAGGAAGATTAGTTTGGAATTTAACCCCAGCAGTGGTTTTTAGGTGTCTGTGGCAAGAAAGAAACAGTCGGGTTTTCAAAAATAAGGCAAGTTCTGCTGACTCTATTTTTCAAAAAATTGTGGGAAAGATGTTTTCTTGGTTGTCTGGTGATAGGCTGGTTAGGGGTATGGGTTCTTAGTCCATTTTGCACAGGATAATCTTTTTATAAAGCAGGGTGGGGTTCAAGTTTAGAGGGATCAGTTTTCTAGTTCCTTTAGCACTTTATCTTGCTGTATATTTTGTTCGTATTTAATACAATGATACCTTACTTTCTCTCCAAGAAAAAAAATTCCATGAGATTAGAGAGTCACCCATGAAGGCACACCACCTGGTAGTGGAACGACCTGTGTCAAGGCATCCATCCCAATCTGCATCAGCATAGGCCCTCAATTGTATAGAAGAAGATGAAGAGAAGAAGAGACCCTGTGATAAAGAGCCCCCAACATAACAAATGATCCGATGTAACATAGTCAAATGGGGTTGACAAGGGGCAGAGACAAACTGATTGACAACTTGGACTTTATGTGAGATGTCAGGATGAATCATGGTGAGATATATGAGAGATCCCACAAGTTGCTGATAGAGGGAGGCATTAGTAAGCAAGGGACCTTCAGACTTGGACAATTTTACATTCAACTCCAAGGGAGTGTCTACTCGTTTATTGTCGATAAGACCGGCCAATTGGACAAGATCAGAGGCATACTTGTGTTGGGCTTGTTGGCAAATGAAATATCCCCGGGAACTCCTTTGAACTTCAAGTCCCAAAAAATAGTCAAGAGGGCCTAAACCCTTAATGTGAAAGGAACTATGAAGAAGAGACTTGAGCTCTTGAATTCCTTCAATATGATCTCCAATCAACAACATGTCATCCACATATAGGAGGAGAATCATAAAACCTTGGGGTCTTTTCTGCACAAAGAAAGAGTAATCAAAAGCACTCTGGTTATACCTGGCTTGCACAACAACATCTCTGATTTTTTCAAACCAAGCTCGAGGAGCTTGCTTTAGCCCATAGAGAGATTTCTTCAACCAACAGGTGAGGGAGTGATAACTATAGTACCTGGGTAGAGGTTTCATATATACAGTATCTTTTTGGTGTCCATGTAGAAAAACATTTTTCACATCTAGTTGAAAGATAGTCCAAGAGTGTGCAGTAGAGAGGGCTAAGAGAACACGACTATAGTGATCTTGGCCATTGGGGCAAATGTCTCCTCATAATTGATGCCATACTTCTGCATATAGCCTGAGCCACGAGCCGAGCTTTATATTTGATTAAAGACCCATCAGATTTCAACTTGATGGAGTTGACCCATTTGCTCCCAATAACAGAGCCATTTGAAGGTGCTGGAACTAGGTCCCAAGTGTCGTTCTCGTGCAAAGCTTGAATCTCTGCATCCATGACAAAGAAATCCCTTGTGGTTAGGACTATATCCCACAAAAGCATACATGACAGATTGAGCTAAAAGCTTTTAATGTTCACGAGGGGGAAGATGTACAAAGCATAGACATACAAAAACATGAAGATGGGAAAGATTTGGGGGGATCGAAACATCTTTTGGTAAGGAGATATGCTATCAAGAACTGATGAAGGGATACAATTAATCAAATGCACAACTGTACTAGCGACCTCTACCTAGAAGGTGGGGGGCACATGTGACTCTTGTAGAAGAGTCCTCACAACATTGAGAATGTGGCCATTCTTTCATTCTTCCACACCATTTTGTTGAGGAGTGTTTAGACAACACCGTTAGACTTGTATGCCATGATTTTTCAAATAAACCAGAAATTCTCTGTCATTGTATTCTCCCTTGAGTCGGAGCGTAATATTTGCACACTTGCTTGAAACTGTACTCAAACCATGGTATGAACAACCGAAAGGTTAGGAAAACTTTTTACTTGTGTTTAAGAAAGTAGATCCAAGTGTACCTGGTATAGTCATCAATGAAGAGTGCAAAATACTTGTATCCCAATCGAGAAACAATAGATGAAGTCCAAACATCACTATGTATAATTTCAAAGGGTGAAGTGGCATGTTCAACTTTGTGAGTGAATGGCAAAATACGACTCTTACTCAAACAACAAGAAACACAAGATGTATCAAAGGATTTCATATAAGGAATTTTAGTTCTAATAAAACTAGACTTAAACAAATATTTAAGTTTTTCATAGTTTGGGTGACCCCAAACGCTTATGCCACAAATCCTAGACATAGTTTCTTTGACCCAAAACAAGACTCGATGTAGAAGAGTTAAAATAAGTAGATGATGGTGCTGATTGTGATATCTCAAACTCCAATGCAAACAAGTGGCCCAGCCTACGCCCCTTCCCTTTCACCTTCCTAGTGCACTAGTCCTAAATCAAACAACCACCAGAGGAAAAGATAGAATGTGACCTTCATCAACTAGTTGACCAACTGAAATATGGTTAGCAGTAAGTTTAGGAACAAGGAAAGTCTTGGCAAGGGACAAGGAGTTTGAGACACAAATCATCACTCCCAATAATGTCAAGTTTCTCACCATTAGCAATGACAATATGTTTATGGTTGGCCTCAGAAGGTCTGTTTGGTGGTTTAGGGTAGACTCCAGTCATATGATTTGTAGTACTAGAATAACTTGAGAGGGAGAAGAACAATAACTAGAGAACTCACCAAATAGACCAATAGCAGAAAAGGCAGATGAGATAGTAGAGGATACAAGTTGTTGTATCTCTTCCTTATTCATGGAAGTAGAGGATTCTCCCTTGGCAGTAGAGGCATCGGTCATTTGTCCCTCGGGACACCTAATAAGCCCATGGATGATTCTTCTTCATAGTGCCTTTGGATGGACAAATTGGGCAGTTTGGAATGATATAACCATGCTGTTTGCAATAGGTGCAGACATTCTTCTTCTTGCAATGTGATTTATATGTCCAAACCCCTTACACTCATAACATTTGAGTTTTAGAGGGATCCTTCCCACCAGATTTCTACTCCCACGTGCAATAAAAACAGTATGTCCCCGAATCAAAATCCTCCAAAAAGGGAAATATGACTGAATATCTTCAATACAGATATGTCACTCTGTAGAGGAATCAAAATCCTCCAAGAAACTGTCTGGAACAACACCAACCAGATTGTGTGCTGTGTTGACAGTCCAACCTGAGTGTTCCAGGACTGTTGAACCGAGGAGAGGATTAAATACCCTCCAGTACTGAATACAAATGCCTACCAAGTAACCGAAGGGTAAAGATACCCTAGGGCAGCACAAAGAAAACTAGGGTTCTAAATAAATGACAGTCGATTGAGAAGACTGAGAGATTCACCAACCTGATGTGGGGAGTTTTCCAGATAGGGAATTACTTTGTGCAGTTCAAATTGGCTACCAATACAATTCAGATGACAGCTTGAAGAGGAATGTAGTAGGTCTGTTGAAACCCCTTAATCTGAAGCAATAGCAGCCAAGGATTTAATGTTCAAAGCTTGGAGAATACCTGGGAATACACCAGTCCAAGGAAGGAGGAAGAAAACTTCTGCCGCCCTAGAGAGAAGATCAGAACTCCTCCAAAACTTGTCCAATCTCAAAGAAAGTTTCTGAGTTGGTAGAACAGGCCAGGGTGACACAACCAATCAAGTTTCTTTCCAAACAGAAGCTTTCCAAGAGAGTTCTAGAAAGACCTCTCTTGCTGAAATCACAGAACAGAGAGCAAGAGTTAGGGTTGATCAGAACAGCCCCATCTTCAGACAAAGCACCCAGAAATCAGCAGCCTTTGAGATGTCAGAGAGTGAGCGTGAAGCAAATACTGATTACAGAGCAGTGTGCTCTGATACCATGTCAAACAAGCAGTTCGTACCAGAGAGGAGAAGACAGAATTCTGGGGTGAACTGAATAGTTCGACCCAACCCCAAGAGCCTCAATATATAGATTAAAGAAATGAGAATATTTACAGAAAAGCCCTTGCAGGGCTAAAGAGAAAATAACAATAAAATAAGAGATACAATACAACAAGGGACTATATTAATATGGTACATCAGTGAGACTCTTCACAGAGTGAGGTTGAAAGACAAGGTTGGATGTGGAATGTGATGTGGACTTTAGTGAAAAGAGTACAGAAAATTCAGTTGGTGATTTTGTGGGAAGTCATGGGGGTAAATTAAAAGATCCAAATGATTTGAAAGCCTTCCTACAAAAGAAAGAAGATGGGAAAATGAGGAAGAAAGAGTTGAGTGAGGTTGAAAGACTAATGTTGTATGTGGAATGTGATTGGGACTATAGTGAAAGGAAGGGTAGAAGAAGAAGGAGCAAGTAAATAGGTATTGAGGTAGGGGTAAAAGGAATAGGTTAGAAATGAATGTTGTTAGTTGGAATGTCCGAGGGCTAGGGAGTGTGTGTTCATGTGGAAGAGAACTCTAATAAAGGAGTTGCTTAGGAAAGAGAACCCAAACATAGTTCTTATTCAAGAATCTAAACTATTGGCTTTTGATGGTAGGTGGGCTAGGAGTGTTTGGATGGCCAGGGGAATAAGTTGGGCTATGTCTGTCTTGGGGAGCTTCGGGAGGACTAGTGACCCTTAGAAGTATGATGTGGTGCAAGGGATGGAAGAACTGGTAGGGAAATTCATAGTCTCAATCAAATTCCGACAAGTGGTTGATGGGTTTGAATGTTTTTTTTGAAGATAATATAAAAAAAATATTAAATAAAAAAAGCAATTACAAGGAAGGTGATAAGCAATCACCAGAGAGGAAGCAAAACCCAGAGAACCAAGCAAAGAAGCCCCAGTCCCCAAGAAAGAAAACCACCCCAAACATAGAATAATACTTTTGACCCAGCTAAAAAGAGAAAACCTCACTACAACACTATGGCAAAACCCATTCATAAAAAAAACACTATGACAAAACCTAGACCCTACAAACCAATATCGGCACCCGTCGGAAACCCATCCCTATTGCCCACTCCCAACCAAAACTCCCACTCAAAAACTCTTCTTATCAGTTTTTTGAGAAAAATCTTCTAGTCACCTTTTCTCTCATCTTTTGTGATTTTTGATGAGCTTATTAGGCCTAATACCATATAAGCCTCCTTTTATCTATGCAAAGACTTTTGAAACTGGAACTTGCTGCGGACTTTTTTTGTTCTTTTGAAACTAGGTTTTGACAAATATCTATGGTCCCAATGGATACAGGGAAAGGAATGATATGTTGGAAGAATTGAAAGACATAAAGGGATTGTGGGAAGGACCATGGTGTATTGGAGGGGACTTCAATGTAATAAGACAGGGAAACAAATAAGGAGAGGCAAAGAATTACTACTAGCATGAGGAAATTAAATGAGTTTATAAATTTTCTTTAAGCTCAAGGAGTTGCCTCTCTTGCATAATAATTTCACATGGTCTAACCTTCAGACTAACCCGATTTGTTGCAAATTAGATAGATTTTTGTTTGTAGTGGATTGGGAGGATCATTGGGGAGATTTGGTCCTGAGGGCTTTGCCTAGAATAACTTTTGATGATTGGCCAATTTCCTTGTCCAAGGATGATCTAAGAGGAAGGGGTCCATCTCCTTTTTGGTTTGAGAATATGTGGCTTTGTCACCCAATGTTCAAAGAAAAAAAAAAGTTTAAAATGCCCAAAGGAATATGTGGAATTTTGGAAAAGTTGATGAGAGACTTCTTATGGGAACCAAGAGAGGAGAAAAAGGATCATAGGGTCAGGTGGGATATAGTTACCAAAACTAAAAGTGATGGTGGGCTTGGTTTAGGCAATTTGCAAAAAAAAGAATGAAGCTTTGTTGGGGAAATGGCTTTGGAGATTGACTTTGGAAAGGGATAAATTATGGGCTCAAGTTGTCTTAAGTATTCATGGGCAAGCGGCGGATGGCTGGGGCTCTGGAGTTTCAACTAGGGCTACGAGAGCTTCTCCTTGGAAATCAATTCATGCCATACTTCCTTCTTTTCGTCCTCTAATCAGGTATGATATGTGCTCTGGTAATTGCGCGAAATTTTGGGATCATGTTTGGGTGGGAAGCACTCTGCTAAAAGAGCTTTTCCCTTCCTTGTATTCTTTATCACGGTTTAAAAATGAGCCAGTCTCCATTGTTTTGACCACCTCTAATTCAACCATTGATTGGAATTTGGGTTTTAGAAGGGCCCTTAGAGAACTGGAACTGAACCTCATTGCTGACCTGCTAAATATCCTTGAGGGGGTGGTTATTGACCCCCTTAGGAGGGATAGTAGGATTTGGGCTCCGTCTCCTTCGAGTATCTTCTCTTGCTCCTCTTTCTTCAAGGAACTGGCTCATTCCCCTCCTGTCTTTGGAATCCCTTTTCCAGTTTTGGAAGTCTGGGGTAGACCAATTCCTCCCAGAATTAGTGTTTTTTGTTGGGAAGTTTTCCTTGAAAAGTGTAACACTTGTGACTTACGTCAAAGAAAAAGGCCTAATTGGTGTTTATCCCCAAACTGGTTCATCCTTTGTAAGAAGAATGGTGAGACTTGCTATCACTTATTGGTTTCTTGCCCATTTGTTTCAGAAATCTGGTGTTGGTTTTTCTTTCTTTTTGGTGGCAGGTGGACCCCTCCCCCAAATTTACAAAGCTTATTTCATTCTACTACTGTTAGGGGGCTGAAGAAGAGAGGGAAAATTCTGTGGAGGTGTGTAAGAGCAGCTGTATGTTGGACAGTCTGGGAGGAAAGGAATCAATGGACCTTTCATGGCAAAGGAAGAAATAAGGGTGTAATCATTGAACTGATTTCTATAAGGGTGATCCATTGGGTTAAAACTTTGCAAAGTTTATAAAATTATTCAGAAGGAGACATCATCAGGAAGTGGAAAGAAGTGGCTTGGTCAGCTCCAAGAAAGAATGTATCCCACCCAATTGGTCCCCTCCAGTTTCAGGTTTCACTAAACTAAACTTTGGTGGTAGTAGTGAAGGAAATCCAGGTCTGTTGGGTATAGGGGGAGCCTTCAGGGATGATGAAGGTCAAATTATTGCATAGTATTCTGGTTCTATTGGATGGGGGGACTCTCTTAGAGCTGAAATATTGGCTGTCTTGGAAGGGTTAAAAAGAGCTCAAGAGTTAAATATCAGAAAATTGATAGTGGAAGGTGACTCTAAGTTGGCTATAAATTGGTTGATGAAGGATACTTCTAGTTTGTGGAAGTTTCTGAATGAAAAAAAGAAAGTTAGACATCTCACCCAAAATATGGAAGTCAAACTTCAATGGATAAAGAGGTGTGCCAACTCCTTGGCAGATTCATTGGCCAAACAAGGGGTGGGAAGAGTTAATTTCTTCTGGGCAACATTGTAATCTGAATTGCTTTCTTGGGAGGGTTAAGAATTTTTACCCCTCCTTTTGTACCTTTTCTATTATTATCTTTTAATAAAAGTCTTTGTTATTTATCAAAAAAAAAAAACGTTCAAAGAAAAAAGATAAGGAGTGGTGGATGGAAAGTAATCCAAGGTTTAAATGGGAAGGCATGAAGTTTCACCAAAAGATGAAGGATTTGAATGTTAAGATAAAAAATTGGAATATTAGATATTTTGGGACATTAAAAGAGAGTAAGCAAGAAATAATCTATCAAATTGAGGCTTTCGATGATGAAGAAATTCAAGGAACTTTTAAAGAAAATGACAAGCACGAGAGAAGGGTATTAAGGAAGCAATCAGAGGATATATTGTTCAAAGAACAAATAACTTGGAGACAAAAATCCAGGCACAAATGGATAAAGAAAGGGGATGGAAACACTAAATTCTTTGTGGAATATATCAAATCTATTTTTAGAAGACCCTTGAATGAGAGGTTAGGATTAGGACAGATTGACCAAGACTATTGGGAGATCACAAGGTTTGGATAGAAATAAGTTTTAATTTTGGAGGAAATATAGGAGGTAGTCTTTTCTACGGATGGAGCAAAAGCACTTGGACCAGATGGGTTTACGGTGGTTTTTTACCAGGATTGTTGGGACATCTTGGAAAATGATATATTAAGGGTCTTTGATGAGTTTTTTGACGGAGGGGTTATAAAACCAGAATTGAGTTCCACTTTCATTTCCCTGGTCCCCAAAAAATTCGATTCAAACCATCCAAGAGAGTTTAGATCAACTTAGTCAATAGTTTGTATAAAATCATTACGAAGGTGTTTTCGCGAAGGGTTAGATCTGCTCTTCCTTCCTTTATTTACCCAAATCAAGGAGCATTTGTGAAGTTTAGGCAGATTATTAATCAAATTCTAATTGATAATGAGTGTGTGGAGGAGATGAAAAGAAATGGGTTAGTCTATAAGCTTGATCTTGAGAAGGCCTATGACTTGGTGGACTGGGAATTCTTGTTGGAGGTGATGAGAAACTATGGTTTTGGAGACAAATGGTTTAAGTGGATTCATGGGTGTATTAAGAGCTGGTGAGAGGATGGAGAGTGGGAAGGGATAGAGTGTCTTTTATCCACCTACAATTTGCTGACGGTACAAACTTAGTCTGTGAAGGCGATAAACTCAATAGGGTGAGAAATTTGAAATTAGACTGAAGGGGCAGCGGAGTTTAAGTGTTCGAGGCAAAATAAATTGCTGGCCATGTTTCAAAAAAAGGACCTTGTAGAGAACATTGATGTGGGCCCCACAGCTACGGTCCCACTGTGTTCGTAGGGTAGAAGGTGTTCTAGTCTTCCTAGGGTTAGCTATTGGTCATTTAGTTGTTTCAGTTGTTATTTATTTCAGTCTTTTTGCTCTATTTTGTTATGTAAAGACTAAGGGCAGATCTGTCCTTTCCATGTAATGAGCATAACCTATAACTATTAATTAAAGTGGCGGCGGCAAAACATCAAGCTTCTGCTCCTTTTCAACTCTTGTGTTCTACCGCTTCTCCTCCCTCTTCTTCCTCTTTTCTCTTTACCTTTCTTCTTGTTTTCGAACCTGAAATCCATTAGGGTTCAAGACTGATAACAGTCCTGAACTTCTACTTGGTATCAAAGCTAGGGTTTCTCATGTGAGTCTAGTCCAGCCGACCACATGAGAACCATCTAAGGCTGGAAGCTGAGAAAGTAGAGTTCGTTGACTGGTTCTTGGAGATCTCCAGAGGATTAGCAGTTGTTTGAAGAATTGCCACAGTTGCAACGAGTTGGTGATCAGGAAGAATCAGAGAAGGCTAGGGTTCGGGTAACCTTGGAAGGCAGCGAACAACATCCTATTGTAAGTTTTTTTCATTTTCTGAGAGAAGTACTATAAGAGAAGATAGGTTGGACCTATCTAGCAAGGGTGGCCGAACTACTCTAGGATTTTGTCTTAATCCTGCGGCAAACCCTAGTACTGGACTGCATCTTGTGATCTAATTCTACGGCAAACCCTAATAGTTCTCTCCTCAACATTGATCAGTTTTAGGGTTTCATATTAACCCTACTACAAACCTTATCCGTACGGTACTGTCTGGAGTGTACGACTGGGAATTTACTTTTAGGACTGATTAAAACCCCAATTCGGCTTCAGCATATCAGATTGTTCTTCAAACTGTTTTTCAGTTTTCTTTTGGGGTTTCGAACTCTTCTAAGGGGGTGAAAACAGTTCGGACTGTTGCTGTTGTGTGTGGTTACTGATTTCAGATCAGTTTTATACCTGTTTCATGTACATCCACTATGAGTACAAATTGGTTCTATACTGATTTTGTGATTGTGGTTGATAGTCCAAGTGCTGTTTTTGACTGTAGTAACCCTAATTTTGAGACTTCTGGTTCTTGATCGAAATGGAGTTTAAGAATCAGGCAGAAGGCAGTATTGGGAACAACAATTATGTGGTATGTGGGCATTGTAAGAAACCCAAACACACAAAAGAAACATGTTGGAAGCTACATCCTTATTTGGTCCCGGCAAAGTTAAGAAGCAAGACGGGTAACGTTGATGTGGCAGTGCATACTAATTCAGCATCCTCGTCTGGCACAAGAGGCACATTCTTAGAGACCTTAGCCGCAGTTTGGGCTGCTCTTATACAGTTGGAAAGGGAAGTTGGGAACTCAGCTCAGCCACCGCAGTCACCATTAGCCCCCGCCACATTTGCTTCCGCATATTCAGGTACTCGAGCCTCAGCTCCAGGTACCACTGAACCCTGTTGGGTAATAGATTCAGGTGCATCCGACCATATGACTAGCTTGCCTTCATTGTTTACCACTTATCATTTATCTTCTGGTAGGGATAAAGTATCTATTGCTGATGGCTCTCTTGTCCCCATTTCTAGCAAGGGTGACATCAAGCTATCGGATACCATCTCCTTGTCTTCTGTCTTACATGTCCCTAAACTTGATACTAACCTTCTTTCAGTCAGTAGTATTACCAAACACATGAACTGTTCAGTAACCTTCTTCCTTGACCAGTGTGTTTTTTAGGACTTGAAGACGAAGAAGGTGATCGGGACTGGCCGTGAGACGAATGGGATCTATTTGCTCAGGGAGAGTTCTCGTCGGAAAGAGTCAGGGGATAAGAAGTCACTTGCTTCCCAGAGTGTGAGTTCGGTTATGCTTTGGCATAACCGATTGGGTCATTTGTCTTTTCGGTCCTTAAGGAGTCTGTTTCCTAATTTGTTTGAGTCTGTTGAGTTGTCCCAGTTGCAATGTGAAAGCTGTGAGTTTGCTAAACATTGTAGACACTCTTATTCGTTGAGCAATAAAAGGAGCAATCGTTCTTTTGATCTTGTGCATACGGATGTTTGGGGGCCATATCACATTCCTTCCATGGGTGGGTACAGATATTTTCTGTTATTTGTTGATGACCATACCCGGTTTTCTTGGGTTTATCTTATGTGTTCACGAGATGAGGTTTCCGCCCTAACCCAAAACTTTCACCAAATGATCCTAACCCAGTTTGATGCCAAGATCAAAGTTCTTAGATCTGATAATGCAAAGGAATACTTTGCTAAGCCATTGGCATCTTACCTTCTTACTCATGGGGTTATTCACCAGAGCACTTGCCCTCATACACCTCAGCAGAATGGGGTTGCAGAAAGGAAGAATAGACACATCTTGGAGGTGGCTAGAAGCATTATGTTTACCTCCAATGTCCCTATTCGCTTCTGGGGTGATGCTATCCTCACGGTGGTATATCTTATTAATCGGGTTCCTTCCTGGGTTCTTGATATGTCATCTCCTTTTTCCCTTCTATACTTAGATGAGGAGTTGTTTACTGTTCCTCTCAAAACATTTGGTTGTACCTTTTTTGTTCAGCTTCTCGGTCCCCATCACTCCAAGTTTGAACCCAAGGCCTCCAAATGCATCTTTCTTGGTTATGCACAAACTCAAAAGGGTTATTGCTGCTATGATTTTGTCTCAGGGAAGAAGTTTGTATCCATGGATGTCACTTTCTTTGAGGAGACACCCTACTATTCTCGGGTCTCTCCTCAGGGGGAGAGTAGCGAGCGTGGAGATTTGGGTCCTTTTCTTCACGGGGAGTGCAGTGAGGGCAGGGTTAATACTTTTGGGGCTGTTCCCTTACCTATTCCAGTGGGTGATGAGGGCTGCAGTAGCGAGGGTGGTCAGGGGGCCGGTCATCAGCAGTCCCGGCCAGCTCCAATCTCTTCTGCGGCTCCAAGTCCAGATATTACAGTCTTAGGGCCCACAGAGACTCCTTCCATTGTTGCTACCTCACCCCCTGCAGATGACCTTGACCTTCCCATTGCCATCCGTAAAGGAAAGCGGCATTGCACCACATCTACAACCCACTGCATCTCCCAGTTTTTGTCCTATGATCGCCTATCTCCCTCCTACAGGTCCTATCTCACTTCCGTTGCTGATGTCCCTATTCCAAGAACAATGCAAGAAGCCCTATCAGTCCCGGAGTGGAGAGGTGCAATGCAAGTTGAAATGGATGCCCTGTTGAAAAATAATACCTGGGAGCTAGTTGACTTGCCCAAAGGAAAGAAACCAGTTGGATGCATATGGGTATTTATTGTGAAGCACAATGCGGATGGTTCCATTGAGAGGTACAAAGCTCGGCTAGTTGCAAAAGGGTTCACTCAGACTTATGGTATAGATTACTTGGAGACATTTGCCCCGGTAGCCAAGATGACCACCATTCGGGTTCTATTATCTCTTGCGGCAAGTTACACTTGGCCTTTGTACCAAATGGATGTTAAAAATGCCTTCCTGAATGGAGACTTGCAGGAAGAGGTTTACATGCAGTTGCCTCCTGGATTCTATGATACAGAGGCAGGTAAGAAGGTCTGCCGGCTCAATAAGGCATTGTGTGGTTTGAAGCAGTCACCTAGAGCTTGGTTCGACAGATTCAGACTAGCCCTTGGGAAGTTCGGTTATGTACAGGCCCAGTCAGATCATACACTATCATCAAGAGGGTGGAGTCCTCACTGACACTACTTGCAGTATATGTTGATGATATTGTGGTGACAGGAAATGACAGCCATGAGATTGAGTCCCTCAAACAGCTCCTTCATCAAGAGTTTGAGGTGAAAGATCTGGGTACACTTCGGTATTTTTTGGGTATTGAGGTTTCTAGATCTAAACAGGGGATCTTTGTCTCTCAGAGGAATTATGTTCTAGATCTGTTGGCTGAAACTGGAAGGCTGGGTGTCAAACTTGCAGATACACCCATTGAATAGAACCACAGGATTAGTGCAGAGAGTGGGGAGCTGCTTGAAGACAAAGTTATGTTCTAGCGGTTAGTGGGAAAGCTCCTATATCTATGCCTCACTTGGCCAGATATCAGTTATGCAGTTAGTGTTGTCAGTTAGTACATGCATTCTCCTAGAACCACACACCTTCTTGCAACAGAAAGAATACTAGCATACTTGAAGAGATGCCCGGGTAGAGGTATACTGTTCAAGAACAATGACCACATGAAGGTGGAAGTCTATACGGATGCCGATTGAGCAGGGAGTGTTGATGACAGAAGGTCTACCTCTGGATATTGCGCCCTTGTGGGAGGTAACCTGGTCTCTTGGAGGAGTAAGAAGCAGAGTGTTGTCTCCCGATCTAGTGCTGAAGCTGAGTACATGTCAATGGCTAACGGAGTGGCTGAGATCACTACTTGAGGACTTGGGTATTGAGTATGAGAAGCCCCTGATGCTGTATTGTGATAATCAAGCGGCTATTAATATAGCACACAACCCGGTGCAGCATGACAGAACTAAACATATTGAAGTTGATCGACACTTTGTACGAGGGAGGGTCTCATCACAAGAAGTGTGTCTCCCATACATCACCTCCAACATGCAGTTGGCAGATATCCTCACCAAAGCTGTACCACGGAAGAAGCTAGAGGCGGATCTATCCAAGTTGGGAATGATAAACATTTATTACCAACTTGAGGGGGAGTGTAGAGAACACTGATGTGGGCCCCACAGCTACGGTCCCACTGTGTTCGTAGGGTAGAAGGTGTTCTAGTCTTCCTAGGGTTAGCTATTGGTCATTTAGTTGTTTCAGTTGTTATTTATTTCAGTCTTTTTGCTCTATTTTGTTATGTAAAGACTAAGGGCAGGTCTGTCCTTTCCATGTAATGAGCATAACCTATAAATATTAATTAAAGTGGCGGCGGCAGATCATCAAGCTTCTGCTCCTCCTTTTCAACTCTTGTGTTCTACTGCTTCTCCTCCCTCTTCCTCCTCTTTTCTCTTTACCTTTCTTTTTATGTTCGAACCTGAAATCCATTAGGGTTCAAGACTGATAACAGTCCTGAACTTCTACTGACCTTATTAGTGTTGAGAATGAGCAAGGGGAGGCTGGAGTAAATGGAATAGAAAGGGGACATGCATCTCAGTAGAAAGAGGGACATGTACACTTGGCAAGGCCTGATGATGATTGCCCAACACATGATGGCAATGGGGAGCACATGGGGAAAATTGAAGAAGACAACTCAGGAAGGATATATTCAAATTTAGGACAGGTCTTCAATGGTGGGCCCAAGAATTTTGAGTCCATTAGTTTTGGGCTGAAGAATAGGCCTAGTGATTTTGGAGGGGATGCTCAAGTTTTAAAATGTTATTATTGGAGTAAAAAAAATGGTTTTAAAATTACTAAATCAGGTAGCTCGAGTGCGATGCAAAGGACGACAGAAGGTTTTGAAAAATTAGATGATTGAGTAGGTAATGCAGCAGATGAAGAGGGGTCGATAGAGAAGGAGGTCACAGAAGAGGCTATTAGCAATGTAGAAGGACTCATCTAGAGAAAAGCAAATTTCTTCCCTAGGAAGAAGAGTTTATTGATTACAGAGAAAATCGATAAGGAAGAAAAGATATGTGAAGAAGAGAAGGAAGAAGTTCATGAGGGTTCTGAAGACAAAATCCATCAACAGAATAAAGGAGAGGAGCACAAAGTTTTACAGGAAGGCACTGACGGTAAGGAAGATTCTACAGAAGAAATTAAAGTTAGAGATATGGAAGAGCAAAGAGCGGCTATGGAAGAAGGAGAAAGTGGAGAGGTGACAAGGGATGTGAGGGAAGGAGATGGAGTTGCAATCGGGGAAGAGGGGGAGAACAGTCAAGGAGCTGAGATGATTGGGCTTGTGGGGGCAGAGGAAACAAGAGAGGAGGCGGAGGTGGGAAAGAGCATAGGATGGAAAGGGGATAATGGTTTAGTGGACGAGAAGGGAGCGGAGAAAGGAGCAGAGAATGAGGGAGGGGGAAGTGAGGGGGCAGGAAACAAGAGCAGGGTTGTGGTCAGAATGTATAAGAGGAAAAGATGCAGAACTTTTCCTTTAGAAGAAAACGGAGAGAGGGGACTGAAAGTGGACTTAGGGAGGGGAGGTCTTGAGGGAGGAAAGTAAGGACAACATAATGATAGATGAGACACATAAGGTGGAGGTAACTTGTGACATTGAAAAAGTAGTGAATGGGGAAGTGGAAGTTATCAGAAATCTGGGTCTATTTTTCTTAGGAGGGGAGGAGTTCGTGAAAGAAGCTTTCAGGTTTGTGGAGGAAAGGAATGGGGAGAACAATAATAAAGATGATACAATGGTTAATTACAACTCAAGTAATTTCATAATTCAGGGGATGGAAAAGCCTAACGGAGGTGGGGAGGATAACATCAAAGAAAAGCAAGAGGATTTGGAGGGGGGTGGTTGTTCCAGATAGGGTCAAAAATCTGAGGAGATGGAAGAAGCTGTTGGAACTTTAAATACAGTTAGAAGGCTCAAAGGTCAGAAGATCAAGAGAAGCCAACAGCAGATACCAGTCTCAAAGGATTTTTCAAGGATAAAAGGAGGTATTTTTGGCATTGGACCTAACAAGAAGGTAAGGAAACACCAAAGTGCAGTCAGAAGACAATAGGAAGATGACAATCAAAATGATTAAGTTGACTGTTGATTTGGAGTCTTTTGGGGGTTTGGTTTCCCACTTGGGGTCTAGGGTGAGAGTGGTTTTATTTTGCTTTGGTTTTTGTATGGGTTTTGGATTTGAGTCTCGTTGTTCTTATGTTGTTTCTTTTCGCTTTGTATGGGTTTGGATTTGTTGGGATGGTTTGGCATATTTGGATGTCTTAAGCAGTTGTTGGGTGTTTTTCCTGTTCATCCGGGTGTTTTCTGTTTTAATATAACTTTTATTTATCTTCAAAATAATAGTGGTGCAGTTGTCAAAGATGAAAATAAATTTCAATAGGAGTTGTGAAGTGGGGATTAATATGGAGGAAAGGGTGGTATCAGAGTGTGCAGCTATCTTGGGATGTGAAATTTCACAATGGCCAATGAATTACTTGGGGTTACCTTTGGGAGATAACCCGAGGAATGTAAGTTTTTGGAACCTTGTGGTGGATGGATTCACAAAGAGACTAGCTTCTTGGACGAGGAGTTATCTTTCTTTGTGTGGCAGAATGACATTAACTAAATCAATTCTGTCCAACTTGCCTATCTTTTTCCTTTTACTGTTCAAAATTCCAGCAAAGGTTAGTAGTATCCTAGAAAAGCCAATGGGAGATTTTTTGTGGGAACCAATAACCTAGAAAAGCCAATGAGAGATTTTTTGTGGGAACTACAAGAGGAAAGGAAGGACCACATGTTAGGAGATTGTAAGTAGAAGTAGGTCTGGAGGTGGGTTAGGAATTAGGAACATTCAAAGGAAGTATAGGAAGTGGCTGTGGAGACTTCTGGTGGATTAGGATAAACTCTGGGCAAAGGTGATTATTAACATCCATGGGCTAGCAACTGATGGCTGGGATGAGGAAGTATTGGCTTGAGCTACTACTGCATCTCCTTGAAAATCCATACATGCTATCCTTCTTTCCTACCTTTTTTCAGGTATAATCTGTGCTCTGGTAATTTGGTAAAGTTTTGGGAACATGTCTGGGTGGGGAGTTTGCCTTTGAAAGAACAATTTGGGTCTTTATTCTCCATATCCAACCTTAAGAATAAGCCTGTATCCACCTTCTTGTCCTCCTCTAGGAGGGGTTCTGAGCTTGACTGGAATTTGGGTCTTAGGAGGGGAGTCAGAGTCTTGGAGCTGGACAATGTCTTGGCTCTGCTTTTAATTCTACACAATGGGCTGGCTGATGTGCTAGCAAAGCAGGGGTTAATACACCCACTTTATTTTGGGGGGTCACATATATGATGGATTATCCTTGCACTGTAACTGTTAATTAGTATTTTAATAAATAATTTTTCTGTTCTGATAAAAAAAATCAAATTTGGACTCAAGCGAAGAGGACGTGATGATCAATGAAACCCATGGAGTTGAAAAAGTGCTGACCTAGAGGCTGTGGTGAATAAAGAAATGGAGGTAAGTAAAATATTGGGTTTGTTTTTCTTGGGGGGAGAGGAAATTGGCAGAAGGACTTAGATAAATGGAAGAAAGAGCTTGTCTGCAGTTAAAGAGTAAAAAGGATTCATAGGCAGATGTTGAGAAGTGGATGACCGATTTAAGAAATGAGGAAGTCCAAGAGAGACGGGTCTTGTCCGGGGACACTTCTAGAAAGGGAAAAAGGCTGGAGAAGGCAGATCAGGTGTTTGAGAAAAATGCGGTTTGGGAGTTAGAAAGAATAGTTTTTGAGCCTAAGGAGATACGAATTTTATTGAAGGTCTTGTCTGCAGTTTAGATGATTCAATGAATGGTTCAGGTTTCAAAAGTGTTCACAAGACTGAAGGGGGTTTATTTGGATTGGGTCCTGTTAAAAAGACAAAGAAAGCAAAAAGGACTTTGAATTAAAGGATCTCAATCTAGTAGGATAATAACTATTCCATATTGGTCTCAACTAGACAGAGGCTTCTTTAAGCTTAATTTTGATGGAAGTAGTATGGGAGACCCTGGATCATCAGGTATAGGTAGTGTTTTAGAGACGAGAGTGGCCGTTTTATTGCTCTATGCTCAGGACCAATTGGGGAAGGAGACTCTCTTAGAGCAGAATTGTTGGTCTTGAAGGAAGGAATACAGAGAGCAAGATTGTTGATCATTAGGAGATTAATTGTAGAGGGGGACTCTAAACTGGTAGTGAGCTGGCTACAATGTGATAACCTGTGGATGTGAATATACAGTAATCTGAAAAAGAAGTTTAAATGGACAACAAAAGACATGGAAGTGAAGATTCAGTGAGTCTGTGCTAATTCTATAGCAGATGTATTAGCCAAGTAAGGGGTGGAGAGGGGAACACTTTTCTGGACAAAGCTGTAAGACAGGAACTTTGTAGGGGAGATACAAGAGTTTTTGTCTCTCATTGACTTTATGTTGTATTATGTACTTTCTGTATCTATCTTTACCTTTTATATTAATGAAAATTCTGCAGTTATTGATAAAAAAAAAGTAATGAGATTTCTTTTCAAGATGATGGGGCTATTATGCTGTGAGCTTAGAAGGATTAGAGGGGATTAGAACTGCAAGCAGGTGGTTTCATTGTGTTGGATGGGTGGGATGGCAAGCCTTGAGTTTTTAGGGCTTTGAAGTAAAGTCATTGTGTGATTGATTTTTATGTTTGGTTGTATAGGGTTGGGTGGGTGCTTTTTTCCTTTTGCATTTCATGATTGGTGGATGGGGTTTGATGTGCAATAGTTTTTGGTTTGGTTTTTCTCTGTTCCTTTGGGAATGGGTCATTTCTCATCACCTTTTCTTTACCTTGTTCTTCTTTCTTGAATAAATTTTATTTTTTATTTATCTTCAAAAAAATCATTGTTAATTTAAAAAGAGCCCCTGCTTCTTCATACATTTAGTATGAATGTTGTTTTGTTGATTCAAACAGATTTTCTATGGAATGTTAGGGTGGAAAAGAAGAAATTTCGTTTGGTTAAGTGGGACTTTGTGTGTAGACCTAAAAAGATGGGGGATTGGGAGTGAGAAAGGTGTGAGTCCTTAATAAAGCTTTGATGGGGAAGTGGGTATGGAGGTTTGGGAGGGAGACAGAGGCTCTATTGGAGGATGTGGTGGTATGTAAGTATAGGGTGGTGAATTTTGGGTGGGATGTGAGGGAGGTGAGAGGTCATCTTATGGGGTAAGTGTGTGGAAGAGGATTATGAAGTTCATTGATGCTTCCTTCTTTCTCTTGGAGGGTGGGGAATGGGTCTAGTGTAATATTTTTAGAGGATGATTGGATTGGAATTAGAAAGCTGTGTGAGCTTTGCCCTACCTTTAGGAGATTTTTGTTTGATTGGGAGATGGAAGAGTCTGTGGAGCTGCTGGATAAGCTATAGGTAATGGAAATTGACCCTTTTGTCATAGGGTAGGTTTGCAACAGAAGAAACCTGTGTAGCGTCCAGGCCATGTGCGGCTAGGACAAGCCTAGTGTTGAAAGGGCCATGTGTTGGCCCGATGAAGGCTCCACCAAGGTTAGTGGCATTGGATCATGACCTTGCGGTGCATGGCTGAGGCTCTTTGTGGCTCTTGCCGGTCCATGGGAGGCGCCTCTTACGTGCCAAAGGGGGAATGCCATGATGTGAGACAACTGTGTGCCGATGATGTGAGGCACCTATTGTGCCGATGATGTAAGGCAACCGCTGGGTTGTGAACACACCTTGTGCTATGGACAATGGGGTAGCTTGATTAGCTTGGGCATGGGGCTGGTGAGGTGTAGGGACATGCTTGGGCTTGACCCGCATGGAAAGTCTCCCCTTAATGTGCATCGCATAGTGCCGGTCCATGAACTGTCCCCATGAGCGTGTGTGCCCATGAGGAACCTTGGTAGCCATACTAGCCATTAACCAAGGCCGCCCCACAAGGGATGTTGGTTTATGGAGTGCCAAGGTTAGGCACCCAAGGAGGTTGACCACCCCTCAAAGAGTACGTTAAGCTTTTGGAGGTCTACTAGTAGGAAACATCACTTTTCTGAAAAATCATACTGGAGATATTTACGATAGTGCCACTCAACGAAGGCACCAAGCGTAGGTTAGGCTAGGCCTGTGTCAGATTGTGACACTTTGGTTTCAGATGTTAAATGGTGGAAAGAATGTAAAGATGGAAGATTCACAATCAAACCTTCCACCTTCCTTTTTTAATAAATTCTTCTTCACTATTAAAAAAAAATCTATGTATAATGCTTTGATAAGGAATCAGCTGGAGGCTGAACAAATTAGAGGTGTTTGGGGGAAACCAGTTCCCTCAAGAGTGGAAGCTTTTGCATGGCTGATTTCAATGGGCAGCTATTTTGAAGAAAAGAGGCTATCAGTTCCCAAAGAGATGTGTATTGTGTTTTTCTGAAGAGGAGAATACTCTGCACCTGTTGGTCCAGTGTAATTTTGTGAAAAGAATCTGGGCCTATTTCTTCAATCTCTCCAAGGTGTCTTGATGGGTGCCAAGGGACTCTGTTGAAATTTTTGGTTGTTGGCCGAGAGTTCATGGAAATCCTAAAGCTAAAGTTATTTGGAGCTGTATTCCCTTTGCTGTCTGCCGGGAGGTATTGAAGGAGAGAAGCAAAAGAATCTTTGAGGGGAAGATGAAAAGCATGGAAAGTTGGGGTGGAAATCAGTTCAAAGATTGTTATTGGGTGCTGGTTCTTCCAGAATTTGAAGGCCTCAAGAAAGAAGATTTTGGGACTGACTTTTGGCACACTTTAAATGGCAAATTAGGATTTCTTTCTTGCATTGTGTATCATGTCTTCCTTGGATTAGCGAGTCTATCTTTTTTTGTTCTTTATGCTGTTTGCCAGGGTGACTCCTTGGTACCTGTGTTAGTTGTATTTACTCTTTTTAGTAACAAAATCTTCTTGTTTATTTATCTTAAAAAATCAAAGTTTTATTTGTATCCAAGGATCAAAGTATCAGTATTGAGTATCGAATTGGATAGCTCATATACAGATGCAAATACAGATACACTTTGGAAAGACATGGATACGGACGAAAGATATCGAAACACTTGGATAGGCTAAGAAATGCATCCAAATCACATAAATACATTAATAACTCTAAATCTAAAGCTGAGTTATCTGTGAATAAGGTATAAACACATGAAGATGCACACTTTAATAGCTTATATGAAGAGAAACATTGCAAACAACAATACTAACACTCTAAAACATGTGCACATCATACAATTATATGTTATATTTAACATGTAATTTATATGTAAAATGAAATACATAAATCATGTAAGGTAGACAAAATAAATTAATTTATAAATTTCAGTTCTTATTAAATTTTGGGGAAATTAAACCTTAAATTAACTATTTCAGTTTTTATAATTATAATTCTGTTTTGATTTTCATAATTATAATTTTCAATTTTTATTAAAGTTAAAAAGTAATCCAAAAGCGGTTAATACATAATTTCATCGGACTAAGCACCAATGTGTTTTTGTGTCGATGCACATCCGATCATATCCACCGATACGGTTCAATACGGAGGCATATCATGCCGATACACAGAACTTGTGAGATATGTATCCAGTTGTGGCATATCTCATATCTATGGCCATGGATAGGGATACAATACTTCTCATATCAGGAGTATAATATCGATACTTTAAACCTTGTTTGTATCTAGCCAGAATTTGATTGATTATATTTCTATCTTACAGGTACAACAAACTTCTAACAAGAAAAGTGCCCCTGAAATACCGATCCCACAGTTTGTTGTTGTGGATACTTATGAACGAGATTATTCCCGCACCTTCACTCAACCAACATCTTATTTGCGTGGAAGGGGAGGTTTGTTTTTTTTTTTTTTTTTTTTTTTCTTTTGATCAATAACAGATTTCTTCATTGTAAATTATTTACAATTTATACAGTCAAAGGTCAGAGAGCATGGTTAACACCCCCCATCACTGCCGCAATGCTTCTTACGAATCTCTTAAGGTTGTGCTCAGAAAATTTGTTCCCAATCCACTGCCAATTTGACTAATCCGTCAACCATTCCATGTAAATATCTCTTCACCCAATGTATTTGCAGTGGCACATTCCTTTTGAGCCAGTTGAACTGCTTGATTTCATTTATGTAACTCTATGCTTCATTATTAACCAGCCAACTAATTATCATCTTGAAGTCCCCTTCAATGGCCAATTTTCCACTTACATCTCTTTTGCCCACTGCGCCCCTTGTGGAAGGGGAGGTTTGTTAACTTTGTTCTTTGAATCTTTAGAAACTGTGACAGTATCTTCTACATAATTTATCTTTTATTGGATTATTAAGATTTTGCTTATAATTTGCAGCTCGGGCTGAGCTTGGAGAGTTTATTGAGTATGACCTAGACAATGAGGATGAGGATTGGATCCAAGAGTTCAACAACGAAAAGAAGATTCTTCCACCTGAAAAGTGACATCACTTTACCATGTCCATTTGATATATAATATATATTTTTTCTCTTGTAATGCTTTTGCATTCCTTATATAACAGCATCTGTTCTAATTGTCAATTTCTTTTTATTTAATTGCATTTTTTTTTGCATTTTCTGGTAAATCCAATTTAAGCTGAGGCAGATCTATGTTGTACTATTGTTTAGTTTTGTTTTATTATATTGAGTTATCTGGTTCATTTCCAGCTTATTTCCACAAAATAAACATTTAAATAAAAAAGAAAGAGAAAAAAGAAAAGAAAAGAAAGGGTCTTTTGTACAAGTGAAATACTTCTCTTCAGTCCTTGTTGAATAACTTAAGATAGCCTGATATTGGACACATGGGAACTAGATCATCATGGGAATTTAGTATTTTTGTAACAAAAATATTATTACTTGTAGGCATAAGAATGTAGAGAAATGAAAATGAATCCCAATTACAGAGTATCACTCTCTACTCCCCAACCTGTATACCTTCTAATACAAAGTTTCTCCTTTCAATGGAGCTGTAATAGCTATAAATTGATAGCAACAGAGAATCTTCATAGCAATAAAGAGAAAAGCACAAGAACAACTCACATACCCATTGCTATCTTAACAACCAGACACACACCCTAAAAAGGTTCCAAAGAAACAAAGGCTAGCCCTAATTGGATGGCCCCAATACAATTCTCCCCTGTAAACCCTGCCCTAGCAAGGGAATCTACAACTGAATTGGCTGAACTTTTTCAGGTCCAGTTGGCATTGGTGATTCCTTGAGGGCTCAAGTAATGGCGGTTTTTGAAGGGGTAGGCAGAGCAGAGGAGTTAGATGTGCACAAGTTGATTGTATAAGGAGATTTACAATTGATGATCCAATGGCTACAAAATAAAGAAATGATTTATGGATGTGCAAAAACACAGTAAAGAAGATTAAATGGATAGCCTGGGGTATGGATGTTAGAATTCCGTTGGTGCAAGGGATGGCTAACAGCATGGCTGATTCTTTGGCAAAACAAGGGGTTGGAGAGATCAAATGTTTTGGGCTCAATTGTAAAGCTTTTTGGTATTGGAGATAAACTGTTTTTTCTCCTATTGTACTTATAATCTTTATAATTCATATCCAATCAATGAAGTTTACGTTTATTGATCGAAAAAATAATCTAGCCTCTCTTTAAAAGTGATAAATTGTCCAATTATCTCTCCACCTTCCTGCATCTATCTAATTACCAATTGAGAGTTTCTTTCAATCTTCAAGGAAGTGTATTTGAGCATGGGTGCTAATCTGAGATCTTGAAAAAGTGGCATCAGTTCAGCCCTTGTTCAGTTTAAATTACCTAATCCTAATTAAACAATAGCAGAAGCCCATGATCTTAGAAGGCACCTTTTAGCCCTGATAGACCCAGATTATGGAAACTCAATTTAATGATTCCTTTAAGAGTTGGATAAGGACTCTGGATCTATGTAATGTGGAGAACAGACCTACCAAATCTGTTCTACTGATTTTTACAGTAGAAATCACCTAAGATTAAGTAGAAAATTGAACTTGAAAAGATAGAAAGAAAGCAAGCAAGCTGCTACATGTTTTCTTGGTGAGTTGAAGGAAACCACACTTTTGCAAGCCAAATTCACTTGGTCCAACCTCTAGGAAAACCCCGTATTCAAAACTCGATTGATTTCTTTTTAACTTAGCTTGGGAAAGTTTGTGGGGAAATTTGGTTGCTAGAGCTATGCGCAGGGTCACCTCTGATCATTGTCCTATCAAGTTAGGTTCGGAGTCCTTTGCTACTGGACCTAAACCTTTCAAATTTGAAAATATGTGGCTAACCCATCTGGAATTTGTGAATAAAGTGAAGGAGTGGTGGGGGAGGAGCTAATAGGGATAAACTGGAAGGGAGTCAGATTTCTTAAGAAATTAAAGAGGTTAAGATCTATAATAAAAGAGTGGAATAGGTATCATTTTGGGAGACTTGAGGAACAAAAAAATGAGCGTGATCAATCAAATAGAAGAATTGGATCTGAAGGAATCCCAAAATATCATGTTTGAGGATGCCAAAGGGTTGAGGAGACAACTGAAAGAGGTACTTCTGAGAGAGGAATATAGTTGGAGGAAATCTAAGCATAAGTGGATTAAGGAAGGGGATGGGAATACCAGGTTCTTTCATGACCTGGCCAATGGGAGAAGGAGGAAGAACTTTGTGACAAAACTAGAGGTGGATGGGGAGGTGATTACCAACCAGGAAATTTGTGGACCACTTCAAATCAATATTCAGGAGGCCTTTGAATGAGAAAGCAAGTGTGGAAGGGATAGATTGGCCTAGGGTGGAGGATGATAAGGCAAGGTCGTTAGAATGGAATTTTGAGGAAGAAGAGATCAAGCATGTTGTCTTTTTAATAGATAGATCTAAGGCTTCCGGCCCAGATGCTTTTACAATGTCTTTTTGCCAAGATTGTTGGGAGGTGCTAAAAGAGGATTTATGTGATGTCTTTTAGGAATTTGTAGACAATAGCTTTGTACGTCCTAGAGTCAATACTACGCTCTTGGCTCTAATTCCTAACAAGATTGATGCCAATCATCCAAAAGACTTTAGGTCTATCAGTTTGGTGAGAAGTATCTGTAAAATTCTGGTTAAGGTGCTCTCTCTAAGGATTAAAGAAGTCCTCCCATCCATCATTAGGCAAAATCAAGGGGCATTTATCCCAGGAAGATAAAAAACATATCAGTTCCTAATTGCGAATGATTGTGTGGAGGAGATGAAGATATCTAGGCAAAGGGGCTTTGTTTGCAAGTTTGATCTTGAAAAGGCTTACGACTGGGTAGATTGACAGTTCCTCTCTGAGGTATTGAGGAATTGTGGTTTTGGGGAGAGATGGTGTAAGTGGATGCTTGGGTGTGTATCCTGCCACTACTCTATATTGGTCAATGGTGTGGTAAAGGACTTCTTTCCAGCTCGCAGGGATATCAGGCAAGGGGATCCACTCTCTCTGTTCCTCTTTACTTTAGTTGCTGATGTGTTGAGTAGAAGCACTTCTAAGGCTGACAGGGAAGAGATCATTAGGGGTTGGGGAGTAGGGAGGAACAAGATCCCAGTTACCCACATTCAGTTTGCAGATGACTTAATGATCTTTTGTGAAGGGGGATTTAGTGAAAAGGTATCAAATCTGAAGGAGTTAATAAAATGCTTTGAAAGACTTTCTAATCTGAAAATAAATTTGGAAAAGAGTTTCATAGCGGGTATTAGTTTGGAGGATAGGGAGATTGAGGTTATTGTAGGGTGTCTTCAGTGTTCTATCTCATCCGGGTCCTTGTCCTTTTAGGGCTTCCTTTAGGGGCAAACCTTAAGGGGAGTAGGTTTTGGACCCAGTAGTAGAGAAGTTTGAGAAGAGATTAGCCTCATGGAAGAAGAATTACATTTCTTTGGGTGGAAGGACCGCAGGATCACGTTAATAAAAGCCACATTTGCGAATTTACCCACTTACTTTTTGTTTGTCTTTAGAATTCCGCCTAGGGAAGCCAAGAAACTGGAGAAATTAATGAGAGACTTCCTTTGGGAACCAGGACAAGGGAAAAAAGTATCATTTGATTAAGTGGGAAATTGTGTGTAGAAGCAGAAAGGAAGGGGCTTGGGGTCAGGGAGGGTGGTTCAAAAAAATCAAGCATTATTGGGGAAGTGGCTTTGGCGTTGGCCTTTGGAGAGAGAGAGGCTTTGGCATCAAGTGGTGGGGAGTATTCATGGCATCTCAGAGGATGGGTGGGACAAGGTGTATCAAGGTGGGCTAACCTGGCAGCACCGTGGAAAGCCATCCACAAACTCATCCCTTAGTTTCTCAGATTTCTTAGGTATGAAGCTTGTTCTGGTAATTCTGTCAGGTTTTGGGAAGATATCTGGGTGGGAAATACCCCTTTAAAGGACCTTTTCTCTTTGCTGTTCTCTATTTCTTCATTTAAAAAAGAGGTTATTTCAAAATTTGTCTCATCCTCGGGGATAACATTGGAGCCAAATTGGGATTTTGGCTTTTGTAGGGGGTTAAGGGATGCTGAAGTTGATTCGTTATCTCTTTTTCTTGGCCTCCTAAACCAAATTTGTCTAGATCCTTTCAAGTTAGACAAAAGGGCGTGGGTCCTTAGTCCCAAAGGGATGTTTACATGTGCCTCTTTTCTTTTTTTTTTGATAAATCATGTGCCTCTTTCTTTAAGTCCTTGTCCCAGCCTCTTACTCAACAGGTCTTTCCCTCGAAGCAAATTTGGTTCAGGCCAATTCCCCTAACGGTTATGGCCTTTTGCTAGGAAGTGTACTATGGAAAAGTAAACACTTTAGAAAACCTACAAAAGAGAAGACCCCTCCTTTGTATTTCTCCCAACTGGTGTACCATTTATAGAGCTCAAGGGGAGGACTGTTACCATCTATTCATTTCATGTCCACTCTCTACAGAATTGTGGGTTTGGCTTCTCTCTTTGTTTGGGTGTAATTGGAGCTCGCCAGCAGAAATACGGTTGATCTTTGACCAATCTACCTTGAGTTGGCCTACAAAAAGAGGAAGATCAATGTTGAGATGTGCGAGAGCAGCCTTGATTTGGACAATATGGGAAGAAAGAAATGATAGAATATTTCAAGAGAAGGAAAGAAATAAACAGCAACTAAAAGACTGTGTATTGAATAGGGCAATACAATGGTTGAAGACTTTGGATCTGTTCCATCAGTTCTCCTTTAATGACTTTTAGAGAAACTGGTTGGCAATAGCAAGGTGCTCTTCTATCAAGAACAAGGTAGTCCCACTGTTGTGTCTGATAAAACCTTAATAATTAATTCAAAGATCCTCTAACAGCAATAAATCAACTAGAAATGCTAGAATTAACTGAGACACAACTAGAAGTCATCAAAATAGAATTGAAAAACAATTAACTAGTGAAATCAGAAGCTTGTTGCTTCTTTTCTGTTGGTCTCTTTAGACTTGTCACATACCTCTTCTTACTCTAGGGCTGAGGCCTCTCCATCACTATGAGTCTATTGATGGAGGGGGGATGACACAATGTTTGATGCAGGATATAGATAGTAAGAAGAGTTGAAGCAATAAGTACTAAAAGAAAGAATTGAGAAGAGGAATGAGAATACAACAGCAGCAAAGACTTAATGGAAGAGGAATGATAACACAACTAGGGGTGTCCACGGTTCGGTTAACTGAACCATGGCCCCTTTTTGTAAACCAAACCGGTAGTACCGGTTTTTTCATTTTGCCAAACCGAAACCGAACCGGTACCACCGATTAACCGGTCCGCCGGTTTCGGTTTTTGACCGGTTCGGTTCTTCGGTTTTTTATATTTATAATATATATTATATAAATAAATGTATAATATTATATTATAAATAATAAATGGTATATAATATATTATAAGTATTTTAGAAATATATAATATATTTATAAATAGATCATTATAAATATAATATTAAGTATATATTTATATATAATGAATATGTTTTTATATAAAATACATAGAAAATATGTGACATATATTAAAAATATTTATAAAATATATATATAAATATATATACCGGTCAGTTCGGTTAACCGTCGGTTTTTTTATAGGTTAATTGAAAACTGAACCGGTCCTTCGGTTTTTCAAAAATTCCGAACCAAAACGAACCGACCGGTTTGGTTTTTTGGTTTTTCATGGACACCCCTAAACACAACAGCAGTAAACTAGATTTAGAAGGACTTAGAACCTTAACAAAAACATCATTCCTATCATACCTGGATACCTCCACATGCCTAGTGTATTGGTGTTTCCAAACTAGGTTGCATTCCTGTTCCTGTATCTGGACATTAAAGCCTAATTCAATTTCATTTCCAATGCATCATATCACACGACGTCTTCCTCTATATTTATAAACTAGACAAGTCAAAGAGAAACGAATGAGCCAGTTGGGGGCTGGAAACGAATGAACCAGATAATTCCAGAAACTCATTCCTCTCTCATCTTTCTGTTCTTTCAGGTAATGTTGATCTTATTTTATCTTCTTTTTTGGCTGACCCAAGTGCTCATTTCACTGATTCTCAGTTCTAGCCACTACCCAACCTGGGACTGCTGTAAGCCTGTAACCATTTATGAAGTGGGGGTTGAAAAGAACTCAGTAGTGTAGAATGTGAGAGAGAATGGTGAGGTTGGAGAGAGAATATATGCTATTTTACACATGATTCAGTAATATTTTAGTCCTGTTGGTGTGGAATGCTGTCAAATATATAAGCATGACCTCTTCATGAAGAGGGATTCCTGGATTTTATCAGTTGGATAAATTGGTTTTTCTCATAGCCATGGTGGTTGGCTAGATACATTTTTTTTAAGGATGAATAACTTATAAATTTTATCAATGAAGATCAGAAATATTACAAGCATTACAATCAACCTTTGGATGGGGTAGCAATTACTACCCTACCACTTCAAGAACATTGATATTATAAACAAGCTCAATACAATTGATTTCTTGTAGCATTACAATCATCCAGCATATTTGCTCCTTGGTAACCATTTAATCTGTCTTAGCTCATTTCCATAGCCCTTCACTGATTTCTCACTATTTTTTAGTCATACAGTTACAACCTTGGAATCACCTTCTACAATTAAATTATTTATATTCATTTTCTTGGCCCATTGTAGTCCTTGAAGTACGGCTTAAAGTTAAGCCATTGTGGAGTTCCCATCACCAGTTGGATCCAAGAACATAGCAATTATGCGTCCATCCTTGTCTCTAAGCACCTCCCACACCTGATGGACTTGGATTTCCTACACTGCTCCCATCAATGTTTAATTTGACAAACCCCTCCACAGATGGTGCCCATTGTTTATTGAATTTTATTTTCCTCATAGAAGATGCAGCTACCTCCCTCCCACCTTCTCCACAAGTCATCATATGAATAAGAAGAGAACAACTCCATGGAAACATGGGTAAAGCCTCAATGGTGTCCATTGTTTATGCATGGTAAAGCCTTTACCCAATGGACCACCCTAATCATGATATTCTTAATAATTGCACCCTTGGTGCAGGCTTCTTCCTTGAAGATTGTTGCATTCTTCTTCTCCCATAGGTATCACAAGACAGTGATTCCACATACTTCCAAAGTAACTAACCCCTTGGCCGGACTGAAGGAGTCTTGAAATACTCTTTCCACACTATCTGGAGGATCCCATACATAGCGAATTAATGATATAGAGAAAACAGTAACTCTCAAAACGGTTGGAGAAAAATAGATGAGTAGTAGTTTCACCACTTTCTGTCATAGGAAACGCATGGGGGGAGGGCTCCAGCTAAGTCTCCTCTTTTGCAAAACCTTCCAATGGAAAACTTATACTTTAGGCAGCACCAAACCTTTTCAAAGGACCTTTCCAAAGGAGGCACAAGAGGACAAGACAATGGAGTTCAAGGTCTGGGAATAGAGAGGATCCATAGCCAGTGACACCTTATTTTCCCCTAAACCTCTTTTCCGATCGATGTCCCAAGACACGAAGACAACCCTAATTTGCTGTTTTTTTGATCTATTGGAACCTTTGCCTTTGATAACCACAAATATGCATCACAATATATTTTCAAACTTTAATTTTCTATTCAATCTTTTTAAAGTAATAGTGAGGATAGGGTTTCTTTTTTGGGAGAAAAGGATTGTTTGTATTGCTTATTGAGTACTAGTAAATTACAATTTGTCTACAAAATGCACATGTTGCTTATCAAAACTACTTTCTTTTTCATATGCTGCCATGTGTAGCACTTGAGCCCAACAACTTGTTCACACCTTTTTCCTTAATGCATTTTAATTTTGTAGTAGATAAAGTCTAAATTCCGAGGTCTCAGTTGATGATGACCGACATGCATGTAAGAAGCTACCTTTTGGTGTTCATGTCCATGGGAGTATGTACATTCAACAACCTAGAAATACATGTGTTAGATGATTACAAAATATTGTTTTGGAAATTGTTTTCTTTAAAACCATTGAACAATTCTTGCTGCCTTTTTTTCCTTTTCTAAAATTGATATTTCTCCTGTCACCAGTGGTAATTGTCTGTGCATATGCATGTCAAAACAGGTTCGAGGCTCTTCTTTTCAAATTGGAGGTTTTGGATCACAAGGCCCGGGAAAGAGCAGGAATCATAATGCCTACTCTTGGTTCACCTGTCCCTGTTCTTTTACAGTTGGATTCTGCAGTTGAGGTGAATTAGGTTTCATTTCTTTTGAAGATAAATAAAGAAAAATAATTATTAAGAAAGAAGAAAGAAATAAAAGAATGATGAAATTATAATTGTAAAACATTATGAGCCCTGCTAGCCACTGCTACACTCGTATACCCATTTAAAACTTCAGCCTACACCATTTACATTGGTAGCTAAAGAATCTGCTAGATTGTTCCTTTCTCTTGGGATCCAGCATATCTGTGCTCTTAACATAGCTAGCATTCCTCTTATTTCTCTTAGGATACTTCTTTACCTCCATATTCTGGGTTGCCCTCAATTGAACAGTTAAATGTTGTCCTGAAATCCCTTTCCACCAAAATATCCTTTAATTTTTGTGATGCTGCCAATTTCATGCCATAGGGTGCAGAAATTTTTGCTCGAAGAACTATTCCTTGTTCTGTCAGGCCAGAATAGAGTGACAAAATTGCTCTATTTGCACCTCTTATAACCCCACCATGCCATTCCACTTGCTCCCATATAACTTCCGTCAAGATCCTATTTGACTTGTGGAGAATAAGCTTAACATTCACTTTTTTATGTGAGAATTAACAATTTAAGACCCTAACATGGACTTGTTTGGGTTTGCCTCGAGGGGCGTTGGTACAAAGGTGGCTCGTAGAATCACGAATGCAATATATTTTACACAACGTTCAAAATTTCGATACATATTGGCGGCTTCCCGATATGCCTCTACAGGGGGAGTTTCAGGGTCTGACTTGGTTCAGGGGGTAGATGGGCTTAAACCGACCCCTCTGAACCAGTTTCAAAGAAAAACTAAAAAAATAAAAAATAAAAGACGAGCAAAGATACAGGCTGATACGCCCCTACCGGCATATCGATATGTTGAACCTTGGATTTACATTACATTAGTTACTTGAAGCAATGCAATTGAGGAAAAAAAGAGATAGTGGGTTTTACATGCTTGAAAATGCTTTATGTGTATGGTTTTATTTTTAAATTTTCATTTGAATATGCTTTACATGTTATGTTTATGTATTTTAATTTTAGATAATTGGTTTTTTAAAACACTTATTTTAAAATTTCAGTTTATAATTTTATTAATATTACGTTTAATATTGTATGCATTTTTTAAAATTTTTGGTATTTTTTTAAATTTCTGACATTTTTTTAAAATTTTAAGTTTTTTTTTTTGTATTTTTGTGCCTTGCTTCAAAAAGGCGCACTCCTTGCCTTGACACTGCCTGTTCCTACACTGATTGTGTGACCACCAGTTGAGAGGGCGTACACTCTTTGCAGAACAACATGACAATCTTTGGCAATAGGTTTAACTAATTAATTATATATTATAGTATATTATTCATTTATTTTCCTTGCAACTCCTGGGTGTCAACTCTATTGCAATGCTGATTGCATGTATACATTATTCTGCACTAGTGCTCTATAGTGAACCATAGAGGAGGGGCCTGGGTATGGTGTAGATGAGAGATGACATCTGAGGAGAGAATTCTACATATTTGTGTAACTAAATATATGCACATTGTGTGTGTGTGTGGGGGGGGGTCGTGAAGGAATGCAAATCTCCAAAGGTGTAAACTACTCATAGAAGGAAGTAACAAAGCTTGTGAATGTTAAGCTTATGCACTGGCTTAAGCAGGTTGGCCAGTTCAGAGTAGACCTGTTCACGGGCCTGGCCTGACCATCGGGCCTAGATCTTGAGCCTGAGCATGGTCGTATATAAACCGGGAAGCCCGATTTGGACAGATATTTTATAATAAATTAATTATATATTATTAATAATATATTCCACTCTATTCATTTAAACTTCTATGTCATAATTAAAAGGTTGTCTCTACCCCTAGCATAGATGTAATTAAGAGAATCTGATGCATAGATGTAATTAAAAGGTTCCCTCAAAGTGAGCTACCCTATGAATCTGATGCATAAGGTCATGGGTTCAGGAGCTACAGAACTCAGGAAGACTGGGAGATGGAGAAGATTGGTGAAGGTGGAAGGGAAGACTGTTGTTCGAGAGCTACAGAACTCAAGGTAAGGGAGATGAATGTGTCGATGGTGCTGTTAGTGGGAAAAGAAGTAATAGAATTGTTTCAGGGGTTTGTGGTAGAAGCCTTATCTCAGAGAAGAGAAGATACCTATAAGAATACAAAGATTGAGGTAAATAGAGGGTTTAAGGCTGAAAGGAAATCAAATGCTAAAGGAAGATTCATTACACTATATGAGTTTTTCGGTAAAGGGAAAACAGATTATATGCTTACCTGAAGGAAGGGAAAGTGAAGGATGGAAGGAGATTTCAACAGTCCTCAGAGAGTTCTTGGAGTAGAGTGAGCAGCAAGAAGCCCAGGTTTATAACAAGGAAAGGGAGACCACTTAAGCAGTGAACAACATGGAGAACCAGAGCAGGTCATAGAGGAGCAGAAGGATCCAAAAGACCTCTCAATGGTAATTAGAAAGGGTGCTCAGGGAAGTAGGGTGATTGCCTAACGGAGGTATGGAGGAGTGGAAAAAGAAACTGGTGATTCAAACTAAGCAGCGGCCAGTGGATTGGAAGTTCATAGCAGTAATGGAATTAAAAAAAAAGCTCCATTAGTATTACGGTATTACCCCCCATTTGAAAAATGTAAGGCTCTAGTCAATTTACTGGATAACAATGTCAAGATGGTGCCCTCTGTCTAATGCCAGAGAAGCTGGTATTGAAGATATTATCATCGTTAGAATAATTGGGATGCTCTTTCATCTGTGGAAAGAAGAAGTTTTTGAATCCTTGGCATCCATTTGCAGTTCTCAGTTGGTCGGTGTTTTTGCATGTGATCTTCATTCAGCAGCCTTAAAGCTCAATGGTGTGAAACCAGAAGAAACACCCAGAAAGGTGGAGTTTGTGACAGATGGTTCATCTTCCTACTCTGTGTGCATGACAAACTCCATGAAAGCCTTTCTGGGGAAGGAAGGTAGGAGGGAAGAATATGAACAGGTGGAGAGGGAGTGCTTACGTGGCAATTCCTAGTTTGTTGGGGCATTAGGGAACAAAAGTTTCACCAAATTGGAACAGCAGGGGTAGAGTGTGGAGAAAGCCAAACGACAAAAAAACAGTGGCAGATGGCTCTTCATATGCCCAAGTGTTAATTAATAGTTTTAAAGAAGACACATATGTCTAGATAAAAGAGAATTTAAATTCAGGCCAGCAATTAAGTTGAGGAATTGCTGGGGTCAACCAGAAGGGAGAGTCAAACCGGGTGGGCCTAACAGATCAGGCGCATCCGCGTGGCTCTTTAAGTAGTCACGTGAAGGAGGCTGGGATTAAAGAGGGAGTTGGGCTGGTTTTGTCAAAAGCGATATGTGGAGAACATATGTTGGAAGGTGGGCCGACATTCAGGCCCATAAAAGAGAAGGCACATGTTTTCTTAAAGACTCACATGAGTCAAGTTGGGGGGATGATGGGGGATGGTATTTTGCGTCCATCATCGTCCTTAACCGAAGTTTGACAGATGAGTGTGGGAAAGGAAAAAGCTTCCACACAGTCGGTTCTGTGGTGGATTCCAAGAGAAGACAAACATGGTGGATTGCTGGAAAAATGCAGCCCAAAATATGTCTGTTGCTCAAGAAGATTAGCAGGGGTTGGGTCATATAGGAGGAGGTTGGGGAAGGTTAGTGCGTCTAATCGGTTGAAGGCAAAAAAAGTAGCTGGATTTAAAAATCATGTCTTAAAACCTTCCAGCACTGAAGAGCTGAGCTCGTCAAGTTGTCTGAGAGGTTTGAAGGTTGAAACAGGCCCAGATACGATCCCGGATGAATCTCAAGTGCTTTTGCTGGAACCAGATGATGGTGCCACGAAAGGTAGGGCTGTGGTAGAGGAGAGTTATAGGGTCTTGACGACAATTAGTTCTGCTGAACCAGCTGAGGTTGAAGGGGATGAGTAAATGCTCTAGGTTATGCATCAAAGAGTAAGGTAAGTTCATTAAGGGCTGGAAGCATGGTCTTGGACCTGGTTTTTGGGGGAGAAACGAGTGCAGTGGAAATGGATCTGGCTTGTGAGGAGGAAGCTTTTGAGAAAATCGGTTTTAGTAGGAAAATTGGGGGTGGATTTAGGTATGAGAAAGGTTGAAGGAGTCTCAAAAAATCTTGTTAATGACACACTTAAAACAGGCAGCTGGTTCATGTTACCAAAGTCTTTCATAGGCATAAGGAAGGGCTAGTTGGGGACGACCCTTGCTGCAGATTCAAAATAATTTACAAAAGGAATGGGTCGAAAATCAAGGCTTGAGGTCAAACCTTGATGAAAGATTTTAGGTTCTTTTCCATCCAATAAAAAATCTGAGGACTCGCAAAGGGAGAAGGGGGAAGAAATGGGTTCAATCTTACAGAAGAGAAGGAAGGTGAAGAGAACATCGCTGAGAAGGAGGTCATAGAAAAGGTAGCAGTGAAGGGAGGGGGGAAGGGTGACAGATGTAGAGTGTTGGGAAATATGGCAATCACAGAATCTCAATTTGAGGAAGAAGAGGAAAGGAGAGGGGGGGCGTGGAGTTGAAGAGTCTTCTAAGGAAGGTAACTCGGACAAGGGGAGGGTGGGTATTGATTGACTAGTGGATAGACATGTGGAAATTGGGAAGTCTCTTGGATAATTCTTTTTGGGGTGAGGGAAGTGGTGGTGAGAAGAGCAATTGAATATTAAAAAAAATAGAAAGGAAGAATCTAACAAATTGAGAGTTCTTGGGGAAGGGGGGAAGGTAAAAGAGGAGAGGAAGGAATTGTGGACAAAGAATGATGATGGGGGGTGGGGCTGGGTGAAGTGGCCACTGTTGAGGGGGGAAGTTTAAGAGTTTTAGCAGAAGTCTCGGGCTTGGTGTCTGGGTTCATTTATTTTGCCTTCAAGGTTATGTTTCAAGACTGTCTTTATCATGGTTGGAAAAGAAGAAAGTCCTTTCTGTAGTGCAAGTTTTGATAGTGTCAAGCTGTGGGCATATGTGGATTTTATTTTGTTTGTCTAAGTTTTTCTGTTGTTTTTGGTAAAAGTCCTGGGTGGGGCTGGTTTGCGAGTATGTAGTTTGGATTTGAAGTTAAGGGGCCTTTTCTTGTGGTTGTTGTGTGGTGATATCTTATCACATTCCTTGTTTGATATATGCCTTATTTTTTCCTTTAATAATATTTTATTTTATCTTCAAAAATGTAATATATTATATATTATATAATATTTTGTATATTATTTAATATATAGAATAGTATATAATACATTTTTTTTCTATTGATATTATTATTACATGATATTATATAATATTTATTATATTTTTATTGTGTATATAGTTATATACTATTATTAAGTTGGGCTCGGGATTGGGTGGGGACTATTTGGGAAAGCCCGAGCCCGCGGGCTTAACATGAACAGGTCTAGTTCAGAGGTATATTGCCTGACTTTTTTCTTTGACGTGTTGACCTTCCAAGAGGGTCCTTGGTTGGATTCCTTCCTCAGAAACATGATGTAGCTCAATTGAAAACTGTGTAGCAATGGGAGCCTTGGGCATAGGAGTTGTTTTCTGCTAGTTCTAGGTTGATATAATTTTGGTCCACTCTGGTCCAGTGGGATGAAGAATCTACCAGAATGACTTTGTTCCCTCACCTCCGGCTCTCAGATTATCTTTCTCCTTGAGATGCAGCCACTTGATAAATGAGGATGTTTTACAGGTGATTATTTGTTGGATGACTGTTCCCTCATGAGGGTCCTAGGGCATGAGTCGTTACATTAGAGACAGAATATCTTTGGTGAGCAAGGGTGAACCCTCCATTCTATTAGACCCCAGGATCTGCAAATTTATTTCCTGTCTTGCACAAATAGGCATTCATAGGCAATAGTATGTCAGAGATTTGTTTCTTTGTACCATTTTGTCATTGGTTTTACTTTGTCTTTTGTGGGATTGGACCCTGGGGTTGTATTGCCTGGGCTATCTTCTGTTATAGGATTGCTTTTCCCATAATCTTCTTCCTTTGATCTTTGTGAAAATTCTGTAATTAAAAAAAAAAATCCAGTCCTTGTCATTTTGGTTTGTCATGAGATGAGGGTTTTCCCTTAGAGGACATGCGGAATGTTTTGCTTGAGAGATTGATTTTTTCATGTTTTAACTGTTTGCAGTTGCCTTTATGATGCAGGCATTGCAGTCTCATTCCGTAAAGTATGCAGTACTGCAATCTGTATATAACTACTGGAAGACAAAGGTGTGTTTTAGACTGTCCAAGTTGGTTTCCTATTTAAGTATGTTTGTGCATGTCAAGCAGTTAACAGTTTAGTGGTTTTTCTTGTTCTTCATTTATGTAGTTAAGAGCATATTTTATTTTGTTGTTAACAAATGGTGTAGTTTCAGTTTATTTATGAATTATGTTTTATGTTTTATGTTGTTGACTAAATTCTTATGTATGGTTTATTGCTCTTTTTATCAGCGAGAGCGGTGGCAAAAGCCTATTCTACGCCGCTTGCAGGTGAGTTTGGTTACTTTATTAATTCATAGTTGTTATTGGGTCCATTGTCATCCAAGTTAACTGACTTAAAACTACCCTGCTTGTTCATCTTGGACCTGATTTGTAAGTTGGTTAAATTAACCTCCACATGCTAAATACTTGGAATGACCTATATGTGTAAAATGTTCTATATAGAGTAAACTGACATAGGGCTGGAAAACCACTTCTCATATATTTACACTTCAGTCATTAGGAAAAACACAGTTACCACTACTGACATGACCAAAGACCATACTGCCCTTTTATTTTATAACCTTATAGCTTACCTTTAGTAAACCTCAAGTGGAGCATAGATGTCGATCATGCTCAACTTGCCTAGAATCCTGTCAAATTAGTAACTCCCTTGGTTAAGAAGTTAACAAGATGATCATCTATTCACATAAAGGTGCTGATTTGTGTCAGATACTTCAGTTTTGACTGTAAATTTTGTAACTGATAACACATCCATTTCCATCCATACTATATCCGGGTAGGATAAGTTTTTGAAGGTAGATATCATTTGTCAAAATTTGTTTAAATGTAAATAAATAACACATGGAGAATTTTTTTTTATATTACAATTTGTTACAAAGTGCAATTTTACATTTTCTAAAAGTGTTAATGCTATAGAGAACATCCAAAAGTATCGAAATCCTTATATTGCTCGATTTCACAATGGTCAATAATGTACTTGGGTTTGGGAATTGGGTCTACCCTTGGGAGACAATCTTAAATCCACAATCCTTTGGAACCTGGTAGTGGAAAGATTCACCAAGAAGCTGACTGCTAAGAAGAAAATTTACATCTCTCTTGGGGGAAGTGTAACGCTAATTACGACAACATTAACTAGCTTACCCATTTACTATCTTTTGTTTTTAAGGTTCTGAGTTCAGTAGCAAAAAGGTTAGAGGAAAGCATGGGGCTTTCTTTGGGAAAAGGACAGTTCTAAACAGGTTTACTTGGCAAAATAGGAGTTGGTTTGCAGGAGTCTCATAGAAGGTTAGAAGGTGGCCTAGGGTTGGGGAGGATTACACTTCTAGGAAAGTGGGTGTGGAGGTTCTGATAAGCTATGGCATGCAATCTGATACTGATAATGTCTAGGTTATCAAGAAAACCCTACAGAAACCTACATATAATGAGGAGAGAAAGAAAAAGAATAGAAGAAGACTGAGGGGCCGAACTAAAGAGAATAGCCTACCAACCCAGTCAAATGTTATTTATAGATTTCTAAAGTGAGGTATGATTACTTTTATTCCCCTGATTAAGCATGTGCTACAACTTTAGTTAGGACATGGTTGTCCATTTACAATGACATTAGATCATAATAAAAACATAATGAAAGTACTAAAACACCCCTGATTAGGTGACTGCTAACACTCCTCAATCTGGAGAGCATATATCATAAGGTTCCAGATTGTTACATATGTATTCTACTACTCTTCTGTGGCTAAAACTCTTGGTAAAAAATCTGCTTATTGCTTCTCTGAACCTACATTGATATGTTGATCTCTCCACCAAGTACCTTTTTCTCTCACAAAGTGACAATCAACCTTTATGTGTTTGGTCCTTTCATGAAAGACCGGATTAGAAGAAATATGGATACTTGCTTGATTGTCACAATATGGTTTCATAGGTCTTCTCATGGGTGAATACAACTATTTCAAATAGATGCTTTAATGGCATAAAGCTCACAGTATGTGTCATATCTCTATATTCAACTTTAGCACTATCCTTGCAATAACAATATGCTTTTTATGTTAGACAGTTATATGCCCTTAGCTCCAATCAGAATAATGTACATTATGAATTTATTGTAAATGAATAAAGTACATATTTGATTCATGTTCTTGTGGTGTGTTTCTGTGTAATACCCTTAAACTGGACACTTATGAGACTCGTGTTAGTTTAGAATGTTTACAGCCGTTGGATAAGTCTGGGGAGATTTATCCTGCCAAGGCTGACACTGGTATGTTGCCAAATGTTGGGGTGGCCTGTCTCAACCGCTAGGGTGAGACCCAAGGCACATGTAGTGTAGGATTAATTCAATCATTGAACTGAACCAGATTTCCAATATTGCTTTGGACCTTGGAGATTGATGGGCAAAATTGGAAAGTTACACCTGACCCCTAGACTTGATTATGATACTGCACTAGGTGTCGGATTGGGTTGTCTTTGATATGCCAATCAGTGAGATCCTTAGCGGGGTCAAAACCTGGGTATGTTGGGATAGTCCGAGAATTCATCTGAGTGGGTGATCATAGTGACAGGATCAGCCCCTTTGTCGGACAAAGGTAATGATCGGGGATGCACTCTCTCTGATGGAAACCAAGACTGCCGGCAGCCGATTTCAATCGTTGAAATTTTGTTTTGCAAAATATATTTATATACTGATATACATATATATATTACGGTTTTCAAACGTTTGCAAAATGTTTTAATTCTCGGGATCCATGTGAGCAGAGAGTGCAGCACTGTTCCTTATAGCCGAGGGAGAGGTCCTCTCTTGTCGGGCAGTGTTTGATCATTATGGGCTGAGAGGCTAAGTGTAAGACCATTGAGGGTAATACCTGATGGGCTAATCTTGCATCTGCCCACAGTCCCTGGGTGTTACAAGGTGGCTTGGCCCAGGGACCACTTAGGGTAAGTGTTGGGCCCATAGAGCCCATGTGATGGGTTTCAGGGGGTGCATTGTCCATAACAGTGTATTCAGCCAGGCCTTGTAACAAAGGCTGGGTTGAACACATGTGGCTGATGTGTAGATCAATGTTTGGGTCCCACGCCATACAAGGAAGCCCAACTGGGCAACAGTTTGGAAGGCTAAGTGAGCACATATCCTTATTTGGCCTAAAGCCCATTTCGAACTGGGCTGATTTGATCAGTTAAATGATGGGCGAATTCTGAGATTAGATTAGCAAATTCAGAAACCTCCTAATGGGATTAGTAAATGGATGATCTAATCTGCAGATAAGATAAGGGTTTACCCTTATCACTTAAAGGAAATTCTGATCCAAATATGATTTGGATCAGCAACTCCTAATGGGATTAGGAGCTGATCCCTTTAAGCTTATAAAAGGAGGGGCGGCAACCTTTAGAGAGATTCACATTCTCTTCAGAGCTGAAATCACAGAAGAAAGAATTCAGCATCCCTGCGCTAATTCTTTCTTGCCGCCGCCATATTTGCCAGTTTGATCTCCTATTCTCAGTGGGAGTGATCAAGATTGGATCTTGATATCAATCCTTTGTGAAAGGGCTGATTGGAAGTCGTGCTCACGTGCCGTCCAGCTGATTCTTGCGAAGGATTTGGTTCTTTTGAAGAACGTTGCTGATTCTGCTCCATCCTACACTGCACCATCTTCAGTGAGAGCGGTCTTTGGTTATTTCCTTGGGCGTCAACACCCCATTGGGAGATATTGTTTCTCCGTATTAGGTATATCCCTCTCTTACTGTTTTTGTTTAGATCTAGTTTGGTTCTTGGTTCAAGATTGATCCTTGAAAAATATGATTTTTCTAAAATAGAGAATACGTTTTCCAGTAGGATGGAGAGATTTTTTTTGTAATTCGCCCATTCTATTCCGCAAGATTCTGGCGTCCATACGATGGATCTCTCATCCCTTCATTTTACTTTTCTAAGTGACTAAATTACCTCCAAGGAAGGTTTTGTATCTTGTTGTAGACTTCCTATTAGAGGCTAATCCAACCCAATCTGCAGAAGTATAGGCTTCAATTTCAAAAAGCACCTCCAAGTGCGTGCTTTTTGAAAATTTGTGCCTTCTGTTCTGTCTTTTGGTGCTTAGCAGCTGGGTTGGACCCCATGTTTGCTAATGTTGCTCATTCATTCATCCTAATAAAAGATATTTTAAAAAGACACTTAAAGTTATAAAACCTTTTTTATAGGGATTAAGAATTTAAGACCCTGATATGGACTTATTTGGGATCGTAGAATCAGGAACGCATAATGTTTAGCATCGCATTAGCTATTTGAAGTAATGCAATTGGAAAAAAAATAGAGATTAAGAGATTACATGCTTGAATATGCTTTATATGTTATGCTTGTTTTTTTTTTCATTTTAAATATGTTTTACATGTAATGTTTATGTGTTTTTAATATAAGATAATAGGTTTTTATAAACATTTATTTTAAAATTTAAGTTTATATTTTTAATTAATATTGAGCTTAATATTTTTAATATTTTTCATTTTTATTGTTTGGCATTTTTTAACTTTTAGTACTTTTTGCATTTTTGCGCCTTGCTTCGAAAAGGCGCATAGCTCGCCTTGCGCCTTGCACCTTGCACCTTGGGCATAAAATGGCCCGTGCACATTTTTTTTGTGCTTTGCACTTTGGAAACATTGGCCTCTTCAAGAAAATCAAGGACATACTTCCTCTAACACAAATTAATTCAATGCTTTGTCTTTGCAACTTCAATACCCAAAAGGTATTTCAAGTTACCATGGTTTTTGGTTTGAAAATGCTCCTATAAGAACACTTTTAACTTTTCAATCCTTATAGTGGAAGGTTAGGAGATTAGAGAGAGTCGGGAGGTTGTAAGGATATTTGTGAATCATTTTAAGTTTCTGTTTTCTGAACCATTTGGGAGTTGTTCAGATTGGGTGGAATTGGAATGGAATAGAATCTCTGAGGAACAATCCTCAGTTATCGAAAAGAAGGTTTTCGGTGGAAGAAATCTAGGAAGCAATCTTCTCAATGGATAGATCTAAAACCCTTGGACTGGATGGTTTCTCTATGGTTTTTTATCAATAGTGTTGGTAATTCTTGAAGTTTGAGCTCTTGGTAGTCTTTAATGAAATTTTCCTTAAGGCTGCATTTGGTTGCACTAGAAATAAATTTGCACTGATGCAAAGTTATGGTAGTACAAATGATTTGGGTGCAAATTTGGATATATATTTATTTCAAATTTTACTTTATTTTGTTTGATTTCAGTACAAATGAAGTAAAATAAGACCTGATGCAGAATAAAGTAATATCCAAAAGAAAATTAAACTAGAATTTTCATTCTTTTCATTTGAACTCCCATGCATTTGTAGTAGTGCAAATAAAATTGCACTGCAACCACACATAGGGTAAAGGGGAGATCCCCTTTGGAGCAAATGCTACTTTCATATCATTGATACCTAAGAAGGAGGCAATTTCTCCAAAGGACTTTAGACCTATTAGTTTGGTTTGGAGTCTTTATAAGATCATCTCAAAGGTTCTGTCAGAAAGGCTCAAGTAGGTTTTACCATCAATGGTTTCTCCGTTCCAAGGGGTATTTGTGGAAGGCAGGTAGATAGTGGATGAAATCCTTATTGGCTAATGAGTGTGTTGTCGAGAATAGAAGGGGCAGAATGAAGGGATCGGTATGTAAGCTGGATTTGGAAAAGGCCTACGGTCTAGTTTATTGGAGGTTTCTTTTAGAAGTCCTAGAGAAGTTGGGATTTGGAGCTGGATGGAGGCTATGGTTAAAAGGTTGTGTCAACTGAAGGGATGAGAGATCCATCATATGGACAGCCGAACCCTGCAGGAAGGTAGGGCGAAATTTCAAAAATTTCTCTCTCCTATGTGGGAATCATATTCCCTGTTTTAGAAAACTGCATTTTCAAGGATCAGTCTTGAACCCTAAACCGAATCAGATCTGAAACCAAAAGGTAGGAGAGGGAGATACTTGATACGGAGAAATAATAACTCCCAATGAAGGTGTTCGCGCCCAAGGAGATCTCCAAAGACTGCTCCCACTGAAGATGACACAATGTAGGGTGGAGCAGAATCAGTAGGTTCTTCACACGAACCGAATCCTTCAGCAAGAATTCGATGGAGGGTATGTGAGCACAACTTCAAATCAGTTTTTCACCAAAAACTGATATCAATAATTTTTCTTGATCGCTCCTACAGGTGGAGAACGAACTGGCAATGGCGGTAGCAGGAGGAGAAGACAAGAGCAGAAGATGGCGCAGTCTTACTGTTGCTTTCTTTCTCTCTTGTATCTGAGATCAGATTGAGTGAATGGAGGTTCGCCCTCCTCCTCCTTTTATAGCCTTAAAGAGATCATCTTCTAATCCCATTAGGAGTTTCCTAATTCAAATCCTTATTTGAATCTGGACTCTCTTTAAGAGATAAGGATAAGTCCTAATCTTATCTGCAGATTAGATCAGCCCTCCTAATCTCATTAGGAGCTTCCTGTTCCAAATCCTTATTTGGATCTGAACTCTCTGAGTGGATAAGGATAATTATCCTATCTGTTGATCCAAATCCCAGATCCGCCCCTCTTTAATTAATCTAATTAAACCAGTTCGAATTGGGCTTTAGGCCCATTAAGTCCATGTGCTCACTAACCTTCCAAACTGCTGCCCAGTTAGGCTTCCTTGTATGGTGTGGGACCCAAACATTGATCTACACATCAGCCACATGGGTTCAGCCTAGCCTCTGTTACAAGGCCTGGCCGAATTCACTGTAGGAAACAGTGAACCCCTGAGCCCATCACCATGGGCTCTTAATGGGCCCAACACTTACACTAAGTGGTCCCTGGGTCAAACCACCTTATAAAAATCCAAGGACTGTGGGCAGATGCAAGATTAGCCCATCGGTTATTACCCTTAATTGTCTTACACTTAACCTCTCAACCCATAATGATCAAACACTGCTCGACAAGAGAGGACTTCTCCCTCGGCTGCAAGGAACAGTGCTGCACTCTCTACTCACATGGATCCCGGGAATTAAAACCTTTTGCAAACATTTTGAAACCATAATATATATATATGCATATCTATATATAAATATATTTTGCAAAAACAAATTTCAACGATTGAAATTGGCTGCCGACAGCTTTGGTTTCCATCAGAGAGAGTGCATCCCCGATCATTACCTTTGTCCAACAAAGGGGCTGATCCTGTCAGTATGATCACCCACTCAGATGAATTCTCGGACTGTCCCAACATACCCAGGTTTTGACCCCCTCTAAGGATCTCACTGATTGGCATATCAAAGACAGCCCAATCCGACACTTAGTGCAGTATCATAATCGAGTCTAGGGGTCAGGTGTAACATTCTAGTTTTTGCCCATCAATCTCCAAGGTCCAGGGCAATACTGGAATTCTGGTCTGGTTCAGGGTTTCAAGAAAACCCACACTGCATGTACCTCAGGTCTCACTCTGACAGCTAAGGCAAGCCACCCCAACCAACTTGGCGGCACATCAGTGTCAGCCTTGGCAGGATAAATCTCCCCAGATCTATCCAACGGCTGTGAAGATTCTAAACTAACACAAGTCTCATATGTGTCCAGTTTAAGGGTATTACACAGAAACACACCATAATAACATGAATCAAATATGTACTTTATTCATTTACAATAAATGTCATAATGTACATCATTCTGATTGGAGCTAAGGGCATACACTGTCTAACAATTCTTATTATGGTTATGGTTAAAAGGTTGTGTCAACTCACTCCATTACTCAATTCTTATTATGGTGTATCAAAAGATCTCTTTCCAGCTAAGTGGTATAAGACAAGGGGACCTTTTAACCCCTTTTCTTTTCACCCTAGTGGCTGAGGTGTTGTGCATAGTGATTATGAAGGTAGATACACAATGGCTATTTAAGGGTTGGAGGATTGATGAGGATCAAGTAATTGTTTTGTGTGTATGTTGACCTAGACATGGTGAGAAATTTGTAGTTATTGATCAACAATTTTGTGGGAATTTCAAATTTGAGGATAAATTGGGATAAAAGTGGAATTGTTGGAATGAGCTTGGATGAAGGGAACTTCTAAGTTTTGTGGAGGTATTGGGATGTGAAGCAAGGATTTGGCTTGTAACCTACCTAGGACTACCTTTAGAATTCTAGTATTTGAGCACAACTGATGCAAGAACACTGAACTTAGAATCAAAATAAAATCATCTACCAACCCCATTTCAGACTCCCTTAAGCCTCTCCTCTATCCTAAATCCCAAAAGGTACCATTACCACACTTTCTTCCTTGTACAAGCCAAACATTTTCCCAAAACCACACTTTCTTCCTTGCGCAAGCATCATACCTACAGAAAGCAAGAAGGGAAGGCAGAATTCCGTGGATAGCATTCCAAGGAGAAAACCTAGAGGCCATAAGGTCGAGGCCAGCACCCCATCTGTTGTTTTCCAAGCCATGAATGCTTTTAAATTTTTTGTACCACAATCTATCTTGTTCCAAGGGGAATCTCCATAACCAAGGATTTAAATCTCGATACGACATGTCCGATAAGGGGCATATCATATTAGTAATTCAGTATCGGTGTGTATGGGTACGAGATACGCTACGAACAAGGGCATATCCCTTGAATCATGTGTATTGGGCCAATATGGGCATGTATTGGTGCATATCACATTGTATCAAACCGATATGCACTAATATGAACCGATACTATATTGCACTCACTTTTTATGTCTCTTTATTAAAAAATGATTATAGCATGATTTGAATTCTAGTCATTTTTACACCTCAATCTTTGAGTGTGCTTTTACACCACTACGCCACCTTGCTTCTTGTGATATTGAATGAAACATAATAACTTTTATAAACCTTTGTGTTAACATGCAATCCAACAAATAACATATGTTTATGTTCAAAACTCAACTTCAACTAAAAAAAAAAAATAATATTCAGAATTGGTATTTTATAAACTAATGGAATAAATATTCTATTAAATCCACATTTATATAAAAAAAATGATTTTTAATCTCAAAAAATTAAACAAAAATACTAGTAATAAAATAATGATTTAAGTACTTCAAATTTAGAAATTTGTACATGATAAACATCTTAAAATTTTTATATATTTTTATAAATTACTAGTTATTATTTTAATTTACATTAAATAAATAATAAAAATATTGTTTACAAAATATTTGAGAATATAATATTGAATGAATGTATCAAATAAACTTACTTTTATACCATAAGCGATTTGAATTTCAAAAAATTATAGAAATAAAAGTATTAATAATGGAATAAGTATTTTAGTAATTAAAAATTATGAATTTGCATATGAAATATATCTTAGAAATTTTAATAGATTTGATAAAATATTTATTGTTTAAAAAAATAAAAATGTTGTTTACTAAACATTTTAGAATTTAATATTTAGTTTATTTTTTTATTAATGTTAAAAAGTGAAAATAGTAAAATAAAAGGTTGGTATAATAATTAAAATATAATAGTTGCTTATGTTTTCTGCTTTGAACATAAATAGAAAATAACAAAAGTAATGGATTTGTGCATGTATTGATTTGTAAAAATCTATATAATATGTTGCTTGGACTCTTGATTGATGCATTATTGTATAGTTGTGTGATATTGATGCATCCCTCTATATTAATGTAAACACCATTTCCATACCTCATACTCCTCAATCCTAGCTAGAAGTCCCACCTCATCTACCAATCTATTCACTCTCGCCACACAACTCTGATCCCAATTCACCTTAAGATTTGAAACCCTTTGAAATTTAGTCATCATTCTCTTCAAGGTAATGAGTAACTTCGAATCCCTTACACAAAACAGAATAATGTCATCTACAAACTGCAGATGTGTTAGTACCATTGCATCCCTCCCAATTCTTGAACCTCTCATCAGGTTATCAACATCAACTTTTGTAATCATATCACTCAAAACATCAGCTACTACGGTGAAAAGAAATGGGGAAAGAGGGTCAAACTTAGTATCAAACTATCAATAGGAGGAAATGTAACCCCTTATCCACTTGCACCACCTTCCCCGAAACTCCTACATCTTAACTGTAGTCGAATAGGACTACAATCAGTCCTAGGTACACTGTGAAAATAATCAAGAAAGATTGAGAGAGAAAGAAGGAGAAGACGAAGAGAAGAAGAGGAGAATTCGAAGAGGAGATTTGAGAAAAAGAGAGAGATAGAGTTGACAATCTGTCGCCCCACTCTACAATTTATATTAATACTCAAATAAAAGTGAAAGGGCCGAATTACCCTTACTGCTTAAATGGCAAAAGAAATAATAAAAGAACTAATCTACTATAAACTGAAATAACTAACTGCTAATACAATCACACAAACATAGTGGGGAACACATCATTGTTCTCTACATTCCCCCTCAAGTTGGGAATAGATGTTTGTCATTCCCAACTTGCATAGATCTACTTCTAACTTCTTCTTTAAAACTACCTTGGTGAGAAGATCTGCAAACTGCATGTTGGAGGTGAGAAACTCTGATAGCAAAAGTCTCCAAGTAGTCTTTGTCATATGTCTGAGTAAATCCCTTGCAACTAATTTGGTCTTATACCTTTCAATGGAACCATCAGCATTATGCTTCATAGTAAACATCCATCTACATCCAACTGGTTTTTTCCATTTAGGTTGATCAACTAGCTCCCAGGTATTGTTCTTTATAAGGGCATCCATTTTTGCCCTCATTGCATCCTTCCATTCAGATACTGACAAGGCTTCCTGCACTATTCTAGGGAATGAGGATATCAACAATGAATGCAAGAAATGACTTTTAAGATGGAGACAAATGATCATAAGACAGGAACTAGGAAATACAGTGAGTTGTAGATGAGGTGCAACGGCGTTTGCCTTTAGGGACTACAATGGGGAGGTCAAGGTCATCCAATGGAGGTGAAGGCTCAACAAAAGGGGGTGAAGGCTCAACAATGGAAGGTATCTCATCTGTAATGGAAGATAAAGGAACTGTGGTACCTGGATCTGGATCTACAAAAGGAATTGGGGCTGGCCTGGACTACTGATGACTAAAATTAACCTGCCTCCACCGTCTGTGATAAACTCTCAAATCCCGACACCTCTGACAACCCTCCCCACTACACCCCTCTTCAATGATTGGGACAGGTAATGGAACTTCTGATGAGTGAACCCCAACCTCATTACTCTCCCCCTGAGAAGAAACCCTAGGATAATAAGGTACATCCTAAAAGAAAATGACATCCATAGAGACAAACCAAGGAAAATGCATTTTGAGGCTTTAGGATCAAATTTGGAACGATGAGGACCAAGGGTCTGAACAAAGAAAGTACAGCCAAAGGTTTTAAGGGGAATGGTGAACAACTCTTTATCAGGATATAAAAGAGTGAATGGGGCTTTCATGTCAAGAACCCTTGAAGGAATTCGGTTGATGAGATATACAGCTGTATGAGTGGCATCTCCCCAGAAACGTATAGGCACATTGGAGTTAAACATGATGCTTCTAGCCACCTCCAATATGTGTCTATTCTTCCTCTCAGCAACCCCATTCTGCTGAGGTGTATGAGGACAGGTACTCTGTTGGATCATCCCATGGTCAAGGAAATATGAGGCTAATGGTTTTGCGAAGTACTCTTTTGCATTGTCAGATCTAAAAAAATTGATTTTGACCTCAAACTGGGTTAAAATCATCTGATGAAAGATCCAAGTCAAGGTAGGAACCTCATCTCGAGAACGCATAAGGTAAACCCAAGAAAAGCGGGTATAGTCATCAACAAACAACAAGAAATATCTGTACCCACCCATAGCAGTGATGTGATAAGGTCCCCAAACATCGGTATGCACAATTTCAAAAGGAATACTACTTTTATTACTCAATGAATAGGTTGTTCTACAATGCTTTGCAAGCCCACAACTTTCACCTTTCAAATTGGACATTTGGACAAACTCAAACAAACTAGGAAACAAACTTTTCAAAGACCTAAAAGATAAATGACGCAACCAGTTATGCCAAAGCATAACCTGACCAACAGACCGAGAAACAAAAGACCTCCTAACTTCACTATCTTCCCAATGTGAGCTCCCTCCAAGCAGATAGATTCCATTTGCCTCATGGCCAATCCCAATCACCTTCCTTGTCTCCAAATCTTGAAAAGCACATCGATCAGAGAAAAATGTTACTGAACAATTATGGGTTTTGGTAATGCTACTAATTGAAAGCAAATGAGTAATAAGTTTAGGAATATGCAAAATTGAAGACAGAAATGGCATTAGACAACTTAATGTCTCATTTGCCAGAAATGGGAACAAGAGAGCCATCAGCAATAGACACTTTGTCTCTACTAGAGGATAAGTGATAGGTAGTAAACAATGAGGACAAGCCAGTCATATGATCAGATGCACCTAAGTCTATCGCCCAACAGTGTTTACTGTTACCTGGGGCTGAAGCATGATAAGCTGAGGCCCGTGTACCTAAATGAGCAAAAGCTGAAGTGGGAGGAGCTGATGTTGTGACTGACGGCTGAGATGATGGTGCTGAATTACCAACTTCACTCTCCAACTGAGTAAGAGCATCCCGGACAGCAGTTAAAGTGTCTAGGGATGTGGCTCTTGTGCTCGATGAGGTTGCACAATCAGTAGTAACAACCACGTTGACATTTCCCCTTTTGTTTCTGAGTTTTACTGGAACTAGATGAGGATGTAACTTCCAACAGGTGTCTTTAGTATGCTTAGGTTTCTTGCAATGTTCACATACTAGGTCCCTCTTGTCTTCTTTCTTCATATCCCTCTCCTTATCACCCTAAACTTGGGTTTAGCTACTGCCAAGGCTGATTCAAAAGGCTGATGCTGCAACATGACTTTTCCCCTACTCTCTTCACTGTGCACTAAGGAGTAGGCTTGTGATAAGGTCACACTTTCTCTTGTGAGAAGTTGTTGTCTCACAATATCATATTCAGAATTCAGACCGGTTAGAAATTCAAACACCCTTTTAGTTTCAACTTGCCTTCTGTAAGTCTGGGCATCCTTCTGGCTTTCCCACTCAATATCAGAATTCAGAATTCTTTCAAACCTTTTACACCCAGAGATTGCTTGACTGCTGACTTAGAAGGTTCAGCCACCACCCAAAAATGATGAAACAGATTTGTTGGTTTTCCAGAAGCAGAAACCTCACTCTTGAATGCTGAAACTGGTCAAATTATTGCCCTAGAATTGGCAACAATCAAAACTGATCAAATTTTAGGGTTTCTTTCTTGACCTATGATCAGTTCTTGGATTGAAACCCTAAAAAACTCAGGAGAGAACTAAAGCCTCCAGCCGCACCTCCCAGATTGATAAAAAGATGGTCTTTTAAGGTTCGATCTCAAGAAAAAAGTCAACTTACTCAGAAAAGTCTAGCCGCCACCTTCCAACCAAGGTCTGAACCCTAAAACTGAGATTTCTTCCCTTCTGATTCTTCCTGATTGCTGAACACTCTCCAAGGCCCTACAAACATTTGGGAATCGACTGCACACTGCCAGCAACCTCCAAGAACCAGCTGATGAACAAACCTCTGCTGAAACTTCCAACCCTAGGAAATTCTCATGTTTGCTAATTAGACTAGCATAATAACTCCTAGGTTGGCTTTGATACCATGTAGTCGAATAGGACTACAATCAGTCCTAGGTACACTGAAAATAATCAAGAAAGATTGAGAGAGAAAGAAGGAGAAGACGAAGAGAAGAAGAGAAGGAGAATTCAAAGAGGAGATTTCAGAAAAAAGAGAGAGAGAGTTGACAATCTGTTTCCCCACTCTACAATTTATATTAATACTCAAATAAAAGTGAAAGGGCTGAATTACCCTTACTGCTTACATGGCAAAAGAAATAATAAAAGAACTAATAAACTACCAACTGAAATAACTAACTGCTAATACAATCTCACGAACACAATGGGGACCACATCACTGTTCTCTACATTAACACTTCAAGAATGAACTCCCAATCATTAATAAAAAAAAAAAAAGAATGAACTCCCAATCCACCAAATCATATGCTTTAAGTCATTCTATCCAGCCATTTGGTAGAAACTCCACAGTTTAAACCCATTGACAACCTACAACATGCTTCAACAATGGGAGAGTAGTAAACTCCCATGTGTTTTTATGTTCAAGAGCGGAAAATTCCTCCTCCATTGCTTTGAGCTACCTTGGAGAGGCAGGAGCTTCTTGGACAATATAGGAATAGAAGATAGTTAAGGAATAAACTGATAATGGAAGAAGATAAATCAGAAATTGAGATGAAGTTGGAAAGAGTTTGGCCTACTCTATTTGTTTTGATTATGATTCATTAGGAATATAATTCTTACGATTTAGCCAATTCATCAGGAATGGGAATAGAAGATGGTAAAAGAATTATGATTCATCAGGGATAGGAATAGAAGATAGTAAAAGAATTATGATTCATCAGGAATAAACTGATGAACCAGTTCTTACGATTTGGCCTACTCTATCCCTGATCTAGATCACCAAGTTTTGAATCACTGCTGTAATTTAAAAAAAAAAAAAGGCCATTGTCCAATGTTGGTCTCAGCTATCTGGGGTCTTGGGAGGTGTAGACTGGATATTGTCCTAATCTTTGAATTACTGCAGTAAATCCAGTTGGAAATTAAGTCCTGTTTGTGTCCACCAATTAAGTACCATATAATGCACTTTTCTCATTTTCTTTTTGAATATCCATGAGAAAGTTCAACTTTTGTCTCCTATTTGATTTTAAATTGTCATCAGAGTGACTCCTTGTTGTAGTGATTCTGAAAACATCTTTACTTCTCTTCTACTTACTGTGGCAAAAGGATTCAGATACATGAAGATAAATGTAGTATAATGCATGCTCTGCTCACCACTATCTTGTTCCATGGATTAGTTAAGTTTAACGGCACTGGAAGCGCCAGCTAATGTTCAGATTTTTTCTGCCTATTCAGCCACCTCCACCGGTTAATGACACCAATCCGTACAATGTATTTAGACCAAGGGAGAAAGCACACAGACTCCATACAAGAAGGGTGAGATGTTATGCTTAGTTTGGTGCATGACTTTTGTTGCTAGTTAAATATTAAATATCTATTCCAATTGAGTAGATAAGTTCTATTTTTGTTCTTGTTGAAGCACACACAAACCAGATTTACTAGTCAATCGAATTACAAGCTTTTCTCTTCATGGTTTTTAGATGCAAAGGAGAGAAAACAATGTGCAGTCATTTGAAAAACTTCGTCAGGTAAAAACCACTATCACCTTATTCCTGTGTATTCATAGAATTCATCTTGGCTAATATGCATGAATACCATAACTATGGTAATAAGGGGGATCAGCTTGAAAGCTTAGAGCTTGGTTTAACCTTTCTGGAATTTAAGGTTACAATTATGGTTTGACCTGCATACATAAGCTAATCTTTCAGTTTGTCCTACAGTCACTATCTTCTTTGTCTTTATTTCATTATCCTTTGAAGTAATTGCCTTTCCTCTTTCTTTATGAATTATGTGTAGTATTTACCTTTCTCCAATTTGATTGTTAAAGAAATTTTGTTGCTGACATAGATAAGGTAAGCTTGCCATTGTTATATCTTCCAGCTCACTCCGGATCTGCTACCCACAAAATTTTCCCACATCCCTACCCACAGAGCACTACTGTCGTGTATTGGGAACATCTCCCCATGAATGGAAAGGGAGATATTCCCAATGTGCATCTATAATGTCTCATGGGTAGAGATGTGGGAACAACTCATGGGTAGCAGATCCGAGACCCTACCAGCTGGTGCTTGCATTCCTTTCTGTTCCTAGAATTACAAGTAGCAACTTGGATCACTTCATCTTTCTAGTAGCATCTGCAAGTTCAACAAAAAATAATTGAAAGAAAAAAAAGAGTTGAAAACAGCCCTCTTGAAGTATAGAACTGCTTGAGATTAGATGCAAAACCAGAAAACAAACAAGAGAAGATTAAGAAGATGAGAGAGAGAGAGAGCTGGCGGCAATGAGAGTTAGAGAGTGAGAGGTTCGAACTTAACCTCCCTCTAACACTCTAAAACATTTTATTAAGTTAATCTTTGAATTATTACAGAGAGGCCCTTGGGTGGGCAAGAAATTACAAAAACAGAGTATATGAGAGTATGGGCCCAGAATAAGGCCCATTACAGAGGAAAACATAAACATAACATAGAATGACAGCCTATGGGCCATAACATCAAGCTGAGCATAGATGTTAATCATGCCCAGCTTGCCAGTGTCATGTTGAAGCCTTGCCTTGGAAATACCCTTGCTGAGGAAATCTACCAATTGTCCTTCAGAAGTAATGAATGGAAGACACACTTCACTGGAAGAGAATCTTTCTCGAATAAAGTGTCTATCAACCTCAATATGTTTGGTTCTATCATGTTGTACTGGGTTGTGAGCAATGTTGATGGCAACCTGATTATCACAGTACAACATCATGGGTTTGTCATGATCAATCCCAAGTTCTTCTATTAAGGACCTTAGCCACAACAATTTAGAGACTCCATGTGCCATGGCTCTATAATCTGCTTCGGCAGAGGATCGGGCCACAACTGATTGTTTCTTACTCCTCCAAGAGACAACATTACCAGCCACTAGACTGCAATACCCTGAAGTAGATCTTCTATCATCAATATTTCCAGCCCAATCAGCATCAGTATAGGCTTCAAGTTTCAGATGACCATGCTTGGTAAATAGAATTCCTTTTCCTGGAGAGCCTTTTAGATAGCACAAAATTCGTTATGCTGCTGCCATATGAGTATCTCTAGGAGCATGCATGAACTGGCTAATACAACTGACAGCATACGCAATATCTGGCCGAGTCATGCACAGGTACATGAGCTTCCCAAGAAGTCTCTGAAAGACCCCTTTGTCTTCCAACAATGTTCCATCCGAAGCTGAAAGTTTGTGACTCATATCAATGGGAGTTGCAGCTGGTCTAGCACCCATTTTTCCAGTTTCAGACAGTAAATCAATGACATATTTCCTCTGGGAAATAAGAATCCCATCCTTGGATCTAGCAACTTCTATGCCAAGGAAGTATCTCAACTCCCCCAGATCCTTAATCTCAAATTCTGTACGGAGGAAAGGCTTAAGGGCCCGAATGCCTGAGGCATCATCACCAGTCACTATAATGTCATCAACATACACAATGAGATACACTGCTAGAGATCCACTTTTCTTCACAAAGTGAGTATGATCTGACTGTGTCTGAACATAGCCGAATTTAACAAGTGCAGCTCTAAATTTCTCAAACCAAGCTCTAGGAGACTGTTTGAGGCCATAAAGTGATTTCTTCAATATGCATACCTTTCCTTGCATATCTTTCCCATACATTCCCTGGAGGAAGACACATGTAGACCTCCTCATGTAAGTCACCATTCAGAAATGCATTCTTTACATCCAACTGATAAAGAGGCCAATCAAAGTGAGCTGCCAGAGATAAGAGAACCCCCACAGATGTCATCTTGGCAACAGGGGCAAAGGTCTCTAGGTAGTCAATCCCATATGTCTGTGTGTAGCCTTTTGCAACAAGTCTGGCCTTGTACCTCTCAATAGTCCCCATCAGCCCTGTATTTAATGGTAAAGACCCACTTGCACCCAACTAGATCCTTCCTTTCAGGCAAATCCACCACCTCCCAAGTATCATTTTTGTGTAGAGCATCCATTTCAGACTTCATGGCGTCTCTCCATTCTGGAATCCCAAGAGCTTCTGACACAGACCTAGGAATGGGGTTAGAAGCAACTAAAGAGAAGTAGGCAAAGTATGAAGGAGAAAGTAGATCATAAAAAAGGTGTTTGGAAATGCAGTGTGCAGTGCACTTTCGCTTTCTTTCCTAACAGCAATGGGGACATCAAGATCTGGGAAAGATGGTTCCAAAGTGGCTGAAGCAGTACCTGCTATCTCATTTGTGATTGGGAATGTATGAGTCTCATCTGTTGTAAGGGAAACAACTTGCTCATTCCTGGATCTTTGCCTTTGATACACTTTGGGATTATGGGTAGGACGAGGAGGTAAAGAAATAGGGGCACTAGGGCAAGAGGAATGAAGTGGTTGATCCTCCTTTGACTCATTTGGTGAGGATACAGGCTTGTCAAGTGACTCAACTAGAACAGGAAGAGGAATAGCAAATACTTGTGACAGACTCTCCCCCTGTTGTCAATGTCTTTCCTGAGATGAACCATAAAAAGGAGAAAGCTCATCAAAGGTAACATCCATAGAGACATGTCGAGTGCCAGTCTTTGGCTCAAAACACCAATAACCCTTTTGTGTGGGGGAGTAACCAAGGAAGATGCATTTGTGGGCTTTTGGTTCAAACTTATGTCTCTGGGCACTTGGAATGTGAACATAACAGGTACAGCCAAACACACGAAGAGGAATCAGGAAGAGATCCTTGTCTGGATGAAGAAGACTAAAGGGGGATTTAAACCCTAAAACCCTGGATGACATACGGTTTATAACATAGATAGCAGTAAGAATATCATCACCCCAAAATCTTGTGGGAACATGTGAGGCAAACAAAAGGCTCCTTGCAACTTCAACAATATGTCTATTTTTCCTTTCAGCAACTCCATTTTGTTCAGGGGTTCTAACACAGGAGCTTTGGTGAATAACCCCCATGTCAGAGAGATACAAGGATAAACTCTTCTCAAAATACTCTTTTGCATTGTCAGATCTGAAAACCTTAATTCTGGTATCAAATTGAGTTAAAATAAGCTCATGAAATTGCCTCACAAGTCTTGGGACTTCATCACGGGATTTCATTAGGTATATCCAAGTGAATCTAGAAAAGTCATCAATAAATAGGATGAAATATCTGTAGCCCCCCATAGAAGATAAGTGGTAAGGCCCCCACACATCAGAGTGCACATGAAAAGGAAAAGAAGATCTTTTATTGCTCACAAGGTAATTGTTTCTACAATGCTTTGACAATTTACATGACTCACAATTGAAACTGGACACACTGACTCCCTTAAACAATTCGGGAAGTAAATGACTTAAAGCAGAAAAAGGTAAATGACCCAACCGACAATGACTCAACATAATTCGACTGACAGACTCTGAAGAAGTAGAACCAAAGGCAGCATTCTTGGGATGATCAAAGCATTGGCCAGGAATGTCGAGCAAGTATATTCCATTCGCTTCATGGCCACTCCCAATCACCTTCCGAGACTCCAGGTCCTGAAACACACAGTGAGAAGGGAAAAAGGTTACATAACAATTCAATGACTTGGTCAAGCTACTTATAGATAATAAATCGGTATTTAATTTAGGTACTTGAAGAGTGGAAGATAAGAGTAAGGAGTCTGTAGCCTTGACAGTTCCCTTGCCAGAAATAGAGGCAAGAGAACCATCAGCTAAGGTGATTTTGTCTTGACCAGGAAGCAAATCATACGAAACAAACAGAGTGGAAAGGTTGGTCATGTGATCAGAAGCACCTAAGTCTATGATCCAAGGGGTCTTAGGATTACCTGAGGTGAATGAATGGTTAGCCGAAGCTCTTATACCTGAATGAGCAAATGCGGTGGTGGCTGAATTTCTAGAAGGGTTGGATGATGAAGTTACACCTTCAAGATGGTTGATCATCTTTCCAAACTTCTCATACTCAGCTTTCATGACTGCCAACTGTGCACAGGCAGGCTCAACTTCTGTATCTGTACCCATGGCTGCATTTGCACTCCCTGTCTTTCTATTATCATTTTTCTTTTGGAACCGAATAAGGACAAGACTAGGATGCATTTTCCAGTACTTGGTGTGTTTCGGCTTCTTGCAATATTCACAGACCACCTCCTTCTTTCCTGTGCCACTGGGAGCCCCTATAACCCCTTTGGGTTTAACCCCCATATTTGCAAAATGATCATTGATGCCAACTCCTTGAACCTGTACTTGTCTTCTACTCTCTTCACTGCTGACCAAAGCATATGCTTGCGACAATGAAACACTTTCCTTGGACAAAATGTTCTGCTTTGTGATATCATATTCAGGATTCAGCCTAGTTAGGAACTCAAAGACCCTGTTCCATTCAACTAATTTCCTGTATGTTTCAGCATCATTGGGGGTATCACATGTTACAACCTCTATCAGATCAATCTCTTGCCATAAAAATTTCAGGGTTGAGAAGTATGTCGCAAGGGATTTCTCCCCCTGTCTTAGATTCTTCGTCTCCCATTGGCCAAATCATGGAAGAATCTAGTGTTCCCATCGCCTTCCTTAATCCACTTGTGTCTAGATTTTTGTCTCCAATTGATTTCTTCCCTCAATAACACTTCTTTCAACTCCTTTTTTAATTGTCTCCTTAATACTCTGTCCTCCTCGGTCAGCCCATTGTGAGATTCCTTTACATCCAAATTCTCTATTCGAGAGATTAGGCCCAATTTTTGCTCCTCAATTCAACCAAACTGATCTCTATTCCACTCTTTTATTTTGGCTCTCAACCTTTTTAATTTCTTGTGGAATATGATCCCCTTCCATCTTACCCCCCTCTCCTCCTCACCCCACCACTCCTTCACTTTTTTCACAAAATCTGGATGGGTAAGCCACATATTTTCGAATATAAAAGGTTTGGGTCCTATAGGAAAAGACTCAGTTCCTATTTGGATAGGACAGTGATCGGAGGTGACCCTGGGTAATGCCCTAGCAACCAAGTTTTCCAAACTATTCTCCCAGGCAAGGTTAAAAAGGAATCTATCCAACTTCGAGCACAAAGGGGTTTCCTGAAGGTTGGACCAAGTGTAACTGGCTTGCAGCAGAGGTATTTCCTTCAGTTCACAATCTTCAATAAAATCATTAAATTTCCTCATGCTTGTTGAGATTACTTGTTGGGGATTACTGGTTTCATCAGAGAATCTAATGACGTTAAAATCCCCGCCCAGGCACCAAGGACCATCCCATAGCCCCTTAATTGCATATAGTTCCTCCCACATCTCATTCCTCTCTCTATAGGAATTAGGGCCATAAACATTGGTTAAGACCCATACACACCCATTTTCTACATTCTTGCACTTAATGGAAACTGAGAATCTGCCTATCAATTCTTCCACTACTTTCATCACATCCTCCCTCCATAGTGTTACAATCCCCCCCGAGGCTCCCCAAGAAGGAGACGAGCTCCAACCTAAACCTCTAGACCTCCAAAAACTCCTCACCCATCTCCCATCTAATTCCATCAGTTTGGATTCTTGTAACAACACAATATCAGGTTTTTCCCTTCGGAGTAGGTCTTTGATCGCCCTTCTCTTCCTTGCACTCCCTAACCCTCTTACATTCCAGCTAATAATTTTCATCGATACAAAATAGCAAAGGACCCAATAAGAGGGCATATTCTCCTCATTTTAGGCCCTTCCTCCTATCCCCTCTACCACTGAATTCTAAATCCCCCTCAATGTCTGAGATTAGCCTTTCCACTTCAGATCTTTTTTTCTTATTTGTTCATCTTTTCCCCCTCTTCCCAATTTCTCCATCCTTTCCAGCCAATGTTTGAGAAAGAATTTTACCCTTCTCACACTTATTTTTGCTACAGCATCCTTCTACGAATCCTTCCTTTTTATTTTGTTCCTCCATCATTGTACAGATCAACTCCCAAATTCTATCCGCCTCCCCCTTATACTTCCTTCCAACACCCTCTCTCCTCCTTCCACTATCACCCTCTCTCTTGCATCAGAAACTCCTGGATGGGAAGCTGGGATATCTATTACAGGCATAGCAAACAAGTCAGTACCTGAAACAGATTTGACACCCATACCTGATAGAACGGGGGTAGGACTAGAATCACTGAAAATGATTTGCTGACAGGCGGCACATGGTTTTAAGGCCTTTCCCCTTTTTGGACAAGGTTGGGAAGTAGACATGGTGAAAGAATCACTTTCTGACGACCTACCCACTTGGAAAACCTTTCTCTGTGTTTCCGACACTGGAATACCCGCATCCATCCTCACGGCCAATTCTTGTCCCTCTCCACCAACATCCTGTAATTCATTAGACTCAGGGTCAGCTCCCTCGACGAAGGGAGGAGGAGTTTTCACAGCTTTAGAACCAATTTCTTCACCATTCCTAGTCTTCCCGCCACCTGCCTCTTCAGTCTCTTCCTCTAAGAACAACTCTGTATGCAAACTTTCTGTTTCAAGAAGATCATTGTTGCTTTTCGGAGACAAACTTCCCAGACTTAGCATTTCGTCTCTATCAGAATCGTCGTTACTGTTTTGTTCACTCAACCAATCTTCAAGCCCTGTTCTGTTCTCATCACTAGGCTTCATGTATCTCGGGTTGCGCCTATCTGGTGAGAGACGGTTCGCCAGGTTGGATGGGACCCACTGTAGAGAGCCTCGAGACTGCGAGTCTTGAGACTTTTTTGCGCCTGAACTGTTCGGTTGAGAGGAAGGGTTCGGGGTTGAAGAAGATAGACGCTTTATCTCATCTATCAGCTCATCCCTCCTCCTAGTCACGTGCTTACTTAACAAGTCCCTTGGCCCATCTGTCTTATAATGGGCCTTGGGCTCAAGACTATAGGAGCCCAACTTTAAGTCCTTTATTTGAAAAGCCTTCTCCGGCCCACCATAATAGGGATCCACTCGATTGGGCCCTTCTTTTCGTCCCACGTGACCACTTAAAGAGTCACGCCCCCCTGTTTTAATGGTCGAACCAGCAACTTTCCCTGTCTGAGATTGCTGGTTCAGCCTTCTCCCTTTCGACAGTAGAAGCTTTTTGTCTTTTTCCCCTGACACCACCTGCACAAAGGATCTGCCATTTGTCATACCCTCTTCTTGCTTTCTCCAGGTTTGACCTTCCAACTACCCCAAAGCTTTTTGGCTTCCCAGAATATGTTGGCCCTTTTTAGTGAAACATCCCTTCCCATTTGAATTACCCAATCTCACTAGTCCACATAGTGCTTCTTCTTCCTCCTCCCCTCCTACCAACCGAGCCTCCTTCCACAGCCCTGCTTCAATGGAGGAAGTTAACCACACAGAGACAAAGCTCCCCTCTGTTCGTACCTCTACCTTTCGTGGAATTTCTTCTAGCTTCACACCACTTAGCAGGATTGCTACTGAATAGAGATCGCCCCAGAAAGCACCTTTCAAGATTCCTCCACACAACACAGCTATAGACTCTGCTATTTCTTGTTTCCATAGATGGAATGGCAAGCCTATTACACGCACCACCACACCATCTTCAACAAAAAAATCCTTGGAGTTGGATGTTGGATTCCATTTGAAGACTGTGAATGATCCGAACTCAGCCTGAACATTGATAGCTAATATTTCCAAATCATTCTCTAATGGATCTAGGATGGCTTTACAGTTATCGAAGGGGGTTACTATGAAGACACTCTTCAACTTCAACCTGGTTGCCAGTAAGTCAGCTACCCTCCTCCAATCATTAACCTTTTCCTTGGCTTGTATCACAAACTTACTATCCCACTCCTCTCTCTCTAGACCTCCCACCATTCTGCAATGGCCTTCTCCTCCCTTATGAAGGCTTTTTTCTCATTTGCTACTCTTTGAACTAAGAACTCTTTGAGCAACCAGTCTACTTCCCCCCAGCCTTGGTTCTATTTTCCTACTGGTAGACACACCAGTTGCCTCTGTCCCTTCCCAAAAAATTCAGTCAAAGCTATGAAGAACCTCTTTCTATTCCTCTTACATTCAACAACATATATAAGAGTAACGTGCAACATATATGTCCCTTCCCAAGGGCCTCTCTGTAATAATCTCTATCACGCAATGTTTTAAAAGCGCAACGCGCAAGGGCCAATTTGGGCCTGAGGCGCAAGGCGAGGCATGCGCCTTTTAAAAGGCACAAAATTACAGAAAAAAAGGCTAAAAAATAAAAAAGTTAGAAAATTCAGAAAAATGCCAAAAAAATGCAAAAAAAAATAAAAAAATATATTAAACATAATGTTAATAAAAAAAATATAAACTTAAAATTTAAAATAAATGTTTTAAGAAACCTATTATGTAAAATTAAAATGCATAAACATAACATGTAAAGTGTATTCAAATGAAAATTTAAAAATAAAAGCAAACATATAAAGCATTTTCAAGCATGTAAAACCTACAATCTCTTTTTTCTCCTTAATTGCATTGCTTCAAGTAGCTAATGTGATGCAAAACATATTGCATTCTTGATTCTATGAGTCGCCTTTGTACCACGCCCCTCGAGGCAAGCCTACTCTGCTCCGGTTCGCTCGCTCACTGAAGCTCCGAGAACCCCCCATTTGCTAATGTTGATCATTCATTCATTGCAATAAAATATCTTCTTAAAAGGCAATGAAAGCTATAAAATCATTATTTTCTATGTGAGAAATAAGAATTTCAGACCCTAACATACACTTATTCGGGCTTGCCTTGAGGGGCGTGGTCGGGGGTCTGGGGGTGGAGCCCTCGGCCCAACTGTTAGACTCAAAAAAAAAAAGCAAAAAGTGCAAATTTTTAAAAAGGAGCACGCCTGGGCTGAGGCGCAAGGCGTATCAGGCGTACGCCTAGGCGTGCCTTTTAAAACACTGCTATCACCCCAATCATATACACCTTTTTGCTCCTAGCACACCGTAGCCCACCTACCACCTCTGAGCTAATAGATTCCTCCCCTTATCCTGATTCCCTCTACCTATTACATTTGTGTTTAGCCCTATACATAATCAGTTGTCACCTAATTGAGTGTCCACATCATCCACATTCCTATCTAAAAGAATAGACTTATTGGTTCCTGCTAAATTACTGACTTTAAAACTCCAGTGAGAATCAAGATCATCAATGACACTCCCACTAAAGCACAACCACAATTCCTGAAGGCCAGTCAATGGCAAGGACAAAGATAACATCATTTCTAGTTTTTTCTCTTGCATTACATGCCAAACCAATGTTTCTAAAGGTACTGGAGGCATACACTTGGAGTCTTGGATGCATGTGTCCAAGCAAGATGTTAAGAAAATGTCTAGAGGTTAGTGTTTTAAAAGTGCAAGGCGAGGCGCGTGCCTTTTTAAGCATGTTCCAAAATTACAAAAAAAAAAAGCTAAAAAATAAAGAAGTCAGAAAATTCAAAAAAAAAAGCCAAAAAAATGCAAAAAAAAAATATTAAACATAATGTTAATAAAAATATAAACTTAAATTTTAAAATAAATGTTTTAAAAAACCTATTATCTAAAATTAAAATACATAAACATAACATGTAAAGCATATTCAAATGAAAATTTAAAAATAAAAGCAAACATATAAAGCATTTTCAAGCATGTAAAACCCACAACATCTTTTTTTCCTTAATTGCATTGCTTCAAGTAGCTAATGCGATGTAAAACATATTGCATTCTTGATTCTATGAGTCACCTTTGTGCCACGCCCCTCGAGGCAAGCCCGAACAAGTCTATGTTAGGGTCTGAAATTCTTATTTCTCACATAAAAAAATAATGATTTTATAATTTTCATTGCCTTTTAAGAAGCTATTTTATTGCAATGAATGAATGAACAACATTAGCAAATAGGGGATTCTCGGAGCTTTTCTTATTTCCTTTTCTTTTTCTTGAGGGCTCAAGCTGTATTTGGAAGATAAGAGTGTTTGCCTCGAGGGGTGTGGTCGGGAGTACGGGGCGCATACTTTTGAAAGGGGTGCACCTAGGACCTGGGCGAGGTGCATACCCCAAAATGCACCTCGCCTGTTCACCTAGGCATGCCTGAGGCATACATTGTATATGCTCTTACCTTTTAAGCTATTTTTTTGTAATACATATATTATAAATAAAAGTGAGGGAAACAATACCAAGGATGAAAACCCTCCAAATTTGTCTATTGTAATATTATACTAAAATGTTAGAATTAGAAATGGGGGCACCATGGTTCTCATTCCTTCAATGCATCACATTAAATTGAATATGAGATGACACACTTATGTTAATGTTTTGCAATTTATGTGGATCATTAATTCTGATACTCTGATTTTCCACTTTGCAAGTGATATATTGATATCCGGTGACACTTTTCTAATTATGGATGATGATACTTCATGCCGTGATACTTCAATTCTATGTTTTGAATGTGATGGTTTTATCATTAGAACTTGCAAATGTGAAATTTTCTAATTTCTCATAAATTATACTCTCTCTCCTTCTCTCATGAGTATTATGACATTTAGTTGAGTATTTGTTGGGCTTGATATGTCTAGGTACCCCCCCCCCCCCATCTCCTATTTTACTACTGTTCAGCCGTAAAACCAGAAAGGATAAAAGAGAGAGATTGAGAAAATAAAGAGAGCTCCAAAAGGTGTAGTGGTCAGCCCCCTTGATCATATTTATATTAACAACTAAACAACTAATAATAGATTTAAGCAAAGTTCAACAGTTAGCCTAATCTATGTATATGCCACAAATTTCCACTCTCTTGTAGAGCTGGTATATGTTTTCTCTTGAAAATAGGTAAATGGAACTGTTATGATGTTATGTTACATATGTTCTAATATTATTTTAAATAAAAATTAGATTATTGTTTTAACTGTTCATGTTGTCCTTGTGTTGAAACATTTTATTTGTTGAGTTCACTATCTTTAGGTGAGGCGCAACTTGGACCAGGCGAAGACAGTGTTGGAGGCTTTGATTAAGGTACAACATCTTTCTGGTGACAAATTTAAAATCTCCTGAGTTTCTTTTGTTCTTTTTTAGCTTGTAAAGATATTGAACCAACCGCAAGGATACAAATTCTATTTCCTAACAAAATAATTGGTTGCAGAGGGAAGAGAAGAAAAGAGAGGTCATGGAATGTGAAGTTAACCTTCAACGTAATCAAATGAAATATAAGGTAAGTACATGATTTCAAGTCTCTTCTGTTTTGATTGCAACAATATTTTATAGTGCTTTTTTATTTTATTATAATTTGCTTCAATGAGTGGAGTTAGCATTGTGTTGTAATATCCCAATTACATGGATGAAATGATCATTTGTATGAGACATGTGCAGACGATTTAATTCCTTTAAATCATCTGGAGTTGGAAATATGAAATCAAGCCAGTCAGTAAAAAAATTGCAAAAGTAAAACAAGCAATCTCTGGTAAAATCAAAGACCAAAAGAAGTATTCAGCTCTAGCAATAACACTGTATTGTGTTTTAATATTGCAGTTACAAGGATGAAATGATCATTTGTAGGAGACATGCAACATTTACAACTTATAAATATCTTGGTTGGAAATACATTATCAAGCCAGCCAGTATAAAATTTGCCAAAGTAAATCAAGCATCTCTGGTAAAATTGGAGACCAAAAGAAGTGTTCAGTTCTAGCAATCACTGTCTTCCGTGGAGCTCTTGTGATAAACTGATAACAAGGGACCAGGTTCATAGAATTTATCCTCTTCTTGAGAAAACCCTTAGTCCCTTATTGTTCATGCTTGGATGAGGATTTTCAGGTTAGATGAGACCACCCAGTATCTTCCAAAAGTTTTATAAAGTTGGCAGTATACCTTGTAATAATAGTAAAACCACAAGAAAATTCACTAACAGTAACTAATAGAAGGCACTTTCCAGCAATTGTTTGAAGAATGTCAATCAAAAGTGAATTTATAGAAATCAGCTATGGAGAATAGTAAAGAAAACTTAAAACTTTATTGCAACAACCAGAAAATATATCAACAGATAAAGATAATATATACTTTCCTAAACTACCATTGATCATTCTGTACTCGTATTTTGCTCTAAAATCTATTAATTGAACTCCCTAAATTCTTTAAAGAAAGAAGACACAGCTAGACAGTTTTCTACCTCAACCAAATTTTACTGTCACTCACACATGCCTTAACCAAACAGTGAGGTGCACTGGTCAAACATTTGATTTGACGATTGACTGGAATCTGCAGTCTTCAGAAAGTCATATTGTGCCTCTTGGTGAGGTGCACTGGTCAATCTTAAAGACTCTGTCCAAACAACAAAATTACTTCCATTCAATTTTATGGAAGTCATCCAAAATGACATGAAATCAATAAACAGCACGATATAGAAGACTTGGATTCTGTTCTCTTTCACCAAATTCTAGCTTAAAATAATCATCACCCGTCTGTTCACCACTTTTTCTTGCTTCACTTCACAAGTCACAGATTATACTTCACAGAAAAGGTCTTATAGACCGTCAACCAGATCTGCTCACCTATAATTCTCATTTCACTTCACCAAACAGCAACTTCAATCACCTGAGTCCAGAGACTGTGATCAAGTATTCTTCACAAACAGCTTCATAATCCCTCACAATCTGTGCCAATAAAAAGTATAATATCACTTTACACCAATCATAACAGTTATTGTGATGGATCATACCATCACTGAATGCTCTGAGAGCAGACCAGGACTGACGTGCTTGGAGTTTTTGAAGTGAAGGAATGTTGGAGGAAAGATCACAGCTGCAACACAGATGTACAGATTATGCTGTATATGGTGTGCAGAAACAGGTGATAAAGAAAGAGTTGTAGAGAGAGTGTGTTGTAAAGAAAAAACATATATTTCTCCAAATGTAAATTAAAATAAACAGTACACACAATTAACATAAATACTAATCAACAGCTTCTTAAATTACAGTGATCATATCTGTTATATTAGAGAATCTGTTGCGGCTGATAGTGATCTTTACTGAGCAATTAATTGGCAATTTGTCATGGCTTTTCAGCATGAGACACAACTCATTGAAGATGGATTGGCACTCCCTGGCTTCCCACCCATCTCTTCTAGAATTGGATCAAGTGAGGATGATTTTATTGACTCTGATGACATGGAAAATAGTCGCCCTAGTATTCGACCAGCTGCAGTAGGAAATCTGTCCTTCATGGACCCGAAGACAATGTTGATCCCAACAGGGCGGATGAAACGAGAGTTGAGACGGCGGCATCTGCCTCATGGATGGTTCCATAGGAGGGTATACAAATATATTTATTCTGCAAGATCAAGTTATATTTCTTTTTTTATATTATCCTATTTCCTTGCAACTTTTGGTTAGTAGCAAGGAGTGGTAAACCAAACTGTAAGTACATGTTTCCCTCTCAATTGTTTTGAGTGCCATGATAAGAAAACATACCAAGGTGACCAAGCCCTAGTCCAACTATTTTGAGTCTGACTTCTCAAATCCTTCTCCATTCTCTGTATAGTCCACTAGCTTGAAACAAATGGGATTCATGTACAAGAGTTTTGTACAAGTTTCTTTTTCAACTTTATCTGGACTTGGTGGTGGTGCAAAATATGGCTCTTGAGTGATATGGTGTGACAGGATTCTTGTAGCTTATCCAAAAATAGTTGGAATTAGAGCTTTATTGAATTGAGCTGGGACCTTCTTTTATCTGGAATTGGCAGTGGCAGTGCAAGACAGGATCTGCAAAATTCTTAGTTGGGATGGAAACCTTTACTCGATAGAAACAGTTCACCAGAAGATTATATGCAACTTGTCCCTACACTACCATTTATTCGGAGTACTGTTTGATGTGGCCTTCTAAGCATTTTTCATGAATATCGTATTCCAGTTTATATTTTCTTTATTTTCCCATTGCATTGAAAGTAACTGCTAATGCAACCTAGTGTGGGATTAATGCAGGATCCTCTTGAGCCAGTTTTCTTGTTCACGAGACCTCTAGATCCAGGAAAATTGGCTGCTTCAGGCATTGCACCACCAACTCCTCCAGTTGATAATGAGACATCTAAACTGCGATATCGTTTTCATGGAAGAATTGGTCGTGGAGGCCGGATAGTATTTGACCGATGGAACCCTCTCCTCAGATCTCCAAGTAGCCATGATAACTCATGTATCCCACCAAATCCCAGGCCCCTATCACACATGGTTGAGAATTAGTTCTTCCCACTTTCCTTCATGTTTCGCACAGGTGAATCTGGACCTAGAAAATCTCAATGGAAATGGAATTTCTATGTTTTGGGATGTTACAATGGGGCTGGCATAATAAAAGAACTTTGGAGGCCTGGCCCGGGTATGTCTTTACAAGTGGTGGCAAGGCCACTTCCACGACCAAGCTTGTAGAAATGAATGTCTCTCGCTTGACATGGCCTTTTCAGGCGATGTGGGTAGTTTGAAAAGTAAGCGAGTCTGCCCGGACTTGCCCTAGCCCGTCATTTGTACAATTATTGCCGTCTTGCTAATACAACTCTGCTTCATGTTTTAACATTGTGGGACTCTCTCTCTCTCTCTCTCTCTCTCTCTCTCTCTCTCTCTCTCTCTCTCTCTCTATATATATATATATATATGTGAGTGTGTATGCGCACTTGCTATCTCTCTATCTGCATATTTGTATGGGTTTTTTCTAAACGTGGGCACTGCAGCAAACAGGAAATTTCCTAGATCCTCTGCCTATCGATATGCAAATGTAACCATGCACGATTTATCCTATGTAACTAACTATGTTTAACCAACTTTGATGCCATTGGTACGAGAGTTTGTGTTCACTATAAGTAAATAATTGAACAAAGATGCAAAAAAAAGAGTATTATCTCATGTTAGAAATGAATGCATCCTGCAGGTGATGTTTGACAGGATGCAAATGTTGTATTATATTTAGAGGTTACAGGTCTTCAATTTGGATTGGTTTGTAAGTTTTCCTAAACGAGCTCGAAAGGAGTTCAGGGTTTTCGTGTGGCAAAGCAGTTTTGAGCTCAAAAGGAGTCTTCAAATTCCCCTCTTCATCCAGAAAAAATTTAGGCTAAAAACATGGTTCAAACTTCGAAGTGTTGATTTATTGATTTCTTGTCGTTAGACACGTCATATCACGAATTATGTAAAACAAATTAAATTGGGAATATGTTTTCTGAGTTGTCATATCATGAGTTTATGTTTTCACTTATGGGAGATGTTCCAATGCAGGGTTGCAAGAGTTGTGAGGCCCGTCTGAGGACAAAATCCAAATTCTTCATTTATTATGTGAAATAATAAAAAATTAGAAGTTCGAAATTTGAATTAGGTTTAGCACATAATCATGATTTTTTAAGCCAGCATAATCTTGACCATCATCTAAGCCTTATCAACTACTTAAATCCTATTTTACTATTTCATTTTGTTTAAGGGTAAATTTCTTAAATTATTCTTACTGTTTGTGAAGTATCCTTATACTCTTACTGTTTCTAAAAATTGACATCATCATCAAATGTTAATAGAAGGAAATGAAATATCAAATTTGTCCTTTACTATTCCTCAAGTTTCAAAATTAAACTCAACTGATGAGCAATTCCGGTGATGATGCCTGATCCCTTTTTTCTGCCGAACTGTGTGTTTTGCTGCCAGAAGACAGTGAAAATGGTGGTGTTCCCCTACCCCCAGACGTGCAGTACCACTCAAGGTTCAAAATATTGATACATCGGTGGGGTGTATTGGGCAATATTGGTACTTTTTTTTATTTTATATTTTCAAACCGATTCAGGGGGACGATTTAAGGCTCCTCCACCCCCTGAACCGGTCAGAACCCCGATACACCTCTGTAAGAGCATATCAGGGAGCTTCTGAAACGATACATGTCGATACTTCAAACCTTGGTACTACTAGAACGCCTCTGTTGGCTGCAAGGGTGTGGGCTGCTCAATTCAGTGTGGTAGCTAAGATTTTTGATAGGGACTGCTCAATCTCATCCATGCCAGGCCGACAAGATAGTTGGTCGTAGTTCTGAGTCAATCTGACCATGAGCAGAGCAAGGTCAAATGGATAGTTGGCTTGCAGAGAAGGATCTACGAACCCTTTTAACTTTTGCTCTGCGTTTTACTCATTGAGCATGCTAGTACAGCATCTAATAAGAGAACATCTTCTCCTCCACACAAAACAATTGCCTCTTTCCCTGTAATAATCTCCAACCTCGAGACCCCAAATGCATAAACATCGAGCTTCGGTGAGATCAAACCATTCTCCAAATACTCACATGCCACGTAACCTTTTGTTCCAACGATGTGCCTTGTCAAAGCAAATTCACCTTCCTCCCCTTGAGTCGACCTTGCTAGATCAGAATTAGCAATCTTGGCTCTGAAATCGCTACCAAGAAGAATATTGCTGCTCCTTATATCCTTGTGAACATGGGAAGGACTGGTAAAACTGTGGAGGTAGCTAAGCCCCGTAGCCACATCCAAAGCAATTCGAACCCTCTGTGTCCAGCTCAAAACCTTCAGTCCACTTTTGTCGCTATAGATCCAGTCACACAGAGGTCCGTTCATGGCATACTCGTACACAAGATACCAATTCCCCTCACTAAAACAAACACCCTAGAGCCTGATAAGATTGAAATGATTGATCTTGTTGAGTAAACTTATTTCCTTCGAGACGTCCCTGTTCATCTTCTTGATGGCAGCCAAGTCCCTATTAATTGTACTTTTGAGGGGTTTCTCGAATGAATTGATGACAGTAACAGAATCAATTGGGCGCCTCCGACTTCTTATTTGTAAGACAACATAATAAACAACGGCCAAGACAGCAATAAGCACAAATAAAGTGGCTGCAACTCCAACTGCCACATAAACCCATGTTTTCTTGGAGCCTTTACCCGATGGAGGGGGAGGAAAAGAACAGCGGTACCACGAGCTCGGGGCGGAGGGGATACATACATACATATAAAGGCACATACTTCCATAAATGTGTATGTATAGACATACATTTATGTCAAATTTTAGCATAAAGATGATCGACTAATCCAAGCTCGAACCCAACCTAGGTGTATCAAATTTCAACGTAGATTGGGCTTACATTGAGCACAAACTTGACCCAATTTGCCCAACTTACATATTAATGGTCCAATACTTTGGGTAAAATGGATCAACCAATGATGCTATAATTAAATAATAAAAGTAAATAATAGATAGAATTACAAAAACAAAAATATAAAAAAATTTATAGGAAAACTTAACATATCTCAAATACTATAAATTTGCCATATTTATCAAATATAAGTGTGATAAACAAGAACTGATTTTACAATTAATCATGGAAACAAAATAGAAAATGTAAAATTTCCAAAAAAAATGAGATTGGTTTCCTTTCAAGTCAAATAGGTCAACTGTCAACACATAATGTCAGAATTATATAATAAAAAGTCAAAAATAGATAGAAATGGAAATTATAGAAAATACAGAGATTTGTCAAAAAAAATTATGCACATCTCTAATATTAAGTGTTTATCAAATTAAACAACAATAAATATGAAAAATAAAAAATATTTTTATTAACAATTGAAATAAAACATGAAATTTAAATTCACCAACACACCATGCTGTAATTACTTATCCTTTTTAATGGGTTTTGATTTTGATAAGGATATTAAAATTATTATTATTTTCTAAAAGTATCATGTAAAATTTAGGACATCTATATACATGAATACAGATATTTAATATTAACCTATGCAAATTAGCAAATGCGAAGAGATGTTGGGTTTTGGTTGCCCAAGGCCAGGTTCACTCTAACTAATTTCATATTGCAACATGGCCCAAGTTGCATCCTTACCCACTTGAAGAGGAAGCCACCCTGATTCCGTGAACCTAACCGTATATATTCTTTGTAGTTGAATGCTATTCTTGAAAATGTGTGAAAGCATGAAGGGGAATCGGATTCTCTATATATTGTAGTCTATCTTTACTGGATTTTTATATGCATATCCCACTTTGACGATCAATCGCCTGACAGTTCATTAAAGCTAAAGCGGACTAATTCCTTTTGGCATCTCTTTAATAAATCAAAGTTGAAGGGAATCCAAAGGTCTAAATAAAAAAGCAACCCGCCGACCCACCCAAAAGAAAAAGAAAAGAAAGTAATGGTCCAAAGTGTCATTGGAAATAAGGCACAGGCTCTGAAGAAGACCCGCACCAATAGGGAATAAACAGGGTCCAGTTATAAGGATGATTTCTTTTGGCAAGCCTCATTCCCATCCCTAAAGTATACTTCTAATTGCATTTTTTTTCAAGTTTCTGCATTTCTACGTGGTAAATTTTTCGGTCCAATATGAAATAAGGCACAGTTTCTGCATCTTTTTGCTAGTCTTCCAATATGAAGCTAGTTGGGGGGTTCTCAAAATCTATACTACTATTGTAAATATGAATGATAATGTGAAAATTTTATTTAATTAAAATATCTCAAAAATTTTGAAATAAAAAAATATATCACCATAATGATTGCGTTGGCTTTTATCATATGATGTCTTTAAAATAATCTAATACGAAAATTATAATAAAGGGCGGCATAAGCTAAGGTTGGATAATAATATTTGGAGTGGTGGAACTGAATGACTTATTGCTTTATCGTTTAGTGAATAAGTTATTAAGTAAGTCCTAAACTCGATTGTTAACGACAAAATGAAGTCAATCGTTGATAACCATGCTATCAAATGCTTTATTATTAATCCTTTTTATCCAGTAAAAGACAAAAGAAGTCCTTGGATTCAGCAGCTATCATAATTGCTGAGCTTATCGAATTTATGGCCAACTAAGGGGTAGTCCAGTTGTGTGTTTGATGAATTGTCCTAGCGGTAGTCGGTTAATAAAAAGAGAATTGTGTGATTATTTATTAAGGTTGTTGATATGATGTTATATTGTTCACGACAACTCCTATGGTGTCAAGCTGTGATTAATATCAGAAAAAAAAATCTTTTCGTATTTATTAGGGGTGAGGGTCAGTTCTAAGTTTTTGGAACTGTTCCAGGGTTAGTTCTAGCTTTGATAGTTTCAGGGTTGGTTTCAAGGTTTATCCGTGAAATTTATTCTTTTTTATTTTCTTTAAAAAAAAGGAAGCATATCCTTTAAAAATTTGATTTTTAATAATAATAATATATAGTTTAAAATTTATATTATTTTTATTGATTAAATTGAGTAATTTAATATGTAGATTATTATAATATATTAATATATGTTTCAAAATTTGTCATTATAATTTAAATTTTGTAAATATTACCTTTTAACATTATGTATTATATACATTCAAATATTTAAAAAAAAAACTGATTAAATCACTTAAGTAACTATCAAGTGAGACCATGACTGTTGTAATCATGAGTGCTTAGATTCAAATCTTTACATCTTTAAAAATATTTCGGGGTTTATTTTAAGGCAAATTCAATTCTAAGGTTGGTTCATCTGGTCAGTTTGGGTAAAGTAAACCCCTAGACCCTAGAACCAACCTGGGTGAGGGTCGGTTCAAGACCAATTCGAGGTAGGTTTCATTCGGTTTCGAATAGAACCTACCCATTTGCTCATCCTAGTATTTATGTATGTTTTTCCTACATAAAAATATTATAAATTATTAAATGTAGTTAATGAAATATTATTATGTAGTTAGAGGAGTGAATGAAAGATCCTTTTTCAATCACAATGTCCTTGTTTGTCCAATTTTTTAGTTGATTCACAATTTCACACATTTAAGAGGACAAAATGTAATTAAGGCTCAGTTTGAAAGGAGTACAAATACAAATATATAGAGTGCAAATGCATATAAAATAATACAAATTAAATGCAAAGTTTTGTAATCCTTCCAAACTGAGCGTAGGGGGTTTAAAAAACATGTATTCAACAACGCCGACTTATTTTTATCTTTCAAAACAAAAGCAGATCTAGTTGAAAAATCAAAAACATTATTATTGTTTTTTATGTAAAATTGTAGTTTTTGAAATCAAACTTTGGTTTTCCCGTATGATGTGTTTCTGGTATCATTGTCGAATCCTTAGGCACAGAATATATGAATAAATTTGAGAGTGGGGTTTGGCACAACCATTGGATTGCTCGGTTGAGGTTCAAATCTTGAAAACAGTTGTAGGCTGCGTACTCCCTTACGGGCCTTACCAGTTACCCCTAACCCTGTACGTAGGAGCCTCGTGCATTGCACTGTAATATATGAATAAATTTGCCCCATTTTTTTCTAACACGATAGTACAGAAGAATTTAGAGTTCACAATTTATTCTGCTCCACCATACTAAAAGCAAAAGCAAAGATAGAGAGTTCTTCAGCCGAGCTAGCTAGCAATGTCGTTGATTACGAGAGAAACTAGGAGAGCATCAGGGGATGCATTTTTCAATGGGATTGTCCGACGAATGGTGAACCTCCCGCGGAGTATCATAGAGGGGGTTTCCCGAACCATTGGTCATAGAGTAACTCCCACAGTTGCAGCAGGAAGAAGAGATCAACAACAAAGAGCAACTTTTCAGTGGCAGCATCCCCAAGAGCCGCCTCTGGATGTTCCCGAGGAGTGCTAGCTTTGAACAGCAGTATGGTTTCTCACATCCTTTCTTCTTTGCCTGCAGTTTTGTTAATGTTCTGAAGATGGCAGAGGATGAACACAAGTTCGTTTTCATCTATCTCCACTCTCCAGATCACCCCTTCACAGCTCCTTTCTGCACCAATACCCTATGTTGCGAATTGGTGATACAATTCCTTGATGCAAACTTTGCTTCTTGGGGTGCATTTGCAAGTAAGGGAGAGGGATTACCGATGGTCGATGCTTTGCAAGCAGAAATTTTTCCATTCTGTGCAATAGTTGCTCCTTCTGGTAATAGTATAGCAGTCCTGCGACAGGTGGGTTGGGGTTGCCTTTGCTTAACTAGAAATCCTGCATATTTTAATAGGATTTCCTGATATATAGTATCTAGCAAAATGAATTAATATAATGATGATGAGTTTGGAACGCTTGAGTAATTTTCTCTTGTTTCCTTGTCTTGTATGTAGGTTGAAGGTCCTGTTTCCCCAACTGAGTTGGTGGAGATTTTGCAAAGAGTAATAGAGGATCAAGGCTTGGCTTTTGGTTCTGGAAGAGAAAAGGAAGAGGAAAAGAGAAAGATAGATCGACAGCCAAGGGAAGAACAAGATGCAGCATATCTTGCATCACTTAAGATTGATAAGGTGTCTATATAGTACGCCAAGAACAACTAGTTAACAATTTTATTGCACATGGGACTAATAGATTTGATTGACCATATATAATTCCAGGAGAAAGAGAGAACTAAAGAACTAGCTGCAGGAGAAAAGGTTCAGAAGCCAGTAGAAGTAAAGACCAAGGCAAATAGCGAAAAACTAAACCGAGAACAGCCCAATAAAATCAAAGCGACTAGCAAAGAAACTCAACGTAGGGAAATTTCTATTCATGGAAAGGATCCACAAACTACCCAGGTAGAACATTGTCAAAACTATTATTCTGGGCTCGATGTTCCACTTAACTCTGCCAATGATTCTGATAATTACTTATTGGTAATTGGTTCTCCAGATATTGATACGGTTCCCCAATGGGGAAAGAAGAGAACGTAGCTTCTTATGCACAGACAAGATACACTCAGTATACAGATACATCGATTCACTCAATTTACCGGGGATAGGAAGTTATAGATTGATCTCCAGTTTTCCGAGAAAAGTTTATGGTTACGAACAGATGGGAATGACCCTCAAAGACGCCGGACTCCATCCAAGAGCAACCCTATTCCTGGAAATCCTGTAATCTCATTTTGTTGTCTATGATAAAAATAATGAAACCAGCAAAAGAAAGGAACTTATTCAGTAATGCAGTTGAGAAGTGAGATTAACTTGAGTTTTAATTTACACAATGCCCTGGGCGTCTGTATCACAGTTATTGGTTAGTTCCGGAGAAAATAGTGTAGGAAAACTTGTCTCTTTAAAGTAAAATGAAAGAAGAAAACAACTAGAATTTGCCGGTGCAACTGCACTTGATAATTGTATGTATTTATGGTAAATCTTCGATGATAAGTACAAATCAAGTTTGTTTTGTTACAAATATATAACGTACAACACTTGCATGTATAGCTCTTGATAGCTGCATAGGAGATACATCCTCAGTGATCTCTTACACCCCCACAAGGTCAATGGTATAGTACAATATCAATTTGAATCGAAGAGTGACTAACCTCAATGATTGTCGGATGAGTTGGTACTGAATATTTATGTGTACTAGTTATTGGAATGTGAAATTTAAGCAAAAGGAGCTTATGACAATTTTAGTTGGGTCAAGTCAATCTTAGTTTTTAAATAAAGGTAATTTAAAATTAATAGATGTTAGTTTTTAATTGGGAGCAGTACAATGTACAAATTTTGTAAAGCAAAATTGGAGTAAAAATGGCATTCGCAAGTGGGCTAAAGCAATCTTACTCCAATCCAATTAATTAAATTTAAAATTAATGTTATTTAATAATTAATTAACTTTAAATTTTCTTGATTGATTTTATAAGGGCCTATTATTTATTAATGTAGTTATTTTTAAATTAATAAATACTGTAGTTATTAATTGTAATTTTATTTGAAATCCTAATTTATTTTATTAATTGTTTATTTTAAACCACAACTAAATCTATTTTCATCTTTTTAGTGATATTTTTTAATGATTATAGTATTATTAATAATTAATCACAAATGAAATTTAAAATTATATTTTTTGTGTTAATATTTTTTACTAATTTATAATCAACTATTATAATAATGAACTATTAATAAAATTAACATGATCGTGTTAATAAAATTAAAATAATGAACTATCAAAAAAAAAAAAAAACATCCAAGAGACAGATCATATGACGGGTGGAATTGTTTGCAACCGTGAAGAGCACAATGATCGTGTTCGATGTGGGTAGGTTGAAATGGGCAAATCTGGAACCAATTTTTCGTTGCTTTCTTCGCCGATTGGTAAAATGGGTTATGCATAACCCATATCATTAGTGCATATGCATTTTCTTGATGTTTCTAGCGATATATAAAAACTATGCATTGAAAAATAATATTGTTTAGTAGATAGGGCTGTTAACGGGTTTAGTTTACCCGACAAAATTGAACTTACCGAACCAACTATGTTGGCTTGGTTATGTGCATGGTTTTCTCCCAATTAGTAATAGGTTGAAGCTGGTTTTTTCTGTTTTGAATTGATTAAGACCAGAACCAATTATATAGTCAATAATATAAAGGTAGATCTCTTTTGTATAATTGTTGTTTTGTTTTAATGTCTAAAATAATAAACTTTTTAAATAATACATAAGTTCATTATCATTAAAAATATATATTTTATCAATATATAAACATTTTAGCATTTTAATTTCATCTTTATTAAGGTTATATTATGAAATTTGTAAATTGTTATTATCATTGGTAATTATAGGTGTCAAGTATAATTGGGTCATGTCAGATCCAATTGTCACAATTAATAATTAATTTGGCTTTGAGTCTTATGTCCTAATTAATAGTGACAGATCAAATCCGTCACTATAGACTAAAAATTCATTACAATAAGATTTATAGTAATGAACAAATGATGAAATATCATCGGTCACTTGTAGTGACATCACTATAGCCTATAGTGACGGATTTCAATTTCTGTCATTAACATTAGGCCTATAGTGAGAGTTACATTCATCACTATAAAGTCTAACTATAGTAATAAACAACATATATATATATATATATATATATATATATATATATATAACCGTCATTATAGATCTTAAAATATAGTGATGAATTTCAAAATTTGTTACTAATTTTAGGCCTATAGTGACAATTACATTTGTCACTATAAAATCTTGTTATAGTAACAAAATTTGTCATATGCCCCATTCCCAATTGTAAATAAGGTGTGGGAATTTGAGGATTCTCCATCTTTTGATGAGGAGTGGGATGCCTTGCTCTTGAACTCGCCCAACATTGAAGAGTGATTGAATTGCTCTGAATCCACTTGACATTGGGGACGGGGCGGGGATGGGGTAGAGTGTCTTGACTATGGGAGGGATAGGGATGGGGTGCCCCGTCCTAAACCCACCCCCGTTGTCATTCCTATATAATTGTTAATTATTAGTGCAATTAATAAAAATATTAACTTTAATAATTATTTTTGTTTATTTAAAGTTAATCAAAAATTCATTTAAAAATAATAAAAATTATTAAAATTATTACAAATTATTAATAAAACTAAATTTATTAAAAAATATTTATTCATATTAAATTAATAATAATTATTTTTCTGTAAATCAATATTAAATAAAAAGTAAAATTATTAAAATTTTAGATACTAACAATAACTTCCAATACTTTTAATTAATTAACAACAAGTTTTTATTATGATTTAATATTAATTAATAATAAAAAATTTATTAAATCTTTTAAATTTTCTCGTACACCGCACGGGTCCCCGCTAATAGCGGCTAGCCACCCTTGTAAACTCCGTTACGATTGGACTAAGAACTCTGAGGTGGGCTGAACAGTCATTCTCCCTTCAATATTTGGTTCATCGTCTTGAAGGCGCGATTATCGCGGATTCGCGGTGAACTGAAATGGAATTCCCGTTTGACCATCCCAGGCAATCTGGAGATACAGAAGAACAGTACCCACCACCAAACTACAGGCCAGAGCTAGCATCTGAATCTGGTCTCAGCTACGATGCCTATCCACAAGACCGTCCAACCTACCAACAATGCCCGCCACCACGTTCCCATCATTTCGAACCCCAACCTGAATATCCGTCCGTCCGACACATTTCTCACCACTCCAGCCAAGGCTTACATCCATCCTACCCATCTGAGTTTCAGCCCCGGCCACACTTCCCTTCAGTCCAGCACTTTTCTCACCAAGTAATCCAACCAGACCCACCTGGGTACTCTTCAGTCCAGCATGTTTCTCACCAAGGTTTTGATCCAGTCCCATCTGGACACCCTTCGGTTCAGCATGTCTCGCACCAGGTGAGCCAAGGGTTGGATCCGGACACTCCTGAAATTCACCATGAAACTCATCACCATTATCGTCCTCACCTACCTTCGTTCGTCTATCATCACAACCAAGAGGGTTCTGAGCTGACGAATAAACGAACTGTTCGCATATACACCAAGGCTGAGATTGGGTACTCGCTCACCATTCGAGATGGGAAAGCTATACTTGCGCGATCTAATGAGAATGACGAATTTCAGGCATGATTTCCGACGATTCATATCTGAACCTTGTGGTTGGACTTTGTGCTTTTTTGTGTTTCTAGTTTTTTTCCTGGGTGTTTCTCTTTGTTCTGGTTTGGTTCTATTTCGGTTTTTCTTTCAGTTCAATTGATGAATCCAAACTATTTTCATTTGGGTGTTGTGCTATTTTCTTCATTTTTCCTTATTTAATCTGCTTTTGATTGATATTATCTGGTTATTTCTGTTTTATCTTTGCTTTTACAATTGGGTTTTTTATATTGTTCTAGCACTGGTACAAAGACGAGAAATACAGCACAAGGGTAAAGGATGAAGAGGGATTTCCCAGTTTTGCTCTGGTGAATAAAGCCACTGGTCAGGCCATAAAACATTCAATTGGAGCCACCCATCCAGTGAGTTCCATCTACTAAGCTGAATTACAACGTAATTATCTAAATTTTAAAAATTCTTGAATTCTGCACGAAGTAACGGTGGGTTTTATGTTTCCTTCCCTTTGCATATAAAATATTATTTGTAGAGTACTCTATAAAAATGTTTATAGTTCCTTCTCAATTGTTTTCTTCTCCTTTCATTTTCTCTTATTTCTGTAATTTGAGCTTCCATTTATGTTGCAGTGAAAATTGCGTTTCTGATAAGTTTCCTTTGACAGAAATGCTCATTATTTTTATGGTTGTATGTGTTTGTACATCCTACTTTCCCCCCAAAATGCTGCTCGATATATGGTTTACCTTGAAAAAGGTTTTGTGTCTGTTATGTTTCTTGATATTTCTACTTTAGGATCATTGATTCCCATGTTTCTAATGATTTTATTGTTTCTACTCTCTTTTTGGTGCTATAAAAAGTCATCGCAATTATCATATTTTATCTATTTTTTTACACATTAGCATTTTCTTGTCTCTTATCTTTACTTTGCTTCCTTTTTACTGTTATTTGTCATTTATCTTTGGATTAATGCTTGAAGAGTGTTGGTCATTTACAAGTTTTTCCATAAGAGCAGCTTAGAATAAAACACAAATGTCTAGTAGGAGATCTAAGTTCAAAAAGTTAACTGATCCTAAATCATTAGGTGGGGGCATACAAGTACCTAGTTAGGTTTGACATTGAACTACTAGTGTTAGACAATGAATATATACATCGCTCCAATGTCTTGGTTGAGCACCATGAATCCCAAAGTCACACGCATAGACTCATGGATTCAGATCTCGAGACAACCGGTCCCGGAGAGTTCGCATCGTTTGTGTCCTAGGGACAGAAAATTTTCTGTCCCTATCCAATTAAAATTGAAAACACCACCCTCTCCCTCTTTCATATCAAACTGATGGAACCTAACGACAATCTCCAATGCTTCGGTAAATCACAGTTAAGCATATCTCGCATGAATCAAGACAGGGATTGAGAGAATTTGTGTCTAAAATCGCAAGCATTGGTCATCTTTGGCATAGAAACCTTGTCCAATTAAAAGGATGGTATCGTAGATTCATAGACAAGGAGATGTTCTCCTTGTGTATGGCTTCATGTCAAATGGGAGCCTAGATAAGTTCCTTTTTGACCAACCCAAGTTGATTCTGAGCTGGGAATGGAGATTCAAGATCATCAAAGGCGTGGCATCGGGTCTATTGTACTTGCACGGAGAATGGGAGCATGTAGTGATTCACAGAGACATTAAAGTGAGCAACTTGTTGTTGGACGGCGAACTAAATGGTAGACTGGTGATTTCGGACTCGCTAGGTTGTACGAGCATGGGTTGAACCAAAGTACCACCCGGGTGGTGTGCACGTTGGGGTGTCTGGCGCTGGAGCTGATGCATACGGGGAAGATTACTATGAGCTCGGATGTGTTTGCTTTCAGTGCTTTGCACTGTTGTTAAGGCGACGCCTAGGCGGGCACCTAGGCGACAAGGCACCCTTTGAGGCTCGCCTCGCCTTGCCTAATCGCCTACCACTTTTCTACTTCCTACTATAAAATACTTTTTTATTCATTCTTTTTTGAGATTATAATTATAAAATAGACATTATTAAACTAAAATAATCATTTTGTGTGTTTATATACTTATTTCTTTTTATTATTTTCTTATTTATTAGAGTTTAATCAACACAAACATTGCTAAATGTTGTATTGAACCCTCAAAAGACTTGAAAACCTGAACCAATAATTAAGGAAGAACTAAAAATTTTATCTAATCAGCACATTTTCCTCTTCCATATATTCTTCTTCTTCTTCTTCTACTACTACTACTACCAATACTTTTTATTTTCTTCTTTTCCTATAACAAAAATAAGGGCTCAGCCCCTATATTTTTTTTTAATTTTATTTTCCTTCTTCCTTTTCTTCTCATGAATATGTTGATTTTCTATACTTTAATATGAAATTTATACTTTTCTTATGAAAATCATGAATAACTATTAAAGAAATATGGTTATGGTACCTAGGGAACTACCCTAGGATCTATGTTTTTAACATAAAAAATCCATCGCCTAGGCGACAAGGCGCCCCCCAGTTGCCTAGCCTCGCCTTGGTGCCTTGAAAACTATGGTGCTTTGTTTGTTGAGGTGACTTACGCGTGGAGATCCATTGAGCCAAAAGTGTTGCCAGAAGAGTTAATATTGGTGGATTGGGTATGGGACAGATGGACAGAAGGGGGCATCTTGGGTGATGTGGTAGACCCAAGGTTGAATGGGGTTTATAACAAAGTTGAGGTTGTGATGGTGCTCAAGTTAGGGTTGATGTGCTCCAGTAGTGATCTTGTGTCACGTCCGACAATGAGATAGGTGGTAAGGTATTTGGAAGGAGAGGTGTGGTTGTCAGAAGCGGTTAACGTGCTGGAGGAGTACAAATCGAGCAAGAACGAAGACGGGTTTGATGATTTTGTACATTCCTACCCATCTTTGTTTGAGAAGGTGAGTTCCCATTCTTTCATGGGAACCATAGACATTAGGTTGAAATTCCTCCTTCGGCATCACCCCTCTCTCTTCTTTCTAACAGAGGTGATTCTGACAGAGAATGAGGATGAGAAACCAGGTGAAAAAGTAGTTTCCTCTTTGATTTTGATTGGGGTGTTTTCTATACAGTCATGTTTTCTTTTTGGTTGTAAATTATTAACTTAATCAGCTTGCGGAAGCAGAATGCATCTCGCCACATAACTTGACAACGAAAAGTGAAACTCTTGAGTTAAGGCCCGCTTTGGGAAATCAGAATTAGTCCTTGGAACATAAATTCTTGTGGAAGTCAGTGGTGATTCGGGTTGTGGGGGCAGTTTGATGCTGTGTAGGGACAATGGGGAGGGAGGAGAAGAGAAGAGAGAGGGAATGAGAAAAGAGAAAGAAGCGGATTAATTGGATTTCATAATTTTTTTGGAGGCCAGACTACCATTAGGTCTAGACTCTGTCAGTTTGAAATGAAAGAGGGAGAGGGTGACACATTCGATTTTAATTGGACGGGATGGAAAATTTTCTGCCCCTAGGGACTGATGATGCGAACTCGGTCTCGGAAACAAGAATGCATTTGCCTGCCATTCAAGATAACCCTTCCTTGACCTCATTGTCACGGAGCTTGTGAGGACCAAAACCTTGGACTCGTTGGCCCTTAGCTTTGCCTATCTGTCTCTCCCCCAGCTTCACCTCTCTCTTGGCTTCACCGAAGATCGTGTTGTGACTCACTCCACAAGAAGCAACATGTAACATGTGGTAGACCCCCACCCCAAGATTGTGCCATGTGGCGAGAGCAGGAGAGTGGTGTTAGGGAAAGCCAATGCAGGTCAGTGGTCCCCCACTTTATGCGTGCCCCATTGAAGCAACCTGAAATTTGCTGCCCCAACCAACTGGGAGTAATTGGGGATTGTCCCTAAAGCTGTGCATGTCTGCATTGGAAAACTTTTTTCTATAAATATGGAATTTTGTCTCCTGCTAGGACATAACCTTTTGAGCAAACTCTTGCCCTTGAGTCCTCTCTTCCTTCTCCTCCCTAATGCCCTTGCCCACACAAAGACTCTCGGCATCCAGACCCCTGATTTTCAGAGCTTACAGATTGTTTCATGCCTATTGGCTTACATTCAAATTACACAAGAAACATTAAATCTAAAGCTAAAGGAAGTCTAAGGAACTGAATATACAAAAATTAGTCATTGAAGGGGACTTAAAGCTGGTCTTAAAGTTGGTTACAAGAAGGTAGTGGACTTGGGAAATATGCTAATGAGAGGAGGGAGATTAAGTGGCTAACTAGAGGACTGGAAATCAAGTTTCAGTGGGTCAAGAGAACAGCAAATGCATTTGCTAATGCTTTGGCAAAGCAGGGGGTGGGAAGGGATCAAATGTTTTGGGCTGCTCTGTAACTTTTTCTTTTTTGTTATCTTCCTGGAGAGAGTTAAGACTGTTTATCTCTCTTTGGAGCGCTGTAACTAAATTCTTTTAATCTAATCAATTCCAGTTATTGATAAAAAAGGGGGAGTGTTCCCCACCACAATCTGAGTAGCGAGTTTAAAATGGCTTCGCTAATAGCCTTCCTCAGGAGGACTTGCACTAAGTGAACAGCTCCCCCACCCTTAGGCTGTGTTTGGTTTTAAGGAAAAAGTAGGGAAAGGAAGGGAAATATAGGGAAACCTTTGCAAACGTTGTATAGATTTCCCTATGTTTCCTTTCCTTTCCCTACCTTTTCCTTCAAACTAAACATAGCCTTAACGACTCTTGCCTTACTAAACCAGAAATTAGGACCAAAGCGAAATAAGACACTAGCGCTTTGGGCAAGAAGGGCATGATGAAGGGCATCAGCATCCTTGGGCAAGTGACCTTCATTAGAACATTGCCCCCAGATGCCGTTCACCCAAATATGGAATACAACAACACAACCATGCCGTCTACAGTCACTATAAACTCGCTCCATGTAGTAATGAAGGTATGCGGGCTTGACGACCACTACATTGCGAGGGTATTCATAAATCCTAACTTGTTGCTCTTCGACAAGGCCAAAAGAATAGTAAATTTCCATAGGCCTAACTCATGTAGTTGTAGAGCAAACATAGGGTTGTGAAGCATGAAATCGGCTCATTTCCTAAATGGCTCACATCTAGACTTGAGCGTCTTCCACTAGAACTTTGTCACCTTGCACTCTTTCTGTAAGCTTTGAAACATGTTCAGAGAGTCCAAAGGATTAACAACCAAGGCAGGATCAAGATCAGAATGCTCATTTAACACTGTTGTAGCCTCTTCATAATCCAGAGACTTCATCTTCTGATGGAAGTCATTGGTAATAACATCAAAGGTCACAACCTTTTCCATTCTTATAGTAAAACAGCTGTAGACAAGACCAAGGAGATGAGCGAAGCCAAAGCCTAGGAAACTTGATCTCCAAGAAACACTAACAACAATAAAAACAACAGATTTAGCAAATTTGAACACCATACAGTGTTTAAATATCACCATCACAAAAAGGCACAATCATTACTCTCGTAAACTAGCGCTTAATTACCTAAACATGCCATGTATTGACCCTATGGGCTCCTTGGCTACAAAGCTTATATGATTGACGTTTCAGTTACCTACTATGTTATGTAACTAGGATTCAATTTTTTCAAAAGTACTACCAAAAGCAGAGTGCCCTACCGACACAAACTCGTAGGCAGTGTTTAGGAAACCAGTCCGGACTGGTTGAACCACGACCTAGGACCATGGTTGGTTCAGTCACACCCAAATAACCGTATATGCTAAAAACCCAGTGAAAACCGGCCGACCAGTCGGTTTAACCGGAAAATTGGTGAACCAGTCCCGGTTTTGTGAAACCACCCACTCCTTAAATAATTGAAAATTTAAAATGTGTTTAATTTCCTAGTGCGGAGGCCTCTTGGAAGTGCTGGACACTTCAAATCTTATCGCGGCTGTATTGAGTTTGAGAGGGATTAAAGTGGAAGAAATTCCAAGAACAATGAAGGTGGAAACAGGCAGATTTCAGAATGTGGTCTGGTTGCTTTCGTCAGTGGAGGAGAAATTGTGGAGAAACATGTGGGAGGTAGAAGACGATGACGTGGCAAGGGTCTAAGAATCAAAGAAGGTTGGTTGTTCTGGAAAAATAAAGGAAAATGAATAGTTGTCCAATTCGAAAATTGGAAAACATGGCATTAATGTAAACTTTAAATCCGAGCCATCAATTAATTCACGCGTGGCTTCCAAATGGTTATTTGTGGAGGTGACAGTTGGATCGGTCAATAAAGCCCCCTTTAATGCTAAGCCTGCGCTTTTAGAGAGATCGTTGGGCGAACCGAGCGAACTAGTGCGCAGTTCGACCCAAAGGGTGGCAGACGTCAGCAGGGGTCTATCATCGTCTTTCTCGACCCCCGTTGTGTGTCCCCCCGCCGTGGTTTTGACACAAAGAAGCAGGGCCATTTCTAAAGCTCCAGGGATCGCCGGAAAAGGAGGCTGAGACACTTGGGTGTGGAAACCGGTGCCAACGAACAACTCTACATCCCCTGATAAGCCAAATCCGAAATTTAATAGGCACGAGCACGACGAATCTGAAGAGGAAAGCGATTGGGAAGATCTAATGCAAGAGAAGGCATATCATCGAAGTTAGAAGATAGCATCGAAAGTGTCAACACTGGTAAGACGCGCAACTTGTGGGAAGACGAAACGATGGGAACAGAGCTGCTATTCGAAGACCCCACTAACTACGCTAGTTTGGTTCCAAGAGAAGAATCGGGAGATTGTCCAGCACCAGTCTTAGTGGTGAACCCAGTGTCAGTCTGGAGGGGAGAGGAAGAAATCCAAGGGGAGACACATCGTCAAGATAATAATAATGGAGTTTTGGATCTTGGCACTAACCCAAACAAAGAAGCACAGGAGGAACAAAAAACTAAAGTTAAATCAGACTTGCCTGCCAAGGATTCCGAATTAGAGGGTATTGATAAAGGGAAGGATTCAGACTTGTTGGCACAGGGAGTCCCTAACCCCGTTTCTCTGTTTTCATCTTTTCAGTCTGTGAGTCCTAGTATACACCACTCTAAACTATGTTTATCGAACTGCGCAGGTACAACCAATGCCAATCCTCCCTTGAATACTCTAATGGACTATGCCACAGGTCAAGATTCCAAGAACCTTCCGGACAATAGCTTAGAACAAGAGAGAGCTAGAATATGGTCCTTAATTCTGGAAAACCTATTGGACCCGGCCCTAGGAGTGGAGAAGATTGAACATAGAGTGAACCACCCCATCACCCAACCAAAGTTAGTATCTTGAACCTTAAGCCAGGTGGATGCTAGGAGGCGGAATCAGAAGGATAAAGAAGAGCCAGAAGGAAACAAAAGAGTGGAAAGGAAGAGTGAAGGAAGTAAGGTGTGTTTAAGGAAGAAAGGAAAGCAAAGTGAGCTAGAGAAGCTTAAGTGCGGAGTTAATTATGAGAAGAAGGAAGAGGGGAGCCTGAAAAGAAAAAGAGGGGAACAATAGGCAGCCATTGATAAGGGGTCTTAAGTAGGTTGAAATGAAGATAGTCAGCTGGAATGTAAGAGGCCTTGGAAGTGCCAAAAAGGGGAGGATAATCAGGAACATCTTAGAAAAGAAAGACCAGATCTGGTTCTGATTCAAGAAACCAAACTATCAGAGCTGAATAGAAGGTGGATAAGAAGCATTTGGGGAGCCAGGGGTCTAAGCTAGTCATATGCCCCATCATGGGGAGCCTTAGGAGGGATTTTGACCATTTGGAGAAATGAGGAAATGGAATGTGTGGAGGAATTGATTGGTAGATACTCAGTCTCCTTAAAAATTAGAAGATCCTCAGATGGGTGTGAATGGGTGGTAACAAACGTATATGGTCCTAACTCCTATAGAGACAGGAAGGCCTTTTGGGAGGAGTTAAGTGCTATTAGAGGAATTTGGCAGGGACCATGGTGTGTGGGAGGTGACTTCAATGCTATCATATTTTCGGGAGAAACAAACAAGCCGAACCAAGGAATCACTACCAGCATGAGGAAGTTTAATAATTTGATCGATTGCCTTGAATTGAGTGAACCTCCGATGTTAAGGGTGGACTATACATGGTCAAATTTTCAATCCCCCCAACCTGTTCCAAACTGGATAGATTTCTCATCACTCCCGACTGGGAAGAATTGTGGGTCTCAATAGTAGTAAAAGGGCTACCTAGGGTTACCTCAAATCATTGCCCCATCTCCATTGAGAAGGAAATTCCGGGGGGAGGCCCGACTCCATTCAGATTCGAAAACATGTGGTTTGAGGATCACTTATTTAAAACCAGATTGAAGGATTGGTGGCAGGAACTCAAACCTTTGGGGAGTATGAAAATGTTATGCTTTGCATGGAAATTAAAGAGGATAAAAAGGAAAATAAAAGAGTGGAACAAAGAGCATTTTGGGAGGGTAAAGGAAATTAAAGAAAATATAGTGAGGAAGATTGAGGAGCTAGACAAGAAAGAGGCAATAAGAAGGTTATCAGAAGAAGAGAGAGAGGATCGATGGAAAATCAAGCAAGAATTGGAAGAGATTTTAAGGAAGGAGGAAATATGTTGGAGACAAAAGTCAAGATGTCAATGGATTGTTGAAGGAGATGGTAATACTAAGTTTTTCCATGCAATTGCAAATGGAAGGAGGAAGAAAAATTTAATTTTTACTGTGGAGGAGGGGGTCAGGAAGTTAGAGAGAGTCAGGAGATCACAAGAATCTTTGTCAATCATTTTAAGGAAATCTTCACAAGCTCAAGCAGGGTGACAACAGGGCTACCAGAAATGGAAGGGATAGGCTCTCACAAGAGCAGTCTCAGGTGTTGGAGAGGAACTTCACTTTGGAAGAAATTAAAAATGCAATTTTTTCCATGGAAAGATCAAAAGCCCCCGGGTCAGATGGATTTTCAATGGCCTTTTATCAAGAATGTTGGGATTGGTTGAAAACTGATATTCTATAAGTGTTCAATGAATTCTTTCACAAAGGAGAGGTGCCTCGAGGGGTGAATGCCACTTTTATCACTTTCATCCCAAAGAGGAGGGAGGCCAAAACCCCTAAAGATTATAGGCCAATTAATCTTGTTGGGAGTGTATATAAAATTATTGCAAAGGTTCTTTCATAGAGGATAAAAAAAGTACTACCATCGATCATTTCACCATTCCAAGGTGCTTTTGTGGAAGGTAGGCAGATTGTGGATCAAATTTTAGTAGCCAATGAATGTGTTGCAGAAAAAAGAAAGGGTAGAGGAAAAGGGTTGGTGTGTAAGGTGGACCTAGAGAAAGCATATGATATGGTTAATTGGGAAGTGCTACTTCAAATTTTAGAAAGGTTGGGTTCTGGAACCAAATGGAGATCTTGGATTAGAGGATGTTTAAGTTCGGTTCATTATTCAATTTTTATTAATGGAGTAGCAAAGGATTTCTTTCCGGCTGAGAGAGGAATTAGGCAAGGAGATCCCTTATCCTCTTTTCTTTTCACTTTAGTGGCTGAGGTGTTAAGCAGAATGGTGGCAAAAGCCGATTCCCAAGGTTTGTTTAGAGGGTGGAGAATAGGTAGAAATCAAGTGGTTGTTACTCACCTTCAATTTGCGGATGACACAATTTTCTTTTGTGAGGGAGGTAATGAGGAAGGAGTGGTTTACCTAAAGTTGCTATTGGAAAACTTTGTGGGGGTGATAGGTTTAAGGATAAATTGGATCAAAACAGGCATTGTAGGGATCAATTTGGAGGAAGGGGAACTTAATAGATTTGCAAAGATTTTGGGGTGTGAGATTAGAAGTTGGCCAATTAGCTACTTGGGGTTACCTTTAGGTGGGAACCCTAGGTCAGAAGGTTTTTGGAAGCCAGTCATTGAAAGATTTGTTAGGAAGCTAGCCCTGTGGAGAAGGAATTATATCTCTTTAGGTGGAAGGATAACATTGATTAGAGCCACTTTGGCAAACCTCCCTATTTACTTCCTCTCAACCTTTAGAATACCCTGTAGAGTAGCAAGGAGGTTAGAAAAATACATGAGAGATTTCCTTTGGGACCCAAGGGAGGAGAGGAAGACTCACCTGATTAATTGGGATCAAGTTAGAAAGCCTAAGGATAAAGGGGGTTTGGGAATAGGAAATATTTCACTTAGGAATTCAGCTCTATTAGGAAAATGGTTGTGGAGATTCCCGTTTGAGAGAGACAGGTTGTGGCACAAAGTCATTGTGAGTATTCATGGTGTGGTTGGAAATGGTTGGGATGCAAAAGTTGCCTCTCATATTTCCTCATATTCTCCTTGGAAAGGAATTTATGAAATTTACCCAACATTCCTTAATTCCATTCGATTTGATGTGGGCCAGGGTAATAAAGTTCGCTTCTGGGAAGACCTTTGGGTGGGAGATAGTCCACTTAAAGATCTCTTCCCTGACCTATACACTCTGTCAAACTTCAAAGGGGAAACAATAAACATTTTGGGTGATCCTGGACCAAATGGGGTTAATTGGAATATGGGATTTAGAAGGGGCCTCAGGGAAAATGAGTGTGTCTCTTTAGTTCAATTGCTGGATCTATTAGGACAAGTTCATTTGGACCCATCCTTGGAAGATTCCAGAATATGGAAAGGTTCCTCAGATGGTCTCTTCTCTTGTTTCTCCTTTTTTAGTGTTCTTGCCACACTTAATAACCCGGATGGGGACTTCCCTGTAAAAGAAATTTGGAGTAAGCCTATCCTCCCAAAAATTCAAGCCTTTTGTTGGGAAATTTTCCTTGGCAAGGTTAATACTTGTGATATGCTGCAGAGAAGAAGGCCTTTTGCTTGCCTTTCTCCTCACATGTGCTCCCTTTGTAAGGAAAGTGGTGAGACCTTGACACGTCTATTATTATCTTGTTCCTTTGTGCATCACATTTGGGAATTCTTTTGCTTTCTCTTTGGTTGTAGGTGGATTTCCCTGCAAGATGTGGCGGGACTTTTCAACCAAGATTTTTTGAGGCAACCAAAGAAAAGAGGGAAGGTTATGTGGAAAGCTACAAAGGCAGCCATTTGTTGGGTGATTTGGGAAGAAAGGAATAACAGAATATTCTTGGACAAGAGTAGAACAATTGAGGAGGTAATCGACACAATTAAAGTTAAAGTAGCTCATTGGGTAAGATCTTTGCATATCTTTCAAGAGTTCTCAGTCATGGACATTATAAGATCTTGGACAGAAGTAGCACAATCTTCAAGAGTGAAAGAGAGAGTAAGGATGGAATGGAAACCTCCATATGGTAACAAAATCAAACCGAATTTAGATGGACGCTCTTTTGGAAATCCGGGACTGTCAGGTATTGGGGGAGTAATCAGAAATTCTGATAGGAGAATATTAGCATTATTCTCTGGACCTATTGGCATGGGCAACTCTCTAAAAGCTGAGTTAATGGCAATGTACAAGGACTGAAGATAGCTAAGCAACTGGGAATGAGGCATATTGAAGTTGAAGGGGACTCCAAGGTGATCGTCTCTTGGGCTAAAAACAATAGAACTACTTCGTGGACTTTCAAACAAGTGATAAGGGAAGTGGAAAAGGTCGCAAGGGAGGTAGAGGCTGAATTCAAATGGGTTAGAAAGAGTGCAAATGGGCTAGCTGATTATCTTGCTAAACAAGGGGCTTTGAGGCAACAAATGTTTTGGGCTGCAATGTAAAGAGGGACAGAAATATGTAATAGTATGGGAGTTCGAATCCCATACACAAAGTTGTAAAATTTTAAATCTAGTATCAAATAAAATTTTTCTTTGCTGATAAAAAAAAGTGTTTAATAGGACTTGAACCCATGACTTCTTATTTTCATATATTGCTTAATTATCATTAGTCCACCTTTTTACTTGTTTTAATTAATGACTTTTATTTTGATTAATGAGTGCAATTTTATTAATCAAAGAAAGAGTGTATAGTCAGCCTAAGAGGAGGCACAAGGTGTTACCTCCCCTTGGAACTTAACAATATGCAAATAAACACATACTAGACTGAATTACAATTATATAGCCCAAAACAGGTCTCCCCTTGATACCCTTTGTTTAGCCAGAGAATCAGCCATTGCATTTGCCGATTTGCTAACCCACCGAAACCTAATTGCCATATTTCTTGCCAACTAATTAACTTTCTTTGAAAGATCCTTGCAACCCCAAAGGGCTATTTCTAGATTTGTCAGCCAGCCCACGACCACCTCGGAGTCCCCCTCAACTATCAAGCTTTCCACTCCAAGTTTACTAGAAAGCTATATGCCTTGTACCACTACTAGTATCTTTGCCCTTATAGAATAACCAACACCCACTGGTCCTGAAAATAAAGGTAGGATGTTGCTGTCTTTATCTCTCAGAATCCCTTATATGCCCGAGGGCCCTGCATTGCCTTGACAGCTTCCGTCAAAATTCAATTTTACCATTCCTTCCGGTGGGGGTTTACAATCTGCCTGTAGTCTGTTCTTTGTGGAGGCTGTGGATGCCATTGCTGCCCAATTTCTCCTTAAATTGTCAAAGGAGTAATCCACCAACAAGTCTGAGGATACACTCCTTTACTTCAGCAAGGTTTCTTTCCTTTTTCTTGAAAAATTCTAGCATTTCTCTCCTCCCATAAAGTCCACAAGCTAGCTGCTCTGATACACTTCAACATTAGCTTCCCTCTCTTTGTCAATCTCCGAAAGGCAAAGGGAGTAAACATCAACTTTACTTCAAAGGGCAAGTTCCACTTGTACCCAATAATGATAAAACCCAATTCCAAATATTGGCAGCAAAAGAGCAAGATATTAGCAAATGGTGACAATCATCACTCTTCACTTTACACATAAAGCACCGATTTGGGGACAAGCACATATAAGGTTTCTTCTTTTGCAAGTTTTCCACAACGTTGATCTTACCATAAAAGGCTTCCTAACAGAATATAGCTATTTTAGGAGGTATTGGCCTTGGCCAGATTTCTTAATAGGGAATACCAGAGAGAAGGGGGTAGAACAAAGGGAATTAAAGAAAGAAACACAAGTGAAAGAGCTAACTGGGGTTAGAGAGCAAATCCTTTTATCAGGTCTAGGGGGGTCCAAACATACAGAGTGTAGATGCAACAAGAGCTCTGAAACACAAGCAAATTCATCATCCCTTAAGCCTATTCAAAACCCAAAATCCCAATTTAAAGCCAAAGGGAGAACCCGGGGGGGGGGGGGAGGAACCTTGAGATAGGTTTCCTTTTAAAGAGGGAGATAGAATAGAGGGAAGGGAAATGGTCTTTTAGGGGTTGAGTGCCCACCCAATTATCTTTCTGAAGCAAGCAACATACCCTACAAACATGAGGAATTTGGGGAGAACGCTAGAAATTGCCTTCTAGGGTGTTGTGAGCAAAGCCCTTTGAGATACCCCAGCCCAACCTGATTCAGAACAGCCATGGATGCTTTTAGGGGTTGAGTGCCCACCCAAATATCTTCCGAAAAAAGAATTGAGTTTCCGAAGCAAGCATCATACCTTACAACCATGAGGAATTTGGGGAGAACGCTAGAAATTGCCTTCCAGGGTGTTGTGAGCAAAGCCCTTTGTGATACCCCAGCTTCCCAACCTGATTCAGAATAACCATGGATGCTTTTTAACACTTCATGCCATAACCTCTCTCTCTCTCTCTCTCTCTCCAGGGGCCACCTCCAAAGCCACTAGGGGTGAGAAAACGGTTTATTTGGTTAAAACCGAACTGGATAAACCAAAATTTGAAATGGAAAATGAACCAAAACTGAAATATTGAAAAAACGAAATAACCGAAACTGAAATTTTTGGTTTGATTTTTTGTTATTTCAGTTAACCAAATTTCAACACTATATATTATAGATATTATATATGTAATATGTATTATACAATGTATATAGTAAATTATATATTTCAATATATAATATAATGCAATATAATATATATTGTACATATTATATAGATAATAAAGTTTGGTTAATTCGGTTTTTTCGGTTAATTGAATTTCCAAACTTGAAAGCTGAAACGGAAATTTTGTAAAACCGAAAAAACCAAAAAAATCGAAACCAAAATTTTTGGTTCGGTTTTTTAGTTTTAACCTAATAATGCTCACCCCTAAAAGCCACTAGCCTAAAGAGCTTCGTTCTTACTACATTCCTTAACCCTAACCCCCCTTCTTTTTTTCTTCGACTTACCACTTCTCACCTAATCAAGTGATCTTTTTTCTTTTCCCCAAGCTCCCATAAGAAAACCCTCATCAATTTTTCCAACCTCTTAACCTCCCGTTTAGGAATTCTAGAAGCTGACAAGAAGTAGATTGGCAAGTTGGCTAGTGTTGCCTTAATCAAAGTTACTCTACCCCCCAAGGATATATAGTTTCTCTTCTAGGCTGCCAATCTTTTTTCAAAATTTTCCACCACAGGGTTCCAAAACCTACTTTCCTTTGGATTAGCAGCACCTAGGGGAAGTCCTAAGTAGGATAAAGGCGATTGAGACCAAGTGCATTCTAAATAGGCTGCTTTAGACTCTATCTCCCCTCTATTCAGATTTATCCCCATTGCACAACTCTTCTCAAAATTATTTTCAAATTTGAGGCCCTCTCAAAGAGAATTATTAAATCCTTCAGATTTCTCACCTCCATCAAAGCACAACCCTCACAAAAGATTATAGGGTTCGACTATGATATGAAAAACCATATCATATCTAAAACCTCTGCTACTGCCATGTATACAACAGTTATCGGTAATTATTTTTTTATACGTTATTTAAAATTTAAAACACTCTTTAATCTATCCGTTAACCGAATCCTCCCTTACCCATTCTTATTTCTTTCCAGTTCCCTCTTTTGGTCGAATTTCTCCCTCTTGAAATCGTAAATCCACAATGCCTTCAATCAGCATCCAAGAGGTTATTCATCTCCCTCACTCTCTATCATAGGTATATTCTTCTTTCTTTCTTCTTCTTCTTCTTCTTCTTCTTCTTCTTCTTCTTCTTCACTCTCTATCACAGGTATATTCTTCTCCCTCACTCTCTATCACAGGTATATTCTTCTTTCTTTCTTCTTCTTCTTCTTCTTCTTGCCTAAGAAGTTGGTCATATTGGGTCATATAATGGTCTACAAACTCACATAAAACAGAACGAATATTCCTGGTCTACAAACCTTGCCAAAACTTAAATGGGATCCAGATTAATGGGGATCTCCCTAAGAAGTTGCTATTGTCTGAGCCTTGTTAAGGACCACTCCTTCATATTTCACTTGGAACCACTTCATAGCATCCTTTGTGACCCTGTGTTGGATCCCAACACGAGATCTGCATCTACGACGGCGAGCAACGCGATATCCCGATCGTTCGAGAATGACATAAAAGTCCATACCATAAATACCGGTTGAAGGATCATACTTGATACACAAATCGATATGCTCCTGAATACCGAAATCGAAGCATCCAGTATCACTGAAGTTCCTCCCCTAAACAACTTGTATTCCTTGACCTTCAACCCACTCTCCAGAAGTTGCATCGCCTTCTCACCCCTGACTGTGACGTAGCATGCAATCTCTGAAGGGATGGGATATCCATCCCATGGACGCCCAAGTCTTGCGGAATGGACTGGGCGAATTTCAAAAAAAAAATTTCTCCCATCTTTGCAGGGAATCGAATTCCCTATTTTAAAAAACATATTTTCAAGGATCAATCTTGAACCATGAACCAAACCAGATCTGAACCAAAAGGAGTAGGAGGGAGAATGTACCTGATACGAAGAAACAGTATCTCCCAATGGAGGTGTTCACACCCAAGGAAGGATCCAAAATCTGCTCCCACTGAAGATGGCGCAGTGCAGGATTGAGCAGAATCAGCAATGTTCTTCCAAAAGAACTTGACCCTTCGCAAGAATCAATTGGATGGCATGTGAGTACAGCTCCAACCAATCTTTTCCCAAAAGATTGGAATCAAGATCAGATCTTGATTTCTCCCAAGAACTGGAGATCGAACTGAAGGTAATGGCGGCGGCAGGAAGGAGGCGGCAAGAGAGTATTCGCAGGGTGCAGAATCTCTCTTCTTGTGATTTTCAGCTCTGAAGAGAATTGAACATCAATCCCTAACAGTTGCCGCCCCTTTCTCCTTTCATAATCTTAAAGGGATCAACTCCTAATCCCATTAGGAGTTGCTAATCCAAATCATATTTGGATTAGAAGTCCCTTTAAGTGATAAGGGATAACCCTTATCTTATCTGCAGATCAGATCAGCCATCTCCTAATCTAATTAGGAGGCTTCCAGATCTAAATCTCATTTAGATCTTGGACTCTCTAAGTGGATAGGGTCTAGGCCCAATCCTATCAGCTGATCCATCTCAGAATTCGCCCCTTTTAATTGACTGATCAAATCAGCCCAGTTCGAAATGGGCTTAAGGCCCATTTAAGGTTATGTACTCACTTAGCCTTCCAAACTGTTGCCCAGTTGGGCTTCCTTGTATGGCGTGGGACCCAAACATTGATCTACACATCAGCCACATGGGTTCAGCCCAGCCTTTGTTACAAGGCCTGGCCGAATGCACTGTTATGGACAGTGCACCCTCTGAAACCCATCTTATGGGCTCTAAGGGCCTAACACTTACCCTAAGTGGTCCCTGGACCAAGCCACCTTGTAACACCCAGGGACTGTGGGCAGATGCAAGATTAGCCCATCAGGTATTATCCTCAATGGTCTTACACTTAACCTCTCAGCCCATAATGATCAAACACTGCCCGACAAGGGAGGACCTCTCCCTCGACTGCAAGGAGCAGTGTTGCACTCTCTGCTTACATGGATCCCGGGAATTAAAACCTTTTGCAAATCATTTCGGAACCATAACATATATATATATATATATCTTTATATAAATATATTTTGCAAAACAAAATCTCAACAATTGAAATCGGCTCCCGGCAGTCTTGGTTTCCATCAGAGAGAGTGCATCCCCGATCATTACCTTTGTCCGACAAAGGGGCTGATCCTGTCACTATGATCACCCGCTCAGATGAATTCTCGGACTGTCCCAACATACCCAGGTTTTGACCCCCACTAAGGATCTCACTGATTGGTACATCAAAGACAGTCCAATCCGACATCTAGTGTAGTATCATAATCGAGTCTAGGGGTTAGGTGTAACTTTCCAATTTTGCCCATCTATCCCCAAGGTCCAAGGCAATACTGGAAATCTGATCCGGTTCAAAGGTTCTATTAATCCTACACTGCATGTGCTTCGGGTCTCACCCTGGTAGATGAGACAAGCCACCCCAACAGTTGGCCATACACCAGTGTCAACCTTGGCAGGATAAATCTCCCCAGACTTACCCAATGGCTGTGAACATTCTAAACTAACACAAGTCTCATTAAGTGTCCAGTTTAAGGGTATTACACAGAAACACACCACAGGAACATGAATCAAATGTGTACTTTATTCATTTACAATAAATTCATAATGTACATAATTCTGATTGAAGCTAAGGGCATACAACTGTCTAACAATCTTCTCATTACGTCTTATACCAAAAGACCAAACGGTGTACCTAGCCTTTGAGAAAACGGGGGTCTGCCCACTCAGTTGCTCCAACACCTTCGCGGCTCTGATGAGACGATCTCCACTTTCACCGACGGAGATGTTGAAGACTAATTTTTGAACTCTGATCTCTCGTATTGGGTTCGAGAGCTTCTTCTTTGAAGCCATTTCTCTCCACAGTCGAGGTTACAGAGGCAACCGAGTAGGTTGATCGTTTATGGAGGGAAGCGGTGGGATAGAAGAAACCCTCGCCATATTCAAACTTACACCTAATTAGCTCTCAGGTGAGTAGGGGGACGGTGACGTTTAACGGCGAATACGCTAACGTCTTTCTTATTTTTAAATGATTTTTTTTATGACATTTTAATTGTTTTTTTTTAAACCGGTTACCTACGACAACCGTATTCACCGAAACAGGAAGTCCAATGTTGATTGGTCCATCTCATCCGATATGATATGGAAAAGATTCTTAATGACCCAACCCTATCCGCTTCTGCTAAGAGTTGTTAAAAGCATTAGCAACAAGAGTGAATAAGAAAGGTGATAGGGAATCATCTTGTCTTAGGCCCCTAATAGCTGGGAAAAAGTCATTAACAACCATTTATCCATTTGCACCATCTATCCCCGAGCCCACACTTAGCACGAGTAACAAAAAACCTCAATGCATTAGATCATAGGCCTTTTCAAGATCTAGTTTACAAACGAAGCTTTGATTACTTGATCTCATCTCCTCCATAGATTCACTTGCTATTAGAATCTGATTAACTATTTGTCTCCCCTGAACAAAGACACCTTGTGCTTGACTGATAAGGCAAGGAAGCACCTTTTTAATCCTCAAAGATAAGACCTTAGCCAAAATCCTCTACACACTAGTCACCAAACAAATAGGTCTGAAATTCTTTGGATGCTTAGCCTCTTTTTTCTTGGGAATCAAGGCTAGAAAGGTAGCATTGACTCCGCGACTTATCATTGAATTATCCTCAAATTATTTGAAAACCTTAAGCAAGTCTTCTTTGACTATATTCCAACAATCTTGAAAGAAGGCCATAGTAAACCCATCCGGCCCTGGTGCTTTAGATTTGTCCATAGAGAAAGCAGCTTGCCTAATTTCCTTCTCCTCAAAGTTCCTCTCCAACCAGCCTTTACTCTCTTTCAGAAGTCTTTGCCAAGTCACACCTTCCAATTCCACTCTAGTTCTTAGGGACCTCCTTAGAATGGATTTGAAGTACTCAACAAAGCAGTTGGCTATCCCCTCTTGGGAATCAAAGACTAGCCCATCCACTTCCAATTTGGATGCCAGGTTTTTCCTTCTCCTTCCATTGGCTGGTTCATGAAAAAATTGGTTTTCCCATCTCTTTCTTGAGAGTTTATGATTATTTGGAATTCCTTCGCATCCAATTCCTCTATTTGGGTCATCAAAGAAGATTTCAATTATTCTATTCTCCCAAATTGGTCCCTGTTCCATTCCTTAAAATGTGATCTCAATCTTTTCAAGTTTTTGTGAAATCTTACCCCTTTCCACTTTACCCCCCTTAATTCTACCCTCCACCATTCCTCAACCTTCTTCACAAAGTCTGAGTGAGTCAGCCACATGTTTTCAAACCTAAAGGATCGGGGTCCTTGCCTAAAAAGGCTCCTGTCCTAAGCCAATGGGATAATGCTCAAAAGTGATTCTCGGTAGAGCTCTAGTTATCAAATCTGCCCAATTGTTTTCCCAGCTTTTCATTGAATAGGAACCTATCTAGCTTGGAATAGGTTGGTATTTCCTGGAAGTTGGACCAAGTATAGAGAGCTTGCAATAGAGGGAGTTCCTTCAACTCATGGCTATTGATGAAATCATTGATTCATTTGTAAAATGAATTACATTGAAATCCCCCCCCCCCAAAAAAAAAAAAAAAAAAAAACACCACAGACCATCCCATATGATAGCCCTTGAGTCCCATATAGTTCTTCCCAAAATTCATTCCTATCTCTATAATTGCTTGGTCCATACTCATTAGTTAGTGCCCGAGTGAATCCATTCTCCACCACCCTAAACTTTAACGACACTGAGAAATTACTTATTAGCTCCTCCATTACCTCCATAGAAGGTGGCAATGCCCCCCAAAGCCCCTCAAGAAAGGTGCAGAAACCCAACTTAGTCCTCTAGATTTCCAAATACTTCTTGTCCATCTTCTATCAATTTCAGCTAATTTGGTCTCCTGTAACATCACAATATCCGGCCTTTCCCTTCTAAGAAGGTCCTTAATTAGCCTTCTTTTCCTAGAACTCCCCAGCCCCCTCACATTCCAGTTGACAATCTTCATAGAGACTAAAGTTTTGGCATCCCAGGCCCCTACTTGGAGGCTTTCCTTCTCTCCCCTCTTCCACTAAATTCCAGATCACCTTCTATGCCTGAGATCAACCTCTCCACCTCTGATCTTTTCTTCTTCCTTCGGTTGTTAATAGTTCTGAATTTGCCTGAGACAACTTTTGTTGTGTTTGGCCTCTCCAAATTTCCTAGATTTTCCTGCATGGATTCCTCTATATGCCTATACTTCTCGAGGAGAGCACAAATCTGCCTCCAAATCTTCTCTAATTCCTCATTCCGCAACTTTTCTGAGGTTGATTCGTCTCCATCCTTTTTGCAGCCCTTCATCCCAGACTTTACTAAACTTTTTTGATGTTCAGCCTTTTCTACCGAGTCCTCTTTTTTCTTGTGCTCCTCCAAATACACACAAATCTGATCCCAGATCTTTTCTAACCCCTCTTCCTGGATTCACCTCCATCCTTTTTGCAGCCCTTCATCCCAGACTTTACTAAACTTTCTTGATGTTCAGCCTTTTCTACCAAGTCCTCTTTTTTCTTGTACTCCTCCAAATACACACAAATCTGATCCCAGATCTTTTCTAACCCCTCTTCCTGGATTTTCCTTTTCCACAACTCTTCCTCTTGTCCTTTACCCTCCCTGTCACCATTTGGATTCTCTCCATCCATGGCCACTCCTTCAAGTTGAGTTGCTAGGGTACCTGTACTAAGCACAAAACCCACATCAGTACCAAAAAACGAATTGACAAAATTACCTGAAAGGTTAGGGGAACTGGGCGATGACGCTGAAAAGCCAACTAGAAGGGGCGGAGCCAAGGTCAATCCTTCCATGTGAAGTAACTGTGGGTTCCCACTGGGTTCTACCAAAACCGTATTATCCATGGAATCAGAATCTGCCTTCAAGAGTTGTCCCCTGACTGATGACTCTATGATCAGTGACAAAGATGCATCCTGTCCCTCTAATCCTCTATCATTGTCAGGAACTTGGAGCAAAATTGGGATCCGGTGTCCCTTGTCTCTCCTCTGTAAAAACTGCCTTGTTCTCCACTTCCTCAGGTAGAGAAAAAATTTGAAAGGGCTTCTTCTGGGCGATTTCTCAGTCCCACGTCGGTGTGGAAGCTTTCATCCTCACTAGGTGGTTTAGATTTGGAAAGTTCTACACTTTCGATGCTTGAGGTATATTCAAAGTCTGAGTCCGAGCTACTTTCTTCCTCCGTTGCGCAGCGCTCAATAGGGTCCTTTTCATTCTGATTCGCCCTCTGGAACGTTGGAACACCTTGCCTCCACTGCCAAGTGCCAGTGGGTGTTTCTTAAACCTTGGGTTGCGTTGTTCCAGGGAATAGGCCTTTTTTCCTTTGCTTGGAACCCAAACCCAGTTTGGTTTCACCGCTCTGTTGTGGCTGAAACATTTACCAGCGATCGGTGACGGACTGGTCTTTTTCAAAGGGGACAATGATAGACCAGTTTTTGCATCCATCATCTCCGCCCTTCCTTGGTCACATGCTCTTTTAAAGAGGCGCGTGGATTTTTAGAACTTGGGTCCACCCCTTTTAACATCGCTGGCCCAGACTTATCTAAAGGCCTGCTAGTTTGATTTGGGCCTGGGCCCAATCCCCCAAACTTTTTAATGATCGCATGATCAATTAAGTTGTCACGTGATGGACCTCAGTTTGCTGGACCAGACTGAACCTACTCAAGTGTCTGGTTTGAACCTTGAAATCTAACCGACCCTTGCTCATTTCCTTTTGAATTTTGAACCTCTTGCACATTCCTGTCTTCATTTAACTCTCCTGTCTCTGCCTGAACATTCTGCCAGCCCCTCTGCCTACTCTGCCCTGAAATCTTTCCCCAGGTGTTGAGGTTAATCTCTTTTCTCTCTTCTTTCTTGGTTTCCTCAGTTGATTTAGCCTTTTTTATAGTAATATTTCTGCCTTAAAACCCATGTAACCAGGCCTGTTCTGTCTCTTTATCTTCCTCCTTTCATCCCTCCTTCCACAGCTGAGCTTCAATAGAAGTAGCCAACCAAACAGGGTATGATAAACCATCTGATACTACCTCTATCTTTCTTGAAATGTCACTGGGTTTAACTCCACTTAGATTCAATGCAACTGAATGAAGATCATAAACAAAGACTCCATCTAGTCTGGCATCGCAGATTATAGCTATTGACTGTAACAACTCCTTCCAAAGATTGAATGGCAACCCAAGCAGCCAGACTGTAACATTATCCTCAATCTCAAAACTTTTGGTATTAGAAAGAGGACACCATTTCAAGACTGTAAAAGCACCAGCCTCTGAACGAAGATTTAAAGCCAAGATCTCTATTTCAACTTCAGCCAGATCAATCAGAGACTTAAAGTTTCATAAGGTGTAATCACAATTGGTTTTGTCAGTTTCAGTTCTTTGGGTATCACCTGTGCAATCCCCCTCAATTTTTTGGTGGGCTTGATGTTTCCACCACAAATTTCTTCTTCCGTTCTTTCTTTCCTCCTGTTGCTATCAATTTACAGTTTCTTCTTCCTTTTTCTGCAATTACCAATTTCTTTTCATTGGATTCTTCCTCTCTATTTCATTTACCCACTTCCTTTTCCTTTCCTACATCTCTTGTTTGTTTTGTTTTCAGCTATTGTGCAATCACTCAGTAGCTCAGCCACTACCCTCCATCCTTGACCTCTTTTACCTTCTGGGAAGCAAGCTAACTGCTTTTTTCCTCCAAAAAATTCCTGTAGAGTTATGTAGCAACTTTTTGCATTCTTTTTGCACTCCAACTTGTATCTCTTCCTTCCATCTAAGTTAAAATCCATAAAATTCACTTGTTTACCTTTAGAGCTTGCTCCCAATACAAACTTCTGCATCCATTCAATCACTTCAGCACCTTCCGGCAGTACCGTAGCTTTCTTTGCCTTCCTGATCTTCAAACTCTGCAACCTTTGATCCTTATCTCTTCAAATATGAAATCTGTTGCTTCAATCTTCAAAGCTTTCCTTCATCTTGCAGCTTCCACGAACCTTTGAGGTCCAAGAGTTGAGTCACTCTTGGACATGTATCAGATTCTGACTCCCATATCCATGTATTGTCCATGAAACACTGCTTTATAAAATATTAATGACTCTTTATTGTACATATTACTTTATTATGCACATATTTTAAAGAAAGTGTAAATTTAAGATACTTGAACCATAGTCATTTCCTTTAAAAATTAAGGAACTTGCCATCTGTCCACCATATTTAAGTATATTAAAGGTTGTAAAATATATTATATATAGTATTTCTGTGACCCGTAATACACACACACACACACACTCATATATGCCGTGTCATCTTTGTTTGACCTCTGGTTTGACCCCAATTGAACTTATGACCCGTGAACCCTCCCTTTTCTGGTTCTATGCCCGGTCCGGTTCTCTGAACATTGCTCATAGGTCAAGTTACCCCCGCCTTCATAACCTGACCTCGCAGCCTCTCACCCCCATCCCCAGCACTACGACTTGGTCCCACATCCCCTAATGTCACAAAAATCAACCCCTACATCTCATGCACACATCTCCGAACAGCTTCACAAGCCCAAGCCCCACCAACAGGTCATTCCCTAGGGGCTAATCATTTCTGAAAATACTTCAGAATTTTGGGGCTAATCCTTTTTGAAAATCCTTCAGAAATTTTTAGGGGCTAATTCTTTCTGAAAAATCCTTCAGAATTTCAAGGGATAATCCCCCCAAAAAAATTCTTCAGATTTTTTGGAGCTAATAGTTGAGAGCCTCAGACCAATCACTTAACGTAACTTAGCCAAGAACCTTGAACTAAACACCTAACCTAATTTCTGCTCAACCAACAGAAGTCTCTGTCATTGAGTAGGGGGCTAATGTAAGATAACGAATATATACATTGTTGCGGTGTCTTGATGAGCACCATGAATCCCAAGCTCACACGCATAGAGACTCACAGATCAGGATCCTAGGACTTGCAAATGAAGCCGATCCTAGAAACAAGAATGCATTCGCCCACCATCTGAGATCGCCCATACCCAACCTTGCTGTCATGGAACTTGCGAAGCCTGAAACCTTGGACTTGATGGCCCTCAACTTTGCTTGTCCACCTCTTCCTCAGCTTTGCCTCTCTCTTGGCTTTGTCAAGATCGTTTTGAGAGCGGAAGAGTGGTGTCAAGGAAAACCCTGACCCCAGGATTGTACCACGTGGCAAGAGTGGGAGAGTGGTGTTAAGGAAGACTGTCACAGGCCAATACCTGGTCCTCCACTCCATGCATGTCCTCACCGAAGCAACCTAGGATCTGCTGTTCTAGCTAATTGGGAATAGTCGAGGAATATCCCTAAAGCTATGCATGTTTGCATGGCCAGCTTTTTGCTATAAATACAGGATTTGGTCTTCTGCTAGGACATAACCTTTTGAACAGATTATTGCCCTTGATTCCTCTCTTCCGCCCTTCCTCTTTTCCTCCTCCACCCTAAGGTCCTTGCCCACACAGAGACCCTCCGCATCTAGAACCCCAACTTTTAGGGCTTACAGACTGTTTCTCACCTACTGGCTTACAACTAGTATGTTGTTTAGTTGGTATGGAAGAAAGTTATCGTCTCTTTTGTTCTATTGCAGTGTTCACACAAAATTATGTTTCTTTTAGTTATCTCCTAATTCATCTCATCAGTATCTTGAGAATAATTTTAATTTGAAACATAAAATTAATTTCAAGAGTCTTATTAGAGATGCTTTAGAAATTTGAAAAGTTAAAGATGCAATCATGTCATTATTTGTAGCTTTTGTTTTTTTTTTCTTTTCAGTTTTAGTAGATTAATTATGCATTCAGAATTTCAGAAGAGTCCTTTTTTTGATTAGTATGATTTCTGTATTAATAAGAGGGAGTGGCATCCTCAAAAAGCATGTACAAGGAATCACTATCCATACATGATAGAAAGGGATATATAGTGAAACCCTTTACTCAAAAAACAGAATTGCCATAGGGTAAAAGACTTAAACATACCCTGAGTTTTTTTAATGGACTTAAATGTACCTTGTAGGGTGACCTCACTGGACTTAAACATACCCTCCAATAAAACATTAAAACTGTTAACATGTGACCCATTTAAAATTTTTAACACCCCATATTGTCCTTCTTTAACATTGTTTTTCTATCAAGAAAAAGATAATGGGTCTGTAGGGAATAAAAAATGGCTTTGATTGATGAGAATATGCTACTAAAAGCATGAAAAGGCACTACTTATTGGATGGAACAGAGGTGAAATGAGGTTAACATGACGGTGATGAATCAGCCAGATTAGTATTGTCGTTTTATATAAACTTCAACTGGGATTGCAAACATAAGAGGCGAAAAATTTCTGCGTTCCTTCAGAAGCTTCATACCAACTAGATTATGTTGGAGATGCTAAGTCAGTTTGCAGGAAACAGTTCGAATTGTTGGTTGAAGGGGGTTAGTTGCTAACTGAGGTGGTAAGGAGGCACGAGGATGAGTAACACAGGAGAGTAGTTGGACTGGTGCAATTTTAAAATGTTTTGAAAACTGTGATTGTATTGTAAATCATAGAGAAAGTTGAATCGAATTGAATCGTGAATTGTATCGTAAAATGTAAGATTATTTCTATTGTTTACAAACTTGTCAAAAATTAAATATATAGATATATTAAGAGGCCAAATATATATCGGAAAGTGACTTTGCTCTATTTTTAATTTATATATACCATATATGTACCTAAAACAATAGAATTCACCACTTATACAATAGAAGCTTAAGATTATATAATCAAGTTTGACTTGAAAGTCAAACAAATCCACATACAATAGCTCTTTAACCTACATAAATAACATAAATAAATAAATCATTTTCTAGTAAGGACTTAAAAAAAGTCTCCCTTGGAAAAACTAAATATAAACAAGCAAATATTAAAGTAATGAACTAATTCTTAATTGAATTAATTTGAATGGTAGTGAATCATAGAAATCATAAGATTTGTGAATCAAATCATAGTATTCAAACAAAAATCTTTATATTTTTGTAGAAAAGGATTCAGACATAGGATTCAAATTGAAACCCTTGGGATTCATGATTCAAATTGTAAATCGTATTGTATACTTTAAGATTTTGACAACGCCAATTCAATTGGTGTGTAGTGAACTGTAGAAGAAAGAGAAGAAAAAAGAATGGAAAAGGAAAACAATGGAGAAGAGGAGTGAATTGCTGACTTTTCTAACAATGTGTTAATAATGGTGATTAACAAAGGGCAGAATTAAGTGCTGCAGTTCTCTATTTTGAATGAAAAAGAAAAAAAAAAAGACAAAAAAAAACACATTACCCAGCTCCAATGTAGACTATGGAACTCAAAAACAAAACATCCTAGAAATAACTGAAATCATGAGTAGAGGAAATAGAATGTTGGAAATAAAAAGAAAACAGGTAAAGTGTAATGTAAGAAAACGTATTTTACCTATTAACACTTGGTACCTGTGTCAACTTGAACTTCAATGATGTTTTGAATGAACAGTGGAGATGGATACTAGATGGTTTAGGAGAATAGCTTAGCTGTCTCAAACAACTCTTAGTCATGATATCAGCAGCTAGAAGCTGCAAGCATCCTGCAGGAAGAAAAAAAAAAGGCAGAACCAGAGAGAGACGGTGAGCTCTGAGACCCACGATTCAGATCTCTCTCCCTCTCTCTCTCTCTTACTGTACTAATGTGGATAAGCAGTGGAGTTGGATACCAAAGGGCTTGGTTTCTAGGAGAATAGCTTGGCTGTCTGAACTAACTCTCAATCATAATATCAGCAGCTAGAAGCTGCAAGTGTTCTGCAGGAAGAAAAAAGGTAGAACCAGAGAGAGATGTTGAACCCTGGGACCTGTGTTTCAGATCTGTTTATGTGTGTGTGTACTAACGTAAATGAGCAGTGGGGTTTGGATACTGAAGGGCTTGGTTTCTAGGAGAATAGCTTAGCTGTATCAAACAACTCTAAGTCATAATATCAGCAGCTAGAAGCTGCAAGCGTCCTGCATGATGAAAAGAGGCAGAACCAGAGAGAGACATTGAGCCCTGGGACCTGCGTTTTGGATCTTAGTCATAGTTTCAGCGGTGGAGCTAGATACCAAAGGGCTTGGTTTCTAGGAGAAAGCTTAACTGTCTCAAACAACTCTCAGTCATAATATCAGCAGCTAGAAGCTGCAAGCATCCTGTATGAAGAAAAAAGAGGCAGGACCAGAGAGAGACTTTAAGCCCTGGGACCTGCGTTTCAGATCTCTCTCTCTCACACTGTACTAATGTGGTAACCAAAGCTCTCTCGTAGGGGCGGCGGTAGGGTTTTGCAGGGGGTGGGGTATAGGGAAGAAGATGACACTGTTTAACAAAGGGCAAAAGCATCATCTTGTTAAATTCACCTATCATAATGTCAGGAAGGTATATTTAAATCTATTTATAAACCTCAGGGTATGTCCAAGTCAATTAGGAGAACCTCAGCGTATGCTTCAAGTCTTTTACCCTTAAAAATAATCCCCTCCCAATGGGAACAAAAACGATTTTAAGTTAAAATTTTGCATGTGCTTGTAACATCTGATCTGGCCCACCCCCAATGGAATGCTCAACTCAGCCCAAGATGGATTCCCTAGAGTTTGCCTCAGGTAAAGGGAGATCCAAGGCCTTATTCTGATTCGATAAATATAGCCACTGTAATTGAAGTCTAAGAATTGATTTAATGATGAAGCCACCTGCTAATAATACTGCGATATTCTTTTTTTCTCACTATCTCTTTATCCCAAAAGGTGCCATCTTTCTTATTTATCATAAAAAGGGTGCTATCTTTCTTCTCATTTTCTTCTTTATCTCAGATCTTAACCCCCCCCCCCCCCCTAATTTAGCTCCTTAGTTTCCCTTCTTTGTCCATCATATTTATCCTAGCAAGAATTTCTCCTCCTGTCCTAAATCGGAATTTTCTAGATCAACCATTTTCATTTCTCCAATTCAAATTATCAAGAATTTCTCCTCCTGCATGAACAATAGTTTGTCAGGTCAGGAAGTGAACACATGGCACCTTCTTGGAGGGTGGGGAGCTGAGCTCAGTCAATACTAATTAAATTTAATTTCTTGTGGTAAAAATATTCTTAAAACAGAAGTGGACCTAGTTCCTCATCTATCTTATTTCAATACTAATTAAATTTAATGCCTTGTGTATAAAAACTCTTCCAGGTTCAGCTAGTACCTTACAATCCAGATGTTCTCGATCAGTCAATCCTGTGGACAGAGAGCAAAGACTTGGGTGATGGTTTCAGGTGCATAAGAATGGTAAATAACATTCGCTTGAATTTGGATGCATTTCATGGAGATAAGAACCATGGAGGAGTTCATGATGGTACTATTGCCGTGCTTTGGGAGTGGAAGAAAGGAGATAACCAACGATGGAAGATTGCTCCCTACTGTAAGTCCTTAAATATCTCGTTTTAAAATGGTCTACTGTATATCTGGCCCTCCTTAGATCCTGTATTGGCGGGAGCCTCTTGGCTGCCCATTGGTATTCTGTTAAAATGATGTCTAAGGCCTTGTTTGTTTTTCAAGAACCTACTTTCCTAAGTAAGTGCAATTACCCATGTTCTTTTTTGTTTAATTAATCCAGGTAAATGTATCTTGTGGACGCATTTTTTACCATTTTATTTTTTCTCATTTACCCTCTACTTGGGAAACTCAATTTACCAAGTCTGAAAAGGGTATCACTTACTGGGGTAAATACATGGGAAAATCAATTTTGCCATGAGTCTCATGTTTCTGAAATAAGAACATGGGTAAGTTGGTTAATAGCAACCACAATCCTATTGACCAATTTTCCCCTCTTCAAAATCCCAAAAATGAACTGGGCCAAAGAAAAGTTCCTACTCTCATTGGTCTGAAGTTACAATTTCCCTATGGCCCATGAAAAATCGTGTCTTTCTATTTCGTTCATATTATGATGCGCAGTATCAAACTGTTCATAATACCTGACTTTATTTTGTTTATTTCTGGCTGTTTTACAACTGGTTGCAGGATTCACTTGTTTGGTAGCCTTCCCTGTATATAGAAGGTTGTCTTGGGAGGAAAAGATATTCCTACGTGAAACTTCTGAGTTTATGTACCTAAACTAGAGTGTGGATGGAGTTTGCAATGCTTGTGGGACCTTGGTCTTTTCCTAATGTGTGTGTCTCATTGTTAATGAATATATGGTTTTGGGAATTGCAATGCGGTTTTTTGATAAATTGTTTCCTATAAATTGTTCGGGCTACTTATTATGTTATAAGCTGCTCATTTCGGGTATGAATATGCCAGCCTCGTTGAAAATTATACTTGCAATACTATTAAGAAAAAGATTATTTATTTGCAAATGAGGGTGTTCATAGTCCCGTTTGGTTCAGCTTTAGCTTGGAGATCTTAAGTCAAACCACTAAATTTCGGTGACTAAATCAAACCATTTTTAGTATAGAAACCAAATCAGACCAAATTATTATTATAGAACAATTCGGTATGGTTTTTAATATACTTTGGGTCATTTTATTGAGCATTAGAAGAATCTGGATTTGCTCCTCACAGGCACCTGCACATCCCATTGTGTATTGGGAACATTTCTCTGTAATTAACAAGACACAAGTACGGGAGATGTTGACTTCAATTATAAAGTCTAAATAATATGTATACTTATATAAATAATAAATATAATTTAAATATTAACAAGTGCCACTTATTCACACTTTCTCAAACATAAACATCTCCTTGGACATAAAATTATGAGTTAAAAATGGAAACAAACTTTAAATGAACATATTCGTACATATGTATGTTTAAAATATGAATTGTATTATATACATTAATAAATATAATAATTTGGTTTAATACAGTTTATGGGTTTGTTTGATTTCTAAAATTTAGAAAAGTAGACCAAACTAGAAAGTTACGGTTCAAGGAATTCTCTAACCAAAACTTTGTAAGACCAGATCAGAAGAAATTGTCAATTTTGATTTAGTTTGATGGAGTTTGGTGGGCTAGACCATATAATCAACACCCTTGCAACGCAGATCAAGTTGGACTTTTTTATAGTAAGAAAGGGTCTCAAGCTGGATATGTATCTTTGTGTTTTACACTATTTTTTTTAACCTGATTCGGTTTTATTCGGCTTTCTTTAAGGTCCCAGTGATGAATTCAAAATATTTCCTACGTGGCATTGTGTAATTTGACCTAATTTTTTATTTCTTTAATCTGGGTTTTGGTTGAGTTAAAGTCCTCGCTGTAGGTCAGAACAGTTTAAATTGAAGCTTGTCTGAATAGCCCGTCTGTAGATTTTCTAAAACGATCCAAGACAAATGATGTACCAAATCACCCATTTTTTTAAAAAGATCCAAGCCATATAAATAATGTATCAAAAATAAAAATAGCTAGAGATCTAGGCCATCCAAAAGATCTCTCAAGTTTAATACGTTCTCAATTGTCCAAATTATGTAAAAAAATTGAATTAACCTAGGTCATAACGTACCAATTCAACCCAAAATTCTAGGCTATCGAAAGTGACCTCACAATATCAATGAATCAATCTTGGCTATCAGAGTAATGCACCAAGGTTCCTAATATTTTGGGTACCAAAAAAAATATTTAGGGGTGTTAATTGGACCGGATTTGGTCCACTACAATCTGATCCAATATAAATTCATTACAGATGAACCAAGTCCAATCCAATCTAATCTAATCTAATAAATACTTTGGGCCATCAGTTCTGAACTGGTCCAATTCAATATGTCTTATTGGTCTGCCTAATCTGTCTAAATTGCTTTTGATTTGAATGGATCTAACTCAAAACCGGTCTATTGGTACCACTAGTTCCTATTAACCTTGGTCATTCAAATATGCACCAAAATTTCTTAAGGCTCAGTTTGGAAAGAGTACAAATACAAATATGTACAGTACAAATACATACAAAATATAAGGTCTTCCACTCTACATATTTGTATTTATACTCCTTCCAAACTGAGCCTGAAGAAAAAAAAAACGTGAGTCAAGTAATGTAGTAAATAAACCTACGATCCTAACTATAGTAGCCTCTTAAGCTCAGACAATTAATCATATATATATATATATATATATATATATATATATATATATTTATTTATTTATTTGACACCATCATATATAGCCACTCAAATTATATACCAAATTAACCCAAAGATCTGGGATGTTAAAGTGATATCTTAAAATCAGGGAATTAATCTCAACATGTGGAACAATACTCAAAGATTCCAATTAATATAGTGACTATAGTCTATGATGCACTAAATCAACCCAAAAATATAGGTTGCTAAAGTGGTTTCTTTAAGAGGAAAGGATCAATTTTGGCCATATATTGGCAATCAAGCAATATGCTAGTTTTCAAGTAATTTCAGTCATTCAATAAATGCACCCATATTTTCAAACAATGTAAGATCGACCATCTAATAGTGGCTCAGTTGGTGGGATCTCTGACTCATTCTAACAGAAACTTGGGATTAGGGGTGCAACTTGGCGGGTTCAATCCAAGTCTAAATTGATCCAGCCCGAAGTTTTAAACACGGGCTGGGCTTGGGTTTTATGTCTTTGGATTGGAATCGGGCCCAAAAATTTAGGCTTTTTTATTTTTCAGTTCGGGCCCAGGCCTAGCCCTTAGGTAGTCCAAACCCAGCTCAACCTTGTTCCAACTCAATCCCAAGTCTGGCTATACACGTTCACGCATACATATATTCGTAAACATATTTACATGCATATATGTCTACACACTTGTATGAATGCATACATACATGTATAATTATAAAGCAAGTTTATTGACCAATCCCAATCCGGCCTAGGCCCGAGCCCAACCCGAATGTATCAAATTACAATGTGGGTTGGGCTTGGGTTGGAAAGATTGTGCTTGACCTTGGGCTTGGGCTTAGGCCCAACAAACCCTGCCCAACCTGTCCAACTTGCATGCCTACTTGGCATCAAATCTAGGGTTGGGGATGGGATACCCCCATGTTGTGTAGACCCATGAAACCAAAAAAAACCAAGGTCCTCATCATCTAAACTTTCTCAACTTCATTTATTCTTTTTAATCTTGTAAACTACCCAAAAAAATATTAACATATTTAACGTTTTAAAAATTACAAATGTAAATTAAGTCAATTTTGTATATAAAATTTTTTATTTTTGTAATTAATCAACATATTGTTATTTACTTATTTATTGTAAACCAAATTACCTTAATTTAAAAATATTAGTGATGATGTGAAATTTGGCAGCTCCCTACTGGCAAGTGACTCGGATGCCTAGCTGAATAATGACGAGCTATATAGTTCACTAGGGCATCTTGCAAAAAGACAGTATCAGAGTGCCCGGACTACTTTACCCGGGGTGGGCACTCCAATGATTAAATCAGTGAGCTGGAGATTTTGGAGAGCTAAAGAGCGAGAGCTAGTGTTTTTGAGAGATGAATGGCACATACCTTTTGAGGTTGGAGGTGAGACCCTTATATAGGCATTCTTTGACATGGGCTTCATGCACCGCGTCCGAAATCTCTAGGAAGACGTATTTGACCGGTCCGAAGTCCTTAGAGGTAGTGGTGCACGTAAACCAGGCTTTGTGCCTTATTCGGTTTCCTCCATAACATTTGGTGCGGGAGCTAACTTTCGACAGACCCAAGAGTGACAGGATGCATTTAGAGGAGGTCGGCGAGAACATCTCCCAAGTCGCCACTTGGACTCAGTCATGTCGAAAAGTCCTTGAGAGAGGTCACTCCTCCTCGAGGACTTGCCGACTTGTGGTACCTCGTCAGTATTGGTCGAAGTGACCTCAACGTGAGGAGCGTGTTAGACAGTTTTGTATGCCCTTAGCTTCAATCATTTTGATGTACTTTTGTTGTTTAGTGGAAATAAATAAAGTGCATGTTTGATTCATGTTGTTTGGTTTAATTCTGTGTAAAACCCTAAAACTGGACATTTGTAGAGACTCATGTTAGTTTTAAATGTTCACAGCCGTTGGATATGTCTGGGGAGATTTATCCTGCCAAGGCTGATACTGGTGTGCCACCAAGTGTTGGGATGGCCTGTCTCAGCCATCAGGGTAAGACCCGAGGCACATACAGCATGGGATTACTTGAATCCTTGAACCGGACCAGATTTCCAGTCTTGCCCTGGACCTTGGAGATAGATGGGCAAAACTGGAAAGTTACACCTGACCCCTAGACTCGATTGTGACACTTCACTAGGTGCTGGATTAGGCTGCCTTTGATATGCCAATCAGTGAGATCCTGAGTGGGGATCAAAACCTGGGTATGTTGGGGCAGTTTGAGAATTCATCTGAGTGGGTGGTCATAGTGACAGAATCAGCCACTTTGTCGGACAAAGGGTAATGATCGGGAATGCACTCTCTCTGATGGAAACCAAACTGCCGGCAGTTGATTTCAATCGTTGGAATTTTGTTTTTGCAAAATTAATATATTTACATATATATGTACGGTTTCAAAATGTTTGCAAATGGTTTTAATTCCCGGGATCCATGTGAGAGGAGAGTGCAGCACTGTTCCTTGCAGCCGAGGGAGAGGTCCTCTCTTGTCGGGCAGTGCTTGATCATTAAGGGCTGAGAGGTTAAGTGTAAGACCATTTAGGATAATACCTGATGGGCTAATCTTGCACCTGCCCACAGTCCCTGGGTTTTTATAAGATGGCTTGGCCCAGGGACCACTTAATGTAAGTGTTGGGCCCATAGGGTTCATACGATGGACTCAAGGGGTTCATTGAGATTTTCAGTGAATTTGGCTGGGCCTTCTATTAAAGGCTGGGCCGAACCCATGTGGCTGGTGTGTAGATCAATGCTTGGGTCCCACGCCATACAAAGAAGCCCAACTGGGCAGCAGATTGGAAACTAATTAAACACTGAATACTTAATGGGCCAAAAGCCCATTTCGAAGTGGGCTGATATGATCACCCATCAATGGGGCGAATTTGAGATTGAAGTTAGCAAAAAGGATTGGGCTCTTAGCCTTATCCACTCTTAGAGACCAAATTCAAATCAGATTTGAATCTGGTAACCTCCTGATAAGATCAGGAGTAAGCTAACTCTATCTGGGAAAGGGATTAAGATTATCCCCTATCCAAATACTGATTTGGATTGGGATAACTCCTAATTAGGAGATTTCTTAATCAAGAAGAAAGGAGGAGATTTCGAATGTACCAAGAGGGAGAGAAATCAGATTTCGATCCAAGGGGTTTTGGTAAGCAAGAAGGGTTCCTGCGATTTGAGATTAGATCTCATACTCTCCAGAAAAGAAAACAGTTCAGCCTTTTCGTTTCTGGAGATCTCCTCCTACCGCCGCCATCTGCATTGTTGCAAGATTCGATCTTTGCAGAAAAGAAAGTCAAGAAACCAGTTCTTGACATCAGTCTTGCAAGAAAGACTGAAAGAATTCAGTGTTTAGTACATCCAGGGGATTCTTGTGAAGGATCCAGTGTGTAGGACGCACCCTGCTGGTTCTGTTCCATCCACAGCTGTGTCATCTTCAGCGGGGACAGATCTTGGAGCATTCTTTGGGCGTGAACACCAACTTTGGGAGATACTGCTTCTCCGGATCAGGTATAATCCTCCCATTTGTCTTTTGGTACAGATCTGGTTTGATTAGGGTTCAAGTAGATCCTTGAATATTGTATTCTAAATTCAGGGAATATGATTCCCAGTTGGGAGAAGGTAGGAAATTTTTGAAATTCGCCCCACCCATTCCGCAACCTTTATGGCGTCCATTAGATGGATCCTACCATTCTTTCAGAGCGACCTCCCTCGAGGACTTGCCGACATGACTAAGTCTAGGTGGTGACCTGTGAAACGTGCTTGCTAACCTCCTCTACATGCATCCCATCATTCTCAGGTCTCTCGGAAGTTAGCTCCCGCACTGAATATTTCGAAGGAAACCGAATAAAGTACAAAGCTTGGTCTACGTGTGCCACTACCTCTAAGGACTTCAGACCGGTCAAACATGTCTTCCTAGAGATCTCAGACGCGGTGCATGAAGCCCATGCCAAACAATGCCTATATAAAGGCCTCACCTCCAACCTCAAAAAGTATGTGCCATTCATCTCTCAAAAACACTAGCTCTCGCTCTTTAGCTCTCCAAAATCTTCTGCTCACTGACTTAAGCATCGGAGTGCCCACCCCGGGTAAAGCAGCCTGGGCACTCCGACACTGTCTTTTTACAGGTCAACAGGCGAACTAGCTAGCTCAGCATCCAAGTCAGCCTCCAATGAGGAGCTGCCAAATCATGCATCATCAATTAGATCCATTAGAATTTCTATATAAACTTTTTAGTAAATGTAAATTTAAAATCTTAATTCAAAAATATCTTAGAATTTCTACGATAGATATCATGTCATTTGCAATTCATAAATTTTAACTACTAAAATAATTAACCTATTTTTGTTTCTCTTGAATTACCAAAAAGTTTAAAAGTTTTTTGTTTTTACATAAAGCTGTTGATTGATCAATGGAATTTATAGATGATTCATAGATCCATTTTATAGTTCTTTCTTACCATCAAAACCATTAATTTTGGACTTCCCCGTTTTTTGGAAAAATCTATTGATCTATTAATACAAGCAAAAACATTACAATCCCATAACAAATCAATATATCATTGCAATTCAAAAACCGGAATGTATAGATCTACTACTAAAGATTTAAACAAAAAATGCATCAATCCTCTTATTCTTGATTTCAATGTGCTTTTTTCTCCTTTTTAATGCAATATCTCAAGCGTTTGTGCAAATGGAAATTCTCTCAAAGGCATCTAGGATGACCATGGAAAGCTTGAAAGTGAAAAAATAAAAAAGAGCGTTGACGAAAAAATGCACCAATAGAAATCATTCCACTGGCACATGGTTGGTTAATGGAGAATTCTTCTGACTAGCTAGAATCATTTATTACATTACTTCTTTTTTTTTATAAAAAAAAAGTAAAAATTAATTGAGCTTATGGGCGCTTAATTTTAGGGGCATATTCAAGCTGAGCCAAGCAGAATAGTATGAAGCTCGAGCTAGGCTCGCCAAGATTGTATAAGGCTCTAGTCGAGCTAGAATATTGAGTTCGAGCTCAACTCGAGTAAAAAACTCATAAGCTTGAGTTCAGCTCGGTTCAAGCTCGATTTGAGGGAAAATATTTTATAAAAATAAATAATTATATATAAAAAATATTTTTTATTTGATATTTAAAAATTAAGAATTATAATAATTTTATTATATATATATATATATATATATATAGCTTGACTTATTTACTAATTAAACTTATAAATTGGACTCAAACTCGATTAAAACCGAGCCAAACTGAGCTTTTCACGAATTGAACTCGAACAGCTCGTAAAAAACTCAACTCATTATCATAATTTATTTCATTTACTTCAAGTTACATTAAAGAAAATTCCGCTTTTATAATGACTGGAGAATTCTTTAGTAAATGAGGGAATTACGTGTTCGTTATACAGTTTCAAGAGAGGTGCATGCTTAATGTATGGCCAATTTGGCCATACATGAGTATACAAATTGGCCAAAGCCAAACATGCGTATATGGCCAATTTGTGTAGGACTAGGCTTTAATGCTAATGGGCGCAACTTTGATGCATCTGGAACACAACTCACAGAAGCAGCAAGTTACAATTGGAGACAGCTAATCAATCTAAATAGGACAGGACAGGAGCATGTACGAGGCTCTAAGTCCTTACTCAGGTCGTTTAATATTATTTGATTTTACTCAATGTATTGTTATATTCAAGTCTGTCAATGGATTCAAAAAAATTCAAAACCCAATCAGACATCCAATTTGGTATTTCGAATTCGGAGAACAAAGCCTGCATTTCGTTTAACGATCCCATCCAATGTTTTATATTTACATAAATTTACTATATATGTATATAAATTCAAAAGTAATTAATTTCTTAAACTTTTTAATTTTTTTTTATTTTAAAGAAAATTAAGTAGATTCAGATTAGATCCAAATCCGATCCTAATTTGGATTTAAAGTTTCAATAATCAGATTAGGTTTAGATGTGGCTGGAGCTGATCCAAATCTGACACAATTACAGCCCTAATTATATAATATATATTTTAATTAATTTTTCAACCATATTTATATTTATACATTTCCAAAACATATTCCCATACATCAGAAATAATTTTTTTGTACTCTTTATAATACCAATAACTTGAACCTTGAATTAGATCTTGGTCAATCCGGATACTCGTATTAATTGCACAATACGGGAATACTATTGCTCTATATTGGGTTGTTCAGCTAGTATGGACGGATATATTTTAATTCCTTTTTGTTACATTTGTTTTGTTAGCCCCAACCCCATGAAGGAAAAAAAACACCGGCTAACCACACCTACTTAATTGATATAGTTGTCTTTTTCATTTTTTTTCACTTAATTGATATAGTTGTATATGCTTAAACTTTAACATTTAATTATTAAAAATAATTGATTATTAAAATTTATATACTTATGAATATTAATAAGTACGATTTTGGTCTCCCAAATAATTAAGGGATCATTTGGTTTGTGGGAATAGGTGATTTGGAATCAAAATCAGAATGAGTCATTCCGATTCCAATTGTTTGGTTGGGCGGAATTGGAATCCCATTCCCATTGCTGGTGGAATGGCATTCCCCCATTTGAGGGAATGGCCATTCCCTCCCCCTCCCTTGGGAATGAAATTCCATTCTTACTGATTTCGTTTCCATTCTGATTCCTGTCTGAATTAAACAAATTATGGGAACAAACCATTTCGATTCCGATAGATTTTGATTCTGATTCTAACCACAAATCAAAACAGACCCTAAAATATGAATGCAAGTTTTTAGTTTTGAACTTTTTTATATATTTTTAACATTTTCTAAGTGTGTCCTAATAGTTCACACTTCACATGGACTATCAGAGTATGTATTTCTTGTATGTGTATATCTCATCTATTATCATCATTCAGACTTGGATTTAGTATTTTTGATGTATATGCCTGAGATTTATTGAATTTTTCTAACATATCCATGTGTATCCTAAATTTCTCACCATATCTAAAATACATTCCCATACTTCTCCAAAGTTTATCTTTCTCATACTTTGAATCTTGGGCTGATCTACCGGTTCAACAACTAACAAGGACTCCAGTTTTAAATCTTCTAAGGGTCGTTTAGTTCATGAGAATAGAGGTCTAAAATCAGACTTGGAATGAGCAATTCCAATTCTAATTATTTGGTTTTTTCATTTGAAGGAATGGCCATTCCCTCTTCCTCTCTTGAAAATGAAATTCTATTTTAACTAATTACAATTTATGTCTGAACAAACAGACTATAGAAAAATCATTAAAAATTCTGATTCCAACTACAAACCAAACGCATAGTAATATCTATGAACCGTTACAATGGACCGACCAAACTGATCTTCCCTTATCATTCTAGCTTTCAGGGGCCCACAGAAAACAATTTAACACCTGAAAGGGAGAAGGCAGGAATAGAGCAAGTGCAGATACAGATAATATCTATGTCAAAACTTAACCGAATCGACAGAAAACAAAAAAGAGACGTATGCAATGACGAAGAAATGATGCCATTAGCGATGATGCAATCAGTAGCGACATCAGCAGATGAGCGAAAGGATGACTCAACGTCAGCAGCCTAGCGAAGCTGTGCCTGTGGCAATCTTTCCCGGTTCGATGGATAATAGATAGCCAATAAAAAACCACGTGTCTTTAAAAAATAAATAAACCCGTTGGGGGGATGGAGATGTCAAAGGGAACAGACCGCACTACAGCTGTCAATCGACATGGGAAGACCACAATATTTGTTTATATATATATATTTTCTTTTTCTCAATAATTGTCATTTGGGTTCGAGTCGTTCGACTATGATACCCAAAAAACTTGTAACCAATTAACAGCGGTATCATAAATCAAAATTCACAATGATTTCGATTGTAAAAGCTTTTTCAGTATCATATATTATGGTAGCATAGATTTATTTTATTTTATTTTCCGTTGTTAAAAATCAAAATACAAGAAAATTTACGGTCAAGAACATATATTGTTGCTGAACTTTTCATATACTACGAATCAAATAAATCTAACGACTGCTTTAGATTAAAAAAGAATCTAAGAGTCTCGTACCATGCATCTCACTAAGTAGTGTTAACGACTGGTTTGAAGGAAAAAGTAGGGAAAAGGGAAAGTAGGAAAACCTTTACAAACCTTATATAGGTTTTTTTACCTTTCCATTTCTTTTCCTCAAACCAAATATAATCTTAATGTTTTTATTTTCTTTAATTTAAAAAGATCACAAAATTATGATAGAACTAAGTAAAGGGATAATAAAGAAAGAATAAACTGATAGACCAAGACTATTTCATTTAATATAAAGTCCCGCGTGCACCTGGTTCTCTAGCCCCCGTGTAGGGGGTGTCAATTGGACTGGATTTGGTCCAATCTGATCTAATCCAATGTGAGTCTACTATAAATGGATCAGGTCCAATCCAATCCAATGAATGTTTTAAACCAACTTGGACCAGTCAAATTCAATGTCTGAACGGTCCAATCTGTTCAAATTCATTTTGATTTAGATTGATTTCAACCCAAACCCAGTCCATTGACATGTATTCTTATCTTAATATAAATGGATCAAATATTGACTTAATCCAACCCAGTTCAATATAAATTTGTTATGAACGGATCAGGTCCAACTCAATCTAGTAAATATTTTGAACCAGATTGATCCAATCCAATACGTCTTGTTGGTCTGTCCAATCCATCCAGATTGATTTTGCACTGGATGGGGCCCAATTCAAAACCGGTCCATTGACACCCTTAGCCCCGTGACAAAAAAAAAAGACTAAGCCATGTGGCTTGCTAATTGGGGCTTAAACAAGGCCACTAGAGAAGCTTGTATTGTATTTCAACGTGGCATGGGAGATTGATGTGCGTAAACTAAACAACCGGTTCAACTTTCTTTGATGACTAACCAGAGGGATTTAACTTCAGAAAAATCATATCTGGATCTGCCAATGTCAACATTTCACAATTCAGAATCCATTCTTTGGTCTCTTTCGTTTGCAGCATTAACACAGTTGAACACAGTCAAGATTGCCGGAAAATTAATAAAAAAAAATGTTGATCATTTTGATCTGATGTCCTTGCAAGAGAGTCCACTTCCTGATACCGGGTTAAGATATTTAAATACCAAACCCCACCACCTCCCATTGGCATTACGCCCCATCCGAAACCAACCTGATGATGATAAAAAAAAAAAAATTATCCGAGTGATCCCTAGTTGAACTGTGTTAATACATACAAAATACAACATTTTGCACTCTACATATTTGTATTTATACTCTTTCCAAACTGAGCCCAAGTAAATTGAGAATAGGCTACTCTAAATTATAGAGTAAACAAGAAATTATAATTTTAGTCTCCTGCCCCGCAGAAACGCCAAAAGTCTGCGGGCGTCGTTTGCTGACCCTTCGGGAGGCGTCGGCGGTCTCATCTCCAAGCTTTGACTCAGTTCCGCCCCGCCTCCTGCGACACGACAAAATGGGTCGACAAGCCATTAGCGCCACCTTCCCGCGATCACTTCCACCGTTCCTCACAATTCAGTCCATGGGTGGCGTCTTATTCCCCACGTGCGTCCTTTTATTCCACAGCCCCTATGGCTATGGGACCCACCCCTGACGCCCTCCGGCACCTGGCTATATATACCCAAAGACTGCATGCATGGTTATGGTCATAGGCAAACTTCACAGTTTTTTTATTGCTCAGAACACAAACGGAACAAAGCAGACGACAAGAAAATCAGCGAAGAAGCATGGGGAGAGCAAGAGACGCAGAAGCTGAGTTAAACCTACCACCTGGGTTCCGGTTCCACCCAACTGATGAGGAGCTCGTTGTTCATTACCTTTGTCGTAAGGCCAGCTACCAGTGTCTGCCTGTTCCAATAATCGCTGAGGTCGATCTCTACAAATATGATCCATGGCAACTTCCAGGTATCTAACTTGATCTAAAAAAATCGATTTAATGTAATTCAGACAGTATGTTTCTTTTTTTCTCATTCTCTGTTGAATGGAGCAGAGAAAGCTTTGTTTGGAACCAAAGAATGGTACTTCTTCACTCCTAGGGATAGGAAATATCCAAACGGATCAAGGCCCAACAGGGCCGCTGGACGTGGATACTGGAAAGCAACCGGGGCTGACAAACCCATTAGACCAACAGGAAGTGCAAGACATGTCGGTATAAAGAAAGCACTAGTCTTTTATTGTGGAAAAGCACCAAAAGGAATCAAGACTAATTGGATAATGCACGAGTATCGGCTCACAGAATCAAATCTGCGGTCCAACAAAAATGGCAGCCTAAGGGTAGGTAACATTAACATCACAAGTGGTACTACTACAATTATATAATATTATTATTTTGTCGAAGCTCACATCAAACTCTCGCTCTTGTAGTTGGATGATTGGGTTCTCTGTCGAATTTACAACAAGAAGAACAACTGGGTGAATTCTCAACAGCAAAAGGAAGAAGACTCCCACGAGGAAACTATGGACTCCTTTGAGGCAGTTGAAACAGGATCTGAAAGCTTCAGAACCCCAGAGTCTGATGTTGATAACGATCCTTTTACTGATATTAATGATATGGGTGTAACTGAGGTTAGTCCATCCCAAGCACTACACATTGATCAAGTATCAAGAACTGATACCAAAGGAAGTTTTCAGATGGGGGAATGTGTAAAAGAAGATAGTGTCTGGTTTTCAGACCTGAATCTTGATGATTTACAGAATTCTTTTGCAGTACTTGGAGCAACTCCTACTCTAGATGTAGCAATCCAAGACTACTACTACTTAGGCCTTTGTTCTCCTCAATTGAAACCCTACCAGGACAATCAATTTCTCTTCTGAACTGTTCTGAAAATTCTATTATTATCTATGTACAGAAGAGAACACAAGAGCCAGTAGATATGAGATGAGGCTCTCTCCATGATGATTTACATGAGATTCTTTTGTTTGTTTTTCTTTTCCAAATCACCTCCCCCACATCCACCCAACCCACCTAAAAGAATCTACAGGATTGGAGTGGTGGGAATGACAAGCAATTCCAAGAAGAACAGAAAGAAATTGTTGTAAATATTCAAAATATACATAGTAACATTTTATTTTCATGGTCATTTTCTATGGTTTCAAGTATACACCTGATCCCTTACCCATCCCCTTAATGAAGTAAGGACATTGTACAAGATGTACAAGATCACTTACCATTTCAGAGTGCAATAGCAAGATTAACGTTGGAAGCAAGGTCTACCTATGGAGCTGGACTATCAAACGGCAAAGCAAAGGAACGAGCCTGAGCTGGTGAACATATAGAATATACCTGAGTGGAAGATCCTATGCTATGGATATAGAAGATCGCTCGTACACAGGTGTAAGAAGAAGAAGAATATTATGAGAAGGAATTTATGTAAAAAAATGAGTGTTCTAATGAAATGTGATATCAGCATAAAGAAAGGCAAAAAAGGTGAGGACTATAACATTTATAATCTTCCTAGGTTTTTGAGTATACTAGAAAAATACATTTCACAGAACTTGGGTTAAGCCTATCCATGTGACAATCAAAAGCATGTGTAAAGCTACCCATGTAACAATAAAAAGTACACAAGGAATGAGGAGTCTTACCATCCAAAACTGAAGAGAATGGATGATTAATTAGGTAACAGGAAATAAGAACAGCATCGCTCCAATAAGACTTGGGTACAACCATCTGAAGGAGAGATCTAGCAACATCTAGAAAGTGATGATTTTTACATTCTACTACACCATTCTATTGAGGAGTATGCACACAAAAGGTTTGATGTTTAATACCATGATCATAAAAAAAAATGCAGAAAAAGATACAGGCAGGCAAATAGTCCCTGGCATTGTCAAATTGGAACACAAAAATACTAGTCCAAATTGAAGGATTTAAAAATAAGAAATAACACAGATCTTTCATTAAATATAACCAAGTCATCTGTGAATGGTAACAAATGTTACAAAGTACTTAAATCCTACATAAGACACAGCAAAACAGGAACCCCAAACATCAAAACGAACTAATTGAAAGTGACCAAACACACGACTAATGATACATGACGAGAACGATGACCTGTGGTGTTTACTCAGCTGGTAAGCTTCACACTTCAAAGGACATGGACTTTAATGAAGAAAATAAGCCCTGTAGACTCTACAAGGAGGGATGACCCAAATAACAGTGCAACCGGAGAGGCGACATGGTAGAGGATGACTGCAAGGATGTGCTTCCTAATCCACCAGACTGAAGTCCAATTTGTTTCTTTGTCTCAAGTCCTGAAACACCCAGTGAGAAGAATAAAAAACAATACTATAGTCATACGATTTAGTCAATTTGCTCATAGATATTAAATTAAAAGAAAATTAAGGAAAAAATAAAATAGATGATAAAAGTGCCTCCTACCCCACATGCATGCGTTCTGTCTTAAAAGTGGTAAAGGCTCAAGTCACATTTTCTTGTCTTGTCACTATATCTGCCAAATTTGGTACTACTTGTTAACCCTGTTTGGTAAATCTTGGAATGACTTGGAAATGTTCCTCAAAGGATGAACTCTTCCAAGTTTACAGGAGTCTCTTTTGAATGATCTTCCGCTGAATGTGGTGGTGAAATACCTTCTGAACAGCACTTTAGTAGAAGTTGAGAGAAGTTGAGGGAGAAGATGGAGAATAGGTTCGTAGAAGTTGCAAGATGGAGGAAAGTGATAAAGATTGAAGCAAAAGATCTCATATTTGAAGAGATCAGGAACAGAGGCCAGCAGAGTTTGAAGATTAGGGAGGCAAAGAAAGCTACGATACTGTTGGAAGGTCTTTAAGTGATCGAATGGATGCAGATGTTTGTTTCAGAAGCAAGTTCTAAAGGTAAACAAATGAACTTTACGAAGTTCAACCTTGATGGAAGAAAGAGTTATGAGTTAGAATGCAAAAAGAATACAAAAGGATGCTACATAACTCTGCAGGAATTCTTTGGAGGAAGAAAGAAGCAGTTGGTTTGCTTCCTAGAAAGTAGAAGGGGTAATGGATGGAAGGTAGTGGCAGAGGTACCGAGTGACTTTACTCAGCAGCTGAAAACAAAACAAGTAGAGGCTGTAGCAAAGGAAAAGAAAGGGGGTAAACAAAAGAGAGAGGAAGAACCCATTGATAGGAAATGGATGATTGCAGAAAAAGGAAAAAGAAGTTGTAAACTGGTAGCAACAGTAGAAAAAGAGGATTGGGGGAAGAAATTTGTGGTGAAAACTTCAAGTCCACCAAAGGATTGGAGAGGTATTGCTCAGACGATACTCAGAGAATTAAACCTGCAAAAGCCGATGGTGATTACTCCTTATGAATCATGTACAGCTTTGATAGATTTGGGTGAAGACGAAGTAGAGATTTCAGCTTTAAGCATTCACTCAGAGGCTGGTGTTGCCACAGTGTCGAAATGGTGTCCTCTTTCTAATACCAAATGTTTTGAGATTGAAGACAATGTAATAGTCAGATTGCTTGGGTTACCTTTCAATCTCTGGAAGGAGGAAGTATTACAGTCAATAGCTGTAATCTGTGATGCAAAATTAGAAGGTGTTTTTGATTGTGATCTCCATTCAGTTGCAGTGATGTTAGGTAGTGTTAAACCCAGTGGCATTCCAAGGTAGATAGAGGTTGTTTCAGAGGGTTTAGTATACCCCGTTTGGCTTGCTACCTCCATTGAAGCCCAGCTATGGAAGGAGGGGAGAAGGGAGGAAGATGAAGGGGCAGAACAGGCTTGGTTGCTTGGTTTGCAAGGCAGAGTAGTCACTACAGAAGAGGCTAAGTCATCTGAGGTAACCAGGAAAAAAGAGAAAAAAGAGAATAATTTAACCACTTGAGAAAAGTCTACATGGCAGGGTAGGCTGAGGGATGACAGGTCCTATGTTCAGTCGGTGACAGGAGGATTAATTGGAGGCAGACTTGCGCCAGGAGTTCAAATTTCAAAAGAAATTGAACAAAGGTTGGCAAGGGTTCAGGTGTCAAGCCGGTCTTGTGAGCCAGTTCATTCTGGTCCATTGAACAGAGGCCAGTCACATGTTTTAAGTAAACATGTGACTGGTAAAGAGGTTGGGGGGCTGGGCCCAGGCCCATTAAAAATTAATGGGTCTATTCTTGTGAATGGGCCGGCTGTTTTAAATAGTGTGGACCCAGGATTTAAAGAGCCACACGCCAATTTAAGTAGGCACGTGACCAAAGGAAATGGGGAGATGATGGACCAAAAAGATGGTCTATCATCGTCCCCTCAAGCAAATCTCATCTACCGCCTGCAGGAGAGAAAGTTAGCCGCAGTGGAGCGGCAAATCTGAACTGGGCATGGGTTCCGAGCAAGAAGAAGAAAGTCCACTCCCCGGAACGGCGCAATCCAAGGTTCAAGAAGCACCCGTTGCCAGTGGAGACAAGGTGTTCCCTCATTCCGACAATAGTAAATTAGAATATTACGGACACGTTTGAGGTCTGTGTGACGGAGGAAGAATGTAGCTCAGAATCAAAGCCTGAATGCTCTTCAAGTATTGGAAGCGTGGAACTGAAAAAAAGCCAAATCTCTCAGTGCTGATGAGGGCCTTCATACCAAGCTTCATTTTGTGGAAAACAATGATTTGAATTTAACAAACTCAGCCCAGAAGAAGCACTCTCAATTTCTCCCATTACCTTAAGGAATGAATTGGGGTTTACTATAGCTATTATAGAGGAGAGGCAGGGGACACCGGTTCTTAAATTTGCTCCCAGTTCGCTAGAGCAGCACGGCATTGATAGAGGAATAAAGGAACAGGACGTACCTTGTCACTGATCACAGAGTCATCAACCAGGGGACAACATCTAAAGGCAAACTCTGATGCAAGGACTAAAACAACATTGGTTGAACACAATGAGAACCACAGTCATCTATTTTGGAAGGATTAGCCGCGACCTTTCCCCTTCGTGTGGCTCCTCAAGAGTCATTGTTCTCTTCCCACAACCATTCAGGTAATATTGTCAATTCGTTTTTTGGTACTGATGTGGGTTTCCTGCCTGGAACAAATGCTTTTGCAGCTCAACTTGATGCAACAGCCATGGATGGAAAGTATTTAGTTGGGGACCAAGAGGGCAAAGAAAAAGAGGAAATGACAAGGGGAAGAGAATCACAGGAAGAGTTAGAGAAAATCTGGGATCAGATCTGTATGTATTTGGAGGAGTTTAAGAGAAAAGAGGAAGAGGCAGGGAAGTATGAGGTTCAAGAAGGTTCAGTAAAAACAGGGGTTCAAAGAAGGAAAAAAGCAGGGGATGAATCAATTATGGGAAAGATGCAGAAGGAGGAATTAGAGAGGATTTGGGGACAGATTTGTGCTCTCCTTGAGGAGTATAGGCAAACAGAGGAATCTTTGGAGGAAAACCAAGGAATTTCGGAAAGGAAAAATAAAACAAAAAGAGCCTTAAGCAGATCTAGAACAATTAATAACCGAAGGAAGAAGAAAAGATTAGAGGTGAAAAGGTTGATATCAGATATAGAAGAAAATTTGGAATTCAGCGAAAGAGGGGAGAGAAGGAAAGCCTCTAAGTAGAGGCCTGATCTCAAAAGGGGATGCAAAATCTCTTATCTCCATGAAAATCAACAGTTGGAATGTGAGAGGGTTGGGGAGTGCTAGGAAAATAATGTAGATTAAGGACCTCCTTAGAAGGGAAAGGCCGGATATAGTGATGCTACAGGAGACCAAATTAGCTGATATTGATAGAAGATGGGCAAGAAGCATCTGGAAATCTAGAGGAATAAGTTGGATTTCAGCACCTTCTTGGGGGGCTTCGGGGGGAATTGCTACCTTTTTGAGAGAGGATACGGTGGAGGTTTTGGAGGAGCTAGTAGGTAATTTTTCAGTGTCGTTAAAATTCAAGATGGTAGAGGATGGATTTACTTGGGCTCTAACTAATGTGTATGGACCAAGCAATTAGAGAGAGGAATGAATTTTGGGAAGAACTTTATGGGATTCAAGGGCTTTGGGATGGTCTGTGGTGCTTGGGGGGAGATTTCAGTGCAATTCGATTTATGGATGAATCAAATAACCCCCAACAGGTCATTACAACCAGCATATGGAGATTCAACGATTTTATTAATAACTGTGAGTTAAAGGAACTCTCATTGCTGCAAGCTCTCTATACTTGGTCCAACTTTCAGGAGACACCAATCTACTCCAAATTAGATAGGTTCCTTTTCAATGAAAGCTGGGAAAATAAGTGGGCGGACTTGATAACAAGGGCTCTACCTAGAGTCACATTTGACCATTGCCCCATCGGCCTAGGAGCCTTTTAGGCAAGGACCTCGATCCATTAGGTTTGAGAACAAGTGGTTGACTCACTTAGACTTCATGAAGAAGGTTGAGGAATGGTGGAGGGAAGACCTAAGGGGGGTGAAGTGGAAAGGGACCTAAGGTTGAGAAATCCTCTCTGTTGACCCACATAGAGGAACTGGATGCGAAGGAATCCCAAAGAGCCATAAGCCCTCAGGATAGAGATTAGAGATGGAATCTGAAAAGAGAATTAGATGAAGTCATTTTGAGAGAAGAAATTTCTTGGAGGCAAAAGTCTATATGTAAGTGGATTAAGGAAGGAAGTGGGAACACTAAATTTTTTCATCACCTAGCTAATGGAAGAAGGTAAAACCTAGTGTCCAAACTAGAAGTGGATGGAATAGTCTATGATACCCAAGAGAAGATAGCTAATTGTTTTGTTGACTATTTCAAATCCATTTTGAGGAGACCCCTAAGCCCTAATGTGGAGTTGGAAGGTGTGACCTAGCAAAGGCTTCCAAAAGAGAGTAGAAGTTGGCTGAAAAGGAATTTTGAGGAGAAAGAAATTAGAAAAGTCGTGTTTTCCATGGACAGATCTAAAGCACCAAGGCCAGACGGGTTTACAATGGCTTTCTTTCAAGATTGTTGGGACGTAGTAAAAGAAGATTTAATTGAGGTCTCCAAGGAATTTGAGAATAATCCAGTGATGAGTCAGGGAATTAATGCTACTTTTTTAGCCTTAATTCCCAAGAAGAAAGAGGCCAAGCATCCAAAGGACTTTAGACCTATCAGTTTGGTGACTAGTGTTTACAAGATTGTGGCAAAGGTCTTATCTTTGAGAATAAAAAAGGTGCTTCCTTGTCTTATTAACCAAGCGCAATGAGCTTTTGTTTAGGGGAGACAAATTGTAGATCAGATTCTAATAGCAAATGAATGTGTGGAGGAGATGAGGAGATCGGGGTGTCAAGGTTTTGTTTGTAAACTAGATCTTAAAAAGGCTATGACTTAGTGGATTGGGGATTCTTACCACTCGTGCTAAGGAAGTGTGGGTTTGGGGATAAATGGTGCAAATGGATAAATCGTTGCCTTTCAAATTGCCATTATTTCATCCTAGTCATCGCGATAGTTACTGATTTTTTCCCAGCTAGTAGGGGTCTGAGACAAGGTGATCCCATGTCACCTTTCCTTTTCACTTCAGTCGTCAATGCTTTTAGTAGACTCCTCTCAGAAGCAGATAGAGCCAGATCTCTAAGAGAGTGGAGAATAGGTAGAGATAGAGTTTCAGTAACCCATCCCCAATTTGCAGATAACATAATAATCTCTTGTGAAGGTTGTGATTTGATGGAGGTAAGGAATCTGAAGGATTTAATAATTCACTTTGAGAGGACCTTAAATTTGAAGGTAAATTTTGAGAAGAGTTGTGTTGTGAGAGTTCATTTGAACAGAGAGGAGTTGGAGTCTATAGCAGCCTTGTTAGAATGCACTTGCTCTCAGTGGCTTCTATCCTACCTAGGACTTCCATTAGGTGCAAATCCAATGGAAAGTAGGTTCTGAAACCCAGTGGTGGAAAAATTCGAAAAAAGATTAACAGCTTGGAAGAGAAACTATATTTCTGCAGGTGGTAGAGTTACTTTGATTAAAGCAACTTTACCAACTTGCCATAATATTTCTTGTCAGTCTTTAGAATTCCTAAAAGGGAGGCAAAGAGGTTGGAAAAACTAATGAGGGACTTCTTATGGGAACCTAGAGAAGAGAGAAAAGATCACTTGATTAGGTAGGAGGTGGTGAGTCGAAGCAAAAAAGGAGGCCTAGGCTTAGGGAATGTCGTGAGTAAGAATGAGGCTCTTTTAGGTAAGTGGCTTTGGAGGTGGCCCCTGGAGAGGGAGAGGTTGTGGCATGAAGTAGTGAAAAGTATCCATGTTCTGAATCAGGTTTGAATGCAGGGGTATCCCGAAGGGCTTTGCTCACAACACCTTTTTTTTATCAATAACACTTTCATTAAATCATCAATAGAAGACTTACAAAAGGAAGACAAACACACTTATCTTCCAAGAGCAACAAAGAACCTCAAGAAAAGGAAAAAAAAAACAGAAAAAAAAGAAACACTAAAGTTCAGCTTAGCCCAAAACAGTGAATCCCTTTCTACCCCTTGTTTAGCTAAACCGTCAACTAGGGAATTAGCCGATCTTTTAACCCAACATGTCTTAACTTCCATCTCCCGCGCCAGCCACTTGAATTTCCTCCTCTCATTATTGTACTTCCATAAACCATTGTGATCTTTAATCAGCCACCCTACCACCACCTCTGAATCCCCTTCAATTATGAGTTTCCTGATGTTCAACTCCTTAGCATTCCGGACTCCTCCCATAACTGCAAAGATCTCAGCTCTAAGGGAGTCACCCACTCCAATTGGGCCTGAGAACATGGCAGAAATAACCCCATTTTCATCCCTAAAAACACCCCCAATCTCCGATTGTCCCAGATTTCCCCTACTACACCCATCAAAGTTTAATTTTAAGAATCCCCCAGGTGGAGGGGTCCAAGCCACACTCATTACTGACTTGGTCTGTGTGCAATTTGCAATTTCACCCCACTTCCTCAACATGTCATCCACAGTGTAATCTGTGAATAGTTCCAAAGATTTCAGCCACTGTACCGCCCTAATATGTATGGTAGCCCTCAGATCTGCTGCTCCTCTCTGAGCTTCTGAGAATATCCTGGAGTTTCATTCTTCCCAAAGTGTCCAACATACTGCAGCCCTTAGTCCTCTCCACATTGTCCTTCCCCTTTTTATCCGCCACCTGAAAAAAGAAGGGGAAAAAAGGTCCTGCAAGTCTGATGGGGGATTCCAACTACATCCCAATAGGGAGAAAGCCCAATCCCAAATTGACCTCGCAAAATGGCAAGACACCAGTAGGTGAAAACTAGTCTCCCCATCCGCTTTACAAAGAACACACCACTGAGGTGACAAGCAAGTATTGGGTCTCTTCTTTTGGAGTAGATCGCCAGTGTTGATTCTTTCCAGATAGGCTTCCCAACAAAAACTACCAACCCTAGGAGGTATTGCTCTGTACCAAAACCTCACCAACGGGGAAAAGGGGGAAGGTAGGACTAGTGGACTGACTTAAGACTTTGAAGAACGAAGCACAAGAAAAGATGCCATTGGGGGTAGGTGTCCAAATTCTAGAATCCGCCCTAGTAGGGTCTAAGACAACGTTATCAAGAAGTGCAATAAGGCTCGAAATACTGTTGAAGTCTGAATCCCTCAAATCCCTTCTTAGACCCAAGTTCCACCCAATCCCAGAAGTGGAAGAGGACGGGGTGGTGAAAGACGAGATTGGCTCATTTTTCAAATCAGAAAGAGCATACAAAGAAGGAAACCGATCCTTTAGGGGGGCACTCCCCACACAGGTTTGTTCCCAAAATTTTATGGAGTTACTGGAATTCAAGTCATACCTGATATTAGGGGAGAAAACTGGTAGTAGGTCATGAATGGCTTTCCAAGGAGAATTGCTTATGGTCGTAGCTCTGATTCTAGCGTCCCATCCATTGTGCTCCAGCCCATGTATACTTGCCACTATTCTAGCCCATAGCTTCTCCTTCTCCATAGGGAACCTCCACAACCACTTTCCCAACAGAGTCATATTCCTTCTCCTAATACTCCCAAGCCCCAAACCACCACAAGTCTTACTCCTACACACTATCTCCCAGCTAACTCTATGATCCCTCTTCTCCTCTCCCGGCTCCCACAGGAAATCTCTCATTAGCTTCTCCAATCCGTTAGCAACCTTCACTGGGATTTTAAACACCGACAGGAAAAAGATGGGTAAGTTAGCAGGCGTGGCCTTAATTAGTGTAATTCTCCCACCAAGAGAGAGGTAGTTCTTTTTCCAGGATACCAGTCTTTTTTCAAACCTTTCCACCACCGGGTTCCAAAAGCTCTCTCTCATGGGATTATCACCTAATGGCAACCCTAAGTAGTTCAAAGGCCACCCTGAGACTTCACACCCCAGCACTTCGGCACTCTCCCTGATCTCTCCCTCCTCCAAATTCACCCCCACTACACAGTTTTTCCCAAGGTTAACCTTCAAGTTGGACATTTGCTCAAACAGTTGTATCACCGACTTCAAGTTCCTGATAAAGCTCACATTACCGCCTTCACAAAACATAATCGTGTCATCAGCAGACTGTAAGTGAGTGAGGGGGGTTTCCACCCTCCCAACTCTCCAGCCTCTAATGAGCCCCCTAGAATCTGCTCTGTTAATCAGTTTCCCCAAAACCTCCGCAATTAGAATGAACAAGAAAGGAGAAAGGGGGTCTCCTTATCTTATACCCCTACTGGCTAGAAAGAAATCTACCACTGTCCCATTCACTAGCACTGAATAATGACAATTCCGGACACAACCCATGATCCACTTACACCATCTAGCGCCAAACCCAAATTTAGTCAAAACTTTCCTCAAGAAATCCCAGTCCACCAAGTCATAAGCCTTTTCCAAGTCCAACTTACAGACCACTCCCTTCTTCTTATCCCTCTTAAAGTTCTCCAACTCTCATTAGCAATTAAAATCTTATCAGTAATTTGTCTTCCACTCACAAAAGCTCATTGATAGTGTGCAATGATATCTGGCAATACCTTTTTCAGCCTCAAAGACACTTTTGCAATGATCTTATACAAGCTATTAACCAAGCTAATTGGCCTAAAATCTTTCGGGTGGGATGCATCTTTCTTTTTTGGAATTAAGGCTATAAATGTAGAGTTCACACCCGGATTGACAATTCCTCTCCTGAAAAACTCCTCAAACACCCGCAAAAGATCATCTTTCAAGATATCCCAACAGTCCTGATAAAAAGCCATTGTGGGTTTCCCACTGCAAATCCAACTTCTTCTCCATTTTCCGCCGTTGCGCGCATTCCCCCCCCCTTCTCGCGACTTGGGACGATGATAGGCCATTAACATCGTCTACCTTGGTAATAACCCCAGTCACGTGACTCTTTAAAGGCTCACGCGCCTTTTTAAATGACTGGGTCGGGCCCGTTGACCCATTTGGGCCTTTATTAACAACAATATCATTCCACATGGGCTTTGGCTTTGGTCCATTCTTAATAAACCGCGACTTCACGTGAAATTTAAAAGGGCCATGCACGTCCAACCCCAGGCTCGGTTTGGTTTTATCAGGTCTAGGTTCAGTTCTTCCCTGGACCAACCCCTTTTCCTTGTTTAAGAAAGCCAGATTGGCGCTAGTTATAACTTGTGCAAAAGACCTGCCACCCTCCAAACTGTTCACTGCTTCCACACACATAAAACCCACCCCCTGAATGCTACATTTTTGTTTCTCCAGCATTTGTTTTTCCATTTTAGTGAAAGTGCTTTTCTTGTTTGAATCATCCAATCCTTTCTTGCCACGCAGTTCTTCTTCTTCAACCTTCTCATCTCCCTCCCTACGAGCCTCTTTCCAAAGTACAGATTCAATGGATGAAGCCAGCCACACTGAGTAACATTGTCCTTCAACTAGCACCTCTATCTTCCGAGGAATCTCCTCAGGTTTTACTCCATTCAATAAAATGGAAGCTGAAAAAAGGTCTCCCCAAAAGGCACCTCCTAGTGATCCTCCACACATCAAAGCAATGGCTTCAGCAGTTTCTTGCTTCCACAAGTGAAAGGGAAGGCCTAAGAGACGCACCAGCACTCCATCTTCAACAAAGAAATCTTTGGAGTTTGATCCCGTACACCATCTTGATAATGTGGAATTTCCAAGTTCAGCTTGGATACTTAATGCCTCAACTTCTACTCTATTCTCAAGCAAGTCCAGCAAAGCCTTGTCTTTCTCAAAAGGTGTTAAACTAAACGTACTCTTCAACTTCAAGCTTGCTGTTAACAGATCTACAACTTTCCTCCAGTCTAGAATGTGAGTTGAAGCTTTAACTATCAGTTTACTTTCCCGATCTCCTCTCTGTATGTTTACTCCCATTCTGTATTTACCTGCCCCAGCTGTCACTATAAGAGTCTCTTGCTTATTATTATTGCTCACCAAACTAGTAGAACTGCTTATCTTCCTTTTTACTGTTACTTCTCTTTTAGCACCCAAGCGTTGCAGCAGTTCACATAAGACCCCATGAACTGTCTTCAGCCCTGACTCTTCCTTCCCTCTGGGAAACAGACCATCTGCTTCCTACCCTTGCCAAAATATTCTGTCAAAGAAATAAAAGAACCTTTAAAGTTTCCCTTACACTCTACAACAAACCTTCTTCCAGTTTCTGAGAGAAACTCTTTCCAACTATTTTGTTTGCCTTTGTTACTTGCACCTTCAACAAACTCCTTGAACCCTTCAATTACCCCCAAACCTTCTAACGCACCATCCCTCTCTTTGCTTCCCTGATTTTCAAGCTCAGCTGACCATTTAGTCTCAGTTCCTCAAATAGAAGCTCCTTAGTTTCAATCTTCAAAGCTTTTTTCCAACGGCCTACCTCCACAAACTCTCCCATCTTCTAGACCTCACAATCACGATTTTGTTCTCCTCACCAATCTCACTCTAGAATGGAAATAGTATACAAAGAGGAAACTAACAACAAGAACCTTGGAAGGCTATCTCTGGCATTCTCCCTAAATTCCTCAGTTTTGTAAGGTATGATGCTTGTTCTAGAAACTCCATTCTTTTTTGGGAAGATACTCGGGTGAGCACTCAATCCCTAAAAGATCGTTTCCCTTCTCTCTATTCCATCTCCCTTTTTAAAAAGAAACCCATTTCATGGTTCCTTCCCCCCCCCCCCCCGAGTTTTCCCTTTGGCTTTAAACTGGGATTTCAGGTTTCAAAGAGGGTTGGGGGATGAAGAAATTCATTGTGTTTCAAAGCCATTGTTGCTTCTAGATTCGATGTGTTTGGACCCCACTAACCTAGATAAAAGAGTCTGGGCCCTAACCCCGGTTGGCTTCTCCACTTGTACATCTTTCTTTAAAGCCCAAGCCCTTTGCTCTAATCCTTCCTTTTAGGTCTTCCCGGTTAAAGACGTTTGGTCAAGGCCAACTCCCCCCAAAATAGCAGTGTTTTGTTGGGAACCTATTATGGTAAGATCAATACTGTGGAAAATTTACAAAAGAAGAAACCTTTTATGTGTCTGTCCCCAAATTGGTGCTTTATGTGTAAAGTGAAGGGTGAGGACTATAACCATTTGCTGATATCGTGCTCCTTTGCTGCCAATATTTGGAACTAGGTTGTTTCCTTATTTGGGTACAGGTGGAACTTGCCATCTGAAGTAAAGATGTTGTTCACTCCAGCTGCTCTTAGGAGATTGACAAAAAGAGGGTACCTAATGTGGAAATGTATCAGAGCCGCTACCTTGTGGATTTTGTTGGAGGAGAGAAATGCTAGAATATTTCAAGACAAGGAAAGAAGTCTTGCTGAAATCAAGGAATGCATATTGACAAGGACAATCTCATGGTTGAAATCTTCACAATTGTTGGCAGATTTCTCCTTTTCTGACTTAAGGAGAAACTGGGAAGCAGTGGCTTCTACAGTCTCCACCAAGAACAAATCACAAGTTGAATGGAAGCCCCCACTGGATGGAATGGTAAATTTGAATTTTGATGGCAGCGGCCAAGGTAACCAAAGGCCATCCGGAATTGGTGGGATTTTGAGAGACAAAGACAAACAATATGTTGTCTCTTTTTTTGGGACCAGTGGGTGAAGGTGATTCTGTAAGGGCAGAGTTACTAGCAGCAGTACAAGGTATACAGATGGCTGGTCAAATTGGAGTGAACAATTTGTTAGTAGAAGGGGATTCCAAGGTAGTAGTGGGCTGGCTGAATAGCCCAGATACAGCTTGTTGGGGCTACAGGGACCTGTTAAAGAAAGTTAAATGGATGACAAGAAATATGACTGTTAGGTTTTAGTGGGTCAACAGATCAGCAAATGCAATGGCTGATTCTCTGGCCAAGCAAGGGGGGTCAAGGGGAGATCTGTTTTGGGCTACTTTGTAATTTGTGTTTCAGGTTTGGGCATGTTTAGTGTATATGATTCAGTCCTCGGGGGAGGTAACATTTCATGCCTCTTCCTAGGTTGATTGTATTTTTTTTATTTGAATTAATAAAACTACTCTCATTTATCAAAAAAAATCTCGGAATGCCCCTCAAAATGCCATGGAGCTGTCTTCTCAAGATCTACTTATATCAACAAAAAAAAAAAATGAAGCTGTCTTCTCAAAATGAGCTGTCTTCTCAAGAGCTGCAACTTTGTGGGGGGATGGAATGCAAGGGTGTTTGATAATTGATAATAAGTTGTGGAGTGTTTGACCAACCTAATCAATGTAAGAGGCGCACCTAAGATAGAGTCATAATTAGAAGTGATTATAAAGTTGTCATTTCATGGCTCAACTTTGACTGGTGTTTTAAAAGCAGAAGGCGGACAAAAAGCGCATAGGGCATTTTGCGCTTGAGACCCTTGGCGTGAGGCACATGCCTTTTTGAAGCAAGGTACAAAGATTAAGAAAAAATTCAAAAATTGTGTGAACAGTTGTGAAAGAAGTGTAAAAATTTCAAAGTAAATTATGAAAATATTAAAAAATAATATTATGAATTAAAAATGCAAACTCTAATTTTAAACTAAAAAGATTACAAAGCTTATTAGCTCAAATTAAAATACATAACCATAACATATAAAACATATTCAGAGTGAAAATGCAAACAATAAAATCAAACATAGTTAAGTATGTCAATTTTTCAATTTCTTTATTTCTTTCCTAATTGCACTATTTCAAATAGATAATATGATGTTAAACATAGTGTTTAGAAAACCAGACTGAACCGACCGATCAGACCGGTCGAACCGTGACCTGGCACCTTGTCCGGTTCGGTCATGCCCCAATAACAGCACCTAATCAAAAACCAATGAAAGTCGGCTGACCGTCCAGTTTAACCAGAAAACTAGTGAACCAGTCCCGGTTTTGTGAAACCACCCGAGTCCTTAAAACAATTGAAATTTTAAAATGTGTTTAGTAAGACTTGAACCCATGACTCATATGTCCATATATTGCTTAATAACCACTAGTCCACCTCTTTACATGTGTTAATTAATAACTCTATTGTACATATTACTTTATTACTCACGTATTTTAAAGAAAATGTAAATTAAGAAACTTGAACCTAGTCATTTGCTTTAAAACTTAAGGAACTTGCCATCTACCTACCATATTTAAATGTATTAAAAGATAAAATATATTATATATAGTATTTATATAACCCGTAGTATATATATATAGATATACATATACACCACCCCGGTTGAACTCTCGCTTCTCTGGTTCTATGCTCGGTCCAGTTCTCTAAATATTGGTTAAATATGTTTCATTACTAATTTACAAGTCGCCTTTGTACCAAGCTCCTTAAGGCAAGGCCAAACAAATCCACATTAAGGTCTTAAATTCTTAATCCCTACAAAAAATGATTCTATATTTTTAATTGGATTTTAAACATGTATTTTATTAGGATGAATGAATGAACAACATTAACAAATACGGGGCTTTCGGAGCTTCGGTTAGCGAGCAAACCTGGACAAAGGCACAAATTTTAAAAAGGCACACGCCACACTGAAGCAGAAGGCACACCAGGCACACACCTTTTGAAAATGTTGTGCCTAGGGCCTAGGCGAGGCACATACCTTAAAATGCACCCCGCCTGTGCACCTAGACATGCCTTTTAAATCACTAACTCTGATTGCACCTTTGGACGCATACAACTCAAAAACATGCGATAAAAAGAGAACCAATATGTCAATTCCAGCCCTCTTTCGTTTTCATAACAGGCCTATTAAAAAATTAAAAAAAAAAAAAAAGAATTCACTAAACTTATCAAACTAACCTCTCATTGATGTATTGTTTCATCAAGATTCAATCCAAATCACGATGTAATTTTCTTGTTCCCAAATGAGCCTCTTCAATTCCTTTAGGTTTATGCTCTACTCTGAGTAAAGATATGTCTGATTGCAATTTGCACATATAGGACAAAAGATCCCAATACCACTCTTTTTGTTAGCTTAGAAGTTTAGAGTCCTGGTTAGAACAACCAAGATTTTGGGAAGAGACCTGAACTGCTCAATCAAGTGGGTCCCAAGATCAACCATCACCCTAGCTGATAGTTTAGCTCAAGCAAGAGTGAACAATGAACTAACTATCAGCAATGTATATGGAGAATGCCAAGGTTAGAAGTCCACTTGTAATCTGATTGTTATAGTCTTTATCTATGTGACCAGCTTGACAATGCTACCTTCGTACTTCCCTAGCTATCTACTTTAGATATATATGTGGCAGCACCCGATTTTTGCTCGGTCCGCCACTTGAACCCCTAATTCATCCTAAACACCTGATCAGACGCTTCCAATCTCTCCGAAACACCCAAATCCCAAAAAACCCAACTTTCAGCCCAAAAGCCCTCAAGTTCACCATTAAATCTACCGATACCAATCCAATGGCCCTAATCAACCCCATTTACACCTCAACCCTCATATCAGACACCACCATCAAACTCACGACCTTCCAAAATATTTACCCAGCAAAACTCAACTCAAAATTCCTCCGTTTACCCTCTCATCAAGTGAAGATTCCATTTCGACCCCTCTCGTTAGCCTAAAACACCTACAACCCAATCTCCCATCTAAGTCTTACACGGACTAGTGTAGTCAGTGCCTCAGGCATTGGAGTCACTATAAATGCGAAACGATTTTTGATGCCACTCTCGGAGGTGCCATCACCTCCATTTCCTTAACAAATGGGTGGCAACTCCTAATCAGCCCAAGTGAGTCATTTCACGATGCTCACAATATGGGTTTCTCTTCCTTTTATTAATACACATAACCCCCATACTAAGTACAGGGCAACTAGACCTATGTATTTTTATTAGCAAAGAATTTATTTATTTATTATAATGAAAACAGGTAACAGATTCTTTAGCTGCTCTGCACACCAAAGCAGTGTTTTAAAAGGCATGGGAGGCATACGCCTTGAGGCGCGCCTCAGGGCGAGGCACCTGCAAAACACCCTGAGGCGTATGCCACAAGCATTGACACCTTTGAGGCATACGCCTCATACGCTTTTTTCATGAGGCATGCTAGAGGTGTACACCTCATGCACACCTCATTTAAAAAGACAAAGAAAAAGGAAAAGAAAGGGAAGGGAAGGGGAAGAAAAAGAAAGAGAAGAAAAAAAAAAAGAGAAAAAGAAAGAAAAGAAAAGGAAAGGGAAGGGAAGATATGGAGAAAGAAAGTGGGCCGGGGCCTAAGCCCCCGGACCCCTTGGCTGAGGGGGCTTCACCCCCCTTTTCAATGCAGCCCCAATTTGGTTTTTTTGTGTTAGGGTTCAACTAGTGCTATGCATCTTCATCTTTCTTAATATAAAAGATTTTAAAGAAAAATGAGATTTTTCTTCCTCCTCCTCCCTCCTCACCCCCCCCCCCTCCTCTTAAGGATGCTTACGCCTCTCATGTTCTAAACTACGCCTCATGCCTCTAGGTACTGGAATGCCTCACGTCACACCTCCGCGTTTTAAAACATTGCTCCAGATTATAGCAATATACAAAAGTCCCATATTACATGGAACAGCATCCCACTGTTGTAATGCAGCCAGCTACATTTTTGCCCAAAAAAGAGTAGGTCTATCAACCCCATGTTTTTCTAGGGTATCTGCCAATCCATTTGCTGTCCTTTTACCCACCCAAATATATAGTTAAAAACTCTTAGCAAGAATGTCGATCTCCCTGAAAGAAAATATGTATTTCCATACAGCTGAATTTCTTGCTTAGCCCAAGAAATGATCAATAATGAGTCCCCTTCCATTTCCAACTCTCTAGATTCTAATTGTTCTGCTAATTTCAGGCCCTGTAGGAGTGCCATTGCCTCAACCTGAATTGAGTCTCCATACCTAATTGGTCCTGAGTACACAGTCACAACTTCTCCATGATGATTTCGAAATACTCCCCTTATTCCTGCTCTCCTAGGGTTTCCAAGGGAACTATCATCAAAATTCGGCTTCAATTTATTTGGCTATGTGGGTTTCCTATCCATCTTTGTAATCTCTTTATATGTGCCCATTTGTACCACTTCCTCCCAATTTTCATTATATCATCTGTTGAGATATCTTTGAATGTAACAACAGTTTTTACCTAGTGTGCAGATCTGATTTTAATTGTTTCAATTACTTCCTCTTTAGATCTACTCTTCAAATTGAAAATTCTTTGATTTCTTTCTTCCCAGATGGTCCAAACTACAGCTGCTCTTGTAACCTTCCATAAGCATTTTGCCCTTTTTTTTGTAGCCGCATACAATTAGAACTGAATAAGCTTACCACATCTTGTGGTGGTGGTGGTGGTGGTGGTGGTGGCGGGAGGGGGGGAGGAGTTCCATCTGCAGCCAAAGAGTGAAGAAAAGTAATCCCAAATGCAAGACACAAAAGAGCATGAGATTAGTAAATAAAGAAGGGTCTCACCACCAAGGAATGAAGTACCTCAAAGATTGCTTTCCAAGGGGAATTTTGAGGCTATTTGAGGTGCTAGTCTTGCATTCCAGCCATTGCCTACTACACCACAGGTGCTCCCAATGACCTTGTGTCGTAACCTTTCTCCTTCTAGGGGAAATCTCCAAAGCCATTTTCCTAGGAGAGTTGTATTCCTCTTGACCAGATTCCCTAATCCAAGTCCTCCTTGGTCCTTGCCTTTGCATACATGTTCCCACTTTACCAAATGATCTTTCTTTTCATCTCCCAGCTCCCATAAGAAATCTCTCATTATTTTTTCCAATTGCCATGCAATTTTTATCGGAATTTTAAAGGCGGTAGTTAGTAGGTGGGTATGTTGGCTATAGTGGATCTAATCAAGGTGATTCTTCCCCCCATAAAAATGTAGCTTCTCTTCCACATAGCTAACTTCTTAATAAATCTTTCTATTATGGGTTTCCAAAAACTCTTCGCTCTCGGTTTACCCCCCAATAGCATGCCAAGATAATCTAGGGGCCAATTTTTTACCACACAACCTAATGTTCCCACAAGCAAGCTAGTTTCTTCCTCTCCCAAATTTACTCCTGCCACACAACTCTTTTCCCAATTTACTTTTAAGCTTGAGACTCTGAAAATGATCAACTAGGGCCTTCAATTTTCTTAAGCTGGAACCCAAGCAGTCATCACAAAATATGATTATGTCATCCGCAAATTGCAAATGGGTCACCACAACCTGATTCCTTCCTACCCTCCAACCTCTAGTCTGATTTTCCAGGTCAGCCTTTATAATCAGCCTACTTAGCACCTCCATAACAAGGGTAAAAAAGAAGGGGGAGATGGGATCTCCTTGCCTTAATCCTCTATTTGCTAGGAAAAAATCTTTAGTCACACAATTGATCAGTATTGAGAAATGAGCCAAATTGATACAACCTTCAATTCACTTTCTCCATCCACCACTGAAACCAACTATTTCCAGTAAGCCTAGAAGAAAGGACCAATCTACTATATCATAAGCTTTTTCTAGATCTAATTTACAAATTAAGCCTTTGCCCCCTTGTCTTTTCTTTTCTGCCACACATTCATTTGCTACAAGAATTTGGTCAATTATTTGTTTCCCCTTCCACAAAAGTTCCCTGATTTTGGGATATTACCGGGGGCAATACACTCTTAAATCTTCTTGCAAGGACTTTAACAATGATTTTGTACAAGCTACCCACCAAGCTTATTGGCCTATAATCTTTTGGAGATTTAACGTCTTTTTTCTTGGGCACTAGGGCAATGAAGGTTGTATTTTGTCACGAGGTGACAAGATTGACTCACCCCTACTGAGGAGAGGGCTGATGGAAGAGGTTTCATGAACACTCTAAAAGCTTTCAGAAGCCCCAAGACACTTAAGAGAGTTCAAGGAGATTCCAGAAGCATTCTAGAAGCCTCATGAACACCCTTGAACCTTGTACATACTCCTAGAACTATTCTAGAGCATTCATGTATCTAAGAGAACTAAGATAGATCTAGAAGAAGGAGAAGTCTAAAAGGAAGTCTAGAACATTCATGTTCTAGAGAAATCCCATAAGGAGGTGGAGGTGCCTATAAAAAGGGGACCCCCTCCCTCATTTGAAGCAAGGAAGCAACTAAGCAATCAAGTGTTGTATCCCTCTCTTGAGCAATACAAAGAGTTCTTTGAGTTCTCCATCTCTCTTTCCTTGTGTGCTTTGTGCCTTTGTTGCCTAAGTGTGTGCCTCAGTGTGAGGGATGAGTTGGTAAGCTACTTGGTCTTAGGAGCCAGGAGAGTGCTCCAATTAGGGAAGTGACTTGTGGAGCGACGGGCTACTGCCCAAGTGCCGCACGAGACGCTAGAGGAGACTAGGTTCGTGACAATTTGCTCCTGGTGATATTCCCTTTAGTATAGAACTCAGTGAAGACCTCCATCAAATCAGATTTTATGATTTCCCAACAATCTTGATAAAATGCCATTGAGAAGTCATCCAGTCCAGAAGCTTTAGACCTCTCCATTGAGAAAATTACCTCATGAACCTCTTCCAAACTTAATGGCTTTTCTAGGAGGGCTATTATCGCTTTAGACACTCTAGTCCAATTCAGATCCTCCAACTCCAAGTTCCTTTCACCTACAGTGGCAAAAATTAACTTAAAATGATCCAAAATTATCTTTATAATTTCTTCCTCTGTAGTTATCACCCGACCTTCAATCTCAACACTAGAGATTAGATTTTTCCTTCTTCCATTTGCCACTAAGTGGAAAAATTTTGTGTTACCGTCACCCTCTAAGAGGCACTTACATCTCGATTTTTGTCTCCACGAAATTTCCTTTCTCAGAATCTCTTCTAAGTCCATCTTTAGGCACCATCTTTCTGATCTTTCCTCCTCATTGCACACTCTTTGGGCTTCCCCTCTTCCATCCACTACTTTATTTTTTCAGTGAACTTTGGGACTTCTAGCCACATGTTTTCAAAACTAGGTTTCCCCATAGATCTTCCCATGCAATGGAAAACAAGAATCTATCCAGCTTTGAACAAACTTGATTTTCCTAAAAGTTGGACCAAGTAAAGGAGGCTTGTAAAAGGCGAGGTTCTTTTAGCTCTAGAGACTCTACCAGGGCATTAAACTTCCTCGTACTGGTGCTTATGGTCTGGTTTGGGTTATTTGCTTCATTTGTATATCTTATGACATTAAAATCTCCCCCCAGGCACCAAAGTCCCTCCCACAATCCCCTGATTGCTGCAAGTTCCTCCCAAAACAGGTCCCTTTCTCTGTATGAGTTAGGACCATACACATTTGGTAACACCCATTCACTTCCATCACTACTGTCTTGGCTTTTATTGATACTCAATACAGCCCAATTAATTCCTCTATACACTCCAGGTCATTCTTCCAAATTGTGAGAATGCCATGGATGCATCCCACGAAGGGGTGAGCGACCAACTCAGCCCCCTACAATTCCAAATGCTTCTTATCCACCTTCTATTCAAATTTGAGAGTTTTGTTTCTTGAATCATTACAATCTATTTCTTCTCTTTCCTTAATACATTTCTTATAACTCTCCTCTTTTTAGCATTACCTAATCCCCTCACGTTCCAATACAAAATCTTCATTTCACTTATTTTGGTACGCCCCTTCTACTTCCAGCTCCTAGTCTCCCCCTTTCTTCTCCCTCTTTTTATTTTCAACCTTTTCATAAGACACCCCACACGCTAACTTTTCCACTTCAATCATTTTCCTCTTCCTCTTTTTATCCACACATCCTTCCTTCCTAAGGTAGACTCTAAGTTTTCTTTGCTCTTTCCCTAGGTTATTTTGTCTTCACCCCTTTCCCTTTGGTTGCTCTCTAGGAACACTTCCTCTGTCAATGATTTTAATCACCTCCCCCTCCCCCTCTGCTTCACTTTCTGCTAATTCCTGTTTTTCCATTTTATTGCCAGCAGAATTTTCCGTCTCAATTAGGGTCTCTAAATTCCCCAAGACTAAATCCATAATCTCCTTTTCCCCTATACCCACACTTCCACTTGTTGGTTTTTCTGGCACACACAGATCCAAGATCACATCAGGTGTAGTTTCCAGGACTGGATATGCACAACCAAGAACAGTAGATTTAGCACAAAGAGAAAGAGAATTAGCAAAGGTAGGGAAACAAGGGGAAGCAAGAGAAGAGGAAGGAACTCCCTAAAACGGATGAGAAAATCCCTGCCCAAAGGCAGACTTTGATGGCATGTGTTCCTCTTCAGCAACAGCCTGGACCACTAAACAGTTCTGTTCCTCAGTTGATCCTTGATTTGGGTCATTTTGGAGGCCCAAGTCCCCAATACCGATCCCTTGCTCCTGAGCTTGACCTGTTCCTACCTCCCCCTCTTCTTGGAGAGCTTCTGTAAAAGTAAAACCCCCACAATCCACAGTAGGCTCTTCCACACTCGCTTCTTTTAGTTCCAGAACTAGTGTCTGCCCTCTCCAAATAATAATTTGGTTCTCAGACAATCAAAGTTTTCTATTTTGCAACCCTACATAGAGCTAACACTTCCGATACTTGAAGGTTGGTCGTCTTCCTCTTCTTCAATATCTCTGAGATCTTCCCAGTCCACCTCACCTTCAGACTCCTCATGGATCTCTCTACAGTACCATGGGCTTGACTTCTCTACCCCCCAAAGACTCCAATTGAGGTTTAGGTTTGACAACTTCAAGCTGTTTGGCACCAAAGAAGCCAAGGGGAGAGCAGCTCTGCTAGCGGCAATCTCTGCAGAACACCTGGCGAGCTCAACAGGGGTTCGATTGGGACGGTGATAAACTTTGATGGTTGTTCTTAGGAAATCCAAGATCATCAGGCATTGGTGGAGGCTTAGGGACCACAATGGGGATTATATTAGCTTTATTTTTTTATGATAAAAATGAAGATATATTAAAAAAGAAAAAAAAAAAACAAAAACAAATACAGCCTAAAGGGGTGCTTCCATCTAAACTAAGGAGAGGCTAGGCACCCGAAGCCCAATACAAAAAATCCCCTGAACATCTTACCACCCCAGATTAGAATACAAAAAGAAGCAAACTGAGGCTACCAGGGCCTAGTGGGACAAAGAGACTCATTCAGATCAGAATTGTTGATTGTATTACAAGGGCTAAGAATCAGTAAGAAATTGAATTTAAGAAACATTGCAGTGGAAGGGAATTCAAAGATATATTTGTTTGAGGGTTGGGTGGTCTATCACCCAAATATGGGTTGTTTAGCAGGCATGGGTTGTTTAGCAGGCATGTATATACTCTATTCTTTCACATATTAATAAGGAAAATGGTAATCTAGTCAAACCAGCATCCATATGTGAACATCTTCATGAAACACCAGAACCACGAAACAGGTGAAAAAAGTCAAGAATGATAATGACAATTTATCACTTGTGGCATATGCACTCTAATGGCAAGACACATGTAAAGTAAAAGAGAGCTAATAAGTTAAATATCTGATAACTAATTGCTGGATTGTCCATAAAATCAGCCTCCACATATACATGCATGCAATAAATGTATATATGTTGGTATATGTACCTTGAGCTCATAATTCACCAACAATGTTTTAAAAGGCTAATGGTGTTAGTTTAACTGTAATGGACCAAAAAAGAGAAGCAAAAGCCTGAAAAATTACCCCAAAAAAATTATAAGTTTATATTGATCAATAACTGTAACATTCATTAAAAGTATTAAATTATAAAAATTGTGAAACTTTGAGTACAAGAGAGGAGAGGTAAAATATCTTAACTCCCCCACAACAGAGAACAAGAAGGAAAGCTAAAAAGTGGCCCAAAACAAAGAATCCTTAAGCACCCCTTGCTTGGCTAACCCATCAGCCATGGAATTAGCACTTCTCTTCACCCAGCTGTACTTCACCTCAATATCCCTACTCAGCCATTTAAACTTTTTCTTTTCATTTCTGTAGCTCCACAAACCATTGGTGTCTTCCTTCAACCACCTAATTACCACCTCCGAGTCCCCTTCAATGATCAAGCACCGAATGTTTAATTCTCTTACTCTTTTGATTCCTTCCAAAGCTGCTAAAATCTCTGCCCTAAGAGAGTCACCCTCACCAATAGGGCCAGAGAACATAGCAAAAATAATCCCAACCTCATTTCTGAAAACTCCCCCAATCCCAGAAGGCCCAGGATTCCTTAAACTACAACCATCAAAATTCAACTTCATGAATCCTGAAGGAGGAGGGGACCAAGAAGGTCTAGAGGTCCTTTTGCACTGAGACGAGGTAGCAACTTCTTTCCACTTTCTCAAAAGATCAACCATGGAGAACTCTGAAAAAAGCTCCAAAGATTTCAGCCAATGACTGACCCTTAAGTGTATCAATTCAGTTAAATTCTCCATAGATCTTTCCTTGTCTGAAAAAAGTCTAGAGTTCCTCTCTTCCCATACGGACCAGCAAACAGCTGCTCTAATGCTTCTCCACATGATTTTCCCTCTTTTCTTAAGCCATCTAGAGAACGAGGGAGAGAACAAGCTTTGCAAACTCACGGGGGGATTCCAAGTGCATCCAAACAAGGATGAAGCCCATTCCCAAATAGTCTTAGTAACTGGACAAGTAACCATAAGGTGGTAAGCCATTTCCCCATTAGCTTTACAAAGAATACACCTATTGGGAAGTAAGCAAGAATTAGGTCTCTTTCTTTGAAGCAAGTCGGTTGTGTTTATTCTTTCCAGGAAAGTTTCCCAGCAAAAACTACCAACCCGAGGAGGAATGGGTTTACTCCAAATCTCATTAACAGGGAAGGAAAGGCCAAAGGGAGCAGGAGGATGGACCAAGGTCTCAAAACGACGCACAGGAGAAGGAACCATTGGAGGATGGGGTCCAAATTCTGGAGTCATCCTTACTCGGGTCCAAGAAAACATTTTCAAGGGTGGCTAGTAGAGACGACAGGCAGCCCAAATCCGTATCCCTTATTGTTCTCCTCAACCCTGGATTCCATTCAAAACTGGAATTAGAATCAGAAGGAACTAAGAAAGAAGAAATGGGTTCAATCTTCAAGTCAGACAGCGCATATAAGGAGGGAAATTGGTCCATCAGAGATGAGTCCCCAACCCAAGGCTACTCCCAGAATTTTACGAGATTACCAGAGTTCAGATCATACCTTATCCAAGGGGAGAAAACCGGAAGCAAATCATGAATGGCTTTCCAAGGAGAAGCAGTTGTAGTCCTTGCCAAGATTCCTGGATCCCAGTCATTGTCTTCCAACCCACGTATACTAGCCACAATCTTCGTCTAGAGTTTGTCCCTTTCCATTGGAAACCTCCATAACCATTTCCCCAACAATGCCATGTTTCTTTTCCTGATATTCCCAATCCCAAGCCCTCCTAACTGTTTGCTTTTAGTTACCACCTCCCAACTCACCCTATGGTCTTTCTTCTCCTCTCTTGGTTCCCACAAGAAATCCCTCATTAACTTTTCCACTCTACTTGAGACCTTTGCGGGAATCTTAAACACCGACAGAAAGTAAACAGAAAGGTTAGCTAGGGTAAACCTAATTAAAGTGATTCTCCCCCCTAGAGAAAGATAATTTTTACTCCATGAGGCAAGCCTTTTCTCAAGTCTTTCCAAAACCGGGTTCCAAAAGCTGTCCTTCATGGGATTATCTCCTAAAATCAGGATGTTGGAAGTTCATAAATGATAAAAATAGAAAAGTAGATGTTACAAACATCTATAAAATATAAGTTTATAAGCAACAAGTTTTAGGCTTTTAGCGTTTAACAAAATAATAACTAACCAACAAACAACCATAACTAGTCCAAAGTTGTCAAATTATTCAAATGACCAATCATAATATTTTAGAATATCAAAAATTCCCCACCATCAAAATTGGTTTTACTAATGGGATTATATGACAAATCAGCCATATAATTGATATTAGATTTCTGGTTACCCAATAATTTATAAGAAAGGAAACAGCTTAGTTGATTTGATCTATACAAAAAAGAAATCAATTAAAAGAAAATAAATCAACTAGGAAGAAAAATGAGAAAAATAATTTAGGATGTTAGATTTATGGTCACCCAAAAGTGTAGAATACTAAGAAAAACCCCATTTGGTTTAACCAAAAATCCAAAGAGACTTACGAAGGCTCTTCTTGGTCCTTGTATTCAACTCCCACAAAACACCAAGAGAAATTACAAACTTGATTTTCCCCATTGGTTTTTCATTTTACTCCTTTTATTTGGCTCATAATTATTAAAGTGCCCCCCTCATATGGTTTGAACTATAAAAATACATATATTTTTTATACGAAACCACTCAATAGTAATTAGTTCCTGAGGCTTACACTTTTCTACACCTCAAGTATGCCTCACATGTCACACCTTGAGGTAAGGTGTATGCCTCTTTCTGACAAGGGCCTAAGCCTCACATCAAAGTTATGAGACTTAAGATTTGAGGCAAAATCTGTGCACCTGCCTCAAGGCATACACCTCACATCTCAAGGCTTAAGACTTTTAAAACCAAGTTCACCAACCCCAAGTGATCTTTTTTATTCCCATTTTTTATACTTTTCACAGGCATAATTTGTATGAACATATTTTAGTGTAAACATTGACAAAGAACACTTCCAAGCCCAATTCTTCCAGTGATTAAAAAGGCATTTGAGAGACATTGATATGGGTCTAGATGTGCACCTGCATTTGGTAGGGAAATTGATATTGTTGACCAGTTGAAGAATGTTGGTTGTTATATGGATCAGATACTGCAGAGCTTCATGTACTATTATGATGAAATTCTCAACTCAACTAAACCTTGTCCCAGCTTATGGGGTTGGGTACATTCGTCCTGTTCCACCATTCCACTATTATGGCAAGAGATTCCACTACTCCCAAAAAGAGAAACCCTTTTCTCTTGTAACCTTTCTCATTTCAGGTTGTCTGCAAAAATCTCTTTCATAACCAGTGTTAGCAGTGATTTTGGCATTGCTTGAGGAATTGCAATAGATTAAGTTATCCTTCAAGCCAAACATCTGCCACCTTGTAGTTTGCCTACCAGATGCCCAAATCTGAAGCATCTCATCAGTTTTTGGTTCAGGCAAAAACCCCTTCTCTTTCATCTCTTCATAATACTTAAAGGCTTCCTCCAACTTCCCGTTCAAAAAGAGTCCATGTATCAGGACAATGTAAGAGCTCCTGTCAGGGCTCAATCCATTCTCTGCCATCTCATTCCATACCTTGAAGGCATTTTCAAGTTGGCGCCACCTACAAAACTTTCTAATTAACATTTTATAAGTGTCATAAGTTGGATAACAACCTGTCTCCTTCATTTTTCCTAACAGCTCAAACACATCTACCTCTGTTCTCAGAATACGAAGAAAGGCATGGTATGTCCTAATAGACGGAAACAGACCATGCTGCAACATTTCGTCAAGGAATTTCCTTGCTTCATCTATTTGACGAGCCTGGCAAAGAGGCTTGATCAGTGAATTATAAGTAACAACATTTGGGATGAAGCCCTCCTTTTCCATCGTCTTCATGAGTTCATGAATCTCCTTCACAAGTTTGCCTTTTGCAAGACCATAAATGACAGAATTATAAACCTTCCGATCTGGAGCAACACCCAATTCCTTCATCTGATTAAACAGCTTGAGAACATCATGAAGGTTTCTAGTTTTGGAGTAGCAAGAGATCATGCTGGAATATGAGATGGCATCCCGTGTTATTCCTCTTCTATCCATCTCTCTCCAAAACCTTTTCGCTTCTCGCAGATTGACCATTATGTTGCACCACCCATTGAGTATGATATTGAAGCTCTTAGTATTAAATGGGAATACATTGTCATTGCAGAAGAGTAAATGCTCAGCATCTTTCACATTTTTATATCGGCACAGAGCACAGAGAAGATCTTGGAATTCCTCCATCTGGATGTTGAACTTAAACCGTTTGAGAGCATAAAAAGTGCTGATTGCCTTCGCCACATCATGTACAGCACTGTATCTCCTGATCATAATTAAGAGCGTCTTAGTAGTCACCAGTGATGGACCAGTTCTACCTCCTCTCATTTCATCAATGAGGGCCCATGCTGTGTCAAATTTTCTCATCTTTCCCAGAATCGAGATCATTGCATGGTATTCACGAACAGAATGAGTGTAACCAGGCTGCTTTCCGGCCCACAAAAAAAAGGTGAATGCTGCAGCCCAATCATTTTGTATGCAAGAAAGAACTCGTATCACCAATTCTGATGAGACATTTATGCCACATAACTGAAGCTTCTGCTTTGTCTCAATGCTAGCTCTCCTGAAATCCCGTAGAATATGCAAAATTTTTTCAACATCTCGAATAAGGTTGTCATCTTTGACATCCAATTGTTCAATATCAATACCACTGCCACCAAAATCTTCACCATCACCATGTTCTGATTCAACCATATGGGTACTTGGATTCCTGGAAGTAGAGCAACTAAGAAAAGAAAACTTAGTGGAGAAACAAGAATTCAAATGACCCATGAAAAGACTAGAACGGGAAGGCTTCAATTCATTTGTAGTTATGGATTTTATGACGTGGGTTGGACAAAAATTCGACGAATTGATATGGATTTGAATCACGAGAGAGAAAAATGCATGGTTATATCTTCTTCTGAAGTTCCACATGTCGCTGGTTTAAAGTGGGAGGAACTATATTGGATATATCAAGGAGGGAGAGAGAGAGAGAGAGAGAGATTTATATCATTACATTAGTACAACTATAAAAAATCAGAATAACGTGGGATGAGAACGTCTCTGCTAAAAAATGGCATAAATGACTGAAGCAAAAGAAAAGGAACATCAATGAATTTTGTACCTTAGAGTAGTTTGTTCCTTCTTTCTTGAAATGGTTCTTTGAGTGACTATTTAAAATGACTGAATTAACTACAAAGGAAGATCTATAAATTGTGTACCTTGGAATCGCTTCTTCCTTCTTGTTTTTTCTTTCTTAAATCGATTATGAACTTAAAATGGACTCTCTACTTGGGTGCAGTTTTCGCTCAAAACAACAATTCTATACTACCTACTCATAACCCTCGACCTTTACCAAAAAACTCGTAACCCCCGAAAGCTTTCAACACCCTGGTTGAAATCTATCTATATCCACTGTTTTCCTTGCTTCTCGCAATTGATCGACATCAATTGTTACAGTCATAACCAGAGTGGCTTGCAACTATTCCTCTGGTTCATAGCGTTTGAAGGAAACGATTCTGCTATTTGTGTTTGTTTCTCTACTTCCACAAACCTCACCCCTCTCTATCTCCACAAAATGCATTTCTTTTACTATGATAAAAATATCTGAACGACTTTAATTCTGAATAACTTGATGCTATACATTTGGAACTAAACTATACAATGGAGTGGAATATAGAGTTTCCATGGATTGGTGTAAAAACAAAACAAGGGAGAAGAGGATCAAAGAAGAAAAACGAGCCTTGACCTAACCATGAGTCTCGCAGAGAACCACGAGCCTTCACCAGAAAACGCACCAGACAAATATCATCAAGAGAGAGAGAGAGATGCGGCAGAGAGTGAGAGATACGGCTGTTATAGCCTGTTTCGTGATATAGGACTCGACAAATATGGATTGGTGGTGGAGACCGACTGGAGAGGGAAAATTTGAGGGGAAAAGAGAAACGGAGAGAGAGAGAGAGAGAGTTTTAGGGTATTGGAATTTCGAAAACCGAAAAGAGAACAAGGGTAAATTACTAAAACGTCATTGAAGTTTCTAACGGTGGCTGAAACCTCCTGAAATTTTTAACAGTGGCTGAAACCTCCCCTTGCTTTTATACTGGTTACGTTGTCCTCCCTGAAATTTCAGACACGTGGCAATCACGCCCCCACGATATTAAAACATTACAGGGTGAGCAAAATAAATCGAAAACCCAAATCAACCGAAAAAACCGACCGAAATCGAATCGAAAACTTGATTAATCGAATCGATCGATTCGGTTTCGGTTTGATATTTTTAAAATACCGACGATTTCGATACAGTTTCGATTAACCTTTAAAAGAACCGACGGTTAATCGAATCGATCTATATATGTATATTAATATATATTATATTTTTTAAAATCGAATAGGCTTATCTGCCTTCTCACTTTCTTCTTGTTTTTTTTAAAAAAAGTTTTAAGTACGACTGACTTTCTGTCATTTTCACCTTTTTGGTGACTCATCTACAGGCGCCTACAGCTAACTAATCAGCTAGTACCTACAGCTAGCTAGTTAGCTACAGCTACACCTAGCTACAGTCGTAGATAGTCATATAGACAGACGCGCAAAGGCCATTTCTAATCTTCATTCTTCTTTTCTTGTAATCAAATGAAACGCTTTTCCCTCTCACTCTCGGATCACCATCTCTCATCTCTTGGTTTTCTTCTTCCCCAGACCAATCGATGGCCTTCGAGTCTCCGACTGACGACCTCCGGGCTCCGATCGACGACATTCGAATTCTCAGTCTCTCGTCTCTCAGTTCTTTCTCTCTCAGAGTAAACGCCATTCTCTTTCTCCCCCACTCTCAGTTCTCAGTCTCTCATCTCTCTAATCTTCTTCTTCCCCAGACCGACTGACGGCCCCCGAATTCTCAGTTTCTCATCTCTCATCTCTCGTCATCTTCCCCAATGAAAAAAAAATCACAGATCGACCGTCGACCTTTCTCTCTCTCTTTTTTTATTTTGAGTGCATAAAAAACCGAAAAACTGAACCGCGATTAACCGGTCCACCAGTTAACCAGTTGACGGTTAACCAATTGTATCGGTTCGATTTCGATTCAAATACTCAAAAAACCGATCAAATTGGTTTGGTTCACAAAATAACCCCACGGTTCGGTTAATTGAACCGTGAGCACCCCTACCGCTTGTTATAATTATTTTCTACTTTTTAGAAATTTTCTAAATTTATCACATAATTTCTTTATTTTAACTATTTAAAATCTAGTTATTTTAAATATTTTTTTATTTAAAACAATTAGTTATTTAAATACTTAAATATTATGTAAAATATTTAAATTTCAAAATACTAATATTTATTGAATTTAATTATCCATAAAATCATAATTTATAATATACATAATTTCATTATTAATTTTGTAATATATTAAATTATTATTAATTTCAATATTATGTTATAATTATTTTTCTACTTTAAGTAATTTTTTTATTTATTACATAACTTCGTTATTTTAACTATTTAAAATCTAATTATGATAAATATTTTGTTATTTATAAATTTAAATAATCTATAAAATATTTTAAATTTGTTGTTATTTGAATTTATTTATTTAAAGCTATTACATATTATTAGATATTTAAAAAATATTTAAATTGATAATCCGAAAAAACATAACTTAAATTGTTAGAACATTATTTCGTGATATATTTCAAAAAAATATAAAATAATTTTTTGTGTTTTTAATAAATATTTTAAAGTTATTATATAATTTTGTTAGAATATCTACATAATTCTTAAATTTTTTAATCCAAACTTCCTTTAGATAGATATTGATCAAAAGTAAGGGAGAGGATAAATAGGAATTAGAGATAATTTATGAGAGAGGTGGAGGATAGTGGGAGAAATTCGAGGGAGGTGGCGAGAATCTTTTCTGGAAAAGAAAGAGTGGAGCTATCTTGGAAGCCTCTGGTTGCAGGACTCGTGAAATTGAACTTCAATGGGAGTAGCCAAGGCAATCCGAGTCCACCAGGAATTGGAGGGTACTGAGAGAAGAATCTGTACATGTCATAGCTCTTTTCTCAGGACCAGTGAGATTGAACTTTGATGGGAGTAGCCAGGGCAATCCGAGCCCTCCAGGAGTCATTTGTTTTGGGCTCAGTTGTAATTTGTTTTCCTTTTGTTACTGTGGGAGGTTACATCTCATGCCTCTCCTTGAGAAGCTTGTACCATCTTATTTAATGATCTAATAAAATTTCATCTTGGTTATCAAAAACAATCTGTAGGCTGTACTATAGTAGAAGCAATATAGTCATTGAATGGCCTCTTTTTCTTTCTTCCATTCATTTTTTTTTTCTTTTGATTAGTAAACGTCATGTAGCCCAAAGAAAATGAAAGGGCCCTGGGCAGCAACAGCTGCCCAATTCCCTATCCCATTAGAGTGATATGTACAAGTCTAACTACTTAGGTTTGAGATAAATACTAGTTGACTTAGGACCATGAATAAATTGAATTAGGGTTATGATTCTGGCCTACTAGCATATATTTGACATGCCCAAATAACTCAACCAATTAGAACAACTCCTAGTATGTTTAGGAAAATGAACTATTAAGTAACTAGGAAAACCAAATCCTAGTACAACCAGGAAAGCCACTAATGACTCAAAACACACAATGAAAAACCACAGCAATGTCCCTGCATCAAAGATATTATGGGAAATGAAGATATATGTAGTACCATGATAGCCATTCAAAATGCATGGATTTTCAGAACTTCCCACAGCCTTCAGAATCTCTGCTCGGGCTGCTAATAAACCATAGTGCAAGTAACTGCAATACAAAATGCAACATGTAAAGAGGCACATATTTAACAGGTTGTTTTCAAGAAACCAAAGCAATATTTCAAAATATAAGTGTTTCATTCAAAATAACAATAATGGTCTTTCAAAGCTACCAAAGGATCCACCATGAAAAATTTGTCATTCAAGAGATCAGACATGATAGGAGAAACATTCTACTTAGCTTCTCAGGGCCTATTGATGACTTGGTGTTGGAAACTTGTTAAATGCAGAATTGTTAGCACTAAAACACGTGTTAAAATTTTCTTCAACAGATAAAGAATTACATGTCAAAGGAGATTGTCTGGTGGTGGTAAAGTAGATGACATCAGGTGAAGATGCACCATGGATGCCGTGATTCTTGGTTAGAGAAGCAAGACCTCTAGCTATTAACCTGAATTGGTCATTCAAGTGGATCCTTAGACCTGCAAATACTTTGGCAGATTCTCTATCTAGAATAAGAGCCACAACAGATAATCTTGCATGGGGTATTCCGGAATGGGAGAAGATTTATCAGGAATTTCTATATCAAGAATACAGGAGTATACTGCTGTCTTTGTTTGTAACCTGCTATTGTTTTGGATAGCAAGGATTTTTTCTATTCATAATGAAATTGTCTTTAATGTTTGATTATTAAAAAAATAACTAACCCTAGAATTCATAACATCGATTAGCATAAGGAGATGGCAGACCTGTGGACATAAAGATAATATTTGGTTCCTTTAAGAAACAGTTCCTTCACATATGAATCCTCCCCATTCTTTACTGTTGGAGCCTTCTCAGCATCCTTCTCTGAGATTGCATATGCCATTTGGACAGATCCACCTCCAAGATCAACTATTCCCACTGTATTTGAGTATTTCTTTCCCACTCTTCCTAGTAGATAGTTTATGGTAACCTGTCCAGTTAGAAGCAATTTCAGTAAAGAATGCAAAACTATAACCAATGAAAATTATTAAGGTTTAGAAGAGAGTATATGACATGCAGGAATACATCATTGATACATAGTTCATTTACAATTATAAATGTTATAAATGTTGGGAATTGAGAAGCTTGCGTTTTTCTTTTCGATAACCGAACGTTATGTTGATAATATTTCATAAATCCCGAGAGAATGAATGGCTAAAAGAACCAGACATTTTTAAGATAATAAAAAATATTAATAATAAGTACAAGGATGCAAAACAAAGATGCACTGAAAGAACAAGATCTTTTTATTGGTAGCTTTCATTTTTTATACGATATGATGAAAAAAGAAGAAGAATGCTATAGTGTCTTCTTGGACATAAAGAAGAAACATGTGCCAGAAGTAAACATACTCCTAAATCAAATCTCTTTGAGGAGATTTCCATACTTTCAGACAAATTAATACAGGATCATAGACACTGTTGACATGTACCACACTTCTTTCTTTGTTTTTTTTTTTTTTTTTTTTCGAAAAGAGGTAACTTTCAAAAGAGGGGTGTACATGAAGGATGTACAAAAGAAAAAAATAAAACAAAACATTTGCAGCATAGAAAACAATTCTGTAACACACATTCAAAACACCTAGAGATGCTACTAGAGGAAACTTGATATCCTACAAGCCCAAACCCAAAAAAATACTGAGTTGATACAAATGCCAATAACATTGAGCAAATCCAAGAAGTCTGCTGCCAATTCATGTAGACTCTATGTTATATGCAAGAATGTCAATGGACCGGATATCCCTCCAATCCATTGTTGAGAGTGTAAGGGCATTTTTGTCTTGCTATGTGTTTTTGTATTAGGGCACCTAGTTATGTGCATTTTTGTAATTTCTTCATTATAGTCAAATACTTTGTTTCTGGGTGTGAACAGTAGCACACCTCATTGCTTCTTCTCTTTCCTTTTTTTCTTCCTTTCTTTATCACACAATCATTTGTTAACTTGGTGTGAACAGTAACACGCATCATTCTCTCGACAAACTCTTCTTCTTCTCCTCTTCTCTTCTCTTTTCTTCTTTTCTTTCTTTCTTTATTACACAATTGTTTGTAACTTGGTATCAGAGCACTTTGAGATCAAGGGACTCTTCTGCTGCCGGTTGTGACTCACAAGTAGAGCTACCGTTTCGGATGCATATTGATCACCTAAGTTTTAGAAGAATTTTGATATATGTTTCATGGTAGGTTGAAGGTGTTTGAGATTTTTTTTTTTTTAATTTTTTGGATGAAAAATGGTGAAAAATCCAGATCTGAAGTTTAGGGCTGTGTGATCGTGTGGTGGGTTGGTTGCCTCTAAAATCTCTTGTTTCTAGATCGTGGGAATTTCTGAGCATGCAGGAGGTAATCCCCAAATTTTTAGAGCCCTAAATTTTTTTTGAGGAATTTCTTCCTCTTTTTTGCCTTCAGCACTTGTTTTCTCCCTTTTTTATTGTTGTAACCCTTGTTCAACCTTGTGAGAAGGGGCTTTGGGTTTTCAGCTGGTGTTGGAATACTGTGGTGTTGGTGAGAAAAGCTTTTTGGAAGGGTTGTGATCGATGTACTCACACAAATATGTATGTGTGCCTATCTATGTCTTCTCGGGAGGTAATGATAATGCCGGTGGATAGATTACTACTGCCAAACTTGACGGAACAAATTTCCTTGAACAGTCCCAATCAACTAAGCTTACAATCAGTGGGGAGAGGTAAGCTTGGGTTTATTACCGGTAAGGAAGCTAAACCAAAACCTAAAGATCCAAATCATTCCAAATGGGAGAGATAATCCGTTGGTCATGTTATGGCTTGTATGCTCTATGTAGCCATAAATTGCCCATAACTATGTGTTCCTCTCAACAGCCAAGGATATTTGGGACTAGTTAACTGCCACTTATTCTCAAGCTAGAAACACTGCTAGAATCTATTAGTTGTAGAGAGAAGCGTGTAGTATGTGTAAGGGGGAAAGGTTGGTGGCTATGTATTTCTCTTCCCTAGAATAAATTTGGGAAGAAATTGATCATTTAGAGGCTTTGGTGTGGAAGGATCCTATAGATGTTGAACAATACAAGAAGTACATTGAGAAGAACAGAGTTTTTGATATACTTGCTGGACTAAATGCTGACTATGACTTCACCAGGCAGCACATTCTTAGTACCGATATCTTGTCATTCTCTAGAGTATATTCCCTTGTGCAAAATGAGAAGTGTAGGAGGAATGCTATGATGCAGGTACCTATAGTTAAACACATTGCCCTTGTGTCCACCAAGCCCAAACAGAGTTCCGGTAAACCTATATTTGAAAAGCCTAAAGAGAGATTATTTGTGAATATTGCAAGAAGTTGAAGCACACTGCACACTGCACACCAAGGATAGGCACTAGAAATTGAATTCCCCCATCTACTTGTAACTACTTGCACCCATAGATTGTTATTATCTCTTAAGATCTTCCAACCCAATTTATTGAGATTTGCCTGGTTTGCAAGAGTCGTTTTTCTTAGACCCAAGTCACAATTTTTCCTATCCATGCATATATGATCCCATTTTGCAAGGGAAAAACATTTATTATTATTATTATTATTATTATTATTATTATTATTATTATTATCATTATTATCATTATTATTATTATTATTATTATTATTATTATTATTATTATTATTATTATTATTAATTTCCCCCACAAAATCTGCCTTTGCATTTTATATCCATTTCCTTAGTTACTTCTTTTAGCATACCAAATATGTTCATCTGAAACTAAGCAAGATTCCCTACAACTGCCTTAAGAATTGATGTTGCGCGATCTGGTCGTTCCCTGCTAGATGACAGCTCGGATGGCAAGCTTGGTAGGTCAACTAACCAAGATGTAAAGAGAGATCAAATTGTGCAACATCAATTGGCACCGTTTGTTGGAAGATGAGTTTGACAACAAGGGCATTATCATGGGGGTACTAGACCCCACATGTGTCGTCTTTAGTAAATTATATCACCTCCTCAACATGCTACCACTTTGGCGGGTTCTTCTCCTCATGGATCAGCTCACGAACTAAATTTTGGCTAGCCGAGGTGTTGTAGCCTTCCACTATAGAACCACCTATTATCATGTTAATAACTCCTCGAATTGGGTGGTCTTCCTGCGATAGGTTATGTGGGGGCTAATCTCTCCTCAACGGAGGCTCATCTCTTATTGACTAGTTGGCGGGATGGTCACGGTCATCCTTCTTGATGAACTTCTTCAAGTAACCTCTCTTGATCAATTCCTTGATTTCATCCTTGAGGTTAGAACAGTTTCTCGTGTCATGCCTTATGTCCTTGTGGAAGTGGCGATACCTATCCCTATTGTGGTTGGCTGGGTCTCCCTTAAGGCGAGGTAGCCACTTCACGTACTCGGCTGACTTGATTTTCATCAGAAACTCCCCACTCTTTACATTCAGTGGAGTGTAGTTCTTGATTTTTATGGGCGAATTTGGAAACGTCGGCCCAACGACACGCTACTTCTCTATGGAGACCTGCTACGTCTATGAGGCGACCGTTGCGTCTGGGAGACCTGCTCCTCTTCTTTTGTTTGCTGTTGTCTTGGTTATCCGCTGACCTCTTCCTCTTTCCACTTAGCTCAATCCAGGATCAAAGCGCCTTCTCGGCCTTTGTATACTTGGTTTTCTTATCAAATAACTCCTCCATTGAAGCAAGAGGATTCAACTCAACCTCCCAGTGCAAGTCAAGGTGTCGGACGCCGTTAACTGTTGTAGTGAGCTAAACAGCGGGATCGAGGTTCGAGATCTAGAGCCATTTTAGGTCAAACCTCTTGATGTAGTCCCTAAGTTTTTCATATGGTCGTTAAACCACATTCAAGAGATTGGTTGCAAACTTTGGGCACCGTTTTCTAATTGTGAAGTGAGTAGTAAACAAATCCGCAAACTAGTTCCATGTCTTAATTGAGCCCGCAGGCAACACAGAGTACCACATCCGAGCTCTACCTTGAAAACTGGTTGGGAAAGCCATGCACAGGCATGCGTATGATGCCCCATGAAGTTGCATTAGGGCCTGGAAACTATCAAGGTGGTCGACTGGGTTAGTTACCATCATAAGACTCGAGGCTGGGGGCTTTGAAGTCCTTTGGTCGAGGAGCCACAAGGATCTCGACTGCTAATGGTGATACGCGGGTGATGTGTGAAGCAGACGAAGTGGCAACCTGACTAACCTCTTCCCCCTCGTTTGGGGTGAAGCGGGTTTTCCTTGGGTTCTATTGGGAGCGTCTGCGGCGTCTCTTGTGGTTCCCCTCCGTTGCACCAGTGTTGCTGAGGTCAACTGTAGAGCTAGCTTGGCTAGTTTCTTCGGACGGGGCGTATGAGGAATCCTGAGCTTCCGAGGTGCGAATCCAAGCTTGGCTGTTGTTTCTGCCCCAACCACGACCTTGGTTCTGGTCATTCTAGTTGTTGCGAGGGACTAACACTTGATTCTGATCCTAGTTCAGGTCATTCGGATGTTGGTTCTGTTTGCGTTCATTTGGTTGGCAACATGTTGTTGTTGTTGCTATTGAGGTACCTGTGGCATCTACATGCTGGGTACAAATTGGTGGGGCATTGCTGCGAAACGACCTTTCCACGACTACATTCTCATATCTATACAGTGGATGTACTGCACCAGCTCATAAAACTAATGGCCATTGATTCCTACAGGACCCACTAAGGGCTCAACCGCTAGGAGAGGCGCAATCAAAGAGGGCAGAGGGAGGTTCAGTCCTGGGGTGGTCGTGATGCCTGGCAGAGTAAGAGGGATGGTGAACTATCCAATCGTAACTAATGGGTTCTCCATGTTCGACGCAGACTAGTTTTGCCCCCAGGTGCAATGCTGAATCTAGAGGTTGTCGGCATTGTTGTTGTTGGCGTTGCTTAAAGATGCCATTACTCATTTAATAGAAAGGTGAGAAATTGACTTTTCATAGTGAGTTTCCACAAACAGTGCCAGTTGATGTTGCACGATCTAATCGCTCCCTACTGGATAACAACTCGGAGGGTGAGTTGGGTAGGACAGCTGGCCAAGCTGTAAAGAGAGATCAGAGTGTCTGGGATGCTCTCTCGGTGCAAACACTCCTATGCCTAAGTCAGCAAAGAGTTTTGGAGAGCTAGGAAATGAGAAAGTAAGAGAGATGTGAAGCTAAATCGCACGTACCTTCTATGAGAGAGAGAGAGGACGCCTTTATATAGGCGTAAGGAACTAGGAGCTTTGCGTAACGCATCTAAGATCTCTGAGAAGCCACGTTCGCCATATTTGGAGGCGATTTCTCAGCCGGAAAACGTGATCCACGTAAAGGGATTAAGTCCGTCCAATCGACTCCAAAGCGAATGATGCGCGAGACGGGTCTAACAGTCGAGCATCGTGCTCTCAAAGAAATCAGGGACAATAACTCACTCATGAAGAAAACTAGTTGCCACATCAAGCAGATCGGCCACTGGGCCCCAATCAAGTTAATCGGGTCTCGGGAAGAGGTCACGTCTGATGCCAAGGTCCCAAGCTCAATCGTGATGAGGTCACCCCTTAATGCCAAGGTCCCTAACTCGGTCCTGATCAGGTCACTGGATTCGAGGTTATGGGTCATCCGAGGTGTGAGAGTCTCTTCCAAATTCTCCTTCATTAAGCATTGATATTCTTCTAGCAATTGATAGAGTCTTACATTTCATTTTATCCAATATATTGTTAAAAGTTTTTTTTTTAACTTTAGAATTTATAATCGGAGTACCTAGATATTTCTCATCATTATTCATTATTAGGATGCCTGTTATCCTAGCCAACATTTTTTGGAATCTAGTGGACACATTTTTTGGGAAACTCATTGCTGATTTATGAAAATTTGGCCTTGACCCGAGGCTTCAGCATACTTTATGAAAACATCCTTTAAGGAATGACTGGCTTCGAAAGATGCTTTTGCAAAAATCAAGTAGTCATCCGCAAATTAAAGAATTGGGATTTTGGCACATTTTTAGAATTTTTAAAACCTAAAATTTCATTATTTCCATTCGATTGGAGATCCATATGCCTGGCTAATGCCTCACAACTTAGGACAAAAAGGTATGGGAGAGGGGATCTCCGTGCCTGATTCCTCTTGTTGGTCTGATTAACTATCCTAGGGATCCATTTACTAGTACTTGATAACTTACCGTTGAAACACATTGCATTATCCAGTTATTCATTTGTAGTGAAATACTGAAATCTCAATTTTTTAGGATTAATTTGACGCAGTCCCATTCTAATCTGTGATAGTAGGCATTCTAATGTCAATTTTATAGGCTATATAACCTATTTTTCCTTGCTTTTCATGGAGTACAAGATTTCAAGGGAAATCCACCCGATGTTGTGAAAATGCAATCCCAATCTCTTGTATCTGGTGAAAAAAGTTCAAACCGTTAATAAAATCAATTAATTACATATGCATTGAGAACTTTAGAAAATACGTTCAAACAAATTTTCGAACCATATCGAACACTAGCCATTTGGTCAAGTTTTCTTAAAATTGTAACTATTGAGCATAAAAGCCGAAAGAATAAGATAAAAACCGAGAAATAAAAGGGGTTTACAAATCTCACCCAGACGCCATCCCCATGAGGCTAGCTGACAAATTAACAACTGAACTTTAAGCGTCTTCATTTTGATTAATAAAAGCACAATTGGGAAGAATACAAATATAAATGTCAAAAGAGGATATTACCATTAACATAAAAGTGGGGAGGTTTCAGCCATTTTGTAATCCTCAAGGGAGGTTTCAACAATTTATCCAAAGTACCCTTTTAGGGTAAAAGCCTTTAACCTTCCCTTTAAGTTTGTGATAAATACTAAAATTTCCCCTTACATTTCAAAATAGATTAAGACCTTCCTTATGTCATTGGACTTATATATATTTAACCAAGTTGGACTTATATATATTTAACCTAACCCTAGCCCAACCCTAACTTTTTGGGTTGTGCTGGGACTTATCAGCCAAATTGCCTACAATTTCTGATTGTGCAAGTAATGAATAAATGGAAAAAAATGATTTAAGTTAAATGTTTCAAAGAAGCATAGTAATTGTTTCTGATTATGGAATTAAAAATAAATTAGTGGGAATAATGGTTTTAAGTTTAATGCTCAAAGAAGCATGATAAATGAGAAGGGTTCCGAGATCTCATCTGTTTTTGGAGTTCTAATGAACAATCAATTTGTCAAATCTTCTCTTACAAATGTAATAAATTGACATTTTCTGTAACAAACAGCATGAAGGGAAGTTGAATTAGACTCCCACCGCCCACTTCTCGATATTAGAGAGAGAAAAAAAATCCAATCTCCGTTGCCTACAGAAGCTTATCAAAAAATGAACAAAAACAGTCTAATCCCTCAAGGCTTTTTAGGTATGATTCACCAGTCGTCCCTAGAAATTGTTAATGCGAAAGAAATCCGTGCACCCAAAATTTTCCCAACTATCGCAAATAATGTAGGTTCCGGTTATGTTGATGATGATGCAGCTTCAATGGCACTACCTAGTGGCCAAGCTGCTTCAACCAGGGAATTCCCATACTTCACTTTCTTCACCAATGTAATCTCTTGCCATGGATCTAGAGCTGTCCAAGGAACAACAGTAGCCAATATGGGAAGATTAGAATCCTTTAATAATGCTTGCCAGAGAAAAGTAAGAATGAATTTCCAGCAGTGGATGACCTATAACGTACCAAACCCATCTACAAGCAATGTGAACTGATAGACAAGGTCCATACATAGATAAGGTAAGTTATCTTTCTCAACATGCGGGTAGGTGGACTTAGCATCTGCAAGTTTAGTTTCACAAGCACGCTTTGCTGCCTCCTGGAACTCCACAGGACGGACTTTGGCAACGGGCTGGTTGGGATCTATAAAACCAGCCTGTACATAGAAACACGATTCAGTCAGCATGGACACAAAGCAACAGAGCTGATGATGATGATGATAGAAGTTCTCATGGATCTAGATCAAGAATGTCTAATTACCTCAGCAGCCCTGTCAAAGAAAAATGAGGCAACAAATAAACTTTTCTGTCCATCCCCACCACCACCATTCCATACTCCACCAAAAGTGCACTTCATGTGTGTACATGCTGATTCATTAACTTTGAGAGCCTTAAAAGCAGCCCCTGTGCACTTGTCAATGTTGGAACCAGATGCAGAACTTGATACTTCATATTCATGGCCCCCGTATTTGTAGGACCCTTTAAGAAGAAAAGGGGGCATCATCTATCAGCAAAAGTTATTTGGAGCTACCATTTGAAACCAAACATAAGAACAGGAATAATAAGGATTGCATTCAAAATTGGAAGACAACAAGCATTGATTATCCCCTGGTAATTACCACTAGTTTTTGGCTTCTACAATTATCCAAATTCAGATTTGCTCCTCACAGAGTGCTTCTCACACCAACCTCACAAGCACTTGGAGCCACACATCTGGAACATCTCTGTATTTGTAAGTTATCATTCATGGGGAGATGTTCCTAATGCACTGCCACAACGTGCTGTGAGGTTGGTGTGAGGTGCACTCTGTGAGGAGCAAATCCGAATTCCACTTATCACCATAATTATCTCAAATACTCCAAAGAATAGACAATCAACACATTTCCCTCACAATTAACCCTATCATTGAAGGAGGGGAGAAAGAAGCAACTCCTGAAATGTTAGGAGGGGTCATAGGGTTCCCAAATAGCAGGCATAATAGAAGGTCAAGAAGTTCACTTTGCTTGACGAGATCACATGCTTATTTCCTACGTTGAGATGGCATGCAATGGAGATTTATCACTTAAAGGCTGCAATTTCAAAACATAATGAGCCAGGGCATTGTAGTTCTGGACTTGGCTATTTTAGTTGTTAAGCTTGCTTATATGCTAGATGCCTAGATCAGGCAGAGTAGGTATAAAATAAAAGGAGGTTATTGATGAAGTAAGTTGGGACCATATTAATATTAATATGTAAGAGGTTGTTGATGAAGTTGGGAGGTGTGACTTGGGAAGATCAACACTTTGGATAGCTTGCAAAAAAAAAAAGACCTTCTTTGTATATCTTCCCCTAACTGCTGTGTTTTTGTGCAAGTCTAATGGGGAGAACTATTACCACTTACTATTCTCCTGCCCCTTTGCTGCAGATATCTGGGAAAGGTTTTTTTTCTTTGTTTGGGCGCAGGTGGGGAATTTGCAAACAGAGGTGGAAAAGCTTTTCAACCCTTCTACTTTCACTTGGCCTAAGCAAAGGGGAAGAATCAAGTAATTGCGTGTGAGAGCAGTAGTTTGAACTCTTCGGGAAGAGAGGAATGATAGAATCTTCTTAGAAAAGGAAAGAGCATAGAAGCGGTAAAGGAATGTGTAATGGTCAGGGCTATTCAATGAATTAGAACCTGAGATTCCTTCTCGCAACTCATTTGATGACATTTGGAGAAATTGGAGGGAGGTGGCGAGAAGCTTTTCTGGAAAAGAAAGAGTGGAGCTATCTTGGAAGCCTCTGGTTGCAGGACTCGTGAAATTGAACTTCAATGGGAGTAGCCAAGGCAATCCGAGTCCTCCAGGAATTGGAGGGTATTGAGAGAAGAATCTGTACATGTCATAGCTCTTTTCTCAGGACCAGTGAGATTGAACTTTGATGGGAGTAGCCAGGGCAATCCGAGCCCTCCAGGAGTCATTTGTTTTGGGCTCAGTTGTAATTTGTTTTCCTTTTGTTACTGTGGGAGGTTACATCTCATGCCTCTCCTTGAGAAGCTTGTACCATCTTATTTAATGATCTAATAAAATTTCATCTTGGTTATCAAAAACAATCTGTAGGCTGTACTATAGTAGAAGCAATATAGTCATTGAATGGCCTCTTTTTCTTTCTTCCATTCATTTTTTTTTTCTTTTGATTAGTAAACGTCATGTAGCCCAAAGAAAATGAAAGGGCCCTGGGCAGCAACAGCTGCCCAATTCCCTATCCCATTAGAGTGATATGTACAAGTCTAACTACTTAGGTTTGAGATAAATACTAGTTGACTTAGGACCATGAATAAATTGAATTAGGGTTATGATTCTGGCCTACTAGCATATATTTGACATGCCCAAATAACTCAACCAATTAGAACAACTCCTAGTATGTTTAGGAAAATGAACTATTAAGTAACTAGGAAAACCAAATCCTAGTACAACCAGGAAAGCCACTAATGACTCAAAACACACAATGAAAAACCACAGCAATGTCCCTGCATCAAAGATATTATGGGAAATGAAGATATATGTAGTACCATGATAGCCATTCAAAATGCATGGATTTTCAGAACTTCCCACAGCCTTCAGAATCTCTGCTCGGGCTGCTAATAAACCATAGTGCAAGTAACTGCAATACAAAATGCAACATGTAAAGAGGCACATATTTAACAGGTTGTTTTCAAGAAACCAAAGCAATATTTCAAAATATAAGTGTTTCATTCAAAATAACAATAATGGTCTTTCAAAGCTACCAAAGGATCCACCATGAAAAATTTGTCATTCAAGAGATCAGACATGATAGGAGAAACATTCTACTTAGCTTCTCAGGGCCTATTGATGACTTGGTGTTGGAAACTTGTTAAATGCAGAATTGTTAGCACTAAAACACGTGTTAAAATTTTCTTCAACAGATAAAGAATTACATGTCAAAGGAGATTGTCTGGTGGTGGTAAAGTAGATGACATCAGGTGAAGATGCACCATGGATGCCGTGATTCTTGGTTAGAGAAGCAAGACCTCTAGCTATTAACCTGAATTGGTCATTCAAGTGGATCCTTAGACCTGCAAATACTTTGGCAGATTCTCTATCTAGAATAAGAGCCACAACAGATAATCTTGCATGGGGTATTCCGGAATGGGAGAAGATTTATCAGGAATTTCTATATCAAGAATACAGGAGTATACTGCTGTCTTTGTTTGTAACCTGCTATTGTTTTGGATAGCAAGGATTTTTTCTATTCATAATGAAATTGTCTTTAATGTTTGATTATTAAAAAAATAACTAACCCTAGAATTCATAACATCGATTAGCATAAGGAGATGGCAGACCTGTGGACATAAAGATAATATTTGGTTCCTTTAAGAAACAGTTCCTTCACATATGAATCCTCCCCATTCTTTACTGTTGGAGCCTTCTCAGCATCCTTCTCTGAGATTGCATATGCCATTTGGACAGATCCACCTCCAAGATCAACTATTCCCACTGTATTTGAGTATTTCTTTCCCACTCTTCCTAGTAGATAGTTTATGGTAACCTGTCCAGTTAGAAGCAATTTCAGTAAAGAATGCAAAACTATAACCAATGAAAATTATTAAGGTTTAGAAGAGAGTATATGACATGCAGGAATACATCATTGATACATAGTTCATTTACAATTATAAATGTTATAAATGTTGGGAATTGAGAAGCTTGCGTTTTTCTTTTCGATAACCGAACGTTATGTTGATAATATTTCATAAATCCCGAGAGAATGAATGGCTAAAAGAACCAGACATTTTTAAGATAATAAAAAATATTAATAATAAGTACAAGGATGCAAAACAAAGATGCACTGAAAGAACAAGATCTTTTTATTGGTAGCTTTCATTTTTTATACGATATGATGAAAAAAGAAGAAGAATGCTATAGTGTCTTCTTGGACATAAAGAAGAAACATGTGCCAGAAGTAAACATACTCCTAAATCAAATCTCTTTGAGGAGATTTCCATACTTTCAGACAAATTAATACAGGATCATAGACACTGTTGACATGTACCACACTTCTTTCTTTGTTTTTTTTTTTTTTTTTTTTCGAAAAGAGGTAACTTTCAAAAGAGGGGTGTACATGAAGGATGTACAAAAGAAAAAAATAAAACAAAACATTTGCAGCATAGAAAACAATTCTGTAACACACATTCAAAACACCTAGAGATGCTACTAGAGGAAACTTGATATCCTACAAGCCCAAACCCAAAAAAATACTGAGTTGATACAAATGCCAATAACATTGAGCAAATCCAAGAAGTCTGCTGCCAATTCATGTAGACTCTATGTTATATGCAAGAATGTCAATGGACCGGATATCCCTCCAATCCATTGTTGAGAGTGTAAGGGCATTTTTGTCTTGCTATGTGTTTTTGTATTAGGGCACCTAGTTATGTGCATTTTTGTAATTTCTTCATTATAGTCAAATACTTTGTTTCTGGGTGTGAACAGTAGCACACCTCATTGCTTCTTCTCTTTCCTTTTTTTCTTCCTTTCTTTATCACACAATCATTTGTTAACTTGGTGTGAACAGTAACACGCATCATTCTCTCGACAAACTCTTCTTCTTCTCCTCTTCTCTTCTCTTTTCTTCTTTTCTTTCTTTCTTTATTACACAATTGTTTGTAACTTGGTATCAGAGCACTTTGAGATCAAGGGACTCTTCTGCTGCCGGTTGTGACTCACAAGTAGAGCTACCGTTTCGGATGCATATTGATCACCTAAGTTTTAGAAGAATTTTGATATATGTTTCATGGTAGGTTGAAGGTGTTTGAGATTTTTTTTTTTTAATTTTTTGGATGAAAAATGGTGAAAAATCCAGATCTGAAGTTTAGGGCTGTGTGATCGTGTGGTGGGTTGGTTGCCTCTAAAATCTCTTGTTTCTAGATCGTGGGAATTTCTGAGCATGCAGGAGGTAATCCCCAAATTTTTAGAGCCCTAAATTTTTTTTGAGGAATTTCTTCCTCTTTTTTGCCTTCAGCACTTGTTTTCTCCCTTTTTTATTGTTGTAACCCTTGTTCAACCTTGTGAGAAGGGGCTTTGGGTTTTCAGCTGGTGTTGGAATACTGTGGTGTTGGTGAGAAAAGCTTTTTGGAAGGGTTGTGATCGATGTACTCACACAAATATGTATGTGTGCCTATCTATGTCTTCTCGGGAGGTAATGATAATGCCGGTGGATAGATTACTACTGCCAAACTTGACGGAACAAATTTCCTTGAACAGTCCCAATCAACTAAGCTTACAATCAGTGGGGAGAGGTAAGCTTGGGTTTATTACCGGTAAGGAAGCTAAACCAAAACCTAAAGATCCAAATCATTCCAAATGGGAGAGATAATCCGTTGGTCATGTTATGGCTTGTATGCTCTATGTAGCCATAAATTGCCCATAACTATGTGTTCCTCTCAACAGCCAAGGATATTTGGGACTAGTTAACTGCCACTTATTCTCAAGCTAGAAACACTGCTAGAATCTATTAGTTGTAGAGAGAAGCGTGTAGTATGTGTAAGGGGGAAAGGTTGGTGGCTATGTATTTCTCTTCCCTAGAATAAATTTGGGAAGAAATTGATCATTTAGAGGCTTTGGTGTGGAAGGATCCTATAGATGTTGAACAATACAAGAAGTACATTGAGAAGAACAGAGTTTTTGATATACTTGCTGGACTAAATGCTGACTATGACTTCACCAGGCAGCACATTCTTAGTACCGATATCTTGTCATTCTCTAGAGTATATTCCCTTGTGCAAAATGAGAAGTGTAGGAGGAATGCTATGATGCAGGTACCTATAGTTAAACACATTGCCCTTGTGTCCACCAAGCCCAAACAGAGTTCCGGTAAACCTATATTTGAAAAGCCTAAAGAGAGATTATTTGTGAATATTGCAAGAAGTTGAAGCACACTGCACACTGCACACCAAGGATAGGCACTAGAAATTGAATTCCCCCATTTGAAGCCTAAGAAGTTTAAAACTAGAAGGGAAATGCTCATGTTGCTATAGGCAACCATGATGCTTAGACCCATATGCCTGAGAGAAATCCTCCTGCTCAGGCATCTACTCATGACACCTCTGATGTGATGGACAAACTCAGATGCATCTTTCATCAACTTGAAATGAGCGGGCTACCCCACATCTACTGTCTCACATGCACCTTTCAGTGCCTTTGCAAAATCAGGTATTGCACTTACATGCCTCATCCCCTAGCTCTTGGATAGTTGACATAGGAGCCAATGATCAATAGACTAGTATGCCTTCCTACTTCACCACTTATACATTATTTTCAGAGAAAGGTAAGATTACCATTGCCGATGGATCTCAAACTCCAATTTCGGGTAAAAAAACTTACCAACAACCTTTCTTTGAACTCTGTATTCCATGTTCCATAATTCATAGAAATCTTTGTCTATTAGGTCCCCTTACCAAATCTCATAATTGCTCATTTGATCTATAACCTTCTTTCCTTCTCATTGTGTTTTTTAGGATCTGAATATGGGGAAGATTATTGGTAGTGGACATGAAGCCAATGGAGTTTATCTTCTTGATCAGTCCCAAAGTTAGGGTTAATGTGTTAGTCTGAGTCCTATCACAATGAGAAACTAGGTTGAAACTTGGGCATATGCTTTGGTTCACTAAAGTTTTTGTTTCCTTTTTGTTTTGAGTTTACATCTAGTTCTGATCTATAGTGTGAAGTTTGTCAACTATCAAAGCAATGTACAACCACAAATTTTGAAAGTAACAAAAGTAATATTGCCTTTCATTTAATATATGCTGATGTTTGGGGACTTTATTCTATTCCTTGTACGGGTGGCTACAAATACTTCATTCTTTTTATTGATGACTAATCACGGTATACTTGGTTGTATTTGATGAAGAGCTGGGATGAAATGCCTTTAATTGTTAAAAACTTCTTCAATATGGTGGAGACCTAGTTTGAGAAAAAGATAAGATTATCATATCTGACAATGCCAAGGAATACTTCAAGAAGCACTTACAAGCTTTCCTTAACGAGAAAGGGGTAATTCACAAGAATAGGGGTTCAAATGGACTGAATCATGATCTGACTTAATCCAAATCTAATCCTATTTTTGTCAGATTTGAATAATCTCCTACGGAATTTTCAGATCGGATAATAAGATCCGATTGAAAATCGGTTCGGATTCGGATCACCCCTATCCAATATGAAAGAATCCGATCCAATTATAAATATGTTTGTATTGCATTTTTTGTATTTTTTTATAAAAAAGACATGTATATATTAATATATATGATAAAAAAAGTTGAAAAAATACTTGTATTTTTTGTTTTTCTTTATATAAATTGTTACGTTTTTTCTTTTAATAATTTATTAAAATTTTTATAAAATAAATCGGATCAGATCAGATTCAGATATCTGACATCCTTAATAGATTCAGATTTGAATCATCATTTGTGAGATCCGATCAGATCTTGATTTTGGACCGGATCTAGGATTTGTGTTATCAGATCAAATTCGGATATACCTCGATTCAAATCCGATCCGATCCGTTTGCATCCCTACACCAAAGTTCTTGTCCTCGTACTCCCTAACAAAATGGGGTATCAGAAAGAAAAAACATACATGTGGTTGAAGTGGCCAGAGGACTGTTATTCCACATGCATGTTTCAACTCGATTTTGGGGGGATGCTGCCCAAACAGCTGTACATCTTATTAATAGACTTCCCCCATGTAACCTTCATGTCCAGTCTCCTTATCAGCTTCTTTTTCCCAATGAGGATGACTTCCACCTCCCTCTCAAGGTCTTTTGGTGTGTCTGCTTTGTCCATGACATGAGTTCTTCTAGGTTGAAATTTGACCCAAAGTCTATCAAGTGTGTCTTCTTTGGGTATTCTTCAGTTCAAAAGGGGTATCACTACTATGATCCTTGTTTTGGTAAGAGATATGTGTCCAAAGATGTCAGCTTCTTTGAGTTTACTCCCTTCTCCTCCTCTTGTCCTTCTCTTCAAGGAGAGAATGTTAGTGAAGATCAGATTCCTTTTGTCATGATTGTTCTTGTGTCAGCTACAATTGATATTGTTGGTCCCTCCTCTTCTCCTCCCGTATATGGTGGTTGGTAGTAGTGCTCCTCTTGTACCTCTTCCTTTGCCTCCTATTCCTCGGTGTTGGCACTAGTGGTTTGTCAGATGAAAAAAGAGGATAACTCTGGAAATTAAATGTCCATTACAATCTAACTTCCTAGACTTGGGCAATTTGGAACCTAAACTTCTTGCTTTTGATGCTTGTGTTGAATATGTGTTACTGAGCTTCCTAATGTGAGCTCTAACCTTAACCTCCCTATTACAATTCATAAATCAAAAAGAACATGTTCTAAATATCCTATCCCAGATTATGTCTCTTATGACACCTTACCACCTTTTTATTGTGCTTATATCTCTATCATTCCTTCTGTTTTATCCCCCATAGTGTTATCGAGGCACTGCAATTTCCTCATTGGAAGGATGCTATGAATCATAAAATGGAGGCTCTTGAAAAAAAAAAACAAATATGGGAAATTGTTTCTCTCCCAAAAGGTAAAGTTCCTATTGGATGTAAGCGGGTATACACTATGAAGCATAAAGTTGATGGATCAATTGAAATGTATAAAGCTCGCCTTATGGTGAAAGGGGTACACTCAGTCTTATGGTATTGATTTTTTTTTTTATAAATGAGAGTAGTTTTATTAATTCAAATAAAGAAAATACAATCAACCTAGGAAGAGGCACGAGATGTTACCTCCCCTGAGGATTGAAACATATACACTAAACATGCCCAAGCCTGAAACACAAATTACAAAGTAGCCCAAAACAGATCTCCCCTTAACACCCCTTGCTTGGCCAGAGAACCAGCCATTGCAATTGCTGACCTGCTGACCCACTGAAACGTGACAATCATATTTCTTGTCATCCATTTAACTTTCTTTAACAGGTCCTTATAGCCCCAACAAGCTGTATTTGGGCTATTCAGCCAGCCCACTACTACCTTGGAATCCCCTTCTACTAACAAATTGTTCACTCCAATTTGACTAGCCATCTGTATACCTTGTACCGCTGCTAGTAACTCTGCCCTTACAGAATCACCTTCACCCACTGGTCCTGAAAAAAGAGACAACACATTGCTGTCTTTTCTCTCTGAATCCCACCAATTCTGGATGGCCCTGGGTTACCTTGGCAGCTGCCATCAAAATTCAATTTTACCACTCCATCCGGTGGGGGTTTCCATTTAACTTGTGATTTGTTCTTGGTAGATACTGTAGAAGCCACTGCTTCCCAGTTTCTCCTTAAGTCATCAAAGGAGAAATCTACCAACAATTGTGAAGATTTCAAATGTCCTTGTCAATATGCATTCCTTGAATTCAACAAGACTTCTTTCCTTTTCTTTAAATATTCTAGCATTTCTCTCCTCCCATAAAATCCACAAAGTAGCGGCTCTGATACATTTCCACATTAGCTTCCCTCTTTTTGTCAATCTCCCAAGAACAGTCAGAGTGAACAGCAACTTTACTTCAGAGGGCAAGTTCCTCCAGCATAGGGGTGGCCACGAGACGAGCTACTCGAGCTTGGCTTGTGAAAAGCTCGGCTCAGCTCAACTTCAATCGAGCTTCGAGCCGAGCTCGAGCCCAATTTACAAGCTCGATTAATAAACGAGTCGCGCTCAAGCCTAATAGAGCTCGGCTCGCGAGCCGAGCTCGAATATATATATATATATATAAGAGAGAGAGAGAGAGAGAAAATAACATATATAATAAAAATGTTATAATTCTTAATTTTTTAAATATCAAATAAAAATATTTTTATATATAATTTTTTATTTTTATAAAACATTTTTTTCTCAAATCGAGCTCAAGCTTACGAGTTTTTGACTCAAGCCGAGCTCGAGCCTCGTACTATTCGGCTCAACTCGGCTCGAATCCACCCCAGTCCTGCACCCAAATAAGGAAACAACCCAATTCCAAATATTGGCAACAAAGGAGCGTGATATCAGCAAATGGTTACAGTCCCCACCCTTCACTTTACACATAAAGCACCAATTTGGGGACAGACACATAAAAGGTTTCTTTTTTTTGATAATTGACACATAAAAGGTTTCTTCTTTTGCAAGTTTTCCACAATATTGATCTTACCATAATAGGCATCCCAACAGAACACTGCTATTTTGGGGGATATTTGCCTTAACCAAACCTCTTTAACAAGGAAGACTTGAAAGGAAGGGTTAGAGCAAAGGGCTTTAAAGAAAGATGCACAAGTGAAGGAGCCAACCAGGGTTAGGGCCCAGACTCTTTTATCCGGGTTAGTGGGGTCCAAACACACCAAATCTAGAAGCAATAATAGCTCTGAAACACAATGAAATTCTTCATCCCTTAACCCTCTTTGAACAATCTTATGGTATTGATTACTAGGAAACCTTTGCTCCTATAACCAAGATGAACTCAACTCTAATGATTACGACTATAGTTGCCCACTATTCTTTTCCCTTGTATAAAATGGATGTTAAGAATGCCTTCTTTAATGGTGACCTTCAGGAAGATGTTTACATGGATCTTCCTCTAGGAGTGAACATCCCAAGAAGTGAAGGAAAGGTTTGCTGCTTGAAGAAATCCCTTTATGGCCTTAAATTGTCACCTAGAGTTTGGTTTAACAGATTTAGAAAGGCAATCTTGAAAATTGGCTTCATGCAATCTCAAGCTAACCATACCTTGTTCAGAAGGAGAGTCAATGGCCATGTGACTATGTTGATAGTATATGTCGATGATATTGTTATCGTAGGGGATGATTTCTCAGGTTTTGTTGAATTTAAGTCTTTCTTTGCTATTAAATTTGAAATTAAGGATCTTGGAAATCTCTGGTACTTCCATGTAGGGATGGCAATTTTCCCCATCCCCAACGGGGACCCAACTTCCCCCATTGGGGAATTATTTTAGCGGGGTGGGGATGAAGACGGGGATTAATAGGAATCCCCGATTGGGGTCGGGGTTGGGGATGGGGATTGAGGTCCCCGCCCCGCCCCAACCCCGATTATGTGTATATATATATATAATTTTTATTATATATCAAAACATATTTAAAAAATATTTGTAATTTAAAATTTTTATTTATTGTAAGTAAATTTATTTTTCAAATAAATGTCGTTATCTAAAAAATTTCGGGGATTCGGGTCCTCGCGGGGAACCCATCCCCGTCGGGGATCGGGGATGGAGGACAATTTTTATCCTCGGCGGGGATCGGGGACAGGGACAGGGTTAATTTCATAATCGGGGTTGGGGACGGGGAATATGACCCTCGCCCCAAACTCGCCCCGTTGCAATTCCTATTCCTAGGGATTGAGGTTGCAACATCAAAAAGGGTATACATATTTCTCAAAGGAAGTATGTTCTTGATTTGTTTCAAGAAATAGGAAGATTGGATTGTAAAAAAGCTGAAATTCCAATTGATCACAATCATAAGTTGGGAGTTGATGATGGAGATGTTCTTCCTAAAAAAGGTGTGTATCAGAGACTTGTTGATCACCTTCTCTACTTATGTTTGACTAGAACTGATATACCATAGGCTGTGAGTGTGGTCAGTCAATATATGCATAAGCCCAAATCTTCTCATATACAAGTAGTGAATACAATACTTGCCTATTTGAAGGGGTGTCCAGGAAAAGGAATGTGGTATTCTGATCATGGGCATCTCAAAGGTGAGGCCTACACTGATGTTGATTGGAGAAGTAAGAAGCAATCTGTTGTGGCTTGATCTAGTGTAGAGAAAGAGTACAAAACTATGGCTCATGGAATTTTTGAATTGTCATAGTTGGTTTTCCGCTAACTAGCTCCATTTTAGTAATTCTATTGGCATTTTTTACTATCTAGTTGTTTGACATGGTTGATTCTTCAGTTCAGTGATTGTGATTGGCCTTTTGATGGCTAACTTCAACTCTTTAGCTTGAGTTTGGTAATCACTAGATCATGATTTGGCTCTACTTTGTCTTTCCGGCACAAGTTCATATCACTTTATTACCTGATGGTTCAGGGTTACCAAAGGAACTCCCATCAAAGTTCAATTTAATTCTGTTATTACTCAGTGGAGCCCATTGTTCTTGTGTTTTGATCCTCAACGTAGGGAAAGTTGCTATCAAATGTCAGCCTCTAATCATGTCATCCACATTATAACCCTTAAAGATCTCCATTGTTTTGACCCAATCAATTGCTTCAAAGAAATCCTTTCTAGTTTCTATTAGGGCATCCCAAGACCTGTGTTGCTCCTTGAACAGTCTATTGTTTCTCACCTCCTATACTCTCCAAATAATTTGCAGCATCTTAAGGTAGCATCCACTTGCATCCAAAGAGAGAGTAGAAGCATTCCCAAACATGAGACAAAAATAGGCAAGAGATTAGTATATGGGAGAGGGTCTCAGCACTAACTTTGCACAAGATACAAATATGGGGTGATAGACAGCTGTTAGGCCTTCTCTTTTGGAGCATATCAAAAGTGTTAAATTTCCTGAGACATCTAAATATCTAATTGCTGAAAAGTATTGTGCCAGTGGCTAGGACGCTGAAAGCTTTTCTCAGCCCTATGGCTGTAGTGTTTAGAGGGGTATTTAGAAACCATCAAGGTTTGGTGGTTGTGATGTATTCAGGTCCAGCAGGTTTAGGAGATTCAGTCAAGGCAGAAACCATGGCACTTCTACAAGGATTGAGATTAGAACAACAGCATGATCTCAGAAATTTGGAAGTTCAAGATGATTCACAGATAGTAATTCATTGGGCAAAGCACCTTGGAATACAGACATGCATTTAGGGAGATCGATGTGATTGCAAAGAAATTAAATACATGCTTCAGCTGGGTGAAAGGAACTGCAAATGGGGTAGTAGATGCATTAGCTAAACAGGGAGTAAATAGGCAAAGTATTTTCTGGGCACACTTGTAAACAGTGTACTGATGGGGTATTTGAATCTGCCATCAGTTGTATTAAGATGAAATCGTTAATTATTAATGAAATCCTTTTGCTGATAAAAAAAAGTGGCTATTGGAGGAGGGGAAGAAACGTGGAATGAAGAAGATGAAGGTCAAGAGGAAGGTCTAGAGGAGGAGGATTGAGGAGAGAGCTAGTATTGATTAGTGTTCGGTTCCAGAAAGGTGGAGATGCGTGGGAGTCTTTTGAATTGGGGGAAAAAGGTGTTTTTGTTGTCCTCTATTTCAGTCTGTTGGTTTTTGGATGTTGGAGGTCCAGGGTGTTGTTTGTTTTGATTTTGGTAGATGTTTCGAGTGTCCAGTGTTTGTCTTTCTCTCTCAGGCAATTTCTTATCACCTCCCATTGTATTCTTTTTCTTTTATGAATTAAAGTTTATTTTTCAAAAAAAAAAAAGTTTTTGGAAGGATCATGGTGTGAAGATATAGGCCCTTGAAGGTTTTGTTTCCATATCTGTTTTCAATGACTGACAATAAGGAAGCTTCAATAGCTGATACTTCTGTTTTGAAGAGGGAGTCACTCACTTGGACCCCATCCTTGAGAGAAGGAGTTTCAATGATCGGGTGCTGCTACAGGTTGTTGACTTTCTTGCTTTGCTCTAGAGCCAGAGGATTAATTTGTGGGCCTAAGATTCCAGGTGTTGGAAATGGTCTCAATCAGGTTTATTTTCAGGTAAGTCTTTCTATCATGGTCTGATTGGACCTATCAGCTCCTCCTTCCCAAGTAAGGCTATTTAGGGCAATGCTGCCCCCTCAGGGACCAAGTTCTTTACCTGAGCAGTGGCATGGGAGAAAAAGTCTAACCAAAGAATTGTTGGTGAAAAAGGGAGAAAATATTACTGACATGTTATGTCCTTTGTGCAACCTGGAACCCGAGGCATATAGCCACATCTTTCTTCACTGCAGCTTCTCTTCTAGAATCTGGTTGCACTTCACCAAGCCTATTCCCTTCCACTGATACTTCCCCTGTTCTGTTTCAGCTTTATTAGCAGAATGGTGCATCTATGGAATGAACAAAAGAGGCAAATGTTTTATGGTCAGTTGTCCCTTTGGCAATTCTTTGGGATATCTGGCTTGAAAGGAGCTCTAGATTTTTCTTTTCAGAAAAGGAATCTAAGTGGACAGTAATCAATGTAGTTGTTGGGGTGATCACAAGTTGGTTGTCCAGTCTAAATATGTTCAAAGGAAACTATCTCCTACTCTTTTTTGGCCGTTGAGTTTCTTGGGGGTCCTTAATTTCGTTGTCCAGATGTACCATAGCTTGTAGACATCAATTCCTTTAGTTTTTTCTACTTTCATTTAGTCTCTTGTAAGTACACAATGCTATTTCTTGTCCTTTTTGTTGTCTCTACTAATTCTGTACTACTAACTTCTTTATCCATCTTCAGTTCTTCACCCAAGAAGGTACGGGAACCTTTGCTAACTTCTCACCACAACTGATGTCATAGCACATGTTCCAAGGGAACTTGATTTTTTAAATAACCAATAATTAATACCTTGATTTATATGAAATGGAAAATGAGAATAGAGAATAGAAAAAATCACCAACCCAAATGATGAATTCTACATGTTTCTAAAGAATGAGAAATTGAATGAAGCTTAGAAAGGGCTATGCATCTAAAGAAAGAAAGGTATAATTCATAAAGCATCATAATCCTCTCTTTACAGTCTCCCAAAGTCAATCATCATTACATTTAAGATTGCATAGCAGGATTTCATCTATAACGGAAAAATTACTCCTTCATAGTCAACTAGGTAGTTTGTGATGCAATCTGTGAATCTTTATGTATATAGAGTGAAGTTCAAAATGGCATACCCACTGAAAAGCGCCTTCCTGAGTTCCATCCAGAACAGAGACCCACTCTGGTTTTGACTTCAGGGAACTTTTGTCTTCAAGAAAATCCCTGACCTAAGAAACAAAGTATTTTAAACCATGAGTAGGAGTACCTATTCGAGTGTTTATAAGAAAAGGCAATATAAGCATATGCATATACACACTGACACAAGTCATAAAAGCAAAGGGGGAACAACATGAGATTTACCGCTTGCAAAATTCTATCTGAAGCATCACCTTCCAATGCCCTCAGACCTGCCGTTGCCTGAATATGCATTGAAGTCAATCAGAGTGGACAACATGTATGGAAGACTTGCATAGGTTAAATATTTTATAACAGAAAAGTGAAACAAAAGAAAAAAGATATCATAAGTACACACCCCAACTCTGACTGGTGTCTTGTGACGCAACTCTTTAGGAACAACATCTTCTGCTTGCTCCAAAAGAGATAGCAGAGAATCTGCAGCCTTCTGGGGATCATTGGCATATGCACTCAAACCTGGTTTTTTCTGCAACAACAATGAACCATAATGAACATAGTAAAACATGCACGCTAGACATGTACATCATAGGATGGGCCTCATAAATGTTAACATGAAAATGTCTTCATTTATCTCTAATTATGGGGGCTAAAATAAGTGGAGACAGAAAACATTCAGAGAACAGAGCAAGAAGCCAGAAACATAGAAGAAAAAAGAGCATTCTGCTAGGTTGTCTAAATAGAGGAAAAACGTTTTTGATGTTCGTCTTGTCATGAAGCCAAGGCAAGTATCAGCGTTATATGGTAAAGATTTTTAGAAGGAATAAAAGTGTCTATGGTTTAAAACAAATAAATCACCAAAACAAAACCTAGCAGACAAGCCCCAAAAGCAGAAACCTGTAATTGTCTAAACCAGAGCCATCAAAACAGTAGAAAATTAGAAATCAAGGATTAAAGAAACTGAAAGACCTACTGGGAATTATAGTTATGTAGTTCTTTGCAGCATATACTCTGTATTCCAATTCCAATCCCAATAACATGCACAGAATAGGGTCAACCATAGTTATCTGAGAATCTTCTCTAAACCCATTGCATTACAACGAACAAATTCCACTTCCATTTCCAATCCAAACGTAAACCTATTATTTGAATCCAAGTTTAGTTGTTCTAAAGGAGCCAAAGAAGCACTATAATTCCAACCTCAGGACGTCAATCAAAAAGAGCTAATAAACATTCTAATTCTGTGGCGCATAGGACAAACAGATCTGCAAATCCGAATTCCGATTCTAATAGATGGAATCGTACAATCCAATTCGAATTCCATGAACCAGATAGGCCCTTGGAATAGTCATCTGAAAATATCCTCTTTGAAAAAGAAACATTGCATTGCAGCAAATTCCATTTCTATTTCCACTATTTGATCAAAACAGAAGTTACCTGTACGAAGAGCTCGAGATCTTTTCTGATGGGAACGAGATTCAGACTTTCGTCGAAGCAATACACGTGAACTCTGCTACCAGAGCTTCCGGCGTCAAAAATAACCGCATAAGACCGGGATCTCCGGTGCTCAGGGGAGCCCCTACGCCCGAGACGAACATTATCGGATTCGACGGAGATGAGATCATCGGAGGGGGATCGTGGCATGAGGAAGAGAACGAAAGAGATAAGAAGGAGCGGGACAGAGACGACGAGGATGATCCCCCTGTACCTATGCAGCTTGTCGGAGAAGGAATCTTGCTGTCTCGATCGTTTCAGCATCTTCTCCAGTTGGTCTGGATCGGACAGGGGATGGATGTGTGAATCTGCTAAATCGGCGGCTGACGGTGTTCTATACCGGATCCGGCCGTTTCCAGGTGCCTTTAAGGACTGGGCTTCCTGTAGAGGCTCCAGCTCTTCTTCTCTTCCAGTGAACAGATAAAACAAATGAGAGAAGGAATTAATCCAAAGTGTGGTTCGAGATGGTAATGGGGTTAGAGAGAGACGAGTGGAGATGAAGCAATCGTCGCAGGAGTGATGCTCTCTTGCAACGACTGATGGCCAATACCAACGACAAGGTTGGAGGTTGGCCCTTCTGCGTGGAGGTAGAGAGGACTTGGGACTTGGATTCTGCAGTGCTAGCACCAGAATGACGCCGGTGGGATTAATCAGCCAATCAGGATCGAAGATTTTGTTTTAATTTGTTACATATTTATGTAATAGAAATGTATCAATAACGTCCATTAATAACGTAAACGTGTTCTCGGCACATAAAACGCGTAAAGTTGTAAACCAAACGGGAGCCTAATTTGCCACTTGTCAACTAAGTAGAATATGACGAACTACCATCGTATCAATTGAACCCACGGCATACAATTTGAGAGCGGATCTGCTCCTTACAGTATGTCCTGATCGTAAATCGGGAACATCTTCTGTATTTATATTTATTATTCATGGAAGATGTGTTCTCAATGCACGGTGGAATGTGATTGTAAAATCGGTGTGAGACGCACTCATTAATGAGTAGATCCCATTTTATACAATCTTCACTCATCCAAATGTACAATGAAAGACGACTGTACTCTTACGACATGATACCGGAATCACCTGTAACTAGTATCATAAAATTGGTAGCCATGTGCCTATATTTACGGAGCGTTTTGAATGTTATTTTTTTTATCAAATTGTAAATTCATTTTGTTAATAAGATATAAAATCATTTTTCTTTCATTTAATAATGTAAAATATTATTTATTTATGTTTAATTATTTATATATTGAAAACCAAATTCCATTTCAATAATATATTTATATACATGCAATAGATAATAATGACGTATATAAACTGGACGAGCTGATCTAGACCGGACGACCTATACATAAAATGTCAGAAGCTTCGAGATGGTTCTCCGAGGAGGAACACTCAGATGTTTGGGTTAGAAAACGAGTTAGGATGATTGACTAAGCCAAGTTAGAGAGTTCAAACAACAATAGAACCAAAGAGCATGAAAAGCTAGAGTGTGACATAGTGTAAACAAGGTTTATGATAGGTGGTGTGCCCTTAAGTACTAAGTAAGAAGTGCCATTGTGTCCTTCACTTAAAAAATGACACATGTCATGGCAGGATAAAGAACTTGAATACACTGAGGTCAAACACACTATTCCCGGCATAGTGGACTCCATCTAGTGTTCATGATCTAATGGCATATACCAACGTTTGCCTCTGCACCAAATGGGAATGGCCTCAGTGGCCAATGAGATTAGGATGCACAGGGGTTCCCGATTTGGCCAACTGCTATTCTCTGTCATTAAGTCCACGTGGCGATTGATTGAGGCCCAATGATGACTCGAACTGAACCAAACTGATTATATCGGTTTTGGGTTGAATTAACATTTGATCCACTACGTTCATACTTGAGGGAGGAAAGGGTAGGGTACATCGTAGACACCACATTGAGGCTGTAAAGATCAAATGGACCTCCTTTCGGGGACAATGAAATATGACCCTCTTTGTTTTAAGTGATAATACCATTAAAAATAAATGACTTTTTGGAAAACATTGGTCGTTATTAGTTCTTGTTTGATTTGTATTTGTATATATTTGAAGAGATCAGATCTGCTCACAACTAATCATTTCAACTCATATTGAAGTAATGGGTTCTTGACGCTTGTATTATTATAATAGTTAAAGATTTTGGGTATAGTGTCACTTTAGTCCCCAAATTTTAAAATATGATAATTTAGTATTCAAACTTTTAAAACATGCCAATTAAATAGATGCCATTAACTATTCCGTTAATCAGTAGTTAAGTGTCATTTAAAAAAGACATAAATACCCTTCAAGTGTCATATAATTTTTTTTATCAACCATCCAAATATTAACAAAAAAATGAACAGTCCAATATCCTTACCTCTTCTCTTCAAGAAATATGGGGGCACTAGAATGCCAATTGAGATGTAACCCCAACTTTCTTGAACAGAAGAGGCAAGGAATTAAGACTGTTCATTTGTTATCAACATGCGGATGGTTGATAAAAAAATAAAAAAATAGATGACACTTAATGGGCATTTGTGTCTTTTCAAATGTCACTTAATGACTGGTTAATGACAGGTACTAGATTAACACATTTTGAAAGTTTAGGAACTGAATTGTAGCAGTTTAAAGTTTGGGGACCTAAGTGACAATAGGCCCAAAGTATATGGTATTGATTGGAAAATTTCCCTTGAAGATACTAATAATCATTGTTTTAAAAGCTTAAGTCCTAAGGCGAACACAAACTTAAGCCTCACAACTTTGACGTGATGCTTAATCATTTGTCAAAATGAGGCGTAAGCCTCGAGCCTTAAGGCGTAAGGTGTAAAAAGGCGTAAGCCTCAAGTACCAATGATTATTTAGTGAATTAATGCTAAACAAATATTTTTTTTATAATTTAATACATTTAGAAGAACATTTCAATAATTATAGGCTAAATAAAATAGTAAAGGAGAAAAAAGCCAATGAGACAAATCAAATTCTATTAGTTTTCATAGTGTTTTAAGAGAGTTCAATGCAAAAATGACTAATCAAGTTCTTAGTTTCCTTTGAATAAATCAAATGAGATTTTTCTTATTACTCTAAATGTAATGTCCTAGGTTTTGTTATTTTTCTCATTTATTCTACTAATGGATCCTATTTTCTTAATTATTATTCTTATTATTATAGATCAAATAAACTAAGTGGTTTCTTTTATTCTAAATTGGTTTTTGTTACATGAAATGTAAAGTTTACAATTGTTAGTTTATTAGTTATTATTTTTTTAATGCTTAAATGCCAAAACTTATTGTTTATAAACTTCCAGTTTATGGATATGTGTGCTTTATATCATTTTAATTTGACATATTGTGTTACTTTCATCATTTTATAAACTTTAATTAATTACTTTCCTTAATTAATTTATAAACTTTAATTAAACTCTTTATGCCGTGCAACACTTTGAGGCTTACGCCTCACCTTTTTGGGTCATTATGCCTCAACTAGGCATTTAAATCAAAGGGTTGTTATTTTCTTATTTCGAATGAAGCAGTTTTGGTAGTCTATTATGAAAATTTAAAACACATCGAAGGATAAAAGTGTATTTTTGATGATTTTTGTCAAATATAATGGCATTTTATATGAACAGGGGAGGTTTAAGTCCTATTAAAACCTACGGGAAAGATATAGTTATTTATGAGAAAACTCAAGAAAAGTAAGGGTCTGTTTGGTTCAAGGGAATAGAAGCCTGGAATTGGAATCGGAATGACCCATTCCCATTTCAAGTGTTTGGTTGACCGGAATGGGAATCCATCGTATGGGAGAATGAGCATTCTTGACCCCCCTAAGGAATGGGATTTCCATTCCAGTTTTATAAATTATTATTATTTTTTTTAGGGTCTATTTGGTTTGCAATCGAAATTAGAATGGTCCATTCCCATAGTTTGTTTGATTCAGACAATAATGGAAATGGGAATTAAAATCAACAGGAATGAGATTTCATTCCCAAGGGAAGGGCAGGGAATGGCCATTCCCTCAAATGGGGGAATGTCATTCCAGTAGGAATGGAAATGGGATTCCGATTCTACTCAACCAAACAGTTGGAATTGAAATAGTCCATTCCGATTCCGATTCTAGACACTATTCCCGCAAACCAAACGGACCCTTACAAGAATACCCCCCTTCATTCCCAACCCTAGTCAAACGAAGAGCCATCACCGAACAGAGACTGCGAGCAGTGTAGAACTCTAAACCATCTGTCGTCGCCAAAATAACGTCTCGCGAGGTAAGACAACTGCTGAATCATTCTCCTCCTCTTCCTCCTCCTCCTCGTTCTAAATCAACCGCCCATGCTCTGATCTGGGATCTAATTGCTTTGGTTTCATATGTAATCCAATCTTCATTGAAGACGAATCATTTTCAATAAAGGTACGTGTTGTTTAAGATCCTTATAATCATTTTCAACAAAGGTACGTATTGTTTAAGATCCGTATAAAATGTACCATTATAGTCTTTTTCTTTTGCACAATAGCTGCACCATTATACTTTGTGTTTTATTTGTTTGTTCTTCTTTTCAAATTTAGCTTTGACATTGTTTTAGTCCTGACATAAAAGAATTGCATAGTATTTTCTTGTTAAGTTGCAAATATTTGCATCAATTTTGTGTTGGAGATATCCAGATATTTGCAAAAATATGAGAAGTGTAGGAGAGTCCAGAAGCCGGAGGTGATTTTTTGAAACTAAGGATGACGTAGAGAATTTTATTAGGTTGGTTTGTAATGTCGTTGAGAAAGATGTGGTGGTCGTGGTGGATCCATGGGTGTCTAGGGGTATAGGTTGGAAGAAGACTAAAATGGGATTCTTGGCAGCACTGATTAATAATGGTAATTCAAAAGGGGTCAGCAATTGCAGGAAGGTTGACAAGGGTACCTCAAAAAGCAATTATTTTATTTATTAATATATTATATATTATTATATAATTATAATTTATATAATATATTATATATAAATATATAAATATAATATATATAAATAATATATATGGATCATACTGAGATCGTACTGCAGACTCAATACGACCCATATGATCATGCCAAACTTAGCACAAGTCACAGACCGTCATATTAAGCCAATCTAAATTCATCTTAGGCCACGAGCGGTACGACCTGATTCACAGATTTAAGGGTCAACCGATTGATTGGTAAAGACGTAAAGTCTCTTACTCATTATAGCGGAGACTTACGGTGGAATCCCATCTGGGTTGGGGAGGGGTTACCCTTGTTGTGTATTTGTGTAGCCTCTTGGATCAATCCAACAACTATTCAAGGTTCCTATCAGATAACTCGTATGTCTGTTTGCCTCTACACGTAACACATGAATACAATTCATCGTGCGAAGAGAATATCATCTCTCTCAGTTCGGTACGAGTTCAGCTTCTCAGTTAGGGTAATGCCGGTTCGAGCATATTTTACTGTCTTGCATTGAGAATATTTTTATATTTTTATTTACGTTTTATTTTATGAAGAAATATTTCCGATGCAAAGGTGAAAACGACTGTTAGAAGGGTGTGGGCACAGCTTTGCTATGATAGAAGCCGATCTCGTGACAGTAACGTGATACGCACAGAAAAAACCCTGATGGACACGAGAACCCGCCAATCAAATGCGACCACGTCGGCTTATGCGAGCAAAGTATAACGTTAACGGACCTTTAACTGTTAGCTTAAACCGGACACAAAAGGACGAAAACAATGAAGCAAACTTTCGATCTTCCCTCCCATTTTGGTTCTCTTCCACCGAACCCTAGCCTAGCCCATCTACCGGCGATCTCACTTCACATTGGTGTGCGTGAATGCGGAAGCCACCGGCGGTGAGAGGGAAATTAGCCGGCGGTCATTATCGTAGCCCAAGCCCTACCCTGTTACCAAATCATCGGCGAACAACACCAACCGACATCTGGCAGCGAAGACTCAACTAGCGACCAACGATAAGCTCCTCCTACTGTTCTTCCTTTTCGGCTTCTTCCCTGCAAGCTCCTCTTCCCCCTCTGTATTCCATGTTACATATTTACTTGTTAATTGTTGCGGGTGTGTGGAACGTGGTTTTGTGACTGAGGAAGTCAAGTGAAGAACCCCATCACCAAGTGCTTACTTCGGGTGTGGTTTTGCGCCAAGTTCTGAACTATCATTCTCTCTGTTCTCAATTAATGTGTAGTGTGCATTATCAAACAGAAACTAGATGGAGAGAAAGCTACCCATTTTGTCTGTAATTAGCTTTTTACATCAGTCTCCAGTTTTATGTCTGTAATCAGCTCAGAAACTAGAAGGAGAGAAAGCTACCCACTTTGTCATAGTTTGGTTCTAAGAATTTTTCAATGCTCTTATCCTTGATTTCATATGAGAGATTGAAGTAAAATGTTATCTTCCTCCATCATGCAGAACAAACAAGGAATTTTACTCCACAAAACAATTATGTCATTCAATGACAGAAAGAAGACTCAGAATTTAGATTATTACCTGACTTCTTTATATATGGACTCCCAGAAATGATAGTGTAATAAATTTTCTCTAAAATCTGTCCATGTAACAAGTAGCTAAATGTATCACATTTTCAACAAATGAAATTGAGTTGTTAAACATGAAAGATGGCAGCATATATCATTAATCAATTTTTTTATTAGCAATAAAATATCATTAATTCTATTAATATGTGAAAATAAAAGTTACGCGGACCCCAGATTAGTGGAGTCGTCTCCTCAGTTCCGCTTACAATTCCTATTCCCGTTGTCCAATCATTTCCCTAAGAAGAGAAACCACTCTAATTTGTAACCTAAAAAGAAAGAAACCTCTCATCTGTACTAATTTGCGGGTACGTTGTGCCTTTTCTAATATTAGTAAATCTTCCAGCATCGCAGATACACATGAATCCCGACTCGCAACAGCATTTTGTGTACGGAAGAAGCGACCAAGAACCGTCTCCAGCATTGACGGCGAAGTCACCTCAAGAGGATGAGTCATCGGTAGTCACCCTTCTAGTAAGGCACCTCCCGGAGGCCATCCCTCCCGATACCCTTTCTCGCCTTTTCTCACATTATGGGGCCTTCTCTGTCCGCCCCTGCGCCGGTGGAAGGTATGCTCTTTCTCTCTCCCTTCATTCTTGGTAGTTTCAATCACCCCCAAATAAGTAATCGGCTAACTATGAACAAGGTTTGATGTTACTGCATTGTACGATATATGTCTACTGTTAACCAATTTTAGAGTTATTCACAAAAGAAAGAAAAAAGACTAGTTAATAATATGCATTTCCTTGGCTAGTTTCGGATATCGTGGATGTGGGGAATATTATTTTGTTGCTTGTGGTGTTAATTTTATTTGTAGGGAAAATTAGAAGAAAACAAGCTGGTGAACCCATGGTATATTTTAGTTAAAAATTTGCATTTTATTTCATGCGTTTTATCAGGAAAGGTAGCAAGTCTATGGAGATATATGACATGTTAGGGATTCCTTGTGTCGTGGAAAGTACTTTTTCTTTGGGAGCTATCATGTACTTACTAACTAGCTATAGAAGTGATGCTCTCAACATTTCTCAACTCAACTCCGCATAACCTTGTCTCAACTATATGGGTTTGGCTCCACGAATCCTGTTCTGTTACTCCGCTTTGTTCAATGGGTCTATAGGTGGGAAATTTTTTCAAGAGGATTTGTATTTTCACATTGTGTACCTAGTATTGCAATACTGGATGAGTGGGGAAAAAGAAGAAACTAATAACACCATTTGTTGCTCTAGTGGCAAACGCTTATTTCTAACTTTAAGATTTGGTTAATTTCTCTCTTTTTAGATATGGTCATGCTATAATATGCTTTACCAAAAAATTAAAAAAGCTTTTTACAACAATATAAAAAGCAAGGTTTAAAATGTCGATGTCGGTGGAAATGTTTGTCATCCAAATATAAGAAACATGTTGGAAATGTCGGAAACATCGTATGGAAATATTGTATGCAAAATATAGAATGATATTTTATGAAATGATAAAAGAGAGCATAGGCACATCCTTTTAAATTATTATCTTGTTCCAAATCACTAAACAAAGCTAACTAAGGTTATAGACAAAATAATATGTTCAGGAGTTGCCTTGTAAACCTTAAGAGTTAGAGCTTCATGATAGAATGAGTTAAAGCAAAATTTAAACTAACAGAAAATGTAAATGGTTGTAATTGATCAACCAAATAATCTATATACAAAGAAAAACTAATATTTAACTTCATGCTTGAAATGAGTATTTAGCTAGCTCAAAGTGGTAATTATGTAAGTTAAGTGGGTGATAACATTGTTTTTTTTTGATAATTGAAATGATTTTATAAATCAACAATAAAATAGTACAAAGTCCTCATGGAAAGGTACGAGTTGCAACCTCTCCAGGCTAGTTAAGTACAAATTTCCGAATTAATAACAACTTACATAGAAGCACAAAAAAGATCTTCCCTATATACCCCCTGTTTGGATAGAGCATCAGCCAAAGAATTAGCAGACGTACTAACCCATTTTACCTCAACTCTCATATTGATGGTTAACCACTTTACTTTTTTGATGAGATCTTTGTAGCCCCAAATGGTGGTATCCAAGTTTAGGAGTCACCTGGTTACCACCTGAGAGTCCCCTTCAACTAGGAGATGCTCCACCCTAAGCTGGTTGTCGATCTGAATTCCTTGTACTGCAACAAGTATTTCTGCCCTTGTGGAATCCCCCACTCCCACCGGTCCTGAGAATAGGGAAATTATGTTGCTGTCCTTATTTCTCAGGATACCCCCTATACCTGAAGGCCCGGGATTGCCTTGGCTGCTTTCATCAAAGTTCAGCTTAATGACACTTTCCAAAGGCGGAACCCATTCTGACAGAATTCTATCATTCTTTGTTGAAGTGTTGGCTATTACTAGCCAATTTCTCCACAAATCATCAAAGGAGAAGTCATCAAAGATATCCACAGTTTTCAGCCAAAGGATTGCTCTTGTTAGGATACAATCCTTCATTTCATCTAACCCTCTTTCCTTTTCTAAAAAAATTCTTGCATTCCTTTCCTCCCAAAGAGTCCACAGAGTGGCTGCTCTGACACATCTCCACATGACCTTACCTCTTCTAGTGTGCCAAACAAAGACAGATGGGTTGAATAACAAGCTTAAATCAGAAGGCAGAGACCACCTACCTCCAAATAGACAAAGGCTCCACCTCCATATAGCTGTAGCAAAGGAACAGGAGATCAACAAATGGACATAGTCCTCATTCTCGGCCTTACACAAGGAGCACCAATTTGGGGAAAGACAAAGCGAAGATCTCTTTTTCTGTAAGTTTTCCAAAGTATTGATCTTCCCATAGAAGACTTCCCAGCAGAATACAACAATTTTTGGGGGAATAGGTCGCGCCCAGACTTCTTTGACAGGGAATCCTTAGGAAGAGGGGTTAGAATTGAGGGATTTTAGAAAAGAAGAGCAAGTAAAAGTACCTTGTTGAGCAGGAGAAGAAGAAGAAGAAGAAGAAGAAGAAGAAGAGGCTACAGAGTTAAGGCCTCAAAAACTTAGCTTAAGTCGAGTGAAGCTTTGCATTTATACTATTCTGGCCGTACATAACAATATGTCTACAGAATTACAAAAATACCCCTACGGGTACTAAGTTTGTGAACAGTACATATAATACACCTGTTAACACTCCCCCTCAAGTTGGGGCATAGATATCAATCATGCCCAACTTGTCATAGAGACCTTGATGTCTGGAATGGTTTAGCCCTTTTGTAAATAAGTCTGCTAGTTGGTCTTCAGAGCTGATGTATGGAGTGCATACTTCGCCTGTGATGATTTTCTCTCTGATAAAATGCTTGTCAACTTCAATGTGCTTTGTTCTATCATGTAGTACCGGGTTGGCAGCGATACTGATAGCTGCCTTGTTGTCACAAAGTAGAGTCATGGGTTTACCAAATGGAAAACCCAACTCTCCCAATAGATTCTTTATCCACATACCTTTGGCTACTCCGTGTGCCATTGCACGGTACTCAGCTTCAGCACTGGATCTAGCTACTACGGTTTGCTTCTTACTCCTCCAAGTAACAAAGTTCCCTCCTACAAAGGTGCAGTAACCACTAGTAGACCTTCTGTCACTTTGAGATCCAGCTCAATCCGCATCTGTGTAAATTTCAACCCTCAAGTGTCCATGTTTCTGGAATAATAAACCAGCACCCGGGAACTTCTTAAGATACCGAAGTACTCTCTCTGCTGCTTCAAGATGGGTGGACCTAGGTGCATGCATGAATTGACTGAAGACACCAACAGCATATGCTATGTCTGGACGAGTCATAGAGAGGTACAACAATCTTCCTACAAGCCTCTGAAATTGCTTCACATCCTTAAGAGGTTCACCTTGGCTATCACTTAACTTATGGTTGGGGTCAATGGGAGAGTCAGCTGGTTTAACCCCAATCTTTCCAGTGTCCTTAAGCAAGTCTAGGACATATTTCCTTTGGGAGATGAAGATACCCTTTTTTGATCAGGCAACCTCAATTCCAAGGAAGTATTTGGCAGGTCCTAGATCTTTCACTTCAAACTGAGTGGCAAGGAAGCCTTCAAACTTTGAATTTCATCCTCCCAGTCACCAGTAACAATTATGTCATCCACATATACTATTAGGGCAACCATTTTACCTTCTACCCTTTTTACAAACAGTGTGTGATCTGACTGACATTGCTTGTATCTCCTCTGCTGAACTACAGTATGAAATCTGCTAAACCAAGCTCTTGGTGATTGCTTCAGCCCATATAAAGACTTCTTTAACTTGCACACTTTCTGTTCACTTCCTTGAGCCAAAAAACCGGGGGGTTGAGCCATATAAACTTCCTCTTCAAGGTCACTATTCAAAAAGGCATTCTTGATGTCAAGCTGATGTAGATCCCAATTCAGATTGGCAGCAAGAGAGAAAAGTACTCTAATAGAGTTCATTTTGGCAACAGGGGCAAAGGTTTCTGCATAATCAACTCCATATACTTGAGTAAAACCCTTTGCCACTAAACGAGCTTTATACCTCTGCACAGTTCCATCAGCCCCATGCTTAACAGTGAACACCCATTTACATCCAACTGGAACCTTACCCTTAGGGAGATCAACAAGTTCCCACGTGCCATTCTTATGAAGAGCATCAATTTTTTCCTTCATGGCATTTGTCCATTCTGGTACTGAGAGAGCTTCTGCCACATTCTTGGGAATAGGGATACTGTCAATGGAGGTAAGGAAGGCACGAAATGAAGGTGAGATGTTCTCATAGGAGACAAAGTTGGAAATGGGGTGTTTTGTGGTGCACAACCTAACACCTTTCCTGTGAGCAATAGGAAGGTCAAGATCATTAGCAACAGGGAGATCAGGACTATCATTGGGAGTCAAGTTACTTGAGAGAGTATGATCTTCCCCCGAGGAGTTTGATGGCACTTGAGGTACAACTTCTGGATTCTCCACAGTTCTTGAACTTGGTTGGCCTTTATGATGACGAGAAAAAACATGGAAAGGTGGAGGATTAGGAAGAGAAGGGGGAGAAGGAGAAGGATTAGGAAGAGGAGGAAGCTGAACCAGTTTCTCCTCATGCCTACACTCTCCCTGAGGAGAAACAGGAAAGAAGGGCTCATCTTCAAAGAAGGAAACATCCATGGAGACATAAAATATCCGAGAAACAGGATCAAAGCAACGATACCCTTTCTAAGAGAATGAGTAGCCAAGAAATATACATGGGATAGCACAAGAGTCCAATTTCCCCCGGGTGGGAGATAGGTTTTGGACAAAACACCGACAACCAAAAACATGAGGAGGGATAGAAAGAAGAGGGGCCTTAGGAAAGAGAAGCTGATGTGGAGCTTTGTACTCTAACCAACTTGAGGGCATTCAGTTAATGAAGTATGTAGAACAAAGGACAGCCTCAAGCCAAAATCGTTTGGGAACATTCATGTGGAGTAGTAAACCCCGTGCCACTTCAAGGAGGTGTCGGTTCTTCCGTTCAGCCACACCATTTTGTTGTGGCGTACGGGCACAAGAGCTCCGATGAAGAGAGCCATGTGAAGCAAAGAACTCCGTGAGGTCACTATGAAAAAAACTCTTTTGCATTGTCTGACTGGAATATTTGAATCTCGGTCTGAAATTGGGTGAAGACCATCCACTGAAAATCTTGAATAATTTTTGGTACTTCCTCACGGGTTCGCATTGGATATACCCAAGTGTATCTGGAATAATCATCAATGAAGGTAATGAAGTACTTGTAGCCACTCTCAGAAGGTAAAGTAACAGGGCCCCACACATCAGAATGCACAATGTGAAAAGGAAACTCAGATTTACTATTTCTTTGAGGAAATTGAGTTCTACAATGCTTGCTTAACTGACACATTTGACAAGAAAAATTAGAAACAGACATTGACTTACACTGTTATGGGAAAACCAATTTCAAGGTCTCAAAAGACAAATGACCCAGACGACAGTGCCACAAATACAATTTTACTCTTTTTGAACTGACTCATAGACTCTGTAACATGAAGGCCAACCGTATTCTCCAGCATGTAGAGTCCATCAACCATACGTCCCCTACCAATCGTCCTCCCTGAGGCCAGATCCTGAATCACACAATAGGTAGGGAAAAAAGTCACAGAACAGTTCAAGGAATTTGTAACACTACTGACTGAGAACAAATTCTTAGGGAATTTTGGAACATGAAGAACATCAAAAAGAGTAAGGCCGAGGGGAAGAGAGAGAGTTCCTTGACCAGCTATGGAAGTGTATGATCCATCAGCCAGTCTCACTTTATCTCTTCCGGAAAGAGGGTGATAAGTTTGAAAGTAAGAGGACATACCAGTCATGTGTTTTGACGCTCCAGAACCGATGATCCATGGAGAGTCAAGGTTGTGTGAGGCAGCATGGAAAGCTGTGGCAGGATTACTTGATATGGATGCAAAAGAGGTGGTGGGAGGAGCATCCATCTGGCGAATTGCTCTACCATAAGGCACAATAGAAGTGGAGGGCTGATTCTCCCGAGTAACCATATTTGCCATGTGGTGCTTCTTGGTACCTTGTTGCCCGTGTCTTCTAATTACATATGAGCCTTGCTTCTTAGGTAAATCCTGAGCCCACTTTGGTTTCCTATGAAGATCCCAACAAGTATTTTTGGTGTGCCGGGGCTTCTGACAATTAGTGCACCACAATCTTTCCTTATTCATGATTCTAGGTTTAGAAGTACTCAAAAACACAGGCACACTGCCTTACAGAGCTGTTACAGTCCACAACTAGGCACTTGCTGATTTTCAGTTTCATAGAGAACCAAACACAAACATTGCAGCTGCAGTACTAGGATGTATGACCTACACTGTGTAGGAGTCCACAAAACAATATACGAACTACTCTTGCAGTGTAACCAGGTCTGAATGATCTACAGTTTTGCAACTTCAATACAGTTTCTCAACCAAGAGAGAAAAAAAAACTCAGTAGAAATAGCAATACAAGTGGTGGTGCACCACACCTAATCGGCTGATATCCACTTTCCAGGACAGCTGAACAGTCACTTAGGGTCTAGGGTTCAACCACAGTCCCTTGGAGAGTTGAATAGAGCAACATGCAATCGGAGGAAGGGGAACAGTCCCAACACAAATTTTGGGACATTAACAGTCGTGCAAGAAGAGAGCCATAAACAGGAAAAAAAGTTTCAGTCCCTATGTCACCCGAACTGTGAATAGGTAGAACAGTCATGGATTCGAACTTCTCTTCAGGTCAGAACCTTCCTTCGAACATCTGGGATGGATTTCCATAGACTTCTTAGCTGAGCAACACCAGCTACCAGCACCTAAGGCTGGAAGTTGAACAGTCAGTAGCAAAACCCTTTTTTCTGCGCCAGGAAGTTGAACAGTCAGCTTTCATGTAGCAGAATCCAACTCGACAGTGGAGACAATCCGCAGCACTAGAGAATGCTTCCTCTCCTTGTCTTCGAGCATCAGGACTATAGCTACTACGCAGCAGTGGAGAGAGACCTCAGCTGGTTGTTTTCCAGGCCTGGACAGTCCTGCTCTGATACCATGTTGAGTAGGAGGAGAAGGAGAAGAAGAAGGGAAGAAGAAGGAGGAGAAGGAGAAGGAGAAGGAGAAGGAGAAGGAGAAGGAGAAGGAGAAGGAGAAGGAGAAGGAGAAGAAGAAGAAGAAGGCCTAAAAAACTTAGCTTCAGTCGAGTGAAGCTTTGCATTTATACTATTTTGGCCGTACATAACAATATGTCTACAGAATTACAAAAGTACCCCTGCGGGTACTAAGTCAGTGAACAGTACATATAATACACCTGTTAACATACCTTTTGGAAGAGGAGTCCAAATCTGTTGATCAGAAGAAGTGGGGTCCAAACGGATTCTAGTTAATGAATTAGCTCAATAACACAATTCGAATCACCATCCCTTAACCCTCTTCGAAATCCAAAGTCCCAATTTAAAGATAAGGGGTTTAACGGGCTCGGGAGAAAAGTTGCAATTGGCTCATGTTTGTAAAGGGAAATGGAATAGAGCGAAGGGAAACAATCTTTGAGGGGTTGAGTACCCACCCAAATATCCTCCCAGAAAAGAATAACATTACCAGAACAAGCATCAAACCTGATGAATCTGAGGAAGCGAGGGTGAATACCATGTATAGCCTTCCAAGGTATAGTAAGGGTAGCTCGACGAGATATCCCGGAATCTCAACCATTTCCTGCACAACCATGAATGCTTTCCACCACCTCATGCCATAATCTCTCTCTCTCTCTCTCTCGGGGCCATCTCCATAGCCACTTCCCTAGAAGGGCTACATTCTTCAAAACTATGTTCCCTATCCCTAAACCCCTTTCTTCCTTTGGTTTATTAACTATCTCCCATCTGATCAAGTGATCCTTTTTCACCTCTCTTGGTTCCCATAGAAAGTCCCTCATTCTCTTCTCCAGTTTCTTAGCCTCCCTTAGAGGAATCCTGAACACAGAAAGGAAGTAGGTTGGAAGGTTGGCAAGTGTAGCCTTAATTAAGGTCAGCCTACCCCCTACTGAAATGTAATTCTTTTTCCAAGCCGCCAAGCACTTATCAAATTTCTCCACAATAGGGGCCCATAAATTACTTTCTTTAGGGTTGGCTCCTAAGGGTAGTCCTAAGTATGTCAAAGGCCAGGAAGAAATATTACAACCTAAGCATTCTGCAATGGATTCAACCTCCCTATTCTCCAAGTTTACTCCAGCCACACAATTTTTATCAAGATTTACCTTCAAGTTGGAAACCCTCTCAAAGGTACTTATTAAGATCTTAAGGTTCTCCACTTTGCTTAACTCATACTCTTCACAGAAAATAACAATATCATCAGCAAACTGAAGGTGAGTTACTGGAATGCCTCTGCTCCCTATTCTCCATCCCTTTATTTGGCCCCCCTCATCTGCTTTGGAAATCATCCTACTAAAAACATTAGCAACAAGTGTAATGAGGAAATGGGAGAGTGGATCCCCTTGTCTTAAGCCTCTATTGGCTGGAAAAAAGTCCTTAACCATCCCATTCACCAGCACTGAATAACGACAAGAGTATAAGCAACTTCTTATCCACTTACACCATTTATCCCCAAAACCACGTATTCTCACCATCTCCAGCAGGAAATTCCAATCCACTAAGTCATAGGCTTTCTCCAAGTCCAGTTTGCAAACAAATCCTTTCCTGCCCGATCTCCTTATCTCTTCCACACTCTTGTTTGCAATAAGGATCTGATCTGTAATTTGTCTATCCTGAATAAAGGCTCCTTGTGCTTGGCTAGCGAGAGAGGGGAGAACAACTTTGATCCTCCTAGAGAGCACTTTTGCCAGAATCTTGTAAATGCTTGTCACCAGGCTAATTGGCCGAAAATCTTTGGGGTGTCTGGCCTCATTCTTTTTGGGAATTAAGGCTATAAAGGTGGCATTGATTTCAGGACTCACAAAGGTTTTATCCTCAAATTCTCTAAATACTCCAATTAAGTCTTCTTTGACTATGTCCCAACAGTCCTGATAAAAAGCCATTGTAAATCCGTCAGGGCCCGGTGCTTTAGCCCTATCCATAGAAAAAACAGCATGTTTAATTTCCTCTTCCTCAATCATTCTTTCCAGCCATCCCTTATCTGTTTGGTTTAAAGTTGGCCAATTCTCCTTCCATACTATTAACCGATTCTCTAATGGTCTTTGATAGATGGATTTGAAGTGATCCACAATCCTACTGGCAATCTCCTCTTGAGAGGTTATCTCCACACCCTCAACCTCAAGCTTTAGTATCAAAATTTTCCTTCTTCTCCCATTAGCCAAATCATGAAAAAATTTGGTATTCCCATCCTCTTCCTTGATCCACTTATGTCTGGATTTTTGTCTTCAAGAAATCTCCTCCCTCAACAAAGTCTCCTCTAGCTCATTTTTCAGTTTCTTCCTCATTTCCCTGTCTTGCTCATCCATCATCCCTTGGGATTCTTTTGCATCTAACTCCTCAATCTGAACCAATAATCTAACTTTTACCTCCTCCACTCTTCCAAAATGAACCTTATTCCATTCTTTTAATTTGCCTCTCAACCTTTTTAGTTTTTTGTGGAATCTAACCCCTTCCCATTTCACTTCTCTCAATTCTTCATTCCACCATTCCTTAACCTTAGGCAAGAAGTCCGGGTGTGTCAGCCACATATTTTCAAACCTGAATGGTCTAGGTCCATTGCCAAGAGGTTCTTGTCCTACTTCTATAGGGTAATGATCAGAGGTTATCCTAGGTAGAGCCTTAGCCACCAAACCTCTCCAGTGGCTCTCCCAACCCTCATTAAATAGGAACCTGTCAAGCTTTGAGCAGATTGGGTTTTCTTGGAAGTTGGACCAAGTGTAGGTAGCCTGTAGTAGAGGAAGCTCCCGTAATTCACAGGAATTTATGAAGTCATTGAACTTCCTCATACTAGTTGTAATGGCCTGCCTAGGATTATTTGACTCATTTGTGAATCTTATTGCATTAAAATCACCCCCCAAACACCAAGGACCTTACCACAAACCTTGAATCCCATGAAGCTCCTCCCAAAGCTCATTCCTCTCTCTGTAATTATTTGGACCATACACATTTGTTAGCACCCAAGTAAATCCATCTTCCACCATTCTGAATTTTAGGGATACAGTGAAGTTTCCTATTAGCTCCTCTACTGGTTCTCCGAAGTCCTCCCTCCACAAAGTTATTATTCCCCCCGAGGCTCCCCACGACGGAGTTGAGCACCATCTTACCCCTCTTATTTTTCAGATCTCCTTGACCCACCTTCTATCCAGTTCAGCTAATTTTGTCTCCTGCAACATCACAATATCAGGTCTTTCTCTTCTAAGTAACTGTTGAGACCCATCCAGAACCCACTGGGGAAGTGGAGCAGGCCACCACCCATCAGCCATTCACAAGGAGACAGAGAGGACAGGCGACAGAGCCCCAGAATTAGTTACACTCAAAGTTGGTTACTCTGCCGCCAGAGGATATTCCATCCATGTTATCTGCCAGAGTTAGTTACCCAGAAATTATAGGATATTCCCTCTGATATTACACCTGTAGGCCAGCTATATAAGGCCATCATCATATAATGAAAGCAATGAATGATTCTCCTTTAATTTTCTTCTCCTTGAGTCCAGTTTATTCCTTCCTTCCCTTCTCCTTTTTTCTCTCCATCTTCTGTTTCAGGAGGTCAAGCCCCTTCGAAGAGGCTTCCGAGGTGAGCGGAAACTCACCAAGTTGGTATCAGAGCCAAGTCACAGACCAGCTATGCCGCAGACAAGATCCTCTACCATGGAAGATAGAGTCGACCAACTTGAGATTGGGTTCCACCAGGTACTGAACGAACTCAGGGATCTCAAGGTGGTCATCTCTAACCTCACCTCTCAACAACAGTCCGGCGAGACCAGTCATCCAGCAGGGGCTGACGCCTCTGCTTCCGGTAGCCAAGGAACTGGGTATTACCCCGTCGGAAAGGTCACTAAAATCAATTTCCCCAACTATTCCGGTGGAGATCCCATTCCTTGGATTTTCAGAGCAGAGAGATTCTTCGAGTACCATGAAACCCTTGCACACCAGCGCGTCGCCATCGCCTCCATTCACCTAGAAGGAGACGCTATTCTCTGGCTCCAGTGGTATCGACAAACCCATCCTCAGGTAACTTGGGCGGAGTTCACGGAAGCTTTGTGCATCCGTTTTGGGCCGACGACGTTCGTGGATTACGATGAACTCCTCACTCGACTAAAACAGACTGGGATGGTAGCAGACTACCAACTTGAGTTCGAAAGAATGGCGACCAGGGTACATGGATGGCCGGAGAAGGCCTTGGTAGGGTGTTTTGTGGGAGGTCTCAGAGAAGACATCCGCCTGGAAGTGAGAGCTCTTCGACCAGCGACAGTCATGGCGGCGGTGGGTATGGCTCGCCTGCAAGAAGAGAAGATCGATAGTATGCGCAGAACCAACAATCTATCCTACCCGAATGTGAGGGTTCCCTAGCGGGCCGAACAACAACCCATGAAACAAGTTGGGGATTCTCAGAAGCCCATTTTGCCCAGGCCCACTGTGCCCTTCAAACGCCTCTCGTGGGCTGAGATGCAGGCCCGATGCGAGAAGGGCCTCTGTTACAATTGTGATGACAAGTTTGGACCGAGCCATAAGTGCAGAGTCCAACGAGTGTTTCTTCTTCAGACAGAGGAAGAACCGGAGGGGACCGTCCCAGAACACATAGAAGACTGTGAACTGATCTCAGATGAACCTAAACCTGTTGGAGCCGAGATCTCCTTACACGCCCTCATGGGCCTCAACCCTCTTCAGTCCATGCGAGTAGAAGGAAGGTTGGTGGGCCGATCTGTGATGATCTTGATTGACAGTGGCTCTACCCTGAATTTCATCACTTGCCGATTAGGCAACTAGGTATGACTATACAACCCACTCCACTCTTTTCGATCTATGTGGCTAATGGAAGTCAGATGTTATGTGATGGTGTGTGCAAGAAGGAAAAGATCCTTATACAAGGCCACAATTTCGTGGTAGATCTCCACCCATTGGATTTCTTAGGGGCTGATATTATTTTGGGAATTCATTGGTTACGTGGCCTAGGGCCTGCACTTTGTTATTGGGCCAAAATGACAATGGACTTTTATCAGGATGGTCAGACTTGCCATCTACAAGGGGTGCGGCCTCCTAGTCCCCAAGGTGATACTGTAGCTTCCATGTTACGGGCCTCCAAGGATACTGGACAGCCCTTATTTATGCACTTAGGCATGCAGCCCACAGTTCCAACTTTAAACAATCAAGGCTGTGACCAACCCACGGAAGCCCAACACGAGGCACTACGATCGATACTCGATCAGTTTGGTGATGTGTTCAAGGAACCAAGCCAATTACCTCCACCCCGGGCCCAAGACCATCAGATACCCCTCTTACCAGATTCTAAACCGGCCAATGTGAGGCCATATAGATAACCCTATTTCCAAAAGCTAGAAATTGAGAAGGCGGTAAGAGAGCTAATGAAGAAGGGGCATATACAGACCAGCACCAGCTCATTTTCGTCCCCTGTACTCCTAGTAAAAAAGAAGGATGGTAGTTGGCGGTTTTGTGTAGATTACCGGGCCCTGAATCAGATTACAGTGAAGGACAAGTTCCCGATACCCCTCATTGATGAACTGCTGGACGAGTTAGGAGAAGCACAGGTGTTCTCCAAACTTGACCTGCGATCCGGGTATCATCAGATCTGGGTTCACCAGGCCGACATCCACAAGACAGCCTTCAGAACCCACGATGGCCATTATGAGTTTCTGGTTATGCCGTTTGGACTCACCAACGCCCCCTCCACCTTCCAGGCCCTCATGAATGAAATTTTTAGGCCATTCTTAAGGCAATTTATTTTAGTATTCTTCGATGACATTCTGGTTTACAGCAAGGATTGGGACATCCATATGGAACATCTAAAACTTACCCTCACCACTCTAAGGGAGCATCAATTACATGCCAAAATGACCAAGTATTCTTTTGGACAAAAACAGATACAATACTTAGGCCATGTGGTTGCAGCAGGGCGGGTCATGGCAGACCCAGAAAAGATAGATGCCATCCAAAAATGGCCCAAGCCCACTACTGTAAAGGCTCGCAGGGGTTTCCTTGGGCTTACCGGGTACTATAGGCGCTTCATTAAGGGGTATGGGCTCATGGCCGCCCCTCTAACGCGTCTGTTGAAGAAGGATTCTTTCAGCTGGGCTGATGAGGCCCAACGGGCCTTTGAAGACTTGAAGACAGCAGTTTCGAGCCCTCCAGTCCTCACTCTTCCGGACTTCACCCAGCCCTTTGAGATAGAGTGTGATGCCTCAGGTGCAGGGGTAGGGGCCGTCCTGATGCAGAAGGGACAACCCATTGCTTACTTCAGCAAGGCCCTATCAGCCGCTCACCAGAACCAGTCCACTTATGTCAAGGAGGTGATGGCAGTCCAGAAATGGCGTACATACCTATTGGGACGCCAATTTATCATAAGATCAGACCAACAGAGTCTGAAGTATATAGCAGAACAAAGAGTGCACACCCCAGAGCAGCAAAAGTGGCTTAGTAAACTGATGGGCTTTGACTACCGAATAGAGTAAAAACCTGGGCCCGCCAACAGGGTAGCTAATGCCTTATCGCGGGTAGAGGAGCCGGCCCAACTAACCTACTCTCAACCCAGTTTTCCCTTGTTTGAAGCTATACGGCAAGAGGCAAGGTTTGACCCGCAGCTGCAGGACATTAGGGAAAAATGGAGGCAGGACCCTTCCCAGCTTGCAAGTTACGAAATTGTAGGACCAAACCTCTTCTTTAAGGGCATGTTCGTGATTGCTCCAAATTCCAGCCACAAAACTGAACTATTGAAGTTGTTTCACGATTTCACATTGGGGGGACATTCAGGAGTGCTAAGGACTCTAAAGAGGCTCAGCAGCCACTACCATTGGGTAGGAATGCGCAAGGACGTGTTACACTATGTATCTGAATGCCAAACCTGTCAACAACAGAAATACTCCTCATAGTCTCCCGCGGGCCTTCTACAACCCCTCAAGATTCCAGAGCAAGTATGGGAAGACCTCTCCATGGATTTCATCACCGGACTTCCCCGTTCTTTAGGGAAGGAGGTTATCATGGTAGTAGTTGACCGTCTCATCAAGTATAGCCATTTCTCTGCCCTGCCTTACCCTTACGCTGCAGCAACGGTGGCTAACATCTTCATACGGGACGTCGCAAAATTGCATGGGACACCAAGATCCATTGTCTCGGACCGTGACCTTGCCTTCCTGAGTTCATTCTGGAAGGAATACTTCCGATTGCAAGGAACCCAACTGCACCCATCCACAAGTTACCACCCCCAGACGGATGGACAGACTGAAGTTCTTAATCGGTGCTTAGAAGCCTACCTGAGATGCTTCATAGGGGAGAAGCCCAAACAGTGGGCCCACTGGCTTCTGTGAGCAGAATACTGGTACAACATGACTTATCAGTCAACGGCAGGAATGACACCCTTCAAGGCTCTATATGGCAGAGAACCTCCTCCCATATTACCTTATGAATTTGGGTCGGCTAAGGTGGCAGAAGTAGAGACTCGCCTACTGGCAAGAGACGAGATCCTTAGACTGCTCAAGGCCAATTTGACTAAAGCTCAACAACGGATGAAGGTCTACTATGACTCTCACCACCGCCCACTAGAGTTTCAGGTAGGTGATTTTGTCTACCTTAAGCTCCAACCTTACCGCCAGGTCTCAGTGGTGAGACGGGCTGGGCACAAGCTAGCTCCCAGATATTATGGGCCCTATAAGGTGCTGGAGAGAGTGGGCCTTGTTGCTTACAGATTGGACCTCCCTGCTACCTCGAAGCTTCACCCGGTGTTTCACATCTCACTTCTCAGGAAAGCTGTGGGGAATCATACCCCTATCTCATCCAACTTACCCCAATTTACAGAGGAAGGGGACATTTATACGGAGCCTATCAAGATTGTGGATTTCCGATGGGTTCGGCGAGGAGGGCAGGTTGTGCCAGAAGCCAAGGTTGAATGGGCTGGACTGCCTCCAGAAGATGCCACTTGGGAACCTTATCTGAGGCTGAATGAGAGGTTTCCCAACCTAGACCTTGAGGGCAAGGTCAGTGCTAAGGGGGGAGGAACTGTTGAGACCCTTCCAAAACCCACTGGGGAAGTGGAGCAGGCCGCTACCCATCAACCATTCACAAGGAGACAGAGAGGACAGGCGACAGAGCCCCAGAATTAGTTACACTCAGAGTTGGTTACTCTGCCGCCAGAGGATATTCCATCCATGTTATCTGCCAGAGTTAGTTACCCAGAAATCAGAGGATGTTCCCTCTGATATTACACCTGTAGGCCAGCTATATAAGGCCATCATCATATAATGAAAGCAATGAAGGATTCTCCTTTAATTTTCTTCTCCCTGAGTCCAGTTTATTCCTTCCTTCCCTTATTTTTTCTCTCCATCTTCTGTTTCAGGAGGTCAAGCCCCTTCGAAGAGGCTTCCGAGGTGAGCGGAAACTCACCAGTAACTCCTTAATCGATCTCCTTTTTCTAGCACTATCCAAACCCCTTACATTCCAGCTTATTATCTTCATTACCTCTCAACAATTTAGCCCTCCATTAAAGTGTCCTTCATTTAGAACCCCTCTTTCTTTCCCCTCTACCACTGAACTCCTAATTCCTGCCTCAATCTATTGGTTCTTGCCTCTGATTCATGGCTTTTTGGAGCCACCTCTGACATTTCCTCCTTCTGTTTATATTCCTCTAGCAGGGCACAAATCTGCTCCCAAATCCATTCCAGCTCCTCTTGTTTCCTTTCTAACAAGCCAACTCTCTTCTCTGATTGGACTCCATTATTGTCAATGGCCACTTCCTTACTACCAATTAGTTGGTCTGGTCGGGATTCCAGGACATCTGTTACAGGCAGAGAACCCAAATTAGTATCTAAACCCAAATGGACAGGCTTACCTGGAATTAGCAAAGGTGGTTGCATGTGGACCGACTGCTGGGTATCAATTCTTGAAGTCAGGGCTAGGCCCTTCCCATTTTTCGGACTCAATTGTGGAAGCGGACTAGGTACAACCAATTCTTCCTCATCCTCTACAGTTAGGAAGGCTTCACTTCTCTTTCCCTCTGCGTAATTCTTTTTGTAAGGCTCCAAGGATGATTCCTATCTCTCTGGCCTGATGTCCTGACTAGGCTGCACATATGGGATGGACTCGTCTATTGGTTAGGATGCACTCTGCCTTACCTCTTTCTGTGTTCCCAACTCCACCTGTCTTTTGTATAGCATACCCAGATTGGGAGAGATCTATTCTCCGCTGCTAAGGCTCACTCTTCTTTGCATTTTGATAGTACCAGAATCTTGCAGATCCGTCTCCTCCTCGAGGAATAACAGTTCGGTGTTTAGACTACCCTCTTCCAATATATCTCTTGGCTTTTGGAGATTGATACTTCCCAAGCTAACATTTTCTTCAAAATCTGAACCGGAAACAGCAAAATCTTCATTGTCTGTCAATCTTTCCGAATCAGAGTCAAAGACCTCATTGCTCTTCACACTCCTGGGATTACGGCGATCCTGTTCCTTAAGCGGCAACTTCTTTGAGGGTCTCCACTGTAACGAGCTGGAGACCTTCGCTGAACTATCTTCTTCACCTAAGTAAGCACTGTCTTCAACAAGGTCTAAATCCCGCCGTTTTCTGCTTCTAGTGTTCCGCCTATCCAAGGGTAAATGGTTTTCCTTCTCGGTTGAAAGCCACTGTAGCGACGAAGTGGCCGAACCTGCAGCTGGTGCGCGGAAATGTGAGGAGGGGCTAAAGGGAGAAGAAAATAGATGGTTTTTACCATCTATTGGAGGCTCCCTCTTCCCAAGCACGTTTGACTTAAGTGAGTCATGTGCCCTCTTTAAGTGAGGCTTGATCTGGGCCGACTTAAGAGGACACGACCCACGCTTGGTTTTTTTAACAGGCCCAACACTTTTTTGAGGCCCACGTGTGCTAACTGGCACGTGAGGCTTTACCACTTCACACTCAGTGCCTGGGACACCCGGCTCAAGTTCACCCTTTTTTGGTTCGACCTGGTCTGAAACCTTTAATCTTCCTTCATAACTTGAATTTAAAATCTCCCTCTTACCGCCTTTAACTATCTGCGCATAAGAAATACTGCACTCCCTACTGATAGCTTGCACTCTGATAGAATTCAGGTCTGCCTTAGAGTTTGGCCTGACTGAGTTCAGTTATGTAGAAGAAGAAAAGGTGATAGATAGATAGATAGAGATAGATAGAGATAGAGAGAGATAGAGAGAGAGAGAGAGAGAGAGAGAGAGAGAGAGAGAATTCTGGTTCGAACTGAAAGAGTCAACTTGACTTCTCCTAGTCGGCCAGTAAGTATTTATATTATTATTAAAACATAACTGAAAAGACCTATGTGCCCTTACATAAGTTAAGAGCACTTGTTCCAACACAACCTTACAGATCAGCAACATTAATCAAGGTATAAAGACAGAAATACCCCTACGCTAACACTCCCCCTCAAGCTGGTGAGTATATATCATATACTCCCAGCTTGTTACATATGTAGTCCACTCTTCCCCGACTCAAGCCTTTTGTAAATAAGTCAGCCCACTGATTTCCTGTATTAACATGTGTAGTGTCTAGCTCTCCATCCAGCACCTTCTCCCTCACAAAGTGATTGTAAACCTCAATGTGCTTGGTCCTTTCATGAAACACTGGATTAGAGGAGATATGAACTGCAGCCTGATTATCACAATAGAGCTTCATTGGAGTGTTAATGTTGTACCCTACTTCTTGTAGAAGGTTCCTTAGCCACACTAATTCACAAGCGGTGTGCGCCATAGCCCTATGTTCTGCTTCGGCATTGCTTCTTGCCACAACCGTCTGCTTCTTACTTTTCCCTGTTACTAGGTTACCTCCCAGAAATGTGCAATAGCCTGTACTAGACCACCTATCAGACATAGACCCGACTCAATCAGCATCAGAATACCCTTCTATTTCAAGTTTTCCCCCACTCTTGTATATCAGACCGCGACCCGGAGCCCCTTTTAGATACTTCACAATTCTCAGAACTGCATTCCAATGAGGAATCAGAGGTTTTTGCATGAACTGGCTTACCACACTAACTGCAAATGAGATGTCCGGTCTGGTGATGGTTAGGTAGTTCAGTTTACCCACAAGTCGTCGGTATCTGCCAGGGTCTTCAAACACTTCACCCATATCACTGCTTAGCTTGGTATTTGTGTCCATGGGTGTGTCAGCTGGTTTGGCACCCAATAGGCCTGTTTCTTCCAGCAAATCAAGCACATACTTCCTCTGGCACAGGTTAATCCCATACTTGGATCTCGCTACCTCTATCCCCAATAAGTATTTCAGTTTACCTAGATCCTTTGTCTGAAAGTGATCCTGCAGATAAGTCTTCAGCCTGTCAATACCAATGTTATCACTCCCAGTAATAACAATATCATCTACATACACCACTAACAGTATTTTTCTTCCCGAAAAGTCATGACTAAATACAGAATGGTCAACTTTGCATTGTTTCATACCAAACTTCTTTACCACCTCACTGAACCTACCAAACCATGCTCGAGGAGACTGTTTAAGCTCATATATAGCCTTCCTTAGTCTGCACACCTTACCATCCTCCCCCTGAGCAACAAACCCTGGAGGTTGCTCCATGTAGACCTCCTCGAGTAAGTCACCATGCAAAAAGGCATTCTTGATATCAAGCTGATATAGTGGTCACTCATACATGGCTGCAAGAGAGATCACAACACGAACTGACCCTATCTTAGCAACCGGTGAGAAGGTCTCTGTGTAGTGAGGTCCCAAGTATAAACCCATTTACAACCAACAACTACCATCAGGCAGATACTTAACCGTATAAACCCATTTACAACCAACAACTTGCTTCCCAGGAGGAAGAGCAGTGAGGTCCCAAGTATGATTATGATGAAGGGCTGAGAGTTCTTCCATGGCACGACACCACCCCGGAGAGGCAAGGGCTTCCTGGACATCTTTAGGAACAATAACTGATGATAACAAGGTAACAAACTGGCGATGGGAAGCGGAAAGGTGAGTAAGAGAAACATAATTAGAAATGGGATGAAGGGTTTAAGTGCGTTTACCTTTCCGCAAAGCAATGGGTAGATCAAGCTCAGATGCTAAGTGCGGGTCTGGTGCCGGATCCGTCGACGGAGATGTAGCCGAAGGAGGAGTAGCTGGTGCGTGTGGGCGATGTGTATACACATAACGGATAGGTGGCGTTCAACAAGTGGTGGCACCGGAGGCAAGGATTTGGTCTTGATTGGAACAAAGGAAGGAGGATCGACAACGGGAAGTGGAAGAGGAGGAGGTGATGAGGAGGAAGAAGCATCACCGGACCCCAAAAAGAACGGAGTAGACTCAAAGAAATTGACATCAACACACACAAAGGACCGTCGAGAACTAGGATGGTAACACATGCCCTTTCTGGGTCCGAGAATAGCCAAGGAAGATGCACTTGAGAGAACGGGCATCGAACTTGTCATTCCCGGGACCCAGATTATGGACGAAGCAGACACACCCAAAAACTCTTGGCGTAAGAGGGAACGGAGACAAAGTGGGAAACAAGACCTGAAATGGAGAATGACCATCAAGGATGAACGTGGGCATCCGATTAACCAGAAAACAAGAGGTAAGCACTGCATCATTCCAAAAGGGTTTGGGAACATGCATGTGATGCATTAGGGATCTTGCTGTTTCAAGGAAATGGCGATTCTTTCTTTCAGCCACCCCGTTTTGTTGTGGGGTGTAGGTACACGACGTCTGATGTATAATGCCGTGTTGGTCTAGGTATTCCTGAAATGATGAGGATAAATATTCGCGGCCATTATCAGAACGAAACACTTTGATGTGGGTACCAAATTGGTTATGAATTTTAGCATAAAATTTTTGGAAAATGGTAAACAATTCACTTCTTTCTTTCATTTAATAGAGCCACGTCATCCTTGAAAAATCATCCACAAAAATGACAAAATATCTGTATCCATTATATGACATCACTTTATAAGGATCCCAAACATCTGAATGAACTAAAGAAAAATGACTCGACACACGGTTATCAACCCTAGAACTAAAGGGAACACGATGGTGTTTCCCAAACTGACACGACTCACAATCCAAAACAGAAAGCTGACTCAAGGACGGGACCAAGGACTTCAAGACTTTTAGCGATGGATGACCAAATCGGCAGTGCCACTGGAGAGGAGAAAGAGACGACTAGAGAGCTGTTGAGGTTCTACCACCACCACCGTCATACAGTCCACACACGACAGCCGCTGCACACACAACAGCCACTGCCCACACAGTTCAGCCCTCTATTCTTCCTCTACTAGGAACCATCGTTCCCTTTATTTTTTTTATGAATATCATTCCTTCATTTTGCTTGTTAGGCACCAATAGGCTAGGATTTGGGTGGTTATACTTGTACCTTTTCTCCTCTCTTCATTTCTCTTCCTTCAATGTAACACCTTCCATTATTTTTATTGATCATATAACACCTCTATTAGAAGCTGCAAATCTAGTGTCCCTATCCGCGGGCGATAACATTGTTACTCCACATATCTACAATATTATCACCAACTTATGTTATAATGCTATCTCTTGTACTTCATATAGTGCTGGTATTGTTCATTGGGGAATATGTATGCCATTTTTTTATTGGAAACAGTAACTTTCATTAATTCTTTAAGAAACTTAGTACAAACTGTCACCTTCAAAAACAAGGTGACCCCTCATCAAATTACAAACAGGCCTAAAAAAGGTTCTGCATACTAACTCGTCGCTTTGCTAAAGTATCAGCCATTGCATTGGCTGATCTCCTAGTCCATTTAAACCTGACTTCAAGCTCCCTTGTTAGTTGCATAATCTCCCTTACTGGTTGTCTAAGGGACCATGCACTTAAGCTGTTTGTTTGCATCCAACCTATTACCGGTTTCGAATCTCCCTCCACTTCCAACTGCTGAAAACCCAGCTGTTTAGCCGGCTTGACCCCCTGTAGGAGTGCCAAAACTTCTGCTCTAAGAGAGTCCCCCAATCCTATCGGGCCAGAATAAGGGGGCCAGGACATTTCCTCCCCATCTCTAAAGACACACCCAATTCTAGTGGGGCCTGGATTACCTACAGAACTATCATCAAAGTTTAACTTAATAGCCATTGATAATGGGGGGCGACCAGTCCTCTTGGATAGCCAAAGAGGGGCAGGAAGAAGATGCTACTGTACTCCACCCTCTAATTAAGTCCTTTACAGAGAAGCCCTTGAACAGGTCCAGCGATTTCAGCAATGTATGACCTTGATGGTGATCCCTTCTATGACTTCATGTGCTGATTTTTCTTTCCCTTGAAAGATTCTGTTATTTCTCTTTTCACACACTGCCCAAATAACTGCTGCCCTCGTTGCTCTCCACATTATCCTTCCTCTTTTCTTTGGGGAATATGTATGCCATGGAAATTATCTCATGTACTCCACATAGTGCTGGTAGTGTTGGTTGGGGAATATGTCGATTATGGTAAAATTTCGTGTTGCTACTCATGGAAATGGTAATATGTCGTGGAAATAAGGGACATTTTAAACCATTAAAAAGAAAGAAACATTAACAAGTGCTTGTGATACTGACTATTGTATTTGCCATGTGTCAAAGGATTGGTTTAATTGGGTTTAAATTGCCTATACTTGTGGTTGTGACTGTGTAACACTTCCACTTTTTAGCAAAATTTTGCTGAAACCTTATGAACATGACTCCTGAAAGTGATCCCAAATAGTTAAAATAACCAAACCAGGCTTTGTTAAGTTGATGAATGCTTGTGATTACATCTCCAGTAATCCATGCTTGTTTTGTAACTTTATCACAACCATGCCTATGTCATTTCACATAACCAATCTCTCGTTACCTTTGTAGTCATGGGTTCAAATAAGTTGGTGTAGAGCCCATATTTGGAATCTATATTATTAGTTCAGTTCCAATAGTTTAGTACTTGTTCATATGGCTGCACTTTTATTAATCTTCCCTTTCACCAACAGATTGAGGAACTGTGCATTTGTTGATTTCAAGGATGAAGCTTTAGCTTCTCAAGCACAATCACAGCTAAACAGGTATTCCTACGTCATCCTGTTTCTGTCTTTGGTGAAAGTAAGCTGAAAGGAATATTTTCTGATTGTTCATTTCATTGAGTCGTTTCAGGTTGAGGTTTCTTGGGAAAGTATTATCAGTGGAAAAAGCAAATAAGCCAACATTAAATAACAAAGGTCAACAAAATGATGTACAATTGGGAAAAGAGTTCAGTACTCCACCCACATTCCTGAAGAAGGATGTTCCCTTACCTGGAAATTTTACCAATGGATCAGATCCATGTTCTCTATCTGCAGGCGAACCCATTGCTCCAAGACTTGGTGTAGACTACCCATTTCCCCCTCATATTGAGTATGTTGTCTTTTTATCTCCTTCCTCAGAATTCTTGGTTCCTTGTTGCACTATCATGTTCATATGCATCACCATTTTTTGATTATCAACCAGCTGTGTTGTCATCTAAAGATTTTTTCCATATATTGCATTGGCTTTTATCAGGTTTGCATGGGATGTTTCTTCATGTCTTGTTGCCAAGGTCAAAGGCATGAAGAAATAAAAAAACCTTGTTTGAAAATGAGTATAATATGACTGTTGCTATGCTTTAGAAGTGATGAAGCATTCATGACCTTTGTATTTGGAGTATCAGTGGGTTCAAAAACTGATATGATACACCCTGTATCAGACATATCGTATCAATACTTTGAATCTTGCTTGTTGCATGATCAAATTGAGTGTTGAGGAATAACATTTTTTGAATTTATCACTTGGATACATTGCATTCCAGGATCATCATCATCTAAGCCTTGTCCCATCTATATGGGGCATGCATACCATGGAGTTTTTGGTAGCTATGGTCTCACTTCCTTCTAGTTTACCATGCCCACTTTGTAGCTTGAGTAACTTGTCTCTGTTTTATATCCATTTAAATGACCTCTGCTTTTTACCTTAGGTATGCATACCCACCTCCAGATGGAAATATACTGACTAACATTGTGAATGCTCTTATTGCTGTTCCTCGTTTTTATACACAGGTTCCTCCTCTAACCCCATGTACAGCTTTCTGTATTTAACATGTTTCTTTTCTTGTTGCCGCATCTAAGATGTGGGTTTTTTTGGATATCTTCTGAAGGGCTACACAACGGGAGGTAGCCCATCCCCCAACCCATAATCCCCCTAACCCAGGTGCAGGCAGGATTTGATCCCAGGTCTCCACTACGACCGGCAGGAGACCTTACCAACCAGCTGGTTGGCACCTTGCCAAGATGTGTTTTTGATTTAGACATTTTTAATCTGTCTATAGAATTGAGAGCGTTTTTTTTCCTAGAGTGTAACCTTTACTTGCAGGTATTGCACTTGATGAACAAAATGAATATTCCAGCTCCATTCCGTGTGGCATTGCCAACTCCACCCCTACCACCTTCAGCACCTGCTCCACCACCTCCGCCGCTGCCACCTCCTGTAGCTGCAAAACCACACTTGGCAGATCTATCCAGTGATGAGTCTGAATTGGAATCTTCAGATGAGGCATTTCTTATTTTGCTTTGCTTATTTTATTGCTCCTCTAATGAAAAAGTTTATGCTTGTTCGTATTGCACTCAAAAAGTTAATGTCATGGATAGAACTTGTAGCAGTACTTAGTATACATTGTAATATTTTTTTCCTAAGGGCATTTCTGTCCTTTTACATGAAGTTATATAACTCTCATATTAATAAAATAAGAATTGGTGTAGGGCAATCTAAACCCATTCCATTCCCTTCCGAAATCTTCTTCTCTTTCTCTTCTACTTTCACTTGGTATTAGAGCAACAAAGATCATTTTTTTCCTCTTGCTTTACTAAGGCACTGTTTGGCAAGTCTTTCTGAGTATATCTTTTGACAGTTTGGTTATCCAAAAGACGTGTTGAGTTTTTGGGGTGTTGTCTTTAAAAATCAAGATCATTTGGTAGGTATATCGGTCTACCAAGCTTTTAAAAACACATTAAAAGGCTATTTGCTGCATGAAAGGACCTAAAAACTTCATTTGAAGCTTCTCAAAATTTGGTGATTTTGGTGTTTTTGGGCTCATGTCTTTCATTCTTCCCAGCTTTTTGTTACCCAATGGAAAAGATCGAAAATCAGTCTTCTGAGTTTGCTGATGCCCAGAAGACTGCATGGAAAGACATGCCAAACACCCTCTAAGACTACTAGAGTATAGAGACTGCTGACATCAGCGTCTGTATGGTACAGCAGTACTGTTAGTTGAGGCAAGCGAACTCTAGATTCTGGAAGGATACAAATTTAGTTGATTTTTCATGAAAGGTTCATGTAGATCAAAGTACAATAACCATTTATTTATTTTTTTTTTGTGAAAAATTACAGAAAAGTTCATGTTTGGATTTTTTGGTTGGTTCATTTGATTTGTTATGTTTTCCAGTGATTTTTTGGCATAGGGTTCCATATCTTTCCGGTGACATTTAAATGTTTTTTGAATTTTTTTTTTCTGGGTTCATATTTACCACTAATCTACTTTTGAACCCAATGTTCAGAGAACCGGACTGGACATAGAACTGGAAAGGGGAGAGTAGTCCATTGGGTGAAATCTTTGAGCAGTTTTGAAGGTATTCCTGTTGATGATCTGCTTAGGAAATGGAAAGAGGTGGCTAGCTCATTTTTATCAAGCATTTTGGTCCTCTCCTACTTCCGGGTTTATCAAGCTGAAATTTGATGGAAGTAGTGAGGAAAACCCGGGTCCATCAGGCATTGGGGGTGTCTTTTGGAATGTGGAGGGAAGAGTTATTGCTCTCTACTCTGGCCCCATTGGTTCAGGGGACTGCTTGAGGGCTGATATCATGGCTGTGATGGAGGGAGTTCGAAAAGCAAAAGAGCTAAACATCAGAAAACTGATCATTAAAGGGGATTCTAAGCTGGTAATTGGTTGGCTGCAAAAGGAGGAGTTGGGCTGGTGGAATTACATCAATGAAAGAAGAAAGTTCAATAGGTAACTCAAGGATAGAAGTTAAGCTTCAGCCCTTAAAAGATCTGCTAATTCTTTTGCCGATGCCTTGGCAAAGCAAGGGGTGCGAAGGGATCATCTTTTTGGGGCTGTGATGCAATTTGTTTGTTTTTTTCTGTCTCCTCAGAGAAAGTTAAGAGAGTTTACCTTTCTTCATGGTGCTTCATTGTAATTCTTTTCTTGATTAATGAAAGATTTTCTGTTTTTTTTTGATAGATAACAAAGACTTTTATTAAAAGATATTAATAAAAAAGATACAAAAGGAGGGGTAAAAACTCTTAACCCTCCCAAGAAAGCAGTTCAGATTACAATGTTGCCCAGAAGAAATTAACACTTTCTACCCCTTGTTTGGCCAATGAATCTGCCAAGGAATTGGCGCACCTCTTAGTCCATTGAAACTTGACTTCCATATTTTGTATGAGATGTCTTTCTTTTTTTTCATTTTTTTTGATCAATAACTTTCTTTTTTTTTTTCATTCAGAAACTTCCACAGACTAGAAGTATCCTTCATTAACCAATTTATAGCCAACTCAGAATCACCTTCCACTATCAATTTTCTGATATTTAACTCTTGAGCTCTTTTTAACCCTTCCAAAACAGCCAATATTTCAGCTCTAAGAGAGTCTCCCCATCCAATAGAACCAGAATACAATGTGATAATTCGACTTTCCTCATCCCTGAAAGCTCCCCCTATACCCGACAGACCTGGATTTCCTTCACTACTACCATCAAAGTTTAGTTTAGTGAACCCTGAAGCTGGAGGGGACCAAACTGGGTAAGATACATTCTTTCTTGGAGCTGACCAAGCCACTTCTTTCCACTTCCTGATGATATCTCCTTCTGAATAGTTTTCAAAAATTTGCAAAGTCTTGACCCAGTGAATCGCCCTTATAGAAATTAGTTCAATGATTACACCCTTATTTCTTTCTTTCCCATGAAAGGTCTGTTGATTCCTTTCCTCCCAGACTGTCCAACATACAGCTGCTCTTACACACCTCTACAGAAATTTCCCTCTCTTCTTCAGCCTCCTAACGGTAGTAGAATGGAATAGGCTTTGTACATTGGGGGGGGGGGTCCACCTGTCACCAAAAAGATAGAAAAACCAACACCAGATTTCTGAAACAAATGGGCAAGAAACCAATAAGTTCTAACAAGTCTCACCATTCCTCTTACAAAGGATGCACTAGGGTGGGGGATAAACACCAATTAGGCCTTTTTCTTTGAAGTAAGTCGCAAGTGTTACACTTTTCAAGGAAAACTTCCCAACAAAATGCATTAATTCTGGGAGGAATTGGTCTACCCCAGACTTCCAAAACTGGAAAAGGGATTCCATAGACAGGTGGGGAATGAGCCAGTTCTTTGAAGAAAGAGGAGCAAGAGAAGACACCCGAAGGAGAAGGAGCCCAAATCCTACTATCCATCCGAAGGGGGTCAATAGCCACCCCCTCAAGGATTTTTAGCAAGTCGGCAATGAGGTTCAATTCCGGGTCTCTAAGGGTCCTTCTAAAACCCAAATTCCAATCAATGGTTGAATTAGAGGAGGTAAAAAAAGTGGAACTTTCTGGGAGGAAAAGGGGTCCTCAGAGAAAGTTATAAATAGCAGGACCTCTTTAAGAGAAGACAACCAGAATTCTCAAGCCTTCCCTCTTGAGTTCTTGAGAGGTTACAGCAATTCCCACCTTCAGAGACTCCCCTTCCTGTCTTAGCTCTCTCAGATCTCAGATCTGAGATCTCCCTTTCCCATTACCACCGGCAACCTTCCCTTAGGTGTCATTTCTGCTGACCTTCAAGCAAGGACCCTCTCAAGTGCCAATCCACACCCTCCTACACCAATTTCTTAAAAAATATGTTTTAACCAATTTATCTCACAGGTTGCATGAACCATTGCCCTGTACTCAACTATAACACTACTTCTAGCAAGCACACTCTGCTTCTATTTTTGATAATCAACATAAATTTCATTAATTTAATAAGAAAGATTAAGTACAAAGGCTGTTAGGTCCAGTCATCCAGAAAGAAATCCAAACCAACACAATTAGGATTTAGCCCAAGACAGTTGCTCCCTTGAACCCCTTGCTTTGCCAAGCAATCCATCATCCCATTTGCTGTTCTCCTAATCCAATTAAAGGTAGCTCCCACTTTCTTAGCCAAAGCTTAAATTTTCCTTACAGAATGTCTATAAGCCCAAGCTCCTGGAAATTTGCTGCTTAACCAAGATTTAACCACCTTAGAGTCCCCCTCTACCTCCAAATGTTGGCTTCCCAACTTCTTGGCTATCCCCAAACCTTGTAGCTGCTCTGTTATTTCTGCTTTTATAGAACCACAAACTCCAATTGGTTCTAAATATAAAGCTTGGATTATTCTCGTTTTTTTTTGAACAGCAGGAAAAAAAATTTATTGATGAAATTAGGAGTTACAAGAGTTCAGGTATAAGATCCTCCCCAAAAGAAACAAAAGATTACAGATTTGCCCAAAACATTTGCTGTTTTACAGCCCCTTGTTTGGCCAAAGAATCTGCCATTCCATTTTCTGTTCTTCTTACCCACTTAAAAGCAAAATTTAGTTCCCTTGTTAGGCTTATGGTCTCCCTGAATTTATTCTGGGACCCAAGGAATCTGGGAACTGTTTCTGGTCCATGAGATGACTGCTTTAGAATCCCCTTCCACCTCTAGGTTGTAGAAGCCTAACTGTTTCGCAAGCATTTACCCCTACAATAGACTGACCAACTCTGCTGTCAATGCATCACCATGCTCCAAGGGTCTTGAGTACAAGACCACTACTCTACCTTACATATATCTGAAAACACCCCCTACCGCAGCCAATTCCCTGTTGCCAATAAAGCTTGGATTACTCTCATTGTGTTTATAAAAACGCCTCCAATTCCCAATGGGCTTGGGTTACCCAATGAACTTCCATCAAAGTTTAGCTCAGATCCTCGAGTTGGCGGTGGTTTCCATTCCATCACAGCCTTAGCTTTTATCTTAGAAGAGCTAGCCACTTCTCCCCAATTTCTCACTATTTTGTTGACATGGAACTCTCTGGAAGGTTCTGAGGTTTTCACTTGGTTAGCAACTTTTTTTTCGATAACTAAATAAAAATTTTATTAAAGAGAAAAAGAGAGTACCACTTGGTCAGCAACTTTTATTTTTACACTATCCACTATTTTTACACTATCCACAAAATTCTACTCCTGTTATGATTTGCCTCGGAAAGTTTGTGGAAAATACATCAACCATGTCTTGAGGAGCCTCCCACTTGCACCTAAAGAGAGTGCACAACTCTAACCAAACACAATTCACAAAGGCACAGGAGATTAGTAAGTGAGGAATAGTCTCATCTCTTGCCTTGCAAAGACAATATATATGAGGAGAAAGGCACATAAAGAGTAATAAGCCACCTTAGCATCCCAGCCATCGTCCAAAGCACCATGAATACTCATAATAACCTTATGCCAGAACTTGTCCCTTTCTAATGGTAAACACCACAACCATTTCCCAAGCAAAGCAGTATTCCTATGGATCAAGTTTCCTATCCCCAACCCACCTTGTTCTTTAGCCCTACACACCATTTCTCACTTGACCAGATGGTCTTTTCTTTCCTCACCCAGTTCCGAAAATAAGTCCCTCGTGTTTTTTTTTTCCCTATCTTCTTTGCCACCTTTACTGGAATTCTAAAAGTGGAAAGGAAATAAATGGGTGGGTTGGCCATCGTGGATTTGATTAATGTTATCCTTCCACCCAGCAAGATGTTACACCTTTTGCACAATGCCAACTTCTTTGTAAATCTTTCCAACACTGGTTTCCAAAACCTTTCTTTTTTTTGATCAATAATTCAGGAAATCGATTTCATTATAACTAAATAAAGTGGAACAACCAGAAGTTATGAAGGAAAAAAGAGGACACCGGATGTCCAAACCCCAAAAATTACATGAAGGCCCAAAACATAGACTGCCTTTGTGCCCCCTGTTTAGCCAAAATCTGCCACTGTTGGCCAATCTTCTAATCCAATTAATTTGAATCAACATATCCCTGGAGAGCCTTTTGAATCTCTTAAGGCCATTCTTAGGTGTTAAGAGACTCCTTCCCCTTCCCCTTTCCTTAACCAGTCCACGATTGTTTTGGAATCACCTTCAAGAATTAGCCTTTCCAGGCCCAATTCCTTAGCTTTCTCAAGCCCAAATACAGCAGCTAATAATTCTGTAGATGCCGCATCACTATGCCCAGATGGATCCGAGTAAGGCACAAATGCTGCCTTCCTCATCCCTGATAGCTCCTCCAGTACCGCAGGGCCTGGGTTGCCCACACTTCTCCCATCAAGGTTCAATTTGAACCATCCATGAGGCGGAGGAGACCAGGCCACTGTTTCAACTTGTCTTCTAGAAGATGAGGCAACTATAATCACCCAAGCTTTGAAGAAATTATCAATCTGAAAATCTGAACAAGCTCAAGGTCTTAACCCAATGAGCCACTCGAAGGGTTATGGCCTCAATCAATGCTTCCTTAGTTCTTTCCTTTGCCCAGACTGTCCAAACAACTGTTGCCCTTATACATTTCCACATCAGTCTACCTCTTTTAGTAGTGCACCTGCAAACAGAAGGGGAAACGGCCCTTCCAAGCTAATAAGGACTACAGGAGAGAGCCACCTGCAACAAAAAGTGAGGCAAACCACTCCCAGATAAAGCCAACAAATGGACAAGATATTAAAAGATGAAAAGCAGTCTCACCATTAACCTTGCACAAGCTGCACCAATTGGGGGACAAGCACCAATTTGGCCTTTTTCTTTGAAGCTTATCACAAGTATTAATGCAACCGTGAAACACTTCCCAACAGAAGGCACTCACTCTAGGGGGAATGGGAGGACACCAGATTTCCTTCACAGGGAAAGAAGGGGAAGGGAGTGAGAGGAAGCAACAAGGGAATTGAAAAGGGATTTACTAGTGAATGCCCCGACCAACTCAAGGGTCCAGACCCTAGTACCCTACTGTCCACACCTCCATCCCCAAGAACCACAGAATTCAGCAAGGAGAGCAAAGCAGAAATAAGGAGAACTTCAGACTCTCTTAGGTTCCTAATGAAACCCAAGTACCGGTTTAGATCAGAAGGAGATGGAGGTGAACAAAGGAAGTCGGCCACTGGCCTGCCTTTAAAGTTGGAAATAGCATAAAGAAAAGGGAAGACCTCCAATAAAGGGGTTTCCCCAACCCAGTTGGCCTCCCAAAACCTAATTTTTTGACCCAAGACCAAGTCATACCTGATGTGAATGTGATTGAGGAAGACAGGAAGACACTCATGGATGGCTTTCCAGGGAGAAGCTAAGGAAGCTCTATGAAGGCAACAAACATCCCATCCATTGTTTGACAGCCCATGAATACTTTCTATCACTCTCCCTTGGGAACCTCCAAACCCATTTGCTCAATAAAGCCCAATTTGGTTGGATCCTTAAAATCCTAATATATGTGACTGGACCCCTCACCAAAGAGTTTCCTTTTCTTGTTCTTCTATTTTTAAGTCTCTTGGTTCTTCTCATGCTTCTCAGCCTCTTTTCCCTGTCAATGAGGTTTGGTGTAGGCCTGTCCCATGGACATCCTGCAATAGAGAAGGCCTCATGTTTGCTTATCCCCTAGTTGTAGGACTGGGTTGGGTCTATGTAGAACCAGTCCTGAATCGATTATTAATCGGGACAAAATCACAGACCCATAACCATTTTGGTTAGTATTTGGGTCTGAACATGATTATACTGAAAACTATATTTATTTATTTAAACGATAACTTAAAATTTAAAATTTGATGATATAACCTTAATAAAAATGATAGAAAATATTAAATTATTTATATGTTAATGAATTAAACATTTTTAACTAATATTATCTTATTTATTATCTATGAATTTTACAATTTTAAACATAAAATTTGATAAAAATGATAAGAAAATTAAGAAGATATTATATATTTAATAAAATAATCGATTCCTGGTCTGGAAGAGTTCTGGACAGGCAAAAACCGGAATCTGCCCAATTATTAATTGGGTCAAAATCATGGAACCAGAACATAATTGGTTTTGTTGGTTCTGGTCCGTTGGGTAGACCCGACCCATCGACACTACCTAGTTGGTACATTCTCTTCAAAGGTTACGTCAAGATGTGTTACCATGTATTAATCTCTTGTCTTTTTGTGTCTTGTTTTTTGGGAATGGTTCTTTACTTGGTTGTTGGTGGACTATGTTGTTGGAGATGTATAGTTTGTTTGATCCATCTTTTTTACTTGGCTGAAGAAAAGGGTAAAAATTCTATGGAGATGTGCAAGGGCAGCATTGATATGGAGTATTTGGGTGGAAAGGAATACAAGAATGTTTTTAGAGAAGGAAAGGAGCAAGGAAGCAGTGATGGAATGCATTATGACTAGGGTGATTCATAGGGTTAGAACACTGAACAGTTCTTTATTTTTCTCCTATGATGATATTTCGAGAAACTGGGGTAGAGGTGGCAAAAAGTTTTTCAAAAAAGTAGGTACTAAGATAGTGGCTTCATTAAATTAATCTTTGATTGGGGCAGCCATGGTAATCAGGGCCCATTTAGAATAGGGAGAGTTTTTAGAAAAACGATGATCATGTAGCAGCTTTGTATTCAGGACCAATTGGTGTAGGGGATTCCTTAAGGCCTGAAATCTTTTCTGTAATTCAAGGGGTGCAGTTAGAAGAGATGTGAATATTGACAAGTTAATTATTGAAGGGGACTCTAAGGTGGTGGTGGAATGGTTAAAGAATCTAGAGACTATGGTTTGGCAATACAGGGTCGAAGTCAAGAAGTTCAAGTGGTTAACCAACAACATGACCATAAAGACAGGTTCAAAGGTTCGCTAATGGATTGGCTGATACCTTAGCTAAGTAGGGGGTTGATCAGGGATAGTTGTATACTTGTATTGATCAATTATTAATTGAAATTGATTTAACTTGAGAGGAGACACTTCGCACTTAAGGGGTGCTTATTCTGTTGTATATATCTTTTTGCTTCATATTTCATAAAATTCATTATGTTTACTTATCAAGAAAAGGGGTGGTGACGAATATCAGAAGATGATTAGTCTCTTGGATGCTAATTCTCAGGCATTTCATGTGCTAAAGTTTGCAAATTTTTGTAGTGATTGGGTCATATCAATTTTGAAATGTGAAGGGGTTGGTTTATTGTAGTTTATATGCATATTGAAGAAGAGGATGAGGGAAGAGAGAGGGAGGGAGAGGAGAAATTGTTGGAGAGTCAAAAAATCAGGTTGGCGGCACTGGCGGTGATATATATATATATATATTGTGTAGGGCGACTAAGAAATAAAATAACATAAAAAGACTGAAGTGGCCTTGTGGCACATAACTAGAAACATTAAGTCACTCTCCCTCAAGTGTATCGAGAGAAGTCATATATAAATGTAATAAAATACTTGTAGCCATTCTTAGTTTGAATATTAATAGGGCCCCAAACATCAGAGCATACAATATGGAAAGGAAAATCCATCTTTTATTACATAAAGGAAATGGAGTTAATGCTTGCTCAACTGGCAAACCTGACATTGAGAATCACTAACTGACATAGACATAAACAATTCTAGAAACAAATATTTCAAGGACAAAAGACATACGACCCAAACGATGGTGCCATCGAACAACTTGACTCTTATTTGACTAACTCAAAGACCCTGAAGCTGCAAGACCAACTTTGTTTTCCAGCACATAAAGACCATCAACCGTGTTTCCTTTACCAATCATCTTCCTGAAGGCCAAATCTTGAAAAACACAAGAATGAGGAAGAAAAGTTACTGAACAATTTAAAGCATGAGTGATGCTACTAATAGATAACAAATTAATAGACAATTTTGGAACATGTAGAACACTAAAGGGGAGAAGGCCAAAAAGGCAAAAACATAGATCCTTGACCAATTATGGAGGAGAAGGACCCATTAGCTGGCCTTACTTTATCTCTATAAGAGAGGATGGTGTAAGATTGGAATAGGTTTGGCTTACCATTCATATGGTTGGAAGCACCAGAATCAATGATCCATGGAGATTCTAGAGCCTTAGAGTATACATGGAATGATGGAAAGTAGTGGCTAAGTTACTTGAAGAAGACACAAAAGAAATCTAAGGGGTAGGTCCAGAATCTGCCTATCAAAGAGCCATACCATATTGCTCCAAGTAGTTATGGAAGGAGTTGATAATATCTTCCTTGATATCAGAATTAGGAGGGCAGTCTTGAGAAGAACTCACTATCGAACCACCATACTGGGACTCTTGAGATGTTAAGTTTGTTGAGGTATATTTCTTTTGATTTGACTTCCTATTCTGCTCTTGTGTTGTCTTCTTCCCCAGATTCTATGCCCATTTTGGTTTTCCAATCAAATCTCAATAGGGGTATGCCTAGATTTATGACAATGTTTGCACCACAATTTATCCTTATCATCCACCTTTCTTTGACCATCACCTTTCTTTCCAGAATTTGTGCCTCCTCTTATTGCCTAGTGGACCTTTTCATGGGCCAGGTAGCCTGACGGGCCGGTCTGGCCCAGTCCGTTCTAAGTCGGGCTTGGACATGATTTTAGGTGATAGCTATGATTATAACCCTAGCAAGTGCACTAGTTATCAAGTAGTATAAAAATATCGTTCCCACGAGGATTTAACAAAATAAGTATTAGAACTACAACCTTCCTTTGTTATTTGGACAACCGAAATTCAGATATAACAATAAGAACTACTGAAAATTAAAAGTAGAAAAAGAAAATAAAAGCAAGGGTAATCAATAACTGAATATGCAACGATTAATTGAAATCGTTAGGACCATTGGTTCGTCTAACCATTCCAACGAATACTAATGGATGAGATTAACCAAGATAATTTGTCATTCCCATAAGCTGAAGTTTTTCCAATTTTATTTAATATTCTTTCCCAAGATATATTAAACCTACTTCTATCAAGTTACCCCTCGATCCTTCGACTAGAGTTCTCAAGATAGAAATGCATTAAGTGCAAGAAAAACTTATATATTCAGATGAATCATGTGTATATATCCCTATGTACCATTCAGTTCACACCATGAATTATGTGGTCTAATATATGAATTCCTCTTCCGATTCATTCATATAAACCTAATCAATTAAGAGATGGCCACTCCTAATCGCATTAAGCAAATAACTCATAGACTATATGGAAATTATGATCTTGGATGAATCATAATGATAAAAATATATTCATTATCATGGTCAGGCTTTCCACAACCCTAGCTAAAAATAAATCAGTTCATGATGAAGGAAATAAAGCAAACAAGAGGAAAGAAAGAACTCATGATTTCGCCCTTGGAGCTGAGATCTCCTCTTCTTCTTGCCACCACCTCCTTCTTGAAGCTTTCTTGATGTTGATCTCCTTCTTGAAGCTTTCTTGATTACTTCAGAGGGAATTTCAGTAATTGATTGATGCAGTGATTGACACCTGGAGCTGGTATGCCCAACCCTTGATATAGTTTAGGGGAGAGGCTGTTACAACTACTTAGAGTTATCTCTAGAATGGATAATCCAGGTTAGTTCTAAGCTGATCCTATCCTATCTTATCTTATCTCTTATCTAATGATCTTAATCTTCTTTAACTTTCTAGAATTACATTTAAAATCCAAATCTAAGAAAACTCTGGATTCTTGAATTCGAGTGGGCTGCTACAAGGCGTTTTTTGCGAATTGGGCTTCAGTTGTGAGCTGGGCTTTACTACGGATCTGCTTCGACTTTGGGCCTGATTTTGACTTCGGTGCAGGTTGAATCTGTCAAAACCCAAAACATGAAAGTTGTAGATCTCGCTCTTATCTTTGCAGTGCATCTTGAATCAGGCCAATCGGAGCTCGGATATGAAAGTTAGGCCCAGATTACTGAACGATGCCGAAACTGTGAAAAACCATCCGATTAGCCTTGTTTTCCTTCTTGCGACTTCTCTCCTTGCCCTGAATCAAAATACCAGAGTAATGAGTCCAATTAAATGTAAATTAAGTATAGAAAGACTGAATATTCATAGATAAGAATATGATAATTTTTATTCGCATCAAATCCCCCACACTTAAACTTTGCCCGTCCTCAGGCAAGACAAAACACAAGCAAAAATAAAATGGGAACAAGCTGACTATCTACTGAAAATTTTGAGGTTTTTCTCAACAAGATGCTTGTCCTCTTGCATGCCTTAATCCCGATTTAAAAATCCTTCCATTGTCCACTTCTTCCTCCTTTTTAACTCGTCAAAGAATAATCTCGAATCACCAATCCTCATGATCCCAAGTCAAATCAACAGTCAAGGGGAGCAAGCATTTCATCGTATGAACATTTTAGGACTAAAGTAAGCACTCATTGCCTTAACAATCAACATGCAGCAAGATTGAAAATACCCTTTCATAATTTTTTTTGGTCAAGGAATGTTATTACCATAAGCTTGCTTATGCATCACATCTCCACCACTTAGCATGAGTTCAATGTATTAAAAATTAAAAGGTGAAATGGGGCTTGGGGTTCTAGGGGTGAGTGCATTTTATGCTCCATCTCACCCTTTTCTTTCGCTTCTAGGGGTGAGTGCATTTTATGCTCCATCTCACCCTTTTCTTTCGTTTTTAGTGTGAGTGCATTTTATGCTCCATCTCACACTAGTTACTATTTTTTCTTCTCTCTCTCTTTTTTTTTTTTGGATAGCATCACCATTTTCATTCCAATCCATGAACTCTTTATCGTGGTCTCAACATGTCTAACAAAGCAAGTTCTAGAATAATCAAACCATGCCTGACAGTCATTTAGGTGAAAATTAATCAAATGCTCATTGAATCTTGCCTATTGATCAGTCAAAATAATGAGGTGCCTTCTTTAGCCGAAAATTTCAGCTAGTCTTGCTTGTATCCTTTCTTGTTTATTCCACCTAAGCACATAATTCATGATAGTTTGAAATTATTCAAAAACCAGTTTCTAGGGAGCAGAAGTTTTAAAAAGAAAGATTAAAATAGTGATGATCGCAGCATGCTAGAGTAATCCCAGAAATTATCAATTTAAAAAATAACCTTTAATCCCCCCACACTTAAGGCATACATTGTCCTCAATGTATATGACTTTTCGTAGGATAGAAAGATTTAAGGGTACTTCCCTGAATGCCTTGTTGAGGTCCTTTAGATGAGAAATCAGCTGCTACACACAATTAAGTTCCTAAGAGAAAAACACAATCTCTTATAACACAGAAAATAATTGAAAAAAAACTGAACTCAATGGGTTGCCTCCCATAAGCGCTCCTTTTAAGTCGTGAGCTTGACTTTCTCATTTCTTTCATGGCTGTTTCAAGGAGAGAATGGACCCATGGTGGATGGGTTGCTCTCCTTCAATATAATGCTTTAAACGCTGCCCATTTACCTTGAATGTGTTTCCCTTACCATTATGCAGTTCAATCGCTCCATGAGGGAATACCTTAGCCACTACTAAGGGTCAACTCCACCTGGTTTTCAACTTCCTAGGGAATAGCTTGAGTCGAGAATTAAAGAGTAGAACTTTGTCTCCTTCCTTAAATTCCTTCCTTACAATACGGGAGTCATGCCGTGCTTTGGTTTTTTCTTTGTAAGTCATGTCATTCTCATATGCTTGATTCCTTCATTCCTCTATTTCGTTGAGCTGAAGCTTTTCTTTTATCACCTGCATTTCTTAAATCGAAGTTCAGAAATTTGGTAGCCCAGTAAGCTTTATTTTCCAGCTCAACGGGTAGATGGCACGCCTTGTCGAAGACTAATTGATAAGGGGACATACCAATTGGGGTTTTGAATGCAGTACGGTAAGCCGAAAGTGCATCGTCTAGTTTCAAGGACCAATCTCTTCTAGATGTGGTAACCGTCTTTTCCAAAATCTGTTTTAGTTCTCTATTAGAGATTTCTACTTGGCCGCTAGTCTGGGGGTGGTAGGGGGTTGCAACTCTATGCGTAACACTATACTTGTTTAACAATTGCTCAAATTGTTTGTTACAGAAATGCTTCCCCCCATCACTTATGATAGCTCGAGGTGTTCCGAAACGAGTGAATATGATTTTTTTTTATAAATTTAATGACAACTCGAGCATCATTAGTGGGATATGCACATGCTTCCACCCATTTGCTCACATAATCCACAACCACAAGTATGTATGAATTATTAACAAACTTTGGAAATGGTCCCATGAAATCGATGCCCCACACATCAAATATTTCGCAAACAAGAATATTGTTCAAGGGCATCTCGTTTCGTCGGGAGATGTTACCTGTCCTTTGACAATGATCGCAAGCACTTACGTATGTGTAGACGTCCTTGAAGAGCGAAGGCCAATAAAAACCGCTTTGGAGAATTTTTGAAGCTGTTCTTGATGCGCCATGGTGACCTCTTGCTTCTTTGTCATGGCAGAAATTTATAACACTTCGCACTTCTTCCTCAGGGATACATCTCCTTATCATTCCGTCCTCGCAGATTTTGTACAGGTAAGGCTCATCCCATAAATAATGCTTCACATCAGAGAAAAATTTCTTTCTCTACTGATATGTCAAGTGAAGTGGCACCACCTTTCCTGCCAAGAAATTAGCCAAATCAGCAAACCAAGGTTCATCGTTTCTGCTAATCGCATATAGTTGCTCATCTGGGAATTCATCATGCAATGCTGAATTATTAATATTTTCAACATAATTTTCATCCAGCCTTGATAGATGATCAACTACTGTATTTTCACTACCCTTCTTGTCCTTAATTTCTAGATCAAATTCTTGCAACAGCAAGATCCATCGTAACAGCCTAGGTTTTGCATCTTTTTTAGCAAGTAGATATCTCAAGGCAGCATGGTCGGTGAATACGATGACTTTGGATAAGAGCAAATAAGATCTGAACTTTTCAATAGCAAATACTACTGCAAGTAATTCCTTATCGGTAGTGGAATAGTGTTTTTTGTGCTTCATTCATGGTTCTACTTGCATAGTAAATGGTATGAAATTTCTTATCTTTTCTTTGCCCTAAAACTGTGCCCAAGGTATCATTACTTGCATCACACATGATTTCGAAGGGTAGTTCCCATACAGGGGCTGATACAATAGGGGCTTGAATCAATTTCTCCTTAAGAGTGTTGAATGCATGCAAACAATTATCATCGAATTCAAAAGGTACATCTTTAACTAGTAGATTTGTCAAGGGTCTTGCTATTTTAGAAAAATCTTTAATGAATCACCTATAAAAACCTGCATGTCCAAGAAAACCCTAACATCCTTTAAATGATTGAGGTGGAGGAAGCTTTTCAATCAGTTCTACCTTAGCTTTATCTACTTCGATGCCCCTGGAGGACACTTTATGTCCTAGAACGATTCCTTCCCTAACCATGAAATGACATTTTTCCTAGTTCAAAACAAGGTTAGATTCCTTACACCTTTGAAGTACCTTTTCTAAATTATGCAAGCATTCATCGAATGATGATCCATAAATGGAGAAATCGTCCATGAAGACTTCCATGAAGTCATCGATGAAATCACCAAACAACGACATCATACAACGCTGGAAAGTGGCAGGTGCATTGCACAGTCCAAATGGCATTCTCCTAAATGCAAAGGTTCCATATGGGCAAGTAAAAGTGGTCTTCTTCTGATCTTCAAGTGCAATAGGTACTTGAAGATACCCGGAGTAGCCATCTAGGAAGCAATGATATTCGTGCCCTGCAAGTCTCTCTATCATTTGATCAATAAATGGCAAAGGGAAGTGATCTTTCCTAGTGGCCTCATTCAACTTCCAATAGTCTATGCACACCCTCCAACCAGTTATTGTTCTTGTGGGAGTCGATTCATTATTTTCATTTAGAATTACAGTAATCCCCCCTTTCTTCTTCTGATCTTCAAGTGCAATAGGTACTTGAAGATACCCGGAGTAGCCATCTAGGAAGCAATGATATTCGTGCCCTGCAAGTCTCTCTATCATTTGATCAATAAATGGCAAAGGGAAGTGATCTTTCCTAGTGGCCTCATTCAACTTCCAATAGTCTATGCACACCCTCCAGCTAGTTATTGTTCTTGTGGGAGTCGATTCATTATTTTCATTTAGAATTACAGTAGTCCCCCCTTTCTTTGGTACGATTTGAACAGGACTTACCCATGATGAATCAGAAATCGGGTAGATAATACCTGCTTTGAGCCATTTTAGAATTTCTGTCTTCACTACTTGTTGCATTTTAGGGTTCAGCCTCCTTTGTGGTTGTGCCTTGGGATTGCAGCCTTGTTCCATCAGAATTTTGTGCGTGCATACCAAAGGGTTAATCCCTTTTATGTCGGCGATGCTCCATCCTATACCCGAGGGAACAAGAGACCACACCTTGGAGTTCACAATGGAAGGTTCAAGGACTACCTCATCCAAGATTTTAAGCAGATTCGAAATGGGTTCCAACTCAAAATCTCTGAGAGCCCTTCTGAGACCCAAGTTCCAACCAGTAGCGGAATTAGACAAGTTAGCAAATGTTGCTACTGGTTCATTTTTAAACCTAGACAGAGCAAACAAAGAGGAAAACTGCTCTTTCAAAGGAAAATCCCCCACCCAAGTGTGTTCCCAAAAAAGTATAGACAAACCAGAACCAAGATCGTACCTGATAAATGGAAGAAAAGACTGTAGGACAGCATGAATCGACTTCCAAGGGGAGGCTCTTGAAGCCCTAATGATAGTCCCGGATCCTAACCATCTGCCTCTTGCCCATGAATACTTAGGATTATTTTAGCCCACAAATTTTCTTTTTCTTTGGACCATCTCCATAACCATTTCCCTAAAAGAGCTTCATTCTTCTTCCACAAATTTCCCAGCCTAACTCTATGGTCCCACCTAACTCTATGGCCCTTTCTCTCCTCCTTAGGTTCCCATAAAAAGTCCCTCATTAATTTTTCCAACTCCCTACAAACCGCTTCTAGGATTCTGAACACCGACAAGAAATATACTGGAAGGTTTGCCAAAGTTGACTTAATCAGTGTTATCCTACCCCCTAGAGACAAGTAGTTCTTCTTCAAGGAAGCTAGCCTTTTAGTGAACCTATCAATCACCGGATTCCAAAAGCTCATTTTTTTGGGATTGTCTCCCAAAGGAAGCCCTAAGTACTTCAGTGGCCAATGAGCTATCTCACATCCTAACACTCGAGCCCTTTCCTCCACCTCTCCTTCACTCATATTAATACCAATCACATAGCTCTTACCCGGATTTACCTTGAGATTGGTCATTTGTTCAGACACCCTAATCGCCATCTTCATATTGCACACCTAGCTAATCTCCTCTCCATCACAAAACAGAATTGTGTCATCTGCAAATTGTAGGTGAGTGACCGGAACCTTATTCCTCCCCACTCTCCAACCACTTATCAGATTTCTGGAGTCTGCCCTCTCAGTAAACCTCCCTAGCACTTCAGCAATTAGGGTAAAGAGAAAAGGGGAGAGAGGGTCCCCTTGCCTAATACCCCGCACAGCTGGAAAGTGATCCACCACCTTGCCATTTACTAGCACAGAATAATGGCAAGTCCTAATGCACCCTTTAATCCACTTGCACCACCTCTGCCCAAAACCACAAGACTCTAGCACTTCCAACAACAAAGACCAATCAACCAGATCATATGCCTTCTCCAAGTCCAGCTTACACACTAGCCCTTTCTCACATCTACTCCTGTAGTCTTCCACACACTCATTTGCAATTAAGATTTGGTCCACAATTTGTCTATTCGTCACGAAGGCACCTTGGTTATGGGAGATGATCGAGGGGAGCACCTCTCTAATTCTTCTGGATAACACCTTAGCAATGATCTTGTAGAGGCTGTTAACCAAACTGATGGGTCTGAACTCTTTAGGATGAGAAGCCCCAACCTTCTTCGGTATTAAAGCAATAAAAGTAGAATTCAGGCCTGGGTTTATTACACCTCTTTCAAAGTATTCCAAGAACATTGCTTGAATGTCAGCCTTAATTATCTCCCAACAATCTTGATAAAAGGCCACCGTGAAGCCATCAGGGCTCGGGGCTTTGGATCTATCCATAGAGAAAATGGCTTCTCTGATTTCTTCCAAGTCAAACTCTCTTTCTAGCCACAACTTCAACTCATTAGAGAGCTTAGGCCAATCCAACCCTTCAATCCTTAATCTCTTCTGCAGAGGCTTTCTAAAGATGGATTTAAAGTGTTCCATAAAAGCCCCGACAATCTCTTGCTGTTGTGTTAAAATTGTCCCATCAACAACCAGCTTAGATATGGTGTTCTTCTTTCTTCTGCCATTGGCTATTGCATGGAAAAATTTTGTATTCCTATCTCCTTCCTTCACCCATTTGTGTCTAGATTTCTGTCTCCAACTTACTTCTTTGAAGATTATGTCCTCCAGGCTCCTCTTTAACTCCCACCTCATTTCTTTATCCCAGTCGCGAAAACATCCTCTTTCTTCCTTAGCATCTAACTACTCTATTTTACTTATCAACTGCTGCTTCTTCTTTTGTAGCCTACCAAAGTGGAGAGAATTCCATTCCTTAATTTTGACCTTGAGCTCTTTCAGCTTCCAATGGAATTTCATCCCTTCCCAATTGACTTTCGGGTTACTTTCATTCCACCAAGCTTTCACTTTGTCTTTGAAGTCCGGGTGAAGTAGCCACATATTTTCAAACCTGAAGGGAGAGGGCCCACTACCACCAATATCAGACTTACCAATCATTATTGGCCAATGATCAGAAGTAACTTTGGGTAGAGCCCTTGACACCAAATCTCCCCAATGCTCCTCCCAGTCTGTGGTGAACAAGAATCTATCTAATTTGGAGCAGATAGGTTCAGCTTGGAGATTAGACCAAGTGAAGCTATTATGAGAAAGGTTCAATTCCTTTAACTCAAAAGCATTAATGAACTCATTGAACTTCCTCATGCTGGTAGTGCTCCTTTGTCTCACCTTATTGCTCTCTTCAATGAACCTTATCACATTGAAATCCCCTCCCACACACCACGGCCCCTCTCACAGACCTCTAATATCTCCCAGTTACTCCCAAAGCTCCTTCCTTTGTTTGTAATCATTGGGACCATAAACATTGGTAAGGACCCACTCAAATCCATCTGACACCTGCTTAAATTTGACAGAAATTCAGAACCTTTCCACTAATTCTTCCACTCCCTCCACTACTTCATCATTCCACAAAGTAATTAACCCTCTAGATGAACCCCAGGAGGGGCTCATAACCCACCTCAGTCCATTCACTCTCCACACACTTCTAGCCCACCTTTTGTCAAAAGTCATAAGTTTAGATTCCTGAGCATTCTCTTTGTTTTCTTTCAACAAAATAATTCTTACTAGTCAAAAAAACCTTATATAAATACAATTTTACATTTTCATGTGAACCTTTTATTCCATTGGGGGCTTTGTCATTTTGCATTTTTATCTCTAGTGCAATATAGGCACAATTGCTTCTAAAAATGTAATATTTTTGTATAGATCCCTTCACCTAAATGGTAGAGCTCATTACCTTAGTTAATGCACATCTGTATGATCTACAGTTGGAAAAATTTAAGACATGCTACACTGAGGTCTTGAGCCCAAATTGGGTTCAGCATCAGTTCTTGCAGTGTTTTGTCAACCTTTCTAGTGAATGCACTATTAAATGAAGAGGTGAACGGAAACTTTATTTTGAGGACCCGCTATTGAGGGATAGTCTGAGCTGTATTCTAGACATACACGTGTCTGGTTATGGTTCCAGCTGTTAGGCAGAGCTTTCTGGTTTCTGTCTTTCCTTCATGGTGTACTCTGAGCTTTTTCTCTATTTACAGTAAAGTGTTAGGTTTTGTTACTGATGAATGTAGTTCTTCCTGATGTCTGTTATAAAATTGGGGCAGTCATTACTCATTAGTAACTTGAGCATCCAATGTTTTCTAGGGTAACGGTGATGATGATGAGAAGAGATACTTGATTGGGGATCCTAGAATATCAAAGAAGGGACGGAAGCGTTCCAGAAGAGAAGCTATTGTGGGTCCTGCAGTGGATAAGGATGTGGCTCATGAAGCTGTTGGATTGAAACCTGCTACCTTGGTTCCAAAAGAGATTCCAGTGATAAAAAAGAAAAAGCCTGTGCTTCAGGTTGCATCACTGTCACACTTGAAAGAGATAATTAGATAATAAGATGCACTTTCTTTTTCTTTTTCCTTCTTTTCTAATATGTATTTTTTGTTCTTTTATTGGTTGCAGATCAAAATTGCTCCCAAACCAGTACATAATGAACTAAAACAATATGATAACTGCACGAAAGAATCAGTGGCACTAGACAAAGGGTGCTTGGAACTTAAACCGTATGCTAGTCCAGAAGAAATAGAGAGTGGAAAGTTGCCACCGGAGGAAATCTTATCACTTCCAATGTTTAAGGTATCATACATATCCAAATCCATGAAATGCTTAAATTAGCTATATATTTTCTTCCTCAAATAACCATATTCTTCCTACGAATTGAATACTTCAAAACTCACCATCAAGCTTGCGCCATGTCATGGCGCAACTTAGCCTTTCCAAAGTCCTGTGACACTTGTCTCAACAAGCAAGTCATTTTTTTCGGTAAATAACATGCAATTCATTCTTCTCTAACCTAATATCACTATGCTTGATAGGCTTAAATGTCAAAAAACACTATGGCACACAAACCCACCAAGGCACTTTGCTCACAAGGGAATCTTGCATTGCACCCTAAAGAGTTTCATAAAGGCATACAATTCTTTGATGCTTACAAATGAGGTGGGTCCCCCCTCTCTATGGGACTCTCCACCTCCTTAAGGAACAAATATGGACAACATGTTTCGCCTTGTTACTACAACCACATGTCACACCTCTAGCAGAAAATTCTAGAGACTATTCTAGAAACTTACATGTAAGACATAGAAGACTCTAGATAATGCCTAGGCATTTCTAGGCCATTCTAGACAAAGAAGACTACACAACTCTAGATTCTTCAAGGTGCATGGAGAACAATCCAGGAGACTCTAGAAGGTTCTGGCCTTGGCCCGAAAAATCTAGACACATCCATAAACCTCTAGCCATGGGCTCCTTTGCTCCCCAGCTCAAGCGGGGTATAACACCCCCTCCCCCCAAAATGATTTTGCAATGCCCTTGTTGCAGTCTTGGCAAAATTGGTGTATGAGTTGCTGGTGTCCCGCCAATGGCTTTGCCTATACCCATGTTGCTTGAGATTTTGATAGATCTCTCCTTTCCAAGTCTTCCTTTCCTTAAGAATGTCCTTGGGCTTCCATTGTTGCCATGTCCTTTAGCGTTGCTGCCTTTTGTCCCGTGTCAAGCTCCATGCCTTGGCCTTGGCCCCTGCTTCGATCATGCTTGCTTCTCTACCACTTCTTGGCCTTTGGACATGCCTCCTCTCCTTGCCCTATGTTCAGACGTAGGGATGTCCCTTGGGTAGTGTAGTTCCTTCCACCATTTGGGACCATGCACAGAGCTCCTTTCTCCATGATGCATAGTAACTTAGACATATGGCATTGGCATTTCCCACACTGTGCCACTGAACTCCATGCCAAAGAAGACTTGGTAGTCATCCACTGGCTCTGTCAAGAAGTCCATGTTCCCTTGCCATATGTTGAATTGCATGCCCACACTTTGTGCTTTGCTAATGATCTCTCTAGCTTTAGAGTTTATTGCCTTCATCCAACCTACCTGCTTGGTCACCTTCAAGTGCAGCTGCCTTGCCTTGCTTTATGCCTCTTATTTTGATCATGACATGTGTCCTCTGGCCATTTATGTTGGCCTCCACGAACATAAGGCCTACCATTGGCTTAGGTGGCTCCTTTTGCCAATTTATGGTGCTAAGGAGCTAGTTAAATAGTTAAATCTTATTTTAGCCTCCTCCTAGCCAGTCTCATGTTCTTTCAATTGGACTGCTAATGCACTAAAGGGCCTTCCTTTGTGGACATTCCTTGGTTTAGTGGTCCCTTCACATAAGAAGCACTTCCCTTTAGTCTCGGCCTTGTCCTTGTTGTTACTTTGGCTTGACCTTGGCATGGGTAACCTTGCTCTTATGGCATGTGAATTGGCTTCAGATACATCCATAAACCTCTAGGCTCTAGCCATATGTTCCTTTGCTTCTCAGCTCAGGCAGGGCATGGCAACCAGTTAGCTTGTTTGGAAAGAAATAATATAGGCTGCAACATAATGAATTGGTACATCTACTTATAAATGAATTACATCTAAAGTCTAAAGCTAAGATGTCTTTGACATAAAGGAAAATATCTGCTGAGTGACTATCATTTAAGTTCTCTGCTTTGAATTTGTGCAGAACTACACAGCTGGGAATCCTGCTAATGTGTTGTACATCAAAAACTTGGCAAAAGATGTGGTTCCTGATGACTTCTACTTCATATTTGGTAAGTGGTTGATGGAATTGTTATTGCAAGTTAACTTTAGAATTGGTGGTATTGTATCTTTTCTTTTTCCTTCTTTCTTTTGGGTTTTTGGGTGGGGTGTTAAGGGGAGATAAAAACAAAAACGTTATTAGAAAATTAGGAAGAGAAAAATATGTAGAAGAGGTTGGGTTGAGGATTTTCCTTTCTTTTTTGTTTTTCTGTGGGTAGGTGAGGTGGGGGGATCCTAGTGGGGCCTATACAAGAGGCTTGGATGCATGAAAGATTCTCTTTTTGACCAATAACAAAAAGAACATATGTTGAAAAGAAGACTACAGAAATGCCTAGAAAACAGGAAAATAAAAAAGAAGAAAGGAAGGAAGAAAAAAGTAGATGGATTTGGAGTTCCTTGAAGTCTTTCTTTGGTAATTTTGCTAGGTGTAAGGAGATTTGATTTTTAAGATTGGACCTCTCTTAAGAAAAAAGGATGACATCTTTTTTGTTTATTTAAAGATGGGCAATCTCGGCAATCCAAGAAATCATGCATGTGACGAAAAATTTTTCCAGACTGAAGCTTGGTCTTTTCGGAACAGGCCCTACAAGGAGTTATAAACGGGTTTATAGGAGAAAAGGTGTGAAAGGTATTGGGTCAGTTAGAATTGATCATAAGGGGTCAATGATGTAGGCTCAATCATCAGGTTCCCACTTGGGGGAGAAACAACAAGAAGACAAGGTGAGTGTCGATGGTCCTGATATTGATGAGAATTTGTCGTCACAAACTGGCGACGATAAGGATGATGCTTCTGGCTGCGTGCCTCTCCAGAAATTAGTGGAAAGAGAGGTCACAGTTGGTAAAAGTCTGGGCTTATTTTTTTGGGGTGGTGAGGAGTTTGCTAGAAGGGTCTTTGAGGAGTTTGAGAGGAGGGAAAGGGATGAGGATGATTCAGGGCAGGAAGATCCACTCGTGGATGAAGATTGAGACTTTGTCTGTTTCACAAGCCAAGGATTTGTTGGATCAGTTGTCTAGCTGGTGGTTCCTTGGTTCAAGGGGTTTCTCCGGCTGAGTTTGGTTTTTTGAATCTTTAGGTCTTTCATCTGTGTGGTTTTGGGTTTTGTTATGGAATGTTGTTGTCTCTATTGGGGTCCTCTGGCTATGTGTCTCTTTCGGGTGATACCTTATCACCTTTCTATTGTATTTCTTTTTCTTTTTTAATGAATTTCTCTTTATTCTTAAAATATTACCTGGAGCCTTAAATTGAGCTAGAAACCCCATAAAACACATTGGAGATGCCTTATATCACCTAATTCTCAAAGCTGAGGCTTAATGACTTTTAATTCATGTAGCAAATAAAGAGCCTCAGTCATATTTTATTCACACTCTCCCAGGGGACCCAAGAATGCTAACACCATTATAGTGCTTTTCATTTCTTTATTGTTTTTCCCCATATTTATAGGAAGGAAAAAAATCAAAACAAAAGCACTGCAGATTAAATATTTTAATCAGATATCTTCAAACCTTGCATATCATTTTATAAATCCTTTATGCTAATTAAGTTTCAATTGTTGCCCGCTTCTTTTTTATCCTTGTGTTATTATATCGGACTTATATTTACTTTATCATCTCTTGTGCGCTGCAGGATCATTTTTTGGTAGTGTAGAAGCAGCTAAACTGGGTCTGAATATTAAGTTAATGCAGGTGAGATCTACAGATTGCTGTTGCTTGTTGGGATGAAGATTGTTCATTTTATTTCTTGATTTTTAAAATTTGGTTTTATGCTTTAAAATTCATGTATCATTATTTGAGTTAAATTGGATACAAGTTTTATAATATAAAGCGGCAAACAAGGAGAGGAATAAGGAGAAAAAAAGAATATGGAAAGACATTTTAGAGGGAAGTGTACATTTTATTCTTAGCTCTTTCATTCATCTTTCTATTATTTTGGGAATCTTAGGCCCTATTTGGTATGCATCTGGAGAAACATTTCCTGGGATTAGAATGACATTTGGATGGCAATGCTATAGGGAGGGAGTCATAAAGTTAAACTTTGATGGCAATGCTATACGGAACCCGGGTGATATATCTCTTCCACTTTGGGAGGGACTCATAAAGTTAAGCTTTGATGGCAATGCTATAGGGAACCTCGTTTTGAAAAAGGGAAATGATGGAAAGAATGGAGAATGAAGGCTTGTGACCGGCCAGGAAGTGGAGAAGAGTCTTTACAGTAGAAAGGAAAGAACCCCTGTTGGAAGAGATTGTCTACCAGAAGGAGTTTACGACAAAGATAAGTGAAAGAAGGAGAGGAACAATATTGCTAGTGGGTGAAGCTGTGTCCTCGTTTCAGAGCTTCCTAGATGGAGCAGTGCATGTAAGCTGGTGCAAAACATGGAATAGCTCCTTTAGTTAGTTAAGGAGGGAATACCTTGCTGAGAGAAGAAGAAACTCCAAAGCCTGGTTTATTACATTGGAAGAAAAATTCGAAAAAGGGGAAAAACAAATGATCATCATACCCAAAGGCAACAAGCTGCAAAGTTGGACCATGATTGAAAATGGGATACACCAGAGACTCGTTAAGAGAGAGACTGAGGCGGTAAAGATACAAGAAGAAAAAGTGGTTGGAGAACTAGTAAAGGAGGAAATGACGGAAAGAAGGAAGGAATTGGAAAGTCTGGGTTTAGAAGAAACTGATGAAAACCAATCAAGATTCAGTGGCAGTGTCTCTCACAGCACCAGAACCAAAGATTTTATTGGTCGGGGAGAATGGAATTTCGGAGCAGAGGTTAATCCTTTCTGCAAAGAAAGAGGTAAAAGGCTGCAAAGTTGGACCATGATTGCAAATGAGATACACCAGAGACTCGTTAAGAGAGAGACTGAGGCGGTAAATATACAAGAAGAAAAAGTGGTTGGAGAACTAGTAAAGGAGGAAATGACGGAAAGAAGGAAGGAATTGGAAAGGCTGGGTTTAGAAGAAACTGATGAAAACCAATCAAGATTCAGTGGCAGTGTCTCTCACAGCACCAGAACCAAAGATTTCATTGGTCGGGGAGAATGGAATTTGGGAGCAGAGATTAATCCTTTCTGCAAAGAAAGAGGTAAAAGGCTGCAAAGTTGGACCATGATTGCAAATGAGAAACACCAGAGACTCGTTAAGAGAGAGACTGAGGCGGTAAAGGTACAAGAAGAAAAAGTGGTTGGAGAACTAGTAAAGGAGGAAATGACGGAAAGAAGGAAGTTATTGGAAAGGCTGGGTTTAGAAGAAATTGATGAAAACCAATCAAGATTCAGTGGCAGTGTCTCTCACAGCACCAGAACCAAAGATTTCATTGGTCGGGGAGAATGGAATTTGGGAGCAGAGATTAATCCTTTTTGCAAAGAAAGAGGTAAAAGGCTGGAAAGGATTATTAGAGGAGGTGACGTCTAAACTTGGGATTCATCGAACAGTCATACTAATCCCATTCAACAACAAAAAAACTGTAATGGAGGGGGGGGGAATGGTGGACTTCACCACTATAGACACAAAAGAGGGTACCATTAACAATTGAGAACTGGTGTCAATTGGCTAATATAGTAACAACTGGTGATGGGAGCTTCAAGTTGAAGATACTGGGTTTGCCATTTAACTTATGGTAAAAAACCTTGAAAAAATAGCGATGACTAGGGTGGAGTTCTCATATCTTTCAAGACATTAGATCTAAGAGCCATGAACATAAAGACTGTTGGTGTGAAGCCTAAAGCTGTGCCAAGAACTCTCAATCTATGTGCTGAAGGTTACTAGTACAAGGTCTAGGTCGCCTCAGAAGTGGAAGCGTCGTTCTGGTGCTGGAGATCGAAGCTTGAAGACAATGATGATGTGGTCAGGTGGGTAACACTTGGTGGAGAACAGGAAAAGAAAGGTGGACACATACGCAGACTTGTGGAGGAAGATTTATCTAGAGAGAAGGAATTGCCTTCTTTGGAAGTTGAATGGTCAAGTCCCCAAAGTTGAATTTTTAAGTAAAAGAATTCAATTTTTTTTTTTTTGAAATTGAAAGTAAGTTTATCGTCGGTCCCTCTTTCACTTAAATGGTTAGAAGGGCGACTCGGTCGGATCAGGGTCGAGGTCCACCTAGAGTTGTGAAAGAAAATCAAGTAACCCTCTTTGACCCAACTGTTCTATTTGTGGTTCAAACAGGGTCGAACCTAAAGGAGGGCCCCTTTGCTACAGTCGACTCATGTGACACTTTAAGTGGTCAAATGAGTCGGGTCTCATTGGGTGTGGCAAGAGACCATAGTGGTGATCTATCATTTTCTTCACAGGAACTGCAGTTATGTGAAGTTCAAAACAGGCCAAGTAAATGGAGCTCTCTGAAACAAAATTTCTAGTGGGTTCCAGTTGCTAAATCCAAAGTAGGGGACCAGGGAAGAGTGGGAGAAGATCGCCCAAATCCAAGATATTCTACGGTTAGGAAAGAGGAGATTGAAGAGGAAGACGATGTCTGGGTAAATTGCGGTTCCTCAGATGATGATTTTGAACCAAGGTGAGAGACAGAGAGCGGTAGCTTGGGGGAAGATACAGAGGAAAAAGAGGAAGTGGAAGGCACGTTTAATGCAGCCATTCTTTTTTTGAGGAATAGGAAGTTATTACCTCTGCTCTAAGATCTTTTGATGATGGTGGAATGCTAAACGAAGTCGAGTGCATTTTGGATGATAAGGGGGAAAGCTGAACACTGAGAGAAGGAGAGGGAAAATGAGAGTAAGGAAAGTGGGAGTAAAGTAGCTGGAGAGGGGGTGGAGTCTAGAAAGATGAGTGAGGGGTTCACAGAGGAGGAAAAAGAGAAGTTTGAAAAAGAAGGAAAAATAAGAACCGTTGGCTGAATTTGTAGGAAAGTTAGGTTGTAAAATAAAAAACCCAAATGAGCTAAAAGTGTACTTGAAGAATAAAAAAGAGGAAGGGAAGATGAGAAAAGGAAAGTTAAGTGAAGCCGAGAGGTTGAAGTTGGATCTGGAAGGGGATAATGAATTTAATGAAAGAAAGGGCAGGGGAAGGAAAGGAGGAAGATAGGAGTAGAAGGATCAGGGGGCAGGGGGCTGATTAAGAAGGAAAAATGAAGATTGTGAGCTGGAATTTGAGAGGCATGGGGAATGTAAGAAAGAGAGTGTTAATAAAGGAGGTCCTAGTTAAAGAAAACCCAGATATACTACTAATTCAGGAGTCTAAGCTCATGACATTTGACAATAGGTGGGCTAGAAGTGTGTGGAGAGAAAATGGTGTTACCTGGGCAATGAGCCCCTCTTGGGGATCCTCTGGAGGGATAGTAACATTGTAGGAGTCGAAGAATTAGTTGGAAGATATTCAGTTTCTGTCAAATTCAAATAGGTGGCTGATAGGTTTGGTTGGGTCTTAACTAATGTTTATGGCCCTAATGGTTACAGGCAGAGGAATGAGTTATGGGAAGAACTAGGAGATATTAGAGGGCTGTGGGAAGGTCCTTGGTGTATAGGAGGGTACTTTAATGTAATTAGATTCAGTGAGGAGTGTAACAATGTGCGGCAAAGAAATACCACAAGTATGAGGAAATTCAATGAGTTTATCCATATGTTTAAGCTCAAGGAACTGAATCTTTTACATAACAGTTTCACCTGGTCTAATCTCCATGCTGAACCAATTTGTTCAAAATTAGACAGATTTCTTTTCACTGCTGACTGAGAAGAACATTAGGGAGACTTGGTGTCAAGGACATTACCCAAAGTCACCTCTGATCATTGGCCAATATTGATAAGTAAGTTTGAGCCTGGAAATAGAGGACCTACCCCTTTCAGATTTGAGAATATGTGGCTGTACCACCCGGGTTTTACGGAGAAAGTAGAGTGGTGGTTAGAAAGTAACCCAAGGGTCAATTGGGAAGGCATGGAATTCTGTTGGAAGTTAAAAGAGTTGAAAGATAAAATCAAGGAATGGAATATTCTTCATTTTGGGAGGTTAGAAGAAAGAAAACAACAGATGGTTAACCAGATTGAGGAGCTAGATGCAAAATAAGAACTAGGTTCTTTTGGGGAAAGGGACAAAGAGTTAAGGTGGGAGTCGAGGAAAAATTTGGAGGATATCTTTTTTAAAGAATAAATCAGCTGGAGGCAAAAGTCTAGACATAAGTGGGTAAAGGCAAGAGACAGGAATACAAAATTTTTTCATGCTATAGCTAATGGCAGGAGGAAGAAGAATCTCATTTCTAAGCTTGTGATTGATGGTATAACCTTAACCCAGCAGAATGAGATGAAGGGGCTTTTGTGGACCACTTCAAATCTATCTTTAGAAGGTCTCTGATTAGCAGGTTATGGATTGGCCTAGGCTCCCTGAAGAGTTGAGGGTGTGGTTGAAAAGAAGATTTGAGTTGGAAGAAATAAGGGTTGCTATCTTCTCTATGGATAGATCTAAAGCCCCTGGTCTTGATGGTTTTACGTGGCTTTTTACCAAGACTGCTGGGAGATACTTAAGGATGATATTCAAGGAGTGTTCTCTGAATTTTTTGGAGGGGTGATTAATCCAGGTCTGAATTCTACCTTCCTTCGATCCCGAAAAAGGTAGGAGCTTGTCACCCCAAAGAGTTCAGGTCCATCAGTTTGGGCAGACCGAAGTTGTCAACAAATGCATCGAGACATATTTATGATGCTTTGTGGGGGACATACCTAAACAATGGATACAGTGGTTGCCTTGGGTAGAGTTTTGGTACAACTCCTCATTCCATGTCTCAGCTGGTATGACACCATTTAAAGTATTATACGGAAGAGACTCACCATCAGTTCTACCCTATGAAAAGGGGTTGTCAGCTAATGCAACGGTTGATGAGTGTCTTTCATCTCGAGATGAAATCATTTGTGAACTGAAGGTTCACTTGACACATGCTCAAGAACTGATGAAGCGCTATTATGATGCAAAACACAGGCCTGTTGAGTTCCGGGAAGGTGAGTTTGCCTACCTAAAACTCAAACCATATAGGCAGACATCAATGGCCTCCCACCCCTACAACAAGCTTGCCCTTAGGTTCTATGGACCGTTCAAAATTCTACAATGCATAGGATCACTAGCCTACAAGCTAGAACTGCCAGTAGACTCCAAAGTACACCCAGTTTTCCATGTCTCCATCCTCAAAAAACCACATGTGCAACATTATCGAAATTCACAGAAGAAGGGTGGCTACAGCTATGACCCAAGGACATCTTGAAATATAGATGGGTCATGGGCGAAACATGATCAAGCCTTTATTAAAGAGGCATTAGCCTGCTGGGAATAGGGCTGTCAGTTGGACTGGATTTGGTCCAATCCGATCCAGTCCAATATTGGTCCATTTACAAATGGACCGGACCAAATCCAGTCCAAACCCCATACAAACTGGATCCAACCCAGTCCAATTGAAATGCAAATGGACCGGATTGGGAATAGGACCAAATCTGGTCCAAACCCCATACAAACTGGATCCAACCCAGTCCAATTGAAATGCAAATGGACCGGATTGGACCCAATCCGATCCAAATTAAATGAAGCTTTATACATGAAACACGGATGTTGTTTAAAAATTACAGATTTACAGTCCAAACCAGATTGAAATGCAACACTTCATTCCATATTAAGAGTTTGTCAATATAATCTTTTAGAATCTAATTCTTCAATACTAACACACATAAAAAAAAAAAACAAACAAACAAAAGATGAATCAAATTCCAAGCATCTTGACAAGTTCTTAACCAAAGAATACACAAGAGCTACTGCATACTGTTCTTATGCAGGCTATTACTTATCAATTGAATCCAAACAGATTCTGCTTTCTATTTCCCGCTTCTTGAGGAGCCACTATCTAGGTACACTCCCCATGATGAACACCCCAAATAATGTGAGCACTCTATGTGGGTGTATGGACACACCCCAAATGCTTTTCTCCTGAAATTTGCTGATTCTCTGAGAAACCATAGTCCTGAAGCAAATGCAATGCAGTTAAGAACGAACTCCTTATACTCTTATCTTGTGAAGAAAAAACAAATTTCAGCTAGACCACCAAACAATGCCAACTCCAATTGCACGTCAAATTAGGAATTAGGGCAGGAGACTAGGGAATTGATTTTCTGACAAACCAGGAACATGATTTTAATAGGGAGAGGAGTGAGGACCCACAGCAAAAAAAACACAGTAAATGAGTCACACCATAGAGTTAGAGATTTTTTAGGTAGAAAATCAAGATATTAAATTGATAATCACCATGAATCTTTGCTGTCAAGATCATCCAACCCTTTATCCAATTTATTACCTAAGATTTGTGTTACAACAAATCATCATCATCACTCCAAGTCTCCAAACACAGCTTACTTGGAGGAAACAACTACCCAAAAACAACTACCCAACAAATCATCATCATCACTCTGAGTTCTGCAATGCCTGCAAAACAAATGTATAGAAAGTGAAAGAATTAATTAATCAGTGGAAAACGGCTATGGACATGAAAAATGCCCAAGCTACCCAACTTCAAACAATATGTTTTACCATTTGAAAATAAACTTTGCATTGACTACTCTATCAGCCAATTAAACCACAAAGTTAAAAGAAATAACCAACACTCGCATCTAATAATCATTTGATTCAATCTAACTTGCACAGTTCAAATAAGATAGTAGAATCACCCCCATGATCTATGTCTGTGTTGGAAAACGTGGGGTTACTGGTTCAGATCTGAAAATAAAATTGTATATATTCCTAGGATTGTGGAAGGATTGATTTAGAAAGTTTTTCTTTCTATTTCTTTCTTTCTATTTTTGTACTTTCTATTTTCTCTTCTTTCTATTTTTTCTTCTTTCTATTTTCTTTTCTATCTATTTTTCTTTCTTTCTATTTATTGCAGCAGCTTACTGTATAAATATGCCAATTGGCAATAGAATGAAACAGATCAGTATTCTACCATTCCAAAACATGGTATCAGAGCTCTAGGTTTGTCAACCTTGAGATTTTTTTTCGGCCTTCATTGCCAGTTTTTCGTGTTTTTCTCTTCTGGCCTTCAGTGTTGATCTGTAACCAGAAGTGTTCCTTTATTCTCCTTTCTTGCTGGCCTTATTTTTCCTCCATTAACAATGTCCGACATGACTGCAACAAGTGCTCCCGTCCAAACCGATGAAGGAGCAACAAATTCTCATCCTCACACTGGTGATTTGCAGAATATTCAGGCAACATATAGACTGAATGGTCAGAATTACTTGAAGTGGTCACAACTAGTGCGTACCTATTTGAAGGGAAAAGGAAAAATTAGTCACCTCCTTGGAATAGGACCAAGGTTGGGCGAGCCAAATTTTGATGCTTGGGACGAAGAGGACTCCATGATTATGTCATGGTTGTGGTGTTCAATGACACCCGAGATCAGTGATACTTGTATGTTTCTTCCCTCTGCAAAGGCTATTTGGGATGCTGTCCAACAAACCTATTACAAAGCCCATGACACTGCTCGTGTCTATGAGGTCAAAGTGAAGACAGTGGCGGCCAAACAAGGGAGCAGGAGTGTTACAGAGTATGCAAATCTGCTGCAAAATTTATGGCATGAGCTTGATCATTATCGGGTTCTTGAGACAAAGTGCGCAGATGATGCTGTGATCTTGAAGAATTTTATTGAAAGAGATAGGGTGTATGATTTTTTGGTCGGACTGAATGCTGAATTTGATTAGGTCCGAATACAAATTCTTGGCAAAGAAGAAGCGCCTCCATTGAATGAAGTCATAGCCCTTGTCAGAGTTGAGGAAAGCCGCCGTGGAATCATGCTTGAGCCTAAAGATCCCGAAGGCTCAGCCATGGTGGCAAGGGGAGGAAGTTACAGTGGTTCAAAGGGTGAGAACAATCACAACTTGGCTCGTGACACAACCACCCGTGACTTTAACGATAACCTCTAGTGCACCTATTGCAAGAAGCCCAGACACACGAAAGATCGGTGCTGGAAACTTCATGGGAAACCTCCCACATCCAGCAAGGAATGGGGAAATCGAGGAGTTTCAAAAGGAGTTCAACAGGCCCATAATGTTTCCACAAACCCGCAGCAAGAACACTCAAGTCAGGGACCATTTAATGATGAAGAAATTGAAAGGCTAAGGAGCTTCCTGAAATCCTTGAAACCAGGAAGTGGTTCTACCTCTCTTGCTCTCTCAGGTGAGTCTTTATCTCTAGGATTACATGCCTCGGCTAGTGTTTTTCCATGGATTCTTGATTCTGGAGCTACTGACCACATGACACCCTCTTCACTACATTTTCTCACCTATACACCCTATCCTAATAATAGAAAAATTTCTGTTGCTGATGGTTCTTTCACCATAGTGGCAGGGATTGGGAATATTCAAATTACTCCATCCCTATTACTTAAAAATGTGCTTCATGTTCCTAAGTTATCCACTAGCCTTGTCTCTATACATAAACTCACCCAGGATGTGAACTGCAATGTTGTGTTCTTCCCTTCTTACTGTGTATTTCAGGACCAGGTTTCGGGGAAGAAGATTGGACTTGCTAAGGAAAGAGATGGACTCTACTACCTTAAAGCAACCAACAAACCATCTCACACTGTTATGCATGTCACACACGAGTCATTCCTATCTACCTCCAATAAAGATTTAATTTGGCGTCATTATTTCCGTTTTGGTCATCCTTCATTTCCTATTTTAAAAACAATGCTTCCTTCCTTGTTTAAAGGAATTCATGTTGAAACCTTTCATTGTGATGTTTGTGAACTTGCTAAGCACAAAAGGGTTTCTTTCCCAATCAGCAATAAAAGATCTTCAACTCCTTTTTATTTGATTCATTCGGATATATAGGGCCCTTCTCAAATTCCCAACATTACTGGTTCCAAATGGTTCGTCACCTTTATTGATGATTGCACTAGGGTCACTTGGATTTTTCTTCTTAAGTCTAAATCTGATGTGGGTACGATTCTTCCCAACTTTCATAACATGGTCCAAACTCAGTTTGGTGTGGGAATTCAAAGGTTTTGATCTGATAATGCTACAGATTATTTTAATCAGAATTTGTCCCCATTTTTTCAGAAAGAAGGCATTGTGCATGAATCCTCCTGTGTTAACACTCCCCAACAGAATGGGATAGCTGAGAGAAAAAATGACCATCTTTTGCAAACCACTCGAGCCTTTCTCTTTCAAAATCAGGTGCCAAAACAATATTGGGGGGAAGCTGTCCTTACTGCTGCCTACACCATAAATAGACTACCATCTAAAGTTCTTGACAACCGAAGCCCAATACAAGTCCTTTCTCAATTTTACCCTGATATTCGAGCCTCAAATAATCTCACACCAAGAAATTTTGGCTGCACTGCCTTTGTTCATGTTCATAATAAGGGAAAATTAGGCCCACGAGCAATCAGGTGTGTCTTCTTGGGATATTCCCCAACTCAGAAAGGTTATAAATGTTATCATCCAGCCACCAGAAAATTCTACACCTCCATCGATGTCACATTTGAGGAAGGAAAATCTTTTTTCACTCAACCTTATCTTCAGGGGGAGCCCTCATTAATGGAAGATATGGCCTCGGATCTACTCTCCCTAGATGTATTACCCTCCTCACAGACATTCAATCGTCAAGAATCACATCCCTCTGAGTCACATTCCTCTAAGCCCCACATTCCCGAGTCTCAACAAGAGTCAAACAACCCGACCATTGAACCAAATTCGGACACTGTTAACCCCACGAATGATGTGCATGATAATGTGAGATATATGTAGGTTTACTCTAGGAGGAAAAATCCAGATCCTCAACCTGTGCAAGTCCAAGATTCAACTCCTAATCCTAAAACTGAGGGATGCTCAGAACCTGAACCTACACCTTCACAGTCTGAGTATGAGTATGACCTACCTATTGCACTGAGAAAAGGAACCAGAGAATGTACCAAACGCCCATTGTACCCTTTAGCCAAATATGTATCATTCCTAAGATTCTCTAAATCCCATAAAAGTTTTCTAGCCAGCCTTAACACCATTTTAATTCCTAATACTTTAGCCGAGGCACTTTCTAATAAGGAGTGGAGAAAAGCCATGAGGGTGGAAATGGAGGCATTAGAAAAAAACAACACATGGGAAGTTGTGGATCTACCAAGAAACAAGAAGACGGTAGGTTGTAAATGGGTGTTCACAATTAAGTACAAATCTGATGGGTCATTAGAAAGGTACAAAGCACGCCTGGTAGCCAAGGGATATACACAGACTTATGGGGTGGATTATCCGGAGACTTTTGCCCCAGTTGCTAAAATGAATACACTAAGGGTGTTACTGTCGTTGGTTGCTAACTAGAATTGGGATTTGCAATAGTTTGATGTAAAAAATGCGTTTCTCCATTGTGATCTAGAAGAGGAGATATACATGGACATTTCACCGGGTTATGGAGAAGGCATTAAAGGGAACAAAGTTTGTCGGTTGAAGAAAGCACTATACGGTCTCAAACAATCTCCGAGAGCATGGTTTGGAAGGTTTACGAAGGTAATGCTGAGTACAGGTTACAAGCAAAGTCAAGGTGACCACACATTGTTTATCAAACACACAGCCTCAAGGGGAGTTACTACACTATTAGTCTATGTGGATGATATAATCGTTACTGGGAATGATAAAAAGGAGAAGGAAGCATTGAAAAACTGCCTTTGGAGAATTTGAGATAAAAGGCTTGGGAAGACTAAAGTATTTTCTTGGAATTGAAGTTGCACATTCTAACAAGGCATCTTTATCTCTCAACAAAAGTATGTTGTTGATCTTTTGAGAGAAACAGGAAATATGGCATGTAAACCAGCTTCCACGCCTATAGATCCCAATCTTAAACTTGGAGAAGCCAACGAGAATGCAAATGTAGACAAGGAGATGTTCCAAAGACTAGTTGGAAAACTCATTTATCTTGCACATACACGACCGGATATTGCATATGCTGTAAGTGTAATAAGTCAGTTTATGCATAATCCTAAAGAAGTTCATTTGCAGGCTGCTCATCGAATTCTACACTATTTGAAAGCCAATCTAGGAAAAGGAATTTTATTCAGAAGAAATGGGGGACTGTCTCTTGAAGCATATACAGATGCCGATTATGCAGGATCTCTAGTAGATAGACGGTCCACTTCTGGTTACTGTACCTTCTTAGGAGGAAACTTAGTCACTTGGAGGAGTAAGAAGCAAAATGTAGTGGCTTGGTCAAGTGTAGAGGCAGAATGCAGGGCTATGGCACAAGGAGTGTGTGAATTACTCTGGTTGAAGATAATTTTAGAAGACCTGAAGATTCCACGAGAAGATCCTATGAAACTATATTGTGACAACAAGTCAGCCATCAATATTGCTCACAATCCTGTTCAACATGACAGGACGGAGCACATCGAAATTGACCGACACTTTATAAAAGAGAAACTGGACAGCAAGTTGATTTGCACTCCCTATGTGTCTACAAAAGGACAACTGGCCGATGTACTTACTAAAGGGCTCAATAGTACAGACTTTCGGAGAATTATAGCCAAGCTGGGAATGGAGGATCTCTATTCACCAGCTTGAGGGGGAGTGTTGGAAAACGTGGGGTTACTGGTTCAGATCTGAAAATAGAATTGTATATATTCCTAGGATTGTTGAAGGATTGATTTAGAAAGTTGTTCTTTCTATTTCTTTCTTTCTATTTTTGTACTTTCTATTTTCTCTTCTTTCTATTTTTTCTTCTTTCTATTTTCTTTTCTTTCTATTTTTCTTTCTTTCTATTTATTGCAGCAGCTTACTGTATAAATATGCCAATTGGCAATAGAATGAAACAAATCAGTATTCTACCATTCCAAAACAGTCTGGAACCTTGAATTTTGACCTGGTTACTAGTTAACCAATCCATAAGCTCCATGACCCATCATTCCATCAGCATTCTGGTCTGATTTTCTGTGCAGTCCAAGTCTAAGAACACTGTTTTGACTAGAAGCTCTGCCTTATTTTATCTTTGCTTTGTGAACCCAAAAGAAACTGCTGTCACAGGACAGCAACCCAACCATGTTACTTTTAATATCATCACAACCCAACCATGTTATTGTTGTCACAGGCTCACATGACAGATGATGGACTAGGTGGGTGAGATGCTCATCTCTGACTCTCTGAGTAGTAAGTGGTTCATGTGTGCTACTTCTATCAATGGTTTTGGGAATCAGAAACATTTGAACTATGAGGGTGTTGCAGAAACGATTAATGCCAAAGACAACAATATGAATTAGACAGAACAGAACATGCAATCTTTAATGGAACACATCTTCTATTTGGTATCTCTTTTGGTTCTAGAGTAAAAATATCATAGCACAGGAGGTGGGTGTTGGAGGCAGAGGACAAAGACTAAAAAAATCTTTAATAAGGATCTTACCAATTAGTTTTATGATTAGTAATTCATCTATAAATTCTTCTTATATAAAAATATAAGAAATGGGATTTAAAAAACAACTGAATTTTAGTTTTTAATTCCCTGTTCTAGTGAAATTAAGAATAACTAGAGTGAGTATGACAACATTTAAGACACATTCAAAGAAACAGAGCAATTAACAAGGCGAAATTCTTAAGAATGCAATGGATAGTTCACTAAAACTAATCAATCATGTTATCTGAAAAAAACAGTAAATTAAAAAGTATATTACTGTTGCAATTCTAGAATGACCACTGAACAATAACTGAAAACTCGATCTCCACTCATGTTCCACTTCTAGCCCCACATATCTAGCTGCCCCTCCTTGACTGCTCTATCTTTTAAGACCTGTAAAACCTCACAAACAAAGCCCAGCTCCCAATCAAAGAAGATTTTGCAAAATTTAGGAACCCACACAGTACCACCACCTTCCATCACTGCACATCCAGCCAGATAATAATCCTTACATTCAGCTAGTCTTATTGGACCGACTGGTCCAATCCAATCCACTGTCTTATTGGACTTTTCAACCTGGACTGGATTGGACTAGTATAATCCACATGAAAAATACTTCACATAGAACACCCACTTCGTCTTTCAATTTTGGAAACAACACATGCACACCCAATCTATTTTCAAACTAGATGGTTCTCATTTGTTTTTGGAACTCACATGAAAAATAATTCACATAGAACACCCCCATCATCTTTTTCTTTCAATATTTTGAGAATCATCTCTAGATGTTTTTAGATGCAATCCTACAATGGAATAACAATATGGCCCATAAATTTCCTAAAACGAAAAACTGTGAATTTTATTCTGTTACAATCTCTCACTAAAAGAGAAAACCCTCTGTTTCAGATAAAAATGTATCTCTATTTCTGGTTTGTCAACTGTAAAAAATGGATGTATTGCCTACTTTTTCTTGCCACTCAGTGCCTAAAAAGCTTGAACAATCCAGTTTTTTTTTTATTTTTATTTTTTGGGTAAACAATATCTTCATTGTAAAAAAGGATAAATACAACTAAACAAAAGCAACACAACAACAGAAAACAAACAGACCAAGGTTACTTTTGTAGATAAATCTAGGTCTTTCACCAGAGATGCTCATGATTTGGTTCAAAAAGCAAAAGATGTGAAAGATGTTTGTAATTGGTGGAACTGAAATAGCAAACAACTGGCCGGAACAACCGCTACTGAACAATCAGGCATCTCAAGTTTGAATTTTCTAAAAAAAAAAAAAAAGAAACAGAAAACAGACCGATACTACCTAAGACAAAGCAACATTAAACATCACTAGACTTAGCAAAAACACAATTAGACAACCACTTCAAAAATGAATCAAATAACAAACTAGACTACAAGACAGATGAGCTGCACCATCAAGGAAGCCAACTGAGGGGTGATATGTTACCTATTTCAACGATTGATAGCAGTTCACAAAAGAGAGATGGCCGTTGGAGAGAGAAAACTGGTGAAGATAAATATGTTAGAGAGAAACTGCTGGAGAGAAAAAAATGTCAGAGATAGCCGCTAGTGAAGGCAATACATTTTCTGAACATGCAACTCAAGCAAGCTAACAGAGATAGTCGCTGACTTGCCGGTGAGAGAACCATCGGAAAAAAAGCCGTTGGAGAGAGTTCCCTTGGAGAAACCCTAGGTTGGAGACTTGGAGAGTTGGAGTCCGAAGTGAAGACAATATATTCTCTGTGCATGCAGCTCAAGCAAACTGATGGAGATAGTCACCGACTCGTCGATGAGAGAACTGTTGGAAAAAAAAAGAGCCATTGGAGTTCCCTTGGAGAAACCCTAGGTTGGAGACTTGGAGAGTTGGACTCTTAAGTAAAATCGATCCTCAGGTGGTTTGCGGACTAATTGACTTCATCCGTTTCGGTCCACCAATTACTTAGGATCAAAATAATATGGACCAGTCCAACCCGATGCCAAAGCATGGACCGTCCAACCCATCCAATTTAAATGCGATTTGGACGGGGTCCAACCCGAATCCAGTCCATTGACACCCCTAGCTGGGAAGGGGTACCAAATGAAGAAGCCACATGGGAGCCTTGCACCGAGCTGATGCAACACTTTCCACACCTTGGCCTCGAGGACGAGTGCCATCTTGAGGAGGGGGGAGATGTTAGAGGCACAAGGGGGCAGGAACTACAAGTATATTCTAGAAGGGGAAGAAAGCCATCTCAGCATAAGGAAGGGAGTGCAAAGATAGCTGGAATTAACTGAATCAAACAAGTTGGCTAGTTGTTACAATTCTGTTGTAAATCAGTTACATAGAAGGCAAGATTGGATATAAATACAGGGTGTACTTACAATAAGAATAATTTGAAGATTTGATCCCTTTTTTCTTCACTCTCACTTTCTCCTATTCTGGAGGTTATCCTCCCTTGAAGAGGATCCGAGTTGGGCAGCTACCCAATACATTGCTTCAACACTTTTTTATAGAGGGAGGTCAATGGTACTTTCCAAATCTATCCACATTCTTGAACTTTAGATATTTCATAACTCATCACTGGGAGGACATTCTAGCATCTTGAGAACTTACAGGTGACTAGTGACTCATTACTATTGGTCGGCCATGAGACAACCCTTGTTGATATTGGAGTAGGTTTGGGATGCAAGTGTCAATTATGGATTTTATATTAGTGCCACTCCCTTTGTCTAGCAAATCAGTTATCCTTATGGCGATAGATTGACTAAGAAAATATGGTCGCCTCACCGCCTTGTCACATCCTTGTAACAATGCTTTAGTTGCCAAGGTTTTTGTACATGGCATAGCTAAGTTACATGGAATGCCTAAGGCAATCATCTCCAACAGAGACCCCACTTTTCTTAGATGATTTTTAAAGGAATATTTCCTGCTAGAAGACATCCACTTTTATCATTTTACCAATTACCACCACCACTTTGATGACCAGACAAAGGTAGTTAACCTGTGCTTGGACCTCTACTTGAGATGTTTCATAGGAGAAAGGTCACAACACTGGATGAAATGGTTACCTTGGACAGAGTTTTAGTACAACAAATCTTTTCATTTAGTTGCTGACACAAATCCCTACGAGAGGGGGTCTCTGCTAGTCCTGCGTTATGAAAAAGTGGCTTCTGCCAATGAGAACCTGACCTCTCAATGATCTTAAAGCTCTCAAGATCAGTCTCATAAGAGCAAAGCAGAAAATGAAAGCTTACTATGACTGATGGCATCACCAAGTGGTGTTTTAAGTAGTCGAGTTAGTCTTCTTAAAATTTCAGCCTTACCAACAAACTTCGATGGTGAAGAGGACATGGTATAAACTCTTGTCTAGATACTATGGGCCCTTCAAGATCCTGGAGAGAGTGAGAACAATTTCCTATTGGCTGGACTTACCAGAGAGTTCGAAGCTACACCATGTCTTCCATGTATCACTCCTTAAAAAAAGTGTGGAGTAATAGACCAAAGTAACTCCCTCCTATCGAAATTCATTGAAGAAGGCAATCTGAAGATACAACCACAAGAGATTCTAGACAATTGATGGTAAAGATCGAAAAGAAAATTGTTAAAGAACCTCAAGTATCATGGACAGGCTTACCACCAGAAGGTTCAGCATTGGAGAGGTACACATTGCTGCAACAACAATTTCCCTTGCTTGACAAGGTTGATCCTAAGGAGGGGGGAGCTGTTAGGACCCCTGAAGTGCCCAGTGCAGCTCACAAGAACAAGAGCTGGGGCTGGAGCTGGAGACATTGCAGGATCCGACTAACAGTCTAAGCCTCCTATCAAGCAAGTATATTCTAGAAGACCATGTCAGGCCAACTAAGCTGTCAGAATATGTTATTCGAGTATAAAATAATCAGAGTTACTTATGCCATGTAAGGGCCAAAGCTGTATAAGCAATGACCCCTGAAGAATAAGGACCGAACAAGTCTTCCACCTCTCAACTTCTCTCTTTCTTCTGTAAGGAGGAAGTCTTTCCCCTCAAAGAGCACCTGAGTTTGGGAAGTTATCCAACACAGATTAAGCTTGACATTGAAGGTAGTAGTGTAGGCAATCTAAGAAGATTATGTATAGGTGGGGTCTTTAGGCAGTTAAAGCCTTTGTTGTCATGAAGAATACCTCTTGAGGTGGTTAAAGATGATTGAAGAGGGGATGGAGCTTAATCTTGAATGTTCAATGACACTCTCCTAAGATGGGAGGAAACTTTACTTAAGGTGGGAAGGTAACTGTTCCCAATATTTATGCTTTAACGGGCTCATATTCAGGTCTAAAACTAAACAAGAGGCATGCCTCACCAAAATTTTCTCTTTGTTGATGATTAATATGCAGTCATCATCAAAGTTGTTGCTGTTCAGTGGGTTTACAGAGCTGCCAATGGTTTGGGAGATGGGTTAGCAAGACAAGGGGTAAAAAGTTTCTCTTCTGGGGGGGATGGGATTTCTACTTGATGTCTTGATGTACTGTTTATCTGATTAGAACAGCTCTGGGTTAGGGCATCTCAACCTCTGGGATGGCTGATTGCTTGTACTTTCAATATTTTTCTCTTAATGAAAGTGTTCTGATATTTATTCATAAAAAAAAAAACAAAATATGCAATCGGCAGGATGAAGTTCTTGCTCCAGTTTGAAAGCCATAGTGCTATCACCCCAACAGGGAAATGGAGGTACTAATATGTTAAAGCTGCTTCTTATTTCAGAGATTCTGATGATGCACAAATCTGCTTATACAAAAAAACAAAAAAACAAAAAAAAAAAAACAAAATATGCTGTCAGCAGGATGAAGTTCTTCCCATTCTGAATGCATTTATACTACCATCTGGGATTTTCAGATGCAGCACGCTCCAGTTTGACAGCCATAGTTCTACCACCCCAACGGGGAAATGTAGGAAGTAATATGCTAAAGCTGATTCTTATTTCAGAGGCTCTGAAGATGCACAAATCTGCATATACCATCTTGTCCTTTTGGTATCACTTTTATATATTTTCACTATGTTTGCATAGTGCGTGCATGTAATTGAAATTTGAAAAGTTAATACATATGATGGTGGATCCTATTGGTGTTTTTTTTTTTTTGCTTTGACATGATTTTGGATGGCATGTGCATGATGTCAATGATAAGTTTATTTTTTTGGGTCTCATAAATATGCTTTTATGATTCACATTATTTAAGTTCTTTTGTTAATGATACACTAAACTACATAAAACCCTTGGGATTTCAGGAGGGAAGAATGAGGGGTCAAGCTTTTCTGACATTTCCATCAGTTGATCTTGCTCATCGTGCACTGGTGTGTACCTTATTGAACTATTGTTTAAATATAGTTCTCTTCCTTTCTGAAAGTAGGCAAGTAATTCATGGAATGACTAAAAAAAGAGTTAAAATAATACATTTTCTAACAATAGAAGGATTCAAAAAAGCATCAACTTTAGATCTTCCAGGGGCAGAGCAAAGGAGGCAAGGGACATTGCCCCCTAGCTATTTATGAAAGAAAATGCAAGTTCTTTTGTAGTTCTACACTGCAGCACACAATAATTTTCTAAAAAGTTCTTAATAACTCAAATTTAAAAAGAAATAGTTAATATGTCACCTACAATTTAAGAGAGAGATTTGTTGGAAAACGTGGGGTTACTGGTGCAGATCTATATTTGGTAGTTGTGTAAAAATAGAATTGTATATGTTCCTAGGATTGTGGAAGGATTGATTTAGAAAGTTTTTCTTTCTATTTATTTATTTCTTTTCTTGTACTTTCTATTTTCTTTTCTTTCTATTTTTCTACTTTCTATTTTCTTTTCTTTCTATTTATTGCAGCAGCTTACTGTATAAATATGCCGATTGGCAATAGAATGAAATACATCAGTATTCTACCATTGCAAAACATGGTATCAGAGCTCCAGGTTTGTCAACCTTGAGTTTTTTCGGCCTTCATTGCCAGCTTTTCGTGTTTTTCTCTTCTGGCCTTTAGTGTTGATCTGTAACCAGAAGTGTTCCTTTATTCTCATTTATTCCGGCTAGTTCTTCCCTCCTTTATACTCCTTTCTTGCTGGGCTTATTTTTCCTCCATTAACAATGTCCGACATGAATGCAACAAGTGCTCCCGTCCAAACCGATGAAGGAGCAACAAATTCTCATCCTCACACTGGTGATTTGCAGAATATTCAGACAACATATAGACTGAATGGCCAGAACTACTTGAAGTGGTCACAACTAGTGCGTACCTATTTTAAGGGAAAAGGAAAAATTAGTCACCTTCTTGGAACAGGGCCAAAGTTGGGCGAGCCAAATTTTGATGCGTGGGACGAAGAGGACTCCATGATTATGTCATGGTTGTGAAGTTCAATGACACCTGAGATCAGTGATACTTGTATGTTTCTTCCCTCTACAAAGGCTATTTGGGATGCTGTCCGACAAACCTATTCCAAAGCCCATGACGCTGCTCGTGTCTATGAGGTCAAAGTGAAGACAGTGGTGGCCAAACAAGGGAGCAGAAGTGTTACAGAGTATGCAAATCTGCTGCAAAATTTATGGCATGAGCTTGATCATTATCGGGTTCTTGAGACAAAGTGCGCAGATGGTGCTGTGATCTTGAAGAATTTTATTGAAAGAGATAGGGTGTATGATTTTTTGGTCGGACTGAATGCTGAATTTGATCAGGTCCGAATACAAATTCTTGGCAAAGAAGAAGTGCCTCCATTGAATGAAGTCATAACCCTTGTCAGAGTTGAGGAAAGCCGCTGTGGAATCATGCTCGTGACACAACCACCCGTGACTCTAACGATAACCTCTGGTGCACCTTTTGCAAGAAGCCCAGACACACAAAAGATTGGTGCTGGAAACTTCATGGGAAACCTTCCACATCCAGCAAGGAATGGGGAAATCGAGGAGTTTCAAAAGGAGTTCAATAGACCCATAATGTCTTCACAACCTCGCAGCAAGAACACTCAAGTCAGGGACCATTTAATGATGAAGAAATTGAAAGGCTAAGGAGCTTCTTGAGATCCTTGAAACCAGGAAGTGGTTCTACCTCTCTTGCTCTCTCAGGTGAGTTTTTATCTCTAGGATTACATGCCTCGGCTAGTGTTTTTCCATGGATTCTTGATTCTGGAGCTACTGACCACATGACACCCTCTTCACTACATTTTCTCACCTCTACACCCTGTCCTAGTAATAGAAAAATTTCTGTTGCTGATGGTTCTTTCACAACAGTGGCAGGGATTGGGAATATTCAAATTACTCCATCCCTATTGCTTTAAAATGTGCTTCATGTTCCTAAGTTATCCACTAGCCTTATCTCTATACATAAACTCACCCAGGATGTGAACTTCAATATTGTGTTTTTTCCTTCTTACTGTGTATTTCAGGACCAGGTTTCGGAGAAGAAGATTGGACTTGCTAAGGAAAGGGATGGACTCTACTACCTTGAAACAACCAGCAAACCATCTCACACTGTTATGCATGTCACAGACGAGTCATTCTTATCTACCTCCAATAAAGATTTAATTTGGCGTCATCACTTCCGTTTCTGTCATCCTTCATTTCTTGTTTTAAAAACAATGCTTCCTTCCTTGTTTAAAGGAATTGATGTTGAAACCTTTCATTGTGATGTGTGTGAACTTGCTAAGCACAAAAGGGTTTCTTTCCCAATCAGTAATAAAAGATCTTCAACTCCTCTTTATTTGATTCATTCGGATATATGGGGCCCTTCTCAAATTCCCAACATTACTGGTTCTAGATGGTTTGTCACCTTTATTCACGATTGCACTAGGGTCACATGGATCTTTCTTCTTAAGTCTAAATCTGATGTGGGTACCATTCTTCCCAACTTTCATAACATGGTTCAAACTCCGTTTGGTGTGAGAATTAAAAGGTTTCGATTTGATAACGCTACAAATTATATTAATCAGTTGTCCCCATTTTTTCAGAAAGAAGGCATTGTGCATGAATCCTTTTGTGTTAACACTCCCCAACAGAATGGGATAGCTGAGAGGAAAAATGGCCATCTTTTGCAAACCACCCGAGCCTTTCTCTTTCAAAACCGGGTGCTAAAACAATATTGGGGGGAAGCTGTCCTTACAGCTGCATACACCATAAATAGACTACCGTCTAAAGTTCTTGACAACCGAAGTCCAATACAAGTCCTTTCTCAATTCTACCATGATATTCGTACCTCAAATAATCTCACACCAAGAATTTTGGCTGCACTGCCTTTGTTCATGTCCATAATAAGGGAAAATTGGATCCACGAGCAATCAGGTGTGTCTTCTTGGGATATTCCCCAACTCAGAAAGGTTATAAATGTTATCATCCAGCCACCAGAAAATTCTACACCTCCATCGATGTCACATTTGAGGAGGGACAATCCTTTTTTACTCAACCTTATCTTTAGAGGGAGCCCTCATTAATGGAAGATAAGGCCTCGGATCTACTCTCCTTAGATGTATTACCCTCCTCACAGTCATCCAACCGTCAAGAGTCACATCCCTCTGAGTTACGATCTTCTGAGCCCCACATTCACGAGTCTCAACAAGAGTCAAACAACCCGACCATTGAACCAAATTCAGACACTGTTAACCCCACCAATGATGTGCATGATGATGTGAGATATATGTGGGTTTACTCTGGGAGAAGAAATTCAGATCCTGAACCTGTGCAAGTCCAAGATTCAACTCCTAATCTTGGAACTGAAGGATATGCAGAACCTGAACCTGCACCTTCACAGTCTGAGTATGTCCTACCTATTGCACTGAGAAAAGGCACCAGAGAATGTACCAAACACCTATTGTACCCTTTAGCCAAATCTGTGTTGGAAAACGTGGGGTTACTGGTGCAGATCTATATTTGGTTGTTGTGTAAAAATAGAATTGTATATATTCCTAGGATTGTGGAAGGATTGATTTAGGAAGTTTTTCTTTCTATTTCTTTCTTTCTCTTCTTATACTTTCTATTTTCTTTTCTTTCTATTTTTCTACTTTCTATTTTCTTTTCTTTCTATTTTTTTCTTCTTTCTATTTATTGCAGCAGCTTACTGTATAAATATGCCGATTGGCAATAGAATGAAATACATCAGTATTCTACCATTCCAAAACAATATTAAAAGGTTCCACAGTTGGGATAAGACATGGATGATGATATTAAAAGCCCACTGCCCAAGACTTGTCAAGTGGGCCGAATGCCAAACTGGCCCAAGTAAGTGGCTTACACTTAAGTAAACCATTTGACTCTTTAAAAAGTCACATGGTTGAACAGTTGGGAAATAAAGTGGCCCAAGTGAGTAGCTTAGACTTGAGTAAGTCACGTGACTCTTTAAAAGGTCACATGGTTTAATAGTTGGGAAATAAAGTGGCCCAAGTGAATAGCTTAGACTTAAGTAAGTCATGTGACTCTTTAAAAGGCACATGGTTGAACAGTTGGGAGACTATAGACAAGATGTTAGACAGTTTATGCCCTTAGCTCCAATCAGATTGATGTACTTATTGTCATTTATTGTAAATGAATAAAGTACATATTTGATTCGTGTTATGCAGCTGAAACAGTTGGCTCCATGCACTGTATGTGATTTCCCACATTTCTAGAGACATAACCACAGTCTTCGTCACTGAGATGGGAGAGAAATTGTTGGAAAACGTGGGGTTACTGGTGTAGATGCATATTTGGTAGTTGTGTAAAAATAGAATTGTGTGAATATGTATTCCTAGGATTGTGGAAAAGTATAATCCCTTAAATATGGGGATTAAAATAGTTAATCCCTTAATTATAGGAATTGATTTAGGAAGATGTTTTCTATTTATTGCAGCAGTTTACTGTATAAATATGCCGATTGGCAATGTAATGAAGTAGATCAGTTTTTTACCATTGCAAAACATGGTATCAGAGCTCTAGGTTTGCCAACCTTGAGAACTTTTTCGGCCTTCATTGCCAGTTTTCCTCTGTTTGCTCTGATACCATGTTACAGACTGTATAATTAAAATAGGAAGTAAATACTAGGGAGATATGATTTAGCTTGATTGTAGGACTGATTTGTAGGAATTTGATTAGTCTTCTTTCCTAACATAGAATTTGTAACTTGTATATATACATACGAGATTGATGAATAATATAACAAATTCTTCTTCATCTGTTTACTCTTGCATTACATGGTATCAGAGCATCTGGTCTCTGCCTGCCCTTTCGTTTTTGTCCCAAGTAAACAGTAGGTAGAGGAACACTTTTGGGTATTTCGGGTCACCTCCTTGGAGAAGTTTTTTTTTTTACTCTCACCGCCCATCTAGGAAGAAGCGCCGCCTGCCGATCGGAGGTTCTGCAAAGTTTGGCAGTCAGCAACCCTACACGTGCGTCTCACGCGTCGCCTGAAGATTCTGCCACAGTCACACGCGCTGGCGCGTCCGTCGCCGAAAAAAAAAATTTTTCGGTCGTCTTTGGCTCGCCTCGTCCTGTATAGCACATATTTGTGCTTTGTTACGTGCATATCCATTCCGGTGTGACTTTTGTTTTCAACAGGTGTGCTCTTCGTAAAGGTAAGCGTAAGTGTACTTATCCAGTGTCTTCATTTGTGTCATATAATCATTTGTCGTCCTCTTCTTGTTCTTTTATTGCATCTCTTGATTCTATCTATGTTCCTAAGACTATTAAAGAAGCCCTTTCTCACCCTGGATGGCGTAATGCTATGATTGAGGAGATGAATGCTTTAGAGGACAATGGTACTTGGACCTTGGTAAATTTACCTGTAGATAAGAAGGCTATTGGGTGTAAATGGGTGTTTACAGTTAAAGTCAATCTTGATGGGTCCATTGCCCAATTGAAAGCCCGTCTTTGTTCCTAAAGGATATGCTCAGACTTATGGAATGGATTATTCTGATACCTTTTCTCCTGTTGCTAAACTTACTTCTGTCAGGTTGTTTATTTCTATGGCAGCTACTTATAATTGGCCTCTTCATCAGTTAGACATCAAGAATGCTTTTCTTCATGGGGATCTTCAGGAGGAAGTTTATATGAAGCAACCGCCTGGCTTTGTTGCTCAGAGGGAGTATGGGAAAGTTTGCTATCTTCATAAGTCTCAGTACGGGTTGAAGCAGAGTCCTCGCGCCTGGTTTGGAAAGTTTAGTCAGGCAGTCGAGAATTTTTGGTATGAAGAAAAGTAAGTCTGATCATTCTGTTTTCTTCAAGCACTCTGCTGCCGGCATCATTTTGTTAGTTTGTATGTGGATGATATTGTCATTACTGGGAGTGATACTACAGGGATTTCATCCCTTAAATCCTTTCTCCACACTCAGTTTCATACCAAAGATTTGGGAATGTTGAAATACTTCTTGGGTGTTGAGGTAACAAGAAGCAAGAAGGGAATATTCTTATCTCAAAGGAAATATGTACTTGACTTGTTGTCTGAGATGGGAAAGTTGGGAGCTAAGCCATGTAGCACTTCAATGGTTCCTAACTTGCAGCTCACAAAAGATGGTGAATTATTTGAAGATCCTGAGAGATATAGAAGATTGGTTGGAAAGTTGAATTATCTTACTGTAACTCGTCCAAATATTGTGTATTCAGTTAGTGTGGTGAGTTAGTACATGTCCTCTCCATCAGTTAATCACTGGACAACTGTAGAATAAATTTTGTGCTACATAAAAGGAGCACCTGGGCGGGGAATTTTGTATGGAAATCATGGTCATACTAGAATTGAATGTTTTTCAGATGCTGACTGGGCAGGATCCAAGGAAGATCGAAGGTCTACTTCAGGCTATTGTGTATTTGTTGGAGGGTCTAGTTTCATGGAAAAGCAAGAAGCAGAATGTTGTCTCACGTTCGAGTGCAGAATCGGAATATAGAGTTATGGCCAAGTCTGTGTGTGAAATAATGTGGATATATCAACTTCTGACTGAAGTTGGTCTTAAAACTTCAGTACCAGCCAAGTTGTGGTGTGATAACCAAGTTGCTCTTCACATTGCATCTAATCCTGTTTTTCATGAACGAACTAAGCATATCGAGATTGATTGCCATTTCGATCGTGAAAAGATTCAGCAAGGCATGATTAATATCTATGCTCCATCTTGAGGGGGAGTGTTACAGACTGTATAATTAAAATAGGAAGTAAATGCTTGGGAGATATGATTTACCTTGATTGTAGGACTGATTTGTAGGAATTTGATTAGTCTTCTTTCCTAACATAGAATTTGTAACTTGTATATATACATACGAGATTGATGAATAATATAACAAATTCTTCTTCCTGGATGGGCGGTGAGTAAAAAAAAAAAAACTGCTCCAAGGAGGTGACCCGAAATACCCAAAAGTTTTTTCATATGCCCATCTTTGGACACGTGTAAGCCCTCTTTACTAGACACATTCTGGTTTAGGCCTACAACTGGTCATGACACTAAAATTGATGCCATCATAAATTTTCTGCCTCCCTCATTCAATCAGTTCATCATGAACTACAACATGAACAAGCTAAATGTTAGCCTTTAGGAACTCAGCAATATGTTGTAGAGGGCTGAAGAACTGATAAAGAAGGATAAATCGATAGCCATGCTTGTTGAATGTGGCAATTCGGGTAAGAAAAAGCGGAAGGAAAAAAGGAAGCCTCAGAAGAAGGATAGCAAGCCTAAAAAGCAAAAGAAGGACAAGACATCGGGTGCCTATCACTTTTGCAAACAAACCGGCCACTGGAAGAGGAATTGTCCTCAGTACTTGGAGACCAAGAAACAAGGTAATTTCGAATCTTTTGTCATAGAGACCAATTTGTTGGTCACTTTTGCTTCCTGGTGTATTGACTCCGGGGCTTCGTCTCATGCATGCAACACATTGCAGGGGTTCAAGACAAGCAGAAGGCTGAGTGACGAAGAAGTTGCGATCTATTTGGGGACTTCTGCAACTGTTGCAGCTACGGCCATAGGAACTGTAGAATTGGTTTTCAGGGAAGGAATAATTGTACTAAAAGATTGTCTTTATGTACCAACACTTAGAAGAAATTTAATTTCTGTTTCAAAATTGTGCATGGATGGTTATTCTATATTGTTCAGTAATGTGATTACTGTCAAACGGAATAACAAATTCCTCACTTATGGAAAATTTGAGATTGGTCTCTATGTTCTCCATCATTCTCTAAAAACAAACATAACCGAAACTACATCGGAAATAATCCCCAAGAAGAGAACACGTGAAACAGTTAATCCGACGTGCCTGTGGCATTACCGACTTGGCTACATTAAAATAGATCGTATCACAAGGTTGGTAAAGGATGGTCCTTTGGATTTTCTAACTGTAGAAGATCTTCCAACCTGTGAACCTTGCCTTTAGGGTAAGATGACGAAACGACCATTTACAAGTAAGCTTGAAAGATCTACAAGCACGTTTGACTTGATACATACTGATGTATGTGGTCCCCTAAATGTTAGGACACGTAACCAATGCGTTTATTTTATAACATTTACTGATGATGATTCACGGTATGATTATGTGTACCTAATGAGACATAAGTCTGAATCCTTTGAAATGTTCAAAGAGTTTAGGCAAGAGGTCGAGAAACAGTTGGGGAGACAGATCAAAGCCCTTCGATCAGATCGAGGAGGTGAATATCTCTCCGACGAATTCAGGGACTACTTAAGGGACAATGGGATTGTTTCACAGTTAGCTCCTCCTGCTACACCACAATTAAATGGTGTGTCAGAGAAGAGGAACCGAACTTTATTGGACATGGTCCGATCATTTCTCATACACTCGGAACTACCTACACTCTTTTGGGGGTACGCATTAGAGACTACGATATACGTGCTGAATCGGGTTTCAACCAAATCCGTTCCTAAGACTTCATATGAGTTATGGAGTGGTAAGAAACCAAGTATAAGACACTTGAAGATTTGGGGTTGTTCTTGGAGGAAGATTACATCCTGAACAATCATCATCAGGAAGTTGTTCTTGATGAGGAGAGCTCAGGGGTAGTGGGAGATGTCCCACAAGATCCAGATAATAACCAATCTAGAAGGTCTACTTAGGTATCCAGGCCTCCAGTTCATTACGACTATGACCAAGAAAGTTACTTGGTGGAAGCCACGACCAGTGAGGAAGATCCTGTGACTTATACAGAAGCTATGTTGGACATAGATTCTTTGAAGTGGGTAGGCTCCATGAAAGCCGAGATGGACTCGATGGAGACCAACAAGGTCTGGACTCTTGTAGTCCCGCCCCCTGGGGTGAAAGCAATTGGTTGCAAGTGGATTTACAAGAGGAAGAAGGGCCCAGATGGTAACGTTGAGACCTATAAAGCTCGTCTTGTGGCGAAAGGGTACACCTAGAAAGAGGGAATCGACTATGAGGAAACCTTTTCGCCAGTGGTCATGCTTAAGTCTATTAGGATCTTGCTAGCTGTAGTAACATACCATGATTACGAGATTTAGAAAATGGATGTCAAAACCGCGTTCTTGAGTGGAGATCTTACTGAACATATCTATATGCAGCAACCACAAGGTTTTATAGCTGCAAATTGGAACACACGGTGTGTAAACTTAGTCGATCCATATATGAACTTAAGCAAGCTTCTAGGAGTTGGAACATCCGGTTTGACTCTACTGTCATACAGGAATACAGTGGGAGATAAGGTTATGTTCTTGGTTCTGTGTGTTGATGACATCCTACTCATTAGGAATGATGTAGGGATGTTAACTACGGTGAAAGTGTGGCTTTCACAGTAATTCTCCATGAAAGATCTTGGAGAAGCCTCCTACATCTTGGGTCTTCGACTCTATAGAGATAGATCGAAGAGGATAATAGGATTATCTCAGTCTACTTACATTGACAAGATAGTCAAAAGATACAGTATGGAGAACTCCAAGAAAGGAAATGTTTCTTTCAGGCATGGAGTCACTCTCTCCAAGGGTGTGTCTCCCAAGACTCCCGAGGAGATTGAGGGCATGAGAGAGGTTCCTTATGCCATAGCCGTAGGGAGCATCATGCATGTTATGCTGTGTACTCGGCCAGACATTGCTCCGGCCGTGAGTGTGGTAAATAAATATCAATCAAAACCCAGGACAGGAGAACTTGACAGTTGTGAAAACATACTAAAATACCTTCAAAGGACAAAAAGAGTTATGTCTGGTATCTGATGGTAGTTCACTACAGATCGTTGGATATACTGATACCGACTTCCAGTCAGATCCAGATGATAGAATGTCTACATCCGGTTATATCTTCACGATGGGGTCCTGTGTAGTAAGAATAACAGTCCACAACCCAAGCCGAGCACATTACCATGAGGTTGCATATGGATGAAGTGGTTCATCTTAAAATTTATAATCCTACTACTGTTGTGTGACAACACTATTGGTAGAGGGGACGTCCAGATTCAGAAGGTAGCATCAGTAGAGAATGTGGCAGACCCATTGACTAAGCCATTGACACAGAAAGTGTTTGAGAAACACGTGGGAAGTATGGGACTCCGGCTTGTACCTAATTAGACCTAAGTGCAAATGGGAGCTATTAGACAGTTATGCCCTTAGCTCCAATCAGATTGATGTACTTATTGTCATTTATTGTAAATGAATAAAGTACATATTTGATTTGTGTTATATTGGTGTGTTTCTGTGTAATACCCTTAAATTGACCATTTATGAGACTCGTGTTAGTTTAGAATCTTCACAGCCGTTGGATAGATCTGGGGAGATTTATCCTGCCAAGGCTGACACTGATGTGCCGCCAAGTGGGTTGGGGTGGCTTGTCTTAGCTGTCAGGGTGAGACCTGAGGTACATGTAGTGTGGGTTTTCTTGAAACTCTGAACCGGACCAAATTCTAGTATTGCCCTAGACTTTGGAGATAGATGGGCAAAACTAGAATGTTACACCTGACCCCTAGACTCGACTATGGTACTGCACTAGGTGTTGGATTGGGATGTCTATGATATGCCAATCGGTGAGATCCTTATAGGGGGTCAAACCTGGGTATGTTGGGACAGTCCGAGAATTCACCTGAGTGGGTGATCATAGTGACAGGATCAGCCCCTTTGTCAGACAAAGTGAATGATCGGGGAATGCACTCTCTCTGATGAAAACCTAAACTGCGGCAGTTGATTTCAAATTGTTGAGATTTGTTTTGCAAAATATATTTATATAGAGATATGCATATATTGTGGTTTCACAAAATGTTTGCAAAAGGTTTTAATTCCCGGGATCCATGTGAGTAGAGAGTGCAACACTGTACCTTACAACCAAGGGAGAGGTCCTCTCTTGTTGGGTAGTGTTTGATCATTATGGGCTGAGAGGTTAAGTGTAAGACCATCGAGGGTAATACCTGATGGGCTAATCTTGCATCTGCCCACAGTACATGGGCCTTCATAAGGTGGCTAGACCCAAAGACCATTTAGTGTAAATGTTGGGCCCATTTAGAGCCCATACTGATGGACTCAGGGGTTCATTGTGTTCAACAATGAATTCGGCCAGGCCTTGTAACAGAGGCTAGGTTGAACCCATGTGGTTGATGTGTAGATCAATGCTAGGGTCCCACGCCATACAAAGAGAGCCAAGCTAGCTAGCATTTAAAGGGAAAAGTGAGCTATGTGACTAAATGGGCCTAAAGCCCATTTCGAACTGGGCTCAAGTAAGTTAATTAAAAGGGGCCTAAAGCCCATTTCTTGTTTATAATTTGATTAAGATTAGCTGAAGGATAAGATAAGTCTTATCCATTTAAGAGTCTAGATCCAGATATCAGATTTGGATCAAGAAACTCTTTCCTAATTGAATTAGGAGCTGATCCAAAGAAGGTTGTAAATAGGGGGCGAATTCACCAGTTTATACACTCAGTAATCTGCAGAATTCTTCCTCAGTTCTTGCCGCCCCTACCCAGTTCGATCTCCACTCTTGGATCTGATCAAGAATAGTTCTTGATATTGTTTCTTGCTAGAAGAAACAATCTAAAGTCGTGCTCACCAGTCCCTTGCGTGATTCTTGCTGAAGAATCAGGGTTCTTGCTGAAGAACCATCCTGCTAATCCTGCCTCACCATAAGCTGTGTCATCTTCAATGGAGGCGGGTTTTGGTCAACTCTTTGGGCGTGAACACCTACGTTGGGAGTTACTATTATTCCGTATCAGGTATTTCCCTACTTGCTTAATTTTGGTTTCAGATCTGGTCTGGTTTGTTTCAAGAACGAACATTGAAAAATGCAGTTTTTCTAAATCAGGGAATAGGATTCCGGGATGGGAGAAATAAATTTTTGAAATTTCGCCCAGCCACCCTACATGGTTCGGCCATCCATATGATGGATCTCCCATCTCTTCAGAAGAATGGTTTATCACCTTCCTCATCGATCTATTTTGTTGGGTGTTGCAATTCTGGAGCAGCTTCAGCTAGAAATAGCTCGCTGCAATGGGTGTTAGCTAAGGTTTTAAACATGGTCTCACCGGATAGGCGGAATCCCAGATCTGTGAAGAGAAGTCTGTTGGATTATGGGGAAGAAGGGTGGTCTGATGAAGAGAATAGTGAAAACTCAGATGGGAGTGGTACAGAAAGTTTGGCCAGCTTAGATCTGCAAGCAAAAGTGAACATGTGGGAAGAGGAAAGCTTCAATACAGAACTTTTGTTCAAAGGGGACTGCAAGAAGTTTACAGTGACTTCAAGAGCTAGGCTTGATTCACCTCTTTCGGGTGAGGGAGTCATTCTAAATACAGCAGCAGACCTTGGAAACAAAGTGACTGATACCACGTTTGTGCTTGATAAAGAACAATTAGGGCCAGATACAACCCCTGATTTGATGTTGTCTAAGGAATTGGAGAAGTTAAAAACTGCTGAGAGTGATTTGGTCGGTTGGGGTGTTATTATGGAATCAAATGGGGAACAACCTAACCAAGTGATGGAATAAGAGCAAGATTTTGGTGAGCTGGTAGGAGATGTTCACTACCAGCCAGTCTTTGAGGACCAACTCAAAGACAAGCTACAGCTCAGGAGTTCGTTGAAAGAGAATTCTTTGGCAGGAAGAGCTTTCCAACCTATAGTTCCCACTGTGGAATCCGATTTACCCCAGAGTCCCGGTCTCTTAGCTGAGAGGGAAACCCTTCACTCTTCCACCGATCCTGTCCTGGCTTCCACCCAAGGTATGGTTGTGACTTTCCATTTTGGTACTAACTCTGTGTCTTTTGTCTCTGTCCCAGACTCCCAGCCAGCCATATTGCCACATCCGCATCCTATTGAAGGGGTGAATGATGGAGGGAAAGTAGTTTCACAGGAAGAAGAGGAGGTGGGAGAGAAAATTTGGAAGCTGATAGAAACTTTTCTGGAAGAAATGAAAATGAAAGAAGCTGGAACAAGAAGTTGGGGTAAGATTCTAGAGGATGAGAGAGCAATTGGAAACGTGCAGACAGGGGAGGTAGAGAAAGAGGTGAGTAATGAGGAAGAGGAGGGAGGAGGACCAAATGAAACTGATAAGGGCTCGGTTGCACAGTTTGTTGAGCAAATGGGCTGTAAAATAAAGGATCCAAATGAATTGAAGGTATTTTTGAGGAAAGGGAAGGTAGAGAGAAAACAAAGGAAGAGGAAGTTGAGTGAATCAGAAAGGCTAAGGCGAGATGTAGAAGATAAGGAGTTCAGTGAGAGAAAGGGCAGAAGAAGAGGGACTGGTAAGGGTTTTTTTTAGGAAGTGGTGATGAAGATTCTTAGTTGGAAAGTTAGGGGGTTAGGGGGGCTAGGAAAAGGCCTTTAATAAAAGAAGTAATAAGAAGAGAGGATCTAGATTTGGTGCTAATTCAGGAGTCTAAGCTGATGGAGTTTGATAGAAGATGGGCTAGATCGGTGTGGAAAGTAAGGGGCATCAATTGGGCTTTTTGTCCTTCATGGGGAAGGTCAAGAAGTTTAGTGACAATGTGGAAAGAAGAGGTTTTTGAGGGAGTGGAGAAGCTGATTGGGAAGTTTACTGTTTCTATCAAGTTAAGACACAGGGTAGATGGATTTGAGTGGGTATCAACTAATGTGTATGGTCCAATTGGTTATGGAGAAAGAAGTGAACTTTGGGAGGAATTAGGAGACATTAGAGGACTTTGGGAAGGCCTTTGGTGTTTAGGAGGAGATTTCAATGTCATTAGATTCACAAAGGAGACTAATAGGGTAAGGAGAGGTGGTAGCACTAGCATGAGAAGGTTTAGCAGCTTCATAAACAGTTTTGAGTTGAAAGAGGTTCCTCCACTACATGGTCTATTTACTTGGTCCAATCTCCAAGAGAACCCTATATGCTCTAAGTTAGATATATTTTTATTCACAACAGATTGGGAGGAGCATTGGGGGACTATTATTTCTAGAGCATTGCCTAGGGTGACATCAGATCATTGGCCTATTACCTTAATGAGAGAGGATCTCGGTACTAGAGGGCCCACTCCTTTCAGATTTGAGAACATGTGGCTATCTCACCCTGGGTTTATTGAGTTGGTGGAAAATTGGTGGAATGACACTAACCCAAGTGCTATTTGGGAGGGGATGAAATTTCATTGGAATTTGAAGGAGTTAAAAAGGAAGATTAAGGAGTGGAATATTCTACAGTTTGGAAGGATTGAGGAGAGAAAACATGAAGTGATCAATCAGATTGAGGAGTTAGATGCCAAAGAAAGGGGAGGCAATTTTGAAGTGAGAGACAAACAAGAAAGATGGAAGCTTAGGAAGCAACGAGAAGACATCCTATTCAAAGAGGAAGTCAGCTGGAGACAAAAGTCTAGACATAAGTGGGTGAAAGAAGGTGATAGAAACACCAAATTTTTTCATGCAATGGCCAATGGTAGAAGGAGAAATTTGATTTCTAAATTGGAGATAGATGGGGTGTCAATATCTCAACAGGATGAGATTGCTAGGGCCTTTGTGGAGCATTTTAAGTCCTTATTTAGAAGGCCTTTAAACCAGAGAATTTGGGTGGAAGGGTTAGATTGGCCAAAATTGTCCGAGGAGAAGATGTGGCTTGAAAGAAATTTTGAGTTAGAGGCAATAAGGGGAATAAAGAAATTTCTTCAAGCCAAAGCACCAAGACCAGATGGCTTTACCATGGCTTTTTACCAAGACTGTTGGGAGATATTAAAGGAGGATATCCTTAAAAGTATTTTTTGAATTTTCCTAGAGGGGAGTAATAAATCCGGGGCTGAACTCAACTTTTATTGCTTTGGTCCCAAAGAAAGTGGGAGCAAGTCATCCAAGAGACTTTAGACCCATCAGTTTGGTTAATAGCTTGTATAAAATCATTGTGAAGGTCTTGTCTAGAAGAATTAGAGAGGTGCTTCCGGAGCTAATCTCATAGAATCAAGGGGCTTTTGTTGGAAATAGGCATATTGTAGATCAAATTCTAATTGCCAATGAGTGTGTGGAGGATATGCGGAGAACAAGGAGGAAAGGGATTGTGTGCAAGTTGGATTTAGAGAAGGCTTACGATATGTTTAGTTGGTCTTTTTTTATGCAAGTGTTGGATGTCTTTGGTTTTGGGGAGAAATGGTGTAAATGGATCCTAGGTTGTATAGAGACTTGTCATTACTCCATCCTAGTAAATGGAAAGGTAGTGGATCACTTCCCTGCTATTAGGGGAATTAGACAAGGGGACCCCCTCTCTCCATTTCTTTTCACCTTGGTCGCTGAAGTGTTGGGGAGGCTAATTGAGAAAGTAGATTCAAGAAGTCTTGTGAGGGGATGGAGAGTTGGAAAAGACAACATTCCTATCACCCACTTACAGTTTGTTGATGATACAATTCTATTTTGTGAGGGGGAGGATGTGAGATGGGCCAAAAACTTGAAGTTGGTGATTCAAGTGTCTGAACAAATGTCAAATATGAAGGTGAACTTCGATAAGAGTTGTGTGGTGGGGATCAATATGGAAGAAAGAGCTATATTGGAGAGGGCTAAAGCTTTGGGTTGCACGGTGTCTCAATGGCCGCTAAACTATTTAGGGATGCCCTTAGGGGATAACCCGAGGAAAGAGAGCTTTTGGAGCCCTGTAATTGATAGATTTGCCAAGAAGCTAGCCTCTTGGAAGAAGAACTATTTATCTCTGGGTGGTAGAATTACTTTGATCAAGTCTACACTAGCTAGTTTGCCTGTGTATTACTTATTGGTTTTTAGGATCCCAGTGAAGATAAGTAGGAGTTTGGAGAAGTTAATGAGAGACTTCTTGTGGGAACCAGGGGAGGAGAGGAAGGATCACAGGGTGAATTGGGAACTAGTCTCTAGGAGGCTGACGGAGGGTTAGGTTTAGGTAACATTCGGTGGAAAAATGAAGCCTTGTTGGGGAAATGGTTGTGGAGGTTGGGAGGTGAGAGGGATAAACTGTGGACAAGGGTAATTTTAAGTATTCACGGTCAGGTAGATGATGGCTGGGACATTGGGACTTTGTGCCTCTCCTTGGAAATCTATACATGCCATTCTTCCTTCATTTTTGCAGCACATCAGGTATGACCTCTGCTCTGGGAATTAGGAAAAGTTTTGGGAGCACATTTGGGTGGGTGAGATACCTTCGAAAGACCAATTCCCTTCCTAGTTTTCACTCTCCCGATTTAAGGGCAAGGTTGTGTCCAGTTTTCTAGTTCTCAGTCTAATTTTGGGTTTGATTGGGATCTGGGGCTTAGAAGAGGCTTAAGGGATGTAGAGGTTGAAAATGCCATGAGTCTGGTTCAGATCTTAGACCGGGTGGTGTTGGATCCCTTTGAGAGGGATAAGAGACTGTGGACCCTAACTCCCTCTAGAACCTTCTCTTCTGCCTCTTTCTTCAAGTCCCTACTGCCTTCATCCAGTCCATTTGCACAAAACTTTCCAGTTAAGGATGTTTGGGGTGAGCCAATTTCTCCAAGGATTGGAGCCTTTTGTTGGGAAGCCTTCCTCGGAAGTTGTAATACATGTGACGTACTCCAAAGAAAAAGGCCTTTTTGGTGCTTGTCTCCAAATTGGTGCATTCTTTGCAAGGCTAATGGTGCAAGCTCCTACCACTTATTAGTTTCTTGCCCCTTTGCTACTGATCTTTGGGAATGGTTTCTTTCCACTTTTGGTTGCAGGTGGACCCCACCGCCAAACATTCAAAGTTTGTTTAGCCCCTCATTCTTTGGTTGGCCAAACAAAAGGGAAAGGATAATGTGGAGATGTGTGAGGGCTGCTGTTTGTTGGACTCTTTGGGAGGAAAGGAACACCAGAATTTTCTCTGAAATTGAAAGAAGAATACCTTATTGAAGTAGTAACAGTGAGGGTGGTATGTTGGCTGAAATCTTTGGACCTGTTTGTTGATATTTCTACGGATATGTTGCTGAATAGCTGGCTGGAGGTGGCAAATTCTGCTCCTGCTCGCCCTTTAGTTTGACCTGTGTGGTCATCACCAGGAAGTGAACTTATAAAGCTAAACTTCGATGGAAGTAGTGAAGGAAATCCAGGTCCATCAGGTGTAGAAGGGGTTTTCAGAGATGAGGGTGGGAAGGTGCTTGCTTTGTATTCAGGTTCCATTGGGTTTGGAGACTCTCTCAAAGCTGAGGTCTATGCAGTACTGGAGGGTATAAGGAAGTCTAAGGAACTGAATATACAAAAGTTAGTCGTTTAAGAGGACTAAAGCTGGTCTTAAGTTGGTTATAAGAAGGTAGTGGACTTTGGAAATATGCTAGTCGTTCAAGAGAACAGCAAATGCATTTGCTGATGCTTTGGCAAAGCAGGGGGTGGGAAGGGATCAAATGTTTTGGGCTGTTCTGTAAACTTTTCCTTTTTGTTATTTTCCCGGAGAGAGTTAAGCCTGTTTATCTCTCTTTAGAGCACTGTAACTAAATTCTTTTAATCTAATGAATTCCAGTTATTGATCAAAAAAAAAAATTCTCTTCTATCTCATTTCTCTCCTCTTCTCTTCTCTTCTTTTCTCTCAAAATCCTAACTTCCCAACTCAAGCACAACAAAAAACCAAGTTTGGTATCAAGATAGGAGTAAATAGAATTGGAGCTACTTTTCAAGCTTAAACGACCTACTCGTATCAACTGGCTATACAGCTGTCAGCAGTCATACAGGAACCCATGACTAGGTGAAGAAAATTCATTTCCTGGTAGAGCAAGATTTTTGGTATTTTTTGGTATAGATTTCATGGATGAAGGTTGAAGATTAGTATTTTTCCCACATTTAGTTCTTGGAAAATCATAAAAAAAAAACATGTTTGCATCCAAATATCCCTTGAGTTTGGTTCAATGACTATTTTTTTGATGGGAAAGGAGCCTTTTGATCCATAACAAACCTCTAGTTGAGGCCTTGAGCTCAGCATGAATAACAACCCAATATTTGATTGCAACCATGCATGCCTGATATATTGTTGGAAGATCTTCATTTCTGCTTTTACATTTCAATTATCTGTTTAACTTTGTCAGTTAATCCTCATGGTTTATAATTATAGTGGTCCTTAAATATGTTTTTTTTTTTATTTTTTTTCACATTGGTCGCAAGTGTAAGCGGATTGGTAAACCATCCTTTACTCCCCCTACCCCACTATTTTAATGAGTTTAAATTATGGTGGACTCAGACTTGACACAACTATTGGCTGCAGAATCTAGTGAATGGATATATGTTCAAGAGAAAACCTATGATCATCCAATTTGGCCGTAATCCTGCAGCTGGCAAAACAACCTAAACAGTTTAATTGCTGATGGACTCTTCACTGTTACAGCTGTCATGGTTAGTTACTCTATTTTTTGTTATTTTATTATTTCCATATTTAGCTAAGCGGGGATTGAACTCCCAACTTTAGCTGCATTGAGATTGACCCACGTCACGGCGACCACAAGTTTCAATTACTGTTTGATGTGGAAGCAAATTTTATAAAACCGCTCTCTTGAATAAGCTGTAGCATAGAAATTATTGGTATGGTGGTACCTCTTCTGTGGAAATGAACCAGTACATTCTCGTGTGTACATCATCAACTGAGATCTCTATTTGCTTTGCAGGCAGAGGTAGGACACATAAGCTTGCTGCGGACAGGTTGTAGATGGTTGCCAAGCGGATCTTTGGATTCCTGTTGAATTAGTGTAAATACTGAGAATATTGTTCCGAGGTTATTCATTGGAAATGACATTCTGCTGCTATTCTACTATGGTTTTTCTAGTGTTAGTTTCCATGATCAGTGAAAATCGGGTTATGGAATGATTGCAATTTTATTACTACTAAAGACACGGCTAGGTAACATTTCGTTGGCAAGGCTGACCATTATTATACCATATTTTTGTAGAGGAAAAATAAAGGCTACACAATCAAGGTTCAAGCACTGCCATCCCCTTTGGATAACTTACACTCGTATCTTCCATTGCCATCCTCTTTTGATAACATAAAAAGGTTCAAGCATTCAGTAGGAATTATCGATGTTCTGAGAATCGGAGAGGGGAGAGGTTCATGGTTTAGAGGATCAATTGGGGTTAAATCGTGTTGACGTGGCATATACATATATATACCAGAGATCATATAAATATTATATATAATACATTTTACAATTTTTAATATACTTAAATATGACGTATTGATGGCAATTTTATCATTTTTAAAATAAATGAGTAGGGTTCAAGTCTCTTAATTTACATTTTCTTTAAATATATGCTTAATAAAATAATATGTACAGTAAAGAATCATTAATTAACACAAAGTAAGGGATAAATTAATAATAGTTAAGCAATATATGAAAATAAGAGATTATAGATTCGTATCTTTTTAAACTTTCTATTAGTTAAGGACCCAGACGGTTTCATAAAACTGTGATTGATTCATTAGTTTTCTGGTTAAATCAGTCGGTTAGTTGGTTATTAACTGATTTTTTTAATTAAAGCAGTTATTGGGATATGACCAAACCAGCTAAGGTCTTGGGTATCCGGTTTTCTAAACACTAGGAATTACAAAATCACTAGACCATTGTCTTTACCAAATGAAAGAATCAAAACCAAATTGACCAATAATCACATAGCAATATAAATTATAGGGCTGTATATGGGTTGGTTTGGTTTGGTTGCTCACAGATCTTTGAACTGAATTGACCACTTGGGTTGAGGTTTTGACCCATTGAAACTGATCACTTAGGTTGAGAGTCAGTTTTTCGATTTGGTTGGTTTTAAGTCCAATGATTGTTGACAGATTTTAACATTTTAGGCTTACAATAGCCCCAATAAAAAGTTTGCTTAACCTAAAAAGGCAGAGTTTGTATAGCCAAGTATCGTTTATGCAGCTTTTACCTAAAAAAATAAATATTATTATTGATGTAGTGCGATCCGGTCACTCCTACCTGGCACTCGCGTGGTTCCTGAGAAGTACCTGAGACGAGGAAGAAGAAGAAGAATCCCCGGGGGTTTGCCCGGCGGGAACGCTCTGACGATTAAGTCAGTATTCTGTGTGAGAAACAAAGGGAAGACGAAGGCTAAGAGTGCAGATTGCGCAAGTGATCGAAGATACTCCTGTTCCTTGAGAATAAGCTCCTTATAACAGAATTCCGTTGCCTCAAGCCCACTAGCCTCTGACAGGGCAGGTATAACCGCCACTGTCAGTCTACTGCAGCCGTTACAGACAAGGCTAAGGTGGCACGCACGGGGCCGTCGCTGCAGGGTACGTGCTTGTCAGGTGTAAGGCACCTTCTAAAGGTGGCAGGCACGACGCTGTCTGACGAGGGACATGGCCGCTGTCCCCAGATTTATCGGGTACGGTGGTCGGGCAGGAGATCTTCCGGCGGTACGCCAAACTACCCTTTCGCGAGTTACCCTATGTTGGGCTATCCTGTAGGCGGCGAGCTACCTGTGGCAAGCAATGCCGAGCTGTCTGGCCCGAAGTGTTTTCACCCTGAGGTGTCTAGAAATGAGTCAGTGAGCTCCCGTCGGGGAGTGGCCTGAGGTCCATCGGGAGGAGCTCGGGTATCGAGAAAGGTCAGGGTGCCCCAAGCTTGGGGCACCCCGAAGTGCCTTAACTCCTGGGGAGGAGGTGCAGGTAAGACGACTCCCGGCAAGTAGTTTATCTGCCCAGTTGCCGAGCTCAAGTCGATGGAACTCTCTCCCCGAGTTGTGCTGTCATATCAGTTATGCTGTCACGCTGAGTCATTGTTTGAACAAAGTCACGCCCACGTGTACCCGTACTACGAGGTCAGGCCAAATCACCCTCCATCAATTATAACAGGAAAAAAATAAGACGAAACTTATTTAAACAACATTGGTAAGTGGCATTTGTTAAATAGCATTAATTAAATAATATTTGAGTGCTAGCCTAAAAAAAAAGTAATTAATGAATGAGAGAGTGGATAGAGACATTAACAAGCATATATAATACCACAACTGGTTTGGTTATTTTTGGTTTACAAACTTGCAACTATATAATACATGTACCATGTACCATGAGACCTACAATTACCAAAACAATGAACACGTTAGGTAAGTGTTCTTTTGACCATTTTTACCCATTAAATAAAATTATTGCAAGGTCCTATAAAGGTAGGATTTTATTAAAACTCAATTTTGTCTTTATGTTTTAATAAGTTTTGTCTTACCTACCCACCTGAAAGATGGGTATAAGTAATGCTTAGGGAAAAGCTATTTATTGTCATTCCCACAACTTTCAAAAAGTGAATATGGGTAAATATATTTGGGAGAATGACTGTTCAGTATACTTCAGAATTCTTAGCCCCACCGTATTGGTGGGATGAATCCTCACTGTGAATTGATGCCAAATCTATGGGCAGGATGCGATTTATGGGGGGTACTAGTAGACTATGGAGGTTGTAATTTCAGAATTCTGCAGTGGGCTGCAGTGTACTTTTCCAAATATATTTATTATGGGATCCATGACTTTTCCTTCACTTCTGCTTGCATGTTACCCACAATGTTCCTCTTTGAGTCAATGGTTCTATTGTCTAGTCCAAACAGATCATCCCGTGATGTTTTAAAAGAAATACAAAAAAATAATTAAAAAGAGCCTTGAAAACCATTCACTAGGAGTTTAGTGGTTCAATTGTCCAGGTTAATGATTCGATCATCCGATCATCAGCCCATGATGTTTTAAAAAAATAATAAAAAAAAAATCATTAAAAAGGCCTCGAAAACCATTCACCAAGAGTTTAGCGATTCAACCGTTCATGTTAGTGCTTTGCTAACCAAGTCAACTTTTTTTTGAAAAATCCCAGGCCAAGTATATAAAATGGAATCAGACAATTGACTAGTTCTTGGGTCAAATGGTTTGACCGCCCAAATCAATGACAATTTTAAAACCACGTATTAAGTGAATTAACTAATTGATTAAGTTAAGTAATTAAAGAAATTAATTTAATTATGCAAATTGAGTTATTAAATTTAAGTAAATTAAGTGATTGTTAATTTACTTTTAGTTAAGCTAATTTAGTTTTTGAAAAAAAAAATCTAATTAAGTTAACATTTAAGTAATAACTTTCCCTTAATCATTGTTAATTATTTATTGTTAGATTAATCATTGTTAATTTAGTTACTCTAATTTTACAAAATCTTTGAAGTAATTTACTTTAAGGTTAACAAATTTTATTTTTTTGACTAATAAACTTTTTAACATCTAAAGTGGCATTTTCAAATTTTAGGGTCTAAAGTGGCCTTTTTAAATTTGAGCAATGCCACATAACGCCGTTTATTTTTGCATTACGGTGACCTTTCCAGAATAATATGAAAGGGCAAAAGTGGCCCTTAAAATTATTTAAAGTCTAAAGTAATTTTTGTCCGAGTTGAAAATCCTTTTTCTCCCATGAATTGTTCTTCTATGATTGAAAGCCACGATTGATACAGGTGTTTCGATCCCTTTTTCCTGATCCGGATCTCTTATTCATAATAATCCTACCCATAGGACATCACAACTGTACACTGGGAATTTCCCCGAGAATGGTAACATGTAAATACGGAAGATGTTCCCAATGTACTGTTATAGTGTCCTATGGATAGGGGATCCAACCTTCCTTTGTCTAGAGTTTGGATCTGTTCCTCACAAACCATTCATCACATTGATCTCACAGCATGTCTCAACTACATATCGTGAACATCTCCTATACTTGTGTTTTATTATTCATGGAAGATATTCCCAAAAGACTTGTTCACGGGCTGGGTTCATATTGGGCTTTGTCTTTATATTAACAGAATACATTCAAACCTAAGCCCAAACTCATTTCTCATATAAAGCCCGAAGTCTGTCCAAAAATTTGAAAAAAAAAGTTTTTTTCTTTTTTATTCAATAAAACTATTTTATTTATATTAAAAGACCTCAAAGCCAAAACTAATAAAAGGTCTCACTATTTACTTAAAAAAAAGAGAAAAGGAACAAAGAAAAAACATTATATATATTTTTTATTATATAATATATTATTAAATTAGGCTCAAGCTCGGACTGGGCTTTTATGAGAAAGCGCAAGCCTAACCCATAAAAATCAAGCCTGATGTTTTGGGCCTGAGCTCAAGCCCGTAAGTCTAAAGTCATACTTAAACTCAACTTAGAACAGGCCAGGCTAGTCCAGGCCGGCCCATCGGGTTATCCAACTCATAAACAGGTCTATCCCCGCCCGTCGGGTTACCCGACTCATGAACAGGTATATCCCAATACACGGAGGGATGTAGCTGTGAAGCCCGATCAGTAAGCTGCAAATCCCAATTCCTTTTTGCACCATTCCGCACGAGATCGGATTTGGTGGGACCTACTTTTTTACTTCTAATCTATAGTTTCTTGACTTCAGATTCACGGGTAGTTATGATATTTTCTTCCTAGAAGATAACTGGACGTTAGCATTCCATGTTCAAATTCAAACATCTGAGCTTCTTCTCCCACTCCAAACATGAACGACTACGCCTCGCCTTCTCTGCTTCTTCAGCTGCTGTTTTCGATGAATTTTCCACACAACAACAACAAATCTGCAATGATCGCCATAACCAGATGGACCAAATGCTGCAACCCCATATTTTGCTCTGCTTGGACCCGAAATTATACGTCTCTTCTCTACTGGATTGTAGAAATCTCATCCAAATTAAGAAGATTCATGCCCACGCAACCATCACGGGAATGCTTCACAACCTTACTGTCGCAAACAAGCTTCTCTACATGTACGCTCGGTTTAAGGCCCTAGAGGACGCTTCCACTTTTTTTGACGCCATGCAAGAGCGGGATTTAGTCTCCTGGAGCGTCATGGTTGGCGGGTTCGCTAAAGCTGGCCTTTACCCTAATTGTCTTGGGACTTTTAGAGAGATTATCCGCTCCGGTATACTGCCCGATAATTTCAGTTTGCCCTTTGCAGTAAGGGCTTGTAGGGATACTTCAGACCTTCAAACCGGCAGAATGATTCATCACCTAGTTTATAAATCCGGGTTACATTCGGATCCTTTTGTCTCCGCTGCTCTTGTCGATATGTATGCAAAATGTGGGGTGATTGAAGATGCTCGACTCCTGTTCGATAGAATTCCCAAGAAAGACCTCGTTACTTGGACTGTCATGATCGACGCACATGCCAATTGTGGGAATGCTGAAGAATCCTTGGTTTTGTTTGATCGAATGAGAGAGGAAGGCATTATCCCAGACAAGGTCACAATGGTCACCGTTGTCTTTGCATGTGCTAAATTAGGTGCAATGCATAAGGCTGAGCTTGTCCATGATTATATATCAAGGAATAAGTTTTCCTTGGATGTGATCTTGGGAACCGCAATGATTGATATGTATGCCAAGTGTGGGAGTGTCAATGCCGCGAGAAACATATTTGATCACATGAAGGAAAAGAATGTCGTTTCCTGGAGTGCAATGATTGCAGCTTATGGTTATCACGGACAAGGTAAGAAAGCTCTTGATATGTTCCCCATGATGTTGCGTAGCGGAATATCACCAAATCGGATCACATTTGTTTCCCTTTTGTATGCATGTAGTCACGCAGGATTGGTTGATGAGGGTCTCCGGTTCTTCTACTCAATGTGGGAAGATTATTCTGTGAAACCTGATGTGAAACACTATACTTGCATGGTTGATCTCCTTGGCCGTGCAGGGAGGCTTGATGAAGCCTTGGAACTGATCAAGAATATGACTGTGGAAAAAGATGAGGGCCTGTGGGGTGCAATATTAGGGGCTTGCAGAATCCATGGAAATATTGAATTGGCAGGGAAGGCTGCAAAGTCCCTTCTTGAATTTCAGTCCAGAAATCCTGGTTATTATGTTCTGCTATCAAACATTTATGCAAATGCAGGAAGGTGGGAAGATGTTGCCAAGGTGAGAGAATTGATGACCCATAGGAGGCTGAAGAAAATTCCAGGTTGGACATGGATTGAGGTGGGTAACAAGAGGTACCAGTTTAGCACAGGAGACAAGACTCATCCACAGTCAGATAAGATCTATGAGATGTTGAAGAGCTTGACTAAGAAGCTGGAGCTGGCTGGTTATGTCCCTAATACAAATTTTGTATTGCATGATGTGGATGAGGAACTTAAGATAGGGATCCTAAATACCCATAGTGAAAAGTTGGCAATTGCATTTGGTCTAATCAGCATACCTGAGAGAATGCCAATCAGGCTAATAAAGAACCTTAGGGTCTGTGGTGACTGCCACACATTTAGTAAGTTGGTATCAGCAATTGTTCAACGAGAGATTATTGTTCGAGATGCTAATCGATTTCACCATTTCAAGGAAGGAGTTTGTTCCTGTGGAGATTATTGGTAATTGGCTTATTTATGCCGCTGCAGGTAGAAGTCCTTGGCCAAGGTTTATGGCTTGAATATTTCTTGGACAATGGCCAATTTAATAAGAACGTAGATTCATAATCTACATTAGATATATGCAAGAGACATCGGTAGGCATCTCATGGGTTCACCAGAAAATTTTACATGGGATATATGTTTGATGATTAATACTTATGAGTGAACAGTTGAATGGATCTTATATACCTAAAGCCCATTTGTTTCAATTAATCAAAGTAGTGTGCTCTCAGACTAGATGAAACAACAATATTAACTCCAGTGCCTGCTCCAAAATGATACAGCCTTCGGTTCTTGGAAATAGGTTCTCTGGCAATGATGTCAGTTGTCAAATTGGGAACTAAATTATTAAGTGATCTAGGTATCACAGCCTACTATCTTGTCACTATGGGTTATCCGCCACATGGAGATCTGAATGGGGAATTAAAACCATGATATTGGCAGACTCTGGACCAGGTAATGGACTTCCATCCTTAGTACAAAGGCATTTGGGTCACTTCCGGCGAAGCTTCAAGGAGAGGAAGGATACATCAGCAATGAAGGAAACAATATTGTTAAATGTGAAACAGAATTCTGCATGAGGTGGAATAAAAGTACCATTGAGCTTTATCAAATGTTAATGGACGATCTTGACTGTTTATGAACCTTGCTGTTAAAATTTAGATGTTCCAATGAAGTTGGATATAGATGAGTTTCATCCCAACCATAATATCAAGGAGCTTAACTTACATTCTTGGCTCTGCTCTTGTCAGGTAATACAAGCATTGTTATATTTGTTATTTTCTTATAATACCTGAAAGTAGTGCTGCTTGGGGCACTAGTTACCCTACATGGAGCTATGAAGTCTGTTCATCTGTTGCTTGGCATACTCTCCTTCCAGGTAGAATATCTATCCCAATACACTTGGAACATGTAAAAGGATGATGGAAGAGTTAGTCGGACATGACGCGGTCCTATAGGTGGAGGACGATCTTCTAGTCCTCAAACATGGATTATGTGATTAGCGTATCAATAAGGTTCAAATGCCCAGTTGTATGCAGTTTAGATAGATGGGATACCTATAAAACAGTCTAGGTAGGTGAGCTATACTCCAGAATGCCTGTATGAAAAGCATGTTGACTAGTACATCATTGAATGCTTGAACTATGCCGCAGCAAGTAGTTATCTTGATCTTTTTGTAGTGAGTTCAGCTCCTGTATGTAACTGGGGCCATTTGGTTTGCAGAAATAGGAATCTAGAATTGAAATCAGAAACTGTTTGGTTGGGGGAATTAGAATCTGATTCTCATTGCTGCTGGAATGGCATTTCCCCATTTAAGGGAATGCCCATTCCCTCCCCCTCGAGAATGAGAATCCACTCCAGCCAATTCTGGTTCCAATTTTGATTCTGAAACAAAACAAGTGGGGGGAATAGACCATTCTGATTTTGATTCCAATTCTGATTCTGATTCCAACTGCAAACCAAATGGACCCCGAGTCTCATTCATAATTAGGGATCCAGTGTGGGCTTGCCTCTACCTACCCCGACCCAACCCTTCACTGCCTCCACCTGAACCCACACTACCCCAAGTTAGCAAGACACAATATAGGGTTGAACCTGATATGATGCAACCTAAAAGGTGCCAGATTTATTTAAACAAGATCCTGAATACGAGGAACAAACAGCCATACACTTCGACCAGGAAGAAATATGAGCTATCTGTGAGTATGACTATGAGAAATGATGTTAGCTGAACGTCAAATGTAGTGAATGGTAAAAGTTTGCAAACAATGACAGCTTCAGCTTGCATCACTAATCCATGGATAAATCAACTACGAGCAATCACCAACATATTTGGACTATAAAGCAAGAATCACTGTAAGACAGTCACTAAAAAAAGAAACAATATCACATTGTTTTACCGGGTTGAAACCTGCAAACTGCAATGTGCAGTGGGGTTGGTGTGGGCCAGTGGGCCGGATTCCCCATTAAGTCCCCCTGTAATGTGTTAATACGGCAAAAATAAAATAAAATCAGCAAACTCTTCAGACTTTCGGTTTTTAAAGTTTTACCCTTTGAATTTATCTATGAAAATACACAAAAAATAAGATTGTGACTGCATGGATGGATAATTGGTTTAACACCAGACAAGCAGCTACGAACGAGTGGAGCCCTTTCTCCACTCCGGCTTAGGAGAATCCCTTGTCAAGCTGATGCGTAGGAACCACAACCTGATTAAAAAGCTCATGGGCATACCTGTGGTTTCAGCCACAATTGATAGACAATGAGATGCTCCCTACTAAATTTGATGGGAAATGGGAAAATAATCAAAAACATTACATTCCGATTATTGGAAATGTTACTCTGATTAAAAAAAATGTCCAGATGCAAGTGCCACTCTTCAATGCTAACAGATGCAAGAATTACAGGATTGCAAATCTGTTTTTTGTTATTCCTTGGTGGGAAGCTTGACGAATAACTTCAATTTCTCCTATGTGACAGAGAGATTAGATTATTCTCAACCGCACTTGAATGAAAGGGGGAGACAAGTGAAGAACAGATGAACAATAGAGCACAATTGCACCCCTAACCAAGCTGACATCGATAGATCTAATAAACATGTCATATTTGCAACTTTAACCAAACCTAACTCGTCAGATTCATCTCTGTGGGGGCTCCACCGTACGAACATTTGCCCCTATCATACCTTCAATCCGATCTTTGGTGATTTCCACAAAATGGCCAACCATTTCATGAAACTGCTTCAGCCCAGATAGGGGAAGAATAATGGAAGATCGATCTGCCCCTGCCACCTGTAATCGTTATTTGAAACAATCAAAGCTCAATTTACCAAATAAATCTGACAGAGGCAAAAAGTCACATTCTCCTAGATACCTCGGATATCCTCAAGAAGTGACCCCTATTGTTGCTCCCAAGATCAAAGAAGAACCTCTTTTGATCAGCCCGTATCACCTTGGAAACCCCCAAGTTACCAATTTCATCCTGTGGAGGCAAATCAACTGACCTTTCATTCAGATCTGGTGGTGGGGCAGATTGGGTACTGTGACCAGAAATGAAGCCTGCACCTACATCATCTGAGAGGCCCACAAGGCGTTCTGAAGGTTCAGAACTTTGCTGTTTCGAAACAGGCATGGGAAAACATGAGCCTCCTATAAATTAAGAAAGAAAAGCCACTGCATAGATTAATCCATAACCAGACATTCAGACCTGATTGGGTAAGATAAAAAGCCTTGAAGCTTCATTAATCTCTGCTAAGATGTTCCTAAATGCAGCCCATCCTTCATCACGGGCACTTCCAGAAGGAACAATAATTGTACTACGATTTCTACTAACTGAGGCTTCTGAAACCTGAGCAAAATTCACATCTTTCACAATTCTAATATTCAATAACAAGGCTTTGTAAATGAATTGTCAGCATTTAAAACATAAAAATGACATATTTTGGTTTCAGATTTATGTGCACTTATTGAATATTGATGCAAGGACATTTAACGGGGGAAAAATTACAAACAATGAATGCAAATGCAAGACTGATCACCACAAAAAAAGTACTAAACAAAAGATGACCCAACAATTCTTTAACTACATTCTCTTAGAAAAACCTCTTCCACAGTTGGAAAATTGCCCATGAAAGCCAGGGCAGACACAAATACAAGACTTACTTGCACAGCATAATGCCCATTCCCACAACCAAAGATCACAAAGTATTCCACTAAAATCAAAGAGATTACAACAATCACCCAACCTATGCAATAGGAAAGAAACTATTGAAGAAGCAAATCTCAAGCTTAATACCATAATAGCCAACATAAATCCTGAATGGACTCTAATCTTCCCCAATGGAAACCTTACCCCAGACTCCAAACAAACCCCACATGGATCTCAAACCCAAAACCATAGAGCCAAAACTGCAACAAGAATAAAGTGAAAGAAAAAGGAAATACACCACTATACATGTTCAAAGATGGTGATAGGTTGGTTGCTGATAAGGGAAGCAGCTCCATGGTCCTATAGAAATGAAACAAAGAAGCTTAGATGGCTCATCATCATCATCTAGGTCTTATCCCAACTATATAGGGTTGGCTACATGATCCTCTTTTGCCATTCCATTCTGTTTAGTGAAATATCCATGCCACATCCATTGATAAATTTTGAGAGCTTAAATCTTTTCCTACTCCAAACCATGTCCTTTTTGGTTTGTTCCCTAGCCCTTCTAGCCCCTTCAACTTGTAATTGATCTCTTTTTCTTACATGTGCTGTATGTGGTCTTCTATGAATGTAATCAAGCCATCTAAGTCTACTACTTCCTTTCATTTTATCACTATTGGAGCTACTCCTAGTTTCCTTCGAATGACTTCATTTCTGACCCTATTTTTTCTAGTTTTTCCACTCACCCATCTCAACATATGCATATCTGCCACACTCATTTTTTGGACACATAGCTTCTTGATTGCCCAACACTCCATACAACATTGTTGGCCTTACAACTGTTTTATAGAATTTCCCTTCTAATCCATGTGGTATTCACCTATCATATGAGACTCCAAACCCACCCAGTGTTTTAAAAGTGCAAGGCACAAAAAAGCGCCTGAGGCACAAGGTGGAAGGCAAGGCGTGCGCCTTTTTGAGGCAAGGCACAAAAATACAAAAAAATGCTAAAAATTAAAAAAAAATGCAAAAAAAAATAAAAAAATGCAAAAAATATTAATAAAAATATAAACTTAAATTTTAAAATAAATGTTTTAAAAACCTATTATCTAAAATTAAAATACATAAACATTACATGTAAAGCGTATTCAAATGAAATTTTAAAAATAAAAGCAAACATATAAAGCATTTTCAAGCATGTAAAACTGACAATCTCTTTTTTTCCTCAATTGTATTACTTCAAGTAGCTAATGGAATGTAAAACATATTGCATTCTTGATTCTACGAGTCACCTTTGTACCATGCCCCTCAAGGCAAGCCTGAACAAGTCCATATTAGGGTCTTAAATTCTTATTTTTCACATAAAAAATAATGATTTTATAACTTTAATTGCCTTTTAATAAGATATTGTATAAAAACATTTATCAAAAAAAAAAAGATATTGTATAAAATCATTATTTTTTCTATGAGAAATAAGAATTTAAGACCCTAACATGGACTTGTTTGGGCTTGCCTCGAGGGGCATGGTCAGGGGTCTGGGGGCAGAGCAACCGGCCCAACCATTAGGCTAAAAAAAAAGCAAAAAACTCAGAATTTTAAATGCCTAGGTTGAGGCGCAAGGTGCATCCGACGCACCAGGTGTGCGCCTTTTGAAAGGGGTGCACCTAGGACCATAGTTGTCAAGGCGACGCCTAGGCGACAAGGCACCCTTTGAGGCTCGCCTCGCCTAATCGCCTAACAGTTTTCTACTTCCTACTATAAAATACTTTTTTATTCATTCTTTTTTGAGATTATAATTATAAAATAGACATTATTAAACTAAAATAATCATTTTGTATTTATATACTAATTTTTTTTATTATTTTCTTATTTATTAGGGTTTAATCAACATAAACATTGTTAAATGCTTTATTGAACCCTCAAAGACTTAAAAACCTGAACCAATAAGGAAGAACTAAAAATTTTATCTAATTAGTGCATTTTCCTCTTCCATATATTCTTCTTCTACTTCTACTCCTACCAATATTTTTTATTTTCTTGATTTCTTCTTTTCCTATAACAAAAATAAGGGTTCAGCCCCTATATTTTTTGAATTTTATTTTCCTTCTTCCTTTTCTTCTCATGAATATGTTGATTTTCTATACTTTAATATGAAATTTATACTTTTCTTATGAAAATCATGAATAATTATTAAAGAAATATGGTTATGGTACCTAGGGAACTACCCTAGGATCTATGTTTTTAACATAAAAAATCCATCGCCTAATGGTGCAAGTGGGTGAAAGGTTGTATTAGGACTTGCCACTATTCCATTTTAGTTAATGGGACTATGGGAGGGTGGTGGATCATTTTCAGCTACCAAGGGTATCAGGCAAGGAGACCCCCTTTCTCCTTTCCTGTTCACTCTAATTGCTGAAGTCCTAGGAAAACTCATTGAGAGAGCAGACTCTAGAAATTTGGTGAAAGGATGGGGGGTAGGAAGGAATAGGGTCCTAGTAACACATCTACAGTTTGTCGATGACAATTCTTTTCAGTGGTGGGGAGGAGGTGAGTTGGGTGAGTAACCTAAAGCAAGTGATCAATGTTTTTGAAAAGGTGACTAATCTTAAAGTTAATTTGGACAAGAGCTATGTGATTGGCATTAATTTGAGTGAAAGTGAGGTGGAGGATAGAGCCCAAACTTTGGGATGTGAGATTGCACAATGACCATTGATCTATTTGGGGCTGCCACTAGGGGATAACCCAAGTAAAAAGAGTTTCTGGAACCCGATGATTGAGAGATTCACTAAAACGTTAGCATCTTGGAAGAAAAATTACCTATCCATGGGAGGCAGAATAACTCTGATTAAATCTACATTGGAAAATCTGCGAGTGTACTTTTTGTCGGTGTTCAAAATGCCTGGAGGAATCTGTGGGATTTTGGAGAAGATAATGAGAGACATCTTATGGGAGCCAGAAGAGGAGAAAAAAGATCATAGGGTCAGGTGGGATATAGTTACCAAAACCAAAAATGATGGTGGGCTTGCTTTAGGTAATTTGCAAAAAAAAAAAATGAAGCTCTGTTGGGGAAATGACTTTGGAGATTGACTTTGGAAAGGGATAAATTATGGGCTCAAGTTATCTTAAGTATTCATGGGCAAGCGGCAGATGGCTAGGACTTTGGAGTTTTAGCTAGGGCTACGAGAGCTTCTCCTTGGAAATCAATTCATGCCATCCTTGCTTCTTTCCTTCCTCTAATCAGGTATGATTTGTGCTTTGGTAACCTTGTGAAATTTTGGGATCATGTTTGGGTGGGTGACACTCTGTTGAAGGAGCTCTTCCCTTCCTTGTATTCTCTATCACGTTTTAAAAATGAGCCAATCTCCACTTTTTTTACCTCTTCTAGTTCATCCATTGATTGGAATTTGGGTTTTAGAAGGGCCCTTACAGACCCAGAATTGAACCTCATTGCTAACATGCTAAAAGTCCTTGAGGGGGTGACTATTGATCTATTTAGGAGGGATAATAGGATCTGGACTCCTTCTCCTTCGGGTGTCTTCTCATGCTCCTCATTCTTCAAAGTTTTGGCTCATTCCCCACCTGTCTTTGGAATCCCTTTTCCAATTTTGGAAGTCTAGACCAATTCCTCCCAGAGTTGGTGCATTTTGTTGGGAAGTTTTCCTTGATAAGTGTAACACTTGCGACTTACTTCAAAGAAAAAGGCCTAATTGGTGTTTATCCCCACACTGGTGCATCCTTTGTAAGAAGAATGGTGAGAATTGTTATCACTTATTGGTTTCTTGCCCATTTGTTTCAGAAATCTGGTGTTGGTTTTTCTATCTTTTTGGATGCAGGTGGACCCCCCCCCCTCAAATGTACAAAGCCTATTCCATTCTACTACTGTTAGGGGGCTGAAGAAAAGAGGGAAAATTCTATGGAGATGTGTAAGAGCAACTGTATGTTGGACTGTTTGGGAGGAAAGGAACCAACGGACCTTTCATGGGAAAGAAAGAAATAAAGCTATAATTATTGAATTAATTTCCATAAGGGTGATTAAGTGGGCTAAGACCTTGCAACTTTTTGAAAACTACTCAGAAGGAGATATCATCAGGAAGTGGAAAGAAGTGGCTTGGTCAGTTCCAAGGAAGAATGTATTTCACCCAGTTTGGTCCCCTCCAGCTTCAGGGTTCACTAAATTAAACTTTGATGGAAGCAGCGAAGGAAATCCAGGTCTGTTGGGTATAGGGGGAGCTTTCAGGGATGATGAAGGTCAAATTATCGCATTGTATTCGGGTCCTATTGGTTGGGGGGACTCTCTTAGAGCTGAAATATTGGCTGCTATGGAAGGGTTAAAAAGAGATCAAGAGTTAAATATTAGAAACCTGATAGTGGAAGGTGATTCTAAATTGACTATCAACTGGTTAATGAAAGATGATTCTAGTTTGTGGAAGTTTCTGAATGAAAAGAAGAAAATTAGATATCTCATACAAAATATGGAAGTCAAGTTTCAGTGGACTAAGAGGTGCGCCAATTCCTTGGCAGATTCATTGGCTAAACAAGGGGTGGGAAGAGATAATATGTTCTGGGCAACTTTGTAATCTGAACTATTCTCTTGGGAGGGTTAAGAGTTTTTACCCCTCCCTTTGTATTTTTCTATATTAATATCTCTTGCTAAAAGTCTTTGTTATTTATCAAAAAAAAAAAAAAATCCATCGCCTAGGCGACAAGGCGCCCCCTAGTTGCCTAGCCTCACCTTGGCGCCTTGAAAACTATGCCTAGGACCTGGGCGAGGCGCATACCCTAAAATGTGCCTAGGCACGCCTCAAACGCACCTTTTAAATCACTGAATCCACCATTTTGTCCATCCTGATCTAATTCTATAGGTGACATCCTCAATCTCTCCCGTGTTATGACTTATAAATTATGAACCAAAGTTTGTTAAGGATTTGGGGATATGTTGGATCATGCCAAAGTTTGTTAAGGATTTGCTCTGTAGCTGGAAGATCAATAATATGAAGAAAAGAGGGAAGCTGGTCTGGACTTCCATCCCGATAGTAGTGCTCTGGGCTATTTGGTCTGAGAGAAACAACAAAATTTTTAATCAAAGAATGATAGGGCCAGAGGAAATATGTCAGATAGCTGTTTGTAAATTGATATCCTGGATTTTAGTACCCCAGAATTCAAACATGTAAATGTAGCTCAGTTACTGAGAAATCAGTCAATTTGGTGCGCTTGTAATGGGGGGTTCTCAGGCTTGCTTTGTTGTTGGCAGGTTCCTGCTTTGTACTCTTAAAGTTTTTAAACTAATAAATTTACCTTACCTTTTCAAAAAAAAAAACAACAAAAAAAAGTTATCTCTTCATCTCCCTAAGTTTACTCCTACTTATTTTAAAACATCTTGTTTCCAAGATATTCATCTATAAATTTTAAAATGTGTTAATTTCTATTTATGGTTCTTAAACCATTTGCAAGGCATATGATTATCATCAACCAAAAAAATCCATTAAGCAGTGATCACAATTGAAGATAATAAGCCCAAAGTTGTTCCAATGATTTAAAAGGCGCGCTTGAGAATAGGCGAGGCACATTTTAGGGTAGGTGCCTCACCACCTAAGTCCTAGGTGCAGCACTTTCAAAAGGTGCACGCCTAGTGAGCCTAGGTGTGCACCTGATGTGCCTTGCGCCTTGGCCCAGGCATGCGCCTTTTGAAAATTGTTCGTTTTTGAAAATTATGAGAACTCCATATTTGTTAATGTTGTTCGTTCATTAATCTTAATAAAATATCTTCTTAAAAGGCAATTAAAATTATAAAATCGTTATTTTTGTATGAGAATTAAGAATTTAAGACCCTAACATGGACTTGTTTGGGCTTTCCTCGAGGGGTGTGGCACAAAGGTGACTCGTAGAATTAGAAATGTAATATGTTTTACATCACATTAGCTACTTGAAGTAATGCAATTGAGGAAAAAAAGAGATCATGGGTGTTCCATGCTTTAAAATGTTTTATATGTTTGATTTTATTTTTAATTTTTCATTTGAATATGCTTTACATGTTATGTTTATGTATTTTAATTTTAGATAATAGGTTTTTTAAAACATTAATTTTAAAATTTAAGTTTATATTTCTTATTAATATTATGTTTGATATTTTTTTGAATTTTTTGGCATTATTTTTGAATTTTCTAACATCTTTTTTATTTGTTAGTAATTTTTTGTATTTTTGTGCCTAGTCTAAAAAGGTGCACGCCTTGCCTTGCGCCTTGCACCTCGGGCACAAATTGGCCCTTGCGCCTTGCGCTTTTAAAACACTGAGTTATTCTAGGAGAAGTTCAAATAAAGTTTCACCTATAGAAAATTAATCACGAGGCAATGACAAGATACATCAAGCTTCAATTTTGGGGAAAAGAAAAAAGGAAATAAAGAAGACAATCATAGAAAAGAGAATTGAAAGAACCCCAACGCTTTGTCCCCTCCACTTGTATCATTAGTTATTACTATAACAACATTGACAACAACAATAATATAAATTAGATTTGTTGGTGACAACCCAGATTGTTGAGATACAAAAATAGAGAACCATAATAGTTCTTTTAATGGATATAGAGGACCATAATAGTTGATTACAACAAGGGTAAATTACAAATAGAAACCCTGTACTTAGGGGTGGTAACATGGCCCCCTGAACTTCTAGATTCCAACACTTTGCCTGTTTGCCCCCTGCCCACTAACGGGGTTGATGATGAAAGTAAAATTACTAAATTGCCCATTTTGGGATTCTATATGAAAATAACCATTTCAAAGCACAAATTGTCCTAAAGGCATTTTCAAGATGAATTCTGTTGAAAGAGAGTTGAGAGAAACACATCATAGCTGGGATTTTATAAAAACTAAGTTAAAAGGGCAAAATGGTCTCATAAAATAAAATAAGGGTAGTTTGAGGTTTTAGAAATGTTTAAAGAAACATTCTATGAAGTTACTAACGGACTGCTAACAATGGGAGCAACATGCTGTAATCCATAAGTTCATGGGGATCTTTGTCACAAAATAAAGTAGAGGGGGCTGAGTGTCAATACCCCCCCAAGTATAGGGTGACTGTGTAATTTACACTTAAAACAAATTATAAAATTGACGGTATAAAACTGAAAACAATATCAATTGACTGCATAATGCGTTAAATTCTTTTTACGGTGCTTCAAGAAGTGAATAACATAGATATTTCCATCCTTACCTATAATGAAACAACAGAATCAATTATGAACTAAAACAAGTTGAAAACCAGAAGTTACATTACGTCCAACAATGAAATAAAATGCCACCTGAGGAGACAAACTATGCTCACTCCACTGGCATTAAATGAAAAATTGGTGTTTCTACCAGAAGAACAAGTATTAGTCAGGACTAGGGACCAACTAATAATGTTTTAACTTTTCACTCCACAAAGGAATGTTAAATTAATAGTTATAGACAACCGAAATATGCATTAGAAATGTATGGTCATAGAACAACATAATTGGATCAGCTGCTAACCAAATGAGCCTTCCTGAAAAAAGAAAAAAAAAAAGAAAATCTTACTATGCCCCAACCTTCACAAAACATAAACCTCCACACACACACACATTAAGAAGCACCTAAAAAAATGCAAATTGTTTTCGTTTAAGTATATGATAGTCCAGAAAATAGCATCAAAAGTATATGGAGTACTAAAGGAAATTTACCTTCAAAAAGCGACCCCTTTTATTCTCGCCTATGTCAAAGTAAAACACCTATACGAATAACCACTAGACACAGTCACAGATCTACATCCAATTACACAGTTCTTCAAATTGATAAGAAGCAATGCGGAGAAGATAAAATAGAACTAAAGAGCCGGCAAAGAAGGTACACCTTGGTGTCGAGCTGCAATTCCTTGCTAAAAACATCCTGTTCGTCGGAATTAACATAGTAATTAAAGAGATCTAAGAACCAGGAAATGCCGCTAACAGGAACAATGATGGTTGATCTCGTCGCGGAAGTTTTCTCAGATATCTTCAAGTAACGACCTCGAGGGTTCTCCTTGAGGTCGAAATAGAAGAGTTTGTGCTCCACCTGGAGAGTTTTGCATAGAAGTTCGACGTCGTTCCCGCCAGAATTCCCCTCCATTATTTCTGACGCAGAAAAGAGAAAAGCAAGACCCAATCCCTTGCACAAACAACTAAAGTTCTATGCTTATGTGAACCTATTTAACTTCGCTAACAGAATTCCTTGTCGGATACATACGAAGGAAGAAAAACTTTAATTTCAAGGGATGAAGTAGGATGAAAATGGAAACCCGAAATAAGGTTTCTTTTTTATAATTTTTGAGAGAGGCGGACTAAGGTGCCGCGAGATCTAGAGATTTTCGGGCCTGTACTCGTCTTCTTTCTTCTTCTTCTGGGTCCCTGTCTGATTCTTCTTCTTGTTGTTGTCGTTCTGCAAATTAGGGTTAGGGTTTGGAGCCATGGTGTTTGACCAAGTTCCATCGTCATGCTCCTTTTAAGAACAACCCCCACACCCCTTTCCCCTCCCCTAACAAATCGCGATTTTACGCTCACCATGGGTCCATGGGCGCGCATTGTTCTACCTTCACGGCTTCACCCCAGTAAAAATCCATCCATCCAGCCTCCAGCGCGTGCTAACCTCTGCTCTGCCGCTACCGCTACCGCTACACACACAGACAGACTCACCCGTTTGGGGAAAATACTATATGGGGTATGCATCTCTGGGGTAAAAAAGATTAATTGCCTTCACCAATTTGACCAAAATAACAATCAGAGACTGAATGGGTTAACGTATACGTGCGTGTCATACTCATGCATGCCCAACAACGTTCCCAACTCTCCATTTGCAAGGGTTTTTATTGTTTAATGCAGTGGCGAAGCTTATTTTGATGAAAAGCCCAAAGCACTTGCGTTAGCGTCATCCTTAGGTGCCTATTTGGGAGGGCTATCGCACCGCGGCTTCTCGCGTTTTGAGATGCGCCCCGTTCAGGTCATGATTAAGCTGGCTTCGAATGCCACGTGGCCACTCAATCACCTTGGCCACGTCAACGCCATGCCACTTCCGCGGCCACATCAGCACCATGCCACTTCTGTGGCCCCACCTTATTACCTCAATTACGACGACTCTACGTCATGAAGATAAGCATGACCAAAGACAGAAGAGCGGATGGGGACAACTCTGTCGGGGATTAGGTCTTATCCCGAAGACCTTGGCAGCTAACCTCATCCCGACAATCCCAGAAGCTTAATCCGATCAAGACGCATATCTTCGGCTATAAAAAATTACCTCCCACTCAAGGTAAAGGATTCATCCCTTGACTCCCATACCGTTACTCTGTTCGGACCAGTGATGAGAGTAGAATTTATCATATTTTTATCCCCAAATATTCTGTCTTTCATACTGAATTAGTACTTAATTGGACTCATATTTGTTGTATTTCGGTTCAGGGCATGAAAGAAGGCATCAGAAGCAAAGAAAGGCAAATCGGATGATTTTTCACAGTTTCAGCATCGTTCAGTAATTTGGGCCTAACTCGCGTACCTGAACTCCAATTGGGCTGATTCAAGACCCACTGGAAAGATAAGAGAAAAAGTCACAACTTTCGTGTTTTGGGCTTTCGCAGATTCGGCCTGCATCAAAGTCAAATCCGGGCCCGAAGTCAGGAAAAATTCGTAGGAAGGCCCAATCCGCAGTTGAAGCCCAACTTGCAGAAAAGCCTAGCAGCAACCCAGTTCACAGAGGATGTCTAATACGAATCCAAGAACAAGAAACAGAGAAAAGTCCTTCCAGATCTAAATTCTTGATGTAATCTTAGAAAGATAAAGGGATTGAGTTCACTAGATAAAGAGATAAAAGTATGATTAGACTAGGACTTTCTATTCTTGTAAGATAAACTTCAAGAGGAAGTAGGAGACCACCCCCTCCCCTTTAAGCTATATAAAGGGAGGGGCGAACCAGCTTTAGGCATCACTCAATCTCTGGATTGAATCAAGAAGCAAATGAGCAATCAATCAAGAAAGGAGAAAACAAATCAAGAAACTTGGGGAAGGTGATCAAGAATTCAAGAAACCTCAAAAAGAAGGTGGCGGCAAGAAGAGGAAATCTCAGCACCATGGGCGAATTCAAGAGTTCTTTCTTTTCCTTTGTTTGCTTTAATTCTTTTATCATGAACTGATTTGTTTCTTGCTAGGGTTGAGGAAAGCCTAACTAGGTTAATGAATATATTTTTATCTTTATGATTTATCCAAGATTGTGATTTTCATATAGTCTATGAATTATTGTGCTTAATGCAATTAAGAGCTTGACCACCTCTTAATTGATTTGAGTTATGTGAATGAATCGAGAGAGGAATTCACATAATCGACTGAATAGTTCATAGTGTGAATTGAATGATATATAGAGATATATATACATGATTCATCTGAATTTAATGGTTTTTCTTGGATTTAATGCACTTCCATCTTGAGAGCTCTACTCGAGAGATCGAAGGGTTACCTGATGGGCGTAGTTTTAGTATATCTCGAGAGAGAATATTAAATAAAATTGGAAAGGCCTCAGCTTATGGGAATGACAAGTAATCTTGGTTAATCGAATCCATTAATATTCATTACATTGGTTAGGTGGACCAAAAGCCCTACCGATTTCATCCATTGCATATTCGGTTAGTGATCACCCTTGCTTCTATTTTCTTTTCCTAGTTTTTATTTTCAGTAGTTCTTGCTCAAATCTGAATTTCGATTGTTCACATAATTAGGGAAGACTGTGGTTCTAATACTTATTAAATCCCCGTGGGAACGATATTTTTATACTACTTGATAACTAGTACACTTGCTAGGGTTATATTTATAACTATCAACCAGCACCGTTCTCCAACTACTCGACCAAACCACTTACTGCCTTCTGCTAACTTGAGCGTCAGAGTACCTACTCGAGGACAACTTCTCGGGCCTTTGACTTTTTCTTGGTTTTAGATCACATTGCGCGATTTCATCCTTCCACCATGACTCCGCCCAATTGACAAGGATCATCTGACTGCGACCTCAATTCTTGCACCACCTAGGATTAAGCAGCATCAGGCCCCATATGGAAAAGGCGGAAGTAATCTTTGGTGAAAAATCATAACGCGGGAGTGTGTGACTTCCAACAATGTTGATTGTTGAGAGAACTAGACTGGTCATAAAATTATATAAAGGAGAAAGAGGTTTACGGTTCAAGGTTTCATCATGATCGAATAATATGAAATATGTGTAAAATAAAATTTTAGGGAGAATTGTGGTTCAACCGAATCAGAATTTTTAAGTCTAAAGTACAGTTGAAGTGGGTACTAGCTCGAAATTAATGTCAATTTATGAAGGGGCATTTAGTGAGAGTTTTTGACATTTTGAATATTTATAACTTTGTAGTGGAATTCAGAAATCTGCATTGAGGTTGTCTGTATTTTTCCAAATTATAATATAATAAAGAATTATTAAACAACATAAATAAAAAAAAAATTGAATTAATTGTAATATTAAAAAGTAATTGATGGAGGATGATTTGGCCTGACCTACGAAATGGTGGCACGTGGATCTGACTCAGCACGAGCAACAGCTCAACATCGTGGCCTAATACGACTAAGTAACGAGCCCATAAAGCAGCTCGCTACGTCGTAGCTCGCAAAAGAAGGAGCTCGCCACAACACGAGCTTCGGGTTCCCCGAGCTATCCCGAAAGGGATATTCCGAGGCAACTTTAGCTCGCGAGCTAGGGAAACCAGCTCGCCCGAGCCCCCGGGCAGATAAGTCATCCCAGGGACCAATTCTACTAAGGGTAACCCTCAAGAAGCTTCCATCTGACAGGTCGTACCGATCAGACTGCGCCACGTCCCTTAACCGACGGCGCAGTCCCTGTCCTTTTGACAGACTGCACCCACGTCTCTCAGCAGGCGGAGGCGCGCCTGCCCTTTGGAGACGTGTCACTCATCCGGGCAAGGAGTACGTTGCAACGGCCACTTGCGCAACGCTAGCAGGTAACGGCTGTGGCAGGGGCCAGTGGCGGTTACGCCCGATCTGACAAGAACGCCCCTATAAAACCCCTCAGGGCAGAAGAGAAACTTCTTCTTCAGACTTCTAATCTCTCAAGCATAGTGAAAAAGCGCGACCTACACTCTTAGCTATCGCATACTTCTTTTCTCTTTCTCCTGCATTCTAACTTAAGCATCGGAGTATTCCCACTGGGTAAAAATCCCCGGGAATCCTACCTTTCCATCTTCTCAGGTGCCGTTCGTCGCCAACAAGGAGCCAAACAGCAGCTAGCTAGGAGTGCCCTGATTGTCTCGCATCATTTGGCGCCGTCTGTGGGAAACGCTTCTAAAAGCCTCCCTCTAAACTTTCACAGTTCCTTCTTTTCTGAAAACTTAGCACCCATGGCTTCTTCAATCAATGCCGGACGTAGCATGGAGATGGACATCGCCGGGGAACAACCCCAGGTCCCCGTGGTCTGTATTGGGCAGTTCACCATTCCTCTTTCGATGGACGGAGTCCCTAGCCTAAACGTGTCACGAGCAGTGGCGCCTGTGAGTGTTCCCCTTCCCCCCTCTGTTGAGACAACCTTTACCGAACCGACTGTTGTCCCTCCGACGACAAGCCAGAGCCAACTTGACAACCTGGTGCAGTCCATGCGGGCCATGCAAGCCCAGATGCAACAATTTCAGTAGTTCCAGCTCTACCAGCAGTAAGTGTTGCACCAAGTCTCTCAGTATCACTATCAGCAGCAATTCCCTCAACTGTCTCAGTTTCAACCTCAGCTCCCTCCCCAGCACCCTGCCTCACTGCAAGGTAGGTCTCGTCGCTAGGATGAACGCCCTTCTCGCCAAGGAGAGGCTTCTAAGAGCCAAGCCTCCTCTCGAGGCAGAAAAGAAAGACCAGCCACTATGGTCTCACCACGGGCAGTCAGGTCGGGAGGACCCCAGCTTGTCAAGTCTACGTCACCTCAGCAATCGAAGTTCGAAGCCCCACTTTTGGAGAACCGATTCGAGATCATGGTTGCAGACTCTAAGCAGAACCCCTCTGTCCGCAGCCATCACCAGCAACCCGAGCTGCTTCCTGCGCAAACTATTCCTGATAGCACGGAGGTGAGCAATACCAATGTGGAGCCCACCAAGAAGCAAAGACGCCGCCGCATAGCTCGCCAAACTACCACCCACAACCTGCTCGAGCTCAGAGGTAGGGAAGAGGTAAGCTCGGGTGAAGTTAAAGCTCCCCTCCTTTCTGTTCCATCCCCTGTCTCCTAAGCTCCTGGCTGTTCCAATGCCCAAGGACTTCAAGCTCCCCCCTCTCGACAAGTATGACGGGTCGTTTGACCCAAACGATCATGTAGACGCTTTCCAATCACAGATGCACCTGGCGAGGGCCAGTGAGTCTTGCATGTGCGTGGCTTTCTCCACCACTTTCAGAGGAGTGGCCCCGCACATGGTACCGAAACCTTGCACCTAGATCGATAAGAAGTTGGGCGCAGTTCGTGCAAGCCTTCACATCCCACTTCATCACCAGCAAGCGGTGCCCGCGAACTGAGGAAAGTCTTCTCAACATAGTCCAGAGAGAGGGAGAGTCCATCCGGGGCTATATCAAGCGGTTCAACGATGCATGCATGCAGATACCGCGCCTGGACCCCGTGGTGCGCCTTGCAGTAGCCAAGAAGGGCGTGACGCACAAAGAATTCAAGTGGCACATGGTTATCAACCAGCCGACGACCATAACTAAATTCCTCAGGCTTGCGGACAGGTTCATAGCCATAGAAGAAGAGATCAACTAGAAGGGCGAGAGCGCACCCGAGGAAAGAAAAAGAAAAAGAGAAGGAGAACATTCCATCCAAGGAGACAGTCGAAAGAAGAAGGACATAGCTCAGGGGGCAAAGCCGGGTCAGCCGTTCCGACCCCCTGTAGTGGACCAAACTGATTACACCCCACTGAACGCGAAGCGAGATGAAATCCTGATGGCAATCAAGGACGCCCCGTACGTGAAGTGGCCACCCCGCCTGAGGGGGAATGCCAATGAAAGAAATAAAAGCTTATATTGTAGTTTTCACAGAAACCACGGTCATAGTACCGAGAATTGTAAAAATCTCCGCGACGAGATAGAGGAACTCATTCGTCGTAGATATCTAAGAAATTTCGTACAGAATAATAACAATAATAATAATAAAGTAGGTCGGCAAGGGGTGCACGGTAAGGATGCTCCCGAGTCCAGTAGCAGGCCGCTAGAACAATCACAAAGGCAGCCTCCGGAAGAGAGGCCAGTTCGGGGTACCATCCACATGATAGTTAGAGGATCAACCGTTGCAGGTTGTACCTCAACAACAGCTCGGACGTCAGTTCGCGAAGCTGCCAGGGAAGAACAAAATCCTCTGAAGCGGCCGAAGACGGAAGAACCAATCTTCTTCACGGAGGACGATGCGTGAGGGGTCCACTACCCCCACGATGACGCGCTTGTCATAAAACTAAGGCTCAATGATTTCGAGGTCAGGCGCGTCCTCGTTGACTCAGGTAGCTCGATAGATATCCTCTTCAAAGCCGCGTTCGATCAGCTTCAGTTGCAGGGAAGTGACTTGCGGCCCACGAACACTCCCTGGTGGGTTTCAGCGGAGAAGAAGTCAGGCCCCATGGGAAAGTAACAGTACCTGTGGAAGTCGGCACATGGCCCTGCGTAGTCAGACTCAACCATGACTTCCTGGTGGTCGTGACCCCCTCCCCATACAACGCCATAATAGGCCGGCCGATCACCCATGTCCTACGGGCAGTGGTCTTCACTTATCATTTGGTGATGAATTTCCCTACAGATTTCGGTGTGGGGGTAGCGCGGGGCGACCAGCTTGAGTCCCGCAAGTGCTATGTCGCCGCCCTTAAGGGGAAGACCAAGGTGGCCGACGACCTTGAACCGGAGCAGCCTACGGAGCAAAGCGACGAGCGAGCTACACCCTCGGAAGAAACAATTGTTGTTCCAACTTTAGCAGAAGACCCAGCTCGGACACTTCAGATCGGTGCTTCAGTCCAGGAACCCCTGCGGTCCGAACTAGTAAGTTTCCTACTTCAAAACTTAGATATTTTTGCATGGTTCACGGCAGAGATGCCCGGCATAGACCCTAGTCTTATAACTCACAAGCTCAATACTGATCATGTAGTTAGGCCCGTTAGACAGAAAAAACGCAACCTAGCCCCGGAGCGATGGAAAGCAGTCGACGAGGAGGTCGCGAAGCTCCTCGCAGCCGACTTCATAAGAGAAGTCCATTACCCGAGCTGGGTAGCCAACCCCGTTCTGGTAAAGAAGGCTAACGGCAAGTGGCGCATGTGCGTCGACTACACCGACCTAAACCAAGCCTGCCCAAAAGATTCCTTCCCCCTCCCCATAATTGACCGCTTAGTGGATGTGACCTCAGGGCACGAGTTGATGAGTTTCTTAGACGCCTATTCGGGCTATAACCAGATCAGGATGGACCCGGCCAACGAAGAAAAGACTGCCTTCATCACAGAGTTCGGTCTATATTGTTACAAGGTTATGCCCTTTGGGTTGAAAAACGCTGGGGCAACCTTTTAAAGGCTTGTAAATAAATTATTTGAGCCATTAATTGGCAAAAAAATAGTGTTATGTAGACGACATGGTCGTCAAAACTCAGTTCTCACACGAATTAATACAAGACTTACATTCCGTCTTCCAAATTCTGAGACGATTTAACATGAAATTGAATCCAATCAAGTGTGTCTTCGGTGTTACCTCGGGCAAGTTCCTAGGATACATCGTTAACCGGCGTGGCATTGAGGCCAACCCGGATAAGATTAAGGCCATTTTAGATATGAGACCACCCCGGAAGTTGAAGGAGGTTCAGAAGTTGAATGGCCGTGTAGCCGCCCTGAGCCGCTTCATGTCCAAGTCGGTGGACTGCTATCTACCTTTCTTTAAGGCAATTAAGAGCAAAGGGTTCGAATGGACCCAAGACTGTCAGCTCGCGTTTGACGAGCTCAAGAAATACCTCGCTAGTGTGCCAATCTTAACCCGGCCCGAAGAGGGCGATGTTTTAGAGCTGTACCTCTCGGCGAGCGACGAAGTGGTCAATTCGGTACTAATAAAGGAAGTAGATCGGGTCCAGCGACCCATCTATTATGTTAGTAAAGTATTGTAGGGAGCAGAGACGAGATATCCAAAGATAGAAAAGCTAGCCTACACGTTGGTCATTGCAGCTCGGAAGCTCCGTTCGTACTTCCTGGCTCATACTGTTGTTGTCCTCACCGACAAACCTCTAAGGCAAGTCTTACTTAAGCCCGAGGTCTTTGGTTGGTTGACGAAATGGGCCGTTGAGCTCAGCGAGTACGACCTCCAATAAGCCACAAACTGCTATTAAGGCCCAAGCCTTAGCAAATTTCATTGCCGAGTGCACTTTTAGCTCTGAGGTCCCTAGGCCGGTTGAGCACAAGGCCCCCAGTTCGGGTGAGCCCGGAGCTCCCAGGCCAGTTGAGTCCGACCCCCATTAGGTAACAGCCAGTGTGACATCTCTCCTAGTTAGGCCAAGCGCAAACTGGGATGAGGAGCCCTGGATCCTTCACGTGGATGGCTCCTCGAACCAACAGGGCAGCAAAGCTGGAATAGTTTTGCACGGCCCAAGTGGCACGAAATTGGAGTACGCACTACGCTTTGAGTTCGTGGCATCCAACAATGAAGCGGAATACGAAGCGTTGATAGCTGGACTAGCTCTAGCTAGAGAAGTAAAAGCCAAGCACATCGTCATCTGCAGCAATTCCCAGCTTGTAGTCAACCAAGTCACAGGAGATTACGAAGCTCGCGAACCAACCATGGTTGCTTACTTAACCAAATACATCATAATAGACGAACGGTTGTACCGGAGATCCTACACGCTCCCCTACCTGCGTTGCTTGCGACCTACCGAAGTCGAGCTCGTACTCCACGACACTCATGAGGGTCTGTGCGGCAGACACTAGGGGGGCAGGGCCCTCACCCAAAAGGCACTACGACAGGGGTATTATTGGCCAACAATGAAGACAGATGCCATCGAGCTCATCAAAAAATGTGACAAATGCCAGAAGCATGCCAATATTCACCATCAACCTACGGCCAACCTCTAGTATCTCACCAGCCCATGGCCTTTCGCACAATGGGGCATTGACATACTTGGACCGTTCCTGCCAGCGGCAGGCCAGAGGAAGTTCTTAGTAGTAGCAATGGATTACTTCACCAAGTGGGTAGAAGCTGAACCTCTTGTAACGATCACAGTCCAGAACGTCGAAAACTTCTTTTGGAAGAACATTATGTGCCGCTTCGGGCTACCTCAGGTACTAATTTCTGACAATGGCAAGCAGTTCGAGGATATCAAATTCCAGAACTGGTGCCAAGATATGGGGATATGACAAAATTTCACTTCGGTCGCACACCCTCAAGCAAACGGTCAAGTAGAAGTCACAAATAGAGCCATCCTCCATGGACTGAAGGCACGTCTGGACCAAGCTAAAGGATTATGGGCAGACGAGCTACCCAGTGTTCTATGGGCTTACCGAACCACGGAGAAAACCGCCACAGGAGAGACTCCCTTCAACCTCACCTATGGCACCAAAGCAGTCATCCCGGCAGAAATCGAAGTATCTACGTTGCGACTGGAAGCATACAATGATAAGACGAATGAAGATGAGCTACGTACCAACCTCGATCTCCTCGACGAAGTAAGGGACCTCGCGTACATTAGAACCGCAGCATACCAGCAAAGAGTAGATCGGTACTATAACGCCAGGGTCAAGAAGTGGAACCTCCACGTCGGTGACCTGGTCCTGTGTAAAGTTATGGTACCTGAGCCCGGCGCTGGCAAGCTCGGATCCAACTGGGAAGGACCTTACCGAGTGAAACGAGTGCTCGGAGAAGGAACATACGAGCTCAAGACCCTTGAAGGGAAACAAGTACCTCGGGCATGGAATATTGTCAACTTAAGACAATATTACCTGTAACAACTGAGTAGACTATGAGTCACTCCCAGAGCCTAAGGGCCAAAATGTCGAGCTAACGTGACATCGGCGTAATAAGACACAGTCGCCTCCATGGCATGGGCGAACTCCAAGAGTGGACTATGAGTCACTCCCAGAGCCTAAGGGCCAAAATACCGAACTAACGTGATCTCGACGTAATAAGACCCAGTCGTCTCCGCAGCATGGGCAAACTCCGAGGGCAGACTATAAGTCACCCCCCGGCTTATGGGCTAAAACACTGAACTAACTAACACCTCGACATCAAGAAATACTTAGCCATTCCGATGATGAAGGCAAAGTACGAAAAGCGTAAGCAGCTCGGGTTTAAACCCTACCACACATAGCTCGTTTCAGTATGTTGATTGAACCAAAGAACAACCAACAAGTGTATGATTCAGGCACATATGATAATCACTTCGCTGCGCACCATAGAGATGCCTTAAATGATTAAGGGACAGTTCAAAATAACGAGTATCGAGAAGTCCTACTTCGGGTATGTAGCTCTAATAGCTCGGGTGTTGAGATCGCCTTAGCAATAATAAAGAGAGCACATCATACTTGGAAGAAAAAGAAGAAATTTCATTACCATAAAAAAAAGAAGATAAAGAAAAATAACAAGGCAATAACCGAGCTAGACAGCTTGGGAAAGTCTGACAATCAAAGGGCACAACCGCCCAACCAAAGATCTTTGCAAGACCAGGTTTAGGGTACCCGGGAACCATCAGAAGTCCAAGAAGACACTGCCAAAGCCTCAGGGATCCGCCTCCTCATCTTCGTCCTCCGGAGAGTCAGGCTCCTCTTCCTCCGCCTGGTCCGTTGTCTCGGGAGACATGCCCTTCATAGTGATGCTGTCAAGGTTGAGCCCAAAGAATTTCTTCTGAACCAACCACCGGCAGAGCTTAAACCCAGAACGGTACGAACTCGAGCTGTGTTCCACCTGGAGGTCGTGATATTCCTAGGAGTCCTTGAAATCCCAGACTGCCTTCTCTCATTCAGCCTCCACCATCTGGTCAAAATTCCGCGTTCGATCCAGAAGAGTAGACTCCAAGTCTCGCACCTGCTGCTAGAGGAGTTCCCTCTCCGTCACCACCCTCGATGACTCCTCCCTATAACGCTCGCTCTCTTCGGAAAGTCGGGAAATATGTGCCTCCTGGTCGCGGACGAGCAACTCCTGAGATTCACTCCCCTTGTGAGTGTGATGGAGCTCGCCCCGAGTCCGGTCGAGCTCGCCCTGGAGCTTCTGATTGGTAGTCCGCTGGTCGATGGTGTCGCCGCGGTGGATGCACGTCTGGAGGGCCATAGCATGGATGGCGGTATTCACATGCCAACAAAAGGAGGATCGAAAGACAGCAAAAGGAAGCAAAACGAGAGAAGGAAGGAAAGAATCACTTACCACCATGCAGTGAGAGGAGGCAAACACGGTGAGGTCATCGGGCTCCATTTCCCCCCACTTGGCGACCTTGTCGTTACAGATCGCCCTCTAGCTCTTCTGTCGAGCCACGACGTAATCATTCACCCCCTCCTAGTTCCCCACTGGGAACCGCGAATAAGGGAATGGCTGGAGAGGATTACGGGGAGTCACCCCCTGCCGTAGGAGCTCGCCCCCTTCGAAGCCAACCCCACTAGCTTCTTTGGGGGGAGGTGGCAGGATTTCAGGTGGCGGAGAGGATAAGACCGGCTCGGCCGATCCAAACTCGGTGCCCCCCGAGGGGGGAGTCCGATCGGAGCGCGACCTCTTCTCTCTGCGCCTCTGGTTGCTTGAAAGGAGGCGGCGCGAGTCGATACCAGACATGATGGCTGCCAAGAAGAAACCATGAAGTGTTAGTTCAGTAAGAACGAAGTATATATAAGCACAACGTTATGACAAGTACTACGTGACCTAAAAAGGCAACCTACCCGGGCTAAAGCTGACCTGCACGAGCTTCTCCTTGGTCAAGTAGTCCGAACAGAGGAAGCCTACCGATGCCCAGGACAACATCGTTTTCTGAGTATCGGGATCCAGCTCGACCCCGAAATCCTGGATGGAGCCCCTCCAAGAAGTAGGGAAGGGCCACCCTTCAAGGTTGCGGACCAAAAATTAATCTCGCTTCCAAGCAGGAATCTTTTTTGAAAGCTCATGCAAGAGCTTGTAGCCATGACGGGGAGAGAAGTAATAGAGACGCCTCTCCGGTGGAGCCCCGGGGGTGGCATTCTTTATACAGATGATAGCGGAAAAAATATCGAGATTCAAGGGAAGACAGTATTCCCAACACAAGGATATAGTCCCAACCATGTTCCGAATGACATTGGGATGGAGTTGATCGATAGTGACATTAAAGTGGTTTAGCACCTCCACTATCAAGGGGTGTAGGGGGAGACGCATGCCAGCTTCGAGCTGCTCCTGGTAAATGACTATCTCATTGGGACCATGCTCCCATGGAAAGTTACTAGTGGGAAGGCAGTAAAGGAGGTCCCTGGGGAGGTGGAAATAACTAATTAGGGACCTAAGTCTCCCCTCTGTCTGTGTCGGGCTCCCTTCCCCGGGAGGTGGAGGCTCCTTCTCCGTAGGCCTCCCTGGCCCCCGAAACCTGCTCCCAAGCTCCCCCCGAGCTCGAGGGAGCATCATTGTCCTGGTCACCGCCCTGGTGACGAATATGGTACGGATACCCCGACATGACTGACAATAACTATGACTCACCGGAAAGGACGAGGTGAAGTGAGTTGAGGAACTCGAGTAGACTTGACAAATGCGCGACCTCAGAATCCGAAGACAACAAGATGGCGTGAGGGAAAATGAGACCCAGAGGGCCCTCCTATTTATAGCCCCCGCGTCTTCGAATCAACGGCCCAGATTAAAGCGGATCCAACGGTTCACAGGCATACTGACCGCACGCCTTCTGAAAACTGAAAGTGATTGGCTGCACATCTTCCATGATTAAGGTAATGATGGCTGCACGATGTCCGAAGTTAAGAGCCACTTCTACACGTTTTGGGAATTCGAAAAGTCAGAAGATCTCCTAATTCTCGCGAATGCATTTAATGTGAGTAGTCAATCAAGTTTGAATTTCGGTCAAATCAGTCCGTCATACTTCATGAACTCCTCGCGCTAAGGCAACGCTCTCAGCTCGAGGAGTGGGGGGCAATTGATGGAGGATGATTTTGCCCGACCTACGAAATAGTGGCATGTGGATCTGACTCAGCACGAGCAGCATCTCAACATCGTGGCCTAATACGACTAAGTAACGAGCCCATAAAGCAGCTCGCTACGTCGTAGCTCACAAAAGAAGGAGCTCACCACAACGCGAGCTCCGGGTTCCCCGAGCTACCCCGAAAGGGATATTCCAAGGCAACTTTCGCTCGCGAGCTAGGGAAACCAGCTCGCTTGAGCCCCCAGGTAGATAAGTCATCCCAGGGACCAATTCTACTAAGGGTAACCCTAAAGCATTTCGAGCTCGCTACAAAGTAGCTCGTGTATGAGCAGCACGAGCATTCCTCAGGAAGCTCCATCTGACAGGCTGTACCGATTAGACTGCGCCACGTCCCTTAACCGACGACGTAGTCCCTATCCTTTTGATAGTTTGCAGCCACGTCTCTCAGCAGGCGGAGGCGCGCCTACCCTTTGGAGACGTGTCACTCACCCGGGCAAGGAGTACGTTGCAACGTCCACCTACACAGCGCTGGCAGGTAACGGCTGTGGCAGGGGCCAGTGGCGGTTACGCCCGATCTGACAAGAATGCCCCTATAAAAGCCCTCAGGGAAGAAGAGAAACTTCTTCTTCAGACTTCTAATCTCTCAAGCATAGTGAAAAAGTGCGACCTACACTCTTAGCTACCGCATACTTCTTTTCTCTTTCTCCTGCATTCTAACTTAAGCATCGGATTATTCCCACCGGGTAAAAATCCCCGAGAATCCTTCCTTTCCATCTTCTCAGGTGCCGTCCGTCGCCAACAAGGATCCAGTCAGCAGCCAGGTAGGAGTGCCCGGATCGTGCCGCATCAGTAATAATATCAAAATAAGAGGTAATGGATTGAATCCTAACCAATTTCATAAAATTGGGATTAGTTTATCGATTTTTTGGTTAAATCGAATTTTAGGTATTACGGTTCTTGAGCCCTGGGTACACTGTTTTTTGAGCGCTACATTTATGACTGTTAAATGAACGTTGAATGCCCATTTGGGAGGTCTCTCGAGGCAGGCTTCTATCAATCATTGTGTATTGGATATCTAAACCATGGTTTAAATATGAAGTTACCATGGCTGAATCACTACATCTCGCTTTTTACACATAAGTCCTCTTGGGCTGCAAGTCGGGCTGGGTTAGGTCTTGTTGAGCCCAACCTTAACCCAATCCTAAATTCTAAATCCCAACCCTAACCTTTACCAAACTCGGCTTTCAACCCGATCAACCCAATTCTAACCCTAACCCTAACTAAATTCCTTCAACCCTAATCCAATTGGGTTTGGGTTGGGCCCAACCCAACTTTCTTCCCATCCCTTAAAACCTCATAGAATTTCTCGATTTTAGATCTTAACTCAACTCTCACTACTTATATTAGTCCTATGTTTCGTTGATATTTATTTGTTGACGTTCTTTTTTTTTTTTTGTTCTTTTGCTACAAAATTCAGAAAAACAAGTGGCAGAAATGACTATAGTTTTTTATGAGTTATGACTTACGGTAGATCTTTCTTATGCGACAAATAAGATAGAGGAGATGAAGAATAAAATTTTCAAAAAACATAAAATAATGTTATTAAGGTTTTAGTCTTTCTTATTTGAATTAAGTGAAATGATTATCTTAAAAGAAATACATGATACTATATGGTGGGGGCTATACAAATATCATGCATCTAAGCAAATCAATGTATGTTATATATTACATATAACATATATTTTATATATGACATGTACTACAAAGTCATGTTCGAGTTGGGTCGGGTTGGCTAAGGGGTCAACCCTAACCCAACCCGAAGTAAAGTCGGGTTCATGAATTTCAACCCTAACCCTAATCCAAACATCAACCCGACCCAACCCAACCCAACTTTTTTGGGTTGGGTTCGGGCCAACTCGACCCAAGTTGAAAGCTTTAGTCCTCTCAAATTAGGAATGCAAATGGATCAGATGGGATTCAAATCAATGCATATTCAAATTTGATCTGATATTGTTCATGTCGGATCTGATTCGATTCAAAGATCCGATCGGATTTAATAGGACTCGATTTGAATTCGAATTTTATTGGTAAGTGAGATCTTTGGATCTGATTTGATCCGATTTGTTCTCTTTAAAAATTTATAAATTATTAAAAGAAAATTAAAATATACTAATTTAAATAAAGTAAAAACAGAAAATACAAGTATTTTTAAATTATTTTCATCATATATATACATGTTTTTTATAAAAAAATAAATAATATAACAATTTTATAAAATATAAGGTAAATTACAAAGACCCCCTATACTATGGGGTTTGTGACAAAGACCCCCTTATACTTTGTTTTGCGACAAAGACCCCCTATACTATGACCGTGAGACAAAGACCCCCTTCCGTTAGCTTTTCATTGAAATCCGTTGCAATATTTTTTAATCCCCATACTATTCTTATAATAACTATTCGGACAAGTAGAAGAAAAATACTATTCATCTTCCCTGTACACGAATACAAACGGTGGCAATACCTTCTACCTCAGATTCCTTCACATTTCTCTCTCTCTTTCACTCGACTAAATCAGTAGAGAAAGTGCGACATACCAATTAACTCTTCCCCTAAATAAAGTCATCACAGTTTTTACTTTGATGCTTAAGGCACTAATCAATTTTGAATTTCCGGTGACCTGAGTCAGAAATCTTACCATGTTTTCATCGTTTTCCGGGATGGGCACCTAGCAGCCTGGTGAACCATGTGTGGTCACCGTGAATTATTCAGACAAGACCGGCCTTGGATGCGATCTTTGCATAATCATCATCGAATTCGGGCCTTGCATTACTAGAGGAGGTCAGTGCGATCCTTGAGTTTTAAAGAAAGAATTCAATTATGCAATTGACCAGTATAAATAGAAAGTATACGAAAATGATATTACTACTTAAGAAAGGAAGGTGTTTCATAATTAATAAATAGAAAGTATTAGTCTACTACTACTTAAGAATGGTTTAGTAGAAACACTCCTCCCAAAGGTAAAAAAATTATCTGAAGGCAATTACGAATGTCTTTGTTACCAAGGGATAGTAAATACATGGGTGTTCTCCTTCTCTAGGCAATTACGAATGTCTTTCTTACTTTGATGCTTAAGGCACTTGTCTATCTTATGCAGCGAGGAAAACTCTAATTCAATCAACTTTGTAATTTGACTTGTTCATGGGCTGGGTAGCCCGGCCCGATCTGTTATTAAGTCAGGCTTGGTCATAATTTTAGGCATGTGGGTTTAGGCCTAAAGCACCAAGCCCGACTTTTTTTTGGGTCGGGCTCGGGCTTTCTTAAAAAAGTCCAATCCGAGCCCAAGCCCGACTTGATACAATATATTAAATAATAAAAATATATTTTATTTAATAAAAATATATATACACAATATTTTTTTGTTCTTCTTCTGTTTTTTTCCAAGTAATAGTGAAATTTTTATTATTTTTGAGTTTTAAAGGTTTTTAATATAAATAAAACACTTTTTTATTGAATAAAAAAGAAAAAAAAATTGTTTTCAAATTTCTGGCCGAGCTCAGGCTCGGGTCCGGGCTTCCGGCTTTATATGAGGGCCGGGCTTGGGTTCAAGACTTAGGCCCAGTGGTCAGGGCAGGCTCGGGCTTGGGCCAGAGTGTATTATGTTGATACATATACAGCCCGACCCAAACCCGACCCGACCCGACCCGACCCGATCCATGAACAAGTCTAATTGCAATCTATTCCTATGTATTATATGACAGTGACCGAATTCCCTTTGAAGACATTGAAAGAAATAGAAAAAAAAAATCCAACACAACTTTTGGTGGAAAGGTTCAAAAGAAACCAAAGGATTTAGGTGGGCCAGCCAGAATAAGCTAGCAACTTCAAGGAAGGATGGTGGTCTATGTTTTAAGAGAGCAGATATTCTAAACAAGGCTTTTTTGTGCAAGCTAGGCTGGAGGTTTCTCAAGGAACCCCAATCTCTTTGAGTAAAGGTTTTGAAAAGCAACTATCTCCACCAAAAGAAACTGATTCCTTATAGAGTTTATGCATCAACTTCTCCTATTTGGAAGTTTATCTGCAAGTCTCTGTGGTTGTTGTTTCCAAACCTAGGAGTTCAACTTAGTAGGTCCTCGAATCTCAGTGTGTGGAATTTTCCTTCGATTAGGAATGGTTTGGGTTTTCTAACCCCAATGGGTCCCCCATCCTAGAGGAGACTGTTATAGTGTAGTAAGTGATTTTGTTTTGGATTGGGATGAAATGGAACTCTCTCAATCTTTCTCTCTAGCAAAGGTGGAGTTGATACTCAATACCCATATTCACGGCTTCTTGTGTTAGGATGTGTTCATTTGGCTAGGCTCTAGTAATGGTAACTTCTCGATCAAGGACATGCATGCTCAACTATAGAATGAAATCAATGAACCGGTGGGTGAGTTTGTCAAACAGGTAATCCATAAGGTTTGGAAACTTCAAATTCCCCCAAAATTCAAACTGTTTCTTTGGAGATTGGCTAGGGGATTTGTGTCACAAAGAGTAGGTTATGCCAGCCTGGCCTTCCTTATGACCCTATGTGTCCATTCTATGGTTTAGAAAAAGAAAGTCCAGTTCACCTTTTCCTAACCTACTCCCTTTCGAAAGTTGTGCTTTTTGCTTCCCCTTGGGGTTTTAGGTTTGGGATGTCTAAAGACTGAAGTCTCTTCTCTGAATGATTTCTTTAAATATCTTGTAGACTCATTTAGGGATAGGGCAATTCTAAAAGGCATTATGAGTTGGCTTGCTATAGATTTTTTATTTTACTAGTAATTAAGCACATGCGTTGCACGTGAGAAATTTTTCTTCATATTAATTACTTGAATTTTAGATATATCATAGTTAAGATAGAATTGAAAATTAATAAAAGTAACAATATGATTAAAAATAAACTTAAATGCTTGTACCAAATAACAATTATTATTATTATTATTATATTTTGTATTCCATTTCTATCATAAATAAAAATAACTTTTATTTTAACAATTATTTTTGTTTAATATGATGAATATATAACATTAGAAATGTTTTCAAATGTTCTTGACAAAATTCTGTACATTTTCATTTTTTGGTGTTCTATCCTTTATTAAATATGTATTATTCAATTATGACACCATGTGTTTCTTAGAAAAGTTGGATCATTGACCCACCATCTAGAAAAGAAAATAACTTTGCTTTCAGATTAGTTTTAAATTAGGGAAAATTATAGTCAGAACTGGTTATACATTTAAAATTAAGCTACTGGTTAGTGTAAAAATCAACAAAACTCTGACAATGGACTCTACTTTTCAAATTATAAAAAAAACATTGCCATGTCATTAGAGGCTTATGTGGCTATTGCCAACATGGGGCTCTTGATCCATGTTGGACACAACAAAAGGCTTATACTGAAATTGCCCTTTAATGCTAGATGACTGGAAAATAAGAAAATGGTTTTTAGTTTCTCTCACTCACCCTCTCTCTCTCTCTCTCTCTAACTCACACACACACACACACACACACACACACACACACACACACACACACACACACACACACACTCTCAGAGTCATCTCTCTCTACTCAACGACTGTGTGGTTTGAAAATAAATAAAAATGGTTTTTGGTTTCTGTATTTACGTTTTCTCTATCAATTTTTCTCATTCTTTCTTTACCTATCGTTATCCCCCAATCTCTCTCTTTCTCTTTCTCGGTTAATCTCTCATTCACTTGTAATTTCTATCATTCTCCCTTAGTTTCTCTCACACTCATTCTCTTGTTCTTTTTTTTTTTAATTTTCTTATACACGTATATGGTATTAATTAGACCGTATAAAAGAACATGAGACCAAACTTGGTATAGTTCAAAATTCATTACACCAATTTGATAAAAGTTCATAAGAAACTACTAGCTATGAAATTTACACCAACTTGATAGAAATTTATAACTTGATTGTACAAGTGGTTGGTCCTTTTAGTTCTTTTATACGGTTTGATTAATATTATAAAAGTTTGTAAGAAAAATAAAAAAAATGAGAGAGGTAACGGGAGAAAGACTGAGGGAGAAGGACATATTAACCGAGATGGGGAGTGAGAAAGAAGAATGAGAGAGAGAGATTGAGGTTTTGATTTGGCTACATACCAAAGCTGAGAGAGTGAGAGATCGATAGATGACTACGAGAGTGAGAGAGAATGGAGGGAGATCGAGAGACAGAGGGAACAAGAGAGAAATTGAAAACCTATTTTCGGAATAGGCTTTTTTTTTGTGTCCAACATGGATTAAGAGTCCCATGTTGCCAACAACCACATAAGGCTCTAATGACATGGCAGGGTTTTTTATAATTTGAAATGTAGATTCGGCTATCAGAGTTTTGTTGGTTTTTGGACAAACCTACAACCTAATTTTAAATGTATAACCGGCTTTGACTATAATTTTCCCTTTAAATTATATTTCATTTACATTATATAAATAATTTTTACTTATCACACTAAATTTTTGTTTGTCTATGATATCATTTGACCCAAATCACTAACCCACACCAAAAAAAAAATAGTTTGATTTCTAGGTTGACATAAAATTTTGATTTACATTTCCATCATTGAAAATTTTTTTTCTTATGTATAATACTTATTTTTGTTCAATATAATGAATGCATAATATTAGATATGTACCCAATATTTTATTTTTTATAAATATATAACATTAGATATGTGCCAAAAAATTTCTCTATTTTTTTTTTAAATTTTTGTGATTCTTTGTATTTTTTATTTTTAAAAATTTTATTATTTGACTATAACATCAAGAGGCACTATTCAAAATTAACAGTCATTAACTATTAACTACCTTTTAATAGTCACAATTTTTGAAATTGTGACTATTCAATGAGCCTTTTTTGAACCAGCACCTTTCTCTACTCCATGACTATTTAGAAATTATTTAAGGAGCGTGAATCAATCAATTGCACACATAATTTTCGAAATTCATTTGGTCTTTCTCAGTTTGGTCTACTATTGTCTCACAGAAAGTTTTTTGAAAACTCTTCAACTTTACTGGTTGTAGATTCTCACCCAAGGCTCTGTTGTATCCTGGGAACGGATTTGCTTGTAAGTTGTAACTCAATAACAAAGTCAATGGAGCTGAGTGAGGGTAAATAACGTTCTAAAGACAGTGTTTCCAGACACACCTTAGAGCTTCTCCTCCAAGTTCCAGTGACCCCAATTTCCAATAATAAGTTTATCCTTTTTTTTTTTTTCTAATATGCATTTCTCATTTAGGATTCCCATTAACGTTTGAACAACTTAAGTTCACACTTTTTTTACGTGGTTTGTGCTGATGCTTTGGTTCCTAAATCCTAAATAGTTTAACAACCTTAATCAATTTAGTGATAACCATGTTCTTTCCCATGTTTTGCCCCTATCTAATAGGCAAAGAATCAGACAATTGAGTAATTTCTAGGTTTGTTAATAGATTCTGCTTGACTTTCATTCTATGTTTTAATAGAACCATCCTCTGATTCCTTAATTTCTTTTGTTTGTTTCCGGCAAAGGGGGTGGACTAGGTTGGGTTGCTATACATTTTTAGTTATTTTGGGTGTGTTAGATAGAGATTTATTTCTAGTCATTGTGTTTGGATGTGAAAGGTAGGCAGGTACTGTTTCGCTAGTGTGTATACAATGCCATGAAGGTGGGGTTTCCCTTTCCAGCTGATCCAATTGCTAGATCGCCCAAACAGTTTGGTTAACTTTTTTCTTACGTTTTAATTTTTAAGTCAGGGGTTCAATTTTCTGATTTAGAAAGAATTAGAAATTCTTGAACTCTAGAAACAGATGCATGCCGATGTTGTCGAGATCGATTTTGTGCTTTCCATAAAAAAGACCACCGGGAAAGAAGTGATTGTAGAATTTTCCATCATATTTATTGGATTCCCGATGGGTTTGCAATTGTTCATCATTACTTTGGTTCAATCTTAATTACCAAGGAAGAAGATGATGAATAATATTTCGAAGAATAATTTTAACATTTTAAAAATTTTTAAATAACACATGTCATCACGTGATATACATTATTGACGATTAATTAAACAATAAATACTAAATTGGCATATTTTAAAAGTTTAAGTACTAGATTGATACATTTTAAAATTCATGGACCAAAATGAAATTAAGTCCAAAATACCTTAATTTTTTAAAATTTTTAATGTATTATCCTCTATGGGCAAATTGAGGATTTTAAAACATTTAAAATATCACATCATCAAGGGCTCTGATATGCTACTCACTACTTATTCTCACATTTCAATCCAAAGGACATAACAGTTGCGCATTAGGATATCTTCCTTTTCATTAAGATATTCCCAATACACGGCATCAATGTTCGGTTAGTATAGATGTGGGAGCAAGTAGTGGGTAATGAGTGCTCATCAATTGTCCTCGATTACCATCGATCACATGTGCGCCTCAAGACCCTACAAACACCCCACATGCACATCTCAACGTGCATTCGAAATGAAGTTGTGAGTGAGATGTTACCAATATACGGTTGAGATATGCTGTGGGGCGTCCTTAATGGGGGCTTCCAAGGTCACCGGGAATTCGGGATTTCGGGAGCAAAAGAAAAAGAAGAGAAGTTAAAATTTATCATCCCGAAAGCTCACATGGAATGAAATTTCCGAAATGATTAAGTTTTTCCTTTTCTGGTAACAAATTTCCGAAATGTCAAACCTAGTCTAGAAGACAAATGCTCAGATCTTTCCCTCTGCGTTTTTCTCTATCTTCTTTCAGAGAGAACCTCCATACATGCTTAGACCGAGGTTTTATTTCCTTGTTGAGCCAGTGCTCAAACTTCAGACACATAATTCAAATTCATGGGTTCATGGTTCCAAGAGGGTTCGATCAGGACAATCTTCTTCTCAGTAAATTCGTCGAAACATGCTCCATCTTGAGTTTCAAGGATTATGGGTATTTGGTTTTCACCCTTAAAACACAACCAGATGTTTATCTATATAACACCATGATCAAGAGTCTCTCTCAAACCGACTCTGCTAAAGAGGCTATCTTTTTATTCAATAGAATTCAAATCATGGGCTTTCGACCCGATACTTATTCTTTTCCGTTTGCATTGAAGGCTGTGGTTCACCTGTCTGCTATTGAAGCAGGAAAGGAGATTCATGGTCAGACAATTCGAACAGGGTTAGATTCTAATGTTCATGTGGTGACTGGTCTAATTCAGATGTATTCGTCTTGTGGACAGATACATGATGCCCGGAAGCTATTTGATGGGATGCCCTTTAGAGATGTTGTCTCATGGAATGCAATGGTTGCCGGTTACGCAAAGGTTGGCGACGTTGACAACGCAAGGGTTCTGTTTGAGCGCATGCCTGAGAGGAATGTCATCTCCTGGACAGCAGTTATTGCGGGTTATTCTCAGGTGAACAGACCAAATGAGGCAATAGAAGTCTTTAGGAGAATGCAGCTTGAGGATGTAGAGCCAGATGAAATTGCAATGTTGGCTGTTCTCTCCGCTTGTTCCCATCTGGGTGCTCTTGAGCTGGGGGAGTGGATCCATAACTATATTGATAAACGTGGACTGTACAAGATAATTCCTCTTACCAATTCTCTCATAGACATGTATGCTAAGTCAGGAAACATACAAAAGGCTATAGAAGTATTTGAAAACATGAAGCATAGGAGTGTTATTACTTGGACTACAATGATTGCGGGGCTAGCTCTACATGGACTTGGTAGAGAAGCCCTTGAAATGTTCTCTCGCATGGAAAGAGCAAGAGTTAAGCCAAATGAAGTCACTTTTATTGCCGTTTTATCTGCTTGTAGCCATATTGGATTGGTTGACGTAGGTCGCTGGCATTTTAATTGCATGAGCTCGCGTTATCAGATCACACCAAAGATTGAACACTATGGGTGTATGGTTGATCTTCTTGGCCGTGCTGGTTATCTTCAGGAGGCACTGGAACTAGTTCGGAAAATGCCATTTGAAGCAAATGGAGCTATATGGGGTTCTCTTCTAGCTGCTTCTAGAATCCATGGTGATGTTGAACTCGGGGAATGCGCTTTGTGGCATCTCATTGAGGTCGAGCCTGACAACAGTGGCAACTACACACTTCTATCTAATATATACGCAGCCCTTGGGAGGTGGCATGAAGTCGGATTGGTTAGGAAGATGATGAGAGATAAAGGAGTAAAAAAGATGCCAGGTGGAAGTTCCATCGAAGTGAACAACAGAGTCCATGAATTTGTTGCTGGAGACAAGTCACATCCACAGTCTGAATGGATATATAAAGTACTTTATGAGATTAACAAGATATTAAAGATGACAGGATATGTCCCAAAGGAATGCAAGGGGTTACTTGACCATGATGAGGAATGAGGAAACAATTATGCGTCGTCTGACCGGCTGGGCTGCTATAATTTGTATAAGGAATCTAACTTATACTTGGAAATCTAAAGGATTTTTCTTTTTAATTTTTTTATTTGGGGTGGTGGGGCTGAGAAAATGGTTTCTCTTGAATCAAACGCCACAGGTGAATCGGGTGATCAAATTTAAGAGTTCTTTCGACTGTTCAGACTGCCTGGATCTGAAAGCTAGACTTTACTGGGTCTCTTGCTATATGATATTATCTCTAATGGATTTGATGTTACAAGTGATGGACCTTTAGTGCATGAAGGTTCTCAAAGACAAACTCTATCAGGTACGTAGTTAGATTGAAATGTTCAATGCTAGGCGTAGATATATAAGTTTATCTCTAAACAATAAATTAAATAACTAATTGATTAGATGACAACTTACACCCGATTTTCATAGAAGATGAAAATGTTTTTGAATAACCTTCTGGTTCAGAGGAGACACACATAAAATAGAGGGATTACGATCCTTATATTTTTAACTCCACATACTCTTATCAACCTGAAATGGGTTATATACTCATATCAATATTGTAAAGATGGCATAATTACTTATTTGCCCCCACTACCTAGTTGGTGGCCTAGGAAATAGGCCTTTAAAACGCCTAGGCAGTTGACGTCACCCATGCAATGCTTCTCTGTTTTTAACAAAAAAAACCTGTACTGATGTGGCCATTATGCTTGTAAGGAATTTTAACATGTAAGAAATTTCTCGCAAAGATGGCATATTCCATTATTTTCATGGTTTGACATGATAATTTTTTCTTTGCTGGCTTGGTAATAAGTCTATCTCTGTCCACTGCAGAAATAAGAGCTAATTTCAGCTGTTTAGGAGACAAATAAAATGGCACATTCATGTACCACCAACTGCCTAAATCCTCCTTACGCCATACTGTTTTTGGGAACATAATAGTAGAAGCAAAGCATATGTAGTTACACATCCGTTAATGTTTGAAATAAATCCAATGCATATTGACATGAGCCAGCAAGGCAACCAAAAGTTGTGCAGCTCTTGCATGTCCAACTTGTAGGCTTGTAGCAGAGTAACCTTAGTCATACAGTTGTTTTGGTTGCATTGACTACTTTCTTTAATTTTCATCATCCAAACATTTTTTAATATGATCTTGCAATCTATATCTATTTCCAATAAGCGTTTTTGTTTAATACAAGGACAATATGGTTGTTATAAGAAGCTGTTGTGCAAACACTATGGCAGAACTTCTATTTTGTGTTTGATTATGTTGCCACTATGCACTGTTTCTTATCTTGCTGATGCATGCCTTTTGTAGCTTGATGGAATACAAAACCGGTAACATATCTTTGCATATATCATATATTCATATATGGCACGCCAATATGATGAACCTTCTTTTTATGGGTCTAGGCTCCATTTTTTTGTCGATAACTGGAAATTTTATTGATTAATTAAAAGGATACATGTCTTGCATGCTTGATTCTATTCACCAAGGGATTTTCCACTTTTAGTTTAAATCATCTGATAGCTGAGCAACCCTCCTATATGTGGCCATTCATCAAAGTTCATATTGTTTTGGTAATTTTGACTTTAGTCCATTTAAGAGGTGGCCATCAATTTGGTGGAGCAGCCTTGGACACAAGATTTTATAAATAATTTTAACATGATCTAATTGCTAATAAAATAAAATATATTTTTTAGAGAGGAAACCAATAAAAGTTTATTCAAACAAAAGAGGGAATGTGCATTAAGGCCTTACAACTGAGCATATCTAGACCCCTCATTCATAATAAGTGTGAGGGCATCGGGGAACTCTATTTAGGTACAACTAATGCTCTTTTACAAACAACTTTGATAAAGTTAGCAATTCTATTTGCTTCACTAGGGGTGTAACTAAAATGGATTTAATTTAAGGTACATTAATGCTCAGTAAAGAAGTTTTGCCTGAGAATACAATGTCTTGTGTTCAAGCCTTTATAGTTTTACTTCTTTCTTATGCTTGCCTTTTTACCTCTCTTTTATCTTGTACAAATATCTACATGTTGGAGCTAACAAAGTTCATACAGTCAAGGCTGTTCAACCCAAGGAAACCTCATAAAAGAAACAAGTAAAATGATTGTTAATGTCCTAAGGCAATTTCTATGGCCTGACTTCATGTTGTGTCCCATGAAAGCTCCTTTAGAGAGTCAACCCATAGAAGAAGTCATGGTTGAGTCCTAAGATTTGAACTCCCAATCCCAGAAGAGCACCGGCACATATGATCTGAATTTTTTGTCGGAGAAGGTGATATATCCCTAACCAGAAAACAAGAACTGATTGTAAGATGATACAGAGTGCTCCAATGGATGGAAACCATTATATACTATTGTTTAATTGGTGCATCATATCTTAAGAGAAACACATTGTAGAAACTGTACAAGATAAGAGGAAAAACATATATTTTTGAGTTCTCACCTAGCATGTGTATTTTCTCTGAGGACCCAAAGGAGATCCGTGCAAGATTTTGGTCTGCAAGACTTGGGTCCCTAAATAAAGCTCTTTGTGATTTCATTGTGGATAAGAAATGCCTAGTGTTAGTTTCCATGTATTGAGGAGAGGCACATGAATTTCCATTCTCGTTATCTTCACTCTTCATTCTATCATCGGATGAGATAGCTTCTGTTTGGATCTTTTCCTCCCTCCATCCAGGGCAGGCCAAAGCATCATTGCAAGTTTCATTAGGCTGCCTTTGAATTTCTGGTTCCAATTTGGAATATAGAACCTGATCATGGGACTCTTCTTTCAAGTGAATCATATTATTCCACATTTTAAATGGTGAGTAGTTACACTGACTGTCCTTGCACATAGAATCTTTTGATGAATTGTGTCCATCTACCTGCTTAATGGATGTTCCATATACCCTATAGTCCTCGCCCTGGTTCAACCTATCATACACCACAACAGCTAGAGTAGGGATGCATTCATCTTTTTTTGTGAAACCATCTTTTGAATCCCATGTTTCTTCCATCACCTTATTGTCGGTTATGTAAGATGTAGAAGTGGGGTTGCAGCTGGAGTCATCAATCACAAAATCATCCAATTTACTTGGTGTTTCATCAACTACTACCCCGATAGTAGTCTTTCCAGCTGCCCCTGAATTATCCAGTTTCTTGATACTATCATTTTTGAGGAACTTTTTCTTTGGAAAGTTATGATTACAGCCTTTTTCATGTTGTAATGTCTCTCCCTTGTTTTGTCCATCACACCTGCTTTTCTTCTCTGGAATAGGAATAGCTATCACCTGTTTACCCTGATGAATGTATGTGGAAGTAGTGGGTTTATTCTTCTGCACATGAATCCAATTTTTCATGGTTAGGCCTCTCTTGGAATCAGTTCTATTCTCTTTTCTATTCGCATATTCCACGTTACTTTTATGGATATGGTCAGTTGTTGAGCGAGACAAATTCATTGGTGGTTCTTCCTGTTCTGGGAAAACAACCATTTTGATGTCACATTCTGATGCATCTTGACTGTATTCTGTTTCATTGTCTCCACTATTCATATCTAGATTCAATAAACAGCTAGTCTTGGAAGTACTGCATATGGAGCTGTATTCTGAAATGGAGCGGGCTATAGTCTCAGCATAAACAGATGAAGATCTTTTCCTTCCAGGGAGTGCATGCTTCTTCATAAAATCTTTGAAGTTTGGTTATCTGTGCCAGATTTCCTTCTACTGCAAATGGTTGGCCTCATAAATCTTGGCAGTTTTATTGAGGGATCTGCTATAACATCTCTATTGTTGTGCTTATCCATATCCATGTTAGAAAGTGGCAATTCATTATACAGATGCAAGGCCTCCAAGTTCTCATCATATGATGTTGTCCTTATAAGATGTTCTAATCTTTCTTCTAGCTTCTTGATATTCCTTTTAATGGCTTGACCCTCGTATTCAAGCTCATTCACCTTCTGTAGCAGTGTGGTCATTTCAATTTCCTTCTTGGCTTGTATTTCCTGTTTTCATTTTCAGTGGTTAGGAAGGGATTGAAAAAGTCCAGACTAACAACATACATCTTATTCGTTCCTATGCTAGTGAGGAGATGAAGCTCCTGCAATGCAATCCTTGCAATACTATCATTTGACTCTTAGTTGTTATTAAAGATGAATTTTTAGCTTCTTTTGGGAATATATATTTAGAGGTTTTGTTTTTAAGGTCCTAAGAAACTTAAGTCTCCTGGCCTATAAGAGAGATAAAATCTCTACTATGGTACAATAGATGCGTTTAAGTATTACAAGGGTTCTTGCTATAAGTGAGACCAGTTTTTAGAAAGCACACCTAAAATTACAGGTGAAGCTCATTTATAGGGTATGCTGCACTTGAACCCAGCTGTACCTCATCTGCCTTTTTGTTTTAATTAACCTTGAATCTGATGTTAAATAGGTGTGGAAAGTGGTACCGGATGCAGTTGTGTGGGCCTTTTGGGGAGAAAGGAATGCATATATTTTTGAAAACAAGGCTATGGAAGGTGTCTTGGTCACTAAGAAGATCATAGGGATGTTGCTGTCTTGAGCGGCTAGGTATGATGTATTTAAAGGAAGATCCTCTAGCACTTTTTTGACTCCGATTCTCTTTTCTTGTAAACAGAATGTGATACAGAAGCAAATCTTTGTAAATTCCCAATGTGTAGCCTCTTGTTGTACATGGATCTTTTTGATTAATACAATTATATACTTCACCTTTTCTCAAACATAAAAAAAATGATGTTAAATAGGTAACTAACTGTATTTAAGTTGTTCCTATGATATTTAACATTTAATGGTTTTGTCAATGTAGGACTTAAATATACAAGGCAACAATCTTTGTGTTAATAACACAGTCCTCTAATCAATCGAACTAATAGCTTTTTTTATTTTTTATTTTCCTTTATTTTAAGTGGTGACTCAATTCATTCTGACAAGTGTCTTCCCTTGTGCCTTAGGGTCAATTCCTTCCACTTTAAATGCTTCTGCCTTTTAAAACAATGGATGAGACTGACATTTTCTTTTCTTTCTGTAAATTGTATTCACAGATTTAATGATATTCCATTTCCTTTTCTTTTTTCTCCTTTATCTGTTTCTTTAGTTTATATACATTAATAATTTATACCACATATATTTTCTTCTATTCCTGTTAAAGGAAATTTTAAAATGATGAATAAAACATTATAGTCAAAGGCTCATGACTAACATTTTTTTTTCCAGAACCTTTCTTTTGACTTGCCAACTGTTTAGTAGAGACTGAGTCAGGTGCCAATTTTTGTGCTATAGAAATAAATAGATATTTCATGAAGTAATCATGGTGGGAGTTTAAGTGGTGACTCACATAGATCTTCTTCTTTGGGACTAACATGGACAAGCATTAGTGTTTTTGAATCCTCCCCTGAAAACAAGAGGGCACAATATTTAAGTGTAGAGGAAGACAGGAAAGACTCAGCCTTGCTACTAAATTCTACCATCCATGCACAGGGAGAGTTTATGGGCATACTTTGGTCAATCACCTGACAAGGCAATCAAAGCCATATGATGCCTAAGCCTTTTCTTTTTTTCTTTTGTTCTTTTTCTCCCACTCAGAAACAAGTAATCCATACTTATTTTCTTCAGACATCCAGAAGGTATGGCTTGGTAAGATCCCTCTGGTAGCATTGCTAGAATGGGGGGATGAACAGCCTGGTCTCCGTGCCACATATATGGCACAAGTTATCAGGATGATTTGCTCCTGTCCTCCCCTTCTGAGGGCAAGCATTTTGTTAAGAAAACTTAATAGAATGATTCAAGCTAACAGGTTTGCAAATGAATAAAAAATGGGAAAAAAAGGAAGAAAATATGGAGCTGAGAGAGGTATTGTTACCAAGAGAATCTCTGAGAACTTGAGTCAGCTTGCTATTCCTATGAGAAGTGAAAAGTTGAATTAATATTTTATAGCTAGATGCTGAAGGATCAATCAGTTGAACATATTTTGAAGATAACATCGTTTTGCAAAAATAACATCAATCAGTTAAACATTGAAAAATAAAACCCTACTTATAACATTTAAAATTCAGTTTCTTGTCATCCCATTGTTGGCTCTATCTAATCAATGTAAAAAGATCTGCTTCAATGGAGAACAGGCATTTGAAGCCTTTTATATTGAACTAATCAAACTGAATAAATTCCAAGACAGTCTACAAGTTAGAATTGTTTCACACTTGTAGTTACCTGTAAGGTATATGGGATTTTCGTCTCTGGAGTGCACTAATGACATCTCCTAAAGCAGAGAGTGATAGATTGATGGCTTTCCCTTCTTCAAGTCTTCTCCCCCATGCCTTTGTCTTTAGTACACGCTCACTTCCACCCAGATCAACCATCCATATTTTATTCATTTCTCTTCGTCTCTCAGGAGCATTTGAACAAGTCAGTGATATACGGATCAAGCTGTTTGGGGGGGGGGGGGGGGGGGGGAAGAAAAAATCAAAAACTTGACTCAAATTAAAACAGCTTACTATCTGCTGATTACTGTCCATGTTCAAGATTCTGATAAGTTTTGATTGGTAAATTAATTGTTGGTTTCCTAAGCTGGGTATGACTTCTCTCAGGCCCTATTTAACTAAGTTGATGCTTTCAATTAAGAACTCCATCATGGAGTTCTATATGCTGCCTAGAATTACAATTTTCAGGGAAGGAAGTTACCAGTGAGATCTGGTTGAAGTAAGGTTGGAATTTGTAGAAGCAGTTGATCTGAACCGACTCCCCAATTTGTACAGCCTTATTGCTTGGTTAATATTACTGCGGGAATAAAGAAAACAAACTTAAAATGTTAATTAATGGGAATATAAAGTGCTATTTAAATTGTACAGTATTGTTTTTGCAACTTTCATAAGCCAGATTTATCTCTAAGCATATGGAAGCAACATAAACATAAATTCTTAAAAAACCACAGTACTGAGCCTTCTAAAAAACAGAAAACTTTTGAGTCATATCATTTCTACATCCGAGTATCAGACACAAGCACAGGTGAGTTTTTCATAGCAATCTATTTCAGAACTACGAACTTTTCCCGTTTTGTCACATGCACACATAGGAGTTCTATCTCAGGTAATTTATATTTAGGATCAGGACCAGATTATCAATTTTAAAACATACCACATAAACTAAAGGACCATGTGGCTTACATTAAAAAAAATCATCAGAATGGAGAAGTGAAGGAAACTAAAACTCACCATTTTGTAATGGGGTCTGTTGATTTGTTCATCTGAGGGACTAACAAATCCCTGAGACTACCCATGTAAATCTCAAGCATACTGAAAGTAAGGAGAAATGAGTGGCTCGTATCCTCCACCTGCTTAAAGAGTGCTTCAATTGCACGGGGTACAACACCTGGGGAATCTGGTTTACCTTCCTAAAATGTTTATGCAAAGGCTCAACAATTAGAAGTTGTAACAGTTAAATATCATTGGGTCCTCCTAAATCTTCATTACTCATTAGCTTGTCAAACTATAAAAACAAGACTCAGGCAGGTCGACTCCATGGTTCTTATGCGTCTCTTGCCCAAATTATGATTAGTATTTCCAAATATTTTTCAACTAGAATATGATGAAAGCATGATAAAGACATTTGTTCATCCAGTAAGAGAATCCTGACCATAGTAAAGGATTTTCCAGTGCCTGTCTGCCCATATGCAAAGATGCACACATTATAGCCATCTATTACAGACTTGATCACTGGCTCGATCTCTGAAAATACTTCATCTGAGAGCATGAAAAACAATCTGATTCAGTGAGGTATGACCACAAAAATTAAACATATGCAATTATGGTTGCAAACTGAACATCCAGATAAGCTATATATTGTCCTGATCCCATTAAAGGGGCGTTCTTTTTTCGGATTTTGAGAGGGGGGAAAGATGGTCAATGGGATTTTGGTTCCCATTGACCAAGAACCCCATGTTTTTTTTTCAGATTTATGTGGGGACCAGGGAAAGTTTATTTTCCTGGGTACCACTTACCTGTGTAAGTGATACCCATCTCCTAGGTGGGTAAATAACTTTTCCACCTAGAGGGAAAGTTGCCAACACTTGAATGGGACAAAAATGCCCCTTTTAATAATGGATTTTTATGGCTAAAATGGTCATTACCTTATTTACATGAGAAATAAAAGAACATGGGTAAATGCACTTACCCGGGTAAGTGTTTCCCAGAAAAAACTTATCCAGGTAACTACATTTACCCGGGTAAGTAACTTACCGAAAAGCGAACAGGCCCTAAGAACAATTCGTTATCATCATAATCAGAGTCTAATTGGACTGGAAGCTGGGAATTTATGTATATCATAAAAAGAAAAAGAAAACATAGAATTTGGTGAACCGATGAAGAGCACCTTGTGATGAACCCTGGTGGAAAACCTTGTCAAAACTGTAACTTTTGTTCTTGTTGTTATCAAGTTTCAGAACCACATTACTGGAATCTGATGCCACAACATGCCCCAGATAGCCAGATTTCTCCTCCGTGATAATGGGTCTTATGCGACAAAATACACGAATATTCCCTGCAATTATGAAATGAATTGAATGTGCAGCTGGAACTTCTTCAATATTCTCCATTGGTACATATTACAAGTATTGAGGTTGTAATGACTTGCTATAAACACCATAGCTTAAAATTAATGGTGCAACTTTTTTTTCCAGAGAACCTCTTTTAGTCCACTGTTCCTAGTTAAAACAGATGATTTCAATTTGTTCTTGGAATTCGGGAAGGCAAGGTGTTTCATAGTCATTCATGTGCACAACATCTTACCATATCATTTAGCACACTGAAGAAATTTTCAACTTTCATTCTTTTTTTAGACTAGTATGGACAAGTTTTTACTCGTCATTTAGAGATAGCATGTCTAACCTTTAATGTCTAAGATTTCATTCAGGGCATGCCTCCTTTGCAAGTTCAACTGGCTTAGATGAGTATTTAAGACAGAAAGTTCATCTGTTAACAGGAAAAGAAAGTGAAAGAGGAGGTAGAATAATGATTAGGAAGCAATAAATGAGATTCCAAATAAACTAAGGATCCCACCTTTAATTTTAGAAACTTCTTTGCCCACATCAATATCTTCTTTCTCAGAGGAACCTTTACCATCAAAGTTAAGGCATTTCACCTGTGAGTCACTGGATGGTTCTTTAGATGTTAAATCTTTAATATTACTAGTAGTCCCCACTTCAGCATCATTGCTCTCAAATGAACTCTTTGTATTATAGTCTGGATATTTTGTCTGAGAGCCTTTGTGTGGTTCTTCAGATGGCAAATCCTTGATGATATTACATACAGAATCAGCCCAACTAGATGTTAGATGTGTCTTTAACCCCAGAAGAGAGTTGATAGATTTGGCTAGGCTTTGCCCTGATCTTCTTGACTCCATAGCATTCAAAGGGATTCCCGTTTGCTCTATTCCATGTCTAAGCACTGCAAATAAAGCCTTCACATGCGACAAAGGGAAGGAATTTCAATAAACTACTTAGACACTATTTCATGATTTGTTGGGGGAAGGGGTCTGCTAAGTCAGTTAAGATGTTCAAACATAAGACTAAGAGGATAGAAAGAGGAATTCATCAATAAACATACAGTTCAATAGAATGAGAATTGAGATTTTACTGTTTTAATATTAATAGATGCACCAAAGTAGGATAAAAAATTCCTTGTTTTGAGATTATAATGACAAAGATAAGATTAAAGGAACTGCATCTGGATGGTACTCATAATTGGTTTCTCTGGAGCAAAACGATAGAAATCTATTAAGATAACAAATGCAAATAAGTGGACTTCTGCTTTTGTTTGACATGGCCGAACTGCTAGAGCTGAGATAACAAAGAAGATAAAAGAAATACTTGTTTCATGGTGCATTGCAGAATTAAACAAATCGGTTGAAGCTCCGTTACAGGAGAAGAAAAAAAAGTAACTTGGAATGCGGCTTAGGAAAAGCACTAGAGATAAACAAAAAAGGAAATAAAACAAATGACGCCATGAGATCATTATATCTGGTTCAACTCTGCCTGAAATGAGCTATTTGCACAAAATTTGCATAGAGACCCTCAGAGGTCACAACATTGAAAATAACTAGGAAAATGACACAATTTGACTACTCTAAGGCTGAAAATACCCCTGAAATGATGCCCTTAAGGCATCAGAATGTAGAGTTATCACACCCCCAATTTAACCATTGCTAGTCCCTTAGCAATGCAACCTTAAAATTAAACTGATCATAGAGATCCTTCCATCTCAAGATCATCCATAACAGAATTAGTCAAGCATTCTGATTCTAGAATTCTCAAACTCTGTATAGGTCAGTATTGAGTTTAAGGGGTCAAACTATCTTACTTTGAATATTACAGAAACTTGGTTTAAAATTCTTATATACTTTTCCATTTGCAAACTGTCTTGATAAGCTGAGATTGATTTTTAAAATCAAACATATATTTTTCTTATCATTTTTGACGGTGGATTTCTACCCCTGAACTTGATTTGCACACTTATTTCTATTGTTACCTTCCACCGTTTTATGTGAATGTCGACACTTGCCTTAGGTGAAGAGACTCGGTTACTAAGTGTTAGGTGATTGTCTTTGCCATTCCCTTTTCCATTTGATGCGAATCTCGACACTTGACTTAGGTGAAGAGACCCCGTTACTAAGTCTAGGGTGTCCATTGACCTTTTATTCTCTTTTTTTTTGGCAAACATTGTTCAGGGTAGTCCACTGTTTTTAACAATTTGAATAATTTTTGTCTAATTTCTCAATCTTTCTCTTCTTATCTTTACAAGGGCAAACTTGGGAGTATTTTCCAATTTCTAAATGGTTTCGACAATGTTCAAATAAGACCAATTTTGACTCCTATCACTTGCTACCAATTTCTACAAAATTCAATATTCTTTTATCAGTTTTCTCAACTTTTTCTGTTTGGGAATCTCTTTTAATGGAAAAAAATTAAATTTTTTAGTGAAATTTTAATTCTACATATTTAAATGCTTAGCTTCTCATTTTTTTTTTCATTTTTCTCTCTCTCTTTTCTCACCCCCAACTTAAATTCCATTATCCCCAATGGCATAACTAGACTGATGCAAAAAGGACTTGGGCCAAAGGGAACAATTAATAGGTTTTCCTGAGGGTGGTTCAAGGTCTACCAACTGGTCTCGAATCAAGAAAAGAAAAACTCTAATCCTAACATCAGAAACACTAAAACTACGTTGGGTTGCCTTCTAACTAGTGCTAAGTTTAATGTCTTCAACTGGACACATTCACACACTTTCTTCATCTAAACTCTCCGACTCACTTTCATCTTCCGACAAACAGGGTTCAGATTGGGCTAACCAAGGGGTAGGCAGGGCCTCTAAAAGATCGTCCACTATATCCACCTTGCACTCATCTTCCCCTAGGTTTGGATACTTAGAGGCACTAAAAACATTTAACCGGACTTTCTGCTCCCCTAATGAAATTTCCATTTCTCCTGATTTATAGTTTGTATTAGCCATTGCTAGAAATAGACATCTTAAGATTATCAGGATACGGTTCGGTTCCTCGGTTGGGGTCATGTTTATGATGATAAAATCAAATGGGAAATGACAACCCTCTACTGTGACAATGACGTCCTCAATAACATCTCAAGGAGTCTTGACTAACCAATCAGCGAGTTGCAGAATTACCAGGGTAGGTTTTAACTCACCGATCCTGTACCTATCATGAATAATGAACGGAAGCAGATTTATACTGGCCCCAAGATCCAATAGGGCCCGATCGAAGGTGATTCCAGAGATTACACAGCTTTTGAGAGGAGCACTGGGGTCTTTCATTTTTTGGGGAAGTTGGTTTAGGAGAGTTGCACTAACATCTGTCGAAAACATCATTTTTTGTGGGGGCGATCATGGCTCCATCGTTTGAGTACACAGCTCTTTCAAGAACTTGGCATAGGCCGGGATATATTGGATCGCGTAGAGGAGAGGGAAATTAATATGGACTTTCCAATTCTCCTCGTTGCGAGTCTCTTTGTTCTTTCGCACCAGCCCAACTGTGAGTGCAGTTGAAAAGGAAACTACGGGTTGGTTCACTATAGGCTCTTCTTCTGAATTTTCCTTTCCTTTTTCATCCCCCCCAACTTATGGTATCCTTGCTCATTTTTTTCTTCATTAACTCTCTTTTTCTTACATGGGCCCTTTAAAATCCTCTCACTCCTTAAGGTTGTAATAGCCTTGGTATTTTAAAGTTGAGGGTTCCTAGGAGGTGGTTGAATTTGCTGTGGAGGAAAACTCGGTGGTTGATTTCTAGGGTTTGCAACCGGTTGACTTGGTAGTTGCCTTACTCCTCTTCTTGCCTGGTTTTGGCTAGCTGTCCTATTTGGCTCTCTAATCTATCGATGGACTGTTGCTGATTTAGAATCAACTGCATGAATTGGTCATCTACTGTACGGGTCAGAGGAGGTTGTGGGTAACCTTGATAAGATTGGACTGGTTGGTTCCTATGATACATCTGTTGGAATTGGTTCTGCCCTTGTGGGCTCTGAAATTCCTGGGCCATGGAGTTAGATGGACGGTAGTGCTGTTGGGACTATGTGTAGGTTTGACATGGTTGAGTCCCAGGGTAATTATTGTACTCCTAGTGAGTTTGGGTTTTAGACCATTGAGAGTGCACATCTAGTAGGGGGTTTCTTGGACTTGGGCCCTATAAGTGAAGTTAGGCTGATTCCCCCTTTATAGGCGGCCATTTGGCCTGCCTCTTATGGGTGGGGGGTGGGGGGGGGGGGAGTTCTGGTTCCCCCTTTTTCCTTTTTTCAGCAATAGAGGACTTTGTTTCTTTCAATGTTCCATGCTTGTCTGTTGTTTGTGACTTAGCTGTGTTGTGTTGTTTCTGGTTTATCTATTGCCTATTGTTGGGCGAGCTGATTTCCGGTGCTAGCGAGCTATTTGAATCCCCATTTTCGGCATAATACCGACGCAGGTTGTCTATGTTCCACGCCCAGGGAACCATTTTGCCTTCAAGTGTCTCAAGTTCGTATGCATTCCCACCAAAAATTTTAGAGACTCTATAGGGACTTTCCTAGTCCAGACCGAGCTTCCCTACTTCAGGCTCAGGCATCATGATTTTCCTGAGTATTAGGTTGCCAACTCTGAAGTTATGTTTTCTGACTTTAGCATTATAGTATCGCGCAACATGTTGTTGATATGCTGCAGTCCGAATGTGAGCGACTTCTCTACTTTCTTTTAATAGGTCGAGGTTAGCTCACAACTCTTCTTCGTTCTATTTTTCGATGTATACCTCATATCGCAAAGTTGCAATTTCTATTTCTGTTGGTATCACAGCTTCGATTCCATAGGTTAGGTTGAACGACGTTTCACCGGTTACTGTTTTTAGCAGTGGCCTTATAGGCCCATAGCACACTAGGTAGCTTGTCCACCTACAATCCTTTGGCTCGAGGCAGCCGAGCCTTGAGTCCTCGCAATATTGCTCTATTGGTGATTTCAGCTTGCCCATTGGCTTGGGGGTGTGCTACCGACGTGAATTTCTGCCTTATTCCCATTTGACCGCACCAATCTTGAAACTTAATGTCTTCAAATTGTTTTCCATTGTCGGAGACTAGTACTCTTGGTAAGCCAAATCTGCATACTCCGCTAGAAAAAATTTTGAACGCTACGAGCTGTTATTATTACTAAAGGTTCCGCTTCCACCCATTTGGTGAAGTAATCCACGTCCACTACCAAAAACTTCTTCTGTCCTTTAGCTGGTGGAAAAGGTCCTAGCAAATCTATGCCCCACTGCGCGAATGGCCACAGGCTAGTTAGGTATCTTAGGTCGGCAGCGGGTTGATGTAGGATGTTCGCGTGTTGTTGACATTTATCATACTGTTGGACTAGCTTGGTTGCGTCTGCTTTCATGGTGGGCCAGTAGTATCTTTGTCATATGGCTTTATGGTTGATGTAGGATGTTCGCTTACCAAGAGACTACTACTCTTGGTAAGCCAAATCTGCATACTCCGCTAGAAAAAATTTTGAACGCTACGAGCTGTTATTATTACTAAGGTTCCGCTTCCACCCATTTGGTGAAGTAATCCACGTCCACTACCAAAAACTTCTTCTGTCCTTTAGCTGGTGGAAAAGGTCCCAACAAATCTATGCCCCACTGCACGAATGGCCACAGGCTAGTTAGGTATCTTAGGTCGGCAGCGGGTTGATGTAGGATGTTCGCGTGTTGTTGACATTTATCATACCGTTGGACTAGCTTGGCTGCGTCTGCTTTCATGGTGGGCCAGTAGTATCTTTGTCATATGGCTTTATGGGTGAGGGCCCTGCCCCCCAGGTGTCCTCCGCAAAAGCCCTCATGGATATCGTGTAGAACTTGGCTCGCTTCAGCTCGCCTTAGGCATCACAAGTAGGGTAATGTGAAGGTTCTCCTATAGAGCAGCTCGCCTACTATCACGTAGCAGGCTACCTGTCGCTCTATTCGTCGAGCTGCATTCCTTTCTATTGGTAGTGTTCCATGTTTTAGGTAGTTGTAGATTGGGTTGATCCAACTCGACTCTACGTCTGTGACTCTACGTCTGCGAGGTAATTCTTCTATGTAGATAGTTAGTTTTGTCGAGTCAATCGTGCTCGCAAGTTTAGAAAGGGCATCAGCCTCTATGTTTTCCGATCTTGGAATTTGTTGGAGATACCAAGAGTCGAAACCGGGGAGGAGCTCTCTTACTTTGGCGAGATAAGCTGCCATGGAGGGTTCCCGTGCTTCGTAGTCCCCATTTACTTGGTTTACGACGAGCTGTGAATTGCTACATATGACTATGTGTCTAGCTCCCACTTCTTTTGCCAGCGCTAAGCTTGCTAGTAGGGCCTCGTATTTAGCCTCGTTATTCGATGTTTGGAATTGAAACTGGAGTGCATATTTTAGGTTTATCTCGCAAGGTCCGTATAGCATTAATCCAGCTCCGCTCCTGCCCTGGTTGGATGAACCGTCTACGTTAAGTATCCAGGGCTCCCTATCGCAGCTCGCAATCTCACGAGGTGGGGGCGCCAAGCTGGATGAAGCTCTAGCTTCCAGCTCTACCTATCTGGGCGATGGCGAGCTGAAGGTACACTCGGAAAGGAAGTCTGCCAGGACCTACACTTTTATTGCCATACACGGTTTGATCCGGATATCATATTCGCTGAGCTGGATTGACCATTTAGTGAGCCTTCCTGAGACATCAGGCTTCAGGAGGACTTACTTCAGGGGTTGGTCAGTTTGTACTACTATGGTGTGGGCTTGGAAATAGGGCCTTAACTTTCGCACAACTAATACCAATGCAAAGGCGAGTTTCTCTATGTTAGGGTACCTTGTCTCAGTGGCGTGGAGAACCCTCCTGACATAATACATAGGTCGTTGTACTTTGTCTACCTCCCTCACAAGGACTGAGCTTATCACCTCGTCACTTGCAGAGAGGTAGAGCTTAAGCTCGTCTCCTTCCTCTAGCTTGGTCAACAGGGATGGCGAGTTAAGGTATCACTTCAGTTCGTCGAAGGCGAGCTGGCATTCCTCAGTCCACTCAAAGGCCTGGTTCTTTTTTATGGCCTTGAAAAAGGGAAGGCACTTGTAGCCGATTTAGACATAAATCGGTTCAAGGCTGCTATTTGTCTTGTTAGTTTATGCGTTTCTTTAACCGACCTAGGTGGTCTCATGTCTTGGATAGATTGAATCTTCTCAGGGTTGGCCTCTATACCACGTTGGTTGACAATGTAACCTAGGAATTTGCTAGAGGTTACACCAAAAGCGCACTTGTTCGGGTTTAATTTTAAGTGATGTTTTCGTAGAACATTAAACACAACTTTTAAATCGGAAATTAGATCTTTAGAAAAAAGTGTTTTTACAACCGTGTCGTCGACATAACATTCGACTTTATTGCCAATCAACTAAAAAAAACCAAGTTTACTAAACACTAATAGGTTGCTCTAGCATTTTTCAAACCGAACGGCAGGACCTTGTAGCAGTACAGGCTTATCTCGGTTGTGAAAGCGGTCTTCTCGCGGTCTTCTAGGTCCATTAGAATTTGATTGTAGCCTGAATAGGCATCCATGAAACTGAGCAGTTCATAGCCTGAGGTTGCATCTACCAAGCAATCTATACTAGGTAGGGGGAAGCTATCTTTTGGGCAGGCTTGGTTCAGGTTTGTAAAATCTATGCACATCCACCATTTGCCGCTTGCTTTCTTTACTAAGACCGGATTGGCCACCCAGCTCGGGTACTGGACTTCCTCAATGAAGTCCACTGCTAATAGCTTCCCTACCTCATCGTTTACTATGTTCCACCTTTTCGGGGCAAGGTTTCTCTTCCTTTACCTAACTAGTTTGAATATAGGGTCCACATTAAGCTTATGAGTTATCAAACTAGGGTCTATACCAGGCATATCAGTAGTTGACCAGGCAAATGTCTAAATTATTTAATAGAAGTTTACCAATTCAGATCGCAACGGTTCCTTCAGGTGGACTCTTATTTGGAATACTTTCTCAGGCCCAGCTTTGGAGACCTGTACCGCTACCGTTTCCGCGATTGGGCGAGCACTTTCTTTTGCCTTCTCTAGTGGTGGCTCCAAGCCTATATCAACTGTAGTTATGCCTTTGGCTTTTAATGAAGCCACATAACATTTTCAGGATTCTAGTTGGTTGCCTCGTAACACTCCTACCCCCGTATCTGTTGGAAATTTCAGTGCAAGGTGGTATGTTGAGACCACAACTCACTGTGCATGCAATATTGGTCGTCCCAGGATTGCGTTGTATGGCGATGCTTTAACCACTACTAGAAAATCGTGTTCAAAACGTACCATGTGGGGTGGCGAGCCCGCCTCAACCGACAACCTGATCCTGCCAATCGGGTGAACCACCTCACCACTGAATCCTACTAAGGGTATCGGCGGGCTACAGGTCGCCTTTGCTAAGTTCCATCCTGTTAAAAGCTTATGCGAACAAAACATCTGCCGAGCTGCTTGAGTCCACCAAAATCCTCTTCACCTTGAAATCATTGATGAGTAGTTTCACCACTAGGGCGTCATCATGGGGGTACTGAACCCCCTGCGCATATCGTCTTTTGTAAAATAAATGACTTTCTCCTTTCGTGGGCGCTTACATGGATGGCTGTCCTCTTGCTTTAATTCTCACACTGCGTTTTTCTTGGCTGATGTGGTACAACCTGCTATTATTGAGCCCCCAGTTATTATACTTATGGTCCCTTAGACCTGCCTTTCTTGTGCTTGCTTACTCTGCGTAGTTTAATCCTACTACTTGGTGTCCTGAGGTGCCTTCTTGCTGGTTCCTGCTTCGAGTTGTTGTTCATCCTTGATGAAGCGTTTCAGGTAACCTTGTTTGATGAGGTTTTCTATTTCGTTCTTTAAATTCCAACAATGCTTAGTGTCATGTCCAAAATCTTTGTAAAAATGGCAATATTTATATATTTATTTTGGTTCCAAGTGTTGGGGTCTCCCCTAATCTTGGGGGGCCACTTTACATAATCATTGGACTGAATTTGCATTAGGATCTCCTTCCTCCTGGTGTTCAACGGGGTAAACACCCTCGTGTATGCCGGTGGTGTTGCTACTCGTTGCCCTGTCCTTCTAACTGGCGACTTGCTTTTTTGGCGTGGCGAGCTGCTACGCCTTCTCCTCGGGGATTTGATCTTTCTGGGTGACTTGCTTCTTCGCTTGGTTCTGCTCGTGCTTGCTTCTTCATCAGCTCGCTTCCTTTTGGTTGTCTCGGATTTTGTGCCTACTGCTTCCTCTGCTCTGATGAAATCATTGGCTACTTCAAGGAATTTCTCCATGGTATCCGGGGGATGCAATTCAATTTCCCACTTTAATTCATGGTGTTTAACTCCTTTCTTGGCTGCAATGAGTTGCACAGAGGGATCCAGGTCCAGAATCTACAGCCGTTCCATGTTGAATCGTCGAATGTAGTCCCTGAGTGTCTCATTGGACTTCTGCACAATGTTGAATAGACATGTGGCCGATTTTGAATGTCGATTGCTAGTGACAAACTGATTGGTAAAAAGTTTGGTGAACTAGTCCCAGTTCTTAATAGACCCCAGGGCCAATCCTGAATACTAGAACCATGCTTCTTCCTTCAAAGTGGCGGGAAATGCAATGCACATACTGGCGTCATTTGCTCCATGGAGGAGCATAAGGGCATAAGGGCTTGAAAGCTATTTGCATGTTCCACGTGGTCTGTCTTTCCCCGGTAGGATTTGAGGGCACAGGAGCCCAAAAGTTTTTGGGCCGAGGTGCTTTGAGGATCTCGGAGGCCAGGGGAGTCTCGTAGGTCAGGCTATGCTGTTCTGAGAGGGATATCATTTTATGAGTTGCAATGCTGCATTCTTCAGGTGGTATCATACTTTTTGCTAGGGTGTGCTATACTTTCTTTCCCGCACTGTGTGTCTGTTTCTTTTTCTTGGTATACTCGGTAGAACTAGCTACGTTGGACCCGGTCGGCGTATCTGCTTGACTCTCTACTGGTACTTGTTCATTTCGGACCACTGCTTCTTCTCTATCTGGGGAGGTGGGTTTTCATGATTTGAGTTATGATAAGGAGGTTGTTGGCTGTTGCGAGGTTGACTTCCTCATGGTATTTGTGAAGGGATGGGATATCCATCGCATGGACGCCCAAGTCTTGCGGAATGGACTGGGCGAATTTCAAAAAATTTCTCCCATCTTTGCAGGGAATCGAATTCCCTATTTTAGAAAAAACATATTTTTCAAGGATCAATCTTGAACCATGAACCAAACCAGATCTGAACCAAAAGGAGTAGGAGGGAGGATATACCTGATACGGAGAAACAATATCTCCCAACACGCCCAAGGAAGGATCCAAAATCTACTCCCACTGAAGATGGTGCAGTGCAGGATAGAGCAGAATCAACAATGTTCTTCCAAAAGAACTTGACCCTTCGCAAGAATCAACTGGATGGCTTGTGAGTACAGCTCCAATCAATCTTTTCCCAAAAGATTGGTATCAAGATCAGATCTTGATTTTTCCCAAGAACTGGAGATCGAACTGAAGGTAATGGCGGCGGCAGTAAGGAGGCGGCAAGAAAGTATTCGCAGGGTGCAGAATTCTCTCTTCTTGTGATTTCAGCTCTGAAGAGAATTGAACATCAATCCATAAAAGTTGTTGCCCCTTTCTCCTTTCATAATCTTAAAGGGATCAGCTCCTAATCCTATTAGGAGTTGCTGATCCAAATCATATCTGGATTAGAAGTCCCTTTAAGTGATAAGGGATAACCCTTATCTTATCTGTAGATCAGATCAACCATCTCCTAATCCAATTAGGAGGCTTCCAGATCTAAATCTCATTTAGATCTTGGACTCTCTAAGTGGATAGGGTCTAGGCCCAATCCTATCAGCTGATCCATCTCAGAATTCGTCCCTTTTTAATTGAATGATCAAATCAGCCCAGTTCGAAATGGGCTTAAGGTCCATTTAAGGTTATGTACTCACTTAGCCTTCCAAACTGCTGCCTAGTTGGGATTCCTTGTATGGCGTGGAACCCAAACATTGATCTACACATCAGCCACATGGGTTCAGCCCAGCCTTTGTTACAGGGCCTGGCCGAATACACTGTTATGGACAGTGCACCCCCTGAAACCCATCTTATGGGCTCTATGGGCCCAACACTTACCCTAAGTGGTCCCTGGGCCAAGCCACCTTGTAACACCCAGGAACTGTGGGCAGATGCAAGATTAGCCCATCAGGTATTATCCTCAATGGTCTTACACTTAACCTCTCAGCCCATAATGATCAAACACTGCTCGACAAGGGAGGACCTCTCCCTCGACTGCAAGGAACAGTGTTGCACTCTCTGCTTACATGGATCCCGGGAATTAAAACCTTTTGCAAATCATTTCGAAACCATAACATATATATGTATATCTTTATATAAATATATTTTGCAAAACAAAATCTCAACAATTGAAATCGGCTGCCGGTAGTCTTGGTTTCCATCAGAGAGAGTGCATCCCCGATCATTACCTTTGTCTGACAAAGGGGTTGATCCTGTCACTATGATCACCCACTCAGGTGAATTCTCGGACTGTCCCAACATACCCAGGTTTTGACCCTTGCTAAGGATCTTACTGATTGGTACATCAAAGACAGCCCAATCCGACACCTAGTGTAGTATCATAATCGAGTCTAGGGGTTAGGTGTAACTTTCTAGTTTTGCCCATCTATCTCTAAGGTCCAGGGCAATACTGGAAATCTGGTATGGTTCAAAGGTTCTATTAATCCTACACTGCATGTGCTTCGGGTCTCACCCTGGTAGCTGAGACAAGCCACCCCAACAGTTGGTAGCACACCAGTGTCAACCTTGGCAGGATAAATCTCCCCAGACTTACCCAATGGCTGTGAACATTCTAAACTAACACAAGTCTCATTAAGTGTCCAGTTTAAGGGTATTACACAGAAACACACCACAGGAACATGAATCAAATGTGTACTTTATTCATTTACAATAAATACATAATGTACATATTTCTGATTGAAGCTAAGGGCATACAACTGTCTAACAATTTGCTGATTGTCCTACTGAACCGGCTACTCCGATACCACAGGATGCGGTTGCCGATACTGCTATTGCTGGCGCTGTTGTTGCTGCTGCTGAAGAGGTTGCTGTTGAAGTTGTCGCTGTTGAACTTGTGATCGTTGTTGTTGCTGGATTGGTCATTGTTGTTGTTGTCCAGTAATGAATGCACATCTGTTTTCCCACGATCGCATTTGTTCTGTCATGTTGTGGACGCATCATACCAAGTCATTAAACTATTGTACATCTACTGCCATAGGAGGTGGGGGTGGTATGTTCGCATTGTCTTGTACATCGGCTGGCGGTAAAGGAACGTCGATTTGGCTTATTGTGATCGTTGGCATTTGGGTGTTGACATTGTTGGCAGAAGGGTTGCTGGTAGATGCCATTGAAAGGTTTCTTTGAGGAAAATTGAAAGAGATGAAGAGGTGAATGAAAGGAAACACTAGCTTTTTGCTGCGTTTCCCACAAACGATGCCAATTGATGATGCATGATTCGCTCATTCCCTTGTATCTGATGAGGTGGCTCGAACTGAGTCCAGATCTGACAATGACGAGCTGTGATGTCGAGCTGGAAGTCTAAGCTGAGAGATTCTGTGAAGAGAGATAGGTTAAAGTGCCTAGGTATATTTTACTTAGGAAAACACTTCGATGCTTAAGTCAGAGAGGGGATTTGATGAGAATCTTTGAGAGAGTTCAAGAGCTCTAGTGCGCATACCTTTAAAGGTCCCTAGGTGGTTAGTTGCTAAATTCACGCGGTGGTTATAGGTTGCCCATGAGACTCGTGATGCATGGTTCGGCGAGCTATTCTTATAGTTTCGGTAACGGTGCTAGATCAAACATGGCGCACGGGATGGTTTTGGGCGAGCTACCATTGTTGGTAGGCCTTAGCTCGGCCACACTTCTGTTATAAGCTACCACATGTTGATCTGGCAAACTGTTTTGCTGAGTTGGATGTTGTGTTGCTGACGGCATCCATGTGTCCATCGTGAAGTGGGTTGACCAAAATGCCCCTCATCAGAACCCATTCCAGCCTCAACTTCATCCTAGTTGCATACTAAGGCCCCATCGAAAAAGGATTCAAAAGAATCCTCGCCGGAGGAGCTAGACTCCTCCTCTGACCCACTGCCAAGAACCCTATTTTTGGCGGAACTTTGAGACATACTAAGAGTTTGGAGGAAGTACTCACCATAAAACGCTAAGGGGGACCTGAAACAACAGCAATCGAACTTGGCAAAGGAAGAAACTACAACTTGTTTGCAGAAAACAAAGCTCGCCTTAGTAGATCAGCGACAGAACCCTAACCACAAATCACTCACATCTCTCCAAAAAAGTCCAAGAATAGTGACAGAGCGGGGACCTTGGGGGAGCCCATATTTAAAGCTCGCAGGAGAAGGAATCAATGGCCCAGATGCAAAACGAAACTGACAAGAGCACGCCTCCCTAAACCGGATAGCGCCTGTGTGCCATAGACTGGTGATAGTTGAAACTCTGCACGCGCGCCGAACCTGTTAGCGTGCTTGTTTCGAAAATTCAAAATAAGGGTGCACACCTGTGAAATTTGAAAAGGAAGTCGAGGGTGGAGAAGCATAATCCATCTGGCGGATGATGCAAATGAAGTCGAGGGTGGAGAAGCATAATCCATCTGGCGGATTGCCCTCCCATACAACTCTAAATGGTCATGAAAAGAATTAATGATATCTTCCCTCGGATCAGTCCTGGATGAACTCATAGTGGTGGTAGATGATTGAGGCTCTTGAAAGGCTAAATTTGTTGCATTAAACTTTCTTTGACCTTGTTGTCATGGCTTCTTATTCTGATTGGACTTTTTACTCATTTCCTGAGCCCATTTTGGCTTCCCATGAAGGGATGAGAGATCCATCATATGGATGGCCGAACCCTACAAGTAGGTTGGGCGAAATTTCAGAAATTTCTCTCTCTCCCATGTGGGAATCACATTCCCTATTTTAGAAAACTGCATTTTCAAGGATCAATCTTGAACCTAAACCAGACTAGATCTGAAACCAAAAGGTAGGAGAGGGATAGACCTGATATGGAGTAGTAGTAACTCCTAACGAAGGTGTTCACGCCTAAGGAGAATGCCAAAGACTGTTCCCACTAAAGATGACACAGCGTAGGGTGGAGCAGAATTAGTAGGATGGTTCTTCAGCAAGAACCGAATTCTTCAGCAAGAACTCGATGGAGAGCAGGTGAGCACGACTTCTGATTATCTTTTCTCCCAAAAGATAATATCAAGAACTCTTCTTGATCACTCCTACAGGTGGAGATCGAACTAGCAGAGGCGGCAAGAGCAGGAAGGGTAGAAATCTGAAGTAGTCGAACTGCAAGATTTCTTTTAAAGAGAGGTTCTCCTAATCCCATTAGGAATTTCCTAATCCAAATCTTGTATTTGGATCTGGACTCTCTTTAAGAGATAAGGATAATCCCTTATCTTATCTACAGATAAAGATCAGCCCTCCTAATTTAATTAGGAGTTTCCTGATCCAAATCTTTATTTGGATCTGGACTCTTTGATTGGATAGGGATAATCGCTTATCCTATTTGCTGATCTGAATCCCAAAATCGCCCTCTTTTAATTAATCACATTAAGCTAGTTCGATTTGGGCTTTAGGTCTATTAAGTCCATTTGCTCACTTACCCTCCTATCTACTACCCTGTTGGATAACCTTGTGCGGCGTGTGACCCAAACATTGATTTACACATCAGCCACATGGGTTCAGCCTAGCCTCTGCTGGTACAAGGCCTGGCCAAATTCACTGTAGGAGATAGTGAACCCCTGAGTCCATCACCATGGGCTCTTAATGGGCTCAACATTTACACTAAATGGTCATTGGGTCAAGCCACCTTATAAAAACCCAAGGACTGTGGGCAGATGCAAGATTAGCCCATCAGGTATTTCCCTCAATGGTCTTATACTTAACCTCTCAGCCCATAATGATCAAACACTGCCCGACAAGAGAGGACCTCTCCCTCGGCTGCAAGGTACAATGTTGCACTCTCTACTCACATGGATCATGGGAATTAAAATCTGTTGCAAATATTTTGAAACCATAATATATATATATATATTATAAATATATTTTGCAAAACAGATTTCAACGGTTGAAATCGATTGTCGACAGTTTTGGTTTCCATCAGAGAGAGTGCATCCCCGATCATTCACTTTGTCCGACAAAGGGGCTGATTCTGTCACTATGATCACCCACTCAGATGAATTCTCGGACTGTCCCAACATACCCAGGTTTTGACCCCCTCTAAGGATCTCACTGATTGGCATATCAAAGACAGCCCAATCCGACACCTAGTGCAGTATCATAATCGAGTCTAGGGGTCATGTGTAACATTCCAGTTTTGCCCATCTATCTCCAAGGTCTAGGACAATACTAGAATTCTGGTCCGGTTCAGGGTTTTAAGAAAACCCACACTGCATGTACCTCAGGTCTCACCCTGGTAGCTGAGACAAGCCACCCCAACCAACTTGGCGGCACATTAGTATCAACCTTGGCAGGATAAATCTTCCTAGATCTATCCAACGGTTGTGAAGATTCTAAACTAACACGAGTCTCATATGTGTCCAGTTTAAGGATATTATACAGAAACACACCATAATAACATGAATCAAATATGTACTTTATTCATTTACATTAAATGTCATAATGTACATCATTCTGATTGGAGCTAAGGGCATACATTGTTTAACAGTCTCTCGAGTATGCCTAGACTTCTAATAGTGTGTACACCATAACTTATCTTTGTCATCGCCTTTCTTCTGGAAGTCACTCTTATTGAAGGGATTTCCACCACCCGTAGCAACTCTCCCTTTAGCTGCTAAAGCCACATGCTCTCCCTCGGGATTATTCATCACATTCCGTCTGCTCTCTTTTGACTGCACTAGAGCATATACTTCTTGTATGGATGGGAGGTCTTTACCCCCCAATATCTGAACCCTGATAGATTCATATATAGGATTCAGCCCTAGGAGAAAGGCAAACACTCTTTGCTGTGAAACCAAAGACTTGTATGCTTTGGCATCTGCATCACACTTCTAGTCTATATTTTGATAGTGATCGAGGTCTTTCAAACAGAAGTCAGGTTTGAATAGTAGGTAGAGAGAATCCTCTCCCCCTGTTTGCAAGTTGAGGAGGCAGCCTGCAATCGATATATTTTAGCATAATGCCATTGTTCGGAGTATGTAGATTGTACCTGTTCCCATATCTCATGAGCTGTTTCTGCCCACATGAAGGTCTTTCTCACTTGTGGCAGCATAGACAATAATAGCCATGACATCACCATGCTGTTTTCCTAGTCCCACCTATCATGTTCCACACCACTAGACTAGGGTTCTCTAATTCTACCATTGATATATCTTGCTTTTCCCCTTGCTGTTATGTAAAGTTTGATTCTCCTTAACCATTCAAGGTAATTAAGGCCATCAAAGGGAATCACAACCATGGAAAAACTCATGTCAAAACCTCTGCTCATCCCACTCTGACTAGAGGTAACACCAAACATACCAGAATCTTCTGAAGACATTGAAGGTAAATCTGATCAGTCACAAACCAGCTAGAGAACAAGTTTTTTAATTCAGTTCAGACCCACAGTCCAGTAAAAAACAGGTTGCAGTTCAGCTACACTTCTGATAAAGTTTCCAGTTTAGCTACACTTTTGGACACAAAAGAAACTTGTTCTTACTCAAGGAAATCATAGCTGGTCCCATGCCATTACAATTCTTAGATTTTGGCCCTACTGAACCCTTTTAGACTGATTACACACCATTACTGATCACACACCATTCCAGATGTGTAAGGAGTATAAAAAAGAAACAGATTTGACCATTCTCTCCAGCAACAAAGCAGCTTTCACACAGTAACTTAGCTTTTATATGAGTAGAAGAAGAAAAAAATCTGCTATCACAACAGTTACAGATCTGTAACCTTGAAGTAATAACACATTTCTGGGCAAAAAAGGGGTCACTTGATCCACATACAATGAGAGAAAATACTCTCACACCAGCCACAGGTCATTTGACCCACATAACCCATACATTTGGGTACAAAAAAGGATCAGTTCAATCCATAAACTAAGGAAGAAAAAACTAAAAAAACTCACAACATTTGATTTTTTTTCCTGATAGTTTCTGGGCTCACAACCAAGAAAAAGGACTAGTCTTGCAGTGAGCTTCCTCACACGTCCACTAGAGATCTTGTTCTTTGGTTTGACCACCAATAGATAGAAAAGGAAAGAAGCGCCGCCCTGGTCCTAAGATTGGATCTGCCGCTCTGATACCATGTTTTCTTAGTGCTGAGATGGTGTGATTCCAAACCAGAGAGAAGAGAATAAGGAGAAGGGAGAAGAGAGAAAATAGAGAAGAGAGACAAAATTGAAAGAGACAAAAGTCAACTGGTGGCGCCAGTTTATTTTGGTATATATACTAGGGCGACCATACATAAAAAATAAAGGAGAAAATTACAAAAGTGCCCTTGCGGCACTAAACTTAAAATAAAACTAAG